>NC_082597.1:5442453-15442453 GCF_030936135.1 Gavia stellata | reverse complement strand
TAAGTCAATGATGAGAACTGGTGGAGGTTAATCCGTATTTTTTATGAAAAATAAGAAAGTAGAAGTTAAGTGGCTCATGTTCTGAAGAGAAAGCACTTTGTCTTGAATCAAAACTATATCTAAAATTGCATGTAATAATAAAATCTACTTGGTATGGCCTTACTTTGAATTCAATCATCCAGGCTACTGAAGAATAATATCTCACTATTTTAAGATAAGTTAGCACTTGATTTTGGTTATAGTAGATGGACTTGCATGCAGTGTGTACAAACTGCTTATGTATTTTTCGAGTCAGACAAAAAATTAATCAAAATGGTTAATTCAGGTCCTCTAAGAATTGTTTCTACTTAAAATGGAGGTCTGCATTGAGATAGGTCTGTGAAATAGCATTTTTGACAAATGTCCAAGTCTGTGTTCAGAGATAAACATGCTTACAGATAGGCAAGCATGTTTACTGTCCTTTACTTAGCGCTAACAGAACCCAGTTATGTAAGAGATGGCCTCAGGTATATCTACCTTTTGCATTCAGCAGAGTGGTAGACTCTTCTTTATATTCAGACTAGTATTGGCTTTAATTGGAACAGACTTCTATCTTGGATATTTTTATTTTTCTTTATTTCTAAGTGAGTATGAGAAAAAACAAGTGAATACCCAATCAGAGATTTGTCATCTTTAACATATTTACTATAATTTTTTTTATCCAAAGTTAAAGGATAGAGTTTTGTATGGGGGGAAAAAAAAAAAAAAAAATCCAGATGATGATGTGTGGATGTATGGAGAGAGGATTATGTGTGTTGAATACTTCAATACAAATAGATAAATCCAGATATCAAGATTGACTTTTCAAAACTCAGTTTTCTTGTAGAGTAGATTTTTTGGTTTTGTCTTAAAGCAATACTTTAGAACAGGTGATAGAGACCATGCAACACTGCATTATAGTGGTGAAGAGTAGGTATGTTTAGATAACATGGGAAGTGCCTGGTTTCTGTACTGTGCACTTCCAGATGACTAACTTCTTGAACCCACAGGTGTTCTACAGCTATCAAGGTTTTGGATATATGACATTACTATGGAATCTTAATGTCTGAAAATTATTGACTGCTTTTGTTTGTCAGTGCTTCTCTACCACAGTGTTTTTCAGCCTCTTTCAGTAACTGAGGAGAATAAAAATGCCCATCTTGCACAGTGTTACAGTGGCTTTCATTAGCTTCATTTATTTTTTGCTTGCAAAAGTTTTGCAAACCCTCCCCAAGCTTTTTCATTAGCTTTTTTGCAAGGGTGAGAGGGTGAGGGTGGAAGTGTGTATGTGTGAAATATGTGAAGTGGGCTTTTTTTTGACCACCAGTGGTCTGAGGCCTCAGTATGTGGATATCCTAGAGTGGATATATATACTAGGGGGGATCAGCTTAGGACATCCACTCAGTGTTGGTTTTGGTATTTACTCAAAATGTGATGTTGATGGTAATTGCTACTCTTGCCTTTTTTCTTAATAGCCTTTTGTCTTCTTGCTAAGAATATTTTAATTGGAGCTTTACCTTCCTGTTTCTGTCAAATTTTAAGATTTCATTAAGCTACCTATACTGCAGGGCTGTAACTTTCTATCTTGGTTATTTGCCCACTTAGTGTATGTAGGCTTTAGGTGCTTAACATTGTGCCTCCTTAAAGAGTACAATATATAGAAAGATTCAGCTGAAAGAAACAAAGTTGATTTTAGTTGTCTAGATATAATACTAATAATGCTTTCATAAAGAAGTAAATAATTGCATGTATTGAGGTTAGAGAAATTTAATTTAAAGAAGGTGTTGTGATATGTTTGATCTTGAATGCCTGAGTCAGTCCAATGTTCACTTTTGTAATGTGGTAATAAAACACATATCAAAGACTTTTTGTGGGATCCAATGGAATCTAGAGTAAATTTCAGTGTAAAGTAGCACGTGTATTACAAAGTGCGTTCATCTTTCTGTTTTGAACTCTGTGTTATGTAGTAAGAAAACATCCTGCAGCTCTTAATAAACTTAATTTCTGAAATGGGAATGGCTCCAGAATTTCTAATATTCTGTAGAGGTCTACTTGCAGATTTGTATAATGAAAGCAGTTATTGTCATGTAAGTGTCAGGACATCTATTATCAAAGAATTATCTGATCATACATATTTGCTAAGATTCATGCCTTTTTCATAGAACAGCCCAGGTTGGAAGTAACCTCAAAAGATCATCTGTTCCAACCTTTTGTGGGAAAGGGAGCCTAGATGAGATTGTCTAGCACCTTGTCCAGCCACGTCTTGAAAACCTCCAGCATGGGGACTCCACTGTGTCCCTGGGGAAGTTGTTCCAGTGATTGATTGTTCTCACTGTAAAAAATTTCTTTCTTACATCAAGATGAAACCTCTCCCAGTGCAACTTGTACCTGTTTCCCCTTGTCCTTTCTGTGTGGCTCCTTGTGAAAAGAAAGACTCATCCTCTTTGTAGCTACCCTTTTAGTACTGGAATACTGTGATGAGGTCCCCCCGGAGCCTTCTCTTCTCCAGGGAGAAGAGGTCTAACTCCTTCAGTCTTTCCTCAAAGGCTTCTCCAGCCCATTGATCATCTTCATGGCCCTCCTTTGGACCCTTTCCAGTCTGTCCATGTGGTTTTTTTGAATTATGCAGACCAGAAATGGACAGAGTACTCCAGGTGTGACCTGAGAAGTGCCGAGTGGAGTTGGATGATTACGTCTTTACCTCCGCTAGTAATGCCCCTGCGGATGCAGCCCGGGATTGGATTTGCCTTCGTTGCTGCGGTGGGGTAGTGCTACTTGTGTTCAGCTTTGTTGTCCACCAGGACCCCAGGTCCCTGTCAGCAAGGCTGGTCCCCAGCCACACACATCCCAGCCTGTACTGGGCTCCTTGGTTATGCTGGGTTTTGAACAGGCAACAAATAGAGATGTCATCATGGGACCTTAATTTCATTTGTAATAATTTTATTTGATGAAATAACATCATTTGTAGTATAACGATTGCTTTATTAAGGAAAATATCCTGGTTTGGCACAGTTATGTTAAACAGGAGTGCCTTAGCGGGGGAGACAAAATGACTGCATTTCGTGTTTCAGATCATAGTGAGATGAGCTCTTGGGGTGTAATGTTCATGATGATTGGGCCACTTGTTCTGCAGCGCATTATTATTTATGTAACTCTATTATTTACTGTAACTACAGAGTAGGATGGTAATAAATTTTGTGGACAAGGCCTGGACGTGGATTTTGAAATATAAACACATCTCTCTTCCTTTTGTTATCACGATGATGACAGACTGTAGAAGCTATCGACTTTTTTTTTTCAAAAAGTACAATTTGAAGATTTATACGACAATCTTTACTGAATAAATAAGATTTTCAGGTTGTATAACAAATGTAATTTGATTTGATAAAGACTGGACCAAATAAAATTATTTTTAGTTTTGGACAACTTCACTGAATTCCCACACATTAACATGAAGGAAAGAATTCCTTTATTACTTGGCTTCTCGATGGTGTCCTAAATATACTGTGTAACCCTTTCAGTGATTTAGTGTGCGTGAAAAAAAGATTGAAAGGCATGCACACAGTCCTTTTTGGTGGCCGTAGATTATCTAGACATAGGGCAAAGGTAAAACGTGGAGAGAAACCTGATCTTCTCATGGCTATGCTAAATAGTCAGCTTTTTGATTGCTGCCTTTCATCATGAATCTTCTCAGATAAAGTTTCTGTTCAATCTCAAGCATTTTCTGGAGCAGTAAGAGTTGTAGAAGTAAAAATATCTAGCTAAGCTAGAAATTCCATTAAAGAAATAGAAATATGGGACAATGAGAACATTATATCAGAACATTGTATTGGATTAAACTCTCTCCATTTCCTTATTTAGAGGAGAACTGCTGTTCCTGTTGAGGAACAGACACAAGACATTTGTTTTATTAATTTACTCTTAAGAGGCAATGATTTTGTATTTAAAAATCTGATTTTTGTTTTAAATTCCATTCATGTTTTTCAAGGATTGCAATCTTTAAGGATTGTCTTTTCACTGAGAAAGCTAGCAGCAAAGGTTGGTGTGAATGACTTCTACGTTAACCAGTGAACTGTAGGGCAGTAGTGGAAACTGCACGTGCTTCTTGTAAGCATACCTGTACTTTGAGTGGATTTTACTGATCACTGATCTGTTTGTCGTCTTAATGTCTGTAATAAAAGAGGAAATCTATATCTCTACTGAAAACTGTTTCCATTTGGTCTCTGGCTGTGATTGCGTAAGACAATGAGCTTTCAATAGTAAGCCTTACCTAACTTCCTTTTCCTGTCTTATGTGAAAATGCCACTAGAGTAGCTACTACACACACAAACATATATATACACACACATATTTATACATAATAATTTATATAGTTAAAATTTGAAGGAAGCCTGGGTCTAGGTATGGATGAGGAAGACTAGAAAGTTAATTAGTGTCCAGGAAATTACAGAAGTGTTTCAATGCTTCCTCAAGTGTGTTTGTTATGCTTAGACAAAATAATAATTTTTTTATTGCGACAAGTTGTTTTTCTCAAAAGCAGCATCTATTAGATAGTTGCTGTGCCCATGGGTGTTCGCTGAGTGGATTGTTCACCAATCAAAGGCTACAGGTGTATCTCTTGGGCTTCCTACATGAGAATGACCATGAACTCTCACAGTTTGAGGTGGTCTTGTATCTGCCTCTCAGTTGTAATGCGTGTGAGGTTGTTGGCTTTTTCTTTTTTTAATTCTTGGGATGATTTGCTGAAGAAAGTCAGAGAAGCTAGTGCTAATTTTTTTAAGAGCTTTTAAAGAGGAGGAGTGGGAAAGATTCAGAAGAATAGTACCCAAAGTTATGCCAATATCTAATGAAAGCAAATGAAGTGACCTCAGTTCTCTACAGAAGAAAGGGGTAGGACTGTTAAAATGAAAACATAACTATATAGCTGTTGTATTCATAATTGTTCCTTTTTCTTATTGATTTCTCTTGTTGTAATTCTGCCCAACTCTTACCTTTGTAATCTAGCCTGTGTTTTAATAATCAGTAACTAATTCTGTTATAATTGCCTATGGGGACTTTGGGAATGGGCCCCATTTTGCTAGGCTGTTTTTAAAAGAAAAAAAAATTAAAAATCTTTTAATAATATCTGAAGGAACAAAAAATTGTCTTACTACTTGTCTTTACAATTCCCAATATTAATATCTTTAAAACACTGTTGGTCTCAGCCTTCATCTATTTGAAGTGATAACACTCGCTTCCTGGTTTTCCAACTGACACTTTTTTTTTTAAAGACCCTTACCCTTGTTTTCTCATTTTTCACTTTTAATCTGTTAACAGTTATAGCACATTAAATAGAATCATCTTTCTTACAAAGTTGGCAGAGTTTTGGTGGTAGTCTTCCTCCTGTGTCCCCCTTTCTACCCCAGGAATATGCCTTTTAGGATGAGCTCTGTGTTTGGGAACTATTGTGTCTGAATGGATCTCTGACGATGTGCAGAAGGTATGTGGAGAAATCGCTAGAAAAGTAAGCATAGTGTAATAAAGCACATGTTACAGAGCAGAATTGCATCAGTCTGTATCTGTTTGAGCCTAAGATAACCATAGAAAAAGGTTTTGTGTTTAACAGAAGACAGTATGAACAAGTCTTTTTGGCTGAAAAAGCTCGTCTCCTAAGTTTCAAAGTGATCCTCCTTAAAGGTAGTAACATTTTTTGAGTTCGATGTGTACTGTTTTTAATTTAGCCTACACGTTTGGAAATGCTGTAATTAAAACAGTGCATATGTCTAAATACCACATATTCTGGTTTTATCTAGCAAAGCAGCTGGCAGACTTTTGACCTTTATATCAAGGTCCTGCATAATGAAGTAATGTTCTGCTAGGCAGTCTCTTTGAGTGTTAAAGGAATCTTATCTTGAACTTGTTGGTTAAAGGCAAACCACAGAATAGACTGCGGTGGAGTAATGCTTCTTCACAGTATTTGGTGCCTTACTGTTTTTTCCTCAACTGAAGTTAGTCGATTGAAAGTCAATAATTTGAATGTAGGAGACTAAAAGAATCAAGGGCTTCAGTTGCCTTGAGCTATTGTCAATGCTTAGTTTGCAGTTTTCTAAAATGGAAGGGACAATTCCATAGTTAGAGGTCAATTATATTTTCCTATCCCTGAGGAAAAGCTTTAATACCTCCATGGTTCTTGTTGCAGTGATAAAGGTCAGAGCTGTCTAGGTACAATATTGGTACCTTAAATTCTGATACTAAAATCAATTGTTTACTAATTTTCAAACTGTACTAAAATTATACTGTTCTTGTATTCATGGTTCTAAAGAAAATTCTCTCTTGGGATGTCTCTTTTTTTCTTCACATTGTTCTGTTTCTTTTATTCTCCCCTCTCACCCCAGTAATTTCTCTGTTTAATACTTGTGCTTGTCTTCCATTCACTACTCTCCTGCTATTGCTCACCTATATGTGATGTTATTCCTTCTTCATAGTCTGAGACAAATATGTTTGTATAAAATCATTATAGAAGAGGTTCTCAGGTAGTTTCATGGAGCCTGGAGATGGTTATGATGGAAGTGCTTCTGTGACTGGTTGCCTGAAAGGTTGCTGTAAGGGGAGGAAATGCATGTTTAGGTGTATCTTCAAGAGAGAAGGTATGATCAGTAAAGCAGGGTGAGTCCTCTCTCTTCCAGAGAGCTTAGGAAAGAAACAACTCCGAATTCCTTTCCAGAACCTTCAGAAGGTTGGGCTTTGGTTGGGGTTCATCCTGCTGAGCGGTGGCCAGTTACGCAGGCTGGGCCTGCTCTGTTGTGCTATGCGGGACTGTGGAAGTGCCTTAAGGCAGCTGGTTCTATTCCTTTCTCCTGCCAGAGTCTGACTACCCAGCGGTGACTTATCACCTTTGTCAAGGGACAGTAGGGCAGTCTGGGATCATGTATCCTGTAGAAACAAAACAGTGGAACACCGAATCCTAGAAAAAAATATGGCATGTTACTAAAATCCAAGTAGAAAATAATTTAAAGAATGCCAGTTAAATGCAGTTAAGGCTGTAGTTAAGTAAGGTACATAGCAAGACAAATTTATTTAAACCAGATTTTTTAATGGCTATTTTAATGTTTGAAAGCTAATTGTGAAATATTTTAAAATAAATTGTGCTTCTGTATAAATTGTAGTTCATATTTGTGCTCATGTTCTGTGGTTCACATCTTACCATCTTAAAAAAGATGTAGAACTAGAAATTGGTCAGAGAAGGAGGTAGTAAAGGTGATTGAGGATATTGGAGAGCTTCATTTGATTAGTGCTTTTCAGCTATGTTAAGATAGTTAAAGAACATTTTGACATGCCTGAAAAATCATTACTGGTATAGAAAGAAGAATTAATAACTTGTCTTTTTTCATTACAAAGCAATGGTATCCAAAGAGTGACTTCAATGCAAAAACAGATACTCTTTTTATATTGTACAAACGTCAGAATATGGCTTTGCGGTATGTTGTAGAGGCCAAATTATAAATGGGTTTAAGAAGGGTAAGACTGGACACTAGAACCATCAGTACTTTAAGTTTACTACTGTCAGTGCAATTTGACTTTCCAAGCCAGTGTTTGCTGAAGCCCTGTCATGTAAGTTTGTCCTAATATAGAGTGATCCACTTGTATACTCATCTCTAAACATGTTTCTGGCACCTAGTGGTATAATACTGGCCTAGGTATGTATTTGATCTAAATTAGTGTGGCAGGTCTTAAATTTTTAAGGCCACCTCAGTAGATCACTTGCAACATCTGGATAGAATGTTTAAGCCTGACAGCATCTGTGAGTCTAGATCCAAACAGGGCTTGAGTGATCTAATGTGTGGCACTCCTGTACCTGGCTCAGGAAGGAGCTGTGAAACTGGAGTTAGCTACTAAATCCAAGTCTACAGTGACTCAGTAGAGGTGTGTGTTTGAGGAGAGCTTTCATAAACCCAAGAGCAGTAAGGTAGTGATGAAGGGGTGGGGAGGCATGCCAAGGAGTGCAAAATACTGAAGGAATGGGCATGTCTGAAATGCTACTTTTCCTGTAGACTTTGATGCCATCTGCAGGTCTGAGTTTGATGCCAAAATGAGCCTGAGATTTAAAGTCGTGCATCTAAGAATTTGGGTTATTTCCTCTGTTGCTGTGAACAACTAGCTTTGTTTTAAAGTTTCAGTTCTTGTGCTTATGTAGTAGCTCAATAATTCACTCACCTGTGAAATAAGAGTTAGATGCCTGAGGAATTTCAAGCTTATTATTTCAGCCTGCCATGTGCAAATGTCAATCACAGGATTATAGGCTGTGCTAGGCTTTGGTGTGTAAGGGATGGCCAGTAGCTTTGCATCTCTTCTGCAGAATAATCAAGAGCAACAGACTGATGGAGTTGGAAGACAAGTGATTAAAAGGGAAGCGTTGCTATCAAGTTTCACTAATACACAGGTATCAGCATGCTGGTTGGCTGCGGCCAAGTCTGAGTTACAAAACAAACACGTGTAGTGATTTGGTCAGAATGAGGCTGTTTGGTTGATTAAATAATTTTTCTTTTTAGCATAGCAGTCATAATCAGCAGTTTTTTGAAAGAGGGAGCCCTGAGGAGATCAAAGGCTTAGACTTTCAAGTTCCCTTTCCTGGTGTCACAAGGCACAGTATGACAGATCCCTGTTGCCAGAATCTGTTCCCAGGTGAATGTTTTAAAATTTTAGCAGTGTCAGGGAAACCTGGAAAAGACCAGGAGCTTCATGATAGTGTTGTATGTTCTAGCTCAAAAGAATAGGAATCATCTGTACAGGTAATAGCATCTGAAAAAACATTTTACTTTTGTTTTTGTTTTTTTAAGGTAGTCTGTTGCATGGGGTGACCTGTTCTGTATATTAGTAACACAGTGTTCCAGCACATCTTGGTGTCCAAGTCCATGATACTGGTCCTAGATATCTAATCAAATTCTACTCAAATGCTACTAGAGCATTGCCTCTATTTTTTAATGTCAATTAGGGATTTTTTGTTTGATTGTTTCCCAGAAATATTTGCTATGTAGCAACTTACAAATCTTGAATTGTGTCAACAGTGTTGAGAAGATGACACACAGCAGTTCTGGTAGTTCATTCCAGCACTGTGCATTTTGTAGAGTCACTCTTTAATCGGGGACTAGCAGTCCTGGGAACTGGGAGCTTTGTGATGGAACTCGGTATTGCTGTTGTGAATCACAGAATCACAGAATCAGTACGGTTGGAAAAGACCTGTAAGATCATCGAGTCCAACCTGGGGGGGGGAAAAAAAACCCACAACACACAACATCAAAAAACCCACAAAAAAAAAAAAAAAAAAAAAAAAAAAAAAAACCACAACACAACCACAAAACCCACGCCACACAACAACAATAACAAGCCACAACCCACCCAACACCACACAGCACCATGTCCATCAAGCTACATCCCACAATGCCACATCCACACGCTCCTTGAATACCTCCAGGGAGGGTGACTCTACCACCTCCCTGGGCAGCCTATTCCAGTGTTTCACCACTCTCTCAGTGAAGAACTTTTTCCTAATGTCTAGCCTGAACCTCCCCTGTCGCAACTTGAGGCCATTTCCTCTAGTCCTGTCACTAGTCACTTGGGAGAAGAGACCAACACCCACCTCTCTGCAACCCCCTTTCAGGTAGTTGTAGAGAGCGATGAGGTCTCCCCTCAGCCTCCTCTTCTCCAGGCTAAACAACCCCAGCTCGCTCAGCCGCTCCTCATAAGACTTGTGTTCCAGACCCCTCACCAGCTTCGTCGCCCTTCTCTGGACACGCTCCAGCACCTCAATGTCCTTCTTGTAGTGAGGGGCCCAAAACTGAACACAGTATTTGAGGTGCGGCCTCACCAGAGCCGAGTACAGAGGCATGATCACCTCCCTGCTCCTGCTGGCCACACCATTTCTGATGCAAGCCAGGATGCCATTGGCCTTCTTGGCCACCTGGGCACACTGCTGGCTCATATTCAGCCGGGTGTCGATCAACACCCCCAGGTCCTTTTCTGCAGGGAAGCTTTCCAGCCACTCATCCCCAAGCCTGTAGCGTTGCCTGGGGTTGTTGTGGCCGAAGTGTAGAACCCGGCACTTGGCCTTATTGAACTTCATCCGGTTGGCCTCAGCCCATCGATCCAGCCTGTCCAGATCCCTCTGCAGAGCCTTCCTACCCTCAAGCAGATCAACACTCCCTCCCAACTTGGTGTCATCTGCAAACTTGCTGAGGGAGCACTCTATCCCCTCATCCAGATCATCAATGAAGATATTAAACAAGACCGGTCCCAAAACCGAGCCCTGGGGGACTCCGCTTGTGACCGGCCGCCAGCTGGATTTCACCCCATTCACCACAACCCTCTGGGCTCGGCCATCCAGCCAGTTTTTTACCCAGCGAAGAGTGTACCTGTCTAAACCACAGGCCGCCAGCTTCTCTAGGAGAATACTGTGGGGAACAGTGTCAAAGGCTTTGCTGAAGTCCAGGTAGACAACATCAACAGCCTTCCCCTCATCCACTAGGCGGGTCACCTGGTCATAGAAGGAGATCAGGTTGGTCAAGCAGGACCTGCCTTTCATGAACCCGTGCTGGCTTGGCCTGATCCCTTGGGTAACCTGCACGTGTCCCGTGAGTGCCCTCAAGATGAGCCTCTCCATAACCTTCCCCGGCACCGAGGTCAGGCTGACAGGCCTGTAGTTCCCCGGATCCTCCTTCCGACCCTTCTTGTAGATGGGCGTCACGTTGGCAAGCCTCCAGTCATCCGGGACCTCCCCCGTTGACCAGGACTGTTGATAAATGATGGAGAGCGGCTTGGCAAGCTCTTCCGCCAGTTCCCTCAGCACCCTTGGGTGGATGCCATCAGGCCCCATAGACTTATGAGTGTCCAGGTGGCATAGCAGGTCGTTAACTGCTTCCTCCTGGATCATGGGGAGCCTATTTTGCCCTCCATCCCTGTCATCCAGCTCAGGGGGACGGATACCCTGAGGATACCCGGTGTGGCTGTTAAAGACTGAGGCAAAGAAGGCATTAAGTACCTCAGCCTTTTCCTCATCCTTCGTGACAAGGTTCCCCGCCGCATCCAGTAGAGGATGGAGATCCTCCTTGGCCCTCTTTTTGCTGTTAATGTATTTATAGAAGCTTTTTTTGTTGTCCCTCACGACCGTGGCCAGGTTGAGCTCTAGCTGGGCTTTCGCCTTCCTAATTCCCTCCCTGCATGACCTAACGAGGTCCTTGTACTCTTCTTCACTTGCCTGCCCCTTTTTCCAGAGGTGGTAAGTTCTCTTTTTTTCCCCAAGCCTCAGCATAAGCTCCTTGTTGAGCCAGGCCGGCCGTCTTCCCCGCCGGCTCTTCTTACGGCACACGGGCACTGCCTGCTCCTGCGCCTTCAAGATTTCCTTCTTGAAGAACATCCATCCTTCCTGGGCCCCTTTGCCCTTCAGGACCGTCTCCCAAGGGACCCTCCCGACCAGTGTCCTGAACAGGGCAAAGTCTGCCCTCCGGAAGTCCATGGTAACGGTGTTGCTCACCCGCCTCCTTACTTGGCTAAATATTGAAAACTCTATCATATCATGGTCGCTAAGCCCAAGACGGCCTCCGACCTTCACTTCACCCACCAGACCCTCTCTGTTCGTAAACAGCAGGTCAAGCAGGGCACCTTCCCTTGTAGGCTCGCTTACCAGCTGCGTCAGGAAGTTATCTTCGACACACTCGAGGAACCTCCGGGACTGTTTCCTCTTAGCTGTGTTGTACTTCCAGCAGACATCCGGTAAGTTGAAGTCCCCCACAAGAACAAGGGCTTGCGACTGCGAGACTTCTGCCAGTCGCTTGAAGAACACTTCATCAGCTTCTACGCCCTGGTTGGGTGGTCTATAACAGACCCCCAGCAGGATATCCGGCTTGTTGGCCTTCCCCCTCATCCTTGCCCATAAGCATTCAACCCCGTCGTGACAATCATCCAGCTCTATACAATCAAAGCACTCCTTGACGTACAGAGCCACCCCACCGCCTCTCCTTCCTTGCCTGTCCCTCCTGAAGAGCTTATAGCCCTCCATTGCAGCACTCCAGCCATGCGAGTCGTCCCACCATGTTTCTGTGATGGCGACCACGTCATAGCTGCCCCGCCGCACGATGGCTTCCAGCTCCTCCTGTTTGCCGCCCATGCTGCGTGCATTGGAGTAGATGCACTTGAGCTGGGCTATCGGTCTTGCCCCCGGCAATGGCATGCCACCCCTAGGCTCACCTCTGGGTAGCCTGGCTTCATCCCCTTCCCCCTTCGAGTCTAGTTTAAAGCCCTCCTGATGAGGTTTGCCAACTTACGGGCAAGGATTCTTTTCCCCCTTGGGGACAGCTGGACACCACCTGCACTCAGCAGGCCCGGTGCCACGGAGACCACCCCATGGTCAAAGAATCCAAAATTCCTCTGGTGGCACCAGTCTCTGAGCCACGCGTTGACCATGTTTGCTTTCTTATTCCTTTCAGTGTTCCTCCCCGCCACTGAA
Organism: Gavia stellata; assembly: GCF_030936135.1. Lineage (NCBI taxonomy): Eukaryota > Metazoa > Chordata > Aves > Gaviiformes > Gaviidae > Gavia > Gavia stellata. The sequence goes on along the minus strand of NC_082597.1, from coordinate 15,429,957 downwards.
GGGATTGCAGAAAACACCACCTGCGCACCCGATCCATCAATCAGTCTCCCCAGCGCCTTAAAGTCCTTCTTCATCCCTTTCACGCTTCTTTGCTCTATCTCCTCGCTGCCAACCTGCAAAACTACCAGCGGGTAGTAATCGGTGGGCCGTATCAGACTGGGGAGTTTCCTCATGACCTCCCTCACCCGGGCCCCAGGGAGGCAGCAGACCTCCCTGTGGGTCGGGTCAGGCCGGCATATTGGGCCCTCCGTTCCCCTCAGGAGGGAATCACCTACAACAACCACCCTCCTTTTTGCCTTGGTAGAGGTGGGCAGATATAATCTGGGCATACCTGCCAGTCAAGGCTCTTGGAGAAGTTGGATGTGAAAACACAATGTGTGAATCTCAAGTTGACTTAAAATGTGAGATAGAGCTATAAAGAGCTAGGCTGAGGCTACTACTATATTTTAGATGACCGGATGCCTGCTAGATAACTACTTTGGTCTTTAGTATGGATCCGTTACTTTTAAGTATTGCATTCACACTGCTAATCCAACTTATTTAGTAAATCCAGCATCTAGAAACTAAGTTAAAACTATTTGTTCAATAGATAATACCAATTTTTCCCCAGTTGACTAAAACAAGTATTGTTGAGATTTTATTAGTTCATCTGAAAATGTTGCAACAAAGCTGGCAAACTTTCTGCATATCCTATAGGAAACGCCGTGCAGAAAATAAAATTATTTCTCCTGTTCTTATTATTGAGAAATAGAATAACTGTTTTCTCTAATGTTTATTTCTGAAGCCAGAAAAAAACAGTTTTGTGTAATGAGAATATTTGTCTTGGGAATAAAGATGTTATTCTTTTAAAGTGATCATTTTGGTCTAATTTTGTGTTTCCAAAATGACTCTCACTAGTTTGTGTCTCACAGGGTGCCATACCTTGTCATAATTGTAGCATTACGAAAACTTGAGATAAAGTGTAAGTAGACCAGACTCCCTTCTCCTCCATGTGTACCTTCTCTGTGATAGCTACTAGTCTTAATGCTTGCCCTGCGCTTTGCCAGGCTGGTGAAAACAAGAGTATTTTTAATAGCTGCAACTAAAAGGAACATGAAAATAAACCACAACTGAATATGTATATTGAAGCGAAAACACAGATTTATTCTGAGACTTTTGCTGTTTTCATTGTAGTTTTTTCCATACATCAATTCCTGGTGTGCAGAATTCGTATTATAGATCACTGGTGATTAACTGAGAATGTAGTTTGGATAGTAGAATTGGGAAAGATCAATGGATTAAGTTTATTTTGGGGATAATATTTCATTCAACCAAATGCTTTGTTTTAGTTTTCATTTATTGTTTGAAATAAATGCCCTTTCATGGAAAGCTTCATCTACAGATGCAACGGTAAGTCTAGTTTTAAGACATACATTGCTGACCATTATGGCCAACGGTGACAAGTTGTAAACTCAGTATGGTTTGAAACTACCAGGTGAATTTGATAGAGAAATTTTTGGCTGGTAATTTGATCCATCATTCTTTCTGGTAAATTAGATGTTCTTTCTCCCTGCTAGTCCATTGGAAGGCTTGACCAGCAATTGTACATCTGGCTTGTGGGCTTTGCCACTTCTCTTTTGCTACTTTTTCAATGTCACAATCCCCAGATGTTGCTGACTTCTCTTGTAAGAAGGCCTTGAGCCTTCCATTTAATTTTGGTGTTTGCTGTGCTTGGACTGTTCTGCTCCTTCTGCCAGCTTCTCTGGCCTTGCATTGGCCACGACCAGTGCCCATCATGGTAACATGGCTGAGGGCACAAAGATAAGTGTGCCAGAGCTGCTGTGGGGCTGCAGAAAGATGAAAGAATATGGATTCTGGAAACAAACACCACATAAAATCAAAGCTCATTGTTTTGGAGTCAACAGGAATGCAGTTTTGGAGAGCGCAAGGAATAGTGTTCGGTACAACCAAAACTGGAACTACCTCATCACCCGCAACTTAAAAAAGCATGAGTGTGTTGAGGCTGTGAATTCAAAGCAGTTTAAAAAAAAGTGGAGAAGGGAAGTTACTTTTTCCCCAAAAGAAAACTGTCGACCTTGTATGTAATAATTCTTATATGTCATAATTTATAACTGTGTAACATTAGTTTTCTGATACTCATTTTTAGGACAGCTTGCTTAAGTACTAACATGGTGTAACTGATTATAGGGGAGCTATAAATAAAGTATCTTCAGACATTGTAACCGAGTTCATTAACACCACAGCAAACCAAACATTTAAAATATTTTAATATTTTAATAATAGACTAATTCTGGCATATATTACATTATGGTAGTACTGTGTTTACATACATGCTGTGAAGATCTGAAAATCATTAAAATTTGAGGCCTCTCAATGGCTTTGTCTAATATTCTGTCTTTGCAAATGAGGAAAAAGGAACACATATTAGCTTAACTCAGGCTGTATACATGTAAAAAGGAATAATTCACTCTTCTAATTGTGCCACATCTGTATCAAAGAATTTGACTCTGAACTGTGGTGCACCAGGCGCTGGTATGTTTGATTTAGCAATGATTGCTGCAAAGCAGCCATCTCCAGCAGGAAGATGAGTTGATAGCTAATTCTCAGAGTCTGTTTTTCAAAGCCTCTTCTCGGATTTTATTCCACAACAATATTTCAGTTTTGATGCCATGAATTTTACAATGGTAATAAAGGAGCTGTTTTAAAATAACATTGCAGTGATAAGAAAAAGATTTTGTTGTTTTTCAGTGTTTGTATCCTTAATAAATTTTTTCTCCACAATTGATTCAGTGTCAACTTTGCCAATGTTTTATTTTTGAGAAAATGTATATACTATACTTCATATTTTGTAGTTGATTGGTATAGGTAGTAAATAATGGTTAGGTATGTGTATTACCTTTACATAAGAAACTTAATTTGGGAGTCTTTAAATACCATTTAAACTCAGTACATAAAGTCTCTTAACACTCTACAAAGGTAATAGTTTGATAGCAGGGATGAAGTGTATAAACTCTTAGTGTTTCAGGAGAGGCTGAAAACAACAAAGTAGGAAAAATTGGTCCCCTCTCACTTCTTTGCCTAGTAATATCACCTTTCTTCATGGGTTTGCTTCTTGTGGTGTTCTCATCAAAGCATGACAATGTTATAAGCAAGTGAAATAAAAAGGAGCAAGCTGCCTTGTTTCTGTTCTAGGATGATATGGTTTCCTTCAAACTGAATTACCATAGATAATGTGGAATTAAAACTTAATCAAGAATTAAAAGCATCCTCACACTATTTCCCAGAATAGAATTTAATTTCTGCTTTTGTCAGCAGCAATGGAAAGCAGCAAGGCCCAGATTTGCTGCTGATAAATGTATACCTAGAATATCATAATGAAAAGTGAGTAAGTATATAATGACATTTCCTTATCTAAGCAGATATACATGAATATGTTGGGGGGGTATTTGGAGGAAGGAAATAGACAGGGCAGAGGCTAGGTAAGGGGACCATTACTTTATCAGGAAAGGGGAAGTCTGTTTTATAGTGTAGGGTTTCACTGATGGGGAAAAATGCACTCCAGTTGATGTGAGCAAACAGCTCAAGTAAGTCTATGAAAATTGGAAACTGGGACTTAGTGAGGTGAAGACAGCATGTCTCTGTGTGTGTGTATGTATATATAAATAAAATTTCTTGCTTTTTCCCTTCCTAGTAACACATTTGTTTAACACAGTTTGTCTTATTTAGAGGATGATAAATTAACTTCATTCTGAACTCACTCTTTTCTTTATGGAGGCTGGGAGGGAGGGAATCCAGGGACTATTTTGGCTGTATGCTTTCTCAGCCTGAAGTTCTTCACTGCTTATCTCCCATGTTTGCAGCATGATCCTCACCCACCAGCTGCTGAGGTATTGTACTAATGCAACTTGGACCTGTGTGTTTCTCCTTAGGTTAAGTAGCTATTACTGGATCCATCTGTACCTGCTCTCCTTCCAGATTTTAGAGTCTCTTCTCACAGCTCTGTTGCATCTGGGTTTCAGCTAGGTTGCTTGAACTTGTTATGTTCAAAATTTTGTTATAAGCAAAAGGAATGATCCCTGTTTGCAGAGTCAAGAATTTGCAGTTAGTCTAGTGAAAGTCTTAACAGTCTGATCAAAGAATTATTGATAGTTGATTTACAGTGATACTAGTGTTTGTTTCAAATTGCGTACAGTCAAAATGATAAATGCACAAACCTTGTAGTATCTGCTCTTTCTCTGGTGCTATGCCCACCCTTCTAAGGTGGATGGTTTCATTTGGGAGGAGGGAGGCATATGGCCAGTCATCAGCCTCCTGAGCCCCCACTGGGAGGTCTATGAGGTTGATGTTGGTAGCTTCTTCCTCCTCATTCTGAAATCCACTTGGGTCATTTTTATATGTTTCTACAAGTTGCTCTTTCTTTGCTGCCTTGTAAATCCATGTTAAAATCTATGTCAATCCATCCAGATTTATTATATAATAGTATATTTTACATATGTTTGATACTTGTTCTTTGTTTCCCCTGTGAGTGGCTTTGCTGGGCTCCCAGGTTGCAGTCCTGTGGCCAGCAACTGACCATTGGTGAGGTGTTTGTAGCCCTGGGCCTCTGTATCATCAGTTACTTTCTTGTTCTCTAGAGTTGTTCCATGTCTTTACCCCCTTATGCTGCTTTTTATTCCAGCATATTAAATAGTTCACTTTACACAGAATAATTATTATTGCTATGTTAGTTCCAGATATATGTATAATGGTAGGTGCTACACTGGACAACTGTAAAAAGCTAAGTGATAGCCAAAACAAAGTAGGTAATACTCATTTGATCAGTAGACTGTTGCTGTTCAATGCTAAAACAAATCTCCAGGCAGGCCAAGACATGTTCAGACAGAGCCTGATAAGTCCCAAGGCTTGTGTTAGGAGCTTAACACAAAGCCTGTGGCCCATTACAAACAATGGCAACACCACATTTATGGGCTACATGGTCTTGCTTTGCATGGTCTGTAGTGTGGAGCAATCACTGCTCTTCGTTCAGGTAACCTGGATGCAAATATGCTGAATTCATAGAATTTTTGAATTCCAAAGGCATCCATTTTCCTGGAAAAAGGTCCAGAATGCCACTTCACTTAGACATCACCAGATCAGCACTAAATTTATGCCCTGTCATTTCCTAGCTGCCTCTTGCAAGCTTTGAAATCACCTGAGCAGCAGCAAGGTTCAGAGCTGATGTTCTCATGCTGGCTTTTATGATTATTTAATATTGTTGAAACAAACCACTAGGTGGCAATATCAATTAAAAAAAAAATCCAAGAAGTGCGATTAAAGTTGTCATCTAAAATGGGACACTAAACAGTAGGTTTGATTAAGGTAAAAACATTAAACTTGCTTGTATGTAAAATTGTCCTGATCTAGAGAGGAGGTTTTCTGCAAAAGCTCTTGGTGTGGGTGATGGGTGACTGAGGACAGCTAGGTATATTTGCTTGGATACAGAGGAAATGTTCTTTTCACTTTCATATGTTTGCAATATACATTACACATTTGAAAAGGTGAATTATTATCATACTACTTCTTGATGAAACTTGTTTTAGCCTGCCAGTTAGAAATGATTAATTGGGGTTGTATCAGTGCTACTTGAGAAAGAAATAATTGCTGGTGTGAATGTAAAGCATTTTAAATTAATTAGTGTAAAATCAGTATGAATTTATTTATGGCTGTGAATGAACTTCTAAAATACAGAATGTGTCTGTTACAAATAGACACTTGTTAATGGATGAGCTGATTATATCTTCTTTGGTGTAGGTGCCACTGCCCAGCACACATGCTGGGTTTGTACATGAGATAGACTGAAGAGACTTGTCATTAAATGGCTTGTGAATGCAGTCTGCTTCCTGCACAGCTTAGCACGTACAGAAACCATATCCTTATGTCACAGGACTTGTCTTATCAGAGTTATCTTGTCCTTTTATTTAGATATGTATATCCTTTTCCAGCATGTTTATTGAAGATGCTGTTGCTAATGTTCCTGCTTAGGAACTGTTTAAGTTTATATCATAGTCCTGTTTGGGTTATTACTTTGGGAATACATACAATGAAAATGCTGGCATGCAGTAACAGTGGCATTTGTCCTTGAGTGCCGTTTTGCTGGAGCTCCTGTCTGCCTGCTCCATCCTGCCTGTACCACTCCGCATGCATTTTTGAAACATCTATGTAGTATGCTGTTCTCTCTTTAGATTTAATTGGAGTGTGATAGCCTATCCCTCTTCCTGGGAGCTTTAGTTCTTTGGGGTTTGTTCCCAATGCTTTGTGCTGTCACTAATGGGTAAGTCGCTAACCCTGCTGTGGTTCTCGGGTATTTTTGCTTGCTCTTGCTTTAACTCTTGGTCTTTATTTTGTCAGGTTTTATAGTCATTTTATCAGGCTAGAGGAGCTAATTTATCTTGGAGTGATTTATATTTTGCCTTTCTCTGTTCTTTTTGTCTGCTGTGTATTAGGGTGTTGCAGTGACTTTGCTTCTCAGTCCTTATGTTATGCAATTTCTCCTAAACTATTTCTGGTGTGGAATATACAGCAGAAGCATTCCCTTGAAGTATTGTTTTTCAAGAGGAGTTGAAAATGCTTAATTTGATGGTCTTTGTGCCCAGTCAACTCTGTCATAGACCAGACTGGACTGCTTGTTAGAGAGGTTGAGTGGTGCTTCTTAAAATAAGTGGTAAAGTCCCTGTAAGTTGCTATGTCTATGCTAAGTTGTACGTGAGGTTTAGGCAAATAAGGATCATGCCTGCTTTTGGTTTTTTTTTTTTTGTTGTTTGGTTGGGGGTTTTTTACAGGTTTGATTTAACTTCAACTCCTTCTCCATGTTTTTTAAACATAAGTAATTACATCATACATGGTGGTATTGTCACTATAACTTGATTCTGTGCATGCACTACCTCTGTAAGTGTAGACAGTTTAATGTTGCCTTATTACAGTAGACATTTAAACACTACTGGGACAAAAGGAAAAGATTTCCAAAACTTTATTCTGTGGTAAAACCTATGTCTGTAGAGTCTGCTGCTATTAAGATTTTTATTAAGTGTAATAATTCATAGTTTATGTACTATACCCTCAGAGGATGTGTAGAAAGTGCTTCATGGGTGTGGGCTGTTCTAGGCGTAAGGAGCAATAGAGCCACACGAATACTGTGTCTGGGATAATTAAGCAGGGAATGTAAACACACTGAAATTCCCTTAGGAGGGGGACATGAGGCAAAATGAGTTGGGGAATGCTCTTAAAGGTTTTTAGGCTCTGACCCAGAGTCCAATGCTGACTTTCTTGCTATGTTTTTCCTCTTACTGGTATTCATTGTTGCATGTTCCTGTAGGTGAAATATCCTGCTTGTGTTTGAGGTGGTCTGTGTTAGTGCAAGGCAGAAACTTGCCCGTGTTACATATTAGGATGTATTTTCTGTCACCGTGTCAATTTTGAATCCTGGTGGTATTTCTTCTTCTATTATAAAGAAACACCTGTAATTCTCTTAGCCATCCTTTTTCTAGGGTGTATTGTAGCCAGAAATAATGCTGTGTCATTTCTGCTTAACAGCTTTTCTTCCAGGTGTGGCATGTACTTTGCACAGAGGGTGTCTGTACCCTCGTGGCATTCTTGTTCTGAATGCTTTGCTTTCTGTGATAGCATGGTGCTCGTGTTACCACAGGCATGCGGTGTCTGAGCCTTTCCAAATGTTTCTCTTTTAACACTTTTCTAACACTTCTCTGTAATTTCCACCTTGCTGTTGCTTCCTTGCCTCTTCAGGCAGCTCCTGGTTCTATAGGGACCAGGACAGACATGACACAAACTGAACATTGCTTGTGATGCCATTGTTCCTATAAAAGCTGGGTCTTCTGTTGCTGACTTCAGCTGGGTTAGTCACTAAGGAGGCCCCTGATCACATTCATGTCTGGGAGAGCATGTTTTTCTTTAGAAACAATAATCCTTGAATAGGTTTAAACCCCCCCCCCAACAACAACAAACCAACACATGGACTGCTTGAACTACCTGCCTCAGCAAGTATCCTATCTGTTGATAGCCCAAGTGTGTCCAAGGGACATCAGAAAGTGGGAGGTTTTGTGGGATGTCTGGGTTTTTTTGTCTGCCTCACATGATTCAAATGTTAGCTCTGTTAAATCCTTCTGTTTAATCTGATTTTAACTTTTTTTCAGTGCTTTCCAGTTTAAAGCTTATAGACTGCACATGCTTTCAATATCTTTTTCCCCATGCAAATAGAAATTCTGTTATTTTCCCTTCTGCTTCTTGAAGATAGAGTAAATTCTGTTGGTATGCACTTGGTTTATGTCTCCCAGTGATCCAGCAAAACTGTACCTGGTTTTGTGTCTAGTGGCAATGCTGCCCTGGGGAGCAGGGACTGCAGGCTGCTTCTGTGGTAACGGAGATGGGGGCTTCTGAAGAGGAGAAGGCCTTATGGAGAAGATCCTCTAAAGCAGTAGAGGTTGAACACTAGGTAATTGATCTATTATTTTTGTAAAATCACCAGAAGTGCTTAAAATAGTTTACTGCTTCTTCCTGTACCTTATTGTTTGTGCTCCAGAGGTGCTACCAGTATGTGTGTGTTTGTAGACCCTGGTAAATAAAAAGGCTTTGTGGTTCATCTGTGTTCCAGTGGCTCCTTAAGTGCGACCTGACAGGCAAGGAAAAATGATTTGCAGTGACTTTGCAGAGCTACAAGAAACACAAAGTTGACAATAAGTGTTGATGGTGGTCTGAGAAATTTTGAGGGATGGCATTGGTCTCGGCTCCAGAATCTCCTAAGTGCATCTGCTGCCGCCTTTTTCAGTACTGCATGCTTTTGAGAAACAGGATCAGCAAAGCTTGGATCTATTTTTGGTAGCTGCAATACAAAAACATTCCTTTGTGTGTAGCAGAGCTATTTTCCTTACTACTTTTTTTCTTTGAAAAAGAACACCAAATGCAATGCAGTTTAGCTGCAGGGAATTATATGACTCATTTAGTAAATACTGAATACAAAGAAAAATAGTGTTTCTATTGTATTATAGTTTTCTGCTGTATGTTTCTGTTGTCTCAGATTTTAGTAGGGAAATTATCCCAGTAGCCTCGGCCCAAGATGTTGTTCTGAAAGATAACTAAATTATATGCTACAAAATCTAGGTGTTCCTATTAAATTAAAATTTCTTTCCATTTGTGTTCAAGTATTTGTTTACAGGGTATGTGTTGAATTTTACTTAATTTCTACTGCAGTAAAAGGTGACTACTCTGTCAAACATGAATTAAGTTTGAAATATAAGAGCTGTGTAAATGATAAGCAATGTCAACAGGGTTAAAATTGAAATTTTAGCTGGCAAAACAGCCATTTATCTGTGTGCTATGAATAATTTGAACATAAAGACAAACTCAAATAGTAAAGGGGAGTCAGTTCCACCACCACCACAAAGCTGCTTCTTTTAGTACTTTTTAGTATGTTTTTAAATTATAATTTTTTTTGCAGTTTAATTGTATTGAGTCTGGTTGAGATGGTGGGTTTTTTCCCCATAGCAGCCCTTGTAGTGCTTTTCTTTGTATTGGTAGCTAGAAAGGTGTTGATAGCACACCAGCGTTTTGGCTGCTGCTGAGCAGTGCTCACACAGCATCAAGGCTGTCTCTCCAACATTCCCCCCTCACCAGTAGGCTGGGGGTGGGCAAGATTTTGGGAGGGGACATAGCCAGGACAGCTGACCCAAACTGACCAAAGGCATATTCCATACCATATGACACCTGCTCAGCAGTAAAAGCTAAAAGAAGAAGGAGGAAGGGGAGGGGCATTCGTTATTTATGACGTTTGTCTTCCGGAGCAACTGCTACGTATACTGAAGCCCTGCTTCCCGGGAAGTAGCTGGATATGGCCTGCTGATGGGAAGCAGAGAATAAATCTTTTGTTTTCCTTTGCTTCCGTGTGCAGCCTTTGCTTTTGCTGTATTAAACTGCCTTTATCATGACCCATGAGTTGTTGGTTTTTTTTAAATCTTATTTTCTCCTCCTGATAGAGCAGCTTGGTGGCACCTGGCATCCAGCCAAGGTCAGCCCACCACGCTAATCTTTCCACAAAGGTTTGGGAGTCGTGTGGGAGCAAGCAGGACATTGCCCATCAGTTAGTATTACAACTCAGCTGTACTCTTGGGTTGACTTTTTTTCCTACTTCTGTTTGTATTGCATGATCAATAAAATCAGTCAAAAATGCACTATTTTAAATGCTTCACAGAAGTAGATATTTAGTAGTTTGTTGTTGGGATCATGGAGAGTACATAAAAAAATGCAACTGTCCTTGTAACTCTCATGATACCATACCCAATGTGATTTTTCTCACTTGAAGAATGACAAACTTAATATCCTACTCTGAGATGGGTGGAGGATCCCAGCTATTGTCCTGTTCAGATTTTCTGTGAGCGCTGTCCTTTTCTACAATGAGGTTTTCTTTGAACAAAATTTTTGTTTTTATTCTTCAGTATAGGACTTATACTTTGTTTTGGTGGATTTAAGAGCCGAGAGCACACTGGCTTATGTTTGTTTCTAAAATAGTCTGTCAAGTAGAAGGGGTCTCATTTCTTCATGCTGTGGTATGTTTAAAATTCTATTCTAATTTGCTTTAAACTGTATGAGCTAATGAAACTAATGTCCATGTTAGCATGTTGAGGGGCTAAGATGAGCTTTATGTGTTAATAAATCCCTTGATGTGCATATGAATCAGGCATAGACTGAAAATAGTAGTGAGCACTAAAATATATATTTTCATAACTACTCAATACAGGTAGTATTCCAGAGAAGTCAAGAGAGCTTCAAGATCTTCCAGAGACCTAACAGGCTTTGCAAGCAACTATGTTTTTTAGGCTAGTCCTTAAATGGAATCAGAAAGAGAGATGGGTCTCAAAGACAAACCTTCATGAAAATGCGTGGGAATTCCCTGCTGGGCAGGGAGTGTTGGACTGCACACCTGTGGTTTGGGCAGGTGTTGTGGTTTAAGCCCACCTGGCAACTAAGCACCATACAGCCTCTTGCTCACTCCCCCCCTGCCCCAGAGGGATGGGGGAGAGAATTGGAAAAGTAAAAGTGAGAAAGCTCATGGGTTGAGATAAGAACAGTTTAATAAGGGAAATGAAATAAAATAAAACAATAATAATGACAATAATAAAAATTGTAATGAAAAGGAAAATAACAACAATAACAGCAACAACAAACAAGAAAGGCAAGTGATGCAAATGAGAACAATTGCTCACCACCCTCCAACCGATGCCCAGCCCAAGCAGCGGTCCCCCGGCCAGCTTTCCCCCTAGTTTATATACTGAGCATGACGTCATATGGTATGGGATATCCCTTTGGTCAGTTGGGGTCAGCTGTCCCGGCTGTGTCCCCTCCCAACCTCTTGTGCACCCCCAGCCTACTCGCTGGTGGGGTGGGGTGAGGAGCAGAAAAGGCCTTGACTCTGTGTAAGCACTGCTCAGCAGTAACTAAAACATCCCTGCTTTATCAACATTGTTTCCAGCCCAAATCCAAAACGTAGCCCCATACTAGCTGCTATGAAGAAAATTAACTCTATCCCAGCCAAAACCAGCACATTCTCCACCCCTTATTCCATACCATTTATGTCATGCTCAGATCTCACACTATCCAATACATTCTCATTACCTACCATCACCCTTCCCATCCTTTGATATAGTACACAGATATAATTCCTTTAGTCTGTGGGTCACCCCTGTGAAATGTCTGTAAAGTGTCCATAAATACCCACAAATGTCCGCAAAATGTCCATTGAGTTCATTTAGTCCATGACTTTGGCCTCCATCTGTTATGGTGGTCACTCAGGACAGGAGAGATGTTGTATTGCATGGAGTTATTGGGCACCACAGCCAGCTCAGGTCAGGTCACTGCTGCACTTGCACTGCTTCTTGTAAGGCTTGTCCTCCATTGGTTCAGGTGGTTCCTGCTATAGTAATTCCTGTAACATGTAACTCAAGTCATGGAATAGTTTTCACCCAGAATTAAATCACCTTGAGGTACAGACTGGACTTCCCCATTCTTCTGCATTACCCACCAAGTGCACCCAGGTCCTTGAGCAAAAACAACCCTGTGAATAGGTTTACCTTTTCCTGAGGAAGGAATAACCCAGACTGTTTTACCCAGCAAGTTCCTTATATGTACTACAGGGATCTTATCTCCTTCCACAGTGCGCAGGGGTTTTGATTGGGCCAGGCCAGGTCACCTGGCAGAGCCTCTAGTGTTAACTAGCCAAGTGGCTTCTGCTAAGTGTGTATCCCAATGCTTGAATGTCCCAGCACCCATTGCTTTCAGTGTAGTTTTTAACAGTGCGTTGTATCGTTCAGTTTTCCCGGAGGCTGATGCATGGTAGGGGATATGATACATCCAATCAATGCCATGCTCCCTGGCACAAGTGTTAATGAGATTGTTTTGGAAATGAGTCCCGTTGTCTGATTCAATTCTTTCAGGGGTGCCGTGTCGCCATAAAACTTGCTTTTCAAGGCCCAAGATAGTGTTCCGGGCAGTGGCATGGGTCACAGGGTATGTTTCCAACATACCCTGTAGTTGCTTCCGCCATTGTAAGCACATGCTGCTTCCTGTGGCAGGTTCGTGGTAGTGTGATATAATCAATCTGCCAGGCTTCCCTGTATTGATATTTCAGCCATCGTCCTCTATACCAAAAAGGCTTCAGCCGCTTAGCTTGTTTGATTATGGCACATGTTTGACATTCATGGATAACCTGTACAATGGCCCATTGAGCTATAAATAGCTCACCCTTATGTTCCCAATCCAGATCCACCTAAGCCACTTCAATTCTAGCAGCCTGGTCCACCCGCTCATTGTTTCGATGTTCTTCAGTGGCATGACTCTTGGGTATGTGAGCATCTACGTGATGTACTTTTACAACCAGGTTCTCTATCTGAGCAGCAATATCTTGCCATAATTCAGCAGCCCAGATGGGCTTACCTCTGTGCTGCCAGTTGCTCTGCTTCCATTGCTGTAGCCGCCCCCACAGAGCATTTGCCACCATCCATGAATCAGTATAGAGATAAAGTACTGGCCATTTTTCTCGTTCAGTAGTATCTAAAGCCAGCTGAATGGCTTTCACCTCTGCAAACTGACTCAATTCACCTTGTCCTTCAGCAGTTTCTGTGACTTGTCGTGTAGGACTCCACACAGCAGCTTTCCACCTTCGATGTTTTCCCACAATACGACAGGATCCATCTGTAAACAGGGCATATTGCTTCTCAGTCTCTGATAATTCATTATACAGAGGGGCCTCTTCAGCACGAGTCACCTCCTCTGGCGACACTTCGAAGTTTCGGCCCTCTGGCCAGTCCATGATCACTTCCAGGATTCCCGGGCGGTCGGGGTTTCCCATGAAAGCCCGTTGCGTTATCAGTGCGACCCACTTACTCCATGTAGCATCAGTTGCGTGATGCGTAGAGGGGATCTTCCCTTTGAACATCCACCCCAGCACAGGCAATGGAGGAGCCAACAGGAGCTGTGCTTCAGTACCAGCTACTTCTGAAGCAGCTCGAATTCCTTCATACGCTGCTAATATTTCTTTTTCAGTTGGAGTGTAACGGGCTTCAGATCCCCTATATCCCCGGCTCCAAAACCCTAGAGGTCGGCCTTGAGTCTCTCCAGGTGCTTTCTGCCAGAGGCTCCAGGTGGGGCCATTATCCCCAGCTGAGGTGTAAAGTACATTTTTCACATCTTGTCCTGTCTGGACCGGCCCAAGCGCTACTGCACGAACTGTCTCCCATTTAACTTGTTCAAAGGCTTGCTGCTGTTCAGGGCCCCATTCAAAGTCGTTCTTCTTCCGGGTCACTCGATAGAGAGGGCTTATGATCAGACTATAGCCTGCAATATGCCTTCTCCAGAAACCCACGACACCTAAGAAAGCTTGTGTTTCCTTTTTGTTAGTTGGTGGAGACATAGCTGTTATTTTATTGATCACATCCATTGGGATATGACGATGCCCATCCTGCCATTTTATTCCTAAAAACTGAATCTCCTGTGCAGGCCCTTTGACCTTACTTTGTTTTATAGCAAAACCAGCTTCCAGGAGAATCTGGATTATTCTTCTCCCCTTCTCAAATACTTCCTCTGCTGTGTTGCCTCACACAATGTTGTCATCAATATATTGCAGGTGTTCAGGAGCTTCACCTTGTTCCAGTGCAGTTTGTATCAATCCACGACAAATGGTGGGACTGTGTTTCCACCCCTGGGGCAGTCGATTCCACGTGTACTGGATACCCCTCCATGTGAAAGCAAATTGTGGCCTGCACTCTGCTGCTAGAGGGATCGAGAAAAACGTGTTGGTGATATCTATTGTTGCATACTATTTGGCAGCCTTTGACTCCAGTTCATATGGGAGTTCTAGCATGTCTGCTACGGCAGCACTCAGCAGCGGTGTGACTTTGTTCAGGCCTCGATAGTCCACTGTTAGCCTCCTGTCGTGGTTTAAGCCCAGCCGGACTAATCACCACACAGCTGCTCACTCACTCCCCCCAGGTGGGGTGGGGGAGAGAACCAGAAGAGTAAAAGTGAGAAAACTCGTGGGCTGAGATAAAAACAGTTTAATAAGTAGAGCAAGAAACACCGCGCGGAGAAGCAAAGCGAAAGAAGGAATTCATTCACCACTTCCCATCGGCAGGCAGGTGTTCAGCTATCTGCAGGGAAGCAGGGCTCTATCACGCGTAGCGGTTGCTCGGGAAGACAAACGCCATTACTCCGAATGTCCCCCCCTTCCTTCTTCCTCCCCCGGCTTTATATACTGAGCATGATGTCATATGGTATGGAATATCCCTTTGGTCAGTTGGGGTCAGCTGTCCTGGCTGTGTTCCCTCCCAACTTCCCGTGCACCCCCAGCCCACTCACTGGTGGGGTGGGGTGAGGAGCAGAAAAGGCCTTGGTGCTGTGTGAGCCCTGCTCAACAGTAACTAAAACATTCCTGCTTTATCAACATTGTTTCCAGCCCAAATCCAAAACACAGCCCCATACTAGCTGCTATGAAGAAAGTTAACCCCATCCCAGCCAAAACCAGCACACCTCCACTCTCCATTAGATTTTTGCACAGGCCATATGGGACTATTAAAAGGTGAATGAGTCTTACTGATCACTCCTTGACTTTCCAGTTGATGGATCAACTTATGGATGGGAAGCAGGGAGTCTCGATTGGTGAGATACTGTTGCCGGTGCACTGTCATGGTAGTAGTTGGTACCTGCTTTTCTTTAACTTGCAGCAACCCCACCACAGAAGGATCCTCTGAGAGACCAGGCAAGCTAGACAGCTGTTTGATTTCCTCCGTACTCAAAGCAGCTATACCAGAAGCCTACTGGTACCCTTTTGGGTCTTTGAAGTACCCTCTCCTGAGATAGTCTATGCATGGAGCCTCTGGACCAGTCACAATAGGGTGCTTTTGCCACTCATTCCCAGTTAGACTTACTTCAGCCTCCAACACACACAGTTCTTGGGATCCCCCCACCACTACAGAAATACAGATGGATTCTGCCCCCTTGTAATCTGATGGAATTAGAGTACACTGTGCACTGGCATCCAATAGAGCTTTATACTCCCATGGGGCTGCTGTGCCAGGCCATCGAATCCACGGAGTCCAGTAAACCCGATTGTCCCTTTCCTCTGCCTGACCGAAGGCAGAGCCCCTCTATTCCTGGTCTGAGTCTTCATTACTTGGAGTATTGGAGAAGCTTACAGTAACTGGAATAAGAAAGCGGTGGGGAAAAAAGGTTCAAATCATAGGAAACCAGTATCTGTTAATTATGCAATTCGTTTATGACAGCTTTCTTGCAATTACTTATTTTTGGAAGTATTTCTACGCATTTCAGTTTATTTTTTGAATATGCTTGAAATCTTAATAATTCTAAAATTTAATTGAAACTGATTACATTATCTTAATAAATACTATTAACTGTGAAAAATAGTTTGGGAAGGAAAGGGAAGAGGATATTTCTGTCTCCTTATTTAAATTGTGGGAATGGTTAAATAATTTTTTTTCCTAAATTCAGCATAAATATTAACCAGAATTGTCATTAAGAAAAAAGCACTCCTAGATGTCCTTGTCATCCCTTTTCCTGCTGAAAGTGTGCTTTGTGCATAACACGTGCTTCCTTGTATTTCTGAAGGAATGAGGAAAATGGTGGAATTATGTTTTATAGCAAGAGTAAGTTCCCTGTATTACAATGCTCTTTATAGTCCTGGTGTTGAATTTTTACATTTCAGTGAGGAGGTGTGGAAGCTATTGCATAATTTAAATACGTAGCTTGAGTATTTGGCTGAGTTTTCTTGGAATATGAGACTTTTATGGTTTTCATGTTCCTCTAAGTGTGAAGGCAGTTAGGCCCGTTTTTTGTCTCCGAGAACTGCTTTGTGCTTAGCTTATGTGACTTCAGTTAATATTGTTTGAAGAAATTCTCAGGCTTTTTTCCTTCAGTTTTCAATCTAAAGGGAATTCAGGTGGTGGCTCCATTAGGCTGCAAGACTTTTGCTAAAATTAAGGCTGACTTGTCAGAGTTGAGATGCCACCATTTGGTTTGTATTTGCTATTTCATAAACAGAAGCATTTTTTAGTAAAACACCTATACTAATATGCAGTTTTTTAATGGAGAATTTGAATTTATCTTCTACAAAACCCTGGAAAAGAGATTATTTTGATCAATAGCAGTGGATCTGTTCATCGCAGTACCCATTCACTGAATTTTTGACCTAGAGTTTTGCTGTCTGGTTGCAATACAGCTTTGACCCAACTGTGCTGTAGATTTGCCTTATACTTGAGAGGGAGCTGTGCTGTTGTGAAGATTATTCTTACGCTGTACTTGAGATGTGCTGCTTTAGAAAACATGGTTTTGTGTTCTGCAAACCTGGAACTTCTGTCTAATGGGGATTTGTGACTTGTGACTGCATTTGTGACTTACTGGTGGGCTATGGTGGGATGGCTGTAGAAAGCAAAGCTTATGGAAACTCTCATCACTGTGTTTTTAAGACTAAAACTTCAAGCAAGTATTAGTTATTCCTATACTGCTTTATTTTTGGCTTTAGACTACAAGTCTACCTGAATATCTTAACTGCAATGATTAAGAGTGTGGATTTGGCTTTATAGATGTGGTGTTTCAGGACTGTAATACGTACGTTTTGGTCTGCTGAGGTTATAATTTCAAAGAGACAACCATAAGTATAAATTTTATCCTGTTCTTTAGCTTGTGCAGTATTATTTAACAAAGCACAGAGAAATTACTAGTGTGAGTGAAGCTAATACTGTGTTATTTAAATTTTTGAATGCTGTTAGGATGATGTCATTGCCTTAGATGTGGCATTCTGCACTTGCACTGAGGTGAAAAGTATGGAGTGGGCAGAAGTGCAGTCATGTGAGAAGAGCAATCAAAGCACTAGTCTTACTATATCAAATTAAAACACCAAAAAATACAATGGGACACAGCTTAATTTTAATAGCAGAAGAACAGGGAGAGAAAGCTAATTTTACTTTAAATAAATTAGATCACTGAGGAGGCTGCTTGGGAATTATTTAAAAAAAGTAATCTTAGAAATTGGCATATTAAATTTTTCTGGGTCAGATTTGGGGAATGAAGTTTTAAACCAGGCATTAGGGCATTTATTCTTATTATTTGCGAAGACTTCCATGGAGAGATAAAACCAAAGCAACCAGGAATACTTAGCTACTTATTTAGGCAATGATGGGGGGGGGCGGGGAGCGAATCTGACTTGTAGAGGAAAACCTTACAGTAGCTTATAGCAAGCTGAAACATGCATAGTTAAAATATTAAGTCACGGTAAATTATTCCATCGTGAGCCTACTTCTGAATTTGCTTCATTATTTGATTGTGGTGCTGCTGGTGATGAACTGAAATCAAGACCTTTGGTAATTTAATAAATCCAGTATAAGGAGATGAATATGATTAGGCTTATAATCTCAATGTTGTTGTACTGATTTTTAGGTACTTGCAGCAATGCCTATATTTGAATCAAGTGTTCTTGAATCATTATTTTAAAGACATCAGTAGATTAGACTGTTTTATTTTGCATGAGACCTACATTTAATTTTGTTTTGGACACTTCATGTTGCTCATTTTTGATGCTACTTCTAGCACATTGATATTCTCAATTAAACAAACCATTTTTTGTAATAACTTAAGCTAGGTAAATTTAAAGCCTTTAGCAAAGGTCACATAGGAATATAACCTCAGATTCATGAAAGCTTTAGGCTCCTACTTTCAATTTAAGTGACATGTCAGAGGTCACTTAGAAAAGCATCTTTTAGGGTAGACAAAGGAGACCTTTCATTCCCATCTCAGACATTAGCTGGTGGGGCTCTCCAAACGAATCCTTTGTTTATGTGCATCTCATTTACAGTTATTAAATTACCAAATGAAAGTTAAATGCCGTCTTAGGCACTCAGAATATTTGTACAGTCAGATTCTCCATCAGAGCAGGAATTACTTGTCAGATCTAAAGTTGATCAAAATTAAGAGGGTGGGTTTAACACTTGTGGTGTTTTAAACAGGACAAATATATTTTTTTTTTTTTTATCCCTTCAAGTGATATATCTGTGTACTACAGAATTTCCAAAAGTAGAATTGTTTGTCGGGCTCATTTGTGGAATGACAAATCTTTTATGTATCTCTTACTATATGTGTTTTAGAAATTATTTGCTCGTTTTGCCTACTTTTGATACTTGTGCCAGAGGTGACTGAAGATGTTAGAAGTTCTTTTATATAGCAGTATCTTTATATTAACTGTATAGTTACAAACCTGGAGCCCTAATTATTCATAGGTGAAAGCAAGCTTTTCCAGTGGTTCGGTAGGAAAATAATTAGCTAACTAACAGCCTATAAGTAAAGGGAAAAGATAAATTCCTCTAAATGTTCTCAAGATGTTTAAATTCAGAGAAGTATTTGATTTTTATTCTGCCTTCCAAGAGAAAAAAATTTTTGAGCTTCATTACTTCCAAGTTTTTATCTGGAAGATTTCCCTGTTGGCATTATTTCAGCTTTCAGAACACAGGCCACTAGTATAAGGAAGACTCAGTTGTGCAAGGATTTCATGGAGTTACACATGCATCTGAAATTCCTTTGGCATATGTTTTAGAGCAGCTGCACTTTTATCTGCTGTTAGCTTCCTCTTGCCCCTTACTGTTAATCTGTAAAAGCAAAAAAATATGAAACCCAAAAGAAACACTTAACTGAATCAGCAGCTAGCAATGCAAAGTCATGTGCACTCTTAGAAATTCTTCATCCTATTTGCCGCTGAATTGTAAATTGTTCGCACTGTGCCACTACTGAATGGTATCTGCAGACCAGTATTGACTAGGCACTTCCTAAGCACAGTTGTAGTGATTTGGCCAGGGAACATTTGAGACTGAGTGTCTTGTCTAGGGACCTTTCTTTCTGCTTCAATCCTGACTGGTTTCTAGCTTGTCAAAATCTGTATTGTCATATTTTTAAAAAAAAAAAAAAAAAGCATGTTGCTGGTTAAAAGATGCATTAAGCTATTGTACTGTGTATTGTATATATGTTCTTTGTTTTAGCTTTGAGGGTGATGTCTTTTTTTGTTTCATTTTTCTTCCTATACATATATTTCATTTCGCAGGGGTTTAAACCCGATGTAGTGACTTATCTTTTAGATCATGATAAGCTCTGTGATTGTTTGCTGTAAATAATACTGAATATTGTGATAGCTCATTATCTGCCAACTCTCCAACAGAGAAAAATACTTTGCATTCTCTTAAATTACCCTCTTAGGAGATTTTATATTACTTCATTTGCCTCCTCCTAGAAAGTAATTTTGAGCTGAGGGCTCTGGAAGCCCTGTTGGACATTCCTCACTCAGGCTAACTCATGAACTCTCTCATCCGTAACAGCAGCTCTGAATTTTGAGATATGTCTTTCCCATATGGAAAAATACCTCAAGCACAAACCCAAGTCTGGGGAGTGCTTGTGATGCCTTTCTTCAAAGAGAATTATAATTCTTCTACATTATTGTATTCTTTGATTGTAATGATTAAATGTACAATTTTTTAAGTACTTATTTAAGTACTTATTTTTAAGTAATTGCAATAGGTATTGCTTTGAAAATGAATGCCCTTAAGTGTGGCCCTGCATGTTTTGATTAGTGATCTACAAATATTAAAACATTAGCCTGTGAAACCCTGTCCCATTAGGTTTCAGAAGTTTTATTTCTGCCTTTTTAGTTACCTTTTTTATTTTTAATGGGATATAGATTAAATGCACCATTCAGTGAAGAGCTTATCGAAGAGTTAAGACATTTTAAGAGTCAGGCTTGTATGTAGACTACACGTGAACATAAAGCCAGCAGAATCTACATAAACTTTTTGAAATAAATATTGCAGATGTCCCTAAAACTTGGATATCTCTGACAGCCGCACTTAAAACTCAGCGGTTTGCGTAATTTAATTCTACATTATTTTTCTCGCTTCTAGATTTAGTTTCATGGAATTTGTTTTAATCAATTGCCTTGATGCTAGGTAAGTAAGGAACTTGAACTGTATCGTCCTGATGGTAAGGAGAGTTGGAGCTATCTCATCGGTGTGTTGATGACTATTACAATTTGAAGTCTTCAGAGACTTTTCTCAGTGAGCAGGTAGTGCTTATGACAGTGATAATGCTACAAGATCATTACACTCAATTAGCATAATTTGACTTAATTTAAAATGGGGCTTTCTGCTCAAGAATGAGAAGACAAGCAATTGATAGACAAAAAAGGTTTTGATCTTTGTTGTTTATTAGCTGGTATTTGTTTATAGAAAATCATTAGGTGTATGCCCTTTGATTTTTATAGATACATACGTAAAGCTCTTGTTTAACCTTTCTCTCGCATGAATTGGCAAGCCACATGCAGTTAGAAAGTCTGCATGCTAAGTTTGTCCTTGAAGTGGTGCTCAGAGCCCTCTTCACTTAAGCGAGTTTATTGTAACATTAGAGGTTGAGAGTAGATTCTGAATGAAAGCTGTAGTGGGCAAAGGCTACTTTGTTTTCTCTAGTGTCATCAAAGAATCCAGAAGAGAGACGTGACCATGTTTTGGAGAGCTAGTTGAGTAATTTAGTATCTTCTGTGGTTTGGGGTCAACTGTAGAAAGCAAATGTTGACCGGTCATGTGACATTTTTTATAATTGCTAGCAGTCAGTGACACTGTGCAGTTACCCATTTCATGAAACAGAAATGTGTGAACCAAGAAAGGCATTAGAATATAAATGTACTGTAGCAGTCTTTCTGTATTACTATATACTTAGAGGCAAAAAGCGGATACAGATCGTGTTAAATGTATGCACCAGTGTTTTAAAGGTTAAACAATATTACTGAGATATCACTAGTAACCTACCATTCAGGCATATAACTCAGTAAGTACAGAATTCAGTTGAGATTTGGGAGGAGTATACATTTATTTAAGAGATTGATGTAGTTTTGTCATCTTAATGATGTAATACAATGGAAGGTATTTTAAAGTATATGGTTCTAGAAGACACAATTATTTAATTCATAATATTTTCATATTCCTGTTCTCTGAGGCATTACAGCAAGGAGATTACCAATCCCTTCTCCTTCAAGATTCTGTATTTTGCATAATATTAATCCCATATGTTAAAGAACACTGTGCTGCTAAAGATACCATCTTGCAGATGGAATTGTGTTAGACTACGAGTTCATTTTATGTGAAGTTAGTATGGAATCAAGAAAGCTCTTTTTTTAAAAAAAAAAAAGGCTAGAGTGCTTGATGTTGTGCTGTCACTTAAGATACAAAATGCAGAAGAGCATCATAATTGAGACTGGGAGCAATAAAATATATTTACATGCTAAAAGGCAGCTTCTCAAGTGGGTAGAACCAATTAATGCGAGGAGGAAAATACATATACCTTATCCACCAACTTGGTTACTGCAGGATCATCCCTTCGAGTCCTTCCAAGAAGCATGTGGAGTATATTCTATTTCTTATTTTGACCAAAGTATCCTTTCAAAATTTCTTCATCAACATTAGCTGTTAAGCTGATCCAGCTTATTTTTTTTTATTATTATCTGCACTTGCCCACTGTGTCCTTCCCTCATGTGCAAAGCTGATTGCATCGTCTGTCTCTTCGTATCTGTCAACATTGTAAGCCTTGCCCACTCATTCCTTATCTCCTGTAAATGGCCCATTCTTCCTCCTGTGGTGTTCCTTTTCCTATGAATACCCTCCATCACCAACATTTGTAGCTGCTGCACTCTTCTTTTTCAACCTGCTTAGCCGTTTCTGCCATCATACCCATAAGGAGTTGAGGGGATGATGGATATGGTTGGCAATTGCATTACATTACATTGTCTATGTAGATGCATTTATAAATGCTTTTATCTCCCCATGCCTGCCTTCTCTTCCTCCACGGTGTACTCTTGTGTTCTTAGTCTGTAAACTCTTATTTCAGGGAAGTAGTCTTGTCTCTCTGTTTTTATATGGAACAGTATGTTCTAACCCTAACTGAGGCTAAGGTAATGTAAACACTGTATAAGAATACTTTGTTATCATGTAAGATGTTCTGGCTGGTGTAAATAGGAGCCTCAGCACTTGCTGTGAACTCATGGCACGGTTGGAGCTAGAATGTGGAAAACTGGAGTCTGAGGAGGTTTTGAGGTCTGTTACAAATGCTCCATGGCTATAATGCTGAAGGAGATAAAAATAAGGACTTAGCATGAAAGTATACCTTAAAATAGCTTTAATACCATAAAGCACACTTATCCTAGCATTTCTTTATAAAGGTACAAAAAATACTTACAAATGTGCAAAGGAAAAAACCTACGTGATTTAATTGGAAGGCAATATAACAGTCCTCAAAAGGGAGACTTGTCATTGGAGATCTCCCTGACAGTTGACACTCTTCACAGTCACTGGGAAAAAAAAAAAATTTTTGTATTTTCAATGAACTTTGCTATAGTGCTATGTCAATAAAAGACAAATGTACCCTGATACTTATTGGGCATGACTGTAGTTTTTTGAGTAACTGCATAGAGTACAGCCATCTCTGAGATGAGAGAAAAGCAGTGCTTCAATAGCATCATCAGTGCCAAGTGTCCTCTACAGCATTTTGTTTACAAAGAGAAGGCAGTATTATGATCAGTCTGCCTTGAGGAATGCCAAATGAAAAAGATGATTAATGATTTTTTTTTTAAACAGTAAAGCAAACTGTTAAGTAACAGGGATTGCTAGAGGGATTTAGTCATAAACATGAATTGCAATAAAGTATTGATTTCAACCTTTTTTCCACTCCACCATACTACTCAACGTTTTCATTAAGGCTTAACATGTACTTTGCCAAAATGAGTCTTACAGGGCAGAACTTAGGTCAGTGACAAACATGTCCTCCTCTTTCAGAGAGCTGGTCTAGCTCTATTGATATAGCAAGGCTGTAATGGTTCTTGTCTCAGCATTGGAAACCTGTGATGAAACCTGCTGTGAGATCTTCAAACCTGGAAAACACTAAACTGACCGAGAGGGTCAGATGAATTGAAGTGACTAATAGGTAATCAGTAGCAATCTTTTCAGGTAGCTGTGGGCTATATAGCTTTGTGTTCAAAAATGGGAAACACAACTATTCATCATGTTTGTTTTCCTAGTTACTACATAACCATTTACATATTCTTTTCAAATTCAGTAGAAGGTCGCTGGTTTTTGAGCCAGTCACAGCAATACCACAGCGTAACAAAGCTATTTGAGAAAATGAACTCAGCCTGGTAGAAGTTGCCATCTGAAAAAAATGATTTGCTTTGTTTTTAATCCATATTTATGATTTTTCTCCAGACTGTACTAAAGGGTTGATCTTCATATCCAGTGTTCATATTCAGATTTTGGCAGAAGAGTGTCTCTAATTTTATGCTGCTGTCACTATGTAATCTGTACTGCCTTTGAGGAAAGAAAACCTCCTTTAAAAATTCTTATTAATGTTCCCACACAATATAAAGGAGACTAGTAGTCTAAAATGTGTTTTCTCTGAGCACATTCTCTCTGAGTGGATCTCAAGAGGTTAACATGCAGCTTAAAATGTATAGATAGTCTATCTGGTGTACAAAAATAGTCTAAGGACAAGGCAAAAAAAAGGAATCCTTGACATGATTTAAGAACATGTACTCACAATTGAGTAAGGAAAGATGAGTGAAGGCCTACTGGAGGGCTTAAACTGGGATTCTGGCTAATAACACCACATGTGAGCAATACATGCAGATCACAGGTTTGCTTTTGGCATGTGTTAGCAGCTAATGATGCGCAAGGTTTTATCTGTCCATGTATGGCCCAAGTGCAATTACACTGTATAGTCTCGTACTTGTCTCAGTTTTAGCCATGCATAAACCCCTATAACTGGCAAAGAGGGACAAACCTTGGCCGTAAACTCTCAAACCTTTAAGGCAAAATTTGTGAAATTAGCAGCGGTCTGGAATATTTGATTGTGGTGGATGTTCCAAGGACAAGAGTGAGGAGAGGAGGAAAGTCCTCTTCAAAGCATACCAACAAAAGCAAGAGCTTTGCGTGACAAGCAGTATTGAAAGACCAGTTAAGACAAAAGCCCTTGCTTGAGGAGGGACGTTAAGAATGAAGAAATATAACTCTAAGCAGTTGCAGAAAACATGCCAATATTGCCCTGGCTTTCAAACGAAGTAATCAATAAAGGAAACCTTCCTGACAGAGGCAAAAATAGGCTCTGCCCTGGTTGCTTGTACACCGAGACTGTGCAAGTAGGGCCAAATGGTCAAGGCTAATACCTAATAGTTAGGCACTTCTGGTATTTTGTAACCTTGTAATGACTAAAAATCCCACACCTGTGTGAGCCCTCTTCTATTTCAGGCCATTTTGCAAAACACTGATGTCCCCTTCTCAGAGGAGTTAAAAGGCTTTAGCTTCTTTAAAGGTTAGCTTCTTTAAAGACATTTAGGTATTCTGACACTGTAGGTTAATTGGCAGAAAAAATCATTTATAATTTGTGACATGGTTTAATAATAAAAGCCAGCTACAATTTAGGTAATATTTTCACTTTAATGAACACACTTTTGGCTTGAATTTTAACTATATATTATCTGTATTTTAAACCATCTGCATAATTTATTTCCATATAAACATTTGTAATAAAAGTGATAAGTCAAACTGAAAGACACTATATGTCAGCACTCCGGAATAGATTTTGCTACACAGCAAAAGGTGCTATGCTTGTTCATTGGCCTATTTCTCTTTTGCCTGTTGCTTGGGTTGTAGAAGATTAATTTTTATTCTATCGTTCAGCCACCTCCTAGTAGACTTTTTAAGTTAAAAACCTTAGTTCAATGAATGGTTACAGGACTAAGTCTTCTATTGTTTAATTGTTCTGTTCAGCCACTTTTCAATTGCTGTTTGCTAAAATAAGCCCTACTATAAGACACTTAAGTCTTTCCAATGAGTAGCAATGTGAGGTTTCTGTTTCTCGAACCCGCTTTGTGTCTAAAACCTTGTCCTCTGACATTAATTCACACATTCATACATTAACTCACAATGTGGTATTAGCTTCAGAGTTTAAAAAAAGAATATAAAATGCACAACTGATTTGAAAAGGCTCAGTAATGGTTGCTATAACTATGGCAATATCCAGATTCTTTCAGAGCCTGGTCCTGGCTACAGAACACAGACCCCAGCTGTACCTGCTCTGGAGCACTTAACACTCTGGGAACAATATAGTGGCTACACTGATAGCTCTTTTGTTGTGCTGATGACATTAACAATGTATTTATCCCCACTGAAATTTTAAATTCTCTAGGGCAGTAAATAAAAAGACTAATTCTGCAATGGCCCTTAGCGTATCTATCCCAGGTTTTAAGAGTTTGGTTTGATAACCAGAAGTTTCATGAGTATAGAGATTCAGAACAATGTAGGGCTGAAAATGTTCTATTAGTCCTGTATGTATCTCTTAATCCACAAATATATCTGCTCAGTCTTATCCCATGTAACTTTATCGGCCTGAGTGGAGTTACTTAAATTTTAATTTAAATTAAGTAGTGGAGCACTACTTAAATTTTCCTGTGCTGTTGTGTACTTAATTGTTTATCTTGCCATAATACTTTTTAAAAAAAAAATTAGTCTCTGTGTTACTTTACACAAATACGAATATAAGAATGAGAATGAATGAAGGAAATACAGCAGAAATTTGTTTTTCCCTGTCTAGTTTTTTTAAAATTACTTTTCTCAGCCAACATGCCCTGCAGTCTTCTTTCAATACTTTTTTTTTAAAAAACTTTTGTAAGTGCTTCACTTTTTCTCCACTGGTACTCTCCCTGATTTGTTGTGGCTTTCTTGTCTTCAAACTTTGTCATATCCATGTCCTGTTCTTTTTCAAGGAAGACTAAATGTTAATATGATTGATGGCTTGTCTCTATATAAGGGGATTTATGTGCTAACGTAGCTATATTAGTACCTGTTCCTAACCTTTATCATATGTGGATTGCAATGAGTAATAGCAATTTAAAAAACATTTTTGAACATCTGAGTGACTCCACTGTAAAACATACAAAAAACCCATCAAAGCCATAGCCTTCCTTCCCTGTTTGTACCTTATGGAAGGAAAGTGAGTCAGTGTAATTAATACACAAAGAAGGGTGATGTTAAATGATATTTTAATGCCATGTTAAATCACAACAGGAATTGGTAACTGAATAGATGAGGATTATATGCATTGATACAGCTACCTGAATCCATACACTAAGGATGGGATTCACCTGACCTCATGTGGATGTCTGCAGTGTAGGCATCTACATCCCATCTGGTTACCAAAACTTCTTTATTATTGGTGGAGAGACACTGGCACTTGGGGTGATTCATCTTGTCTGGGATTAGATTAACTAACTAATGAGATGAACTCTGTCCTGAATTTCCCATTTCCCTGTCTACGGCAAAAGGAGCCTACAGTAACTCAGAGGTAGACACTAATAGGTAGAATTCATTTAGCGGTCGAAAATTGTCATCATGCCTCTTCAGTCAGTGGAACATGTTACTCTAGGAAGGTAATTTCTTCTCTCTTTAAAAATAATGCTGATGTCTTGAATGACCTCCGTAGTACACCAGGGATTTATACACTACAAATGCTGGGTTTGGTAGCTTTTGAAACTGTTCCAGCTAGATTTTTAAGAGGATGTTTGGACATAGCCAAGTATAATGTAAAACAATTTATTTTATACTTTCTCTATGTACTGCTTCTGGATCTGGCCTTTTCTTTATCTAGTCACCTTATGTGCTTTCTTAAGCAGATTAACAAAGGAATAAAATAATTGTAATAACTATCCTTAGTGGGGTAAAGCAAGTCTGAATATTTTATCATTTTCAGTCACTTTTCCTGTTGAAATTTCTAAGTGAAAATAAACCAGGTCAATGTTAAGTCTTGCTGTCTTTTTATTCTTGTTGGAGGAGTGATTTTGATGACTCATGTTAATTGGGAGTTTTTCCAATTTTAACATAGCAATTGGGGGTGTTGCATATTTAAAAAAAAAAAGCAAGTTTTTCTCAACAGTCTTCTAGTAAAATAAGCAGGAAAAATAACAGCAAAAATAAACAAAAGTCTGGAAAAGATCCTATTTTTAAATGCACATTTTACTTTTTGTGTCCATGATGTCATTCTGCTGCCTTATTCCCGAGTTTATATGGGCAAAAGCTGAATTTCTAACGTAAAAAAGCAGATGCTACAAGTTTTTTAAATATACTTTGGACTCTCTTAAAATAGGTGTAAATTGTATTCAATATGTCATATTTTCCAGTATATATGAACCTTGAAACATGATTTTAAATGTAAGGTGCTGGGTACAACTCACAGACCTGCCACTTCCTCAGCTGCTCTTGTCATTGCTTAGTTGCTTGTTGGAATAGAAGAAGCAGTGCAGGGGCAGGGGTGTAGTAACCTGCTTACTGTCATGTCCCTTTTTTGGGAGGAAAGGAAGGATGTGTTATTTTCCAGTACGTACTCCGGTGTATTGTGTAGACAGCGCATAGAAGAGCACACACTGATCTTAAAGTATTCAAAGTGCTCTTTGCTTTCTTTCTCCTAAAAAACTGCACATCGGCTCACTTAAGTTGAGCACATTTGCTACATTCAGTGTTTTCCCTTGCAGGATTTAGTCCTCATCTTTTTTTAGTTTCCTTTTCTTCCTACACTCTTCTGAGCTTTCTCATCCTTCTTTGTCTACTGTCTTCAGCTATCTATTTTCGCCTTGGCAACACACCTTTTCTCCCTCTCAGTGTTCTTCCCTTCTCCTTCTCCCAGAATTTTTGCTTTATGTTTCTGCTGTATGATTTTTCTCTGGTGTCAGTGATTTCTGCTGATTTTGTTTTGCTACCTGTGTCTCCCAACAGTCTCTGTACTCTTTCTCATCTCTTTTCGTTGATCTAGTTCTTAATTAACATTTGAAGGTAAATTGGTGATCTTATGGCTTAACAAAATAACATTATTTAGAATCGACTTGTAGGGTTGACTTGTCTTCTGTTGCTTATTACTTCATTTTTTCTTTCCTCTTTATGCATATATAAAAGTATCTCATTATGGGTGTTAAATACCAGTAGCAAATAAAGATTATATAAATCCATTTATAACCTAGGTTTCCTATAAGTAGGGTGAAGTAGTGGCATTTAAAAATATATATAATCTTTGAAGTGTGTTTCCTTCACTGTAAGGGAGCCAGGATGATCATTGGTAGGCTTTGTCTGGGCTAGACTTGCCAGTCCTGTTGGAACTTGAATGATCTGATTTCCAAGCACGTATCTTCTATGACTGTAAACTTAGATACTTTAGGGAAGGGTGAATAGGATAGTGAAACTGGAAGAGAATTCAGATAATTTAACTCTCAGTTCTCTTTCATGAGGTTTTTTATTTAGCATAGTTTTCAATTTTTTCCCTCTATGTTTATAAAAAGGGAAATGCTGTAAGGATGGGCCCTTTCCCTGAGCCCTCAGTGAAACCTGAAGTAGTAGGTAGAGTATTACCTGCCAATCTGTTTTATCTTCCCGTTTTCTTTTTCCTTTTGATGTCTTTATGACTATCTGCATTGGTCTATTTTTTAAACAAGATTTCTTTTAGTTCCAGTAGGGTTTTGTTTTTATGAAAGATGTAACTGACACTGTTGGCAATCTGTTCAACATTGTATATTGTTTTAAGTGTTGCTCTAACAGCTGCCAAAATTAGGACTATGTTGTTGAAAACCTAAATTTATAGACGCTTCTTGCCGACAGTGAAGTCAAGGTGTTTTGCTCTGCTCATGTATGCCGGAAAAGACTGAAATGTATAGGAGTTCTAACTTTATAGTTTAGACAAGAAATTGGATGTGTATGGACATGTGTAAGTGACATAATTTTCTGACTCATTAGATGCTAGCCACCAGGGCTGAGACCTGGAGAGGAGCTGGTAGAGTTGCAGGGGAGGAGAAGGCTGAGTGATGTACTTTACACTTCTAGCAGCATCGCTCAACAAAATCTGCTTCATACAATGTAGGAGAAGATGGGAGGTAAAGAAGGACTGCATGACTAGCTACTGAGTGATGTCACCACACATTTGCAGATTGGATGGTGATGACTCGCCACCTACATCATTGTGTCTTCACTGCAGAAGAAACTATTTGTAGCCAGCTTTTAGACAAGGCAATACCAGGTTTCTTGTGTGATTCCTGAATAAGTGGTGGGGAAGTCAGATGGAGAAGGGGAGAGGGTGTGGGGGAAAAAAAAAAGGTAGAGCTAAAAAAAAATATAAATCTTTAAAGTCTTAACGTTCAAGAGGTGGACATGCAGAGCAGTAAAGCACACTGAATTTTTCATCAGCAACAGCTGATTATGATATAATTTAGGTAAGATATTAATGAAAAAAAAAGTGGAGGTATAAATAGCTTTACTGATTGCGAGATCAGATCTCATGTCTGGACAGACCTCTGCTTTATAGAAATACCTCCATTATTGTGGTTACTTTTAACTCCCTTCTTTCCTATGGAAATATTTTGTCTCTAGCAGCCAGAATTTCTTCCAATAAGGTTTTTTAAAATTTTTTATAATTACTTCTTTTCTCAAATCTTGCAGTAAAAGTTTGTAGATATTTCTCCAGTTTCCTTTCCAGTCATTTATTGTTGTTGCATATGTATAATGTTGCTTTAAAAACCAAAACGAAAAACAAACAACAAAACCCAACATCCCATTTCTCTGAAGAACAGAGCAAAAGCAAAGCAAGGGGATATTTTGACAAGTATTTGCATGCGTGTTGTATGTTTTATGTATAAAATTAAAAACATTCCCGACAGCTTTCATAGCACTCCCTTAACTGGAAGCACCTCATATTTTTTCTTTCCATTTTTGTGAGTATAGTATGTTCTTCTCCTGTATATTCAATGATAGATATTCAGTACATATATATATAATACTATAATTACATTCAGACTTTACAAAGGCAGCCATCTGAAGAATTAAAGTTATTTCTGTTACTTGCAAAAAAGAAATTGTAAATAGAAGAATGTCCTTTACTTGAAGATTTTGGCTGAGTGCCAAGTTATCAGTGTTGGGGTGTTTAACATTTTTATCAGTTTAAATACTTTCCTGTGCTACTGCTATGTCCACTCTTAGCTAGGGAAAAGCCCAATAGAAAAATCCCCAGTGTCTTTTCCTGTTGCTATGTAGATCCAGGGCACTGGCAATTAAAGACGGAAAATGGTATACGTGAGAAACACACTTGAAACATAATTAGAAGGTTCCTCCTTTTGTGGGCACTGCATGCATATTTAAAATTTGTCATCAGTGCAATTTTATCTCCAGTAATAATTTTCAAAATTAATTTTTCCATGTTACAGCTTTACTAAAAATACTGTTTCTAAAAGCTTAAACTTGATCAAGATGTAATTTAAGAATAGGGACATCTATTCAGTTAACTAAAATCATATTTTAAAATAATAAGAAGATGCTATATTAATGAAGAATCATACTTGTGCTCAAGTGTGATGGAGAATCATACTTGTTACCTTTATTGCTGCTATTAGTTGTCCGTTACAATAGACAATGATTTCCTTCTGTGCAATGTATTGGGCTTTTTTGCTTTCATTGGCAATAGTTATGGTAGCAGGAAGGCAGATCCACATGTGAGAAGCGGGTATGATTGCAGTTAGTGCGTGTGCATTTCGGATGACTGGAAAGTGGTGATGGTTTCATGTTAAGTTTCTTCTGCCAGCTGTGTGCTTCACCTTAGAGATAGCAAAGGTGTTGTGTGCAGGTGCCATGATCCAAAGCCTTTTCCTCGCAGTAATTGACATTAGTCTGACAGACTCTTAACAGAGGATTTCGGTGTCCTTCAAGAGTTTTTATTGGCCTTCAGTTGTCTTTTCAACAATAAACAAGCTGCAAAGAGGATGCTGAGGGATGGCTAACTCTGGTCAGATACAGGATTTTGAGGTTTGTTGTAATATTGGGAAGGTTGCTGTGAGACAAAGGCTTAATATTTCATTCAGTGGCGCCAGTGATTCCCAGAACCTAGACTACACAGTGGACATGGACAAGCTTATTTACACAGGAGTTGTACAGTGTCTAAATGAAGGAACCGTAAGTAAAAACAGAAGGCGTATTGGATGTTACTTGGTGAGTGTGTCATAGTACAGCCAACATCAGTATCTTGGTTTTGGCAGTTTCAGTGGCTGCTGAGGATGCTCCTCCTGCTGTCTTTCACAGACACTCTCGTTCCTTCTTCATGTGAAAACACTATTTTGTTTCTCTCTTTTTCTCCTTTTTTCCTCCCTTGTAAACAATAAGGAATATCTTAACTGAAGTTTGACAGAGGCAACTCTGTAACCTCCCCAGCGTTCCTGAAGAGTTACGCTTCAGGTAAGATGATCACCACGTGGACCGATGTCCCAGTGCGGCACAACTCACTGCTGAAGTGGAGATTTTTGGCTTGCTTTATGCTCAGGATGACACGTACTTTTTTGATGGAGCTTTTTCTTAGAACTGTTTGTCCTCTTATGAGGCCAGCAAAGGTGAAACAAGTACTGGTTCTTATTCTAGAGGAAAAGAACTAAGTATGTCCTCTTCACAGCCAAGAATTCAGGGAGTATAAAAGTCTGATGATCCGCTGGATACGAAATACTGAAAACCTTGCAAGAGTATCTGGAGAAGCCAGTTGTGTAGATACTGTGGTGATGATCACTATATAAAAACTTTGACAGAACATACTGAAAAACATCCTGTGAATATCCTGTCAAAATATCTCAATTTAAAAATATTTCTACTATAAGGATTTCTAGCTGTAAAATTTGTAACAAAAAGTAAAAACATAAAGCTTTTTACAGCAGTGAATGATAATAAAAAGTAACGCTAAGGAGAAATTCCAACCTGGAGTTTAAGGTTATAACATGTATTCAATAATCGTGACCCAGTTTAATCCTTTTGGGTAAATCATGTAGCTTCATCTCCTAGGAGAGGTAGGAATCAGTGCGTGTGCAAGATTTTGTGAGTCATTGCTTTAGACTTTAGAAGGTAACATATGCTTGACTCAGTTTGGATGAATAGAAATCTGTTTTTTCTTAAGACTGGAATTTAACTTGTCATTTTAAAACACTAGCTCAATTAAATTTTTTCTTGAATTTTGAAGAAAAAGTACATAATGGATGAGTGGAAAAATAATAGTATTTGAAAATTTGAATAGCAC
This sequence comes from Gavia stellata, assembly GCF_030936135.1. Lineage (NCBI taxonomy): Eukaryota > Metazoa > Chordata > Aves > Gaviiformes > Gaviidae > Gavia > Gavia stellata. The sequence continues at coordinate 15,397,254 of NC_082597.1, read as the reverse complement.
GTAAAGCATTTAAGCAAATTGTAGACCTGGAAGAAAATGCCATTATCAAAAGAATCCTAACACAGTAACAATTGTACACTAGATTGTAAAAGGAATAAATTAGAAATACTTCAGACTAGAAATCAGAAATTATCCATTCTGTCTAGTGAGTTAAGACAGTAAAGATACTTGAACTAGTTTGAGGATGTGGAAAAAATTAACAATCTGATTACACCAGAGGTTGAACTTCTTTCAGCTTCGACAGAAAAACTGACTCAGAAAAACTTTGCACACTCAGCAAACCATTTGCCTTGCTGTAGACAAGGTCTGGAGAATACAGCTGATCATTTATTGTGTTTTAACTAACAAAGTAATAACTTCTTAAATCATGTACCTTATGTACAACTGTTCCCATATGAAGACATTTTCTGCCTAGTAATAGGAAGCAATTGGCAGCTGTTTTTAAAGGACAAGAGGATACATTTTAACATACTTAGTGAATATTGTGGGTTTTTTTTCCCCCAGAATGGATAAACTTGTAGCAATAAGCTTTCTGTTTTCCAGCTACTCAAAGAAATGTTCTCAACTCTGTCCCTGTCCCCTCCAAACAAAACCTTTCTCATAAAGGTTAAATACATATAAATAATCAAGTTAATACAATATAAATAATATAAGCAATATAATATTGTGAGCCGGCAGTGAGTGCTTGCAGCCCAGAAAGCCAAGCCATATCCTGGGCTGCATCAAAAGAAGCGTGACCAGCAGGTCGAGGGAGTGGTCCTCCCCCTCTACTCCACTCTTGTGAGACCCCACCTGGAGTACTGTGTCCAGCTCTGGAGCCCCCAACATAGGAAGGACATGGACCTGTGGAGCGAGTCCAGAAGAGGGCCACGAAGATGCTCAGAGGGCTGGAGCACCTCTCCTATGAGGACAGGCTGAGAGAGTTGGGGTTGTTCAGCCTGGAGAAGAGAAGGCTCCAGGAAGACCTAGCAGCCTTCCAGTACCTGAAGGGGCCTACAAGAAAGCTGGAGAGGGACTTTTTACAAGGGCATGTAGTGATAGCACAAGGGGTAATGGCTTTAAGCTGAAAGAGGGTAGATTTAGATTAAGATATTAGGAAGAAATTCTTTACCATGAGGGTGGTGAGGCACTGGAACAGGTTGCCCAGAGTTGTGGATGCCCTGAAAGTGTTCAGGGCCAGGTTGGACAGTGCTTTGAGCAACCTGGTCTAGTGGAAGGTGTCCCTGCCCATGGCAGTGGGGTTGGAACTAGATGATCTTTAAGGTCCCTTCCAACCCAAACCATTCTATGATTCTAAGAATGTAAATAATGTTAATATGTATAAATAATAAAGTTTAAGACATATAAATAATTAGAAAATAACAACAAGCACAGTCATATTTGACGTTAAAAATGTTTTCTTTGGTGTGCTTTTCTGGTATTTAATCTGACAAGTAGTTATGCAAAAAGATGTTTAAATGTTGTTGGTTTTTTTTCTTTGGAGAATGGCTTTTTGTACAACCACAGTTTTTCAAACAAACATTGGGCAGAGTTGGTTATTGCACTGAGATGGGAGGAGAGAGGGAAAAGCAACAACTTGGTGCTGGGCATGCAGCTGGTACAGCGAATGCTGCCAGACGCAGGAGAACTACCAGAATGAAGAATTCCTCTTAATGTCATCTTTGTGTTTCAGTAAGCACTTTATTAATGAATACTACAGCCTGGCAAAAGATCAAATGCCAGATTATGTCAACAAGGCTTAGTTAAAGTTACGTGGGTGACTTAAAAGAAATTCAAATGCATAGTTATGTTTAACTGTAATTCTGCTTCCCTGGGTTTATAATGGGCCATTTTGAGAGTAATTGTAGCATACTCTTAATGCTTTTCTTCTTAAATACCTAATGCTTCCTCAAGTTTATCTACAAACTTCCTTCAAAAATTTCCATATATGAACATAAACAAGAAACTCAGGAATTTGACCGTATTAAAAATTCTTCAGAGGTATTAAGTATGTGACTTAGGCTGTATATTTATATATTTGGAAACTAAATATTTAAACAAGTAAAAGGCAGAATCATCTGTGTATTTTGTATGTGATTTTCCCTTTTGGAGAAGCAGAAACAAACCTTACCGTATGGTGAATGTTCTCAAGCTTCTGATTCCCACCCTGAGATACCTGCAGTGCATGTTTCCTTCCTACCGTGTTTCAGTCCTTTCTGTATCCCGTGCTTTTCCATGTCCTCCTTATGGTGAAGATTCAGTGAAATGAAGTTTGAAATTATAGTATTAGCGTTGCTATTGTTCTTGAATAAAATACCATTGTTCATTAAGTTCTCAATGAATGGTGTTCCATTTTCCTCTGCAAAAACAAGGCAATGGCTACCATTAAAGGTATATACTGTCTTTCGGATTGGCTTTGGCCTCCATTTGTGTTAACAGGAACAGCGCTAAACAACTAGCAGTGTCATCTGGATGAAAGATGTCTGTCTTTAAGAATTGGGGTAGACTTATGTCTTGGGTACTAATGGGGGGGTGGCAGCCATTTTGAAGGAAGACAGGTTTTCCTCAGAATATTTTGTAAAAGTATTATTTTTCAACCTTAGCTCAGGTATGGAAAACTCAGTTTGGAAGGACAACAGTGATAGTACTATGAATATATTCTTTAAAAGTACCTGAGCAGATGATTCCAGTAGAGTTTTAAGTATATTGGAAATGTGAAAAATCAGTGTTTCTGTATCTCTGAGATCGCTAGGAGAAGATCAGATGCAACCTGTAGTTTCTTAAAAAAAAGGCTTGGTATTGTTAACATTAAGTCCACTTAACATACCTGTAAATACTGAGTAAATCCATCTTGCTCTTTATGCAAGGGAAAATGAAATACTTTTAATCAGATTTTTCTCTTGATTTCTATTTTTTTTTTTTTTTTTCCCTTTTCCTTTCTGGGCAGACGTTGACTTCTACTATGTATGTCTGCCAAGCTGAGCATGAGTGGGACCCAGCTTTAGCTGGTGCTTGTGTTTGAGCTTGTGCAGTGTATACAAATAAAGGAACTGTGCTCCCTTTTGTATCTTCTCCAGTCCCTACTTTGTGTGGAGGAGTGTTTTTTAAAACATACTTTTACATTTTGAGCAGTAGCTAAAACATGACTCTTACGTGAATGTTTAAAATGCTGGGCGTTTTGATACTACTGACTTTTTAATATGTCCCTTTAGGAAAGGAGGGTGTTAGCTTTATCAATTTGAAGTAAACAGTTTTTTAAAATGGGGATTTTAATATTTCAAGTATGGCATAACCTTAAAAGTTCTATTGTAATTTCCTCAGGCCCTGAGCAGAAAAATTATTTAGGATACTGAGAAAGAATAATACTAAACTCCCTAACAGGAGATTGCAAACAGCTGTTTTTCTGTCACTTACTCTTCAGTGGGGCAGTCACTAGCTTGTCTATCAGCATTGTTGTGAATGTTATGGATAAGAAACCTGAAGAAGTCCATATAGCTCCTATTTTATTTTTCAGTATTGAACTAATATGAGAACTGCTATTTCTCCTAATGAAAGCAGACAACATTAGAGACTATTTTGGGTGCCTGGCAATCCCTGTGTTCTTCTAAACGTGCCCATTCTTGGTATCTTGGAATACAAGTCCATGTATGTGCACAAACTATGATGTGAATATTTGGTTGCTTTCCTGTTACATGAAAAATTTATGCAAAGTTGGAAACCTTCACAGAAAGCAAGCAGGAAATTATGTTATAAACAAAACAGAAGACTCCTCTGTAAGAGCAGATCAAAAAAGACAGATCAAAAATTCACTGTAGACTGCATTGACTTTACACCATTAAGAAAGAAATGGACAAATTCGGTATTAGCTTCTCAAGGTCTGCTGGATGACAATATTGATCCATTGCATTCTCTGCCACTTCTAACAACCTTTTACATTGCTGAGGATTCTTAAAAATTTTAAGTCTACTCTGGCATAATCTTGAAATCCCACATGAACTAATCTTTCCAGTCTTCTTGAAGTTGCACTTGATGCAAAAAGGAAAGATGCCTGTTTTATACTAACTGAGTTTTGTTCTGTTGTAGTAGGAGAAAACCACTCAGGCCATCACTCTATTTCTTCCTGGTTATATAAAGTTGTTGGAAGACAGTTTTATCACACAGAAGCACCACCTGAGGTTTGTTGTCTGTTAATAAGGGTCTACCAAACTTCTCCACCTGAACAGCAAATAACACTAAGTTGGGGCACAAGCACTATTTTTTTCTCACTTCAGAAGATTAGTAACATCTGGAAGAATGATTTATTTTAGGGTAGTTATACTCTTTGTGCTGCCATACTACCCCATTTAACTTTCACATGTTGATCAAATTTAGGTTTGCTCTGTGTTTGTGCCATTTTGAAACCCCTGGTGCCAGAGCCTGTAATTCCAGCTGTTCACTTTGTAGAACTACTTCTTATTTTAAAAGTACATTATCTAAAAGAGATCAAGGAGTGAACCTCTCAAGTTGTGTGTAAATCTGCCTAATTTTGTCCTCTGACACCCAGTGCCTCATCAGAATTTTAATTTAGTGCCTTCTTTTGTACTATTTAGTATGTCACTTGTACAACTATCCACAGCTCAAAACGTGGATCTGTCCACATAAAATCAAGTTAGTAATACTAAAGTTCCTAATGCGTTTCATGGTTTTAAGGCTGAGAATTTACTTAGAATGGGTCATTTTGTTAATTTGCTTTGCATAATATTTTCAGGTCTGTTTTTGTCGGATTTGGGAAGGAGGATTATTTCTTTTAACAGTAACACTGGAAGTACAGTCCACTTACAGCAGGATGGGAGTTTTAATAGGCAAAATGTTAAGATCCAAGCAGCCGTAGCACTAATGTGACGTAAACAAAGAAAAGACAATGGGGAATAGACTAGGATGGATATTGATGGAGAAGGAGATGCTTAAAGATACTGTATAAGAAAAGCTAAAAGCATCTTGAGCTTGTGTCCTAACGTATATGCTGCACAGAAAATGGAAGAAAAGCACTGAACCTGCTAGTTTATGATCAGGCTAGATTAACAAAACATGCAGATGAGCCTATTTATTAATTAAAAACTGAGTATATTTTTCTTGCATCTGTTTTGTATAAAGTTTATTTTAAAAGGTATGTATTGTATTTTGTATGGCAGGGCTTTACATCGCAACAATTTGAAGGTAGTATGTTTAGCTGCTGCTTTGTCTCCTCCCTTGCCCCCAAAAGGGGAAGAAAAAAAAAAAAGCTGTAGTAGTTGAGTTCTGCAACAGCGGTTCTCTGTCCTGGATAAATTTAATGCATGCACTGTCAGTAAGATATTTTAATCTTGACTGATGAACGTGTTGTAGACCATCGAAATAATCTGTTTGCAATAGACACGATTAAGTTTTTAGTGAAACAGTGACTTCTGTCAGGTGACTTTGAAATAGTGGTAACTCTGATATCTATCCATATGTCAAAGGGAACAGTTTGTGCAGTGTTGTATACCTTGTCTACACTTTTCCATCTGTGCTTAAGCACCAGCTAGAGTTCTTTTAGTTTGGAGAACTCTTGGTTTTTTTTCTTACTGGTAAAAACAAATAAATAAAACTCCAGGCTAGACCTGTTTTCCTGGGTTTTTTTCCAGATTATGTATATATTCCTGAGAGGTTCCCAATTCCCGTATCAGATTTTTTTTCTTCTTTCACATTATTGAAATAACATAGCTCCTCTTCTTTGGCTTGTCTGGAGAGATTCTTCCCTTATCCTTTCTGAGGTAGTTTGTTATGGTAACTTTAGGTTTCTTGGAGCCTTTGGGATGATGCTCTCCTACAAATCATCCATGAGTTTAGAAACTGCCAGCATCTCTGTCGGGCTCTCCTCTCCATTTTTCCAGGCCTCTGGTCTCCTCTTTTTTGGCAGAGCAAATGATCATTCTCTAAAAGGAGATCCCTTCCTGATTTAACTTTATCAGATGCCCTTTTCTCTGATCTAACCCACAACCTACACCTGAAAATCTCAGAGGAGGCAAAGAACAGGGCTAAAAAAAAAAAAAGGCTGAGCACAGATTCCGCTAAATGGTTAGTTTCTGCTTTGCTTTGGTTTAAAAAAAAAAAAACAATTGTGATGATTATGAAGCCATTTGGGGCAGTGCAGAGCCTTTCTGAGCTTGTTTTTTGTTTTCATTCAATTACAGCTTGAATAGTATGGCTTTAGAGACTTGGTGTATCAGCTTTGCTCGGGTCTTGGATGAGAGCCAATTGTCTGCCACTTGATCTGTACACAATGTAAAATTACTTGAAGTGGGCTGATAAAGTGCATGGAACGACTGAGGGGTGGGTGACAATCATACTGCCGCCCATAGCTGAATTTATTGTTATTTTGTAGCTTGGAATATTTATTGTATTACCTGCTGCTTTGGGATTTGCAGGCACTAATTTTCATTCATTTTCATCTTTTTTCAGCCAGAGTGTTATGATCTATTCCTCTAGATGTGGTTCTACTTACAGTGCCATCTTTTTATTGTCTCTGAAATTAGGACAGTCCAAAAATCTTCAGTGAGAACATAAGTACTTGCTCGCTAAGCAGAGGCTCATTCTACGTCTGTGCACTGATCAATACAGTTATCTAATTAACTCATAAAAGCCATTAAAGCTGGTGTTCTTTGAATCTGTAACAGGGGTTGGTCCTGAATAGCCCAGCATTTACCTCTGTGCTGCAGCACTTGAGGTCAGGCAAAAGTTGAAGTGTTAGTTCTCTGTGTCAGGTTGGAGGGGCTTGAATCAAGAGGCCTTCAGGAAGAGCTGCTCAGTTGTAAAACTTTTTACTTTTTTTTTTCTTGGAGTTTAACAAATATTACTGAAAGTTGCATTCTTCTGGGCTGCGAAGGCTGGTTGAGTGGGTGGTAGGGTAACCACCATTTGGAGGGTTTTTTCTTTTTTTATTTGGACTTCAGATGCAATTTGTATGTTCTAATAAATTCTGTAAATGAGCCCAGATTTCTGGATGTGTAATTTATAAATAATCAAAATAAACAGGTGCTAACATTGCTGTTTCTGCAGCCGTTTTTCTCTTATGGCCTAAAAGACACTTAGTGTAAAACTCATCTGTCTTATTTTGGTGATATTACTTCCATGATCAATTTTGTATCAGGAGTGATAATGGTGGTATCAGCCTGACCTTGGGGGTGCAGTACGGATGTGTAAAGGTACAGATTTGCTTTTGAAAATGAAAGAAATGGGTCCACTTGCAAAAATCTCAGATAGCAGAGACAGAAGATAGGTAAAATCCAAATAAGAAAATATTTCAAATTGACAGGAGAGGAGCAGAGAGGGAAAGAAAGAAAGAAAAAACCCAAAACCTTGTGATGGAAGTTTTATCAATTTGTGGAATGGAACACTCATTAATGATGCTCGAATATTTTCTTCTTTTTCTGTGAAGTCTTGTTTTATTTAAATTCTTCTTATCCTATATTAAACAAATCTTTGTTGCCACTGAATAAAAGTGAAACTAAATTATGTGCTAGAATACCATCAGAGAGAAATGTCTTTGTGCATCTCTTGGAGCATCCAGGGACTTCAAGTTTGCAGTGAAGTAACTTGGATTTTATTTTTAACATCATGTAGTGTGTTATTAGCAATAAAGTGTAAGTGTAATAATCTCTAGGCATCCATTGAAAAGCCTGTAGGCTTATTTATGGAGTGGATCAGTTGATCACTTTATTCCAAGCTCTGTGGATTTTGTTTTGCCATAAAATCCTGCCTTGTTAATATCTGTTGATATAATCCATTTTAAATTTTAACAGGGTTAAACATCTTCAGAAGGAATTAAAAAAATTTGTTGGATCATGAGATTGACGAACATATTTAGTTAGTCAGTATCAAGGATCTGGTAGGGGAAATTAACTTTAGTTTGGACCACCAAATTGTCAGTTCTATCTCTGCCCAAAAGTGAGGGTAAGTAACTGAGAGAGCTGCCTTCTAACATTCCTTTGTACAGAAGGAAAAAAACCAAAAAAATTAGAGTACTAAAGGGATAAGCTTTCTCCACAAAGCTGTCCAAACCTTTAGACTCCTCCATCCCACAAAAATTTCTGTAGGTTTTAGCTTTTAGTACTGACAACACACATGTGTTATCACAATGTGTAATGAAGCATCCTGTTCTTGTTGAACCATTCTGGGTTAGAGTATGAAGAGAGAATCCATAAGGAATTGCAGGTGTGCTGGCCCTTAAGAAAAAAATGCATATACTTTCTTTTAACTGGTGTAATATGAAGTAGTCTATATTCAGAGACTTGTCAAAGTAATTTTTTTTCTGAATTTTCTTAAAGGCAGTCTCTTTTCAGAGAAATATTTTTGCAGTGTTCTGAATACCTAGTTGAGTCCTGCAGTAGATGTTTTTGATGACACCGTGCCACTGTTCTTTGGTCTGTTTGAACTTCTGCACTGCCTTCATACAGTTTAAAGACAAATGTGTTAGAAAATGCTGTGTTATGATAACCCTAATATTACAGGCCTTCCTCCACTTGTTTAAAATAATCTTTAAAATAAGTAACAATATATCCAGTGCATTGCATAATTTGTATGATCAACATCAATGTCATATGTTGTACTAAAAATCTGTTTTGAAATAACAGTGTGATTGTATGGTTGAAAATGAAGAGGTATTAAAGCCATTCGTGGAGCCTTTATGAGTACAGCGTAGTTCTTAATGACAGGTTAGGATTTTTTTACTGTAATGTAAGTGGGTCTTTCAGTGATCGGGTGAATATTCAGTGTTTTCAGTTCTGAGTCGTACTTAATAGCCACTTTTCTAAGTCTTACTCAATAGCCATTTTTGAGACTGCACTGAGTACAAAATTAGGTAATTTGGTGTTTGGGGGTGCTCACTGGTGTTTCGTCATAGGTTGTTGGGTTGTTTTTTAACTGTAAAAAACCCAGTACCCCAGGGAGTTTAGTTGATGCTGTCATTCCCCCTTGATAGCTGGAGAACTGAGGCACAGAGGAAAAGATGCATGTGGCCTAAATGAGAACTGCTATTGACTTTCGGTAACAAGGTCCAAGAAACTAGATCACCAAGCTTGTTCTCCAGCACGCTGCAGCTCTGGAGCTGCCCAGAGCCTGGGAGGTTTCCTAGATGCCAGCCTGGACATTCCTATGGCAGCTGAAGCTTCTGCCTGTGTTGGGACATGAGTCTGGGTGGGCAGAGAAGTTTCCTGGTAGCTGTGACTGGAGGAGCACCTGCTGCCTGGCATGGGCAATGGTAAGGGAAGCTTTGCATGGTCTTTGCAGTCAAGTAGTGGAGCCAATTGTGGACATATGGACATTTCAAAGACATGTCTTGAAAGCTCTGAGAAGCATCTACTTTGGATGCGAGAACTGAGATTTTTCTTGGAGGCTTCTCTGGTCTGTATGTTTTAGGAAGAACAAGTGGCATACGTTTAACCAGGTGACAATTGCTGGTAACTTGCAACCCTTCCACCAGAGCATGAGGGTAATAAACTCATTCAAGTAGTAACAATTTTTTCATTTAGGTTAAAAAAAAAATAATCTAGTTTCTCTTCTTTCTTCTGTTTTCAGGAATTTCTGAGGCTTTGTATCTGAAATATGTGTAAAGAAATTAAAAAAAAAGTCAGGCTGAAGCTCTCCCGTTGTAGAATGGTTAATGCCAAACAGTTGAAGTTTACTTTGGTTGTAAACAAGTGGACAGTCTTTATGTTGCACAGGTCTTACCAGCATTGATTGCCATAGGTGGCACTACGGTCTCTGGCAAGGATAGGATCTTAACATGATGCTCACATCCATGACATTATTCTTCGGGGTTTTTGGGACGCAAACCTCTTGACTACAGAGCACCTGGTGAATTCATTTTTCGGCAGTCTCTCTGTTCTGCTTTGACAGGATCTTGTGAACCAACTGACAGGCGGCACAAGGGTGCATCTCCCACTTAGGAGCCATTTGTCCGTCTGTCCGTGCTGGGGTGCGCTGACAGGCGGTTTCTTGTACGTCAGTAGCGAGGTATCAGCCCAGGTTAGCCTGGTGGGGGTTTCCGCTTAGTCGTCACAAGTGCTAGATTGGTAATATTAATATATATTAAAAAAATGAGGGAAAATTAAATACTACTTTTCAAATATATTTGGAGGGAATTAGAGGCAAGGCACTAAAAAATAAAATGCAGGTACGCGTAGCTTTTTCCATGCCTGATTTCTAACCCATGTACGAAAGTAGTGATTTAATACTTCATTCTTTGTGACAAAAATGATTCGAAGAGCCATATTTTTCAGGGCTTCTGATCTGAAGGTTTCTGAGGGTGTCCAATACGGCTTAGATAACTAACCTGGAAGATAATCCCTGCTATAAATCCTTTGTTTCGTTTTTTTTCCCCTCAGAAACTCACCTCCGCACACCCGCTGGCAGCGGCGGCGGTAAGACTCCCCCGTTAACCGTGTCGGCTCCGGCTGAGGCGAGGCGCCCACTCCCCCCCCCCCCCCCTTCCCCGCGGAATGGTTCCGCCCGCCGCCGTGCCCAGTCATGTGCGCGGGCCGCCCCGGCCCGCCGCCTCCCGCCTCGTCCCCTCAGAGCGCGGCTGGGCCGGCCCTCGCGCAAGCACCGTGGCTCCTGCGGCCTCCTTCCGAACAAAGGGGCTTAGGGAAATAAAATCGTTTGGTTAATAGGACATTGGAAGGCGAGGGCAGGCGGTCTCGGTTGTGAATATTTTCTGATTTTTCCAGAAATCAAGCAGAAGATTGAGCTGCTGATGTCAGTTAACTCTGAGAAGTCGTCCTCTTCAGAAAGGTACAGCTGCATCTCTTGCATGAACGATTAATGGTGTAGCATTGCCAAGCAGCGGCGCAGGGCTTTTTTCTTTTTCCTTGTCAAGTTTGCTGGTATTGTTTACGTATTGCATGCTGGTTGTTGTACCATATCCATTGAACCTCTCTTTTTGGTTAAGCTTTGTGCGTTTTTCCAGAGATTTATTGATTTCTTTTTTTAAATGAAGCCTATTGGGCTGCAGCATGCAAATCATACTACAGCAGGCTGCTGGTTTGTGTGTGCTGGTGTTGCAGACCTTGCTCCTTTTCACTGTCATGCAAACAACATCTCGATTTCTGGATTCGTTTGTAAAGACCTCGCGTTTTTGTTGTGTTGCAGGAAGCCGTTCCACGGTTGCAAAGGGTTCCTTTCAATTTAGATGCATAGGAAATATAACTTGGTGAAGCGTTTCGTGTCCTGTTATGTGGAAAGGGAGTGTCCTTTGCAAAGTAGCTCAGGAATCGCAAATCCTCCAATTAGTCACATTCTGTAAGATAGATGTGATCCTTATTCAAGTCTGTGCTAGGAAATGGAGCAGTCGCTGCATGCAGTAATGGTTCATGCCTGCAGGTAAGGACAAAATGACTCAGAAGTGTTTTTAAAGCAATTATTTTATCTGTCAATCAGATTATTACGATTTCAAGTAGCTGTTTCGTTTTAAAGAAATATTTCGAGCTACTAAATGCACATTAAGTTTTCTGATGTGAAATAACCTCCTGGTGATTATTTTGTTGATTTTAAATGATCCAGCCCTGCTCACTTCTGTTTTGCTTGCGACTGAATTTTAAGAGGTATTTTTATTTTTAAAATTTGCCTAAATCCAGAGCAACATAATACCATTTTTTTTCAAATTATTTACAGTAATCATTTTAGCTGTATGCAGAAGACCATCTGAATGTTCTATTTTGCCATTTTATTATTGGACATTGGCAAAAAAAATTATTCATTTTAGGCCCTCAAACTGTATGTTTAGCTGAAATTATTATCTAAAGTACATTTTATTGAATGGGTCAGCATAGAAGGACATGATAATGTACTGAAAGCTATCCTAAGGAAACAGGCTAAAAGACATCTTTCAAAATGAACGAGTGCTGTATGGCTTGCGTGGTTTTAAAAAGCAAAATGAGCCGTTTAGTTTGATTAAGTATATTTGTGTAAGGTACGTAGAAGCAAACTGCACTGCCTTTCACCAGCTGTAGTATAACAAAATATCAGCAATGAGAGGTACAGAAAATGGTGGGGGGGAAATGGGTTGTTAAGTCACCTTTCCAAAATGGAGAAATAAAGACAGCTTTGAGATATTTTTTATTTATTTATTTATTGAAAATTAAGAATCATGAAAGAAAATGTTAATGTTTATTTGTTTACCTCTATCCCACCCTGTTGCCTAAAATTTTTAAATACAAGACTAATAAAATGGTGGTGATAACAGAATGGATGATGGGGTGAAAATAGTAAAGGAAACAGGTGTTAACTTGTTTTTTGGAAAGGGTTTTGTTGGCATTGCTGTGGGGGAATTCATTTTATAATACAGATATTTATTTTATCAATAGTAATTTTATTCAGCACCCTAAAACTGATCTGTCTGGTTTTGAGCAAAACATGCTCATAGTTGAACTAACGGTAGTCCTGGATGAATACGTCCCTGTAAAGGATTATACCACTTAATAAGAAAAGGATGCATTTGTCTGAGATCCATTTAAATGCCATTTGTTAAGAAGTAAGATTTTATAACAGTATGATGCGTTATCTTTCGCTAAGATTAAAATGTGAATGTTGTATATGCACATAGATTTCTTTTGAGGATTTAAATATGTGTGTGGTACTGTTCACTTGGAGATTGATTTGACACATCAGCTGCACAATGTACATGGTCAGTTATAAATAGAAACAATTTTATATATTATCTGAGGGTTTTTTTAAAATAACCACATTCTTTTCACCTATCTAAAAATAGAGTGAATTTTTTTGCAAGCTGTTATGAAACAGTGCTGTCTATCCTATTAGCTGCCAGTTCTTTTCAAGGCCCTTTCAAAATGACTGTATAAGATGTTTTTAAGAAAAAAGATTATAGTATTGAGCGTTTGAACTGCAAAACTGTCCTCAGTTTGCTGTATAGTGAAATTGCAGTGTGTGTTCATACCATACAGACATGTTTTTGACAAACACAGAAAGGGATTTCATGCTTGCATATTTTTTTATAATAAATTTTTACCCTTGGTCCTAGTGGTTGGACTTTTTGAGAAGCTTGAGTTCTCTGGGTGGAAATGACGGGTGGAAGATCTGAAAGAGACTATGGTTTCTTTCTTGTTTTCCACACTGGCAGAGCAGAGGCTGCTAGACAGTGCTTGCATGGCAGGAGGGGAGGGAAGAGGAGGTGCTCTGTGCATTTACAGAAACTGATGAAGTGGGAATAGAGAAGGAATGAGAGAGAAGCCCATCACTTGCCTCTTTCTTTGGCTGGTCTTTGTTTTTACAAGAGAGTTAGTTCAGTGTTTGTAGGTTTTCCTGCTCACTTGGTAAGTTCAGCATGTTATCCTATCCTAGAGGAAAAAAATTATGAGAGAGAAGCTGGAATATAATGGATGGTTTGGCTGTTTACGGAAGCTCAACGTGTTAGAAATCTTCAGCATTCTCTTAGGATAGTTGGTTGTTATATTTTTAAGAGGCTTTTAGGAGACATTACCAAGAAAGTGAGATGAACCCTTTCATTGAGGATCCTCTGAGATGTTAAAGACATTGCAGCCTTGAAAAGTAGATGAATACAAACTTGAGGCATTTTTCATAGTGAGATTCATCCTTCCTTTCCCTTCACCTACCCCCTAGAAAAACTGTAACTGCAGATGGGGAGATAAGATAACTGTGTTTTGGTGTGTTACGGGATATTTCATTAAGCAGACACAATCCGACAGCATCCGTTAAGTCCTAAATTTCTGAGTAGTTAATGCTGCTCATGTACGTGTTAGCAGCCTGTGACAAAGTCCTCATTCCTTGTTGATAAGGTAACCCGGGTAACTACAGATGCGTGTATGCACAGGGACTGTTACAGTGGATCAGGTAACCTGCTGTAACTTGTTACACTGAATTGATTTGTTTGGATGTCTGAGCTTTAAGTATACTGTGGAAATGTTTTCCTCCAGCATGCTTACAATGTGACACACACCTGGTTTCTTAATCTAATAAGTAGTAATTTAATTACCACATACCCCCATGTTCTTCATGTTTCTGTGGAGGCTGTGTGAGGTTACTTGTCCAAGCCTTGCAAATGTCATTAGAAAGCAAGTAGCAGCAGCCAGACAGAGGAGGATGGTCTTTCAAGAACCCTCCAAGAAAGCAAAAATACTTTCATTTCTGTTGTATGAATTACGCACTCTTTTCATGTACTGTATAGTGAACCCTTTGAGCTGTAGAGATTTTTTTTTTTTTTCGCCTTTTAAGGGCTTTGTGGAACTCCTTGCAAGTTTCTGTTTTGTTTTGAGAAATGTTGGTTCTTCCACCTGGATCACTTTCTACTCTTTAGGCTGCAAACCTAAGGTATATGGTGTTTTTCTTTTTCATACTTTAGGACAAAGAACTCGGGGGTTTTTTTAGCTCTGATTTTTGAATTCTAAATTTATGTCATGCAGTTTGACCACAGGATATGTACTGGTAAAGGTTATTAGCAAGGCTGGTGAGTCTGAAGTATTTGACCAGCTCTTTTCCCATCTTTCTGTGGTGGCTATATATGCATGTTTCTTTAAAATGAATTTCTGCTTCAGTGTTTCTCAAAAATTAATAGCAGCCACTCATGAGCAGTCTTAAAGTAGATAACTGGTGTATGTGTAATTCAGTTTTCATGATTTTGAGGGGCTTTACTGATAGCAGTAAAGGGAAGATAATTTCAAATGACAGTAGGACAGCAAAGAGCAAAGTTCGTGTTATTTAATATGTAGAAGTATTTGGGGTGGGGTGTTGCAGGCAAGGTTTAAGGACAGTGGTTTTGGGTTGTTTTTTTTTTTGTTAGCTTTGTGCTATGTGTACCCTTCTCTCTTTTTAATTTATCTTTGCAGAGCAAATTAATGCTTTTTTTCTTCATCAGGTCATCCCAAGAATGCAGTCAGGGATAAAGTGAAGGAGGAAGAAATCTAAAATAATGAGGAGGAAGAAAAAAAGATGGAGCCTGAGTACTGTCTGCTTCCTTTTCTAGGAAGAGACCTAATGTTCATTGATATAAGAGGCATTGTGAAACAGGTTAGGATGCTGAAAGATTCCTTCAGGTTTAGGAACATGTGGGATTTTTTTGTTCTGTTTTTTTTGTGTGTGTGTTTTTTCTTTTTTTAATTTCATTTCATTGTGGATGCACTACTTCTCCTACGGCAGAAGTATTACTTGTAATGAAGTACAGAAATCAAACACATGTTAAACAGTAGAAGAACCATTAGCTCACAACATTCAGTATGAGCTGACATTGCTGTGTGCCAGATAAATGTTTTGGAATCATTGTTAGATAATAGGGCATTATAAGATAATTGTATTTTTATTTATGTAACTAACATCAAAACAAAAAATAATTACCAGAATAATGCAACTATTTCATCAGTTCCACTAACTTTTAAACATGTTTTTAAAATACCATCTTTTCTTTAGCTGTCTCCCCTCTTTAATTTTTTTTTTCTTTTGAAGCGTAAAAGAAATACCGCCTAACTTCCATTTTAGGGCAGCTCAAATTTATTTTTAGTAATCATACAACTTTAATTAATCAGTTTTGTTTGAAATCATGTATGATAACAAAGAACAATGTATATTCCCCCCCTTTTTTTTTTTTTCCAAATTGCAAGATAATACTGCTTTTTGTTGTATTTTATCTCAGAAGTAGGGAGGAGATCATCCTATCTTAATGTTGGCCCTAAGCTGTTTGTTCAGGGAGGTACTTCATTCCACCACTGAACTGTGTTCAGTGACAGCATGCCTGTGTAGCTATCATCGAGTAGATACTTAAGTTTAGATTACTAAAATTGGACCAAAACTAATTCTATGTTTTCTGTATTTTTTCATATTAAAGGTTTCATAGGCTTGTTGTTTTAGCATGCAAGGCTTATAAGTGAAGCATGAAAGGGATGTAGAGACAAGGAATGCTGCAACTTGCCATTGTGCTTGTGTAGAAAAAAAAAAGGGAATAGCTTACGTAGATGCAGCCACTTGTGGAGCAGCTTTTTCACTTGAGGTGATATTTTTAGGGGATGCTGCAGTTTTTTTTTTTTTTTTTTTAGAGCTGATAGTGCCTGTATCAATTCATCAGTAGGCTTTGAAAAGATTTAGATTTTGAAGTGTATTTTGTTTTTTGGTATAGACTTTGATTTCTCTGTCAGGAATTTCTGCTATATGTAAGAATCATGTACTTTGATACTTAGTCACAAGCGAAATATATTGTTAGTATCACTACTATTCAGATGATCTTCTGTGCACTACTTGATATTTTTGTTTGGTTTTTTTTTTTCTTTAAGAGCTTTTCATCATGCTGTTATTTGTGATATCTTTATTACAGGGAGGCTTCTAATATACCTTCTGAAAACACAAATCTTGGATTTTGGGACTTATTGTTGGGACTAAAAGGGGAGAACTTTGGGAAGGGGAGAGATTGAAGGTGCTGGGGGGTTGTATGAGATTTTCCTGTATGAGAACTGTGCACTGGAAACTAATTCAAGAAATCTAGTGATGATTAGAACACAGTTAGTTAATGGCTAAAAAACATGCATGTAAAAAAAATTTAAAACTGTGGTTTGAACAATATATTTCCTAAGGTGAACATATTCCACTTCTGGGTAAAAGGTCAGTGAAAAAGTAAGGGGTCATTTTAAGCAAAGCCTTTTATATTACAAATTCAGTCTGTTTCATGACTTGAAACTTTTTGCCTGATCACTGTCTTAATCATGACTTTACTAAAATGTCCAGTCCAGGCTGCTGGACAGATGGTAAGGGAACATTACCTGATAGATTGCATATAACTATATGTACCTATGCCAGATGACTGCATTTCTGTTGTTGCTGTGCTGTGTTACAGGATAAATTCATTTGTGGTTTTCTGCATCTTCACATTATATACTTACAAATGAATAATAATATATTTAGAGGTTCACATGTACATGAATTCAGTAAATTTACTGTGATGTGATAAGTGTATTTTCATTGATGTGCAATTGATGTAGTTACCAAGAGATGCTAAGCAACAGGTTAAGGAAATGTATGCCAATTTAAGCATTCCATTTTGTTGCATGGCTTGTGTATTATAAGCATGTTACCAGGAAATTGTGGCATCTCTCAACTTGTGAGTTGCAGTGAATCCTGCCATACAGTTCAGAGGATGTCTGTCAGTCTTTCTGTTTGAAAAATACCTTTTCTGTCCAAAGGATGTTGTGACCAGAAGGTCTTTCAGTAGTTCTGTCTTAGGGACTTTTACACTCCTGAGCCAGGTGCTTCTGTATTGTCTTCAAGACTCACCCTTAGGCTTGGGTAAACTGTCTGACAAAATCCAGTCAGTCACTGTTACCTTAAAAACAAATATGAAAGTCATCTCATCTAGGATGCCTAACAAACTCATGCTGCTGATTGTGACTAAATGGATAGTGAATTGCTGTTTCCCTTTCTTTTATGTCTCTTTTTTTTTCTCTTTTTATTCTTTAAAGGTCCAGTTATGAAACAAATGTTTGCATCTCCAAGCTCTGCCTGTTATATGTGCTACAAACGAAGGAGTGCCAGTTCTTTATCGAGTTTGTCTACGCAGGTTTCCTCATCTGATTTTAGCTTTAGGTCAAGCAGGCTGGCTGATTGCTTCTCTTCCATGACTGGACAGTGTTTGAGACCAGAACCACGTCCCATGTAGATGTTCTGCTTGTATGGAATTTTGGCTGTTGTGTTTAATAGAATGTTTTGAAGGCACTTTAAATAACCTCTCTGTGCTGATAAATGTGTCCTGATTCTAACTTTATTTTGTTGTCTTCTAAAACAACAAATTGCTGTAAATTGGTGATGCCCTCATTTACTAAAAGTTCATGTTTTCTTCTCTTGAAGACTGGTGAAACATTTGTATTTTAATGTTGTGCTGGTTAATCCTGGAAGACGACTTTTTTTTTTTTTCCAAAATCTGGAGCAGCGTAATTCCATGAAAGGGAAGAGAATATCTTAAAGCGGATTCTTATTTGGCAAAATGTCACTGGAGTTAACATGAAACATTTTAATAATTCAGTGCTTTGTTATCATGAAGCAATTTCCTATGCCCCAAATCTACTGGGATGTTCACAGTCTTCCTAAGAAGGCAAGGACTTGTCCTCACTTCTGTTGCTTGGTACTACTGTGCATGAGGATAGAGTAGTGTATATCTTCTTTGGGGGCAAAGAAGGCCATATTCGTGCAGAAACTGTTCTTAAGCTGTATGTGTGTTCTGTGTTGTCAAAGCTTAAATATTAGCAGTAGTTCTGTCAGAAACTGGGAGAATGGTTTTTGTAATTAATACTACTATAAAGAGACAGTATTATTTTCTTTTGTAATCACTGTATGTGGTATGTGTATATATCCAGCAGTGATTTTTTTGTGGAGGCGGGAAAGGAGTCTGAAATTCCTATGGGTTTCAGTGGACAGCTGTTTTGTTATTCTGTATCCAGCATCAGGACCTGCAGACTCTTGTTGTGTGTCGTCTTCAGCTGCTATTGCCACTGTCCGCAGAAACATTCAGTTCCTGCCATGTCCACATACCAAACAGACGTATCAACCTCTGTTTATTCCATGCCATGGACTAGAATGGAAGATGTTTGGAAGTAGCTCTGTTCTTTATGAAGCCTTCCATAAAAGGATTACCTCACCCATAGGAGACCACGTGTGGTGGTTTCCTCAGAGTGGTGCTTTGTGATCCCCAGTATGACAGCGTAAAGCCTTTCTGACAGCTCCTGTTGTGTATGTGACAAGAATCAGGAATTTCCACTGTTGCTTGGTGTCTTAGCTATGAGAGGTGTCTGCTTCCAAGACTGTAATACGGCTTTGGACCAAGACTTCCCTAAGAGATATGAAAGACATGATCAACCACAGTGATTCTGAAGTACATTTTTAGCAATTAAAATGTTTCATTCTAATATAATATAAATAAGAGTACAGACAGTCTTCATATGCTTAGTTTTGAAGTCTCACTTGGCTCCTTCCCAGGTAATTAATGTTTCAGATGGTTGGTCTAGGAATTCAAAAAGATACAGCCTTCCTCAGAATGCTTATGTTTCACACCAGAAGTGAAAGAATGCAGAACTTACAAAGAAATTATCAGTGATCAAAGGAAAAAAAGTCTTCCCCTTTCTCACAAGTACTCTTGATATCTGTGGGTGGATCATCGAGACAATGAATTAGCATAGACCCTAGTCCTTGGGCACCCCAGCTGTAGTATGCTGCCAGAGAATGCATGATTTCTTGTGCAGACCACTAGTGTTTAAAGGTGCTGTTGATCTTTATGGAAATCCATTTACAAGTTTCTCCAAGGCAAACTTATTAAATATGTTCCTGTAGTTTAATTTACATCTTCTTTGTTTCATCTGTATTTTTGCTTTTTTTGTGTTACTCTTCCATTATAATGGTGTACAGTTGAGTCCTGACTTGAAAACACAGGAAAGATTCAGTCAATATTCCTTTCAAATGTGTTCAGCACATAGGAATTTCAAGGGCTATTAAAAGAACCAGAGGCTATCCAGTTGAAGTAGAATGGTGCCCGAGAATGCTAATACATTTTTTTGCTATCATTTAAATACTCGGTGGTTTACAAAATGCCTTGGCAAAACTGCATGGAGTGTGTTCCAGTAGATGCCAGGACAGCTTAAGCCGGTATAGACTACCCCAAACTCGAATCTAAGGCAGATTTATAAACTTCACCTTGAAATGGTTACTGATAGCTTTGCTAAGAAACTTGCTAAAGGTGTGTGTCCTTAGCCATGCCAGTTGTTAGAGGTAGCCAAATGTGGAGGGCTTTGGGTCTCAGGGGCATACCTCCTGTCCTAGCTAAATAGGTAAGTGCAAGACTGCTGCAGTTCTGTGTCCCCAGGGCCAGCCAGTAATGAGACTGAGTGCTTATTCCCAACAGGTGTGCGTGCATGCACACATGCTCACATACAGAAAATGCATATGCAGCTGGGCACACAGGTCAACAAAGACTCAAACCAGTACTTTTACTGGCACCCACATAAACATACACAGACTACTCAAGCAAGAACTGCACAGACAGCCTAGTCCTGTTCCTTGTAGCCAGCTCCTCAGGATGGAGGTCCACTAGTGGAATTTCCACAGAAACTCACACACATGCTCTATGGGTCTTAAATAGTCTATGTAGCTGCTGGAGCCTTGACCCGTTGGTGTCTCCCAGTTGTTGGCACCTAGACCCATGAGTCCCTGAGGCTTGTGTTCTCACTCCAATTGCTGGTACTTAGACCTCTTATCTATTTGCTGGCCAGTCTGGCTTGAAGTTGGCTTGAGTTCACACATACACACTCAGAATAGAAAGTGCATCCATAAAGAAGACATAATTAGGGTTTAATGACAATATAGGATAGACTGTCGTGATCGAGGGCAAGGCTCAGTCAGACAAGTGCACTGACCAGCCACCCATCTGCACTGGACCTGCCCCATTTATCCTCTTTCCCTGCTGTTTTCCCGTACTTGCTTCTCCTTTAGCCACCTTTATCCTTGTCTTTCTCTGCCTCTAGTGCCTTCCCCTAAACATTTCCAAATGTCTTGCTTATTCTCACAATCCCATGGTACACAATCCCAGAGTTCTTCCTCCCTGCATCCTATAATAAGTCCTGTACCCCTTAAGGCAATAACTTTTAGCTTTCAAACTGTTTCTGGGGAGAGAGTTTCCTCCTTGACTCATCTTGGTGGATTTCACACTGGGGGAATATGGTCTAATGGTCTTGGGAGTAGCTGATTCAGGTGCTCCATTTTCACTGATGAGGTTGTTAGGGTTTCTCTACCTATTGTTTTTCTGCTAATCCTTGCTGGATCTGTTTCTATTATGATTAGCCTTTAATCAGATAACCTAGCACTGGTCTCCCAGGGGCCTAGTACATCTGTCAAAACTGGATCTAGGTCTGTTTGTATTTTTGGCAGTCTGACATGGGCATCCAAAAGATTGAGATCAGCTGAGGATGCAAAATGCACAGTTCCTTTGCTACTACTTCTCAGTCTCATGGAAATTTAGTATTGCAGTGTTTTGTCTACTACTTAACTCCTATTCAGTTTATAGACCTACATTTCTGGAAAGGAAAAGTGAGGTATCTTCTTACAGTGTGTTAAATATATAGTCTATGCTTTGGACTCCCACCTGCTGTAGATGTTAGGCTCATACATCTTAATGAAGGCTAAGCTCAGCAATGACCGCAAGCAAGTAGTGCTACTTACTCTGCTGAACTTGGCCTCTGTGCTTGTTCCAAAACCCATTTGAGGTAAGATAGCACAGAGAGGCATAACAGTAGTAAGGACTTCTGGAGCATAAACCAACCCTATAGATGTCCTGCCTCTATGAATTCTGGTCCAGAAGAGAGCTGCCTGATAATAGCAATCAAAAAATATTTCTTGGGTCAGTTTTAAAAAGGCAAAAAGCAATCATATATATCCTTGTTTAGAAGGGAGGTAATGTCTCCAAGGTGGACAAGGAAGTTCAGTCCAAGAGATTGCTCAATTCCTTTGCAAGGTAGCTGAGCAGGCAAAAAACAGAGACCCACAATGTGTATTAGCCAGTATTTGGCTATCTGACATCTGTATTCAGAAAACCTGGCATGTATTATTTCTACTATAAGAGCCCAAGAGCTAGTTAATACTTGAGGCTTTGCCAAGTTGCTTCTCTCAGGAAGAGAAATAGATTATGTGATTTGAGGGTTGTGAGATTTTTGTGTGTATGTGCAGTGCTGTTTATTTACAAAGAATGTAAACAGAGCTCTGTTTGCTTGAGCAGAGTAGAAATAAAGTACAACAAGCAGCTATTTTGCTGATGTTTTCAAGTCTGCCTGTCTAGCAAGTACTGTACTAAAAAGAAAAGAAACCAATACCCAAAAAACACCAGACAACTCTCTTTCCTGAGATCACAGGCACAGCATTTTTTTGCTGTTTTTTTTCTGCTTTTAAAACAGAGGCATATCTAACTGCAGTAGGTTTCCCCAACTCCTTCAGTTTCATAATTGTTTATAAAACTCTTAATTCTTCACACACTTTACAGTCTAAGTGGATTTGATGTGTCTGTGCTTTGGACAGTGTTTTTCTTTTTTTTTTTTACAGCTGTTGTGTAAAAGAGCTAATGTTCCTTTTTTACTTAGACTAAAAGGAGGATAGTCAGCCCAGCCATCAGCCTTGATTGCAGCGAAATACAGAATTCTTTAGAGAGCAGCTTGATCACAGACGTTTTTTTAGTATAACAGTGCCATACCTAAATTACAACTTTCAAAAAAAGTCTTTATGCACGTTATAATACCTTTACTCATTTTCGAGACTCTACAGTTTGTTCCCAGGTCATGTTGCCTGGCATCTGAAGACTCCTGCCCTTCACTGCAAATAGCTCTAGTTGGGCCTTTCCCATGGACAGGTGTGAGCTGCTTTAGGATCTGTCTTCCGAGGCTTCTGCCAGCTTCTTCACTGGACTTCTCTAGGGCAAGAGTGTTTAGACCTAGTCCGTCCTGTTTTGTTTGTTTGCTTTTTTCTTCTAAATGATTGCTTTTCTTCTATAGAAAGCCTGACTGTAGGTTATTGCATGATGCTTGATCACCCTGCTCCATTGGTCTAAGCCTGTATGAGTTAGCTGGAGCTGACACATAGGTTTCCTTCCTTAACTCCTGAAAGTTTCTGAGACTTACCACTTCCTGGCTCTCTAAACTTCTTCTAAGACCTGGTTGTTCTGTCCATAACTAGCGGTTCGTGTGTATACTGTTGCCTGCAAAAAGTAATCAGAGATTCAGTTGCACTGGAGTTTTAAATGCAAATGATACAACAGGAGGTTTATCCTAGAGCTTTCCCTTTACCCCCCATTCCAGTCCTCATTCTTGTTGTCCCTCTTTGTGTTTAGGTACCATCTGCTCACAGTTCTGTCATCTGTTTGCTTTGTTACTCCTTGCATTTGATTTTGTGCTGGTTATTTGAAAAATTATTTTAAAGTACTGATGCATTGAAAGAGGTACGGATTATGTGAAGTGAAAGTTAGAGACATGAAAATACAGTAGTGCTTCATTTGCTTCTGCGTGTGTATATATGTGTTTGAAGGTTTTATAATAATTCAGTTATCAGCTTGTAGTGGCTACAGTTCACAGGAGATATAATAGGATTTATTGTGATACAGCAAAACATGGTCCAAATATACAGTGAAGGACAGAAAGGCTTAAGATACCTTTAATATAGATTAAACAATAGCAGTGTCTGTTGTTTATCTTGACTTTAGCAAGACTTTTGGCACTGTCTGCCATAACATCTTGATTGGCAAACTGAGAAACTCTGGGCTATGTAAGTAGGCAGTGAAATGGATTGAAATCTGGCTGAACTGTTGGGCTTAAAGGGCTGTGGTCAGTGGCACAAAGTCCAGATGGAGGCCAGTTAATAGTGGTATACTCCAGCAGTCATCCTTTACTGGGGCCAGTACTGTTTAATATCTTCATTAATGACCTGGCTGATGGGACAGAATGCACCCTCAGCAAGTTTGCACACAATATAAAACTAGGAGGAATGATTAGTGTGCCAGAGAGTTGTGCTGCCATTCCGAGGGACCTCGACAGGCTGGAGAAATGGCCTGATACAAACCTCCTGAAGTTCAACACAGGGAAATGCCAAGTCCTCTACCTGGGCAGGAATAACCCCATGCACCGGTGCAGGCTGGGGGCCAATTAGCTGGAAAGCAGCTTTGCAGGAAGGGACCTGGTAGACAGCATGTTGAACATGTGCCAGCAAAGCATGAGGCAGAGCGTTGCCAGCAGGTCAATGGAGATGATCCTTCCCCTCTACTCAGCCCAGGTGAGACACACTGCAGTGCTGTGTCCAGTGCTGGGCTCCCCAGTGCAAGAGAGCTCTAGAGGGACATACTGGAGCGGGTCCGCTGAAGGGCCACAAAGATGGTGAAGAGCTTGAAGCCCCTATCATACAAGGAGAGACTGAGAGAGCTGGGGTTGTTTAGCCGGGAGAAGAGAAGGTTCAGGGGGATCTTGACAGTGTGCATAAATAATACCTGATGAGTGGGTGTAACGAAGACAGACTTCTCAGTGGTGCCCAGGGACCAGAGAAGGGGCAGAAGGCACAAACTGAAATATGGCAAACTCCATTCAGATGTAAGAAAAAATTTTGATTGTGAGGCTAGTTGAACACTGGCACAGGTTGCCCAAAGGGGTTGTGGAATCTCCATCTTTGGAGATACTCAAAACCAAACTGGACATGACCCTGAGCAACCTGCTCAAGGTGACCTTGCTTTGAGCAGTCAGGTGGGACCAGGTGACCTCCAGAGGTAGCTTCCAGCCTCAACTGTTCTGTGACCATGTGGAAACAGAGTATTTGGACAAAGCTTGCTTTCTGAAGTTCAGCTAAAACTATAAAAGAAAAGACACATACTAGAGTTCTTAAAAGCTATTACTTTTTTTTTTGAAAATAAAGCCTTCTAACATCACGAATTTGTTTTTCTGACTTCTATACTTAAACTGTAATTCTAAGACTAGTTGCTTTTTTAGTTAGTCATCATCTTTTTTTCTTGAAAGCACCTTGCCGCATGGGCGGCAAACAGGAGGAGCTGGAAGCCATCGTGCAGCAGGGCAGCTATGACGTGGTCGCCATCACAGAAACATGGTGGGACGACTCGCATGGCTGGGGTGCTGCAATGGAAGGCTATAAGCTCTTCAGGAGGGACAGGCAAGGAAGGAGAGGCGGTGGGGTGGCTCTGTACGTCAAGGAGTGCTTTGATTGTATAGAGCTGGATGATTGTCACGACGGGGTTGAATGCTTATGGGCAAGGATGAGGGGGAAGGCCAACAAGCCGGATATCCTGCTGGGGGTCTGTTATAGACCACCCGACCAGGGCGTAGAAGCTGATGAAGTGTTCTTCAAGCGACTGGCAGAAGTCTCGCAGTCGCAAGCCCTTGCTCTTGTGGGGGACTTCAACTTACCGGATGTCTGCTGGAAGTACAACACAGCTAAGAGGAAACAGTCCCGGAGGTTCCTCGAGTGTGTCGAAGATAACTTCCTGACGCAGCTGGTAAGCGAGCCTACAAGGGAAGGTGCCCTGCTTGACCTGCTGTTTACGAACAGAGAGGGTCTGGTGGGTGAAGTGAAGGTCGGAGGCCGTCTTGGGCTTAGCGACCATGATATGATAGAGTTTTCAATATTTAGCCAAGTAAGGAGGCGGGTGAGCAACACCGTTACCATGGACTTCCGGAGGGCAGACTTTGCCCTGTTCAGGACACTGGTCGGGAGGGTCCCTTGGGAGACGGTCCTGAAGGGCAAAGGGGCCCAGGAAGGCTGGACCTTCTTCAAGAAGGAAATCTTGAAGGCGCAGGAGCAGGCAGTGCCCGTGTGCCGTAAGAAGAGCCGGCGGGGAAGACGGCCGGCCTGGCTCAACAAGGAGCTTATGCTGAGGCTTGGGGAAAAAAAGAGAGCTTACCACCTCTGGAAAAAGGGGCAGGCAAGTGAAGAAGAGTACAAGGACCTCGTTAGGTCATGCAGGGAGGGAATTAGGAAGGCGAAAGCCCAGCTAGAGCTCAACCTGGCCACGGTCGTGAGGGACAACAAAAAAAGCTTCTATAAATACATTAACAACAAAAAGAGAGCCAAGGAGAATCTCCATCCTCTACTGGATGCGGTGGGGAACATTGTCACGAAGGATGAGGAAAAGGCTGAGGTACTTAATGCCTTCTTTGCCTCAGTCTTTAACAGCCACACCGGGTATCCTCAGGGTATCCGTCCCCCTGAGCTGGATGACAGGGATGGAGGGCAAAATAGGCTCCCCATGATCCAGGAGGAAGCAGTTAACGACCTGCTATGCCACCTGGACACTCATAAGTCTATGGGGCCTGATGGCATCCACCCAGGGGTGCTGAGGGAACTGGCGAAAGAGCTTGCCAAGCCGCTCTCCATCATTTATCAACAGTCCTGGTCAACGGGGGAGGTCCCAGATGACTGGAGGCTTGCCAACGTGACGCCCATCTACAAGAAGGGTCGGAAGGAGGATCCGGGGAACTACAGGCCTGTCAGCCTGACCTCGGTGCCGGGGAAGGTTATGGAGAGGCTCATCTTGAGGGCGCTCACGGGACACGTGCAGGTTACCCAAGGGATCAGGCCAAGCCAGCACGGGTTCATGAAAGGCAGGTCCTGCTTGACCAACCTGATCTCCTTCTATGACCAGGTGACCCGCCTAGTGGATGAGGGGAAGGCTGTTGATGTTGTCTACCTGGACTTCAGCAAAGCCTTTGACACTGTTCCCCACAGTATTCTCCTGGAGAAGCTGGCGGCCTGTGGTTTAGACAGGTACACTCTTCGCTGGGTAAAAAACTGGCTGGATGGCCGAGCCCAGAGGGTTGTGGTGAATGGGGTGAAATCCAGCTGGCGGCCGGTCACAAGTGGAGTCCCCCAGGGCTCGGTTTTGGGACCGGTCTTGTTTAATATCTTCATTGATGATCTGGATGAGGGGATAGAGTGCTCCCTCAGCAAGTTTGCAGACGACACCAAGTTGGGAGGGAGTGTTGATCTGCTTGAGGGTAGGAAGGCTCTGCAGAGGGATCTGGACAGGCTGGATCGATGGGCTGAGGCCAACCGGATGAAGTTCAATAAGGCCAAGTGCCGGGTTCTACACTTCGGCCACAACAACCCCAGGCAACGCTACAGGCTTGGGGATGAGTGGCTGGAAAGTTCCCCTGCAGAAAAGGACCTGGGGGTGTTGATCGACACCCGGCTGAATATGAGCCAGCAGTGTGCCCAGGTGGCCAAGAAGGCCAACGGCATCCTGGCTTGTATCAGAAACGGTGTGGCCAGCAGGAGCAGGGAGGTGATCATGCCTCTGTACTCGGCTCTGGTGAGGCCGCACCTCGAATACTGTGTTCAGTTTTGGGCCCCTCACTACAAGAAGGACATTGAGGTGCTGGAGCGTGTCCAGAGAAGGGCGACGAAGCTGGTGAGGGGTCTGGAACACAAGTCTTATGAGGAGCGGCTGAGGGAGCTGGGGTTGTTCAGTCTGGAGAAGAGGAGGCTGAGGGGAGACCTTATCGCTCTCTACAACTACCTGAAGGGGGGTTGCAGAGAGGTGGGTGTTGGTCTCTTCTCCCAAGTGACTAGTGACAGGACTAGAGGAAATGGCCTCAAGTTGCGCCAGGGGAGGTTCAGGCTAGACATTAGGAAAAAGTTCTTCACTGAGAGAGTGGTGAAACACTGGAATAGGCTGCCCAGGGAGGTGGTAGAGTCACCCTCCCTGGAGGTATTCAAGGAGCGTGTGGATGTGGCATTGTGGGATGTAGCTTGATGGACATGGTGCTGTGTGGTGTTGGGTGGGTTGTGGCTTGTTATTGTTGTTGTGTGGCGTGGGTTTTGTGGTTCTCCCCCCCCCCCCCCCCCCCCCCCAGGTTGGACTCGATGATCTTACAGGTCTTTTCCAACCGTACTGATTCTGTGATTCTGTGATTCTGTGATTTTTCAGTAGTCAAGTAACTCACATGAGAGCACACAGCTTTTCTTTGATACTGTTCTATATATTGTTTATTGGCCATAAAGTCAAACCCTGTTTAAAAAAAAAAAAAGCCTGCCCAAAAGACATCTGTCTATTCCAGTTCTATCTCTCTGGCTATTTGTTTCCCCTTCTACAGTAACTGGGGCTTCACTAGCTTTACATTACTAATTATTTGTCTTTCCTCTAGCCATTTCTAGAATTCACTTTGGTATTTGGTGTTTAGCTGGTTTGCATCTAGGGAAGGGATTGGGTCTCCGATCTATAGGCAGGCATTTTACAGTGGATTTAAGTCAGAGTTAGTCAATAAAGGAGGTATTTGATTGTTGATCATTGTCTCTTGTGGATATTTCAGAAGCATATGCTATTCCTGCATCTTAATTTCTGATGCTCTGAGTTATTCGTAGTTAATTATGTTTTTCACCAATTAAACATTCAGCAGATTCTAAAATAAGATTTTGGTTGGGAGAGGGGTTGTTTACTTACTTATTCATGGTAAATTCATAGCCTTAATTGTGACAGAGAAAGTTTTTTATGAAATTATATTAATGATGTAATAATTTAACTCCTTCAACACACGTGACTAATATACTTATCGTAAGCTAAGTAATAGAGAAACTTTCCCTTTTCTTGGGCAATCTCATCTTTATTCACTGGTAACAAAACCGTCATTTTGGTTTCTGTGGGAACTGCTGTGAGGTAATAACTGGGCAAACTGTAACAGTTTCTTTGTAATTAAATGCCTAGAAAGTTACTTTTACCTGTGACTTGGATCTTTTAAGCTGGTACCAGCCCATTCTGAGTAACAGAATGCAAACTGGAGTTACTCAAAGCTACAGAGAAAATGGAATGCTTAGCTCATTGAGTAGGTCCTTGATAGGAGTTTGGCAATGAAAATTTTTATAAAAACAAAGGAGGATATGGAATAAATATTTAAAGTATTCTATCTTTAGTGGACATGAGAACTATTGTATTTTAATGTAAATAGAGATGGGTAAAAACTAATTCTGAGTGTAATGCAGTTAACTGTCAGCAGGGATATTGGTGCACAAGGATTTACTTGTAAAATACATTGCACTGCATTTTTGTTAGGATAGGAACATTATAATAATTAGGGGCTACAACTATTTTTATACATGTGCAAACCTCAGTGATTTATATTGTGCATACTTCAAGCATTCGGTACTATCAAACGGAATGTTGTCTCCTTACTTTTTAGCCCCACCTGCATGTATTTTGTGTCCCCTGTTGATTTGTTTCTTGCCTTGATTGGATAGGAGGATCACAGGCTACATTACATCAACTTATGTTGTAGCTTTTCAAGTAGTGCTGGTAGCCTGCTGTATGACCTAGATACTGAAGAATCAGTAGGCGATCAAGAAAGAAAATAATTCTTGCTAAGTAAAAGCGATTTTTTTGGAAGCAGGATTATGCAGAATTGTTAGACAAAGATATCGACAGGATTTTCATATTCAGTCTGTCTGCAGAGTTCACTCACAGACTGCTTTGGGGGATTATGAAAAGTATTTCTTATTTTGACTGTAGTAAAATTTATATTGTTTAAAAACAGTGTTGAGATGGTAAACTAAAAATTATGTTCTGTAGCATGCCTTTGTGCCAAGGTTTTTTTTTTAAAGCCATATGTAAATGGTCATGATGAGTGGTTTAATTGATTAGAGGAGGAAGGTATTGATACATCTAATTTTAAAATTGTTTGGTTTTTTTTCCTCCAAGTAATCTAGTCTTTTTTTTAATCAAGTCTTCCTGAGTTGGAAATCAAAGTTTTGTGATTTAAAATATAAGTGAATATTGAAAGTCTTGAAGTTTCTTTCTAGTTATTTTTTTGGCACATTTATTACTGTTGTTAGCATTCAATCCTGTAATTTTGTAGTAATGCAAAAGTCTCCTTTCAATTACAATGTTATTTCACTGCATGCAATAGAAATTGCTAGGACTTCAGTGAAATACAGGCCAGCTTCCTTGTGCCAGATTGGAGGATTTAAATTGTTGTATAGAGGTATGGGTGAAGTTGACAAAGTGTCAGTGGAGGTGATTTGTTTGGAGTGAATCACTAACTGGATAGGAAAGTGAAAACTTGAGAGTTTGTAAGGCAGCTTTTATTTTGTATTTTGATTTTACTTCAAAATGCAAATCTTAAGAGGCAGTTACTAGAAATCATGAAATGCCCTATTGGTGTTAAACTTAAGGGGAAAAAAATGTTATGAAAGATAGGGAAGAGAGAGTAATATTTATACTATCGTAATAAATATATCCTTTTTCCGTATCTTTTTTCTTATTTTTACGGGCTTCATGCTAGTTAAGTTTGGCAAATATGCCTAGATATTGCTAATTACTGTTCCAGTGTTGCTGACACGGCTAATTTAATTTTTCCAAAATCTGTTCAGTATACTGTGTTTTGCTAAGTAGTATTGTGCATTGCTTAGGGTTTCTTTTTTATCTTTTTTTTTTAAACCAGTTTCAGTTGATTGCACATTATTGTATTGGCATACTTCAGAACAGTCCAAGCTCATGTTGAACTGGAATCCGTAAACATAATTAAAGATGATGGTGGTGTTATGATGTAATTAGGTTCATTAATGTTAAAAACACAAAAGGGAAATGTTTTGTTCACAGGAGATGCTAACATCTCTTTGATTGTATGATTGTGATTTGTCTATTTAAAAGTTTTCTTTCAAATGATTTGATTTTTCTTAAAGACTGGGATTCTTAGTGTGAAACATGCATATGTGTTTTTTCCAAACAAAGGTGACTGGTGAAAAGACATGATAAGTGTACACTCTGCAGAGAAGAATTTTCCCCCCATTTTTGCTTTTTAGTAGGAATGAGACTTGAGTTTTAAGAAACGATGTTTAATGGTTTCCTGTAAAGCATAAGTATAAAGGCACACATAAATGCAGTATATCTTTAAAATTTTGTTACATATTTAACTTAGTTGAGTATTTCTTGCCTTTTTTAACAAAATTTAAAAATTCACCTGGGCTTCTCTTGCACTTCTTCTAAGTCAGTCTTAACACTTCAGTATTGTTTTGTTGACTTTTATTGTAGCCCCCACTGTTGTTATACCTGCAGTTTGCAAACATTAAAGCATTAGCTAAAAGAAACAGGTAGTGACTGAGGCTGGTAAAACTCTGATTTTGATGAGCTGTATTAATTTGTACCCTCATTGATTGTAAGTACCTATCTCCATCTTGTATTCGTGTTTCTAGCTTACTTTTACCTAGGTTGATGATGATAGCATCCTTGCCCAAGGAAAATTTGATGTATCTTCCTCCAGGACTCATCAATAACTGTATTTGAATTGTCCTTAGGGTTTTAGGCAGAGCACCAGAAGTCATTGCTCTCCATGAGGATCTGCTTGTGCTGTGTCTGAATGTTGCCAGCCTATGACAGTCAAAGCAAAAGGCCTGTGTTTGATTATCGAACGCTGTTGTATTCATATTGCTTTAACTTCTAGGCCATTTTGTTCGTTTTTGCAACCAGTGTAATTTTTATTTCTCTGTGTTGTGTTTGAGGTTACGGATCAGAGAGGAACTAAGGCATGGTTGTGATGATTCTTTACTATTTTTAACAAACTCTTATTTTCGTTTTGATGTAGGTTGTGCTCTCTTGGACTTTTTTGATGTTACAATGGGAAATAGCAGTTCTCAAGCTTTTAGCAGGTGCTCACTGTGTATGTCTGCACATCTGTAACAAGCTGAGCAGGCAAGTGTGAGGAGTGCTCAGGTAACATGGCAGTGCTGCTGCTTCTCTGCTTGGGTCTACGTGGGCTTATTAGGGAATCAGTCTCTGGTGGTACCTGGATTAAATGTGGATTAATTCTAGGTATAGTATTAGCTGAGCATGTCCCTTTTCTGTTCAGTTTCCTACAGGAAGGCTGATTTCTGGCACAGAAGTAAGCATCTAGAAAGCTAGTGATATCTTACACTGTCCCAGCTGTCTTCTAGGGGGATATTTCCTGGATTTCTGGTTGGCAAATTCTTAACAGGATTTTGGTACTTGTGACATGACGAGCTTACTCAGATTCCTTATGCTTCTCAGTGAGCTACAAGGGATAAATATCTCTTGTATATGGTTCCATGAGAAGGGCTGACCTCAGCCTAACATTTTGTGACTGAAATGA
This sequence comes from Gavia stellata, assembly GCF_030936135.1. Lineage (NCBI taxonomy): Eukaryota > Metazoa > Chordata > Aves > Gaviiformes > Gaviidae > Gavia > Gavia stellata. The sequence goes on along the minus strand of NC_082597.1, from coordinate 15,365,653 downwards.
GCTTTTTTTCTTGCACCAGTCTTCCTCTCCACTCTGCGCCCCCCCCCCCCCCAAGTTTTCCACCTCAATGAGCTGAGTTAGTTCACAGGGGCATCAGGTAAGTGCCAGAGTCTGCATGCTGGATGGGAGCAGAGAACATGTGAGCAGGACAGTAATTGCGTATACATGAGCTATTGAGGTGTGGGGTTTTTTTTTAAGCATAACGTTAATGTTTAGGTTTTAAAACTTCACCTGAGATTCTCTTGTGCTTGTTCTAAGTCAGCCTTAACACTTCAGCATTGTTTTGTGGACTTCCTTTATTGTAGTCCCCGCTATTGTAGCTGCAGTTTGCAAACATTAAAGCATTAGCTAAAAGAAAATGTTGCAATTCAAATTTTAGGATTTAACAGAAATTCTGACAAAAAAGAATATGTTCCTCTAGATGAATGCTCATTTGTTTTATACAGTAAGAATATGGCATGTCTGTCACTGTATTTAGTAATCAAATGCCTAATAGAGTTTGTGCATAATTCCACATAACTGAGTTATTCAGTAATCCTTCTAATGTCTACCTGCTACATAGGCAGACACTTCTTTCATCTTAATGATTAGATAGTGCGATTTTCAGAGTAGCATACTGCTTGGGTATTTTGGGTTTAATGTACATTAAAATGAAACAATAGTAAGAAAAATCATCAAGTATTCTTGGGTATATGGTTCCCACACAGAAATTACAAAGTCAGCCACTACTTGAAGGTCCATGAGGAAGAATAGCTCACCTACAAAGCACAGGCTCATTTGCTCTTGTAGAGCCTTATCACCCAACTCCTTCCAGTTTGGGGGGATGAGAGTTGAGACTTTTGGGGTTTTTTGCTGGATTGTAGGTGTCTGATAGGAACATCATGAGCATGACATTTTATCACCTCTCTCCAAAAGTGGCTAGGATAGCTGGCTATCCTTGTATTTTGACAGTTTCTATTTTTACAGTCTCTCTTTAGCATTAATTAATCCAGCATTTTTCTTATCTTCTATTTCACAGATCAACAGCAACAATTAATCTGTGTGGTATAAGGCATTTAATTTCTTGTCTCAGGAGTTCTTACTAAAAGCAGTGGAACTGTTAGGCTTTTAAAGCATTCTGGTTCTGTTTGACAAAGTTTTGAGAATATAGGTATTGATATTTTTTAAAACTGTGTAAGGTGCAATGATGCCATCACTGTTTGGGGACACATCACATATTTGGGGAACCATAATTATAATCCTTCAGAACAGGGACTTCATTCCTGAAAGGGGAAGGAGGAGGAAGGCTGATGTTAACATCTACAGTCCCATGTTGGCTATGGAATTCAAGTGAGATTTCCACTGGTAGTTTAGTTTAGCTGTAGGTTAGTTACTAGCACAGCATTTTCACCTATGAAGGTGGCATGTACAGCACACCTTCTGTGATGCATTGCCTCTGTATTTCTAAAAATGAAAATATTGCTAAGGCGAGGCATTGGCAATCCTGTTAGAATTCATATCAAGTTATGATGTGCTCATAGTATAGCATCCTCCTTAGTGTATCATGCATGGCAACAAATAGTTATTTGTGGAATGAGAAAAGGTGTTCTCATCTGTAATCAACACTATAGCTTTTTTACACTGGTCTTGGAGCAGAAAATTCTTCTAAATACTAACCCTAGTTCAACAGTAACATTTTAAGAAAAGTTTATCTTATGTGTGTGTTTGCCCATTTCAGTGATCTTGAGTACATCAGCTGGGAGCTGGAGATCTAAATACCATCAAAGACTCATTTGAAATATGAAAGCACCCATTATAGACCATAACAACTGTTTCAAGTTCACTGTGCCCAAAACCTGTTAGGGTTTTGTTGTAAGAAAGATGTTTAAGCTTTAATGTTATAACAGTACCTAGCTAGATCATGCTAGTATGAAAAGACATTTGATCTAAGGCTTAGTAACCCCAGGAGCCTTGTTCATAGTCCTGTTTGAAGGTAGGAAAAGAATATTTACAATTCACCGAGCCTTTGACAAGGTGATTTAGGGAGCGTGATGGCATTTGCTCTCTCTGGAACAGTTTAAAAAAAAGAGGGACATGAGAAATTATAGTTCAGATAGCAGTGGCTGAAAATATTGCACGATTCAGTTTCATTCTGAGAAGAAAGGCAACACTTGGCAAAGGAACCCCGTTAATATAGTAAAACGTAAGAGCTTTCTACCTCTGGCAAACTACCTCAGCTCAAAGTAGAGATAATAACCATCTTTATAAAATTTTCACTCGTTTATGGATTCTTTACATTATTAATATCAGTAACTGTTCCAAAATGCTTTGTTTCTCCTTTATCATAATTCACAATACAGAATGTCAAATTAATCAGGTCAGTAAGGCTCAGTTAAGATGATGCTGAAACCTATGTAGAATGCTAATGGTTTTTCAATACAAGGCCATCTGTGCTGCACGGACTGAGAGTATAAGATTTGTGTGTGTGTATATAGATACTTGTTTCAGTATCATTACAGGAGAAATTTTGGGGTGAGTCAGCCAGGCTAATTGTAACCTCAGAGTTTTGTTCTTCATGAGAAGTCCGTAATGAAGCACATGTATTTACCCTTTAAGCCATTTGTACTGTATGTGTTACTGCATAGTTTTTAAGGTTCTGTGTAAAATTCCATGGAGGAGATACTTCATATTGAAAATACACATCAAGAGCACAGTTTCACAGTTGGCTTAAGCCTACATTTAAAGTCTTACCTTATCATCCCCAGTATTTGCTTTTTCTGTTCTTCACTAGTGCTGGCACTGGTGCTTTTGATGCAGTCAGCTGGATCAAGGTTTGATCAGGCTGAAAATTGCCACAGAGGATGGGAGGAGATTTTCATCTGGATTAGGGAGCTATGTAGCATAGTGGCATGAGCACAAATGCAGGCAGAAGAAATGCGTAGAAATAAGCAGAAGGCAGGACAGTTCCTCTCACTGGAAGCATCAACTTGGACCAACCTAGGTCAATTGCGAAGCTTCACTCTGACAGTTTCTAAAGAGATAATCCTTCTAAAGAGATAACACTCTGAAGATACACCGAATAACAGCAAATCTAAGAGCTCATTGCCACTGAAATAACTGATCCATCTTCCATGCAGTCCTGTCCACATCATCTTATCTCTGCATTTGCACTCACTTTGCAACTTGCCCATTATGCTTCAGCTTGTTAGAACAATCTCCAAAAGAAGTGAACAAATGAGTGCTAGAGCGGGTGGAAAGGAGAGGGCAGGACTGCATGTCCATGACTATGAGAGAGAGGAGCAAGACTAACTCTTTCACAGTGACAGCGAGCTATCAGGTTTATTCTGTACATATTACTGAACCACAGATCCACTCTCAGCCCCAGGAAAGGAAGAAGCAGGGAGATTAGCTCCCTGCCACCAAAAAAAAGCAAGGAAGGTGATGATTTATTCCTCCTTCTGCTGTGCATATTGTTCTGCTATTGTTTATTCCATGCCCTATCTTGCATCAGCTGTATCACTTGTGGCTCTTCTGTGCAGTACTTCTAACTTGTGAGACAGAAACATTAACCAGTTTGATTTGCTTTGGAGATTTTTGCTTGGATTTAGTAGGAGAGGAGTGTGCAGCTGGAGGCAGGTGAAAAAAAATTGGAGTAGGGAGCATGACCTCCTGCTGTTGTAATGTTGTACCAATCATACAGATTTGTTCTGGATAGTAAAATAGAGGGATTGCTGAAAATTTCAGAAAAAAAAAAACTCTACAAGGGGGAGATAATGTACATAAAAGTGTAACAAAGGTAAAATGAAGCTCATGGGGGGGGGAAACCTTTACATGTAGTGGTGGGATCTAGTGTCATTGTTATCAATATTGGAGGAGTACTGGATCCACGGAAGTCACGGCTCAGTGGTGTAATAGGACTGTAAGTAGGATGTTAGGGACTATCAGGAAAGGAATTGTGATCAGTGGATAAATAAGCAGTGTCTCGTGCCTTAAATATGGCACTCAGTGCCTGCTCGCCATCTCAGAAAGAATATAGTAAATGATTGAGAGAAGTGACATGAAATTTATAAAATTGTGAGTGACATGAAAAGAGTAAATAAGAAAATTTTTTTTTTCCACTGTTTCTTCCAATACAGGAAGCTTGCAGGCAGTTTCTGAACAAACAAAAGGAAATAGTTCTTCAAATGTGGGCAGTTAAGTGTGTGGAAGTCCTTGCCACAGGATGTTAATGTTAAATTTACATCAGTTCAAGAGGTGACTGAACAAGTTTATAGAAAAATACTTCACTGAAGACTGTTAAATACAAAGATCCCATTTGTGGCCCAAGAAGTCCTTATGGCAAATTGTTGCACACTGGGCCAGTGTTTGGCTATTGTCACGTGTTTGATCGTTCCTGTACCCTTCCCAAGATATCCACTGTCAGGAATAGGATAATGGACTAGATGCCACTTTGATCTGACTCAGTGTGGCCATTCTTTTGCTAGCAGAACTCAAAGTAGCTACCTGTATCATCAAGGTAAGTTTTATTTTTGAGAAGAAATGAAATGGACCAAGTAAATCTAGACTTTTTCTTACTGAGTGTGAATGGACCATACTTGGCACTGATAGCTTTTGAACTCTTCAGGTAAGAAAAGTATTTTTTTGAAGATAAAAATATGCAACTGTTGATCATTGTTTCTCTACAGGTAGAATAACAGTTGTGTTGTTTTATATTAGAATTGCAGAACTTTGATTAAATCACATATACAAGTATTGAGTCTTGTAGTTCAATGGAAAGTTTTTTTCAAGAACTTGGTCAGTGTAGATCACCGAATAAAGTCTCATGTCTGTAGATAAGAAAAATGCATGTGTGTGGGTTTGGAAGTGATCAGTAATATATAGTAAAAATCACAAACTCAGTGTTCTTTTTCTAGAAGATATTTCTGTAATAGTCCTTTATTGTGAAGACCGTTTTGAAATAGTGGAAAGTAAGTTGTTGAAGACATTTCAGGTGCTAAGCAAAAGTGTAACTATTTTCTCCCTAATTATTATTATTTTGAACATGCCATGTACAGAATAAAGAAGAAATAAACTTGCACCTTGTTTTTGAAATGTATACAGAAGTTATGAAGGTGTTCTGGACTGTTCCCCTCCTACTCCAAAATGTTTTTCATACTGTCATCCAGCTTTTTACATCTTTTAAATAGAATTTCTAGTCTAGTATCTTCTCTGTTTTGCTGGAGGTTTTTTGCATGAGTCAGATGTGCATTACTAGTTCTCACTGTTTTAATTAAAGTGGCAGAGTTGTTGAATCCTTATCGAGGCAGACTGGGGTGGAGGGGACAAAACAGAATAAAACCTCACATCTCATCTTGATTCTCAGGTTAATAATCTAGAGTGTCTCTAAAGTCATAATCACATAATTCTTTTAGCCACCTGCAGAATCTTGTAATATAGATGGTAGTTTAATGTCTAAAGTAAGGACAAGCAAGAAAAATACTTAAATTCCAAAATGAAAATTTACAGGTTTTCAACCTTTGTAAAGAACTTGTAAAAGGAGGGTATAGAATCCTACATCGTCCTGTTTTTAAAGGGTTTTTCAGGTTTGTTTTTTTTTTTTGTTGTGGTTTTTTAGGCAATAGACTGGTAAGCGGGTACAAGACAATTTCTGGTGACAGTAGCAAGGTAATCACAGTATGCATGAGATAGATGCAAAGTCATGGGGTTCACACAAAACTGAACCAGTCTTTTCAGTACTTACCTGTTTTTGTGATTGCTTTATGTATGCACGGTGTACATTTTATACATATTTTTATAGAAATGGAAGGACTGGCAGTCATGATAAGTGTTTTGGAGTCCTCTTTTGATGTGTAGAGAACCTAAGCCAGAACTTTTTATTATGAAAAGAATATTACTTCTTGGAAAATTTCAGTTCTGTTGTCTTCCTGATTTGAACAGTTACTGAATTAACCTCAGGGCTTAATATTAATGGCTTTAGGTTGCAATCCTGATTTTGAATTGTTTTAAAAACTAAAAACCTTAAAAATTTAGTGGTTCTTTTCTATTCTTTTTTCAGTCTTTTGCTTTTGTTACAGTTGAAGTTTCAAGCTACCATATAGCCTGTTCCTACAAATAAATGGTGTCCATTTTTAATTTAAATAGATTCAACTGCTGCTTCCCTGTTTTCTTAACTGATGCGTAAATTCCATTCTCTGGTGTTTTCATATGGTAGCTGGCATCATATCCACCTTGTCATTTGTGTGTCCTTCAGATCTCTGTGATTATTTCCCAGCTCAGTTTCCATCTCTCTCTCACAGCAATTTGGCTAGAGTCTTGCAAGTTAACTTCAGTCTTCATTTGCCATAGTACTGCCATAAAATTTTTGGTTGCACCCCCACACTAATTTGTTTACTGAAAGGTATGAGCCATGTTCAATGATACTATGTTTATCCAGAGCTTTAGTAATATTTTAAAATGCAGAAAATCACCCTTGTATAAAAGTAAGTTATGCCTCTCCCTTTTTTGTAGCAAAATGAGAAGGCACTTCAATAAAGGTTAGTCATTAAATTTTGACACCGTTTAGATTAGTGACATTCTAATTATATTTTCCATAGAAAATGCTGCTTTATTCTACTTGCTCATCTTTTTTGGAACTCCTCAAAAAGTTCTTTTTTTAAAAAAAAAAAAAAAGACATGATTGCTGTAAACTTAAGGAAGTAAAAGATTCCTTAAAATCTTCTTCACAAGTTTTCAATACTCTTGATACTTCCTTTCTTAAAAAAAATATAGTATTAATGCAACCCATTTTAGCATTTGTAAAGGCAAAACCAGTATTTCCAAAAATTATGAAGTTATAGCTTTATTAATGCTTTCTTGAACCCAGTCTTATTTGGGAAGCTGGGTTTACAAGATGTATAAATGAGATGTAGCATAGCTAACTAAAAGAAGGCCTCTGTGAGGTTGTGTAGAAGCCACCGTGCAAAGCTTTGCTATTTGGCATGTTCCTGACTTTGGGAATTGTGTGAATGCCAGCTGTGCCTCTTGCACTCTTTCTCCACACACAATAGATACACAGATTATGTGCTTCCTTTTTTCCTTCTCTCTTGGAAAGGGAAATCAAAGTATAGTAAAAGTGCAAAAATCAGTTGTAATTAGAAACTAGAAATAAATATTAAGCAAACCTTTGGCTTGCACATGACTTCCATTTTTCTCAAGTCCAGATTTTATAGATGTTAATAGTTCTTTATAGCCTGCTAAGAATTAGAATTCCCTTTCACCACGGTGTACGTGCAGCACATGCTGCTTGAATATTACACCCACTTGTCAGTCTATTTTTTAAATTTTTTTAAATCTGAATGACAGTTCATGAACAGTGCTGAAGAGTAAGATTGTACTCACCCAGACCACTTTGCAATTTTGAAGACAGGTGGTGTAAGTTTGGATTTAGCGTACTGTGTAAGTTGTGTAACTCTGGACTGCAGTTTCTTTCTTCTGCCAGAAGGGAAAAAAAAAATCCTCATAAAAATATGGTTTAATTTATTGTGTTTCATTAGACTCTCTTTCTCACAAAATTCAAGGTTATTTTTAGCTCGGTTTTTACACAGACTGTTCTACAGTGTTGTTACAAAGAGCCTCCTCTCTAAGTCAGCCCGTTGACTGTCAGGCCCTGCAAGTGATGCTCTATTTTAACAAGAACTCTTTTGATTTTGGAGACAGTTCAATATATTGGCAAGTGACTTAAGCTCCATGCTTTGTTGGATATTAGTGTACAGACATTCAGTGACTCTATCTGTGTCCAGAATATGCAGTGATCCTATTTCTTAGGAGAACATTTTTTTATCTAAGTACAAAATCAGAGTCTAGATTGGATGCCTTCACATTATATTTGAGTCATTTTCTTTGCTACAGTAGTTTCTCTCCCCTCATTTCTCATTTTTAAGAAGGGAAAGAATCCATAATGCAAGCAGTAAGTCCTTCCAAAGCCCTCAGCTTTTTATTCAAAGGTGGCATCTCTACTTTTCTGCTAAAGCTCCCTGGTTGTGCTGACAAGGCTGCCAGTATCTGTAATGGTTTCACGTTACTGCACGGGTAGAGGTGTAATGACAAACCTTTAGCGGGGACTTCAGAGTGCAGTGAGGTGAGCACCCCTTACTGGGCTTTTGGTGTGTAGCCCAGGCAGGCTGTACCATCATACCTGGGGATAGCTGTGCCTAGAGCCAGTATGCACCTGCTCAGGCACCTTCACACATACCATGCTCTTCCAAATTTCCTGGGACCCGGTGCCAGAGAGGAATGTGGAGATCTCGCCCTGCGGAAAGCTGGTGGACCTGCTGGTAAGCAGGGAATGGAGCTGAGCCCAAGGGCAGCGACAGATGCGTGGCAGCCAGCCTGCTGGAGTGGTCTTCCTGTAGTGAACATGGTGTTATGGTTCTGGGGTCGTTGTCACCAAGGAAGTGCTGAAGGGCACCTAATGGAGAAACGGAGATGAAGTCAAACTTGTGAGCCTTTACCTGAAGATTTCTGCATTGTGTGTGTGCAGAAGGATCATTGTTAGAACTACACCTGACTGCTCAGTCCATCATCTGGGTGGATACAGGGTTATCAAGAGCATAATTTTCTGAAATAACTTCGCTATGCAAACCATTAACATTACTGAATACCTTGTGTTTTTATTAGACCAAATTAGTTCGAAAAACTGAACATGTCTTTGGGCTCAGAGCTTTTTCCTCAGCTCTAACAAGAACCAGCTTATTGTCAATCTTGATGAAAAACTCCGAGCCAGAATGCTAATCTTCTTTTTATTCCCAGTATCAAGAACTGTTTATTAAAATATTGTTGCTGTTCTTGGTAAGTAAGCCTTATTTCCTTATAGCTTTAGGCCTTTCCAGCTTTAACACCACCATGGTGCACTTGCCAGTGAAGGCTGAGTCCTGTAACAAATGCCTGGTGACTTCATTCTGAGGTTTGACTATCCATTTAGAGTTTTCATAAAATCATTCTTCATCCTACCATTCAGGATAACTTGTCCTGTTTTAACTATCTAACTATTTGCAATGTTTCCAAAGTATTGTAGATTAGGTGGAAAAAGTAAAGGAGATGAAAGGTTAAGAGCTGTTTGTGTTACAATTTAGATTTAAGTCTTTCTGAAGCATGGCCTACCATGGCCTTTGAAGTTAAGTTGGCAGAAGAGTGTGCCCACATCTTTAAGCTTTCGGTGTGGATTAGACCCTGTATTCGGACACATTTTGATTTAACTACAGTCCCTGTCCTGGAAGGGTTGAGGGCACGTTTTGCTGGTTTGAAAGCAGACTTACAAAACTGTCACTTACTGTTCTATTCATACATGCTTGCAGCAGTAGTGTTTAAAATTTACTGTCCTTTTTGCATGCTTATTTTAGGAGACTAGTTCTGCAAAACACGGCCTCCTTTGGTTTGGACTGGTTATTGAGCTGTAAAAATCAGATCTGCAGAGTATATTTTTAAGAAAAGATTATTTTTTTAAGTTAGTTGCGATTTTCAAATTTTTTTTTAATATCCCTCCAAAGACTACATTCCAGATCTATTTTCAGTATTTTGATTTAGAGGGAAAATATGGAAAAACGCTTTGTTTGTAGCCACATTCTGTCTTTTTGACCGTAAGCATTTAACTTCTTGCAGAGGAGTTTGTCCAGTCTTTATAGTCACTTATTCAGCAATATAGTTAATGACACAATTATTAAGTGTCCTTTTCATTTCCATTACAGGGATTTTTAGCTTGTAGAAGATGAAATTATTAGTTTTACTTAAGCTCATGCAAGTGTACAGTAAAGAAAAAAATGCAATAAAAATTCTGTGAAGTTTTAAATTTAGCAAATATATGTGGGTCATTTGTGCGTAGTTCCTAATCGTTGTTTGGTCCTAGGTAGAAGAAGGAAGCAGGCAGAAGAACTGTTATTTTATTTTCAGCCAAGCTAAATAAAACTACTGTGTTTCTAGTACCTGCGCTTTTTAGGTAGGTTGCTTGGTAAATCTGGGGGTTTTAGTAAGGGTTTTAACCGTTCAGGTAGTCTGTTCATTTTTAGAATTGATCCTTCCCGTGAGTGAATTACTTCCCATGAGTAGAATTTCTTCCAGTCTCTTTCAAAGAGCAGAGTAATTTAAGCTTAAAAAAAAAAGGCAACACAAAAAAAACCCCCAAACCATCAGAGCATTGCAAGCATTGTAGGGATTTCTAAGTCTGTATCCATAAACTTTTTTTAGGCATGGAATCATATGCTCAGTTATTTAGCCTTGCAGAACTGTCACAAGCTGAGAAAAAGAATTCTAGAAACTCATTTCATGTATGTTGCTATGGCAATATTCTCTTCTGCATTTAAAAAAAGTACAGCTTTACAGGCCTTACCCCTTCCCTTGTTTCTGTCCTGGCTCCCCCACCATTGGGAATGGAGACAGGGCAGTCTGCACCTGCCTTTCAGGTGATAACTCAGTGTACAATGCAGTATAAGTAGGAGAATGCTGTAGTTTGAGCTCACTCTGGGGTGTAGTCAAGTGTAGCACTAGACGTACATGCATTCAAGTTCTGATTTTCTCTAAAGAGTTAATAAAAAAAAAAAACCTCTAAGAGAATTAATAAAACTACAGTTTTAAGTAAAGTTTTAAGTAAAGCGTGGGAAGTAACACAGTGCAACAAACAAGTCATGTTTTCCAGTATTTCCAGTTTTTCCAAAAGAACCTTTCCTGTACAAATACACAGCCTGACCGCTGCATTTGAATTCTAAATTTAAAAGAAAATCCTTCCTAAGCCAGATATGTGTATACAAATAACAAGTAAGCTGAAAAAAATTGAAAGCTTTGCATTTGCCTCAGACCTGGTTTTAGATATTTTTCTGTGTTTCTTATAGGACATCGGGAATCACAGAATCACGAAGGTTGGAAAAGACCTTTAAGATCATCAAGTCCAACCATAATGATGTCTCACAGTACAATTCTTAAAGCGCTCTTCCCCAGCATTCGTGTGACCCTAAAATCCAAAATATTTGTTTTGTAAGGAGCAAATAATATTTTTTTTTCAGTGTGGAGTCTGTCCACATATGTTTTGCATTGCACGTTAATTGCAATGCAAATTACTGCTGTATTTCTTTAAAACTGTAGTAGCAGTTTTGCTCATGTGGTTTCTGGTTCCTGAGAATTCCCTTAACCTGAATAAAATTCTGTTGCAAATTTTAAGGATGCTTATGTCATCTGCAAAATGAGTATGATTGTTTTTTGCTTTTGTTATATTTGACAGAACTGTGCTAAAACTCTTCTTGAGCTTAGAAATTGTGTGGTGGCTGTGTATCAAATTTGTGTTTTGAAAAGGAAAAAAACCCCAAAACTACGTACTGTTTGAAGCATCTGTGTTGGTGTCATGTGTGTGCATGCTCCATTGCTTGTATATGGTGCGTATTCTGACATTTTTGTTTCATTACTGTACCCAGAGGGATACTGTATTCTGATATTTCCTTTACACATTGTTGGTGAAACTTTTAAGAACCACGTTCTGCAAACACTTCCTTTGTTGGGAAGATAGTGGTTTAGTTTCATAGGGGTAGTATATCGCATAGCTAAGTATTAAACACTTGCCATAGATAAATGCCTGAAATAAATGGCAAAAAAGGAGGAGCACAGGCTGAAGGGGCAAAACAATGCAGTTTTTTTGCCTCTCAGCTGAGGCAAAATCTTTGGATTTATTATTCACTCCTTCTGCTGTGATCTCCACTCTTGAACCAAAAGCCTTTTCTGGGTGGAGGCTGTGGTAGCTGCAGTTCTCAGTCACACTTCAAAACCTGGAAAAAAACCATGAGCTAAGTCACATTTCTGATGTCTCTGTTTTCCTTTAATTGCTCTAAATACTTTTCTTAGCAGAGTCAGAAAATATACAGGAAATAAATGAATGTATCTTCCTGTTTATATCTTATGACTGTTTTCTGCTCACACTGGGATAGGTCAACTGAAGGCTGTGTATGGGGAGGCTGGAGTTGTCAGTGAGCAAAGCCTTGAAGATGAACAGGAAAGTTTTCCCCTCACTATCTTTCTGCTAGCTTGGATTTGTATTTTACTCTGCAGATTGAAAAAGGAAAAAAAAAAAAAACCACCCAAAACCCCCCAAACCAAAAAACCACCCACAGAGCTTAAAACCTACTTTATAATAACAGTTTTGCTTCTGGTCATTGAAGATCTGATTATTAGGCAATATCTTTGGAAACCATTTCAACTACATGTAATTGAGCGTATGTTAGCATATAAGATAGTGTGGTGCTATTCCCAGTGGGACCTGACAGTAAGAAAAATAACTTGACAGGAAAGTCAGAGCAAAGTGTCTGAGGTTCGCAATGAAATTTAAGTGCAAACTAGTATTTTAAATATAAAAAGCAGTTTTCACTTAAGGATTCATTCCTGGTCATTTTGTTGTATTTATGTATATATTACAGTGGTCTTAGTCTTTTGCCTAGTTGATCTTTAAATTCGTAATACTGTTGACAAATGTATGCATTGTCCATGTGCAGTGGAAGATACACCCTTTGTGGAAGATACAGTTGAGAATCCTGCTAAATGTCAGCTTATCTGAACAAAGATCACTCTAGTATTAGAGTTCTCATTTGCTGGAATTGTTTAATTATTCATTTTTATAGATCTTAATGATTCATAAAGATATTTTATTTACTTTTTTATTTAATGACACAGGTAAATAACAGGCATCTCTCAGAACAGCAATTTGTCTGTACAGCAATAGCTGAAGGGAAAATGGCTTTTTTTATGTTACTGGATTAAGTTGCAGCCTGCTACTATTTTGTAGGGGCTTCATTTGAATATATTCTTATCAGTTGAAAAATAAAAAATAAATGTTATAAAGGCCAGGTCTCCTATGCAATCAGAATAATGAAATGAAAATGAAACATACTACACTATAAAATTTAATAAACATTTCAATGTATTTTCCTGCTACAAACATATGGAAGATTTCTACCAATTTATAAATTGCCTGAAGCAACTACTGTCTTCTCTAGACTGCTTAGCCAAAATCTCCGTTGAGCTCAGAGCTGTTTGGCCTGCACTGGCTGAGCTGATTCTAGGCTTTTGCAAGTAGATAACAATGAAGCCCATGTGATTGATTTTAAAATTATTCTCCTTTACCTTTAGCTATTGTCACTATGATATTTTTAGAGCAGCTGTTTCCAGAGAAGTGTTGTTTCTCTGATCAAAACTTAAATTTGTAGCATGTTCAGTTAATTTTATTCATGTTCTGGGAGTGTAAACATTTAGTTACCACTGAAATGTAAATAGCCCTATCTCTCACTTGTAATCTTCTCCCCTCCCAATAAAAAGCAAAATTATTTTAATAAAGTTTGTTCATCTATTGATACAGCAGTCATAATTCATTTGAAAGTAAATATCTGTTTTTACTACTAAGCTAGTGTGTGAATTGCCCCTTTTTTCCTGCTGTTGTTGTAGAGGGAGTTGAAATCAACTAGGTTTCTAATAGTCTCCTCACCTTTCTGAATTAGGTAGGTACATTTTATCTTCCTGGCATATGGCTTCAGAATTGTAATGATGAACACTGTTCTCTTTTTTTTTAGTTCAGTCTGTAATATCTCGTATTTTCATGTTGATACTTTTTTTCCTGTCAATGACAATTATTTCTTCTTTAAACTTGAATTTCTATGGATGTGATGACTATTTTGAAGTCACAGGTTGTATTGATAAATTGCGTATGTTCTTTTCAAGAGGGATGACACCTCGGTAGTATCTTTGAGCCAAAGATAAAATTATCTTAAAGGACATGTCTTCTCTGCATTATTTTGCAAAGTACATGTTTCATGGGGCTGTCTGATGTTAATTAAAGCAGAGCAAGCGTCTTTGTGTATGACTTCGGTAAATATTTTTAATTTCATGTCTCTTTACAATTCTAAAATATTATTTACTTAAATTTCATGAGATACATAATTATTTTTGTGTAAAATGATATTTTAAAAGGAAATGTTATTTCTTTTTAGAGTTACTGATTAATCTACTTCTATTCAAAGATGTAATAACTCATACCATAATCATACTCTCATTAGAAAACAATTAGGCGGTTCTGGGGAGTCAGAGTTATATGAACTAGCCATAGACCTAGGATGTTAAAAACAAGAAAAAACCTGCAATCAAAACTAGTTCTTTGTTTTCCAGAAGATACAAAGAAGCTTATTTTGGTTATATTTTCTGGTGGAAGCATATGCATTTCTTCTTTTCTTTTTTGTCATGGTGGTTCTTGGTCAAAAAAAACTACATCAAGTCTAGTTCACTATATTCATACCAGCATTTTGGATGTTAAAATGGCAAATGAGATTAAGCCTAGATAAATGTTAAAGTGATACGCATTGAAAAATAATTATAACTTTTCATACAAAATAATGGATTCTGAGGTGATAATAATTATTTAGGGAACTACCATTGAAATAGATGTTTCATAAAAGCATCAGCTTTGTGTTCAGTAGTGATTAAAAAAGGCAAGTACATGATTAGGAACAAAGAAGGAGACAACACAGTAGAAAATACCATTATGCCAAAATATAAGCCCATCACGCATCACTTATGGAATATTGCATACAAAGGGTACAGCATAGCAGGGTTCAGGGAAGAGTGAAGAGGAGGATCTTGAATTATGGAGCAGCTTTCCTGTGAGAAAAGACAAAACTGAGTAGGACTCTTCAAGGCTGAAAAACAGATGGCAGAGGGGGATACAGTAGATGTCTGTTAAATTGTGTGCCAGGGAGAGGGTGATTGCAGAATGACTGTTCGCAGGCACTTTCAGTACAAGAATCAAAGGATGCCAGTTGAAGCTAGGAGGTGGCAGATGCAGAACAAACACAAGAAGATGATACTTTAGAAAAGGTGTCAGTATGCCCTGGAATTTCATGCCATAGCACGTGGATGTTACAAGTTTCCACATGTTCAAGGGGGAACTGGATAGATTTGTGGAATAAATATCAGGTGGGAGTTACCTAAATACATAGGAATCCCATCTGGTGGCCTCTGAGTTGCCATTTGTTGGGAGACCAGGGGACTGTTTGGGGGAGAGAGGATCCCTGTGTGCTTAGGTTGTTCTTACGCTTTTTCTTGGATGTCTGTCTGCACATGGCTGCTTTTCTGGATAGAGGATACTGGCCTATGTGGATCTTTGATCTGTCCTAGAAGAGCCCTTCTAGTATCACTGCACTCAAGTTCTTGGGTCTGCTTCTTTTCTATGGGATTTCTGTCTCAAGAAAAAGAATTCGTTCTAGTTAATGTTTGTAGCTTAAAACAATCTATTTGGAAGAAAGGCTGTATAGGTAGGTGATAAAGAGGGTAAGACTTGACTCTAGTAATAGACTTTGCGTAGTGGCTTATGGCGTAGGAAAGAACTACAGATACCTGAACTAAAAATTATGTCTCCGATCAGGGGTTTGAACCTGGCTTTGAGAGTCTTTCCCAAGCTGTCTACATGTAGAGAGTGCGTGTGTGTCTCTGCATCTCTCACTTTCATATTTCTAGTCAGAAATTTTTCCAGACAAAAAAAATACTTAAGACCAGTAGTTCTTCCCAAAACATGTTACCTTTGAAAAAGTGTTCTGAGAAAGTCTTAACAGAGGTAAGGGAAATTGGACTTCATTTTTTTTCTTGGGTGTGTAAGAGTCTCTGCAGCATTTACCACCCCTTTATATAGAGTTGAAAGGTATTTTCCATTCTGGCATTTTACAGTAAGCTGTCTAATAAAGTTGTTTTGGTATTGAAGACATTTTTGGGGCATTAACCAGTGGGTTGTTTGCCCTTTATAATTTTGAATGTGCTTCTTGATCTCATGCCTGGTGTTGAAAGCTGGGCACTGGCAGGGGTTGGTTGCCCAGAGAGGTGGTGGAATCTCCATCCTTAGAGATATTCAAAGCCATCTGGACACAATCCTGGGCAGCTGGCTCTAGGTGGCCCAGCTGGAGCAGCAAGAGGTTGGACCAGATGACCTCCAGAGGTCCCTTCCAACCTCAACCCTTCCGTGATTCAGTGAAGGCTAACTGGGCATACACAGCTTGTATTCAGAAAAAAAAAAAAAACCCAAACAAAAAACCAAAGAAAACCTACCAGAATTGTGGCGCAGTATTTTTACTGCAATATTTTTACAGGAAATTTGTTTGAAGGGGGTGGGAGAGGAGACAGATATGCCAACCTATTAAAAGAAGGGGAATACCGAAGGTTGGGTTGGCTTTCCTTTGTTTCAAAATCTGTTACAAAAAAACCTTTATAGTCTTCTATCATGGCTTTCTGAGAATAAGGCAAAGGGGTTATCTCACTCTTAAGGGAATAAATTAAATTCTAGGTTTTTCACAGTACAATTCAAGAACACATGATTTTATTTACTTATGAAGTACAGAGTTTGTCTTTTTGATTGAAAACAAGAGGGAGAAAAGAACATACTGTATTCCACATATGTATGTATTTCCTATGCTATGATTTTGAGGCTGGTAACAAATATACTTTGAATATCTGGTAGAAAGTCTGAGAATTCTTTTAAGCCACTTCAGCCAGTTTGCAGGCCTCCAATGAAATCATAAACATTGTATATATGTTCTCTGTTGCATATTATATAAATATTACTTAAGCTCTTTTCCTGCTTACATGGAACCTATATTGGCAGTAGAAATCAAGGCCAGTTTCCATGGCAACGTGGCAGCCCTGGGAGAAAGGCTGATGCTGTGCTGTGGTTGGTATTTTTATGCAAGGGAAGAGATGCAGACCTACATTTTTAGACGGGAAATGTATTTCAAGACACAAAAACATTTAACATTTTCTATAATTCTGTTGAAAAAGTAGATCTGTATAACAATGGAAATTGAAACCTATTGTTTGCTCTTTGCAATAGAAAATTAATTTTTATTTTTATCTAACAGAACAGCACTGTTAAATATATACACAATTATTACTGCTATATTTGCATGGAAATAGCAAGGAGTCTTCTGTACTGAGGACAAAGGGGGTTTTATACTGGGGCAAAACAGGGACAAAATAGACTGAGTTTTGGCTTAGTCTCCTAGCTTCTTCAGTCTAGTTTTCACTGTCTGAACTCTTTTAAAATCATTTTCATGAAGGTCTTTGAGGACTTCCAGAAAAATCTTGTTCTTCTTTTATGGCAATCCTTTCCCTCTGGTTTTCTTTATTTTTTTCTGGGTTTTCAAAAGATAATCCTTGCTTGGTTGTTCATTCAACCCTCTGTTATCTTTCAGTGGTACTTAGTATACCTTTTTCTACTTCTTGCATGATTGTAGGGATGGGGAGAGCTCTGACACTGACTCCTGTATTTTTATTTTCCCTCCCTCTGTCCCTGAGAATGGTGAGGAAGCCAGGCCCCTTACGCTCCTTATTTGCTGAAGACTGTCCAGTAGTTCTGCACAATTGCTCCTCCCTGTATATTTGTGCTTGCCATTTGTATATTAGGTGTCATCATTATTTGTTCAAGAAATGGGTGTAGCTGATAACAGATACCTAAGGGGAATTAAGATGAAATTGGAAGAACTATGGACATCATTTTACAAACTATCTTCCATCTACTTGTGAAGATTGCTGATACAGGGGTAGACTGGGACATTAGATGATGTGTGGTGAGGTGAAGAAAGTGAAGGTTGTGTTTAAGATAAACAAAACAAGGCTGCTTCTTATACTTCCCTAGAAGTTGTATTTCTGGAGAATTGAATCTGCATTGAAGATACCTTCAGCTAGTTATTTTCCTTTGTTATTAATGAAAAAGTTAGGAGAGAGGAAGGCATGATTTAAAGGTATTGGGGAGCTTTCTAGAAATGCTACATTTTCTTTTGGGTACCAGGAGTCATTAAAGGAAGGGATTTCTAAAGACTGCAGTTTCTCTTTTATCTTTGATGGGACTAGGGTGAAGCTTTGCTTATCTCTTTGCGTTTCTCTATGCCTCCTACACTGCAAAGTACTTGCTACACTTTGAAGTGGGATGTTCTGAGAAGTCAGAACCTTCTGAGAAAATGAACCTAGCTGGAAGCAGTATTATTCAGAAGTGTGAAGGGCTCCGTTCGTCTCAACGAATCATCATCTTTCTTTCCCAACCCGAGCACTATACAGTTAGTCTGTATCTGGTACTGTTTAGCAGGAATTAATCAAATTTCTAAAGGGAACTGATTTATCCTAACTGGGACTCTTGTAGAAATCCAAGTAGATGAAATGTTCACAGAGGAATATTAGCCTCTTCCCTATGTCTGGCACCCGCACTATCAATCAGGATTAAGTCTGAAGGCATTTTACAGCTGTCCAAGGCTTGGCTGCCTTGTCATGCTGATGATTTAAAGATGTCTCACTTTATAGTGGAATATCTCCATCCCATCCTGCAATCAGCATGTGTTTCAGCTATCATCTTTTCAGAGGTTTAGCAAATCAAAGCTCTAATTGATAGCTTGTGTGCACAGTGGCCCTGACTGCATGTACGCATCTTCGTTCAGGAGTAGAAAAACAACTTTACCTGTGCAGTAGCTATAGATACATAAGGTGAGGTGAGTCTGGTACACTTTCAGTTCCTCTCAGCTTCGTCTCTTGAAACACAGTGGTTCAGTTCTTAGTTTCCCTCAGCTCTTTTCTATCCGTTATTGCTGATAGTCTACATAGCTTCTTGAAGGCTTCTCTGAGGCTTGTCAGATAACCAAGCCAATGCCAGAGTAGGCTTTAGCTGGCTTTGGCACTGACTCAGCTTAGCGAAAGTCAAGGCAAAACATTGCAAACATATGTAGTGTGTCTTAGTTTTAGCACCAGTCAGATCAGAAGCTTTGCCAGCATCATAACACCTTAATGATTCCATTTTCAGCAGCAGTAAACTTGTAATGTTCCTTGGACCTCAGTTTCTGCTTGTAGTATGTCATGGGTTTGAAGTCATGATGTCATCATCCTTTACTGTCATTAGGACTCAGCACCAGAGTGTTTCTGACCTTTACTGTGCCATGCCAATTGTCCTGGACATTTGACTTCTGAAACCTGGAATTGGAAAGTTCTTCAGTTTTGCAAACAGCTCTCTGGTAGTGGTCAGATGCAGGCACCATTGTCCTTCTCTGAGAAACCCTGAGATGGGTTTACTCATGTTAAAAAGGTGAACTGGAGGTGATAGCCTCCTGGTAATATTTGCTGTCCACTTCTTGTAAACTGGGTTCAGAATTTACCTTTACAAGCTGAGCTTCCTTTCCTGAGGTGTACAGTTTACTGGCCTGGTAGGGGAAGCTTCAGTCACAGCATTCTGGTATCAAGGCATAGGATATGGAAAGATCTCACTCTAGGAGGCAGGTGCGTCGTTACAGTTGCATTTTCTTTACAAGGGAGAACGTTCATCTGGGATACCACGACAGCTGGGATTCCTTGAGTGCTTTTCTGCCATGGATGAGACTCTCTTTTGCTGTTAGAAATAGGAATATTTCAATAAGTGAGTCATCCAGCATCCATGCTGTGAGGTGAAGCATGCCAAGGCTGGGATGAGTCAGATGGTCTGATAACCCTTATTCTCAGACTTGCTGACACAAAAGAGATTCTGAAAACCTCATCAGGAATTGTCACAGTATTTGGTATCCAAAACTGCCTCATCCAAGCCAGCTGAACCAGCTGGACAGGGATCTAAAATACTGAAGTGACTTCCCTAACTCCTGAAACGGCTGCTGCTTGTTGAAGATCCAGTCAAATGAAAGAACCTTCACTTGCAAGCTTCAAAAAAAATTGAGAGCTCCAAAATGGGTTCTACAACCCACAAGACAAATGGTTGATGGGAATAAGGAATTGAAAGGCATTTCCTTGGGAATGTTGAATAGGCAACACAGCACATGAAAGAATCTTATGCACTGAGGATGCTGCATGCAGTGGCTTTTGGAAAGATATGTCGTGAAATTTGCATAAAATAAATAAAAGATGCCCTATTCTATAAGGTGGTTGGGCAAGAGATCAGCTGTAAATTTTGGATTAAAAATTATGCAAAGTGACGTGAAAAAAAAATTCAGAGATCTAGGCACTTTAAAAAAGATACTTTTTTTTTCTCAGGAACTTATGTTACTCTTTTCTTCTAGATCAATTTATCAATAATTATGCAAATAAAAAGTGTTACCATGTGTCTGAACAGTAGTAATTGCTACCGCCTCTATGAAGACAAGACGGGGAAAAGATCAAGTAAAGGGTCATGAATTGCATCGTGTATTACCTGAGAAGATGATGAAGGCGGCCTCGTTGAGTGAGTCTTATTACAGAGTGAAAGTCCTCATACTGGAGATGAAAAGCCAGTCTCTTCTAGGCTGTAATTCAGAGCTAAAGAGTGACCATGATTCCTTTTCTTTTCACCTCTATGAAACAGCTGCTGCAAAAACTGTCTCCTAGATGCAGGAAACTCAGCAAAGCCAGTGTGCACATCTAAGCAGACCAGCAAAAATAGGCCATGTTTGTGCTTACTGGCAGCTCGTATCTTGGTCCTGGCTTAACCATGGTCAGTGTCCAGGTTTCAAAGTATGTTCTTGCTTATGATAATACTAGATACAGAAGAATGGATGCTAAAATTTTGTTCACCGCCAGATATAGGTGGAGCCCTCAAAGTATTTGAGGCCATATTTTAAAATATGGCATATTTAAAACCAGCTGCTCACTATTTATCTGTATTTGGGCGAGAATGCATTTTTGTGAAAAACATGTGTCTGTAATTTTGCCATTTTCTTTCTTGTGACTGCTGCTGGATTTTGCAGTCTCTTTGCTTCTTTTATGTATTTTATGAAAATGGATGCTTAAATTAACGTGAATGAGCAATATATAGAGCAAAACTCAAAGCAGTCATTTCATATATTATACTTAGGGCCACATACACCCAAAATGGAAGAATTTTAGTAACTTTTGAACACTGGCACAATGTTTTTGAATGATAGGCGTATTTGCAACTTATGTCTAATATTTAAGGTAAAAAGTTTTAAGTTGCTCTTTTTTAGCTTGTTTTAATTATTTATGGATATTGCAGTGCAGGCATAGGTACTTTCATAAAATGCTAGTAGGAACTGTGAAGAGATTTGTTAAAATTCTTGTTATATGGAGGAGACGTTACTAGCATTTGGAAGTTTGGGAGGGGGGTTGTGTGTTTTTTTTAGAAGGATTGAGAGCAATCCATTTTGAAAGAAACTGTTAGTGAAAAGGAGTTACAATTGTAAGGGGTTCATGTAAAATGCACATTTCAACTTCTCAAAAGCAAGGTAAACGATGTGAAGTTTGGTATCAATAGAGTTCCAACTATGGTATTCAGAATTTGTCGCTGCAGTGATGCTTTGTATTTGCTGCAGGCAGAGAGGTTCCTCTAATTGCTGACTTAGTCAGCCAACCTTGTTCCTTCAGGCTCTTTTTTTTTAGCCTTGCCAGTTACATCCCTCAGTGTTTGTCCCATCCAAAATGCTTCTCTGCTTACCCTTTTCTCATTGCCTGTAGAATTGAGGTCCCAGACATAATCCAGAGCATGATGCATTTGCACTAACAGGATGAATGGGTCTTCCAAACGTTAACTGAGCATGGAGAGGAAAAATGCTTTTTTGCATTGAGATGATCACGTAAAGTCAGGGTTACGTTTTACCAGGGTGCTTTTGGGAGGCGGGGTGGAAACGAGGTGCTCTGCTGCTGACTGCATTTGATACTAAGTGAAGGCTTACAATTTCACTGTTCCTATGAAATCTTTTCTACTAGGCTGTTAAACAGGTAAAAAGGGGTGCAAAACACTGCATTTGTTGATTTACTTCTGCTTATTTTGCTTATCACAGTTGTCTTCATATGGTTTCTAACGCATGTAAATGGAATATGTACTTCCTTGTAGTGTATGCATGTTTATATTAACTCTAAGGAAGTTGTTGGCTTGTACTGATAAACAAAGACTAAATCCCATGTTCCATAATTTAGTTATGAATTCATATTTGAGTCCATCTTTGACTTCAAAGGGTTGTTGACTTTAAGGGATTTTGATGCCAAACTGAGTTAAATCTACTGACTTTTCCAGGGGCAGATAGGGCTGTTGGAGAGCAGAGGGTGCTTCTTCCCCCTACCTTTCAAAACTTGCAGATTTGTTGCTAAAGGCAACAACAGCATGTTTTCTGGTTATATCTTATTAATAGAAAGACTAGAAACACTATAATTTAACATGCCAAAGAGAAAGTCAAAAATTAAATACTACAACATAACACGCCAAAAAGAAAGTAAAAAATTAATTTCCATTTATACACTTGTCATTCTGTTAAAAGTAATCCGTCACGCAGCTTAACCATAGTAAGAGGAAAAATAAGTCAAAGCAAATAGTGGCTACTTCGTTATCATATGCCAGTGTTTGCTGTCAGGTCTTCTCATCGGTCAGAAGTGGAGGTGCATATGCAGGGAGGCAGAGGAGGGGGCTGTGCAGCGTGAGAAAGGACTCTTGTTGCAAGAGGATTTGGAGAAAGTGAAGCTTCATATGTGGTTTATGGGACTGGCTTGTTTTTTAACAAGGTTTTTATTGTTGCATGGGAGTAATATTCCTTATCTGACTTAATTCAGGTAGAGGTTTCGTTTTGGCATCTTAGGATGCATGTATAAGAAACTCCGTATTCCCCATTGATCAGTACATATTCCATGGAGTTACGACAGCTTTGTTTCTCCTCTTTGGCTTTTAGGAATTTGTGCCTTTTTTTAGTAACTTTCTTAGCCTTTATAACATTTTACTGGTGACTAGAAATATGGATAAAGTGCAAGCTGCTGAGTGTACATTCTAGGTATTTTCTTTTTGTGTCACCAGCTGGGTCTGTTTTTTCTTTTTTAAATGTTGACTTTTTTTCCTCTGCAAGCCTGTAATGGATGACTAGTCTGGAAAGTAGAACTCTGCAAAAAAAACAGTATTTGAGGAGGAAAACATAATACCTTGGCAAGTTCAGTTAAGATTGAGGCTTCCTGGATAGGTTTGGCTTCTGGTGTGCTGTCTTAAGAACATTTTAACAGAATTGCATGTGTTTGAGAACAAAATTTAATTTGGGATTGACTTTCAGAGCTTGAAACTAATTACTTCTGGGAGCTTGGTGTAACTCTGTTTCAGAGAAGGCCCAAAAGAGCTATCACATGTAATGTCTACAAACCTGGCAGACCTTACTGCTTTGTGTTACATGTGATTTGATATAATGGTAGGCTGCTACTGGTTCCCCTCAGCTCTGCCCTTGGCGATGTGCTCCTCCTGCTCGCCTTGCCTCCGATGTGGCTGCAGAGTGAGGGAGCATGGTTCATGGATTCATTATCCATTGTGGCTGTGTAATCTCTAGATCCCAACACTGAGGCGAGGGAGAAGCTCTGTGGTGAGGAGCAGAAAACGAGAAGGATCTCTCTTTGCACCCGCACTCTGCTGCTAGGCTGGGGTGGTGGCATGATAAGACTGCAGTACTAGCTGCTTGAAATGGTATTTATTTATAGTACCTGTTGTTTTGAACAGAAGAAGGTAGAGTTCCTTGGCATTTTACTTTGACTTTGGGTATACATTGAAGGTTGCCTCCAAAAGGCTAGTAAGCAAGATGGGAATGAAAAATTCATTCTCTGCCTTGCTGTTTGTTTGAGGTTACAGAAGCTACCATGTCTCAGCATACTCTGTTCCAGGAGGGGTTTCCACTGGTGCTTCGATTGATGTTTGACGGTGTGATGGTATCTTTTGAAGGAATGTCAAGTCCCAGGAGGAGTGATAACTTTGTTTGATAATGACCAGATGTAGAAACTGTTTCACGCTTGTGACATGCCAGTAGTCTCTCTTTTTATGCATGGATTTTCTAGAATTGGAAATTGTAGTATAGTTTTGCACTAGTATAAGAACACAAATAGTGCTTTTCACGTAAAGTAAAGCTGTCTCTGGAAGTTCACATTAACAATTTCCTGGAGTTAGTTAAAAACATGTCTCCTTATGCTCTGTTTCCTTCTGGATTTATAGACTTTGTTTCTAAAAACAGTAAGATGACCTCTGGCATAATTAAAATAATTATAATAAATTACAAATAATTTATCATAACTACTAAAATTTAAAATTACTCAGATTTATAACCAATTTAAAATCTTACTTGAAATATGCAACATCATTTTGTTCCTTGAGCAAGAACTTGGCAGTTGTTTTGATCTTTCTTGTGTTTTTGTTGCTTGTTGTATGTCTGTGGATTTATTTAGAAAGCCTTCGTTTGAGGCTGCCTCTGGCTGAAAGACCTCACTGTTAGAAGGCACCTGTCTAATGAAGCCAAGTCTGCATTTTGAAAAAAGAACAGGCAGGAGTTCAACTAGTAAAGCAGACACCATTTGAACAAATGAGAGATCGATCCAAATAACTGAGTCCTTAAGCAATTAATAACAGCTGGAAGAAGCTTGTGTATAGAGATTGCAGTCTTTAAACTCTACAGTACCTGAGAGCCTTGCCTGGGAGCATGGAAGATTTTGCCTTCTGGAGCTGGAGGGAAGCATGGCTGGAGCTCCTTACAGAGCTTGCTCACATCTTGGCATTAGGAGGTTCATATCATATTTCTTCTGATGTTTACCCTTCCCCTGCCTCCTTTTTTTTTTTTTTTTTGCTTTTTTTCATCTTCAAATTGAAATTCACCAAAGAGCCTCTGTGGACATGTCAGAAGGTTCGTAACATTATTAGAATACAGTTTATTCAAAATTTTATTTTATTAAATATATGAAGGAGTCGTTTAACTTCCTTTTAATTGCATTTTCTGTTAGCAAAAAATTTCTCTGGACGTGTTCATCTGAATCTTAAGGAAAGGTTTTTTCTGCTCAGATTGAGGTAGTTCTTAGCTTAACCCCAGCAATTTCTGCACCTCAGTTTTTTTCATTTGACTCAGTCTGTTTTCCTTCTGAGACAATGCTCTCCTAAAGGTAGGAGAATCAGGTGCAGGCTTTAGCTACATTTAAGGTAAAGTTCTGTTTACCTAAAAGTAGTCTTTTAAGTTAATAAATGCAGTAGTTCACCATACGTACAGTACAGTGTTCATAGAGAAGGACTCCTCCTGTTATATGCCTGTTCCCCATGGAGAGCAACATGAGAATTTCTTCAAGTAATCTTGTATAGCAGTCTTGCCTGCAATGCATTATTATCCATTATGTGATAATAACAATGAAAACCTATTTTTTGTCTATGAGGGCTTTGGATAAAAAGACCTGAAGTCTGTTTTGGTTTTTAGTAATGGAAGGCATTCATTTGTTGAGGAAAAGGAAGGAATGTCTGCAGATGAAGTGACAGCGCAAGGTCAGACCCAGGGTGCATCTACGTTCCTTCTGGCCAGGAGCAGTTGCCTGGGGAAGAGCGCAGGGTTGGGCCTCGACGTGCTGAATACTTTCCCAAATCCAGCAATCTCAAGCTGATGGGCTTCGTGAGTCAAAGGCGATTTTGTATTAGCTATCAGTCGATTTTTCTTCCATGAGTTTTTCTGAGTCCTATTTGAACTTAGCTAACTTCTCTTATCCATGATACCTGAGGAAAAAAGGTGGCTTTAGTCTTTAACATAATGTTGCATGAGTAATTTTTTTCTTTAGTTTTTTTGTCAACTTGGCTCAGTTTGTATAGGGAGAGGCAGCGAACAGTCATTTCCTATTTGCTTTCTCTGTGCCTCTCAAGATTTTACAGATCTCCACTGTCTGTTTTCCTGGCTGAAGAGTTCTGGTATGTTCAGATGCTTCCCATATGGAAGGCATTTCATGTTTTTAATCACCCTCACTGCTCTTGTTTTACCTTTTCCAGAAGAGAAGAATAGCAAACAAACCCACAGCATCAACAACAAAAAAACGGAACGATTCTTCCTGAATTTCCCATGGTATAATTTTTGTAGCATTTTCAGGTTTTAATGTTATGTAGATTGCTTTTACTGTTGGCCATTCCCCAGTTGGAACATGGAGCAACATGTCCATGACGGAGAACAGTGAAATTGTCAGCAATTTTACATTTCATAAAATGGGCAATTGATTTTTCTGTAAGACTCCATGCAGTGTTTTGTCGTATTTTGCTTCAAGTTCACTGTAGAGGACAAGTGCTTCAACTTTTCTTTTGTCTTACTACACATTTCATCTAAGAGCAGGTTAAAAATAGGATTTCATTGTATTTTGATTGGACTCTGCTGTAAATTTATTTTTGTCCGTTGAAAAGAGAGCAATTAAAAGATAAAACATCCTGCCTAGAGTTTGGTAATTGTTTGTAATGCTTCTTTCAGTACAATTACAAGGTTTGTCATTGTAGCCTGTGGAGATGGTGCGTTCTCTGCATACCTACTGACAGAATACTGTGAGTCTGGAAATGATGTGTCATCTTCTTCTGTTAATTAAGTGTTTATGCTTGGATGGTGATGGATAACCTAGTAGTGGTAGACCACAGAGTACCAAGTGATTACTTCAGAAAAAAGAAAAACGGATTTAGTATATGCCTCTGCATGCATGTGTTACCTAATGCATATCATTGCATACAACATTTTAAGAAATAAGAAAGAGTAGTAACTTGAAATAATTCAGCTGTTGAATAGCTTGTTATGTTATGATAGGTTTTGACAATTATGTTTCTGAAAAGGAAATGGAGGTTAGCATACATGTTTATTACTCACAGCTTTCTTAATGGCTGTATTTTTAATGCCAAAGATGTTTTAAAGTCCACTTTGAAGGAAAAATAATTCACATTTTAACAAACTCAACACTGGAAAAATGAAATCTAAGCTGAATAAAGTATATATTCATGCCACACATCGCAAAGGAAGATATTGTTGAAATATTCGTCATAGCGTATCTTTCCAATTCAAAAAAAGGCCTACTGAGAAATAGCAAAACTGGAATTCTCTCATTGACTGATGTCCTACCTAACACTGTGAAATTGTGTATTGGCAGAAGAGCAAGCATCAGTGATGCCAGGATGAGTTATTCAACTTGACTTGGCTGCTTAAATTCTGCCTACAAGTGATGAAGACTTGATCTTTACGTATACCCCAGAAATGTAAAAGTGAACAAAACCAAAGAACAATGCTAAGAATCCCTTGCTAAGAATCCTAAACTGAAGCAAAAAATGGCAAAATAAGCCAATAATGCGGAATTAGCAGTCAGACTGATGTAACTCAGCAGCATTTCTTTCCTTCACCCTTCTTCATGTACTAATATTTGATTGCTTCTAAAGGTGCAAGCAAAGCTAAAAGGACAAATAAAAGATGTTCCTCAGTTTAAATCAGTGTTTTGTTATTCGCAGATAAAATCATAAATAACTCCAGAAGGAAATAAAGTAATGTCTTTCCTTCCTTCCTGATGTCCATAAAGTACAAGAAGAAAACACTCCTGAATACTAAATACAACTAGGATCGGAGACAGAAAAAAACCCAAACCTTTTGAAAACAAAATCAAATATAGTAGCTTGTGAAAGATTAAGAAAATAGAGCTCCTTCTGAGTCTGTTTCCCTAGGCATAAATTCACATATTGGTTTTTTGGAAATCTTGGGTTGTACACTTCCTCCCTCTCTTGGAGGGAGTTTTTTTGGTATTCCTTGATATTTATTTCAAAATGAGTGACAAAATGTGTGAATCTCAATTCCAGAAATGCTTGCAATTCTTTTTAAAGTATTATCGTTATCATGTGAAGAAATAGAGCAAGCAATTGTTATCTTAAAAGGCAAAATCGGCACACCTTCAGTGGATTTTTGAACTTACAACCCCTGTGCTGCATTGCCCTAGCTTACACCCAGGTTTTGCTACATTTGTACCACCTTACATGACCAAAATAATAACGTGAAAACTTGTGGTTAGAATGAAGTAAAATGATGGTACCATCCAAAATGAGGAGTCCAAGCACTGATTGATGTGCCTTTGTTACCTGGCACACTGCTTTCAGGTATATCGATGAAGTGCAGGCTGTTTTACTGTGCTTTATTTTTCTTGCTCATCATTAGCATTATTAATTTTAAAGTGTTCATAGTTCTTGATCTGTGTAACCAAAATGGCCTTGTGCCCAGCAGATGAGGTTTGAAGGTTTGTAATGTAGATCCTTATACTCTGATTTGTTTGATTAAAGCTTTCTGCCAACATCAGACCAGGCGTGGGGGCCATCAGCTTGCTGACACCATGAAACCAGGCTATTGGAGGGCCATTAATCTAACGTGTAGTAAGATTAACTGGTCAGAGAATGTGCTGTACCTTCCGTTTGCTGTATCAGTTTACTTTCCTTGCAATCTACAGTATAGAGACACTGTTGGAACAAAAGAGGAAAGATTAAGGCAAAAAAAAGCATAATTTATGTAAGTAGGAGCACATGCATACATATTTATTGTTTATCCTACAAACTGATCCCTTCTCTCTATTCTGTCCTAAGCTTTATGTGGTTAAAAGTTACATAAATTTATTTATTTGGATAGATTACTCATCATACCTTAAACCGTTAATAAATTAGTTCCAAATATTCTTCTTTAAATCTGAGCATTTACTGAATGAATAGAAGAATGTTATTATGTGAAAGGGGTAGCAGGCATATAAATTTGGTATGCATACAACTTCCAGTGATGTCCTTTAAAGCAAAGGCATAATAGCAGCTGCTGTGCAGGCGGTGCATGTTGCCAGTGGAATTTAATTCTGACCAACTGTGTATTCTTTGACTCCAAATGCTCTGTCTGTCTTGAACAATTGCAGTGTGTAAAAAAAAAAAAAAAAAAAAAAGGGGGGGGGATTATAAGGAGGAGGACTATAGGAGTGGGATAGACATAAATACAGTTTTTACTCATGATTGAGGAAATATTTGAATCTAAATTTTAGGAGGTGAAAAATAAGCAAATTACAGATTTCTATTTTTTTGTTGTATGAATGACGAAATACTCAATATGGTGTTTTTCAGACAGCTTAGATTTGAAGTAGATACAAGTGCAAATTATAGGAGCTTTTGATGGCACAAATGCTTTAAGTTACTTTGCAAATGTATTTTGCAAGTGTGTTATTTGGCAAGTATATATTTTTTTATTTGTATGAAGTATGAATGCAAAAAATAAGTATCAACTTGTTTGGAGAAGGCTTTCTTAATTATTTGACAAATAGGTATGCTTCAACTCTGGATTTAATTTTTCATGTGTATTGAAAATACTTAGAATTTTGAAATGTGAGTAATTTGTAGGTGTTTAGAAATACCAAGTACAGCCTTTCTTGGAATAGGATATAAAACATATTTCTTTTTTTTTGTTTTTTTCTACGCTGGAGACGCAAGACAGGAAAACACCTCTTGGTTGGCAGTGTGGGGTTTTGGTTGGGGTTAAAGCATGCTGTGTGTGTTCTGGGAGTGCATCATAGGCTACCTAGGAAGACTAATTTTTTTTCTCTTCCTAAGAGCTGTTTTCAGTATTTTGTATACTGATGCAGCTTTCCATAGTCTTTGCAGCTGCTACAGATAAGAAGTGCATTAAGTCATCTGGTTTGGGTCAGTGTTGCTAGAAGATTGTTTCTTGCTGTGTATTAATGAAATCTTTCTTCTTCAGCTAGCAGGCAGGAGCTTTTGAATAACTTGATATTCTCTGAAAAATATTTCTTCTCAATCATGCTCAAAAAGATAGGTCTAACATCTCATTTGCTCATCAGGAATTCTAAAAGCTTGTCTGTATCTGATAATATACTTCATATATCTTTCACAAGCTGTTCCAGTGAGTAAGTCCAAATTCACTTGAGACCTGCTTTTGGTCTGGTCAGGTGCATCTCTGTCCTTGCCTCCCTAGGGTCCCACAGGTGATATGAAAGATGACAGTGAGAGCATAAGTGAGACACACTTCACTGGTATTTTCCAAGGCATTTTTTTCTTCTCCTCTGAAGGGCTGGGTTACCCCTGTGAGGAAGCTCCTTACTAAGTGTGCTCGCTCTTTTGTTTTCAGGCCAGAGCCTCAACAGAAAGCTCCCTCTGCACCTCCACCTCCACCCCCGCCCCCACCTCCGCCCCTGCCGGAACCCACCCCGCCAGAGCCAGAGGAGGAGATTTTAGGGTCCGATGATGAGGAGCAAGAGGATCCCGCAGATTACTGTAAAGGTGTGTGCAATTCAGCAGTGTCGATGAGGGTAAACGTTGGCATGCAAGTCGTAACTCTTGTTCTTGGGAGGTTTTTAAAAACATGGTCTTTAATTGTAGAATTTATTTATACAAGAATTATGAACAACTGCTTATTTCAGGTCCAGATGCACAACTGTCTCCAGGTTTACTTTTTCACTTAGCCATAGCTTATTCATATGTTTTACAATAAATACACAAATATTGCAACCCTGTTTTTTTCCTGATGTCCTAGTTAAAAGAATAGAGAAGAAACTTTTCTTGATTGATGTTAGCTGTAAGAGAAACAAAAACACCCAAACCAAAACAAACAACCCCTCCCATGCTCCGAAAGGTTCTGAAATGCCTTGATGCCTTTAACAACATCAACTACATTTATTTTTTTAATCTATAACTTTTTTCCCCTTTTTTTCTCACGTGCACCAGCCTGAGATGTTACATGCTTCTTTTTCGCATGTTGTCTTTCACAGCCCTCAGCATTGTCTGCGGCTCTCTACATCTTCATTTTAGCTCTTGATTTCTTTAATTTTTGTAGTTGCTTATATTCATTTTTTTAATATTGTTAAATGCATAAAAACTTGTGACTGCAGCACAACAGTGTCAATACTTAAGTTTGTTTTCATGTCACTGCTGAAGTTGTAGGTCTGTTCCCATTATGGTAAAATGTAAACTGTACTCACATGAAACATCATAAATAACAGGTCTATCAACTTCAGGTTATCTGTCATAGTAGATTTCAAGGATATGAATTTACTTTAGGAAACATTGAAGTTTTATCACTTCAGATTAATATTTTTGAACAAGGAAAAAGCACTGTATGTGCATTGACTATATCTGGTATTCTGTATTCCTCCTATCAAACACTTTCTGTGTCAAATATGATGATGTCTTCTTAATCAGAAGGTTCTATGTAAGCTTGGAGATGTGCTATTCTAAGAATCCCCTCTCCCAGCCTGGAATAAGTTGTTTTGTATTTTCAGATTTAACAATTGAAAGTGACTGTTTAATTCTGGTGTAAGAAGTTATATTAATACATGATATTTCAAATGTTTAAGTGGCTTACAGATACCAATAATGAAAACCAAACAGTAAACTCAAACTAAATGTTGAAGTCTGCAGCAGGGAAAAGAAAAACATGTTGCTAAAGCATGTTTGTATTTTTTTTAAAAAATTATTTCTCTTACAACACACTTTTTCCTTAAGATAACTCTTTCGGTATCTGTAACATCTTCCATCAGTAAGGATTTGTTGTTTAAACATCTGTTTACTTGTAAACATCTGTATTTCCTTGAGACAAGCATTTCAAGGCCCCCACTTAATTCTTCCCTGAAGTAAGGGCTGTATTTAATTTCAAACAATCGATTGTTGTCTGTCTTCCAGTATCTCTTGCAAAATGTCACCATCTGGAGAAGCTAGATCACAAAATAAACAAAAAAAGAGTCTTAAGTCTTAAGCTTGCTTGTAAGTTACCTGTTTAACTAGAGTCTTTGTGACTATAGCAGGTCAGTAGTGAGATCTGTATACTTTTAAAATGAACTACATGTTACACTAAGAATACTTGCAAGTTTCCTGAAAAAATAAAGCGAACTTCTGTACGCTTAAAGGTTCTTCTGAATCATTCTGGTCTTGAATTGATGGAAGTATATTAATGATGGTGCAAGCTTTGGTTCATTTGGATGTCATAATCATGATTTGTTTCTGCGAGAACAGTGCTTTTGTTGCTCCAGTAGATGATTTACCTATTTTCTGACCATAATTTCCTGTAAGACTGATCAGTACATTTCCTTCTTTTAGTCTGCTGGGGCTGAACTGAAGGAAAGGTCACCATGTTGTATAACAATCTGAATTGAATGGCCTGATTGGGATGATCTGGGGCCATACAGACTTTGTTTGTTTATTTTATATTCAATATGGGGAATGAGTAAGAATTCCAGGGGTGGCTTTTAGATACATTATTTCCATTTTTTTGAGACATATTTTATTAGTTTCAATATGTTTTTCTGTTTTGGGTAACTTTACCTGTGTTTACAGGGTGGAAGATAAATATTTGGAAATTATAATTTATTACTGGAGTGTCTCTTTTTTTCTTAATTTTATTTCCAAAGTGGGAGTCTCCCAGGATTTTTGAGTGAGACACAGAGCATGCTTCATCTGTTCTCAACCCCAGTCTGAAATTTCATAGGAGGGCAACTTTGATGAGGGAGTATGTAATTACTTTTTATAATGAATTCAACATTTTTACCTGTTAACTGTACCTCCCTTTGCCAGGGTAATTTTGTTACTAATTTTATTTTATTTCTTATTTTTAAGGATATGTTACTGTGTGCTGGGCTCACATCTTCACCACATTACATAGTAGTTAGTAAATAGTCATAATAGTATTTTTAATCAGGAAATCACATTAGTTTGAATTAGCACCTGGCATGAAAGAGACAACTAACAGCCCTCAGTGTAAAGTAGACTAACCTTTGTTCCCTGGGGGCTTCCTCCAGGGCCTGTTTAAATCTGTGAAATGACTTCTGTTGGTGTCACTGAATTTACATTAAATGCTTTTCAAATCTTTATTTGTTTAAGGAATGGAAATACTAAAAGTCCAACTAGTGATTTTTCAAGGGGTACTTAGACAATGAAACTGTTTTTTCTTCTTTTCTGAAAAGCCTTGAAACACTTGGAGATTTTTTTTTTTCAAGAGCCTGTCGCGTCATGGATGTAATTGGAATTCTTTGCTTCTCTGATCATCTTCTTGCCCCCTGGAGATGTCTCCCATTCATCCAGTTCACAAAGGGAATAATTCCCTATACAAACATAGAACTAACCAGCTACAATTACCAATGCATTCAGGAGACATTTAGGAATAATGATCTCATTTTTCTGACCCTCTTTCTTGAGTGCATGTAGCTAGCTAGCTAGCTGTGAGAGACACTTCTTTTTTTCTGTGTGCTGCAGTGAATAGCACAACAGTTGTTTGTGGTTACATTATCAGCAGTGCCACTTACACATGGTATATTTTCAAATACCAATATTGTTTTTCCAAAAGTACATAATTTTTATCAACCTGCTAATTTTGCATCGATACTTTCTTGTTACTATTTAGAAATACTTTCTGTATCGTGAAGAACTTAAATAATTACATTAATCATAGGATGACACCAGTTTTTAAAATGCATTTAACTAAGTGTCTTGTTACCTGGTTGTCCACAACCTGTAAATGAATATATTGCTGACATGAATAATCAAGGAGTAACATGTACAGGAATGGTAATTGATTTTTTTCCAGATCTGCTCCTGTTGTGGCTTAGGAAAGTAGAAAGTATCTTGTGAGGTGTATATACTCAATATGCTACTGCTGTTGGTATCTGTAACATATGCCGGTGTATTGCTATGATTAGTTATGACAGTTCTGTTGTGACCAGAATAACATGGCTTTTATATATATAGTATTGTTATTCTTGCAATACGTAGATTGTACTAAAATAACTTTATCAACCCCTGGTTTATTAACTTGACTTCAGAGTCTTTGACTGATTTTTCTCTGTAGAGTGTTCTCTCTCCTGTCTGTGACGGGAAGAAACTGTCCCAAGTTTTTGATTATTTTTGACCCTTTGAAGCACAGGTGTGCCAAAAGCTATCTGCACAGAGGCAGACTTATAAGGCACTTGTTTACCTAAACTATTCTTAGAGGCACATGTTTACCTGTATTTAAATTCTTCATCACTGAGTGTTATGCTGTTAATGTCAAAAAAGCAAATATTTTGTTTAGTGCAAAAAAATTACTTCTGGACATTGTTTTATATACTTGAAGACCCATATACATCCTTCTGGCAGTGCAAAAGGCTGCATGGATTGTGAGTGTTTTCATATACCTCTGAAGCCATATAACTGTTAAGGAATTATTTAACAAGACTAGATATTTAGGAAAATTGTAAAATTTTCCAGAAATTTTTGTATTGTTGAAGTTTAAAACCTGTTTTGCAAACCATAGAAAGGTGTTAAAACCAGGTGTTAAATATTTTTCAGTTTTCCTAATTATGTCTGTTTGCAAAAAGAATAATGATTATACAGAGAATAATGTTTCCTACTTCTCACTGTTTTCATGCAATGATACATGCAGGACAAAACTCAAATCAGAAGTGATACTGTGATAGTGAATTATGTGGAAGTGTTTTACGTAATTCTTGCTGTCAGGTCAGCAAACTTGATTCGTTTCACAAATGCAAACTTTTTCAGTAACGGAAAGGTAGAATTGCTGTATGTTCTCTCAACCTTCCACTCACATCTATCACTTCATCATCCTATATAGAGTTTTATGGAAAGAATTTACCAGAACGTATTTTTTGTTTGTTTGTTTTAAATCAGTCAATAGCTGTCTTAAAATACTATATTTATTCAGATTTTAAAATATTTTCACTAGTTGTTACTGCAAGGATGGTTAACTAGACAATTAAACTAAAATTTAGTTTTGTTTTTAATGTTTCTGTCAGTATGGATTTGTATATGTGGGTTTATTCAGCAAAATTTCTATACTAATGAAGCTGCAATAGACCTGGGCTTCATATGTGGCTGATACTGTTTCTTTTCGCAAATGAGGTGGACAGGATACTAGTCAAAACTTACTCTCAGTAAGTCCATATCTCCCTACCCCTTTCCTGGAGTGTAAATCCAGCCGGGTGTTACAAAAGTCATCTGTTTTATCTTTGAAGAGTAAGGACTTCCCACTTGGCAATGTTGTGCGTTCTTACTGAGGTTGATACAATTCAACAGTGGAAATGAAGGTGTCTTTTTAGGTTGCTAGGTGAGTTGTCCTGGCAGCTTTTCATGAACATTTCCTTCCTAGTGATGGCGGGGAGGGGAGGTCTTCCCCCAAGGGGGGAGTCCTGGGACTCAGTCCTAGGCTTGGTCCATATGTCTTGGTCCTCCTGTAATGCCCTGTACTGCTCCTGAACTAGGGCCTTCTTTGTCATTTACTCTTTTTTAACTGAAAACGGTGTCGTGTATACCTAATGATTTGTGAAATGAAATACTATGTGTGATAGTAAGTATACAATTCTCACGGGTTAAAAGTTTAAATATTTTTCTCATATCTGGGTCTTCATAGATTTCTGCAAAATTTTCGTGGAAAAGATGAAACTTGAACACCTTACTGCTAGGCTGGGGGAGCTGAGACTGTGCTCTGTCTGTCCATGCTACCTACGCACATCAGACTCGTTTCTGTGCCCAGTGAACATGCTTGATGTTCTGCGGTGGTATAAACTAGGAGGCAGGTGGGCAGGGAGGTGTGTGAAGTCAGCGTTGTATGTAGCCAAGACTTGCACTGCCCATCTGAAATTGTTTGTTGCTGTCACTTGGATCAGACCGGCCTCAGCTGAGGTGGATACTTGTGAGTGCCGCTTCCCTGATGCTCTGGCCTGAGCAGTTTGAGTCTCTGCTAGCAGTATTCAGTATGGGAGCCTAGGCAGCTGCAACCATGTCACATGGGTCAGCTTTTAGTTGAGGCTGTGAGAAAACCAGCGAGTGTCTGCTGCCTGCTAAACTTGAAGTTACACCTTAACGTATAAGTACCGAAGCTGTGGGTGTTGTGGAGTTTCAGTTTAGACATACCAACATCTAAAGCAAATACATTATTTAAGCTTTATCATTCTCTTTAATACATAATCTTTATATACTATTGTACAATTGTGTCAAATTTATTAATCTGCTCTGGAAGCATTTGAGAAAAGTTCACAAGTAAACTCTTGAACTTCTGTTAAGGCAAAAGATGTTATTAGCAAAGAAAGGATATAAATATATCCAGATTTGATGTCGCTGTTCCACAGATAAAAAGGAGATAAGAGAGAAGTCCCTGTTTTAAATCCAAGGAATTAAGTGATAAATTCACATTGTCTTAACTGGGCACCAGTTCTAACCAGATTTTCAGGGGATTTCAAAACAAATACAGGAACTTAGAGAAAGTAGTATGAGGTTTTCCTGATTTTAAGTGGAATAGTCAGTAACTGAGAATCCTGCCAAAGGACAGCTGAGTGTGATATTGTGAAGGACCAGAAGAGCCAAAGAAGTGATTCCTTGACAGCTGCTCCAGGTCTGCTGCTGGTGATGTCCTGGAGGGTTGCATGGTGCAGCTTTATTATTTGTTTGCAATTTAGGCAAAACTGTGGATGTTGTTATTAGTGTGTTACGGTCTGAATAGTAATCTTGTGTGATCACTGTCTTCCCTGTGTTTGAATGGGAGGAAGAATGCCTTTTAAAATATGAAGGAAATAAAAAGCTTCATTACACCTCCTCACACTGCTTAGAAGCCTGAGCTCCAGCCTGCTCTGTTGCATTGACCTTTCTGCCTAATGGGGCTTTTGAGGACCTGTGTAGTGGTGTAAGTTAGGACTGCAGACTTCTGTAATTAAAAAGCAGTTCAGACAAAACCTGTAGCTGCCTGCTCTCTCCTCTCCTTCACTGTAAAAAACCTCAGACATGAGAAAAATGCCAAGCAGAAGAGCATCAATAAAGTCTGCATTGTTCTTAACGTTTTCTCAGAAAGTATTTTATTACTGCCTTTATTAGTAGAAAACAAATGGGAATTAAAACAATCTCTATTGAGATTCTGCAATCATCCAAAATACTTCGACTGGAGAAGCTTCAAATATGATAAAGAAATAATGCCGATCTTTCCTGTACTCTCTGTGAAGTGGAAGATAAGCCTGGGGAAATAGAGAACAGATGGTAATATTACCACAAATAAAAGCCATAAGAGAGAAGGGTGAATAAACTCTACAGTGGTTACAGGACATGAGTTTTTTCCCTCCAGGCCAAGTAAGGCAGAATTTTTGACACTAGAGTAAAATTTTCTTTAGATTTCCTATTTATAGTACAGGACAATTTGAAGAGGAAAACTTATACTACAAGAATTACTTGAAAATGTGGGAATTATTGCTTGTTTTCTGAATATTCTTTTTCTACTTGTTTTTTCATGAAAGGAGGCTATCATCCAGTGAAAATTGGTGATCTTTTCAATGGCCGGTATCATGTTATTAGAAAGTTAGGATGGGGACACTTCTCTACAGTCTGGCTATGCTGGGATATGCAGTAAGAAAACTATTTATTTCCATTCACTTTTTTCTTAATATGTTACTTTATTGTGTTTGCAGTAACTTTTGTTTTACATGCATGATAAAGTTATGTAAATGGTTGCTATCTTCTTATGCAGAAAGATGCCTGCAGTCTTATTTTGCTCTTGGTTAAGGGTGTAGTTTATAAAAGCTGTCAGAAATAAGTGTAATTCTATTTTCTTCAACAAATTAGCTTTGCTTACTGAATTTGCATGTTGTCTTGAACATGCAAGAGTAAGCTAATGTTTTTATTTCTGTTGTATCTTTAATGAAAAAATATAATTATACCTTGATTGAATGATAAAATGTGTAATCAAATACCTCTTTTAAAGACATTAGTATCAAGGAGACAAAATATTCAATAAATCAGACTGTTACAGAATATTGTTAAAAGTTGGGTTTAAGTATAATTTCAGTGTTGTCTTTCAGAACACATTAGGTTATGAAATATTCTATTTAAAGTTTCCCAACCTTCAAAGTATGTCTATTTTAGCTCAGAGCACATGTTGAAAATGTTTTTGTTCTTTTCAAGGGGAAAAAGGTTTGTTGCAATGAAAGTTGTAAAAAGTGCCCAGCATTATACAGAGACAGCCTTGGATGAAATAAAGTTGCTCAAATGTGTAAGTATCACTCATGCAATACATTGCTCAATACCAATAATAAGAGTAATAGGGAATTAAAAAAATGTAGCAGAATATTGTTTTTAAACTTTTTTACTTTTTTTTTTCTAAATAGCTGGCTTATTATGTGTTACCATGATTTCTGAAGCTCCAAAATAATGTTTACTTTAATGTGGAAAGCTAACTAATTAGTATTTTTAAATGATTTTTTTCCTAAAATGACAGTGTTTACATTCTTGGTTTAGGTTCGTGAAAGTGACCCTAATGATCCCAACAAGGATATGGTTGTACAGCTAATAGATGACTTCAAAATTTCTGGAATGAATGGAATTCGTATCCTTTTGAAAACGTGGCATCTTCATTAAAAGTGGTGTACTGAGATAAGTAAGCATTTAGTTCTGGCTTTTTTCTAGTTCGTCATTGTGCTGGTTTTGGCTGGGGTATGGTTAATTTTCTTCATAGTAGCTAGTATGGGGCTGTGTTTTGGATTTGTGATGGACACTGTGTTGATAAAGCAGGGATGTTTTAGTTACTGCTGAGCAGTGCTTACACAGAGTCAAGGCCTTTTCTGCCTCTCACCCCACCCCACCAGCGAGTAGGCTGGGGGTGCACAAGAGGTTGGGAGGGGACACAGCCGGGACAGCTGACCCCAACTGACCAAAGGGATATCCCATACCATGTGATGTCATGCTCAGCATATAAAGCTGGGGGAGGAAGGAGGAAGTGGGGGACGTTCAGAGCGATATTGTTTGTCTTCCCAAGTAACCGTTACGTGTGATGGAGCTCTGCTTTCCTGGAGATGGCTGAACACCTTGCCTGCCCATGGGAAGTGGTGCATGAATTCCTTGTTTTGCTTTGCTTCTCCGCGCGGCTTTTGCTTTACCTATTAAACTGTCTTTATCTCAACCCACAAGTTTCCTCACTTTTACTCTTCTGATTCTCTCCCCCATCCCATCTGGGGGGAAATGAGCGAGCAAGTGGCTGTGCAGGGCTTAGTTGCAGGCTGGGATTAAACCATGACAGTCCTACTTTAAATTTGTTATGTAGCAACACCAAAATATGTGTAGACGCAAAGAGTAGTTCAGTGTGTAACGCGCTTACTGGGGTGAAAGTAGCTTAGCTTTTCTAAACACCATACAAAATTCAAAAAATTCCCATTAGTCCTGTCATGGTCTGCTAGAACTAGAGACAGTTAGTTTACTTAAAAACAGGAGTTTTACTGAAAAGGTTTGTAATAACTGAGGCTTACAGGAAATGCATTTTGTTCTAGACTAGTAAAGAGAAAGAGTCAGTGTCATGAAGAAGCTAGTTTCTGTTTTCTTGTGGGAAGTGTGAGGGCATGGAGATTCTTCTGTTGTTTATGTGATCCTCTTTTGGCCAGGTGTTAACCTCTTTTTTGGCAAACGGTTTAAAGTTTTACCTTGAAATGCTTCCTTTAAAAAAAAAAATAAAAGGAGGAAGACAAAGTAAAATATGACTGAATATTGTTCTCAGGGAAAGTTTTAGGTCTATGAATATATTTGATTTTTAGAGTTGAGCTAAAGTGAGTTATCCTTGCTAATTATATTAGACATTTTAGCGGCTTATATTACTGTGCTTTCATTTACTGTTACAGCTGGTATTTATGTGTGTGTATGCTTGTTGTGTCTTGGAGTCCTAGCAACAGACCTCATGGTTCATGGTGTTGTACTACCAGACAGAAGCAGTTCCTGCTCCAGAGAGCTTAAGACTAAGTTGGTTTTGGCGATGTGCTTTCAGTCTTCTGCAGATCAGGTTAAGATGCTCTTCACCAACTCTTGTCCTCTAGGAGAGGAATCTAGGAGGTGACTGTCAGTAAATATGAATGCCCGCCAGAAAGCATCCTTTCAGGCAGAAGTGTGCAAGCAGTTTTCATCCCATCCATCTATCTGTTGACATTAGTTATGAAGCCTTTGGGTTTGCGATAAGTGAGAATAAGAATGCAGGGACAAGTATTTTCAAATAGAGAATGGGGTCTTAACTGCTTTCCCTTTGTCCCATTTTGCTTTGTTACCTAGTTGCTTCACAGAATCAGAATCACAGAATCACTACGGTTGGAAAAGACCTGTAAGATCATCAAGTCCAACCTGGGGGGAAAAAAAAAAAAAACCAAAACCCACCCAACACCACACAGCACCATGTCCATCAAGCTACATGCCACAATGCCACATCCACACGCTCCTTGAATATCTCCAGGGAGAGTGACTCTACCACCTCCCTGGGCAGCCTATTCCAATGTTTCACTACTCTCTCAGTAAAGAACTTTTTCCTAATATCTAGCCTGAACCTCCCCTGGCGCAACTTGAGGCCATTTCCTCTAGTCCTGTCACTAGTCACTTGGGAGAAGAGGCCAACACCCACCTCTCTGCAACCTCCTTTCAGGTAGTTGTAGAGAGCGATAAGGTCTCCCCTCAGCCTCCTCTTCTCCAGGCAAAACAACCCCAGTTCCCTCAGCCGCTCCTCATAAGACTTGTGTTCCAGACCCCTCACCAGCTTCGTCGCCCTTCTCTGGACACGCTCCAGCACCTCAATGTCTTTCTTGTAGTGAGGGGCCCAAAAGTGAACACAGTATTCGAGGTGCGGCCTTACCAGAGCCGAGTACAGAGGCATGATCACCTCCCTGCTCCTGCTGGCCACACCATTTCTGATACAAGCCAGGATGCCGTTGGCCTTCTTGGCCACCTGGGCACACTGCTGGCTCATATTCAGCCGGCTGTCGATCAACACCCCTAGGTCCTTTTCTGCGGGGGAGCTTTCCAGCCACTCGTCCCCAAGCCTGTAGCGTTGCCTGGGGTTGTTGTGGCCGAAGTGTAGAACCCGGCACTTGGCCTTATTGAACTTCATCCGGTTGGCCTCAGCCCATTGATCCAGCCGGTCCAGATCCCTCTGCAGAGCCTTCCTACCCTCAAGCAGATCAACACTCCCTCCCAACTTGGTGTCGTCTGCAAACTTGCTGAGGGAGCACTCTATCCCCTCATCCAGATCATCAATGAAGACATTAAAGAAGACCGGTCCCAAAACTGAGCCCTGGGGGACTCCGCTTGTGACCGGCCGCCAGCTGGATTTCACCCCATTCACTACAACTCTCTGGGCTCGGCCATCCAGCCAGTTTTTTACCCAGCGAAGAGTGTACCTGTCTAAACCACGGGCCGCCAGCTTCTCCAGGAGAATACTGTGGGGAACAGTGTCAAAGGCTTTGCTGAAGTCCAGGTAGACAACATCAACAGCCTTCCCCTCATCCACTCGGCGGGTCACCTGGTCATAGGAGGAGATCAGGTTGGTCAAGCAGGACCTGCCTTTCATGAACCCGTGCTGGCTTGGCCTGATCCCTTGGTTATCCTGCACGTGTCCCGTGAGCGCCCTCAAGATGAACCTCTTCATAACCTTCCCCGGCACCGAGGTCAGGCTGACAGGCCTGTAGTTCCCCGGATCCTCCTTCCGACCCTTCTTGTAGATGGGCGTCACGTTGGCAAGCCTCCAGTCGTCCGGGACCTCCCCCGTTGACCAGGACTGTTGATAAATGATGGAGAGCGGCTTGGCAAGCTCCTCCGCCAGCTCCCTCAGCACCCTTGGGTGGATGCCATCAGGCCCCATAGACTTATGAGTGTCCAGGTGGCATAGCAGGTCGTTAACTGCTTCCTCCTGGATCATGGGGAGCCTATTTTGCTCTCCATCCCTGTCATCTAGCTCAGGGGGACGGATACCCTGAGGATACCTGGTGTGGCTGTTAAAGACTGAGGCAAAGAAGGCATTAAGTACCTCAGCCTTTTCCTCATCCTTCGTGACAATGTTCCCCGCCGCATCCAGTAGAGGAAGGAGATCCTCCTCGGCTCTCTTTTTGTTGTTAATGTATTTATAGAAGCTTTTTTTGTTGTCCCTCACGACCGTGGCCAGGTTGAGCTCTAGCTGGGCTTTCGCCTTCCTAATTCCCTCCCTGCATGACCTAACGAGGTCCTTGTATTCTTCTTCACTTGCCTGCCCCTTCTTCCAGAGGTGGTAAGTTCTCTTTTTTTCCCCAAGCCTCAGCATAAGCTTCTTGTTCAGCCAGGCCGGCCGTCTTCCCCGCCGGCTCTTCTTACGGCACACGGGCACTGCCTGCTCCTGCGCCTTCAAGATTTCCTTCTTGAAGAAGGTCCAGCCTTCCTGGGCCCCTTTGCCCTTCAGGACCGTCTCCCAAGGGACCCTCCCGACCAGTGTCCTGAACAGGGCAAAGTCTGCCCTCCGGAAGTCTATGGTAGCGGTATTGCTCACCCGCCTCCTTACTTGGCTAAAAATTGAAAACTCTATCATTTCATGGTTGCTAAGCCCAAGACGGCCTCCGACCTTCACTTCTCCTACCAGACCCTCTCTGTTCGTAAACAGCAGGT
Organism: Gavia stellata; assembly: GCF_030936135.1. Lineage (NCBI taxonomy): Eukaryota > Metazoa > Chordata > Aves > Gaviiformes > Gaviidae > Gavia > Gavia stellata. Next base: position 15,323,535 of record NC_082597.1, on the reverse strand, counting down.
CAAGCAGGCCACCTTCCCTTGTAGGCTCGCTTACCAGCTGCGTCAGGAAGTTATCTTCCACACACTCGAGGAACCTCCGGGACTGTTTCCTCTTAGCTGTGTTGTACTTCCAGCAGACATCCGTTAAGTTGAAGTCCCCCACAAGAACAAGGGCTTGCGACTGTGAGACTTCTGCCAGTCGCTTGTAGAACGCTTCATCAGCTTCTACGCCCTGGTCGGGTGGTCTATAACAGACCCCCAGTAGGATATCCGGCTTGTTGGCCTTCCCCCTCATCCTTGCCCATAAGCATTCAACCCCATCGTGACAATCATCCAGCTCTATACAATCAAAGCACTCCTTGACGTACAGAGCTACCCCACTGCCTCTCCTTCCTTGCCGATCCCTCCTGAAGAGCTTATAGCCCTCCATCGCAGCACTCCAGCCATGCGAGTCGTCCCACCATGTTTCTGTGATGGCGACCACGTCATAGCTGCCCCGCCGCACGATGGCTTCCAGCTCCTCCTGTTTGCCGCCCATGCTGCGTGCATTGGAGTAGATGCACTTGAGCTGGGCTATCGGTCTTGCCCCCGACAATGGCATGTCACCCCTAGGCTCACCTCTGGGTAGCCTGGCTTCATCCCCTTCCCCCTTCGAGTCTAGTTTAAAGCCCTCCTGATGAGGTTTGCCAACTTACGGGCAAGGATTCTTTTCCCCCTTGGGGACAGCTGAACACCGTCTGCACTCAGCAGGCCCGGTGCCATGGAGACCACCCCATGGTCAAAGAATCCAAAATTCCTCTGGTGGCACCAGTCTCTGAGCCACGCGTTGACCATGTTTGCTTTCTTATTCCTTTCAGTGTTCCTCCCCACCACTGAAGGGATTGCAGAAAACACCACCTGCGCACCCGATCCGTCAATCAGTCTCCCCAGCGCCTTAAAGTAGTTCTTCATCCCTTTCACGCTTCTTTGCTCTATCTCCTCGCTGCCAACCTGCAAAACTACCAGTGGGTAGTAATCGGTGGGCCGTACCAGACTGGGGAGTTTCCTAGTGACCTCTCTCACCCGGGCCCCAGGGAGGCAGCAGACTTCCCTGTGGGTCGGGTCAGGCCGGCATATTGGGCCCTCCGTTCCCCTCAGGAGGGAATCACCTACAACAACCACCCTCCTTTTTGCCTTGGTAGAGGTGGTTGTGATGCGTGGGGCAGGCTGTCTCGCCCTAGGCAGCCCCGCAGATGGACTTTTGTCCATGTCCTCGTTAGCCTGGCCCTCAAGTTCCAGAGGTCAGCTAGCATCGTAGAAAGCTGCTTAAATCTAAGTGAAGTTAGTATAGGCTGCTTTTCTCATAGGTTTTATCATCAAATTAAAATTAATTAAAATAAACCATATAGTTGCCAGTAGTCATTTAAACCTGAATATAAATGGTTTTTGATCAAGGAAATTGCTTAATAAGGTGAGGCAAAGAACCCCCGCTAGGGTTTCTTGGTGCTGCTGTTGTGCTACAAAAATAGGTTTTAATTTATGAGCTGAGATGCTTATTAAGAAGTATTTAATAAATATCTCTATTTTCTAACTATCTTCACAAAAAAATAATGCAACCAAAGCACTTCGGGTCTTCAACTGACAGCTGTACAATTGAAGAATAATTGAAGTTATATTTAGAAATCAGAAGTTTTGACTTACTGTTTTCATTGTAAAACCACTAATATGAAATAGGGAATAAACAAATGTATTCATAACTATACACAGAAATAATTGTTATCTGCTTAACAGAGCAGTTTCCCAATAACGTTAGTAAATTATTGCCAAGATTCACATGTACGTATACCTCTGTATTAAAGGTGAGAGGCATTTCTAAGTGTGAGGAGTAAATTATATTGGTGATAATATTTTGAAAGCATATCCAATCTTTATCTTTTTGAAATATAGCACTGAAGTTGACAAAGCCAAAAGAGACCATGTGCTAGAGAAAAAGAAGGGTTCAGGTAGCTTTGTGGCAGCAGATTAAAACTGGACAGCTGATATTGATTTATTCTATTTCAGTTTTACCTTCATGTTGAAAACTCTGGCAGTACAGAAGTTGTTCTGTGTGGAAGGCAAATGTTTCTGCCTTACTGAGAAGTACATTTTTCGGAAGGGTACAGTAGACAGGATGGGCTGATACTGGACTCAAATTTAAATTACAGCTGGAAGTCTGTCGAAGTCCTAGCCACCAGTGAAAATATGATACCAAGTATCTTATGCTTTGAGTTTTCTTGTGAACGGTTTGTGCATCTGGAGTTACATTGCTTATTTGAGCAGTGGTTGGTTGCATTGCTTATTTGATCAACTCCTTTTGATCTTCTAGGGGGAAAAAAAAAATCTTTGGTGCAGGTTCTTTTGGGAGGGAGCAGGTAACTGATTTTAACGTTTTGCTACTATTTGTTTCCATTTAAAAATGCCATATTAGTGCTATGTTAGTGTTACTGAGTTGAACAGGTTGAGAGAAATACAGTAATTTGAGAGTTTTTCCATGCTCTGCTGTTTCCAGCTTCCTTTGGGCAAGTCACTAAATATCTGTTCCTTGACTGTAAATTAAAACAACATATGTTTCATAGAGGCTTCGTTATTGGTTATGGAATACATTTAAAAGTTAAAGCAAGACAGAAGAGAGGTGGGTGAATCCTTTGGATGGCTAATATCACAAAATGTCGTGGAGCTTCCAAACAGGGAAACTTGTCAAGAACTGTGTAGCACAGAGCTGGGAATGTGCAGAGCCATTGGCCTGCACTGTGCATCTGAAAACAGTCATCTTTCTCCTAGGAGCTGTAATAAGTGTTAATATACAGAGGGATTTTAGCAATGTGTGTTATGCTACACTAGACTGATAACTTTTTAACTAATAGTACATTTTAAAAAGATTGCAATTATGATTTTTTCAGGAAATAGCAGAATTCCTGAATTTGGGCACTTTGGTGTTTTCAGTAAGTGTAGATTATTATGTTTGTCTGCACTGGATATTTATTAGAGCCTTAATAAATGTTTGAGTGTAGCATTTTTTTAATTAAGATTCAGGTAATCACATAGTGAAACAAGTGTTCGGAGACAAAGGTGACAAAATAAAGAAGGAAACATTCCCGACACAAGCAGACATTGTAATAATTGTAATAAATTTATCTCAAAAGAATATACAGCTTTAATTAAATGCCATAGAGCCTAAATGCTGCAAATCCAGAAGCAACTGTGATACATCCAGAAGTGCCCTGTGTTGGTACCAGAGCCTTGTTTCATTCAGTTTAACTAGTCTTTAATCCTCATCAGATTTCTAAATGCTCCTGTAATGTGTGTTTGTAGATAGTTACAGGTAGGAATTTAGTCGGGAAAGAACAGTTTTAAGTACTTAAGCCTGTCAGCTGATTAATGTTATGTTTGCTGTTCTGCTTAGTTTCCCCCTTTCAGACATTCCCCAAACTGCTTCGAAGAGCGTTTCATAAGAGGCATGTCTGCTGGGTAGGCTTCAGATTTATTTTTTCTGGAGGACTCTTTGAACATACTCATCTGTCATGATGTTGGTGCTGTAGGAAGATGCTGGGGCTTGCAAGGCTGGTTTCCTAATACTTGATGTACAGCTTTTCCCAAACTCTTTGTGGTGGGCAGTCTGGCTTACAGTTAATGTTTTTCAGGTCAGGATATAAATCAGAAAACAGTCACATTTTTGTATACCTACTCCAAACACTCAGCCTCCTGTATGTCTTCTCCCCATCCCAGTTGCCTCCTCAGTACTGAGTGTGCCTTGAGTTTGTCCGAGTCCTCCCAGAAAACGTTGCAGTCTTTTTTTTCAGGCAGATATTGCTTCTCTTTCTTGTGGCCCTCTCTGTCTTTGTCTGCCTCTGCCATTCCTCCTTGCATCTTCCTTCTCTGTGCCCTCTGCTTGCCTCTCAGCTACTCACTTTTCTACACCCATTTCTCTTCTGGTTACTGGTAAGGCTTAGCGCTTCTGTAAGTGCAAGGAATGGCAGGAATGCACGTTGGAGAGTGCAGCAGCAGTGGTCTGAAGCACTGTGGGCGGGTGTCCTAAATTTCATTTCTGAATGCTGCAGTGTCTTGCCTTTCTGAAATCTATGTTGCTGTAGCATTGCAACTTCACTGTGTGGGCTAAGTTAATAAGCCTTGCAGAGCTAATGTGCTCTGCTCATCCTTTTTGATGGCTGTGTGCTTTACTAGTGACTTCTGTTCATTGGATGCTTGTGTGGTAAAGTAACCAAGACTCTGGCCTCTTCTGAATGGAACAGAGTTTTATAATATTCTGAGCAGACTTGATTGATATGATTGGGACATGACTATTCACTGTCTCCTCTAATACAGGAATTAAGGAACATGAAGTGAGATGAACAGGTAGCAGGAACCAAAATGTTACAGTTCTTCACAATGTGCTTTGACCAGTCTTGAGACCTTTTAACTCCAGCATAGGGGTTGTAGATTTTGAAACTTCAGTTAGCTTTATGGATATAGGTGGGTACTTGAGAAGAATGTGAGTGATAGACCGATAGACAAGGTAAGTTTCATTTTGATACAAGTTAAGACAGTGACTCTTAAGATCATTGCCAAGACTCTGGTTAATAAAACTTAAGAGAAATTAGGTAGGATTTCTCCCCTAACAGTGTAGTTGCCTATGAATGGTCTCTGAGCTACAGCCTGTCTAATTTCATCCATTAAGATTTTCCTGCAGTATCTGTCAATTAATTAATTTTCTGTTATTTGTATTACATTATTCTTTGCAAGGTTATAGTATCATGTAGTTAAGATTTTAACGTTCTTTCCGATATCCAGGGACATTAAGATAATTCCCCGCTCAGGTCTGAGGATTAACTCAGTATAGTCAAATTGTATAATTTCTTGCCAGAATGTTGTGGATGCTAAAACTTAAAATTAGCTTGAATATCTGAATATGTTCTCAATAGAAGGATAACCTACCCAGGTATATTAAGTGTAGAATCTCTAACTTAGGAAGCCTCTGAACCACAGATCACTGGAAGTTCCTACATCTTGTTTTTTCCTAATACTATTCCCTGGGAGCCTCTGTTGGTGGCCAATAGTAGATGCTGGGTTAAATTAAACTTTTTGGCATTGTGTTTTTTGCATGTTGCTTCTGACTTCCGCTTTTTCTTTGTTCCTGAGTTCTTTGCCATTATTCTCTGCACTTAAAACTGTAGGTGGTAAGAGATCCATTCTCTTACTTGACAACAAAGACTAAAATAGTGATTCTTAATTGAGCCTAATCAAAAAGATGTTTAGTATGGTTCATTTTCTAAAACACTGTTGCTGCAGTCTTTTGTTGTTAAAACCTTCTATTCATATAATTTAAAATTTATTAGGAACCAGACATAATAGGCCAAATCAGTACTTTTAACTGTTTTAATGAAAACAAAAATTAATTAGTTGTGTTTTACAATTACCTATTTCATTGTTCACTGTAATGCTATTGTTAACATTTAGAAATAACTGACAAGATTTGCATAATTAAAATGTTCTATTTTAATTTGTTCTACATTTGGGCACTGTTCTTGTATGTATTTATATATAATTGAAATGTAGTACCAAAGCATATACCATGTTTTGCTGATTTTAGGGGAACTGTTTTCCCTCTAAGCAGGGTGATGATTGCCTTAGCCAGTATGCAAACAAACATTTGTGTTGATCTCATCAACAAGTTTATTTGGAAATTATCCTTAATTAAATCCCAGATGTCTGTATGGTCTTTGAAGTACTTGGACATCATCTCCTAAAATGGATAATCAAGTCCAATTATCAAGGCCTTCCCATCCGTTGTGTAAAAAGTATAATTCGACAGGTAAGACATGTTAATGTTTTCATTAAGTTTTTCCACCGTTGTTAACAGTGTTAAGGTTGGAATGATAATATTTCAACTGAACTCTTACTAATGAATATCTAAGATAAGATAATTCTACTGGTAATCCCAGGGCGGGGTTGCAAGAGCATCTTCCTGGGTAGCCTGCATTTCTGCATGTTGGGTTTTTTTTGTTTTGGGGTTGTTTTTTTGTTAGTTTTTTTTATCAAGATTTCCCACTGATAAGGGAGTTTCCTGAGCTGCTTTAGAAAATAAAAAGTTGATGCTATGAGTCTTTTTCATAGATTTAAGAATATTCATATTCAATTGCAGTTTTGGTTGACATGTCATGCTTCTTAATAAGATCTTCTGGGAAATAAACCATTAGAACAGTGGGAAATAACATATTATAAAACTGAACAAAAATTCTATCTGTCTCTGAAAAATAGGTTCTCAAGGAAAAAACTGTTCTTTGAAAATTGTTGTCTACCTGTATTTCAATTTTTGTAGAGTCAGAGGGCTAACAAGATGAAATAGTTCAGAACATTTCACTGGGACACGTTCTTTCAAAATATGTTATTATATATACAATATATGTCAACGTAGACATACTTTGAAGGTTACAAGTATGCAATATTTTGCTACATTATGAAAGTCAAACTGCTGAGAGGTGTTCTTAAGGAGAAATGGTGTCTCAGCAAGGAAAAATCATACATATCTCTGTGATTTTGTATATATTATTAATCTATGTGCAGTTAATACCTACAAATGATGAATGAAATATTTTAGCACTTAGGTAACTTGTATTGCGTTTCATCAGCATTACCTCTATTTTATTAATAAGCAATCTGTTAAAGTAGTTACTTTCTTTGAAATTACTGTATGTCAACTGGTGAATATCAACCTATCAGCTCTTTAATCAGTTAGTTAAATAACATAATTGATGCAGTTGTTAGTATACAGTTGAAATTTTAGGTCTGTTAATTTCTATACAACTAGATACTAGAAATAAGGACCTGTAGTAATACAGTGCTCCAGCCAAACTGAGCTGCCTGCTAAGAAATGGGAGTGTATGTATTTATATCATACGTGCACATAAATATCCACTGTTTTCAGTAATCGTTGTCATTGTTTTATTTAGAATGTTTTCACTTTGGTTACAATGTTGTCCTGGAGTTTAGCCAAAACCTGAGAAATTACGATGTAATTTTTTTGATACACTGGGTTTAGCAGCAAAGCCAGGTTTAGGAGCTCCTTGCTGCAGTTTAATCTTACCTCAGTTACACTGCCTGTTTGCAGAAACAGGCTGTAGGCCTGAATGGATCCAGGCTGAAAACAACTGCTTTTTGGAAGGAAGGTGAGAACTTCTGAACCCAGCTTCACAGCATCTTTGCCAACAGGCTCCTGTAACCTAGCAGAGGAGGACTTTCAGGTGGGATCTTCGGGGATGGTGACCACAACCCAGTGAGAAGTGGGGTCAGCAAGGACAGAGGGCTGAAGGACAGATTTACGTGGATTATGTGGATGTGGCATTGTGGGATGTGGCTTGATGGGCATGGTGCTGTGTGGTGTTGGGTGGGTTGGTTTTTGGTGCGTTGTGGTTTGGTTTTTGTGATTCTGTGTGGGTTTGTTTTTTTTTTTTTTTAAGGTTGGACTTGATGATCTTACAGGTCTTTTCCAACCTTAGTGCTTCTGTGATTCTGTGATATGGGGGAGGCTGTCAGTGCTTTCCCTGATCGTCATGACTGGGGGACCTCACTGAAGTGGCATATACAAGTGCATACAGCATGGAGAACAAAGAACAGGAATTAGAAATCCATACACGGTTGCTGAGCTATGACCACATTGTGAACACAAAGGTGTGGTGGGATAGCTGAGAAGCCTGGAGAGCAGTAGTAGCCTGATAAAAGGCACTTTAGAAAGGATAGCCAGGGAGGAGGAGTTGAGCTTAAATGTTTGAATCTTTGCTGTAGAATGGGTCAGAGTCAGAGGGGGAGACCAACAAGGGTGACATCATGGTATGTATCTGCTACAGGCTGCCAGTTTCAGAAGTATCACAGAATCACTAAGGTTGGAAAAGACTTGTAAGATCATCAAGTCCAACCATCAACCCAGCACCACCATGCCCACTAAACCATGTCCCGCAATGCTTCGTCCACATGTTCCTTGAACACCTCCAGTGATGGTGACTCCACCACCTCCCTGGGCAGCCTGTTCCAGTGTGTCACCACTCTCTTAGTAAAGAACTTTTTCCTAATATCCAGCCTGAACCTCCCCTGGCACAACTTGAGGCCATTTCCTCTTGTCCTGTCGCTAGCCACTTGGGAGAAGAAACTAACACCCACCTCTCTGCAACCCCCTTTCAGGTAGCTGTAGAGAGCGATAAGGTCTCCCCTCAGCTTCCTTTTCTGCAGACTGATCAACCCCAGTTCCCCCAGCCGCTCCTCATAAGACTTGTGCTCCAGACCCCTCACCGGCTTCGTCGCCCTTCTCTGGACACGCTCCAGCACCTCAATGTCCTTCTTGTAGTGAGGGGCCCAAAATCGAACACAGTATTCAAGGTGTGGCCTCACCAGTGCCAAGTACAGGTGGACAATCACCTCCCTACTCCTGCTGGCCACACTGTTTCTGATACAGGCCAGGATGCTGTTGGCCTTCTTGGCCACCTGGGCACACTGCTGGCTCATCTTCAGCTGGCTGTCAACCAGCACCCCCGGGTCCTTTTCTGCAGGGCAGCTTTCCAGCCACTCTTCCCCAGGCCTGTAGCGTTTGCATGGGGTTGTTGTGACCCAAGTGCAGAACCCGGCACTTGGCTTTGTTGAACCTCATACAATTGGCCTCGGCCCATCGATCCAGCCTGTCCAGATCCCTCTGCAGAGCCTTCCTACCCTCGAGCAGATCAACACCTCTGCCCAACTTGGTGTCGTCTGCAAACTTGCTGAGGGAGAAGCACCTTCTTTAGACAACTGGAATAAGCTGGTTCTTATGGGGGACTTCTAACCACCTTGATATCTGCTCTGGTGGGGCACGTGCAATCAAGGAAATTTCTGGAGTGTGTTGAGCACAATTTCTTAGGATAGGCTGAGCTGTGTCTCAGCAGGGAGACAAGTTGGAGATGCACCTTGCTGGACTGGTTACGAGTAAGGAAGAGCTAGCTGAAAATGTGAAGGTTGATGGCAGGCTTGGCACAAGGGGTCCTGGTAGACAAGCTGAACATGAGTCAGTGGTGGGCTCCTCTGATAACGAATGCTAACCATGTAGTAGGCCATATTAGCAAGAGTGTAGGCAGCAGAATGAGGGCTCTGTTTTAGCACTTCAGGACTCTCTACAGTTTTGGGCTCCAAGTGCAAGACATTAGCTTACTGAAGTGAGTCCGGTGGAAGATCACAAAGAGGATGGGGGAGCTGCAGCATATGATGTATGAGAGGTCTTGGGAGAACTGGTTGGTTTGGTTTTAAGAAGAGGAGGCTAATAAAGGGGGAAACTTTTGATGTCTTCAGCACAGATAGAGAAAACGGAGCCAGACTTCTCTTGGTGATACACAGAGATAGGATAAGAAGCAATGCACATGAGTTACAAAAAGAGAAATTCGGGTTACAGATTAGGAAGAAATTTTTTGTAGTGAGGGTGGTCAGGCACTGAACAGGTTGTCTACAGTGTTACGCAGTGTTGTGCAGTCTGCATCTTAGGAGATAGTGAGAAATGAAGTAGATAAAGGCTCTGAGCAGGCTGGTCTGATTTTGAGGTTAGATACAACTTTGAAGCTGGTGTAACACTAGATGGGGAGGGTTTGAATGACACAATCTTTCAACCTAAAGGTAAAAATTCCAAGTAACTCAAACACTTGATACCTGAAAAAAGAGGAACAAGTTAGTCCTGAAAGATTAAAAAGATTTCATTTTTGTGAGGCTGGAATGAACTGTTTAAACTGGTGAGAGTGGCAAAGACTGGTAAGACTTCCAGGTTGTTCATCTCATTAAAGGTAATACAGATCCTTATTCTTTCTTCTACTCAGACAGAACTTGTGCCACACACATTCTAAAAACTTACTTTTGAAACTTGAATATGAAACAATTCAATTACTGTACTGGTGTTACTGTACAGCAAACCGTTTTGTTTCAGAAAGTAATATAATTCCATGCTACAATTGAAAAGGAATTTTTTATGCTATGATTTGGAAAATACCTTTTTCAGTTTTTGGGTACTTTTGAGCATTGGGACAAAATTAGGTTTATTTTAAAATACATCTGAGAGTTAAGTTTCTTAATAAGAAATTTCATTTCAGTTTTAAGCAGGTGTTTTTTTTTTTTTTTCCCCTGGGGTGGAGTTATATGAACTGTCATGCAAGAGAAGACCCTGCAGAATTGAGAAAAAGGCCTAGTTGCTGCAGTTCCTTTTTTTTTTTTTTTTTACAGTGGAGATAATTGGAAGTGTCCATTTATTTAATTCTGAAATCCTTACTTTGGGTTGTAAAATGTATAGCATCAGTCTCTTCTGAGAGGATCATGTTCTGAACTGGATGCTGAAATGAGCATCGTGTATTTGATAAATGAAAATTGTCACTTTTGCTTTGACCTACAGTATAGTAAACTGTTTAATGGTTCAATATGATGTGGCTCCTCAAATGAAAAAGAAAGTGAATATTAATTAGAAACTGCAAATTATGAGAGTTTCTTGATGTGAAACTAACCATGTGACCTTTACAAGGGAAAAAAATACCAAATTTAGATTTTTTGATTGTAGTAACAGGATCTGTCATAATTTTTCAGAGTCACGATACATTACCCATTTAATTTTTTCCTTTTTCAGTGGACAAAAAAGTAAAAAGTAGGAGTGTTTTCCCTGTTCTCCATCATCTCAAGAGCACGGTGCAAAGCATGTCCATGTTATATGTATTTCCTTACTGGTTTAGTGGTATAATGTACTTCCAGTTTTTAGGATGAAGCAGTCTGATCCACATTTTAAGACAGCTAAGAACATTCTTTCTAATTATAAAATTCTAGCAGAATGATCCTTATGGGAAGTCATGAAACTGATTGAGATTCTAAAAAATATTCTGTTTTCTTTTTCTTTTTTTTTTTCTCCCCAAAAAGACTCTTCAGCCAAATAAAACACAAAGGTGTCTCCCTAACACTGTTACCTAAAAGGGGGAAAGGCTATCTTTTTAAAGTGGGTGATATCAAATCTAGTTTCACATTAATTCCACTTCTACATATCACAGTGGAACAGATACTTTTTCTTCTGGATGTTGAAGGCTTTCAATGAACTCTGGAATAATTTTTTTTCTTGGCCTCAGAATTACAGACATTCAATGGTAATTTGTAAGATGGTCTGTAGTGTAGTGGGGGAGGGAAGAGACTATTATAATCCTTCTTTATGTTGCTGTTGCTGTTAATGCCTCTTCTAAAATTTGAAGTCACTTAATGACTAATTACCTTCCCAGTATAAACCAATCTTTCCTTAACATTTCTTTCTTTGAGACATACTGTATGTACTTTCAGTTGCTTTGCACGTAGTCAAGCATATTTTGGATCTGCAGGAAAAAAAAGCCAGATTACCGAGAACGGAGTGGTTTTTAGGTGTACCATTGGCTGTGATGCTGAGTCCTGCTCAAGTGAACATACGTTTTTTTATATAGGCATATAAAGAAAGCTTTTCAGAAAGGTTATTCTTCCAGTCTAGCTCCAGAACTGGAGAAAGCAGAGCCATGCACTTGAGGTGTTTCTAGGTCACATTAGCCTGAGTGTAAATATCATATGTGTGCTGCTGCTCTTCTTCTCTTGAGCTACCTTGTGTGCTGGATGGATGCACCAGTTCTGGTACTAGCTCAAGACTGGGTGGTAGACTAATGTATTTGTATTCTGTTACTGCTATTTTGAACCAACAGTTTTTTTGCCTTTAAAGTTCACCCTAGCTAGTTATGTCTTAAAGGATCCTGAGAGCAAGGAGCTTGCTTATTTATTTATAAAATACCTAGAATGGCAGGATGTTCTTGTAGCTGGAGCTCATGAGTCTGGAGGTCTGTTCCTGCTATAGAACATTCTTTGGAAATTGAAGAAAGTCTTTTAAGTGGGGTCAGCTAGGTTTCTGTTTTTTTTTTTTTCTTCCTTGCTGATATTTTTCCGCAATATGTATGTAGATTATCATAGCAATAGCTTGGTTTACACTGTTACGTTATTCTGTACTGAATAATTGACTGTAATAATTGACTTCCATAGTTTATCATGCCTAGGCCTTATAGAAAATACTTTTAAAAATCACACAAACTATTGTGTTTCTGTTCCAGTCAAAATTTGAGAATTTTTTTTCATTGTGTAAAAACATTTTAATTTTCATCCCAGATTGCATTTTTAAGACTTTGGGTATGCAGGGTTGATATGAGCTATCAGCATTTAGCCTGCAGAAAGTATGAAAGACTAGTGGAAAAATACATAGGACAAATACAGGTAGACAAATCCTTATGTGATGTCTTGGTCACATTAAAAGCTGAATTACTACTGGAATTCTAAGGAAAACTACAGTTAACATTTCATTCCAACAACACATTTCCCTTTTTACTTTTTATTATAATCAGGTATAAGATGGTTATTCACAAACCAGGCTTCAGTTATAGTATGTAGTACTTGCAGTGGTTTTTTGGAATAACTATGTTTTAAACAATGAACCAGCGAGGATCACAGTTTCTGACTGAGCAGCCAAATTTGTTTTTCAAAGGAATATGTATCAAGTTTTTCTACACATGTGCAAATCAACTAAAGAGCACTTGAGAAATGGAAGTCTGAGAGAAGGTTGCTGTCATCAGGACAATTCATCCAGCCACTGTCTTACTTACGAAAGTCTCAATAACTGGGTTTGAGCTAATTAAATTATCTTGTCAAGCCACATATGAACTGCAGGCAATCTGTTGAACGTCTCTGTACTACTAATAAATACATTTACTTGGTCTGGGTAATGAAAATAAATAAATAAAAAAATCCTTTTGTAATTAGGTACTTCAAGGTCTAGATTATCTACACAGCAAGTGCAAGATCATTCATACGGATATAAAGCCAGAAAACATTCTGATGTGCGTGGATGATGCCTATGTTCGTAGGATGGCTGCTGAAGCTACAGAGTGGCAGAAGGCTGGTGCTCCTCCTCCCTCTGGCTCAGCAGGTATGATAGTATATTTAAATGCAGCATAGTAAAGTTCCATCAGTGTTACAATGCTAACAACATTTTATTTAATGAATATGAATGTTTAAAATAATTGTGTGTGAAAAATGCATGTCTAGTTATTTATTATTCATGCTCTGGAAACTATCAGGGAGATGCTTTCTTCTCAGTTTTGCATGTTCAAATTTTCAGGGTCCCAGATACAGAAAAAGATTGATTGGTATAAACCTACTTTCCTCGCACTCCACAAGCTTTAATGTCTGTGTTTTAGCCTCACTGGAGCCTTGCATCTCTAATATTGACAATAATTAGTAATCTTATCTGAATTATGTGTCTAGTTCCATTACAAGTTCATCGGCATCCTTGTGAGATTATCTGCCTTCTCGACAGTTATAACTTATTCTCAGAATGCAATGAAAAGTCTTAGTCTCCATAGTTTTTCAACCTTGAAAATGGAATTTATTGTACCTAACTGAATTTGTGATAAGTTCTTCTCCTTAGCACTATGTGTGAAATGTTTCATGTTAAACTTGCCAAGAGTTTAGGTAGGAACTGTACATGATATTTAGCTAGGAGAAAATAAGGTAAAGAAGTTCACAGCAATCAGTAGAGACAAACAAGGTGGAAGTGTGGCTTTTCTAGTGATCTTTAGTACCATGGTTACTATTTATTTGCCAATGTAGCACATCAGCTACAGGCAGTGGAGAAATAATAACATTTAAATAACTTTGTGATATTGTCAGAAAATATACTACAGATTAAAATCTCTGGGGTATAATAAAATACCTGCTATATCAGGAACAAATACTGTGGTCAAAATCCATAAATATTTCACAGTATTATGTATGTTAAGATGCAAAATCTTATAAATCGTGAATATATTGTATTGAATTTTACATAATGTGTAATCACATAGCTAAAGGCTGAGTGTTATTTGTGTGGGAAGTAACTTGATTTTGTTCATGCAGCTTTTATATTGCTTCCTGACATTGAAATAAATATTATTTTAAGGAATATATAGACGGAGTTCTTATCACACTTTGTTCCTAACAAATTATAATTAAATCTATGGCTTTCCACACAGGAGCTGAAGATGTGTTTTCTTTACAGCATTGCAAGAATAGGTTCTGCATAATTTCCCTTTTACGAGCAGTGATGGTACTCAAGAATCTTCTTTAAAACTTTGCCCTTTCAGGGGCATAAAAGCAGTTTTTTCCCTGAACTTAGAAGCAGGAGCTGAACCTATAAAAGAACTCTGAAGTTTCAACTGTCTCCATTTTTTACTTTGCATTTGTTAATTGGCATATGTCTCTGTGTCTGAAGAAGTTCATGAGAGGTTCTCCTCCCCCGTTCAGTTCCTCTTTCTCCCTTCCACTTTGCTTCTGTCTCCCATACTTAGTTATTTCTATTGGTTTTGATTATTTGGGGAGGATTGTGTGGCTTGTATTGCTGTTCTGTGCATTTTCACAGTATTGTAATCTCATCAGACCTAGTCATTGATGGTATCCTTCTGAGAGATGCGTAGGAGGAGGTCCATGCTGTGGTGGTGTGCTTTTTGCCATAGGCACTTCATGCCTCCCGTCCTAGCCATGAGACTACCTTGTTGCAGAACGAAGGCAACATGAATATTTGACTTTTCTATTGAGTGCAACACAGTAGTCGTCTTTGTTGATACTCCCTGAACTATTTAAAATCTATCTGTACCTGCTCAGTCAGCTGACTACATACATTTCATCTGTGACAACTCTGCAGTCATTTAATGTTTTTTGTCCACTCTTTACTGATTCAGACTTTCCTTTCTGACTTCTATTAACTCTCCATCAGCCACAACAGACTGGACAGAAATCGATGCTAGCTTCTTCCAATTCCAGATGCTCTCATGGAGACATCAAGTGATGTACTTCTAAAGAGTAAAAAATCTGGTTAAAAAAAAAAAAATCACTGCCTTATTTCATTAAGAATATTTTTACTTGATTTCTGCTACTTTCTGCTTTTATAGAGTTGTTTCTGTAAAAAATATATCTTTAAAATTCTTTTTTTCTTTTTAGTGAGTACAGCTCCACAACAAAAGCCTGTAAGTATTGTTATATAATTCAAATTAACTATCTTATTTTCTGTGTTTCTGTAGGTATTAATAGCTAGACTGTTGGTAGTCGCTACTCTTTTTAAAAGCTTCCTTTGAATAAAGGAAAAAATGAAAAGAATACTTTTCTTTTAATGTCTTTGGCTCTACCAGTTTTAAGCACAGTATTTCTCTGATGGAAACTCTCATAGACTTACAGTTCTATAGCTATGTCAAAGAAAATTAAGCATTGCCATTTTCATCTCTCGAGGAATAATCCATTCTGTTCAAATCCTGACAGAAATGGGTGCATGCACTAAATATCATGCATTGCAGATAGCTTAAGGACATCAAGGCCTTAAAAGAGAGAGTTTTTCATGACATTAGAAAGATCTTTTTGCCATATACATATAGCAAATAACCACTGATAATACAGCTGTTCAGAAATATCTAAGGTCAAACTTGCTTTCTATGCCTGTGTGTACAGAACGTGTGGGCAGACAACATGGATGAAAATAAATAGGGTTATCAAATGAACTGTCTGGTTTTAACTGTTCCAGAGCTTCTTTTGAAGTTAACAGGATTTGGATAAACCTTTGAGAAAATAGTATTTCCCTTTGTTCCTTGTACTTTATTTTTGAATTACGTGAGGATTTCTCACTGTGACATCTGAACAATGAATGAAAATTGGATTGATCTCAGGATTCAGTAAAAATACAAGAAAGTGTTTCAGTCCTAGCTCAGATGTGTTAATTTTTCTTTTCCTTGTTATTGTACCTGAGTTTTTCAATCTTTATGTTATATAAAATGTGAAACTTTTCATAATGGCCACCTGTTGCTTGTGATTCATATGTTTTGGGCCAGAAGTGAATAATAAAAACGCTTTCCTTTCACAGGGAAATAGATGAACAACACAGGATTTATTTAAAATGCTTTACCATTTTCAATCTCTTTGGCTTTCTCGTATCATTTTTGTAAGCATACTTTTGCTGGTCATTACCTGCATTGTATGGAGGGAGAAATCATGTATAAAATTTGTATGTAAATAACTAGATATGATAGCAGACTATCTTCAACATACAATATAATATGTTAATCTAGATTGAAGTTAAAGATCATTGTGCCTAGTCAAGCTTATAGGATCATAGGCATTTTACTATGGCATCTTAGATGTATTTTGCTCTTCTATCTAATAAACAACTATGAAAAAACATGTATAACTATGTAAAATTTTGATAGCTTTTTTTGTGTCATATAACCCCATGTCATTCTCGATTTGAAGTAAAATGGAAAAAACAATATATTTAATATTTACTATATTAATTGCCATCCAGTATTTTCAAGTAAAAACCCTACGTCATTCTCGATTTGAAGTAAAATGGAAAAAACAATATATTTACTATATTAATTGCCATCCATTATTTTCAAAGAAAAACTAATCATACTGCAAGTGAATTTGGTGTGACATGCCTTGAGAATAATTTTTTAGGGTTTTTTCTTTTCTTTTTTTGGTATTAATATTTCAGGTTGGAAAAATATCCAAAAACAAAAAGAAAAAACTGAAGAAAAAACAGAAGAGACAAGCTGAGCTGTTAGAAAAACGCCTGCAGGAAATAGAAGAACTAGAGCGAGAAGCCGAAAGGAAAAAAATAGAAGAAAATGTAACCTCAGCTGTACCATCAAATGAACAAGAAGATGAGTACCACCCAGAGGTGAAACTAAAAACAGCTGATATAGAAGAGGTGGTAGATGAAGAACCTGGAAATGATGATGGTTAGTATTACCTGCTTTTATTGACCCTGAATTTACTGTTTCAGAGGTGAAAGTAATTGCAGCATTGCATCTGGTGCAATGAACAAAGTCTCCAAACTTTCCTAGATGATTAAGTTTCATTTTCTCCTGTAGGTAAAATCATAAGTACAAAGTCTAAAAAGGAAAAGTCAAACCTACTGTAGAAGTGAAGAAAAACATCAACAGCAATTCAGCTATCAAATCCCCCAAAAGAGCACGTAGAAAATTCAACAGAACAGTCAGTTGTCATACCACCACATTAAGTGGCGTAACCAAGTATCTTGGTGAGATAGTGAAAAATAAGATTAATTTGTATTCTGTAACATTAATGTAGTTAGAGTCATCCTTGCTTTCCCCTTTTTTTGTTACAATGTTGTAAGGATCTATCAGGTAATAATAATAGTAGCTTTTTCACCAAAATTTTTAAGAATTCTTGTTAAAATTCTTGTGTAGTCAGGGTGTTTTGGAGCATAATTGTTATGGTCCAGCTCCATTCTGGCTTCCCTGTTTTTTTTTGTCAACTCTCTCCAATTCTGATTAAAAATGTAACTACTGAGACTGTCTGTCTTTTGGTTTGGTTTAGTTTAGTTTTTTCTGCTCCTACTGCAAATTTTCCTACTTCTACGATGGCTTCCTGTTTGACACGGATTGAGCTACAGATTTGTAAAGCTTGCATTGAAGACCTCATATATCTTCCCTTCATAACATTCTTCTCTTCTGATTGTTCCCTCCTGAACCACTTCCCATTGTTTAATTTTTCCAACAGCCTTATTAGTTCTTTCTTTCGCTTTTAATTTGGATTTTAAGGTCTTTGTATGTTTCAGTGATATTCAGTGTTTCCTTGTGTGATATGTCAGAAGTCAAGTAGTTATTGAAGAGTTAAAAATTATGAACGCCTAATTTGAAAATGGTATATTGATGTATGATCTAGTGTGTTGCTCACTGAAATTTTTCAGGAGAAGCAGAAGATCAGGATGAAAAAGAAGACACAGAGAAAGAAAACACTGAAAAAGATGATGACGTTGAACAGGAACTTGTCAACACTGACCCTACAGACCCTAAGTGGATAGAATCCCCCAAAACAAATGGCCATATTGTGAATGGCCCATTCCTATTGGAACAACAGATTGAAGATGAAGACGAGGAGGAAGAAGAATGTCCAAATCCAGACGAATATAATCTTGATGAGCCAAATGCAAAAAGTGATTACTCTTATAGCAGCTCCTATGAACAGTTTAATGGTGAATTGCCAAATGGACGTCATAAAATTCCTGAGTCACAGTTCTCTGAATTTTCAGCTTCAGTGTTCTCTGGGGCTCTGGAGTCTGTAGCTTGTGGTTCTGCTGTTTCCGAAGGATCAACTGTAACCGAAAGAGAGGAGAGCAGCCCATCTCATGACAGGAGCAGAACAGTTTCAGCTTCAAGCACTGGGGATTTGCCAAAAAGTAAGCATTCCTCTTAGTGGCATATACTATGCTTGAAGTCTCTTGGAGCTGTAGGTGATGTCTTACATAGAATGAGTAGTGGGTTAAACCTTGTGTATATATTTTACCTGTGTTCAGTGACACACGTATGCAGATTTTACTGTTTATTTGTTTTGGGGTTTTTTGGTGAAAATTCAGTACCAAGCCTTATGGGTAGGCTGTCACACACTTCTTTCAGTAACACAGAAGGACCTTTCAATAACAGACAAGAACTCTATCAGACCATTTCCCTGACTTTGATTGAGCACTAGGTCTGGCACTTCTCTGTGATGTTGACTTTACCAACAGGTGAAGTGTTTTATATGTTTTTAGTTTCTGGGTTGCTGCCAAGCCTACTAATGTCTTGGCCTGCTTCATGCTTGAGTCTGAAGAGTGCCCACTGAAAAGATGATGCCTGTGTGCCAGCCTCTGCAATCAGAGAAATCGGTGCAGACTGCTCTGAAATGCTCTCTTTCCTAGGCACTCCCCAGACTTGGGGAGGGAGGTGGAATATGGGATCAGATTAACCATAGCTGGGGTTGGGTTACAGCTGCAGCCCACTACTGGGAACCCTTTTTTCATTGCTGGCTGATTTTATCTTCTTGGTTTCATCTACACTGAACATTTTGCTCATTGAATCATACATCATGTGAATGCAAAATCTCAATTATCATAGAATCATAGAATGGTTTGGGTTGGAAGGGACCTTAAAGATCATCCCAACCCTCATGCCGTAGGCAGGGACACCTTCCACTAGACCAGGGTGCTCAAAGCCCTGTCCAGCCTGGCCTTTAACACTTCCAGGGCTGGGACATGCACAACTTCTCTGGGCAACCTGTTCCAGTGTTTCACCACCCTTGTCGTAAAAAATTTCTTCCTTTATGTATCTAGTCTGAATCTACTCTCTTTTTAGTTTAAAACCATTACCCCTTGTCCTATCACAACAGGCCCTGCTGAATAGTTTGTCCCCATGTTTCTTATAGGCCCCCTTTAAGTACTGAAAGGTCTCCCCAGAGCCTTGTTCTCTCCAGGCTGAAAAACCCCAACTCTCTCAACCTTTCTTCATAGGAGAGGTGTTCCATTCCTCTGATCATTCAAACCTGGGAGTTTGATAGGTGCAGCTTGGAACACAATACAAAAAGCATTCTTGTTAAATTCAAACAAATCTACCATCTTAAATTTTAAGAAGAAAGCAGAACTGTGATTTACGTATTTATTTATTTTCTGCTGTAGAACTTGTTTTTAAGGGTATTAGATAAGCTATTGTAGATGAAATATTTGCATTGACAGGTCAGTCTATGCAGGAAAGAGAAGAGGAAGTGTATAGTTGCAAGTAAGCATTATTCCCATAGTTTAAGGGCAGAAGATGATCATGAGATCATGTAACCTGACTCCTTTTATAACAAGCCAGCAATACACCATCTATTAATCCCAGTAACCTTTATGTTTGGCTTAAAACATATTTTCCAAAAAGATACCTTGCTCTTGATTTGGACAAATGAAATGATAAAAAAATTTAGTGTGGTTGAAGTGTATTCCACTGGTCAGTACCCAGAATTGTTTCAGAAGAATTATAGCAAGTTTGGATTTGTGTGGCTGCAGCTTCTAGCTGTTACTTCTTGTTAATATCTTTTCTCAGTTATTAATCTGTAATACGCTGTATTTTCATTCATTAATGGTTCTTACCTGTTTCAAACAGTTCCTCTCTTTTATTAAAACTCAACAAGACGAATCCTTTGTCTCTATAAGGCATGTTGCCCACCCTCAACTCATTATGGCTTTTCTGTATGCAGCGTGGTTTTGGTCATTTAAATTCTGGCTACTAGAACTGCTTAGATCCAAAACTTTTGCCTGTAAATCCTGTCTATTGGAGACATGGAAGGTAAAATTTTGGTGTCATTGCAAAGAGATGGGTTTTTGCCATTGACTTAAATAGCTCCAGGGTATTCCGTGTAGGTTTTATTTATAGTGCCAGTGACTAAATGATAAATATATGGTTTCAACTTTATTAAAGAAAATACTGAGAGACTACATCTGTAAGCAGATAGAAGAAAGTAAGATAGCTTAGGACAAGATCACGAAGCCTGCATCAACATTGTGCCAGATGAAGTTACTAAATTTATGTAGAGATGTATTGAAAAATACAGTCGAGTGTATTTCTTGGTTTAAGACTTCAGAAGAGCAATCCACACAGTTTATTACAGAGTCTGACAGGTAAGGTAATCTGCAAATAGGCAAGAAATGTGAAATAAAATACAACTGAGTAGAGCTGTATTTCTGGAAAATGTCAAGATCCAGGCTAATAAGTCTTCCAGTCCATCCTCCTTACACTCTGTAGTCCCTTAATATACAGGAGGTTCCTATATGTCTGCTAGCCCCTTCCTTTGTGCTGCTGGCAGTATATAGGCAGCAGGCCTCTACTGCTGTTTTCCTGGGGTAGTGTGTAAAATCCTCATGCCTCCAGAGTGTAAAGCTGGTTTTGTCATCATGGGAGCCGCTTATCTCCATAGCTGGAGAAACATTTCAGCTTAATGTTATCTCATCCGGAGCAATTTACGGACGTTTTGTGCAAAGAAAGAAGAAAGATAGTAAATTCAGTCATAGCTCAATTATTCCGCAGAAAGAGGGAAAGCTGAACGTTATTAATAATAATAGCATCAATAATAATGCTGTGTTAAACCGTAATAAAACAGATTAAGGTGTTTAGAAAGAAGAAAGATAGGATAGTTGCAGGCTATTCAATATTTTTAAATGGTGCTACTTTTTCACTATAACTTAAGTGCCCTTTTCTTGTATGGAGGTAGACTTTGTGTTCCTCTCTGTCTAGGTATTGCAATACATTACTAAGTAACATGGTCTCATTTTATTTTTTCAGGATACTTGCCTCATTTAGTGCACAGACCAATTTGTGTTCAGTGGATGAGCAGCTGTTAAGTTTTTATCTTTTTCAAGTTTTCACTGCATGACCAAATGCCCTTAAGATAGATATATCTAATTTCCTTATGACTCTCCTCCTCATTCCAGTGTTTGAATGAATGTTTACTAAGTATACTATCATGCTGAGACTGTGAGAAGAGGAGGTGATATTTCTCAGTTTTATGGAACTAGGGCACACAAAAGTGAAAACTGGAAATGCTCACTAATTTTGAGATCAGGTTGAACTCCTTTGGATGCTTTTTTGAGAGTACTTGCTAAAAAGTACGCTCCTTTTGACTTAACTTTCAGTTGTGAATGATCCGCATTTGTCAAATTCAAGGTCTCGTATTCATCTCTTGGAAAATGTGGGACATAAACCTCATGAGTTTCTGAGAAAAACACAAAAGTGTAGGCACTAGCCTATTACCTTGTCAGGTCCCTCTGGTAGAAGAAGGTCGAAGAAAGCTGTTTTCTAATGTCATATTCAGATGTCTTACTGATGAGGCTTTTTTTTGCTGTTCATTCCACTTTATTTACTGCAATCCTTCACCTTCCACAAGACGTGTGGGAAGGATTTATCTAGAACTACTGAACTACTTTTTTTTTTTTTTTTGCCAGGGCTACTGAATTGAGAAAGGTCCTGTTATTTCTTGAATAATGTATGTGATTGTGGTTTTTTAAAAAAAAAAATTAGACTGTACTACGCAGCACGTTCATAAGGGAAGACTTTAATATTAAAGCTTACTAGTTCCTGTCTTTTAAGTGTGAGATTGCAACCTTATTCTCTCAGTGTATTTTACTTTAATGCCCTGTATTGGTGCTTTTTTTTAAACTTGAGTCTTAGACTCCGTTCCAGCTTTTTTAGAAGACTGTTCTGTTGAGGTCACTGCCCCTTCTGTTTTCTGCCATTTAGTCCTGTCTTTTCTTTCCTTCTCTCCCCTGGTGGATCCTGCTGCTTTCTTTTCTGGTTGGCCAGTATTTCAGTGCCCTGATGGCCTATTCAGGCTTGGTGTCCCAGCAGTTGAAGATCCTCATCTGATCTGACATCCTGTATTTTTTCTCCTTGTCCCACGTCTGGTGTGTTTTCCAGTTCTTATGCCAGTTTAACAGAACATTATATCCCCATTGGAGTCCCAGGTGCCTTTTGGATCTAGTACCTCTTTTTTTTCTTATCTTACCACTAGTTTCCAGTTTAGTGTTTGTAGCTTTGAGACAAGGAAACTGTGATGAATCCTCTGCTGCTATGTGGTTTGTGATACCTGGTTCTGTCTTCCATGTTCACGTCAATCTTTCTTTTCCATTGCAATTTAGGAGCTAGTAGGTGTTACATCAAAACAAAGAAAAGCAGCACTCCTCCACTGTGTCCTCCACTATGTTAGGTTTGTCAGTGTCCCAAGAGCCTCTAAAGATTGCAGGGTTAATTAGATTAAAGTTCTGCCTTTTTAGTTCGGTCACACTCAATGCAAATAGGACCTTCAGAGAACTTTGATTCAACGCTGAATTATCTGTGAAATGGGTGCCAGTCCCCTAGGCTCTCAAATTAGCCAGGTTTTGGTGAGTCTTTTTCCCCTTGGGACAGATTTTTTAAAAAAAAAGAAAAAAATCAAGCCGAATTTTATTTACCTTAGCCAAAAATGGAAGTGCAGAATTTGTTTTCTCAACCAAACTGTTCCAAGAACATATCTTTCATGTGGAGTTCTTGGAATTTGAGTTTTAACATTTTCTATCTGAATCTGTTCTTGGAAACATATGCAGTGTTTTTGCTTAGAAGCTCCTCTGGATATTCTAATAATAGTCATTTGGCAGTTAAAGAATGCAAAAAATTTGCACTTGAAATGTAAGGTAGGAAATCCTATTTATGTTGCTTTAATTTCTCATAACGTTCAGCAAATGATTTTGATGTCTTCAATGTATTACAAAACTGGATAAAGTGTCAAGGCAACACTGCTTAGAGATAATGAATAGTATGTTCAAAATACTAACTATTCTGCATTTTGCTTGTGTTAGCAAAAACTCGTGCTGCTGACTTACTGGTGAATCCACTGGACCCAAGAAATGCAGATAAAATTAGAGTTAAAATTGCTGACCTGGGGAATGCCTGCTGGGTGGTAAGTATAACTACATCATTTTAGCTATTTAGCCTTCGCTATTTAGAACAGGCCTTTTTATTGTTAATGTTTTCCATTAATGTGGTTCTTTCTATTTTAGCATAAACACTTCACAGAAGACATCCAGACAAGACAATATAGATCCATAGAGGTTTTAATAGGAGCAGGTTACAGTACACCTGCTGATATCTGGAGTACAGCATGTATGGTAAGAACAATACAATGTGTATTTTACAAGAATAAACCTCCTAAAAACAGTTGTTTATTTAATGAGGAAATGTGATGAGGATGGTTCTGACATTTTGACACAAATACATCATCATAAATTATGTTGCATCAGATAGCTACTGATGATTTTTCCCCTTTATTTCAATTTCTCAAGCATTCTTAATCAAAAAGAAGTATTTTGGAGAACGTTTCTAATTTTCATTTGATGCATTTGAAACTTGCAGTCAAAAATATGCAAGTTTGGAGGGAAATACTTAATATTTAAATGTCAAAGTCTAACTGAAATAGTACAACTGCATATTTCCTTCCCATCTTAGAATATATGCAACTGTTTGCTGTGTTTCCATTCCTTTTTCTTGCATAAAGTAGCAAAACAGTGAAAGGCTTCAAATTCTTGCCAAATGCAGTGAAAACATTTGTCAGATGAGGCTTGCAAATCAGTTTTAGATTCTAAACTTTGAAGAGGAGGAATTTAGTTTATTAGTAAAATACGTGGTAACATTCTGTAGAATTAGTTTAAACACAGTTAAACTGAAATTACAGGTTTTTAAAAATTTGTAAAGAATAGAAAAAGTAAAAACTTAATCATTCAACTTTCTGAAGTACTCTAGTATCTCTTTGAGGACAAAAAAGTTACATGCATCTTCTCATTAAAGATAGTTTTGGAAATACATTTAGAAATATCTTTTGTCTATTTTAAAAGTGAAAACTTAGTCAGATCTTTATATTTTACAAATACATGTCTGAAAAGAGTAAGTGTGTGAGGAGGAGGAGAAGACTCAAATACTAGACACAGTTTGCAGGCGTGGGTGATGAGAAGAATTGCAGAGCTCAGAGGGAGAGGAGGAGGATTGAAAAGAACATAAAATCCTACAGATATTATAAGCTCAGCAAGCCATGTGTTGGAAGTAACTAACCCATAAGTAAAATTGCAAGTATGTTTTCTCTGGAGTTTAATACTAGGTTTTGCTTTAGTACACAGAAAAGAACATTCATTTCCAAATTTATTCTTCCATTTGGGGGCAAAATGTAGAATTTTTCTATTACATTGAAAACAAAGCGTAGAAAATATTCCGCAGTTTTGATCTTCAATTCTGTGAATAATTCTTCTCTTAACTAACTACAAAATTACTACAGAGACTTTTTGTTCCTTTTACCTGATATTTTGTGAGCCTCAGTTGAACTTGATACCTTATTATGGTATTGAATACCCTATATTTGTCTTCTTTTAAGGTTGTACCTACCCCCTGCTAATTTTATATATAGTCTTGTAGCTAAAGCTACAGTTTGAAGTCTGACTACGATTGTGTTTAAAAGAAAATGGGGTACTTAATAGCAATATCACACCTAGGGAGTACAATATTCTTGGAATACTTGGGGTCATCCAGCCCCTTATACTTTAGTTCTTTTTCATGTTACATAAGCATTACTGCTTTTTTCATGCAAGTCCTTTCTCAAGGAAAAAAAAAAAGCCTAAAGCATCTCTGCCACTAGGGGTATCTTAATTCAGATTCACAGTTATTTATTAAATTTCAGTATTTTAATGAGGAAATTATACTTCTGCTTTTTTGTTGTGTAAGCTTTAAAGACAGCAAATCATTTGAGGCGGAAACACAGGAATTCTGTCTTCTGCCACAGACTTTGGGGTTTTGCCCTTTAAAAAATGCTGTAGAAATTTTACAGTCTTACAGCACTGATACAGAATTGTTGAATTCAGTCGTCATTGTATAGTCATGTAAAAAATAGAGATCAGTCTCTCAGCTCACCCCAAAAATTCATCGTTTCAAAACCCCTGTGGATCTGCTTTCATTCCTGTATGGTTGAGAAAATGGGTCAGAGCACTGTGAGTGCTGATACTGTATCAGATGGAGAACAGCTCTGAGGGTAGGGATTGACTTGAAGACCTTAACAGCTCTTTCTGCAGAGGACTTGTAACAGAGATTAACGGCCAGGGAAACATTTCTGATGTGGAACTGCAAACTCCTAATTAACTTATTTAGGCTGTCTTTGGAAATTATGATTTGATTCTCTCCAATCCCTAAAGCAGCCAAGAACCGTGACGTACCAAAGTGGTTTAATGCCATTGTAGTCCCACTTGCTGTCTCAAGTTTGGATTCCTTGTTGTACTTAGATGTGGTTCAGAAAATGCCCTTATAGGTTACCTTGCTCTTGTTTCATATTTAATTCACTTTATTCCAGAATGTTTACTGTTATGTGTGTTTTCAAAAGGATTGTCTGCTGGAGCAGGAGCTGTAGGTGGTGTTTATTTTCAGCCGAAATACAGTTCAGATACCCCGTTAGCCGTGTTGTCCAAGACTCAAAGGAGAGCAAGGAGACTTCTTTGTCATGTTGCTTTGCTTGTACAAGTCCAAACTCATTAAGGACATTTTTTGGAAGCAGTACTATGTGAAATGAGTGGTCCAGCAGTATTGCCATGACTTTTTTCTTAGCAAATTTCCATACTTTGCCCATTGTGACAGTACCAAGCACACATGAAGTGGTGTCCTACCAGCTGACTCTGTATTGATTGCATATGGTATTTCTCATTCCTTGCTTTTTTAAAATAATAAAAAAAAAAAGGTTGTAAATTAAGGTGTAGCTATGTGTTAGTAAGTGACCTAAGTTTGAGGTTGTGTTCAGATTAGGTAAGTAATTGCTCTGATCATATCCACCTGTCAGAAATACTACATCTGTGAATGGGTAGGAAAGGTGCCATGTGCCTTTGCACTGGGAGCTGCATTACATAATTACAGATCCTGTCCTTAATTCTGATCATGATTTTGACTTTGGATGAGGTTTCTTGTCTCAATTTATCTACTGACTGATAATGCATGTATTACAAAAGTGTGTGCCTAATATGGATGATATGGGTTAATGTGAATGCAAAGTATAGTAAGGTAGCATTGGAGCAAAGGGTGAGATGTTATGCTTTTAAAACCCTTGCTCACAACTGAATCATTGAGCTAGTTCTCTGAACTGAAAGAGGGTTCAAAATATTTTGACTTCGTTTGGATGGAATTGTGTGCAAATAACATCTTGTAGATCTGTGTGTACCCACGACCTTCAAATCGGAGATTTCTGACCAGTATTCTCAGAGACTGATCCATGTGTGCTCTTCACTTCTCCATTTGTGTACCTCTTGCTGACAGAAGACCCGCTGCTTCAAGTCTTTGGTCAGGTTCTCCATCTCAGTGGGCGTTGTTTAAGTTTCACAACATCGCTGCCAAACTCTCCCGAATGGGCTTGCTCACAAGCAGTCCAGAATACTCTGCTTAGTAGTCAAGAGCACATGTGAAGATTGCTTAGCTTGCAAAATAGAAAAGATTCTCCATGTGTTGTATATCCACTGCTGTGTCAGGTATTCTAGATAATGTCTCCGTTTTATAAAAAGGGACAATAAAAACAGGCCTGCCTTTGAATTAGTTTAGGGTCCATAGAATTTCCATGTCAGAGGTTGACCTCCGGATGTGTACGTAAAACACCTCAATCTTTTCACGTGTCCTGGCTAGTAGATTTTATGAAGGATTACTTAGAATGCATGGGACCAGGATGCAGCCAAGGTCTTAACTTGGTCTTGTGCTTTATGGATCTCCATTTGAGCCTAAGATTTTTTCACTGCCTTTTACTTGCTAATGAAATAATCTTGCTCACTGGGAATAGCATTGAGTATGAGAATAGCAGAGCTACTGGTTCTTGTGTTGGCTTGTATTTATGGCATAAAGTGTTAAGTCAAGCACAGAGGTGGTGTTGTATCAGAGCAGCAGCAGATTGTCTTTTTTATCATACCATTCGCTCATCAATTTTACTTAATCTTTATTAACGAGGATGGAGGTGATGATGTTTTTAAACAAAAGCATCTGATAAGGGTGCCCTGAGAGTGCAAAGCATCTGTGTTCATGTGTGCACGGTGACTTTCAGAATCCCCCCCTTATGAATCTGGCTTTTAGGACACTGTATGTTGTGTCTACGTGGAGTGCTCTGCTAATATGGGTTGGCTTTGTCTAGCCAGCAACCCATGTGCTTGATGCAGTTTTCAGGAAATAATAGTCTTATTTTATTTGTATTGTCTTTAGTATGGGAGTAGCCAGAGATTCTGATCAGGGTTACTTGTGCTGGAAGTGTACATAAACAGAGCCATGTGAGGACTCTACCCAAATAGCATACAATATAAGAGAAACAGTGCAAAAGAGGGAGAAATAACTCAGTGCTAATAATCTTAACAGTTCTGTTTCTTTTGGTACCATGTCAGTGAATAAGTAGCATTGTAAGCCAGCAGCCTGTGAGCCGAATCTTCTAATTTTAGATGATTCGGCATGGCCCAGTTCTTGTGCCCCAAACAGGAAAAGTACCTCTTTGAATTAGATTTAAAGGATGAGAGGGAATATCCTCAGGCCAGTTCCAGTCCTCTGCTCAGGTGATCTGAGTCTCAGAGTCTTTAAGAAAAAGGAAAAAAAAAAAAAAGTCAGGGAAAAAAAGAGGATGATGCCTATCTTTGGAGGCTTATAATCAGTGCATGCATGATGTGCTGTGAAGCTAATCAAAGAAATTAGATGCCAGTGGGCTTTTCCAGACAACGACAGAGTTGTCTGCTTGTTCTGTGCTCAGCAATGAATGCAACTAAGTGTAACTTAAATTTTTTTCCCCAGACTTTGGTGACCTAGGTCTGAGTGATTGTTGCTATCATTTGCTGGACATTTTTAAGTTTTGCTAAGCAAATCGCACAGTGCCCTTTTTTTTTTTTAACTATGTGGCCTATTTAAGTGGGATACTCAGCTGCTCTTATGGAAAGCTAGACACTGGGAATCTTTCTCCACATCTATTAAATTCTAGAAAATTCTGTGTTCCCTTACTGTACTATACCCTATTTTAATTATGCCAACAGGGAGGTTCATCTCTCATTTTCACCCCAAAAAAGGAACAGATTTGGAGCCAGCAGTACCTTTGACAGGATTGAAACCACCCTTGATAATTTAATTTTATCAGGCTGAATTTCCACATTTGCACTATTGAGAAGGTTGCTTTCTGTGGAGCAGAAACTGAACAGGCACTGCATGATTTAGCATTTCCTAAATATCAAAAACCATGGAACACAGTACTCCACTGCTGCTGCCAAGAAATCCTGGCAAGATAAGGGAGTTAGTACTGGCAGAGGGCATCCGTTTCTATTGCTCCTGGAAATGACTGCAAGCACCATGATTCCACTGCTTTTCCTTGTTTATGCTCTTTGGATTGGAGACAGGAAAAGCACCTGAAATTGAGAGTCTCATCATCTGACTCTTGTTGTTCATCATGTACAGTCTTGTTTGAGCTGCAGGGAGGAGATGACTGTGTCACAAGCCTAGGATGTTAACAAGACTATGTTTTTAACTTACCTGAGATTGCTTTTGTGGTGAGTTGTGATTCCTGAAATATCTTCTTTTTATATTACCAGCTAGCAAATAGATCATAGCTGTAGATCAGCAGGAAGTCAGAGAAGGAGAAAATTGCCCTTGGTGTTTTATCTACCCAAAGAGAATACAAATGATGAAAGAAAATACTACCAGGGTGAGATGGAAAGGGGGCAGGCAAACAGCTTTCAAGATGAGGGAGATGCTATTACAAGGCAAGCGGCCCTACAGGGGTGTTTATTATGAGCATTTCTATTCATGTGAGAGAACTCGGAGGGACAGAATGAAGAATGAGCAGAATATAGTAACTTACGATGTTAAAATTAAACCTACATATAAGTGCTTGTAGTTCAGCCCCCAATTTACTACTTTGCATAATGTCCTCTTAACGTGGAGTGGAGAGGTAACTGTCCTTAACTACTCTTCCTGTGTTGTAAGTGGGGAAAAAATGATCATGTCTCTAGGGGATCATTAGTATCATCATGCTAGTATGTGCGAGTGGCACATACTGCAGGTGTGATGACAAGCCTCAGTCTGCACAGAAGCAGTATTTTGGGGAAAAATGGAAAATAAAAAATCTGGTTGAGAGAAGAGAAAAACCTGAAGTCACTATGCACATATTTTTCAGTAGGCAGATACAGTACAAAATGCTGTTATTAATCACTGTGTACCCTTTTTGAAGGTGGTGGGTGGACAACCTGAAACATTCAAAAGAAAATTATTTTCCAAAGAAACTGACTTATCAAAGCAACCACTCAGCATGTGCATGATTCCGAAATTGGACTACAGCAAATAATAGAAACCAGTTTCCTTTTCAACCATCCCATGCACGTCTGTGTTTTGTATATCTGGCCTTTCTTACCAAGCACTAACCATGCAAAATGCCTTTTATATTCTTTCCATTTCCTGGCTCTTCAGAGGGAGATGTCCATGGGAGAGCAAACTGTCAGCTGGTGTGCGTATCTCAAAAAGCTTTTTGCTCTTCTTTCCATGCTCCCACTTACCTGTGGAACAGCGTTCTTAAAACTAAGCCTATTTTTAAAGCAGTTACAATCTTCTCATTCACAGCTCTTCATTTCAGCTGGGGCAGAGAAACTCCGGCCAAGGGACGGATCTCATCTGTCAAAATAGTAATTCTGGCCTATAGCTTGTTTTCCTTTTACAGCTGGGGCTTCATAAGAGGAATTCAGGGAGGCTTATGCAGTCCAAATGAATTGTTCTTTCAGTCCTCTCCCAGACAGCTTCCCCTAGGCATGCATCCATTTTCAATCACCAGAGTGAGTACACAGCTGTCACACAGTGAAAATGTAGCTATTTCCAATTGTGTGATTAGACATGGATCCATAATACATGACAGTGATGCCAGCAGTTAAGTATTGTGGTAGGTTCATATACAATCACATGGCAGGAAAGGAATCATAGCCTCTCCAGAACCTACAAGAGCAGCAGTGTAACCGTTTATATGAAAGGTTCTCCATCTGCAGATGGATAAAAGCAGTCTAGATTGTTTTTCTGCGATAACCTTAGGAAAGCGGTAAGTAGCGATTGCCAGTGCATCCAGTAGGGATGGATGATTGCCTTGGGCTTTTGTGCCGTATGTTGAGTGTGCTGTTATCTTATTTGTTATCTTCATATCATAATTGAAATGCTGATTTCTTTTGAGGTAAATGTCAACATTAAGTAAAAAAGATCATGGTAATTCAAAGTTGGAGTTTCTATCAAGAAACTAGTCTTTATAAATGAATACTTTCAAAGGGAAAGTAAGTAGATAAATATGATTAATCTGTATTTGTAGGATCATAGAAATAATAGCTAAATTTACATTGAAACCTCATGCTTCAACCAGGGTTAATGTCAAGGTTAGATGAGGTTACTCAGAGCCTCATCCAGTTGAGGCGTACATGTGTCAGGATGGCATTTCCACAGCCTTTCTGAGCAGCCTCTCCCAGTGCTCAGCCAATCTCGCTGAAGAATTTTTTTTCCTTGTATTTGGTTGGAATTTCCCATCTTGCTGCTCTTGTCTGTTCTCTGTTGTCCTTTCATTGAGAAGAGTGTGTCTTGGTCTTCTCTGTTACTGCTTTTCAAGCAGTGGAGTGCAGTAATTAAATCCCCCCTTCTCCTTCCCTTCTCCAACCTGAACAAACACAGCCCCACCAGCCTCTCCTCCTGCATCCTCTGCTCAGCCCCTGACACCTTACAGGTCCTCCCTGGTCTTTCTCCAGTTCAGCAGGATCTCTCTCATACTGGTGGCCCCAAACTGGTGACAGATCTGCAGATGGTGAGGGCTGAGGAGAGGGGAAGTCACTTCCCACCGAGGGCTGGTAACACGCTTGTTATGTACAGCCCAGTACATGGTTAGCCTGCATTACCACACAAGTGCACTGCTGACCTGTGTTCAACTTGCTGTCCATCAGGGTGTCCACCTCCTGATTTTATCACAGAGTGTCAGCAACTTTGAGTTGGAGACTGGGTGGTTTTATGTACCTACAGTTGGGTGCAAAGTGTCAGTAAGTACTGAAAAGTGCTCAGAAGTCCAAAGCAGCAGTGCATCACCAAAACTGTAGTTCTGAGTACCAGCAGCAGAGAGCTCTTCTTTTGGTGGCACTGACTCAGTAATGGGACTGCACGTGCTTTCTGCTGCACCACACCTTTGGACATCAGCGTAAAGAGCAGAACTCTGACTGATACAATGCAGAGGTGTATTTGTCCTTCTTACGGCTATTTATCTGCTTATAAATGCATTTTTAACACTGATTCTTTTACTTCATGGTAAAAACCTAGGTCAAGGACTTACTCTTTTTTAAATGAGGCCCAATGAATTTCATTTATTTTGTGCTATGTAGCCAGTCCATCCTACAAATACCTAGAAACCTATTGCCAAGTTGCTACAGATGAACCTGTGAGACATTGTCCTGCATGAATTCTAAGTATTATTACAGACATTTATCACAGCACCCAAAAGGCAGGGCTGTCTCTGGGCTGTCCCTGTGTGCATCTGAGTCAGAAGTTTCTTCATTCTTGGTGCAGAGTCCTTTAAGGAGAGTCAGGAAATCAAATGTCTGAGACGCTGTGGCTCCAGCCCATGCTGGGCATGGAGTCAAAGCTATACAAAAAGGAAGAAAGAAGCAGCAGCATCATTTTGAAAAGCTTTAGTTTCTCTTCAGCAAAAGGGTGGTATAAATATCCCAAATCTATGAGAGCTTGTAGCTCTTATTATACACAAACAGATCTAAAATTCAGTGTGTCGCACTGGTATGCTTACTTCTTGTGCTTCTCTATAAACAGTTTTTACAGTTTTTCCAATTTAATCTTCTTCGTCCCACACAGGCATATTGAGTTATTGATACTTCATTTATGGGACAGAAGCTGTATGCTTTTGGAGTCTACCTTTGTGGCTAAATTCAGCTACATTTCTGTTGTTCTCTGGGAATCTGTGTTAAATAGCAATGAGTTTCTCCATGTCCTCAGCAATCAGCCCCATCAGCATGTGTTCTCCTGGGAAAGCTGGTCTGGCTCTTCCAGGGAATATATTCCTATGAGATACAGAGGAGACACTTGGGGCTTCTCAGTCTCATGTCAAGAGAATAACAGTATTCTCTGTGTTGTGTTTAAATATGCCTACCAGTGATCTCTTCTGGCTACTCTAAAAATTTCTTTAGTTTAAATACCTGGTAATTTATGAAGTCCTTCATATTTTTTTAAGCTGTAAAATGAAAACTCAGTCTTGAGCTGAGAGTAGGATAAGAAAAAAGTGAATGCCTGTTTATTAGTGATAGTGACTTCAGAAATTCATAGGATCAACAGAAACGTCAACAACGAGCATTCTTGCTCTTGGCTGCTGTGTGTGATTGAAATGAATTATTTTGGCTATCACCCACTTGGATGACACTGCAGTTCACAGCTTGAAAAAGCCAAGTGCCCATAAATAAGCTAAATTTACAGGTGATTTAACTACTCCAGATTACAAATTGGAATAGAAAAGTGTGTATTTTCAGGAGACAAATATTTTGTAGTAAATGTTCTAACGGAGTGAAATCCTCTCCTAGAACTGTGCCAGGAAGTTCTGCCTGATTTTTTGAATGATTTTCTGGATCAGATGTTTTCCATGGTCTTGGCAATGGAAAACAGTTTGATGTTTAAACCACCTGGAAAGAATTAAATTCCTGTGGCTGCTTGGGTAATTGGTGATCCAGAGCACAAAGAGAATAGTTTAACATATTAGGCTAGGTGAGTCCATGTTTGTACAAAAGTGTGGGCTCTCATTGTTATTTTAGCGCTTTGCAGCTTTTAATATGCATTACACCCATAAAGAGAAACTCAGTTTTGTCCTGACCTAACGTAGGGTTAGCATCCTATTGAAGCATTGTTATGGCCTGAAGGGATCAGTCATCATGGTGTCTGCTCTGGATTCCTTCATCAATGTCAGTCTCAGTATTTTACCCCATGATTGCAGTATTTACTTTGATGACTTCTGATTCAACAAAAATACCTTTTTAAAAACTGTCCTAGATTTAGAGTCATCAAGGAAGCTTACCCTGTTTGCTAATTTCAAGTGATTAATTATAGTTACAAATGGATTCAGACTTTTTAATTTCATCCCCAACATGCAGTCTGACAGATAATTAGCCTTCAGGTACAAGTGTAGCTCTCTATTATATATTTAGAAATACCTCTCTCAGCTTCATTAACTTAGACATATTTAACATGGTCAACAGACAACACATTAGTATGTGAAAACATGCTTTAATGTTGGCTTACACTGATGTCCCCATCACACCCGGGTGCAGCTGATCTGTTCAGAATCGTTTTCTCCGCAGCCAGATGCGGTTCGCTGCCTCCTGCCACCGGGGACCAGTGATGAACTTCGCAACCTGACCAGAATACTCCCTGGTCAGCCGGTGGAGCCCCAGGGGTTGCTGGTTGGGGAGGGACCGCAGTTCCACACTCCTTGTCCAACTCCTTTGTTCATTCTGGTTGAGTAGGCAGAAACGCCTGGGGTTCGGCTGTGCTACACGTGGCCAAACCTCCAGCCTCTCGTACTAACAGGGTGTGCTCGGGGCTGAATGTGGGGCTCTTTCCAGAGCCTGTGTTCATGCTCTCATTCCACTGCAGGAATGATGGTCTCCAGGTAAGTGGCCTCTTCTCAGTCTCAGATCCAGCTGTAGGCCTTTAGCTTTGAATGTTAATTTCCTCTTGGTTCTGAGATAGTTGTGATGTTTTGCTGACATCTTAAGATTAAAACCAGTATTTCTGAAATACCCATAAATATGTCTGTTATGTTATAGGCTTTTGAGCTAGCAACTGGAGATTATTTGTTTGAACCACACTCTGGTGAAGACTATTCCAGGGATGAAGGTATGAATCTTCTGAGATACTATATGAGTTTCTATATATTTTCACACTCCTCTTCTTAAATTTCCAGTGAGCTTACAGTGGGCTTAAGTTTTGTATTTGAGTGGACTGTTCATACACATTGTTTTCAGAATATAAATATGATTTTTTTCTTTTTAGTTTTAAGTTCCATCACTAGCAATGGGTGGGCAAAAACTCCCTTCTGCAGATACTCATCTACTTAACAGCTGCCTGAAGGAATTAAACTGCCCTTCTTGTAAGATTGCATATGTGTGGAAACCTGATTGAGAATAACAGCATTTTAGTTTAGAAAAGAAACGACAAATTTGAACTTTATAGTATTTTCTCTTTAGAAGAGTGACACTGGAATAATGTTTACATTGTGTATTTTTATTTGAATTAGGCAATTACTAATTCTTTTGAAAATCAGAATTAACTCCTGCTTCCATCTGTATACCTGTCCATTTTCATGCTTGTTTGCTTGTAAATGCTCTTTGCAGTGGTAATGTGGGCATCATTCACTGTTCCTAAATGCTACTAATGATGCCAGAGCTCTGCTGATCCTGGAAACCTCTGCATGGATTTGCTGCAAACATTGTTGATTTGAAACTATTTCTGATTTTTTACTAATTCCAGTTTCTTTCCTCTTCTTTTTTATCCCATCCTTTCCCTGCCCCTTCCACTCCCGTATCCTTTTTTTCTCTCCCTCATAGACCACATAGCACACATCATAGAGCTGCTAGGCAATATCCCAAGGCACTTTGCTCTATCTGGAAAATATTCGCGGGAATTCTTCAATCGCAGAGGTAGTACCTCTTCTTTTTGAAAGGTGCCGTGATGCAGACAGAAGTGGAATTGCTGTTGCTGGTTGTAGCATGTCCCACTGAGGAGCATTTCCTGGAATCACACAACAAAAATTTCTTTTCAAAAAAAACAACACTGGAATCTGTGACAAAATTTTTAAAATTTTTTTTAGCTAAATGTTCTGAAAAATAACTATTGGTACATTTTAAATTACATAGCAAATCTTGTTTGTAGCAGCTGATACTCAAATGTTGTTTTGATAAGGAAGTTTTGCTGAAAGCATCTTTCCAAATTAGCCACTGAGCAGTGTACACATGTCTTTTTTTACCAGGATCAATCTGTTTCTGTCTGTACCGGGCCAGTGTTAGTGTGTGCATGCAATGTACTGATTAAACTGTTGTATGTTTCTGTTTTGCTGGCAATGTTCTCCAATGCAGACCACATAGCATTGATCATTGAACTGCTGGGAAAAATCCCTCGAAAATACGCTATGTTGGGGAAATATTCCAAGGAGTTTTTCACCAAAAAAGGTAACGGTATTTATGCAACACTAATTTAAAGCATAATACTATCCAAAAGAAGAGTATGTTCATTTATGGGTACTGAAGAAATATATCTGTTTAAATGGAGAGCTCTTATTAAAGAAGAATTTTGGTGTGAACTTGGCTTTCTGAGAAAAGCCACAATTTGCAGTATTCATTTCAATAATTTCATTTAAAATTTGTTTTGGGATGTACTCAACAAAGTGTGGATGTTAACAAATGTCTGTGTGAATCTGTTGTCCAGTGTTCATGTAAATGTAAGGAATCAAGTGATGCGTAGCTCGTAACGTGATGGAAAATCATGTCGGCTACTTCTGATCATTTATAGTGGTCCAGCAGATGCTTCTGATAAGGAATAATGGAGGTGGGAAGGGAATACCTGGGCAATAGACACACAGCTGTGTGCAGTCAGCCCTCACACTGTCGTAACCTCCCTGAAGAGAGCATGCAGAAAAGATTGCTCTGTGAGAGAGCGATGGAGAAAGCTGCTCTGCTGTGCACCATTCTGTCTCGCTTCAAATGCTCAGAATTACCATAATGCCTGAGTGCCACAGCCATAGGTGACGACTTAGCTATGTTTAGCATTGTACAGAAGTGCAACCCCTCTAAAATTAAAACCCTTGTCAGTTGCTACAAGAAAGTAATTAATCTGAGCAAATGCACTGGGCCTTATGGGTCTTTTCTCTTTTTACACTTTGTTTAGGCTGCTCTTTAAGACAGGTTTTTGACACGTGAGGGAATGTGGTGATGCTTCAAATGTCTTTTGTCCCCTCGTGTGTATGAGACAGCACTGTATCGAGGGGCAGGATATGTCAGGAGCATCCCATTACATGGTAGTAGAACATCTGGGGCCATCAGCCACAGCTGGCGAGCATGCTTTCCTGCTGAACAGTGCTGCAGCTTCCCTCTTGCCCGTGACGCCACATGCCTGAGCATACAGCTTGTCGGCAGGGCCAGCACCGGCCAGCCGACCAGCTGCGTTGGGCACATGGGGTGCCCTGGGTGCTGAGGCAGCAGCACTGTGCTGTAAGAGTCTGGGGTCATGAGGCAGGAGACAATCCAGTGATTCTTCCTCCCCTTGTATGAGGGCTGCCCGTTCTGCATGTGGATGTTTCTGGTATGGCAGGGACCTCTGCACACCGTCATTGCCTTAAGGAGGATGCAATGACGTTAAACAGTGTGAAGAAGGGCAACAGTGATGATCAAGCAGAGAGAGCAGCTACCATGTGGGGGAGTCTAAAATGCCTGGTGTTTTTTAGTGTGGAGGGGAGAAGGTTGCTGGAAGAATAATAAAGATTTACAAAATGGGAAGGCAGTGGATAAGCTGAAAACAGAGCTGTTGTTTGCCAGCAGCCACCATATGAGAGCTGGGGGACACCCAGTGGAACTTGCAGGGGGTGGCTTTAAAGCAAGTGCTTTCCTACGCAGCAGGCAGTGAGCTTCAGGAGCTTGCTGCCATGGGGGTCATAGAGAGAGGCCGTATCAGCAGGCTCCAAAACAATTGCAGGGTAACTGAGATGAAAAAACTCAGGGCTGACAGGTCTGTAAATGTATAAAGCAGTAAAAGGGCTGGGCAGGGGGTACCCTCCAGCACCCCCCTGACAGGGACTGCAGCTGCTGGAGTGAGGGGCAGGGCCTGCAGAAAGGCTTCCCTGCCCGCTCTCCCTCCCCCTTCCTGTGGCCACTGTCAGAGGCAGGTACTGAATTAGAAAGACCCCCCCAGACTGACCCCCCTTAAAGCATGCGTCATGTTCCTAATTTTCACTTTACACCAGATGAGTTGGCATTTTCTAATGTTGTCATAAACCTTAAAATGATCTGACAGTTACACAATAACCACAGTGTTTCTGGCACCCAGAAGAGTGCAGTTTGTAAAATTCCCATGAAGTGGAGAGTTTCACGTGCTTTCATGAGCGTCGTCCACTTCAGAGTGTCATTGTTGTCCTCTAGGGCCTGAACTTCACTGACATTCCTCAGAGACACCATCTGCCATGAGACACCATCTGCCATGAAATCAGTGGCCATGTAGTACAGGCCTGAGGCTCTTCTGAAAATTTCACCCTGTGGTGTAAAGGTGGGCTTAGGAATCTAACTGTAGGCTCCTATTTTGAAATCATCAGCCTTGGGTGAAAATCAAGAAATGCCGATTTGGGTGTTACTGCTGTCCATAAGCAAGTTCAGCCTCAGAGAGAAGCTTTGAACGTTTGAATTGTTCCACTGAATGTCCCAGGCACAAAAGGAAAGGTGTTACCAACTACCGAGTTTACAGGATCGAGTCTCTTCTCAGTAATTGCCTGTAGCAGTTTGTGACATTCAAATAGGAGGGTGCATTTAAAAAAGGAAAAGCATTTATAAGTTCTTTCTTAGTCACTGTAACACAAATGCTCACATACTTTTTATGGGGGTCTCATCTTGATTGAGCAAAGTAGTAACTCCAGTGAGTCCTTTTCTCCAGTGCCTCCATAGAAGCAATTCTGTTTGTAAAAATGAGTTAACACATTTTGGCACTAAAACTTAAAACCCTTTTGTTTTTTCTAGGTCGTGGTCCCTTTTATTTTTCTTCTGGTATTTGCTAGCCCTGTTTCCTTGTGAGCTAAACCTGTGTGAGATGCTAGCTAGTTACTGGCTTTACCTGTTGGAAGTTGTAACAAGGAAAAGCACTGCTGCTTATTTAACATTCTGGAAGGGAAGGAGAGGGCTCTCCTCCACCTCCCTCGCTTCCATCTACGGTACCTTGGGGCCTTATCAGCAGTTCTTGCATTAATTCTCGGGAGCATGTCCTCAAAATACACGGTAGCAGATTATATCCCATTGCTGCTTCCCCAGTCCTTCACGTCGTCCATTTCTTACTGTTTAGTAATCCATCCTCCTCTTGCCTGGTGATACATCTTAAATTTGTCTTTGACAAATTTCGTAGATTAGTTCTGGGGTTTTGTATTACGGTCAGCAGAGGAAGCTTTAAATAGCATCTTCCCCCCACCCACAGGTCCTTCAGAAATTTCTTTAGTAATTTCTTTCTGACTTAACAGTCCGTTTTTCAGAAGGTCCATTGCTGCTTCTGCTTTGGCCACAGGGGTTTTACAGTTCTGACAATTCTGTTGTCCTTTCCGGATACTTCCTGTGTGCTTCACTATCAAAAATCTAAATAAAGAGCTTCTGTTCGGAAGTTTTCACTTACTATTACATTTTTAGCATTTCTTTGAAAATTCATTTTAATGCCCTGGATAGTGATGGTATCAGACCAGTGAGCCTGTGTTTTTCATTTCTCCCTTAAATATGGGTACTGTCTTGCTGTCCTCCAACTACATGGTACAAAACCTCATGCACTAGAGGAAAATAAGTGTTGCCAGACACCTTCATTTCCTGTGCTGCTCTCCAGTGCTTTAGGATGGAAATGAGATGGACCCACCACATTAAAATAAATTCTTGGAGTTTTTCATCCACCCCAGTTGTGTTAATTGCCTTTTACTTACCCTGTTTTGATTTCATGGTCAGCATCATTATCTTTATCGAAAACTGAAGCACTAGTTTAATTCTTGGTCCCCCCACAGATAATTTTTACTGTATCCCATCTTCTTAAATGCTTTTATGATCTTCTTGGAATTTCTTGTGGAAAACTTCAACCCATAGTGCTAAAATAGTTTGTTCCTCAGCAGAAAAACACTGCAGAATGTCGTGCTGCTCAGCATGTGCTGGTCTTAGCTTGGGTATTTCAACCTCCACTTCACAGAATAAGAAGAGTGTTCAAACACAGTATGAACTTGTCTTCCTCAGTGACACCAGGAGCCTCATCTTGCAGTCTTACTTTATACAGCCTGAGGGAGGAAAGATGCCTAAAACTACGTAATTCGAATACAGGAGTGAAGACAGTGCTGCATTGAAACACACACGCTTCCCCAGAGTTAGTCTAGTTTGGTAAATGATTATGGCAACCCTTGCAGTGAGTGCTGTAAGCTGGAGAAGCTCTGGACACAGCCTGATTATTATTTTTTTAGCCATTTTTGGTTGCAGTCAGTAACAAGTCACTATTTTCTATTGCTTTTTGGCAATACTTGAGTTCATGCGTTCTTATTAGAAAGCTGACTACCAGTTCTTGTTAGTAGTCACCAGTACACACTCTTAGAAACCTTCAAAAGGGGAAGATTTTCAGCACTTAAATTTCAGAGTTGCACAAAGATTTTAAAGGGCTGAGAGTGAGCCTGGAAATGAATATACTTCTCAGAGATGTGCTGTCCTTTCTGTACATTCATACCATGGGACAATATGGGCCCAAAGCAGAGCCTTCTTTTGTTTGACTCTCGGATACTGATGGGACATGCTTGTACTGTAAATGTACAGACATAAACCAGCAGGATACGCCCTCTGCTTTTATTCCTCTCTATCTTGGCACCTCTCCTACCCTGCGAGGTGGAATGGAAAGAGTCCAGCTGTGGGCAGCACAGCTGGACTTTCTGTTACCAGCAGGTCTCTTCTCTTTCTCTTGTGAGTGATCAACCGTTTGCACACTTGCTTTTGTGGGATCTTGCACCCAGAGAGCTGCTTTTTCAAGTGCTGTACCCTGCCTAGAACCTTCTGCTGTGGCCTGAGGTAGCAGAAGCGTGTCCTGCTGGGCCTGTGGCGGTTTTAATCTATTGCATTCAGATGCTCTCAGGGGCAGTCTGAAGACGTGGGTTTCTTCTGCTGCCTCGATCTTATGTAGCCACAGGGATGTACAGAAAATCAGACTTGCGAGCTGATGGCTGATGGTATTTTATGGGCAGTAGAATACAGCCAGGGACAACAGTCAAGTTGCCAAACCACTTCGCTTAAAAATAGTATGGCCTGCGTGCCCCCATACCGGATGGTGTAGTGTGCTTTTCAAGCTATGAGTGAGTTATGTTCAGCTTCCAGTATTGGCTGAGAACCCATTGCCCCCCTCAGCAGTTCCGGAGACATCACGGAATCACTACAGGGGTCTCTGAAGTGCTTTTTGTAGCATCGCATGGAGACTGGCTCAGATACATGCCTGGGAAGAAGGGACATAGCAGTGGAGGAGCAGGGAGCAGGCAGAAGAGTCTTTGTTCCTCATCACACCGGATGACCCATGGATAGACCTGGGTAATATTGCTGATTTGAATGGCAGAAGGGTTCTTACCTCATTTGCTTGTTTTGGTCTGAAACATGTTGCCAGGTTGGCTGTATGCTCCCTCTTTGATGGAACTCGAATCTGCAGCTGTTGCCACTGCTTGTGTTGGTGGTGGGTTGAAGGAGACGTAGGCAGCAGCAGGTGCTTCCTTCTCAGGAGGAGTTCAGACCAAGCCTCTTGGGCGTGTTTGCCTGGGAGATGGAGAAGAATCTGCGAGTGCCAAACCTCTGTGCTTGGCTTGGTTTGGTTTGGAATGAATTGCTGCTCTGCTGCATTGTCGCACATGCCACGTAGCGAGGCAGTGACCTGTGTTGCCGAGACCTCCATCTTAGGACTGGAGCGGTTTTTGTTAGATTCGGGTTCGTTGGCTGATTAAGAAGGAAAGGCCTGTGGTGTTCTTTGCCCATGGTGTGAGCATGTGTGTGAATGAGTGCCTTTGTGTGTGGGAGACAGAATGAAGATAGCAGGAAAAATCAGAAATGATGCGTACAGTGGAGTCCAGGTGTAACATACGGTTTGCTGTAGGAATGGTTTCTTGGTTTTGACGTCGGACAGACTCGTCTCCTTTGAGGACCTCAAGCAAGCTTGCAATGACCTGCCCTTCATAAATAATGATTCTCAGCCTGGTCAAGGTGCTGTGAATGCAGAGTGGGAGAAAAATGAAAAGGGATTAGTCACTAACAGGGATAACGAGGTATTTTTCTAATGCCAGTAATATTTCTGTTTGCAGGAGAACTCCGACACATTACCAAGCTGAAACCTTGGAGTCTTTTTGATGTGCTTGTGGAGAAGTATGGTTGGCCTCATGAAGATGCTGCACAGTTTACAGATTTCCTGATCCCCATGCTAGAAATGGTCCCAGAAAAACGTGCTTCAGCTGGAGAATGCCTTAGGCATCCGTGGCTGAATTCTTAGCAGAATCTCCCAGCTGTAAAAAAACAGCCAGCAACCACTTTCCAATGCATCGGACCTAAATGGTGACTGTCACAAATCCTTTAGCAGGATCACACGTGAGCTGGCTTCAATCCTCAGACCTTTGTTTTGCTTGAGGTACTGTTTGACATTTTGCTTTTTGTGCACTGTGTTCTCGGGGAAGGGTAGTCTTTTTGTCTTCAGCTAGTAGTTTACTCACCCACTTTCTTCAGAAAACACTTAACGTGTCTTTAAGCATTGTTTCTTGTGTTGTGTGGCATTCAGATGTCAGATTTTTGAACAAAGGAAACTTCCCCCCATGTGTTTTGGCAAGTTTTGTAACTATTTATGAAAAAAAAAATATTTTAGCTGATGCATATTATATAATTTACGAGCGTAAGAAATTTATCAAGTCAGAACTGAGTTACGGCGAGGAATTGTACAATTTTATCTTCTGGCAAAGGGACGTCATTCTTGTATTATAGTGTATGTAAATGCACCCTGTAAATGTTTATTTCCATTTAAATACGGGACTGGGGACTCAATTTCAGAGTAAAGCGACTAAGTTTTAGAGAGCTTTATAGCAAACCAATTGCATGTAGTGAACTTTAAACTGCTTTAAGGAATTGTGTAAACTTTCTTTCTGTAGCAGTTCCCGTTCATTGGATTTTAAACAAAGTGGCTCTGGTTTACAGGATTTCATTCCCCAAACGGCACTTTAAAGGAAGGCTAGACTTCTTTCTAATAAAGTATGCATTACCATTTAGCACTCCCTTTTAGAACTTTTGCCTATTTTAAGTGCTTTTAAGAAAAGAAAAATAGCAATTTCCCTTACAATGTGATAGTGAAGACATGGTACCATATGGTGTTGCCTTTTTATAAGCACTGTAAGTTGTACTATACCTTAAGAAAAAAAAAAAATTAAAAGTCGAGCATGAGAACCACACTCTGTGTAGAATTACTGATCTTTTATAATAAAAATGTGTGCTTGGAATCAGTTAAGGAAGGATATAGCTGC
Organism: Gavia stellata; assembly: GCF_030936135.1. Lineage (NCBI taxonomy): Eukaryota > Metazoa > Chordata > Aves > Gaviiformes > Gaviidae > Gavia > Gavia stellata. Next base: position 15,280,869 of record NC_082597.1, on the reverse strand, counting down.
AAATATTTACAGTGCAGTGGGTAAAAAAATCCAAGAAGCAAGGTCATGCTCATTCTACTCATAGCTTTACATGTTTCTAAAACAAATTGCACTAGCTTTATTCTTTCCCATAACTAGACATACATTACCTGTTGTAAGCTGCACGCAACAATTACGTGTTTCCTAGGAAAAAAAAGGCTGCATAGGCTGAAGCTTATAGGCAATACAGATTTTAGAATGTACATACAGAGGTGTGTTTGGGCCTCTTTTAGAAGTCAGTGGGATGAATGTAAGCTTACTTCTGATCTTCATGTAACTACGGTGCCACTTCTTCTTGACTTTGTCCATATGAAATTTATTCACATGCCTTTGCAATAACTAGATTGTGAGACGATAGCCCCATGCTGTAACAATAACCAGTTGTTTGAGGTGCTTGCAGTTGTCTAATTAATTAAAGTGTTTTGTTTTTTCAGACAGTGTGCTGGTCATTGGAATCTTTGCTAGCCATGACTCCAACTGTGTTTGCTAGAGGTCTGTGTCACAGTGGTGGTGGTGGTGGTGGGGTGTTTTAGCTGGGCCAAGGTGAAAAGCAGCTTTTTGTGTTCATGTGTAAAATACATCACCTGGTGTAAATGATAGCATCCTGAAGGGTAACATGGCACGAGGGGCTGTGTGTAAGTAAGTGGTTGCTAGGTGAAACATGACAGAACTGAGAAAGAATATTTCATGCAAGGTGTTTTAACTACTATAAGCGAGGAAACGATTACCCCGTCCCCGATAGGCCAGTGCAGCCACTCCGCCAAAAGAAACTGCTAAGACACCAGAGTGTGACACTCCCGCACTGGCCAGGAGAAACTCATCCACATGCCAAGGCCCTGCCAGGAGCTGGGTTTCGGGACTGTGTGCCTTCACCTGCCACTCCCCAGGCACTTCACACTCGAACTGCACCTAACGGTCGCAAGGATGACAACACTGGTGAGAGGGATGATGCCACACTGGACTCCAGTGCTAGAGGTAAAAGTTATATTCAGCTTCACACCTGGACTAGGCACTGGTAGTGTCTAGTCACTGCAACTAATTAGAAGTTTATTCTTAAGTACGTAGGAAATGCTAGCATGTGAATGAAGTCAGAAAACACTAGCACCTGAATGAAGTGCCAGCTCAAATGCAAGCCATGCAAGGTGAGTAACCAACCGAACAGTGCCAGCGTACCGCTGCCCTTTGCTGGGCTGTGGTGATACAACACAACTTGGGGGACCTTCTGCAGTACTGGTCCTGTTCTGCAACCGTTTGTCAGCGCCTTACCCTGCTCTAAGGCCTCACCCTGTACAGCATGTATCTTTCTTACATACTCTTACCTCTGGGATGATGTAATGATCTACTTGGAGAGGGGCAGGAGCACCAGATTTGAACTATGGGCTATAGAGGGTGATGTACCTTTTCTGAAAATCTGTGTCTGAGCAGTAGAATCGGGTGGGTTGGGTGGTGCTTCTGCTCTTCTTGATGGCTTAATCCTGTTCTACTGCATGCTAATGCAGAAGACTGTATTCCATACAATGCATGTTTTGCATAGCCAGCAGTTGTTCAGGAAAGTTATTCTAGTGTGCTATTTTGACTAATAAAATTTTTCAATTAATTACAGGCACATTACAATTTAAAGTACCCCCAATTTTTTTCTACATTAAAAAGAATTTCCTCCTTTTTTTCAGTGAGTAGAACAGCTGCTTCCCATCCTGTCCCATTTCAGGTTTTCTTGCACACTGGTTTCCTTCTCTCATTCTGAGGCAGAGCCTTCATGCACAATCCTGTTACATGAGCAGAACTGAGAGCAGTTGCTGCTGAGATGCAAGGACACTGTCACCAATTGTGGAATTAACTCTGCACCTGGTGAGTGTCACAGCACCATCTTAGCTGCTGCTCTTCAGCAGCAGGAATAAACTACTTCCTTTAATAAAAAAAATACTGCTGTATAGTTCATAACATTCCACACCCTGTTTTAAGACCACTCACTCAGCTCTCCTTTGGTGAGGGACTTAGCACGGCAGGTTTTGCCTTTTAAACTTTCTGGAAACTCACCCTCACAGGAAGGCCTGAAGATCTACCAGAGAAGGAAAGTAGGAACCTACTGCAGTGTGCAGGCAGAACTGCCATCTGCAGCCACCGCCAGAGTGACATCTCTGATACAGCTTCAGTGCACGATGACTACTCTCTAACACATCACCACCCCTGGGTTAACTCAGTAACCTGGCACAAAACCCTGGTGGTGCTGGGAGTGGTTTTTCCTCACCTCTACACTCAGCAGCGGAAATAGGCCCCCCCACCCCCAGCCAGTTCCACTCTGTCAGTGCCACAGCCACAGGTGGACACTGGGGGGATGTCAACAGCCTCACAGGCACCACAGGGGGGGTTTGTTTTACACACATAAGGCCACCTCCCTGAACACATACCACCCTTTCAGGACAAGTAGTTAAAACTGACAGAGTTGTGATTTATTAACATGAATTAAAATGCCCAACCAGTGCTGCAATGTGACAGTATATTAAAAAAAATTAAAGATCATATACTGTACTACTTTCACAAAGATCACACTTTTTTGTTTTGCAAAAGAGACGTATTATATACAATACTCTATCAAATGAAAGAAGCTTTAAGCAATTTTACAAGCAGAAGAAATACAGTATTTACAGCACTTGTCAGAGACATTAGAAACAGTCTATACATTAAATTACATTTTCTGCAAATAACTGATGAAACAAAAAGCCATGTCCACACCAAAACTATAAAAATCTGTATTGCATTGTCTTCTATCTCTATGCACACAAAGAACTGTTGACAGAAGAAAATGAAAAAAAAAAATGTTAGTGCCATCACTTCGCCTGTGTACTTATTTAATTACATATGTATAAAAGTAATATAGAAAACATTCACTAAATGAATTTAACTGCAACAATAAAATTTTAAAGATTATGCAGCATCAAACCTACTGCCAGAAAAAACAGCTGGAATGTTCACTTACAAAATAAAAAGGAATACCTAATACTGGCTTAACAGCACATTTTCAGGAATTTTAAAAAGCAAAAAATGGAAAGAATACAATGAAAGAGCACTGGTGTCTGCTTTTATACAAATTATCATGTACAAGCTTTAAAAAGTACCTTGAATAGGTACATATGAAATATACACAATTTATATTACAGAACATTTTAAAAATGTTTAGAGTCAAAGGGATCCATTTTAATGCCACCCTGAACCATGGTAATTGTTCTGAAAAGTAGGTGGCACCTGTGCTCGGTGAATGGGGATCTGTCCAGGCACGGGCGACGCCTGCTGCGGCCCCTGCACCCCGTGGGGAAGGGTTACGGAGCCGGGGTGGGGGCAGAACCCCGAAGCAGCAGGTGTTGCAATACTGTTTGGTCCTTGAGGTTGGATGTGAGGACCCTGACCAGGGAGTGGGCAATGAGGTCCTGTTCCAGCAGGCTGATGTTGAGGTCCAGGTCCTAATGTTGTGTGATGTGGGGCTTGCGAGGAATAGGAGGACACACTCGTGTGAGCGTTGGAAGGAAAATGGGAGGGTCCTTGATGAGATGGGTGGTGTAACCCTTGTGCTGATGCTGGGTGATGCCCCGAGCCTATAACGCTGGAGGGTGGGGGGGGAGGAGGGGGAGGTGCCGAGTTTACAACATGCTGGTGTTGTGCTTGCAAACCTTGGTGTCCAGTTGAAGGATGGGGAGGTTGGTGGTGGGGGAGAGGACCTGGTGGCGGAGGCGGTGGCGGCAAATGGTGTCCAGCAGCTTGAGAATGAATGTGCGATCCAGGAGCTACTGCCACAGCATGAACCGGACCGACAACGTGTGCTACAGAGTGCTGCTGATGAGTACTTTGCTGCTGTACAAGGTGAGGTCCTGGAGCAGGTGGTGGTGGAGGAGGAGGTGGAGCAGCAGACGCCGATGCCTGGTGATGAATACTGGGGTTCTGAGAGGGCAAAAAATGCCCTGCAGTTACATGGTGTCCTGGCACCGTTTGCTGACCCGCAGTGCCAGGAAGTGCTTGATTTGGTCCAGATGAGAACACAGTCTGTTGGGGTATGCTGCCCTTCAGCTGACTGTAACTCTGAAAGCTTCCAGAGGGCTGCTGGTTTTGATAGTAAGTAGAAGAGGGGGGTGGGGGGGGTGGGGGAGGTGGTGCACTGCTGTTCAAATTTTGTTGGTTAAACTGGCTGTAAGAAGCTGAAGATTGTCCTGAAGTTGTCTGAGTAAAGAGGGGTCCACTAGCCTGCTGCTGACTACTAGGCTGAAGGGTTGGTGCTGCTGGATAGAAGTTCCGGTGTGTTTCCCTCTGGGGCGTTCCAACTTGAGGTGACTGTGGATGATGAGGTCTGTATGGAGATCCCAACTGCTGTGAGTGAGGCTTTGGTGAAAGATAACCATGCTGCACAGGCGCGTGAGGAGTCGAGGACTTTGGAGGATTTTCTACGTGAGGTGAAGGGGGGCAATGCAGCTTCAAAGGTGCAGAAGGCAACTTCTGTGAATGTGACAGTTGCTCGGCAGAACTGCGCAGATGTGATTGAGATGGATGATTTTTTGAAAGTGCTTGGACGTTGTTTGTCAGCTGTTTTTGTTGCAGCTCGGATTTTGGATGATTCGCACATTCGGCCTCAGGTGCATTAGCTGCAGTTTCCCAGTGCGAATCTGGTTTTGTGAGTGTTTTCCCAAGTGACTGCGTTGAAACTACAGGACTCGGTGAAGAGGGCTAGGATGAAAATAAAGTAAGTTAGTGCAAAATAGTCAAAATATTCAACTATGCATCCATTAGAATGAAAAGAACTTCTCAGAATATTGTTCTCTTCCCCAATGGTGAAAAGAACTGTTGAGGCACAGGATATATATTTGGTCTAAGAAAAACAGCAACAGGAGATAAAAATAGTGTCTTGCTAAGTTTAAGTTAACAGGTACATTATCAATCATTCTTGAGCGTCAAGACTAGCAAGTATATTTTAAAGTAGTAACAGAAATATGACCCATCAGGTCAAAGTCAGAATCTGTTATTTGTTAAAAGTTTTCTGAGTCTGAAAGAAAGAATTCCAGACAAGACCATTTACAAAAATAAAGCCACTTTTAGAGTGATCTAACTTTGAAACTGGCATAAAGCAAGCAAACAGACTGAACATTGCAACCTGAATTACTTCATTTAATACTGTAGAGGCAGCTACTCAACATCTTTCTCTGTATCAGTGCCTCTACTGACAACCAGTGTCAAACCCTGACATAGCAAGAGCAAACTCCTGTTAAGGTGAGAAGTAGGCAGATCTGTTACTACTGTCAGTTCTGACCGCCACTTCTTCAGCATTCACCCTGCAGAACTGCGGTGATACTGAATCCACTGATACAATCTCTTCTGTGTCTACAGAACACAAGATCGTACATACACAGGAATAGCTACTGAAAGAACAGAACATAAACCAGCTTTTTAGCCTGTATGGACTACCGCACGTAGTTTCACAGGTGTTTACCTATGTTAAATTATTGCACAGATAGGTTACATACATGTTCATCTAAGAAGTACATCATGAGATTAACTTTTTTAAGTTAAATCAGAGATGTACGTACGTATTCATATGCATATTATACAACACATGTGCAAACCCATATGCACCTGCATACACTGTGCATTACCTTGCTTGCTTTTGACGGACTCTTACAAGTCTTTTGTGAAGTATCTGGGGACGGACATTCAGAAGTAGGCTCTGGATTTTCAGGATCAGGTTCTACAGACATAGAGACAAAAGTGGGAAAATCAAGTCTTTTGAGAAGATCGCTAAGCACTTTAATAGCTCTTTTGAAGGAAAATATAAAGTTGTTGTAAGAGACTATTCAGTATGTCAAGTGTCATACAAGGTCATCTGCTTACTGACCTTCCATAAATTCAGTGAAAGAAGGGACCTTAAGCTGCAACTGGGAAATGAGATTTGAATGAGATGAAGGTGTAGACTGAACATGAGACGGTGAGCATGGGCTACAAGGTGATTCTCCCCCTACAGATGAAGCAGACCCAAACATAATATTAGAATGAGTACGGACTACCATGGGGGAAACTGGTTAGATTTATCTACCTTCAACATCATAAATCAACTCACCACTATCCTTGTCTTTCCTATGATCACTGAGAAGTAAAGCTCGCTGATAACTTCGTTCTCTCACTTGTTCCACAGAGGTTGACGCAGTCCTGGAAGAGAGAAGCACATTTTAGATTTAAGAGGATGTACTCCCACAGACCAAATTTAAGACAATGTATATACAAATACTGGGTCAGCGGAAGTTTACAGTGTTGACTGCATGTAAGAGCCAAATAACTGGTTATACATAATGTGATTTGTTAAGTATTTTGTATCTATTTTCTCCCACTTTAAATATCCCCATTTCCTGCAACTGTGTTACAAAAACTGACAATACCTCCTAATATGGAAACACCACCTGTAGATCTGTGGGTTGGTTTTTTTTCCTGAACAGTTTAAAAATCAGAAACTACACTTCAAAAAATAAAGGTTGCAGGTACTGCTTCATATTCTCCATTTGTAGAAAACCATCTTCTTCCAAAGCTGGAAATAGTTTTGTTTTTTTTTTAAAGAAGAATTTGCTCTTTAATAGTGGATCCATAGTTGTAAATACTGCACAACCACAAATGTATCTCTGTTTAAGCTTCTACATTTAACTTGCCAGATAGAGGGTATATCTTCTCTCAAGATCAATTACATCTGACAATCACGATCTGATCAAGAACATAAACAACTGCACTCCACAAAATTCAATTTTTCTTTCAGGCAAGAACATACTGCATTACTCTACAATACTGTTGTACCGTTGAAAATTTTGGTGCTGTCTGCAGGATTACTGCAAAAACTTACCAATATATTCTTCCCTGTTTAGCCTGTTTTCCACATTCTTTCCTTACAGTAGAGTATGCAACTTTCTGCACACTGAACTTACAGCCCCTTTTCAGTGAAACTTTGAAGACTGCACTTACATTCTCCCTTCAATTGGCTCTACAAAACCCTTCTATTCTGTAATAGCTGGAGCATCTGAGCAGAAGGATGTTCAGCTCCTCCGCCCATGTTCATCCCCAACACTGTTAGGCCTTCACTACAGCATAAAGAACACCCGCAGCATTTATTTTGTGCTAGTAGCATTTTGGAGACAGAGTCACCACAGTGACCAAAAAACACAGTGGAAAATGTTGTACACGTTTATACAGACTGAAGTCATTTTATTTTCCCCCTTCACACCATCTCTCCCCAGGTTTTATGGTTGTTGGAGTATCTGGCATGGCATCCAACAGAGCATATTGTCTGCACACAGGGGAACCAATTAATGATCATAAACAGTGATGCAGGTATCACCACACGCTCTCTACCTGAGCAGAAGGAACCATTAGGCAGACTGCATGCAGCCCTGCACACTGCACTTACTTAAGCAACAACAAACACCACAAACACACTCGAGCCAAATCACCGAAAAACAGACTTCCTAAAGTCTTCTAGAAGCTTTTGCTAATCAATACAGATTATTCTCCTGTTCCATCCTTCCTCCCTACAGTACTTTCAGAACAGTTTTGCGATTTAAGATGAAAAATATTCCCCTCAGCCCACAGATGAAGCAGTGGAGATGCAAGGACATGAGCGCATAGCCAAGGTCATCAAAAATGGACTCAAATCTCACAGCCATGACAGCATCCTCTCCATCCTACTGCTGCTCCCTCCTCCACACACCTTAGCGAGCACACACAGCTCAACTTGTGCAATGGTGGAAGGAGCACGCCTACTCATTGATACCATTTTCTAGAGATTTACAACTGTACTTTACCTACGCAATTTTCTAATCTACAGAACTAGGCAACTTGTCTTGCTCAAACCAATACCTATTTTGCTCTTAGAAAACAAAAAAAGCAAAGCAGAATGAAAATAAGTTAACCAGTATCTTATGGGTAATTTTTCATACATTCTAATCTTTATGAGGTATCTGCTCTATTTCTGAGGAAAGCAGTAAGACAACTCTTTACTAATCTGAAAGAAGGGCTTCCAATCAGTAATCTGCAGCTGCACCCTTATCAACGAAAACCAGATTTCAAATAGAAAAGACTCAGAATTAAGTAATTAATTCTTCAGCACTTTGGTCCTATAGTTTTGCGGCTTACCACTGAACTTCTGGTTCATTCTTCTCACTGGAAGGCGATTCCTTAATTGCACAGTTGTTGCCAATGTCTTCTGGAGCTGCATTATAAACAGTAGTTGGCAGTGGTAAAGGTAAGCTTGCAGCATTATCAGTTTGCTCCCCATTTTCACCACTGTTGTTATACCCATCATTAGCACCGTTGTTACTACTTGTATTTCCTCCACCAGCAGCATGAGGAGATACTGTAACCAGAGGGAAGTTTTCTGTCTTTGAGCCACTTTTTCTAGCTTCTCGTTGTCTCTTACGGTATTCTAATAAGGATACCTAGGGAGAAAAAAACAAAACAAAAAACAACCACCCAAACATTAGAAAGGAAGTTCACTTGTTTCTTTTCTGACACTTCTGATTAAATGTATTCTTTCAGTAAGACATACCATTTACTTGGTTCTAGAAGAAAATGCAGATAGATTAATTGAAGATATTTCACCGCATCTGCAGTGAATTTACAGAGTACTGAGCAACTAATGACTATAAGGACAATGTAAAGAAAAGCTACTACCAAGAGAAGGAAGTATGCATTTTGCCTCAGGGAAGAAGATGATGATGATGCAGGTCAGCAAAAGGGCTACTGCTGAAATCATACTGTTAGTTGAAGCTACAAAGGACTTTACAGCTCTTCCTGGAACTGCAGCATTAGGGAGAGCATACTGATACAGTAGAGCTAATTTTAAGAGGTGTCACATTGTGGTCTCAGTCCGACTCCCTCATAAGAAAAACCCACCACACTTCTGCCTCACTGTACTATACATAAATCAAAAGATTCTCTAAGCTTTTCATAGATTTTTCTTAACATATATAATTCACAACTTAAAGTTTCATTCTTTTCCCAGTTTATTTTGAATGTGTCTTCACTGCACTCTAAAAGAGACTGATTAAGAACATATTTTAATGCTAAATTCCAAGTAAAGTTTATTACCAAAAATGATGACACATGAAGGGAGAAGTGGTTTCTACTTTATATATATATAAAAATCACTACACAGAATCTTCCATAGAATAGAAAACAGTTTAAATGTTAGTAAGTTACCTTCAGTAAGAAAAATGTATTTTCAAATGTTTTCACTATGTATCTTCAGGATTTGAAGCAGAACGCTGAAATACTGACCTTCAGACCTACTTTATTCAGTAAGGAAACTGGTTTGGAAAAAGTGACATTTAATGTCTTTATATCTTTTCTTCCAGTTATCAGCAACCTACTCTGAACCATGAAGCATCCAAAACAAGAAGCTAAGTACAATAATGAAAAAAATTCACATTTAACTGGCTTAGTCCTCAATAAAAGCAGACATCCATTTCTACACAGAGAAAGAAAGCAAGGCAGCATGCTTCTTTTTGCAGTCCTAGGTTTTTCTGTTTGTTTTTAAACAGATCTATCCATTAAAACTCATCTATATGTCGGGGTAAGAAAAGTTAAAAATAAATATTTAATTTTTCATGTAAGAAAGTTTAGGTTTTAAGAACTGAATTTGAGTCTTCATAAAAGAAAGTTTAGATTAAGAACCAATCTTACTTTGAAACAATTTATATTATTTCCACATCACATGACTGGGATCCCTTGAAGAATATTGCTTTAAAGAAAGCTTAAGTATTAAGAATGGATGAAATCTATGCATTGTGGCCACTACACACAGGACCGTATTGAAATGGGATGAACTTGTATAATGGTGAAAAAAACAGAGGAGCAAATACCCATAGAAATGTTGAAATATGCAAAAACCTCCTTTAACAACTACATAAGGACATGAATGTCTTATGTGATCCTAGGGAAAAGGTTCGATTATCCTCCTATAAAATTCCTGAATTCTTACCTTTCCTTAGGTGAGACTCCCACCCCAGTTTTTACACTGTAAAAAGTTGCATTTTTTTGTGTGTCCTTGGAAAGCCTAAACCCCATTCTTTCAGACAGATGTAATTTTCTCTGGTTACTGCTTCAAACTGAGACTTTTAGACAGAAACCCTGGGGTGGCTGTCAGGGGGAAACCACGCCTTTTTTCATTTGGAGATTAGTGTAGCATAAGCCCTCAGCAGTAATAACCAGAAAAAAATCCTTGTCAGCAAGAGAAAGGGGGGAGGGTTACTGAAGCACTAAGTGTTGCTAGGATTTGAAAAGAAATTAATTTGAAGAATGTGAAGCTACAGAACTTTTTTGCTTATTTTTTTTGTCTTTGCCAAAACAGCAGGGCTACAGTGACACTCATGGGATCTAAAAAATTCTCAGGGTCAGGACCAGGTAAGAACAGAGCTCCTACTATCTTGCTTCAGTTATGTCTTAGTTTGAAGCAGTGTAAACAAAAAAACCCAGTTCCAATGGAGAACTCTGGAAGGAAGAATCGTGAGTGCTCCCTAGCAGGATGCCCCAGAGCACACACATTGTGACGCCCCTGCCCCCCGATCATTATTTCCTTAAAGAAAATAAATCACATCTTTCAAACAAGAAAGATTACCAGTCTGTTGTAAGACAGAACCAGCAAGCTGCTGCATTGGAGACTATTGCTTTCCATGTTTGTCATCCTTTCTGCAAGGAGCAAAGGGAGTCTAACCCGACAGTAAAGTGCAGTCAAAGACAGTTACGCAGGGTAACTTCCAATTCTGGTTTCAGTTGCCCATGACCACACAACTTACCTACAAGAACTGTTTTCATGAGAGTAGCAAATTTAGATTGTGCTTATTTTTCAAACACAGAAAAAGAAATTAAGCCAAGAAAAAGATTTCTTGGAACTGAGGAGTCCTGTGCAGTGCTAACAGTGAAAGCAAGATACCTTAAGTATATAAAACCCAGAATTTTAAAGTCTCAGTATCATAAATCTCTTTGTGCAATTTCTTGCAGTAATTCATAACAAATGTTCACAGTGTATGATCTCTATGATGCTAGTATACATTCTGTGTAAGAGAATATTGTAATACTTCATGGCATAAGCAACCATCTTCAAACCTGAAAAGCAATTACTTATTGAGCAATTAATTTAAGACTCGCATGAAATAGAAGTGAATTTGTATCTATTACTTGGGGAAAAAAAATAAATTTACTAATGGGCATATGCAACTTTACTCTTTGCTCTTCATTATTTCCCCTAATAATGTCTACTACATTGTAGTATCTAAAGATAAGCCATCAGTTGTTTTTTAGTATTTTTTTTTTCTGTAATAGAAATATCATTAGTAGACTATGTAAGACAGACCAAATGATTCTTAAAATTATAACCTTTTTCTTTTGTGGAGGATTCTGGGGTGTGCAATTTCCATCCATCAAGTTGTCGTTATTGACAGTCCTTCCAAAGCCAGATGCAATTCCATCTTCTGAAGTACAAAAAACAGATGCTTCCATGAACATGCCTCTAGCATCGTCTTGAATCAGGCACTTTGACTCGCTTATTCTGAATCCACCTCCTACCTCCAACTGATGTGAAGGGGTCAAGTCCCTCAAATTAGAATTCATTGAGAAATTTACACCTGTCCTATCGGGACTTTTTACCCAGGAAGAATAAATTGTGCCCCGTCCACAATGAGCAGTTTCTAATTGGCTGTTTGAATCAGTCCTATCATGTGTGGGGGCTTCCAGGTTTTTATGCAGTGCACTTTGCTCAATTACTTCGAGTCCCAGCTGGAGGTCTGACACAGATTCCATCTCTCCAGTGCACTGCCGCGTGACATCAGTCCTATTCCTTGGACTGGAATATCCAATAGTCTTTATTTCTTGCAGGCCCATTTCTGTCAGGTTGGAATTTCTGAAGGAATTCAGTGCTAGAATTGATGCTCTGTCATATCCCTGTGTGAAGAAAAAGCATGTCAACTATTTTTCCACACTCCCAACAAAACTGCAACATTCTGACATTCAGTTGTCCCTGTAAATGAGATTAAAGGCCTTCTAGTACCATGAATTTATCTATTTTTAAGAAACAGTTCTACAGCCAGACACTTATTTCTACTACTGCCATGTATTAGGTAAAAGCATTTTAATAAAATGCACATTAACCGAAGTCAGAATAAACTTCAAATGCAAGGTTTTATTTATGACTGGCAGAGGAAGGGGAGGAGCTTCAACAGGATCAAGTCCCTGGCCAGGAAGTTACAAAGCACTTGCTTCAATTCAACATAAAAGGGATCCTCAGTGTTGAAACATTTCTTTCAAGAAGAAAAAAAAAGGGGGGGACCAAAAGGAAAACCTTTTCTGAGACACTTTCAAATTTTGAGACAATATTAAAACCAGTATGCTGTAGAAGGAAAAAAGATTTTTTTATTTTTGTACTTCTTAACTGTATTGATCATGAAAAACCCAGCATATATCAATGGCTGGAAGTAGATTTTCTAAACCAGCATGTTTTTAAGTCTTCATGAATCCTTTTTAAATTATTTCTATTACAAAGCAAAAGTTCCTAAGTAAAACCCCAAGTCGGACAACCATTAAAATACACAATTACAGTAGTTTAGAAGTAATTGTTAAATTCAGTTGACAGCTGTAACTGTATGAAAAATTTTGTGTATTTCAGCATTTATTAAGATTTTGACCTAAAAAATTATACATATGTGCTTAACTCCCAGGGGAGAGTATTTAGATCATTCATTTACATGACTCACCGGAAGAAGTGAAAGTCTCCATTAGTATAACCCGCTAAATCTTTTTGTTACTTATTTTTACCTCTTCCTTTTAAGTGCCATTAAGTTTACGGTTCAACACCTTTACATAAATTGTGTAGTTATCACACCAAGTTCGAGCTCCACATTGCTGTGGAACATTTCCTCACTCTCCTGCGCTGGGCCAAAGGGTCCCCATGGGAGTTCTCATGCTTCACTGTCCTCGAGTGGCCCGGCCACTGGCCTCAGCCCCACAGCAGAACACATCCACCCCCAGGCTGGGAGTACCAGGGCACGTTCCAACAGCACTTGCTGTTCCTGAACTAATCCACCTAAACCCATTTATTACATATCTGCTGTGCTCTCTGAGCATAAGGCTCAACAGAAACAATTAAGAGATGCTGGTAACAAGGAGAAATGTTAACTGAAACCTAACTACAGCCTGAAAAGCACAAGTGGTGTTGTTCTTTTCTGATCTATAAATTGCAGCAGTTACTCCTTTCCATGACAGCCATCAGGTTTTTTAAGCAATATAGAAAAAGAGGAGAGAGATACCAGTTTAAAATAGAAAATGAAATAGGTAAAGTGGAAATACAAAATAATAAGCAAATAAAACCTGTAGAGAAGTCATCCTTTACATTCCAGGAAACTTGCAATGGCTGGTGAAAAACACTCACTGAGAACAGCACAGCCATAAAGGTGAAATCAAGACACCATTTGCAGTTTTTGGCAAATATCCTTACCTCTTGACTGTAAGCTCGCCTTTTTATTTCTGGGGAACTGTCAGGTGAGGAAATATTCTAAATAAATAAGAAGAAACTGCAAGTCAATTTCCTTTTTAGCCTGGAGAAACATAAAACACCTCCTTGTAGGAGGAGTACAAATACTGCTTTACACTAGAATGTGTAAACACATTCTCTGAACACAATTAAATTTGTTACAAATCTCACCTCAAAGTGCATGGTATTTCCATGTATACATGGAGTTACAGGAGTAACTGGTGAATATATGGGTTTGTAACCATTTCTACAAGCTTCATCTTCTGTTTTTACCCTAGGAGGAGTAGCAAACAACGATGGCTCGGAGGCAGTGATGTCAGTATGAGTTGGTGTGGCATATGGAGAAGGAGTAGGTGTGGAGGTTTCTGAGAATGCAGACTCTAACAGCTGATACAGTCTTCGTTTTTTTAGTGGTGTCGTCAGATCTGTGTGTTAAAATTAGGAAAAAAGCTAGAAGAGATCTAGGTATAGTAATCACTTACAGTTGTTCAAGTACTTCATGTAATGAAATTATGAACTCCACATTAAAAAATTAGTAAGATTACAAAAATCTCTTAAGGGCAAGCTTCCTGAAAGACGAACTCTTAACACCCTACAGATAGATCAGTAACTGAAATTCGTGTGCTAGGATGATGGGAAGCACTGTTTACGTTTCCAGAAAAGGGAACGTCAACTTCTATGCATTTTTAAGACTGTTCAGCTGGAAAGTGGAAATTCAAAGTTCCAGACTATACACAGGAATCATAGGAGATGCTCCATATCCTTACGGAAGTGTTTAGTTTTTAGCATGTTCCCATGTTGTATTATGCCTACAAGACTACACACAGCTTTTCCCCTGTGCGCAACATAGGCCCAATGAATTTAAAAGGAATTCTGAATAAAACAGCATGGAAAATGAATTTATAATCTAACCTCTTAATATACTCTTAGTCAAAAACATTAGTCTTTTGCTGACTGGAAACCCTATGAAATACGGTGGTTACTTATCTAGTATCAATTATACATTAAAGGGGGAAAAAAATCCCAACCACTATGCAACTAAGCATTTCCTTCAAAGTAAGTATCAGGAAACAGTGCAAATAACCCTGGCATTTTCATTAACTCATCACTTTAAAAACCACGGTCCTCCACATTTAACTACTTTGGCATAGCTCTTATGTACCGTATTAGTAAAAGCTTCACCTGTTAAGGAACAGCTGTCATTCAGTAACAAAAGACTTTTATTTTCACCATTGATGGCTGGACTTCTAGATCTCTCTTGCGATGGTGAATTAAATCTATCAATCATTGTCGAATTTTCTTCTTCCAAAGCCTGCTTCAACCAACGCTGTAATAAAACAAGTTCAAATCAGTGACTTAACAGTTTAATGCTAAATGTTTCAAAACACCTTACACATGACAGAACTGGTTTGCCAACCAGCTTTTTTCTGCCTGAATTCGTGCTAGCAAATAAAGGCTTATTTTTAATTAATATGGGATGGGGAGCCATAATGAAAAGAAGCATTACCTTCTTACAAGAGCCAGTAATGTTTTCCACAGGTTCTTTTTTCCTCCTCTTTTCTGAAAGGAATGGTGAAGTAAAACGAATATAGTGCTTTGGAGTTGAATACACATGTGGACTGTAAGTGAGACCTGGTAAAGAATTCAGTTGAGTAGCCAGAACTTCAGGGTCGGTAGTTATGCGTAGAGGCCTTTCTGATACACTGTCTGTAGGCTTCCCTGTTTTATCACTCTTCTCACTTAACCATTCACTGACCAAGTGCTAAACAGAGAGAGAGAAAACGTTAGTGTTTTGTGAGTGTTTTTGTCAGTGACTTTTAGAAATTTAGTCTAATTGTTCACCTAGTCAACTGTTACACAAACCAGAAAACAGCTAGTTTCCAGGCTGCAAGTTTAAAAAAAACCAACACACACGGCAAGAATGAGGACAATTTTAGTAAAATAACAGGGACAGCAGAAGGAATCAGTATAGACTTGCTCTACATACCAAAGTTTTGGGGGTTTTGGTTTTGTTGGGGTTTTTTTGTAAACTAACATTTAGTTCTTTCGTATTTAATTCTCACTGAACGTACTATACAAGTGCCCAGATCAACTGTACTTACAATGTGAATTTAGTAACAGAATTCCAAGACAAATTTTAGGTTTGTGCCTGAGTACCTAAGCTGAGGGGCAATAGTAACATTAACAGCACAAAGTTAAGTAAATTCTTCATCAGATTTCCATACTGTCAGGACCGTGCTTCAGACAACGTGTCAGGCAGACGGCTTGAACATTCTTCATTATTGTAGTTGTATTAAATTACAACACATTTACTATGGCACACTTGTCAAAAAAGGGTATTCTTTGCTAGCTAGTTCAGTGTTTTTGAAAAACGTACCACTGGATTTTAGTTCTTATTAACAGAAAAACTAACCTCCTAAATTTTACAATGGTTCAAAGTTAAAGACGTGCAAAAATAGCACATTAAATATTACTAATATGATATTAAGACTGTAACACAGATTATCATAATATATTGAATTTTAAGTTGCTTGTCTTTTACAAACCTATTTATTAATTCATTTTTAAAAGCAGGACTTTCTCCTTACGTAGGGTACACTGGGTACAATACAATGAGACATTTCACAGACATTTATCCTTAATACTATGAAACAGCAAAAAGTGCAGTAATGTTCAGACTTCTCAGGCATCTTCCTTCTTTTTTGCTATGCAACACACAAAAAAGGAAGAAAGATTCTAGTCTCCCCTCTGACAAAAATTTAACAGTGATGCAATAAGCAGCGGTGAGATGACTCAGGTGCCTTTGGAAAAAAATTAAAGTTAAGTATGTTTGGGGATTTAAGATAAAACCATCTGAAATTGTTACTGTTCATTTGACAAGAAGTTTCAACGTATGACTTCCTTCCCGTTCCTCTCCACTGAATAACATTTTCAGAACTTGTAAAGCATGCTGAAAAGTCACTTTTTAATGCAGTCTTTTCTGCTTTATTCACACTTACAGATTTAAGATTTTTTCAAGTGTCTTTAAGTATTGTGGCGTTGCTTCAAGCTTTTTGCAATGCAGTCCAATAAAAAATTAAAAACAAAGCACTGAAGAGTGTAAAGAATCTTCCCTCCAAACATGCACATCAATTTTGAGTGCTTAAATCCATTCACTTCAGAACAGACATCTCAGAAACGCTAGAAGTTAATGATTTCTTTTGAGATACTCTGTTTGCTACCATTAAAATACCTTCTAAAGCATATGATGAGCAAAGGAAGGAAAGGCAACTTTTATTTCCTTTTAAATTAACAGTTTCAATTATGTTTTGATTATGTATATTATTTCAGCCAATTTAATAAGTACCTCCCTTAGAAAACATCTGTTCCAAAACTGTTCTAAAAGATATACTTTGGAAGTCTCTTTAAAATCCAGAGTAACTTCTACCAATGGACGTTACACATACCTTTTTTAATCTCTTAATTTACCAGTGAGTGGCTATGTAATGGTGATTTTTAAATAAATGAGTCAACATATTTTTAAATATATATAGTTGCATACTGATGCAGCAGCCTAAAATTTTTTAAAACTCTGTTAAAAGTCCATCCTCTTCTTCCCATTCCTTAAGAGACATACCTTCTTTGTTTTAGGATACTTAGTAGGGCATTTATTAAGTGCTGGAGCTTCCGTTTCAGTAACCATTTCTGTAACAACAGTTTCTGTTTCAGGCTCAGCTACCAGTGCAGCATTCTCAGTTTCATTATGCTGTGAAGTTACTTCCACGTCAGGAGAAGATGGCTGGATATCAGAACACATGCTGACAGTTCTGTGTCGTCTACGTTGCTGTCCAATGTGAGTTCTACTCCGTGAGAAGCTTTTTCTCTGTTTAGCTCTATTAACTTTGGCTGGGGTAGGCTTGGTGGCAGTTTCTTCTTTTGCTGGTTCCTGGTACAACAGAAAATTCTAGTAAACAGATCCCACATACGTCTAAAACTATGTCTCTTTGTTAAAACAAGATGTCAATCTGCCCTTCCTTTACAGATCCAAAAAGCTTCTATTCTCATTTTTGTTGTCAGAACTAAAATACTTCCGAGACAATATTTCTATCCTTCTTCATGGCAAACCACAAGATTTCCTGTATTTTCCTCCCAAGCACCTATTGTATCACTGGCAGTGTATTCACACACACACAACAGTCACTGGTCAGATCACCACAGATGTAAGAACTGCCATACCACGTTCATTCATCCATAAGCTACAAATCAGCTGCTTACATCATGATGTCTTTCAGTCCAATATCCTTTTGGTAATTTATAGTTTACTAAGTGTTTAGCATTGTCACAAAAGGTACTTAACAGCATGCTGACAGAAATTATCCAGGGAAGCAACCCGAACTGAGAATTTGTAGGAGTATTTGCAAGGTAAGAAGCATCCAGCAACAACAGAGTAAAAAATTGTTTATGAAACATTAAGTATCATCTGCAAGAACTCAGAACAAACTATGCCTTAATAATTCCTTTCCTTTAAAAGAAAAGAAAGGATTATAATCTGTTCCTGAACAACCCACTGAAGAAGCAAGTTGTTCTCCACTGGTTATAGAGGGTGCCTAAGGAAAGCCACCTCCTGTGGCTAAAGTCAGCATCAGTAAACACCTCCCATCCTGAACTTCACATTCAGACTTCAAATTCATACAGCTGGTGTGTGTGTGCACATTTGTCTAAACAAATGTAAATGAAATTCCTTATAAACGAATTCTATACATATTTTCTTGAAAAAAAAAATCAGAAGCTAACGTAATATAATGTCAAAGAACTAGACAGATTTTGGTCAAATACATTTGAGTTCAGAGGAAAAAGTATTTCATACATCTTAAAGTGCAGCTTGACATCCAAACCAGTAAAATATGCCATGTGAAAATCCAGCTTTAAAATAAAGTTCAAGATAACTACCTGAACAAATTCAGTGTCATTGAGAATCTGTGCTTCCTTGCATTCTGATTTAACCTCAGTTTTTGCTGTGCTGATTCTTTCCAAAGCCTGTTCTCTTCTTTTTTCTCTTTTTTCTAGTCTGGCAAAAGCTTGCAGGATAGCTTCCATTTTCCGTTCTTCTCTTGTCTGATGGATTTAATAATAATCATGATGAAGTTTCAGTCATAATCTTTTGCCTATGTAAATACGTAAATAAATACTACTTTTTTTTTTTTTTTTAAGTACTTCAGAACATGTTTACTGTATGTTGACATTGTATGTATGGAGATCAATTTCAGCAGAAGCTCAGAGGAATGGTAGATGTTACAATGACTGCAATTATTACAGACTTCTTCAGAAAGGCTTGCATTTATACCAACCCTGACAAACAAGAAAAGAGTCCTGCTCTGGATTTAAGAACTTGCTAAAAATAGTAATTTACTAGCAAATTACTGGCCTATAAGCATAAAAAGAATACATAGCTCTGAGCCACTTGCTTGCATGGGTAGTATTTAAAAAACAATGAAACACAAATGACCAGAAAGACATGAAATACTAACACATGTATGAAACAACAACAGAAAGCTCCATTACCCTCTGACACAATTTTCCAAGTGTCACAAACTACATCAAACCATACAATCAACATCCAAGAATCACTATTTCAAAACAGGGTAACATTAGGAAGCTAAATTTTCTGTCTATCTCTAATTCAGGTCCTAGTACTGTCAAGAGGCAGATTCCTTCATCTGCACAGAGCTCTGCTTATGACAGTGCACAGGTGACAGAATTGGGGGCTTCTATTACACTGGTTTTTTTTATAAATGCCTGCAGCTCAACAGTGCATTGATAGCAACAATGTGTTTATATCAAAGAAAGAATACGTGCAAATATATTGCTCATGAGTGAATGAGTAACCTAATTTTGTTTTGCCCCTGAACCTGCCTCTGCTTGGTAAAATACAGGCAAACTTGCAGTTATTTGCAATCCTCATAATGGAGCTAGAGTAATAATTACATCTTTAGTTACAGCAGAGTTGCTGTAGTAGTTAAGTTTCAAAGAGAGCTTTGCTTTAGTAAGAATATACAAAGGTAAAATGCCAAAAAAACCCCAACAGGCCAGCACATTCTCTAGAGCAAAACCAATACATCCAAAGTGTTTGATGAGAATCATTCCTCAAAAGCATGACAAGACACTTGTATGTTAATACTGGAGCTCATGCTGTCATTCTTCAGATTTCGAATTAAAATATACTTTTTACTTGAGCAGATATTGCTTTCTGATGTCTAATAAACACAAGTCTCATTAATTTTCCTACTGACAGATTTGTAGGAAATACTGACCAAAAGGTATGTATACCCCATCCCCCTTTATTTTTTTAAGGTCTGGGCAGATATAGACAGTTTTGGTGCCACCTTGAACATCACTTGTCATAAGTTCTGTGAGCACGAACAATAAAATGAAAATTCCAAATATTAGTATTTCATTATACAACTTGGCCAAGATTTTGATTTAACTAGTAATTTCAAGTATCTCACATTTTGAATGCCTAACAAAAAAAGCACATTTTAAAATGCCAGTTTTTGTAACACTGTTCTACCAACCTCTGAAAATTAGGATTTCTGAGGCTTTAGACGTTGGGAACTCAAAAAATAATTAGTCAGGCAGAAATTCTGACTCCCAATACAATCTATAAAAATGGCTATTACAATTAACATGCAATGAGAGCGAAGAAAATAAAATCTACATGATTTCTACAATGTCTTTTTTAAAGGCAATCAAAAAAATTATATACATTTGAAGACAAAAGCAGGTTTTTGTCAGAAAGCAATGCTCAAGCCAAATGAAATGCTCTCAAAGCATTTTAAGTAGAAGTTCATGTAAGGATCTGACTTCATATATACTCAGATTCTGCAAGCCTACAAAAAGGCAGCAATTAGCATGGGAAGAGCAGGTGTCACTAAGCCTTAGTGACAACTTTAGGCAGCTACTTGCTTCCCAACTTACCATCTTCCTTTTCCTTTCTGCAATCTGCTCCTCTGATTCCATTTCTACTTCATTGCTAATGGGAGTTTTTTCTTCTATATCATCAATAAAATCTGGCTCCTGAAAGATGGAAATGACTGCTTTACAGAAGCTCTACTACTCTTGCAAACTAGGGAAAACTAAAAGCTACAGAGAACTAAGATCCTCAGATCACTACATCAAAAGGAACCAAGCCAATAGATCACAACAAAAAAAAAAGTAAACCCCCCCTAATAACCACACTTGTACCATTGTATAAACCTGTAAATACAATCACCTGACTAGATCTTTTCCATTCTGAGCTTAGACACATCTGTATCTTTTTTCTTTAGCATACTGATCTTACTGAAATTTTGGGGTTCCATTCCCACTCCTCCACCCCACCAACAAAAAAAAAAAAAAAAAAAAAAAAATCAAAATGAAACCTCCAAACCAATAGAAACTTTTGGGCACTAACACTGGCCACTGATCTAGCCACTTTGTATCAGTTACAAAATTAGGAGTGTTACATAACACACCCATTAAAAAAAAAGCATTCGTTTTAGTGAAATAGAATGAATGTCAAAGGAGATGTTAACAAACAATTACATAGAAGTTCTTCTCAGCTCAAAAGTGTATTCTATTAAAGTCATGTTTTCCATTTAAACTCTCACTATAGAATCTAATGACAGTGCCATACCATAAGGAAACACAAGAGTTAGCTAACTAATAATAGGGTTCTGTTTCGGAAAAAAACCAACAACTGTGAAACAGTAACTTCCAAAAGAGTTAAGTGTTCACCACTGCTATATGCAATTTCACTTTTACATAAAGGACTAGACAAAGTTTTTTTTAACATCTGTCTTAAAACTACATTTTCCCATATGCTTTCTTTACCTTAGCATTATATATTTTACCCCAGAGGAAAAAAGCTATTAAGTGACTGACTTCTATGCTTAGATATACATTTTAACAGCTTTATTCTTCTCACAATTCCTACTGTTTTAAGTTCAGTTTTGAAAAACAATACGAATTCTCCTGTGACTGTTTATATAATATAAGCACAGTATATTACATTAAAAGCTCAGGAGAAGGTTCCAAATACCAGTTATCACTTGTTAAAAACAAAACCCAAACAAAAAAAAATTAAAAAAATCACTTAAGATGAGAAAGTTTAAATGTTGCCTCACTGTAGATCACAATTTGTAAGTCACATGCCATGCCTTCTGGACTTCCAAGCACTTTTATGCTATTTAGCCACTACAACTCCAGAACAATTTGATCATCTTATGAAAACTGGAGGTCAATATGTTCATTTTTACCTTATTTCCTTCACTCCTAAGTGATGTTAAAAGAACTAGGAAATGGCTCCCTCCCAGAATAACTCCTTTTTCTCTGCCCCTAAATCATCAAAACCCATAATGTAAGGAAAAAAAAAAGTCACTACTACACACAAAAAGAAACAAAAGATAGATAGTTACTAAGGTAACCATCTGCTCATGTTAAATATTTTTAATAGCTGCTCTGCAAAACTAAGTTAATAATTAATCTCATGGATCTCTCCCACTAGTTCTTTCGAACCCACATATTAAAAGACAGACTAATTGAAAATTGACTACCGTGGTATATTACCAGGTAGCTTTACCATACTATCCACCTATTAACCAGTATTTAGCTTCAAAACACACTTTCATCCTCCCCACTCCCCAAACTCTATTTAATAGAGCTGTAAAGCTCTATTAAACACATAACTGCAGCTGACACTTAATATTCTCAGTTGAAGTTTTATTTGTTATAAGAGCAGGGCTACTTACTGCTATGTTTAAAATACTACGCAACTAACCAAAAGACACTTCAGGATGGACTGGGAGCTCCTGAAAGCATGACATGAGGCTTTCATATTAAAGACCCACAAAGAAATTCAGAGAAAAAACGTGTCATTAAAACTGGTATGGGAACCAACATATCTTTAAATACAATCAAATACTAAGGAAAACTGACATCAGTATAAAAAATTCTGAACAGCTTATCCATCATGATTTTTTTATAAATCTCCATACCCCTTTTCAGTGACTCTCCTTTGGAGAGTATTTGTGTTTAAAAGCTTTTCTTTCTCATCATCTTTGTGTCAATACCTGATTATTAGAAATGGATAGCCTGAGGGGAGAGAGCTTCCTCTGTTTATTATCTGCGATTTTCATTTTGGTGGCTGCTCCTTCACAGTCCAATGTGATGTTCTGATTTTGAGTCTCCTTTTCTCTTGAAACATCTTTCTCTTTCTTTCCCTTTTTCCTTCTGGTTTCATATCCAGTATTGATGTTTTCTGTAGGCTCAGAACGTCGGAGAACTGGACATTCAGGATTTTCTTTGAGGCAAGCACAATCCACTTTGTATTTACTAAAAGTAATTAAATGCAAGAAGGTGTATTTTGATTAGGCTGTACAGCAATGAGACTTTTCAATGCTAAATCACACAAGCTGATACACTTCACATTAAACATCTGCTATGATGCAAACCAACCATATTAAAAGCAGTTGACTCAAGTTTTCACCAAGATATACAATATTGCTATAATTCAAAAATCTCATCTACTGGTTAACAGAATTCGTGGCTGTTTGCCACATGGAATTCTTTTAAATTCAAGGTTAGTATTTGCTTAAAAGATGGAAGACAGCTGAAACCTGAGTATATCCTGGGTGGAAATACCACCACCACATTCAAGAAATTAACAGACGCATGGAAGGCAGAGAGTTCTTGCTTTATGCAAAGACAGTAGACACAATTTATAGAACGAGCACACTAGAAAGAACTGAAGAGTCACTTTATACAATTTTAAGTTCCGCTTGGTAAGTAGGAACTGTTATTCAAACACATTCAACTTACACAGGCTGTCAGCTGCAGGTAGTGAACACAACTACTACATACTTTTGAAAGAATAGATAACAAAACCCAAAAAACCTATCAAGCAGGCAATTTCTCAGGTTGTCTTCATGTGAGGGATGTAGGAGTACGTCTCCAACACTTAACAGTGCAAGGTATCTTGAGCTAGTCTGAACCCAAGTTGATTAATACAGGTAATACTCTATGGACATAACTAGTTCAGGTCCAGGAGTAGTGACGGCATGTCTGCACAGCACTGCACCCAAGCTGACTTACGAGCAGACCACAGAAAAGTATATTACCTTGGTGTAGCAAAGCGTGAAACAGTTGGACTGCTTCTGGACCCAACCAAGTGCACATACAGAAATAGGCTCTTCAATGCTTCAGTTTCCAAGGTTAGTATTAGCCTAGGTGTTCCTGGGCAATGTACCTAGACCCTAGAACATTTCCTACTAGCCAAGAGAAATCATTACTAGATTATATCACTCAGAGGCCTTATTTTGCCATCAGATTTCAAAGAGGTGTTTGAATAACAGTTCCTACATATGTGAATGTAACAACCATTTATTTCCTTTACCATTTCAAAACCACACTTACAGATAATGGCAACAGTTTATTAGAGCTTTCCCCAATTCATCAAAGGAGCAGCAGTTATATTCAGGAAAATGTGTAATAGGCTATAGAGTCTAAGCCACTAAGCATTCAGTGTATTTGAACGTTCTTAATCACATACTAAACACAATTTATACCTAAATTCCACAGACACTGTCTTCCTGAAATTATACTACAGAGGCACTCTGAAATAAATAGGGCATTACCAAATAGTTCCAGATTTTCTTCCCTCTACTCTCCCCGCACTACAGGAAACCTATATACAATGATTTTTCATAGTACACCTTTATTCATATTCATTTAAGTTTGTATCTTTTCCACATCATTTATAAGTAACTGCAACATTACTGAAATAAGGAAGAGAGATGCAGTAATAAAAATACAGAAGAAACCCTGCCCATACACGCAGTTCATAGTAAATACAGTGCTTAAGGAGCCCTGTGTTATTAAAGCATGCAAGAAAGTAAATGATATAAAAACAAAGCCACTGAATCTCAACATAGCTTAATAAGCATTAGATATATTTTAGAACAGCATGCTCAAATACTTACCAGTTTCCATAATCAAAATCAAATGCTATAGTAATCTCTGCTCCCTTTGGAATGTTATGGATGGAGTAAATGTAAAGATGAATTGTTCCATCTTCAATTACATGCCTCACCTATATTCAAGAGAACATTATTATATTATCATGAATTACTTTGGGTTTGGGGGTTTTTTTTTGTTTGTTTTTTTTTTTTAAAGTACCTGTACAGAAATTGTAGGGATTGCTCAAATTATCAGTTGGGAAACTCAAGGAAAAGGGGACTTTAAGTAAATAAAACCTAATTTAACTTTATGTATATGCTCACCTCCGCATTTGGTGTACATGAACGCCTGATGAATCGAGCTTCATTTCCGAAAGTCCTTGCATCAACACACATTTCTAGTCCATGGAATTTGGAATAAAACAAAACAAATGGGTATGGCCTGAAAACGATACAAGAAAACCAGAGTTTTATCATTTTTTAAGATGCTAAATATCACTTATTCTTCACATTAGTTAGCTTTGTAACATGATGTTTGGCACGATACACCAAATTTGTGGGTTAATCTGAGAACGACACAGGAAGAAGGAAGCAGTCACGCATTGCTCAGTAACTTAACCAACTAGAGAATTCTGGCAGTAAAATGGCCCCAAGCTGACTTGTGTCCTATTCTGTTCTTAGCCTGATGGACTTAAAAATCTATTTCTCTCACAAAAGAGAACGTCTTTGCCATTACCTTCTGAATTATTTTAGGATGGTAGAACCTGCCAATCTGTGGTTTAAGGTGCACAACTACCCAACTGAGAATGCAGAGTCCTATAACCAGGGAAGAACAAAGAAAGAGGAAACTAACTCCTGAACAGATCTGTTAGGATATCCAGGAGAGATGGGTGAGACTTGATTCCAGCTGCAATTATTTTTAATCAGACAACAGTAAAATGCAAGACACTGCTGGTAACTAAGACCCACTTGTACTTAAGGCAAGAGTTTGGCAAAACAGTATTTTAACAGTTACCTTATTAAAACATTTGGAAAAAACAAACCTTTTAAAGAAATATCCATTAGCTTCAAATTGTTCTCTCAGCATGAACTTTCCTCTGTATTCAATAATAAGTGCATCAGGAGGCAAGTCTTTGGCAGCTTTTAAAATTTTCTTGTTTTTTTGCACGTAACTCTATAAAGACATAAGTTAATTCATGAAGTATCATTTTCTACCATTTTTCCATTATTAACAGCAGATTATACTTTCACAACTACTAAACAATCCTATATGAACTAAAAAACCCTCCTTTTTGTAATTAAACCTCAGACTGATTTGATCAAACTGTCTTGTTCGCCTACCAATGCAACTAGTTATGAATTTAGATTTAAGGAATGCTTTAGCCCTAGTTCTCCAGTACACGGCTGAAAACCAACATACTCATGTTCTCATAATTCAAGTACTACACCCCTTAGTGCACTTAACTCTCACCACTACTAGGATGAATTGCTGCATAATTTTGTGTAACACTTTCAAAAGGCTTCAATTTCTTCAAACAAAACAAAACATGCAGACATAAAAAGGACATTCATGATTCATTCAAGGAAAAACAGAACAGGAAAATAACAAAATAATAAAAAAAAAGAATGCTGAGAGAGTTTCCAAATTTATTTTTATATCTTTAGATGGAAGGATGGCTTTTAATTAAAAACCAATACATACCCTGACAATTAGTGAACTCACACCTCTCATAACTGTCATCGCCAATCAAAAAGGAAGTAGCCTCTATGTAGGCAAAAGGCTCTGTAAGCAGGGATATTCCTCTAAGGAGGGTGTCCCATATGCCATGATGGTCTTTGAGGAAAAGAAGCAAAGATGCTTCCATTAATCTGCTACAGTAACCACTCCTCAAGATTTCTGCTACAAAATGCTAAGGTCTGTTACATGGCTCTGATTTTAAGCTGATAAGTAGCTCATGTTAAGGACAGAAAGAAAAAGACACTGCACCATTTCTTCAGAAACTAGAAATTACAGGATCTCAAGAGTTAAAAAAAAATCAGTATCAGATATCACCTACCATCAGAAACATCCTTCATGAACTAGTAATTGAAATTGTGAGTACCTAAACATCCAGCACACCTACCATACCTTAGGAAAAATGTGGACAATTAACATGTTGATACACATAGCAGAAAAAAAAAAAAGATTCCAACTTCAATGCTTCTATCTACTCTAACCACTCCTGATATTCCTCACAGAGCAGAGAAACATCAGCAAAGTTTACTGCGTTATGTCTACCACAAAAGACAGTCTAAGAACAATGCAGTGTTCAGGCTCAGACTAACACCTTAGCTATTTTTATGAGAACTGATATGCAAGTGTAAACATAACCAGGAGTGATACAGGATGTATAAAAATCAATTACAAATTCTGAGAAAGCTGTTAAAACTCTGATGCTTAGATCCGGCAAGACAAGATACAGAAAAATGAATGTGAAGTCCCCTTTTTTTAAAAAAAAAAAAAAAAGGCATCTAAACTGGTATCTTTGTCATGGCACAAAACCAGCATGCAGTAACACAACATGGCACAGCTCGTTACCTCTACTGGAGGTTTGAAAATCAGACTGCTGGTGCTGACTTCTTTTTTGTCATTTCCATTGCCTAATCTCAGAGCTATTTTTTGTGCCTCCCTCTGGACACCCTCACTGTACTGGTTATTATTTGCTTCTTCATAACGATCCATCCATGCCTTGATTTTAGTTTCCCATCCAAAGTTCGAACTGTCAGTAGGATCAATCTCTGGAGCTGAGCCCTAAAAATTAAAGTGACCAGATATTACAAGGTAAGAAAAAGATACTAAAATAAAAAGTCTACAACAAAAATAAAAAGTAAGTCTACAACAAGAAGCAAAATGAAAGGCAATTGATTTAAGGGTTGGGGCTTTTTTGTTGTTGGGTTTGGTTTGTTTGTTTTTTTTTTTTAGGAAGTCCGGTATAAAATCCTTCATTACTTAAAAGCATTGAATTGAATTCAGTAGCATTATATTTGTCCTTTTATGAATTTTATCATTTCATAAGTATCACCCAAGCTCAGGAACATACTCCCCCTTCAACAGGGATTCTAGCTTTTAGTGGGATGAGAATGGGAGACAGACATTGTTTCCTCCCACAACTGCACTGCATCATTAATCTACGAGCGCAGGAGTTGGAGGGTCAGATCTCCCTTTCTACTCAACTTTTGTGAACATATGCAAATATAAAGAACTCCAGCTCCTGCACAGATTTGATTTTCCCCTTTCAAGGGTCATGCTGTATCTTTTTTCTGCTTCATGTCTTACTAAACTTCAGTAATCCTACACCTACTACATTAAGGTTGTGACTGTACTGTTACAGGCTTTGCACAGATCATTTTTCTCCCCTTATCTGTTCCTCACTAAACAATTTTCTTCTGCAGTGCTTCAGATTCTTTTTAAAGAAAGTGCCATTGTACCTCCAGACCTCACAAGCAGCAGCCAGGCTGCAGCCAACCAATGCTCCTTACGGACAGCAGCAGCCAACCAACGCTCCCTTTTCTATCCACCTGAGCAGAGACACTATTAAACATTAATAAAACAGCAAGTAGTTCAGCAATTCAATTTACCTGTTACTGATTACATGTCTTCTGTGCCTCAAGAAAACCATACACACAAACAGCATTAAGAGACGTTTGATGCTAAGAAAACCATGAAAAAACACAATGGAACCCTACAAACACCATATTAAAAAAGCACAAAATATAGATTTTCTTCCCCAATTCTGTCTTCACTATTGGCAAGTCACATCTTATACATCTGAAGTGTAAACTGTGTCCCACTTGTTTTTATATATTCCAAGGATGAACAAACTATGGGAAACACCTAGTTTTCACACCATGCATAGCTTTATCTCTCAGAAAATTTAAAGACTGCTGTAACACTCACAATCTTACAAAGCAGACACCCCAACACAATTCCTTAAACTATGCCAACACTAGTAAGTAGAGTCCCACCAGATGAATACATGGAGGTATGACAGAGCATAACCGCTAGTTTAGCTTTCAAATGCAATATAGCCATTTCATTCTTCTGCTGCTTAGAGCTAGGAAAAGCTGGAGCTACTAAGTTCAAATGAGGTCTGTACTCAACTTTACTCCCTTGCATAGCACAAATGAGCCCTAATTCCTCCACTGGCTATTGAAAACCAAATGTTCTCAGAATAAAAATTTACAGTATACTATTTCTGTTAACTTTGCAGGATAAAGATGTAGTGCTCATCCCTTAATTTAAAATTACTATAATGCGTATGTAGTACATCAGTTATCAAGAGTATTTTAGTGCTTAATGTACAGCCCCAATTGCACTCTTGATGCTTCATATTACTTAAGTCGTACAATTAAGGTTTAAAACAAAAACCAATCAAAATCACATTACCTTTACTCGTGAAGATTTCCTGGATCCTTCTCGAAATGCCTGAAACAAAATTACATAGTCTTTGGAGGAAATATGAAATCTCTCAAGGAATTCAAAATTTATTAATGAATTAACAGCTTTTCATGTGGACCATTCTCAGTAAAACATGTAAGACAACGACAACAGAAAAAACTACGCTGAAATCTCAAGCAGGCAACAGGTAACATCTCACAAAATGTATTTTAAAAACCAATTCAGCACTTCAAGCTAAGCTCATACTGGATGTCAGAACTAGTAGTCAAGGTACCCTGAGTCTTCTCCCGTATTACAACACGTCTCTAGAATTTCAGAATTCAAGGCAAAGTAACTGAAGAGTTACTTATGGAACAGCCCATACTTATCAAGTAAATCTGTATATTGCCCACATGCTTCACTACACTCTTCCTGGAAAGAGGGGAGGGGGAAGCAGATGTCACAGATGTCCTATAATGTTAACTTTTGAAAGAAGTTTGTTTTTCTACAACAAAATCTCATTTTTTAAATGATCTCACATGATGTTGGGAGATAACAGAAGAATATGTGGTATTAAGTTTATATTCAGAACTGTTCATTCAAAAGGAAACACTTTACTCAAGATTTCCAAAAATATATTGGTAACTAATTCTGACTTCTGGTTTTAAAGGACAAAATTCTCATCCAAGCCAGTGAAACCAAACTGCAGAAAGGAACTTGTTAGTTTAGGAAATTCCATGTACTTTTCTTCACATGTATTATATTTGTATTCACATATATTGTATTGTTTACACCTGTAGCTAAAAAATATAATGTCCATATCACGTTTACCAAACTAGTTTGGAAGCTAACTTTCTGACCATACACTTCCACACAATTTCAACTCAAATAAATGTTCATGAAATCACATCAGGACACCTAACAGCAAACATTTCTGAACTTAACCACAACTGAAGACTTTCAAAGACAGAATTCTTCTTTGGGTATCCAAAGCCTGTTCTGCCTCACCTCTAACTACATCAAGTGGTCCGGTAAATGCAATTCCTTACAAATTCTGCCACAATTATAAAATTGAACTTTCATAGCTAGCACAGATTAACTTGGGGGGGGGGGGGGGTGCAGGAAGAGAGGCAGAGAAGACTGTATCATTTACTGCAGAGTATTATATTTCAATCTAAACCCAGATAGTAAAATATTACTAGTAATAATAGCCTGATTTTTAAAACCAGTGTCTCTTGGTAAAAGATGTCACGTCACCATAATTTATAACACAGAGTTATAAAAAGAGAAGTTACATTCACTTACTTTTTTACATTTTGCTATGTTCTGTTCTTTCTCTCCACTTTTTTTCCTTTTCTTATCATTGACTTTTGTAACTCTTGTAGCAGTTAAAGTAATTGTAGTTGGTGTATGTTGAAAAGCAGTATACAATTCCACAGGAACCTCATCACCACTCTCTGTTGCACTGGTATCCCCATCTTTAAAACAAAGAACATTCTCTAAACAATCAGATACTGTAGAAAGAACATTCACTAGTTACTCTACACCTGCTTTTAAAAAAAAAAAAACCCGTGTACTGACAAACGCTTCAAGCACTCACATGCAAAATTCATTAACAGTTGCAACAGTATGAAAATGAATGACCAATGAGAAGCTGGTAATTAACAGATGTTTGTAATGCCAGGTAAGAAAAAGATACCAGATTAATTCCATTCTTTGAATGGAATTATATTATCATATTCCATTATAAGCAAAATTAGAATCAGAACAAAAATGGTAAAAAATATTATTTGTTAACTCATTCACTTATATATAGCTTTTACTTGTAATACGGCTTTAGGATTCTCTCAGATGACTGCATTCTAGAAGGGATTAAAATTAATGATTGCCCAGCATTTCTTGTGTGGCCCTATTAATCAGTCATGTGTAAGTCATAATCAACTATTTCAGCTGCAATTTGCAGTGTCAAGTGCCTTTTTCAGGGTAAATATGTCAATTTAGCCAAAAGCCTTACCTCCTCAAAATCCCCTAAAAATAACATTCTGCTACTCAGGAAAAAGAAAAGGGAAGTCTATTTTACTCATTAAAACAAGATCACAAACAAACTGACACATATCTTTTCTTTGTGCTGCGTACCTGCAAAGGCTAAAAGCCAAAGCCTGAAATTTAGCATACATCAGCATGTATGTCAGACAAATACATTTCTGGACCTGAAACAGGATTACCCTAGTTCTGTCAAGATGAAAGGCTGTGAAATATGGGGCGGATTGGAAGAGAGATGGTGCACACGGAGAGGAGACTGCTGTTCACATGTGCTCAGTACAGACTTCTTGATTTTAGCAGCTTTTCCAAATATTCTGCCTTCAGTAAATATACCTCACACTATGCAAGACTTTTTCTGAAACTGCATAGAAGCATGCTTTACAAATACTTAATGAGAGCAGAGAAAACATTCCTTCTGAGCTCAGAAGGATGTTGCCTTAATAAGTACACTCAACAGTCCTAATTCTTGAAACCTTCTTTACTAAACAAAGAAATCCAGCTACTGGTTGCTCTGGATTTTTCTTGCTCACAACATTCTGTAACAGGATTCTTCTGTGCATAGTAAGCAATCCAATTTTTACCATCTTGGTTGTTCTTTTGAACAATTTATTAGGCACATCATTATACTCTATATATTAGGAGCTGATTATGTTTTCTGAATTTGTTTACATCTCTGCTGGGATTATTTTCTGAACTAGCATTAAAAAACCCCCACATAGAAAGAAGAAATATCTAATCAAAGGAGAATGATTAGCAGAATAACCAACATTTGAAACATGAAAACCCAAGGCCCTCTTGAAATTGTCAATGCTTGTAGTCCATACACTAGTGCCTACAGAATCATCATGCCACAGCCGAACACCTCCCCTCCCCCCCTCAAAACGCCCACAAAACACAGTCTTCCTTAGGGAAGCAACATTTCAATATTGTTGTCTACACTGTGCCCTAACTTACTGTAAAGAATAATTACCTCAACCAAACATATAATTACAGAGTTGTTTCAACACACTCCTTCCTAACCTACATAACCTGCTTTCACTTTGGAGAGCCTTAGTAAAGCAAACTAAGGGAAGATTTTGCATCTTGGAAGGCAAGATACGAACTCTCCAAATTTCACAAGAGGTTATGGGCCCAGACTCATTTCCCCATAAGAAGCAAGTGATTTCATCAGCACCAATTTCAAGACCAGACAGCTTGAAGCAACATCCTTGAACAAGTTACACATCTAGATACTGTATCTTCAAAAACAAAACAAAAACCCAAAACAACCCCACAACAATAAAAAAATAAACCCAAAGCATCCAGGATAAAATTGACTAGGGGCTTAACAAAGGTGCTCACACCACAGAACCACAGTAAGCAACCCAATGTACAGTAAGCTGCATCATCATTACACTTCTATACCAGAACAACCAAACCAGCACCACCACATACAACCACAGGCCCCAGAACAATGGGCTATAAATGGTGCCAGGAAAAAAGGTGATGTGGTTATGCACCAAATTTCATATCATGTGAAAGGTTCACTAAAAAACTCTTTTCTTGAGGCAAACCAACTGATCTACTACTTGCTCCCCACTGTTTAGCTTTGGATGCAACATGGCTAAAGCAGCAACTCTTTAGAAATCTTTACAACAAAAAAATTTTCAAGTATTCACATATATTACATGAAAAGCCCTATTATACATAAGCCTAAAAAAAGCCCTAAATATATACTTGCTCAAAGATCCAAATAATGCAATCTTACCTTTAATAAAACACCTGTAACTTAGTAGTAAGTAAGTGACAAGTAACATTCTGCTGCTGTTGAATACTTAAAACATTTAAAGACATTCAAATTGATGCCACTTTTGCTTTTTCTACTTGGAATAATCTATGAAAACTGGCCATTTTTACTAATGTCTCATGGTAGACAGTTCATATCCAGAATTACTTTAAGGCTGATTGAACCGTGCAATATCAGTCAACATACAAAAAGTGCGTTTAGCCAAGCAAATGCATTGGCTAAATGAAAACTAACTACAGATGCAAGCATACATTCATTTCAAGTTATGTACTATAAATCATAGTTATTAATACTGCACTTCAACTGAGTCTTAAACTAAACAGAATTAGAATTTATCTTTGTTTTTACTCTGTTTTGACAAGTAAGATTAACCACTTAGTATTTCTTTTCCTACTAAATGTATAGAACTGATTTAAAAGACTGATCATCAGGGATTAAGTAGGGCTAAAGACTAACTTCAAAGGTAAAAACCTCTTCAGGTCCTGCTAAGATTCTGACTATCTCTCTTCCTTTAAGTTTACAGTAAATGATCAGATAGTGTGGCTACAAATCCCGAGACGTGACTTAAATAGCTCAGACCATCAACTTCCCCTATCCTGCATGTGAATTCACGTTCATTCTCACAGTATCATACCACTTAGTGAACTCATTAACTCCAAATGAATTATAAATGTACTTGTTCTATTATTATAATAGAATAGGCAAAAATTCATTTTAAATTCTAAAAAGTTTGTGCTATCTAGCAGGTCAACCAAAATTTTACAAAGTAAGTTTGGTTTTGTTAAAATGAAAACAAAACAAAAAAGGATTGTGGTGTACTAAATAAGCCATTAATGCCTTTAAGGGACTTAAGGCAGCTTAGCACTGGACAGCAGAAAGTGTCAACCGCACCAAGAAGCGCTATTAAGCCACACACACTTCTAGGCCACATGACACACTTCAGAATTTTCTGAAGGCATATGAAGTACGCAGCAGGACCTTACCTACGTGGTATTTCTTAAAGAAATCCTCACACACACACACACTTGCACATACCCCAGTACTTCAGAGACATGATTTGAAAGTAAAACATGTTAAATTTAGGAGGATGACTTCCTCCCAAATTATGACTTTTGTAACAAGAGCTTGAAAGTATCACCTGTCAATCAAGAAACCCACAACACATTTTGGTAATGGCTGGAAAAAACTCCTGACAAGTTAGGCTGGCTGAGTTTTGAAATTCTATAAACAGTAAGAGAGCTAATTTCGTAACATACAGAGACTGAAATGGGTACTTGCACTACAAGCGTCATCTAGTTATCAAAGGCCAGAAAACCCTCAAAACTCTACAGCCAAATCAGAATTAGGATTCCCCCTCAAAACCATGCTAGGTTGACACGCTGGAGAGAAGGGATGCCATCCAGAGGGACCTTAACAGGCTTGAGAGGTGGGACCATGCGAACATCATTAAGCTCAACAAGGCCAAGTGCAAGGTCCTGCACGTGGGTCAGCACAACCCCAAACACAAATACAGGCTGGGCGGAGAACGGATTGAGAGCAGCCCTGAGGAGAAGGACTTGGGGATGTCGGTTGTTGCTCAACATGACCTGGCAGTGAGCGCTTGCAGCCCAGAAAGCCAGCCATATCCTGGGCTGCACATCAAAAGAAGCATGACCAGCAGGTCAAGGGAGGTGATTCTCCCCCTCTACTCCACTCTCGTGAGACCCCACCTGAAGTACTGCTTTCAGCTCTGGGGCCCCCAACATAAGAAGGACATGGACCTGTTGGAGCAAGTCCAGAGGAGGGCCACAAAAATGATCAGAGGGCTGGAGCACCTCTCCTATGAGGACAGGCTGAGAG
The DNA here is from genome assembly GCF_030936135.1 of Gavia stellata. Taxonomy (NCBI): domain Eukaryota; kingdom Metazoa; phylum Chordata; class Aves; order Gaviiformes; family Gaviidae; genus Gavia; species Gavia stellata. The sequence goes on along the minus strand of NC_082597.1, from coordinate 15,246,259 downwards.
AGTTGGGGTTGTTCAGCCTGGAGAAGAGAAGGCTCCGGGAAGACCTTCTAGCAGCCTTCCAGTACCTGAAGGGGGCCTACAAGAAAGCTGGAGAGGGACTTTTTACAAGGGCATGTAGTGATAGGACAAGGGGCAATGGCTTTAAACTGAGAGAGGGTAGATTTAGATTAGATATTAGGAAGAAATTCTTCAGTGTGAGGGTGATGAGGCACTGGAACAGGTTGCCCAGGGAAGTTGTGGATGCCCCAACCCTGAAGTGTTCAGGGCCAAGTTGGACAGAACTTTGAGCAACCTGGTCTAGTGGAAGGTGTCCCATGGCAGGGGAGCTGGAACTAGATGATCTTTAAGGTCCCTTCCAACCCAAACCATTCTATGATTCTATGATTGTTTTAAATCTCAATTATGTAATTCTTAGAGACAATAATATGACCTGCAAACTATAGGGAATAGTTTTAAGAGATTAGTATGAGGATATGAGTAGTCTATACTATGAAGGAAAAAAAAAAAGCTGTGAAATATTTTTTTCCAAAAAGAAAGTAGACTTAGTAATTGTCTCTTACCACAGAAGAAGAAACCTGAACCTTTTCCATCTTATCTTCAGTAGCTTGCTCAAAGTAGTCCAGTTATTATAAAAGCTACGTTCATCATTATGAAACTTTAACAATGTTCAGACAGACTGAATTATTCCACAATGATAAGAAAAAAGGTAGTGGTGACAACCTTTAATAAAACACGTGGAACTGTAACACTTCTGATATAACGTTACCTTAGTAACGATAAAGTCAAGGCATTGATCTACCAAACCTTACATGCTGAAGGCCATCAAAATTGCAGGTACCATGTATACACTCTTAAGTCTCTACAGTTGATATATACTTATTTTATAACCTTTACTAAGGAAAAATCTTTAAGTTTTACTCACCTGACATATTTTCCCTTTTCCTTCGTTGCAACAGCACTGCCCTTTCTTTATCTAAACTCCTGAAATAAAAAAAAAAAAATTTTATTCCATTCTTCACACTTAGGCATCAATACATCTAAGTATTGAGACAAACCTTTTCATAATTACCATTTTCCACTGACTATTACAGAATAAACAGTAGACTAGCTGAATGTTTACTTAGAAAAACATCAGTTGTGCACTGTTCCATTCCATTTTAATGCAAAGCACATGCAAGCATCCAAATCACTTGAATACGTAACGGAACTTGATTGCTCAGAAGAAAGACTGATGGCTGGTCCAATAATTACAGATAAGCAGGCATTAAGCCATTTTCCTGCAGATTCTTCAAAACCATCATTGCAATATGATACAAAACAAATATTTTACGACAAGGTCCAAACTATTCAGCAGAAATAAAAGAATCATTTATTGGTAATTAAAGTGTTCTGAACACGCATATCTTTTATTCACTGTTTAATTAACAATCTGCAATATAAGTAACAGGTAGCATTTTAAACTCTGTATCACAGGACAACTATTACGACAGTCAGGTATAATCTACCTACCACAATCAGAGCAAAATACCCTCCTTGCCATGTCATATGACTTCAAGTTTGAGGGGGGGCATACAAATACTCATCCCAGAGCAAGAAATCCTCCAAGTAAGCACTGCAGCATATTGGAATGGAGCCATAAAAACAAAGGACACTGAGCAATACTGGTGGGGCAGCTGACCTGAAAACACTGCTGTTAATGGTTCTCAACATATGACAGCCATGAAACAAAATACGGACTGGATTGTCTATGTATCGGTCAGCCTAAGGACGGACCCAGGAATCATTGCTATTTCGATAAGCGTTTCATGAGTTTATGCCCGCTGCCTAGTGAGGACAAGAGGAAATGGCCTCAAGTTGCACCAGGGGAGGTTCAGGTTGGATATTAGGAAAAATTTCTTTACTGAGAGAGTGGTGAAACACTGCAACAGGCTGCCCAGGGAGGTGGTGGTAGAGTCACCATCACTGGAGGTGTTCAAGGAACATGTGGACAAGGTACTGTGGGACACGGTTTAGTGGGCATGGTGGTGTTGGTTGATGGTTGGACTTGATGATCTTACAGGTCCTTTCCAACCGTAGTGATTCTGTGATGTGAAACAATAACTACTGTGAATAAGGGAATGGACAGTGGCAAGATCATCTGCATCAGAAATGCAGCTCCTTTAACTACAATTGTTGGGATTATGCTACATGGTCTGTGTTTTATCTGTTGGTTGTTCCAGTACCTCCTCTTTTTATATTCTCTACTGAATCTAGTTATTTAGAGTTCAAAATCAGCCAAACTACTCACCTTGGCTGACAACGTTCACACAGATATATGTCAGGAATATGCTGCCTGTCAATCCCCATGCAGTCAATGTGCTGCCAGACACTAAAAAAAAAAAGCAACTTTTATTTTAAGTACAATTTTAAAAATTGTGTGCATAATATACACACACACACAGAGCAAGTCATTCTTTTTTTCCATCATGATTTTTACTCAGATTGAATACTGCCTAAAACTACATCTCAATCACTGTCTTCGCCACCACTCTGCTAGCTGATTTTCTATTCCACTGATCAGTGTAATTCCAATCTTGTGGCTGTCTCCCGGTGTCTCTCTGCTTCTTTAGACTCATTTTCCCTCTTGGAAATTTTTCTCTAACACTGGAAATGAAAAATGGTAAATTATCACAACAGAGAACAAGACAGAGACAAATACCCTCAGCAAAAAGACTTATGCTTTACATAGTAACAGGAGTTTTGTTTTTAAACAAAAGGATTCCATTTCCTTTTATAAATATATACATAAACTACTATTTTTATTTTTCTATATAAAAATAAATATACAAATACAGGGTTTTATTAACTTACATATTTTAATAGAACATATATTTATATGTTTTTATACACACACCCCATGTGACTGGTAGCGCTGTTGTGCAGCATAGCTTTAACTGCTTCCCACAGTCAGGGAAGAGAGGCCACTTGCTAGCCTGAAGGCTAACCTAGGACGGTAGTTTATCCTTATCCCCACACTGCTAGAAGGAACTGCGACACAGAAATCATTGTTATCTTCCCACTTGTGAATTTATCACAACTCTCCAACTCCTCACAGAGAATCTCTTCTTCAAAAGAAGCAGACTCTACCTAACTGGTGACTGCCTACAGCTCCACTGCTGAAAGAACATCCAAATACATGTTGAAACAAGGGAAAAGGTTATCAGAATCAAGGACCATGAAAAATTAGTAACAAGCTTGTTACATAAGCACACAGAAGAATGGAGCTCAAACTAATGTTTTAATTAGCCATAACAATAATTTTAAAAATACACAACGATCTAATAAATTCAGCAGCATTCCTTAAGTGTATTGAATGTAAAAATACAGGCTAATACTGAGTAAGTCCAGAAACATGAGATTTGTCTTCCCCTCTTAAGTAGATCAGCTCTAAAAATTTCTAAGCTCAATTTTCCAAGTCCAAATATTTAATAGCACCTGCTTATTTTACTATGATCAAGTAGGTACTTAAGCATGAACACAGAAGTTCAAACATTTAAGTTCAGCTTCTCCAATAGAAATCTAGGTTAGTCTTTTCAGAGTTACTAAAATTCTTAAAACAATGTCCTTTGAAAATTAAGAGTTCTTATCAGAAAGATCACGTACAGAGAAACCAGTATTTGAGAAGTTTCTTTCAAATTATTTTGCATCCTGCAAAAAATTATTTACCTATACATAATTTAGCAAGATGCTTTATTACTCAGTACACGCAGATTAAGAACCAATCCCTAGGTCTTTATTTCACCATACTAACAAATAAGTTGGATAAAATACCAAAGAGATATCCTTTTTAGAGGGGAAAAAGATACACCCTTATTAAGCAACAATGCACAAGTGAAAGCATGAACAAATTAACACAAGTAGTCAAAAGAAAGGCAACAAAGCTTGTGAGGGGTCTAGAGCACAGGCCTTATGAGCAGTGGCTGAGGTAACTGGGGTTGATCAGTCTGCAGAAGAGGAGGCTGAGGGGAGACCTTATCCCTCTCTACAATTAACTGAAAGGGGGTTGCAGAGAGGTGGGTGTTGGTCTCTTCTCCCAAGTGACTAGCGACAGGACTAGAGGAAATGGCCTCAAGTTGCGCCAGGGGACGTTTAGATTGGATATTAGGAAAAATTTCTTTACTGCGAGAGTGGTGAAACGCTGCAACAGGCTGCCCAGGGAAGTGGTGGAGTCACCATCACTGGAGGTGTTCAAGGAACATGTGGACAAGGCATTGTGGGACATGGTTTAATGGGCATGGTGGTATTAGTTGATGGTTGGACTTGATGATCTTACAGGTCTTTTCCAACCTTAGTGATTCTGTGACAGACTGGAATAAAGTATAAAATATTCACTGGCCTTAACCAACTACCTTGCCTATTAGAAAGCCATATAACCTTCAAACACTGTTTTGATGGAAGGAAATTTCTTATGAAATTAAACCACCATTTATTTATGCTTACTTTCAGTGCAGCTTGAAGTTTGAAGTAATTTTTACCTTTTAAATTAATATTCGTTACCTGCATTTGTCACAACAAATCATATATCCATCATCGTGTGTAAAGCCACAAATGCATCTGGTAATATCAGTTCCATAGCTTCCATCCTCTGACGTACTGATGGTAGTAGCACTGGAGGTTTCATCGAAGTTGGGAGTGGTAAATATGCCTACTTCATTCTTGCTTATAAGCACTGATGGAGGAGGAGAAGCTGGAGGCGTTGGAGGAGGCCGAGCACCATAGTTATGGTCCTAAATTTTTATTGAAAGATAAGTTATAGCTCTTAAATGCTCATACCCCAATGGTTATTTATTTAAGTCAAAGTGTAAGAATTCACTTCGTAAAGAATTTGAGAGACTTACTTTTTAGTAATAGTTTAAAATTTTGTTTCTGTCATTGCTCATTCTTGTTTTTTACCTTCTTAACTATGCTTTGCATACAAATGCACTATGTTCTGCTTCTAATCAAGCATCTTTAGTCAACCTACCCAAGCCCAATAAAATATAAAAATGTAAGCATGAACCAGAGTTCTTCCAGTTAAGAACAGCAGATTTTACATAATCTATTTTACACAGAATGCTTAGCACGAAACTTACTGCATAGGGCAAACCAATGTAACTGTGTGAGTGCGAGCTGCTGGTATACAACTGGTGCGGATAACTGTTCGATTTTTCAACTACCACAGGGCTAGCTTCTACAGATTCTGGTCTGCAAGGCAAAAGACAGAAGAAGAATAAATACAATTAATAAGTAATGTATATTAATAAATTACAGGTACTTGTTGCACAACTTCTAATTAACCCCAAGGAAAAAAAAAAAAGAAACCCAACTGTCTTCTTTCATTTAAAATGAAGCTTCTAGAGTAGCAAAGAACTTATGCCTCTGTAGAGTTACAAAATTTTTCTCAAAAAAGTGCATGCTGAATCACGTGATACAAGCTGCAAATCTGGGACAGAAAAATGTGTTACACACTTTGTCAGGGAGTCAGTCTGTTCGCCCAAGTCTACAGAGTTGTAACAGAAGCTGCAGAAAGAACTTCGGTTTAATTTTGACACAAGATAGAAGCAGTAATTCAGAGAGCTGCAAACCAACGGAGCCCTGCACTACCACGAATCCTATTCAATTCTGCAACGACATCTAGTGGTAGCATTACTGTACCACCCGCAACCATCCATATGAACCAGTACTCAAGGCAACGGAGTAGTTTCTACAAACAGGAATCATAAGTAGGAAAAAAAATTCTATCTAAAAAGGCAGTTTATCAATTTATCTTTAAATAGAAAGAAAAAAAAAGATAAAAATTTGTGAGAGGTTTTGTAGTGAAAGGCAGTGCCTTCTTTAATACACAAACTATGGTTTATATGCACTAAACCACAATATGAAAGACAAGAAAGATAAAGGAATACTAAAATAGGAAGATCTTTTTGAGCACAAGAAACTATCCCTTCATTACCTTTCCTCAGCAGTTATATTCATGTATATATATATATACACACACACACACTTTCATGACTGAGATTTAGCCAGTAACTCGTAGCATTTTCATTATACCATATGATTCAACCACACTAGGACAAACTTCAAATTAACCCAGAGTTAACTCAAGTTGGTTTTTGTTTGGTTGGTTTTTGGGGTTTTTTTAAACATTGAATGGCAGGGCAAAATATCAGTATCTAAAACTAAAGTGGCTTTTGACGTGCATCACAAATCAAGCCTGGTTCACTTTTCTGATTTTAGTTTCATTATGTGTGAAGTCTATTTCCCATCACAAATACCTTAATAATTCCTTGAACTGATTTTTTTTAAAATAAAGTTGGTATTTTTGAATCTTAAGCTAAAAAAGGTATCAGTGCTTTTCTTAGATATTAAGATATTAAATAGAGGGGGTTTTATTACACCATGAAGCAATACTAGTTCGATCTAGAAGGACAAAAGCAACTTCTGTCTGTTGGTAACATTTTTTTGTAAGAATGTAATTAATCATTAGCTTTCTGAAAACACCATACAATATTTTCACGTCTACTTGAAAGTGTCCTACTAATGTTTCTGGTGGTCCATTTCTTCTTATTAGCTTTTCCCCATGTGAGGTTACTACATGCTAAAATTGTTTAAAAAGAAACACTAGTTAAAAACACTACTGGGTGAAGACTTCAGTTTCTAGAGTCCAAAGAAAAAACATCTTTTTAAAAACATTAATGTCTCTACGAGTCACCAGCTGCCTTTTTTTAAGAGAGTGAGCAAACATGTGACTGCACAAATCATATGAAGTACTAACATTAGAAATACAACTTCTGACTAACATGAGACAAAATCCAACTCTGATGACACTTGCCCTTCATTACCTCATAAACCCAGAAAAATTCTCATTTAGTCTCTTACACCACTTCTCAACTTGGAAATAATTTTATTCAGACTTCGTTGGAATTATTGTCTAGAAGTAGCTCAGAATTTGCCAGGTTCGTCAAACCCATGACTACAAAAACAGAGGAAAGTTGGAAAAGCTGTGCCTTTCCAATAGATTTGCCTTTACCTGACATAATGCATTTGTGCAGTAATTGTACACCACTAATGTCATCCAGTTAATCCTTCTGACAATCTACCCAATCAAAATGCCAATGAATGAGGCATTGACTAACCATCCATCATGGCTTGGACAGAAATTAACTTACCTTTCTCCAGTTCAAGAGGGTCTCAACCACTGTATTGCTTCTACTGCTATTCTTCAGCATTTATTGAATGGAAAAACCAGTAGCACAGTTACTCTTATCCACTATGTGTTCAATGCTCAACCTAGGTCTTGTTTGCTTCAGTATATGGAAAATACTCAGTTTTCAGAGCAGGAAGGCTTACTGATACAGGACGGGGGGAATTAATGTACAATCCATCCTTCAGTAATGCCACAATTAATTTAGGAGAGTTTCCTTCATTAAAAATAAATACTACCACAACCTAAATACCAGCTACTTCAACATGGGAGCATTCAATGAAAGATAGCAGAATGGGAAAGTCCTAAAAAAAGAGGTAATGCCCATTTCATCAACTGACTACAAAAAAATAAAAAGGTATTCTTCTGAATCTCTTGCAAATTATGAAGCAAGACAATACACCCTACTCCCTAAATCCATTTCTACCTACTCTAGCAATTTATAAACCACTTAAGAGAACCAAGTTTAATATTTAGAGGCATAACAGTTGTTGGAGCAGAAGCATTAAGCTTCCAAAAACAAAATACAGCAAACAAATGCATTTATCCCCAACTATTTTAATACTCATAAAACAGATTCAGATCACAGGGTTAAAAAGGAAAAAGCATAACTTTACTTGAGCAAGGGGAAAGCCAGAAAAATGGGTGGGAGAAAACTAGGTGAGGCACAAAGGCAATTAAATCTTTGTATTAAAAAGGTTTAAACACAAATACAAAATTAGAGCAGAATTAGCTTTCAGCAAAGTTTTTTTTCAAATGCTGATCCACGAGGGCCACAGATACTTCTTTAAATTTTAAGAGATGCTCACCAGAGTTTTGAATATAACTCTACTGTTCCATTTATCCACTCAAATGCTAGGCTGGGGAACAGTGTGGAGAAGACTGAGAAATATGGGAAGGAGGTGGTGGACCATTCACTGAAGTTAATCCTCGTAGGTTTCCTTTACAGTCAACAGAAAAGGGATATTCATCCCATAAGCAGTACAGAATGAGTATAATTTCCCCACAGAACTACAGACGACTTTCTAACTTTGGCAGACAGGCCTGCCAACACTTTAATATGCCCTTCACCAAATTCCTTGTTACGCCTCTTCTGCCCACCATGTGCACGACCCTGACCTTAAAGAGAAAACACACCCTCTATACTATCATTTGTCCAAAGGTCAAGGCCGTCTTCTCAAACAGGCATCTAAGAATTGAAGAGCAGTATGAAGCAATACCTCTTGGTAAAATATTTAATTGTGCAGCCAATTAAAGCATGAGATACCACTTAATTTAAAAATCAGTTGGTTTTTTTTTTTTTACTCAAGTAGCAGGGCTCAAGTAGCAAGGCATTAATTATTGTATTATAGACACCTCCCCTAATCTCACCACTGGCATTCTTATAGGCATCCCAAAAAGCAGGCTTTCAGGAAGAAAAAGTGCAAGCATTTAGATCTGAAAGAACGCTATGAGGTTTTCCTTGCTTGTATTTTTGAACATAGGCCAGCTCTCTAACAGATTGAGGTACTAGGCTTATCAGTCTTCTGAACATACCACATTTTTCAGCTTCACCTCAAACATGTGCATCCTTAGCGCCTAACTAAGGGAGGTATTCACGGTATTCTTAGTTTTCATCAAAACTGAAATGTTTGTATTACAATATAGTGTATTTGAAGTTAGACCAAAATGCTAATATTATGCCCTAAAATAAACAACTATTACCTTGATAAACTGACCATGACATTTTGCTAAAATTTCATGTATATTTGTTACGTGTTGTGGTTAGCAATTCAAAACTGTGCAAAAGATTCACAAGGAACAAAATAAAAAGCACCACGAAGAACTTCTTCCGTGCTCTTGGGCTGCAGTAATGTAAGACATTCCTGTAACTTTAAAACAGGAACATAATATTTTCTCAAATTAATAAAAAAAGCAAAGATACCTGTATTTTTAAAAACCCCTCAAATAATTTTCATTCTGCAAGTGAACCAAGTCTCATGTTCTGGGTCATTTCCTACTGTTCATATTTAAAAATACACTGCAAACTGAAAATATTCTGCATGTTGCCAGCAGATGGCATTAGTGAGAAATTAAATAAGCAACATATGAGATCAGATAAACTCAGTCTCCACAAGCTTATAGTTAACCTATATTAAGGGAATCAATCACCAACCAACTAAGCAACAGTCAGTTCTTCTTTAAAAAGTGCCGTCTCCCACGCCCCAGTTCTTTTAAATACTGTTTTGTTTCTGACTACGTAATAATTAAAAAAGAAAATGAAGAAAGAGGGAGTGGTTTTTGACTAATACCCAAAATACAAGCAGTCCCCTTAGAATGCGGGGCTGCTATGAAAATGCAGGTATTCAAATGGAAAAGAAAATCTCACTAAAATTTTCAAAGGCAGGTGGGTATCCAAGCTTTAGGCCATGAAGCTAACAGCACTTCCTGAAAACATTTGTCAAAACTCCAAATGAAGTCTCTTGCTTCCAAGCATGCTTCAGAGGCATCAACCTGCCATACGCCAGTTTGGTATGTCTAATTTTCAAGGGGTTCAGGTTTGTTCTCCCTGGGCACCAGCACACCTGAGCAGCAAGCAAGTCAGCTCAGATAAAGGAATGTAATATATTTTGTATGAAAAACAGTATTTTCTATTTCAAGACACTTCATCTAACCAAACACATCTGATAGGCTTCACTACCCAGACAACAAAGAACTGAGCACTACTCCTCTACCACAGAGTGGGTTCTGCTACCTAAACATCTCGTAGCAGGCCCTACAAGTACAAGCTGACCCGACACCATCCGCAGGAACTGGCAAGCTTCCCATTGTCCTAAAATACTTCTTAAAAAAAAATAAAAATCTCTGTTTCAACGACAGTAATGGGAGGTAGGTTTTCATTCGTTGAAGACTACAACAAAGTTCATAATCTTTTCTCCTGGATATTGAACTCAATACAATGATCCATACACTGTGGTTGTTAGGTTCATTATACAGGCCTTCTCTCTAAAAAAAATATATACAGATATTAAAAATAGGAAAGCACTACCATCAATGGCATTCCCCATTGCGTAGCTTATACTCATGCTCTAAGCTAGACTAACACTCTCAACTCAGGAAGCACGTTTCAAACCTTCTAAAATGGCTGGCTCTGCTTACTATTACAAGGTCTTTAACAGTAAGAAGTCACACATACTAATCTTTAGTAAGCCTTTTACAAATAAAGGCAAAATATGTGTTCTGACTACTATGGCACTACGAGGATCAATCCACCACTGGAGAGCTCACATAAGTACCAGTAACATAAGAGACAGACTATTTCACCCAACTTTTAAGATGTTCAAACCTTTTCGTAAGAGTTATTCTCCACATAACTATTTGCTACAATTATTAAAATAATATGTGAAACTACATAACCACATAAGCTACCCACCTTTTTAATAGGCTTATCTCTTAGTTTGAAACATAAGGAAAAGCCTCTCAGCACTAAGTGATTGCACTAAACTAAGAGTTTTTTCCTGGGCTCCTTCTCCTACATAATGAGGTTTGCCATTCCCCCATTCTTGTGTTTGCTCATGCTTCAGCGACTGATGAAGCAGTATCAGACCTGTCAGTCACAGTGAAGAAATTGCAACTCCTCCCTCTTGGGAAAACCCCAGAACTTGCTCAAAGACAGTCTTTGCTCACTATCAATACAATTTATATCCAACATGCTACTCTCTGGAATAAAATGTACAAAAAGCACATAAAACACATAGATGGTGATAGAAAAGGTTTACAACTGTATAAGCTGGTAGGTTAGGGACACACCTTTGTGTCACACTTCTTCAGACAGTGACATGGCTTTTAAATCAGTGTAAGCCAATCATGCAACCACACATTTTTCAGCATTAAGTATGGCAGAAATGACATGAATTAATCTAATTGGTAACAGCCACTTAACATCTGAAGAAAAGCAGTTCCTAACTGGGTTGCCATGCCACAGTATCAAGCAAATAACACACTGTGAACTCTATCTTGTTTATACTGACAACTATATTTATTTATTTCAATTTCAGCATGGCATGCTGTGTCTGCAAGGAGTGTCAGCAGCCACAGGAATCATGACCTTCTCTAAACATAAAAGAAAACCACAGGAAAAGATAATGAGAAGAGCTGTGGACGGGTCGCTCAAGTTAAAGAATTTTCTGCGCCAAGGAAACTAGTGTTCATGATATACGAGATCAACAAAACAACTTTTAAAATGCGACAAAAAAGCTCCAAATGGCAAATTCTTGGTTTTCTTCAGAAAAATTGTGCAAAGTTAGAATAACCTCATATATAACTGAGAGCACGGGAGAAAAACATTCCCTTAAAAAGTTGTTCAAGAGTTCTGCTCACGGTGTATAACATTTCTTTCCATGTTTGGATGGAAAGCCATTTGCTTCTTAAATGGATTAATATTACTTAGTGCACGCTCTCAAGCAAAGGCTGTGTGTAAGCTATTTAAATTCATGTTAGCTATTCAATGCACCTGTTAAATGAAGGACCACTTCATAAAGTTTTTGTCTTATGAAAGATTTCAAGCATGTATGTGAAAAGTCTAATCATTGTTCTAGATACTGAAACAAGCAAATGTATTTTTATGGTAACCGAAGATAATGAAAGTCCTTAATGTTACACTACAGAAAGGCTCAAAGGAAGGAAAAGAGTAACAGCATGTCAAGTGGTTAACAAAAAACAAACCAAAAACCAATTTAATATAAATTATAAATTTAACATTTTTTGTTAGATCTAAGAAAAGAACAGGTTCCCCTCCCCCGCCCCCCAATGTATATGCAAAGACGTCTATAAGATTCACTGTGGCTTACACAGACGCTCTTGATCTTTAACACCACCTTTAGTATCTTTTGACACCCATCTCTTCCTGGAAAACTCACCCGTCTTATATTCTACTACTGCAAAAGCAACAGAGAAAACAGAAAAAAAAAAAATCCAGATACAATTCTGGAACATACAGAGCTCAACAGGATGATGTAGCTATATACACTGGTAAAACTTGTAACACCACCCTGATCTTTTACCTCTCAAAGAACCAAGCTGTCCAAAATTCTATTTCTCCTCTCGTAACATTAGACAGCCAGGCTGATACTACACACATGGAAAGATGTTTGACAGGAAAAATCTCCAGTCAGAGATCAACGATACCTAAACTGTAACCTGTCGATACTCTACAGATTTGAATGCCACTAGAGGGGAAAAAAAAATCAACTGAAAAACCCCAAAACAAAAAAAAACCCACAAACCCACAAAACACCCCCACAACCCCCCCTCCCCAAAACAAAAAACCCCAAAACATTCCCCCACCCCCCCAAAAAAACCCCAAACACACAAAAGCCAGATATTGACTATGCTTATTTCATGCAAAGGAAGAGTTTCTCGAATTCAGGATTTCATTGGCTCTTTGTAATCCTTTATACACAGTTATCCACAGTTACTAACTGAAATGAATGATTAACAAGTGAATTTCTATGAGCTTTTCAATATAAAGTAATTTGGTGAAGACATGGTATGAGATAACTAAGCTAGGCCTTCAAGTTCCAAAAATAAAGGCATCCTTGTCTAATTACTACCACTTTCTTGCAATTTACCACACCAAATGAATTTACCATTCTAAAATGGGAAATCAAAAATATTTTTTACATATAGTTAAAAGGAAACTCAAATGGTAATTTAAGCATAAAAAGCAAACCAGGCAGCATCTGTATTTCTCAGTCTGATAAGCAAGAAAAATATGCATCCACAGAACAGTTTAGCTTCTCTCCTTTGCCCTCCCTGAATAGGAAGAAACTGACTTAAGAATAAAGTGACAGTTAGTAATTTAAGTAATTAAAGATTCAATAAAACTAAGGGGACTCTTAAGTCCTCTCCATCTGTATTCAAAAAATACTCCCTAGGGAAAAAATAAGATAAGAAGATATTAAAAACATATGAAAACTTACAAATTACGTTCACATACTTACTCTGAGCCTGCAGCCATTTCCAAATAAGTAGTATCTGCTGTGTCAACCCCCAATGGGATCACTATGCTCATGACGTTCGTTTCTGATAAATTCGATTACTACGGAGTCCTATGCATTGGTATCCAAAACACTGGGGCATGCCAGCCACAGTGCTCATTGCAAACATCTAAGTGCATCCACAAACCCTGTTAAGAAAAAAAACAAAACAAAACACACACAAAAAAAGCAGAAGACTGAGTCAGTTCATTTTAAAACCAGACAATTTTACATCATGTATTAAGAAAGGGAAAAAAACCCACCAAAACACTTTTATCTGTCACAATGATTTCATTAGTTTTAGTTTACACAAGCAAAAGGAAAAGAAAACCTTCAATCTTCTTTAAAAGTTGTTAATTTCAAGTACGCTTATTTTAAGAGTGTAATGATCTTAAGGCCTGAACTTAAAAATATTACAAACTGACAGAAGTATTATCATTTAAATTGGAGATTAAAAAAATCATTCATCACGTTCAGTGAGGTGAAAACGATTCACTTTATGGCAGACTTAGTGAATGCCAAATACATTCACTTACTGCTCTGTATTGTCAAAGCCCAGTTACTGTAACTTTCAACAGAAACCTGGTTACAGAATTTTTCAAGTATTTCTTTGAGAGCAATGTTCACTTTTGTGTTGCACTTTAAAAAACAAACAACTTTCAATGTCCACAATACAAACTAAGGATGTCAAAAGAAACAATGCCCTAACTTTCATTCTGTAATTTTTTAAACCAAAATCATTCTAATGATTCACAATAATGTTATGAAACAACTTCATCTCATTTTAATGGATCACCATCAGAAGATACAGGGCATCTCTAAGGTATGAACTGGCACCAAGTCTTCACCTAGCTTCTTGAATTTTATCTCACTGCTGAAGTCTGGCAATTAACATCAAACATCTTGGCATGCTCTTAAGTGCCTAAACTTTCTACAGTTCAGTCTCCCTCTAGACAGCAGTTGTGTTTTGGTCCCATTGTATGAGTCACCAAATACAATGAACTGGAAAGCAATGAGGCCAACTAGCCGTTGGGTTATCTTGCTTTCCTCATTTAAACACAGAGAATTTTCTTATCAAATACCACAAACGGCAAACTATATCACTAGCTATGCATAAAATTAAGGCAACAACATACTGTTTTCAAGAATAAGCAGCAAGAGAAACCTGTTAAACCAAAAGCAGGTACAGAATAGTTTTAATAGCAGGCATAAAAGAAACCCCAAGCCCCTCTTACAGTTTAAGTGAGCACTCATTCTGCCACCATATAGTTTACTCATAGGGTAGAACCTTGAATAGCCTCATCTACATCAGCCTACCATTTAGTTCTCTTCTTCTTCTGAAGTAGAAAATTTATATTAATTCCTATCCAATAATTGAAAGGAAACCATCAGGTTTTTTAGTCCAGATAAATCGGCTATCACAGGTTAAGGGTTGTTCCACTACCAACTGCAGTTTTGCCTGTGCTAACAAGTCATTAGCATAATAGAGATTTTATTTTATGCTTGTAATTAAATAATTCTAAAAAACAGTTTTAGTGTGTTTCAAAGTAGGTCCAAAAGACATACTGGACACCACTGCCTGGGATCAAGATCCTCACTTAGACAGATGTTTCTTGCGCTTAAAATGGTTTTTGGTGGCAGTGTGTTTTTTCTTAATTGAATTTTCTTTAAACACTTCTCACCAGGTTGAGTAACAACTGGAAATCAGTGTAAGCAAAAATGCCTGGGAGACTGATGGAAGTGAAGAACCTGCCTTAGACAGCTGCCTCATGGGCTATGACATCTGCAAACTTACATAAAACAACTGAGGTTACCCAATCATCATATATTCAAGTGACCCTCACTGTCAACAAGAAGGAAGACATGTGGTTACCAAATCTGAGAATTAAGTGAAATCTGAAGCACTTTTTTTTTTTTTAAAGTAATGCAGAAAAAGAAGAGAGAGTTATGTACATGTTTTTAGAGCTATGTATAGATAGAAAATTAATTGCTAATACATGGCCCAATTAATGCCATCATCTCTGACCATCACCAGTCTTATAAGAAAGAAAAATAAAAAGGCGGGGGGGAACAGAGCCAAGATAAATTTCTTACCCTACTGCAAGCTACTGAAACACGTTTTTAAGCCTTAGTCAAAAATTCTAAGAGACTAATCTACACTGAATAAAATCAGAGACTTTAGGAACTCATATTTATTTTGCCAAACAGCATTAAACAGAAGTTGTTTCATCTAAAAGGGAACGGAACGTGATTGTAATACTACCTTACTATTTTTTACCACCTTAAAATTTCAGGTCTTCACCACACACACAAAACCCTCCAATGCTCTTCCTCTGCCTATAGTTAAGTATGGAAGAATGGAGGCAGTCACTGGCTCACAATACCTACACAGACAAGTTAATTCAAACAAACATAGATCATTATTTACGAGTAGCCATCCTGAACGAACTCCTGTAATGGGGAAGGGCATGGGGGATGGACAACCCAGGATAAATTTATTACACTATGCCCACTTATTAACAGAACTGGGACCTTATAGGCCATCCAATGATGAACACCACAGTGATGTCAGATTTGGGATGAAGGAAAATAAGTATTTTCTGTCATGTCAGAACCAGAAGTATTGTCATAACACACTAAAATATTCCCAGTAAAAATAATGTAACCACTGGGGTACTTTCTTCCTTATACATCTTAAAGGTGATTGCTTATCCTTTGAAGCTTGGTATTTTAGATGAGTCACAAACACAATATGGTATTTTCCAATTTCTACAAGTACCCATCTACTTCAAGTCATTATTCTTTCAGAACTCTGACAATCTGACACCCATGGCCCTTTAAGAAACTGTTTTCATAAGTGCATTTCATTTAAGCAATTGGCCAGGGGGAGTGGAAAGAGCGGTGCTAGAGAAGTCTTCCTACAATCCAAGCAGATTATACACAATTTACTGTTCAAGAAAGTCCTTCTTCAAGCAGTATATGAATTTGAAAGTTAGAAAACCCACACTGGTTTGTCCAGTTAATTTCAGGGTCATATGGTTAAAAGGCACTATATAAAAACTGCTGGTCCAAAGTTCAATGATCAGCGCTTTATTGGGCAAAGTACCTCATCCACCATACCTTAATCTCAACAGTAGAGGACCTCCAATTTTTTTAGGGCCCACTCTGTTCTTCTAGTGATAATACAGTGTAAGCTTTGAAAGAATTTTGGCAATTTCTTAGATTCATCAGATTTTCTTCTTTATCACCCTACCAGCACAGCTTTATTATATGAAAACACATTCCTTATTTGAAGACATGTTGCTTTTATTTAATTGCAGTTAAAAAGTTTATCTTGCCCTAATAATAGAATTTTCATCTTAAAAAAGCCTTTTTGTTCATGATCTTGTGCAAGAACAACCTCCTGCAAGAAACTTATCACACTTTACCATTCAATCACATTGTTTTGCATTTTCTATGGCAGTTGTTCTCTCTAGAGAATACACAGCAGCTTTTTTACTTAATAACCATACCAAGTCTAAAATATTTGAAGACTCACCATACTTCTCATGATCCACTTTGCTTATGATACCAGAACCATATTTTTTTTAAATAAATTCCACTCTAACAACAGAAGTGTAAGAGCACAATACATTCCAACTTACTCATCTGTGTGGCTTTGTACAAGGAACATAATTTATGCATTAAACAACAGAAAATAAGTTACATATTATCCCTGAGGTATTCCACTTACACAACATTATTCTGTGGTCTAACGAAGACCACATGTTTCCCTTCTGCCATGTCCTTCTAAGATCAATTGTGTGACAGCAGAAGAAAAAAACGTAACTTTTTCTCTGGTACACGGAAAAGGAAAGAAAGAAAAAAAAACCAAATACAGAGGGCTCAACTCTTGAATCAGAAGGTAAATGGGTAATCTCGTGAAATTACATCAATATTTTTGAACCTAATCTTAGAGGGTCCAAACATTCAAAATGAAATCCAGTTGCTAGTATGAGATGCTGGCAGAAAGGAACTCCAGGCCTACTTTATCAGCATGTCTTTTTTCCCTCCTTCCACTTGCTTCTTGTAGGACCATCAAAAGCTATATAGAACAGTTTCAGGAAACAAGCAGTTGATAGATCACCTAGACAGAAATTACACTTGAAAAGTAGGAACTTGAAGTCTAGCCAAACTGTCCAGATGACTCCAACAAGGTTTCATAATCCCAGCTATCAATCAACCTCTAAGTGTCAAGAGCCCAGACAAATTCTTCCATGGCATTTTCCTTGTAAGTTTCTTTTTGTTTCTTTTGGTTTTTTCCCAAGAAGGTAGGAAAAATATTTTTAAAAAACATTTAACTACTTTTACTTCCATTTTCTTTTATGGATTCAGAAACTGACTTCCCAATACTTACATTCAAACAGAAAATAACAATATAAATCTGATCAGAGAACTCTGACTTACCTTTATTTTTATTAATAATGAAGCATGTTTTTCAAGCCAGAAGAAATCAAACAGTACTTGCTGTACTGGGAAAGGTACAACTCACACAGTTATACACTACATTGGTAGCTCACCACTGCAAGACATTTAACCTTTTTAAGCAGGGAGGGGGAAGAGGAAATAGGACTAAGAAGCCTGATAGAACCTATGCTGTATGTGTAAGAACACTAAAGCTCTCATCTGGGTGCACAGATGCAAAACTTTTCATAAAAAGTCAAAGACAAGAGGTGGTGGCAGCACCAGTAACAACTTTTTGCCTTAATGATAAAAAAATCCTAAAGAGAAATTAATGTATCAGGATAATACAATATACTTATTACAACAAGGTGGGATTTTTTTCTTTGTTTTGGTGGTTTTTTTTAATTTGCATTTACCCCTAATGCTACAAAAACCAAAGAGGGGAAAAAATTAGTAAAACCTGGGTTTACTATTATTCTTAATACATCTGACACCTTTTTTACACAGAAAATGTCATTGTTCCTTGTCTTTCCTTCCCCATAAATCAATTTCCAGATTCTGTTGTCATGTGACAGATACTAAAGACAAAAAGCATTTCAAAGCTAGGGAAAAAAATCCACTATGAAAGTTAGGAATAGAATTCAAAGCTAGGTGCAATACAACATTTGTTTTCCAATTTATAAAGGGACATCAGTGAAATAATGAATTAAACTTACGATTAAATTATTTCTTAGCTCAAATCTAAGAATTTTCCATGTACACAAAACACTACACTAATTTTAGTAAGTTGATCACTAAATCAGTTCAAGTTTCTCACATCACTAGGCATTACAAAAATATCGAGTCTTTTTGTTCCTGTTTTTATGACTTCAATATACACCTGAAGCTCTTCAATAATTTTTTTCTAGCAATTGCCTCTATCAGTCACCACCCATCGACAATTACAAGATTAAAAAAAAAAAAAAGTAGTTACATAGTTTAGCTGTTTCAAGACTTGGGGATTTCATCACAGAACGCCTCTGCAGAGAGAATTACCAGAGCCTCCCTAAACGCAGAGCAGAATTTTAAGGGAGAAAAATCTAATTATAACTCAATTAGCCTATAATTAGGCTGAGTATTTCATGAGAGGAAACAGTGCTAGTTTAAGATAAATAATTATTTAGATTTTATATTGATGCATGCAACTTCACCTCAAAGTCCTTAACTAATGTCACTGCAGAAGCATGAACATACTAACCAAATTACCACCTCTATACTGTGTCTGCTATGCATCTTCACAAGTTCTATATACAAAATATACATAACTGGAAGGGAAAAAAAAATTGTTCAAAACCTTCTAACCTATCTACATATGCCAACTGTCTTTCCTTAAAAGCAAAATGATGTAACTTCAAATATGTATTACAAAATATGTGACAGGTGAAAGTGATAATTTACCCATATTTAGTACACTGAGGAACTGAAACATCTGAGAATAATTATCACTCCCAAATATCTGAAAAGTTCCAGCCTGTGTTTCCCAACTCAAGGAGAAACAGTTAGTTCACCCCATGTTTAAGCAGAGCTTATTTCCCCTGAGCACAAGCACATAAGAGGCTCTTTTGCTAAACTAAGAGTACTGGTAAACCCATTGCCTCACACCCTTTAATTACAGGCAAAAAATTAGTAACAATTTCCTTGAGCAGTATTTAAGTATCAGAATACACACAGTATACATAAAGATTCATTTTTAAGGGATGTGTACAAATCTAAGGGAATTAACTTGAAGCTTACTGGAACAAACAGATGAAATTGCTGAAACAAACTGATCTGTACAGTCAATTTTCCACTCATGCATGGACCAAGGAAGAAGAGGAAGGGTAGAGAAGAGTTATCAGATTTCCAGATAAAAATGATTCAGACATAAAATACACGAACTAGTTGCATGACAGTCTTGAGTCAAGCAAGACCTTTCAGTTCAACTAGCACAAAATGCTAATCTGGCTGTAACTTCAAGTCAATTTGAATGTAAAAGCAATCTACCTGTACTCGTCCAGCTCTAAGCCCAAACCAAAACTCCAAATTTCACTTGCTCCCAGTAGAAAATTCATGCTGCTGTGAGTCCAGGTTGGCTCCACAGAGTCACAGAGGATCACTCTGAAACTAATTACAGTTTCCCACTTCGCCAGGGTCTTTCAGGCAAGATGCAAAGATTTCCAAGATCGTACTACTGCTTTCAGACCTCTGCTCACTCCTGCTGATCTTGGCATTAGTTGTTTACACAAGTCATCTGAGGTAATAGAGATAGATGACCAAAAGGTAGTATTCTGTTTGATTTTCTTACCACACAGGAAAAATACTCTACAAGGTGTTCTGGTGCCTTCCTTCCCTTTAAAAATGCTTTCTTTATAAGGGGAGGTGGATAAAAACATATTTGAAGTGCTGGTACTCAATATAGCACACAGAAATGTAGTTAAGTACCTTAAAATTGAGACACCACAAATCAAGCCTACGACATACACTGGGAAAAGGGAAGAACAGAATTTAGAGCACAAACACTTAAAAATATCTTCTATGCATAAGCTGCCTTTTATTGAGCATGCAATCTAAACATTTTCCTCTTCCCTCCCCCCAAGTACATCATATGTGTATAAACGTTTTGCAATCATTAGCAAAAGCAATTCTTGTCATGCCTTCCTTCAGATTTACAGGCCAACAATTTTAACCTGTGGTCATGGGAACCACCCTTCCCACAAAGAAATCCACAAGAACGGATCCAAGAAAAGTTGATACACCTATGCCCTAGCACAAACTATACAGGGGAAATTTCTAAGTAAAAATGCACCTATCAATACAGTGAGTTGTAGTCCACAAATCTGGTGTGAAAACTACTGTCCTGAACTGTCACAGAGCCAACAAAATGAGCTTTCCTACTTGGCTTCCCTGCCTACAGTCTTTTTTTTTTCTTGTTTAACTTTTTTTTTTTTTTAAATTGGGGGAGGGGGTTTACAGGGAGAAGAGAGAAGAAAACACTAAGAAGACTTTACTAAAAAAAAAGTATGTTTTGCTAAACTTCTGCTTTCTACTACTGCTCTGAGCACTCATATCTTGTCTATACAATAGTTATTTGGAAAACTAGTGATAGAAACTGACATTTTAATGGTATAGATATCCTTCAAATAGTGAACTACTCTGTGTGCGTGTATATGTATGAATCTACACACAAAGTAATCTGGGAAAATATATGCAGCATATATATACACATAGCATAAATACATTTATCAAAGTAATCTGAATATTTATTTATTGCTGGCTGTTTCTAAGGAGATAACACATCTTTAATCAGACCTAGAAGCAGAATACATGAAGAAATGACTAATCCTACCCACAAGGAAGTGCTTTCTCTGTTTCCCCCCACATGCTCCACATGGTATAGATCTTACTAAGAGATTAGGAGGGATATCCAACTTCCAAATGTTATACCACTGCAGTTGCAGTATGATGTATGCAGGCTTAGAAACAACTATGAGTAGAAATTCAGACCTTTGCTACTGTTTGCTGCTCTCTATGGTCACCTAACAGGTAAGTTAGCAGTCTACTTCAAATTTATGCTGAGACAAAAAAAGGTAGTAGGTAAAAGTAAGACACAGTAGAGACACTCAAATACAATATACAAATTAGGACCCATTAATGACCAACTACTGCAGATCACATATAAGAAACAATTTCTTCTAAACTAAATCTAGTTTCCTATGTATTTGTATTTTGTGCCCAAACATTCCCACTGACCTAAGGTTCTCTATATCCCTCTCATAGCAGCATCTTCCTCCCCATCTTCCACATCACAGTATTAACTGGTCCTGGCCCCACTTAACAAGCCCCTCAAAAACCTCCTATGCCATCCATACTGACCTACACTTTGTCAGTAGTCAGGCTCACCTCACCTCCTCCTCCTATGTCCGGTCAGTCAGCCAAAAAAAGGTAAACAACCAAAAAACACCTGCTATGGCTGGTTTGGAGTTACACATGTGACAGTTATCAGCACAGAGAACAGATAACACCTAAAGTCATTATGCTTCCTCTCCCTGCTTCTCCCAGGACACTGCTCATAGCTGCCCTTTTCCATCCCCTTTTGGATTTTCATTAAGCTTCAGAGATCTCAAGATCATCATTTAAGTATCAATTCTTCAGCATACAGGTCATTACAAGCATTACAGCAAGCCTAGTCAGTGGAAAGAACACTGCCCTTTAAAGTATAAACCTAGAATCAGTCTGCCAGTTAGCGAAGTTTCTGCTGTTACAGAAAAGCTAGTTTCCACTGGCCATCGATATCTTCCCTTTACTATCTGGTCCAAGAGTGCTCTTGGACCAAGTGTATTCCTGAAGAAGTGATGGGAAGAGATCTCTCTTCAAGTATTTATGCCAGTCCATTAAAACATGGAAGACTTCCCCTTACCTCTTCTCTCTCTTCACTCCTCCTTTTCTTCGCTCAGTGGAAGTTAGACAAAATATGGGGCTAGGAAGAGAAAAAGAATGAGTGGTAGAAGGGAAATAAAGGTAAATGCAGTTACAGAAAGAGTAAGAATTAGTTTATTGAACAGAAATCTATCAAAGAAGCAGTAAGCAGCGGTATGCAGAAAAACACCACGCTTACAGATCTTAGGCTTTATATTTAGAGAAACCAAACCCCAAAATTTAAAATTAACTGCCAATCACTTGACGTCTCTAAGTTTACTAAACACCTGCCATACTCCTTAAAATAAGCCACACACACAAAGGCCTATCCAGTCAAAATTAGCAATTATTTGAGCTGGACAGTCAAGGAATTGTAAAATACAGGACAAGTACAGCATATATAGAAGAGTAAAAATTACTTTTTGATAGCAATATTGCTTATTGCTTGGAGAACTATATACTAGCTACCTAACATTAGTGTGTTATGCTACACCACTGTGAGGTGTAGAATTCCTTTAAATAGAAATTCAACACTTAAGAAAACAAATAAAGTAGTTTCCCAGTAAAAAGATCTTGGCTTTAAGTCATTCTTTGTATCACATGTTTTACTGCAAACATTTTTCTCCATCTACCACGAAGTGGTAAATAACCATTGATTAAACTTACACAAAATGCCTGTATGTGACTTTCCAGTTACTCTCCCAAAAAACATTATTATTCTTGACAAACATCTCAAAACAAAGTGTTTCTGCAAGTACATACTGTCCACATTCTGTAAGAATACTCTGTCATGTCTGCAACTGAAAGGGTTAAGTATACTTATTTTTTATTTAATGTAACAGTATATCTCATGGTGATTCAGTCACTGGCAGGTCTAAATTCTAAGGCCCAATATTCCTCCCAAGAAGAACTAAGGCTTTTTTGGGGGGGAAACACATGTCTACAAATACATATCGGTATTGCTTTCAACCATCTAAGTATTTTGTTGACTTCGTGACATCAAATAAAACAATTCATTTGCTTTTTCTATGCTGTTTAGTAAGACTCCGGAGCCTACTGTAATTATTAGATACCTACTACACAAGCAGTAAATTCTTTTGACTTATTTGAAGTCTGACATTTCAGCTAAGCAAATTCCTATTTTAACATGTTTTCACTTAGGTAGATTCCAAAAACTAGCTCCCCTGTCTTAACAGTGGCATTTGACTTACACGAATAGCACAACAGTGCCTCTACTTATACTTGTGGAGCACTTTGTAGACATTCATCTAGTTGTTACACTTATGCCTAGGAATCTAAACACAAGCAAGTCAGAAAGCTGCACTCCTTCAAACAGAAACTTTAGTTCTTTCTAGCAGTTAGAAGAACTCTTATGTAATTTTAACCACAGTTCAACCTGGACTATATTTCTTGGTAACAACTTAGTAAAGAGCATTGAACTATTGCCAAGATTTTGGGAGGAAGAGGGCAAGAAAGGGTGAGGGAACAGATGGAGGGGACTACATCATGTTCAAGAACAGTCAAAAAAATACAGAAGTTTAAGATCAAAAGATCTTTCCTACTTTCAAGAAAACAAAAACCATTTCATTTTGAATTGCAATTATCTTGCAAAACTATATTGACTGATTTGTGTTAATAAATTTAGTTTCCATGCGCTTGTAACTTTATACCTTTGTGTTTTCAAAGGAGATCTCAGTATGTATTTTTAATTGTAGTAACAAAGACACAAAATACGTCACCTTAGAATAAACACAAAGAAATTCTGCCCAGCAATGGAAGCACAAAACATAGCTTTTAACTTTCAATACTACTGCCACACAGAAGGGGAAAAGAAGATGCAGAGTTTGTCTTTTATTTCTTGTAGTATGGAAGATGTGATTGGAAAGTAAGAGACAGTAGAGAACTAACATTATAAAAAACCACTACAGTAATTCATAAAAATCCTGCATAATGATAATAAAGAGCAAGATTCCCGTCAAGTCTTTCCACTCCAAGCAAAAAAAGAGTAATTACCTGTATTAATTGGTAAAGCATACGAGGGAAGAACCTTATAACCAGGAATTGTATTTTTTTATCAGTTTTATATAAAAGTATTCATGTTTCTTTCACAGTTCTAGAATGATAGGTTTGGAAACCAAATGAGAGGTGTAATCTCTTTATACCTTTCCCAAAAGCTATAAATAAGTTGCCGTAATTCGCAGGTCTTCACCTTCAGTTTAAGTAGAACCTACTAAAAACATTCCTCACTGGAAAAGTTTCTTCAAACCGACAGTTAAGACAGGATTAACTGTCTAGACTTGGAATATCATCTGTCTTGTGATATGGTTTTAAACACAGCCCCATTATAACCATACTAATTAGGAGATAGCTCCTTTTCTCTACTCAAGGCAAGTTAAGAACATCACCCACTGTTAAAGAAAAAAGTATCTTTACACCTAGTCAAGTTAGAAGACTTTAATGAACCCCGAACCAATTTAAATATTCAGAGCTCCTCAGAGTAAAAGATCCAAACTTGTATACATTTTAAATTCTCACTTTGTAACTATAGGATGTTTATTCCATTACTTTCTATGACTGATGAAATAACCAACAATGGACAATAAATTATAGGTCACCCTTCTTAAGTTGTAATATAAAGTACAATAATGTCACTAAAATCTAGCCTTATCATCTTGTCTTTGAACTTCATGGTAATTTATTTTTGAGATAAAGATATAAAAGTGAATGATTACCTAGACTATGATGGCATAAAACAATACACAAAGCACAACTACAAATCAGAATAAAATAAAAAAAGCTTCTCTAAACCTGAGCCTGCACTATGACATTTTAATATCTAGACCTATTGAAAATGTTAACTTAAAACTCAATTCTAAAACTAGGATCAATACTATTTTGGCATTCCCATACTTAGCCTGATTTGCAAAACTGCTGGTCCCTTGCCAGCCTCACCTAAGTTTTACAACGCTGCATCTCCATCTAAGTAGTGGATGAACTATCACATGAAAGGAGAGATAGCACTCTTCCAATAAAACATGCAAAACTAACAAACACATTTTACTTGCAGAGGATGCAGTCTGTGTGCCACTTCAATATATTCTTTATTTGTACTTTTGAAACACGTAAGTGGACACTGTGATTTACCAATTACCAAATATTTTAATTTACAAAAATAAAGCTAAGAAAGCACTTAAGTCAAGCATGTTAAAAAAAATATACTTTGTACAACAAAACTATCTTCAAAGGTTTACAGATAACCTTAATTATTAAAATTTTCTAATAACCAGCAGAGCTTAAAATCTTGCCTGTTTCACTAACACCACTTTAAGATTTGCAAGAGGAAATAAAAATAATCTCAATATCTCCTAGCAAGTATATGAAACCTTGACAAGG
Source organism: Gavia stellata (assembly GCF_030936135.1). Taxonomy (NCBI): domain Eukaryota; kingdom Metazoa; phylum Chordata; class Aves; order Gaviiformes; family Gaviidae; genus Gavia; species Gavia stellata. The sequence goes on along the minus strand of NC_082597.1, from coordinate 15,220,753 downwards.
TTTCTTTTAAATAACTTGTTTGTTATGCCTTAAAGGTAACAACAGTCTTGTCTTTGAACACAACTATAGCAGTTTTTTTTGTAGTATGAAGGTCATGAGCAGAATTTTGGATCCTCAAAAACATTAGGTTCACTTTTGTGGGTATGATTTTTCAGTTAGTAAGAAAATGTGAACACTGATGTAGTTAGAAATATTCATCTTGTACCATTCAAAAGCCCACTACAATTAATATTTTAAACAATCAGAATTTGGAAGTATTTTTTTCTTAATCCGCACTCTACAGATGCTAAAACTTCGCCGCCACCCCCCCTGAGATGCCTTACGTTTCATTCTTAGCAATAAATCAAAACTACTGTTTGCGCAGTGGAAACATTTAAACATTGTACCTGTTCCAAAAACTCTGTCCAACAAAATTTGCTTTTGAGAGATTCACAAATGCTCGTTTGTATGGAAGTCACAAGGCCAGTAACATAGATAGACTTCCTTAGGATCTGTCCAGAAGTCTGAATTGGGTTTTATTTCATATCTTCATCAGCCTACATCCCTCCATTCAATGCTGTTAGAATGTTACACGAGAACAGCAAAATACTTTTTAATTAAACCTTCATTTACATTGATCTATTTAGAACAATGCCACGATTCTACAATTATATACACCACTCCTAAACCAAGTCCCACAAACAGTCCTTACTAAAATTAGTATTAGCATGCATGCAAAATTAAGACTGTCCTTAAATCAAACTGAGATCAGGGCTAGAGAGACACTACAGCCTTCAGTGCGACACCAATTTCTGTATTTCTGTTGCTTTCCAACAGAATATTAACAGTTGTGTGTGCTGAAACTGTACCAAAGATATGAGGTAATGTAACTCCTAGAAGTAATCTGGATTTTACTACTAAGAGAAACTTTCCCTAGATACAGTCTAAAAAGCCAGTATTTCTCCTCCGAAATTTCCCAGATGGCAAAAAAGCTCAAGCAGATTTTTCCTTCATATATGAAAAGCCTGAAGATATATAAATGGTTTTAGAACTACAGTCCATATTTTTGCATTTGCAACACAACATTTGTAAATCAGAAGTGTCTCTTGAAAAAAAGAAATTCGTATTTCAAACCCTCCCTCTTTCAAGAAGTTTTTATTAGTTTGGAGGGGTATTTAATTTTTTATGAATATACTTTCAAATATCAACATCAATGGAGTTAAAAAATAAAGGTTCAATTTCCTTTGCATATTGTCTCCTTAAAACAGATCACAGATCTGTTTTTACAAATGAAGAAGCTGAGTCAAAAAGGCAAACTGACTCAGTAAAACTACAGGAAAACTCTGGAAGATCTCAAAATTCCCAAGAGGTTCTTAGTGCACAAAATTTGCAATCTGTAAGATAAGCTGCAAAATTTGAGTATTAGTATTTTAATCTTTGGGTTTATTTCATTTCCCCCAACACTTTTTGTAAAGTGTACAAAAATATTTTAATCTTGAATCAGATGTCTGCTTGAGAACATGACTGAGACCAGGAAGATAGACTGCAGAGCTGTGTAGCCCTCTAAGACATAATGTTAAAAAAATTATTCACCAGAACAGGAGCTTTAAACCTAGGGAGAGAAAAGAAAAAGGCAAAAGGTTCCCAAACAGGCCCATACATATACTCTTTAGAATCTTATTAATGTACTTTTTACTAAACAGAGTAAGACATAGTTTATACTAAACAGAGTAAGACATAGTTTATTAAAAAAAAAATCAAATCTATATAAATAAGGAAGGTATGATGGGAGCATGCATTAGTGGACTATTAATGCCTCACTTGGTTGAAATCATGCAGCCTTTGCCCTCTAAACACATGAAAGGCATGCATTAACAACAATCTAAAAGTCTTACTATCTCTTTTTGTTCAACTTCAGGTATACCTTAAACCACACATCAGTGCTTCTAAATTGTATGTAAATCAAAATTCTTCAGAGAGTGAAGACAGTTTTGCCATTTCAATATCTCACTTTTGATTGTTTAAATCCAGAAGGTTCCAAAGCTATACTAGAATAGGAATTCATACCTCATTAAACCAAGGACAAGATTAAAGACAGGCATAAAAAAAAAAAGAAGTGAAAAATGAGGGTTTTTTTCTTGTTGCTTAAAATACACAGTTTGCAGCCTCCATAGTTTCTATCAGAGTACACTACACCAACTACCAAATAATAAATCCTTGTGACCTCCCTTCCCCCCACCCAAACATATTTATAGTGGTGATACTAAAAGGTTCATATTTCATTTAGGAAAAAAATTAGAGGTTAGGAACTGCACTTTCCCTCAGTATTTGTATGTGTATTACCACATATACAATTTATACAGCAATATACAAAATAAATTGGAAAAAAAATGTAATACCAAGATTACATGGTTGAAGAAAAAATTCCGCGTTTTAAGAAAGTAACAGGTTATAATCTCGCATACATTATTACCATAAGTATTAAGTTCTTTTTGTAGTCTCAAACTACGAATACATGGAATTACTACCCTGATGCCCAGCAAATATACTTCCTGGAAGGTGAACATAATGTTCACAAACGTGATTCCACAAAGAATTTAGCTGACTGTTTTAGTGATCTTAATCCACTGCTTATTTTGGTAAATATTACTGCTTTTATGTAGTTAATAGGATGGACAGATGTACGTATCCATCACAAACGTAGGAGCTTTTCCAAATTATTAAACTGACATACGTATTACCTTACAGAGACCTATACACACCCCTCAAAGAAGCTGCTTGAGTCTGTTGCCTCTTTCCACCCCCCTTTTCCCCGACAAGAGTGGTCTCGTTCACTTGCCTTTCACACACATAACCAATAAAATTAATCAGCTGGAACACAGCATTTTTAAATCGTAGTAAAGTCAAGAGATGTTTTGTACGTTATTTGAAGGGAACAGTCTTTTCATTTAAACATAATAAGACTCTAATATGCTGCAGACAAACGCACTGCATGGGGTGTGGAGGACCCGAGCTGATTAGATTACCACAACATCAGCCTGAGGCCGCCATTTTTAGAATCTCTAAAGGACAAAAGAGGGAAATAAAAAAATTTGCTCCACATTTTTTGAAAAGTAACTTTAAAAGTATAGTAATTATAATCAATTAATCATGCATTAGAAGTACAGCCAGGGATATGTCTTTCTTTTCTCTGATCTGAACCCTGAATAACAAAAACGTTTCGTTATTATTCCTTTAAGGTACTGTAAATAAAGTGTCTAAAACATTCCTAAATCTAGGTGCAGCACTAAACTTCTGCTTTTAACGACACGTAGTATGTACCATTTTAGGGACCTCAGAGCTTTTAGCCACCGCGCATTCCCTAATGGCTGAGTATGGGGGAATACAGGACCTTTATAATCAGGCTGTATTATGTTTCTCTACCCTATTTAGTACTACACAGTGAACCGTTTGTTTCTCCTCCCCTGTGTCTGCAGCAGTAGGGTATACCCCACCAATATTTATTTCTTTAAGAAAGAGGTTGAAATATGCCACCCAAGCAACACGAACACTGGATGCAGAAACTAAAGCAAGAAAGGGATGCACCAATATAACTACTTACACCCTCAAGAAAGGGGGTGGAGAGAATGATCCCCTTTTAAATTGGCACAGAAACTCTTGAGGACTGCTTTCCGTTTGTCCAGGTTACACCACGAAGCGGAGATATTAGCAGGGAGGGAGGAAAGGAGGCGGGGGTGTGGAAGGCAGAGAGATTAGGCCTGTAACGAGCCATTTTAGTACCACAAAGCAAAAATATACAGGATGGAGGAAGAGAATAGGTCTCCCCAAGCTTCATAAAACTCAATACGCAGTCCTAATAACACACAAACCCATTCTTAAAACCACCAGTCTAAGGAAGCGTATGTTGTCACATAATAGTCCCTTTTGGCTCTTTTTCCAAGCATAATGCATAAATCTGGCACAACTGCCAAAAAATTCTCCTCAGCTCCTCCAGTTACAGTAACCCGCCATATTCACAAGATATAGCGACAGCCTGCCATTTTTTAACCAAACCCCACAAAAGGAGAAACAAATTCAAGGCAACTTAAACAGAATTTAAACACATTTCAGGGTGGAAGGGAGTTACACTCGCACCGGGGGTAATAAGACGTTCCCGTCGCATTTCACTCCCTTTTTGCCACCCCCCTCCCCAAAGCACCCACAGCAGAATACGCTGGTAATAACCAAAGACTCACCTGTAATGGTCACAGGCCAGGCAGCAGGACCCCTCAGCTGAGCCCCTTCTCTATCCCAACCAAAACAATGCAACAGCCCCACTGCGGATATCCCTACCCTAGGCAGGACTCAACCCTCAGCAGGCTCTGGTAAAAGAAAGAGAACGGAAAGAAAGGAAAGAGGAGACCCCCCCTCCCCCCAAACCTAGCTCTGTGCGCAGAACCCTACAGGGACCAGCTCAGAAGCGCCTTTGCCTTGGGACCTGTGTACAAACCCCACTGCCGCCGCTGCTCCCGTGTCTCCCTCCTTCCAGCCTCCTACGCTCCCTTCTATGTCACTGCCTCTCTCTGGGAAAATGGCGTCCGCTCTCCCCTCCCTCCCACTCCACGGGCTCACCCGCCCCGCCTGGCAGGGGCAGGGTTACCAAGGCGAAGCCAAAAAGCCGCCATTTTGCTTATGGGCTGGCAGTGCAGTCTGCGCCCGCCGAGCCCTCAGTGTCCATTTTGCAACAACGTTTTGCACGTTACGTTGAACGGCTCGGGCCTGGGCGCGGCCGAGGCACCAGACTGCGGCACGGGCTGGGCAGGGGGGCTGTGAGGAGGTGTGGAGGGAAGTAGGGCAGCGGAGGAGGGGCGGCTGTGGCTGGTGCCGGAGGCGATCCGCAGCCCCGGAGGCGCAGACCGCGGGGGAGGGGCAGGGGCTCCGTCCCAGGCTGTTGTGGAACCGAAGGCGGGCGGGAGGATGTCTGACTCAGAACTGCATCCTCTGAGGCAGAAACGCCAAAACTCCCTCCTCAGCTGCTCTGCCCCCCCACCTCCGGCTTCCTCCTCACGACCGTCGTTACTCTCAGCATACTCATTCTTTGTGAATCTCAACCTGAGGAGTAAATTTTTGCCACAAAGTGCGCGAAAAGCTGGGCAGACCCGCCGGCTCTGCCACGGGCAGAGGAACTTACATGAGGGGCGGGGAAGAGGGGGGCGAGAAAGGGGAGGGAGCGGGAGCTTTCACTGAGACACGTTCAGGGCGATGGGGAGGTTTTAACTGAATCTGTCCTGTCAGTAAGGCACTTGAGGCTGAGAATCTTCCACGAAGCGCTTAAGGCTCGTATACAAGGCAAGTGGGAGAGAGCGTCTTTTCTTACAGCGAGTGGGACAGCACTAGCTGAGGGCGTTTCTTTTCTGCAGGGAACGAGACGAGCAGTGAACGAGCCTCGTTCCCCCTTTGGGGAACGGCACTTGGGGAGCAGGTATGGTCTGCTTTTATCCGGACCAGCGGGAGGTGGCAAAGCGAGAGGCTCGCTCAGCGTTTCGGGGCAGGCGCAGCCTCCGCCGCTTGTACCGAGCTCCTCTTCCTTTCGCCACATCCCCTCCCAGCTCCTGTTCTGCCCGCACGCCGCCCTGCCTCCCCTGCCCGGCTTCAGCCCCTCCAGCGATACGGCTGATTGAGGGAGGGGAGGCGGCGGCTGGGGTTTCATTCGACGCCCACCAGGGGCTGAGCGAGCCTCCTTCAGTGCGCAAACTCGGGGCACCAGATAAAAGCTGGGCTGGCAGCTCTTACCCTGCCTCGATGGAGCCGCCACAATCGGGTGACTGGAGAAGCAGTTAGCAGCGCCATAGACTAGCGTCCCCCCACACCTTGGGCAGAGAGAGTTTGGGGCTCTAAACAGCTGCTGCTGCGGCAAGAGGGAGCCGAGGTGAAGGGATCTGCTAGCTGGTTGGACGCAGAGGAGGCGGCTGTAATGGGGCATTGAGTCTGAGGGAGGAGGGGGGCGATTAAACGTCTTGTGATCATGGCGGAGTCTATGGGTATTTTTTCCTGTCTAACTCTTCTGTGCGTGTGTCTCTTGTTTCTCTCTTTCTCTCTCTCCTTAGGGCGCTTGGCTGGGGCTGCTCGCTCGGGTTCTGCCTGTTGTTGCGCGAAATGGCGGCTGGCGTCTTGGTGGGTTTGGTTGTCGGTTTTTTGTGTAGGTTTTTTTTTTTTTTCTTCCCCTCCCCCACTTGGGCCTTGGCTGCGGCTCCGCAGCGAACCGCGGCGGAGACTGAGTCAGGAGGGGGGAGGGAGCTGCGCGGGAGCCAATAGCCAGGCCGGCCGGGCTATCCCGGCGCGCGCTGATTGGCTGGCGCTGACATCATCCTGCAGCAGGGGCAGCCGCAGCTGGGCAGGGTTGGGGAGCTGCCGGGGGAGGCTGGTGCAAAGGGAGAAAACGGGCGCCATGATCCCAGCGCGAGGGAGGACTTCACGGGCGGGGGATCCCCGAAGAGCTGGTGAAAAGGAGAGCGGGAACAGGCCTTGGCTTCTCCTTCCCAAACAGTGCCGGAGCTGTGAGGAGAGGAGCGGGGGATGAGCGGGAGAGGAGCAACTTGTGCCTGCTTTTGTAACTGCGTCAGTACAAGATGGCGCAGGGTCTCCCTGGAGAGGGAAGGGAGTTGCACGTCCGCCGGAGGTCATGTGACCGCGTTGCATTCTTGTGGGGTTTGGCTGCAGACCAAGCTGGCTGAGGCGGCGGCTGCCCGGGAGAGTCCGTGCTTCCCTCCCCCTCCCTGCACAATGCCGTCGGTGCCGCGTTGGTTCCCATTTCCCTTCCCCCATTAACCTTATGCGGGAGGGTGTAGCTGCTGTTGAGGAAGGTTCTCGCTTCTCTCCGTATTCTCCACCCATCTCCAGGGTGTAGCTGCTCTCGGGGGACGCTTTCCATTCCGCCCCCTTTCTGCGTAAGGCTTTAGCCGCCGCAAGGGAAAGTTCCCCCTGGGCGCCTAGTCGCTCCGCCCGAGTGTGGGAGCGGGCGGTGCGCGGCTCCTGCGCTGGGCCTTCCAGCGGCCGGGTGTACTAACGTAAACGCAGCCCGCTCTCGCTCGGCTTCCCCTTCTCGTGTACGAGAGCGCTTTTATCTGTAAGTTAGGTTCCCCGGAATCATAGAATGGTTCTTACCGAGTAACTTACTTAAAAGAGTCGTTTTAAGCGATGTTTAAATGACCTCATTAAAACAGCTGAGGAAAACGTACAGGCCAGGCTGTGCGGAGTTGCTCTTCTGACGAGGAGGTCGTCGCAGTTCCAGTGTTGCTTTGCCGGGGTGGCAGGCCTAAGGAAAACTCTGCAAGCTATTAATGACTTTATTTGAACATATCTGCTTTATGGAAAAACGGATCGATATTCTTTTATTTGTATGTTGTTAGATCCTGTTGCAGGCGTTGAGCAGCTATTCTTTGGGGTAATGTGGCATGTATTACAAAGCTAGGCCGCGGATGGCCTGCATCTCACAGAGATTTAAGTATATATTTAGTGAAAATGAAAACTATGGTATGCAAATATCGTGAAGATGCCCCATGTCTGTCTTTTCGAGATTCATAAGAAAATGAACTTGTCACACAGGTCTGGGTAGGCTTGGAAGCTTGGCAAATATATTTTCTGGGTCTTTTTTAGTTTCAGTATTCTGATGGGGGGAAAGTGGAAAAAATGTATGTTTTTCAATCTGAACACTTTTCTTTTTTCTTCCTTAAGGAATGCAACTCGTTTTACTGTTTGGGTGAGGTTCTCATGTTTTCAAAGCAATTCAGTGCTAGTTCCCATGTCTTGTTCTTGTATGGTAGGATGTAAATTTAGCTTCTGCATCTAACCCAACGAACAAATTAACAGTTAAAATTGCTGATGCTTTAAGGGTGGTGGTTTGTTCCACTCTAGAAATGTTTCATAGCACTCTTTCTGTTCTTAATCTGTCCCCAGATAGATGTGAATTTTTTTTCTTTTTTCCTCCACAGTAGTAACCTGATGGGGGATAAAGCTTGTATATTTGGTGAATGGGTTGTGTGAGAACTATTGGAATGAAAGTAACTGAGTATATGACTAATACAGAAGACTCCTGTATAATAGATGCTACTTAATATGTGTTACATAAGTAGTATGGTGAGGTGGAGTCTAGTTACATAAGAACCGACTGGGGCCTTGGGAGCTCCTGTAAGTAGTCCATATTAGTTGGGGATAGAGCCTGCAGGGCATCTGTGTGGTGTTGGGGGAGGGTAGAAGAACAGCATCTACTAGCGCTACATTTTTCTTTTGTAGGTTATATAAAGGATACCAGGATAGAAATGGAGGAGGCAGTAATTAAGGATGACACAGTGTGAAGTTCTCAAAAGTTTGGAGTCTCATTTGAGCCTAGCTTTTAGGATATAAGCTCTGCTTCCTGAAAGAACAGCACCCCTCCCTCCCCCCTTTTTGGGTGTCATATGGTGGCTGTCAGCTGAGCATTGCACCAACCAATTTGTTCTGTGCAGGCTACTATAAAGAAAAGGATTCTTGTGTCCAAGAGGTTGTGAGCCTTTTTTTTTTTTTTAAAAAAAAAAAGCTTACTGGAAATGGTGTTATGAGAGGGCAGTTGGTTTGTTGAGCAAACATTTAAGTGACTGGATTACTGATTCTTCTTCTGTAGGCATAGTGTGACACAAGGTAAATACTTCCTTTGTAATGGAAGCTTCCAGAGAGGCTTTCAGTGTACAATGGTTCTTTTGATACAGAACAAATTTATTTGGAACCTGACATTGTGAATATTTCCTTGCAGATGTGTTAAGTGAAGAACAACCATTTGAACTGAAGATGAGGAAAAAAACAAACCCCACATTTCTATTTTATTAGTACTTGCATTTAGACATGTATTCCATAATTATGAAATAGGGAGTAGTTGCCTACCTAACTGTAAGGGAGCAGTTTGAACGCTTATGTTAGAGTAGTTTATATAGAATACCTGGAAATCAAAAGCTTAGCTATGGCAGCTAGACCTTTAATTCTTAAAGCACCCTTTTAGGTAGCTTACATTAGTATCAGATTTTGCTTTGAAAACCAAGTGAGCTACTTCAAAAGTTCTTTGTATAGCTGGTAGCTTATTGCAGCAGTACTTGAATTGAGGAGTCTCTCTGCATTTACAAAGGTATAGAAGTGAAGGCAAGTTTTAATGAGCTTGTAATATTTTTTTGTTTGTTTCAAGGTTATTCTACTAGCTGTTTTCAGGGAAGCAGTATTAGTTACTTTCAAAGAAGCAGTGACTCCAGCAGTGTTGTAGTGCAGTCTCAAAACAATATCTGATTCATTCTGGATTACTTCTGCTGCAGGAGATGAGTAGAAACCGAATGTGCATACTACTTTGAGAAGGAAACTTCAGGGGAGGGGATTTGCCCAAAGGCCAGTCTGATGCAAGCAGTGTCTTAATCCAGAAGGTGAGAGGAAGGAAAGAAAGGAGCTGTAAGAGAGGGAGAATGGGTAAAAAAAAAAAAACAGGCATGTAGCTTACATTTGTGGTAGCCTACCAGAGAGAGAAACAATTTCTACTAACCTACAATTCTTTCCTTTTTAATAAGGATATTTCAGTTGGCTGGACATTCTCCAGCAGTTCGACTTGCGGTTCTAACTTGCCATGATAGCCTGTCTCTGCTTGTATGTGTGGTCTGTGCCTTTGTTAAGACCTGTTATTTAAACACTCTTGTTCACCTTTAGCCTTACAAAGGGACTGACAAGAGTTCAAGGGTATTTAGGGGAGAAAGGGGAGAGATACTAATAATGTAATAGATCTGAGTATGCATTAATGCCATAGTTGAAACAGTTGAAGTGGTGCTCATGCTGAAAGATGATCCTGCACCTTTTCCCAGCTGTTCATTCTTGCTTCTGCACCACCCCTTTTTTGATGGTGCAAGTGATCATGTGGGAAGTAGAAGAGAAGAATGCATCTAGCATAAGCCTATTTGTAATGGATGGTTTTCTAATGTGAATGTTCATTGTGTGGCTTTACAAACACTCCTGCTTGAACAGGAGTAGGAAGAAGCAGCTGCAGAGAGAATGGAGACATGCAGGATTTAACTGTTAGTGAAGTTAGGTGTGGGGTTTTTTCTTAGCAAAGATGCAGTTCTTAGGGAATTCTGAGAGGCAAGTCTTAAAGGCACTTGGCTAGTGCAGCCAGAATCACTGCTTAAGGAGTCAAGCATACTCAAAAAAAAAAGTTCAGAACGTTTTAAAGAGTGTGTAAGGCACTGCTAGATTCACTTGCAGCTGTAGATGGCAAGATCGTTTCAGATTCACTGAAATGATAGCCTACAAAAATAAGTGAAATGCTGTTTCTTCTCAACTGTAGCCTAGTTAAGTGTTCACAGGATTTTGGACTTAAGGAGCTTATTTTGTTGGAATAGGCTTGCTTCTTCCAGAAGGGACTGATAATCTAATAGCTGGGATATTCAGTGAAGAATTACTCTTACTGGATGAATTCTGAGCTAATTTAAAAAAAAAGTGATATCTGGGTCACCGTGGTCACTAGTCAAATGAGTATGCATTATTTGCATGTAGTAGAGCAGGTCCAGTGAGTGCCAACTGATCAGTTTAATCCACCTAGATGTGGAAAGACTGTTCAAGGCTTGAACAGCAGCAGAACAGGTCAGGAACTTCCTTTGCACACTGCTTCAGGCTTTGTGTTATGATGAGCTTTTCTGAAAAAGTTGAGACTAGTAAGGTTTTTCTTTCGAAGGAAAACAAGTTATTTGCTAGTTCTACAATTCTTAACAGTTGAGTTCCTCACTTAAAGGAGCAAGTTTAAAGCTGTTGTGTGGCCTGCTAATCCCAGGATTAGTGGGAATTTGCACCAACTCCAGCTCCCTGGCATGACCTTTGGGTAGTGAAGTGGGGCAGTGGTTTGTTTTCTTCCTTGTAGCATGGCCTTTAGAGTATCTCTGAACTTCTGGTTGCTTTGGAGAGCAGTATTAAGCTCTGTCTTCAGTCAGTGTTAAGATGCAGGCAGTGTAAGCACAATGGTGGTTCTTGAGGATCTCTAGGAAGAAAATGGGGGAAAATACTGCCACTTTCTGAGAGTTGGGCTGTGTTAAGAGTCAGGAAGTTACTGAACTGTGGGCTCCAGCATCCCAGAACTGCAGCTGAAGGTGGTCCTGTCACAGAAGAAGCAAGTTTGTGTTGCTTGGAAACAAACCAAAACTTAGCTGCTATACTTGTGTGGTTACTAAGTGTTGGACAAAAGAGTTTCCTTATGTCTGCTGAAACTTCTTACTGTGACTTGTCTGGAGAGAGCTTTTTAATAGAGGTAGGGAACAACCACAGGCTCAACAAATAAATGCTCTGCACTCCTGTGGTCAAGTATGGAAGCACTGTCTGGCAGTAATGCACAGTCATGCAGTCATTATTCAAAGTAGAAATGCATCTTGAGTGCAGCAGTACTTCATGTCTCTTCAAAGGCTTAGCTTTTGAAGACTGCTGTAGTCCTGCTCAATGTGGCCTATTAGGAATGAAACAGTTTGAGAAGTAGAGAAGCCTGACAGCATAATGATATATTCAGAATGGGTAGCTTTCTGACACTGAGTACCACTGGCTATAATAATGGATTTGTTTTCCTGCAAACTTCAGTAGATTGGCAACTAATGAAGTTTTGTATTGGTAGAGCTCAATTCTTAGTATCTGATCTATAGGAATTAGTATGCGTCTTTCTGTCCAGTTGGTTGTCATGTGTGCAGATCTCTGATAGCTGCTCGATCCAGTGTTAGTACAACTGCTATAGACCAACCAAATACAAGTCCAAAACTACCTTGTGTGGCAGATACGGATCATGCTAAAAGTCGTGGGGAGGGCACAAGAAGAACTTAAGTTGAAGAGCTATCTGGAGAACAAGCATTAGCATTGAATCCTTTTGCTAAACTCCCTCTTTTTGTTGCCTCCTATGTTCCTGCCTTGCCTTATCAGTTAGATAACTGTCATGTGATTTCCCCAAGTTTAAGTGAAGTAAAAAAAAAAAAACTGGAGGTGCAGAGCTGTGCTGCTTTATTAGTGTAGGCAAAGCAATCACTTGAAGAGACTGTAAGCGAGACTGTAGCTGGCCATGAGATTGAGATAGTAATTTAGTCTCTAGCCTGAGAGTCTCTTACCAGCTTTATTCCCCGGTAGGTGCTAAACTGTGCAATGGTTGTACTGCTTCATGTTGGGCCATGATGTTTGTGGCCCAGTGTTGTAGGGCTGATGATAGATTGCTTGATGTAGTCTTAACTGCTGAGGGCAAGTTGTCTCAAATTGTGTCCAGAAGAACTATGGGCCTTCTAAGTAGAAAACTTTGCAAAAGCATATTACTTAGTGTCATTGTCACAGCTATCCTGATTCAGAAGACAACTCTTCCCAAAATGAAACTATTTCTCTTATCAGGGTGGTGTTACACTTTGAATTAATCTCCAAAGCTGTGCTTCATTACCCCAGCATTCATATGCAGGAGCAAGCGCATAAGCTTATAAAGGCATGCTGGGCAGTTGTCAGATCCTATTTTTAAACTGTTTCTGAGAAACACTTCTGTCTCCTATCTCTGCATAAGCATAGGAAAGGGTATACTTCATGTAGGAGCCACAGTGTCTGGGCTCAGCTGACAGCAATTTTTTGAACTTGACTGTCTCCTCTTCAGAGATAGTAAGTTTAATCTGCACTGACTTTTGCTGGGGAGGGGAAGTGACGATAACTAGGAAATAGCGGCAGTGGACTATTGAGTCCTTGGCTATAACTACCTATAATAAAAGATACAGGTCTATGGTGCTTGGCAGACTAGCCAAACTTTTTATAGGAGTCCCGATGGCTAGTGTCAAAGCACCTGCTTTGCTGTACTTAATGGAGTACAAGAAGAGTTGAGAGCTGGAACACTTTAAGTGGTATCTTCCCTGGTGAATCTTAAACATAGTGTCTTTGTGTAATAATCTGCTACTGATTTGCAGTAACCCATTTACTACAGTTGTGTGATACTACTGTATACTGCTTTAAATTTCCACTACCATTGGAAAATTATGTAAAAAATGCAACTGGGTTCTGTATGCAAGTAGGCTAGGATCTTAAGGTTTTTCCTCCCTGTGTCCAAGATTACCTACTTCAGACTAGGCCTGAAATACACTGAATATGGATGTTAACACACTCTTGCTATACTAGGGAGGGAATTCCAAAACTGAAGGACCACTTCAGAGAATATATGTTACGTAGTTTTGGGCAAAAATAAAGAATACCGATGAAGTATTTAAACTTCATTTTGTGTTTTAAAACTGGCAGGGATATTTCAGACTGGGCTAGGTACTATGAACAGGAGGAAAAAAATCAGGCTGCTGTAAGATGAATTATGCAGTGCGAAATCAACATACGAAGTTCTACAGGTCTTAGAGCTCTTTCATGAGACTTCTCAAATGCTAGAGTTTCTAGTGTAAACCTGATTGATGGGAGGGAGTCATAGTTTCAAACCATTGTTAGGACTATACCCTGAAGGCTGTGGCTAAGCCTGCAATTCATCTAAGAGTTGGCAGTGCAGGGTCTTCTGGTTTGTGGGTTTTTCTTCTAGAACAGGCAAGCTGCTCCTCTACACTTTCCTGCAGATTGTGTGCTACAAATATTACTGCCCTTGGAACTGCAGCTGTTAGCTAAATTGGTTTGTCTTGTCTTCTGTTTCAGTGTGGTATGACTACTTTATAATCCTATTCCCATTTAAGTAAATCAGAGTAGTTAACAGATACCAAGGAGAAGAGCAGCTATCTAAATTTTGCCTTGTAGGCCAAGTGTTAGTGCTTATATGAAGGAGGAAAACATCATTGGACCTGTTGTAACCTCATCCTACGGTTAGCAAAGCAAGGTAATCTGTTTGAGGGGTATGATACCTTCTGCACTTGATCTCCTGTTTAAGTCTGTTTGCTTAAACATGCCCTTTAATGTCAATAATGCAGTGATACTGCAATATGTGTTCTGGAACTGTTTCGTCATTTAAAACAAAACACAAAAAAACCCCTCAACTCCACACTTCTGTAACCTAGCAAGAATATTCATATACTTGGGTCCTCTTCTGTTCAGTTTAATGGCTCTGCCTTACCTGGTCTGATAGAACTACAGGCTTATGTCTCAAATTTCTCGTATGACTAATTCTCACATCCTTTCAATGTATTTTGTAAATAGCATATGACAAGTAAGCAGGGATTGAGCTGTCTAAAAATGTGCTCCTTCAATCTGGAAGTGACTTGCTGCAAGGTACTTGTGCATGTCTGTAGATGCTCCATAAAGCTTGCATTTTTTCCCTGTAGCCGGCCTATGTATGTAGCAGGAAGTGCCTTGCTCTGGGTGCCTCTTTTTGCTTGAATATTGTTGAGCAACAATTACACACTGATTGCACTCATTACAAGTAAACTCTACATCCTGTTTAGAATAGGATGTACATATTAACAAGTGTAAAAACATCTGTTGCATCTTCCTAGAAATAGCATGTTGCAGTCTTGGGTATTTCAGCTTCACAGCTGTTCAGAAGCCCTTCCATATTTAAAATGAAAAGCCTTTAAGGGGTGTCTGAAGTAACAGTTTAAAATAGGTGGTGGGTTTTTCTTACGTGATGCAAGAATGAGTATTGTTTTGAAGTTGGTAGTCCCTACCCTTCTGCATCATCAGTCCCCACTATAGTAATAGACAATCAAAGAGCAAAAAAAATTGAACCTGGTGTTCAAAAAGATAAGTCCAGTAGACCTCGTTTTTCTTTATGTGCCTTTCTGAGATTCTTGGTTGAATCTGAATTTTGTATGTGCCCAGCTGGCACTGGAGTGAAGGAGAGGTTTCTTTTCTTTACTACTTAGAAACACTTTTACTGTAGCTCATAAGCTGAAATCTTGCTCTACTTGTCATACGACAAATAAAGATGAGATTCTTCATTAAACTCACTTGCTTTTCTCTTACACAAGTCTAAACATTGATTTTTTTTTTTAGTGTATATTTTTTGAGTTCCATTAAGCAGTAGCATGTCTGACTTGTGATACGTTTTTGAAACTACTTAGTATCAAATACTCAATGCTGAATTGGAAATGCTCGAGGGGGACTCCTGACCTTTTTGACTGTTGCAGGAAAAAATAAGAATTAAATACATGTACTGAAGAACATTTACTTTAAACAGGCAAGTGGGTCTCAGGTGTGTGTTGTGAAGCTTGTTTACAGAAGAATGTAAGATAAAACAGTCAAAACATGAAATATCAGAATAGGTGAGTAGCCATGCTTGCAATTACAGGTGGCCAAAGGAAGGATAATGGAAGCCTCTAGAGGTAACTGCAGCTCTTTAGAGGGAGGGATGAAAGAATAGATGTGTGGAAGCAAGGGGTGTATTCCTGATGTTAACTGGAGAATAGTTGCTGGAAAAGTATTCTCATCAGCATATGTAGGTTTTCTAAGCTGTTGTTCACTTTCTTTAAGAAGAAAAAAAAACAACCAAAACAAAACCACCAGCCTGAATTGAGTACATCATCACTGGAGGTCCTGCCCCTACTTGCAGCAAAAGGGTGGACTGTAAGAAGGAAACCTGACTGAAATTCAGGTGTCTTGGTTGGAAAATAAGCAGGCCTAACCTGTAGTTCTTGAACAGCATACAACTTTAAGTAGCTCAAGGCTATGTCTAGAATAGATTATAGAAATGATGAAAACAGGAATTCTATGCAACTGCAGAATTCTGAAAGACCAGTTTAGAGGGGAATCTTCTGCATGTGAATAACATCCCTATTTCAAGCAGTTGTGCTGTGTCCTACATCACATGATTGCTAGCTGTTGTGTAACAGGAAAGCCTGGCTTTTTTTCCATTCGTTTTACGGAGCTCGTGGAGGGAAGCACAGATTGGACTTGTATTTAACTATAACTTCCTTCCTGTTGGGAACTTGTCTGAACTATTACAGATTTCTGGCACTTAATCTGCCATATGGAATACTTTGGTTTCCTGCCTGTATGTGAAATTTGAGTAAGCTTTGGAGTCTTGGGGTGGAGAGGGTGACTGGGAGCCATCTTTCTGTGGGATTAGAAAGTCATTCCATGATTGTCTCCTTCCCCAGCTTTCTGGATGGGTACAACTAGGTGTACTGTGGTATATCACAGTGAACTGGTATGTGTATAAGCTAACATGTCCTAGCATGTAGGACCTATTTAAGCTTTTTTATTCTCAAGAAATCCTACTTTCAAAACTTAAAGATAGTTTTGCTGTCAGAATGACAACCTGTGTTAGCACTAAACATAAGAAAGTGACTGGGCTGGAAGCTAGATCAAAGAATGGTGATTTTATGCCTAAATTTTCACCTGCCTACCAGACTTCTCCAAAATCAGCTTGTAGGTTTCCTATGCAACAAATGGATAGTGTGAAGTACAGAAAGAAGCCATGGAAACCAGCTGAAGAATGAGGAAGATTGCTCAAGAATGAGCAGCACAGAAAAGGAAAGTGCTTATCTTTAATTAGGTCTGCCTTTTACTTTTTTCTGTTGTGGAACTCAATGTTCATGCCCAGTCTCCTTTTGTAGCTTCCTGAAAGAGAAGAAGCTCTAGCCCCCGAATCAGTAGCCTTGTTAAATGCAGGAGAGATTCAAAGATGGAGTCTGTTAGCATGCCTTGAAAGTCATGCAAATGCTCTGTATGACTTAAATTTGTCATGTGGCATAATCAAGCTCTTGGCTTTTTTTACAACTCTCAGTTTGTAGGAATTTAACTTCCATGTTTATAGATGGAAGTAGAAAAAGATGATGATTTAGTGCAGTCTGATTTTATACTGTTACGGAAAATCTGTCCAGTGGCAGCTGGCTATATGTAATTTTTTTAACTTTTGTGTGTAATATGTGATTTTTTTCTAACTTACTTATTCATGCTGTTTGTATTAACTATGTGTTTTCTCCAGAAAATTGTACCTAACTTAAACATAAAGGTGTTTGTTTCCTTTGTTTTCTAATGTGAAAGAGAAACTGCCAAACCTGTTTATTTTTCACAACAGAGCAAGAGGTGCTCAAAGGAGGGAAGCTAGCGCTTGAGTTCACAAGTAAGAATAATCTTGTAGCTTGTAGTTGCTGCTTGACTGACTTGTAAGATACTGGCAGGAAAAAAAGCTGTAGTTTAAAAACAACTGGCAACAGGCTCATTTCTGCCTTTGGAAAAGTAAACTTTTCCTGCCACAATCTCCTGATCTGTTTGGATAATGATAAAAAGATACTGGGCAAAACACAAGAGTTCTGTGACTGTTTGCCCACAGTATAAATATTTCAGGCTTTATTGAGTGCTTCTGTGGCTTAAATGTTGCAGCAATACTGTCTCAGATATTTTTAGGTTTGGGGAGCAGGAAGAGTGCTTGTTTCCTGTCTTCCCCTCCCCCAAAAACCTTGTGTACCTTAGACAAGGGGAAGAAAAGTAGCAACCCTGAGCTGGTTTATCAGCTCTGATTGAGTGATGTCAGTTATGTTTCCTGACCTTCTTTGTGGAAGGGTTAGTATGGCCATTGCAGTTACATTGCAGCACTTGAAGAGTATTCTTTCTTTTCAGACAACACAAAGGCATCAAGCCTCTCAACTGGAATGAGAATGCAGCTTATTTGTCACTTTTATATGGACAGTCCCCAAAACATGGCTATTAAAGTTCATAATTAGAATCACTCCTTCTGCAGTTGCTGTCATGGGAACTTTGATGCTATACACAGGCATGACTAACATGAGGAATCAGTGAAACTGGATACTCTAGTGCCTCTTAGTCATTATAACATGAATATATTTAGGTAATAACCATTAATGTCTTTGCATCAGCTGCTACGTCTCTTCTTATCCATAGCTACAAATTACTTCTAAGTTTTGGTACATATCCACACTGTAAAGCAAAGGAATATGGTAACTTGGTAATAGTACCTGTCTAGTTTGAGCTATGCCAAATGGCTTTTGCTTAACAAAACAAAAAAACCCTAAAAAAACCCAAACCCTAAATGGCTACCTTCATCCATAGAGGCATAAAGAAATCCATAGCAGTCCCTTGGATTTTCTCCCAAGGGAGAAATGCAAAAAATGCCCATGGTCCTGGTTACTGGTACTGTAAAAACTGTAAGACCACAGTTTTCTTAGTGCATGAGTTTATTGGCAGCGGTACACAGGTGTTAAATCTGTGAGGAAAAGCATCTGGGGCTATTGTGTTGCTGTTGTTATACTTGCAATCAATGTGCACATACCCTTAGTATAAATAATCTCTCTTCCTGACAAATCACTTTGCAGCAATCTGCCTAGAAGTATGAAGCCTCTTGGCACTGCAAAGCGTGTGCAGAACAGGCCTGGAATCACTTAGGCAAGAAGCAGATAAATACTAGCTTTGGCATGCAGAAGTGTCCCCATGTGTGGAGCAAAGATAGAAACAGCAGGCTTGTCCTAGCATGCTCCTCCAGCAGCTACGCAGAAATGTCACTACTGTGTAGAACTGTGCTTTCCCTCCAGTATTCTGTGTATTTACCACTTGCTTAGCAGTGGTGGCCATGCTCTGTTTGGGGATGTTGGTTTGCAATTTGGTTCTGGGTTTTGTTTCATTTAAAGTTAGAATTTTAGAAAACTGAACAGATCTCAGCCGCTTACCGTGATTCTTCCTGCTGGAGCAAAAATTTCATGCTGGTATTAGCTGCCTTGGAAAACTAGCTATGTATGAAAGGATACTGATTGAGAATACATTTTTCAAAACCTTGAACTCTGGGGAAAAAAAATGGAGTGTCTGCTTACAGAAAGGTTTGCAGCCTCTTGCATCACTACTTAGATGCAGACAGTAAAACCTTAATCCCTCATGTCTGAATCATGCTCATTCAGTTAAAAAGACATAGCAGTATGGTCACTTGACTAGTGAGAAAGTTGAGCAATTCCATTTGTCCTCAAATATATTTTTAATTTGCAGGTGAAAATAAAGAATTTTGCTGTTAGTTAAACTTTTTAGTCAGCAATTCTATAGGCTTGTTGTGCAATTTGCTTTGCAGTGCCATCCAAGATGATCTCATTTTTTACAGTAATTTAATATGAAATTAGTAATAAGCTAACAACTGTGTGAACAATAAGATAGTTGGACATTGGTAGAACTACTACTATCAAAAGGTAAAGAGGAACCATTTGTTATTAAACAGTACATAAACGTAAGCTAAAGCAGTGAATCACATGAAGGACGGGGGCTTAAGGCAACATATGTTCCCTTCAAACAGTAGGGTCTGCTAACTGCACACAAGTCCTTTGTGGGTATTGAAAGGTCCAACCGTAAGCAGGGCTGGTAGCACCATCTGTTGTTCTTGGTATGTTTTTAGTTTCCCTAAGTCCCAATGCTAAAGTTGTAGGTAGTAGTACTCAGGCTGTGGTGGGAATCATTCTCCAGTTCTTGGTTTTATGCTTTAGAATGAAGCACCTTGCTGCTTATTTGACAACTCACCAAAATCTCGTCTAAGCTGTGATCCTTTAATGGGAAAAGAGTCTATCTAAGTGTGGGTGGGGCTTAAGCAGCTTATGTTTCAAAATGAGCCTTTCACAATTCCTGATGCTGGTCAGATTATACATACCTTAGACGTGTGAAACAGCTGTGACTTAGCCATATATAATGTAGCCTGTTCACAAGTATCTCTTGGAGGCTGAGAATAATATTAACCAGAACTAGAAGACTTGGGTAAATTCTTCATATAGGTCACTCTCAACTTCTCTAAGCTGAGTGTATGAGCATGTGTTACTGTTAATTGCTTCTAATTACGCTAACATCTGAGCAGAAAGGAAGAAGAAACCACTTGGTTAAAGCAATTTTTTTTTTCATTTAAAGATCAATAACAGCAGGAAGCAAGTGGTAGGTTGATGTATATATACATCACACAAGGCTAAAGGGAGTGCATTAAGATGAAATTAAGGACTTCAGGAATGAAGGCAGCACTGAGAACTAGAGAAGGGGGGGTGGGGGAATTGGCGAGATGAGATGGTAAGCAAATTCAAGAGTAAGAGAAGGTCCTATGGTGAAGAGAGCCTCCTTTAGCCTCAGGCGGCTAGTGGGGGGGGGTGGGAGAAAAAGGAAGCCTTACATGAAGACCTGCTGAAATTTAATGTCTGTTAGCTAATGACACCTGCCATCAGGAAGTCAATGCAGGAGTGTGCTGGATCTGGAAGCATGGAATTGACAGAAATAGCACTGAGGCGGGTGGTGGGGTTGTTACTTTGGCCTAAGGGCTGCAGGAGACATAGAGGTGTTGCAGCTAGCTGGAAGAAAGAATAACTAGTTGGGTAGTAACCCAACAAAGTAAAAAGTGGTAGCAGTAGGACCATGTTGACGGTGATTGAATGAGTTCAACTCAGTGTTGGACCACTGCCAGATTCTTTCTGCACCCTAACTAGGAAGTAGTATGTCAGGGCCTGTTACGGGTGCAAGAGGCAACAGTGGCTTGTGGCGTCTCTGGGTGCTCTTCACCACTCCGATAGGTTATTGTTCTGACACCACAGTGTAGTGCTCCATCACCTCAGTTGTATTGATCATATGTGAACATATGCTGTGAACAAGGGATTGATCTGTTTAATAAGGAGATAGCTTTCTCCCACTCCTGAATTTAATTTTTGAGCTGGGGCTCAGTGTGGATCTAAGATTCATCAAAATGAAGGGGGAGCTATTGTATGATGTGAAACAGAACCCCTCTAGGCCTGTATTGCTGCAGAAACACCTCATCCTCCTTTTTTCACTTCTATTTAAACTGTGTAAGTGGATTTTCAAAGCACATCAGTGCCTCATGTCAGGGGCTTACGTAACTAGAAGCTAATAACTGGTGATCAATGAAAAATTTGGCTTGAGGAATTTTGTTGCATAGGGAAGTCTAAGGCAGAGATAGGGGGCAAAGTCTCATCAAAGGCATTTTGCTAGATGTTACCATGAGATGCTCTTAGCTGTAGTCTCATTAGTTTGTCACAACTTAACAAAACTATTTCTGCAGGAAATGAAGTAGGGATCTTTTACTGATAATGCGACAAGAAATAAATTAGGCAACAGTGTGTGGCCTGTAATTACAAGTTTTATAAAAACAAGGGGGTCCAGTTGCCCAGGCAGTCTGTTCTGACAGTTCTCAACTTTCCCCTCTTAGATTTCATAACATTACAAAACATAATAGACATGAGTAGAGCAGGATTTTCTGCAAGTGTGTCTTCTGAGCATCATTTAATGGATTAAAACAATGCATTTGAAACAGTGAGCTTAATGACAGAGCAGGTCTTGGTTTCATAGACTTCTCCTGCTGTCCCCCTTGACTTTCCATGGTAACTCCAGTACTTCATGAGTTACTAGTAATGCTGGCAGAGACTAATGTTTACAACTCAGTCTGTTTTTTGAATACAGGCTTCAGTCTTCTGTAGCAAATTAAAACCAGATGGGAACTGCAGGGAGCAGAATGGAATTTAATTCTGTTTTGTGGCTTGTGATGTTAACAAAACTCTTTGGGTATTTTCATTGTTATTTTGCCTAGAAAATGGCTTGTACCTTCTTCCTGTCCAGTCATTGTAATGTGCAGCCTTCTTCCAGCATGCTGGGGTAACTGCTGTAAGCCTTCACAGAGATACATTGCTTTACTTCCACTACAGGGATGGACTATAGTATAAGCACATTACCTGGGAAAAAAAAAAAAATAAAAACCAATGTAAAAGGATGAAAAGCTAGTAAATCCAGCCAGATAAAGCTTTTTTCTCTTCTGGCACAGCTGATGGAAGTGAAATGCAGCTGTTTTGCAACATGTAACAAATCTTTCTCTTCTCTCTCTTAAACTACCGGAGCTGAAAGTACACAGACCACTAAAGGAATGCTCAGTAGAATTTGATGAGGAAGACAGGCTCATTCACCTGAAACTTAAGTGATCCTAGGATCTGTAATGCAGACAGGATAAGCATTTTTTCCATGCAGTTAATGCTGTGCTTTTTACGCTGGTTGGTGCCATCTCAGAGGAAAAGACTCAACATGTTGAATCACAGAAACGTTGCTTCCTGCTGGGGTTTGGGATTTCCTTGCGGCTCTCCCCTTCATAGCTGCAGGAGCAGTGGTTTTGTGTAGTGCGTGTGCTCAGGCAGGAACTTGCTGGAGATGAAGACAGAAGCCAAACAGTTCTGCGCAGAATGTAATAGTTTCTGACTCAAATTGTGTGGTAACTGTCAAAATATCATAGGGTGTGGTAGGAACTGCTGTGTCTAATGTTGCTGACGATTTATCCCTTCATAATTTGCCTAAACAAATACCGTATGCTAATCTAAATTAACGTATGAAAGTGGGGGAAAGATTTCTTGATGTTTTCTAGCCATTTGAAACCTGATAGTGTGCAAAAATAAATTTCAGTATGCTGGAGTGTTAGGGATTTTTCCCAGTTGCTCAGTCTTAACTTCCATTCTTTCTGATTTCCCACAGAAATAAAGAAAAGCTACTTGGAGAAGAAAAAGCTGTAGCTTCAAAAAGCTTAACACGGAAAACTGTTGAGCACTGGAAATACGATAAAGCTTCTAATTACTATCTAGTTTCACTGGGAATTAAAAATATGTAACCCTGGAAGTTACAGTAGTAGATTGATAGAGTATTTTGAAACACATACCTGCTTCATATGGCTGTTTGCTTCCTAGAAGAGAAGCATTCCTAACAGTTTCTCACAGTACTGAATTTTAGTGTCAAATATAAGATTTGTGTTTTTACTATGAACACAAACTTTAAGAGAATTCATATGAACTCTACTTCTTCAATAACTGCTCTTGATAAATGAGGTCTTAAAGCCTCAAGAGGCAAACAGGAAAGGGGGGGGGGTAGGCAAATTTTCAGGCAGGTAACTCCAATAAACTAAATCTTTAAAAGAAGGAACATAACCAGTACTTACTCTTTTTCTTGGTGATCACTTCATTTAAGTCTTGCAGTTCTGTAAAGCAGTGACATGCCTTCCAGTGCTTACAAATACTAGCCTGCTGTTTACTGGGAAGCATATTCCTCTGAGAGCTAAGTTCAAGTACCAATCTAAAGACTCTAGTGCCTTTATTGTGCTGTCTCTACGATACAGCACAGTCGTTTGTGATGAAAGTATTTCTGCAGTGGAAGTTCTTCCTTTTTTCAGGCAATCTATTAGATAAATGGGAATGCTTTTGAAATAAAAAAACTCTTGCTTAAGTTCTCTGAATGTGGAATAGTCTGAAACAGTGCATTACTTCTGTATGCTTTTTTTTCATATGCTACTTCAGATATGCTGTCTTTTTACCCTGCAGTGCCAGAGGAGAGCGCTGGAGGAAGCCTTTTCTCTCCTGTGTTTTAATCTGCTATGCTTGGTCCAGTCCTTGTACAACAGTTTCTTGTGGTGGACGATCTCGTGCTGCTTGGAGGAAAGGGGAAGAGTTGATCTTGGTGGAGTGTCTGGAATAAGGGACTTCAAAGGGCTGTCTGAATTTGTTAAATCTAGTGTCTTACAATCAGAGCATCTAGAAAAGCCTACTTCATAGGGTAATCTGAATGTGTTTCACTTTGTAAGTCCTTCCCAACGCATTCCATGAAAATGTTTCCATTGCCTTTGAGTTTTTGTCTCTGGGCCCTAGTGATTCTAGGACATGAACTAGCACCTAAAGCACTACCAGAGATGCAACTCCTCACTCCATTTTAAATAAGTGAAGTTTCCATCCCTAAACGTAGTTCTTGCTGGGATAAAAAAGGCTATATATTTCAATTAGATGTAGCCTATTTGAGATAGTAAGATTTTTTCAAGCATTTTTTAATGAAAATTTTCCTTAATGGTGAACAGCAGCCATGTAAAATAATGTTAGACTCTGTGTGTGTGTGTGTGACTATTTGTTAAAGGAAAAGCATGTTTTCAGAGTGTGGTTTTTGGACTTCCAGACAGATTACACAAGCTCAAGAAGGCCCATCCCACATCCTGTGTAGAAAACCAGCTCACAGAAATGCCCATTGTTCTTCAGGATTATAAGTCACTGTATTTTCTGCCTGCCTTCTTTTTCAAAGTACTATATGGAAAATACTAATGCAAAGGAACCACAGCAGCTTAACAAGTGCTTGGTCCTGCCAGGTACTGAGTGCTCTGCTCTTACTGAAATGGGGGGTGGGGGGATAGAGGGGATTAAAACATTAGGCTCCCTGGCTAGAGAACAAAGGTATTGTGTTGGTAAAAATAGCTGAGAGTGTTTTATTAGTTATGCGAATCAATTGATAATTGGCGTACTTTAAGCCTGAAAGTTGCTTGTATGCAGCCATACCAGTTTTTACTGTCTTTAGGAGGGGGAAGAAGTTACAGGGTATACGGTTTGCCTCAAGCATGGTGAATTTTCCTTTACGTTGCTTCACCCCTGCTCAGCCATTACTGTAAAAAGAGAGAATGGGGTATCTGGATCTAATACCCCACCAAAGAGATAGGGTGGTTAATGTTTCTGAATCTCTACCCGTGCTTATTGCTGAGTTGTGTGCTATTCTATCTGCAAGTTAATGGGCCTATCCATAAAGAAGGGAGCTATCAAGCCAAAAATGGTAAAACTTGTTTACTCTTCCTTTCTTTTTTTAATGTTTTGCCTACATTATAATCTTGGAGCTTATTTTTTAAAAAGCTGACGTACTATTTCTCATGTCCCGTTTTCAAACAGGAAAAGAGTGTTTCAATGTGAATTTTAAAACCCTTGTATTACAGTTTTCTTACTTTAAAAAAAGCAACTACTTATATTTTTTGCTAGAGTTCAGTACTTAAATCAAAAACATCTGTTACGATAATACAGATGTAGTTAAGCACAAGGTTGCCATGAGTGTTTGAGGCTGTATCCAGCTTTTTTGCAGTCCTCTGAAAGGAATCGCCTCCTTTTAGTTACTGCCAGTCTCCTGACTGTGCAGCATTCCCAAAACATGTGGCCCATAAAATGGGATTATAGGGAAGGCATTCGAGTAAACAGAAGTTCCCTCAGGACGAGATTTGCTTTTTCATGTGGAACTCCTGTGTGCTTTAGCCTGGCGCTGCAACCTCATTCACTAGCCAAGGACGACTTCTCTTGGAGACCCCAGGGGTGTGAGAGCACCTAGGCCATCCCCAAGTTTTGGGGATAGTCTCTTCCTGGGTTGGCTGGCACAACAGAGTCCCCTTTGCAGTGTTTTTGGAAGGACACACCCAATTACAGGTTAAGGGAAAATAATCCTCTTGGTGTCTCTTCAGTGTCTGTATGTAACAATAAATGACCAGTCCCATGATGTGGCTGTAGCTGCCAAAAATCTGCTGTGAACGTACAGCTGTATCCGTCATTAACTGTACAGTATTGCTAAAGTGGCCCAGCGCTTTTGTGAATTGAGTTCAAAGGTAAGTACCTGCTTAAAGCTAAAAACCTTCGTGCTTCTATGAACACAGAGTCACATTGGTGGATAATGGTGTATTTCTATGATTGTGTGGTCCTGTCTAGCCTGTTCTGTTGAAAGTACACAGCCTGAGATGGGCTCAGTCTGCAGTTTGGGTACCTTCGAGTTCTTAGTTGAGAATAAGTTATATTATCAGCCTTGGTGAGGAGCATTTCCTGCTCCCTGCATCCAGTCCTGGCCTCGGTAATTCAGGCTGTCGTTGCTGCTCTGCAGGGTTACTCTGCATGGGGTATCAGGGCATAAAGCCTTCAGACTCATGTTCCTTTCACTGTGTCTCTCGTTCGTATTTTTAAAAAACTCATTTCAGATCACTTTCACCCTTCTACCTTTCCAGTGGATGCTAGTCACCAGGGAAATGATTCGGGCAGTAGTGGTCCCCTTATGCTGGTAGCGAGGCTTCAGATGCTGATGGCCTTGTCTTTGGCTTCCTGGAGGTGTTGCTGTGTATCACAGTGTGGAGGCTTTTGTCCACAAGGGAAGCTACAGTTGTAAATACTCTGCTTAAAACCCCAGGAATTCATAAATCCATGTGACTCTGTTCCAGACTGGCCAGTGTTAGTCACATCGTTAATGTGCTACTGGGTGTTAGTGAGGAGTGTGATAGAGATCCCTATGGGATTGAAGACTGCCCCGGTGCCTTTGAGACAGCACAGCCTTATACTTACTGCCATTACCTTTCTTTAGAGGTGACTCTGAACAGCAACTGTTAAACTTCTCGTGATTGGTCTTGGTGTGAAGCTTTGCACAAATAGCAGCATTGAGAATTTTCAGTTATCTGAAGAAACATAGGCCAGAAACTCCATTTTTGTTTCTGCACCTGGTACAAAGAAGTACGAGAAAACGGCCCTGGGAACAGGGATGCCAACCCGGTTCCTGCTGCCCTCAAAAGCAACACATTCATTCGCTCATGTACCCCCTATCGTAGCCAAAGCAGAATTGTTTGCTGTGGGTTCTAAATCAGCAGTCGCTGTTCTCCTTCTCTTGTTGGTTGGTTTCTTTTCAAAGCATTTACAATGCGGAGCACGTTTACAAAATTAAGGGAGGTAAATTCAGGGCCTGTAGCTCATACCACAAGTGACTGCACTCAGGAGTAATGTAACTGTCAGAGCTGTATGCAGCTTTCATTTCTAGAGGATCTGATTCTCTGCCCTGGTCTATAGGGGGAGGTATAAATGAGAGAAAGCAGGCCACCTTAATTTGATGGCAGCCTGCTGATAAGACTAGTGGTTATTCTGAGAATGTTTAATCCTATTTAAGGTTGGGATTTTCTTGGAAGGTCTCTGATTTCTGGTCATATTTTGTACAGATGCCCATTTGGAAACTGGGGCTGAATTAATCTGTTATATTTGCTACATAAAACAGTGATATTTTAATCACTGCAACTATATGAGGGTCAATTGATGCCAGTGTAGCTCTGTGAACGGCTTGTTGTGAGGTGAAATGAGTGCCAGTGCAAAGGAAGCAGGAGGGGGAACCTCCCGTTTTGGCAGCAGTCAGTGATCAGATTGGCTTTATGGTTTCATGAAGTCATATCTGTAAGTTACACGCGCATCTATAACTTTCTGGAAAGCCATGGTTGTTGAAGGCATTGCATCCCCGCAGCCGAGTGCCATCCCTCTCGTGGGCACTGCTGCTCTGTTTGTCAGCTGCTTGATGCAGAGGCAGGTAGGGGACACAAACTTGGCTGACTATGAGCTTCTAGGATCTTTCTAGAAATTTCTAGGATTGGTGGAGAGAAGTTGTATGGTGGAGAGAAGTCTTATGGATGAAGTGTGGTTCAGATGATCCTATTTGTATGTTTACATTAATATGAGACGAAACAGGTGACTCTTGGGTGACTGTAAAGAAGTCTAGGCTCAGACGTGGGCAGGTGCAATTAGGCAGCTGAGCCATGCTGAAGGAGACGGAAGACTGTAGCGCAATTTTCTGGAAAACAAAGGGAATCCACATAGTAAAAAGACAAATACAAGAATAGCTAACTAAGATCATTGGTAATGAACTAGTTTAACTGAAAAAAAAAAGGGGGGGGGGAGGTTTACAAATCCCAGCCAGTTTATCTGGATCATCAGACTGGTGTCAAAGTACTGAATTCAATTTGTGGACTGGGGTAAGACATTAGAAGGTCACCATCACCTTGGCGGGGGGGGGAGAAATAATCTTCATTTTCCCTTGTAAAGTTTAAAGGCCCTGAGCAGTGTCTGTCCGAGGACCTGTTTTTACTACCTACTGCTATGAGTGACACTAGAGATTACTAAAACTGGAAGAAGTTAGATGAACCAAAGCTCTTTTCTCATTTGCTGTTTAGTACTGTTGTTAGTGTTCTTGGCAGTACTTCATAGATACTCACTTTCAGTGGTTTTCATGCTTGGTTGCACTTCCTGTCTCATATATTAGCATAATGATGTCATTCTCACACACTGCTGTGGGGGAGCGTGGTGGTATGCTCTGCCTGAACCTCTGCAAGAAAGGCTTTCTCGCTCTCCTACAAGACGACTTTGCTTCTGCTCTGACAGCTGAAATCCAAATGGAGGGTCCCTTTTTTGAGCCTCCTGTGTATGGAAGTGGGGAGCAGAGTGAGATGAAGAGGCAGCGGGAGAAGTACCTTCCTCACCCCAGTTTCTGTAGGAAGCTACTTAACAGGACTGTCCATCTTCATCTAGTGTGGGTGAGCAACTGGAGCCTGCATAACTGCATCTGTGCCTCCATAGCCCTGTAGGGAGGTGTGGAAGGGAAGGGTAGAGAAGCCGCTTATCCCTGAAGCAAACAAAGCAATGAAAAGTGGGAAGAGGAGCTTCAAACACAGGCAGCACTGGTCATGGGAGGAAGGCACTGAGCAAGTCCCATCTGCCCAGTGCTCCTTTCATGGACCAGGAGAGCAGCAGGGTTTGTTTCTCTGGTTCTCCTGCATGTCCCAAGAAAGCAGCAAGGACAAGAGCAGTTTTTCCTTGGGGATGTTGCTGCAGGAGAGGCAGGAGCGTGGCTGCCAGGAGGGAGCAGGCAGCCCTGGCACCTCTGGGGAGTAGCTTGAGCCTGCTGGTCCTCCTGCCTCGTCAGGTCGTTCTGTGTGCATGAGGCAGAGCTCTGCTGTGCAAGTAGGAATTATGCAGAAAGCTTTAAAGTGATAGAAATCAGCATGTTAAAATGAACTTGGAAAAAACTGGAAGACTTTGTCGCCTTAAATCTGGCTGAAAGGCGCTCTTCCAGCATGAGTCATCTGCAGCTGTAGAGGAGCCCTGGGCAGAGCCTTCCTCCCCTCTGCTGAATGGAGCTGTCAGAGTGCCGGGAGCCAGGGCAGGGAGAAAAATACCCCGATTCATTTCCTAACGAGATATGCATGGGAGAATTCCCCACGGGGCTACCGGTGGGGGTTTGTGGCTTTGTGTTTTTCAGTCACTCGGCTCCACATAAGCAACATTGTGCAGCTTTGAGCTCCCACCCGGAGGACTGAAACACCCCAAGCCCGTCCCCAGGAAGCAGACAATAGTGTTGATATGCCTGTTGCTGCAGAGGAAGTGGCTTCTGTTATAACCAACAAGCAGTCTGCCAAAGTCCACAGTTTGGGTGGTTGCCAGGCTAAATTTTACATAAAATTATTTGACCTTTTTGGCTTTTGTCTTAAGTTTTCTGGAGATGTTTCTCCTACTTCCTACCATTTAAATCTCACATATGGCAGGGGTTTTTTTCCCCCCGAATAATACAGGCTTTTATATTTAGAAAACACAGAATTGTTAATAGAGAATCCAGTCTGTTTAATAGATGATGAAAATATTCTTAAATGCTCTCAGTAGGTTAGCAAAACTCAGGCTAAACCGTGTGCAGCTTAAGGTGTTGCTCAAGGTTTCATCATACCTTTTCCCATCCCACCTCGCTGTAATCAGTTTTTGATCTGAATTTGACATTGCAAATATGACTTACTATTGCAGAAAAGATGGTATGTGAAAGTCAGACCAGATATTTGAGGCATCAGGCGCCCTCTTGTGCTGTTTCTCCAGGAGCATCGCAAGGCGAGCAGCTTCCCAGGAGCAGAGGCTGAGCAGAGCTTCAGCCTCAGTTGTAGTTTGCAGGGAGACGAGCGTGTGCTTGGGCACCTACGTCATGATCCAACGCAGTTCTGATGCATAGGAGTTACTTGCTGACAGGTCCGCAAACTTCACTCCAGCTATACAATGTGACTATTCAAAATGAAGCTTTGAACAGAAGAAAGTGACTTACGTCTTCCAAAAGACAAAAATAAGATTTTTAGATTCACTCAAAAGTAGCAATGTTCACTAAGTATTAGATTTCTCTGATGGGTCGGATTTTTAAGTTGAATTTCAAACTTCACTGACTGTTGATAGTATGATGCAAGTTTAGATTTTTTTTGTTTATACTATGCTGTGTGTTTATAATCATTCACCTCCTTGTGCTGCATAATACCAGGAAAATGGGCTGCATCTCCCTGGAAGTCAAACTCTAGGATTAGTTTTATTAACTCTAGTTAATAAATACTGTTTCAGGTTGGTCACTGCAGATGTCTCCAGATACCTCATTTCTCCAGATCTCAGACTATAAGAAAAAGTGCAAACTCTAGAGTGAAAGAGGTAAATAGATCTACAAAGTTAACTAAATAGCTATGGGCCTTTGATGGCTTGCTGTCTAAAGAAATTAATTTCACTGGTTTTTATATATGGAACTCAAAGTTGTTCAAAGTACACAAATATAATTTTCTAGCCTGATGCAAGCTCCCAAACTTACTGCTACCTCTAAGATGCAAACATGACTGAGCATGACATGCACAGTGAGCTCTTCCCTTTGCCAGCATTTTTCTGTCTTCCTTTGCTTTTTGGGGATTAAAGGTGTTGCCTATTTCAGGCTTGTTGACCCAGAGCAGTTTTAGACTGGGCTACCTGCCATTTTGTGATGGCATTTCTAGCAAAATAGCAGTTCCTATCAATGTACCTCTCAGCCTGAAAGCTCCTGAGGATTACGATCGTTTCATAGAGCAGTAACTAGAATATAAAAGAAGAATGGTTGTGCTGAGCCTGGCTGAGATCCATCTAGGTGATACCGATCCTGTCTCCAGCAGACACTGTAAGTGGATGCCTTGATAAAAGCCTGAGAATAGAGCAGGTATAAATGCTTTCTCCTTTACTGCTCTCCCAGCCTCCATCCAATCCATCTTCACATCCTGAGCTGAATATGGGGGTTTATGCATTTAGCTAACCTTGACAGATCTAATTTCCAAGATTGTCCGGTCTTCCACTGAGCTAACATTAAACTCTAGCATTCACAGCATCATTGTTGTGATCTCTGTTGAGCACTGAGCTGATACCATGTGGAACTTCTATCATAACCCCAGTATCTCACTTCTGAGTGTTAATGGTCCGCTCTGTCTGCATATATGAGCATGTGTATGTGAAGTTAGAATTGCTTTTCTGCCTGTGCATCACTTCACATTTATCTAAATTGAATTCTGTCTGTCATTTTATTGCCCACTGAATGATTCTTTGTGCAGTCTGTTGCACCTCATTCTCACCAGCCTCAACAACTTACATAATCAGTAAACTCTGTCACATTCTTGTTCGCCCCCTTTTCCAGGTATGCTGAACCAGACAGCTCCATCATAGATCTCTGGGGAACTGTACTGATGAACTTTGTCCACTGTGAGCACTGACCATCTTGTCTTCTGTTTCCCAACTTTTAACAATTTATTTACCCCTGGAAGGATCTTCCCTCTTAAGCCATGGCTGCTTGGTTTCCTTAAAAGCCTTGTTGAGGAACGTGATTGAAAGCTTTCTTGAAACTCAAATACATTTACCAACCAAACCATCCTCATCCTTGTGGCTGCAGAGACCTTCCAAGAAGTCTGATAGTGCTTGATGCAGATTTCAATTTACAAAAAAAAATACAGGTTCTTGCAAAGTATATCATGTTTTTCTGTTTAATAATTCTGTTCCTTATTAGAGTTTCTACTGCTTGCTCATAGGTGAAGCCTTGTACAGAAACATGCCTCTGCTGATAATGGTAGGCCTTTGGCAATGTGACTATGTTTTGTAGTACTTTTCGATGTTCTTCATAGAATGTCACAAAAATGCCATAGTGTGGTGTGTTTCTGTAGAGGGCAAGTGATGTCTGTGAAGTATTTTCAAACAAAATGAAAATGCTGTGAAAGTGCACAGAATTAGTATTGCTATGTAAGTTAAATCTAATAGGAGTTACCATTCATCATAGCCATAAGGCAGGTACAACAAAAAAGGATCAAATCAGGGTTTTGTACATATTTTGAAGTTACTAAGGGTTATTTGCCTGTACCTGACAGCATACTTTGAATTTGACCCAGTAAACACTAGAAATTCCTTTAGCCCACAGGTAGAGTTTTTCAGGGTCTTGGCTGAAAACATCCCACACTTGAGAAGGAGCAGTTTCAGGGGATCAGATGCAAGGATTGTTTCCAGCAGAGCAGGTCCACCCTTGGAAGTTTTCTGGGGGCCATCTGTCATGACTTGTTAGCTACTTTGTTCAGTATGAGGGACCATCTTATGATCGTACCTGATGCTGTGTGAAAAATAATCTAGACAGGCATTTGGGAATCTGCAGAGTACTAGAGGAGGGTGTGAAAAGTGCCTTTCCTTTGCCCAGCAAAGTCTCTGTGCTTCCTCCTTCCTTTCATGAAAACGATGGGGAAAGGCTCCATACAGAGATGAAGAAAGAAACAGTTTTTCTGAGTAGTTGGATATTCAGCAAAGTACTGGGTGAAGCTCTTCGAAAGGCGGCACAACTTCACTTGTGTGGTTTGCATAGCTGAAATAGCTAATGTAAATGAATTGAGAGACAAATCTCCTTAGCAAAATCATCCATTCCCCAGCACAGAATGTTGTCATTAATAATTTGAGCAAAGTGTGTGGTCGTTGTTGTTCTTTCATTAAACCTACCTACTTTAAAGTATCAACAAAAGGCTCCTTGTGGCTGCACAGCTTAACCTCAGTGTTTGAAAACTTGACAGTGCCAGGTCTGATGCAGCTGCTGGTAAAAGATCATTTGCAGATTTACTCCTAAATTATCCCAAGCAAGCAAGCAAAATATGAGAAGGGGGGAAAAAAATGGTCAAACAAATCCAGCTATTTGGGAGTAAATTATCCTCTTAGTTTTACTAAGCATCTGAATTACCGCTCAATGAATAATGCAGTAACAGTTTCCAGAAGACTGGCGGTTATACTGTAATGTTTGATAAAACAAAGAAATGCATATATAAGCATAAGGCCTGTTAGGTCTGTGGATTGAAATGTGTGCACTGAGCATGTGTAAGAACTGACACTGCTGAGGTACAAGGCCACGCATACTTTGCAAAAGGCTGAATCCAAATTTACGCTTCGCATCCCATTCATGTGCTGTTTCACAGTAAGCATGTGTGTATGCTTTTCCCTATAATACCCAATAGTAAGCATGACAGAATTAAAAAGTAACGTGTTTTGCATTTACAGGAAGAAGAGTGTGTACACAGATACACCTTGCAGAGCTGCGGGCTTGTGGTTACTAGCTTGTGCATCCGTCTTTACTCAGCATTGCAGCAGTTAACTCCTGCCTTTTAAAAAAACAAATTGTTTAAATCCATATAAAATCCTTTCCTAGACATGTCTAGGGGCCAACTCTGAGCTCTATTGCCACATTCTGTTCTTGTGTGCAAGATTATCTTTCCAGATAAGCATGAATAGAGTTCAAATGAATCTATCAATAATCAGTGGAAGGGATGTCATAATGCAAAGTCTGATACTGTAAAAAAAATACACAAGTCCTTGAAAACATGTGTTTGGAAAGGAACTGCTTTTATTCTTAACATAGCTGCAGGTCTGGCAGCAACAGCTCATGAAGAGGTGTGGGAATTAGCTGAACAGACTCACTGCTGGCAAGGAGGGCTAGGAGGGTGTATGCTACCGATACGAGACTGACTCCTCATTTTTAAGTCCCTTTGGGTAAAGGAAGGTAAATTATTTTTCATTGCTGATGAAACACAGTGTGAGGCAAAGCCACATTCAAGAAGAAAAACATAAGCGTTTACTGGAAATAGAATCTTTAAAGTCAAATGGAATAAGGTGTCATGAGAGATTTGCGATTTCTTTTAGTTTGTCATAATGTCTTAGATTCACCATAACAAATACAACTAAGAGAAGAAGATAAATGAACTGGGAGGTGGGGAAAGGAAGAAATGGCTGAAGATGAAACACGCATTTTTAATTACTCAATTGTTAATTCTCTGATTTGGATCTGCTTATAATTAAGTTAAACTATTTTCAATGGAATTTTTCTTTCTAGCATTTACTACAATGCAGAGTATGTGTGGTACCGTGCTGAGTCTATGGAAAGGGCAGTCGGAAATACTCTCTTGTTCTGTAAATGCCACAGTCCCTGTAAGGACTCCCATGACTGTTAACAAGCACTTTTCCCAAAATCTACTTTCTTATAGCCTCAGTTAAATGAAACTTATAAAGCTATCTATAATGGTGCCCTCTGGTGACTCCAAAAATTTTTACACTAGAATGAAATAAAAACAGGATGGAATTTGGCCTGCTACTGTGAAAGTACCCTGGCAAGTTGGACTATTCATTAAAGATTCCTGAACAAATTAGAGCTCCTAGAGCTCAAACAGGCAATATACACAAGCCATACACATGTAGAAGTCCAGGATTAACTCCAAATGTTGCAGGAGCAGAGCTGTGATGAGTAAGACAGTCTCTCACCCTACCATGCAAGTAATCTCTTGTACATTCACGATAAAAAGGAACTTGACTTTTGACACTGCGAACAGATTATTTGTTTTCTAGTGTGTAGAGAAAAGAAAATTAAAAGATGAAACAACAAAATCTCTTTGGGTTTGTCTTGATGCAGAGAATGTGGAGGACGTTAATTGATTATGTGACATCTCAGAAATAAACCAGCTGTGCAAAACAATGTCTTTTGTATATTCTACAGTTAGTGTGACTGCCACATACTCTCCTCAATACGTTGTTTCCTCTCCTGGATACTGTTTTTTATATGCACAATCTGTCCCTAGCATGTAATACCTCTACATTTACTTCCCATCGTTTCCTACCATACTGACATACATGACCTTCTTCATTGCACTGACTCTAGTGCTCATGTGGCTCTTACTCTGTTGTGGTTGAAAAGGAATGTTTTATTTGCAGGGCTGTGCTATTTTACAGCCAGATCTGTGGTCATACAAACACCAGAGCTGACAGAAGGAAACAAGTATGTGTGGCTGGGGATGGGTGCAGGAGGTGTGGGCATCCCTTTCAGTATCACTTCTGTTTTAAATCATGACTACAAAGTTATGTCCTAATCAATATGGATGCAACACTGGTGAGGTAATGAAGAGTATCACACTCCGAGGCAATTAGCCCAACAGAAAACCATCCACAAACAGATAGAAGCAAGATAATGGATAGGGGGCAAAAGAAAAAAAAAAAAAAAGAGTAAAACTTGTGTTAATAACTTCGTTTGAAATGTGAACTATTATCTAATGATTTAATCATTATTTACTGACTTTCTAAGTTAGGCACATGCTCCCAATAACTGTATCAGACTAAGTAACTCCTTTGCTTTTAAGCACTATTCCCCCGTGCCATGCTTAGGAGAGGATGTGTCTCCTCCTATTCATGTCCTTTGCAAAACAGCCCCTCAGGCACAGTGTAGATCAACTGGCTTTTATGCATATATTCTCTAAGAAAAACTAAAGGACTAAACAAAATACTTGTTTTGACATGATGCCTACTTTGATCATAAATGTTAAGATGAGGAGGTAAAAGTATGATTTTGTTCTCACTTCCTGAATAATACAATCTGTAGAACCTTCTCCACTAACTTCTTCATTAAGATAGTGATTTCCCTTTCAACTGCAGTCTGTGTTTTAGGAAAATACCTAGTCTTGATTTTACAAGCCATTTGGTATCTGTTGAAGAGTTTGTGCTATCATTTTGAGGTCTAATAATACATCGGGGATGGATGGGTTTTCTGTACTAGCATTTGCAGTATTTCAGTGTACATGTCTTGTGCTCACACAGTGCTTCCTCCTGGCCTGAACAGTTAGCTGGGTTCTTCTGCAAGGAGACTGAACTCATTGATAAATTCATACCTCTTTAGTACAGCGCTGTATCTCTGAGGGTTGCAGGAACACACAAAAATGAGTACTTTTCTCAGTGACCATGCCCAACCTTGCATTTCTAGCTAAGCTGATATTTCAAAGAGCCTCTGCTTCCTTCTTGGTTGAAATTATTGCTGCTTACTTTCTGTCTGCTGGCCTGCTGATTTTTTCTCAAAGACTCGTGTAGCTCAACCAGTTGTGTCCAAGCTCCTGCTACCGTTGCAAATCCATATCCCACCTGATGTACTTGGGCAGTGACTTCTGCTGTGCCCAAACACCTTCCTTCATGAAGTAACTTAATTGTCCTTCTATTTAGCCTGAGTGAAGGGTGACCGTCAGCCTCGCTCTCCTGTGCTTCGTCAGCCTGTGACTGATCAAAGAGAGGTGTGATGTCTTGTGCTTCCCACGGTCTGACATTTGGGCTTGTAAAAACAGTGAAAGGAGACGTGGGTTTTGGTGTGGTTGTAGAATACTGTCCATTCATACGTGTCTTTTCAACTGTATGGGAGATCTGTTACGCAGCCTTCTATCACAACACGAGGTATGTGTAAAACAGCTGATACGATATTATCATGCCCATTAAACGGTCTTTGCTTTCATTTTTCCAGCCTTCTTCATCCATGATAAGTTATTCTTGGCTTAGTACCTGGAGTAAGACCTAGGAAAGCAACGTGTATTCTGCAAGGATTTAGGCAATAGCTCTGAAGCTCATAAGCGTTTGGATATAAACGTGCTTCTTGCATATGTCTTCCTTCCTTATCTTATGGAAAGAGAACTGGAACACAGCATTTTCAGGATTAAGCCTTTGGGAAAACTAGTATAGGAACTTCTGGTATGCAGCTAGCTCTTCAGAAGAGACTGCTGAAGGGAGATTTTTGCCTGTGTTGTGAATCAGATTATTTGCCTTCTTACCTGTTTGGAAAATTGCTCAACTTCATCTTTTATTGTGTCAGTCTCCCCTCTCTACTGTTACTTGCCTGTGGCTTGCATTTTTATACTCGCTCACAGCAGAGTTGGGTCAGTTTTCATAGCAGCTTCCACCACACCAAAGGAGTTTCTTCCGCTGGTGAAATGGCTGCCGCTACAGATTGCCATCCTGGACAAGAGCAGCAGTAACTTACCCTAGGACAGGACATGAAAACATCTTAGCTTTAGCTGAAACTGCTGTGAAAATTGGGTCAACACAATGCACTTCTCTCTGTGCCTTGTTATGGCAGATCTGAGAACTTGTGTTGGCTACAATAGAGGGGCTTTAGAAATACAGAGAACCAAGCAGAGCTACTGAGAAATTTCACACCCCAGGTAGGCGGAGGATTATCCTTGTATCTTATCTATGAGAGGGAGTCTCCAGTCAGACAGCTGCTCCACTGACATGTTTGGACAAATGACTCAGCTCTGCAGTGGAGAGGAATGTCCCCAGTGCTGCTTTCCTGGAAGCACTTTCACCTGGAGGTTCTCATTCAGGAATCAATTTGCTTATGAAAACTGGATCATTTCACAGAGCCTGGGGTGGCACAGCTGCAGGCACATTGCACTTACCGGTATGAGGGTGTACAGCTGTAGGCAAGCGTAATTAAGACCTCTGACAAATTTTCCAGTTGTAACTACACCAGTAATTGTCAGGATCTATGAAGTAAATAGAGGTCAGTTGTTCTCTCAGTCCTGAGAGTTGCACAAGTTTGTAATCATCCTATCTTACCAGGAATGAAACACGAGGCGTATTAAAGGAGGCAGTGTTTGCTATTCACTGGTGATCTGTTACAAAAGAAAGCTTTCAGAAATGGCACAAGATGGGTCTGGCAGCAGTCAGCTGACCTGTAATTTTAAGATTGGGGAAATCATTAGAAAAAGGAAGCAGAGCAGAGCAGAACTCACAGCCTGGTAATTCCCATGAGCTTAGCTGGAACTTGAGATACTATCACGAGTGAGACCCCGAGTAGCTGAATCTCCTGAACCGTACAGGTTTGTACTGAAAGTCACCCTTCTGGAAAAAGAAGAGAGATGCACATTTCTGACAGAATAGTTTTATGAGCTGCTTTTTTCCTTCCAAGACATCAACATTATCAGTAGCACTGATACTAAGGTCTATTTACTATCTATAGACATTATCTCTCAGCTTCTTATTTTATTTAAGGGTAATTTGGCTGGAGAAATCGATCATTGCAAGGAATGGCTCAGTTACGTAGATACTATGGCCAAATCCTTAAGTCCTGTAAACAAGTTTTGTCCAATTCTGGCAGCACAAACCAGTTTTAATCCTGGTTTGAAATGGCTAGTATTCCTAGAAGTCCTCTGCATATGGCAGTGGACTAAAAAAAAAAGGCCCCATCCCAACAGGTACCTGCCAGCAGGAGCCCAGCTGGCAAGCATTATGTAGGAGAAGCACCTGGAAGCTGACTTTCTGTGTGGAACGGGAAATTGTTGAGCATCTGGAGTATCTGTTTTATTTTCTGTCAGCTTTTCAATCGCCTGAACAAGATAAAACAAATACGGTGACACATGGAGTTTGTGGCTTTTGCATTGTGAACACTGTTCTGCATAGGAGGGGGTGGAGAAGCAGAGTAATTAAAGCATCCCACTGTGCAGCCAGATGTGTAATTTGTGTCTTAATTTGTTAGCCCCTCACCAACCCAGGTGAAAAACATCTTCTGGGATTAGTTAAGTCCAAGGAAGCCAGGTGGTATATTAACCTCTTCCCTCCAGGATGGGGCTAACTGCAGAAATGGAAGTATCTTAGACATGTTCACCTGATAGACGACTCCAATCTAGCACACCTTTGAACTCTTCTGCCTGGATTCATTCAAACTCCTATGTTGGTATAGAAAAATAGGTCTGATCCCACATATCCTGAGGACGCTGCTTTACTTCCCAGGGCTGGCTTTCTTACAGTAATACTTTCAACATGTCGACAGCTTCAGTGAGGCACAAACCCAATGTGATTTGCTAGCTGTGTGGCTGCAAAGGCACGTTCCTCCTTCCTGGCTCTGACACAGATACCTTGGGGAGTATCAGATTTATGTATATATGGTAAGATATCAGCATGCATTGATGAAGTATATTCAAAAAAGGGGTTTCAATGGCTATCGCATAAGGAAAAACTTAAGCTTGTCCTTTTGAAATGTCCTGGCACTATTTGGATGCAAGAATTACTTATTAGGGAGACTTTAAAGTAGGATGAAAGTAAGCAATCCTGTGAGAAAAAGTTCTGTTTGTTTCTTACATTTTCTCCACCCTTCCCTCACACTGGACTGTTCCATATGGTTAGAAGGAAAATCTTTTCCAAACCCTTTCAATCTAAAATACCATCAGATGGAGCAAAAGGAAAGCTGAACTTGCCCCAGAAGCATTCCCATACTGGAATGTTTTAGATGCTCCAGCCCCAGAGCTTTGGGTACAGGGAAAGTAGGAGTAGCAAGATGTCCATGCTGTTTGTGGAGGGGTGGATCAGAGAGTGTCTCATGCCTTGGGCGCTGTAGGGAACTATCTGGCAGAGCAGAAATCATCCTGCAATGTCATGATGTAGGGACTTTGGTGTCAATACCAGCTCACAGACTTCTTTCTTGTTCTCTGTCCCTGCTTGCCTGTTTCTGTGCGATAGGGCACCATACTTGTGGCTGGATGAACGCAATTCCCTACAAATGGCACTGAATACCAGAACACTTGGCAGGCAGGGTGGGGTTGTTCCTTAAAGCCAGAGAAGCTCAACACTGATCTGATTTACAGCACGCCCCCACAAGTGTCTGCATGCAGGTGACTGACCTTACCCATCTGTGGTGCAGTAAGCAGTGCGCTTGCCCAGTGTGCTGAATAAGGTCCTCGATCTGAGCCTCTAGGTATGCTGTGGAAGTCTCTGCTCCAGCTTCAGCTCCGTCAAATCACGACCCATGAGACTTGAGCGAAGATGACCTCCAGCAGGTTGTTTGCCCTGAGTCATTACTGAGAACAGCAAGGCCCAGGGGCAAGACCGGGAGAGGAGCGCCTCGTTATGAAGTGTGTTGGGCCTTAGCTGCATGCAGTGCTGTCAAGACCAAGGGGCTCATGTTAGGATTTCTGGGAGATCTAGTATCAGAAAATTTAGTGTGTCTGTGCTTCAGAGCAATGGAGGAGGCTTAGGGGATTTTTAGATGTAGGTAATAATTTATTGTCTGAGCTCCACCAAAGCTGCTCAGTGAATGTACTATGTCACCTCTTCTATTGGAATAACACTGTCGCAACACTGCGTTCAGTAATGGGACTTTGAGGAGAGTTTAAATTCAGCAAAGATGGAAATACAGTCTGCTAAACAGCTCTAACTTTCTCTTGTTATACTGGACAAGAGAGGAGACAGTAAGCATTTCAGGTCCTATAAAGCTAGGTGAGATAAAACTAGCTTAAATTTTGTAACAAATCTGAATTTTAAAAAGTTTGCTGGAAAATGAAAAAAGAAAGAAAGTTAGGCTTTTTCTCTTTAACAAGTCAACTGTGAGTAAAAGTGGTTACCTAAAAGCTTATTTTTCTATGACATTTATTATCAGTAAGAAAATGAGAGAAACTGCATGCCAACATTTGTTATAATTTCATTAGGGTCCAGGTAGATCTAATTTATGTGGGGGTGCAGTTTCCAAGAGGAGGAGAAAATGAATCTTGTCTGACAGACAATTGAGTTATAAAGGCTTTACATGAGAACTGTTATCCAACAGAATGTAAACAAAACACATTGTTTAATAAGGTCAGACATGCAATAAGGAGCTAAATTACTGCAGGGTTCATCAGTCAGCAACACGTATATATAGACCTTCTTTAAATGGTGGAAGTTAGCATGCAGTAAAGCTGAAGGTTTAAATTAACCCTAGTGTTTTACCCTCTGGGCAGTGGAACTAGGAGCTAGAGGAAGTAAGTTTATAAATCATAGAAGTAATAGGACTCTGTGCAGCAAGTTATAAAAACTTGAATTTCTCCCAAGGACTTACAGATTTTTACAGTGTTAAATACCACCATAATTATGAAATCTTGCATGAAGAACCCAGGGAAACAAACTACAGCATAAATGCAACATTTGAGACTTAAAATTTATGCTCTGGCAACTGACAGAAACTGCACAAGCAGAAGATTGATGTAGCAAAATGGTGAAAGGGCGTCCCTGCTAAATGCCTCGTGGAAAATGCTAAGCAAACTGGAATAGTTCCAAAATATGCAGGTGGGATTGCTCTTCACAATGCTGGGATTTACTCCATTATTGTCCAAATGACTCAGCTGAAATTGCCCGCAATATACTAGACAGATTTTATTGTCAATACATTTTGCTCTGGCCTTTCTTCTGCATGGCTACATGACCTTCATTCACCTAAATTTCTAAAATGGTGGTGTCAGGTGGTTCTGGTAACAGCACTGCACTTTCCATATCCAAATACGATGTAGACTCTTCTGCATATTCAGGAGGGCAGTGTGTCATTGCCTTGTGTCAACATTGTCTTGGTTAATCTACTGCCAAGAGAAAGATACTGCCTTCCCTGCTATTGGACTGAGCTCTTTATCTTCTATACATGACACTGCCAGTTGCTAAATGACCTTGAAACCGATTCCCAAACACAGAAAAGCACCTATTTGAAGCCCTGACGCTTAATTCAATCAATCAATGAGTCCTGGTTGCCCCTGCTGTGGCAGAGCAAATGGACCTTTTTTCATTCAAAAATGGATTAGGGCTAAATGGGTTTTGTGCAGATAAAACCACAAGATTTCCACATCTGTATCTGGCAGGATGATACCCCTGATGCTGCAGTCCACCACTCTTTTTGACAGAAAATAGGCTGTTCTTCCTGCCTTTTTATCTAGAATATTGTTTGCCTTAAATATTGGATCAGGATTTGCTCAATCAATTCACAGGAGTTCCTGTAACCTCAAATGGAGATTAAAATCCAACCCAATGCATGGGATTGCAGTATCTTGTTTTTAGAGCAGCCAGTACCAGCTGTTTCAGAAGAAGGTTTAAGAAGCTCCTTAGAGGACAAATACGAAATAATCTTGAATTCTGCCTCTGAGCATTTAGTGAGGGGCTGGGCTCTGAAGCATAGTGGTTTATATCTCTAGCAATTTTTCAATCCTGTCTAAAAAATGTCAGACATCCTCATTACCCGCTTACGTATCCAGTAATGTTTTGGATCCTAAATCTCAGGAATACCTATTGAC
Source organism: Gavia stellata (assembly GCF_030936135.1). Classification (NCBI taxonomy): domain Eukaryota; kingdom Metazoa; phylum Chordata; class Aves; order Gaviiformes; family Gaviidae; genus Gavia; species Gavia stellata. Next base: position 15,179,136 of record NC_082597.1, on the reverse strand, counting down.
AAGGAGTTTGTAGGTTGGCTAAAGGTGTCACCCTCCTCTGCTCTTCCAAACCTGCCATTTGCAATTGGCTTGCCTTCAATTTCACTGATTTTTCCCTTATTCTCCTGTCATACCAAGATATGTGCTGCAACTTCTAAGCACTTTCCAGCTTCCAGTTCTAGCTTTTTACTCCCCGCAGTAAATGAGATGCATGTGTGCTAAATGTCCCCGCTCCCTCTCCCCTGGCTCCCGAGGGAAGGAAGCCCAAGCACGTTGGCCAAAAGACAGACGCTTTGACCAGGTACCATACAGGTCAGAGCATCTATTTCTTGTAAGTCTAGGCACAGCTCTGGTGCCCTTTCTCTGTATTCTGTTTAGATAAAATTCTCTATATAATATTGTACTTTAACATATAATTCCCTGTGTTTATCACCATTTTAACTGACTAATTCATTCTCATATAAATACCTTCCTATGCTCTTTAAGAGGAAGCAAAACATACCATTGCTCTTTATTAAGTCTCCTTATGCACGTTGGATATCCTATAATGCCAAAACAGCTGCTCTTTTATGTTGGATGAGGGCCATAGATCCTTAAAGCTATGTAAGCACCTAATTCCTTTAAAAAATTCAGGCACAAAAATAGCTCCAAAAGTACTTGACCACTTCTACAAATGCAAGCCAAAGTGTCTCCTTTCCAAACAAAGTGTCCTGAAACTTGGTTCTCCAGCTGTGGATTTGCAAGACAAAACAGGACAGTCTCTGTGCTTGCAAGGGGGTTCCTGTTCCTGGCAGGGACAAGGAAGAGACCCTCCTTGGGGCAAGTAGCCAGGGAAGAGACAGGACACAACAGCTAATAGGGAAGGAAACCTATAAATCGAACTCCACTAGTGCTAGCAAGCCAAATCACAGGGACTATGGGGATTGCACGGGGCTGCAGGAGGAAAAGGAGTAGCTGAATTTTGAGTTATGGGAGGAAATTTTAAAAAAATTTAAGATCTCTATTGTATAGGACGCTGAATGGCACAAAAGAACTATTGGACTCCAGGCTAACACATTTCAAACTACTCCTCTACTGACAGCATGTCATAACTGGACCAGCACACAACTGTAAGTAACAGTAGGAAATCTACCTACATCATGCCAAGACGGTGAGTCAGCATTAGTCATTTGGTGCTTTTTTTAATAATTGGGGGTTTTGCCCAAATCCTACTTAAAATCGCTCATCTCCCCCCTCTGTAATACCAGGGGGGATGTGGTTTATATATGTCTTTTCTTAGATTTCATGCCATCAGTTTGCCTGCCCACAGATTTTTACAAACTTCTTAGCATCCTTATTAAAAATTAAACTTGTTTATTAAAATAAATTCCCTCAGAAGTTTTTCAGCAAAATGTCTCAGCCCTCTGCAAAGTGCAGTTAGCACATGGGATGGAAGCTGCGTGGAGACAAGAGAGAACTTGTGCTGTTTCCGTGACCTTAATTCCCTTCATCTTTATACCTGTGTAATCACTAGTATACAGAAAGTGTGTTTAATACTGATACGGCAGCATCTTTTAGTGTTAAAAGTATGCTGTACACAAGACAGTGAAGACTCAAGCCCTTCTTATATTCTTTGACTATTTTTTTAATTTCAGTCTTTTAAAGCACTTCTTTTAAAATTTATAATAACTGATTAAATGGCTATCACTATATTTAATAATTCAACCCATTGTTAAGCTTAAGCTTTTCAGTTTCTCAGCATTCAGTGCTTTGAATGTATGTGCTACCATTTGAAGTAAAATAGAAATAGCTTGTTTAGAGGATTTTGCTAGAAGACCCATCAACCACCACTTGGGCCTTATTTCAAAGGATTAATCATGCCTCAATTAAAAACAGACTTTCCTAATGGGCAACTGCTTTCTGCAGGGTTGATACTCCCTCTTTGGAAAGCAAAGTCGCATGTGTGGGGAGCTACCCAAGGGATGGAGCAGTGCCCAGAGGGAACACAGGGTGCTGTGGGCCACTCCGATCCGCTGTGGCAGGTCTGCGTTCCCAGGGACTGGTTTCTGGAGAAACAGAACAAGGTGTAAGTTAATAACATACTTCATAGAACAGCTGCAAACCTCTTTTGTCCCAAATGTGGAGAAGGCCAGGTGGGCTGTTTTAAAAAGAAATATCTTATGGGGAGGCAAGTTTGGTCACACTGGTGGATTAAATTGGATTTTTTTAAGACCCAGGTTGATCTGAGAAATCCGTAAGTAACATACCTCCATGGGAATGTTTTCTCTGTGTTAAGGACAGTGAACTACCAGGGTCACCTCCCACTGAATTCAGGGTCAAACCTCATCTCTGTAGGCTTCATAGCCCAGTAGGGAGGTAAATTTGGGTGGACAAATGTCTTGTGTCAAACTAAACAGCATCAGGGAGCTTTCTTGGGGAGTGGAGCTAAGCCATCTATACCAGCACAGTGGTTCCTAGCCTGGTTTTGGCCTGAGGCAAAGATGGTCTCCCAGACGAGGCTGGGGTAAGATTTGGGAATTAGCATGTGCCAGGACCCCTTCCCAGTGGGCAGCCTGGGTGAAGCCATGCTGCTTTGGAGGCTGAGACTTCAACAGTGAGGGTGCAGGGCGTTCTCTGCCAAAGAATGGTCTCAGACAAGTTTAATTTTAATTTGTATACATGGAGCTGTGGAGTGTGGGTGAATCCTCGGAGGGACAGGGCACGCGGCTGCCTTGGCGTTCCTCCCGCCCCGGGGGATTCAGATCTCCTTGGGATGCTCTGCTGCTGCATGGGAGCAGAGTGTCTCCTGCCCCCAGACACCTCTCTGGGTCCCAGGTACTTGGGCGTAGCGTGGTAGCAATGGAGGAGGTGTGAGGAAGCAGGGTGACCATTGCAGGAGTCATAGCAATACCCAAATGTATCAGCGTTGCCCTGCGGTGCTGGGTTGCTGCAGGAGTCCCCTGCTACAGATCAGCTTCTGGGAGGGAAGGGAAATCTTTCCGAGAGGAGGAGGGCCTCGTGTAGAGACTTGCTGTCCTGTCTCCATCTGATGGTGGGGACAAGCTGTAAGCCAGACATCGATGACTGATGAAAGCTGCTCGTTAGGCACATTTCTGTGTTACTGGCAGGCAATGGGGTGGTTACATTTCAGCTTTTACTCGCTATTGATAAATGTGTCATGACTGACCCGCACAGGCTGACAGGATGGGAAAGATGGTGGTACCTATGGCTGCACGGCCTACGTAAACACATGAACTGTTTGCCAGCAGCAAAACCCCATCTACCTCCCTCAGCTGCACCTTTGCAATGGCTGTTTTGAGGCAGGACTAAGAAGTCTGCTGAGGACCAGCATCTCCTGTGTAAACAAACATGCTTGCAGGCAGGTACTGGGGCCCTATCAGAAAACAAGATGATTGGAAAGATAAGGTACCAGCATGGTCTTGAAAGAGCTGGGTTTGCTAAGAATGTGCAGCTTCATTAGGAGGTTTTGTGGGTTGAAGCATGTTTGAGCTGGTAAAAATAGACGGGGTGGGCCCTGATGCCCAAACACCTGAAATGGCTGCACTCCTAGGGCGAGATCTTGGAGCTGATGGAGCTCTTAGAGTGCGAAGCTGCTGAGCAGAAATCGCTAAAATGCTTTAATTAAACCACAGAGGGGAGGGGGAGAAGGCAGATGTTTCTCGGGAAGGAGAGCACCTTGCGGCGGTTCCTCGCAGGACCCGACCGCAGCACATCAGAGAGTGGTGGTTCCTTCAGACGGCAGCTCTCGCCCAAGTGCCAGCCCTTGGCACCTTCCTGCAGAGAAGAATAAATATGCAAAGGTGTTACCAAAAAAAACTACCCAGAGGAATGGGGCTGGGGGGCCCCGCTCACCATGGCAGTCCCTGTTCCTGCCGTGGCAGGAGCCTGGCCTGGCTTGGGGGGGTGTCCCCACTGTCTCCAGCCCCTGCTCTCTGTCAAGTGTTTTTTACACACCTAATTTTTTTATAAGTGTTAAATTGATTTAAAGCGGGCATGGAGGAGGCACAAAGAGCAAACAAGTTCTCGGCAGAAATCCTGTGCCATTCCCCGCCGCAGGCAAAAAGGGCACCAGGAGATGCAAGAAGGAGATTTTCAAAGCTAATTATTTACTGGTTTATGGACTTTCAGTTACTTCAGCCTGGCAGGTTTGATAAAGAAACCTGGAGCTTCAGTGAAAGCAGTTAGCACGACTTCTACGAGATATTACTGAGTAATTGTGCCATTATTTATTTCCTGTAAAGCGACAGACTACTAGAAAGGAGTTTATGTTTTCTGTTTGCAGATTATTTGTGTCAGGGTGGATGCAGTCACCAGGAGGATGGCAAGTAGGCGTGGGAACACTACAAAGACTTTCCCTGTGACAGTATAAGGACATGCACTTCTCCCCATCTTGTCCACTGTCTGGTATATTTCCCTTGCTTTTATTCTGTGGTATTAATAACGGTGAAGATCCTGAGAGCCAGGTTTGTATTGGTATTAGCCCTGGCCTGGGAAGACCCCGGGAGGGGGACAAGAGTGCCCTGGGTTAATGCCATGCTGAGTAGGCAAGGGGGCAGACCACGGGGCAGATTCGTGCATCAGCCCTAGCAGTCTGAGAGGTGGGTAGAGATGTCCACGTTGATCAATATTGAAGAAGACGGTGGAAGAAGTAGCAAAAGTTGCGTTTCCCTCTGCTTGCAAGTAGCTTTCCTTTTCCAGTTTATATCGCTTCCTGCCAGGCATGAAATCGAACCCCTTTGTATGCAGGAATAATTCAGTCCACCTCAAACCAATTCCCGTCCACTCTGAAAATGAAACATGAGAACTACTAAAGATAATCAGTAACAGGGCAAGAAATAAATAATCCACCACTTTGTCCAGGGAGAAATACTTTCTGACTTGGTCATCAGCAAGTAATTATCCTTGCTGGAACTGGCTAAGAGATTGACATATCTGGAGTGCATAGCTGACCCTGCCTTGGGGAAAATGGTGGGCTGAGATACTTTTTGAGGTCCTTTCCAGGTATGGTATTAAGAATAATGCTGTAGAAATTATTTAAGAAGCCTCTCCTTTCAGCAGGGAATCGCTGATAATTTGGCTTTTTTCTGGAACTCCTAAACGCTTGGACACCAGAAGTTTTCAAGGCCAGCACTGAATTGTTGCAACTCTTGGAAGCATTGTGAAAGACTGTCGTGGTTTAACCCCAGCCGGCAACTAAGCCCCACACAGCCGCTCGCTCACTCCCCGCTAGGTGGGATGGGGGAGAGAATCAGAAGAGTAAAAGTGAGAAAACTCGTGGGTTGAGATAAAGACAGTTTAATAGGTAAAGCAAAAGCCACGCACGCAGGCAAAGCAAAACAAGGAATTCATTCACTACTTCCCGTTGGCAGGCAGGTGTTCAGCCATCTCCAGGAAAGCAGCGCTCCATCATGCATAATGGTTACTTGGGAAGACAAACGCCGTAACTCCGAACGTCCCCCCTTTCCTCCTTCTTCCCCCAGCTTAATATGCTGAGCATGATGTCATATGGTATGGGATATCCCTTTGGTCAGTTGGGGTCAGCTGTCCCGGCTGTGTCCCCTCCCAACCTCTTGTGCACCCCCAGCCTACTCGCTGGTGGGGTGGGGTGAGGAGCAGAAAAGGCCTTGACTCTGTGCAAGAACTGCTCAGCAGTAACTAAAACATCCCTGTGTTATCAGCGCTGTTTCCAGCACAAATCCAAAACACAGCCCCATACTAGCTACTATGAAGAAAATTAACTCTATCCCAGCCAAAACCAGCACAAAGACAAAGACCAGTGATCAGATGATGAACAGGAAATGTACTTTCTAAAATGCTTTAGTCTAAACAAATACTTAAAATTTGTGAGTACCAGTACAGACAGAAAATGAAATAGAATGGGAAATTTTACACACAAAATACTGTTCAGCTTGACATTGGGAAAAACTGGTGCACTTGAGAATGAGCAAAACCATCTGAACCAAACAGGTTATTCCTTTGAAAGAATACCTGAAGTCTTTTGTAATGGAAAAATGACATTTTAGGTCTTGGGGAAATTATTTAAATTAAGTTGAACCACCAAAGACATCCCAAGGATGGGATGCAAGGAAAGAAATAAAAACTAGGGCCTCTCAGGACACTGATAAAGTGATGCAAATCTGCACCAGTGAAACCAAGATTGCCACAGGCAGCACTGACCCTAAAGTCAATTTCAACACTTATATTTAGGGCTTTAATTCCAGAGTTTTTTGAAGCTCGAGTGGACTGAATGGCAAAAAAAAAAGTCTTTTCTGCACTCCTCCCCTGGGTGACTGAACGTCAGCTGGGCTAATTCTTTGCAGCTGGTCAGGCAGAAAGCCAGACCCTTCAGGTGGCGGGTTATAGGCAGAACAGGAGAAGGAGTTCTGGCATCCTCACAAACAGGACACCCTTGGGCAGGGGAAAGCCCAGAAAATATCAAAGTAGTGCCCAATACTGCTCTCCCACATGGGCTTTCTAAGAGCCAAGATAAGGAGCATCCAGCAAGGTGATAGAACATGCTAATGGGACTCCAAGAGCCAGGCCATGGGGAAGGGGAAGGGATGTGGCTCAACACTGTTCTGTTCACCCAGGACACATGGTTTTATGTATCTTACATAGGAGCAGAAAGTAGGGACCTTTGATGCACGTGCACAGTAAAATTAGTGTAGAGGTTAAAAACCTTTTCTGTGCCATAGTTCTGCCACTCTACATCATCCCTCCATCCTCCCTCCCTCCTGCTGAATAAACCTCTAATCCTCTGCAGTTTGAGTTCTCCTTTCCATAAATTTATTTTTTCTCTTTGAAAGTTGGAATCCTTCTGATTTATTTGCTTTATTATTATATTTCTCTTCAAACAAATGCTGTTTGATGGAGTCAGTCTTTGGCACAGCACTTTCCCTTTCTCTAACAGATTCTGTTTCATAGAATCATAGAATGGTTTGGGTTGGAAGGGACCTTTAAAGGTCATCTAGTCCAACCCTCATGCAATGAGCAAGGACATCTTCAACTAGATCAGGTTGCTCAGAGCCCCATCCAGCCTGACCTTGAATGTTTCCAGGGATGGGGCATCTACCACCTCTCTGGGCAACCTGTTCCAGTGTTTCACCACCCTCATCATAAAAAATGTCTTCCTTAAACCTAGTCTGAATCTACCCTCTTTTAGTTTAAACAATTACCCCTCATCCTATCGCTACAGGACCTACTAAAAAGTCACCATCTTTCTTCTAAGCCCCCTTTAAGTACTGAAAGGCTGCAATAAGGTCTCCTCGGAGCCTTCTCTTCTCCAGGCTGAACAACCCCAACTCTCTCAGCCTTTCCTCACTGGACAGATGTTCCAGCCCTCTGATCATTTTTGTGGCCCTCCTCTGGACCTGCTCCAACAGGTCCATGTCTTTCCTGTGCTGAGGACTCCAGAGCTGGACACAGTGCCGCAGGTCAGGTCTCACAAGAGCGGACTAGAGGAGCAGAATCACCTCCCTCAACCTGCTGGTCACGCTTCTTTTGATGCAGCCCAGGATATGGGTGGCTCATGCCCAACTTTTCATCCACCAGTACTCCCCAAGTCCTTCTCCTCAGGGCTGCTCTCAATCCCTTCATCCCCCAGCCTGTATTGATACCGGAGGTTGGCCCAACGAAGGTGCGGCACCTTGCACTTGGCCTTGTTGAACCTCATGAGGTTCACATGGGGCCACTCGCAAGCTTGTCCAGGTCCCTCTGGATGGCATCCCATCCCTCAGGCATGTCAACTGCACCACACAGCTTGGTGTCATCTGCAAACTTGCTGAGGGTGCACTCGATCCCACTGTCTGTGTCATTGATGAAGATATTAAATGGTACTGGTCCCAGTACGGACCCCTGAGGGACACCACTTGTCATCGATCTCCATCTGGATGTTGAGCTGTTGACCACTACCCTCTGGATGTGACCATCCAACCAATTCCTCATCCACTGAACAGTCCACCCATCAAATCCATATATTGCCAATTTAGAGAGAAGGATGTTGTGGGGGACTGTGTCAAAGACTTTACAGAAGTCCAGACAGATGACATATGTAGCTCCTCCCTTGTCCACTGATGTAGTCACTCCATCATAGAAGGCCACTAGGTTGGTCAGGCAGGACTTGCCCTTGGTGCAGCCATGCTGGCTGTCCCGAATCACCTCCCTGTCCTCCATGTGCCTTAGCATAGCTTCTAGGAGGATCTGTTCCATGATCTCCCCAGGCACAGAGGTGAGGCTGATAGGCTGGTGGTTCCCAGGGTCCTCCTTTCTACCCTTTTTAAAAATGGGTGCAATGCTTCCCTTTTTCCTGTCACTGGGGACTTCACCTGACGGTCAGGGTGGTTGAAGTCCCCCAGCAGGATGAGAGCCTGTGAGCGTGATGCCTTCTGTAGCTGGAGTAAGAAGGGTCTGTCAATAGGCTCCCCTTGGTCGGGTGGCCTGAAGGAAACACCAACCGCAAGGTTCCCTTTGTTGCCTCAGCCTCTAATTCTTACCCATAAGCTTTCAACCTGCTCATGGCTATTTTTCTCCCTATGGGATAGACTCTCTACTTCTGTACATCTGCTCGGGTGCCAGAGCTCACATGAAACCTAACTCAGCTGAAAACTTCTCGTCCATCTCATTCATGTCTGCACATCAAGAAATTATCTTTGCGCATCAGCACAATGCATATATCTAACTGAATTACTCAACTTTTTTTCTGAATTCCATCTTCAGTTTTGTTTCTCCAATGTGTAGAGGGCACCATCAATCAGATAGGATGAATCCAAATTATTTGATATCTGGGTCTCTCAAGTAAAAATAATAAGCTAATAGTAATGTCATCCTTAAAAGCTAGGGTTCTTCCCCAAAAGATTTTATCTAAACATATCCCAAAGTGAGATCATTATTTCTACTCTGCGCTGTCGTGTGTCACATCATAGAATGTCCAGAAAATCTGAACAGGTATGTGAAATGTAGAGTATTTAGAAATGATTGAACAAAAAAGCGTTACCTATCCCAGCTGCCACAGAGCTGCCGCTCTGCTGCTGTTTGCTGGGATTCAGCTGGGATAATCTGTCTCCCGGTCTTTTATTTAACTTTAAAGGCAACAGGAGAGTGACAGTAGGTTGGACTAGATGACCTTTAAGGTCCCCTTCCAACCCAAACTATTCTATGATTCCATGATTCAGACGGGGATGCTGGTCAGCGCTGGCCGATACCCAAATCCAGCCCCAGAGCAGGCAAGCTCCCTGTGCGAGTGGCCAGGGCTGTACAGCCGGAAGGAGCTGTTGTTTCCTGCTCACTTTGCAAGCTGTTGTTCTGCTTAAAATGTGAGGCCAAAAAGAGAGATACTGGGAAAGCAAAGGTCTGGTTGAAAAGGTTCAAGTGCCTTCATGTTCTCATTGCTTATGAAGGAATAACTTGCCCTTGTCAAGCAAGTGACCTGGAGATTTATGTTTGCACCATCAGGACAAGGTCTAAGTGCTATTTTTTTAAACGAAAGCAAAAGCCTGTCCTCCTGCAGGGAGGGTCGGCAGTCCCTCCTGCCTCCCGACTAAATCTGCCCATCAGTTGGGCAAGGTTGTGCTGGGTTTGGGGAGGTAAGGTCTGCAAGCTCTGGCCGAGGGCTGCAGGACCTCACTGAAAACTGGTCTGCCAAAACCTGGCTCTGATGAAACAGCCCAACCCATCCTGTAAAGGCTTTTACTGAAAAATCTTGAAGTAATCACAGGGGAAATGACAGGAACTCGGGCCTCCCTTCCCGCCCAGGCCAGACACTCCCCGGCTCTTTTTCCCTCCAGCCCGCTCGACACGCCGGTGTCCCAGGGGAAGGGCCAGGGCTTGAGGTGTGGCACGGCAAGGGCAGGCTGAGGCGGGAGGGAGGAGGGGTTGCAGCAACGTGCTCGACGCTGTGCTCAACTCCTCGTAGGGGTGTGGAAATGTAGGGTCAAGTTCAGAAACTGCGGTGGCAGGAGAGGGAGGAACAGAGCGGTTCCTCTGGCCGTAGTGACATTTCACTTATTTATACCAGCTGCAAATCTTATCTGGAGTCTTGAGAGACTTTCGTGTGGCTTTCCTTGTTTACATTTAAGAAGGCACTCAACAGGAGTGCCGCGTGCTGAAATACCTTTATGAGGGGGCAGGGCTGAACAGGTTAAAAATATATAGGACTTCAGATTATATTACTTCCTATGAAACAGTTTCCAGCTCTGCTGTTCCAGTCCATGTATCTCCTCCCTTATCAGTGGATTAGATATAAAGAAACCACTCTCACTGTTTTCATCAAGAAGGTGAGGAGGCTGTTGTGTTTGATTTTTTACCTTGTGGTTTGTAACACGTCATTTCCTGGTGAGACATACTCTGAACCCGGCCTTGGTTTGGTACCTTTGTAAATTGCTGAACATAACAGAAGGGTAATAAGGAACATGCTGTGCATTCTCTACCTGCCCTTCATCCTGTCCATCTTCTTGGATGACTCCAAACATTATTTTGTGTGCCACATTCCTCTATTGCACACCTTCTCTTCAATGCTGTTTTTTTCTAATGCGTACTAATGTACTCCTGTCCTATGGCAGCTACAGAGGAGCAACATGTCAGCAGGCTGCAGTGTGCCTCCGTGCACACGCAGTGTGGTCATCAGCCTGCAGGTACAGTCCTGGGCTGGGGAAGTGATGCTCTTGGGAGCTGTGTTCCTAAATCCTTTAGAGTCACCTGAACCCCCCGCCAACCTTTAATTTCTGGAATTGTACAGACCGGTGACAGCAGGACACAAGCAGGAAACCTGAGAAAACGAGGTGTCCTCAGCAGAGATGTTGCAAGATTATACCTTTGTACTTGGCACTGGTGAGGCTGCACGTCGAATACTGTGTTCAGTTTTGGGTCCCTACTACAAGAAAGATATTGAGGTGCTGGAGCATATCCAGAGAAGGGCAATGAAGCTGGTGAGGGGTCTGGAGCACAAGTCTGATGAGGAGCGGCTGAGGGAACTGGGGTTGTTCAGTCTGCAGAAGAGGAGGCTGAGGGGAGACCTTATCGATCCCTACAATTACCTGAAAGGGGGTTGCAGAGAGGTGGGTGCTGGTCTCTTCTCCTAAGTGACTAGTGACAGGACAAGGAAATGGCCTCAAGTTGTGTCAGGGAAGGTTTAGTTTGGATATTAGGAAAAATTTCTTCACTTGAAAGAGTTGTCAGGCATTGGAAGGGGCTGCCCAGGGAAGTGGTTGAGTCATGATCCCTGGAGGTATTTAAAAGACATGTGCATGAGGTGCTTAGGGACATGGTTTGGTGGTGGACTTATCTGTGTTAGGTTAACGGTTGGACTTGATGATCTTAAAGGTCTTTTCCAACCTAAATGATTCTATGATTCTAAGATTTGGTGGCCAGTAGGTTCTGCCCTCCTCCAGGCTTCCTTCTGGATGTTGCCACCAGCACCTCCTGCTTGGTTGGCTTCACAGATGGTCACCACTTGCCCTGGGTGATGGCAGCAGCCAGCAGGACATTACCTTTACCTTTGCACAGCTCTGAGATTTGTAAAGCTGCTCCAGACTTCAGAGAAAGAGTGTGAAGCCTGTTCAGCCTGTACAGAGAAGCTGACGTTGCTCCAAGGCAGGGCAGGGCTGTAGAAACCACCAAGCGATCTGGCCAGTCATGGGAAGAGTCATGGAAAGAAAGAGGCGAGCAGGCTTCGCCCCGGTCTTCGGACATCTGCAGTTGCTCTGAGGCTGTAAACCACTCGTGGCAGGAACTGTCATCTCCTGTGAGACACAGTGGGTGGTGTAGGCCGGATAACACACGTCTAAAACCCAGTCCAGTCCAGACTGTAAAACAGGCTTAAAGTGAAAACAGATTCGCGCACTTCTCGGGCTGTGGGCAGACTCAGCTCCCGGATGCCGCAGCTCCTCTGGGCCTCTGTTGGCGGGTTGTCCTTGCTGCTTTGACAGAGCGTGCCACTTCCTCTTATCCCATGGCGCAGCTCCCCGGTTTTGTTCATTCGGTGGCTGGCTGGGGAAGAGTGAGCAGCAGCAGCCGGGTCAGAGCGCAGTGACCTCCGGCAGGGCGGTGACAGCTGGGGCGGGAATGGAAACCTCCAGCTGGCACCACTCCCTGCGGAGTGCCACCCTGTCTGCTGCATTTTCGGTCAGTGCCCGATGAAGACGTGACCCCTTGTCAGCTGTTCGTTAAGGCTGCGATGCCAGGGATGCCCTCAGATCTGCTGTCAGGTCAGGGCAGGTGCTGCGGGGACTTGCTAATCCCCTCCAGGAAAGTTCCTGCGGTTTATTTCAAATACCTAGTTTAAACTGGTTAATCCGAGCGGGTCGGTCTGTCTGGGCAGGGCAGGCAGTGCGCTGACACATGCGCTGCTCTGGGTTAAGGTCGGCTGTTGCTCCAGGGCAGTGACGAAGAGCGGCTGGTTCTGCCGCTCCCCAGCCAGACCTCCACCTGCAGCCCTGAAAGCCTTTCGTCCAAATCCTGTGCAGTTCTGGGCTGTTTCCCATGCAGTTTTTAGTGCTTTTTGTCCTTCCTTAGTTTAAAACAGGACTTCTGTTGTTTCCCTGCTTAGGCTAGTAAAAGCTAGGAGGGTATTAATCTTAAATTTCCCCTTTACACCATATTATACACCTGGGTGAGCAGATGGGGTGAAAATGTGGCTGTTCCCAAATTCTGCAGCACAACTAACAGATGCCAAAACACAGTGACCTGTGTTTTGCTGTAGCCTGGTTTATCTTGCTCGGAGAAATTTCAGGAAGTTGTGCAGAGCGAAAGGGTACAGCTTGGCTTTTCATTGTTTTCACTGCTCCTGCTCATATATGATGCAGGAAAACAAGGGGAAAATATCCTTTCTCTGGGACTCACTCCCGTGTTTCTTGTGAACCTGAAGTTCAATCAAGCATCGATAAAATGGAAACTGAGGGAATGCAGAATGCATTGAGGGAAAGGTGGTGCTCGGTGCAGTGCATGTGCTTTGCACTCAGCCAAAGTTTGTTTGCTTCACCTGACTCATTGGCATTTAAGTAATTTCACTTAGCATCTATACATAAATAACTTTCCATGGCAAACAACATCAACCTTGAATCTGCAACTCTTTCTTTGCTCAAGAAGATTCAGCTAAAACTTGGTTTATTTTCATATAAATTAATTAATTAAACTTGGAAATACTTTTTTTCTCAGTCATATAATGTTAATTATGCTACATTCACAAAACATATCTTATGTTGGCTGAAAGCCAGACCACTTTGTGAGCTGTTTGGAGGGTGCTGGTAAATTAACTCGCATTAGTTCCCTTCCTTCAGTTTAAGTTGCTTTTTCCAAGCTGTGACTCCTGTCCTCCCTCCTAATTCCATCTGTGACTCCTCCCCTCCTTCCTAACTCCTCTGCTGATGTTGATGCTCTCAGAGGAGTAATTAGACGATCCCTGGATCAGGTCCTGCATGTATACTCATCCTAATTGCCAATTTCTGACAATCACCTGACTTTTTACATGTAAGTGGCAAACTCCCTGCTGTGAGCCCCGTGATGGGCTCAGCAACCCCTGGCAGCGAGGTGGAGGGAAGAGCTAGGCGCAAGCCTTCCTTGAACAACAGCAGGAAGATTTGCTAAAGCCTGTCTGTCAGGGCTGTCTGGGTTTTACATGCGGCGATACACAGTCTCCGTACACACACCATTGTACTCAGAAATGCCCTGATCAAGGTCAAATGTTGCTTTGCTGAAGTTCTTGATTCAAAACTTGAAATGGAGGCAGCTTGCCATGTACTAACAATGGATGACCCTCCTACTTACACATTTTTGTCATATTTCTCTATCGGAATAGCTTCAACTTCCAAGTGTATGGAAGGCTTTGTTGTCAGATTAAAAGCCTCTGTAGTCAAACTCATCTCTCTTCCCTTTCACAGGTAACATTTACAGCTGACTCATCTGCGTCTGACTCACCTGATGCAACAGCGCATTGCTTTCAGGACAGTCCTGAGTATAGAGTCAGGTAAAGGTAGGAAATTTGGGAAGCTGCAGGCAGAAGGATGGATGCAGGTGGTGTTGTCCTACATGGAACTGCCCTTCCCGTAGATTAATTAGTGATTCTGCTGTGTCTAGGGAGCATTAGGTACATCCATCATGTCCTGCTTAAGTGGCCAGAGTTGTCCAGTGCAGTCTATGCATATTAGATAGTCTTAGTGGTCACACAGAGATGGACTTCACAGCATGTGTCCTTCAAGTCTGATATGCCTGGGGTGCTTTGGGCATCCTGTGCAAGTGCTGGGTGGGTTGTTCAGACTATGCACAGTAAGTATGTGTCATCATGGGATCAGGATGCACCGGATTTACTCTGCATACACAGTCATGGTGTGGGTTTCTTGAAAAAATATGTGAATCCACTGTGGGCTTCCCTTTCAGTCCCCATGCTGGTGCTCCCCAAAGCATTTTGGCACTGATAATCATGCAGCCATAGAGTGGGTAGAACCAGCTCAGTGGTGCAGCTGACTGTGGAGGTACACAAGCACTAGTACTGACACAGGAGAGGTGATGGGAGCAGGCAGGGGAGAGCAGGACTGCTCCTCTTGACAGTAGCACATGCTTAGATTGACATAAGCCAACCATGACACTGCACTCTCAGTGATTTGTCTGGGATTTTAGAGTGTGGGACAGCCCAGGCAAAATTATGGCTGGGGCTCACGCTTTGATGAAGCTGCTGAAGACCTGAGACCAGTGGACAGATTCCTCTGCTTCTGTCTGGTAAAGAGGACATAACTGGGATACTGGGACAACTGGTAGTTCTGATGGAGCTGGCCTGGCCACAGGGTGGACTAATCCCTGCATACCACAAGAAAGAACCAGGACCACCAAGACCACATGGCTGGGCATATGTGGAGAGAGAAATTGCACCTGGTTTGAGTAATGTATCTGCTTATCTTCTCCTGGTTAAAATTACTGACCAGTCCCAAGAAAAGGATCATATTGATCTTTCACAGCTGTAGCATACTAAGTAATTTTTTTTTTCTAGGAACATGTCTGCTCCTTAACTCAGGCAGTGAAGTCCTGTGTCTTGGTGCTCAAGCCCTATTGATTCTCTGTCCCTTCCTTCTGCGATGACCTTCAAATCTTTACAAAACTGCAGCACATTAGTGTCTTTGACTGGGCCTTCACTTGACATTGACTGGCTTTGGGAGCTTAGAGCTATCATAGGGCTTCTCTTCTAGCTACCACAATCTGCAAACAATTAATCTTGGTCTGGACTGTACAGGCGCTATGGTCTACTCTGTCTTCATAAATATTTCTCCTCCCTTGACCTTTTGAAATGATCATTCAGTCTGTAAAGTTTCCCTTTGCTTCCTGTTGTATTCAATAAATTCCTTTGCTTAAAAAGCCTCTTGTTGATACTAACCATCTGGCATCTCGGGGAGAGGAGAAGACAAAGGAAAGACGAGTGTTGGATTGTGGGTGAAAAGCCTCATCTGTAAAATCCTAACGTAGAAACATGCTGAAAAAGGAGGGAACAGGAGTAAGAACTGGGGAAAACTTCTGCTTCAGGCTGCTGTTTCCTGGCACAGTGCCCAGCAGGCACTGCATCAGGCAGCTCAGATCGGGATCTTGTTTTCACCACTGCGTGCTACCTCATTTTCTGGCCTGGGACGACATCTGGCTGGGATGTTCTTTTCCACACCCTGGGAAGAGTGCTCTTTTTAGCTGGTTACTGCAGTACTTGGCATTAAGATATAGTGAATCAGACTACAAAGTAGCATGAGATTGGCTTAAAAATAATGAGGTTTAAGTACAGTTGAGCTTTGAGTTCTTTTTGTTTGCCTTTTGGCTTAGAATACGTGATGTGCATATTGTCCTGCTTTTCATCATGACTGTGAGTGCTCAGAAGTCACTTCAAAAATGGAAAAAAAACCCCAAAACAACAAAAGCAACAAACCAAACATAATACATCCTTACCTCTTTATTGAGAAGTCCAGAATAAATTATTTGGGCTTTCAGAATAAAACCAGCTATCAGAAACTCTCAATTAAAAAAACCAGAATAATTGGCAATATTCTTGCTAAGAAAGTAGAAGGGAGATAGTGGGACAAGAAAATCGGAGAAACGGGCAAGAAGACTTATTACCTTCAAGAGATCGCTTAAATCTAGCAAGAAACAGGGTCTGTGATGGTGTAATACCCACGCAGTTGTCTCCAGATTTTGAGAACTTCCCCTGTGTCTGGAAAGATTTCCTCCACCAGCAGAGAAGAGGTCCCAGAACAGAATTCATGGTCTGGAAACAGACACCACTGACTGTTACACTGATCTTCTACTCCATCAAACCAGCGTGTGTACTCCTACATCCACCAAGTCGCATCGAAGCACAAGGAACTTGTGCTTGGCTTCTTTCACATCATTCTGTATTTCAACAGCAGCTTTGCATAACAACGTGTTTCAGCTTTCACTGATAACCTGTTGCAAATCTTCCAATCTACCCCTGCAAAACAGAACCTGGTGTTTTTGCACAATGTGAAACTGGGGTACTGCATGCTGGCAGAGTTGTTTAATTTACTGGACCAGCTGCAGGTATGGGTCTGGTAGCCACATGTTAGTTCAGCCTGACTTTTCCTGGCTGGGGAATTCTGCAGAAAGCACAGCTACAAGTGAGGGCTACAGACCAATAATTTCTCTTTTGGTCTATATACATTTATTACTTCTCAACATAATAATAAAGCTTTCTGGTTTTAGCTCTTACAGATAGGATGGACAAGCTTAGGTGAAATACGTCCCTTCCAACTACAGGAAGAATATAATTCAGTACTAATGACAAGTTAGCACTATAAATATATAAAAATTTGACCTCTGTGTACGTGTCTCAGAGTTAAAAATGTACTTTAAGAAGATTGGAATGATTTCCCTTGAGAGTGGAGCCACACACATATCAGCTGCTCTGATACCATGTATTGATGTCTCCTGGTTGATATTTACTTAATCATTGACTCATTTATGATGCTAATTAAGCATTGGAACAGGTTGCCTAGAAACACCATGTACTCTTCACCACTGATGTTTATGAGACCAGACTGGACAGAGCCCTGACCCCAAGGAGCAGGAGGTTGGACTAGAAGCCTCCCAAGGCCCCTCCGACATGAGTGTTCCTGCGATGCTGTGACTCCAGGCCTCTCAGGCATGGATCTCAAGTTTTGAGATTTTTCCCTGCATTTTCCAGTATCCAAAAGTTTAGCCCAGCCTCTTCATCCCTCTGTAATTCTTGTAAAAAGGAAAAAAAGCCCATGCCACTGAAAAGCAGTAAAATGTGCTGCGTTTGTGAGTTTTTCATGGGTGCCGAGTACAGATATAAATATTTTGCTCTTCTACTTTGGAGGAGCCTGTAAGGGTACAGAAGCAACAAAAAGGGCAAGAAATATAAGCACATATTTTATTTGGTAAGGTGACAGCTGAAGGTGTGGTCTCCTTGTCGGAACAGAAGCACAGTCCGACGACAATTGACTGGCAAACTAGAACATTGCCTGGCATGGTAGTTCCTCAGAGCCCAACACGAAGCAGTGACTCCCGTCCTGCAAAAGCAGCAGGCAGAGTCATGCAGTTGGCTTAAATACATGCAATGTCATTTTATTTTACAAACTCATTTTGGAGGCCTGTTGTCTAAGGCCTCTGAGAAGACTATCAGGTGCCTCGGTATGAAATGCATGGGACATACGTGTGTAGTGATACTTTCCTTATTGTTTTGTGGCTTCTCTGCTAGAAACCCTGTCCAAAGTCCAGTGTTTGCTTTGGACTTCTCCCAGTTCACTTTTCTGGGCTTTGCCACATCCCCAGCCTTTTGCTTCCTCAGGCGGTGCCCAAGCAGGATGGCTCTGCCACCAGTTCCTGTTCTCCAGACACTCCCTTGGAGTTACCAGGGAGTGGTAGGGGCCTGGGGACATCACTGTGGGATTGTGGGAGGCCGTGCAGCCTCACCAGGGAGGAAAGGCTGGTTGCTACTGGTATGCTTGCCACAGCCTGGTTGTCTCGCTGCACCCTCACAGCACACTTTTGCTCATGGTTAATGTATTAACGGCTTCTAGAGTCCCTGCTTTCTTCCTCTGGGATTAGGGGCTTTAGCCACTCCCAGCCTTCAGGCTGGTAATCCATAATCTAATCAGATTTTATTATGCTCAGAGCAAAGGCTATCTAGGATGGCCTAGATCTGATGTCCTGTTCCTTTAGGGACCATCAATTTTCCATGTTCTGTCACCTTTGAAGATGCTCATGAGTCTCCTATTGCATGACCATAGCTCATCAGTGCTGTGTTTAGTATCGGCTCAGAGTCATTATGTCAGTAGCCTCATTAACCTCTGGTCTTTCAACAAGAGCAATGTGGAGGAATGCTGACCGGTTATGGTTATCTTCTGGTACAGGGGTTTGACTTAAGCTACCTAACTTTTCCATTCTTTCTGATGCCTGCTACTTCTGCTCTTCCATCCCTCCATTTCATGCTCCCAAACACCACTCAGAGCCTCGGTAACAGGCCTCCTGCCCAGCTTATGCTGGAGATGAGAATGGGTCTGAAAGGCTACAGGATTTAGGAAGGATTCTCTAGCATGGCAACAGGGGACTCTCTTCTTCAGGGCTCCCATTTGGCTCTCCCAGTCCCGATTCCTCTCTTCTGCTGTGTGTCTCTATAATTCACATTGCCCTGTGTGTGGGCTTAACCCCAGAGCTATTTCTGTAGCTTTGGTGTCCTGCCTGTTTCTCGGAGGTGGTCTTCACCCTGCTGAGTCATCATGTTCCTTGAGAAGTGGGGCCCTGTGGCCAAAATATTTTGCTCTGCAGTATTTAGATTTTCAGATAGGATCGACAGATTGTTTCTTCTTAGCCATCGTGAAAGCATCGCCCAGCCTTTTCAGGTGATGTAGAGTCCTCCTACCAGCTGCGTCATGTTAAGCTGTATGATCAATGTAGACCATCCCTTTCCCCCAAACCAGCTTTAAGCATCATGTTTTCTGGGTATGGGATTCAATGGATTGGACAGAACATCTGATTAGGGAAAAACTGAGAGAAAGAGAGGGATAGGGAAGAAAACAGAGGGAATTAACAACTCTTGAGAAGGGGGTATAGGAATGCACTGAGTCCCAAAAGGCATGTTTCTGGAACAATGATTTTCAGTCTGAGGAGGCACAGATGGTTTTTAGGCTATGATACACAAAAGATCACTCATTGAAAACGTGTGTATGTGAAATCTAGAAAGGGATCTGTAAAATTTTTAGGGATCCACAAACTGGAAAAAGTAGAAGGCTGCTAAATATTTTCTAATAAAGTGATGTGATTACAGTGAACTGTGAGAGAAGTATCATCACTGAAAGCCTGAACTGAAGTCATATGCCAAGAGGGAAGACAATGTCATCATCACCCACTTGTTCCTTGAGAGGGACAGACACTAATCCTCTAATCTGGGAAAAGCAGAAACCTGTCCCTGGGAAGTGGTGCTGCATAGCTCTGGAAACTGCTTTTAAAATGTTAGGCAAAGTTCTCATCCACATTTACAGAGATGAAGCTTGTCCTCTTCAGAAATTCAAATAAAAATGCAGAAGTTCTCAAACTTGATAGCTGTCCAGTGCGAGTTAATACACTGATGGTTTCACCTCTTGATTTTTGCCCTGTTTCTGGGAGGCACAGGAGGTTGTGTGTGCACTGGTTTTGTTACCTTGATCTCTATGAATCCAAATGCAAAGCTGCCTTTAAGTAACTCCCAAGTAATAACCCCCGAAGAGGCTGGCCATTAGATGGCAGCACAGATATATGCAATATCCATTACTGCCAGGTGCTGCTCTAGGAAAGCCCCTCCATTGCTTTCAGCATCCCCAAGGTATCTTGTGGCTGAAGAATTTTCACATTACTTAATGAAAAATTAATTAAAACCTGTAAATGAGGAATTTCATATTATATTACAGAGATAAAATATAAAAACCCCAGTGGTGGCAGGTATTAAGTTGGAAGATCTTTCAGAATTTCTGAATGATTTTATTCCATACCCTCTGAAGCATACACGGAGTTCAGCTATACTGACTAAACCAGCTCCTTTCTTGATGTCACATATAGCAGCTTATAGTCTAAAAGCTCTTCCAGAAAACTCCCTCATTTTGATGCCACCAACCCTCTCAGCTCATTGCTTGAGGAGCATAATATTTTACATTCTTTTCAGTTGCCATTTAGGAAACTCAACAAATACAGCAGGCACTTAGTTGAGCCTCAGAATATTCCAGTGACGCTCCAACTAATTTCATTTTATTAATGGAAAAAAATTGAAGCAAACGGAGAGGAGAGCTAGTTTTCTTTTTCAAACTTGAATGTCTCCCACCTCGCTCATTACTAATTTTGCATTGTGTTGGCATAATGTCAGATAAAGGAGCATCAAGAATTGCATACCCATAAGCCTGACATTTGTGCTGACATCCCAGTGCTTCGCTTGGTATCTTGTGAGAAGGCTGTGTTTGACAATCGTCAAAGTAATGAGGTGCCTGGTCTTCTCTACGGCAGAGCAAAACTCCTACCTTTCTGTGCTAAGGCTGGATGGGGAAATCCTGGGTCTGTGTAACTGGTAGTGTAGCTGATATTCTAGAGCATCTTCTGCTGCTAAACTGTGGAAATATTTTTTTAAATCTGTGGTAATCATATCAAAGAGACGTCAGTCTAGCATACAGGATTTTGACAGTATTTAATTTTTTTCCCTAAGAAACAGCAAGGTAGTAGATTAATAATTATTATTAACAACTATTAATACATAAATATTTTTTCTTATTAATAATCCTTACAGCTATATTAGGCTAATATAAAGCTAACTTGCACTTGACAAAATCAGGAGTAATAATCCATATTGTTATGCTAATTTAAAACCAGTTTGTAGAGGTAAGTTCAGCCCCAGCTCCTAGCTTTTTGGAGCATCTTTCCTTCCAGGCTGTTTTCCCAGGTGACTGAGCTGATGTTCAAACTTGGAGGCCGGTCGCACACCGGTGGTCTCAGGAAGTGTTTTGCAGCAACTTTTGGAACTGCTCCAGAAGAAGAGGAGCTTTTTAGTGTTTCATAGGCAATTGATGAGCAGGAGTTGATGAGCACAATGTGCCTGCTTATATTTTATTCCCCAGAAATTTGTCTCTTACACAGGCAATACTTTCCTCATCACCTTGTGATGTGGAAAAGCTATGTAACTGCCCACAGCGGTGTTACGAGACTATCTGGAAGAAGGGAAGGGCATCTCAGTTTACTTTTTAAAATGCAAAAGGCATTTCAGAAAGCAGTATGAAGTAACACTAAGCAAAAATTCAAGAGAGACAGATGGGTAATAGAAAGCATCACGGCAGTATCTAATCACTGCAAGCCTTGGTTTTTTGTATTCAGCAGCACGGGTCTAGCGTTTGATATAAAAGAAAGAGCATGAATTTTTAAACTACATATTCTACTTTCTGCAGAATTTTGGGTCTTACATGAAAGTCTCTTCTCAAAATATTAATGTAAGCCAAAGAGGATCACAGATCAAGGTGGAATGGCTGCAAGTATGGCTAATGTGCCAGCTACTCCAACAGCAGGCAAAGCCATTCCTCCTTGGAAAGGAGAAATGTGTAAATGTCTAGACTTTAGCAGATGGGAAAAAAAAAAAACCTGTGTTGCTTTCTGACACTACCTCAGAAGCTACTCAGCATATGGCTGGCTTTTCAATGTATAAACTAGTCAGGACAAATCTGTTTTAAATAAGTTCTTATTCCATTTCAAATCCTCAGAGAATCAGCTGAAATTACTAAAACCTTTAAATGTTTGAAGGACATCAGACTAGCAGAGTGAAAATGAACAGAAAGCTGCTGGGCCCAGCGTTACATTTTCTACCTAGAACAGGGGAAGCCGTATGGTGTGAGGGAAGCTGATCTGTTACTCCGATCAAAATATGGCAGAGCCTGGGAGTTTGGCAATAATTAGACCCCAGTCACAATCATTTCTAGATCATCTCCAAAGGCAGATACCACTGCATCAGCATCATGGAGGCAAATCCAGCATTTATTTGACAAGAAAGTACCTGTCTCTTGTTGGTGCAGGCTTTGGGATGATGTACATCTGTGACAGCCCCTGACAGCTCCAGTGTAACTTCATGTAGTGAAATTAGGGGGCATCAATTTCTGAGCTTTACTGTGTCCTCCAAATCACTTGTTTGAGATTTCCCATCTATTTAGGAAAAACTGAAATAAGTTGCCTATAAAAATGAACAGGACTTCAGCATTCTACAAACCTGGCAGTTCTCTATTTAACTATAATTAACTCCTAAATAATTGACACTCTCCTTTCTCTTATTGTAAACTAAGTTTTATACCAAACAAAGTAATCAGGAATTTTATATTGTTGGCCATATTTATATATATAGTCTGGAACCAGAAGGTGGAGATGACTTACCAACAAGGTTCTTATGCTGTGAATTTGTCCCGTGTATACAAGTCCCTGCACTTATTGAGGGATCAGATCTTGCTTGGACTTTACATACCTTAGGGATCTGTGTAGGTACAGGTGTGTAGGAGGTGGCCAGGCTTGTGTTTAGGAGGAGGACAGCAATTCCCAACAACAGCAACCGTTACCACAGATGAGCTGGAGAAAAGCACTATCACACTTTATTTTAGTATGCTACAAAATTCATTGTTGAACTTTATTAGGTACTTTAATACCAAGCATACTTTAAAGTAACAAAAATTATTGTTGTTATTACTTTTTACAGAAAATCAGGTATTTCAACAGTTTTCTTTACAGTTTGTTGACTTAAAAAAAAAATTACATTTGACAAGTTACAATGGAGTGGGATGGGAAAGCGGTAACGTTTAAAAAGATGAAACATACTATTCATACTGAGTCAACATTTAGTGATATACATCCTGGTATGTCTCTCCTTCTGACTGTGTACAAATGGTACATACTCACTGAGCTGCCCTGGCAGGGTTGCGAGGTCTTGTGATGACACTTTTTTTGCAACATTTGTGTATATTTAGAAAGGGCTTCTAGATTACACAGTCACCGTGATGCAAAACTTCGTAGTCCGTAACAAAATAATATAATACAGAGAAACCCTGTTTTGGTGATTTCTGTCGCAGCAACAGTGCCATGACTGCAATAATGTGGGGTAGGTTAAACCTAAGGAGCAAATGAAGACAGTGATACGATAGCACATCCAGATAGCAAACCCTTTCACAGGCTTTTTGAGGTGAGAGTGTGGCTGTGAGCCAACAAGAGCAGTGAATGAGGACGGGCTTCACCGAGACACCATTTAACAGAGACTTCTGAATGCATCCGGCCCTTAAGGATGTGCGTTTTCCAGCTGATACAGGTTGGACTAATCACAGATTTATAAACCTGTCTGAAATGGGACCTTAATGAGTTTATGCAGCTTCATGTGTAAATGACTTGATTTTTACCTTCCATCCCCTTCAGGTCAGTAGCAGGTACTGGGAATATGTTTATGGTGGTTGGTTTATTTGCATGGGGGTTTTGCCCAGCTCTAATGCTGGTCCTGTAGAAGTCAGGGGAGTCTCCTACACAGTTACAAGAGCAGATTTGGATTAAAACAACATTTTTTTTATTTTAAATGCTGCCCAGATTCACACACAGATTTACTTGGCAGACATCCACATCAGTGTTCAGTCTCTAAGACAAGCAGCGCCACACTGGTACCTTGGTAGTTAGAAGAGTTATCTAATTCCCTGTATTTATTTATCGACAGTTTGCTTAAAGATTTTTTTTTGTTCAAAAATAAAATAAATTTTCTGAGATTCATGCACTAAATTCTGGAATAATTTGTGTCGTGCAGCCAATAGTTAAAAAAGAGTTTTAACTCATGTTTTACTCAGGTCTTGAGTGTATTGCGTTATTTGGGATCATCATTAGCAATGAATTATTATTTTAGCCATTTCCTTTGAAAGCCAAATAATGAAGCAACAGGCTTAAAAAAATCTGAAGAAAATAGCGTTCATTTTGGGCTGGATTCAGCTGCGATATGCAGGAGAGGGTGGAAGAAATGTAGGGAGCAGCGTGCTCCTGCCCAGTCCTGAGCCCGGAGGAGATGCGTGCCATGCTGGGAGGTATCGGAGAGGAGCAGAGGAGAGGGGGTCCCTGCTTCCCTCCATTGCTCTCTGCCTGGCGCTTGGCATCCAGGCCTTTCGCTATGAGGTCTTTCTTGATATCCTGTGCGTCCCCCTGTTTTGCTGTTCAGTGGCTTCTGGAAAGGAGGGTGTTCTTTGGGGAGCGACCCGCTGAGCCCCTGCAGAGGGAGGCACCAGCCTCACCAGTGCCCCGGGGCTCCACGCACCCAGCCCTCCTATAGCTATTTGCAATGTGTATTTGCTTACTAGCCTCTTAATTTATGGATTGAGTTTAAGGCCAAAAGGGATCGTTAGATCACCTTGCCTGATTGGCATTAGCACAGGCCAGAGAGTGTCACTTAGCGGTTATGTGGCAGAACAAGGAAAAGAATAGAAATGCCCTTGCAGTGAGCAGCTGTATGTTACATTTAAGGGGTAAATTACTTTCTCCTATTAAAAAAGAAATCAAGTGCTTTTATTTTGTCACTTCAAATACAAACAATTCTATGTGTCTTGGGAAATTATAGTATTATTATATTTAGTCAGACATACCTTACAGTATATATGCTTCATAGAACTAGAATATAGGTCAGAAATAATTTTTCAGTCTTAAGTTTGTTACAGACATAGATTAATTGGAACACATATGCAGTAAAAATTGAGAAGCTTTACAGTTTTAGTCAACTTATTATACAGTGAAGTAAATGAAGTGCAGCAATGTAGCAGTAAAAGTTATACTTTTTCCACTAGGTGATGGAAACATTCAGAGAGTCTATTTATAAATGCTAATTTAAGAGAGATGGCCTATCAGCTTCTTGGCTACTGGGATAGGAATATTCTGGAGTTAACTGCCTCTCTACTGTGAAAGGTTTTAAAGCTTTTTGCTTTCCGTCCGAATAAAAAAAATGACATTTATAAACTTCTTCAATGCATATATAATACATATGTTTATCTAGCAACAACTATACCCCTTTTAATTTATTCCCCAAATGTGACTTTTCATGCATGTCTTCTGGATGCTGTATTCAACAACAGTTTCTAATGAGCTGGTGTGTAATCCATGATTGCATTTCTCTTCTGAAAATCACTTCCACGTCTGGCTGATCTATGTTTAGAAGGTGGCGCTTACCCATCAGGCATTTTTGCACTCGTCAGCGTTCTTCTCTCTCAGAGGCCCTTTCCCAAGCTTCTTCCCATTTTAATGTTGATGTACAAAAGCTGTTACTCATTTTGTTTTGTGCTCATTCTAGTGAGGATTGGCTTAGTAGGACTGTGCAAAACAGAGAGAAGAGAGAAGCTGGTTTACTGCCAGCAAACATAAAGTGTTCACGTTGTGCTTGGCTCAGGGCAAGCCTCTGATCAATATTCTAATACACTTCATTATTTGCATTTCCATTTATCATGAAAAACGACAAGTTTAATTGTCAGCTATGACAAGGATTTGTAATCTGGAATTCTTAAAAATCAGTTTTCATCAGCTAATCAACACGGGAAGTCAAAATAATGCGATTGTTTCATCTAAAGTTTGAACAATAACGAAAATAAAGATACGATGTGTATGGGGAAAGAATGACATTTGCTAGATGAATATCATGAATTGAGTTAAAATCCTGACGTTTCTGTTGCATATCACTGATTTCTTTCACTCCCCTGACCACACAATCCACATTCGTAAACAAGATAAAATAATACCTTATGTTAAATTTCGAAGGAGCAGACCACAATAAGGACAGAGGTGTTTTCAACCCAAACTCTCTCTTAAAAATAATTCTCACCCATCCAGTTTCCAAATACTGTAAACAGAGCTGCATACGCAGAAGAGCGGACACTGGCTGCGGTGGCACTGTGAGCGGGGTGACGAAGGCTCCCCCCTCCTTGCTGGAGGTGACTGCACATAAGTTGGCACCAGAGGGGCAGTGCATGGGAACAGGGGCTTAATGAGAAAGTCTATTTACAAGTACCCATGTACACGCAAATATAAAAAACATGACTGCTCCAGCGTTTGGCATTGAACAGAAGGGTCTTGTCCCAAATGAGCTCTGCAAATTCACCATTAGCTAAACTCTCATGGATCGCACAGAACAAACCGTGAAGTCATTTGCCAGGCAGCCTCCCCATTGCCTCCTGCGGAAGGGTCAGAGGTCCTACAAGCCTGCAGCCTGGGGGAGAGGACAGCCACCTTCATCGCAACCCTACTACCCTCATCATAATTCAGGAGCCTCTGCAGCAGAATCCTGGAATGCAGAACTCGGGGGAAATCACAATTTTTGTGAAAATGAAAGAATTAATTTCATTGTGAAATGACAGTGAACTAAGAGTTTCAGAACTAGAAACTCTTAAAAATGTTACTGTAAGAAGACTGAAAAATTTCATTTCAACCCCATGTTACATGGAGCAGCCACCTTCTCCCATTCCCACCAATTCCTCACACGCCTTGACTCCCGTGGTCACCTTGGCCTGCTGATAATTCAGCCACAGGCACCAGGGTGAGCGACGCCCTGGAGCAGGATGCCCAGACCTGAGCGCTCGGGATGGTGGTACCACGAACCGGGGAGCCCAGTGGTGGCTAACCCTTCTACTGCGGACCCTGGGTGCCTGCTTCCCCCATCAACTTCAAACAAATTGACATTTTTCATGCAAAGTTTGTTTTGTAGGAAAATTGCTGACTTGTTATAGCCCATGTGTTCAGCATGTATCTGTAGTCCAGATATATTTTACAAAGAAGACACTTTTGATTGATGTTGCTGAGACTAGAAAGTAGAAAATAAGCTATGCAAGAAGCATGAGGTGAGCTAAGGAGGGCCCTGCAGAAGACAAATGGATCAGTTTTGCTTTTGTCAGAAAATGAATACGAAATATAGCGTTCACTGTGTTTCACAAGTATGTAATGGCGATGTTAGTTTCCAGTTGTAAAAGAAAACTTGCCATTGATAGCTCCATGAGCTTCCTTTCTCCCTTTAAAAAAGCAAAAATGAAGGGTAAAGAATGGATGAGAAATGCACATATTTGTGGTAAATAAAATCTATTAAAAGTGGTCTGAGTTGGGAATTTTGGTGTATTTTATTAATATGGTTACTAATGTAATTAATATGGTAATTATTAATATAGGTAAATAGCACTACTAAATAAAAGAAAGAAAAAGTGCTTGAGCCTCCAATCTGTTTATTCGCTAAGTGAGATAGGGGTTTTTGTGAGCCTCTTAAACAATCCATAGTTGGTGAAACTGAAATCCAGCGAAAGCCAAAGTTGCATGGTGAGGAGCACGTGCCCTGATACTCCTGGGAACAATCTAAACTTAACAGAACTGAATGAGCCATTTCTTTCAATTATTTTTAATCATAATTTCATGTACTTGTCTTATTCAAATCCTTAACAGTGCTTATTGGATTTCCAGCAGTTCTCAGTGTTTCAGTTGTAACATACTAAAACCTTTATTAGTTCTTTTGACAAATTTTGCACACAGGTGTTATACACATAGAAATGAAATTTAATAAATGCCAGAGGTGCCTAGTTGATAAGGCAGAAGTAAGTCATTCACATCCAACATCCCTCAGTCCGCTTTGTATCACATCATAGGCTTTTGACTCCTTGAAGTCTATTTTCTTAGAGCTACTTACAATCCTTTTCTCATGCTGTTGCCTAGAAATCAGTTAATGAAAGCAGGCTTTGTGAAAGCCATATTACCCAAACCACCTAGGTGCTCTGCTGTTAAATTCTCTATTTAAAGTCTTGAAAGGCTGCCTGTTAGGCTGACATCCTGACAACATGGTTGTTATTCATATTTGACCTGTTCAATTAGGGCAGTCACTTCTGTTGACTGCAGAGCTAGGGTACAGTCACCGTGGGAGGGATTTACAGCATTTTAGCATTTATGTACATTTTCAGAGGGAGGCCACTGACACTTTTTTATTTTGAAGATGAATCACGAGGAGATTTCCAGGTTTCTCCCTGCCAAGGTATAAAGCACGTACCAAATTTCAGATAGTCCCTTACATGCTGTTACTATAAAGGCAGTCAGATGGATAGTAAATATACAGAGAAGGGCAGACCTTCTAGGTCTGAATATATATTCTCTCCAACAATCTTAACACTTTACACCATTAATTGTCACCAGCCATATTTATACGATTTTCTTCGCCATTTATTTGACTGGCATCTAGAAAATAACACCTTTCCAAGAGTTAATCTTTTATTGCTGTCTCCAAACACACACAATTACTGAGCTAAAGAGCAACTGGCATTCATGGTCACACCAAAATTGGTGCTATTCCAAAACCACAGCAGCTGGCAAGAAGCCCATGGGCTAATGAAGCACCAGAGATTTCTTCCCAGCGCCTCCACAGTATTTCTCTAGCCTAGGGAGCAACATTATCTCTCTTGAATGCTGGTGCTGTGTTTGGTGTATGGGAGGCGATGAAGGAGGAAAGAAACATTGCTGCTGAAAATCTGCAATTGAAAATAAACATGCAGAGGCACCTTGGATAACACTGCTGCCTGGGCAGTAGGCCAAAAAATTATGGACAAGTTCAGTTTTAATGAGGTGCTTGGAGTTCTTGCCTTTCTGCTTATGATCTGGGTCAGCTCCTTGTAACCACAGGTAGATGGTTTTGTTGTTCACTACAGGGTTGGTGCAATGCTAAACATGTTAAAACTCCACTTGTAGCTACTGCACCCCAAAATTCCAATAGTGGCATGCATTCAGGGCCTGGGCAACATCCAGATGTGTGTAATTAAAAGGCATGAAAGGCAGCTAGATGCCCAGCTGCAGGGGGCATCTGGTGTCCCATCTTCTCTTCTTTCTTTGAAGATATTCCCTTTAAAGCACATAACAAAAACTATTTGGGTGGCCTGAGAGAATGATTTTAGTTTTCATGTGATGAGAGAGGAATAGGGGTGTCTTTAAATGTGTGTTCCCATTTGCCTACCTGCTGTGGGTGCCTTTTCCCCCTTGATGCACTGAGCATCCTTTGCCCTGGCCTCATTGCGGGGCGTGCTTATGCATTGCCCTGAGAAGTACCCCTAGGCAAATACTGTGCTCTCAATAAACAGCCAGGCACCAACTCAGGTTCTCTCCAAACTCATATAAGTCCTGATGATCCAAGCTGAAACTCCAGCACATGTTCTGGAGATGCTGCCCACAGATCATCCTGGAAATAGCTGTGTGGCCAGGCGGTGAATGAGTTGTGCTCTCTGGTGCCTACGCCTGCACTGCAGTTTAGACACAACAAGGAGGGAACAAGGCTGCTCTATGGAGATGGAAGGAAGAATGGACAGAAATTCCTTAAATATTTTGCTAGCAGCCCTCTTTCAGTGTTTGAGTGTTCAGCATCTTTTCAGCAAAACATGATAAAGGACCTGTCCACACCAGAGCTACCTAAGCGCGTTTCCTGGCAATCCAGCAGGCAGGATCTGGCAACTGCCTGCTCTGCCGTCACTCACAGCTACTGAAGCCTGCCTGAGAGGGCAGCGGTAAAAGAGAGTACAGAGCAAACCTTGAGGGGCTACTAAAACTTTTACAAAACTTTGTGATTGAAATTGTGTGATGGTTTTGTCTATACGGCATACAGGAGAAGCTCATCTCAGCAGAAGGGTATGTGAGCTGGCTTTTTTGTTGCAGCACTTCCTTGCAATAAAATAGAATCGAATCACATAAAAATGACAAGGCTTCTACTGATTCGGTATGCAAGCCCTGTGAAACCAGAGCTGAGTGGAAAGGTAGGTCTTATTGGACCTGCTGGGCAGCATTTTGTGCACGTTGTTAGTGGCAGCAGCTGAACTCCAGGGCACGGGCTGTCAGAAATGTTTCCAGGGCTGTAGAAAGTGTTTCCAGGGCTGTAGGAAGTGGTTTCAGGAGCATCCAAGATTTTTCTAAATGTCCGTCGAAAGGAGGCCCAGGCTGTTTTGCAGGCAGAAGGCTCAGTTCATGGCTGTACAAGGGCATTTCTAGCATTGAGAGGACGGTGTCAGGGCCACAGGGGTGATGATGGTCAGAGTTAACCACTGACCAGACAGAATGCCATTTTATTAGACATCCTTTTCCAAGAAGAAACCGAAAAATGGCTGAAGGATTGCCAGGTTGCTGTGTAAGGAGTATCTGTGAATGACGTCTAGATGGACAGACCTTTGCTATCAGCAACTCGTATACTGTCATTCACAAGGAAAAACCCAGTGCGTTGGCAGACCTAAAGCCATACTCCTTGCACACTTCGTGCTCCCAGTGACTGCCCTGCTGGCCACTTCCTGTAGTTCTAAAAAACAATTCAATCTTACATTGCTTTTTTTCCCTTTTTCTGTAGCTGTATGTGGAGACTAACACATGGGAGGAGGAAATGGCTGTCAGTTCAGAGGCTGGCTGGTTGTAGGCAGTGTGCTACGGGGGGAGAAGAGTGACACGGCAGGGAAACATTATTTTCTGGGTTGTTTTCTTTTATGTCTCCAGACAGAATGTTTTTTGAAGCTGTTATGACAGTAAGCAAAAGTCTCCAGAGAAAACTGCGGTTGTCAAGACAAATTAATTAAAAGAAAAAAAGAAAGGATTAAGCAATTAAGTCTGACACCTTGTGCTAAAGTATTAAAGGAGAGATATATTGGGAAATTAAGTCTGG
The DNA here is from genome assembly GCF_030936135.1 of Gavia stellata. Taxonomy (NCBI): domain Eukaryota; kingdom Metazoa; phylum Chordata; class Aves; order Gaviiformes; family Gaviidae; genus Gavia; species Gavia stellata. The sequence continues at coordinate 15,148,511 of NC_082597.1, read as the reverse complement.
AGCCCAGGATGTGTCAGGACAGTCTATTCATTTGTGGTCTTGGCTTCTTCAAGTTCATAGTTTTTTCCTGAAGGAAATTTTGAGAAAGGTGAGGGGCTTTTTTGGGAGGAGAGAGAAGATGGAGGGTGGGCTTGGAGATGCATCTCACGTAACATCAGCTCTCTGAGAGTCAGGCATTGGGTGTACAGCTCTGGGCAGTCCCTGGAGAGGGACAGGGCCCACTCATTTCATCCACCCTGGGTTCCCAGGGTGGATGAGCACCCGTTGGCTCCTGTGGGACCATAGACCATTGGATGAGACTGGAGGCCTAAGTCTGAGATGGACAAAGTGAGGTGTGTGAATCCTGGACTTACAATTATCCTGCACAGACTGATTAACAGCATGCATGGAATCAATCACAGAATCACTACAGTTGGAAAAAACCTGTAAGATCATCAAGTCCAACCATCAACCAACACCACCATGCCCACTAAACCATGTCCCACAATGCAACATCCACACGTTCCTTGAACACCTCCAGTGATGGTGACTCCACCACCACCTCCCTGGGCAGCCTGTTCCAGTGTCTCACCACTCTCTCAGTAAAGAACTTTTTCCTAATATCCAGCCTAAACCTCCCCTGACACAACTTGAGGCCATTTCCTCTAGTCCTGTCGCTAGTCACTTGGGAGAAGAGACCAACACCCACCTCTCTGCAACCTCCTTTCAGGTAATTGTAGAGAGCAATAAGATCTCCCCTCAGCCTCCTTTTCTCCAGCCTGAACAACCCCAGTTCCCTCAGCCACTCCTCATCAGACTTGTGCTCCAGACCCCTCACCAGCTTCGTCGCCCTTCTCTGGACATGCTCCAGCACCTCAATGTCCTTCTTGTAGTGAGGGGCCCAAAACTGAACACAGGATTCGAGGTGCAGCCTCACCAGCGCCGAGTACAGGGGCACGATCACCTCCCTACTCCTGCTGGCCACACCATTTCTGATACAGGCCAGGATGCCGTTGGCCTTCTTGGCCACCTGGGCACACTGCTGGCTCATCTTCAGCCGGCTGTCAATCAACACCCCCAGGTCCTTTTCCGCCAGGCAGCTTTCCAGCCACTCGTCCCCAAGCCTGTAGCGTTTGCATGGGGTTGTTGTGACCCAAGTGCAGGACCCGGCACTTGGCTTTGTTGAACCTCATACAATTGGCCTGGGCCCATCGATCCAGCCTGTCCAGATCCCTCTGCAGAGCCTTCCTACCCTCGAGCAGATCAACACTCCCACCCAACTTGGTGTCATCTGCAAACTTGCTGAGGGAGTACTCAATCCCCTCATCCAGACCATCGATAAATATATTAAACAACACCGGCCCCAAAACTGAGCCCTGGGGGACTCCGCTTGTGACCGGCCGCCAACTGGATTTGACTCCATTCACCACAACTCTCTGGGCTCGGCCATCCAGCCAGTTTTTTACCCAGCGAAGAGCGCACCTGTCTAAGCCACGAGCTGCCAGCTTCTCCAGGAGAATACTGTGGGAGACAGTATCGAAGGCTTTACTAAAGTCCAGGTAAACAACATCGACAGCCTTTCCCTCATCCACTAGACGGGTCACCTGGTCATAGGAGGAGATCAGGTTGGTCAAGCAGGACCTGCCTCATGAACCTGTGCTGGCTGGGCCTGATCCCTTGGTTGTCCTGCACGTGCCCTGTGAGCATCCTCAAGATGAACCTCTCCATAATCTTCCCCACCACCGAGGTCAGGCTGACAGGCCTGTAGTTCCCCGGATCCTCCTTCCGGCCTTTCTTGTAGAAGGGCATCACATTGGCAAGCCTCCAGTCGTCCGGGACCTCCCCTGTTAACCAAGACTGCTGATAAATGATGGAGAGTGGCTTGGCAAGCTCCTCCGCCAGCTCCCTCAGCACCCTTGGGTGGATGCCATCAGGCCCCATAGACTTGGGAGTGCCCAGGTGGCATAGCAGGTCATTAACTGCTTCCTCCTGGATCACGGGGAGTTTATTTTGCTCTTCATCCTTGTCTTCCAGCTCAGGGAGCTGAATACCCTGAGAATACCTGGTCTGGCTATTAAAGACTGAGGCAAAGAAGGCATTAAGTACCTCAGCCTTTTCCTCATCCTTCGTGACAATGTTCCCTCCCGCATCCAGTAAAGGATGGAGATTCTCCTTGGCTCTCTTTTTGTTGGTAATGTATTTGTAAAAACATTTTTTGTTATCCCTTACAACCATGGCCAGACTGAGCTCTAGCTGGGCTTTTGCCTTTCTATCTCCCTCTCTGCATGACCTAACGAGATCCTTGTACTCTTCTTCTGTTGCCTGCCCCTTCTTCCAAAGGTGATAAACTCTCCTCTTTTTCCTGAGTCCCAGCAAAAGCTCCCCGTTCAGCCAGGCCCGTCGTCTTCCCCGCCGGCTCTTCTTACGGCACATGGGAACTGCCTGCTCCTGACCCTTTAAGATTTCCTTCTTGAAGAATGTCCAGCCTTCCTGGACCCCTTTGCCCTTCAGGACCATCTCCCAAGGGACCCTCTCAACCACTGTCCTGAACAGGCTGAAGTCTGCCCTCTGGAAGTCCATCGTAGTAAGGACCCCCCTCCTTACTTCACCAAGAATTGAGAACTCGATCATTTCATGGTTGCTAAGCCCAAGACGGTCTCTGACCATCACTTCTCCCACCAGACCCTCTCTGTTCGTAAACAGCAGGTCAAGCAGGGACCCTCCCCGGTAGGCTCGCTTACCAGCTGTGTCAGGAAGTTACCTTCCACACACTCCAGGAACCTCTGGGACTGTTTCCTCTCAGCTGTGTTATATTTCCAGCAGATGTCCAGTAAGTTGAAGTCCCCCACAAGAACAAGGGCTTGCGATTGTGAGACTTCTGCCAGTCGCTTGTAGAATGCTTTGTCCGCCTCTTCGTCTTGGTTGGGTGGTCTATAACAGACACCCAGCAGGATATCTGCCTTGTTTGCCTTCCCACTCATCCTTACCCATAACCACTCAACCTTGTCATCACAATCGTTGAGCTCTATACAATCAAAACACTCCCTAACATATAGAGCCACCCCACCGCCTCTCCTTCCTTGCCTATCCCTTCTGAAGAGCTCATAACCATCCATTGCAGCACTCCAGTCATGCAAGTCGTCTCACCATGTTTCTGTGATGGCGACTACATCATAGCTGTCCTGCTGCGCAATGGCTTCCAACTCCTCCTGTTTGCTGCCCATGCTGCAGGCATTGGAGTACATGCACTTGAGCTGAGCTATTGATTTCGCCCCCAACATCAGCGTGCCACCCCTAGGCTCCTCTCTAGGCAGCCTGGTTTCATCCCCTTCCCCCTTTGAATCTAGTTTAAAGCCCTCTCAGTGAGGCTTGCCAACTCATGAGCGAGAATCCTTTTCCCCCTTTCCCCCCTTTTCTCCATCTGCTGCCAGCAGGCCCAGTGCTGTGTAAACCAGCCCGTGGTCAAAAAACCCAAAAATCTGCCGACGGCACCATCCTCTGAGCCATGTGTTAACCAGGTCCGTTTTCCTGCTCCTTTCAGTGTTCCTCTCTGCCACTGAAGGGATTGAGGAAAACACCACCTGTGCTCCTCATCCCTCAACCAGTCGCCCCAGTGCTCTGAAGTCCCTCTTGATCACTTTTAGGCTTCTTTGCTCAACCTTATCACTGCCAACCTGCAAAACCACCAGCGGGTAGTAATCAGTGGGCCCTACAAGGGAGTTTCCGAGTGACCTCTCTCACCCGGGCCCCAGGGATGCAGCAGACTTCCCTGTGGGTTGGGTCTGGTCGGCATATTCAGCCCTCTGTTCCCCTCAGGAGGGAATTGTCAACGACAATTACCCTCCTTTTTGTCTTAGTAGAGGTGGTTGTGATGTGTGGGGCAGACTGTCTCGCCCTAGGCAACCCCCTGGAAGGACTTTCATCCATATCCTCGTTATCCTGGCCCTCAAGTTCCAGAGCCCCATATCTGTTGTGTAGGGGCAGCTGGGAAGGTGAGGGAGGCCGGGAGGGGATTTGCCTGCTGCCCCGAGCAGGGACCTGTTTCCATTCCCATTCGTCTCTTTGGTCCCCTCCTTCTGCTCGGCAGCAAGAAGGTAAGGGATCCTCTGCTTCTCCTGGAGCCTCCATCTGCTGCTGCCTTTCCCTCAGGGACGGTAGGGCATGGCTCCACCAGTCTATCTCCCTCTCACACTCCCTGATACTCCTCAGCCTCTCCACTTCCTCCTTCAGCTCTGCCACCAGGCTGAGCAGATCGAGCGACAGGCTCAGGCACTCCCGGCAGCCAGAGACCTGGACAGCCGCGTGCCTGAGCGGGAGTTCTGTCTGGATTGCCACATTCCTTCTGGAGATGGCTTTCAGCTGAGTGGAGACCACAGCTGGGCCTCTTCTGGGAGGGCGATGACCACTCGTCGAGAGAGCCTCCAGAGCCAGGAGGGAGGACTGTGTCCTGCCCGCACGCCTTCCCTGCACACCCTGCCTGTGCCAACTGATGCCCCATGCCCTGTTTGCCCGCCCTGGTCGCCATACCCCGGGTCGCTCACTCTCCCTGGGGGCTGCTCTTGCACGCGAGGGGCTTAGGCCGCCATCGCTCTCGTCCCCGCTCACACTGAGTCTGAGCTGCTGCTCGTCAGGAGCTCGCTCTGCCAGCTCAGGGGGTGTGGGGGGCCGGGCTGGGGCACCCTCTGTCTCCCTGCGCTTTCCCCTTCGCGGTTTGCCGCCTTAGGAACCATCCCCTGTCGTGATCCTCCACTCCGGAGCCCTTTGCCTTGGAGGCATGAAGAGAGAAGCTACTGCCCACGCACAGAAGATAATTTTCAGCCTGAAATGTCAAATTATTAGGCAGTTGTGGATCAGTTGTTTGTAACAGGCTGTCAAAGATCTCATCTGCGCACAGCTTGAGGACGGGTATTTTTTAGTCCTGTTGGGGCGTGCAGTTGAGTACCAGGACTGTCTTCACAGGGGAGCAAATGGCCTTGCAGAAGGTGGGTCTAAGATTTCACCCCCAGCCCAGGAGGGCTCAGTAAGATAAGCTCAACATCTTAAGGGCTGACTGGCCTTGGTATAGGGATGCAAGGAGCAGGCCAGCCCGGTGGGAAGGTATGAGCCATGCTATGTATGGCAGTCAGCTTAGCTGCTCTTGTCAGTGAGACAGTGCCTGCGGGAGCAGTTGAATTTTGACTGCAAATCCTGAGAACCATGGTTAGAGCAGCTTCAGGAAGGCACCTCATCAGAGCCTGACAAATTTTCTTATTTCCAAAGGATCCTCCTTCAACTACACCTAAATGTAACCTGGTGGCAGTGACAGGCTCCGGAACCCCGAACATGGGCAGGCTTCAAGCTACCCTGCCACCCTGCCTAATCCCTGGCTTGGGTGGCTTTCCTCTGGTTTGAATGCAGCTCAAAGAACACAACATATGCGTATGTGTCAGTGAGAAAGACGGGGGAGAGGGACAGGAAGAGAGACCTATCCAAGGATGGAGCAAGTCATAGCTGTCATTCCTGTCATCTGCCAGCACCAGTCAGGGCTGATGGGAACAGGGCTCCCTCGGGTGATGGCTCTGCTACCCACACCTTGCTACCAACAGCTTTCGGGTCCCTCAGCTGGATGGCTTGGTGCTGCACTGTGGTACCTCCCGAGCAGGCACGACTGCCCCTCTGCTACCATCAGACACAGCGCAGCATGCCCTGAACAAGGGAGGAGGTTTTGTGTCCACTCAAGGTGGGTACCAAAACACTGAGATGTAGTGATCAGGTCCCACTGAACAGTGGGCAGTGTTTTCCTCCATTTCAATATTTGCTTTATGCCTGCCGAGAAAAGGAAGATTTTTATCATAATGAACAAACACAGCGAAAAGCCTCCTATTCTTCCTCCTAAAGAGTTTTCTTTTACTGTGGAGCATCACAGAGAAGCTCCTTCCTCCAGTGGTCCCTTTCCAGAAGGCTCATCAATTTGTCTTTTGTACTTGGTGATGTTTCTGGCAAGTTTGGAATGGGAGTCACGTCTCAAGACAGGTTTGCTGGCATAGGAGATCTAGTATGTTGTTGGAAGGACTGGAGAGAGGCTGAAATGCCTTCATCAATAACATCTTTCACGTGAAGTAGCTTCCTGCTCTGCAGACTTGTAGGCTCGAGTCAAGCAAAATCAGTTACTTGTTGTTCCTCTATTTTTATTTCCTCCATGTGGTTTGCTGCAGTCTTTCTTTACCCAGATGGTCAAATAAATTGCTGTCACTAAACAGGAGTCCCTGAACAGTGACTCCTAAACTCTTCCTGTTCTTTAACTGTTTAAAGAGAAAATATTTTACTTTATATTCTGCACATTTGCTGGACTTGCTTTTCAGTTTCTCCTCCGGAACCCAGAGGATATGTAGGTATTTTTGTTTGTTTCGCCAGCCTTCAAGCTACGTGATCAGACTGCTCAGAAAGCTCTGCATCATCTTTATTTAAAAACTGTTACGAACTTTGATCTGTACTTGTTTACTGAGAGCCCCTCTGAGGATCCAGCCATGTCAGTAGAGGTACCTTGATAAGGTCCTGGGCAGATCAGCCTGAAAATGTTTGGATTGTCATTGTATACTCTTCTGTTTTTTCATTTTGTTAATAACAGTTTATATCTAACTTTATATCTTCCAGGAGTTTTCTTGTGCTGGGCAGTGTTAGAAGTTGATGTTGGCTCATCTTTGGTCTGGGAAAACAAATCTTATTGACATTGATAGAAAGCTCTACTTGTCGAGGAGGGGCCAACAGGAAGGGCAGAAGGCAGTGCTCAGGGCCAGCGCGGGCTGGGGGGGGCTGCGAGCAAGCTCGAGCTTGGGAAGAGCCAGTCACCATTTCAAGTGTGGTGCTCAGGCTTCACGTTGGTTTGAGCCTGCATTTCTGCGCAGCAGAGAAAGAGTAGGAGTTTGGCCCTGGGAGAAAGCCAAGATATTGACGCAGATTCCTGAAGGTGCTAGCCAGGATCTCTGCATAAGGAAACTGCTATGATGGGGCTTATTTTACTGGTGTGAACGAAACGGAGCTCTGCTCTTTTTTCGACAGGCTGGATTTCTCCAAATGATTTTACAATTCATACAATGAGTTTTCCCTCCTAACATAAAGGAGCAGGGCCGTGACAAATCTCTGGTCATTCTAGTGTGTTAAAATGACATTCCCGTGAAGGAAATTTCCTGAAATAATTTGCTAATTTTTAATTATAACATAATACTTAATTAAAACATCTACAAGAAATTAATTTCAAGCATCTCAAAAAATGTAGTAAAAAATACCAGTGCTGGTGAATCTTAAATGCTGCAGAATAATAAAAACTTTTAAACTTTATTCTCTTTGTATTCTCTGTTCGTTGGCCAGTGCCAAAGCTGTGTGACCTGGGAGCACAGCACAAATCCCACTTGCTTCCCTGCTGTGCAAAGGCACATCCAGGGGTTTCCAAAAGTTTTGCAAGCTTTCTCTTTGTAGGGACTTGTGCTGGGGAGAAGAGAAAATTTGATGAGAGTGGTGGGCTGAGGCTAGGAACGGGGCTCTGGCTGCTGGGGCTTGCTGCAGAGGGGACAGGTCTTGCAGCTGGAGGGCTTTGTCCAGAGCACGCTTGGGGCAGGGGCTTGACAAGGCAAGGCTGCGGGTCCTTCACCCTGAGCGCAAACTCCTCGCGGAGTGATTGGCTGCTGTAATGCTGGGTCTCAATCAAAACCTGCTAATGAGCTGCGAACATTGATCCCATTTCTGCCTCTGTGAAAGGTACAGTTGCCAAGCTACATGTTTATGGGAAACAGAAAGCTAAGGATCTGGGAAGCTTTAGTCTGAGGTTTCAAAACTGCGGCTTAATGATCACCTTACCTGAGCACAGGAGTATTAATTAACTGGCTATATAATCTCTAGGTAAATAGGAAGTATTTGGGGCTGTGCCTAAGGCCCACAAACATTTCCAAAACTATGAAGTTACATGTAAAACTACTGAAAAAATCTCTATGGGGTTAGGTGATATTCAGCTAGAACAGAGGCTGGATGCGGGAGATGGCAAAGCCAGGGTCTAAGGAGAGGGCGAGGTTTTTGGTGACCACCATCCATCATGGAAACTTGCCTGATGTGCAGCAAAGAGCGTGTTGGATGCTCATGGTCCTGAAGGCATCATTTCAGTCATCTTCCCTTTCCAGCTGTCCTGCAGGACTGCTGCAAAACTGATTTACACAGGCTTTGGACAATATATAGGGATTTATTATTGCTATTCTTTTATATTATTCTCTTAAACATTTTTCTGAGTTGCTGTAGGAGTGTTAAGTGCACTCTTGCAAAAGAAAAAGAGGGGATTCCTTCCCTGAAGAGCTTTCAGCTCAGAAGGCAGACTGTGACTAGCAGTGCAGAGAATAAAAACCCTTCACAGAGAAGGAAGGGGAAGGATGTGTTAGGAAATTGCCAGCCAAAAAGCGTACAGGAGAGCAGGCTGATTTGCAGTAGCCCTGAATGATGGGTATGGTACAGTGTCCTGGTCGTGCTCCTTCTCCTCTGGTTTAGAACAGGAAGGTGACAACCCGGCGTATCCAGCAAGCCCTCCAGTTTCAGGCATATGAGGCTTAGCAACTGCTGTGCATATGAAATGGCGATGGCAATGAAAAGAGCATCACTCTTAACGCTGCCTTCCTCCCGTCTGTGGGAGCGGATCCCTGGAGGGAAGCTGTTGGCTCCCACCTCTTCCCGCTTCCCGCGGGGGTCCTGCAGACACAGGTGTTCCCCGTACGCCATCCTCTGCACCCAGCATTGCTTCATCTTCCTAGTGTCACCTTGCAGCTGTTTTCTGCTCTTCCCACTGTCCCATTTCCACACCCTGCTCTACTCCCCACACGCAGTTCCTTCTGGTGATGGCTCTGGTACATGATGCCCTCACAATGGAGACTAAGTAAATAACTCTTCAGGTAACCAGTCTGTAAGCATCTCAGTACATCCAGTGTTTTCTAGTCCTATCCTAGAGGCCTGTCTATATAAAGGTGCGAATACAGAAGCCTCAACTGTATGAACTTCACTTATAACCTGTGGTGTCTCTTGCAGGAGTGAGAAGATCATCAGTGGTCTGAAGGGCAGCTTTCTACAAGCTTCTGCTCTCCAGCAGAGCCTTCTCTAACACTTGGATGTGGCATCCATGTGGTGCTGTAAAGACACCCCCCCCCCCCCCCCCCCGCCTTATTCTCTCCTTTGGAAGGATCACACCTCATACAGTGTAAGACTGGCTCCAGGGCTTAGGAACCTTGGTGGCTTCTTTCCCCCTTCCTCCCTACACCTGTTTCAGACACACACATGGACAATTTTCCATTCGTTTGGCTATTCCCACTGATGACCGTAAGGCAATTCTTGTATAAATGCCACTTTTCTACATAAGGATGCCATTGTAACAGCAAGAGACAGCAGGGCGGTCTCAAGAAGCAACCAGCCTGGTGGAAAACACTAACAGGGAGGGGGAAAAACCTCACCCCATTTCAGACCAAAACCCAGTTTTACCAGGATTCCGCAAAACTCAGTCACCCCTTCCTCAGAGACAGTAATAGATCAGAACAACGTAACAGATAAAGAAGACACTGATATAGATTTGCTCAGAAATGAAGCTCATCAATAAAAAAGAGGGGAGCTTAGACAAAGAGAACAAGTCTGGTCTGCACAGTTACATCCACAGCAGCACTCCCTGAGGAGCTGTGCAATAACGCCTTCCACTCTTACCTACAGCCTTTAGTACAGGGGTTAATGCACTACCCTGCTGTGTAGCCCTAGCAAAGCTCTAATAAAGGCTTCCACCCTCCCACCCTAAACAAGTGATTTTCGTCCATCCTTCCCTCTCATTTTCCTCCATCAGGGTATGGCCTTGCAGTGAGTGCCGTGGGCCAGGTCAGCAGTGGGAGCATGGAGGATGCTGTGCATGCCCTCGGCACTGGGCTGCTCAGGGCTAACAGGGCTCAGGGTCATGCCGAGAGCCCCTTGCCTCCGATAGACCCCGGTGGTGTCAACTTTTCAGTGCAGGTGCTGCCTGTGTTTGGTATCTCGCACCAACTGAGACACCTCTTTGGTGCTTAAATAATAATGATGGATATCTGCTTTTAAGTGATAGCTTGTGTTGTGCAGCTGGGTTAATGTATGTCAGCTGTCATCATCCTTGTCAGCTGCTGCTGTCAGTGAGCGGCAGATAACTAAATCTGTGATGATGAATATCCCAGAGAGAACAGGGATTAAATATTTCATCGCTTCAGACATCTCCTCATTTGGAGTCCTTTTCTAGTGGTCATATCCTCTCAGATCACCCCAGCCTTGGGGAAGAGCAAAGGCTGCCTGGGTTTCTAAGATCGCGGGGCAGGGGATCGCCGGCGGCAGAGTCCCTTCAGCTGGGGCAAGCCAAGCTGCTGCTTCAGTCCCAGCAAATTGAAAAATAAGCATAAACTCAAGGGAAAAGAAAAATCTTTTTTTCTGACTTGCCTGACAAGGCAGTTGTGCAGACCTGCAGCACTTGGCATTTACCTTGCTGACCCTCCACTGTTGACCAGGGACGGATGCCCTAGGATCCATCTTTAGCTGCCACTGGGACATGCTGCTGAGTACCTGGTGCCATGGACCAAGTATCTGCAGTGGTGTGGTGGCTCACTCCATGTGGGAAACGCTATGGAAAGCATCAGCCGTGGTTGTAGTTAGGTAAATGTGATTGTCTTATGGTGTTCCCAAAATGATTGGTCACCAAACCTTGGAGATAAGCTTGGTGGTCATTCCTAGAGCCCCTGTGGCACCATGTGTTCCTCCTTTTTCTTCTCTGAGGTGTTTCTCAAAACCCATTGCTAACAAAGTCTCGTATTATCGATTGCTTGGAGACAGGAAAAAATGAAGTCATTCAGGTTTCTTCACTCTTCCAGGCTTTCCTGGTATTGCCCATAGGAACTTTATATTGAAGGGATTTTCAGTGCAGAACACCAATTTGTTGAGACTGAAGTTTTCTCGGGTGCTTCTTATTTTGATCACATCAATGGAGTTAGTCTAGGGGGATGTGGAAAATGAAAGAAAACGCTCTGATAAACAAGGTCTTGGCTACTTTGGAAACTGGCTCTTCTCCACTAACTACCTACAGAACGAAATAAAAATGAAAATGTCTCATTTTTTGTTCAACACCAGAAGAGAGAGAAGACCCATCCTGCCAACACTGCTCATGAAATGAAGTCCTTGTTTTCCAGAAAGCCTTAATGAGCCACAAACCTTTGCAAACCAGGGAGATGAACAAACATGAGCTTCTGAAAAGTCTGATTTCTTTCCTATTTACCTCACGTTTTCTGAGAGCTAGGGATTTTCTTTGCAATTTTGAGGAACAGAAGAGTGGGGTTTTTTTGAAAGTTGACATTCAAATGCAACATGTGATTCAGAGCTGGAACATGAAAAAAAATAGCATGAGCATTCATGACATTTCTAAACCTTTAGGAAACTGCACAGGCATTTCATCTTCATACTCTCCTCCTCTTTATATAATCTAATATCCTTCCTTTGTTGTGCTTTCAACAATAGATATGCAGTATCTTCCATATGGGTATGTTCCTATACAGGTCTGTGGTTCCCCTGAGACTGGTACCTGAGGATTCGGTAGCAGGACCCCAGCAGAGGACAAGTGTTGAGGCTGTGCAGGTGGATCTCGCTACTTCCTTATTATGTAAAGTGCCAAAATCAGTATTCATCTGCACATTGCTAAGTAGCAGCATTTCTGCTTTTTTTCATGCAGGGAAAGTATAGTTTGTGCTGTCTTCTTATATAAAAATAGCAAATTTTATGAGATGCATTCCCTCAGGCCGCACAGAGTAGAGTTTGTTCTGTAATAAGAAACCAACATGTTTTAATTGCTTGTTGTAGACTATTACCTATTAAATTTGTCTGAAAGTGTGACACCAGCAAAAAACTTCTTTTCTGTTTTGCTTCCTTCTACTTTAGAGCTGCCAAATAACTTGAACATCTAAGAATAAAACATGACAGATGACTCAAATATGTGACAGGTCATAAAATATCGATTCTTCATCTTACCTTCTGATGAAACACATGCCACTGTGGGTAAATCTTCTTTAATTGGGATTCCTAACTTCTGATTGTTATAACCCCAGTTTAGGTTGCAGTCTAGAATTATGAAGTAATGGGTTTGGTCCCAGGAAATGCTAAAACCTGTACGTTGGGAATCAGTTTTACTTTTCTTAAACTAGTGCTTTTTATCTAGACTCCCAGCCATGTTTTTGTTACGATCTACATCTCCTGGAAACACTTTTGGACTTTTCTGGTTCCTTTTTGTCCCAGTAGAGCCAACTCAACTCCTAAGATCGTATGATAATGATAAACACTGTGGATCTATCAAGGACTTTTTTCTCAAGGTAAGAATCTTCTCTTGATTATGTATGAAATAAATCAATCATATTTACTAGATTATTTTTCAGGATTTTGGAATTTCCCTGGTTAAGCTTTTAATTTTAAGGCTTTTTAGGTAATTTTCAACTAGCAAAGACTCAAACCTGGCTTTCTTCTCTGGTCCTCTGTGAAAACAGAGTCTTTGTTGCCGAATGAAGGCAGCGTTTATTGGCTAGAGCTCAGTGTGTAAGATCTTCGGGCAGCAAGAAGGAGATGCTGCCCTACTTGAACCTAGCTTTCAAGCAAAATGCTGGAAAATAATGCTCAAAATTAGATTTGTAATCTCTGTTGAGCAGAGCTTGTATGAGTTTAGGGGCCAGAAAAAACCGCAGTGCTTCCACAGTGAAACAGCAGCAGCTGCCAGTCTCCTGACGTGAGTCTGTACAAGCAGACCTGTGTCACATCTTCACTTCTAAAGCACTTCCCCATCCATGACTGAAAACTTCTCACAGGAAAGTTAACATCGTCCCTCCTAAAAGGAGCCCCTTCTAGTGTGGCGAGCACCCTTTCTAATGGTGTAACTGTGTGCTTTCAGTGCAAAATTATCCCTGGCCAGAAGAGCCCCAGTGCAAGGACCCATTGCAGACTGGCAGACATTCAGCCCTGAGAGTAGGAGGTCTTGGAGTCCGACATGGTCTTTGCTGCTGTCGAGGGGGAGATCCCTGCTCTCCGTAACTCCCATGCCTGGGAAACCCACCATCCCACAGGTGGCAAACCAGGGCTCTGCTCCAGGTGGGATGAATGGCACAGAGGAGCAGATGTGCATTAGGGTATTTTATTGGAATCTGAAGGACTTATCCTCTGTGTGGCTTGGGAGGGATGGGCAAGCTCTTCCATGATGCACCATGAAACTATTCCCAGGGCAGCTTGGAAGGTTATCTGTTTTCCCCTTATATAAGCCAGTCTACTAAAAGTCTTGAACCATGCCCACAAGTCTTGTCTCCGGTATTCACCTTTGGGGCTACAATCTGAAAACACTAGATAAACTGCTATGGAAATAAGTGCAAAACTTTTTGGAAAGACATACTCTTAGAGTTGTGATCAGTGGTTCGCTGTCCATCCAAAGGACTGCATTTATTAGTGTTTCACGGGAATCTGACTTAGGTCTGATATTGTTAAAATACTTTCATTAACCACTTCAATAATGGAATAGAGGATCTCCAATGGAATAGAGGATCTCCTCTTCCATTTGCAGCACACAGTTATCCTGGAGGGGCTGCAAGTGTGTTGTAGGACAGAAATAGTACTCAGTGTTTACAATGAATTAGAGAAATAGCATGAAAAAATAGGACACAATTAAAAAATGATATGTACATGGGCAGAAGAAGGATTTGTACAAAATATAAGTTAGGGACCAAGTGACTACATGAGTTCATGGGGCCCTTCTGTTGTGGAAAAAGACGAATGCCCTATCAGGATGTGTAAGCAGGACTATTATCTGCCAAGATGTGCAAAGTGACTCTACAAGGCTACTAAGCAAGGCCTCGGCTGCATGGTTGGCTTTTTGGCACTAGACTGTAAGAGAGAAGTGGACCTACTCAGTAAAGATAAGAGTACACAGCAACAAGAGCGATCACAAGCCTTGGAAGTCTTAATGTAAGAGAAAACAGGGGCAATTGAGCTGTTTAGCCTACAGGAAAGGAGACTTACTGGACATAATATTCTTAACTATAAAAAAAGATGCTGCAAAACGGAAGGGAATAAATTATTCTCTCTGGGGAGGTGACAAGTAATGGGCTTAAGGTGCAGCTAGGGAAACTTCACTTAGACATTAGGAAAAGCCTGTCTAGGATAAAGCCTGTTGGCCAGCGGAGCAGCTGCTGAGTGGGAGCCGGCAATGCTGGGGGGGCCTCATGGTGGTCTCCCCACTGAAGTGTCCTCACTCCCTGCAGCATGGCACGGCTGGAGGCACAATAAAAACCCATACTGCATCTACAGACATCGAACAGGGAGAGGAGAGAAGAAAAGCAAAAAGCACTGTCTCCATCTTGTACCACTTGCCCCCATAGGAGCTACAACAGCCCCTTCCAGACGCTGGACCGCAGAGGCTGTTTGTAAGCCCAGGCTCAGGTGACAAGTTGTGACTTGCTGTTTGCAATTTCCCCAGCTGGAGGGGCTAGCTTCCATAGGGACATCATCCTTTCTCCCTAGGTGACTTACACAGAGGGCATTTCCACTGATCAGGGAAAGAAAGATTCCCCAGCTCTTATTTCTGTGCCAACTGAACTGTCTATTTTTAATGGCAGGCTCCCATTAGCATTTGTTTGCTAAAAATAAACATACTTCAAATGCAATTCATTATATAGCGCATTAGAGTAAAGGCAATTTATGCTTCAGTCAAGAAGAAATATTTTTAAGAGATAAATTGGTTCATGCAAATATCTGTGGCTTGCACTCATTGCACGTGGTACCAGTGGAGACGATGCTCTGATTTCTGTCGATTGATGGGATAGATCACAAAATTCAGGAAGCTGTTGAGGAGCTCAGTGCAACATCCTATTTCAACTTAATTAAAAAAATGACCACAATTATGGAAGGGAAAAATAAAAACAAGATGGGGGGTGTTCTCCCTTATAGCTGCAGCATAGCAGAATTGTAACAAATGGGGTTTGGGGAGGGGATATTCTTTATTACATTGACCATAATGGCTTCCTAAAACCTAAACATCACTGCTTCTTGCTCACAGAACAGGGAAACATTACAAGGACATAATTTTGAATCAGAAAATGCCAGTGCATAAGGATTCTGAGGGGGTTTAGATGAGCTGCTGAGTCAGGAGCTGGATGGTGATCTCTGGTGAACCTGTCCTTCATGAATTGCCTAGCCTCCTTCTGAGCTGTCAAAAAATAATTTTCTCTTTCAAAATGTGTTGCGGAAATAAAGTATTTCAAGCAAACCTTGCTAGTTTTGATGGCACTTTTAGCTGGAGGATTTCTAGGGCATATAGGGAATTACTGCTCTGAACCAAGGTTCCCAAGTAGGAGCTGAACCTGAGTCTCGCATACCGCCCCCCCGCCATGAGTGCCCCTCTATCCTTCCCGTTATAATTCAGAGCAAAAACAACGTACCATAAATAAACAACAGACCATGAAAAGATAAATCGACTCAGAGTCTTCAGGATGTTTGGGGGAAAAGTGAAGCTTCCCTTTCCAGTCAGTGCTAATGAGCAGGATGCAGCAGGTCCTGCAAAATCGGGACGGTCTGATTTTACCCACTAGAGGGGAGTGCTGTACCTAGAGTTACCAGCTCACTACGGCAATACTGGTAATTTCAAAATAAGTGGCATTACTAAGAAAATCAATTAATGTTACTTGTAATATAATTCAAAACAATGTAAAATTGGAATATGCCAGAAACCGTTATTAAATGTTCAAAATAAAAAAATAACTTCTCAGGTTTAGGATCCTTCACTCAACAATATTTTGAAGTTACCAGACTTTATTTAAAAAAAGATTAAAATCTACTAGTTTATCTGAAAAATGTGGTGTTTTTTCTATATTGTTTTGCAATGCACAGATGAAATACTTCAAATTGAAACAATCTGTTTAACCTCAGGAACTGTATCTATAAAATGCTCCTAATGATTCACAGTAATTTGTGTTAAATCTGCAAAAGCCAACACCTTGCTGTCCCAAAATAGTTTGGTGGCAGGATCCTTAGCCAATCGCAAACACCTGAAACAAAATGCGAAGAGGAAGTTAAAAGGCCAGGTGTGCTTCCCAGCTTGGATGTGCTGCTGGGGGAATGCCACAGCTGATGGGACAAAGAAGGCTCTGAACACGGGAGGAAAGAAATATATGATTTCTTCACACAGTCTCTTATCTATACAGTTTTGGCACTTTAGCAGTTCTTTGGTGCCTGTTTCACCAGAAACATCCACCGAAGTAGCATAAGTTAAAGCACATCTGCATTTATTGAGGTTTTAGATTCCAGGAATGGGGAACGTGTTAGCACTGGTGCCCACTGGGAAGGGAGCTGGTTTTGGGATGGGTGGTCCCAAGACTCGGGTTTGAAGCTGGCTGCTCTTGCCACTAGGCTTTATTTTACAGAGCTTTATTTGTATCAGTTCTTACTGACTGACTGAGACAGCGTTAGTGGGAGATGCCGCCCTCCCACTGCGACGATGCAGCCATAGGTGGGGTGTGCTGCAACACCTCCCCTGCTGCAGCGGTGATCCCGTGGGGAGACCTGTTCGCACCCCCTGCTCACCACTCCATCTCTCTGGCAACTCTAACCTGTTGTTTCTTACTGGCCTTTTACTGCAAATCCTTAAACCAAAACTCATATTTTCCACCTGCTGGTTCCCTGCTGTTATCTTGTCTCAGTGTCACAGACTCAGAAAATGGCAGAGGTTGGCAGGGACCTCCGGGATATCTAGTCCTACCCCACTGCTCAGAGGAGGGTCAGCTACAGCAGGCTGCTCAGGGCTGTGTCCAGTCAGGTTTTCAGTATCTCCGAGGTTGGAGACTCCACCACGTCTCTGGGCAGCCTGCTCCAGTGCTTGACTATGCTCACCATAAAAAGTTTTTTCTTATGTTTTAATGGAATTTCCTGCATGTCAGTTTGTGCCTGTTGTGTCTTACACTGTCCCTGAGGCACCACCAAGAAGAGTCTGTCTATGTCTTCTTTACTGGCCCCCCATCAGGTATTTATATACATTGATAAGTTCCCCTTGAGCCTTCTCTATTCCAGGTTGAGCAACCCCAGTTTGCTCAGCCTTTCCTGATAGGAGAGATGCTCCAGTCCCTTCATCATCTTAGTGGCCCTTCATTGGACTGTCTCCAGTATGTCCACATCTCTCTTGCACTGAGGAGCCCAACACAGGACACAGCACTCCAGGTGTGGCCTCACCAGTGCTGAGCAGAGGATCGTGTGAACCTGCTTTGCCACAAGGATACATTGCTGGCTCATGGTCAGCTTGGTGTCCAATAGGACCCAAGGTCCTTTCCTACCAAGCTGCTTTCCAGCTGGGTGGCTCCCAGCATACACTGGTGCATGGGGTTGTTCCTCCCCAGGTGCAGGACTTGAGGTTTCCCTGTGTTGAACTTCATGAGGTTCCTGTCCACCCATTTCTCCAGCCTGTTGAGGTCCATCTGGATAAGCAGCACAACCCTCTGGTGCATCAACCACTTCTCCCAGTTTTTCATCCAGCTGGACTTTATGCCACTGATCACAGCCCTTTAAGCCTGGCAGTTAGCCAGTTTTCAGTCCACCTCACTATCTACTTATCTAGCCCACACTTCATCAGCTTGTCTGTGAAGTTGTTATGGCAAACAGTGTCAAAAGCCCTGCTAAAGTCAAGATAAAAAATGTCCACTGCTTTCCCCTTGACCACTGAGGCAGTCATGTTGCTGTACAAGTTTTTCAGGTTTGTCAGGTGTGATTTCCCCTTTGTAAGTCCATGCTGACTACTTTGAATCACATTCTCATCCTTTGTGTTTGGAAATGGTTTCCAGGATAACTTGCTCCATCACCTCCCCAGGGACTGAGGTAACACTGCCATGTCTGTAGCTCCCCACATTCTCCTCCTTGGAGATCGGAGTGACACTGAATGTCTTGTCTATGGTATGTCCAAAATGACTGAAATTTTTTAATGACTTTTTTGATTCAGTCACTGAATAGAAAAGTCATTGCCATGGTCACCTCGAATACTGTGTTCAGTTTTGGGCCCCTCACTACAAGAAGGACATTTTGGTGCTGGAGCATGTCCAGAAAATGGCAACGAAGCTGGTGACGGGTCTAGAGAACGAGCCTTATAAGGAGCATCTGAGGGAACTGGGGTGGTTCAGTCTGGAGAAAAGGAGTCTGCGGGGAGACCTTATTGCTCTCTACAGCTACCTGAAAGGAGGTTGTAGAGAGGTGGGTGTCAATCTCTTTTCCCAGGTAACAAGTGATAGGATGAGAGGAAACAGCCTCAAGTTGCACCAGGGGAGGTTTAGAATGGATATTAGGAAAAATTTCTTCACTGTAAGTATTATCAAGCATTGGAACAGGCTGCCCAGGGAAGTGGTGGAGTCACCATCCCTGGAGGCATTTAAAAGACGTGTGGATGTCGTGCTTAGGGACATGGTTTAATGGTGGACTTGGCAGTGTTAGGTTTATGGTTGGACTTGATGATATTAAGGGTCTTTTCCAACCTAAATGATTCTATGACTCTATGATTCTTTTTTCCCTCCACGGGTGACAGGCACTCTTCTCCCATTATTAAGATTTTCTCTTCCTATACTCATCACAAGTTTCATTCTCCTCTGTCCTCTTCTGCTTTCCATTCTCTTCTTTTTTATTCCAAGAAGAGAAAAGGAGGGAGCACTGGCATCCCAATTATTTATATGTAAATATTTTCTCTACTTTTGTCCTGATTTAGCAAAATTTGGAGTCCTGCAGGAGCAGGCAACAGAGTCCTTTCTATTCCCATCAGGCATCCTCACAGCTTCATTCCTGGCTAGCAAAGCAGTTTACAAGACCGATGGAAAACTGACGTTCTTTTATCCCTGCTGCAAAACTTGTTTCATAATTATGTGCCCTATTCTAAAATGTATATGCAGCCTTAATCCTCCTAATATGTAGGGTTTAATATGTATAAAAAGCCTGCTATGTACATCATCTCAGCACAGAATTTCAATTGCTAGAAAGGCTGAAACTGAATTAAAAAGGAAGCACTGTGCATGGCAATGAGCTCATTTTGACAGGCTGAATTAATTTTAAATGATAAGGAAGTAATTTCCATCTCACTAAATGCCTGCATTTTTCTGCAAAAATAAAACACTATAGTCAGAAAGATACTCTTGAGAAATGTCTCTGATAGAGACAAGTAAACCAGATAGCAATTAAAAAAGTAAATAAGTCATAATTACAATAGTAAAAGGTAGTATTAAGTATTAATGCACTTCAAGCCCAGCTGCTTTGATTGAGTTCTTCTTTATCTCATTAGCTTTATAATCAGAAAAATATCATCATCTGAAGATACATAGATTTAAGCACAGACAAATACCTCCAGCAGTTAGATATGGCTGTTGTGAGGATACAGTCACAACTTCCTGATGCCAAAGAAAAGCCCATGAGAAAAAAAGGCATGGGAAGATGTAGAGAAAGAGATCCCTAGACCACCACCACCACCACTGTCCCCCACCATCCCAAAGCTTAGAGGCTTGAAAGTGAAATGTTCTCTGGATGGTCATGTGAGAGACATGGCTTTCTTTTGTTGAAGCATGACCAGAAGAAGCGATGGTGCTTCCTGTGAGAATCAAGACATTATAATAGTCATCATGAAACTGAAAGGGTGATGTTCAGCTCTCTCATCTGGAAGGGAGGATTCACTCCTGTACCCCAGGCCAGCCAGGAGAGTTTTCCCACCACCAGGCTGGGAACACAACAGGGCACACAGCACTGCAGTGGCAAAGGTATGCACCAGAGCCTCTGGGTCCACCCTCGGCACTAGACCGCAGTTTATTTAATGAACTATGCACAGATAGATGCTGGTAGATCCATGGCCAGCACTCCCATGCCCTGGGGAGGGATGCAACCACCAGACACTGTCCACATCTCTCCTTGAATACTGAATTATTTTCTGCACAGCATCGGTGGGGGGATCTAGGTCATGGATGTCTGTGTTTGTGTGTGTGCCCCTCTTCTCTAGCGTAGCCTCTGGGCTGGGGTGTAGGGCCCTCTCCAGGGATTTGGACAAAACCACCCCTTTTTTATCCAGCAGAGTGGTGGTTTGAATGTCTCCCCAGGAGCTGGGAGATCCTGGTTCAGCTCTAATCCTTGCACTAGCTGCTTGACTGCAAAGTCTTCTATAAAATGCAGCTTGCTTTGTACTGTAAGTGAAACTGGGAGAAAGGGAATAAAAAAGCAAGATCAAGGATGACATTGTAGCCTGGTGATGGGGGCATTAAGCTGTTGAAAAGGTGATTTGACTTCCACTCTCTGCTCCCATTAATATTTAATAGTCATTAAATTAAAAGACAGGGATGTGTAGGATTAAGTACAGGTCAGCATCCTCATGCTTATATCTGAATGAATGAGATAGTGTTAGTATGGATGGAAATGCTATTAGCAATGAGCACAGCCAGTATGTCAGTAACAGGCATAAATTTAAACTATTTAAACGCTGTCCCCGAGAAACCAAAACAATGAAATGGCTGCTCCAGTACGGAGACCTGCACAAACCCTGCACCAGCACCGAAACCTCCTCCAGCGCAGACTCTCACTGAGATCTGAAACTGTTTGGCAAAAATCAGCCCTTTCTCCCTGTGGATTTGCTCAAGGGACTTGCGAGAGACTGACACTGCTGATCACTGAGAAAACAGCCGTAAACAGCTTTTCATGCACTCAAAAGCAGTGATCACAAACCAGCAACCTTTGAAGGATGCTGTAACTGAGCCACCTGCATTGCCAGGAGGGAAGGTGAGTGCCTTGCGCAGGAGGACGCCGGGCTCTTGCCGCACCAAGCCGCCAGGCTCATTTTTAGTTTGCAGAGTTTGAGTGGCTGATGGGAGAGCTGCAGGAGTATCCTCCTGCTCCTCTCTGGCCCTGACCTGCCACCGAGGCACAGAAGAGCTGCAGTCTGATTTCCCCTCTGCTGCGGTTCCTATTTTGGGTGCAACTTGGGAACGTCACAGATTGCAGCTGTTACTGCAAGATTTCCTTGTCCTTTCCATGCTCATTAAAATGAAAAGCAGTCTAACCCCAAGCAACCTTTCCACGTCTGGAGGAACCACACGTGAAGACTCTGAGAGGCAGCTTGCCCCCTTGTCCCTCAGCAGAGAGAGGTGGGCTTGTTTGCCATTGTGGTGGGTTGGCCCTGGTTGGGTGCCAGGTGCCCACCAAAGCTGCTCTATCACTCACCTCCTCAGCTGGACAGGGGAGAGAAAATACAATGAAAGGCTCGTGGGTCGAGATAAGCAGGGAGAGATCACTCAGCAATTACCGTCACAGGCAAAACAGACTCAACTTGGGGAAATTAACTTAATTCATTACCAATCAAATCAGAGTGGGGTAACAAGAAATAAGAAATCTTAAAACACCTTCCTCCCACCCCTCCCTTCTTCCCAGGCTCAACTTTACTCCTGAATTCTCTACCTCCTCCCCACCAATGGCACAGGGGGACAGGGAATAGGGGTTGCGGTCAGTTCATCACACGTTGTCTCTGCTGCTCCTTCCTCCTCACACTCTTCCCCTGCTCCAGAGTGGGGTCCCTCCCACGGGAGACAGTTCTCCACGAACTTCTCCAACGTGGGTCCTTCCCACGGGCTGCAGTTCTTCACGAACTGCTCCAGTGTGGGTCCCTTCCACGGGGTGCAGTCCTTCAGGAACAGACTGCTCCAGCGTGGGTCCCCCACGGGGTCACAAGTCCTGCCAGCAAACCTGCTCCAGCGTGGGCTCCTCTTTCCATGGGTCCACAGGTCCTCCCAGGAGCCTGCTCCAGCACAGGCTTCTCATGGGGTCACAGCCTCCTTTGGATGCATCCACCTGCTCTGGCATGGAGTCCTCCATGGGCTGCAGGTGGATATCTGCTCCACCGTGGACCTCCATGGGCTGCAGGGGCACAGCCTGCCTCACCATGGTCTTCACCACGGGCTGCAGGGGAATCTCTGCTCCAGAGCCTGGAGTACCTCCTCCCCCTCCTTCTTCACTGACCTTGGTGTCTGCAGAGCTGTTTCTCTCATGTATTCTCACACCTCTCTCTGGCCACTGTTGCTGTTGTGCAGCAGCTTTTTCCCCTTTCTTAAATATGTTAAGCCAGAGGCGCTACCACCATCGCTGATGGGCTCAGCCTTGGCCAGTGGTGGGTCTGTTTTGGAGCCAGCTGGCATTGGCTCTGTTGGACATGGGGAAAGCTTCTAGCAGCTGCTCACAGAAGCCACCCTTGTAGGCCCCTGCTACCAAAACCTTGCCATGCAAACCCAATACAGCCATCCTCCCTTGTGCAGGGAGGGCTTCCCACCGGCCGTGTGGTTTCCCTGTGCTGATGAGCAGAGAGGAGGCGGGCGGTCCTCCACGGAGGGATGCCTGCTGGATTTGACCAGACAGCTCAGATCTCAAGCAGCTTCTTTTTCCACAGTTGCTAAGAAACCAAAACAGTCATCTCAGCTGCTGAAACAACTGTTTAGTACATTTTTTTCCCTGATTTGTCTCATTCCGGTTAACAACAGCTTTAAGCCTCTCAGGGCTTTCCCTGTGCTCCTCACGGTGAAGAGCTGGGCAAACATGATGTCGGGGGGGTGAGTTTGTCCTTGGTAGCTTTTTCAGGAGGGCTCCAATTGCAAAGGTTGTTTCCATATGTGGCCATCAGGAAGTTCCCTACATTAAACTGTCTGCAGGAGTCTCAGAGACACTTATTCACAAGTGTTTTTCATGAGCTTTTTCAGCTGCCCCGTACAGCTGCTGTTGGCACGTCCACCTGAGTCACCAGCAGCTCCAGATGCGACTCTGATGAAACCTGTTGTCTAGCTCCTACCTTACAAATGACAGTCCTCCATTTATCCCTTTGCAGGCCTGGATCTGGCTAGCATCTTGCTCACGGCCATCTGCAGGGTGCCTGGAAGTACGGACAGTGCCGACTGCCCTGCAGTATTTTGGCTCTCCTTGCTGGAGCGCCATCAGGAAAGAGACCATATGGGCATCCCCACAGCTGAGAGCTGGGCGGCCAGGGAGCCAGCGAGGAACAAAACCCCACACGAGGTTATACCTGCCAGGAACATCACCCAGGAGAAAACTCCTACCCAGATTTAGCTGCAATAAGAGAAATGAATGAGAAAATGGACTTGGACAAAGGGCAGGGAGCTGATCCCTGGTCAAGGCAGAGGTAGGTTTCCAGATCCACTTTTGTAGTAGCAGCACAAGGCAATTGCCTCTGGTCGAATGGGACTGGAAGGCTGATAAAAAACCTCGGGGAATAACCTTCCCTGCATAAATGACTCTGGGAACTTTGGTTCTTTATTTCTCTGTCATGTAAGTATTTTGCAAAGTTCAGCTGCATGTTCACAATTAATAATAGGTCCAACTCAGCAGAGACTTGTAGTGTCTTGGAAATGTCACCTATCAAAATACACAAATGAAGCTAATACAACCTCAAAATATTAACTACTCTGTGTGTTTGCTAATGGTGCTGTGCTGACCACGAGGGCTGGATTGCTGTTCCCAGCACAACGCATGTAAATTCTGCCAGTTCCCTGGTGGGCTTGGATTGTTTTTATTAAGAGGTTACGTGTTGTGCTTCCCTCTTGCTAAACCTCCCGTTTTCTGATGGAGCTGTGGCTCTGATGATAGAAAGTTACAACCTTTTTTCCTGCAGCCTTGGTGGAAACTGGCTGTTGTACCAGCTCATGTATTTTGAGCTGGCAAATAAATCTGGGTCTTGTGCACGTTAGTAAAACAGAGATCTCTACTGCATGAGAAAGAAGTGACACAGCGCTGGGAGCAAGAGTGACCTGTGCTGAGCTTTTGAACTAAGGATGTTCTGCTGAGCCAGCACCCCTGGGAGCTCTGGCTTTGTGATAGGGTGGGCTGACAAGGCACTACTGTAATGGTATAAATACTGTAATGAGATAAATACAGGGTCGGTGGGAGCACGAGGGCACACAAAGGGCCAGGTCCATGGCAGCCGGAGGAGCCAGGGTGGCAGTGATCCCCAGGCAACAGGCATTCCCCAGGCAGGTGGGAAAACAGAGCTTTCCCCTTTTATGTGTAAGGTCAGACCAGAGGTCCACTCAGTCTGTACCTTTTTTCTGGCAGTGGCTAGCAGTGGACACCTAGGGCAGAGCAGAAGGACAGGGAAAGCCATAGGGATGTTTCCCCAAAATATTGTATCATCCTCCAACAACTTGCAGCACGGGGACTTTAGGAGCTCAACAAGCATCATTGCACGTAAGGGCCTTGCAAGTCTTTCTTCCATGAATATATCCAGTTGTTTTGTGAACCCTTTTAGCACTTACAGTCTCAGAGAGGGAACAGCGGTCAAGTGAAGTCCAGGTCACACAGGACATTTCTGCCTGCCTGGCCTGAATCCGCAGCCCAAGGCACTGTGTCAACCACTAATCCAGCTTCCTCTCCTGAGAGTGAATCAGCATTGACCTCACTTCTAACTCCCCAGTGACAACATTTACCCAGTCAGTCATTAATTTTTCAAGTGGTGTGTGTGGCTTCAGATTTAAAAGGAAAACAAGGCTGGCCCCTTGATCCCAACAGCATGGCTTACAGTGATCTGTGCATCCCATGCTAAAGCAGAGAGGAGGACCTCCTGTGGATCATGGAAACAGTTTGCTGGACCTTCGGGTAATATCATTGATGGTGAGGAAAAATAGGAATATGAGGATTTCTGATTAGCTGGGTAAACTGCCAAGTTACCTAATTGGGTTTCTCCAGACAGCTGCTATCCTTAGCAAGAAACATGACTGTATTATCCTATAATGGCACAGTGTTTAGCAAATCCTGCCAAAGGAATATATGGTCCCTGTTTTTTTATTCCTCTGAGCAAAATATTCATGTTTTTTCCAAGATGTTTCTATCAGACAATGTTTAAAAACATATTTGACTGACTGACTGAGTTTACTGCTCCTGAAAAGAAGCTGGAATAAGTCTTCAGGATGCTCTAATTAGAAAAGCAGCTCCTATCCCAACAGGTAATAAGAGGAGACTGTCATATCCTGCACATCACTAGGATCAGGTGTATTCAGCCAACTTGGATGATTTTTTATGTTAAATTTTCTACCTGGGAAGTGACATTGGCTATTTACTCCACTAATATGAATCCCCAGGCCAGCATTGGCAAGTTACTACCTGGTTCACAGACTTTGCAAGGGAGTCTGAGTGCAACCTTGTGCTTTCGTTCACGCGGGAAGTCTATAAATACTGCCTGTTGCCTTTCATACAACATGCTCATCAAAGGTTATCTGAAGGAGGCAGTTTTTGTAGGACTCAGTAAACTTTACCACTGTCAGTGATAGAGTTGCCTTTAAAGCTGTTGAAAAGCTGTGCACTTTTATAAGTCTCTGGACCAAGATCATGGAGAGACATTTATTATTAGGGGCATGTATTACATTCTAAGCATGTGAATGGAGCATCGTAATATTTTATGCAAGCTATAATTAATTAGACATAAAATGTACAGGCAATGCAGTTAAGGTACGACTTGCACACATTTTGCAACATTATTGAAAACCTCTTACAAATGACTTGACCATCTTTGGTGCAGGATATAACGTCCATCATAGCTGACACTGGCAAAATGGAATTAGCCCTTTCAAACCCTCTAATTTTGGATGTAATTTTTGTAGCATCTTCATCTTTCAGAAAAAAAAGCCCAAATATCCAGGCTCTAAAAACTTAAATAGTTAAGTCTAGTGCAGGGCACCCAAAATCTCCAGCCACCTTCAAGTACTCTGCATCACAGACTTGAATGAATTACTCTTGCGCATGCTTTCTTAAATCATCAATATAAAATAGCTGTACTCTTTTTTGTTTATTAACTTTGATATGTAATTGAGAAGTCTATTCGCCATTCTGCAGTGACCTATTTAATCACAATGAATTATTGTTATTTAGAAATCTTTGTGGCGTCTCTGATCTTTCTAATCTGTTATGAACATTGTCTTTAAGGAATCTGAAAACGCACGTATTAATTACAAACTACTTCAGAGGCGGCTGCTGTCAGGCAAATAACTTTTTGTAAATCAGAGAGCTGAAATAAGCTGCTCAGGGAAATTGTGTGGGTTACAGTAAATATTTTTAAGTCTCATATCCAGCTCAAGCACCATATACAAGATAGAGGTGAACAAATGTCCTCTGGATGGCGGGTAGTATGCTAAACTTCGCTCAACAGAGTCTACTCAGACACTATCTTGCGGTCACACTGTCACTTTCCTTTATTTTTTCCCCTGGGAAAAAAGATAACTGTGGACATAGACATCCTGAGACACTTCACCTACCCAAACCTCATTCATAAATTCCTTTTTAATTTCCAGAAAGATCTTTTCCTCAGTACAATTTTATTGTAATGCCAGGTCTTTTACAGACATTTATAAAACTCTCCATTCCTAATAACTTAGAATGGAGGCAGGAAACATGCAGCAGCTGTGTCTCCCCCCAAAAAAGGATGTTTTCAACTCAGGATGAGCTGTAGGTCCCCTGCTACAAAACCAAATGGCAGATGAAGACTGATTCTGGTTTACTTTGAGGTAAATTCAAGCAAGGCTAACTTGGGCAGGAGCATGGCATTGATTTCTCCTCCAGCTGCTCCACACAGACTTTGTCTCCTCAGAGGACTATAGAGCAAGAGAGTTATTGCATGTGCCTTATTGAAGGCAATACCTTAACACCAGAGGCAGGAGTAAGTGGGAGACCAAAGGATGACTTGAAAATAGCACAGACAAGCCTGATTTCCCGAAAACGGCTCAAACCTATGGAAAACTTGAAGATTGGTATGGTTTGAAAGTCTCTTTGGTGGCACTGTGGGAGGAGGTTTTGTCTTGCAGGAGGCTTGAGATGGGAGAGGGAGGCACCATGAAGAGGAAAGGGAAATGGGTAGTCTGGAAGAAAGGAGGAGATAAGCAGGTAAAGCCATAGGAGTAGTTTTACGGAAACTTTTGAAAGGTTGGACCACGAACTTGACAAAGAGGATGAAGGTGAGCAGTGAAAGGATTTAGTGTGGTTTGCTAAGGAATTGAAGCAAGGAATCAATTTTAGCTGTGACATTTTGAGGGAGGACAAGGTGAGCATCGAGGGCCAGAACAGAGAAGGTCACGGAGACTGAGGATGAAGCTATCAGGGCCTTACTGTGGGAACAAATAATAATAGATATTTTTGTAGGACGCTCTTGAGGGAATGTCAGCAGAATTAAATGACAGCATCAGTCTGGAGAGAAGAGGGAAGATGGTGATAATGTTGAAAATAACACTGAGGATGTGTGCTGCCTGCATGCAGAAGCTAATAGGTTTCCCAACTGCAATCAAACAGGGTAGGCATGTGAGGTAAGATAAGGGGGTCAGTTTTAGCTATAGCTGTATAGTTAAATGAAACTGTCTTGCATTACTGTCCTGGAGAGTGGAGACCCACCTACAGAAGAAGGAGGGAGGTATTTTAAAAACCAAAACAGACAAAGATGGAGACTCCAGGGGAATGAAAGAAGTTTCCAGAAGTTGACATTGCTAAGGAGGATTTAGGAAGAGCTTGGACAACAGCTGCATCAAAACAGGTAAGGGAAGAGGAGGACAAGAAGAGACTTTGGCAGTATAAAGGACAGAGATGAGGGATGCAGAAAGAAGGCAAGGCTGTCTGAAAAGCTATCCAACATCCTGATTTTTAACCTGGTGCAGCCTGCCGTGTACATGTACCCTTGCTCTGTTCAGAAATGTTGCCTGGGCAGCATTTGAGGATTTTGGATATTTGCTCTGAAAGTTTAGCAGGTTGGAGGTGCACATGTGCAGATCCACCAACTGTGGGATGCATGCTCACTTGGTCCAATCTGTATCGCACATTGATCCCATGAGTATCTGCCTGGGATGTGTCAGACTCGGAGGTGGCAGTGCCCATGAACATGTCTGTATCCAGGGCAAACACCCCCTTTCTCTGCTGTCTTAACAAGTGTCCCTTTCCCACACACCTGGGCAGAAGAAATTTTACAAACCAAAGGGATTATGTGCTGGGTATTGCATGTACCATTGATTGTACTTATCTATGCACATCTAATCTCAACCAAGGACCAGCTGACCCACTGGTTTTTGGGTGGTTCGGTTTGTCATGTCTTTGAGTCAGGCATCTAAAGTCTGTTCTACAGGGATTATATGATATTCAGCCAGAGGTGAGCATGCTCCCCACAGAGATATGCTATTGATAGAGAGATTTAATGACTAAGATGAAATCATTACTTATGCTTCCAGTAAGTTGTGTCTTGATTTGGTAACATATTCCATTTGTAGATCATATTGTCTCCAGTGAGTCTGCTTTACAACAGCAGTGCAAACAAATTAAACAAAGTTTTGATACGCTTTTATCAAAGATTTGTCCCTAGTGTCCTTTGATTTACTTCTTGAGATCTCCTCTGGCTTGAACTGGATGGAAGTAATATTTTCTCCCCCTCAAAGCTGATCTGAGCTCAAGCACCTCTGAGAATATATGAGCTCTGCCTTCAGAGCTGGCTTCAGGCATTCTGGAGAATGACTGCCCTCCCCTTAATATATAACAGGCTGAAGATAGCTGTATGTCTTCATTTCAGTGAAATTGCTTTTTTTTCTGCATTTCCTTGGCATCCAGATGGTGGTGCTCTGTGTGTCCTGAGCCAATACCAAAATGAAAAAAACCTGCTGCCTTTTCTTGCTGGTTAACAAAGGGAGCTACAGAGGTACAAGCTTTCCTTGCCTTTAACCACCCTTCCCTCTCTAGTGAGGACCAAAATTAATGACAGATGTAATTTGCCAGCAGGGAAAAATTCTTGCATTTTGCAATTTTTGTAATTGTGTCACGGAGGTTAGAGATGGGAATAACCTATTAATTACCTTTGCACCATTCCAAGTCTGTTGAAGATGGTTCTCTACAGCAGGAGGTATGGTTTCCAGCGCACATTTTGATATGAAACAGAAATCTGGAATGGGAAAAGAATTGGTTCCACGGGCACCAGTATAGAGTCTTTTTTGTCTCTAGTCTTTCAGAGGATCATTTTCTCCTGAAAATGCTGTGATTAAGAAGAGGAGCACTTGATGTCTCATGATGCTTGCATGATTGTCAATAGGACTACAAAAGGGAAATATATCTTAAGAAATAAGAAAATGCTCTTAAAGATGAGCGTGTTGAATGACTGGAAAATCCAAAATAGTCATTCATCAGGAAGACACGTAAAGCAGTGTGTGCATCAGGCAGTTCTAGCTCAACTCATGTATAATAACTTGCCAGGTGAATACATTGCCGTCTTGTAAGATGGTACTGGTCAGTCTAGGTTTCTGCCTGTTAAATTCTTTGGGTAGTCTGAATGCAGAGAGGGGATATCACTTGCTGCCATTATAAAGGAAGCCAATGATATGCAGCAAATGCAGCCTTTAAGACAGCAGATAACTTCTGATCCTTTGGCTATGTTTGACGAGTGGTTCAGCCCTGGTTCCCAA
The DNA here is from genome assembly GCF_030936135.1 of Gavia stellata. Lineage (NCBI taxonomy): Eukaryota > Metazoa > Chordata > Aves > Gaviiformes > Gaviidae > Gavia > Gavia stellata. The sequence goes on along the minus strand of NC_082597.1, from coordinate 15,119,040 downwards.
GCACTGTGGTTCCCATGGGACTGACAGCATCCACCTGACACTGGAGTCCCCAAGATAGGGCAGGCTTTGGGGTTGCAGACACCAGCGCAGCCAGAACACGTGGGGTTTAGACACATGCCCAGCCAAGCTGTCTTCCATAATGAGTGTGGGAGAAGGACCCTGCTGTTGTCTATGAACAACCCCAAGATCTTTGTCCTGCGTCAGATCTTCATGGTCTGCCTGGTGGCTGTTTGCCATAGGAAAAGGTTGGCATTTTGGGGACTCATGATGCAAAAAGGTTGGCCAGCCCTAATGAAGGATTATAACTGTGCTCTGCTGAAGGAAGGAAAGCTGGAGGTCAGCTGAGCTTTTCAATGCCTTTGATAAAGACCCTACAATTTTCATACTTCAGGAAGCTGGACAGTCTTTGGGCAAGGCAGGCATTGGTATTCCACTGGGCAGATTTCACTTTCCCAGCTGTCCCATGGGCTTTCAGGAGCAAGTTGGTCTGTGGCCCTCAGCCAGCAAAGCACTTAGATGGGAGCACACCTCGCAGTCCATGGATCATCCTGCTGAATTCATTAGGGCTCCTTACGCACTTCCAGGAAACAACGTGCTTTGCTGGGCTGGCTCCAGCGTCACTCTCATGTCCCCATTTGCGTAAAGCTCTTTCATATCCCTTGAAGCCATATTAATATGCTGGATGGGCTATGGACGCTGCCTGGGACTGCACTGCTTGCTTGAGTCATAACCACACCTTCCAAAATGAATGAGTAGAGTATGCTTTTGCTTAAAGTTAAAAAGCACCATTCTTTTAGGTTGCGAGCAATATGAGCACCAGGAAAAGGAGAGCTGTCCCTATGCACTGTTCCAGTGATAAACACATGTACTCTTGTTTCCTCCCTGAATAATAGGTCTTCGAGCTCAAAGTTGGCAATGCTGGAGGGGATCAGCACATGGCTGAAAACAGCAGGTGGGAGCAGAGGAAGATATGGTGTGTTATGCGGTGGACTTACACGCTTGTGTGTATGTGTGCAAGAGGGAGATGGTGACATTCAACAGTCTGCAGTGGTTCTTCAGGACTGTCCTCTCTCACTGGCGAATTTGTGTCCTGATGTCAGTCACTTATATGTGCGTGCAATTTAGAACGGTGATTAAATTTTGTGGCTGAGGCTGTTAACATCATTTAAAATAACAGAATCACACAAAATCATGTCAGGAGAGAACTTCAGGAGGTCATGCAGACCACTCCTTGTCCCAGGGTAGGCTATTTGCACTAGTGTCACTTCTGATGTGTTTGAATAATTTGTCCCTTAGGCTCTCCAACACTGGAAGCTCACAGCACCCTTAGGGAATTGTTTCCTCTGCTTCACTCTCCCCACTGCTGAAAAGGCTGTGGGATTTTTGTTCATCATATCTGATTTGAATATTTCTTTCTGGAATTTAAAATATGGTTGCAGGTGCTATTATCCACATAGGGGTGCTGAAAACCAAAAACACTCACTCTCATTTATGGACTGCTCCCTCACACTTGTAAGATAAGAGAACTGAGTTGGAGACATCCCTCCATGCACAGGAAATCAGTGGGGAAACGGGGCTCTTCCAGTGGTGTGGGGCTGACACAGAAACCAGAGATGGCTGAGTAAGGAGATCAGCGTGAAACACCCAAATGAATAGGCTGAAATGTTGCACAGCTCAGCAGTTCTCTGCCAGATACGGGTATCTGAGAGACATCTGGTTGCAGCAATACTGTAATGCGGTCAGAGAGTTGAGAGGAGGGAGGCTGCAACCAGGAGAATTTGCCCAATTCAGGTCTGAACTTTGGACTAAGAGTAGTTTAGGGGAAGAAAATGGGAGCAAAAATGCTTAACTGGGTGCTTTGGGAGAATGGCCTGCTTCTTGGCACAGTGGCACAGTGCAGCAAGACTCAACGGCAAATTCAGGATCCTTAAGTGGTGCTAGAGACAGACCTGTGAGTTGGCCTCTATCAAAAATGGTCTGTGGGACATCCATTTAATGACATCCATTGCACGACAACCGTGGGTAGATGTTGGCCATCGTTTTGTTTTGCTGTGCAGGATGTGGGAAGGTGGGTCTCCTGCCAGCGAGGGGAGGAGGTGGGAGGTTGTGGGGCCCAGCGCTGCGTGTGTCTCATGGCTCCAGCTGCCCCGAGGAGGCACATTTTTTGGGGAGCGAAGGGGCCAAGCTGAAAAAGGAGCATGGTGACTTCTTGGCAGGTGGCAACAGAGGTCTACGGTGCTCCTGCCTTGGGGCCTCAGTTGAGTCTCAGGAGCTCTGACTGCTGGCGGGAACTCACCGAGGAGAAGGAAGCAGGGAAATCACAAACCCATTTTGACTCCCTTTCTTTTCTGCAACCCATCCCCAGCACTAACCATATTTGAAAATACAGCTTCCAGGCTTCTTTTGCAATGGTTTCAAAAAACAATCTTACCTCTGTAGAGACTTATTTTGCCAGCCCTATTTTTCCCTAGCTTTGAGTTCACCATTGATGTTAATTAGGACTTCCTTAGCCTTGTTAGCCTTGTGTTTTCCTTTGTTACTGAGAACAGTGAAGGTGACCTTGCTCACCAGGTGGATTTTCTCAGCTCTGACAGTCTAATCATTAATGCCTTAAGAACAGAGGTAGGGATCTTACATGGGAAACTTGAGAAGAGCTATAAAAACATCATGTAGACAGCCGTCAGTGTCAGCTGGCATAGCTCCAATAATTCAAAAGTAGATATGTTTCCGATAAGACATCCTGTTCTCACACAACACATGCTGTAACTCCACACATATTACACATATTGGGTGCAATGGATTGAAGTGATATTTTTGTTGCATGACAAGAAAATACAACAAATACCTACATGTGTAGCTCAGCGGCCAGTGGCCGAACTGGGTGTTCTGAGAGTAATAACCAGCATTTGATAAACTCCATTTTATAATCCAGAAAAGTGGATCTGGTTTCAAATGATAGCTTACAGCATAGCAAAAGTTATTTTGGTGGCTTTACTCTACTCCCCACCCGTACAGTCATGAAACTGTAGAATCATTGACAACTGTAACTAAGAAGGGACTTCTGGAGGTCACGTATTCCAATTCCCTGCTTCAAAGCAGGTCCAACTAGAGCAGGTTGCTCAGGGTTGTGTCCAGTCAAGTTCTGAGTATTTCCAAGGACGGAGATGACACTACCTCGCTGGGCAACCTTGTCAATATTTGACAATCCTCATGATAAAAAACCACAGTGCGCTTAAAATATGAGTGGCAAGCCCAGGTGAACAGAAACCGAGGCAGAGAATAACTGAGTTCTGCCTCTCAATACCAGGCAGCACCAGAAGACCTGTGTGGGTAAGTATGTTTCAAGATGCTGTGTTTGGTCTCACCTTCATAAGCATTACATACACTAAGATTAGAAGTATATAAACACAGGCGAACGTCATATTTGCCCATAGTAGTCTTTTTTAACAGAGTACTGTGAAAACATAACATTTTTAATTCTGATGTGTCATCTGTCACACAAAGTAAGAGTTTGACAACAGAAGAGTCGTCACGAAGCATTCACATTGCAAAGGTACAGATGTGGGTAGCAGAGCCTTACGCAGCAGCCAGCTGCACTAGTACGAGGCTTGACTTCTAGAAAAGGCAAACTGGGAGCTGCTGCTTTCCACCAGCAAGCACGGAAGTGTCGATACTGTTTCTGACCCATTTGAATTGCACACTTTAACACCTCTACAGTAGATTTCTAAACAGCCATATCCAATGGGGCCCTGATCCTTGTAGGTACTGCTGAACGTTACTGAAGAATAACATACACAGCTTGCAGATTTGCCACTAGCAGCTGCCACAAGCTACTGAAAAAGGCAGATTATTAAGACTATACAAAACCAAAGCTGGGAATATAAATACCAAACAAAACGCTTACATGTTGCTGAACATGCTGCCTAACATCAGAAACACGAGACAACAGCAGAAAGCCATGCAACGTATTTTGGCAGAAGCGCGCAAACAGCTTGTCCCCTGGATGCCATGCTCACACTTACATTAGTCTGTGTCATACTACCTTAACTTGTTTTAAGCATTTCCATCATCTGTGAGGTAGGGAGGGAAAAACAGAATAGTTAAGGTATAATCAAATGAGATCTTGCACATCGTAGTATAATTTGTAAACAATCTCATTATTGGCTGTAGTGTGGAGAGTGTGAATGGTTCAAGCTTCTGTCTCAATTTATCCAGACAGGGAACTTTCTGAAAGCCAGGTGAGTGATTCAATGGGTTACTAAGAAGGCAGATGAAAAAAATAGGATTAACAGAGGAGAAAGAGTGAAAGAACATAAATAAACACATAAAAAAGCAAAGAAGTTTTGTGTCTTACTGCATTTTTTTTCTGTCATGACAGAATCAAAACTCCCAGTAACATCTTTTGATCAGTGGGCAATTTTAAACACTATGTTAATCTAGCTACTTCAAAAATATTTGAATAATGATGCAAAATTAAAAAACAAACAACCACAAATCAGAACAATGAATTAGATCAAAATAAAACTGTATCAGTTATCATCTCAGTATGTACAGATCTACAGAAGTCTTTCTTCTAGATGAGAAATTACAGTAATAAAATAAAAATAATACATCTAGATTTTGTTGATACATTGCACATCACTTTTGATTATGCTTCCAAAATCGTAGGTACCATTTGAAAGACCCAGCCTACCAAATCCTTATATGCACAAACTCTCCTAGTAGCTTAGATTTTAAGGGCAGCCGTGCATCGTGCTTTTAATTATGCACCCACAGAAGCCTGCTCCAGTGAGATCTTGTACCCATGATGCCCTGAGAAAGCCCAGGGGAACCTAAAGATACTTTGGAACTCAAAGGACTGTATCTTCAGTCATCTACTCCTATAATTTATGGTGAACTTACAGTACTTTGCGTAAGTGTATAAACCTTTCATGTCTGATGAGGACAGATACTAAAAGTCACCTACAAGCTGAAGGATTTGTATCAAGAAAAAAATGCGTACTTGCACATCTCTATATTTTACTGCTGAACAGCTAAAAATCTGTAACAAGCATGGAAGAAACAAGAGTCTTTCCTGAGGGGGTGGCAGAGTAATCAATTGGCCTAAACTTCTGCTATTTGAGAGGAGCCTCAAAGGAGATGCTAAAATAGAATTTGAGACACTATCTTAAAGCAACCATTTCTTAACTAGGAACATAGACCAATGGTTCCACTATCATTTGAAAACTGTTTTGAAAAGAATTTAAGAACTTTACAGTGGATTTGACATATAAGTCACAAATAGCCAAAATAACATCAGGTTTTTTATTTTCTAGCTGGGTCTAATGAAGAACTAAAATGGAGCAGAGAAATTAGACACAGTAGCTGGAAATATCTAACTGAATTGATTAAATGATTGGCATGTTCTTGGTGAAAATAATCAATATATTAACTTTTCTAAAGATTCACAGTAGGCAGTAAGAAAAAAAAATGTCTCTGTGTGTATGTATATGTGTGTGTGTATATATATATATTTTTAAAAGAATTTGCTGGATTTCTGTCTTTCTTGGAAGCTGTGACTGTATACTGGTACTGGAGTGCCTCCATTGCCTTGTGTCCTACCATTATTTTGGCAATGAAACATGGAACAGACAGAGGTGCTGAAGGATACACACACTGGTTGAGTACTGAGATACAAAGCAAAGCAGCCGTCTCATTTACAATGCTGGAAAAAAATGAGGAAAATAGCTTATCAAACCAGTGATATTGACGTAATTTTACTTTTTTCTGTATTCTGTTTTGATCCTTCTGCATTGCGAGAGCACACGATCAGGAATTTGTAGCAACGCAATTGTGCTTGGCTCCCTGCCTCCCTCCAGCACATCCGGGTTAAGTGGAACCGATGCTGTTTCATGCGGATTAGGCGTCAGTCATTACAATTCAGCGGCATTACACCAATTGGATACACTTGAGGAATACCCTAGGAAAACACAGACCCTATTCAAGCACTGATAATGGCTCCCATACTCCCCATGCTCTGCTTTTCCCCAGTCACATGAGCTTTCCCCAGACGTGAGCTTTCCCCAGGATCACCCGAGGATGTCCCTGCCTGTCCTGCCCCCCGGACATGCCGGCCGTGCGGCCACTGAGGGATGTGGGACATGCAGTCCCACCCCTAGGACCCTGTGGAGAAGACTGAGGGGAGCTCTGGCACTTATTGCCTGTCCCATGGGCCTTGGTTTAGGCTCACCATCCCCATGGAGATGAAGGCTTAGTTATCACCCAGATAGCGTAAAATGTACATGAGTAGAGCCGATCTCACTGCTCAAGTCTCCTGGGGGATCTGCACAGTTTTATTGTGCTGGGCAACATCTCCTTTCCACAAGAGACTCTCCTGCCACCCTCTTAGTTAGGTCAAGGACTGTTTCCCTTCCATACGTATGTTAAGTATCATGTAGCCAATGCAGGAATAATTTCTGACCCTTAACGGGTTAATTAGCAATTTTTCCCTTTGGTCAGAGGTAGAATTCTTGTCCTTCCTTGAGCTTCTCTTTGGCGTCTTTCATCAAGGGATGTACTTTTCACTGACCCATATTTTCTGCATCAGTCTGGACCCCAAAATACACATACAATATAGGTTTCTAAGCAGGTTAAGTGTATATAGCCAGTGGCTGTCTCCTGAACAAGTTCAGTCATGGGAATGACCCAGCACTTGGTGATAAACTGGGAAGACCAATCCTCAACCTCTTTTTCTTCAGTAAACCGTGACAATGCACATGAGATACTGGCAGACCTGGGGCCATCTGGGGATGTGCCCACATCCATGTTTCAGCTGGGATCAGGAGGACATTTCTGAGGTGAATTTCCCATGTACTGTGCTTGTTCCAGCTGATAATGGGCAAGTGGGAGCTCGGCTGGAATAATGCCCTCTCTCCACCATGCCGCTGGCATGGACATCAGGCCCCCAGCAGAAGCCATTTCACCCCGCAGTGCTGCTCCTACTGCTAACTTAGATGTTGCCTGAGTGAATCCTGCTGACTTGATTGATCCTGTTTAAATCAACGCAATTGTTTGTACAAGCAAAGTTGATAGATCTGGCCCTAAGTGGCATTTGCTCCACCATATTATTTGGCATATAAATCAGCTGTTTGGGGCAGTGGTAACTGTTTTGTTACCATTGTGAATTTAGGAAAAAATCTATTAAAGTCACTGAAGAAAGTCCATATTTACAGTGGTATAACTGATGTTAACGCTTGACTGGTTTTATTTAGATGTGTAGAGCAGCCTTGCTCTGGAGCTAGTTTAACGGGAATCTTTTCGGATCCTTTAATTTAGGGCTATAGGAAGAAGTAATCAAGTTCATTATAATCGCTTTCTTCCAAAATATCATATATACGGGTGAATTATGCATTTGGTTACATAGTTGTAAATCTGCATATCGCTGTTTGTACCCAGTGAAAAAATAATCTTTTGGCTTTTTTAATGGTTACAGTAAAATTCTCCATGATGTATATTGCAAGTAGTAATTTTAATCTAGAAATACCGATGATATCTTGCCTATGGCAATGAACAGGTTTTAATACAACAATAAAGCATGCCCAGTCTTCTTAATTAGTCTCCATTGATTAAACATGCAGATTATTTACGAAAAGCCTAACACAATGGAAAGGAAGAATAACTAATGCAATGGCCGTATTCCCAGGATCACATGTAATTCATCTTTACTAAGCTAGCTGAGCCTCTATAATTTCAAGGCATTTATGAAATAATAGGGAGAAAGCTTTAGGTTAAGCATATTTAGTATAAAAAGTATTTGTTTAATTTGTTTCTTAAGATTAAATTCTCCTATTTTTGAGGGAAAAGGAAAACACTTGCTGAATTAAAGCTACAGACATCTTGCAGTAAGATGCAAGAAGCCTTGTCAGACCGCTAATGGAAACAATTTTTATGATGCTGAGATTTTGTAGCTTATAATTAAACATCACAGTCCAGCCCCTGTAACCTGTATCATCCTCACATGCCCTATTTTACACATTACAGCAATTAGTGAAGCATATAGTATATATTTAGACAAAGGCTCTCTGTCAGGAGCTGGTGATGTAGTGACTCAGCAAGGCATCATCAGAAAGCATTTGCTAGTGCTGAGGCTTTGTACACCTCTGTGGGGGCTAGACCCGTCAGATTAATACAAGAGGCTATTTTTATAACACCCAGAAAGTTTTTGCTGTACATCAAACTGCACTAGCTGCTTATTTTAGATGACAGCAATTCATACATTTTTCTTGAACAATACAGTCTTTAGCACTTTTTGGGTATGCACATCACCTAAAATGAAACTTTCCTGTGAAGCATTTTGTAGAAGAAGGGCTTCCAAATTGAGATCATCATGAGAGACATTTTCATCAGGCGCTTCAAACGTACCAGTGCATTAACAGTCCACGTACCAAAGGTAAGTAGCAGTCATGGTGACAGGCTGCCTGGGTGTCAGGGAGTACTCTGAGTGCGTAATTCGGTACAACATGAATATCTGGATTTGTGCCCTGCTCTCTTCTGCCGAGTTGGGGTTCGGCCCTGGGCAGTGCCGAGTGCCTCATGAAAGAGGCTGTGCTCTTCAGCCAATCTGGTGTTTCATTTATGGTGTTCATTTTTTTCTCCCCGTAACAGAAATCTCACCCTCCTTCCCATCCACTCAGTTGTTTTCATTCTTGAAAATACCTTGCCCAAAAGCCACCGTTTTCCCTGGGGGCATTGATGCTGGATCACATGTGTGACATGCACAGCCTGCTGCTAGCGGAGGGGCTGTGCTTTACTTCCTCTTGTCTGCCTTTAAATCTGCCCATGGTGTTCGGAGGGTTAGTCTGAACCCATGAGCTGAGCATTTCGCCCTGACTCGTGTCTCCTTCCACGTCCCTGAGCTGATGGGGCAGATCCTGACTGTGAATGTATGAAGCAGTGGAAGACACCCGTGAGATCCCAGCTGTGTCCCCAAGGTCAGAATCAAGGACTTCAAGCAACTTGCAGAGAGGTAATGGAAATTACCACTGAAGCCAGGTAATTTCACCAAAGATGTCATCATTAACACTTGGCTTTCACAATGTGCTCTTTGTGTGTGTAAATCTCAGAAGGATATTGTCAAGGAGGTCACTGTTATTAGCTCCAATGGCACAGTGAAGTGACTTGGAAAAGGTGACACTGGAGCCAACAAAGGCACTGAAATAGAAGTGGGCTTTTCTGAGTCATGGTCTGACTCTCAGACCTCCTTGCTCCTGCTGCCCTGATGCCACCGGAGCTGCCTTCCCTCTCTCCCATTCCCTGTTGCTTTTCTGTGGTCCCGTAACAGATGCCCACCCTTGCTCACCAAAGCACTTACCAAAAAGTGCCTTAATTGGCATATGTTCCCAGGTCTCGCTTGGCAAACTGTAGCTGTGTCTGCACTTTTCTAAATGGGGATGGATTAATCACATGCTTAAAAGCTTTGCTGGATGGAGACCCGCACTCTAGAGCCAGATCTACCTTCATTGCTGGAGCCTGCAGGGAGGAGGAGAAGGCATTTTTCTCCTTCTCACATGCTGGCTGGGAAAGGGATGGGAAAGAGAAGCAGAGAGAGCACTGACTTGGTTTCCGCATGAGAGCAGGCAGCGCACCACTGTCAGGAAAGTGGGAACTGGAGCATGAGGCTCTGAGCACTTGCCCAGATCCTGGAGCACCCTAATAGCAAGGCTGAGCTGAGAAGTGTACCACATCTTAGTAGTTCTGACCTCTTTTTTAATAAAAACATTTGGAGAAAAGGTTTCCCTATTGACTTTGGAAAAAAGAAACACATAAAAACTCAACAACATTTTTTACGCAGGCAGCTATTAATAGTAGTGGTAATATTAGTTGTATCTAGGATAACTAGCAGTAATAATAATAATTGCCTGCATAAAAAGCCTTGTTAGGTTTTTAGTAGGAATTGGGTATTAGTAATAATAATGCTTTCATTTAAGTAGCTCTTTTGTGTGCAAAACATGTTAGGGATGGTACCTAAGTTGCGCAACGCAGGGGTGCTGGAACCTTCATTACCTAAGGTATTAAACATACTTTAAACTGTGGAATACAAGCACCACATTGTGCCTGTTATTATAAGAACACAGCATTTAACACCCTATTGAAAAGAAAAACTGTACTTCTTGCATCTTTTCTTGACTGAAGCTTATTTCCACTGTCTTCTCAGAGAAGCAATGAAGTTTGGACTTAATCTGTTTAATCACACCTTCAGTTTTCATCCCCTTATGTTATTACCGTCAATATGTGATTTTTAAAAAGATCTGTTCCTGAAGTTATTTCCCCCATCAAAATGTTTGGTTTTGCTTGAGGTGTATGTCTTATATAGTAAACTCACCTGTGCTATTAAGGACAAAGATGTCTTTGCTGAATCACTACAGTCAATGGGAATGTGAATATTTATCTCTATGGCAGTTGGGTGAGGTCCTTCTTAGTTTCTTTCCCTTTTAAGTTGCTGCTTTTTTTTGTGTTTCCCTAGACTCCCAGCATCACTCACGGCAACGTGAGTGGAGGGTTCTCACCACAGCAGCTGTAACAATCATTGACTTTTTTGGTTCAGCAGCAGAACCAGAAGAAAAAGATTTCTATCAACCTTCCAAAATGCAATCCTGAAAAATTTAATTTCAGATCAGCAAAATACACAATTTGAGGGACATGGTATAAAAGTAAAGGGAAAAAAGCCTAACATCACAAAGCGGAAGAGTCAGGTATGTTCTTCTCAGTCAGCTGTTCTTCTCTGACCCAGTACTCAAAGGAAAAGATGCTCGCTGAGGTCAAAACCACACTCTGCTACATGCAGGGATTTGAGCCAAAGCCCTTCTTTTACTAGTGATGTTCCCAAGCTCCAGCCAGAGGTCACCTGAAATAAGATGTTCTCCAGCTTTCCTGATGTGCCTATTTTACTTTTCATTGCAACTGTACAAATGCTCAACAGTCAAGAGGGGAAGAGCATGTGTTTGAGTGACTCTGCAGCCTGGTACAGCCTTTTGTGGAGACAGAGCACCATTGGGTTTTAGCTTGGTGGCAATGGTCATTGAAGCCATTTACACCAAATTAAACCGTATTGAAAGAAGAGATTTCAGACACATTCCCCAAAAATTCCTGGCAGTGTGATGGATGAGCAATGGCTGCCCTGAAGGAGGGCAGTGGCGGCTCCTCTCTCCAAGGGAAGGGAGGGCTGGAGTCACACCTCCTGTACCATCATCAGTGCACCTGGGAGGGAAGAGGGAAACTACCAGCAAGGTCCAAACTATTTATCAGATAAAACTATTGCTGAATTTGACGCAAAGTAATAAAGAATTGTTATGACCCCAAATTGCATTTTCTAATTAATAAAAGAACTAAAAATGTTGCTGCTAAATGCTGCTCACCACCTCTGAACATTAATCACGCACATTGAAACCACCACTTTCCGTGACAGCCCATGCCTGTGAGCTCTACCTGCACATGCAGGAGGGCTGCCGATGAATCCTTCAGCTCCACCAACATGGTGGTCAAGACAATATCATGATCTCAATTGCCTTCCTGCAATCTCCTCGCCACTCTGCGAGCCAGTCCCAACCTGAAGGATCTGCACATTGATGCTACTTCACTAATCTCACCGGTTTAGGTTAGAAAGTCCCAAGGCTGTATGTCAGCTCTCTTGTACACATTATTATTTTTGTATCTAAATCTTCTTTAAATATTGGGCAGACTCTTTTCAGAGCTGAGTACTCATTTCAGCAAGTGTGGCGGTTGATTTACAGTTTGTACTTTGTACACTTTCTGTAGTGAAGCATAAAATTGAAAGGCTCATGTCAAATTCATTCATACCTAGACACGTTCAAGAATAAATTAATTTTAAAGCACTTACAGGGTATATAATGTTTCTATGTCATGCTTTACAAATCTATAAAGTAATTTATAACATAAAGTCTACTTCAGAAGAGAGCTGCAGTAGAACAGATAGCAGAGTGATTTCAATCTAAAATATCCCAGTGCTACACTCCCCCAGATATCTGCAATTCAGATCTGATAGAAATCGTGAGTAATCAGTTTCTAAAGCAAAATTATTATACAAGGAAAGGCTCTCAGTGCAATGTCCTCTTGCAAAACCAGGCTATTCTAGGACAAATTAAGTTTTCTAACCATCAGTATGCAGCACACTAGGTAAGGGGTCAGATTCAGATCTCAAACTAATATAGATCAGGAATCACAGTTATGCAGGACCAGAATAAACTCATTTAGATGAATATTGGATAAATGCCATGTGTAACTAATACTAGGGCCATTGTAATTAACTTCAAGAGAGTTTCTACCCCATGAGAACCGATGTCTTCCAGCTGACATTACTGTTGTGGTCCTCTCCTCTGGATGGCATGGCCAACGGAGGGCACCTCTGCACAGGGTGAGTGCTTCCCTGCACCATCCAAGTCCGGGTCCCTTGGAGGCCCATCCAGCACTTCACATTTCGGAGGGCCAATGGCTTCCTTCTGCTTTCTTCAGCAGGAGCTGGGAACTGCCAGCACTGCTCAGCACCAGCCTCTCGCTGCACGGGGCCAGGGGACCCAGGAACCATGTAGACCACCTCTCTTTGGCCACAGCCAACCTCCTTCTCTACTTGCAGCAACATTGTGCCTGTAAATTCCCCCACGTTGAGCACTGGTCATTAGCAAATGTGGTAGGCAATCATCAAAAATGTTCAAAGAGAAGTGGTGACCCAAATTCAACCCTGGGATGAGCAGCCACAGCTCCCCTGAAATTGCAGGCTGGCACGGACAGGAACGAGCGCTGAGCCTAACGAGCTGACAGCCAGCTGGTGTGTCACAGCTACTCCTGCTCCCTCCTGCTATCCTTGTGTCCGCAATTTTTCAGGGGCATTCCTGCTCTCTCTGCAAGCAGCAATTTAATGTACTAACAGTACAAGGAGTAAAATATACAGCAATGGCTGCGAACTGCTGCTGTGCTCCTCTTCCCACTATTCATCTCACTTGTCTTGCGTATGGCATCTGGGTAGCTAACTCTGTAATTTGGACACAGGTAGTGTGTTCCCTCATCTCCTCAGGAGAGACAGAGACATAATCAGAATTTAGAGTGACTTCTAAAAGGTGCGTATTTCAAACGCAAAATTGCAACATAAAGCATTGAGAGAAACTATAACCCAAGTACCACCTGTGTGCAGAAGGGGGAAGGAAAATATCATTCTTTGTAATAGCCAGTGGCTGCAGACCAACGGGTCTAAATCAAAGCAGCCGTTCCTACTCCTTGCATCAGAGGGAAGAAGCCCTAGTTTCAGTTCCCCCACGCAGTGAATTTTGAGATATTTATAAAAAGTGGAACAGCTTCCACAGTGCAGGGTGATAAAGGTCACTAGTCAGGACGGCACAGCCACAGCAACCCGGGGAGAAACCACGGCTGTGGGGCGACAGGATCGTCCTTTGACACAGACACACAGGCCAGGGGGTCACCCCGAGGGTGGGTGGATGCTCAGGGAGGATGGAATTGCTGCACCTTTCCCTTCTCTTCTGCTGAATGCTGGGACCAGGTTTCTCAAAAGTAGCTAATGATATTGGGAGCATTAAACTTCTCAGCACAGGAATTGGTTTTGTTGGACATTCTTTTTCTGAAAGTCAGCTCAAACCGGGTCCCCCAAAAGTCCTTTTGAAAAGGTTAAGCACCGCCAGCCTCCTGCACCGCTTTCTTCCTTGCAGCCCCACAGCAGCCGCGTTGCTGAGACATGTGAAGGGAGAAAAATCCTTATTCCAGCAGGAAAGGCTGAAGAAGGAAGAACTATTAGTCTGAAATTCTGCAATGAGAGGAAGATTTCCGAGCAACCCAACGAAAACTTGCATCCAGCTCAGTGGGAATGCCTTAGGTCTAGACTTCACCTAGTTCTTTGCAGAAAGCCAGTTAGTGCTGCAACCTTAACAATGCTTTAAACAAAGGGACTCCTAAAATTTGCTTTATCATCAGAAGGTGACGGCTGGCAGCAAGGAAGTGCAGGAGGCAGTGGGGTGCTGGAGGACCCCTGCCCTGGCACAGCCCCATTGCAGCCACTGCCCCACTGCAGCGGGGAGGCAGCTGTGCCAAGTGCCATGCTGCCTGCTGTGCCGTTTGCTGAGTGTTCTGCACACTCCAGTTTGCAGTTGCTAATAAATACCCTCACTGTTAATAACTTTGGCTGGAATCTTCTGTGACTTCTTTCTGCCTCAGGTTGCATTTTTTTCTTTAAAGTTTCAGCAGAGCAGCTCAGCAGTTTTTGAGAACCTGTATCATTGCCTAAGGAGCTCCTGACTCTGAGAGGAGACAAAATTCATCAGCTTTCCTGTGGCTGTCACAGTAGTACTCAAATATTAAATAAATGGTATTTGGATGGAGTATTGCTGAATTTTGGTTGTGAAAATCAGTCATAAAGACCTTGACAACTAAATGTCAGTGTAGACCTATCCCACCATTGCTGTGCTGGTGCAGAATGCTCTGGGGCTGTTTGTGCCCTATGGGTTAGATTCACAGAGTGATCATAGTGTCATGCCTCGATGCTGTAGCACCCACCTTTCAAGGATCTAACCCTCCTCAAGCTTTCACAAAGCAGGATGTAATAGGTAGGCAGCTTGCAGCATGAGGGAAGAGATGGGAAAGCCAATACAATGCAGAAGGACTGCCTATGCTACACGGTTGGACTTGATGATCGTACAGGTCTTTTCCAACCTTAGTGATTCTGTGATTCTGTGATAGAAAATGTAAAGGCCAGGATGCATTTGAAATGCAAGACTGCTGAGCTCTGCACAAAATGCAGAGGAAATGCTCAGCTTTTCCTGGCTGCTGGAGAGTTGCTTCTACTCAAGAGCATTTCTATGGACCTCTGCTCTTTCTGACCCTTGTATTCAAGGAAGGTGGTTATTGTTCGTCCTCCCTTCTACTGTATTAAATCTTCCCAGGTGGCTATTATGAAAAAAAGTCTGCTGGGACATCTCACAGCTCCCCTGGAGACCTCCGCAGGGCCGTGAGGGGACCAAGCCTTGGTCCTGGCTGTGGTACTCATTCCTAGCCAAGGCTGTTTCCTTTGGCCATGTGGATCTTCACATTTGTAGCGTGCTGTATGGGTTTTCGGGTAGAAGGGAACGTTCCCTGGAGATCACCAAGTCTCCCTTCCACGCCTAAATAAAAATCTCCTATAAGTAGTTCTTCCCTCTTTGTGGGTAAGGGAATCATCTTTGAGTAAACAACTGTGTATGCCCAGAAAAATGCTTATTAACAAATTACATTTGTTTCTCTCTAACACTGCCATAACTTTCTCAGTGAATTGATGTGGAGGAGTTTCTCTCTTGAATTGGCTCTCTAATTGCGCTGCTAACGAGGTAGGTAGGGCACCAGGGTAAATAAGCACTCGCAGGGTGGTCTGGTATTATGGCTGGAAATTACCTCCAGCTGCCTAACTAACACAGCGATGGTGAAGCCCGCAGTACAGACAAACATCTTGCTACTGCCCCGGATTTTAAGTTAGCTTACAAAAATGTGGACTTATGCAATATAAAAGACTTTCTAAGGTGTTTGACTTGATATTGCAGGGTATAACATTAGCACTATGTAGGTTTAATAAAGCACATAGGAAACAAAGATGAAGACCTCCTTTCTTTGAGCATCATTTGCCAATGAGCCACCATCATTAAATAGGGGTGTTCCTAGTAGGGATGTATAGAGATTGTTCCTAGACCTAAAACTGTTCATCAGCAGTGCAGCTGCTACATTAGATCATGGCTGATAAAATCTGTAGCTTGCACAAGAATCGACGTTATGTTTAAATGATGAAGAGAAGGCAGCCATAAGAGATCTGTTGCTCGGTCAGCTGGATCTGCTGTTTTTAAGTACAGCCAAATACAGAGTTAAACTCCACAGAAGAAGAAATAATGGCTGCTCTAGTGAAGTGCAATTTTTCCTCTAAAGGATTCAGAGGCCAAACAAGAAGAAGAAGAAACCTCAAGTTCTCTAATAGCTGAGAAGGCTAATGAGACTTTGGATAGCTAAACAGGGGATGCTGAGAAGGAGGCAGGAGCCGAGGCTGACATGCGTGTGCTATCTGTGGTCTTAGTATCCACGTATCACTGAGGATACTGAAAAACTGGGAAAGATGCAGAGAAGAACTGCAAAACTGGGCCAAGGACTAGAGAAGACACCTAATGGGGAGAGAGAGATTTAAAAAGCACTATTTGTCTAGCTTATAAAAAAGATTGAAAGGTCTTGATTACAGTGAATAACTATCTTCACAGAGAGAAAAGAGCTCTTTAATCTGGGGGAAAAGGATGAATCGTTGAAAGCTGAAACCAGATATATCTGAAGAGGAAATTAGGCAAAACACGTTAATAGTGAGGGTTGGAAACAAGCTGCTGAGGGAAGAGAAGGAGTCTGCAGTGCTTGGTGGAGATGTCATGATGCTTTTCTGAGAGAGACAATTTTCTTGTACACGTGCTGTGTTTCAGTCCATCCCAACAGGGACACAACTGGGTGAGATTTTAAGAGCTGTGATAAAACCTAGTTGTGTCTTCCAGCTTCAAGCTTTGGGATCCTGTATGAGCCGTCTGGAGGTACGCAGGGGTGTGCACACCAGCTGGGGGTCTGTGCAGGGAGAAGAGGCTCCTGTTTTCTCTCTCTCCTTTTCCAGCAGGACGGTCATGCCAGGAACCAGCACTGGGATTTACTCCTAAAAGCTTGGCTGGCTGTGTTTCCGAAATGCCTTGCAGCACAATGAACCCCTTGTTCATCTGACCTCACTGAAATTCTTCCTAACAAGCAGAGGGGATGGCAGGACATTGCGGGGTCAACCACACCGGCTTGCACTTGTCCCCGGCAGGGCAGGTGGCTCGAGGTGCTGAGCCAGGCTGGCATGACTCCAGTGGGTGATGCCTCCCTCGGGGGGATTATTTGGGAACAAAACCTGCCTCCTCATTCTGAGAGAGTTTTCCATCTGAAACTCAATACTTTTTCTTAACTGAAATACATTTTCTCTGCCCCCCCCCCCCCCCCCCCCATCTTCCACAGAGATAAACAATTATTTTTTCCCCAGCGGAGCAACAACATCCTTCAAGTGCCTATTAGAGAGCTTCGCCCTCACTTAGTTGGTGAGCTCAGCTGTGCACGCTCTGTCTGTGAGTCACTCCTGCAGCCTGGACCAGCCACGCTGTGCTGTGGCTATGCCTTTGCATCTAGGAAATGGTTTCTAATATAATTATAATATTTTCAGTGTACAGCAGGATTGAACTCAACAGGGCTAAAAGGCTCAAAATAAGGTGAGTATGATGTCACCTGTGGCAAAACAATAATTCCCACCTTCTTTGAAGCTGACTGTAGCTATTTTTTATTCCTTTAAGTTGTCAGTCTCATGGCAAGATGCTGGCAAAAATTAACTCCCACACTTGGCTTTGCAACAGGAAGGTGACTGCATCATAGACTGATGTTTCAGGCTTTCATAAATTTATCTTTGAGAAAATGCATCCCTTTAGCGAGAGGAGAGCTAGGCTGGAAATAAGCAGGGAATGTTAACACCCTATCAGACTAGGTTTAAGGAAGACATTTTTTATGATGAGGGAGGTGAAACACTGGAACAGGTTGCCCAGAGAGGTGGTAGATGCCCCATCCCTGGAAACATTCAAGGTCAGGCTGGATGGGGCTCTGAGCAACCTGATCTAGTTGAAGATGTCCCTGCTCATTGCATGGGAGTTGGACTAGATGACCTTTAAAGGTCCCTTCCAACCCAAACCATTCTATGATTCTATGATCATGGTGCTTCTAGACTTTTGCAGGTTGGAGAGTCCTTTACTCAACGTTTAAAGCAATTATCAAAATCTCCATATACTTGCTATAGAAGAGAGAAAATCTGAACAGTGCTAGCAATGGTGGAGCAGCCCTTGGAGAATAAAGACGTGTGGACTGTGGTTGAATTTGCAGTGCCTTGCATTATCCCAGACTGCATGTCTGGGACCCTTGAGGATTCAACCCTTGGAGGGAGTAAATTTCCTCCAGCTCATGAATGGTTCCCAAACAGTAATCTCCGCTGACAAGCTGCATATCACCTATGGATGCTCAGCAGGCAATTGCCTGGTCTCATGATGATATAGTAAGAAATCTAAGATCCTGCTTTCTTCTCAGCCCACAGTCATTCCTCCAGGACCCCTCACATATTTTCTTCCCATCACTTTCCAGGGAAAACAGCTGCTGTAGCTGCTCCTGGGATGCAAGAGTGCAGGTAGCTGAGTTACAAGGGAAAAAGCTCTTCCTTGAGCAGTATCACTCACTAATGTGTGGTTAAGCACAAAATATTTCCTGATTATTTTTTTTAAGGAGGTAGAGAGGGGTAACGAGCAGTAAAACTAACAAGTCAGTTATGTGTTTTCAAAAAGATGGAGAATGGGTTATTTGACGGAAAATTGGAAGGCTTGATTGCAGTCTGTTGTGAGCCTCTACCAGTTTGGCCATGGTATAATCCATTGACTTTTCTATAATTGCCCTAATTAAACCATCAGAAGTGAGGGGCAAATTAGAACCAAAGTCCATATTTGCAGGCAATTAAAAGCATAGCATTCTGGCTGGTAGAGATGAACATTTAAATCAGCTGATTTAACAACAATTAAACAAAACCTTGCTAACTTGTACAATAAAGAAATCAATAGAGAGATCAGGATAAAATACCTGGAACTGCCAAAGAGAAATGGAGAAGTGGAAATTAATGACAATTACAAACTGCCCCCCAAAAACCCAAAAAACCAATGTTTTTCACAGAAAAGAGCCTTCTAGGGAAACTACTCCATAGTAAAGTAGAGGAAAGGAAAACTTATGAAGACATTAATCAAGGTACAAGTGAAAAGAAAATGAGATGCTCCAGGGCAGAGAGATGACAGGAAGCATATCTGTGGCAATGAGGGATGATGGAAATCACACAGAGGGAAATAAAACAAAGGATACATGAGGAAAGGATGCAAGAGCTGCAGAACACCTACTCTGACAATATAGTCTTTTGCTCTCACTAAAAGAGAAAATCAATAAACTCTGTGTAGGAAGAAAAGCTTATTAAATGATTGACTGTCCAACTGCATATTCCTGTTGGCAAACACATTGCTCTGTGTGATAGATGGACACCAGGGTCAAGAGGTCATTCACTGAAGCGATCAGGCTTCATAAAATGTAGATTTGCAAAGAGCCGGGGCGGCGGAGCCCCAGTGAAGTTACTGCTGTTGGGGGATTTCTGTTCGCTGCAATACTGCGAGTTCATTTATGGAGCAGCGAAAGGGTTTCAATCAAGGGAGAAGTGGGAGGGACTCTCACAGCTTTGGCCCGGGGTTTGCCGGACCTGCGCACGCCCGTGACCGGCCATGCTGCAGCGCCTGCCCTGGGAGCAGTGAGAGCCAGCGGCCACGGTGGGCTGCGCTGGGTCACCAGCACTGGTGGCTCACTCCCTCAACCCTGCTCTCACGACATGGAACCTGGCGGTACAAATGGGATGAAACCATAATGCTGTAATTCTTTGCATTGAAGGAATGTCCTAGCCCACCACCAGGAAAGGACTCATGAATGCTAGAGTCATAGGGGTTTGGGTTGGAAGGGAGCTTCAAAGATCACCTAGTCCAACCCTGCTGCCGTCAGGTCAGGTTGCTGAAGGTCACCCTTCATTTGGCACATACCAAAGCAACAATAAAATGCCTTCTTTGAAGAGACCCTCTGTTTCTCCCGCTGTCAGGCGGCAAGCTGTAGCTTGATTCAGTTTTTGCTCTCCCTGTTGTTGGCTGTGTTACCGGCAGGTCCCTGGTCCCATCAGCATCAGCCCATTACTTCCCTATGCTCCCTGCCCCATCACCTCCCCAGGGCTTCCCCGTGGGTCAGTGACTTCTCCTCTCCCCCACGGTGTTACTGGCCCCTTTTTGCAAGATGAAATGCAGAGCTCGCTCGCTCACCTGAGAGCAGCAGACTGTAAGACTTCAGGAACGTGCATTTCATCCGTAACCGCGCAGCTGAGCTAACCAGCCTGAGGCACCAAGAAAGCAGGGTCCTGCAGGACCAGGTCACAACCCCAGTGCCCCAGCCTCCCCTCCAATACGGCGCCTTCTTCTGAACCGAGGTGACAGGATTGTACCCCAAGGGAGCTCAAGTAGATTTCAATGTACCTGCAGCCCCTCACTGCATGGTCCCGTGCACAGCGGGGTGGAATTTGGTGAAGGCACGAGAGCCGGAGATGGCGGCCACGGAAATGTCACTTCCCACAGCCAGGCCCTCCCGTAGCTTCCCTCCTCCCCTGTGTTTCTTTGCCAGCATAACTTACACCAGCAGTAAGATTTCTGTGTCTAACCAATGCAAAGCATTTGCATTTTATTAAGTGCTTCTCACATTAAATAATGCCTCATTCAATTTTCTTTCTGGAATAGGTATTTCTTTTAATTTTTTTAAGCATACCCATTATTTTTTTCTTTTGGAGGGGAGATGGGCGTGCTCTGACTCTCAGGGGCAAGACTGAGATCCTGGATGCTCATTTTAGACTGATGGGGAGCCGTCTTTGAGGACAGGCCACCAGTGCCTGTAAATCCCCAACTCCCAAATGCCGCACGTTTACTGCTGTGGATTGGGATCTACCCAGTTTGACCTCAATGAGCAAAATGTTTTTCTGCTTTTTTTTTAGAGTTTTGGGTTGGAGAAAGCACAAAGTGTGGTTTTTTTTTATTTTCCTGGAATATGAAGCGCTGGATCAGGCTTATGAACTCTTGGGGCTACTTCTGCTTCACTTCAGTCTGAGGAATGACAGGGGATCAAACTATGCTTTGGTCCTTTGGATATTAAAAATTTATTTAGAGATGTTTTCTCCGTCTCAAATTACTGTCAAGAAAATCTTGTTGTTTGTTGCCTGCAAATTGTGGAGAATTTTTACATTCCAGCATATTTTCTCCTGAATGCTGACAGATTAGAAAAAATCAAAATTACTATGTACATTAATAATAGAATACACACATAAAGATAACCTTGATGTATCTAAACTTTGTGCATATTCCTCTAGATTGCTATTAGATTTTGTATGTGAATGGATTAAACCCAAGAAAAATATTGTGAACTAAATTTAAATTTAAATCTTTTTTCAAAAAAATAAAAAGAATTTGTATCAGTAAGTCAATCATGATTTGTAAGCAGTCTTTGTTTTCAACCATCAAAAATAATCTTTCTATCTGCAAAGAATGCATTTGTAACCTTAAATAGTTGATACTATTCAAATTAGTTAGAGCTTAGCAACCTCTTCCTCAAGTCATAAATTATTTGTTTTTCTAACAGAAAGCAAAGCTTGATTTTATTTTACTGTGCCTACACAGCATCATCCCCTTCATATTATGTTTATTTAGAAAGAGAAATGAAAGTTTTTCTTTTGTTTCTTCTGGAAAAAAATGTATTTGGGGAAAAGAGAAAAACAACAATACTTCTATCAAAGTTAGCAGGAGTCCCAACAGGGAAAAAAATGTCTCTACTTATAATTTTTTCATTTCTTTTGCATTTTTAGTTGTGTTTAGAAGCAATGCTATCTATGATCCATGCATATGACACACTTGTTGAACCATGAAAATCAGTGCAAAGAAGAAAGGTCAGCGGCGGGCTGTCTCTTATGTCAGCCAGCCTCGCTGATGTCTGCTGTGTGATTTAATCATCTGCTTGCTCAAGTACCAAATTTCCTTGGGATTATTCAACCATTGTGAGCTTTCTACAAGAGTCACATACTGAGAAAACACATCACATGCAGCGGATCAGCTGGGAACCTTGCTTGAGGTAACCTGTCGAAACCAAAGTCGGGAAACCAAGTGCCAGACATGTGGTTTGAGAAAATTATTTTCCAAATTCAGTTACGTAACCAAGATGTACAAAGCTTATCCACAAGTTATTCAGATGCCAGAGCCTTTCAAATTATTTGCCTACTGACACAGGTTAAATCAATTAGGGCTGTACTAAATTGCCTTAGTTAGTTGGTCAGATACATCACGGGGGCAATTTCTCTGGAATTTGATTGATGTGATGCCAGGGAGGAAGCTTGCCTTGGAAAGTTACGGGAGGCTCAGCTGTTCAGCTGCTATCTGGTCTAGCTATAGAGACGGAATATTTAGTAAATGGCACGATCTAACCCTTGAAGAAATTGCATTGGGGCAAGAGACTGGTTTTAATGAAATCAGTGCAATCACAGAGACAGATCTGGCCTGGTCTCAGCCCGGGGTAGTTGCTGCCACCTACGCAGAGCAACGGTGTACAGTAAGTCAGTGGAGAAAGAAGTTCTTCAGACATTTTCTCTGCAGCAATACTGTATGACAATAGTTTGCGCTATCACTTCCAGAATGACAGATTAATCTAATTTTGGGGGAAAAGCAGAACTGACACTGACGGATGAACAGGCTGCAGGAGGGGCTGAGAGCAGGGTGTTAATCCTATTGCTGCATCTGAGCCGAGAAAGGACCTCATCCTCCAGCACTGATGACTCAGCAGAGGGCAGATATTAAAGGAAAGGTCCTGTTCTGTTTACCTAAAAACTTGGCTCTGGGAATTTAGTTTGCATGAAGGATGCAGGATCGAGCCCTCAGTTATGGCTGCAAGGTGTTACGAGCTCCCCTGCTCCCTCTCCTGCTCCCGAGAAAAACCCCACAGAAAACAGGGTTCCCCCAAAAGCGCTGCATTTCTCATTTGAAGAACTGCCATTTGAAATCTTTAATTTTTCAATTTTCTTTGTAACAATGTATTACCAGATGCATTTGATGCCTTATTTAACTTGGTTTCCACACATCGTCATGTTCATGAAATGTCTTTGTCTTTCAGTGAGGCAGATGCAACCACAAAATCTTGCTCTTTGGCTTAATTTCCAACTACTTGTCACATTTGTTTTTCTAAATACAGGCCAGCCTGCTAAACGTACTTAATAACTTATAGTTTTCAATGCTTATTGCCCTTACCCAAAAGGCTAACTATTTTCTTCGGCTCATTGGGAGCCCTGCAGAGGAAAAGACTGAAAACTGCCAAGATCAGGAGGAATTGCAGGTTAAAGTTTACGTTGTGCTGTTATTTAAGTAAACAAAGGTAAATTCCAGCAGGAGGGATGAATTTAGACCACATGCAGTGTGTCTTTACTGTGATGAGGTAGAGCTGGAATGGAAATCTTCTCTTCCCATCGCCAGGAGGGACTGAGCAGGAGTGATGCGAGAGGCTGCGGAGGAAGGTTTACCAGAGGGTGCTGGGATGGGTAAAGAAACAGCAGGAAAAGCCCCGGTAGCAGCCACAGCTGTGGCATATGGAGCATTCACACAACCTGCCAGAGTAGGTGTTCATGCTGGGGCCTGGGGTTGGGTCTACACCAGTAGATGAAAACAGGCCAAGTCCTGCTCTCTACTCCTGAGGGCAAGCGGTACAGCATGGCATGCATCCTCCTCCAGCCCGGCCTCCCTGCAATCCCCTCCACCCAAAATGACCTCCTCCCTAACGCCTAGCAGCTCTGGGCCACGTTATCACCCAAACCATGTCCCAGACATTACTATCAAGAGTGAGTCAAAAATGTGCCAGGGAATGCACCAACATTACGCTAACAGCCTGGACAACCGGGGACAGTCCTTCAGCCCTTGTTCATGTACAGCTTATTAATACAGTTGTAGCCAGGGAGCCCAAACTAGCTGTGGAAGATGTGTTTGCCCCTCTCTGATGGATGAGTTGGATGATGTGCCTTTGTATTTCGGTTTCTTTCACACTGGGAGGAAGGTTGCAGAGTTCATTAACTGCTTAAAAAATAGGAATCTAATCAAAACCAACCCTCCAGGCCAGTGGATGAAAACAGGTATATCCAGGTGGTAGTTCATCCCCAGAGCGCTGTGGATATCTGATATCCACTCAGAAATCTCAAATGGCAGTGGGCACTTAAATGTGGGCACCTGATATGCATCCCATGAAAGATGAGCTGACTCTATGCTCTGCTCTCCATTGACAAGTACTGACTAGATCTCCCTTGATACAAGAGCTTAGGTACCTCACATATGCAGACATCTACATACAGGTGTCGTCTTCTGTATCTGAATTCCGTCTGAGGTGTGCTAGTGGCTGTGTTGTCATTGGCCGTGCTATTGCAGGCAAGACATACTGGGGATGCAAATGAAGATACACCTACGTTGCAGCTATCTGGTAATGTGATTGCAGCTTGTAATCAAGGATAAATGAGGATAGCTGTGGCCTATCCTCTATCTTGCGAGACTTACAGCAGTGCAGGTGCAATGATGTATGTGTCATTCACCACTATTATCCAGCATCCAGCTGGATTGATTTATGGATACGTTTAGCCTGTGCTACTGCTTCTCCACTGCTGTGTCTGATGGCCCTTCTGTGTGGAGTTTGCTTGCATCTCTGAATCGCAGTGGAATTGAAGTCCCCAGACTGGGCTGAAGAACTGGGCTCCAACCATAATTCAGATCTCATGGTCATATAACTCAGTATTTCTGCTCAGGTCAAACAGGGAGAGAAGCAGAGCTGGCCCCACTGGATGTGTGAAGCATTGGCCAAGAGGGATACAGCTGTAATCAGGTCGCTGGCGTGATGTGCTTGAAACCAGCGTATGGGCTCCAAATCTATACCACGTTGGGTACTGCTGTCTGAGCCTTGCCTGAACTTGTGGGAGATGTACCATAGTAATTGCAAGGAAAATACAGGAGTGTCTTCTGAAGTTTATTAAAATGTGATTGAACTGTGAGAAATGAAGAGGAAAAAACCAGCTTCTTGAACAGAGCAGCCCTGCTGTTCGGGAAAGTAAAAGTAAAGCCCAGAATGGAGTGGGAGATATATACAGGGAGACACCGCTACAGATATTTTAAAATAACCATGTGGAAAGAATGGAGAATGAAACTGCAAAATGAACTGTAAACAGAACAAATTTACATGAAGCTGAACAAAACCAGGGATGTTAGACTCACTATCTTTATCTTGTGTGAAGGTTTTATTGTGCCTTCAGGATAAAAAGGAGCTTGAAAGGGTTATATATCTCATGAAACACATCTGCTGAGCTTCTAATGGTTATGCTGCAGGTAGAAGACATTGCTTATCAAAGCCTAAATAATGTTCTCGCTTGCACATATAAAGAGGAACCGTAAAGTCTGGGAGTGGGATTCCCCAAAGCAGGTTCACACTGGAAAAATACCTACTCATTCACTGCTGGCAGGGCTAGGAGTCTACGACTAATTCTGCATCAATTAGGTTACAGATCTGCTGTTAATCTATACACAAATCCTGTGGGTGCATTAATATCCCTTAGTGCTTAGAGAGAAATAAAGCAAGATACAGACAAAACTGATAAATTATTGTTTTCTATTCATTGTCTACGCTAGTGATCATAATGACACTGTTCCTTGGCAAGGTTTGGGATAAATGAGCCAGTCACATTCCCTTTCACTCTGGAAATGTCCCAGGGCTTAGAATTTTCTCAGGTGAGTTTAGTGCTTACAGAAAATATTACACTGACAGCCTTGAAAAATTAAGTCTTTGTTTCCAAAGAGCAGAAGCATGCCCAGCAGAAACAGATTTCTCCACAATTTTCCATCAATAGGCTGCCAGATGTTCTCTGCAAAATGGGATTTTCCATGTGAGAGACTCAGCTCCCATGCCTCTTGTTAGCAGCAGAAGGGACATCCTTGTGTCTTCTGCAGACCCTCCTCAATGGAGCAAGGTGGCAGCTGTGCTCCTCACCATAGGGCACCCAGACGCTGCATGACAGAGAGGATGTATGTGCATATTTGTGCTCGTGCTCTGCTGCCTGGACAATGGCCTCCAGCATCTTCCCCACGTGAGCCTGATGACACTGGAGCCGCCACCGACACCATAGCCCAGCCTTCTCTCTGTCTTCCCCATTTTCCCTGGTGGCCCCGAACCCCGCAGGCTGTCTGTTTTCCGTCCAGATCTCTTGGTATAGCCCTGCTCTATAATTTCCCTGCTCTCTGTACATGTTCGCAACCATCCTATTTGGTTCAAGTCCATGACAGATAGGGCTGGATTCAATCCAGTGAATCAGCAGCTTGACTTGCCATTTATGACACACCTTTTCCAGGTTCTCAACACACCAGTACCAGATCTTGGCTCTAAAATTTTTGCTATAGAGCAACCATGCTAGGAGGTGTTACAAAATTCTGCTCCAGGTACCTGGAGCACAAAAAGGTTCTTTTTAACATTTACCTGTGATGTTCCACATTCCTGTTCATCCAAGAGTAAAACAGCACCAAGGAGTTTCTCACATGACCAATGGGGTATCATACCATGTATTTGGCAGGCTTGCCTGCTACCCCTCAATGGTTTTTTGTTACTCAGTTGCCTCAGTGGGTTTAAAAATATTTTAATTGATTTAAATACATTCACATCATTTCTGTAATGGTTTTTAATTGTGTAATTAGTGTAAAGACACATAATCATGTAATTAGGCTGTGTAATTACAATGTGTAATAATATTGTAGTGCTGTTATACACATCCTTTTTAAACACAGAGGGAAAACATACATGCATATAACTCCAAAACCATAACTATGAATCCCTGAGTGTCTGTACATATTTCCTTACATATATTCCAGTTTTCCTTCTGCAATCATGGAAGTTTAAATACCGGAATATATGCTATTATAAGGCTGCTGGGGAGACACTGGATATTTTTGAAAATAAACTCCATTAAATTGTGTGGTGCCAACATGAAATGGTCGTGCTCAGGTGGGGCATGTCTAAAGGCAGATGTTGAGGAAAAATGAGTGAATTTAGCTGAAGACGTGATTATAATGCACACTTAATTCCTGTGTGGATGCCCTTACTGCAAAGGATAGCGGTGCTTTTATCATGTGTCATAACTCTCCTTTTCTTATGGTGGAAATGGATGCTGGCCTGATCCAGCTCTCCTTGAGGTCAGTGAAAAAGCTCCCAGTGGCTTTGGCAGGGTAGGCTCACACTCCCTGCGAGGATGATCCCACTCCATGAAAGGCTTTAAGGCTCCTTGTATCCATGGGAAATCGGTGCCTTATTCTGCTCCCCCCTGCTCCTGTGCTGGTAAAGTCAGACTTAGTTTCAGGGGTGTAAGGCACTTGGATTCACCTACTTTTCTGAGACAGGGCAATATGTCTCGAAAAGAAAGAGTTTGTTGCTGTTAAGTTTCATCAGCTCCCAAGTGGATCAGACAATCTGTTCCATGATGCTGAAAAGTGTTTTACAATTCACAAAATTAAAGTACAATGGGATTAACAGCTAGCAATTACTGACTCGCTTTGAGGAGTTCAGGTGAGTGTCTCCCACATTCATCTACATTTTACTCATTTTAAGAAAAGGATGGTAAATTCCTAAACCAGGCAGATGTTGCAGGTTTGCATACGAGACATCCTTCACCCCCAGCTGTGGAAACAATACTGGTTTTGTACAGAATTAATAAGCAGTTTGCAAAATGTATCACGTCTTCAATAGATGATGGACATGTTAATAAAGCCGTATTAGATTTTGCAGAAGCACAGCCCCGTTTCATTCATGCATTGGCACTGCAGT
This sequence comes from Gavia stellata, assembly GCF_030936135.1. NCBI lineage: Eukaryota > Metazoa > Chordata > Aves > Gaviiformes > Gaviidae > Gavia > Gavia stellata. The sequence goes on along the minus strand of NC_082597.1, from coordinate 15,091,500 downwards.
TAACTACAGTGAATACAGTGTTTAATGCAAACAGGTGCCAATGCTGGAAGGCTTCTGTGCAGTTACCTGAGTGGAAAACCCCTCATAACGGTGCCTCAGATGATATTGCACAGCTGGCTAATACCTCCTTTGCAATATGTACAGATCACTTCAGGATGTGACAGTCTTTCCAAAGGGTCTGAGATACTTTTAAGGTCAGCAAGCAGCCACACCAACAGCTTGTTGCCACCAAGAGAAGGTTTGGCTCTCCCTCCCTCTTCTCCCTCCTCAACCCGCACACCGTGTGTTGTGCAACAAGTCCACGTGCTGCTGGAGCTTGTGGGGTGTTTCTGAGCTGATCTAATCCCTAACACAACAGGAATGTATTCACTTTTTTTGCTCTGTGAACTCCAACATGAAGCTCAGCAGCCACGAGGCAGGAGGATGGAGCCTGCACCTGGTGGCAGGGGCTTGAGGTGGGGAAGGCAACCGGACCTCCTTCATCTGGTGGTGATGAGCTGTTGGGATCAGCTTGTATGCAATGCACATCACTAGTAAGAGCACCCAGGAGAGCAGACAAAGCACCCTCCTGTGCCACAACACATTCATTGCTAATTGAGACTATATATTCTAAGGGAGACTAAAAGTGTGTATACAAAAGATACATAGACTTACAATCTAATATTCTTATTTTAGTTCACTTACTAGAATCAAAATCTTACTTTTGTGCTGCTACTGTGTTAGGAAAAAGCTGCTTCTCCTCTCCCCAAAGTGAAAATAATAGTGGTTCAGATGAAAGCCACACTGCCACGCATTCAAAATGATCGGTTTCTAACATTAACACTTTTTTGTTCCTTAAGATGATGTGGATAGAATGATACATATTATAATGCTCTTTCAGGCTCTTAAAGCTTGTGTTTTTCAGTGCTACTAAAATGCAGACAGCCTGCAGTGAAATCCAGGTAAATATGTTCAGAGGGAACTCTATTAGCGAGAGATGCATGTCCATTCGCCGACAGAGCACGAGAACCACCAGGGCTGGAGGGACCTCCTGAGCAGCATTTTGTTTAGAACGTGCCTTAAAATTGTCAGTTCACCTCCTTTATTGTGACAGCCTCATAATCATGGAAAGTTCTATCTGCTGAAGACAGAGCTGGCTTTTCCGGCTCCTGGCCAAAGCGGTCTGGGCAGTACCGGGGCGATGGTAGATATTGGTGCACAGCAGCACATTGCAACTCCAGCCCTAACTGATGCGGGGGCAGAAACGGCTGCTCGTGGAGAAAGCCGCTCATTTCTTTGCCTGACAGACTGACCTCTCGCTGTCTTGGACCAAACACCTGTTGGAAAACTGCATGGAAACCACTCTATATTCAACTGGGAGAGTGGGGAAAACTTCTCCAAGCAAATGCTTTTATTCATTGAATTTAGCTCCATGATTTCTGCTGGTGATTTCTGTGATAACAGGGTTTGATTTCCACACATGTGCTGTTCACAGCTCCACCTGCTTGTTCCGCTTGTGCTATTCTGAGCTGCTCCATCTTCTGCTTGCTACTCTTACTAGGATGTTCTCTTGTTAGGATGGTTCCTAACTTCATGTGGCATGTTCTTCTTCTTCCTGATCAAATATCTGAAACTTTTGGAGAAAGGAGGAAAAATCAAAGATTTCTAACTAACAAGGTGAAGTCACACAGAGAAAACCTCTGCATGACGTGCAACTTTTTTAGTCGGACTTTCTCTTTCTTGGAATTTGCTATGAGTTAGCTGATGGCTGATATGAATGCTTGTAGCAAACAAAGACTGAGATATCAAAGCAATTGCATGGGTTTTATTTGTATGTATCTTGGTGAATGCTTCTTACTGCCAATCTCCAACAGCTCAGCCAGAGCAGTTGCTACAGCACCTGAAGTTTCTCATGGCACATGGGTCCTGCTGAACCTGCTGATGAATGAGACACAGAGTTTTTTCTCTGTACAGTACAGATTTGGGGGTTGCTGCTTGTATAAGTGAAAAAGCAAAAGCCCTGAGCCGACAAGAGTGCAGAGGAGCCTGGCATGACATTAATGAGAGCGCAGCATTAATGAGAGCAGCACTCAGCCCCGGCTGGATCCTGCCTGGCAGACGGATCCCACCTGGCAGCTGGGAGCCTGGCAGCCGCCTGCCAAACTGCTCAGCACTGCGAGGCGCAGGTGTCACCTTATCCCCCCCCCGGCACCGCTGTCCTCCCATCACATCCTGCCCTGCTCGCTATATATAGACACACCTCACCCCCTGCGTTTGCCGGAGACACAGGCCGGTTTGGGACATAGAGCTGTGCTGTGCAGATGCAATGCCTGCAAGGCCACTTGGCCTCGTCCCTCTGAGCAGGATGAGGTTGGTACCGTTCCCTCTTTGGCACTCCCTTACGCTGTTTGACCAAAACGGCACCTCCTTTCAACTTTCTCTGTTTGACAAATGTTTCGTGAGAGTTATTTTTAGCAAATTGTTTTTTACAGTAACATGCACTTTTATCCTATCTTCCTCATGAGGAACCCCAACCATTTCAGAAGGTTAGTTGAAAAATCCTTGCAGAACATGCTGGAGGCAAGCAAATAGTGCTGGAGCCCCAGGGGAAACTGAGGCACGGAACAGTTATGTGCTTTGCCCAAAGTCATAGAGAATTGGAAGTAGTCTTTCAGCTGCCCACTCCTCTGCTCTGGCCTCAAGGCGAGGACTGATTCCAGCCTCCTCCTGTTCTGCTTTTTGGGTGCTTTTGAGCAAAAATACAGTGTTCATTTTGAATCCAGGCAACTGTAGTTATGCCAGCACTGAATTACTTCTCCCTTTCCTGCACCTAACTGTATTTCTTTTGATTGCAGAGGGCTAGACAAGCTCTTGATGAGGCAGACTGGGCAGTGTTGCTGGGGGACACTTGGTGTTTGTTCATCACATGAAATGACACAACTCAGAGGACCCTGCGCAGCTGCTTGCGTCTGAAAGTGGGGACACAGCCATGACAAGGGGTTAATTCTCCAGTCAAGCCCATAAATCCTGCATATTAACAGGGTTTCTTAGCTTAGCCAGTACTGCAATAACGCAGCTATGAGGCTGTGAAGACCTGAGCCAGGCTCTGCCCTGTGTCTGTGTGGGCTGCTGTGAGCTTAGGGGATCCGTGCGCCGTGCTCCATCAGGTGATATACACATGGCCAAAGACAAAAATACTCGAAATGTTCCTTTCCAGATGGAAACAGCATCTCAGTAACATCCGGAGAAGGGAAATGACACACAGAAGTTGAAATGCAGAGACCAAACCAGCAGCTCAAAGCACATTCACTTGGCACAAGGTGCTGTGCGGATATTAGCTGAGTCCTAAATCCAATACAGCTGTGTCAGCTCAACGCTGTGCTGAGGCGTGTCACCTCCAGGCTCGGTGCTGGTATGGAGCCATGCTGCCGCAGCTGCCTCCAGGCCTGGAGCAAGCAGCGGCCCTTAAGCGTCAGCATCTCCAAACCCCACCGTGTCACTGCAGCGCTGCTGCAACCTCCTTCCCTCCCAAGTTCAGGGAGGCATGTGCATGGAAGAATATGCTGCCACAGGCTAAGTTTAGATGTGCTTAACGCTCTCCTAAAACTCTCTCAGCATGCGAAGTAATTCAATTAAGAAGATTTTTCTACTGGGTACGAACAACTTTGCATTCTGCCCATCTTTTTTTTAGATACTTTGAACCAGGAGTTATAATCCGATGCCAGGTCGATTTCTAGGTATGCTGAGCTGGACAGAGGATAATGAGGTTTTTGTTTCAGGAGAAGAGAATTGTCTTCACAGCTTTGTTAGAACAAAGATTACAGGCTTGATTCAGATCTTGCTCACACCGCTGTGATGGTTGAAGTAGTTTCTTGCGGCCATAGCAGAAATCAGGTGATGGAGGTTTATCGTGGACATCCACTCCATTGGCGAAACCCACTCATGCCCCACGTTGTCTGTTGGAGGTGCTGGGTGTGGGTTCAGTCTAAAAGGTGACTGAAGCCTGGACGGAGCTGCAGGACACAGCATGCCCTGGTGCAGTGCCAGCGAGGCTGCATGCTAATGGCACTTGCTTTTATCTTATGTTTTCCTCAGCTGTAACAAGAGAAATGCTGCATCTTCAAAATGCTGAATTTCCTAGACCAGCTCTTCTCTATCTTTTTCTCTTTAAAGGAAATTGCTGCAAAGTGTTGATTGACAGTATTTGTGAATATAGCTTTTTGCTTATCTAGAAACCACTTCTACTGTGGGCACTGCTTGCCTACTGCTCATTAGAAATAGTTAATATCTATTTTCTGGAAGCTAAAAGTTCCTCAGGCATGGCCCATGGCCCATGGCCCATGGCCCATTTAGTTTGTCAGCTGCAGCAAGCATCCTGGCTTCAATCAGTATTGTGGACTTCATCTCATGAACCCGGTAGCATAAGCCCTGGTAGCATTTGGCACATTTGAATTGTGATCTGTAGATGAGAATTGATTATTTTGTATGTGCCGACCTTCAGAAAAGTTTCTTACAGCAGCTGCTGAAATGATAGCATCTCCTAGGAAGATTATAATCGGCAGAGGCAGGTTGGTTGGTTCTACCTTGTTTATCTTCGGCTGAACAAGGGAACAAATGCTCCGAAGCACAGCCTGAGATCTTATCGGCCAGAACTTAATAGACAGCGCTGGTTCCCTGGCATGTTTTGTGAGCTGCTCCCACAGCAAAGTTCTGAGTGAAAGGTACTGGACATGCCTGTGTTGAAAATATTTTTAAGTATAACTGTTAGGTAAATAACCAATTTTTCAGTTCAATGGCTGAAGCAAGCAGTAGAAAAAATAGTTTGGGGCTGAACCAAAATGGAATTTTTAGTTTCTTTTGAAAAATGGGGTTCTCGCTACTTCCTATTGTATTGTTTTCTTTAAAGTTAAACTGGAATATGTCATTAAATACTTTGTGAGTTATTTAGATACTTCAATAACCTTTTTATTGGTGAATTTTAAATGAGCCTAATGTTGCATGAGCGGTACAAGGAATCACTGAAGCCTGGCTTTCAATCAACAGCATGTGTCCTCCTTCGCCTACATGGCCAGAGTACAACAACCCAGCTCCTTTGCCACGGCCCCATGACACCTCCATAGCAATACCCTTTTTCCTCTTACACCCATGCACCTTCTGTCTATGATACCCATCTTTCTCATGTCCTCAGATCCTTCACTAGTACTTCCAGCTCCACTCACACCCCGGACCTTTGCAAACTCCCATGCTTCCCACATGCCCCAAATGTCTCTTACAGCCTCTTTGCTATAGGACTTTTGGCTTCATTCCACTTTCCCTACATTATTTTATATTTTTTATATACATATATCTACACAGACACACACACACACACACACACATGCAGGAATACTTGCAATGTTTCCCATGTATTCTACCTAACTTTATTTATCATGACAGATGATCAAGAAAGAGCAGGCAGTGCAGCATATCTGAACTGAGATTTGAGCTGACTTGGTCAGCCAAGCACCCTTAAGCACCGAATCTCCTGGCTTTCCCTTAGTGGGATCACTAGCTAATGCTCTCTTTTTTTATCCAGCCATTGATCTTCAGAACACTTCTGGGAGTTTAATATTTTTAAGACATCAGCCTTTTGTTAAATTTTGTTGAAATTGGACACTGGATTTAAAAGTTATTAGGGAGGGGGATTGATAAACAGGTGGGCAGATAAGCAGTGTAATTTCATAAGGAAATTATTTTGATGGGAAAATAAGAAATTTTTGCGTTCAGATAGCAAAATGAAATGTACTAGCATAAAAAAAAATTCCAACTAAAGCAAAGCATTAAATTCAACAGCCATCCATTAAAAGGCTTTGTTTCTTGAAATACTATCGCTCACTGAAATTGCAGTTTGTCATAAAAGGCTCCATAATTGGGTTTGTGTTGGTTTGAGATCTAGCTGGTACACATCATGCCACAAGTTTCTGAATATATTTCTGAATATAATGATTGCCATTGAAAAAGTCCTTCTATTTCTTGGAGGATGGGGAAATATAACAATCAGAAATGTCATCCTTGCTACCAGCTCTGAAAGTACGTGAATTTAACTCCAGAACTTGGGCATGTTGCAAATCTAAATAGGCAACTGCAGTTCCTTTACTTGTGTTATCCAAATGAGTAGTGCAGTGTGCAAGCATATGACCTGCCACTGTAGTGCCAAGGCTGGTTTGCCTGTCATCATCTATTTAAAAGCAACAATACTAGTGCAGTCCTGGAAGGATGGGAGGGTCAGCCATTCATTGCTATAAGGCACAAATTCTCTCTTTAAATGAGAATGCAAGTTAAAAATCAGATTATCCAAATGGGAGAGTGGAGCACAGAATGAGAACTATTTTTATGTTAAATACCTCATTATGTTCATTGGGAACTGTGAGCTAATCTGTCACTAGAAAATGGCAGACAAAGCAAAATTGTAATCACTAGAGACTAAGTTTCTTGGAAACTTAGAGAAAGAAGTGTCAAATACTAGGTTAATTCACTTTACTAATTCAATAGGATTCAAATGTTGAGGTGGAGTGGGAATGAAAAGAGACTGCTGTACTTTCCAAGAAAGGCACAAGCCATCGAAAGCTGACCTTTAGCTCTACCACATAGCCCTGCCAAAATGCATCAGCTCTCTCCTAACATATTCACACCACACCCATCTCCATCATGTACCCAATCTGCAAGGACAGTCCCATCAGGAGCAAGCAGTTACTGTTCTTCAGAAGAGACCTCACTTTTTGGGTGCATGGTAGTCGATACTGAAAAACCAATTTTCAGAGATTTGAGAGGCATGTCTAGGTAAATTCCAGTTCTGGAAATAGGTATTAGATAGCTAAAGTTAGGAGTCCAGTGATGAAGGCATCCAAAGGTAGATACGTTCTCCATTCATTTCTGAGTCTTCCTAGTTAGAATGTTTGTTAGTACAGGGTTAAGATACATGTATTTTTTTGTTTTGGCATCTGTCTACTATGAGCTGAGCAGAAACAAACCTTTTTTTACATACTTCAGCCATCAGTCATCCTCCAGATTAAATTTTGGGTCAATTTTCAGCAAATATGTGTTACACTTGAGTCAATGATCTAGAAATGAAAAGTACCAAGTCCCTCAAACTGTCAAAGCTAGCCAGTTCACAAATTCCACTCTTAGAAAAAAGGCACAAAATATTAGCTAGACTGGACAAGTGATGAATTGCTGCATTCTTTTCCTGTTAAAAAATGGAATTGTTCCATGCAGCAGGCTTTGATCTGAGTGATAGTTATAACAGCCCATGTATACTTATTATATGACAACATTCACCTCCTCTTCCCAAGCAGGCTAAGAATGACAATACCATTTATAATGCTTTGACTGTTAGAGTTTAGAAAGTAATACTAGATATACATTAAAAAAAATAGAAAAATCCCCCTTTGCTTTTGCTTTTTGTCTGCTTAAATGATGATATAATATTTTTCTATAATTATGAACACATAAATTGAGAAAACATCTAGTCCAGGGATTATGAAAGTTGAAGGTCTGAAATAAAAGTGAAATAAAGAGATTTGCTAAGCAAATGGGATACAAATACATGCCCTATGAAAAGAGACGCGAGAAAGGCAGGGAAAAGAAAGAAGAAATGTGAACCAGGGTGGAACTGAGGCACAGCCCAGGAAACCTGACTGGAAAAGAAAATGGAACATTTAATATTTTTTATTATAAATTCCTAGTTTGAAAGAGATTATACTTTCTCTCTGCAACTTTTTTGATGAGGGTCTTAGTTTATGCCAGAAGACAACCTAGCTGACAAACATAGGCTAATAACTGTGATTTCAATGCTATGCAGAGCTTTAGAGAATATTCTGAAGAATAACAGGACAAAATGTAATGAAGGTTTAGTGGGTGCTGAACTAACCTGATGGGTTTTAGGTGTAGCTCTAGAATACTAAAAAAGAATCTAAGTAGCATACAGTGTGCCATGGTGGGGACCAATGTCACTAGCCATCAGAACCTCTCGCGGTGCTTACCCCATTTCCTTGCGACGGTAACTTTCACTGCGCTCCCAGTGCTCTGAAGGGTCCTGCATGTTCCTGATACTCATACATGTACAAATATATATACTTCAAGGCTAGTAAGACCACAGTCACAGTCACTCTGTGAATTCAGCACAAAAGCGGAGGATGGCAATGTGTGCTCACATCCATAGGCATGAAGTAAGGATTTGGGTGGAAAGGGCAGTGGCAGGATCGTAGCCCGTGAAGTTAATCTGAGGTGTGATTATTGCTAGTTGAAAACTTTTCCCAATACCTCACCATGACGACTTGAAATACAGTTGGCAGCGGCACTAAATCGAATTTTTGGTGCACTTAGCAGTGTTAGGTTAACGGTTGGACTTGATGATCTTAAAGGTCTTTTCCAACCTAAATGATTCTATGATTCTATGGATACAAAGATGCCACCCACCCTTTCAGGTGAACCAACAGGAGCCAGACTGTTGGTTGTTCTGTTTTCCTGCTGAACCTCACAGCGACATGAACTTTCCTTCCTGGACTTCTCTTCATGTCTCTTCACTAAGTCAGATCTAGTCTTTGCCTAGAAACAGGGAGAACTGGTCTCTTCTAAAGTGGACACCCTGTGAGAGCCAGAGACCCAAGCAGAGGCCTTTGGACTGCCTCTTTGCACCCAGCTCCAGCTGCTCCAGAGGTTCCCAGATTGTTCTTTGAAAAACACTTGCCATAGTACAGAGGGCAAAGGTCAATATTACCCTATCCACAAAAGTTTTTTGAGACTGATGTTGGGTGAGCACACACTCTGTATCTATCTGCAACACCATTAACTGCACTGAAAAGCAATGGATGGGCTTCAGCTGGACTTAGGGAAGAAGGTGACACCTTGCCAAATTGTTTGTGATCAGGATCTTATACAGAAATTATTCTGAAATATGAAATCCTATGAGTTCATGCTGTAATCCCCAATACTTAGCATTTTTAGAACATTTTTATACCTATATTTGTGTCTGAGTACAACTTTACTACCTCTAACCTTTGTGAGAACTGCTTGATAGATGAGCAGACACAGCCTCGGATGCCAGCTGCTCACTAGTGTATAAATGATTGATCAGTGTATAAACCTGCTGATCTTCTGGCATCATTGTAAACATACAACTTCTAATCATTTCACAGAGCCCTTTCAGGGATTTATTTAAGATAAGCTTGTCAGTCCTCTTCAGGAAAATAGTTGGGCTGATGGTTATATGGGAAGATTTATTGTACTTAATAACATGTCATCTTTGCCCATATGGGCTAAGAATTAACACTGACACATCAGCAGGGAGCATACTTATAAAACTGAGGCAGAACAATGGAGGGCAGTTTTGCTCTTCGGATAGCTACCACCTTTGCTTGGAAGTGCTGAGGCCACATGAGAGTGAATGCTCAGAGGCTTTCAGCTATCGTTTTAAATCCAACAACTAGATACTGCAAGCTAGTTCTGAAAGGGCATAGAAATGCAGCCTTAATGCTGATACAAATTTCTATTCTCCCAAGCAAAGTTGCTCCTTAGCCATTTGGCATTACTTCTTTCCATGTTGCCAAATCCAGCATTTCTGTTAAGGATCACAGAATCACAGAATGATAGGGGTTGGAAGGGACGTCTGGAGATCATCTAGTCTGTGTTTTTGTGGCTGTTCTCCTAAGTACAGCACTTTTTTACTTTGCCAGCATGGCTTCTGTACTGAGTTTCCAAGCAACTCTTTGACAATGTTTTCTTCTCCTTAACATTTGAAACACATTGAATGATTTCTAGTACACTTCCACTTTCTCTAGTAGACCAATATTTGTCTCTGTAGGATATATGATGTCTGATCTTTACTGCTTTATCAGAGTTTTATATGCAAGGGGTCAGCCAGTTGTTATTGTCAGAATGTTATGATAGTTCTTCAAAGGAAATGTGAACGTATTTGATACACATCAAACATTAAAACAGCTGAAAAATGTTGTTTGAAACTCTGTACTCAAGGATTAGTATAAGTAAGATTCACGACTATTTAAAAAGTGTATGAATTGCTCTAATGGATTCAATTTACTCCCACCCTCTAAAATTCTTACTGATTTCACAGGATGAAAAAACCTCACTGCATAATCATGTCCAACACGCCCAGTGGATTTTGGTTCAATAATCTACTTAAAAACAAAAAGAATAGTAGTAAACATTTTGTAGAAAATGAGTCCATTTTAGCCATGCCAATCCAATTTGGTTTCTGAACGTGCTCTTTTTGAAGTAACCACTAAATAACTGAACTATTGTACTCCGCAGAGATTCCAGATGCATCCGTTTTAGCAGGCATTTACATAACACTGCTATTTTTCTCAATTCTTATCCAATGTGCACTTATCTTTCACATATATCATTATGGTAGAAATGTAAAAAGTACAGCTGAACAGGAAGCAAGAAATTATCAACCTTTACACTTTATTGCTGGTAGCAACGCTGGTGGATTTACTCAGTATTTCAAGATGGTTGTCCACTTATTAGAGCCTATAGTGGGCATTCAGGGTCTTCAGCTATACCAGACAGTGGGGAGTGTTCATCCTGTAAACATCTACCTTTATTGATTGAACTGTCCAAGTGTAGTGAGAGGTTATGAAACCCTTGGAAGAGTGGGGAAGGAAAGCAAACAAAGTCATAGGGAGGCACAAAGTGCCCTGATACTGTTAGTTCAGAGAACAGGCCTTACATTGGGATGCCTTGGTGTCTGAATTCAGCGCACCTGTAGAAAAGAAAGAAGGTTGCTCCTGGTCTCCTCTTCTTCATGTCTTTTTGCCTCCTTCTAGTGAGGACGAAGGAGGAGATAGACCTACAACATCCAGATTTTCTCCAGATTGCTGGGAGCCAGTGGCAATGTCCATTTTCTCTCTCTCTCAGCTGCTGCGGTGAAGAGGATCAAAGAAGTCTTCATGTGTGTTACCAAATGGTTGATTCTATAAGCATGGCCTGATGCAAAATGATACATCAAGGAGCAAGAAACATAGCCATGCACTGACAAAGAGCATGTGGGAAGTCAGCTGAACACGAGCTGGAGCGGTGCTGGCAGACAGAAGGGCTGCTGAGCACCTTGGGTGCAGACAAGGAAATGCTGAGCAGAAGTAGAGGGGTTGTAACACCTCTGGGTATGGCAGAGTCAGAAGCACTTCTGGAACAGTGTCCAGCTCTGATTCCACAGTTTATGCAGTGCTGATAAACTGGAGGGGATTCAGGCCATCCTATAGCCTGTGTGATACTGAAGACTAGTGTAAATGATCATGCTGATCAGACACAGTTACACAAAGAGCAGCGAGTTTTGGTTTCAGCGTGCATGTACTAGCCAGGAACAACACACTCAGTGATTAGGAGAAAATCAGCTGGGAACACCAGAAGGCAGAAACTGAGGGAAATAGCGTACAGGAACCAGAGCAATGGTCTGCCTTGTGTCATACGCTGCCATCTAGAAGGGTGCAACTGCTTTGAGATGAAAGAGCATTTTGAGATGAATAACTTTGTGCAATGGCATCCTCATGCCAGCTCATTATGATCCTGAAAATTTTTAGATTTACGAAACTAAGGTGAAGGTGGTTCATAAAAACAAATGTGCTGTAGTGTTGTAAATACATTTAGTCAAACGGGATTGCAACTAAACCTCTATTTTCAGTTTTACCATGTCTGTAGAGTACATTTCATGCTAAATGCTCTTGAAGTAGGTGCATAAAAATATTTCTGACAGCTGGAGTGCTTGCATGCCAAATGCCTGAAAGATTAAACATAGTAACATGGACCATGTGCTACGAACAAAATAATTTATTTCATTTAAAAACATGAATTAAGAAAAAAAAATCCTCCAGATACAAGAGATAGGCAAAACCTTGATAAAATATCTTTGGATTATAATTTCACTTGTTTTCTATTGTGTAACTTTCTAGCAAATGAAGTTAGTACACACCTATAGCAATCTTGAGTGCAATATTACTCATGAATATTATGTCTCTGTTTCCTCTTCTGCTGCTGTTTTCTGGTATAGTACCGAGTAAAACTGCACAGACGTATCGAAGTCAACAGACAAAGATATTGGCAGTCAAGAGCAGAACCCTGACTCTCAGTCGCAGCAAACTTGGCCCTAGTAGGGTCATCCCAAAGCCAAGGAACTAAAATACGTGGGTGCCCTAGTCTGGGCCTGTCCCAGGGCCAGGCTCCCAGGCATCCAGGGAGAGATCTGTGGGAATGACAAATGGGAGTCCACAAGCTTGTCATTCAGGAGAAGATGAGGGACCCCACAAAAAGTCCAGATCAACTCTGGAAGTGGGCCAGAAATAACAGGAACAGTTTCAAGGTTCTAGAATAAAGCCATATGATAATGACTGGCTAAATAGAGAAAAACTACGCTGCCAATAACTTTTACTGGTTACTGTAGTAAGCAGTCTTGGACGCTACCTGTAACAGAAACCAGGAAGAGCCAGGTATCTCAAATATCTCTTTAGGTATGACTTAAATGTCTCATTGAATATAATTTTGGGAACAGGGCTGTTTGCTTTGCTTTCATTTGGATTTTTTGATAGCTCCTAAAGCTACTGACAACATCCTTTGTTGCTGTTGACACTATACCCAGTAACGGAGAGGTTACCTGCATATTTTTCAGATGTTTTGTTTGCAGATAGAAAATGATCCTGGCTTTACGAAACTGCTGAAGAAGAGTCAAAACAAATTCACAGTGGAAATGACATAATGAAACTAACGACTTTTTAAATCTTGAGAAAGATTTCCAAGAAAATTACTGGAACTTGCTTCAAGAAGGAGCAATTACAGCTCAGTTCTACAGCCTTCCTCTGTGTGCAAGGACAAGACATTAGGGCTGGTGTGAACATACGGGCAGCCCGGGCAGCTCTCTGAAATGGCAGGCTGGACTGTGCAGCAGAAAAGTCATCATAGATCAGCTGTTCCCAGTCACAGTCCAGATTCTTGGCACAAACCTGCCTTGATTTTTTTAGTTAACACTTTAACACTTTGACCAAAAACATTCATGCAAGAACAGCTGAGTCATGAGCTCTCACATTCTCTGCTGTTCCTCCTAAAAACGTAGTTTCTATCAGTAGGGAAGAAGGTATGGATGGTGGGGTATGATAATCTTCGTGTGTGACTAGCCCTACCCAGAATAAAATCTGTGCCAGCTACTTCCCTTTTATCTATCTATGTATTGTGAAATATCTCTGATTTTTTTGTCCAAGCTTCAAAACACCATTTCTAATGCAATTACTAGTGATGGCACAGTCAGACTTGTCACTTTCTAGCTCAATAAATATGGTCTTGCTTTTAACAGGCCATAGACTCCTTTTAAGTTAACAACCCAGATCTCCAGATCTGTCCAGGTTTTGTATGGACTTGTCTTTAACAGCCCAGAGATTTGTTTTAGTTTGTAACAGCACTTTCTAATGACTTCATCCCCCATTCCCATGCATCATGTCACTCTACTTTGTATTGATCAACCCCTCTGTGCCTTGCCGCCCTACAAAATTTTTCAGCTGAGCACAGAGCCCATACAATACATTGAGTTCCCTATACCGTATAAGAAGCGTGTTTTTGAGGCTGTCCAGCTTTTTGCTACCAACATGCCTTTAAGTCCTCATACTTGGTCACTCATATCATGAGCCCATTAAATGGAATGATAATTTCTTTAACTGATCTATTGTATGAGACTCCTTACAGAGTGTAAAAGCAAGAGCAAGTGGGATCCATCTTTCTATGAGACAGAAAGCAGTTCACCATGTTTTTCCTTCACTAATCAGTGGGGAACTAGGACTTTATTCATGGTCTCCAACTTCTTCAGTTAAGTAATTAATGCATATGTTTAGGACTAATTTTACTTTCTCATTATAGAAAGTAGAGCTGGAAAGGAACTGTTGGATCAGCTGATGTATCAATCAGCACTACTGCAAGATTGACCTTTATTTAATAAGGTATTTTAATCAGCTTTTGACTTTTATTTTTGATGCCTCATTTGCCTCCCCTTAAGAGTATCATCATTTAGCACATTGGTAAAGTAGTTCCCTGATAAAATATTTTTGTCAGGGCTTAGTCTCGGAATACATACTTTAATAATAATTCCACCACCATTTACCTTTTCTAATTCACCTTTCATTGCTGAACCACAACATACCTTATCAACAAAGTCAGTCTCATTCCTCCCCATTTAAAAGACAGAGAAATGGAGAAATCAAATGATAGATACAAGCTCAGTAAGAGAACCAGGAATCAAACTCAGCTATTCTGAACACCGCTCCAGGGCTTTTGCCTTGCTGCCACTCAATACCAGTAGAAAAATCTACGTAGCTTCTCAGATGCATATCCATGTGCTTCTCACATGCTCATAAACACAAAAGTAGACGTTTTCAAAAGGAAGACCTGGAAATGTCTTCTAAGTCTGTATTGAAGAACCTTGACTTCTGGCCTCACTCCCCAGTTTCTTCCCTTCATTTTCTACTAAAACCTCCAAAATACTTTGATTTTCTGCCTGCCTTAGTTTGAGGATGTTGTCCCCTCAAGTTGGAGGTTCTCAGACTTCCAGCTCTGATCTCTAACAACAGTGTCCTACACAACATACTGTAGACTGCTGTGGAGGAGGGAGCCCCAAAATCCTCTAGCTGGAGCTGTTCTGCTTTGTGCGACAGAATTCAACATACACTGGGCAAGAGAGTGCATGACACTAAGGCAGTGCAAAAGGAAGTCCTGGATTTGGATCCAATGACTCTTCATACAGTCCTTGGATGATAGTTCATAGCTTGGGCTTAGATCCTACAGCAGTGCTATAAGAGTCTTCATCCTGGAGAGGTTAAGCTCCCTCTGATGCCAAACACAATGAAATTTCCATATTTATATGTTCTTTTTTTAAAATATTATTTATAAAGTTGAAATCACAGGCAAATGGTTGCCATTATCTAAACAAGGACATTTTGGGGAAAAAGTTTTATAAAAAAATCTGTTAGCTTGGCTTCTAGTTGCAGGTTTCTAGATGAAATACGTCTTGTACTCAGAGCTCCTTGTAGCTCATTGTGGAGGTGGTACCTGAAGGAAAATAGGTTGTAATTAAATAAAGAAATTAACAACTGGAGCTAATTGCAGTGATGCTGTGATAAATGAGCCACTTGTTGGTTGAAGCCGAAAGAGAACATGTGAGCTCTTCACAGCTGTGACAAGACTTTGTTCTTGGTTGATATGGCAGACAATCACGTTTTGAAGCTATAACTGAGGGCCAGGAATTCCCAACCTGGAACCTATGGCTGTGGGCTTCAAAGACGAGCCTGATTTTGCCTTTGAAAAGCAGGGTACCTAAATAGTTCTCTGAGGCAAGAGCATAAACCTTTTGACGTAGTTCCAGGTTCCTCTGGACAGCTGGTGGGCTGTCTATAGCAATCCATCACAGATCACTCCCCAATGAGTTTCTTCCACATTCCCCTCCTCAAATGGAAATTCAAGTGGCCAAGTTGGTTCTGAGTTCAAAGTCACCTTAAGTCCTTTGAACATGGAGCCACACACTGAAACAGCAAGAGGCTGAAGTGGATCTCTCTTGAACTCTTTAGAAAGGAAGGATGGAAGAAGACTAGCAGACACGAAGAGAAATGCCAGTCTACAAAAAGGAAGAGAGTAACAGAAACCCTGCATTTTATTTTGGAAAGTATTTTTATTTTTGAAAAGTACATGCTAACTGAAATGAAAAGGTGCATACACTGACTTTTTGTGTATCAGGAGGAGTCAGGGAGTACACAACTTTACAAAAAAGGGGCTATGTAATATTATTGGATAGAGAACATGGTATACACGGTGTTCTGAATGGATCTGTACTCTTTATTACTACTGGAGCTGTTGGCAGTTCTTTTACGCATTTTAGCTACATATGAAAACTTAAATCACGTATCAATATTCATATGTTTATTCACCTGATTTTGAACAAGTTAGCCTGAATTTTTGTGAGTGTATGCCATGAGAACTACAGGCTGATAAACAGGGCTTTGCAATTTCACAGCAGTTTGCACATGCGTTGTGACCTGAGCTATTTTCCTTTTGAAGAATGGCAGCTGATGTGCACTCTGTCACGTAGTCCCTCGATGGGACAAGTGCACCGCTAGCCTCCTGTCACTCACCTTCAGATGCTAGGCCTTTTGCAGATGGTTTTCTGTTGCAGTAGCAATCATGTGGGTAGACTATTCCTGTTTACAAAAGACGATTCTCTTGCCAAAGGTGCGCAAATCTCCGTGCAAGGCTATTTCTTTCTTTTACAGAAAACTGCTTTGTCACCAAGAAACAACTTCCCCTTAGCTTCTGTCTTTAAGGGTGTTTATTCTGCAGTGACCATAGCTCAGGCAGATGTATGGAGCCAGCCTTCAACAACATGGATTGGGCCCTGACAGCACTGGTGTGGAGAATAATGAGGATGTAAGTGTCAACCAACTGGCAAGTCCTGGGTTGGGCATCCTGCGCTGAGCTCTGCAACGTGGCTGTTGGGAGTGATGCGGTGTAGTTTGAGTCCCTGTGAGTTGCAATCACCGCGAGGCAGATGAATCCTTCAAATCTTCTGTCTAGCTCCAGGCTCCTTTTATCTATTTCAGCCTTAGGCTTGTAACTCTGGGAAATCCTTAGTGCAAATTGCTTATCTGTGACCATATGGGCCCCAAAGATGAGTCATATGTTAAACATAAACACCTTGTGAAACTGTTCTATCCATCAGAAAAGCCACAGCTGTCCACAAAGTGCATCATCCACTTGCTCTAACTGATATTACTTAACAGCATAGTTTCTTCTGAATACTCTTGTATTTATCACTCATAATGCAGATCGTATTACCACTTTCTACCATAAAAGTAATTGCCTTGCACTCTTAATTTCTTTTGGAAGCTTCTTATTTGGTCTCTTCACCCTTTTGCCAGAACTTTAATTTTATGTCATTAAGACATTACAGTTCAAAATGTTAAATTATGTCATTACACAACACATCAAGGTTTATGCCTGTTGTTGATGGCTCACTCAAAATGGTGTTGATGAAGCTTAAAGGTAAGGTGAATTCTGAGTATTTTTGTCATTTGTTTGCCATTAGTTTAATAACATGCAGGCCTTTAAGTCATTACCATTAGTTCCTACAGATTAAAGCAAGCCATGTAATACTGTTCTCTCCCCTCCTTTTGCTAATAGCATAAACATAATGTGAAAGTTTTTTTAGAAATACCTTTTTTTTTCCTCCAAAAGGCAGTTTTCTAAATGAAAAAGGTACAGATTGTTGTGTAAAATTTGCGTGATTAGGAAACTGCATTAAGTAGCCTATAACCTAAAGAAAGTCTGCTAAACTTGAGTTATATTTCTCAGATGTGAAACCTGCATGGTAGTTTACTCTCACACCTAAGCAAGTAAGAAATGAATAAGCGCTATTTTTATCATGTAGTGAAAAAGAAAACTTTCATGTATGGCAAAAATACAGCCGTCTTCTCCCATGAATAATTTTAACAGTCAAATTCCTTACTTATGAGCATTCATTAACCTATGTAAATATACAGAACTGTAGTCATCAAAAGCATAGAGCAGGTGGACAATTCAGCATGGTAAGTCTACAGAGAAGTACATCTTGCTCTTTTTCTGTCATCTTCTCACCT
The DNA here is from genome assembly GCF_030936135.1 of Gavia stellata. Classification (NCBI taxonomy): domain Eukaryota; kingdom Metazoa; phylum Chordata; class Aves; order Gaviiformes; family Gaviidae; genus Gavia; species Gavia stellata. The sequence goes on along the minus strand of NC_082597.1, from coordinate 15,073,864 downwards.
TTTTACCGTCTTGTTGCCCTTCATATACTTTTAACTCTTTCCTTGTCACCAATTCTCAGAAACAGCTGTGGTGCCAGGTACTCGCACAACCACTGCAGACTCTCATTAATGAGCCTACGGGAGCTGATCTGCAACGAAGCCTCCAGACAGAACTGTTACTTGATTAAGAAAACAGCTGCCCAGCTGTCTGATCATTGCCTAATAATGTCTTGTTCATGAAGGTTTTTCCACATAAATGAACACTGTTGTGACTGTTATACTTAATTTACTGTCTCTTCCCCTCCGCTGAGCTACTGCATAGTGGTATCTAAGCAAAGCCCCAGCAGCAGAGAAGAGCTGACAGGGCAAGTGGAGGTTCCTCTCGGGTACAGTGTTGGTTGCTCCCCAGGTGCATTCTCCTGAAAAGCCATGATGGAGCCACGACTGTACTTTAAGGGGACACCTTGCTTATCGCAGGCTATGGGATGTCCAGGCCTGTGACCAGAGGACATCACCACCATCAAGGGGAAGGATTCACTGGGGTCCCACCTAATGGACAGCCCTGACCATCTGGCCACGTTTTTTGCCCCTTGGAAGACAGCAGCAGCACAGGGACTCCTCCTTGAGAAAGAGATGCTCCTTATCCATACCTGCTAATCTAGAAGCAGGAGCCAGCACAAGCCTAGAGGCAGACCTCATGTAGATGAGGAGGGGGAAGAAGGGATAAGCGGGTGTTTAATATTCATGACTACTTGTTATGAGGGCTTTGACTTCACATTGTAAGAGTAGCTTGGGAGGCTGAGGGTGGTATTGCTTATATCCTTAGTCTTATCTTCTCTTCTATATGGGAGGCATGCTAGTGATATTTGCATATTTCAGTATTTTTGCATCCTGAACATTGCCAAGGGATGCATGGATACTCTGCATGTGGACAAATGGTGATGAGTAGTTCTCCAGTATCTCTTAACCTGAAAGGGGACAAGGGGAAATAGTTTATGGGCTAAGTGTCAAAGCCCTCATACATGTGCAGTGCGTGCCGGGGTACAGACAGGAGGTTGTTTGGTGCCAACTCAAGGAGAAGTGTTGGTAAAAATGTTCTATCAGCTTCTTCATCATTATGGTGTAAATTACTTACACCCCCTCTAACCACAGACCACTGGCCCAAACCGATCAACTGAGCATGCAGCCAGTGACTGCCAGGATTACAAAACCTGCCTCACAATCCTGGCCATATGAACCCAATATCTTCCTCCTAAACACCGTTAAATGACTTCTAGCTGCAAAAATGCATGAGTACTACCTACACATCCCAGTGCCTGCTTCAGAGTGCAGCCTTTTTGGCAGAAACCTCTCCTTGGTCTGCAGGAACCATGCCCCAGAGCTCTGCTCCATCAGCACAGTGTTGGGGACGGCAAGCTGCAGCCCATCTTGCACAGACATCAGAGACCACTGGCGGGAATTAAGTGCTCGTGCCTTGTTGTCTCAGTAGGATATTTGCTCACTAGGATGCAGGCAGGGTTTCCTGGCGTCCAAAAGACCAGAAGAAGGACTGATCTCTGGCCAGCAAAGTGGAGAACTGGTGCTTTGCTGGCACTGGTACCTGTCACGTCCCCACCACTGATGGGGGTGGTGGTCTCCAGCCATACCTCCACTGTGCTCTCCTGGGACTCCTCTGAGGCTGCGGCTGTGCTTGGAGGCAACACATACAGGTGGGGAAATGCCAGGGGGCTGCAGGGGGATTTAGACTTGCCCTGTTATTGCTTAGCAGAAGCTTTTTGTGATGAGGGGGGAGAGGATGTTCTTTTTAGAAGACAAGTTGCCTTTTTTTCTTTTCATTTGAAAGACAGTTTAAAAAGTGGTGAACATGAGGCTTGGCTGTGAAGGACAAAGTGGGGTGGGTCCCTTTTTGTTCAGTTCTGGTTTGCTTTGAAGCTGGTGGTGTGGTACATTTCCGTGCCTAATCCAAGGAAAATGAGCTGCTGAATGATTTCGTCCGACATGCTGAGGACCAAATGTTCTGGCAGGAGCTTATGCCAGTGACGTGAGAGGTGATGATCCTCCAGAAGCTGCTTTTTGTTCATAAGGTGCCAAAACAGTTGAGGTTCTTTGATACAACAAGTTGTAGGGTTCATGAACTCTCTATGGTATAGACAAATCAGACGCAGTGCTGATGCCAAAAGCACTTGTAGCATAGCTGTGAATGCTATTTTGATAAGTATTTTAATTTTCAAAGGCAGATGAATATTATCCTTACAGAAAAGGGCCATGGGGATAGTCCTTGAAACTGTTGCCCTCAGTTTACCTGCAGAACAGATGTACTCATGCAATTGCAAGCAACATACACTTTCCTTAGTCTACAACATTAGTAGGCTTTAACCAGGTCTGGAATTGCATGTGAAGTTCAATCTTCTAGTCCATTTATCTTTGGGCTGAGTGTGCTGACTGTCTGCAATTTAGCAAGCTGGGGCCAGTGTGCTGGTGCTTTCAGATACATGGATAATGGTCGTTCTGGAGCAGGACTGAGACCAGCTATTTTTGTACAACACAGGCTGCCAAAGAGCTTTTGATTTCCAATCCAGCGGTGAAGGGCTCCTAATATCTTTGCTATTATTAGAAGCAACCTACAAAATTACAGCAGTGGTGGATAAGCTGAATGCAGAATCCTGCACTAGGGGACACTTGGTGAAAATCATAGGGGATCAATGTGAAACAGATAAAAGAAAGTACTTCAGCAGTCAGTAGTGAGCTTCAGGAACTCACTGCCACGTGGTGCTGTGAAGCTGACAGTATCAGCAGGTTCAGAAGGGATTAGACAGATCCAGGGACAACAGGCCCATTAAAAAGATAAGGTCCTCTGTGGTATCTGTCACATCAGATACACAGCTGTGGATGCTGGGGGGGGATGAGGGGAAAGGGATGCAGAAATCAGCTAGGCTGGCACATGCTCACCGAACAGCATCTATCCTCTTGCAACTGCATGATAAACTACTGCGCTGAGCCACTTTCATGTTCTTAATCTAGAAATGTGTTTTATCTCCAACACACTGCATGAATATTCAGTTACTACGGCATCCTAGATTCCTGTGAGCTGACTAATGAGCTCAAAGCAACACAATCAAACAAGAAATAGGATTCTTCTTCATTCCTGGCTTTGATCCTCAGTCCACCAGTGCCTCGCTGTATAGGCGGTCCCGTTACACAGCTCATTACCAGTCTCCCAAGCCACACTCCCTCCTTACCGTGTACTGTGCTAACACATATAATGGAATGCCATTCATATTATAATGCAAAATCTTAAAGGAACCAAATGAACAAATCTTCCATGGGGTACAGAAAAAGATGGAGATAGTGAAACTTAAATGCTAATGAAATAATGTACCAGTGCGTAACACAAAACCATCCCATCTACAGCTCTAAAAACTGTTAAGGATAACTCATGCATAGTGCAGCAATCACGGCAAATTTCGAGCTTTCTTAGATTTTGGAGGCTGAAAAGCAAAACTTCCTCTGCCCCTTGCATTTCCTCTTTCCCAGCAACTTAGGAAGTAAGCCAGCATGCCAACTTTTAAGTGTAAAATAAAATGAAACCGATCACTGTTTTTAAGCAATTGCCCTTGAGGCCACCCAGTAATAGTGTTTCTAAAGCAGTCCTACCTTTGTTTTCCAACTTGAGCTCCTCTGCTAGCAAGCTGTCTTGTCTGTTGCCAAGCACAAATGCCAGAAATGAGAGGATCAGGGCATCCAAGATTCCAATAATCGCCAGGATATATGCCCAGCGGACTGAACAAGCCCCCAGCGTGTACTTGTCTGTCTTTTCACCACACATCCGTTTTACCTCATCTGAATCCCAGCCATCAGGAAAAATCATACAACCCAGGACGAGACAGGCAGCTTGGAGAAAAAAGAAAAGGAGAACAATGGGATAATGAGACCAAACTTTCATTTTGATGAGAACCTACACAGTTATCATTAAAGAAACACACTTTTCCATCCTGAGCTTCAAAGCTAGGTTACTTAAAAACAAGTCACAGAATTATATGCTGTGATTAAGTATTTAATATAAAAACCTAAGATACAACACCAACCAATCGTGCACCTTGCTTAAAAAAAAAAGTTACAACCTGAATCCCCGGCCAGTTTTTGTACCAGTACCATCACATTTTCCTGGTGAGACTGATTTCTTCATTGTAATATGAAAGGCTCACACAAAACAAGAGGGGAAAATGATTAATAACCTGGATATTCAAAGGAAACACCAGATTACTGTCAAATGGTCAGGCAAACAAACCAGAGAAAAATAGAGGAAAAAAACCTACCTGTCTTTTCTGGTGATCTAAGTGCTTGTAACACACATAGGTAATAGCAAGGGATTTTTTTGTCAGTTGGCAGTACCCCTTTAACTGAAATATGTTTTATGCATAAGGTTTGTACTCCTCAAAAACACAAGTAATGACATTGTTCTGCAAGGAAAAATAAGCTGTCAACATTGCTGTCAACTTCTGATCTGGTTTACCTGAGAAATCACCACATGACATCTCAAATATGAAAAAGCACTCATCCTTTTAACACTTAAAAAAATGAAAAGCCTCTACCCATATGGAAAGCTAGCTGACATCGACCACCAGCTGCTCTGGGTAGGGGCAGCTGCACCATGGTGGGGACAGAGGCAAAGGGTGGGTGTTTGGGTCATCATCCATCAGCTTGGGTGACTGCTAAAAGGCTGAATTTAATTTTTAAGTAGCAGAAATTTGCTTTGACCCTTGGTTCCCAGGGAGACTGGCCTGCTGTGGGACAGCAGGCAGTGTCATGGGCCAACATGGCTCTTGTGGAGTGGGCAAAATGGTGTGACAAGTTTGTTTTTTCAAAAGTAATGTGCTCCATCACCTGAAGCAGAGTCAATCTCGCCCACTGGCCAGCAGTCGCTGTGACGTCCCCTGCCTGGATGACACCAGGGTGAGGGCTGAGCACACATGGCTACCTGTGCCTGGGCACCCACACCTTGGGTGGGACATGTGTGCTCCTGGGCAAGGAGACTCCAAGCATGGTCCTGCTGGGCTCTAGAGCATGGTCACAGCCCTTGCCCCAGCACCTTACCAGCCCGGGTTTGGCCACAGCCTTGGGCTGGCACAGGACTTGCTGTTCAGACGAATGTCCTGAGGTCACGGAGGAGCAGCCTCCTTGGAGGTTGCTTGCCCCTCTTCCTACTGGAGTGTGTGCCTTGCGGTGGAGGGTACCATGACAGCAGCAGGGCTTCTGCTCCCAAGAGGACACGATGTGTCCTGAGGTGCTGCAGGCAGGCAGCACGTTGGTAACGGGGGACAGAGCAGTTGGGTACTCACAGCACATTTCCTATCAGCACGGCTATGCTTGACTGCAGCCCTTGGTCATGCTGGCGGACTCATTGGCTTCACTGGAGCAAACAACATGAGTGCAGCACTAGCCAGGGCAACAGCGTAGGGGAATCTTCAGTAGGGGAGGATAGGATATAAAATTTAAGTAAAATAAGAAATCTAAAAATAAAGATTATGTTGAATAGGTTAATTCCTCAGTTTTTATTGCATTTAGGAGAATCAGAAAATCCATATGCTTTCAGTAATTGTCTGTACTGCCTTTTCTAACATGGAAACAAGCATATTTCCAGCATTAGCCCTTCCTTCTTAGTATGGCTGATGAGATACAATGGATCCTAAACCATCTTTTATAAGTCTTAAGATTATATTGGTGCACTGTGTTCTAAATTGGGGGTATATGTGCTAATTTAAAAGAATACACTGTGTGGCTTTCAGCCTTTTAAATGGTTGCTGAACTGGACCTCTGTTTGAAAAACATAGTTTATACAAAGAGTAGCTTGTGCAACCAACAGCTGCCGTCACTTTGGGAACTTCAACAAGTTCTTTTCTTTTCTAGACAAACATAAGTACTGTCATTTTACATACCCGTAATGCCCACAAAACAAAAAAGCACACCTGCACTGAATCAATATGATGAAATCCTGGAAAAGAGATGTGAAAACAGAGCTCAGGAATGGTATTTTCCTTTGACAGCTACACAATTGCTGTAGACAAAGCCATGAAAGCATGTCTGCAGAAAGCAGCTGATGTAGAATAAAACCTGCACCTAAGGCATTTGACAAATTCTTCCTGAGCAGTTCATTTGTGTGAAAATATAACAGCTTATAATACTTTCAAGGACAATTAGGCTTAGAAACAAGGACAATTAGATAAGGCCTGATTTACTCAGAACATGCAGGTTGGACAAGTTGTAGTTGCCTATTGCCTGCCTTAACTCATTTACACAACTTCATAAGATCTTCCAAAGATTTTAGCGACAAACTGTACAATGATTTTCTTTCTTGAGCCGGTTACACGCACTTCCAGAAAGATTATTTCTTGCAGCCAACACATAAGCATTGCCCTCACAGTTGTGAGGGATTTCATTGAAACGATGCATCAAATCTGCATACTTCTGACGTTGTCTGCATTTACCCAGGTAAATGTTGACAAATGTTTACTATATAACAGCAACTACCAAAGCCAGTTTACTTTTATTAATCATACTCAAAATGAGAGGCAGCTTAATGCTTAGTTAATGATCAGTGGAGATGGGATTTTTCTGCCTAAGTGCAAGAATAATTAGCAAATACTGACATCTCTGTGTTTTTTTTATTACACAGCACATCAGACATATGTTCTTAGTACTTCCTAAAAATAATTTAACTTTGTTCTTTTCCACCTAGGTAATTAAAAATATGGGCCCTTATCTCAGGAACTCAGTGCACAGCTTCCCAGCTGAGTTCCTCAGAATTCCAATTAACTCATCTTTCCTGAATTCTGTTCCTGCATGCTTTGATATACTTGCCTAACTTTCTGGAGTCATTCTGTTGATTGCAGTTGGACTTCTCTTGGTAATAGGACACACAGGTAAATAGTGGCCAGACTAGATCCCTTTGGTATAAAGGCAGACATCAAAGAGAGGATAGTATTATTATTTCCTTTGCCTATACAGTTTACATGCTTTTTACTAGATGACTGCTTGGTCAACACCTTTAGATGCAGGAATCATACGTTACCTGTAGCTACCTGTGGTTAACATAAGTGAGATTAGTCAACCTTGAGTCTTCACTTGCTGAGGGAATATTTGGCACTGAATGCTTTTAAGAACACAGACTTGCTCAATAATATGAAACAGGTGATGATTCATTTATCAGCTACAAGACCTAAAAGACAGGTATAAAATCCACCTACAGATCTACTTTGTATTGCTAGAAATTTTTACATTTTAATCCTTCTAAAGAGGATTAGAAGATTTTTCTCTAGAAGGAAATTACTTTCAGTTTTATACAAATTTGAAAAATGGAAACCATTTTATGCAATTTCAGTAAAACTGCTAAGAGATGATTTCATAACACAGACATGGGTCCCATATCTTTGTCTAAACTTCCACTGTCTCTAATAGCAATGTGACTGAAATGGAAATGTAACAAAGGTTACTACTGTTTTACTACTATCCACTTCTAATAAATTCAGAAACTTTTAGATTTGGAGAGCTCACCTATTGAATGAAAAGACTTAAATCATCAGTTCCTACAGACTTTTTGATTCAAGTAAGGTTATATTGGTTGAAGGTAGCGTTCTGTGTGCGAGCTGAATACATCGGATTAGCACCATCTTCCTGAGCCTGCAGACAGCCCAGCCTAGGACCTCCGTAGATAATCAACAGCTTTCATGAGAAGCAGCAGGGGGAAATTGATAAATGACTGACTGGTGTCACTGACACCATTCAGAACTATTTGGGCAACTGTAAAATTTAGAAGAATCATATCCACATTGTTCTCCCTTTGGTTGCTTAAGAAAGCTCCTGGCCGGAATAGTGCCTTTGTAACAATGGCCCTGGGCTTCCTCCAGTCCTTCTTCTAATTTTCTTACAAGATGTGAGGTAACAAATTGTTTCTCCTATGTATTGGAGTCCGGTGAAGCTTTTCAAGCTTTTAAAAAATAATTAATAAATAGTAATTAAACATGCCTGATATACATTTACTTCTCTTCTTAAAAGCTCTTTTTCATACGAACAGCTAAAAGAAACTGTCACATGGTTTTCCTTTAGGGCTCTGAGTGACAAGACAAATTATTCATACTAAGAGAGCGAGTCCAGGATTTTACCTCCTGGGATGAAAGGATGCAGACACGACACTTTCAGAGATTGGAAACTGATGCTGAGTTGCTGAATTGTTGCTGGCACTGACATACTTGTGACTCTGACCAAGCTAATATTATCACAGCCCGTGCTCTGTGCATGAGCTCAAATGGTCATTAGCAAGCAAGTAGTTCATGATCCTATGGTTGTGCCAAATATGGTGACAGATTAGTATTATATCATTACATGGAATGAGGTTCTATTTATAAAAAGGCTGACTGTTATACAGGAAACCAGTGCTGAGAAATTCCTGCTGGCAGGAATCCTCCGTCATCTTCATTCTTTTCCTGACAACATACCCAATTTGCTTGCATGTAGAGTATAATGATGGCAAGTTTCCTGATAAGAGAGTCAAAAAAATGGAACGGGAATTACACTGACCAGCTATTTTCTTTCCATACCCACACATGCAAAAGCCTCCAAGCCTCCATGGTTCCAAAAACTGAGAGGTTCTTTGTTTTCAGAATTTTTTCTAAATGGTATTTACAAAACCAGCAATCCGTTAAATGCCAGTAAATGGAATAGAGTTTTGCCAGCCCGTTGGTGGAGTGAACTTCTAGAGCGAAATGAAAGGTGAGGCCTCTGGCAGGGGACATTCATCAGGAGCTTGAACCTGGGAAAGAAAGAAAGGGTGAGGGGAGGTGGCTGAAGACACAGGCTCAGATACAGTCCTGACTGAACACAGAGGCTGCACATCCATGCAGCTGAGATTGCATTGAGTGATATGGACGGTACTAATGAGTGGGATGATAATTCTCTGTCTTTAGATTTGTGTTCTGGGTTGGAGCAAATGTGCAATTTTGAAGCAAATCCCCTGATTCTCTCCATTTACTGATTCCATTAACAGAAACAGTTCTGACGCATGTAAAACAGAGTATTTTGGAGGAGCTTAGAAGTTCCTTTCCAAAAGTTCTTCAATGCTGAATGGGGACCTTAAAATTCTGACTCAATGTGTGGGCTTCATCACCACAAAACCTGTGCCTAGGAGAAGGCTCTTGAACCATGCAGAACTTCCTTAACACCTGAAATGGTTCTTGTGCAATACAAAGAGGCAAACGCCACATAAGACTTCTTATTTGCTGCTTTGTATGAAGACTTCCAGATCCAGTCTTCAGCTTTGGAGAGATTCTTCAGAGAGGTGCCAATTGGCTTCCCAAGGAGATGACACAGCCTGTTAATTTGTGCCATAAGCAGACCGAAAATTCCTCTGGCAGCAGCATATCTTGGTGGTGCTCATATAGGGTTGCTAACAACACAATTGCTGTTGGGTATGGGATAGCCAGTGAGAAAAGTGGCACGAAATTCAAGATTCAAGGGCTGTGTTCTTGGAGAGCCGGAATGGTAAAATCACACCTGGATTTCTGTGCCCTGGGCTCTCATGTGGGACAAGGGAGGTGCCCTGTGGAATTACTCCAGGACACTGATGTGCCACTTACATGAAAGTGACATGGACAAAAGCAGACCTTCCCAGAGAGGCCCAAAAATGCTCCCGCCTGCCTGCCGCCCAAATGAAGGAGCAAAGATTTGTGGGTTACACTTCCTTAAGAAAGCTTCAAAAAACATGTATGATGGGGGCATTTGGTTCAGGAGACAAGACTAGTTCTCATTTGAAGTAAAACCCTAGAACCACATATGATGAGGATGTGAGAGGCTTCAGCAGTAACTGCTTCAATCTACTTATTCTCTTATTTTGCATCATCTTGCTTGGTAATGTAGACAAGCCTGAACCTCTCCACAGGATTAAGAACATTTATAGACAGTGCTAAGGGGGAGAAAAAGGAGGAGAACCTCCCACTGCATTCCTGTGATAAAATAAAAGACCTAACACAATTATGGCCACTTGACTTATTAGGGCACTGACTTTCTGATGCCAAATCTGATAAGAATATATATATACACACATACATATCAAGAGATATGTGAATTTCCCATGCTGATTTTAAGAAAAGGAAAAAAGAAGACCAAATATTCAGTGACTGGACAGCAAAGAGAAAGAAAATAATATTGTGGAAAGAGATAGTGAGGTAGGTGCTACAGTCAGGGAGAGAAGACTTGCCATAACCTGGGTGAGTTGACAGATAACTGAGATATTTTGATGCCTGCTAGTTATGCTTAGACAGCAAAACGGAAGAATTTGATCAGCTGTTGCAAGATGTGAAGCTGGATAACAGAAATATGGTTGACCAACAGCTATTTCCAAAGACAATCACTAAAGAGCACTAGTTTTTCAGAAAGATGGAAACAACTGGGAAAGTGAAGTAATGTTGTATGGGAGGAATGCGTTAAGCTGTGAATATGTAGAAAAGAATAGCAAAGGTAGTTCAGATCACTTCAGTTCAGATCACTTGCAGGAAGAACTGTTAGAGAAATTCTACTGCACTATGGGGGCCTGTTTTAGACCTCAAGTGTTGGATTTATGTATGGGTAGAGATTTCTTTGATATGATAGAGACAGAAATTCTGTGAGGGGTTGTATCATCATGGGAGCATTTAATTTCCAAGTTTTGATCATTAGCCATGATAATTAAACTTTGAGATTAATGCAGTTCTATGAATAATTTAGTTAGTACAACAACTATCTTAGCTTGAGCATAAAGATAATGTAAGAGTATCACAGATTTTTAGGAGTGTGTGGCAGGTGACTCACAAGGTGCACCCTAATGACTCCTTGCAAAAGATCACAACTTCTGGTGTTCCAACCATGGTCATATGCAATAGGTATTTACAGTGCCTTGTCCAGAAACAGTATGGAACCTGGGGACTATTAATGGATGCAGGCCTAATCACCATGTGGGCAAAAAATCCCTAGGAATGTCATGACAACGAATTCCTAACAGCTATAGCAGAGGTAGATGACTAACTGATGAAAAATGGGTGAACTGAAATGCTATATGACAAGAGATAAAAATACTTCTTTACAATGAAGCGGGTATGGGAGGTGGTATAGCTAGAAGCCCATGGGAAGGTATGTGTCAAAAGTTACATTTACACTGTTTCACCTCCTGTGATGTCTACTGGCCCCGGGATCTAATAATTTTTTTCTTCTGATTTTTCTGTTTAAAGTGTCTAAAATAACATGAAAACTGTGTCACAGCCCACCAGAGGTTTTCTAACACGTCTTTGTATCACAGAATGTGTGTTATGATCTCTGTGTGTTAGCTGAAGGTCCATGCCCAGAGATCACAGGAATGACAAAGTTGCTGGCAAATGCCTGTGCTCAGAGGGCCACGACCTGGGAGTCAACTGTCATGAAGCCAGGTTGTTTGACGATGGGGGGATATCCAAGAGCCACTCTTCTCACATGCTAGAGTCTCCTGAAAAAGAACTGTATAATTAATGAGGGAACTACTTGTTTATATTGCATCTTTGTTTTTTTGTCAGATCACAGCCACCTAATGCAATTTTGGCTTGGCTTTGCCTGTTAACAAAACTTATTATTGAGAGTGTTTGTTTTGAATGCTGTCACAGAGGAGTGTTACAGCTTTCTAATTTAATGTTAACTTCTCGTTGTAGAACCTGGTCTTTAGCCAAACCATATCAAGCCATAGCATACTGAAATATACTAGATTTAATTAATGGATAACCTCAATATAAATACAGTCTAGGCTGCGGCATACAGACTGGAGAATAGGTGCTATTATGAATGGCATAGGCTAGACATCGCTTGAGATTTATACAGCTGACGTTTCATCACAAGTTACTGATGCAAGTAACGAAGCTATTTTAAACATGGTTTTGGTAAAGAGAAGGAAGAGCTGAAAATAATCTTACCTTCAGCGACCATGAGTCAATTCAATTTAAATAAAATGAGAATATGAATAAAAATGATCCTGAAACTGGGTTTAAAAAATGCATAGTTCAGAGGGACAAACTTTGATAAGCTAAAGAAACTAGCTAACCAGTTAACTAGACTGAAGAGGTCCATACTTAATTGTGGGGAATGCCCTGAATTTCTTTCAGACAAAGATGTAAATTTTCTGAAGTATCTTGACAAGATGAATAAAATTCCAGGGGCACTTTCAGCTCTGTCTGAATGAGTAGCAATCTCTGTTTCCTTCTACCCTCATTACCTATCCCCCCCAAAAAGCCTTGGAAAAAGGAAAGAAGATGGGAGCAGAAACCTGAGAAATGATAGGAAAAGGGATTAGTTAGCAAAGAAAGACACATTTGGGAGGTTAGATAATGCAAGTCTAAAAGACAGCTTGCCAAAAGTCAAGCTGTGCTAAACCTTTCAAAAGAAATTGAAACAAAAAGTCAAATAATATTCAGCTAGGTTAACAAAGAAAGGAGGAACGCAGCTATGGAGTGAGGCTGGGGCTAGGACCTAATTCTTTGCCTCATTTTTCAATGAAGAGGATGATAGAGAACAGGAGGACAATGCCCTGAGAGCTGATGGGCATGAGCATTTGGAAATGGGAACTCCTGCCTCCAAGCCCATAGCAAACCTAAAATAATGATCATTATGTTCTCAAGCTGGAGGAATGGACCCTCCAACCCCAAACACTGAAATAACCAACACATTGAACTGCAAAGCTGGTAGAAAGGGTTTTAAAACAAATTTATTGTTGAGATACTGGAGAACAGCATATGCGCTACCTAATTTTTAGGAAAAAAACCCCAAAATTGAGAACTGAAAAGTAATTGGAGCGAACACTCAACCATCAGTTTGACCTCAGTTCTTTGAATAATTATTGAAGGAAAGAATAATTAAAGACATGGAAAGAAATACAAAGTGAGGTGATGTTAGCATGGTTCTATCTGACAGCTAGGAAGCAGTGACTTCATAAAAGAAAGCTAAGTAACACGCTCTTCAGAAAGCATTTGATACTGTGTCATATAGAAACATCTATTAACCTGGAGAATACAGAGATTAGCATTAAGGTGCTTATGGTACTTGTTCATGGGGAGCTGACATTTTTTGCTTGAAGGGTAATTCTTGAGCTGTCGTGAGGATACATGGGCTCCTCAAGGATCAGCCTGGGTGTCAATCATTTAGTGTTTTCATTAGGAGCTTTGGCAAGAGTAGAGGTTTGGTAGTAAAATCCACTGATGGGAGGCACTATCAATGCAGAAGATTATTGGGACAAATGGTAAAGAAGAGAAAACATAGCAGTATGCTGATCAGCCCTTGGAGGACCATGAGTGACCAGTAAAATGCATGAAAAAGGTAAACATGAGCCTTGGCAGTACCATGGAAAGTTTTTTCAGCATAATGTAAGCACTAGAGCCATCCGGTGCTGGTGGTTTCTAATCTTTAGAAGAGTGATGTTTGGAACAACCAGTTAATCAGAGCAAGATTATTTTAAGATGTAATGTTGTACTTTAGCAAAGGTATTGCATGATGCTGTAACTGCCCATGATAAGGGGACTAGATCTGATGATTTAGTAGGTCTTTTCCAGGCCTATGTTCTTATGAGGAGGCTGAGAGATAAACATCTTTGAAATTAATAAAGAAGGATATCTAAGGGGAATAGCAGCCAAAGAATTAGGAGCTAGATGGAACTACAGAAAGCTAAGATAAAAAATAGTGTTTTCTGTATCAAACTGAGAAGATAATCTAGCAGAATAAATGGGGGTAAGAGGCAAAAGAGTTCATTACTGGGCTCTCACTGTGGTCTTTATAGAAATTTGCCCTCTTCCTTCTTTATTAAAGGTTTGAAAATGTGATGGCAAAGAAAGAGGAGAGGCATAAAGTGATTTTCTTTTTTTGCCAGTCCTCATCCAAGCTGTCCTGACTTCCCTGCCAAACATCAAGCAACCACAACAGCCTGGTTTTGTACTTGGGAAGTGCATGCCTCCAGCTTGTTTCCGAAGCTACTGCACTTGCAAGCAAATCTAAACATGCTGGTGAGTGGGGAGGTCTGGGAGTGCACCAGCCACCATTTTCAGGATAAACATGGCAAAGTTCTGCAGGCTTCTGAGGTGGAAGCAAGATGCAGAAGCAAGAGATATTCATACAAAAAGGGAATTTCTGTAACTAAGTCTATAGTAGAGTCCATAATAAATACCACTGTTTCAGTCTTTTGCTCCTGAAAACTAACAACTTCGCAGCCAGTAAGTAGTCACTTGCAAAAAAGGAAGCAAAACCTCTAAAAAACCATGCAGTGTTGCCTAAAAAACAGATCTGCATGGCTTATGGTGCTGGTGCACTGAAGAATTTTATGATTACTCTGTATAAACACAAGAGAATGGATCCCAGAGAGGGGGAAGAACTATTTAACTGGAAGGGCAGTCTTGGCACCTGAACAAACAGATACAAACCATCCAGGAATACATTTAGGCTGTAAAGTAGAAGGCAGTTTTGAATTGCTGGGGGAGAGGTTCTGGCACAAACTCAGTAGCTGTAGCCAGGCTGAAAAATTTGAAGTTGTCCAAGCTGATGCTGTTAAATAGTTATTAAAGATGGATTTTGATCAGTGCATTAAAAAATTATTAGGATGCGTTTCTCTGTGAGACTAAATTCAGCTACTTGGGACCTTTAAGGTAACTGCAAGAACTTAAAGGTCTTACACCATGTATCTTCAGACATCAGAAACCTGGGATCATCACTTTTCTCAATGTCTGAGCTTTGCAGTAGCTGCAGAGCTGGACACAAGGACAACACAAACAGCACCCGTTTGAGCCTTAGGGCAGGAGCAGCTCTGAAAGCAAATTCCAGGCTTGAGCACTGTGGCCATTTGGCTGAAAAGCTTCAGATTTATTTTCCTTTGACGATAAATTTAGCAAAACTCTCTACCTGGATAAACCCTGCCCTGTATCATAGTCAGCAAAGCCTCTTGCGGACTGTTTTCCCTCCTGCGGTTACACTCTGTGAAACCAGTTCAGCTTACACTGCGTAACAATTGAGTCCACAACCAGCAAGGCTTCCCTACACTGTTACCAAACTTCGTCCACACTAGTGCAACCCTCAACTGCAGGGGTTTGTCTGTGTCTCACCTGGTACGTGCCATGGAGCACACTAACAGCAATAGCATATCAGTAATGCATTAAAGAATCAGTCCCCACAGACTACTGCTTCAGAGAAACATCTGGTGTGATGTCCTGGTCATGTTCACAATTTCATTTACATGACCACTTAAGGGTATTTGACAGTCATGATTGGAAATGATTGGAAAATGGGGTAACTCACCCATCCAGTACATGAAATAGCATGGGTCAGTGGTCAACAACTGAGCAGGTGATTTCAACATGGCCACCAAGAATTCAACCAATTGTTATCTGCCCTCCGCTTCACTGGCTGTCATGCCATGAAAGGAACATGAATGATAAAAGTACTTGCAAGA
This sequence comes from Gavia stellata, assembly GCF_030936135.1. NCBI lineage: Eukaryota > Metazoa > Chordata > Aves > Gaviiformes > Gaviidae > Gavia > Gavia stellata. Next base: position 15,058,410 of record NC_082597.1, on the reverse strand, counting down.
GGAAATGAAATAAAAAGAGAGGGGGGGTGAAAAAGTTTTCTTAAATGTGCTGAGCCTCTCCTCCATCTTTGCGCCCCCCCTGCGGTGCTGGCGCAGAATGCCGACTCAGCACACTGTGTGGCAGATGGGGAGCAGTGAAACACCTGCAGTACAAACAGCTGCTGGGCAGATGCCTGTGCCTGCTCTTGGTCACTGGCCAGCTGGAGAAGTCTTTCCTATGGAACCTGATTGAGAGATTCAAGAAGTTGCTTGGCAGTGGATAAGATAAATAGCCACTGGCGAGATTTCTCTGCTGTAAGCTGAGATGCAGGTTCATGGTCACTGCTACATTCTCTGCCAAAGCATGGCTATGATTCCCAGAATATAATGCATCATGATAAGGAAATGTGATTTAATGTTGAAATGAGAAGTGTTTTAAGATCTACAATAGGCATTCAACCCCCTATCTGTGGGCATGACAGTCACATTCCCTTTGCCCTCACTTGGAGCTTTGTGTTCCCCATGTACTTTAGTGGAGAAAGTGAAGTTTAGAGGAAGTGACTGATGTCAAGTAGAAAGATGACATGATGGACAAGGAAACATTCTGTCATGAGAAAGGAAAAAAGAAGTAATGGAGCGCATTGGGGGAGAAACAGGAAGGCTCTTGTCCCTCTTGTCTTTTGTAAAGCATTAATGTTTTGCTAGCAATTACCTGCAGTTGACTAAATGCCATGCTTTCCTTGACCAGCAGGAACCGTACTCACCTTCTCTGAGACATTGGCTCATCCTCCAAGTATTAAAATCTGTTCAGGATTCACCAGTTTCCTCAGGGCTGGGGATCCCTCAATGCACTCTGCCAGAGGGCTCCAGCTAACTCTGTATGGGAAGATCTAGCTCCAGACTGGTTTCACTCCCCTTTTTAAAATCAGCAGCCTTCCCAAAGCCAGCCTGCACCCTGCTCCCCACCTCTTCTGAATGAGGGGACCCATGCTTGTACCTCAGAGTGGTGTGTGGGATAGGAAAAAAGTGAGACAGGGTTTGAAGCACCTTTATGCTGCAGGCAAGTGGAAGTGGGTAATGCAAAGTTAAAGCCCTGCAGAGGGGGGGACCTTAATATGTGAGGAGACAGGCAGCTGGGAGGCAGCAATATGGGACAGTCTCCTCTGAAAAGAGAGAGGTGGAAGCAGGAGGCAGCCTTGCTCTTGAGCTGGAAATGTTAAGGTTTAATCGAAGTCATTACAATCATTTAAATCTGATTTCCAAAGCAGTGCTAGCCAATATTGCAAATGGACTGGCACAGAGGCAAGACAAGTTCTGAGCGGATGATAAAGGCATCGACTTTTGTATAGTTCCTTTCAATACCCCTGAGGTGCACGCATACGTCTTTATGTCTGCACAGCTTGTCATGTGCTATTCTTCACTTATCTGTGCTATACCTCTTCCTGATCTCCTAACAGCTTTGCTTGGAAGAAAAGAGAAATGGACAATAGGCCCCGAGACTGCTCGGCTGCATTGCTTCTTCATTAAAGTTGACATTTGGCAGTGAGACTTTACTGCCTTTCAGGACCTGATATCTCATTGAAGCTAACAGCAGCAGAGGTAGCAGAGATATCAGGGGCAGCAGTGCCTCTCCCACTGAGTACCTGAGCTTTGGATGGCGGGAGAGAGCCCTGGAGAATGAGACCAGTAACACTGGTGATGTTTTTCTCTCTCACTTTTTTCCTGTTAAAGGCAAGACTACCCTCTTACCTTCGGCCAACTGTATGAGGTTGCTGAGCCTCCTGAACTCATCGCTTTTGACAAGCCAGAGCTGAGAAAATTTGAAATCTTTGAAAAAATGTGGAAGATATTTGCATTAGTTTTGTGAATATTTACTATTATATATCCATATTGGCAAGCACATCTCATCTTCCATTTGCTATCAAGTCTGTCTGATCAATAATGTGTCCTGTTTTGTTCAGTATAACTGCAAACAGTCGCCTGGGTGTTTTGGTAATCCTGATTCCCCAATCAGTTCCTATCTGGAAGGGTTAATTTTGGAATTTCTTTTTACTTCTACAGAAGTACATTTCTGTGCCTTTATTTTTTTAGTCTTGCTGGTTAACCTGAAGATTTGTATTATACAGCAAAGTTTATCAGTATAGTTGTCAGCAAATCCTTGTGTGCATGCACATGTGATTTCAAGTCCTGTCTAGGTTTATGATACCAAGTTGTAATACCTTTTTGAATATTTTTGTAAGTCAGTCCTGCACGTGTACTGTTCTAGTGCTGCAATGCCTCTGAGGTAAAGAAACCCTCAGTACTTCCAACACAGCAAACAACCACTCTGGTGCTGATTTTCAGCACTGATGCCCAGAAGTCACTGAAAGTAGGTCTCCCTCCATTTAAAATTTCTAGCATACGCCTATTGATATACCACTGCCAGTGAGTTCTGTCTTAGAAATTAAGATGTCTGTTCAGACATTGAAAGGACTGGAATAATGTAAGGCAAAGAGCAATGCAAGGCAAAGGGAAAATCTGGCAGTCCCACCAAAACCAATGAGACTGACACAGGCTGCCAGAAAAGCTGGGTACCTGCAAAGTTGGGTTTGAAGCTTGAGGGCTTACTAGGTGACCTCTGAAACCCCATAAGTGCATGCTGCCCACCAGCTCATTAAGGATGAACCAGGAGATGTGGTGTTTCCAAAGGGAGTAAGAGGACTGTAACTCAACTGGATCCAGAGATGGAGCAAGAGGAAAGAGGAGTTTAACTGGGATTGCAGTAACTGTGTCTTCTTTCAAAAATGTTCATAGGTCCTGGAGCCCCATGTCCTTTTTCCAGTACTCTCTTTATAAATAAATAATGGCTGAAAACATGTATAATAGAAGTGTTTTCTGAAGTAGTTGGTTTAGTTTAACTCTGTTGGTGGTCACCAGCAAAAAAGAGAAGAAATCCCACAAGCAACTCAAAATGTTCCTGAATGCATCAGGCAGCAAGTGTTTCTACCACTACATTGCAAGCAGTTGAAATACAGCCTAAGAGATATTTGAGCATTTGATTAAATGTACAGAAAATATAATGTCTGCTTTGCGAGCAATCCAGTATCTTGTCATTCAGACTACTTGATTTTTATAAATAAATGTTTAGAGGAAACATAAATTTCGAGACCTCAGCCCATCAGAATCACCACTGGCTGTAGTAAGTTAGCAATCTTTAAAGCATTATTCCTACCACTATTACCAGTGACCCCTGTGAATGCATTTCTCAGTCTCACAGGACTATTTGCATTGGAAAGTAGTACTACAAAGTGACAGGCCTGAGAGCTTCTGACCTATTCCAAGCAAGTGTATTGGAAGTAAATCCAATTTACTTCAGAGTTCATTACAGTTTCTTTGGAAAACTTTAGTTTGGGGAGGGACCTTCTTCAACCTGGTGACAAACTCCCTGACCATGATGATGAAGACATGGACATATGGAAACCAGTTCTGTAATTCTCTCCAAAAGTCCAAGTTCAGGCTGTATGAAGGAAAGGAGAGGTTGGAGTGCCTGGTTTAGGGGAAACACAGGGACTCCAGAAATGCACAGGGAAGTGCACCAAGATAATATGCAACTCCTTAGACATCAAATACTGTAAAACCCATGGATCAAAATTCCTTAAAACCTGTACAGTAGCAATGTTCACAGACTCTGTCTTTTTGGGATTGGAGATACAATACCATGTCACAATTAGCCTCTCATTAAGCCCAAGAGAAAAATAAAGATTTCAGAGACAACCTGTAATTCATGCAGGAATTGCATCCAACACTTTGCAGTTTTAATTTTGCATGGTTTGTTGTATAATGTTTCTCCTTGAAACCTGGCATTTGACATCTCAAGGTCCCTGAGTAAGTCCATCAGGTTCATAAAAATGTGCTAAAAGCTTGCTTACAATACCCAGGCAAGGCAAATACAGTCTATTCAGGAATAGCACAAAGTAACTCAAAGTGTATGGAGAGGGCTGCTGGTGAGGCACTCAGCTGCTCAGCACCTCAGCTGCCTTGGTGTTGAGCCCCTCAGAATCAGACACTTTCCTCTTAGCCTTTCTACTATGAGAATAATGTTTCCCATCTCGGTTCATGAGTATAACATAAAGATATACCATACAGCCTTAATAATATAAACAATATAAACATCCATGCAACTGCTCAAGCAACAGTGAACTTTATTCTTAGTCAAGTCTGAAAGGCAGACTGAGCCACAGATGCAAAGAGCGTGTTGGGCTCCTTGGAGCATAACTGGTATGGCTACCCCCTACTCCAACCATGCTGCTCTGATGAAACATTCTTGTTTGCAGTGCTGCCTTTTAAAAAATGAATCTCCAGGCCACTCTGGAGAGGCACATTCGTGCCTACGCAACATCCATGCTGGTTCACAAATGCCTCCACTAACAGGAAGGTTTCCTGATGACAGGTCTGTGCATGTGGAGTGGAATCCCAGTTTGAATGGTAACTAATGACATGCTGCAATTCAAGAAAACCATTGCGTCAAGTTTCTTGACTCTGTGCAGATGAAACTCTTTCCAGCTTTGTAGAAACCCAAGACTAGAGAACTGGACTTCTAACAGTGCCAGATGAAAGTAACCTCAGTTGTTGGTATACTAATATATAAGAGCTACCACACTGACCAGAGAAGTTATACTGACCTTGCCCAGTGCTTAAATTGGACAATAACAACAAAGTATTTTTATTTGAGTTCATTGCTAGAATTATTTTCAGTTAGCAAGAAAATGCCATGTTAAATGGTACGAATAATGTAACCATGGGAACAAGATCATAAAGTGCTGATATAAATTTGGTGGAAGTCATTTGTGTATCCAAGAATTATGTTGTCATGTGTTAACTTCTGTACTCCTGAAAATGAATGCATGCATTAGTTAAAAGGCACAATTAAGGACTGGTTCTTTGGAGCTTTCCCTTGCGTGGCGTTGGGACTCCTGTGACATCCCTGTACCAGCTTGGGGGTACCTTGCTTCTGCCTAGCAGGGCTATGATAAGCAGGGCAATTAATTATCCTTATTTTACTAGTAATAAAAAGTAGTCTTTCCCTTCTGCTTAAGCAAACCATTATTTCTGTAATAATATCCTTGTGGCCAGTCAGAAACAAACCTAAGAAATGTAATCATTCCTGTTGAATCTAACCATCCTGATCTGAGAGTAAGCAGATCTTTCTGGCAGCTCCTATGCAAAGTCATATTCAGTCTTGTGCAGAAAGACCCACTAATGGCCTCACTTCTTGATTTTCAGCTTCTCTCAATACGGATTTGCTGCCCCTACATGCTTTGCCAGCAGGGCTGCCAGTTAATGCCTTCCCTCTTACCAGTGTCGAAGTACGTCTCATTTTTGGCAGTACTAAGCGAAACAATTTGCCTGAAAGTTTTTTTGCCAATAAAGAATGCAGCAGGTCAGTGGGAACATTTCAAATATTCAGGCTGATCATTGTGAACTCTACCGACTGAACACAACCCAAAAACATTTCTGAGAAAAACTCTAAGTGCTTTGTTTTTATTGAGAATCCCTCGAAAATAAAGTGCATTTTCATCAGAGGTAGGAAAACAGTAATTTGAGGTTTATCTGCAATTGATTTTTCTTGCCAAGTTTGCCAGTGCACGGCTCTAGAAACGCTGCTTTCCACACACAAATGCTCTGCAGCCCCTGCTGCATCTTCCAGATGTGTCCCCTGGCCTGGTCCCACCTGCCGAGGCTTGGTCCATAAACACGTGCTCCACTCCAGCACTTGCAGCTGGGAAGCAAATGCCTGCAGGAAGCTGGCAATGTCCATGCTCTCCGCCTTCTGCGTGTACCCCTTCTCAGTGCTGCATAAGAGATGCTGTAGCAGTTATAGGAGCTGCATAAAACAGATCATCTGTCCCATAGAGAAAAGAGAGACGAGAACCCAGCTGGTGCAACTGCAGAGCTAATCGGTAGCACTGGTTTCACAGCGTGCCAATGGAGCAGTTTTGCTGGGACAGCTTTCTGTGTAAAAAACCCAGCATGGCAAGGGCAGCTAAATGTACACAGCTCCTAGGGGAAGGGTAAGGCTGGAAATGGTCCTCTTAACAGTTTCTACTGCAGACATGGCTTGGGACAAAAATTTCATTTAGATATCCCTTGGCCTCTCCTTTCACTTATCTTTCCATTTCTCATAGACCCAGCAGAAACTTGGTGATCTCTAACAGTGTTTGAATCGTAACACCATTCATTCTTATCAAATGCATATATACTTTTAAAGCTATTCTTAGCACTTTTGCTTAACTTGCTGACCCTTCCTGGTCACTCGGTTATCCATATAATGGTTTATAATTCTGTCATATAGCCCACTTTTGCTTGTTGTGTGCATGTTTGCTGATGCAAGGTCTGACTACTTTGTTTTCATATTGACAAGACATACAGTAATTTTTCTTGTGATTTCCCTCCTCTCCTGCATCTTATCCATCAGCATGTCTTTCATCCTCTTATATTTGTTTTATAGACTACAGGTTTCTTCTTCACTTTCTCTCACACCTTTGGTGTCTTCTTAATCTTAATTAGGAAACTAATTAGATTAAGGTTATCACTGCTCAAACAGTTATCATGTCACCTACCATCTGTTGCTCAGAGTATTTTTTCTGTCTGCCAAGCCTCTTTCCACACAGCATACACTGGATGGGTTTTATATGTTGACTACAACACAGAAGACAGATTATATCCAAGATTCAACATTTTCCAACGTATTTATCTGAACTGAGAAAGTGGGAAAACATCTCTCTCAGAGATGTGTATCACAATTAAATATTTTGGGTACCTGTATCTTATCTGTGAAGGCGAAGACACCCATGCAGCCTCCAATGTGAATGAATGCCTGCTGAAGACTCAATTAATCAGTGTCTCACGGATGTCACCCAGCTAAAACACTGTGATTTAAACTCAACAAGTCAGGATCCTCTCATGTCCCCTCCCTGTACAGGCACAGTGGTACCAAAAAAGGTCCTATCTGCGAATAACCATCCATTTAATCACAAGATTGGTAGACAAGCATTCACCTGACTGCTGTCCAGGTGACTGAAGATGACTATCCCCATCTCTACGGTGGAAATTTCCTGCGAGGAGTGCTGGTATTCCACAGAGCATTGCAAGAGTACCTTGATTTTAGTCCAAAATTGAACTATAAGACAATGAGTGCAATTTTAATGTGCCCCTTAAACTGAATTAGGCAGGTTGCATTGGCTGGCCGCAGCTTCCCCGGTTGGGCTCCCAGTGTTTCTAACACTGCACTGCAGTTATTGCAGTGAGATCTCCATCCCCCTGAATGAGCTGAATGGGGACATAAAAATGAACAGTTTGCTGTAGTTTCAGTGTGAACACCTATGCACTGGTGAGGACACAAGTTGCAAGAGATTTCAGGGGGACTACAGTGAACAAATCTGGAGTACGAGATTCTGGGATTAGAGGTGGCATCTGACGGTCTTCCCAAATTTGGGATGTGCTCTCTTCTCTTTCTTCTCAGTCTTCCAATCTATTCTCTCATTTTTCTGTTTAAATGTTACCTCCCTAACACCTTCGCAATAAATTGCCCAACTTCTCAGTCAAATGTTTCCACATGCTTCCTGCAGGTGTTTTTCTGTCTGCTCCTGCCTGTTGTCTTCCTCTATGAACACTTCAGCAACATTTGCAGGCTGATTCCTCCCTTGGTCCTGTCAGTCATTCAGACGCATTCCTGCTTTCCCTTTCTAGTGAGCAGTAGCTGTGTATTTTTTGAAAATCTCAAATCTTCCCATTGGGACTTGGGTTTAGTTGACTTTATTTAAGGTTTGCAGGGTTTTATCCTTATCTGAATGCTTAACATGCCTGTACGTTTGGAGTCCAGACCCCCCCTAATTATCCTTAGTTTGTATTATTAATGCATCAAAGTCCTTACAAACCAGTAACAAATATAATCACAGAATCACAGAATGATAGGGGTTGGAAGGGACCTCTGGAGATCATCTAGTCCAACCCCCCCGCCAGAGCAGGTTCACCTAGAGCAGGTTGCACAGGAATGCAGCCAGGTGAGTTTTGAGTATCTCCAGAGAAGGAGACTCCACAACCTCTCTGGGCAGCTTGTTCCAGTGCTCTGCCACCCTCAAAGTAGAGAAGTTCCTCCTCATGTTTAGATGGAACTTCCTATGGCCAAGTTTGTGCCCATTACCTCTTGTCCTGTCAAGAGATAAGTGCTAAAGACTTCACAGAATCACAGAATCACTGAGGTTGGAAAAGACCTGTAAGATCATCAAGTCCAACCATCAACCCAACACCACCATGCCCACTAAACATGTCCCGCAATGCAATGTCCACACGTTCCTTGAACACCTCCAGTGATGGTAACTCCACCACCTCCCTGAGCAGCCTGTTCCAGTGCTTTACCACTCTCTCAGTAAAGAAATTTTTCCTAATATCCAGCCTAAACCTGCCCTGGTGCAACTTGGGGCCATTTCTTCTTGTCCTGTCGCTAGTCACTTGGGAGAAGAGACCAACACCCACCTCTCTACAACCCCCTTTCAGGTAGTTGTAGAGAGGGATAAGGTCTCCCCTCAGCCTCCTCTTCTGCAGACTGAACAACCCCAGTTCCCTCAGCCGCTCCTCATAAGACTTCTGCTCCAGACCCCTCACCAGCTTCGTCACCCTTCTCTGGACACGCTCCAGCACCTCAATGTCCTTCTTGTAGTGAGGAGCCCAAAACTGAACACAGGATTCGAGGTGCGGCCTCACCAGCGCCGAGTACAGGGGCACGATCACCTCCCTGCTCCTGCTGGCCACACTGTTTCTGATACAGGCCAGGATGCCGTTGGCCTTCTTGGCCACCTGGGCACACTGCTGGCTCATATTCAGCCGGCTGTCAATCAACACCCCCAGGTCCTTTTCTGTGGGGGAGCTTTCCAGCCACTTGTCCCCAAGCCTGTAGCATTGCATGGGGTTGTTGTGACCCAAGTGCAGGATCCGGCACTTGGCCTTGTTGAACCTCATACAGTTGGTCTCGGCCCATCGATTCCACCTGTCCAGATCCCTCTGCAGAGCCTTCCTACCCTCGAGCAGATCAACACTCCCTCCCAACTTGGTGTCGTCTGCAAACTTGCTGAGGGAGCGCTCAATCCCCTCATCCAGATCATCGATAAATATATTAAACAAGACTGGCCCTAAAACTGAGCCCTGGGGGACTCCGCTTGTGACCGGCCGCCAACTGGATTTCACTCCATTCACCACAACTCTCTGGGCTCGGCTGTCCAGCCAGTTTTTAACCCAGCAAAGAGCGCACCTGTCTAAGCCACAAGCTGCCAGCTTCTCCAGGAGAATACTGTGGGAGACAGTGTTAAAGGCTTTACTAATGTCCAGGTAGACAACATTGACAGCCTTTCCCTCATCCACTAGGCGGGTCACCTGGTCATAGAACTTCTCTACTTCTCTTCTGTTAACATCACATTATAATTCCTTTTATTTCAAAATATTAGTGCATGAACCAAGAGACACCTCACTGGCTCACACACCTCGATGGTGAGAAGGGGTCCCACAGGGACATCCCTCTTCCAGTGCTGGTAGGCAGGAGTGCTGTGTTGTCACAGCCCTGTCACTTGCAATAATGCATCTAACCTCTACGAAGCAACAGCCCTTTGCTGATACGTAACTTCTTAGTAATAGACTCTATATCACTTGGAGATAAGGTCTGTAAGCTTCCATTTGAATAAATGCCACTGCTGATGCTATTTTTTAAAAGGAAAAGAATTTCTTTTGACAGGAAATGAGTATGTATTATTTAGGTGCCTGCCACTATTTGACTGTTTTAGCTCCTTTGAAAATCAGCTGGAATGGGTAACCCAAGTATCTTTACTCATCTTGTTCTCCACATATCTCTGTGTGGATAACTGAGGGAGACAGTGTAATTGAAAAGCTCAGAAGAACATAACAATATAAAACCAGGTGCACTAGGTCAGCTGTTTCTCCCCGTATCATTGTCCTCATTCCCACCTCCCCATACCCTGTCCCCGGCAGCGGGCAGCAGCAGAAGGAAGCACAGTGCAAACACGCAGCAGCATTTCCCCGGGGCATTCTGCCAGTCTCAGACAATCTGCAGTTCAGTGGAGGTGTCTTTATACTTAGTGGGATTTCATTAATTTTTCCTTCCTCAATTAATTTGTCCAGCTGATCCTTGTAAACTTTCAGTGTCCACAATGTCCTGAGGTAAAGAGTTCCACAGCTTAGTTCCCCATCAGATGACAAAAGAAAAAAAAAAAAAAAAGTAATTTGGTTTTAAAATTTTCACCTGCTAGCTTCATTTAATGGTTCCTAATTCCTGTATTGGCAATAACAGTGGACAATATTCTTATACTAGACTTACCCATGTACTTCCTACTTTTATATAGATCCTTGCCCTATCTCTGCTGAATCATGTCTTTGCAAGGATGGAGAGTCCTGGTCTCTTCAGTCTGTCCTGGTATGGGAGAGGTTTGCTGTCTCTGCTCATCTCTGCTGCCACTCTACGAGCATTTTCAGAGCTACTCTACTGAATCATAATTTGTCTTTCTAAAATCCATGCAGACTGTTCTCAATATTTATGTCATAGTTTCCACTGCGGCTGCGAATTCAAAATTTCTACCACTTTGCCCAGTACTGTTCTGCAGTTCCTTCTTTCTCTTCTGAACCCTTTGAAAACTGGTATCAAATTAACTATCTCCCAGGCCTCCAAGGCAATTTTAAACAAGAGGTTAGACACTGCTGTTGAAACATCAAACACTTCATCCCTGAATTCCTTTAAAACTCTTCGGCATATCTGTTCTTGTTGATCCTTCTGATATGTTACCATTAATTTTGTCTATTTATTCCATGAACTTTGCTATCTCCATTTCAGTTTGTAAACGAGCATCTGGTAAGCCTCCTGGAAAGAAGATTTCCAGTGTGGGAACCTCCCCAAACTCCTCCAAAGTGTGTACAGAAGATTTATTTCAGGTTTTTTTCCTAGAATATCCCTGTCTTCTCTGAGACTTTTATCAGAGACTTCTCGGGAACTTTATACTTCGATCATCTTCCTGGACTTGTGGCAGATTTCCTCCTTCTGATTTTTTTTCCTGAAGGATTAGTAGTTTTTATGCCTTTTACTAGCTGTTCCTCAAATCCGTTTTTATTTGTTCTCCCTCATTATGCTTGAATTCAAAGTCAAATTGCCAGGGTTTTAAGTCTTCTCTTTCTCCCTAACTAAATGTTTATCTTAGAACATGAGAGAGACTATGTATATGCTCCTGCTGGAGAAAAATCACAGCGTCTTCAGACATCGCCTCTGGCTGACCACCGTTAACGCATGGGAATTTTGTGTGATAGCACTTCAGGGCCCAGCCTTCATTCCAAGCACGCTATGAATCAGCGCTGTCAGACCTCATGATTTCACTGTGAATCTCACAATGTTTTTAAATAGTTACCTCAATGTGAAAGATTTTGACATTTTCTTAAAAAGAAGTATTGAAAGTACACCTGAAGGGTGGTATGCAGATAAAATAATTAAAAGGAAGTTAAAACAAATCCACCACTTCAGCCTCCTGCTGGGACCCAGCCGGGGCCAATGCACAGAGGAACCTGTGCCCAGCCTGGTGTCCCACAGCCACAGGGACCCGTGAACTAGATGTTCAACCCAGATGCTCACCACAAGCAGGAGAGCACTTCCGACACTGCTAGCATCATTCCTTCTCCAGGCGGTAGGACCTGGCAGTCACATTGTAGGGCCTGCTCTACATCTTGTTTCCAAAGCCACCCTTGCATAGAAAGGGAAATTTTCAGGGCACACTGTTTTTGCACCCCAAACCCTGACACTTATGGAAGGATCCAGCATCCATTTCTGGATCCAGCACAGACACATCACCTAAAGACCATGCTTCAGCCCCACCCTGGAAAAACCAGCCCTGGAGGCACAGCATCTTCTGGGGGTGGGCAGAGCCTCCCTGCACCGCCGTGCTGATCTGCTGGTGCAAGCGTGCTGGTGCCAGCACGCGTAGGGCTGGTTTGCGGGAGAGGGATCAAGAACAGTGTTATCAGAACCTCACTTTCAAACACACAGAATTCACTCATTGTTCTTTTAAAACACACCAGAGCTGAGCAGACTAATTTCAGGCCCCAGACCTAACACAGTTTCTAAAGCTTTTATGTAAGGAGAAACGTTTGAACACATGCTTTTTTCCTTTCTGCAATGTTAACCAGTCTTCTGCTGTCAGACGTCTAATTTGACATATTTAAACATCCTGATAGGTTAATAATAGTGTCTAGGATCATAATGCTTGTAACAGCTTCAAACTCCAGGCAACACTTTCAGATGTATCAGTACATTTTACCTACTATATAGATAATATTGTATAATTTGCTCAGGGAAGATTTGTATTATGGCCGACACTGATGAAATACATGCAAGGTATCTAAGGTTTGTAAATACATATGCACAAGACCTGGAAAGCTGCAGGCATGGATATCATCAAAACATCCTTTCCTCTGTGCACTCCAGGTAGTATTAGCTACTCAGACTGTGCTTCACAGTGTGACACTCTAGTACTTCAGTACTTTTGGCTGGGAAGGAAATTACTAAGTAAAGCCGCGCCTTAACTCCTCCTTCAACATCAAAGGCTGCAGCTGAGCTTAGATTTTTCCACATAAATACACTGTAGAGAAAGGCAACATGTATAAGCTAGTCTAAAGGGCTGAGAATACTGTCCGTCAAAATAAAGAAATAAGGAATTTCTTTTAATTTGGATAAACATTTCATTGAAAAGCACCTAGGTATAATTGCCCCTGGATGTGCATTCACTGTGGGCCCATCTTTGCTTCTACTGAAGTCAAGTGCAAAATTGATGAAATGGCACCAGGGCCAGTCCCTCTGCAGACATTATGAAGAAATAGGGAGTTTGTTTCATCAACTTCGTATAAAAATTGTTACAAGATAGTTTTTTTAGGTCCCTTCACTCAAAAACATCCAAAGTGAACAGTTATTCATGGGAACACGTAGGACATTTTTGGTATTTCACCATCCAGGTTCAAGCTGCAGAAATACAATCCTTGTCTCGAACACTAGAGCTTCAAAGGCTCTAACATGAGTGTATCCACGCCCCGTCTTGTGCCCTCCCCACACCCATGCAGGGAGACTAAAAACTTTTTGAGATGCGTTTGTTCCGTAAGTGGAGGGTTGGCTATAGCCACAGCCTATGGTGGGAAGTACACAGCTGCACAGCTGCGTGAGTCCTCCTTAGTCCACGACCTGGAGTGGATCCGTATCTAGTAGCATTAAGGGGAGCAAGTAGGGGGAACGATGCCTTTAAGTCTTTGCCCCTGATCCACTGACACAGTAATTATCTGTATTCAGCAGAGACTCAATGTAGATGATCGCTACGGCCCTTTGGCTCTTTAAAAACTCATGGGAAATTAGGTATGGAAAGATATAAAATTGCAACTGGTGATTTTAAGAACATCAGTTTTGGGTGCTTCAAACACTCAGGCAGGTCTGGTTAAGCAGCCAAACTCCATAGCTACATAAGAAGTTCTTGCTCATAATATTACCAAACAACATCGACATAATTCGGGATTTTTTTTAGCTCCATTCAGTAATTCATTCTGACATGAGTAAGAACAACCAGCACTCAGGTTGGCAATGTACACAGAGATTCAGACAGCTAAATTGAACTGTTTACACTCCACCTGTAGTCCATGGAGATGCAGTCAATACAGTCAGTGGAGTCTAGGTGGCAATTCACTCATCAATTGTACGTGCCTGCTTCCAGGTGAGCTGAATAGCTCTCCAGGTTCCACTGACTGTATTGACTACATCTCCACTAACTATACTGGGAGTTACTGGACACTGAGTGCACACATAGCCCTCCACATATAGACATCTAAACTGAAGTATTAATTTGCAAGCTGAATCCTGCCCTGTGCATCTCCCCTGGTTTTATTAACATTGGCATTTGAGCAAATGAGGGACTAACACAGCTCTGACTATGTCTGGGACAGAATTAAATTTTGATCAAGAAAAAGATGATAAACTGGAATAAATTCGTGCACATTATCTGAAGCAAATCACAAGTGATTTTTAATTAGAGACACTTTTTGAAGTACTATACACATGCCAGCGAATTGGAAGATACTTTAATTTTCTTCCAGGGTGTATTACCATTTTTTTCTGAACTAGTGTTTCTGAAGTCTTTCTTCTGGTCTGTCTAACATAATGTTTCTGCAGCATAAATCCAAACTGCATGAAGTGCCATGAATAAAGCCATAAAGTGCTAACTGTAGGTGAGGAAGGCCAGAATACCCATGCACCACCAACAGCTCTGACTTTAATTAGAAATTTATTCATCACCCTCAGAGGTTTTGTCATGCCTCTCTTCTGTCTCCCATTCCACGGTCTAGGGATTTATTTTCCTTTGCTGGAGAAATAATAAGCCAGGCAGCAAAGGTAGACATTTACTGTTGCAAAAGAAAATAAATACTTTGGCCCCAGCTGTGTTAAATATGTTATCTCTGCTGTGTTAAACTGTGTATAGATGAGCCAGGGTTTGGATGCTCTTAGGCTCTTGATAGATCATGAATATCCTAATGTGTAACTATAATCATATTAGGAGGGATTTTGGCCTTATTTCATTTGTAGTTCTTACCTTATAGCATTGTCTTTTTTGATGGTTTATCATTTCTGAATGAATAATTGTTTAGCATGTCTATTTTAAAAAAAGGATTAAAAGCAAAGCCTACTTAAGCCTTCTTAAATACAACTCCCTTTATATCTTCAGAGTTTCCAGTTCCCTCAGCATATCTATTTCCAATGTACGTGAGTTTCCATTTATACACCAACCATAGAGAAATTCTGATCTCACACAGTACAGTCACACTGGAGTTAGTCTCATATTTTAAATAGAATAATGAACATGCAATAAATTTAATATAATGTTAACAGAAAATGGGCCACAGAAAAATGATCTGGCTGGAAGGAATTACAAGACAGATAGCTTTAGAGATGGAGGATGGCAGTTTATCTTATTCAGCCAAGGGATATTTCAGATCCTTTTACTCAAAAATTTTTTTTCTCTTTCTGGTCAAAGTCCTCTTCAGCTACAGGTAGATACCTCAGAGGGATTTAGGCAACACGCAGCTTTCCATCACAAACTGTGTGATCACCTGCCATGTAATAAACTGTGTGGTTACACTCATGCGTTAGATAGGTTTACATGTTGTGCTCATAGGAAGCAGTATCAATTTAACCAGATTTTAATATTTGATTCGGTTAAGCCAATATTTCTAATACAGAAACACCGTTTTGTTACAGCATGTCTGAAAAGAAAAATATTACTGCAGGCATTGGCCCCATGTTTTTGCAATTTTTTTGTCCCTGATGGAGTTAAGTAGGATGTATATTAGCGCGAGATTTATTCTATTATTCTTCAGCCTTGTTAAAATGCTCAATATGGCCCCCAAATGACTATTTGCTTCTGGATAAGTTGTCTCCAAACATTTAAAATGCAAATGCACTCTGTCTGATAATTCCAAATTCAGAAATATCATCAAAATTGGAGTGAAAAATTTTGTGAACTTTGGATTTGCCTTTTTTTGATCTGCTTTCCCTGCAGTCACTCATACAACTGTGTTTTCCCTTTAATTAGTACCAAACCATTCATGGTATCTCAGGCACATCACATGCAAATGTTGAAGCAAATTTAAACAATAAAGCAGAATGCACTGAAACTGCAAGGGAGGTAAGTCACACCAGGTGTGGGGTCCATAACCAAATTTCCGAACACTTTGTGAGTTTACATTCCCAAAAAGTATCACTTTCTTCTGACAAAAATTTGTTTTCTTTGAATGGAAAATTATGAACAGAAAGTTATTTTTGTCTGTGAGCAATACAAATGTAACCCCCAGGAGCAGGATGTAAACAATAAAAAGCATATAAATGCCAATCCGAACAGATGTCCCCCTGCTGAGAGTAGTTTGGGGAATAATTTTTAAAAATGTAATTATACACTCATTACATCAGTGCCACTTTCCCATTAAAAGATACATTTTCCATACACAATTCTTTTAGATGATGAGTGATGTTCTGTTTTCCAGTTGGAAGAAATTATTTATCTCGGCAACAAATTGTGTCATCCAGTATGTCAAACTGTTGCTAGTTATTAACCGCAACATTATGATTTTGTCTGTAATTCAGAACTAGAAAATAAAAGACCCAATTCCAGCAACATCTCTAACTCACCAACCATAACGCACAGAGATTTTGAGCTACTAAAGGCAAGTCACTACAGGCAGTGTTTTGCCCATAGCACCTTCACATCTGCACACACATAGCTCTGCCTGTGATATATGTGTGATGTGTGTTTACTGAAATGGGAAATTTAACCTGTAGATATATGGATTTAGTGTTCCTTAACTAAAAATGTTGTTTAGTGGGATATTACTGGCACTGATGTCATTACAGCATAGTGATGTCATTACAGCTTAACACATAAAAGTACATCCTGGTGTCATTGATAAGTCCATTTGGTGAATTTATTCTTCAAGACATCTAGTTTTATAATGTGAGATTATGAGAAGTCTGAACAAATTAAAGAGCTGTGTATTCCTTACAAATAATTTGAAATATTTTCATATAGATGTTCCAGTTAATGCTGTAATAGAAAGAAACAACTACATAATGTGTTTTCAGGGGGATGGTATGTATTTCCAATTTGTGACCTCTAACGGGAATAACTGATGAACTCAGCTTCAGAAGTCACTCTTAAATTTACTTGCACTAGCACTTTTCAAAGAGGCTTTTGCCCAAATGTTCTACAACTCATAAAGTCTATTGAGCTACAGCCACTTTCTCTAGCATTCACTTAACTACCTCCAGTTACTGTCTTTTTCGTACAGAAAATACAAACCTGTGCCAAATTTGCTCTTTGACTAAAAAAAAAAAACAAAAGCAAATTTACACATCTACTGTACCGCATGACTAGCTTTCCTCCTGGTCGCCAAGGAAAATGAAAATCAGTTTCTGGCCCAACGTGGAGGGATCCAGAATGAGTTTTGTCCTTGAATTCAATATCACTGCCTCAACGTGCAGTGTGCTGCTAGGATCAAGTGTGATGACTGTTTATTGCGTGTTATTAAGCTGTTGATTAGACTGTGGGAATTGACGATTGAGAATTGTACATAAGTCAGTTCAAATGAGCTAAGCGTCACTTGATTAGACAGTAAAATCTAAACACACTGTGTGGGGAATAGAAAAATAGTGGGTTTCCCTGGTGTCGATTCATCAAATTCAGAGTTTGTGAAATATGTAGTAGTATGGAATATACTCTCACCTACATTACTCGTCATAGAACATTGAAGTGGAAAGATACTTCTGCTGATTCAAATAGTTTGCTGCCTAGGACTGCATGTGTTTTACTACCCAAGACAAGGCAGACAAATGGTAGAAGGGAAAGCTAATAAAGATAAGGGTGGCAACAAGAAGAAGATGGGATAGTTCAGCGGGGCATGAAGATATTACCACATTTGTTTGTTTAAATTTCTCTCATTTTACATAGGGAAGATGACAGAAATGAATGCTCAGAAGGGCGCTGAGTGAGGAAGGGAAAAGCTGAACAGTTGACAAACCCTTTCGCCTTTGAGAGTGCGAAGAGTGAGTGGGCTGCTGGAAAAGAGATTGGACTGGGTAGAGTGGGAAGGAGGAGGAATGAGAGGCTGTCTTGACAGAGGAGGCTCTGCTGGAGAGATGGAGAGAAGACTGGTAAAAGAAATTCAGAAAGCATAGCCAGAAGGAGGTATATGGGAGAAAGAAAAGCCAACAAGAGCGTACTCCTCAAGAACAGCAAAAGATAAGTAATACAGTAATGGGAACATGCTGGCTCAATGGCTCAATTTTTAAGTCAATGGGGAATCCCATTTCAAACTGAAGAGCAAATAATGGCCCTTACTATTAATCTTTCTGGAAGCTGGGTCACAGTTTTGTACTTTACACCCTTCTGGTCTCTTGGCCTGTATTTAACCCATGTATTATCATTTCTGCACAGGTGATTCTGTCATTTATTTTTCCATCCTGTCTTATTCTTTTCATTTCCATAGTTACAGAATTGAAATGACAACTGTTTGTTCAAGATAATTAAAATAGACTCTGTAAATCATGCTGATGTTCAACAATTTCAAACTTGCAAAATATTAACATTCAGGTTATACTGAGAAATTGGTATATGGGCAGTGCTTTAAGTAATCATGTCCTGGAATGATGCTGAATTCAGAGAATTCAACATGAGCAATGTGCATACAGATACATGAGAGGATAATTTGAGAATACTCTACAAACAGCTGTGTGGGTTCATCATTATTTTGTGCGTCAGTTCTAAGGTAAGTGCTGTGAAGTGAAAATGTTGGTCAGCATTTAACCCGGTGACAGTAAAAATACAGGCTAAAAGTTTTTCGGGGGGGGCAGCAGAACTAGGCAATCTTTTTATGGCTTTGTGTCCTGTATCACTAGCTCTCAGACGCAATACCTCAGTATCTCCAAGTCTCTTACATCTCCTCTTCAAATTCCCCAAGCATAAAGATACCTTCTTAAGCCCTTATCCCTTAAATGCTGACCAGATAAAAAGCAGCATATTCTGTAACTGCTTCTTAGCTCCACACGTGTTTATTGACTTGTCAGTACATAGGCTGTCACCAGCCAACCATGAGGTCAAACTCATAACCACTGAGCTCTTGTTGCGATTTTTCCTCCAGTGAATATATTAATTTGGGACCCTTTTGTCAAACTAGTCAGTGTCAGACCTCTCAGGAAGATATGACATTTGGGTGTCTTCTGTTAGATCTGACTGAAGTACACTCATTGATAATAAAATTTCTGAGAAGGACGTGACAGATAGGAAGACAGCATGATTGCACATGCCTCATTTCAAGGGGAAACTAGGCTAAAAATCTTGTTATACGGAAGAGTCCATAGGGTATTTTTGTTAAATATCACACAAAGCTAAACTGAAAGGTCTCTGTATCTATTGCTTTATGTAGCATGCCTAACTGATTTTCATGTGTTTCTCACAGGGTCAGATGATGTTGATAAGCTGAATGTTACAGCGTAGCTGGGCACGTGTAGGGGAACCCAAATCAGAGGTTGTCTGAATGTATCACCCTGCAAGTACCTTTCCCTCTCCCTCCAGTAATGACTGGGGGAGAGCCACCTAGACAACTACAATTAGGTAAAAGGAATCTCATCCAAATTGACTCAAGTGACTGAATTTTAAATATTTAGAAAGTGTCTTTAATGTACAGAAGGCTGTGTAAGTGTTAAGAAAGCAACTACATTATCAAATTTTATTTGGTGTAACCTTTTGCTGTATTACTTTTAAGATTATTTTTACCAGTAAGGCTCTCATCCTGCCAACTAGGTGTGTACAACTCACCGGATGCATCTTGAAGACTATGAGCTACTGACATGAGAGATTGCTCCCAGAGACTCTTTTGTTTCTACTACCATCTCCTTGTTTTTCCCATTCCCTCCAGCTCTCCAGCTGCAGCTTCCTCTTAGCACCATTGCACTTAACACTTGCAACCATTCTCCTCCAGTGCTATAGTAGATGTTGTAAAACCCTCTGTGTAACCAATTTTCATTGTCCAAGTGGAATGAAAGGCAATGTATGTTAAGCATACATTATGAGAGGGAAGAAGGAATGAGATTTGCAATATTTTCAGCTGTAACCTTCTAAAATGGGATGGTCTAAATGGCAGCTTGTGGGCAAGAGAAATCATTGCATCCGCACCAACACTGGAAGAGATGGTGGGGTGGAAGTATAAATGTGAGAAAGCATTTAATCCTGCAAGCTGCCCCCATTGCTTTCACATGGCTGGCAAAGGGGATTCTGAAACTGTGCCCTAACCATCCCAACCCGCAGTACTACAGGTAAGAAAGCTGCCACCCTTCACTCATTGCTGAAGCTGAAGCAGCAATACAGAATGTACCTTATGATCATCAAAAACAAAATTTTCCTGTGTATTCAGAATATCCATTTGCCTTTGCTTAAGATTACAAAGATGTAAATCAAATACTCATCAAATTTTATACAAAAAATGTATCGTTGGTAAACAAGCACAATAATGTTTTCCCAGTTACACTCCCCTGTTGATTAAAAAGCACTCCTCTAATGTTTTAAAAAATAGAAACATGCACATAGTGTAAATGCTACCATTTTCTATGTAAGTTAATAAGAATATGTTGTTTTTACTCAGACAAAAGCTCACCCATCCCCTCTAACCTTTACCACAGCACAAAAGCAAAAAGACACCATGTTTAACATCAGCAATTCGCACCTGAATAGCAGAAAGTCACTGTAACCAGGGAAACTGAACAGTGGCACGGACAGGTTTTTATTTAAGCATAGATGGGGGAAGAATTACTGTGATTATTACAGGATACTGGATTTTGAACAATAGTAGTTCATTGTAACTTCAACATTATTTTTATTTTGGTGGTGAGGAAGAATTCTGTGTCTAGGGAGTATTCAAAGGCAAGTACTTTGGCAAGGGCTGTGCAGCGTTTCTAAATGGATCAGATTTGCTGTAGGTGAAAATGCCTTTGTCACAGACTGTGATGGATAAGATATTCTTGTCTGGCAAGCATGTGGGGACAATGCTTACAGCAGAGTCCCCTGCTAACAGACACAGGAGCTGGGCTGTGGGCAGGATTTCCACCACGAGCCATTTGCCTTCCTCTCTGCGACCCTCAACTGTGGCTGAATCACAAGAATATGTATAAAATGTTCTTGGCAGCCACTTTTACAGCCAGTAATGCAGGGGAGGACGGGAGCCCTGCTCTGACAGCAGTTTCAAGAGCATTGTCCATAGCTAGCGGTGTTTTCCTGTGACAGACATGCACACAGGCAACAATGCCCGCAGTAACTTGCCAACCAGAAAAGCAAGATTAGGAAAAATAGCAAATACTGTTTGCATATTATTTCAGCCTTCTCTTGCCAAACAAAGCACGTTCTCCCCCAGCAATCGGCTGATGTCGAGAGGGGGAGCTGGACCCCTCCCAGCAGTTTCTGCCTCTCTGAGGGCTGACCCACAGGTCCACGTCTGCTCTCCTCCCACCACAGGCTGCCTGTCACCCATTTCACACTTCCCTGTCATCAGCTTGTGGAGGGCACCTGAACCTGGGCACGATGACCCCATGTGCTGCTGGGGTTCAGCAGCAGCCTTTTGCCCGTGACTGATGCCGTTTGGCAGAAACCAGAGCTTCTTGTGGCGTTCCTGGCACTATGGAGAACTCCAGCAAGGATTCACCTGCTCAGCAGCATCCGTCCTGCCTCGCATGAAGCATCCAGGAGAAGAGTGTCTCATCTAAGCCTGTTGTCTGTGACTCCATGAAAAGAAAGAAGCAAATCCGGAGAGTGACTCATGCCGTGCAGCTCGGGCACTGATCTCGGCATGGCAAGATTCACTCCTCGGAGGTACAGACCTTCACTCTCTCCATTAACTGTTGAGGAAGCCTAGAAAACCAACTTATACTAGATTAACCTTCTCAAAGCAAAGCCCAGTGAGATGGCTTTAGGCCTTAGCTTTCCATTGAGCAAAATATCAGCTATTTAATTCACACCGAAATATGCAGTATTTACAAGACTATACAGAGGGCTCCCACAGCCTTCGCATTATGTCTGCCCTTTTGGGCCATTTTCTTGCCAAAAGCTGCTATTTGAGCAAGGCTGTTCAGTTTGGTAGTCTGAGGAAGCCACCAGTCTATAATGTAGTAACCTTTCTAAAGAATTACATATATATGGTGAAGCCTTTCTGCTTCATATTCCTCTTTATTAGATGGTAGAACAGCAGCTGTATGTCTACCTGTCAGTACATGATCATGATATCTCACCTCAGAGGACAGCAGAAGAGCAAATGCTTCCTAGATAAAATAGATTTTCCTCAACAAACATCTGAACATTGAAATTTGCAGAATCAGAATTTTCCAAAGAAACTAAATGTTTGTGTCAACATTAAAAATAGAGAAAAAGGTACATGGATAAAACAAGTTTTGGACAGGGCATAGAAATAAAGAAGCTTACATTTTATTTTTTTTTATCTGTGACCTTTTTTAAATGTGGGACGAGAGAGGGGAAGAGGGATTAGAGAGGAAGGGCAGAGACCCTGGCCTTGATAAGGAAGCCATGAATTATAGGATGGGGTCTTGGACATTTCCTTGTGTAAACTGGCTCCTGGAGGCTCCAGTCCCAGTGGGGGCCTTTAATCACTATGTGAAAGCAAGTAATATTAACTGAATATTTAGTGTATGTATTCACTGCTGTGAGCATCCATGCCAGTAAAACTTCTTCACTCAAATGTTTATGAAAAGCAAACACTGGGTGCAAGTCAGGTCCAAACTGCATTAGATATTTGAAAGCATAAATTGATCAGAAAGAATTTTTCTGTAATGTTTGACTAATTCTTATTAACTGGAATAAGTCTAAACTTTCCTCAGGAAGGCAAATTCTCAGTATGCTCTTCCCTATCCAGCTCAGTCATTGTATGGGTAACACACCAATACAAGACCCAAATCTTGAAAAGGCTCTTTAGAAATAAGAAAGATTTGTTAGTCCTTAATGCAAAAATACATCTAGGTGAGAATTGCTTACTTTTAGCTTCCTGTGTTTTAAAAGCAGTGAGGAGAGGCAAAAAGTCTTTTTCTCTCCCATGCAGATAACTAACAACAAGGGCATTCTTTGCTAGCAAATACCCCTTGAAATAATTTGTAGAGGTAATTAGAGGAAAAGGTCTCTGAAGACTTAGATTCAGTTTTCTCCAGATTTTCAACAGCTAAAACATTGAAAGTATCCACTTTTTCTACCAAGTTGTTCATTTTTCTATCAAAATGTCCTAAAAGTAAAGTAAGAGCTGTGCAATTTGCCATTGAAAAGGTTCTTTATCTGAATTAGTTACTTTTTTTCTTAATTTCTCTTGTCTGTCAACTATACCTATAAAATCCAGCAACTAATCAGAGCTGCTAAGTCCCTGGAAGCACTTGCGTTACCTTCACTGCCCTTCCATCAGGCCTCATGATGAAACTTATTCATCTAGAAACTGTTAATTGTAGATTATTGAGCTGAACCTTTTAGACTGATGTGTCTCTAGGAGAATTTAGCGCATGTATGCATTCACCCAGGCCACACATTAGCCCTCAGTTTACTTTCTGTTCAAGCTTCACATACAAAATTGCACCTCACTTTTAGATGTCTGCATTTGAAAAACAGAAATTCAGTAAGGATCAAAACTCCAGCATCCTCACAACGAAGCCCTGAGTCACACTGCAGTATCCCCATAGTGAAGTCTCTCCGTTCAGTGGCTAACATCACACAGCTTTTACGATAGCTCCACATTTACTTGAATAAACTGTCACGCATTTAACTGTAGCAGAGAAAAACAAACAAACATTTTTTTTTTCCAGAATAAAAATTGCATTCAGGAGCTACAAGATTATTACAGGAGCCAGAGCACTCCTGTGGGTAGCAATATCTCTCACACTCAGGAAGCAAAGGAGCCTTCTGAAAGCAAGCTTTCATTCTGGCTGGCACAAGCACAGCACCCTTCAGTATCACTCCAATCATCCAGCTAAAAGGAGAGACTCAGAAAATTATTTAAGAGCCGGGAAAAAAAAAGATCTGAAGTAACAACCCTATGTGGTAGCTCAAAATGCGTGTTGATCTGTTTTCTGATACCACAAAAACAAGAACAACATAGTTTGAGCTGCAGGTAACCATAAGTGTTTCCTACTCATCATGCAATATCACTGCATTAGCATCGAGAGAAGCCTGGTGACTCAGAATATACACAGCCCAGTGCAGCACATGGTTTACAGACAAGCAGCCAGGACGCCAGGGCCTCAGAGCCTTCTTCCTACCACATGGAGCCAAAGACACAGTGCAATCTGGAGGATTTGTCTCCAGATTCCTATATTCCTTCAAGTGATAAGTTCAATATAAGGTTTGCTAAAGATGCAATGGAGTTCTGAATGCCACTGCTCACCTTGTGTAACCAGGTTGAATACAGTCTAAGTAGACAATGACTATTTTGTTAGAGATTTCAATGATCACCATCATAGTCCCCCCATAACATCTGGAATTATACTAGGAAGTATCGAATAAGTCGATCCACGAGTGATGGACTCTATGGCTGGAATCTCTAGAGTCGCTAAGACCTCAAGCAGAAGCAGGCATGTATTAGTGAACAGATTTTCCTACTAGGCAGAGTGATATAGGACCACTCAGGTGGCACTGAAGCACAGACTGAATTAAAAACCAAAACCAAACAGAACTGAGATTTCATAGAGTGAGTATCTACCCTTACAACTCCTCCCATATGGAGGATGCTGAGTCTAGTCTGGACTTCAGTCCGGAGGAGAACTGGGGAGACAGCTTAAGGTATTTGAAAATATCTGCAAGTGATAGGATTTCTCCTGATAATACACAATACAAAATTATGTTGCTTCTAGTCAAAATGAAATGCAAATTTTTCATCCATCATTGCTACTTAGAATCATGAGCCTACTCTTTTTTCTCACAAACCATCCCATTAACCTGAACAGTGCTATTTATATCTCTGCAAGGCTTACTAGTGTGAGTAAGAGTTGCTGGATTAGGCTGTGTGTTTGGAGTGTGATTTTTATTTTAGGTGCGTGGGAGCAGAGTCCTGAGTTTGCACAGAGAGATGCTGGTGTGAAACACTGAGGAAAGAGCATCTGCTGAGCCCTGTGAAAAACAGATAAAGAAATAAGGTAGAGAGAGGGAGGATGAATGGGCTGAATGATAAAATAGTCTCATAACAAGCCCCAGACATTTGAATATTTATTTTGAATTATTCTGGTTTTGATAGCCCCCAAAGAGTACTTTTAAGTGCTTAATTTGCTTTGCTCCATTGATTTTAATTAATCTTGCCCTAGGCTTTCAAACTTGATGAGCATGGAGAACTTAGGGGTGAAGAAAAAAAAAAGCAGCCTGCTTTCTTATCATGTAATATTCCTTAACTTCACAGCACGGGCAACCACGGTGGGGATGTGTTAGCCTCAGACATAAACACTCATCACACCAAGGGCACTACCATTGAAGGTAGGGGTACTACCTTCATGGGCTGAATTTAAAGCAGAAGACAAATATCTAACGCTGAAGGCTTCTGCATGGATGGAGCTGATCCAGTTCTCCCTCCAGCCAATAAAACACCAAATACCTGCCTGCAGGCTCTGTGTTGGAGTCGTGAAGCAATCACAGTATCATAGAATCATAGAATAGTTTGGGTGGGTAGGGACCTTCAAAGGTCATCTAGTCCAACCCCCCTGCAATGAGCAGGGACATCTTCAACTAGATCAGGTTGCTCAGAGCCCCGTCCAACCTGACCTTGAATGTTTCCAGGGATGGGGCATCTACCACCTCTGTGGGCAACCTGTTCCAGTGTTTCACCTCACTCATCGTAAAAAATTCTTCCTTATATCTAGTCTGAATCTACCCTCTTTTAGTTTAAAAACATTACCCCTTGTCCTATTGCGATAGAGTCTACTAAACAGTCTGTCCCCATCTTTCTTCTAAGCCCCCTTTAAGTACTGAAAGGCTGCAACAAGGTCTCCCCAGAGCCTTCTCTTCTCCGGGCTGAACAAGCCCAACTCTCTCAGCCTTTCCTCATAGGAGAGGTGTTCCAGCCCTCTGACCATTTTTGTGGCCCTCCTCTGGACCCACTCCAACAGGTCCATGTCTTTCTTGTAATGGGGACTCCAGAGCTGGGCGCAGTACTCCAGGTAAAATGAGACACCCAAAGTCACGGGCAGCTTGGACAGCAGTGGCTGTATCTAACAACTCCTGCTGCTCGATCGGCTGGCGTGTGGAAGCAGCAGACTACCCTGCACTGGGAAGAACGGGTATTTCTTTCGATAGTCAAGCCTCCACAGCATCCCAGAATTACTCTGGCTATGCAGATGTCACATGTCTGTACTTTGAAAGGCTCCTGCAAGCACAGAGACATGTTTAAAAAGAAACGAGAGAGCAGACCTAGAGGAAGCAGATGAGCTTTTGCACCACATGGGAGATGCCTCAGCTTTAGGAAGGACGGACGAATGATAAAAGAAAAATTATAGGATCCTCTCTCCTCCTTGGAAATGACTGACCCAAGGCAGCCCCTCCAGTGAGACATCTCCTGGGATCTTTTAAAGGGAACAATAATGACTGGTGACGACTGCAGCTTAGGGAGACTGGCACTGGCACCAAGTCTACCTAGTGAAGGTGAATTTAACTATAGCCAAGTAGCTGAGTGGTGTTTAACCTGGTGTTAAGCAGCTGGGTGATTCAAAGATCTTGTTCCAGTGTTGCTAAATTTGAAGGTTAAGAGATATTTTCTTCCAGCAACTTCCATTAAAGAGAAGAGCCAGAAATCCTGGAGAGACCAGGACCTTCGGTCTGACAGCACAGCACTGTGCACGGGATGCGTGATGGGACCAGAGACTGCAGTGAAGACTTGTTTTCATGCTTTCCCAGTTGAGCAGAAACAATATCAATCAGATGACCAATTTGCCATTAACCCTGCCAAACCCTAGGTGTGGACATACCTCCTCTTCTTGATTCAGCTGAGAGCAGCAACCCCCGAAAAGCCCCCGGTTCCTCAGCATCCTCCCACTGAGTAGGGCTGCCGAGTCCTGGGGGGACGTAGGGCTGTCACCTCTTGGGCAGCACCACAGGAGGCAGGGGATGCGCTGGCAGCACCGGGCTGTGGCCAGAAGCCCTGGCCCATCATGCAGGACAGTGGTAAGGTCAATCATAAACCGGGCTTTATACCTTGTTCTCCTAAAGGGCACGACACTGACCAGCATTAACTGATCAGTGATTAAACTGTTACTCAGAAGCTGTAATTTGACATTCGTGACTTCTTTAATTACTACTGTCTCATTCTGCATCTTGCCTTCCTGAGGAAGGTTATTAGAAGGTCGTACGTTTTAGGTAATAATTAGTTACATCTCCTGGCTATGAATAAGCAACCTCAGATTTCTACCGTCTCTAATTCTGAATGTGGCTATCTGGACAAACCATCCTTAAAAAAGAGAGGAAAAGTAATTTGCTTTAGCAAAGGAAGGTATTGATAATGTATACCCACAAGAGACTTAAAACACTCATAAATAGATTAAAGTAATTCATTAAGAACATTAATCAGTTTCAGACTATCACACACTGTAGTAATCAATCATTTTAATTAAAAGGATCCGTGCATTCTCTCCCTGTCTTTTACCTCAGCCCATCTTTGCACACACAGCTGATCAAATACATCATATTTCAAAGATGCTGAATACAGTCTCTATAATCTTTGTTAAAGAATTTCACAAAGCAATGATATCCTCTGTTTGTATTGAAGCGCCTGACTTCTTAGGGAAGCTTTTGCTTTTGCTCTGGAGGAAACGATCAGATAATTGTCCAGCAGCTCCAGTTCCCGTGCTCTGTGTAAGGGAAGAGAGAAGACCCGACTACCTTACAGTGAGGTGTACTGGCTCATCCTCGTCTCTCCGGGACAAACCTGGCTTCACATGCACAGCCAGACAGGTGCCACCACTCAGTAACTGTCTTTCCTCCATCCCCTGGGAGAGCAGGACCCCGCAGAGGGTCTCCATTCTGCCCAGTACCTTTTCTTCAACAGCTGCCAATAGCAGATAGCACGGAAAGAAAGGAAAGACTGCACAGAGAAAATATATAGGGATATTTTCCCACTCTGCAGTGTGTTGCAGGTCAGGGACATCTTGAGCCAGAGGCAGTGTTTAATGGCTACAATGGATTTTTCATGCCATGCATTTCTCCAGTCCCTTTTTGAATCAAGTAATGAGCGGGGATGAATTCTTTCTTTTTAATATCAGCTGCTTTGTTCTGCAGTTTGCAGGGCAATCTAACACTAAAATGATGGCAAAAAATAAAACATTTTGGCTCTTACAATAAGCAACAAAACAGTTTTGTTACACTCATCAATGTGTTGCAGTCTTCTAAGATCAAAGAATGCTGCTACTTTCCTTTTAGGAGCACAAGGAAGAACAAAAAAAATGGAAAATGCATTTGCAAAATAGCTATATCTTCCCTTCCTAAAGTTGATCCTGGTATTTTAATACCTGCTGCTTAGCTGATATCTGCCTCTGCCTATCAGCATGAAGTTTCAAAGGATTCCATGTTATCTAATGTTGATTTAATTTAAGATAGAGAAAGACAAGGCTGTAAAAGTGAGAATCAGTCAACAAGAAAGGCATAAGTCAAATGCTGTAGCAGGGAAGGTTTTTCAGCTGTCCTGTTCTTAAGTAAGAGGAACAAAAGGCAAATGAATGGGTCACAACCGTGATTCTTGCCCTCCTTAAACTGATGCTCAGACAGGGACTCAGAGGGATCGTTTCATTTTTCACCACCCTACAAGACAGCGGATGGAAATAGAGCAGCTGACGTGGTTCAGCAGCACTTTCAAAAAGCCATTGGCAGAGTTCTGTACAAGTAGATAAGTAATCATGGTGTGAAAGATAAGCAGTGACATGGCCTGCAAACACGGTAGGAACAGATGCATCAATAAAGGGTCACTTCTCAGTACGACTGAAGGTTACACTCGAGCACGCTGGAGTCCCAGACTGAAACTAGTGGTGCTAATTGTATTTATATATGACCTGAGAGAACTAGAGAATAGACAAATAGAAAAAAAATATTCTTTAGGTTAATCAAAACTGGAAAAAAACAGGAGGAACTCCTCAAGAGAGTCCTGACAAAGCAATGTGACAGCTAGGACACAGACAAATGTGAATGAAATGGTCTGAACAACTCCTCTGTATTACTAGCTTGGAAATGTAATGCAGCCAGAAAGAAAAAGACCTCTGTCCATGCTCAGCATGAACTCCTGCTTACAGAAACAGTCAAAATATTGGGATGCACAAGGAACCGGACAGACAATTCTTAACTCATAAGGTTCCAAAGTAAACAAAATGCTCACCCTTGCCTTTAACAGTGTGTCTGTTCTGAGCTTCATATCCCAAAAGAATAGAGTTTAAATAGAAAGAGTTCAGAAAGGGATAGTGCAAATACTAACGTACATAGGGCAATAAACGTAGAAAATAATTCCCGCATTGGAGAGAAACTGAAAAGTCTGTGTCTGTTTAGAGAGTAAGTGAACAAAATCGGATGTACTGGAGAATATTGTTCTCTGCCCTGTCATAAGTCAAAAGCAAAGTAACATTTCAAGTATTTGGAGGGCAGCATTTATCTACATCTGAGGAAATGTCTTCTTTTTAATTAGAAAACAAAATGTCTAAATAACCCACGGATGTCCTTATTTCAAAGTATCAAGTAACCAAGAGCCTTACAGAGTTAACAAGAGGATTAAATAATTATAGAGCTAATAGCACACACTGACATTAGGTACAATAAAACAGAGATATCAATGTCTATCTATCTTTCTAAGCTAGAAATCCATTAGCTTGACCACTGTAAGATTTTTACAGTTTCAGGGGCTGCTAGGAATATACATGACAAAGTGGCGTATGATGGAGACACAACTGAATGAGCAGAGACTTGTGCTTCTGCAGCTCAGCGCAGCACAGCACTCCCTGGACTTCACCATCTTTGATACAGGTGTGCTCCAGCCACACCAGTGCAAGTGCTTTGCCCAAACGGAAGAGTGCTAATGCCGGCTTCACACGGCCATGCTGAATCTGGTTGCAAGCACTGAAGACCACCGAGCACTGCTCCACTACCCTGTCCACACCAACTCCGGGCTGTGCTCCACCTCACTGTAGGCACAGGCTCTCAGGGATACCTGACGGACCAGATGGACATCTAGCCTTCATATGATGCTTCCTGTGTTTCCAAATAGAAATCAACACTATGACTATAGTAACCCTACCGCTGGACACAGAGACAGCAGTCAGACTCTATTAAGGACACAAGCAGAACAAGTCCAACTTCTAGCTCTATTCTTCCATTTTTTCACTTTACTGTTTATTTTCCTAATCAAAAGTAAACAGAACTCCTCATTGCTGCAATCCTCACTGTAATGCAGCCAAAATATTTTGCAATTTAATTCTGTGTTCTAAAAATGCGCTAACTTCAAATGATCACACTTGGGGCTTTCTCTAAGTGAACCACACAGGATTTGCAGACTGCAGAAACCAACTTTTCTCTGGACTACCTAAAAGACTCGTAAGATGGGAATTCAAGTGAAAAGAAGAATTACTGTAAGAAAACAGATGGTGAAGACTGACAGCTGTTTCAGTGTTTTGACAGAAATACCTTGTGGATGACCTGAACATTTGTTTTGGACCATAGTATTGGCTTGAGAATGAGTGAGTTATATTGGAAGTGAGTTCTTACAGAAACTTTTAATCCATCTTTTATTTTAAAAGAAACATGATTGACAATTTTCATTTAAACAGACTCGAGCCATGGTTGCCCTATGGCAATGGGCAGGCTTACTTAAAGGGACTCTGCACAAAGTGTACCACTCTAATACTTATGAGACTGTTCCCAGGTTTGCTAAAGTGCAAGTATAGACCTCTTTTTATTGCATGAGTCCCAAAATTTAGAGTTAGTTAAAATAATTTATTCGCACTAACTCTAATGTGAACAAACTATTCTAAAATAATCCACACAGGGAAATCCCAGTGCAAAATACCCCAGCTTCTCCTGTTCAAATAGCTGGTCCATCCATACTCCCAGCCCTACAGCACACGTAGGTGAAAGCCCCCTCAGTGCTGCTCCATGTCAGAACATTTTAGCTGCCTGTTGAAGGTAGCTCTGTTTGAACCTAGGAAATCTCTGAGAGTCTTGCTCTTCAATTCTCAAAACTACTAAATACTGTTTCTTTGTTTGCAAATGCAGTAATTACTAGAATTGATAATAGGAAAATAGTTGGCAGACCTTGAAACATGATGCACTTTATGTGTCAAGCCTGCCCATGGACAATTTATGGGCAGAGCTTTACTGGAGTTGTGCAACAAAAATAACAGCATAGGTACAGTTCCTACCATTAAAATCACCCTTTTCCCAGTATGCTTTTATTTTTCTATAATGTCTTCTCTTTTTCTCCCTCCCCCCACACACCATTTTTGTGCTGGCAGTTAGCCAAAGGCATGCAAGAATGAATTGCACTGTTGTGGCATTTAAATTATATCAATACCGAAATGCAGAATAGAGTCCTTTTCTATTTTATCTCTAAATTGAATGCTTTCACAGAGAGGCACTGTTATCTGCATTACAATTTGAGAGCTACATTAGTAAATCTTGAATGCTCTGAATTAGAGTATTCAACTTTCAAGATGGATGGTTGAGCTCACCACAAAAAATGTATTAAGCTGGAGATATGGCTTCATTTGGAGTGAACATCAATTT
The DNA here is from genome assembly GCF_030936135.1 of Gavia stellata. Taxonomy (NCBI): domain Eukaryota; kingdom Metazoa; phylum Chordata; class Aves; order Gaviiformes; family Gaviidae; genus Gavia; species Gavia stellata. The sequence goes on along the minus strand of NC_082597.1, from coordinate 15,027,058 downwards.
TGAACATCTGTGATTCAGAAACGAAGCCTAAATTTCTGGGGGAACCTGCATCCAGATGAATGTTACCCCTTTACTTTTTAAAGTAAATCTTTTTAGATTTTCCTGTCTAAAAACTGCCTGCAAAATGATTCTCCAGGTACCATTTCCCTGTCAGATGGGGAAATTATGTGAATTCCCACTTCTACACAATCATTGGAGCAGTCTGAAAATGCTGCCTGGGAGTGGAGAAGGTTCCCATCTCTTTTACAGCACACTCTAAGTGCACCAGTAATGTTGCAAGCATATTGGTGGGGTGTTCAGCTGCTAAGCAGTTATATGAGTCTGGAGAAATGAGTTAAATCTTCTAGGAGGTAGCTCAAAGGCTTTATCCTTAGGACTTCAGTGACACAGCAACCCCTCAGTGCCCCACGCTCACCCACAGAACCTTTTGGCCTTTAACCAAGCTGGAAGTTTTTAGGTTTCCGCGCTGCCACAGCTGCCGCGTGCAGCCAAAGTGGGATATGCCTGGAAGTGCTGTGCTCTCCGCTCCCGAGGGTGGGAACAGAAAGAAGAAAAATCCCCCGCTTTCAGAATACACAAAGAGCAAACAAGTGCATTCAACAGCTGTGTTTATGGAAAATTTATAAAGATTGTGGTGATCAAATTGTGTGAGTACCCTGTGATAACTGAGCCTGGTTTTGGGAAACACATGTTCTGAAGCATGGTCTGTATTTTCTTTTTTCATATGTAGGCGATATTTGCTGGCAAATATCCAAAGGGCAGTCCTTTCCCATAAAAAACAGCACAGAAAGACTATTTACCTCACTTGGGCTCAAATGGTTATTTCTATGACCCAGCTGGTAATGCGAAAGAAAACTATTCCCACAATTAACAAAATAAGGCCAGAAACAGTTATATATAAAAGAAAAATTCCTTTGCTGCTAAAACTTATTTAATTCGGGAAACTGATACAAATTATCCTACTGCCATAAAATGTGCCTCCAGTACCAGGACTATTTGATAAAGCTGACCCAGAAACCTCTCTCTGCATAGCAAAGTCCTTCGTTCCCAGAAGCTTGAAAAAGACTGAAGGGTTTTGGGGAGAAAAACCGAGCAAGGCTACGTTTGCAGCCTTGTAACAAGGCGAGTTTGAGAAGAACCCCAGAGAGATCTGGCCATGGCCGGAGATGGATCCAAAGCACTTGCAGCACAGGGAGCCCGCTTTCACGCGGCCGAAGGAAGGTCGGGACTGGGGCTGGAGCCCCACCTGTGCCGGGGCCAGGGAGACACGATGCCCAGCTGGGGACCACCAGCTCTGCCACCTGAACCCCGGCAGGAACAGCAAGGGACTCTGTCAGTATTTATAGCCCTTTTCCTCAGTTATCACGTGCCTGTGGCTGATTTTCCTCTCTTGTAGCTCCTTGCGCCGGAGGAGCCGTGCTGGCCTTGGTGCCACGGCTGCCCTCTGGCACTGTGCCTGAGGAGAGCAAGGTGTGGTGCTCCTATGGTCATCGGCCCCCAGCAGCACGGTTCAAAACCAGTCTACAGCTCATCCCGGCCTCTCCCTCCTGAAATTAGATATTTTTGCCAGTGCACAAGACAGTGTCAAATGTTGAAGTTCAAAACAACCCTTTTTTGGACCTGTGGAGGACACAGGAATACAGAACCTTTCCCCTTTAGCTTGAAAAAAACGTATTTTCTGGAAGGGCTCACATCTGCTTTTCAGTTTAATGAAGAACCTTTTTTATTGAATTCTGTCTGCTGGTGACGTCCATTAGGGAACCTGTTAGAGGTTTCAGGCAAAGGCTTGATCCGTTTGATCCCGAATCCGTGGGGATGAGGAACAGGTTATATTACTTTGACCTGAAGGAGAAAGTATGGGATCACATTGATATGCTGCCTGATCTTCCTGTGACCAGAAACCGTGCCTGCAATTTTTGTACAACATCAGATATGGATTTCTTTCTCCAAACAAATCTATGGAGCCATCTCCTAGCAGGAAGAGATGGCCCCTGCCAGGGCAGGGTTGCAAGTTGTACAGTTTCTCGGAGACCTCCCGCTTCACCTCTCCTCCACCTGTTACAAACCAGTATTTTCAGTTGCTTGTATCAGAGAGTCACCCAGGAGCCAGAACGAGAGACTGCTTGTCTGATAGGCTTGCACACTCATTTTCTGTATGTCTACTGTGCACAAAAAGCACAGCTTTCCGTAACACAACCCTGATATAACTGAGCATGTGATACCACCCACAAAGTATCTGCCAGAAACTCTTGTGTTTCTCTCTCTTTCTTCCTGGCAGATGCCCCTCAGCTGTGGCATTTCTAGCCGGAGTGGGACCTGATAGTGTTGTCTGTGAAAGTAGTGGAGGATGTGACACATCATTATTTAGTCTCATTATTTATTTGATTTGATTCATTGCATACTATGGAGCTGATGCTGTCTGAGTCCATTCCCGTCCATAGCGAGAGCTGAAGTGATGTTTACCTACTCGTGCAGCAGATAAATTGTATCCAGGGAGAAGCACTGACCCTCTCAGCACCTGGATACTTACCTGCAGGGTCTGCACTTGTGCACCTGTATAATCGGTGGGATAACCTTTAGCTGGCTACTGGAGACTGGAGGCAGACGCTAAGCCTGCAGCAGAGCTCAGCCACCTAATTGGGGTGACGACGTGAGTTGGTTTGTTATCCTGTGCTCCCCTTGCAGTCCCCGGAGAGGGACAGGTGTCCCGGAGAGTCACTCTGAAACCCGCTGTTTGCAAAGAACACACAGAGACGTGGCCAGAGGCTTCTAGGGCAGGTACACCAGCTAGACGTGTGTATCTCTTCACTGAAGGTACCAAGTCGTGGTGTGAAATACAGGCGGTCTGAGGGTCCCTGGCCACTCTCCCTGGTGGTGGTGATGTTCCCAGAGCCCTTGATGGGTGAAGAGTGGCAGATGACAGAATCACATCATTTTCCAGCTGATGCATGGGTCCAAGGCAAGGGTGCGCTTGACATCCATCGTGCTGTGGACACAGAAGGGGACTTGTTTGCCAGGAAGGACAGGCTGACCACAAAATGTTCCTGTGAGCTCTCCAGAAAGGCACATCATTTGGGGGTGAAGCTAGATCCCTCCTTTTGGCTTTGCCTGGTTCCTTGTGTTGCATGCACACCAGGGGAGAAAAACTCATTGGAAAATCACCTCCTACAGAAAACACAATGCTCAGATATAGGCAGACACAAGACTGAAGCAAATCTTTGTGCTGGGACTGTTAATGCGAGGAGCAATTAATCTTCTTTCGGTACAATAGCATACGTAGGAATTTGCTCCAGTGAAGCTGGAGCTTAGATTAGGGTGGGGCTAAGAATTGATTATGAATCTCTAATTGAAGTTTCCAGAATATCAGTATTTTTTAGAGGTTCCAGCAGCTACATTGTGGTAAGAAAGACCTGATATTTTACTTAAAAGCTTGAAAATGGACAGGTACAACACAGCAGAGCAACGTAGCAATGAGAGTAAGTGAACCCCACATGTGACTAATAAGGAAGTACCATGGTCCAAAGAGGTAGAATATCAACAGAACATAATGTGAGGTCTGAAAGATGAAGATGGTGGCACCGTATGTAATGAATGACAATCGATCTCCAGGAACATTTTTTTATATTTCTTGGGATCCATCTCACCAAAAATCGTAATCGCTGGCACAATTGGTTTGGCCAAAACCTCTTTGCTTCCTCCTCTTAACAGCCTTATTGAAGCCAATAAATTTTCTTAGGATCACTGCAGAGAGCATGACTTCCTTTTAAATTGATAAATTATATAGTGTAGTATCCTGCTTTCTAAACAGTACTAATGAAATGCTTCCAACTCTGCAAAACATGTATAACCTCCATTTGAATGGATTCTGTCAAATGTGAATCTGTTTTGGCTGATTATTGCTTGAGAAATTAATGCATGTGAAATTAAGAAGCTAGTCTCTCTACCTCAATCATTTCGCTGCCATGGTTCCTGATGCTCCGATTTGCTCAAGCCGCAGGTGCCTGCTGTGCATATACTTACCTGTATCAAACTGAACCTCATCCCTGCAGCTGTGTGGTGGGGTCCATCTGCCCTACTGTAGGCATACTCAAGATAGCTTTACTGGCTGACATGAATATTCAATTCAAATTTGAGCAAAACTTGCTCAAAATACTCAAGCATGCACTACCTTTGTGCTCCTGTGGCTACCCTGCCATCAATACCCCTGGTAGGATGGACCGAGCTCAGGCATGACCCAATGGGCTCCATCTGCAGCTGGGACAATGGCATCAATGTACTTGAAGATAAAGGATGTTGTAGAACGTCTGAGCTACTAGGAATGAAATGCATTGCACAAGCCTGGCAATTTGGGGGAGTATCTTGTATCATTTATTTATTTTTGTCTCTTTCTTCTTAAAATAGAAGCGTACCACTTTGTTTAGCAGCTTTATGAAAACACACATCCATATTCACATAAGTACACAACCATTTTCTTACAAAAATGGCTGTTTTCTTCATGGGTTACTTTGATTTCACAAGAAATCTCTTCTCTTTGTGTAGAGAATCAGAAAGACAGAGCTTTTTTCCAATGTAGCTAACACTTATTTTACAATTCAGGGCTGAGAAACCAAGAAGAGAGTAAAATGTATTCATATTGAAGTATCAAAAGGTATCCCTCTTTGATCTTATTTTGGCTTGGATCAAGAATACCCAACAGCTTAATGACACCTGTGGCATTTATGAAGCTGGAGTACTAGAGAGACTTTTGCCTCCAGTGCTTCTCCCTGTTGCTATAAAATTTATAAGCTCTGTATGCTACCTGGACCAGAAGGTCTCTGCTCTTGCAGAATTTACAAGCTTTGCAGGAGTGCCAGCCAGGGAGTGAGGACCTCTGAAATCTTCCAGAAATTATTGAAATTCCAGAGACATAGACCAAGAAATTTGCAATTCTTAGAACCTTCTTTGCAAAGGAAATACATTTCCTGTGGGAGCACCTAATGAAATTAGCCCAACAATCTCATTGTAAAATAGTCAAAGGCTCCAGTCTAAGCTAACATAACAAACCATAGTTATTAGATGTAGCTAGCTTTGAGATAAGATTTCTGTTGCCTTTCCTCCGGCTATTAGTAGCAACATAGTAAGAAGAAAGTTTACGATGCTTTTTCCAAAGGTGGAAAACTCAGATATGTGTTAGGGATTGTAAATGATGAAAACCGATGTTGGGTAGCCCTGACAATCCTCCACAGCTTCCCCGACTAGGAGAAAAATTTACAATGAATTAATTTAATTTTGATGTATGTTCAGGTAGATTAAAATAACCCTTCTAATCTTAACTGGGAAAGATTTTTGCCTCTTTACAGCAAGACTGCTGAAGCACAATCATAAAGAGAACCTTAAAAAGCAACACACAGTTCAGTTACTATCCAGCATACACTGTATGATTCAGTGTCAGAGACAATGCTGAAATAATGGCAGACATAATTCTGAAACCCATCCTGACTGTGAAACCTGTGAAGTGATGGATGGCCAGTAGAGAGAAATAAATTAAAATCTAAACTGCTAATAAATTTCTTGGTTTACTGCAAGAAGGCTCTTGAAGAAAATCCAAAGCTTACACTGAGTATTCTCTTAAATAATGTTTTTAAATGTCTAGATTGATTTTTTAAATTGAATTGAATATTACATTGGTCCTCCCATGCGATCCAGAGGAAGAAAGACCTTGACTACATTAGGGGAGAGAAACCTTCAGATGAATAAAGCTGCAGCTCCTCAATTAGGAGCTGTGGGACTGCTGGGGCAGCCAGGCTCAGACTAGGAAAGGAAACACCACCATGCAGCAAGGATGATTAATCTTAAGGTGAAGCTTATCAGCTCCAGCCTCATCTTTCCTGGCATCAAGGAATGAAAGCAGGAGTGAGAACATGTCTGGCAGGTGACCTGAGGTGCTAATTGTACAAGACATCAGCAGATTCACAGGAGGGAGAGACACCTTCAAAGTCCTCAGCCTGGAAAAGGGTGATAGGAGTAGAAAACATCTAGAGATAAGAAGGAAGGGCAAGGATGAGGGACGCATTATTTCTTGTCACTCATCTCCTCTGTGCTAAGAAAGTATCTAGAGGGACAGCTTCCAAAAGGTCTGGTTACAAATACCTTAGAAGAGCAAAATGAGACTCCACCAGCTCCATAAGTGTCATCCCCCAGGTCAGCAGCAGCAGCCTCTGGAGGTCTGCTGACATTAGGAAGTGTGGTGGGGCTCAGCTGGAGCTACATAGCTCTGCCCTGGGAGGCCCGGTAAAGCATGCTGTGGTTTTCTACATCTTGAGTGATCCTAAGTATCTCATTTATATAGTTCCACCTTCCAGCAGACCTGAGAAATACTCCTTCTGGAGATCAGCTCCTGGTTATCCTCACATCACGCTAAACTGCATTGAAAAGCATACTTACATGGGCCCTCATCTTCCATTTGCTGCCAATAACTTGCAAGCCATTGGCCAGTTTCAACCGTGTTGGACAAAGGAGTGAAGGTCTCAAAGAGAATCGAGATCCTACAGACTCCATAGAAAGTTGTAAGCTACACAGAGGAGACACTATGGCTCAGATACCCACAAGCTTACCCCAGTCACTTTTGAGTCTCGGCTGAGATGTGCAGTCAAATGGCTGCCTGCACATTGCTGTCAAATTACTCTGCAGGAGGAGATTGTACATACATGCGGGGACAACAGAAAATCTCGCTATAATTCAGTCATAAAGCCAATCAAGCAAGAGACATAAATCTGTAGGAAACTAGGCTTTGTTAGAACAGGTGCTTGCAAAACTGCTTGTTAGCAAATTAAGTTTTCTAGCGGTTCTCTATGTGTTGTTAATAATCTCCATGTGAATGTTTATTTTCTGCCTGAATCTACAGACCAAAACAGTAGCTGAAAATTTATAGGATAAAGTGATAACATCAGCATTGCACGTTCCTCCTGATGGTGTATGGAAGACTAAATTCTTTAGTCAGGGTATCCCGACCGGTTTTTCTTCCTGTACTGTCTCAAATGGGAATTTCGTCTATGAAGAGTTAATACCAATCGCCGGTGAAATCATTAGTAGCTCTGCAACTCTGCATGGCACTTTAGCCCTGAGATTAAGTTATCAAAACCCATGAGCATGTTCTTAAACGTGTACTTAAGAATTTCACTAAAGTAGGTTACAATCCTGAATTACAACCTTAAAAAGGTGCTACTCAAATAGTTTTAAAAAAAGTACAGATTTACTCAGGTTATTGGGAGTTGTGGCTGAATGAACATTTAAGGTTTAGACCTTATTCTACAATGAAATATACAACTTATATTCCTCGCCATTGGGTTTGGATTTCTCTGAAAGGACATTCCTTCCCTGTGACAGCACATAACTTATTTGGGGACAAATCCTAAAATAGTAATGCAGTCTGAGTTCAAAAACCCTATTGATTTCAAAAAATCAACGTTTTTAACTGCTTCGTATCAATGCTCAACGATTTTGCTGTTTATCCCTGGCTGACTACTGATGCCTTCTGAAAGGCCAGAAATGAAAGGTTTTGTGTTCACAAATAAACAGTTTGCAGAGAGAAAGGAAGAATTTCAGGGAACTTAGGAGACTTTCATTGCCAAGTCAGAAGAAAAAATCATGAGGGTATGATTTTGAAGGTCAAGTGAAAGTAGGAAAGCTAACATGTCAGATAACCCCTTTTTCAGACTGGGGAGACTAACTCCTTGTGAAGCCTCATTCAGCTCAGTAGGAGTAATCCTGGTATAAGGTAGTGTTTCCCCCAGTTATGAGCATCATAATCACAATTGTTAGTCATAGGTGAATTTATGTAAAAAGAACAGGTATTTTCCCTTCCCCACGAATTTTGAAAAGCTGTTGAAAGGTATTTTATCTGCCCATTAGCTCCCTTCACAGCCCATTTACATCAAATTACAGGTACAGAGTTTTTTTTCATGATTGCATTGAAATATAAGTCCAGTGTGGTAACTTGAAATCAAACTGTGAAAATGTAGGATGAGTACATACTGTACAGTTTCACATATAAAGTAAAATTTAAATTATGCACACACACAATTAAAGTTCCTTAGGATATAGCTTAGGATCTTGCTAGCTCCTATCTTCTTCCTAAGTCAAAGAATTTAAACTTTTTACCTTCTCTGTCATTTAAATGGGAATTTTAAACAGCCTGAAACTAAAATATTTCATCATTAGACTATCAGCTGCAGACAGTGGAATGAAAGGATTTGCTTCTGCATCACAAGACTTGCTCTGGGTTCTAGTGCAAAGCTTTATGTTTTGGATAACTGTGTCTCTCAAGACCTGAAGGTCAGATGTTGTACAGTATCTCTCTGTATTTCAGAGAACTATGCTTTGCCCTCTTGGAAACATGAGAAAGTAGAATTGCTATCAATTAGAAGCTGAAATGTCTATGACTCTATAGGAAAAAGACTCATAAAACTCATTAGTAGATTGTCTAAAATGTATTCATTATGCAGCTATTTTATTTTGAATGTAACAAAAACATTTAAAATAGAAATGCAAGATTTTGTAAGATATTCTTAATTATACAAGTTGAGTATATTTCATAAATTACTTCTCTAATATAAGTCTTCGCTGTTTTCTTGACCAAAATAAAGATTACATATCTGTACATCAAAAAAATACATTCATAAACAAGGTGAATAAAATGCACTGAATATCCATATCTTCTGAAAATGTTCAAAACCAGCCATTAACTTCTTTCTAAAAGAATAGCTTGCCACTAACTATGTGCTAGATGTGCAAAGGGACACCATAGCTAAAAAAGGATGCGACTGTAGAAATGAATTTTTGTGTGCTATTCCTCTGTTAGAGATTCCAGCTGTGCCTTTTGCCAATAATGAACTTGAAAGTTGACAGAAATGTGTTAGACACAACAGAAATGCATGATCATAAAAAAGCCTGGGAGAAGGAGATACAACAAATTAGATGGGCTAATTCTGAGCAGCCTGGAGTCTCGGCGGATCCTGCAAAAATGAGGTGTGTGGATTGACAATACAGACAGCAGAATGTCTCTCTCCAGAAATGGAGACTCGATCCAACTTTCAACCATTTTTATGTAACGGATAAGCATCTTGTTGAGGCCAATAGTTGTGTAAAAAACTAGTGGGAATGAGACCAGAATTAAGGGGCAAATGTCCTTTTGTTAATTACTGCACTCTGTCGGATATACGGACAACCTACGTCAGTTGTTACTCCAGTACAATGATGCTGTAGTGAACTGAGGTCGGGGTCTTCAGCTGGTCCCTGGGCAGCAAAGATGGGCAAATGGAAAGTGGGCACTGGCCAGTGATGGCAGTGGGGAACCCAACTTGTCTCCCACAGAGGACAGGGCTGATGCTCTTACCCTGCCAGCAGAAGTTCTGCAATCACAGATGTGAAGGAGAGAAGCTTATTTCTTCTCTGGTACAGCAAAAACCAGGCAAGGAAAGATGGAACAGCTTTTTCAAGATGACACAGAAAGGGTAGGGCAGCGGTAGATTTTTGGGGAAGGGCAGTTTTCTCTTTAATCCCTCATTTTACTGCCTGTTTTTGGCATAAGGAGGCACAAGTTTAGCAGTTTATGTTGCGAGGTCTCCTACATTGAAAAGGAACCAGAGGAAGGAGCAAGGGGAAAGATACACTAATACTCTGGAGCAGCCTAGGCAGAAATGTAAACTAATGAAAATGATGATGATGTTAATAACAATATGATATGTGAAATAACTACAGCTGACATATGATCTATTGATTAAAGTCTTTCATATGACAGGATGTCAGCCGGCAGAACTAGGAAATCAATACCTCATTTAACAGCAAAGAACGACTCAACCTCCTCCAGGCCATGTTTGGGATGACTGGGATGTTTGAACAGAAACAGTATGAATTTATTTGATCTATTTTTGTGAAAGAGAAAGGATTAGTTATACTAAATAATGTTTTTCCCTGAATTCAGCAGAGAGAGGGGTTTGTCAGGTAGCTTATGAGCAATTAGTCAGTCTAGCCAAATAACAGCTGTGTTCATGCATTTCAATGCATGTTCCTGGGATGTCAGAATTTTTGAGCACACCAATATATTTCAATGACCGCAGATTCCAATAAACATGAATTTAAGTACATATAACAAAGGTAAGAAAGGTGATATTTTCAGGGCCTGGATATTATTTACATATTTGCTGCAAAATGCAGATTCTACCCCAGAAGCTGGATGTCTGCCACTGGGAGCTGACAAACTGCAGAAAACGTGCCCATGAGGCCCCGATGGAGGAATGCTCTCCGCAATGTATGTAAGCACACTCCTTTGAGGAGGAGCAGATGGGTGCATAGATTGTACCTGTTGGATCTCCTGGATCTCCTGGATCACAGGAGTTTTCTGATCCAGGCTACCAGACACACACACAAGGCAGAGTTGCTTATCCCATCCATTTTTTTTGAGGCAAGTACTTTAGTTCTAGGGCTTTTCCTCTAAAAAATGGTCTCCATTCCTAAAAATGAATCTTTGGTGAAAACAGAACTAGAAATAACTCATGCATTTGTAATGGGGAGAGTAGTATAGCACAGGAAGATATCATCAATGGATGTGCTAGACTATCTCATGGCATTTTTATAACCGGGTTGCATATAAAAGATCTACTGCTTTGTGAGTCCAAAGTTACATAGATTCATGAAGGACACAAAGGGAGATAATTCTATGGATTGCAGGTTGTGATCTGTGGGCAGTTTATACAGCATCATACTTGCCTTATTTCTCTTTCTAAGAAGAGAATAAAGCAATAAAAAAGGCATGAATACAACAAAGCAATTTGTAAAACTATGTGGGAAAGCTCTTCACTGCAGCAGAAATACTGCATTTTCATGCATACAAACCACAAGTGATCTACAAAGAAAACTGATTCTTTACAGTTTCACAGAGAAAAGGGGTTTTACGTTTAGTCTCACGAAGGAAGGTTTATCATGAGCACTCTTTCCACCCAATATTTCCCCGGCTTTTTTTCTGCTCCCCTATAGCTGGCTCCTTCTTGTCAATCCTGAAGGAAGAGATGCTTCAAAGGCTGGTTACCTAGGGTGCAGGGTGTACATGTGAAACTGCAGCACATAGGGACATGAAAAATGAGCACCTCAACAGTACTGCGGTCTGGGTGCTCTAACCCTGGAGGGGAACTGTGGTTCCCTTGATTAAATTAATTATTTTATCTTTGCCCTTAACACTTAACCCCACCATAGTTTAGCTATTGCTATTTCAGTTGCCAGGATGGTGGCACTTTGGCTTGCAGTGAGCAAGAAGGGATTTAGGGAGGGATTGAAGTATTTCCACCACATTTGCTGTGTACATCTCTACACTGAACACAGAGCTCTTCTTCCAAACAAAGTCAAATTCCAATTGTTTCTCTTCAAGAGCTGGAATTAATGTTTTTTCTTTACTCTGTTATATATTCCATAACTTGTTTTAGCAAATGGATCAAGTATTTGAGAATTTACATTCAGATGGGTTTTATTTAAGATATGATTTACTACCAATACAATGGTTCCCTGACAACACACAGCCGTAAGTCATGTTTTCCTGCAAGCCGTGCTGACAACCTCAGTGACGAGCCAAAGATCAAAAAAGGACAAATGCTAAATAACCTGTTAATCAAAAATACTGGAGCTAAAATTCACTGGCAATGTATTTTTGGGAAATCCACACAATCATTGCTAAACCCTGCCTGTTCTCTGCTTTAAAAAGGCTTCCGTCTCCAAAGCAATAAATTGTTCACAAAAATAAATTAAAAAAACAGACTGTGGAGAATTAATTAATCCATAATTTCAATATGCAGAGATGAGGATAAAAGCACAATATTATGCAAGCATGCATTTTTATTCTGCTCATTTTTGTAGCATGCCCAACAAAGAACTAAATCATTCTTAATTTAAGCAAAAAATGTATAAATTTGAGCTCACACTCTTGACTTGGTTTTAAAGTTTTCCTATTGATATAACTTGGTATCAGTACCAAGTATCAAGTCCAGAGTATCATACATTCTCAGTATTTGGTACAGCTAACTGATTAAACCCTACCACGCACCCTTAGGAAATGCAATAGCCCAACCATGTAATAGGCTCACTAGTTATAAGGAAAACACGAAGTCTTTGGGGACCTTGAAAAGGCTCCAATGTCTACCTTGCCTTTTCTTAGCAAGTGATTAGCTAGCAAAAATGGTGACCTCAGAGTCCGTGTTCCCTGCTTTCAGGCAAGGGCATGGTTCAGAGAGCCCCCTCATTGCAGCCTCATGTCCAGCCCAGCGAAATGCACGCTCGCGATCTGATGGTGCAGATGTGGTCGACTGCCACAACCTCCTCCTCTAGGGACAATCTCTCAGAGGGGGTGGAAAGGCTCAAGCCCAAAGGCAGATTTGGAGCATCATCACCTGTAAAACCACACCTTCTCTTGGGATTTTGCAGTCCCGTAGCTACAACATTGCAAAGAGCAACTTATTTTTAGCCTAATACAGGCAAGACTACTACTTCCAAAAAAAACCATTAATACTGATATTTTTGTATAGAAGTATAGAGATTTGGGAATGCACATGTTGAGGAGTGTGGTGATGTTGCCTCATTTTAGAGACAAAGCACATGATGCTTTTAGTTTCGCCTGCACAGCTCAGGCGAACCAGTGCTGAAGTGGAGGGATAGCAGCCAGTGTACCTAAGGTTGGAAAGGCCCATACACAGAGCTGCTGTAATTGTCCCAGGAGGGGTGCTGGACCTGCACAGCGGATGAAAGAGGTGACACTTATTTGGAATAGGAACAAAAATTTGAAAAATGAGCTATTTCTTAAGGCCTGAAGACCGCAAGCTGCCTGCTGATGCTGGGAGCAGGTGCTAGTTGGGACACGGACAGGCAACGCAAAGCTATAAATACAAAGGACTTCCCTACCACAAACTCTCCTGCATTAATGTCAAGAAAGGCACAACTAAAGAACATTAAGACATGGAAAGCTATGCTTTGCACACTTCCATAGTACTGTCTATTCAAGCATTTTCTATAATAGGTTACAGCTTTATTCTTTTTAAACTGTCCATGTGAGGGAGATACTCTCCTCCTTTTACAGCTGAGGAACCCGAGACACGCAGACGTTCAAGCCTGTACTGCATTTCGCTCCAGGCTGTCCAATCTACCTCCCAAAAAATCTGCCTGCAGCTCTCCTGGGCTCCTTAGAAATGTAAAAACATTTGAGCAACTGCCATAGCACCTGAAACCCCACTACCATCACACACACTGCCCCAAAGATGTCCTTGGTGGCACAAGGAAGACCCAGCACCTCACCAGAGCTTGGACCAATGCAGAAACATTCATGCCTCTGGCCACCATCAAGCATTCCCCATGCTCAGGTGTCCAACCCTGGTCCGGCGGGTTCCATGGCTGGGGGAGTCCAGCCACCCCTTCCCCACAGAAGCACAATCTTCTTCCCACTGCAGAAACTGGAACGTGAAGTGAAATACAGCACTGCCCAGTGAGCAGCTATCTTACCCTTAGGACTCTCTGTGACTTTCTAGGATTGTTCTTGAAACTATATGGTTTAAATATTTGATGCTGTAATGCAGCATACCAGCTGACATCTCAGGAGGAATTTTTGAAATGGTATAAATTAATTATCCCTCATACCCACAGATCATTTCTTCGGTAGGCTTGGGCAATTTGTTCATTAACTACCAGCTAAAAACTACTTAATTTTTCCCTTCAAAAGTATTTTTCAGTTAATATTATGTGTGAGTAAATGTTTTTTAGTATTATTTTCCACAAATCAAGTATTTTATTTAAAATTCCCTGAAGCTTAAGTCTCAAACACCAGAGATAGATAGATATGAATACTGGACCGTAGTTTTGGTTTTCAACCTCAGGTGGCATAATAAACCAAGGAGCACAGGAAAGCTTATGTTTTCTATTAGATATATTTTTTTAAGAAAGAAGGGACAGGCGAGGAAGGAGGGGCGGAGAAGCTGCCCTCTACATCAAGAAATGGATAGATTGTGAAGAGCTGTCTCTGAAGAATAGCCACGAGCAGGTTGAAAGCTTATGGGTAAGAATTAGAGACCGAGGCAACAAAGGGAACCTTGCGGTTGGTGTTTCCTTCAGGCCACCCGACCAAAGGGAGCCTACTGACAGACCCTTCTTACTCCAGCAATAGGAGGCATCATGCTCACAGGGTCTTGTCCTGCTGGGGGACCTCAACCACCCCAACATCTGCTGGAAAAGTAGCACGGTGAGCTGTAGGCAATCCAGGAGACTCCTGGAGTGAATCCAGGATAACTTCTTAGGCCAGGTAATAGACAGGCCTACCAGAGGGAATGCGATACTGGACCGGACGGTCACCAACGCAAGTGAGCTAATAGGTGACGTCAATATTGGAGGCAGCCTGAGCTGCAGTGGTCATGCACCGGTGGAGTTCGCAGTCCTGAGGGATATGGGTCAGGTGAAGAGTAAAGTCAGGACCCTGAATTTTAGGAAAGCAAACTTCTGGCTGTTCAACGAGTTAGTCAATAGGACCCCCTGGGAAACTGCCCTCAGGGACAAGGGAGCAGAACAGAGCTGGCAAATCTTTAAGGACGCTTCCCATAGAGTGCAACAGCTATTGATCCCCAGGTGTAAGAAATCAGCAAAGGAAGGCAAGAGACCAGCATGGCTGAGTCGAGACCTGCTGGTCAAACTAAAGGGCAAGAAGGAAATGCACAGGCAGTGGAAGCAGGGACAGGTATCCTGGGAAGAGTACAGGGTCGCTGCCTGGTTCTGTAGGGATGGGGTCAGGAAGGCCAAGGCACAGCTGGAGCTGAACTTGGCCACGGATGTAAAGAATAATGAGACTACAGGTATGTCACCCAGAGAAGGAAAGTCAAAGAAAGCGTAGTCCCCTGATGAACACGACTGGCAAACTGGTAACAATGGTTGAGGAGAAGGCTGAGGTACTCAACAACTTTTTTGCCTCAGTCTTCACTGGCAACTTCTCTTCCCACACCGCTTGAGTGGATGGAGCACAAGATGGGGACAGGGGGAGAAAAGTCCCTCCCACTGTAAGAGAAGATCAGGTTCGTGACCACCTGAGGAACCTGAACATATATAAGTCTATGGGACCTGACGAGATGTATCCCAGAGTCCTGAGGGAACTGGGTGATGTAGTTGCCAAGCCACTCTCCATGATATTTGGAAAGTCATGGCAGTCAGGTGAAGTCCCCAGTGACAGGAAAAAGGGAAACATTGCACCCATTTTTAAAAAGGGTAGAAAGGAGGACCCTGGGAACCACCAGCCTGTCAGCCTCACCTCTGTGCCTGGGAAGATCATGGAACAGATCCTCCTAGAAGCTATGCTAAGGCACATGGAGGACAGGGAGGTGATTCGGGACACCCAGCATGGCTGCACCAAGGGCAAGTCCTGCCTGACCAACCTAGTGGCCTTCTATGATGGAGTGACTACATCAGTGGACAAGGGAGGAGCTACACATGTCATCTGTCTGGACTTCTGTAAAGTCTTTGACACAGTCCCCCACAACATCCTTCTTTCTAAATTGGCGATATATGGATTTGATGGGTGGACTGTTCAGTGGATGAGGAATTGGTTGGATGGTCACATCCAGAGGGTAGTGGTCAACAGCTCAATGTCCAGATGGATATCGGTGACAAGTGGTGTCCCTCAGGGGTCTGTATTGGGACCAGTACCATTTAATATCTTCATCAATGACACAGACAGTGGGATCGAGTGCACCCTCAGCAAGTTTGCAGATGACACCAACCTGTGTGGTGCAGTTGACATGCCTGAGGGATGGGATGCCATCCAGAGGGACCTGGACAAGCTTGCGAAGTGGCCCCATGTGAACCTCATGAGGTTCAACAAGGCCAAGTGCAAGGTGCCGCACCTTCGTTGGGCCAACCTCCAGTATCAATACAGGCTGGGGGATGAAGGGATTGAGAGCAGCCCTGAGGAGAAGGACTTTGGGAGTACTGGTGGATGAAAAGCTGGGCATGAGCCAGCAATGTGCGCTCACAGCCCAGAAAGCCACCCATATCCTGGACTGCATCAAAAGAAGCATGACCAGCAGGTTGAGGGAGGTGATTCTGCCCCTCTACTCTGCTCTTGTGAGACCCCACCTGCGGCACTGTGTCCAGCTCTGGAGTCCTCAGCACAGGAAAGACATGGACCTGTTGGAGTGGGTCCAGAGGAGGGCCACAAAAATGATCAGCGGGCTGGAACATCTGTCCTGTGAGGACAGGCTGAGAGAGCTGGGGTTGTTCAGCCTGGAGAGAAGGCGGCTCCGAGAAGACCTTATTGCAGCCTTTCAGTACTTAAAGGGGGCTTAGAAGAAAGATGGTGACAGACTTTTTAGTAGGGCCTGTTGCAATAGGACAAGGACTAATGGTTTTCAACTAAAAGAGGGTAGGTTCACTTTTTATGATGAGGGTGGTGAAACGCTGGAACAGGTTGCCCAGAGAGGTGGTAGATGCCCTGTGCCTGGAAACATTCAAGGTCAGGTTGGACGGGGCTCTGAGCAACCTGATCTAGTTGAAGATGTCCCTGCTCATTGCATGGCGATTGGACTAGATGACCTTTAAAGGTCCCTTCCAACCCAAATCATTCTATGATTCTATGATTCTAGGATTGATGCCAGAAGGTACATATATCCTATGCCATGAAAACTGACTTTCTGGGTTCAGCAAAGAGAAAGGCAGCAGAAGCAGTTGCTCATGGACTGCAGATGGCACTGAGGAAGCGCAGATCTGGGATGAAACACCCGCTGAAAATGAGAAATGGGAAGGTACAGAGCTTATGGGTTTTGCTTTCTTTATGGGCCCAGCCCTGGGCAAGGCTGACATGCACTGGTAATTGTTAAAAGAACTTGCATCATGTTATACAAAGTGTACATGCTGTCATGGCCATGCACAAGTCAGAAATGAAACTGAGAAACTAATAAATACGAGCGTACCCGCTCCGTGTCTGCACGGACAACCTCACCTTCGGGGCCCTACCAGCACACCTGAACTTTAATAACCCTGCAATTTTCTGTCAAGCACAGGCTTCCAGCTGTGGCAGTGACTTTCTAGCATGCTAGAAAACTCCCAGTTAGCCATTAAACTCCATTAAGGCTGGAGTTGGATGGGTTTTCTCAGGACGGATGCTAAATGTGCTTTTCCAGTCCCAGCTCAAGGAGGGAATCAGCCAAGTATCCCCAGGGACTTGTGAGCCCTGGGGTGTGCTGCCTGCATGGACCTGCCTGGACTGCCCGGACCAGTATTTGCCACCCTGAAACACGCCTGGGATGGACACTGACTCTCCCACTAGAGATGGAGAGGGCATGAGTGAGAAACATGCAGCCAAAGGCATCATTACCTTCGGCATTTTTTAGAAAAACTTGTGCAATGTCATCAGTTAAAACCATAAAGCGAACTCAGAAAGCTTTGCTCATTCATTACCCAAATCAGTAACATCTTTTTCTAAGGAGGAAGTAAATTACTGTTAATTTTATTCTTCCCTATGATCAGAACAAAGGGCTGTTGAGGAGAATTTATGTGTGGGAGCTGGTGAACTTCCTTGACAAAAGTATAAGGCTGACTTTAATGTATTGCTATCACAAACGGTGAGGACTGAAAGGCATTACATTGAAGACGGTCATTAAAGAACACTGAACTCTGAAACCTGCTTTAAAGTTGGTAAATCTGATCTTTTGTTCTGTGACACGGATACGAAACGTGGGAAGTCTATCGGTTACATGGCAACTGCTATGACTTCTCTGTGCAAGTTACTCCACTGCCACCACTGAAGCGCCTTGCTCTAGGAAAAGCACCGATGAGGCAGCAGTAAATAAAAGATGGGCACTATCTGTCCAGACCTAATTTCTCATAGGTCAATTCTTTGCTGCCAATGACACGACAGGAGATGGTTGTATTTGGTCACCTCACACCCTGCGATAACATCTGGACCAGAACACCAAACCAGCCTGCACCTACACTACAGCACAGTCTCCTCCATTGCTTAACTGCTGCAGAATAGTGCTGGGAAGGAGGTGATGGGAATGGGGAAGGGGGAAGGAGGCATCTCTAACTTGTTTGAAGCACACCTAGGGATGAAGCATCAGAAATCTGGATTTGATTTTCATTTTTGGCTAAAACTATTTCCATGCTCATTTTTTTAAAGAAAACTACATTATCTGCAGCCACTTTTCACCAGAGTCTCAGCTAGGTAAAAAGCTACTGGAAAATGGTTTGAAGGAAGATCTTGACCAGTCTTACAGAGAGTCCTTCAAAGCAAATCCTTAGATTTGATAGCTGCAACAACAAAATTCTTATTTGGAGAATCTTATTGTATCTTCCAGATGAAATCAGTACAGAAGAGGGAGTTAACCTGTACCCATATAACCTGTGTGTCACACAAAACACCGATACTTATTTTTAAAACAACTATCTACCTATGCTGAATATGCTCTTGAATCACAGGACTTCCAAGAGTATTTGCACACTTTTTCCTTTTGCAAATGTCAAGATCACTAAGGGATTAACTATAACATTTTACAATTACACCATTTTTCCTTCTCAGCAGCTCATAAAAAAACCCTTACACCACAGGATTTTTTTTTTTTTTGCCAGATTGTGAGATCAAACAGAGCCAAACCAATTATCTACAATTCTCAAATGACAAACATGCAAACAAAAATATTTGCAGCAAGGCAAGTGCCAAATTTCTTTGTAATGCAACAGAAAAACAAGGCTTGCAGTATTTTTAAGTGCTTTGATTAAAAGTTATAACTCTCAATGGGACAACATGTCAGGTGTTATTGCAAAGTCAGCTCCACTGAATGAAGCTGAACCATATTCAACCTCTGATTTTGCAGCAATGTATGTCCTTATGTGACTACCTGGGGCTACTGCAGCACAAAGCCAGAGTACAACATGCTCAATTTGTCCTTTGGTTGCTTCATAAAGCAGCAAGAACAGCCCCAGGAAGGCACAGCCACGCTGTGAGATTCACGGAAGAGTTGGGAGAAGCTCCTGAATTTTCTCTTGGGAATATGCTTGGAGGACAAAACCAGTAGCAGGAGAAGAGCAGTCCCCCAGGGAGGCAGGTGGCAACAAAGCAGCTTCAAGCGATGAACCTGAGTTGCAATGATGACACATCATCACAAGTTGATATGGCTTCATGACTGTGATGAAGGATCCATCCATGATCAGCTTGGGTCTCTGGAAATCTCCAATGTCAATGCAATTCTCTGGCTGCTGGAAGTTGAGTACTGCTGATCTGAAGAGTGCAGTATATAGTTATACAGAAACATAATTTATCCCCTCATAGTCCAACTGCATAATCTCATTGCTATGTAAAGAGGCTCTCCGCGGGGGACTTGGCGGGCACACTTGATAATCTCTTCATACATGCAAAATAAGGATCTGAACTGCCGATATGCAGTGAAGCTTGAAATGTGAAAACAGCACACGGAAAGTTCAATATGCAATCAACCATAAAAGCAACACTGCCTCAATTTTTAGGAGTATTTACAATATGATGCCTGAGCTGATTTAATAGTATAGAAAAGCCAGCAACTGACAACGTCTCAGAGGAACAGAGCAAACACAGGTATATTTAAGTCACAGACATGTGACAAAAATGGTAAGTGGGAAATAAATGATCCAGATGGTCAAGGTTTTCAAAAATTGACTGTAATTTTGAAGATATTCGGGGTAGTCGAGTTGTAATAGAGGCCTGTTTTTCAGAATATGCTGAGTAGCATTCCTCTGACAGCAATGTTGCTGCATGGTATCTCAAATCGGGCACCCAGGAAATGACAGCGGGTTTTGATGCCAGGCACCAGAAGGAAGAGGTGCTCAGAGAAAATGGTCTTTGCTCACACTCTCAGCCCCAGGTTTGCTAGGACACAGACTGCTCTTCTGCACATTTCTGTGAGAACTGAGTGCAGCCTGAGCTTACACAGATTCAATGTAAGTGGGGGCACATTGTATTAATTTTTAAGTAAGACCTTTCAGGATTGTTCCATTTGTTCGTTAGCGAAAGAACTATGAACTGTGTGGGAAAGGACAGTTAAAACCCTGCCCTCACCGAGTATTTGATCATTTCTAAAAACAGGCAGGCAAAATAGAAAAAATCAAAAAGGTGAGAGCCTCAGTGTGAGAGAAATTTGTGGAGAAGCTTCTGTCTTTGAGTCACGATAGAAAGACTGACAGCTTGCAACTTTGTGAGATAATCCAGATTGATCCTTCACCTCTCTCAACCCGCCACCTCCTCTCTACCATAGCTCAAGCCTCAAACTCATCCTTTACTTCAAATTTTCACACATGTGAGTTTATTTCACTCTTCTGAATGGAACCAAATGAAATTTATTTTCACGGCTCACCCTCCCAATGCTTTCTGCACGGTCTGATACATTAATTCAGATTATCATTCTATGCACTTTTTGCATTAATTCTCAACTGACTGACCCTCTTCATCTGTAATTATTACCATGAAGGTTTTGAATGTCATTAAACTCTTCTCACCGACTGCATTAACTTTAAAAGGTAATTTGATTAATTCTGCAAGCCACTGGTAGATGGAGATTTAACGCCTCATGGAATTTCTGCATTATCAGTATTTTGCAGCAACTAGATCTGAAAGATAAATGAAATCCTTGGAGACCAGATGAAAAAGGTTGGTTGTTTTTGTGAAGGATTTTAAGTAATTTCGTTAAGCTTTAAAAACAGTGCTCTAAATTGTTTTTCTCGGAATTACAAACAGATCATTCCTCTGCATTCCCCTGCAGTACTGATTTAATAACTTTTCATTTCTGTGAAACGCATATATTTCCAGAGCTCAGCCAAAGGTTCTTCACTTGGGAAAACACAATGACTGTGAGGCAGCAAAAGTTATCAACTGATAAATTGTAGAACAATATAGCCTGCCAAAATAGTCAACATGTAAAGACTTCACCTAACTTCAAAACTTCTTGGAGACCAAAGAAGCATGTTAATGCAGTTTTCAGTGACTGGTGTCACCTATAGCTGATGCTAGTGTGTTTAAATAGAAGTGCTGGAGGGTGGTAATGGTGTAAAAGACAGTGCACAGTGTTACTGAGCAGGAATGTGTTGCATTAATGACCCAGTGTAAGGAATTGCAGATACTAATTCTCTAGCAGAGATTTCCAACTTCTCCGTAGGCACGTCTGATGGCTGTACTGGCAAGCGGCTCTTTTCTGCCTGTATTACTTCAAAGGTAGCAGAAAGCAATATTCATTAAAATTTCATAAATGTTAATAAAGGCTCAAATTACAGATTAGAGTAGGGAATTAGGGCTACATGCTTCCTTGCATGGGATATATTGAAGGGCAGTGAAAATAGAAATGCCCCAAGGAACAGGCATTACGGAAGAGGCAGCATCTGTAAAAACCATCCTTCCAACCCATGCCAGAGCACATCAGCTCCAAAGACAAACTGCTAACCCAGTGAGGCAGAGCTGCTGGAGAAAGGATGAGTTGAAGGGATGGCTGCTCCACAGGGAAGTGCAAATTTATCCCAATTTCCACTGCACAGAAGAGAAAAAAACATTCTCTACTGTGACAGATGCTAATTAGGAGACTTACAAACTGGGTGAGCTGGTGCTCGGCAGTGGCAGTTGCCACTGCAGGAGCAGAAATGTCTGGTCAGCCCCCAGAAAAATCTATCTGTGCATGTGTAGAAGGATTTCTTCAAGGGCTGGAAGGTGCTCCCTTGCCCGGCTCCTATCCCTCTGCCATCACCCTTTCTTAAGGCAGGGTGGCACAGAGCAGACTGTTGAATGGTGGTAGATCTTTCTCAGCATGCAGCTGGTTATGGAGGCAATGTTTTTTCTTTTACTCTAGAGAATCCTTCAGAATTTGAGTTTGTTTTTTTAAGGCTGTAGATCTCGCAGGTGCAAATACACTCTTTGGTATGTCAGTCAGCTGTAACAATCACATGACCGACAGGCTGGAAAACAACTCTCTGAGGAGCATGCTGTTGTTGTATTTATTTCACATGAAGTCTCTGGCTACTAATTGCAATGACCTCCAATGACCTTTTAAATGGAAATATCTAATTAACGTGAGTCAAGGAAACAATACTTTAAGCTACGTCAATACAAGTAAACCAAACTGCTGGGGCATGGGCACACACAGTGGCCTGTTATTGTCCATCATTTTTCACTGTTAGTTCAATTTCTGGCATGGTTTTGGCATGGCCATCTGTTTTTCTCCGATATAATGCTTAGGACTGGCTCAGGGCTTAGCATGCCAACGCCAGTTCAAATAGGCTGTTGGATGTGGTCTGGTAGGTTAGTTATATAGTTTGTAAGTCATGTCCAGCCAGTTGGCTGCATGGCCACAGAACAGTCCTTGGCTCATTTTAGTTACCAAGAAAGACCCAATGACTGGAGAATGCAATAAAGGGAAAAGGTGATCACATTTGAAGGGACAAAATCAGAAAGATCTTCCCAGTCTATGCTTCATGATTTTGCAGTCTGGTATCCCATACGGATTAAACTTTTTCTATTGGGCCATCTCTGGAAGAGCACCACTGTTTTCCTTCTTCCCAGAACTTCCTCCTTTGGCCTAGCAGAATTTGTGGCTTTGCCAGTAAATTGCAGTATACTTCACAGAATTAAAATGAATTAAATGAAGGAACATTTGGGCAGCTCTAAATACCACATCTGTAGTTGCATTTAAACTACATGCTGAAGGCCCCAACTAGGACTACAGAGAAAACATGAGAAAAATAAAAGACCCGGAGACATGAAGTGGTTTGTTTGAGGTCTAGTAATCAGAACATATTTGAGTCTTTCATGGTACAGGTAACAGAAAAGGATCATGATACTATCAAGTGCTGTGGTACTATTAAACACATAAGACACTGAGTTTTCAGAGGGCTGTAGCTGGGGGTTGGTATCCCTCTCTCTCTGTATCAGGGCCCTGAGGACTCTTCTCCCCTGGGGTTTGGTTGCTTGGGCTCAGAGCCAGGTTAGATAGGCTGTAGGTGTCTAGCCTCGAAGAGAGCCGTGGGAAGCCTTAGCACAGGTCTCTCCACTTTGCTCAGGAACCACATTTAAGCTGAAGTTCCCACCTTTGGTCTCTGTCGGAGCTATACTGCAAGACAGCCAGCATCCCATCTCACAGCTGGGCTGGGTACATCAGTGGGGACGCTCCTGTGCTGCTGAGACTGATGTCAATGTGGTGCTGAAGGGCATGAAAAATGTGCACAGGGAACGTATTTTTGCTGTTTCTAGTAACACAACAACTATGAATAATACAGTGAAATCGTCAAGCAGGAGGTTTATAGCAAATAAAAGGAATGATTTTTTCCCCCCTACAAAATGAGTAACTGAACTGTGAATGCTACACTGCAGAATGCTGTAAAAAATAAATATATGAATTAGAAAAGGGGCTAGGCATATCAGTTTACAGAGGATAAATTCATACGCATATTCCAGGCATATGGATTAGATGATCATTGTAGGTCCCTTCCAACTTTACTATTCTATTCTATTCTATTCTATTCTATTCTATTCTATTCTATTCTATTCTGTTCTAAAGGGCTTTTTACAATTTTTTTTTCGCTATAGAAGCAGGAGGAGGAAGTCAGGCCAAAATCTCATCATATTTATGTTGAACAAATATTCAGTAATAACAGGGATTCATGGACACAATTTATCATTTTAGCTTTTTGGGATAATGAGTATCATTTGTTCCTCTAAAACTAGCACATTTGCATATGATATTGTCTGCCACTGCAGTTTGTCTAGGAAGAAGTGCTGTGGGAGCAAGTGCTGATCACCTGCCAGCGCACAAGGTAACAGCACCAATTAAACGATGGGTTACTTGCCCTGTGGGTCTGCAATCTGAAGGTCCCACTCCAGCAAATGGGACCCACACCAAAAGCTTTGACACTGCAAGTTCAATAATGTTCAGAGCTTTCTGTGCACTTGCTTGCTGGCCACCAGAAACAGTTTCAATTCCACGCTTAGTTATGGTCTGCATATGTTCAAACTGCCTTGTAGTAGCTATCTCTACAAGTCGTAGAACCAATTAAACATCTGCTAATAAGCCCTATTGTTAGATCAATGCAGAGAAATTGATCTACAGAAATAAGTCAGGATTTCTCACCAGTCAGCGGAGCTTTGTTTGAAGCTCAGGAGAAGACAGAGTCCGTTTGTTCTGTCCTATTGCAAAAAAGAGTCTGCTCAACATTCACTTAAATGTATAGACACACCAGTTGCCATAAAGCAGTGTATTAAAATGCATAATCATACTTCATTTATTGTGTGTATCTCACTATCTAAGCTACATGGTGTTATTTCTGCTTCCTGACTGGACCAGTTTAAATAGTGAAATAATAGATAATGGACAAAAAACTTCAGAAAAAAATACTTGGACAAATAATACTGCTTTGTTTGAGAAAATATATTTTCAGTTAGCATGTTTTAGGTCATTAATTTTCTGTGTCAGTGCATTGAAATGGACCTAGGTCTTTTCCAGGCCTGCATTTCTATTATTGTGTAACACATTCCTGTACCAATCAAGTCTTGGAAATAGCAATGTGTCAGACATTTACAGACAAAAATATCTACAGCAAATTTGCACAAACAGAACATCATTATCTTAACTAAACTTCAATGTTGTTTGAAATTCCCTATTTTTTAAAATGTACACACTGTGAGCTATGTAGTGTTCCCACTGGATATACAGCTTATAGAGAAACATGATGCTCTTGAGTTCTCCTGAAAAACTCTGGATGATATTCGTAAGATCTGATTTATCAGTAAACATATTCACGAGAGGAAACAATAAGCTCTTATTTCCAGTGCCAGTCAGTGTCCTTTTTTGCCAGTTCAACTGCATGTATGTATATATACTTCCTTTTGCAAGCATCAGCTGCAATAGCACTCAAATTACAGTGAAACAAAGATTTCCCTTGAACATGGAGGGAAAGAACGTGTACAAACTTCAAAAGGAAACAACAAAATGCTGGTTCCAATATACATTTCGTAAGGGTTTGCATTACGAGTAGGCTGGAGCGTGACGGAGGGAGGACAGAGAAGAAAGGCAGTCTGCAGAAGACACCACAGCGGTGGCCGTCCTGCCGTTACAGGGCTAGCGGGACCCACGGTGACGTTACAGAGCCCATCCTGCGGCTACTCCCCTCTCACAGCACACACCCCCCGCTCTTATATTCACCTCTACATCTCTTTCCTTTCCAGTAAACCAGAACAGAGACTTCTCAATTCCCCTGTTATTACTTTCTGGATTTCTAAAGCCCTTACTACTCACTGAGTTACCTCAACGCACATCACATAAATTAACCATGCACCAGTTTCCCCTCAGTCACCACACGGCGCGGGTTAGAAAAGGCAGTTTATAATTCTCTCCACAGCCTTGCATCAGCTGGCTGGCAATGAATCTTTCCCTTAAAATCTCTTCGAGTCTTTTTATTTTTTTTTAATGTACCGTGAGTTATGGGCATTGTAACGCTGTATCTATACAACTTCAAAACATTTGAACGTGGAATTCAAAACAGATGGCTTTTTGCAATGGAAGATAAATGAGCGAGACCTGATTTTAATATTATGTGTTGAATATACGTAGGGGAAGGACTGGGTATCACAGAACCCATAATGTTTTTTAATGTATTTTGTGATCACTTTGCAGACAACACCAAAATCCAAGCTAACATATTCTTAAGGGATGCAAAACTGACACTAAAAACCCCTTTCAGAAATTTGTGTCCAGATGGGAGAGGAAAATAAACCAGGCTCCTGAGGTATGATACTCCCCCTAATCTCCCTTCAAGTGGATGCAATCTCATCTAAAGTAAGAATTTTTAATCGGATTTGGATACAAGGGAGACGTATGTAACTGCTGAGAGAGCCAGAATCAGGAAAATGAGCAAAATGTTGGTAACAAAGCATTTACGCAGTAACTGCATTGTCCCATGAAACAAGCACAGGTCTCAATTAGCAAAACATCTTCATCCATGACCAACACTTTAAAATTTGTGAGATTATTTACAAATAACTAAAATATTCAGAATATGCTGTTTGTTGAGATCTATTTTTCATCCTGTTGGTTTTAAAAGCTCTTCTACTGTAAGAGACAAGGAAATATTTGTTGCACTTCACTACCAGAGTTTATGAAAGTAAGGTATGGATAAAAATATCTTCAGCATTAGGCATTCCAAAAACAAGAGCTTCAAGTCATCTTCATAAGAGAGACCTTATCAAGGGAGTCACTGGGACTGACTAGACCCCAAAATATTTTTATCCCTGACCTAACTCATACACAAACCCCTTGGAAATATATGCAGCGAGTTCCCTCAGGTAAGGATTTGGGTGCATTAAGGGATGCCTGGATTTAGACATCATCTGATGTAAAACATAAGTGGCTCCATTTACCTCTGCCGCAATGGCTGATTCTCTCCGTTCCACTTGAATGCTCGTAAGCTTTTTCATCTTAACTACAGATGGAGATTTTGGTGGGCCACAAACTGCTCCAACAACCACTAAAAGCTCTTAATCTATACCATAGTAAAGAATGGTATTAAGCTTAACCTGTCTTTTCTGAACATTAGATATATACACAAACTGGCAAAAATACAAAGAAAATTAAGAAAATACGATGATCATGGAGAAAGTTTGTTCCAAACATAACCCAGTTAGTAGAAAAAAGAGGGAGTGAAGGTGATGGAGAAGATGGGATGGTAGACATGTGGGTGTCACGTGCTGTCACACCTGTCTCTTCATATTTTTGTTGCTTTGGATATTGTGCTTTACCAAATAGGGCACTTACTTGATCAAGAGCAAGAATTTTTTTCCAGAAACTTAAGAAAACAATTGCCTTTAGTTTTGTTCTGCATCTTGTCATCTTCTGTTGTGATTACAAGTTGTATATTGCTATTTCTTAATCTAACAGCTAAATCTAATAACTGTTGTCCTTTCATACTTACTTAGAAGGAGGATAGCAGAGGCACAGTTCCCTGATTCCAAATCTTTGGACCTCAGAGGATAATGGCATTATCTAAAAATCTGTAGCTTTTCAAAGATAAATGCATTCCACTCTGTCAGCATTTTGCCAGCTTCTTCAATGCACTGACACCAAACTTATTTTCCGTAACGAAGTCTTTGCCAGGATGGAAATCAGTATTCAGCGCTAAGAAAAGCACAACAGCTTGCTGACTCTCTTGACAATAAAGGAAAGCACAAAAGCCGTATTTTTATTCGTTGTATGTTTACGACAGCATTTAAATACACAGGTGAATTCCCAGTATATAAATAAGTATTTATGACTAACACAATAAAATATTTATAGCATTGAAAAGTCATTCAAGAACCTAGAAAATATCTTAAGCTTCAATATCAGGGCTTGTAAATGAATGCATAAATAAAAAAATTATGCCTTAATTTAAATGCATTCCTATGTTCTGCAGCTTTTAAATAATTTTAAGAAGTTAATTGAAAGCACAGATTATTTTAATAATGTAAAAAGGCTTCCTGATTAATTTATAGGATTTATCTCCTTTCATTTTTGCTGTAAACTTAGCACAGGTGAGCTGGTCCACGAATGAGCTTATAGGCCAGGAAACAACACAGAGAACAGCTCTTTCCTCCAGTCAGTAGATTATTTTAGGTCGCTTACAAATTTTCTTGGCTGGCAAAATTTGACAAAGCTACAGATCGAATGGATACCTTGGATCAGATACGGAACATGAGCAGCTTGCGTTAAAAGTCATGTAATCTTTGTTATCCTGGTGTTTTTGCAAGAGGAGTAGAATTTTAAATATGCCTATTTTGAAGATCACTCAATGGGAAAATAGCTGGGTTTTGCACTCTAGCTAAAACTTCCTACACACGTCTAGTCAGTGGTGGTTGCTACTGAATATTCTTGTTGCAGGATCACACTTTTGTAAAAATAAAGAGGCTGACACAGGTAGCAGTTTCAGATGTCTTAGATATTTAAGCACAACGTTAGCTAAAGGAATTTATCACATCATTGTCTTCTGAAAATGGGGCCAAACTGGGAAGTCCTTGGAGAGGTCCCCCACTGAGGATGTTCTCAGCTGCAGAAACAAGGTAGGTGCTGGTTAAGTTCAGGACAATCTGACTGGGGAAGGACCAAGGGAGAAAAGGATGGAAGGTGTTGGGATATGTTCTTGTGCCCAGGCTGGAGGCATGGCACTAGGATGGCGGCAGGGAAGGTAAAAGCAGAGCTGCTGTTTACCAAAGCCCACCACAGCAGAAGACATTCAGTAGAGGCACTGGGAGGTAAGAGCAAGCACTCTTCATGCAGAGGAGGCTGTGAGTTTTAAAAGGGCACCAGTGAGGTTTAAAAGGGATTGGGCAGGGCCATTAGTGGATGGGGAAGGGGAGTAGGCAGGGGATGCTGGAGGAACGCACGGCAGTGGCTGGAGAAAGCAAGTCCCCACGTCCTTTCGCCACCACAGGGTTCAGAGGACAGGGCAACACAGACCCTTTTTCTGCCTAGTACAGCATTTCTTACGTTTATGTTTTCACACTTGAGATGCCAAAGTGAAATGCTACTGACCAGAAAATAATATTGCAGCCTAAGAACTAACCGGCATTAGAAACCACGGAAAACACATCCTGGATATTCAGCAATTTTCTGTGAGAGAGCCGTCCACTGAAGCTGGTGAGTTGTGAGTGCAGATAAATGGCGCAGCTGGCCTTGGCGTGAAACTGCTCCCACAGCAATCTCATTCCAAGTGCCACGGGTTTACCAATACAGACATCTTGTTCACTCATAGGGGACCACCAGCATCTCAGTTGCAGGAGTTAACACAGAGAAAACTGTGTTTCACTGCAAGAGAAGCCACACTGCTAAATAGCTTTCTACGGCCCTGAAAATCTACCCCGGGCTACTGCCAGGGCAAAGGGCATCTCTGTCCCATCCGTGTCCCTTCTGCTGTCTGTCCATACTCAAGCCCGGTGCAGAGGCACTAAACACATCTTCAGGGATGCTCGAAGCAGCTGGAGGGGGAGTACAGCCTGCCCAACCTGCACACGGTTTCCTCTCTGAACCAGGGAGAGGGAAAGGCACAAAAACTGTGCTGAAACCATCCTGCCCCAGCCACTCAGCCCACACAAGCTTGACAGCGCAGGCCAGGAACGCTGCTTTGACCCTGGGACATGCCGTCCCCTGAACCCTGCCCGGGCCGTGCCTGGAGAGCTTCGTTGCCAGCGGCTGGAAAGCAGTCAGGGAATTGCATGGTGCAGGCAGTACCCAGCTCACCTTCACCAGGCATGGGCTAGCGGCAGTGCCCAGCTGGCTCACTAGTGGGTTTCCCCCTTGCTTATTAAATCTTATCTTCTTGCTCCATGCAAGCCATCCTCAGAAAACAGTGGAAAACCTCCTGGAAGGGAGCACCAATGCCACCCTTGAAGGGCAATGGCCTACTCCTGCAGTCCTCCATGGCTTCGGCTGCCTCCTCAGCATGGCGGAGAATGGCTCTGCCCACAGTGCAGTAAGGGTAGACTTTATCATTTAATGTAAAAACAATATTTGCAGTATGTATCCCCTGAGGAGAGAACGCTGTCAACACTATGTCCACCATGCATGGGATCTTCACTGGGAAAGGCATTTTGATGGGGTTTAAATAACCCTTTATACTCTGAATATTACCTATTCAGAAAGACTGACTGTAATCTGAATTTTCTTCCTGGCTGATCTCCCAAACAGCTTCCACTAACATGCTAAAGCAGCCCAGGTGGCACTCGAGCATTCTGAAGGCTTTTAAAAGCAACTTGCCCTGTTCCCAGGGGCAAGCACCACTAGAGAGTGGTGCAGGGCTGAGGAAAGCCCCACACTGGCTCAGGAGAGGTCAAGAAATTGTTTTACCCACTGTTTCCTGATGGCAAAGGAACAGGTTTCTGTATTCAGCTGCAAATAGAAAAAGCTGGGTGGATCCCTCCAGCAAGCTCAAAGCCCGTCCGCTTCAGCAAGGACTGGGATGGAAGGCTGGACAGCTGCTGAGAGCAAAAGTTTTCAGTTTAAGGGAGAATTTAATAGGACCCCACATGGATCTGGTGACATTTAGTTTCTTACCGCATTAGATGTAAGAGAGCTGGAGACAGGTGGTGGATCTCATTGTGGCGTGAGGCTCTTGCACCCAGGACAGTGTTATCTCTTCGCACAGGGAGGGGAGCCCAGGTCTGCTCCGGCCAGCAAACGCCGCCAGGCAGTCTGTGGGGACGCACAATAGCACTCCCTGACACAAAGCTGAAGAAGTGATAACGAAAGAAGCTTGTGGCTTTTCAACTGTCTTTGGGGGATAAAAGCCAAGAACCATCATTTTTTCTGCAGAGTGCCTGTGTTCAGAAGAATAATGCTGCAATCTTTCTTTGCTTTCAGCTCTGAGCTAATTATCCCCTCTCCTCTTTGTAAGGGTGCCTTTGCCACGTATTTCATTAAAAAAAATGAGTTGGAGTAGTTTCTGCTGCGTGGGTTGGGAGTTTATCACCATACCTCCGGAAATCCAACAGAAAGGGAAACTTCAGGGGAACTGAAGTTGCCATGAGATTTCTGCACCTGAGACCAATACCAAAATGTCCCACAGGTGGGAAGGGTGACAGATCAAACCACCGCGACTAGAAGACACAACTAAGGTTAGCGAACATGGTTAGGAAGTTGATCTGGAGCACATGTCATCAACCCATTATCCAGAGCACAGAAGTGCAGAGCGTGAGGTTCTTCAGGGAGGAGATTTGCGTCAGCCAGAAGGTGTGAAGGCAGGACAGCTGCAAAATCTTCTCTGGGCAGCTCCAAGAGGGTATTACAGACCAACAGGAGTGAACAGGACTGCAAAGCATCACAGTCAACACATTTTGGGTGCGTTGATACCGGTGGTGCCTAGGGCTACGCTGATGCGCCACATTTTTCCCACAGGTATGATATCACCTTTTAACTTCAGCTGAGAATTAAACCTGGTGAGTCCTGTCTTTGATCCCAAGACAGAGCCTTTGGCAAGGACTCGTCCTGGCTAAGACACGTACTAATCAGCCCACACACCAGACAGAGAGAGATCATTACTGTTCTTTGGCCCATTTCTCCCCATGGATTACAGGGAGTAGATGACTTAGACAACTAAATCTAGTTCAGCACAAGCCAGGCAAGACATCTCTTTTATCATAGAATCACAGAATCATTAAGGCTGGAAAAGACCTGTAAGATCATCAAGTCCAACCATCAACCCAACACCACCATGACCAATAAACCATGTCCCACAATGCCACGTCTACACGTTCCCTGAACACCTCCAGTGATGGTGACTCCACCACTTCCCTTGGCAGCCTGTTCCAGTGTTTGACCACTCTCTCAGTAAAGACATTTTTCCTAATATCCAGCCTAAACCGCTCCTGGCGCAACTTGAGGCCATTTCCTCTTGTCCTGTCGCTAGTCACTTGGGAGAAGAGACCAACACCCACCTCACCACAACCCCCTTTCAGGTAATTGTAGAAAGCAATAATGTCTCCCCTCAGCCTCCTCTTCTTCAGATGAAACAACCCCAGGGATGTCTTAAATCAGGTTGTCTTAAAAAAATCTAACTTGACAGCAGTAAGGCTTTTGATGAACTACATCATCTCACTGCTTTTCGTACTCCTCTGAATACATTCATCCTCTGGCTTGTCTTGTGTTATACCCGGCTGCCTTTATGCTCCATGTTTATGCAACATCCAGCCCTGCCTGTGATTAGGGCTCCTCTGAACAACAGGAAAGCCAATGAATGGTAACAGGCTGTGGGAGAAACACAGTGTTTTACCAGGTGTGCTGGTTTTGGCTGGGATAGAGTTAATTTTCTTCATAGTAGGTAGTACGGGGCTGTGTTTTGGATTTGTGATGGACACTGTGTTGATAAAGCAGGGATGTTTTAGTTACTGCTGAGCAGTGCTTACACAGAGTCAAGGCCTTTTCTGCTTCTCACCCCACCCCACCAGCGAGTAGGCTGGGGGTGCACAAGAAGTTGGGAGGGGACACAGCCGGGACAGCTGACCCCAACTGACCAAAGGGATATCCCATACCATATGATGTCATGCTCAGTATATAAACTAGGGGGAAAGCTGGCTGAGGACCACTGCTTGGGCTGGGCATTGGTCGGAGGGTGGTGAGCAATTGTTTTCATTTGCATCACTTGCCTTTCTTGTTTGTTGTTGTAGTTGTTGTTATTTTCCTTTTCATTACAATTATTATTATTATTATTATCATTATTATTATTTTATTTCATTTCATTTCACTTATTAAACTGTTCTTATCTCAACCCATGAGCTTTCTCGCTTTTACTTTTCCTATTCTCTCCCCCATCCCACCGGGGCAGGGGGGGAGTGAGCGAGTGGCTGTGTGGTGCTTAGTTGCCAGGTGGGCTTAAACCACGACACCAGGGTAGAAATTACTGACCACTGGGAGCATCTTTTTATGTATGCTACAGAGCTGAGCTCTCTCCAGGCTGTGGGTGAACCTATATTATGTATAAACCTCCCTGTTTCTGACTTTTGCCCTCCCCAGAAGTACAGCATGATTAATTCTCTGCAGACAGCTCAGAGGCCTTAAAACCACCTTTCAAAAGCTCCAAGGGACAGGACAGCACAAGGCACATTTACCGTTGCTATTACCTTGCTAGGTACAAAGGGGACAGATTTGGCTGTTAAAGCACGTCCATGGGGCTGTCTTCGCCTCTCCCACTGCCCTGAGTCTTCCCGCCTGGGCTGCACGGCAGTGCGAGAACAAAGTGGACTTCTGGAGAGCGCAGGAGGATTTTGATGCTTCTCTTTACAGCCTTAATTTCCGTCTGAGAACTTAGGAGTCCCAGGCCAGCCTAGAGCTTTTCTTGTGATTTAAGACGCTGTAATATACTTGTCATCCTTCAGACTTCAATGCATCTCTGAAGTTATGCAACTGATCTTTACACTTCTAAAGTCAACTGGGAGCTAAAATCTTATGAAGTATGCCATATGCATTTGTATTAAAGAGAAATTATGTATGCTTTCAAGTCCACTTTTTGTTAGTGCAGAATTTATCAGTTGGCCATATCTGTATTATTCATTTTTCTAGAGAGATAAACTTCATTCTTATACTTCTCAGAATATACCACTCTTTTTTCTGTACTAACTCAGTAGCAGTTAGTAAGCTGGATGTTATCAGAAAGCTGAACATTATTTGAGCCTCAGAACAGCCCCGTAAAGCGCTTTATTCTTGGAAAAAGGCTTCGATATTGAAGTCTGTGGTCAGAGGTAAAGTCTGACCACAGTAAAATATAGAGTGAAGTACACAGTAAAATGAAACCCAAGGAAAAGTGAAAAACAGGCTTCTGGGAAGGGAAAATATCTTAAACTACAAGCGTAAGTCACAGGGATGAGTGAACAGATGGAAAAAAAAGCCTACCAAAAGCCTTGAAAAGGACAATGTTTTCCTTCCATTCCCACCCTGCACAAATCAATTTACTGCAGCTGGGTTGTTCAAGTGTTAGATTTGCCCTGGAACATTTCTGAACCTGCTGGGCTGCCAATTTCACCGTCTTTTTGTCACACTCTTGTAGCAAACACATACACAGAAATTCAAAAGGATTTTTCACATTGCAGAAATACTAGATAAACCTTAAGAAACAAGATTCAAGAATAATTGTAAGTCATGGGCTTCCTTCACCTAGCCCTTAATATCAACTGCATACTCCAACAAAAATACCATCGCTATTTGAGGAGCACCACCTTGCTGGTTTTTCTTTCCCATGGTCCCTGCCAGCTCACTGTTCCCCAGCTCTTGCCTCTACTGTTATACCTCAATTTTTTGCCTCCCCATGGCATGAAGTGCCCAGCAGGTTTGTGCAGTGGGGTATGACCCAGGCAGCTTAAATACTGCTGCAATACGGTGCCGTAGTTGTTGTTGAAGACAAAAAGCTACATGTCTCTAAAGTTTTGCTTCAGCTGTTGGGATGCTCTGCCTACATAGAAAATCTATGCACAAAGTTACAGCATTTTCATATTTCTCTAGGAAAGGCTTTCCAGGCAGTAATGCTACGGCCAATGGAGTGGCTATAGGAAACAGCCAGAGACTCTCTGCAAGGATCAAATGGTCCCTGAAGTCTGAATACCATTTCATTACGGGCACTCAGCAAGATGGAAATCAAGAGGAAAGTTCCATCTAAACCTCATTGTAATTCAGTGATGTGGAACTTAAGTGTGCCTACAAAATTGACTTTGTACCTTCGCCTTTGCAAGGTCCTCCTTCAATTTACCCGGTTCCCCTTATTTTCTTAACATTTTCCATTTACTGCTATGTCCTTTTTTCACCCTTTCATTTTCTTCCTGACTCCTGTGCACCTCTCCTCACAGTCCCATGGGAAGTTAGGTTTCTATTCACTTTGAAGTAATACACCTTTCAGACTGGTTTTGATGGGATAAATTCTGGATTGATTGGGACCTGTGGAAAACTCATAAAAGCAAAAAGGTTTCTTAAAAAATAGAGTGATTAGGTACCAGCTATGATCCTCTGCCCTGTGAGCACAGATTATACCTGCCAGGAGGAGAATAAACATCTCGCACAGTGTTGCCTTCACTTGTTAAATTGGATCTAAATTCAGGGCAATTCTTTGTATAGAGACTTAGTATAACAAAGACCCCGCAAAGAAGTTGGCAAAGGACAAGGACACTACGTGGAAATTTGACAGCAGTATCTGACACAATGGATGAAAAATTGGTTTATCCATAAATGTGGTGCTGAACTTGAGGAAAAGTAACGTTGTCTTTCCTGATTTCAACCTCTTACAGAGAAATTGTTCTCTGTTGCATACTACAGTCCTCTCATCCTCTTCTCTTTAGAGCAAAGACAGTTTCCACAGAGAGAAGTGGCTCATTGGGACAAATGAAATATGTTTTGAGTCTGTACAGTGTTAAGTATGTTTCTCCTTGTATCTCCTGTCTTTTGCAAGGTATTGCAGAGGAACTGGAGATATGTGACTCTGGGTTTTGGATCCAGTTGCCAGGATCAGGCACCCTAAACGGTAGACGCTGCAGCACTTAACTGGTATATGCCTCCTTTTTTTCTGGATCTGGTCCAAATCCTTCATTACAGTTGCCTCTTTCAGTATCGGAAAAGTTTCTTCTAAGATTAAAATTCATCACTTGCAAAAGTTCAGCCTTTAAAGAGTGGTGATGTGCATTACTGTAATTCCGTGTGCTTGTTCCGTGTTGCAAGAGTAATTAATGAGTGGCAGGCCTCTGAGTTTTGGCAACCAATCTAGGCAATTTCAAAGATTAATTATGCTCATGTGCGAAAGGTGAGAGACTGAATTTTCTGTTATCGGTCCTGTAAAGAATACGCCTTCACTGTGCCAAAAATACCCAATTAAAAGCTTAAAATAAAAGTAGATTTTAAAATAAGTGTTAGGCCTGCCCACGGGTCAGTGCTGATGCTATTTCAAAGGCCCAGAAGACTTCCCCTTCACGCTCCTCATGCTGAGGAGCAGGGAGGTGGAGGCTTTAAACATGCCTTTGAAAGGGACAACCACGAGCAGCTCTCGGCCAGTGATATGACCTGGCTGTTGGAGCACATCAGAAATCTGCCTTTCATCCAGGGACTGCTTCACAGCGGCAGCCTGCCGAGAGCGCTGCAGGCATCCCCTCCTTCGGGCCGCGGTGGGGCTCCCTTGGGTTAAATCAGTTCTCATTTCGCTGCTGCAAAGCAAAATGGCCTTATCAGTGACTGTGGTTGGTGGCTCACTCCTGCCCTCGTGATGATAAGAAATCTGGGACTAAGTCATCTATGCTGGAAATTCTGGAAAATTCTTGAACGTTTGGGTGTTGGGATTCAAGGATGGCAGCATCATCTCCTATCGCAGGAGCAAAACGGCCATGACAAATGGGACCTGTGGGGAACCATAGAAGCAGATGTATTCATGGAGGTGTGGTACAACACTGCAGTCACTTCAGTCACATAGATTTTGTGTATGTCCCATTTTGTATGTGAGACGGGCACCAAACTGCTCAACGCTGCCAAGGCTGGAGCCATTCTGGACATGTTCCTGGCTCCAGGGAACCTGTGCATTGAAAACTCAGGTGTCAACAGACAGACCCATACAAAAAGATGAGACGGGACAAGGAGATTCACACTCTTGGACCAAGATATTCTGCCTAAACTCCCTAAACTGCCTCCAGGTTTTATGTGACTGTGGATCTACACGTAGCAAAGCTTATTACTTTAAGACACTCACAAAGCGAGAGAATAGCAGCTTCTGCCAGACAGAGAAAGGCCAGTGGCCACAGAGAGCAAAGGGAGAGGACAAGGAACCAGCTCAAGGAGATGATGTGTGTGTGAGAGAGACTCCAGTGACTTGAAAAAGCTGTACAAGTGGGATCTGATAATCACAGAGGACACCAGCCTAAGCTAAAAGGTTGCATTAAGGAAATGGTGGGAGCAGATATTTATGAACTGTATTATGTCCAGATCTCTTATGTTAGCTCAGGTAAAGGGTAAAGGCAAAGCTAAAGAGTAGGTCAGGTAAAATTGGTTTTACTCACAAAGAAAGCTTTGCCCAAACATACATCAACTAGAAAATAGTAGGTAGATGGTTATTTGGAATACAAACTAAAAACTGCTTTGCTGATTAGCAAGGACTGAGGCCTTTCCAGAAACCAGCACTCCAAATATTCCACACTGCCACATTTGCCAAAGATGCAAAATATTATAATGCAAAGATCAAAATAGTTTTCTCAATAAATGCTTGCTCTGCCTCTCCCATAGTTCTGAATTCGTCTGCAAACCATAGTTTCCATTGCAGTTTCCTTCTGCTATATGTAAACGCAGTCTGGCTTGTAAAGTTGGTATGGCTATACTGCTGCAAAGCATTTTCAAAGGATAAAGTTAGACTAATTAAAATCTCTGCTTATGTCTACTGAGGGTTTGTTGGTGGGGTTTTTTTGCCTCTTAATCTGGCCAGCCAAACTGAGTCACATAGGGAATTTGTAACTGAAAATAAAATTGTGTGTGTAAGACCAAATACTTTTTGGACCTCCTTTGCCTCATGCAAATTGCCAGACACACTATTGCCCACTTCATCTAAATCTTGTTGCCAGTAATGTTAAATACCAGATGTTTAGGGATGACCTACAAAAAGGCCTGACGTTAAATAGTTATGAGGTGATCTTTCTCCTGGGAAACTTTCCTCCTGCAACTGAAAACAAGTGCTGAAACTTGAGGATTTACAGTTTCCCAAAAGTTTGTTGTTAGCCTTAGCTTCTAAAGCCCTAAGTTTCATCCATATAAACATACAATCTGGGTTTGGATCCTACTAAACTCTTGGCTTCGACAATTTTTAATGGCACAGGAATGTCAATTCTCATTACTTACAATGCAATAACATACTTCCTAGTTTCTCTTTTTAATTCCCTTCTTTCAGGTTCATTGACTATGCCCTTCTACTTGCCATTTCATCTCACTGGTATTATTCCTATTTTATGCCTTTTTATTGTGACTCCTATTGTCAAATAAATAACCCTTATAATATTTAGTGCCTTCATGCGAGGTTTTCCTCCAGTTGTCTTTGACAAGCAGATCTCCCAAAGTTTGTCAAGGACAACTTCTACTGGAGCCACTTACACTTGGGCCATGCAGTGACCGCCCAACGGTCTGGCAAGGTGCACCACCAGCTCTTTCAGATGGTTTGTCCCCCAGAACCACAGACCATTTGCTGAACCTGCATCATACTAGAGTTCACTAAGAACAGGGGTAGATCCACAGTTTTGGGATGAATTAATCTGAGCACTAGCATGGCACTTCATATGCCCTCTGGAAAAATAATGTGATGCTTTGTAGGAAAGCAAACCTCAGTACCAGGTAGCTGGCTACTTTTCTGTACGTTATATGCCATCAGTGATGTCTGGCATTGTATTATCAAATACTATCAATAGGCAGTAATGAAAAAAGTAAGAAAAGATCTTTTGTCAAATGAAAGCCAGTGGAAGCTATTGGTAGCTTTTAAGTGTGCTCTGCTGTTTTCAGTTTGTTTGTTGAGCTTTTTTATATTTTAAATGAGAAAAAGACATTTCAGGAAATATTTTAATAATTTTAATAATTTTTATTCCCAACAGCAATAATGATGAGCTACACTGATTTTTTGAAGAATAGGGAAGGGCAGGAAAAAGAGGAATGAGGATAGTGTGTCCAGATGCCAGATACAATTTCAGCTTCACAAGCAATAACCCTGTTTAAATTTTTGTAAGACTGGTAATTACACTCTAAACAATCTATCGCTGAATCCAGCATCAAATCTTTTCACTTGGCAATAACCACTACAAAACGTGTCAAGAGTGGTCGAATACCATAACCAGAACTTGGGGATAAAGAGCTTCAAATACATGTTTTCCTTTGGCAAATTTCTACATAAACACAAAAGAACTGTCTTAGAACTACTTTGCTGGTACCTGTTTCTTCATCCAGCCTTTATACAACATGCATTTTGTAAAGAATAAACGGAGTTTCTTCTTTAATAGCTATCATATATAACACCCGGAATTTCAGTGCTGGGGTGAAGGAGAATCAGTTGCTTTAATAAAAAGTTTAGGATTTCTGAATTCTTTCAGAACAAATCATTTGAAATGTCTGCCTCAAATGGTATTTCTTCAAGCCTTGCATTGTTCTTTGCATTTTCTGCTACCTCTCATGCTCCAGTTGCTCTTGAACTTTACAAATTCATCTGTATCTTTACTTCTGAGGACTGTTTTCCGGCAACATCTTAATTACTCTGCTGGTCTAAACCAGGATTACTGAAGAGCCTGGGAAGGAAAAGGCTTTAGCTGAATTTGAGCACTTACTACTTGTCAAAATACTCTGTAATCCCTGGTAGGATTACTCTCTGCAGTGTTTCCTTGTTGCTAAATGACAAACAAATAAAATTTGCTATTTCAATACAGCATGAAATGTTCTTTCACTTTTAAAGTCTGAGGGAATAGTTGACAAAGATACCAGAAGGTTAAACCCAATGAGAAAGTAGCTTTTTGAAGAACAAAGGTAAGGGTAAATCAGGTTTGTGGTGAGCTTAATCCTGGACCCATAAGAGTTTCTAGCAGGAGGACCGCAACAGGTCTAACTGTGACAGGTCTGTTTCACAGAGATTTTTTTCAGATCTTGAAGCAGAAATGTGTCTTTGAGATGGTCAGAATAAACTCTCCAACTACTGCACCCTGGGAATCACGGTCCACAACAACTTAATGCAAGAAGAAATGTCAGGAAAGGCAGAGAACATTTATAATCGCTTAAGAGATCTAAAAAAGGCAGCCTGGGATGGATGCTTTGGGTGAAATTTTCAGTGTGGCAGACAGTCACTCAGTTTGGGAAGACTGGAGGATGAAATCATGGATTCATAGCTATCAGTGGGAATTTTGCCATTTAACTACAGTCGAGAAAGGGTTTCAGCAAACACCTGTTTTTTCTAGGAAAAGCTGAGTCCCGACATACAAAGAAGTACCAGTGCCTTACTGAGCTATGGGGTTATCTTCCCCGCATCAACACCTGCACGACACTTGTGACCAGGTGTGCTGACTTTCTGGCAACCAAACTCTGGACCAAGAGGGGCACACCAAGATTTACACCTCAAAATGCTTCACAAGAATCAGAAAGGGTTATAAAACCTTAGTGATTCTGTGTGATTCTGTGAAAAGCGCCACTATAATTTTATTTCAAACAAGTGCTGTCATGAAGCCCTGACGACTTTCCTGTTTTTCTGATAGCTTGTAACAGTGATGGATATAAATCAGAAATCCAAATACCCATGCTTTTGCAATCACATTCAGAATACGTTCCTGGCTACTTTTATCTCCCAGAATGTTATAAATGCATTTGCAAAGGCATTTTTTAGCTGTTTTGATTTAGGGACTTTCTACTATTAGTTATTTTGTAGGATTTTGGGTTGAGTTTGTATATATTCCTGGATCATGTTGGTCAATGCAAAGAACATTATCAGAAGGCATGCTGTACCTTTTCTCCTGGTTCAAGTATTTTTCTGGTGGGGTCTCAGTGCTCGCACAGACCTCTTCCCAGAGCACTTTGTTATCTGCGCCTGTACATGTAACTTGTCTTTCCTGTGTTAACACCTTCACCATGTTTTCCTTTGTGAATTCTTTTTACAAAAGAATTAGATAATTTCTTCCCATGTTTTTTCCCAGGAATGCTCTTCTCAGTCCTCAAGTGCTTGATGTCCTGCTTGTGCTTCATGGCAGTCACTTCCAGGTCCTTTGTTCATTTTCCAGGACCTGCTCCACACCACTCTGCTATTCAATTTTTTTCATGACAGCACATGCCAGATGATACTGGCACAGTAAATTTTAGGGTAACACCTAGTTCTTACAATTTTTCCTGCCTCTATTTTTCTACCTATGCATAAACAAAAACGCTGCAGCTTCTGGCTCTGTTCAAGACCTCAGATAAAGGAGTATGGACTACATAGCATACTGAATACAGACTCCAAGTGCACGCTTGTGACATAGTCAGTT
The DNA here is from genome assembly GCF_030936135.1 of Gavia stellata. Taxonomy (NCBI): domain Eukaryota; kingdom Metazoa; phylum Chordata; class Aves; order Gaviiformes; family Gaviidae; genus Gavia; species Gavia stellata. The sequence continues at coordinate 14,986,554 of NC_082597.1, read as the reverse complement.
CATAAGCTTTATATGGTTGCACTAATGAAAGCCACGGATTTTTCCTTGCTGAGTTTGAATTATCTCCATTTATCTGTTACTAAGCTTGAGCCAACCTCTCTTACTACAGAGGAGTTAAGCAAAATGCTTGAACTGCAGCCTCAGTATATCATTTTGCATTGAAAAAAACAACCAACCAAACATTTCTCCCTCCCATCAGCTTCTAAATCATAAAAATCCATAGCACTAATGAAGGATAAACATCTGAAATTCTTTGGATAATTCAAATCAGGCCTCTTAAATTTGGATCCAAAGCAACCAAATCTTTAGAACACCCAGCAGTGCCTATGAACTTCTCTAACTACTCCTGGTCTGGGTCAGCCTTCCTCCTAACCCCTCTAATAGCCATAATCTGCTGAGAGAAAATAATTCATTCCAGCAACCTACCCACACTCAGAAGTATCTTCGGTTCCTACACCAAGAGTCTGATGAAGAGAAACTATTTCTGCTACAAATTCTGATGATATACTGACAGTGAACAGAGGTAAGGCTGAGGTAGTCAGTGCCTCCTGTGCCTCAGTCTTCACCAATAAGGTCTCCCAGGTCTCTGTATAGTGAAAGCGTTCAAGGACAGCTGCTACCAGCAGTGGGTGAACACATTTGTGTGCACATGAAGAAAAAGGTGGTGACTGGGACCAACCGGCATGGATTTACCCAGGGTAAATCATGTCTGACCAACCTGATGGCCATCTATGATAAAATAACTGGGGTTGTGGACAAGGGGAGAGCAATGGAGGCCATTTACCTTGACTTCAGCAAAGCTTTCAACACCATCTCCCACAATATTCTTGTATCCAAGTAGATACAAGAAGGATGGACAACTATATAGGAAACTAAGTGGTTGGGTGGTGGGGCTCAGAGAGTAGTAGTTAACGGGTTGCACTCTACCTGGACACCCATGACAAGCAGGGTACAGCAGGGGTCTATCCTGGAACACAACCTGTTTAACATCTTTGCCAATGACCTGAAGGAGTCAACAGAGTGCCCTTTGGTCAGGTTTGCTCCAAACTGGGGGACCGGTTGATATGGTCAAAAGGAGGACTGCCATTCAGAGGGACCCAAACAGGCTGGAGAAATGGGCTAAGATGAATCCTCTCAAATTCAACATGGACAAATGCAAAGTCCTGTACCTAGGAAGAAAACCTTGCAGTGATACAAGTTGAGGACTGACTGACTGGGGAGCAGCTTTGTGGGAAAGGCCCTGGGGTCCTGGCAGACAGCAACCTGCACATGAGCCAGTGGCATCAGAGAAGGCCAACAGCATCCTGGGCTGAATTAACAGGAGCACAGCCAGTAAAAAAAGTGATTATCTCCCTCTGCTCAGCACTTATCAGACCACATCGGGAATATTATGTCCAGTTTGAGGCTTCCCAAAACAAGAATGGCAAACTGGAGTTCAGCAGGGGCTGCCACCAAGATGGTCGGGGCTGGAGCAAGTGCTCTGTTAGAAGAAGCTGAGGACCTGGGGCTTGTTCAGCCTGGAGAAGAGACAGCATTGTGGGACCTGACAGCAGCCCCCCAGTATCTATGAGGAGGCCATCGGGGAGACAGAGCCACTCTGCACAGTGGGGCATGGTGGGAGGGCAAGAGACAACGGGCATAAGCTGAAACATTAGAGTTCAGACTGGATATAAACAGAAACTTCTTCCCCATGAGGACATCAAGCAGTGGGGCAGGCTGCCCAGGGAGATCACACAGTCTGCGGAACTGCTTTCAAGACCTGACTGGATAAAGCCCTGAGCAACCTCGTCTGACCCCATAGCTGATCCTGCCTGGAGCAGGAGGTTGGACAAAACACCTCTTGAGGTCCCTTCCAGCCTGAACAATCCTATGATCCATTCCCTTGGATGAATTGCTACTGAACGTAGTATCTCTGCATCTGAAGATGCAAATCCTCAATACATGATTAGAAAGATTGAAACATGGGTAGTTTGGATGGAGCAGGAAGGTGGCAACAACAGGAAGAGTGTTAGGGCCCACTTCGTCAGAACTGCTGAGTGCTTCCTCCACATAGAAACACAGCACACTTTGCATCAGAGCTACAGCCAGAAAAGCGAGTGAGAAGTTTACACCAGCCACAGTTTGTTTGTCCCCAGCCTCCCCTTCTCATTGTTGGAATAAGCCCTGACAAGGTTACCCGGGTTTCACGGAATCAGTGAATTGGCTTAGATGGTTGCCAGTGTGGATCTAAGAATATCTGCCCTAATTTTTTTTAGCACTCCAAATACTACAAACACTCAGCCCAACTGCTTTCCAAAGGGATTATTTTTCTCCACTGAAAAGCAGCCAGCTCCACAAAGCTGCCTGAACTCAGTTATGGCCTGAGCCAAGTTGATTTTTAACATTAAATAATGTTTCTAAATTGCTTTGGGGTCCACGGATGACAGTTTTTATGAATTTGCAAAGGGTTTAATTCCGCAAAGACCCAAGTCACACAAGCAGTTCTTACTCAGTGATATCTCCCCTCATTTTCAATGGGACCAGGGTTTTTTTGTGTGAATGTGAAGTATCACATTACCAGCCTGTCAACACCAAACATTTCAAAACATGAGTAAGTGCCATGAAAAATAATAATGTCGACTTGAAAATGATGAGATTTGAAAGATTCTTTTAAGATACTAATTTTCCATGGATAATTGCACTTCTTAGGTGCACTTTTTAAGCATCACCTTGAAAATAAAAATGACAAAATCTTCATTTTTTAAAACTCTGGAAGTTGGTTTTGTGATGGCCCATTCCTTCAAGAAAAGGAGCCTAAGGACAAATATGACAACAACCTAAGTGTTGGTAACGGTGGTGGTGCATTCCTTTCCCCTCTCTCCTGAGCCACTCTACGATCTCAGAAATGCCAGCTAGGCCCTGACCTTTGTGTAACGAGTTGGGCAGTTAAGCATCCCTTGACCATTCCAGGAACTCTTGCATGGTTAAGGCAGCGAATGGCACTGACTGTACCAGGCACTCCTGTTACCTGACCGAGGCCGGTAATGAGAGCAAAAAGAATGGGATGATCCATCATTCCCTAGCAGCCCTGGAGCACTCCTTATCAGGATCGTAACCCAAGTGGAACGACACCATGGTTACTGAAATTCCACCGTTTTACTAATGACTAAAGCCAATTACCTTGCGAACCTATAAACAGCGGTCCCAAGTAAGACCCTCTGAGCTCTCCTGGACTGCAGTGGGCTGTGACCAGCATCTCCATCTGAGTGGGACGCCTCTCAGAGTTTCGCAAACTATCCCATTTGTGAAATTTTGGAGGACCGCGACCTGGGCTAAAACTCTCTCCTCCCAGAGACTCAACCCTGGCCCATTAAGGAATGCTGAGACATTTGAAGTGAGAGTTTTCACAGAACTTGAGGGGAATTTTTAACAGGTATACCTTTGTATATATCTATATCTTTATGTCTGTGTGCGTACGTGTGTGAATCAATCTGTAATCAAGCCATTGTTGTGATTAACTCGCTTTGTACATCTCAGAACTAATCCATGATTAAGTGTTGCTAAAATCTTATGGTTTACCTCAAACTGTGTATGAACCTCAAATTGCTGCTAAATAGACATAATCTTTTAGATAAAACCCATTGACCAAGTCTGGGACTAGAATTAGACCTAGCCGCACCTAGACTCCTCTCTAAGAAGGAGTTTAGAAAGCAAGGGGGTCTATTCTGAACCTCGTGACTCAATGGAAGGGCCTCACAGAATCACAGAATCACAGAATGATAGGGGTTGGAAGGGACCTCGGGAGATCATCTAGTCCAACCCCCCCGCCAGAGCAGGTTCACCTAGAGCAGGTTGCACAGGAATGCGTCCAGGCGAATTTTGAATATCTCCAGAGAAGGAGATTCCACAACCTCTCTGGTCAGCTTGTTCCAGTGCTCTGCCCCCCTCAAAGTAGAGAAGTTCCTCCTCATGTTTAGATGGAACTTCCTATGGCCAAGTTTGTGCCCGTTACCTCTCGTCCTGTCACTGGGCACCACTGAAAAAAGACTGGCCCCATCCTCCTGGCACCCACGCCTTAAGTATTTATAAGCATTGATAAGATCCCCCCTCAGTCTTCTCTTCTCCAGGCTAAAAAGACCCAAGTCCCTCAGCCTCTCCTCATAAGAAAGATGTTCCAGTCCACTGGCATCTTCGTAGCCCTTTGCTGTACCCTCTCCAGCAGCTCCCTGTCCTTCTTGAACCGGGGAGCCCAGAACTGGACACACTACTCCAGATGCGGCCTCACCAGGGCAGAGTAGAGGGGTAGGATAACCTCCCTCCACCTGCTAGCCACACTCTTCTTGATGCACCCCAGCATGCCATTGGCCTTCTTGGCCCCAAGGGCACATTGCCGCCTCATGGTCATCCTGTTGTCCCCCAGGACTCCCAGGTCCCTTTCCACAGAGCTGCTCTCCAGCAGGTCAGCCCCTAACCTGGACTGATGCGTGGGGTTATTCCGCCCCAGGTGCAGTACCCTACACTTGCCTTTGTTGAATTTCATAAGGTTCCTCTCTGCCCAACTCTCCAGCCTGTCCAGGTCACACTGAATGGCAGTGCAGCCTTCCGGTGTGTCCGCCACTCCTCCCAGTTTTGCGTCATCAGCAAACTTGCTGAGGGCACAATCTATCCCTTCATCCAGGTCATTGATGAATGAATATACTGAACAGGACTGGAGCCAGTCCTGACCCCTGGGGAACACCACTTGTTACAGACCTCCAACTAGACTCTGTGCCACTGATCACAACCCTCTGAGCTCTATCTATCAGCCAGTTTTCAATCCATCCCTCTGTCCGTTCATCTAACCCACACTTCCTAAATTTGCCTATGAGGATGATGTGGGAGACGGTGTCAAAAGCCTTGCTGAAGTCAAGGTAGACAACACGCACTGCCCTCCCCTCATCTATCCATCCAGTCATGCCATTGTAGAAGGCATGAAACTTCCCCTTGGTGAATCCATGTTGACTACTTCTGCCTCCAGATGCTTTGAGATGACGCCCAGAACAAGCTGTTCCATCATCTTTCCAGGGACGGAGGTGAGACTGACTGGCCTGTAGTTTCCTGGGTCTTCCTTCTTGCCCTTTTTGAAGACTGGAGTGACACTGGCTTTCCTCCAGTCCTCAGGCACCTTGGCTGTTCTCCAGGACCTTTCAAAGATGAAAGGTCCTACTCTCTGTATTCCTTTCACTAGATGTAAACTGTTGCCCAAGTCTGGGACTAGGATTAGACCTAGCCACACCGAGAATCCTCTCTGAGAAGGAGTTTAGAAAGCAAGGTGGTCTATTCCGAACCTCATGACTCAACGGGAGGATTTCTTTATACCTTGTACCCTCTCTTTTCCTTTAGACAGAAACCAATGACCAAGTCTGAGACTAAGTCTGGATTCAGACATGCCTAGACTCCTCTTCATTTTATAAAGCAAGGGAGTCCATTCTGAACCTTGTGACTCAATGGGAGGGTCTTCCCTATTCTTTACCCCTTTTGTTTCTCTGCTCTCTCTCTCTGTATAAATCATTCTGAGTTGATTCTAATTTGATTTTTCCTTCTATGTTTTAGTAAGTAATAGAATGGGCCTTGCCATCGAATTCTGTTAAGTCACATTTTTATAAACTTCTATTAAAACCGCTTTTGCCAATATCCTTGATGGTGATTCTTTAAGCAGCCTAAACCACTCATTCGTGACAGTAACACAGCCAGTGTTTTGCTCGGGATAAAGGCCTGTTTTCCTGCGGAGAGTAAAGAAAGGTCTTTGAGAGACGGGCTGATTTCTGCCAGATCCAAGTTAGGCTCAACGACACTTAAAACCATTCCTGAGATGCAGATATCCTTGACTTGTTCTCAGGATCGTCCAGTGATATAGACACTACAACTTTCCCCAGCAAACTTCTCCAGAGCTTCAGGATTTTAAAATTAAAACTAATTCTCCATGCCTTTCCATTTAAGCATATTGCTTCTTATCTGGCTTACAGGGGATATGGAGAGCCTCATTCCCAGGAGAGGCAGCAGAAAAGGGGACAGGAGAGTTTTGGTGTGAAGCAACACATAGATTCCATCAGCCATCTCTTCTCTGGACTAAACAACCAGTTTTCTCTCAAACTTTCCTATTATGCCACATTTTCTAAATCTCTGATTAGTCTTATTGTTTGCCTTTGTTGCTCTCCAGCATAATCCGCTTGTTTGTGGAAGTGCAGTGCCCAAATCTGGACTGATTACTCCAGCTAAGTTTTCACTAGTTCTCAATGGAACATTTCTTTCATTATTTGTTTAATGTTTAATATATATAATGGCTCTGCATCCCACAATGCTGGTTGCTTTTTTTTGGACAATGATGACACTGCTGACCGGTATTCTGCTTGACAACCACTACCATCTCTTACATCATCTTCTGCTGCCCAGAGGACTCTGCTGTTGCATTTTTGGACTATATATGTAACAAAGTCACAGTTAAGACAGGATCCTACCTATGCTCAGTGCTTTGCAAGAGCTGCTGCCACTGCGTACACCAATGCTTTGGAGCTTGAATGATATGCAGGCTCATTACTGTAGTTGTGCAAGTGGAGTAGCAAGAAACATGCAAGTGCTGCTGATGAACAGCTAGATCAGGTACTGACAAGCTGGATGTGTGTAGCTTATGAAAAGACTGGCAGAGGTTTACACAGACACATGTGGCAGTGTATGGAGGGACATGCACATTGGGGAATGTTCAAACATGAAGACAAACTGGACGAGCCAAACAGATAGTGTGACTACTGGTAGGAGATTGTATGCATTGCGTATTGATAACACAATTACCCAGTTAAAAAGTGCATGAGAGAAATGCATGACACGACATATGTGGAATTAGATGTACAGGAAGGGAAGCTGTGGCTGGAGTTGGTTTTGTTTCAGACTACTGAACATTTGGGCTCAGCATGTTCTGGTCAGTCTCCTGTAGAGAGTCAAGCTCACCACTTGTCATGCTGCTTGATACAGAAAGCCAAGCGCGGGTCCAGTGCCAAGTCAGTTTTTTTCTGAGCAGACAGGCCCCCTACCTGGAAGAACTGAATTAGAAAGAGGACCTGGAAAAGGCACCTGTGCCTGGAGGGTGAGCACCGCGCTGTGGAGCACTTGCCGCACAGGCAATGGCGAGTGCTAGAGCTGGTGGCCAAGGGGAGAGGGAGGCTGGGAAAAAAGTAGCCGAAACTTGCTGAGTTACATGCTACATATTTCAAATTTTTTCCCAATCCGGAAGATCATTTTGAATTTTAAACCTGTCCTCCATCTCCTTTTAGTATTTGTCACACATAGATTTAATAAGCACCCTCCTTAGTTCCCCATTCATATCGTCGATGTAAGCCCTGGGCAGTTTTAGGCTCAGGACAGAGTCTTGTGGAGCCCCTTGTTGAAAATTAAGCCCTGGACTTCATTATGTGAACAAGGTTATGGAAGCCAGCGATCCCCTGCGCTACCAGTTTCACCTAGACGAGACTTCTTTCTCCAGCTTGCTTCTGAGATCCCCGTGCGAGATGGCACTGAGAGCCTTAGGTGATGTCCCTTGCTTTCCCTCTGTCCACAGTGTCTCCTGCCTTTGTCCTAGGAAGGAATTATTTTGTTTTGACATGATTTGTTCTAGACAAATTGATGTTGGCTTTTTACTGACACTGTATTACTCCTCTGTAATCCATTCCAAACACATGAAAGAACTTTATAAATACATAAATGCATTAGCCAAATATTTCCTACCTAATCTTTAATGCAGTCTACTCATAGTTCATAAAAATATTTATGCAGAGACACATTATTGTGTTTTTCTGATCCTTTCGACGTAAATGCTTAACATAGCTGCTCCCTGCACAAATTAAATAAGATAATTCCCTGCAAATGAAGTAAAAAGCTGAGACTTAATTTGTGAGGCCAGTCACTCACAGAAAATCCTGGAGCAGTCTTTTCCAAAGGTTGAGGAGGCTTTGGCTCCAAAAATTACAGCTCTGATTTTGCCCCTGAACTCCTTTGAACATTTATTCAAGTGTTGAAAAAAAATTTTAAATAACAACATCAAGTACTGCATTAGGCAGCAAGGTCTGTAAATCTCTTTGGTGAACTTCAAGATTTCATGAATCTATTTGGAAGTACACAGGAAATATTTAATTAATTCATTAATTTATTTATAAAGCATTAAAAAGGGTCATAGGTAGTTTATAGGCATGTAATAAAGAGATAAGTAAGTGCTAAAGTGTATTTATCAAATCAATCTAATCTCTAAAGAGAGGGTTTAATTAGCATTTCTACAAAGTCTCCTGCCCTCTCTGCCATCACGTTGTAAATGTTACACTTTTCAGCAAGGCTAGGATAAGATGCGGTACTCTTTCTTGAGCATTTGTACTACAGCAATAATTCATAGTTTGGATGCCAGGATGCCGAGACTTTGATTAATATAATGACATATTTCATGGTATCCCTGGCAGAAGCTAGGAGACATCACGATTTATACCAAAGAATGAAGTCAGAATTCTTATTCAGACCAGAAGGTTTCAAGATAAATGATACACTACCCTACAGGCTTCTCGCAATGGTTATTGATTGTATTTTATTAGGAAGTGGCACAACTTGACCTTAAGAAATACTGCATACATTCAAGATGCAATTTATTAGGTGGTTTGCATATCAAAGGGAAAAATTTCATGCTAGCACTCAGACATTAAAATAGCACTCAGAAACCACATCCAGACAGACACTGTCCCCTGGATGTTCCTTGTGTGGGACTGGGAGAAGACCTGCCCCAAGAGCTGAGGAGCTTTAACCCGATCTCCCCAGGGATGCTGCAGGAGCAGGAGGATCTGTCCTCCAGCCCTCCACATAACCACTGTGAACCCGTAGGAAGGGGAAAGTCTCTGAACAGACTTCTGCTATGGACAGGGTCTTTCAAACCGAAATAAATCCCAGGCCTCTCTCCAACCTTCAAACCATTATTTTCTTAAACGTAGGAAGTATTTTTGTCTCACATAATAACACAAATGATAATGATGTAGTCTTTTTGGCAAAAACAACTAAACAGCATTATGTCACTGCCGAAGAGCTGGGGAGTCAATGAAAACCAACACCAAGTATCATAAATTATTGTTTGTTGCTAGACAAATAAACGACTGTCTTTGAAAATGGACCTACTTGTATGGTTAAAGTTTAAAACAGTGTTTATGGTAGCAATTTAAGCTCTTAAAATATACGCTTTAAAAATAAAAAGACGCACTGTAATGTCCCTCAGCTGCATTTCTGCAGAATAGTCTTAAATCATTCCAATTACTTAATGCAGCCTGTAATTTATCAGCCCAAATAAGTCAGGCTTGTCAACCACAGATCCAGATATAGGTAATTGTTAAATTACGTAAACTTCATGTATATTATGAACTCTTCATATATCAAATGGCTGCCTTTAAAATTAGTAAGTGGTTTCATCTATGCAAAGAGCATACTGATTCCATGTATCTGAATTTTTTTCTTAAAGTCTAATGTATTTTTGCACAGTCTGGGAATATGAGTGATCAAAACAGGGCTTGGAGTAAATGCTGTAAATTAGGAGTGAAGAAAGAAAAAAAATGGATGAACCTGTTGTGACACATCAAGCCACACATGAAAAGCTCACCCATGTATGCAGTGAACATCCAGAGCTCCCAGTGAAGTCAGAAGTGGTGATAAATCTGAGTCATCCCTTTGGCCAGTGCAGGTAGCCTCTGCCCACACAGACACACAGCAACATTATACTCCTCCTAGGATTTTGGTAATGTAAATAGTACTATTTAGAACTTGAATAGTATTTTCATGTTTGCGTTTCTTTACAGGCACTACTTAATTAATTCACCCACCAGACCAGATGAGCATTATTAGCTCTGTTAATCTGGACGTAATTATCAGCAAGAGTCCATTAACATTATACAAGAGGTGAGAAGCAGAAATGGAAGATCCCGCTGGGATCCAGGTGATCCAGAGTGCTCTCAAGAACATGTGAGTGTGTCAGACTGCCAGAGGGCATCTTTGGAGACTCATATCTCAGGGGTGACTGTGACTCTGCTGTCAACAAGAGATAGTCGTGATGGTGCCAAAACCCTTGGCATCACTCATTTGATGCTTGCATTCAGGCTGGGCACGAGCTGGGCATGAGGGTGGGAGCCAGGTGTGTGTCTCCTGTAAGAAACGTGATAATCTCTGTGTGGATCACCCCTTTGCCAACAGGACAGTGTCACTGTACATTGCTTGTATTAGAGAAAGGATTTCTAAGTGTGCCATAACAAGTAACTATGAAATTCAGCCTACGTGAGAACTAGTTTGTTCTTTTTAATGTCGATCAGTAGCTTAAGAAAATATTATTTGCTAATACCTTGGGAATAGAAAGGGTGTATTTTTGGTGGAAAAACTTAAGGAGCGTAGTGGTCAATAACACTATTACTCACTTATTCCCTCTGCCTTTGTTCCACAACCCTACACACTAAAAGGAAAATTCATCCCTTTTCTTTATGAATATACAAAATAATTTTTGGGGACAGAAAAATAACAATCCCCTCTGTGAAGGAAGGAGAAGAAGTTGGTCCATGCCTCTGTTCAGCAGAGTTCTCCATCCAGCTTTGCAGGAGACTTGAATGGTGACAGGAATATAGAGTCACAGAATAATTTAGGTTGGGATCATCTGGAGGTCATCTGAGCCAATCACCTACTCAGAGCAGGACCACTTTGAAGCTTAAGTAAACTCTTCAAGGCCTTGAACCAAATCTTATACATCTCCAAGGATGGAGACTCCACAACATTTCTGGACTCGTGCTCCAATGTCTGACAACTCTGTCAAGAATTATTTCCTTATACCTTCTTAGATTTCTCCTTGCTGCACATTGTGTCCACTGCTGTTCATCCTCTTAAGGTGCGCCTCAGAAAAATCTAGCCCTCCTACAAGCTCCTGAAGGTAGTTGAAGACAGGAATTACAACCCCCTTAGCCTTTTCTTCTCCAGCCTGAACAAACACAACCCCCTTAGTCTCTCCTCACATGTCACGTGCTCCAGCCCCATAACCATCTTGCTGGCCCTCCACTGGACTTACTCCAGTATGTCAACACCAGCGCATCTCTCTTGCACTGGGGAGCTCAACCTTGGACACAGTGTAACAAATGAGGCTTCGTGAACGTTAAATAGAGGGTGATAATCATGTCCCTCTGCTCTTACTAACACAGCCCAGGACCCTTGCTGCCTTTGCCACCACAAGGGCACCCCAATGATTCATGAACAGGAGATGGTTGACCACTAGTAGGGCTGGGCTACAGCTGAACCTGTGGTCCATGGGCAACTGTTAATCCACAGGCTCTCCTGTGGTTATTGCCAGCATGGCAGCATGGAACCGACTCCCTCAAATGTGACTAGCATGGTTCACCAGATTAGCTGTCATCATCTGATATGACCTGTACAATTTGGGAACCTGGAGGCTACCACATAGACTCAAGCCTTTGCAGAGCAGCTGTGTACCACCACTGTGCCGTAATATGGCTTCATCCCTCTCCACACACCTGTCCAGCTCAGGTGCTTGGGTGGAGCAGTAGCAAGGCCTTTGTGTGCAGGACAGCGCTGCTGGTTCAGCTCTCTTGTCCCTACTCATGCAGACCAGAGCCCACTCTTTTGGGCCAAGAACCTGCTTGCCTTGCACAAAGCAACCACTGGAGTTGTTCAAAGTGGTGGGAAATTCAGGTCAAAGACAGCTTTATAAGGTCTATAAAAACACATGCCCATAAATTTCTCCCTATGACATATGAGTGACTAAACTAGATATGAACCACCATTTCACCTTTTTCTCAGTATTGCACATCCTCTTTTCCTGCTGCAAATCATTATGCATACAGGCTTTTTTCCAGGTTTCATGCTATAATGTTTGAACACCAGATTTCATTGAAGACGAGAATGAATTTCCATTTGGTATTATGAAATACAATAGAATAAATAATTTCTGTTGTAATAGCGAGTTCTTACCAAAGTTTCCTTTGTGCATTAAATGTATTACAGAATTTTAGGAAACACTTAATTTGATTAACAGTCTTCTACATTAATCCTTTGCTCAGTCACTCTTGAGAGCTGCATTAATTTAACAGAAGCTTTGCCAGGCTGCCTGCATGGACATGGATCAATATCCCAAAAGGCAACCATGCATAAGCTTTGATTTGTGACTTTATGATCAAGTGAGAAAGTCCATCCAATATCAAGACTAACTGAAATACCCAAACCATTATGCCTACTTTTCTAGATTACGATACTTAAAACTGAGCTATCAACAGAGGCTGCAACCTCATATTACACTTTTGATATTGCTTCTGACTATGAATATGTTCAAAAGTATTTTAAGACTTGGATACTGTCCCAAGTTTTAGGCAACACAGATCCACTCAATCCTGGAGGCCATTCTGGATTTTCTGGCATGCACAGAAGTATTACACAGCCATATTCCTTTGCAAAAAAGACACCTCCATAATGCCAGCACTACTGTTCACATGGATGGGGAAGGAAATGGGAATATGATCCTGCCTTTTCCAAGATCCCTGCTGAACACCTTCCCAAGAAGCAGGGGCAGAGTTGCAACCACATAAGGACAAATCAAATGACCTTTTGTATTTCTCAGTGAATCAATGAGCTGCTGGGTAGTCAAACAGTGATTTTCCTTCTTCAAAAACTAACTTTTTCAGGATAAACAAACACAAATGTACATTCACATAGCCAAACTGACGTTACTGGGGCTGCAGAGTCTACAATTGCTAAATTTAACCCTGCAAGCCCATCGTAAAGAGTTCAAACCAACACTGCTAGGTTAAGCATATAGTTAGGAAAGAAAAAAATAGATGGTGGCAATAAAAACAGAAGGGAAAATGAAGGAAGAAAGTAAAGAAGACCTGATATTTGCAGAAAAGCATTTAGCGCCTTTACTGAAAAAGGCCTTGGGGAATATTTGCAAAACAAAGATTAGCGTTACTGCCACTGTGCTTGGGATTACATTATTCAAGGTGACCTCTCTATAACTAACACCTATTTAGTATTAAACTGTATTTATTTGATGTGGTTAATGGCTGATATAGGGACAGTTATTACTATTGAAATTTTCTGTTAGGGGTTAGAAAACCTGGAAGGGGAGAGAGTAGGGTGCAGGAGCATGGAAATGTTGTGCTCGAATTCAAGTCTTGGAGACTTCTGCTGAAGAGTTTTCCTGTTTTCTGCTACTCTATCGCACAGATAGGAATTTAAGATGAAGCATAGTGGAGATTTTAACATATTACCTCGAAATCCAAATATTAAAATTAACTACTTTGTTGAAAGATTGCTTTCACACTACAAACTGTCAGTCCCACTGCACTTCTGGACAGCACAAGTGGATTCAGTCTCATGGCCAGAGCTAGGAGGAAGGTTTAAGGACAGCTTCATCTGTTGCTTTCTTGTCTCTTGGGACTCTTCCATGTTCAAGCTGTTCAGGCAATTTAATTGGAGGTATGTTTAAATCAGTTTACTCAAACTGATGCAAATCCCCATGTAAGCATATCTTACTCTGGTTCGCATCAGTTTATTTTACATGTGAGGCAATTTAGGACATTAATCAGGTGCAGCTTAGGCTTTCAACTAGGCTACAGTTTTCTTCTGTGTTTTTTTCTGGTTTTCTCCTCCATCTTTCCTTTGTGTTTTTGACTACCCAGCAGTGCTTCTGTCTTTTTTTATTTCCCACTGTCATCTTTGTATTCAAAACTTCAATTCCATCATTTTTTCAGTTGCCCATGCCAGGTTTATTTTCCCTTGTGACTGTTTTTCTCTAAGCCGAGTGTTTTCTCTCTGACTGGCCAAGTTCAATCTTCTTCAGTTTTCTTTCATTGCTTCCTCAAGGTGAATTTTGCCTTCATGTTAAATCTCTTTGTCCCATCTCCATATGTTCTCCACCTCGGCTTACTGAGTGGACAATTGATTTGACAATTGATAGTTAATCAGGGCCATTTGTCTCAGTCAGCTATCTCATTGCTGCTTCGAACTGACCACCAGATCAGCAGATCAGCTCCTGTACTTGGGCAGACAGTGCTGGATGGATAGCTATGAAGGAAAGTGGTCGATAAGCTGAGCTTCATGGGCCAAGATCCTACTTATAGCAGATGAAAAAGACATTCGTAATGGAGAAGAGAGGGAGAACAGGGTGTGCAGCAGGATTTTCAGCATACAGAGGACCCTTATCATGAGCTTACTCATGATGTGTTCCAGAAAAGTTGAAACTTGAGTGTTTATAAAGCTCTTCGATCACTTGATTCCACAATTCAGTTGACCGCCTTTTTTAACTGCTCTACTTCTAGCTCTCTAAGCACACACAACTTTTTAATGTGGAATAGGTAATTTGATCCATTAGGCTTTATTAGTGAATTTGGCTGAATGCCGCTAAGCCCAGGAATAAAACTAGCGCAAAGACGGGCTGTACCATATAGTTCTGGTGGATAGCACAGAAATTTCATACAGTTTGCTTCCTGAATCTCATCACCAAATACTACAACTTTCTGGCAGTGCTCTCTAAAACAACTTGACCCTCCATGGAGAAAAGTCAGATTCTCCTCTGCACTTTTTGCCAGGGAAAAAGTTCTGGGATCTACTGGGAAACAGCACCATTATATCACATTGTTTCTTATCCCAGGATGTGATTGATCTACACGGCATCCTCTGGCAACCTGTGGTGACGACCACACAAACAGCTAGCTACCCCTCCTGTTTGCAACTTAGATCAACAGGAAAGAAACACAAATGACTGTGTGCAAGACCGCGGTGTGCTTGCACACAACCATCTTTCATTTTAACACTACCGCACTGTGGTTTCACAGTTCCTTTCATTTAAACCCAGCTTGTACTGAAACTGCAAAGGTGCTCCTCTTTGGATGGAGGTGCTCTGCAGACTGATCTAGCTATTGCTTCTGGAGACCAGAAGCACCAGTGGCAGTGCCCTGGTGGCAGCTGTAACCGAGCACCTGGTCATGCTGAGAGGGACTGGAAAGCACTGAAGGAAGTCTCCTGTTTCTAGATGCCTAGAACTTTACAAACAGCAGACAATCTGACAAAGACCCAAAAGCAATCGTGAAATAAAGTGACTCTCTTCTAATCTACACAACATACTGTTAGCATGGATGAGAGTAGCTGTGGGAGTGAAAACTACTTGCAGTGAGTAGAGAAAGCCCACCGGTGTAGTGGTCACTCTGGCTTGACTCCCCAGGTTCTCTGAGCTCTGTCATCACTGCTTCCTGGTTTGGTTTTTTTTACATCGTCTAAGAAACCCCCAAACAAACTGAAGATTCTTGGAGGAACTAAAACCAACATGTAGAAGAAAGTTTCCTCTGGGGACAGCCAGACTTAGGTTTGGGCTAGGTTAGCCCTCCTGGAGAGCCTTCATTAAGCCTGAAAAGGCAGAGAAATAGACCCTGTAAAATGGATCCAGGCCATTTAATATTCAGCATGGAGAATATTATGGCATGAATCACATCTTCAGAGCAGTAATAAAACATGGAAGTCTGTTGGCATGTTGGACTGGATGTTTAAAGTCTGAAAAAACTCCATTCCTTATCATCTAATACACAGTTGGGACATACGAGGAAGGATACCTGGGATTATTCTCCCAGTAAAAATTAGTTGAAACATACCAAAGTATTGTAAGTTTTTAAATGTAAATGAAACATTACATGGACAGTTTTTGAGCTCTCCATATGTTGGGATGGGAGCTAGGCCTGTGGGCAAGCACCCAAATGAGAGCGATGCTGAAGGAGCAATGCAGCACCCAGCCAGTAAGCAGGAGCCTTCTCAGATTTTTGGGCCGATCGAGCACTAACTACAGAATAAAGACATTTAAAAAGGGTATATTGCATGGGGTAGCCTGGATTGACAGTAATGGGTATTTTCAGAAAACAGCTTATTGAAACCACTTCAACATGTTTAAGTTTGGAAATCAACTATGAAGCGTGCACATTGTGAAATACAATGGATGTTTGTACCAACTGTAATTGTCTATTTATTTGCATGCCACTGAGTATCATCAGACACTCATACAGCCAGCAGTGCAAGGCTGGGAAGACAATAATACAACATCAAAACCAAGTCAAACCATGTCAGCACAAATGATACACTGCAAAACAAAATAAATTGAACACGAACTCTTAAACCAGCAGGGAGGGCGAGCTTGGAGAACTCACAAAATCAAGAGCTTTTGGGATATTTCTAATTACAATGAGAAATTACGTGTTAAGAACATATTTGCTCATCCATGCTTCAGCTCGTTCTCAGCAGGAGTGTATGGTAGGCTATCAGGGTAACCAATGCAAACACAAAACAGCTGCCAGCTCCCATTTTGGCCATGTCAGGTCAATGCCATCTAGGAAGAGACAGGTGCCACTGAAACTAATGCCTCCATCAACTGGATTAGCAGATTATTTAGGAGCTTCCTCAGAGATTTCAAAGCTAGGGTTGGTCCTGCTTGTTCACTGCCAGGCTCTGAGAAAGAGCAAATAACCCAGCAGTAGACCAGATATCCAACCTGCTATGCTCCTGCTCATCCACCTACAATGTTACTCCTGTGATGTTACTCCTTAAACAGGAACCACTTTAACTGACAAGTATCCCTCTCCACAGCTGCTGAAGTTGGAGTTACCAGTGTTTTCTTCCAAGCTGTGCTGCAGACAGGCTGGTGCACCTTCTCTTTAAAATAAATACACCTGTCACCACAGGGACAATAAATGCTTTCAGCAAGAAATTTCTTGTATTTGGTTTCAGACCTCAGGGCAATATTTTTCTAAACATCTGAACTTTAGATGTTTTTGTTATTTTTTTGCTGGGAGGAAGGGACATGGAAAGACATCCTTTGAATGCTGGAAAAAATATTTTCACAACCTTTTGAAAGGAACAGCTCTGATGCTTGAGGTAAGAAATCAAATTCTTCCAGAGAACAAAGTATATTCTTCAATTCAGTTAAAAATACCAATTAATCCTCTTTCCTGTTTGTACAAGAGCCAGCCTTCTTCAGTTATTTCACTTACAAAACATTTAATTGATAATACATTTTTCACACAGACATGATTTGCTAATTGTGATGGTGATTCAGTTAACTGCATTTATTAATGAATCTTTAAAGCACATTTTTTCTTGTAATCTGTTTATTCATCAACTATACTTCTTAAATATTTTTGTTGCATTGTTCACTCTACTGCACATTGGAATCCTTCTAAGGGATTTTTTTTTCCTTTTTCTTTAAGGAAACAAACTCATTTTAGCAGTTTCATTATAATTGTTTTATGAAGTGAATAACCATTCATATTGTTGTTGCTGTTGTTATTATTAATATTGTTGAATTTGCAGCAGCTGTTGCAGTATCCTCCCACTTTCTCTGATCGATAAAAGAGAAGTAGCTCATTGTTTTCAGACCCATGAGCAAAACCTGGGGAAATACCAGCATTTTCCTGAGGAATGTGTACCAGAGATCAAAGTAGGGAAGAAATGCAGCATGCAAAACCCTGAAACATGCACTGGGGAGCTGTAGGTGCCCTTGCTTATCCATGTGGAAGTGCAAAAAAGTGTGCCCATGAAAGGTGCCTGTTGTTACACCTCTGTTGTTTTGCTTGTTGTTCTTTTCCACTGTTGCAAAAATGCTTGTTTGTCCCGAAGTAACATTTTTTGGGCGTAATGGAGAGAAACAAGTATTTCCACATGATGAAGATACTAATACTAAAGTCAAGTCTGTGCAAAGTCATAATGGGAGGAGGTTCCTAAAAAAATAAGTAAGTAAATGAAATTTCAGAGTTAGACCAGCTAAGGAGTCCTAAGCTGCCTCCTTTTTCTTTTCTTATTAAGTCAACATTTCTCACCATTATTGTTTTACATTAATATCTGACTCGTGGAGTCTCATTATTCTGTAAAACTCAGCTTCTCTCATTTTAAAGTTTGTTTCCCTCTGAGAGGAAGGAAAAGTAAATATCAGTTCAAAAGCAAAGGGTAATTTGTTTTTTAAGTTATTACAAATTTGGTATTATAAATATAATCTCATTACTCTAAGCAGTGTAGCAATTTTTTACGTTCCTCACGGTTGGGCTTAGCAGTCCCCTGAATAAAGGTATTTCTAGGAAAAGAAACTATTTATTGGTGTCTGATTCATCAAGGCATTAATTTTCAAATGCACATAAAAATAAATCCATAGAACTATTTAGCAGTGAAGTGTTTTTATAATAAGGGGTTTTATTCAACAATAAATGCAGCTATCTGTCTAAGTGCTATCAAGGGGAAGACAGATGATAACTCACATTACTATACACTGTCATGATTTTGGTTTAGTCCCTAAAATACACAAGTCTGTTGTGTAGCTGGAAACAGAAACCACCACAGTCATAGGGCCTGTACTGCCTCTTCTAGGACACTTGTGCCCAGGAGAAATAGGATTGTTTATACAGAGAAAGGGAGTGGGAGAGAAAGTACTAGATTTTTTGCATCAAGCGTTCTGAAGCAGTATCCTATAATACCCTGGGTCAAACTTGACCTCTATCAAGTCTTCAACCAAAAAGGTTTTGGTTGTCTGCAGAACATCGTATCTGACCTGTCACGCAACAGGCCAATTTTATCAGGTTGGAGATGTCATTACAGCAGAATCACTTCTTGGCTTTTCCAGTATTACTTCATACTCTTACGTCCTCCCAGGCAGTTTTAAATCACATGAAACAAAGTCCAGCTCTAACTCCTTGACTTCCCCTTCCCCTTCCTGGGGCCTCAGTGCTCAGGATGATTTCCTGAGGTGCTGAGCTCTATCACCTGGGGGCAAACCCTGGGAGACCCCTGCTCCCCTGCTGTAGGTGAGCATTCAAAGCTGGACACCAAAGATGAGGGGCTGAGCCCCACGCTACATTATTGCTGTATTTGGTGCATCTGCTTTGGAGTAAGGGGCAAGTTACACGTTACCTGTAACGCAGAACCACAGCTTTGGCATCGTATCAGTGAAGCCCCCTGCACCAGACCCTTGAGATCACCTGACAATGTTCACAAAGATGATGAAATGCCCAGTGTGGGTAAGAAAGTCTTAGACTAGATTATTTCATTGCTATTAAATATTGTACGGAAATAACACTTAGATTTCTGTTTGGTCTTATCTGTCTACACTGGCTTCTTGGACATACCACAACAGCACCTAATGCACGTTTCTCCCACCGTATGCTAACTGTCTGAGTTTCTCCTTTAATCACTGTGAAATAAATGAGCTCTTTTCACTTCCTCCTATTGCTCAGGGAACGAGACAATTCAGTTCCAGCAAACAAAAACCCAGTAATATGCTTTTTTGGGGGTGAAATTACATCTTCCATGTTCTGCAGTTACTATGGTTACCATCCCACAGCATCCCTCCGTGCATGGCTAAAAGAAGTAGCGCAAAAATAAATATCCACATTAAAAACAAAAGGACAATCTTGACCTACTAAAAAAGACAAAGTACGAGTTGAAGAATCTAAAAGACTTGTTTTCCATAATGACAAAGGAAGAGGGATGTGCCCATGGTCTTGTTGATAAACTTGCTTATTTAAGCTCTAAATGTTAGACTAGATTTTTGCCCCATCTGGAATTGGGAAGATGGCGCATGCTTGCGAAGGGGAGAACTACTGTTGCTGTTTTACTGGTAAGAAGTTAATTCCCCAGGTCCACGAACCACAACAGTATTCAGGTTGCTAATGCCAGCCTGGGCAGTCTGCCTTCCTCTCAGAGGTTAGTGGGATGTCAGGGGTTACAATGGGAGCTGGAAGCTCAAGCCCTGTTATGGATTGGGCCCACAGCGACAAAAGGACTTGGTGGCTACAGTTGATTTTTGTTGAAGTTATGCACCTCAGCCCATGGATGCAATACCCAACATCAGCCCAAAATCTGAGAGATGCCTGCATCTGGAGATGTCCCCCACAGCGAGTGCTCTTCTGGCAGATTTACACAGCTTAGTGCCTCCTTTGGACCTGAGCGTGACCAAGCCCCTCAGCCAGACCCTCCCGTGTCAGCCCTGGGAGAAGACGGGTGCAAACAACTTCTCTGGGTGCACCTGACCCATCCTGCCTGGAGAGATCCCTGTACAGCAGAGGGGTCCAGACACCTCCCCATGAATGTGGCTAATGTTGGTGGGGCCAGGGACATCCCTGACCTCTTCCCCATCCTGAAACATCACAGGGTGACAGGACTAGTCCAGGCCACGGAGGATCTGGAAGACCTGTGTGGGTGATAGCAATCAAGTCTGCAGGAGGTGCTCTACCCCATGGGAAACGCTGGTGCTTGGCAGGAGGTAACTGGAGACTAACTGGCTCAGAGAGAGAGCAAAACAAAATCTGTCTCTCTGCTTGCCCAGGAGGAGGAGACCTGAGTTCTCACCCTTCCACAAGGGCTAAGGCTTTATATTACCGTAACCACAGTGAAGGAGGTGGGAAGCTTTCCCGGGAGGTGAGAAATGGGAGTCTGATCACCCCACAGGCTGACTGGACCTCCAGGCAGACTGGATACCTACAATACTCTCAAACTTTCACCCATAAACCATTGCATGCTTAGATGAACATTTACTTATCGCTTCCAGGTAAAGCTATCGCTAACTGAAAACCACGATAGCTGTAATTTGAAGAAAAACCTTAGAATTGAATACTGTCATTTCAACAATGGAGCAACCACACAGAAGAGAAAAACAATCCTACAAGTAGAGATAAGCTTTTAAAAAATCGCCAGTATTAAAAAAGTCACACATTTTGAACTTTGACCAATCATGTGCCCTAGGAAATACATTGAGTTAATGGTTGACAGTCCATAACTATCCACTCCTATAAATAACTGGCCAGAGAACCAACTCCACTGCTATGCCAGTGGCATCACTGGGCAAGTGAATAAACTGCCTTCTTATGGTACATACGTACAGCCATTTGGCATGGAAGAATTCAGAACAAGTATAAATTTGGGAATTGCTGCAGTCAGCAAAATTAAATGCATGCAACAGCGAGTGGAGGGGAAAGACTGTGGTCCTCCTGGGTACCAGGAGGCAGCTGGAAGCAGAACCTGCATTGTCCTGAGTCACAGCCTGGCCGCAGTGACCAGTGCTGAGTTTCGCTGCTCACTGGCGTGATGGAGGCTTCCACTTCTGGTATAGGGTAATAGTCTACTTACAGTGACGATGCTGTGGAATAATCCAATTTATGTGAAACCTAGATACTAGCCTCGTCATAGAAGGCAATAGTGTTATTATCCTGCACCTTCTTACTCTTGCTTTTTCTATGTGAGCATCATTGTATCACAGTTTTCAATGTTTTCACTGGAAAAGAATGCAAACTGAATACTCCAGCCTTATGATATTGAAAAAGAGTTACTAATGATTTTCTTCTATGTTTGTTGATTTGAGATTGCAGCACCAAGAAGGTAATTGCATTTCAGGGTCACCTTCTTTTTGTATCATCTGACCTACAAAGGTTGACTGAAAGCAGAGCAACATCTGAATGGTGAGTTCTTCCTTCAATGTATATCTCAGACATAAGTTACAATTTCAAGAACAAATGACAACAAAGTCCTTGTTCTTCATTAACAAATGATTGGCATGGGGTGGTGTGAAATGTGAGGGAATAAAATAGAATAAAAGTGTGAAAACACATCGTGAATTCCCCAACGCTTCCCTGCGGTGTCCTTAGGGCATTTCAAGACCTGTGATGGAAAAAGGCTTTGCATAATAATCACTGCTATGATTAGAGCGGTGTTTCACATTATGTAATACGTACAATTCACCTGATAGGCATTGCAAGAAGAATTACTTGCAATTAAAGTTTCAAAATATTCCAGGTTTTAGGACTTCTCCCTCTCAGCCTAACAAAGCAGCCCCACCATCTTCTCAGCAGCCCCTCAGTAAAACTCACTTTAAAGGTAAGAACATTCTTTAAAATTCCCTCTAAATGATCACAAATTCGTAACAGCAATGATACCAGTGGCCCCAGGGCTATAAGCAGCTCATCAGTGGAGCACTACTGGTCATCAAAGGACTGCAACCTGGGAGCTGAATAGAACCAGTTTTAGGAGTAACAAGAAGAACAAAGACCAAATATTCACCATATGTAAGACAGACAGTAAATTTGCACCTAATGTGGTCTTGCAAGCCAGTGAAGAAATGGCAAGTTGCAGTACATGTTAGTAAAGACAAAAACAATCCCAAGAGGATCCTAGGAGGAAATCATCAACATCATGCAACTCGGGATGTTGAGAATGCTCCGTACCCCAAGACTGAAGCCATTGACAGTGGGACCCAGCAGAGCAATGGAAGGATGAGCATAACACCAGAGAAATGGATGGGTATTAGAAAGTTTTGTGTATACATAATTTTAACAATTTGAACTTGTGTTTATTGCAATCATTGTAACTGGTTCATCAGACTCTTAAGACTTTAACTAGACTAAATTCTTGGCTTTACATCTAATGTGGGTTCCTTTTGCACCTAGCAAGATTTCGAGTTTAACAAGCTGGTAGGATTTCAAGCAACCTATTATGTAGCTTGGATGCAGCAAATTGGTAACAGTCGTCCTGAGGATATACTGCTAGCAGAGTGAAACCTGCACCTCTAACACCACAGCTATGCTCTCGTGGGCAAATTAGGCATTGCTTTCCATGAACTCAGGCTCCCAAGCTGCAGATGGACATGGACAATGCTGGTATCAGGGTACTAAGACAACAAATATGACTGAAATAAAAGCTAAGAATTTGGTGCTTCTTTTTGTATATAGGAGGCAGCAAAAAGCAATGACATACAATCTAGGGCCCCCCTCTTCTCCCTTTTACTGATTTATATTTGGCTGAACTGCATTTAGAATTATTTATGTTCCATATATAGTTCTCCACGATAAAAAAGGATGTCCTTTGAGTCCTAAATCAACTCCAAATACTATGGCAGATTTAATCATAAAGTATAGTTTTGCAGCCTCCACCATGTACATAACTTGAATTGTTTTTTTCTTCTTTTTAGTGGCATTTATTCTACTAATTTAAAAGCTAGGAAGCAAGATTAAGTATTCAAGGCAAAAAACTGTAATTCTAAAGTCATTAGGGAGTAGTTAGTGCTCAATACAAATGCTAATGTAGTTTAAACTTGATATAACCTTTCTAGATTTAAGTCATCAACAAATAAAATGTTAATAAAAATTTCGGACTGTATCTAGATTTCTTTTTGCGTTAGTAACCTTGCTATTACAGAATGAACAATAACCAAAATCTATTTTTCTCAAAGAATAGAATTTCCAGTATAGCAAAAAACAGTAAGGGAGAAAAATTTTATGTGAGAAAGCCTCATTCATATGAACTATGAATGCAAAAAAGACACTGCGCTCCTGAGCAACAACAACAAAAAAGTCAGCAGGCAAATAATATTAAATACTGTTGAGAAATCCACAATTATGAAATCGAAGCAAATTTGCCCATAAGTAACATATCACTCCAACAGTAACACTTCCTTATCAGATTTGTATCCATTTGTGCAGCTTCTAATCTCAAGCAAAATCCTGACCATCCATTGCATATGCAAGCTTCACGTGTTTAATATGTTTACTGTCCTTGTTTTGTTTTGTTTTTTAAGGTAGAGTGACAAAAAGTACCTGTATGGAGAACAAATCCCACAGTAGCAAATATTATACATAGTCTGGCAAGTGAACTTCTTTTAAGATGAATGGAAACTTTAGGGGTGGCTGTCGTGGAGTGCTGCCAATGACCCGTGGTTAGGGAGATCCATCCATTTCTACATCTGCTCATCCTATTACAAAAGAAGCCCACGTTTCAGTTATGCCAAAATGTGTGATGTTTTATGATGTAAAATGTCCGTGACTCTACAAGCCAACCAAACCA
This sequence comes from Gavia stellata, assembly GCF_030936135.1. Classification (NCBI taxonomy): domain Eukaryota; kingdom Metazoa; phylum Chordata; class Aves; order Gaviiformes; family Gaviidae; genus Gavia; species Gavia stellata. The sequence continues at coordinate 14,962,680 of NC_082597.1, read as the reverse complement.
CAGACACTTTGCGATGCATTTTACTGCTGGTGCGCTGCATGTGGTAGTCCCAGCCTGCAGCCCACCTCGTCCCCGGAGCAGCTTGGTGGGTCCTGCAGCGTGCTGTCTGCCAGAGACATGCTTGCCAAGCCTGCCTGGGAGCAAGAGCCGTGCTCAGCCTTGGGAACTGTAACTTTGGCCTGGCAGATCGGGCACGGAAGGGTGGAGGGGAGAGAGACCAAAGTAGACCTGAGGAACATCATCTCCGGGGACTGTTTCTTTCTCTTTTTCAGGCATAAGCAGCTTCCCTGCCTGGAGGACCTTGCGTGCTCATTTAGGTGCCATCAGCTGCAAAGACCATTTCTGGTGGTAGTGGAACTGTCTCTCCCAGTGGCATCCAAGCCAGCCAACAGTGATGCCATGCAAAAGCTAGCCAAGAGCTGAGCAGCAAACTTTTGTCTGAAAATGGTGCTAGCACCCTTCTTCCAGTGCCAGCTGAAGAGGGAAAAGGTGTTGTCTAGTTAGGGAAGGAGAGCACTCACAGAAGGTCCCCGTTAGAACAACACTGACGCTGGACACTTGCTTTCTAGGTACAACATTAGGTAGGGCATTTTATTACTTCTGACGGGAAAAGGTTGGGCATTTTAAACCCAAGGCATCCCATACCCCACCTCCTTGTTCGCAGCAGCAACCTCCACGTGGTGGAACGGGGGTTCTGGAGGACATCTCCCAATGACTCCAGACTGTACCTCCCCAGTTCCCTGGTGGAGCTCAGGCACAAGCGCTCCACTTGCCACGGCTCTGGTCTATGGAAACATGACAGTGCTGTGAGGTTCAATTACATAACTGCAGAAATAATTTTGCCTTGCTAATTGAAAATCACTATAGCTTTTTTATACATAGCTCCAACGTATAAATACTGATTTATATTCACACAGTCTGCCTCCTCCTTGTCATATTATGAATATAATCCCAGGCATTCAGGATATTTTGTTTGCTTTGGTGAACAGATACAGACTTATGTGTCTGATGTTTTTTATGTTAAACTATACAGATGTAATTCTTCTCGCAGGCCCAGCAAAAATCATCTCGGATACTTTGAATGAGTATGACTGTATGCACACAAAAAACCCCCAAAGCCTCAACCAGCGACAACACAGAGTTAGAATACAAGTCCCAAGGAATAGATGTGGGTCAGTAAAGTGAAGGGGGGGCCATGAGCATCTTTCTTTGAGAGGCTGGTGCTACAACAGAGAGAGGAGCGTGGCTCTGCAACATGTGGATAATTGCAGCGGAGAAGAAATGGCCAGTTCTGTGGGAGAAGTATGGGAAATGACATTACAGGATCAATAAAATCTTCCTCCACCTCCCACACAGTGAATCGCCTGCAGTGCTACACAAAACCGCCGAGATCAATTTCTCGAGTTTTGCATTGGCTGCTGAAATCTGGGAGACATGCTGAGTATTTGCTCACCAAATCCAGTAATGTAATTAACAGAGCAAAGGAGAAAATAAGAATAAATCTTAAAAAAATCAAATTGCATCCTATCTATATAGAATTTTGAATGAACATATTATTACTAAATTGTCATACAGTTGTTATTGCAGCAGCACTCCTAGGGCTCCAGTCTGCCAAGGAAGCATTGGCTGGGGTACGACGGAAGAGAGATGAAGGGTTGTCTTCATTATCAATTAGCTGAATATGGAGTTTATACAACCATGGCAAATCCTTTGAGCAAAATCATTCCGCCAGTCAATACTCTACTTGATAGTATAAGCAATCATGTATGGACATCATTTCTTCCATATTTTCTTAATCCCACAGATGATGACAGTTTTTATTGTCATAAAGGGAAATTTTTTACTGCAGCACGCACTGAGCAGCAACACTAACCATCAGGAAGAAGTCAGGATTCCCCCAGGAGAAAGCGTTTTCCCCTAAAACACACCATTTAATTGCACTCACAACTGTGAAAAATAGATTACTGTGGTTTCCTTTTGCGGCATTTGTTAGTATAATTCTGAGACGTTTGTCTGAAAACAGTACTCCATTTCACTGCTTCTTGTTCAACAAAGATATTTGATTAGCAAGAACTATGTTGCTCTTGTGAAACTTAAAGCTGTATTTGGAATTAGGATCTTTTTTATTAGTATGCATTAAAATCTGTTATTGATCTCCTAGAGGTGCTAATATAAGTGTCTTTTGTAATACAAAACCAAATTAGATTCTGATCAGGTTCAAAGTGTTCAATCAAGGACTACCTAGCAGCATTTTTAAATGAAATGCAGTTTGTGTTTGGCATTTCAGATCAGCTATTTGATTGAAAGTCAGGAAGAATTCCCAACAATGTAGCATCTCTCTTCCTTTGCTGGGCATCTAAAACGCATCTAGCATTCAGCTGCTGCATAACGTTGACATATTGTTTTGTTCAGTCCAGAGCACTTTGACATTTAATGTATTCTACGATGGCTAACTTAAAAGGGACCACTGCAGTACATCAGCTTAAAAAACATTTGCTAAACATTTTAAACCCAACTTCTTTATGACTAAAGACTGATATGTTCATTAACAGAATGCAAATGTGTGATGTATCACTTCTACTGATCACATTACAATAATACTAGTCTTCATAGAGAATTGATAAAATAGGTGAAGGTACAGTACAGTGACCTTTTGAGACCCCAGGTAAGCTCAGGGACCCACTGTGTGAGGTGCTGTACATGGGGCCCTAAGAGATGGACCTGGTCCTAGAAAGTTTATAATTTATACTAGAAAAGAGAGACGTAAGGCAGATATGCTTTTTCTATCATATCCACAATGCCAATACCAAACAGGGATATTTTCACCTCACCTAACTCCATACTCAAGTATATCACTCTAGGGCTCCGCACAGTCAATAAAAAGAAATACACTTTGAGGGTGCAGTTCCTCTCTGCTTTGCAGAAAGCCATCTTTAGTAGAAAATCCAAAGTCACCTACTTTTGCCAACCCTAACAGCCAGATCTCCTGTCTTCCCAGAAGTGCGCAACCCGCCGTACACGGCGTGCAAGGTGAGGAGAGCACCGTCCTCTGTCAGCACAGGCTCCGCTCACATGCGTGGGCACTCACCTCAGGCATAGAAACGGGTCTCGTTTGTGCTAGTGGAAATCAATGGGTTCACTCTGGGGTGAAAACCAGAGCCCAGAGACATTGGGACAGTGAGTGATTACGAAACCACACTGAGGCAGCAGAGACTAGAATCCAGCCCTTTGGGATGCTCTTTGCTTCATCTAAACTGATAAGATTTTAAACGATTCATCTTTGCCACAGATCTACTTACAGAACAGCACAAAGCCTCCAGGTTCAACACTGCAACTCTGGCGGGCGGCTGCTGCACGCAGAAATTACTGCAGCCAAATAATGGTCTCAGTGGTTTAGTCTGTTTATTCAGATGTAGATTAACTCAACCAAAAAAATGCCTATGTGGTATTATAGCTAAAATATAAATTTAGACAATATGTCACATGAAAATACCTCCTGGTCAAGGAAAAACTCAAGCCTCAGTGCATGCCAGGTCCCCTCCTCCAGGGCCAGCTGATACCTGCAAGGACATCTCCTGCACCGCAGGGGTGCAGCCCCTATGTCAGCGACGAGGCTCAGGCTACTGTTTCTAAACAATTTCTGATTCCTCTAGACATCTTGTGGTGCCAGACTGTGCTCAGATTTTACCACCCCTTTACATTAAGTGGCAATTAAAGTTGTGGGTTTGTAAGTGACATTAAACTCAGCATACCTCTATTCAGACTCCTCCCTCCAATCTGGATTTTGCCCATTTTCTAAGGTCTTCCAGAGTATTTCTGCTACCTCCTGCCATTACTCACTTCTTAAGTTCACAGCAAAGCTCCTAAGAAAATGACATGAGCTCTCTGGCTGACTTGCTAGGGTTCACTCAAATGAGGATTACTAGCAAATAATACACATTGTGTCTATGATGAATTTCATTTCTTGCTGCCCGCTGGCCTTAATGGCTATCTAACGCCTGCCTTCCTCTAGTTCCCAGCAGGTAACAGCTGGGCAGGGGGACAGAGGGACACTTATTTGTTGTATGGCCCAGAGCACCTTTCTCCCCTCCAGCCTAGTGGAGATGCAGCTGCGAGAGTGCTCAGCCTGCGCGGAGCAAGCCCACGCGAAGAGAGACCAGGCCCTCTGGGTGCTGCGCACGTGGAGAATTACGGATCAGAAGCTGAAAGAGAAGGAAAGGTGTCTCACGTGCTGGCTGTTACTGTGGCCGTGTCAACACATCCCAGGCTGCTGAAGTGCAAAGGAGAGAAATGGAAGAAAATACAGGTCCATAACTGGTACATAGCATTCCTTCCCTGTTGCCCTCTAATTTAACATGTGCGAAAGTAAAAAAAATTGTCACCATAACTGCCGCATCAACACCAACAATGCACTACCTACGTTAATCCTCTTTCATCATTACCTTTTTTAAATGCTTCAGGATGATGGGAAAACTAAAGGACAGTGATTGCTGCAAGCCCCACAGAAAGGTCTCAGCATTAAAAGGTTTTATTTACAGGTGAAATCCTTTGCCTGTACCGCACCGAAAGCAGGTTGGGGGCGGGGGGGCAGCACGCTGCCACCAGCCCCTGCATCCAGGGGGTGAGAGAGAAACAAGCCAAAGTCACATCACCCTGCCTGAGCAGCGCGTGACTTGCTGGAGAGGGATGCCGCAGCATGCCAGGTGCCAGCCTCGCTGCCCATGAGATCGCCTGGAAAACACAGCAGGGTGGGATCTCTCCAGTAGCTGAAGGTCACCGGTCACTAAATGCAAGACGATGCAGCCAGATGCCTCATCCATGCCCTCTCTTCCCTGCTGGAATGGTGGTGTGAGGCAGGAACGCTGGGACTGGAGTTCAAATTACGGGAGTGAACCAGGGAAAGGAAAGCCCTGTGTTTCCCGGTAGAGCACTGAATGGGGCTTGTTCCAAGCCTAATCAAACTATTAGCTTCAAATAATGAAAGTAAGATGTACCAATTTAATTTGTATTTTTTATTAAATAAAAGTAAATCATTCGCCACCTGGTAACAACATTCATTATTGCCCAAAAGCATGTGGCTTACCATGTCATGCTGGAAGTACTCTACGTACATAAGCTGATGACTAAACTCACCCTTAAGCTAACTTCATTGAAACCAGTTACTCCAGGATTGAGCTTTAGCCAGTTACAGACTTAGATCGTAACTTCTGAGGATGACATCAATCCTAGGCAATAAATGGTACTCACATGAAAAACTATGGAAAAAAATATCTATTTTAATTTACTGCAGCACCACGCTAACCTGCCTCCAAATGGAAACTGCAGGCTGCTGAAGTTTTGACATTTGAACATTTTCAATTGGCACACTAGCAATTTGCTTGATATCATCCTAAATAATAATACATATTGTGACTGAATTAATTTGGCAAGCAGCCAATGACTAAGTAGGAAAAAGTTAATTATGTATTTGTCATGAAATGCACTCTATTTATGGCAAAATGTGTTGACTTTAAGTCAATCTTGATATTTACAGTGAATTAAAAGTTACTGCAGTGTGTAAGTATTTATGTTAAGGACAAATTGTCTGAAGAGGAAAACAGAAGAGGGAAAGAGGTGCAAACCCCAGCTGGGAGTGGACGGGTTGGGGTACAGCATCCCATTGCCTCCTCCCACATCGCTTTGCAGAATGCTAGCATGGCGCAGAGGGGAGCTGAGGAGGGGCAGCCGGTAGCCATCAGACAGTACCACAAAACAGACAGCAATATCTGAAAAGATGCGGATAAATTCCAGGAGATGCCAGTTGTGCCTTCGCAATGAAACCTGAGAGCAAACCTCTGGGTTACCAGGGGATTTCCTCAAAGATTCATTTTGGGGATGAATCTCATTAAAGACTGTATCCAAAAGCAAGACGGTGGTAATAATTTCCTGATGATACCTAGTTAGGAGGAGTTCCGTCAATTCAGAAGAGAACTGGGATTGCACACATTAATAACCGAATGACCTTGAGGTCTGAACTAATAGAAATGAATGGAAATCAATTGTGCAAAGTGCAAGGCCATACAGCTAGGGACTAATAATGAGCATTTCTGGTATAAGCAGAAAGCTCATCATCTGGAAATGGTAGAGGACGGGCACCTCGATGTCTAGACAGACACTTCTAGATATCCAGAAGCACTGGTTGATCACAGAATCACTGCAAACCACCAACATGAGGCAGAAATTACAAGAAAGATCCTAGAACATACCAGAAGTATTTCCACAGAGTCAGGGAAGCATTAACAGCATTGCACAAAGAAATGGTGAGACCTCCTCCACAATCTTGTGTATGAAAATACAGCATGCTTACATGTTTAAGAAAGATATCTCAAAGTGGAACAAGAACAGAGATGGGGCATTTACGATGCTATGGAAGATTAAGTGTTTGACTTACAAGAAGAAACTAAAAGAACATGGTTTGTTTGGATAGCAAGGGGCAGTAGAGAAAGATTATTCAGTATAAACACAGTAGTGGGGTAAGAATTTGCATATTTATCATCGGGAAGGAAAAAGAGCTGGTAAAGCTAGAGGACACTAAGAAAACAAACAGGTATAGGTGTATTGCTAATATATTTATACCAAAAGTAAGAGAGGCACTTCTAATCAACATACGAACTGAGCAGTGAGACCACTAAGCTAACTACTTCTAAGACAGAAGGTGATACAGATATGGAAGAAGTTGCTAGCAACCGCGGGGGCTGGAGGCCCCTTCGGAGCATCTTTTGGTGCCTGAGCTCTGCTACGAGCTTGAACAGAAAGCCCTGATGTCCAGTGGGTCTTTTCCCATGCAACCTCTTACACATGCTACTTGGACCCCAAAAAATTGCGTGATTATGATTCCATACAAAGAAGTTGTTTTGCAGGTTTTTTAATGAAGCAGCAGAAACCCCATCTTTCTGATGAAAGAAATTAATTAAATTTAGCAATTTTATCCCATTTAGTCATTTATTCCCTACACCAAATGCAGCAAATTAGCTGGTTCCACCTCACATCCAGGTCACCTAAGTAGACCAAAATATCACTGATTTATCTATAGAAAGGATTATTTAGCATTCCTTTCTGGAATTATTTGCAACAATGGTATCCCAGAGCAGAGGGTATCCAAACATCATCAGGATGGCAGAACTTTAGCTTAGATCATCAACTTTTATCCTAACTTCATAACCCTGAAAATTCTCCACTGTCTATAACTAGGCAATATCCCACAGTGACAGAAACAAGTAGCTTTATTTGAAATTTTCCAAACTTGGTATCAGAAAAGTGTAACTTATAGACTGTTATTATTATTATTACTACTAATATAAAGCATGGTTCTTTTTCACACAGTTATATGAAGCAAACTTTTCAACTTTAACTTCAATATATATCAGATACATGTCTTCCTGTCCATATTGCCTCCAGAATGAGAACTAAAGTAACATAATAGGCATTAAATCATCAAATCAAAAAAATGCATCAGCATCTTGTGTTCTTATGAGAGGTACTGTACAGTACAATTTACAAGGTAATAGGCCTATTCATCATGGGCACATCATTCATTCGTTTCTCTGTTCAGATGATGCAAGGCAGGAATTTTGATGGACTATTTGTCCTTGCTTTGATTAGGAATAAAACATGGCTTGAAAATAAGAAACTTTGCCTGCTGTTCCGCATCTCTGAAATACCATTCTTGTGTTTCCAGCATGGATCAGAAATACTAAACATGCTGATCACAACATGAAATCAAAGGTTGCACCCAAACCCCATCTTTTCTAAATTCACTGTATCAAACTGGGATAAGGATCACACAGACATCCACTTATCTTTGCATTTCTAAACTGCCCTACTTTGGCAGCATGATAATCCAGGGGTTAATCGAGGACTCAGTGCACCTGGATTCAACTCCCTGCTATGGCCCAATCATCCCATATGACCTTAGAGAGATCTCTTAGGCTAAAGAAAATGATGTGCTTAAGTATCTTCAGCAATCTACCTTTAGTCTACGGTAATCTTCTAGTCTACTATGTCTTTCTGACTATGTCTACACAGAACCTGCTCTGCTCTGTTCTTCACTAACTGGGCATGAAGATGAATAAGGATTGTGAGGCACTTGGATATTATGGAAATGAGGCTATAAAAAATCTTTTAGCAATAATTCTTAGTGCAGTGGCAAATGCGTACATGCTCCATGGCATTAAGGGTTGGCCTTTGCATGACTCTCACTAGAAAGAAATGCTCTTGCCTTTGATGTGCTCCAGTAGAGATTTTGCTCCCGCCTCCTTCTAATTTTTCCAGAGGGCTCTTTTAATTACTATTCACAAGATAACCGAGGCGGAAGGGATGCCACAAGAAGAGAACAACCTTCAGACAACAGTCTTTTTTTATTAAGATCTCGTTTAGTTGCTTTCATTCCAACAGTAGATGAGTTAAAGGCAGTTGAACTGCATGGGTGTAAGATGGTCTCTTTGCCCCGGCTAGCGAACTGAACACAAAAACATGCTGTACCCACAGCTAGAGACAACTGTCAGCAGGTATGAGTACCGAAATCCTGCTGGACCCCACACTGCTCACCTCTCCATGTGAGCCAACACACCGGACAGCCCCACATTAACCTGCTGACTCCAGACCCTGCTTTTCTGTGCCCACTGCTGCCACTTTTCTGGTCTTCTCAGTGTTTCCTAAATAATGACAAATCAAAAGCATTGTAATGCTCCCCTGCTTTCATGATGATACACTCATAAGTTTCCTTGGCTTGGTCACAAAATCAGTGGCACAAGCCAAAACATCACTGCTACCTGGAGAAGCCCAGAAGTGCTTGTAGCCACTGCAGGTGTCCGGCTGTGGGACCTAGGACTGCAGCACGATCCCCAGACTGCACAGCATCCAACATGTAATTCTGTCCTGAAATATCATTTGAAATTTTCACTTCATGGGCTGTGGCATTTTAAGTTTTTTTTTCCATTTTAAATATGCTCCTTTCACAAAGTACAAAAGCAAACTTCTTTTCATAATCCTGCACCTCGCAAACCCCCACTGCAACCTGAGAATCAAGCTGAACCCTCTCTCCCATGAACCGCCATCTACAACATTTTAAGGGGCAATGTGAGCTTTCTCCCCTTTTGCCTCTCTTAGAGTTTCTCAGAGAAATCCCATGGGTCTGACATCTCTCTTCCTCCAGGTAGACTGGCCCAGCCCCTTCTCTTAAAACAATAAATGACTTGCCTCTTGTAAAAGACATGTCACTGCCATACTCCAGGCAGGAAAAAGTCAGTCTGGTCATCCTGACTGCATTCAGGGGCATCCGCAACCCTGCTGATGCTGCTTTAAAGGTGCCAGCGTTCACACATCTCCTTTCAAATCCTTTCCAGCTCACTCACAAACATCCGTCAAAACTGGCACATACGATTGCCAGTGAAGATCCAATTTTTTAAAGCTATTTTTCAGAACAATTTGTACTCTTCCAGTACGGTGACTACAAGACAAGAGACAGTTCATGTGTTGTAGCTCCTGTTATGGCATGATCTTCCTAAAGCTGTGAGACAGAGCAGTTGCTGTAAATCATCGTTACTTCCAGCGCTCGCTGTGGTACAGGCAGCCAGCCGATGTCAGTGCCGTCGCATGGACATGAACGAGGGCAGAATGAGATGCCATGGTTGCTTCCACAATCCCAGACAGGTGAGTAGGAGCCTGGAGGAGGGAGCGGCACCCACGCCTCTTGGCTTTGCTTCAGGCTGGGATTGGCATATGCTGACAAGAAGCAAGAGGACTGAAGGGTGGAAGGACTGTAGTACAGACAGGCATGCCCAATAAGCTCCGGGACAGCCAGGAGCATTGCACTGTGCAAACGAGGTGTCCTTACAACAATGTGGTGCCTGCAGGTGCACCCTCCAACGACCTGCTGTCCCTCAGGCACATCGTTTTCCCCTCACTGCCAGCAGTGGTTTGAAGGCACAAGCTAGCAATTTAGCTCCATGCTATGGTCTGACAAGAAATCTCAGTCCGTTAGAGAAATAATCCACATTTTTCAAAAGATATGCCCAAATAAGTGTTTATTTGATGAACGCTGCTGAAGAGCATTTTGCACTATCAGCTAAATAGTGGTATTTGTTTACAAACCAGGCTAATTATGGAGCCATCATATTTACCGTTTTATGAGCTCGCAAGTGAACGGGACAGACCTGCTGCAAGATTAAAAATCAGAATTTGGTCATAAACCACCACTAATCTTTGAGTCCATCTCTACGTATTCAGAACCATATCAGTGGAACACAGAAAGGAGAACTGCGAGAGGATGGACTGATAATTATTTCTCCTTAATTAGGATTTGATCTTTCGTACATTAGGGGGATGAAAACAAGCCCAGATACACACACTCCTATTCATTTGGTAATTCTAAATGACATGGAATTAAAAGCAAAGCAGCGAATCGCTCATTCAAATATGCACACACAATTCCCATTAAGGATAATGGTTATTTTGCTGTGACCAGCATGTGTTTTGAATGTTTAATTTCCATCACAGGTTTCCATTCAATTAGATCTATTGGCAGAAAGACTTAAACGCTAAGAAGGAGGAAGGTGAACCAGAGGTTAAAAAAAAATACTAATTGCCTATGCAGTGTTTTCCAGAACTGCAACAGCTACGCTCGTCTCCCATATAACAATGTTAATAAAGCAGACTTTAGTCCTTCATTACTTTTAGACATAGGTGTAACTATGACTGATACTGTGAGCAAGAGCAAAGGGAGGAAGCAGTCCCATGTGCCACACTGTCATCAACACAAAATGCCCCACTGAGGTGTACTGCTCCTTGTTTGAGGGTCCGTTGTGAAGTGAAGCTGGTGTGCACTGCCACCAGCTTGCCTGAAGATGTGTGCCGGTTTCGGCTGGGATAGAGTTAATTTTCTTCAGAGGAGCTAGTATGGGGCTGTGTTTTGGATTTGTGCTGGAAACAGTGTTGATAACACAGGGATGTTTTAGTTATTGCTGAGCAGTGCTTACACAGAGTCAAGGCCTTTTCTGCCTCTCACCCCACCCCACCAGCGAGTAGGCTGGGGGTGCACAAGAGGTTGGGAGGGGACACAGCCGGGACAGCTGACCCCAACTGACCAGAGGGATATCCCATACCATATGATGTCATGCTCAGTATATAAACTAGGGGGAAAGCTGGCCGGGGGACCGCTGCTTGGGCTGGGCATCGGTTGGAGGGTGGTGAGCAATTGTTTTCATTTGCATCACTAGCCTTTCTTGTCTGTTGTTGTTATTTTCCTTTTCATTACAATTTTTATTATTATTATCATTATTATTGTATTTTATTTCATTTCACTTATTAAACTGTTCTTATCTCAACCCACAAGCTTTCTCGCTTTTACTTTCCCTATTCCCTCCCCCATCCCTCTGGGGCAGGGGGGGAGAGTGAGCGGCTGTGTGGTGCTTAGTTGCCAGCTGGGCTTAAACCACGACAAGATGTCTGAGGACTCTGGTCACGAAGCCATACCTCTCCATCCCTTCCTCCTCCGACAGTGCAGCCCATGGAGAACACATGCAGCCTCTGACTTGTAATGGCACCCACAAAGTGAAAAGAGTTTCTTAAGAAATTAAAGCAAACTTTTTTTCCATGCCCTTTGATAGCTGAGGAGCTGAAGTTTGGTAACCACCACTGGAGCACAAAGGTTTTTCTTTCCTGGAAATACAAGTTTTGCTACAGAAGCGCCTTCTCCACACGATGGATTGACAATAGTTTTCCAAATGACAGACTCAGTTCTTCTTAACGCTACCAGAACTAATCATACTGGGGTCCTTGCTGTCATAAATCAAACCAAATGTAGACAGATGCTGCGGGAAGTGGCTGCGATCGTGTGTCCTACCCAGGTGAGCCTGGAGGTGCAGGGCATGCCAGGACCCCGGGGCAGAGGGGGGCAGTTTCGGAGAGTGGGAGAGACCCACTACCCCACTGCTCTCACCAAAGAAAATGAAAAATACCCGGTTTCATTCACTTCGCCAGACATTTCTACCGGGTGACGCTGCAGCTGAAATAGCGAGTTCGTGATTTTCTGAGCCTAGCCATTAGACAAAACTGGAGACTTTCAAAAGCGGAAAAAATCTTTCTCTATCATAAAAGCTCTAAAGTCAACAAAAGTACACCAAAGAGGAGTGATCTTGCTGGGAGGTATCTGTAATTCACTTTGATGGCTGACCACAGGACATGATTTGGGCAAGGGTGTCCCTGAATTTTAAATGGTATTTTCTGGAACACATGACTGATTTCTCTGATGGACTCCTGTTATTTTTGATGATACAATATGCAAGCTCACAGTGAAATCCTGATCCTCATCCTTGCGCAGTCCATCCACCTGAACTTCACCAGCTGAGAAAAGCTAACAGGATTTTATTCTCTGGCCAAATACCTTGTTATGGTTTAACCCCAGCCGGGAACTGAGCACCACACAGCTGCTGGTTCACTGCCCCCCTGCCCCAGTGGGATGGGGGAGAGAATTGGAAAAGTAAAAGTGAGAAAGCTTGTGGGTTGAGATAAGAACAGTTTAATAAGTGAAATGAAATAAAATACAATAATAATGATAATAATAATAAAAATTGTAATGAAAAGGAAAATAACAACAACAGACAAGAAAGGCAAGTGATGCAAATGAAAACAATTGCTCACCACCCTCTGACCAATGCCCAGCCCAAGCAGTGGTCCCCGGCCAGCTTTCCCCCTAGTTTATATACTGAGCATGACATCATATGGTATGGGATATCCCTTTGGTCAGTTGGGGTCAGCTGTCCCGGCTGTGTCCCCTCCCAACTTCTTGTGCACCCCCAGCCTACTCACTGGTGGGGTGGGGTGAGAGGCAGAAAAAGCCTTGACTCTGTGTAAGCACTGCTCAGCAGTAACTAAAACATCCCTGTGTTATCAGCACTGTTTCCAGCACAAATCCAAAACACAGCCCCATACTAGCTACTATGAAGAAAATTAACTCTATCCCAGCCAAAACCAGTACACACCTCCAAATATTTAAAAATACAAATGCTGACTCCCCACATCCTATATCAAAAGCAGGTATAAAACTCAGATTGGACAAAAATTCATCAATAAAACTAAAGAAAGCTCTAGACAGGTCCTGAGCAGGAAAAATAAACCTTTTCAAGCCAAGAAGATCACTGATTAAATAAAACTGAATGGAGCGGACAAACCAGGCCTCCTGGGCATCCTAGAAAGTATGTCCAAGGAGAGAGAGAATAAAGGGAAAAGCAACAAAGGAAAAACAAGACAAAAAAGGATCTCATATGAGCCAATGATGGGTATACACAACTATCACTTATCAAATGGGAAAAAAAAGCAGAATCCTGGCTGCAGTTGGCTTTATCATCCCTTGAAGTCAAGCTGGGCACCTCCTCCCTGCCTGCCAGCACCCCCAGAGAGCAGAGCCCACAGAACTCACAGACAAACCAGGCTGTGGACAAGGCTCTCTGCCCAGATGAATGCCCCTGCTTCTGCAGAGCCCTGCACCCCTCTGCACAGCGTCCCCCACATTGCAGCAGAAAGAGCCCCGCGCTGGGATCCCTTTGAGCCACCTATTCATGTGCATCAGCAGCACTCGGATCGTCATTCAAGCGACAGTCTGAAACATGCCTGAGAAGTGCCACCCTGCCCTGGGTGAAGGGACGGTAGCAGCAACAGGAGGTGATGAATTTTGCCATAATTTCTCACACGTAAAGTCCACGGCAAGTACACATCACAGTATTTGCTCTGTCAGCCATAATGCAGCACATCCCATCTGTGCACTGACAAATACAACAGTGAATGGCACCTGCCGCGTGCCTCCGCTTGCAAACCGGTCTCTCGTGGTGTTGGGGTGTAGCCCTGCGTGGGTTAGCACCAGCAGGGCTGCAGGGGAGTCTGGGAGAAAGAGGGAGAGAATGGGAGAAGTCTGCACCTCTAGATGCTAACCCCGGCCTGTGAAAGCCCATTTTCCCAAAATAATTAACTGGCATGAATGAAAGCCTGGTGTGGTGCTACACTGGATTATGGTAATAGGCTGGTGTTCATTTTCTCACTTTATTTCGGTATTTTCTGAAGAAGCCTTAGAAATCAAACATATTTTCCCAACCATACCATCCTTCCTCATTTGAGGAGTATTAGTTCATGGTCCTGACAGACCTAACACCTCCCTGCTTCCTTTTGTAGCCTTTTCCTAGATACCAAAATCAGGTACAACATCATCAGAAAGATGCCCATTTGGGGACTCTAAAGTCCACATCCTTTCCTAATAAAATCAAACACACCTTCTCAAGATCTGGCCTGCAGGAAAGTATTTTATTGGCTCCCACGGAAGTTGATAAGAAAACAAAAATTAATCATTTATCGATCATTTGACCTCACAATGTGTTAACTTTATTGGGTATCTCAATAAAACAGTGTGGGCTCTTCAACAAGAATTACTTGGAGAACACTATGAGCCCAGTTTCTGTATCAGCGTATGTGAGGACACCGGAGTCATTGCTCTGACTTCATTTGTGGGAGCAGGTACTTATATGCACGAATGCAAGAAATCATTGCAGACCTGGACACTGCTGTCAGACCCCACTCGCTGCTGAGGGAATTCTGCTCTCCACGACGAGCCACCCACTGCCCAAACAGAGCAAACGCTGCCAAAGAAGGGATCTCTTGTGCATTGACCAGCATGAAGCATGAGCATACAGGTGTTTGCTCTGGAGTACAAGAAATAAAAAAAGAAGGGGCAGATGGAAATTACCCAGGGCTATCGAATTATGGTGGTTCCTCCTTATATCTAGGGCCGAGTCCTTCACGTCCTATCATTTACACAGGTAACCTCACTGCAGTCGTTTGCAATAAGCACTCAGTAAAATGGACTGGATTTGGGTCCAGAGAGTATTTGATCAAGTCAAATAAACCATTTTCATAGACAATTAAGACAAATCACTCAACATTTGATTTCCTTTTATTAGAACAGTGATCAACCCCTGTATCAGACATAATATACTCTGTACATTTCTCTGCAACAAACTGAAATGGTGGTTTTCGTAAACATTTCATAGGATTACATGATCACCACAGCCTGCCTCAGTAGAAAGATCTGGTAAGACTGATATGGTAAGAAATTAGATGAGTGAATGATGCAGAAAACGATTTCTGTAAAAAAATCCTTCACACGCTCTGTAAATTTTGATAGCTTGACAAATAATTTTAAAGATAAGGAGTTTCCCCCTGCTTTGGAATATTTACGGAGTGGAAGAAATACTTGCTTGACACCCAACAGGGAACCAGGATATGAACACAGCAGCATCATTCTCGTCTTCCTTTAGCCCTGGCCAAACTCTAGATGTGCAGGACTGACTTCTTCAGCTGTACCAGCCTGTGAGCCAGAGGAGAACCGGGGATACAGGGAATGGCGCTAGAAATCCAAACCAAAAATGGATTTTCAGTGCTGTTGGATTGGGATCTTAACACAATATTTTGCGTGAGCACTGACGTCACTTGAAATACAAAGAAAAATGCTGTGTTCAGATATAGCTATACAGAACCTGCCACATTTTCAGCACATTTTACTTCATGAATACACAAAGAAATGTCAAGTAGGTAGCCTAAAACCCCAAATGATGTAACCAGTAAATTTAATTTAAAAAGCAGTGATTATAATAGTAAACTTTACAGGATTCCAATGTCACTGTATCTGACCAGCCATGGTAAAATGCTACTACCCCTGAATTTCAAAACTGAGAGTTAACTACTATGGGCAACAGTATCTAATACCAGGCTGGTACAAAGCCCATTAAGATATACCATCTGTGCGAACGTCTGTCCCTGAGCACATTTTATTTATAAGATAAAAATAATGGGCATGATATAAGAAGATCTAAAAAATAATTAGGAATTAAAACTTGGTTTTATTTGGAATAAACGTTTTAAAATAAAAGTAACTAAAAATATGCATACATCCATTTTTAGTACAAGGAAAAGCACAACGATCTTGCACTGTAAATCAGCATCCTCGTGATAAAACCTCTTCCTAAGCAAGAAGGATTCTTCAATGTCATGGTCGAGTCATAGCTGCTGCAAGTGAATGGCAGGGACACAGGCCAGGAGGCAGCAATAAGATCCCCCACCACAAAGATGACACTGCATCCTGATGCAAAGGTAAGACTTTCCATATATGATTTTCAGAGGGTTTTTTCCCCTCTGACTTTGACCAACTGTTTGTTCACACAACAGCTAACACAGGGTGAGGTGACGTTCGAGGGGAGCACAGCAGTCTGCTTACATCAACTGTAAGGTCAAAACCAAGGATGGAAAAAAAATCACATCTTTTTAGTAAGGATACTATAAAACTAAGGTTTTAGTAACCTGAGAGTAAAAAATACCACTTGTTTTTTGTTTTTTAAAGCTCAGTGTCTTTATGAATATTTTCACATTTGTAAGTGCCAGAGCACTGAGGCATGTTTATCATATAATCGATTATAATTAACGATAGTCTGCATCCATGCTTTGGCTGAGTAATTTTTTTTTCTGCTGGGAGGTCTTTGTGCAACCACAGAGGGGGTTGGCACGATGAATGTCTAAGTACAACGTGGCTTGGCAGATTGGTGCACAAGAAAAAAACTGCTATTAGCTAAGGAAAACAACAGGCAAATACACAACATCAGGGCAGCCACCTCCTCAGCTGCACCTTCCTCCAGCTCAAACATCCTAAAACTGCATGAGTATTACGAAAATACTCCATTAATTGCAGCAGTTGGTATTGTAAAAAGTGGAGCAGTCTCAGGAACCCAATTTCCTTTCCACCACCTGTTTTCCAAGTGCTTAGCACCCCCAGTGAAGAGTCGGGTTGCACAGTCCAGCTGCGCAGATGTCCTCTGGCAGCAGTGTGGCTTCCAGACACAGTGGCAATAGTACTGTCCCCACTGCCATTTGAAATGGAATCGGGTAACTATTTTATTGATATTCGGTTTCCTTTGGAAATGAATCAAGAAAAAGATAAACCCCTCTATCTGCAAAGGAGAGCATGCAGAGACAGCAAAAGGAGAGAAGATGCCCTCACAGGGGTTTGCTTCTGCATCTCCTCCCCATCAGCAGAGCAGGGTTTGCTTTCCTGTTGCATGGCTTCATGCCCCAGCTCATGGGTGGACACAATTCACCGAAGACTCTGAAAAAAACCCCCCAATTCCCTGCTTAGGCTCTGCTCCACCCTCACCCTCATGCTGTGTCTGCAGGCTGAAGGTGGATGGAGTCCTGCCCCTGGCCACAGCACTGGGTGGCCAGGCAAGGACAGCCAAGGCAGGGGGACTTCCATGGAGAAGGTCCTCAGTAAATGGCTAAACAGCTCAGGGGGGGGAAGAACAGCAGAGCTTTTTTACCTTTTTAACCTCATTTCTGTAGGTCTGCAAGAAGATCAGCACACATCCCCCAAGGTTCTGCCCTTGTTCGTCTGTTTTTCCTCTAGGCTTGCAGTCTCCAGCAAAGCAGGCAAGATCCTACCTTTGAGCTGACATTTCCATCTACTCAGACGAAGCAACTGCCACCCCACGTTGGTCTGGGACCTGCCTGCTGCCCGGTACCCCTGCCAGAGAAAACCAGCACGAACGCAGGCTGATCTGTGGGATGCTGACCTTTCAATCCCTACGTAATCGTGGTGGGTGCCCCTGTCAAAGAACACTGCTAACAATGTCCAGCTGATGAGGGCACTGCAGCCGGGAGAGTGGGAAGGGAAGAAAAAGCGGGATCTCTCCTTGAGGATATTGGGTTTGGAAATCTGTATCTATTAATTATGAATAAATGCAACTAAAGCTGCCTTTTTTACTTCTATCAGAGAGCAAAAAGAGCTTCTAATTTGGAGCAGACTTTGATATTTGAAAAACTGAATATATAAGTGAAGACTTGCAGTAAAGTTTCTCTGGCAGAAAACTTCAGCAATTTTCTAATTTGTTTATATTTTTGATGACTGACTGAGAAAAATTATTGATTGGCAGGCCCAGAGATAAGTGGAGGAATGCTCGGAAAGTAATACCGTATAAATGCTACTTTCATGTAACATTTCCCCACTTATCACATCTCTCATATTTCCAAATGAATGAGGTAATGTTAGAACCCTCTGCAATCAGAAAATTGTTTTCCATATAAGACACATGCTATCTTTCTGCCTGCCTGTAATGTGCCCTGATTGCTAACATCTATTAATTATTTTTACTTACTCATCCAATGTGAACTCTGCTATATATTTTTGTTATCCGCTAAGGATACATCCTGCAAGCAACAAAGCTGTATGTTCTTCTCCTTAGTTTTTTCCACATTTTAAATAATCTGCTCCACATGCAACCAAGACTTTTAAAAGAGGTGCTTGTGCCGTTAATGTTATTCTTCATACGTGAGGACGTAAACCTTCAGACATCTGGAAGAAAACTCCTGTTGTGCCAGTATTTTCAGTAGGTAGTATACAGGCAGCTCAGGTAATTAAAGGCTTGTCAGCCTGACAGTGATCTCAGAGAAAATAATGAAATGGCTGAGAGGGACTTGATTAATAAGGAAACAAAGATGGCTAATACAATTACCGCCAATCAACACGGGCTTATAGCAAGCAGATTTTGTCAAACTAATTTAATTTTTTATGGAGTTTCAAGTTGCTAAAAGTAACCATGATGGTATAATAGACTTCTAAAAGCTGCTTTAGATGGTGCTTACTACATGATGTTTTGATTAACCTGAATGATATAAAAATCAACATGACATACATTAAAATGATTAAAGCCTAAGTAATTGTTCATTCATTAGGGAATTGTTCTTGAACCTGTGTTTCCAATGGGATCCTAAAGCCATTAGTTCTTAGCCCTACTCTTCTTTACGTTTTATCACTGATCTACAAGAAAACATAAAATCATTGCTAATAAAGTCAGCAGATGGGACAAAGATTGGAGGAGCGGCTGAATAATGAGGAGACAGAGCCAGCGGTACAGAGGGGTTTGGATTGCTTTCGGAACCAGCACGAACAACCAATATCAACTCCAACAGAGCCAGACGGAGACCACACTGTTAACAGAGGGGGCTCTACTCTCGGAAAAAACAAATCTGAAAAGAGCTGGGGGGTACTGAGGGGTTTTCAGCTCAACAGGCATTTGAGTAAGATGTTCTGCTAAAGGAATAATGTGACCCCTGTATGTGGAAACGCTGAATGGGGTAACAGGCTTTTACCTTAGCATTCAATCCTGCAATACCGCATCCAGCTTCGATACCCACAGTTCAAGACAGATGTTGAGTAGTCAGAGGGAGTTCAGAAAAGAGCCAAAAGAATGATGAAAGAGTTGGAAAACATGGTTTGTGTGAAAAGGTTCAAGGTGTTCAAGACATTTAAGAACAAAAAGTATCTGCTCACAGTCCAAGATGCACCATGTGGAACACAAATTGGATTTAGAGGGTTCCCCAGTCTGGCAAACAGACCCAAGAACTGGAAAGTGAGTCAGGACTATCCGTTCAGATATATGGTGTATACTTTGTATAGGGAGGATGATTTACCACTGGAACACCTTTTCAGTTCTGTGATAAATGTCACATCACTAGAAACTAAACACTTCACAGGATTTTTCTCTGAAAGGTATGTCCTATTTCAACCTAAACTCATTTCAGAAAAACCTGTGACCTGTGTTATCCAGGGGTTTAGATTAGCCGTTCTTGGAGCCTGAAAACCTGCCACTCTACGAATGCGTCTATTTATCAGGCAAAAATGTTAACAGCGATACAAATTTCCTTTAAAAAAAGTTTTTTTTTTTTCTGTCTTCCTTCTCCTGGAAAAGTTTCTTTTTCTGGTTGAAAATCCTTTACAACCAGCATCCTTCTTTTTCACCCACTCCCAAAGTTTTAAGATGCCAGTTGTAGACAAATGATTCTGAATTCCAATGTCCACAAGGCTGCAAAGTCCTGATGAAAATGGGCTACCAAGGACAAAAGCTGCAAGACTCACAGAGAGAGAAAGGATAGAAAGGAATGCTGTAGACAAGAGACCTCAGTTTTGACCCCTGCTCCCAAGCTGTTTGAAAAAAGACTGTTCTCCTCAACAAGGCTGGATAGGCTGATAAATGCCCATCTTAAAGCTTTAAGTTATTACAGGGCTTGGCCGGATTTATATTGATAACCTAGGGATGAAACGCTTTTTATCAATATGCTTTCTACTTGCCCTCTAAGAAAGCTATGCTTTTTGTGCATGTGTATATTTATAGCAAACCTATACTTTAAATGGTCTTTAGCAGCTGAAATAATTACCCCAAAACATGGTATCACTAGAGAAATCAGTGAACAGGAAAAAAAATTCACTAAAATTTGCTATATAACCTGCAGAAATTGAGCAGAATAACAGATGGCTCACAGTATTCTTCCTCCAATTAATAGCTAAAGTGAAATAGCTTACTTGGGGGAAAATGACACTTTCCATTTAAACTTGGAGTATTTAAGGCAATAATTTAGGGGAAATTCCAGCAGGCAATCAGCAACTGTTATGACCCTTAATATTTCAGGACTTGATCCTCACAGGGGCCAAACCCTGGCCTGCCTCTCAGGATCACAACTTTATTTTATGCTAAGTCTTGTTCCTTGCTCCCATTAAAGTCACTCCAAACCCAAAATCATGAGATAAAAACGTGGTGAGAAAAGATATAAATAATATGTGCAGTGAAGAATAAATTCACATTTAAATTACAGGCCAGGGCAAAAAACAGCTTCTGCAGAAGGCTCATCACATCCACTGCCTTCCCTTTCATATCTATTTTCTACCTTCATTCCCAGACTATTTACTGTTTAATAACTCATTCAAGGTCTTGCTTGAATGCTTTGATGCTTCTCGCTTGAATAGATTTTCTTTGGAACATACTCCCTGTGCTGTACACATTACATTTGCTATGAAACATTTTTTGCCCAATATATTCTCTTTAAAAAAACCACCCAAACTCCCACAATTTTCAGCTAAGTTTTTCAAGACCATCCCTGACTTCAGCATAACAAAATTCATCAAAATGGTCATTGTGGGGGTGAAGGTAAATTCCTATTAAGGTATCCCTGGTATATTTTCATTTATGCCACTGAGTTTTATTTTACCTCTAGTCTTCTAGATGTTCCTTACTTTGCACGAGTAAAAACACTCTAAAAACACCCAGCGTAATTGTGCAGTCCCCATGCAAACAGATTTCCCAGTTAAAAAAATTAAGAATTTCATCTGTGGTGTGACAGTAAGATCACAGCCTAGTAATGATTTATTTGTGACATCATTAGTGATGTCTTTGTCTTATCAAGCTTGACTCCTACTGTGATTAAGATTTTGTTTCTACTGTTTGCAATGCAAGGAGATTTTATCCACCTTAATTATTCCTAAAGATTTTCACTTTCACCACATTGAATTTCTGAACATTCAATGGCTGTTTACTTTGTTTTTTATTCATTTCTCAAAGACACTTGAAAGTGCATTTTTCTAAAGATTTTTTTTTCCCTTTCATTTTTCAATCCCTTCTGGATGGTGTAAATATTTTTCTTCCATATTGATTTTTGTCCTTTTTTCCTTCAGCAAATTCTGATTATTTTACTAGAGTTAACTGAAACTGACTCATCTAATTTTGTTTAGCAATTTCAATGCATATATTGCTATTATGCTCAAATAACCTTGCCCACCAGCATTACTAATGCAAGCAGAGCTACAGGAACAGTATTCATTAGATAAATTGTTATTTTAATTAAAGAGAATAGTTTCTGTTGAATCCTTTATTCTTGTGTATTCCCTTATGAAGTATAATAGTAATCATCCCAAGGTATGAGGAAGAAGTTTAGGCTTGCAAAGTAAAGCATACCATAGATAGGAAATGCCAAAACTAAGATAGGCATAGATGCCCAATTTGAGCTTCTCAGCACCATTTTAACACAAATAATAGCAGTCATTAAACATAATGATATATTAAACATCCAGTAACAGTAGAATATATTCAGCAACAGTCCTGCATCTAGCTGTCAGATCAGGATGCTATCAAGTATTCCTTATAAAAAGGGTAATTAATCTCACCTAAATTTGCACTTTGCAGTGTTGCCTCTGAAGTCTGTGGAGACTCGCTCCGTCTGCTCAAGGCCGGTGGGTGATCATGGGCTGGTGAGCTCAACCCTGCCCACATGATGCAAGCTGGGGAAAAGCCCAGCAGCCTCCGTTCCTGTGGAGGTCAACAGGGACTGACGTAGCTCAACCCATTACAAATGTCAGTCTTTAAAGAGTGAAAGCAAGAGTTTGCATGTCCTCCTCCAGAAGCTTCAGAGAAACATGATCAACAGATGTATATAGCAAGTTTTACTAAGCTAAGTACAGGCCTAAATGTTATTCTGTGCTAATCAGAATAGGAGAACAAGCTGCATAACTGTAGAAAGAGCTCGTCTGAGTAGTTCTTCGCTTTTTTTTGGCTGTGGCCAATCTCAGGTGTCGAAAAAAACTACCCGCACCATACTCCATGGCTGAATGTTTCTCATCAGTAACCAAGCTGATGTTCTTAGCAGAGTGTTTAATCAGCTGTAACAGCTGTAACAAACACATTTAGAAACCTGGAAGGACTGAGCTGGGAATAAACCAAAACGTCATGTGAAAATGCGTTGCAGTGTGAGCAGATGCCACCGGTTCAGTTCGCTCCATAGCATGCACAGACGCCAACGCAGGAAAACTCCACCAGAAGCAAACACAATGAAGAAGCTTTGTGAGGCTGATCCTCTTAATTTTTTAGGATAAAATTTCAAGCCCAATTACAAATAAACCCTACTTATTCTGGATTTTGACCAAAATCATCCACAGGAAACCCATACGAGCGGAGCAGAATTGGAAACCTCACACTCTGTTAGGTGTCTTGATTTGCTCTTTAACTGAGGGCACCACAGCCTCTCCAGCGGCCACTGTGCCCAAGTACCTCAGGCCTCAGCATAAGCACATCCATTTTGCTTCTTAACATAGAAAAAGCTTTGCTTGGGCTCCTACCTACTCAAAAGCAATGTCTAAGCAGTTTGTTGCAGCATATGTCTATATTATAGCAATACAGCAAATATAACAAGCTCAACAAACAACGGTATTATCTTCTTTAACCTAAGACGACTACAGATGCCATAATTTATATGGCCATTTACTTCAAAGGCTGTGGCATGTAAATCACACCTATCACCCTGCCATCTATCCAGTCATTTTGCAACCCAACCCCTATAAGCCAATTATGGTGTAAACACATGGACTCAAAAAGATGCTTTATGAAAACTGAGGTGCCACAGTGGGGAGGTTGGAGAAGTTTTACCACCAAACAGCTGCCTACACTCTCATCCCCAGGTGGTGTATTTTCTCTGTCCTTAAAGGATTATCTGTCTTAAATGAATGCTGGTTAAATGCTTTCCAAAGGAGAATTATTTTCTTGGAAACAGACAAACATTCTTCAAACTCTGCTTCAGAAACCATGACTCTTAAAATAGAAGATATTCATCCTAAATTCAGGTTGCAGTCTCCTTCTCACAACCTCCTTTTCTACTTTCCAGGTAGAAATCTTAGAGGTGTCAAAACCACATGGAAAAACATAAGACACGAGGCAAATAGTTCATACATAGAGTATGTTACCTGCCTAGCCAATGTACATATATTTTATTCTAGGTAGTAGGCTTCCCTCCTGTGACCACTTCAGAAAAGGAGGAATACTCAGTAAGTAGTCTGTTAAATGATGTACCTATATACTTAACAAATCATTTTTGTAGTGGCTTATGTAGTATGAGATGAAACTTTTTAACTTTGACTTTCTCTTTCATCAGTATAAGCGACAACATTTCTAAGAAATGTCTACTTTATAGCTCAATACTTGGCTAAAACTAAAATTGTTCCAGAAAGGAGATGATACAGAAGATACAACTTACGTAAAATGAAGTAAAATGACATCTAAGTATAAGGTCATTTTGTGTTACACTTCAGTTTCAGATCATTTAGCAGACACACAAGATCTTTTTTTCCCCACTAGTTGCTCTATTAAATAGGCAAATAAAAGTTTTTAAAAGATCACCTTTACTCTCTTTCCCTTTAAAGTAGCCCTTTGCTGGAAAATTAGATCTCACACTGAGTATAAAACATTTAGCTACTGTTACACCAGGGGCCACAGACAGAAATATTTAAAGTTTAAAATCAGCCTCTCAGCTAAGTCAAAGGCCCTCACTGCCTCAGGAGAATAAAGCGAAGGCTGATCTGTTTTTTCTGATCTGGTTATAAGGTTACAGGTCAATATGTATTATATATTATCTGAAAGTGGCTCCAAGAAATAAGTATGTTTGCAGTCTAAAGCGTTTGGAGGAGGATTCACCTGCTCAAATATAGACTTCAAGGTGGTGAATAGGTACATCTGAGTTTGCTGTTCAGACTTTGTTTAAAGGCAATAACAAAAGGAGGCAATGGAAAAAAAGCAGACACTTCTGAGGTGTCTGAGTAGATATTTATCTCATCCGAAAATAGGACAAAGCAACTTTTCTCTCTAACTTAGCTATACAGGAAGCCTCAGATATAGGTATCTACCTTGGAGATCTATTGAGACCCAAGTTGGCTCATGGCGGTCACAAGGCCGGTGGCTGTTCTCTTCAGCATATAGTGTAATTCTTTTTTTTAATTGTTATTATTGATACACTGGTAATTAAAAAAGCATTCCCACCTGTGCCATTATTTTCCTGTAAGTCATCTGATAGTAAGTCAGTGCATGCTTCTAGGTGAGCATCTTTGTCAGAACATTAACAAAGACCCGGTGTAATTAGGTCTGTAATTTACACACTGTTACTGTATAAAAGTACTGTCCTGGGCCTTTCCCCAATTTTTAAACTGTTTACAACCCTTTCAGTCTCTGTTTAAGCTACTGACTTCTCTAATGCAACTGGAACTTTCTTGAGGTTGATTGATAGAACTCATAACTTTCACTTTTTAAATCCTGCAGTAGATTTTCTGTTTCATGATACATACACATTTGTGAGGAACCCTCAAAGGCAGATTTAAATAGATCTAGAATGTCTTATCACATTCCTTTCAGTTTTTATTTAACAAATCTCTTCCTCATGATTTCTCCTTTCCGGTAGATAAGTTAGAATTTTATCATCTTTGATACCTTCACAAAAGGTGGTTCAGCTAGTTTTATTTTCCACACTTTTCAGTGTTTTTCCTTTACATTTATGTGACTTGAACTGCTTTTGGTTCCTGTATTCTTGTGAAGAATCTTCTATCTTTATGTATCTTTTTAAAGGCAAATAATTATTTTTATCTGATTTTTCCTCCTTCCTACATTATCAAACATATCATGAGGTTTCCTTCAATTACCACTTTGGACACTTCTCTTGAGAATTTCTATCTTCAGAAGCATAGCACCATTACAAATCCAGTATTTTCTTTATTTTTCTTCCCTTGTGACTTGCAAGAAAGTCAACAAATGGATATAATACAATGAAATACTATTATTACTTCCCTTATAGATGCTTGTGCTCTAGAAACATAAAAGGTATCCTGGAATATGACTATTACCAATTCAAACAACGTGCAGCCTTTTGTCCAGGATGGATCTGGATGCTCTCTAAATATTTCTGGTTTCTATTGTGCTGTAGAACGAAGAAGAAATAAGAATCATCAAAATAAAATTTGCCTTATTTTCTATAATTTTTTGAAGGAAAATGAGAGGGAGAGTATAAATTCATCCAACCAAGCACTTTATTGATCTCCATTGATGAAAAGAAAGCAAAATGTAGGGTTATTTTCTTTATTTCTCCTTTTCTTATTTCTCCTTGCTTTGACTAGAAATTCTATCCTGCTTCTGAGAAATCTTCAACAATGAAAGGTCCACTAGAAATGCCAACAAGCTCCATTAGGTGACATTTTTAGTTCTCGGCTGTAAGCACAATATTCTTGACTATCTGTGGATACAGCATTTGCCACATTATGGGGGAAAATAGCACATATTCAAGATATTTAATGATCTTATAGCTCTTTGCTACTCTAACTGTTACTTTATAAGAAGCATGCACAATAATAAATACCATTGAATGTATGAATCATCCAACATATTATTATTTTGCTGAATTTCAAAATCTATTCCATGAAATTTTCCACTTGGTAAACGTATAATGTCTAAGTAATTCCCTCTTTTCCCAGATGCTTGAGGTGCATGCACTTGTGTCCTGTGTTTTGCTACATTTTGAATGCAGTTATATATTTTGGAAACTACACCTTATCTTCTATATATTAGTAGTTTACCTCTTTATCGCATAACAATTCTTATTTAACATCTTCAAGATGTTTATCAGCAGCCTGTCACCTGCACCTGGCTATTTTGTACTCTTATCAATAATTTTCTTTTAAAAAATAATACTAATAAGTAGATATTAACTTGTCCTGAGATGAATATCAAGATTTATTGACCTCGGTGTAAATATTTACCAAAGAAACCTGCAGTCAATAATTTCTTTGTGGAACAATAACTCACAGAAATTCTGTATTTCTGTTCACAGAAATACAAAGACAATGCGTATGCAGTGAAGTCTCACTAACCCACACTACAGTAGACTGTAAACGTACCCAAAAAGTAGATTTCCATGTTGCTCTATCACACGTTCTGTACATAACAGTACAATACTTATCTCTCCTTTAACTGAAAAGGAACCTCACTGAAGAGGAAACGATTAAGAAAAAGGTTAAGAGATTTCATGAGGGGCTGCTCTGTTCCCATTTCCTCAACAGAACCTTTTCAGGAACAAAGGAAAACTAATATTCTGTTGGTGCAGAGAATAACTTTTACCTCCACTCATCCTGTCCATAGCCACACTTCCAACAGAAACACACAATTCAGGACCTCATACACTTTACTCTGTCTGTTTTTTGCTTCTGTCCAGAATTTCTCTGGTAATCAAAAAAATCTATAAAATTTTCTAAGAAATAGAATCCTCCCATAGAAAAGCTGGAAATTTTCAGCACAATCTTTGAAATAACAGTATTCCCGATTATAGATTATTTGTGTAACAGAATTTTGCATGAAAGTCACATAGCCGTTTCATGTCTGATACCATCTTCCTTCCAGCACCAGTCTTTCCACATAAACTACAACTGAAAGAAAAAAGATAGCAAAGAATTTCAAAGAACAGTATTTTTTAAATATAACATCCTACAAGGTAAATCACACTTGAGGAGAGAAAATAAGCCGCTTTTCCCAGCCTCTGATTCAGACAAACACTTCTATGGAGCTTACTACGACCAACAAGGGGATGCTAATTTGCCTGTGCAAACAGATGTTCCAGATCTCTGTATTAATGAACTTGGCCATGGCAGTCACTTACTGACTCACTACTGGAATGTTTACAGCCATTAGTGTAAGCCAGAAAATGTATGACAATGTTTAGATAAATTATCTCCTCCTTGTCTAAAACTGCCGCTTCTGAACCGCTTGCACTGCCACATGAAATATCCCTGTCTACTATGAACACTTCAGCTGTCATGATGAACCCAGATTGTCATGATGAACTCCAGATTGTTCATACAGAGCCTGATTATCACTTTTGTCAGCTTTGTGTTAATGCAGCTTTTCTAATTTCAGTTGGGTACCTCCGGTTTTACACCAGGCTGAGCAACACTCCAGGCTGTGGTTTGTACCCATCACTAAACCCCAAGCGCTCATTTACATTTTTGTTCTTTCAGTGTCTCAAGTCTCCAGACTAAGAGAACAAAACATGTTACCTTTGTTGGCAAAAAGCTTCCTCTTCTTACATCTTGTCATTTACTGTGCCATCTCATTTATATTCAAACCTTCTCATTTATATCCTGATGTACAACTGACTTTTCCTCTGCATTTTAAAACAAATCTATCCACCCACTTCTTTATATTCATCATCTTTGATTCAGTAGACAAGTCACTGCCTTATTTTGCTTCCAGAAAAAATTATCTACAGGGCCTACCATGGTGCCTTTAGACACCTTTACCTCTCCTCCATCCACCACCTTAGTACTCTACCACTTCCACTGCAACTCTCAATGTAAAATACTTCTTCCCTTTGACTTGGAGAGAGGATGTCTTGACCACCTGTCAACTCACACTTAGGCTTCAAATGCGGCTGTCCCAACAGCCACTTTGGTGATGCCAGTTTTTAGGATGTGGTTTGACTCTCTCAAGTTAATTAAAGAAAAGAGTATTTTCAAATTGGGTTAAACTTCATTGAAACCAGTAGGGTTAGTTACCACCATTCACATCATTAAAGATGACAGAGAAACACACATTTCTAGCTAAAATCTAGGCACAGTACATAGCAAATATTCAAATGTTCTGAAAGAAACAACAATGCTACGTACTTTGGGGTGCAGGGATATAGGGGGGTTTGTGTGTGTGTGTGTGTAGGTGAGGCTGCATGGCCGTGCATGTTTAAGGGAAACCATATAGGTGAAGAAAGAGGAGGACATCCCACAGAAACAACCCCAGGGTATGGCTGCATTGGACAACGCAAGTAAGAGCAGAGCTCTGATAAAAACTCGCAAGTGGAACAGTAAGCAAAGCAAAGACATCTGTGTATCTACTGCAGAATAAGAGTTCCTCCTGTATATGGAAAAAAATTTTGGTTGATCTGGAATTTGCTAACAGAGATGAGCTATAGCAAGGATATTAGAAAATACATCACAAACATCAGCTCCGGGAAGAAATCAAAGGATACGCAAGAGAGAAGAATGGAAGACAGCAACTGGATGCCTGTTTGGGCGACTCAAATGATTTATGCTTTAGGAAGAGACTGTTGCAGATTGGGATCCTGCCCTTTCTGTTAGTTATGGAGCTATTTCCCATATGTGAGAGGAACAGCGTCCAGCCAGACAGCTTGAAGTACAGGGGAAAATGCTCTAAACCAGAACTGTCTAGGGAGAACTAAAAAGGCTAAAGGATGCAGAAAACTTGCCTAGTACCATTGAGAATTTACCGGATGAAGTGTCAGTGAGTCAGCATGTACTTTATCAGCTGGGCTTGAACTTACTGGTGAGTATCAGGCAACGGACACCTCCGAGAGGACATTCAGTATTTCCTTGTAACAGCATCCCATAATAGGAAGGCAGCGCTAGTGAGAAAGACCAACTGCCACAAAGCCTGTAAGCGCAGCTCTGTGTTTAATATGCATGAGGTTAAAGGAAGATTAATGATATTTAGTAGACAAAAAAGGAAGCTAAAAGTGGTTTCTAAGCCAAAGGGAATAGGGACCTAGCAGAAAAATTACATGAACTCATTTAGCTAATGCCTGCACAGTGGAAAAATAGCTAGGAAAATAAGAATAGTTTAAGCATAAGAAAAGAGACACGCTTACGGCCAAAGTCCCTATTCTGTTCAGGAAGCAGATGGTTAAATGGAGGAAAATAGGGCACCAAAGTTGAGATATATGAGAATCAGCTAGATAGTTGTTATTTTGTATTGTCAGGAAAAAAGAGAAAAAGGAAAGGAGATGTGGGTTAGATGAAACAAATTATACACAATTGGATGTGAGCAAACAAAATTGTTCTTCATTCAAGGGAAAAACCCATGTAATAGTTACCCACTAGTGGGATAGTTTCCAGAGGAAAAAAGAGGAGACAGAGCAGCTTTGGGACCTAGGCTGTTGGGGAGTTTGGGGGTGCTACTGCCTTTTAGGTGAACAGAACAGGGACATGTTTTTGCTGTGAAGACGATGATGAAAGATCATGAAAGATGGAAGAAAAGCTGAAAAACCCCAAACCAGTTGCTCCAATTGGTGTAAAGGAATACTGTGGGGAATAAAGAAACAAGCTTAAGCTTCAAGAGACTTTATGACTAAATATTGACCATAAAGAGTACATGTGATGTCCAAAGGTCCTGGTCCACCAGCTTTCCAGATAAGGGGCCTGACTAGAGCATATGGCTTATGTGCTGGTATTTCCTTCCCTTGGAAAGCAAGGCACTTGAGTGCTACCCAGTGCAGGTTTAAGACGCAGGCAGGATATGCAGGTCCCTTCCAACCTGGGTTATTCTATGAGTCTATGAAAATTAAAGTAATTTGGAGTTATTCTTATCCATTATCACACATAGATGATAACCTAACCCTCTAGCAGGTTCAACCCAGGGAGATATAAAAATGGGTCTTGGCAAAGTGAGGTGGACAGAAAGGATAGAGGAAACTGTTTTCACAGCTGAACAGAGACTGCAGCAATGTACAGTGACACTTCTGGCTTGGGCAGTGTACCTGCCGTATCCGACAGTCCTACCGAGGGAGTATTACACAGTCTGCCTCTCTCAGCTCCTATGTTACCTAAGGACCTTATCCTAAGGCCAGCTAAAAAAGGTTTCTGCAAGAATTGAAATATTTAAAATCGGTCTGAGATAAACTGACAACTGCTAATCTGAACCTAAAGCCAAAGGACTGAGAGTTGTTCCAAAGCCTGGAAGTTTGTTGGAGGTATGTTATCAGCAAAACAAAAGTTCCCATCAGCATAAAGAAAGGAGGCTGTGCACTGAACTGCCCAGCTCTCCAAACATGCACAGATATGTAGCATTTTGTAGGACTTTATTCCTGTTATAGAATTATTTTTTTTAAATAAATTACCATTATTGCAAAACTCTCTGTGGTCTGAGTGAGAAACAGATTCTGCATCAGCAGACTGCGATTTGCCACTTTCAGAGTTACAATGACTCCTGTGATTGTCCCTGTCATGGCTTACTCATATTTCCTATTCCACTCATACTGGGTGGAATAAACTAGTATTAGTTTGGGAACTAGCACCAATTTGGAAAAGTATTGACACAGGAACATGCCAAGTTGAAGTGGATGGCAGCTGATCACAGCAAATGAGTAAGTTTTCTATGGAGGAAAATCATTGTACAACCTGCAACAAACCGCTGACCAGTGGTGACAGTCACAGACTGATTGCAGCTTGACCTGTAGAGGAGGCAGTTTTTTACCAAGACAGAGCATCCACCCCAACAACGCCTCCAACAGATTCTGCAAACCTGGGAAGTGATTTGCTGCATAGTTGGAAAAACTGCACCGCTGTGATTGTGCAGCCTCAGGCAGGCACCAGAAAGCAATGTTGATGCCTTGTCAAGATAGCCTCATTGAAGTGACAGATTGAAAACGCTGCCCTAAGTAGGAAACCAAAACCTGATTTCTCAAAGGAGCAAGCATACTCAGGAAAAAAATTACTGTCTTCTCTCATCCTGTAATGTGCAGAAAGGGAAATGTTGCTGATTTATCCACTGGTGATGAAGTGGGACTGGAAGAACAGAAGCCAGAGCATCTAGATGCTTCCTATGTATAAGGGCTTCAATTTCAGGACTGCATATGAAAGAGAAAAAATACAAGTGCAACTCCTTCCTCTTTTCTCACACCAGTATGAATGTATTTCATAATTTTAAAACCACTGAAAATTTGGGGATTTCTAGAGGGAATTTTATGAGAGGACAGTCTCTGATAAAATAAACCAAATGACGCACACTCAGATGGTGATTCAAGAGGGTTTTGCAATGGACAAGGGTCCTAAGCTGAAACCAACACTTTGTCTCCATGGCCACCGTTAGCTGTTATTAGCTAGGTTCAGGTTTTACAGTGAAGTACCATGGTCTGTGTGACAACCATGCTGTCCCCTGGCCCTGCAGTCAGACCCAAAAAAGGAATCTTTCACTTCTCTGGAGTCTGGAAGAGAAATAACCAGGGAGTGGAAGTACCTACACAGGTTTCAGTGGTTTGGGCTGTTCAGGTTCACTACAAGAAACAATCTGGCAGACAGAACCTGTCATCATAATCTGCCTTTCAGACAGAGGGCAGAGATTGGCTAACACTAGCCCAGATGAGCTTATCTGCAAGGGTGTACACAGGAACATGGATGACCTGGGCCGAAGAGCTCTGCTGAGCACTGTTCTGGACAGGGATGTGTGTGGTAAGGAAGTAAGAAAGTGAGAGCTCACGTGGAGAAGCAGTGAGACATCCCAAAACAGACGGAAGAAAATTACCTACTTAATCATGGGTTTTGCCTGTGTACTCAGATCTGAAGGACTAGAATTTTTATATAAGTAATTTCCTCCACATCTTTTCCTTCCCAGTTCAGAAGAACTGCTCCAGTACATGGAATTTTTGTTCTGTTATTTTTACAATGTCCAAATCTCACTACATCTTGCCCTTGTCAACCCAAGATTTGTTAGAACTCAAAGCAATTCAGTTTTATTTAAAACCTGAATTCTTAAACAAAATATCTTATGTCTACCTCTTTGGAAAAGAAAAAAGGTTTAACTTCACAAAAATGCAAGGATCCAGTCTTTCCCTGGTGCAACTGTGTTGTGTTCCCATCAACAGGTCTTGCTCTTGGACTTCCTTCAAACAAATAAAGAGCATCTTAGAAAAGCAGTGCAAAGGAATTATGCCCGTTTATTCACTTGGCTCTTTACTGAACCCTGAGTTGGGTCTGTTCATTTTTTGAGAAACCTCACCTTTTACCACTGCAATGCTCTAGAATAAAATGAACAAAATCCCTGTTCTACATAACCGCTCTTTAACGAAGTCCTCATCAACTGAATTCGTCAGCTGCCCAAAGGTAAGTTTCATCCACGACACTCAAGGTTATTTTCTGAGGATATAATTTCTGGGTTAGCATTTCTAGTTGCTGCCTACTCAGGCAGCTAGATCTTTTCACTAAAAGGATGGAAACTGTATTCACAATCATGATCAAATCCACTGTGAAATATGTATGCACAAACTGAGCATTTTTATCTTCCTGACCAGCATGTACCTTGAGATAGGCATCAGCTCAGATGAATTTCAGCAAATGTGCTCCAGAGAGGACACAACTAAAACCTCTCTGAATGGTGATTTGGTATGAGTAACAACCAGCACGCAGAGCACTTTGGAAACTATTACAGTTTCCCAAAAAACACCAGCAAGAATTTGAAGGTTACACAAGTCTTCTCAATGGAAAACAGTGGCAGTCACAAATATCAATTGTGGTTTGTTTTTTTTTAAATAGCAATCTGGAAGGCGCAGCTGGCAGGAGCCTCCCCTGGGGATGGGGAACACCCGCGAATGCCCCCTGAGTGGCAGCCTCCGAGGCCAAGCAAGTGGAGAGCTGCTGCTCTGCTGTAATGGGGGCAAAGGGGAGGCACTGGTGGGGATTTGAAGAGGGGAAAGCAGAATAACCTAATCCCAGAACTCCACTGTAACGCTGGAGGCTCCCAAGACTTGATGTCACCTGACAGGAGAGTTATCTGAGGAGCCCAGCTTGCAAGCTGGAGCTGTGTTTCACTGATTTACAAACAGGGACATGCAGACCAGCACCATCTGCTACATGTGTTGGTGCCCTGCATGCACCAACAGACTTTGTAGCCCCCTCTCCTCCTCCCATGGGTTTAGCTGCTCTGTTCGAGGTCCACTCTGGCACAGCCCAGCAATGTGACCCTGGGTATGACTGCTGTGAAAACAGCTCAGCTGTGGGAATGGGCTGTGTCAAGAAGCTGAGAAGGCTTGCCTCAGGAGCTGTGTTTGGGCTTAGTCCTCTTCTCTTGGCCCTTGCTGGGCTATGCTATATGGATGGAACCGCCTGGCCATGTGCCATGTCAACTCTCACTCATGGACTTCCCTGCCTGACCTTGGAGCTGCCTCCTCACCACAGACATGTCTGGTGGTTGCTGATGGTTGGCTGACCCTGGTTATTCTCACTTCACTCATTGTATGGATTCTGCTGTTCCGGGTTTCAGATCCACTACGTCACCAAGAGAACATTCAGTTTGCAAGGTATTTCAAAATCTTTAGAAATAAATTGTGTTTGACAACTGTATAAAGGGAATTAGCAATGTGGCAAACTGCACGATGTCTTCGTGGACCACTCTGATGAGCAAAAGAACATGGGCTTTAAGAGAGGGAGGGATCATTTCTGCTTCCAAACATTATACTCAAACACTGGAGTGCTTTTGCGTCCGCAGATGGTAAATTCTGAAAGCCTTTTACGTGCTTTCAGAAAATTGTACCTAACAAAAATCCTTAAGATTTCTACAAGTTACCCACTACCTGGATATGACACCAGAAATACCTATCTTCACCTGAACTCTGAAAAGGTCATGACAAAGATTATGATTTATATAAATATGTATCCGTTCCATGTGTCTAATACTTACTTGGTCCAAGACTTTTAGAATTATGTTCAGATTTAGAGTAACAGGAGCTCATTATCTAAAACACGCATTACTTTTGTTTGTTGTCCTCCAGATTATTCTAATTATTTTTAAAAATTCAAGCATGTCTGTGTATATAGTTTTTATATAAAATTACGTAAGTCATGAATCGTATGTAATTAAGTTATCTCACCCCAGCAGTAGAAAGTTATTCGGCCCTAGCAGCAGAAATTATGGCTGCAATTTTAAAGGTTGTAATAAAGTATTAGAATGATCTTTTCCTTTCTAATATTAGATCAAATTATATACCTCAAAAACACCAAGTAATTAAACTGTGGCTTCCTTTATTAGACAACTTATTTTAAGGCGGTCAACAAATCACTAGTTCTGTGGCAAAAAAAAACCCAACCTGCCTTTTATCTTCTTAGTTGTGGGCTTGGCTAGAAAAACAAATCCTGTTCAAAAACCTTACTGGGAAAGGTAACTACCATTGAATTACTTGTCTGTAGCTGAAAAGCTAATCTCCTCTACTCCTACACAGAGATATGGCGTGCATTAGAGTCAATCTGGGACACACCCAAAAGCATGTTTATCAGTGCACTTCTTCCTCCACGGCCCTTAGGGTTGTGTGGCTGCCCTCATGTGGGCTTCCTTCTGACTAGCGGGCTCCTTGTTTCACTGGCTCCATCTCTAGTCATCAGCATCTTCGAACAGCAGCTCTGCAATGCTACGGCTGATGTCACTCAGTCTGCTTCCATCATTCCTTGAGATGTATATGCATTAGCCATGAAATCAAACACACTCGTTTGCACAAGCAACTTCATCACCTGTCCTAGATTTCTGCAAAACAGAGATTTTCCTGTTCAATTCTCTTCCAGCTTCCTTGTTCCCAAAGAGTCTGTTCCAAGTTTTCATCACTGAATTTTTCTGCTTTTGTATATTTCTTTTTAATCCAGAACGTTGCTGTCATCTCAAATCTATCTTGCTAAATGCTTTTGTTTTCAACCATAAGACTCCCACCCACCACCATTTACAGGTAGAAAAGATGAATTCAGATGAGTAATAAACATACACCACATGTACCTTCTGAGTTCTTTAGTGTTTGTAGAAATGTTTATTTGCCACAAAGACTGACACAACATACAGAAAACTCATCAGTTACATTTGAATTGTTAATAAAATCAACTGTTAAATGCAGATCTTTCACACAAAGAAAGCTGGATAGATTAAAACGTCTCCTTTAATCACTATTCGACTTTAAAATGTCTCTGTATGGAAGTGACAGAAATTAGCTGTATTCAGTAAAAGCAGTAGGGAAGGGTTAAACAAAGAAACCTCTTGTTCACTTTGGCCTCTCATCGCCTGACTAGAGCTTATGCTACCTACCACTACTCAGGTTCTCAGGTCAAGGGATAAAGTAGGCAATCATGTAAATGACTGCAGTACAGACCTTTTCTCCCATCTGCCTGCAAACAGAGAAAAAGAGAAATCAAATTAAAAGCAATCACTGTTATTTCAGCCATCTAATTTATCTGGAGCTTCTCACATCTCACCATGGTTTCAGTGATCTTACCTACTTCAAATACAGTCTCCGGAAAAAAGCAGGGAGTGAAATAAGCTCCAAGGACTGTCAATGAGCACAGGAAGTTGCATTGTCCTTTCATAAGTGAGCCTTGATGAAGATGTTAGTTTGTAAGTAGCATGACATTCCAAGAGAAAAATAAAGCTACAAGGCTTTTAAAACACTTTCTGCAGCTCAACAAAGGAACCCATAAATGCCTATCATTACCCTATACCATCTTGCAACAGAAATAGATTCAAATTGTTTTGATATAAAAAGATACAAATAACTAAAAGGAGAAAAGAACAGTTATAAGCAGGGAAGTGCAAAGTTGCAGCATTTACAACAGAAATGTATGCATTAATAAATCGGCACATTTGGGGGGTTTATGGTCACATATGTGAAATTCAAAAATCCCTGTTAAGACTTTGGTCTCATAGACTCAGATGTTGCTTACCCAAAGACTGAACGGACCCACAGTCTGGAGAAGACAGAAAAGAGCAAGAGAGAAGCGAAGACTCGGGGAGGCAACGCTCCTTATCAACAGTCAGCAGCAGCTCATGAGCAAAGCTGGGACAAGCACCCTTTGCCTGCGTGCTCTCAACAACTCAACGCTGCAGATGCAGTGCAGGCTAATGGCAGAGATAGTCTCTAAGACAGCCAGACCTAAAACTGGTCAAAGATTTCAACCCAATGGTAAAAGTTTTACAATAGACTGTGGCCAAGAGTGAATGTAGGATGCTGGAAGGCTGAGCCCAGTTAAGCATTAGCAGTTTTGCAGTCAGTGAGGTTTTCTCTTAAATGTGATACTTCCCTCAAGAAGCAAAGACTCACAATGGTTGCATTCACAAGAAGAGCTGGATTTAGGGTTCTCTACGCACTGATGAAGTTGGATCTCATCGCTTTTCACTGCAGCCACTATTTCCCTTGATAAACTTTGAATCAGAGCGAGACAAAGAGGAAATCACCAGTTTGCCCAGGCATCCCTGAGGACAGACTTTATAAACTTGCCTAACTTGCCAAGAGAATCCCACCCTACACACAGAGGCTCATGGACAGATTGTTGGATCTGGATGAGCCACAGCAAAGAAACGTGCAAAAGCACACTTTTGTAATTCATTTCTGCAACACGGTTATATCGCTGTTATGCCTAGCCCTTTTTAAGTCAATACAAAAGGCTTAAAGGTCTGCTGTCATAAGTTTTTACGGAAAGTTAAAAATAGTCCTATGCATAATATTTGTGATGAAGGCACCATCTTTTGGCTATATAGCAGATTATCTGCCTGCTCTGTAAGGGTACAATCTACCCTGTGAGCACTCCCTTAGACTAATTTCTACACTAACATATACAAGAAACATAGTCAAGCAGTGATGATGAAATAAAGAAACCATTAAAATATTTTTAAAAGAGACACCCTTGAAAACATATTCTATCCCTCTCCCTTATCTGTCGTTGGCTGACTTAAGAAAGCAAACTATTTGGGGTAGGTACTGCCCATACAGTACATAGCACACTGCCGGCGTTACTGAAACAGAAGAAATAAATCAGCCAGGCTGGGTTTTACAACACTGTGTCATGTCAAACCTTGCCAGGTCTGTAGGGTGCAACCCAACAAGGTGGTCGCTAGTCAGCTGAATTTATGAACTGCATTAAGAACTTCAGGACTTGCCTTCACAGGACAGAAGATGATGTGCTATAGTTATCAGTTCAGTGGCATCAAGGTTAGCTTAACATCTGGGCCACATAATCAGGCCAGCATTCACAGGAACACCAAATTCATCACATTTTCAAATGGCCTGGGAAATGGGAGAATATTCCAATTAGATTTCCTATATCAGTATTCAGCCAAACAGAATGATCTGGACTGCTAAGGATTGTTAGGATCCTGTACATCTTTTAAAGCCTTCCATACGATCTATTTATCAAGCATATGTAGTAATAACAAATTAACAAAATAGAAAAATTCCTAAAACCAAACATAGTCACTCATGCATCAATGGGTAGCTGTCACTTTGGAGCTCCTTAGAGCCACCCTCAGTGCATCTGTTATGTCAGCAAACTCATTAAAGTAATCTTATCTGGAATATAACAGATATTAACGTAAATGGGAAAGCACCAAATGAAACCAAAATACTATCTAAACAAGTTAGAGTAATAAGGACTGAATTAATTACTGAAAAATGTAGGCCAAACATACTAATAATATTGATGTGACCTTGTGACACATCCACAGCCAGAAGAGTATAAAGGATAAAACATTCCTCTTTACAGTTAATCTGACTACATTTTCATCTATGTTATGATATGGAAAAGCTTCCAAAAATGGCTAAAGGCTGTAGCTCTCAGTCATATAATTACAGGTAACATTACTCTCTCCCTGTCATCAAAGAAATTAATTCTCAGTGAGGAAAGTACGCATATTACAAATTTTTTTTCCTTCAGAAGTCGACAGTAATGAGATTTTAGACCGACAAAGTATGCGTTATAGCAAGCTTTCATTATTATTCTCATACAGAAAAAGGCAATGCAATACACCACACTAACACGCCGAGAAATACTTTGAATTCTTACAGAGGCCAGGAAGGACAGGTATTAAATTTGGGAAAAGTGTATGGGAATGCATGATCTTTAATACGGACTCATTCATTTATTAATGAGAACTGGTACTAAAGGGTTTCCTGTAAGTTACAAGGCAGGAAGGAAAAGGATCCAAACACAATTAAGAACAACCATTGGCAAAAAGCCTTTGGCCTTTTTCATTTATTTATTTGGCCTATTTACTCCCTCCATAAGGGGCAAACACAACAATAGCCTTAAGACCTGGTTCTGTCGAGTTGCACAGCAGGAAAGTGCATACAAGAAATTTTCTCCTCCTTTCCCAACCTACCAGCAAGCGACAGGCAGGATTGCTCTCTGCCTGCAATGCAGGGGCAGGAGCACAGCTGGAGGTAGCACGGCCAAGGGGCAGAGATCTGCCTGGGACCCTGCACCACCGCGATGGGCTCTGCTGCCCCAGCAGCACAGCACACGCAGTGGCTCAGCAAACAACATCTCAGAGACTCCTGTGTGCTGCCACGAGTGACTCTGTTTTTCAGGCGAAGGGAGAAGCAATGGTTTACACTGGCTTTTAGCACTGCAGGATGGTCTTGTGTGTGTGCTGTTACCCTGGAGAGGGAATGGCTTTTCTGCAAAACCTAAAAGACGCCCACTTCTCCTCGCGATGCCACCAAAACCTTTCTGAAGATTTCTGTAAAAGGGAGAGACAACCTGGGACAGCCAACAGGGTGACTGTCAGGGCATCCTCCTGGGCAGGGAGGAATTTCTAAGATTCAGGTATCTTGGCTTTCCGATTCAAGGGAAAGATTTGATAATGGGTGTTCGGCATCTCAGACAACAGGCTACTCCAGAGTACTTCCCTCAGTAATTCCTGCCCTAGGTGGGAGACACCTTTCCCATTACCTTCAGTTTTGCTGGAACTGGCACAGTGCTACATGTGGCTTTGATTATTGCAAATCAGCATTTTCTAATGAAAAATCTTTTTGTTAAAATTTCTAATCAACTATATGGATTATCTTGGAATTACACCATGAAGTTAGCTCAGAAAACAACCAATTTTTCCCAGGATGTTTCCTTTGATGGATTTAGAAATGCCTTTGCATACATTACTTCTGAACCAATGTTGTTATTAAATCCTATAAACAGACACTGGAAATGTCTCCTTAGTGCTGTTCATCATTAGATAAAGCAATTGCAAACCTTTTACAATGTGAACTGGTAGTGGCCAAAGCCAGAATGTGAGTGATTCATGTAAATCAACAGCTCCCAGCCATATCGTTATGGATTAGGGATGTGAGACACTGCATTACTAGCACGCATTTGGGAAATGCAGAAAAGCTGAAAAGCTTCACCTCTTACAGAGTCTCTCATTAAATAGCAGGACAGATGCCCTAACAAGCAGATAGGACACTACAGAGCACCATTAATGGGAAGGTCTGTATGATTGTGTAACACTCGCCTATTTATAAGTTCAGAGGAATGCAGCATGCATTATTTATTTAGTTGTGCTACATGGTAATTAGCAATGCTGTAGACTGGAGAGCACAGTCAGTTAAATGGTTAGACGTGCTCTGTCACGACACTGCTAACCCCCAGCGATCTGCCCGAGGTGTCAGTGCCGTTTGGAAGTGCTCTGTTACCTACTGCAGCAAAGTGGCGTACCCATGAGCCTCTTAGTTTTTTTCAATAAAGTCTTCTTTTTCTTTAAAGAGACTTCTAAAACTTAACAGGAAGAAAATAATATGCACATCCTAACGTAAATATTCTGTGGCCTTTTTTGCATGACCTTTCATCACTTTAGGGATTTGCAGGCAATGAATATATTGGAAACGGAGTCAGGAAAAACAATCAATTTCTGTTTTGGAAATCAGGTCTTCCTTAGAAGACAGCATTTCATGTACCACTTTTAAATGCTGATAACTGCAGCAAAACTCTTACTCACTGAACACTAAGATATTTTTCTAAAATATGAGCAATTAATGTTGGACTCATTATTTGGCTTCTCAGCTGGACAGACCTGACAGCCAGGTAGCTCACTGACCACAGCGGACAGAGGAATGAGGACATGGATCATCATCACTGAAAGCAGAGTGCATCAGACATGTGGGCAGGATGAGTGAGTGGCTTGATACCAGGGTGACAACTAGAGAATTTTGGCAGCCGAACAGGGTGCAGAAAAAGGCTGCCTTTTCAGGATATGTTGAACTCTAAGAGAAGAAAAGTTTGTTATAATTGATATGGCAGAGCAGGAGCTCCCAGCATCCTTCATCTAGGAAAACTTTGGTTTGCATTTCCCCTCCCTGCTGGAAAGCACACATCAGTGGAAAAAAGCTGTCCCACGTAAAGCAGTTAAAGTATATTGATACTACAAACAACAGTCAGATGTTGAGATACTTACCCTAGACAGTTTTCTCACATAGTGACTAGACTACACTGACTTTTGTGCAGTCTGATCCTTGTTGCTCCTTGTCAAGAAGAATGTACTGCTTTCAGCAGCCACGTCAAGCCAGGCATCTTGACCTCATGCTTCAGGCTTGAGTGCAGCCCTGCCCCTGAAGGGCTGCTGAGTCATATCCCCCTGAGAAGAAGGGATGTAGAAGAGCAGTAATGGGAAACAGACCTCTGACTTTGCAGACAGTCCAGCTGCTGTTGGCTCATTCCTCCTACAAAGTGAGAGAGCACAAGCCATAGGTAGGTTCTGAGGTCCATCAGTTTTGGATTTTCTGGTCAGAACTCAGCAGGTGCTGCACCAGAGTCTTTTTCCTAACCCATCTCCTCTGTTGACTAGCTTCAAAGCTTATACAAATAATCTTACATACTTATATAGATAGCTTCCTTCTTCACCTCCAAGTCTTAGGGATGGGAATTCCAGCTCATCTCGCTGTAAGCACACCAGGCCTCTGTCTTCTCACAGTCCTTTGCTCCCAGGCTGTTCTGCAGGGTGTCTTTGCTCCCTTACATCCTCTCAGCTACATGGCAGCAAAGCAAACTAGATTCATCCTACCCCTACTCAATCCTCCAGCGTTTCTACAACAAGTCCTTCCTTACAGCCCGTTGCCTATGCAAAGCCTTTAGTAGGAATGGTAAAACCACACACACACGATGTTCTGCAATCCAGATCCGAACTAGAAGGAAACTGTAAAAGAAATAGTAACTGCAGTAGAAGTAGTACAATTAAAACTTTTGAAATACAAGTTGGTTAGGAATCTGATGGACTGGCAGGAGAGTCCAGTTTCTTTTTTTTTTCTTTTTTTCTTCCTTTTTTTTTTTTTTTTGCTTTAATTCAAACCTGAATTAATTCTGGGAAGCCCTGTGGGCCACATTAACCAGAAGGTCAGACTAGGTGTTCAAAACGGTCCCCTTTGTCCTTATAGTCTGTGAAAATCAATGAAGACGGAATTTCCAGATGAAAGAAAAGGTACTTCACTCTCCGGACCAGATTCTAGCACACAGACCCGCTTGAAGACCAGTGCCCAATGTCTCAGTCACAAAAAAGGCACTTCTCCTTCCTCACTGCAATCTTGCGCTATTCTCCAGGCTCTTACACTGAGCTAAGGTAAGGTCCTTCTGGCATTGCAGATAGACAGTGTGCTGCTTTTTTAGCCCCTGTGCATCAGACTCCTACAGAACATGAGACACAGGGGTCCCTGACTCCCTGCACGCACACAAGAGGACTGTCATTTGAGATATTTCACAGTAACAGGCTTTTTATTACATAGTTTTACTGTAAGATTATCACCTGCTACACCGTGACCTTAGACAAACCTGGATTCATCTCCATTTACAAGTCATGGAAAGAAAGCAATGGAAAAGGTCATTTAATACTAAATAATATCTCAATGAAAATACAGCACTGAATTTTTGGTTAATCTAGGCCATATTTTCATGTCAGGGTCACTGGCTGTGTTCTAGCTAATACAGTGTCAATCTTCCCAGGTTCAAGCAGTTATAACTATGCATGAAGCTCCTTTTAGAGGAATGTTTGGCAGTCACAGCAGGGGTAATCTGGTTATTAAGTGACTGGAGCTATAGGCTACAGACCTGGACATGTCACACCTTTCCCAAGAGACCTTGACCCAGTCTCAGAAAACCATCATCTTCAGACTTAGACTCTTGAGTCTAAACTGTTGGTTTAAGTTTCTCTGAACCTCAATTTTCTCCTCATTAAATAGCAGCAGAGCTACCCTTCTCCCGCTGGGGTTAAGAGGCTCATCTCATGGACGTTTGCAAAGTGCTCCGACACTCTCAGATCAGAGAGCAAAGCAGGGGTGAGAAACCTTTTTCTTCCTGAGGCCCAAACAGGCTTTTAGCAAGTTACATACTAACCTCTTGTTCTCCAACAATAATTCTCAAGGAAACCCAACAAACGTGGTGTGATCTATGTGAAATGAAGCTACGGGTTATATCCAAATGCATCCCAACTACAAAGTAGCACAACATGATTTACTAATCACTTTTACAAACGCTAACTATCACTATAACTACAGCAGACCCAGGTAGTGAGTAATCCGCATACCTGACTTAAAGAAGGAGAGAAACTGTATGATTTGCTCAAAGCCACGCAAAGTATCAAAATTGTGATTCTAAACTAGGAAATCCTGACTTTTATCTCACTGTTTGATCTGAGAGTAGGCTGCCTTCCACTTAGAGCTGAAACTCCACATGCTAGAGATTTTTCATGCCTACTCAAATTGCTTTAGCTATTTTTAGGTCAGATGAGTAGAATAAATATCATTAAGAATTTTTCAGGCATTTTTAGAATTGCTTCCTAACTAAAAAAAAGAGATCCTTTTCACAAAAATACATTCACCAGTCATCCATCCACAAAGGCACTCAGACCTTTTGATATTGTATTAATCAAATAATGAAAAAAATACTGAGTTAACCAGGTTAAGAAAGCTGATACTGTACATTTATGGCAGCTATTCAGTATAAAAACTTTTAGCGGGCATGAGTACAGTGGAGCAGAGATAGCCGTGCTAGAGTGATGTAGAGCAAAAGACTGAGCTATTAGAAATGAAGATGGTGGAATAAGATGGTATGTAATTACCACTATATATCTCTCAGTGAAGTTTGGTAGAATGTTCTTTAAAAACATCTCAGCTCAATCCACAGACATTAGCCCAAAGAGCCCTCCGAAGACTACTTTTGGGCAGTGGAGCTTAGTGGCTGGGACTGAAGCACAAGTCAGGAGATGGAGACTGTGCTCTCCGCTCTC
Organism: Gavia stellata; assembly: GCF_030936135.1. Classification (NCBI taxonomy): domain Eukaryota; kingdom Metazoa; phylum Chordata; class Aves; order Gaviiformes; family Gaviidae; genus Gavia; species Gavia stellata. The sequence continues at coordinate 14,919,190 of NC_082597.1, read as the reverse complement.
CAGGACACCGTGCTTAAGCCATCTCTCTTCTCTCTGCCACTGCTTCCCTTTCTGCCTTGCCTGTTCGGAATATGGAACTTTTTGGGACACAGTGGTCTCTTCGTACCTCCTTCTGGACAGGGCTCAGCACAACAGGGCTCAGATCCCAACCGGACACCTGTGCTGCATACCATGGGTATCCCACAACGGGAACAGTACAGCTGCGTTCACAGAGCACCATGCTCTATGTACTTACCCTGAAATTGCCTAGGGACTACTCCACCATGCAACCCACAACATCACAGGCCTGCTTTTCCTCCATCCACATGTTCCTACTGCCTTATCCGCATGTTTGATACCACCCGTATTTTTGCTTCATCCAGGTTATCTCACCAACCTCCCCACTACCTGGCATAACTGAGAGCTTGTTGGAATATCATCCTCTTCTGCTCGTCTGACTGTAAAAAATAAAATACAGAACATTACTTGCCTACAGTCCCAGGACGGCATGGCAGATGCAAGCCTACAACTGAAAGCTTCCCTGATGTCCACCATCACCAAAGGGGTACCCTTCCCCTCAGGAAACATTCTTTATCCTGATAGGCAGTAAGTTCCTGCAACTGGTGCTGAATTCAGTAAGACCTGCCCTCTCGGGCATTTGCCACAAATCCTTTTGGCCAGTTGGCAGAAAAGAGTCAAAAGAGAGAAGAGACTTTTTGGGAAGGATTGTACAGAGAAATAAAAATGGCATGAGAGAGCTAGGGAACACAAGAGCGGTTCAGGGAGGAAGCAGGACATGTGCACTGTCCTCTCCGCCTCTCTGACACAGCTGCTTAGGCTGGAAGGGATAACACTGTTGTTTCTAGCTCCCAGAATGCCAGCACTGGAGCCAGGTGGCCATTGCAACACATCCAACACACAGAACAGAGCAGCCAAGGGGCTCGCTCACGCTGCAGGTTGAGCCTCCTCTGCTGTCAGCCATTGTTAGCTGTCTGTAATGAGCAAAAGCTGACAATACAATAATGGAGACAGGCTACAGGGGCAGGAGAAGTTAATAAGTAATTAAGTGTTCTGATCGCAGTTTCCCTTGCAGTATGACTCTGAGTACCCAAAGAGAAGCATGTGCTTCTTGGAAACCAGGAGGAGTCACTGCTCTGATGAGCTCCCAAGTCTGAGTTCTAGCAAAATTGGCCAATTATCAAGAGAGAGAACACAAATCCCTTGGTCACTCTGCAAGGCACATATGCATTTCTATATATACTTGTCTTGATAGTTCAATTAACTGAGACTTAAGCCCCATGCTTAAGAATGCCCTTCACAGCAGCAACACAGCGCAGTCCGTACGATCAAGTACAGCACATCAGCAAATACTTGGGATTACTTAAGCAAATGGGGAGCCCCAGTCGACTCCAAAAATACTTTTCCTAGGAATCGAGAAGAAGCAAAGAGGCAGCACTATCTTCACCTCTCGTTAACCTGAAGCTCAAATGTGCATGCTTCAAAGAACTGTTCAACATCTTCTGTATTTTTACCCCTTTCATAAAAATAGAATACAGCTTTCCATCTCTGGGCAGGGTGTTTGGCTGGATCACACTCGCAAAAGATTTCTAGTCTTGAAACCATACAGCCGTTTCATCACTTCGTCCACTCAATCTCCTTCAACATAGACCAGTGTGAAGAGTAATCCCCAGCAAATGCTGGCTGTAGCAAGGGATTTTCTGCTCTGCTACTTCTGAACATCTCCAAGCAAACATTGGACAAATTGCACAAGAAAGGGGTCAGTGCCATTGTGAATATTTCATCTAGACAGCACAACAAAATCCAGCTTAGAGAACAGAAAGGGAGGAAAATCACTTATCAATTATTCTTTTACTCAATACCATTTGTTCTTCAATAAAACACTGCAGAGTGTTTTCTCTTGCAATCAGGAGGAGAAAAAAACCTCCACTCTTGGCAAACTATTTTTGGAAACTGAAAATCTCATTCTGCCTTTTTTTAAATTCCTGCTTAGAGGAATTTTATGATAAGGATGTAAGCCTTGCAGCTTATTACAAATTATACAATTAAGATTTATTTTAAAAACCTACAAGAGTTGATTTTTTTGTACTAAACTTTGCTTTTACAATCATTGCGTAGCCAAATTCATCTCTCTTAGGCAGGTATTTTTCCAATTTCTAACACTCCCCTACATGCTAGCACTTAACTGTCATAAATTTTCTTGTAGACACATTTACCCTTTCTGCCATTACTCTGTCCTCCACATAAAACCTTTTTTTTAAATAGGATCATCATCCAGACCTGTCATTTTACCCAGCTTTCCAAATTTTTCTCCCACTAACTGGTTTTCCCACTTAGATTAAAAACTACTCTTCCCCCCTGAAAATGTACATTTGGAATTGTTTACCACTGAAGCTCAGGCTGCAGTTTCTAGGGTAATTGTCATTTTGTCCCCAATGTTGCTCACACTCAGAATTTTACCAAGCATCTCAGATATTTTGTGATTTACCAAAAAGCTGGTTCTTGCACATCTATGAGTACACAAGAATGTCACAGTACCCTTCAGAGTTGTAGACCAAACTCTGGAAATGAGAATCTGAAAGGGTATGGCTCTATATGGCAATTAGACCTTACCAAATGTATTTGGGTTTTGTGATGTTGTATTTTTAGGCAGACTTTTGATTCTAGAGGGCCTTGTCTCATGACTGCTCATGGTTAGTTTACAATCGGATTGAAGGATTCAAGTATCATCAACGGTTGCATCTGAGTTCATGTTGTTGCCAATTCTGTTTCCCGCTATGTAACACATTTTCAGCTCTCATGACTGCAGCCTGCTCCACTGCCACCTCCGACCTCTAATCGTCACCACATCATTCCCACCACCACCCGGGGACTGTGAGGACAACAGTTGCATTTCAGAAGTCGGGTCACTGAGGCTACAGTCCTCCACTCCTTTCAAGCTCAACGTCTTGCAGAACCACTGGCCCTATAAAAGGCTGTGCCTGCATCATACCAGTTTGATTAGACCCAGACGACAATAGAGCAGAGGAAGAGGCTGGATTCTGTTCTGGGCTCTGCTACTGATGTACAACACAAGAACGGGCAGACAGCAAAGCATTTTGTCCTCAGCTGCTGAGACAAAAAAAACTGGGAGAATGATAACCATGCCTATCCTTATGTACAAAATATTTTGAAACGGTTGAAAGCGACTATACAAATGCCAACTACATATTATTAGATACTGCTCCTACTTTAGGGCACTTTTTCATTCACAGATGTTATGCACAAACCATTTACTAAATCAGCCACAACCGTATTTTTTAAATCATAGGATATCTGGAGAAGATAGACTCAGTAGCCATCTCCTGGGAGGGGAAAAGAATGATCCTGACTCTGGCAGCAAACACTCACTACATCTCATTACAGTTTCTAGTAGAGTAAGGGAACAAATATTAGCATACTTGGGCTCTCTACAGCAATAGCTTGGTAAAACTCTGTGGTGTGTGTTACCCAGTAAAGCTGACTAATAGATCTGTCTGGCCTTAGAGTCTGTAGATCTGTGAATTCATTTTATGAGATAAGAAAGTCTCGCAAAGCATTTTCAAGATTCAGACCAGGTTGCTAATGGTCTGGCAATCCTCTGACTGGCACTTCATGCTGGAATATGCCATGGCTCACAGAAAGAACAAATAATCTCTGTTAAACCTACCTGCAAAGGAGCAATTAATACACAACAACAGATATACTTGGTGGGCTAAAGGTTCATCAGGACTGGAATGACATTCCCGAGAGCAGACAATATCAGACACTTAGAAGCAAGGCAAACATGAAGTGTTCTTCCCCCATCACACTCTCCTTACTCCCACCAATCTGCTCCCCAGAGGGTGAATCAGTGACTAACATGCAGACCAGTAAGTTCAACAGCCATCACTGGATCTCTTCTCTCTTAATTGTCTAATCCTTTTCTGAAGCAACCTGTGCTTCTGCTTTCCACATCCTTTGGCAACAATCCAGAGCTATCACCCTGTATCCCCACACCAGCATCACAGCACCATGCTCTGCACCCTGCAGGGATGGGGAGAAGGACCAGTTTGCTTCCTGATGGTGGTGGTACTCCCGAACCAGCTTTCTGTGTCCTACAGTAAAAAGCAGGAGGAGGCTGGATGTGCTATGCAGCATGTCCAAACCACAATTTGGGACAATTTTCTGCTGTTCTGTTCTCTGACCTAAAACACAAATAACCAACAGAAACAGAATATTGCACTGAAGAGCTGAGGAGCTTTCCAAGACTCAACATAAGAACATGCCCTCCTTCCATTTCTAGTGAGCTGTTCTCTCTGTGGGACATCCATGTTTTCACTTCCCCGCCTCATGGGAGAACTCACAGAAGATGAGATCAAGTCACCTGGAGGTGAAATGAAGGCTGATAGAAAGCTGTAACAGTCACAATAAACTTCAGGGGATGGGTACAAGCTGGCTTAATGTGCAACCCTCCACCAGGAGGAGCACTTCCTCACGTACCTCTTCGTGGACACTCCTGCAGCGTTCTCTTCCCCCTGCCATTTGTCAGCAACCGTGTTTGCATAATCTAAGCTAGATGCTACAGTCATCCCAGTTACTCCTTGCACAAGTGTGCTTACCCTGTACAGTCACCATAGCTAAATGAATTGGGGGAGCACCCTGTAACAAGCCCTTGTGAGCTCCTCTGGGCATGAACACTTTATTCTCATGCATTTTAGGCCATGAATTGGAGATGACAGCAAAGTAATCAGGAGAGTATCGTGCTGTGCCTCCTAATTCTCCTGGGCCTCCATTGATTATATAGGAGAAATCCAAGCAGACATGGAATTAAATCACTTCCCCTTACGTTGGACTAGCCGAAGCTGTTCCTTAAATGACAGATTGCTAACAACTCCCTTAATGACATCACCCAATATGTCAAAAAATTTGCTGCCAACACTATGGATTTTTTTCCCCCCAGCCAGAAGCATTCCCTGGCTGTGGAGCAGAAGTTTCATCGACAAAATGAGGCTCAAGAAATAACCTATAAAGAGTTCTCAGTGCATAAGGTAAGTACCACCCAAAAACTCATTGAAGAATAAAATTATCCTTCTTGGCACTGCTTTCCTGGAACAGTGCCCCATGTCAGATTTATCTAAGTGTTTGTGATTGAAATTATCCGTCCACCATCTCTGCAGGTAGCACTAAAACTCACAGCTCAGAAATAGTATCCAGATCTTTGCCAGATTACTACCCTTGGGTGAAAACTGTTATCTTCTTATTGCTTTTGTGCTTTTTGGAAGGAAACTCTTCTCAGATGGGTATTAGCATTAGAGAAGAAACAGGTATACTTGTAGTACAACAGCAAGGATTATTTACCTGGAGTTTCACTATTATCCCTTTACTTCCAGGCTCACATCAGTTTTTCTGTCAGAACTGCAAGTAAAGTGACAACCAGAGCATACATAGCATGAACAGCCTTTGAGAATTTCTAAGAGACAATTTGCAGGTTTTTCTCTACTCTTCAGACACCAAGAATCTAGCTTGCAGCAATGTACCACAAATGACTACCCATTTGCTTTTAAAATGTTACAGCGGAACCTACTTAGGCAGCCATCAACCATGACTGCACAAAGGGTGCTTAATTACCCATTCCTGTAATTCTGTGCTACCTGCATTTTCTCATGAGCATGCTCTATGTGAGAATTAGCTCAGTTGCATAGACTGTTTACACAAAGGGCAAATACATTTCTAAGAAAAATATTTCAGTAAGTGGCACCAACAGTGAAGAAGGAGAAAGTCTTCCTTTTTATTGAGACTTAAACTAAATTCTGATTTATAGTGGAGAGCACTGAAAGTCTCCAAGATTTGGTCTTTCTGACCAAGGTGAGGTTGCCTCTCTCCACCCAGTTGCAGAAAATCAGTGTTGGCTGCTGTTCCTCTAAGTCACTCCATAAACAGATCCTCTTCTCTATGTATGCTGCCTTTCCTGCATGCCACCACCTATCCACTCAAAGGAGTCATAGTTGAACAACCAGAACACGTACAGGAAGAAGGAAAAAGTGAAATACTAAATCTTGTGGGAACTTAAAGCTAGTGCACTCATCTGCATGGTCCCAGGATGTGGCTTGAATATCTTGGTAACTCCTTGGGTATCAACTGTACTTCTGTTCCCTGCAGCAATTCTTGCCAACAGAAATCCCTACTGCGTGCCAGTATGTTGGGGATGCTGAAAACCAGTGGTCTGAACAATCTGTCACTCATGTAAGTTCAAAAGAGAATCAGCGTGGTGGCACTCGCTCGCACTGTGAGTAAATTAAATGAGCCATGAGCTATATATCTGGATATGCTGCAGTTCTTTTCTGAAAGAAAAAGCAAGTCAAAAAGGAAGTGTAACACTCTGCTGAACGCTGAAGTGACCAAATAAATAGGATCAGTTAAACCCCGCTTATCTGTCAGTCACTCCTCCCTGTACGAAAGCAGTCCTTTCAAGCCTGCCCATGATGAGCACGGCCTCAGTACTTGCTTGGGTTCCTAAGCTGATGCATTTCAAGCTATGTCATCTGCTTATGTTACCCAATCATTTTGGTCTTGTCATACAAGGGAAAAACCTGGTTTGGCCAAATGTGTTGCATCACATGTATTTCCAGTGCACGGAATGAAAGGCTAAAATAATCCCCATGAGTTTTGCTCCAAAATTCAGAACTGCACTGCCATGACTGCAAAATGACAGATGTCAAAACCGAGCCGAGTACCTCATTAATGCAGAGATAAACACACAGAATATGTTGTTTGGAATGACAACCCAGTGTGTTTATATATGTATACCACTATTTATCGTCCTACAGATGGTTGCTCACAGTGATGTAGATCCTCATAATATGTTTAATTTTCCTTTTTCCTATTCTAGGTTATTACCATTTTTCCTTGTTTACACTGACCTCTACTAAGATGTCCTAGAGATCTCTGAGTTTTTCTAAGGGTGAGGGATCATGTTGCACAAAGCAGACCCAGAATCCACATGCAATCAGTTCTTTGCAGCAGTAACAGCCCATGCCTGTAGAGCATTTTTTAAGGAATCATCTCACTCTCATTTTACATCTGGGAAAACTCAAAAGGTGAAATGGCTTACCCAAGGTCACACAGCAGGCTCTGTTCAGTACATAGTTACTATTGTTGCAAATTGGGTAGCTAATCAAGCTCATGTTACTCACACCACTCAAAAAAAATTCAAACGATAATTATTATTTTTACTGCAATTTGCACGGCAGTCAGGCTGGAGGCCACAATCAGGATTCAGCTTATGTTGGGCTCTGTTCAAACATCAAATCAAATCCAGTCCCCGCTCCAGGGGCCTTGCAGTCTCAGTAGGGACATAATTCTGTGAGAACACAAAACGCAACGGAAAGGGAGGGAAGGAGAGAGGGAGGGACAGAAGGCAGTAATGTCAATGTAAGGTTTCACATTGTTTTGGATAACTGTGAAGTTTGGAAGCTTATTATTACTTAAATTATTTAGGTGGGTAAGAAATATAAGCACATTACTGACAGCCTCTTGTCTAGTTATTAGGTAGCAGTTTATCTTCATAATCTTAATTGCACAAACACTTTACTTTCATCCTATGGTCTTTGATTACATTGACAGACAGCAACCGGATCCTGCTATTCACTCTATGGGGGACTGACTGACACTGCACTAACCCCATACTTACATTACCTTGTACTTTCTAAAGAGGGATATACTTAATTTTACAGCTCCCTCTCTAATCTGCTGCTAGGGCAATTATTCCTGTAGACCTTTTTATACGATCTGTGCTTAAATATTTTAAGCACGTGACAATTTGGTATACTAGCTATAAGCTAACAGAACCATTTCACTCATGCTAACTTTTACTAAGGTCTGCAGTAGTTTAATATGTATTAACTCCCACCTTACAGTCTGTCACTGCATCCTAATGCGGCTCCATGATAGCAATATGTTAAATACCAAATGACCATATAGACATTCCTCTTTAAAAGACTTAACTGAGTATAAAATTGATTGCACAAGGCTCGCTTTATGTTTACATCATAAAGACAAATTTTCTCTTCTTGTGGAGTCACTCTGCATTTCATCTGATGGTACAGCAGGATATTGAACATTACCAGTGTGCAGTGAGATTTCAATATAATGTCATACAATATAAGAATTAATAGCTCCTCTAATACTGAATGGTATAAACACAATGGGATTATTTGCAACAGTAAGGTTGCTCAGTACCAAGTCAGGATTGCTGACCAGTCCTTAGAAGTTAACCACTTAGTTTTCTGGTATGGATCTGCTACCCCATTATTTATTATAACGCATGTATTTGTATAATAATGAAAAAGGGTATACAGGAAATATTTGATTGACATCCATAACCTCAGATGGGTGGGTATTTTTTCTGGATTTGAGCTAAGCCAAGCATTTAAAACATGTTTCCAACCCATCAAAGCATGTGCTTAAATCCCTTGCTCAGCTGATGGAGTCTGTTGAAACAAATGGGCAGCTATTCACTGACGCTAACAGATTCTAGATCGTCACAATAATACCATAATGTACTCTAGAAGAGCTTGAGAAATCACAATTTAAATATATTATTTTACGTAACAAAAGAATGAGTATTCATTTACAATTACTTTCCTTGCTCCTATTCTCAATTGGCTAAATCCACATACAAATTAATGAGCTATCACAAAGTCTGTTGAGGATACAGCATCAAAAACTAAGGCATTGCAGAACTTACTTACATAAAAAATACTAATGCAATTTCATTTTAGACTATTAAAACTTTTCAGAAAATGTTAGGTATGCATTACTACCTGCATTTATTCCTCTCTGACAGGTATCACTGATGCTGAGCAGAAATGAGCTATTTACTTAAATGATCAGAACCTGACTTCTAGTACTACAATAAATGGAAGCAATAAATAGCAACAGCTTTGTTTAGCAATTGTCAATATCTATTCTGCAGCTCTTCATACACTATCCACTAACCTCCTTCAGCATCAGGTAATTCAAATTCCTTTATCGTATTTCTGATACCTGCATTTATGACACTGTGGCTCTATTTTAATCCCAGGCAAAAGCGATTAAGAAGGAACTATGAATGACAGTACATCGCTAATTTAGAACAAAATACTTGTTTAATCATCCCTAAACTCAACTTTATAAATCCAAGACACAGGCAAGCCTGATTTAATAAAATCCAATGTATGAAAGCATAGTCTATGTCTACATTAGCAAGTTGTGTATTGTAACAGACTGGATGTAAAAAGTGAAACACCGCTTAGGACCTAATATCCACAATGTGTGTGTTTCAGAGGTTTCACTTTGGACCAGCCCTAGTCTGGTCCAGTGGGAGGCATGCACATTAGTGGTAGAAGTGCATCAGGTTACTCCTGGAGGATATCTGGTTCAGTTTATTTAGAAAGAAACCCAGTTTGCATATCCCAACACTGCTCCACAATGTGAATCAAATTGTAGTAAGTTGGGACAACTGGAAGATTAACTTTAAAAATGCATTCCTGACCAAAACTAAAACACTCCTACAGTCAGCCCCATGGATGGTTCCCTTGCAGACCACTGGCCAAAGCAGGCAGTTCTAGCTGGCTACACAGGCACTCCGTCAGCTCCAGGATCTCTGAAGGCTTATCCAGATGACAGAACAGCCATGCCACCCATGCGTGGTGGCTCTGTTCAGAACAGCTCATATCCAGGGCTAATTAGGTGCCTGAGACCAGCTGGCTTCATAACCACAGAGGGCGGGATTCAGGTCCAGACTGAGAAACCTAAATGAAAGTGTTTTACAGGCAAGTTAGGAGCGTAAGCTAGGGTTTGATTCACTTGCCAGCATGCTGGTGCCTAATGCTACTTGAGCTGTTCTACCACTCATGAGACATCTGCGTGTAGATGACAGAGAACCTATAGAAGACATGTGTCCTTCTGGAAAAGCAGACAGGAGCCTGGAGGCATTTTAAGCACAGACACCTGGATGTAAGCAACTGCCTGATGGCTTAGCCTTCACAGACTTCACATCATATCCTAAGACCCTGAACACTCCTGGATTCACTGCAGAAACTCTTGACTGGCCTTGCCAGAGCCAGGTTAGGTCTGCCAAGGCCAATGATGATACCACCCTACTGCAGTCCAACAAGCTAAGCCAGATCTGCATAGTCAGGTATCTCAGTGCACGTTCTCTGGCACATCCCTGCTGTTGTATCTATGCTTACCCATCACCAGATGTACTGTAAAGTAAAATGGAGTTGTCTGTAGAAGTGTGTTTTGCATTTGGTTCACACTTGATTTGGGAAAAAGCAGCCCCAAGGAAGAAAAAAAATTACACCTCTTGGGAGGAGACAAAAATGCAGTTACAATTTCCCAGACAACCTCACTTTTGCCTCAGCACAATTCCTCCAACATACCATATAATTAAAATGAAATGAAATGTTGTGTTGTATGTTTAACACTCAGCTATTAAATATACCATCTTAGGTTCATATAGAAACTCACCAAATTCAGTGAGGCTGAATTTAAACCCAGATACTTGTATCTGCAGATCTCTCCCTAAGGGTCTAAAATCCCAAAGAGACATTTTTAAGTATGCATACTGCATGCGATAGCTTTCATAGAAATGTACAAGACTGAGTGTGTTTCATTTGAAGCTCAGGGTGTGCCTTATATAGTTGTTTGATGCACTGAACACTTGTTTATCGCGTTGACAAATTGCTCCCTCCTCTCTCTCCCTCTCAAACTGCCACAGGAGACAGGAAAGGAGGCAGCAAGGATGGAACAGGGAACTCCACATTGCTCTGCTTCCCATCCTGCGTGAGCAAGGACCACTTGATGGCCTTTCATTCTGCACCAGTGAGTCCATGCCACCACTATCGCCTTGCTCCTCAAGGTTGACAAAGGGTGAAGTGTCAGCTTGGAAGTGACTGTTCGTGAGCCAGCTAATGATATCATACTAACTGATGAATCCGATCAAATACAAATGCCTGACATGAACTAAATGCAAGCGATTGTGGCTGGTTAGCCATTAGCATGTTTAGACTATTTTGAACTATATAGTATAATGACGATGAATTACAATCTCAAGCTTTTGATTTTACTGATGTTCTAATAGAACTTCACCAGTAATAGGAAGGCTAAATACTAAGACACAGCAACCAAGTAATAATTAACTTTCTTTAGAGGAACATAAAGCTACAAGGATGAATAATTTTATTTTCACGGAAAGTCTAATACTTCTGTCACAGAATTAATCTTAAAACTTTGAATTAACTCTTTGCGAAGCTATACTGAATGTCTTTCAAGTAAAGACTCAATGCATAACAGTTTTATAGTGTTCAAAGATGTATTAGCCAAGCTGAAGATAGCTGGGGAAAATCTGATTTTGAAACATGCGGTCTACATCAGAGAGAAGATTCATTTATGATTTTTAGGCTCATGGGTAACATTCTTCCACTATCTCTAGGTGAAAAACTTGTGGCTTGTTCCGCGTTTTTGATCGCTTCTTCCTCTTGCCAAAGATTACAAACATCTTTCTTTTTCAAGGTCATTACTAAGTCTAGTTTCAAAGCTAACTACTTTTCACGCAAGTTTTTCATTGTCATATTTTTCAGAAATTAATACTACGGCACTGAGTTGCAGTTATAAATTGGTTTAAATTAAAGGACTACATTCCATGTCACCTTAACTTTCCTGCACAGATAATTCTTGAGCTCCTCATTTCAAGTCTTTGCTGCATATTGGTTATGTCTACACGGATAAATTAAGCAGTGCCAGGGAGCACTCCCAGGCATTGAAACTCAACTGTCTACACTATTAAATTGTAACAATTGTCCCACAGCATGTGTCACAGGAGTGTTTTTAGTCTGTTCCAACTAACAATCTTCCAAAATATTGCCAGGGCACAGTTTGCAAGTTAGGACATGCCAGGAATGGTTCCCAATAGGCAGCATGAGTCTGGTGACCCAGTTTTAGAAGGTAAAAAAATGTAATAGCATGGACACTGGCCAGTGTGCCAGCTGACTCTGCACCAGAGGGTGGTTCTGGACATGCTTAATTTGCGGGTACAGGCATAGCCACTGCACCCCTCTGTTGGGCCCTGACAAGCTGAGGTGATGACTTGATACGGAAATGTCTGAACCTAACTTAGAAGACTGTTAATCTTCGAGAAGCAGAGACTCACTTATGTAGGTATTTAACGCTTAAATGCTGTCATCTGGGCTGTTGCAAAACAACCCTCTCCAAGACTCTTCTTGCCCACATCAAAACACTCCATGTTACAAAGAGCTGAGGAGCATTCGCTTTTCTGCAGCCATTCCAGAAGGCTGTTACTGCAGAGGAAGAGGCAGGAGGTCAGACGGGAGGAAAATACACTGCTGCTAGCCCGCCCTCCTCCCCTCCCTGCTAAAATCTTCCCTGATCTTAAGAGATCTTGGCCTATTTTATTCACACTTCTGCTGCACACGAAGTTCATCACAACAAATAAAGTATTGTAGGGCAGAGGTTGCAGAGGTACAGTCTAGCATGGCAGTACAAGACACATTCTGGCCATGTTAATCGCATGAGATCACTCACCTTATTCAATGAACTTCTACAAGTAAGGCGCATGACTTTTGACTTTTAGCAGTAAACAAAAGAACCTCCCAAGGCTTCGCAAGTAGTGTTTTCTAAACCTCTCAACTCAGAATATTTGTTTTTGACCTTGCAAGTACAGCATGTCTAGCTTTCTTCTCTATAAACTTTTCTTTCTGAAAGATAACCAGAAAAATGAGGAAAGCGGAATGTGTGACAACTCAACTGTTTGTAATAATTTATTTCAAACCATTTATTCGGTAATGCTCTCCTTCTGATGCAGTCTCAATTACTTGATTGAATAATATTTTCTGAAATAGCACATGATGTGCTTGTGTCAAAGAGGCTCTCCACAGAGGCCATCAGCTACCTTCTAAAAATCAATGAAATTCATAAATTTGCATCTGGCTTCTCAAGGAGAAAATAATGGAACCTTCTCCCCCAGTACGTATGACATTGTCTTTCTAAGGTCAGCTTGTTTCAAGTCTTCTGCATCTCTGAATGCCAACGTGAAGACGGATAATATCTTTATTAGAACAGATAGATCTTGAAGTGTATTATATTCCCCTTCTTAAGGATTCTAGCCGGAATTCTCTCTTAGTAATTGGGATTTGCACACTGTTCCACACAGTAATGCATATTCTAGCTATTCACTCTGTCATGCTGCCACTGCATTTTTAACAATGCTGATAGCAACTGATGTTATCGAATTCTGCAGACTTTTCAGGCTCTAGGCTTGTTCATGTCTTTTTTTCATTTCACCACTTCTGAGCAAAAATGTTTTTATTTTTTTCCTTTGCGATGCCTCACTACTGTGACCCTGCCATTCCTCACAGCTGGATCTTGTTAGTTTTCAGATATTGAGTCCACACTGTCTGATCACACCACAGATTTTCTGTTCTGATGTTTGCTGTCTTTATGTTTGCAACATCAAAGCTAATGCTGTTTATACCACAGTGCTAAAAAGGTTTACTTCTCAAAAGTTAAAATAACCTTAGTGTTTGAAATCTAGCCTTCTTTTATTCCATACCTTCTACTGCAGCTAATATATGTATGTTTCTCCTCTTCCTGCCTTCATTGTCCCATATAGCAATTCTCTTCATTAAACTTTTAGAAAGAATTTTTGAAAGAACTCAGCAGCAGCTGTATCCTATGCCAGTGAAGACCCTTCAGGTGCAAGAAAGTAGAGCTGTGCCAACACCAGATGGTTTCCAAAACACCACTCCCATTTCTCCTTCGCAACGGTATTCAAGTTCTCCGCTCCCCACATTTCAACAGGTGATACTCTCTTCTTTTAAACTCTCTCCCAGTTTCTTTCTCCCCTCCTTTCTTTCCTCCCATAGTTCTTTTTCTCAGTGAAATGGAATTCATCCTCAAATTGCCTGGATAACTTCATGCATTACCTTTTATATCTTAATATTCTGTTATCTTCGTGTTTTTCAAACAGTGGACCACAGCCCCCAGGATGTTCATAAAAGGCAACTGAGAGAGTTATAAGATGCTGAAATTTTTATTACACTCTAAAACAAAAGAAAATATCTTTTCTCCATTCCCAAAACACCTTTATCCTTAAAAAACAAGTTTTGCTGTCAAAATCTCAAATCACTCATACAAATAAATGATACACACTTCTTACATGATATATTTTAGCCAGGTTCCCTGTGGGATCAAGACTGATGTGGCTGTGTGATTTGGAGCCTGATGACCAATTTCAACCAAATTCGACTGAGAAGAATTTCCTTGCCTCCAAGACACTAAACTTTTGCAAGTTTTGTGAAAAAGCTGGTTCCTGAGCAGAGCAGAAAGGATCCCAAATTCCCACCAGTGGGAAGACAGGGATAGTTTATTCTTTAACAAATCTAGGTGGCAACTTGAGGACATCAAATTAACACACAAATAGCTTTCTGTCAGCTATAATATGTGCTGTGTTCTTGTCAACTACACAGATGAAGAAACCACTGTAAAGAGGAGTTGGAGAGTTTAGCTGCCAAAGACAAGAGATGACGGGATGCAGGAGAGAACTTTTGGTATTGTGAGCACAGGGTATTTGGGGAAAGAAGTAACTTGGAGAGGCGATAGCAGGGCACAGCATTCCTCCCTCATTTCCACTGTTCACAAGATACACCTTTTACCTTCATTTTTATAGCTAAAGCATGACATACATGAAAATGTTTACTTCAAACAAGGTAATGAAACCAAAAAGGCTGCACAGCCCCATCACTCATTTCACCCACAACTTACCAATAAAACCTTCAGTTCTCCATCTTTCCAACCTACCCAGCTAACCTTCCAACACCGAGCACTTCCCAAGCAAGTATGGCAATACGCATCACAGCCAGTGTGACAGCAGCAGAGCGGAGGCTACCTTGGGGCACTCCCAGCCCAAGAATGAGGGAGACCCTGGGGATCTCTATTAAGCCCAACGGGAAACTTTCCTCTGGAGCTGAACAAACAGGAAATCATATTGGCAGCATGATTTCTCATCTGGGAAAAAGAAGCACGTGCACTGGGCCCGCTTGAATTATTAGATGTCCTTATAGGTTTGATGAGATAGTCTATTTGTTGGCAAGCAGGGCACTCAGCTCTTTCCCTGCTCCCTGCCCATCCGCACAGCTCCAGCACCCCATTTCCCCAAGATGTAGAGGCAATCCTCATTTTACCATGGTCAGAGGCTTCAGTATCCCTCATTTGGCAGAATTTTCTCCCCAAAGGCCCGACACCCACTACAGCTCACAGACTACTAAATAACCTCAGTGACTTTACCCTGTGGGTGTGGTGGGGGTTGTTAATGCTCTTATTAAAGTCAGCATCAATGCTGAAACTGAGTTCAAAAACCTGCTCTGTGTTCCTGGACTTGGCTTCCTCTCCCTTTGGCCTCCTGTGTGCCTCTCACTTTACAACTGCGGTACATGATGGGAACAAAAGCTGGCAGCAGTGTTGGTTAAGATCCTTTGTTTCTGGTGAGTTAGGCCACGCCTTTTAGAAAGAGGCACCCAATCTTATGTAAAGAAGAAACCACTGTAAAGATAATTAACAAATGAAACTTAACAGGATACAAATGTACATATCTCATGGCTAATGCAAATTTGTGTAACTTCAGCTTCCAAACACAGCATTTGTCAAGTTAAGGAGCACTACATGACTTGAGATCTCCCCCTGTAGGTCCTCATACACCATAGTCTGTCAATTTTTAATCTTTTGAATAGGAAGAATTTTCAACCTTTTAGCTCTTCTTCCTTCATTTATTTAAGTTAGTCCTGAAACCCTTTCTACTTTATACTTGAAAGGGAGTCTTGACAGATGTTTGACCTGGATAGAGCGGGCACGGGAACCACTGTGGGCAAGGGCAGTCCCATTTTTTGCGTACACATTTAGGGATCACATTTGACTTCTTAAGTGCAGCACTGCAGTGAGAGCTCACGTGCAGATGCCCATCTACCACAGCCTCTAATTTATCTTCTAAATAACTGTTTTCCATAACACATAATTTCCATAATTGTCCCATCAGTAGGACACCTACATTTTGATCCCCAGAAGTCTTACACTGCATTTGGTGTATTAAAATACAGGCTGTTGAAGCAAGCCCAGGCTGTGATGACATCACAATCGGTCTATAGAATTAGCTATCTTTACTATAATTTATTAAACAAATAACTATAATTTATTAAACAAATAATTTTTGTGCCACCTGCAAAGTTCAGCAGCCATAAATGTATATTACTCTCCCAACTAATTGTTAAGGATACTGAGGCTACAAACAAGATCCTCGTCTGACTCCACTAGACACCCTGCTCAAACCCTGCTGCAAGACTGGGGTTTTTTCTAGCCTTCTGGAATTTACCCCTATACCAAGATCTGACAAACAGCAGTAACAAAGGCTCCGAGAGCATCAAGGTCAAGCCTTTTAAGATTCTTATATAAATGTCACCTGGTCCTGCAGACTGATTTCAAGTATAAAGGCAAACAACAACCGAGCTACAATGAAGAATTTCACTTTTTCATTCTGAAACAATTCCCTGTTTAAAATGAACTTTTAACTGTGGCATGTAATAACCTCTCTCTTACGGCTGTTTTGGCTCCAAAGAAATGGCAATGGAGTAATACGAAACCAGTTTCGAAAACTGGTTTAAAACAGGTCCAGGGAGAACCTGGGGAACCACAGAAAGATTGATATCTGCACCACGTACATCAGTAAGAACTATGAAAGACAACAGAGTTATGTCGGCACGTGCACAAACATGGCATATTTGTGTGATGAAACAAAGTGAGTAAAGTAGGACCAACACACCTATTTTAAGTCATTTTTCACAAAACTACTAGAGTTCTCCAAAGAGGTAAAAAATAACGCGTACTGTGGAAATTTTCATTAACGAAGTCCACTTGGATTTCCAAAAGACATTTGATTAATCTGTCATTCATAAGTCTTAAAAAAGGTAAAGTCCCAGAGAATAAAAATAAATGTCCTTGCAAGGATAAATAATTAGAAACAGATGGTAGGAGAATACGGTCAATTTTCCAAGCGGAGAGAGGTCAATGGTGGAGTCCTGCAGGGATCTGTGCTGGAACTTGGGACCTGCTCACTTATTTATAAATGAGCTGGAAAACAAGGTAAATGGTGAGGTGACAAAGTTTGCTGCTGATATTCATTCAAGGTAGCTAAGATAAGGGCTGACTATGAAGAAAGACTTTACAATACTGACTAAGCAATAAAAAGGCAAATTAAATTAAATGTAGATAAACAAATATGAAGTCATTTCTTTGAGGGGAAAAAACCTAACTACACAAAATGATGTGCTCCAAGGTGACTATTACCACTTTAGGACTGAAATCTTGGGGTTATAATAGGTAGTTCTGTGAAAACATCAGCCCACGGATCACTAACAGTGAAAAAGTGAGTATTAGAAATTACTAGGAAAGGAACAAAGAATGAAAGAGATAATATTATTATGCCACTGTATAAATGGCTGGTTTGTCTGTCTTGAATATTGCGTGTAGTTCTGGTCCCACCACCTCTGAAAGGATACAGCAGACTGGAAATGGCTGCAGGCACGGCAGCAGGGATGATCAGGCATGGTACAACCTAATGACTAAGGAATGGCTAAGAATCCAAAGATTCATCAGGTCTCAAGACAGGTAACTGAAGGGATGCAGCAAAGGTGTAATCAGGACGAGCACAGCGGAAGGTGTCTGGGAGTCCCCTGTTCACAGCCTCTTCCAATACATGAGCTGGGGGGATCAAATGAAATGGGCAGGTACAAGGTTTAAAACATAAACCCTACTGAATCTTCACACAACATGCGTTAAGCTGTGGAACTCCTTGCTCTGGGGCACTGTAAACGCTAAAAGTTTACACAGGTTCAAAAAGTGACCAAAGTCATAAAAAAGAAATTCCAGCAAGAGCTTTTAAATGCCAAGAATTATCTCAGGAAATCCCTGAACGCAAGTGCTGGAGGACAGACAGTACCAACGGCAAAATGAGCTTTCGCTGCTCTGATGGGGGCTCATGTTATAGACCACTGTCAGACATTACTGGCTTGTGGTTTGATGAAGTACAGAGGTTTTATATTGTTTTGTTCCACTGTCCTCTTATTGTGGGCATGGGCTTATGCATCTCCTGAAAAACATATATATCGGTTTCATCCTACTTGTCCATGGGACACTTCTATGCCTTTCTTTTGCTTTCTCTACTTTTCTCTTTCCTGTAACTTGCAACATCCTAGTAAAGAAAAAAATGTAATGACAAATGTCTAATAATGAAAAAAATCACAATGGCAGAACTGAAGTATTTAATTTATTTAACTTACATAGGAATAAATCACAAGAAGTAGCTTTATGTGTGAGGTCTCTTGCAAACTTTAGATGCAGGGTAGTAAAGAGCAATAATACCTCATTTCTAACACTTTCACTAAGTGTTTGTGTTCATGCAGCTACTCAAATTAGGTAAGTGTACATGCAAGTGTTTGTACATATAATTTTGAAATTGCAGAAGGGGAGGCTAGGAGATGGAGAACGAGGCTGCCAAGACCGGCTCTCAAGATATCAAGTGTACCCTGACAGCACATGGAACAAAAAAAGCAGTCTAAGCCATAGCAAAATCCTAAGGGAGTCTAATGTACGTTGTCCTCATGCACACAAAGGAAATAGCTTTTTTCCTAGGATTTTTGTGCTTAATCATGTCATAAACATGATTAGACTGCGACAAGGATTGAAAATGCATGTGTCCAAGATATTGCTTATCTTTTCCTTATTTAAAAAACACCTCTTCAAAACAAGAGCTGTATCACGCTGACAATTTATAATGACTCATGCAGGACAGAATGTGATCAAAATCTTTCTTTTAAAGAAATTAGTTCCTAAGCTTTTATTTGCAATCCTAAATCAAGCATGATCCCACATCGAAAAACTGGTTCTAAGGAGATTTAAATTACATCAAGTATTATTATATAATCTAACTGTGAACTCTAACACTACTAAGGTACATAATAGCAAGCAATATCAAAGCTATACTCACATACTTGCTTATTTTACTACTTCATGTTCAATTTTGTTCCTGTACTACACAGAACTATATGCATATGTAGATGACATTACTATATTGTTATTTGTGAGATAAGCATCTTAGGCTTATTATTGCCTATTACTTATACTCTCAAAACAGCAAAATAATAACAGAAATAGGTCATATAGCTCATAGAAAACCTATCAGAACTCATTGTAACTCTCGTCCTGCACATTTTATTCTAAATTTTCCTTCTGTCCCACCACCATTGCTTTCTTCTTCAAAGGATGCAACCCGAGCCAATATGGATTTTCTGATAGTTTTCTCTCCCTTTGAGGAAACTTTTTTGAAGTAATACAGAAATGAACAGTCAGGTAAATGCTGAATTAAGGTACAACATTCAGCAAACAACAAAGTCAGGCCCTTTCAACACCCAACATTGTTTCAGTTCTTCCAGGGCATTCATGTACAAACCGGGAAAGGTGGCCAATAACCACTTGTCTATACATCTATTCCCCTATTATTTTAATTTTGGAGGTAAGCAGTCTGAAAAGTGATTCAGCTGCTGACGTGAAACTCCTTTTGTTGACTTTTAATGCCAACAGTGCATCTACCAGCTTTGGAGATCACAAAAATTCTGTGTTATTTTGCCTGAAAACATATCTTCAGTGTCACACCTGCACAAGTGCAGCATGGTATAGACTGGTTGTGCTCCTGTAGACCAGCTGCATGCAGTCATTTCTAAACATTATTATTCACCTGTGCAGAAATGCAGTAAAGGAATCAGATGCGTTTTTGTCTGCCTTGCACTAGCTTCTGTTGGCATGAAGCACTGGAACCATATAAACACCATTATCTCTGATGTTGGGAAGTATAAGGGATCTGGAAATTGTGCTGTCCTACTGCATAGTAGACATGAACAAAACAGGCTGAGGATGCACCAAACCAGTGAATATTCATGCCACCTTTTACCAACAGAGCCATAAGGAGAGGAGACAGCTGAAAGCAAAAGTCCTTAATGGAGCAGAGGAGACATCAGTGGTGCAAAGATGAAACAGTTTGCTCTGCCTGGAGCCAAGTGACATGAATGTGTACAATTAATAAAACCATATCAGAATGCGTGTTACTGAACAGACAAAGTAGCCACCAGCATCAAAGAGGATTCCCAATGCAGAGATAACGAACCCAAACCTAGTCTCACTGGAATCGGGGAAAAATCTACCAACCTCAAGTGATTGCAGATCAATCCCCAAGTGATAAAGAAAGAAACCATACGGAAACTTAAGTGACAGAAACAGCATAAAAATATATATAACACACATAAAAACAGCATCGCAGAGAGAAATGGTTAAAGCTGTTTCATACAAACCAGAAATTTCCACTAAGCCTCATGGACTAGGTGGCAAATTGAATAATGCTGAAGCTGCTCAGCAAACAACTCAGAAGAATTATTGCTCGGAAACTGAAATGAATGTAGGTCAATTAAGGGGACTGAAAAAGTGATTGTGAACCCATTCTGGAGACATTTTGCTCTCTCTCCCTAACAGATTATTCCTGCAAAGCCAAAACTTCTCAATTTCAGGGTTTTATCAGGAGGACAAATAGAAGGTATGCTTTGATTTTAGACTTTTTTTTCCCACATGATGCAAGAATTGATCTTTTCTATCTCGCTAAAACTGATTTTACTATTATCTCAACTCTACAGACCATTCTTTTCTCCTCCTCTGCCTCCCAGCTGCAGACAAATCATCAGTTCTCTACTAACTCAGAGAGAAAGCTGTGTTGGAAATGCAAAAAGGGATGTCCTGGTGTTCTCCCTCTTTCTTATCATGCGCTTTCCCCAGGGAGACACTGGATGTGATGGGGAAAGTCAAATGAAGTCAGGAGACCTTCTGAGTCAAAACCAGCAACTGAAATGAGTTTTTTTTCTTTACACTCCTAGCATACAGAGAAAAATAAACCTTATGAACAGGGGGAACAGACCCCAACCAAAACTCATGCATGTAACATCCAATGACCTCATCTGCCCTTCCAGTTGGCCAGCAGAAGACCTCGCCATCCGCTCCCGCTGCACGGAAGCGGGCTCTGTCTTGACCAGGCTCAGGACTAACCTTCAACAGGCTGGCAGTTGCCTTCACCCACCGTTGCCCGCCTGAGGCGTCCCCACGGCCCCCACTGCCATTTTCTCCTGACCTTTAGCGATAGACCAAGCGCTGGAGGACAGCCTGGGGCTGCCGCTGCCCGGCAGCCCTCCCTGGGGCTGTTTGATGCTCACGGGTCGGTTCACAGGCCGAAACCGCACAATTGCTCCGGGAACCCCTGCTCCTCGGGGGGTGCGAGGGGCTGAGGGCTAAGCCTGACCTCGACCCACGCCCGGTACCGACGCGGGCGGTGGGGCGGCCCGGGGCAGGCACCGGCACCGCTCTGCAACGCGGCTGACGCGTCCCCCCCCCGCCCAGCACCAGCTCCCCTGCCTGCCCCGGCGGGGCACCCCGGGCCCGTGCTGCCCACCCCCCCCCCCCACCGCTCCCCCTACCCCCTCCCGGCCCGGGCGGCCGCCGGCACCGCAAGTTTCTCCGGGGCCGCTCGTGCCCCCCGCGGGGCCGGGGAGGGCAGGGCCGGGCAGGGCGGCGCGGAGCCCCTCCAGGGCCGGGGCCGCTGCCCCCACTCACCCGAGGTCAGCTGCATCCAGGCACAGATCTTGTAGACGGTGGCTGTGTTGCAGAAGAAGAAGAGGATGAAGCAGACGATGCAGGCGATGATGAGCATCATCGACAGCCCGATGAAGAAGGAGGCAGCTTTGAAGGCTCCCGAGGGCAGGCTGGAGAAGTCCGTGAAGCTGCCCCGGCAGGTGAGTTCCCGGCTGAAGCCGTTGCCGATGCAGTAGTGGAAGAGCCCGAAGTAGCCTGCCTGCGGGGTGTCCACGCCGTCCCCGATCCAGTAGGGCTGGATGAAGCACACCACGTTGACGATGGCAAAGCAGATGGTGAAGATGGCCCAGAGCACGCCGATGGCCCGCGAGTTCCTCACGTAGTTGGTGTGGTAGATCTTGGCCGCCTCCTGAGCCGGGAGCATCCCCGCTGCTGCCGCTCCTGACGAGCCTGCTCCTGTCGCCGCCGTCCCTGCAGCCGCTCCGGGCATCCTCGCCGAGAAGTTCCCCCTCCCCTTCCTCCTCCTCCTCCTCGCCTCTCCTCCTCCTCCTTCTCCTCCTCCTCCCCGCTCGCTCGACGCGGCGCTCTGCCGCCGCCGCTGCGTGCGAGAGCCGACAAGCCCCTCCGCCGGGCTTCAGCGGCTCCGCGCCAGCACCAGCAGCAGCAGCGGCGGCGGCAGCACCGACACGGCCCGCCGCCGCCTATCGGGGCTCAGCGCTGCCGGCCGCCGCGCACCGCCCGCCCTGCAGCCCGCCCTCCCGCCGCCGCCCGCGGCTCCTCGCCGCGCTGGGCGCCAACCGACAGAGCGCCCGCCGCGGGGCCAAAGGCGCCCCGCCGCCCTGCGCAACCACAGCCTGCCGGCGGGGGGGTGGGCTGGTACGGCTGAGGCGCCGTCCGTGAGGAGAGGCGGCGGCGGCGGAGGGGGCGAGGGGCCGTTGGCGCCCTTAGGCCGGGCGGGAAGGGCGAGCCCCGTGGGCGGCGGGAGCGCTGCAGCCGGGGCCCCTTCTCAGCCCCTTCGCCGGCGGGTCCCGGGGCGCCTCTCCTGGCCGGCGCAACGGCCGTCTGGTTGAGCTGCTCCCGGCGCTGCTCACGCTGCGTGTCCTGGGAGACATGTTCAGGCAACGGATTTTAAAGTTTAAAACCTGTGTGGGGGTTTCTTTTAAAAACCTGTGTGATCCGTTCCCTCACAAAACATCCGTGCGTCTTCAGCCGGGGGCTGTAACTGCTAAATGCCCTCCGGTGGGGTGAGCAGCGCCCTCCTGACCTGGCACAGGGGGAGCCCGGAGACGCTTCTCTCCTGCCTGAAGCAAACCCCCCTCAGGGCGAGGCCGTGGGGCTGGGGAACGCGGAAATGAGGGGCTGCTCCTCTCCTCGGGAGGCGGGATGGCGGCTGTGGAGAAGACCACCGCCGTGGACGCAGAGCAGCCGTGGGGCCGTGGTGGCAGCTCTCGGCGTGGGTGGGTGAGGTGGCACCAGTGGAGAAGAGCCGCTCCGCTCCAGTCCAGCGACTTTGGCCTGGCAGTCGGTGCGTTGAGCATGTTGGCATGCAGCAGTGATTAGCATATATTAATGAGCAATTAGCATCTGGTAATAATCATTCCTATGCCAGTGACACTTGGATTTGCAGTCCCCGACCTATGCGTTGAGCCTGCGTTAATAACAGTAATTGATGGCACATACATACAGCGCTCCCAGGGTTGTCCTCTCTCTTGACGCGCTTGCAGCCGGAGCGGAGGGAGGCTCGGGAGAGCGAGCGAGCGGCCGCCAGCCATGGCAGGCTGCGGCTGGGTGCCGGCAGAGGGCCGCACTCAATTCAACACTCGTGCTCATCAGCGCCCGGGAGGAGGGAGACTCGTGTGGAAATTACTCCTGGCATTCATTAACAAATTTCATTCGCTTCAGACAAAGTTTGATTTCTGCCCTGTGACTGCCAGAAAACAGGCGCAGCCCAATGGAGCCAGCACGCCAGCCCTTCCCAAGTTTGCTGCAGAGGCACTAGAAAGAGGCAGCACCTGCTAACAGCTTTCCAGGCCCCCGTACTCATGTCGGGGACAGAGTCAGCGCTTTGAAAGTTGTTGCTGAAGGGTGGAAGCAAAAGGGGAGCTGCCTGGGTGCAGTCACGCTGTTACTGCCCTGCACGCAGGGGCGCACCCCTCTTGGAGGGCAATGGAGTGGCACACATGGCATGGGCTTGCTTAGACACAGGCAGCGTGGGCAGCGTCGACCCCAAATACACTTGCTTCACTTTCTTAGGGGGGGTGGGTCCAAGTGTGCAAGCTACAGCTAAAATTCCTGGAGATTCAGTTCCCACCGAGGGTGCTTTGTCCAACGCTGACAAAGGTGCCCTCGTGTGCTCCACTGACTCATCTTGCTCCTCCTGCAGTTGCTGCACATGACCAGACTGCTCATACGCCGCCTTCAGAGAGTAACTGAACTTGTTCCAGCCTCGAGTGGCAGGAGGAGTGATGGTCTTTCCCTTCAGTGCTCGGTCCTGTTTTCTCCAGGCTGAGGCTAGCTGGGTCCCAGGGCTCTGTGCAGGACGCCTGGCTGCTATGCTCTAAGGGGCCATTGAGTATGGAGGTGAAGACAATACGAGCCAAACCTAGAAGGCAGGAGGAGACCTGAAGTGGCCCAAGACAAACAGTTTAGGGATGGCGATTGGAGTGAGGGTTGGGCAAAAAGTTCTGAGAGCTCAAAAAGAAAGTCTGTGGTCTGGACCACATGAGAGGTTTAGGGATAGTCGACCTGTGAATGTGTACACAGAAAGATGAAACCCAGAATTGGTATGGCAGGAGGAAGAGATACGGACCTGGGAAGGAGCCAATGAGGTGCTTTGCAGAAGAAATGGGCCAAGGGAGCTGAGGAGGCAGAAATACTGAGATTGGAGGAGAAGCTGGGGGCAAGAAAGTCAGACTGGGGTAGGGAAATGTGGGAGTCGGACTGGGGTAGGGAAATGTGGGAGTCAGTTTGGGCAAGAAAGGGAAAGGCCAGAAGCAGGGGAAGAAACTAGGATTCTGCTGACAAGCTGAGTAAAAGAGTGTGGGAAAGGACACATTATTGCCTGTGTCCAGGCAGCAGCTGGTTTGATTGCCCTAGGACGTCCTCTCTGGCCTCCGGCAACAAAAGGGCACAGATTTCACATGGACTCTAACTGATACCCACTAGTCCTTGAGTTTAATGCATCGAAAGTTGGGAAGTGGTACTAGATGTCTATTTTTTGGGGGCACCTGAATCACTCTGGTTGTGTCCCTTTCTAGAGCTTTGAATTCTCTAATCTCACTCTTCAGTATCACAGATTTCTTCAGAATACCCAAAGACAGGCTCAGGGGGCTTTTTTATGGTTCTTACCACAATTATATGTGTCCTTCATAGTCTTGGAAAATATCATGTCTTTATGAGATAGAAGGTTGGTGGTATATTCTGGACAGAACAGTTAAAAGGCAGCTGGGACCTCATTTCTCAAAGCAGAGCTCCCATGGATTTTGGTTGCAGCAGTTCTGCAAACGAGGCCTCAGAAGGAGCCATACTGAGTTGCTGCTCATTTATAAAAAATTTTAAGCATCTTGCCTGGCATCACAGAAGAATTCTGTGGCAGAAGCAGGAATAATCTCCAGCTCTTCAGGATAGCTTTCATCATTTTAGTCCTTGGAAGCTTATCCTTTCTCTCCAACAACCTGTTGTATCTCCACTATTTTTCTCCCTGAGAATTAACTGGGTCCCAGCCCTGTGGCTGCCATCTAGTCTCATCTAAAAAAGTCAGTCTTAAGTCAGGATTTTCACCAAAAGCTTCTTCAACAGGTGAAATAGGATTCTCATCATCCTGATCTTCCTGGACAGCAGATGCTCTCTCAGGAACCTGATAAGGCAGGATCCTGTTTACCAATTAGCTTGTGAGCATGCAACACAGAACAAAAAGGATGTAAACCAAGTGGCATAGACAGCTCTTTTTTTGGCACATCCTATTCAGTACTAGATTTTACAACCATAATACTGTTTTAAAAAACAATTTTGTGTGCACGTGTTGGTTATAAAATAAGCAAGTTTAAAGAGAATTTACATAATCTTGAAAACTATACTTTGTGCCCCAAACTGGCCTGGACCATACTATTGGTCATTTTATCTAATCACAAATGTGCTCATCTTTTGTATATATAGATGATTACACAAAACACAAAATAAAGCTTGTTGTTTGGTTAATGCTTCTAATCACTTACAGCTCTTCTCTTTGGAACTAGTCAATTATTTGCAGTGGTGGAGCCGCAGTGGAGAACTGCTTAAACATTTTGTTTGGAGCGCTATGGGGAAGGGCTGTATGGTGTGCCAGGGAAACCCTTGGATATGGTGGGTGAGAACAACAGGTGAATGCAGTTGCTGGGCCGTGGGCCATGTCCAGCAAGAAATGCACATCTGCGAATTCATTGGTATTCATGTGGTATGAAACTAAGGGAAAGATAGTGGGGAGAAGGAGCGAGTGCATGGCTGGAGAAGAATTAGCAAGAGAGAGGACTTACACAGAAAAGAAAGAAGCATGTGAGGAGGGAATGGGGTAGTAGGAAGTTATGTGTTAATGCACACATAGCAATAAAGGTGTCTGACAATGAATGATCAGTTTTGTGCTAGGGTGGGAGTCAAGGGAACTAGGAAAAACTGTCGAACACATGAGAACATGCTCACACAGACACAGGCAAACCTCCATGGGAGGGAGGTTCCTCTGTTCAGGCACATAACTGCCTCTTGTCTACCCCTCCAAGCAGTTTCCCCTGTCCAGACATCTTAAAATGCAGTTCTGCCTCACAGGCTTTTTTTTCCTCGTGTCACAGAGGGGTCTAGCTGCCAGCTGGCTTTTCCTATCTGTAGCTGCATGAGTACATGGACTGCTCCACTTCTCTGGGACTTTGTTCCCAAGTTTCTGTGGTATCACTCACTGGCCATCATGTTCCCCCGGTGCCTATCAACAACTGGTAATTTCACGCTGAGCCCACTTAAATAACTGTATGTAACTATGATAACCTTTTAACACAACTGATACGGATACGTCCAAAGAACAAACTCATCTGATTCGGACTGGCCTGGATCCTGGAAGAAGAGGGAGGCAAGTCATGGTGGTCTTGAGGGTGCTCCAGCTTGTGTCCAAGGATATGTGGGGCATCCCAAGCAGAAGCTGAAAAAGCAGAAAGTCTCCACTCTGCTCCCCCCTTTCTGGCCGTCAGTGTGAGCTGAAGCTGGGACAATGCTAAAGGCCAAGCAGGAAGTTTTGTGCCATTTCACTGGTGTTTTCACTAGGCATGTTTTGGGCTCGATTACAGCTTAAGTGGGTGCCAGCACTGGTAGGTAGCATCTTAAAACACGCGTCAGTCTGGATCAATTTTTCCCTTGCCTGGAGCCGGCTGCAAACAGTCACTGGTGTGTTTACCCGGAGCAGCAGAGGGATTCCCTTTACGCTGGAGACCCAGGCAGTGGAGGGAGTGCTGGGAGCCCAGGCAGCCCCGGTGTGCAGCCCCGTCACCATGGCAACCCACAGCCTCGCCACTGATGAGCTCTTGCTGTCTATCAAAAAGCATTAACTTTTACATTATGTCTTTTTTATTACAGTTTCTGCACATTTTGGCTTCCTTTCCCCCAGGGGCCTGGCTGCACTGGTGAAATGTTCCTTCTCGGGGAGTGGGAAATGGCATTTCTTTCTATTTCTGTAGTGTTTACAACTGCGCAAGAGGCACAGCAAACAACTGGCTAGAATTACTGTTACCAGTGTCAGTGAAACTGCTGTTGCCATCACTGTTTCAGTCAAAAATGGTCCAATTTAGGCCTACCTTAAAAATTAGAGAGTGGGTAACTTAGAAGATTTGCCCCACTTCTCTTGAACTTAGTCCTGCTCGTGTTGGTGGTAGTGGAGGGGGAGTCCTGTAGGGTACCGGTAAAGCGGGGGAGAGCCGCCAAGCAGTGTAGCCATGCTGGAGCCGCATCCCAAGCAGGCTGCAGGACTAGATATCCCAAAGAACTGGGGAATGGGGTGCAGTCATCAGGAAAAAGTCATATATGCCAAATTCTACCCTGAACCAAGCTGGTTGGCTGCAAATGACAGAAGTCCACTTCAGTAGACAGAGCAGGGGCTGGCTGGAGAGTGGTGGTCAGGAAAGGAGCAGTGGCTGCTGCAGTGAGGGGGAAAGGATGTGAGGAAGGTGAGAAGTACCTGGGTTGTATGTGGAATCAAAGACTGAAAGGAAGAAAAGATCCCACCAGTCTTTAAAAGAAAGAAAAGCATGGGAAAGGGATTAAGTAGCAGGGTTCCCAGTGACAGGAGAAGATTGGACTTCATAATCCAGGATAGGTTCACGTGTGAAAGAGCAGGACAGACAGTGGCTGTTGAAGAGGAAAGCAGGTGGGAGTACAGATGAACCTGATGAAGTAAGTACAGGGAAAGTGGGAACATAGTTCACAGAATCACTAAGGTTGGAAAAGACCTGTAAGATCACCAAGTCCAACCATCAACCCAACACCACCATGCCCACTAAACCATGTCCCACAATGCCACGTCCACACATTCCTTGAACACCTCCAGGGATGGTAACTCCACCACCTCCCTGGGCAGCCTGTTCCAGTGTTTCACCACTCTCTCAGTAAAGAAATTTTTCCTAATATCCAGCCTAAACCTCCCCTGGCGCAACTTGAGGCCATTTCCTCTTGTCCTGTCGCTAGTCACTTGGGAGAAGAGACCAACACCCACCTCTCTGCAACCCCCTTTCAGGTAATTGTAGAGAGCGATAAGGTCTCCCCTCAGCCTCCTCTTCTCCAGACTGAACAACCCCCGTTCCCTCAGCCGCTCCTCATCAGACTTGTGCTCCAGACCCCTCACCAGCTTTGTCGCCCTTCTCTGGACACGCTCCAGCACCTCAATGTCCTTCTTGGAGTGAGGGGCCCAAAACTGAACACAGGATTCGAGGTGCGGCCTCACCAGCGCCGAGTACAGGGGCACGATCCCCTCCCTACTCCTGCTGGCCACACTGTTTCTGATGCAGGCCAGGATGCTGTTGGCCTTCTTGGCCACCTGGGCACACTGCTGGCTCATATTCAGCTGGCTGTCAACCAGCACCCCTGGGTCCTTTTCTGCCAGGCAGCTTTCCAGCCACTCGTCCCCAAGCCTGTAGTGTTGCATGGGGTTGTTGTGGCCAAAGTGAAGGACCCGGCACTTGGCCTTGTTGAACCTCATACAACTGGCCTGGGCCCATCGATTCAGCCTGTCCAGATCCCTCTGCAGAGCCTTCCGACCCTTGAGCAGATCAACACTCTCGCCCAACTTGGTGTCTTCCGCAAACTTACTGAGGGTGCACTCAATCCTCTCATCCAGATCATCGACAAATATATTAAAGAAGACCGGCCCCAAAACTGAGCCCTGGGGGACTCCGCTTGTGACCGGCCGCCAACTGGATTTAACTCCATTCACCACAAGTTATTGAGATCCGTGGCGAAGAAGAAGAGATCTTAGTGCACTCTGACACACAACTTGGCTAAGACCTGCTTCAGCTTCCTTCCCTCAGCCTCTCTAACTTGGAGGAGTTGCAGAACGAATCTGAAACACACTGGCTAAAATAAAACACTTTATGGGTCACTTGGGAGCTTGGGATCTAAACTTTCCGGTCCCTGCACACCAAGAAATGCTTCCTCTCGGGGCCTGCTGAGCTGTCTTACAATGCCAAGGGCATTCTGCATGGCCCAGTGCAGCATCTAGGGCAAGTCATCTTGCTCCCAATAGCAACCGCACAGTGCAGTGCTCTCCCTCACTAGCATAGCCTGCTTGTCAGTGCTGCTAATTAACCCAGACAGCTTTCAGGTGGCTTGCTGTGTTTTGCCGTTCAGAGACACCATCACAGACTCCTCCTGAAATGATGGAAATTTTGCCTTTCTTGCTGTGGCAGCTGTTTGCCAGAGGGTCAGTAGATTCAATACAAAAGGCAGGCGCTGTGAAATACTGTGCTGCAGGCTATATATTGTACATCTTCAAAGATAGCTGTACAGTTAAGGCCGGTGTCTAGACATGTTTTTCATATAATAAAAGTTCAGTTAAGATATATCTCCTAGACTGGAATTCACATGGAGAAGGACTTACATTTCTCTAGACCAGCCTAGTTTATGATAAGTACATAAACTCTTCTGCCAACAAGACGCAATTTAGGTTTTCTTTCCAGAGCCCCAAGCATCGTGTAGTTGGCTGCAACTTTACTACCATGAACATGCAGTCATGTGAATAAGGACTATATGATGCTAAACATAACATTGATGAGGCTTTCAAAAATTGTACCTGCCAGTGCTGAAGTCCCTTCTTGGCCCTTAACAAGGTAATAATACTGTAGTCAGGATATGACTTAGGATGTTTTCAGGTAATTTTTTTCACAGTGGAGAATGACTAAAAATATTTTACCTCACACTGGATAAAAAAATGATGCTTTAAATAGATTAACATTCTAATCCAATTAAATATATGTTACATTTATTTCCAAATATTTCTTCCTGAGAAGTTAAGCAACATACCAGTGAGGATGTAGCAAGAGAAGGACCTTCTGATCTCCACTAAGTCATAAGCTGGCCAGTTACTTTACCCTAGTGACAAACCAATTAGGATGCTGCATAGTGTTTCTGCTTGTTTCTAATTTTAGAACTATACAATGGGGAAGGCAAAAGTTGGTGCTATTAACTCCTCTGGCACTGATCTGCTAGAATCACAATCCTCCTGCAATCCCATATATTTACAGGAAAAGCAGGAAAATTACCACTCTTCTAGTGTAGGTCTTAGGGACCATGCAGACCTTTCTAATACATAGGGCCTGATCAATACTTGGATAGAGGAATCTGCAAGGGAAGCTTGGGACCTGCAGAGAGTGATTTTGATGCTGCACAAGATGATATTCTAGCATAAAGTGAGCATTCATCCTGGCATTACACAACTAAGTCTGCTGTGTTTCCAGGAGGATTTATGGTAAAATGTTTAAACGTACCTAAGTGACCTGCCAGTAAATCAGCATCTTGACCTGGAGCAGACTGGGAAAGGAGATTAAATGGAGAAAGCATGGAATTTCTCTCTTTCAGACTATCTCTGTGGCATAATGCAGTGCCACTCAGGAATATCGCAGCTACTGCAAGCAGCGTGGTCACATTAGCAAGATGCTAATGTGATTAATTAGCCCTGATGACAAGCAGGTTATACTAACCTGGGCACAGCATCATGCTTATGTACTTAACTGCTTAAGTCTCCAGAGTGCTTGCAGCTCACTTAGGCTAATATAATCTAGTGATTTAATAAGCATATAACCTATTTCATTGTTCAAGCCATTAATAACAATATTGACTAACACCACACCAAGGCAGACTCTTGTGGAACTGCTAAAGCCACACACATTCAATATACCAGTGAGCTACGAGTAGCTACTCTTTTAAAGTGTTCCTTGCCACCTACCTATGCATTCACCTTCCAGGAGCTTCACCTAAACCACCTTTCCTCATCTGGTTATGAAAATGTTACATAAGAGGGCATTAAAAGCCTTAAAAGAGTCAAGATACAGGACACCTATATCTTTGTCTTTACCTACAAGGCAAGTTATCCTGTAAGAGAACAGAATAAATTAAATTTGACAAGATTGTTCCTTGATAAATCCATGTTAGGTGTTACTCATCCCTGTTTTGTCTTCCATGTATTCATAAAAAAAATTGTTTATTTCCATATTATTTTGGGAATTAAAGCTTGGCAGACCAATCTGTAACTCCTTCAGTTCTATTCTCCATGTTCATACTCCTCCCTCCTCCTTTTCTAAACACAGACACTATATCTGTCTTTTTATAATCTTTCTAATACTCAAAAACTTCTCATCCCCCATGCATACTATGGTATCGCTTCAGCCTCTTGCCTGTAAGATTTACAGTTCCTTCAGTAATTTCCATGGGTTCCCCTGATCAGCAAACCCATCTAAGTTGTCTTTAACCTATTCCTATTCCAATTCCTATTCCACACCTGGAGTTTTACCTCTTTATAATGATGCTAACGGTGTTAACCATATGATCAAATTTAACATCCATGATAAAGCAAAAAGAAAACCCCCACCAAATTTCAGTCCTCATGTCACCTGTTATAAATTTTCCCTTTCCGCTGGGAAGTAAAACAACACTTTCTGTAGTCTCTTGGTCTTTCGCCTGATGCTAACAGAATTCTGGAATGTCTCCTTGTTTTCAGCCTCAGGCTGTCATTTGAATAAATGTTTACTTCATGTGTACTGCCAAAATGATCTTTGGCCCAAAAATGTCTCTAAACTAATTTTTCATCTTAATGGTGGTACCGAGGTAAACAGCTGTTGAGTGGAGCCAACACTTTAATAGCTCTGAAAAAAAGTATCAAGAGTTTCACAGTGGGAAATTGGCAATATTACACACTCTTTGCATAAAATAAGTGTGCGTACAATGATGGGGAAAATAGATGCAGATGGTCACTAAAATGAAGAGGCTAATGAAACCAATGAGCAGTAAACAATAGGAGTTTACACAAAATATGTTTTATCCAACATACCTCTTGCCAGTTAAATGGCAATAGGAGGGAAGGGCGATAACATTCTGATTTCAGTGAAGAACGTAATACTGCATTTTGTAGTATCTTGTCCAAAATAGTCTAAGTGACTTGGATGGGCTTATTACAACGTGTAATGAAAACCTTTTGAAAGACAATAAAAATAATAAAAACCAACATTTAAACATGTTAGAGCAATATTTAGTCACATACCCAGTGGATCCTTGTTAGACAAAATTTTAATTAATAGCTTCATTATCTGAAGAAGGCAATAAACCTCATGTTAATGAAACTTACAGTAGAGGCTAACTAGTTATAATCACCACTAACAATAGAAAAAATTAAGGGGAACTTAGGTGAATGAAGATATCAGGAGATATGATCTGGGGAAAACCACAAGTTGTTATATCTGGCCAAAGTAAGAGTCTCGATAAAAGAGGAGAAAACTTTGGAGAGTGGTGTGTTGAAAGAGAGGCACTTGTTTATAGTGGATAGAGTTGTGAGAATAATTGATTTTTCTGTTTGGTGGCCAAACTGAAAATAAATTAGAGAAAACTAACATCCAGTCAGATACATTGCTTGCTTTTCACATATTTTTACCATTTATTAACACTAAACTTAGATCAATTTTACAATGAAGCAGTATTAGATAACAAAACCAAGACCATTTCATTTTGAAAATACTGAAACAGAGCACTTCTGGTTTGATTTTTTTTCCCCTGGTACTATTAGTCAAAATTAATTTCTCAACATGTGAATTTATTTTTGATTCATAATGTGTCTTTTTGAGAAATGAATATAATAGACTCATTTGCAAAACACAGGTTGTAACAGTTCACCCAGAATGCCCTTCTTCCACCCCAAAAACTTGTGGTTGGTCTCTAGGGCATCTATTTAGGAAAACATCTGTCAGTTTGGGGGCTCTCTGTGTCCAGCTACAAATCCCATTTTGTCTTGCAGAAGTCACCATGGGCTGGAGCCCCCACCTGACAGCGCTGGCTTGGTCCTGGCCAGCCGCCAGGGATGGAGAAGATGGGACAAAGCGGTCAAGGGCCATCAACATCATGCAGATCTTCCCTGCTGTACCAGGAAGGGTTTTAGCGCAGGGCCACGCAGGATGTCTCTCTGCAGAAGTCCACGGTGGGCAGAGGCCAGAGCTGGCCCTTGCTTTCAGCCCGCAGCACTCAGGAACCTCTGTCCCTGCCACGGCCATGGGAAGTGCCCTGGCCAAGGAGATGTAAAGGGCTGGCGTGCCTGGGCTTGGGGAGACCCAGCAGAGTGAGGCTGCCTTCAGGCTTTGGCTGTTTCAAATGTTGCTCATAACTGAAAACGGTTCTGAGTCAAAAATAATGTGGTTGTTTCCTTTGTAGTGTCCTTAGTAGTTTCCTTGCTGTGCCTGGCCCGGGGGGCCCAGAGCTAAGGACAGTAACTCGTCAGAAGCTACATGTGGGCCTTGAAATCAAGATGCTACACTGGAATATTAGGTCTGTTTTGCAGATTTACTTGTCCAGGAAAGTGTCTAGGGACAGCCTGTGACAAGACCCCAAACAAGATTTAGGATATCATATAATGGTAATTATTTGTCTAGATTCAGCTTCCAGGTATTAGATTTTGTTGTACCTTTGTCTACTACATGACAGAACTGTAATGTATCAGATGCTGTCTTCTTCACACATACGTAACTAAAGACCTTGATTAAGTTACTTCTTACTCTTTCAAGAAGCCAAGCTGCCAGAAACACTTAATCAGTGTACTATGCACTTTTCAGATTTTGGATTACTCGCCCGTCTCATTTCTGAACCTTTGCCAATTTATCAATAATCGTTTGACTTTTGACGTGGAAGAAATGTTCAGGGCTGGCCCACAGCATCGTTAACTAGGAAATACAGAATGAATGACAGAAGAAGTGAAGCATCTAGGCCAGGACCACTCAGCTGTTCAGTGACATGGTGGATGCTCCCTGCTCAGGCCAAGGACTCCATTTCATCAAGGCTAAAATGTTCTTGAGTCCAGCGCTGCAGCAGCAGTCTTATCATCAGTTCTTTTGTTCAGCTGATTGATCTATTGTGACCCATGAATATTTTCAGTCCTGTTTATCCTAATGCAGTGTCCCAGTCTTCACCGGCAGAACCGCAATCTGTGTTTACAGATGCGTTAACCTTTGTCTGACTCTGTTAAAACAAGTCATGTAAAACCCCATCTCTGTCAAAGGCAGTGAGAATCTTGTCATTAGCTGCAGTAGGGTTTGTTTGGGTTTTTTTGTTGTTTTTTTCCTCCTGCAATATGTGTTAATTTTATAGAGCGCTCCAGAATCATGTTGTGTAAGTTCTCATCATGATTTACTATTTTGCTAGTGTGTGATTTTTTGCAAACTTTATTAGCTAGTTCCTATTTTATTTCAAAAAAAAAAAGAACAGTACTGGGCCAGGCACTCATCACTGCACAGCTTTTCAGAGACACCTTCTTCCATTAAGCATTCTCTTTAAGAAATACCCCATAAAACATATCAGTTACTTTTTAATCCACTTAGTACTTGCAATATTGATATTGGATAGTGCTAATTTTTAAATCAAAATGTCACACAATAGGAGGTTAAATGCTTTATGGAATTCTCACTCTGACACACTAATATGACAAAACCCCATTTCCCATTCTTTTGCTAGGAATGACTGTAATATTGACTGACCCACAATTTGCTGGCCATCTATTTAGCATGATTAAAAAAATGCCACAACAGTTTCAAACAGCGTTTCTATTTTTCCAGGATCTATAAAGAAAAATTAATGTTAGTGGTTTGCAGAGTTTGCTGCTTCAAGTACGTGCTCAGTAATCTCAAGAATGTCGGGAAAGCTTTGCAACAAGTATAATTAAATCCCAACTCTTCTATAAAGCAGAGAGACTTGGAATTAAAGACCTCACTACAAATCACTTCCAATTATTTGTAGACAGCCTCTTTTGTACAGAGCTCGCTTGGATTTTCATCTCCTTCAGTCTGCTCCCAGGGATGCATGACAAGGAATAAGGAACTGTGAAGTCCCCACAGTATGATCTTCTCCTGACCTTACCACACTCTCTAGCTATGCT
The DNA here is from genome assembly GCF_030936135.1 of Gavia stellata. Classification (NCBI taxonomy): domain Eukaryota; kingdom Metazoa; phylum Chordata; class Aves; order Gaviiformes; family Gaviidae; genus Gavia; species Gavia stellata. Next base: position 14,883,831 of record NC_082597.1, on the reverse strand, counting down.
TTGGGTTGCACTCTGCATCCATGGTTTGCTACACCACCAAGGTCAATATGGGATTGATTTTTGTGCCCAGGGGTAACAAAAGTGAAAATTTTGAAATCACAGAATAATTTAGTTCATAAATGCTGATACGGCCTTATTGAACTGCCTTGTTTACATGAAATGAAGTAAGAAAAATAGTAAACATGTAATATAAGCATCTAAATATATCAATAACAAAGATAGTTGTAAGGCATTAAACATAAGGAAGGTTCCATCTCAGCCTTGAATTTTTAGGATTTTTTCTTTCAAATGTAATTGAAATTGATGTAATCTTTTAACACATTTCAGCATAATTGCATTTCTAGAGGAAACAGCTCCTAACTTTTTATTCTTTTCCTGCACATTCTGCAAAATTGTAAACATAGTATGTTGTTGTTAAAAGGGACAGACATGACAGTGTCTGGGGTCCCAACGTTCTCTGCAGGAGTTTGAATGCAACCATTTGCCCACTTCTTCTGCAGGAGTTTGAAAAAGGTTGTTTACTAACCAGCAAGTTACAAATCCTTTGCAAACCACATCAGCTACATAAAATATTGAATAAGGCGTGCCTTCCTTTCTCATGAGACATTTGTGAATAAATTATTTTGCTTAAATTGGATGAAGAAGTTTGTCTAATACATCCTGGCACCTCTGAGTTGGTTGAAAGGGCAGCAGTGCTGAGCACTGCCATGCTCTCAGCCCTGTCCCTACCTTCAGGGCTGATGAGCCGCGCTAGCAGCAGCAGTTTGCTCTCTGTAGCTGTGAACCAGAGATGGCCATTGCTGCAGGCAGACTGTCAGACCTGCTGCAAAGATGCAGCCACCTTCATAAGCAGCTATGAATGTTTTGTTGCCCTAGGTAACTCCTTGTCCTTTCTTCTCGGCAAACGTGACCCAGCTGACAGCTTCACTGCAGCTTCTGGCCCCTCTTCTGTATTCAGTGGTGTGCATTCCAGGGGAGTCAGAGCCTGCTCTTCTGGTTTTTGGTTTTCTAGGTTGGTTAATCCTTGCTGCACATTTGCTTTTCCTTATTCTAGGGTATTTTTACTCTTTTCCAGGGCTGCACTGCTCTGTATCCTTTTCCTGCTACCAAACTTCCTCCCAGCCATCTGGATGCTCAGCAAAATCGTTTCCCAAGGAGTGGGTGTCCTCGCCTTGGGCCACAGGTTGTCTCAACAAGCACCTTGGTGCCTTCCCACCGTGAGTCATAGAGGCGCATCCTGTGCTGCCTCTGTGACAGACAGTAAGTGACAGTGGCAGCATCCTGGGAAAGAGCAGTTGGCAAGCTGGGAGAGGACAGAGAGTCTGCAGGCTTCTCATAAAAAGCAGAGCCTGAGCTACCCCTTAGGTACGCAGGAGAAGGAGCAAGCTGTGCCTCTGAGCCTGCCTAACTGTTCAGTAGTTACATGTCACATTTTCTTTGCCACCTGGAGAACTGGCTGACTCCCTTGTCGCTCTCACACATTTCTCCTCTGGCTCTTGAATTGCTGCATGCTGGGGAATCCTTACCCATTGCTGCCTGCACAGGCTGAATGAAACACACTCCTGAGATGGTTTTCTCAGTAGTGCTGCAGCAGAACAGCCACCATGCTCCAAGCAGAGCCATGTACAGAGCCCCAGCCCTTTCCAGCTTGCAGACCCATAAACATTTGCCAGGGAAGGTACAGAGCTGGTATAGCAAGTTTTGATAGACCATCAACAGACTCACTTTTCTCTGTCACTTTTTGCAGACACCTCAGAAACAGTCCATGATCCGGCGGTTATCAGCAGACCACAGTCCAACCTCATCAGGTTGTGATTTATCTAGCATTTACCTTTCAGGAGAAAGCAGAAATCTCAAACCTCCACTGGTGGATCCCAATCTTCACCATGCTAAACATCCTACTTACGCCTCCTAAGACACAGCTGCTGCCACATCAAATGTGGGCCAAAGCCCATATGTGGGTGGCTCGTGCTTGCAGAGCTCTGGTGGCTCCAGGACTCAGCAGCTCATGTGCTGTCAGCTCCAGGACCATGACATAGGTACACAGGACAGAAAAAGGACTGGAAAAAGAAGTTGTTCACCAGGTTTAACACTGCCCACAGAAGTTGTGTTTAGGAGAACGCAGATCTGCTGCACTGGGTTTCTGCATAGAGGAATCCCTGAATCCAAGAAAAATTTTGCTGAGCAAAATGTTTTCTTCTCACCCTTGTTTTTTTGTTGTTGTTGTCCAGACGAGCAAAGCAGGGAAGATCACATAAAAATCTGCCTGCAGAGAGATATCCTTAAAGCCTTTTTGTCAGCTGCCTCTTCCTTGCTCTTTTACATGGACAGTGTATGATATTATTTGCCATAGAGCAGAGGTTTAAATGCTTCCTACAGGAATGCAGTGGATAGATCCTCTTTTCTCAGGGTGAAGTATGTCCTTGTTCCATGAATGATGTGATGTTTAAATATTTCATCTTGCATGAGAAGGTTACTGAACCTCCTCTTGTTACTCCTTACTTGTGTTTTGTGCAGTGTGACTGCTGAAACAAAATTGTTGCCGTTTTTTTATTTTATTTTTAATACATAACTATATCAAAGCAAGGTAAAACCCTAAAAACTCCTTTGTAAGAGTCCAAAAGAAGAGCAAATACCTGCTGCAGCTGTTCAAAGATATACTCAGACAAGTGACCAAAAAAAAGAGACTGTTAGTTCCTACACATCACATGAAAGCAAAACATGATAATATTTGCTAGTCAGAAGTAAATTCAAGTCTATAGCAAGTATAGACTGAAAAAGCCTTTTTTTTCCTAAGTGACACATTTCTTTCTGGTTGGAAAGAAGAGCAATGCCAGAATGACTGTGGACATTAGACTAGGTTCTCAGTGCCACTCAGGTACAACTCTGGCATGTTCACATCAACTCCCCTGAACTTTGAAACATTTGATCAAACTCAGCTGTAAGTTTTAAAAGACTCATCGATACAAAAGCAGGGAGCAGCTCCCAGGCGAGAGATCAGTTCATTCTCTGCAGCCTTCTTAAAAGTGCATCACTGGGTGAATTTTCCCTGCTTTCCCAGTGCCCTCAGGCATGGGAAGCTGGTGTAACACTGGTTCTCGGTGAGTGGCTGTCTAGATGCCTCCCTCGACGCCTCCCTCAACTGTCTGCAAGCACTATTTGTCTGTGAGGGTTCAGGTAAGCCCTGAGATGAGCGTGGGGTAGTTAGCACCTCACCAGGGGTTGTTATCCCTCCAGGACAGGGGGGAGAGGAGCTGCCATCACTATCACTAGCAGAACTACATCTCCTTGCTGAAGGACTTGCACATTCAATCCTTCTTCCTGCTATTCACAATCTCAGCATGATACTGTATCACTAAACAGGCTAATAGTTGTTTAGTATAATAATTGAAAGTCTCTTAAATGCTTCTGAAAGTGTCCATCAGATGCATTTTTACAGGCTGGATCAGTCTCTAAACATTTCATCTTTCTGCATGGCAAACCTACACACAAGTGTTAGTATTTTAATTTTACGTTTTGAATGGAACTAATTTTTTTGAGTGGTTTCAATCATAATAGCTCTAAATCATCTGAGCATTTGACTCCTTACCTGTTCTTGCCATATGCCTTAACACCAGAGACAACAATTAAATGAGTGGCATCCCCCTCCCATAGATGCCATAAAATTTCATCTCTGTCCTGACAAATAAGAAATAGAAGCGCTTTTTCTTTTTCACATATGCAAAATATCATCCTAAGGTAAAACTGAATAAAAAACTTGAGGGCACTGAAATATGAAAGATGAAGAGTAATGTCACTACATTAGATTTGTGGGACTAGCAGCATTAACTGCATTATGTCAACAAAAGAAACAGTAATTCTCCATAAAGCCGTTTTCCTAGGATCATTTCCAGAGATCAGTTTTACAGAGACCACGGTCTTTGAAAGTCCCACTCAGAGAGTTATACATTATAATAATGTAGTGGTTAGATGTTCTTGAGACAGACAAAGCATTAAGTCCAGATAACAATTTCTTATGGGAGTTGGACCAACCTTCAACACACATCCAAAAAAAAAAAAAAAAGACTTTACAGTGGCATCTTTGCTTTTAAAGAAATATTATTAATACTAACAAATTACACAATATTACTTGATTTGTCTATGTTATTTAATTTAGTACTATACAACATCTCATTTTACAAATTAAAGTTATAAATAATCTACATCACATATGAATGATGGAAAACATCTCTATAGATGTGATTCTGGGACGCACATGCAGAAGAAATTCAAGTGAGAGTATTTGGCAGTGGTGCAACTGGTATGTGTAATGCTGGTACCCCAGTTAATGAAGGATATTAATTAATTACAAATGATTCACAGAAAGATCAGAACAGCAGCGAAAGGGGAAGACATGCTTCAACCTGAAAGACCCTAGATCCCAAATCTGTCTGATTAGCAAAGATGAGGCTACAAAAGGAATCGATCAACCCACATATATACATTCAGAACAGAAACGTGGTAATAGATGTCTTCTAACCATTACACAAAAGCAGATGATGATTCACTGGCTAGAAACTGAATTCAGATAAATTTCAGCTAGATGTAGACTCTTAAAAGCAGTGGCAGAATTTGAGAGTTGTTGTGATTTCCGCATGCCAGGAACCCTGCAGGTAATGAATAGAGGTCTTTCTAGACAAATGTTCTCTCAAATGCAATTTATTTAAGGAGGTCTTCTGGCCTGAACTATGGAGGTCAGGCAACTCACACCCTGTTTTGTAATGCAGAAAAGGCTGGCTTGGGGTTCACGTACTCCTGCTCAAAGAGTGCAGTCACCTTCAAACACATTTTAATTTTTAATACACACTTATATGGAGTTGAGCATTTGAAGTGATATTGTTGTATTTATTTGTACTAAATAATCTGCAGGACCACGGTTCTCCCTCGTATTCCTCGCTGGTAACACCCTACCAGCAGCGGTTCTCTCCTTGTTGTGGCACACTGCTGCAAGCCCCCAAACCCAAACTTTCCAGATGGTGAGCAACACATCCTATTTGCTGGATTTCCAGACCTGCTCCCCTCCAGTGCGTGCCTGCAAGCCACACTCTCCCTGAATTCATCACCTCTGAGGCAATGCGTGTGCTATGGATTTGCTGGATTCACCTCAAGTTCAGAAGCTCAGCAAGTTTAGTTGTGAAACAAGCTATGTGGAAAAGCGAAGGTTAAATTCCTGATTACAAACCAAGTTCTGGAAGGGAAACAACCAACAACAAAAACAACTTCCAGTGTACTTGTCATTGTGAGATTTCTCTGGGGCACAGAAGCTGAGGAAACAAATCAGCAGTGCTCCGCTCCTTCAGTGCTATCTCAAGGAATCAGCATCTCTCTTGCGTTTCTGTCCCCCCTGTGACAGTGACAGTTGTCGGGTTGCCACTTGAGTGCAAATGAAGTATCAAATAATTTCCTGGGGACTTCAGTTCCCCTTCCTCCTTATCTTCTAATTTAGGGGAACTTAACTGTGTCACAGCTTTGATTAGCTTTTCTTCTCCGTGAGAATGCAAACATCGTCAGGCTTGTCTGGGACCAGGATGTGCTCTCTCTGCAGAGCCTCTATGCAACATTGATTTCTCATGTGTGCTTTACCCTCCCAGGCAGTCAGATGTGCAATGGAAATCTTTTTCTTCATTTTAAAAGTTCGTAAAAATCACAGCTGATAAAGAAGTATTAATTGTGCAATGGATAGGCTGGCAGTATGTGAAGCTTCACTGGCTTTTTGCAAAAATAACACCTGACATATTCATTGTAGAGATAACCAATTTGCCATTCAGAACGCCTTCTCCCCATCGCTTTGCCCTTCTTAGGCACTGTTCACCATTTTTAGGGGATTTTACCACCACAGATAGTCTCTGCAAAGTATCTCCATGTAACGGTGGAGAAGGCTTTGGTATATACACTGAATATATATTCAGGGGCTCAGTTCAGTTGCCTGCACTTCAATAAGGTGGACTATTTAACATCACCCTAGAGAATATTGTTTCACCTCCAGCTGCCATCTCAGAAGTGTATCCTGTAATAGGTCTTGATTAGTGTTTGCCCCCATGTTTCCAATACTCTAGGGTATTTCACAACCTATTTGTAGGAAACTGAATATAGACCCCTTAATGTTCATTGCTGCAGAAGAAACTAAAGCAGGTATCTCTTTTCTAAGACACATGGAAATCCAGGTACCTTTCTAAAGCAACTCATTCCAATGACATAACACCAACTCCCCAGAAAGTTTATTGTTGTAGACTTTTATTCTGAAGACATGTTATGGATACTTTTGGTGGCTTCTATACCTGAGCAGAGAAGCATTCAGCTTGTAAGAAAAAGTACTTTTCCTATTCAATAGGTTTGCTAATTCAGTCAGGAGTCTGACGGTCAATGTGTTTGCTGGAACTGTCTCCACAGAAGCAGTTAGATCCTAGATCTGAGCTCAAACACCAGTTGTTGCTGAAACTCCAGCTTATTTCTGTTTCATATAGACCCATAAACTTTTAAAACAGAAAAAAAAAAGTGACATTTTGAACCTCAGCAATTATTTACTGCTTCACTGGCATTACAGTTGGAGTAGCTCTGAGTCAGTTTTAAGGGCCCTGATTCATACACTCAACAATTTTACATCAAAAAAATCAAAAGAAGTATTTAAAAACAAGGGTTTGATCTTGACAGCACTTCAGCTGCTTTACACCTTGAAGATAGTATAAAATTGCCATTAAGTCAGTCTTGGTAGGAGAAATCTTTGGTAATATATAGACACTAAGTGGGCTTTTGTGTTATCCCCCTTCTCCTCTGGCACCATTTACAGCATGGCTAAGAAACACCAATTCCCACAATTTTATTGAATCCATTGATTTAAGTAATTGTAGCTGTGGGGATCAATGGTGCCCACTCTCATTTCAGGTAGTTTTTAGGCTACTCTGAGTTGCACTAGGAGATGATACTAATACCTCTGGAGGTAACCTTATCTAACATCTGCTTAAAGTTGTGCTGTCACTGCCCTCATCAGTAGCCAAGAACTGCAGCCAAGTCCTCAGTCTACAGAGCGAATGAGGGTAAAGTCAGAAGCAGAGCAAATAATGAGGAATAATGCAATCTGTTTCCAGAGGACATGGATCATTAGGTTGATTAGACCAGCAGATGGTAAAGGAAATTCAGTGTAGAATTCTGTAAAATAATTAGTCCAAGATCGAGGAAACAGCCCAAGAAATAGGTGCTAAATGGAACAATCAAGTAAGACTGGGAGCTTGTATGAAAACAATAATTGGAATTTTCATGCCAACTAATGCCTCAGAAAGAAAAATACACCTAATGTTGTATCGATAAAAGACAAACTACAGAAAGGCGATGCTTTTTCTGTATGAGACACTTGTCAAGCACTATTTCAAACACTGAGCACTGCATCAGTCCCTGCACACATCGATAGTTTATTATTACCTTGGAGCGGGTACAGGCTAGGTCAACAAAGATTGCACTAGCTCTGCAAAACAGGCTATAAAGTTAAAGGAGCTGTCTTTCTTTTTATTAAAGAGTCTTCAAGGGGACACAGTGGAATTTTTTTCAAGTTAAGAACTAGATCAATAAAGTCAATGTAGATAGTGTTTTTAAACCTGTATGGGGTTAAGACTATTTTTCAATAGGAATGAAACAGGGAACACATTATTATGGAAGGCTAATGTACAAAATGAGTTAGGAGTATAGGAGAGGCTTGATGGTATCTGAATTGTAACATCACCATATCCAAACAAAGTAGAATTAATTGTCTGGCCTTGTGAATAATAAATAGTTTACAAAAAAACAACCAGGACGGCCCTTTTTCTCTTCTCAGAATATGCAAAAGTCCACCTGATAGTTAACTGATACTGCACTACTTACCCTGATGAATCTGAACTCCGTAGGTTTGGAGCAGACCCCAGGGATCAGAGTTACGGGGAGCCTGTTCCTGATTTGCCCAGACTGATTGACCTTGTAACACTGGACATAAAGTGGCTCAACTTCTTTGGGTGCTGACTCCACTTTGCAAAGTGCTATGAGATAACTAAATAAAAGGCACTAAAAGAATGTGATTGTCAATTATTTATTTGTGCTGGGTCTCTTACTAGTGAAAGAGAGAGCTACCTAATTTCTCTGTTAAATCCTTGAGCACTCCCATGTACTTTTCACAGGCGCTTGTTTCTGCCTATAATAAAGGAAACCATTCATATGTTATATTCCCACTACTGTTACCATCTTTACTGAATATCACACAAAAAGTTCATAGCTGATGACATTTTCCCAAGCCACAGAGTAACAAGTGACCTACTTTTTAATAAGGAAACACAACGCTTCTCTCTTTTACAGTTTTTTCTTATTTTACCACCGGTTGAAATAGGACTGGCATGTAATGCACTTGCACAACATCAGCACTCCAAGTGTGTATACCAGCACCTCCCCAGGTACTGCCACAGCACAAGCACCTTTTGTATTAGGCTTTTTAAATTTGCATTCTGGAGCTTCATATCTCCTGCCTCCTCTGTATAGCTGGAGATTGGATGCATTAATGAGCAATGGCTTATAGATTGTTTCACTGTCAAGTTCCCAGTCCACACCCTAGCTAGGGCTCAATATGACGTGCAAGTATAGTCAGGAGTACAAGGGCTGTATGAGACCAACAGCCACTGAAGCTGCAGGACCAAAGTTAACAGAACTAGAAGCAGCGCTTGGTAGGATCTGGTCTAGAGCTGGTCCTGGTTTGAACAGTATCAGTAAGAGAATCAGACGGCTAGAACAAATATATGGGGTGTACCTTGCATTCATCTGATACTCAGGAGGTGTGTCTTGTATGCTGGAAGGATAGAATAATGCTGTGTCAGTGGAAATCTAGCAGGAGGATGTGCTTAATAAAGCAGGCCCTTTGCAGCTTCACGGCAATGACCTGAGCATCCTGGAGTGTGAATTCATGCCTGGCAGAGGTAGACAAGAGGACTGCAACTGAAGGCAGCTGTGAGCAAAGGATGATGAAAAGGGAAAGTTTTTTGCAAATTACTATTCACTGATCATGATCTTGTCCTCATTTTGCAAATCTGGAATCCTGTTAAGGTGGTTGGATGCTTTGCAGTGCCACTCAGGCAGGACACTTTTCAAAATATTCTTAGTTGAGACAAGACCCGTGCAATGATGTATAGGGCACAGCCAGGTTTCTGATCCTGTGGGCTCATCTGCTCTGGCTTTGCCTTGATTAAAAATATCATGATGTAATTTATTCAAGAGGAGACAGATTGACAGGCAGAGGATTTAATTAAACAAACTTTAAGCCAGTTTTGAATTCCTCATTCACAGCTACGTGGCACAAAGGCACCGATTCAGGAAGGAAGAGAATCTGCCCCACCAACGGTGGACATATTCACTCCAGTAATATTTCAGGGGAGTTCCCTCCCTTCCCCTCTTCTTTGTACTTATTTCTCACAATATTTGTTCTTGGAAGCCAGGTTATTCAATAGGGAGCACAGAGCCGAAGTCAGGGCTACATGTGTGTATAATGCATGCGCATAAGTGGATCTTCAAGGTTGATTCTTCTGTTGTCTGCCTCAGTTTGCAGGTTAATGTAAAGTAGGTTTTCCCACTTTGTTCTTTAAGTAGTTTTTGCCATCCTCAATTCCTTATGGAATTAACTTTGAGGTTACAGAAAATAATTTCATAAAAGCAGTATTACCAAAAATTAAATGGAGAACTTGAGGTCTGTTCAGAGGAAAATCCTTTCCATTTCTTCAGCATTTTTAATATTATCTGCACGCCCTCACTTGTGTTATTTGCATTAGGCTTATCACTGAAGACTGGGGAGGTTTAGGTAAAGAAACAACCTGCATAAAGAAATAAATCACTTTACACACACTTTAAAAAAAAAAATGGTGAAATCTTGTGGTAGCAGAGTTTGAATTTCTCCTGTTCAGTTTTTGCTCCTGTAGTGGGTTCCAGGACTGTGAGATTTCATCCTTTAAGACTTTCATGCGATTTTGTTTTGCATAAGCATATTTCATTTTATATTATGATGTGGACCAAATTCAGGGTTGGTGAGCTATGTGCCATTCCTTTTGAAGTCACTGGGTTATTAATTCTCACAGAAGTGAGTAGTAAAACTAGATTTTGGTCTTTATTTCTCAGAATGGCATCTCTGCATTGAAGAAAATAGATAATGAAGTCCAGACAAAAATAATATCGAAACAATGTAAACAGTTCAAAATCTTTGATTTATTCCTTGGACATTAAAAGAGTCTAAATTCTGATTTTGGTGGTTCAGGTTTTCACAGCATTCAGTCTCATTACTGAAGCTTTGTGCACTTGCAGCAGAATTTGCATCTTAAAGGTTCTGAACAGAAATGCAAATAGTGATTTTTCCAGCTACTTGCAAGAATGGTCTTATGATCCCCAGAAGTCAATTATTTGTTTACCTTTATACGGAGGATTTAATAGTAAAAATATCCTCTAGTAATAAACCATCTCCTGTATTTCATGTGGATTTAGGAAAGCTAATAATTAGAGGAAAAATGTATTTAGTAATGTTACAGGCAGTAACCTTCAGAATTGTCCATTCTGAAGAATTCCCATCACTGCCACGGTCGCAGGTTAGGAAGGCTCCTTAATACCAGTTGTGTTTCCCAGAAGTGAGCAGCCACCCAGCCCAGCATGCTCTTCTGCAGCCTCCAGCAGCCACCTGAGCGGCTCCCAGAAGGACACGGACAAAGGGTGACCCATGGATCCTTACTGGGGTGTTCACACAGAAGCCCAAGGACATCTACTTACATGTCTTCTCCTCTGCTCCTCCGTCTGAAATACTCAGTGCCCCACAAAGAAAAGGGAATGAGGTGGGGGAGGAAGAGAGGACTTCGCCTCCTGAGTACCCAGATCCTCAAATCCACACGGATGATCCCACACCTTTTTGGTATGGTGGGATCATCCCACCATACCTTTTCCACATTGAACAAAGTCTCCAGTGCTGATGGATTGATCTCCCCTTTGTAATTTCCAAAACTCTGCAGTGCTCCCAAAAAGTTTTCCTGGAGTAAGTTGAAGGAAATATAGAACTAATAGAAATAGTATTTCTAATAATATTTAGCATAATTAAATAATACAAGGAATCATTCCTATTCATGTTGAATACAACCCAAACCTTTTAATTCACCTGTAGTTATTGAGATTTCCCTTTGTCCCAGAGACTATCATTTTTCTGCCTCAAAGACCAGTTTGGCTTTGGTGTGCTACAGCCTCTGTAAAGCCAGACTGGGGAGGGAATAAAAGATGAAGTAATCTTCCAATCAGCCATGGATCATAATTACTTCTAGTACTGCCATCTTCTGTAATTAATACAAACTGCAAATGAAGTTGCGCACAATTCCTGCTGTGAGAGAGGAGAGCAACACCGATGTAATGCCTCCTAGAAGGACTACATTATGAGGAACTGATGTGGAAAGATGTCATAAATAATTTATTTTTCAAGAAATAAAATGCTGATAGATGCGGAGTAAAAATTTCTGCAGCTTTTGCTATTAACTATCTTCATACTCTCCTGCACTCTTATGTAACTGCCCTTTGAAATACTTTTTCACATGTTTTGAGATCATCACTGTAAATGCAGAGTTTCTTTGGCTTGAGACGAACAGAGCAGAGGGGTTAGAGGTACAGCGTGATGAAGATGCATGTGCCATTGCCGTTGTTCTTCTTCCTGAGAAAAAGGAACGAGTAGTACCCTTAGGCACTTTTTCTCTAACAATACCAAGCTGTCTGTTGTGATTCACTGAGGAATAATTGCTTTGGGATGTTTCAAAACTAGTTTTTAAGTGAAGGATGCAAAATTACTTCTTACTGGAGATGCAATGAATCTAGCTGACACTTTAATATGTTTATTAAAAGGCACATGAGGCAGGTGAAGCAGTAATAAATATCCATGCGGAGAAAGATCATGCATATCTGTGGGATGCTATCCAGTTAAAAGCATCTTTGAAAAATAAGTGAAGATTCATCGGTTTCTCCAAAGTTTTATTTCTGATTTATTACTGAGACATTTTTAAAAATTACTATCTTTGATAAGTGACACAAGCTGAAGGGAAATATATACAAAACAATTTTTCTAACTTTAATCTCCCTATGTCTGGAAAAGTGCTTGAAGAAACATTTTGATCTCTCTGCCTTTCAGCGAAGTGTAATCTGTTTTAGGTTTGAGGAGTTTTGACCTAGTGCTGGTGCCTTCTCCACACCCCTTTCCTCAAACAAATGAATTACTTTTCCCTGTGGCTAGAAAACAGTAAAAAGAGCAGAGGTTCAATTTATTTTTATAAGGCATTGTGCATACAAAACCTTAGGAAGCACAATAATTGCAGCAAGGGAAAATGTTGTAAACTGTAGTAGTATAAAATCAGAGGAGATATGGGGCCATAAACTGGGGAATGCTTTGGTAGGAGTAAGGCACGGCGTGGGGCACAGCCTGCAAGGTTATAAGCAAAACAGACTGGAGCACTTTGGAGCTGTACTTTTGAAAGAGATGATGTGTTAATAAGGGAGGTGTATAATAGCCTTTGAAATTATTGTATTTGTAGCTGGTGTGACAGCAGCAGTGAACCCTGTAATGGGAAAGAAGGTCCAAGGTTATGACTCAGGCTGGTCTGAGATCTAAGGAGAGCCACAACATGGAGGTCAGTGGGAGTAAGTGTAGCAATATGCACAGGTCCCAACCACTAGCCCCATTAAGGGACTTCGGGATGATTAGGGTGTTTTTGTAGCTGACAGAAAGCCAAGAGAGGTCTTTCAAGAGAAGAATATAGACCTGAAACTATACTGATAGGGCTTGAAATAGTCTAGGCAGAAGGTGAAAGCACATGCAGATGCACAACCAGAAACCAGCAGAAGTGGTTTATTAGGAGGCAGATTAATGGAGAATTATGCAAAATGCAGAAACGAGGAGGGTAAAGACCAGTTTCTGGGTGAGGGTGTCTCCAAAATGCTAGGCTTTTCTTAAGATGTGGAAAGAGATGATTTAGAAAGGTGATGGATGAGACAAGGGTGTGACCATGGGGATTTCTCTTACCAAAAGTAATGTTCCTTTCTGGGTGCTGAACTCAGGGAAATGAACCCATCCCAGCTCACAGTGAGGTTAGTGCGGGAGGGAGAAAGACTTATCCGAAGAAGATTTCAAATTGGCTAGTGTCAGCAAGCGGTAATGAGAAGTGGAGGTGATAATAGAGACTATGATAAGCAATCTGTCCAGGTGGAAGGAGATGAAAAAAAGACTTTAAGACACAGAATAAATTTTCTGATCTACCGCATCCTCTTGGCACCATGCTAATGCAAATGAAATGGAGAATTAAATATCCACTGTATGAAGCAGTCACTTTCAGAGAAGACCAGAATTTCCTGCGGGACAAAAGCAGGTCTGAGTATGGCACTACAGTCGTCAGTATGAACTTCAGAGTAATAGGAAACCAACCATATTACTGTATAAATGATGAAAAATGGTGTACTTCTATCTGGAGCACTACATAGTGCCAGAAAGACCCGTTAACTGGTGGAAATGCCCTTTGACCAGCCTGAAAAAAGTCTCACAGGGAAGTTCTTGTACCCAAGACTTCCCCTGTTGCTCTGCAGGTGCAGGATAATTTAGTTAGGCTGTGATGGTAACTTAAACTCACTAGTATGGTGGCTTGCTTGGAGAGTGTGTTTTCACAGATCGTGTCTTGGCTTTTCTGTGTTTGGCAACAGTTGATAACAGGTAAAGGCAGGTGAACTGGTCCCTCATCCCTTGATACTGTGAAGACAGGGCATACAGGCAAACTGCAGTGTGATCCACTAAGCGTCAACATGCTTCTGCAGATAAAGCTCACATTCCAGCTGCAATCCCTCTATCAGCCAATAGCACTTGGTCCCACAGCAGAAGACCTCCCAGTGCCAGAAATCTTTGGTAGCATTCATTGGGCTTAACCGCCCGGTTGAGCTTTTCCATCCTCTGTTAGCTGAAGCATTTTGTTCACCTTTGGCAATTCCATTCCATCTTTTGCTTTGGAGAAGGCTGCAAGCAGCCAAACCAAAAGCCTATTCCAACACTGAAACAAGTGATTATAAGCTCTATTTGAGCTGCAGATGGCAGGCTTACGTACTACACGCTGCAGCTATAACTGCAGCAAGGAGCTCCCTCTGAGCTGCCAATACTTTATGAAGTAGGTACCCACTGCAAAATGGAGAGATCTGGTGTTGCATTCTGCTTCTGTGGACCCTGATTTTTATTCTGCATGCACATGCCACTTTGTATACGATGTGCACGTTTGCTAGAGAGTCAGGTGCCACGGCAATTTCAAAATCGGATTTTCTTCTGAATTAAGGAGACATATGTGTTCTACCTTATGTGAGTGAAAGCTGGCGGGAATTCAAAGATACAGTCGCTCGTCCCTGGGGATTCCCAGCTTGTCTCAGTGAGCCAGGCTGCTACAGCCGTTATCCAGGGAAGCGGCACTCCAGATGGATTACCTCTGCGGACGTCAGCAGTACAATTGGATTAGGTAAGCTGTCTGCATGCCTGCTCATTTCACTAACCAGCTCCTGGCATTAAATGACCCAGACATGTCCTAAAATGTTTTTCCTCACCATTAGACTCAGATGCCAACTTATGTTTGCAGGTGGAGAGGGCAGAGTGACCTGCAGCCCACAGTGCAGAGATCAGCAGAGAAGCACAGAGCAGAGCGGACATGGGGACATGTGGCGGGGACTATGTGATCTGGCACAATCCCAGGCATTCAAAAGCAACATGCATAGACTCTAGGTCAAGAATGGCATCCAAAATACTTAAAACCCCTTTTCTCAAGGAGGATGAATAACCTTCCTGTAAACAATTAACTGGAGGACGTTTTACTGAAGACAAACAGGCCAAAACTTTTGCTTCTCTTCTGTAGTTTTTTTCCCTTTCTTCCACAGTGTTTCTAAAAATGTTTAGGCTACAGAAAATCTACAGCTCTTTTACTAGGAACTACATCTCTAACACAGATGGTACCCCTGGTTTCTGGATTGCTTTTTTTCCCCACAAACATTTCTGCCCCTCTGCTTCCCTTTTTGGTGTCAGACTTTCTGCAAGCCTTATTGATCTCTCTCTTTCTTGAGGGCGTATCTTTCTTCCTCCAGAAGGAAGATGTATCAGGGTCTCTAATTTATCTTTTGTTCCACCAAACACTCTCTTTACCCACTCTTATTACTCTCTTTTTCTCTTCCTGACCTCCATTTCTCTGTTAATTCTTCCTTCAACACCTGACTTCAACTCTCTTCCAAACTAGCAAATGGACTCCTGTAATTCCTTACTGTTTTATTTCTTCTCCTTCGTTCTCTTTCCTCTGTTCCCATCTCCCTTCATTATCCATTAAGGGGAGGTCTGGAAACACAGGGAACACTATTATGTCCTTTTTAAAGTGCAAAATAGTGCCCATATATTCATATTGAGGAAAGCCACTGCAGTGTATGGTCCATGGTGCTGGGAGCAAAGAGGTAATAAAAAAGTCATTTACTACATTGATAATTCTGTAATATTAGTAATAAAATTAGATGTTAAAAGTTGGAAGACAATGTGCAGATTTACTGCAAGTATACACTGACAAATCCACTTACATCCATACAGAGTGTATCTGTCAGCTTTAGAAAGACACGGACATTAACAGTGTTCAGCAGGAATTTTTGGATCAAACAGGCAGGCAAGAAAGGTGTTGGCATCTTCTCAGAACTACCTCCCTGACCAGTAAGAAGCCCATACAGATCTGGGAAAGGCCTTTCTCCAGAGTGACATTAGCAGAACGATCAAGGCAGAACAGTGAGAGGTCACAAAGAAAAGATAGCAAAAGTAGGTAGGAAGTTAGTGGAAAAGGGCAAAGGTGGAATCTGCAAGGAAGCTCATGTGATGCTTGAACTGGGATGAGGTTTCAGGAACAGTGGGGAGGAGATGGAATATGAGTCCACAGCTTATCACAAGTTCTACTAAAATTATCACATTCATTTATGATACTAATTCTGGACTAGAAATATGAAATCAGACTGGGCTGCCACTGACACTATGGTAAATGCGTACAGTTTTTAAACCAAATGTGAAATCCCAAGGAATTTTGCACTGAAAGGAATGCTAATGGCCACATGAGACAGCAAGTTATGACTGCAATAGCATTTCTTGATGGTTTCACACCTGTGAGTTAGCGAAACAGCCCAGGTAATGCACCTGATGTTCTGGGTGAGACTGAAGTCTGAACTCGGACACCTGAAGTCTGGACTCAGCAAACTTGGAAGCAAATTCAGATGCTCTGAAACCAGGTGCCTGCTAGAGCTCCCCCGTGGGACGTGCTCACATCGCAGATACAGAAATGGCACCGTTTGTGATGGTGGGAATACAAACAGTGCTAGAAGAGGAAAGGAAAAGGAAAGGAAAAAAAAATTGTTGTTTTTACCCATTTGAATGTTTCCTGCTGTTACCAAGAAGTACTGTATCACTGATGTCAATTGTAGTCTTTTTCTTAAAACTTTCACCATGTCCCTGTCAAGAACCATCTAAAAATGCCTGACTTTTGATCTTACCTATGGGAAGTAACACGATTAGAACCAGCTTTCTTACTGTGTCCCTACAGCTAATTGTGTGAAAAATTACTTCAGCATAAGCAAAACTGATCAACTATCCAAGTACTACACTTCAAGATTAGACATGGATATGGGTTATCAGGAGAGAGCGCTCTGAGGTTTGTACGAATATGCCCCATAGCGGATGCCAAAACATTTTATAAACCAAACTTGAGTAGTGCATCCAGAGCCACAGTGTCCTCCTCTTCCGATTCAGGCTCTCACAATTCTCTCCAGCCTCCTGGCTGCATTGGGCAGAGCAGCGGCAGCAGGACGAGGAGGTGATCCTTCTCCTCTGCTCAGCACTGGTGAGACGCAGCTGGAGTGCTGGGTCCAGTTCTGGGGTCCCCAGTACAAGAGTGACATTGTCATACTGGGGCAAGTCCAGTGAAGGGCCACAAAGATGATGAAGGAACTGGAGCACCCCTACTATGAGGAAAGGCTGAGAGAGCTGAGACTGTTCAGCCTGGAGAAGAGAAAGTTAAGGGGGATCTCATCAATGTGTATAAATATTGATGGGGGGAAAGCAAAGAAGATGGAGCCAGGCTCTTCTCAGTGGTGCCCAGTGACAGGACAAAAGGCAACAGGCGCAGGAAATTACATATCAATATTGGAAAAAACCCCAACATTTTACACTGTGAAGGTGACCGAGCACTTGCACACGTTGCCCAGAGAGGTTGTGGGGTCTCCCTCCTTGGAGATCTTCAAAACCTGACTGGACACAGTCCTGAGCAACCTGCTGTAGGCTGCTCTGCTTTGAACAGGAGGTTGGAGTGGATGGCCTCCAGGGGTCATTGCCAACCTCAGCTATTCGGTGATTTGGTGATTCTCAGATTCTGCAGCTCACAGATTTTTTTTGATTTTTAATAGCCTTAGTTAGAAAAAGAAAGGTATCATGTAAATGGCAGCAAAATACTGCAAATGCCTGGCAAAGGACAAAACCATGGTATTTTTAGAGACAAAATAATTTTGCCAGCAGCATTTGGCATTAAAAAGGGCTATGTTAGCTGGGTGTCATCATTTCATGGTTCTTTCTCAAACATAATTCCAATCCAAGCCTCCATTTGGAAATCCAAGGCTTTACCCTATCTGAGTGCTGATTTTAAACTGATTTTAAGCAAACAGAACTTCAAGAGAGGAGGAACATAAAAGAAATTTTACAACCAATTAATAAAATGTTAATACTCAATCAAACCTCCACCTAAGTGGGTTGCAGTTCAAGTCTGCTTTGAATTCTCTGATGCTGGCTGTGAGCAGCCTCCTGCTGCCTCCCTATATCTCCTCTCAAGCAGCTCAGGGACACTTCTTCCTTACTCATGGTGACAGCAGTGACTTTCCGACCCTCTGGGACTCCAGACAGCAGATGCAGAGAAATGAGTCATAACAATCATGGAATTTGCCACATCTGGCAAGTGGTTTGCTTAGTTAGTGCTCTGCACGTGCTTCGCCATGAGCTCTATGCATGAAAACAACATGATGAACTTCGTTGGTAGGTGTGTGCTGGACATCTTCATAGAGAGTGGAAGCCATCAAAACAGTGTTAAGTGGCACTGATGGACATTTATTCAGGTTTTAGAGTAGTGTTTCTCAGCCTATTAAATGAAAGACCATCGAAACTGAAAAGAATCCAAAGACCATCCTGTACAGTGTTGCCATAATTGTATTCATTTTCAGTTAAAAGCTGGTTGCATTTTGAATGCCCAACCATTGCTTTTCTTCTACACCATTCTGTTTGCTTCCTTGCATATACACCGATTTTGTTGTAGAGGGGTGGTTTTGCAAGTGCCCCTTGTGTTTTTACAAACAGATAAAGAAAAGTACACTATGCTGCAAAGAAAGTTGTTCTTGGGCTGATGGTTTCAATGACCCCTGCAATCAGGGAGGGACATCTGCCTATTGCACGGGAGCTCAACAGATCCTGAGCTCTACTTCAGAGTGACAAATGAAAGAGTCAAGAATCAGATTTTCACTCATGATCTGAAGTCACTAGTCAAAACTCCAAAATCAAGAAAAAGGCCTTGAAAGCCATGAGATTTTTAAAAGAAGATTGTTTGTTTGTGTTTATTATTCTTTGGCCATACATACTCTACATGAAGCAACCAGCTTTTCCCACTCTCCTGAAATTATTTAGAAAGGTAAGCTGACCTTTTGCTGCTGCAGAAATTCCTGTCATTATACATACTTGCTACATGTTCCACTTTGGTGTCAAACTCCTCTTTTCACCAGAAATCTGCCATTTTACCAGCAGCCTACCAGTTTGCAGGAACCTGGCATTCCAGGCAACCAGCCACCTGGAAATCCTGGGTGAATCAACCGTATGGAAGCCATCCTGGCTGTGAGCGCTGAACAGCTTCCTTAACAGCTCTCATTGCCAGCTCCTCTCACATAAAAACTGGGCATTTCAGGCATGAAGAGGACTTCTCCCCAGATCCACAGTCAATGCTTGTGAGAGGGTTCGTAATTATTGTTTTACAGCTAAACTGGCTCCAGCTCCCACTAAAATCCATGGCATGCAAAAAGGATTGCAAGAATTGTTTTGTTGTACTTAGAATGTAGTAAGTCCTTGACTGTTGTTCTTCTGGAAGTCATGCTCTATCCGCACCATTCAACAAGCTCTGTACAGCAATTTAATATGTGCATGATACATTTTTATTTCTTTCTGTATATGTAAAGAATCAAAAAATAAGGTAGCATATAAGCCATCGCTATATTAGCATCTACCGACCAATTCCATATTTCTCATCATTTGTTTTATTTTGTGCAACAGCCTGTGCCATCTAGTTGCCTCTGTTTTTCATGGGCTATTGATGCCACAGGTATTGTCACTGCTGTGATGGATGTGAGCTATCTGTAGGCGAAGTGCGAGCATTGATTTGTGTGCAGATGAATGAGCTGTGCGAGGGGCAGGTGTTGGCAGCGTGTCTGTGCACAGTGGAGAGACCTTCCTGTGACAGGTTTCTGTGTGTATGGCATATACAGCAGTGCAGATCCCACCCAGAGAAAACTGCTAGGCATACCTGGTTGCAGCTTTCCACCCCATCGTTAGTGGGGCATTCCCTGTTCCTCTTTTTCCCTCTTTGTCTATTCATATGACCCAAATTTGGGGTGAAACCAACTAACCAATCTGCTACGTTACATCAAGGTCCCACATTCCTAACGTACAAAAGTCTAAATACAGTGTCAAGTCTATGTGCACACACAAAAAACAAGCTCTCCTACCCTTTCTGGACACACTCCTACTCAGGCTTCCCATCTCTCCTAGGTTTTATATAGGTTTTGCTCACCAAGCTTTTCCACATCAGCTTCAGGCTGACCTAGCTAATCCCTAATTAATCTCTGGCAGCCAAAGATGCAACTGTGCCCTGCAAGGACAACCTCATGGTTGAGGCCTCAAGTGAGGCCGTCATGGAGATGCATTTGTATTGTTGGTGTCTGTTAAGGACCATCAGATCTAGTGCCCTCCAACATCCCATAGTAAAATCCTTTTAGCAACAGTCCCCCTTGGTTTGCATAGCACTGCAGAGTGATGTTTTTCTGCTGAAAGCCTTAGCGGGTTCTGCAACAGGGGCAATTGCTTAATCGTTCACCTGTGAGGGCCTGATTCCCTTGGGCTGAGCTGTCTGGCCTCCTCTGACCACTGTCTGGCCTTTGTGTGCATTTGGGTTAGCAGTTAACCAGATATCCCCACAGCGTTAGCTGGCACTCATCACCTAACAAAAGTCCAAGCTTCCTGACCATCCTTGAAACATTAAACTGTTAGCTCCCATTCTATCCCAAGGCTGAAGAAGGCCTGCTGGCTTCACTCGCAGAAATATTCTGATGTGAGAAGGAAGTGGCCTAAGCTCAGATCTTGACCCTCTAGGTAGGATGTATGTTTCCAACATTTGAATGCCTGAAGCTGTTTTCCCCTCTGTGCTTCAAAGATGGCTTAGCAGGTCTTACGGCCTTGCATCTCAGTCTATTCCCTAATGCCAAGCTGCTCCATAGTAAGACAACCTCTCGTTTCTGAGAAACCTTTCAGTGCAGTAATCAATGCTGCATGTTCAAGAAATCCCTGAAGCTGTAAGATCAGAGTTTTCATTAATATTAAGAAGTTTGCAAAATTGCATAATTATGGAGTTAGCTAAGAAGAGAGGTTACCATATGCAGAGAAAACAGCCCGTGGATCTACACAGCAAGAAAGGTCTGTGCTGGCGAGTCCAGAACACAGCACCAGTTAGCCTTGAGTTCCTGCCGGTAGGCAGAACGTCTCAAGACAAACTCAACATACTTAACCCCATCAGAGGCCTCCAAGAGCGTCAGAAAAGCCTGCCTATCCATACACGCTGCATACCTGAGCAAGCATAGTGGGCTGGAAATTGAAACAGTCAGCTGCTCATGGAGAGACTCTCTCAAAAGATCTTTTCACCACTAACTTTGGCTGATGCTGTTGCCTTCAGAAAGACCCCAGAAAACATTTTCTGGAAACCTGAAGGAGTGTATTTGACTTTTACTGATCCAGGAAATCACATTTATTTCCTGGAATGCTGTTGTAAGTATTGGCCAGAATTTGCTGTTGTCACTGACTTTTCCTTGTTGCTTTTTGCTTTAGGGATAGTCAGCTGCATTCATGTTGATGTCCAGACTGTAGGCATCTACATCTCAGCAAAGGACCCTACAGTCCCTTTGTAGTCAATAGAAACCTAGTCAAAAAAGTCGATATCATGATTCATCTCATCCTAAAGTAGAAGCTTACTTCTTATCAGCTTATTTACCCCCCTACATTAATTGCCACTGACTACACTGACTAGACCGCCATTGGCTCTAGTGGGACCATAGCCAACTGGCCATATGTGGACACATACAATTCCCACTGAGATTTCCATATTTTCATCACAAGCTTTTACTGGCCACACTATCAAAGTTGGCAGGACAGAACCTCTATTTTACCTGCTTGCAATGCACAGTCTCTTGTCTTTTCTTGACTTTCAGACCATCTTCCCTTCACAGAAGTTTGGCCTTCTGCCTGCAGGACTGGGCAGTTTTGGACTTGGTGAAGGTAGACCTCAGTGTCTTGTCTATTGTGGTAGGACATGACAAGGTCTGCTGCAGTTTTTGAATGATATCCTCCTTCTGCTCTTTTCCTTAGCTCCAGCTGAACTTTGTGCTTCCTTTTCATGCTTCACCCTCCAGCCTCGAGCCTATTGCAGCTCCTGAAGACATTTCTGACCCAGCTTCATCTCCCACTGTGCACAGGTGTCAATGCCCATATGCACATCTGTTTTCCTTAATGTAAATTCCATCTCTGTATGCTTGCATATATTTTGCCATGTTGACGTAAGTGTGGGGTTCAACACTCCAGCTTCAGTGGGGCCACAACTGCATCTGAGAAACACACACGTGGTGCAGCAGCCATTCCTCCTCGTGTGCCTTGTGTGCTTCTCTCCTGAGGCTGAAGGGACTGTGAGGGAGAATTCAGCCCCTACCATTGGTTCCCAGTCAATGATCTGTGGGCAGAAAGGCCATCCAAAGCAATCCGTAGCTCCCCTGGAGTCATGTCTCACTTGCTGTGTTTACAACTCAGAACTCTGTAAGGATTTGGGCTATCTCGATTTTTGACAGTTAACACAGCAGCCTATGTTACACTGTTTGGGTACTACTACTTTACATGTATGGTGTTGGCAAACATAAACCCATATATTTGTCTATAATGTAGAACAATGAGGAATCAGGCAAAGAGCTCATTTTTCTCTCCAGGCCCTTTCATACCCATTTCTACTGACCCATCTTCCTCCGCTTTGCAGCAGTCATTCTTTGTCTTCTGACCATATTTGATTGTTCTTTTTTCAATGCAGTTTCCCATTTGATTTCATTTTACAGAAACATGTGTACTCTGACATTGTAGATAACGACCGCAATCTCAGCTGTCTGAGCACTGATTTTTCTGTCTATGAACTTGTGAACCATATTAAAAATTCAGGATTTATTGCAGTTGTTTCAAGAATTCCTGACAGACAGATGAGCATGATTTCAGAGGAAATAACTCCTCTGTAGTCAGCCTGTCCTGTATTCCCCTTGGCACTCCCTGGGCTTGAGAATATTAAAAGTGAAAGAAAAATGGCTCACAGTTAAAGGGGATTAATGAGACTGCATGTCTTTATAGCATGCATGGAAACTACATACAATTGAATACCAGTACCTTCTCATTAGCACTAAGCAAATCTATTTTGAGATTATTCCTCTTGGAGGAACTACATGAATTCCCCCCCGTAACACCGCAGACAGCCTCCTAAACCCATAAAGGTCTTTCACTACTTATCACCTGCTTTCATGGTACCGGTAGACAGCTTTGCAATTACTTTGGATTGCCTCCAAAGAGTGTGGCAGAGGGGAGTATGTCAGTATCAAATGGCGAACTCTGTGTGTGCTGAACACACATGTGAAGTTGACCCCAGCAGACTGTTGTGTTGGGTTGCAGACAGGTCCTCAGCTGGGGAAGGCAACTGAGGGGAGACCTTATCGCTCTCTACAATTACCCGAAAGGGGGTTGCAGAGAGGTGGGTGTTGGTCTCTTCTTCCAAGTGACTAGCGACAGGACAAGAGGAAATGGTCTCAAGTTGTGCCAGGGGAGGTTTAGGCTGGATATTAGGAAAAATTTCTTTACTGAGAGAGTGGTGAAGTGCTGGAACAGGCTGCCCAGGGAGGTGGTGGAGTCACCCTCCCTGGAGGTGTTCAAGGAACGTGTGGACGTGGCATTGCGGGACATGGTTTAGTGGGCATGGTGGTGTTGGGTTGATGGTTGGACTTGATGATCTTACAGGTCTTTTCCAACCGTTGTGATTCTGTGATTCTGTAAATGACTATCACTTAGGTGTCTTTCAGCAGCAGGTAAGGGAAGACCCTTCTCTCTCCTCTGTTGGCCTGCTCCTATGGGACACCATTTCCCCCAGTCTCGTAGGGAGGATTGGGAGTGCATCTCAGGGCAGAAGCGGCAGCATCCCATTCCCAAACTTGTGTTCCCTTCTTGCCAGGTGATTAACAGGAAAGTAGGAGAGCTCAAATCCAACCAGAGCTCCAAAGGAGCACAGCTAAGTGCCCAGGAGATGTGCTTGGGAGATCTTGGATGCTGACTTGAGGTCTTGGGCTGGTTCTTTGACAGAGCCACCTGCAAGAGCTCTAAGCACATGAGCACAATATCTAGAGCCAGCCGGATAACAGGCCGAACAGGCCAGCCGCATGTGCTTGTACTGCCTCGCAGTAATTTGCTGAGATTAGGGCTTTTCTCAGGGAACGAACACCCACTTTCAGAGCAATTCCAAATTAATAGTTCTGTGCCTGTTCTCTCACGGTGATGGCTGAGGAATGAGGACCTCTTTTCCGCAAGTATTTTCTACTGATGAGGCTAAATTATTCCTCTCTGAGCTCTCTGCAGCTTTCACAGGACTGACTGTGACTAGCTCCAAGCCTGGATCGAGCTTGATTTGATTGAGTTGAGGGGAGAGGGAAGGAGGAGCCGAACTCCATAGCTATGCTGCGCTGCGTGATACCTTACCTGACTGTGCTTTATTAATGGGTGTCACATCAACTGCCCAATCCCCTCTATCCCTGGTAGTTCAGAGTTAACGCGAACACTTCTGTGCCATATAATCACCTCAGTGACTGCAGTGGGGACATTCCCCGGGTCTGACTGTGCTGAGGAGACGATATTCAAACACAAGGTTAGGTGGGATCTCTGCGGTACTTGGCACAGGAATTGCCAAGGGAATGCTCTTCAGTTTTGTCAACAAAGAAATTGGAGTTTACTGAAATGAATTTATTTCATCAAATTTGAAACTGTCATAAATAACCATTTTGATCAGAAAAATTATCATCAATCAAAGCTATGTCATATTTCTACATGTGGTTTGTATCAAGTGCTTGAAAAAAGATTGCTTTTCAGCTGGAAATTAATTTGAGGCATGTGATAGACTTGAAATGTTGATTAGCGCAAAAGTAGCAGGTGCCTCTTTGCCCTTGCTGTACACTGCTCTGTTAACTGCAATGGTTCAGGCTTTCTGCTATTTCTACAGTCGGAATTAATGCTGCCTTACCTCACAGAGGCAGGATTTTCTGAAGAAGGGAGTGTGGAGAGAATAAGTCATCCCGCATTCCTCAGTGGGGGTGGACACAGGCTCTTGTGGGAGGTGGGAGGATGGACAGTGCTGGGCAGATCTGGAGCTTCAGTTTTTCCATGCAAAGAGAAGAGGGTGTTTCAACCTCTCCTTCGCTGTGCCCCAACCCGCTGCATGTTCACTATCGTAACTCTGCTGACAGGCAAATGAGGGAAAACAGTGGTGAGTCTGAATCCTCACTTTTTTTACTATATTGACATCATTCAGTACTACCGGTTAAATCTGATTTGTTTGATGATAACAGCTGTGGATGCCTTACCAGTTTCTGTTTAGATTTACTTCTAATCATAATGGATATCTTGTCTGACAGGGTCCCAGTGGCTGTGTATGGCATGTTCGAGATTTCTGTGTTAAAAGAAAACAAAGACAGAAAAGAAACAAACATCAGGGAGACAAACCCAGGACAGGGTAGGGGAGACACCAGCAACTGTATTAGGCCAAACTGTAAGGAGACATACGAGAAGGAAGTCAGTCCTTGGACACAGCAGTCACAAAGAGTTGAATAAAGCTTATGTCAGGAGACATTTGCTGAATGTGACTGACATCCTGGTATTCACCTCATCTTGCACTTTTAAATCCATCTCCCAGAGTTAAGCTTTCGTATTGTTGTCAGACTGAGTGACAGATACGTGTGCATTGTACTACCAGGCCATCTTTGTGCTGCCTATGAAATATCAGCAGGCTGCGTCCCTTCCTAAAAGGGGAGGATTTTGAATTGGTTTGACTTCTCAGGGTTGGATTATTGCAATTCTTTGTTTGCAGGAGTTACCAACTGTGTTATCTCCCAAAAGCAGCTGATACAGGCTGTAGCAGCTCAGAGTCTTTTGGGCACTCGGTTGTTTCTACATAATGTTCCCATTTTAAAGTCTCTGTGCTGGTGAAAGTGCTGGTGAAATTTCGTGTCAAGTTTGAAGTCCTGCTACTAGTCTGGAATATGTCGGATGTTACACCAGTTCCCTTTGCTGTCTGGTAGCATGTTCCTCACTGCTCAGCAAGATCCTAATTATTATTGTAAGGATATGCAGAAGGAGAGAGCATGTGCTCCCTGAAAGGTATCTGGGCAAGGATCTTTCCAATACAAAAGGGGATGATAAGAAAAGGAGGAAGCCACAATCAAGAGGGCACAGAGACCCAAACCTGACCAACAATTGATACGGGAGGCAGTGATGGGAGGCAGTCATAGTGATCGATAAGGATAGGTGGAAATAATAATGTTTATTTCGGTAAGATTATCTGATTCAGGACCTTGTAAAATGGGATGATGAGGAAAAGGAGGAAGCCATAAACCAACTATACAGAGACTCAAACCTGGCGGACAAATGTAACAGAGAAAAAGACAAGAAACCAACGTTGATGTGAGCAGCCAGCAAGGTAGTCTGGTTACTGAACAGAATAAATTGTCTGGTGAAAAAATACTGACATAGAAAGGCCTGCCATCCTGAAGCTGCGAGTCTGGGAACCAGAAACAGCCTTTCAAAGTGCCGCTGGCCTCTTGGAAGTGCAGCCAGGGTACCTACAAACTGCAGACCTGGGAAGAGGCAGGCAAAATCATGGTCCCACCTCCCATCAGTGTGATGCACTTATGCTCCCTGCATGTCGCATCCACTTCTTGTGTTTGGTACTGACGCTGCATCTAAAATTGCAACAGCTGAAGTACTATGGGGGTACTCATCCATCACTGTCCAAAAATACCTCAGGATGCCTCAGCTTTCTGTAACTTTTTGTCTTTCCTTGGCTTTTTTGTTTTGTTATTCTTTTGCCACTTTAACGATATCAGAAGTTATCAAAAGGTAACTCTGAAAGACACATTTAGAAGGGAAAGGTCAAAATTACTCTCCTGTCTTCTCCACCTCTATCAGCAATTAATTCAGCTTCTGCAGTGTGCTGCCTGGTTTTGCCATAGCTCCTTCATTTGTGCCCCTGGTACCCAATGTTTACAAGCAATGACACAGGCCTGTGATATTTTGCTGCTGAAATCAACCCAAATTAAATGCATTCAGCCAAGTGCAGCAGAGGCTGAGGCCCTATGGAAAGCTCAGAACGATGTGCTCAGAGCAGTCATTCAGACTTTGCCATGTGTGAAATACCCTCTTATCAAAGAGACCTCCATCCCCCTCCCCAAGCCCTACCAAAATACCTGCAAATATTGAAGCAAACGGCAGGTGACCTCTGCACTCCAGGTAAAAGATCCCCCCTCACCTTCAGTGCCACATAACTGATGAAATGGAAGCTAAGACTTTTCTTTCTAAATTTCATCAGATTTTCCTAAATTACTTCCTTCTCTTTGTGGGGGGAAGTATCAAAGTCTTTTTGCATATTTGCAAATATTTCTAAGCAACATGGGGCTAATGCTCCTCAAAGTGTCAAGGCCTGAAAGCTTGAACTGCTGTTACTGGAGAAACAGCAAGAAAGCTTGAGGATAGTTGAGGATACACTAGGACTGTATCTTAACACATGGG
The DNA here is from genome assembly GCF_030936135.1 of Gavia stellata. Lineage (NCBI taxonomy): Eukaryota > Metazoa > Chordata > Aves > Gaviiformes > Gaviidae > Gavia > Gavia stellata. The sequence goes on along the minus strand of NC_082597.1, from coordinate 14,856,599 downwards.
CATAGTGTCTTGCTGATGAACAAGCTATTTAATACTCAGAAAGATGTTCCCCTTTTGAGTTACTCGGTTCTTCAGATTACTATAGAAACACAACTAACCTTTTCAGAGGCCTGGACTGAAAGAGGAAAGAGAGAAGGGGAAAGACATTGATGTATAGGAAGAAAGAAAGAGCTGAATGCCATAAAATGCCTTAAAAACTGGTCTATAGTTTTCATTATGTTTCAAAGTTATCTTAAGATGATTCTTAATGCCTAGCAAACTACTATCCCCCACTCCTAGAGAGATAGTTACTGACTTCTTTGCTGCAGTTGTCTAAAATAGATTAATCATGGATGATTGGATATTAGGAAAAATTTCTTTACTGAGAGAGTGGTAACACACTGGAATAGACTGCCCAGGGAGGTGGTGGAGTCACCCTCCCTGGAGGTATTCAAGGAACGCGTGGACGTGGCATTGTGGGACGTGGCTTGACGGGCATGGTGGTGTGGTTTTTTTGGTGGTGGTTTTTTTTTTTTTTTTTTTGTTAATGGTTGGACTTGATCTTACAGGTCTTTTCCAACCTTAGTGATTCTGTGATTCTGTGATTCTGTGATTATTTATTATATTTAAAAGTTATTTGGCTCTGTGTCCTGGCCAGAACAGAAACCAATATTCTAGGTTTGAATGTGTATTGCTTGTATAAGAGATAATAAGATTAGAAGCAAAAAAATGCAAAATGATACTAATAGTCTGAGACAGAAGAGTAGCTTATACCCGTGAATGCATTAAAACCAAACCAAACCAGTAGTGACACTGCTTTTTTTTTTTTAAACTGCCTGCTAAAAACTAGAAATTTGGGGTTGGATTCCTAAACTCAATGGAAATTAAAATCCAGCCCCACACCATAGAGGCGGTGCAGCTGAGCAAGGCAGGCACTCTTCCCCCCATCCCTGCATCCTTCTCACAAAACCATTCAGCCTCTCCAGTCCAGTTGTCAATCTCAGTCTGTTCTTTCCAGACTCCCTCTCCTACTTTGCGTTAGCAGAGAAGTGAACTTATTTCCTTGTGGATTATAGACCATGGATCAGGGCTGGATGCCTTGCTAGAAGATAGGTTTTTTGCAAAACACAGCTAAGTCCGATGCTAGTAAACTTCTATGGGTCAGTTCTAGAGGAGGCGAGACTAGACCATTCAGCTGCCCCCTCTCCATACTCTGGATTTTCTCTTTCTTTCCCCTTGCATCCTCAACTCTTTTAAATTCATTTGGGTTATTTTTAAAAGAAATTCTTTCTCTAAGTAGCTTGACCCACTTGCCAGATATCCTCTTTTTGTTCTCTGCTGTTGCTTTACCATCTCTTGCTTTCTCCCCTGAGGATGTAAGGAGGAATTAAAAAGACTTTGAATTGTTTTCATTTGACTTTTAGTTGCATATTTATGCTTTTGCTAGATACAATGATTTAGCTAATAAATTAGTGTTCCCCTTTATATTTAGGGGAATTGCACTGTACTGTGTGATCATGTATGCCTTTGAGATGATTTGCCAAATAAACTTGGATGACATAATTACAAGCACACACTGTTACCCAATCCAGCCACCACTATAACCAAAGGAGAAAGTATTTCTCACTTTACAGACACATATTCCATAACCTCTGAATATAAGGGCTGGAGACAATCCAGAATTGCCTTGGAGCAGTAACAGCCCTTGGTCAGGTACAGAAATCAGAACCAAGAGCTGAGAGCAATGGGAAGCCAGGGTGCCTTCTAAACTAAACTTGTATCTATTTCTTAGGTCTTGCCAAAACTAGAATTCACAAGATGTTATTCATACTGACTTAGGTACAGCAATACCATCCTCTTCATGAGGAGACAGTTTTCAATATCATCGGGGAAATAACGACTCTGGCAGAATAGGCACCCACACATCCAGAATATGCATCGATAGTAGGTTTTTAGTGATAAAACAGCATCAGTTTAAAAGAAAATCACACTGGTCCAGTTCTAAGCCCTTCTGATGTAATTGCTTTGGGAACTGAAAGCAACGGAAGACAAACTGTACTCTAAATATTTTCTGACAGGAAAGGTTTCTAATCATTCAGGAGAGGAGACAAGCATCACCATCTCAGATTATGCAGTTTCCGAGTAATCACAACAACCCACCAGGGAAGAGAAGTCATTTCCCTTAGAAAGGCACCTGAACATCTTTTCATCGTTTAGCATGTACCACTACATTTCCATATTTGTCTGGTGAAGAATGCTAATGAACTTCCCGGACTACTTGTACCCTACAACTCTGACAACAGTGTTTTTTAATATTAGGTAATGTGGCATATTAATTAAAAATTTCCATAGGATCACTCCAAAGATCACAGTTTAACTGCAAGAGCTGTTATAATAAGATGCTGGATGCAAAAATGCCTGTTCCAATCTCCCTTAAACCTAAAATGACCGTGTAGATAAGTGAGAGGAGACCTGGAGGCACAGGCACCTCTTTGTGTGCTCTCGTGCAGGCAGATGCAAACTTATTTCTGCTCTGAGCCCGGAGTCAGCCCTGCGCCGTGCTAGCACGGCACTGAACCAGAGGAGCTGCAGCTCTCTCTTAGCAGGATGTGTGTGTGGGGGTGAGCCTTATCTTAACTGTAGCTGTACAGCTTCCTTGGACACAGATCAGCATGGCCTGCAAAATGCATACTTTACTCACACGGCAAAACCTCTGAGTGGCAGACAAGGAACAGAGCTGGATTTGCTGACCTGGGGACCATACTCCAGCTGATAAACCACACTGCCTCTTCTATGAGGACTTTGGCCATGCTGAGAAAAATAATAAAAATACCTGGTTTTTATTGTATTGGTTGTAGAAGAAGAACATATTGTTTTGGTTGTAGAAGGACAGTTCACTTCCATGTAATGTACTGGGGTACATTATCCTTTAAGTAGTAAATATCTATAGGGAAGCAATCTGAGCATGGAGAAATGGTTGGAAGAGCCCCATATCTGTTGTGTAGGGGCAGCTGGGAAGGTGAGGGAGGCCGGGAGGGGATTTGCCTGCTTCCCCGAGCAGGGACCTGTTTCCATTCCCCTTCGCCTCTTAGGTCTCCTCCTTCTGCCCAGTAGCAAGAAGGTAAGGGATCCTCTGCTTCTTGTGGAGCCTCCATCTGCTGCCTTTCCCTCAGGGACGGTAGGGCATGGCTCCACCAGTCTATCTCCCTCTCGCACTCTGACACTCCTCAGCCTCTCCACTTCCTCCTTCAGCTCTGCCCCCAGACTGAGCAGATCGCTCACCTGGTCGCACCGCACACAGGCATTGTCTCCCCCGGCCTCCGGCACGAGCGACAGGCTCAGGCACTCCCGGCAGCCAGAGACCTGGACAGCCGGTGCTTGAGCGGGAGTTCTGTCTGGGTCGCCACATTTGTTCTGGAGATGGCTTTCAGCCAAGTGGAGACCATGGCTGGGCCTCTTCTGGGAGGGCGATGGCCACTCGTCGAGAGAGCCTCCAGAGCCAGGAGGGAGGACTGTGCCCTGCCCGCACGCCTTCCCTGCACACCCTGCCTGTGCCAACTGCCGCGCAAAATGTGTTATTATTTCAAGCTTTCCAAGACAATTGGACTCAGACAGTGAGAAGAGTTTTGAGAAGAAAATCAACTTACAAATTATAGCAATTCCACATCAGAACAGGCAGGGAGAGATGATATTTCTTACCAATAGGAACAAGGCTTGTGTGGAGAGGTTACCTCTCCATTTGACTGCCTGATGCAGCTGGAAACAGAAGAGCTTTCAGGCACAAAAGCCCTTCAGGTAAGATGAAAAGCACACCCCTTTTACCCAACTTTCTGCTGGTCTAATAAGATGTTACCATCCCCTCGAAGGGTCACCTTGTGTACATTCTCAAATCATCACAGATATGACTGCTATTTAAACAATCCTTTTCTTGAACATTTTACATTGAAGTCTATTGAACCCAAGAGAGGCTTTCTTAAGCCTCAGACAATGGAGTCTCAACTTCTCAGCAGTCTCAGAAACAACTAGATTAATTCAGTAGCAGGTCTTTGCACTGAAGAAAGGCTGAACAGCATTTTTTTCTTCTTCAGACAGAGAAAACAGCAACTGTTACTTTTGAATATTCCAGCCTGGGTTACAGGGAAACTTCTGTATTTCATATTCTGGCCTACTATCAAAGACAGAAAAAAAAGGTCCAAAAGGCCCTACTTCTTTGACATCAGGAATGTAAGGATGTGTCTCCTTTTCTGGCTGCTGGTTGTGCTGTGTGAGTGTGAACCAGCGCTCTAGATGAATCAGACCCACTAAGAGCCACACAAACACAGGTGTGATGACATTTACTAGACTGAAAGTTCAGTAAAGTGAAATAAAATAGGGGAAGTACCGAATTACTTGCATGTCCTTCAGCAGAAAATTAAGGCGAGCCTCAAAACATCTAATTCCAGAGTTTCTGGCTCAACAACTGTAGGTTAAAATGCTATAGCATCAGGTGCACAAATGAACCAGACTGCTGCAGCCCAAGTCCCAGCCAGCTAGCTGTACAGCTCTAAGGCTCCTAGGATGAACTTTGCTGAAGTCTCCATGTATCTCTTGAAGATTTTATCAGTCAACTGCCTTTCCATATAGTTGCAGTTAGTGAATCATATTAGGCATTTTGCATACTATTATTGCTCTCTGCAGATTGCAATGAAACAAAGTCAGCCTTTCCTCAAATTAATATTCTTGTTCAGAGGCATTTCAGCTGCCTTTTGTCCTAACCCAAGATGCAAAAAGAAAGATTTGAGTAAGTGAAGCATACTTGGAACTTACATTCAAAACACGGATTACTTACGTTTTGAGTATTATTTTGTTTGGTATTCCTCTGAAGATGAAGACAAAACATCTGCATAAACATGCATACAAAAGTAAGTTTTTTGACTCACATATACAAAATTCGTCTGCAGGTAGGACTGCAGTTACCTCCCTGGCAAAAAAAAATCTCCAAAACACACCAAGATAAAAAATAAGTGTATGGCAATGACCAAGTCTTTTAGAGATCTTCAAAATTCTTCACGGTTAAATAGCAAATGATGAATATTTCCTTGCAGCTGCAATATGTGTTACAGCTTTAAATTATTAAATATGTAGCAGCAGTGATCAAAAGCCTTCTCCATTAATAGCATCTAATGGACTACTCTTGTACAGGTTTAGGAATAAGGGGCTACTGTGCATCTGGTCATACAGGCAGCATGTGCTCGCTGGGTCTGCTGCATCCTTGATGCGTCAGAAATACGGTGCACAGAAATATGCAAGACCTAACTGCACTCTCCCATCTCACATCATGTAGTTGCACCACTTACCCTTCATCTGGATCACAGCTCCATTGCTCATGACCAGTGTTATCTGTGCTCAACTAAGAATCTAGCCTCCAGAGAGATGGCCAATACATGATACAAAATGTCCGGGGCGAGTACAGAATACCCTAAAACTCGTTGGGCTTCCTATCATGTCTTCTCCTCAAAACTCTTTCTTAACATCAAGCTTTAGTGAACCTCTCTAAATATAGAACACTACTCGTTTTTGGAGATTAGGCACCACCAGCCTTCAAGCTGATCTAGTGCCCTGGTAGTGGCCAGTCCACCTAAAAACATGACCTTCCTGACCTCATAGTGCAAGAAAGCAACAAGAAATGCTATACTTAATGAGGTCCTGAGCCATCAGTTACTCAAAAATCCTGATGAAGGATGGACACTTCCCATGCTCACTGTAAACCCATAGAAAAGTTGGTTTGACTCCCCTGAACTATAAGTATTTTTAGCTGGAGCTCCTGACTGCAGTGTATTTGACTGCAGTTGGCACTGATATGGGGAAATCTGGAAATTCCTTTGATTCCAAAATTAAATTTGGACAAAATTTATTAGAGTTTTTATGTTTAACTGAAAATAGACTGAAATAAGGGTCAGATGCTGTTTATTGTTACAGGAACCATAATATCAGGAGTTAAGAGAATGGGGAAGGCAAACTCAAGAAAATGTTAATTCCTTGTGCTCAGACAAACTTTACTCACAGGCAGTACAGAACTAAGAAGAAATACAAAAAGCTTACAGGCAGAAAGCATTCTGGTATCTTCCCTGCTACTAGTGGGGAACTTGAATTGCTAAGGGTTGTTTGATGTTTTCTGAAGGTTGATTCAGATTTTTTAGACTTTTTAAAATCTAAGTGCGTCAGGGCCCCTCCAGCAGTATTTGATGATGTACAGATGTTGAAACAAAAGACTTGTAGCATGGACTCTGTAAACTCAGTACAGAGGTTGGATTAAGAACAACTTAAAATGACCATTAAAATGTCCTCATCATATTCACCTGTTTCAGTCTCTGTTCATGTTCTCTGTGCTCTTTGCTCTGTGGTGCTAACAATATATTCAAAAGACCAGGTTATTGCTGATTTGTGGCTGTTGCAGAGATCGGTGAATTATATGCTGCTGAGCGTTGCAGGTTTTTTGTGAGGATTTTTTTTGCTAGGAATTGACTGGGAAGTGGTCACGATTTTTGTTACAGAGATGACGTGGATAACATGGTCCCTGTAAAAAATTGCTGAAGATATATACCTTATCCCTGTGGTGACAAGAAAGCATATCTGCTGTCAGGCTCACTTGCTTTTTTGGGCACTCAGAGAGAGCTTCCCGCAATTGCTGCGACGCGTGGGTGAAGACAGTTTCATTTTGGCTAAGTTGCCATAGGGATTCTGCAGCTGGAGCTGGAGGAGAGCAGGTTGTCGCTTGCCATTAGCTTTGTTTTGATCCTTCGGGCCAGTAGGCATCTCAGATATGGCCTGGTTAACTCCTCTGCTGCTGAAGTGGGGAAGGATGGCTGCTGAGGAAGACAGCCTGTGAGCTGGAATACGTGCACTCAATTCCTGCCTCTGCTGGAGCTCACCTGGTCATTTGTGCCTTATCAAAGACTCGAAGTAAGAAATGATAAAGCTGTAATAAGGATCCGTCAGTGAGCGTACTTGAAATTAGGAATCCATTGCAGCCAGGCTACGGCATCCCAGTACCAAGCACCACTCTCATTTAAGGCCATGCAGTGCACTGGAATAGCATGCTCTAAGCAAAGAGACAAGAGGATGATTAAAGTACTGTACTTGGTGTCCATAGGTTGTAAGGGATGCTAGTACCTCTTTATATTACTTTAATAACTGCCCATTCTTAAGGTAGACTTGAAAAATTTTGCTTCCAGGTATGCTCCAAGGTATGTTTCCCTCTCCCACGCCTGGTAAGAAGTATGCCCACATAATCTAGGTGACAGGCATATAAGCTGCTGAAAGAAACATGGCATGTAATTAAATGAGAATTGTTGGGCTTGCCTTTTACCTTACTCATTTCAGTTCATTTTAATTGTGTCTGATACTCAGTGCTTTGTTTGTTTCTCCAGAGACTGGAATGGATGTGCTGGACATACCATGGACAACAAAACCTGGAACGAAAGAAATGCCTGTGTGTCAGAGAAATCCCAAAGAAGATGGACAAAACTGCAAGTATTTTGTCATCAAACCAATGCTTTGTTAATTATTCTGCTTGGACTGTGCCCAGTCCAAGTCTATGTGGGTAGATGAGTAAACCCAGACAATAGTGTGGGGGTTTGTCACATAGTGCACTGTTCTGAACGATATTGTGGTGGGTTGACCTTGGCTGGATGCCAGGTGCCACCAAGCTGCTCTATCACTCCCCTCCTCAGCAGGACACAGGGAGAGAAAATAAGATGAAAAAAACCCTCGTGGGTCAAGATAAAGGCAGTTTAATACAGCAAAAGCAAAGGCCTCGCATAGAAGTGAAGGAAAACAAAAGATTTATTCTGTACTTCCCATCAGCAGGCCATGTCCAGCCACTTCCCAGGAAGCAGGGCTTCAGTACGAGTAGTAGTTGCTCCAGAAGGCAAATGTAAATAACAAATGACCCCCCCTTCCTCCTTCTCTTAGCTTTTATTGCTGAGCAGGTGTCATATGGTATGGAATGTGCCTTTGGTCAGTTTGGGTCAACTGTCCTGGCTATGTCCCCTACCAAAATCTTGCCCACGCCCAGCCTGCTGGTGAGGGGGGTATGTTGGAGAGACAGCCTTGATGCTGTGTGAGCACTGCTCAGCAGCAGCCAAAATGCTGGTGTGCTATCAACACCTTTCTAGCTACCAATACAAAGCACAGCACTACAAGGGCTGCTATGGGGAAAAAACCCCTCCATCTCAGCTGGACGCAATACAGATATAAACAACACAATTTTCAAAGATCCTTCTTATATTAATGCTAACTCCATCTCTTGTGAAATAGTCCCCTCTTCTTCTGAGCCATCATAAAAGGAGGCAAAACAGGCAGAAGGCAGGAGCCCCGAGCAGCCTCCAGCCTAAATGCAGAAGGAGATGGGGAATCCAATGCAGGTTCTTGGCTGAATGGAAGAAGAGGAGATGGCACTGATGCTAATCAATGTTTTTAAGTCTCTTGCAGGGTACATACTACAAAAACCAAAGAGGATAGTTAATTCTTTTTAAAGACAGTTTTAACACTTAATGGAAACAGTAACATAAGCTCTGGTGAATCCAACGATTCGGAAAGACAGTGTGAAGCAGCCCCTGTTTGTTTGTCTGCCCCAGAACAGGCTGTCCCCCTCCTCTCATTTCAATTCTAATGAAGACCTCCATTTGTAAGGAAGATAGGCTGGAATCCAAACTTAAGGCTCCTATTTTCGCCATCAGTAAGGAGCTGTATGAGCTTTTTTTCAGAGCCCTTACCTTTGCAGGAATGGCTGATATTAGTTACAGCCTAAGTGATATGGTAGAAGGATGAACATTAGTCTTTCTCATACTGCTCATACTTCATGCTGGCTTCCTTCACACGAGGTTTAGCAACTGATACAGTACATTAAAAAATCAGATGTTTTTCCCCGAGGCTATCACATGCAGTAATTAAATCAAACACGCTTAAGAGTTACACAGGGGTTTTGATAATGCATTTGAAACCACTGTGCTTCAAATACGGGGTGATGCACATCAGTTCAGGCTGATAATTTTTTTCCCATAGAGGTTTGTTCCAGTGCAGGTTGCTCAATTCTGCAAAGATTTAGGCATCCTGGTGGCATTTAAGCATATGCTTTACATTAAGTATGTGAATAGATCTAGTTCATTTGAGTGTAATACCCATTTACTTAAAATGAAGTATATGCTTGCTCATTTGTTAGTCTGTAGCCAACTTTCCTAGGATTGAAGCCCTAGGACAAGGAGAAACAAACAAGAAAGAGCTTTTATACCCCCTGAACAGGCTGAGCAGCATTCAAGCTGAGCAGCTCTGCACTGAGCTAGACCTCCGGTCAGCAGAATGGGGCCACTGAGAGGCAATGTAGGCGCAGTTTGAAGAAAGAGGATGCAGAGCATGCCAGAGCCTGGAGCAATCCGGGCTGAAAACAGATGTTTTCTTCCACCCAGTTAGTGTGAGCTCACTTTGGATGAGCCAGCTGAGCTAAATGCTTTGGAGCTGGGTGTGAGTAGGGCTTTGGTCATCACTAAATGGTGTGGCATGTGGCCTCCCCTCCTGTCTGGATTTGTTAATGGAGACTACAGTGCAAGCTGGGAAATGACAAAGAGTTGCTAAGTAAGTGGGCTATTGAGAACCTGATTGCAATGTAAATGATAGAATAAAAACCTTTGAGAAGTTCTTTCCTCTCCCTGCATAAATGCAACTCAAGTGAAATACTACAGTTTTAAAAACTGACTTGTAAATATCTTTCTGCTTCAATATAATGCTTTGGAGGTGAAACATAGCTTCGGGGTAACAGTGGGAGCTCCCAAACAAATTTAATACCAAAGCAATATATCTGAATTTTGTTTTAGAGATGCACTAGAAAGCAAAAGTGCTTTCTTGAATGAAAGCCTAACTCTGTGACAAAATTAATCTTTATTTAGGAGAACACTCTAACAAAGGGTGAGCAAAGTTCCTTCACTTTTTCTGAGCTGGAGCTGTAGATACGGGTTCCTTGTGTTAGCAGTTAGGCTCGATGGAGTGACTATCCCACACAGCCCGGAAGCTGCAAATTGTTCTTAAGGAAATAGTACGTGCTGGTTTTTAAGCCTCTGAGGTAACTAAGGAAGGCACAAAGGCCAAACTAACACTGTGAGGAGAATGGAAAAACAGGTTACCTACCTGATGACATTTTATTTTCCTGTTCTGTGACTGGTGTTTCGTGGTGGCTATGTTGTCCCTAAATCAGGGTTCTTCACCCGGTGTGCAAAATGCCAATCAACACACTGAGTTGAGATACTCGTCTTTATTGCCTGTCTGCAGAGTGGGGTGCCGGGCATTTAACATCAGCCAGCACACCTCTCAGAAACACACAGGGCCTTTTATACGAAACAATAACAAAGAAAGAATCACATTACAATAACTGATTGGTCACTCATACTAAAGTCCATCTGCTCATGTCTTAATTTTAACGGAACTCATTATACTAAGGTGGACTTATATTTGCATTTAAAATCTCCTCCTAGGGGTGTATTTTTTAGTATTAAAATCACCTGAGGTTAGTTTAGGGTACAAGTCTTGATTAAATTCCAAAATACTTCTCTACAACAAATCATATATCACTACACACCATTACACACACTAAATAGGTTATTGTCTACTTGAAAGGTTCTTGTACAGTACCATTGTCTTGACCAGGATGTGTATCTTAGTTATCAGGGTGAGTCTTCATCTCCGTCCTCAAGGATACCTGAATTCCATTGCTATAATCTGATTCCATATACAGCAGCTGTGTGTAATGTTTGTCAGTGGGCCCTGAAATGAAGCTTAGCTGGGGGTGCTGCACAGGGATGTTCGGATGCTCTTTACACCTGTTTTGAACAACCCCGTTTTCATTCTCCACTGACACATTTTTGGCAGCTTGTAGGCATTGCCAAGCCCTGCAAAGCACTGAAGTAGGGATCAGTAGCAAGGGACTTAACTTTACTCTAGACATACAGATTCCCTAATTATTTCTGCTTGCTTCCCCATGGCTTCCCCGATGCTTGTCGAATTTCAGATTAGACTACTACTAAGAAATGGACTCCACCTGGACCAGCTGCTGGCTAACAATTTCACTCCTACCTCCTTATCTATACTAATGTATATTTTGACTAGCAGAAGCAGGCACAAAGCAGACTCTTTTTCTTTTTAACCTTCTCCTATCTTCTGGGAATATGCAGCTATTTATAATCCTGCCAGATGTTCCAAGGAGGCTTTCTTGCAGCATGTGTTCATCCTCCATCAATAACTTTGGATGCAGTGTGTGGGATCATCCCTCCAATCTGTACCGAGTTTTCTTATTTCTTTATCTATCTCTTACTGTTGAGGAGGCAAGTGTGTTCTTTTAAGCCAGTGCTGTTCATGCAGTGACTGTGAAGGACAGGAGATGTCTCAGGCTCCCCAGTGCAGTAGCCCATGGAGCCAGGAGTCTAAGCAGCTTCATTTTCACTGCTGCAGCACCAGCCCAGCTCCACATAATGCTGAAACACAAGTAGGAACTTCCCTTTGTTTTAAAATCAGCTTTCGAAGAAAAAGGCCAGTAAGAAATGGACTGATTGGTGTATTATGAGAGGTATCTGCACCTCGTTGCTTCCCAGAAGGTCTCCTCAGTTACCCATCGCTTGGTGGAATGCTTCAGCGCGCAGTTTTGTAATTCAAGTAATACATAAAGCAGCTCTTTTTAAAACATAAGAAGCAGAGAAGTGGCTCTACTGGTAGGCAAAATGTGTCAGCCATGCCTTTCAACTATTTTTAAATGTTGGGTTAAGATCAGAAAGTCCACAAAAAATCAAAACATAATTCACATTTTGCATATATGGTCCAGTGATATCAGATTATTTGGGATGCTGATGTTTCAGGGTGCCCAACATAATACATTTAAAGGACCTGGTGAGTATTAAGACATTTCTGAGAATTCAGTTCTTCTAGGATGTCACAGGAAAGTGCCACAAATCCATTTTAATCTTTTTTTTTTTTTTTTTTATCTAGAGCTCAGTGCTGATTATTTGGTGATACCGAAGCACACAGTAATTTAGCACAATTGAGTTTTTCTCTTCTGTCAAGGAATGTAATAATGTAATATAGCAACTTCACTAGCATACAAGACTAGCAAATTGCCACAGCATTCTTCTGAATTGTATTTTCATTAAAAAATTATAAATCTTCTTATATAACAAGATCAGGATTTAAGATGACTCCTGTGTAGACAGACCGTGTTCTCTGGTAGGATTATCACCATAATTGTAACACCACAGCACTAGCCATGAAGGACAAAAAGATTTTGAAGGGCCAGAAACAGACAGGGTGAGCAAAACTGAAAATAAATTGCATGATAGAAACTTTTAAAACTCCATTAATCGAGATAATTTACTTGATATATACTTAATGGAAGTTATTTGTTGCCAATTCGCACAACATCTAAAGGAATGGTTATGAAAATCTAAGTTTCTTCCATATTTTGCTTTATTGCTGTTGTGAAAGTCCAGTGCTTGAAATCAAAAGTGCTGTATAAATAAGTGTAGTGAGATGCAGAAAAAGGAATCTTGTAAATTCTAACACAACCGAAATCATATAACTGACGATGTGATCAAGTCTCACTGGAGGCTAGAAAAAGCAATCATATATGATTTGGTTATCATTAAATTTGTAAATCTATTCTTATAAATGCTACCACGTGCTAGTATATATTAGTCACATCAAACTGTCAGCATAATTCACTAAATATTTGAAGACAGCTCTCAAACTCTGAAAGAATTAATCAAAAATATAAAGTAACATTTTATTAAGTTACAGCTTTTTACTTTACTCCTTAGACGGATGAGCTGGACCTATTTGTAAACTGAATTGATACTTATTGTGATGTAAATTTGAAAAAAATAAAGCTTTGGCAAAATAGTTACCATGCATTTCATGTCCTGTTGGTCTGAGGGTGTGATAGCATGGAAATCTGCTTTAGGAGGTCCAGAAAATGAGCTTTCTCCCATTAGGTGATGTACAAATGCTTTGGTAGCTAACTTCTGCAGTTAGGGTTTAATCCTTGCTGATTCTCAGACACAGCAGCGCTCACCAAGTCCAGAGACACAGGCACTGGGCATAGATAAGAACCTGGGACAATTCTCTGTACTGCCCTTGGGCTGGGGACATCAAGTCACTGGCCACATCTGCCACTGCAGGGCATAAAGCTGAGACAGATTGCCCCTGCCCCACTGTTATCCCCTTTCAGAAAGATGATAACATTACAGCTTTCTTCTGTGAAAATGACTGAGATGTCTCTTGTCAAATCTGTCTGAATCACACTTGTGCCTCTTGTTTGATTATTCCAGATTTAATATTTTCTAGGTCAAGGGTGTTTCACTGAGCTGTCACCAAAACGAGTTCTATCTTCAATTATAGAAACACATAGGATATCACACCTTTTGTTCATATTTGTTGTGGAAATGTTGTCAAGATTTAGTCCTTTCTTAGATGTTTTGTTTCACCCTGAACTCCAGAAGACGACTAGCATACTTCATCATATAATAACAGCGTTTTGCTGGACGGCTTGTCACTCCTTTGCCCTGAAGTCAGCATCCCTGTTTCTGAGAGATATTTTTGTTATGGAGTGTTACAAACTGTTTTACTAGATGTCAAGGATATATCCACACTTATCACAGCAACTCCTGGACACTCTTAATTCTCATTTGATGCTCACACCTCCAGGACTCTCCATCACAGCCCTCTTTCACTGCCTTCTGCCCAGCGTTCACACTCTGTGAGCTCCCACTTTCTGCCTCAGAATATTCCTGTCTTCTACTCCCCAGAGTCCCTCTGGTCTCCTCCTTCATGACCCATCACCGCCATACATGCTGTTCATCTCTGGGCCGTTGTGCTATTCCCAATTCAGCCAGCAATTTACGTATTAGAATATCTGAAGCAGGCTCAGCAGACCATAGGATGCCTACACTGCTATACATCAGGAGGATGGGGATGGGAAAAGCAGCAAAGATATCTCTAATTACTAACTTCCACTGGAAGTAACAAAACCATACTAAGCAAGTGTGTGAAATACATAAGGCTTCTGGAGTATTTTGTGAACATGTGACAACCCACCAGGACATATGTGAGGTCTGCAGTGCTGGGCATTTCTTCCATGCCTGGATTCAAGAATTGCTGATGCAGCTGGGTTTTATTTGTCGGGGCAGTCTCCGTAACAATGACAACCTAAAAATTAACAACTTTGACATACCAGTTTCTGAATTACGCTGGTTTGGAGTAGAGGACAACATTCCCTTTTGAGCCACAGTTGTATTTTGATCAAGACACATTCAATATTATGACTTGGTTCATAAATAATTGATGCGGCTGTTACAGAATCACAGAATCACTACGGTTGGAAAAGACCTGTAAGATCATCAGGTCATCAAGTTACACCATTTTGCCTTTGATCTTTTCAGAATGAAACAGAATTCAACACATGCAGGGTCTTGAGACATGTAAACAAAACTGACGTATCAGCAGAATCCATACTGACACAAAGGCAGGGTTTCGCAGCTTCACTAGTTTCACAGAGAAAACAGTTACTGTACTCTGGAAGTTTGAAATCATCAGTTGAAATGTCCTCAGATGAAAACTGTTTTTACTCATAGTTGAGAGAATTCTTCTTGGCAGAGTATCAGCAGACATTTTGTTCTTTTAAATCTTCTCATTTTCCCTACCAAATACAGATTTGGCTCCTACCTTTATTCTAGCTTAGCAATACTAACTCTCTCTCCCTCTTGAAGTCAGTCCTCTTTACTATGAAAATGAAAATCACAGCCTCTCTCTCTCACATCAGTCCTTGGAGACTAAAAGTCATGCTGAGCTAAAAGGGTCTAAACCAGAGTTTTCAACATGCCTGAACTCTCCCTCTGTTTCTTGACTTTCCATGGGCAACATCTCCATCCTGTTGGTCACTTGCAACCCAAGCACCACCTTGGATCTTTTTACCCTGAAATGATGTCTCTATTCAGCACATGACTTTTGCATATATAGCCCATCACCACACACACATCTCCTCACTCTTTAACAGGAAATGTTGCCTGCATGTCTGATCAGCTCATGGTGTCAACCAACATTGTCCTTCCAATCAACACCACCTACACTTATAAAGGTTTTTATACATCTTCTTAGATATCAGCAGAGCTATCTCTTTCCAATTCCTTCCTTAACACTGCCTTTTTTTATGATATATACCAAGGAAAAGGAAAAAAAAAAATAGTAATTAGGCTTCCACTACACTATGATTATGGCTTATTCTGGTGATCAACCTGATCTGTCTCCAGTCTTTTGGACTGCAACCTCACACATACACATAGGAATAGAATATTATGAAGTATGTGATCATACCTTGGCATGAAATAATATTATACAAAGATCCTGGGGGATGGCGGGGGAGAGTCACCAAAACTAGCCTGTTGATTGTGAACTTCTTGCAAGAAGCTGTAAATTAAGGAGAAAACAACTGCTGGACCTACAGATGGGGAATACCAAACAGAAGCTCGAAGGTGGAATATGATGCTCAGTATATGATATCAGTGAAATACTGCATGTGGTTTCAGAACCTATTTTTAAATACTCAGTTTGAGCTATCAAAAGAATAACAAGCAAAAATACTGTTTGCGTGTCACAAGCACAGGGTATACCTGACTACGAGACCATACTAGTAAGTAAAGAGGAGAAAAAAACATTTCTAAGTGCAGAAATTCTCAAAGGCAGCACAGATTTTTCTTTAGATAAAAACTGAGTATAGGTTGTGTAGGTTAAGTGTTTTGAGAAAAACTACTGTTGTTATAAATATTGACAAAGTAGCTGAAAGACACGAAGAAGAAAGAGGTCAGTCCTACATGGCCATTTATTGCTACCCAAAGGGTACTGTAAGGAAAAAAATCTTTATCTACCAAGGTTTGTACAGCTTTTCTCCCCAAATCATGTATTATTTATTGTAGCTGAAAGAAACCACAACATACTAGTGATAAATGCAATGAAAGATCTACTACCTAAAACTGTCTTGCATTCCTTTGCTTATCACTCACCAAACAGACACCTTTTTATTAAAATAGTGAATTAGAAATGGGAGATTATTACATTATCACTGTTAGTCTTACTGGTTAATCACTTTCGTTTTACAAGTAAATTATTTCAGCTCCGTAGAAACAGCAAATCAATTTTTTGCTTACTGTCATTAGCACTAATCAATAATTAACTAGGATTATTAAAAATTGTTAGTGCAGAATTTTTCTCCTCTGCACTTATTTAAATGCCAAATTTAATTTGCTGAGAGGTTGGCATAAGACTGAGACAGCTGCAGGGCCAGGGAAAATAAGCTGAAGAAAAAGTTCAAGCTGAGAAGTAGATAGGATTTCTTATTAGTCTCAGTAAGCAGTCTATCTGCCCCAAGGTGAAATTTAGCTGCTTTTTTACTTTTATAGATTAAAATTGTGATATTAAAGTTTAGTACACAAATGTGATGACTCAGTTGCTGCTTCCTCCTGCAGCCTTGGTATTTAGTTGATTTTCTATTTAAAGATTAAATTCATTTTCAATTCTACATTGACAAAAATCTGTTGGGATCTGTCTCTCATAATTTACTGGAAGCTGGCAAAAAAACCCCACAGGAATGAAGTCGAGCATGATATTGCTGTGACTATTAAACAGCAACCAACTCAACCACTTTTAAAATAATACCAAGCCCAGATGAAAGAAAACCAGCTCACAATGAATGTTTCAGCAGTTATATGCCCAATTCAAGGAAAAGAAAACTCTCCCAACAGATTATGCTCCCTGGGAATGTGAATACTGCATCACAGATGATGTCATAGGAGAAAAAAAACACTTCAAAGTTTCTAGGGTATAATGTCCCAGCACAGAAGACTCTGTAACTGGGGTAAAGCTGTAAGCCAAGGCTGTCAGCAAACTCTGTTTAGGGTACCTCAGGATATGGGCAAAGATAGATGTACTGAGTTACTTCTTGGCACTATGGGGAGTTTAATATAACTGAAAACAACTTCAGGTTTAATTTACACTGGGATCTAGAAAGCTCCTGTATAAGCCTACAATTGAGGAAATGCAGCTGAAGTGGAATTAATGATGGAATTAATGAAGATGTTAAGGGGTCTCTAACAAAGTGTCTTTGTAGACTGCCCATGGTGGTATCCCGATTAGAACCAAACAAGTCAATGTGGCTGTGCAGCCCTTATATCACTCCAGCACAGCTACATGAATCTGGACTGGAGTAATAATGACCAGACGCCATGGTTTTGGTTCAGATCACCCATGAGAAATTGAGATTACAGTTTCTGCATATCAGAAATGCATATAGAGTAACATTAGTCATTAGCTACTCTCCCAACCTGGATCTGCCTGTTTAGTTTTGGTTAATTTCTTGTTAATCGAGGTGCCTTACCCTGCTGTCAGTGCACTGAATATCTACAGCTTACAACCTGTCTTTGTACGTAACACAGCACTCTGGCATTTTTCTTGTTCCAGGAAACAGTGATGTGTGCTGCATTGCATAATATTGACTGGTTGCATCATCCCATATATATGGCTACATCAAGCATACCCTCACATGATACTCAGATTCCATCTCTCTCTTGTGGTTCAGCTTTCACATGTTACATTTCTAGCAACTTCAGACATTAAAACAATGTGGGAAGCTATCTTAATCGATTGTGAGTGGATGATTTTCCGTTACAATGATGTGATACCTTGTCAATATATCTCCACTACCAGATCAGTAGGAGAACACACATGGAGTTGTCTTGACTATGTTTAGAGAAACTTGGCAAACATTGCTGCATTTCACAGCAGAAACTTTGGAAATCCCATCAGTGAGCTATATAGGCCAGAAAGGCTTGGAGATGCTGGTTACCACCCTAACTTCTGCCACAGAGCAAAAAGTATTGCAGCATCGTGAGAGTGGAACATCTCCAAACATGGCAATCTGTTCAGATGCAGTTTTGCTTTGAGATTTTTCTGGTGCACAATGGGGTGCAAACTGAAAGTCGAATGTTTCCCTCGGCTGGGGCATTCCTGCTTATTTTCAATAAACTTCTACATAGTTAGTACCATAGATATAGAAATTTTCCTATAGATATATTTGAAATTGGCAAGTGGATACAAAAATGAAGCTGGCAGGAAAAGTCTGGACTGATGGAGACACTCATGTATGTATGCAACACAAAACAGGATCATAAGGTGAGCTGTATTAGGAAATTGTATTGCCTATCTGTGACATCAAACTGCTGAGCAACATGTCTTCACCTCTCATTTCACTGATGGGCACATTGCTAAGTGCTCTAGTATAGATTTTGGAGCACTGATTTTCCCAGGGTAGTTGCATACTATGATATTTTAGGAAGTAAGAAAAGTAAGGCATTACAAATAATGCCATGAAATGGAACATACTTTTAGTTTACGACTCATTTATGTGCAGATGTATGCTTAGTCTTTTTAAACTTTGCAATGAAAATTACAAAAAAATAGAATTGGGGAAATAAGAAAGCATGAAGACTCACTTCCATCTTCACAGGTATATTGGGTTTGCGTGAAAGGTTTTTGTAGCGGGGGGACTACAGGGGTGGCTTTTCTGAGAAGCTGCTAGAATCTTCCCCTATGTCCGATAGAGCCAATGCCAGTGGACTCCAAGATGGACCCGCTGCTGGCCAAGGCCGAGCCCATCAGCAATGGTGGTAGCGCCTCTGGCCTGACATATTTAAGAAGGGGAAAAAAGTTACTGTGCAACAACTGCAGCTGGAGAGAGGAGTGAGAATACATGAGAGAAACAGCTCTGCAAACACCAAGGTCACTGAAGAAGGAGGGGGAGGAGGTGCTCCAGGCGCCAGAGCAGAGATTCCCCTGCAGCCCGTGGTGAAGACCATGGTGAGGCAGGCTCTGCCCCTGCAGCACATGGAGGTCCACGGTGGAGCAGATATCCACCTGCAGCCCATGGAGGACCCCACGCCAGAGCAGGTGGATGCGCCCAAAGGAGGCTGTGACTCCATGGGAAGCCTGTGCTGCAGCAGGCTCCTGGCAGGACCTGTGGATCCATGGAGAGAGGTGCCCACACTGGAGCAGGTTTGCTGGCAGGACTTGTGACCCCACGGGGGACCCACGCTGGAGCAGTTCGTGAAGAACCATAGCCTGTGGGAAGGACTCACTGGAGAAGTTCATGGAGGACCCCATGACGGAGCAGGGGAAGAGTGTAAGGAGTCCTCCCCCCAAGGAAGAAGGAGTGGCAGAGACAATGTGTGATGAACTGACTGCAACCCCCATGCCCCGTCCCCCTGTGCCACTGGTGGGAAGCAGGTGGAGAATTCAGAAGTAAAGTTGAGCCTGGGAAGAAGGGAGGGGTGGGGGGAAAGTGTTTTAAGATTTGGTTTTATTTCTTATTACTCCACTCTGATTTGATTGGTAATAAGTTAATTTCTCCAAGTCGAGTCTGTTTTGCCCGTGATGGTAATTGGTGAGTGATCTCTCCCTGTCCTTATCTCAACCCACGAGCCTTTTGTTGTGTTTTCTCTCCCCTGTCCAGCTGAGGAGGGGACTGACAGAGTGGCTTTGGTGGGCACCTGGCACCCAACCGGGGCCAACCCACCACAACAGGTTAGCGGAGACAAAGATTTCCTTTTTTGAACTACAGATACTATATTTAGGTAGCCAAATCGCTGCTTAGCAGCAGACACAGAAGAGCAAAGGTCTTTTCACCTAAAAATGACTGCATTTTTTTCAATATTTATTTTCTCTTCTTCACCTTTAATAGATTGCTCCCCTTGGGGCCTAAATTCTAAGCAAACTGTAATGATACTATGCAACAGATTTGTCTGAGCAACCAGCTGAAATTTTAGCAGTATTTGGCTATGATGATATATTTATCAAATCTCATTTGGAGATCTGAAACTCTAGATGGTTCATCATGTATTTCTGTCTGCAAAACCCTCTGCATTAGATACTATAGGAGTATTTCATCCATAGAATTACTGTTTTTCATATTAATGAGTTATAAATGAGAGCTTAATTACCACTAATTGCTTGAAAATCCACTGTCGGTGATTATAATCACTAATGATTAGATTGTTAAACATTCATCTTTGTCTATCTTTAGCAAACTTAATGAGAAATTATGGATCAGATCCTCAGTTCCTGATTCTACTGCTAAGTGCCAGTGGAAGAGAACCTCTGCTCACCACTGGCATTACCCCCTGGCACTGACACAGGAGCTGAGTGGGAGACAGCAAAAGGTGTGAAGGGAATACATTGCACTTTTGCAATCCACAGCCCACAGAATTGTCTCCAGGGACTATTTGTCCTGGTGTAACTGAATCTTTTAGTTCAAATCTTCTATTACAAAGCCTAACTGACCCTGATCTTCCTTGTTTCAGTATCAGGAGAATGAGGGGCTGATACTTTGAAGGCACCTAATAACTTACGGCAGTTACAAGTGCAATGTGGGCTCACACAAAGATTTATCTACCTCTGTTTGATTTCAATTGACAGTAAGTAATAACTGTTAGCCTTCTGGTGGGCATTTAAAATCGCAGAATCATAGAATAGTTTGGGTTGGAAGGGACCTTAAAGATCATCTAGTTCCAACCCCACTGCCATGGGCAGGGACACCTTCCACTAGACCAGGTTGCTCAAAGCCCCATCCAACCTGGCCTTGAACACTTCCAGGGTTGGGGCATCCACAACTTCTCTGGGCAACCTGTTCCAGTGCCTCACCACCCTCATGCTGAAGAATTTCTTCCTAATATCTAATCTAAATCGACCCTCTCTCAGTTTAAAGCCATTGCCCCTTGTCCTATCACTACATGCCCTTGTAAAAAGTCCCTCTCCAGCTTTCCTGTAGGCCTCTTTCAGGTACCGGAAGGCTGCTAGAAGGTCTCCCCGGAGCCTTCTCTTCTCCAGGCTGAACAACCCCCACTTTCTCAGCCTGTCCTCATAGGAGAGGTGCTCCAACCCTCTGAGCATCTTCGTGGCCTTCCTCTGGACTTGCTCCAACAGGCCCCTGTCCTCCTTATGTTGGGGGCCCCAGAGCTGGACACAGTACTCCAGGTGGGGTCTCACGAGAGGGGAGTAGAGGGGGAGAATCACCTCCCTCGACCTGCTAGTCAAGCTTCTTTTGATGTGGCCCAGGATATGGTTGGCTTTCTGGGCTGCAAGCGCTCACTGCCAGCTCATGTTGAGCTTCTCATCAACAAATACTCCCAAGTCCTTCTCCTCAGGGCTGCTCTCAATCCATTCTCTGGCCAGCCTGTATTTGTGCTTGGGATTGCCCTGACCCATGTGCACGACCTTGCACTTCTTGAATTTCATGAGGTTCAAACTGCTTCGTTAGGCACTTGACCACCTTTGCACAGCTGGTGCCTACAGCTACTTTCCCCAGAATGGCCAGCAGCAGAGTAGGTGTACTTCAGACAGACCAAAGTTATCTGGTCCAACATACTTTTGCCTTTCACATGGTCTTTTAGTATGTATTTAATTATGCATTTTTTAAATAACACACTTGCAAAACGATACCACTTGGAATGACAGGTTTCCATGTGGATAAACATTACGGAGTTTGCTTTTATTAGTGTACTTTACTGAAGTTTGTGTTCCCCTTTATTGCAGTATTGTACTTAAAATATGAATTGCTGTTACAACATTGTCCTTTAGTTTGAGCAGCTCTTCACCTCTTTGGTGTCTATTCTTCAACAAGGCTCAAATCCCAACCTTTTTTAGGATGTGTCAGATAGATAGCCATTAGCAGAAAAAGCTGAAACAATTTCAGAAGTTATTGCAGATACCTTTTCTCTTTCATTATTTAAGGTTAGTTCCTCTACCGCAGTGTGCACAATGAACCACTTGAGATCTCTTCATTCACTTTGAAGCGAAATCAGCCAATTTATCTTTTAAATAATCTCTGTCTGGGAATTTAAGTTAAACAGATGGCTTGTGTAGAGGTAGATGATGACACTATCCTTTCCACTGGCTTGGCTGAGAGAGCTGTATCATCCAACAAGGCAGGAAACATGTAGTTGCAGTAATTTCTTAAACCACCTCAATGATGCTTTCAAGAGAATATCCTTACAGAGCAATAAATTCTTATCTTCCTGCTCTTTGTCAGAGCCCTTTTCTGCACCTCGGTCAGCTTGAATTGACTTTTTTGAATAGGAAGAGACTGCTAAGTAATGGTCCAGGTGCAGTCTCAATAGCATCCTGCACAATAGCATCTCTGGTAAAATGTATCTTGGAAAGACTGAGAGAAATAAAAAATTAAGTACTGCACATATTCTATATATATAATTCTCTCTCTATAGTTCTACACAGAATATGTA
The DNA here is from genome assembly GCF_030936135.1 of Gavia stellata. Lineage (NCBI taxonomy): Eukaryota > Metazoa > Chordata > Aves > Gaviiformes > Gaviidae > Gavia > Gavia stellata. The sequence continues at coordinate 14,834,265 of NC_082597.1, read as the reverse complement.
TGTGTTCTATACACAGTTCTATGTATCTATACATATATAATGTACATCTATACATATAGAATTACATATATAAATTAAATAACCTAATTCTGTAATTCACTTAAGCACATGTTTGTAAATTTACAGAATAAGGAATCCCAGTGATTTGAATGAAATTAGCATATATGCTATAATTAACAATTTTTGCTGAAATGGAGCTATGGGTAAGAAGACTTAAGTGAAAATTAATCACTACTTGGACTGAAAATCAGTTTGACAAACAAGAAAGTGTTATTATAAAATATCTGACCATGAACACAACAAGAAAATATTCTCTCCTGCTATTATAGGCAAGTTTCAAAACTCAGTTTACTATTTGTGTTCTCATTTTGAATATATTTTATAGTCTAAGCAACTCACAGTCAAAATAAGATAAAAAGACATGTGAAACCTTAGTATAAATTAAGAAAACATTTAAAGTTGTGCAGAAATGCATATTCAGTAACAATATCAATGAAAAATGTGGTCGATGAAAGATGTAAACTGAAACAAAATTATTATGCTATGCATAACAAGCTAGATACTTAGGCATGAATCCTATCTCTAGCAACTTCTACTTCAGAGTTTTAACCTCTTGAATGAAAATAAAAAATCACACTTACTAAATTTAAGCCGTTTTACTAGGAAGTAGAGACTTCCTGTAGGAATATATCGACACTGATAGGCCTGAGAAACTGGACAGAACTGTTCAACAGTATTCTGTAACAGTTTTTCACCTGCACGTGCAAGAGTCCAGGATCCTGTATTACTTTCTTCAGATCAGTCCTGCAAAAATGCAGCATTATAATCCCACCATTTCAATCAATAGAGATATTCTTAATAAGTTTAAATTATTAAAGCTATACAGATATGTGTTTTCGTTATTTACCTCATGATAATAATGGTGCCACTTTGGATTAACAAAAAGCATTATTACTGGGTATTTTGTTTGGATTTCAGACTAGAGGCTAAATGAGATGGTAGTGGTGGTCCCACTCAGTTAATAAGCAGGCATTTTGAAGTGAGGCTGCAAATACTGGATTTTTTTGGTTTGGTTTAATTTCAGCAGGACTGGTTCCCTGAGCTACCTCTCTTCATAACCACCTAAATCCTAGGACCAGAAAATGAGTGGAAGTAGGGGTGGAACAGGGAGAGTGAGACTCTCCTCTTTCTTTGAGGCAATATGGATTTATGTTGTGCAGAGGTGACCCTGGGAGGGACTGCAGCCTGAACCATCAATGCTCCTAAAGAATCAGGAGATAGCCACATTGTCAGCAAGCACTGAAGTGAAAACAACTTGTTTAAAGACTGATCCCTTATTGTAGGATTCTTGATCAACTGAAAGCCAAATTTCAGATTTATTCAGAAGTAAACCATAGACGATGCAGATTCTGAACATCACTAAGAACTGCTTCCAAAGTATTTTATTTCAGCTCCCACATAGACTATACAAATGTGAACTTTCTGAGACTCCTTGCAGTTATTACATTTGGTTTTTTTCTGGATGGACACGGTCCATCTGTAGGCAGAGGAATCTGCCCCAGCAGATTCCATGGTTTCAAGAGTTAGAGAAAAGTATTTCACTCTGTTGGGAAGCATATGCCCTGATACAACACTTTAAAACATACCTATTATTCCAAATTAACATTTTTTCTTAACAAGCAAAGTGGACTGAATTAGTAATACTACAGATTTTGCCCACATATATGCAAATGCAATAACAGTAAAAATAATTTCATCTTATTATTATACTTTGGCAAAACTGTGATAAATAACAGGCCGTGTTAAAAACAAGACTGTACCCAAAGTGTCATACATAACCATAAATCAGAATCAGTTGCATCTTTTTCTGCTTCTCTTTTCCTAATCCCATTCAGGATGGTTTTGGTCCACAAATTTACAATATATATCTATGGATCTGAAATTCTGTTCAGGCCAAGCTATGATTGTGTATGCACAGGTATATATACAAAAAAACCAACTGTTAAAAAGAAATCATGCTTGATTCATACAAGCTTTACTCACTTTTTTAACATTTTACCCAGCTCAGACTGTGGAGGGAGAGTATCACTTTAGCTTTCATAATCCTACATGCAGTTGTCGTATTTATCCTACTAATACAATGTGCAGTGTTTATGCATAATACAACTTGAACTGTAATCTGAATGTACTGCTGTGCGTTTTTCGAGAGCACTGTCTGCAAAGCTTGACTGGAGCAGAGACTCTATTAACATAAATGAGTTATGCATATAATTTCATGTTGATTTTAACATTTATTTTCCAGGTGTGAAGAGAGGATGGATGCAACACGTCCAGACCCCCTCTGACTGATGCTGCTGTCCCCTCACAGGACACACCTTGAAGCCGACCCTCATCTCTACGCATCCGGCTACCAGAGACGCCGTGGGCTCATCTGTGCGCCTGTAAGGGAGGCAGCTGGAGTTAAACTAACAAATACACAACGACCACATCCGCACCCATGACTTCCTTCTGACTCTGTGCCCCAGGTCTAGGCCTGACCCCCCGACACCAGCACCGCTCTCCTCCCCAGTGGCACAAAGCTCCATAAGTTAACTGTAACATCCACCTCTCCCTGGGGGAACTACTGCCAAGCGGCTTCTAACACAGGGCTCCAAACACATCTATGTCCAGGGACACGTGCTGTACATGGCTCTCTCTGCGCGATAACACACTGCCTCATTCCTAGGACTCCTTGACCGTCCGCCCGCCGCGGAACGGGCAGCGACCTCTCCTCACAACCACACCGCCCTTCCCGCCCTTTCCCGCGCCGCCAGACAGCGGCTAGAAGCAGCGAGCTTTATGTCGCTACGGCGCATGCGTGCGAGGTCCGCACCTGCGCACTGACCGGGGAGGGCGGGGTTGGGTGATGGTGTGCGCATGTGCAGGAGGCGGCCGCGGGAGCTGGCGCGCGGACGGAGTGGGTGTAGGAAGCCGGGGTGAGCCGCCGGGCGGAGCGGGGAGCGGAGGGGAGGGGAGGGATGGCGGCGCTGGCTCGGCCCGGGGAGGGGGGCGGTCGGTTTCTGGCATTTGGGGGAGGAGGGAAGTGAGGTGAAGGGACAGACCTGCGCCTGCTGCGTTCCGGTTGGGAATCGGTGAGGGGCCGCGCGCGGGGTTGAGGGGCGCGGGGTCGAGGGGCGCGGGGTCCCGGCCGCCTCCCGCCCGGCCCGCCGGGGTCAGAGTTGCCCCCTGGGCCGAGGCCCGCCCTCAGCCTCACAGAGGCCTGGCTGGAGGAGCACTTAGCCCGGGCTTCGCGGAGCGCGTCTGCGCTGCGGAGGCCGGGGGTCGTCATTCTCCCTCAGCCAGGGCACGCCTGTGCCGGCGGTGTCCTCGTGGGATGAGGGTGCATGTAGGGCCTGAGGGGAAGCAGAACGGTGTGAGTTCCATTGCTTCTGTCAACTTCCGTGATAAAGTGTAGAAAGACATGCCAAGTGTATGTATCTTAGGATCAATAAACTGAGATAATTCCTCCTAAATCATCAAATCCAGCCATGAAGTCTAACTTGTGCTTTTGGTATCCTTACCTGGACTCAGCTGGAAAGTAAGTGCTTTTTGTCCCTCCTGATTTGGCTGGAATCACACATACAACCTCTGCACAACCTTCTCTGGTCAGGAACATCCTGAATTTAAGCTTTGGCTGATGCTAGTCTTTGCATCAGTGTTGCCATGTAATCAAAATTCATTGTTTTGTGAACGTGTTGCTCTAAACATCCGGAACTCTAGGATGGGATCCTGTTGAAGATTAAGACACCTACATATAGTCAGTAGAGATGTAGGTTTTCAGCCAGTGGCTTAAATGTGTTTAGTATAAGTTGACATGTGCTAGGGTGTTTGACAAGCAAACAGGACTGGCAGAGACTACGTGATCAACAGGTGATTCGTGCTTTTCTGGAGTGCAGTTGGGCAGCAGGGTGTAGAAGATGAAATACAGTCAAGCCCTGTTCTCGTGTAGTCAGTGGAGCAAGAGAGCTGTCTTTTTTCTTAAACCCACGGAAACTTTTCAGCCTTTTCTAAACCTCTTTCCCTGCTTGTTTGTCCTGGTTTGGAGGCTACTGGCTACATTTTTTTCTTTTCATCTTGATATTTATTCCTAGCTCATTTTTAGAGAGCAACCTTAATCAAGCTATTCAATTTCTTTTATCTTCATTCCATTTTGAATAGGTATCTGAATAGACAGAGCGGACAGGTGGGCAGACCTGTTCAAAGCTGATCTTGCTGTTCTGATAAAATGGGCCAAGGCTGTTTGTATGATTTTCTGTATGGGAAATAATTTGCCTGATACATATGATTATGCGTTTGTTTTTTCAATAACTGCATTACTTTGATTTCTTGTACTTACTGTGTGATAGACTTGTTTGTTTTTCAAGTTGCTTCAGACTTACAGTTTCTTGATATCTAACTCTAGTCCTTGTTAGGTTTGATATGATTACTTACAAATATGTTTAATATGAAGTACTGAATTTCATTATATGGGCATTACTTCTGTTATTGGGGTTATCCTTTTTTTCCTCATTAATTCCACTTGTTTTTCTATTGATGATTCTACAATCCCAATTTTTACTTCAGAAAACAGTGAAGGCAAAGTGTAGAAATAAAAGAAAAAAATCTATCCTCAAATGTATTTATGGAAATACTTAATAGACATTGGTCCCAAAACCAACCAATATGTAAAGTATTTCCATAAATACATCTGTATTTATGACCCTCCTTGTAACCCTATAGCTCCCCTGTCAGTGCAACCCAATATTGCTTTTTTTCATCAGAAGAGTTTGTTCTCCGTTTCCCATGCTATTTCTGATCTCCTTCTGCTAACCTAATCTTTTTTCATGTGGCATTGTACTTATGCCCAGCATAACATATTTGGCTGTAAATACCACAATACCACAATACTGTGTTTGGAGTACTTTGTTCATTATTTTTGTCTTGATAACTTGCAGGTGTTCCTATCTGCTGATGAGATATCTTTATTGCGCTGCCTAATTTTCCAAACTATCTTTTTGGCTGTCAAGTTATGTTACATTTGACAAAGTCAGAATCCAGCTCTTGAGGTTACTTCAGTTCTCTCTCTGCATGTTGTTCTTACGACTACAAATGTACCATCTTCCCAGCAGTTTCAGATACTGCAGACAAAGCAGTATCTTTGAGGTGTTTTTCCATATTCTGCCACTAAAATCCAGCCTTCCCAGTGTTTGGGCAATCAAGACCCTTAGTCTTCCTTGACTAGTCCTTGTCTAAAAGGTAGACTGTAATTAATATTACAGCTTTATCTAGCTGGTTTAGTCTCCTACTATTTTTAATGAGTATCTCTAGTCTACCATCAGCTGCATTTTTTTCATATGCCTCTGCTGCTATTAAGCTGGGGTAGGTGTTCCTGTTAACATTTGGAGAGCTATTTTGTCATCCTCATCTTTCCTTATGCCCCACCTCTTCTCTTTTGCTTGTAAATCGTAGTTTATTGGCTGTCCATGGAGGTGATGATCTGTGACTAATCTACTTTCCTCATTTTATTCCCTTGCTACTTTTAAATGTATATACAACCACAACTAAATATGTATTTCTTCAGTTAGCTAAACTATGACAATTCTTTGTTATATTGATTTGCTTGTACCCTGTATGCCTTTACCTTTTTATTTGATTTTTTGGATTCTGTCTGGTGTGAAAATGTCTGTGTAATGCCTTACGTAGTAAAGTTCGATTTTTAAGTCTTTTAAGTCTATCATAATTATACCATAATCCTGACATAGAATGTCTGTTTAGTTTTTATGTCAATTCCTGTTCATTTTCCTCCTTTATGTATATGACAGCAAATGATAATTAAAATGTTTTATTTTCCAGATCACTATTTCTTGTTTGTGCACCTCAAAGGGGACGGGCATGTTTAGGTGACTAACTACAGGATCGTCAAAATGCCTAATATTGAACATTCAGCATACCCAGCAGCTGCACTGCTTCACTTGGAAAGTTTGGTGCCTTGTCGAGAATCCCAAGTGTCCATGTTGCTGTCGCTATTTGGAGAGGTAGTGCTTTTTGTATTGATGTTTAAATAGAACAAAGATATTTTGCTGTCTCAGAGGGGAGAGTAGAAATTTAAGGACTTTTTTGTGATGTCATTATGAACATACTTTGGTTGTTTCTTTGTTGTTTGTTTTTGGGGGTTTTTTTGTTTTTTGTTTTGTTTTTGTTTTTTTGTTACCCATCTTTAACATTAGTGTTTGCCAGATAGATTGTTTGGAGGTTGAAAGCTGTTTTGCAGCTGGAAGGACCCAAACTAACTTACAGCTATTTGTGCCTTGCTGTCTCTGAAGCCTGGTTTCTCCATAACTCTGTTCCATCTTTGCCACTTTGTACCAGGAAGGAAGTCTGTCTTCTTCCCTGGTCTAAAGTTCTGGGGTATTTTTTTTCAGTGGCAGTGTAGAAGTTTTGTTTGGTTTTGACCTGTTAATCTAATATCTGCGTGCCTGAATTCTAAGTACATGAAATTGGTCTGATGCTTAGTAGTTCTGTTGCTGGCCATAACATTTGGAAATCACTGGCTTGTTAATTGATTCTGTTACTGCTTGGCAAAGCTGTGGTAAAAAGTAATGGAGATTTTTATCTGCAAGCAGTTGATATATCCATTTACATTCAGTTAACAAAATGGAAATTAGTATCTGTTTCTGGTTCTGCCTTTAATTATAGATAATAATAATTACATCAAATTACAACATTTAAGTTTTATGTATTTATTACAAGCATAGTGGCAACAAGTCGCCTTGTTAAATATGCTGGTTAGAGTATCCGCATATCTTGCACAAGAGTGCCTTCACCTTGGATTAATTGAATATTATTGTTTTTCTTAAAAAGTGTTTGTCAAATTTATTTTTGTATTCATTTTTTAAGTCAGTGTACAAGATTCATAGAAAGGAGAAAAATACAAAAATAAATACCTGTTCAGAATGAAATAAAAATAACAAGTTAATTATTTTCCTTGCATCTTAAAAAAAAAAATCCATTAAATATACAGCATCAGTACCATTAAGTAAATAGAGGTATTATATCAAATATTGCCTTGTGAGAGAAGAGCAAGCTCCTTTACCATCTCCTCCACCAAACCATTTAATTCTTTTGTGTTTGGTGCTAATGGAAAGAAAAGCAGTTTATAGTGTTTGGAGAATGGTGTTGTTGGTTGATGGTTGGACTTGATGATCTTACAGGTCTTTTCCAACCTTAGTGATTCTGTGAAATTAGGACAATGTAAAGCTTGCAACCTGTACTTGCCCAGATTTTGTTTCAGTTAGTTAACTAATTTAAAATAAGACCCCACTGCTTTTCTCTCATGGGGTGTGGTTTTGTTGTTTGTTTGGGTTGGGGTTTTTTTGTTTGGTTTGGTTTGTTTTTCCTATGAAAAATGTATCCTCATGTAATAGCAGTTTCATTGGTAGCTTTATGCGATACTTGGTTCTTGGGACTTACCCTCCCAGCATTTCAGTGAAGATGAAACATAGAACTTGATCACATTGATTCCATAATAATTGGTGTGTTTTATATTTAATGCCTCAATTTAAAAGATAACTTTTCTTTTGGAGGGAAACTTCATTGATAAATCTTTTATCTGTTGAATGAAAAAGAAGACAACTTGAAAGAGCAACAACTTTTTTTTTCCTAGCGTCAGCAGTTTAGTGTTCCATCCATCTTTATCTATGGACATACATCTAGTGGAAAGACGTACGTGATGCAAACTCTTCTAAACACCTTACAGGTGAGAATGTTCACAATGGATATTGAACTTAGAATTTATTTGTAACAGGTCCCTCAAACTAGCTTCTACTTTCTCAAAATGGTTTGTTTCCTCAGCGTTTCTGCCTTCTTGATTCTTCTCCTCCACTTGCTGTGTGATGAATGCATCGCTCTTCTCACTAGTGCACTTAAGATAAAATGAAGTCATACATACTGAGATATAATATAATTCATAATAACTTTCTTAGAAAAGTTTAGAAAAGAAGAAAAGGAGCCAAATTTTCTTCAGCTTGTTCCCTTGACTTAATCTGAAATAGCTACAGTGGCAAGTAAGTACTCTTATGATGATTCCAGTTCAAGCTGAGAGTCACTTATAGTATACCTTTTTTTGAATCTTCTTGTAATTCTCCTTTAAACTAATTTTACTTGTATATGAAAAGAGTGAGAGAGTAAATGAAGAACAGTGAGAAGAGTTTGCAGTAGTAGAATTTTGTTTTATTTGTTTTGTGTTAACAAACTCCTTTTAATTAAATTCAGTTGGATGTGTATGATCTATTTAAATGTCAGCCTAAGAGCTTAAACTTAATAAAGCTGTTAAAAGCATTTAAAGCAAACATACAAGCTATGTGTGTTTGCTGAAAAAGTGAGTCTGAAATGGTGAAAATCACTGGCCGAACACCAGACAACTGCCATTCTTTCTGATACCGATAGTTGTTTTTGCAGACTTGAGGTGAATGTTGTATTCATTGCAGTAAATTTGATTAGCTCTGATCAGCCCTCTTATAGAAGCACGAAAATCTGAAACTTTGAAAAAGAAACAATGCAGGAGTTCTAAAATGTTGGAGCAATATTGCTTAGGAGCAATTGATTTAATTTCTGAACAATAAGTGATTATTCTTTTGCTTAACGAATCAGCTCTAAATGGGAAAAGTGTACTGATAGCCCTTTTTAGTATTGTACTTTCAGAACCTGATTGAAAATATGAATTTTGTGCACTTTAATTTATTCCAGATCCTCCAAACACAGCTTGATATGCATCATAAGTTAAAAAACCTAAGAAACAGGATGCCATTCACAGTTTCTAATGAAATAAAATAAATTCTCCAGATGTGTTTGTGTTTACTAAGCTTGGCATTGCCAGGTCTTTTGCTGGTGGGATGGATCTTAGTCTCCCATGCCAGTACAGTTGCTGTTTCCTCCTGTATGAGCATCACTTTAAGAAATGTTAGGGCTGTATGTTCTTTTTCAGCTTCGCCATCTAACAGAAACTTCCTTCGGATTCCTGCTTTTAGAAAACAGTGTAAGGAAGGGGTAGTTCAAGGAAGGCTGATAAGACAGTTGTTGGAATACGTGAAGTGGAAACTACTGAGAATTCATTGTACAGTTTTGAATTTGGAGCCTTACATTCCTAGGAAGCTTCCTAGTCTTAGGAAGCTGGGACTACAAACTCTCTTCCCCCCAGTTGTTAAGGAAGACAACTACTTTAATGCTGTTCACTGGGGCATGAGTTATCCTTGATGATTAATACTGGAGTTGCTATATGTTACGAACCTGAAGTAGGAACTTTGTCATGAATGGACTTATTTCAGTTGCAAGGGCTGCAGGCAGAGAAACCTGTCTTTAAACATCATATGAGAATCTGAACTACATAGAAGTAGCGGGTCATTGTGGCTGAATGCACATTTCTTACAAAAATAGTTATCCTGAAGAATGATGTAGAGAGGTATGGCCTTAAGTCCATTTCAGTCCCTCTCTGGTCATTGCTGGCAGAAGACTTTTAAGCACTAGGTTCTTGCCACTTTTGTGGCCCTTCTTTTTCTGTTAGCAAATGTGTATAATCGTGCTAGTTTTATTCCTTGTTCTAATTTTTACCTAAACATGTTTTAAATTCCTCCTAAGTTGAAGGGTGTCATCACAGAAATTTCCATCTAAACCTGTTAATGCCTATGTTTTTGTCAGTCACGTACTTCAGGGATTTAAATCCAATGACAAGTGCCTACTTTACGCCTAAACCATAAATTTCCACTTGTTTGTTCTAACAGCTCTGATACTTTTGGCTTGTCCAGAGTGCACTTACCTGCAGGACTGGGTTTTATGCAAAAGTCCCCTTCACTAAAAATTCTGCAGGGGGAGAAATGTGCAAGACAATGGTCGTGATCCTCTTTCATGCAGTAGCCTTTCGCGCAGTGCTCCTAACACTGTGCTACCCACTTGCAACGTACCAAAAAATGTGGCCAGACCCTGGAAAGGAATAGGATTTAAGCAGCAATTGTTTCTACAGAGCTTCCTATTATCAAGTATATGTGTCTCCTACATAACGTGGTGTTGTGAATCACATCTGAGCCAAACAGCTTTCCTTCTGCTGTGGAGGTGCAGCTCTTTGAAAGGTGCTTTTGGAGATGTAGTCCCTTTCTTTTAATAGTGTTCAAAATCATAAGAAAGCTTTTCCTTATGATTTCCACACTGTTTGAGTGGATTGCCAGCATACACCCACACTTTCCCACATCTGCTGAATCATATGCCATATATTATATTTTAAATAGAAAGACTGAAATGAAGTACTTAGATTTTTTTTGTTTGTTTTGATAGACACACACATTCCTGTATTAGAAGTTTAATTTTGCAAATAATGCATATGTATCCCAATGACTAATGTTTTCCAGAGGTTTTAATGTTCAGTGTAAAAAAGAGCATATGCCTTTGGAATATGGAGCTATGCAAATAATCTATTTCTTAAAAATAGACTTGCTAGAAAATTACCTTTTTTGCCTTATGTAGGTACTATTTTGTAGTCTATAGTGTCTTCTATTTATAGACAAATGACCTTAACTTTTCAATAGTACTAAACCGGTACTTCAAGTACATTTTATGGATTGCCATAAAATGTATCTCATACTCTGCTTTTTTCACATGCTTTTTGCTCTGAAAAGATCTGGTTTTCTAAAAATGTTCTGCACAAGCAGGCTGATAACACGTGTCTGATGTAGAAGCTTACACTTTATCATTTGTATGCAATGAATGCTAAAAGCATTCAAAGTAATTTTGGGGAGTGTGCTCCTAGATTACTTTCTTTGTAATATAAGTTTGAGACGTTCATGTTATCTAGACACTGTAATTTGTAACGGACTATTTTACAGTACTGTAATGTGTTATGATTGTCTAACTTTTCTTTGAACTAAATGCTGTTTGGTTTTCTTTTTATGTATTGCTCACAATTTTTAAACGTAGTTAGAAGATACACTGTGTGTTTCATATGAGGATTCATCAGATCTATCTTCACTTTGTGATATATAACATTTTGACTAGGTACCTAAGTAATCATTCTTTTTTGGCAAGGTTTTTTGGTTTATACTCTATATTGTGTTGGCAAGGTGTGGTTTCCTTCATTGTCTCATCTGGAAGAGAAAACGGATTCTGGAGTATTTACACTGAAAAAGCCAAGTAAAGTTGTATCTCTTTTTTATCGTCTTCAGCTTCCTCATGTGTTTGTGAACTGTGTGGAATACTTTACTTCACGACTTCTTTTAGAAGAAATTCTCATCCAGTTGCAAAACCGCTCTTCTGAGACAGAACAGACTTCTCATGTGCCTTGTGATACTTTCAATGACTTTGTACGTCTGTTTAAACAAGCTGTTGCGAGTCAAGAGCTTCAAGATCAAACATTATACATTGTAAGTAATTTAATTTTAATGTTCCAGTTTCATTTCTATTAAGGTGTGAGTAATTGTTATCGATAATTTGTATGTGAAATGTGTGCATTATAGGGCAGTTTTCACAAAATTTCTGTGTGGACCTCATTCAGAATCTGCTGATAATGGTTAGATTCTTTACGTTGGTTTACTGGCTTTAGATGAGGTTCTGTATTTTTCCTCGTTTAGAACTTTTTCTACACAAAAACTGTAGAGCATAACTAATAATGAATATAAATTATATTATATATTTTAATTGGGTATGTAATAGTATTACAAAACCTTTAAATATAGAGAGCCTGTATTTATTTCATAATTAGTAAGTCATGCTTATGTTTCCTTGTGAAGATAGCTTCACAAATGAGAAAGCAAAGGTGGGAAGCAGGGCAGAAGTGAATTATGGAGCATGCAAATGACAAGAATTGGTTGGCTAGAATAGGTTCAAGTTAGAAGTGATATTAAGGAACTAAAATGCATAATTTCCTCTGTAAAAGTGCTGTTGAGATCTTACATCTTCAGCTATACTTGTGGCCCTCAGAGACAAGAACAGTAGTTTCAAAATTAAGGTGGAAAAAAAGACTGGAATGAAAAATTTGATATATTCAAGTGGAATAAACAGGCAGACTGCAGGAAAAATAATCAGAATTTAGATCACAGGAATGATTGAATCGGTAGTACCAGAATGCTAGTGTTTTGTTTTTTTTTTTTCCTGTGATAATCTTAACTACATAAATGAGTCAAAATTTGCAGACGTCTGTAATGGCATTTATCATGCCGAGAGATGGACACAGAAACAAATTTCAGGCATACAAGAGGTCTGAGGAAAGGACAAAGACTTCTCAAAACTACTTTTTTTTTTTTAGCTCTTGGTTGAAAAAAAATCTATTATCTTAAAAACATGAACGCCATAGTATTAGTGATGTGTAACTGTATATATGCGTTGTGGACGTGCAAAAGACATGGACTGAAATTTCAGCCCAGCAGCAGGAATTAAGATTTTTTTACAAGAGGTGAAATAGATTATTTAAGAAAACATGAAAGTGATTCAAGATTGAAAGCTTAATCACCCTGGGTAATCACTCTGCATGTTTCTCACAGCAATCAAGGGGCATACTGCTTGGGTTTTTTTGTAGTCAAACGAGAAGTTCATAATTACACTGAACGTTCTTCATTCTGTTTCACAGGTTATAGTTAAATAAGTTTTATTTCCATTTAAAAATACTTAAACACTGAGTTAAATAACTTCATATTATGTTTAGTGGAAACAGTACTATCTCAGTTTCCTACAGCTCATGAGGTTAATAAGTTTGACATACTTAAAAATTGAATGAAGAAAAAATGCACCAGTACTTACAATAGATAAGAAGTTATACATTGATAATTTGTTTTAATTTGCCATCACAAAAGTGGTATTGGCATCCTTTAACAATTCCATAAGAACAGAATTTAGCGCTAAAATAACCTTTAGGGAATTTCATAAAATACTTCCTATAGTAAAATTTTACTTTCAGATCAATATTTGGATTAAAAAACTGTTCTACATCAGTAAAGAATGCTTCATGTGTTATATGAAAATTAGTATCACTCAGAAAATTAGAAAGTTATTGAACAATGGTTAGAGAAGGCAAACTGTTAAATACCTAGAAAGGTTCAATTGTGTCATGTAAATAGTTGCTGAATCAGAAGAATTAAATATTAAATTAGTATTTCAGTTCTGTTCTGCATGGGAACAGACAGGAATGGGGGAAATCAATTAATGTATATTAACCTGTGTCATCGGGATTTATTGTAGAGTGGTTTAAATTGAGACTGATGGAAGACCAGCATGCTGGTAACGTAAACTGGCAATGCTAATTTATTCTGTTTCATTTTGGTAGTAAATAATGTCATATTTCAGCCCAATTAACTCAGAGCAGATTAAGATAAATGTTTTCTTTCAAGCAAAGGAGTCTAAATGTTTCTCTTAACCCAAGCATGGGTGTTGAATGCTTGTGATTACATATGAAAAATGAATTTATTCATTTTAACTACCTGGAAAACTGGAGCAGATATAACTTGTAGTCATTTATACATTTAAAATATTTAGCCCTTTACTGAAGTAACAAGCTGCTGTTTTTAATGTAAGTTGGCAGACAGTTCTAAAATGTATAGTTTTTAAAAAAAGCTGAAGGGTGACAAATGTATATTAAAACTAAGGAATAAGGTGTGGATTTATAGGCCTTTGGGTAGGCTCTTTCTGTGAACCACCTGACATATTGCACAAGCCAGGGTCACTGTATATTTTATCTGCTGTAATAGAAACTTTAGTCTGTTTCCCACTTAACTAAAAAGTAACATCTACTTAGGTCAAGATCTTAAAGCTTTGTGTTCAGTAGCTCCATGACACTGGGTCCAATAAGCAGTATTTTATTAGTAAAAATATGTAGCCTCTATTTGGTCAGTAACGTAAAGCGGTGTTCATTCCTGAAGTTGTTTATTATATGAACCAAATGCAGATGTCAATATAAAATCTTATGTTATATTGTAGTTTTAAATAAATTCCCAAGAAGTGTGAGCTGTTGTTGCAGACATACTGCTCTTTCAGGTTTTTTTCCTGTACAGTGTGATTTTGAAATACCATTTTCATAAAATGTTTCTTGGTTGTCCACATAAAATTCTGTAGGCAACAAAAATGATAGATGTCTTGATATTTTGGTGTGGGGAGGAAATATAAAAGGATAGAAAAATATAATTTTCTAGGGACGTATAGTTTCTGTTTCAACAGCAGTAACTCAAGTAATGAACTTCAGAATTTAGATTTATATTGTGAGTAGTAAATAAAACACAAAAGAAATGTGTTTCTATTCTCTTTTTTCATTCCTGTTAAGATTTTAAGTGCACTAGAAATACAAATTTTTTTTTGCCAAAGGATGCATGTTTTTGTGCTCCTATTTTTTTCTCTAGGCTGCAAATTGTTAGTTGTTTAGATACAGTGTTTCCTGTTTAAGCTGTACATATGCTACATACCTGTTACTGCTATGTGAGGTTTGCATACAATAAATCCTGTAAATTTCTAGGCTGCAAACTATGGCAAGAAAAGTTTCTCTCAAGATTCATTTGTGTGAATTCTAGATGATAGCTAACTTCTTGAAAATATTAGCTCTTATTTGTTTCTGAAAAATAATTTCATAGTGGGAAAAGATAGCTCTCCTACAGTAAGCATGTTGCTATAGTGCTACAGTACTACACATAATTTTTAAGTGTAAGAAGAATTTTGGACAAAAATTGATGTTTCAATGGTTGTTAATGATATCATGGCTTTGTCAGTGATATTCTTGACTGGTATACTTATGTTTTAATTCTTACTGTCATAAGGCATGAGAATCACAGAATCACTAAGGTTGGAAAAGACCTGTAAGATCAAGTCCAACCATTACAAAAAAACCAAAACCAACCAAACAAACGAAAAAAAACCCCAAAAACCACCAACCACAACAAAGCCACACAAAAAACCACCCACACCACACAACACCATGCCCATCAAGCCACGAGTGTTGCTTGCCTGCGGATTGTATCTTTTTTTTAGATGGCAGAGCTGCTTGGGCTTCCCGGAAGCACACCTGAAGCAATAATCTCTCCAATGTTGCTTTTTTAAGGGGTCTTGATAGCTAGGTGGTTTCTGCTGTCTAAGAGCCATCGGTGAAATGAGTTTCCAGTAGCTAAGAATTAATTTTAAGTCCATGTGAGAATGGAAGTTGACATTGTCTGTATAAGTTCCTTGTTTTGTTAAAAGGTACTGGATAGAGCAGAGCAGCTGAGGGAAATGGAAGCAAACATCCTGCCAGCGTTTCTTAGGCTTCAAGAGTTGGTAAGTGTCTGGAAAAAAATTAATGTATGTGTCCTGTGTATTGAAAGTAACTGAGCACGTGGTATCTGTCCATTTAGGCTCACAGATCAGGATAAGTGATTCTTTAGATGAGAAAAGTTGCATAATTAATTCCCCCCTGCAAATAATCAACTGGCAGTGGTCAAAACTGGAAACCAAACCAGAATTTAAACATTGACAGGTTTTTCTTACAGTCTTAATTTTTTTTAGAATTCTGTTTAATAGTATCTTGTTTTATGATATCTGATCTATTGTAGATTCTTTTGAGGCTGGTGTCAGATACATAGCTGTCTTTTCTAGATATTTTTGTTTTTAAGAAGAATGTGAAATTTTTCTACTCTTCATTTAAAGTTTTGTAATAATTGTAGAAAAAAAATCTCAGGCAGACTATAATCTATAAGGAGAAGCTTCAACATAGCTCCTATTAGCTTGGTACAAACAAATAAAACCCCTTTTAGAGGTTGTCAGATGTTTGTGTGGGAATCCAAATTCTGCTTCTCAGTCAGCTGCTGATTCAAGAGAGCCCAACCACATTGAGTGAATTCAGCATTGGAAGCGTGAGTTTGCAACTCAGGAAACATTTGTTTTCCTCAAGTTTCTCCCATGTGAAACTTCACAACATTACATGGTGGCTGGCTTGAGGATGGTCAGTAGACCACCAGCTATTTAATTGTGACTGGAGCTGCACAGCTCAGCAGCTGCGAATGTGCTTTATGATGGCAGAGAGTTTTTACACTTCTACTGGAATTGTGCCACAGCATGTTTCTGATTGGAGTAAACCACTGTATCTTTCCCTCTCTCACTTCTGAAGTATCAAAGCTTACATTTTGGAATAAGGAAAAATGGTGCATTCTCTGAAGAGAAACTGAAGACAAAACCAGAAGGTGGTGGTGCTTTGAAATGTCTGAACATCTAAATAGCTGAAATTACACTTGTTATCTCAAGACTTTTGTGTGGCACTCAATCTTCTGGTAATGCTGATTTCTGTATTTACTGAATGAAGACTGATTCACAGCTGTGTTCTTAATCCTGGCAGCTGGTGCATTTTCTGGCTCTTTTTATCTGTTCTGCCCATGTTCTGGATTTTGCTGCCCCTGAAGCAGAAACAACCTGTCTGACAGAGAGAAAGAAGGAAATCTTAGGCCTATGATTGCTGTTCAGGGACCAAAAAACCATAGGCTAAGACTTAAATATGCTAGAGAAATACTTCAAAAGTAACCTCCAAATAAGTTTGTCAGCTTTCCTGAATGCTGAGATTCCAGTTGCTTAAATTCTGGATTCTGGACTGAGGCTTTGTAAAACTGTTGTGTGGCTGATCTTGCAGAGGAATGTTGTAGAAGCAAATCTGCTGCATCACATCCTTTCCTGGAGTGAAAGCAGAGAAGAAACTTCATTAATGGTGAAAGATTTCATGGGACTGGGGTATTGTTGGTGAAGAATGTGCCACAGGATGCATGATTTCTGTGAGGATTGTGGTGGGAAGTACTTAAGTTTTTCATATTGGAAGGTCTGTCAGGAACTGAACTGAAAATACCTTAGTACTTTTCTCAGCTAAAATACTAGGAGAGAGGGGAGAGGAACACAATTGAAAGCGATGTACAGAAAGATGCACTCTCATTCAAAGAAAAAAAAAAACAACTATGAAAATAGAGAAAGAAGAAGCAGTAAAGAATATGGGGTGGGTGCCACTTTGGCAAGAACTGGGAAGAGTAAATAAAAAGATTCTCCCTGAATTTCAGGGAAAGGGAATAATATTGAAACTTTTCTTTCAAGTCATTCATAGCTCATATTAAGCATTGTCAATTCAATTGCGTTACTTCCTCTTATTTTCTTGAGGTACCTCAATAGTTTTGAAATGTCTTTCTTGAAGAACCGTATTTAAAAGCATCTTTTGTTATGCAGAATTTTTAGTATGGTTGCAAAAACCTTGCAAAAAAGGAATCTACTTGGTATTGTCTAGTACCAGAGCTCTATCATCCCACAAAGCTTCCACATCAGTGAAATGGCAAGGGATGAGAAGAAATCTCATGTAATTATGAAAATCTGCAAACATATGAGCTTCTTGATTAGTCCAGCTGAAGCTTTATTACTATGCTAGTAATTTGTATTAAACTGTAAATTTGATTATTTTTGTGGAACAGAAATGTCACAATAATAATTTTTCTCATTGATATTGTGACATGTAATGTTATTTTCTTCTTTCTTTGCTTATCTGTCACTCTGTCTTTTTTCTTTTTTCTTCCCTGGGTAGACTGACAGAAATGTGACAGTTGTCCTGCTCAGTGAAATAGTATGGGAACTGTTCCGTCCAAATACTGGATGCTTTGAGCCATTCACCTTGTATTTTCCTGATTACAGCATAGGTAAACTAATTCTTTAATCTTCTTTTTGGGGATTGAATAATACTTTGTCAAACAACATCCAAATGTTTTTTCTTTGTTTATCAGCATGCCTTTTGCAGAATCCGGAGTATGTAATAGTTCCTGGAATGTAAAAGTCTATATTTGCACAACCTCTAAAAGACTTGTCTTTTTCCACTTGCCAGAACATCAAAAAGTAACATTTTGGTTCCATTATATTTGCTGGTTTAGTTTTTGGTGGATTTGAGGCTTTTTAGTGATGATTATAGTTTGTTTTTCCACTTAACTTGTAGAATGTGGTCAGTTTACTAAGTGAGCTTTAAATAATCAAAAGTTACTTTTGTTTAAACAGGACACCTGCAGAAGATCTTGTCTCAGAATCATCCCCCGGAATATTCTGCGGATTTCTATGCTGCATATATCAATATTCTGCTTGGTGTCTTCTACATGGTCTGTAGGGATCTGAAAGAACTTCAGCATCTGGTGAGATGGGCTCCTTTACAGTTGTTGTTTTGTTTTGGGGTGTTTTTTTGCCAAATAAGCTCTGAAAGTCTAGATTTATTGTTGAATATGGACAAAGAGAAAAATCATGGAATCATAAAATAGTTTGGGTTGGAAGGGGCCTTTAAAGGTCATCTAGTCCAACCCCTGTGCAATGAGCAGGGACATCTTCAACTAGATCAGGTTGCTCAGAGCCCCATCCAACCTGACCTTGAATGTTTCCAGGGATGTGGCATCTACCAGCTCTCTGGGCAACCTGTTCCAGTGTTTCACCTCCCTCATCGTAAAAAAGTCTTCCTTATGACTAGTCTGAATCTACCCTTTTAAGAATGTGTTAGCTCAAAATGCAGTTTCCCTAAAAATCCATTACAGTGGTTGCAATTGTTTTGGTGGCTGTAAAGGGTTTCCATTGCTATGTAGTTTTCTGGTCAGAGGCAACAAAAGCTGCACTAATGAGATGCCAGGCTGTGTGTGGTTCACTCAGCCTAGAACTTCTGTTGGGGTTTTTGAGCTCAAGCTGTTCCTCAATATCAGAGAGTGACTGAGAAGACTAGGTTACCTTTTTTCACCTGTTGGGATAAGGAGATAAATGTGATGAAACGTTACTGGTAAGTACACTGAAGCAAATGCTGCAACTGCAGCGGTTTTTGAGGGACAACTCCATTACAGACTTGGTTAATGATTTTTTTGTGTTTGTTTGTAATTCAGTCAGAGGAAGTAATAGTTATGATTTTACTTATTCAAGCAATGGTCGGCCTCACTGTGCTTCTTTTTTCTTGAAGTTCTTACATGTCGTTATGTGGCTTTGCTCTTATTGCTACCTCCTTGCTCACGTGGACTTCTGTAATCCCTAAATAGCCTTCTGTTTTATTCGTTTCCTGGACTATGTAGTGGAATGCCAGACAGTTGCTTTCAACATTTGAATTCAATTACATGGTCTCAGCATGTCCAGCCTCAGGTTCTATTGTTTCCCGTGTTTATTAAATGTAACTTGCCGCCCAACATTCTTTATACTTCAACGTTATAGGAAATTTAACTTAAAATTTGAAACATTTTCCTATATTATTTAGGAGTGTAAAATTTTCACTTGATTTGCCTCCTGCAGAGGATTTTAAGGTAACCAAGCTGTTACAAGCCAGATCTGTTGCACAGTTTTACAGAAATATAACATTAGTTTGACTCAAAAGCCTGGAGAAGTGAGGATTGGCATAAATATTTTCATTGTCTGTCTTTTGGAATTAAGAATCAAATAGGTAAGTCGAAGTTCCTGCAATACAGTCATGCTTGAGGGAACAAAAATACATTGACGATATTTGGAAAAAGCAGTTTTAACCATATATCAATTGAAGAACGTAATAGCAAACAAACTAACAGAAGAAAAATAAAAATTACTTGACGGTGACCTTTGCATTAGAAAAGCTGAATAGCAATAGCAATTATTAGCTCATCAGATTAGTATTTAAGTAACTACGCTGTGTACAAGGAAATTTTACAAGTTTGAAGTGATTGGTGGTTATGGCCAGTGAAACAAATCAGTGCTAGTGAGATGATCTGAATGTTCTGCCTGCATTTCCATCAGGAAAATGTAGCTAAACTTCAGCTGAACTTACCTGTTAACTATACAGGTTTTATATTTAAATGAGATTTCTATTTGTGTCTCCATCAGATTTCAGCAACTACGGTCACAGTTCTTCTAGACATGTACTTGAGTTGCTCTGCTTATCAGAGTAATTTCATTAGCTTTAGATGCACTGTTTGTATGTGTGTGAAATACCAACATTATGAAAAGATTTACGTAATTGGACCCTAAATTCTTTTTCGTGCTTGACAAGTCTCTTCTGTAGAAGGTAATGACAGACACATGCAACTGTCTGTAGGCTTCTGAACAACTCTGTAGTGTCTAATATAGACTCTAAATGTGTACGTTATTATGCGTCTTTATTAATAATACATTCTGGAATTATATTAGATTTATATGTGGAAGTTACTGCATTGAGTTCTGTATACTAGCACAGAGATTTAATAAGGTGCAGTAGCACAGAAGGAGAATGAGATGTGAGGATTTTAATTTTACAAAATGCTGTGTGATATTGATTTAACCATTTTAGAACAGATTACAACCTTGTCAAGATATCTCAATCTTGTCTTAGGCAAAAGGAGTTCATTTGAATATGGAATGTGTTAGCGGGGTTTTTTGGGTTTGGGTTTTTTTCTTAACTAATTTCCGCTTGTGTGCATGTAAGTATGTGTGGCCTACTTTTGAACATGAACTGCTCCTGGAATGGAGAGTTTTATCTGAAAATGAAGGGATGAGTGAAGTTGATGAAGACATTTTTGCGTTCATAATGTTTAATTATGATGTTATTTAAAAAAAAAAAAATGCAACCCCTGAGTACAGTAAACAGATTTTGCTGCGATGAAAACCAAATAACCTGTGATAGATTACTTCTGTTTGTATTTTCATCTGCAGAAATGTTGTGAAGTTTTACAGTATAATGTTTGGAAGCAAGCGGCATAATTATTGACTGAAAAATAATTAATTGGTTTTGCAAGTAATGAATTACTCTGCTTGTTATATTCTGTAGCTAGATCAAATATATAGTACATTTTTAATATGTTGTACTTTTTACTTTCTGTAGGCAGCGCTCAATTTTTCTAAATACTGTGAACCAGTGGTCAGAGGAGAAGGTAAGCTTCTGTCTTTAATTTGAGCAGGTGTATGAGAGTGCAGGTGCCCTCCTTTGGGTTTTGTGGAAGACTTTGCTTCGATCCTTGCTGTGTTGTTATCATTTCTCTGGTCACAACAGCATTGCTTATTCCAGTTGCACCCAGTAGGCAGCATTTGCAGCAGAAGCTGTAGATGACATTTGCTGGTGGTGTTTTATGGAAATGAGATGGAAAGACTGTGAAAGCTTGCTTCCCCCTATAAATCTTTCTCGTCACTCAGCCACCAGGACTTCTGAAAAGTAGTGGGACAAATCATTTCTCTGTCAAGGCGAAGAGGAGAAAATGAGAGCAGAGGTTCTGCCAAACTGTCCCAGAATAAAGCACAGAGAAACAGCCTTGCCGTGGTAGCATGTGCTTGCAAATGGGTGATGATGGTGCATCATCCTAATACAGCATTTCAGAGTCAGGGTGTTAGACTTATTATGTCATGCCTGTGACTGTTCAGGTGTTAGAGATAAGAGTTTTAGTGTTGTGTGAGTTAAATGTTTAACAGATTTGATTCTGGCTTGGTGCAGCAAATGAACGTGACACCCGCAAACTCTGGAAAAATATTGAACCTCATTTGAAGAAGGCAATGCAGACTGTTTATCTCCGGGAAATATCCAGGTAATTTGGGGGAAGAGGGCTTGTTTGTTTTGTTACATTGCTGTTAACAGGCTTCCTTTCTAAATATTTACTCTCTCAATTATGTTTCATGGCTAGTGTTTCTTTTTTGCTAGATAGAATCTTTTTTCTTTAACGTGCATTTCTTTCTTACTGTATAATGTTAGAAATAGGGTATCTCAGGAGAAAATTTTTAAATGAAACGGTATTTGTAGCATATAAAATATTTAATAAGTAAAGCAGTGGCAGCAGGTTGTGTTCTCTTTTTCATTGATGGTCATACAGATAGACCCATTTTCTGTCATGTATGAAACTGCCAAGCATGGGAATCCATCACCAGAATATACAGGTACAGTTTAAAACACACTTGTAAAGTTGACTTGGCAGATCCTTGCTGTACCAAGCATGTATGCAAGCCTCAAAAGTCTTATGAGACGTTACAAATTTTGAATATCTGTGTCCCTTAGCTTTGTTTAGTAGAGCTAGGTTTGTATGTTTACTCTGCTTTCTGACCCCATATTTTCTTGTCCAAGGGCAAAATTTTCCTTACATGGGATTACCATTTTTGACAGCATTAAAAGCTGTTGTCCTGCTAACGGGCTCAGTTTCTCTTGGTATGGTTTTAGATTCCTTGTTTATTTCTTAAGTTGCCAGACTGACAGAAAAAAGATGGTGGTGTTCATTTTTAATGGTAATAATCGGCTTAGATTTAATGTCTTCTCTGCCTTTAAGATGAGTGATTCTGATGTTACGCTGTGTAAAGAGAGATAATTCAGTAGTGTTTGTATCAAGATAAAGAAATCGGACATAAGGATTTCTTTCCTTTGAATGTCATTGAGGCCACAGAGTATTCTGGTAACTGAACCTGGGTGTGTAGTAGAAGTCTTTGCTGAATGTTTTGGAAAAGTGATTGTTTCTTCAAAAAGAGAATTGATTTTACTCCATATGAGCTAGATTTCACTGTATAATGAGGCATTATTCTGTTTGCCTCAAATATGTATTTATACTCAATATTGATCTTGATTACACAGTCCACTCAGGATCTTCCTGATGTTTTATATTGTGTAATTGCCTACACTAATTAGGGTGTAATATAAGATTATGGTATAAAATATCTTATTAATTGTTTCCAAAATAACTAGATTTCCCTCTTTACAGTTTTCTTTGATTATGAATTTGAGCTTTGCTGGTTTTTTTATTATAAATTTCAGCTTTCTGCATAATAGCGCTAGGATTTACCTCTGTGTACCAGTTAATGCTTGAGGAATTAAAATGACCATATCACTTTTTCTGGCCACAGAACTGTAATTATTCTGGGCTTTTCTTCAAGTTAAAAGTTGTAGCAATAGAACTTTGCTGTCAGCTGTTGTGCTACCTAAACTGAGATGAAAATGTAACTTTTTCATTCTACCTGTAAAATAGACATTGGATAAAAACTTTGCTCATTGATAATTTGATTGATCATTCATTATAATTGGAGTACTACATCAGCTCTCATTAAACTGTTCTCATAAGTTTTATGGCTTATGGCTCATAAACCCTGTTCATAAAGATCATTACAAAACAAAAAAGCACTGGTGCTTTAACAAACCTTTTTTTACCCCCTTGTGGTATACAAAATGATCTAAAATCATGACGTTTCTAACAATGTTGTTCCTTAAGAGAAGTTTTAAAGTGAAATTTTTTTCTGTTGTTTAGGAAAACACCATACTACTTGCAGACATTTTTCACTGACAGAATGTTCCATCTTGATATCTTCAAAGTTTTTCAGTGAAGAACAAGTGTTGCTGTGTTTTTTATGTAGACTTCAAAATTACATTATGAAGTAATTATAGTATTGTTCTCACTAGCATAAACAGTTACTAATCAGATTAAAAAAAAACAAAACTATCACTGTTCTTACTTTTTATCTAATTCTGCATTGTTCTTGAAACTTAGAACGCTATTGATACTTGCTTACTGGTGGTAGTTGGATGGAAAGAAATTGATATTTTACAATTAGTAAGTGTCATTAAAATATATGTATACCAAGCAGGTAGTTTTCTCTAAAACGCTAACAGATACTTCATCTTTATATATTTGCATTATCTGTCTTTTAGCTCACAGTGGGAGCGCTTACAGCGTGATGACGGAGAACCTGGGCAGTTGAAAGGTATTGGATACAGTAACTCCGTAGGGGCTTGTAATGTGAAATGTGTACTTTTCAGTTTGACTGGGTCATTGTTATCTGAGAACATGTGAATGAAACTGCATAGGTGAGGCTACCTGTTAGCATTCAGTTACAGTTCAGGGTCATCATGGTTTTTTGAGAACATTTTGAGGACTGTTACTATTTTTTCCCCTAGTATATATACTGGGAGTAATCTTCCCTAAGGTGTCCTTTGTGGGTAAAAGCAGACTTCTTTAAAGCAGTATTTCTTATGTAAGAATGGACGAGGAATGGGTTGACCCCGATGGTCAAACCTCTGTGTGCCAACTGGCAGAATGGTCTGAGTGGGGAGAAGGGAATATTATACCTGGTGTATTACACTGGATTAGTGCATTCCTAAACAAAACAGCTGTCCTGTGTCCTGATTTCTTGGCAAAGAGAAATGTCAGAATTGCAAGAATTCTTTCTGTCCTTTCCTTGGAGGAGTACAGCTTTGTTGATTTTGTAGTTTATACAGGCTTGAAAGTCAAATGTCAATATATGTGTCAGCCTTCATTTGCAATTTAGGAAGGAATACTAAAACATTTTCCTGGTGATGCCAGTCGGTCATGGTCTTTTGACCAGTTCATAGTTTGGGAACACTTTTTCCATATGATCTATCATGACAAATAAGTTCTTGATCATGAAATACTTCTGCACCTGACAGCCTCAAAAAGGGAGACTTTATTTAAAACACGTTTTCTAGGATTTTTAGGTACATGTAGTAGGAGAAATTGTCTTGTTGGTAAACAGCATTTGATAATAACATGCTTAAAAAGCAATTATAATGAATTTTACTGTGGATGTAAATAAGCAAATAGTTCAGTGCATGATGCAATATTGGCAGACCAGAATAATGGAGTAGAAACAGATATTTCTGTATTAAACTAAATTGTGTATATGTAAGAGTTTATTTGGTGTTGCATTTTGTAATTAACATGCAATACAAAACAGTCTCTTGATTGTAAATGAAACTAAAACTGCTGTCCTTTTGTGCCTGTATGAGAGGAAATTATTACTAGCTATCATCCAGGATGCTTCTCATCACACTGGGGGCTCTGAATCTTAACTTTTAAACATATTTAATTCCTTGATTTTTATTTGCTGATATTTGTGGATTAAAGCATAAGAGTACGGGTACTTCACAGAACAAGAAACCATTGAAATGAAAATCTGTAAGCAAAGACGGCACAAGAGAGTCCCCTTGGTGGTCTCCGTAGTTAGACAACTGATAAAGTAAGGTGGTTTGATCGTCCTATTCATATTCATAAGCTGCGTAAAAGCAGCAACTACTGTGACAAGAGCGGTGGAATGTAAAGGGAAAAAATACAAAGTAAAAGTAAAAAGAGGGAAGGAAAAGTCTCACTAGACTGTAGTTCTTGTGTGTTTTAATGTATGAGACTTTAATCTTAATGAAGTGTACATGTAGCAGGCTAGGTCAACTGGATCAAGTTTAAAATTTTGAAAACGTGTTTTGTAGGAAATAAAACAGCGGCTAAAAATTGTGAGATACTGAACTGTTTCTCATAAGTGCAGCCCTGCTTCTTTTTCCATCATGTCAGCCCTGTTCCTGGCTGAGGTGTCTGGCATAGTCTGGAGCAGCCTGAAGGTGGGGTCTTGGAGAAAAGCTTTGCCATTGTATTTAAATACATCTCTTCATCTGCCCTGTTTGCCAGAAAAATTACTTTAAAATTAAAGTAGCCTGGAATTTTTTTTTAGGGAGATCACACCTTAGTGATTTATGAATCTCCGATGCTTCAAATACAGTTTTTGAGATGCGTCCATAAAGAGTTTAGAATGTTAGTTTTGTTTAGCTTTGTGCCATTCCTTGGCCCTTCACTGCTTTTTATATCTGTGATAATGGGGTTGAGAAAATAGCCATACTCATTTAGGAGCAGGAGAGAAGGAACAGAAGAAGGATGCAAACAAGTCTAATTTGAAGTTTGTGGATGTTCAGAGTGGGTTTCAGTGACTCATAAACTGTTCGTTTATTTTACAGGACTTTCTGCACATACACACATGGAACTTCCTTATTACTCCAAATTTCTTCTAATAGCTGCTTACCTTGCCTCCTACAATCCTGTTAGGACAGATAAGAGGTTCTTTCTTAAGGTAATGAGATTTTTTTTTCTTAGTGCTGCTTACTGTATTCCTACCTACTGAATTTCCTAGTTTAAAACTCTTCGACCATTCATTTTGAGCTCTGTTTCTGTGTGTGGTTCATTTGATTTGATCAGAAGTTTTTCCTGTATATCACATATTCTGATTGGTAATGATCATTTAGTTATTATTAATGTCTAATAAACCCAACTTCCTCTTCACGTCAAAACATGCATAACACTGTTATGGCACAAGTATTTTGCTTTGATTTTTTTGTAATTTGATACAGCTCTGTTTTGTAGAGATTTTAGTGGAGTGTCTGCAGTGTCCTTAGGCATAAGCCACACTTAAATTTCTGGAGTAAGATACAAACCACAACTGCGTTAGCCTTTAATGAGGTAAAATCACATAGTGTATTGTTAACGTATTTATACAATTTTAATCTTCTGAAACAGAAACATACAAAAGGTTGCTTTTGCACAAGATGTGTTTCCATTAGCTGGCACATGTTGTGCTGAAATGATGGTAATGCATGTTTTAGGATAAATGTATAATCCTCACTACCAAATCATGGGCTAAACCCCATTTTCTGTAAATTCTTGCCATGTACAGGTTGAATTTTTTTTTTTTTTTCTTTGGGCTATTTTGTGGTCATGCTGCAAACAAATGCTGTGGTGCCATAGTTTGCAGTCTGTCTCTTTCTTACCCAGGATCTTCATTTCTCCTTAAGCCTGCCTCATTGTGTTGTTTTTGAGGTCTTCATTTGACAAAATATAGGGAGTAAGGCAGATATCAGAAAAGTGATTGGGCAATTATGCTTTCTATGCATTTCACCAACTTCAAGGTTTTCTATATTATTACAGTATGTATTAATATATGCGCAGGTGTATAAATGTGTGGTATTCATGATAGGTGTGAACAACTGAAGAAAATGAGAACAAGACAAATTTGTAGAAATATGCTTGTTTTCTTCTTCCCTCTTGAAAATAAAAAATGGATACATGTTTTGAGAAGTTACTGCAGTTCTTAGTGATGATATACTAGTACGTTTGTAGTTTAAATATGGGTTTGTGTTTCTGGTATGATCTTACTTTGAAAGCTGTAGGTGTTTCACCCTTTTGTCTAGTCTTTTCCTGAGAAGAGTGTAGGATTACTTGTAGTAAGTGCAGATTGACAAGTTTTCTTTATGGGCAACCTTTTGTTCTTTTCACTTGGCCAAAGCAATCTCTTTGTAAAAGATTTATTTGCTGAAGAAGTGTTTTTGCCCAGATTTTTCCGTATCAGTCTCGGAACTCAAAGAACCAGGAAAGCTTACAAGAGTCAAGTCAGTAAAGCATGTTGTCAAAAATTGCTGTATCTTTCTTGTTTGTGTTCACTGAACAACCTTCTCGATTTAATTTTTTTCCTTTCTCCTTTTTTAGTATCTCTGAATTTTGTTTCCGCTCTTGCACATGAACCCTGCTAAACTTTTGTACAGTAAACATGGGCTTTTAAGGTTTTTGGAGCAGGGACTGTGAGAGTATTTCAATCAGTGATACTAAGTATTTTTCCCAGGAACTGGTGAAGCAGAAGTTACCATTCTTGCTACACGTATCATCTGATAGGAGTTAGCCCTTCATCAGGTGCTAAGGCAAATTTCAGAAATAGCTCCATCTCAAAGCCCACCAAAACCAACACTTTTGGGGGCATGTTCAAGTTGAGCATTTTTAGAAGTCATATGGACTGTGAAAATAGAATATGGTTTTATCCGGTTTGTAATGAGATTCAGAGTAGATTACAGAAAAGTATCTTCTGGAGTGATTTAACTAAGGACTGCTAGACAGAAAAGGGATGCAAACAAAAAGATGATCAATGAGCTGCTAATCCGCACTACTGGTATAGGTGCTAGGCTATACTACAGCTAAAGATAAATTCCCAGTTTGTGGCAGCCTGGAATGCTAACAGCCTGATAAAGCAATGAAGTAATAATTGGCAGCACTGCTATTAATTATGTGAAAATTCAAGAGCTTTGCAGTAGGTTGAGAGAAAAATATGAAATTGGTTTTGAAAGGTAGTCTTTAAAACAGAAGAAGAATAGCAATCTATATGAAGTCTTCATCTTACCATTTTAATAGAAAACAGAATAAAAAACTAACTGAAACTTAGCTCTAAATTTCATGTTTCTTTGTGCTTGCACAGAAATAGGGCACCTGCTCACCTGCTTTGAAACACTTTTGATATAACTTAAATACACCATACGGAGATCCCAGCATAACCTTTAAAATTCAGGAATGCAGTTTGTTGTGATCCATCACTAGCATGCTGTGTAACCTTAGGCTTGATCACTTTCCCCTCCAAAAGGTGTCTGTTATCACTGCAGTCTTCTTTTCAAAGGCATGATAAAAAGACTACTTTGTTGTCTCTGTGTGATATGTATTAATTGAATGAAGTAATTTTTTTCAGTCTGGCAAATTATGTAAAGGAAACTTAAAGCCCTGTCCAATACTAAGCTCTTCAGAAGTCAGTCAAGAAAAGCCACAGTTACTGAGATCGTCTTGACATGGCTGAGTATTGAGGTCCACAAATACTAAGTGCGAGATTTTAAACATTAAAATGTAAAAAGAATTCCTTCATTTGAGGTATTTTTTTTTTCTCCCTGATTCATTGAGCATGCTTATAAGTTATACTTATTAATAAGGTATACTTCTCAAGGCTGTGGAAAAACTCATCAGGTGATATTTTGAGAATTAGCACATAACTATGTTTAAAGAATATTATACTTGTACCTCTCCACTAATTTTACATCATTTACACACGTCATCCCTCATGTCTCCCTCTGCCTTTTTAATTTTTTTTTTACCCATTCATTTGTAATATCTTGTTTACTATATTTCTGTCCTTGTCTTGCCCTCACATTTTCAGTTGAGATCCAAGAACACTTGATTATTTTCTTTGGTCAGTCCTTCCTTTCTAAATGCTGCTTTAAAGCGGCGCCTTTTTAAATTATTTCCACACACCCCCGCGCCCCCCCCCCCCTTCCTGTTTGTAGTTTGGCTCCTGCACCTTGAACTATCTTTGTATTGTACTGATTTAATTCCTGGTTGTCATTCTGCCAACTTGCATACCATCCAAATTCTAAAACGGAGCATATAAAAGGTGAAAATTCAGATGGATTTTATGCATGGATACATTTTGAAAATGAAGTGACCATCATTTAAACTTCTCTGGAAAGAGAAAGAAGTGAAACATCTGTCTTTTTCATTAGGTGACTGAGGGTAGGAGGAGGATGGTAGCATGAAGTCATATTAAAAACAAATTTTTACTGCCTCTTCTCATCAGTCCCTGATTAGATCAGAAAAAAACCTTATGCATGTCACCAAAAAATATTAGTGTGGGTTTTTTTGGCTTTGCACCACTTGGGACACAATGAAGCAATAAGTAAGGCAAGTGTAATTTTAGAGCTTCTAGTAAGGATTGCTAGTAACATCAGAGACAAATACTGGAGGTGTAGTAAAGAAGCAGACCCAGACTAGCATACTATCATATGTAGCATAAAGTTTTTTGTTGACTGTTTTGTTTCTGTCTTTGCTATGGAAGGAACATAAAATAACTTACATATAATATTTGCTATTGTCTGTTGTTTACAGCATCATGGGAAAATTAGGAAGACCAACTTTATGAAGAAACATGAAAAGGTATGTATTTTATCTTTCTAAGCTGAGCTTGGCAAAACATATTTTCTTTCTACTGTACTGCTGGTTTTGTTTTTTGTTTTGCCTCATTGTTTACTATAGAAACAACAGAATTGCATAAATAACAATTATTGGTGCATTTGTTTCATATGATGCACACATTTTTTTTAATTGAAATGTAACTGTAGCATAAATTTGTCTCCTAAAGCCATATTTTTGTGTATAACAAAATGTGCTTAATAAAGCTAGTTAAAGGACATTATACATGGAAGAGCCAGATATGAGAGTTTCTCTCAAAGATGTTGGAGTAATAGGTGGTTAGTAGTTTTGAAAGTCACATCACTTTAATTCCCAGTGATGCAGTGAGGTATAAAAGCTTAAGCTTGTGTGTTGAGGCTTGGAAACTTTGCACTCCCGTCTGTTGTTTAGGATTCCGTCAAACTATTGACTAACCTTTTCATGGTTATAAATAACTAAATATCATTGATTTCAGTGAGCTGTACCAGTTTTTATTGACAGAGATTTGATATGCTAGGAAAAGCGAATACCTATATGTATGTTTATAACTGTAATGTAAAAAGATAAATCAAATTTTAACATTGTAACTTGTTGACTTATTTTTAAACTCCGTAAATGAAGAGCAGTGCAGAGAGCACTAAATCCCTGCTGAAACAATCATTATATCCTTTTCTTCTCTATGCCACAGGCAGTATAAATAATACGAGAAAAATTTTAATATGACACTTAGCCTAATAGTCCTTTCCTTCTGATCCTGCCTATAGCCTTGTCCCTAATTTTTCTCCTGCCCCTGCAGGAAGACAGAGTCCTTGGCTATCCAAAGATTTTTTTCAAGTTCTCTTATTTCTGCAGGGGCGCAGTTTTTGCATGTGAAAGTGTAAGTAAGCGTAGTTCAACTTCAACAAATGCAATGTGTTGCACCGCTAGGTAGATGTTTATGTAAATTTAAAGAATTCTGAAGTCTCTGAATGCATGTGTCCCGTACATGTAGACCTGGTGTGTTTTGTCCCTGGCATGTGAACTCCTGAGAACTTCCAGAGCATTTAATTATTTGCAGGACTCCTATATTCTTGAAATACCTCCATGTCTTAATTTAGTTGATAAATAATTTTCAGGAGAATGAAGAATTATTGTGTCTTAGACCTAAATGTTCTTCTGTCCTTGCATCCTCTGCAGGAAAGGTGTTTTGTTTTATTCTTTCTTGGCAATAGGTTTCCAACTGGGATGATGAGATGGGAGCAACTAGGGGGATGGGAACAGCTAGGAATGTAAAAGAAATGGGAAAATAGAGATTTGATGAAGAAATACTGAGGTTGTGATCACTTTAACTGTACCATAGAGCTTGTTCTCTTGCGTCATTGTTTATGTTAAATGGACTTGCATCTGAGTTCACTACTTAGTGTTTGGAAGTGCCTGCATTAACGATAAATTGGTTTTAATTTTATTAATGTTCCTGTAGCAAACTAAATGCTACTGAGTAAGTACAAAAACAGAACAGAAGGAGGTACTAAGGAAGGAACTGTAAATGAGGGTAACTCAAACAAATGTAAAGATATGTGATGTAGACAAAATTAATGATCAAAAAAATGAGTAAGATTTCAGTTACTTTTTTTACTTTAATTAGATGAATTCTAGTTTTGTAGACTTCACATTTACCCTACAACCTAAGTATTGAACTGATATTCTGAAAGCATGATTAGGCATGTGTGCAGTTAGGGAAGTTTGGTTTGTTGTCCAACTGTAACAAGTAACTTGCATAATCAGACTTCTAAGACTGCAAGTGATGTAATTCTTACACCTCTTTGTTGTATTAAAAATCAGTGTTACTTTGAAGAGAATTAGAAATTCATAATCCTAGTACATCAAGTATAGTTAACAGAAAATATCTCTTAAGTTGACAGTGTCACATTGAACTCTGATTGCATGCAAGAAACAGGAGTGTGTCTTAGGGACTGATGAATAGGACATGAACTTTGTGGCATTTCAAGAGTACCTTTGCTTCTAGTTACAGAGCACTGGTTCTCTGCTTGTGTGTTTCTTTATAGTTTACAGGTAAGGACCCTTTGGCTGTAAGTATTGATGCCAGAAACTGAAACTGCTTTTGGGTCAAAGCGCAGTCTGGTGTTTAAAGTTTTTGAGGCATGGTAGCTGTGGTAGTGGGGAACAGGACTGCAGGTCCTAAGAGGATCTTCCAGACCTATGTTCCTTTTACTATACTGTAACCTTTATAAATATTTGCACAATCACCCAGATGTAAACTTGTGTATTTTGGTACTAGGATTCTATAGTGAGGGGAACTGAAATATAGGGAAGAAGGATTATGTATGCAGTGTTATAAATAAAGGTTCATTTGCTTCAGCTGGTGTGACAGCTTATATCAATATACCTTTCCTCAGAGAAGCTTGTCTAAAGACTGATTTACAGATCAGATTCACCTAACTCCAAGTGAGTGCCTCCATCTAAGCTAGTGTCTTTTTATAGACAGTGCAGAGCTAGTTGATGCAGTCATTGGACTGTAGGGTGTGATTCGTCTCCTAGTAAAGTAGGTTCTGTATTCAGTCAGATGAATTGCACCAGAAACTGTATTGATTAGATTTCTACTGGCTATAATGGGAACTTAGGAAACAAGTTTGGCTGTACATACCTACTTGGCAGGTTGACATTAGATGAAATAAATCCTTCCTTAAAAGTTTAGGTATAGCCAGGCTAAAAACCTGTTTCTTGATTCTTAACTCTGTTCAGTCCAGAGGCTGTGTTTTTATTTAATTAGAAAAAGTAAATCTTGTGAATAAGGGGAAAAACTTGACTTTCTCATTCTACTAATTGCCTTGTTGCCGATAACAGCAGAATTTGTTGGGTTTCTTTGCATGGTTGCCCAAGAACAATGCTTTTCCAGTTCAGTGACAAGTGAGAGATCTTCCTGGTGAAGCTACTATTGCAGGCGTATGCTTTTTCAGATGTCAGTCCTTCAGAAGATCAAATGTGTTGGTGTGTTTTTTATTGGGAAAGAGTTTGTCTAGTATATCTGCTTCAATTTCAGTCTAGGTTTTGTTTTGTATCAGAATTTCTAGCTTACAACTGAAGTTGCTTCATTCGTATAGCAACCAAGGAAGTTCAGAAATACTTTCTGCTAAAAAAAGGGAGAAGTATAGTTCTGTCTTTAGTTATATGCTAAAAAGGTTGAAAGTTCAGCCAACTGAGGTTAAGGACTTTCTCCTTTTTTTGCGGGTAATTTAGTTTGGGTTAAGCTTTTACTCCTTAGAGAACGCTTTTGGTTCTCATTCTTGTTTGTGAAATTTTGGAATGTGAATACATGGCTTGCAGTTGTGCGATGGTGAAAGACTTAGGCCAGTTAAATAGTGGGAACATGAAACTCTGACGCTGTAGATAAAAAGGCACAAGCACGAATCGTGGCAACTGGGGAAAAGTGTTTTTTGAACCATTTGACAAGTGTATTGCCAAGGTGGAAAGATGATAGAGTACACACAGAGTTAATTTGATGGCTATAAAAATTTTTGAAGAGGTTTTCTGAATGTGGAAGGTATCTTTAAGTGAGATGAGGGGTCCCTTGGATTTTTATAAATACTATTCTATGAAGTATTCTGTCTTAGCTCCTTGCAGAAGATTTTTAAAAATGTTATTCTTTACTATGTTCTGTTTGGAGGAATGTCTAAACAATTCCTATTCATCCAGGAACTAAATTCTGTCAAAGAAATAAAAATGAAGTGCTTCTTCGAGAAGAAAGCATTTCTCTCAAATAATTTGAAAGTTCAAAACAGTATTCTGTCTAAGCAAAGGGCTGATAATATTGAGAGCAAGAAACTTGTGAAATAACTGTGTACTAAACACAACTTGAGAGATTACTACATGCTAATTGTGCTTGCTAGCTGCTTGGAGTGTACACATTTTAATTACTGTATGTTTGTTGACTTTTTCTGTTGATAATAAAGAATATGCTTCAATAAAGAATATGTTTAGAAGCAGAAGGGCAGGGGATTGTACAGTTCATAACTTACACCACACCTGCATTCTGACTGAGGGTGCCATGCTAAAGTTTTGACTATGTTTCCATTATTTTTCACACCGCTTTCTCTGTTAGCCCAGAGGTAGCTTTGGAGACACCTCCTGGATTTGAAAAGCTAAAACATGTATCAGAAATACCTTTTTTGTTTTGCTGAAGAAATGAGTGGTTGTGTTTTACTGATGACTAATGCCACAGAGGTACTGGTGGTATACTTGAGAGGTGTCCTTTCCCAGAAGAATTTTGAAACAAACTTTATTTTGGGATTCCTCTTTAATCTTGGCTGCTCTGCTAGTAAGAATGAATCAAGGTACACTACAAAAAAGAAAACTGGATGTCAAAATAGAGAGAATGAAATACAAACTTAAAAAGAAACAAGTATTTCCTTTGTCAGAACTTTTGACAGTCTGGGTCATAAATAAATCTCTGTAGTCCTAACAGTGCTGCCTGAGTTGTAATACTATCCAGTTCTGCCCTATGAACTGTAGTTCTCCTTCTTGTAAAACTGGTTATTTAAAAAATATTTCACATTGAAAAATCACGAACTCATATTTCTGTGAATTCAATTGAATTGAATGTTACTACATACAATAATCTGTAATGCCTAAAATGTCCATCAGTGTCAGCTGAGGTGTGAAGATGATGTGTATGGTGCAAAGAAGGATAAGGGACTGAATAGCTCTGTAAAGGCGAAGTTGAGTAAATATGCTATGTTCTGATAACACAGTTTGTCTGTAGCTGGCAGGTAGGTCTTTATACAGCAGCTCTTACCAGCAAAGGAGCCATCTGAACTCTTCATTTTAGCCAGCTAAACTCGTTGGAGATGCACTCTGGGGCCTCACACTCAGCACTTCTTGGGCTGCATCTTGAATACTCTGTCCAGTTTTGCCCCCCTCCAGTACAAGACACACATCAATAAACCAGAACAAGTTCAGCAGAGAGGTATCAAAATGACCAGAGGCTGGAGCACTTGCCCTGCAAGGAGAGGTTGAGGGAGCTGCAGTTGTTCAAGCTGGAGAAGGGGGACCTAAAAGCAGCCTGTCCTGTACCTGCAAGGAGGTCATCAAGACTATATGATACAGTGGTGGATGGTGAGAGAGTGAGAAACAATGAGTGTAAGCTGAAATGAGATGTTTGTACTGGATATAAGGAAAACGTTTTTCCTTATGAGGACAGCCAGGCAGTAACACTGGTTTTGCAGAGAGGTAGTGCAGTCTCTGTCCTTAGAGGTTTCCAAGACTGGACTGGTAAAGTCCTGAGCAACCTGGCCTGACCTCCCAGCTGACCCTGCTCTGAGCAGGAGGGGGTTTGACTAGAGACTTCCTAAGGTCCCTTCCAACCAGAATTAACCTATGATTGAGTGTATTTTAAGAAAGTAGAAGTATAGTAGTAAAGGTGTTTCCTGTGTAAAACAGTAAGTTGAAGTGTTCTCATTTCTAATTTCCTGATCAAAAATGTTTTCTTTGGTTTTGGTATCAAAATGGTAACATTTTCATTGTGATATAAAGGAAGCAAAGAGAAAATGAAAACTAAAAAGTTAAAATCAGCCAAAAATATAAAAAACCAGCAATTTTGTTGGGAAAAAATGAGCAGTTAATACATTTTATTCCTGCAGAGATAGTTGATCGAATTTTTTAAAAAAATTGGTTTTAGAAAGTGAAATTCACAGAAGAGCTGAGGTGGGCAAAGACCTCTGGTCTAGTCCAACCTCCCTGCTCAAGCAGGGTCGCCTAGAGCAGGTTACTCAGGACCGTGCCCAGTTGGGTTTTGAATATCTCCAAGGATCGGAACTCCACAGCCTGCCTTGGCAATAAGGTTTTTTCCTATGTTTAAATATAATTTCCTGTATTACAGTTGGTGCCTATTGCCAAATTATTCTACTCATATTCTTAGACCATAAGGATGTTCATTAGAGTAGTTTAGTGTGGCATTTAAGATGAGGAACTTTTTTGTTATGACTTTGCACCTCTGTGAGAGGAAGAGAAAAGGCTTTGGCTAAAATGATTCTAAGAAAGTGAATATGCTGATACTTTAGCAGAATCATCTGCTTTACTTTATTGATACTTTAGCAGAGCCACCTTTTTCTGCTTTTTCAAAATGCAAATGCTAGTAAAATATTTGTCTTCAGTAAGCAAAACACAAAAATATAGTTAGAAGTTGTTTGATGGTTTTATAGATTTGTAAAAAATATTGTTCTATTATGTGCAGTTCTTTGTAGGTGATAGTGGATTATAGGCTAGACAATAGGATAAATAGGATCAATCTAAACCTTGAAATTTTTTCTACTAGCTAGAAATTCTATGTGCTTTTAAGAAGCCTAACTTGTTTTACTGTTGATAAACTGTGAAGAAAACTATGTGCACCTTGAGATTGCCATAAAATGTAGTCTTCCCTCTTTAATCCTTAGATTGGGCAAGGTAATTTAATAAGACAAGTAAATCTGCAAATCTAGTGACAGGAAATTTGGCGTCAGATTATCTGTTTAGCTCAAAAATGTTCCTATTTATTGTGCAGTTTGAACTGTTGCCATGTTAAATAGAGCTCTATGTCTATATCTTTATCTTGATCAATAAGCATGTATTCAGTGTTTTCCATAATATGTAAGTAGGCTGTATGAAAGACTGCTGTGAATTATAGTGTCTCCCCAGAGACTAAAAAGGTGTGAGAATAACATCTTGTGGTACTCCAGGAAAGATACATTGAATTGAAAAGTCTTGTTTCTGTTGCAGACCAGCAATCACCTCCTTGGGCCAAAGCCATTTCCCCTGGACAGATTGTTAGCAATATTATATAGTATTGTGGACAACAGAGTTGCTCCAACTGCAAATATATTTTCCCAGGTGAGTGTGTACTTACTTTATTTTCTTTTTACTGTCTAGAATTTTTGAAAAGGTTTTACATTGTTTTTTTGTAAGTCATCATTCTAATTAAATGTAATGAGAAAACAACCACAACAGTAATTTAAGTTGAAGGCTCGGAGTAATATTCATCTGTATTACTAGCGATGAATTCAAGACTTCAGCTGTTAGAAGGTTTCAGACCTTTACACAGATAGCTTTTTCCTGATCCTGGACTGTGATCTGTGTTGATTAGTTCCTTGGCTTTTCATTGAAGTCTGTTAACGTGTTTGCATTTCAAGTTAAGTGTATAAATGTTCACTGTCCTAAGGCCAAAATTAGTCTCCTTGTAACGCATGTTACAAAAATGCAGTGGTGAAGAAGGAGCAGAGGGATGAATAAGGTATTTGCAGGTGAAAGGTCTTTGCTGTGACATATATCTTAGGGATAATGTTTTTCATTTGGACCAACTTTAACAGTCTTGCAGAGGAGAGTCAGTATCCCGTTTCACTAGATGGCAGCATAACTATAGAATTAAGTGGCATTAAGTAAATCTAGAGTTTTCTCTAGACTTCTGGTTTTGTCAAGTGTAAATACCTATTCTGTATAAGTAAAGGTAGTTTTCTGTGGTCAACTTGATTCTTAGATCTTTCCTGTTCACCTTAGAAGATCTCAATTTCTTTCCTGCTTTCCAGTTGTGCTTAACTTCTACTTACAGAGATATTTTCTACCTTTTCTTGTTGGGTCTCAAATTTAACCAAGGATTATTTAAATCTGATGTCTGCATTCATGTAAAGTTCTAGGAAACATATGCTCAAGATACCTAAACAATTTTACTACTGTTTTAATCATCGGTGTTCAGTGTTCACACAAACGTTTGGCAAAATTCATCTCCCAACTTTGCAGAATAACCAACCGTAAATATATATATTGTAAAATCAGGCAATAGATAAGCTAGATAATTGTAGTACTTTATTTAATCAGTGGTATGTGAATATATTTGTTAATAGTGGTGAGGACCCAGGTACTTTACAGTTGCAGTAGGCAACTTACACCTTCACATAATGTTTTCTCTCAAGCTCCATTAGTTATTATATGATCTGAGGCATGAGATATTATTAGACAACCTCAAAAATCTGTTAATACAAGCATTTACTTTTTTATAATTAGATGAGTGATTTTTCAGCTTACAGTCTGCACCCCTTGAGAGGTCAATGCATTAGCTTTCAGAGGTGTTCAGGAAGTGGCTGAAAAAATCAAGTTTAGACACACTTATGCATCCTGTACTTGTTTCTTGCCTTTCTTCTGTCATCTCACAGCACCTCAGGAATTCACTGTGCTTTCAGAAGGAACCCTAACTCTATGAGTATTTCAGAGCTATGTGAAGTTTTCTGTGGGCGAATGCCATATGAAGGGACACCAAAAGTTGTTGCAGCAGGCAGTTCCTGACCAGAGTTTGGATGATGCCTATAGCCTTGTAGCTACTTAGAGCAGCGTTGGAGTACAAAGAACACAGGGACCTTAGTGTTCATAAAAATGCATAAATTTGGCCAGCTGTATCTATTAACTTTTTTTTCCTGACTAGTGTCAGCTGTAGCCTGAGATAATTGCTTTTTTTGTGCATGTTTGTTGATTCTTTAATTCACTGTACTGTGAAGTCTGTCGATCAAGTCTGTCAGTCAAGGTATTGGTCACACCCCTCTCCTTACAGGATGCTGGTTTTGTGTTTTGCTCTAGGTAGTGCATTTTTTTTTTTTTTGTTCGAAGACATGAACTGTTGAAGCTGGAACTTAGAATACTGAGACAAAGGCGCTTGTCTTGTTTAATGGTGTCAGTTTATCAACAATGGTTGATCTAGGTTTAGTTCAGTAAAAAATGGAGTCTTATGAGACTGTTACAGAAACTCAAAAGAAAATGAGATATAATCCAAGTAGTGTTCAGATCGGTTTCACTTGTGCTCTAAATCTACTGATGATCCACCATGTAGGTACTTCTTGCTTTAAGCCGTTCTTTCTTTCTGTCTGCCTTTCTTTCTTCAAGCCTTTGAAGACACTGTCACTGTGATCTTTCAATAAAATTTCATTTTTAAGATGGAAAGAGTGCGACCTGTAAGGTATAAGATGATGTAACAGGCAAGAAGCAAAACAATTGACTGTCCAACTGCAGCTATGAAATTTAGAGATTTACCTGAACTTTGCTGGTCTCAAGGAGCAAATTTCAGTTTAATTTATTCAAGTAATGTGAAAGGGAATGATGATGACAGACTGGTAGCACTACGCAGTAAAATTTGTGTGTAGGATGTTAGCTGTATATTCTCTTATTTTTGGCTATCAAAAACCATCGTATCTTAAGATGTGAATGTATTATATAACAATTTTATAGTATATTTTCAAAATTAATGTGTCTGCATATTTAACATGCATTTCAGATGAAAGAACAAATGTCATTATTCCAGTTAAGTAGTACTGAAGACATAGGTTGTACATGGAGTGTAATTTCCCCTTAGACTAAATTGCAGAATGAAAAAATTCAAGTAAATGCTTCATCCTAATTTAGAGTGTACACTAGATGGCAGTGTTATCAAAGAATAGCCATAATTCATTATTTTTCTGAATATATGCAGATTAAGCTATAAAGATATAAAAAGATTGTATTAAACCTTAACCGGGTTCAGGCAAAGAAGTTGAAATTCAATCTGTTTATACAAAAATAAAATTTTATAATTTTTTAAAATATTTTTAATTATGAAAACAATTTTTGCATTAAATTT
Organism: Gavia stellata; assembly: GCF_030936135.1. Classification (NCBI taxonomy): domain Eukaryota; kingdom Metazoa; phylum Chordata; class Aves; order Gaviiformes; family Gaviidae; genus Gavia; species Gavia stellata. The sequence goes on along the minus strand of NC_082597.1, from coordinate 14,795,163 downwards.
TAATGAGAAAGTCTTGAAATGTCTAATGTAAAGTAACATAAAATACAACAGAATTTAAAATAGATTTTGGAAGTAGTTTAATCTAGGCATAATATTTAATTGCAAGTTTTTTCTTGAGTAGTTTAAAACAATTTATACTCCCCTGATTTTTGCCATTAGTTGTTCTGTAAATATATTTTTCAAATAATGTAAATGTTTAGGAGCTGGGTTATCCTTAGCAGTATCGATACATTTCACTGTTTGATGCCGCAAGCTTTTGTTTTCTTGTTTGTGTGTACAGCATGGAAATAATTCTTGAATTGTGCAGAAGTTTAAAATGTTTTAAATCAAATATTTAGCTTCTTAACTGATTCAACATTAATTTTATGTGCTTTTTAATTTGTAAACTGAAAGGCTGTACATGAACCAAATGCTTATTAATTCTCCCCATGTACTGTCAGAAAATAGTATGCCTTGGCTTTAAAGTTGATCAACAATCTCAGTCAAGATTCAAGAAGGACTAGCAGCTGCTTTAAGATCTGTCATATTGCTGATTTCATGATATTTCTTATTGCTTCTCGTTTCTGTGCATAATTTCTATTACATGAGAAAGAATTGGGCTCATTCATTTGGTTTTTCCTCACTAACTAGTACAGGGGAGTAGCACCAGGGAAAAAAACCAAACGTGTGAATTTCCACTTCTGCAAATGAAAATTGTTTCAGTTACCCCTGTAAAAGTTGAAATTTCTCCTGTTTTTGTGCTATTTTTAAATAAAATTTTCACACATCTAGTGAGGATTGTTTGAGAGGAAGTTAAAGTAAGCTTGTTTGTTTGTTTTTTTTTATTTTAGACTATTGATGTCAGTAGAAATGTGAATATAGGTCTGTATTTGCTTGAGAAGTTTTCAGTGCTCCTTTTCCTCCAGAATATTCACTGTTTTTCTTAGTAGTTCTAATCTGTCATGATACTGTTTTTTAACACATTCTGTGTTACTGTAACATGTCACTGTATTTGTTTGTTTGAATTTATTTGCTTGGTTTTTAAATGAAGAGATAACGGAGGCTAAAGCAGTATTGGTTCCTGCAGCCATTTCAGAGGACACGATATTTAAATGTTTTTCTTTAGATGCTCTTTTGTGTAATAACTTAACAGATTGAAGATGATATTGCCGCCACCACTGGGTAGTTATGGTCTGTGCCTGGGACAGAACTTGCACAGTTGATGTTCTGGTTGGATGTAAGGCTAGGTCGAGCATGTGGCTGAAGTATTTTAAAAGATAAAACATTATTTTTAATGGTGAAAAAATAAAAACTTAACTTTCACACAATGCTAAAAACACTGTAACTATGGGGTATGCCGCCTGCATCCTGCAACAACAGATAAGTCATAGGGTTTCCTTGCCTAGGTACAGCAGTTGATGATTGTTCAGGCTTAGGGAACAACCAGGAGTATGATTTTTATATCCACATGGACATACTGTGCAGAATATGAAATGTGCGTTTAGTCCAAGTGCAATTAGTGCAGAACGGAGGGATACAAAGAAACTTTATAATGCCTACTGCAAGTACATTTTGCAAAGGTTCTGAGAGTCTAATCAGTTCTGGTTTGTAGAAGAGTAGTATTTCATTTTAGGTTTCCCACATTTAGACAGAAATATGATGTTACTCTCTTTATAAAAATGTGCCTTAGTACACATGAGTGAATTTATGCACAAATGTGGTGCAAGAATTATCAGCACCAATTTAAATTAAATCAGCTCATTTTACATTGAAAGGGACAAGGGCTGTTAATTTCATATCACAACCAGTAAGCAAGTAGATATTTCTGTTGTTACAGTTACAGTTTACGTTATGGTTTACAAGCCAAAATTAACCAATACTTTTTCCTCTACCAAAATGATTTTTCAGTTGCTTCTTCAAATCAATTCAGTTCTCCTAACCATTTTTTCATTTTCTAGACATTCTATCTTGCTTCTGTTTTCTTGTGAAACACGCTTTTCGTAAAGAGGATTGACTCGATCTACTTGTAGTATTGAGCTATGATGTTATCTACATTAGGTAAAATGGAATTAAACCCTTTCTTGCATACTTTTGCATATTTTATTCCTGTTAATACATCCCTGAATGTTTGGAAAGATATCTATGCAGAGAGGTGTGATAACTTCTCAGAGTATACTAATAGCTGAAAATTACTGAATAGGTGACTGATCAGTAGCTTCAGCTCTGTTTGCATTTTAACTCTAATGCATTAGACTGTTAGGTCATCTTAAAAAAGTTTGGTCACTATTTACATTCAGAATCAGGTTTGATTTTACTGTTACTCATTCTATTCAGTATTTTCAGGTAGCTGTATAGTTAGAATTCACTTCTGATTATAGTGCATTTGGAAACGGAGATTTCTACAAAGGTTATTTATCTCTGTGGGTATATGGTGACACATCAGATATCTTACACATCATAGTCTACATTTCATTTATTACACATTTCTTATCTGTTAGATACTGGATCTAAGACAAGCATCTGAATTTCCCTAAAAGTACCACAAATTCCTAAAACTAATGTAGTTATAAATGTGTAAGAATTTGGAATGAGGGTTAACAAACTTAAAATTTTCCAATCTGGCAAAACGATAAACAGCACTGCAAATTGTTGGCCACAGAGAAAGAGCTTTTTTTCTGAAGTTAGAATAAGTCTGCAGATATGAGATTTAGAGTAGTGTGTTAAGTGCCAATATGAGATGGGTCTATCAGAAACATACAAAAACACTGATGTGCATAACATGCTTCCAACTGGAGGGAGCCAGAGGGATGTAATTTCCTTTAATTAAAGAAAAAAAAAAATTTGCCCTTTCCTGGAGCGTAAAAATCTGACAGGTTTGTTTTCTTTTCATCTTGCATTCTTGTCTGCCTTACATGGATAGATTAAGGAATAGCTAGTATTAGATATGTAAACTGGAACAGTATGTGGCAATTTACCCGCAAGATTTCTTTGTCCCTGTTGTGTTAGAAGCATACTTTATATCTTGCTTTTTCATATGAGACTTTGATATTTAAACTGCCCTTTTTTTGTAAATTGCCAACTACGGTCAAATTCTGATTGCAAGATTGGAAAGATGTCTGGTTTTGTTATCTACTTATTTGAAGGGTTTGCTTTTATTACGGCGTAGCCTCTCTGGACACCAGATACCCACGTCACTAACTCTGTTAATGCATTATGTTAGATCCCCTAGCAACTTTGCTAAAGAGGAATACTGTCAACTTAACAGTTTTTTCAAATGGAAAACACTGTAATTACTTCTACAAGCTCAGAGTGTGTTAACATTTGAAAATACTAAGTTTTCCATTCTACACTTGACTACTCTTGGCAGAATGAGAACTCCTCATTTTTGCTAGATCAGCTGTTCCTGTATTGTGTTCCAGCTTTCCTTGCTGTTGCGGGCACTGCTTATGGGAACATTTTACATCTGGCCTGACTAGAGTGTTTAACACTAATAGAATACTCTCCACTGAAAAGTGAGCAGGTATGTGAGTTTCCAGAGAAAAAGGTCTGGTCAAAAATGTGTGTTCTGCTAGGCTATTCCCTAAGAGGCCTTATTACAAAGCAGAATGAAGATGTGTGTGAGCTGTTTTTATTTTAGAGTGTGTGAAACATACAGAACATGCTCTTGTACTGGTTATATGTCTATAAGTAGATTATTTTTTAGTCATTAGTCTTTTTGAAAACAAGCAAAATGCTGGAAAAATGAAAGTTCCTGCTAGTTCTGCTTTTTCTTCTCTGAAACCACTTTTCTTTGCTTCCCCTTTACTGTGAAAGTTCCAAAGTGTTGTGCTTGTCTTTTTTCTGGATAACCAGGTAGAGTCAGTGCTAAAATTTTACCTGAAATAATTGAGAAGTTTGTAGCAAACATTAGCTATGTAAGTGTGTTGGATAACTTCTTGGTAGAATATATTTCTATCCTGTTCTCAGATGAGCTTAGCATTCAAAACTACATGACTGAATTTTATATTGCAGTAAGATTTCTTGGGTTTTTTGTTGAATGTTTAAAAAAAAAAAAGGTTTTTAATCTCATAGATAATATTACAAGCTGATTCAAGACATAATTACAGTATATAATGCATCTGAATTTGGAGAGTGTCTTTGCTTTATACACCCATTAGGCAGTACTGAGCAGCAGTACTTCAAAATTAGGTAGAGATTCGAATAGTTGTATACAAAAATGTTGATATCTTTGAATAATTATTTTATATGTTGTTAAAATGTTGAATTATTGAGTATTAAATAACGAACATTCAGAAGTGAGATGATTGTAAAAGTTAGTGTCTCTTGAAATTGATTGTGTATGTAGATTTTCTTAACTTTTTTTTCTGGGATATAAACAAACATATTCTCATGTGTTTGCCTATTTTTGTAACTTTTCTTGCGTTCTAGACTTAAATTACAAGCGAGGATGTCATCAGCCTCTGCTTCTGCTCTGTTGATTTAATCTGCAAATGACTGTTTGCATTTCACTGTCCTCCTCTTGCTTCAGAGGAACGTACTTAAAATTACACAGCTTAATCCAGTCTGGCCACAGATGTTGTCATCCCCAGAACGGTCCTGCTATAATTTCTTGCAGGTGGGAGCGTTTACTTTTACAAAAAAATGTAACTAGATGGAAAAGGTCTTAAAAGCTTCTTTCTTTCTTTTCTTTTTGCTTTATGAGCATTTATAAGATTTATGGTATACCTCTCGATCTAGTCCGTCAGAAGACATTTGCTTCGTAGCCTCCTAGTGACAGGAATGATCGAATATAAACCACAGGCTCTGGCATTATCTCATTCTCATTTCTGGTCCGAATAAACTTCCCCTCCTCTTTCAGTGTGAGTGTGAGTGAAGATACATCAATACATCTTGCCAGTACAGAATATTTGTTAATCTTATATACTGTCATATACAATGTTAGTACATAATTTGTATATCCCCTGCAGGTTTATTGTCCAAATGGGTTTGTAATGCAACCTTTTGATCCTGTGACTTCATGGTTGCCCATCGTTTTTTAAATTGTTAGAACAGCTTTCTTAGTGGTTGGCAAATTTGTAGCTGCATTTTTTTGGTAAGTTTATATTATTACTGTTGTATTTGATCTTAATGCCTATATTCTTTTATAGGTGTATTATGCATCAGACATGCTTTATTTTGCTGTATCTATCTATTGATTAGAAAGAGCAGTAATCTATTGATCAGTACTCTGTTGATTTTCAGTAGGTTTGGGAAGATGGTGATAAGAGGTAATAAATAACTCTTATTTTCTCATTTTCTGTTACTGGTCAGTGGACTAATCTGGCAGAAATTCATGAGCTGAAATGGGAACTTAATGTGATGCACAGCATGGTGACATAGGTTACCATTTTAGCTCTGACTATGGCAGCTTGAGAGAGCCTGCTGTTAAGCAAGAGGAAAGGAGAAAACATTACTTTTAACCAAATAGCTGACTCTGGTTTTTTTAAGTCTCAGCATGGCTGTGAATAAAAATAAAAGTATTCTTAGTTCAAGTAGTATTTTCTAATTAAAACTGTGAAGAATCTAATATGCTTGATTCCTTCTAGTTTTAGTTGATACAGAAAAGAGCTTTTAGAAAAACTAATTCTGTTTGAGCTATGTTATGTTGTTTGACCTAGTTCGATCTTGTTTTCATTTTTTGGGGTATGCTGTTAATACAGCTTTACAATCTCTTGGGAGCCTTCCTTAATTAAATTCTATTCTATTGGGAGCCTTTCTTAATGTAATTCTATTCTATTTTATTTAAATTCTTTCTTTTCAGTAATTTAAGGTAGAAAACTTATCTTGTTTCTGTGAAGAGCTTCTGGTAATAGTGCCAGTTTGGCACTTAATCTATGTCTTAAAAACGCTTAATGTATTTAAGAAGACAAATTGTTGTGAATTATTGAAAACCAGTTTTATGGAAGGAATTTTGGTTATATGGTATGCAGGTATGCAGGTTTGCTACAACAGTGATAAGGAGTTTTATATACTCTGTGAATCTGTTAAAACTTTCACAAACAATTCTTGTGGCCCTGTGAACTTAATGTTATATATTCCTTTCTGCCCTTCACATGGCTTAGATTGCATGCTATATAATACAGGGAATGTGTTGCATCAACCAACAGTTTCTTTAACTTCTGTTCTCTTGGCGCGTTATTTGTAAACAGTATTTGAAACTTCAAATTTTAACTTATCTATGAAAATGTGTTAGTATTTAAAAGAAGTAAATATGAATACATAAAAGACGAAACAAGAGTTTCCCTCCTTCCAAACTTTGTCCTTTCCATCTCTTTCTTTACATACTTATTTAGAAATTGGTTTCATGTACTTAATGGAAGGAACATCCTTTAATGCTCCAGAAACAAATTCACACTGTGTTTACATCAAGCAGTTGCAGCTGAAGCTTGTTAGTGATTGCCTCCCAGATTAAAAAAAAAAAAAAAAAAAATCTTCACTGTGGTACATGAACTCCTATTGTTTGGAGATAAATAATCGGCTCATTCCCTCTTTAGGGAAGAACAAAGAACATAATAGTACATCTGGTTCATCTGTTAAGACAGCAAAGATTAATTAAGCAAGTACTGCACAACCTCTCTTGATAACATATATATCTAAAAACAGCCTGTATATGATAAGTTTTTTAATCACTTTGCTTTAACCATTTAGTGTATGCACATCATCTATTCCAGAATCACTAGCTATTCATAGAAATAAGTTAGGGCACAATACTATGATAACGTAAATAGGAGGATTAGGGTAGAGTTCATTAGGTCTCTTGCAAATATCTTGATTTAAGATGATATGACTAGGAAGATAGGACCTAAGACTAGAAAGAACCTGTTGGGCCCTCAGGTGACATCATTAACATTCTTCATAAATTTTATCTGTCTCTGTCTTAAAAATAACTTGACTGGTTTCTCTGACAATTTCAATCACAACCTCTTTGGGGCAATGAACCATCTCTTTATTGAGCATCTGTATAGAACCTGATTCAGTGAAATACAATTTCAAAACTAGAACTAGCCTTTGTGGTCAAATACTTATACTGAGTGTCACCATTTCTTCACTTCCCTGGTGGCTAGAACTAATGTCTAATTCCAGGTTTAAGACTACTCAAGGCCAGTTTTACCTGCTTTAGTTTTTGCTGCCATTGTCTTTTAGCCTAAATAGCTTTATTTGCCCCATGGTGTTTATTTCAGCAGAGTTTAAGGACACAGATATCCTGTCAAGATCTTAATTTTGTAAGCCTTAATTTATTAAATATGTCTTTTACTTCTAATGAATATAATTGCAGTTTCAGTAATAGCACGAAAGATGGTTCAGAATCATCAGTTGAAGAGTTGGCCATGATTTTATGTTGGTTTTTTTTTTTTTTACTGGTATGCTCCTTGGACTAGTTCTGATATGGTCCATCTCCTTCTCTCTCTCCCTGCCTAATGTGCTCTTACATCTCCCTATCTAGATTATGTTCTCTTTAGGTACTTCCACCCCACCTGTCACTTCAATACAGATGATTTTGCTGTATCACATGTGAAATAAATGTGTAGCATTGTATCTGTACCAGGAACCCCTTCCAGTTTTTGATGACATTGGAAAGTACTGAGGCTGTGTACATGTACGATGTTAGAGCACGAGGTAGCAAAATGGTACATTAAAGAATATGTCGGATCACTTTGGTGGATACTTGTACTGTTTCTGCCCTGCCAGCTACAGTCAGTTCTAGCTACTGACTTTCTACTTGACAACCCCCCTCCCCCAAAGACCCTCTGCTGCTTTCTGTGTTCATTTGATAGGGGATAGTGGGGCTTGCCACAGGATCTTGGACAAAAGAAGCAGCTGCATGACAGTTAATTTGAAAGAGAGGATTTCAAAATATGAAGCTTGTTGACAAAAGAATGCCTCTTGATAGATGAGGAATATTTAAGAATTGACATAATCTCTCTTCTCCATCTATGGAAATGAAAACTGGAAAATATTTGGGGGGAGCAGTGTGGAAAATTGATAGCAGGGTATGAGTAAATCTCACTTACGAAAAGTTTATATTCTTAGTAAACATTGCAAATATTGCTTATTTCAATATGAAGAGTGACAAAAGAAGCTGAAACAATGCCTACAGTAGCTCAGACTTGGAAAAGCTTATTTTTAGAATGTTTTTAGAAAAAATCCCTGTGATTTGGCTAATCAACAGGTGAATCTGCCATGACATTGATGATGATGATGTTTATTATTATTGTTAAGGCTGAAAAGGGTGCTGATTATCTGAAGGTGCATTAGGTGCTGCACAAGGTCTCTGTCCTTACTACTTTACGGTTTAATTTCTCACATGAGGTGAAGGATGGTGGACGGCAGAAGAAATAATGTGATTATTTTGGATGAGATTGGTTCTAGCTATATATAAGTGTGTGCACAGTAAAAGTATATCTGAGCTAGTCACTTAGTGTGCTTTTCTAGTTAATGGAGAGAAATAGGGATGCAGAGAACACCATCCCATGCACCCTGATGTAGATAGGAGCATCTAAAACCACTGTTGATGAGAAGTTTTAAAATCTGTATTAGGTTACAGTGAACCATATCCTGATGTACTGATTTTGCTGCATCAACTAGAAATGGAGTCAAGACAGCCTTGGATGCAAATATTTACATTGTAGCTATCTAAAGCTATTCTATCCTGAAGGACTAAAAAGTTTTTTCTCAGTAATTATTCTTCATATTGACCAAAAGGTGTTTTCTCAGTAATTATTCTGAATTGCTTGTAAAACAAACAGAAAAACTCACCATCAAATATCCCTTCTTGGATGTCATATTCCTTGACAAAATGTTTGCAGAATAGGGGAAATAATTGATTTGAACACCTTCCCACTTGTTCGTCCTGCAGATTAAGTTGTATGGTTATGCTGCATTGTATACTTGGGAAGAACATGCCCAGGGTTGCATTGCATGGCTGGCAAGCTGGTGTTGGCTTTCCCGTCCCTTTTTGCTGGACTGCTTTTGACTTATTCCTGAGAACAAGTGCTGAAACCCTGTCTTTTCAATGACAAGGTTTTCGTGGTAGAAACTTATTTTGCAGAATTCTGTGATGATGATCTGTCATTTTACATCCTTGAAATTGTAATGTGAAGCGTACATCTTTGAACCATATTTCAATAACAGTACCTACAGAACAGCTCAGTGTCTTGTGGAAAATGCTCTGAGAGTGATATTTTTCCACATGAGAAAGCCAAATATGTCAAGAAAGGTAGGATCTTCTACCTTTTGTTGTTTCGAAGTATGAAAAGGCAAGGTATAACCTCTGCAAGTGGAATTCATACAAGAATGACAAAAAAATGAAAGGCCGCTCAGTTATTTAAATTTCAGGAAATGGTTTAGAGGTAAAATTTAAAAACATGACTTAGCTTATTCAGCATGGATTTTTGGGCACAACTTAACAACTGAAATTAAAATGCAAATATTTGAAGACAGATCTAGTTCGATGAGCAGATGCTGATCTGTAAGTGTGTTTCACTAACATGTGATGGGGCAACTTTAACTGCATTCAGATGAACATCCGTTAACCTGCTGTTATCCATGTAGGGAAAGGTCTTTTTAAAAAAAAAATATCCCAGTACCAAAAATTCTGTATTTTAATCTTCAAATTATTGTCTTGTTTTCTAACTAATATTTATTTCTGAATATGATTACAAATTTATATATATTGCCATTTCTACCAGGACATGATGCTAGGTATCCATAGCAGTTCGCGTAGAACACTGAAAGGTATCTTTGAGTGTGCATGGTTTTTTTTCCTGCCTGCTCACCTTCCATAAATGTTTCTTGAAATATAATATAAATGAAGAGTGCAAAATTCATCATCCTTTTAGGAACGTATTAAAACATTCCAGTATGAGGAGCAGAATATACAGACAGAACATCTATGTCTTCTGAAACGTTCTGAATTCAGATTCTGGTTAGTAGTGAGTTTAAAAAAATAGGAGGGATGGTAGGTGGAGTATTTATTAAAAGGCATAGATAGAGAAGATGAAGACCCAAGTTGATCTAGTCTAATAATTGAAGAGTGCTGGATATGTTGTAGACCATCTGTGACCTACATAAAATGAATAAGAGGGCATTCCATGTTCTAGACATCTAGGCAAGAAATAAGAAAGAGAATGTCAAAAGATGAACTAACTAATCATATACATAAAAAAAATTGCTATAGTTGATACAGAGATGGGCAGATTGACTTAAGAGATTACCACACAGACATGAGAAGAAAAAGGAAGATTGTTGTTACAAAATGATCTTTTCCAGCCTTTTTTATTTATCACTAGCATATGGCCTAGGAAGACTTTTTGCAACAGATATTTTCTAAGCTGGAGTGGCCTCTAATGGATGTATAACACTGATGGTGTAGAGAAAAGCTTTTTAATAATTTGTGTGACTGTAGTGCTTGTGAAAGATGCTAGACTGACAGTCTAGAAGACTGGGGGACTGAAGTAATCTGTTCTGATTCACTGAACAGGTATAGCAGGGGCATCAATGGCATGATCTCTCTGTATTGCTTTTTAATTTTATCCTGAAAAATCTATCTTTTGTTTTTAGCTGACTGCCTATTAGTTAAAAGCGACAGGGGCTTGCCATTTAACTTCATCCTGGATACTTAGCTCTTACAAATGAGCTTTTGACTTAGCTAAGCTTTTTGTTTAAATTATCAACTTGTATCATAAAATGCAATGGGCTACCAGTAGAAGGGGTGAAAGGGGAAGGATGGCTAACTGGGAACATATGGTGACTGACTGACTGGAGCTGTTTCATGGTAGGCTGGTCTGCTGGTCAATATGTGCTCGGCCTGCCTTTTTCCTTCCCTCCTAGACAAAGCAAAAAGCATTGACACCTTACTGGTTTTAACCTTGTGGTAGGCATTTCACGGGACTAGCCTGTGAAGTGCTATCTGACCACTTCATTTAGCATGTTTTCTCTGCAGCCATGACCAGAAACAGACCACTTCTTAATGACTGGGAGAAATAAAGAGGTACAGGTGGAGAGTTAGCATGGCAGTATCTCCTCAGCAGAAAAGAAATCTTTCATCACTTCTATGATTAGATTAACACCTACCCAAACCAATATCTTATTCTCATCTCCCATACCAAAAATAGCCCAAATTCTAATTCTACTTGGTGTCTGGAATTCACTTCAGTGAGCCAGACTGCCATCCGATGAGAGCGAAGTCATCTCGGTCTGGCTCAGGTGAGGCTTTTGTAACTTTACATTGTGCTCAGGCACTGTGGGTAGCTTGGTGTGTTGGAGTGGTCAGGAGGAAAGGTAGTAAACATGATAGGAATCATCAATATGATAGGAGATAAAAAAATAATGCTTGAAGTCTTGATTTAATTTTCTTGTTAGTGAAAGTGTTTATGCAGATACTAAAAAAGACAAATACAAAGAAAAAAGGTTAATTAGCTATACTCCAAAAATCAAAGGTGTTTCAGACTGGTTGCCCAAAGTTGATGGTACCTAAAACCTGGAAAAATAGTCAAACATAAAAATGAGTAATATAAACAATTTGAATTTATTAGGCACTTAAGCTTATCATAATTTTAATAAGCTAAAATGCTGGTCTCTAATGCAGGTAATTTTATTTTTTTCTGTGGTTGTTTGACATGCATGAACAGAGGAGAGATTTGAGCCTGATGTTTTATAAAAAAAAAAAAAAAGGCAACAGAAAAACCCCACCAAACCACAAAAACCTACACACATCAGTGAAAAGTCAGGATAAAGTGGTAAATTCAAGCTAGCATGCATAAGTGGAAATGACCTGAAATAAAGCTGTTCAGAGAAAGGAAAATAATTGGAAAGTAGTAACACTTAAAAGAAGATCTACCATGAAGAGTGGCAAAAATTAAAGGCTGGAAGGGAATGACTTGTGAAGAAAGATTAAAGGAAATGAACACATGTAATTATTACTTACAGCTATCTGTGTGCCTGGTGATGTTCAGATGAAGAGAGATGATCCCTACACTAATTTGGCTAAATAGCTACCAGGGGATGATGAAAATGTCTGAAAGTATTTATAGGCTTCAAGTGCCAGGAAAGGATTCATTTAGAGGAGTCCAAAGAGGTCTAAGTAGGAGTAATGAAATAAGATGAGGGGAATCTTAGCTTTGAATACCATAAAACCCCCTTTTTATTGGAGATGTTAAAGTGTGTAATAGTATCCCCTGAAGTTTTAGTGGAATGCCCCGCTGCTTGAGCTGTTGAAAATGATACTGGACAAAGCATTCAGACGTAAATGGGAGGAAAGAATTCTGCGTTGGAGGGAGGAGAGTGAAGATTACTTCATAGAAATTAGAGAAGGAAAATGTCTATTATCTCACATGGTATAAATTGACAAAACAAGACTCATGGTACACTAGTGAGATATAATTTATGTAAATTTGCTTTAGAATAGGCATTAACCTTGATGCTTCAATTCTGCATTAAGCCTTGCCTTTGATACAGTAATCTTAATTAAAACTGAATATTTCATGATTTAACTCCCTCTGCCTCATGAGCGGAACAATACTCTTATCTGTATTACCTATAAAATTGCTATCCATATAAAGTATCTATTGCATCAGATGATAGGCTTGCTTAAGGTCATATTCATATGAATGAAAGTACTGAAATGGGTTTAATTTGTTTAAAAATAATTAACTTTTATTTTACAACCAAATGTTAAAAAGCTAGTTAAACAACTTTTCCTGCATGTTGAATTAGGAAATGTTGTACTAATAAATACCATATTCTTCTGGAAAAAAAATAAACCTGCATAAATGAGGGAAAAAGTAAGTATTGGCAGATGTGATGTGTGTCAAATGTGTCATCATGTACCTGTCAGTCACTGTCATCATAATACTTGTAACTGGATTTTCTTAGGTGGTAAGAGAAAAGCTGCTCATTTTGATGTTAAATCCTAGTATGTTTTAAATATGAAGAGGCAGGAAGTGGAAACAAGGGACATAAAAGTTTGCCCATCTATTCTTCATCTTCTGGGTTTTTTGTTTTTGTTATGTTTATTTGTTTTGTAGCAATGTTAGAACAAATGAGCGCTGCTCTGGAGAAATACTGGGACTAGCCCTATGCTCCAGACACATGCTTACACGCATACATGCAAGACACATCCTTAATATAGGGGTTACTCTGTAGTTGGAGTCACTGACACAGTACAGGCATCTTCAGGTTTCCCACTGCTTATAAATGGAGACATTTGGAAAATGACACTTTCCAGCTTCTGAAAAGATGTGCAAATATTTGTCTTCATTTTTTTGTAGTACTTAATTTTTTTTCATTGTTTAATATGTAATCATAGTTAAGTGCATTATATGAAATTACACACAGTCATTGACTTGATCAACTTTATAACTGATTGATAGGCCAGGACACTTTGATCACTGTAGGAATCTACAGTAAATGTTCAAGGAAAGAGGATGTGATATTAAGTGACAATACTTAACAAATGCATTAAAAAAAAATACAACTTGGTCTTAAACTGTAGAAGGCAAGTAAAAATTTGAGTATCCATCTGGAAAGCCATTTAATTTGTGTTGAAATAGACCATCTTTTTCTGAAATTCTTTAATTCTTTGTTGAATTTAAGGTGATAGAGTTAATGCTTCAGATAGAAATGCAGCTGTGATAAATCCTGCTGTCTGGACTACATCTTTACTGAGTAGCTGACTTCAGTGATAATTTCATTTGTGTCACTGCAATCTTTGGTTATGTCAGATATTTGGATGACCCAATGTAAGTCTCCAGTGTTTTTCTTCCAAATATAAGTCTAACCTCTTGGTTAAATAAGATCTGCCAGTCACTTTCATCAGTACTTGAGATACTTTATTTTCAGTGTCTCAGCTTTTTCTTTGTCAGATCTAAATACCAAGTTGCAGCTGTGGTAAGCTGGACATCCTTAAACATAACATATATACCGCTATCTTTACTTCCCATTCTGAGCACAAGGAACGTAGCAGTGTATATTTATTGTGAATAATGGTCATGTAACTGAAGTGGTAAAAAGTGGCTTTTTGGGCACAGCTGCTTTCCTGTGAGTCCATTACGTTATTGGATTCTCCTTTTACAGAGAACCTGGGGAACAAATTTGGAAAGTCGAATACATTTATTTGTTGGAGAAAAAAACAGAAAGTGAATAGTTGTTAATACCATACTACATCTGTAATCCTGCCATTAGATCTTTATAGGAGAATTGTAACACCTGATCACACTGAAGAAAATGAAACTATCCTGTTTCATAGCACCATTTCCATGCTCTGTGCCTGTATCATCTGTGGCATTCTCAAATACAGCATTTAACAGTTATGAAGAAGATGCTGTGTGTGTCCCTAGCACCAGAGGATGTCTGGTTCCAGGGAGCTTTAAGGGTTAAATGCAGTTAAGCCTTTCCCCAGCTTTCTTGGGAACCTGGCAGTGGCTTTCTTTCAGTGGCTTGCTTTGTAACGGGAGGAACAATACCTGAATTCAGCCTTGGGTTGTGTTGGAGAGGGGGAAGGATTCAGGTTATAGCTTCAGAGGCAACAGTTGCACTCAGACAGTACCAGCAAGTGCTTCACCCTATGACTGAAAAAAGTGGAATGTTAACAAGGCAAGTCTCAGATAAGACCATATGTATGTAGGGTTTTGTTGTTTTTTAATCCATTTCTCTGTGCTTGTGGTTTTCTTTTTAGTTAAATTAATCATGCTGTTTTGAATAGGCTGCATTCTGCCACTGGGAACTGTAACTCAGGCTCTGGCTGGTGATGAGCCAGCCTAGAAGCAGGGAGACACATTTTTTTGTGGACTGCAGTCAGTGCGAGAGTTTTGTCACTTGAAGAAAATAAGCATTTGGAGACTAAAAGCTAAGCCCTGAACCTAGATAATGATTACGACTATCCTCTGAAAAATCTTACAGTGAGGTATCATTTCATTAATCCACTGAATGGAAATTATGCTTCTGAATTAATAACTAATGGATTATTTGTGAAGCAGATGATCCTGCATACATTAATAACTACTGACTGTATTTCATCCTTGATATCTACACCAAGCTACTACTATTAAAAACTACCAGGAAGGTTTGGTCAAAGGAGGCTGCATGGGAATCTCATGCTTGTTTCAGTTTTCTAGATTTTCTTCTTTCTTTTGAAGAAAGATTTGGTTTATATCTTAAAAAAACCCAACATAACAAACCCCCCCTACCCCCCCAAAAAGCCCACCACAAACCAAACTTGAAATAAAAGATAAACATGACAGTGTTTAGTTACTGAGTTGTTGTACATTCCTCCACATCCAAACATTGTCTTGTCTGGAGCACAGAAGTACTGCGTAAGTTGTTGAGGATAACTCTGATAAGGCTGCTCCGCCCAAGTACTTAATATGTTTGAATGGGATGATTTTTAGCATGTGCCTTACAGTCCCAGTATCTGCTTTTCAGAGTGCTACTTCATTTCTTGAGTATCTTCTAGCTTGGTTTCCGAAGGACACAGACTCAGTTGCATATCTGTCAGTTCCTTCACCCTGTTCATATCCTTCATGCCTTTTTTTAGCTAGTTCTGGCTGAAATTGACAAAGGCACAAGTTTCAAAGATAGTCAGTCTTAAAAATCTAATGAAAATTGGTGTCCAAGTTCATACCCTCTATTCAGGAGACTCTTTAGCATGTGTGCAGGTTGTTTTTTTGTTTGACCTGGTGCTGGCCATTTAGCAAGGACCTAACCAAGACCCAGGCACAGAGTGTGGAGCATCTTCTGCTGAGAAGTGGGGGAGCAGGAGGAGCAGAAAGTGTGTGGAGTGTAAAGGTATGTAATGAGCAACTGGAAGGAGTTGCTGCTCTACTCAACAATGGTGAGTACTACAGCTGGAGTATTGTGTCCAATTCTGGGCTCACCCCGTACAAGAGAGACATGGACATACTGGAGAGAGTCCCTGAAAGGTGATGAAGGGACTGGAGCATCTCTCCTGTGAGGAAAGGCTGAGAGAGCTGAGACTGTTCAACCTGGAGAAGAGAAGGCTCAGGGGGATCTTATCAATATATATAAATACCTGAAGGGAGCGTGCAATGAGGACAGAGCCAGGCTCTTTTCAGTGGTGCCCAGTGACAGGACCAGAGGCAGTGGGCACAAACTGAAACACAGGAGGTGCCATCTGAACATCAGGAAACATTTTCTTACTGTGAGGGTGACTGAGCACTGGAACAGGTTGCCCAGAGCGGTGGTGGAGTCTCCATCCTTGGACTTGTGGAAAGCACTTAACGCATGACATCCTTGTCTCTAGACATGGATTTGACAGATGGATCACTCAGTGGATAAGGAATTGGCTGGATGGTCTCACTCAATGGCTCAATGTCCAAGTGGAGATAAGTGACGAGTGGTGTTCCTTAGGGATCAGCATTGGGACAGGTGCTGTTTAACATCTTTGTTGGTGACATGGACAGTGGGATTGAGCGCACCCTCAGCAAGTTTGCCAATGACACCAAGCTGTGTGGTGCGGTTGACACGCTGGAGAGAAGGGGTGCCATCCAGAGGGACCTTGACAGGCTTGAGAGGTGGGCCCATGCGAACCTCATGAAGTTCAAGAAGGCCAAGTGCAAGGTCCTGCACATGGGTCAGGGCAATCCCAAGCACAAATACAGCCTGGCCGGAGAATGGATTGAGAGCAGACCTGAGGAGAAAGACTTGGCGGTGTTGGTTGACAAGAAGCTCAACATGAGCTGGCAGTGAGCGCTTGCAGCGCAGAAAGCCAACCGTATCCTGGGCCGCATCAAAAGAAGCTTGACCAGCAGGTCGAGGGAGGTGATTCTCCCCCTCTACTCCCCTCTCGTGAGACCCCACCTGGAGTACTGTGTCCAGCTCTGGGGCCCCCAGCGTAGGAAGGACATGGACCTGTTGGAGTGAGTCCGAAGGAGGGCCACGAAGATGCTCAGAGGGCTGGAGCACCTCTCCTATGAGGACAGGCTAAGAGAGTTGGGGTTGTTCAGCCTGGAGAAGAGGAGGCTCCAGGAAGACCTTCTAGCAGCCTTCCAGTAACTGAAAGGGGCCTGCAAGAAAGCTGGAGAGGGACTTTTTTACAAGGGCATGTAGTGATAGGACAAGGGGTAATGGCTTTAAACTGATAGAGGGTCGATTTAGATTAGATATTAGGAAGAAATTCTTCAGCATGAGGGTGGTGAGGCACTGCAACAGGTTGCCCAGAGAAGTTGTGGATGCCCCAACCCTGGAAGTGTTCAAGGCCAGGTTGGATGGGGCTTTGAGCAACCTGGTCTAGTGGAAGGTGTCCCTGCCCATGGCAGTGGGGTTGGAACTAGATGATCTTTAAGGTCCCTTCCACCCCAAACCATTCTATGATTCTGTATTCAAAAGCCACCTGGACATGGTCCTGGGCAGCCTGGTCTAGGTGGCCTTGCTTGAGCAGGGGGATTGGACCAGATGACCTCCAGAGGTCCCTGCCAACCTGAACCATTCTGTGATTCTGAGTTGTGAGGGAAATGGAAGTAGTTGAGGTTGTAAGGGACATGGGCAGAGGAGTGTTTGAGATTTTTGCATTGGGAAAGGTTTATAGATAAAAGTCTTCCTCACAAAACAATTTCTTGTTTAAGTCTATTTAAATAGTAAACATTTTATCACTGATGTTTAATCATGTTAAGTATTTATAATATGCTGAAGTTCTGTACCCCAGAATTTACAGCTTTTGTGTAAAGCAAAAATTCAAAGGCGGCTTTTTGGAGAGCTTCTGGCTAGAGAGGCTACTATTTCAGATACTGTCTCAATCGATGATGTGTATTTTTTGTAACACACTAATGCTTTTATAAACTTGTTTTAAGTCAGATTATAAGGCTTTCGGAACATAACACTGCAGAAAAATGTTGCTTTATAGTTTTACAGCAATGTTTTTACTTCTAATGGCATTAGTTTTTTATGAAGTAACAGCTTTATCATCCATTTCAGGTAAAAAGTGTTATTGTTCCTGTCTTTGAGGATATGGTACTTGAGTGGTCATGATTACTTTGAAATATAACAAGCTTTAAATTAAACTTTTCCACTAGCACATGGGCTAAGCCTTTGTGTCAGCAACCAGCCAAGCCATGCATGCACAGGAAAAATAAACTGCAGCATGATGGCTTTTTTTGGGTGAATTTGTCCATATCGTTTAGTTGCTTGTTAAATACTTTATATGCCCAGCTAATTCCTAAATGATCACTTGCTTTCTCTTCTTTAAAAAAAAAAAGTCTCCACTGCTTCTGTGTGAGCTATGCTTGAACTGGAAAAAAGAAGTGTCCATACAAAGAGTACTGTCAAATGCAAAACCTAAATTATTGTAAAAGGAGACATTATTTATATTTCTTCTACAGTTACAACACTCTTGGGATTTAACTGTTCAGTTGCTGTATGGGAAACAAACATACATCTCTAGTGGGTTTGTTTTTGTGTTTCTTAAGATGGAAAGCAGCTAGCTGATATTTATGAAGTGAAATCTTGGTTGTTGAGGGCTTTGGGGGAAGAGAGAAGGCAGTTAAGAGTAGCCTTTTTTTATATGGAATTGCAAGTTTTACCAGTTCAACTACTGGAACTATATTTTCATTTGCTGTAAGAGTTTCACAGGGAGATATTAAATATGTTTAGTAGTATGTGTGTGTGTATTTATGAAGGACATACCATTGCAGTCTACACTTCAGAAAGAATTCTGTGTCAAGATAAGTTGTATTTGGATGGTTTGGAGAGTTCCAGCTCCATGAAAACAGCTTGCCTGAATTCAGATTTTGCACAGCCTATATTGTATGTCTGCATGAATGTGTGTACACGTAACTTGTCCTAGTAACTGAAGAAATCTACCAAGAAATAGCCAAAATTACCTGCATTCTTTGTTGCTGAAGTTGGATGAGAGTAGTTTTGTTTCTCTCTTTAACTTGTTTAGGATTGTAAATTAACCAAAAAAAAGTGAGGAAGGTCTGTGGCAAATGAGATTATCTTTTTAAACAACACTTCCAAGTCAATTCTTTAAAGTGACCTTTCAAAAACATGAATTTTCTGTGTCCCAAACACATTTTTTTGGCTATCCTCTAACTGTGAACACAGGATTAAATTCATTAACATTTTATATCAGACAGGCAGATCCACTGCAAATGAAGTAAAAGTATCAAAACTGGAGGTAAAATAAGAATAATTTATCCAACTAATATGTACATGTGATTAGTTTTATCTCATAGACTGCAGGATAATACAGTTATTTATGGTAAAATAGAATTCCTGCCTTGCTAGGAAGTGATTTTCTTGACAGAGTCACATAAATAGGTTTGTTGATATCTGTAAGTATGTACATGCTATTTTATTTCTCTTTGAGAAAACTGAGTTTTGTATAATACATATTCACTACTTGAAAAACCTCCCCCACTGCTTCCAAAACGTCAAAGCTGAGCAGAGGGATTTAGCCATACAACTTCTATTGAGATTAATTGGATTTGTATGGCTAAGTCCATGCAGTTCTTCTGAAAATATTACGGTCCCTTGTATATAAAATATAACAGTATGTTCACAAACATAGTATCACAAAGAATATTTGGACAGAACAGTAAAATCAGGTTTAATTTATGTTTGGAGATGAATAACTTTTTTGGTTTACTATAAATGTAAGGGTTCCTGTTTAAGTATACTGAGTGAATACTAAGCATGTGCTGTGCTTGCCTTAGGGCTTCTTTTTTTTTTTTTTTTTTTAAATGCGTGAAGCATTTACATAGGAGTCTTCTGTACTTAACTCAGGAGGGGGAAGAGCATTTCTGATTCATTAATCCCTTTTTCTTTTTGTAAGTAACTGGGTCCTTCACATCATGCACTCAAGAGGTGTAAAATATACAAAGAAGTGGGAGGGACAAGCAAAATGATGCCTGGCTTGCTATAAGGTATAAATTCAAAATCCATTTCTCTTTGCAAGGAGAAAAATAGCAAGGGGAAAAAGGGCAGCACTAAATTTACTGAATGTGCTTGCATGATACGCAGGTTTGGGATAATTATTTTCTCTCTTGTTCCATAAAGTGAGTTGTTACCATGGTAGCTTTCATATTGCACAATTTCTCTGTTATAAAATAAATTGAGAACAGTTTTAGAGACAGAAAAGTCTTTGTATGAACGTTTGTTCTGTTCTTTTTTTTTTTTTTTCTTAGTACAAAATTGTGTCTTAGAAATGCAGTTCCTGGGGTTAGGGTCTTAAAATTATTCTTGAATTACAAAGTCTCAGTCGGTCAAATTTTAATGATATGTAGTGCTTCTGCAGGACAGGATGTGCAAGGACAGAGATAGCTTTGGGAGTTTAGTTTTGAACACTGGTTAAGTTGGAGGAGATCTGCTCTGCTGCTTTCCAGAATGTTACTTCCAGTGGTAAAATTGAATACAGCCATTAAGAGGGTGCAGGCTGCCAGGCACCTCAGGGGTATAGTCTGGATATCCTGATCCAATAACTAACTCCTGGCAGTAATCACCTTGCCTGTGTTCTGTTTTTAATGTGTCATCTGGGACAAAATGCGTTGAGAGCTTCTTGAAAAGCAGGTCTGAGTCTTCAGTGGCAGAGAGGGAAAGGCCCCCTAGACAACATTTTGGTCTCTGTCGCTTGAGCTTTCCTTACTGAGGAATAGCAGACTGATAACACTTCCTGATCAGTTGGTTCTTTGATACCATTTTTTTTGACATTTATTGACTGCAATGCAGATTCTGCTATGGACACTTTAAAATAGACTTGAGGAATACTTCTGTTTCTGCTTACTGAACAGATTCCAGAAGATAGCCATGGGAGCTACTTATCCATTATGTAAAGCTTATGTGAAAGGCCTCCAAGGAGGTGGCAAAGTGTTCAGAATAGAGCACAGTTGATTGGAATGACAAGTAGCTTTTCATCAGACCCTAATAGTGTCTTTGCCAAATCATAACTGCTTCCCCTGTTTCTTCAGTTTTGTTTTTCTCCTGTGTTTTCTCACTAAAGTAGGCAATAGCCCTGTTGGTAGGAGGGTGACTATCTTTCATCCGTGAGATCAAAAGACTTTGTGAATTGCTTGATTCTTTCCTGCTTTTTTGCACCTTTCCATTGATCTCTTGTAGGGATTTTTCAGAGTTTGGTGATCAATATAGT
The DNA here is from genome assembly GCF_030936135.1 of Gavia stellata. Taxonomy (NCBI): domain Eukaryota; kingdom Metazoa; phylum Chordata; class Aves; order Gaviiformes; family Gaviidae; genus Gavia; species Gavia stellata. The sequence continues at coordinate 14,774,048 of NC_082597.1, read as the reverse complement.
ACTTTGGGGGGGATTAAGCCTTTTTATGGTGATTTAATTTTAACATTCAAAAAATTCAATTTATAATGACTGAATATTACAGAAAAACCTTGACACAATGATTATTCAAAAAATACAGTGGCTATCACAACCATCAACTGCAAAAATAAATATGCTAATTAGTCATGGAAACCTGAGAAATTATGTTTCTTGATTGCATTGTATTCTACTGAAACTAAAATAGGACACCTTATGTAGGTTCTTTTATGCTTTTAATCCATTCCTGAATTACGTGGAAATTGCCTTGTGCAGCACATTATTATTTTAGACTCTGTTGCTCCATAAATGATTTGTGATGATGTAGGAGCCTTGTAGTCAATGTTTACTAACTACACAAATTTTAACTCAGTGTATATAGCAAGATGTTTTTAGGAATCTACGGAGGGGTTGTGTCTTTGAATGTTTCTGTCTATCTAAATGGTATTATCCTTGAATGCTGTAAAGGCAGGAGAAATACTAATTGGCTGCGTACTGTTTCTAAGCAATGCTTCTTTTTTGCAGGTAATTAAATGGAACACATACATAGTCACTGCTCCAAAGAGCAAAACAATCCCCACGGATTTCTTGAAGTGTAATAGTATTTCATACAAAATTTCTCTCTTCCCTCATGCTAACCTGACCATTGCCTTCCCTCTATCACTTGTCTACAGATACATTGCAGTTAAATTCATTGACCAGCGTCGTTGATGGGTGTGCCAGCACACTGGTGGTTCACTAGTTCATTGGTTGCCTTGGTTGGCTGCTAACTGTTTTACCCACAACGTGTGCTTGCCAAACATGTGAGTGTCAGAAACTGTTTCTTTCCAGGTTAGAAAACCTAAGCGATACATGGTATAACTAGCAGAATTTTGCAGTTGCGTTCAAGGGTGATGAAACTGCATAAAAAATAGTGTTGTATTTAAAGAACAGGGTTTTTTCCTTTCCAATTAATTGCTGACAGATGATGTTTCGTGCTCTTTATCTGATAAAACCAAGTATAACCAAATAAAAGATGGAAAACTGGTAGCTATGACTGCTTTGCAGGATCATCTATGCAGGAGGTAGAAAGATATTTATAGAAATCTTTTGCAATTGCTGTATTTAATGGGTCATTGAATCTAAATTTTTAATACCTCATGACTTAATCAATTCATGGATGACTGAAAGCTTTACTTTCTGTAGAAAAACAAACACAAAAACCCTAACAAAAATGGATGCGATAAATTTATAGCCTCTATTGTAGCATACCTAAACTTAAATTATAGTTCCAGATTATTTTTTTTTAAATAAAACCAAAATTTCTCACTGTAGGTTACAACCATCAGCTTTGTGCTGTTATAGTAGGGTTTGTTTTGTTGGTTTTCAAGCAACTAGAGGGAGTCGATGGACTTCATGAGTGACAGTCTTCATCCTGGTCTTTCTCTTGCTCCTGGCAGGACCAAATTGCCATAGATTTACTGATTCAGAGCAGAATATTCTCCTTGAAGGCAAGTATTTGGTTTCCTGGCATGCTCAGGGAGGGGAGATTCCAGATCTGCCCATTTCCCACCGCTGAGAAGAGCAACTTCGCAGAGTCCTCTCTTCCCTTGTGCTGCGTGTTGACAGTCAGCCAGCCTGGAGCTGGAGCTTGCATCCATCCTTGGCGTTTTGTCTGTTCTGCTTAAGGGTACCTGTGAACAAAGATACAGGAATATGTTAAACTTAAATGTCCTGATTTTGTTAGGGAAGATTTTGAACAGAAGTGTAACTGTTCCTCTCAATTGCTGTTGTATAAGAGCTCTGTTTGTAACTGTTGGTTTGTCCAGGATCCAACGTCACGTATCAAATCAAATTCTAATTACTGTCTTATATGAAATCAGTTGGGTTTTTTATTCTCCCCTGTTTGATGACATAAAACCTAGTGTGACTCAATGCTGTATGTGCAGCTGTTCCTGAGAGCTAAGCAGTATTGGTTTTTTTAATTTCTTGGTGTTTATGTGCAGCCTCATAATAAATTTCTCCTCCGATGTGTTGATTAGGTGCATGAACATCACAATTCAAAAATCTTTTTAGCTCCAGTTTGACAATGCAAGAACAACATGAAATGTTATATTTCAACAGGTCAGATCCGTATGTGTGAACAATTTTATACCTAATTAGGTATAAAGCCAGTTGTGTGTGTTGGGAAATTTCTTTTGCTTACAGTTTTATTATACTCTTTCCTAAGCATCCTTTGCCGGTCCTTTCAAGAGACAGCATGTTCGGCCAGGAGGGATCTTTGTTTTGTACCAGTCTGATGTACTTATGTACTTTAGTGATTGATACAAGTTGTTTCTATTTTTATTTTTGTTACTATTTATTCCTGTTATGGAACCACTAAAACGTGCAGAGTTTTATGTAGTCACAATGAATATGGTGTTGATTGCAGTCTTCTGCAATGCTTCTTGTGAGTAATTGTATTGCAGCGTGGTACTGTGGAGAGTCTGTAAAGATTTGGTTTCGTAATCTCAAGATACAAAATAAATGTATCTTTAAATTGTCATTTTTCAGAGCAGACTCCCACTTCAGACTACAGTGTATTTTACCATTTGTCTAGCCTTGTGGGTTAAATGTCTGATTTTTGTATTTCAGAAGTATTTGGGTCAAATCTTCCTGGAGTGATTGTTTTAATTAAAAATTCTTAGTATCTTGTTTCTTTATACAAGATTTGGATCAGTAATCTTTTAACAATTATCATAATCATCCAAAAATAGACTGCAGTTAAGACACGTTGAAAATATTTTTCTTTCTCAGAGAAAGAGGTAATTCAGTCTTAGAAGATACTCCCAAATGTCTGATTATGAGAAATCTCCTTTAAATTAATTATTTCTGCTTATGATATGTACAGAGTACTGATTTTTGTCTTCAGGACAGGTTAGAAATCCTAACTGCTTTAATTATTTTTGAATACAAAATTATATTTGCAAACAAAACTTCTTCATATAGCTGTAGAAGGATAGTAACTCTGTGTACACAGTTCTATATTTTACTGAGATAGCATTAAAAAATTATGGGCCTTCTGTAAATGTACCAAATCCTATTGGTATCACAGATACTTGGTAGTATTTTTAAGGTTACTTGTTTCTGTTCTTGATAGAACTTGTCTTGCAATATCTAGAAATGCTGTCATTGTGGGACAAGTGTTATAAATGAAGGACAAAAGAAAACAGGTGAAAACTTTCTAGATTTGGGGATTTAATGTTATATGCTTGGTCAGTTGCACAAAGGTTTGCTTCTGGAAAAGTGTCTTGTGTTGCCTTCCTCATCTTCTAAAAAATACTTCTAAAAAATACTTGGAACCCGAGACTTCTAATGCAGAAAAGAATCAGGGGGTGGCAGAAGGATACTTCTGTTGGCTAGCTATTTGCCTGTGCCTTGAAAAATAGCCAGCCTTTGTCTGGTGTCCACTCTATGAAGCTACCTGACTTAAGTAATCAAATTAACTGTAAACATCATTCCCCAAGTGTTTCTTTGACCATCTGTTACCATCTTTGGCTGCTCTGATTTTCAAGTATGAAATAGAAAGGCAAGTACTTTTGAATTATCTGTCTATAACTCGTATCTGTAGTCCTCCTACTTAAGGACTGCCTTTCCCACGTTGTTCTGGAGTAAATTAGATGTACGCACCTCCGACAGATTACTAGTACATTCAAGCCTTGTTTTTGCATGTTTTGGAGGATCAAAATAAACTTCCCTGTGATCAGTTCCAGGGGTCTTAACAAATTTCTGAAAAGACTTCCAAATATACCCTCAGGTACAGAAAATAATTTGATCCTCTCAGAAAATACCACATTAAGCAAATTTCTTGCATGCCTTTCAGGGCATTATGAAGTACTTCAATTGATCCTCAAAGTGAGGGGACTGACTCAGAAATACTGATTTATCCATGCATCACTGTAGAGGGGTTTTTATACTTTTTTTTAGATTGATGAGCAGGATGAGACAAAGATTGTTGTGAATTGCCTCTTATTTTCCTTTTTCTCCTTAGGCAAATTGATTCATGCTAAAGTAAAAGTGCTATGAGAAAAAAGGGATTTTTTTCCTAATTTCTATATTGAATAAAAATAATGAAGAGAAAGCAAATTCATTAATACTTTGACAGATTCCTTTAATAATAGTTCCAAAATAAATAAATTATTCAACTGCTTTTAAAAAGTGCTGTTACTGTAACAGTGAGTGGACAGGGCTAATCTGTGCCAATGCTTTTGAGATACCGGTAAGTTTTCCAGAAGATGGGGAGGGGGAAGCTGGATTTTCATCATCTTTCTTTTTTTTTTCTTTTTTTTTTTTTTTTTTTTTTGTTTTGTAAGACTGCAGAGTATGGAGAGAATACAGTAATTAATAGTGTGAGCACCCTTGCAGAGACCCAAGAGAAGGGTAAAGGGGAAACACAAAGTGGTAGGATGTAGAACATGCAGATGATACACTTTACCTTTGGTGAATGTGTTATAACAGCCACATTAAGTCAGACCAAAAGGGGGCTTTCCCACTGTTTTACTTCTTAAAAGACAGTAAACCCGTCTGACTACTTCCTGCATGTCTGACATTAATTGGAAAAATGTAAGACTGGCAAGCAGAGAATGAGTTTAGTCTGGTATACATTACAGCCTCTTATTACCTGTGGCTTAAATGCTTGCCACAGAGTTGATGTTCTTTGTGTTTAGCAGCCTGTGGTTGTATTTTCTTCCATGAATGTGTGCAGTTGCTTTCTTAACTCCATAAAACCTTCTACCACCGCACTGTATTTTCAGTGGCAAAGTATGTCACAGATTAACTACAAGTTTGGATGAAGAAATACCTCCTTCTGGGTTTCTTGTTTGTTTTTTTTAAATTGCCTGGATCTTGTTTCAGTGTCCCCATTTTAAAAAGTTGCAGGTTTTTTTGGAAAGCACTGGCTTTTGGAAGAGAAGACGTGAGGACTAAAGATGAGAAAGTGCAGAGGAGAGATGAAAGGATGCTGTGCTGATGAGTCAAGATTTGCAGCTAGTGAGAGTCATTGAACAAAAAACCCTTAGAAGACAGACTACTAATTGAAGAGAGCGGATTCTGAAATATGAATATATATATTAATTCTAGGGCAAGGTAAGGAAGTGTCTTCTCGAAGGAAGAAAATATGTTTGCTTCACTTGAGATTGAAGAGAAAAGCCACAAGGAAGCCTATTGCAGGAGAACTTGCTAGAAATAATGCAGCTTCTAGTATGCAGAAAGGTGTTCTGTGGTCCAAAGGACAGGAGAAGGTGGGGTGGTGCAGAAAGGGAGAAGGGCAAAAAGGAAAAAGGCAAGAGAGTCATACTTATGCCTTGAATATGTCTATGAAATTGGCAACACTTTTTGTCAAATGTTTAGTGTAAACAGGACACAAAAAGTAAGACTGAGTGGTATAAAACAGAAGTGGTGAACACTGATTATACAATGATGAAAATACCGTATGAGAATTCTTATGCTCTGTATAGTAGAAACTGAAAGAGCCTTGTAGTGTAAACTTCAAGGTTGTATGCCTTGGGCTTAGTAAACTTTTCTGCTATGAAGATATGCAAGAAATATCTTGAAGGTGGTGAGTATGATATAAACTGAGTATGTTTAACAGCATGAAATTCAAGGTCATATACTTGAGGGTAAATAAACATTTCTTCTAAAAACAGAGGAATTGTCTGTTAGAAACTGAAGGAAGAGGAGGAAGTTTTGGCTGTCTTAACAAATGACTGAGCCACCAACATGATAAAGCTTTGAAAAAGCCAAAAGGGTCACTTGTTTAAATCACATAGATTTGCCTTGAGTGAAGTGAAGTCAGAGGAGACAGTGAAGACAGATGCAGAGAAACAAATACAAAAAGATTTCATTAAAAAATAGGAGCGTATTCAAATAAATAGGTCTTGAATAAAATTACTTAGGAAACTGACGAAAGTTTTCCTATCTGTGTATCAATAAGATTCTGGAAAAGTCTTCTATAGGAGTCATTGTGTTGGAGGGGAAAAAACTTACTGATTTTATGATAAAATATAGTGCATTCATGAAAAAGATGGTATGACATGATGGCTTCAGTGATACGGGCTGATCTCAATCCAGTAAATTCTTTATTGTACTCAAGACTGAACGTAGGTGCATTGTGTGGTAATTCTTAGGGGAAAACGCGATACAAATCTCCTTCCCTGCCAGGCTGTCAAGAGTGCTTCCTAATAACAGCCAAACATCCCTAACATGATGATAGAACAAACATTTTTAAATACTTAAATAGGTACAAAAATAAAAGAAAAGAACTTACGTTAGCCTAAGCAACATTGGTTTTTAAAGGATAAATGGTAGCAGAAGTAGTCAGTTGATTTCCTTTCCCACACACTCCCCTGCCCTGTAATTAAACATTTAGTGAATATAATGCTGTCACATCTGGAATTTGTCAACACATTTATGTCTTGCAAGTTTGTTCAGGTTAGTAATTAGTGTTAAATTCTGTTTGACCCAATCTGCTGAAGTCTTCTGGTAAAGTGTTGTCAACCTGTTGATGAGATAGCAGAAATTACTTAAAAATTGGGAAGTGTTGTGTATTCTACTACAGATAAAGAAATAACACACAAGGTCCTGAAGAATCAACACAAAATAGCGAAGTAGTATTTATGTGAAAGGAATGCAAAAAATAACTAATACAGGACAAAGAAAGATGCCAAATGCAAACATTCATAGAAGAAAAAAGCTTCCAAAGCAGACTGGGTCACTATGTTTGCTGTGCACTGTAGCATCCCATATGGCCACCTATGTGTGTGTTACCAAAGTGAGGGGCATAGAGTGCTGTCTGTGGAGCACCACCGAGGCTGTGGCTGGGATATCCCTTTCTGCTGGTGGCTTTGTTAATGTCAAAAACATTTTGACTGCATTCAGAAGACAGTTTGAAAAAAGAGTTGTATTAATTTAAGCTGAGATAAAGGTAAAAATATATAACTGAAGCATATAGTAATGAATGCTTTAACTGCACACTGGAAGGCCATAAGCAATTTGGAGGGATGTAGAATAAGACAAGAACGGTGTGATATAGTTAGTAATATTGGAGTGCTACTAGCAGATGGAAAATTGGACCAAATACTAAACGAAAGAAGTTTCCGAAAGAGAGGCGCTGAAATGATTTCCCACCATAAGCATTTAAGATCTGATAAAATGGTAGGTCATACCACCTAGTGCAGTGTCTTCTGTTGTATTTTTTTCATGCATTAAAAACCTTGCACAAAACCTAACTCAGAATCAAAACCTGATTGTTAAAATCCAAGCGTTCAGTAAAGTGTTGATTTATTTTTAATAATTTTTATAAAAACAGTTTTGATCAGTTGCTGGCTTAAACTTATATATAATTGTAATGTTCTATTGTTACCTTTCTGTATGAGCTTTTCTAACAAGGCTGACGTACTGAGCCTACTCTAGCTATAATTTTGATTGAAATCATTTTGAGCAGGTTTTTTTACGCTCACATAATTCATACTAGGGTCATTGAATGTAACTCCAGGAGACTATTGCGGCAGTCACTTTGACTGAAATGTGTTTTCTAAATGGCATCTAGTTTTCAAACTGTCTTGTTGCATAGCAGTGCTTATAGCATGTGCGCGAACGTAACTCCTGGCAGCGGTGGGTTTCGAACAAGTGCAGTGAGCTGAATGTTTGCTTTGAGAGCCGTGTGATGATGGTGCTGCAAAGTGATAGGGTGTGTATCAAATTTAATATGATTGTGTGAGAATATAGTACCGTTGTCTCATGGTACTGAAAGAATGGAAGTTCCTAATTTCTTGATAGGTTTGAGGTTCAGACTCATAAACCAGATGAAAGCTGTGGTTGAAAGTAAGCCAGACTGAAGAGTTACAATTAACATTGCATCTTGGGCGGGATTATAGACTGTGGAGATGGGAAATACCTTGCAGATCATCTAGTATGTCTCTGCCAGTTTGAGATTGTTCCTACTAGTGTCTTTCATTAGTATTTTGTCTAGTCCAGCTTAAAATGTACCATTTGGTGAGATTTCAACCACATCTCTGAGGAAACAGCTTTTTTTTTTTCCTAATAATACCATCATTTTCTCTGTTTAGTTTTATCCTGTGGATTTGAGATGTGCCACACACTTCGTCCAGACTCTTTCCTATTATAGTCAATGACTGCTTACCCAAACTAGTCATGCGTTTCCCTGTATCTCAGGTCCTAATTCTGCTCATTTTTTGCACCTCCGCAAATGTTTTCTGGCTTCTTTTGGTGTCCTCAGGAAAAGCCTGGCTTTTCTCAGCAGACAGCCCTCACTTCTGGAATCCTTCTTGCTTCCATGCAGCCATGTGCTGACAAAGCTGGTCTTTGTGTCTGCTCGGGGAATGATGCAAGGCCCATCTGTTAGCTCAGGCTGATCGGAAAAAAGCAGCTTTTAAGGATGGCTTGTGGGTTGCTTTGTTTTTTCCAGAGGTTTCAGTGTCCATATTTGACCAGTGAATCTCCAGAAGCAATGTGAGAGGTCATTTCCTACTGGCAGCAACTCTCAGCTGTGTTTTATGATTATTCTCACCTTGCATCCTTTCAGCAGCAGGTTTCTCACACAAATATATTTCAAAGACAGCTCAGTCCTGGCTTATTTCTAAACATATCGGTGACACCTGTTCCTTCACATCTTTCAGATCAGTAACTTCTCTTCAGATTTTCTTGTCAGTCTGTAGACTATTCCATTTACTTATTAACTTTTGCTGGTGTTAAATCATTACCAGATCTAACTTTAATTTTATGAATAGCTTTAGAATATTTCTTCCAACTGTAATTTCTTTTGTTAAGAAGATTCTCAATAAATACTCTTTGTCACCCACACAGTTTTTCTGACTAGTTTCTAGTCTGTTTTTGCCAGATGTTTTTTCCCAAGCTTTTGTGATAATGAAATGGAGCCACTGTACCCATGGTATTAAAAAAAAAAAAAAAGCTTTGAAAAGGTTTTTTTTGCTAAGAAGTGCAGTTAGTTTGACATTGCGTTCATATTTTTCCTAACTGCGTTTCAAAATTTTGACGTATCTTCATTTAAGAACAGATTGCCTCCGAAGTTTTATAACACTTGAACTTTTGAAGTAGTAACATTTTGTCAATGCTTAAATTATAGGTGGCACTTGGACCTCAAGAGTTAACAGAATATGAAAATTGGTTATTTTTAAAATTTTGCTACAAATACACTGTCTTAAACCCAGTTCATTCCACTGTATCCTGCTTTACCAGGTGAATGCCCTAAGTAGGCACAGAGAGAGAGAGACTGTTTATATGAATACAATTTTATACAAAGTAGCTCAGCTCCAGAAGCAGTTAGGATGAAAGTTAGATCTCGTAATGATTTAATACCATGCAATTTTTTTCTTCATTCCTCCACTACCCCCATGCCAGTTAGATGTTCAGCAAAGAGGCACTCAAACCTCTTCTGTCAGGAGGGAGTTGAACCTTCTGTGTCCTAGAAGACTTCTGAGCCATTTGGTGAAGACAATCAACTTACTTTTATTAATCAGGTCTAAAAAGATAGGTTCAGCGAAAAATATTTGAGGAACTTAATTATACCACATCTACCACAATTGAACCTTTTCTTCTGACAAAGCAATTTATTGCAAAAAATACATGTGTTGCCCAATTCTGTGGCTGACTCGTCAGCAGGAGAATCCTGCTATATTGTGTAAAGCAGAAAAAATGAAGAAGTTATTGCTTTGGGGTGACAGAACTCTCTTGCTGTTTTTGATTCTCCCTGAACCTGTTGAAAAAGCTGTGCTAACAGAGCTCCAGGCTGCTGCCCCTCAGCATGCAGGCTTTTGGATTTGTCCTTTGGAGATTTCTGCCGTTCTCCGTGTACAGGCTAGGCATCTGTAACTAGGTTTTGAATGCTGCTTCAAAGACTCAAAAGTTAGGTATTTTAGCTTCTAACATTTGGCTGTCTGTAGGGGAGCTGGTCCCTATTTACTCGCCTTAGATATATGTTCTTTCTCTTTGTCTCTTCTGAGCCTCTTTGGAGATAAAACTGTTTCTTACCTGCATGAATTGAAAATGGCAGTTCTGACTACTTCTGTCTTTTTAAGCAATCTCAGGATCAGGGCTCACTGTTTCAGCACTCACGTCCCCGTGATGACGTTTTTATTAAGCTAAATAAATAGAGGATTTGTGAAAGAAATGAGTAAAGGGTTGCAGTTTGCTAAGTGAATTTGTGTTACTCTGGTGATCAGTAGCTTAATTTGTCTTGTAATACTGTATATTGAGTCTTTAGAGTTAATATCTTGAGTCAAAAATATTAATGAAACTTAGTATCTAGTCTGATGCTATTTCAGATTTATTGAGTCAGCCTTTAGTAAGGAGTTTTACGTTGCTGACCTTACTTGACACACGTAGCATTTGGTGCTGATTGGAAAAGAGAATGGTTACAATTTGTTGTTAAAGTGTTGCTGGAGCATTTGGAATGCAGCAGCAAGGTCACTTTTACATCCCACGTAAAACTGAGATGGGTCCAACTCCAAACTCTCTAGGCTTTTGCTGTGCTCGTTGGAAGCTTTTCAGAGCCTCCTGCCATTCCTTCATTGGTGATTTCTGAACGTGATGCCAGCTGCAAGTATGTATTGCAGAAGTGATTCGCCACTAATGGTGCACCGGCATGTAAAAAAGCTATTGTTACAGCAGATTACTCCATAACGCTTCTTCACTGGCTGAATAAAGACTTTGTTGAATGAAGAATGTAGAAAATGTGCTCTCAAACTCATGAGTATTTTAAGAAAATAAAAATATAATGAGTTTGAGGTTGATCCCAATTCAGTGTTATGTTCAAAGTGATTCATGAACTGGATTTTGAGCTTTACCATCTACTGAGTTCAGTTTTCTTAAATGCTGCCAATGCTAACGATTTGTAAATCATGTGCTACTCTCTAATGTAATTTATAGACCTGAATTAAGTAAATGGAATTTGTCTTTGTGAATATGGGTAGGCCAGTATTCCTTAACCAAACTCCAAAGACTAAGCAGAATGATGGCATCCAGCATATTGTTGTCTGATGCCATATAAGAGAAAGTTAAGCACAGGCTGTTATAAAAATTACCTTATTCTTGGTGACCGTAATTTTTTCTGTTCTCCACAGGTAGGTGTAAATTTTCTAGCTATTATGTCCACTTAAGGGAAAACTTTAATAATTATTCCTACCTCCTGCAAGCACTGTCACAAATTTGAAGACCAAGTTCACTTTCAGCAAAAGAGGTGGGGTTCTTACTTAGGATTTTTTTTTTTTATTGATACTGGTAAGAGCTTGCTACTTCTTTTTATAGCAATGTGCTTCTTTGAAGGTTTGAACTGATACTCTCTTTCCTGAAATATTTATTCTTCAGAAATTCTTTACTATGCTGTTATCATTACACAGAGGTAGGTCTTGGTTGGCTGTTTTTTCTGAAAAGTAGAGCTGTGGTCAAGTACCAGTTCTTCATAGAATGTAACGTTGTTGCCTTGAATTGCCAGTGGCATCTATAGCAAAGGCCAAGGAAAATTTCTTGTTTTCTGATTTTACCTCTCTTTCCCCTGCGAACTGGAAGGAGGTAGGGAGACAGTGGAATCACCACAGCATTTTTTCCTGAGGCAGAACAGACTGGTTGCACTCAATGGTGACATCCCACATCTGCACTTTAGTGATACCGCAGTCATCGTTTGGAGGAACAAAGATACTGAAAAATATGCTGGTACATAGCTATTTTGGTAAAATAATTAATGGCTTTGTCAAGACACTGTATGTGTGTTTGTAGGCAAATTTCTCTCCTTTCAGGCCCTGCTCTTTTTAAGCATGCAATCTTCCAGCCTTTCCTTTCCAACTTTCAAAATCTTTTTTATCTGGAGTAGAATGATACATCCATCTGTTCAAAATGTGGTATGACCTGGCACAGGAATATCCAACTTTAAGTATGAAAGTTCAAGAGGAGGTCTTCAGGTATAAAGGAAAGAGAATCAAACTCTCTGCTGGTTGTCAGGGAGAGATTTGGAAGGTGTTCAGCTCATGCCTATTATTCCTGTTGGCTACATTGCCTTTCTCTCTCTGATCAGAACTCCAGGATAACTCTTGATAGGAAGAGTTTAGCCTGTGTCTCTCACTGCCTGTGCTGAAAATGTAATGGTGAAAATGTATGTACGTTCCTGGGTTTGCTAGCTCCAGAACTATGTGAAAATCAATGAGCAAGTATGAGTGACTTTCCAAAGAAACACGGGAATTATGACAAATGGAAAAAAAATAATTGGCCACTGCCATTCATGTTAGCAAAAATTACTAATATTACTAATGTCTCTTGGTCATAGATCACCTCTCTTGTGACTCTCCAGCTGTTATCCATGGTTGGCCATAATGACCAGCTTGACGGACCACGATATAAATGTACTGTATCTCTGGAATTCATCAGAGCTATTGCCAGGTGAGCCTATTAGATATCGTTTGCTGTTGTATTTGCTGACTTGAAAGAGACTTCAAAACCAGCATTTGCTCAGTCATTAGCTCTCTGCAGACCAGAACAGAAATCTATGGATGTTTACTAAAAATGAGTGAATGAGTCTTATTTATGAGAAGTGTTGAACTTGAGATAAGTTTAGTCCAATTCTGTTTTGAAAAAAATTTTATCTTACAGTGGCGGTATGTGTTAGAGTAACATTCTGTCTTTGTGCTTAATAAACGTCAGGGACTTCATGTGAAAATACTGCTCTAAAATGTCACTCCATTTCATTACCAAAAGGCACGTTATGGTATTTGAATCTGAAATTATATGTAGTTCTTAATAGTGGTTGTTCTATGTAGTTTTTATATCATATATACATTATAAGAATTCTTCCACATAGTCGATCTTGTGTGATTTGTAGTTGATACAAACTAATTCAATAAATGAATGTAGGCACCTCAACAGCTCTGTTCATTCTGAGCCTTCAGTTTTGGAGTCAGAACAGTTCCAGATCCATCAGCAGACATGATGATAAATTGCAGACAGAAATGCATGTGATACATAGGCAACAATCAAGCCTGTGTCTCATTTTTATGAAATGCCGACAGCATTACCTCACACCTATTGCTGCAGCCAGCTTATTAGCAGGTCTTTGATAAAGAGTCTATAGTCAGAACAGAGGCCAGAAATGACATGTAGCAAAAAGGAGGAGAAACATTCTCAAGGCCAACTCTTCTCTGTAAGGTCGACTTCAGAGGAACCTGAGGTGTAGACTGTATCCCATAACTTCAGTGTACATGTTGCTCTCCTGAGCTATTAATGTCCAATAGCCTTGTCAGTAAACCCCACAGACACAGTGGGGTTGGGCAGGCCATAGAATGAAACTTCATCTGGTTCAGGCCTGGCTGGACCACACTGCCAGGATCTCCACAGCTTTGTTATGTCAGTTTGCTCTTCCTGGCAATAAAGTCACTTGTGAATGGTGCCCTAAAAAAGTTCCCACTGGTACCAAGTACAGCAGACCATCTGCTCAGCAACATGGATTGTTGTGTCCCCAAGCTCTTGTCTCTGCTTTAACTCCTGTGGTGAATACAGAGAACAGTTCATAAACTCTGTACTGACTATGAGGGCCTTTGGATTAAGATACTTGAAATGATGGCCCTGTCCTTGCAACTTGCATCCTTAGAAGTTTATTGTCTCCATTAAAGTTGCCAGAAGGTAGAGATTTTCCAAGCAGGACCAAAACTTGTGCTATGCAGCTCATGCTTACCGGAGAAAGCAGTCGTCAGAGATACTGCCATTTCACCTCAGTGCACCATATAGTGCTTTGGCTTGCCTTCCTTTAGGTCAGATGTGTGTGTATATATATATCCTGACTGACTTTTCCAACATATTATGAGGAAGAAAGCAATTTTTTTTCTCAAGTAGTTTGGAAATGTTTATATGTTGTATAGATAGGGCCATTTAAATGACCTGACAGGTTTTAAAGTTGACCTGTTCTTCTTTCTTCTCTTCTTTTTTTTTTTCTTGCTTCGTTCCTTTGTTACACTTCTATTAAGTATCTTTTCCAACCCACAGTTGTTGTTAAATCTGTAAGGAGGACAATCCATAGATAAGATACAAGGTTTCATGAACCCATGATAAATGGGTTTCCCACATGTCTTGATGGAGCTAGCTACAGGGCGAAGGCATGATTTTCTGTGCTTTAAGAAATCTCAATTGCTAGCTGTGCTATAATCTTGCAGCTGCATGTAGTTTTTAACCACACATGGGGAGGTTGTATTTATTACAGAGAAGGAACTACTTTGCCGTTTCAGCCAAGTAAACTTCAAGTAAGCAGCCCATCTCCTGATTCTTTTTTCTGTTACTGTAATACTACTAAAATAAGCTTGTTAGTCATTAAAATCCTCAGATACCTCAGCCCTGTTACCATCTCAGCCTTGCTACTTAGCGTACTTCCTAATGGAAGGCTGAAGAGAGCAAAGAGCAGGACAGAAAATGATGCTCTCTCTGACCCATTCAAGCTGTTCAGACTGTAATTTAATTTTCCTTTATTTTTTAAGCAAAAGTGAAGTTTGCATTTTTTTTTAGAAAAACAAAAACCACCTGTTCTTGGAAAAGAGCAGAGAACTTGTGTCTCTTAATGGCTTTTAGTGTGATAACCACTGGCCATGCACGGTCTCTCTGTTTAATACCACAGAACCTCATGTTTGTCTCTATTCCATTGCATATATTCAGTCTTTGTGGAGATAATTCCCATGCTTTTTACCACGTAGTATTTACGTGTTTGGCTGAAGGTAAGGTTAGATGTTTCTTTGTTAGAAATTTTTAATTTGTGTTTTAAGAATTTCAGACCTAATTTCATAAATTTTCTGTAGCTGAAATAGGGATCTCTTAATGTTTTGTTGAATGTAATGGATCTTTTCATATAGTCTCTAATGATCCCAGCTGTTATGACAGGACAATTGTGTTTCATTTAGTTGATAAGGTCAGCATTTGTTAGACTGTGTGATTTTGTTTCTGTGGAAAGCCTTGTAACTAAAGCACTTTTCCTGAGTGTCACAATGTCGTGCGAGTCTTACAATGGCAGTTAATTTCTTTAATTTTGTCACTGGATTATTAAGTAGACTCAAACACAGTATTTTTTTACTATGTATCTTGGGGATTTCTGAACTTTTTCTCTGCCCAATATGATGTCTTATACAAACATTTTGAAAAGTGGGTTACAGAATGATGCGTGAACAGAGAATATTAAATGATTGCAGTTAACAAATAAGACATTCAGCCAGTTAATCTCACTTAGCATTGTGAGTGGTTATTTTTGCATCATTGAATACTTTTTTAAAAAACTTTTAATTTTATACTTGTCATTATATGCAGTAATTTGCATAATTTATTCAAACAGTAAACCCCAAAGTCTAAGTGTTAGATTGTATAGCAGAATGAGTTTAGAGACAAAAAAATAATTATACGTTTTATTCTGCTGCTGTTTCATTCTGCCTGCCATTAAAGTACAAAAGTATACATTAAAATCTTCTATCCCATTGAGTGGCATTCTTGGATTTTTCAAATTTAGCTATGAACATGGGTCAACTAGTGTCAATACTGAAAGAACGCAGACTGCAAATGAGTACAGATGAAGGAGTTAGATATTACGTGCTAAAACAGGTGGTTTGGAAAATGAACAAAACATTCAATAGCATAAAAGATTGCTGCTTTGCATCACCAACTAGAGAATCAAGTTTACCGTATGAAAATATAATCTTACTAACTCTGATATATTTTTACTTCTTAATGATTGAAATAAGACTCTGCCAGGTTTTACTCGAAAGCTGCTTTATTTCTTTTTTAGAATCTTACAAGGTCTAAATCAGAAGACAGGTACTGTAAATAACACTAGAAGTTCAAAAATTCATTCATCCTTGATTGCATTTCATTTGGAGATATTGCTTGATTTTGATTGTGCAGAATGTCCTGCGTGTGCTGTCTCCAAACAGGTTAAAGTCTTAGCACTGTTAAGATGATTGCTCTAATATACTGTGTTTTTGTTTATAGGACCGTGAACTTCGACATAATAAAGTACTTGTACGATTTCTTGTGAAAACAAGCTTCACAGCCATATGGACACTGTGACAATGACTAAGGCAAGCTGTGTTCATCTCTCTACTTAGCTGGCCAGAAAGAAGAGTATTTTGGCTCTTTTGGATTTGTCCAAACAGGTGCTGGCCCAGCATGGAACCTGATGAAAATACTCTGATTGGTCTGGGTGGATCTGAGCAGAGGACTATTTACCAGGGACCCTGGAGTATTTGGAAGCAATGTGTTAATTATAAACAGCAGGGTTTGAGCACAATCTGTTCTACTCTTAATGATGTTATCTTAACACTGAAATTGCCTGAAACCCATTTACTTAGGACTGCATTTTGCTCTATGAACTCTCCCCAGTGCTTTGAACATGGCAGCAGCCCTTGTTTGTATGCCCAGTCTTTTCACTTCCTCTCCACAGGAATCTTTGCAATTGCCTGCCAAAGCAGCTTTTCCTGAGGCCACCATTTTAGGAGAGTGGAATAGCAAAATATAATAAATGTAAGAACATATTTAAAATCCAGCTGGTATGAAACCTTCTTTCTCTTCAGTCGTATGTAGGCAGACTGTTACACTGTTATATGGAGATCACGATGATAGGAAACTCCCAGTTAATCACTATACTGTCTTTTTTCAGACCATTCATAGGTGTTGACTATGAATCATTTTTACAAAGCTTTATTTTAAAAAACCATTGATTCTTAAAGTTATATCCCGATCTCAGGGATCAAAACTTGAAAGGTTTTGGTTTTGTTTAAACATTTTATAGTCCTTTTACGCTCATCCAGTTCTATTAAGTGCTAATTATAATGTAGTTTGGAATGAACGTACTTTAAGATACACACTGTGTAATTGCTTTTGTAACAGTATCTGTCCTCTAGAGGAGGGCATCACAGTGGCCTTTACATCAGAAAGGGAGAAATTCAACAGGTGACAGAGTATTTCTGCAGCAGTTTCCCAAAAGAGACAGAATAGTGAGAATCAATGTGGTGTTCTAACATAAAATTTAGCTTTGGAAATACAAGATGGAGTACACTACAATTACATTCATCTCAAGTTTACAAGTAGAGGATTCCCAACTGCCACTACCTTTACGGGGTATTAAAATCCCCTAGTCCAGTTCAAGATTATTGTCTTCATGAATCTGAAGATTTCTGTCACCCTCTTGTAAACTCCAGGTCCTGTTACTCAGATGTTTTACTCCTGAATGCTGGTTTTTGACTGTTTGACAGTACAAGACTCTGCCATGTCCTGTGTTGATCATTATGTTTTTTTCCATGGAAAAATCGACATTCTTTCCCTTCCTTGCTCTGGTATTGGAGATGGTCAAATACCCTGAGTATGTGTAACTTATTCTTTTTTCTTTCTCTCCCCCCCACCCCAGTTGTGGGTGTGTAGCCAGGCTTCTGGATTCAGACCCAAATGAACGAGTTCCAGGTGAAACTAAGCGACAAAAGCATCTTTCTGGCCAAGCTGTCACCTTCCCCCTCAGGAGAGCATGAAAGGGCAGCGATGAGTCATCTCTGTGATCCCTTTTCCTTCCTACTGCTGAGCTGAATTAAACCCTGCACCTGTCCATGAGGTGGCAACATTTGTCATACTTACTGAAGTGCTTGGGTGCAAATACATGACCTGTTTGAAAACGTTTACTACCTGCTTTTGTTTTTACTGATGAAAATGTACATAAGGTGAATTTGGGGCTAAACTTTACAGCATCTTCCCCTTTTGGAGCTAGTGCTGGGCTGAGCTCAGCTCAGCTCTTGTGAATCTCATGTATGACTACCTAGGGCTGAAAGTTGGAGAAGAAATAAGGTTTGAGGTGTTCATCCATAAACTAGTCCATGTAAAGCAACAGCAATACATCATGGTTTTTTGTGACATCTGATCTGGATTAGAATTTGACATATGAAACATGATGGGACTGATACTAACTTAAGGGCTGCAACTCTTGAGTCACAAAATTTCAAAAACTCTGCAGCCAGCCTTGTTTACAGCTTTCAGCAAAGTGGGGCAGGGTGGTATTGCTGGGAAGGGACAGTGCCAGCTTGTGAAGCTCCCACTTAGTGGTAGTCAGGATGGCTGAAAACTGTAGCACCTACCAAGCAGAAGTAAGAAGTTCTTCTTTGGGAAGCTTTACCACCAACAGCAGTTGTGAATAATACCACACTTCCACTCAACCTTCATGAAAATATCACAAATACTCAAAAATAGTTCCAGATATACACATTAAGAAAATAAAAGGAGAGCATAGAAGACAGCTTTACAGGTAGTCCTACGTGAGTATATGGATGCACAGTAAATTTGGTCGTGTTAGAGACATTTTCAGGCAACATTTATATCTGCTTTCCTATGGGAAAGAAATTAATAGGATTTTTACCAGTTGGCTTAGTACACAGCCATTCTGGGAATATTTGTAATGCTGCTTATTATGGGGGTTGATGAGAGATGAGATGCAGATTCAAAGGTTTCAAACAGAAAAAGAAAAACTTTTGCTCTAGTATAATAGCAAATTGGCCCAAGCTCAGGATTGTATGGTTAAATTAATTCCAGAATCTTAGTTTTTCAAAAGTATGGATCCATAAACACATAGTTACTTGTAACAGTACTTAATGAAATACACTGTTTATTGCTTGTTTTAATGTTAAAATTCAATTGGTTATTAGAAATGAATAAATCATAAATATGGTTAAATGATTTTTCTTTTCACTGTTGCCATAGCTTTTCTAGAAAGAGATCAAGACCAGAACCAGTTCAAGACTTAATTGCCTATAGCTGCTAGACAGGCAGTATACATCGAAAGGACTAAATATGCCATATTTCAGAACTTATGTTTTAGTATATATCTTGGCAATGTTTGAATAAGGAACAAAATCAGTCATGGAATTTCTGGTTTAGGTTGTAGCTGGGAAAACATCCCTTTTGCATTGTGTCAAATGTACTCCCTTGGTTGTCCCACCTTTTCAGTAATCCCATCACTCCTACACAGCAGACAAGACCCTCAAAACTACCCAGCCCCAAATTTGGAGCACGAAGTATAGAAGACATGAAATAAGGGTCTTAGAAAATAAGCACTGACAAAACTTGGTGCTGCTGATATTTTTTTCAATGTAAATTCTTCTGCAGTAGCCTGATGATCATTTCCAGTGTAAATCCAAAGGATGAGGACACAGATTTTTGTGGAATGTGGTTAATTTGACTGAAATGAGGTTAAGTGGAGAAGGAGTAGTTATTGAGGATCTGTTAGACAGAACCACTGTTCTTACATTGAATGCACTTTTGTGACCTTTTTGAAAGACTCCTATCAGTGATAAAAAATTTAAAGCTGAATCAGCAGAGTATGAGAATGAACAAGGTGACTGAAGTGCGGATGATTGATGTAGGCTCTAACTATGCTGATGATGAATAGTAGGATTTATTCTGACAAACTAGGAACATTTCTATATATCCATGTCAATGAGTTTATAAATTACTGCTGAGTTTCTTACAAAGTACCCTAGCAACACTCTGTTCTGAGACCCTGTTTTCATGGGTGAGGTCTGGCCTACTTTAGCCTCCCCGGGGCCAGGATTTCACCCCTTCTATGGGTGATTTTAAGAACTGTGCAAAAGATGCAGAGCAAGACAGTTGTTTGACCAATCAGAAATCCCTCAGTACTTCAGTGCAGCAGGATGTATTTAAAAAACATTAGAGAATTTTTTCATAATTTCTGAGTCACAAAGCACGATAATACAGTAAAAATTACAGCCTTACAGTGCCTGTTTCCAGTGACTGATCCAAACATCAACAGGAGCTGGGGCTTGTTCTTACAAGAAGAAAGTAATGAAGAAATGCAGCTAACATAGAGTTGCAAAGAAATTAGTGCACTTGAATAGCTCTGACTTCATCAAAACAACTGCATTCTCATACATATAACATGGAGATTTTCTTTTTTAAAAAGGTTTGCAAGAGTGCATCTATGTGTAATAACAGGAGGAGATTTTTTTATTCTTTGACAGTGATTTACCTTACTCTGGTTCTCCCAGAACCTGCTGCTTCTACCCTAATAATGCCCCTAGCTATTTTATCTCTTGAAGAAGTGTATCAGTTCTTTGAGCACCTTCTGAGTTCTGGTGCTTCTATACACCATGATTTACACATGTGAAAATGCATCCATTTTTACCATTGGTTAAATTTTTCCAGTATCCACCGTGTAGTTTTGCCAAGACTATGCAGGCACTCTCTACTCCCTTCATAACTGGAACAGCCAACCATGCCAGGAGAATAGTGTGAAGGCCAGGATTCCCAGCAGGAACATAGGAGATATTACATGTCTGTGACTTGTGAGCAAAATGTACACAGCTGAGTATCCCAGGATTAGATATTCCCTCTGCACTTGTGTTGGCAGAGATGGCAGGGAAGAGTGAAAAACAGCAGGTTCCTAAGGGGTTGCCTGGAGGTCGGCATACTGTGTTTTAGTCAACCCAGACAATTTTGAAACAGGAGATTTACTCCATCCAGGAGTAAATGCTACCTGAAGTGACAGTAACTTCTCCAGTGTTCTCAATGACAGAACAGCATAACTTAAAAAAGAACCTTATTGTTACTAGCAAATATGCATTGGGATAAAGGTACAGCTTGATTAGCGAGTCTAATTGTAAACAATACCAAATTTTTATGTGTTCATAGATACTGGAATAGCTCCACTAGAATATTGGATGGAAGATTAATAGCAAAAAGTGCATGTTTTTTATCTCAAATTCCATGTGACATGTCTTTTACCCTAAACAGGCAGATTCATATAAACTGGACAAAAACTCAGATAGTGGTAAACATGAAGTAAGCTCAGTTTTACTTTTTGTTTCTCTATGTCTGTGTGTGCCTATTAAGACCGCTTAAAAATATATCCGAAAACAATACAGAAGTATTTTGTGCATGCCAGCAGAGTTGAAATCACAGAAGTGCAACCCTTATCATGAGGGTAGCCTAAAAACTATACATCGAGATGTCTTTAAAAAGCAACAGCTCAATGGCAGTGTCTATGCTAGAATAGAAAGTTGAAAAACATCATACTGTTTGTTATTTGACATTAGCAGTATACCAGCCATATATTTGAATAACTATGCATTTGAAAATATCTAGGTTTCTGATGTCAAGAATCTTAGAAGTATGGTATTAAAGTAAGTCCAAGGGTGTTTGTCAAGCAGCCTGTGACCATCGTTGTTTCCATGCTGTTTAAGTTGAATGAGTGAATGACTATCGGTAAGCAAGGTGGTCTTGGAGTGAGCATATGATGTACAAAGTACCATAGGTGGACTTAATGTTTGAAGTGTTCTAGTGTATTGTACTTACAGCACCTCCTCTATCAGTGACTGAGCAAGGGAAGAGCTTGCTTAGAGCTGAGCAGAGGGACCAAGGGAAGAGTAGAGCAAAGAAATGGACATTCCACAGCAGCAGAAGTATCCCTAACTCTTCCTTTCATTTGGTTCGAACACTGATTTTGAACAGGTAGGCACTTCATTTGGTTACAAATCATTGCCACTGGTGTTGCAGTTGCCAAAAAGGATTTGTCATACAGCTCTTCCAAGGGTGTTACCACCACCAGACAGCAAAGTACTGAAAGAAAATACATGTTCACTGCCTACCGTGTGGGTACAGCTCTGCAACTCTGGTATAGAAAGGGGCTGGACTTCCCTCTGAGGCAAAGCAGGGATTAACTTTGCTCTTTTGACACATTTGATGTTTTGATGTATCCAGAACTCTACCAGACTTCTGTATTCCCTTCTTTTTCTTCTTGTACCCTCCTGCTACAATTCTGCATATTTTTTGAAATGGCTTTTGCAGAGAGCTGCTCTACAAGTACAGCCAGCTCCTGGGGTTTACATCTCGGAAGGCATCTCCCACGAGCTAGCAGAGCAGGAAGGCTGCTGTGGGCTGCCCATCTCCCCCTTGGCACAGGTGTGCATTGTTCAAGTAACCTGTTGCCACGTACTGTCCTCTGTCCTGCTAACACTTGTCTGGGTATTCAGGGAGGGTCTGTTGGGTACTCGAGGGTAGGCATTCAGCTTCAGCAAGGTTCTTTTGCTAATCCTGGTTAAATATGTTGGATCATGAGTGCTGTCTAGCCAGTCATCTTGTTCTTGGCATTTGTTTTTCATATTTGTTTGATTTCGATGAAATGCTGATGAAAAGCTGATGTCAGTGACAGGCCCGGTGTAGTAGATGAGATTTTTCATAAGCAGCAAAGCGAAGGTGCAGTCTTGCCTAAATTCATTCAGCACATATGTTCTGTTCTCCTGGCACATACAGATTTTCTACAGAACAGGATTTCTGATATGCAAATACTTTCCTTTCTGCATTCAATTCTTGCTCAGGGAAATGTGTGCTGCTTGATATTTCATGTATTTTTCATTTCATGTTCAGATATTTGAGTTCATAGGAGTAAAATAGGACAGGTAGGGCTGGGAAATAGAACTTTGCTAGCAGGCTTTTCTGAAGCCCATGTGTTGGTAGTTCAGCAGCTGAGAGCTTTCTCTGTCTTCATGTAGGTAATGAGGACTTTCACACAGGTACCTCCTAAATCCTGGGAGGAAAGAGAATAGCAGAGAGTAAGGTATGTAACCTCTCATTAAGACATCCTTGCCAGATGAGGGAGCATGTTTCTACAAAATTCAGCAAAAGAAGAACGTACCTAAGAGATAGTGATGGAGAGGAAAGTTGTTTACTACTCTGGTGGCAAAAACCTTGATTATATTCTTGCTGTTTTCCTTGTTTCTCTTTAGTTGAAGAGTTTTTACAGTATTTAT
The DNA here is from genome assembly GCF_030936135.1 of Gavia stellata. Taxonomy (NCBI): domain Eukaryota; kingdom Metazoa; phylum Chordata; class Aves; order Gaviiformes; family Gaviidae; genus Gavia; species Gavia stellata. Next base: position 14,751,222 of record NC_082597.1, on the reverse strand, counting down.
GATGGTGCTGTTTCTCCCTCTCCCCCGTTCCCAGCAGTACAATCCCAGCTGCTTTTTTTTCTTCCTACCCCATTGCACCCAGTGCACTGGAAGTTCCCACCTGTGCCAGTGATCCGTGTGGGGAAGCAAGTGCCGTGTGCCGCCTGTGGCGCTGCCCTGGACACCAGTCCAGGCATAGGCGTCCCAGCACAACTCTGCTTGCTAACTTCAACAGCAGGGAGAGGTTGTTTCACCTTGCAGGCTGGAGGATCTCCAGCAACAGCCCTGAAAAAGAAAGATGTGATGTGAATAAGCGAAATATCTACAAGGACAGCAAATGCTGTTACTCACATGCAATTACAGCAGTTTCTGGATTCCAGCTGCATGGATGAATGCCCATCCCATTTTCTCACAGTTACATTTTCTATGCCATTTTTGATTATTCCTTAAGGATGCAAATCATTAGAAACAACAAATAGCTGGGAGTCCTGCTCGAACTTCTGAGAGCAGCGTCTTGTTGAGATTTGGGAATTTCAAGGAAAATGAGAAGAACAACCGAAGACAAGTACACAATTTCTCCACCGATGTAAACAAACCCGTGGCTCCTGGCTGCCAGGGAGGGCAGCTTCCTCTCCTATCAACACAGGCTCTTTTGCTTCACTTAGCCTGGGTTTGGGGCATGTGCAGTAACCTTAAATAGCGTCTTCAATGCCACTCTTCACTTCAGGCAAGATAGAACATATCTGGAGCTATCGTTAAAGAGACATGTTTATGTATCCTGAAAGTGTTGTTTTCTAATGGCTTAGAAGCCTTTAAAAAAAATCTCATCTAATTTCAAGAGTGGATTTTTTTGCTGGATTATAGAAAAAGTAAATACGATGTTTGTGCAAATTGTCACAGTTACTTTCTGCAAAGTTTTGTCCTTAGCAATACCTCTGTCATTCACCATCGACATTTTAAATAAAAGCAGACGGGGTTTGGGGATTTTTGTTTTTTATGAGATTGTGTACATAACCTGACTCTAGACTTGGTTCCACTTTTCCTTTTGCTCCTTCTGATCTAATCTTAAATACCTCCTCCAAAGCACAGAAGTGGCAGAACTTTTCATTGAAACAATCACATTTTTTATGTCAACATCACAAGAGAAAACATTGGCTTTTGTTTTCACTGATATAATTAACCAGATTTTGCTAAAATTCCTTTACCCTCAAAATGGAAACTAGTATTGCAGACATACCCAATATAGAAAAATTGAGTTGAAACTGTTAATCTTTGTCAAAATTCCGAGTAGCTAGAGTTTTTATCATGAAAAAACTGAATTATCTTCCTTATAGTCACTGGGACTCATGCCCCAATAACTCTGAATAGCAAGTATTTTAAACTAGCAGTTATCTGTGTATCTAAGTACTCTTCTGTACAGTTATAAATACTTTTGCTGGTAGCCTTTTACTTTCTGCTGTGCACCACCTTTGAAAATCAGACCCCTGAAGAGACTGAAGCTGATTCCTCTGATTCATTTGGGATGTATTTGCAGAAATAAATTAATCTCTTCACTAAAATAAAAAGCAGGGAAGCAGGGGATTAGACTGGAAATTCAAACTGCTCTGTAGTGAGTAGTCTGTGACAGCTATAAGCTTGCCTATGACTTGGAAGTCTTCACACTATAGGAGGCAAAAGTCCTGATTTCAGAAAGATATAGAAATATGTGGCTGGTTTATATTTTCCTAGGATGGTACACCTTCATGAATTTTTGGTGCGGAAGGCAATTAATTGTGTGAGTATGGACAGCTGTTTTCCATCAGTAGCTAAAGAATAGCTCATCCATCAGAAAAGACAGCACTATCTCTGCATGTTCACAGCCAAAAAGATGTGGAGATAGTGGAGGAGGTCAGGTGATACTGAGTTTCATCTGCTGTTTCCTTGTCAATTTCCTTTCCTGGGAAAGCAAGGATGGTGATAGAGCACAGTAAGATCATGAATATCAAATGATACTCTCAGTAAGGCATGGATCACCACAGGTTTCTGATGATCCAAGGTCTGTGACTGCAGGCTGCCTTTAGAGCTGTTGCAGTCTCCTTTGGGGATGTCATCTTTGATGCTTCCCAAAATGTTGAACCATTCAGAGGAGAGAGAGAGAGGACACCTTTTCCTGCCCTCATGCCAAGATGCTGCTATTGTGCTTTCAGCTAAGAAGGACAAGAAGTCTGTGGAGCAGAAGACCTGGGCTTACAGGTTTGGTCACGGGGATGCAGAATGGTTACATGGATCACTGTGTGGAATGGATCTACTCTTCATTCAGCTTGTTTAAATCACAGAAGAGAACCAGTCTCAACAAGGATCGGGCTAATCCTTTTTAATGTTTGTGTCAAACAGCCCTCACTCATTAAAAACTGGAATTTCTTTTTGCATGAAATGAGTAAGTCAGCGTAGGCTGCTTACCCAGTTCCAACTCTGGCTGCTGAGAAAGTCATTCTTTTATTTTTAGTAGGTTAAGGAACATCATTTTTATGCTAACCTTTTTTCTTTTGAATTCTTTTCTACAGATGCCTTCCAGAAATCTTTGGATGTTCAATATGTTACTATAGATATATAGTAAAATTTTGACAGCTTTCTTATTGCTTAAAACCTGCAGTTCCCTGCAGAGACCTTTTCTTCACTGTAGCCTTATTGCCAAGTTGTCAGAGCATTAATTAAACTAGAAGAATAAGGCATTGCATGTCATTTCCTATATTGGATGCCTTCATGTCAGGGACATATCTCCATGGCAAGAACCTGTATATAAACAAAAAATAAGCCTGGCCACAGTACAAAAGCTCATGCAGGCTTTTAAGTGAAAAATGTGGCAAAAGAAAATACGGAATTTAAAGCAAAGTATTTCTAGGGAAACTGAAGAGTTTGCTGAATACTTCATTCCTTAAGCACAATTGTGATGATTTCATTTGGCTACTATGTGTATTCCAATGTTATTTTTAATCTCCATGTTTTACATATTTATTGGCTCAAACCTTAAAAGGTTTTTCATTCTAAAAACCCTCATTCATTATAGGTAGACTGAATGTTCCTTAGTGGGATTACAGATTCTCTGTGTGAGCACATAAAATTGTGTATAGTAAAACTTTATTCCCTATAAACTGCTAATAATTTGCATAGGTTTCATTTTGTTGCATGGATCAAAATGTCTTCTTTTCATGTATTATACATCACCACTCAATTTTATGTAGGTTTACTCTGCTGTTTAGAAGCTAAAAAATACAGCACACATGTTGATGCTTTTCCTGCAATAAAATGAATAGATGCTTAAACTATAATTGCAGTCCACTGCTTGCTAACCCTCCAGGCAGAGCTACAGCATTAGAGAAACTGGAGTATTTTTCATTCTTTCTCACATTTTCAGGACTGTGGTTCTTTGTGACTCTTCACAAAACAAATTTGATCATTCACTGCCAAGTTAAAAGAAAAACAAGAAGTATTTTCAAGAGCCAAAAAGAAAAAGTTGTGCTAGGGGGACTATAAGATGAAGAGGTGAAATCTGGAGGATAAAACTGTCATGGGCACACAGGGATCTTCCTTTTCTTCTTGCCAGTTCCTGATGGGTTACATACAGAGACTCTCCACGACGGAGGAACACTTCAACTGGTTGTGCCACCGAGGCTTGGGACAAGCAGAGTGCCAGAGGGTCATCCATCACTTACAGGCTTGGTCATGGCCCTGGCCAGAGCACATGACTGTAAGCTTCTGTGCTACCAAAAAGAAAAAGGACCTGGAGAGCTCTGGTTGTACCTTCCCCCTCAGCCGAACATGGGAGCACCGGCAGCATCTCAACATGTCATTTGAAACATTCTCAAGCTTAAAAGATCCTTGCTCCTGTGAGGAAGCTAGATTAACTCGATGCATGTGTTTCTGGGCTGGAGCTGCATGGCTGCTCTCCGCAAGCAACCTTCAGTCCTTCTCCAGGAGCTCCGTGCCCAAGGTGGGTGATGTGGCCAGAGGTTTTGGCCTCTCCCGTGTGACTGTGTTGTTGTAGACGGGCAGATGCAATGGCTGCACTGCCAGGAGCTGCCTGCGGTAGCATATGCAACACGTTCCCCTTCTCTCTTGAGTGTCTTGACTGACTGTCGCCAGTATTTCAGATGCATGTGCAGAAGCACGGCGTGGGTGCCAGTCTCGGAGTTACACTTCAGCAGAGCAGTTTCACACTTGCGCTGCTTCCGATCCTGCACAAACCCTTCCCTGATAAATCCTGTAAGATGGTTCTCGTGACACCTGGCCACCTTTTGCTGGGGAGTCAGCGCGCAGGCATTTTGCGTCTCGGGCAGCCTCTGAGGCTGTACCTGGGAGCCCAGTGGTGACTGGAGCATGTCCCAGGACTTGGGGCCATCTCTGAATGCGTGGGTGAGAGGTGTCCTCCTTCGACTTGAAGGGTCACCCCTTCGGACAGTCCGGGGTAGTCAGGAGTTCGAGTGAGCACTGGGCACCCCAGGTGAGAGAGGGAGAGTTAAGGTCTTGCCATGTTTGGCCATGCTCACGCCTCCTCTGAAGTGCCAGAGCAACGCCGGGAGCCTCCTGCTCAGCGGAGGCCGCATTTTCAGCACAGCTTCTGCCACGGGGCGAGTTTCCGTGTGCCTGTCCGCAGCGCAGCATCTGCCAGCAAGATGCACGGGGGCTTGCAGGGTTTCGCTGCAGAGAGCTCGCCTCCGCCTGCGGCAAGGGACAGCGCTGAGATGTCTCCCACAGCTGCCGCAAGGCTCGATGTCCTCCCCAATTCCCTCCCCGCTATCCCCTTCACTAAAGCATCCTCACCATTACTCAAGCAATTGGATTCCTCCTCTTTTTTTAAAAAAATAAAGTTCTCTAAAAATTATTCTTTAAAAATTTCTGATGAATAGCATTAATCCCCTAAGAGAGGAACACTCTAGATTGCTTAGCTGCAAACATCTTTTATTCATGAGCAACATACGCCATACATTCACTCCCTCACTCAAGTCTCGGGCATGATTTCAGGCAGAAGAAAGCACATCTTTACCATCATAGGCTTTTCAACAATCAGAAAATGTATAATGAAGTGGCAACACCTCTCAGAGGCAATAACCTACTGAAATATTACAAGCCTCTATAGTCAGTGGGCATTTTAAAGCCTTAACTTGTAACCAACAGAACTTTGTTATTAAATGATTTCTTTTATGTACACACTTGGAGAGCTCTGTACTTTTCCAAAGGATGACGAAATGCCATCCTTACGTTTTAGATGCTGTAGAACTTTTTTCCTTCTTTCTACGAGTATGGAGTGAATGATAAACTCTGTCAGTCTGAGGGTTGCTTTTTCTCACAAACTGCTTGGTTTTTAACTTGCATAATTTTCCCTAGCACTTCCAGTAACTCCCTTTCCCTTTCTTTGCTGGGACTCCCAAGGAGGGGCATACATGAGTTTTCAAGTCACTGCAAGCCATTTCCCCTCTCAGGTCTATTATTAAAAATGCAGGTGAAATAGAAAGCCTGGGGGTGTGCAAGAGTTGGTCTCTTCAATTAGTTTAACACATTGCTTTGTGAAGAAATGAAGCAACAGCACAGGTGAAAAGTCTGTAAAACCTGCTGCTTCAGCCTAACTTCCCGGGGTTGGCTGCTAAGGGTATTTAGCCATTGGAAGATTTAGTTCATCGTCGCTGGAATTTTAGCTTTGATTTCTCATTATGAGTTTTTAAAATGCTGAGGATTAACAGCATTTGAGGGGCAGATCCAAAGACTTTTTCTGACTCCAGTGGGTTTTGGAGGGGGCTTTAGGTACACCTGAGGTTAAGGAGAGCCCACCTCTGCATTTTGATCCCTGGAAATGGAATTGACCTTCTCATAGCTCAATTAGGGATAAGTTTATATAAATATATCTTAATGTTCGACCCCAATCTCCCTTGCATGCCCTGGTTCAGTTGGCCTGTGAATAATACGGCCTCCTGTCAGCAAAAGGAGACAAGATATTTGCTCAAATGTTCAGAGTCAGCAACCCAGCAGAGATGGCTCCAGCTGAGGCTCTAACTGGGGCAGACTGGAAAGCTTGGACCAGCTGTGCAGAGCTGAGCAAAGATTTCTGCTTTTCATCTTTGATACTCAGCTGCCATTATGTCAACTTTTACATTTAGCAGTACTTTCACAGACGTATATTTTTTGAAAGCGGTGTTTCTCTTCCAGCTATCATTCCTCCATCGAGGGTAAGCCAATCTCTCGTGCCCAAATAATGCAGTTTTCACTCTTTCTGGTGAAGGAACACAACAGAAGGGCTCAGATGAGCACTGTGCTGATAACTACACAGTGCCTGGGGCAATACCAGCTCTTCTGGGCACCCATGGACTCAGCACTCCTGATCCTCACGGGCTGTGCAAGGCTGGAGAGTTAAGCCCCAGCTGAGCATCTCCAAGCCTCCACTGTTCCCCACCTTCACAGGGCTCGGTCCCGCAAGACTCGGTGAGTTATCTCCGCTTGCCAATGGGTCCTGACCCCTCGCCCCCCAGCTGCCCTGTGGCGTGTGCTTCCACCGTTCGCTTTGTGTCAATTCCGGAGCTGGTCACACCCCGGTGTGAGCCAAAAACTAACTCAGCCAAAGAACTGAAGGGCTTTTTGCCATACCTCTGGGACGGGCAGGGGAGTGGGGCAGAGGGGCACAGGGAGGGGTGGCTTTGGTAGCCATGAGCCATTATGATCAGCTCAGCTGCTCCCAAAACCGCACCTTAAATATGTGCAGCCCCGACTGTTTCCCTGTAGAGAGATGTTCCTTGCATTTGGCCAGTGGCACAGCTTGTGCTCTTCTAGCCAGTCTCGATAGATGGAAATGCTGTTTAAGAAATATTATTTAAAATTAATTATCCTTTTAGTCTTGCAAAGGAGGGACTCTGTAGTCAGGCTAGGGGTATTTTCTTAAGGACTTGTGGAGAAGCTTATGCTGTAGCTATACATATGACATTGCTAAACAGGGAACACCAAAGTTATTAAACCTGCCCTTTTCATGAGCTTTAAATTCATTGGCAACATTTTTCTTTAAATCACACTCTAATCTTTCAGAGAATAGAGCCTCTGCTTAGAGATGCTGTTCCAAGGAGAACCAGCCACCATACGAGGTATCCTCTTGATTTATAGCTGCAGCAGCATGAATTTCATATGACATGATAATATCCTATAAAGTCTCAGGGCTCTGCACTGAGCCCTGCACAGATAACTGGTTGAGCAGTACGCGAAGTCAGGATGTGATAATAACGTCTTTGCTTCAGCATGAAACGATGCTATTTGGGATGCCATGCTTCTTGGATGTGGGAGCAGTAATCCTATTATCAGTCATCAACAATAAACGACAGCGCTGTAGATACCCATTTGCTAGAGGTGATGCAGAGAAGCTATTAGGAAGCAGCCTAGCCAGCATGCTGAGATTTCACCTGCTAGTTCTTTGCAGGTTTTCTCTGCAGGTATCTGCCCATCTGCAGATTTTTTTTTATCACTATAAATAAGAGGACATTTACTTTACAGTGACTCGGTTATTATTTCAAGCCACCAGTTGTACTTCAGCATTGATTCGGGGGATCCCCTTCCAGGTCTTGGGTCTGTGTCCCAGAGGCCATGGTATTCTCCTCCCAGAGACCCTCCAGGTGCAGAAGAGCAGGACGGTTTGTGTATACATTAATGACTGCACCTATGGAGATGGGCAGCAAGGAATAGCAGCAAAATCTGCCATAAATTACCTGCGAGATCTCAGGAAAGGTAGACAAGTAACACCCGACTGACAGTGCCAAGCAAGCAGATGAGTTTTCATCGTCTTCACACCTAGCCCATCCTTTCCAGCTATGGCATACTTTTTTGATTACACTGTGTTATTTTACAGCTAGTATGAAATATTTAGGGCTTTAAATTTACATAGTCATAAGACGCCACAGTGCAGTACATCTTACAATTCAAATACAGGAGCTGTATAATTACATACTTCCACAAAATTTTATTAGCGGGGGAAATGTAATTTTATTCTGGCACATTGTTGGAAATTATTTCTATAATGAAATCATAGGAAGAATTTCTTTAATTAAGTAGAACTGTAAACGAATGAATTGGCTTATCCCTCTTTAGACTTTGTGTGCTGGGATTGCAGCTGTGCTTAGACTGGCCATTTGCCTTCCCAGGCTCCGAGCATGGGTTAATCCAGTACAGCAAAGCAGACTGAGAGGTATAATGTTGATGCTGCTGCTCACTACTCTGCCCATCCATACCTTAGATTTATTCATACCCACTCGCTTCAGTCCTTTATTAGCAACCTAAAGGAACTGCTGCTGACTGCTGAGCTACGGCTGTACATCACCCTCACAGCATCTCTTGACCAGCTACAGGACTCTCAACTGTCCGTAGTTCAAGACACATGTAAGCACTTCATAGGCACAGACTTGTCCTGGTAAGATGGTTACCAAAGCGTTCCATCTATTTTTTTCCTTGGTGATGAGTTATTACACTGCAAACGTAGGCTTTCCCCTTGACAGATAGGCTGGTGCACCTCTGCGGGGTTGGGGTGTGTGGGGGGGGTGTCCCTTCCCATCATCTCATCTGCACCTCTGATGCTGGGTGCTTTTGAATCCTGTTTGCAGTCAGAGGTTCACCTGAATTCACCCAGATTCACTTCTGCTCCTGTATTTCCTTTCTTCCCTAACTTTGCTTATTTTCCCCAAATTTCCCTACCTTCACACATGTATAAATACAAACCTCCAGCACCTAACTCTGGTCATGGACAATGTTTTGGGGATCAGTGCCTAAAAGAAGTTCTAGTGCCCATCCCGTAGGTGCCCACCTCTTTCACTGGGCGCTTCAAGATATTTCTGACACAGGAAGGGATGCAGCAAAGGAAGGTGGACAGTTTGGCCAATATGAAGCTGACTGTGGAGAAGACCACAGAGGAAAGATGCTTAGGCAGTCTTCCCATGACCAAAGGGAGAGATGGAAACAATATATTTAAAGAGAGAGATGTCCTGCTGCATTCTTACACTGCACTTTTTTATCCTTTTACACATCCACTTTTTCCTTGGCCAAAGTCACCTTTTCTTGCTGGTCAGTAGCACTGATGTGAGTGAATTGCTTTCTCCTTTGGGAGATGAACGTTTCACACTCCTCTTGGCTGGGAATCAGAGGAGGCTCCACAGCTCCTCACACAGCACCCCATGCCGGCACCTTTTCTACAGGCTAGTTTACTTTGCTAAACCTTGCACTGGACACCTTCTATGTTGACACAATGAATTCCTATGGAGAACGGCTTTTCAAAATGACATTTTTTTTAAATCGGCCATTGCCAATCTTTTAAAAATACATATGGGATCAAAGTTCTGTTTACCCCGGGTTTAATAATTACCTTAGCGATGTGAAGCTGAGCCCAGTGACACAATAAACCTTCCTGTCCAGTTTGACATCCTGTATGTTGAGGTGATGTTGACTCATGACTTCAGCCACTGTTTACAAATATTGGCCTGGGAGGTCGTTATAGATCAAAATAAATGATGTTATCAGGAAAGTGAACATAGAGGAATCCTACGAAACTGACCCTAATGTAATGAAAATATCCTCCAAATTAAACAGGTGGTGGAGCTAAGCATCTCCTTCAGGCTTTTGCTCCTTTGTGATCTATCGAGGGAAGGATTTAGGTTTATCTGAGCCTAAGGATTCACATTTATCTGAGCCTAAGGATGCATTATGGTACAGTTTTTAAATGCAACCTACAGAGCACTAAGAAGAGGTGAAACCAGGGTCACTATTTAACTCACGGATCAATAAATCATTTCCATCCTTGAACTGTAATGTCAAATGCCATTGCCTAAAAATTCCTCACCCGATACACCAATGTATATCCATTATAGTTATACTCTCCTCTCAGGGGGCAAATAGCATGCACATAGTCTCAACTACACTTCACAGTAGTATGTGCAAGTTCTTTTACTTGCAGTTAAAAGCATACTCTAATTTCGACATCTATAAATAAGTAAATACGTTCTGATTCATTTTAAACATCCATAAGTTTCCCATTGCCGATGCAGTAATTATTCTCCAACTCTTCCATTTCTTAATCAAAATAAAATCTTTGCCTAAACTCCTTATTCACAGTGACAACACAATGTTAACATCTTTGTAATTCAGATAAGCGAGATCTTCTCTAAGAAATTCAGGGGGAAAATATGCAACCTGACAGAACAGCATGAAGCTCCCATATGAGAATCCTAGGAGGAAGTGTCTACATATTTCAGAGTAAAATCAAAGGAAGCCATTAAAAAGGAGCACGTTGTCTAAAATGTGTTGAAATGAGACATGTATTTATTCTCTCCCTGAGGTAAAAACCTGTACAACTTTGGGTTTACAACCCATAAATTATCAAGTCGTTTCTCACTTGTGGAATAAATAGCATCCAAGAGCGTCTGCATCCACACATCAGCTGAAGCTGGAGAGAGCTAAATTTACAAAACATTGAATCAGGAGGTACGTGAGACTTAGTAAACAGCATGAAATCCAGTGCCTCCAACAGGGAATATTACAGCTAATCAGCAGGTTTTCAACTTCTCAAGAAGTTTCTGCCGAAGTTTGTGGGGTGCTCAGGGCACCTCTGTGGAGCTCAACAGAAGACTGAGCACAGCCTGAGGAGGTAGATGGGTGTAGAGGATGGAGGAGCCAAGCAGGCTGCTGAGACCCAGCCTCGGCAGCAGCTCTTGGTTCGACCACACTCAACAGTGGTGTTTTGGGGCCGCCAAGCGAAGATGGGAGGGTGACGGGTGGTCAAGGTTATCTGAATTCCTGGCTAAGCTGTGCCTTTCCTCCCCGCTCCCCTCCCGAAGCCCACCTGTCCTGGCGGCTGCCCCGTGTGCATGTAAGTCAATATTCAGAAAAGATCGGCAGAGCCGGAGTTCCCCCGCCTGCTCCACGGTTCAGTGCCAATACGGGTGCCCGGCCCCTGTGGAGTCTCAGGCTTAAAAGCCTTGATGGGAAAAGCACAAACTGAAGGGTTTCAGCACAGGGTGTCCGGGAGCCTTAGTCCACATCTCTTCCAGTTATTACCCCCTCATAAGACCTTTTGGATACATTGCTTTTTGAGCAAAGATGTCTGTACTGGAATAAGTACCCCTGCCACCCAGCCGGCAGAGCACGGAGGAAAGGGCTTGCGACTCGCCACGGTGCTGGGATCCGTATTCAAAGGGCAGGCCAGGTCCAAGAGCCACAGGTGGTGAGAGAACCTCACGCTGGGCTTCTGTCTCCTGCAAAAACTTGGCCCAGCCTGGTGGTGGTCCACAGTGATGCTTCGCCCTGGAGCAGGACTGGGATGTGGCCAGGATAGACCCCGGACCTGGGAGCTTTCTGACCCCACAGTGAGTCACGACTGGAGCATCGGGTGTGGATCTGCCCTGAACTTCAGAGATTGTCAGCAATTACCTGCTGCCTTCTTGATTAACGAACCCCTGGTCTCATTGCGCATTTTTAAGAGCAGGTGTCCAGAGTCTGGACAACACGGTGTGTCTTCCCGATGCCAAAGATGCGCCCGTGCTGGCAGGCTCCAGAGGAGCCACGAGTGGTTTTGCCCGTGGAGGATTAAGCCAGATCTCGTCTCGTGGCGTTCGCAGGGTCAGTGCTGGGCTTCTGAGAAGGCATGAACCAAGAGCATCAGCCCTAAAGGGAAACACGATCAAACATGGGCAAACAAATTGCAGGGAGAAAAAAGAAACCGACAAAGATGAATGTGGCAGATGAAATGTAACCAAGTGTGTTAACACAGGGTCAGACAAAGACTTAAAAAATCTTGTACTCAGGATATTAAAATTTCACTCCCTGGTGTGTACCTACCTGCACCTCTTTTCTAAACATTATTTCTGCTACATTTGCCTTGAATTAAGAAAGAGGCTTTTCATCTTCGAAGCAGTCAGACCTGCAATTACACCAACCCAAGTTTTGCATGAAGTAATATTTTTTCCTGCCTTAAACACATTTCGTGCTCAAAATGAACTTGTTAAATAGTCTGTCATCTCGCGTTTCCTTCTCTAAAGATGCGGACAACACCTGAATAGTTAATGAGCTGCAGTGCAGTTTAATCAGGGTGGGAGAAACACTATTTCAAACAAAGAACAAAGTCATCCCCTCCAGTTTCACCCACAGCCTCCAGCTTCCCGCACTGGTCAGCGGGTCGCCAGGTCACCCTGCACATAGTGTCCTTTGAGCACGCCCTGAGCCAACCTGCCCGAGCCCCAAAGGCTGCACACATGTTTTTGGGGGCTGACACTCCCCATCACCTTGCTTCACAAGCAGATATTTAGGCCAATGCGAAGTGGGAGTGCAAAGCCAGTGTGCTGCCACAAGTCATGGCCCAAGCCTGATCCTGTTTCAGCGTTTCAGCCTACGTAAGGGCTTACAAGGGCTGGATGCCTTATTCACCTGGTAAGTAATTTTACTAGGGCATGGCCATGCCAGTGTACAAGAGCATTGATGCATCTCCAGACTTACTCCCGAGCCCAGGAGTTTCGCTTCCAGCAGTTGTCACCCACATGCCCTCCTGGCCCACGGCAGCAAACAGCTCTGGAGCCGCACACGGGAGTGCATGGTGCAGAGCTGTGCCAAACGTAATGTTATTAAAATAGCTTTTGTTCCAATACATTGAGCACATGGGTGGAAAAATATTATGCATTGGCTGGGTTGTAAGTTCCCCTTTGTATAAAATATGAATAACTTTTCTTACCTGCGTTTGCGAAATGCTTTGTCCCAGGGTACGGAGTCTATATACAGCCACAGCATTGCTGTTATTTATTACTTTCCTTAAGCACCTGGAGTTATGAAAACTACTTTCACTTTGATCCTTCACAGACCCAGTAGCCTGCAGGAAGAATACAATTCATCAATGGTTTCGTTATGTGTGTCACTGTAACGGAGGGCAGGAATGAGATAGATACAGCACTCCTCTGCCACCTGGGAGCATCCTCTACCCAGCAGCGTGAAGGCGGCCGGGTAACATCCTCTCAGTGCGTGAAGTGCGTGAAAACGTGCAGAAATAAAGTGGTGATTGTGGCTGGGAAGTAGCTGTTAAGGGAATTTAACTCAGCTGACTGTGGTGAGTAAAGATGCCATCAATAGTTCCTGGTACTGGCCAGTGAATTATTGCATATGTGATTTCCAAAAATCCAGCTCCCTTAGCACATTGCTATATTAAATCTGTTGTTGCTTTCGTTGTTTTATCCCCAAAGAATATGAGAAAGGTGAATTGCTGAGTTTCCACAGCTTGCTCCAGCTGCAAATGGAGCTTTAGCTCCTCAGGGCTTCAGCTCATGGGCAGTGAAGCAAACAGCAACAGCGGTTGAAGATGGAGCTGTCTCCCACCTGCATGCCAGAGGTTACTGCTGCTCTAATGGTGTCAGCAACAGAAAATATCTGCTCGAGTCAGCTCAAGTTGAAGCACAAGGGTGGAGCAGCAAAGATGTAGGTGCTGAATCAGCTCTGGTTTGGCGCTCAGAGGGACATTAGCAGCAGCGTGGGGACGGGGCAGGGCAGGAGCCACGGGAGCTGTTCTGCCAGAGCCCACAGGCAATTTTTGCACTTCTTGCCCCAAGATCATGTTTTATTGGCCAATAATCTTTGAAAGAGGGAGAAACCGAATATTGTAACCTTGCTATTACCCACATGAAAGGTCAACCCTTTCTGAGCCTGATGTTAATTTAAATAGTGATGGGGCTTGGCTTAGTAAACATGAACTAATACTAAATCAAACAGAGGCATCTTGCTTAAAAGCTGCTATTATGCTCAAAAGAATTAAAATGGCAAAAAGTGCAAGAGCAAACTGCAGTCCTTGCGGTTCGGTCCTTGCTGCATGTGTTGAATGTCAGGAATCATACACTTGAAAGTCTGCATTTTTGGTGTGGGGGAAAGAAAATATAATAGACAATAGGGTGCCGTGGGACAGAATAACACAGCCGGGCAGGATCCCCATGACTCATGCCCAGAAGGTCTTTCCTCAGGAGTGGGAGTCATAATAATCCACAATAAACTATTGTAACCCGCTGAATGTCGCAAGTGTCTCTGAAGCTGCATTAACTTCCCGCAGCAATGATTTTTCTAAATACATGACGTCGCGTGCTCTTTTGCTCCATGTCAAACACGTTTAAAGGCACTACCTTGACTTCTCTTTCACAAGCAGTTCATTTGAACCGCTCGTTTCACTTTTTCTCTCCTCCAGCCCCCTCCCCAGGACTGGGTGACGCTCTCTTCACTTCCAGGAGAAATGACAGCAGCATTCTGCTGCTTGGAACAATGTTCTGGTTTATCTCCAGGAGACAACAGTAGGTGGTTTACTTTTTGGCATTTCTGTTTCTTTTTGTTACTTTTCTAGGCCATTTGCCAAAGGAAAAAAAAAAAGAATAGCATGCTTTGCATTTCTATATCTTCTTCCATTCAAGGCTCCTAGAAGATTTGACAAATATCCTTTGATTTCGAGCCAGGCTGCTGGCAGGCAGCTGCTCCGACCCCACCAAGCAAATACTCCCTGGCCTGCTCCCTGGGTCTCTGGGAGGTGGGACACGGGTGCTCAGCTGCAGGAGAGCAGCAGATGTGCTGCCGTGGCAGGGCAAAGGCAAAGGCAGCTACAGGCTGAGCTGCGTTTCCACCTCCTCCTGCAAACCAGAGCTGCGGTGATCTCACACTTGATCATGGTAGTGGTGGTACATTTTCAGTACCTTCTCCTTCAATAAAAAGCCCATTGGGAGTGACCAGGTTGGACGGCCATTGCTCTCTCACCCAGCCACTCGGTGCAAAAAACGGTGGCTGGCCGTTCGGCGAGGAGGACGGCAAGGTGGACGGGCAGAGCTGGTCCCGGAGTGGAGCCCACCAGCAGCCCCAAGGTAGGGCTGACCATGCACCCGCACCTGCAGCAGCATGGGAGCAGCACCCATGCCTGGAAACCCAGGATTCCCAGCTCTGTGGTGAGGAATTTAGTCTGTGTGTACAGCTAACAAAGATAACTCTTATCTTATTGGAAGGAGGAGCAAGGGGAAGGCCAAGAAATTAGCCAGATAGCGTTGCCGGCAGCAGTGCCCCGAGCCCCCTGCAACAGCTGATAAAGCTGTGTTGTGACCATGGAGCAGTAGAGACAATGATCCCAACCCCGCCTGAGAGCAGGAGGTGGAGGCTCTTTAAGTTACTAAGCTGCGAACTCCCATCTCGCCAGGTCACTTTGGAGACATCACCCGCCTCCTCCTTAGGGACAGGAGCCAGTGGCACGTGCAAGATCTTGTGGCACACGCCCTTCCAGAAAGGTCTGTGGAAAGGAAAACATCCAAACCCCAGAGAATCTCTTCCAAATAGCTGAAGTGTCCCAGGGAGAAGATCGTGGTATGTCAACAACCATGACAGTACCACCGCACAGGCCAGGGGCAGGACAGGGGCTTTTCTCCAGTGGCTGAGGCTCCCTCTTCCTAAGGGGCAGGAAGGATGGGCTTTGAAGCACTGACAGTTAGTGGGCAAACCAAAATTGTGAGCAAGTCCTCTGCTCGCCTCATCTGGGAAGACACTTGGGGTCCTCCTCCCGTGGCCTTGCAGACCCCGAGGGCAGTGGGAGACCTCCCAGGGCAGCAGGCACCCAGCAGCACTGTAGGTCTGCAAGGGAGTGGAGCAGAGGGGCTGTCCCTCACCACCGGTCATGGCAGGCATATGCTGGGGTCCACCGACAACTGTGCGTATTCTGCCATTTCTTTTGGGGAAAAGCAATGGCTATGGATGTTAATAGGCATTGCTTTCCCAGATACTCCCTTGCCATTGGGCCAGGTGCTGCAGGGACGCACAGGCATTGAGGATGGTCATCTATTTTTGTTGTAGAAGGAGCTACCATTGAAAAGGCAATCCAGGGCCAGCACATTGACTGGCAGAAGTTCCTATGTGGGTACATGAAGCTAAGCAATGGGGCTGAACTGGAGCTACTGAGGTCCCCTGTGCAGGGCTGGGTCATCCTGGTAGGCTTCAGATGAACTTTGAGAAAACAGAAGAAATGCAAAGATGAGCAGGGATTTACACGTACACCCTGGGATTTGTTCAGATACTGTAAACACCCATCAAAACTCTTTAAACCTGTTACAAGTCAACACACGATGACCCAGTAGCATATTTTAAGACACCAGTTTCACAGGTTCATCCCCTCCCCTCCGTGGCAGTTCTTAAAGAGCCTGTTCAGTTTTATGAGCGTGGCATCTTTTCCCACCATTGTGCATCGTGTCATGTAAGAAATGGGAGGACCTGCGTCTGACGGGGATGCCATTCTCTAGGGAGTGCTTCTCAAGGGGTTACCACTTATGGAGGACTGAGCAGGGAGCTCACTGGGACTTAGAGAGGGCAATCTGCTCAGCTTATTGAAGAGATGGATAAGAGGACACTTCTTCATAGCTGATGTGCCTTCACAGGAAGATACCTCTGCTGTGACTTGGGTCTGATATCTAGCACTGGTGGACCAAAGTCCAACATGGGGAAGGGAAAGACAATTGTATTAAAAATGAAAATATTTTATACGGGTCAAATATAGTTAAAAAAGCACCCTTACATCATCCTGAAGAGAGAGCAATAGAGTTTCTGGCACTGGAAATCTTTAAGACCTTATAAAATGCGGTTGTAGCCTGCTCAGAAATCCCTGAACTGGAGCAAAGCGTCCCTGGTAGAGCTCTATGATCCATCTTACCTGGTGCTGGGACAATGTCAGGAGCACCTTCCCCTTAAAAGCTGGTGAAGCAGACTTCTTCTTCTACTAAGAGCACTTAATATCGTTAGTGTAGAGGGAGCTCAGTAGCACTTCAATCAGTATCTAACCTAGTACAGTAGCACCCTGAGTCCACTGCCCACTGCCCATCCTGGGCTGGTTGATACGGTCTCATGTTAAAACCGATGACACTGAGACACGGAGGGACAGATTTCCCTAAGAGAAGCCAGGGTGAGGGATGGGAGGCAGACAGTTTTCTCCCAATGACTGGATTGCTCCTTAGCAGTGTAACCATGATGCCTCTAGAGCATAAAAATGCTGTGGTCTCATTTATACTTTATGTTATACAAGAGATTCTCATTGACAACCACTCTGAGCAATTTGTCAGTGACCTTCTTAAGGGGAGCTGGGAGGAATATTTGACTCAAAAGTGATGAATTTTAGACTTCTGGTGGAGGATTTGGAATAATGAAAAATATCTGCTTATTCTTTAATATTCTGGCTTATCCTAATGCTTTGCTTTGCTGCTAATATGAATTAAGTTTTTTTTAAATTAACCTATGAGTCTGATTTTCCAAGCAGTCTCATTTTGGTTGAAAAAGTCATTTTGTGGGTCAAAACTGGAGTGAAGGTACCATTCCTAACTTCCTTACTGCATTCACATGGTCACTGTATTCTGGCCCTGTGTTTTATTGTCCTGACGTATTTCTTGGACAGGGCTTGCGCTGAAAAACAACTAATTTGACAATTTACAAGCAGATGAAATTAAATAAAAGTAGTATGACTGTGCAGCATTGGGGATGCAAGGCTCTGACAAGATATTTTCAATAAATGAAGAACGCTGGGAAGACAAAAGAAATTACCACCAGTTGGTTTTCTCTTCCAATTTTTTCATCGCTGTGTCAGCCTTTTCACATCACCTGCATCATTACACCCATGTATCGTTACCTTCAGACTCGGGCCCTCCTGTGTCCAGGTTTAAGGGTCCCTGAAGCTGTGACAGAGGCTGCTATTTGCCCGGTGT
Source organism: Gavia stellata (assembly GCF_030936135.1). Classification (NCBI taxonomy): domain Eukaryota; kingdom Metazoa; phylum Chordata; class Aves; order Gaviiformes; family Gaviidae; genus Gavia; species Gavia stellata. Next base: position 14,733,514 of record NC_082597.1, on the reverse strand, counting down.
GCACCTCCATGGGTCAGGCTTGTTGCTGGTGATGCCCGGCTGCATCTTGCATGTGCCAAGACACTTGCAGACGGCTGGGCCCCACGAGGGCATGCACGTGTGGTCTCTTTGCACTCCATACTGGTCTCGCGGGGCTGCGCAAAATGCCCTTACGTTCATCCCCTGCATCCCTCTCGTGCCCAGCCAGTCTCTGCTGCTGGGCTGCTGTGGGGAGCCCACTCATGTCAAAAGCCAGAGCCAGGCTCCCACTCCCACTTCAAAAGATGCTTTTTAACCACAAAAAAAAAAAAAAAAAAAAAGAGAGAGAAAAGAATGAAGAAAAAAAAAGAAAAAAAGGAAAAGAAAAAAAAAAAAAAGAAATTTAGTTTAGTGCACAAATGCAGCGACTCAATCACTGAGGGCGACCAGCACATTAACCCCTATGTTGATGGGCTGAAAAAAGAATCTGAGCATTCAGTGGCCCCGGTGACCGGGCCTCACATAAGTTACAAGCTTTGACACCCCTTTGTATGTCCCGCGCTGGGCTGAGGGTCAGGGAGCGTGGGGGCAGCAGGGCGGGTGCTGCAGCCTGGGTGCTGCCTGGGGGCACCCTCCTCCCAGCACCCTCCTCCCAGCACCCTCCTCCAGCCCATCAGTGGGGGTCCCGGCTTATCCTCAGGGTTTGCATAAATTTGTGGTATTTTAAACAGCTTTGATGCAACTACCATTCAGTTTTTGCTCTGGTCGTATTTGCACCCGCAGCCGGAAATTTTTTGCAGTAGACAGTAGGCAAACTAAATACATCCTTGCAAAACGCTTGCAGCCCCGCAGGCTGCAGTTGTGTGCCTTAGATAAAAGTGTTGAATCTTGGATCTCCACGCACAGGTCCACTGACATTTAATCACACAAATTGTATATTTTAGATACATTTTAAGAGCAGAGATGATAAGAGAAAGCCCTCAAAACCTTCAGTAGAATGTATATCCAGGTCTCTGCAGTTTAGTGATCATTAAATAAAAAAGAAGGAATATCTTTTCCACATCTCTGAATGTTTAGTGATCATTAAATAAAACAGAAGGAATATCTTTTATAGACTTCCTCAGGATTTACATCCCGCTTTCCTTCACAAAGTAAACTGTTAAAACTGTCCTGGTCTGTTAGGCCTGTGTACCTTGGGTCCTTGGGGTTATTCAAGCTAGAATAGTGAAGTGGGGAGATAAATTAGGTTGTAAAATGGACTAAGCGTTTCTTTTGTGGCCACTGACATTTAAAAAATTCTTCAGATAAAGGCTACCCACGATAAATATTTGCAAGTTAATGAAAGCCTTGGAAACTTGAGTATGTAGATGTAACACGGGTAAATATCCAGCATTTCTTCACAGAAATCCAGAGCAGCAAATGGATAGTAGGGAACAATAGTCATGGGCATAAATACTTGTTGTGGGAGATGCCTCCTTATGTGAGACAGGTTTCTTTAAAGTATGTTGAAAATGAGATTTGCAAGACAAGATTGTATATTAGAATTGTAAATAACCAGAGTCAAATGGAATTGCCTTAAATATACTTAGGTACGCTCCTCACACAGTGCTAAGAGGGCACGGCAGCACAGTGGATCGGAAACAGAAAAAAGTATATTCTTGTGCCTGTGTTGCATCCAAAATCGTACATTAAAGGAAAGATCATCCAAATTAGGAACATATAAAAGCAAGAACCATAATAACTGTTGTGTATTTGTCTTCAGCAATTTTTATTTTTATGCATAATAGATATTCAGAATAATTTTAAGCTCAAAGTCCCTCCCACTACCTTTTCTAACCATGAGCATAGTTTATTTGCTGTAGAAGATTTAAATCTTTAAAGCAATTTCATAAAAATAAAATATATAAGGTATCGAAGCATAAAAACTTTTTACCCTTTGAAAGTATTCACCCTTAAATTCTGTTATTAAACCAGACAATAGAAAGTTGTTAATACTTGTTTCTGGTTTGGAGGTTTTTTTAATCTTATATTCTTTTTTAACGGCTACAAGATCAAGAGTAAATTTAAGGGTTTAGATTTACCTATTTGATAGCATCAACAGTGTTTGTAAAGAAGTGCCTTTCTGAAAAAGAAAAGTCTTTTAATATTCTCTTTTCTATTCATACCTTATTAAAGGTAATAAGCAATAAAGAAATACAAGTTTAAACCCATTTAAATGAAATGCAATACAAGAGAGAGAAAAATGTGTACAGTTAAATACTGTTTTCAGATGAAATCTTCAGATGTCAGTTTCCAGAAGATGCATATTGTATCAGCCCACTGGAAAATGGAGCAGCAAAACAGCTGCTATTGTTCCTACCCTAGAAAAATTAAAATCTCGTAATAACATAGGCATGGAAGTTGCTTGTAATTTCACATTTAGGCCTTTGTTTAGAAATGACTTGGGCTCTACTGAAGAGCAAAGTTCATGTAACTGGCAAGGCAAGACTGCATTATTATCCAACTGTGACAAGTCCTGTGCACAAAAAAGGGATTCATCCCAAAGGGTTATTTGGCATGGCCAAGGCAGCTCCGGAGCGCCAGGCCTCTCTGGTAAGGCCCTGCATAAATAGGAGAAGAAAACAAGGAGGCTTCATGAACAGAAGACTCTGTTTTGGAAGAAGAGGCGAGATCAATTAGCTACTAATTGCTTCTGACTATCCTGTCCAGCATTCTCAGGGCAAACACTTCAACTTTGCTGAAACCAAACTTTACTGACACTGAAGCTTCAACTTCACTGGTAGCCCCCAGAGACATGGGGTTCATCTCACTTTAGCATGGTGAGACCCATCCTCCCCATTTATTTCCCTGACTGGGACTGTGAAGAGACCCCATACACCCTGGGATGACTGAGGGAGGGCTTTCCAGCCTGCAGTTGAAGTGCATTGATGGTGTTGATGGCCCACCTGTTGAGGTGGGCGGAAGACGTCCACCTCAACAATTTGTATTTTTTCTAGTCTACGTCTGGGACAAGAACAGATGGATGGGATGGGATGGGATGGGACACTGGCCCCAAGTAACTCAGTCTGGTTGTGTGCTGCGGTTTCAGTGCAAATATTTGCTGAATACCTTGCGTTCCCCATTTCCAGAAGACCAGCAGCTGAGCAGTAAAACTCATCCCTTATGTCTCAGGACAACAAGAACATGCCTGAGCTACAGTGCCTGCTGGGCCCAGGGGTAACACCACCACTGGTAATGCAGCAATGCTTCTTCAAGGGTGAAGAAGTGATCATGGGCAATTCATCCCTCGTATCACCTGCAAAGGTTGTTTCTTCTACACATCCGTCACATCATTCTCCTCTAGCTATCGCTGTGTCCTTCTTTAGCAAAACCTTCCAAGCAGCAAAAAGTGCAGGTCTGCTTTCTGTGTCTGTCTGATGGTCAAGAGGAAACACATACAGAGAAAACACTGCATGCTTGCATGGATGAGTAGAAAATAAACACACTGGTGGAAAGATCTCACTTTGGAAAGTCCACTTTATGGTCTTTATCAGAATAAGAAAGTCAAAAGTGCTTCAACTTGCTGTCGTGTTTTCAGATGCTATGTGCTATACCACAGTAAATAAATGGTACTTGCAACCTGGTGCTCCATAGCTCTCTTATTTGCAGCTGACTATGTAGAAAGTCTAGGCAGTTTCCTTAATTTTTGTCGTAGAAAATTGTTAAAAGCTGGGGACAAGATGTGCATCAGGACTCTCCACATGGTGACAGTGACAAGAGTGTTTTTTTGCATTCTTCCATGAAAGCCTTTACTGAGATCCAAGGAGCTTGGACAAAGCTCCTTACTGCTTGGTGTTACTTAACAGTTCCCCAGCCTACCCTGACCCTTGCAAAATGATCTGCTGTGGCCACGTTAATAAAGCAGCTAGTTGCCTGTTAATATGCTTTTCAATTCTGCTTTTGGGGTGCGAGCTCTCTCCCTGAATGAAGTGAGCAGCTCCACTGCCTGAATAATCACTTCCATAAATTAATATGGACTGCAGCCATGTCCATCTGTGCTGTGATTTCCCCCCACCGCCCATGCTTGGAAGGGGCCTGTACCTCCTAAGTAATTATTTACATTCCACCTATTGCATTCTCCATTGCAGACAAGAGTCTTTACTCATTTCTCATCTCGATTTACTCCCTGTTGTTTTCTGTGTTAAAAAAATACTGCACGAGGGCTGAAAGCCTGTGGTAACCTCCGTCCTGCAGCATTAGGTGCTTTCTGCCTTTAACAGGGAATAATTGTAGCTTACATGAAGAATCTTGGATCAGAGTGTGAAAATAGAGATTATTATGATTTTATGACTTTTATTTTGATACAGGCGGGTTAGTCTTAGTCACTTTTCTTAAATAAGCTAGTTTATTGTTATTAATAATAATATCTTAGCCTTGCTGTCAATGGGAGATGGATGAATGAGAAATTCTGGCCAAAGACATTGCATAAACCCCTCATCTTCAAAAACCAGGTACCGTATTTACCCAGAGCAGTGCGGGAATATGAAGCCAATGCAAAAACCCACCCAGGGACCGGCATGTGCCTGTGTGTGGCTGGTGGCCCTCTGCAAGCCAGTGGGGACAGCCTGGCAGGAGGCTCCCTTCTTGTGCAGCCACGCTGGAGGCTGCTCAGAGGCAGGGGCAGGGGATGAGCGGGGCATGCTGGTGCTCCTGGTCGTAACAAAATCTTCCAGACTAGGTGAGGTTTGGCGTGAATTATGGGCAAATTGTGCTCGTATGAGTGAGATCGTGCTGGAGCTGGGACCAGGAAGAAATTTTCCTTTAGGCAAAGACTGGCAGGGACTGGAAGCTGCTTTTTCTTCCTTCTGTCTGATGCACGGGAGCTTGGGCCCAGCCTTGGCTCCCTGCAAATGTACTCAGCAAATGTCTCCCTGCTATTGTAGGGGCATGCAAAATTGTGGGGTTTGTGTTTTTTGCAATACCCTGGGTCCTCCTGTTTTGCTGATGGGCACCATTAGCATCACTCTTCTATGCAAAGATGAGCCTGAAATGTGCAGGAGAGTTTTGGGAAGCACTTTTTGACCTAGATGGGTAGGGTCTGAGAAGGCAGGTATCTTGTCTGGACTAAATATCTATTGCACTATTTCTGGTGGATGCAGGAAATGGGGTTTGAGGTCCTAAACAGTCCCTTTGAGTCCTGCGTCCTTAAATATCAGTGGTCCGAGGTCTCTGCTGGATTCCCCACTAACAGACCCTGGATGAGATGGCAGGCCATGACTGTGGGACTTCCCTGTCTTGCCCGATGAAGAAGAGGTTAGAGGTCTTGTGAAAGAGTAAGAAACAAAGGAGAAAGGAGAGAGACAGTCATGACAGGCATAAGATAAAGAAATGGTGGAAGGAGGTGATTAAGGAGAGTCACAAGGCTTCCAAGTGGAAACGTTACCTTTTTTGCTTTCCTTTACTGAACGTCCCCTCATTGGTAAGTGATGCACACAGCTTGTAGAGGAAAGGGGTGTGCCAGCTGCACTAACAGTCCTGGCTGCTCTGGATACTGAGCAGCTGGAAACAAAGAAAATTGCCTAAAATTCATCAGCATGGGCCCTATCCAAATCCCAGCAACTTCAGGGACCACTAGCCTGAGCCCCGAAATCTGCTAGCGGATTAGCTACCCCCATGCTCCCAAGCTTATTTAGGGAATTATCTCTTGGAGTAAAAAAAAAATGAAAAGGCATCGCTGGCAACTGGTACGGCTGCACCCTGGCAGAGGCAGCCAGCATCCCCTCCTCCCGCAGCGGTGGGAGCCCATCGCCCCTTCCCCTGCCACCTTCTTTTTTCTAAAGTAAGAGAGTTGGCTACCTCTGGCAGCCCCCCCAAACCAACTGGCTGCCTTTCCAGGGATGCTGGGCAGAGGGGGCATGAGCTGAGGTGCGTTTGCTCAGCGAAGCCCCTCTGGCATGGCCTGGCCTGGCTGGTGAGCTCTCGGTGGAGGGAAGCGGGAGTGCATGAGGGAGAACACATCCTGTTGGCAGTAGTTTCGCCAGCGAGCCCGCAAAGCTTTTGCCTGCATGAGATTTTGGCACGAGGAAATTATATTATTAGTCCATCACTTTTACAAGCATTGAAATTTATGGACGAGGCACCGATGTTAAAAAAAAACCCAAACCAAACAAATACCCAAAGCTGAATAATAAATAATCCAGCTAAAAAGGAAGCCTCGGAGCCAGACTGACTCCTCAGCGGCCACTGTGGAGCTCAGTTTCCACGGCAGTGGCCCGGGACGCCGGCCAGCCGGAGCAGCAGTGGGAGCTGCCCCATCCCCTACACCGTGCACCACAGGTCCCTTTCGTCTTTACAGCGGGATCATGTCACAGTGCGTTTCTTCATCCAAGCCAACGAGGGACGTGGCCTCGCTCCATCCCCAGTGAGACGCAAGCCAGTAAGACGGGAAACTGACACAAAGTTTTGCTGGTGGCGGTGAACTCAGGCTCCGTGCAGAGCCAGTGGAAAAGGCAGGTCGGGCAGATGGTGAGGATGTCCCCGGGGCCACCGGGTGCGGGCTCTCCGTCAGCTGGGTGGGAGGTGGGCCAGCGAAGCAGCCTGCACGGACGTAGGGCAGCTGCGTGGTGCCGTCCATGTGGCTCGCGCCTCTGTGGAGGGAACCTTTCCCTCTGGCACTGAAACCAATCCAGGAGGGAGACCCTGGACCGTGCCAGTTTTGCACTTCAAAAATGCTGGCAGGTAGGCTCTCCTTTCTGATTACATCATGTCACTACCGCTCACCCGGGCTGTCTCTGGGCATTGGTTGTGATCCAGCAGCAGTGTGGTGGATGCTTTAAAGCCTGGTAGATTTGCTCCCATCTCCTGATGCTGAGGTCCCTCTGCCAGCCCTGGTTTGTTAAAAATGTATGTTTTTATGAATTATTCTACTCGCCAGCATTTTGTGTTCACCTGCTCATTCCCCTTGTGGTCCTGCTGGGTTTGCTCCTCTTTCTGGGATCAAGGGCCTGGGCACACATTCACGGGGGGCTGAAGCCCCCTCCTGGGGACCTGCCCTCCCCAGGGACTCACACACTGACCTCCCTGAGCTGCACGCCCACCTCCGTGTGTGTGTGTGTGCATGTGTATCATTTTGAAGATGGCAGTGGAGAAGGTTTAAGTAAAATTCTCACTTTTCCCCAGCAGTGGGGGCAGGTGCAGCAGAGGCAGGGCTGTGGCTGGGACAGGGACAGGGGCAGAAGGACAGGGGCTGGGGCAGGTGCAACAGGGGCTGGGACAGAAAGACAAGAACAGACGGACAGGGCAAAAGGACAGGGGCTGGAGCAGAGAGACAGTGGAATGGGGCAAAAGGATGGATAGAGGGATAGGAGCAGGGAGTCAAGCATTGGGGCCGAGGGACAGGGACACAGGAGCAAGGAGGGAGCAGGGGCAGGGACTCAGGTGTCGGGCCGGGGACCAGGGGCAGGGGCAGTGACAGTGGCAGAGGCTGGGACCCAGGAGCAGAGACAGGGGCAGAAGCTGGGGCCGAGCAGGGGCAGGAGCAGGAACAAGGCAGGGGCAGGGACCCGGAGGCAGACAAAGGGCGGGCAGCAGAGCCCAGCTCGCAGCCCGCGTCCCCGCAGCGGCAGCACCGCACACCGGCGCGCAGAGCGACGAGCGGGAGGAGCGGGCGGCGGCGGCGGCGGAGGCGGAGGAGGCGGAGGAGGGGAGGGACCTTCCCCTCCCTCCCACCCCGACACCGGGGGAAATAAATTATTCCCAGCCCTCGCACTCCCTACTCCGTGCCCCGCACCCCGGCAGCGGCAGGCGGGGACGGCACAGCCTTCGGCCGGCGCGGAGGGGCCGCCCCTGCCCGCGCTCCGCTCCGCGCCCCGCGACCGCCTCCCCACGAACTCCCGCGGGCCGCGGCGGGGGGCAGCGCCCGCCCCGTCCCGTCCCGCCCCGTCCCGCGCGGAGCGGAGCGGCGCGGCGGCCCCGCCGTGCCCTGGATGCCCCAGCGGCGCCGGCGGCAGCAGCATGGAGCGGCGGCGGGGCGTCCCCGGGGGCTGGCCCTGCCTGCTGGCCGCCCTGGGTGCCCTGCTGGCGGCGGGCCGGGCGGCCGCCCCCCGCGCCCGCTTCTCGCCCTTCTTCTTCCTCTGCACCCACCACGGCGAGCTGGAGGGCGACGGCGAGCAGGGAGAGGTGCTCATCGCCCTCCACATCGCGGGCAGCCCCGCCGCCTACGTGCCCGGCCAGGAGTACCACGGTAGGTGGAGGCGCCCGCCCTGCTCGGCGCTGCGCGTCCCCCGGCGGTGCGCGGGCGGGCGGTCCCGGGGGGGGTCCGCACCGCGGAGCGGCAGCCCGGCTCCGCAGCCGCGCAGGGAGCGGGGGTGGGCAGCCGCCCGGGACGGGGGAGCACGCGGCCCTGTGCCGTGCCCCAGGCCAGCTGCCGCGGCGAGGGGCTCCTCGGGGCTCCCCGCCGTGCGGGACCGTCTTCACCTGCCCCGGGCGCAGGGACCGCCGCCCCCGTCGCTGCGCCCCTTCGCCCTGCCCCGGCGCGGCTCCTGCGAGGCGCAGCCCAGAGCCGGAGGGAATTCCGAGCCCCCTCTCCCCAGCCGGCCCAGGGCCGGACCCAGAACCTCCTAAGTTGCTGGAAGTCTGTCCCTTTCCCGCCTCAGCGGCTGTGGGATCCGGCTTGCACCGAGCGCAGCGCCCTTTCCCGGGTGGCTGTGCGGTGCCGCGGGCTGGCGGCTGCCACTCGCGGGTCACCAAAACGTGTCCTCGCAAGGACCACGGCCCCGGCCTTGGCCGGGACAGCCGCCCTGTTGCTCCCCGCGGAGAGGATGCGGGAGCCACGGGCGAGAGCGGTGGGTCAGGCGCTCGCAGGTGGCTTTGGAGATGGAAGGTCGTGCCCAGAAATAATAAGCCACCTGCTTTTTGTAAACGCCCAGGCTGAGGAGAATTAAATAGAGCCGGCGAAGTTGTTCACGCAAGTAGGGTCTCTGCTTTCGCCATGTGCTGGGTGAGGGGTGCAGCCCGGGGCGGACTGCGGCCTCGCGGGCAGGTGCGCGGCTGCCTGCTGTGGGAAACTGCTTTCGGCTGCAGGGTGCCCTGTAAACCAGCAACTGTGCTGTTCAACAGCCTCACCTCCGGTTCTCTGTATAGAGAACTTTCGTGTGTGAGACATTTTTTAATTCATAACCGTGGCAGACCGCTGAAAGGTATATTCACTAGTCCTTCTTCTCTCTTTGTGTCTGCTTGAGGTTTTCCAGTACTGCACAATAACAGCTAATTCTGCAGTAAACATTAAAAAGTCGGGAAAATTAAACATAAATACTTATTTAAAACACCTTGCTCAGAAACAGATACTGTGTAATGGTCCCTGGCTAACGATGGAGTTAAACTTCAGACTTTGATGTATTCCAGCTCAGAATTTAAGTTTTAGGTAAATCACAGAATCGTTGAGTCATGTGAACAGTCTGAGTGAATTTTAATTGTAAAGACAGAAAAAACAAACACATCAAGTATTCTTTTTCACAAGATCTAAGGGGTGCTGAAGTTTTTGTCTCTGTGTAACCTTTAACAATATAGTTTTACCAAATTCATGAGAAACTTTTGATTTTAAAATATTGGTGTCCTTTTTAAAAAACCACATATGTAAATTGCATGACTTCACCAGAGGAATTTTTTCCTTAGAGCCCCGTATCTTCCAGCCCGTACTACACACTCACATCCGTTAAATTGCATTCGACCTGCTGAACCACAGATGAGCAGAGGGAAAAAAGAAGCTGGCATTTCCATCTTGCACGATTTTAAATGCGGGATTTTTAAAAGACACGTCAATAACAGAATCGCCCCCTTTCCTCGCTGCTGCCGTGTTTTCCAGCCTGCAGCCGGTGTTTAAGCCCCGTTGCTGGTGTGGGGAGCGGGTTTGTGGCGGGCGCGGGAGGGCTGCGGGCAGGGCTGCCCCGGCCCCGCAGGGTGAGGAGCGGGGGGGTGTATGTGCGTGTTTCTCCGGGGATGCTCTTCTGCCTCTCCCCTTCTAAAAATGTTTTTTTGAATTTTAAAATACCAGCCTGCAGAGAAACGCCCCAGCTGCGCGCCAGACCTTTCAGGTAGCCAAGCGTGGATTTTCCGTCGCCGTTTTGCATCTGGCCGAGCAAAACGCGGCGGCTTTGAATATACCTCTGTGCCTCGTGTTTTTTACCTACCCGCTCTCACGGGGCGCCCGGAGATTTTGCGGAGCCGCTGCTGCCCCTGCGCCCCAGCTGCGCGCCGCTGCCCCGGCCCTGCGCGCCCCCGCGCAGCCGTTGCGCGCTGCGGAGCCGCCCTGCACTTCTCCCCGCGGGCAGCAGCTCTGCTCAGGTGCGCGGCGGCGGCCCGTCGGGCTCGCCCGGGCGCGTCGGTAAGCTGCCGGCAGCTGCACCGTCCCCGGCGGTTCCGTTAGTCCCGCTGCCCGTCCCGAATTTGTACCCCGGTTGCTTTTCCGTCTGAAAGCAGGCAGCGCTGGCCCTGCTCTGCCCTCAGCGCCATCCCTGCCAGAGGCCAACATCTGCCCCGGGGGCTGCAACCACAGCTTTGCAGGGTATCTTTTAAAGGCACTGTATTAAGAAAGAATAAAAAAACTGGACGCGTGCAAAGAATCGTACTGTTTCTTAGGAACGCAGAAGAAAGTCCACCGACCGAACTTGAAAACTAATTTGTTCACGTAGTACAAGATGTAGGGACACTCCAGTGTGAGCCAGCCTCAGCTCTTATTTCTAAATTGCAACAGTAATTTTTTTCAATATTGTGCATTGATTAAACGCTTACCTGTGCCAAAACAAGGCAAGAAGCACTGCCTGTTTGCTATGCACAGCGCAGCAGACATATCCTTGAGCTAAGCACACTTATTCGGTTAGATATTTTGAAATATCTCATTTGAATATTTTTAAATATAACAATTATCAGTGTTAAATATAGCACAAGAAAAAAACCCCAAAGTATACAATCTGAAGAAATAATTTGAAGCAATCTGGGCTTTTATATAGTGCAGTTTAATGTTACCGAAAAATGCCACTTTGCACTGGTTGAGCATTTATAATTTAAAAATCAGATTTTAAAGAGGGTCTTGTGGGGACACAGAGGTGGAGTTTCGAGATGCAGTACAGAAGCACGAGGCAAAGGGAGATTTACATATGCACAATGCAAATTCACCTGCTCAGAAAGCATATCAAAATACACTGCTCAGACTTTTTCTAAGTTCCAGTGAGGCCCTGTTTTACACCTACTGCTCCTTCATTCAACAGGGACAGGTGACAGCAGCACCCAAGAGTATCAAGTTCAAAGAGGAGTGAGTTGGATGAAACCATGCGCCAACGGATGAATGAGAAAAAATTCTGATTCAAAAAAATCAGTCAACAACTTTCTGTTAATTTGTTTAGCCATTTCTTTGGGCTCTCAGGGTGGAAGTCAAACCATTGTGCAGCCAGTGGACCTGTGACACTGGCTCTCATCTGTTGGCCCAACTGTCCCAGGTGCTGCCCTGCACCTCGGGAGAGGAACAGTACCTGGTTCAAAAGGCACTTGCCTGGGAACCAGGCGAGCACAGGAGCTTCTGCAAGTGGCTTCTCTGACACCCTGGATCCAGCACTTTATTTCCCTGTGCCTCTGAACTGCATAAGTAAAATGAAGGCAATAATATTCTCTCCTTTGCATAGTTAAATTAGATACTTCGGGATTTAACAATTCTCCCCTAATCCTTAAAAATACTCCAGATTTAGTCCTATTCCTGCAATCAGTAAATATTTAAAAATGCATTCACTGATTGAATAGCGCCAGACTTACGCTGCATATAAATATGCTCTTTTATATACAGGACTGACTTGATAAATCAGTAAAAAATTTTATTACCTTTGGCAGACTTTTATTCCTTGAATTAGCTTATTTCAAATTTAATTAAGTCCTTCAGCTGGCAAAGCACTTAAGCACTTGCTCAAATGCAAACTGACAAAGTGTGCACTGGTTTAACGTAGGCACCTGCTCAGCTCCCTTCCAGCCAAGTGGTGGTCGTGTGTTTGGAGAGCTGCATCAGGGCCCGCTTGGCTTGCTCGTAGCTTTGCTGTTAGCTAGCAATGATCCTGTTTTTTTTTCTCCTGGGCTGTCCACTGTAATCTGCAGAGCAGAATGTAATTTCTTCAGGAAAAAACCACCGCAACAAGAGTATATATTGAAATTTTTTATGCAAGTTCTTCTGGGTTTATTTCTAATCTACGGTCAATTTTGATTATCCATGTCAACTCACCCTCAGTGCTGAGAGCATGTACCATCATTTATGGACAGATAAGTACACTGGAAATGCATAAAGAAAATACATACCTAAAGGATAAATTCCACTGAATATTGAGTCTTCACTGCCCTTAATCACAAAAACCTCGATATGAACAGTCAGATTTGTAGCGTTTAAAAATACAAATGGATTACCTTTACACTGTATTTTTTTCTTATCCCTCAAAACTGTTTTTTGCTGTCACTGCAAACAGTGCCTTTTTCCCAAGGTTTCAAATTTAGATCTTTTAGGAACAACTTTGAACTGTTTTCCCATGATTGATGTTAAAACTCATAATTCTGCCCTTAAAATAGTTTTCTTTAATGAGACTCGAGTTTCTATTTCACTCTCCATTGTTCCTTTTTTTTTTTCCAGAACGGATTAACCTTCAGTCCTCAAATGTTATCAGTTTCCATCAATGACTGTTACTATTCTTAGAAATACTGTATATTGTCTGGAACCATTTCTCTGATAGGTTGTAAAAAAAAGTTTTCAACTATTTTAAGTGGTAGTTATACACTCTTTCAGCACTGATAAAAAGTTGTTTAAAGTCTGTCCAATTCCACCTTTGTTATTAGCTGCTGTATTTTAGAAATACAGATTGTGACTTAGTATCTCTTTTCATTAGGATTACTTACATTTCTGGTACCCGCTTGATCTGGTGGGTATTTTCATTGTAATTTCTTATTGTTCAGATTATTAAAAAATAAAAAGGCATTGGAGTTCAAAGTGAGGGAGGGGAAGAGAGAAAATAACTGGAGAGTAAGTAGTGATGCTGCTTGAGGTGTAAACAGGATTATAATAGAGTCACAGAAACTCCTTATGGATACTTCCTCTACCTCAATTACACTAAAGTGTAGAAAGCTTTTTGTGAGCTGGTAGAAGTGAAGATTGCACAGGAGGTGATGTTAATGATGGTGGACGGGTAACAGAAGAGCAGGTTTTGGTCCATATTTTCCAGCGTCAGGCTGAGAAGCAGGTCAGCTTCTTGAGTCTTTTGCAGGGTACTCCCTCAAAAACTTTTGTCTCATTCACTTACACCCTCCTCTGATCTTTGGAAGAATGGAGACTTCCATCATTTTTTGGTTTAAATGAAAGAGGTGTGTAGAAATTTTTGCTCATGGGAGTCCAGTTAGCTCCAGGGATTACTCTATAACTCTTAAGGGACACTTAAATTAAAAATGTGAGGCTGGCAATAGAGGGAGGGAGTTACTAAGAATGGGGAAGACGCTTGGTCTTCAAGTGTCTTCTTTCCTCTGAGGTCCCTAGCAATATCTAAGGGTTTTGTAGCACATAAAAATTTCATCTGGGGTCAGCAAAAAGCAAGGCTGATTTCTGAATGCTGTGGCCTGTTCTTTAGATGGTCGCTTTGAATTTGTTAGATCTGAGCCTTACGTAGTACATTTTTGAGTGAACGTGTATTTCTAAATCTTGATGTTGGCCAATGGATTGTCTATATTTTTGAAGCTCTTGTCTTGTCCCAGAGTTCATGAGGTGTGTCTTTGCAAATTTTAAAAAGTTGTGCTTTTAAGATCTCTTGACCAGAAACTGATGAAGGATGCCAACCTTAAAAAAAAAAGGTAGGCAAGGTCACAGCTGACAGCCTCTTACAAACCATATTTCGCTAGGGAAGATATTAAATTTTAATGGGTTCAGCTGTCATCACTCTAATTCGTGGGCCAAATAAGCAGTCAGCAGATGGCTCAGCCAAAGATGTGGTCAGGCATGGGATTGACGAAAGGAGGTAGAAGGTCTACAAAGGCCTAAATGAGCCTTTCTTGCAAATTTGCAGAAGAGATGTAATCTCTGGTTAAATCCTTTCTCCCCCAATCAGGGGCCTGCTGCCCCCTGCAAAGGAGACTTGATTGCCCCAAATAACAGATATCAAAGTCAGCATGGCGTGGCGGCATGACCCACATTTGTCAGGTGACATCTGACTGCAGGACAGAAATGGTATTGTTGGTATTATGGGTCTGTGTAGGGCAGACTATGCTGGGCTTGTCTGTATGCATTAAAAAAATGATCTCTGCCTCAGTGAGTTCACCGTCTGAGGCCCATCGCCCAGCACTGAAGTCAAGGAAGAAAAGAGCCTATAAATGGTGAAAGGGTGCAAAAATACTGTTTCAGTGGGGATATTGCACATATTTTTTGCTTTCTGAGTTTAAAGGAGATCTTTTTTAATACGTACAATTATCTGTGGAATTCATTGCTAAAATCCATCCATACTAACTGCTTTTAAGTAGAAATTTTTTAAAAAAATATTTTTTAATAAATAATTAATAGTTGTAATTACATATAAATAGGTATATATAAAACAAGATATAAACCCTGTCCTTCAAGAGCTAAGGTGACCAATAAACAATTTATAAGTAGGTTACTGGGCTGTAGTGGCATGTAGTATGTTTCTCCAATGTTTCCCGCATTGATTATTCCACCAAACCCATGTTGATTCATTAGGTAGAACAGGGTGAGACTGTCAGACCGGCGGCATTTCTTATTTTGCTTATTGTTCCCTTGATCTGGATTTCTGAAGGCCACTGCTTTTGAAATACTGTAGCATTTTATTATGGTACAATAATACAGTATTTGCATATTGACTGGTTGAAGTATGATTTTCAATCTGATAATAGCCGTGGTGATACAACTGAGATGGATTCAGATGCAACCTTTATTTGCTTTGTGTGTCTCATGCCCTACAGCTGTAGTTTAGATTTGTCATGAGTGTTTGCTGCATGAAGAGGGAAGGAAATGGCACTGTCTTACCTCTGAGAATAAGCAACCTTTCATACCGGCCCTTGTTATGAGAATTTCAATAGTCTTTGATGAAAGGTTCAGTCTTTTTAACATGCTTCCTTTCTTTGTGTTAACATTTCCTGCCTTTTCATCGGGCATGAAAGGTGCACAGAGTGCAAATGTGTGTCTGGAATATTTGTGTAATTCCCACTTTCCCCCCCCCCCAGTTGTGACTAGCCTCTGGGATAAACATAGGACAAACTCTGACAGTGCAACTTTTAACATCTGTCAAAGCCCAAGAACAGATTGCTGGTGGAAAAGACCTTCCCAGTTTGTCAGATGATGCCTTCTTATTAGGCGGATGGTCTTCCTCCATTCCTCTTCCCCTCAGGTCAGTCCTGGAAAATGAAAGGTGTAACGTGTGTCACGCAGTTTGCGCAGCACAGGCTGGGCTATGCCAATGGACGATGGTGTCATGGAGGCAAGAGATCCCCCTGGTCCATACCCGTGTGACCTTCTCCCAGGTCTCCCCCAGTGCCCAGATGCCTCCCACAGGTGACGCACTTTTTACACTTTTTCTAAAGGGAAGAGCAGGGTCATGGAGGTAGGTTTTTTCTGAAGACTTTGTTTTGTTTTAATATATCTCTCACTAAGCATTTGCCTTAAATAAGGTGATGTCAGAGAGGTGTACGTCCTGCTCGTAGAGGGAGAACTGGGGTTTGCGAGGGACGTTAAGGTTTGTGCCCCTTTATTCCACGGTCCAGGACCAGGCATTACTCTGTCCTTCTGCATCTACAGAGGTCCTGGCTGGGGCTGGAGACAGCACCCAACGGCTGGGCACGGGGCCACGGGCTCCCTGCCATCGTCTCCTGCAACCATCTGGAGCAGCCGATGCCTCCCAGGCGCGACAGCATTTCCTGGGCAGCTGGGTTAAGCTCAGCTTCAGGCAGAGGCACCTGTGGGCTCATTCTTCTTCTCACTAATCGTGGCATCACCTGTGTCGCTCCAGACTCCCTTTGGTGTAGTTGTTGACTCTACACCCTCGTCCTGCTGCTGTCAGCATGGCTTTTTGTTTGGGGAGACTGGTTGGTGTATGTGGTGTTTGCATGCTGGTAGCGATCTCCACAAGGCTCTTCTCCCTCCACCCCAGTGAGATCCTTGGTCTCCCTGGGGAATCAGGACATCCCTGGCTGCTACCTCGCAGTGTTTCCTCATGACCTGTTGTAGGCAATGCCCTTTATGTGAACGTCTCAGTCTAGAAAGCAGAAGGTGTCTGGGGGGACTGGACACGAGTGGCCTGTGAAAGCTGCAGGGGAGCAAGTGAGGTTTTCAGACACTTTCCCAAAGTGGAGGCTGTTTTTCGCAGTCTTTGTAAGGTCCCTCTTGCCGTATTTTTTCATCCTGGGAACAAAACAAAGGATGCTTTTCCCTGCTTCTCTCTAGGCACTTTGGTATTAATACTGGTTGTGGGAGTTTCACAAACGTCTCCTTGGGGGGTGAAATCAAAGGCACTTTTCCAGCCCGCATCTGTTGAAGTTCACCTGCAAGAGCCTTGGGTGACAGCAGGTGACAAGTCCATCTCCCTTCAGGTGCAAGCTTTACCCTACACTACCCTAAGTTTAAAAAAACCACCCTCTTTCAGATGTCTACATTGACCTTCTTCCTAAAATTGTGTGTACTGCAGGTTTCTCTCAGAACTGTGCAAGTGCTTCAGTACCGTGTCCAAGTGCTGCCCCAGTTTCCCATGTCCCTGTGTGACAAACACCACGGGGTGTATCCAGCCCCACAGCGGGACCGGTGCTCCCCACAGACCCTCTCTGAGGGGGGATGCCTTGCCCCACTCCCCGAGGAGGTGGTGTGCCAACCAGGGGGACAGCCTGTCCCCACCTCCTTGCTGAAGGGCCGGGTGCCAGCAGGGGAGGACGCCAGATGGATGGTAGCCCTGCATGCCTCCGGCCCCGTACCCTCCTCTCCTCCTCTTTTCTGCGTACTCAGAGGAGGGAGCAGCTCCAGGGGACAGTTCAGAATATTTGACTGAGATGCCTGGAGTAAAATTTGATTTAGGTTTGGTGGATGAGCAGTCTTATTAATAAGCCCAGCGTTTTGGGTGTAGGGGTTCACTAGGTGTTGGAAATACTTGTGAAGCTGTGTGTAAACCTATTGCTGTGTCTCCTCCTGAGGCAGAAGCCTTAGGACATGCAAACGTGCAGGGTGGTCACTGGTTTCTCTCTTCGGTTTTGCAAGATGCAGCATAGGGGGAACTGGTGGTGCCCTTGCTCTTCTTTAGTCAGAGTGAGCAGATTAATCATCAGAGATGGGACTGAAGATCCATGTGTGTTTCCCTGAATGGCATCTACTCACACGTACGTGTGACTGCGGCTGCTTGTTTCCCACAGGAGGCAGGGCTGTACACATCGGGCTGAGAGGATTGAGTTATAAACTAGACCGAGACAAAATGCTAAGACCTCTTACATCACGCTTAGCAAAATCATGATTGCCTCAAATTAGCCAGAGTTATTTATTCCTCCCCATGCCTGCTTGAAGGATAGTTTTATAAATAAATGCCTATGACCTGACGGAGCTGAAAGGCAAGAAGACAGTCTGCCTGCCAACCCCAGCTCTGGCTGTGGCTGTGTCTCCTACTGCCCGGCTCATCATTCCTCACTGCAATGGGTGGCTGGACTCTGGCAGCCCATCCTTTGTCCCTCTCCAGTGCATGGCCATCGTGTCGCTGTACCCAGAGCAGTCCAGCCGGTGAAAAACACACAGTGTAAGGGGCTTCACCGTTTCCATCTTTCCATCCCCCCCATGCCATTTTCGAGAGTGCAGTTAGATGATCAAAAGTTGGCAAAGAAGCAAAACTCTAGTTCATAAAGGGAAATCCATCAAGCAAGCACCCTTTCACGCACAGGTGTGCATCTGGGAGCAAATGCTGTCTTCCCCTCCTCATCCTGCTGCATTGCATCCGCTGGTGGTTCCTGGCCTGCCCCAGCTTGGGTTTGTGCTGGTTGTCCATGGGTAGCGTATGTAGGATTCTCCCTGGGAACGTATGGGGAGACCGTGAAAGTTGATGGTCTGTCCGTGTGCTGTGCATGTCATAGCAGAGAGGAGGGAAGGAAAAGGCAAAAGAAAGAGCACACAATACTCGCTGGCCAGAAGACTTAGAGAAATCTGGGAATATTCTTCTCTCTGTGGCTGAGAGGTACTTCGTGGTCACAGCATTCAACTTGTCTGGTAGAGTACTTATAAATGAGTTAGCAAGGACACAGAAAATCATTTTCCTGTGTACGTTGCCTATGCTCTTGCAGAGGAATACTTCATGGCAGAGCTGGGCCTGCCTATGCGGGTCCTGCACTGGGGGAGCTCTTCCTGCGCTAGAAATGAAAGCAATGAGTTGGTGATCGGCCTTTTTAACATCTGAAAACAGCAGCACGACCCTCTGTGGCCTCTCTTTGTGTCAGGCCCTGGGATGTGAGAAGTCATTCATCACATCACGGGGCTTGGCAAGGTCTTTGCCATTTGCCTTCCACTTTTCCCACTGCTTCTCAGGACAATACAATAGCTAGGAAAGAAAAAGAAATACAGATAATATTTATCTTTCTGGCTAAACAAGCTGTGGTTTCCAGGCCACAATAACTTTCCAATGTTCCTATCTTGGGGGGAAATGCACTGCTAGAAAAAAACAACCCTCCTTCCAGAATTAGACACATTCATATAGACACTGGATGAAATGATTATCGATACCAAGAACCGCAGAGAGAAACAAAACAGCACAAGGCAAGGATCCTCGTTTAACAAAGTGCTGCCCAGCCTTGCAGTGCAGCAGTTTGTGGGGATACCAGGTGTGGAAATCAAAGAGTCAGTACTATGAAGTGCTGTAAAAAAACACTTCCTAGTACATTTGAAAGAAGGGATCTCTGGCTAAACTCCAGCATTAAACAGTTTCGTAGTGCAATTCTTCTGACTCTGGCCCAAAAAGTCTATAGCCTTCAGAACCTCATTCTGGTTAGAACCTAGATCCAAAACCATAAAAAAAATATTTTTATGCTTTCCAATTATTATAGTTGAGTTGCTGATGACTGATACCTTGTCAGACAGGTTTTCAAGTTGATAGTATTCTTGCATGAAACACAGGACTTCATAACTGATTCAGCTGGAATTGCCATGTTTGTAGTGAGTTCATCTAAAATCTGGTTTTGCAAAGGATGAAAACTGATAATGTATTTGAGTAGAATTTGGTGAATGTTTTAATGGAAAATGGGTGGAAGTGAACCATTTGAAATACATTAATGATATTTTCAAAACAAAGTTTTGATTTTTGTTTTGGAAAAGTATCTTAATTGTGAAACTGTGAAAAAAAAAGTTAGCTGCATAATCAGAAAATTAAATGAGACTTTTCTGCTTGAACAAAATTCTTTATCTGATTTTTTTGGGTTCATTGAAGATTTTCATATTGACCTAACTGATATTTTAATTTATTTTTTTGTGCTAAACCCCTCAGTACTTCTCCTTTTATGTTAACCCAAGCTGATCTCTTCTTCTTTCTTTTTCTTTTCATTTTGGTCACTGAAGCAAAAATCGAGCAGTTCTACTTCTGACAAGTTGACCATTTAATTTCCGGCCACTGAACAGATCTGATTCAGACAAGTAACCCTCACCACTCTCCTCGCGTTGGTTCCCAAAATAAATTACAGTATAATAATTCACTCTTTAAGGCATTGAAGTGCAGTTGGTAGCAATATTGACATTTTCAAGGTAACAAACCCATTTTTTCTATAATGATACCTGTGGTTGCTATGTGGCTTCTGATGTACACATGGACCATGTTTTTCTTTACATTTGCTCATTGTTCAGTTTTCTTTTTCAGCAGAAGTCTTTTCCCTGATTCAGTGTTCAGTAAAAAAGGCTCAGAGGAGATCTGTCACTTGGCTCCTTCTGAATGTGTACAGTTAAAGGATATTTCTGCTTCCACACTTGAAAACCTGTTGTAGTGCTTCTATAGAATTGGCATTCATTTAACTAGACAAAGAGGCCTTCGTGTCTCTAAAATTGTATTTTTTTCAAGGAATAATAATTACAGGACTGTCCACCTCAAATAGAAATGGACTGCTCAGAGCGGACATGGAAATTGGCTTTGAGAGATGCAGGTTTATTTCGTTCAGGGAAGTGATACCCTGTGTTCTTCATTGCTGTGCTTTTCCTTCAACATATAGTTAATGCAGAGTGAAAATGATGGTGTTACAGCAGAGCTGTGATGTTTGCAGAATTTGCCTCAGCCAGTGGAGATGAAAAGGTGACGGCCGAGCCCAGAGAGTTGTGGTGAATGGAGTTAAATCCAGTTGGCGGCCGGTCACAAGCAGAGTCCCCCAGGGCTCAGTTTTGGGGCCGGTCTTGTTTAATATATTTATCGATGATCTGGATGAGGGGATTGAGTGCTCCCTCAGCAAGTTTGCAGATGACACCAAGTTGGGCAGGAGTGTTGATCTGCTCGAGGGTCGAAAGGCTCTGCAGAGGGATCTGGACAGGCTGGATCGATGGGCCCAGGCCAATTGTATGAGGTTCAACAAGGCCAAGTGCCGGGTCCTGCACTTGGGTCACAACAACCCCATGCAATGCTACAGGCCTGGGGAAGAGTGGCTGGAAAGCTCCCCCGCAGAAAAGGACCTGGGGGTGTTGATTGACAGCCGGCTGAATATGAGCCAGCAGTGTGCCCAGGTGGCCAAGA
The DNA here is from genome assembly GCF_030936135.1 of Gavia stellata. Taxonomy (NCBI): domain Eukaryota; kingdom Metazoa; phylum Chordata; class Aves; order Gaviiformes; family Gaviidae; genus Gavia; species Gavia stellata. Next base: position 14,712,836 of record NC_082597.1, on the reverse strand, counting down.
AGGCCAACAGCATCCTGGCCTGTATCAGAAACAGTGTGGCCAGCGGGAGTAGGGAGGTGATCGTGCCCCTGTACTCGGCGCTGGTGAGGCCGCACCTCAAATCCTGTGTTCAGTTTTGGGCCCCTCACTCCAAGAAGGACATTGAGGTGCTGGAGCGTGTCCAGAGAAGGGCGACGAAGCTGGTGAGGGGTCTGGAGCACAAGTCTGATGAGGAGCGGCTGAGGGAGCTGGGGTTGTTCAGTCTGGAGAAGAGGAGGCTGAGGGGAGACCTTATCGCTCTCTACAGTTACCTGAAAGGGGGTTGCAGAGAGGTGGGTGTTGGTCTCTTCTCCCAAGTGACTAGCGACAGGACAAAAGGAAATGGCCTCAAGTTGCACCAGGGGAGGTTCAGGCTGGATATTAGGAGAAAGTTCTTTACTGAGAGAATGGTGACACACTGGAATAAGCTGCCCAGGGAAGTGATGGAGTCACCCTCACTGGAGGTGTTCAAGGCATGTGTGGATGAGGCATTGTGGGACATGGTTTAGTGGGCATGGTGGTGTTGGGTTGATGGTTGGACTTGATGATCTTACAGGTCTTTTCTAACCTTAGTGATTATGTGATTCTGTGATTCTGTGTGGATTTGGCCGGGGCTGGAAACACCGGTCCCTCCCCAGCCTCAGGCAGCCTGGATTACTCCAGTGAGCATCTGTGGACCTTTTCACTCAAAGACATGTAAGTTTTGTTTCATCGAGTGGTAGCAGATGTTAGGGAGCTTTCATGTCATTCATCACTGAAGGAAAGCCAATGCGATGGCATCTGGCTGTTTTCTTAGTACAAATTGTTTTTTTAAACTCTGAACTGTCTTTGAGCAGCGGTGGTGGTGTATTACACACCGCCTACTCTTCTTCTGGGACCTTGCCCAAAACCCCAATGTCCAACTCCCCCCAAGCGCCTTTTTCCCAATTAGTGAGATTACAGCAGAGAGCAAAATCTCCTGGTATTTGCAACATTTTCCATTTGAGAAAACACACTGTAAAATTAATTGCAGTACAATATTTCTCCCAATTGCACATCACTAACTGCTAAGAAACACTACTGAGTGACTTGCACTGTAACTATTAACCTTTCATTCCAGATTTACAAAGCCTGCACTTGTTACAGTTACCAAGTATTCTCTACATGCAAACAGTCAGAAACAGGGAACCTTTTTTTTCTAATTGACATATTTTCTCTAGAGCCTGTAGATTTTTTATGAGGTGCAGAACTCATACAGACACTAGTAAGCATAGTACCTCAAATCTTAGACTGGCTAAATCATTGACAAACAAAAATTGCATGTTCTGTCTGACACCTTGGAGTGCTCCAACTTTTAACGCTCCAGGGTGGAGAAGGACTCTGGTCCCCATGAAAGAGGATCAGTGCCAGCAAAGCCCACAGCTCCTTGATGCATCGTGCAATACGAGTGATGAGGCAAGAGCTTTGGGCAGCAGGACAAGCTTTAACTCTAATCTCTTCTTGAAAATTTTACTAATTTACTCCTCGAGCTGAGCATCTGGATGGCAGTTTCCATCCCTCTTGGGGCAGTGCTGCGTCCAGGCAAGCCTGACCCTGGTGCCCAGGTGCAGAAAGGTGAGGCGGAAGGGATGACCATGCATGAGGGAGCAGTCAGATTTTCAGCTTACCAGATTATTCCCCTCTTCTGTCCTTTTTCAAAGGGCTGGGCTCGTTGCTCAGAGAATGTAGCTGGAGCGACAGCTTCCGTCCAGTAACTTCGCCCAAAACTGCGAGGCAGATGTATCAGTAGGAAAAAAATGCTCTGGTCAAACGATCTGGATGACGTTCCAGCTGCGTGCCAGTTCAGTTCTCATCTCTTCTGCTGAATTTAACATGTGTTTATTAAGTTTAGCATGCAGAGTGGTTGTAATGAATTTGAATTAGAGGGGAATCATCTTCCCTGTGCTTTTTTATGTCAAGAACACTGTGCTCTGGTATAAAGAGAGATTGATGCCTTTGTAATTAGCTAGACCAGAATTTGATGGCCTTTTTAGTTTTGGGTTTTACTTGCTTGTACTTTGTATAGGTATTTACCCTTAAGGCAAACCAAGAATGAATGATAATAACACATCACATTTCCTCTATTTCTCTTGAACAATTTGGAAATGTTTAGGTATAACGAAAGTATAATAATAAATTTCTTTTAGTTAGACATTTAAGAGCATATTCCATGACATCTTTTGTTACGTACCTGGCTGTTTTGTTGCTTCTTGAGCTTTTCTGTTGCAGGCAATTGGATCACTGCTGGAATAAATAGTTATACATGTTGGGTAGCTAATCATTTAATGTGCTCTTCAGAATCAGAAGAGGTGCCACAAGGAAATATATGAGAGTGGGGTGGCAGAGATCTTGATATATATTTCAGGATCCTGGGTATTGAGCAGCTATTTATTTTGCTTACTGTCTGTGCCATGGCAGGCCTAGTATAATTCCTATCGTATGCCGCAAGATAGCTCAACTGTCTGGCGTCTTGAAAATCCCCGTTTAATATCTCCCAGGAAGACCACATTTCTGTGGCTTAGATCTGGCTTAGGTTTTGTATTGGCAGGGGCACCTTTTATGTGGTACAAAGCAGGTAATATATTGGGCAGGAATTAGGAATTACTGCGAGATCTCCCAGTTCTGCTTAAAGAAAAAAAAAGAGTCCTGTGCTATGGTTAAATATAAACTTACTTAAATGTACCCAAAGGCTCAGGCTCATTTTTACTTTCCAAGAACACAAAACCATGGAAGGATGCAAACATAATTTAAGTTTTTGTGGCTTGTTCACTGTAGGAATACCCTTTGTTGAATTTGTAGCCTGCAAAATCCTGTGTTATTTGAAAAGCTACAAACTGGAACATTTCCCTGTGATAAATGGAGGAAAAAAGAAATGTTTCTCAAAATTAAAGCAGGATTTTTACATATTAACTATAAATATCTTGCAACTGTATGATTTGCTTTTAAATAAAATAAAGCCGCTTGCTGTCTCTGCAGAAATGAATTGGGGAAAGGGATTTATCGAGGGTAATTCAGTGAGATGAATGGAGAGATATGTCCATCACCACTAACGTGACGGTTATTCCTTCTAAATATAAACTGATAATATTATATATTAGAGGCTTGATTATACAGTTAAGAAGATTAGTACATTTAAACAGAAAATAAAGGCTTATGTGCCCTAAACGTGAAACTAAAAGTAGAGGGTTTTATATATGGCAGTATCACAACATTCAGTACTTTTGAACAAGGTATTTTCCCCATGAAAATACCTGTAAGGAATAATCACGGCATGCTGCCTCTGGGAATAATGTGGGATGCCTTAAATCTAATCTCTTTCAAAGTGGTAATTTAAACATATGCAGGTATTAATCATGGCATATTTGGGTGTGTTTACTGGAGTAGGCATAATGATTGCCTGCAATCATGTCCACAAGAGCAGTTTTCTGGCTCATTCGTTTTCTGTAAATGTTTGGGCCATCTTTTAATTGCAGAAACTGTGCGCATCTATAAAAAACTGTGACAGAAGGGAAAAAATGGCTGATGATATTTCTGTGAATCAGATCTATGAATTTAAAATATTTAACACATATTAAAGATTTCAGTGTCTTTTAATATTGTGCTTGACTTACACAGTACTGTCTCTAAGGACATAGTAGCTGAATCTTTTGATGGTATTGAATTTATGACATTGAATTTAAGACTTTTGTGCTCATGTCATGAAGCTTGTTAGGTAGCGTTTAACATGTCTCCTTTTTCATTTTTTTTTTTTTGAAATTCTTGTTCTTTATAACCTAGTAGTTCTTCTCAGTGAAAGATTTATACTGCGGATGGGGGAAGACTTGATCCTTTTACAGTTATCTTCCTGATAGATAGCATTCCTTGATTTCCTTTTATGCACCTCTCAAATTAGATATTCTGCACCTTAATCACAACACCATCTTACTTACTTCATCGTTTAATAGTAAAAGCATTACGATTGTAAATTAACTCAGAAATATTATAAGATCTTCTGCCTCAGGGCTTGTCTTTGTTTCCGACTCAAGCATTGCTCCATGGTCAAGTCCTGTCCAGAGAAAAAAGCCCCTTAATTGAATCCAGTGGGGGCTGCAGTGTGAAACGGCTGATCTGTCCCGAGGCAGAGCTGAAGCTGGTGTTAACCCACAGCCCTGGTCTGCCCGTGGGCTGGACATGGGCTGACTCCACGAGAGCCTGTGGCCGTGCCAGTGGTGCAAGGTAGCACGCGGGCTCCAAAAGTGCTGTGCAGGTCAAAATTAAATGCTTGCACTTCGGAGGGCAAATCAAGGAGATATGGACACCCAGGTATTTTGAGTGCTGGCTTTTCCACCCGTTGGTTTCTCAGGACACCGTGCGGAGGGCTGCCAGCCCCCCCCCAGCCCATCTGGCTGCAGGTAGTGTGTCCGCCTGCCCGGCACTGACAGCGCTTGCTCTGGAAGGGGAGGTCGGGTCTGGCCTGGGCTGAGATGCTCTGAATTTGCTGCCCTACTTCCCCAGTGAGCTCTCCAGTGCCACAGGGAAGGGCTGCTCGGCCCCTCCTGTCCCGGGGGACAGGCTGGGGACACGGCCTCGCCTGTCCCTCCTTCAGGGCTGGAAGCTTAACATACAACCTGGTCCTTCCTGGGGCTGTATATGCTTTTTGCACTACTCTTCAAACCCATGTTCTCTAAAATATTAAAAAAAATGAACTTTGCTAGCTTTTACATATCTACAGAAGCTGCCATCCTTTAGACACCTAAACTTCCCTTTACTCCTGTTATTAGGACAACTGCACAGTAATGTCCATAATATTAAAATGTCCCTGTATATATTTATTGCTTCTGTTGCTTTGGTGCTATTTTCATTGGCATAGCAAGATGTAGAACACTACGCTAAATAAGTGTTCTTCACATTGCTGTGGTGTGGTTGCCTTTTCTGCATGCTTATGCTTGAAAATAAATGTATTATTTGTCCCTGAAGCAAATTTATGTGAACAGGCTCTTTTCTAAGGCACACTCAGTAAGCTCTCTGTCCTCCTCCCTTTTGAACGTGTTGGTTAACTTCAATCAAACATAACATAGGGATACAGGTCTCAAAGATGCTGGATACCTGAAAGCTTAATGGAAATTGGTAGCCAGCAGAGGGAAAAAACCCGGGGTAATGCCTTCACCAAAACTGAAGACAGTCAGCTGAGCTCAGCTATTTATCCCCAGGAGAACTCATGCAGATGCCCCAGGCACAGAAATGCTTCGGTAAGAGTCTGCTATACCCTACAGACATGGTGAGACTTAGCAATAAGGCACTGATCCCCACCAAAACCAGTTTTTATTTCCCCACTGAAAATGAAAACTACTCTACTGCAGTGTCTCCTGTGGATCCCAACCACAAGGTGTTGGGCATCAGGGCCTGGCTGTCCTGGGGGTTGGTTCACGTTCAGGATGGCCTGGGGGCTGCTGAGCCATGTGGCCCTGTCCCGGCTGAGCAGAGGTTGGCCGTGATGGGGAGGGAGGCCCTCTCCATTGGGATGGGCACGGATGAGGGACAGCAGGGTTCTCTGGGGCGATGGGGGTGCCCCAGCACCGGGCTGCCGCTGCTCCCACCCTTAGGAGCAGCAGTGGGATTTAGGTTTCTAGTCATACCTGGGAAATAATTTGTTGTCCTGGACACATAACCAGTTCTTCTGGTGACCATCAGAAGTCAGCGGCTTTTAAGACAAAGATTGATCTAGTCCCTGAGGTTTTTCTTCGGCTCCTGATTAAAGAGGAGCTTTCTGTAAAGGGCAGCCTCTGAGGCTGAGAAGAAAGGCTGTAGTGATCCCCGTGGGAATAAAGTTTCAGAAGAACTAGGATGAAGGCAATAACACAAACCCTCTGGACACCTGTAGGGCCAATCTGCAGCCGTGTAAGATGGGTGGAAAGTGGCTGAGGGCACTTGTTTGTTGCCTTGCCTGAAGCCATCCCTGGGGCAAAGCCCTTCCCAGGCACCGGCCCCGGCAGAGACGAGTCCCGGGCCAGGTAGTGAGACACGGGAGAATCTCAGCCATAAACAGGTTATTTCTTTGCCTTCGATGAGTTTTTTATTGTCGTTAGGAAAATTCTTAGTTCTTAACTTCCGTGCTGTGCTCCGCTTAAGTGCGTTTAAATATTAGGTGATTTATTTCTATATTTTCATTTGTCCTCCATGGGAATGATAAGGATTTTAATGTAGTACAGAAAATCCTTTGAGATCTTCAAATTAGAAAAGCTCTACGGAAGGAGAGAGTCCTTTTTTTTAAAACACAAAATGTTTTGTTTGTGACTGTAATTGATGATATGCTTATAAATACCTTGAGTTAAATAAAGTGAATCAGGTAAACAAAGTACTTTGTCTTGCTCATATGCATTCTTGCAAAAACAAGACTAAAATATGTCTGTAAAGTAATTAATGTGAATTAGTTTTACAAAAAGAAACACTTTTACTGGAATGGCAATATTTAAATTTTGTGTATCATCCTGGGATCACTTTGAATTTAATTTAATTTTTGTATGACATTTGCATTTGGGTCATATTCTGTGCTGGTGGAAATGGTATCATGACTCCAATGCGTGAAATGTTATCAAAGTGGTCCTGATGAGTGGAGAATTTGGCCTTAAATAGAGTCGTTATGATATTGAGCAATGGCTAATGCAATTGTAACAGAGCATTTTTAGACAAAAGCAGTGATACCACAGAAGCACACTGGCTTAGGTAATATTTAATACTTCAAGTCCAACACTGATCAAGACACCACTTTCCAATTTCTCTTCCTGCAGCCTGCCTGCCCTCTGCCAACCACTGATGTGTGATTAATTGACTGACATGAAGTCTGTTATTTACATTGCAGATATATTGTAAGTAGACTCCAGGTGAAGCTCACAGCATGCTGCATATTTACCACCATATGTTCAGGAGGTTGTGAACAGAAAAAAGTAAGTCTAAAGCCAGAGGAGGTATTAGAGGACACAATAGAAAAGCTAATTATAAAAGCCTTCAAAAGCAGTCCCTGCTTCACCGTTTGATGTCCCAATATGTAATTACAGAGAACTAGGAAATAAGGGAAGATAATAAAAGGAAGATGATAAAGGGAAGATATAAAAAACAGGACATGCTAGTTTGTGAGGGAAGAGGAAAACAGAGCTCCCAACCAATTTCTCCTTCTTTAGCTGTTGGAAATGATGCAGGACTTGTGAAAGGGGGATGGAGGGGGCAGCTGTCCTGGACAGTATAGACAGGGGAGGTGTGAACTCAGGGGGAATGGGCAAACTTTGTTGGTGCCTTTTTTCTGGTGCAAACTGGCATTTCACTCTCCTGAGGGGGCTTTGCACCAGGTGGGATGGCCAGAAAGGGAGCGCTGAAGGTGGCAGCTGTATCATCCCTATTGGCAAGCAATAATTTCTTCACTTTAAGCAAGGATGGCATGGGATGCAATCACCCCACAGGATGCCACCCTTATTTTGAATCCCATTGTGGGCCGCCTGTGCAAGTAGAAACTCTCTCTCCATCTGTTACTCTAGCCAACACTAATGTATATATTTTCCTCGCTATTTGTATCACTTGTCAGTTAGACTTCCTCTATGAGGAGGATCACAGTGTGTCTCCTGTTGTTTTGTAGAGTGGCTGGTAAGAGTAGTTTAGTGAGGGTTATAATTTTCAATAAAATAGAAGAAAAATATGTATCTAAATCTTAGCTTCAAATTTACATGTATACTAAATATTTCTTAGAAAAATAAAAGCCACCCACAATTCTGTTAGCTGCACAGGCAGTAGGGAGTTGGGGGTCAGGATACTCTTGGGCAAATGAAGCAGCTTCTGGCTGGCTGGCTGGCGCAGGGAGGCGCAGGCAACCTGGGGGGCTGGAAATGACAGCTCTAGTTCTGCTCCAGGGCTGGAGGGAGGATGTCTTCACTGGCACCTCAAAGGGCCTTCCCCAACACACAGCTCAATTATTTGGACGGTAAGCTGATTAGAGGATTTGAAACCAATCATCCAAATATGGTTGATGCCAGCCTCCAACTGACACATCAACTTATTCTCAATGAGGGCTGTGTGCAAAGACAAGATACATTTCAAATTACAATTTTGTAGAAGTGTTTAAAAACACCTTCAGAAGGTATTTTGTAGCGAACTGGGTGGGCAGTCGGCAAATGGCTTTTTAATATACCTTTGAGTCTGTTCTAGCTGATGCTGGAGGCTTGCATGGTGCCAAACGGCGCTTGTGTGCTGCGCCTGCTCACGCGCCGTGCCGGCATGCAGCTGGGCTCGAGGGGCTGGGGCCCTATAGCTCCCATGGGATGGTGTGGCTGCACCTCTCCTGTGTGGGAGGCAAGAAAGGTGTTCGTTCGGGAAGAGAAAGTAGGAAAAGTGGATTATGTTTGTTCAATGAGAGGACAACTTGGGAAATGTGCCAAGAAGATTGGACACTTAGAGTATTTACTCATCTATTCCCCGCTTTCCTTTAAAGAAACCCCCAAAATTCACAACTAAAAAAAATTCAAAATTCCCACTTCAAAACTTAAGTCTTTGAAAATTTTCAGTTTCTTAGCAGATTTCCAGCCTGACTTTGCAACAATGATTTACACAAGTAATGCTGTGGGTTTTACTGGAGGAACTAGAGTCAATCAGGTTGACATGTGAATAGAAATTCACAGAACCTAAACCATAAAAATTCCACAATTTTTTTAAAAATAGTATTTTGCTATGAATCATTACTGGATGATTACATATATATTTGTCCATGGTACATGGATAGGTTAATGGAGGAAAACTACAACAGCTTAAGTCTGTAGAGACTTTGTTACAAATACAAAATTAACACGGTGCATGATATACCACCATTTAAAGGTTGAAGAAATTAAGCCAAAACCCATGGACAGTGAGACAAGCCCAGCGTAGCAAGACATGCTACATTGCTCTCTCCTGCACACAGGAATTGTACCTTCTGCAGCAGAACCTGAATATAAATAGTAATTAAAATCTATTAATAAAAACTTTATTTGAGGACATAGGTGTCTGTGCTTTTCCTCCAACTGCATTGCAATCTGTGCAGCTCCTGCTAATCTGCCTTGTAGGATGGAGGTTTTATATGGATTTGATGTGACCTAGAACTTAGTGAACAAGGAAACAATAAAGAATCTCAAGGTGTAAAGAAGGGGCATAAGTCTTGTGCCATCATGCAGGGGGCTTCCTCATCTTCCTTGGGCTGTGGGTTGAGGAGAAGGAATTTAATTCACACAGAGGACTTTTAGAGGATCCTGGGATCCTGCTGGTGGGTGAAGTACCAGCAAAGTCTGATACAGCAGGAGCTGTAATTTTGGGAGTCCCCAGGGAGTTTTGTTTTCTTTATATTCACATATGGGGAGAAACCTTCTGTTTACACGAAAAAGTCTTTTTTTTTTTTAGTTTTCTTCTCAGAAAGCTCCACTGCTGCTTGCAGTTCTTCCATCTGAGGGAGGAGAAAAGCAGATTAACAGTATGTGAATTTCTCCTAGAATTTCCTTAAATGCTACTGTCCTACAATGGGACAAAAGTCAGAAAATAACTTACTTTTACATGAGAATAAAACCTCTGGTCTAGAGAAGCCTGAATGTACAGCTGAGACCTGCATGGATCTAACCTGCTCTAGGAGCCCTCTTGCAGCACAAGGTGCATTCCCACACCTTCTTTTTCTTTCATTCCAATCCCTGTCTTCTCAATGATGCAGTGTTTTTTTACTACATATAGCACCTTCATAATTTGATATTTTATCCTTTTTGGGAGGGGAAATTATTTGCAAGGCACAGCATAAATTTGTGATTTTCCCCCAGAAATTGTTACACAATTTTATTTGTAAATAACAACAACAACAAAAAAGAGTTTTATCTGCTTCTAATCTCAGTATTATTATTACTTTTAAAGGATAGTCCATGTTCACCTGGATAGTTTCATGTATGATAGTCATAACTGTGTAGGATAGTGAGTTCTTAAGTAGTTATGTCAAGAAGATACTGACTAAAGCAACAGAAAGAAAAATTGGAAACAACCTCAAAAACAGATCCCTTCTCCCAGTAGTTCACTGAGGGGAACTTGAGGGCTCAGTTCTGCATGGCTTTGTGTCTTGAGCTGGGATTAGTCCTCCTCTGATGAGGCTCAAGCTGTGAACAGGGCTTTTCCTGCAGCTGGAGCACACACAATGTCTTGTGCTGTGTGGGTTCTCTGGTGTCTACTAACATGGCTATGACAAAATTCCCCTCCCTGAGGAACAAAGGGGACTGTGCGCCTTTCTCACATCACTGACTTTTCTGGGGATTTACAGAAGCACAGTACTTTTCAGATGTTTACCCTTTTGTCATGTTTAAGGAAAATCAGCTAGTGGGATCAACAGTTAGTGAGAGAAGTGTTGGGGAAACACACTTGTGGTTCTGTTATGCTGTTTTCTGTATGGAAATGAGACTTACCCAATATGAAATGTTCCTTGCTTGACTGCCTTCTCTTAAATGAGAGGAAGCAGAATAGGAATGGAGAAAACTCATGTTCAGATTTAAAAGGAAGCTACAAGGGTAGGTAAATAAAATAGTAGATTTCAAATGTGAGTATGTCCTGATGGGACATACAGAAAGCTAAGATGGGACAAGGAAAGAGGAAGAAAAATGTGTGATCTACAAGTTACCTTGAAGCCAATAAATACATAAAAAGAGACATTAAAGACCTTAATGAAAATCTGTGTCACAAAGTGTAACTTTTTTACAGTTCTACTTGTGCATCTCACGGGAGGACACTGATGTAATTTGCCTATATTGCTAAATATTTAGTTGTCTAGTGAGATTAAGTGGAAGAGCAAGGTCATTCTATTAAAGTTGCCATGAAAATTTGCCAGCTCAGATAGAAAATCTACCCTCCTTGTCCTTTACCATGATGACTTATGTTAATGAAAAAGCTAATAACATTTTACTCAGCTGTCAAATGGCCCTGGGCAAGTGGCTGAGTAGAGTTTTATGGGCCCAGGTGAAGAATACTGAAGAAGAACAGCTTTTTCATATAAGAAGCAAGACGGGGGGGGGGGGGGGGGGGGGGGGGGGAGAGACCAGGGGAAGAAAGAGAGGATGAGAACTTGGCTGTACTTAATGGCTATATATATTTAAATGCGTTCTTTGAGGTGCCTAGGTGCCTGTAGTGTGATGGATATATTTAGTAATAAAAATGTGGTTATAATAATTGTCCTTTATAGAATACTGACTGAGCTACCTGATATTTTAAAATTTATTGAGGCCATTTTTAGGACACTTTTTCACATTTTTGGAAAACCATTCTCTGAGGACTTGTGCAGAGTGCAAATAATTCCACAGCCATTCGAAATATTGTTTCAGTATGAAACTTTTAAAGTGCATTTTAGTTTTAGCATTAACTTGCCTGATTTTTAAAGGCATTTCATCCTTAGAAATACCTAAACTGGTAAACCAGTTAACTGCAGGTGGTTACATTTGCGAGTCAGATGGATAATTATTATACATTGGTAAAAGAAAGACAGCTGCAATTACTATAGAAGATTGTTAGGAGTTTTTTAGCATAACAATGAACTGCAGCACCTGCCTTTCCAATATGCTTTACAATTACGCTACCAGGATTATTTCCTTGACCCCCTATAGCACAGAAGGCCCTACACAGCGCTCTAGCTGTAGCTAGAAGACAGTTTCATTTCAAATGCCTTTTTGAGTTTGCTTATAACTTTCCAACAACCTTACCTTTTTCATCAATGCTTACTAAAGATTTGTTTTCATTAAAATGGTGCACAGATGTTTGGCAGACTGACGTATGGCTATTTTATAATTACTGGTTGATTTGAAAAAGATTTTCATTTGCTGAAAGAAAACCAGGTTTCAAATCAGTATTTTAAACTTGTGCAGTTTTCAACTCGGTTCTAGATGTAACTCATAGACTGCCTGTTGGGACCTGCAGGTTTCCTCCCTTTTATGATTAGATCTGTGATAAGTTCAAAGGAATTTGGTTTGCAAGCAAGATGCTTAGTTATGTATAAATCACCAGAATGGCATAGGTACGTCTTTGTTGTGCTATGTATGTGGTATTTCTTTCCATATTTGACTTACATAGGTGCACACCAGCCACTTCCCATTCTCCCTTAACTTAATTTCTGCCAATCCCTGCCTTAGGATATCCTCTAAATACAGCAACCTGGCCAAGAAAGGCTGCTTGTGTCACCCCTCACACATGGCAGGTGTAAAGCAACATCCATCAATGCAAATTGGTGAGGATTTGTGTATTTGTGAAAGCTGTGCTTTCCTTGCCATTTGGATCTACTTCCACTGGCTGTTTACCATTCTTCAGGTCGATTTGGGGAAAGCACACTGAACCTGCAGTAATATCCAGGGTGTTTACCCATGCTAAAAGGTAAGAAGCCTTTAAAATATATTTATTTATCTCTCTATGCTTCACAGAAAGCTGATTCTCCATACTTCTTCTCTACAGCTTATCAGTGTGGTGTGATCTATTGCAATATAATTTCTTACTTACGATTGTTGGTTTGGAGCATGAATCCTGACGCTCACAAAGAACTATCTGCTGCTTCTTGCTCCAGTAAAAACCACTGAGCTGGGACAAGTGCATGAGAGGGTCTTAGACCCTGCTTTGCCCTTACAGCTTTCCCTCACTAGCGTTTCCTACACCTGCTGTCTTACCTTTACAACCACAGTTCCCATCTTTATCTGTAGCTTTTCAGTAACAGTTTGCAAATGGATGGACTGCTGTCTCAAATGCACTGAAATTTTAGCAGCTAAAATTCCCCTGAGATCCTGGGTCTCTGAAGAGGGTTTAGCTGCTCCTTACCCTTCTCTTGCTGCCTTTGTGTTTCTGCCTGGGGAGACGTGAGACCACTGCTCACAACGGCCAGTTGCTTAGGGATCTTGAGGAGCTACATCTCAATGCACAAAAGGGTTTGGTGGGATTTTTGCCATCCTTAAATCTGAACGGGGTATTAGACTGTGCACTTTCTTAACTGTCTGAATCTTTTTCTCAAATTCCTATCAGTGCCAACCAAATCGTGTTTTCCCACATTTCAAAGGGACAAGTTATGTCTCCAGCATTGTCAGCAGCATACACAGCCATTTAGGGGTTCACTTTCCAGCTTTTTTCCTACGTCTGTTGAAACAATAGTGATGTCCAAGCCAGTATCCACTGTTCTTTCATTTGTAGTCCATATTATGTACTGGAAAACTTCTTTTCTCAGATATTGTTCTGCAAGTCCAAGCTCACCTGTGTAGATACAGGTGTTGTTCCAAAGAATTTTTTTTTTATTATTTACAGAACAGAAGTTTCTTCAGGCCTTCTGTAATGCAGAATCTCTGTTTTCTTTTCCTCTCCTCCTCCTGCTGGACTGTGTCTGGCCAACTCAGACTGGTGGCCTTCTCCAGGACTTGCATATGGGCATTGCACCACATGTGGGTGTGAATATCATTGTCCAGGGGAAGATGTACCTAAGAAACACAACAAAATTAATATTCAGGGTTATTTTTTCCTAACTGTCATGGGTTGACCCTGGCTGGACACCAGGTGCCCACCAAAGTCGCTCTATCACTCCCCTTCCTCAGCTGGACAGGGGGAGAGGAAAATATAACAAAAGGCTCGTGGGTTGAGATAAGGACAGGGAGATCACTCACCATTACTGTCATGGGCAAAACAGACTCGACTCGGGGAAATTAGCTTAATTTATTACCAATCAAAATCCGAGTAGGATAATGAGAAATAAAACCAAATCTTAAAAACACCTTCCCCCCACTCCTCCCTTCTTCCCGGACTCAACTTCACTCCTGATTTTCTCCACCTCCTCCCACTGAACCACACAGGGGGACAGGGAATGGGGGTTGCGGTCAGTTCATCTGTTGTTTTTGCCACTCCTTCCTCCTCACACTCTTCCCCTGCTCCAGCTTGGGGTCCCTCCCCTGGGAGGCAGTCCTCCATGAACTTCTCCAATGTGGGTCCTTCCCACGGGCTACAGTTCTTCACAAACTGCCCCAGCGTGAGCCCTTCCCACGGGGTGCAGTCCTTCAGGAACAGACTGCTCCAGCGTGGGTCCCCCACGGGGTCCCAAGTCCTGCCAGCAAACCTGCTCCAGCGTGGGCTCCTCTCTCCACGGCTCCACAGGTCCTGCCAGGAGCCTGCTCCAGCACGGGCTTCCCACGGGGTCACAGCCTCCTTTGGATGCATCCACCTGCTCTGTGTGGGGTCCTCCATGGGCTGCAGGTGGATCTGCTCCACTGTGGACCTCCATGGGCTGCAGGGGCACAGCCTTCCTCGCCATGGTCTTCACCAGGGGCTGCAGGGGAATCTCTGCTCCAGCACCTGGAGCGCCTCCTCTCCCTCCTTCTTCACTGACCTTGGTGTCTGCAGGGTTGTTTCTCTCACGTATTCTCACTCCTCTCTCCAGCTGCAGTTGTTGTTGCACAGTAACATTTTCCCCTTTCTTAAATATGTTAACCCAGAGGTGCTACCACCATCACTGATGGGCTCAGCCTTGGCCAGCGGTGGGTACATCTTGGAGCCGGTTGGCATTGGCTCTGCTGGACATAGGGGAAGCTTCTAGCAGCTTCTCACAGAAGCCACCTCTGTAGCACCCCCAGATACCAAAACCTTGCTGCGCAAACCCAACACACTAACACAACCACTTCTGGGGGTTCTGGAAATTTTGTTTGTCTTCTCACACATTAGATGTGACTTTGAACTGATTCAAGCTGGTCTGAGCTCACGGGCTTCCCTCTGAAGTTTATTCTGTCATTTACATGGGGTACCCAGAGCTTTCCATTTTGGGACAGCTACATGTGCAGTCAGGGAAGAAAAATGTGGTGGATGTTTTCTGTTAGAGAAATGTTTTGGTTGATCCAATTCAGCGTCCAGGTAGCTGGTGCCGTTTGTGGTTTATAATTCTTTAATCTCTTTCTCAAAGTGATTGCTCATCTCTTCAGGTCTGTATTAAAGTTTCTCTTTCTTAGCATATTCCAAGTTAGTCCAAATTTTCCTACCTTCCTGTCTTTGAGACAAACAGTCTGTGCAGTCAGGTCCGGCTGCTAATCAGTTAATTAATTGACCATTCTGACCTGAAAATGGGTTTCTGCTAGTCTGCTGTGGCTGTTTGAATAAGAATCCCATCTGTCTGCAAGGCACTCCCTGACTTTTCTGGAAAACATTCAGAAGTTTCTAGAAATTCTTTTATGACAGTTTTGGTTCATCATTTTGGTTTGGTTTTAAAGTCTTTCTGAACTCTTGGTTGAGGGTCACTTTGATGTCATGCATCCCTCTGTGAGTGTTGTGACTTGATGCAATGGTTGTAACACCTTTCTATTGATAGTAGATCCCACTGAGATTACCTCATTTCAGGATCATATGAATCACTTGCGGGAGAAAAAGAAATTGGTAACCCCCATTTTTTTCTTTGATAAACTCCTCCTTATTGTAATGAAGTCTTGTTTCTTTGAGTGCAGGGGGACATGAGACGGTGGCTGAATGATTTCCTTGAGCAACATGAGGGAGTCTCTTTGGCCATCACAAGGCATTTCCATCAGCCGAATAAGTGTGTCGGTCTCATGGCTGAGCTCAGCACAGTTGTTCAGACGGTGTCCTTACATTTTCTTTCATGCCTTTTCTCTTAACTTACCTATACTTCCTCTCTGTTTTTCATAGAAACACAGCATTTAACAAAGCAACTGCCAGCAATACTGTTTCACGTGTATATGTCTGCTCTTTGACAATGATGTTCAGTGCTGGGAATGAAGGGCCCACTTTTGTTTTAACTGGTTCTGTAAAGGAGCCTGGCTGCTGCTTACAAGCATCTCATTAGAGGACAGAATTATTGCTATTTTTTAGTTCACTTACCAGCAATATTGTGAAATCAATCAGCAAAGGGTAATCTCTGAGGCAGGCGTTTTTGTGTGTGGAAGCTTTGGTTGTTGGAGGTCTCTGGGCATGAGTGTGGGTTAGCAGGAGCACAGAGTGGTGCAAGGACTGAATTGAAGCTTCTCTGTTTCATCTGCCACGTGTGAGTGTTTGTGGCAGATTTGGTTACTAGAAGGGAATGACGTTAAAGGATGATGCTTATTTTTCCTCAAAAATAAATGGAGAACAAATGTTTGAGATTTCTTTTTGAGTTTGGTTTTTTGGTTGTTTTGTGGGGAGGTTTTATTGAGGTTGTTTTTTTTAAGAATAGCTGATACTGGGGGCAGGCTATGTCCTGGCTAATGACCTACATACACTGATTTTTATGTGTCATAGGTTCAATGATAGGGTATTCCTTTGAACTTACCAGCAGTATTAGGTTTATAGTATGGTAATTTCAGTTTTGTGGTCTATAATGAAAATGCAGGCAAACCCATGTAGAATGACAGCTATATATTGAATTTATGCTGACTGACAAGGGGCAAAGAGATGGGCAGGAGTTCAGGTGTTGCAGAATGTGAACTCCAAACTGTCAGTCTAACTGATCTGAAAATGTGCATGTGTTCAAAGCATAAGCTTTACACTGTTTGTTGTCCTCTTACAATTTCCACCAAACTTCAACAGTCTCGTAGTGTTGTGTTTTTGTAGTGTTTTGTCTAGGAATCTTCCAAGGAATTTTTACTTTATTCAGAAGTAATAAAGCAGAGAATCTCAAAAATATGTTTATAATGAAAGCAAGCATTGCAATAATAGAATCAGCATCGTATGAGAGTCAGTCTCTTCTAAAGAAGGTCTTCATGTCTTCGTTTTCAACTTTAATGTTTTTAAACACTATATTTTAAAACTACTCATAAATGACTGTTACAGTTCTTAATATATTATATTTAAAATTACCATTATTGGCAGCAGTGAAGACAAATTTCAGAGTGTTTGCTTTTTACAGTGAGGGAATTTGTGGACAGATAAATATCTATATATATTTTTGCTTAGCACAGCTGGTGTTTTGGCGAAGATTTACTACACTAACACACTAACACTAATACGCTACAGTACCTAAAATGCCTTTAGCATGCCATTTACACTTATCTGAGAGATTTCATGAAAGTATGATATTAGTAAGCCTTCATGAGTAATCCATCATGCCTAGGAGACTTAATCAGATTGCACATGTACTTACCCCTGGCTTAATAATTGTTATTTTCACTATTACTGTCCTTATTCCCATTTAATCTGTGGTGAATTTCATCTGTGTTTCATCTGTGTTGAGAATTTCAGTTGTAGTTCCATACATTATAATCATGGTTCTCCACAAAACACAGCCCAGCACAAAACCTACAGCCACAATTCAGATGTTATGTGTAGTAAAATCTCTTGCTATTCCTTTTAAAGGACTGTACAAAAATTTAATATTTCTGCAGGACTGTTGAGGTAGCAGCATTAAATATTAAAACATTTAAATGTGCAGAATTGATTAATTCAGAATATATCAGAGCTGCTCATAAATATTTAATATCTGTATTTTGCCTGATTGGATATAATTTAAGCTATGTGCTTCTTCCAGCACTGTAGGACCAGGTACTCATCTTTTATTTCTAGGAATGGTTTCAACATCATTCCTTTTATTACAGGTTAATATTAATGCCTGGACCTTCCGCTGTTATTGTTCATTCTTTCATAAAGCCTACTTCAGAATTATTCACCTAAAGTCTAACTGAGAGCAGCTGTTAAAGTTCTTCTTAAGTGTACCTTTCACAAAAATATGGTTCAGTTAAAATTTGCACAAACTCAGCAGGCTGAAAGCTGAAATTTTGTCTTTGCAACACCTATACATTTCCTTAGAAATGCAGAAATATTTTGGGGGAGGATTGGGACTAAGTGAGTCCTGGAATTAGGCTGAGGTTAAACTTAGATCAGCTTGGAGCTGTGTTATTTCACAATGAACAAATTACACTAAAAAGCTGAAGAATGAGCCTTAGTATCTCTGGGTGAGGTGGGATAGACCTGGCGGGCATGTTGGCATGTGGCTGCTGAACCCCAAATGGATTAAAAAAAATCACTATAGTGGTGAGCAAGCGGCATGAATGATGGTGGAGAAAGAGTTTCTTTTTTAAGACTTTGAAGAAGTTCAAAACTTTCTAACAAGATGCTCTTCATTAAGTCTGGTTATGCCTATGGCTTTTGGTACATCAGAAAAGCTCCCCTCCTGTGTTCTACAAAATTCCCATGAGATCCCAAAGAAAACAGCTTTACCACATTCAGGGACCTGGGAAATGCACCCTAAGTGCAACACTGCCAGCTGGTAGGCCTGAAAGTGGCATCAGTCAGGTTGGGTTTAGCTTTATAAAGCTGTAAATTGTTTACTGTTGCAGTTTCCATTGAAGTGTCCACCTTGCTGGTTCGTTCTTTGGCAGGACAAACCGCAGCGGGAGTCAGCAGGGGGATGTGGAGAAGACTGTCCCCATCGCTGGTCCTGAGGTTGGGGGTCCTTGTCCTTCCTGGCCTGCAAGGGCCCAGAGTTGTTAACTGCTTCCCAATGCTCCGTCCTGTGTTGGCAGCGCTCTGTGTTGTCCGTCTACACATGCCTCTCCTGAGACCTCTCTTCCGTAGCGCAGCAGCTCAGACAGCTTCATGCATTTACACGTGGTGTATGGAAGGTAAAGATCTATATGGAAGGCTATAGATGTATTCAAAACTTAGCCCTAAGCCTGGTCTGACCCCCAAACACCCGTATCATTTATCTTCCAATTTACTACATCTGTGCTGTTAAAACTCGCAGCAAACAAATTGGCAAATCCTATACAGGCAAACTCTTGACCACACACTTTTTTTCCCTCAAAAGCTGATTTCTGCAACATTGCTCTGCCTGGAAATGTTCCTTCACTGGGGCTGGTACAACGAGGAATGAGGGATGGACCTCATCTTTTAGCTGTTCATTCTGCTGTAGCACGGCAAGGCCCCCACCATGGCAGTGCCCCACTGGTCTGGAAGAAAACCAAAAACCCTGTAGGAGCACCTGTCCCAAGGCATATATGTTCTTCCAGCACTCAACAGGACGCACGCTTAGCATACAGCATTAGCTCTATACCATTTCATTTTCTTGCTTAACATGCTTTGAATGACCTTCATTGCATTTAGTGCTTTATCCTGATCTCTCTGAAGTTAATGGCTAAAGCTCCGTTGACTGTAATGAGGCCCAGCTGCCTGAGAATGCCTCGAATATAATAACAGGCTAGCCAAGCAATTTGCTGTGGTCCAAGGTAGAAATCTTGCTTTGATGCAGTGTTTTTCCCTTTTGAAGAGTGCTTCTCTACAGCACAATGCATAATTCTTCCTGCTGCAAAAGGCAAACTTGAAGTTTAACAGAGAAGAGAATGAGCACAACAATGCTACAGGTTAATATGCTGGTGTGCATCCATAAATACCAGTTCCAAGAGTGTTTGCTTGAATTAAATCTATCTTAATTTTTTTGCTGTCTAACTTTCTGGGGTAGTTAGATGTAATCTGTCTCTGTAGCATGTATTTCTCCTTGCCCTTGGAGAACTGTGGGAATGTGAAGGAGAGGAGGTTGCACACGCTCCATCACATTACAAGGATGAGGGATATGGTTCGAACCCTTGGAAGCTGTCCTTGGGTGAGAAAGTGGAAGTCTAAAACCAGCGTAAATCACGTAATATGACCCTTTGCCAGGGATTTTGGAGGGAGATTGCATCTTGAACTCTGAGGCAAGTCCTGCAGCTCTACACTAGTCTGCTCAGAGACATTGCCTAAAGACAGCTTGGTTTCGTTTTGACTTTGTTCTTTGGGACTTGAGAAAGTGCCAAGTTCTCCCTGTTTTCAACAGGATAATATAAACAGCAAAATGAATGCATTGCCCAAGCTACTTCTGCATGCGAGCTCACAGGAAAACTGTGTTTAGTCATGTTTATTTCAGTATTGGCAATAAGGAAAAATATGTCAGATGTAAAAGAGAAAAAAAAATAATCATAAGGAGGCATTACAATACACTTAGTAGAGGCAAAGCGTACCTTTGCCCTCCAGGAAATGGAATTAAAACAGTTCCAGCAAGAATGATTTATGATAGAAAACACAGCTTTTGCAGAATGAAAACCTTTCTTGGAAAAAATCCTCCATTTTTCTTGATACTTTTTTTTTTTTAATTTGGAAAACAAAGTTCTTCTGAAAGGGGGAGTTTGACTCAAGTAAAAACAATTTTTGCATTTTTTTTTTCAAATTCATTTAATCCACTTTCTTCTTTGTCACCTCAAGATTAAATTGCATTTTCTTGCTTTGGTATGTAGTATCACAAAGTCTGTGATTAGAATCTTACCACCTTTACTCTGTCAGTAGGTTGGATATATTAACTAGACTGTAAAACTTGAAGCATAGTGAAATGCCCCTCATGGCTGAAGGGAGCACCCAAGCACAAAGTGTTTGGAAAGGACATTTAAATGTTTATGTAAATAAAAAATAAACTTTTTTGTTTCAGTTCAACAAAATGAACTGAAATATTCAATTCTAAGCTGAAATGATACTTGGGAAGATCAAAGTATTTAATTTTCATTGAAAAAAGACCTAGTAAGAATGTTTTATCACTTACGAATTTTTAAGCATTTCAGTCTTCTAAAATCCCTTCATTATTCCACCCTTTCATATTTGAGATGACAATAGATATTCAAATAATATTGGCACTGCACTACTTATTGCTAATATTTATGGAAAAGTCATATTTAGCAAAAGTGCCAAGTCCAAGTTTCATAGGATTTTGCGTAGGAGAATGTGCATTTACCTCTGAGCTAATGTGGTGGAAGACGTACAGAAGTGGATTCCTAGAACACCTTTTTTTTTTTAATTGTATTTCAGCGCACTCTTGTTGACTTCTCTCTATTATGTATTTTGCAAGTATAGTGTACAGTGCATCCCAGCTGATGCATAGACCACACTCATACCCAGGTATATCTTTCTGTACCAACCTCTGCTTATCTGATTCTCCTTACTCATTCTTCCATGTGCAACACTGAGAAGATCAGACAGATGTCAGAGTCATTCTTTGAATCAACCGCAGAATTTCAAAGACAGAATTGGAAGAAAGTATTGAATATATGGTTTCCCAGATGCATGCTACTTAGATTTATCTGTACCTAATGCCCTTATACATAGATCTTTATGATGTATGAAGTGGCGTGACGACTTTTAATGGTATCTGGCCATTCCTCTGTGATTTAATTATTAAATTAGCGGGAGACATTGAAGATGAACCAGAGACTTCTGCCATTTTTTCTCAAAATGTGTGACTTCTCAAAGAGTCCAACTTCAAACATCTGCAGTAAAACCAAAGTAGAGTCTTCACCTAAGTAGAAAGTTTCTCTGATTTTACTCAAGATAGTACAGATTCACAGTGACTTTGCCTGGTGAGTCAGGACTGGGCAGAATGATAGATGTTCCTCTTCCACATTCAGGCACATGTTTCTTCTCACCAGTTGCTCAGAATTTGCTTCCAAGTATGGGTGTCTGCTGGTGATAACACAGTGGAGTATTTTCTCCTCCCAGTTGTTCTGTGGGAAGGGATGTTGGGGTTTAGACACATCACAACATATTGGTGACACTTCTACCCTGACCTTAGTAATCCCTGAGGGGAAGCTGATTGAAGTGTCTTTCTTTGTTTTTGCACTGGAACAGAGGGTTGGAAGAACAACTTCAATATTTAGGCAAGATGTGGACCAGCTAGCATGCTTGCATTCACAGCCTATCTTATTATGGGTGGCTGGTGTTCCTGGGAGCTTATTCAATAACCCTATTTATTCAGTGATGTAAAGAGATGCCACAGAACAGGAGACAGAATGACCAATCAGTGTCTATGGATTTAAGTGCATTCTCAATGTTATGTTGCATTTGTCCAGTTGGTGATGTTTGCATCAAATACACTTGACTAACTTTGCCACTTTTTTTGGGGGTGATGGTGGTGTTGCTTTCTTGGTTTTACTTTTAAAATTTTCATTGACAAACTGAAGAGGAAAGGCTCTTCTGGCACAGATCTGCTAGTTATCATGGCTCTTGGCTAGCTTGGCTTCTTGTTGAGGATTCCAATATGAGTTATTCTGGCAATAAATTTAGTTCTTCCTGTTACTAACCACCTCCTCTCTAGAAGAGTGGCTGTGGTAGTCTTACATCTCAGTTTGCCAGGCAGCTGACTTTCCCATGGTGTAACTGTGCTTTTTGAGCCTTTTCAGATTGGCATGAAAGAATGGAAATTTTTAATCCCAAATAAGCATTTGTCAACATAGTAACAAAAGATGCCATGTGATATCCCACCCATTTGCCACATTTGTCACAGTCCTCTTCAAACCCTCTACTGCTGAAGAGCACAAGTTTCAAGCTCCCAACAACAAAGCCCTTAATTATGAGGTATGCCTTAGCTCTGTTCCACCCAACTGACTCACGGCTCTGCCTAAGGCATATCTGCTCTGAGCACTATCACTATGACATGAAGTTGCTCTGCTGATTGCTTGCATGAAAATTGTCAAGGCTACATTGAAACGTTAGGGTTAGCATATTTACTGTTTTAGCCTTTGCCACCCTCCTATAATAATATGCAGAACATCACTTATTCTGGAGGTACTTCTTAGTAATTGTCTCCTGCGGGACATGAAGACCTCTGTGACACAACTGCACACAACCTGGGGAGCTGTAGGCTTGCGGCAAACCGAGGCAGGCAGCTGTGGGAATTTTTTTCCAGAGACCCAAGTGCCTGTTTCTGTTCTAAGAAGATATGAGTCATAGCAGAGACATGGCTGTGAATATTTATCTCTTTCACTGGGATGTGCGGAGCAGAAAGAATTTCAGCATGGGAAGAGGACAGGAACTGATTTGTTAAAAGTCTCTTAGTTGCTTGGGGAATTTGTACTGGTATTATCTGGGATAGTTATGCACACCAGGGACAAGAACCATCCTGTTCCCCTTTTTTTTTTTTTAAGAACAGAAAGTGACCATTTGGGAATTAGCTGTGTATATAAAGTATTTAACAAGCAACAAAACGATAATGACAAGTTCATCCAACAAAAGTCATCATGCTGCGGTTATTTTTTCTGTGTGTGCATGTCTTGTTGCTTTATCAGAATGTTGGGCTCAGATTTTTTGTGAGCATTTGAAGGTGGCATCTGTTAGGAAGCGTCTAGAAACAGGAGTCTGGAAAGGACCCCTTTTATCTTCAGATCCAACCCTTTGCCCGAGCAAAACAGAGAGAAGACACTTTGTGGATTTTCCCCCAGAGCCCTGCCAAATGTTTCCTAATCACAACCTGCCACAGTCCCGCTGTTCCAGCCCTTGCTCTTTCTTTCTCAGTAGCTGACCATTATAACGAACCTAAGACAAAGAACAAACCACTCACCATAAAACGATATACCTACAGTCATATGCTTAGGGAGGTAGCCATCAATTACTTGGCATGCCCAGCCGCTACAAACCACACCATAAAGAAGTACACTGTAAAGGATAACCATATGTATTGTATTACTGTGACCATCTCTGCCTCTGACCCATTTAGCCACGTATCCATAAAGATAAGACAAACAGATACCACTGATCTTTAATACTGCTTTTATTTTAGGAATTTTATTTCTTAAGCACATTATTTTCATTACTTTGACTCAATTTTCATTAGGTGTGGTTTTAAACGTCAATGGACTAGTGAATGTTTGTTCTTATTTTTTTCAGACTCTTTTCCATGTTGTTCTGATTTGAACCCTCAGAAAGAAGTTTTTTCATTGATTAGACCTTACAATATTAATATACCATGTATGGTCAAAGGATTGTATAAATATTTGTTACAGTCCAGTCATCATTCATATGCCAGATTTCAGTATAAATACTGCCTCATATTTAGTATAAACCCTATGATATTTTTCCCATATGATTCCTCATTTGCTCCATCCTGTCTGCTCTAACTTAAAATGTCAATCAATCTCTAGGCTATTTTGTAGTTTTGTTCCAGTTTATAGATGGGGGTTGTCTCTCTTTTTTTTTTTTTTAATAGCATTCTACACAAACTAAATGTGGGACTGTGCTTAAGGAGAATTATTTTGTTGCATGAATCATACATACAAAATTAAATCACATTTTTAGACTCTCGTGCCCTGCTCCTATAATAATTGGCATTGTGTATTTTGGTCCTCCTCCTTCTGCTCGTCATTCTCAGCAGCTCTCAGTGTGTTTCGGTCGTTACTTTTCCGTACTCATTTTCTTTACTTTTGCTCTTCTAATCAGGACTCTTGTGCACTCTCAGCCCCTTGCTCTCCAGGGAGCTATAGCCAGCACTCCCATAGCCTGACTTGGTATCTACTTTGGGGCTGGACAGGCTGTGACATAGACACTGCTGACTCCACTGGGTAGGTCTGTTGTACAGCAAGGGCTGTGAGATGAGCAGTTTGGGTGAGAAGGACAATGTTAGTCACACTCGCGTCCAGGTAGATGAATCCCTAGCCTGGTATTAAAAAAAAATCTGCACATCCAATGCACAGCTGCTATACTGAATGCCCAACATGTTTAGACGGCAAAGCACCAGGTTATTTAAGGTCTCTTATTGCTGCAGTCCATTAAGTAATCCTGTTAAGCTCTGGTTAAAGGAAGATAAGCGCAAATATATTAAAGATAAATGGAGTCAGAAACTTTATGGCTCACTCTTGTTCACGATCTAAGCTATAATAGTATGGCAGCTTTCATCTGAATTGTATCACACAAGGAATCTACTGCGAGGAGGGAGGACTGAGGCTGATGAGGAAGAAGTGTCATTGTCATGGCTTGATACCTGAAGTTAAGAGTGGTCAAAGTGATCCTGGGGGCTTAATAGCAAGGTAACAGCATCATATACCATGTTGTTCAATGTAGTAAAATTCAAGG
This sequence comes from Gavia stellata, assembly GCF_030936135.1. NCBI lineage: Eukaryota > Metazoa > Chordata > Aves > Gaviiformes > Gaviidae > Gavia > Gavia stellata. The sequence goes on along the minus strand of NC_082597.1, from coordinate 14,687,999 downwards.
CTAACTGTGTTACTGTTAAAATGAAGAGGGGTGGAATGGGATGGGACAGGGAAAAATAATGCAGAATATGTGGGACAGGATATTGGGAATGAATCTCAAAATACATCACCTCAGTCCTAAGTATGAGTCAAAAAAAAGTCAAATTGAACCTTAGGAATTGCAAGAAAAGGAATGAAGAGCAAAATGGCCAGCATCATTTTGCCACTGGGTGTGCAATACAATGATATGCCCAGATTTCGGTGTTATGGGCAGATCTGATTGCCTCTGCTTGGAAAACTCATAGTAAAACTAGACAATGAGAGAGAAGGAATATCTTCCTGTGTAATGAGAAACTAAAGTTTCCTCAATTTGGGAAAAGGGATAGTTGAGAGAGATGTGAAAGATGTCTATAAATGTTGAATGCTCTTGATAAAACAAAAACATTTTGCCATTACTGAAAATGCAAGAATTTACAGAAAAGAGAGCTTAAAAAATAAAGAGAAAACATATTCACTCTTTATAATTAAATCATGGAACTCCTTGCTACCTGAAGCTGTAAAAGTACAAATACAGTTATTTGAATGAACACTTTAATGGGTCGTTGACTACTATTATATGCCACAACCCAGTGTACCTAGAGATGGGAGCTTATGTGGAGGGGATGTGGGGCTCATTCGCTGTACGCCCTGTTTCTTGTACTCCTCTCAAAGCATCTGCAGCTGGCTGGGGTCTGGACAACTAGGCTGGAAGGGACTTCTGGCCAGCTCAGTGGGACAATTGAGTTACCTAAATACGTGTGTAGTGCTGTTTGCGATAAATGTACAACATCCCCGGCCCCTGCCTGCCAGTCCGCAAGGGCAGGAGCTTGCCGCTTGGCCTGTGCTGTACTTGCTGCCTTCCCCTGTTCTTCTCAGAGTGCCTCAGAAGAACGCTGAATTGAATTTTAGCATCCCAAATCTTGTAGTTCACACCAGCTAAGGATGCTCTGTGATTCAGAACTTCTGCTCTCTAGAAGGTTTTAAAAAAATCTAGTGTTGAAAGCTTTTGAAACTAGTCAACACAGGTTGTGTGCATCACCATGCAATCACTGTCACACTTGCATTGGAGCTAGAATATATAAGTATTAAATTTTATAATGCACCAGTATAATTTTGCGGTACGTTAGGACTTGGATAAACATTATTTACACACTTCGAGAGTAACAAGCAGGCCTTCAGTGAGCTGTGTTTAAGGTTTCAATATGTTTTCTAGGGCAAATTAAACAAGTTCTAAAGCAAGGAAGAAGCTGACCTGTTTTATTTTTTTTGAATCTGTAAAAAAGATGTAATTGGAGGATACAAGATGTAGGGAATTTCTTTCAGGATTTTTAGGAAAGGATAGACCTATTGTCTTATATTTATCCAGGGCTATATTTTATATTACAGATGAGTAGTTACAAAAGAACACTGCATGTGTGTATTTTGATTTGAAGATGTTTCCTTATTTTCCAGTATCACTTGAACTCACGCACTTCGTGATATTTGCTTATCATAATTCATGTGTCTATAAGAGGATTTGTGTTCTTTTAGCCTGAGGTAAACATGTTCAACAGCCTGGTTTTAGTTGGCATGCTTCCTTAGCTAAAATTAAGACAAAAGTTCTTGCAAATGTTTAGATACTACTGAGTTATAATAAATTCCCAGTAGATAATTGTACTTGCTCTCTTCCAAGCCAGCCTTCATTTTATTTTTTAATGCTATTGTTATTTGTGTATTGAGTAGTTGTTTGTCTTTTGAGGACATCAGAATAAAGGGATTTACCACACTCTTCTGAAAATCTGAACACTGCAGTAATATTCAGACCTTCTAAATAATTTATTGAGAGCACAGTCAACAATATGAAATTTTCATGTATGGGTATCAAACAGGCAACCTTACACAAACTTGAAAGGCATGAAAAATAAGGTTAGGCTTCAAAATGGAGGTCAATATTCTCAGGCTTAGAGTAATAAAAAGGTAATCGCAATAATGTTTAATCTGTTTTTAAGAAAAAACTTACATTGGCACATTTCATAGAAGCAGGACAAAATTTGAATTTGAAGCTTAATAAGGAGATTGGTGGTTGCTGAATAAGGACACAAGGCTGTTCCAACATAGACCAGTGCCCAGGCTCGCTTCATACACTTTGTAGCTGGTGAGGTCATGGAATGACCCTGGTACTCTTCCCATCTGCTCCCAGAGCTTTGGATAAGAGAAATAACACACGAGGACTGGCAAAATACGTTTCACAATTGTTTAAGTCTAACCATCGTGTACATACTCTTAAAGCATAAGTTGCTGGCAGTTATGTTGTTACTAACTCTCACATTAAGAATATTTTGTTGCACAGAGATGAATTTTAACAAATAATATGTTAGGGTTTGTGTTTCATAAACTAAAACTATAAATGACCATCCTCATTATCCATTATAGGAAATAGTATTTAGAATGTCATTCTTGTTTTGGCTATAGTATGCAGTATAATTCAGTGGCTGAATTTTGAATGTTGGTGACTTCTGCTAGACACCATTTTTAGAGACATAGCTGATGTATGTTTTTGTGAAACGAATTTTGTTTCATTTGCAGATTGTTTTTACTACTTAAACTTCATTAATGCTGTTCAGGGCTCTGTGAGTTATCAAATGGAGTAACGGACACTTGCTGATATCCTTTGGAGCTTCTCGGTACTACAACAGTGCTCGCTAAGTTGCTAAGCATTAATGATATGTTTGGCATAGCACAAGAAAGAAGATAAAGATAGTCATTGTCTCTAATGTCCTCGGGTGAGCTCTGGATGCTGGGATGCTTAATTCCTACTTGTCTCCATCTGATGTGGGTAATAGTTGGACATCTAAATAGAAGCTGGGTAATTAATTTACTCTGTGTGTGTGGCTTTTGGTGAGATTCATCTCAGTTTGGACATCTTCAGTGTTGACATCTACAGCTGAGCTTTACAGTCTAAGCTCTCTTTATAGTCAGTGGGGAGAATCAGGCATTTCTCGAGTGTGATTCATCTGGCTCATTTTAGACATCAAAGTTAGGGTGAGATTTACAGGCTAAATGGGGTGACATAAATAGATATGATGTTCTCAGGAGCTTTATATAGCAGTAGCCCATATTCACTGGACCACTGACTGAAACCTCCATCTCCTCCTTCCAAGAAGGGTGCCCCAACTGCGGGAACAGAGAACAAGCCTCTCTCCGTGCCAGCTGGTATTCCCTTTTCCCATACAAAGTGCTATGCCTGCAGCTCAGGGACAGTGGCTGGGCCACTGGGGTTTAAAATATTTAAGTGTATTTGCTTGGGAAATTCAGGTTTGAATCCTCCTACCTAGGTGAGAGCCTTAATTACCCATCTGTTGGTTAGGAAGCAGACTGCTATGGCAGCAGCCAGTCTTACCCCTCCTCTGTCAGGTCTCTGGGCTGTGCCAACGTGTTTGGTGATGCCAGCCGGAACAAAGCACCTCACTGCTCAACATGACCAAGTTTCTGGTGGCTTTGGGTATGGTCAGAAACATATTTAAGTTAGGGATTTTGATGCATGAGAAGTCAGGGTCTTGGGTCTAATTTTGGAATCATGTACCTGTTTTAGGTGCCTGAGTCTGTTCACAGACCTAAGCATTGGACTGTTCACTTTTAGTGAGATACAAGCTCGGAAGCATCTCGGAGCTTATAAAAAATGTGACCAATCCTTTGTAGTTTAGGAATATAAGAATAAACTCTGGTTATATTGCTGCTGATGTCATTATCCCTGTCTTGTTATGAACTTTCAAAAAGATGTTATAAGTAGTGCCTCTGCAAATAGTTCTTTCACAAGGCTGATAGGCTACTCTTTGCATCAATGACAAACGATGTCTCTGTATATCATGTTACTGACATCTTGCCACACATCTGCAGTCTATTTTCAGTTTTCTGTTGCTCATTACCAATTTAGGAAAGGAATTGAAAAGCTATGGAGACAAAGAGATTTGATGGAGCATGGGACAGAACCACTGAAACTAGTACCATAACGCAAAGCAATACCAGATCTGATTTTAAGCTGTCTAGAGCAAGGTTCAAAACTTGTGCATTTTTATTCCCCTCCTCCCAAGAGTTATTGGTAACTGGTGTTATTGGTGAAGGCATCACAGGTTAGAGATGGTGCTGTTCAACATGCCGTCAGTCCACCCTCAAGACATGTTCACTGGTGTGCTGTTGTGAGTCTAGTGCTTTGGTGTGGGCTTTAGAAAACCATTACTTAAGCAAGAACATTTTCATTTGTAAGAGTGCTGCCCCTCACCCATGTCTGTGTATTCAACCATGCTGAAATGTCTTTCATTTTTTTTTCTCCCACCTACCTGGGGAAAATCAAACCCAGTATGAGTAAGAATCCCATGGGTTTTCTGCTTTTATTTTTGCTGGATGAGGTGTAAACCTGTGATTCACACTGTTTTTTGGTATCTGTCTGGCATTCGTATTTGAAATTGCTGCATAACTATGAATTCCTGGATTTTGGTTTCTTTTGAAATCAAAGCATTTCTGTGAGCAGTAAAGGTTAGTTTGATGTGAATGTATACGTCACTATTTTTTGAAAATTTCTTCTTTTTTACTAATAAGGTTCTGAGTGCAATTAAGTGTATACAGTTTCTGTATTTTTGTAACAATGCACACTCCACCATTAGTGTGCTGATAAATGTGTTTGTAAATTATTTTGAATGCATACCTCTAAAACTCTACTTGAGTATTTATAGATCGGTTGTCACTGCAGTGTCTAACAGTGCACCTTTAAATAAGGCATTAGAGCTTATTCTCTTCTTACTAGCAATTTCATCTGTAGTTGGCATTTCAGGGGTGATCTGGTATTTGGATTTGGGCTTAGTATTATCTGTGCCCTGTAAGACAGCACTACCTACCAGGATGGGTTTACACTTGGACCACTTGTGTTTGACATTGCATGATGGTAGCATAAAGGAACCATTGCCTAAAAGAGGGGACTAACTTGGGAAGCAACGAAGAACATCTTCCACGTGTTGGTTCATCTTTTGCACAAACCCTTCCCAGCTTGCTGGGACAGCAGTTAGTGAGTCCAGAAATCCACTCAGTGGGCACCACTTAATTTCTACTTTTAAAGCATTGTGAGCAAAGCCAGAGAGGGAAAATTTGGAACAGAAGGAACCCAGTGTGGGCTTCTGATCAGGTCATGTTGGTCAAGAGATGCCGAGACGCAGACAGCCATGGCATGTGCTCCTGCCGGAGCTCCTTGCGCTCGCTGGGCTGCTGTTCGTTCCCCCATCCCAGCTCCATCTCTGAGCTGGCAAGGGCGGTGCCCATCCCAGCTCCACCTCTGAGCCAGCGAAGCTGGTGCTGGGGGCAGTGTGAGACCCTACTGTGGGTGACCTCCCACCAGTCCTGGTGGTGTGGTGTGAATGTGCTAATGGCAGAGCTGTCTCTGCTCTGCCTGCTGCAACGAGCTGGTGCCTCTCTCAGCTGCGGGCAGAACGTGGGGCACCAGATGACAATCCTGACACGAGGTGGTAGTACACTATATACCAGGTGTTTTTAAACAATAGTTGCAACCACTTCCAGATGCTAGTCAGAGATGTTGTTTAGGAGAAGGTGTGTTAGCCTTGGTGTGCCTGTTGTCATCCTCCTGACATGCCGTGTGCCCAGTGCCTACAGGAGTGGCATGGGTAGAGGTTAACCAAACTCAGTATTTGCCCACGAGGCAACAGGAAAATGAGACTCAGAGGATGGACTGTCTCTGTGCTGGTCTCCCAGGTGAATTTGTTCAGGAATGAGTTCTTCCTGATCTTCTGAGCTGTATAAGGGAAATCAGTGTTTGCACACAAGAGTGTGAGCTTGGGTGGTCCCAAGTACACTGCCTGCGGACTGCATTCCCACTGCTGGCTGTTTTGGGGAGTGTTAAGCTCTGCTTGGCTCTGAATATAGTGTGATGTTGATAGCCTTTGCCGTATTTGATGTTAGTCTCCATTTCTTCTTGCAGTCTCCTGTGAAAGCCATGACCCTGTGAAGGAGCAGAGGCCTCTCTGAACAGTGCCATTGCACACCTGACTTGCATTACTTAGAGACTGATACATTTTTTGAGGAGTCAAGCAAAAAAATGAATGACTTCAGTATAAGTAATTTATGTCCTAAGAGGAAATTTTCCAGCTATGGCTCAGGTGTGCAACGATGCAATATTACAGTATTATAAGGAATTGGCTTTGACCTTGAGAAGAACCTAAAAAAATGCCTGTCCTTGCTTTGATGCAGGGAAGTCTTATTTTGGGAAGTTCACTGTCTGCGGTGATCCCATTTCACACACCAAATTTATTTTCTGTTTACTTCATGGTATACAAAAGTGCACTTTTACACTGCCGCTATGTGTCTTGACTCACATAAACAGTATATGGGGCTTCAAAGATTTTTGCCTTTATTATTTCTTTTTTGAACTCTGTTAAATCTCCACTCATGCTGTTTCATGTGTCATAGCTGTATCTCTACATCTAGTCCTTTTCCTTGCCTTCAAGTTTTTTAACTTGGTGTCATCAACAGCAGCTGCAAATTCCATGGAATTTCTGTATATATCTGCCCTCTTGGTGATATTTAGCTGATGCCAAAGAGCAGCCAAATTTGGTAAGACCTGTCAGTGGTAGGTATCTCCTGAGATGATCCCTTTCCTCCACCTGGCAGTTTTTCTGCCTTTACAGTTTAGATGGATTAAGTCTACTACTTAGAATATTTTGAGTATCAATCAAAATCCAGCTATCTTTTCAGAGAGTACTATCGGTCCCTCAAGAGAACATAAGGCAAATTTTATGCAATTACTTATACAGATTAATAGATTTCTATAATGTTATATATATAACATGTAGCATATTACACTGGAAACACAGTGAAAATGGTGTTCACAAGAATAGCATGAGTTTCTCAGAAATATCTGAAAATAACTACAGTTCAAAATCCATTTTGTCTTTTCTAGTATGCTGCTACCTCCACCTGTGGTGTAATTTCAGCAGCATCCTTGCCAGCATCCTTCTTCCTGTCCTGCTTCCTCCTCGAGGCATGTCAGCTCCCGGCATTGCCGGAGGCACTGCTGCTCCTCATCCCACGGGAGGCACCAACTCCAGGGCTCTCGCAGAAACCTGTCGTGGGAAGTGCGAGACGTCTCCAAAGAGAGGCTGCCGCATCCCCTCCATTCCCAAGAAAATAGCATCCAAAGCTCCCCGGAGATGCGTGGCATTAGCAGGATGAGGCCAGCCTGCCTGCTCACTTAGCAGGTCTCTGTAGTGACTCTAGGCGAGCACAGCAGCATGTATGTGCTGAGCATGCAGGGAGTTGCAGTCAGCAAATTTCCACATATTTTTGGTGGAAAATAGAACTGAACTGATGATTCTCAGAAATAAAGTTGTTTCAAAAAAATGTGCGTCACCACGACCATTGTACAGAAAGAAGGGTAAGGCAAAGAGGCACCAGAGGTTACTTCTGTGATATTTCCTGGCCCTGAATACGACTTTTTTTCATGGAGCCATTACCTGGGATTTTACAAAGTAAACTGAAGTTATCCACCTAACCCCTGTATTCCTATCCATGTCGTTTGTGGATAGGAATGTTTCATATCCATCATGGAAACACTGTTCACTTGATTCAGAAGGCAGAATAAGAGATCATAGTGGGTTGCCATCTGGCTGTCAACCAGCATGTGAGGCTGACCCAAACTTTGCTGTTGCCTTTTACAGGTGGTTTTTGTGCCTGATCTCTCTCCCTGGTTACTGTGTGAGCCCCTTGTACTGAACATCTCCTCCAGGGTTTCCAGGCCACAGCTGCACATACCACCTCCTCCTTTCCATCGCCTTCTATCTGCTGCTTTGCCCAGCCGTAGTCCCCTCTTCCCTGTTGCTCTGCAGTTGTTCTCCAAAAAGTCTCTCTTCCCCTATTTGCTGTATTGGTTCCAGTGTCACCACCTTCCCCATCCCAGTTCACTCACTGTCCCTTTGCACCCAGATCTGCTTCTGTGTCTCATCAGTTTAAGTGATTGGGCATGGTGTAGGTCAAACTTTAGGAGCAACTTCATTTTTGTGACATTTTGCACATTTTGCAGTGTTTTGAGAAGTGAGATTCTGCTGAATTGATGTTTTCCCATCAAAAGGCTTAGACTTTTGATTGATTCCTTTCTTTCCAACGAGCAGACATGACTTGCTGCTTTTAAACACTGAGAAACTTCCCAGATCAAAACATCATCGGAACTGATATCTCCATGAACCGCATCTGCTTCAACAAAGCAGTATAGCTGGATTAAAATATATTTGATGGGACTTTTTTCAGCGAGCTCTATTAGTCAGTGAGTGCTCTAAGAGTGCTAAATGAGGACAGAAACTCCAGAAATATTTAGATGCTAAAAATGAAAATGTCTCTGAGCATGTGCCAACTCTGATTATTTATTTTTATTTGTGTGTGTATATATATAAAAAAAATACAGTTTGTCCAATCTTGGAGCACAGCTCTCAGACTTCAGAGTGGAAGAGCTGCTGAAAGCAAAGGACACTGGAGTTTTTCAGCCAGGGCAACACAACATTTTCCTCTAACCTCATCTCAGAAATGAATGAAGTGTTTTGACTGAAATTCCTTCTCCCTTAAATAATTAAATCAGTCTGAGGCAGACACTTACCATGGGGAAAAAAAAAAGGCAAAAAGCCCAAGCGGGTAAAAATTGGCAAAGATCTCAGGAACTGAAAATAGAAAGAAATGTTGGGCAACTTTTAAAGTAGCTGTTATCAGCTTTGCCTCTAGCATTTGTAGTGTGCTGTTGCCTGATCAGTAGGCTGTTCCCAGCGCAGTCCTCCTGCGTTTCTCGGGAAGATGTTCTCAGTCCCTTACACTGGGCTACTTCAAGGCAGCCAAGGGCTTCCTACTTACGTCTGCGCCATGGACTCCCTGCTCCCACAGGTCTCTCACAAGTTCCCTTACTGTCCCCAGTGTGAGGGGTGAGACAAGTCAAGCCGGGGCTCCCCACGTGCCCCGGTGCAGCATCCAGAAGGGCTGGCCATGGGGTGCTACTCTGGGGGGGGTGGCAGGGTTCAGTGTCTCCCCTGACCGGCTGAGCAGTTGCCAGGGCTGGAAAGGCTCCTCCCTTCTTCACTCACCCAAATTCTCCTCTCAAGAAAGGGTATTGTGGAAGATGGAGCAGAGCCTGGTTGGACTTGTAGATGAGACTCACTGCTGTGGCGTCCATTGGGCACTGTGGGGAGGGCGGTGGGCTTGTGCCAGGGTCCCCCTTGCCTGACTAGCCCTGGGTGCCCCGTGCAGCTGTGCCCCTCCAGATGTTTTCCAAGGTCCAGGTGGGTCTTGGCTTCAGCCCTCGCTCCTGAAGCGCTGGATATTTGGCGTCAAATGCGTATGGCATGAGCCAGTGTAAAGGCAGAAACAAAGCCTGGCGGAGGGGATCTCGGAGGAATCTTCTTTTTGCTGTTGGAAGGGGAAGCTGAGAGCCCTCAGTAACAAGCCCTAGTCCCAACATAAAATCAGGATCCTGTTGCTGGGCTGTGCTTTAGCACAGCTTTCCTGTTCTTGGTCATTAACACTTAGCATGGTGTGTGTTTTCTTTCATTTTATGGGAATTTGATGTATTTCACCACTGGGTAAAGAAAAAAATCGTCACTGAGAATGTCATGATTAATTTTTTTCCTCTTGAAGAACTATGAAATTATTCTGAAATGTATGACACGTGTATAATAACAGCCTAGTGCTCTGTTTTTAAAAAAAGTGATAGAGGCGTTGTGCAGTTTCCCAGAGGCTTAATGAGGGAGCCATACTGTGTTGGAAATTTTTCAACGATAAAAATTGACCTATTACATGCTCATGTAAAATGAGGGTTGACAATCACACAAATATGTCCAAAATCAAATACAGGCATTGTAAAATATCACTTCTTTCCCAGAGAGAAACTGGTCACCTGTTCCCAGTAGGATTTTACATTATATCCTATTCAGTAAAGAATAAGATGCTTCCCCACAGGGAAACAAAACGGTAGCAAAGTACTGGCCCGGTGCCCTTCTATCAATGCTTTTCACTGACTGTTTTGCCAAGTCTTCAAAAATAATGCATAGGCATATTTTTTCAACATATGTTTTGCCTCTTTCTTGGTTTAAAAGCACAAAGGGAAGAAAAGGTTCTGCATTATTCGCCAGTTCATCATCAAACGCAGGAAGAATTCACTGTTTGCTTGTTTGATTTTCTTTTCCTCTCCATAACACTTACTTTATTTTTTAAAAAAATCCAGTCTCTTTTGCTGTTCCTTTAACATATATCTCAGAAGTGGCCTCTTCTTAAAAATTGAGCATATGGCTCTGAACCTGCGGCTGCATTCAGGGAAGTGTCTATTGCAAAACACTGAAATGTGGAGTGATGGGAGCAGAAAAGTTGGATTCAGGAATATTCAGTACACTATTGAATAATCAAAGAAAGGAAGATAAGTAAATATAAAGAGTTGAAGAATAAATTAAACATGGTAAATATTGCTCCTCTGTTCAGCCACTGTCAATGTTTGCATGTTCTTTAGATATTTAATAGTAAGTTTAAGCCAATGTGTACCCCAGACGAAACACTGAATGACTGTTGGGATTGTTTCTGATGATGATTGTTTCACTGTTGAATGCGTATCACCAGTGTCACGAAGGATGAGGAAAAGGCTGAGGTACTTAATGCCTTCTTTGCCTCAGTCTTTAACAGCCACACCGGGTATCCTCAGGGTATCCGTCCCCCTGAGCTGGATGACAGGGATGGAGGGCAAAATAGGCTCCCCATGATCCAGGAGGAAGCAGTTAACGACCTGCTATGCCACCTGGACACTCATAAGTCTATGGGGCCTGATGGCATCCACCCAAGGGTGCTGAGGGAGCTGGCGGAGGAGCTTGCCAAGCCGCTCTCCATCATTTATCAACAGTCCTGGTCAACGGGGGAGGTCCCAGATGACTGGAGGCTTGCCAACGTGACGCCCATCTACAAGAAGGGTCGGAAGGAGGATCCGGGGAACTACAGGCCTGTCAGCCTGACCTCGGTGCCGGGGAAGGTTATGGAGAGGCTCATCTTGAGGGCGCTCACGGGACACGTGCAGGTTACCCAAGGGATCAGGCCAAGCCAGCACGGGTTCATGAAAGGCAGGTCCTGCTTGACCAACCTGATCTCCTTCTATGACCAGGTGACCCGCCTAGTGGATGAGGGGAAGGCTGTTGATGTTGTCTACCTGGACTTCAGCAAAGCCTTTGACACTGTTCCCCACAGTATTCTCCTGGAGAAGCTGGCGGCCTGTGGTTTAGACAGGTACACTCTTCGCTGGGTAAAAAACTGGCTGGATGGCCGAGCCCAGAGGGTTGTGGTGAATGGGGTGAAATCCAGCTGGCGGCCGGTCACAAGCGGAGTCCCCCAGGGATCGGTTTTGGGACCGGTCTTGTTTAATATCTTCATTGATGATCTGGATGAGGGGATAGAGTGCTCCCTCAGCAAGTTTGCAGACGACACCAAGTTGGGAGGGAGTGTTGATCTGCTTGAGGGTAGGAAGGCTCTGCAGAGGGATCTGGACAGGCTGGATCGATGGGCTGAGGCCAACCGGATGAAGTTCAATAAGGCCAAGTGCCGGGTTCTACACTTCGGCCACAACAACCCCAGGCAAAACTACAGGCTTGGGGATGAGTGGCTGGAAAGTTCCCCTGCAGAAAAGGACCTGGGGGTGTTGATCGACACCCGGCTGAATATGAGCCAGCAGTGTGCCCAGGTGGCCAAGAAGGCCAACGGCATCCTGGCTTGCATCAGAAATGGTGTGGCCAGCAGGAGCAGGGAGGTGATCATGCCTCTGTACTCGGCTCTGGTGAGGCCGCACCTCGAATACTGTGTTCAGTTTTGGGCCCCTCACTACAAGAAGGACATTGAGGTGCTGGAGCGTGTCCAGAGAAGGGCGACGAAGCTGGTGAGGGGTCTGGAACACAAGTCTTATGAGGAGCGGCTGAGCGAGCTGGGGTTGTTTAGCCTGGAGAAGAGGAGGCTGAGGGGAGACCTTATCGCTCTCTACAACTACCTGAAAGGGGGTTGCAGAGAGGTGGGTGTTGGTCTCTTCTCCCAAGTGACTAGTGACAGGACTAGAGGAAATGGCCTCAAGTTGCGACAGGGGAGGTTCAGGCTAGACATTAGGAAAAAGTTCTTCACTGAGAGAGTGGTGAAACACTGGAATAGGCTGCCCAGGGAGGTGGTAGAGTCACCCTCCCTGGAGGTATTCAAGGAGCGTGTGGATGTGGCATTGTGGGATGTAGCTTGATGGACATGGTGCTGTGTGGTGTTGGGTTGGACTCGATGATCTTACAGGTCTTTTCCAACTGTACTGATTCTGTGATTCTGTGATTCTGTGAATGTAGTAGCAGTCACCTCTCAGTACCTTGCTTCATGAGCCAGTGACTGGCTGTAGATCTGATGTTTCCAGCAAGAGAGAGCAGTATGGGGAGGAAAAAAAAAGTCCTATATGGTAGGCAATAGATTTGCAATAAAGTTTATCCACATTTAAATAAATATGAGTAAAGATTGTAGAAAAGGACGATATTAGACAGACATTAGATGTAGAAAAGGATTACACAGACAAAGGTGAGGAGAGAAAGAGAAGAAAATTCACTTAATTGTAAAACTATCTAATAAATTCATTTTTTGTAAAATTTCCTAGTTCTGATTTTCAATTTGGAGGTATGCACTCTAATGTTGGAATATTAAATAAAAAAAAAATTGGACAGGATATTATTATGAAGCAAAGAAGGTTGCATGCTGCTGTAGGATTAGAGAAGTCGTTCTGGCCATAGAGGATATATATATAATGGTAAAAACCTAAGCCTGTCACTTCGTAATTCAGGTCTTTCCAAGATAGAACCACTGAAGCTGATGATAAGTATACAGTGATGCAATCTGAAAGATACTGAAGTAAGAATGTGAGAATTAGTGTTTGCAAGAAGTAAATAAATATTGCAAGATTTGTCAATTCTAATGAAGAATATATAGATTCCAGTGTTACTTGTAGATGCTATTTGGATGATTACTTTGCAGTTAATATCTAAGAATCTCTTAAAAATACATTTATGAGTTATTTAAATACACATAATCTGTAATGACCCAGATACCCATATAACTTAAGTGTATAATACTATAATATGTATGATAACCATAACTTAGCACTCTGTTTAAGTCCAGAAAGAACAATACCATAATCCTGGTTATTCCACTGCTTTTACTACAGTCTAATGTCTTGACAATTACTTACAAGCCATATATTTCAATGCTACATTTTACTAACTCATTGTAAATTTAGTGTATAGCTTAGTTTTGTGCTTCTAGCAAAGGCAACTTCCCAAGCTGAGATGGCCACAACCACCCTTTTGATGTTCATTTCCAATCCTGTTGTAATGCTCAATTTGTCTCTGGTTCCTGCTGCAGGTGATTACTGGTACATGACTTATGATACGTTTAGGAATAGAAGCTGAGTCAAACACCAATAAATGCCAGTCGTTTACCTCTAAACCAGTCAATTTTCTTTTAAGTAAACCCTAAGGAAGCTGTACAGGAGCAGACTAAAACTTGGCACACACGGCTTGAACGCTGAATGAGCTGTTTGGGGAAATTACATGGGAAAGCTAATTTAAAGTCACTGAAGTGTCATAAGGATTGGGGGAATTCAGATGAATTCTCTGTACTGAATGATGGGATCTCATTCAAGTGCAAGAATCTGCTCACAGAATATGTATAGGATCTTAAGTACTGCTTATAAATAATTATACTTATTTTATTTCTCTCATTTCAGTGACTATTTCGACAAGTACCTTCTTTGACGGCTTACTGGTAACTGGGCTCTACACCTCTACCAGTGTTCAGGCTTCCCAGAGCGTTGGTGGTTCCAGTGCTTTTGGATTTGGTAAGTTCAATGTAATTTACTTTCTGCAACCCGGGGTAATGAATAATTGGTTGTACAAAGGACATCAATAACAACACAATTACTGAAACAGGTTAATTTCGGCTAAGTAATCAACAATACATGGAAGTCGGTGGGAGTCAAGGAGATAAGGCAGTGGTGGCTTTTAGACCGCTGTTATTTCTTCCTCCACTTTCTTTGGTTTTGGTCAGCCTAGTACTGGTATACTGAATTACGTGAATTTTAAGAGAGAAAAGCCTCAGTAGCTAAACTGGTTAAAATAGCCATTTCTAAATGGTGTGACATTCGGTATAAACTAAAGCCTTTAGCCCAAGGCATCTAACTGTTTTTGGGCTGAAACACTGATTCCTTTGAGCTTATGTTAACCCACTTTTTCCATTCACTTAACAATAGCGTCTTCCTTAAAACCAGAATGGTGGTTAAGGTATTTTATATAACCAATTATTTTCCATGTACGAAAACCAGAATTGTAGTAAAAGGGGTAGGACAGGTTTTGCAGAATTACTATATATTCCAAGTTCTGTTGTTGCATTCAGTGGTAGCAGCCAGGCCAGCTGTGCTAAGGACAAGGCGCTTTTGAACAATCTCTTCTAAATTTGTGCGAGTAATTTAGAGCTATACCTTCTGCAGCAGTTTGTTATTTGGTAGTATTTTTTATATCCTTACAAATAATTGTAAGAATTGTGTTCCTCCAATTGCAGGAACTTGGTCACCCCTAACACCCTGGAGTGAAGGTACAAAAATAGGTACTAGTTGTATGGGACACCAACTGCGCTGCACTTGCAGTAGCATGTTTAAATGTTCATTTGTCCATTACAGTTAAACTTCAGTACTTTCTTCATAATAATCTTTCATAGTAATTATCTCTGTTATAATGCATGTGAAACACGAGGGGCCTGGACCTGTGAGTGTCATACAGCAGACATATGTTGGCTGGTGAATGAAATAATGCAACATGAATAGCACATTATTTAAAACTGTATTGAGGAATAATTTGAGAAGGGCTTTGCCTCTGTGAATAGCACCACTGATCAACCTCAAACCTTTTGCTTGGTCTTTCAAAGGGAAGAGCACAGTTGCCACGGGTATTTCATGTCTTATGTAAAATGCACAGAAAGATCCACTTTTCTGGAAGAAATAGTACTGCCGTTTCTCCTTTCCCACTGTACTCTTTACAGGATGAACAGGGTCTGATGGACTAAGCGAGAAGGAAAGCAGTTATCAATGTGAAATTTTTGGGATGTTCAAGTTACTGGCAAGATATTATCTTGCCATAAAATAGGTGTTTGCATCATGTCTTTGGGGAGATCATGGCCCTGTACAGCAAACTCTGGGCAAGGTATACAAGCCATGTTTAATCACATCTAAATATTTAAGAATGGAAATTAAGCAAAATTTTAGCAACCTAAATAGCTTTGTGCATTTAGAAAGTACATCTGTATTTTTTCCTAGAATAGTATCTTCATCTGTAGAACAGGGCTGTTGTAGTTGGTGTCGCACTGAGCCAGATGTTAAAGTAACATGTGACATGTGACAGAAAAAAAGACATGGCCTTTTTTAACTTGCCAAAGGTCATTTTCTAGCTCTTGATGTGTTACTTTGACCGTTCAGTTGCTGGTAAGATAACCAACGACTAAACAGGTGACGTGTGTATTCTGTGGACCAAAAGAAGAGCCAAGCCTACAGGCTGGGAAAATATGGAAGCCAAAGACAGGCAAAAGTAGTCACGCATGGTTGGAGCCACTTCATTTTGCTCGTCAGTACGAATTCTCAAACATCATGCCCAGGGGAGGTCTGCTGCTCTGTCTCAAGCATGCCTCCATCCATGTCAGAGAAAAACTGCTGCCATCTATGACTTTTCTTTTGAATTTTCTGCAGGCAAACTGTAGAGTCAGTTGTGTTACAGTTGTTAGTTATGCAACATTTAAAATAAAAATCTCATTTTGCTGTTTTTCTTTGCTAGCTCCTAAGTTTGCCTATATAATGAAAAAAACCAATATGGATGTTTCAAAAGAGCTGATGCTCTTGTGCAGAGTCTTTGCAGTCACAGTAAAAAGTAAACAGTGAAGGAAAAATGGCAATGGCTTTTAAACTTAATTTTATGTGAATGTTCAATCAATGATGTACTGATGGCTCCCAGGACTGAGAACTACATAAACATTTCCGTTCTCTACTCTGCAGTGAAAGACGAGAAGGCTGACCTCTTCCAAAAAGCATTTAGCATGCAAATGACGTGTTCTTTAATACCATTTGGTAGTTCTAAAAATTAACAGTATTTTAAAATCTGTCATCTGTAGTAGAAAAAAAGAGTAGTGTCCACAGAATTTAATGTATTGTTTAAGCAAATAGTAGATGGGAGTGGCATAGTTTTGTTTTCTGAAAAAAACATAAAGCGCTTTCTCCAGAAACCCTGGATCCATCTGTTGTGTCATCATCTCCAGTTAGCAAAGGAGCTGCTCCTCCTTTCCAGCAAGTGATGGTGATGTTCTGGTTTGATTTAGCTGGGTGGAAATTATTGGTTTTTTTTAAATGTTGAGGACTCTGTCAAGTTCAGAGACCTCAATTCAAAGATTTATGTGGTTTATCGTAGATTAGACGGGGGGGGGGGCGAAGCTGGGTCTTTAAAACCTGAAGATAGCAATATTCTGAAATGGGTTTGATAGTGGTTGCTTATGGAGCAGGGAAGGATATTTTTTTTCTCCCTTACAATATTACCATTGAAATGCTCTTGTCTGCATCACACAGGAGGTCACGCTAGATTATCATAATCTTCCAGTCTGCCCCGACAATTTGAAGTCTTCCCAACATACACATATCTGTCTTTTGTGCCATAAGTTACTTTATTGAGGCTACAATTATCTTTTAATTACCTAGTTTAGGAAGTCACTTGATGGAGACACAATCATTGTCAGTTATCACAGCTAGTTAACCGTGTCAAGAAGCTTTGAAGAAAAAAGGTAAAATACGTTGAAGCTTACAGAGTTAATTCTAAGGGTTATGTTTTCTTTCTTTTTCAGTATATATCATGTAGCCAAAGAAATAGTTCCTGGTTTCCTCTGTGGGGTTATACTGACATGAAACTTGCTGAAATTTTTATTTGGGAAACCATCTAACAACTCTTTTAGGCAGAAATGAGTGAGCTTTTGGGGATAAAACCTAATAGTGGTCATAAATATTCATCTTTTGTCCTAAGCTGAACCATTGTCTGGGTTCAGATAAACGTAAAACTAAAACTGTAAAGCTAAAATTAGAACTGGGACAAAACATAAATGTGTACTTGAAACCTCACTAAGGAAGCTGTGAGGATCCTTTAACAAAGAAATAATACTTAAATTGAGCTTTTAAGAAAAGCGTTTCTTTCTCTGTTAGGGTATCTTTTGTATCATGGGATCTAAGTTGCATCTCTCCAGTATCATTTCCACCCTCCTTTCCTGATCAGTGCAGTGCATACCTGGGACTCGTTTCCACATCCTTCAGCCCTGCCTGCTGAAGGCTGAAGAGCAGTCCCACTCTTCATCTCCCCCTTTCTCCAGCCACATGGCTATCCCTCAGTGTCATTCACACCCCATCTCTCTGGAGATGCTTTTTGGACCCCTTGGGATCTCTCCATCCCCATGTGTCCTTTCCTTCTTCTGCTTTTGACTCTGAGGGTCCTTGTGGGACCTCCTTCCATAGCTTGGGGCATCTGCTGACCATCCTCTGGGGTTTATCAACCCACTAAGGCTACCCTGCCATACAGCCAGGATGTATATACGGTCATTTAGGGGCTCTCACTGCTTGACTTCTACCAAATATATAAGAGGAAAGTGGGAGACAGGAGTACTAAAAAACATGTTAGAAAGCTACAAATGCAGTGGTGGGTTTGATGGGAATGATGGCTTGCAAATGAGATTAAGGATAAATGGGTTTGGTGGGTGGTAGGGGTACTGGTCTGTAACTTGGGATAAATAGGAAAATACAGCTCAGCTCCTCCAAAGCCATGTGCACTGGAAAGCGACAAACGCAGTATCATTTCTGCAATTAAAGGAGAAGATTACAGCGTAATCCCTCAGCAGTGATAAGGAGTGCTGTGTGCTGAGGACCTGAATCTGTCTCATTACACGGGATCGTCCTGGCTGACAGGCTGGTTGAGCAGACAGATGTGCTGGGCTGTGCACATCAAAGCTTGCCTTTGACCTGCCAGTCACACTGCATCTCTGCGCATTCGGACTCTTCCCAAAGCTTTCTGGCTCCCCAGTAGATTTTCACATCATGCACACATGACAAATTATTTAAAATTTAAGCTTGGTCTAAGTAGTTTCTTACAAACTACAATAAAAAATGTAAGCTGTTATAGTTAAGCCCCAAAACCCTAATTTTATGCAAAATCATAATTACTACACTGATGTTTACCTTTTAATAAATGTGGAATAAACAAGTAATTTCATTATACTATTTGTACATGCATTAACATTTCAACCTAAATTGAAAAGGCCCTTTTGAAAGTCCATAGGCTCTATTATGGTAGAGACAGTGGATTCAAAGCTCTCATTACACTGGAAAGTGTTGCCACAGGCCTAATTGGCTAACAGAAAATTTTTGGTTTATTTTCTGTGTAGGTTTATGCAACTTGTAATTTGCTGTCTTTTAAAACAGATGTCTCCTTTCTACTGCGAGGTCACAAACTGCCGGTGAATTTTAGGTTTTGTTTAACTCTGTGGACTACTTTATAAGAGGCTATGAGCATGATGTTACCTGGAAACATTTTAGTGCCTGAACAGGGGAATTGCATCTGCTAGAAAGCAAAAAAAAGAACATGAAAGATCATCTTGCAATCTTGCGTCTTTTGTGATTCTTTGTTTCTACACTGTGAAGGTGATCACACCTACTGTAAGCAATAGATTGAGTCTCTGAGATTTAAAAAAAATTTGAATAGTTACAAATATTCCTTAAAATATGGTGAATAAAAATTTCCTAGAGGAAATCCTGGGAAGAGCAATCACCAGAAATAATTTACTTGGCATTACATTTTATCTTACACTCTTTTCTTTTTAAATTATTCTATTGCTTTTTGACAGGATTAAGGCAGCCTTCACATAATCCTCTGCTTGGTATTTTGGTTACATACATTTTTGCATAGCAGCCCAAAACCAAAAACCCCTTTCAATTTAGAGATGAAGGATTGTTTTAATCCATCTCTGCATGAGTTGGGAAGTGGGGAAAAGGATAAATGTAGTTCCCTGGTCCTGTATTTCCCCTTTGGCTCACAGGTCCCAAGCAGTCTTACAGCAGAGTGACTGTAGGTGGGTGTCATTGTTGATGCTGCTGGTTTCATCCCCAGAGGAAGAAGGGCAAAGGGGATGCCTGGGTGACTGAAGGGCACCCACAGTATCATCTCCAAGAGGGTACTGCAAAAAATGCTCTGGTCATGCTCCCCAGCTCTGCTGGTGCCTTGGTCTGGACCAAGCGTTGGAGGCATCAGAGGCTCACGCTGCTCCTGCATGGGGCATGTGGTTTCGAGACGTCAGAGGCTTGGTTTTGGCATCAGTTTATGCTCAAACACTGGTGGTTCTGGGGTAATGTTTTGCTTTCAGATTTTGACAGATAGAGGAAAATATCCCCCACTAACATTGTGAGATGGAAAAAGACCAACTGTTGGATTTTTCTTGTTAGGTGAGCCTGTAAAATTGATCCCTCCTGCTCAGTCTTTGCCTCTCCATGCTCGTTCACAGCTTTAAAAAGTAAGGAATAATTGGTAAATGCTAGCTCTTAAAAAAAAAAAAAAAAAAAGTTTTCAGCTACGTAGATGCTACTGCTCTTGAAGTGCAGTTTTGTAACTTAGTGAAATTGCTGTAGATCCCTGGTTTACTTTGTGACAAGCCAAATGGGCTCCAGGACCCTCCCTTCACACTGGAGATATTTGCCAGAAACCAAACAGATGGTAAACTAGGAAGAAATGACCCTCGGCATTCTCATTAGAACAGTTGGGGAAATTTTAATAAGCCCCCATTTGCCTTGTGCTGTATCTAATACCCTTTGAACTGCCACTTTTTTTTTTGTTTGTTTGTTACAAGTCAGCTACTGCCATGTATATTTTAATAGGGATTATCAAATACAATTTGCCCAGAAGATGTACCAGCCCTCTGCTGCTAATTAGCAAAGTTTAAATAATCACTGAGTTCTGGAATAATTGGAAAGAAACACTGTTTTTCCTGCCAATGCGTAATTACCAATTAACAGGAAGATAAAATATCTGTATAGAAGTCATATCTTGGAGAATTTGTTAACAGTCAATTAAATAGTGAGTTGGTGCCAAACTGACATTGGTCAAGAAAGTTTACATTTGAGTTTAGTTTTAAGATATTCCCCCCTGCAAATGGTATGTAATGAAACCATAATGATGATAAAACTTTCAAAGTTTCTGGGTCACAATGTTTAATTACTACTTAAATGTCTTTATGGCCAAAAGTTGACCATTTCTACAAGTGGTTGACTATTATATGTGCCTTATGGAAAGGGTTTCAGCTTTACGAACACAACATCTTTTCATTATCATGGCATAGGCAGTAATTATCCATGCTTACCCAACAAGAAACTGTGTCTCCAAGTATTTTACCTGCTGAGGAGGAAAATTCCCCACATGTAACTGGGTAAGGCAGACAGCAATGCCCCGAGGTTGGAACTAGCTAGCCAGAGAGGGAGCCAACACAGAAA
Organism: Gavia stellata; assembly: GCF_030936135.1. Taxonomy (NCBI): domain Eukaryota; kingdom Metazoa; phylum Chordata; class Aves; order Gaviiformes; family Gaviidae; genus Gavia; species Gavia stellata. Next base: position 14,667,374 of record NC_082597.1, on the reverse strand, counting down.
ATACTTAAACTGGCCTAGTTTGACCCAGTCCCATCACCCTGAATGTTTTCACCCATTTCTGCAAGTACTCTTGTACTTGTCAGGTTTACCCTAAGCCCCTGCCACAGCAGCAGCAGCCCTTGGACATCAAAATCCAATTTTGCCTGATCTGCTGAGGAGCCCTGAGTTACTCCACAATTTAACATTTCTAAAAGTGAGTGATGGTGTCTGCTCCATAATTTATTTCAAATGTCTTTGGAGCGTTATGAAGATGACAGTAAAATAACTCAAGCTTTTAACCTTTCAAATATACCTGTAGCTCCTGCTAGTATCGGTGTGGTCAAGGTTGAAAAGGAGAATGAGCCTCTGTAGAAGTGTGGCGCATGTAACATTGCCTGTATTTGTTAGCTTCGAACAGTGGGTGCAGGTGGGTGTTTAATGCTATAGGCAGCGCTTAATGCTTTGCAGATGAGATGAGAGTTGGTCACTGCACTGGGGATGCAAAGGAACATTTTCCAGTGTGGCAGTGCTTGTAAAGGGGCCCCAGGAGTTTTTAAACAAGAAAATGCCTTTAGAGACAGTTTTACATAGCCAAAACCAAAGTTCTAATTGGTGTGTTGGGGCCAATTTTGGTCCAATTTAGCAAGTACATTTATTCAGTAGTGATGTTTTTTCAGGTCTTATATACATCTGTGTTTCTCCCCTGGGTGGCCAGAAAATGGTATGGGGAAAATCTAGAGCATCATTGAATTTTAATGTGATTTTTTTTTTTTTAAATTGCATTATAATTTTTAATAAAGCACATGTAGCAAAAAAGCTGATGTAAAACTTTATGAAGTGATCAGATCAGGTTTTTTGCTACCTCATACCTCTGAAAGGATTCTGATCCCAAAAAAGGTATGAATTTCATCAAAAATATATTAAGAAATTAAAATATTTATTGTGACAGGCTGGTGATTTTTATCTATACTAATACTTATTGAAAGTAGTAAGTAACACTTTTTGAAGTGTGCAAATTGTAGGCCAGTTTAGTAATGGAAAATAATGTTTATATAAATATATACACACAACCCCATACATGTACATATGTATTTGTTCCTCACTCTCCGTTTTTTCATCCTAATTTCAAATACCATGTTCAGTTGGTGTACTTTGAATGCTGTTAACCAGCACATTCCAAATTTCTTTTTTAAAAAAAAAAACTTATACAGTGGGGCTTGTGGCATTATCTCCATCTTACCAACAGTAAATTAAAAACAATGATTAACACCAAAAGTATGCCACAAGTTTAGTATCCACTTTGAGATGGCTCTGAGCTGACTTTCAGAGATGCTGAGCACTGCATAGCTGGTTGTATGCTGAAAAGCTCCTGTTAATGCTACATATCAGCCCCTACATGTCAAACTTGGGTCCTGGAAAATGAGATAGACCTCAATGGTGACCACGTGGAAAAGTTTGGTGCAAGTGAACAGTTTTTAGAGCTTCTGGGCATGGGACAAGGGTAGAGTCCAGCTGCCCTGTCAACCTCTTGGTAGCCTGGGCTTCCCGAGGCATCGCATCAACCTGCCTCTTCCCTGGAGCTCCTCCATCCCTGCACTGAGGCACAGCTCCATGCAGAGTAGAGTACCTAACTAGTTCATTAAGGACCCTGCACTGTTTTCCCAACTCTGAAATCACACCTAAACCCCAGTATAGGTACACTTCAAGCCTCTGAATCTTGGAGATTGAATCAGCTTGCCTACTCTCAAGAGTAACCGCAGATATACAAAGTTTCCTGGGCTACTTTATAACCTTGTAGGTGACCTGGTGTGGAGACTTTGACATCTTCTACCTAAATTCTGCTGTGACCAAAAGACAGGCAAGTAGCCCCAACATAACTGCTAGAACCTGATATACCAGATTCACTTGAGTTCACTTACACGGCACTGAATTCAGTAAATACCAGACAAACAAAAGACAGTTGGAAGAGAAAGACATGGGGGGCAACCAGATACATGGAGTTGGTTTGGCCATTTTCTTGCATAATAGATTAGCAAGTAAAATACTTGTATAGTCTAAGGCCTTGAACTGCCCGCTCTTCTACCCCAGGAGACACAGAAGTGAGTAGCCATGAAGCGAGTTATGTACCGCTGACTGATTCTCCATGGTGTCCTTTGTGCGTGGGGAAATGTGTGGAAGTTTGCTGAGCTGCTTGCTCTCACTGAAATGTTACCTTAAAATCCATCTTCTCTTTTTTTATGGGTAAATCATTCCTGTTTGGAGTCAATTAGAGAAATATCAATGTATGACTCAATTCTCTTATTATTATTTTATTTTCTTATTTGTCTTATTTGTTCACCAGTTAAAGTGTCATCTCTAATGCAAGGACTTTCTTCTTTCTCATTCTGTGCAGACATGTTGGCACAATAAAACCCGATCTTTAATTGTTCATGACTGTTATTATAATATGGATAATAGTGCATAAAAGTCAAGGAAAAATGAATTAAGCCTTCATTGATTGCGGCAACAATAACAAAATACTTTCCGTTCTAAAAGACATTGTCATTGTGCTTTGAGAGCTGCATTCAGCTGGATTGACAGGCTGAAGTTGCATGGCAGTTTGTAGGAACGGAGAGGTATCTTTAAGAAAGCAGGGAAAAAAGGCCCTCATCTAGAAATTTAGGGCCATCTTAAAATTGCATTCTGTGTGTGTATGCCTCAGGAATATATTAAGCAAATGTTCCCATGGCTGCATGAACTTCACGCTGCCAATGTGCCTGCCTGCGTCGTTTCTTGTCCTGAGCCTGTTTCTGTGATGCCTGATTGTCATGTGTTGTGCTGCGACAGTCAGTCGGAGCCCCCTCTCCCCAACGTTCCTGTTGTGCCAGGCCTATTATTTTCCCTGCGTTTTGTGTTTATCAGGATGCGATTGCATATTCGAGCTGAAATTACTGGGCTCCTGGACTTCATCAATTAAGATGCATTGAAGCCTCTTGCAAATGTGGAATGATATTGGGAAACGGTTATTATTGTAATTTCGAAGACAAGTTTGTAAACTAATTTCTGGCATATTGTGACAAACAAATGTTGTGATCAGACTGCTTCCCCCATATCTGCCAATTTGTTGTATTTCGAAGTGGGGTTGATTATATGTGGTGAAAAATCAGGCTTACAGGAAAATGGAGCTCAAGAGCCCTCTGTTAAGATCCTGATCATCACCTGTCCTACCAGTTGATTTCACTGTTTGCTTGTCTGTTATCAGTGTTGTGACTGATAATCATTTGCGTGTTTTCAGAGATGATTCACAAGAAAAATCTGCTCCAGGTCTTGTAAAATGAATAATCCAGTTTTCAAGAATATACCAATGAAAGTGAATTGCTGTTTGTAGGCAATGATTAGTACGGTCACATCTTTACCAGAAGGCTACCAAGCCCATGCTGCTGTGCGGCGTGGTGGGAGCAGGGCCGGCTCCCTTCTCTCTTGGTGCACAAAGGGAAGGGCAGAGACCCTCCACGCTGCTCCCGTTTGGCCATTGTCAGCAGTGTTGGTAGGTGGAGAGATGAAGGGATTATGCCTTTGCATGGGCACAAGATGATGCTCACAGTTTATGCCACAGCAAAAAGAGGTTTGTACTGATTATAGTACGTTGCTGAGGTTAGAAAATTTGAGGTTAGACTGAGGTAAAAATTGTGAACTTACTAAAAGGCACTTGTCCGTATGCACGCATCGCCTCGCAAAAGCCTGAGTCAGTCCTAAAGTGATTTCAGTCCAGTCATCCTTGCTACACAATCTTCAGGAAGAAAAATCGCGGTCCTTCACAAGAAGTACTTACTCCTTGGGGTAGGGTTGTTCCTCAGTTCTGCGCAGCTGGATTTTATTACTGAATGAAATCCATTATTCCAGGGTGATCATGTCAACCTAAGTGTGACTTGGCACCTTATTTTATAAAGTTCTTGAAGGAGAAGGAGAAAGAATGATGTTTTTTAATTTCTTTAACAAAAGATATGTGTTCATATTTTATTAGTTTATTTACTGCTTGAGTTTGTTTGGTTTTGGTAACCTACTGGACCTACTGTCATATGAACACTGACTTTTGCTTCTGAAAAGAAAAGAAATATGCCTTTAGTTCAAAACTATAACTTCAAGATATTAAAACCCTTAAACCAGGATTTTTTTACATTTATCAAATGAATCAATATGCTGTAATTCTTGCCTCATTTCAACCCTTAGGAAAAATAATACAATTATTAAAGTCGGTTCTGTTTGTAACCAAAGCAATTGTCTTTTCATAAGCCTAAGCTTGAGCTGGTTGAATGCTTGAAGGAAACAAGCCTTCAGGAGACATCCAGGTGATACACAAGTACAATATCCAACCTCATTGCAGAAAAGTAAAGATGCTTTGCAGCTGTGTGAGAATGTGGGGGTTTTTTTCAGATAACACCAAATTAAATAGCTGAATGTTGAAAGACATCGTGGTGTTTTGGGAAGGCGTGACATTGGTGAAGGTGCCCTAGTTGAGTTCTAGTTTATTTAAATAAAACTATTTAAATAATTACTTGACAATGCTATTTTGGCAGCATTACAGGAAACGATGAAACATTTTACGTAGCAGATTATTAATAAAGTCAGTATTTTGCTCCTCTAACACTCTGAGATTTGTTACATGTCTGTGTCTGGATAAACAACTGACACAAGCATTTTGCGACATTAGAGTCATACTCCAGTCATAGCATCACAGTCATCTTGACATTCTCTGACATGATGGAAAGATGATGTAATTATTAGAGGGCTAAATCAATATGTGCTGACAGCACTAGCTGTTAAGATGAAGAATACGAGCATTAATGAAGTTTAAATTAAAAAAATAAATCTTTAAGAGCTGTTTTATCCTGCAAGACTTAATTTTTAGAAAGATTGTTTAAATTTTTAATTTTGATGTGAATAGTGGATTTGTTCCATCTGCTTTCTCAGCACATGTATACATTGAGCTCATTATTTTGTCCCTGTAAATGAAATCTTACTATTTTTAGATTCCATAATAAAGCCCTTGGTAGAGATTTTTCCTTGTTCACTACCTACTTTGATTTATCACTGAACATGTAATAAGTAATATCACAGGCACTAGTGACCATCCAGTAGTCATAATTCACTCAAACAGGCAGCTCTGTGATAACCTTTGCTTAAGGAGGGCAAAGATGTAATGAACTCTTTAAACAATCTTCAGTCATAATCTGCCAAGAGTTCAACCAAGATAAACCAGGATGTGCTTTACCTGCAGTTTTCCCTGAGACTATCAAAGAGGTATACGCTAGCTTCTAATTACAGTTTGGCTAAAGATTTAGCATGAATACGAAATTCAGATTTGCTCTAAAGAATTTATCAAATATGTGTGATAATCTAAAGGACTTTTTGCTTAGCATGGAACAAATAAATGTTTATTTGTTCTCTGCTGAAATACGCTGAGCAGGATATGCACAATTTAAGAACATTTTCTATCCTGAGAAATATTTCTGAGGGATTTAGTTACTGAATTTTTCACATTTTTAAAACCAGGAACAGTTAGGGTTTTCTTCTGTGTTTGACTCCTAGATGGATCCCCTCAGCCTATTTCCGAGGATCCTTTCACTAGGTCCTTCATTTTTGCTGTGTATCATGTGGGGAACTTCGGTGGCCGGCTGAGGCATTCACACACAGACATGCCCTGTTTTCCGAGGACTGACACTGAAATGCAAAGTACTTCTGAAGATGTAATTTTCTGACACCAGCTGCTGGAATTTTGAAGGACGTCTGTCATATTCGGTTATGGCAGGGGGTTGCGGTGAGCAGCTGAGCTAGTCCCCTGGGCTTCCTTCCTGCTTTGGGGAGAGAAACCAGCACTTTGGAGACAACTGAACTAGTCAGATGACTTGTTTCCAAAAGTACTGATTTCTTGACGCTTTTTCGTTGTGCAAAAAAGCAAATGTGAAGGGACCTGTAGCTGCGCTTGGTAGGGAAGATGGAAGATGTATAAGATACATACTGTTTTTCAGGGCAAATGGAGCAGTGTGTTGGTGAGCTGATTAACCACTGAAGCAATAGGGCTAAACAGGACCATTCCTGAAGCTTTGTAAATTTGCCATTACATAGATATGCTCAAGGAAGAAGTTGTAGTCACTTCACATGGAAGAAAGCTAGATTCAGTGAACTCGTAGGGGTGGGACAGATTGGCTCACAGAGGCTGAGGGACTTTGTAAAGTAGAATACTTTGTTACATAGGATTTTGGTTTAATAGCATATGAAGCATTTTAAATGTAATTGATCGGGATGTTCCTTAGAAAACTAGCTTTTGAGATCTTGACTGTCATCATAAGAGATGTATAAAGTTTGTTAGACGTGCGTAATAGTTCACGAGGAAAAAAGCTGTCTGCTTCAAGTAGGTTATGAGAATATTAAAAGTTGAATACAGAGAAGTCAGTGGCATAGTGTATCTGGCCCATAGCAGAGGACTTCCATCTGGTAAATTTACTTTAATTAATATCCAGAGCATAAATTTACAAACCAGCCAGAAGAAATGGACTATGGTGTTTATCCTTTAAGTGAAATGCTAACAAAACTCTGACTCTTCAGTAAGAGCCCTTCCTATTCCTTCCCCAAAGACGAGGTAAGGTCAGCTTACAACTGGCTAATTTTCTTTGGCTTTTCTGTGACCGAGCTTTACAACATTGACATTTGTCAGTAAAACATAGCGATTTAAATTGTGCAGTTTTGAAAAATTACTTGGGGAATTTTGGTATAGTTGTAAGTTAGATTTATTTGAGTGTAAAGCAATTATTGAAATACAGTTTTTTACACTTAAGAAGGAAATACAGAATTTTGTCTTCTGAGATAAACTATTCATTTGCAAAAGAAAATGTTGGGGCTTGTATGAATTCCTGATCTTTTCCCTTCCATCCTTGTATTTAGGAAGGTGGATACTGCCTAATTACAGTCCCAAGCAAAAATGTCACCCTAAAGAGATTTAAAAATGCCACCTGGGCCAGGATGTACTTTCAAACATCTCAGAGTAGGAATATCCACTGCAGCCCCCTTATGCTCAGTTTAGGGACAGATTCAGCTGCCCATACTTGGACACCTGGAGCAAGTCAAGGTTCCCTCAGCCATCACTCAGCTTCCAGCACCTGCCAGAGGAGGACATGGGTGTCCATTAGGTTTTGTATCTTCCGGATACCTCAAGCATCTTAGGTGTCATTAGACACCACTGTGCAGTTGATATAGCTGGTGACATGTAGGGAATTAGTGTCCTAAGGCAGACGGGTCTCCCACGTCCTGGGCTGATCAGACCTCCACTGGCTGCAAGGAGCCGAGATGTGCAGGCACGTCCACATTGTCTCTGGAGCTGAGTCCCACCCTGGCTTTTCTCCTTCAGAGACTTAGGGTATTGTCTGGTTTTGGTAACAAACCACTTCATATTTCAGCCTTGGGAATAGCTGAAGTGCAGCTATGGTGTTCGTTAAGCATAGCTTAAAAATTACAGGAAGTAACTTTTTTTATTTAATAAGTAAATTAATTTAAGTGAAATTCTATTTAATGTCACCTTGCTGGAACAGGGTAAGAAAAAGGAGGAAAGGTTACCACTTTTACGCTGGCTGTGGAATTCGTGCTATTGCAAACCCTCTGAAGTGCTTTCTCCAAAGCTGGTGTAGAAGAGTCTTGCCAGGACAAGTGGCTTTTCATGTGTTGTTTTATGGACTCACATTTGATGGTTTCCCATGTGTATTTAAAGGCTGAATTCCAGTCCCTAGTGAATGACTCGGAAAGCATATGATTTCGAAATGAATTAATTTGCAATTTCCAACAGAGGCATCTGCTGACCAGTTGTGAGAGGGTCCAGGTTCTTGAGTCCTACCTATTGTAGTCTTGTGCATGCTTTATTTTGAGCCTTCTGTGCTTATCCTAGATATTTCTTTGTAAATGAGTGAAATGAAATATAAATAGCTTCAAACAACAATGCAAGTTATTTAAAAAAATCCCACTCATATATCAAAACATGTTTAAAACTCATTCAACTAGTGCTCATTTTCATGAATCACAGTCTAACACAAGACTGTGTTTCTTTATTTTCATTGTCTATTTTAGTTGAGAAAAATTTTCCTCCTTCTTTTACTAGCAAAAGAAAATTTACAGTATTCCCTCTACTTTATTTGTCACAAAACAAAACATCTTGAAGGCGAGTAGCTGTACTAGAGAAAAAACATGAACTCTGGAACTGATAAAAATGGGATACTGTCAAGTGGATATTTTCAGGGGAAATGATCATAGGCATAGTTTCATGAGTTCCACAAGCCACAGGAACAAAACATCTTGTTTCACAAAAAATTTAGTAATAATTCTAAACACAGAGGAACTTGAACTTTAACATTGAATCCTCATCCATTTTATTTGCAGTTTGTTTCTTATGGTGTTTTTTTTTTTTTTTTAAATATAGTTCAACAGTGTTCAGAATAACAAAGTGAGAAACTATCATTCTAATTAAAGCAGCTATGGCATTCAAGAAAGCAAAAACTAATAGCATAGTAGGAAGCTATAAGCAGTTTAAAAATTATTCTAATCAAGGGAAAATAGCTCAGAGTCTTCATAAGCAGATTTTGTATTTTTTGTGCCCTGAAGACAAATAATAAATCTCAAGTGTTTCAGGAAGCCAATGTAATGAAATGACCTTTTTTAAAAAACTAAGGTTTTTTTGGAGGAAAATATATGATCATACTGCAGTTAGACTGCTATTAAAGTAAAGCACCGCTTCACCACTTCACCACTTCATGTGCAACCAAGAAAGGTACCTGCAGCAATATTTGTTTAATCGAGTCAGACAACATTAGGTTGAACTACTGTTTATAAACGGTAACCTGTCTTTTAGTGGCTGAAGCAGTGCTTCCTACTCCTGTGAAACAGGTGAATATTTGTTTGATATCTAGGTAATTCGTATTTCTGGCAGCCTGATATAAATACTACCTATTTGTATATGAACCTTGGTATGAGTCCATTTAACCATGACATTTTCATTGTAATTTGAGCTTTGTTTTGAAAAAGATAAATGAATTATTAGTGCAAGTTTCTAAAAGTGAATTTCTGACATGGACAGACAGCCTGGAGACTATGCTGCTTCTAAGAAGTTATAAATTTCTTTTTTTGAGAGAGAATGTAAGTTAGTAAGATATTAACTTCAGGGCTTGATCACAATATAAGCTCTATGCTTGTTTCAGCAGTCCCTGCAGTTTGGGGGTGGTTGGCCTGTTTTGACACCTGACCCCTGTGGTGCTGGAGAACTGTCCCCAGAAGGGGACCTTTCAGTTTGGCTCTGGTCCCCGGTGCCGCAGGAGCCATGACAATGATGCTGTAGGTTGAATGTCTGTGGATTTAAGCTCTGTCTTAAAGCTGGTTAGAGTCATTTATCCCCCAAATTCCTGCTGCAAAATTGTTTCAATGCTTCATTTGCCTAGTGATTAAAAAGGATCTAAATTACGCTAGATTTATTCAAGTCCAGTTTCCACCCTTTGTTCGTATACCATGATTGTCCTTTGGCTTAAACAGCTCCTTTACAGCCCTGTTATATTTAGCGATAGCAGTCATCCTCTCTCTGAAGAAGACAAGTTTTTTTCTGTCTCCTTTTATGACATATTTTACATTCTTCTCATCATCCTAGTAGTCCTTCTCTGCAGCTGCTCCAGCCTAAGTTAATCTTTTTTGAACACAAGCGTTTGTAATTACGCACAATAATTGAAGTGATGTCTTAGCAATGCTTTACCAGTACTGTACTAATACTCCCCCATCATTACTAGAAATATTTGAGCTGATACATACTAGGGCAGTGTTTGCCTTTTTTCACATCAGTAGCTCATTGTCAGACTGTGATTGACTAATGTGGATTTGAGCTTTCTCCTCAGTCATTTCTAGCTTATAGCTGAAAGTATTCTTGTTATTATCTGAAGTGCATGACCCTACACTTTCTACAAGAGGCAAAGAATCCACTTGGTATACTTTTTTCCAGTTGTTAATCATACTCTTTAAAAAGGTGCCTAATTTCTAATTTTGATGTGTCTTGTTTGAGCTTCCAGGAGCTGGTTCTTGCTATGTCTTTTATGGTGTGCCTGAAAGTCCTTTATTAGGTGATATTTTTTTTATGTTAGGATACTTATCTACTGAAATTAAATCACTTGTCAATTTCAAGAAATAAATTATAACCTATAGAGATTGAACACTAAGTTTTTAGTGTAAGGAATCTTTTTTATATCTAAGCAGAAGGTATAAGGCATATTAGCTTTTCTCCAGACTGTAGCAATTTTCAGCTTCCTTCTAAAAATATGATCCCCAGCCACAGGTATTCTTGTAGCCTCAATTTCTTATCCCTACAGGTCTGTGGGGTTTCCATTTTGCTTTGCTCTGGTTTTAAGGCAGACTCGGTTTACCAAAGACTCTGTTTACCATATTCCATATGACTAACCTGATTCAGAATTTGTTCCCACTTGGCCAATGTTTGTATCATTCAGAAAGTGTCGCAGTTGGTGATTTCAGATCCGCTTACAGATTACTGATGAAAATGCTGACTCACCGCAATACTCGCGAAAGTGCTATTTAATGGTGATTTATAAGGGACAGCTGGCCTAAGTGTTTCAAGCACTTAATGCCATAAATGTATGGTTTGATATTGTTTTTGACTGTTTTTGGATATAGGGATATTGCATTTTTAAGTAAAGTGCCTCAGGAAAGGCTAAAAATTATATTCTGAAATTAAGTGAATTGGAGTTGACAATTAAAATAAAAAGTTTCAGAATATTCTGGACACAAAAGTATTATTTCAGTGAAAACAGATTACATCATTTTCCTGCTCTGCTAATTAACAATGGGGAAGATTAGTTATTATGTGAAATTCAAGCGGTTCAACAAGAATTCACTTGATTAATACATGCAGAATAATACATGTTAGTCAAATACTGTTTTCCTCCGAGATCCCATTAAAAATTTGATCAAAGTTTAATTACAACATAGGCCAGTTATGTTTAGATGTCGCTGAAAGCATCAAGGCCCTTCAAATGATGGGAATAAAACAAAGGGAATCGACAATTGTCATGAACCAAACTGGAAGTCTGCAGATTTCATTTTCAGCCAAATAGCTGCACAATATAGAGAAGAGTGCTCTTTTGGTGATGGCTCATTGCAATGAAAGGGTATCTTTCATTATTTGTGGTTCATTTTAGTTCCAGAAGTTGCTTGAGGACTTGACAGGTATGTAAAGGAGCTCTTGGATTTTATGAGCACACCATTCTGAGTAGATTGGTGATAGAGAAACCCCTGACCACTGTGCACTGGATTTCATGAGCCCCGGTGGTTTGCTTTGGAATTAGCTGTTTGATATTTTCTTGGGTCTACTTCTCAAGAAGGAAGGTGAAGGTAGCTCTGTTCTGCAGTTCTCTAGTGAGGACTGTCATTTGAGAGCTACTTTAGGAAACAGGTTGAAGGGATGGGTTGTAGAGCAAATCCGAACAGGGATATTTAAGGTCTACAGAAAGCATAGAAACAGCTAGAGTAGGAAGAATGGGATGGCAGAGAGGTTGAGGCCAAGGAGGTTTGCTGAAGCAATGGGAGTGAGGGAGAAGTAAGCATGAGAACAGAGGAACTAATGGAGATGAAGCTGTTCAAATCAAAGTGTATCTGCTTCTTCCTTGTGAAAAATTAATCCAAGAACTCAGATGTTGGGTTAGGGGGAATTAGAATGAATGGTTTGTACAAAATGCGTGAAAATTTGTAAGTTAGCCTTCAATTCACGGTCAACATAGGGATTCCTGGAATGTCCTGCAATATGGCATAACTGCGTTTTTTAATTTAATATGACACAACCCATTGGTGGTCCTTCAGGAGGGAGTGAAGAATGGGATGTTCTTTCTTTGAGCAGTTCTAGGGAAGAACTGCATGACCACGTCATAGCTCAGTAAAGCTCTATGGGAAAAACATAAGCCTCAAAGCAGAAGTACTGCTATTCCTGTTAAGATCATCAGACCAAAGAAAGGCTTTCCTTCAGGAAATCTCATCTGAACAGAATTCTCAGAAACTCTAAAATAACGTTTTCTATGATATACTGGATTTTAAGACATATTTTATGCACAAAAATATTGTACTGATGTAACAACAGGAGCTCTAGGAAGGGAGCTGTGATCAAACTGATATATTCTCTAGCAGAGATCCAATTCTAACAGGATAAAGATACCTTATACTGCACTAGCTTATTAATTTTCCCTGTAAGAAGACCTATACTGATATGAAGCACACTTATATCTACAACTGTATTTGTAGAGATGTAGTTACTTAACTATTACTTTTTTGTCCAGGTGCTCTGAGGTATTTCAGGCTCAGCTTTGAATATAGCCATACATTCATTTTTATGAATAATGCATCACATTAAAATGATCCACTTCAGCAGCAAAGATTTGTTTGTTTCATAAGATATTTGTCTTGAATATTATTTTCAACTTTCCTGTACTAATACAGAATCTTCTGTTACCTTAATGATTTCAAAGCACCCCAGAGAGAGCACCAAAAAAATCTGCCTCACCACTACTTTTCAGAGATTTATCATGACCTCTCTTCAATTCAGCCTTTTTTTGCTGTCCTTAGTGTTCTTTAAACAATCTTTCAGTAACTCTTACTTTTTTCCTACTTCAAAAAGTAAATTAAATTTACTGAGGTAACTATCCCTAATGGTACGGTTCTCCTAAAACAATCCACCCACATTATACGTCTCTGAAAAATGCCATTTGCACAGAGTAGAATTAATTATAAAAACATTTAAAATCTCTGAATGCCACATCTGCAGTGAATACTGAGAATTTGTTTTGGCTCATAGACTGTGATCTCTAACAAGAGTCTTTGTTTTGACAGTCAGTGCAAAAAAAGGTGCCTGCTAGCAACAAAAAGATTTCTTTCCTTCATTTTCTTTGAAATAGCAGTATTGTAAGGCTAGCTAAGGTGAATCACGATCTCTTTTTGTTGCATATATTAATTTTTTGTGCTCCATAATCCTTATTATTGAACAATGCTTGAAATTTTTGTGCAACTGAATGGACATAAGTTACAGCTAGCCTTCTGTGGAGCTCATCACAGGCAGCTATCTCTCCATGTTGTTTATAAAAGGAGCGTAACTATTTACTGTGTGAGGACTGGCTCATTAAGCATCTAAACTATAGGTTCAACTGGTCTGGGCCATACCCGTGGGAGTTATCAGGGGCTAACTGCCCAAGTGTTTGCTCAGTTTTTATAAAAGTTTTACGACTTTATATATTCTCACTGGTAGCTGACTTAAGCAGCTGAAAGCTAATTTGGAGATGCTCATGTGAGTCTAATTATTCAGAGAACTGATTTCAGCATAGCCAAACTTAATGGTAAGATAGTTAGTTCAAGTGGTATAAGTTGCCGATATGGGTTGGACGGATCTGGGCTTAGGTTGCACAGTGTGAGGGGCTGTGTGTTTGCATGTAAGAACATGTTTTATTTCCTTTATTTTGTATTTTAAAAAATCTCTTAAATGTATCATTTAAGAAGGAACAAGGGAAAAAGAAGCATCCAAAAGTTGGAAGATAATATTGCATGTTTTTGGTCTTTCCATTATTATTATTTCTCTATGGCTATCAAAATATGGCTATCTATTTGAAGCTTAGATGCAATTTCCAAAGTGCTATCTGTACTCTGTACTACACTGCATAGAGCTATGTAAGTAATAATAATCTGCATGTACCTCTGAAAAAAAATCCCGTATACACCTCTATGCAGAGTATCGGCAGCCCTTGAGCTTTTGATATATTGCCAGGACAACCTGCAGCTCTAGTTGTGCACTGCTGGTATTTCAAAATATTTACATGAAAAATAGACGGAAAACTTATTATGGAAATTGTTTCAAAGTGAGATATGGTGATTCACTGAGATAAACTGCAAAATAAAGACCAGGCATGGAGTTATAAGCATGGAGTATATCAAATTCATTACAGCCACAATTAGTCATCACAAATATTCTACCATGAATATTTTTTGGGGAAGAGGGACACAGGGGCATTGCCCACTCCTCCCTGTCTTTGCTCGCTTGTAGACACAGAGCAGCTTCCCCAGGAGGCCACTGCGATGCTTTCTTCAGCCTCATCTAGAATGGCTCTGTTGCCATTTGGAGTCACTTGCATGAATGTAGGCTTCAATCTACCCAAGAAGCAGTTTATTCAATACAATCTCTTTCCTCAATGATGATTTGGCCACTGCACTAAATAACATTCTGTTAGCTAGCTTTAGGCTCCCCCATTTTTCCAGATCAAACTACCTGACATGTTTGGCCCATATTTGTAGATCAGTTGGCAAGCATATTATTTACCAGGAATATCCTCTTATATACTAGTTTCTCTACCAATGAGGAACAAGATCCAGAAGCACTAACTCCATTCATAAATTAAAAGATGCCTTCCAAGAAAAGCATCAGTATCAGAACAGAGAACATGGACATGTGGAGAAGGGCTGATATTTGTGAGAGCTGATGTTACAGTGTGAGACAGCAAAGTTACAACTGCAAAGTACCTGGAAGTCCTAGCAAGAAAACATCTCAATTAGCATACATAGCAGGGCTGAGATTAATGTGAATTAGGAAACCTGTTCATTTTCTGAACTGCTAATCTGCCTTGAACAAGAAAAAATGTAGTTGAGACCTAGAGATGGAAAGTCAAATTTCCCCCTTTGTGATACACACACTTTCCCTATTGACTTCATTGTATTGCAAAACAACAATGAAGGGGGGAACTTCACTGTAGGGCTGCAGCTCTTTGAGATATTTTACTCGTTAAGGGTGTATTAGCAGGTCAAAAACCAAAGCCATGTTTTGATCTTCGTATTTTTAGCCTTCTTTTTATATGTTAATTGGAATGCTGCTCCCTAGTGTAAGTCCCTTGGGTGTTACTTTGACTTATTCTATTTTTTAAACACTTTTTAAAACAGCAGTAAAATCTTGGAACATTTATCCTACTACAGTCACAGTGGGGGTTGTTTGCTCGGAGAGGCAAGCTTTCAGCTAAGTGTTCATTAATGGAACTGAATCAAGCAAGTTTTAAGATTAAATTCAAGCATCTAGTTTGAAGACCCACAGCAGCAGGAGGAGTACCCGGGATGCTCTACTCCCACTCACCACCCGCATGTCACAACCTGGAGCCCAAATATTTTTTCCCACTTCTGTCCCAGATCCCGAAATGCAACTCAGACTTCTTATGGGTGATCATTTGCTTGGTTTTGTCCTCATACTGCCATAGCTCTAGGTAAAGCTTTCTTTCCAGCAAAGCTGTGAGTCGGTTTGGAGGTTATGTAGTGGAAGCCACCTGCACCCTATTTCTATAGCACACTTAATTTTTGCACACATTGTGGCATTAGCTGCTATCACATGAACATTGACTAGACTTCAGATGTGAATAATGTTTCTGTTTCAATTTTTTTTCCCCCATAAGTGCATAGGACACCAACCACAGAGGGGGCTGCAGGTCGCCCCCGTCCACGGAGCGGCGTGCGCTGGTCTGGGAGATACGGCTCAGCCCTGCTGCTGCGCCGACCCAACAGCAGCTTCATTACAGCGCTTCCAGGATAATATTTTAAGATCCTATATTGAACATGAAATGACTGCACAAGATTAGCCTTTAAGATTTAGTCATAAAGTGCTCTTTCGAGGACAAAGACTTCAGTAACAGCAGTCTTTTTCCCCCAAATTACTGTTTACATTGACTGATAGTTTACAAGAGGGTTACTGTTCTTGGTAGCTTGCTTATATTTGCCTTTCTTATATCTCATCTGGAAGTGCTCTTGCATATTTGGGACTGATAATGTTTTGTCTAGAAGAAGCAAGTTTCAGGCAAAGGAATGAAATGCAGAATTACTTCCTTCTCTGCTTTCTTGTGACTCTCAACTGACAGTATGTGTTGTCAGATAGAAATAAAAGTGCGGTGTTACAATTTTCTGTGTGTGGTATGTATGTCTTAATATATACCATATGGCTGGGGGGCATTGCACCAGATTTTTTCTCATGAGTGATTTTTTCTCACTAGAGTTAAAAGTAGTAATATGGAAATGAATGAGTAAAATGATTTGCTCTCCCTCTGGGCTTGTTGGTTGTGATTATTCTTGCTTATTTTAGTGTGTAAAGTTCGGTATTTAGGTTTTGTTTCCTGAAAGTTTTGCTGCTGTTCGTGTTTTTTATCTTGTAACGTGTTTTCTGAGGAGTTTTCTTCTTCATGGGCACCATTCTGCTTTCGGGGGCAGAAATTCAGACTGCTGGGCACGCTGCTCTTCTCTTTAGTAACTGCTTAGTGAAATACTCTCAACATTATAGTCCGTTGCTGATTAGTGGGGGAGATGCAGCATGGAGTGGGGTCATTGCAGTGTTTAAGATAGAACAGGAGGCAAAGTAAACTATTGCCCATTTCACAAGGGGAAGGGAATAGCTGCCAGACTTTGCAGTGATCAAGTTCCAGTTTTCTGTTTTGTCCTGTAATAATCATAAAAAAAGATGTTAAAGATGCATAAAGAATTAAAGCAACTGTTTGGGTGTTTGTAGAAAAGGAATTTTTCTTTTTTGCCAAAAATGCCACGGAAGTCTTCAAATAACAGCTGATATTTCTGCTTTGGTGATGAAAGGAAGTGTGAGAAGTGTGTAACAGGGAAACACTTTGATTTTCAAACTCCAGCTTTACAGAGCACCTGAATATCAAAACTTCTGCCTCTGTTCCCCCCGTGCACCTTCCTGGTGACAGCGAGGTGGCACTGCATGGCCGGGGTATCACCCTCACGGGGGTCAGTCGGGCACTGGTGGCCGATGCGGGTCTCAGCCCCCTGTCACAGCCACACTGGCTGTCACCTCCGGGTCCCCCCCCCTGTACCCCATCTTGCCGTTGGTACACAGCACCCGCCTGAGCACACGCTCACCCTCACAGGATGCTTTAGCCCAGGCCTAAAGCCTTGCCACCACTGCTGGCCTGCCAGCCAGAGCATCCCCAGTTTGCTATCCTATGCTATAAAAGCTGTAAATGTAATAGATTTGTGGTTAGAGAGGAGGCAAATCCAGCAGGTTTTATCTTGATACATCAGAACAACTGTGGAGCATACAGGCGATGTACAGGACTGTGCTTCCTTCCACCACTAATGTGATCCGGACAGAGATACTGGTGGGTTTTAGCCAGAGGTGTTGAATCTCAGCATAGTTTCAAAAAAAGAACTCCTGGAGATTGACAATTTTAATTGAAATTCCTCCATTCAACCCACAAAACGATTTTTCCTTCCCCGCTTCTCCCTTACCTCTCCCACCAACTTGTTCAGTGGTTTCTCAGCTCCCTTCGTCCGTTTGCAGAGGCTGAGAATGACCACGGTGCCCACTGAGCAGCTTTACTTACAGTTCTAGTTTTCATATTTATGAATCCTGAGGAATTTGTAACTTTTTCCTCAACTCTCAAAAAGGCAAACCAGTGCTCCTGTGTCACTGGCGTCAACTGCTGAAAAAAATGCAAACGTCTTCACTCCTGCACACAGTGTTACAGACACTGTAAGTAGTGTTTACAAATTGCACGTTGTAGTGGTTGGCCATGTTTAAATGTATGAAGATAAAACCATATTCTGTCATTGCCACAGCTGGCTTTTCCCTCGCAGACGTGTAGCTCCTTCATGCAGTCTTTCCTGAGCAGATAGGAAAGGCTTTTATGAGACACTGCTGCCCCAAAATTCCCCCAGAGGCTGTGGGACTGGCCATACTGCAGGTCACTTCAGTGTCCCAGCAAGGGGACGTGGGGCTGTAGGAGGCCTTACCGAGCTCATCCGAACATGGGCATCACTGAGGCTGCTGTTAAGCCAAGCCATGGGGAGGGACTCATGAGACCCGGGCCACCTCCAAGACTGCTCCTCTGGATAGAAGCTGCCTCCTGTCTCCAGTTCCATGGAGATGTTTCAGCTGGCGCTGGTGAAGCACACACGGTGGCTTCTGTACACAATACATGGTTTCAAGCTGACTTTCAGATCATCTGAGATAAGGAATTGGGGAATGTGACAGAATAACTTGCATAACAACATCACTCCAAAACAGGAAGAGATGTCTGTCAATGATGAATACTCCATCCGGAAAAAGACTTTCATGGAAGTCCCTCTGGTTTCATTATATAGTTTTCCTTATTGATTGATTTGACTGACTTAATTGGCTTTGGAGGAAACTATCAATTTTAAAACATCAGAGTTCTCCAATAATGTCGATAAAAGAGACATAAAGTGTAATTAGGGACAGTGCAAGTGCAAGGAAGATACCAGGCACTGAGCGCATCCTTCAGTGACTGAGGCAGTGACGGCAATGTGGGCAAATGCAAAATATGTCTGCGGGCAAAGGATCAAAATAAGAGGAAATGCGTTACAAGGCAGACTGCTGCCAGAAACCATTAAGTTCATTTAAAATAAATTAAAGAGAGTCTTGGGGTTTTGTAGGTAAAGCCTTGAAGCCATTATCCCAATTAGTCATACAAGGCTACAGAAGAGCAAAC
This sequence comes from Gavia stellata, assembly GCF_030936135.1. Lineage (NCBI taxonomy): Eukaryota > Metazoa > Chordata > Aves > Gaviiformes > Gaviidae > Gavia > Gavia stellata. The sequence continues at coordinate 14,648,859 of NC_082597.1, read as the reverse complement.
AGGCTATCACGACGTGTCACCAGTGCCAGTATAGCCAAAGAAGGGGTGTTGTCAGTATGCGAACCACTAAGCCCAGCACAGCTAGAGTCTGGGGTGAAGATGAGTTAAAAAATTGTTTTTTGGAAGCTACTGCCTTGGAAAGGATGCATTATAGATCTAATCAGGATGTACGTGTGTTATAGATGAGTATTGGGCAGTTACATTTTTACTGGGCTGTGTAGTTGTTTTCTAGTCACTGCACAGCAGTGTTTCATTTGATGTTACTTGCGCCGGTAAGCAGGGAGGTTTGGTTGGTTCATGGCTCCGTTTAAGTGGGCAGGTCAGCATGGTTTTGTCAGTTAAGACTGCTGCTTTGCAGTTTCACCTCTACCAAAGAAAATTCAGGGCAATTCCAGGGGCTCCAGTGCTGCCTTGGTGAATTGTCACTGCCGTAAGGAGAAGGATGTGGTTACTGCTGGCCCTGACAATGAGTCTGGTGAGAGCAGATGTCTGGCATGATAACGGGGTGGTCCTTTGTCACATTTGTCACCGGTACAAAACCTATCAAGCAGTGTGTCTGATGTTTGGCTCCTGGGACACATATTAAGGTTTGTGAAGTGGAAAGATTCAGAACAATGTGACATTTTTGGGAAGTTTTACAGGAGTTGCTCATATGGATGAGACACTCACCAGCCAAATACAATAACAGTAAAAAAACCACCCAAAAGTGAGTGCAAACCAGGGACAGCTGCTTTTCTGCAAGAGAGTAAACTGGAATACATTGCTAAAATCAACCTATGAAGAGCTAGTACAGAATGATGGTATCAGCCCAGCAGGTTTCTATAAAGAAAAATATAAAAGTTGCTATTATAAAACATTCTGGGGCTGTTAGGAAAACATTTAAAATAGATTTTGGCTCAAGCCTTTGAAAAGACATTTTTTTCTTCTTCTGTACTTCAGCAACACAGTAGCTTATTAGCATTTTCTATTTATATTACTGCTGGTCCCTGTTTACTGTTACTAAAGCTACTTGCCTTAGAGCACTTAGTATTGTGTTGCTCTCTATGCAGCACTTAGACTTCAGCTGTAAATTGTCCTCTCATCCTTCTTGTCAATGGCCACCCTAAAACCACCACCAACCAACCACCCCCGCCCCCCTGACTCACGCAGCCATATCGCACATTACACAAGGGGCTCATTCAGTGTCTCGGGGAATTATGCAAATGAAAGGGGATATTCTCCTCCCCATGCACCACAATTTCCATATGTGTAACTCCTGTTAGATTTAATGAGACCGGCACTCATAAATCCCTGAGATGAAATTATACCCCTAAGTGGGTTCTAACAAAAGGCTGCTCAAAAGTTTTGATTAACAATCCCTTAAAAGTAGAACGTTAAAAGAGAGATTAAGCAAAAAAATATTCTCTCTTTCAGAACAAATTTTCGTAAATCTCTACATTAGGATTTTATTCCTGCCAACCTGTGTTTCTAGAGAAGTGCTTGCTTCAGTAAGTATTCAAAAATGGGAACATAAAGCACTGCTTGTTAGCACTTAAATGCCCTAACCTGATCTGCTTCATACCTGGATTCCAAATTGTGAATGTAATTCAAATGTGAACTTGCAATAAATTGTTGTTTTCAGAACTATGAAGAAAACACATTTATATTTCATATATGTGGCAAAACGTTATAAACCCCTTATACTTTGTCCCAAGTCTGAGCCACTTCAGCACGGTGGTACCCCCCACCCAGGAATCAGATCGCTGTATTCAGGCTCTAGTTGGCTCCTGACCACAAAAGGAGTTATGGATTTTAGTGACAGACTTTATTAAGTTGTTATACACTTATCCATTCCTTTTCTACTGTTCTTATTAACCTGTGGATTATATTTTCCCCAGCAGTGCATATGCCGAAAGGATCTATTATTTAATAATGAAGCAGTAAAAGTAGTAGTGAAATAAACACATGACTTCAAGAAAGATAAAGGTAATATACTGCTGGCTGGAAGAATGTATCTGATGGCTGCTGGTCTTTTCTTTCGTCATACTATTTAATAATTTATCAAACCATCCTGACCCTTAATTGATCACAAGGGCCACCAAGTGCTTTAGCAGGCTGTTACATTCTATCAAACGAGATGTGTTTTTCCTGTGAAGCAAAATGAAATCATCCCCCAAAAATCAATCAGCAACAGCATATTTTAGCTAGGTGCGGGCAGTTCACTTAGGGACAGATTCTGCGCCTTTACTCACTTTGAAAGGAGCTTGCATGGGTAATTCAGTTGCCTTTAACTGGCTACTTGCTTGAGTAGAAACTGCATGAGCTCATAATTGTACATTTGTATTCAAGTTTAAGAAATGATAGTTATCAGCTCCAGATATTTCTTTACTCCCAACAGTCCTTTTTAACACAGTCTACAGATGTTTTTCTTAAACATATATTTAAAAAAAAAAACCAAACCAGAAAGAAACTCAATTTTCTTCCTACCACTAGTTCTCCTCAGAATTTTAAGACTTACATTTCAGAGTCCTGAAAGGGGTTCATAACAGTTTAAGGATGTTGCTGAAATATTCTTCCAGTAACTAAAAATAAACCGTTATTTCACTCGCTATAGCATTCAGGAAAACCACATATTTAATTTTTACATGTGTTTACAGGTAAGGATCAAAAAGGTCCTTTAAAAGTCCAAAGAGACCTAGGACAAAGGGAGGTGCCTAGCTCTGAAGACATGGTCTGAAAGCTGCAGCTCCAGGAGCTGTAAAATGCATTTGGTGTCTATATACATTCAGTGAATAGATTTTAGCCTAAAAACTTCCTTAGGGCCTGCACTTGGATTTCTGTGAATTCAGGTCTTGCCAGCTACCTGCCCAGCTGTGCCACAGCCTCTGTTGCTCCCCAAATGATGTGGAGAGGCTTTCTCTTAACTTGCAGGAGAACCCTGGTTCTGCGGTGGTCCTGGAGACCTGTCCTACAGGGACTTCACTAAAAAGCCAGGCTCCTTGTTAGTAGCCACCAAGCTATGTCACTTCTCCCAGCACTCTTGCATCTGAGGAGTGCGGTCTTATACACAACAGGAGAGTGGGGGTACCTCTATACACGATTAATCTTCAACTTCATAGAGAGGATGTGCTTCTGGGAAGAAGAGACTATGGGTGTAAGCTCTCTGCCAAAGTGATTGCTTTAAACGATAGATTATTATAAAATATGTGGCTACCAGCATCTCACCATTTAAAAAAAAAAGAATTGTCCTACATCCCCTCTCAGAACAGGTCCCTGGTGCTGCTTGGGAGAAGCTAACTGCACCTCTGGTTCGGCTGCTTTAGCATGGGTTTCAGCACAGAAGGTGTATTCTGGCACAGTCCCGTTTGCATCACTCCGTGCTCCGTAACACCAGGCAGAACCATGCTCAGCTTGTGGGTTTACGGATCACCTTTCGAGATGCTAGAGCCCGGGTGGAGAACATAGGTCCCCAGCTCTGTTTCCTGAGGGAAAAGGCTGTTCCTAGGACAAGGTACTTCATTTTTACGTAATGCAAAATCTAATTTGAAGGTATCTGTTTCTGACTTAAATTTATTATCTACTAATCAGGAATGATTACTTTCTGGAAGATCCTGGAATGATTTGGCATTTACAGCTTTATTTTCTTGGTTTTTCATCAATATTTTATGTTTGGCATTTTGCTGTCACTCTTATGCATAACTTTGAAAATGGAAGCATGCAGCAGATAATCAGTTTAGAGGCAGCAAAATCAGAATGTATTCATTCATTTTACACCTGTATTTAACATTAACCCTCTCCTTTACTGTCATACTCAATTCATATAATAGATAGGAAATGGTAGACTACCTACCATCCGGTACCATTAGGTACCAGGCTAATGAGGATATAGATGAAAGTCCATCCAGGGGGTTGCCTAGGGTGAGTCAGTCAGCCCCACACATTACGACTACCTCTATTAAGACAAAAAGGAGGGTAATTGTCGTAGGTGATTTCCTCCTGAGGGGATATCATATGCCGACCAGACCCAACCCACAGGGAAGTCTGCTGCCTCCCTGGGGCCCGGGTGAGAGAGGTCACTAGGAAACTCCCTGCTCTGCTACGGCCCACTGATTACTACCCGCTGGTGGTTTTGCAAGTTGGCAGTGATGAGGTTGCTCAAAGAAGCCTAAAAGTGATCAAGAGGGACTTCAGAGCACTGGGGCGACTGGTTGAGGGATCGGGAGCACAGGTGGTGTTTTCCTCAATCCCTTCAGTGGCAGAGAGGAACACTGAAAGGAACAGGAAAACGGACCTGGTTAACACATGGCTCAGAGGATGGTGCCGTTGGCAGATTTTTGGGTTTTTTGACCATGGGGCGGTTTACACGGCACTGGGCCTGCTGGCAGCAGATGGAGTTCAACTGTCCCCAAGGGGGAAAAGGATTCTCGCTCATGAGTTGACAAGCCTCATCGAGAGGGCTTTAAACTAGATTCAAAGGGGGAAGGGGATGAAACCAGGCTGCCTAGAGATGAGCCTAGGGGTGGCATGCTGCTGTTGGGGGCAAAATCGATAGCCCAGCTCAAGTGCATGTACTCCAATGCCTGCAGCATGGGCAGCAAACAGGAGGAGTTGGAAGCCATTGTGCAGCAGGACAGCTATGATGTAGTCGCCATCACAGAAATACGGTGGGACGACTCGCATGACTGGAGTGCTGCAATGGATGGCTATCAGCTCTTCAGGAGGGATAGGCAAGGAAGGAGAGGCGGTGGGGTGGCTCTGTATGTTAGGGAGTGTTTTGATTGTATAGAGCTAAACAATTGTGATGACAAGGTTAGGTGCTTATGGGTAAGGATGAGGGGGGAGGCTAACAAGGCAGATATCCTGCTGGGTGTCTGTTATAGACCACCCAACCAGGACGAAGAGGCGGACAAAGCATTCTACAAGCGACTGGCAGAAGCCTCACAATCGCAAGCCCTTGTTCTTGTGGGGGACTTCAACTTACTAGATGTCTGCTGGAAGTATAACACAGTTTAGGAGGTTCCTGCGGTGTGTGGAAGATAACTTCCTGACACAGCTGGTAAGCGAGCCTACCAGGGGAGGGTCCCTGCTTGACCTACTGTTTACAAACAGAGAAGGTCTGGTGGGAGAAGTGGTGGTCAGAGACCGTCTTGGGCTTAGCAACCATGAAATGATAGAGTTTTCAATTCTTGGTGAAGTAAGGAGGACGGTCAGCAAAAACACTACGATGGACTTCCAGAGGGCAGACTTTGGCCTGTTCAGGACAGTGGTTGAGAGGGTCCCTTGGGAGACGGTCCTGAAGGGCAAAGGGGTCCAGGAAGGCTGGAGGTTCTTCAAGAAGGAAATCTTAAAGGGTCAGGAGCAGGCAGTCCCCATGTGCCATAAGAAGAGCCGGCGGGGAAGACGACGGGCCTGACTGAACGGGGAGCTTTTGCTGGGACTCAGGAAAAAAAGGAGAGTTTATCACCTTTGGAAGAAGGAGCAGGCAATGGAAGAAGAGTACAAGGATCTCGTTAGGTCATGCAGAGAGGGAGATAGAAAGGCAAAAGCCCAGCTAGAGCTCAATCTGGCCATGGTTGTAAGGGATAACAAAAGATGTTTTTACAAATACATTAACAACAAAAAGAGAGCCAAGGAGAATCTCCATCCTTTACTGGATGCGGGAGGGAACATTGTCACTAAGGATGAGGAAAAAACTTTTTGACAAAATACTATCCTTTGGGTGAACTTTGCTCATTACAATCTCATTATAATACCAAAAAACACACCTCCATCCCAAAGCCACCCACTTCCAAGGTGTAACCACCCCTCACTGAGCTTGCGCTCTGGATTTTTCTTAGCCTATACCTTTAAAAGCAGAACGAGAACCTTTTACACCAATTACAATAGAGGTATGTAAGACTAGAGTCACTCAAGCTCCACCTGTAAGGATAAGTAATATAAAAATGGCTTAAGAGAGGAGGGATGCCAGGGAAGATACCATCGCAGACCACCTCTGACACCTGGGATCAGTCAAAGGGCTGAGCCTCTCTTCCCCCCCACAGGGATGCCTTTTGGTAAGATTCGAACACTTGGTTATACCGAGTGCTTCCCCGGGAAACTTAGAAATCTCTATAGAGTTGCTTTATAACTTAACACATTTGTAGCCAGGCTATATTATTCATATTCTTGGTATTTGCACATGCTTTGCAAGCAGTAATTTTATCACCATCAATCCAAAAGAGCTTGTGTATCTGTTGTTTCAATAAACTGCACTATTCACTAATCTAGCTGTGAGAGTTCTCATTGAACGCCACCAAATCCCTTAAGTGTGGCTGTGCTAGTTCATGGAATGCGACAAAGTTGAAAGTGTAAGGTGTTATGAATGTATCAGTAATCGTGAGAGTTCAATAGTTTGAACGCGACCGGACTTGTAACACAGAGAATTGGGCATCACTCAGAATCTAAGCCTAGCTGCCCCCAGCCCCTCTGATATCTGAGGACAAGCTGGAACGCAAGCGGGTTTTTCTGCCAAATTGCCTTGCCCTTTAACACAACACTTAAACAGGTGCACTCTTCGTTGGGTAAAAAATTGACTGGCTGGTCGAGCCCAGAGAGTCGTGGTGAATGGTGTGAAATCCAGTTGGTGGTCGGTCACAAGTGGTGTTCCCCCAGGACTCATTTTTGGGGCCGGTCTTCTTTAATATATTTATTGAAGATCTGGATGAGGGGATTGAGTGCTCCCTCAGCAAGTTTGCAGACAACATCAAGTTGGGCAGGAGTGTTGATCTGCTCGAGGGAAGGAAGGCTCTGCAGAGGGATCTGGACAGGCTGGATCGATGGGCCCAGGCCAGTTGTATGAGGTTCAAGAAGGCCAAGTGCCGGGTCCTGCACTTGGGTCACAACAACCCCATGCAATGCTACAGGCTTGGGGACGAGTGGCTGGAAAGCTGCCCTGCAGAAAAGGACCTGGGGGTGTTGATTGACAGGTGGCTGAAGATGAGCCAGCAGTGTGCCCAGGTGGCCAAGAAGGCCAACGGCATCCTGGCCTGTATCAGAAACAGTGTGGCCAGCAGGAGTAGGGAGGTGATCGTCCCCCTGTACTCGGCGCTGGTGAGGCCGCACCTCAAATCCTGTGTTCAGTTTTGGGCTCCTCACTACAAGAAGGACATTGAGGTGCTGGAGCGTGTCCAGAGAAGGGCGACGAAGCTGGTGAGGGGTCTGGAGCACAAGTCTGATGAGGAGCGTCTGAGGGAACTGGGGTTGTTCAGTCTGGAGAAGAGGAGGCTGAGGGGAGACCTTATCGCTCTCTACAATTACCTGAAAGGGGGTTGCAGAGAGGTGGGTGTTGGTCTCTTCTCCCAAGTGACTAGTGATAGGACAAGAGGAAATGGCCTCAAGTTCTCCAGGGGAGGTTTAGGCTGGATATTAGGAAAAAATTCTTTACTGAGAGAGTGGTGAGAGACTGGAATAAGCTGCCCAGGGAAGCGGTGGAGTCACCCTCCCTGGAGGTGTTCAAGGAACGTGTGGATGAGGCATTGCAGGACATGGTTTAGTGGGCATGGTGGTGTTGGGTTGATGGTTGGACTTGATGATCTTACAGGTCTTTTCCAACCTCAGTGAGTCTGTGATTCTGTGGTTCAGTGCCTGAAAGTCTATTGAGACTTAGCCTCAATGAAGTATTTGCCAAGGACCTTGATATGCAGATGAATTACTTGTATAATGTTCTGTTTTAGGAAACTGTTTTCTAAGAAGGATATGTAAGGAGGACATGTCATGTTCTAATAAGGAACATCACGTGGTTACCATGTGTAAGTCAAGACTATTACAGATCCACATTTCTCAGAAAGTAGAAAAGGATGTGAATTTTACTGCATCTCTCTTCCTCCCCTGTTGGGGAAGCTACACACCAAGGTGAAAGTAATAATGAGTTCAGGAACTGCACTTGCATTTGGCCATTTATGGACCACCTAAAACAACATCTTCACATCTCATTCACCTTCCTGTATGCCACCTTAAAAAACAGGGAAAACATTTCCCTGCATTAGCTGCTACATCCCTACTGGTGATTCTAATTATCAACAAAATAATTTTCCACATGTGAAGATTGAAGCTATGTATTTGTCATCTGACTTTATGTAAGATTTTCCATTCAGTAAGATTTGTCTATCACTGGATTTCTTGCATTTAATCTATCTCTTGAAATCTACCTCTTCACATACAAGTTCTTTGATTCAGTGACTATAAATAGTGCATTGAATAGGGCTAAGTGTATTTTTCAAAGTTTACACAATAAAAACAGATGCTGAGTTAAATCTTGAGAGGGACTGAGCCTGTCTAGTTCCTCTCCTAGCAGTGTTATTGGCAGGTACAAAGCATGTCTGGGATTTGAACGATTATGCTGGGACTTCTAAATCCTCAGAAATTTTAGGGGATGGAGAATCTAGAAAGTGCAGATGTCTGAAACACGTCAGTATGATGAGTGCACACTGTAAAAAACAAGGGAAAAGGAGTTCAGAGAGATGCTAACGGCATCTTTATATGTAGCAGTTCTAGAGCTGTGGATGTGCAGCTGTCACAAACCTTTGAACATTTCAGTGTTAAATAAGTGACATGGAAATACTTGATTATTTGCCAAGGTGTTTATAGTGTTTTACATAGACAGACCGTAAAACTTTACCTTAAGATTGTTACTTTTTGAAAATACGAGACTTGAATGTATATAGTTGCACTGATCAACAGGACGTGCCAGGGGATGCCTGGAGAACAGTGCTGACCTGAGCCAAGCACCTTGAAGGAAGGCATGCTCTGTCTTTGAAGCTGTCTGAGGTACATACAGGATAGTTTCTGAGAGCTGCTATATAATCAGGGTTGTCTTGCATTAATTATATTTTTTGCAGAGAATCTTGTTTCACATTTGTTCTTAGATTTGTATAGGGCAAACATTCAGTCTGGGAAAGCAGCTTGCCAGGTTGGAGAGGGGATGGAAGAGAAGGGAGGAGTTTGCCTTCCATAGCAGGGGACTGCAGAAAGACTGGAAGCAAGAGGGGGAAATAAAATTCTTTATCCTTAATTTAGTGAGTTCTTAGTATCAATTGCATTGCTCCATTTTTTGCATTTTTATGATTTTTATGTTCATCTGTTCAGTATAAAACTTTGGGGTTTAAGCATCAGAAATGTTTTTTTAATATCACTCTGTCGCTCACTGAAGTTTCAGTACTTATTTTTTGTGAAATGTTCTGAAGACTCTGAACTCCAAACTGGATTTGATGTAACGGTCCAGCAGATGAGGAGAGATTGTTCTTATTCTAAAAATTATCACAATAAATTATTAGTAAGCTATAAAGGCAAAATGGTGATAAAATAATAAAACCAGGATTTTTAATATTCTCTGTGCAATTCATTGACTTTTTTCTGCAAAAGATTGAATGAGTTGTTTTTTCATTGTTTAGAATTTATTCTAGTCACTGCAAAGTTGTTCTTTTTTTAAACTGTAAATCAAAGGAAAAAGAAATTCTCCACAGATGTTGTATGTGTTTGATGTATTAGACACATTTTTGCAGTCTACTGCCTGAAACCTAGGGAATTCATTAACTCACAAGTTGCTGCCAAGGAGGGAAGTGGTCACATTTCCCAAGCTGGTGTGCCTGTCTCCCGGCTGGGGGATGCGGTTAGGGCAGTCTTTGTCCTCCCTTGTATTTGGCTGGCTCTCGAGAAAGGGGGATTTCTTCAAACTGAAGGGCTGTTCCTGTTTCTCCCCTGACAGTGTCTGTTATTTAATTAACCTGCTAAAGTCTGTAGCTGGCTCTGTTTCCCATTGTGTAGCCAGAGATGATGATAGATGAGAGCTGGTGCTCTGTATCAGTCCCAGAGACCCTGTCCCACATCACTGAAGTCACTGGCTTTAGCGCAAACTTCAGAGAGGGACCAGACCCACAACTCCAGGAAAGAAGCAGAGTTACCACCTTTCACTCTCAGCAAAGCAAAGCAGTTGGCTAAATGCCACTCGCATTGTGAGAGACCTCTCTGGGCATATTTTTGGACACATCTGTCTCGGCAGGGCACCGCTGGATAGACTTCAGCAGTGAGATCAGGGCAGTGAGCCTGGGCACCAGTCAAGTGGGTGAGGATCAAGTCAAGATCTTTGAGGATCTTAATGCCACCCCTCCCAATTAGCCAAGGAAGGCAAATGAAGACTTAAAATGGTGGTACAATGTGGCAAGAGATGGCCAAACCTCAGCTACATCTAGTGTCTTGCAATAAACTAGAGTCAGTAAAGTACCACCTCCCTGGATCTCCCTACTACTGCTCTCCAGAAAAGAGGCTCCAGGGGAGCCTAAGCCTTCTCTGTGGCAAGCCTGACCCAGCGGGCTTTAGCATCACTTGGGGATTTGAGCTGAAGGGTGTAACTGTGTGAATGATTGAAGACCTTATGTGTATGCTTCAGTGGGGAACTAATTGAAAAACCCTGAGTGAGAAGGTTGTGGTAATTTGTAAAAGACACAGGCATCACTGCCATCACCCACTGCCTCCTGTCATTCCTGGGACAGATTACTTAAAATCACTGTGGCTTCAATTCTCCACCCCAAAACTGAAGCTGGTTTAGAATTTCACAGCCCTCAGGACAAATAACATATATAACCCTGAGCTATCATCTGTGATTCTCACCAGTATCTGAGTGGGATTTCAGATGTTGCTTTTGATCTATAAAACACTAAATGGTTTGCTTGTGAGACAGCCCCCGTCCCTGCACCCTGCTGCTGGCATGGCAGTCGCTGGAGAGGCACCAGGTGGAGCAGCGTGTTTGCATCAGAAGGGATTCGTCCCCCTCCTTGGTGGAAATCTCTCCCTTGCAAATTCCTTCTGCCTCTGGATCTGTGAGGGGTTACGAGAAATGTCTGGGTTTACGTTACAGAAGAATTGCCGTCAAAAAAAGATTGTAGAGGATTCTGAGAGGCAGAGATGGGTTTTATTTCTCTGATGTTGTTTGAATTGCAACAAGTAGATATGAGAAATACCAGCCACTAGAAACTTTCTGAGAGACAATCATTTAACAGCTACACTCACCTCATTGAGCACAGAGGTACCTGCTACCATTTGCTTTTCCTTTTGATCCTATTAGCAATGTTTTGGCCCACGTGACTATTTTCTGAACTGAAGGTTCAATATTTGACGTAACCTGGAACAAGGCATTTCCTTCTGATAAGTACATTCAAAAGAATAGTTTCAACATTTATTGTTTAATGTACTAGGATTAAAGGTGTAGTAACCCACTCCAGCAAGATTGCCTTACTTTAAGCCTAAGGGTGTTAAACAAACAATCAAGTTTGCACTAATTTGTAGGAAACTACAGAAGGGCTCTGAGGGGGAGAAGATTGCTGTCTGATATTGTCTTTTTGTTCAAAAATACAGTTCTTTTGTCTAATAATGAACTGCAGTGAATTCCAGAGGGAGGGATTAATAGGCGACATTTACATTCATCCAGGTATTAGAGGCTGATTCAAAAAAAATCAAAGGAATGTATACTGGCAAAACTGCTGAAGGTTGCGGCTTTTATTTCAGATCAGAATAAGAGTTCACAAATCCAAAGCTCATCTGCTTTTTTCCCAAGTCGATGTGCCTGTCTACTAAAAGATAACACCTTTCTCTAAAAGCTTCATTTTGCTTTTTAAAACAGCATTTTTCCTTCAGGTTTTTTGTTTTCTTTTAGGTCTGTAATGGGTGTAAATCAGGTAATGGAATAAGACTGATTTACAGCATCTGCAATCCAGCTCTTCTTTAAAAATGCAAATAATTCCTCTGCTATTGGTCTCAAGAAGAATAATGGTAATAAAATATATGGAGTCTTGTAGTAAATCCTAAGTCAGCCTTGGCTCAAGCAGAGGCCATCTCCGATGTTTTCATTGGCGTCAATTGTTGCCGTGATGAAACACGTGGCAGATGTATTTCTCGGTCTGTTAGCACCTTGCAATGAGCTATTAACATGTGTTACTATTTATCTCCCCTGTTTCTTTCTCGTAGGAATTATGTCTGACCACCAGTTTGGAAACCAGTTTATGTGCAGCGTGGTTGCATCACACGTGAGCCATCTCCCGACTACAAACCTCAGTTTTGTTTGGATTGCTCCACCTGCGGGGACGGGCTGTGTCAACTTCATGTACGTATACACGAAATGCCTATGAGAAGATAATCACTTTGGAGATAATGAAATGATCTAACCTGCTTGCACTGGGACCTTATATCTGTATGAAGGAGTCAGTCCTGCAAAGTGTAGACTTTAATAAGAAGTAAGAATATTGAGTTCTTCCTGGCTGAAAAGTTTTTGTGCATATCAGGACTTTATATTTCAAAGCATGTAAGAAGGAGGTGGTGTTTTGTAATGCAGCACACCATCAGAGAAATAAAGTACAAGTGCATCAAGCTTAGAATTTCAATAGAAATGGATTCCTCCTTCCTAATCATATCATTGATCCTTTAAGTATCAGCACATTTGCATTAACCTGATTTTTTATCATCTGTTGCATTTAGTAAGAGTTAGAACATCACACAGATGTATTATTCAGATTGTAAGCATCAACATAAAATACAAGTATTCAAGAGTAGTCATACTCAAGTATTTACTGTTCTGAATAATAAACACTTTTAACTTCTGCTTAATTCAGCTAGTTTATAACCTGGAAAAAACCCAAGAGGTTATTCTTACAGGTTTTTTGGTAATTTTTCATCATTTGGTGATTTAGTACCATATAAAGTGCCAACAAAATACACAGCTTAACATGAACTATTAGAATATATATTACTATATTTTACCTTAAAGTAATTTTGACAAAAGTCAAATGTGATTAAATATTTGAGGAAATTCTGCCACAGTTTTACTCAAATTGTGTGTCAGAAAAGTTAGCCTCATAAAGTAGTTGTATATACTTTGAGGAAATCTGTCAACTATGTTTTTTCTGTGGAAAATCTGTGTATTTCATACTTCCTTTAATTCCTCTCTAAAAATAGTTTCCTTTGTTGTTCAAGTTGTAGCAGCAAAATATTGTTCTTTGAGCTGTCTGAGAAAAATGAGATATGAAATGTGCATCTTCTCTGCATACCCTTGCTTACTCCCTTTCTTTCTCGGATTTTTGTTTTTCCTGGTATTCAAGAAAAAATTGTTGGCCCTAGCTTGCACAGTGACTGTGAATGTATTTATTTATATGAGATGTGATCCTCCATTGCGAGTTTTGAGGTCAGTTTATAAATAGTTATTCATTTTCCTGTGACTGATTTTTTTGTCCATAGTTTTGTATTGGGATTTTTTGTTCATGTTTGTCATTGTTGAAGAAGAGCTGACAAATAGCTCTTCAGAAATACAAATACTACTATGACTGCTGATTCCCATTTAAGTGAAATTAAAGGGACATTTTCTAAGGCAATGAGTGATTGCCTGTCTTGAAATCAATGGAAGGTTAATCATTGGCTTCAGTGGAAACAGTTAGGTCAGCACCAAAAAGTTTTGGAAATCCAACCTGTAATTCCTTGTTTGTATAAGCCATAATGTGCATTAACACGTCTTCACAAACGGTGGTGTTTGTAATACATTAGTAAAGTCCTTAGCCATGCTGCAGTGTGCAGAACATACATAGCAGAAATTTGAATTTATTCTTGACTATGTAATTTGCAGCATGGATGTACACCTACGTATGTCAGCAGTCCAGGTGCAGAGACGCCAAAACTCTCTTTCCTTGCTATCCATGAAACTGGCAGGGCTGAGTGGTCTTGACCCTGTGCCCATGACCTCAGCAGGGCAGCTGCTCCCAGGGTCCCTGGCCCGGGTGTCTGTCAGTCTCAGTGGCTTTACAGACTGCCTCACCCCATGGTATAAGGATGCTCCATAGGTGATACTTGTTTGTCTTTGAGGATGAGCAAAACAATGCAGTTTATATCAGTTTGGTGTCCTGTAGGACAAATTCAGACAAAAGCGGAAAGTCTCAGCTTCTCCAAAATCAGTGTTTACTCCAGGATCACACTTGGCTGCAAGACTTCTGGGGAAATGTGATCATCAGTTGAAGGAAATGAAGGGAAGAGGAATATGTTTTACCTCTAAACCTCCTCCTCATTTTTTCTTCAGCTGCCCACATTTTCTTGCCTCAGCTGTTGTTTCCCCTGTCTACTAAATCACAACTTGCAGTAAACAAAGCTATTTTTTTGGTGTAGTGTTAGTCTGCCTGCCTTACCCAATACTCTGACTTCAGGATTTCCAGAGTTGGCTCTACCTTGTTCATCTCCATTTGCTCCTCTATAGCAAATAATTAACTTAAACAAGATTTTTTAACACTTGAGACTAACTACCAGTCTAGTTTAAATTTAATATAAATTAAATTTATTTTAATTTAAGTTTAATTGAATATAAATTAAAAATATTTACAAAAGGTAGCTGAATTTATAGACTCTGTCAACAGTGCAACAGAGATAAGAGCTTCCTACACTGTTACCAAGATGTCTGTGATTCAGATCAGCTCATTAGTCTTTGACCTCTCTGGGGATGGATAATAAGGTTATTAATTACCACCAGCTTTGGTGGTGTGATTTTTGCAGCGTTGATACCTCTCCATGGACACTTCTCAGGAGGAACTGGACAAAGGTCACCAGGCAGATCTCCCACGGGACACTGCACAGATAGCTTTTAACAACTGCTCATACTATTGACCTGCACATGCTTCCACTGGGAGCATGGACATGACACAGGGAAGTCATGACCCTACAGACATCATGGGCAAAATTCCCTTTCACTTCATCCATGTCTTTTGGTGTGCTCTTCCAGAGCTCAGTCCTGAAAAAGTCTGAACGCATAAGAAACAAGATTTGTGTGGTCATGCTGTCAGTCCATCCTCCCCCGTAGCTCTTGTACCCATTGGTAACCAAACAAACATGACGAAGGGGTTGGGATGTCAAGATACGAAGTTTCATAAAAATCAGCAGCTGGGTAGAGCATTTTTACCATTTCACAGAATCACAGAATCACAGAATCACTAAGGTTGGAAAAGACCTGTAAGATCATCAAGTCCAACCTAAAATAAAAAAAACAAACAAAAAAATAACACAAAAAAACCCCCCAAAACCAAAAAACACACAACACACCAAAAACCAACCCACCCAACACCACACAGCTCCATGCCCATCAAGCCACATCCCACAATGCCACATCCACACGCTCCTTGAATACCTCCAGGAGGGTGACTCTACCACCTCCCTGGGCAGCCTATTCCAATGTTTCACTACTCGCTCAGTAAAGAACTTTTTCCTAATATCTAGCCTGAACAGCAACAGTCCTGCCTGCTACAACATGATTGTCTATAAACTGCCAGATTTTTTCCTGGAATAAATTTGGCAGTTTCCAGCTACCAGCCCACCATGCATTTCCCAGGCATGGCTAAGGAGGATGGCTCCTGGCCACGTTCAGTTTATTAGCACAGCCAGCCATGGACACCTGAAGTGCTGCTGCTGTGGGAAAGGAGGGTAGTGAATCTTTCATCTTCTGGGCCGAGGGGAACTGGGAATGCTGTGGGGAGGGATGTGGGGCTCTGTCCCGCAGGGGCCTGCTGCAAGGAAGATGGGCTTGTTGCTGGGGATGGGAGATGCAGGGATGCAGCGAACTGGGATTCACACCTCGTGCAGCAGCTTGCCAGCACTGCACTAGGTTTCTTGCCTTCTACACTGGAAGATTCCTCATCTCTACAATTTGATGTAGTCCAGTTATTGCCATTGCACACAGCCTGTGTCACTGCTGAATCTGACTGTAACGTTGCCTGATGGAGCCATGCATCTTTCCTTGGCTCAGCATTTTACTCGGCAAGCTCCCCTCCCAGTTTCACTCGGGCAAGGGCTGGTGCAGAGCCCTGCACTCCATGGGGGAAGGCTGCTGGAGTCAACCTGCTTCTATGCGAAATCAGGCAAGAGCTATTTTTTTTTTTACACTGACCGTATGCAAACTGTTGCTCATTCTTTTTTTTTTTTTTTTTTGTCCAAGTACCTTATGGCTAATAAATAAATATTTAGAAGCATCCTTTTATAAAATACCCTTCTAAAAGAAAACCAGAAAGCCATTGGTGTCCCTGTAGTACATCTCAGTGTAGTCCTTTAGTGTTTTTTCACCACAGATACCTCAAGGTAAGCTGAGGAAATAAAAGCTAAAATGCATCATTTATTGCAGAATAGTTTTCTTAGCAGTAACTTAGGACGGTTTTAAACAGGTGTTGAGCACCACGGGCTCCTAAGCAGATTGCCAGGATCTGTAAATGCTCTTTACCACCAAAAAATAGCAGGTTCTCCTTTACACTAACGAGTAATTTCTCTGATTGCGTGCAGATTTGTAAAACATTATCTTCATAATCCTTCAGCTAGGTTTCGCTGTTTGTAATTTCTGCTCTAAGCTCGCACTAACCTAGTTAAAGCTCAGCCTGTCAGGGGAACGATAATGGTTGTCAAGCAGCGCAGCACACTGGGTTACATCTAAGGTTGTTAAGCCTGTTGTTTTACAGATGGCTTAACTTACTAGTTTGTAAAAGTAATAAATCTGACCTAAATTGCAAAAGCATATTGTGTTTTGACCATCAGCACGGTTTATTGCAGAAGTTCCCACTACTGTATTAAATAGAATAGATTGCTATAGAAATTACTTTGGAAAATAAGTATTTTTCTTATATAGCCACTTTTGCTAGTCATTGAATAGGTGTCTCATAATTATGATTTTGTCTATACATATATTCACTATAACCTCTATTAACAGTGGTCAGATTTCAAAATATATTTATCAATTTGCAAGATTTTAATTCTGCACAGTATAATTTCTTAGATATTTTCTGATGATTAAAACATTATTTAAAAGCTACCTACCAAAGCTGGGCTGGACTTCTGTAATGCTGTCTGCCTGAGTCTGGAGGCAGTGTCTAATAACCCATGAGAGAGATGTGACCCATCACAACTGATCTTAAAATTCTGTACATTGAGAAGTCTTTGAAAGTACTAAAAGGCCCAATCATATACGATTTGACGCCTAATTAGCACAGCTTTTGGTGCAAACAGCTAAAAGGGAACAGGAATATCTGTGGTGGTGTCCCTCCATGAAGACAGAGGTAAAAGAGCTGTGGTTGCTGAGGCAGGGTACTGGCACATCACTTCTCCTGAAGAAGGAGCAGCTGGTTCCCAGCACAACTCCTGCAAAAAGTTTGGGACTGAATGTCGAGGCAGGCAGCTGAACTATTGGAAGAAACTTGGAAGAAACTTCCAAGAAAGAAGATGTGTTTTTCACTGAAAGTATGCCTTTTCCCATAATCACCTCATGATACAACTCCTTTCTGGGAATTTTGAAGTACGCTGTTCCAGAATTGGTCTTTTCATGCCCATGTGTTTAAGCCTGTTTCTAGGAACTGGCGACTGTGTTAATGTATGAACTTGAAATATCATGCTGTACAAACACTACAGAACATAAAGGCTGTGATTGAGAGGCTTGGCTACCTATTTAAAATGTTTATAGAAAACCTATGATAAGAATTATGGAAATATTGAATCCAAGAAGATTACACGGTTTGCTCTAGCCAGGATGGGAAAGGGCTGTATTGTCTGAAGGAACCACATTCCCCTGGTAAACCACTTAGCTAAACTGTCATTTAAGACACTGTTTACAGTTTTTTTCATTTGCTTGAAAGAAATACAAAGGAATGTCTTTAAGATTAAGTACACAATTTTGTTTACTCTATACACAATCATAATAACATACACAAATACTAAAACTGGAAAGTAAACAGCAAATAGCAAATATCAGAATTAAGGTCACTTAGGTCCCTTGTATTTATATATAATCACTCAACTCTTAATTATAAGGTCATATAAGTTTTTATCCCTCATGTTCTTATGATGAAACAGGATTGTACAATGAAATAAATTGTTCATAGCATCCTAGTTGTTGCTATGATTTGCAATCTTTGCAGTTGGTTATAACGCACATGGAAACCTTAACGTATAGACAGCCTTGGCTCTGGGGTTTTGTGAAGCACCAGCTCCCTGCTTCAGTTAGGTGCTTCCCTTCTCTTCCTGCTCTTTATTGCAAGGTAAGGTTGAAGCAGGATATTTCTTACAGCTCTTTTTGATATTGGTGTAGACTGCGTTTGAGACAAGGGTTGTAAAGGCAGCAAAAAAGATGCAGTCCGTGTTTACAGTCAGGCTAGTTCTGACATTAGCCCAGTGTTGCAGTCATCTTATTTTTCCATATTGCTTATAACTTATGCCTTGTGGAAGAAAATAAATCATCAGTAATTGGATGTTGTGGGAGTGCCTGTTTAGTGGAACTATGAAGAAAAATTACTCTTTTGCTTGGTTTTCCACTTCCCTGGGTAGAGGCATTGTTGTACCGTCAATCAGCATTATGTGTAACATTCTGAAAATCACAAGCCAATATTTGATTCAGATCTTGGCTCTGCTCTCGTGTCCTGTTTTGATGTGGTGCCCAGATTACCTCCTTCATCTTCTGTGTTTGTTAATTTTCCAATGAAATGCAAATACCGTGTGTGGAATCATTGTGGCTTCTCTAAGTAAGACCCCAAGCAGCATAGACTCAACTGTGACTGTGCAGAATTAGATTTAGCTTGTCTATTAGTTTTGTCTTAGTTTTGTCTACTTTGTTTGGTGGTAAAGCAAACAGAAATGGCCAATGAGGAATTCTGTGTGTTCTCAGAAACTTTGTTAGCAGAAGATGGTAGCACAAAGTGTACTGTCATGAGGAAATATTCAGAAGTGTTCAGAGCAAAGGAGGAAAACGATGAGGAAGGATGGAAGCTGGTTGCACCTGATTTTCCGCTCCTCAAAGGAATTTTAAATTGGTTTCAACTGGAAATAGGATATGTAGATATCTCCAGGTAGGTATTTATGTGTGAGCTGTGTGTCTGTAACCCCCTTGAGAATTAATGGGGGTGCAGTCTGGTTCCATAAGCATCTAGGGCCTGACATTCAGCCCTACGTCTAGAGAGAGGTACCTGCAGGTCTAGAAGATCTCTGTAGCTCTACTAGTTTCCTTAGGACATCTCAAATTATTTTAGATATATTTAGGCAGCTGAATCAAACCCTAGGTCTCCACTGATCGAAATTAATCCCTAGCTACCTACTTCCCATGTAGACCTTTATATAGGCACCTATTTTAAGTATTTTAATCTGGATCTGAATCCCACCCATACTCAGCTGCCTAAACGTAAGCACCCTATGCCAAATCATGAAAATTAATTTTTCATCCCCTCAACCCTCGTCAGTAGCTTTGTCTGTGTCAAGAATTTCCAATGAGCTGGCTGCTCAATGATTGAAATCTGCTGAAGGGTTTGAATAAAAAAAGCAACTTTGTGAAGTTCATAAAATCTTGCGATTTTTTCCTTTTTCCTTGAAGGTAAAACCTGTTGTCTAATATTCCCTTAGATGTTTGACACTCCTACTAAAAGCCCACTTTAATGAGAAGAATGTTCAGTTTTTAATGTTTTCTCCAAGTTCGCAGACAACTGGCCACTTGCTATTTTAGGGTCCTCATGCTGTGTAGGCGCAAGAAAAGCAGAACCAACAAAGCCAGGAAGAAAGGGTATGTGAACATTTATTAAAAATAAAAGCACATGAAAATTCTATTGATAAGTTAGTTGGACTCAATTCAAAATATAAGCAAAAAGCATAAAATGCTACTTTCATCAACATTGTGAATAGCCAGAATAAAAACTGCAAGATGATACAGTATTAGGATGGTTTCTTTTCTTTGTATGATACAAATTTAATATATCACGTACTTGTAATGGATGATAGCAGAAGGCAGCTCAATATAGCCTTTGGCTACTCTGTTAAGATTTTGGCGTGGTTCCATATAGGACTCTGGCACCTCCTGCATGAAAGAAAATGAAATTCAGTCATTTTCTAGTGGTATTATCTAAATAATAAAACAATCACTGTGAGAATTACTTCACTTCTTCCAAGTGCTCATTTGGCAATTCTAGAAGCAGAGATTAGATTTTACTTTCTTCCCTTTCTGAGTAACACAGCCATTATTTTTGTGCATGAGACCATCAATTCACAATCCGCAGTACAGTTATCAGTAGTTGTGTTTAAAATTCTCTCTTGAACTTTGTTTTTCTCTCTGTGAAATTTAACCTCAGGGTTATTTTTCAGAGCATATTTTAGTTCATCAACAACATAAATCTTAGTTTCATTCAAAGAGAGGTGCTCTGTTTGCCCTTTTCTCAAGATGGCTTAATTTTGAAAACATGACTAGACTATAAAATATATTACACACACTCCAACAGTTTGTTTCCACTAGGAGGTTTTTCTGTGTTACAGAGGAATTGAATGAGATATCTTTTGGCTGCTAATAACTGATCAACAAGAAACCTTTCAAAATTACATCCTAGAAGAAGTGTGCTTAATGAAATAGGTATGAAAGAGTTCTTGTGAATTCTTTTGGAAATGTTGGTTATACGAAGAGTAAGCAATAAACATACATGGAACCATTCTGTAGGGGTAAACATATAGTGCATAAAAACACGAATACAAGCAAAGGCAGAGGACAATTGTATGAGATGTTTTAGGAAGCCAAATTACAGTACTGCAGACAAGCCCATACAACCAGACACTGAGTCCGCGTGGAAGCCCTTTGTAGCTCTGGAATGTCCCCCTGGTTGACTGAGAGTCCGATCATTTCAATGCCATCTCTCAAGTGGATAATACAACAAGTGTCCAGTGCATGAATGAGTTTGAGATAAGTGTATTGTCTGTATATTTCTTTGGGAAGCACTTGACTTCTTGCAAGGGACTATTACTAAATAACTTCGTGAAGAGTTCAGTGCTGCAGGACGCCAAGTGCTGGCCTTGATCCAGCAGAGCAATCATGCACATCCATGCTGTCATCAAAGGCACAGACAACACTTTTTATATTTTTAAAAATTCATGCCTTCAGATTACTTGTTTAAATTTTGCTTTGTTTGTGTACACAGCCAAGGACATATAAGGATGCTTTGTCCATATTCTCAGTTCACACAAGTTAACTTACTTTTCTCGCCTTGTTTGTTTGGATGAACTTTAAGAGAGTGATTTACAAAGTATTATGTAGACATGCAGTAATATTCAGCAAGGCTTCATGTATGTGTATAAAATGTGAAAACTTGGATATGATGAATGTGAAAATCCAACGAGACAAAAAAAAATTCTCCCTTTTTCTATACTAAGATGGTCTCCTTACATCTAGTTCTAGCAAAAGTTTAAAAACAAAAAAGAAAGAAACCGTATGCTTGAAGACATAAAACATTAGATCAGCTTTTGCTGCCCACATGCTGGGAAAATTTGGAATTGACTGTCCAGAATGACCATGATGTCAAACTAGCTGACAGAGTGAACTTTAAAACATCTCTCATAATTAAACTGTACTTCACAATAGAGTGTATCCCTCCCTTCTCAGTTTGAGAAACTAAAATCTATTTTTAATATTTAGATAATTCTTATCTGTGGGTATAGAATGAAATATAATTCAATCTGTTTATAATTATAAATTATAAAGTATTATAATAATATTATTCAAAAACATTACAGAATAAATAATAAAATATAATAATCCTATAACCTCAGTATATACATCATACAAATGTCATCAGAATGGAATTGTGCTAGGAAAATATTTGACAGTATCTGTCTTTATCTGATTTTTTTACAGTATTCACAAATGACAGTTAATTCTTTTTATGTCATTCAGAATACAAGCATTGCTTATATGCAGTGGTCTGCATCATATTGTGGTCTATATATGTTCATGAACGCTGTCCTTCAGAGCCAAAGACCCCTGAGGTCAAGAGAGCTCCAAATCTTGCAGAGGTTTCTGAGAGAATCATTATTTGGCAGGTAAAAGAAAAAATATATGGTGGTAAATGAAGTGGTTAATAATAATTCCCTTGCTTTGTTTTTCTTCCATTCTTGACATGAGAGGTGTAAACCTAATCTTTTAATAGCTCTCTCCCTTTTTCTCCACTGTCTTGCACTATTTGTCCTCTGAAAAAATGGGTGTCATTCCTGAATGACTCCTGAATGGGAGACTCATTCCTGAATCCAGTGTGTCAAGTTTGTCTTGTCTCCTTTTCTATTATGACCCGGACTATACCATTTTGAAAAGCCCCTTTATAAGCGACACTGTCAGCAGCATCACCAGAGGCACACAGCCACCCCCAGGAGAGCACCTTCCCTCCTCCACCGTGGCAATGTGGTTCTTTCAGGCAGTAGCCCACATGGGATCCATCTGTGTGAGGAGAGAGCCATCAGATTTTAACGGGTGCCTCTTGCTAACCTGTACAACAATGCATTGGAAAATTCTGTCCAGTGTGGAATTAAAAAAGGTAATCTGAAAGAAGGATTCACAGCGTTAACTTTCAGAATTAATAAACGGTGCATCCATTTCCCAAGTCATCAACTAATTCAAATGATAATGAATTTTATTTTAAGAGCAAATTATGGAAGTATTTCACATGCCATTTTCTGGCTTTTGTTGCTGATTAATGGCTGTTCTCACAACATATTTTACAGATACAATACCACTGTAACATTATGAAATAGGGTTTTCCTAACATGGCATTGTTTTCCTTATTGTTCTTGAACGACCTGGACCTTTCAGTTCTTATTAGAAATGTAACAAATACAGTATTCTCTCTTACAGCCTTCTAACTATCCCTCTTAGCTCAACATAAGCTGTTTCGCCCAAGTAGTAATGTAAGTGTACTTGAGACATTTTTTGCAAAGAATGCATTTTTGAAGTCTTAAACAGTAAGCAGCTCTCCAGCAACCTCTATGATTTCCCATGCAAGTGAGGAAGAGTTTAAAACAACAGGTTTGAAGAAATGAATAATGGAAGAAAGTCAATCTCTTTGCCTTTTTTTTTCAGTACTCCATTAGTTTGAGGTTAAATTTTGCCCACATACGACACATCAGCTGCACTCAGGAACTAAAAACATGCTCCGTAAACTCACCCAGCTCCTATCAGCATTAGTGTTTATGCAAAGGAGTGTAACTGATACGAACAAATTACTTTGCAGAACCTACTTACACGTTCGAAGAGCAATGTTCTATATGTCCTAAAACACAAAAGATAAATAGTAGAAACATTTCCAATCAATATCACAGACTGTTTTGCAAAGCAGTGAAGATGTTAGGACAGTAATTTGAACGATGGTTTTAACAAGAAAATAGAGAGAGAATATGCATGGTGAGTTAAGCTGCATAAAGCCTTTCTTCTAAACCCAGATGTAGGCATTAACTCGCATATTTGAGATGGCATGCTTATTTGCTAAGTGCAAAGATGGTTAGAAAAAGGCTTTCCTGACTGAGGATAAAAGCTGGAGTACTCTTTAATTTTGGTTACTGCCAAGCTTATTTCAACAACCACAATAGTTATTTGGCTCCATACCAAAAAATGGCAATACAGTACTTACATGTCTATGGATCAAAATTAGATGAAAAATTGCTCTTTCTCATCTCCAAAGCCATTTGCCACACATTTTATAGGCCTCAAGATGCCTTTTGTAATATGTGATAACAGAGCCAACTGAAGCATCTGCCTGGGAAGAGATTACTTTAATTATGGACTCAGTGTCCTATTTTCTGCAAGTGTTCCCCAGAGAATTTCTTACTGCTGGATGAGAGGTGTTATGATGCACATTAAAAGCTACAAGTCAAACAAAAGAGGTTGTAAAAGTGAGACAAGGACACCCATAAAGTCTCCAGTCTTGTATTCAGTGGCTAAAAAAATAACCCTGAATTCTGTGGTGATAACTTTTTAATTAATCCAACACCTGTTAAGATAAATTTCCAATAATGTAGAGAAAAAAATGAATGTTAAAAAAACTTACCCTTTTTTCCTAATCCTATTATGTTGTAAATTGATTGATCTATAAAAGTCTTTAAAATACTCATGTTTTCCTTTTAGTTTTTTCAACACAGTAGTAGTTACTAATGATGTAATGTGAAAAATGAAGCAAAGAGTTTTCTTGTTAGCTTCTATTTTTGTAACATGCAAAGTTTGTCATTAAGAATTCATTTGCCTTCCGCTGTAGTATCATTGATCACAATTAACTCACTTGATATTAAAGTGGATGTGCTGTATGCTCCTATAGAAATTCTGTGTAAATCACCATTGATTTAGCACAGTTTAATGGCTACTTAAAATATTTGTCATTCTCTCTTTATCAGTTAGAAGAAAGCCTAGAGATCTTCATTAGCAGCTGTTGCAATGATGAGCTAAAAGTTTTTCTTTACACAAAATATGATGGAAGAGCTGTAAAGATGGCTTGAAGATGCTGTGACAGCATGTGAGGTACTGGGAAATTTCCCTAGGATTTGTAAGATTGCCAAAATTAAAAAGGAAAATGACATCTCCAGAAGATACTGAAGTTTAAAAAAAACAAAACTTTTTGAAGTGCATTTAAATCGGGCATATCCGATAGCATTTGGGAGTATGCCTCTTTGATCCTGTACAATTATTAGAAAGGTTTATTCTCTTGAAACAGTAGAGTGAGAACTACGCTTGTCCTCTATAAATAACGTCATCTAACATCAGGGATTTTTCAGTTTGCTAATATTACAGTAACTGTCTTTACTGAAGCAAAACCAAGTCTGAAAAGGTTGTTACATAGTCAGTACTTCGCTCTCTGAGTGAAGGTAGTATGGAGATTTTATAGCTTAGCAAATGGAAGACTTTAGCTAGCCAAGAAGCTTCCAGCCCCAGGAGGAGCTCCCTTCCTGGGGGAACTGAGCATGTCAGGTAGGGGTCACATGTGTCTCTTCTTCGTGGTTTCTAACACCATTTCAGGTGCCTGGGGAATACCTGCCCGAAGCTTGGTCTCCCCTGTTGCGCAGCCTAAACTTGTAAACCCGGTCACAGCATGACGTGCTGGTGGCTGTGGCTCAGAGATACCTGATCTGCATCTGTGGGATTGAATTTGGGTTTGGAGGTGGTAGCACCTGTTCTGTCTGGGCTCTGGGTACGCTCATTAACTCTCACGATGCAAGCTTTAGGTAGTGGATGGAGAAAGCTGAAATACTGAAGGTGGCTGTTCGTGGAGCCATCCTGGGCTAGGAGGAGCTGGAGCTCAGCTCTCTCCTGCGTACAACATGGTGTGACATCCTAAAGTCTGTGGGCTGTAACAGGTACCTGTGCAGAGACACATGGACTCCAGCCCCATGGAAGAGTTAAGGATTAAAACTCAGATCCCTTGTCTATCTGCTAGGCTCTTCCTTGTTGATTTTTTTCTGACTCCTTCCTCCGGTTTTAAGAAGCTGTGCAGTGCCAGGGTTTAACAGAAGGTTTTAGCTGATGAGTGAGTGGAAAAAGCTCTGCTCTGTGAAGGGAGATCATTGGACCAAGGTGGAAACTGAGTCAATATCGACTGTTTCCAGGCTCACTGCTTTGCCTTTTTGTCTGTTACTGAACAGATGGAGGAAAGGGTCACTAACATCCGTGGGTTACTGAAGTGACTGAGGACACTTTGCTTGGAGCTGGATTCAGGACGTTGTTGAGAGATAGAGTGTGCAAGAGCATGGCTGGTCAGACACCGGTGTCCCTTCTGGGAGTTTGGGAAAGACCCTCTGCCTTCTTCAGGCTGTGGAAACTACATGTGCTTGAGTCCATATGCTTAGGAAACTTTCGGTGAGGCACCCTGATGCATCTAGAGCTGGGCTCCCTGGGCTGCTCTCCCAGGTTCATGTGCCCTACGTACCACCAGATACCCATGAGGCACTTGAGTCATGCTGAAAGTCATGCAAAATTTCAACTGTGATGCCTGCAAGGGCAAACATTTCAGCTGTGACACTTTTACTTGCCAGCAGCCATGAAATCTGTTTGGGTATTTTCCTGCTTGCCAGGGAGAGCTGACCTTTCCTTCGGGTGAAGTGCCCTGCTTTGGAGCTACTCTCCCTTCACTCCTGGAGCTGGCACTGCTTTGTAGGTCACTGATGGTTTTAGCCAGAGGTTTGTGTTTTAAATAGTATGGGCAATTAGGTCATTGTTCCAATTATCTACATGCAAATTGTTGTCTTTTTTGTTTTATGGAGTCTATTTTGGAGTGACCTCCACACAAAAAGGGTTCCAAGAGGCTGGACCTCTGTTGTTACTTAACGTCATGAAAACATCATCACTTCAGAGAATGGTGGTGTGTCTCCCAGCAGTTTTGAGCAATAGGTTTCTTATTCTGTGGAGCCTTTAACTTGTTAGGGGACTTTTTTTTTTTTCTGGTTGTTCTCAGCAAACAAGAGTCCCGGAGTCAAGTGAGTAAAGGGATCAAGAAGATGGCTCTGCTTCTGAGTTGCTTTTTGCGCTATCAGCTAACGTTGCTGGCTGTAGCTTGTGGCCTCTCCTGCTAGCTTAGCCTGGCTGCGACGGTCACTGCTGGGAGGTCTCTGCCCATCTGGACAGGAGGCAATAACTGTGCTGTGTTGGCTCCTGCCTCCTCCACCAGCAGAGATCTGCAACTTGGAGTGCCAGGAGAGGGAGGGGGGGAAGTGTCCCAATCCCCTCTCCTCCCTTGCAAAGCCACGTGAAGTGCCTCTTGACTGGGTACAACTAGTTTAGCACTGTAAGCAGTTGTCTGTGCTGACAAATGAGGAACACCAGCTTTATTTCTTATGGGGGGAGAGCAAATAGATCTGAAGTCAATGGTGACACTGTCTTTGTTCTGAAGTACGTTGAGAATACATTTAATTTTTTCTAGCCCATGCAAAGATTTCAGTACCTTTTACTGGGGAATATGAAATGTGTTCTTGCAAACATTTCTCTCTGTGTGGCATTTTTCTTAACATACATTTTTCTCTTCTTTTTTTTTTTTTTTCCACCCCCCAAATACGCATAGAACATCCTTGTCAGCCTTTTCTCCTTCTTATGAGGCTCATTTGTAGATCACCTGTGATAGTAACATACCTGGCAATAGTGAAAAATTTCACAGTCCTGGCAGGGCACTGTGATTGCTGTAAGTCGTGCTTCAGAAAAGTGCAAGTTTTTTAATGTTAACTTTCTGAAAATGAATACATTCCTCACATGTCTATTAGTACATTTATTGTGCCTTTAAAGAGCTGATCATTATGATATTGAAGCCAAATTTAAATCTAACTCTGCAGCGCCATATGGCACAACCTGTAGACACTAAGACTCTGGGAGTTCATGCATTAGATTGCCAGGCTGTTGTGGTGAATAAGTAGATTCTCATAAAAGTCATTAGTTTCAGCACATATAGATTGCACTTGGCCTTTTTTGTTGTTAAGCTTTTAAGGGTTGATCTTTTAATGCTTTGCTGTGATGCAAAAACAAAGCGTCTCAGGAGGACACTTTATGGTTACAAATTGTTAGCATGTTTTAGCTGAATAAAATAAAAATAACAAAAAGATCTCACTCCTGCTAGTATTTAGGATATGTCAGGAATGTTTACTTATATTTGTAAGGATATTTCCATGGCTGATTTGTAACCCACCAGGGATCTAACTAGTAGCTAGGATTACTGTTTGTGACTATGTTCATAGCTCTGGAATACTTCTGGCTATAAGTCCCTGTGGACTAGGAGAAGAAATAAAAAATAAAATAAAAAAATCAGAAACAAGTATTTCTGAGGTTGACAGATGTTGTGTAAAGGGCTATTGATAACTATTACACTTGTCAGTACAGGTAGTTTAGTTGCAGTGGTTTAGTTTGGTAAAGGTAGTTTATTTGCATCTTCAACTCACAGCTCTCGATCTACATCTGTCTCAGGTAGTTAAGCTGGATTTCAGAGCTGGGTTTTTTGTCCCGTTTTTGGCAGCAGGGCTTTTCTGATCCACAGTGTGACTCGTAATGTGAATTCCCAGCTGGAGCTATCAGGGAGTGCCAAAGCCTGGACAGAGTAGTTAACCCTTCCCGAGGATGATTCCTTTTACCTGGGAGCCAGTCCTGGAGCTGCGCATGCCCTGGACCTCCAAGGGCTGTGGCACATGTCTTGGGGCTCTCAGCCGCAGGGAGGTTTTGGTGTGTAGCTGGTAGGTTCAGGAGCACTGAACACCCAGTGACAGAGGGAAGGGGAGGGGTGCAAACCTCAGCTGAAACCTGAACATTAAGCCAAGTGTATGAAGTTTTCATGAGCTTCATTAGATTTTTGGATAGTAACAAAATCACAGGGCAAGTGAAGACCAGCGTTTGCCAGTGCTAGAAGCTTTGCATTACTCTGTTTATCAGTGCTTTAATGATACCTGTAAACTTTCAGATTATATTTGAGAAATGAATACATAGACTTTTAATTAACCTTGTTTCTTTTCTTGTTTAAATAGGCAAAATAATAATGTTATTAGGACTTATTATTTATGTGAAAGTGTGAGCACGGACTACACTTCATGGTTGATTTATGAGCCCCTTGAAAATATGGTTTATAATGAAATTCTGACAGACCCTTAACAAAATTAGCATAACAAATAGCAATATAATAATACCTTTCATTCGTGTGCATTCCTGCAGATTTACTCTCATTAAGCACTTGCCAAAGGCTGAGAGCACTTCCAGCCAGGACTGGGCAGCACACGGCAGAGAATGCACCCCCTGAAAGTTGACTGCCTGCTCACGTATGTGAAGTTATGCATTCAGAGAGTCTGTATGGGTGAAGTTAAATCAGCAGTAGTGTTACCAAAATAGCGTCAAACTAAGAATAGCTGTCTTCAGCTACAGAGTGACTGCTGGTCTACTAAGGCAAAACATGAAAAGTGTAACTTTTGCTGCTGGCAGTACTTAATTTCAAGGGTTTGTTAGCATTAGGAAATATAGCTGAGATAGTAGCTAGAAAAACAGTAATGACTTGGACTGTCATTGTTCATGTAAGAAGTCTATATTTATCTTTATATTTCAAAGCTTTATTTTGATGAATTTTACAGTTGAGCCTGGTCTCTACAGACTGAACTCCTAATGCTTTGCCCATATTTAATGCTTGCAATATATGAGATTAGTTTCTACTGCTATGTTTCTTTGAGAACATTTCCTTTTTGTATAGAATAACCTGTGCCAAAGCCGGATAACTGGGTCAGACCCAGGATTTTTTATGTGGAAAAGTCTGGGCTACAGCCATCTCGGATTTAATGCACATAACACCAGTGGTTTGCCACTAGGAATTTTGAGGGCATTATACTGACCTCAATCTGCTCACGCAACCACTGAAACAAATTAAAGAGCAAAAGTACTATGCAGCTGTTAGTGTGTAAACGGCTGTTGGAGGTTGTTGAAATAAAAAGCAAGGGAAAGACCTAAAGTGAGTAGCATGGTCTTTGGTCTCCCAGCGACGGATACACAGTTATGGATAGATGAAGTTAATTCTAGCATTGAAGTTCACGTATGTAGAGTATAATTACATTTTTATTCTAAAAACGTAGTAAAACCAATGTTAGACTAAGTGGTTTCTTTTCAAAGGAGAAGTTAAAATGGGAGATATAATTCCAGATGTGATAGTTAGAAAGAACCGTTTACTGTGTTTCCCATTGGCAAATCGTTAGGATTATTTTGGGAAATACAAAAAAGGATGGGAACATTAAAAAACAATCTGGGAAATAAAATAGAGGAGTGAGCTTGTGGTGAGACAGCAAAGCTCGTGGGGCTGCAGGTTAAGCCAGGCCTGGGAAGAGTTTGTGCAGAAAGTGAACACCCTGCCTACAGAAATTTTGGAAGAAGTAGAAAGCATTGAGTGACAACTTCGTTATTCCTCCAGAGCTGTTTTGTTTAGTTTTACTGGCATGTCTATGCCTGTGGCAATCCTCAAATCTCCACTGTCAAAATGTCAGATTAGGAGGTAACTCAGCACTGGAGATTACTGGTTTACTGGGGAGAGGAGCGGAGGTGGAGGAACCAGAAGAGTTTGGGGAAGGCCAAACCAAGGCTCAACACAGATCCTGTTGCAATAATTCAAGCAATTTTATTTCTTTTTTTTTAAGCACTGTTTGGTAACTAAGATAAAAAGTGATTTTGAAAAGGTTTTATCATAATGTGTATGAAATGGGGACAGTAGCCATCTCCTGCACTCAGCCTCAGCCCCCAGCTTTCTCACTGAGATTTTTAACAGTGAAATTTGTACTTTGTGTTAATAGACTTATGAAGGAATAAAACAGCCACCCTGAGTGCAATGGCGTACAAATTGTCAGACTGCTGTTTTTCCCTTTTTTTGACTAGCCAGGCTAAGGATCCTGAAAGAGCTATATTTGGGCTTCAGCCAGCACGGCTGGGTGCATGGTCCATTAACCAGATTTCTTAGACTTACAATCTTGCTGTTTGGAGCACAATTACTTTATTCTGATCGTGTCCTCTGTAGCCATTAGCAGATCTAACAAGGAGGAAGAGATGTTTGTGCACAACTTTATGTGAGGGGCTTCCCAGTTAGGGTCATCTGTCAGGACTGTGCTGCAGTTCCTGGGGAAGCAAACTTTTGTGGTTGTTACATCCATGACACCATTCATGACCTACGTAACAGGATCATAATCCAGCATTACAGTTGCTAACTCACGAATTGTATAGCATATGAAATTGGATCTCTAAAGGATTCAAAAACTTGTAACCAATAAGTATAATTGGAAGTGGTTTTACTATTTCTCAGGCACAGACAAAAAGATATATAACTTGTGCTAAGTAATTGTAGGAAAGCCAACACCTGAAATTAAATTCCTCAAAATACTAGAAAGTAGGCCATAAGAAATAAATTAGCTGGTTTCCCTGTTGAAGACTCTCAACCTTAACAGCTCTTAACTATCTTTAATGTCAGATGATTTGTAAATTAACCATTCATTGCCCTCTAATTTTAATTTTCTTAAGGAAAATGTTTTCTAATCTCTGTTAGACCAGATTCTGCTATTTTAAATCACATCGCACAGGACAGTACTGCATGAGTAGTGAGCCTCACTAAGCGTAGTGTGAGTATCGGTGTACATACCTGACATGAGATCTTCTCGTGATATAAGGTGCTGATAACTCAACATGACTGAGCTCTCAGGACCTGGGTCTTCAAATTTAGTTGAAGAGCTGCAGCAGAAGTACTAGTTGTTGGGATAGATGCCTATACAGTCAAGCCAGTATCTTGTAGAAACAGGTGGATAATTCAGAAATGCAGATACTGGAAGCTGTTTGACACGCTGGGTTGTTGGACTGTGTATAATGTTGAGATGACGTAGCTGCAATATTTTCTTTGCAATTTGCTTCTTGTTTTAAAGAAATAAGGTCTAATCCAAACACAGTTAATCTGAAGTCTGATATATATGATGCTATTTGATAAAATTTCTTGGTCAGAAGTTTCACATTTTTGCCAGAAATGGCAGGTATTTATAATTTGCTGCACAAGTATTTTAAGTATTTTAGAATAATTTATAGTGAATTAATGACTTGTTATTTATTGCCTAATGCTCTATAGGAGTGATTTATAAAGCCATTCTCTGCACTGCTTGTTACTTCATATTCTCTGTGCTAGATGCATCATCAATATCATTAAATGAATTCACAGTGACATTGCTCTGGAACTATGTTTTTTGATACAAGGGTAATGGAACATAAATCAAGAATTATGTTTAATTCATAAGAGGCACCAATCTCTCATTTAGGTGTAGGCTGGGCTGAAGGTGTCAAAAATATGCTTTACAATACCTCTTCTGGTGGCATTTCAGACCCTCTCTATATGCCCTTATGTTCTGTGTGAGAATAATACATAGCAATACAGTGCAGTTTGTCAAGTGAATAACATTTGTGTTTTTATTTATTTGGGTGCAAATGGTATCATTATTTTTACCACAAGCCAAAAAGGAATATATTTACATAAATATACTTAAAATGATTCTTAAGGGAATCCATAAATTTAAAGATAAGTCTTGCCTATTCTGTGCAATAAATACTATTGTTGATTATTTAAATTACACTTTAAAAATCTAATACTTTCTAGTATTTCCTACTGTTATTTTCACTTCTCTCCCCACAGAAATATAAATAAATCCTCTCTTCATTTTAGTCTTTCTTTATTTACCTCTTTAAATTCCTCTTGAATTAGTGCATTGAAATCCAGAGCATTGAAAAGCCTATAAGAATATTTATACAGTATCTGTTTACTTTTCATTAATTTTATGTAAATATTTCTGTCCCCTTTAGCTTTTGTAAAAAAATTATTCTTACAAAGCCTAAATTTAGGATCAGCGCTGACTTGAAAATGTTTTTTTACCTCAATATTATTCCAAGGTATATGAACTCTTGACAGTATCATTCACATATAATGGTAATTTTGAAGCAAGAAGATTTAACTCTTCGTGCTGCCGATGCTGTTTATTAGAAGTGTTAATTATGCAAGATCTGTGGATGACTTCAGGGCTGTCATTCACTAGAAGTTTGTTCATTGCCTAGCTGCAAGAAGTGGGATATGTTCTCTTTGACATTTCTTGGAGTTACCAAAATAGTCATCATGTATTTTAAATGTATGACTGAAAGGAGTTACATTCATGGGAGAATGCTAATGTTTACACCTAAATCAAAACTAGAAAAAAAAAAAATGTTTTGTGAAAATAAAGGAATACCTTTTGTTCACTGTTTTAAACTTCTGTTCTCAGTGCAAATGAAGAACTATAAAACAAATGGCATATCACTGGACAGAGAGAGAAATCAGACTTCAGGCTCCTTATGTCACAGCTTTCATGCCCTGTCCTGTGTGAATACAAATTTGGAATAAGCATGGATCAATGCAGAAAAGAGTTGTATCCCCTGCATTACTCACCGCAGCTTGCTATCACGGCTGCCTGTCCTTAGTCTGGAGCAGTGGAGGCAGGACACATCCCACAGCCCCTCTGCCCCACTGATGCTAGGGCTGTGCTGCCCATGCAGTGGGGTCAGCAATTCTCTTCCCTGCAGCGCTGTGGCAAATGGCAAGCAGAAGTGTGGTGGCAGTAGGAAGTCTGGGAAGATGGTTCTATTTTTCCTTCCTAAATTACTTTTCTTTTTAAAATTATTGCAAAGTAGATCCTACATTGTAATTAAAGATATGAAAATTTGAAGAAAAAAATTATTTGCTCTAAATTATGCTTTTATTGTTTCATTTGATGAAAATTTTAGAGTGTCTGGATTTTTTTCTGAGATGCAAAGGGAGTACATTTCAGAGTCCTGACACGCCTCCTAAAATGGGATTTCTGTTCTCTTTACAGGCCCAACTAAAAGGCTAGAGCCACAAAGAATCAAAAGCTAAAAGCTTTCTAACAGACAATATTTGACCTTTCACTAAGATTAGAACATTTATCTTAGAATGAGGGAAAAATAAATTTAAATATATAATAAAATTTTGTAAACAAAGCTGGAAGAGATTTTTTTTTTTTCATTTTCACCTAAAAATATGTTGGAAGGGAGCTTGTTGGCTTCATATTATCTTTTTGCATCAGTTTTGCAATTCAAAATTCTATCCAATTTGTAAACAAGAGTTAGACATTCTTCTAAAACAAAATGCATCTATATGTGAAAATCAGAAATTCCCATTAGTATTTTATTGGTTCCAAATATACCAAAAATGCTTTATCCTGAATACCTCATTGGCTCCTCCTCCCCCCTGCAACAATGTCTTGTTGACCACCTGAGATCTCACAGCCTTTCCTCCCACTGTTGTGCTGGGTGATGTTAAGGATGTGACCAGTGAGTTTTGGGAGGATCTGTGATCCCATTGCCAGGGATCCCTTTGTCTCATAGGAGGTTGTGGCCCACAGATTTCCAGGTCTTCCTTACAGCCCCCTGGGCATCCCTCCCTCCTCTGCTTGCAGCCAGCACCCAAACTGCAGCAGACTAGTTTGGGACACCTTCTCCTCAGCTTTGCAAAGAAAGTGGGTTGATCTGCTCGAGGGTCGGAAGGCTCTGCAGAGGGATCTGGACAGGCTGGATCGATGGGCCCAGGCCAAGTGTATGAGGTTCAACAAGGCCAAGTGCCGGGTCCTGCACTTGGGTCACAACAACCCCATGCAACGCTACAGGCTTGGGGACGAGTGGCTGGAAAGCTGCCCCGCAGAAAAGGACCTGGGGGTGTTGGTTGACAGCCGCTGAATATGAGCCAGCAGTGTGCCCAGGTGGCCAAGAAGGCCAACAGCATCCTGGCCTGTATCAGAAACAGTGTGGCCAGCAGGAGCAGGGAGGTGATCGTGCCCCTGTACTCGGCGCTGGTGAGGCCGCACCTCAAATACTGTGTTCAGTTTTGGGCCCCTCACTGCAAGAAGGACATTGAGGTGCTGGAGCGTGTCCAGAGAAGGGCAACGAAGCTGGTGAGGGGTCTGGAGCACAAGTCTGATGAGGAGCGGCTGAGGGAACTGGGGTTCTTCAGCCTGGAGAAGAGGAGGCTGAGGGGAGACCTTATCACACTTTACAACTACCTGAAAGGAGGTTGTAGAGAGGTGGGTGTTGGTCTCTTCTCCCAAGTGACGAGTGACAGGACAAGAGGAAATGGCCTCAAGTTGCGCCAGGGGAGGTTCAGGCTGGATATTAGGAAAAAATTCTTTACTGAGAGAGTGGTGACACACTGGAATAAGCTGCCCAGGGAAGTGGTGGAGTCACCCTCCCTGGAGGTGTTCAAGGAATGTGTGGATGTGGCATTGCGGGACATGGTTTAATGGGCATGGTGGTGTTGTGTTGATGGTTGGACTTGATGATCTTACAGGTCTTTTCCAACCTTAGTGATTCTGTGATTCTGTGATCTTGTGAGTTGTGACATCCTTAGGCAGGGCATAAGGGTGCTCAGTAAAGAGCTAACATGCACCTACTTAATGACATTAATGTGTTCAAGACCACAGAGCTCCTTTAGGATCAGAGGTTAACAGCGCAATAACTAACTGCAAGCTCATTTAATCTTCTAGTACTTCTGAAATAACAGTGACTAGGGTAATTTTTCTTCATTACGTTGTGTGTCCTTTGATTAGGAAGGTTATGTTTTAAAATGGGTAACTGCTGTGCATGGTGACAGATCCATTTCCTGGGCAACTGTCCAGTTTTCAGACAGTCACTAAGTAGTATTAAAATTTTCTGTCACTAGCATTAAAAGGTACCTGTGCCAATTAAAAACAAGAAGAGAAAAACATTCAGGGAATGTCAATTTAATTTAGCCTCAGATGTATTCCTGGAGTGATAACACTGTCTGTCCATCCCTTATTATCCCTACACTAATTATTTTTGTACTTGTAGGCCCATTCCAATGAAAGTTGGCAGCAGCTTAAGTGTCTTAAATATATTATCTTGGTTGTTTGAATATAGAGACCTTGCTGAAGGAAACACTGGGAAGCATTATCGTATACAAGAGGATCACAAGGAGAAAAATTTGGGGCAGCTCAGGCTTGGCAAGGAGCTCCGGCTGGGCACGTGTTTTATCAAACTCCTCCTCAGCAGGAGGAGTTTGAGTTGAGTTGAGAGACCAAGAGAAAGATGATACCAATGTGGCTGCAAGTGATGAGCTTTCTGTGGCTTAGAAATCACTGCTCCTTACTTGAGGTGGGGAATGACTGTTGCACACTCCCACTGCATGGCAGTGGACAGGAAAATGCATTAAGTTAAACCACTACTCAATAAACTCATCATAAAATCACAAAGCAGGATGGTTCAGCATACCTGGCATCAGGAATGAAGCTGTGGGTTTCTGACTTCAGGGATGCAAGGCTTTAAACAGGAACTTTTTGTTAAAGTGTATGCCCCAGAATTAAAATGGGGTTTTCTTACTTATTTTGATACTAGTTTCAGAAGTGTTAATTCGTATAAACATTTTTTTTCAAACTGTGAATGGTGTTTAAAATAATAGACTATTAAGGAGTATAGGTGCAGTTCCTTTAAAATACAATTCAATAGGACCAATAGTTATTCTCTAGAGAATAAACCTTAGCATTTGAAAAACAAATACTTTCTGAAATGTAATGTATTTTGTTGTGCATAATGAAGCATATGAAGTAGTCTGGAAAAAAAAAAGAGCAGTTTCAATCATGCTTCCTAAGACCAACAGATCAAAACTCTTTACAATGTTCTTATTGGTAAACTCTTTGAAAAACCAAATACCATTGTGGAAAATATTGGAGAACGATTTTCCATGACACTACTAACAGCTGCAAAAAAGTAAAGTATTTCCCTACAGCAAGACAACATGAAAATTTTTGCAGCAAGCATAGATGAAAAGATTTGTGAACAGAAACTTGGATAAGGTTCATGTTCTGGTTGACTAAATGTATCTAAAAATATTTATGATGTTCTCTATTTCTCTTAGCTTAGGAATTCTGATAATTTTTCATATGACTTTATATAGAGTCAATAATACAGCCAGAACAACGTTTAGGTGCAATATATGTTGAGAAATGGAAATAAATACATCATTTGAAATTCCGAAGCTAAAAGGTACATGTGAACATGAGTCCACTGAGTATTATTAATATATAAACACAGGTCTTCAGTTTAAACGCAAGGGATTGGCCTCAGGTCAATAAAATAAAAAAAGGAGATGGGCAGCAATGTCATGCAAGGAATCCAAACTTATTATGAGCTGTTTGATTGAGGGATCCCCAGAAATGGATGCACCTGGAAGCTAAAAGGCATAGATCACCAGCTGTATTTTAAAACTTCTTATTTGTTGTTTGCAATATGTTTTTTTTCACAGTCTTCCTACTAGAATAACATAGCAGAGTTAATCTTTGCCAATGAATGAAGTCTGCCTGTTTCCTTAGCACCTGCCAAACAAGTGGTACTGCATAGTTAGTGCTGCTGTTTTTACAGCATTGTTTTTAGATGCTGTTCTTGGATATGTCTTATTTTCTTCTAAATTGATAATTGTATCTCTGTCATCCGTACGCCTTTACTAGTTAACAGTTTAATGTTATTCCTTCCATCTGTCTGATGCGTCTTGCTTCATGTCTGTTGACACAGCCACATCCATCTCATCCATAGGGGTGAGGTAGCTTATGGTATATTGTTTTTTCATTGTAGTTTTTCAAGATTTCAACCATTCTCTGTGCAGATATGTGATTTTCTTTCCAGAGATCATGGAATATTTGCTGACCATTCAAAATGCAAAATTGCATTTAAAATGGGAAATTTTATGTGGTAGCTTTGTATGACTTTCCTTCAAATCTAGTATCTGTTATGATATGGTGATGCTCAGAAGTCTGGTCATTTTCACTTAGACTGCACAGGAAGATTTATCTCAGGGATGGGATGTCACTGCTTCCCATTGCCAGGGTACTCTGCCTGGAGAAAATACTTCAGATATTTTTGCCAAAGGGACTGCTCAGAAGGACCAAGCTTTTAGAAAACCTGTCTGATTTACCCTGACACACTCATGAATTTATCCTGAGCAGCTTATGGGAAGTGTCTCTTCCCTAATGGTACAGGGGCTTGTAGTAAATGCAGTGGTGGACCTGCTACCCAAAGTTCCATAGTTGAAGATGAGAGATTTGTAAGAACAAATTATTGTTGTTTATTTGATGCAGTTTTATATAAAAAAAAAATTCTTAAAAAATGTGACACCCTGAAAAGCCATTAGAATATCAGTTTTGATAAGAGGTCTTCTTTTATCGTGTTAGCTCAAGTTTGCTGTTTTCTTAATCAACCATAAACTTCTTAGCTATACAAATTACAGATTAATTTCCCTAATTTCCAGCGCCACTCTGTTGTGTACAGCACCAGATGTGCAAGTCTCCAATGAATGCCTTCATCTGGAATACTTGGTATTTGGGATTCTAGATATGGGAATTTGAGCTCCCAAGCAATATTTCATATAACAGAGCAATAATTATTTGTGTGTATTTGAAAAGTTCACCTTCCTGGCAACATTACTGAACTGAATTCCCAATATATTCCTTTTGATTGGAAACTGTCATTAGCAAATAAATGAAGAGTCAAAGTCTGGTTGCATTTCACCCAATATTCCCATTTTTTCTTCATCTGGGACACAGGGAATCCAGTGTTGGGACTGTGCTAAAGAGTCTCAGAACACTCGTAAGATATTTTTCTACAAAGATTCATTCTGGTGTTGTGCTCATTCTGCCAAAGATTTCTGAAAACAGATCTGTGCTCAGAGGAAAAATGAGTCAGTTACAAAGAACCAAGACCAACCATCTATCCTGGAAGTACTTACGTTATTGCTTAGATATTCTGTTACTTTGGTTTCTTTCAAGGCTGTGGTTATAAATATCTTAATTAATACTTTACTTTAAGAGAAGGCTTTTTAGAGTTTGATGTCCTTTTTAATAATAAGCTTAAAGAATTATTATCAACACAGTATCAAAAGGAGGTATTATGGCAATGCAGCTTAGTGGGTAATTTATTTCTGAGTCAGATAAATCATGGATTGTTTACTAGTGAGAAACATGGGTTCAAACTCATTATTGTTGGAACAGTATATTATATGGGAAGTTGCTGTCCAAATGAATTGTAAAGTGAGAGTACTTATGCCTATGTCAAGTGAC
Organism: Gavia stellata; assembly: GCF_030936135.1. Classification (NCBI taxonomy): domain Eukaryota; kingdom Metazoa; phylum Chordata; class Aves; order Gaviiformes; family Gaviidae; genus Gavia; species Gavia stellata. Next base: position 14,610,447 of record NC_082597.1, on the reverse strand, counting down.
TGACCAATTCAAGCTAAAGTTCACACAGCAGTTTTTGGTTAAAATAATCTTGATAACCCTGGCAGTATTTTATTATGGGAAAACATTCACAAATACCAGAACTGTGGGCCTGGACATGCTGTTGGGCAATGTGGCAAAAGGCATAGCAGGGCTGTATTAGTATAGCTGACCCTGCTTTGAGCAGGAGCTTGGTCTGGAGATCTTCTGAGGTCCCTTCCAACCTGGATTTTCTTATGATCCTATGATCCTTTCTGGGGTGTGAAGACGAGTCTGTGTGGGCAAGCCATGGTCTCCTGGGTGGAGGAAGAAAAAAGTCTGCCCATGGCTCAGAAGCAGCTGAATTCACCCATTTTGGAGCTGGCAGCAGGGGGAAAGTGCCAGCTCGAAGGAGCAGAGTTCCTGGCTGCAGTAGAAGTGGAGGCCAGCACCAAGGGGTGCCGGGGCATTGCTAACACCCTGCAAGTAGAGCACAAGGGATTTGCTCAGCCTTAACAGCTGCTGAAAGTTGCTGGTTTGGAAAGCAGGGCTGGAGGACGGGAAGGACACAGAGAACAGATTGTTCTCTTTCAAATCTGTTTTTATGTCATCTCTCTGGCTGAGGTGGGAGACAGGTTGGATATGGTTTGGATAATTCGGGTCTCTAAGTGACTCTTAATCTGAACCTTAGGACATTACTCAAATGGGCATCTCTGAAACAAACATCTTTGTTGAAGAAATGCCTAACTATGCCATGAGCAGCAGGATCCATGAAGCCCGGTTTCCTACAATTTTGGGCAGTAAGTCACCATAGCACCCACACTTTATTACTCCCAGGTGCCCTCATACCATGTCTTGGCCTCGCCTGCAATACCTCCAGGGTCCACAGATATTCTCTTACCCTTCCCCAGTACATCCAGCTCTTGCTATTGATGCCAGGCCTCATCACCATAGTCTCTCCTGTTTGTGCCGTGTACCTGATGCCATTCCACCTGCTTCTTTTGGCTGGAGTTCTGCAATGCTTAACAAACTTGTCATTTTTTCAGTGGCTGATGGAATTAATTATTCTTCTAAGGCAATATTTCACCTGCCTATTCCTATTTGTGAGCTGGTATGTTCTTAAGGGATATATGGTTCCTTCCAACACATAACTCTGACTGAAAATTAAAAACCATGCAGGAGAAATAACTGTCCTTTGTATGATTAGTGACCCTGCATTTTTTTGAAGAGGTTCACCATACTCCCAGCATGCAGGAGGCAAGTGAGAATAAGGAGACAATAGCAGTTGTTCAATGACAACTGTAGCAGGTTCTTCCTTAATTTGATTTTTATCAGTCTGTGGAAGGTTTGCATACTTCATTTGTTTTTCAGTCCTCTGAAAACATTTAGGACCGTGGGAAGAGTGCAAAGAAACATTAGACAAGCAGTGTAATATTTCAGTCTTCGATGAAGCCTCAGGAAAGGAAACCTGCCCCATGTGCTCTGGGGTGCAGCCTGTGGACATTTTGATTTTTAATGGAACATTTGCTAGCTTTAGACTAAAGAGGCAGGTTTTATCCTTCCCTTGCAAGCTGCTTTGCACATTGTGGATGCACCAGTTGCATCTCTGTAATTAATATTGAAATGAGTGTTTGTTAAGAAATGGGGTTAATTTGGCTATTTGAGGATTTCTCTGTGTGGGCTGCTCAAATCTTAACTGGGAAACGGATAGCGATAAAAATTACATGAGAGCAGTGAACCGAAAAGGTGGCCTTAAAATCATCCTTTTTTCCATTATTTAGGATCTTTTAAAACCAACATTGTTTTCAGCATTCAATCTCATGCTGTTTCAGATTTTACTGTTTTAGATTTTAAGTGTTTTTAAGTTTTCACTGTACTAATAAAACAGCTGAATATGTTATTTCTTACCAGCTTTTATGTAAAAATGTATCACAGCAGAAAACCTCAGAGCATCAACTACCTGCATGTTCTAGATTTTCTGGAATCATGCAAAATCCTTGGGACTTCTGGTGGATATTCTGAAATACACAGCCATAAACTCATGGATAGGGAGAATCAATACCATAGTATGTACACAAAGTTTTGGCTATAATGAACTGGTTAATTCTTTTGTGCTATGAAAAGCAGTTTTCAAAATAAGTGTTGATTAATCTGTTTAGATGAAAACCTTGCTTTCATTTCTTTGCTTTTACCTGGTTTGCAAACCCTTAGAATCACGGGACTGCAGGATAGTGCAGACTGGAAGGGACCTCAGGAGGTCTCTAGTCCAACATCCCGCTCAAAGCAGGGTCAGACCCAGTTGCTCCGGGCTTTAATCCAGTTGGTTCTTAAAAAACAGCAGCAATAGAGAGGAACTGCACAATCTCCCTTGACTGTCTGCTGTCAGGTCCCCCCAAAGTCATCTCTTCTCCAGGCTGAACGAGCCTTGGTCCCTCAGCCTCTCCTCGCAGGGCAGGTGCTCCAGCCCCGACCATCTTGGTGGCCTCTGCTGAACTCACCCTAGTTGATCAGCACTGTCAAACTTGATTAGTACATGTTGTTAGGAAAAGGATCATACTCATTGTAGAAGCATATAGGAAATAACTATGTGCTGTAAGTCCATTTACTTAATACCCCTATGTATCCTTTAGAGATGTCAAGTACTTTAAAATCCACAGTAACTGTAACGTTTCTTCTTTTGATACAGGAAAACACAAAGATTTTTTTGTTCTTGAAGGATAATTTAGGTGATTGAGCGATATCTTGATTGAATATAGGATTTAGAAGACTACACAAGCAAAATTTGGGAAAACCAGTATTTTTTTATTCCAAAAAAGATGTAATATAGTCATTAGCTTAGGGCTAAATATAGATTTCAAATTGTTATAAATACTCAATATATTAAAAACCTAAAATCCATACAATTGACGTTTCACTAGATAATGAAGTACAATAGCTTGCAAAACCTAAGACAAGGACATCACCCTCTCCCAAACACTGAAAAAGGTGGAAAACAGGGACCTAGTTTTTGGTACTGTGTGAGTGGAGAGACAATGGATGCTTGGTCTATTATTTATATGAGCTGACTGCTTGGCAGATGCCACTGCAATAACCCTTTATTTAAAATGTAGAAAAAATAGAATTTGCTTTCCTTTATAATCACATAATGCAAAATACTAATGAAAATGTTGGGTTTCCTGTAGCTGAGAAGAAAGTATTGTCCTAATCTGCTTTCAGTCAACAAGAAGCTCTAACCATTCCAGTCACATAAAACTAGATAGAATTAAAAAAACCCATCTTTTTATTCTCTGAGATACAAGGGAAAGGAGGATGAAAATGTTTATATACAGTTTAACATGATAATTCTTACTTTTTCCCTCTTTCCTAATGCATATTTACTGTTCTGTTGTATTCCTCTTTTGTACTCGCACCTTGCAACCAAACAAAAGTTTGGTGTTTTTTAGCACTACAAAAGAAATTTCTTATAAACTGTGAAGTGTAGGGGCCGGAGCTGCCTGTGCATCCTTCTGCTTCCAGTGCTGTAACCTTAGATCTATTCTCTGTAACACAGGCTACAATTATATGTTCATCTCACTTACTTATTTTTCTACTTGAGGACGTTTGTCTTATTCAAATCTTGGTTAAAGAAAGCCCTTAAATGTGTACTTAAATCAATCCCTAATCAGACCAGCACATCCTAAGTGTACACAGCCTAGCATAGATTTTGTATGTTAAACCATAAAAACTTAAATCTGCTTCATCTTGCGCTGATTTTACCATTTAACTGACATAACCCTCCCTTTATATCTACCCCAATTTACAGAAAATCATCATATTTTCACTCAAGCATATAACTTTTTTTTTTTTAGAAGCCAGAGAACAACAACAAAACCTGCCTCACTTCAATGAATGAAATGGAAATTGTTTCGGAGTTCACTCAGAACTCATTTCTCATGGTGGAAAGTGGCTGTCTGTCATGGCTTAACCAGCCTGCTGACAAACCAGCTCTTCTGACAGCAATAGAAGAGAGTAAACATGAAAAATTACAACACTAATTTTACTCATGAGGAAGTAAAAAGCTGGCAAAAAATGAACAGCTCATTCTATCAATATTTCAACTAATAATTTTGACTTAAGAGGGGAGGGTTGCACATTTTTTTGGGGTGGTATAGCCACATTACAAAAAAAGTGCAGATGTTTAGAGAAAGAGCTCAGAGCCCCGTTCTCTACATGTCTTATAAGTGTGTGCTGGGCTCATATAGTCAAAAATGTATACATCAGGACAGCACACAAGACTGAGCACGGACCACTGCACACTTTAAAAGTGCCTCAGCTGAAGTGTGGCTGAAGTTGTAGGTTTTAAAAGTACATGTTTTGCATGGGGTGCACTGAATGAGATAAAAAGTTCTGTGAGGCCACCGGGACGCAGGTTGGGTCTAGCAACACCGAAAGAGTTACAATTAGATTTTCAGAGTGCATAGATAGCATGTGGGAGGGAGAAATAGCTCATCTCTGCACACAGTGTGTTTTATCCCAACCCAGTGAGAGTTTCTGCCAGCCCTGTCAATGTTTTGATGCATGCCTCATTGATGGTGATGTGGTCTCGGGCAAAGCTAGTCGATTTGGGTACACACGTGCTCACTTCCACAGGCAGAAATGCACACACATAGCTTTAAATGTTGGTTTAATACCAAAGACATTTGCAAAAGGAGACTTTGGTTCTTTCCTTGGTGTTTATTGGCTCTTGCTGAAAAGGCTTTTGACATTTGCTTTGCATTTTCTGTCTCTTAGATTTCACTATTATTTTCAAAAAAATTTTTAACAAAATTTTAATTTTAATAAGGCTATTCAGCACACCCTTAATTTGACCCTTGAGTCCCTTTCCCCACGTGGGCAGTCCCCAGAGATAAATTCAGAGACAAGAGAGAAAGTGAGGTGGCTCTTTTTCCTCTTGCATTTATTCTATATGAAGGCAAAGGAGTCTTAACTCACCCATGAAGTCAGGAACATAATTTATGAATGTGAACCACAAACTTCAGCCAAGGACAGCTGCCCCAAATGGATTGATTGCTCTTTGCCCTCTGACACATACCCTAGCTTTTGCTGGACACTTTAATCCTTTCCCTCTGAAGTCTTTTCGCCTCTGATTGAGGCTTTTAGAGCAAGCGTGCTCATTCCAGTCTCCTGAACATTGCATAAATAATTATATCCTACTTGCCAAATCTCCCTGGCAGGTTCAGCTGAACATGGGCAAGGCAGAAGACTGAAACTGAGAAAAGAACTTAGAGGCATTTAACCAGTAGCTGAAAGCCCCCCACCCAAGCACCTTCTGGACCAACAGCCATGAGTACTCTGTGCATTTTCCCTGCTGGCCCCAGCGCCGGTGCCATCACCTAGTCAGATTTAATATCTTGGTCTTGGCTGCTGTTGGAAGTAATTGTCACTGGAGGTTTCAGCCATGGTAGGAGACACAAGCTAAAATGCACACCAGCCTGGCCTCACCTCCTCCTGTGCACAGTAAATGGTCATTAAACCACCTTTGCAGGGCAATGTGTTTCACGCTCCTACCAAGAAAGACTGGACACACCTGATCTGTGCACTTAATCTCCAGAAGGCTTATTCCTCATCTTGCTTTTGAATTTATTTTCTTTGGAGACCTCTTAATCAGACAGTATTTGGGGGTGTGTGTATTTTTTTTTTTAAAAAGACAACAACTAAACCAAGACAAGCAGAGATGGTCATGCAAATTTAATAATGCATTAAAACCCACACAGTTTATTTGCCTAAAGAGGGCAAATATCCACCCTGGCCTCTGGGCAGTGCTGCCACACATCCTTTCCACATGTGGAGCACGCAGAGCCAGGCAGCGCAGGCAGTGTCCAGGCATGGCTCAGTCCTGGAGGAGGTACCCTCCTGCCCCGCTGTGCTCTCCCCATCTGAAACACTTGCTTTAACATGCAGCTTGTTAATGAAAGGGTGTTAGCAATGCGTGTGAATCCAATGCATGTGAAGTACAAAATACCTCAATATAAAACCATGACAGCAATTACTCGGTATGCATTGCTTTGTTTTCCGTTCCAGCCCAGGCCCGTCTGATGCCCAGCACTGACCATCTCCCCCACAGCGGCTGGGAGGGAGCGCAGTCCGTGCTGTCAGGGCATCAGACCTGATTTGGAGGCGCAGCACTGTGGGGTTTGGGAGGAACAATCTCAGCTTAGTATGGTCAGTCAGTGATTTCCCTGGAGCTGGTGTTGTGGATGTCACCCTAAATTTCCTCCGGTGGAAGCAGTCACGAACCATTGCGTACAGATACGCAATGCAGCTCCTAGCAGCAGGCACAGGGCTAAACTCTGCTCGTGTGGGTAAAAAAATAACCTCATTTTCCTTGGTCCTGTTGAAAACCTCTTTGGGGGCGTTGTGAGATGGGGTATTTTACTGAAGGAAACCTGGGTCTTTTCCCAGATCCCTCCCAAATGAATTTGTCCCAGTGCCTTCCCTCGCCAGCGTAAGGCGCAGATGCCAAGCACCCCTGTAAGGGCGGAGTGAGCGCCAGGTGTGCGAACCCCAGAGCACACCAGATGGTGACAGCTTCAGGGGAAGGCCTGGGACTGGTCCTCTGCTCCTGGGAGCACAGCTCAGCGTGCTGCATCTAATCAACAGGAGGCTGGAGGGACATCTCTCTACCTGCAGGTTCGTGAATGTATGCAAGTGTCTCTGGATTTCTTTCTCCCAAATCACCTGGAACGATTTGTGTCATCGCACAGGGGACAAATTGATATTACTTAGGCTATGTTCAGAGGAGCTAGCAATACTGCACTTGAATAAAGTCGTTTTAAGCTTGTTAGCACTTGAGCAGGGTGGCACTTCAAGTCCTCTTTCACAGGTGATGTGGACTATATATAGTTCAAGTAGAGAATCAGCAAGTCATACTTATTTTTTGCTTTTCAGTGACAGACAATCTAAAAGTCTTTATTGGCACCCGATTTCAACTTGAATAGTTGTGGTTTAGGAAGGAAAACTCTTTACAGAATTGCTGTAATTGAAGCATGGGGTTAGTAATGCCTCGAACTGACAGTGAGCCTTGACACCTGATACAGTCTTCCTGTGTTCAGACCTCTTTCTTCCTCTGCCAGCAGTTTATCTCCTCTTCCTACTTTTAAAAACACATTTTCCTCTCTCTCTTGCATAGCCCCAAGCAGACAAATATATCTAGGCTAATGGAAATGTGAAGTTAATATAAAGAGGAACCTTACTACCTCTAAGTTGTTTTTCTTTCGAAGCTCTCACTTACCTTGTCAGGATGTTCCTGTTACCTCCCTTTTTTTTTTTATTTTTCACCACTTTGGAAATATTCATTCCTAGGGAGGAATTACCTCTGGGGACACATGGAGCACGCATCTTGCCTTTGGGCTGACTGACAGGTTAGATTTGATTAGTCACTTGCCCTTTAGCTGGAAATAAATAGCGTGCAATGACAGAGTGGGACTATAGGCTGCTGTGGAGTAACACCAATTAATAGTTAGTAAGAACACTTCATCTAAGCAATCTTTAACTACGTTAAAGATTGTTCAGAACCTTTTGAAAAACAGCACAAAAATCAGTTGCTGGATATGTATGTCAAGAAAGCAAAACCCCATAATTAATGGTTGAATAATTTTCTTTCTTTAGTTGAGTCTTTTTTCAGGCATTACCAATATTATTTTTATTGCACTAACTGTAAATATTATATATATATATTTATATTATATATATTTATACCTGAGTGTCAATATAGCTATGGATATGGTTTTGGATATATTACATATTTTTAAAAGAGAAAAATTCATGCTCCTGTTCCATTAATCTCACCTGTCAGGTAGGAACATCACCAACAAAGGAAGTTCAATACAGAAAAGGTAGTACGTTTTGCACTTATTTCTAAAAGTAGCTTAGTTCATGCATAATTGCACTGCATTATTGTCATTTGCTCCATGAATAAAGCATAAATACAGAGAAAAACAAACAGATAATACTGGAAAACTGACAGAAGCAATACCCTTAATAAGTCTCTGAAGCTACACTGGCTGGTGCAGAACTCATGCATATGCCCATTGTACAAGTAACGCTAATGTGAGCATATGCCGTAGGAATCCGTGCCCTTACTGCACGGCACTGTTGTCCCCAGGGTGCAGACCGCTCCTGCTATGGAGCGGCAGTAATTGGCTCCTACTCTGCATTATCAAGCAAGGCATGATAGACACAGAAAGATGCAGATCATTCAACTGGCTGCTGGCTCTCTCCCCAAATCCCCTTTTTCTCACACGCATGCAGAGATCCAGTAAACAGTACACAGTTTGGTATTATTGGTATTATTTGGTATTTGTTTGCATTCAGACACATACTCGAGCTCCCCTCTGCACGTGGTCCATGTTTTGAGAGTTTGCTCCTATCTGCCTCATAAAGAATTTTGTGGTTGCTGTCGTTGTTGTGTACATCATGAATTGTATCCCGGGCTGTTGCACAAACAGCATCTCTGAAGTCCCAGTCCACTGCTAATGCAAGTTTTCTTTCTCACTGGCTGCAAAGAGCCCTCTCTTCCACCTTGCCAGCCTAGGGGAGGGATAGAAATGTACAAAATACCTTCTGTGCTTTAGGTGTGGCATTTTCTTGTATCTGCCCAGGAGCACAGTGAGCCAGGCTTTTTTGCTCAAAACATGGAATTCCCACAATGAAACATATTTGCAAAACATGTCTGTCCACACTGGGTTGGACACAAAGCTGGCTGTGGGATGCCCTGCCCTTTCATCCGCTAAAGGAAGTCACCATCTCTGGTCCTTTTAAAGACACTTGGGCACAAGTTTGATTTTGGAGATTGTTTGGTCCCCTTCTGACTTGTGTCCCCTCATACACCTGTAAGAGAATTTGGAGAACTGTATGTAGTGAGCATGCTTTCTTGCATATTCATCGCAAAAGAGATTTAAGAAATACTTTAATTCATACTTTTAAATAAGACTTAAGGTCTCAGCTTTCTTGCCTTTCTTTATGTGCTGGGGTGATGTATTTGTTTTTATTTTACTCTGTACTCAGTATGGTCACTGGTCACAACAGCAGATGAAGCAATGCTAATGAGGAACTATGGCATGATGTTTTGCTCTATTTCACAAAAGTGTTGGAGATCCTAAAGTAGTTTCCATGGTACACAGGGTAGGGACTACAAACAAAACCTCACGCTGGTAATTCCATCCCAGGACTGTGGCCAAAATACTGTTGCTACATGTAAAGATCAGCTCCAGCTTTACATGTGCCTCTGAAAGTCCAAGCAACCAGAAAAAGCGATACAGCTCTCCTTCCCACAAGCAGAGGAAGTGAGTGCCCTAAAAACCCTAGGAGCATCAGGTGGCCATAGTTTTGCGTTTCTGGACACACACATTGGTGTAAATAGAGCTTTTCTAAATGAGCAGGAAGCAAATTAGATCCCAGAGAAGTTTTCGTTTACTCCTACTTGGATTCTGACAGTTTGCAGATGGGTTTCACTTTCAGAACCCACCGTATCTGAAAAATGTAATGTTAGATGTGTTACTTCTGTTGTTCTTCCTTGTCAGTGTAACTGGCCTAGTAGCCAAGAAAAAAATTACGTATTTTGACTTTTCTTTGTGGACCATTCCTTTATGCTCCTTCCTGACATTTTCATAAGCAAGTGAGGTGTGATCCATTAGAGAGGGCACAGAGCTGGCTGAAAAATCACACTCATAAAGTTGCTTTCAATGTCTTACTGTTGAATGGAGAGGCTAGTTCAGGGAGTTAATATGGCTCTACCTTGAGCCCATTAATATTAATTATTTTCATTACTGACTTGAAGAAAGGCTAATGAACATGTATGAAGAGTGTGTATGAGTCTAGACAGATATTGGAAGAACTTTGGCTGCAAGAAATCTGAAAGGTTTTGAAATCTCCGAGATAAAACTGAAGTTGTGAAGTACTACATTTAGAAAAGAAGGATGAAATGAGCAATTGGAAATAAAGAATAACTAGCACTGTTAACATGACAGCTCTATAGGAGAAAAACAAATCAAATTGCACTGTAACTGATTATGAGAAAACAAAATGACAAATCTCTCCATGGTACATTAGCTGGTCTGTTAGTTGTAGATCATTAATGGGAAATGATTATTCTTTAGTCAAAACTGGTGAGACCTAAAGTAAGAAACTCTATGTGCAGCTATAGGCATATCACTTCCTCAAAGATGGAGACAAATTGAGAGAGACCAGAGGAGACCAAGAAAATGGTACGTTGTTCAGAGAGTGAATGGCTAGAGGACAAGCAGAGTGAAGGTACAGGGCTTGTTAATTTAAGAAAAAGAAGAAAAAAAAAAAGAGAACGATGATGATTTCCCAACCAAAAAAAAGGAGAAAGTGAGCCACTTTGGTTTCTTTGGACAATGAGGGAAATAAAAAGAAAGAACAACTCAATTGGCAGCAAAACCCAATGCAGCGTACCAAGAAATGTTGTAGGGTCTCCTTTTTTGGAGATGTTTGACAAAGGCATGGGGCAGTGGGTTTGCTTGTCTCTCCTTTTGTTTCCAGAGAGGATTTCTGGACACCTGTTCCAGCTTTACATTTCTATCGGTAGCATATACCAGTACTGTCATTGCTATTGCCTATTGGATCATGTGAATATTAGTTACACAGGGCTGCAGCTCTGCAACCTGTTTTGCCCTGAGACAGGTACATTTTCTCAGGCAGAATGATGTGCTTAGCTTTGTGATATGCTTACTTTTACTTGTGTCCTTCATTGAATCCCTGTGCTACCAACCTAGCTGTATCGGTTTAGGAACTTTTCTTTTGCTATGCACAGAAACAATCCCTACAAATTATTCTATGAATTTAGAAGAAAGAAGAAAGAAGAGCACAGGAAGAAAGCAGAATGGGACTTCTGATTTGATTAGTCATGCATATAGGTACACACATGCATATATAAATAAGTATACTACATTATTTATTGTTGTCTTTTTTTATGTTCACAGGGCTACAGCTACTCACAGGGGCCAAGTTATATTCAAGGATGCCTTAGCACAACAGCTGTGTGAACAGGGAGGTAAGAGCCACCACCATTTTAAAAACATCTGGCACATGTGGTTTTCCATTGTACTTGCATGTCAGTGTAACTCATCATGAAAGCTATTTCATAAAAAATTTAGTGTCAGGATCTTCTTTATATTCTTAAAACTGATACTTTCTTTGGCTTCATGCTTCCCATTAGCTCTCTAGCAAAACGCTCTGTCCTCTCTGCTAAATGTTGGGGAATATACAAAAGTTAAAGTAAATCTTATTGCACTATATACTTACCTGAAATCAACCTGTTACAATCAACATTTGTTTTTTATCAAAGCCACAAGCTGAGTTTTAACTCTCACTGTATTAATTATAAGCAAAAAATGCAATATGCTTGCAGCAAAAGCTTTGTTTACTATCCAGCTCACATGTATCTTTGTGAAGAATCTGCCTTCCCATTTTGTGAAAGTAGGCCATCACATTTTTGCCTGTCACCGACAACATTTGGTAATTTTTATAGCTAAACAAAATGTTTGACTTAAGCAAACTTGAAAAACCTAATTGTTTGCACAGCTTATCATATACATCCTTTTGATGAATAACCTAAAAATAAATGTCCTGTTGTGATCTGTTGTCTACAAATGGTACACTGCTTTGAACCTGCTTCATTATAACAGTGGGAAGTGGAGATGGTATCAATCATTTTTGGTACAGGAGAGAAAGGAATTTCTGTGCTGATCGTTTTCTCCACAAAATTCCAGTGGTATTTCCATGTGAAAAGAGGCAGTGAAACATGGGCCAAACAGTCTAAAAAAAAAATTTCAAAATTAGAAATGTGTTGTCATATTAACAAACAAGAGAAAATCCCCTATAATACATCTTTTGGGGGCATTAGAGCTATAGGGTTTTTTTTTTTCCTATGGGTTTGGGAATATCTGTGCAATGGCTTTTGCAATAAGAAGCTGTTGAACATATATATTGAGTTATTCACATAAGGTATGAATAGTACCTTCATAATTATAAAGGGAAAATATTTCAGTTTTCAATTTCAGTATTTGAGGTTTTACTATTTTAGCATTTCAATGGGAAGTAGGAAGAGGGATTCAGAGAGGTGACTGAAGATGTCAGCTAACAAGCTGGGAAGTTAGGATTAGTTATCTTTTGAATGAATTAGAAAAATGTAACACAGGTGCTGGCAATCAGAAGGGAGTGTTACAATGGTCGGGATGGAGGGGGATTCAGCTAGTCATGTGTCAGTATTTTTACTGTGTGGATGGAAAAACATCTGGAGAAATTACCAAAATGCATCTGGTATTCAGAAAGCAAAATAAATTGCACCTCAATAACGTGGGTGTGGAAGAGTAGTGTTTCAGTGACTCATATAGGGGATTTGGGAACCGAAGTACTGGCAGGAACACTATTTGGGATGTGCTAAGGAGGATGGTGAGGATATCTCACACAGGCTACTCACTGGACGGACACAAGTCAAGAATGGAAAAATCAATATGCAGAGTCATCAGCATAAAATGCTGAAGAGCCTTATAAGCAGATGAAACTCTCCAAAGCATGGCTGCGTAGTGAGCGCACCATGGCCAAAGGCAGTCTGTGGTGGCCAGAACAGGTGAGGAAAGGGGAAGGAAGTAAAAAATATATTGATGGCAGAGTGACAGAGAGCTGGCAGTGACCAGCATGATGAAAGCTATGTGCAAGCAAGCTGAAAGGAAATATATGACTATCAATGTCAGAACTGGAAGCATGGTCAAGGAGAATAAGGGCAAAGCAACAAGATTTCTACTTGCTAAAAGAAAATACCTTGATAAGCAGAGACTAGTGAGTAGAAATCCATACATACAGGCTTTGACAGTCCTTTCTTCAGATATGCTGTACTGGGATTTTTTAGTTCTCCACTGAGTTCACAGGGACTCTGCAGGACTGGGAGAAAATGGGATTTGTGTATCAGTTGTGTGTAGAGAATAAAAGATGCTGAGATGTGCCATCTCCGGGCCTTCACTGGCTGCTCAGCCATGACAGTCCCTTTGCCTTCTCCTCCCACCCAACCACTGATAGCCACGTCCTGCACTGCTTCCCGGAAAGGGCCTTCAGCTTCCCCACCTTGTCGCAGCCTCCTGCATTCTCATGAGTTCTTTTTCACCTGTGATTTTCCCATCAATTCTCTTTGCTTTATACAGTCACTCCAGAGTCTTTGTGCATTTGTGTCCTCCAAAATATTTGATGTCACTGTGGTAACTCTGCAAACATCAGGTTTGACTTAGTCAAGGATCACCTGGAGGTACTGATTTATGAGCAGTTCACAGTGTATGACAGCCATGTAATTAGTCATCATATTTCCCTGTAATATTGATGTGCAAGCTTCTCAGAGGTTCTCTTGGTCCTTCTTTGTCTTTTATGGTGTTCAGTTTTGGGCCCCTCACTACAAGAAAGACATTGAGGTGCTGGAGCGTGTCCAAAGAAGAGCAGCAAAGCTGGTGAATGGTTTAGGGAACAAGTCTTATGAGGAGCAGCTGAGGGAACTGGAGTTGTTTAGCCTGGAGAAAAGGAGGCTCAGGGGAGACCTTATTGCTCTCTACAATTACCTAAAAGTGGGTTGTAGCAAGGTGGGTGTTGGTCTCTTCTCCCAAGCAACAAGCCATAGGACAAGAGGAGATGGCCTCAAGTTGCACCAGGAGAGGTTTAGACTGGGTATTAGGAAAACCTTCTTCACTGAAAGGGTTGTCAGACTCTGGAACAGGCTGCCCAGGGAGGTGGTGGAGTCACCATCCCTGGAGGTATTTAAAAGATGTGTGCATGAGGTGCTTAGGGATGTGGTTTAGCGGTGTACTTGCCAGTGTTGGGTTTGTGGTTGGACTTGATGATCTTAAAGGTTTTTTCCAACCTAAATAATTCTATGATTCTCCCAGATTTTTATCCTCATCAAGTCCTCTCTCCCCTTAGGTTCCCAGCTTGGCCGCGGTTTTCCTGACCAAGCTAGTCAACCACACCATTGCCCATTGCCCTTCCTCCCATCCATTGCAGCACAAGGCTCTCCTCTGCCCTTGTGTTCTTATTTCTTCAGCAGACAATGTGCATTGCATTAGTCCTCCTAACCAGTTCATACTATTATAGCTCTTATACTATTAGGATTAATTTTGCTGTTCAAATAAAAGATGCTTTTCCTTCTTTTATTCCATGAAGACAATCACAGTTTCATCAGTACTATTAATGTAAACAAAGGATTCTTTCAGAAAGAATTAGTGAATTTATTTAGATGCAAAGATCATACTAAGATATATGAAAACAACAAGGTAGATTGACATAAATGAGGTTTTATGGTCGGTTTCTATCCCTAAACATTACTATACTGACATACTGTAGTGAATGATGTGACATATTAAGTAAAGAAAATAAAACCACAGGGCAACTTCATAGATTTATTACAGGTTATCTTTTTAATAAGTATGTTCACTGGAGATGATATCAGACTTCATAATAACTAGTACAAAGGATATACATGAAGCAAGGAATCTCAGAAATCATATTTACTGAGGCTGTCCACCCTCAGAGGTGCATTAGTAAATCCTAATAGAGTTAATGGGATTTGTGCAGTGAAAGGAAAGTGTAGTTCTTATTTTGAAGAGAATTAGAGGATGATAAAGGGCAGCATTAAGGGATGGCAATGCCAAACAAGCATCCCTATGTATAATGTAAATGGAATAAGGAATGATGCCATAGGGAAAGACACCAAGGAAAGTAAAATAATCATTTGAAAAGCTGTGTGTTCAGCATATAATAAATATTTTAGGAAGCTAGAGAGATCTTTGAGACCTGATGTAAGCATTAAAGTTTGTAAGAATTTTATTGGATATTGAAGAAAGGAGACATAAATATTACCAGACAAAAGAGTTAATCCAGCACAAATAGGCAAGAAAACAAAACCTGTATAAGCCAAGATAAAAAAGATACGTGTCTTATAAATACTTTTAAGGACAGATGAGGATGTTAATGACTGATGATATTCTTGCCATTAATAAGATCTTTAATTAACAATATCTTTAACTTGTTGATCTAACAGCAAAATAAATGGAAAATAAGGTAAACTTATTATTATGCAGATTGATTCATATTTATTCCTGGCTTGAGTAGAACAAAATCCATACATTAATAAACAGTAGCATAATTAAAATGGAGTTGGCAAAACATCAGACCTGGCTGCACTGCACTGTAGAACTCAAAAGAGTTTACATCTGTGTGAAAACAGCGATGTGGCTGGGAGGAACAGCTCGCAACGCAGGGATGGATGCAGCCGGCACTCACACCACACAACCCCGCCTGCCTTTACTGCATCAAGTAGTTTTAAAGGGTTAAGGAGACCATGTTCCTGGTACACTATGTAACTTTGGACCAGTACTACAGTTCTTTGGAATAAGGGCTGTACTGGGAGGTTTGTGAGCGTGTAATTTAGTTCTGACTGACTAGAGAAGGATCTCTGAACAGTAAAACCTAAGAGATGGAAAAGGTGAAGGTTGTTGTTACCTCATAGTGCAAAATCATTCCTTTCAGCATAGTTTCCAGAATTTTATACAATCTCATACTCAATGCCACAGATTATAGGATTGGGATTCCTTTCTTAAGGAACCACTCTACGATCTGACAGATGTCTCCATGTGATAGCAAACCCTGAGAATTGGCCCAGACTCCCTTTTATTTGATAGCTTCTGCTTGAACGTTTATGGAAGACCTTTTAGGCATATTTTGTACCTTGTAAATATGGATTTAAGAACATTCTGAAAAACAAATGCAAAACAGATTGCAGGCTCTCGGGCTGGACCAGAGCGGTATTTTGCAGAACAGAAGTCTGGAGTTCAGAGCTAATGTATGGTTCTTTGGTTTGTGTGTCAATAAGAATAATGCAGCCCTAGGGCAACGCACTGACTGTCTCTAGGGGGATGTTCAGCCTCTATCATTCAATAGCAATTTTGTTTACTAGTAGAGAGAAAGTATTGTCAGGAGTCTAAATAAAAGCATTAATTTTCTTTTTCATCTTCATCTGGCTGCTAATGACAAGGTGATTAGACTTTTACATAGTCTGCAAAATAGAATATACCTCTTTCCACATCTCGTTTGTGATGAATTGATGAGCAACAGCTAAAGGCTGCTGGCTGTTGAACTCTGAGCATGGTGTTTGTCTGGGACCATTTGAGCATTTGTGTTTCTGTAATTCACTTTTCTTCTGTATTTTTAAAAAAAGTCCAAGGTTCTGGGAAAAAAAAAAGTCTATTTATTTTCCAGTAGTTTTAGGAATGTTTTCTTATGCTGTATTCCCTACCTATCCCTGTACACACATTTGACCCCACAGATCTATGGAATATGCGTGTCAATAGTACAAACTGATGTTGCTGGAACATGTGTTTAATTTGCATTATATTAGCTCTTCTTTTCTGAATGGAGACTCTCTTTGCTTAACAGTTAGCTATTACCAGGTTTAATGATTTTGGTTCTTATTTTTCCACTGGCATCAGGACCATCACCAAATCTTGTTTCCCTCCTCGTATCCTAGCTCGTCTATCTGAAGATGACATTCCCTTCCCAGTTCTCTCATATTTCCCTCCCTTCCAGCTTAAACAAAACAAGGCATATTTTTCTATTGGTTTAACCTTTCAGTAGCCTTACTTCATCCACAGAAAATGTTAACCTTTTACTCCAAAAGATGCCTTCATTCTCCCTCATCCCATTGACACAGAGCCCCACAACGACCCCATTGACTTCTGAATTCTCCGTTACTTTCCTCAAGTTTCTCACGCTTCCAGTTTGACTGTGGCCTTTCTCTTTCTGAATCACTTTGTATTGTGTACTTTCTTCTGTGCTTTTCCTTACTGAAGGGATTGCCTTGTCTTACAAGGCAAGCATCCTACATTTCCTTATATTTTCTCATATTGTATTTGCTCATGCCTTTTAGATTATGAACTCTGTTGAGCTCTGTTTCCATTCTTTGCTTAGTACAATCCATCTCTTCTAGAGCTCTGTATATACCCAGGGTGCTAGTTAAAAATCAAATAATAAATTCATTTACTTTACTTTTTAAAAAAGAAATTACATTCTCAATCAAGCTAAGATGTGTTTTGGAGCCACACAAATACTGATTCTAAATTTAAAACCATCCAACCAAGTACCTAAGGAACATCTAAGAAAGTGAATCATGGTTTAAAATATGATCTAAAATGGCCTTTTTTCCCCCTCTCAGTCTGAAGTATTGTATATTTTTTTTAATTGTAAATGTTTTATATCTTTGCCTTGTATAGCTACACTGCACCATACCCTTTTTTTTAGTTTGTCATGTTATGCAAGGAAACTCCATTTGATTTCAGCCACAGTGTGTGGCCTACTGTACAATCCATATTGTTTTAAATTAAGTAGTTCTATAAATTGTTAAAAAAGGCAGATCTGAAAATATTTTAAAAGCATTGCAGTTGGTTTTGTGCGATGTTCTAAATTTCTATTATTTTGGAGACCTTAACTACAACACTTGAAGATCAACACAGTGCTGTTTTGCAATAAAATACAAAATGTAATACAGAAATTATTCATAGGGAGATTGAAGTCTAGATTTATCATTCATTAAATTGTACCTTCACAGTCTTCTGTTATATTCAGCTCTGGAATTTGAATTACAAATTAGATGAAGGAATACCTGAGGCAAAAACGCTTGGGCTTGACTCAGATCCTGCAGAGATTTGGGAAACATAACCTCTCCTCAACATAAAGTCTTTATTTGTCAGAACAACCCTTTGTCCAACATTAAGTGTTTGCTTAACTCCACCTTTAGTTTTTTAAATGAGTGATCAGTAGCACTAGTATGTGTCTGCATGATTTCCTTCATTTCAGTCCATTGGTAAGCAGTTTTGGTTTGGAATACACTATGCATACAACTGAAGAGCTGTTTTAGGAAAAATTCTCAGATTCCAATTTTGTATTCTTTAATCACATAAACAGGTAGTTGTAAAAAAAAAAAAAATGCTGAAGTCAAAGGAGTTTGCAAATTTAAAGATTCCAAGTTTGTTTGTGCTATACCTGTGCCTTCTGTCTGAATGCTGAAATTTTGCATAACAACTTTAGAAAGTATGATTAGTGATTGTGTGTATCCTGGGCTGGACTGCCTTCCACAGAAAGCCTCTTCCAAAGAGTGATGCCAAGCGACCTGGGGTGAATAACAATCTAGTCTTTCATTTTCATTTTCAGGTCTGAACTGCTCTCATTGGAGAGGAGGGTCTCTTTCAATCCAGTTACTCTCAAGGGCTAACGAAATTTGCTTGGCCAGCTAATGAGTCTGCCCATGGCATGGCCTGACATGACCATCTTCCTCACAATGAGCACTAGCAGGGTGGCTCTCAGCCACACCTGTCCTTGCAGGGATCACCCCTTAGTGATAATCTGGAGTTAATGAAAAGGGGTAATGCAGACCATCAGAGACAGAGGTCTTATTTTAAGCTTAACTTCTTACAACATCAGGAGTATTTCAAATCCAATGCCATAATGTACTTCTTTTCCTACAGGTAAAATCCAGAACAGCTTGCATTGCTCGATCTGGGAAATAATTCAGTTAACCCGGGTTAATCCATTTCTTCTGTGCAAAGAGTTTTTATAAGTTTTCTAGAGAAATTTATACATGACTCCATGGAGAAAAACAATGCCTGGGACTGCAAGGGACAAACGCAGTCTTCTCCTTGTAGTATCTACCAGTGCAGCCCAGCATTATCTTGGAGGCAGTGCCAAGCTTAATGTGCAACTGGAGTTGTATTGCTCCAGATTTTGTACCATCATGATGAGAGGTCTTGGCCATTTCTAGGGTCATTATTGGCATTTCTTCTGGGGAAGACAAGATGGCATGGATAGGTTTCTTGTATAAATAATGGATCAAGTTACCTGCATAAAGAAAAAAGATTTCATATTTCTGCATGTCTGGGGTTTCTATTCAGCATCAGACTCAAGAATGCCTTTGCTCTTCACTGCAGTAAAGCTTTCAGTGGTTCTGCGGTTGTTTTCATCGTTCTCTCTCTCTCTCTCTCTATATATATATAAGGTTACTGGATGCAGTAAAACCTGTCAGTCTCCCCAGTTGTAAGTCAGTTAAATCAAAGGTTTCTGTCTAAGCTAAATCCAGACTGCTTGCCATCTTTTTCTGGTCTGCAAATACCTCAGTTGTTTCTTGCACAGTCTTCTTAATCACCAACTTCCCCATGAAGTGTCGCAATTTCATTGCAGAATGCCATGCCTCCGTGCAAACCCAGTGTTTAAGGAGAAAGCAGGAAGAGAAAAACAAAATTCTTGAGATTTGTGTTGGACTTTCTATTCAAATGACTATGTGTGAGGGCTCTACAGAGATTGCTGCATTCATTTTTATGTTTATTTTTAGTCTATTTTTAATTTGTCAGATGTTATGACAGAAATTGCAGTACTTCAGTAATTTTTTGCAAATATGCTGAAGAAATCAGGAGTACTGATACAATTTAGGTCAGTGCCCAACAAGAAACACAGAATCATCAACAGATCCTGGCTTCAAAAATTCTTTTTTTTTGGTGTTCTATTTACCAAGGTACAAAATACAGCTAGAAATATAACTGCATGGACGAGGTACTGAGGGGCAAACAAGGTAGCTGCTCCTCAGGAGCTTGCTTATATGCACTCTCTTTGTCTCTGTGAAAGAGGTGTAACTTACTTCGGATTTAGAGATTCGGCAAGGCTATGGATGTCGTAGCTACTATGGAGTATCTAACACACTGTGTGGTCACCTTCTAGACTCCCCCACATTTTTTATGTAGCTGTGCCCTATCAGATACATTCTGTTTCCATTTATGTAATTTTACAGCGAGACGATGTTGCAAAATGTTAGGAGAAGACTACTTAATAAAGTTTTGTCATTTCACACATAAGCCCCCATGCACAGTGTGTCTTTACAGTATTCTACTGTTTCTCAGAAGGAAAAGGCTTACTGGGGAATTGATTCAGCAATGCATGTAAGAATGTGCTTTAAAATAAGTGTTTGATTCAGTGATTTGCTGAGTCAATCCTTTACTTGTTGCCCTAGAAATATTTTTTTTGTTGGGGTTTTTTTCTTCCAACAATATACTTAGTAAAATGTTGTCTGCTGCAGTATAAAGGGTCAAAGTGAGGCATTTTTGCCTCCCCTAGACTATTTATTTTATTCAGCCTAATTTCCACTCTCTTAGTCAATCATTGAATTACTGAATCTTAATCCAAATTATTTCTAGTAATATCTCAAAGTCCTAGACTAGAAGTGATCTTTCTTACCTAGCTGTACACCCATTTCTGTCTTTCATTTATTACTGATGCTTATTTTAATTAAGGAATATTTATTTTTTCTTTCCTATTATATTTTCATAACTTTTACTCTGTACTGCATTTTTCGTAATTAAAATGTTGGGGTAGTTGATTTAAAGGAACATTTACTGTACAATTTGTTTTATGCTGAATTGATTTTTAATGCTGCAATTAAGGCCTGATCATAGAAGATATTCATGCATTGTGTGTCTTTGTTCTCCGCAGCTCCGACAGAAGCTCCCTTACATCCTCACCTAGGTAGGTGATTTGTCATTCTTATTACTAAAACTCAGAATCACTAAATTTATTATAATAAACAATCTGTAAGGTCATATGAAACTAGCTCTGGGGAATTCAAATAAAAATGAGACTCATATAAAATGAATTGAATTATGTCTAATTCTGATTAGTTGGTTTTTTGTTGTGATTTTTATTGCTGTTTATTTATTGCCTTTGAGCCCTTGCAGTGCGAGTGTATCATGTTGCAGAGGTTTTCTTCCTAGCTATGTATTAGAGCATCTGTTTGCACGAGGACCCGTAACCCCCAGCGTGGGACAGCACCATCACACCAGTGCGGGGTCACTGGGAGGAAGGTTTTGTCACAGTGCACCTCCAAGGCGCACCCAGGAGCAGGACACTGCTTCTCCTGCTCTCCAAGCCGGGCATTGAGCAGGCAGCAGAGCTTCAGCCCTGCACCCACCAACCTGTGCACTGCAATTTGATTAGTCCCAGACAGATTCTGGCATCCTTGCTCAGTTTGAATAGCAAGTGACAGTTACTTCATTCATGTATTGAAAGTATTTTGTGGAGAAAGGTCTGTTTAATGCAAATACCACTGCCAAAGTTTTTGGATTTGTTTTTTTTTTGGTCATCATACATAAATGATACCACAAATCTAGGGGTAAAGATGGATTCCAAAGCTTGCAGACTGATGGTTAGAAGCATTTGCGTAACATAACTCACAGTCTGTATTCCTTACGTGAGTTGACCTTTACTGCCAGCTCCACTGATAGCAGCAGAGAAATTCCAATGAGCTCATGGATTTTTGCTTACGAGTTATCAGAATGAACCCCCTGACTGTTAGAAGTGTAGTACACTCATTAGGACATGTCATCTGTCCTTGTGCCAGTGTTTCCAAAATCTGGATTCAGAGGGATTTTCTTCTGAACATTCAGAACAACCAACAGTTTGGAATTAAAGTTCTTAAAACATTTAGTATGTACTTGATGACCGCATCTTTTCATAGCCATCGCACTTTGGTGATAGGCTGGGACACTTCTTAATTTTATATGGTACTATGATCCAGAGTAAGCACAAAAACCTGTAACTGAGAAAATCCTGCTTTTGTAACTAGCGTACTTTTAAAAGCTGATTTCCTCATTTTACAATGCATTACTTTTGCTCTAGGTAAGGCAACACTTAGAAAGCACTGCATGATTACACTGGATCTTTTTCATATAGTGCTTTCTTTTCTTTGTAGCTGAAATGCACAGCGACAGCATTATCCTACGAGATGACTTTGACTCTTACCATCAGCAAGAATTGAATCCTACCATGTGGTGAGTTTCAGACTGCTTTCCTTTATATGCATTTGAGCAGATTAAAACATTTTGGTTCTCATAGTGAAGTATTTGTATTATATCAATTCCTATATACCTCAGCTCACATTGGTGTAAGCCTATGTGTGTCTTTGCTCCATTGGGACCTAAATATATTAGTTTATTAATTAATTGATTAATGAGTGACTGAGAAATTCTAAGCCCCTTGAAGTGACAAATTCTCATTGACTTCAAATTTTTAATTACTCCAAAAACAGAAAGGAGGAGAGCTGAGCATAGTGAATGTTTTTGTATGAAGATTTTGATTTCTTGAAATCATAGCTTTTCATGGAAAAGGTGATGATTTCAGTAATTAACCTTTTTTTTCATTTTTTTTATTTTTTGTTCATGTAGTACATACTTCTGGTGAAGCTAGCTATAGTAAAAACTCCTTCTAAACTGAAATCAGATGTTTCAAAATCATTCAAAAGAAAAAATTAACTAGAATTAAATACCTCCATCTAATTTTCAGCTGCTGAAAATGTTTAAGGTTGATTTTTTTCTTTTTCTGTGGAAGGCAAACTTTTTCAAAACTTTTTTTTTGTATAGTATGTATATAATACCCTTCCCTTCCCAGCTCTATGCAGCAACTCCCAATTGCTGGGGTTTTTTCGTTCAGTGGGATTCCTGAGTAGGGTCATTCATATTATCACAGTCTACATCTGAAACACCAAGCACAGGTTGTTATCATTCTTTAACCAGTAGATGCTGTTGGAGAATCTCAGGACTCCACGTGCATAATAAGGCAAGTACAATTTAGGACAGGTCAGGCAGAAGCTTTATTAACTGTGATCATAGTGAGAGAGTACTCCGACAGCGTCTCTCCCTCTGCTCCCCCATTCTTTGCCAAGTGATTGCAGAGACCCAACACATACACTGTTTCAGAAAACAAGGAAAGAGGAGAGGAAAGACAATAATTTCAATGTTAATAAAGCCAGGTATCCATCCCTGGGAGGGATGGACTCCTTAAGTCGCTGCCACAGTTCGAAGGACTCCAACAATAAATAACAGGACAATATGGAGAGATGGCTGTTGGCAGAGCCTATAGGAGTGGCACAACCAGTGTTATCTTAGCTCAGAAGTAGGGAGTTGGAAACAATCGCAGACAGTTAGCTTTTAGTCAAAAGGAATGTTCTTTTAGCAAAGATAACTCTTAGCCAGACCTCTCGGTCTTAAATAATTTTACCATCACAATGATCACAGTGATAGAGTACCATTTCATATGATGTATGTATGTACATCACAAAAGAGGAAGTTATAGATCTCTTATACTACAAAACTGATTCTATTCAGTATAGTGAATATTTTTACTGGTCATATTATACCCAGATAAACCCATCTATCAGTCTTAACATGAAATTTTGAAGGTTGGAGTCTCCTTTTTTCATATGAGATTGTCACTGAGTTTTCTATTCCTTCCAATCCTATTTAATAAATATAACTAATTTTATAGATTTAATTTACACAAGACACAGAAATACTTTACTGCGTTAGTTTATCTTATTCGAATAAATTCTTGACGGGCATTTTAGCAGTTACCTGCATTTGTTAGTTAGGAATACATATGTTCTGTGAAATCTGACGTCATTTTCCTTTTTATTAAGGCCTGTCACTGTTTTCCATCTGCGCAGGTCTTTCACAGTTTCACCGTCTTATGTAAAAAGATTGTTGTTTATAGAATTTTATGGATATTTTTCTTTTGCACATACTTATTGTAATATTTTTTAATATGTGCCTACTATTTTTCCTCTTTTTGTTCCTTTTGTAGCATGTCTTTAAATATTTTTCTGGACAGATGCATTAAGGACCTGGAATACTATAATATAAAAAACCCTCTTTCTTCATATGAATGAATAGATCAAGGACTCTTAATGGGTTACAGAATAGCTGCCAAGGTAGATAGCTTTAGCAGCAGTGTGTTAAATGGACTTGAGTGGAAAGAAATGAGAGGAGCCATTATTTCCCTGCAGATGTCTCATAACTCACAGAGGGCCTGTCTGTTGGGAGCCCCCGTAATTTATTTATCCATTGCTCTCTTATCTTTAAATTCATCCTTGCTTTATAGAAGTCTCAATAGAGAAATTTTGGGCTAAAAGAGCCCTCAGTCTCCTGCTCCTTTTGT
This sequence comes from Gavia stellata, assembly GCF_030936135.1. NCBI lineage: Eukaryota > Metazoa > Chordata > Aves > Gaviiformes > Gaviidae > Gavia > Gavia stellata. The sequence goes on along the minus strand of NC_082597.1, from coordinate 14,586,408 downwards.
CCCCAAGATTTGGATTTGGTCCCCCTGGAATAACCTTGACCCGCCTTGGTTGGCGGGTCAGTGCAGAGAGGTGTGTGCTGGGAGAGAGTCCCAAAACTCACTGCAATCCTGAAGCAGATTTTCCTGTAATAACACCAGAAAGCCAACATCTTCAGCAATGGTAAATAGAAGTGGAGCACAAATAAAAGAAAACTGTAATGAGGTGTCATGAGCTTTTCTGCATAAAGGATTTCTACAGTAGCTCTGCCTCCAGTGAAGACCCGCTTCGCAGCAGAAAGCTCATTCTCATTTGATTGTCTAGTGGGAGTTAAATCAGGGATTATTAACAGTTTACGCCATCCACCCTACAATTGCATTTTTTCCCCTGGCAGCTGCTAAAATACCATCTTTACCACAAACAATTGCAGTAACTGCTGGAGCAGTATTTCCAGCCCTGCTCAGTGCCTGGTCTGCTGTGCTCGGAGCCTGCGGTAGCAGCTGCCTTGTGTGCACCAATACTCCAGCGGTGCCGTGTCACCAGGGGCCAGTTAGACTAAGCCACTCTAATAATTTCTGAAACCATTATTTGTGTAAAGATTAAAAGAGAAGTGTTCGTATTTTCCTATGATCTTTTCTTCCCAAATCCTACATAACACTGGCTTGGATGTGATTAATATTGTCCCACTCCTCCTGATCCCCTTTCTGGCATGTGCAGCTCTGGCAGCGATGTACAGTCCAAGTGCACAAGCAAAGCATTTTATAGCTTCTGTGTGTGTCTCATTTTATGAGTCCCAGCAGAGCCTGTGTGTCACTCATCGCTGGGAGAGGCCTCACATCAAATAACTATTTTGTAAGAGGACACTGTATGATTTTGAGAGTGACTGCCTGTTTTTTATGGGTTTCTGCTCTTTCCAATGCATTAAAAGACACATCCTACCCAGCAACCTTCTGTTTCTTCAGAGGCTCAGGAGCAGGGAAGGACTGGCTACGACTGTTTCTGGTGCTGCAAGGGGAAGAGAAAGGGAAGGTTGGGATGGGGCTCATTGTAAACAGAAAAATCACAGCATCTGGGAATGGGTTCCTGACCTGAATCACAGTTTGGTGATTGAAAGAAAGCAGGAGAAACTGCTAAAATGGGAAAGGACAAGGAGAGAAGGAGGCAGCAGGAGAGGACACATAAGGAGAAAGAAACAGAGGATTTCTGTGCTGGGAATGCAGGAATGGGAGCATGTCTCATCTCTCTCATTTTCTTGGGACTCAACCACCATGAGGATTTTCTTGTGTGGTGTGTCCAACTAATTTTGATATTCTTTTCTTCCAGCGTGCAATCATATCAGATTATGATTATTTCCAAAGTGCCCAACCAGTAGGCGCAAGCCTGCTTACTTAAGCAAAGATTTCCTCATTTCTTGGGTCTCATTTGCCACCAGCTTTACAAAGATCTCTTTGGTTTGTGAAACAAATATGCTTCATACGTTCATAAATGTCCAGTGTATTTTATGTCTAACATGTATTAGCTGTGGAAGTTAAGGTAGGTAAGTGACTCCCACTCCATAGTAAACATAGCACCAATGGCCATGCTAAGTGGTTCACAGCTGAGTTGCGGAACTAATTAGACCATAATGTTTAGTGCATTTTTCAATTAAAAGTCTAATAGTACAGGTGATTAGTGGTCCACGAGACTTGCTGAAAACTGGCAGGAGTGTGTTAGTTCAGAAAGCTCAGGAACCATGGAAGTAATTGATTTCCTCTGTAGGGAAAGGGAATCTGCACCATGTACTACTTGCCAGGGAAGGGCTAGGGAATGGCTGGGTAAGATGAGGTCCAATATGGGTGGTATCTGGAAGACTGTCTAGGTCATTGAGCACCTGTTTCTGTGACCATCTTACCTCCATGTAACCTCATAAAATTGCAGAGGAGAGTATAAAAAAGGTTCTATATAAGAACTAAAGCAGGCCAAACAAGAACAAATCTAGAAAAAATACACTGTTTAATCCTATGATAAATGATTTAATGCTGAGGCAAAAAGGAGGGAAAAAGAAGATGCATAAATTAGTTAAGAAGAGATGCTAGCATTAATGTATGTTTCTGTATAAAACACTTAGTTTTAACAGTAGGGCTGTAGACAACAGGGGATTCAGTACATTTAGAAAAGAAAGACTCTGTACAGAAGCTTGTTGCTGGCTAAACTCTCCTTCCCAACTTGATGCCATGTTTCATCTCAAAGACCATCAGCACTCCAAACAGCAATCACTTACAGAAGACATACTCTTCAAAGATGACATGAAGAAAAGCTGAGCATGTAAAATCAATCAGTAAGAAACAGGTTCTATCACTTCTTCATGGCATATGAGAAATGAAGAGGTACAATGATATTTCTAATGGCAAAGAGGTGGAGGAAAGCTTTGTGACAGGAGAGAGAAGTCCTAAAATGGTTTCCAAATTGCACTAAAACTGCAGGATTAAACTTCAGAAAGATTTATGTTCAAAAATCTCTTGGCAGCTTGAGATGTTTATCTTCTTTATAGTCCAGACATCACAAAAGACATCAGTCAATATAACATCCACAAACTCAGGTATTGTAGAGGGAAATGAGATGACAAATAGGGATGAGGAAACAGCAGATGTTTCCCCTTCAGCACAGTGCAGAACAATAGCAGAGAGAGGTGGGACTCTCTAAGCCAGAGATGAGAGCGATGGCAGGTCTGCAGAGAAGACATCTAGATGAATATGACACATGTCAACAGTGGCAGCGAGTACCAGCTGTGAAAAGAAAGCTGAAGTGATTTTAACATGCTAAGATTTTATACCAGGCAGGTGAGAAAGATAATGTAAAAAGCTGCACCCAGCCAGGGCAATTAATACTGTCTCCTGTTTGTATAAATGGAAAAGAAATTAACCTTTCTGTCTGCACCAGGAGAGGAGCAAATTGGATCGTTTCTAAACACGCAATACTATGACGATGATCTGAGGAACAGCAGATCAATTATCTTAGTCTTCATGCATTCCTGTCAAGCTAGTGAGTAATTTATTGTCAGAGGTAATGCATTTCAAAGAAAGCACAAAGGTTTGAATCAGGATTACCAACAGCCATCCAATTTCTTATGAGAGGAGTCATCCTAGAGAAGACAAGTGATGATGAAACAGCTGTATTAGAAGGACAGTGTTTCTGGATTCCCAGGCAGTATTTCATAGACCACATTACAGAAGTAGAATAGATGAACAGCTGAATCACTTTGTATTCATTGAAATATGATAATTACAAAATTAAAATATTCCTTCGGTTATGTAGGCTGACCTTTCACGAGGGACTAAGTGGTCCCGACATAGTATTCATAGGCAAAGTTTTCCTGCCATATCTGTCTCTCCCTGCATATATCAGGAGTTCAGGCAGATGCTCCGCTATAAAACTGCAAAACATAGAGGCAGATAATGAAAATAATGCACATAAACAGCCAGAATCCTACAGCATTCCAGGTATTCTTCTACTTCCTGTCCCCCTGTTCTTCAGTTATCAGAGTTTAGGGATCAAGTGAAATTTAGATAGCGACAAAACACGTCCTCTGTGAACTCTGTTTCTGTACTTTCTCTTAAAGTACAATTTTGTTTACTCACATGCTCTCTTCTTGCCTTATATTGAGAAATAAAATTATGGGCCGTCTGTGGCTTCTATAAATAGATATTAACTCATTGAAGTCGATACATTACTTTATTAGAGGATTTACTTCTACTGCTTAAGTTCAACATCCTAAATGCTATCAGTGTGAATTGCTGAATGACTTTATTGACATGCTCATACAGGAAAAAAACTCAAGGATTTTTTACATCTGACTTTTTTTCAGGAAGTTGAGCTGAAACTGACCTTTAATGAAATCTCAGAATAAGGGAGAGATTTGGAAAGTGGGAAAGAGGCATTCATCTTTGACTTCTGTAATGGACTTGGGCATAAGAAAGTCAGTCCTGTGCTGAATTCACCCAGGACCAACTGAAGAGACCCAAAATAACAAGTGCAATCAATTATTCACCAGATCTATGCATCAGAAGACCTAACATCTATCAGTCAGCAGAGCTTAGCACTCACAGACCTGCAGAGTATTGTGCAGGGTGTTGTACACAGCACAGAATTAATCCATTCTGCAAGAAGTTACCCACACTTTGCTGCCCTGGGAAGGTCTCCTGGGAGGAAGGGCAGTGGTGAGGAGCCCCAGTCTGCTGTGAGAGCAGACCAGGAGGTAACTCCACTTAGTTAAACATGTGCTTTAAAAATTCATTTAAACATTATTTCTAATCACTACCTGGGTTTGCAGCAGCCCATCCTCCCCTGCTCAGACCTTTTGGACACATGATCCCTGAAGGGAAAAGCTGTCCCAACCCCACGGAGTAGCTGACAATGCTACCAGCCTCTTCCTAGCAATGCAGCTGGAGATTTCATTTGCCACCTGACCATGGTGGGCTGATGGTTTTCAGATACTCAGGAATAAAAAAATCCTGCTCCAAGCAGTTTAAAGAAAGACTTGCAGAGGTTTAACACAACACTTATTAGTGAAAATAAAAATAAGCAATATAAACTAGGAAAAGAGGTGAAAAAACCCCAAGGAAATTTGTATGGGAATCAACTATGATCACTGGAAAATCTATCACATATGTTGACAGCCAAGTCCCTATCTCCCTGGGTTTTCTTCCTTTCCATCTGATTTCCTCTAAGGCCTGCCATCCAGAAATTAGCCAGAGAATGAACAAACAGAAGAAAACCAAACCTTTGCACACTACTAAACTACATCTGGGCTGTGTATACGGGAATGTGTATTTTGGTGGCATTATACATCAGAGAGGGTGGCCAAGACTGAGGCACTCTGTGTGAGAGAAGCCAAAGAAAAAACTACCTAAGCACCCCTTACATAAGTCCATTGCACTTAAAACTCTAAAAATACCAGTTGTCAAAGTACAGACAAAAATCAGCAAGAAATAAGAGGGTTTGAAGTGAGTTCACCCTTGCTTACAATGGAGCTGCTCCAGGAGCAAATGTTTGCCTGTAGGCTTGATGTTAAAGCTGAGATTTGGATGTCTGAAGGCAGTGTCGGGCAGCCCCCATCGGAGGCAGTTTGTCAGGGGCTGCTGCTCATGCCAAGAGCACCTTGATCCTCAAAGGTGAGGGAGAAGGCCCTTTCCCTCTGCTCCACAGTCAGGCTGCCCGCAAAGTCCTTGATATTAAATTAAGAAATATCAGGAGAGGTAAAATTAGTTGGCTCAGCAGCACTTACTAGCCTCTCTGAGATTTTCTTCTTACTTTTTCCCCTAAAATGTGAACAGAGTGGCAACGCTCTGTTACCAGGAATATGGGATATGACAAGTACAAATAGAAAGCTGCAGCAAGAACCATGTTAACAGCAGCTGGGCTCTAGGACCCTCTTGGTAGGAGCCAGTTTCTGGTAGGGTCTGCAGCCTTAAGTCTGCCCTTTGGGGTAAATAACCCTGCAGGCTGGAGGGCGGCTGATCCTACCCCCTTCTCCTGAGCTGTTCTGTGTGGTGACACTGTGATGGTGGGTTTACATACGGTTTATCAAATGTGCAGTAAGAATTTTGGAAGAAGAGTAACTTTAGGGTAAGTTATACATGTAAGAGTTCAGCTTGGTTTCCCATGGTGTGATGTTTTGCAGTCAACAAGCAGGGACACTCCTTTTTGGAAGGGGAACAGTTTGCAGAGAGCAAGTACTTACTTGTAAGGGCCTTTCTCAAGAGGCAGCTCTAGTACATCACACGTACAGTTGCTCTACCTTTACATTCAGCACCATGATAACAAAACAGTCCAATCTGTCTGAGTGCCAAGATATAACAGTCTTATTGTACAGTTTACAAGCCTGATGTGGTCTCACGTGTGCAGTTTCTGATTTCCATTTTGAACATGGTGTTATTCCTGCAGGTCTGAATGCAGTAACTGCGAGGTTGGAGAGCAGTGCGGTGTGATAATGCACGGCAACGCCGTCACTTTCTGTGAGCCATATGGTCCCAGAGAACTGGTAAGTGAAGGCTGGCTCATCTGCCAGGGTTGAGACTGCGGGCTATGAATCGAGGCTGCCTCGGCTGCAGAGATGTCAGTGTGCTTTGAAAGTTTGGTGTTCAGCGGAGAGGCTCCTAAGCAAGGTGATAGGGCCATAGAAGAGCACCCTAGGAGCATCCCAGTGTCTTAAACTACAGATGCTAACCAAAGGCTATTGCAAGAGTTTGCAAGGGGAAGTCTCTTGATCTGGTGTGCATCCGAGTTATTTAAAGTACCTATAAAAGACTGAAAAGGCAAGGAAAAACAACTGCGTTGTCAAACTGCCATCATTCTCTTTATTTCTGACAATGAAAAAAAGACAAGGTTCATTTTTTTTCCCCTTACTTTATTAGCTGTGTTCCATTTTTTCTTGTCGCTGTTGACAAATGTTAATTTGGTTGTAAAACATCACTTGTGAACAATGCATCTTACAGACTTAAATGCAGCCTGGAGCAAGCACCTGCCAGTCTCAGGAAAGTGTCTGTAACCAACTGAGTCATGATGAAGGTGACAAAATTCATTTCATTGGGGGGTAGTTTGGTCATAAAATTACTGTAAGAAACAACACAGTGCAATTTGCATTAACTTGGGATTATCTGGGTATTGAAAATGAATTGAAAGATATATAACCAATGCCCACATGCTGATGCTGGGCAGCTAGCTGCAATGATATACATAAAATGGGAGTTTGGGGAAGAACTGAAAAATTAAAAAAACAACTCAAAGCCTGTGTAATTCCAAATTAATTTTCATGTTTTCAACAGTCTTCTGAGTGGAGGGAGAGGCTGATTAGAGCTATTTGAAGAGCGTACATGGAAGAGGGCCATAAAACAGAAGTGGTTTTGGCCAGGCATCTTCTCTTCATTTCAGACACTAACAATTCTTTTAACAGGGTTAATTTTACATCCTTAACTGAGACCAGAATTCCACAAATGCAATGTAGATATCGCTGGTGTGCTGACTGAAAGTCATAAACACATCTAAAACTAATTCAGAGGTTTTACGGATAAAGGAGAATTTCAGTCATTTCCCTCACAGCCAGCTCCAGCCGGGGAATCCTGACAGGGATGCTAAATTGCCTCTCTGCTACTTTGAATCCTATTTGAATGTACTATGCTTCATTAACTGCCTTGAGAAGAGAAGCATTGTTTTATGTCCTGTGCAAAAATGAAGTCACACCACTGGGATATTTTTCCCAATTTTTAAACCCATTTTTAGTTGCAGTATTGAGCATAGGTAACACTCCTCGAAAAATAATCTATTTATGACATTTAGCAAACCCAGGGTCCCAGCTATGAGGGTTTTGAAATGTCACTAATTAGCTGTCTTCTCCCTACTGATATGTAATTTAGACTATCCTTAGTAATCATGAATTGGCTTCAAAATGCAGTGTTGGACTGTACTTGTTGTATTACCATGTGGTAAAATAGCACTACCGTGGCATCAGGAACTTGGAAAAATTTATTATGATGCCAAAGTGGCATGATTAAATAATCAGCTGAAAAAATCATCATGCTTATAAACAGTTAGCAGCCTAATAATGAAAGTGTTTATAAATATTATGGCAGTGTTGCAGAAAAATCAAATCCTTTTGAAGGAACATGCTAATGTCTTAACGTTTTGGATGAGCACAGGATGATGTTCATGCCAGAGGTCTGACCTAGTTTTATTTTTGAATATGGACATAGGTTTAAATCCCTGTTTTCTGAGAACCAACCTGTTTCTGATTTGTAGTCACGTTTCGGCGATTTCACAACATATCTCTTCCTGTCACAAATTTTGAAACCTGTTTCTTTTCTCCAATCATTATGCATTTTTTTTCTATCACCTTTACTATTTGGATCCTATTCTGTCCCTGCTTGAAATGGCTCTTGAAATCTCTGTTCCTGTTCATGGCTCCTAGTGCCACATTGTTGCGTTAAAATACTTAGACAAGAAGAGTTGAATTTGCAAAATGTATTATATCAACAGCTGTGACAGCTGCTGCTTTGCTTCCTTGACCTCCCTCTCTTCTCCTGACTTCCAGCAGCTGCCTGTTACTGCAGGCAGAGGGGTTTTTAATGCCAACTGTCTATGTCTATTGGTGAGAATTTACCAGTGGCAAAATCCTGGAAAGATGTATAGCATCAGAAATTCGCAAGCGAAGGAAAATAGCTACTCAAGGCTCCCTACCAGCCTCTCTGCAGCATCTGAACTTACTAGTCCTTTGCAGAAATTTGCAAAAAGTTTTCACTATGTCTAATGCTTTTTTCTAAAGCATTACTGAAATGACTTACAACATAGTCTATTTTAAGTCTACATGAATGCCTCTTCTGTGATAACTGATACATTTAATTTCTTGGTGATGTGGGCCACTGAACAATGATAGAGAGTTTCGTTTTTAAATTAGAACTTGCACAATATAATTAATTGAATGTAAACTAATATAATAGGTACTCATAACTCAAGTCAGAAAGCACTTTATTACTTGGCATGATAAATGTGACACCTAATACTGAATCGATCCTGACAGAATGGACTTAAATGGGAATGTGACTATATTTTTAAAGGAGTTTTCTAAATGCAGCTTCCCTATTTTTGTTTAAAGACTAAAATTACCTGTTAGGAATATTCCAAAGAGACGAAAACTGTATTTTAAGGAAACATCATGTACAGATAGTGCCGAATTTTCAGGTAGTTTTTAAAGTTGCTGTTTGATATGATCATGAAGCCTTGGGAATCTGTCCCACTAAATCTGTCTTAGTTCACAGAGCATTAATAGCTGTGATAAATTTCCTAAATTTCCATGCACCCTCCTAAAACACATGTAGTCTTGTTATGAGCTAATCTTCAGTGCATTTCAGTGAAGATCCCATTCTTTAATATTTGTAAGAAGTTCCTCTCTGTATGTAATATGTAGAAAAGAAACAAAACACACCAAAAATTCATGCCAACTCATGCAGGTCTCTATCAGTTATTTTCAAAGGCATCATTTCACAAATACCTCAACTTGGTGCACGCCAGCACTGGAAGAAGTCCAGTCCCTTTTGCTCTTCTGCACCATCACCTGTGCCCTCCCACCGGGGGGAGAGATGGTATCGGTATGAGCACGAGCATTGGTGGGCTGCATGGTGAACCACCACACCAGAAAATGAAGCCAGATTAAAACTCATTTGCAAAGGAAAAAGACTAATAGTTTAACAGAAGTCAGCTAGTTGCCCTGATTTAGCGTGCAGCTACCCAAAAGCTGATGTTAGTACATGGAAGGAAGTGGAGGGAGCTATCACCTAGGAATTTGTTAATCATATACATTTGCATATACATATACATTCTGAATATACATTTGCGAAGATATGGAAATTCTTTTGAAAGTCTCCAAAGACCAATACAGGTGACTGAGAGATAACATTTGTTCTATGTCAACGGAGTCCTAAATACAGTCAGAAAACATCTGCATTTAGGACTAGCTTTTGTTCAGTGTCATGCAGCGATGCACAGGGTAATAAGGAACTTCAAACATGGGAGAGATCTCTCTCACCATTTTTCATGTTTATCTGCATAGCAGATAATTAAAGAGCACAGGAATACCTGATAATGGAAGAATTTCTGTTGTCACCATGTAACTCAGGGAAATTATGCAGAAATTGTACTGTTCATCATTACAAAATGCTGATAAAATTGCCTTTGTAATACTGCCATAGTTAATGGGTGCTTGAAAGAATGTAGCATTTTCCAAGTCATTGAGTCTAATCTTTACTTGGGTGCTAGCATTTTTAGAAAATGACAGTTTAGTGTCCATGAGCTGAAATGTTTATCTATATTTTGCTGATTACCACTTTTTATCATTCTTATCTACTGTTCGGTTTCCTCTACATCACTCATACAAGCGAAGCAGGAGGATCATTCAAGTCCTCCGGGTGCTCCGCTTGGAGCTGCCTCCATGCAGATTCCCAGCTGACTCTGGTAGCCAAAGCCTGCTAGCCCCAGGACCTTACTTCTGGGGCTGAATTTGCTCAGAAGTTTGACTTCTCTGTGGCATATCCATGATGTGACATGTGCATGGATGCAGGTCACAAGGAGCACATCCAATGAAAGAGTCTGTTGCTGCTCTCATGGGACATGACATGAATTATTGGTGCGTAGGCTCTGATATGGGAGACAGCTCCAAGGTCTTGAAATCTAGGCAACAATATCAGATGAGTTTATTTAAGGTGTTTGCTGTCCCTATTCTTCCAATTAGATGACTTCTTTTATGATTCTGTAAACTTACTGTCTGGCCAGGTCATGCCTTTTTTCCTTTTCTCTTTTGCTCTAACGTTGCCATTGCCCTTCAGCCTGTACATTTTTCCTTCTTCAATGTAGCCCCTAAAATCTGCTTATAATGATAAATTATATCTTTGTTGTGTCTTTTGCTACAGTGAATGAATCAAACTTTGAGTCTCCTCTTTTTGGTGGTGATCCTCCATTTGGTCTTTCTGCTTGCTAAGCAGTTGCAATGATTTTTCAGCTCTGACAAAATAACTAGATCAGGCAGTGTTTTTAGGCAGTGCTTCCGCCTTGCTTGTTGTGTAGCAGTATCATTAAGTCCAACTTTTGAAATTAATTGAAAATACGCAGGTGTTCTTCACAACATTCTAGTGCTTTTTATCTTACAGTATTTTCAGGAAAACAGTCCTAATTTGAACTACTGAAATATGGCGGCATTGAAAGAAGGGAGAAAGAAAGGCATCAAAAGAGGCTGGTGTGCTGAATGCGGAGTGAGCTGCTCAGTGTTTTCTGCCTGTTTTTTGGTCTTTGTTGGATGTTAACAGTGTGTAGATGCTACTACAAAATTTAATTGTATATATTATGCAGTATCACCAAGGTTTTGTTTGATTTGCTGTTGAAGACTTAGATTTTGTTATTCCCTTGCAATATTTCATTTTATTATTTTAGGTTTACTTAATGTTATTTTATTATTTATTTATGACCATTTTTGGTTCTTGTTCTGTGCTGGAAGATGTAAGTGAAAACCATTCTGTTTACACAGATTTATACTAAGCTGACCATAGACCACAGGTTTCACTTTTTCAATCTTCTAAACACTGGTCAAACACCAGTGTTTCACAAAAACATGCTCAGTTTGTAGACATTAATACAGTAAAAGAAAAAAAATTCCAGCTTTGACGTATGATGAGATATCAGTAATCAAAATGACATAACAGAAATGTCCATGATCACTCAACCTGAAAGGGTTGGCAATTAATAGTTTTATGCACTGGAGATCTAGGTATCCAGAGAGTTTCCATGCTTTCAAAGAAAAACAAGTGATGAATGTACTGTTTTGCTGATCTAACACTACCTTTCTGCTGTTTGCTTTTCTTCTTGTAGACCACCACTGGCCTTAACACAACTACTGCATCCGTCCTTCAATTTTCCCTTGGTAAGTTTAGCTCACTCTTTCACCTGAGAAAGTGTAAAAAGTCATTGCCGCAAAGGAAAATGGCCCTCGAGTTCAGGTTTACTTTCTGGTCAGTGTTGCACTCTCCATGAGGGATTAAAAAAATCTATTAAAAACTGCAGCACATTTATTCATTTCCTTATCTACAGCTCCTAATCTAAACTTTGGAAAGGAGGAACTCCAGTGGATACTCTGATGATGGGAGGCATAGTCATGTTTGGGTTTTGTGGTTTTTTCACTTATTTTACAACCTGAATGGATAACATTATAATCTCTTGCTCTTTCTCTGAAGTGTGATTACTGTTTCTAAAAAATGAACTTTTTTAACATTTTAAACCCTTGATGTATTCCAAGTTACAGCTGGGTAGTGCTGGTTTTAACACATCTGTACAAAAAGAATAGGTGGGGCAGACCAAAACTAAATGCTATTTAGTTCATGTTATCAACAGCGTGATTGTACGCTGTATTACTTAGAATACCTGCTGTAAGTTATTGCACATTTTCACTGTGCAGTTGTGGCTATAAATTATGGCTGAAGTTGTGGCTTGGGCTGAGGGCAAATTGGGAACACACTTTATTTGTTAACTCATATGTCAGTGTTCAAAATATGAAGGAAAAATGTTTTTATGATACAAATAGTTCAATAAAAAAGCAAGCAGGAAATATAGCCTGTTTCCTCTGTGGACCCCTGAATATGTGTTTCCAAATCATATTCCTATTTTTAAAAAAGTAATTCTCCAAAAGTATCTCAGCAGAGGTGTGATTAAACTCTGGAAATCTCAGCTGGAAATAAGAGCTATCAGGTAGCTTGGCAAGCAGCTTGGTTTTTTTAACGGATAGGAAATCAAAATCCTAGAAGGCGCAGAAATACGTCCTCTAAATTTGTTTTTACCTGAAGTTGTTCATTTGACTATCGTTACCCGTCACCCTGCAATTGACTGCAATGTTAATAGTCCTAAGGATTGATATGGATCCTTTTATTTTGAATTACTGTTTTTTAAAAGCCAGCAAAATATATCCATTCCTAAACTGAATTATTGCATAAATATTGGGCACCTCCAACAAAAACTAGCCTGGAGCTACCCTGCAGTTCCATTCAGCCAGTGAGAGGGGAACAGCTCCCTTGATCTTGCCCACAGAAGGCGTCCCACCCTTGGCTGTGCCCAAGGATAGGTGACTTCTATAATGCTGCAAGTTTGCGATAATGGAGGAATTTTGCTTTTCAGGAAAATTTGCAAAAATCTTCTATGGATTCTCACAGTGACCCAGAGTGGTTAGCAGCCATATAACCTGAATGGGTTGGGAGGTAAACATTTGTTGTCACAGCTCGGTGGCTGGTGTCTGCTGCAGGTGAACTGCAGAAGGGTGCAGGCTCCCAGAATTTTCAAAATTAGACTTGAGATTTCACTAGTAGCCTGTGTTCCTATCAGCTGGGGAAAAAACAAAAGGACGAAAAAAGGGTAAGAACAGGCTGAGTAGGAAATACCCTATATGACAGGATTGTCATGAATATACAGTGAGAATACCTTAACCTGTACCAGCAGGAAGCAGTAAAATCCCTGGTATGATGGAGCAGGAGAGGGGCGGATGTATTTCTGAGTAAATCGAATTTCAGCCTGAAGTTCAAAATGTATCATATTTCCCCATGTGCCTATGTTAGGTTTGAAATACAGTGCAGATTGGTTTTGTAACTAATAAAAACCGGCATGAGCCGGGGGACTGCTGCTGAGCTCAGCAGTACTTGGCTTTCGAATCATAAATCTAAACGAGGCATTTGCCAGTTTCCAGTTTATTCCCAAATGTCCGATTTAATCATAACCCTATTTAGGGATTCATCCAAGGGAATTGCCTTTTTTTAAAGAATGTTTAACACTTTCTATTGACCGCAGAACAGCTTAAGCTGTAATCTTTTGGGGACATCTTTATATTAAATTCATTACCCAGCTTTGGCCACATTGAAGTGCATACCCTTTGATTTCTCTCACCGTTAATTATGAGATGGAATTTTGTATTTGCAGGTATATATGCAGATGAGGACTGGGAAATGAAGCAAAAAAAAAGGTCCTGATTTCACCATAAATCCCAGATCCTTTTAAACTGTGTGGTCAGGAAGGGTAACACCCTAGTGAATTTTTCATTAGTTGACATTCTGTGTAGTTCCCTTCATGTACCACCATTTGGTAGTCTTGCCCTTTAAAGGGCAACGGGGTTGAAAAGGAGCACTTAAGATGAAGGCTTAATTAGGATGAAAAGGTAATTAGTAAGGCCTATTCAGCACATAGGACCGCATTAACGGGCAGTATCCTTTCCCAGTGAGAGCAGCTTGTCTGCCACGCAGACATTCACTCGGAGCCACCTGGAGCTGGTGGCATTGCCTTTTGATCCAGGGCTGGGGTGATGTTTACATTCATGCACTCTTTGCCCAAATGTGCAGAAAAATTTCAATTACTTCGGATGTCTTAATCATCCATGACTACATTTCTCCAAGACCAAACACTGACATGTGAAAGACAAAGTCTAGCAGTTTCCTTAATGTTCAGTGGGATTGTTAATTGAGATATTTAAAGCAATGCCTTTGGGCTCTCTCAGGCCAGAACATCTAATTCAACAGCTTGGGATTGCAGGATATTGCACAAAAGCCTCCGGACTCAGCTGCCACGCAGCGTTAGTCTGATTCATTAGCTGAAATATTCTCTGTTTCTCACTCCAAAGCTCAGGCTTTTCCCCTTAGCTACATCCCTGAACTTCTCCAGGGATGAACACGATCGGTCATTCGCATAGGCCACAACAATGGAAGGTGACTCAGAGTACTGAGAGATTAGCAACTGAGCTAAGCACAGGAAGAAAGAGACCCATGAAATCCCATAAAGAGAAGAGGAAAGGCTTTAAGGGAGCAATGCCAAGGCGTGAGGTGTGCAAGCAGTTCTGCTCATGCGTTGTTCCTTGGGTGTCCTCTTCAAGCATATGCTCCCGTGGCTGTGGTGTATGTGGGCTGTGCGTGCTCTGCGTGGGGCATTGAGCATTGGCAGGCTCTTTCCATCCCTCCTTCCTCCGCAGTGCCTCTGACTCAAACACAAAGCTGAAGCCGAAGGCACTGTGATCAGTACCAACACCCAGCCTGGTCTCCAGGGCAGGGGCTCCTCAGAGCGGTGTATGAACATGAGAATTATTATTGGAAAATATTAGATTACCTTGAAAAACTTTGTTCCCTAGCTCTCTCCTTACATCTTAGTATTGCTAGATCACTTTTGGCTGTTAAACAATATTTGAAAATGGGAATAACTTGACAAGGAAAGCTCCCACTCTTCAGCTTTTTTGTGTAAAACTCTTGAACACTCTTCTGAGAACAGGATGACTTTGACAGTACCATGTACTGGATAAATACAAAATGTTTGCAAGGCAGGATCCTACCTGAAAATTGCTTTCCCTTCAACTTTTATGCCATTATCACAAAGATCTTGTCATTACTAGAGCAGACTGGCACTTCTCCCTCCCTGCCCCTCATTTTCTAAAAATATCTAAACCCCCTTCTATTTTATATTAAACCAAAATTGATTTGGGGGGGAAGGGCTTTCTTTTAAGTTAAAAAATATCTTCTGAGAGGAAATAAATCTTCAAACATTTCAGACATTTGATACTTCAGCTCCATTTTTTAAAGATCAAGCCATCAGTCTTGCAAAGAGAGCTAGCCAAAGGTCCAAAAATTTTTTTGCTTTATTTGGAGAAAAAGCTTGTGCTTGGACTCTCCCTTCCACTAAATCATGATAAAGAACTTCTGGGAAAGCTGGGTTCCCAAATCCAACAGATTTTACTTTGGGTCAATCATTAATCCCAACTTTCAGTCAACCCCAAAACTACCTTTCCTGGCAAAGACATGATTTGCAATTTTTTCAATTTGATTCTAATCATAAACCGTCTTTCCCTAATTGATTTTACCTGAGTTATGGTCATTTCATATGTGTAGCATTGGCTTTGGTTTCATGCAAAAGAGAATTTGAAATGAAATGCAAAAGGTACCACTTAATATGTTACTAAAGCAAAAAAAAAAATTTGCATGAACCTCTAAGAATGAAACCTCTCAGCAGCTCGCTGTTATCAGTTCTGCACACTGCTGCCTGATACACAGGAACAGCACATTTTGACACTTTCTTATTCATTGGGATCTTGTGATGGAATTACTACTTTTATAAAAGCATCATTTAATTATCCTACAAAGGACTGCAATGAACTTAGACAAATAATGTAAAAAGGAAATTGTAAAAGTATGTAAAATCTTATTTAGAAATCAAGAAATGTGAGATAAAGCTTGAAATCCATCAGTGCCCACGCCCATACCATATCATGGTAATCTTTCTTTTGTTTTATGATTAATGCAGTTTTCTGAAACGCCTTTTTGTTAGCTTAGTGGTGATCATGCCAGAATTCCTGGCATGAAGAAAAGGATGTACAGAAAGTCTGTGACAGCTACCTGTTGTCCAGGACTTGCCACAGTTTTTATGCTTCAGATTTAAAGTGACAAGACCATGACGTCCTTGAAAAAGTTGGAGTGTATGTTCACCATGACAAATGAAACATCTTATAAGAAACTCAATATGATGAAGAATAACTCTGCCTGCAAGAAATAAAATATAAAACCCTGTGCCTAAAGTTCTGGTGGGCGCCAAGAGTACTACTGAGCTGGCAAAGAAGGTGCTGTTCTCTTAGAGCATTGTTCGCTGTTAACATGAAATCTTGAAGATGCAGGATGCAGGAGCAAAGGTGATCTTCAGTGCCTGGACAACCAACAGTCTTGACACTGGAAATTCGTTAGGTATTTTTGCTGCATGGATCATACCTTTAGTCCCTGCTATTGCTAGAAAACAGACTTGTCATGAAGCAAAACTTGTATCTAGCACATCAATCTTCATTAAAAACCCAGTTTTCAGTGTGGGGTTTTAGTAGTAGGTATTAATCTCAGAGAGTGCTTTGTGATTTTGCCAGATGGGCCCTGTTTGTCCTCTCAGAAAAATCCCAGTGGGTATTATCCAAAAGATGGGTGACTCATGTTATGATCTGCACATTGGTCTGGAACCAGAAGCATTTGGACCTCACCTGTAGAGTAAGAATGGCCCTTTTCTCCTGCTGCTTCAGGGGTAGCTTCTTTCACATCGTTCAGTCACTCCTCTGCCATCTGTTGCTATTGCCCCTTCCATTGTCCCAGCTTATTTTGCCTAAACATCCATCAGACAACCAAGTTTACTGATGATTTATCTTACAATATTTAACAGGGATAAAGCCTACAGGGGACCATATGGATAAAACTAATTTATTACAGTCACAAGCCATACCTGTCTTCATCTTATCAATCTCCCTTACTGTCTTTCTAATGGAACCCTATAGCAAGGACAAATGTGTGTATCTATTGTTTTTAATATAGTTGAAATATTATTGAAGAAAAATTATTATTAGTATTCAACTCTTCAGGACTTTTTGGTAAGGACAAAACCCCACTAATTCAGGGTGCAGAGACATTACTCGGGTGGTCTTTTTTCAGTGGTACCCCCTTTGTCCCTATTTTCTATCTTCCCCAAAAGGAAATAAAATTCTAAACTTTCTGCTTTTACATGCATAAATATTTCATTGACAACCTTATCATATAATCACTAAAACCAGTAACAAAACCAATAATTTCTCCAATCCTGTTCAACACCCTTTCCACTCTTGCAACTTTATTTTCTGGTTGAGTAATCACCCCTGTCTTCATTTCAAACTTCTTGAGCTTTTTAAATCCATCAGACCATCAGCTGTACTTAACTGAAGAGTAATTGTGTTACCTGTAATGACTTCATATTTATAGTCTTTTTTTTTAAGAGGTGAGGTGCATGTGCAATGCACATACCAAGAACTTCCATGTGGCTTAGTTTATTTGCAGTCTATATTTAATGCTGACTGATTTCACAGTCCTCTGTAAGTGTAATGGAGAACACTGTTTAAAATATGCTAGTGATTGCTTTTGATTAACATATGAGTAAGGGTCATTGATTTGGATGTGGTTCTTTGACATAACGGTTCCAAAAGGGTTTTCATGTCATGCCCTGCCTCACCCTAAGACATCAGATTAGTGAATCGCTAATCGAGCAGCCTCTATTACTCCTCCTGAACTATCGAGGTCGCTAGGGTCTACATGAGAGCTGTTTTACTCAGTAAATCCATGGGCTAAGGCTCTCTGGTGTTTGTTGAAGACAAAGCACAGGTAGTGTTTATGACCTTTAGTAAAAAAAACGCATTTTTTTTTCAGGCTTAGGTGTTTTCCTTCATTTTTCTAGTAGCAATTTGACTTTGTTACCACTGTGAGTCTTGCAGAATTAAATGATAAAATGTAATTGATAGTGTAGGTAATGGAAATACTTCTTTTTTGCCCTGATGCATATTCAAACTACATATTATTATCATTATTAATTATTAATAATTAATTAATATTAAATATTTACTAATAATGATGATAATAATAATATTGTTGAATGTGCCCTTACCTGCTAAGCTTCTATACTTCAGAAAACACATTTACTTCCCTATTGACCTCAGCAAATAGAACACCATGATGGACAAAAAATAATCTTCAAAAATTATCTATTTACATAAATAGTGCAGCTGATTCACTGACATCCATGCATTTCTGTGGAGGAAATAGCAGTGTCTCTGCGCTGTCCCCTAGAGCAGCATCTGGAGGGCTCTGCAGAGCATTTGCACGAGACAGCGATTCCTTCTCCTTCCCATCAGAAACATCCCGACTGCACTTGGCTCAGCCTTGTGAACAACGATGACTGCATTTGGCCCCATGTAACAGTCTGAAGACACTTATAATTTATATTTTTATCATGCTTTAATTCAGTTCTGGTGGCAGCTGTTATATTGATGGTACTGCTTTTATGTCATCTATTTATCCTCTGCTTGGATTCGGACCACTTGATAGAAATTCACACATCCAAACATGTTTTGTTAAATAGGCCATAGCTTTGGCTGAGAGGAACCATTGCTGATCATTTTCTCTTAATTTCCAGTTTTGTTTAGTCAGTTTTACAATTAGCAGAAGCTATCAGATGACTGACAAATGCTGTCATAGCCATTTCATGAGGTAGCACTGGGCTTGCCCTTAGCAGAACGAGACAGAGATGAGCAATTTCCTACACAATTGCTATGAAAATTCACTCGTGTGTCTAGATAAATACCAAAGTGAAAAATAAGCCCCTTCTGAATTGAGCATGGAAGAGTATTTGATCTTTTAAATCCCTCACTATCTTGTTAGCTGAACACAAAAACACTTATGGAAGAAACTGTGGTGCCAAATGTTTTGGGCATATTGAGCCACCTCCTTCACTTCAGTCACCTGCATGGATGATTTCCTCCAGACACCCAAATTCCTCCTGCTCCAGTGCCTTCCAGAAAGCACCAGGTTTGCTGTGTGGGCATGGCACATCCATACGATCGCACCGATAGTGGTACCAACAGGGAAGAGGCTGGCCAGTTCTGGTGGCCTAGTGGCCACAGGACAGATAAACAGGCTTGCATCAGGCAAATGTGGAGCACTTTTGGGCTGTCATGAGGTTCTAAAGGATTTTGTTGCCAGGAACCTGGCTAATAAAATTGTGTTAGAACCCTGTCTGAACTGAGCTTAAATAGTACATAAAACCAGTTTTTACAATAGGTAATTTAAAGCATTAATGTCCATAAGAAATGAAGATTATGAAATGAAGCTTGATTTGATTGTTGCTATATGCAGATCCAGTCCCCTCTAAGCAATGAGAACAGAGCACTCAGTGCATCTGAACACCCGGGTTGTTTTGTCCTAATTTCTTTCCTACATATTTGGGAAAAGCTTGAGAATTTGATATAATTACACGCCGAAATTGGTGTCATTCACCATTCTGCATTTCTTCTGCTTGTTTCATTTCCCATTTTCCCCTTGATAAAGCAATATTAAGGGTTTTGACTCGCCACCCAAATTGACATTTGCTATTGCCTGACATGAAACCTACTAGTTTCACCTTCCTGGCAGAGAAGTCCTTTGTGTAGATGCATAGGTTACAAATTACATCTAATGTGAAAGAATAAGACAGGTGAGTAACATCATCTAGCACACTTCACATATCATGTGGAAATGTTAGGTGGTGTTTATCGATTTTGCTAAGTTATACAAGAGGGGCTGCCTAGATAATGCCTAGATTGAAACCAGGGTTTAAAGTTAATGCCGTATTTGAAAGACATTTTAATGGCTTTGGGGTGAAATGATTTGTGTTGTTTTGGCTAGCCCAAGGTTACAATGAAATACTGTCTTTATTACTTCTGTACCAGGGCTTCTCTGCCACTGTTAGGAATTAAAATGTGAGCGCTATGGATTTACTATACAGAGAAAAGCAGAAAAGATAAAGAGAGCCTAAGGATTCAAAGCCAGGGCAGGTGGCCGAGCCACTGCCTCATGGTCGAACGCAGGCCATTACAGAATTGGTTGCTGCAAATAACAAATGCTGGATTACAGACTGACTTTCATCTTAATCCTGCTCATATCATTGTATGCGACTAACACTTTTGTGTGATTAAAATTGTCCATTTTTGAATTAACTCAAACAACAAAGCATCTGTAGTTCCCAAGGGAGGAACAGAGAAGTCCCCAGCTCAGCAGAACGATCCTAGGTTCTCTCCAGTGGGGGAGGAAGGGGGTTTCCATGAAAGCAAAAGCAGATAAAAATAGAAAAGTCCATCAGGAATTGCAAAAAAAGCTTTTGCCAAACCAATTATTATCTACCCACATATAAAGTTAAAGGCAGGCAATATAGGGTTTCAGAAAATAGAGACACCTCAGCTGAGGACTTGGCTTGAGAAAAAGTATTTCCCAGATTTTCTTGGTGACAGGGAATTTCACTTAAGCAGGCAAGGAGACTACTTTCAATTCTTTATATTTGAGATATCACCTTTTACACAGCAGTTCTTGGGACCAGTGTGTTTTCTGTACTGCCTCTCTAGAATGGACTGGTTGTAGGGATCTAAATAAAACATCATTTATCTTTCCGCAGTATTTTAATACTCTTATGGTGCTCCTTTTCTTGATTATTGACCTCCGCAGCTGATCTAGGCTGCTAAACAGAGAAAACAGAATGTCTCTTTCTACTTATTGATACATATTACTGTACTACTGAACAACATTAAGTTTAAGTTGCTGTAATTCAAATTTTACCCAGCTTTGTTGAAAGGTCACCCTGTCACTTAGAGGATCTCCACATAATCTGACATTAAGCATTTAATGGCAATAACGTTGAAGCGTACAATATGAGTATATAAGTAGAAAATGCTTACTGAGCACAGCGTTAGGCATTCAAGAATCACTGTAAGAGTATTTCTGGGGAGTTAATGATATTGTTGTTTCAGTAGCTGTAATTACTGGGTGTCCATTACATCCAGGTCTTAACAAGTTCACTTCCTTCGCCTTCAGCAAGGTACTCTATACAATGTTAGTGCACTTAAGAATGCGGTTAAATTTAGAAGCATCATTTAATTATTTATTTGGCAGCAGGCATGTTACCCAAGCACATACCTGCTGGCTGTATCTCAGAAAGAGACGCTATAAATAGCTGAGTGTCTTTACATCAGAATAAATTGGAAACTGGCATAAGGGAAATACAACTTTCTGCCTGGCTTATTTTTCTCTCCTTAATGTTCTCAGCACAAAAAGCAATATGAATTGTGATCTGATCTTGTTCATTAGAAGAGAACAAATCTGTGTGAGTGCAGGAAGCACATCATATCTTTGAATATAAATAGACTAAGAGGAAGTTGAGCCAGATAAGTATTTCCTCAGATTTTACTTCTCATTAAAAGGAAATGAGCTGCATTAATTCATAAAAAGTACGTTCACTGTTATTGGGAATCCTGGAAGGAGGTGTGTGGGAGGTCACCCGCTCCAGTGCTCCTGCCGTGCTCCAACCAGGACCACCCTCTGGGCGAGGGCAGATCGCTCAGGGCCCCGTCCACTCATGGTTTGACCTCCAGTTATTTTTTAGGGCTTCAATTCTGAAGTCCTTCTGATTAATTTTTATCAAATGTATTTACTAATCATTCTTCTCATCTTTTACGGTTTTATGATGGAGGCTATTAGCATGTTTGTCAACTCTTTATTTTTACTTAGATGTAGCTTCCCAACATTTCCAAAATGGAATAACAGCCTAAAGCTGCCAGCGGAACAAAAGTTAGCTGCTCTCTGAAACCTGCTGAAAATAAATAGTTGAGACTTTGCATTTCAAAATTCATAATTCTCACTAAAGCTAGAGTAGAACTGGTTTTTACCAAAGGCAAATACAACTGATCGTTTTGTTTTCTAGTGTCAGGTGTTTATTTCAGATTGTTTATTAGAAGACATACAGGGGTGCAGATAGTCAAAATCCTCTTCTCACAAGGGAGAGAAATGTAGCCAGCAATAAAAATACTTAACTCTTTCCATGAAAATGTAGACTGAAATTACAAAACAGAATACAGTTCTTACAGTTTTTAATTTGAAGATTTTTTTACAGTTAGAATATTTATTTGTACTCTGACCTTTTTTTATAAACAAAGACAAACTTTTAAAAAAAAATAGTCTAAAGATCTAAAATATGTCATAATTAAAAAATCACACTTGTAACTAAATTCAAAGTTGTGGCTTCAAGGAAAAATTAAAATGCTCTTGAGACCTCTTGAGGAAGTTTTCAGAGGCAGAATGGGATGAACAGTGAGTTGCACATATTTGCACCCGTCCTTCTGGTATATCCAGCACAAATTATTGCATCTTTTAACATGGTTAAAATCATCTGGTTCTTGATTAAAAGCCAGTATAAGCATACACCTAAAAAAAATCAGGATCCACGGAGCACTCACTATACCAGACTGTATGGTTCATTAATTTGGGAAAAACTATTAGCAAGCCAGCCAAATTTGACCACTAATAATTTATACTATCCAGTTTGGCTTAATTCAAGTGATATCAGCAAATCACAATCCTTAGCAAGCACTAATCATTATTCATCACATTAGCAAAATGAATCAAAGCGATCGTCTAGCATTAGATAAACGTGATTCTTTTCAGCTCCCTTTTGTTTTTCAGGCTGCAGTCAGGACACAGTTCAAACCCTTCTACAATTTTTTGTATGGATTTTTCTTGCACAATGCCACATTAGACTCATTCTCCTTAAAGCCAGCATTAGATTTCTCATCTGCTTATCCACGGAAGCACTTGCAGGAACTATCAAGAGGTTGTCAAGAGGCAGAGGACGTCACAGTCTATAAGGAGCAAAATATTGCTTCCCTTGCAGATGGCACCCAGTTTTATCTCAGCAAAACACCAGCTTCTAATCAATGTTGTTAAGAAATCTTAGAGACCAACAGCCATATGACTCGGGTTTCTGTAAATCTGACACAGTTTGAGGCAAAGCCATAGTGAGAATTAATTTTGCCTGCCATTGTCAGCCCAGAGACAAATAACTGAATACGTGGATACAAATACCTGATATGAAGTGCCTTCATAACATCTCTTCCAAAATACTGTGCTCTTAGTACTTCTACCTACATGATATTTTAAAAAATACGGTGCATAAAATATTCACTGCTACTTTAGATGGCATTGAAGGAAACCAAAATCACCATAATGAGATTTACAAAAAATGGCAAAAAAGTCATGACCATCTCAGTTGGACGTGTTGTAGGTGTCAGTGACGGTCAGGTCCTGGCTATGTGTTATCAGTCCTCCAAAACAAGCAGCAAAGCAATTGAGAAGCATAGTTTTGTTTCCTTTTTCTATTCTTTCCTGCTTAGTTTAGGTAGAATTAACAAAGCAGTGGTCAGGAGCTGTTTAGCATTCCCACACATTGCCAGTCAAAACCCTCCCCTATTAGCATCAGTGTCTGGATTCAACTTGGAGCAAATTTTATTTTATTGAAATTTTCCTTGGGGCAAAATCGAGGCACATAAAGCGCAAACCAAATAAATTAGTGCTTCAGAATATTCAGTATATGAAAATAGCTGGGTTTTATAACAGAAGCTGCTCATCGTTTTTGGTAACAGACAAAATTGCTGTCTGAGCTTCAAATGTATCATTTAAAATTAAATCCATGAAGGTTGTCTCATCTCTAGCTTTTTTCCAAGTTTTAGAAGTCTATGAATTTCACCTAGAAGCCTATCAAAAGGAGTAATATAACTCCAAAGCAGAAAAGTACTTTGTTCCTGAAACCCAAGGACAAGCTTGACTATACATATGTAGAGAAAAAAATTAAGGTATTCTTGGTTGGGGGGTAGTTTGGTTCCCCCCCTCCAAAACAGACAATTACACATGCAAGCCCTTGATATTGAAAATATAATCCTAACTCTTAGTCAGGTTTAGCTAACAGTAACCTTACCAAGGCATCAGGTTTGCCGTGACATACTCAGCTTAAGAAAGAAATGGCATTTTTCTCTAATGCAGTAACTTGCTAATGTAGACTTCTTTATGGTAAGCATTGTGCATGTTTTATTACCCCTTTTCATGGCTAATTCAGAACCTGGGCATTCTTGATTTAAAACAAGATTATTCTAATCTCATTCAAAAGGTTTTATGTCATCTTGTACAACTTTTTATTTGGAAGACGGAAGGGTATGAAGATTTACAGCATGACATCCTGCCCCTGCTGCTCTGCTCAGAGCTGACAAACTGTTTATTACCATCTCTGGAAGCAGCGTGAAGGACACCTCCTTTCCCCGGCTGAATTTGCTCTCACTTCCTGCTATGTTACCAGTTGAATTTTGACCATCTATTTGTTTGCAAAGTCAGAGTATAGCTTTGCTGGTCAAGGTAGAGGCAAACGTCCAAACTGCAGATTTCTATTTTGAATAATCCTAGTTTAGGATTACTGAAATAATAGTAATATGGAGTAATAGTAATAGTATTAAGTAATAGTAATATTGAAAATTATATTGAAAGCCCGTGGCTTTCAATACAATCTCAGTAACCCTGTCCTGGAGTGCAGTTGCATGTTCACCTTCCTCCCTTTTCTTGGGAAGAAACTCTTAACGTAAGGTAGGATGAATATTGGTTTTGTAAAAGATGCAAGCACTAGATCCATGTGCTTCTTGTATATTTAAAAAAAGATGGTTCAAATGGCAAAGAAAGATGCCTGAACCTTTTTGATGATTATTTCAAATGGATGAATTTAATTATTTTTTTCATTGCCAGTTCAAGTTTTACAGAATTAGATACTTAAATGATAAATAATCTTGCTATCTTATGATTTTGAGTCAAGAACATAAAAACACATTTGTCATCACAGCCAGTAACTGCTAGATACATTGACCTTGAGGACTTTCCCAAACTAATTTTAGTCTTAATGCAACCTGTCGTGCTTACTAAAATAATAATAAAACCCAGCACTTGTCTCCTCTTTTTATTCTGTCTCTATCACTCTCTTTGCAATACCACGAGTGAAAAACCACTTCTATTTTGCAAAGCCCTTTTGTGGTGGCTCCATTTCTTTTAGGCAATAACTTTGATCTTCATTGCTTACTTTGAGCGTACTCAGATTTAACAGACAACATATTTCATATTGATTATACTGACAGGGAACACTCATTTCTGATCGTCTTTACAGTATGGGCAGCAAATACTGCCTTCTCCAATGTTTTAGCAGCATATTTGGACTTGGCTTTGTTTAAGAGCGCTGTACCAAAAGTTGATTGTAACACTAACTGAAATGGCATGTGTTATAAAGTCTATATTGCTGGTTATTTTTACTGTTTATGTTCCTTTAATTTCTGTCTAACAGAAAACTCAGTATGTTGCTGTTTTGCCTCACAGTCTCTGGCCAGCCAAAGTGGTTAAGCTGGCTAAGTTCACTGATTTTTGAACTGAATTCCCCTGAAATAAAATGAACGAGTGTGATTAAGGGTTGGAACTCCTAAATGCCAGAGAAGTAGGAACCGTCAGCAGATGTCACTCAGTGAACTAGACCACCTCTGCAGATGGACAAATACAAAACGTAAAGGCTTTTCCTGACATCATTTGCTTTTAATATGATAGAAATAAAATGCCTTGTCAGTTAAATATAACCACACAGTTGCTTTGTAGCCATTTTGGGTACATGGTTGGTAATTCAAAGGCCTGCTGCCTTTGCAATATTAGTTATTTTGTGCCTCGTTACAGCAAGAATACATGTCGGACCAGCTGGACAGCCCACAGGCAGCTGGAGTGGCTCAGAAGTATCTGTTCCTCTATGTACAATTTAACATTAGTGAAAGATTCAAGAAAGCAACTTCATGGGTCGTTTCCAGGATGCTAGTTGATATATCAGGCAAAATTATAAAGATGAGATTTCATCACATGTTTTGGGGTGGTTTTTCCCCCTGCAGAGGTACGTGATGTGTATCTCAGAGTAGAAAAGCAGTTCCGTAGAGCTGAGAGCCATGAACGTCACCTGCCTCAGGGGAGCTGGGGCTGCGAGCAGTCTACTTAATGACATATGTTCCCATTAAAATGTGTAAGCTGTTCTCTTGTACAAGAGGTTAACACCTTTTTAATCAGGTCATTTATTTCATTGCAAAGATAGGTACCCC
Organism: Gavia stellata; assembly: GCF_030936135.1. NCBI lineage: Eukaryota > Metazoa > Chordata > Aves > Gaviiformes > Gaviidae > Gavia > Gavia stellata. The sequence continues at coordinate 14,560,390 of NC_082597.1, read as the reverse complement.
AAGTTGGAAAATGATAGTATTTTATGGTCAGCAGTTTCCACATCTATGTGTACATATTTCCACATATATATACATTTTTATAGATATATAAAAAAGTAGATACACAATTTTCAGTGTGACTGAACATATCTGAAGCACACATACATATAACATACAACTCATAGCACACACAATACATACTCCTACCATGAGCAAAGCTGTGGCACTCATTCAGTAGTGTCCTGATGCTATCAGAGGTGCTGTTTCATTGAGAGCTGCTTCTCTTAAATATGGAAAGTAGCTGATGTCTGCTGCTTGGAATCTCATATTTCAACCTGCTTATGAAGTAGAACTTTTGATCTTTGGAGCACAGGTTAGGATTTGTCTGTTTTACTGGGTGTTGAATTTTCTGAGATGGATGAATTATCTGGTGTCTAAGGAAAAAGAGAATTTTTAGTGTATTTAATTACCACACAGGTTGTTTATCATATTTTCTAGATTGAACTTTTCAATCTCAGTTTTTGTTATTTTGACTGTCCCCTTTATTAATTGTTAAGCTCATCTTTTGTGACAACACCCAGAAGGCACCCTTTTATAAATCAAAAGTAAATATATTACTCTACCTTGCAGGGGTGCCATAAGGCTTAATTAGTTCATTTTTGTAAAGTGTTCTGAGATTCCCAGATCAGCATCAAATGTTTATTATTAATTATAGGCTCTAGTGAGTATATTGGATGATTTCTTAATTTAATTCTCTTCAGGCGTCCTTAAAATAACTATTTTTGTAATGTCTTTATTCTTTTAAATTCCTAAAGCACATTTGCTCTTGGCTCAAGTAATTCTGCATACACTTACTGTATTTTTAGTTCTGGAAATATTTTTTTTCTATATAGTAATATGAAAGACAGTCTTTCACTGTTTTCCCTATGAATTCTGCTATGTGGATTATTCTCTAATAAGAAGGTTTTGTTTAAACATTATATGGTGGGGTTTTTCCTGCAGTGGGGGGTGTTAAGCAATTTGCTTGGCTTCCCTTGGGAAATTTGCAGAGATTACATGGTACTGCTGTGATTTATCATTTCTACTTTATTTCTGACTCATAAAGCATACATTATTTTGTGTTTACCTTCAGCAACAGATCACAGGAAATTTCATCATCAATCAAAGTGCTTTAAAGTCAGGAGAAGGGATGATTTGATGAAGACACAGTCAGCAGCTGTCGTTATTGGAGAATCATTTATTGCTTCATTGTGTCGTAACACTTCTCATTTTATTGCTTTTCCCAGGATCAGGTTCATGTCGCTTCAGTTACTCGGATCCCAGCATCACTGTGTCCTACAGTAAGAACAGTTCTGCAGATTGGACTCAGCTGGAGAAAATTAGGTTTGTTACAGCTTTTTAATCATTTTCATGCTTTCCAGCTGAGCAGGTGGTGTTTGAACCTGGCTCTTTTAAAAGTTGTTTTAATTGTTAACTTTTCAGTTCTTACTTGTTCATACGCATTAAAAGATGAGGGGTGAAATTATGGTCGCTAATTGTAATTGCAGAACTGCCACTGGTTTTTGTAAATCACAGTTTCACCCATCGATTATGTGGGAGGTAAGTAAGAGAATGACTTTAGATGTAAAATGCAACTCCAATAACCAGCAGGTTCAGGTGCTTGAAAAACCCAAACTTTGATTACTTTTGCATTTTAGCACCACTTTTAATGTCAGCAAGAACCATAATTTATAGTGCTACAAGTTTCTACTTTGGTAGGATGAAATATTTAATAAAAATAGTTTATAGTTTGAGATGAACACTTGGCTCCTAACACTCTTGTAATAACAATATTATGGTGAATTATGCCTTGGTTTTTAAAAGAACTGATTTATATGAAAGCACAAAGGATTATGAATGGAGATTTTAAAAACTTTTATTGTAATATGCACACTTTTAAAGGCAGAATCAGTATTGGAGATGGATTTTTCTAAAAGCAGAATGAACATTTTATTAAATAATATTGGGAAAGGTATTTTATGCATTGGCATATACACATAGTTATAGAAGTACAACAGGGGAAGAAAAAATGCTGTTTATACATAGTGTCCTCATAGTGTCCCAGTCTGCCTCCCTGCATTACCTTAGTATCTGTGCCACACAGGCAATTTGCTTGAGTATATTTTCAGTCCGTTGAGACAATTTTCAGAGCAAAAGGCTACTTAAATTCTGATGAGTAAACACAACTCTAGCTGCAAGACTGTGGATTTCAGTATCTCATCCTGCCACTCCTTGTGGGAGTGGGATTATGATTTCGTTTACAAAGGCATAAATTATGAACAATTTTAGTAAAACAAGTGGCGCTAATTCTTATCTCAGAAAAATATAAAGCAAGAGTAACTTCACTGCAGCCACTGGAGTTGCCTCAGTGTAATCACACAATACCTGTTTTTTCCTCACATTGATGCAAAATTATATGCCTAGTTCAGTTACCCTCATAGGTCTGCAAGCCAGGAAGCTCGAGAGTTGTGATGGTGCAAACGCAAGCCCTCGAAACCCAAATTTTTTGAAGTTAATGCATATACAGTTTGTCTGTGCTGCTTTAACTTTGCTGGAGCCGGCAGTGGTCCGTATGAATTACAGTGTGTATTTGAATGTGCTTCAGCAGCTTTTACTGTGCTACATGCAGCTCCGGGGAATGGTGGGAGAACGGGGAGAGGTGGTACAGGAGGGCGGCTGTGAAGGGAAGGCGTTGTGTCGGTGTGTGTTGTGTCGGTGGGATTTCAGGTCTGGACTCCCGGGGAGGGAGGGGAAGGATTTCTCTCGGGGAAGGCGAGTGCTGTGTGTGGGCTGAGGGAGAAGTGAGGACAACATCTCAGAGCAGCATTGCAGTGGAGGGTGAAAGACATAACGTTTAACAAGTGCAGGGTGATTTGTGGGGGCAGATTCTGGGTGTGAATATGGGCCAAATACAGTTGCTTTTTGGCATTTCACTACACTCTAATATTTTGCTTTACAAAGCAAAGTTCCTCTATTTTCTCCTATAGAAGCAAGCTATTGGTGCTTTTTTCCCCTAAAAGCTCTGGATTGTCTCTGGCAAACTATTAACCCACCAAAGCATCACTACCAAGGCAGAGGCAAGGTAGAGTAGCTGACACCTTGCAAACCCCTATTTTGTACCTCCTTGCAGCCTGAGGTTTGAATGTAGCTAATTCCCTTGCTGGACGATTAATAAAACAAAAATAATAATTCTCAGCATTCCTTCCTTGCACACAGAGCTCAGTCCTTTCATTGCTAGTAGCAATGTAAAGACATTCACCCAGCGCTAGGGATGAGCCTCAGTCCTTTGACAGCTCTGAGGACAGCTCTGGGAAGCAGAGCCCAAGGCCCTGATCATTGCCTAATAGTGAGACCAAATCGTTGCCTAATAGCGAGACCTCCAGGTCTGCCTCTCCTCTCCACATTTTCCGTTTTCAGCAGCAAGAGAACAAATGGGTTATTTCTTCTGTATTGTTCTTGAAGCAGAACACGGAAAAAAAGGCAACCTGGCCCTCCCCATCCACAGAATTATCCTGACAGCAGGAGTGTGGGATTGGACGGACACATTTGTCAGAGAAAATTTCCAGCTTTTCCCTCCAGCCATTCTGCTCCATCCAGATCTATGAGGGACTGAGGCACCAGAATTCAGGAGTTTCTTTTGGTGAAAGCTCATGCAAAAATCACATTTTGGGAGACCTGTTTTTGTAAAGTGCTTCCTTAACATTTCCTTTTGGCCATACCTGCAAAATACCTGACAATGCCCTGTCACCTAGGAGCTGTGACCAGCATCGAGCATGAATGTTGCCCTGCTCTTTCTTCCTGCTCTCCAAACATCTGCACTGATCTGTTATTTATTGCCTTAGCTTGCACTTTCTTTGAAGCAAGGCTGTCTGTTTGGGCTGTATGTGCGCTGCCTGGCACAGTGGGACTCTGCCTCAGGGCAGGTGTTTTCTGATCTCCATAGATGATTTATCAGCATACAAGGGACACCAGCACAACTGTGTCACACCTACTAAATGTGTTAAATGAGGGAGAAGAGTTCCTGGCTGTGGCTTAAACTTGGTCTAATTCCATGTCATTGTTTTTCAGTGCCCCTTCCAATGTTAGCACAATCATCCACATCTTGTACCTTCCTGAAGATGCTAAAGGGGAGAACGTCCATTTTCAGTGGAAACAGGATTATGTTCACGCCGGTGATGTGTATGAAGCCTGTTGGGCATTGGACAACATCCTGATCATAAATGCTGCTCACAGAAAAGTTGTGTTAGAAGATAATCTTGATCCTGTGGATACTGGCAACTGGCTTTTCTTTCCTGGGGCCACAGTTAAGGTTAGTCTGATTTTCTATGGCTTAATTTTGTTACTACTCTCGTATGTAGAAGACGACAGTAACATCTAACCAAACTCTGAACATACAAGGATGTTTAGGCCAGTCCATCTTCTTCTAGAATTGGGGTCTTTTTTTACTTTGTTTTTACCTTTTCTCTGTCCCATTGGGGCTTTCTAGAACAATGCAACTTCTCTGCCATGGCCAAAACCAAATGACAGTTTATACTGTCATGTCAAAGATCATGTAACAGAAAATGTGAAACAGCTTCCTTTTAGCAAAACAGTGCAATATTTTTGAAACAAATTCAAGACTCTCTCTTGGATATTTTGAAATCAATCTGTTTGTTTATCTTGGTGTTTTTCAGCTACCACTACTCACTTCATCACAAACCATCACAAAAAACTATGGTTTCCCACTTTTTCTGACTGTGAATATCACATGCAGCATGTATTCAGGTAGTGGCTGCTCCTTAGAAGTCTCTTTTTTATTAAGATCCTGTTTTGATATATGAGATCCAGAAAGATCATACAACCTTGAGAAAAACTCTAAGGAGCCATACAAGATCTCTGTGCACAAAGTTCCTTCAAATGAAGAGCTGTTCAACATCTGGAAATCAGTTGGATTCTTGCTTTCTTTGCTTCCAAGCAGACAGAAGTTGAACAGCAGATGACTTTCTGTTTCCATCCTATTTTTCATTCACAAAAAAGGCAGTTTTGATGTCGGGGTTCATTTATGATGCTGCTAATGGTTTTGGCAATTACACAGGAAACAGATGTCGAATACTGAGGGCAGTAAGAGGTTGGTTATGGCCTCATCTTTTCCTCACAGAAACTGATATGAATGGCCTCACATTAATCTTTTTAGAAATTAATACTCCCACTAACCTACTAATAGTACCTGCATATTGACTTTTTTTTACTTCAGTAAGAGCATTGAAACTACGATGACAACGTTTTTATATGAGATTTTAGAATCAAATAATGTCCTGCATATTTAATGAAGTAATTTTCTGTGATCAGTTCACATTTGTTGTGTTGTCAGTCTTATCTCTGGATTTTAAAATCCAGCCCACACATCTGAAGGTGTGAAAGCAAAGCAAGGATTAACGTGCCATAGGTGCAGTTACTTCTCAGCTAGCCAAGCCTAAACACCGCTCGGTCCTTCTGAAACATGCACAAATGGCACCTAGCTTTAGCAAGTAAACCTCTTTTTTTCTTTGTTCTTTTTTTTTTTTTTTTAAGTTAAACTCAGCCAGTTTGTATCAATGCACAACTATGGTTACATGTAAGATGAGAGACCTAAACACAGAGATCCCTTAGTGCTTCTAGACAGAAATCCCATTCAAGCTCAAACCTTGTATGAGATGCGAATCAGGATTCACCAACCTGCCATTCCTCCAAGGAATGTTTTAGGGACAAGTGAAATGTGCACCTGTCTGTTCGCAGCTGATATTTGGCTATGTGTAGCCACTTACACCAGGTTAAGGCAATGTGTAAGGCTGTGGTGTAGCCCCACTGGATTAGAGGCTATGTGTAACATGGGACTTTTGTTCTTCAAGGGACCCTGTAGTTATTTCAAACATTTTTAGTGTATCTAGATGGTCACCAGAGCAATCCCATACTCAAATTTCATTTTTAAGGTTTTTGCTCCAGTTTTCCTCAATTTTTCAGGAACAATTTTTGCCAAATATGGTTTGAACAGATTTTGCAATGTGAATTTCATGTTATGTCAAAAGTAAAACTATAAATTGGGTCAAGATTTACATCAGATTCAGCATAGTCGTAGCATTATAACACCAAGAAAGATTTTTTTTTTTTTTGTGCTTTTCAGGATAGGAACATTATATAAAACTTTACAAAACCTTCTAATATTTTCTTTAAAACATTTAGCATAGCTCTAATCTCAGTTCATCACAAGCACGCTATTTTGCATGAATAGAAAGGTGAGAATCTTTGTACATTGTGCTATGACATTATATCACATTTTAAATGTAACCACACCGGTCACCTCTGTTTCAAGAGGCATTTTACAGCAGTCAGATAACTTGGCCAGTATAACGGGAGAATGATGGCAGCAATTGGTGGTACATCTTCACAGGATTCCCAGTATTATTAATGCTCTTAGGCTGCAAGAGTTCATAGAAACTGGGGGAAGCCTTTAGGAGATTTCTCTGTGGTAGCCAAGGGCATTGGCCTGCTGAATAGTGTTGGAAAAACCCTGACAGTGCTACAGGCATAGCTTGCATCAAAGCTAATTATAGTTCTCTTTCTCCTACAAGTCCTTTTGCTTCCCAGATATCTGAAACTTGCTAAATAGTCCTGATGTTAGTTCAGAAAGTCTGTATAGCAATTTTAAATTTTTACTTACATTTTTACTAAGGGATCAGCAAATTTCATTGCTATACTGTGCTACCTTTTATAACTCTCACCTATGTGCTTTTTAAAGAAGTTCTGATACTCACAGTCTATCAATATGCCAAACTCCATTTCAAGTTGATGAGACCTTTTCCCTGCCATCCAAGGCATTGTGCCACACAAGTTTCAATTCATATCCTCCTGTCCTTTGTCAATTAGTATTTTAGATAAACTGGCCTTAAAAATCTTTCTTGAAATTTGTGTTACCTTCTTCACTGGCTTCCTTCAGTGCTTTTCCTTATGAGTTTCCTTGACAATGCCAATGAACAGTCACATTTCTGGATGTAATTTGTTTTCTAAATCAGTTTCAATTAGTACATACAAAACTTTGATTGATTCTTTTCCTAAATTGTGCCATAAAGCTAAGTAATTTCATTGGACGGAGGGAATGAAATATTAAGAAAAACAAAAAGAAACAAGAAAAATTATCTTTCTAAATTTCTTCCATTTACTGGGGTTATTTTCTATATTCATCCTTTCTTGCTCACCACCTTTCACCACCCAGAATGATTGATATTGCATATTTCTCAGGTGGAAGGGCAGTGCCAGTCTGAGATAGTTCTGACTGCCAGCTGGATGAGCTGAAAGAAGAGGCAAAAATATGTACTTATTTCAGGTAGAAAAAGGAAGAGAAACAGTCTTTCTCTAAGTGTTTACTTTTGCTCTAAGTGTTTACTTCTGGACTGCCCCAGCAAGCATTGCTCAGATGGTGGCACCTTCTCCTTGGAGGCTCTGTGGCACATCCAGGGCAGTGAATGAAGCAAACAAGGGTACGAACACAAGCCCATGATCTTGCACACCTTAGTTGTTACAACACCCCCGTGCTTGGCTTTGGCTTGTGCAATCTCCCGGCTGTTATCTTCAAGGGATGTACCCTCATGGATGGGCCAGGGACTGTTTCCAGTAGGCTGCAGGGATGACACCACTCTTCTGGGAGGAGAGAGTTTGCCAGGTGGATGCAAACTCTGCTGTGTCATTTGCTGTCAAGGCCAGAAAATGGTCCCTGGCCTAATCCGGTTACCATTATGGTCCTAGCATGTTAGAATTGCCCACCCCACCCATCCCTTCAGCCACCCCAAACCTTTTAAAGGAATTCTCTTTAAATACCATTTTGTTGTCTTAGTGAGTTTTACTCTGTTAGTAAAGATAGGCACTATCTTTAATACGGTTTGTTGGTAGCTTAGAATAAATGGGAATATGGTTTGTTGGTGGTTTCGAATAAATGTTGCTGTTGCTCACATAGTTAGATGTGGTTCAGCAAGTTCTTTCCCAATAGTTGCTCAGGAGGTGGTTTTTAGAGTTACTTGTTATACCTTGTACATGCTCTTGTTGGCTGCTGATCAAGTTGCAAAGAAAGTGTATTTTTTTCTGTAGAAGGTTTACTTTGGTAGTACTTGAGGTCTACTAAAATAAGTAGTTACCATTACAAATCCAGGAGTTTTGCTGGTTTTGCTGCTAAAACTGTTCAGATTAATAGCTGCTTAGATTAATATGGTAAAAAGGCAGCTGAAACAAAGGAAAGTACTACCATGAAGACTGTTGCCTGGGTCCTGGAATAGGTTCTGCGATGGATTCAGTTGCTGGAGTGGACAGTGCAAGCATTAATGGTAATTGTGCACTGATGCATTCACTCGAGTCTGGTGGATTTGAACAGTATGTTTTCAATGAGCACTTGTGGGAACTTGCCTGTGCTCGGCTTGGGAAGTGGTTTCTCCTCCTCTCCCAGTCTGCTTGATCTTGGACCAGGAATTTCATTACGATTCTTGCTGCGTTCAGGAGTGGTTGCTACTCATTTGAAAGCCCATGGATGGTTGCAGACGCAGCTGGAACTGGCTACTGAGATAGAAAGCAAGCTGAGAGATAAGCCACTGAATTTGTGTGTTTTGGTTCCAAAGACGACAGCAAAAGACAAGAAAGATGCTGTTAGCAAGGCCAAGCAACCCTTAGGAGATTAATTGGATCCACTGGAACGTATTTATCTGTGTTGGACTGTGTGGAAGGGTGTTGAACAGGATAAATTCCTGACTGCATTTCAATATTTCCAGTGACAGCTCTGAGTGTGAGCACGGCCTTGCAACCGAACATGGTTAGGATGTTGCACGGGTGGTTGAGATTGCGGAAATGCATGAAGCTGTGCTATGCTCTGAGAGCTGTTAAAGGTCTGTGAACCTCAAGACTTCATAGCTGATTGGGTGAAAAGATGAAACCTTCTTCCTTCAGTAATGCTTCTTGGATCTCTACTCCTATAGAACAGAAAAGTGATCTTGTCTTTTGGTGGGCACTTCATGTATCTTCTATATTTGACCAGAAATTGTTGTGTTTTGAGGTACAACATTTGCCAAGTTTTTTAGTTTTCTCTGATTGCCCTGGTCCAAGATGGGATGTGCAAGCTCAAAAACTGAGGTTGAGAAGGGAGACAACCGCAGCAGTCTTCTAGTTCATGTCTCTACAGTGCTTTGATTACATAAAAGTAGTATTGAGACCAAACCACCTGTCTCTGGAATTTTTCCACATCTGAGAAAAAGCAGTATAGATCATTACAGACACTGGAGTGGCGATGTATTTGGTCATGATGTGTTAACCCCCTGTCACTTCTCACCTTTGAGAAGAGTCAAGTTACAGAATTGCTGTCTCACAGTGGTTGCAGCTGCTATTCCTTTGGTGGCTGAAGGTTGCAGTCCAGGCAGTCAGCTTAGTTTGTTTGGTCTGCAGGACTTGGGGACTACACCTGAGGCTGTCTGTCCTGCTGAGCTGCAAGCATGCAGCCTGGCATAGCATGGGATGGGGCAAGGCGGGGAGGTCTGTGCCAGCCTCACTGGGCAAGTTGGGTTTAGCACCAGGGAATGGTACCTGATGCATGTTATTCACTACCGTGGACATGACCAATAAATTCTGAAAATGTCCCAATCCCAATATCCTGATACAGTAAGCCCCTTAAGTAATAGGTCATTACCATTCAGCTCATTTTAATTTCCCAGAAATGCACGCCAGCTTAGCAGAAGAGAAAGTTGCATAAGAAGAGAGTGGGAGAACTGAATACTCACACTCAGAAAAATATGCTGAAAATGTGTCCATAAAACTCCATGACCTCTCACCACACCCTGAGCACATCAGGGCTATGCACATCCTAGATCTGCGAGTCCTTCCTGAACCTGTGTTGTCGTGTTTCACTGAGCAGGGAAGACATGCACGCAGGCCTAGGAGTTTGGCAAAAAGAAAGGCTGATCAAGCTATTCCACACCCCCAGTTCCAGAGCAGATTTCCAAATCTCTGAATAGGCTGTTAATTAATAGGAATGGCATCGGATAGTCTTCTTTCAAAACAAACATCCTGACATCCCATACGTATCTTTGTCAGTTTTAATTGTTTGTGCTGACATGAACAAGATTTTTTTCCATTTTTTGGTTTTAAATTCTTGTTTCAAAAAGGGGTTGAGGTACCCATTGGGTCAGATCAAATATATTTGTTTGCAGGAGTAAAGGTGATGCTCTAGCTATGCCAGTGTGAAAATGGCAGGTTGAAATTGCTATGACCTTATATTGGACAAAATTACACAAATATAAATGCTTCTAACAACACTCTTTTGTTTTTGAATAAGATATAACAAGGCAGTATTTGGCCTGCAGGCCAAACCCAGCCTTCTAGCCAGCTGCTTTGCCTCGCAGGAGCCCTTATCCATCATATCTTCCTGGGAAGAGGTGAGACGGCTTCCTGCTGCACCTCATCTGAGAGTCATTCCTGCTTCTCTGTGGGTGGAAGGAGGAGTGTGAGAGGGGAGGAGAGGTGAAGAAAGCGGAGCAGGGTGCACAAAACCTGTCGACGGGCTCCCTTTAGTAAGAGTGTGGGTGCTCTGAGCTGTGCCCATGAGGAAGCATCTTTATGTTTCAGTTGGACTGGATCTAGCCCATGCATGGAATTGCTCTTGCTTTTTTTTTGTTAATAATCACACTTTTACTTAAAATAATAATACTTAGATACAATGCCTAGGGGGTCATTGGAACTGGTAGGTGGTTGACGATGGTGCTGTGAATTGTTCGGGCAGCTGAGAATCACTGTCGGGCAGCAATGCTGAACCTGCACCTTTCTCCATGCCAGTTCCCCGTGGCTCGGAAGTGTGGTAGGGGGTGGCAGGGAGCCAGCATTAGCTCTGGGCTGGCGTCAAAGCACCAGGGGTCTTTCCTGACTCCTAGAAGGAAAGAATTTGGTCTTTGCAGGTCACTGTGAGATGCACATTAAAAAAAAGCAACGTGAATTGACCCATTAGATGCCAGAGTAGAAACGACTTTGGTTGACTCTTTCTCACTCTAATTTTACAGTGGTGTAAATACACATCATTACTTTCAGAAGAACAGATGAGGTTTAATCACGCTCACTGCAGAGTGCTAGAAACAGCAATAGTTCCTAATAACATAGAGGAATAGTTCAGTTCATGCCAGTTAAATGACTCAATAAGGAAATCGGTCATCGCCAGAATGACCGGTGTTGTACAAACATCATGAAATGTCCTAGAAAATTAAGAACCATACAAATCACTCATAAACAAGCAAAGTGTTTTGATCATTAGCCTTTGAATAACAGTCTATAATCAGAAATGATGAGTGAAAACACACTTTATAAGCTGTTTGTTACTACATCACAGGACAAGTTCCATCCCATTGTTTTGGAAAGGGAAGGTGCACTATAACCCTCCATGCACCTGGCCTGCTTGCACAGCCAAAGTTTTCGTTCTACAGCCTACATTAAATGATGTAAAAATGTAGCATGTGGGAAATATTAAAGCCTTGTTTATCTCTTGGGAAAGAATTCTAATCATATTGTGGTTTTTCCTTTGGTTAAAGAAGAGACTTCAGGCCAGAAGCCAAATCCACAGAATTTAGAATCTTTCCTAAATTCTGTCATCGTACATTTGCTGGCTAAGAAACTGCACAAAGAGTATGATTTTATCAAGACTGAATCTATCCTTGTACCTGCTATCATGTCAAAATCTAAAAATTTTTAAAACCTGCATGACTCATTCCTAGAAAGACACAATATCTAATCTATGGCTCCATTGACAATGCTGCTTTAATTAATTTTCTTCATCTTTTTTCTTGTTCCTCTGCTTCTCATATCTCATCTGTTTGCATTGCCTAGATTTTAATTAAAAAAACCTCTCCTCTCTGAGGAGCAATCTGAAGTGGCAAAAATAATCACTTAAAATATTACAGTCATTAAAAAATTGGCTGCGGTCAAAGCCATGCATTTCCAATTTGCCGACAAACGATATTTTCGTTTCCTTTTAAAGTGCATTTTGTATTTGAATAGCATACGCCAGCCAGCCTGGCTATCAGAGATGCTCCTCCAGCTGGGTGGGCTGCGTGACAACTCCTTAATGGGGGAAATTGATGGCCCTCTGCTCGTGTAGAGGTGAAGGCATACTGGGCAGATTTCTTTCCATCTGCTGTCAGCCCTTTGCAAGCTGGCACTGCCCAAATGCCCAACACATTCATTCCAATGCAAGAAATGTCGCCAAAAAATAAATTGTGAGGCTACAGCTGTCTGAAAGAATCATCGGGGCCATTAGGCCCAGGAGAGATAATATGAAGAGGTGCATCAGTGTTCGTCTCTGATAAAAGCCTAATTAAATGATGGTAAAGATGACTATGGATACTTTAAAGGCACAGAGGTGAACAACATTTTCATGGGAGTGTGGTGACAAACCTCAGGAAGATGATATGCAGCACCTCAGCCAAAAATCTGTTACACTGAGGAATTTCACACTAGTGTTTTCTGTTGATGCTTCTCCGAATGGCACAGTTGTATCATTTAGTTGCCCTCTGTTTTGCTCTCCAAGTAAAGAAATCCTATACTGTAAAGCCAAGAGGTATTTATTGATTCACAAGTTTGACTTGAACAACTAGGACAGAAGTTGGTTTGAATGAACTTCAGTGCTTCTGTTTACATTCCCAAACTTTCTCTTTTGAGCTTCTAAAAATCTTCAGGGCTGTGTCCTTAGCTGCAACTGTGGCATAGGCTGATCTGGTTGACACTTCTGCTACTTCACATGGCAGGGTGAACGGGAGACCTCCAGAGGTCCCTCCCAGGCAACAGGTCATGCTGAGGGTAGCAGATGTCTCCTTACGTGGTGCTCTCATGCAAGTCTTTAAAAATACGGAGATTGTTCAGGCATGCTACATGATGTAGGATCCCAGATCTTACTTGGGGCCCTTAAGCCATTTAGAGGCTACGGAAAGTTGATCAGTATTTATTTATGAAAACATAAATAGGTCCCATTGGAAAGTACCTGCTTCACCAAATCTGATTTTCCTGTTTTTGCTGACCAATGGTTTTGAGCAGTCCTAATTGAAACCCTTCTGCATCTCAGATGATCAAGAGGTTTTCCTAAAAGCACCCACCAAAAAAAGGTGAAAGCTGTAGGTAGAAGACGTAAAGTGTCAGGACTATAGAGTAGGATAAAGAGAGTGACAGACTCTTGACAAAAGTTTGATTTTGAAACCATGCACTACTTTCTCCCATAGTCCGTATCTTCAAATTATTCGCTCATGTCCTCATAATGTACAACAGAAAGCTTATCTGAATTAATAAGACTTGCTGGCTCTCATAAACAACTTGGCTAAGAACTGTACTCATAGACTAGAAATATTCATAGATAACAGCAATTTTAGCATGAAAATGTATTTTTTGTAGTAGTGGTACCATTGTAGCATCAAAGAGCCCTGAACAAGGAATGTACCACTGCTGCCTCTTCAGGCACAAACTAAAAAGATAGCCTGTGTCCCAGGAAATTGCCATCTATTTATAAAACAGGAGATAAGTAGGGGTTGGGGGGATGTGGGAGTAAAAGGAAATATTGCAAGAGGGAAGAGCGCTCATCCTGGTAAGCAGTGCATTTTTCAGTGTAATCAATGACAAGGCTTGTTGAGGAAAGCACTAAGGAAGTGTCTGAAGGACATCATCTTGTGGGGAATTTGCCGAGCGTGGTGGGTGGTATGGGCAAGGGCATGCAAGTTTGGTCGTCTCACCAGCAGACATAGTGGCAATCATCAGCAGTCAAGGAGAAGTGAGCCACAAGATGGTGCATATGGGAGATGGTGGAGGCAGGTGAGGATGAGCCATGCAGGGCATTGAAAGTAGGGAAAAAGCAGTGATACCATAATTATCCAGTAGACAAACCTTAGAAACACAGAAAATTCAGAGTGAAGATTCGACTGAAAGAAAATCCAAGCATGCTGAGATACGGGAATGCATCCAGCCAATTTTCATTTTGCCCTATTCATGCAAAGCAATAGCTTAACAATTGCAGCTAGTGAGTAATAGTATTGGTAGTGCCAGATTGAATTAAACTGAGTTTTTTTCCCCTTGGGATGACCACAGTCCCTGAACAGAACTTGTCTTCTTTCCGTTTGGCAACAGGCAGGGATTGTTTATTTCGGAATACAACAGTTTACTTATGGCAGGCTGATAGTCCCACTCCAGTCGCAAACAATGGGAAATAGCTACTGTTTTGAAGTGACTCCATTCAAGTGCATGCAAGTGTCCTATGTTCTATTATGTAGGTGATGTGTCAAAAGAGTTATTCTCTAAATTAATTTTTTCTCACAAATTAGTTAACTTTTCAGTGTTTTAATTTGCGCAAGGATACACTAAATGTTCCACATGCATTTAATTCCCTTTAAATAAAATTAAACTCTGCTTTAGTTCTGGACCTATAGCTGATGATTCCATGGTAACAAAGAGAAATATCCTACACGTGGCCATCATTGGTCTTTTTAGTTACAAAATTTGCACAGCAAGCTAGTTTGTTCTTATCCTATAAATCATTTAAGTGTAAATAAAATCAAAACAGAGAACAAATTTAATCTGGAATTCGTAAAAGAGAAGTCTACATCTACATAGAGAGATCTGCAGTATCTCCAGTTTAGGGAGGACTTAATCCAGTTAATTTCAAAACACAATACATGTTCATTCCACATTTTTTATCACTTCAGAATGACAAAAAAAAAGACCTGTAAAATTCAGTCCTTAAATACTGCAAGTATATAGACTGCCACTGCAAGTGTAAAGCCTTTAATTTGGGAAAAAGGCAACACATTATGTAAATTGTACTTTAGTTCTTCATTTCTAAAGGCTTGGATTCAAATCCTGGGTTGAACCCAAGAGAAAATGAGTTTCAATTTGGACTCTAATCTGTTCAAGCCCTATTACAAAACTGCAAAATAATCCAACACAGTCAGCAGCTTCCTGGATGTTGACTAAGACTGACAAGGTAGTTGGGTGTGATGCTGGTGAGGGACCATCTCCTGTGGAGCTTCTTTTGCTCCTGGAAAATTTGGCTGAGTGCTCTTTGAGGTTATTCACCCCTCAGCAGCCCATCGGATGAAAAAAAAGCGGTAAAAGCAGCGACAGATAGCAACTGCTTGGAAAATTAAAAGAAAAATACAGAAGCTAAGTGTGAACTGGGGGTGATGATTATACAGGCAAGGGAAATAGAGCAGGTGGGAGAGGACGAGGTCATGAGCAGAGGAGCCCTGGCCCTTGCTGGGGGAGCACGGTTCATGCAAATGGGGCTCGTCCTCATCTGCTTCTCCCATGGGCATGTGTACAGGGTCCCAAATGGTGGCACTGGGGCAAAAACGTACCAGAAAACGAAGTCCCTCCCTCAGAACTTTTTTCAAACCCCTACCTGTGTTTTGAACATCTTTCGTCCTCTCTTTAAAGGTAATGAGCTTCTATTACCGGTTTCATAGGCACGTAGAATAACAGAAGGAGTCAAACCGCAGTCTGAACTTCTCTTCTGCTTGGCTGTTTCAAAGCTAAGAGATTCAAAGCTAACATGAGCAGAGGCTGATTTGAGCCATATGTTGTGTGGTTCATTAACACATAAAATATACATAAAATACATATTCATAGATACTGTGTAGCTATGTATAAAAGCATAAAGATAGTTTTATAGAACTAATGAAATAAATTATGCTTTTGAGCTTTCATAAAGGGTTGATCATACACCACTGTATAAATAATTACTTATTCACCCCTTTGCCAAACTGTATACTTAAATATACCTTAGCACCTGAGAAATAGTAAGGCTTACAAAGTATTTTCCAAAGCTTGTATGCAATTGTAATAACTAGCTCAGTAGGATCTATTTGTCTAGTTGTTTCCTAAGAGATGAAGGGTTACATATAGTTTTGAATTAAGTTTTAGCCTGAATATTTATTTTTTGTGTATTTACTTGACTGCCTGCAGATAATAGGAGTTGTGCGGCAGATTGATTGACAGATAAAGGATACTTCGCAAACGGAGAAAATTCCGAAAAGCAAGAAGCAAAATAAACAAATTATTCTTAAAATTCTGATGTTAGCAATACCTGTGAGCAGGAAGGATAAAATCAGTGAAAAAAGCCAGTTCTCAGTCAATTATAAATAACTGGATAGTACAAAGAGTGTTTTTCAAAAGGAAGTAAAATATAAAACTGTTTCCTTAATTTCTGCAAGTTATAAAATATTTTATGTGTAAATAATTCTGCCTCTTCAGTGGCAGCTGCTGCATATATGGTGTACTGTGTATATGGTGCATTAACAGAGCAAGGAGACTTGTGACAAAACCTATTTAATTTCTTGTGATAAATTATCAACACTTCAGAATCTTTCTATTGCTTTGACCTTTCTTTGGAAGAAAAACACTTTAACAGCAATTTTTTTTATTTTAGAAGTTGAAACAGTCTTTTCATTTTTATAGTGTGTTTATTTCTTTAAGTGGTATTTAGTGAGTGTTAATAAACATAGAGCTGTTGTCATTCAACTATAGACCAGGAAGTCTCTATACAAAAATCAGACTTCAAGCACTCAGATTTTTTTTTCTAACTACATGTAGGCACCTCTAGAAACAGTCACAAATTGCATTCCTAAATATAAATTAATTGCTAAGTTTTTGGCAACCATTCTTGAAAATCATCAACAAAAGAATTTAAATTATGTCTTTTTTTGCATTGATAAATAAAGGAAGAACTACAGAATCTGACAAAATACGTTATTTTGTACTTTGCTCATAAAATCCCATAGACAAAGATGTACTGGGCAGTTTTCATTTCTTGCCACCTCTTTCTCTTTGTTAAAAATTTAATTATTCACTTACGTGGCACTACCACGACCTTTTTAAACGCAGAAGAGGTGATTTTCATACTTTCCCTCGGCATGTTATGAAGGGGTTCAGAGACAAGAGGGCACTGCATAGGTGATACTGAAAAGGTCAATGCAATTTGGCATTATTGTATCTCTTTTTCAGACGTTGAACTGTGGTAAGAATGCAGAATTATTCTAATTAATCATTTCTTATTTCAGCTTTCACTTTTAATGCAACCAAGATCTCCCAAAAAAAAGGTGTTTGAACTAATTATTACTTTTATCAGTATTTGTTTTAATATGAACTATTCAATAAAATGCCAAGTTCTCAGTTTGCATTAAGGCCAGGTAGATCTTCTTTAGAAGCTTATAGTATCTGAGTTTGCAGACTTTTACCATTTTATCAGACACACAAGAGGGCAAAAGTAGGGTAGGATGGGAAAAAGAAGAAAACCTGTACTGTAACCCCCATGTGCTCCTAACAGACAGCTTCTTCCAGGTCAATATGCCTGGAGAGTCATAGTCAGGACGTGTCGGGGCAGACGCGTGGCTTCATTTGATGCTGCTGAGGTGGTATATATAGAAATGCAATAGGAAAAGCAAACGCGTTGGGTGTGGGGGTAGCCTCAGGACTGCTGAGACTGCTGTATCACAAGAGCTAGTTGCCTATAGAGCTATTTGTTATGCTGTTTGAATTAAACATAACAAATAGCCTTTTCACTCATACACTTCAGGCCCAAAGTTTACTGTATAGCAATGCATAGCAATTTTAAATGCAAACACTTCTGCTGGCAAAAATTCGGGCATGGAAATCTGATGTGTTTCACAGCATGAAACTCTTATGCCGACAAAATATCCATAGCAATATTTGATATACTACTAAAGTCATTTGTACATACAGTTGTGTATGTGCCAGACATAATGGCAATACTTTAAAATAGAAATAAACGCCCAAAGATATGGTACATATCTTTTCCGTGCAAACACAGTTTTACAATGGTATGAAGTGTGTTTGTAGGGAAGCAGGTATGAGATTGGGACGCCATCATCGTTGGGGGTGGGCCAAGAAAGATAAAAGATGACCATTTTTTACTTTTATTTTGTTTCAGGCATCAGTGAGTCATTGGGTAACGTACAGCTCTCTCTGAGCTCTGACGGTGCGCGAGCAGGACAGCTGCCCTTGCAAACCCAATGTAACATCACCTCCTTTTGCCCACAGCACAGCTGCCAGTCGGATGGAAACTCCATCTACTTCCACGGGACAGAAGGCAGTGAGTTCAATTTCGCCACAACCCGGGACGTGGACCTCTCCACGGAGGACGCCCAGGAGCAGTGGGCAGAAGAGTTTGAGAGCCAGCCTAAAGGGTGAGTGCCCCGCACCTGGGCAGGGCCCGAAGTAGGCGTGCGGCATCACTCCGGGGAGCAGGAAACTGGATAGACAGAGAACCGCATTTTGTCTTTGCCGTGTAGTCAGGGAGGATTGTGACTAGGAGAAATAGCAGTACAGTAAATAACAGGTGATTATAGATCTTAGGAAGGAGCAAGTCCGGAAAGCCCAGGAAGAGCAGTCTGTCTCCAGACCATTCTGTCACCAAAACTTCTAATGAAAAAGGTTGTGCTTGTAAATTATATAGTCATTCTGAAGAAACACGCGATGCTGACCTGTTTTTTCATTCTGTCACACCTGAGTGTTTTTAACAAACTCAGATCCATAAGAAATTAAATTCCTTGAGAAAATCACACCCCCTCTGGATCCCTGCTGTGAGCCACGCTTTGCCATGAGAGAGCTCCTGCTTGTGCGGAAGCCTGCAGGTACCGGAGAGGGAGGAGGTGGAGGCAGGACAGCTGAAGCAGCAGCCTGCTCTCACCTTCCAGCACCAAGAGCATGGCCATGCCTGCCGTGCCAGAGCTGAGGATCTGGCTGACCATTTACTGTTTTTACTTTAAATATATATAGGGATTCAAAGAGTACCTGTAAAGACAAATCCAGCAGGGACTGCTGCAAGGGCAAAGAAAGTAAAGAAACCATCTAGGACAGCAAAATTACCACTCCTACCAAAACAGGAGTGAGCTTTAAAAAAACAAAGTGTCCTGGTAAAGAAGTATCCTTTTATATACCTCAGTGTATACATTCTGACAAAAAGAAAATACCCAACAATGTAGTCTTGATTCTTTTTTATTAAAAAAAAGAATTTCATTAGTTGCTGTAACCCCAGGGCAATGAGAAAAACACACTGTTAATTTATGGGTCTCTACTGAATGTCGAGTTTAACCTACAAAGCGCTTCAGATCATTAGCAGCTGATTCAAATGCTGCCTATGCTGCACTGAAGGTAAAGAGCACCTTTTAAGAAATACATGCTAATGTGTCCTGTGGACACGTGGCTTATTTGGAGCTTACAGAAAAAATATTCTCTCTGAACTCTGTCCCAGTGTGAATAATCAACCCATGGCGTAGCGGGTGCTGTTTCAGACAAAGGAAAGAAAATGAGTACCTGTGCATTGTGTGTTAGGTGACCGTGTGGGATACATTTGAGATGTTCTCTCAGTCTCTTTTCCATCTTGAAAAAACAGGATGGGATTGTTACCTGGGGACAACTGTGCTGTCCGTAGATCCTGTCTCTGCTGGACCAGGTGTTTAGTTGAGCAAAGTCAGGCCAGACCCCTCATCGTCAGCTGTTCTAATCAGGACACCTCCTTCTTAGATAATGAGTAAACTTTTAAAAACTAGTTACAGTAGTAAATGCTGCAGTGGAAATGGAAATAAATATGGAAATAAAATGCTTATAGTGTACCCTGGCTAGCAAATGCCCGATTTCTTCCGAATTAGGAATACTACATTTTCACTGTCGCACAGCGTCAAACTCCAATCTGCCGGTGCCACCGCTCCCAGCGAGGAGCGAGGCAGGGTGCAGGCGGCAGATGCACTCTCATCCTGCCTGCAGTCCCAGGAAGCAGGTCCTGATCTGCCCCCCTGCATGTAAAATCTTGGTGGTGAAGCAGCCTGACCTAGCAGGGGGTAGCTTTGTTTTCCGAGGCACTAAGCCTGAGTCTTCACAACTTTTTCCTTTTTTTATTTTATTTTTTTTCTTTTCAAATTTTATCCTGTATTGGAAACTTCCTTCTTTGAATTTTTGCTATAAGAATGAAGGTTTAAGTTGCATGCAGCCGTGAATACACACTGAACTCGGGTGATGTTATGGACTACATCCCCATTGCTTAAAATCGTCACCGCTCCGTCCCTATTTGCAACATTTCTGTGGGGCTTTGCTTTGGGAATTGTACACAACTGCAAATAGATGAGCTTCCTTAATTCCTTCTTAGGGAAATATTTTTGAATGTTATTTGAACTTTGTAATATCAGCTGGAGCCAGTCGGCTCTCAAAGCAAAGGCAAAAGCATCCCTCGTAAGGGAGAGCAAAAGGAAGGTCACATGTAGGGGTCACCACCTCTGCACCAAATGCTCTCGGAGGTGAGACACCTGAAAGAGCTCAACAGTGAGGGCAGAGGAGCTTGTTGTTTTTAATAAGCAGTTGATTGGTATTTTTTGCATGTCCCACCTAAAGCAGTAGGCTACATGGATAGGGGTTGCTGTTGTTAATACCACACATCTTCCCACTGTCATTCTGTTTTTCTTTAATTGCCTAAATTAGGGCCTGATCCTACAAGTGGACAGATCCTCACATCAGGCTGCCTCCGGCCTCTCTAGCAGATACATTGCAACTTTGGGCCTCCATGTCCAGTAGATCTAATTTAGATCCATATATCATTCTATCATATCTATCACAATTCTTTTGTGAAGAAGAATTTCAAGTCATGTGAGGGATAAATGAATCCAAATACAATGTTTACTCAAGAATGTCTACATCTCTGTCATGCCGTCACCCAGGTTCCTTCTCCATTTATCCTTACAGACAGTGTTTTGATGTGTTTTTGTTAAAGCACCAGTTTTTTAATGTTGTAGAACTTTCTGGTTTTCATTTCTAATGCTGCCTAAAAGCAGAAGATCCCTGGAAACATTCATGATCTGCATCATTCATGACCCTGAGTTGTTTTGCGGGTCACTACGGATAGTGTTTTAATTGAGCTAAATAGAGCATACAAAAGATCAATGGAGCATTGTGAGATTTTGTTGTGTAAGTTAAAGTAGGCACAACTGTTTAATTTGGTACTTGCCTTCAGCCCAAGAGACCCATTTTCAAAATTGTACTTTGATTATATTGCACATTACCTTTAAAAAGTCTGCACGACTAAAATACTTCCCTCAGAATTAGGGTTAGGTTAAACTGTGCTTCCATTAACATATTTATATTTATATCAAAAAAGCTTTTCAGTGATGCTAAGCTCGCTAAATCCTGTGTAAATGACTGACAGTTTTAAAGCGGGATTTCCAAACAGGCACGTTACTGTCTGTGACGGCTTAGGTCAGTAGGGAAACTGGCAGCTTTTAAGAAGATCCTAGAAATACATTTTGAAATAATTGGAATGGTTAAACTGATAAATAGACTGTTAAGTTCTTGAAATGACAGGTTTTGAAATTGTCATGTGGTACATCGCTGCTAAAGATTGTTTCTGCTGAAAGTGGACAGGAAAAGGCTCTGCCTTCCCACAAAGGTTTCCAAACTTCAGTGTTTTCTCCTTCATCCTGAATCATACTGGCTAGTTAAACGATTAGATTATCAGGATTTAGTGATTCTAAATAATTTCATTGCTTTATCAGCCTGATATTTTTAAAATACTTTATTATGAATTAATTAAGGCTTCAGCATGAATAATAATGTATCAGACCAAAATAATGTACGAATTTTCAACAGTTTCTAATCTTTCAAAATATTTTAATTGAGTTTTGAAGAAACCAATGCTTTCATGATGAAAACATATTTGCAATAAAGAGTATTTAATTGAAAATTCTACAACAGCTCTTTTAATTATCACTGAATAAAAATAAGATAAAATGTAACACAGAAAACCAGAAAGATTGTATCATCACATATTAAAAACACAGCAGTCTTTTTTCATACTCTGTTCATGTGTTAGTTAAAAACTGTTACCCTAAATGCTCAAAAAGATGAAAAGAGAGCATTTTCAGCTATTACCTACATACTTGATGCCTGTATAGCAGATATGGTGGACATGTGGCTTTTTAAGTTTCATTGATCTGTAAACCTTAGATTCTACAAAATGAAACAAAATGCAATGATATTCTAAACATTTTTCTGCCAGAAAAATACTGAAGATGATAGAACAACACAACACTAAATATTTGGTGATAGCATTCATTAAAGCCTCATTTTTTTAGTAATTCATGCTTTTCTGCCAATTTATTTAAAATATTTACATTTACTCTGCTTTATTTGAGTCAACTGAGTTTAAAAACTAGTACTGAATACGTAAGTAAAGTCATAGGAACATATTTGAAAAACTGCATTTTGTTGTCCTCTAAGAGTAGCAGCAGCTACTTTTGTATGTACAAATGAACTCCTAGAACATGTTATGTACAAGTTTATCAGTAACGTGCCTCTGCACATTCTTTGCCCGCTGTTGACCTCTCCAGGTGGGACATATTTGGAGCCGTCATTGGTACTGAATGTGGGACGCTGGAATCTGGCTCAGCCATGGTATTTCTCAGAGATGGAGAAAGAAAAATATGCACTCCATACATGGACACTACAGGTTATGGGAACTTAAGATTTTATTTCAGTATGGGTGAGTATATATTCCTAATGTAATACAACATGTGGAGCATGTGAGATTTAAATTGCATGGTGTGCATGAAACTATTTTAAATACTCCTCAGAAGAGGATAGCTCTGATTCATGACTGTGATACCCATGAGGATGTGAGACTGACCACTCTCGGTCAGACCAAGAGTCCGCCTTTCTGGATGCCCACACAGGTGTACAAACATGGTGGGCACATAAATAGGCCTCCCAGAAATATGCTCCCAGATGGCACTGACTTGCAGATGAAAATCTTTCTGAACCAGACAGGTCATTCTGAGTTTAGTAGCCCTTGGTGGATGTTTCTTCCATGGATTTATCCAGCCTTTTTTTTTTTTTTTTTTTTTTTGGCTGATACAAACATTTAGCTCCAGGTTAAAACGGTTTAACATAAAAGTTACATGAAGGTGTGTCCATGTAAGGTCAGTGTCTAAACTTCCTTTATAGTTAGAAGAGATGTGGTCAGCACCGTTGCTGGAAAAACCCATTCAGCTCACCATGAGACATCTGTGCTAGACCAGCTGAGCAGCTCCCTGGACTCCACTGACTGCATGGGTTGGATCTCCCTTCGTATAAAGGAAGCTTAAGTGTCTGGTGCACACATAGGTGTGGGTTCACTCTTGTTCAGTCCTCAGGCAAGATTCATTACACAAGCACAGGTTTTTGTTGCCACTTGAGGTTTCCAAGTATATCTGAGATATCAGCACAAGGCTGTCAGATATAAGCCAGGATTTGTGGGAGAGGCACAGCCTGCTGCAGCAGCAGGTAGGTCAGGCAAGTCCCCCAACAGTATCTAAAATTATCCTTGGTACTAGTTTTTTATCAACTGAACTTACCTGTTGTGCCCACAAGACCCTGTAGCCACTCCATAGTTAAACAATTCTTCATGTGAAGAAGTATCTTGTCTTGTACTTTCTAATTTCATTTGATGCCCCTTACTTCTTATATTAGAAGAGATGGTCATATCTTTGCCATCCTCACCACACCATAGGGGATTTTACAGGTACCTGTCATATCTTCCCGCAGTCATATCCATGTGGACCTTGGTGTTAATCCATCAGAGTGAACAGAGTTGCACCCAAGGATGAGATAGAAGTAGCACAGAGGTGGGTCAGCCTTACCTGCCTGAACCCACAGAATAGTTTCTGCTCAAAAGCTCTTGTTATATTCACAAACATTTTCCTCTGCTAATGTATTGGACCAGGGTGAGATTCACACAGAGTGTGCTATAGTGTGCTACAGTCTTGGAGAAGGTATGGCCTACATGTGGCATCCCTAGTGAAAAGCACTAATGTGGTGTTAGCATCATCTGTGGACCTCCCCTTCTGGAACAAAGTGCAGCCTCAGTGATTTACCAGGGCTAAGAAAGCAGCCGAGAACAAACCTGTCCTGCCACTTCCCCTCCCCACTGTTGTCTGTGCAACTGCATTAGTTTGGTCTTGCAACAGACCAAAATCCCTATGAACATGGTGGTTATCATTCAGTACCTCACACTGTTTTTCCAGAACTTTTATTTTGCACATAAAGGAAATTGCATGAGGTTATTCTTTCAACACCAGTTTTAGAGGAGGTGAGGGGTTTTGCTTAAACGTAGAGAATAATAGAATAATAAAGGAGGAAGCAGAGACTAAACTTGTGACCTCCACAAGCAACCTTCTGAATCAACAAGAAAAAACACCCTTTATGTAATGAGTGGAAGACCTCATGTTGTTGTCCTAAATTGTCGCACATCTTGTCTGTGTTACATGAATTACCAATAAAGCACAGGAAAAAGAGGATGCTTTTTCCCAGTTCTTCCAAGCATTACAACACCTGCAAGGCAAACAGGAAAGAAGTTTGCTCAACCTTCTGAACTTAGGGGAGAAGTTGTCAGCACATGCAAGCACAGAGGATAGTGGGATATCACTTGAAAAATGTATTCTGTATGTACTTGTAAATTAAATAAATAATAGTTTAAACATTCGAGCAAGCAGAGGATTTGAAAGGACACGTGGATGTTCCTTATTACCGTATAATACACATCAAAGATGCACATCTTGCCTAGCTCTCTGGACCGCTTTGCCAATTCCATTCCAAGAACTGGCCATCTGTAGTGAAAATAGCAGGGGAAGTGTTTCATATATGCAACCCTTCTACTTTACAGACTTTTCAAGGAAGCTTCCTCATCCTGTTTTTTCCTGTTTTGTTTTGTTTTTTTAAAAATATCTGCAATACCCATAGTGTACAGGGAAGTGATGTTTCCTGTTTCAATTACAGATATTGTGTTTTGAAAACTTTTTTCCAGAACACCAAACTAGTATGATGATGTCCATCTTGTAACTATAACGCAGAATTTAATGCTCAAATTTGCCAATACGTCTGCTGTCTCGGAGAAGGTTAATAAGTGTTTTGGGTTCTACCAATGCAAAGGTATTTCAAATGCTGCCCCATTCCAGTGAGGCAACCGTGACACACGTTTTGTGTGATACAATAGACTCCATCCATCCTTTTTAGGATATGGTGTAGATAGTAGAAGCAGCAGCACAACAAAAAAAGTACGCAGCAGGCTTCTTCATTTCCTACTAAGAGCAAATTCTCAGCTGCCAAACTATCAGCTGAGAAGTATTTAAGAGGTCCTCACATACCATGTGTGTGGCTGCACGGAGTGTGAGTATTAAAAACCAGTTTACTGACGAGAACGCAAAAAGCAGAGAATTTCTACGTAAAGAGGGCTTAAAGCATACAGATAGAAGTATCGCTTTGGGCACAGCAGTTTCTATTAAAATTGTTTTGATAAGCTGATTAAGAGAGTTACTTGACGTTTTCGTAATTGTCAACCCCCTTGATCTCTGGCATGGTGTATCTGATCAAATAGTTCTTATACGTTGTGTCCTTAGGGCTGGTGTTCTTTTGTTTCATATCCTAAGTTAAATAGCATATGGTTGTAATTATTTTTGTAATTATGGCTGCATAATATGATTCCACTTTCCAATAACAAGGGCTTCAATTAATTTTTTTCTCCCTCAAATATGTGTTGTACAGGGGGAACTTGTGATTCTGGAGAATCCCATGAAAATGATGTCATACTTTATGCCAAGATTGAAGGCAGGAGAGAACACATACCTCTTGATACCCTGACCTATGCTGCTTACAAGGTAAATAGTCTTAAACAAAGTACGTGGATGTGATGGATAGATCAATCTATTTTTAAGCCATTACAACCATGTTGTATGCTGCATTCCATAGGGGCAGTCAAACATGATCCTCCCAAGCACATAACTCACGTGTGGACCTCACAATGATAGGGTGCCTTTGCGACACGGCTCTGCAGTTATTGCTGATTACTCCACTCCAGAGCAGGACTGCGGTGTTGGCTAGTGCTAAGATAACAGGCAAATGGGCAATGGGCAAAAATTTTCAGCCATCAGCTGAAAACTTTGGTGATAACACTTCCTGACAAATAATTACTCCTGTCTCCAGCCAAGCTCCTGCTAGCTGTGGTGTGATACTCAGGAGCTACATCCTGAGAGGGTCAGTCATGGTGAGATCAGTGGCTGGGAGGAGAGTGACTGGGAAATGCCTGGATGTCTTTCCTGTGCCTGGTGCAGGAAATTTCACATTTTACACTTTTTATTTCCATGTTAAATACAGTTGTGTGCCCTCTCAGAGGGTCTGCAGTGATGCGGGTATAAACTCAGTCATAGGATCCCGCTGCTGGCAGTGTGCGCAGGCAGCTTCTCTGCTGTTAGTGCAGCCTCCTTCCACCCAGGCAGGACAATAAGGACCTCGAGCTTGCTGTCAGGATCCTTCCCGTCTAGGGCAAGGAAGCACTTAGACCACATCTGTCCTGAGTAAGCAAACCCTGAGGTGTCCTTACTCTGCTGCTGTAAAAAAGATAGCAAAAATTGATATGTAATACATATACACATGGATGCACTAGAGAGTGAAGTTCAGTATGCCTATACAGTATGTAGGAAATTTGGTGATAAAGATGCAGCTGATTTCAAGCACAGGTCTGTGTGCATTTTCACTGTAACTTTAGCATTCAGAGAAGGAATGTTTACAGTAGGGTTTGGCCTGGGTTTAGTGAGTCACTTGCATTGTTTCATTGTGCGTGGCTTCCCTCCTCGCCTGATTCTGTGTGAAAGATGGAATAGAACTTTTTTAAAACTAAGGAAACTGTAATTGTAAAATAATAAAAAATTAATTGGGGAACTCGGGGAGAGATAGGATCAGAAATTACACTGACTTCATTGTGGAGTTTTTTTTAAAACAAGCAGTTTTAAAGCTGACATCCTCTTTTGACATAATAAAGGTCTAATTGCGTTGCTTTAGGACAAAGGCTAAGCTTCGTAAAGCAGTGCTTTCATTTATTTCCACAACATAACATCCTCCCTACATACGCCTGTGAACTCATGCTGTTACTCCATTCTCACGTATTCAGACTAGACATGCCATTACCCTGCGTTTGCTTCTGTGAGCTGAAAGGCTGCAGCACAAATATCATCTTCCATTACCAACTGAGCACTGATAAAATAAGCTAGTATTTTCAGAACACAGAAGGTACAGTCTTTTCTACAGTGTCCTTACAACCAAAGAAAACGATCCCACTAAGGTGGTAAGCAGCACTTGTATCCAGAGTGTTAATGGCTTTGCACATAATATAAAATGTTTTTATTTGGGATCTTCTGTGGAAAAAGGTGGCTAAAAAAAGTTAACAGAAATGAAGCAAGGAGAGAGAAAAGTGCATGTTTGGTTCAGCACATTTGAAGTTGCTTTTCTATTTTAAATAGTACCTTGTGACATTTTTAGTATTATTTGGTTTATTTAAGCCTGATTTAATTTCTTTTAAAGGTTCCATCTTTGGTTTCTGTTGTCATTAGTCCGGACCTGCAGACTCCGGCAACCAAGTTTTGCCTGAAGCAAAAGAGTCACCAAGGCCACAATAGGAATGTCTGGGCTGTGGATTACTTCCACGTCCTTCCAGTGCTCCCTTCCACGGTGACTCACATGATCCAATTTTCCATCAATTTGGGTTGTGGAACTTATCAACCTGGTAACAGGTACAACAGGCGAGATTTCTCTTTTGATTATCAGATTTCTAGCACATTTTGGTTTATAGCATCTGTATGAGTATTTGAATTTTTTTCCTCAGAAGGAACAAAGCCAATTAATAATGACAAATATAAGCTGCTCAAAAGCTAATATTTCTCCTGATCTCCACAGGCCCAGGTGTATATACCTCATATGCAATAAGGTGTCTATTAAATAGCTTTCTGGGTCAAAACTTGCTTTTCTTAGTCTGTTATTCTAAAATATGCTCATGACTTTTGCTCCTGTTTCTAACGGATATGAGATTTACCTCTTAATAGTGTGTAAGGGGGAAAGTATTAAAGGCAGAGGCAGAAACCTGCCCTACTGACCTCCCAGAGATTACTGATGCCACAAGCATATCTAATTCTTGTAAGATAAATGACCCTCATCTTGAAGACCATCAGCATGAGGACCTCACTGCCTGTACACTGACCACAGAACTCTATTGCTGGCTTCGCTTCGTTGGGATGTTCAACATTATTTTTTCCACGGAGTTAAGGGGGAGGGAAAGGGAAAGCAGGGAGTCATTTGCTGCCCCATATTTTGTAGAATATTAGAAATGTTGGTTGGAAGGGATGTTCATCAGTCATCTAGTGAAACCTGCTGCTGCAAGGTCAGCATAAGTCAGCATATGTCAGGTTAGCCACGGCTATGACTATCCATGACTTGAAAACCTCCATGGATGGACATTGTGCTACCTCTCTGGGTGACCTGCTGAAGGGAAGAAGTGTTTCCCATCGTCCAGTCCAAAACTCTGAAGCCATGTCTTTACTGCCATTGCCCTTTCTACTGTGCCTGCCAGTACTGAGGAGAGTTCGGCTCTGCCTCCCTTGTGAGTGCCCTCTGCACCGTCAGAGGCTGCTGTAGCTCACCCCTCCTCACTAGGCTGAGCAAGCCAGCTCCCCAGCTCCTCCTAGCTCGGTGCTCAAGGCCATGGACATCTTGGTCATCCTCTGCTCCAGCTCTCCAGTTTCTTAACATCCTTCTTTAAATAGGGGACCCAAAATCAAACTGTCCACTCTCCCTCTTCCCTTATGTACATGTGAGATTGTTTATCCTGATATTTTATGAGGATTAACTTACTTTATATTTTTCCAGAATCAAGAGTTTAAAGTAAGAGACTGTAAATGCTTTCACATCCATTTCCTGTGGCATCTGCTTCTAGCCAGAAAGAGCTGCATTAGCATTGACAGTCCTCGCAGCCATGCAGGGCAGCAGAATTCAAGGGGCAGCAAAAATCAAGGCATTGCAATTATATTTAATAGGAAGGAAAGGCGGCAACATTCTTCTACATGGAAAGTGAAAACTTTGCCTGTAAACACTCCTGGCCTGTAAAGATGTGTTATATAAAGTCTCTGTCTCAGTCTGTTATCTGATGGGGGTTAGTATATATTTTGAAAGATTAATATTCTTCCTTCACGTAAACTATTTCTGAAGCAGAAGTGAACTTCTTCATAACAAAAGAAGCAGTAGGTCCCCATTATGCCTATTTGTATTTCCCAAATACAGCAGCATTTCCCATCTCCTGGTCTACAGCATTATTCAAAATGCTTTCATTACTGCAAATGTGAGAGACTCACACTGAATATATGCAGTAAATATGACCCTCCAAGGTATCAGTACAGTTAAATCTGAAATAAATTAGTCAAAACCTCCATAAACTGTTTTAATATACACGTACAATATCACAGTGATGGTACATTTACATAAAGTAATATTGTCAGCAAAATATAATGAAAAGGAAAAGTTATAATCCAATAATTTAGTATTGAGGTGATGAATTATGACTTTTATAATGTTCCATTGACATTACTTAAAATAAAACAGAATATTACAAGCTAATGATATGGAGGAAATTACAAGAGTATTTCAGTAAAATACTAAATCCTTAATAAATAAAGCACTTTCTATATTACTTTTTCATGGTCCTCAGAACATAAATGATCTAAGCATTTCCTTACACTCCTAGATTGTAAAGAATGTTTTTTTAAATATGCAGTGAAACAAGGATGGAAAAAATTCTAGTAATAGCTTTTAGAAAACTGAACTTTTGAATGAACCTTTGGAAGAATGGGTTTAATAACTCGTTGTCGTAGACTCAGTGGATGGTTTCATAGATTTTCTAGTTCTCTAATGTCACTATCTGCACATGGATGGTTTTGTTTACTGCTAGTCACTGAAACCAGAGAACAGCAGCCTTTTTCCTGGCCAATCTGGCGTTTTTGCATACGGTTATGTCCCTATGACTCACAAAATTCACGACTGAGCACTCCAGGCTCTGTGAGGTGGGAGGAAGCCTCCAAAGACCACTATGGCTGGGCAGCACAGAGGCTCCCACAGCTCCCAGGGGCTCTGCCTGCTAGGGAGGCTCTCTGAAGGGTGCCCTTCCCCAGGACTACTCCACCCTCTGCAGTCCTCGGTCGGGGCTGGCCGTTTTCACTGTCCCATAGTGCTTTTCTGATCGGCTTCTAGGCACGATGGGTGGAGGAGGCAGATGACTGAGGAGTCCAATGAAGTTAATACTTGTTGGCAACGGAAGGGAAGAGCCAGCCAGTGCATGAATAACTAGTGGTTTTTTACTACCTTCTGAAGATACAATGGTTAGCAGCTGGCAGTTATAAGTGTCCTGTGCTCCCATGATGCTGTCTAGCTCTGATGAATCCAAGTTTTCTCCTTATTATTTTTGAAACCATTCCTAGCTGAAATATAAGAGTACCATCAGCTCATTTAACAGCAGCAGCATAAAAACACCAGCTAGATGGTGGCCAAACAAGGACTAGGTGTTTAGACAATGCGCAGTCTATAAGCTACCCTTTTGGTTTTTAAACACAGAATTGTTTCATGTTTGTATTTTCAGGATTTTTTTATTCAAAGTCTGCTTGAAATTATCTCACATTTCAGCATCAGCATCTCCTTTCTTTCCTTCACTGTGTTTTCAGCGTGAGCTTGGAGTTTTCAACCAACCATGGTCGCTCTTGGTCCCTGCTCCACACCGAGTGTTTGCCTGAGATATGTGCTGGGCCTCACCTCCCCCACAGCACCGTCTATGCCTCTGAAAATTACAGCGGGTGAGAGTGTTCTCTGCAAAGCTAACTGAGATGCAAGATTAGAGAAGTGAATTATAGGTGACGGAAGAAAGCAGCAAAGCACGCAACCCCGTGTCATCTTTCATTTTTTACTAGCTGAGGACAGCAAGGAAGAAGTGTTCTGGTCTCCCTGGCTGCCCAGTAATGAAATTTGAAATATATGGGGCTGCTTCTGTGGTATAATATTATTTTTCTGATGCTAAAGATAAATTACAAAAAAAAACCTGTGGACAGCATGCTGGTAATTAAAAGAAAAGTTATACCTTGTCAAAGCCACAGAAGTTTTCTTCTTAGTCAGAGGAACCATCAGTCAAATATTTACATCCTCAGACACCTTTACTCACTTGGAATCCCAATACTGGGTTACAATGAAGCACATCCTCTGTACTTCTGCAGATGGAGATGGTTGTTAGTGCCACTTTCTTATATCAACCCTTCTCTTTATTAAGACTTTTCAGTATTGTTCTGACCATAAAATGAACTGTGACATCTTGTTCCATAGCGCAAATCCCATGACTCTGTATCCCTCTGTATCCCAGCTTCCACAGGCATTTCAGAGCAGCAGGTATGACCATGAGAAGAGAGTGTAGTTGAAGCATTGCTAGATCTGGCGACCCCCACTTCTATACCATTTTCATAGAAACCATTACCCCCAGTGTGTGTAGGAAGTGTAGCCACTGTGGATGACAGGAGAATGATGGCCCAGACCACAGCAGGCCAAGTCCTCTGTGCCCCTCTTCTTACCCCCAAGGGTTTCCCCCAAACAGAGCTCAGTCATACTGAACGGTTTAACGCAGTATGCAATTTAGAGAAATTCACTGTGATGGAGGAGTTGCTATAGTGAAGCAGTTTAAGATCTTTGCTGACTACTTGCATTCATACAGGGAAAAAAATGTCTGGGTTTTATAACGGAATAATTAACATTCATATATTATATGAAAGTATCATGGGCCATGTTCTTTTTTTTTCTTTTAAATCTTCAAAAGCTGCAGTAACTTCACTGCTTCATTTGAGCACATTTTAGAATTAAAAATTCTCACAAAGCTTCCAGTATAAGTAAACACATTTGCAAAACATAGAGTTGCTTAACAACTATCAGTGTAAAATGTTAGTATTTGTATTATATGTATTTCAGGTGGAACCGAATAACTATTCCCCTTCCCAATGCGGCATTAACAAGTGACACCAGGATTCGATGGAGACAAACGGGACCAATCCTTGGAAATATGTGGGCAATCGATAATAGTTAGTATTCTTATCCATGATACATCAGAAAAGTAAATTTTTATATGCTGCTCCAAGTAAACGTATTTTCCAGATTCACAGGTCAAAGGATTTTCAGTTTGTTAAATTCCTTTTCTTCATATCTGCACTTGGTAACAAGTGGATTTTGAAGCTAGAGGGGAATTCTGTCGTTTGAAAAGACAATAGCCTAGTAGATTACCCTTTTTTTTTTCTTTTAATTGAATGCTTTTCAGGAAAAGATATTGGTGGCAAGGGCTTAATATAACATTTCTTCTGACTGCTTAGTCCTTATCACATAAACAGATACTACACTGCGCTATTAAGGATATGTACTGCACCAGCCTAAGTGACATTTACAGCATCTGGGATGTATTTTTCCTTCTGGACATAGAAGACCTTCATAAAGCAAAGCTGCTACCAAACACTGACAAAGCTTTTACATTGTTTACAATATCTTCAGGGGGAAAGTACCATCTGTTTCAGGGAACCATTCTTCTTTTAGGAAATTATTTTTCACCTACCTGTTCTTTAAATGGATGTGAAGAACTGGGAGGAGCTTATATTGACTCATATAATTATGAAACTTAGTGCAGAGGATAACTGGGGCCAGTCTTGAAAGGAAAAATTTTATAGCACAGAAAAAAATATTTAGGAAAAGAGGATAAAGTAGATACACGGTGTGAAATGCAGAAATAAGTATTATTGAAAGGACTAACTATGAGAAGGTGCAATTTTTTTAGCTTTGCTCATTAGCCTTAGGTGTTTTGGGACTAGGTAAGCTACATCCAAAATTTGTTTTGTTAGATTTATGAAGCATGTAATTTAAAGATTTACAGTGATGTACAACAGCCTGTGAAATTTTGTAGTGATTCTTAGTAAGGCTTGATATGGAGCCTTGGAATTGTAAATAGTTACATTTTGCAAAATTCTTAAAACAGACTACTGTCTAGTTTTGAAAAGAAAATTCTTGAAGCTGCTTTGATAATGTAATGCTACAAATGAAAGTTTTTCACAAAAAGTAATGAAAATTGTTCTCTTAATCACATTGATGGGAAGTAGCATCATCATGACATTCTGGATAGAGTATTCATGCTTGTCTTTAGAGATGATGATTTACATCGAAAACAAAGTAAAATGAAGGGAAAATTTAGTTATATATACATAAGAAGATGCCTGTGAGTATCTGCAAAGATGAGTTGCTACCTAACAAAATGCAGACTGTCAGTGTTGGAGATGCTCACAAAAGTTCACAGAAACAAGAGTAAGATAAAATCCATGCAAGGATCCAAATTCTTTACAACAGGACAAAACAACAAGATTTCTAAAATTAAGGGACAATTCATATATCTGCACTACCTTTGCTTGTACAACTAAATACAATTTCATCAAAGGATGCTGCATGCTCCACTCTGTACCATCTCAAAAGCAATTTTACCAACCATATGCCTAAAAACTGCCTGCTCTGAAATTTGTTTGAGGTGTAGCACCGTGACATGGGAATCAAGTCTTAAAAATGCCTCCTTTGCTAGATACTAGTGGAACTGAAGCTTTGCACTTCGGTATTGAAGGGAAAAACTTACAAATACTGGCAAGCCACTCAAATTCTTGAAGAGAGGAAGATTTTCAAGAGTTCAGCACTCTGACTTTTAGCTTCACAACTGTTTCTTATGTGAATTAAGTTTTAAACGAAATCTGGAAGCTGGCCATCTTTTAGAAACACTGGAAAACTGCCAATTTTCATAAAGCTTTTTTCATTTTGAATGACACCATTACATCTTTAACCCTTCTACTTTTACCACCCCCTCAAAAAGACCTTGAAAGAGACAAATAAATCAAACAGACAGAACAGAATTTTTGCACCCTGAAAAGTGAGAAAATCTAGAAATCACATGAAGTCTGATGGGGAGTTAGTTACAGGGCGTAGCTAACAGGGATTTAGAGTGCCTCTGCCAGGGAGTACTGACACACTGCTCTGATGAGCAACATCATAAAACTAAGAGAGGGAATAAGTACTGTTCGTTATGGATGATTTCAAATTGGTGGCTATTTGGACGACATTCCAAAAGACACAATGCAAGTGGATAACTCCAGGTAATAGGCATTCTTCAACAGAAAATATGACACTATTCATGGTTAAGGCCTGTTTATCATATTGTATTGAAAGAACATTGCCCACAAGTTATCACTTTGGGCTAGACCCAGATTAATGTATTTGGTCTATACCCAGATTAATGCTTTTCTTTATAGTAGTGCAATGAGATGTAGGTTATACCGAGATTTGCTCATCTTTCCATCTTTCACATTTTTCACAAAATATCAATTGGATTAGGAGTCGATTAGGAGTCACTGGAGGAAGATGAAGTAAAAGAGTAAAGTAAGTCTGGAGTATTTTTGAGTGCATACCATTTGGAGTTTTATTCCATTTGAAAGAATCAGTGAAAGTGTATGATATTTAATAGTTACTTAAGACATCTCAGGGCAGATTCTAATTCCAAAAAGTCCAGTGAAGTTAACTGTGTGGATTTCAATGAGGGAAGCAGCAATACATTTTAAAAATCTACAAGACTGCTATTGGAATGTACTAATATATATGTTGGATTACATCTCCAAAATAAGATGAAGGAAAGGGAAGGCAAGAAAATGGTCAATGCATAGCAAATCATCTGATCTCATTCACAGTCTTAGAAAAATCTGGTACATTAATTAAAACATCACTAGTGTCTCAAGCCACAGATAGACATTACCCATTAAATAAGAAATTATCCCTGGCTATCCTTGACACAGAGCAAAATTCCATTACTCAGTTCTACAGAAGGATACAAGCAAATGCATTTTATCCTTTTGTAGACCTCTTCCAGCTAGTGGGATTAAGATAAATACAATAACTGTATGATCAGGTCTGTATACTTTTCTGTATTCATTATGTTCTGTTTATCATATAACATAACCCTACATTTAACTGATTTCTTTTCTCTGCAGTTTATATTGGTCCATCTTGCCTCAAATTCTGCTCAGGGCGAGGACAGTGTACTAGAAACGGCTGCAAGTAAGAGTTATAATTCAAGACTTGTATCCAATTTCTGTCACATAGTTCACTTGATGATCTGAAAGTTGAAGTGATTTTCATTTCAGTCCTTGCTTTTTGAGATGACTAAATATAAAACTAGCATAGCCCCCAGCATGCATAAAGCTCACTGGAGAGCTAAACATAAATCTTTCTAAAAAGCAGCATATTTAATTTTTTTTCTATAAATTTGGGAGAGAGTCTAACTTCCAGCTCACCTCAAAATGTGCTACAGAGCACACTGAAATGTCAGTGATGCATGCTTTATACTGGTTTTAGAGGTGATTTGTGACTGTATCACTTTTATATTAGATTTGGGGAAAGAATCACAATTTTCATAGTTCTAATATCCCATAGCCTAACAGATCTCAAGGACAGAAGGTCAGCACCCTCTTTTTCTGAAAGTCTGTCTTGTTAAAAGTGTTCCAGCCTAAAAAGTAAAGGTACTTACTCAAAATCAGTAAGGTCATTCAAAATATTGGTGTAAGTTTTTTTAGGTATTAACAAGAACTTGACCCACAGGGCGTTCTGTTCTGTTACTCAATTTCTTGTAATCACATCTGACATAATAAAAGCAAATTAATCATTTTACATATGAACAACTGTAAATTACCTTGGCGGTATTTTTGTTCCAAAAACAAATAAAAATATTTCTGTATTGTGTGTTATGTGTAGATTGGTGGGGTGTTCATAACTATGAGTTTTTTAAATTGGAAAAGTAAGTACTAGCTAAAAGAAAGCCATGGGCTATGCAATACCTAAATAAAGTTTAAAGAGGTTCTTGGTCCTTAGATTTGAGAGGGACTTTGTAGGCATCTTCAGTTCATGAACAACAGCATCCACTGTGTTGGTTTGCTAACCAACCACAGGAGAAGACGAGTCATTAATTATGCTGTTCAATCTTCCTCCCCCGCAGGTGTGACCCCGGCTTTTCAGGGCCGGCATGTGAGATGGCGTCACAAACCTTCCCTGTGTTCATCTCGGAGAGCTTCGCCAGCTCCCGCCTCTCCTCCTACCACAATTTTTACTCCATTCGGGGGGCTGAGGTCAGCTTTGGCTGCGGGGTCCTGGCCAGCGGCAAGGCCCTGGTCTTCAACAAGGATGGAAGGCGCCAGCTTATCACCTCCTTCCTTGACAGCTCCCAGTCCAGGTAAGAGGGAGAGAGCAGTAACGTGAGGCAAAAAAGTTGGGAACCCCTCCCCTTCCAGTGACAACCTGGTGCATTATTAAGCCGATTGTTTTAGCAGGAGGAAAAGTTCCATATTTTAATGGTGATTTCATAGCCTTGCCTTCTTTCCTCCTGCTTTGTAAACAACAGAGCCCAAAACAGACTGGAGGGAAGTTATTGTACAGCTTGGATGGAAAATATGAAATGTTAATATCAAACCTGAGTGTCAAAGCCAAGTGCTAATTAATTATTTATAAGGTTGTGTTTATTTGACAGCTTGTGGCAGCTGATTAGATCCATCCACTATCTTCCCTCCCCTTCAGTGCCTAATAAATAATTAAATGCTGTAATGATTGGCATTTTTTAACTATAGGTGCCACATTGCGTTACTTGACAGTAAAAACAAATTGCACGTACAAAACCCCATAACTGATATTTATCAAAATTTGTCTAGATTGAGAAGATCTGAAAACAAGCTGGTTAGGAAAAAAAAAACCAAAAACCATTATGCATATGGTACCCAATAAATATTTGTGGAATTCCGATCCAGGTTCCTGCAGTTCACGCTACGCCTGGGCAGCAAGTCAGTGCTGAGTACCTGCAAAGCACCCGACCAGCCTGGGGAAGGAGTGCTGCTGCACTACTCCTACGACAACGGCATTACCTGGAAACTACTGGAACACTATTCTTACCTCAGCTACCACGAGCCAAGGTATATGCATAAATATTACGAGGAGTGTTATCTACATGCAGTTAATGCTGGTGGTGGTAAGTCACTGCAATGCAGAAAGTACATCTGCACACAGGTGCGGAGTGAAGACCTTTTACTGCACACTGAAAGTTACCACTTTTCCTTAAAATTTTGCAGCTGTTCTGGGCATTTCCCATTTTTGCCTGCTTCTGTAAAAATGAACACATGGATTTAATCACATTCGAGTCTCAGGTGATGTGACTGAACAAGCTGAGGCAGTGCAGGATAAGCCGGAAGAAATGTATTTGTGTGAAATAGGGGCATGTCTCTTCCCATGGAAGCAGCCATTTGTAAAGATAAATTAACATAATTTGTAGCTTTGAAGCCATAGATACCTTCACTACACCACCCTCTGGGATTAGGAGTTTGCAGGCAGCACAGGACAGCTGAGACAAAAATCTGACCCTAAGGGTCTCTCCAGGTCAGCAGGTAAATTGCGCCTGCTCCCGTTATGAAGGGGATTACACAACTTTGTGCCTGTGCCTGTGGGCTGGACTCAGTGCCCTGGGAGGTCCTGCAAGTGACTGTGCCTGGGAATTGTGCAAATCACGAAGAAGCTGAACGAAGAACTCATCTTGTCTAGCAGCTTCTGTGTTTGGTGTCAGATTAGAGAGGAATGTATCTGATGTACTTAGAGAAGAAGGTATTACTTACTGTTACATTTGTGAGACCATCCACCAGTTTTAATAAAGCACATGCAAAATCATGAGTCTCCACGAGCACACCTGTACCCCAAGCCCAGAACAATCTGTGCTGGCTCTGTGCAAACCCACTCAAACCTGGAAGCATCCGCCTTCACAGGGTGCTGCAGCAGAACCAATAAAACCTGATGAAAGGAGATGCTCTGCGAGGGAGCACACGAGAGGCAGGGCCGACGGTGGCATCGTGGGTCCCATCCCAGCTGGTCCATTGCTGCCCAAGGGTGGCTTTGCCCTGTGTCCTCTTCTCTACCCCTCCATCCAGTTCCAGGATAATGCCTGAGTCAACCCCAGGGGTGGGACTATAGATACATCTACAAGTCACTTTAGCTACGTATAACTTTCACTATTTATATATATTGAGCTCAGATCAGCTCATTTAAAAAAAAAAAATATTTCCTCATCTTGTTAATAATTCAATACAAAATTACAATATACAAAAGGTGCTTAAGAATATTCTAATGGAATAAAAGTTGTGACATTAAATATATTTCCTGGGACCTATAAGAAATACTCAAAAATCTGAGAGGAATAGCTGTATTTGGTAGAAGTATATGCATGTGGTTTTTGAAGTTTTGAAGTTTTAAATGTTTCCAAAGGAGGGATCCTATGAAACGGAATGCTCGTAAGCCTTCTTCAAAATTTCCTTTCCCGTCCTTTATTATAGTCACATATATATTTTATATGGCCCTGTTTCTAATTCTTAGATTCAAGATTACAGCTGTAGGAATTGTATTTCCCTAAAGGTTTTTAATATATAGCACTATGAAATTTTTATAACAAGAAGGAAAATACACATTTTGGTGACTGATTTTAATGAAGTTTAAGATATAAATGTAGTAAATTATATTGATGCCAGAGACCTTTTTTGCTTTTTGAGATTAAGTATGAAACACTTAATTTCTGTTGTTATGGCAGGGCAAAGGCCTAAACACAACATAAACAGGTTAGAAAGGTTTTGCCATGGGATATGTATACTCCACTCTGGGTAGATAGAAGAATGATAGACATACAAACCTGAAGATAATGCTGGCAATAATTATGATGAAGAACATGAAGAAAGCTTCACCTTTTCATATTACGTTGTCTGAAAATATCAGCATTTTTGGTAACATAGATGGACTGCTTCAAAGTTTGGCAATCAATCTGTATCCAGAAATTTAATTAATCTTCAGTCATACAAAAAATAATTACACATTTAATGTTCTGCTGAAAAGGTGCATTTAATCTGCTAACATTTGACAGCTGCATTTTTCTTCTGAGCAGAACAGCAGTGGCTTTTCGATATTAGGTATGCGCATAGCTTGAAAGAATGAGATCAGAGCAAAGGTCTCCCAGCTGGTTTTTAAGAAATCTAATGGTAGCTGGTAATGTTAGTAGGAACACTTTTCTTTTCTGCAGCAGAAAAGTCATTAGCAAGAATCTCCCTCCCTCTCCATCTACCTGCAGCAAATCAAAGCCAGACAGGAGAAGCTGTTATAACTGGAGATGTAGTCAGGTTCTGCATACTAACGTATGTGCTATATATGGTGGTTTACACAAAGGTTTTTAAATTGTATTTGCTTAATCCCCAGGATGAGAAATTTAGTTTAACATGTGTTAAATATTTTAACATCCAATAGGTGTTTCAGTGGTGTATGTCATGATTTAGGATTTTCTGTAAATTACTGTCAGTGAGAATTAGTGTCCACATGGGTGAGTTCAAGAGAGTTAAGACTAAAAGGGAAGATACAGGCATCAGAGAGCCACCAGCAGAGAAATATGCCCAGGATTATAATGGAGCATTAACTCACACAAGTGCCAAGTGCTTCACAGCGTACGCTGGATGCGGTGCTCCTCCTAGCCAGGGTACTGGCTTTCCTCAGGTTCGCCCAACTGAACCATGGAAGAGAAAACTATTGGTGCCTTTTAGCACCAATAGTGATTTACTGTCATTTGTGCCTTTAAAAATTGACCCAAAAAGTCATAGAGTTGCTGCTTATTAGGGAGCCCTTGGTTGAAGGAAAGTCCTTGTAGTTTATTCATGTGCCAGAGAGTAATGGGGCTTGGTCTTTCTCTTAGAAGGTTATGAAGTCGTTCAAGCATGTTTATTTGAGCAGCAAAAGAAATGTATCCGCCACACATGAAGTGTGTGCACTGCTGGTCCCTTGCCACAGGGACGCAGCAGCCATCACCTCTGTCTGTCCCTCAATGCTGTTCTCTCCAGCCTACAACCAGCAGAAAGCAGCTCCTAGAAATGTCAGCTAGGACTTTTTGAGTGCTTCCCACTTGTTTAACCAAGCTGTTTGTTTTTTTCTTGCTAATGGATTAACGTATTCTTCTTTAAAATCAAAGTGACGTTCAACAGCAGTATTATAAATTTACTCTTTACAAGGACAGTTTAGCAAGTCGTTTTTAAGAGTGTGGTTTTGCACTAAGCGCTGCAGGCGCAAGACTGTTTCATACACACAGAACAAAATATTACATTAGGCAGCTTAGAAAGCTTTACATTTGAAGAAAACTTGGTGCTGAAGTGTAAAATGATGTTTCCAGTTCACTTGATTTGTCATTTTATCCACATTTCCTCTAAGAGAGAAAGAAAAATATCAGCTACATGACGAGCTTGCCAAAAACTCTTTTGCCAGCAAGTAGTTGTACACCGATGGAGACAAATGTCCCTGTTGCCAGTCTGTTTCACAGCTCACGTGTGCTGCGTGGAGCACCATGGTCCTGGTGATTTATGGAGCTTTCAAGAAGGTGGTGTTGCTGTGGAAATTAATGCATACTCCCTGCTGCTGTGTACGATAATTGCTCGTGGAAATTAGATATTACTCTTAATTTTCTTTGCAGTTTGTCAATTAGAGGTTTGTTGACATAGCTGCCATGACAAATCAGGTGACCTTGCATACCAGGAGAAGTGCTTGGGACTCATCTCCAGTTGCCTCTCTATGCAAATACAGAAGAAAAGTGTGTGCCGTAAGAGACTACACATAATCACACTGTCTGACAACATGAACCTTTTCCCCTTTGAACATGGCAATTTAGAGGGAT
This sequence comes from Gavia stellata, assembly GCF_030936135.1. Lineage (NCBI taxonomy): Eukaryota > Metazoa > Chordata > Aves > Gaviiformes > Gaviidae > Gavia > Gavia stellata. Next base: position 14,519,694 of record NC_082597.1, on the reverse strand, counting down.
GGGTTCTTCTAGGGCAAGAGCAACACAGGCATGACATCAGTGCTGTGCAGAAACAAGCACAGATGTTAAGAAGATGCATCTCTTCAGGATAAAATCCACTGGGTCTGAGAAAGTGGAGCTGGAATTTATAAATCTTTGTCAGCTGATTTGGCAGTCTAAGCCCCTGGCCTACAGCTGGGTTTCAGATGGAGCGCATTCAGGTTTCCTCTGGCAAGCAAAAGCAACTGTAAAATTTACAGAGAGCTCCACAGTAGCAGCAAAATTTACAAATTTGGTGGCTTTTGCATATGGCTGTCTTTCAATAAATACATTGACTACCAAGAGAACTAACAGTTCTCCTTTCCCTGTCACTGGTAGAAGCTATACCAGTAGTTGCTGAGGTATTTGTGGGCTGAATTTAACCCATGATTTTTACGGTCAGTAAGAATTACCATGAAATACATCCCCATGGAATTATTACAAACAGCAAAACTTTCAATAATAATTTCGTTTTGTTTTCCAGAATAATTTCAGTGGAGCTGCCTGAAGATGCAAGACAGATTGGCATTCAGTTCAGATGGTGGCAACCTTATCATTCTTCTCAAGGCGAAGATGTGTGGGCGATAGATGAAATCATCATGACCTCTGTGCTTTTCAATAGCATCAGTCTGGACTTTACCAACCTAGTTGAAGTCACACAGTCTCTGGGATTCTACCTGGGAAACGTTCAGCCTTACTGTGGACATGACTGGACTCTTTGGTGAGAAACACGTATTCATTTCTGTTCCACTTTTGTTTTCTTTGTCCATTCATCCTGCTAAGATCCAAGTGATTTCTGCAAATGAGTCTTTCTGGCAGCTATTCAGAGTAATCGTGTCTCATCCTCACATTATGGACAAAAATACAGTTGCCAATCGAATTGCAATTAGCAGTAAGTTTTTACACCCCATTGCACAGAGATGTTTGATGGGAACCTTGAATGTAGCATTCTTTCCCCACAAAATATTTAAAGAATATCCTAATAGAAACAATTTAGAAAATTTTCATAATATTCACTTAAAATCCAGTCAGGTTAATATGGGTATTCAGGTTATGAAATAATCTGTTAAGTACAGACTCTGAATATTTTGTAAGTGATGTTCAGATCTGTTTACATAGCCATTAGATTACACCCCAAAAAGGAAAGGCAGCAGAATGTTGGTAGAATGACATTAGGCATTTGTAGTTATTTTCTCTGGTGTTATATCAATTTAGTCATTTACACTGTGATTAGCATTATGACATATTGCAATTATGCCTAAAATGTGCTGTGTATCTAGAAACAAAAGCAAGAAAACATCACCTGCCCCAAAGCAAAAAAACACAAGAAAAGAAGAAGTGAAAAATGAAGAAAAAGAAAATTTGGTTAGGATCATGTAAAAATAAGCTTTTTTAGTAAAATGTTAACCTGCTTCACAAAAATTAAATTCTGGAGTACGTAAGTGTAACATTTGGAATTAATACAAGGGAAGCACAATTTAAGCTCTATGTTTTGATTAAAACTAAATAACAGTTTCATGCTAGTCTGATCAACATATAAACCCCAGTATGGCTTTAATTGGCATAGATAAATTTATTTGGATAAAGTACAATCACAGTAATTATAGAAAACCTCAAGAAAATATAAATAATCTTAGTGTCCCCATGGGCACTCAGAGAAACACTGTTGGAATTTTATTAACAAGTATCTCTGAGCAATCTGATTTGACTTTCTGATCATCTGTCAAACTAAAAGGAGTTGGCTTAGCAGTAGGAACAACACCGAATGTGTTCTAGCGGTGATAATGAGGCAGTAGAAGCACCATTAACCACTTTAATAAGGACAAGAAAGGAACTCGCTGCTCATTAAAATGAAACAACATGTTAGGGCTCAAACTGTTTGCATCTTCTTCATCAAAGAGTTGGAATGAAAGCTCTTTAATGACATTGTTTTCCCTCTCTTCTTGTAAGACCAGTTTATCATGGGGAGGGGAGTAGGTTATTTAAGATAGCAGAGGTTCCTCTGTTTCCCTCCTATGAGACTAAATCAGAATCAAAACAATAAACGCTAAGCTAAATTCTCCATCCCATATATTGTCTAGGGTTTGTAGTGCTCGGTCATAGTAGAAATGTTGAACTTCCCATGCATCAAATAAAGAATCGAAGCCTTTGAAATATTTCCTTGCGATTTATGTATGAGTATTTTTCATTATCACTGGAAGACATGAACTCTATCCTTCACTGACCTTGTTTCTCTCAAGGGAAATTTTTAAACTTGCACAAAGTCTGTACAAATGGCTGCTAGTTAAATTAATTATTGTTGGCTTTTCCCAGCTGTGAGTCCATTTGGTTCTCATTTTCTAACTCATGACTTTCTATGAGCAGAGTTTGCAGTACCACTGACACCATCCTCTTGAGAAAAGTCTGACAACTGCTTTTTCATTAATAGAACTATGGTAAATATGCTATAAATCATTTTACAGGGTGTCATCCCAAGGCCCATTTTCACTGAATTGCCTTTAGTTGTCTATTAGGCCTCCGTTTCTGCCTCAGAATCTGAAATATTTATCCTTAAAATTGGGGGAAAACTGACAAGGGGGATTTTAATTTTTTTTGAAGAGGGGAGGTTGTTCTTTCCAATATCTGACTACGTTTAGGAAAGAGAGGTTTGTTGATATAAATATGTTTTGAGCAAAGGTGATTTTTGAGTTGTTTATAATGGTCTATATTGGGAACAGTCACTTATTTGATTGTAATCATCAACATTTGGTTTCACATTGGTTCTTAGACTTTATTACAGCAACTGTATTGAGTATACTGAAAGTACTCCAGAACAACTTTTTAAATGAAGTTTTTGATGATGTACGTTAATTCATTACTTCTCCAAAATGCTCATACACAGACAAGGTTTTGACCCAAATGGTTCTGGAGTGTTATAGAATATTTACAGCCACTTGCTGAAATGCATTTAAGTATTGATAAGGACAATAAAACTTTTCTTTTTAAAATATTCATCTGGAAACAAATAAAATAGCATTATATAAATAAACTGTCTTCAGCCAGATTATGACATTAACTCAATGTAATGGACAATAGAGTGTCCCACTGTCCCTGGAGCAGCCTGGGGGAACACTGTAAATCTGGCTCGTAATGAACTATCTTTATGGAGCAATATATTACAGTTGCCCTACATCAGCTTGATAGTTCACCTGTGTTTATAAAATGTTTTGTCTTTTAGATTAATTATTACTCTGTAACATGCAGAAAGTTTCTTTCAAGTAATTGACTTAATTAAAAGATATTAATACATTTAGGAATTATTTAACGAAGTAGGTAAAAAAGACATAAACATCTCCTGCCTTTGACGGAAGCAGAGCTGGGGCTGGCGTGAGTGTTTGGCCATCATGTCAATATTCTTGGTCAATGCAGCTTTACAAAATCAGCTGCATCAGTGTGGCTTTTCAGTATTCCTGAAAGTACCGGCCTTGAAAACGTGGTAACTCTGGGGATCCCAGAGCAGTTTGGAGCAGTGCAGATTGGCTGACATTGGCTGTGATATCATTCCCAGAAGTACCAATTAGTTGGCAGTGCTTGGAGAAAGAGCGATTGTTCTGAGGGCACCTATGGGTATTGTGTTCCTGCGTATCCGCAGGTCTAATTATATACGCACTAGAAACCAACTCACAGCTACATATTTATACAAAAGTGTAGCCCTTGCATTCTCATTTCTGAAGATTTTTTAGTTAATTATACTTATGCTAGGGACATTAGTCTGTCTTTTACAAAACCCAGAAATGTATTCCAGCTGCTTGACTCGCAGAATAAACAAAGAAAACATTTGGTATTCCAGCAGAAGAGCATACCCCTAACCACATACATGGGAGAGCTGGAAAGCAAAGCAGCAGCAAGTAAGGTGGAGCACCCACCTTTAATGCTACCCTTGTTCAGCTGGAGGCAATCTGTGGATGATAAAGGACTTTGTGAACCCATAATGTGATTTCCTCCCCTTAAAAGAGCTTCTTATGGAGCATCACAGATTGTCTTCATCTCCTCACTAGCTTCCTTTTTCACCCTTCTTTAATATCCATTTTAAAGAGCCATTTTGACTTTAAAACAATGCTTACTTAATGTACTGTGTACAATATTCAGTGGCTAAGTTATTACATGAAAATGAATACTAATCTTAAAGTGTTTTAATCATGACCTGAATGCCACCAGTAAAAAAGATCAGAGTTTAAGAATGTTCTTCTAATTTTACATCAGTAATATTGAAAAGAGGGAATTTTTGTGGAGACAAAGACGAAATGAAGCACTTAGTTCTCTGCACCTGTGTTAAGCATCAGTCCTTCACTTTTGTTCCGTCGCTTTGGGAAAAACAGCTTCTGGGCAGGTGCTTCATCAAACTGTTTAGTTTCAACTCCTTTATTCTGGTCAGCTGAGCTTTAGGTAACTGTGATGTCTTGTGCCCAGGTTTATGTATGCAATGCCAAATCACTTTCCAAATCATTGCTACATATAACTTTCAGCTGATTACACACCAGCCATGAAATCTCAATCTGCATTGTAGAAATTAAAACTATGTTAGACCAAGTCAGTTTTAACTTTTAAATTTGCAGGTTTTTGTAATTTTGAAAAGTACAAGATAAAGTTTGGAAGAAAAATAAATTCAGGCGTTATCCAAACAAATTCTTCTGAGATGCATTCGGTTCTAACAATGAAGCCACAAACCATAGGTTGCCAGCTGGACTGCTGGCAAGTGTACATTATACTATCTGTTCAACTTAAAATTATCCTTCCCATTGAGTATTAAAACACTGACAACACTGCCTGAAAGAGCAAACAGTTAAGATACAGTTTTCCAAGGCAACTTACTGCCTTCTGGTCCAGTTGTCCATGACAGTGCCCCAGCAGTGAAGGGAATGTCCATCCACAGTTGGTTCGTGGTGCTGATTGACGTAGACTGGGTAGTTTCATATGGTGCCATGAGTTGGATCATCCTTTAGGAAATTAAGACACAGAGAGCAAGGTCAGAGAGTAAAAGGGAGCCTGGATCTTAACTTGTGTCAAGTAACAGCAATTTGATAATGACAGAACTAATGTCAGCTTTCAGTAACTTCTAAAGCTTTAAAGTAGGATGCTGACATTTATGGCTTAACTGCTCTCTCTGGAAATGACATTCTAGAAAACAGTGTGGGTCAGTGCTAAGCAACGCTGACTTGTATTCCTAGTCCTTACACTGACTTCGTCATGACCTTGAATTTTACAGGAGTAGAAGCTAATATGTTTTACTGTATGGTGTTGAAAGATTAGGATTTCTTATTTAAGATGATAAACTGTAACTTACTCAACCATAAGGGCAACCTTGAACTAGATTATTCTCTTCATCAGCACTATACTGAATGTAGCTTTTTATTTTTGCATGATGATTTGCAGTGATTTTCTTTAAAAAGATGCAATCCCTATCCTAAATTGGTCACATTTAAGAATACTCTTATAAAATTTTGAAGCTGAAAGGACTACAGTACTTCTGAAGACACTAAACACCTCAAACTAAGGAGAGGGAGGCGATTTTCATTCTACATGAACTTTCTTAAAAACATTCTGGTTTGAAGGCTAGTGTGCAGGATTCAAAGTTTAAGTTGTTATTACTTCCTCCCTATACATCTCTTGCATTCGATTTTTTTTTCCTTTTCAATAGTGCATAGAAGAAAAACCTGCATTTAAATTGAAATAACCTTGTAATTTCAAACTATATATTGTGTTACCATGTATGTGATAACTGGGTACCTTGTCTGATGTATGAGGCTTGGTGTGTTCCAAATACTAATACTGAAAAAATTGTCTTCTCCAATCCACTGGATAATGTAACTCTCATATCAGTACATCCTGCAGAAAAGAAGCTGAGGATAGGTGATATTAATGAATTGCAATGCATTGCATATAGAATCACTTGAAAAATCAATGGAATGAAAAGTCCATGTAATAAGAATATTTTAAACTAAAGGCAGTGTAAATTTACTGTCCAGTGTTTTAATGAAATTACAGCTGTTACTGTGACATGACCTTAGGCAATGGACACTCCTGGGGAATGAACTTTCATTTCGTCGTTTTTTCTGTGTGCTATACTTTGCTTGATCGTAACTTGATCCTTAATACAAAAGGCATGTAGTAAGAACTAACAGAATAATTCAGTGTTTAACAGCCTGGGATACTTCAAGGCCTTCCTGGTAATTTGCAGAAGTACCAACAGAAAGATGTTTCTGTGCATGGTCTCATCCCACGTGCCAATCTGCAGAACAAAGAATGAAGCATTGCTGTATTTAACACAGAACCATTCATAATGTTCCCTTCTGAATTATTTTGGGGATGGATCCTGATTCCTTCCTTACATTTCTCAGTTTTACAGGAGATTCGAAGTTAGCTTCTAGCATGCGCTACGTGGAGACCCAGTCTATGCAGATCGGAGCTTCATATATGATACAGTTCAACTTGGTGATGGGCTGCGGTCAGGCGTTTACTCCTCATATGGACAACCAGGTGAAACTGGACTACTCCACCAACCATGGCCTCACATGGCATCTTGTTCAGGAGGTGAGGCTGGCAGCAAGGACTTTGTCTTCCATAAACTCTACTTATACAAAGATCATCTGAAATATACTTGTGGCATTGAAAAAAGGAGGATGTTTTCCTCATACCCTTTTCTATAAAGAAATTCTCAGTTGGAATCAGTCAAAATGGCTAATAGAAGTATTTAAACTGGTTTTTGTGATATTTGGAAGAAAGATGTTTGAGAGCCTGAAACACAAAATTATTACAAGAATGAACCAAGTCTGAGAAAAGAATTGGGGCACAGTTAGACAGAGCTACAGAGTAATGGCTGAGATCTTTCCTGCACTATTGCTTTGTTTTTCAAAGCAAAATGCATCTACTCTTTGCTGGCATTTAAATGGATAGAAATTCTTTCTGCCCTTGTGCGCAGCCATTTCATAAATGGAAAGTGCATTCCTTTGGGGAATTGTAATGTAGAGCCTTTCATCTCCCATCCCTGGTTCAAACACAGTCCAGGGCCATAATGACCGGCTGTTTCCCCGTCTCTGCTAGAAGTGCAAATAGCAGTGCTGGCTGCTGTTTCCCTGTGAGGCTCAGCCCTGTCTCAGCAGAAATGCGAACAGCACATTTGTCCATAATTTGTGCTTTTGTTTTCCCTTTTAGATGGCAAGCTGGACTTTCCCTGGCCTTAGGGTGAACTAACCAATGTCCTTCGGCTGCCTCTGAGCAGGTTCAGAGGGTGTCAGGGAACTTGTCCTGGTGCCTTTTCACTGCCTGCTCTGCAGGTTCACAAAAGATTTGAACATCCAGTCCCACATCTTCTACGAGCAATGAAAGCATTGTCCTGTTACCTTTTGTCATGTTGTGTTTTGCCATGTTTACTTTGGTGGGAAGAGTAGAGAAATGGCAATAACTGAATTTTTAAACTTTACAAATCCAAGTAATGCTTTCTTACCTTAAACAGAATTCAGAGGAAAGCTATAAATACTGTCTTTCAAATGATGTTCATGTCTTTTATACCTAGCAGGCATCATCATGGTGTCCAAGAATAGTTCCTAGTGGTGGGTGTTTGGGGTTTGTCCTTGCCATCAATGGAAGATCAGTTGCCTTCAGATTTTAGTGCTCTTTTCCTCTCTCAGTGGAGTGGAGTTCAGAGAGAAGAACTTGCAGGCAAATCATTTTTCTCACACAACGCATGTTGCTGTGATAAAAGAGTAATAGAGAAGGCTATTTGTAGTATATTTCAAGGACATAATCTGGCAAATACACAAAACACTAATTAATTAAAATGTTTGAAAATTTTGTTTGCTTCACACGCATTGATCAGATCCTATTTTATAAGATCTTTTAGGGGAGATGAATCAATGAAAAATGTTTGAAAACTGCTGGAAAGGAAATTAAGCCTTTAGAAATGTACTGAAAAAAAAGCCAGAATAAGCTATCAGATTTTTCATTTAATACTCATAGATATTTGAGCAATAAATTTCTCTGTAAAATAATATATTCTGCACTTCTTCATATTTAGTATATAACTATTACTATGTAATTTAATGATATTAATATTCTTAATTGTTTTAACTACTGTAGAGTATCAATGCTTTATTATTAGTTTCATAGCAGCCAAAATATGCTACTTGCATAGTCAAGTATCTTTCCCAAAGATCCCCCTTATGCCTGACACTCTACATGGGGATAAGCACAGCAGCAAACAGCGAAAGAGTCTCGGAGAGGTGGGGATGGTCAGGAGGAGCTGTGCTGGGGCAGTAGTGGCAGAAAGGACTCTCTGAATGGGTAGCTAGAAGAGGAACACACAGGTTGGTAATAACATTCAAGTGCTTTACTAATACCTCATCAAAACCATAGCTTAAAGGTTTTGGGTGCTGTTCTAGCAATATGTAAATAAATGAATGTAATATTGCAGAAAAATGGAGTAACGTGGGAGGAGCAGGTCTAGAAAACTGTAAGAGGCTGGGAAAATGGACTGTGTTTATTTTTAATATAAAAATGTGATAATGATCAGATTTTCTGAAAAGAAAAAAGAACATTTTGGGACTAGACATCTCTAGGAATCAGAGCCTAATACAGGAAGAACCACAGAAGCAGGAAGGAGGAATTTACACCACTTGCTGTAGGTGTCGGAGTTAACACAGCTGCAGAGCACGGTAAAGGCCTCTGGAGGCAACTTCAGCAGACTGCGTTTGGGTGCTCCTGCATGGCTCTGGCCATTCCTACTGCTGCTCCCCACTGCAGATGGAGGGAGTGAGGGGAGCCAGCATCCCCAGGCTTCACAAGTAGTTCTCTAAAATGACTAGTATAATCATCTGGAGGTCACTTTCATAGACTTATTCCTCAGTGGCCTTGTAGACTTACTCCATAGTCAGCACTAGATGCCGGGGCGAGAACAGTAGAAAAATGAGCTAGACATCCTCATGGAGGAAAACAAAAAATTACTAGTTGCTAGTGCCAAACATACCTCTTTAAATGAGTCATATGGTTTTCTCCTATCCTGAATTGTACTACTGTTAGTTTTCTGAGACATTTTTTGGATCATGCCAGGATTTTTCTGCTTCTGAGTCTTTTTGCTGCAACATCTGGACCCAGGCAAGCTCCTGGTTCCGTGAATGTTTAACCCTTGCTTTTGTTCCCAGTTCTGCCTCAACATTAAATCTGGTTTTGAAATATTTTACTTCAAGGAATGTCTTCCCAGTATGCCAAGCTGTCAGGAGTTTACATCAGCAAGTATTTACCACTCCAGTGAATTTACTCAGTGGAGGAGAATTACCGTCCTTTTACCACAGAAGACTTGGTGAGCATTTCTTTCTTTTTTTTTTTTTTTTTGGGTGCAGATAGTTCATCTACTTTGATATTGCTATGACAGAGATCAAGTCCTCTGTGGATCATATTCAGGTTGATGGGTGGGGAGTGCCATGGTACCAGAGCTGACCCAGTTGCAGGTATTTAACATAAAACATAAAATGCCTTCCTTACATAATTAGAGAGTGACATGTTGGTGAAGTCACCAGAAACTATTGTTTAGGATTGTTTTTAATACATACTGTGACTCTTCTAATAAAGTTCAGACCTTTTCAAAAATAGTGGTGCTTGTCTGTAAATGGCCCACTAGAGGAAGGCTTTATTTGGATTGTTAATTTTTATTTTGCACATTCTTTATTGTTTACATCTTCAGACCAAAGCCTTGTATAAACAGTAACCAATGATTCATTTCTGGGAATTTTTTACCTCTTGTTTCTTTTTATAGCATGTTTTCAAAAATAACATTCTCTTCTGCAAAAAACAGCAACAAAAATTATCAGAAAGCCCTACCCTATTTATCTTATTGTAATCAAACTTGTTTTCCCTGCCTTAACATTTTTATTTATTTAACTAGATGATTTCTTCCATTGTTTATTTTAAAAGCTTTCTTATAACATACAAATAAAAAGTTGCCATAAATCTCAATAATCTTAAGGGCTTCCTTAATTTGAGAATGAAATTATTCCAAATAGAGTTACACCTTGCTTATGTTTAACCTGAATCCATCATAGCAATTGCAATGAGAGCTTGCTCAGATTAAGTTATCATTGTATTTCCCTGTCCTTCATCATTTTTCTGCACTCTCCCCGGCCTCAACACAACCTATTTCTATCAACCACCCCATGATGATACCTTCTTTCAACATACTGGCCATTTTTACTGTACAGACAATATTCAGAATTTCATATTTCCAGGCAAAACATCAGGGGCAAATACTGAATCCTTAAAGTGTATCAGGTCAGATAATACCAAATGGCATGGGTAAGTCTATGAATAGCTGCTTTGCACTTAGATTATAATGTACTAAATCTTACGTGCCATTATGTGCCACCAGTTGTAAAAACATAGGCACTTAAGAGTTTTAAAAGTGTCTACAATTTTGCAGGATATACTCCAAAGTAGGATGTTATTTTAAAATTTATTTATAAGACACACACTGTACTCAAAGTTATTATTATACACTGTATAGTTGATGTTAATACCAATGTTGTGGGCTTTTATTTCTTTAGGATCTAACCATTTTCCTCAGCATATGAGATGACAGAAGCAAATAACTCCATTTTAATTTAGGAGACTGTGAGGAGAAATTATGACGAAATAATAGCTGGGTTCCTATTTTATGCTGCGCACAAATCATAAATATTTCACACTCTATCTTGTATCTGAAGGGATTCCTGTCTGTTAGCAGAGTTTTGTTTGTAATTAAGGTACAAATTATCACTGCACCTTACTTTGCTCTTCATAAAACACATTTTCAGTACAACTGCGTTGTGCTGTGGAGTAATTGGGGTGAAGAGGAAGGATGGCTGCGTGTTCCCCACCAAAAGCAACCTCGCACACCAGACGCATGTCAGCCGCTTTCCCTCGTTTTTCCCTCCTTTCCACCGGCAAGGAGCAGACGGAGGGCTCAGTTGCTCCTTTGGTTTGAGGTTGGAAGGGGATTTTTTTTTTGCGTTTTTAAAGCACCTGCACTAACAGAGGGCAAGTTGCTGCCTTTACAAACCTGGGGGTTGCTGGTGAACATCTGATGTGCGGAGCTCCTCCGCCAGCCCGGCCACACAGAGGGCACCATCCCAGGGGCCTGGTAGCGAATATGGTCCGTAGGGCTCTGCTTCGGGGCGCCCTCCCTCCCTCTCCTCTCCCTTCCCCACCCACACTCCGCTGCAGCAACCACCCATGGGTGAAAAGGTAGTGATATCCAGGAAAAGCAGTGCAGAGGGCGAGAGGCAGGCCTTCTGCCTTCCCAAAACCAGGCCGAGGGGAAGGGGGCTCTGGGGCCCTTCCTTCTGGCTCAGCCCCACAAGACAAGGGCTGCCAAATACGCAGCCCGCCTTGTGCTAACTGCTCAGGGAAACAAGCCACCTAAACGAGGACTCAGGACCGGGGCCCGAGGTCTTGTTGGCCTTGCTCTGGCCCTCGGTAGCCTCGACACGCCCTCACTCCCCTGCACAGCCCCGCCAGGATTGCCAGAGCTTTCATCCCTGCAGGCACAGCTCTTTGCTGAGGGTTTGCACCTTGGGTGCATAGGTAGCGTCAGGCAGCCTTACTGTGCTCGTGCAGCCAGAAAATTGTTCCTAACAGCACCTATTTCTCTCGTAAAACTTTCTGGGTGTGCTGGTATTTCTGCACATCTGTAGACGTTCTGCATCTGGCAAGCATGAGTATACAAGGTCCCTGTGTTATCCGAAATTTGGGGTGTTAGGAAATCTGCTGCAACAGTGGGACTTGTATTGGAGACATGAAATGTATGCACCTGCTCACCGAAATTGTGTTGTACTTGAACTGAACATTTCTAACACTGATGAAAATTAATTTCAGTTTTATGGGAGGCATTTACATATGAACAGGCCTTAATGAGATACAAGCAGCTGTCAGTTGCTGACTTCATAAACAAATCAACACCTAATGACTGAATGAGAGTTTCAGGATAATTGGGTAAATGTAATTATGGTAACTCAGAAGGTAGCAAATATAATTTTATCAGCTACAAATTTGCATTAGATCGTTAGGTTTTTTAATACCAGGAGGGAAGACAATGATTTTATTTTAAATCACATATCTGAAAAATTTTATAATACAAAGAACATCATTTCACTCGCAATACATCCGGGACATGATTTCCTCGTGCTTATGTAAAATGTCATGCAACAACAGTGACTTTTATTTGACATCAACCTGACTTAGATATAATGTCATCAGAAAGCCAGATTGCCTTCCAGTAGCATAAAAAAAAAAAAAAAAACTGGGAAGAAATATGAGGAACTGGAGAGGTTTATTTTGCTTGTAATAAAATGCTTTCATAACTCCTTGATACTGCACTTCCCATTTGAATAGGTTTCCAAATGGTGACTGTCCAGAAAGCCAGTATTTTATCACTGAGAATGCAGCTGACACTCAGCTCCTTATTCTCCTTTCTTAATTAACATGGCTTTTTAAAATTGTTGATTACCGTTTTTAACAGCATAATCCTCTTAAGCTGTTGTTACCTTGAGGTGCAGAGCAGCCTTGGAAAGCTTTCAAAAACAGTGAGCAGGACTGGCTTTTCAGCGGCGTTGCTTTGGCAATGGCGACTTCAGCCTAACACACGTTACCCCTCACCCAGGGAGGAATCTGAATCCGTGCGAGCTTTTGCTGCCTGCAGCCATGTGGTGGTGGTCCCGCTTTCCACATGCCCCCCATGACCTCCCCACTGGGTGCGAAGGCGAGGGCAGCCCCTCGCCCTGCTGCAGCTCGGGGCCACGGGATTCCCGCAGCGACGAAGCTGTCCCCAGGGGAGAGATCTCTTTGTCTGCAGCTAAAAATAACCCTGCCTGCTAGGTTGTGGCTCCCCGGGGACCATCCCCAGCCGTCCGGCTGATGCACACACCTCCGTTTTAGCCGCATGTTCATCTCCAGGCGGCAACGCGGCTCCTCCCTTCCTCCCCTCCCCTTAAATGAGGGAAACAAATCTCCTGCCGTCGCTGCATTCATCTTGGGGAGCTTCTAAGTAACAAGCGGAGCTGAGCTCACCCTTAGCTTGACGTGCAGCCAACATCTGAGACTGGAGGAGGAAGACGGAGCCGCCCCAGCAGCATGTGGCTCTGTGCTCTGCGCCTTGCGGGGTGGCAGTCCCCTACGGCCGGGCAGCTCCCTGCAGCAGGAGGGGGATGATGAGCTTGTCCAGGGAAACTTTGCTCAGGTGAAATCCACGCAAGCTCCAGCATGGGCTGTCAGGCCTGGTGTCAGCTCTGCGCCTTGCAGTGTGGGGCCAGCCCTGGGAACAGCCCCACAGCGGTGCTGCACGGGGGTCTCCTCAGTAGGGTTTTGGGTGCAGTGCTCCCCTGGGCACAGAGGTATACCTTGTTATTACCCATGGGTGGACTCTCCCCACTGTTTGTGTAGGGTGGGTGTGAGCCTGGTGCCCCAAAACCATCCGTGATGCATCCACACAGCCACCCTGCAGGGACGTTTGCACCCAGCAGTGGCCGGCGAGTGGTGCGGACATGCCACCAATGCCACACCAAGCAGCACCAGGAACTGTGCTCAGGGGGCACCACCACTTGTTGGGCACCAAGGGACTTCCATGGGATGTCCAAATTGCCCCCGTATGACTGTAAATCCCCCCCAATTTGCTGTAAACACCCCTGGGGCTACAGAGTCGCACACCCCACCTCTACCCACACACCTTCACTAATGAAAACCGGAGGACCCCCGCTCTCCCTCCTGTCACCTGGACGAAAAACATAACAGAATTTTATTGTGCTGGGAGGTCATGGGGGTTTTTTGCCTGCTGTAAAACCTTTCTTTGGTTTCACTATTGTTATTTTCCTCAGTGCACATGAGAGCTAACACCAGTCATTACCGTTTTTCTGAAGCACAGTCTCCGTCAGGGTTCTCTGTGGTGCTGTAGATGCTCTAGCGAACGAGAACACCACCACCAAGGTGATATGCTGGCTTCAGAGCACTCGGAAAATAAACAGTAAATAATTGTGGTGAATATTGACTGTCTGTTGTGCCTATGCAAGCTTAGGAAGTCCTTTGTGTGCAGATAACTGGCATTGTGCACTTTTAATGGATAATTCATAGCTCTTGTAATGTAACCCATCAATACATTATACCCTGAGGGAGTATTTAATCGGCAGATCTGCCCCTGCAGATTAGCTCTGCGTGCTGTAAAAATGCTTACAGTATTTTTCAACATCAAGCAGATAACTTAAAACAAACAACAAGGGTAATTTCAATTAAAAATCAAGCCCTTAGGCAGCTTCACTTGTTTTTTAAAGAAATTAAAAATTGCTATTATAAAAACTTCTCCAAGCATGTACTAAAATAATCTTTGTATGCTTGTATTATGCAACTGGATGGTTAACTGTTCTGCTGTACTGACCATTTTAGCTGCACAGGCCACCTCTACATGTTTTTCCACTTCCACACAAGCGAGCAGGTGGCTCAGCCACCTTTACAATATTCATTTTAACAGGTCATTCTACATAATTTTTTTTTTGGGGGGGAGGAGTTTTTTAAATTAAAGTAACAGCATTATATCCCATGCCATCATACTGTAGCCATATGTCTCAGAAACAAACTAGGGAAGAAGCTCCTGCTTTTTGTACCAACCTGCTGCTTCTCGTCCTCAGCCCACCCAGTCGGCCCTTGGCCAGGCACGGGTCTGTCCCAGTTTAATATCTGATTTTTAATTCTCTGCAGTCAGCCTTGCTTTCCCTGTCCATCCCCTCCACAGCCACTGCGACCCAGCCTCAGTGCCCACATTGCCCCCATCACCCCTTTATTCGCAGACCTGTCATGCAGCCTGCAAAGCCCCTTTTGCTCCAGCATGATGCATGATTTCCCGTATTTGTTTCACTTCACAGGCAATACTTTTTTCTTAATCTCACTCTGGCATGAGCATGGAGTGGAGGGTTCCTGCGCCCACCAGCTGACAGCTGCCGCTAGCCAATGCCTGTAACCTGTTGGATGTGCACAGGTTGCACAAGGCTCGACGGCGACAAAAATTACACTTCTCATGATTCAGTTTCTTCTCTGGCCTTGTTTTTTGAGGGTGGTGGATGTCAGGCTGGGTTTGGCTAGCAGGAGTCACTCAGCGTGGAAAATGTCTCTATGACATTAGACAATCTCCCAGAGCGCCAACATCAAGCACTTTTTTAATAGATAATGTTACCTGACTCCACTATAATAAGGAAAAATAAAGCTGTTGAAGAGAAACTATTTAACCAGAAAGGAGAAAATACAGCAAGGCTTTCTGATTGAAGAATATTGCAAATATCCAGAGCTTAGTTATGTATAGGCAAGTAATATAATCCAATGATTCCCTACCACAAACCCTTGGGAGTTACGGATTATGTCTGAGTAGTTGGCCAAGAGCAAGCTATTTGTAATGTGAAAAAAAAATAGGTGCTATGAAACAGGACCTTTGTCAAAAGCTGGTGATCCTAATGTCACCAGTGATATGTAAGCAAAATCGAGTTTAGAATCATCCTGACAAAAAGAAATTTCTGTATCCAATAAAAACAAATAAACTATTGTTGAATTGAAATAGCCAGTATTCAAAGAGGAGAAATGTTTACACTCAAGAACTTTAATTTCATAGAATTTATTTATAATAAATATCAGAAGAAAGCTTTTTACACAACTTATAGCCTGT
Organism: Gavia stellata; assembly: GCF_030936135.1. Classification (NCBI taxonomy): domain Eukaryota; kingdom Metazoa; phylum Chordata; class Aves; order Gaviiformes; family Gaviidae; genus Gavia; species Gavia stellata. The sequence continues at coordinate 14,503,973 of NC_082597.1, read as the reverse complement.
TAACTGTGACCAAAAATATAAAAACCAAAGTCATGCCCTATATCCAGCTTTCCAGTTTTGCATCCTGTCACCCTCACAGAATGGCACGCAATAAAAATCCGATAACATTCATCAATAGGTTTATCTTAAAGTAATGCACGAAGTCCCTGTAACACCTCTGCAGCCTTCCTCAGAAATGTCATTAATGACTGGAAAGTCCATTATATAGCTGTATGCAGCAAGTGGCATCATGTAGAAAGTTCATTTACGAAAATCTGTCTTTGGTTGTGCCAGTCTTTGCAGGCTGGGCTGTGATTGTGATATCAACTTACTTTATTTTTTATAGTTGCATTTTATCTTTTCTCCTACAATTCTGTAAAGAATCGCAAATTAAATTATTGTTATTGGTTTTAAGGTCCAGCGCCACACGTTTCCGCTGGAGTCAGTGCTACTACACAGCCCAAGACGAATGGGCTTTAGACAACATCTACATCGGACAGCAGTGTCCCAACATGTGCAGTGGACATGGCTGGTGCGACCACGGTGTTTGCAGGTATAAAGCATTTGCCAGTTCCTCTTAAAAGTGGTCTCCTGATACTTCAGGTATCCTACTATTTTGCATACTTTTTTTTTTTTTTTTGCTGTTGTTCTTATTTTTAGATTCAACATTAAAAAATAAAAGCACTATGGGGGGTTAGACCATTCAAGTAACATTAACAGCCAGTTGCTCCACACTCCTCTGTCCGAGAATCCATATCCTTGGCAGATCCCGGTATTGGAATAGCTTTTAGTGGCGCAGGGCTGCTCTGCTGCAGGTGTCCTGGTGGCCCCTCCAGCCCTTTGCACAAGGACGCCAGGGACCAGCTCAGTGCCAGAGCTGTTTCACTGGGTCAGAAGGATGGCAGGAACTAGCTCAGCACTGCTTGGCAGCCGCTGTCACATCGGGTGCAATACCAAGGGCACAGACTACTGCCTGCCAGCTTCAAACTTTCTGGCCACCACAGGGTATTTTTAGAAATACAGTACAGCTTTTTTCTATTATCCAGTTATTCTAGTTTGTTTCCAGGATCCAAAATTCCAATCCCAGAATGATTTGTTATTTCACATCTAATTTTAAAAGGTCAGTGCACTGCCTTGAGTAACTGTCAGTGTCAAATAAAGACTTTAAAAGCTTGTTGCGTTTATGCTTCCTTCCAGGTGTGACTCGGGGTTTCAGGGTACTGAATGTCAGCCTGAAAATCCCCTTCCTTCAACTGTCATGTCTGATTTTGAGAACCCAGACAGCCTGAAGACAGAGTGGCAGGAAATTATTGGGGGAGAGATCGTCAAGCCTGAAGAAGGCTGTGGGGTCATCTCATCTGGCTCCTCGCTCTACTTCAACAAGGTACTAACAAGGGATGGGAGACCAAGAAAGGCAAGTAATGTGGGTTTGAATGGAGCATGATGTGGTTACATGGCAAAGGAAAGGAAGGTGGCAGAAAGCAGCATGCAGCATGAGAAGTGCATTAAACAGCGCAGCTGTGTTCTGCAGGTAAAGAACAAAGCAATCAAAAGAGATAGGGAGGGACACATGCATTATGTATTCAAGAAATACCAGCTGTAATGGAAAGAAATAAATCGCCAATGTGCTGGGAAGCATGTACATTCATACTGTCTTAATTGTGCATTTTCTGTTTTGAGAGTCGGTTCTTTCTCAGCAATCCCCAGCTCTCATGTGTTTGTTCTGTACCGTTCTGGGCAAGGGATGGAGAAAGGTTGGCTTTCCAGGGGACAAGCAGCTTAATTTGAGGTCACAGGACCAAAACTAGTGAAAAAACAACCCCTCCAGACTTTTAGAAAGTGGTTAGCCTGTAGGAGGATACTCTTTTGTATAACTTGGAAGCTTTGCAGACAAAAATAACAGAGCAGGAAAGAGATATAGGGAATTCTGCTAATTAATTGCAATCATAACTAAAATAAAAAGAGATCTTTATGACCAGATGTAAGATTATGGGTTGTAATCACAGATTTATTTTTTATTGTTGCTCCTCAGGTTTAGTACTGGGTTTTGTTTTGTTCTTAATTGAAAGGAATAGTATAAATGCAGCTATATATGCCTCTCTTTAAAAGGTTTGATCAAACTGCCACTGCTGTCATGAGAGCCAGATTAGTCCCAGAAGAATAACCCAATATGCAACGCTGTATAATTGTGTGTTGTTTACCTCATCACAAAAATCTAACCCATCAAATAATTTGCAGCACTCCTACATAGTCTCACATCCAGCTCCCCTGGAAATGCAGCTCCGTGCTGAAAATTTCATAATAGACCAATCAGTATAACTAGCTAATTGTGATAATTGGATTTTTTTATATAATTGTCTTCTCTGTTAGATGTTTTTCCTTCTGGCTCAGTTCCTTATGCCAAGTTTCTCAAAGTAGTTTGCTAAATTAGAATTAACCTGCTCTGATCTTTCTTCTGATTTCTGCTAAGGAGGAGTGAAAAACTCATTTAGAAATTCTTGGCTTCTTTCTATTGATCTCTAAGGGTTAGGTTATCATTCATTTCTTGAGGAGTAGCAGTCTGTGTGCCGTCAACAGAAGGTGGTTTATTTAATTTCTGTTTAGATCTTTTTCAAGGCGTCTAGCGGCCATGCTGGTAGAAAATAAAAAAATATCTTTATACTTGCCCAACAGTTCTGTATTGTTTTGGGAGCTCATATTCACAGGCTCAATTTCTTTGCATTTGCTCAAATAGCCACTTCTTATTTGAATGTCTAATATTTACTGCCATAATCAATTACTGCTACGAGAATTAATGTTGGCTTTGTTCTGCTGACCCTCTATCTTTTGGTTTACAACTCATTTTAATCAATTGTAGGTGTGTTTGCAATACAGAGCTCTTTCAATTAGCCCCTGCAATTCCTCTGAGGTTTTATGTCACTCGTGACCTTTCTCAATTAACCTGGTTCTGTAGTTAACCCTTTGACAGGCAGAGCTGCTTTGGGGTGTAGATACGGAAAACCTACTGAAATAGTTTTACAGCCAGAGCTTGATCCACTGCAGGTCAGTATGTTGGGTATCCTCAGCCAGCCAGGACACCCCTGCCCATGGGACAGCAAGGGTGTTTGCATCTTTATTATCCATTACTAGTTTGATTTGATGATGATAATTACAAATTCCTGTGGGTCTCCAAAAGAAGCTGTGAAAACAAACTACCAAGAGATTATCAGTGTCACCTTGGCCAATATTAGCGATGTGGGGCTGCGTCAGGAAGCTCAGGGCTGCACTCAGGACTGAACCCATCTCACTCTCATGACACCATCCAGGAGGGCTTTGCTCAGTTGGGGATAAACCAAAAAATAAACTAAAATAGCAGGCATAATTCAATATGACTGTATCCTAAGTGAGTTTTTTGAGGGTCAAAGGATTCTTCACAGGTTTTAGTTGTCATTGGTGGGGTAAGCTAATTCAGTTTGAAAAACACAAGACAAATTAGTCTAGCAGTGTGATGTGGCCTATTTAGTAAGAGTCTACAAATGAGCCTATGGACCCAGGCTGTAACGCCAGGAAAGCAGAATTTTCTGAGAAGGAAAGCAATAGACATTTATCGGTGCTGAGTTTACCCTGAACTGGGAATGAAGAGAAAAGAGGTGATGAGTGGAACAGGATTTAAATTCATCTATCATCTTATTAAAAACCATGGATGATATTTTAAATCTCAGCTCATAAATCTTAGTACTTATATCCAGCTAGATCATGCCACTTGCTTATCTCCAATTTGTCTAGAAATTTGTCAGGAGGATTATGGATGCACAAGTGAGAGACAGGGAAAAACATAACTTTTACTTAAAACATAAGCATCATTTTATAACTTAGCTCAGGTTTTCCTTTTTGATACCTTTTTTGCTTGGAGATGGTCAGGAACCCATGATGTTTTAAGGAATTAAAAACAGTAGGTGTGTTGCCAGTTCAGTTCCATTTTGAGGGGCAGAGCCATGTTGCAGTTACTTTTAATGAATGCAGACATATGATCGCTGCATCCCCTCTCCAGCTGCACTGATTTGGCTTTCCCCTGTCTGTAACAGCTTGTGGCGGCACAGTGTTGTGCTGGGGCAGGGCTGTGCCAGGCATGGGGCACGTGGGTCACCTCTGCGGGGACAATTGCTCTCGCCCCGTGTCCTGCCTCGCTGCAGGCAGCTTCATATCACATATAAGCATCTTGTAGGCTTGTTGGTGTGCAAGCCCACAAGCTCAGCCTCAAGCAGCCAGGCACATGGGCAAGAGGGGAACAGTATAATTCCAATTACAATAAAAGGCTCTTAAACCTTAAAGCTTTTTTTAGATGAATATGCTCTGTCTTCCTTTGCCAACATGCACAGAGTGACCAGGTTACCCACAGTGTCGATGTCCAAGAGCTGTTTCCTGCTAGAACTCAAAAACATCCTTGGAAAAGCTGTTCACTAAATTTTATGAGGCTATTTTTTCTCTCAGTTATGCTCAGGCAAACCTGAAACCAAATGCACAGGTTTTCGTTGAGAGATTCCTGATTTACAATTACTAGGAAAAGAGCATACTTAGGTGAGGCAGGAAGAGAAAATGCCCCTCCTTTGGTCCTGTGTAGGAGATGGGCTTCAAGCAACAGGTATTATAGCGTCTATAATTTCAGATGATCGGGCAACCCTACACAGTGCAAGATTTGACTGGGGAAATGAGACGTCAGAAATGTCTTTTTACTGCTTTATGCTTTATCATTAAAAAGCTGAATACTTAAAAAGTTAGCCCCAGTTGGTTCAGGATATCCAGGGTCTGTTCTTTGTCTTCCGAAGGTACTTGGCACCTGAAGGAATGAGACGAAATAGTTGTGTTGAAATTGTGTTGTGAAGTTCCATTGTGTGTTGAGATATAATAATAAAACTGCTTGTGGGATCACACCAGAGTGATTAAGACATAATGGATGGCCAAGTACAATCACTGTCTAAAAGACAAATGTCATGTTAACACAAAATTTGATGTCCTCCTTATTGTGCAATTTTCTGTGCAATATTCATCTGTGCTTGACTGTAAATATGCCCATTCGTAGTGAAGTTGTCATATTTAATATTATTTTTCCCCTCTGTTCTTTGTGTTGTAGGCTGGAAAAAGACAGTTGGTAAGCTGGGATCTGGACACTACTTGGGTGGATTTTGTCCAGTTTTACATCCAGATAGGAGGAGACAGTTCTTCATGCAATAAACCAGACAGCAGAGAAGAAGGTGTGCTGCTGCAGTACAGCAATAACGGCGGTATCAACTGGCAGCTACTAGCAGAAATGTATTTCTCTGACTTCAGCAAACCGAGGTATAATTTTGGCCTAAATTAAATCCATACTGCATCAGCTCTTTAAAAAAACCTATTTCTCAATTTATGAAAACATGAATAATAATTTCAAGTTATAATGCTTGAAAGCCATCTTTATATGGAAGCTTTTCCAGGGTGCCAAAGTAAACTCCTGTCACTAGGAAGGAAAAATCTAACGAAAGTGGGCCTTAAAAAAACTGAAGTAAAATATAAAGGTTCCAATCACTCACCTCCCATGTGAAACATGACTGAAATGCTAATATGTGCAAAAGATTAGCAAGCAAATACAGAACTTGCCCAAGAGGTGTAGAAATCTCTCATTTCCTCTGACTCTGGTTTCAGATCTGACGAACATGTATTAATGTCACATACAACAAAAACTCCTTTAAAGAAATATTTAAGGAGGAAAAGAAATCATATTCAGCATTTCAAACGTGCTGTAAGATAGCTTGTCAGAGAAAATTCTAATTGCATTTGTTGCATAGGTATTAACCTGATTTCTATTACCTGTAGTTCATGTCTTTCAATATGTAAATAATTTTATCTTCCCATCTTGTCATTTAGCATTTCAATGAACAATGTTTTCAGAAGGACGACTGTTACTCAGCAAACTGTCTTTTTCTAAAGGTGATCTAAGCACTTGGAATTATAAAACCATTGAACTTTGTTTACCCTCTACTTTGTCAAAATTAAAGGACACATCCAACAAAGAAGCTACATACTGAAACCTTCATCACTGGACCATCCAATACATTATTTTTAGACAAAACAGTTGCCCGTCTGAGTAACCAAGAGTGATGGTCCTTACTGAATGTAGCTATGCATATTTACTTTTCTGCTGCTTCAAATGTGGTCCAGATCTTATTTTCCAATTCCTTATTTTCCAACACAGAAATCTAGGAATCCTCTGGAAGAGGAGGTTCCCTGTAGCCCTGAACAATTCCTCCACCTCCCTCTGCCTAACCAGCAAGTGAAGCAGGGTCCGTGGTACAAAATAACATGTGGTATAAAGAAAGAGTACAGAAAGGAATGTATGCATAAATGCGTATATGTAAGGTGTCTGAAATAGGATTGAACAAGTAACTAATTATTGTACTTTTTAACGTAAGTATGATTAGGTTTGAAACTTTAACTTTTATTTAACAACATTTTTGTAACGTGTTTCCTAAGTTGAACATAAAGCAAACTATTTGAGAAAACATAAAGTTAAAGTTCTTTTATGAAGATCCATATAGAAGAGGTCTGAAATATTTTTATACACAGCAGAAAACTCTGCTACATAATCTATGGCACTGTAATAGAAGGATGCTTTTGTCTACAAATAGGACCAACCAGCAGAAGAGAATGAGAAATTAATTTTGCCAGCATATTCCACTATTACTTGCTGGCACCAGAAGAATGTTAAGACTTGCTGAATATGGATCAGCTGAACAGTTTAATTCAAAGCTGAAGAGTTCAAATCAGTTCCTTATTGTGCTAGGCAATATAGTAATAGAGAGGAAAAATAGCCATTGTCTTAAAGAGTTTGCATTCTCCACAGACAAGAAGGACAAAGAAGGCTTCTTGATATGCAGTGTATAAATAGGTATCCAGATATGTAGAGGATTTCTGAGGACTTCCACATGTAAGATAGATACTGGCTTTCCTGCCTCTTTTCCCTGTTCAGTGGTATTTCTCCCATTTCTCTACAAACTGTGTTCCCTAACATTCTTCTGAATTTCTGTTCTTCAGGTTTGTCTATCTGGAGCTGCCGGCTGCAGCCAAGACGCCTTGCACAAGGTTTCGCTGGTGGCAGCCCGTGTTTTCAGGGGAAGGGTATGATCAGTGGGCCATCGATGACATCATCATTTTGTCAGAGAAGCAGAAGCACATCATTCCTGTTGTTAATCCCACTTTGCCACAGGTAATAAGCAAGAGCAAGCTGTGGGCATCCCCATGAAACAGGAACCATCCTTTCTGTTAGTAGACTTTTGTTTTAATATAATTTTCTTTGAAAATATTTGGTGTATTTAAAGAAACAGCTGTAGTGTTTGCATCTGTGTTTCTCTGTGTGGGAATAACCTGGGTCTTATCACAAAACCATCAGACTCCTAATCTTTGTGACAGAGGGTGTAGTTATGTATCTCCTCATAAAGTCAAGACAGAAGTTTTGGAAATTACAATTTTTTGAAAATTACAGAAAATACAAATTGCAAAATTTGAAAGTTGATCATTTTGGAAATTATTCTGAAGTCACACTGCAAAGTGATAGCACTTGTTCTTGGTTTTCTTTTCATTTCTAACAGAACTTTTATGAAAAGCCAGCATTTGATTACCCTATGAACCAGCTGAGCGTATGGTTAATGTTAGCCAACGAAGGGATGACCAAAAATGAAAGTTTCTGCTCTGCCACCCCCTCTGCCATGCTCTTTGGTAAATCAGATGGAGACCGGTTTGCAGTGACTCGGGATTTAACTCTGAAGCCTGGATACGTCCTGCAGTTCAAGGTATTCCTTAAACATAAATCCCTGCAGAGTATCAGTAAAACTGCCCTTAGTCAATACTTGCAAGATGTCAGTGGGGCCACAGTTCAAAACAAGGTGATAAATTATATCGCTGCATAAAAAAATGTGAAGAGCATAAGTATTAATTCATACAGCATAAAATACCATGCTGCTTTCTAAAAGGATAGCCAAAGCCTTGGTGCAGGAGAGCTTTTTTACCCTCTGGAGAAATTTTAAAGCTTGTTGTTCTTCAATGCATTTCAGAAGTGGGTTGAAGTGACTGCCATTATATTCGAGTCAGTACTAGGAAATGCTACTGCGCTGTCAAGGGAAAAAGGATTTATCCCATCTGGGGCTCCATGACGGCAAAAGCTCCAATGTGGTTTGCGTACATTTTTTGGATTTAAAACTATTTAAAGACTTACAAGCTGCTCTGTACTCCAGGGTGGGTTTTTCATATAAGTTACTTTTATTGTGTCAATGAATATAGGCTCCAATTAGCATTCTCTTCTTTAAAGGGCTTACAAAAATTTCAGTGGTCTGACAATACATCAGAATATGGGCTCCAAAGAAAGTGTATTTGCTTTGACAAGCTCTTGTTTCTGAACCCTAATCAAAATTTTATTGAGTTTATAATGAAATCCCATTGGTGAATTCTGGAGGTTGGTTGCAATGAAATTTTAATGAGCTCACCACAAATACATGGTCCTTACATAATTGGTGGATACAGACACTGAATAATTTACAAGTGGAATTATTAAAGAGATCAGATGTTTACAGGCAGCTTTTCAAATATAATTCCAACAGTTCCATAAATAGGAAAGTTAGTTAGAAATAATGGGATTTGTAAACTGATCTCATTTCACCTAAAAGTTAAGATAATGAAATGCTATACAAACTGAGGGATCGCAGTACAATTTCTGAGTGAATATTGCTTGTAGTTTTATACTTGAAACTGTCTAAAACCCAAAAATATGTCAATATGTATATACCATTGAGCCTGGAAAAGATGCTATTTGCCTCTTGACCACTTTCCTCTACTTCAGTAGAGGAAAACCTACCTCAACAGCATTTCAAAAATTGTTTTGTCTAGAAAAGAAATACTTAAGAGTATTTCATACACCTTCCATCTCTGAAACGCTTGGCAATGTAACATAAATACACAAAACATAAACAATATGTCTCAGAGAACAGTGAGTTCTTCTTTATAAAGTCTATTATTTAAGGCCTGAATTTATACGCCTCTCTTTTGGAAAGCTTTTAAACTGGCCTGCACATAAATGTGTTAGTCCTATTTGCATGCTTTGATTTTAAACATATGGTTAAATGCTTTCCTGAGTTTGTGAAATTTCCATTTTAAATAGCTGCCTGGAATAATTTTGCATTGATAAACTCAAAGACAGTAATTTGTCAAAATTATTTAATTTTGCATGAATGATTTTGTTTTACATTTTACATTCTAAGCTCAAGTAGAATTTCTGCAATAAGATAATGAAAACTAATATTTTTCTGATAGCTTGAAAAATGAAACTGAAAACTTCAAATCAGCAGTTGATTTTTATCTTGGTTGCATTGTCATTTCACATTTTAATATGCATTTTTCTGCTTCATCCAATTTTGCTCTATTCTGGGGCCCCAAACTGCAGCACCAACTCCCAGACATCATTGCTGTGAGGTCAATGACTAGGCTGCGGTCAAGGTTCGCAGCCCAGGGCAGGGGGGACCTGGGAGTCAGGCTGATCCTCTGGGCACATTGGAGTGGACTGCAGATGGGATGGTTCTCAGAGGATACAGCTCTTCTCACTCCTTCCAGGCATGAAGATGCCTACGCACAGTTTGCTGTTTGGGGCCTGCTATGCACCAGGACCTTTGAAAAGTTCTTTGCACGTTTCGGTGTGCTGAACCCAGCAACCTCAATGAAGGGATAGTGGGAATTTTTATTGAGAAATGTCATATACATGTAGGAAACAGACTCCAAGCATCAGTCACTCTTTGCCAGCAGGGTTCAAAGCAAGAGTTCAGAGCACTAAGCCTCCCAAACCGAAAAGTCAAAGGTGGTTTGCAGCCAATAAATACCAATAACAGCGCTCATATCTGTTGCTCTGCTTTTTTGCAGCTGAACATTGGTTGCACTAACCAGTACAGCAGTTCTGCTCCTGTTCTGCTTCAGTACTCACATGATGCTGGGCTTTTCTGGTCGCTCGTGAAGGAGGGCTGCTACCCTGCATCTCCGGGCACGAAAGGATGCGAGGGAAGCTCCCGGGAGCTGAGCGAGCCAACCGTGTATCATACGGGAGACTTTGAGGACTGGACAAGGATTACTATTGTCATCCCCAGGTCGCTTGCAGCCAGGTACTCTACACTGTAAACCAGTGGTTCCAGTGGTACCCGTGAATTAGCTGCCTCTTCTTTGATGCTACATTAGGAAAAAGTTACAAGCTGTGAATAAAAGCTGTGTTAAAAATCAGCAGATCTGGGAAAAATATACTATGGTCTCCAAAACAGGGGGAAGCTTTCCATTTTAAAGGTGTCAGAATGGGCTATAAAATTAAAGCACAAAGCAACAAGGAACCCAGATTATGTGAATTAGACATCAATCTCTTCATCATGGTGCTGTCTGTCTTTACACATATCAGTTAGGTCAGAGGCACCAGCAAGAGAGTGATAAGTCACTTGAATCAAATAAGCCATTTGAACAGGATTAATTTTACAGTTACCACTAGGCAAAGAAACCCTAGAAGGGTATTATTTGAGCTGCTGCGTAATGTGTTGTTTCACTGAATGTGGCCAGGACAGCTGAAGTCAAAGGAGGGAGGAATGATAGGTGTGCTCCTCTGCAAGCGCAACCTCAGCATTGGGTTAATACAGATGAGAAAACATCAGATGGTGGAAGACGCAAATCAGCCTTGAAAGCAGGAGGCTTTTCTTGATCTTATTTGGATTTGGCTGAAGTTTCTTGCTCCCCTTGCTCATTGTCTTACACCATCAGTAAACCGCCCTGGTGTGATTTGCTGCTTGTACCAAGTGCTGCCAGCGCAGCCATCCCCCTGAGCCCCTGGCCATGCCCCTGCTGCCTCCAGCCTCTCTGCTCCCAGGCAGCCACTCTAGTCATGCCCCTGGGTTTTGGCTCCATCCTCCTGCCGTGGGCTCCTCATCCTCAAGCCCCATCACAGATTTTGAGTATGTGGCATATTGTGTAGCAGGGGAGCCGGCGCCTTTGCCTCAAGGAGCTAAAATAGCAGTGTGTACTGTAACAAGTTTGTCTTTTCTTCGGTAATTAGCCAATAAAAGCAGGTGCCAAATTGCACAGATCTGACACCAGCTGATTTGATTTACCCAAAACAAGCAGTGCAGAATCAATAGCAGCAATCTGTTTGGCATTATGTTCAGTAATGTGATCAGGAATAAGAAGCTCATGCTAATACATTAAAAATACAAGTTTTGTGAGTACAATGAGAGTCTCGGTGTTGTGGATCACTTTGGAAATCATGGTTCATCGGTTATCCGGAGAGCATCCCATTTCATCAGTTGGTACAAAGCACTAGCACAGTGATCACCTACTTGCTAAATCCCAGTGCACAGCAGAAAAAAAGCAATAGGTTTATTACAAGGAGGATCTTAGTTAATCCATTGGATTGGCAATGAGATTTTAAATTCGTTCTCCCCCTCTGGAGCTCCTATAAAATGATTCAGCTAAAAGTTTAAGACTGAAAATTAAAAACCAAAATATTTTTCTTCAACAGATTTCCTATGCTGTAGGTCAGCTGGAGTAACTTAGTGTAGGCTCATCGAAGTCCCCAGAGCAGTTTCAGTCACACAAGCTAAGAATTAGATCACTGTTTTCCAGGAATTTCATGTTATCATCCAAGAATAAAAAATGTGTATTTCTGTCCACATGTCCTGTAGGACACATTATTTGTCATTATTTTTATAAAATGGATGATTTTTCTTGTATCCAAATTACTTGAAAGTTTTTTACTCGGAATTATATTATCCTGTAATAAACTTTGCATCACTGCTATTATATGAGTACCATACGAAATGGAGTTCTGGGATTTTAAAATGTAATTAGCAGTTCAGGTTGAACTGAGTAGTGAAAGGCATCTTCAGAGTCACGTCTAATCATTCACTCTTGTTGATAAAACCATGTATCTGTTCTTTGCATCACACTGGTGGATATGGGCCAGAGAAGTCAGAATACATTAAAAAAAAAAAAAAATCTGGAAAAAATATCATAAGCGAAGTTGCACAAACCGTAGGATGTCAGAAATATTTTCTAGGCATCCATTTGCATCTTATTTGCAAACAGCTAATTTAGGAAAAGCTCCTTTTAATCTTAAACAAAGAGCACATAAAGTATGCAGTAGGTATTGAAGCTGGGAATATTGTGCCTCTCGTCATTGTTTCTCTACAGTAAGACTCGATTCCGCTGGATCCAGGAGAGCAGCTCCCACAAGAGCGTGCCTCCTTTCGGCTTAGACGGCGTTTACATTTCTGAGCCTTGCCCCAACTACTGCAATGGTCACGGGGACTGCGTCTCTGGGGTCTGCTTCTGTGACCTGGGCTACACAGGTAAGACAACCTTTTTTAGGTGGGATTACAGTAAGCATTGGCTGAGTTAAAGCTTTAAATCTAGCATCTTGTTTTTCCTGTCCGATATTGTGGAAAAATATATGATGAATATATGAAATGATGAATATATGAAAAATATATGATTTCATGGGCTGCCAGCAAGGATATTTTCATTTTGTTAAATAAAATTCAGCACAGGCAAAACAGAGCAGCTGAAAGCAGCGGACACCGGTGATGTTTCTGGCAACCGCAATCTTTGAACATCACCATCTGTAGGAATGGGGAAGGGACTAGCGATAGAAGAGAAAACAAAGTAAAATATTATAAACTTAAAAGTCTGCTTAAAAGCCTTTGGATCATCTTCAAAAGATTTGCTGCTGGTTTTGAGTCCCCTGGCCATCAGATGGCATGGGACCAGGAGGGAACATATGTTCTGACAGGCCCTTCTGTAGAAAATTCTGCTCACTTGTGGTTTCAGGGGCTTTTATGCTGAAACAGAAAAAAAACCCCAAACCCAATGAAAAAAACGCTGATTGACACAACCAGTTGCACAATGCACTCTTTTCAACCCTCTATACCAACAAAGCAATAAGATAACATCTTTTGTTCAATTTGTTTAAACTGAAATAAAAAGATAATATTTTTCTGTTTACATAAAATGCCTTATCAACATAAAGCGCGGCTGTTTTTCACCTAGTGAAATAAGCCATCTTAGAGTTTAGAGGAAGAAGGCTTATTGTGCCTACGAAAATTTATAAAGAGGGTTTAAAAAGGTACAATCCTGCTATCAGGGCATTTTCTTAGAAAAGCCCAGTACTCTCTCATATGTGAATGCAACAGAACCATCTGCCAAGGTACTGTATCTGAACTTTACTCTGTTCAGCACAGTTTCACCAAAGCATCTCCCTTTTTTTTTTTTTCTTCAAGCATCACATGGAACCTGTGTGTCTAATGTGCCTAATCACAGTGAGATGTTCGACAGGTTTGAGAGGAAGCTAAGTCCTCTCTGGTACAAGATAACAGGAGGTCAGGTTGGGACAGGCTGTGGCATGCTCAGCGATGGAAAATCTCTGTACTTCAATGGACCTGGCAAAAGGGAGGCAAGGACTGTTCCCCTGGACACCACAAATATCAGGTCAATCCTCAGTGCTGCTTCTCACAATTGTCTGTGTATTCATGTTGTCCCCTCTCCACTATTACAAGTGTAGATGTGAGAAGGTGTGAAATGTTTTTCTGGTAATTGCAACTTGTATAAGAAATCCTAAAGCCAGAGAAATTACTTTTTTGTTCATTCTGGTGTACTCTACCTCCTTTTCTTGAGAGGGAAAACTTACATTAGAAATGGAATGGAATAGCAGCATGGAAAATATGAACTGCTTATCCTTCTGAGAAGGTGGTTTGCATTGTATTCTAGATGGACAGGCAGAAGACGTGGTCTTGAGACTGCACAAAACCTAAGACTCTGCCCATAGCTGGACAGAAAAACTCCCTCTCCCCCGACTGCGCTGAATTGTAGGCACGCCGATGGCATAGCAATGAGCTGTTGTTTACTTGCCAGATGTTGTGAATTAGTCCACTTGTCAGAAGTGCAAAAAAATGGAATGTGAATTGTTTCTGTGTAGTCAAGAGGCTAACAAGCCTTCACCTCTCTCCCCGCTGCCACTGAATCCTGCTTCGCTGGTAGCAATTACCCTTTTTCTCTCAAATTGTCTAATTGATTAATGTAATTAGGATAAACAAAGGCCTCTTAATTCTAACCATTATTTAGCCTGGCGTTTGCTGCTGCTTTGTCCAGTTTCATGAGGGATAACGCACCTGAAACTTTGCCCACACTACAATTATGTCAGTTAGCTTAATAAAAGGTATTTCTCCTGACAAATGCTGTTCCAAGAGTAAGTAAAACCATGATTCTATGATTATTTAATTTGTGGGATCACTCGGCAAAGATTGGCCACAAGGTACTGCTACTGCTCTCCAGCTCAGAGAAGTGGCGCTCCTTAGGGCAGTATGGGTGCTGCGGGTTTGGGGACATCCTTAGCTGCTCCCCAGCACTGAGCAGTACAGCACCGGCTGCCTTTCCTCTGTCCTCTGCGTGTCTGACAAATTGTCCTCTGACAAATATATGAATTATTTATATAATTATGTAAATTACTTAATAATTAAATTAACTAATCGTTTGACAAATACACTTTGGACAAGTACGTGTTTGCACTGGCACTCTGGGAAGATCTGAGCACTTCTCTCCTGTTCCACCATCTTTTTAAATCTCATGTTATTAATCCTGTGAAGCATAATATTGGAAGTAACTTAAAGGATTTTCTTTAGCTTTAAGATTATTTTGAAACCACTTTTCATGCCAGATACTCATATTTATAGCTTTCCATTTTTATAGAGTTTGAACCATTTTAAAAGCCAGAAGAAGTTTTAAAATACTGAGCAATGCTCTTTCTTGACTTTTTTAATCTATCACTACTTCTGTTTTGCATGAGAACATGGTCAACTGGTGTCTTAAAACTGCCCCAAGAACGTAAATGGCCAGAGGGACACCTAGTAAGAGCAACTAAGATTCCTCTTGTGAGCACATGCTCAGCGTGTGAGCTGCTCTTGTGATGCAACTGATCATTTCGTTAAAATAAATCAGCATTTAATTTTTTTTGTAAGCATCACAGTGAGCAGTTTAACTCCCTTGAACAATTCAAGCTTGAAGCCACATCCCTGGGCTGTTTGCTAGATGGAACAAACACACACTGGTCATCTCAAACAAATGGGACTAACATTGATTTTTTTGGTTTCTTCAGCAATGTGTGTGCTCAAGGGTAGTATCCACCTCACACCACTTGACCAGAATGTGGAGTCCTTAGACTACAGCAATTACCCTAGGCTGCTATTATGTTCAGAGGAGAGAATAGCTGCTTCAAAGGGGCAATGCAACTCATCCTAAAACAGGGTCTAGCAAAGGCCAGTGTTTTGTTTTCTGGAAGCATGTATTTTTGTCATTAATTATAAGGCAATCTGGGTTGGCCGTGTAAAACTTAGACATTCAGCTTCAGACACCTTGCTTAGAACAGGTGCATCCCACTTTTATGTGGTTTGAGACCATCTGTAACATTAACTGGGTCTTTTTTTACCAGAAGCAAAAGAGACTAAGTTTTTGAGAGTGTAAGGGGTTAACTGAAAGACCCATACCCTAAAAAGAAAATAATTCCTCAGCCTAGAATTTTTTTTCCGTTATTGGAGTTAAAATTAATGTCACTTGAAAGGGGAGATTAGAGGGAAGCACTCTTTCCCATTTTGGTATTGCTTTTTGCATTCAATAATGCCTTGCAAAGAATTTGGTTATCTTATTACGGGGTCATCTTAGCCCCTGCACAGTTATCTTTTATTTGTGCGTGGGTTTTTCAGCTAGGGGGTTTTGGTGACTGAGTAAACAGCAGGAAAAAATGCTTTGAAAGACATACTGTTAGATATGTGGATTGAGGGTTGTGAATAGGAAGGCTGAAACTCCTGCAGTAGATTTTTAAGCTTCTTATTTTTCAGGTTAATAGTGTTTTCCCAGACCTTTTAAGATCTTGTTTCATTAAATCAGGCATGGAAAAGCAAAAAATGGCAAGATATTAAATTTTATTTTCATTCTGAATTCCTGAAGATCTACCTATGCATATTCCCTATCACCTTGCTTCAGTTACAGCCTCTTGAATGTGAAGTTTAAATTTTATGTAAGGAATGTAAAGAATTTTTGTTCTTTTTTTTTTTGTAAGAAGTACAAAGACCCTTTTCCCCCTCACCCTTCTCTTCCCAGAGGAGTGGGGTCCATGAGGGCTCGGTGCTCCCAGTTCGCTCTGCTCCAAAGGGGTTGAGATTTGCCACCCCAAGGTGCATGGTGCTTCTCAAGTGAGCAGCCCAACAGGGCACCGCCAAACTCAGGTTTCATACTAAGTGCTTTTAAAACTAAAGCTTGCTCCCTGAAGCCAATGATTGTAAACAAGCACTCGATGTTTAGCATATACATTAAGTACTATCATCATCTTAGCTTTGTTTGTCCTATTGTTTCCTTATTCCTTTATATGATTGACTACCCTTTTTTCACAGACATTAGGAGAATGTCCCATAGCTCTAAGAGAGCTGTAAGTGTCAAAATTCATTTCACCCAGACCATTTTTTGCCCTACACTTCAGAAACCCCCTGGAGTCCTCCATCCCTTCCCTTTTGCATGGCCCAATGCGCCAAAGGCACAATTTCACCAGCAGTATTTCCACCTTCCTGACTGACAACATGCTACCTGGATGCATTTTGGTTACTGATGAGCTACTGCCTCCCATTTATCCCTTATGACACTCTTCACTATCTGTTCAGCGAGAGCATTTGCACACAGTACCTACCTGGCAGCTAGATAAAAACCATGGAATATACATTTTTTTTTTTTCCAAGCAGTGACATCTGGCTTGTTAGCTGACTTGGCTCCCATCTGCGTTACAGACTCCGTTGCTAATGACTGTGCAACCATCCCAGAGAGCTGTTCTGGGTCAAATGCTTACAGATCAGATGGGCTGATTCACCCTTCTGCAGAAAGGGATTTTTTTGTCTTTTGTTTTTGCTTTTTATCGATCTTTACATTTGGCAAGCATAAAAGAGAATTTCATCATAGGACTATAAATCTCTTCACCTCTGAGACCGCTGTCTAGTGTTTTATTGCCTGAATACTGTCTCAGACAACAGAGCTGCAGCAAACAACAGGACCTACCTGGCTAAATGGTGTAATACTGTCAGCCTGTCTGTTCTTGAGCTATCTATGGGGTTATATCACGAATTAGACTGATGAGCATGTTCTGGCTTGTCCTAGTCCCTATGGATATACAAAACATCTCAGACAGGAGATACCAATTTCAATAACAGAACTGGAGTGTGGTTTAGAATCAAAAGAGGATCATGACATTGTTTATGTAGCACTGGGTGAGGGAAACTGGAGTCCTATCTGTATCGTACTGGCTCTAGCTGTAGTCCTGTAGCTTGTCTGTGATTTTACCGATGTCACTATAAATTAGGACCAAATCCCCTAAAGCAAAAAGAATTATCCTTGTGGGGAATTATTTGAGTGAAAATCAAGCATTGTTTCTTCACACAGAGACACAAATTATCCTTGAAATTAGTATTTAAAACAAAGAAGTTATCTACAAGCAGTAGAATTAATGAAGCCTGGTTTCCTTTAGATTTGGGTTCTTTTTTCCCCCAAAACCCCTGTTTGGCAATAACCCCCACCTCACCCTATGTGGTCCATGAGGACACTCCCAGCACAAGGGACAAGCATTTGCTTTCCAAAAACATCACATAGGCATGTACTCCAATAGTCATAACACAACAGGCAGGCATCATCCTAAGTCAAAAACTGGCTAGGAAACAAGAAAGAGAATGGCATCACCAATTTTCAGTATGCAAAAGTTCATTGTGGGGATAAGTCCAGGTCCTCTTCTCTGTTCAGGCACTGTTTCAGGTGTGTAATGCAGACAACCTGTGAAGAAGGCATAGATGAGGGGGCGATGGCATTCTCAGTCATCTCAATGCTCTTTGCATTAGTTATGACCAGATAAGACTCAGATGAATGTCAGACACATGCAATGAAATTCCGTGAGTGAGCAGCAGGACATTAATTGAAATGAATTGCTGTTATATAGCACAATAGTGCATGTCTAAGAGGAAATGTAAACTACTCTGACACCACAGAGTCACAATTAAAAATATTAGTTCAGCAAGGATACCAGGGCATCACTGCAGATTGTGAAAAAAAATTAAAAATATTTTGGAGCACAAGGATGGGATAATTATTAATTTGAATATAGCTAAATAGGGATGTTTCAGGCTAATCCAAAGTTCTGTCACTAAAACCAGTGACGCTGTCTCAAAGGGATGTTGCGGCTTTAGAAGGGTTGCAGAAAATGGTTGTGGAAAAAATCGAGGACAGGGAAAAACTTTCATGCAGAGAGACAGATGAAAAGGTTGCCATGGTTTACAGTAGAAAGGAACAAGAGAAGGTAGGGAAGTGATAAAAGCACTGACTACATGGAAGGTTGCAAGAAAGGCAGATCAGGAATATTTTTTCCCCATCTCATGACGTGAGAACAAGAGGATATTCAATGAAATCAAAATGTATAGGTTCAAAATCAAAGGGTCTACTTCCCAAAATGTCCCATGAATGCTTTTCACTGGAAATTGTTTACATCAGGAATTTAAGGACCAAAAAGGGATTGGTGGTTTAGTGAGGATATAATAATTTTATTAAAACTCTAATATTGTATTTTAAAGCTTAAACCATTTTCCAGTTACAAGAGGTCAAGGTAAGATTTACTGTAAGGAGCAGATTCACCCGCTTTCGAGATTTTGCGTCTTTGTGTGAAAGAAGAAGCTGCTAAATTCTGCTACTCAGTCCAACAATACATTTATTAGGCACAGGGTCAATAAAGCACATCACCTTCTTCTGTGTTGGGTCCTCCACTGTTTACTACAGCCATGCTTGATTTCACTGGGAACATTACCTGATCAATAAACCTGGAATAATGACTTAACTGAAAATGCCACATTAGTTAAGAGAGGAGAGTTATTCCTGACTGATCTTATGCTATCAGAAGATAATTACACTTCTCTTCTACCCTGATTTTTTTAACAGGCTAGTTCAATTTTACGTACAAATTGGAAGCAAGGCTGTTGGGAACTCCTGCAGCAGACCAAGATCCAGGAATGAAGGTAAAGACCCTTTTCTTTATAATAAACTTTTTGTATTTTGGGTCTTCTACAGTGTTTTTGCCTTTTACTGCCTTTACAAAATCAAAAAGATTGTTTTATTTTTAACATAAATTGATCACCTCTTCAGTTTTTATAAATGGTGCAGAAAACTATTTACTTTTTTTCCACATTTGTATTTATACTTATTTCCACCAAACCTAATGGTGATCTATCAGTAGGAGTAACTGTTGGACCTGTGATGGTTTAAGAAAGACAACATTTACAAGATGAGGTGTAATAGCTTTTACTAGACTACTTGATAGTGTTGGGAAACAGGTAAATTTACAACTACACAGGACTTTCTTCAGGTCTGAAATAAAAGGAATAAAATTCAAGTTCAGGATAAAGTAGGCAACCTCCGTTTCTGACCTGAAGAAGAGTTGTGTGCCTGAAAACTTGTTCAGCTTCTCAACTACACCAGTGGATCTAATGAAAGATTGCCGTCCAACTCAAGTTCATGCATGATTTACTGGAAATGCAAAATTATAAAGCTGCAGCTGAAAATATATTTAGTCTAAAGAAATTAATCTCTCCCAGCTGTCTCCTTTCTTATTTTACTCACATGCTTAGAGTTATTGGGGCGGGAGGCTGATATTTGTGTTTGGGAAGGATCAGCAGAGTTTTTGGGAGCAGATTCCCCATGTAAAGTGGTCTAGTTGCATGAAGACAGACCACTGACATCTGGTAGATGAGAAAACTTCATTTTCCTCTCAGTATAAATCATTTAACATCAGTGGACTCTTTTCTGACATACGGCATTTACATTGATACTGACTCAGAACTGTAATCTTTCAGCACAGATTATGCTGAGGGTTTGATTCTCCTCTCATTTGCACCAGTATAAGACATGAGAAAATCCATTATCATCGAACATTCTCCAGTATAAAAGAGTTTTAAGAGAAGAAATATACATAAGTGCTTCTTTCTTGTATTATCCCCTTTGATGAGCTCATAAGTGACTTCACAATTCTGCTGTCCTAGTGTTTGCTATACTATGTGTTCGATATGAAGACTATCTTAAATTATCTAAATATCATGACAATTAACTTTTAAGGATGCTGCGAGCTTGCATAGATAGTGTGAGCATTTTGAACTACCTATATTGGGAGCCCAGCTATCAGAATTACAACTTAGTGTCCCGCACAAACTGCAAGGATACCCGACATGAAACAAATACTGACTATATGAAGAAAGTCACATTATTCCTACCATTTCTGTGGTACAATCATTAGTTTCCCTGAGGTTGTGAAAGATTTGATCCTTTGAATTTGGTGAAGACAAGATAACGTGTGGCAGCTGGTGAGACCACATCACCTTTGCAGTAGGACTTTGTCCTCAAAATGCTTCTGGACCAGAAGATGCCAAAAGTGTAGAGCAGATGCCAAAAGTCACATGCACTGGACGGGGGTTGGCAGCTCCTGAGTACAGGCTGAAGAGTTGCCCCCCTTTGCTCTGTACAATCAGACTAACTGCCTTTCTTAATTTTAAATATAGGGCTTGTTGTTCAATACACAAATGACAACGGGATCACCTGGCATTTGCTGCGAGAGCTGGACTTCATGTCATACCTGGAACCCCAGGTTGTTTCAATAGACTTACCTCGGGAGGCCAAAACCCCTGCCACCGCTTTCCGCTGGTGGCAGCCACAACACGGTAAGCAACACCATCCTAAAAATTCATTAAGCAGCTTTACACAACCCATATGTCAATGCTTTTCAGTATGGACATGTTCTGCAGAAACCTCAGCTTACCAAAAATACAGTATGGCGAACAGCTGGGTGCTGTAAGAGCATATTTAGGCTTTCGTCAGTCACACTGCAGATGTGATTTTCTTTTATAGCACCAAGCGGAATAGTGGGCTTAAAGAGTAAAAGTGTTTAAGAGCTAAGTTTAAACCAAAGATGCTGAGAGATAACAGAGGGGAGGGGAAAATAATATTACACAGAAAAGCCTAAATAAGATTAGAGGATTTACCCCTATATAGAGTGACCTGGGATGCAAAATGGCTTACACGTTTTATCTCATTTTTAATCTGTTTTGGAAGAGGAGGCATAACTTGGACTTGAATCTGCCTACCTGATGGCTCCCATCACACAATTTTAATATCTCCACACTCCAAAACAGGACCCCCATCCCCTGCCATTTCTGGTGTCCCAGCTCCCGGCTCCCCTGCCTTCTGCTGCACCTCCAAAGCCCACTCAGCCACTTCCCACATCCTCACCTGAAAGTAAAACTCTGGTGCTGACTGATACCTACAGCCACTGTGAGAGCTCCCACCTTGCAGGGGGCACGTTACTGCTATTAAAAGTGTCCTGATTAAGTGTCTTGCCTTTGTGCAAGGCAGCAGCTCCTGGATCCCTGCAGGAAATATAAGATGGTATTCAGAAATATAGCAAAGTACATTTTAACAGCAATTCCCTGGGGAGAAAAGCACACAGCTTACATTCAGGTAATTATGGTATGCAGTTTCTTGGATACCATTTATCATTTTGATGGCTGTTTTTTATTTGTACATTTTCTTACAATGTATGTGCTGGAGTTAATTGTCCTCACTAGGCAAGAGAGCAGACAAGGCAAGAGGGATGTGATTTAGTTAAGAAGCCAGTTCATTTGGGAAAAATGCTGAGCAGCAACTGATGCACCACAGACCATCGTTCTGCCACAATCGTTTGCACTAGTGAGTGGTGCGATGCCAGCCCTGTTGCTCCCTACCTGTTTCCTGCCCATGGCTGCTTACTCTGGGGGCACCTGGATGACATCTGTCCCTGCTGGGAGCTGTCACTCTTAAGACCACCTGATGGCAGTCCTGTGGCTCCCTGTAAGAGGGAGAGTTTATGACTGGAGATTGAAATACTTCCTTCCATACCAGCATCCGTAGGTGACAACCACTCGTCATTATGGATATTAACTCCTTCACAGATTGTCCTCTCTCTGCCATAACTCAGTGCAAAGTGGCCCTATCAGCCATGACCCACGTTCCTCATAGTGGCAAGACAAAAGTCCTGGCACATCACTGTGAGCTCACAATTTATTGTCAGGATTTTCCTTCTTCTTTGAGGGCAGTGATTGCCCAGTAAGACGACATTTTCTGCATGCCAGTAGGAAGGTGAATTGAAATGAAGGGCTGGAGAAATGGGCTGGAGATGATGGTGAACTGAGATGCCTGTAGGCTGGTGAGCAAGAGAAGAGAGGTTTCTAGGAAGGAGAAGGTAAAGAGCACTTCTATGAATATCATCTATATCAAGAGTCTTCAGCATTTTCCTTTGTGTACTATCCTCTTCCATACAACAGGTACTTTGGGAACTAGACAGAGGGCTTCCCGATTTAGTGTGGGAAATGGCAGGAAGGTTGTGGCCCATAAAATGAAAAGCCCCAGTCTAGGGGCTCAGGGAGCATCTCATTCAAACACAGGGAGAGCATATGATGACAAAGGCACTGAAGCTTGAGAAATTAAGAGGGAAATTCCTGTGTTTATATGACATAGAAACATACTCTAGAGTCCAGGTTCATCCTTGAGCAATGTTTTAGTCTTGTTCAACAGTGCTCAGTGTACATGACTGCGTGCTGCTCACTGGGTGAACACAGGATGTGGGCATAAAAAATAACTAACAGGGACTCCACTAACCTGCATGTTCTGCTTTTTATAGGGAAGCATTCAGCTCAGTGGGCTTTGGATGATGTCCTTATAGGAATGAATGACAGCTCTCAGACTGGCTTCCAGGATAAATTTGATGGAACTGTGGATTTACAAGTAAGCTGGTACAGAATACAAGGAGGTCAAGTAGACATCGACTGCCTGTCTATGGATACAGCTCTGATGTTCAGTGAAAACATCGGTACGTGTCACCAAACATTGCTACATTTGTATGCGCCTATTTTATAAATTATTTATGAGTCAAGTTTTTACAAGATGGGAGTTATACACAAATTAAGTATATAGTAATCTGCAGGGAAGAGAAGGCTGCAAAAAGGTGAAAATACAGAAAATCAAATTTGAATGACAGTACTGAAAGCATATGCATAAGGTATACTTTTTTGTTGTTGTTTTTCTCTTTTTTTCTTAGGAAAACCTCGTTATGCTGAGACTTGGGACTTCCATGTATCAGCTTCCACTTTCTTGCAATTTGAGTTGAGCATGGGTTGCAGCAAGCCATACAGCAATTCCCATAGCGTTCACCTACAGTATTCTTTAAACAATGGGAGAGACTGGCACCTGGTGACAGAGGAGTGCGTCCCTCCAACCATCGGCTGTCAGCACTACACCAAGAGCTCCATCTACACTTCAGAAAGATTCCAAAACTGGAAGAGAATTACAGTCTACCTCCCACCGTCAACCAAGTGAGCACTGCTCTTCTGGCTTGTTAGCATGATATAGATTTTACTGATTTAATTTGAGCAAACATGCCCCAGCTTGGGAATTTTCTGCATGTCTTTTAAATTATTAAATGTCTGTTGTCATGCCATCAGAATTTTAAATTTCACTTCAAAATATTTCATCAGACATAATGTGAACTGCAGGAACTTAAGGAAGTAACAACTTAGGATATATGAATTCTTAAGTCTTGCTTATAATCTATGACAGAAAGAACAGGAATGCTAAATCAACCTTTTCTAACATTTATCCAATAAAAAGCAATAATTAATGCCCTCACCCATCTTTTCATATAAAAGTATTTCCTGTCATTGCACGTAAGTTATAATGTTATATGTCATCCAAGATTTAGGCACGTTAATTATGACATTCAGCAAGTCAAAACGCCTGTT
Source organism: Gavia stellata (assembly GCF_030936135.1). Taxonomy (NCBI): domain Eukaryota; kingdom Metazoa; phylum Chordata; class Aves; order Gaviiformes; family Gaviidae; genus Gavia; species Gavia stellata. The sequence goes on along the minus strand of NC_082597.1, from coordinate 14,480,085 downwards.
ACTGGATGTGCCACCTCCACCCTTTTGACCGGGAGGAGAGTTCTGCCTGCCTCCTAGTGATATCACATGGTTGTAAATGGATGTGGCAGATATGCTGGCATCTGTCTCTCTGAATAAAACCGTGCTCTAGTTTAGAAATAACAGATGCCGATGATATTGCTTACCATTATTCTGAATAGTTCTGTAGTTCATCACCCTACACATTACCTCTGTGAATTTCATCACCCAGAAAATATGGTGGTAAAAATGGACACACAGTAAATGGGCTGGGACTGGAGTTCACAACTTGGTTTCTAATTCCATAGTTCGCTCCAGAAGACCATGCATCTTCTTCCAAAGAATCTTCTTCACAAATATAATGATATCCTGATCCTGTCAAAGTCAGAGGGCAAATCTCTGTGTTGTTCCAGGATCAGCTCCACAGCGCATTTCCTGCCTGAACAAATCCAAGATCATCTAACCCATAGCATCTTGAGAGATTTTTTTTCCAGGATACTTTCCTCATCCGAGGATAACAAGGCAGTCAGCAATTACAGCAGTGTGTATGCATGTGCATGTTTGTACATATATAGTCATACATTGTTATACATATACATACTAACATATGTAATGATTGTTTTTTCTTTACATGACACAGTATAAATGAACTTCCATTACTTCTTAGTTTACTGAAGCAATTACATTGTTTTAACTCTGCTAGCAACATGTGGAGCTGTTGAATGCTAATGTAGCTAATAGTTCCTGCTCAACCACTTTGCTGACCAGCAAGTCACAGCAATGTTGATTTTCTCAGTTTTCACTTTGGGCACCTTCCTTTAGAGTCTGCTGGAATTTTGCCCGAAAACTAACCTGAGAAACTGAAACTTCCAGTTTCAACTGGAATATAAGTCTTTTCCAAATACAAAGTCGTGCTTAGTAAGATGCTTTTGTTCTCCTGAAGTCTATGGGATTTTCTTCATTATTTAGCACTTTGTGGAGCAGACATTTTGAAGCTTGCAATACTTTCACTCTGTTTTTTCTAGCTCTCCCAGAACACGGTTCAGATGGATTCAGTACAGCTATGCTTCTGGTGTTGATTCTTGGGCTATTGATAATGTTGTCCTGGCTACAGGGTGCCCCTGGATGTGCTCAGGCCATGGCATCTGTGATGCAGGTCGTTGTGTGTAAGTAGCAACCTGCTTACCCTGCTTCCTAGAAAGGATGTTGTGTTTTATATAGGCCAGATGGATAACACATTTTCCTCCCAATTTGTTGCTAGGTGTGACAGAGGCTTTGGTGGTCCATACTGTGTCCCTGTCATTTCTCTGCCGTCTGTCCTGAAGGATGATTTCAATGGTAACTTGCATCCAGACCTTTGGCCTGAGGTCTACGGTGCTGAGAGGGGAAACCTGAACGGTGACACCATCAAGTCTGGAACAGCTCTCATTTTTAAAGGGGTCAGAGATTACTTACATTGAAAAAAATGAATTAAAAACAGTAGAGTTAAAAACAGAAAATAGATTTTTTGTTGTTTCCCCCCATATGTTTATGTCAAAGTCTTTAGGCTAGAATTTGACATTTTCATTTTTCTTGTCTTTTCCTGCCCTAAATATGCACCATGTTTGTCACAGTTGATTTTTTGTGAGAAAAAGGTTTTAATCTGTTTGTTGGCTATTATTTTCATTTGTGGTATAAATTCCTCCTTAACCACCAAAGGAAAAGAATGAAACTCTGTGACTGAGATTCTTGAAGCCAAGTGAGTGATTTGGAAGTATGGTACACATTACAATCAATGGGGTTTGTGTCTTGAAAACCCCTGATTGGCTTTTGAGTATTTTGAATAATACAAATTAGTCAGCACTGTAGTCTATGCAATCAATGTTTATAATCAATGTTTATGTAGTTAGCCTGTGTTTTACTTAATTCTATCATTTTGATGTTTTCTAGCTCTTTAAGGATTTTTTTGTAACTACAGGTTAAAAAAGGCCAGGAAATACCGTATTTTCTGAACTTCTCAGTTCTTCAACAAAACACATAAATAGAAAGACTTTTGTTCACATAAGCACATAAATTTTAGGCTCGCACATGAGTCTTCATTTGACACTGTGAATTCAGGTGCCCTGGAAAAGCAATGTTTAATAACTTTGGATGTAGAAATTAATTCTTTAGAAATAGTTCTTTGCCAAAACCTTGACTCCAGTTCAACCTCTTTAGATCATCTAAATCACAAATCACAGGACGTGAATTGTCTAAAACTTAGATTGGTTGTTCCTGCAGGTTGTTCCCCTGGGGGAATGGGTCTGAGAAAGAGGGAAGCTCTGTGAGGTGGAGTTTTCCAGATCTCTGCAGAACGGGGACTTGCTCTGGCCCCAGGATCCACACAACATTGAGCTCATCTATAGAGATGGACAGGACCTTAGGGGTCACTATGAGGGGTCACTATTTCACAGAATCACAGAATCATTAAGGTTGGAAAAGACCTGTAAGATCATCAAGTCCAACCATCAACCCGACACCACCATGCCCACTAAACCATGTCCCGCAGTGCCACGTCTACACATTTTTTGAACACAATTGAATAGTCTGTAGAGATCACAGCAGCTTTTCCTGTCTGCTCCCTTTCCATACTGCTCTAAGTCAAGAGGTTGCACCAGAAGAGGATATTTGTACAAAATAGGTTTTGAGGCACAGAAAAAAGCTTCTAGAGAGGAGTCTTCCTGCCTGGAAATTAGGGTGTTTGGCTACTATACGGTTTGCCGAAAAAATGGGTATACTAGCTTGGACTTGATGTCTGAGTAAATTGGCTACAGTGCTTGCAGGTCAGATCACATCCCGGTGGTTCAGAGCATGAAATGAATGAGCTGTGCCTGTGTCTGTACCTGATCATGCAGCTGTGCCTCTGGTGGTGACACACACCCATACCTAGCCCTTTCTATTACTACTTTGCTAAGGCTATCACTATCCACATTTTATGCCTGGGAGAAGGTGTGGGACAGAGAGCTACCCCTCTCACTGCCACCAACAGTCAGTAGCAGACAAAATTCAGACAACAGTAAGCTGCAGAGCATCTTCAATAATGGGAACTGTGATTCACACTATATATTCTGTATTTGCAGGAGGGACTGAGAATGCTTGTTTCAAGAGATCTAGATTGCATTAACACCGTGTACATCCAGTTTTCGTTTAAATTTATAGCCAAAGGTAAGATCATTGTTGATTTCCTATCACTTCTCTAGCACTATTCGTACATAGTAGCATCACAGAAAAGAATATGAATTTACATTTTCAACTTCAGTGCACATGATCACCACCTTATGGTAGATAATATGGGAACTTATTTCAGATTCTGCATCATCCCTACCTTGCTACCAGCCTACATGACCGTCTGTGCAGTTCCTAAGAAAAAAGTAAACTCCAGTGGTGTCAAAAACAGCACAGCTAGTACAGTCTTTGAGCAGAAGAGAAACAAGATAGCTCAAGATTCTTTAGAGATTTTGCAGTATGTTGGGAAAAAATTATTTTATCAGTTTTTTTAAGTCATAAAATGGTGCCTGTAGTAGATTACTTAAGGGACTGATAAAGAACTACAGGGTTATTCTTTTTCAAGCTTCAGACCACTTCAGACCATTAAAAGTTCTTACCATTTGACTTCCTAGTAGGTATCATAGAGATGACTAAAACCCCATAATTCTATTTAATTGTGTGTGAATGATAGTCAGGCTTTGCAAGCCAAATTTACAAGTTGGTGTAACAAGCTTGAGAAAGTTTCTCTAGTACGAGTACGTTCAAGCCAATGATTTGGTCTTACCCTGCTCCAAGCCCCTGCCATCTCTGGCCTTGCAAAATAATTTTATCCCAGTCAGGAGTGACATGGTGGAGAACCACTAATGTGGTTGAGTGTTTGAGTCACTCCCATGCAGTCTCAGAAGTTTTTCCCAGTATTGCTTGTAGACCCAGCAGTTCCAGGCTGAACTCTCAACATGCAAAAACCCCTCTCCCTTTGGTGGAAGATGTTCATAGCTTCTGTGGGAAGCTCAGGACTCTGGGACTGGGCCCTAAGTTACTTGCCCCTTTGTCAAAGGACAGAGTGAAAATAGTTTTGAACCACCTCTTTCTTCCTAAATAAATTCTCAGTGAAATCTCTATATGGCCAAGTAAAATTTTAGCTCTTTCTGAATTGTTCCATTCCCTTTGAATACACATTTAATCATATATATTTGGCTATTCATTTCTATTGCTTAAGAACTTTATGGAAAAGAGAGAGAAAACAGTAATAGCCAAAAATATAATATGCCCCAAAAAACCAACGTACTCAATACTTCATGTTTAAAAGCAAAATCTTTGTGAAGACTCCTTTTACAAAATTATGCCTTGAAAATATCTCTGTGTATGATCCTTGCCAAATTATTAAAAAATACTGTGAATAAAAATATTGTTCCAAAAGGCAGGAATAGCCAAAGGCTCAAGGCTGGATTTTGGTACTTGAACCACAAGAGGTGAAGTGTTGAAACTCCAGAAGAAATCTTTTCTTATTAAATCTACATTGCTTGCTAGCCCTAGGCCTGGACTTTGTCCCAACAAGCTTCCTAACATTGAATGCAAATTAATATAGCTGGGCACGTCTCTCAGCTCTAAGCATTAAGAGCAGGACGGTGTTTACTGTTAATAGCCACAGACAAGCTGAAATCATCTCCTGACTGCAATTGTCTCTTCCCCACACTGTTCTACACCAGCGGTTGAAAAGAGACTTTGCACTGGAGCAGAGTGGAGGAGGAGCGTGCACATCAGGCGCCTTGACTTCAGCAAATTTGGTTAATTTAAGAGCAGAACATGGGAGAAACTTGCACGATAATGCACAGCGAGGCAGGGATGAAGAAATTGTCCCTTAGCCCATTTCTGCTGCCAGTTCCTGCCCCCAGACTGAGTTTTTGGGGACCTACCATCACTGTTCCTGCACTGAGGGGAGTAGAGAGTGTAAATTTGTCTGACTGAGAACCCAGCTCAGAGATACCATCACTCAGATGCCGATGTTTCTGGTCAGCAAGTCAGGCACAGGCCAAACATACACTGGGGACTGAGCTTGTGCAGGGTAAACAGCATTAAGTGCAAGTGCTGGGTTCTAATCACCATACATTAATACACAGGGCTTTATTGACTCTGCAAAGCTTTAAGTAAAAAAAGGAGGAACTGGTAGTCAGAAAAGGTAAATTTTACTCTCAGTTCCACCACTGATTTTTAGTCCCAGCTTGAAGCATAGAATATTGCTGCATTGTTGTTGTTGTTGTTAAAACATGCTAATAAAGATCTTCAGTGTTTTACATCAAATATATGATTTCTGAGCATGAATATACTCATATCAGTGTCTGCAGTCAGAGCCATGGACCATAAATTTGTGAGGGTAAGGACTGTGTCTTTATCTGTGGGTGCTACAGATGGTGATAATAATGTCTGTTACCTGGGAACAACAAGCTAATAAATACTGAATTACTGAAAAATGTATGTGGTAGAAGGAGCTGGTTTGTTCTAATCTAAAAAATTATAACACCGAGATAGCTTCTCATCTAAGTAATTAACTGTGACCATACATATAATGAACAGCAATGAATGTAAGTTTAGCCTCTAATTCATTAGCATTTTGCAGACAGGCAAGCAAGAGAAAGCACAGGAAGATGTGTATGTATAATACACGTATAACCTCTCAACAGCTAAAGTTTTTGTTAAAGCAAGCCCATACTTTGTAATAGATGTCAGCATAGCCTAATTGTATTTACACTTGAAGCAGTGTTTTTGAGCTAGTGCTTTTTAAAACTGTGTTATAATGAACGTAAATGCATGTTCTCTCTGCTCCAGGCACCCCTGAGAGGTCTCACTCCATCCTGCTGCAATATTCCATCAACGGTGGCATCACTTGGCACCTGATAGATGAGTTTTACTTCACGCAGACTACGGATGTCCTCTTTATTAACGTTCCTTTACCCTACGCAGCCCAAAGCAACGCAACGCGGTTCAGGCTCTGGCAACCTTACAACAATGGTAAGGAAGAGAGACCTGCAGCACTCCAGGTCCGCACTTGCACAGCTCAGCATCTGTAAGAGGCTAGATTTTTGAACTCAACAAGAATACAGACTCTTAAATCTTGTTTCCTTATATTTCAAGTTCTTCAATTAAAATTATCGCAGGATTATGTTTACTGTTCTTATAAAGCTGCTGTGTGCTTTAAGTGAAAGGACCTTAACCTAATACCCCTTGACTGTGCACAGAAGACTATCAGCTTTGGTCCTGGAGGGACTGGGAGATCAAGCAACGCCGATAAAGTTAACTTCACTCAGGTTCTCCTCATTATTTTTAATGCACCTGATTCTCATTTACATTACTGAGGCACCACTACAATGCTCCAATTATACAAAGGTGTCCCAAGTGTAAATGGGAAGTAGGCCTACCTTGCTCAGCGTTAACTAGGCATTAAAAACCCATTTAGAAAGAGTATGTAGTGAGCAGTTAATCTTTTGATTAAATTGTAAAGGACTGTAGAAAACCACAAGAGGAACGCAGCTCATTCCTCCTGATTACAGGAGATGTGCCAGCTGAAGAAAGCTCTCCTTTGCTCTTAGTTACTCTGAGCACATCTCTTAGCAGGAGCTGACGTTAAGAGCTCTAAAGAATTCCAGCGATCATTTAGGCACAGTGGTAAGCAAAGATTTGTTCCACGCAAGCAAATGCCTAGCGCACCTCCAGTAAAAACACAAATTCAAATCCAGTCCTAAGCATCCAGTTCCAGTTCATTCTTCTGATGGGTCCTGCCTAAAACATTTAACTAAGCTTTTCTTGCAGGCATTATCCTTAAGTAGGAATTTCATTTAAAAGAAGCCTTTTAACTTTCTCTCATCAACACAAAGGCTTTTAGATAGATGAAAAAAACAGTTACACAAAAGATTGGGCAGTTTGAAAGCACCAATTTTGTGACCCATTTGAATTCATAATCCACTGGAGAGAAGATCACTCAGAGTTTCCTTCTATCTCAGAAAGCTCTTGCCAGGCAAACACAAGCTGCTGAGTGCAAGGAAAAAGGTGTAGAATGAAATCATCCTTTCAGGCTGCTTGGGCTCTACAGCATCTCCTCGTTTAGATGACTCTTAATTAAAGAAGACATTGATGCTAGAGTTTCAAAGTAAATGTGATTTAAACAGAAGATACTTGTTCAACACAGGTTTTTCACTCTTCAGTTTGCTGTGACTTCTATAAGTTTTAGAGGAATAAAAGTTAATGCTGTAGGGTCAGGCTGCATTGAAAATGAAAATAGTGAAGCCATGCTTTTAGCACCCTTTTCTCAATGTAATCCATAAATACTGGCTACTGTTCTGCTCTCTAATAATAGTAGTATTAGGTCTTAATAGGTATGTTCCCCTTTTCTTTGTAGGCAAAAAAGAAGAAATCTGGATTATTGATGACTTCATTATTGATGGAAATAACCTGAAGAATCCCATGATCCTTTTGGATACATTTGACTTCGGTCCCAAAGAGGACAACTGGTTTTTCTATCCTGGTGGAAACATTGGGCTTTATTGCCCATATTCATCTAAAGGAGCTCCGTAAGCATCTCTCAGCAATAAATTAGAAAGAAGTGACTGTGTAATAAACTGAGTCTGAAGTACTCCTTTCCTTTTTTTTACAGGGAAGAAGATTCAGCTATGGTATTTGTTTCAAATGAAGTTGGAGAACACTCCATTACAACGAGGGACCTGAGTGTAAACGAAAACACTATAATCCAATTTGAGGTACTTGTCCTCATAAAGTTATTTTGCCTTTTGCTTAGAGAGTTCCGTTCTTTCAGGTTCTGCCCTTTGGTGTATTCGCCCAGCTGTTATGATTGTCCAGTAGAGAAGCCTGTCTAATTTCCCCTGTAATTGCTTTGATATTACTTTCCCTCATGTGGGTGTATCATGAAGCTTTTAATACACAGATAAGGGAAATTTCTGCCTCAAAGTCTTCTACTTTCTTGCCTAAATTACTACTTTGTCCATGCCTATATACTTGCACTGATAGCATTAAAGTCCACAAGCTGGAGAGTCACCACTGGCAAACAAGATGATGAGCAAAATATAATGAGGGTCCAGATTGCCACTTCACAACCTGCTCAGGGTAAGTGTGCAGCTGGAGCCGTCTGCAGCATTTCCACGGGCTGACCCAGTAGAGAACTACAACTTCATCTGTGACACTAGAAATTAGTTTTTCCTACCTGCTGGCCTAACTGCACTGGTTGTACTTTCTCAAGAGATCCCAGGTTCTGCTTTTCTTTTGCTCCTGCCCGTGCTTTCATACAGGCTCTAGTGGAACCTGTTCTTTGCCCATGATGGCCTGAATTCCTCCCATCTTAGGGAGTTATCTAAAGCTCATGAATAAGGAGCATATTTTTTGTGCTTCTCATAGTCAGTGGAAACAGGGACCCCAATGACAACACATGGTCTAAACTAAACTGTGTTGCACGTTTACCCTAAAATCTAAACTGTGCATTGCTAGAGCAGCTACTGATGGGAGTAACCTTTTAGTCTAGTATGTATTAGTTTAGAGGGGTCATTATATTTTAATTAAAAAATTGTAAAATAATCTTTCATGTAAATTGCCATGCCACAACTACCAGGCTGCTTTTAACAAAGATATAGCATGCTGTAGCATTAAACAGCAAATTATACCAGTTTATAAACAATTACTAAAACGATACTAAGGGTTTTCGAAGAAAACTAGGTTTAGCTGTGTACTCATGCACACTTCAGTTTGTCATGCAACTAATTCATAAATTATTGAAAGCAAACCATTTTCTGTTTTAAAATATAGATTACAGCCTGTAGAACAAAAATGTTTGAGGTCACTTTAAGATATTTATAAGTCTTCAGAGCATTAGCCTCATAAAATCTACATGCTTACCACCATGTGTGGTAAGAACATTGTTTTCAGCTCACATGTTTGAGGACATTAGTATAAATGAAGACGTTATGCATAATGCAGTGGAGTTTCTCTCTGTGTCTCGAGAGTCAAAACCTATATTGGGTCAAGCATCTCTCCAAGCTTCCAGATGAGTAGACAACCCTCCTAGTCAAATGTAGGTTGATGGGACTCATGTGCGCTGAGGCGTGATGAAGGGAATTTGATGTAAGATGCATTTTCAAGAGTCATGCACAGTTCTAAGTATTACTGGGTTTTAGAAATAAATAGATTTTCATTACAGAGCAGTATGTTAGAAAGACAGTTATTTTCCTCTACAAAGATATGTTAAAAATCCAAAATGTTTCATAGTTTTAGTACAGGCTTTGTATTTCATCGGCAGTGGATTTTTATTTATTGCATGGTAAGTATAGTAGAACTTATTTTATATGACAGAGTCATCCTGTAAGGGAACTAATTCTTCTTCTCTTATATAAGCAATCTGAAACTAAAATAACATCTTAACATCAGTGTGAAAGAAAAGCAGACCAATTTGCACTGGGGGCATGCAGAAAATATGTCTTAAGGAGTCTCAGATTCTGTACAAAACATCATTTTATATTTTGTTCGGTAGTAGAACTGTTGTTCATGTAGGTTTTCTGCCTTTTCCACTGTTCTCTACATCAGGAAACTTGGGAGAACACCCTGAGAAGTTTGACACTGCCAAACTATGTTTTGGTGTGACATTGAATCTAAATCCAACCCAGCTATGATACTCTTTTAATGCTGTCTCCTAGGGCTTTGCCACTATGCGTGAGCAAAAAGGTAGTGATTATGAAAGCTGAAAAACATATTGAAGTGGTACAGCACACACCCTGAAGGGTCCTGTGGCATACACTTTTGTTTTTTTGGAAGTGTAGCGTAGAAGAGGACCATAGTGCAGCTCAGCAATTTTAAAAACAAGTCTATGTTTGCACATTTTGTTTTAATACTTCTGGGTTTAAAAATGCACATTTTTTTCAGTGCTGTGATTACTTCAGTACCTGCCAGAGGACTGCAAGAACTGATATGTTTGCTCCAGCAATGTTAGCAGCTCTACTTTGGGATTTTGTCTAATTAACTTTATGGTTTTCTCTCAGTAGAAGTAGCTGGGGATTTCATATTACATTCATTATATGATAAGCCAGAGTGCAATATGCCCATGGACAGGTAGGGCAATGTGCAAGAGTTTATGTTTACGTGCATGTCCTGAGTGCATCATCCTAGTTGTTAAATGAGTTCCCAAATTACCATTTTCCCGGGCTAAATAAATACCATACCAAATGGAGGAGGCTGACTAAGATGACGGGTGAGTAGGTGTCCCACAGCCTGCCCTATGTCATCTTCTGCATTTCATGTCTTGGCCCCCAGATCAATATTGGCTGCACCACTGATAGCTCCTCTGCTGACCCGGTAAAGCTGGAGTTCTCACGAGATCTGGGGGCGACCTGGCACCTGCTGCTCCCCTTGTGCTACAGCAGCAGCAGCCACCTCAGCTCCCTGTGCTCCACCGAGCATCACCCAAGTAGCACTTACTTCGCGGGCACCACCCAGGGCTGGAGAAGAGAGGTCATTCACTTTGGAAAACTGCACCTCTGTGGGTAAGTGTTCAGCTCCTATTCCTGCTCAGCTGCTTATCAGTTTGTTTTAATTTCTGTTTTCCACCCAAAATGTTCTCCCAGCACAAGAGCGGTCCGTAAGAACTGCAGCACTAGAGCAGATCGGGTGACCAGTTTTTCTCTGCTTTTTGGCCTGAATGGCAGTTATTGTTCAAGTGAGTCCCAAAAATATATTGTGCCTAATGCTAACATAGAATAACTGCAGATAACTTCCTATTTATCCATATAGCTAATTGGTGACATTTTTATGGGAGTGGGTTGCACGGTAAAATTAATGCAAAACTGACTGTCCTTAAAGCGCTTTGAATGTTCTTTACTGCAGTGCATTAGCCATTTGAATTCATCAAGGATATTCTTGCATGAAATTTAAGATTCATTTGAAAATGTGAGCTAGTATAAACTTGATTCTACTTCAGTGTAAGGAAATGTACTTACCTAAATACTCGAGGTCTCTTGTAGCTGTAAAGTTCTCTGATTCTAAGAATTTAACTGCTGCAGTCACTCAAGAACTTAAAGTTTGTGGGACAAGCCAGGTTGGATGATAACAGATACATAGCACAGAAAAATAAATACATGCTAGAAGGCATAACAGTATGTAACTTTTCGAAGTATAAAACAGTATTCTTTACTTTGTCAGGGAAAACTGCCTTCTAGCATCAACTCAGTTTATGTAAAAGATCACATCATTAAGGATAAACTGTAGCACGTGTGAATGAAAATGAGCAATGCAACTATGAGACTGAGTATTTATGAAAATTCTGCATGCAATGGGCCCTCCACTAAATAAGTGTCCCCATATGTGAGTCTGAAAGTATGGAAAGACCAATATAAGAGATGAGAACCAAGTTTGGAAAACCTGGATGTTTGATAATTCAAGTAAATGTTTAAATTTTAAACTTGAGTTTTCTGGTTTATGACAGTTGAAATTTCAAGCATGGAATAGGTAACCATCTCTTGCAGCAGCACATTTGTCCCTCTGTTTTTGCCCAAAAGAATTATTTGACCCTTTACCCAACTACCAATGCATCCATCCCTCCAAATGAAAATTTTTACTATGCAGACTCATAATTTAAACCTTCCAGGTATTTTGATTTCATCCTCTTTTCCTGAGTGTTTCTGTCCCATTTGCCTGCCTTCACTCCTACTCCTTCCCCCACACGCCAGGCCAGAAGCCAATTGCTGCTGATGGACAGCCAAACCCAGCAGTGCAGCGTAGCTTCCATGGAGCATTCGGTGCCATGAAATTCTTGGGCCAGAGGGCTGAAGCGGGATTTTATCTACCAGAATCCACTGGAATAACAAGAAAAAAACTCCAAACCTGATTGCTTGTGTCATGCTAAAAAAATCCCAGCCTTTTCATCCCCAAAGTGTCAAGTGATTAGACGTAAACAAAGACATTTTCAGTTATTTCCACTACATATGTTATTTTGGAAATTAATATATGTTCTCAGCAGACAGATGTAACTACAAATTAGTATTCCAGTTACGTCCTGAAGGAAAAGCCCAGGGCCTGTTGAGCCAGTGAAGAAACCCATACCGACTTCAGCAAGACAGGTATTTCACTCTCTGCTTCAGACACGAGTCACGCTTCACCCTCGCCAGGAGGGAGCCTGAGAGAAGGAGCTCATGTGCCTCAGGGGTGGAATGAATCCAACCCGCGGGGCAGAGATGTCCTCTGAAGAGGAGCTTGAAACACCTCCAGCCTCACGCTTGTATGCTTCGCCTCAGGGCGCACTGAAATCAATGTTTTTGACTTCCAGCAGGACCCTGGTTCTTGGGTATCTTTCTTGAAACTGTTAGTAGTGTCCCCACTGATCAGCTATCCCTTATCACCTGAATCCCTCATAAAAATTCCTTTTTAGCAAATCAAGACAAAAAAAACTTTTCAGCTACCTGTGCTATTGGTTCGCCTGCTGCATTTAGGTATCTCTAACAAGACACATTAAACATGCGATGCAATTAAGTGCTTTCCCCTTCTCACTCTTCTGGTTTCCTTCCACCTTTAAAATGTTTTCTCATTTGGAAACAAAATTAGTCTCTCAAGTGTTTTTCCCTGGCTCAGTTTGTTTTCCCTCCTTCCCCAGTTGATTCCTTTTTACATGTAGCACTGATGCGAGTAGCACTAAGTAGGTGAATTAAAAATGACAGGACAGCACCCAAAGGAGAATATCGTTTAAATTAACAACTTGTAATATCAGTCTGGTTTAAGATTAAGCTGCTTGAAAGCAAGCTGAAAACCTGGTGACGTGGCAGATCATGTTCTCTTTCTGTGTAGCTGAGGGTGAGATCCTACCACCCCAGGTCCACAGGTGGTCTCCCTGGGAGCAGGGTGGCAGCATGAAGTAGGATTTCAGTCTCCAGGAGAGGGTGGAAGCGGCCCGGTCTGACCCAGACACTGTACGCGAAAGCAGAAGGAAATCCATCAGACCACGGCCATTTATCCACCCCATGAACAATGGAGAGAAGAGTGGTTAGATTTCAACTCCCATTTTCAAGTCCGTCATTCAGTTTTGGTATTACAACTAATGAATAATGTTAGCTTTATTTCTGTCAGAACTTGGGTTGAATGTCAGCATAAAGATGCATGAGGTACTGAAGGAATTAGATATAGCAGTCAGTTTCTAGAATTAAGCTATTTATCAAGGCAACTCCAACAAAAAGAGTACTATATATATGCATAGTATGGTTTGTATATACATGGAATACAAAAAAGATGGAGCTATTATTTAAACTAAGTACAATTCACACCTTTTTCAGGTTGGCAAGGTTCAGATGGTACCAGGGATTTTACTCTGCTGGATCCCAGCCAGTGACTTGGGCCATTGACAATGTGTACATCGGCCCGCAGTGCGAGGAGATGTGCAATGGGCACGGCAGCTGTATCAATGGCACAAAGTGCATCTGTGACCCTGGCTACTCTGGACCAACCTGCAGAATAAGTACCAAGAACTCTGACTTCCTTAAGGATGATTTCGAAGGTAACTCTTCTCTTTTTTTGGTCTGAATTCTGCCTGTCCATCTTAGTGGAACCCAGGGCTCGAGGGATGAAACAACAAAGTCTTCCTCACCTCTATAGCTTCTGAATTTAATTTATGCTGTGTGACTATTCCCATGAACCAAGTAGTTTAGATGTCATTCTCAAGCATGGTTTGTGAATGTCTGATGGCTATCAGTTCTCTGGTTTGGAGTGTCTGACTCTTCGTGAAGTTGTTAATGCTGGAATACAAAATCTTCACCAAAATAGAATTTCCTGAAACTGCATATAGAAAATAATTTTAGAAGAAAATGATGGTTTGATGGTAGTTTGACTTTAGCAATGACAGAACACATGCAAGTGAGGCAAACAACGGAGGGCTTTAAGGTTGTGTTGTTTCTCTCTACAAGGGAAATCTAAGTGGCCTTAATACGGCAACTATCATTTCAGAGCAGACCGTGTGTCTCAGCGGTGAGGGCCACTGCTCAGCAGGCACTGCAGACCCCAAGCGAGTGATGCCAGGAGGGGACTCAAAGCCTCATGCATGCCTGGGCACACACAGCATCCAAGCACACAACTCTAAAACCACCTTGAGGTTTCCCCCGCTAGCAAGCATGGAAAGAAGAGCACATTTTGAATAAAGCAGCACCTGTGAAGGAAATTCATCTCTTCATAGGTGCTGCTGTTCCTTTTAAATTTTGCCAGGCCTTGCTTGCATGCTGTGACATGGCACTCAAAGTTTCTTTATAGATCTGGGTAATTTGTTGTTATCTCAAGAAAAATGAAGAAAAGTGGAAAATCCTGTGAATGACTGGAGACTAAGATCCTAAATTTCATACTTATGGATTTCTTTTATTTATTTTGTTTTGATTCGTGACAGTTTTCTAGAAAACATTGCATTGGAAACACTGAATATTTGTTCACTCTACATGTAATGTTTAATTCAGCTCTCTTCCTCTGGAAATAGTACTCTTGCAGTAGGAACACTTTGGAGTAAATCATAAATATGTATTTACTGTGTATTCAGGTCAGCTGGAGTCTGATAGATTCCTGCTTGTGAGTGGTGGAAAGCCATCAAGGAAATGTGGTATCATGTCTGGAGGAAACAACCTTTTCTTTAATGAAGAAGGCTTACGTATGCTGATGACTCGAGACCTAGATCTGTCACAAGCCAGGTAACACAGTTTTAAAGTTCTTGCAGGATTTCACTGAAGAAATAGTATATGGGAGAATAATACATATGTGATACTTCTGCAGTAAAGGCAAGCTGATATATTCTGTGGTCCTTACTCTAGCAAATATTCCATTTTAACCACTGTTACAATTTTAAATTAAATTTAACTTGAACTTTAATGGTATTAACCATTTCATTCTTACTTTTTTCCTTGAATAAGAGCTCCAGAATCTGATGCCACACCTTCAGTAGTTTATGCAAGTTTTTATTTCTTAAATGCATAACATGAGAAATCAATTGCACGTCACACGCTCTGCTTGTCTTACAGTTTGGTATATTATGAGCCATTGCTGAAACAGGAGTATCTGCTGCCAGTATAACTCTTACTTTCATCATCTCATAATTCTTTAATTTCTGAAGCTTACTTTCTTCTTACTGCGCACATTTGTTTCCAATAACTCACTGAGAAATTCCCATCAAGCTGTCACCAGCTACACTGAGCACAGCAACTGAAAAACTAGTATTTTTAGTGTATTTAGAGATTATGCTGTATTATTATGGCCCGCAGAGGAGATATTTGGTGAGTGAGACATGCTAAGCAAGCCATATTAAAAAAATTTGCACTAATATAAATTAAACCACATCTTAATTGTGTCCATGCTAACAAATAGGCATTGTTTTCTAATTTATTCAGTATTTTAGCGTATATCTTTATATTATTACTTTGGAGAGACTGCATTTTCTCCGAGACTTTTCTCCACTGGTCGCTTGTAAACACCTTACTCCTCTCTAATGTTCTGTGGGAAACGCTTTAATAGGCACTTTATCTCTTTTTGACTTGTCTTCATTAGCATTGAATCTTTAAATAATGGTTTAATTGCAGAGCCTCACGGTCAATAAAGATGCCTAATTTCTAACCATTATATTTTTTAGATAAGCAATTAGTTAACCCTCAGTGAGGTGTAATATTAGAGGTCCTTGTACTGAATTTGTGAGATTACTCACAGCAAACTTGGTAAACACAAACATCAGTACTCTGCACTAATTTGATTTGCTAGGCTGTTCTGAAATTAAAAGATTGCTTAACAAAAGCTACAAGAGATCTTGTAAGTTGCTCCATTAGACTAAATGACATGTTTTCCTTATTGCTTGTGTTCAAAGAACCATCATTTATCTCTTCTCCATGATAGTCTGTAGGTGGATTTGCATATATTGACCTCCAGGTGTTATATAGAGATAAATGACTTCTGTCTTAGTTAAAGGAAAACAAAGGAGTATGTTTAATTTCTTGTATATGCTTATGAAAAATAACAGTTATCAACAAATAACTGTACGCTTTCTTCTGAACAGCAAGGCAGACTGCAACACCATTGCTGGGGACTGCTCTTTAGCAACCTAAAGTAATTGCAGTGGGATTTTCTTAATTTCCAGCCTGACTCTATCAGCCACCTGCAAAGCACAACAGATCTGGGGAGAGGTTTCCATTTATGCCAGGAATGATGAGAACCAGCATTTCTAATAGATCTTTTAAATGGTACTAGACTCAGTAGCCACATTAAAACCTCCCTTTTTCTTCTGAGACCCCCTGAAGTACACAGGCGAGCAGTGGTGTCGGTGCTGCAAGCCACACTCAGCACCTGGGGGTTGCGAGTGGACTCTGCAATCCACTCCCATCACATCTATATTTTAAAGAATTTAACGCAGGGGACAGTATATCACCATCATGGTGATGCCAGTAGCTGAAACTGCACAGCATGAAATATCAGTAGGGACAGTACATTTTAGGTATCAATCACATCTGATCAAATCCTTTCAATTCTGAATTACTGGAAGAATATCCAGTATGTGTTACTACATCCACAAGAAAACTTTGGGTTTCTATTTCAAAATAGGCAGAGCCTTTGCAAAATACCTGTGGGATGAGGAAAGAGATATTTAAAATGACTTAACTTTTTAATCTGCTAGATATTATGTTACCTATATTTCACTGGGTTATTACTATATTAGCAAAAATTCAGATAAAAGAATAGCAATCCACAGAGAGCAGATACAACAGAGACAAGGTCACCTGGGCTTATTTCCTTTGAATTATGTGGTGAATGTCAGAGTAAATCCGAGGAGGCACAAAGACTTGCCAGCAGCGAATCCAATCCATTACAGTTGATATGTTGATCCACGAGGGTCCCCAGTGCTCCTTTACAGCACAAACAGTATGTTATGTCTGGGACGTGGAGGTGGATATAATCTATAGCAAAAGAAGTTATATATAGTAGCAAGAGGAACCATGAGTCGCAGCGAGGACTAGAATTAATTGACTTGCAGGTCGGGTGTTTTATTGAAGCTTTGTCTGCCCAGCACTTCTGCAGCCTCCACTCCCAGCAGATCTACCTGCAGATCAAACCAGAGCAAGACTTTTGATACAAAACTTCTGCGCCGTTTCATTTAACCGTGAGCCAGGCAGCACTAATGCAATAATAATTAGAACAGATACGACACACTAATGCTGTGCAAAAGCTGTGCAAACATGAATTAATACTTGTAATATCCCTGCAAGTCCGATAGGTAAATATCATTACAGCAGCAGTTCCCTCCACTCCAAGTGCCTAGTAGAGCTATTTGTGAGCATCAGCTAACAGGAAGAATTTCACAGTTTGATACAAGTCTATTGTGCTGCTTTGGAGAAGCCAATTAAATAGGGGATGAAAGCACTGCTGTCCCTGGGTGGCTTGGGCTGGCTTCAGGGAAACCGGCACATTTAAGTGGTGTGATATAAACAAATTTCCCAGGCTGACTAAATGGACAAAATGATCCCTGGAAGTGAAACACATTTTGTTCTCCTGTCCAGATTTTCTCTAGTTTATGCCAATGAAAAACCAGGATTCATGGTTTGAATTTAAGCATTTCAGCAAATTCATAGCAAATTATGATCTACTTAGGGCACCATTGCTTTTCTGCCACTAAAATCTGTACTCATGGGCTAGAGGGATAAAAATTTCACCCAGGATTATGTTTCTGATATTTGCAACACCATCTGCTACGCAGACAAAAGCTCCAAACATAAATGGCCAGCTTTGTTCAGCCTTTTCTGCCTGACAAACTACCACACAGGCAAAATGAATTTTTGTTGTCCCACCTGTCTATCCACTTATATTCTGGAGGCTTTGAAAAGGAAATGATAAGATCTCCTAAAGCTGACTCCTACAGCAAGAAATTACAGGGCTAGTCAATAGACAAACTCCAAGTCTCTCTGGTTGGTTATCTAGGATGTTGCATAAAAGAAATCTTTCCAGTAATTGCTCCCCCTGTTAGATTTGTGCAGTTCTTCATGAGACTGGGATGTGGCAAGGGGGTGCCAGACCCCCGGAGCCAGCCTGTGCTGCTGCAGTATTCGCTCAATGGGGGCCTCACATGGAGCCTTCTCCAGGAGTTCCTCTTCAGTAATTCCAGCAATGTGGGACGATACATTGCCCTGGAAATTCCCTTGAAGGCCCGTTCCAGCTCCACTCGGCTTCGCTGGTGGCAACCATCCGAGAACGGGCATTTCTACAGCCCCTGGGTAATCGACCAGGTAAGGAACTCTCTGGGTTGTTTTATTTTTAATACAACTTTAGACTGTTTTCAGTCTTAACGTTTCCCTTTTGTTGGCATGTGTCATTTCACTGAGTCAAGAAAAATGCTTTGTATAAAGATATTCCACAATTATAATAATCTAGCAAAATAGCAGACCACAATTACTGTTTGCTAATCTTGTGTTTTTAATGCACCATTTCCATGTGGGGTACTGAATGCCCATTTTGGAGCTAGTCAAGTCCCATACATGGGTAGAGCCACAGGTTCACATTGCAGAAGGCCTTACCATGCAACATGCAAGTCTGAGTTCAAATTTCAAAAAAATTCATTTAAAATCTATCCAAATGTGTAATTGGCTTGGTAGAATGTAATAGGAAAAACTATAGAAAAATATCACTCTAGATCCATCTTCTAATTTTGAAAACAAAGTTTTGTTTCATATTTGGGATTTGCTTCTATAAAGATTGTTATATTGCTTTGTATGACTTGGTATAAATCTCAATAAACCCCACTAAAGTGATTGCACTCTAAGTAGTGTTATTTGGCTGTCCAAGTTCAACTTGCTTAAACATTCATGAATGTTTTTTTAAAGGAGTTAGTTCAGGTCCTTAGGAGAAACCCAGAAACCAAACTCCCAGCCACGTTTAATGATGTGGTTACAAAACTTTACTTCCCATCCCTCCATTTAAAAATTTAAAAATCCTCATTCTTTCATTCTTTATCTTCATTGAATGTAGTTATATTAGTTCAGAACAATCAGAAACTGAATTCAGAATAACAAATGAAAATTAATTCTACCTTGCTTGCTGTTGAACAGTAAAATGCTGACGTCTTACAGTCAATGGCAAAACAGAGACTATTTCCCCAATTCTATCAGCAGATGCAATCTGATAGAGGTGCACCAGATTACAGTAGAGCTGAACAGTCAGTAAGAAAAATGACAGTGTAATCACTTTGCTCCTACCAACATTTATTTTTGTGAGCAGTTTTACTTCATCCAGGATGGAGTTCACCTCCCTGAACTTTAGATTTGTATAGCTGAGCCGATCTCTTTAGGACCCCTTTAAATGAAAAAGATATTCCCCTTCCTCATAACCTAAACTCTTTACAAAGTAAATTTGTCCATTTTGAACCAGCAGAATACATATGCATAGATCAGTAAATCTCTTCCTCCTCCAGGATGCTATGTCACATGTATGTTTGTGAAGACTTCTAGACATTTTTTCTTTTCAATAACAATTCCTTTCCTAATGTTTCAGATTCTTATTGGAGGAAACATCTCTGGCAATACAGTATTAGAAGATGACTTCAGCACACTGGATAGTAGAAAGTGGCTGCTCCATCCTGGTGGAACAAAGATGCCAGTCTGTGGCTCTACTGGCGATGCTCTAGTGTTCATTGAGAAAGCTAGCACACGTTATGTTGTCACCACTGACATCGTTGTTAACGAAGACTCTTTCTTGCAAATAGATTTTGCAGCATCCTGCTCTGTCACGGACTCCTGTTATGGTAATGACTTCTTAGTAAATCCCACCCTTCCTCTTCCTCTCCTGTACAAGAAAGTTCACTTGTTTTCTGGTTCCATTATTGATCGTAACGAGAACAGAGAAACAAAAGAAAGTTGCATGTTTCTGTTAGGAGTTGTAATATTAGTTTTTTTATTCTAGGTGTCTGAAGCCTAAGATAAACTGAAGTGTGTTATTCCCTCTGAGCACTTAAGTTGCAGTTCAATTCATTTAAGAAAAAGACTAACAGCTGTCTTACTCAAATCCATTTGCCAGTATGTGGTATCCACTGCTTGGGGTGATGTTGTGGTTTAATAATAAGCAGCTGGGTGTTTCCAGCATATATTTCTTGCTTTGTGTTTTTGCATTTTCGGTGAAGAGAAGTCTCAGTTCAGATCTCATTTGCACCTGTGTAATTAAGAAATCATTTATATCAGCATACATCTGACACACGCTAAGTCAGCATCAGCTGCAAAAATTTGTATCGTCCATAAGAAACAATAAACATGTATATATGTGCATGTATCTTTGCATGTATGAACGTGTGCATAGATACATGCACATATATGTGTGTGTATATATATACACATAATGATGCAATTTTTAATTACCTAGCTTCCTTTTTTCCACATGATGTGTATTCAGTGCAGAGCATGCTTTTATATGTGTATATGTCTATATACACATATAGACATACGCATACATATGCACATATAAATAAAAACATGCTCTGCACTCAATACATATCATATGGAAATTAAAAATTGGTTCATTATGTGAATTTTAGGATGCACAAGAAATATGTCTTCCTAGCTTTTGAATGCTTGTTTGTACATCTTAAATTACATTCTTTTAGCGTATGGTTTTGGGGTATAGATTATTTTTATCAGGAGGAGAATATACTATGTTGCAGCATGTAGCATGTGTTAATTGACTGGGTTGCTAACTATTCCTCTAGAATTCTGCATAAAAATGGAAAAAGGTTTTACGTTAAGTCCCAGAAGTGGCTTCTCTGATGTTGCTATCCTGAAACCAATGGAAGTAACCTGAGATATTTTACTCACATGCTTAACAATATTTTTTTCTTTTGGTATTAAAAAGACTGCGGCATCCTAAGATCATCTTTGCTAAGTTTAAAAGTGTTTTGGCAGCTTAGCTCTATACCGGCAAAGAAACAGTTCCTTCTTTTTTTGTTTCTTTGTCTACTACACTCACCATTATCTTAACTTAGTATTAAATTAGGCAGGACACTACCTAATCATGCTTCCAGTCATGACGAGCAAAGCATTTCATTTTGGTGATGGAGATTTAACCCTAAAAACTCACCCTTGTTTGTATCCACTTGTCCTCGTATTTCTATAGCACTGCCTTCTGTGCTTAGACATCAAGTAGGACTGATTGGGTGATTAAGGGTCATTCTCTGTGCATGAGGGTAGAAGAAATGGGTCTGTAGTAATCAAAAAAGATTGCAGATTTACCACCCCTGTCACTGCAACCATGCTCCATGTTTTACACAGCCAGAATGCCTGGCAGCTGGAACATTTACTTCAAGTTACAGTTCTGTGCCTATTATTATTTACTTTTTAATGGCTGCATAAAAGTTTATCTTGAAGTATTTAGTAAGCTTGACTAACCTTTATTTTTCATAATAAAAGTTTATAAGCCATAAACATCAAAACAATGAAATTGCTGATTTTTGCTGAGAAATGAATACATTAGTTTAATGTGGTTAGACTGTGTTTGAATGAAAGCAAGCTCACTAACAAACTCAATTTAAAATTGTTTATGCTGGATAATGAAATGAGCTGGTCTGGAGGAGAGTGGAAGAGTGACTAAACCGTCTTCTGACAGAGCCAAAAGTTTGAATTTGACTTGCTTTGTCTTACACAATGATTATATCCAACTGAATCTCATCCTTCAGCCTGAAAAACAAAAAAAGTTGCTGGTCATGATGCTGTCACATCACTTTCTTACATGCTGCAGCTACAGAAATTGGCTTGACTTAATCCTGACCACCTGACATATGACTTTATCTTTGCACTTGTTGTCCCTTGAGTTAGGTGGTGGATGTGGAGGTGTACTGCAACCTTCTCCTGAGCTATACCTGCTCAGTAACATGTAACGTATCCTCCAGCACTGCCATTGAACGGGGTAGCTTTGTGCTTCTGACACAAGGATTTGAAGAGTTTTGAGTGGTTATTTTGTCAGCATAGACTTGTGACTAACACCCTCTGGGGTTACCAGTTTATTGTAGACCTATGGATGTACATCTCTAAATTAAGTAACTAACCATCTTTCCACCCTTAGCTATTGAACTGGAATATTCAGTGGACCTTGGGCTGACCTGGCACCCGATTTTGAGAGACTGTCTTCCCACTAACGTGGAATGCAACAAATACCATCTCCAGAGGATTCTCATTTCAGACACTTTCAACAAGTGGACCCGGGTTACTTTGCCTCTGCCGCCCTATACTAGGTATCTCCCTCTGGTTTTCTGCAGAATAATTCTAAATGCATAACTATGTATTGAGGCATGACAGATTATTGCATTAAAATAATTGTACCTTGCCATTTTTTTTGATCCATGTATATAGCAACAAATAAGTATAAGTAAATGAAGCCCCATCCTGCTTTGCATAAAAATTGCCAAGCTTCTATGTGCATTTACTTTTCTTAGTTATTTAAAGATAGGAAATTCTTGTCCATCTTGTTCTGGGGAGGCACAGGGGGAACTTTTTAAAGAATCTCATGTTATCATCAGCCTCACTAAATTCTGGGTTTTTTGGTGGCTAATTGGATTGGCTGAATCCCCACTGCACCCTGTGCTTGCTGTTGTTGTCTATGAGCTGGTGTTTTAAATGTAGCATTTTTCAGGCTTCTTGTTTTTCTGTGCATCCCTTGTATCCTTTGTGTCTCTCTCAGCTTTGATGCTCTCGTCATTGTTTTTGCATATGCTCCATTTTCACCTCCTCTTCCTTTTCCTACATTCTTTTGTTTTTGAGGGAAGAAAAATTGTGGGATTTGTTGGGAGGCTGCAGTGAAAGGAGCAGTTTGGGACTGACAGTGCTTTTGGGAGTGCTGCTATATGGTTCCCTGCAATGCCCTGAAAACTGCTGGATTTTGGTTTTGTTTGTGAAAAAGATCTATCTAGGGACAACTGGGTAGTTCAGGGTCCCAGTTCATGTCCTTGATGTGCTGTTTTGCAGTGACAGCTGTGACTGTCCCCCGTGCCGTCATACCTGATAAAGCCAGCATAGAGCTAGCCCAAAGTAAAGCCCTGCAAACACACGTAGCATGGACGTCAGGCTCTCAGCACAACTTGACTCTACAGCTTTGCTCCTATTGCTGAGCCCAATCTCCTCATGTAGGCATAGGCTGAGCTAACTGCAGGCACAGAAGTACCACAGCACAGGCAGAGCCTATGCCTGTTTAAGAAAGTTGATATGAAAGATGACAGCTAATGCACATACAAGTTTGGAAACATAGACCTTTATTTTTTAGCAATTGTACTGAGAGCACCTATACAGTTACCACACGTTTTGAAATTAGTAGTGGAAAAGTCCATGTTCTATTACTAATCATTTCAGGCATCTAGACTCTTCCCTATCTTCAGTGCAGTGCTTTACATCAAGTAATACTACTTTTTTAGGACTTGATGTGAAGCACTGATCTCCTCTGCTTCCTCTTTTATACTGCTTCACTACATATTGTCTGTAAAATCCATTACTCCAATGGTTCTTGTATAAAGTGTGTAGATTTGTGTTCAGGAGAGGCTTTCTGGGGCTGAATAGGATAAATCAGGACTGGGCTTGATGTTCCAAACCAATTGAATTTGGACTTGAAAGGAACCTACCACCTGAGATAAACTCAGGTTTATAAATAACCGTAATTTTAAGACTGAAAAGTTTTTTGAGCAGTATATGTCAAAAGAAGTCTGATGCCCTACTGAGGCAAAGATTGCTCTTCTGTCCAATCCAATAACTATATTTGTTGGCTCAAGTAATAACTTTTCCGAAAAATATTAAGATAAGGATTGCATGAAAAAGGTTATTACAACCTTAGCTCACAAGCAAGGGAGAAGTTAAGCTTTAGAATAAGGAATAGTGCAGCTAATACGCCCTTTAGTCTAGATGTGATATAATTTTTATGTTGCTTTATTATTTCAAGCTGTGTAATAGCAGGTGTGTGTCTCCAGTTGTTTGTGCCTGTATATTTTAGGGACACGCAGGCTACGTAGATAATAGCTTGGCCTGGTGCACAGCACCCATACTTACATGGCGTTTTAGGGCTCGTGTACCCCAGAGTGCTATCTAACCTCTGGCCTGTAGAAGGCAACGAACACTTAGTTTTAACTTAGACTCAGAGCTGATTTTAAAATTCAAATACAAATACAAAGCTTCTCCCAAGAGCATGAGCTCCATAAATTGTTAGTGAAGCACCAAACCTAAAGCAGGCAGTGTAAGATATAGGTGCTTGTCTTTATTCCTAAAGGACTTTCTCAAAATTCAAGCATTTCTTTTAAAAAAGCTATTTGGTGAGCAACTAGACAGCACAGCAGTAGACTTCTCTCTGGATAAACTTGTTATTCATTCACCTCATGTAACGTGTTTACAAAGAAATAATTCATAGGATAACACTGACCTTACCATAAAAGGTCTATTTTTCCACTGAACAAATTTTGGGGGTTTTACCTGTTTATTTGTTTTGGTGTTAACAATAATTGTGATTTCTCTTCGAGTTTCAAAAGAAAACAGACTACACAAAGTTCAATGCTGCCACCTAGTGCTGTCAGCAAACATGGACTAGCTTGAATTTAAAATGGTATTTTTGATAAGTTACAGAAATTCATCTGCTCGCAGCTATTCAAATATAGGTGTCTACTGCTGCGTGAGCTGAATAGCTATCTGGGGTCCCCTGACTGCTTTGGCTACGTTTTCATCATCTGTCTTGGGAGCTGAGACATTTAATTCTCATAGCTATATCAAAGCAAGGTGTTTGAATAGGGAGCTAAGCCCCCTTTAATCAACAAAATGAAAATGATTTACTGAAAGGAGCCAAGATCACACCATAGATCATTTCTTAACATTTCCAGCCAAGCCCTGGATGGAGGGGAGGGAGGAAACTGCAAAACCAGGGTCATGCTGCGAGCCCTGCATGGGCGTTCTCACCTGTCCCCTGTAGATTTATAAATAGCAGCATCTTGCCTAGGAGCCAAGCCACTCCCTGGAGCTGCTCTTACCTAAGTGTAGTTGGGAGAATTCATAGAGAAAATGTTGGGTTGGTTCGTTGACTTGGACTGAAGCAATAAAACTCAAGCTCAGGGTGAAACTTGGAGGATTTGGATGATTCTGGCTTGATCCAGCTCCCAGCTATCCCTCAAGTTTGGATTTGTTCTGGGACATGTTTATGACTGGTCTGAGCTTCCCTTTGGGCATACCACCTTCTTCCTACCCTCTTCTCCACTGCACCAACCCCAGCCCATTTGCTTTGCTCTCACCGGCAATACCTTTCCCATCTCCCACACTCAGCATGCTACTGAGCACCCATGCTTTGTCCTGCTCTCAAAATGTGGGCGTCCTGCTCTCAAAATGTAGGCACCCCATTCTCGGCTTTTCAGGGACCTTGTTGTTGTCAGGAATCAGACCTGGGTTGTGATGGTATCAAACAAACCTTCCAAGAGCAGTCTAGCCTCAAGATTGACATTTCCTTTCAGTCAAAATAAGGATTAGCTTAGGTAGAAATACTACCTTTCTGTTTTTCTTTCTTTCCCAAAGGTCTCAAGCAACTCGTTTCCGCTGGCACCAGCCTGCTCCTTTTGATAAGCAGCAAACGTGGGCAATCGATAACGTCTACATTGGGGATGGCTGCATAGACATGTGCAGTGGCCATGGGAAGTGCACACAAGACAACTGTGTGTAAGTGCCGTTTGTTCCCTGTCCTGCCCAGCGCTGTAGCATTTCAATCCTCCTCTGTCATTTTAACAAACTTTGATACATTTTTTAAAAGGAAGGTGGATTTTGCTGTTAAAACTGATCAGGGCACCAGG
The DNA here is from genome assembly GCF_030936135.1 of Gavia stellata. NCBI lineage: Eukaryota > Metazoa > Chordata > Aves > Gaviiformes > Gaviidae > Gavia > Gavia stellata. The sequence continues at coordinate 14,454,260 of NC_082597.1, read as the reverse complement.
ACCACTTGGGAATAGAAATAACAAGAGGAAGGGTAAGTGCGGTGGTTGGCTCTGCCAGACCTCTGCCTGTCACATGCCAAGGGAGATGCTGCCAGTCCTTTCCTCAGTGGCAATGCATCGCCTATGCTGCATCTTGGCTCCCCTCCCACCAGGTAGGGAGAAGGGACCCCTTGAGTTTGCACACCCATCTAGGGACGTACAGTCCTGGAGCTTCCCAGAAGATGTTACCCTTATTCCTGAGGGGTTTCATGCCGTGTCCCCGTGCCCTTGTTCTGGCGCTGAGTTCAGAGGACCTGGGCTGGAGGTGGGATGTGTTCACTAAGCAGAAGGATATACACCAGTTCTTCACAAGGCCAGATTTTGCCTTGGGACTGGTGCTGCCTTGATGGCCTGATGCCTCTGCTCCATGCTAGGGTTTGCCAGTGGAGGCAGACTGGTTTGATCCTCAAACTGTCTGTATAACAGCTCACATAGAGCCCTGCAAAGCTAGCAAACAACAACCAGATCTCCCCAGATTTGTCTGTCTGGCAACAGAGAAATACCTTCCAGATGGATGTATTGCTTTTTTCCAGCCACAAATGGCAACAGAAATGGGAGAATGGTTGTATAATTGCACTGCGACTATGTTTGTTAAAATATATTCAGCTGCAGAATACACATATTATTGTGTTGTCCTCTACCCTGACAGCACTGAAGTACCAAGGCACGATCTCCCTGGTGAAATCTGCATAGTAGCAGAACACATTTCCATGCTGTTATCCAATCTTTGACTCGTTCTAAGAAGGTTTTTCAGAGGAGAAAAAAAAGGGGGACTGTATAAAGAAACAACAGGAAAGTATCCATCCACTAAAATTTTACAGAAACTTACTTAAAATTTAACATTAGCAGGACATTCTTAGGCTTGGCACATTCTCTCAGGTTTATCTATCCAAGTACAATGTATTTTACTGATTTTACTCTGTGCTGGCGTGTACTCTATATTAGCAGCTTGAATGATACATAAACTAGCCTTACTAAACTCATTTTTGTTTCATATTAACTACGAAGAGTGGCAGATGTTTGAAACCCCCATATACCAGTTGTGTGCTAGCAAATGATGCAGACAGCCTCTACATGGAATAAGATGGCACCTTAATGTGGAATAAGATGGCACTGATTAAACCTCTGTGCAGAGCCTTTGCCAGCTGAATTTTGCATTTCTTTTCCTCTGCAGCTGCGATGAGCACTGGGGTGGGCTGTACTGCGACGAGCCAGAGACCCCCCTTCCGACACAACTGAAAGATAACTTCAATCGCTCGCCGTCGAACCAGAACTGGCTGACGGTGAACGGGGGCAAACTGAGCACGGTCTGCGGGGCAGTAGCCTCTGGGATGGCTCTTCACTTCAGTGGGGTGTGTGTTCAGCACAGGGGCCAACTCGCTCCATTTGACAGTATAAATGGGACTGATTAAAAAAGTTAAATAAATAGCAAGGTGTTAAAAAATATCAGCACAACATATTAAACATATAACATGTAAAAAAACCTTATATCCTTTGCCTAGCTGAAGGTCAAAGTCAGACAGGTCCTACAGACTAGGGACAGACAGAAATAATCCAGGAAAGCAAATACCATGTTCCTGGCTATGCTGCAGCGAGGAAAATGAGATATAGTGTGTGTGACTCCTGCAAGGAGCCGTGGAAGGGCTTTTGGAGGTGGAGCTGATAGATTAAAGCACAGTCCAAGTATGTAGACATTCAATTCCACTCACTCGTAATAGCCTCCTCATAGCACTTATAACTTCCAGAGACCAGAATTTGGTGTGGCTTCTAATCAAGACCACAGAGGTAAATTAATAACTAGGCATTTGCATGTGTATAACTTCCACTTGGTCCTTGAAAATACATCCATGTGTAGCTTCATCCTTCAGGTATTTCATTGTTGTTTCTTGTCAGAATAAAATTTCCTTGTTTAGCTACATACGTAGGTATATAACTGCTGAAATACTGTTTGCTTACAGATAACCTCAGGATTACAAAAATGACAAAATAGTATTTTAGACATATGTAAAACTTGTGCTTGTAGATCTCTTCCATGCAAATTTGTAACTGGGTTTAAACTGTTGCAAGTTTTCTAAAATAAACTAACAAAAGTATTACATTTCCACTTCCTTCCAGTAGGACTAAGTAGGCACCACTAACTAATAGACTAAGCAATGGGAAATATATAAGCGATTATGGGAAAACACACATATTGCTGTGCCATTTGATGGTTTGCATAAATTGAGCCATTAGCACAAAATCAGTGATTCATTAATTCTGCCTGGAAAAATTTGTGTTTTACACTGGAGGCACGGATTTTTGTAACTCTTGTATTCAGAAGAAAGGTGAATACAATTCTTGATAATGAATGTTGTAAAGCTGTAGGTACAAGTAGCAACATGTATGAATACACAACAGGAATTTTTAAGGTGGAACATAACTGAAATTATGTCCTCAGGGAAGAACATTTATTATTCTGTTGTAGCTTTACCTTTTTTATAATTAGTATAACTTTGTACAGTTTTGAAGGTTTTACAACATGAAGTTGTATTAATAGTGACTGCATAATCTAGCACTTTTTATGTTCGTAAGTTTTGCCAGCCAACACCAGTCAACATATTTTTTCATTGCTTTTAAGGGCTGCAGCCGTATGTTAGTTACAGTGGACTTGAACCTCACCAGTGCAGAATTCATCCAGTTTTATTTCATGTATGGATGTCTGATAACTCCTAATAACCGCAACCAAGGAGTGCTGCTGGAGTATTCTGTGAATGGTGGAATCACCTGGAGCCTCTTAATGGAAATTTTCTATGATCAGTTCAGCAAGCCTGGGTTTGTCGATACCTTCTTCTGCCTATATAATTTCCTGTACTAAAGTAAGGTATTCCTGAATGTTTCATAAGAACCTGTGAGACATATTAATGCTGTGGTTTGGATGTCGGATCTTTAAGAGTTCAGCCTGTCCAGTCCTGTAGTGCATGTGCTTGTGCATCACCATTTGTGCAGCTGCTAGGCCAGAAATACAAGGGTAGTAAGGAGTCTGTAGCAGTCTGGTAGATTTGTAAATGGTTGCAGGAAGATAAATTAAGAGCTACTGTAATGATGCCCATCCTGTTCCTAAGATACTTTCATTTGTAATCTAGTTTCTTACTGACAAGAGCAGAAAGTCATTGCTTGAACTAGTTAGAAAACAGTGTGTAGAGAAGAAACTGAATTTCTGCAGATACCCATCAAAAGGATGGATACACTCAAACCCTATTTTCAGGTATTTGTGAGATTCAAATCATGCATAGATATGGGTGGACCTTTTCCTCACTGACTAATTTAAAAGACTTATTGAAAATGGGGCTGGGAGGCACCCATTACTTGTTATTTCATTTGAACACACCAAGAAATCACTAGCACTTTAATCGGACAAGAGATTTAAGTGTACTGTCATCTACTGTTGTAATGGAAATAAGAAAATTGTACTGGAACATTGCTATGTGCTGAACGGCTCCAGGTTGAAAATTCAAATCTTAATTTTACTTCAACATTCTCCTTCTTACCACTTCCCTTGATTAGGACCTTATGGTCATACCCTGCTAGTCTAGACCATTGTATTTGGTCCCATAATCACAGTTGGAGCACGTGAGGCTGCTCAAACCATGCCACAGTCTGGCTGCTGGCCCTTCCCACCTCACTCTGAGTTCCTGTCCCAGGGATGACATTGGGAGTGATCACGAAGGTTTTTCTTTCAGCATTCTCCTATAGGGGAACATAGGCTAGATCACCCAGTCTTCTCCTTCTTTCCCAACTTCCACATACTCTAGGAAACAAGGGGGGTGGACATGGTCAAAGCACCCAGCACAGAGCATTGAGAGGTGTCCTCCTTCTGTGGCTTTCCTACAACTAATTTCCACTTTTTATTTCAGCTTTGTGAACATCCTCCTTCCCTATGATGCCAAAACCATTGCGACGCGCTTCCGCTGGTGGCAGCCTAAACATGATGGCCTGGACCAGAACGACTGGGCTATTGACAACGTGTTGATCTCCGGCTCAGCTGACCAGAGGACGGTGATGCTCGACACTTTCAGCAGCGCTCCCCTGCCGCAGCATGAGCGCTCCCCTGCCGACGCAGGGCCCACTGGGAGGATCGCCTTTGACATGTTCATGGAAGACAAAACTGCAGGTAAAAGTTTCACATGGATCTGAACTAAAGAGCAAGAAGTCAGTGCAGCCATTTCCAAATCTTGCTGAGCCTCTGCATCTTTGTCTCACTGTGACGGATATCACAGGCAATCCCATTGCTATAGGGGTCTTTTCTTTTGTTTTTAGTTCACAAAATGCAAAATGAAAAGGTATAACGTAACTTCTTTTTTTACTGCATGAATTTACTTAGAAGATTAATTTCTCTTCAAAGAAAGAAAAAAGGATTAAAAAGTGCCAGGTTATTCTAAGCAGATTTCTTAACCTGAGTATCCGTTTCCTATTTCCTAACTTTTTTAAACATTCTTTAGTGAAGGTAAGTTACATTTTACAACTAAATTTTGTAGAGGATGTATTTCTGGATGTTTACAAGGCTCAACAGCTAACACTGCTGGGGTACCCTTTGTGCAGATGTGTAGGCAACACCCATTAAAAAGTTATCCCATAATGCCTAGTACAACAGAAGTTTATGTTTTGAGTAAGTCTCAGACCCTTACTTCTTGAACATTAAAAAACAATGCTATAATTCTTACGTAAAAGCATAGTAAGAGGTGCTTTGAGCAATAAATGTGATAAATGTAATAAATACGTACATGAGGAAGATGGGGTACTGACATTCTCAGGAGCAATACTAAATAATTCTCACGTAGGCTGAAAAATAAAGCCATGAATCACCTTTAGTGGTTAACACTACTCCCTGTTTTCTTTAATGTATTACTGACATTGCCATTTATTTTCAAGTGAATGAACACTGGTTATTCCATGATGATTGCTCGATTGAGAGGTTTTGTGATTCTCCTGATGGTGTCATGATCTGCGGGAGCCATGACGGCAGAGAGGTCTATGCAGTCACCCACGACCTGACTCCTACAGAAGGCTGGATTATGCAGTTCAAGGTAAAATCTCTGTCTGCAGCATAATTATTCAAAAACACATTTTGCTCCAGGTCTAAGTAGGTATTTCAGGAGGTAGGATGATGTATAGGCCTAAGCATGAGCCACTCCCTGCAGGGAAAAGTGTTATATATGAGGCTATCCTCATTTTTCTCACCTACTCCATGTTGGTCAGCATTAATACCACAGGCTGTTCTCAATGGTGATGCACTCTTCTCTTCTAGCACAGCAGTTGTATGGACATCAGGTAATAAGGCTATTACACATATACAAGGTGCCTATTTTGTCACAGACATTTTGTGAGGGAAAAGCAGCTCCAAAGTAGTCCACACCACTCCTATGTTGTCACGCATTCACATCAAACCTGCACTCAAACTGCCCTTCATACACCCCTTTACCTAAATGAAAGAAATAATCCAGCAATATATGGAAGTTGTAAAAGCCCTTTGCACACCTCTCCCATAAAGACGGGCTGCCTAACATAACAGAGCTGGGTGGCCTCCTCTGAAATATTCAAATCTTAGGTTGTGTGAGAGGGGAAACTAACTTGATTAGTTATGGGGTACTGGGGTAAAAGGCACAAGTGTCAAAACCTGGAAATCCAGAAATGTGAGCTGACTAGAAGAAAATGAAACTCAGAATATGGTGCCTGTTCTCAATCTTGGGAATATGATGAGATCTGCAGATGACTGGTACCATACAAGCACTGTTACTGCCATCATTTCAAGCAAAATTCTGCAGTTTTCAGGTTCAAACATTTTTTTAAACTCTAACCACCATCACAATTATTTCTAATTTACTCATGCTCTCTTCTTTATTAGGTTTCTGTTGGATGTAAAACCTCAGAAAAACTTGCACAAAATCAGGTCCATGTGCAGTATTCCACTGACTTTGGTGTTAGCTGGAGTTACTTAGTACCTCAGTGTTTACCAGCTGATCCAAAATGTTCTGGGAGTGTTTCACAGCCATCTGTATTCTTTCCTACAAAAGGATGGAAAAGAGTAACTTACTCACTGCCTGAAAACCTTGTGGGCAAGTAAGTATGAATTCGCTACTCATTTTGTCTTGGATTCAGTACCCTCTGAAAAACACAACAGGGGATACATCTGCTTATTTTTCTTTCAAGGAAAGCGCAGACTAGCAGCGTTCACGTTCATTACGTAATTTTATTTCCTATCAATCAGGATTGACCATGACTCTTGGTCTGAACAACCGGCAAAGTTATCCTTGCTTCTCTGCAGTCTGCTCCAGTACAGCATGTTCTGCTCTGTTCAGACAGCCGCAGTCAATTAGAGAGTAGATTTACGACCTTACTGAGTGGAAAAGTTACCCTTATTGTCTACAGTAGTCCACACATATGCAAACCATTTGTCTTTTTCTGCAAAATGAAAATCTCTTATATTCTTTGAGTAATCTGCTCAGGAAGTATAACCGAAATTGAAATTCTCTTGCAAGAAGACAGAATAGCTTTTTCCGGTTTCAGCAGTGTCTGGAATCCGTCCATATATCGTAGGTAGTACATGTGTGAAGAAGAAGATATGGATATGTGTAAGATCAATTTCAACAGATAATGCCAGATATTACTTGTGGAAGCTTGGAGGATAGTACAGTCATAAGTATAATGTGTTCCACCCACCTTTTTTCAATTGAGCAAAGTTGTTTTATACATATGTCTGTTTTTCTTCATTCCTTTATATCTAGTCCCGTGAGGTTTCGATTCTACCAGAAATACTCAGATATGCAGTGGGCCATTGATAATTTCTATCTGGGCCCTGGTTGTCTGGAAAACTGTAGAGGTCATGGGGACTGCCTGAATGAGCAATGCATCTGTGATCCTGGGTACTCAGGACCAAACTGCTATCTGACCCAAACACTGAAGGTAATTTTACTGCGTGTTTTAAAGTGTGAATTTTGCCATGTGTTTGGCTGAGAGAGAAGGAGATCGATTCCACTGGAAATTTAGCTTTGACTCCTGTCAGCCTGAAGATATACAAATCCATTTTCAGCCCTTTTATCATTTTTTAACAAAACTATTACTACAGTATCCACAAACAGGTTTGTTCTTTTGCAAATAACACTGCCCGATAAAGTTGTGATAAAGTTCACTGTCCATCCTTAGATCATCATTATATGATCTAAATCACCCTTGCACATATGATTATATTTGATCAAGACCTGTAGAAAGATTGTCTTTATCGTGAAAGAGCTTATTGAAGTAGGGAATACAAGAAAATGACATAAAATTACATAAAATTAATTAACCTAGCTGTTATTAGTGTTACCCTATAACAAGTGAGTGAAATCTAGTTAGATATTGCTAATTTAAAAGTTAAAATATAACTTAACATATTTAGAAAAGAATATGTAAAGAACCTCAAATTAGTTTAAAATGCAGTATTTACCATCTCATTTTTTCTACATCAGGTAAGAAGAGAATAGGTACGTGCTCCACAGAAACAACAGGTTAAGCAGCATTGTGTCTAAAAAGAATATAACTATTTGACTTTTCAGTTATCATGTCATTTGAATTATTACAACCTTCTGTTTTTCATCTGAGATACTAATTACATGAACAAATACCATGATCTGTCTGCAATTTTTAATTAGTAATGTATTCTTCACATTAAGGACATTTGGGATAAAATCCTAGCAATTTTAGGGGAGTTTTACTACTGTCTCCTTAAGGCCAAGATTTCACTCATGGCATTGCTTTTACTGCACACCTGGAGGTAAGTGGAAATCAGAGGTACATTCTAGATGGTTTTCACCGCAAATATTTGTGCAGACAGTTGCATAAATGTATATTCACTACAATAACCCTAAAATTTAATTAAAGTGCTGATTTTGCTGGGGACAAAATATAGAATAGCAATTGCTCCCATACATACTACATATGTACTGGAGTGGTTTTACATAGTCTTAAATAACCACAGTTATGAATTAGACATGCACATGCAAATTTTAGTGTGCTGAATCACCTCCCAAGTATGTTAAAATCTAGCCCTAACATATTTTCACACTTAGGCAATTCAGTTCAAGTGGCTAAATGTTCAGCCAAAAGTGAGTATGTTCAGTCACCCTGAAAAAAAATTTTACAGTGTTCCTGAGCTCTTCAAACATGTTTAGGTCAGTTCCAGCTGTGGTCATCATAAAGACTTAATTAAGATCATAATTACCTGTGCTTTATGTTAAACACCTTACTTACAGACTTTCCTGAAAGAGCGCTTTGACAATGAAGAAATTAAACCAGATTTATGGATGTCCTTAGAAGGTGGAAATACCTGTACTGAGTGTGGGATTCTCGCAGAAGACACAACCCTGTATTTTGGAGGTGCAACTGTGAGGCAGGCTGTCACTCAAGATCTGGACCTGCGGGGGGCAAAGTAGGTCATGTTTCCATGTCATTTTAATGGGAAACTCTGTTAAACGCTGACAAAGCAGCAGGTGACATAGCTTGTAGCTCAGGGAATTCCTAGGCCACCACAAGCATAGCGTTATCTCAAGTAGACACTAATTAGATTATGATTCTCAAGGCACTGATGCTTTCAGATGGGTCGCAGAGAGCAAGGCTCATCCTAGCACAGTAGAAGGGGTCTGCCATGCCCTGGTGAAGCAGCAGGTCCCCTTCCCAGGAATGTTCTGAAGTCAGCAACGCCTGTCCTGCAAAAAGGAGAGACACAGCAGTCTCCTGGGTACCACTGTCTCCACCCTGGAGGCACCAGCTGTGTCTCCCGCAGAGTTCAGAACATAACCTCTGCTGGTTGTCCTCTCTTGGGTGCCCATACAAGACCCACTCCATTCACATGCTGTAGAAAAGGATGACTTAACCAGAGAGCGATGAAATTATGTCAATTTAGACAAGATAAGGACATGATGTAGAAGACAACTTCAGCATCATTTCCCTTGGCTGTATGGCTTTAATAAAGCCACACACTCTGACTTCTGTAATTCAGCAAGAATTCACTGAATCACACAACCTTTCAGGAAGGAAGGGGGCCTCGGGGAGTCTCTAGTCCAACCTCATGCTCAAAGCCAGGTCTACACTGAATTCAGACCAGCTTGCTCAGGGTTTTGACCCATCGGGTCTTGAAAACCTCCAAGGACAGAGATCTCACAGTCTCTCTGGACGGTTTGTTCCGCTGTTGAGTTACCCTCACAGTGTTTTATTTTTTCCCCGTTATATCCAGCCAGAGCCTCCCTTGTTTTGATGTATGACCACTGTCTCCCAGTCCCAGCTATTTTCTCCAGGCTGAACCAGCCCTGCTTCCTCAGCCTCTCCTCACAGGGCATGTGCTCCAGCCCCAACTATTTCAGTGGCATCCATTCATCTTGCTTCAGTTTACCAACTTATTTTGTGTCCTTTATTGCTGCAAGGGCACCTCGTTAACTCATGTTTAGCCCCCTTTCCACCAGGACTCCCAGGGAACTGTTAGCAAAGCAGCTCCCAGCCAGTCAGCCCCCAACTGGTACCGTTGTAAGGAGCTAGTCCCTCCCAGGGGCAGGATTTACTAGGCAGTGTTTTTGGAAACCTTTGTTCTACTTGTACATTGATGTTACTTGCTTAAAAATGCTGGCATTTTGAACATTTTCAGCACATCTTAACAGAAAGCAAACATCTCAATTTGTGCAGATCTTTAACGGATGTAAACTTATACATTTACTCTTAGATTTCTACAGTACTGGGGGAGAATTGGGAGTGAAAACAACATGACAACATGCCACAGACCAACTTGCAGAAAGGAGGGAGTGCTGCTAGACTATTCCATTGATGGAGGCAAGTACATCTTGTAGTTTCAGCTAAGCTACAGCCTTGTTCTGTATTCAAGCACCATGAATATCTGAGAAGTTGTCAGAGAGATCCAAAATACTAAAATAATTTTTAATTGTGAAGTTATTTTTGTCCTTGTAAAGTTTTTTCCCCCATCTAAAATTTCTATCTCTTGCTCAGGAGTTTTCCATAATCCTCCTGCCTGATTTCAGTAATCAGTGGCTTCCAGCCAATTTGATTCCTTTATACGACTACAAGAGTACTCTTGCGATGAGTAACAGTTGCCAGCTACCCTTAGAAGTTAAGATTTGTCTATCAGAAGACCATAGCTGTTATTTTTTATTTCCTATTATCTTCCTTTAATCTTTTAGGTGATTCTACCATACACTTGTTTTTATTACTAAACCTGCATGTTTTCATTCTAGGGATATCCTGGACTTTGCTTCATGAGATGGATTACCAAAAATACATCTCAGTCAGGCATGACTACATCCTCCTCCCCGAACATGCTCTGACCAATACAACCCGCTTGCGCTGGTGGCAGCCTTTTACCATCAGCAACGGGATCGTGGTTTCAGGCCCTGACCGGGCACAGTGGGCGCTGGATAACATCCTGATCGGAGGAGCGGAGATCAACCCCAGCCAGCTGGTAGATACGTTTGATGATGGTAAGACAGGCTGTGACAGCCAATCTGTTGTCTGGCATTATCTTATCTAAGATAAGCCCCGTGAGCTTGCAAGCAAGCAACTTGGCAAATTTTTCATTTTGTAGACTAATGCTGTTTATGTACTATTCTTCATGCTACTAATAGGGGTGTGTAAATATATATACACATGTATATTCAGATATGTTTGTGTGTGTGTGTATCTATGTATATACCTATAAGAAAGACAACAATTTTTATTTCAGTCCAACTCATTTCATTTAAATTTCTGTATAGGAAAGTTTTATTTAATCATATTTTTTTAAAATAGTATTATTTAAACATTTTAATTACCTCTCTGGAGCTGATGTTTTTATGTCTGTTAGTAGCTTACTTATTGCGTGTCATGACAGATAGCATAAATTTATTGTTTATATCACTGAAGTACTGTATCTAGTGATACTGTCCTTGATGTTTACCGAGACAATGCAGTAATTGTATTTAACTCATCTTAATAGAAGGCACCTCTCATGAAGAAAACTGGAGTTTTTACCCCAATGCAGTCAGGACTGCAGGGTTCTGTGGAAATCCATCATTCCATCTCTACTGGCCAAATAAGAAAAAGGACAAAACACACAACATCCTGTCCTCCAGGGAGCTCATTATACAGCCAGGATACATGATGCAGTTTAAAGTAAGAAATGTTCTCTCTCTCCAAATTATGCAATGAAAAATCACCTAATATGTCTCCAGAAATTATTCTTCTTCCAACTAGGATGCCCAATTGGATGAATAATTAATAATGACTTTTTATTAGAATTTAAAGGAAATTCTGAAGTGTAGGGAATGGGAACCAGGAAGATTGCATGAATGTTAGAGGTCAAATTAGTCTGACTGTCTGTATGCTTTGGGGTTTACTGGGAGGGACTGGAAGTCTAATCGCTGTCTCATGAAATTACTGGATCATCAGATACAGTAGGAATTATTTTCTAAGGTAAGAATACATGGCATGCAGAATATGCCACTTCCCCCTAACTAGTGAATAAGCAGAAAAGGCAAGGTAGAGGCAGGCTGGAGAAGAGTGGCATCTTGAAAATGAAAAAGTGCTCAAGTAGAAGTATCCCTTCAATTACTTGTGTCATGGCAAACTATCTAAATAGTCAGGGAAACATTTCTGAATATTTTATTTTGGTTTAAGGCAGAATTCTGCATGGGTCAGAGGCAACATGTAATTGTTGTCCAGAAATGTTCTAGGCCCGTTCCCAAGCACCATGTCTTAAAAGCCAGGAACTAACATGAAAGCAAGGTTATCAAAATAGTCATTTATTTTCTTGTTATGTTTTTGTCTTGCTCTTCTGTTCGACAAGACAGCTCCAGAATTTTCCATTTTCCACTAATCAATATTTTCACCTTTTCTCGACATCATTGTCTATTTTATATTGACTGTCTAATATACTCCCTCAAAGCACTGCTTCCCCTACTCACACAGCATGCCATCTTTGAAGAAATTATATAAAAGAGGAGTCTGACATGCTTTTTACTACTGAATGCCAAGGCCCCCCAAGCTGCTTATTTTATGCAGTCTATCATCTTTTTCCTCTATTTTAAGAGCAAAAATTACGATAACCCTTCAGCATTTAATAGTTCGCATTACTAAGCTCTCATTCCAAAGGGTTTTTTTCTCCTCTCTCCTTCTTTTTCTTTACCAGTCACAGCAAAGATTTTATTTGTAAACTAAGAACTCAGCCCTAGTGCATGGCTGCCATTTGGTTTTGAAGCTCTTAAATTTAATCTTTCTATTATCTATTCAGTACTGTACATTGGGTACTGTAATATTTCCACTCTAACAGGACACAAATATGCTTATTGTTTAAAATATTCAGAATAATTCTGTTCTTAAATTGGATTGACTTCAAGTTTATGTCCACATTTTTATCATTGCAAATTATAAATTTCATAGGTATTTAATACATAGGTACTTCACTTTCTGAAATTCCAAGGAGCTACCACATCTTTGTGTTTCAGAAACATTGTTTGTTTAGATATTTAATTTGAACTTTAGACACTTAGTGTTAGGATTCTGTTTGAAAATAACAGTAGCAATGAAGTAAAAGTCATTAAGTAAAAGCAGTATCTGAAGTATTGCATCTTTTGTTTTCCATTGTTTTTGATGGATTTTGTCCAAGCTCTAAGTTGGCAAACTCTTTTATACACCATGTAAAGAAAAAACAGAGAACAAGACTTCATTATATATCACATTAAATGTCTACCTTGCTTGTTATAGCAGCCAATTTTATTTGTGCTATAGATTGTGGTTGGCTGTGAGGCAACTTCTTGTGGGGACCTCCACTCTGTGATGCTGGAGTATACGAAGGATGCCAGGTAAATGCGAGCAGAATACATAGACCTAAAAAAAAAAGTATGATATTAAAAACCTAGAGAGCTTTTATTTATTAAAACAATTACTTTGATATTCATCTTGTAACAGGATCTGAACAAAGCCCATTTGCAAGCACTGGGATTTGTCTATATAACTCCCATAAATTCTCTTTATAAAAGATCCCAGATGTTGACAGATTCATGGCATTGAGCTTGCAGTTACAGTCACGAGCATGCTCCTGTTAAAAATGTGCTTGCAGAAAACCACATTCACAGGAAACTGTTGTCTTAGTATGATACAAGACTATATATTTAGGACCAAGCTGTAATGAAGTGGAGGTTACTTAATTCCGATCTGGTCTTTAACTAGAAAAAAATTATTAACACTGTCTCCTGTGCTGCAGTATAGTAGTTCATTATAATTTGTAAAAGTGAAGGTATATTCTGTGCTCAAATGATTGTGGGTGAACATGGAGCAAATTCTGTCGGACTAAGAAGCAGACTCCTAAATAAATCTTTCTTTCACGCCACCCCAGAGGAGCTCTGGGTTCGACTCTGCTGTGTCCAACTCAGCACCAAGGGATTCACAGCACTCAAACCTGGTGCTGGGAAGTCCTCCCTGGCTGCACTGGGGTTTCAGCCTCTCACCTCTTGTCTATCTGTGGCTACAGAGCATGGAAACTATTGCTGACAATCTCTTGGGCTTGTTTAGTAAGACAGGCAATGCCATGACCCTTAAAAATTACCTGTTTCCCTTTCATTATTCTTCCAGTTGTTCCAAAACATTTTGTTTGTTTGTTTGTTTGTTTGTTTCCTACAGGACAGACTCATGGCAGCTTGTACAGACACACTGTCTTCCTTCCTCATCTAATAGCATTGGCTGCTCCCCATTTCAATTCCATGAAGCTACCATCTATAACTCCGTCAACAGCTCCATGTGGAGAAGAATAACTATCCAGCTGCCTGATCATGTCTCATCCAGGTAGGTTACTGAAAGGTCAGCTTACTGTGGGCCTATAAAATGTTGTCTGTCTTGCTGGCACCGTTCGCTTGGAACAACTGATGAATTAAAAATGCTTCTTTATTGCTGGATTTAGATCTGATCCATAATTCATGTTTTTCAGGAAGCTTTTTGTTAATAGAAGTGGCTACTGCCAATGACGTAGCAGCCACCCATTCAGGGTGGGTCTTTCCAGTTACTGAAGTCATAACCCCTTCATACCACATTTTTCATTACATCCGCTGCTGGCATATTTGAACATCACTGTACAGATGTGTTTAATTGCCAGACGTCATAATACGATGTTTGGATTTTGATATTTGCAGTGCAACTCAGTTCAGGTGGATTCAGAAGGGAGAAGAACTAGAGAAGCAAAGCTGGGCAATCGACCACGTGTACATTGGGGAAGCATGCCCTAAGCTCTGCAGTGGTCATGGATATTGCACAACTGGAGCTGTTTGCATTTGTGACGAAGGATATCAAGGTTTCATTTCTTCAATTTCTTTCTTATACAGCTGCTGCAGTCTAATCTAGCTCAAGATTAAACAAAAAGATAAAGACAGAGTGATGTAACATGTCTAAATTCATCACTGGAATGCTTGAGTAATAGCTTATAAATTAATAATTTGACAGAGCTGCAAATAACAGCTCTTCCCTCCCTTTACTCTTCCTGGATTGAAACAGTAGTCTCTGCTGTCTGCCACTGTATGTAAAGCCCATTCAGCCTTCATTAAAGGCAGAACATGGCTACCTGCTTACCCAGAAATGGCTTCCACCACTGTACTCCTTCCAAGGGTGCACTCACTCCCAGGGGATCCAGATGTTGGTGACTGGCCCCTGTAAGGGACTCAGTTCTGTGCCCCATCCGGACAGAGTGCTCTGCTCTAATCCCGCAATGCAGCTAAGCACATGCCTAATGGTACCTGAGTGCCCTCGTTAAATTCTAAGTGCCTTGTGGGAGTGGCGCCAGTGTTTAATGCCTTCCAGGACAAAGTCTCATAACTTTATGAGATCGGATCCCTTCCCTGTTTTAGACGCATTTCCCTTCAACCGGCATTTTGAGGTTTCTCATATTGGCATCAATGCAAAATAGGAGAAACCGTATTGCAGTTCTTGAAGTTATACTGCTGTAAAAAATAAGACTCGCAGCCTCAATTTTCTAAAAATGAATACTGAACAGCAATGTGCACATTATTAATGGATCTGCTGAAATATATTGAGCCCGTAGTCATACTCTATATGGGCCACAACCTTGAATGGTATTACAATGAACTGTAACTCAACTTTCTCTATTCTTTTGATTTTTGTGTTTTTCATAACTTCACTGTGTCATTTCTAGGTGATGACTGCTCTGTTTTTAGCCATGACCTCCCCAGTTATATTAAAGATAATTTTGAATCTGAAAGAGTCACTGAAATAAACTGGGAAACCATTCAGGGGGGAGTGATAGGGAATGGATGTGGACAGCTGGCACCCTACGCCCACGGAGATTCGCTGTATTTTAACGGATGTCAAGTACGACAAGCTGTGACTAAGCCTCTGGATCTCACCCGAGCAAGGTAATACTTTGAGCCTAAAACGCTCTTTTAGCAGCTCGTGAGAAAGGAAAGTCTTCATATGTACGTGCAATCATGTGGGCCAGTATTGATGAGGATGGACTGACCTGGCTCTACCATGCAGTCAGATGTGGCTGGCAGACAAACATTAGGGTTGGCAAAACGCTTTGTGACTTCCATTTGGGAGATGGAGAGTGAGGAGGAAGCGATGTCAGATGAAAAGGTCAGATGTTTTCATCATGCCCAACAGAGCACTGCCTAGTAAGCCAGCACTGACAATGAAGCCGTTGGCAAAGACTGGACACCAGACTGTCTGGACCAGTGCCTGATCTGATAAGACAAATCCCATGTTTGTATGTGCCTCCACGATGGTCATGACTAAAGATGCAATTAGTAATTACGGACTCATTTTCCTGTTTCAGTTGTCAAATAGAATTATATTCACCTGGCAATGAACAGTACTATCTTTTTCATCTATTGAGCCTCTTTGGCCATGGAAAAACAAATGCAACCAGCCTGTGCTGGCTCTTAACAGAGTGACAGCTTTCTGGACTGGTTTGTATTTAGTTGTCTAAAGCAAGATTAGAAAGAGGATGAATTGGCAAATGGGCCAGATATAAATCAGGCTGTTCCTTTCTTATTTGAGCACCCAAGTAGAATACGATAAATCTTTTCTGCACTTTAATATAATAAACATTTGCCTTTTTTTAGCTTTTCTTGCACTCATTTGCATGTTTATGTTGTTTATGTATCTCAGTTTTGTGCAGATACATTGTAAAATTGGATCTATTACCTCCAACTACATGGCAATATGTTATACATAGTAAACTACTACTTTGAAAGGGGAGCTGTGTTTGAGAGATGTGAGAACAGTTTATTTTGCATGTTAAAAGTAATGATTCTTGAGGATGCTCAAAGTTTTAATAAGGTAACTGCAATAAACCTGGAAATGTTATTGTTCCTGTTTAAATACTTCCTGCATATTGAAAATACCTTTTCTCTCTGTGTTTTACAGCAAAATCATGTTTGTTTTGCAAATTGGAAGTATTTCACAAACAGACAGTTGCAATACCAATCTGAGTGATCCTAACACTGTAGACAAGGCAGTGCTCCTCCAATACAGTGTAAATAATGGAATTACATGGCAAGTAATTGCACAGCATCAGCCAAAGGACTTTATACAAGCCCAAAGAGTGTCTTATAATGTTCCCCTGTGAGTACCCAGTCACATTTCATTACCTCTAAGTTCACAACATACATTTCTGCTAAGAAAGAACCTATCTTTGTATCACTGTCAAAGAAAAAAGGTTGATGAGAGGGTAAACAAAGAAGAAAACTTAAGGGGAAGGCTTATTAAGAAAATCCAGCTTAGTGTTTACAATATACTTGAAAGAAAAACAGAATACTTGTTTTAAAGATATGAGGGGGAAAAAAATTCCTCCTTATCTGTGTGCATTTTTCACCATTAAATGTTTTGCACATACGGTGTGTTGATGGTCAGGGATGTAGAAATAACACTTTGACTTTGCTCTCAGTTTGTGTTGGGGGGTAGATAGGGCTGTGCAAACCACCGATAGTTTGGAGCTCTCACAGGCTCTTGCATTTGTGATGACAGGGAGGCACGAATGAAAGGAGTCTTACTGCGCTGGTGGCAGCCCCGTCACAACGGAACAGGTCATGATCAGTGGGCTTTGGACCACGTAGAAGTCGTCCTGTGAGTATCAGCTTCACCTCATTCCACCCCATCTCAGAAAGCACTGAAATTCCTCCAGCATGGCACGAGTGTTAAGCTCAGTAAGAAACGTTATGGCCCAGGGAAACCTTTGAGAACCAGTCTTTGCTAATACTCTGCCCTGACTGCAACTGTCAGCGGTTAAGACAGCCATGAAATAAGTGGCACAGCAGGGGTGTGTGTTGTGCATCGTGGAAAAAGGCAGGAGGGAAAGCGGGGCTTTATCACCACTGAGTATTGGTGTGGTGCTGTAATGCAGCAATGCCTGCAAAGTATATTGTGCTGGGACATAAGAAAGAATATTTCTGTTCAATGCTGTGCTGCCATGTAAGGCTGATTTATATCCTTTCAAAGATACAAAAGACTCTGCTGTATTGCTCTTGCACAAAGTAATGTTGTTGTGCCTCTGAAAAATTTGTGTTAGCAACTAATGCCTTATTCATTTCCTTTTTTTAGTAAGAAGGATACTGTTCAGAAACAGGGTTCACTATATCAGGTTCCTATGGTCTGAGCTCTATATTCATCCCCTTGTCAAGATTTTACCAAGTAAAGTGTCTGCACCCTCCTGATTCTCCCATTCTTGAGATGGGTTTCGCTGGCAGCTAATCCGTTTTTCCTGTGTTACGTCACAAAGAGATGACCTGCTTTTTCTCTAACAATTTAGTTCCAGTAGAAGTGAAATGCTAGTGGCTTCACGGGAGGGAACTCATCGCTGACAGTGGTTGGCAGAGAGAGGCGTGCCTGCTCCATAGATAGGTTCAAACATTCCTTTTATTGAACAATTTAAAAAACAGCAATGAAGAAATTAGGCTTGGATAACCTCCAGACTGTTTAATTATAACCATGAGGTTTCTGAATTAGCAGAGACACTGCAAGTAATGTTTTGTAATAGTAGCAAAGTGAATTATCTGATTGCTAGTTAGCCCTGTTCTTCTTTCCACCGAGAAGCACCAGCTTGCATGGCACTCATATCAACCCCAAACCAAATTGGTCCCAACACTGAGCAACTGTCCACGCTCTGCTGCTCTGTACACACCTTGCTGGGCTCTGCTTCCATAACATTAAGCTTAAAGCTTGAAGGAACAGAGGGACAGATGTGATTCCTGGCTTAGTTAATCAATGGCTGTACGACGCTGCATCAGGAAAGATATGAAAGAGTATGAACTTGCAGGAGGTTCACAGTGTTTAGGAAACCATGGAAAAGGGAACTGGTAGTTCTGAAACACCCCCATGTCCTTCTGCCTTGTAATTAAAAAAAAAAAAAAAGAAAAAAGAAAAAAAAATCAGGTGGGGAAAAAAAAGAGCATAATATCCAAGCATTGAATTAGGGAGTACAAGTAGGAATAGGACAGATCTTTTAAACGTAATTCTTAGGCTGAATTCTGGAGAACTTCCTTGACAATGAGATCTGCCAGGTTTTAGACCACACATACAAGTTGAGTGGTGACAATGAAATATGTTATACTAGAATGGAGACAGCAATAGAAATGCTATAACAAGTAATCACACCTTGCCTAGAGAAGGAACCAGCTGGGCAGACAGTACCTTCTCCCTTCTCTTCTTTTTCTGCTGTTGCAGAGCTTTAAGGCTCTTCTGAATATTGGCCAAAATATCAGGGTAGAGACAGAGAGTTTCCACCCTGTTCAAGTGACACCTGGTACAACTCAAAGAGGAAGACAGACCAAACCAGACAGATTTCTCCCTTACCAAGTACTGTGAAATGCAGTGCCATGGCAGCATATTTCCCAAAGGCCAGATGTGGAGATCCAGCCCCTGCTAACTACAACACGTGAGATGTGCTGCTCTCAGGAAAGGCAGAATTACATGCTGTGGTGCATCTGGTTCATATGCCGGCATGTGCTCAGACCTGACAGGTGGCTTTGACCCCTTTTGCTTAAGTTCTATCTGCACCTTCTAATTCATCAAAATATTTTGTAGGCCTCTTTAAATTTTATTTGCAAGAAACCCACAAAGGGATCGATAAAGCCTTTGGAAGGCTTTCTGAAGGGAAGCGCACTGTTCCTTGTCAATAGATACTCCCACCTGGGTTTTTCTTTAGCTCTGCTGTTTCACTCTGCCACCTCACACTGGTCCCTTTGCCCCCCCAGCACTTCAGTTTCTTCACCTGTAAAATGATGAAGACACTCGGTCACCTCCACAGAGTGCTTCCAGGCATACAGAAGGGAGTCTATTAGCACTAACCCTGGATGATCCTGCACACACCAGGGCTACCAGGATTCATACCATGAATACTAGGGCTAGGACTTAGCTTTAATTCTTAGTATTCCTTCATTTTCCAATGAAGGGCACAGAAACCCTCCCTGCCCCTGGGGAGAGCAAGCCACCTCGCCCGGGCAGCTCTCAGCAAGAGCCAGGCAGAAGCCTACTGACTCTCCAATGACCACCTATAGAATTAATGGGAAGAGGTGCATCCCTCCGGTGCTCTGCCCCTCCATCAAGATTGCCAGAGGAGAGCTCTGTGGGCGATAGCCACCCCAGGGCTCTCTGGCATGGCTGCAGGGAGTCATGGCCCAAACTAAAACCATTCACCAGGGTGCTGTCATCACCTCTTCCCATTAATTCTAGAGGTGGTCATTGGACAGTCAGTAGGCTTCTGCCTGGCTTATTCATCCCAAAGCTGGGATACCTTAGGAAACATCTGTGCCTTGCAAATTGGAAGTAATTCCTGCCGACGCTCTTACCTTCTCTCAGAAAGACATGAACATCCCTGGCTACAGGATCTGTCGATGGTCAGTGTCTAACACGGTCTGTGCTTGGTCCTCTTATAACCCTGCACTCCACCACCCACCTGAATGAGACTCTATGCACCTCTCTGGGCGCCATCAGAATTATCCTCACTGGCCCTGGTTTAAGTCCTAGACCTTCATGTTTGTTTGTGATCTGTGTACCCAGGTTGCCACAGAAGGCAAGCCTCTAGCCTGTGAGGTGTTACAGCAAGAAGCCAACCTATACTACGAGGTGTGGTTTGGGACGTACAGGAATTCCTGGCTTTCCACACATGTCGTCTTGTGTTTCCTCCACTACCCTATGGGCTGACAAAGAGACCTGATTTTCCCAAATGCCCTAGGTGTTGGCTTGGCTGCCTGGACCCCCAGGTGCACACCTAGGTGCTGTGCCGGCTTTTCCTCAGCCCAC
Source organism: Gavia stellata (assembly GCF_030936135.1). Lineage (NCBI taxonomy): Eukaryota > Metazoa > Chordata > Aves > Gaviiformes > Gaviidae > Gavia > Gavia stellata. The sequence goes on along the minus strand of NC_082597.1, from coordinate 14,433,926 downwards.
AGGCAAGTGAGCCATGCTCTTTCTTGAGCAGACTAAGGGCTGGAGTAAGAGGGCAAGCAGGGAAAGCACCTGCCTGCAGGGCGAGTTGGTCTGTAGGGAGGTAGGACAACCAAGGACTTTCTTTATCTCCCATTCAACATGGGGGATGACCCTGCTCCTCCTTACAGTGCTCGCCCCAGGGACAAATCTGTGAATACCTGCTTTCATGGCTCAACTCTTCTCAGCAATCCAAAGATTTGAAATTAATTCTGTCACAGGCCCAGCTGCCAAGTCGTAGCACAGATACCGCTTACAGCTGATGCACAGACAGAGTCATGACATTCTGTTCAGTCTAATTGATTTCTGAGTCAAGGGTCATCATCCTCTTACCAGCAAACACATTTTCAGGATGCAATTTATTTGTTTCCTTTTTGCTCCCAAGATAGTTTGCTGGGGGTAAAAATTAACCTGCATATTATGATTATACATACATACAAAATACCTGACGGTGATAAGAAAGGCCAAAGACGGGTGCTTTTGTATGTTACTTAGGATCATTCTACTTCTGAATGAATTATTTTAATCACTCATCAAAAAGCAGTATTGTTAAGGCTGTGATGCAGCTGAAAATGGTGCTCAAATTGAGCACCTCTTTTGAACAGGTGAAATGCAAAACCTGCTTTGAATATGTTGTACATTAAATTGGTCTTGCCAGCTAACCACTTGCCAACTTATTTTAACGACAGTTGACGTCTATCCTGTGGTGGGGAGAGGATATTAGTTACCAAGTTGTCCGGTTCCTTTTAAAGCTAGTGCCAATTATTCCTCACTAGTGCAGCATTTTTTCTCTCCATTCGTAAAGAAAGCTTTGGGCACAACTCTCACATGTTCCATGTGGCTCTTCTTAGGATGAAAAAGCATTTTACCCCGGACTTAAGAAAGAGTGCTTTTTGGTGCCCCTGTACTTCTGCCCTAAGAAGAGCCCGTGTCTGACCCAGCATTTCATTTGCACATTGTTTTTTCTCGAAGCACAGCTCTCAGCCTGTCTGCTGCACAGACACCACACACTTTTTTGCATGTGCATTTGGAACTGCCATGTCTTTGTGTATAGCGCAAGCCCTTATTGACCCCTTATAAACTCAATTCTGGTCAAAGGTATTGAGAACTAAAGGGCAACGATAAGCTGAACACTAAGGGTCTGATGTCGCTTTCTTTGCACCCCAAAACTCGTTACGTGATCCAAGGGAATTTGAGTCGTGCAAAGATTGCAAGAAATATTATCTCCACCCACAGTTTTATGGTTAACTGTTGGATAACAGAACGAATCCCTCCATAGCCATCACTCCATGCTCTTCATTGTCAAGATATTCTCACGTTTTTGGCACAAATGATTTAGTGATCTTATGATTTAGTGAACTTATGTTGCATTTGGTGCAAAGAATGTTTATCCTTATTTTGATACATTAAAATACAAATTATATATTGCAGCTCTAACAAAGAGTGCTCATATGGAAAAGCATTTTCATCTGCTTCATTTTTTTAGTAAAAAGCAATGATTTGAAAAATGCATTTAAATTCAAGTATCAACATATTTATAATAAAGAACAGAAATAGTTCAAAAATTAGGTAATTATCTGAATATTCACAACATTTATGCCAAATTTAGTATGATGCAGTCTGTGCTTTTATGACATTTTTATGATGTTTCTAAAAAGTGCATGCTGAGTTTTATATAAAATAAAAATATAAACATTGAATTGAAATATCAGGAAATAATTTGTTCAATTTTTATTTTCAAAAGAGACGAAAAGTCCTATATTGCCTCTAAACCTCATCAGGGTTTTATGACTAATCACAGTGCTGCATGCATTGAAAGGCATTTTCTAACTTGTGTTGTATTTCATTGTTTGCTGTCATTGGTTTTACACTAGAATAAGGTAAGTACTCTCCCTGAATCAATATCAAATGTATGTTGCTGTTACAGCTACAGTTCTTGCACAGTTTTGTCAATGATGGGTCGGTGGAAAATCATTTGTACTCTCTGAGATGTGCCACATAGCTCTTGAGGGCCCTGATCCTGCAGCTCTTCCCCAGGGAGCATTGGGGGAAGTTAAACTTAGCAGAAAGTGTTCAGCAGCTCGCCCTGTACCGCAGTGGGAGTGTCACTGAGGCTGCAGTGAGAAGGGCTTCTCCTTCTCCTGCGGTGCGAGGAGACCTGCCAATGGAGGGCACCCAGCGCGTTGCGTGGGCCACCTCTCAGCTCCAAGGGGGAATTCCCACTTTTTTCTGTAATTAATGACCACAGAGCTGAAGTTACAGCCAGGTAGTGTACGTCAGTGAATCTGCATGGTGGCATAGCCACGCGTGCCCCTTAGACACACAGCACGTGTCTCTCAGGTAGTTCTTTTATCTCTTGTAACTCTGCTGCTTTGTGCTGTCGCAGTTAATAGATACAACTAACCAACATAGTTACTGAGTTCTGGGGTCAAATCTTGACCTCACTGGAGCCAAAGAATGTTTGTCATTGAGATGAGCCATCAGGACTTCAGTCAGAGCACATCACCTTTCTCATTGTAGTACCCTTCTAACAAAGCATTTGTAATTCAGCCTCAAAATTTACCCCAAGCCTAGTCCTGAGAGGCATGCCATTGCTGTTTTCTAAGGCTTTGTTCATGTTTCATTTTGTTATCCAAATATTTTTGTTTCTATTTGTTTCCTATTGTTCCCTGTCAATTAAAAATAAAAACACAGAAATAATGAATGACATTAGTATATACTGGGTATTTTTACCGCATATTTTTCATTCCATTCAGCTATGTTCTATTTTCACAAATTTTAAATTGCAGACTTGTAGTTCAAACTGTGCTTTAGGAAACACACAATAGCCAGAATGCTCTATTAAAGACTAAAGACCCAGAGCAACTCCTTCTCATAAATTGGTTTATTGTAGGTATTTATTGAACATGCCCTAGGCAGAATTTTGTTCTTCTATATTGGCTGCATATTGTTTTCATCTAACTAGTATAATTCCAGTGACTTCACTGGAAAGTTACTTACAGTTTCCTATGTAAGTATTATCTTCTATTTATTTTTTAATATTTTTGCACTCAAAACTGTAGAATAGATTATGCAGTAGTTTGCTGTTTGCTCCATCAGCAATATACAGATAGCTACTTTGGATCTGTACTTTTCTGATTCACTGATGGTTCAGTGAATGCACAGAAAAGGCAGAAGGCTCAGCAGATGCTGACAGGTCATTACACACTTGCAAAGCAGCCTCCAAGTTGCCACTGATACCCAAACAAAAGTTCCCTCTACACCCTCCATTATGGGAGGAGGGGGTCTGTTCCTAATACAGCTTGATGCTGTCTGGCACATTTTGGGTGCTCCAAACAAAAAACCAACAGCAGAAGTATTTTATCAGTCTGTAAAAATACAAATTAGATTTGTTATTAATAGTATTGAAAGCATTCTTAAATCCACCAAATGCAAGAAACGCGTAAGTAGTGCCGCAAACTATATTATATAATTCTTATTGTGATCTTATAAAGCACTGTTGATCTCTATTATACAGTGCTTGCCTCCTACCAATGTATAAAATCAATTCAGAAACATAAATATAGACCTATTCTCATCTTGTGGATACCAGACTATACATACTATACAATATGACATGATACTTCAATACACAAGCTATACCTATTGACCTATAGCAAGAGTTAAAATCATGCCATTTTCTATAGCAGGCATGAAGTTTTTATTTATGAAGGGTTTTTTTGGCATCCAAACAGTAGTTGGAAAGCCCATCCCAGACATCAGTGAGAACAAGTATGAACCATGTCAGTGCAAGTAAAAAAAATAAGCATTTAGTTCTTAGGAATTTAGATTACTCTTATTTTTCACACACTGCACTGCTCTGGTGTGCAGTGTAAGATAGGGAATATATGTGTTTTCTTTGTTTGTAACATCTTGATCATCTTATAAAATAACAAAATAGAATTATATACATAAAAAATAAGTAAATCTCTTAAGTTATTAGGTAATCCCCTCTTTGTTCCTTTCTTCAGTTCTTTCTTTTCCTTTATTTTTGTTGGGTTTTTTTCCTTGTTCGTTGTTTTAAATATCTTCATCATAACTTTAAGGCCAGACAGAATATGATTAGGCATTTGAAGTGAAATACAGGCCAGGTGCACCTAGCAGTGTCTAAAATGGGTCCTGAAAATCTCTGCTGAGCTGCTGATGAATGTGAGCAGACCAAAGGCAGCAGGGAGAGGGGGGGAACATGGAGGCCCCCAGGCCAAGAACTGCATCTCAGCATGTGCCCTGGCTGCCCAAGTCATGCCCAAGCTGAGGATCTCACAGCCGAGCTCAGTCCTAAATTTAACCAGGTCCAGAAACAGCAAATTTTTCAGCCAAACACATTGACAGGCTCCGTTTGGCCCCATGTACCTAGAGTGAGGCCACTTGGATTTGGGTAGTGCTTTCTCCCAAGCCCCTGTCTCCTGTATTTTGGCTGCAGAGCAGCCTTCTCCCAGCAGAGAGGTGCTCTATCCTCACTTCATGGTTAGGATGCTTCCCTGAAAGGTTGGATGTGGCCTTGAAGGCCCTGTGTCTAAGGAACCACCCACTTCCCAGGCAATGGGAATTAAAGGGAAAGCAAGATTAAGACCTCCTTCAAGCCTCATGACCAATGGCAGCCACTTTCAGGAGTGGGTTCGGGGTCGTGATTTCTCTCCTGCCTTCCTCAGTGAGGCACTCAGCATTGCAGTGAGGGTGATGTTCCACAGAGATGAGTGTGGGACCAGAATAAAGACTGATCTTCAATGCTTCTTTGCACTTGAGCTACCAAGTGCTATATAAAACTACATAGACTCACCACTGTCACTCTCACACAAAACCCTTACAAATTAGCACAGACCTTTTCACTTGAAGAAATCAGGACAAGTCAACCTCAAATATCAATCCCTCCCCTAATTGCCAAATGCTCTAGAGCGCTGCCTTACTGTGAGAGCACCAAAAGTTGTGCTGAGTCTAGATCTGTTTGCATTCATTGTCACCAGGAGCTGGATTTTGTTTCATTCTTGTATGTGCATTCCAGTGGCAAAAAAAAAAAAGTGTCATTTTTCTGTAAAATTGGGTGAAGAAATTTGCAAAGCCCTGGAAAACTAGTTGGGAAGCAGCTTGGAATTGCTTAGGGGTTTATATCCTAGATTTTGACACAACTGCTTTTATTCAATTTAGTCAATCACGTTCTAGATCAGCTGTTGAAAAGGGGGTAATTTTGTTATACAGATTTTTTTAGATTAAGTTATCATACTACAGCAAAAGCTATCTTTGCCTCTGGAGGATCATACGTATTTTGCAAAGCACGCAATTATTTCTTTTTCCTAAGGGCCACATTCACTAAAAACAAGCTTATGCACTAGAGGGGAAGGTATGACTGATTACAGTATGAGTAGTTACTTTTTACTCACAGAGAAAACTCACAAGTGAAAACCTGCCTTGCACTCACAAATGGGAGATTTGTTGACTGTAATGTCCACTGCAGGCCTTTACTTCACAGATCACCTTTAAAATCTGATGGAATTCTTTGTTTGGAGGCTCCTGGCAACATTCAGTCCCTTGGAATAGAGACACTTAGACCAGGCATCCTTCTGCCACTTCAAGATGAAGCTAGAAAGCACAGGGTCCTAAGAGAGGATTAGGAGAGGGAGTCGGAAATCAGCCTGAGACTGCACAGATTCACTGCAACTTTGCAGCTCCTTTCCCCTGGAAACAAAAAAGAAAATTTGGCCATGCAGTCACCAGCAGTTCCTCCCAGGTGAAGATCTTTACGCCTGTGGGAGTTGTCCTCAGGGTCTGCATGGTTAATGCTGTGCTCCAATCTCTTAAAGACACTGCAACCTCTGACTGCATCTATGGGGAGTATCTTGTATGCCATTCTTCCATGTGGAGAATGGGGCTCTCAGGTGGCTCTAAAATCTAGAGTCTGGCTGCAGTATGTGATACTATTTTTATTTTTAAAAGTAGTTCTCTGATCAAAAGGTCTTTCCCATACCCGGAGACTCTACAGTGCAGTGTGCAAGAGTGACTGTCTCTCTTACAGCCACACCTTGGCTGCTCTATACGGGTGGCCAAGTGCTCTACAAGTAGTAGGTCTGAGAGGGAACATTCTGTATCAGAATTACAGAATACACAAACCTTTTCATTTTCCTGTAATTCTAAATGCAGTTTGGCTGTAGATTTATGTAGATCTGTATTTGTGTGTATGCTGGGGGTATGGATATGTATGTACAGGGACTAAGAAAAGGCAGAGCCAAACAAAGCTCTGTGGCTGTTCTGCAGCCCCCTGCCACAGCAGAGGCAGTAGGATGTAGAGGCTTTGTAGTGCTGCACATGCAGTTCTGTGCCATGAGTAGACTCACAAGGATGCACCACAGATGTTACAGCTCCATTTCCAAAGCTGTTGAAATTTAGAAACTGAAGGTGGGATCCAGCCCTTAGGAGTTAGATGGGTTTTGGGTACCAAAGTTCTAGCCAGCCATCTTGTCCACCGCTGCCCTCTCATGGTTCTTTCTTCCCTCAGTGGAAGAAATAGAAACCTATGTTAGGTGGGATGGGTCTTATCTTCCAGGCAGGTCTTCCGAACAAGTGTCCCTTCTTTACTTAGGCTGCAGTCAGGGTGCTTCTTGCCTGGTCTCCTCCCACACATGATGATGCTTATTCCCTAGATCTTCCTTTAATTTTGGATGGGGGTGTATAGGGGAGGGAAATGTTAAGTTTGCATAAAAGTGTTGCACTTCATTTCCTACATAGTGCAAGTGGAAGATAATGAAGTGGAGTAAAGCTTTTCTTCTGTTCCTGAGATAAAACAGTTAATGATCTAAGACAGAAGGATAGCTAGAGTATAAAACCACTGTAGAGAAATGCCCTATATTGAGAGGGTATGAAGTGCATGTAGCTTTAGTGAATCTGGCCCTAGGCAGCACAAATTTTCATTAGCTGAAAGTTCTTAACCTTTCCCTAAGATAATGAATTGTAAATAAAAGCAAAGTGGGACAGATTCTCAATTGCCTTGTACCTTGCCATTGTACAAAGGGTGCAATACACACCACTACATAGGGTTGAAAGGTCATGCAAGGAAAAAGAAGAATCTGTCCCATTAGCTCACTGCTCCAAGAGTTTTAATGACATAAAATCTGACACTCTTCTCTTCCTCCCCACCCACCCTTTGATTTTAACAGCACTCGCAAACAAAATTACATGATGAATTTTTCACGGCAACATGGGCTCAGGCATTTCTACAACAGAAGACGAAGGTCACTTAGACGATATCCATGAAGAAATGAGAAATTTATTTTTTTTCCTCCCAACATGTGATGTGTTGCTTTCCATTCTTTAAATCTAGCACTGCGTCTGGTATCAGGACTTTTCTGCAACTGGCTTGATCAATAACGGAAAGCCTTTCTCAAGACAGAGTGTACACCACTTTTTCGCACTGTGAACTAATGAGAAGTGACTTATTTTCTCATAGGTAAATGTTTTAATGTTGATGTGTCTGTGAAAATTGTGATCTGTTGTAATATCAGCTACAGTGGCAGTATTGGAAGTAAGCAACTAATTCTGTTTAACAGGAAAAAAAGTTTAAGCACAAAGACTTTTCAGATTTTATGTTCAAAAAAACCTACATACTAAGTACAGAATTTAACATTCTTTGTCACACAGGTATTTAAGTGCACTGTATTTCAGCTCTGTGTCATTTTATATGATTAAGTTATCATTGTTTGTCCTCTTTGTATTCTACAACATGACACATTGGCACTGTATTTACTTGTTTTGTTGTTGTAATATTTTTGCTGCTGATTTTTGGGCTATTTACCTTCTGACAAAATGTATTAAAAAAAAAAAATCAAAGTACCTAATCAAGAAGATCATTGCAAAAGTAGTTGTAAAGGCATTGATATCCTTCAGTCTTATTCTTTGATATGTCTGTTGGTTAGCATTGTTTTGTGGATAAAAAAAGAATGCTTGACATTAAACTTTTTTCTACTAAGGAGTTGTGGATGAAGCCCCAAACAGAAGTTCCCAATTCCCTGTCTAAATGTAGTCAGTTCTCTGCAACTGATTTACTTACAGTAACTGCCATTTGGTGTCTGTAGTAATGAAGTGATTTGTAAACAGTGAACGTTTCATTGTGTTCTCTTTGGTGTTTGTTTCTATTGCGGGTCATGTTTGTATCTTCTGATAAAGTTGTATCTACACCAGCAACGTTATAATGCCCCTATAGCCCTAAACTGTCTATTATCATAAATAAAATGCTTCACTTTATGGTGAACCAAGCTAAAGATCCATGCTTCAATAAAAATAATGTCAACAAACAATTCTGACGTTAGACTTTTCAAGCCATGTGGGCTTTACATGAAATCATAAACCAAATTCTTTTACTAAATACCTAGATTCTAATGCAAACATTGATGGTATTTTTTAATATTTAGTACATCACACTTAACAGCACTTTGCAAATAACATAAACCAAGAGATCTTCCCAGTCCCACCTGTGGGCATAACATGGTCATTGGAACAGGTCCTGGTGCCAAGGAATGAAACAATTAAACAGGACCACAGACCAATACACACTCTCACTTGTCTTTATCTGCAAACCCAATATGCAATGTCCGAATCGGCATTTTCAAGCTCTGAGGACTACAGGGCAGCACATAAAGAACCTGGTTCAAAACAGACAAAGTTGCTAATTCTTAGAATCACAGAATCATTTAGGTTGGAAAAGACCTGTAAGATCATCAAGTCCAACCATTAACCTAACACTGCCAAGTCCACCACTAAACCATGTCCCTAAGCACCACATCTACACATCTTTTAAATACCTCCAGGGATGGTGACTCAACCACCTCCCTGGGCACCCTGTTCCAATGCTTGATAACCCTTTCAGTGAAGAAATCTTTCCTAATCCAATCCAATCTAAACCTGGCGCAACTTGAGGCTGTTTCCTCTTGTCCTGTCACTTGTTACTTGGGAAAAGAGACCGACACCCACGTCTCTACAACCTCCTTTCAGGTGGAGAGCGATAAGGTCTCCTCTCAGCCTCCCTTTCTCCAGACTGAACAACCCCAGTTCCCTCAGCTGCTCCTCATCAGAGAGAAGTATCATATATACCTGCTATGCTCTTACATCATGCGCATCTGCTTCTGGCACCATACTGGTCTGAACCACAATGGTGTTTGTTACACATCCATGCTCAGCCACCTAAAATGTGTTTAATTTTTAAGAGGTTTTTGATCAAAGGTACCCGAGTTGTGCAGGAGAAAGAGAGGTCATTCAGCGACCAACTAGTCAAAACCTTGGCTTGGTCAAAATTATGCAACAGACCTTTGAAAGACCTGGGAATCTACAGCAACAGCCCAGCCTCCCGCAGCTGCAAACTCGCTGTACTGTTCTGGAGAACAGTGCGTGTGCTTTCAATCCTTGAAACAAGATAAAGGATCTATTCAGAGAAAGAGCAGGAAGAAAAAAAAAGAGTTTATTAAAGAATATAATAGCTTAATGTTTGGGCAAGAGATTTTAAAATAGGGTAATAAAAGTTTCGCCCATTGAACAAATAAAAATGCAAGATATAAACACTCCTATTTTTAAAGATAATTTCACTTGCCCTAATACGTCAATAGATGGGTGTATTTCAATCTAAAATGCGGGTGCAGCTAGTGTGTTGCTAGGGAATTAATTTATTTTAAAGACTTTAGATACAATGAGGCACTTAATCTGACTTCTCTTTCCAGGTAAGAGACCAGCATAATCATAGAAGCTGTTTTTCACAATTGTATTTATTTCCTTTGAATAACATATGTAATTATGACTACTGAGGAATCCCCCGAGGCATTTCACCACAACTCACTACAAACTGGGCACAGGCTTTTCTCAAAAAAATCACCCCTGCCGGGAGATTCCGAAGTGATGTTGTCATTTGCCCTTTCCAGATTCCAGGAAGTTCTTAGATTTTTTCCGTTCCTACAGCACACAAGGTAGTGTGCACATACACCATGCTCAGTGTACGTACTGTTTTATTCTTCCTCCCATATGACTGAAAACAATGAGTCATCTGACATTAAATAGTTGTTAAAATGGCAAGGGTGACACAGCACATAATCAATGGCAATAAAACAGTGACAGCACTATAAAATGTACTAATAAGCTTATCTACTGGTATAAAACTTTCACAGGCATAACTATGAAAACTGATGCTTTTAGTATACCTTATAGTCTTCCTCATTTCTCCTGTCAGCTCACTAACCCATGTTCCAGTAGAATAAGGAGAACATAAGAGAAATTAAATAAAAATACAGGAAGACAAAGCTCTGACCTGCTGGAGTTCCTGGAACAACCAAAACCTGAAGTTCTCATAATTTTGCCTGAATGTTCTTCTCTTGAGCTTGCTTCATCCACAGGTGATGTAACATTACCTTAATGAGAGGAAATGAGTGAAGCACAAGTATTTTGAAGGACCGAATTAGGCTTTGCATGAACTTGACAATGTAGAGAAATGGGTAGAAATGAAATAACACAGCAAATACACTCAAGGACAAGACATTGTCAAAAAGCAAGGTATGGGCACACAAAGTGGCTAAATATCTGGCTAGGCAGCAAAACTAGAGGAATAGAATCAACAGCGTAAAGCAGTTTAAAAAAATGCCATTTTACATTCTATCACTTGAAGTGTTTATGGTAAAACATGGTAAACAGAAATACAGCTGTCAGTGCCGGTAAAGTAGACGGCAGTTGTCAGCTCTTGAGCCCTTCACTTAAATACAGATGTAAACAAGTTGGAGAGATTGCAGAGTACAGCAGCAAAAACAAGACCCTTGAAACCATGAGCTTCCAAGTAGACAGAGTTGGTTTGTTTAGTCTAGAAAGGAAAACATTTGGAAAGAGACATGACAACAGCCATGAACATGGATCTATGTTTTATTTACTTGCTAACCCTTCAGGGCGAATGTCACTGGGTGGAAATGCTACCACAGCATCACCTCATTATTTATCCATCAGTGGGGAACGGAGTTTGGTTATTATCCAAAGAGGAAGCCGGTGCGAGGCTCTGTAAGCCCTGCTGATGGACACACAAAGGGCCACACGCAAGCAGTAAGGTACAACAGATAAATGCCACTCAATTCAGCTCTGTAGCAAGGCTTAACTAAACATGACTCCACAGTGGAGTAATAGGAAGAAGCTAGCTGTGGAGGGGAGCTACCTTAATCCTGAGCTGGTGAGGGAGCCTCAAAACCAAATGAGATCAGCAAAAAGGCTTGCCTACCTTAAGCGTGGCCCTGAAGAGCTCTTCAAGGGCTGTTAGCAATCTGGAGCAGCTGAGACCACGCGACCACTTGCAGCACATCTCCTGTGAAGGAGCAGATGGAGCACGTACCATCCGCAGGTGGTGGAGCTGCTCCTGGAAGAAATGACAGTGAGATATGAGGCTGCAAAAGTCGTATGGGCGACACGTGGACGAACTGCCCAGTGTTCTCCTGTGTTACTGATGTTTTATGACTGTTGCTTTTTTCTTCCCCATGTCTTCCTGATTCAGCTGCAGGGACTGACTTGGCAGCAAGCCTAAGGACTTAGGTCCGTGCATGGCTGATTGTCACAGAGCCTGGATGGGGAGAGCTTGACCCGGCACCCAGCAAGCAGGGGCCCAGTAAAAATGGTATTCTAGGGATGGAGGAGTACTGTACTGGAGGGTACTGACAAATGCAGCGTTTATAGTTTGAATCTGTATTTCTTTTGAAAGAAAACAAGTTTGTTAAGCTTCTTCAGGGAAAAAGAAAAAGAGGATGTGGTTGTGCTTTTGAGCCACACTGCTCAGGGGAGATCTGTGAAAGAGTTAGTGGCAAAGAAGCTATTTCAGAGGGCTTGGCTGCTTCCCTGATTGCCTCTGGGCCAAAGGTGGGACTGTGGGAGGTACTGAGCAGCCACAGGTTTTGGGGCGCTCCTGCATTAGGATGCTGTTGCTGAGACCACAGGCTGATAGCCCCAGGTCCCTCTTCCCTGCACACTCTCTGTGCACATACACGCCAGCCTTCTGCTGATACCATATTGCTCCAGGTGTGCTAGTAACAGCACGTGCAAAGCCATTCAGCTGGTTTATACTCATGACCGGACACCCAACTTAGCTTATTTAAAATCCCAACCTTCTCAAGGGACATTTTAAAGGATTTGACTTCAACCATTTTCAAGGAGCTGCTCATGGTAAAAAGGAAAATGTCCTAATGTTTGGGCCTCTGCTAGAATAATTGTGCTATTATGGACAATAATAAAGCTTGACATGAATAATATATCTGTATAGGATGTGGGTAGTAACTAATTAACAGGAGCAATTTGAGAACCAAGCCAACTGCCACTGAAATCAGTGGGAAAATCCCTGTAAACCTGAACACATTTCATTTCAATCTGGAAATGTCTGCCTCAACTTTACTAACTTAGCTGGTTTGACCCCTCCCAGGGCTGGTGTAAGACTCCATGGTCAAATATATTCAGGGTTTTTTTCTGCCTTAGAGAGTTATCTCATTATTAGAAAAACTCTGAATGTAGTTAGGGAGCGGCTGGGGGTGACCCAGTCCATGGAGCCCATCTGACGCAGTTTGCTAATTTGGGATGTCCATGCCAATGAGACAACCAGAAGCATCAGAAGTCTCTGCAGTCCCCAGCCCCTCAGCTAGCTCCTGTGCCCATACTCAGTATCAATAGTCATTTGAGGAAGTTGAGAACTAAACAGCCTGACAACTGGAGCTCTAACCAGCTAGTGAGCGCTGGATCTGGCCTTTGATGGTACCTCACAGCCTTCCTTACGCTGCTGGAGAGCAATGGCTCCTGCTGCTGCAACCCCTGTGAGCCAGACGAGCCCTCAAAGCTCACGCTGGGCTCTCTGTCATCGCACAGCTCCAGTGGTGTGTGTGCCATTAACTAATTTTCCCCAATTATCCTCCACAGGAGTTTTTTTAGTCTCTCCAATTGTCCATATTATTTATTCTGTATTAACTTCCCCTCCCTTTTTTTGTTTTGACCAAAAATCCTCTTTTCATCTTGTTCCTACTGAGTTCAGCCCTGTATTAATCCCTGTTCTCCTCTCAGAGCTGAAGAACTGAAGCATCTTTTACTATTTCAGACAATGCTGGAAAGAATCAATAAAAAGAACTATTAACCTTCCCACTGGGTCACGTTAAAATGCGCACAAGAAATTAAAACCAGCTTCAGTTCATGTATTTAAATGCAACCATTGACACAATTAGTGTAACATAATCCACAGCATGGATTACTGTAACATTCAAAATGATTTATACCTTTGTAGATTTTTCTAGCAGGAAATCTGCTATTCCTGTGTTTGTTTCAGACTTTCTCCACTCCCTCCTCTTTGTGGAGGGTGTATAAGCACAGCTCTGTCTGTGGTATGTTACTGCAATATATGCTTTACTGGTAATAAATCATTTCAGAATTTCAGTACATCAGTGGTGACACAAGACCTTCGTAAGGTCATTAATTCCAACACAAGCTACAGATGTCCAAGTTCAGAAAAAAATAGCTTTTTGGATAGATAAATAAATACGAATCAGAAAAGATGTCTTTCCCAAAGTATCTCCATTTAACCAGTTCTGTATAACACTGGCTTCCAGCACCATCCCACATGAAGTCTGACATATGTGGCGTATCTAATATATCACTCTGAAATCATTCATCAAAATGCCTTTTTGTTACAGCTTATTTTGAATAAAACCAGTTATAATAAACCTCTTATTTAAAATGCAACTTTTAAAATGTTTTGACCTTGAAATTCCTCAGTTTGACAGCACTGAAATTTGAAGTACTGTATTTCAGCTTGAGTTAATATAAATTTTATTTAAGTTACTCTTTAACAAGGGCTAACATGTCAAGGAATATTTTAAAGTTTTAAAGAAAAAACAAAACTGGTCAGTAGACACGAGTTTTACAATTTTTTTCGTGGTCTCAGTGCATAAGGAGTTCAAAAAGGTTTTTTCCTACCAGTTCTAGATACGAAACAAAATCTCTAAGCATCTGAGAGGTGGCAAAACATTTTCTCCTGGGCAAGAGAGAGAGCTATCATTATGTTGGAAAACATTTACAAGTCAAGGATTGAATGATGAGATCTGTGAAGATATTTCACTACTAATTCCTGCATATTCACAAGGAAATTGATACCTACGTATCCTTTGCATCCCTAAATAAATAAGAAACTACATCCAGTCACTTGTGAGACCAACCACTCCACGGCCCAGGCTGACAAGTGTGTTTCTCAGACAGCAGAGGTGGCAAAATGTATTGGGTTTGCGTGGCAAGGTTTGGGGGGGGAGGCGGGTCTACAGGGGTGGCTTCTGTGAGAAGCTGCTAGAAGCTTCCCCTGTGTCCAACAGCCAATGCCAGCCGGCTCCAAGACGGACCCGCCGCTGGCCAAGGCCGAGCCCATCCGTGATGGTGGTAGCGCCTCTGGGACAACATATTTAAGAAAGGGAAAAACACCTGCGCAACGGCAGCCAGAGAAGAGAGGAGTGAGAATACGTGAGAGAAACAACTCTGCAGACACCAAGGTCAGTGAAGAAGGAGGGAGAGGAGGCGCTCCAGGTGCTGGAGCAGAGATTCCCCTGCAGCCCGTGGTGAAGACCATGGTGAGGCAGGCTGTGCCCCTGCAGCCCATGGAGGTCCACGGTGGAGCAGATCCACCTGCAGCCCATGGAGGACCCCACACAGAGCAGGTAGATGCATCCAAAGGAGGCTGTGACCCTGTGGGAAGCCCGTGCTGGAGCAGGCTCCTGGCAGGACCTGTGGAGCCGTGGAGAGAGGAGCCCACTCTGGAGCAGGTTTGCTGGCAGGACTTGTGACCCCGTGGGGGACCCACGCTGGAGCAGTCTGTTCCTGAAGGACTGCACCCCGTGGGAAGGACTCACGCTGGAGAAGTTTGTGAAGAACTGTAGCCCGTGGGAAGGACCCACGTTGGACGCACGTCTCCTGTGGGAGGGACCCCACGCTGGAGCAGGGGAAGAGTGTGAGGAGGAAGGAGCAACAGAAACCACGTGTGATGAACTGACCACAGCCCCCATTCCCTGAGTGCCACTTGGGGGGAGGAGGTAGAGAAAATCGGGAGTGAAGTTGAGCCCGGGAAGAAGGGAGGAGTGGGGGGAAGGTGTTTTTAAGATTTGGTTTTATTTCCCATTATCCTACTCTGATTTTGACTGGTAATAAATTAAACTGATTTCCCCAAGTCGAGTCTGTTTTGCCCATGACGGTAATGGTGAGTGATCTCCCTGTCCTTATCCCCACCCACGAGCCTTTCGTTGTGTTTTCTCTCCCCTGTCCAGCTGAGGAGGGGACTGACAGAGCGGCTTTGGTGGGCACCTGGCACCCAACCAGGGCCAACCCACCACACAAAGATACGCTCCTCATTATAAAAGAAGAAAAACAATTGTAAGTCAGACCCTTGAAGTGTTCAATCGACATGAAGTCCTTCAGCAATTTGTATTTTTACGTTCATTTACATGACTGGCACATGTCCGTATCTGACGTCTGGCGTATACACGACATTTCTTAAA
This sequence comes from Gavia stellata, assembly GCF_030936135.1. Classification (NCBI taxonomy): domain Eukaryota; kingdom Metazoa; phylum Chordata; class Aves; order Gaviiformes; family Gaviidae; genus Gavia; species Gavia stellata. Next base: position 14,418,342 of record NC_082597.1, on the reverse strand, counting down.
GGACAGAGCATTGATGTCTGCTTTTTCAAATCAGTTTTAGACAATAAATCCTGAAATTTCAGGACAACCCAACTGGGGTTTATTTAACAAAGAAGACGGCGTACCCCAGCACGCAAGCACAACAAAACCAACCACGGTACACTGCACCACTGCCAGCCAGTGCCCACCCCACGCCCCCCAGGTATACTCTTACATGTAAATTAGAAATAAATTGTATTTGTATTATAATTACATATTTCGTGTGTGTGCATATATATCCGAAAGGGAGGGCTGGGGGCGACACCCCGGGCACCGCCCAGGCAGGTCGCAGCGGCCCCGCCGCGGGCACGGCGGAGGCAACGGCCGCAACGGCGCCGCCGGGCGGGGGCGCGCACCCGTCCCGCGCACACGCGCGCCGCACGGGTGGCCCCGCGGCATTCTGGGACTTGTAGGCCGCGACGGGTGCGCGCCCGGCGGGGGCGGGGGGGGGACTACGAGTCCCAGCCGCGCCCGCGCTCGCCTGCGGTCGGCAGGGGAGGGGGCGGGGGCTGGCGGCCCGCCGCCGCCCGCCCCGCACCCCTTGCGCTCACCTTGGGCGCGGAGCGGAGGCGGTCGCCGTCGCGGGTGATTCGCCGCCGGGCTCGAAGGAGGCAGCGGCTGAGAGGTGAGTGGAGCGCGGCCGGGCTGGCGTAAGTGAGCGCGGCGTGCGGGGCCGGCCGCGGAGGGGTCGGTCCCTCCTGAGGGGATCCCTCCTAAGGGGGCGAGCCTTCGCCGTGAGAGAGCGCTGGGTCGGGGTCGCGCTCTCCCGGTGCCTGCGGCTCCAGCTCGGCCGTCCCGGGCCGGGGGCTGGCCTGGGGGGGGGGCGGTGGTGGTGGTGTACCGCACGGTGCTCCCGCCGCTCTCCGTGCCTTCCCTGCTCCCGTCGCCTCCCCTCGCCGCCGGCCCCTGCCTCCTCACCCCGCGCCCTCCCTGCCGGCCCCCGGCGGAGCTGCCGTGGGCTGCGGGAGCGGTTGAAAAGGCACTTGTCGTGAACGCGGTGCTCGCCTCGGCGCCTTGCCGAGACAGCCGGGCTGGTCTGTGCCTCCCCTTTAACGCGCTCCTTCAAGCTCAGGGGCTGCCCGGGCAGCAAACAGCACCCACGCTGGTAGTAACTGTGAGAGACACGCAAAACACCCGGGGTAACTTGCAAAAGAAAAATGGAAGGGGAAACCAGAGGAAGGTTGAGAGATCAGTCATTTCCTCGTCTAAGTGACGGCAGCCCTCTGACTTTAAGCTGCGGGCTGTCAGTTGAGGTCAGAGCGGCGGTCCGAGAAGTCTTGTAATAACAAGAACTGCTTTCCACTTTGTTACTAGCTTCAACCCAGAGATCCTCAAAACCTTTCCAAAACCTTGGCTGAACGGTTCCACCCCAGTTTTCTGACAAAGAATAAGATTGTGTCTTTCCCTATGTCAGTATTTTTCAACTTCTGGTCTGTGAACTGTGGGAACATTTTGAACTCCTTAGAAGGGATCAGGGAAAGCAACCAGGAAGAGCCAGCCAGAAAAGTAAGTAGGCTTAAATTTGCTGTGCTGGTGCCCATACTGCTATTGCAAAACTTTTAGTTCTCTGAACGTTGAAGTATGTTTGAAAGCTGTCTTCAGGGTGCTTCAAAATTTCAGATAACCCAAATGACTGTTGCAGCAGTCATTTAGACATAGTCCAGTAGTAAGACAAAGAAAAGAAAAATTAAATTACTGCCATTATTTCTGCTGATGACTCAGCAGAATGTACAGTCATAATTCTTCATACCTATCACAGTAACACAGTTGTACAGCATTGGTTTGGATGGGGATGACTGGCAGCCTTAACAAGAGTCTGGCCACTGGAATTTTTTTGGCTGAAGCTTTCGCAAAGGAAGACTAAAATTTTCAGACAGACTTTTAAACTGTCTTCTACTAAATGTGCAATAGAATGTATTCTGGGTTAACAGGTGTCTTGACTGATATTACAGAGTTTTCATAAGTAAGATGCTACTTTACTAGATGCTGTAGAAATGGAAAAACTAAGGTACTTAATTGTACAGTGTCAGAAGCAAGCACGTGTAGGTGACTTGCACTGAATTAACTCTGTGGCGATCAACTCTCGCATTGGCCTTCCTCAGGTGGTAGTAATCACACTTCAAAATAGTTTATGGCAATATCAAGCCTTCTCGGGACACATGATAGGTGTTCCAGTTCTGCATTTAGCAGTATTCCTGAACTGAAGTATTTTATTAATTGTCTTGCAATGTACTGTGAAACATCTCTGAAGTAGGGTATAGGGAGAGAATGGAGTTTCACCCATGCAAAGCTGCTGTTGATTTAGCTGACAAAGCATATTCATTTCAGATAGCATATACCCCCTTGTATAGACTTTAAGCTTCTTTGCTTCTCTTGGTTTGGCTGATGAGCTGCTGAGGTCAACCTGTAGCTACAAAGGAATTCATGTCTCTGGAGCCTGCTGCTTTTTTTTGTCTCAAGAAGTTTTCTGTTGGAGAAGACAAGCCTCCGCTCTACATTTTGGTGGGGTTTTTTTGTTCCGTGTTTTCTCTGCATCAGCCCTTCCCTATGCAGACTTTCCATGCTGGTTTGCTCAGCTTTAACTTTGGTTATGCCAGTCGTTACCAAGGTAGAGGTCAGTGTAGTAGTAGCAGCCACACATAATGTTGTAAACTTAACAGGATTAGGCTGCAACCAGAATAATTTGGGAAAGTAATGAGGCCCAAACTGTGTCTGATTTAATAGGGAGCTATTAAGTCTTAATATATCATTGTCCCCTAGTTCCCGTTTTGAATGCACAGTGACTGAAGCATTTCCATTATGGTAACTTTCCTAGCAATTTCTTAAAGGTATCCAGAAAATTTCTCAAATCATTGTCCTACATGGTAGCATCAGATCTGTAGCCAAATAATGGAAGGAAAGGGGGTCTCAAAGAATAGTAAAATTACAATGACACTGTATCTGTGCATGTACAATAGATGTCAATTTGATGATTAAATCAGAGTATGCAAAATTCCTAGGAAGGGCTTGTGTTACTTCAGCCATCCATTCTTCCCGTGCTAATATTAGCACATGAGGAGAAAGCTGGAAAGTCATTCTTGTCTACTAATTATGCCATCTTCTCTCCAACGTTGAAATGGCTTGCTTTAGTTCACAACTCAAGGTTCAACAGCTTTTGTGGGTTCCCTCATTTCTTCATAGTAGTCACTTTTTTTCTGAGTAGCTTTACACACAAGGGTCCTTTGGCGTTTCTCGTGTTTCCCCATGATCCAACGTTTATTTCCTTCTGAATCTGGTGAACTGCTGACTGCTGTTTTTTCTTCTATTTCATTGCTGATACAACTTTTCCATAAGAACTGGTTTTCTAAAGCACATGTTTTTCTGTCTGATCGTTTGGTAGATCTGTAACTTTTAGCCCAAGAAGACCATGCTGAAGCTAAAATTCTTAAGCTCAAATCAGCCTATTGGTTTCCAAGTTAAGTTTAATGAATTAAACACCTTGCTTATCCTGATGTGTTTCCTTCCCTAGATCTGTTAGCCAGCATAATGTTGTCCTGCTAGATAGTATTTCTTGATAGTATTTCTTAATATGGCTACAAGACTGCCATTGCTGTATTTTATAGGTAGTTATCTATAGCTTTTTGTTCCTCGGAAGTATAAGCAGCAGCAAAGACCAGGTCTTGTAGTTATTTTCCATGTGCCCAAGTAATGAGAAAGCTATAGACAAACAGACAATGTCAAGTATTTCCATAGGATCTTTGGTATGAAGATATGACTGTAAGTCTGTGCAGGCAGTTGAATGAGTTTCTCAAGTCAGTTGCATTGATAAGATACAGATTTTATTAATGAACATAAGATCACATATATGAATAACTGGCCTATGCAGGAATTTGGACTACTATCCTCAAAGACTTGCATTAACTGTTTCTTTTGTTTTGTGCAGTAGCAAGCTGGGAAGACCTTCCATGTGACAAACAATAGTGTGATTGCCTTCCTGGGAGTTTTTTGACAATGAATCTGTAATTTCACTGCCCGGGTGGAGTCTCTCTTTCTCCAGCCTTCACTGAAGAATTCTTACCAGTTTTGCACAGGCGGTGGATCAAGTTTTGCTGCTCTGCTTTGGCTGTTGCCTGCCATTTTGTATGTCCAATTTTGTTTGGGTTCTTGTGTTGTTGTGATTTGTTTTGGGTTTTTTGTGTTTTTCTTTTTTAACTAATTAATAGATTTTAATCTGTTAAGTGAAAACCTGAGATTTTGACACCTAGACGGGGCTATAGTTAAGGTCAAATTGTTAATTTTCATTTATTTTTTGGAAATCAGGGCTGAGACTTTCAAGAACTCCTCAGAAAACCTCTCATAACTAAAGTACGGACAGAACTTTCCAATCCAAATCAAAGATTGCAGTGTCTGTCATTTGAAACATCCTTGTTGGAGTTCAGTCTAGTGGGGCCAGATCAAATTAAGGATTGAGCTGGTTAGGCATTACAAAATTTCAATTTTGGGCACCTGGTTTTCATGGAGCAGAATTCAAAACTCCATATACCATCCGGGAGAAAACTTGGGTTGCTACTCTGAGGTGCCCACAGGGAACACTCCCTGTTCCTGTTCTCACGGAGCTCTGCTAAGCTCAGGCATGTCTGAAGAGGCATGTCTGAAGAGTAATGTCAGGAACAAAACCACAGATCTTTCATAGATACAGGTATCTGTAAATCTTCTCTAAATACTGAAGTTTTGCGGCTGCTGTCATAACTTTATGGCACAACATGGTTAAAGTCCTTTCGCAGAGAAAGCTAGACCTGAGTTCAATTACTACTTCAGCATGTTGGGATTTAACCCTGCACCTCCCACTTTACTAGGATGGTGCCATGGCTACACAGCTTTGACATAACATTGTTTTCTAAGCCCTCCCAATTTCTTTCAGGTTTACTGTTTCTTTATCTTCTATCTCTGGTCCATTTCATTGTTCAGTTTGGAATTTTGCACTATACTTTTTTGCTTGTTTTCAGTTCTGTAGTATGTGTTTCTGGTTTTATTTCTTTGCCAGTTTCATGTTTAAAATCTATGCTTATGATCTTTTTTCACTATGGCATTGCAATGCTATAGATGGTGCTGTATTTGTGTCCATGTAGCTGAACAGATGACCTGAGTCTTTAACTTACTACAGATGTAGTGAGTCTGATTTTCTTTTTCCCTACTTTCTGGTGACATTTGTTTCTTTTGCGTATGTGTTTCTGAGGAATGTGTGTACGTGTGCAAGGTTCTGGCAGGAAGTTGTCACCAGAAAATTACTCAATGAACCTTTCTTCATTTCATTTGATGATCCTCAGCCCAGGCTCCCTTACTGCTCTTCCAGTTCCTTCTTTATGGCACCCTGTTTTAGTGTTAGCTGTTGCAGGAATCCATTCATGCTGGGTTGTTCTGCCAAACACACTTGAAGAGTCAGTTGGAGCACTCTTTGCCCCTACAGACCTGTTTGAACTAAACTCTGACTGACATCTTTACAAATCTGGTATAGATGATGTTTTGGTAGGTGGATTCTTAGCTTTACTGCATGCTTGGATGATGAACAATTTGAGTTCTTCACAGAATATATATCTCTTCAGTTCTGCCTAATAAATGCCACTGATTTATCAAGACCTGACCAACACACCTGAAAATCCTATGCTTCAGTAGCCTAGTAAACTTAAAGTTTAACTGGACATGAGCCTGGTAGGTTGTTTTATCATTCCTGTACTCTGTAGAGTAGAACCCTCAACATATGAACATGTTCAGCTCCAACTGGTAACTAGTGTCAGTCCAAAGCAATTTCTGTATATTGTCCATCTTATTTGATTGCTCTGTTTGGGATTGTGAAGTCATTTCTTTAGCTGTATGAAGATTAGTCTTTTAACTTATGTAGTTAAGAACAGACACAGGGCTGCCTCACATTAAAATGTGAGCTCTGTCATCGGCCACAGAAGAAATGCGAAGCCATAAGGTGAGTCTGCAAATAAAGCAGGGTGTTGCTGTGAAATACTTACCAGAGAAACTTCTCTACATGTTCATTTTGCTTACTACAAATTTTAAATATTTCAAGGAAAAGCAGTATTGGCCTGTGTTTGCTGCACACTCATGGCCTTTATGTGTAACCTTGACATCAAGATGTTGAAGAAAGTCATTCTCACTGGCTGGCAATCACCATCAGAACATGAAGCAACACCCTTAAGTACATAGGAGACAGGAAAATGCTACCGCTTGGATAATATAATCTTAACCAAGCAGCAGTTGCATAAATGGAGACAGGATCTGTCACAAGTGGCGTCCTATTCACTGCTCATGTGGGATTTGGTTTGATACGTAGGGCACAAAAGATATCCACAGAAAACGTGTTATAAAATAGCTGCCAAGAATGAAATGTTTCTTCCAAATGCAGATCCTAACATGGATAGGGAAGTTGAACTTCTCTCTCAAAACTAGCAGGAAGAGAGTTGCAGCTTGGATAAATAGTTATCATTACTACTTTCCCAGATAGTGTCTGTCCTATGCTGAAGTTCTTTGTTGGCTTTGTCAGAAGCAACAGTTCTTCAGGAATTTCTTCAGGCATGGCAATGGCTGTAGCCTGTTTTGCAGAGGAGCAAATCCTTTCAGAAACTGTTAGGAAGAGAGCCTTGTAGAGGATCCTTGGAGACATTTCAAAACCTCGTATTAGTTAAGTAAGGTAGTTACTTCATGCCTTGTTTTCAACAGTGAAACTAGAATATAAATTTATAATCCCATCCTAAACCCGCTGCTCTTCCCTCCCCTCACCCTAGTCATTTCTTCCTGTGACCACTCCTTCAGCTTCCCCTGTGGTTTGAGAGGTTTTCACTGTAAACATGATGACTGAAATGATTCTGGTTATAAATAACCTCTGTGCTTTTTTGTTTTGTTTATTTTTAGCCTGATGCAGCACTTGAGTGGCTAGTGATGTGTGTAAACTGGGTTGATGAAGCACATACAGAGGGGCAGGACTCCTTAGGTGGCTTTTCTGCTGAAGAAAGTGTATCATGTAACTTTTCCCTTCTGCACAGACACTTGTTTGATGTCTGCTAGTTCCACTTTGCCAGAAAAGATGAACCAGCTGCTGGAGGTCATTGGTGCACTGAGGTTGCATGAACAATGGAAACTATTCTGAGTTAGCTTGGTGTGTTTGCATGATCTTGATTTATGTTCTCTCCTCTGATCATCAGCTGGAGCTTTATGATGAAGACTGCTCCAACAAAGTTTTTGGCAGTGGATTGCCTCTGGAAAAATGAAGTTAGCTAATGATTACCTGTCTCTGAGGGGGTGTATATCCTTATCAGTTGGCTTAAGCATGACAAAAGGGTCATCAGCCATGGTACCATTCTGATTAACTTATCTGATTCCACTGTCACTAGCTGCTGCTTTTGGATTTCAAAAGGGGTGAGGATGGCAAATTGAGACCCAAGGTCACTAAAGCCACAAAAAGCAGGAATAAGAATGATCATATTTCCATGAGTTCTCATGGTTATCAATGTGTTAGCACTGGAAACAGAAGCTATCTCTTATCTATATCTGACAGGGAAGGAGACCAGTGTTCTGCTGCTCAAAGTGCTCCAGGTGTTTGTCTTATGGGGAATTGATTAAACAGCTCAGTCATCATAACAGGTTCCCAAAACATTCTCTTGTTGAAAACACACCTAAGATTGCTGGTTGATAAGAGATACCATTAAGATACTAATGAAGTCATTAGTCCATGGAGTAAATGAAGAAGTAAGAACAACTCTGCAGAAGCTGAAGTATTTTTTGGCAAGGAACATGAAATATAAAATACCCCTAACTATCAGTTACATAATCTTTTTTTATTTATAGGTCTAGTTTGTTACCATTTTCTGAGATGAGGATCTCTGTGCCTCACATGTTGTTGTTGTGCTCTTTTCAGTGGATAAGATTAGTTCATCAGAGGAAAATGTATCGTACTGAATCCGACAGCCTGAGGGAGGCAAGGCTGCTACTGCTGCTCCATATCCCCAGGTCCAGCTAGTATCAAGACTGAAGATGTATTCCCAGCAGGCACATGCACACAGAGCACACATATACACAACATACTTACATGTATACATGGCAAGCTCCACAGATTAGAGACAGACAGCACTGGCAGCCTCATCTTCCTCCCCTCTGGCTGAGCAGAATGGAGGTCCACTGGTGAGAATATATATACATATGTATATGTATGCTGGCAGCTGGGTATATGAGCCCTGAAGGCTGTAACCCCACTCCAGTTGCTGGTACAGGCCATCACATGTGCACACACATGGCTAGCCAGGACTTCCCAGGTCCCATAGCTGACCCTCCTGTGCTGCTCTGGACTTGTGGAGATGAGCCTTTCATGGGCTGATGGCTCCTGTGATGGACCTGGAAGTAGCCCAGCAGGGTATTATCCAGGCTCTCCATCGTCTCTCAAGAGCAACTCTGCAGGTGTGTGGAGGAGCTTTTGTCACACAGCCCAACACAGTTTATGTAGCTATCTCGCCTTTCTGTGTGGAGTAGAGTGGAAATTTTGCCTATGTAAAAGCTGTATAGGAATTCAAGGTCCTGATTTTTTTTTTTTTTTTTTTTTGCCAAAGGTTCACCAGAAAGCCTTCTGGAGTGCATTTCTTAGCTTAGGACCTACAGAAGGAAAATTCTGTTTGTTTCACAAGTTATTTCTAGATTTGTGAAACTTTACATGAAGGCTACAGTTCTAAACTATCTATTCATTAGTGGATTTAGTGGGAGTAGTAGAGAAAGAAAGAATGAGGATAAGCACAGTCCAAGAAAACTAGGAGAATGCATTCTTTATGACCCCACCCAGTCCTTTTACACCTTTGTGTTTGTTTTAAAAAAAACTTCTCTTCCGGCTTGGTATAATTTTATAATCACTGAAGGAGATAAGTGGAAGGTCACTTCCACTGGAGAATAAGGCTGGAGAGGAAAGAAATAAATGAGAGGAGATATGGTTCCTAAAATTGCCTCAGTTTTTGTGTCTAGCCTCTTCAGACAGTTGGAACAGACCTTGCAATAACTCTGCTTTTCAGTGTACATTTGGGAGAGTGTATTTTACATAAAGTGGCAGTATTTCCACCAGCCCTTTGGCTGATGGCAGTCACCTGTATTTGTAAGCTTAAAGATACAAAATACTTCATAGACTTTGCAGTCCATGATCAAACTTGGGATTCCCCAGCACAGATGCATTTCTACTCTAATGCTATACTAGTACTGTCCACCCATGCTTTTCCACTATTTAAAGCAACTCTGTGCTTAGCCACCAGAAGAAAGGTTTTCTGCTCATTTGAAACAGGCAAGTCAATGGATCTGCCACTGATTCCCCCCTGTTGCACTAGGTAGTTCAGATACATTCAGGTTAGATACACAAGGTTAGAAGCAAAAGTGCCCCATTTTGTAATTATAAGCCTATGAAAGCTGCAATAGTCACACAGTACACTATCCTTCATGTCTCCAGCTGCCTTTTTTTTTTTCCCCATAGTCATATTTTCAATCTAAGGAAGAGCAGCCAAATCAAAGTTCTTATAAATTTTATGGCTTCATTCTAATTCATGTGGACTGGATCAAAAATTATTGTCCTCTACAAGAATCAGTATAGATGATTTGACAGCCCTCCTTTATCTTCTAAGATTGGGAGGAGAAAGTACTTAATTATTAGTGGTAGCATTATAAATCGATGTTTGCTTCACTTTTTTTTTTCTTTAACACCTTCAATTGATAATAGCAGTAAAGACATAAGGCAGTCCTTTATCAGTCAGATAAAGTATCGCCAACTCTTAAGTCTTTTGCATACAGCTTTTAACTACTTCAGCTCAACTCTTATCTGGCTGATAAGATTAATGGCAGTGTTTCTTACAGCTTTTTAATTTTATTCTTGCCATGAAGTTCAAAGGTTGTCTGAGAGCAGTATTCCACTATTAATGAAGACTCAGATGCCCAGAGATTGCCTTTCTCTTCCTTTGGGTAAAGGTCTGGGAGTTTTCAGAAATCATAGGGGTAAGCTTTGTCTTCATGAAAATTACAGTACCTGCTTTTGCTCTTCCTCAAGTATGCTGGGATTGAAGGGCAAGGCAGAATTTCCAAACTTTGGATATCTCTGTTGGCAGTTTGTCATACTGTTATTCTGCAAACACTTGGAGAAGACACCTCAACCAGTCACAAAATGCTGCTATTTTGCTACTCCGTGGACAATGCATATCTTCTGTTGTAAAAACAATCATCTCAATCCTTGCTCTGTGTGTGCTTTTGCAAAAGAGCTGGATGATATTAAAGACTTCCATCTTTATTGTGTTATCTACAGCTTAGTATTCCAAATGATCATCAGAGAACGTGGTTATGTAGGGCCGTTAAGATTAAGTTGGTGACATGATATGGAATACAGAAAATTATGCATCCAGCTATAGTTTTGGGGCAGATTTAGGACCTCTTTTAATGGCATGGGATTTGTTCTCTATGTTCTGGTATCCGCTGTGAACCATAGCTAAACACAAGATCCTATTGTATCCTCCCTCAGGTTTACTTTTGTGTTAGATGGTTCCCATGATTCAGTGCAGTGTAACTTCCGTGTTCAAACAGAATCAGAAATGCTCAATCTACAGTTTAAAAAAACTTCAGACTGAGTGATGGTGAAACTTGGGTTGGTAGTATTTCAGACTAACACTTGCCATCATCTGGATAACTGATTTAGAGTTGAGCCCTGTTCAGTTAGTGAAATACATCTGTATCGTTTATTTCACCATGACAAACAGAGGCAGGACTGAACTTCTGTTGTTCTGTGTATGCTTGTGGTACCTGGAGGAGTCTGGGCATGTGTACAGAAATGAGAAAAGAACTGGAGGTCTTAAGACCTCTCCAAGTCTAGATTTACATTACAAACTTGTATGGCTTTTCCAAATGTTAACCAATCTACTTGAAGCTTAACAAGCTTGAATGTAGAAAATATGTGTCCCAATCAGGACCTGAATTGTTTGGGGTGCATGTCTTTAAAACCTTGGATAGAAATGTTTTGATTTTATATTCTCATTTTATTGGAACAGTTTGGCCAAAACCAAGCCTCTGAACTGATTTGGTTTGTGCCTTTTGCATGCAGCTGTAGTTTTTGTTTGTTCTGATTTGTTTGAGTGGGTTTGTTGTTTAAGACTGATTAAAATAGCTTCTTAATTTGTAAATGAAGCTGATGTTGCCAGAACACACCAATTAATTGCTGGAAAAGATACGTTCTATGTGAATAATGAACACACCAACTAATTACCAGAAAAGATACATTATATGTCAATAATGACATAAGGGACCATTATGGTATCACAGGATGGTTGAGGCTGGAAGGGACCTCTGGAGATCATAGAGTACAACCCCTGTGCTCAAGCAGGGTCACCTAGACCCGGTTGCCCAAAACTATGTCCAGTCAAGTTATGAATATCTCCAAGGACAGAAACTCCACAACCTCTGTGGGCATCCTGTTCCAGTGTTTGATCATGCTTGCAGTAATTTTTTTCCTTATGTTGAAACAGAATTTTTTTTATTTCAGTTTGTGCCCATTGCCTATTTACTCCCTGCTGCGTCAGGTATTTATATCCATTGATATGATTTCCCTGCCCCCTCCTCCCCTCTCTAGGCTGAACAATCCCAGCTTTCTCAGCCACTCCTCATATGTCAGGTGCTCCAATTTCTTAATCATCTTTGTGGCCCTTTGCTAGATCCTCTCCAGGATGCCCGTGTCTTTCTTGCACTGGGGAGCCCAGAACTGACCGAGCACTCCACATGTGCCTCACCAGTGCTGAGGAGAGGGGAAGAATCACCTCCCCCAACCTGCTGGCTATGCTTTGCATAACACAGTGTGGGATGCTGCTGGCCTTCTTTGCCAGAAGGACACGTTGCTGGCTTATGTTCAAATCTTTTGTCCACCAGGACCCATGGGTCTCTTTCTGCACAACTGCTTTCCAGATGATTGAATCCCCAGCGTTTACTGTTGCATGGGGCTATTTCTCCCAGGTGCAGCATTTCATGCTTCCCTGTGTTGAACTTCATGAGGTTCCTGTCTGCTCATATCTCCAGCATGTCAAGGTACTTCTGATTGACAGCATAACTATCTGGTGCATCAACCACTCCTGCTCTCTTCAGTTTTGTATCATCTGCAAGCTTGTTGAAGGTGCACTCTGTCCTATCATGGGGGTCATTAATGAATATATTAAATTATATTGGCCCAAGGTATCAACATCTGGGGTCTTCCAGTAGTGACTAACTTCCAGCTGGACTTCCTGCTGCTAATCACAACCCTTTGAGCCTGGCAGTTCAGCCAGTTTTCTGTCTACCTCACTGTCTGTTTAGCTAACCCATACTTCATCAGCTTGTCTTTGAGGATGCTATGGGAGACAAAGCCTTACAAAGCCTTGAAAAATACAAGATAAAGGATATCACTGATGTTCCCTTTTCCACCAAACCAGTCATCTTATCATAAAAGGCTATCAAGTTGATGAGGCATGATTTTTTCCTTCATAAATCCATGCTGATTACTCTCAATCACCTTTTTGTCCTTAACATGTTTGAAAATGATTTCCAGGGTTACTTGTTCCATCACCTTCCCAGAGGTCCTTCTTCTTACCTGTCTTGAAAGTGGGAGTGACATGGGCTTTCTTCCAGTCCTTAGGAACCACCCCAGTTGTCATGCCCTTTCAAAGATCATGGAGAGTGGCCTCGCAATGACACTGTCCAGCTCCCTCAGCCCTCGTGGATGTATTCTATCAGGTCCCATGGACTTGTGCATGTCCAATCTGTTTAAATGTTCCCTTACCTGATCCTTTTCCATTAATTAAAGTTTTCCTTGCTCCAGACTTTCCCACTGGAGCTGGAATTGGTGAAGGCTGATCTTAACAGTAAAGACTGAGGCAAAGCTCATCTTCACCATGTCCTTTGTCACTTTTTCAGTAGAGGGCCCACATTTTCTATAGTCGTCGTCTTGCTGCTGATATACCTGTAGAAGCCCTTCCTGTTGCCATCCTTCTCCAGATTCAGCTCCAGGTGGACTTTGGCTTTCCTAACCCTGTCCCTGCATGCTTGAAGTGTCTCTATATTCTTCCTGTGTCATCTGTCCTTGCTGCCACCTCTCATATGCTTGTTTTTCATGTATGAGTTTTGTCAGGAGCTTCTTGTTCATCTACAGAGGCCTCCTACCACTATTACTTGAATTCCCGTTACTCGGGATGGACCATTCTTGAGTCTGGAGGAGGTAATCCTTGAAAATCAGCCAGCTCTCCTGGACCCTTCTTCTCTTCAGGACCATATCCCATGGGATTCTTCTAAGCAGGTCCCTGAACCGGCCAAAGTCTGCTCTCCTGAAGTCTGGGGTTGTAAGCCTGCTATATGTCTTGTTTCTGTCAGCGTCCTGAACTCTACCATCTCATGGTCACTGCAGCCAAGGCTGTCCCCAGGCTTCATATCCCTGATCAGTTCTTCCTTATTTATAAGGATCAGGTCCAGCAAATTATGTCTTCTTGTCAGCTCCTCCATCCCCTGTGGCAGGAAGCTATCATCACTGCACCTCAGAAGGCTCCTGGTTTGCTTGTGCCCTGCTGTGTTGCCCTTGCGGCAGACACTAGGGTGGTTAAAGTTTCAGTTTCACTGCGCAGAAGTTAATATGCTAGGGTTCATGGGTAGCTCACTGTCTGTGATAGGGCAAGGTGTGAACTAGGAAGGGGTATTTGTGGGTGGGTAGACACTGACGTGGAAAAAAGTGCTACAGATGTTAGTGGCCAAACATATATCTTAGTATGGACGGCATTGCTATAAATATGACATAAGTTACATGTGATAATATGGAGGCGACAAAAAAGCCAGAGGGCTGCTCAGATGGGAATTGCTGGTAGAACAATCCTATCCTAATGTTGACCGGATCAAAATCTGCAGGTGGGGGGGAAAAATTGTAACGCTGCGAGTTACAATTTGCTAAACAAGAACACGAGAAAACAGTTCACAAAAAGTCATTCAGGCTTCTTGGTGAATTGAAACTATGGAAAGATGTATAAGAAGCTTCAGATGTGTTTCAGGAATACAAAGGTAACAAGCTCTGATAGTACCCTTGATACGATACTGTTCTTACAAACAAGTTTTAGATATTTCACATGATAAAGCTGAAGTAAATCTTGAATATGGTGTAAATAAAAAATTATAATTTCGCTAAAAATATCCTTTTGTGACTGACTATGTCGGGAAAATGTTGCTTATGAAATAATGAGAACTGAGGAGATACTAGGCTATGTCTGTCCTAGGAGACAGAGAACAGCAAGCCCTGAGTGGAAAATTCCAGCACCTTCATCAGACTGAAGGCTTAGGTAGCAATATTGGTATTTTTTTGCCAGGCAGACTGTATTTGCTGAATCAGAATGTTGGACCAATTGTGGTTAGCTTTGTTTGAGTGTTTAGGAAGCAATTTGTTTAATTTCTGCATGGTAAGCCTTTTCTAGGAAAGTATTGATGTAAAGCAAAAACTAAACACCTCTGGGTTAGCTGCCTTGGTTGAAGGCAAACACATGCTTAAGTGACTTGCTGGACTTGAGCCCAAGGGCCTCATTCACAGTTATGGCTGTTTCCCATTGCAGTCACGTTCTGTCATCAGATGTAGCGCTAGCCAGTATCTCTGCTTAACAATATAGCAGTCCTGTCATTTTGCTCATAATTTGGAGTTGTGTTTCTTGCCCTGTGTTTCTAGAAGCCAACATGGGGCAAAGGAATTAACAGTATCTCCTAAACACGTTCAGATGTTTATGGTGCTGAATCAGACAGACAAATAGATGTTTTCAAACCTTATGGCTAGTTTTAAAATTGTGTACATCTCCTGACCCCTGTTTTTTAGTGGGCACAGGACTGAGAATAGCAATAAGTTGCACACCCATTGAAAGAATAACTTCTTGAAAGTAGTGAATTGTGCATCCGTGACATGCTGTCTGGAAAAAGAAGCCTCTGAAACGGAGGAGAAAGCAGGTGGACGGATGCAGGAAGCAACTGGCTATCTGGAATGAAAGTGGCTTTTTCAGTGTTAAAATTGGAATTCTGTCTTTTGGAGATAGATGTGACAGTTTGTGAGTAAGCAGAAAGTAACTCAGCAATAAAGTAATCTCCCTTCGACACTGACATTTCCTTTAAAAACTGAGGAGGGAAAATCCAGATAAGCATGAATATAACCTTCCAATTTTGTTTCTGCAATTATTTACAGAGTAATTAACGCAAAAGCTTTCTTTACCTAAGAGAAGCATAAATTAATGGCTTCCATATAGTAAAGATTGTGAGTATGGTTTATTTACTTACTGCTGTTACAGACTATCTAATTAGTGCTTTTAAACTGCATTCACAGTTCTTGCCTCTAGCTTGTCAAAATATATTCTTTGAAAGAAAATGCCAAATCCAAGGTTAAAAAAGTAACCAAACTTACTTTGTTTGCAGCCAGGTTTTTCAGTGGAGACTGTGGAACTGTTCGTCCTTGGCTTCTGCTCCATGAGATCAACTATGGAACACGCTCAGGAACATGAAGCGTGTCTTGAGCAAACCCAGAGGTATTGTGTGGAGAGACCAATATATAACCAAAAGCTTTTGCAAGAACAGTTGCACAGACGAGAAAGAACACCTCAGACTTTAAGGCAGAAGATTGCGCATTCTTGTCGGTAGGGGTTTTTGTCTTGTCTTTATTTTATTGGTTAGAAATATTCTAATTCTTAATTGATTCATGCACATAGCTGGTAATCTCTTCACAAAAACCTAAAATATGAAAGCACTAGTTTTTTGATTATTCAGCAAGACTGTGGTGAAGTTGTATATGTGTTTTCATATGTTAATATATAGCTGTATTACAAAAGACTGGATAAATTAGTTGAATTGCCTTCATCAAAGTGCAAAGGAAAAATATAGAGCATAGGAATGTGAAGTATTAGTCAAATCATGTGACATGAATTCGTAAGATCCAGAAAAATATCTGTTGTTTTTACGTGGAAACACTTAACAGCCAAATTTGTGCTTCACATGATCCTTTCATGGAAGAAGAATGGAGATGTATGACAGCTATGTAGAAATCTAAAGTATTAGTCTGCTAAGGACTTAATAGAGGCGTTCTGTAGCTTTTAGCTAACTGCCTTAGAATCTAAGTATCATCTGGTTAGTCAGGAAATGTCTTTAACTGTGCAACTCTTCCTCTGTGGTACCAGAGGATGATGAAGAAAAACTTACTCTAGTTAAGTTCTCATTAGCTTTACATTTATCCATGCTTCATTTGCAGAGTTGATTAAATTTCTTGCTAGAACCTTGTTCTGCAAGACAAGTGATTTCTGCCTGACTGCTTGTCTGTAAAATATTCCTGTTCACATGCTTTGACATTTGGAGACTTGTTTTGGCTAATGGAATGACCATTCTAATGCTAATGGCACCTAATTCCACTTCAAAAAACTTACCAGTCCTGAATAAAAAATATGTGGATCAAAATCCTCCTGAGCTATGACTTCTTGTGAGTCAATCTGCGTAAACACAGAGAAGCGTGGATGATTCTAGTTCCTCTCTCACTTTTAGCGATAAGCTGCTTCACCATGCAATTTAGTCCCATGATAATTCAGAAATGTTAACAAATCTCTGCAGTTCTCTTGCACTTCCCCTACACAGAAAAGCATTTATATGTTCCCAGTGTTATATTTTTATCCAAGGTTAAGCTTTCTTGCCACAATACAATCAAAATATGATGCATGGCAGTACTGCATAGAGATACTTATTTCCTGGCTCTATTCATTTGTCATGAGTCAGGGTTTCAAAAGGTTAATAACTCTGCTAAGAGACACAAGGATCAGTGTTGCTGGCTTCAGTGCCTTTCCTTTCAGGGTAAAGAAGGGTTATGTTCTCAAATAGCCTTAAAGTTAGCCTATCAGTACCAGTGATAGTAACAAGCATTCGTAAAATAATAGTTCAAAAAAAAAAAGCATAATAATGTAAAATGTTATAATCAAAAAAGTATAAAGCATGCAAATAGTAAATAAAAACAGGGAAAAGCATTGCAAATTACTTTGAGTAAAAACCGCTATCAGAAAGCAAGTTATCCTCAGGGGATTGTTACTAGGAATGATCTCAGCAAAAAGTGTTGTGTAGCTGCTCAATTGTGCATGGACTTGAACAGTTTCACTTCCCACTGACCTCCAGTCTCACAAGACTGTGATTCTCTTCTCCAATTCCATAAGGTTTGTGAACAGCAACCAACATGTGATAAAGGGCTAAATGAACTGGAGTCATGTTTGTTTGTGCTTAAGCTTTGTCCAGAAATTACTGTCATCAGGGCTCTGAGCCTGCCTTTAAGGGAGCTGTTTCCCTGCATAGGGATGAAAGACAATTTTTTCCACCAGTTTGTCCCCTGCTAGTGTGTAACTTTTTCTGCTTTGTATTTTCAGTTGTTCTTCTAAGAAAGCCAAGTCTCATCTTTACAGTTTCTTACCAATTTTAAAATGGCTTCCCCGTTACCCAGTGAAGGAATACTTATTAGGAGACATTATCTCAGGTATAAGCACTGGGGTTATGCAGCTTCCTCAAGGTGAGTATCCCTCTGGATTTGTTTATCCTCCTCTTTGCTTTTCCTGTGTGTGCTTTTATGGTAGTGCTCGGCTTCCTGGACAGGTGCTCATGATACTAGGATGTGTATTTCAGGTGTGTGTGTGGAGATCAATACAACATTCTGCAGACCAGCCCCTAATGAAGATTCCCTTAAAACTGCAAGTCAGTGATATGCAGCAAACTCTGAAGGAAGCTTACCGCTCTGATCAATACCAATAGCTTTTGATGACAGAACAGCTTTTCACAGTTTTAAGTGCATGCCTAAACCTTTGCTAAATACACCCAGTTATTTTCTGATCCCATCATCCTGAAAGTTGTAGCAAGTTTCCCACAGAGGGTAGCGGTATCTAATAGACATATAGACATAATGTTTCAGGAGAGCAACTGTTGCAAAGTAACCAAACTAAATTCAACCAGCGAAGAACGTGCAAGAAATCAGACTTACCCCTCTTTTTCTCTTAAGGCTAGAAGTCATCAGTTTAAGCTGGAACCATAGTAGTGGGTAATAATTTACATGGTGGAAATAAATCAAAAGTATCTTCTATAACAAGAGTGCAAATCTGTGGAATTTCTATTAAATTACTTGGAAGTTTCAACCCAGGTGGAGCCTGGCCCTGAAGCAGGAGGAGGCAAAGATAAAGAGAAAGCCAGTGTTCACTGTTCTGTTCAGCTCTTGGTGACTGGACCAGTGGAATCTTTTGTTCAGCCTGACACCTGACTATCAGCAGTTTCAGAACTGCTGTGGGGTTAGAAAGTGACAGCATTTTTACAGCAGTATCATTATGAGGTGCTATCACTGCTCTAGGAATGGCAGCTTCATGACGGCTGCCACAGTCCCAGTAGATTTCCCCAGGAGGTCTTGGAGTAGAGGGAATTCTTGAGTTTGTGCAGAGCCCAGCCCAGAGGAGTCCTCATGCTAAAGGTAATGTATTTAAGCATATGTAAGTTTACTTGCATTTTGGCTTATTTCATATTTCTGCCTCACTTGTTCCACTTTAGGCTGAGGCAGGTCTGAAGAATTAATCTGTAAATCCAAGAAGCCTAGATTTTAATAGGCAGTAACCCATTAAAGCAGTGGAATATCCTAACTTAGTCTGTGCAGTTGACTTCTTTATTTTTGTAGCTTCCTGGTTTTGTGCGTTTTTTTTATAATTAAGGATATTTTTTCTTTCTACACAAATATAAACATCAACTTATCTTAAACTGATAAGTAATGTGGTTAACTGTCAGGCAAATCTGTCATATGCTAGACACAAACATTACCAGTTGTATACAGAAACATAGTTTATGTGATGACCAGATAAGGATGCTAAAATTTAAGTGGTCAGCAGTGAACTTTATACTTAATTTTGTGACATTGTTTTAAACTAAACATTATTCTTTCCTTCGGTGACTGCAAACATGCCCTTAAACTGCTCCTAATCTTTCCCTTTCTAAAGAGACAAAAGTTGAACTTCGTTTTTTCTGGAATGGATGTAATTATAGCGAGCATGAGTTCAAAGAAGCCTGGGAATCATTCCAGGCAGAACTACAATGACGAGGGTGTTTAAGTGTGAACTTCTGTCATGTCAATATATCTTTATTTCCTTGGCAGTGACACCCTTTAAAAATGCCAGTACAAAGGAAAAGGAATAAAGGGGTATTCAGATCAGGAACTTCACATAGACCCACCCTCATGCTTTTGAAACCACTGGTTTTCAGTTCTGGTCACTTGTACTGTTAAGTTCATCACCATATTAAAGGCCAGGCTGTTATAGTACAGGCTGTTCTGCTGATACTCTTGGCATGAGAGGTAGCCTCTGGGGCAGAGAATGTATGTGGGATGAGTTTCAGAAGTACTTAACGAAAAGCTCATTGCTGCAAGAGAATAAACAGTATCATGAGCCCAGTTCTGATAGGAATATGAATTCTTGGTTAAGACTCAGACATTGCTTAGGGCATGAGCAAAGCTGTGTGAACTATTACACTGCATAAGAGTGCTTGGATGACACAGAATATCCCTCCCTGTTTTTGTTCTTTTGTTGTAACCTGATGCTTTGTCTCTCAATTTAAAAATAAATTAATAGGGAGAGGTATTTTCAAGTATCACTAAGCTCTCCATGGTGGGTGAACTATTGCTTCCTTTTGTAATTTGCACTGGGCCATTGAGCTTTTCAGTCCTAACTTGGACCAGTCTGCCCAAGTGTGGTAAGAACACACAGCTTCCTCAGGTGTCATGAGTCTGCACTTGTGAAGGTGAACTGGAGAGTCAAGCCAAGCCAGGATGCAGTGTTTTCTTCCCAAGACACAGTTGTTCAGTTCTGGTGTCTAATTCTCATTGATGCAAGCCGTGTAGAACTATTGAGTTTGCTGGAATTGCTCGGGACAGTTACGTGCTGTATCACATGGTGCACACGATTTGCTTGTGAGCCTGGTCCCATGATAAGCACACGCTCAGTCACGCAGAGGGGGAGCACCGTGGAAGTTGTCCCTCCCCGGTGTCCCTTAGAGCTGTTCCCCCACAGCTCCATTACTGTGCTTGCCAGCCCCCGCTAGAAATAGGAATGGTGCGGATCACACTTCTGCTGCGTGGAGCTGGACAGGGCTTAATAACAAAAAGGACTTCATTTTGGGGAATAATACCAGACTGTATAAGATCTATGACCTTACAGATTGTAAGCAATGATTCTCTGCTTATTTTACATTTTAGAGCATGTTTTGCGGGAACTGTTATGTCATCCCACTCATTCTGAGGTGAGGGAGGAGGGAAGTGTTTAATCAGTCATAGATTACCATGAAAATCATTTCTGATGAGAAAAGGAGGAAAAAAAAAATCAAACTTGTCCCACTGGTTATGGGGTTTTGGGTGTTTCTAAGTACATTTTTTGACAGATGAAAACAAAAGCAACAGAAAGGGTTTGTTGGCTATTAAGAAGTACTTCCAGCCACAAGGCAAAACAGTGAGTGCACAGGTGCACAGATGTACACACAAACACACACAAGCACATCTGCAGTGCCTGTAATTAGAGACTTCTGGTTTCCTAACTCAAACCACCAGGTTTCTAGGCACTGCCCTACAGTATTATACATATTAAACAGTATTCCCTGCAAGACTTCTTGTTTTTTAAACATGTCACTATGTCACAAATATGTGACATCAAACATGTCACAAATATGTCACTAGATTTCCTGTTAGGTGAGTTCAATTTTAGTAGGCTTAAATCCTTTTGCTTCACATGGTTCCTTCTGTTGTTTGCCTAACATACATATTTGTGTCTGTTTTCTAGGTTTAGCCTATGCTTTGCTGGCAGCTGTTCCCCCAGTGTTTGGCCTATATTCTTCATTTTATCCTGTCTTTCTATATACTTTTTTTGGAACCTCCAAGCACATATCAATAGGTATATCTGTATGGATAACTGAAAGTCTGTGTGTGTGCGTGTGTTTAATAAAGTTGTAAAAAATAAAACTGGAGAAATAGAAAGTGTAGTTCTTTTCCATAAATTCAAATTTAAGTGATCATGAGAAACACAAACGTGTCAAACATTAGCAGTATTTCTTATTGTTAATTTCTCCATCCTACTTAGGAGGGAATAGAAGAGCATCTTTTATCAGATTAGATCTAGAAATGTGTGCTGTGAACTCCTGAACTATAATTTCATCGCTGTAATTGACTGTCTGTGTGGCCAGGATGAATCTTTAATTTGCATAATAGAAACTGAGATAGAAAAAACTGATGGTGTTTACTTACCGTAAAGGTGTATGTTCACCATCTAACTAGCTTTAATGGTGCTGAGTACTTTAGCAGATTCTGGGACTGAAAAATACAATATTTAGGTAGAAAACTCTATTATAGTTTAATTTTACATATCTCTTAATAAGAACCACTCCTAAAAAAAACCCACCAGGATTTTAACCAATTATTTTCTTCTCCCTCTTATTTCAGGCACCTTTGCTGTGATTAGTATGATGGTTGGCGGCGTTGCTGTGAGACAAGTGCCTGATGAAATTATTTCTGTAGGCTATAATTCTACCAATGTTACAGATTCCCTTGAATATTACAATGCTAGGGATACCAAGAGGGTACAGGTAGCTGTGACTCTCGCCTTTCTTTCAGGAATTATCCAGGTAAGTGCTTGCAGTTTGGTGTAAGGGCAAGTTCAGATGCTGCTGCTAGACTTGTAGTTGCAAGGGGTGCTGGGTCATGGCAGATCCCCTGTCAATAGACTTGTGCTTCAGCACTGCACTGCGTAGAATACAGGCTGCTTCATGGCAGCCACATAGCAGAAGTGAGGGTGCATACACTGGAGGCAAGTCTTTGGCATCTTGGCTTGACTGGGAAAAATGGGACCTCCCCCCTTTCATTTTTTCGTATCCCATCAGAAAAACTCAACCTGATGTTCTCTAATTTGTCCATAAATGCATACAAACACATATGTTTACCCATATCCCACATTGCAACTGCCAGTGGCATGGAAGATCTGATGCACTGATGGCTGCTTACTGAACTGTGGCTTTAGAAAGGCCACGTTCAGGTTTGCCTGATCTGGCTTGGGCATCAAGGTAAGAAGAGTTGTCCTATGGCCTGTCTGCTATATAGTGCTGATGTTCAGGCTACAGCGGGAGTCCCATGGTTAATATTTCTCTTCTTCATTAGTTGTGTTTAGGTCTCCTTCGATTTGGATTTGTAGCCATCTATCTAACAGAGCCTCTGGTGCGAGGATTTACTACTGCTGCTGCAGTTCATGTTTTTACTTCTCAATTAAAGTATCTCCTTGGCATTAAGACTAACCGATATAGTGGACCCCTCTCAGTTGTGTATGTGAGTAACTACATTTACTAAACATGCAAATTATGCATTGTCTGGATCTAGTACTTAAGCCTTTTCCTATTTTCTGGTTTTAATTATTTTGTCACTAAGTAGAATAATGCTTCAGTATTCAAAACTGGGTATGAGGTCTTTAAATGCCATAGCAATATATAAGCATCTTAAAGTACAGCTTGGGTGCGACTTGATAGATCAGCACAGTCTGAGATGGGCAGATTTTAGGATTCTGCTAAATGTAGTTTTGTAATATGAACAGATAATGTTCATTGAAGCAAGTCTCTTGTACATCGTGGGAAAATGTGCTACTAAAATGCTTCACTGTAGATCAGACAAGTTTTGCAAAGCTAGGAAAATGTTGTTCTCAGAACTTTGCCCAGTTTGTATTTCTTTAACTTCACACGCAATTCCTGATGGGAGTATTCTTCATTTCCTGTCTGTAAGCTGTTTTGTAGTGTGGTGGAACACAAAGTGCTGTGTCATCATAAATGTACCTGTTCTTTAGAGTAGTGGGGAAAAACTATTTTGAAATAAGGATACGCAGTGTGAAACATCGCTATTTATCGAAGACCCTAAGCATTAAAACTGATTGTTCAGAGCATGTAGGGGTCCAGTATTTGACATAGCTCATAGCCTAATCTTCCACTCACCTTCTGTCTAACGCATAGGCATGCAAGAGGACAGAAGAAAAACCATGCAGTGTAAAGCTATGATTTGGTTATTATGACTTAAGTAAAACCAAAAGCTCTTGATCACTTGAATTTAAAATTGACAATTGTGCTCTGAAAAAAATGTGATGGATCCCATGCAGCAAATTATTTGTTTAAAGGGACATTTCTAATTGAAACAACAATCAAAGTTTTTAAGTTCACATGAGCATTACTTTTCTTGCTGTTATGAACAAGCAGAGTTGACACGCATCTGAATCTGGTTTGCCTGACAGTCTAGAAGCCCCAAGTTGTTATCACAAAATCAGTGCTCTGATTTTGCAGACAAGAACTCCTGAGTGGAAGAATAGGGAAGATCTCAGATATCTGTGAAAACCCAAGCTTTTGAGCAGATCAATGGCTCAGCAATAATGAAGCATCAAGGTTTTGACTACATGGAGGCTATAGAAATACTTTGTGGGAATCTTTCTTGTATAGTTGTGCAGATATAACAAACCTTTTGGAAACAAGGCTGCACTAATAATTAATTCCTAAATTTGCTGTTTATTTCACTAGTCCGGAAACCAGACTTACTAATTGTCAAACAAATAGGAGGGAAGGTATACATTCAAGATGTACTACCTGGACATCTTGAATGTATAATATCTTGATAGTTGCTGTAATTTTCCTACTGTCTAAGAAAGGGTATCTACATCTTCTTTCAAAGACCTCTCCAGAGGTCATTTATTTATTTTTATTTTTTTCTAAATGCAGTGGAAGAAGGAGGAGTAATTGGTGGGGGAATCATTTACCCTGTAGTAACTTGTGTGTTCCAGCAAGCTTTCTTTCCTAACGCCCTTTTAATAGTGTTTTCAACTAAAAGATACTTGGAATAATGGCCAGTTCAGCAGTGTTGCAAGATCACTGTTATTTAATCAAATTGTTATGGTAACCTCAATGGTTGTATCAGCAGCTTTATCATTTTAGAATGGTTTATGCAGCTCTAAGTAGATGTGACTTGCGAAAGAATATTTGAAGGTATTAGAAGGAGTTTGCATTTATTGCTTTCAGGTAGCTGCCAGTATGAAATATGTGTGAAAATGTTGAGGATAAGAGATGTGGTTTAGTTTAGACTTTTTGCCCCATGATAGTTTTTTCTCCTAATTTTTGCCCCATTTGAGGAAGACTGATATTGTAAATGATTGCAAGTGCATCTCCGTCACTGAGATACTTTGAAATTCTGGTTTTTGTGGGAACAATGGGGATTTTGGTGAGGCACTGATTCACTGTGGTTATAAATGCAGAATACAAACACAGCTGAATAGCAATGTATAATTTGCTCTTTTGTGGCAAATCTCCATGAAGATTAGATTTTCTTAGGAATAATTATGATACTTCCGTTGTCTTACAGAGCATAGCTGCTGTGCTTTCAAAAATAACAACGACCAATATTGCTGCATTGATTGTTGGATTAACATGCATTGTTCTACTGTTGATTGGCAAGGAAATAAATTTCCGGTTTAAGAAGCAGCTCCCAGTTCCTATTCCTATGGAGATCATTGTGGTAAGGCAGTTGTGAAATTCTATAGCTAAATTATATAACTATTCTAAAGCTGTAGAAACTATCTCATTTTCTATCAAGTCTTACTGAGCTTTAGAGTAACTTCTCTTGAACTTAATTGATTTGAGGCTGGATCCAGTTGAAGGTTTGGATACTCATAAGGTTAGGGACTGACTTGCCCAAGTTTTAGGCGTAAAGTCCTAAAGAGTTGAAAACCCAGTTAAACATCCATAGTCCCCTATGGCAATGGGCAGGTGGAGATTTGTTGTAAAACCCATTCTGTCCTGGAGTTTCAGCACCTGAATGATTCTCTGCAAGACATGCCTCTCAGTGGCATTTCGCACTTGGGGTCCAAGAGCTCAGAACCCCCTCCTGAAGGAGGTTCTTAGAGATGCCAGTTTCAGAGGTTCTGCAGGGCTTGCTTGCTTTTTAAAATGCAGTGGTACAAAGAAAAGCAGGAACCAGTGGAACTTCATACTTAACCTTCCTTTCTCTGTTTCTGAGACTGATCACTGACTGCAGCATTGATTCTGTTTCAAATGACTACTCTGAAATACATGGATAAAGCAGACTATCTTAATACTTACAAAGCCCACATCTCAGATAACCTTTCACCTTTAAAAGTGGTTGGATTTAAAAACGAGTTCTTGGATAACTAGAGCTCTCAAACAACCTGTACAAAATCAGAGTTGAGAAAGGGATAACTGAAGGTGTGGGTGCAATCTAGAGAGAAGGAACAAGAAAAAGGGATGCTGTTGAGAGATGATGGAGGTGGTGTAATAGGGTATTGTTTGATAGTAAGGCAATAGCAAAGCGATCTTACACGTGTTCCTTTCACTGCTGCTGCACCAGTTCTGTTTACAGATAGTATGCAGGTTATGAACATGAAAATATGGCAGTTCAGATGTCCTTGGCTTGTCCTTGCATTTAATTTCCCAGTACACTATTCTGCCTGAGCTTGGCTCAGGCAGAGGGAATTCGAGTGATTCAGATCATACCATAGCATGTTCTATTTAACTGTTTCCAAGAAAACTTGATAAAATCAGTGGGGGTTGAACATGATAGAGGGAAAATTGTGATACTTTCTCCTTTTTTATCTGCTTCTTTACCCCCTACCTCTTACAAAACTGATTGACAAATAAATGTAATCCCTTGTGTGTATTACTCATAATCAGCTAACTCTTATCAGTTCTTCAGGTGGCTTTATCTCTTTCTAGCTGATGTTTACAAATGTGCTTGTGGATTTTTAGGTAATTATTGGCACGGGTGTTTCAGCTGGAATGAATCTGAGTGAGTCATACAGAGTGGATGTTGTTGGGAATATTCCTCAAGGGTAGGGACGATATATTCTTATTCAAACTATACCTTTTCCATATGGCATGTAGCTTTTATTACAATAATTTTTAAATATTTATTTCATTTCCAAGGTTGCGTGCACCAGCAGTTCCTGAGATTCAGCTCATCCCAGCAATATTTGTGGATGCAATAGCAATAGCAATAGTTGGATTTTCAATGGCTGTATCAATGGCCAAGATCTTTGCCCTTAAACATGGTTACACCATTGATGGGAATCAGGTAAAAGTATTCGGGTTGCTTTGAAAATTCTCAGCAGCACCTTTGTTACATCGATAAAGTAGAATGGAATATTGGACAAAAATGAGTTTTTCTTTCATAGTGGAATCAGGTCAGGTTTTTGACAGCCTACACATTTAAATGCCAGGAATTATTTTAAATTCTTCTTCTGGCTGTGTTTTAATAACTGGTTTCACTTTTAGCTTCATTTTGGGAAACTTGCTTCTGTTAGACTTGGACATATGGATGAATATTAATTGTTGGGACAGACATTACTTAGCCTACTGTCCTGATGAGCAGCTACTTATCTCTGCTTTCTGTAATAGAGCAAAGCATATAGTTCCCATGTGATAAATACAATGCTTTATGTGTTGGAGAACTATTATCTAAGGTTTAGAAATTCCAATTATGTGTTATAGTTTCTTTTTATTCCCACCCATTGCAAATAGGCAGCTCGTCATTTTCTGGGGCAGCAAGTGGCCCTGTCCGTAGTTAGCATTCTGATCATGAATTGAATAATAAAGGCTGTGGTTAGGGACTCTCTAAAACCAAAATGATATGTCATCCTCACCACCTCTGTCCTTCCTGTGCAATGTAGGATTAATACTGCAATTGGATTATTGGTTGATATCATTGTGGTGTCAAGGGAGACAGAGAGTTCATATGCTGTAACTCATTTCCTAGAGCAAGCATCTGACACAGCACGGATCAGCTGTCCCCCCTTCTCAAAATGGCTGTCTTCCTCTGAGAGTAAATGGAGTTTAAAAGACTTTCACCTATAGAGTTTTACAACTGGCATCCTTCATATCATTGTTTTCTGTTACCCAGAGAGAGAAGAGGACAAATCCGTAGCTGCATGAATGGAATCAGCGCTATTTATGTTAGTTAAAGTAATCATCACTGACCTGAGTTAAGCATCGAGATCTTTTTCCTCAGGAGGTGTGCCAGATGGTGCTTTACCTGGATGTTAAACTATAGAACTCCTTGTCACCTGATGCAGTGCATGCTGAGTGTTTAAATGAATCAAAAAAGAATCGTACAAATGCAAAGAGAACTCATTGAGAACTACTGAAAACATGTAACTCAAATCACCTCAGTTACAAATAGCGGGATGCAGAGTAATCTGGGGAGGCCTTATTAAAAGCAAATACATTCTTAGGCATCAGGAACACAGTGCTGAGGTAGATGGAGTTCTGATCTCACTCATGATAACAGTTCTCTTGTGGGATCTTCCAGATGAAACAGTGGACACACTTTTTTTTCATGTACAGCAATGGATTACCACCAATGGAAACACAGCCAAGGCTGCTCTTCATTCTAATAGTACTGAACAGATAGTCTAGAATGGGAAGCAATGAACAGTGTTTGTATGAGAAACCATTTTCCATGTATATTCAGTGTTAAAATTCAAGTTAGCCCCAGGTTGAGGAAATCCTCAAAACAAGCAATGCTGTCATTAATTTTAGTTTTCAGTGTGACTCATTACAGTAACATCTAAGGATCGGAAATTTCGTGAATGCTTCATCAGATACTTTATTTAACAGATTATTTAACTTACATCAACTTGCACATGTGTGAGAACCACAAGTATAAGCTACAATAAAGTTGCTTATTCTCTGCAATAAGTTTGCTAGAAAGCACTGTAAATAAGACGTGGTTATTAATACATATGGATAGCTGCAGCTTCATACAGTTACTAGGTATAACTGCCTTTTGTTTTGCTGTATTGTTTAATGCAGGAACTTATTGCCTTGGGAATATGCAACTCTGTGGGGTCATTTTTCCAAAGCTTTTCAATCACTTGCTCAATGTCTCGGAGTCTTGTTCAGGAAAGCACCGGTGGGAAAACTCAGGTATGTAAACCCAAATTTTGAGCCAAAGGAAGTATGCTTTTTCAAGCTCCAAAGCTAAAGTCTGAAGCTTCACTAGATTGCCAGATTTCTCTGCCTGGGCCAGAAGGAGTAACTGGAGTTTCCCATGTTAAAATCCAGGTTGGGCCAGGATAGCAGGCTGCACGACAGTCAAAATGGATGAACTGAGTGGGAGGGATCAAAAGCCACTTGAACAACCAGCCTTGTGGAAAGCACAAGAGGGGTTAGCTAATCAGTAATATTGCCCTTTGGGGGCACTTCTTAATACTCTGACATCATTTCTTGCTTCTTTTGTTCAGATTGCAGGTGCACTCTCTTCAATTATGGTTCTGTTGGTAATTGTGGCTATTGGATACCTCTTTGAACCACTTCCACAGGTAAGGGAGTTTTGCCTGTTAGGCATTGCATTGTCAGTGAACAGGAGGCCAGCAAGTCTTGCTTAAAATAGAGGTTGTGGGATCATTAGTAAGCAAACACAGTTAGGCCTTGCTCCTGAAACCTTTAAATTCTGTATGCATTTTTGCTGTAAGTTAGTCTAGAAATTAATAATATTTTGAAGGATCTGTCATGCTTTTTTTTGTTGTTTTTTTAATATTGGACGTTCTGGACTCTACCATTTTAATGTTCTAAAGACACTTTCAAACAATTCCCCTTTGCAGCATAGGAATTCTGGGAAGAGGTTAAAAAGCTACTTTCTTTTAAAGTAACAGCTCAGCTGGGAAAGGGTTGAGGCTAGGTGATGGCTCGGCATGACGAGTTGGTTTTGTTGCAGTTTTGCTTAGTCGTATAAAAATATATTTATGTGAATAAATATATTCTCACTTAAAAAGAAAAAAAGCTTGGTTCTGGGGCATGCATAGGATGATACGCAATTCCTGGGGTTTTTTTTATAGGAGATGTACCTTGGGTTACACCTACATCACAATTGCAGGAAATGTTGCAGTATATTGTGGAGAAACTTGAATTTGAGATTATAGCCTAGCTGCTTCAGGCACTATAATTGTATGGAGCTCAGGAATATGTGATTTCTCTTGCCAGGAAAGAGTAAATCAAACTGTACTGACTCTGGCTTGCCATTTCTGCAGCTCCAGTAAAAGCATATCTCCACTGAACTACTTGAAAAGTGTTTTTTTTTTTTAAATGGAACATCTATTCAGTAGACTGATCAGTTGTACAAAGCACAGAAATATGCTTATTTGTGATGCTTTGAAGTTTTTCTTTGGCATTGGGTTTATTTTGCTTCTGAAAATTGTATTTGTGTGATATTCCTAGACAGTGCTAGCTGCAATTGTAATGGTGAACCTGAAAGGAATGTTTAAACAGTTTGGAGACGTTGTACACTTCTGGAGAACCAGTAAGATTGAACTGGTGAGCAATACATAGATCAGTGCATATATTTTACTGTATTAAATTTGTTGTTCCTCTTCTTCCTAACCCCCAAAACAGGGTACAAACTCATGAAGGAGTTACAAATTGGTGTTGCATTGCAGATGAACGTAAGACATGGAGCTATAAGTACCCTAGCAGGGTGATCTGTTGCAGACAAGAATGCTTTTTGTTGTTGTTCAACAACCTTTAACTCAGGTCAGAAGTAGTTTGGTTGAAGTAAAAGCAAAGCTTTTGCAGTGTTGCTATAGGAGCTGCTGTGGGAATGTCTGAGAAGAATTCGAAATACAGAGTAACAAAGAAAACTACTTGAAGGTATTTGCCATCTTTTAAGACAAATCAAAAACCTGCCTGGAGTGGGCCAGAACTAAGAGTGTATTGCAGGGAACAATCTGGTGGCATTTTTCTCCTGGATTAACTGGCTAACGGAAGTAAGTGAGAGCTGCTTGCAGGCCTTGTGTATTTTTTTTTTTTGTCCTAAGGTATTTGGAGTCTGATGTTAACATAGGATTCCTTGGAGAACAGGACTTAAGACATTAATTAATATGTGACAGTTTGTCAGATGTTATGTTAGTGCGCCTTGAGCTTTTAGGCTCTTCTGAAAGGTTAAGGTAATTACAGTCTGCTATCATGATGGATTACATTATAGCCTATTCCTGAACCAAAGCGATACGTAGGTTTTTGAGGCTGAATTATGCTGCTGTTTTTGCTGTTAACAAAAAAGGATGCATAATAATTCAGAGCTTTTCTTTGTTTTAGGCCATCTGGGTGGTAGCTTTTGTGGCTTCTCTTTTCCTGGGACTAGACTATGGTTTGCTTACTGCAGTAGCATTTGCGATGATAACCGTTATTTACAGAACACAAAGGTCAGATTTCTTCTTTATCAAAATTAGTGTTTGCTGATCTTCTATGTGGTTTTGTTTGGTTAAGGGGTGCAAATAAGCAGAAGACCTTTCCACCCTCTTCAACTGCATGCGGTATAGAATCTGCTTCATAATGTAGGTCATGCCCTGTTGCTCTGATCCAGGGTTCACATTTTATTTTTCTGAGAACAAAATTTCTAGAGGGCACGAAACTTGCAATTTCAATAATAAACAGAAGATTTTTAATTTCTTATATTGGTTAATCTTCTTGGGTTTTTAATGCCTATAGTTCAGAAATTCAAATCTGCTTGATGCTAGTTTCAGTAAATGATTACATTTTGTGTGCACTAATTGTCACAGTCAAGCAGAGGTTGTGCTAGGTTATCACTAGATGAATGTTTAGCTATTTTGTAATAAAGTTCTAATTCATCAGAAAATTGTGCCTGCTTTTCTAGTTTTTCAAATCACTTCTCCTCTCTCCTCATTAAAAGTGACAAAGTTTTTACTGTGAAGCTTTCCAGGTCTACAGCAAAATGATTTCTTGCATGTGTGGATAGGACTGTTATGTGAGGCTTCTAGGCTCAAGGTCTGGGATATCTAGGTGAAAAAGGTGTAAAAGTGTTGGTTTCAGTCTGCATTGGAATGAAACCAAATTCTGAGTTTTCCGCTCTGCATAAATAAAGAGTATTTTCCTGCCATCTCTTTATGGTTTTGTTCTTGCAAACAGAACAGTAATGTATTTTGCTGTCACGCTGCTTGTGAGGTTGGAATGTTACTTTCTCGGGCACTGTCCTGGAAGCAGAGTGGCTCTTTGAAATTGCAGCATGTTTTCTGCCGGTATGAGTTTCCATATTTTCAAGATAGTCAATGGAGTTGCAGCAGTTCACACTGAAGAGAGTGTGCCCTGTACCTTTGCATGCTTTGGCCCATGCTTTTCAGAAAATGACAACATTACAGTGCTAAGTCTATAAATTGTTTTTGCACTGACAGAAGTGAACTTGCCTAGTCACCAAACGTCCATTTTATTATGTTCCTGCCATAAACTGCCCACTGCATTTGTCCCTGTTTAGATAAGTCTGTACCAGACAGGCACTGCAGAATGGCCATTTAAGATAAGTTTCAGTCTATATTGAATACTCACTTCACCACTTATAAGTGATAATACTGAACATTTGCTTCCATTTCTCTCTAGCCCTCAATACAGAATCCTTGGTCAGATTCCTGACACCGACATCTACTGTGACATGGAAGAGTACGAAGAGGTAGGAGTGTATTCTTCTGCATTGAAGGGGTTTGTGTAGTCAAGCAAAGGCGACTGTGGCAATTTGCTGCTTAGCCATACCATACTGCACGTATAGTGCTGTCTGCCTGGCATTCACCTGTGTTGAAGGGGAGGAAAATAAATTTAATTTTAGTAGTAAAAGCTATTTTGTTCAAAATGCTAGCTTTTTGTACTGCATGTTATTTGACCAGGAGGTGATCAAAAGTAACCTTTATACTAGTTCCATTGTACTAGCTTGTACAAAAAGGTAAGCTTTATAGGAATACTGCTGCTAAATCTGCTATATACACAAGCGCATACAAGGCCACCTTCTTTACTTGTGTGGCAGTAGTGCGTGAAGTCCACGGAACCCAGAGCCCAAACTGATCTGTTCTTTAGAATTGCACAAACTGTTCAAAATAGCATCTCCCTGCCTCCGCCAATCCCCTGCTCATTAAGTGTACATGATTAATGGCACAATTGCTCACCATGTACTTAGCCTCTTATAAATGCCACTTTGTTCAACCAAAAGTCAGTGAAAGCAGTATGTTTTGTCAATATAATGGATGTAAACATGCTATATTTGTTCACAAACAGCAACTACAATTTCTGCGCTCTCTGCCATGTTCTTAGAGATGCTGCTGTGAAGTCTACATCCCCCTTTTATTAAGGAACCAGTCCATAAAAACCTATGTTTGAATATGATACAAAGCAAAAGTACATGTGGGCATGTTTATAGCTGTATGCAAAGAGGAGTAGACTCCATTTTTGTTATACTGAATGCAGTTAGGATTTCCTCCTCCTGTGTAAAGGTCAGGTTGGCAGCATATGGCAGGCTGGATCTCTGCTGGTGGCCAGATCGTTTGCATGTAAAATGTCAGAGTGCAGCCTGTTTAGAGATGACATAATTTAAAGTAGAGGAAAGAAATGGTATCGATACATTTCTGAAGGCCTGTTTAAAACCAAAGACTTGAAAGAGCAGACAAGAAAGAAAAAGAAAGAGAGAGGGAGAAATAAGCCATTATGCCTGTAAAAAGGGAGGCTAAAAGGAAGCATTCCTAGTTCTGCACGATCTCCTAATGTTAATACCAGCTGCAGATAGCAACATCAGAGAACTGCAAATATTTAGTTCCTTTTTATGGCTGTATGTTTCATTGTTATAAAGAAGGAGAAATGGTACATGGCATTGATTGTGTGCAACATTACACTGGGAAATGTGGAAGTTCTGATCTTCTGATTGGCTTTGCTCACAACAGTGCCGACCTTCTTTTTTGACACATGCTGACAGGCATTCAGGGTCAGCTGTTGGGCTGCATGTTCATGCGTCCTGTGATCACAAAGGTGCTTTTCTTCTAGTGCAGGCAATACTTAATTGTGCATATCCAATATTCTTTTCCTTAGGTTAAAGAATATCCTGGAATAAAAATATTTCAAGCTAATGCATCACTTTATTTTGCCAATAGCGAGTCATATACAAGTGCTCTGAAGAAAAAGGTGAGTAAAGCAAATTCTTTAATGTCTATGTCTTGAAAATTCAAACTTGCTTCTGAAATATGCTCACCTTTCAGCCCCTTTAGTGGGAAACACTTTAGCACAGTGTTTCTCTGCCTGTGGCCCCTGGTGATCAGTAAAATATGAGAAGGTGTCGCTCCAGCCAACTGCAAATCATCTTAGGAAACAACCACATGGTGGGTGGGAATAAACAGACAAAGTGTAGCTTAATGCTAACTGCTTGTGAATGGAAAGTCTGGTGGTTGCAGAGCACAAACTGGTCAAACATATTTTTTTTCAGAAGGAAATAAGTAGTTACTGCACTGAAAACAAAATGTCTGGGAGTAAAACCTTTCTTTTTGGGTGACAAACTTTACTGGAGTGGTAAGACCATGGAATACTGTGGGCATTTAATGCCTCTCACAAGCAACAAATTACCTGCATAGAAAGTATGCCTCACCTCCTGTCTAACCTGGGTGGGAATGGCAGTAACAGAACTAGCTATAGGCAGAACTGCCTGACCTGGTAGCAATTGCACCCTTACTAACTTCTGAAAAATTTTTCTGTAGCTCCCATGATGAGTCTTGTACAAAACAGGTGGGTGGTACTTACCTTCACAAAGCAAGAGGTATTAGTGATTTATATCCAAATGCACTTCTTTCCCCTTTGCTCTCTGCACTGGAATCAGCATTCAGTTGAAACATGGCACTCTCTAATTTCAAGACAAGAATGTGATGCATCTCTTCCTCATCTTGTTAACACAGTGCTTGCCAAGATTATTCCTTCTTACTTTATACTGTTCTCACCCCCACCAAGGGAAGCTGAACAATGCAGGCTTGTGTTTTAAATTTATGACAGTGATGAATTCAGTGCTAATTGATACTGCAATATCATCCTAACAAGCTGAATCTCCTCTGATTGTGCTTTCTTTTCACGGCAGACTGGAGTGGACCCTTGTGCCATATTAGCAGCAAGAAGAAAAGCCCAGAAGAGGCATGCCAGGGAAATAAAGGCAGCAAATAAACTCAGAAAGAAAGCTGTATTGAAACTAGTGAATTCTTCGGTAAATATTTACCTCTGCTTTATCAGCTACCATGCTGCTTTCTGGTGTTACCATTCTTGTTTATACAAGGTACAGAGCGCAACTCAGGTAGGAAGGCTTAGGGAGCAAGCACTGTTCAGTGTGGACAGGCTACTGAGAGAACAGCATTAAGGATCCTCTTACCCAGCTCATGGCTGGATTGGATAATTGTGTTGAACCTTGATTACATTCAGGTAGCACACAGCGGAGCAGAGCCTTTCCACACTGTCATACTGTCACAGCAGTGGTGTTGGCAGAAATTGGAGGGACCCTACCTGTGCCCCTCCCCACACGCTTGGAATAATCATGCAGAAATAGGATATAAGAAAATTAATTCAAATTAGCAGCCCCTGTAATAAAAAGGTGCCATCCCCACTGCTGATCCTGGCGTGGTTAAGTGAGGCAGGTACATGGAGAAGGGTTGTTCGAAACATGCTTGTGATTTTGTGCATGTTTAAATTCACCCCCGTTGTGGGAGCTGGTGTGTGCTTTTTACCATGGGGAGCCAACCAAATGCCTAACTTAAGAGCCCGATTGCTTCTTTTGAATATATAGGCCTTGACAGGATCAGCAGGGATAAGGCATGGAAATGGAGTAAAAACATATGAACAGGTGTCAGTATTTGAAGGAAATGAATAATTCACTCCTAAGACAACAGCTTTAAGCTGCTTGCATGTGACTGTAGAAAGGCTGGGCGTAAGAGAATAAACCTTCATATATGTAAGATATAGAAGTATGTGTGCTTGTAAAGCCAGTTTCTGTAATGGTTAGGAGCTGTACCCCTTTTAAAGGCTGAAAGAACAGATGAATATGGGGAGGAAGGGGATCTACACTGAAAAAGCATTAGCTGTCATTAAGCTTTATTTATCTTCTCTCCCAGACAAATGACATGGAAGCAAGTATAAAACACGAGATAGCAAATGATGAGTTACCTGTAAATGGAAAATTTGCATCTGCAGATGCTAGTGTACAAGACATGTCTCCTGATGAGCGTGAACACTTCATGGAGCCCAAAACAAACATCCACTCTTTAATTCTGGATTTTACCCCAGTGAACTTTGTGGATTCAGTTGGAGCAAAAACATTAAAATCAGTAAGTAGGGCTTTTTTCCCCTAGAAAAACCCATGGAAGACTTGTGAGATACCTAATAGGGAACCTGTCAGTATGAGACATAAATGCCAGCTTGAATACAATCCAGTATCTCACCTAATCACCATTTTCATTCTGTAGCTCTGTAAGTTTTAGCTGAATACTGCGGAACGTGGACTGTGCAACTTTCACAGTAATTGGCTTACATCTTTCAGAACTGCAATGTGTACAATGATATACCTGCGTTTAACTTCAGTTTAACTCTGTTGCAGATTATAAAAGAATACAAAGAAGTTGGTGTCTGTGTCTGTATTGCCAGCTGTAGTGGTGAGTTTTTTTTTTGGGGGGGGTGGTATTGTGAGCTTTATGGGAGAGTTTGTGTTTTATCTCTTTCCTTCTGGCCCTGAATTTTCTGCTGTCAGATGCCTCAGTCGTATCAGCACTTACTTCACATAAAATTGAATTAAAATTGAATTTGAGGAAAAGCGAGCCCGTATACATTAGAGCTTTCACTTTAGTGAAAGTAGAGCACTGATGGAATGAGTTCTATGAGGACTAGATCCTGCTCCTATTCATTCCAGCTGGCAAATTGTAAATGCCACACCAAACTTTGTATCTTGCAATTGTTGTAATAATGAGAAAAGCCTGCAACATTCCAAGTTTCTGATATTTGGAATTGTAGCATCTTCTGCCAAGAATAGGCCTCTATGTATGTATGGATAAGAGAATTACCCGTTTGGAGTAGAAGTAGCATGTGATCTACCTGGCTATTTTGAATATTTGAAGTAGTAACAAGTAAGAGGACAAGTTGCCGTCGTCTTCCTGAGATACAATTGTCTTCTATCTTTGTACTTTAGTTTATGCACTGATGCCATGTTTGTTTTTTCTTTTGTAGGCCCTGTTATGAATGAGCTGACAAGACTAAATTTTTTTGATAACACTGTAACGAGAGAGTTGCTGTTTCACAGTATTCATGATGCTGTCCTTGCTTGCCAAGTGAAAGATGGGTCTGCTTTACAGACTGACTTTGACCTCTGAAGAGTGGCATCGAGCAGAACAGAAGCCAGATTTATGCTGATGGAGACTCTGAATATCTAATTTGCACAGTTTAAAGAAAGCCTAAGACTTATTTGTATCTACGGGTATAGGGAGGTGCTTATTTTCTGTAGGAAGAGTGGATAAGGAATTGGAAGCCTTCATGATCTTGAATTTTTTCCTTCAATCAGGGTATAGCCTTCCAACGACATACAAGCACAAAATTATGCAAGACAAGAAAATTCAGTGTATTCTGCTGCAGTTGGAATCTGATAGACAAGGTGACATTCCTATTCCTGTTGAGAAAATGGGCACTTTTAACTCACTATGAAGTGGGATCTTGCAGGAAATAACTGTTCTGCAATTGCAATGCACTGTACCAGTGTCTTTAAAGAACTTTCTTAGATGACTTTTAAAGCCTGATGTCAACATCTGCATACAACAGATTCATATAAATTATAATAATCTGCCAGCTGAATTAATGAATTCACACTGGTGGCGCTTAGCTGCTACTCTTTTTAAACCTGGATGGTACAGTTATTTTTTTTAAAATATCTAACCTGTCTCAAATATACGCAACTCTTCATTGCCTGACCATTTTCAGTCTAAGTGAACCTCAAATTAGAAACTTGTTGTTTAATTATTACATTATCAATATGGTACTTTCACTGCCGAAACCTAATTATGCTTTCTAGAAAAGAATACAGTTGATTTTGAGCTAAAATCAGTTTATCTACAAAGTCTGAAGACAAAACTGGTTTAAGGCAGGAGTGAAGCCTATTAAAATTACATTAAGAACTGATGCCCTATATGCAGTCTCTTTAAGCTGGAATAAAAGTATAGGCAAGATCTAAAGTCTCAGTGGTCAAAAAAAAAAAAAAAAGAGAAGTAGCCTCCTACCAGTAGTGCTGCTTCTGCCTCAGCTTTCAAGTGCTTTGAGAAATAGATTTCAGTAGAACTCAAAAATGTTACATGTTTGGGGTTTTTTTTTAAAAGAAACAGTATTGTGGGTTTTTTTCGCTTCACAACCTGGCCGCTGTGTTACTGCTTAACTTCAGGGGCGAGATGAAAAACATGGAAATGTAATTCGAGCAAAAGAAAGAAATCTTCAATGCCTCTAGTACCCTAACAACAATCACTATGAATCTGAGCAGAGGTAGGAACCTAAAACTGTCTCTCTGTAGGTTGTTTCGACAGCTCAGGGGAAGTAAGTGGAGCGTCAGTGACATTTCATTTAGCACCCTCAAATCAAAGGCCCTGTGTATAAGGGAATTAAAACAACTTCCTCTCCCGGAACGCAGAACTTCATACTTTTATTTTGCTCCAAGCTCTGTTGCAATTAGGGCCTGCTTCAGGTAAACCAAGTTTCCCAACAACTGGGGACAGTCGGGGAAGATGTTTTCTCTCCTCACACTCCCCTGCCAATAGGGATAGGAAGCTTTCTGCCTCAGAAATCACTGCTTAGCTGGAGTTCAAAGGATGAATTGAATGCACGTTAACACATTGTGCGTGTTTGTTTAGACAACTTTTGGTACACTTTATAATGTTAATGAGTTTAACAAGCCTTTGTATCTACATACAGTATATTTTTCTACTTTCAGCTTATCGCAGCTTCAGTTTTTAACTCTTAGTCTCTTCAGTTCGTGTCAAAATCCTGTCAACTTCTAAAATAAAATGATGATCATGACTTGTTAAAATTTTCCACTTTGTTGTGGCGAGACAGTGTCTGGGACAAGCCAAGGTCCCCACATGCAAGTGTCTATTGCTAAGGGGTGGGCTGGGAAGGTTACCACCTCCATGCTGCTCTTCCCTGCTGCTCAGGTTCCTGCTCCCTCCTGGCTACCCAACCCACTTGAAGCCCTCTCCATGGCCTCACAATGACACAATTAATGCTACATTTCCCATCCTGGTAGCAAAAGCTGCACTTCCTGGGGAGCTGCTGAAATGCTGGACTGAAAGCCTTTGCCCAAGAAAGTCCTAGATTCTGGCCTGTGCAGCACTAGTGCTGTGCAACCCACTCCTGGGTTCTGCCAGCATTGCTGGTAACTAACTCATCCAGTAAAACAAAATCTGGCAGCTTTTGACTAGTCTCTTCCTGTGTTTTGCTGCCACCAGCTGAAGCACTGCTTCCTACTCACCAGCCTAAGTTATCTCTGACAAGTAAACTGGCTTCCTCTTCCCTGTAATGATTAACAGACCACTATCCAAAAATGTAAATCCTACCTTAGGCTTGTCAGTGCTAGATTAAACAAACACACATCCTTTAAACTCGCAACAGGGCTCATCTTCTTGCCCTCTCCCATTTGTCTGCACTGACAGGGTTGTGCCTTCACCCACTCACTGCTGAAGTCCCACCACAGCAAATGTGACTGGACAGCCCGAGTCCATTTTGATACCTCTTAATAATCTGAATACTACTACTCTCCCCCTCCTTTTTTGCAAGGGTACTGATGATAATTCAGGATACCTGGTAAGATCCAAACTCCTTTTACATACTTCCCTTAGCCTTATTAAGTAAAAGGTACACTTAATTTCAGTGCTGCACTGGGTGAATAGAGAGATACTCTCTCAGTGTTGCTTTCTGAACCACTTTCCTCAGGCTCGAATGGAAAAAAATTCTGTCACACCAATAAACTTGAATCCCTCCCTAAAATGTTCTTACTAAAATAACACGTAACTGTTGAGATCAGTTTTTCAAGCAGGTATGGGCAAAAACCCAGGATTGCCTAAGTTTGCTTATCACGATACTGACACTGGCCAAAATGCTAACAAAGTCCATTCACCGTGTACATTTTCCCTGTTGTACACACTTCCTCTTTCTTTCAAAAAGTCATAAAGTGGCTTCACAATCTAAGCTTGATAAATTGATGTCAGTTGTATCAAAATGAGACCTGATAAAAACTTCTCTCACTTCCAAGACAGAGCAGTTCCCAACAACATTTTTCCCCCCAGGTATTTTTTTCAAGGTTTTTGTTTTTTCCCCACACACAACTTTAATGCAACACTTGAAAAAGAGAAAAGGGAAGGCTGTTGCTTTTCATTGACCACACCACCCAGCTCTATAGGAACATGCTAGATGAACAAAGAGCAACCTTAATTTAATGTTGCCTGCTGCCAACAACTACCAGCTATTGCCCAACTACCGGAGCATCAGGACCCTGCCAGGGTCATCCTCTGAGCGTAGCAGCATCTTAGACAAGTAACATGATGTATCAAAGTGCTTACTAGTGGGCTTTTAGACTGATGTCAAACTTAGGGGGTTTTTTTAGAGCAGGAACAGGAGAAAGGAATCTTCCTCCTCTTCATGCAATGAAATTACACTTCTTCCTCCCTCTTGACCCAACATTTACTATTTTGTAAGAAACAAAGAATCTCAGGAAAAAGGGTTGAACCACTGAAGAATCACAGAATCACTAAGGTTGGAAAAGACCTGTAAGATCATCAACTCCAACCATCAACCAACACCACCATGCCCACTAAACCACGTCCCACAAGGCCTCATCCACACGTTCATTGAGCACCTCCAGTGAGGGTGACTCCACCACTTCCCTGGGCAGCCTGTTCCAGTGTCTCACGAATTCCAGCATTTCACCAAAAAACAACTTATGATGGTACCAGAGCGCTCACCCAGGGAGAGAAAACGTACTCCTTCACATCTTCCCGAAGCTGGGCAATGACTCAGACCACCAAGCGCTGGAGCTGAGCTCTGTATGCTTTCTCCTCAGCTCTTTTCCTGTGCAGTTCCTGGAAGTTTTCTTGGGCTACACCCACACCTCGGTGCTGAGCATCACACAAGCTTTTTGAGCACACCCAGAAACACTGCAGTCACTTAGGGATCTTCCAGCACCTCCACAGCTGAGATGGTAAGTTTTGGGCTATAAATGGCAACCAGGGATCCAAACTTTGGATTTCTAACATTGCCCAGGTATCCAATTCAAAAACATCTCACCGGTTTAGGCTGTGTTGTTATTAGAACCTCACTGAGATTTTTTTTTTCTAGAGCAGCAATACTCCACTAGTGTAGAACACACTCATAATGAACTCACACCTACTGTTTGGAATACTCAATTTATTTCTAGCTTCCAAGAACAAGACATGAATTACTACACTTGAATTTTTGTTTCACAGAAAGTTTAACAACAGGAATAGGAAAAACATTCCAGGATACTAGTTGTAGGTCATGTAGCGGGGTGTAGCACTGAATTTCGCATACGATTTAATGACTTTGTTCACTGCTTCTAGGAAGTCTTTCTCTGTTGCGATTTTTCGACGTGCTCGGATAGCAAACATGCCTGCCTCTGTGCAGACACTGCGAATCTCAGCGCCTTTGAAAGGAAGGGATAAACAAATTCAACACTGACCGCCAGTGGAGATGAGGCAAACACAAAATTGTTTAAAAAAAAAAAAAAAAAATCAGCTTACCTGTGCTATTAGGACACAGTCGAGCCAACAGCTCAAATCTTATGTCTCTTTCAACACTCATCGAACGAGCATGTATCTTGAATATGTGAGTTCGCCCCTGAAAAAAGAGCGGAGGACAGAAGTGTTCATGCTATGAAAGAGGTGATGACTCTCAGCGTGCAGCTGTCCACATCCAGAGCAAGGGCAGATGGAAAATAAATCTCTTATTTGCTGCCCAACTATACTTTCCTATGTCTGGACTAGCATGTTTAAGTGTCCATGATACTAAAGTAAGAAAATAACTTGAAAAAGAGCTTTAATGGTATAAGTACCTCAAGAAATCTCTCCCAAAAGAGCCAAACAAAACACATTCCAACTTCAGAACTAAATCACAGATCCGGTTAAAGGATTCTTTTCTGTTGAGTCAGAAATATACAGTGAATATAGCTATTTACCATGGCTTCTTGGCCAGGGATGGAATCTATGCAGCATGGGAAAACCATTTTGGTGCATCTTTAATCCCCCAAATTTCCATATAGTTTCACATACGTTAAGAGTGCTGCTTTTGTTGACTCTCGTAAACTGCTTCCAGACAATAATGCCCTAACTGAAGAAACACTCTGATATCAGAGTGGGGTTTTTATCTATATATATATATATATACACACATAGACATACACACTTAGCTGTGAAAGAAAGCATTCTCACCTCAAGATCAGGCAAGCTAAACTCTATCTTCCTATCCAACCTGCCAGGCCTCATCAGGGCTGGATCCAGAGTATCAGGTCTGTTTGTAGCCATCAGCACTTTGATGTTGCCTCGTGGGTCAAAACCATCCAACTGGTTGATCAGCTCCAGCATAGTACGTTGCACTTCGTTGTCACCCCCAGCCCCATCATCAAAACGAGCACCTGGAGAGAGGAGACACACGTGTTTCACAAAATAAGAGAGGGACCTTCAGAGCATGGAGGAGGTGTCACAGCTGCTACACTGAAGACACCTGGAAAAATAATTTGAAACAACATACAAATATTTGTGACAAGTTTAAAAAAGGTGTGAGGGGGTTATTTGAAAATGACACATTTCAAAAAGAGTGAGTGGTGTTACCTGTCAGTTATAATAAGCACCGTGTCTTCATCCTTAGTATGAAAAAGCCTGTTTCCCTGCCTAGTAACTGGCCAAGCTGCTGAAATTTATAAATGTGGTTTGGTTGTTTGTTTTGCCTCCCCTCAACCAAAACTTCCCCCCCCCCCCATCTGTGTAAAAATTGTTCTAATTTTCAAAGGACCTAAGTAATTACTTTGTGAAAAAAAAAAAAAACGTTTAGTTTTCAGGCAGTAATAAAGATTTAGTATGTAGTCCAGAAGCTGAAGGGGGTTTAAGTTAACAGTATTTTTTGCAAACACAATATAGAGATTCTTCACTGAAGTTCAAATAATCTGGGTGTTCCAAACGTGCAAAAATGAATTCTCACCTGGGCTAAACATGTATATAAACCACTTCTTGACAGCTTCCCAGACACGGGATGAGCTGGTAGTAGTTTTACTAAACAGGTATTAACAAGCACTTTTCTTGAAATGCAGCAATACAGGTAAAGAATTACAACATGAAAAGAAAACCTGAAAGTTCTCATATGAGATTAGAGCTATACATGCTACAAACATACCTCCAATGGCATCAATTTCATCAAAGAATATAAGACAAGCTTTTTTAGTTCTGGCCATTTCAAAGAGTTCACGAACCATTCGCGCTCCCTGAAAGCAAAAAATCAAGATTTTGTTAAAGGTGCAAAGCACATTAAAGGAAAACTATCAAAATTAAAATTTCCATGCTTCCAAACACTTCTAAGTTTCCAATGATAAAACTCTTATATTTGTACACATATGTATAATAGAACATTCATAAATCTTAAAGCAATTTATAAAGGAGAGACAAATTACTATTCTTATATTCAGAAGTACAGATGAAGTCATTTACCTCAGGGCCAAGCAAAAAATAAGTGGCAGAGCTGGGAACAGAATTCTAATCCTAGAGTCCTCCCGAACCACAGATTAAACTCTGTGCTGCAAAATCCATTTCGCTGATGACAGCATAGCTCAGGTCTTATAACTGATTGCCTGATCTGCAGTGATTTGTTTGACAGTTCCTCCCTGCCTTGTATCTCCAGCATCCAAGTACATTCATCTGTCATACCCACTATGGTGTCTGGTCCCTGCAACCAGCAATCTGCAAATCACTCCACACCTTATCAAGTATTTGCTCTTACCTCTCCCACATACTTTTGCACCAATTCAGATCCAATTACTCTGATGAAGCAGGCATCAGTCCTGTTAGCAACAGCACGGGCACAGAGCGTTTTGCCTGTACCAGGTGGCCCAAACAGAAGTACTCCTTTGGGAGGCTCAATTCCAAGATTAACAAATCTTTCAGGCTGTAATGGTGGGGAACAGAAGGCAA
This sequence comes from Gavia stellata, assembly GCF_030936135.1. NCBI lineage: Eukaryota > Metazoa > Chordata > Aves > Gaviiformes > Gaviidae > Gavia > Gavia stellata. The sequence continues at coordinate 14,375,233 of NC_082597.1, read as the reverse complement.
GGTTATGTGCAAATTAAAGATTATGTGCATCAAAGAGTATATGCAAATTAAGAAAATCATCAATGAAGAGCAACATAAACCAGGCTAGGCTAGATTTCACTTCTTAAAACTAGACCTCCTTTCACTTAGGTGTTTACATGCAGCTACATATCTTTTCTTGCTTTTTCAAATGCTAATAGATTACCAGAATACTTTCAAAATAATAAGTTTCAATCTGGAGGTTACTCACATGAAGCAGAGGGGTTTCAACCACCTCTCTCAGCTTTTCAATCTGCTCTTTACAACCACCAACATCACTGTAAGTGACGTCTGGTTTTTCTTCTACCTGCACAACAAAAAGGTGAGCAAGCAGTTAACAGCCTGATGCTGCATATCTCTCTAGGCTTTCAAGAGCCCAGAACAAAATCCAGCCAAAGTAATCAAAATTGCAAGAAAAAGCAATGTCATAATAAGTAAAGGCAGTTCTCACTTGCATCATGGTGACTGTGGGATCAATCTTTGGAGGCAAGGGGATATGGATTTGATACTTGTTTCTGTCCACCCTGGTGAGAAAGCATAAAGACTATTGTTTTAACACTGGTTAATTAAACTGTCATGTAGAAACAACTCTCTAAATTAGAAGCTGAATTCTTAATCTGTTCTTTTCTCTGGCATCAAGACAGCCCAGCCTTGAAAGCTAATAGTCAGATGGGCTAGAAACTGGAATTCCTTCTGCAGAGAAGTTTAAGGTTTCCAAAAATATTAATTCCAAAGTATTTTGAAAACTAAATTTCAAAATATCCCACAGAGCAAAGTGGCAAAACATTGATTCTAAAAGTAACTGGCTTCACCTCCTCAGCGAACATTTCCTGTAGCTGCCCTGTGTGTAACTGTGCAGACTGCCAAAGAGGAAGCAGGCTAGGCAGGCTCCCTGAAAGCTGGGACTACTGGGACCCAAGCTGAAAGGTTTCAGTCTATGATGCATGGTTCTCGTCAGAATGACATCAAAATCAAAAGATTCCAGCACAGCATGCAGGTCAGCTACTGTCTTCCAACAGAAAGACACTGTTGTTATAATTTCAACCACTGCAAAAATATGAAATGATAGTTGTTGACCTGTCAAACTAATGGATCAGATGAGAAAGCTTCGGTCTCCCGAAAACTTGTAAGAACACAAAGATTTTGCTTACCCAACTCTCATGCCTTCTTCTATGTCAGTAGGTGCCACCTGGTCACTGAGATCCACCACGAATTTGGCAAACTGTTTGACATTGATAATGTACTTGGGATCCTCGGAGTCTGCATTGATTATCTTTGTACACCTAATACAGAACATATAATTAACACCATCAGGCAGACAAACTAACTGGCTTGCTATTTGTACAAGCATCAAGATGAGAGTCATATTTTCCAAATACACCAAAATAGCTATTGTACTTGTGATTCTATTATTATATCATCATACAATAATTACAGGAGTAAGTAATACATCATCAAGCATAACACAGTTCCTTTTTGACGCAATGGTAAAAAAGCACTTTCAATATGCACAACACGTGAACCTTGTTTTTTTAAAAAGTCTACACATAAGCTAGAAACCACATTTTTAACACTATGCAACTCCACTGCAAAGAGCAAAAGTGCACCCACCTTGCAACTTGTAACGGTTGCTCGCTTTGGAGAGTTTGCTTATCTGCAGCCAGATCCCAAAGGGCAGGAGGAGCCAGCCCAGTGTCGGATTCCTTGATTCCTATGTACGACATAGACAAGCTGAGAAGGAAGCAGTTAACTGGTAGGTCAGCAATCCTTCCCACATCAAGAACCTTAGGCATAAGCCTGCAGGAAGCTTTTTGAGATCTCCAAAACACATGCACATGCATCTTTGATGGACTTCCTAAAAAACAAGTTTCCTAAAGAAATGAGGCCTACGTGACTGTGCCAGCTAAACATGCAAATACCAGTCTAGCCATCCTCTAATACAATTTTGCAATGTGTGGACGAGTACAACCAAGCTTGATAGAGAGATAAACATACTTCTAGAAGTTTCAGAAACAGAGTGAAACTCTGCAAGTGCATTCATTGAGGGAAAGCTTCAGTGCAAGGTATCAGAAGCTAAGGGATTCACACAGATGAAAAGCCTACTACTATTCTAAGATAAAATAACCTAATAAATCTTCCAAAACATGGATATAGAAAGTACCATCTCCATGATGTATTTGAAAGAATCAAGGATTTTACTGGAAAATAGAAATTGCGGTCTTCCCAGCGGAACTAAGGGCCATGAGAGATTAGCAACAGGGCAATAAATACACATCAGTGAAACAAACAAAGAAAAATTAGGGAACAAATTAATTTTTATTGTAACTGCCATAATTGACCAGCTGATTTTAAACGCTAACTGCTCTGATACACATTTCTTTTTTATACAAGGACTGGTACCACTACTTAATGATTATATGTTGGGGTTTTGCAGTCTATGGAAGTTCAAATGCAGCTTGACACAAATCACAACAAATTAGCTAGTGGCAGAAAGGGGCATTTGTTTCATGCTGCCATAATGTATAAAAATTATAATTTTGAATAAAAATGTGTTAAACTACAAAATTACATCACCATATGGATGGATTACATCATCCACAGGTTAGCCCTGCCCAATCAAAAAGACCATCATCTACAAAGCTAAAATCTCAGGTTACTAAATGAAGAAATATATCCTTTTGAGAAAAATAACAGTAATAAACCAATGCAGAAGTTGTTTAAAATCAGCTTCTTAAAACACTTGTTTTGTTATATATGTCTCTTCTATTGAAAGTTATCTTATGAAAGAAAGATACCAGTGAGCTCATTGATTTTCTTAAGTAGTTGTTGAATATCATCTTCTACTTGCTTGATCTGCCTCGAGTACGTGCTCTGGCCCTGGAAAAGAAATACCACGTAGACTTCATAACTCAAATTACTTTAAGTTTAGGAAAAAATGCCAATAGCTGCTCAGCATCAAGATGTTCAATAGACTGCCGTGGTATAACAGCCAACTATTGATCACAGCCAAAAAAAGACAGCATTAAGTTCCAGTAACAGTATTTCTGTTAGTAAAAATGGAGTGCAGCTACACAAAATTGACCAGTCGTGCAAGTGGAAATTTTTCATATTTGTAAACTTCAAGGATTCATTTTTCCTTTTAAACATGTTCAGCCTTATTTTTTTAAACTGTTTTTTTCCTAAAGTTTAAAAAAGGCTTAGTAAAAATCATATACAGATGGAATTCTGCATACATTATCTGAAAATCATTTGTACAAGTGCTTTAACTACCTTACCCAACCTTTCTATCATCCACAAAAGATAGCAGAAAGATTACGGGGCAAATCAGAAGCTAGATTCTTGCTTGTGACAAAATGCTTTACTATCTCACCCTGCCTGATGCAGGCAGATCTGGATGTGGATTTCCTTTACAAGATCTCCTTCGCATCAAATTGGTAACAAAAAAGAAGCCGCAGTGGGCACAAGCCATATTTCAGAGAAAATTCAGACTTCTGGCAAACATATCCAAATCCAGACATATGCTAAACTGCAAGTTTCATTTTTCAAGAGTTCTTTCACAGACCCACTGTACTTTCTGGTGGAGAGGGGAGATTTGCATTTTAAGCCTTACTATCCATGGAAAACACCTCCCGAGATTACATTCTCTTTCACAAGGTCCATGTTTCCCTCACTAATAGTTTTTTAACATGATGGCTAAAAGCAAGTAAATTTGATGGGAGAAGGGGTCTTAAAGATACTGTTCTTTATGAAGCAAGAAAATTGGTTCATGGAAGAGCCCCAGTAAAGCCCTAGATGTTAGATTCCTATGACAGTCAGCTACAAGGTACAAAGCAAAAATAGAAAAGACTTCATTAGTTCCAAGCTAACAAAACTACTGGATTATTTTCAGGGTTGTGCGTTGCGTTTGGGGCTTTCTCGTTGGAATGGGAAAGGGAGAAAAGATTTTGGCAGGAAAGAAAAGCAGTAGGAGAAGCAGATTTACTAACTACTCACTAAATATACATCTCTCCACTCTTGCATTCAATTCCTAACAGGACTTTCTTTTTTTCTTTAACACTCTTGTGTATGTATGTTACTTACATAGGTTTTCAGCAAGGCAATATCTCCTTCATCCAGAGCTGAAACAAGACAGAAGAGACTTAGCTTCCAATTTTAAAAATAAACCCAGCAGTATCAATTCAGCTTCTAAAAGATGAAAACATACATTTTAAAGGGATTCTTTTGAGTTTCTACTTTTTCACTAAACCAAAGTGGAACAAAAAAGTATCAGACATTCAAGAAAAACAAAATAGGGTCTCCAGCTACTCTCTTCAGTCCAAAAATCTGTACCACCCAGAGCTCACATCAAGCAAGCTACTTAAACTGCCTTGCTCAGAGGAGCTTATGACCTACAAGTGTACAGAGAAGAAACTGAAGATACTAAAACTTGATCTTTCAAACTTTTGGTTTCTTAATGTTCAAGAAATCATCAATTAAAAACTATCACCACTTTCCCCCGGTGATGTCTCTCTTCCAAATTGCCCAGTGTGAGCAGGGAACAGCAACCGAATCTAAAGCTGGTCTCAGCAACAAAAAACTACTGTAAACTATTAAAGCAGTCTGGAATTAATAACTAATACAATGCCAAGTTTTAATATTGTAAAACATAAAACATGGGAATGGTTATACTACACAAGATGAACAGTCTGGTCCAATATCCCTTCTCCACCAGGAAGGTCTACAAACGTGGCAAACATATAGTGAACTCCCACTGCCGGGTCACATATTGTTATTAACAGCCCCTTAAAAAATGTTCCTTACGTGAATATTTTTTACAATTGTTAGAATACCTGTAGATTTTCAGCAGAATATGCAGGAAGGAATCCCCTGGTTTAAATCAGCATTTACTTGACTTAAGCTTGGAATCTAAAAACTGTACTTGGGCTTCAGAATTCCTGCATCAGAACAAGCAGCGTCAGCTGTTAAATGCACAAGCTTTTGTACAGAGTCCTGCAGGATAGCTCCAGTGAACTCTCCCAATTAAGCATTACTGCTGTTCCCTATTTACTTCTATACCACTTGACGTTTAACAGCCCTTTAACGTTCCCTCTCACTTCCCCCAAAAGCTCTCTCTTTTTCAGACTGAATTATAGTCTTCACCTTAAGCATCCCTGGCCCTCTGTTTTTCTCTCTTTTCCAATCCACTGTATCTTTTTACAACAGAGAAAGCCCAAACCACACAGTATTGAAGATCTGGGTACAGTGTGTATTATACAGTATTCTGAAAGGATTTTTTTTTTGTGTTGATCCTTACTTCTTTCCCGATTATTTGTACTAACCCATTGATTTTTGATGTGCACCGTTCTTACAGTTCAAAACTCTTTCTTGAGGGGGAACAGTTCAAAGTCCAACACTGATTACATACAGAATTGCTTTTGTCTCCAGGTGTATTATTTACTATTTACTAGTGTGAAATAAAAAGGTAAATGAAATTCAAACATGAGAAGCAACGGCAATTTTCACACTATGCTGGCATCACCAGAAAAAACTGCCACCTCACTCGCTCCTCCTTCCACTGAATTACTTATGAAAGTGGCAACAAGGGTTTGACAGCCACCTCTGCAGGACTTCACCAATCGTGGTTTATTAGGCTGATCTTCTAGCTAACCATTAAACCACAAAACGCCTTTTGTCTTACGAAGAGCAGATTAGGCTTTTTAGGAGCCTTTTATAAGAGAACCTTAGAGGGCCCTGGAACCAGCGAAGCCAGACTGCGCCATCTGGGTCTCGGCAGCAGACGGCCAGCGGCTCCCCGCCCCGTATTTGCTACCCACCCCTCGATCGATCCTTTACTGCGCTGCCTATGCATTTCCCCCGAACGGGCAGCAGACTTCGTGGGCGTGATTTTCCTCAGTTTTCCCTCAGAATCTTGAAAATGCAGACTGACGTTTACGTTTAACACCCCCTCCCCACAGACCGCCCCCCCCCTCAGGGCCGCAGAGGCGGCACCGGCCGAGCCCGGGCTCCGGGCCGGGGGGACGCTCGGGGGACGGCGACCGCAGCGCCAGAAACCGCATTAAAGGGATTTTTAAGTCTTTTTTTTCTCCAGCCGCGCTCTTCAACCCCGCCGCTCCTGCCAGCGAAATGGCCGCCGGCAGCGCCGCCCGCGCCCCGGTCCCCCGCGCCCGGCCGCAGCCGAGGCGTTGCTCGGGGAGTTTGCCCGCCATGAACACGGGGATTCCGACCCGCGGGGCGGGGAGCGGGGAGGAGGCTGCCGGTTCCACCGCCCGTTGCCGTAGTAACGGCTAGTGGGCCCGAGGGAGGCGGCAGAGCCGAGCCCCCGCCCGCATCGCCTCTCACCGCGGATGGGCTTATCCTCCTTCTCTTCCTCCTTGGTCTTCCTCTGGTCGGCGCCCAGGTAGTCCGGCATCCTGGCGGCCCTCGTCCCGCGGCCCGCCCTGCCCCGGATGCGTTACGCAGCAGCGCCGGGGCTTCCGGCTGGGCAGGGCCGGGGGGACACCAAAGGAGGGTGCACCGGCCCGTGCGCGCCGCGGGCGCCGCGCCACCGGTATCTCCTTCCGCCCCGGCACCGCTGCCGCCGCCGGAGAGTTCCGCCCGCCACAGCTGCCAGCAGGCCACCGTGCGCCGCGTCGGTTAAACCCGCCCTGGGCGGCTGGGCCTCGCCGCGGATGCCGGCCCCGCTGCGGAGTGGCGGCGTGGAGCAGGCAGGGGGGCGAGGAGGTCGGCGTGGGGGCCGGGCCCCGCCGGGCCGCTTATCCCGCCGCACGCCGCCGCCGCCCCGGAAGCGCTCGCCGGGCGCCTCCATGCGCCGGCTCCTGGCAACCGGCGAGGCGAGGCGAGCGGGGACCGGCGCCCAGGCCCGAGGCTCGCTCCGGCCCGCCGCCCGCTGCCGCCATGCTGCGGGGGGCGCAGGAGGGGCAGGTCACGGCCGTCACCAGGGCGCTGTCGGCCGGTAGGTACCGCCGGCCCCTCTGGCAGGGGGCGAGAGCGGCCCGGCCGCGGGGCTGCAGCCGGTGCCGAGCCACGGCCGGTGGAGGCGGCACGTCGGGGAGGGGAGCGGGGCCTTGCTGCCGGGATCGTCCGCTGCCGCCCGTCCCGCCGGGGCGCGGGGCAGCCCTCTGCCGCTGCTGTCAGGACCGGGGCTTCCCCTGCTGTGAGCGAGTGCGTGTTCCAGGGGAACAAGCCCACCCCTCAGGCACCCGCTGAGGCGTTAGAGTTGAAAAATCTGCTGTTTCTGCAAAACTTTCCCGTTTGTTTTACTTTAATGCTTTCCTCTTCACGTGTTGCATCTGCCTCGGGGCTCATTTCAAGTCAGTGTGTGAGCAACAAGCCCGGTTTCGCTGCCAGAGGGAGTGGCCTGTAAAAGGGGGAGCGGGAATGCGGAGAAGATCAATCCAAACTTAAATGTTTCGGCCGCAGTTATCTCCTGTTACCAAAGCAAGGAAGATATTTAATATCATTTAACATGTGCGTTCCTTTAACTTGAAAGCACCTTTCAAGATCTGAGAACAGAGTGAAGTGTTTGGAAGGTACCGTCTGATAGGCATGTGTTCTGGTTCTTGCAATCTTTAAAGCAGTCTGGTGTTTTTAGAGTGAACTAGAAGATTGGGCAATCTGTACCCTTGTGTGATACAGTACTTTTATGGGCTTTGATGGGGTTTAATTTTTTTAAAAAAGTAAACCACGGAAGGTGAAGTTGCTTTTATGTTTTTGCTTATAGCATCAGTACTCTGTCAAGTGGAACCTGTGGGAAGATGGTTTGAAGCATTTATTAAGAGGAGAAACATAAATGTTTCTGCCTCTTTCCAGGAGCTAGAAGATGAGAAGGAACTTTCTGAAGAATCAGGGGATGAAGAATTGCAGCTTGAAGAATTTCCTATGCTAAAAACCCTTGATCCAAAGGACTGGAAGGTATTCAGCTGATACAGATTAGTGTTAACTATTTTTGCTGGAAATCTCCCGACAAAGTTATCTGCCATTACCAGCTGCTAAAGATCCCCTTCCTCCTCCCCTCCCACCCCCATATGATTTGGTTTATGTCCCTTAGCGTTATAGCTGGGTTTGTATTTTCCACGCATAACCAGTTGATGATGGCAAACTCAAGTGCACATCAGGATAAGACCTTAGTGTTGAACTGTTGTTTTTCATTTTACTGCCTCTCAGCAGTAAAAGTGTCTCTTCTCCCTGTTACCACTTCGCTTATTCTGAAGTTGTGTTAGCACTCAATATTAAAGACAGCAATTCAATTTTCCAGTAGTAGAACTTTCTAGGATTCAGTGCTTTAATCCAGTTTAATATTAAGCTACTTGAATTTCTGTAACAGCGGCTTGTTTTATTGATATTTGGTTATTCAATAATTATGACCTTTATGACAATTGTTCCTATAGCCTTTTTCTAATATTTATTGAGAGAGGGAAGAATTCTGCCTCTTGCTTTTAAAAGATGGGGAGAACTGTTTTTCTGCATGTGTTGTGTTGTGGCTTTTTAGGTTGCATTTATAAGTGTTTATTAGGGTTCTTTTTTTTTCCTTCCCTCAGAATCAAGACCATTATGCAGTTCTTGGGCTAGGAAATATACGATACAGGGCTACTCAGAAACAAATCAAAGCAGCTCGTAAGTACCTTTCCTTCATAAGCATACCTTTTTTTCAGATGTACACAACTGTTTTCCATGTGAAAACACATACATGTCACGAACAAGCTTTTTACTATTTCACAGGCCTGAAAATGCCCGCTCTTTGATTTGTGTTGCTTACCAGCCTTCTAAATTCACATCGCAGCTCCAAAATCCACAGGCCTGAAGCTAGGAAATTCAAAAATTTCACCAAGTTCACATCTCAGCTTTCTTGCCTGTGTTTTTTGTCAACAACCTTGAGACTATAACAGAAATAACACTAGCCTTGCCCTGTGTGTTTCAGTAGCTTGGTACCTTGAAGCCCCTTTACAATGGTTAGCTGCCATGTTAATGCTAGTGAATGTTTAAGAAGTACGCTGCATTTATCATTCTGATTAGATTGCATGGGAATGGAGCAGTAGCTGTTGAATTTTCAGGTATTCAAGTAACTAAAAGTTACTTAGGCCACTGAGAAGCTTGGTTTTCCTCTTCTTTGGTCGTTTCACCATATGAAAACTGTAGAGTTCCTGTGGCTGGATCTCTGGGATATTACCAAGCTATTAAAAATGTAGTCTTGTGAGGTTAAGTTTCCTTGACATTTTGGGTAAGTAAACAATAGAACTTGGAAGTGCCACTGTACTGCTTAATGATGTCATGGGCCTGTGTCTTAAATCATGACATGATTCAGAAGTGCATGCAGGTGATCGGGGGTATTTTATGGTACTTGCATATGAAGGAACAACATGTTGGGCTTCAGAACTTTTTTTCCTAGAAAGCAATGTGACCAAGAGTTGACTTTGCAAGAAGGATGCAGGTATTTAGTGTAGGAAGATTTAAAAGTGCTCTGAAGATTGTTCAATAGCCTTTGTGAAATAAGATGATGGTTTTGTGGATTGATCTTGCAAGCAATTGCCTGTGCCACTGTACTGGTGTGAGTAGTATCACTGTCCCCAGTGAAACCACAGATGAAGATTAAGTTACTCCCAAATGAAAACGGGTGGAAATTAGCAAATTACCAACTTGCACAGGAAATTATGTTGCCTCAGGTACGTGTTGCTTAGCAGTGCCACCGTGGAGCATGTGCTAATATAGCATAGAGCAACACCTATTCTGGTGATGATTAGTGGTCTCACTAATCTTGTCGAGCAAGAACTGGGGCATCTCTCTCTTTAGGGTCCTAACAGCACTCAATGATTACATGGTGATATAGAAATGTGAGTCTTTTTCACCAGTATATACTGTGTTTTTCCTGTTTTTAACAAGGACTCTGATTTGTTTCTCAAAAGGCAGGTTGCTGTAACTACTTGCCTGGTATCTTCTCTCTGGTATTTTATAGTGAGCCAAAAAGGTACATTTTATGCTGTATGATGATATGGCTAGACCTTTTGGCAAAGAAGTCAGTTTAAAATCCGGTTTTACTGTTTAAACACGAAGATAACCTTTAGTAGCAACTTTAGTAGATACTCTGTATGTGTTAGTTAAATCTTAGGTTTAAGGCCTAAACAGAGAGACAACTTGACCACAAAGTCTTGTGTGTGTGCGCTTAATGTTATCTATGGGTAAGTGTGGCAGTCTTCACAGGCTTATGGCTGTAGTTTCATTGCTAAATTTCATCTTGGACTGTGTACAGAACTTGAGTAAAGGGATAAAATAAAAATTGTATTCTATCTGAACTACTTTGCTTTTCACTAGAAATAACAATTAAAATTACATTAGTTATTTTTTTCTTTATTTTTTCGGTATGATTGCACAGGGAATTGTACAATCTTGCATAATTAAAGTCCTGAAACTGCATTATGCTTAAACCATACACTTACTGAAGCATTTTGCTATGCGTAATATTAGAGTAAGTCCCCAAAAATCAGTACTTCTTCAGCTGATGAAGGTGGAATATAGTTTCTGAGTTGCGGTTATTCTGTGTCCCAGCAAAGATGATGAAATTTTAATTCTGACAATAGCGTTAAATCAAAGAAAGTTCACTAACTCATATCTGTTTTCTTCCTGGTGTTTTTTGTTAAATTTTATTTTTTTTTAGTATCTATTTAGAGAAATGTCAGTTGAAATTATTGTATTACTTTGTAGTTTGTGAGAAATAAATTGTTGATGATGACGCGTTTCTAAACCTAATGCATCTATTTGCTAGATAAATCCATGGTTTTGAAACATCATCCAGACAAGCGAAAAGCTGCAGGGGAACAGATAGGAGAAGGTGATAATGATTATTTTACATGCATAACTAAAGGTAAGCAATTGATCTCTTTTATTAGATACTCTCTCAATCTACTTGATTATCTGAAACGTATTTGTAGAGCTTTATTAGGTTTTAAAGAATTGTCAATTACTAAAAAGCCAGAGAAGTTGTTTTCCATTTTAGAAAACTGCCTCAATAAATAGGGACCACATCAATATAACTTCCTTCTGGGTAGAAGCAGTATGGGAATGCAGCTGATAGACGTTTGTCTGCTGTGCCACTTGGTGACAAAATGTAAACACTCGTAGCAGCATATACAACGACGAACCACTAGAGGTAGCTACATACCTGGCATAAACTGGTGTGCTATAAAGTACTTCCCTTAAGACACCAACAGCAATTGGAAAATCTGAGTTCTAATGTGCTTACTCTGCCAACAGAGCATAGGTTGATTTGATGTAGGATATCAGCTTCTTCAGATGCTGTTTTTTTCCCACGGTTGACCGAGTGAACTCAACTGAGTAACATTTCCTTTCTTGCCTGCTAGAACACCACTGCTGGCCGATTCCAGAACCATAGGGAGTGTTCTAGGTGTATGACATGCCTCTAGAAATGCTTTGGAGTTTGGCTTTTTTGTTTATTTTAAACAATTTTTTTTTTACTCAATAAGCTCAGGGTGGGGAGAAATCTTGGAATTTGTGCATTCTAAACTTTCTTCTTCTGGATGTCTTCTTACAATACTAGTTAAAATGTTAGCTGATATATTAGACAAGCTAATGAAGTTTTCAGTCTCCCTTAGAGTTGTCAAAAGGAAGAAGGTTGCGAAAGGAAATTTTTTTTCCGTAGTTGCAGTCCTGTCAGAAATTGGCATATATTTATAATAGGAACAACCTGCACCTGAATTCAGGAATATGCTCTGTGTTCTACATGCAAGGAGCAAAATATGTTTCCCCTTAACTGCTTACAATCTAAGGATAAACAGAAAGGAAAGCACAAAGTGGCATGGAAGAGGAGTAAATGCTTCCAGGCAGCACCTTGAAGGAAGGAAATGCCGTGGTAGGGAAGGGGAATCTGGAGTAGGAGCAAGTGGTAATGGAACGGAGAGAAGAAACTTGCAAGGCAGGAGTATGTAGGTGGAATTCGGAGCTGGGTCTGACAAAGGAATGAGTGGGAGATACAGTGCTGGGGGAACAGAGTATGTGGGAATAGAATTGCGGATCTGTATGGAAGGGACATCCCTTAAGTGGAAGAGGAACCAATGGATGTGCACAGAATTTATTGCATCAGGAAAATGGTAAAAGCTCCTAGCTTGCAATGTAGAGGATCATTGAGGTCATTTAGAGTATTGGCAGAGGGGAAGTCTCTTCCCAGAGGGGAAGGGAAGGCTGGCAGACAGCAGCTTATGGGTGGTCCTTTGCCTTACTTCTCTCCATTAACATGCACAGTGAGATCAGTTTACAGAACCACAGAGCACCAAGGTCTTCTCCAGCTTATCACCATCTAGATCTGACCTTCACGGTGCAGTGTTCTGTGTCCAGGGATGCAGCCAGAGAAGCCCATGAATGATTGCAACATGAATTTGATTGCTTTGATGACTTTTCACTCTTACTGAAAAATAGTGGGTATTGTAGAACTGACAGACAAAGTCATTCCACACTTCCGTGAGAGAAAACTAGAGTATACCAAACCTACAGTGTGTGTAATGTCCAGTTTAGAAGATTAAGTAATGTGATGCTCCCCAACTGCAGGACTGTAAGAACAGGAAAACTGGGAGCACGTGCATTTTTTGGCTAGTAGCTATGTGGTGTACTGAGGCTTGGAAAGAGTGTAAAACAACTTCATCATGAGCTGCAAAAGTCTTAATAAATGGCTCCTGTTCTTGCCAGTTCTGACATCATATTAACTCAGGGACTGCTTTTACTCTGTGCCTGTCTTAGTAGACTTTTGTCGATTTATCTGCAAGGATCTGGTGTAGGATAAAAGCCTGAAGATGTCATGCCCAAACTCCCAGTGCCTGAGGGGCATTTACTGCTACAAAATTATTTAAAATATAATCTGGTTTGTTACATTGTAATGGTTAAATGTGTTGGTTTTTGTAAATGTTTTCCTCGTACTTAGTTTAGTGTGAATTGACAGCAATGTTATTTGTTGTCACTGAAATAATTAAATATCAAGCTGTACAGAATGATAGATCCAACACAGATCTGAAAGCATCTTTTTAAACATTTAGAACCTTTTCTGTAACATTCCCACCTTGTGGGGAAGACTCACTTTAGTCTCATGTTTTATGTCTGGTAACTTTTTTTTCAGCCTATGAAATATTATCTGATCCTGTGAAACGACGAGCATTTAACAGCATAGATCCTACTTTTGATAACTCTGTACCTTCCAAAAGTGAAGCAAAAGAAAACTTCTTCGAAGTTTTTTCACCAGTTTTTGAAAGAAATGCCAGGTAAGCTATGTCAGACTGCCTTTGCTGTTGCTGGAGAATCAGCATTTGCAGACTCTTCTGGCATTGTGTTTGTAACAGGTGTGATTTTAAGGGATTCTGGGAGATGTATTGATTTGCTAGAAATGTAATACAAGTAAAATAGTGCACTCTCTATTATTTAATTTTAAAATAATCTGAACTGTCACATTGGTGGCATTGAGTTTGACCCATGAGATCTAAAAAAAAAAAAGTCTGTTCTCAGCTCTGTATTACTTACTGTCCTTTTTGTACAACACATTGTTTCATCTTAAAATTATTTACTATACCAAGTCTGTGTGTGCTACTGACTAAAAATTCCTTTTTTTATTATTTTCTTATGAGGCTGAGACATTAACAGAAGACAATAGTTATGTTCACAATTTAGCTGGTTAAAAGAGAAGATAAATGTAACTATCAATATTTGGTGGTTCTCTCTTAAGGTGTGTGACTTTTTTTTCCTGCGTTTGATTCATGCTTGCCAATTAACTTTATATTAAGGCTGTCACAATAGAAATCTATTTCACCTTTTGCCTGTATGAAAAAACAGTGTTTTATCATGTGAGGCACGTTACAACACATTGTGAACAATCCGTTGGTTATTTAAAGTAGATTTATTGAATCTTTTATCAAGTATTCCAGAGATTCAGACCTGGATCTGTGGTTGTCAGATGGGTTGTTCCCTTCCCTGCTTGGAAATGGATGCTATGTCATGGAATAACAAATTCTAGAGCCTATGGAAGATTTCCCTCTTTGCAGGGAAAAAAATGGAATGGAGGCAGAGCATGCATTATTCCCTTGTACTCTGTTAGAACATGTGGGAAACTTCCTGTAGCCCACCAGAGAGCCAAGTTACTCACAGAGCACCTTTTGTCCACTTCTTGTAAGCTTCTCTACCAGGAGAATGTGTATGGAGAATTGAATATCTACAAAGATAGCTTGTGCTCCATCAGGTCTCCTTGTAGGCACACAAAACTTGGGCAGGAGGATTTTGCTTTTCTGGGGGAGCTCGCCAAAAAAGGTTCAATCTGGAGAATGTTTAGAAGGAACTCTCCTGTTTTCTTCCTCTTTCCTGGTGCACCTCTGTGTTGGAGGGAGGGAGCCTCTGATTTGATGTTTTGATTCTGTACTTAACACATGCCATGTTATGAAGTAAGATTATATATATATTATTTCTTGGATATACCCATTTATTTTCAGGTGGTCAAATAAGAAAAACGTTCCTAAACTTGGGGACATGAACTCCTCATTTGAAGAGGTAGACGCATTCTATTCATTTTGGTAAGTTAGCTGATACCTCAGTTTCTATTCACAGTATTCAAGACATGCAATATAAAGGGTTTGCAGAGCCTTTTGTATGTAGGTTGTTGGCTGTGGTCTGTTCTGACCTATTAATGTCACGAAATTACCCCACAGCTGTTTGGTGCCTTCCACAAACTGAGCTGGCGTTCTCCTAGCTAATGCATCCGCGTTGTAAATTCACAGTTACAGCGGGAGCTTCTGACAGTTCTCTGACCACAATGGCTGTGAACTGAGTTGACCCACAGACTAGAAATGGGGTTCATCTCACCTAACGTGTGTTTTTAGTGGAGGTGTCTACTAGGTATTTAAGCTCCTCTAGTTAAGGGAGGTCTGTCTAGTCCAAAAAGTCAGTCGAGTTTATGGCTTGACTTCCCTGCTAAATACGGATGTTTATATAAAGATTAAATTAATTTCTCTCTGAACTCTACAGACTGCACGATATCTCCACTCCCTATAATGGGAGCTTAGACAACTGCACTGTAGACATTTAGAGTTGGTGAGACTGATCCCATCCTGAAATGCACTCTGTCCTACAGTACAGATAGATGTAAATCATTACTTTCAATAGCATCTTGTGTTTTGGCTTAACAGTGAAATCATTGTAGGTGCAGTATAATTGTAAATTATGTATTATAAATTGTAAGTAACAGTATAATTGCCTACAAAAACCTAATAGTAAAAAAGGTAGATGATTTGTAATAGCTTTGCAGTTTGGTTGGGTGGTGTTTTTTGGGTTTGGTTTTTTTTTTCATTCATTCTTGGTTTGGTTTTTTGCTTTTTTTCGCTTTAGGTATAATTTTGATTCCTGGAGAGAGTTTTCCTATTTAGATGAAGAGGAAAAAGAAAAAGCAGAATGGTATGTAAGTAAAAAGAAATTTGATAGGAGACTAAGAGATTGATAAAGCAAGATTTTCCAACTTTCTATTAGACTCTAAGTCATAGGAAGAAAGGTAGCTGGGCTAAGACTGAATTCTACTCTACCAGCTTAGTAGTCAGTCATGATCTTGAACTGGACTGACTGTGGGCTTCTCTTTGTCTTATCTGTGTAATTGAAATAGTTCTTGCTTGCATCAGAGAGGTGTTTCTGGGGTGCTTTGAAATGTGTGTTCATTCAAGTTCAGACTTGCAGTTCCAGCAAGTCCCAAACACAGGTTGAACCTGGAGCCAGAACAGAGTGGATGAGTAAGCAGGTACTGTTTCTCTCTCCAACTCTTTATTAAACTTTGCTGAGACAAGTGATACTTTCTAGAATTTAGAGAGATTAGTGCTGATGGCTTGATGTTAATAAAAATTGTGTATTTGTTGATGTAGTGATAGTTGCTGAATTACTCAGACTATGTTGCTATTGGAAAATACATTCTATTTTTATCCTTCCTACAGTTATAAACGCAGAATGTTCAAGTTAGAGCACAGAATCATTTAGTCCAACACGTATTTCATAGAACACAACCTTTCACTTAGTCATCCTTGTATAACCATAACTGGCATTGTATGAACCTCTTCTTCCAAGTTTGAATAGAAATCAATTTTGTAGTTGGAGTCAGTGCTTAGCTTGCTTTGCGGCTAAAAACTGTGCCATATTTAGGCTGTAGCTAGGCATTCGTTCCTCTTCTCTTATGCCTCTTCCTGCTATTAAATTTTTTGAGCCTCTCTGGACCCAATGTTCTTTCTCCTGTGAAGGTTCTGTGAGGGCACTGTAATCATCAATTCCATACCACTTGTATTTTTGATAAATTATACAGATTTATCTCTAGGCTTCTCATTGGAGGAAGGCTCTTGAATTATTTGCGTAGCTCTTTTTTGTGCTTATTCCTTTCAGTAGTGTCCTGTTTTAAAAATGTTTAGACAAATGGTACATAGTGTGCTGTACTTCAGAGAGAGAACTACGTTTCAGCTTCTGTTCAGATGATCATGATTCTTGTTATCCCTTCGTACCAAAGGTGATGTTACACCTGTTTTAAACCTTCAGTCTACTCGTAGTAGTCTCCTACTCTGTTATGGGGATTGTTTTCTTTGTTCTGAGGTATATTGTTCTGTATCTGGTTGTGTGGATAAGGGTATAGACCCCCACTAAAAATTTGCCTCTTTCTTGACAGCACTGACAAATATTTTCAGATTACTTAGCCAATTTTTAATCTATTTAACCTGAGCTGTATTTTACTGGAGTGAATCCGGCATGATTTTACCAAAGTGTCACGGTACTTCATAGAAAGTGTTCTTTCTGTGCAGATGGGTTTACTTGACATGACCTATATTCTCTAAAATGGAGATAAATGACATTGATTATATTGCTGCCCTTTAATTAAACTGTATACCAGCATTTCAGTTGTTTTGCTTGGGTCAACAATTGGATTGCATTTTGAAAATAAAGTCCATGATCTCATTCCCTGCAATGACAGATAAGCAGTTTGTTTTGTCAGGTGTTTTGTCAGGTTTATGTAATTGTGTAAACGCTTAGCATTTTTGACATGAGCTTAGGGCCTGGAACTTCATTTTTTGAAATATATTTTTGAAGTAATCAGAAAAGACAATCTGTGTGCAGAAACTTTAAAAAAAAAACTTTGTTGTTGAATTTCTAACAGACTGACACTGTAGGGTATTAGCACTGAACTAACTATGCTTTCCCTTTTTAGTCGAGATGAAAGGAGGTGGATTGAAAAGCAGAACAGAGCTGCCAGAGCATTGAGAAAAAAAGAAGAAATGAACAGAATTAGGACACTTGTTGGTGAGCATGCAAATTGCTGTTTTTTTAAAGAGATATTTGTTAACTAACAGTGGATATCTCCTGTTTTTCTTTTGTACACGATGCATCCTTTCTTTTGCCAGACAATGCATACAGCTGTGATCCCAGGATAAAGAAATTTAAGGAGGAAGAGAAGGCAAAGAAAGAAGCAGAGAAGAAAGCAAAGGTAGAAGCAAAACGAAAAGAACAGGAGGCAAAAGAAAAAGTAAGTTAACTACTATATTTGCGTTCAGAAACCCTGGTTCATTCACACCTGATCCACTGCTTCAGCTTTTAGATGTGTCAGAAAGCTACTGTTGGAATTATATTGGGATTTAAAGATGTGTTGTCTTCTATCCCTGTGGAATAGGCAGTGCAAGACTGACAGCCTTTTGAGAATGAGATGAAAACAAGGAGCACAGATCTGAAACAAAAAACCTTCTAAAACTGAGTTTTGTTTTTGCATACACGTCCTCTGGTTTAGAGGCAGTCGTTAAGTTCTGTGGCCTACTTTCCTTTTTCATAAACCAAGTACAGCTCCTTGCTATGTGGGTATGGTCTGTGAATGGTTGATTGGTATGAAACACTTTGAGGTAACAACATATTTGATTAATTTTAACAGTTTGGAAAAGATGGCTCTGAAAACAGTACCAGGAATCAAAGGGAACTGTAAGGTGCTAAAGAGTGACTTAAAAGACCATACCGGAGCACTGCAAGATTTTATGTTAATAATGATACAGGAGAAATGTTGGACCACTGCATTTTTCCAAGCTTATACTCTTGGGACAGGCATAAGAAATTTTGTACAGTTTTATATCTTCATTGTAAAGGAATTCAGGGTTTATAAACTATAAAAATTTATAAACAGCACATTTTAATACTGAATGACCCTATAACAGTGTGACTTTGAGGTTTTTTTTTTTTTTTTTTTTTTTTGCCTTTGCAGCAAAGACAAGCAGAATTAGAAGCAGCACGGTTAGCAAAAGAAAAGGAGGAAGAAGAAGTTAGGCAACAAGCATTAGTAGCAAAAAAGGAAAAAGAGATTCAGAAAAAAGCAATCAAGAAAGAAAGGCAAAAACTGAGAACAACATGCAAGGTATTTAAATATTATTATAATGAAATACAGGTTTCCTCAGTGAAATTGCTATGTTTGCTTATCACATGCTTGTTTTTCTTACGGCTGGAGATGGGTACGGAAAGTGGGTTTACTAAAAAGCAAAATCATAAAACACGTACTCATCATACGGTTTTGAGTTATGAGTGAAGCTGACCAATAGGTCCAAACACAGCAGTGGCTCAGGAATGCTGTGTGTTAAGCCTTTGTCTGAAGGAACAGGACAATAAAGTTCAAGAACTTTGTAGAACATGTATTTCTGCTTCCAGAACTGGAATTACTTTTCTGATAATGAGGCAGATTGTGTTAAAATGATGGAGGAGGTGGAAAAGCTTTGTGATCGTCTTGAGCTAGCAAGGTAAGTCTTCCTGCTGCTGATTTATGCTCGTTTTGATACCCATCTTTCTACTAGCTATCTGTTGTAACTTAATAATTTATTTTTAGTCTGCAATGCTTGAATGAAGCACTTACATCCACAACAAGGGAAGGAGGAAAGGCGGCTGTAGTAAAACAGGTAATTATGCTGAGTGTCAAATCAAAATAACAGAATAATTTTATTTGTGAAATATACATGACTGAATCAAAGTAAGATACAACATAACTGCTGCGGAATCCTGCCTGTTAAATACAAAGACCTGAGTTTCAGAGTCCCCAGGCGGACTTGATCTCTGGTCCATTTTACATAGTGCAATTCAAGGCTGGTGAAATAACCAGGGCCAACTGAGAAAAAAATATGCAGTTTTAATTAGTAAAGGACACAAAACCTACCGTTTGTACAGTATACAGAAACAGTAGAGGAATTTAATTTTGCCCAACAATGGGTAGCAATTACCTAGAGGGGAAGGAGGGCAGTCTTAACCTATTCTGTTACACAGGAAAAATCCTAGTCTAGTATCCGTGACCTGGGGCTAGATCCACAAAAGGACTTAAATGCTGTAGGCTGTAGGCACTGGAAGGGCCAGTGGGTTGGATCCCAAAGTATGGGAAAAGCAAGACACTTATGATCAAGATTTGCAAAACTCAGCAAGGATCTGCCTAAATTTCCCAGCAGGGAAAAGCCATTTGGACTAATAAGGCTGAACCCACATCCTGCAGAAAAAATAAGGTGCTTTCTCTCATCCGCTTTGGATTCACAGCTGTGAACTTTCTTTCTTAGGGGGGAAGATGACCTGTCCCCATCCCAGGGTCAGGTTTACTCATCAGACAACTTAAGACTCAAATCCCTCTTGTCCTGCAGAGGACTGAATCCAATCTCCCAGTCTCCAGGAGAGTGTCCTAAACATGGGACAGTCACCTTTCTGCCTCTATTAAAACTGTTCTACTTTTGCATTAATAAAAATTATCTATCAGGAAAGTTTCCTTTTGCCACGAAGATTTTATTGTAAGACATTAAGTGCATAGCTTTTTTAATATTGCTAAGAATGGACTGGGCATACTCAGAAGCACATACATTAAAGGTATGTCACACCACAGTCTCAAGATGTGGTAACAGTTCACAAAGATGTGTGATGGATAACTTAAGTTCTGCTGAATTGCTTGTTAACAAACTACACATGGCCAGCTAACCTTGAGTAAGCACTTAGTTACTAACATCTGAGTTGTTGCAGTTATTGCTAACTTAGTACAGCCATAGTAACTGAGAATTTCTGGTATAGCCAGGCTTAGGTAGCAGTTAGGTTGGAAGATTTGGGAATCAGTGTATTCAACATGGATGTTTAACTGCCCTCAATAGTCACTTTAGGTTCTTAATACTTTTGTGGATCTCTCCCTGTAAGTCAGGTGTTAGCCTGGACATTCACGCTAGATTCGGAAGTTTTGCCTTAATCCTGGGAGTGTTCACTTAATTTCCTAGTGAACTTGTGATGGAATCCTGCTGTAGCTCCTAAACTGGGATGGCCAAATTTATGCATGAGATGGAGGGAAATGATACTGGAGCAGATAAGCTCCTCCATTTCCTTATGTATAATGTACAGAACAAAATCTAAGCAAAATTCAAGGCTCAAAGCAATTCCAGAGAGAGGGGTTTGTGTCACTGTAAAATGTAAAAATAAATAAATAATGCTTGTTTACGATCCTTCAGATAGAAGAAATAAATGAACAAATAAGGCGAGAGAAAGAAGAGGCAGAAGCTCGTATGCGCCAAGCAACAAAGAGTTCAGAAAAGTCAACCACTGGTGGTGGAGGGGGAAGCAAAAATTGGCCAGAAGATGATTTACAGTTGTTAATTAAAGCTGTGAACCTCTTCCCAGCAGGGACTAACTCAAGGTACTTCTCAGGTTTGGTGTTAAAAGCCCTACTAACAATTTTTAATTAAATAACACACATAATACAACTTATTTTCAGACCATCCTAAGTAGGATGCCAGTGTTAAGGACTCCCTAAACTTCTTCCTTTTCCTTGACTGTTGAGCAGCCTGTGGTTTGTCTTCTTTTAGTACCATGCTGTATGTGTCACTGGAGTTAGCTCTGGCCCTGTATCTTGTTTCCCCCCAAACTTGGGCCTCAGTCCATCAACAAGCTTGTGCTGAGGTGCATATTTGCACAGGGCTTACTACAGGATAGGCTCCAGTCATTAAAGCAGAGAACAATACCAGAACAGTGACCATGATGCAGCTGTGTAGGAATACAAGTGTGTAAGCTACTTCCAGTAGCTCCCCAATGAATGTGAGGCTGGTTCCTCCTCTACACAGTAGGAGGAAAACAGCCAGAGGTATGAGTTAAGTGCCCCAGGTCTCTTTAGGGGAGAGCCAGGGGAAAGGGGAAAGGCTGGCATTCACAGAAAGCAGCACTGGCCATCGGCTTACTAATAAGCATCAAGAACAGGTGCATGCCTTAAATCCTGTTCTTTCCCAGGAGTGAAATGCCTTCTTCCACTTAGGGTTCACAAATTTGAAGTCTCCATTACAAGATTTGGATGCTTACCTTTAAAAAACCCAAGCTGTCATTCTCTTTATGGAGATGATAAAAGTACCTGTTTCTGCCCTGCAGCTCAGCAGTGAAGAGTACTCACTTGAGAACACCTAGATATGGTCCTCCTGTCTGACCAGGTGCAAATATCCTCCTCCGTTTTCTAAGAATCCACTAGGAATAATTTTGGGGCTAGGGCTGTTCCAGCTCTTTCCTGTTGAATACCTTTACCTGATGTTTAGGTATTCTTTTCAGGAGCAGTGGAAACAGGGTTAGTAACTTCTCAGCCTTTTCAGTGCAGCCTGCAGTATTTAATCCCAGAGGTGCTGGAATTCAGGAAAGCAACAGCTGAGCAGAGTTTTGAGGATTAGAGGTTTGCACTTACATGCCTATATTCTATCCCATCCTTCTTCTGTATTGGAACCCAAGAAGTTCACCCAAGCTGACTGAATTCTTAAGGGAAACGTCTGCATTTAGTGACTGAAAGCTTTCCAGAATAGTTACCATGAGAGTTTATATGTATTTAGGTATGATTAAACTTAGGAGTTGATATAAATGTGTACAGGAGCTTGACCGTAGCTTGTATGAAGATAAGCTATTATGTAATATGCTGGTTTACCCTTTCTACTTTTGCTTTAGGTGGGAAGTTATTGCCAATTACATGAACTTGCACTCTACTACTGGAATAAAACGAACAGCAAAAGATGTCATCAATAAAGCAAAGAGCCTCCAAAAGCTTGGTATCTGTATTACCTTATTTTTGTAAAAAGATGGTCTGCATGCTTCTGTACAGCTTCATTTTTTTTCTTTGAAGAGCATTGTGTTTCAATTACAAGAAAGTCCTCTGTATATCCCCAAAAGAAATGTAGTTCAGATGGAAGATTTAGAGGGGCATTTATGTGACTCAGTATTTTCAGCCCAATAGCTATCATGTAAGTCACCACCTCGTGAGTGAATCTCAGGAATTCTTTTAATCTAAGTTGATGCACAGATATCTAGGCCACATGCATTGCGTAGGCTCCTCTGCACTCAGAGAGAAACAAACTGGCCTCTGAAAAAGCTCTCTACAGAGGAAGGCATCTAGAAAAATGAAATTGATGATGCTATAGAGATACTTTAAAAATATGAATGGGATTCAGCAACAGACTCGGACACCTGAATTACTGTGGTCATCTCCTCTTGTGGTAAATGGAGCCTAGAGAGCTGGGATGCTGAGAGGAGGCTGTCGAGTTAAGAACTTAAGGAAAATCAAAACATTCAAAAAAACAAAGTTTAAGAAGTTTCTGCATTCCAATACCTGCACAAGGAGGACCCAGGCTTTCCCAGTGTTCCTGTCTGCCCCTCTGACACACTGGTACTCCGGGTAGTATGCCAGTTTTGTGCCACAGCCCTTGAGAATAACCCCTTTTAATTTCAGTGAAGTTGCAGATTCAGGCTTAAGCTTATATGGAGAAAGTATTCATCTGAGCAGTATAAAGCAGGATAGGGGTTGAAAAGTGTGATACTTTTGAGTAAAGTTTATTGGACCCTGAAAGATTTTTTGGTTTTTGTTTTTTTAATCTCAACCTCTTTACCGTCATTTTAAAGGAAGTAGGAATGGGGGGTTTTGGTTATGTGATTATTAGTTTACAATAATCTGCTACACAATGTTTTTATTACTACATCTGGCTTTAATTTTTTTGCAATAATTATTCTATTCAATGTCTGTTGCTCATAGACCCTCATCAAAAAGATGATATAAACAAGAAAGCATTTGACAAATTTAAAAAAGAACATGGTGTGGTGCCTCAGATGGACAGTGCTGCCCCCTCGGAACGATTTGAAGGTAAAGGTGAAAAGGGAGACGTTCTTGCAGAGTTGTCTCCCCTGTGCGTAAGAAAGTAATCCAGAACTTAAGACTTGCTTACGAGCAAACTTTCTTACAAACCTATGCAGCAAGTAAGAAAGTGATACAGGCTCTGTTACTGGATTTGAGGGTTTCTGGTACCCACAGTACCGCTCACAGGTAACTAACTAGTGACAGTTTGAAATGCTTCCTGGTGAGGCAACAGGTTAAGTCTGATGCTGAGATTATCTGTTCCTCAGAGGGTGCTACATTTTCAGATAGGAGTAGGCCTGAGGGGATGCACTTGAGATACAGGATCATCCTACGGCTAAGCTTTGGTCTCCTGTTAAACCCCAAACACCTCCCATCAAATTCTGCAGACACTTGCAGAAGGCTGTGTTTCCTTACTAAGTGTTCCTTACTGAAACACAAAAGGAAAAGCTATATTGCTGGCCTAACACGGTGGCTTCACAGGGCAGCTACAGTGATCTAACACCCAGCTGACAATGAAAGATGTTACCGTCTAACTTCTCTGTGCTTTATTTAAAGATCCCAAGGGCCACCTGTCCAGTCAGTTTCAGGGTTGGGTTTCTTTTTTCTTTCGGGTTTTTAGTACTGGGTAGCCCTTAGGTCAGACTAGTTGTATCACAAAACTGCAAGGATTTTATATCAACTATAATAGATTTTACAATATTTTCTTAGGCTTATCTCATGGACTCCTCATTAAATATTTTTTCTTACTGTCATTTTTGCATTTAAAAACAGGATCACCTTTAGATTCATCCCCTTGGACTACAGAAGAACAAAAGCTTTTAGAACAAGCATTGAAGACTTACCCAGTAAATACTCCTGAAAGATGGGAGAAAATAGCAGCAGCTGTTCCAGGCCGGTCAAAAAAAGACTGCATGAAGCGATATAAGGTAGGATACCTCACCTCCTTCTAGGACTGTTATTAGCCGAGGTCTTGTTAGAATCCTTTGCTTTTACTGTTGCTTTCCCTACCAGAGACAGTATCTGACAACAGCAAACTAGCACAGGATGGAGCCTTATGGAGAAACTTTTTTTTTTGGTAACTCAACCCCAAAAAAGCAGTAAGGACTAAGTTTTCCTCAGTGAAAGCAGTGGCTCTGGAAGCCGGGAAGGGAAGTCTGTCTCATGAAATCTGTCTTGAAATTTGATGGCAAGCTCTTGTAGATGGCAAAGTCCTATCCCTAGCCTCTTGTAGGAAACCTTCGGGCTACAGGGGGAAGTAGATGAGCATTGACCTTCCATGAGTTTATTTGTTTCTAAGAGAAATAGTTTTAAGGTATTAAACTGTCTATATTCCTCACTATGTTGAGAGCTACAGTGTTTCAGGCTGACTATATTTAGCGTTCAAAACCACAGCATTGTTAACAAGTTCCACATTTAGATAAAGTATCTCCTTTCCCCTCCCCCGCCCCCAACTCTCCAGGAACTCGTTGAAATGGTCAAGGCGAAGAAAGCTGCTCAAGAACAAGTGATGAATGCTACTAAAGTCAAGAAATGACTCTTACTGACAATCTTTGTTTTATAATAAAAATGCAAATACTGTACATGTTTTCATTCCTTTCTTAATTATACAAATACACAGGAGTGGCTGGTTCTTGAGTTTTAATCTTCTCAAATGCATTTCTCCAACTCATAAGCTTTAAACAGGGGTGTAGTTGGTTTTTGGTTGGTTTTTTTTAAGCTCAAACATACTGAAAGTTCTTGTTATTCACTACTCACGAAGCCAATACATGCCACTGCAGATTTTGTTATACTCTGGAAGTTGTTCAACTGGACCTGGAAGTTAAAAAAAGTTGGCCATGACACATGCTAAACTGATAGCCATTGGTGTGGAGGAGTTATGGGAGGGTAGGGAAACTTATACAACATACCCACGGCAGCAACTGCAGGATGCTTATCGTAGATGTACTTTGTGCAAACTTCTCTAATAGTCTGGGCATCAATAGCCTAAAAAGGGTAAAGAGACATCTTTGTTATCAATCCCATCTAAAAAATTATTAAGAGCCAGTGATCTTAATCCAGGGGAACATGCAACAAAACAATTTAAAATTTTCTCAGTTGGAAACAGCCTATCTTCTGTATTGTTACTTCCTGTAGCAATTAAATTTCTTAAGGACCTAATTTAAAAGGTGCAACATGAGTGCCACTTACTTCAATTCTTGCCTCAAGTTCTGGAATAGGGATTCGGCGCTTGTAACACAGCATTTGTCTTCCAATGTCCTCACAGATTGGCGTGGACCCTAAAATAGGGGAAAATAAGCTTCAGTTATCAGCATACGACTCCACTAAGAATAAAAAGTTCTCATAAGTCTCACCATCGAGTTGTAGCAGCATATTTGTCTTTAGAAGATTTTTTGCTCGAGCTATTTCATTTTCGGTAACACTTGTGCAAAGTCTTATCCTGAAAAATAGTTTAAATCCAAAGGAATTAGATAACAGTAACCTGTGGCACACAAGATTGCCTGTGATAATGAGATGCATATACATTAGTACACCTACCAGGCATGTCTTTTCTATAGACAGAGCTGGTAAGAGAATTTGGTATGGAAACAAGCCATAGGATGCAAAGCAGCAGCATAAGAGTAGGGTTTTTTTGAAGCATATCAATATACCTAAGAGCAAGTTTTTCCCCTTAGAAGAGCTGTATTTCATTTTATTAAATGAATATTTTGAGCCAAGTGTATTCTATACTTGCTATCTGAACAACCAAAAAGTTAGAGGTAATTAGCCCAGAAGGCAATCCATTACTTCCTGGCTTTTGGTGAGATAATGATTCACCACACTGCATAAGGAACATTTCACTAGGACAGGGCGATGCATTATATTTGTCACAGAAATGGTTCATATTTTCCCTGGTGCTAAGCTGCAGCAAATGGACAGCTAAAATGATGCCGGTTTTCTCCACACGTTGTTTACAGAGATGTCACAGAATAATGGTATATGAGAAGGGTTCTACATAATTAAAGAAACTCCTCATTTTCAAGTTTTCTTTCAACTTTTGTTTCAACTTCAGCCACTTAAAATCAGTGCTTTTAAGTAACATGTCTGTTTCTAATCACATCTGCAGTTCAAGCACTACAGTTGCACTTATGGACACCTTTTCAACTTAGATTTAAGCTTTAGATGAATGCATATTATCTAGAATACCAGGTTCCAAAATTCCATATGTAACAGCTCACCTACCTTACATCATTTCATTTCCCTAGGTACTCCCTAGAGCTCTATGTAACACCACCACCTGGTATGTCATGGGGATAGCAACTGCAGAATGGGTTACTACTAATGGGATTTCTAGGTAATTGCACATTCATTATTCTCATTCCTGAATATTTACTCTTTCAGTTGTCAAACATGCAGTTCACGGGCACTGTATGCTGACTTAGTAGTATTCTAAAAGGTTTGACACATTTCATAACTCCTGTCACTTGCAAGTCAAAAAAAAAATCACTGCCATATTTTCTTGTACAAGGAATGCTATTATATTAACTGCAGTTACTATTTATTCTTCCAGGGCAGAAAAAGAAAACCAAACCTAAGCCTTAAGCTATTCACCCCAAGTAAGGGTGCCAGAAACTGGCTGTTGGGACTCTGCATTGAGTGTCAAAGTTTGGAACTTGATGCATTTGTTTTTTCCAGGCAAGCCTAAACAGAGAAACAGAAATATTCTGTTTAAATGATTGCTTTTTTTTTTTAATTGTATTCCTCCACTGAAAACAATCTTTTTAGAGAAACAGTTGTTAGCTTACCATTCTCTCTGAACAAAGTGCACCATGTCCTGTATAGTGGATGGCTCACAGACCATATAGAGTCCCCACAGCCCTGTATCCGTGTAGCAAGTGTTGAAGGACTGGAAACTGTGACACAGGTTACCATGGCAGGCAATCTGAGCAAGTTTACTGGATAAATTCTGCTGAGGCAAAAGAAAAATATATTATTTTATGAAGTGTTTTGAAAGCATACTAGTCACCTCCATGGTCTCCTGTTTTCATTTCAATGATGACAGAACATGCAGTAGTATCACAGGCTCCTGCAGAAGCTACGAGGTTTACTATCAGCTCTTCATCTCAACAGTTTCTTTCCTTGAATGTAATCTCACGTTTCCAAGTAACAGCCCAGATTTAAGCCAAAATCATAAAGCTACTTAGGTTCAAGAGAGGGACAGTTACTGATGCCCACAGGTTCTGATGACATAAAGGTATGAAACATCCTACTTTCCACGAGGGCTGGCAGACCTCAAGTCACCTCTGTTTTGGTCGTTTAGAACCACTTCCTAAGATTTTCCTAGATCTTGGGCAACAAATTCTCTCAGACTCACGATTGGATCCCCTTCTCCCACTCCAAAAAAGGACCTTCAGAAATAGCCATAAAGTAGCAGTAATGCCATCAGATAGGTTTGAATGCATCTGTATCGGCAGTACAGAAGTCATAGAGATCTCACCAGCCCACTAGCCTCATTAAGAGCAGGAAAGTGCTTGCAGGTTCACTCACCACGCCTCCTCCAAAGGAACGATCCCAGTTACCTATCAGAGTATTTGCTACCATAAGTGGGATTGTATCTGGGTGTGACCAGCCAGCTGCTTCAACAGCTATGGCAATGTGCGCCAAGGGCATCTTGTCATCTCTTATACGAATCTGTGGGAACATACAAAAGTAGCTGCAGTACAACCTGTACATGGTAAGGTATATGGGAAGTTAAATATCAGGAGACAGAGATTTCCATTATATCTGGATTATAAAGTATGCACACAGAGAAAAAAAATTAAAGAATACGAAGCTTTATTTAACATCGGCCTTAACTAGTCTTCCCTGCGGCAATTTCAGAACACTTAGCCAACAGCAAGCCTAACGCCACATTTGTAAAGAGGGCATTGCAAGTCATTTTACAACAAAGAGTAGCAAGCAAAGCTGATGACTTTTCAAAATCCAAATAGAGCTGGGAATAGAACACAGATGCCTCAGTTCTCTGCAATATTCTTTAAATTAGTGATTCCAAACAAGTGGAAATGCTCCAACATCATAGGCAAGGGGATAAAAGGAAAGTAACAGCAGGGTAAGGGAGGTATTACTCCAGAAACTGATGAAGCAGAAAAAGTGGTGGCAGTAAGGCTTGTCCAAGAAAGGTTGGAAAGTACTGCTTTGGAAAGCAGCTACTCCGTTGCCCTCACTGGGGGCAAGAAACCTTTTAATCTGCTGAGTCTGTGGCTGAGAAGCCCTCTCTCCTCAGCAGAGAGCACGTGTCAGTTGTGCTCACAGGGGATATAAGGACCAGCTCAAAAAGCCATCTAACAGCTTACCTCACTACCTGTGAAGCTACAAGGTGGCAGGGGTGGCAGTCCTTCTTCTGGAGCAGATGGCAAGTTACCAAAGTGGCACTTTGCTAGGTCAAGTAGCTCATCATGAGAGACCCCTGAAAAAGATATTTCACATACTTTGTAATGTTACTCTGTAAACAGCTAAATTAAATCGCTGTGCAGTTTAAAGACTCAACCAAGCAGCAATTTATTGTTCCCCCACTTTAATGCCACGCTTTCAGGTTCCTCACACCTCCCCGCTACACAGAGTAAGATCATCATTATCACCCTCCTTAATTCTCTTCAAATAGCCTTCTATTAATATTACACCAAATCAAACTGTTTGCTCTCAATTTCAAGCCTCAATGTTATTTCTCTTTCTCTGCTTTCCTTGCTACTCCCCTTTTCACACTGAACCCTTTCTAGGCCCCTCTTTTCCTGCCCACATGGAAGAATGACCTTGGCCTCCAATTCACTTCTAGTTACTGGTTTAAGAATGTTTCCGGAATATTACTGAGGGCAAAAGGGAACAAAAGTTCAAAGGGTATGAAGGCATAAAACATGCAGGGCTAACAATGAACTTCCAGGACCTACTGAATAATGGGTAATTCATCATGTTGTTCCCGGAAACTTAAAGACCATGTTTTTAAGCATATTTTCACATGATCCAGCGTGAATATCTCATACTAACCTCCAGCAGCAGCCAGGACCATTCTGGGTCCTTTGTAATGTGTTGTTATGTACTCCACCAAATCATTACGGTTTATCGACCTAGAAGCAGTCAAGGAAACATTACTACTGTGTCAGTAAAGTTTATTAGATTAAGAAGAGCTAAATGTATAGAACAATACAATACCAAAATAATTGTAAGTTCTGCCAATGCACAGAGCTGTGCAAGGAGGCAGAAAGCTAAAATGAGGGTGACTTCCTAAAAAGGAAATAGGAACTTGATACATTTTGCCTTTCAAAGCTCTTCTAGCTTCCTGAGAAGGAACGAGAATTATGACTCAGTCAGGTGGAGACAGGATCCACTAATGATCTCATGCCAATTTGAAAACAGCACATTTAGCACTCTCCTGGTCTGCACTGGTATAAACAAATGCTGAAAAAGCAGTGCAAACACAGTTGTATTTACGATAATGCCCAACACCTGACCAATGGTAAAAAGGAGCATTTCCAAATTTGTGTCAGATGCATTTTTAACAAACAGGAGGAAAATATGGCAAATAATGAAGACATGCAGTAGACATCTGAAGTTCACATACCCTTTGATGCCTGCATACCGGGGAATTAAGGCAATAGGGGAATTCTTCTCACCGTTATATCCAGTACAATTTCATCTACCTTCCAGGTAAAAATGAAAACTGACGCTGTTCCCTACATTTTCAGAGGAGTCTTTTCAATATATAAAAGTTACCACACAATTAAATATGGCCACAAATTTGGACATACTTGATGTTTTCAGTGGGTCCTAAAATTGTCCGTCCTAGGGCTGTCTTCTGATAGGCTGTAGCATGAAGGTAATCAAAGACAACTTCTTGTAAATTGGTTTCAACCTCTTGCATCTCTCGAAGTATAACTCCTCGCTCACGCTCAATCTCTGCTTCTCCCAGGGTACTGTTCTGAATTATGTCAGCAAGAATTTCCACAGCTAATTGAAAATAGAGATGGGAATGGAAAGCGTTATTTTCAGACTAGCAGAAAAACCTGGTTCCAAAAGTGAAACCCACCCCAAGGACCAGGTGGCCCGAGATTTGCTAGTAAGATTTGCAAGGGGACAAAAGACTTGCTCTGCAGGAAGGGAGAAGTCCAAAAGGTATTTTCTTTTGGGAATCTAAAGACAAAAATGTTTCCAATATCAACTTCCCTGCTGGCACCCTCCTTTCCAAACGTACATTCTTACACTCCTGAGAAGTTCAAGAAAGGACTTTTCACGCAGGAAGGAAGGGACTGTTACACTGCAAAAGCATCATTCTGTGTTGTCTCATCGGGAGCTGGATAAGCATTTTGTTCTTTGCTGCTTTTCTGATGAATGAAAGCAGTTACCTCTTGGTAAGTCTTTCGAAAAAGCCTTTGCATAATACACGGTTTGCTCCCTGGATGTGTACGCATTCAGATGAGCTCCCATGTTCTCAATCTCTAGTTCAAGGTCTAACTGAGATCTCTTTTTTGTTCCCTGAAATAAAACAATAAGAAAATCAAACTAGACCCCCTTTAATTCACCTAGTCATCATTACTACTTCTTGTTTGGAAAAGTCAAGGCCAAGAGAAAGAAAAAGTCTTCTGGAAAGAAAACTGGCATACTAATATCTCCAAGCTTGAAAGTCAGATAGAAATCCTACTATGCTCCCAAATGAAAATAAAAAGCTGGCAAAAGGAAGACTATGTGTCTTCTAAGACTATGACAAGAAGTTAAAAGTGAGTTAAAATTATACCTGTGTTACTATAGTTTTTATCAGCTACACAGAACTAGGACTTTAGCTTTGTCTTCTAATGGAAACCAAAGTCTAAGTTGTCCACTCTTCTTTTTTCCCTCCTCAATTTGGAAAATTTGTTTATACAATTCTGACAACGTTCTTATCATTGATCTATAAAGATAAATAACGTAGAAATCCATTGTAAACTTCTACATCGATACTCACACTCACCTTGAAAGCCATATGCTCAAGGAAGTGAGCAGTTCCATTGTTCTTCTCATTTTCATACCTGCTTCCAGCATCAATCCAAAGTCCAACCTCATCGGGGAAAAAACAAGAAGTCATTTTACCAGCTAACAACGCAGCTTTGCTGGTTTTGTATGAACTACACTTAGATTTTCAAGACCTGTTTTTAAATGGCTTTTTCCTTAAATGAAGCAGGTTTTCAAGAAAAAGAAAATGTTGATCTTCACAAAAAATGTAATCACAAATCATTTATAAAAGCCTTAAGACTTCTATTTCCTAGCTTAAGTTTTAAGAACAGTTGTTAATAAACATTGAAAGAATGCAATTTAGTTCCACAAGAAAATGAACACACATGAACAGTTACGAAAAAACCTTCCCTTTACAAGTTACCTACTGTGCATGTTGAAAGTCCAGAGTCTTCAGAAGCTACTTGCAAGCCGTTTTCCAGAGGACTCACCCTAGTTTCAGGAACATTTAAGATTACTTCTGTTGCTGCTTTGGAAGCTCTGAGCCTGCCTGTTCCAACATGTATACACTGTAAGGAAAAAGCATCAGTCATGCTCAGATTGTTAAGTTATATCCTAGGATGCTCTTCTGAAAAATGTATTCCTGAACTTAAATATTAAGTTCGTGGATCTTTTTTAAAGCATGCATTTAAAAAGAAAAAATTAATCACTGATTCATTTGCCACTACTTCAACATCAGGGATGCATTAACCTGACTCAGAAGAAAAACATGAAGATAACGAAAACGGAGCAGACTGCATCTGCTTCCCTCCAATCAAATGACCTGACAGAAAAGCATGTTACTATCATCAGCCAGCCACCCCAAGAGCCACACTTGTTTCCCAGTTCTGCCAGCAAGAGCCTGCAGGACTTCGAATATATCCTTTAACATCTGGAATTCTCTTGGGTACCTGCTTTCTGAAGTGAAGTGAGATACAGTCAGAGGGCCTCTGCCCAGAACTGCAAATCACAGTCACCCATTGTTCAGAACAGGGACAGACATTGAAATTGCCACCTTTTATACAACTATCTGGCAGTTAAAGCACATTAAATCAGAATGGGGTAGAAAAAAAGGGAAGATGGAGGTTAAAAAAGTTTATTGCACTTTTTCAAATACATGTTCCAAATGTGTACTTCAATCAATAAGCTATTCCTAAAATTTTAAATGTATCAAATAAACAAAGATTTCCCTCACCATGTGACTGCCCTAAACATGGAAGTACAAAATCCAGCTCTCACCCAGTCTCCTCCTGGAACACCAATAGACTAGATCTCTCAAAACTCATGTATTTTAGGATCAGCACAATGCAAGTTTGAAGGGACCTCAGGAGGTCTCTAGTCCAAACCCCTGCTCCAAGAAGGATCAGCTATGGGGTCAGACTAGTTTGCTCAGGTCTTTTTGCAGCTGGGTATTGAAAATCTCCCAGGATGGTGAGAAACTGCACAACCTCTCTGGGCAGCCTGCTCCACTGCTTGACTGCCTCATAGGAAAAAAAGTGTTTCATATATCCAGTTTTGCCTCTCTTGTTCCACCTTATGCCCATTGCCTCTCATTCTGCCACCATGCCCCACTGTGAAAAGCCTGGTTCTGTCTTCCTGACAACCTTCTCATAGGTACTGGCAGGGTGCTGTTTGGTCCAACCAAAGCTGTGCCTTCTCTGGGCTGAACAAGTCCCAGACCCTCAGCTTCTCCTCATAGGGAACATGCTCCAGCCAGCAACCATCTTGCTGGCCCTCTGCTGAACACACTCCAGTTCACTAATGCCCTCCTTACACCGAGGAGCCGAAAACCAGCTGCCATATTCTAACCACCTGACAAGTGCAAACACAGGGCAGACTTTGGCCTGTTTAGGAGACTGGTTGACAGAGTCCCTTGGGAGGCAGTCCTGAAGGGCAAAGGAGTCCAGGAAGGCTTCTTCAAGAAGGAAATCTTAAAGGCGCAGGAGCAGGCAGTCCCCATGTGCCAAAAGATGAGCTGGTGCAGAAGAAGACTGGCCTGGCTGAACGGGGAGCTTTGGCTGGAACTCAGGAAAAAAAAGAGAGTTTATGACCTTAGGAAGAAGGGGCAGGCAACTCAGGAGGGCTACAAGGATGTCGTGAGGTTATGCAGGGAGAAAAATAGAAGGGCCAAAGATCAACTACAATGTAATCTGGCTACTGCCGTAAAAGACCATAAAAAATGTTTCTATAACTACATTAGCAACAAAAGGAGGCCTAAGGAGAATCTCCATCCTTTACTGGATGCAGGGGGAAACATAGTGACAAAGGATGAGGAAAAGGCTGAGGTACTTAATGCCTTCTTTGCCTCAGTCTTTAATGGTAATCCCAATTGTTCTCTGGGTACCCAGCCCCCTGGGCTGGAAGACAGGGACAGGGAGCAGAATGAAGCCCCCATAATCCAAGGGGAAATGGTTAGTGACCTGCTACACCACTTAGACATACACAAGTCTATGGGGCCGGATGGGATCCACCCAAGGGTACTGAGGGAGCTGGCGGAAGTGCTCACCAAGCCACCTTCCATCATTCATCAGCAGTCCTGGCTAACCAGGGAGGTCCCAGTGGACTGGAAGTTAGTGAATGTGATGCCCATCTTCAAGAAGGGCTGGAAGGAGGATTTGGGGAACTACAGGCCTGTCAGTCTGACTGTGGTGCCGAGGAAGATTATGGAGCAGATCATCTTGAGTGCCATCACACGGCATGTACAGGACAACCAGGTGATCAGGCCCAGTCAGCATGGGTTCATGAAAGGCAGGTCCTGCCTGACTAACCTGATCTTCTGCAACAAAGTGACCCGCTTAGTGGATGAGGGAAAGGCTGTGGATGTTGTCTACCTAGACTTTAGTAAAGCCTTTGACACTGTTTCTCACAGCATTCTCCTGGAGAAACTGACTGCTTGTGGCTTGGACAGACATACTCATTGATGTGTAAAAAACTGGCTGCATGGCCAAGCCCAGAGTGTCGTGGTGAATAGAGTTAAATCCAGCTGGCAGACGGTCACAAGTGGTGTTCCCCAGGGCTCAGTATTGGGGCCAGCTCCATTTAATATATTTATCGATGATCTGGATGAGGGGATTGAGTGCACCCTCAGTAAATTTGCAGACAACATCAAGCTGGGCAGGAGTGTTGGTCTGCTCGAGGGTCGGAAGGCTCTGCAGAGGGATCTGGACAGGCTGGATCGATGGGCCCAGGCCAACTGTATAAGGTTCAACAAGGCCAAGTGCCGGGTCCTGCACTTGGGTCACAACAACCCCAGGCAACGCAACAGGCTTGGGGACGAGTGGCTGGAAAACTGCCCTGCAGAAAAGGACCTGGGGGTGTTGGTCGACAGCCGGCTGAATATGAGCCAGCAGTGTGCCCAGGTGGCCAAGAAGGCCAACAGCATCCTGGCCTGTATCAGAAACAGTGTGGTCAGCAGGAGCAGGGAGGTGATTGTGCCCCTGTACTCAGCACTGGTGAGGCCGCACCTCAAATACTGTGTTCAGGTTTGGGCCCCTCACTACAAGAAAGACACTGAGTTGATGGAGCGTGTCCAGAGAAGGGCGAGGAAGCTGGTGAAGGGTCTAGAGAACGAGTCTTATGAGGAGCGGCTGAGGGAACTGGGGTTGTTCAGCCTGGAGAAAAGGAGGCTGAGGGGAGAACTTACCGCTGTCTACAGCTACCTAAACAGAGGCTGTAATGAGGAGAGTGTCGGTCTCTTCTCCCAAGTAGCAAGTGACAGGACAAAAGGAAATGGCCTCAAGTTGCACCAGGGGAGGTTTACATTGGATATTAGGAAAAATTTCTTCACTATAAGTATTATCAAGCATTGGAACAGGCTGCCCAAGGAGGTGGGAGAGTCACCATCCCTGGAGGTATTTAAAAGACATGTAGTTGTGGTGCTTAAGGACATGGTTTAGTGGTGGACTTGGCAGTGTTAGGTTTACAGTTGGACTCGATGATCTTAAAGGTCTTTTCCAACCTAAATGCTTCTATGATTCTATAACCACTTCCTTCGACCTACTGGCTGTGTTCCTGTTTGTTCAGCCCAGGCTGCTGCCAGACATACTGCTTGCCCACGTGCAGCTTGCTGTTCTCCTCTACCCCCAGCCTCTTCCACAGAGCTGCTCCCCTGCCAGTCAGTTCCCAGACTGGGCTGTTGCAAGGGATCATTTTCACTGCTAGTCTGCATTACAGGGAAGGAAAAAACTGTGTTTGAAAACAAAATCTCCCTCTCCTGTTTTTAGAAAGGAAAGCTTAGGTTTTAGACTGGGAGGATGGAGAAAATGGCAAAGAGGAGAGCTCTGGGATCCGGGCCTCTGAGCAGCCTCCATCTAACCCCAGGAGAGAAGGAGGATTTAAGCTTTCTCCGAGCTCCCCTGGGGTGAGCACGGCAGGCCCCGTGCCGGGGTGGAGGCTGCTGCTGCTGCCCCCCTCTCAGGCATCGCGCCCCAGTCCCCGCACTGCGCCGCTCCGGCTCCCGGACGCCGCGCCAGCCCCGACCCCTCGGCGGGCGATACGGAGTAACAGCGGCCGCAGGGAGCAGGCAGCAAACCCTGGGACCTGCGGCACCGGGGCTCGTTCTCCGGCGCACTGTGTGTCGCTGATGGGCGGCCGCCTCCTTCACCTCAGCCGGGCGGAGACTACAACTCCCGCCATGCACCGCGGCAGGCCGCCCACCCAGCGCCCCCCATTCCCCGGCGCCACGACTACAAATCCCAGCGTGCACCGCACCTCCCGGCCGCCAATTCCCCCCACCCTCACTGCGGCAGCCTGAGCACCCGCGTAGGGAGCCGCTGGGGCGCGTGGACTCTCCGCAACTCCCTCCCCTTCCCCGCTCCGCCGCCTACCCTGTCCCCCGAGCCGGACGCTCGCACAAGGCGAGTAGACCAAGGCAGGAAAAGCCGCCGAGCCGCTAAGCCAGCTGTAGACGCAGCCATCTTGGCGAGCGGGTAGGCGGGGCGATGGCGGACTTCCGACGGGTGGTCCGCAGGCGCAGAGGCAGCTCCGTCCGCGGCCTGTCGCATGGCGCTGCCCGCAGGCCGCGCGTTCCCCTCGGCTCTGCTGAGGCCTTCCGGCACCTGGTGGAATCGGGGCCCGACCCAGCCCTGGCGTTACCACCCAGCCCCCGGTTAAAGCTGCCTTTACCTGCCCTTTTCCTAACCAGCCTCCATGGCAGTGTGGTAGTCTCCCCTCTCCTCAGAGCCCCTTACGGTGCTGCCACTGCCCATGGCACCGGGAGGGGGTTGACCCCTTTGTGAGGAAACCAACACTGGGGCCGCGACCAAGCCTCAGCGGTGTGGGCCCAGCAATGGGAAGGAGGCCCAGTAACTTGATCCAAGCTATGGAAAGTTTGTATTCCTCACAAAACCAATGCTTCCCCTGTAATTCATATTTTCAGTGGTATGTTCCAACAAACCACAGTCAAACCAAACTATTCCGGAGCTGGCTAATTACAAACTGTGCAAAACAGGCCTAGGTTTTAATTGCATTGCTCTCCTAACTCCACTCCACAGAACACTGCAATTCAAGAAAGCCAGTTTTCCTCTCAAACCATTATTGCCAGTTTCAGTAACCACAAAGTCCCGTGTTTCTTCAGTGAGCTTGTGAACTGCTGTGGGCAGAGCTTATCGCCTGCTGAGGTTCCTTTGGCCACGTGTTTCCAAGCAGCGTTGAAATAGGCTGCTTCAGCA
Organism: Gavia stellata; assembly: GCF_030936135.1. Taxonomy (NCBI): domain Eukaryota; kingdom Metazoa; phylum Chordata; class Aves; order Gaviiformes; family Gaviidae; genus Gavia; species Gavia stellata. The sequence goes on along the minus strand of NC_082597.1, from coordinate 14,338,417 downwards.
CTACTAGTTGAGGGCGCTGCATTTCCTGCAAGAGAGATCCACCCTAACTGGGGAAATCCCGAGACTGAAACAAGGTAATAATCTAAAGTCGTGTTTTAAGAAGCATTCTGAATGCATGCGACGCATATAAGAGACTGGACTGTTCGGGGTAGGAAGGCTTCATCAACACCAGTAAATTCAACGTTCCACCAAGGCCAGCTGGCAGGGAACTGTCCATGCTGACGCTGATGAACGCCCTCAGCTCCCAGCGCAGCACAGCCCTCTGCAAACTGTGCCAGGAACGGTCCCTCCCAGCTGCCAGGCGCTGGGAAAGGCTTGTGGGAATAGTACTTGACGAGAGCCAAATTTGGTCTGGCAAAAGTTCTGGCAATGTACCAGTAGCGGCAACTTCATTTCAGTGCCAAAGATTGTTCCTGAGCCTGCTTGGAGTATATGGCTGTAGATAAATAGGTACAGACATGCAGAAAGCTGTGCTGTCAGTTTTTACTTCCTGCTTAAGATGTTTACCTTTTTTCCTGGAGTTAGAAGCTTTGCACTTGGCTAATCAAGTATTATCTCAACAATGAGGAAAAAAGAGATGAAATTCTATTATTTGTCCCAGTCCCACAGTGTGTTAAGTGTGACACAATACAAAGAAACAAAGTACTATTTTTAAAAAATCTGTACTACATATGCTGGAGAGAAGGCACTGGTTTTTGGTACTATTTTCCTAACCCAGGAACTCCCCTCTGCCTCAGACTATAGCACAGTACTTCTGACATCCTCTGCCTCAGTACAGATACCACATACCTTCCCTATTGTTGTCTTGCTCTGCCCCAAAAAAAGAGAGAAAGCTGGGCTGTCGGCAGATGATCTGAAGGAAGAGGATCTTGGGCAGCACATGTAGTATCAGCTTTTCCCCAGGTCCTTCAGTGCCTACCTTGTGTGCCCCCTGTGCTTTCCTTTTTAATAGATACAGCCAGTTTTTGAGGGAGCTCAGTGTTGAGTTGATGAGTGCCCTCAGTCACTCTGTCTCTTGCTCTGGACTGTAATTCCACGCTGGGTCTCAAAAATGGCAGGAACTGAGGATCCTTCTGCTCAGTGTGAGCTGTCTCCTACAACTGCTGAGGTCCTGTTACTCAGAGTTGATTCACAAGAGCTGTCAGAAGTGGTGCTCCCTTCCCCCAAAATGTTATCAGTCACATGCAGATTTTAGGCAACAAAACTATTGTGACTTACAAATGACAATGACAGTTGTTAGAAGCTTCTGAGCTGCCTCAGAGGCTAAAGCTTGACAAGGCTATTCACTGTGATTTACCTTCTCAGACCCCAAAACATGGAGCAATTTCAGTAAAAGCCATCGTATTTTAAATACATAGCTTTTCTGGAATATTTTGTGTGTGCAGGCAAGTTTCTATTCCCTTTGGAGTTCAGAATGAAAATGTACTGACTGCCCTAAAAAGTCTGCACTGCCACTTCATATGCTGTGTGCTTAAACAGAAGCTTTAATCCTGCAGTGGGACCTGTCCAGCTTCCGTCACAAGGACTGTAATTGGATGAAAACAGTAAAACACAAAAGCATGATATACTGCATACATTCAAAAATAAAAGTGGAAACTGTTGTTAACACATTACTTAAAATACAAACCTAAATGCCAAGAAACCAGATGCTACCTAATTTGACAAGGACCCCGTGATCACGTATGTAACTGTAGATCTCTGTGACTGAAATTACTGTTATTTTGCTGACTGTACTATTTTAGTACCCACATAACCTATGTAAGAAGCATCTTGTAGCTGCAAAGTAGGCACATCCTTTCACCAGAGAATTTACATTGGAGGCAAATTAGTTTCCGTGGAATAGAAAATCTAACCTTACATGAAGCCAGCTACTTCTTTTTTTTTTTTTAGTTCATTTTCTCCCTTTTAGTTTATGCATATTCAAAAGATCCATCCAGTTCCAGCATTTTTTAAATTTCAGATATATCTCTGTCAAGTTGTAAAATAAAAAAGCAAGGCACCAAACCGTGCATTTGAAAATTAAAATTAAGCTTCTCTTCCATTTTACAGTTAGATCTAACTGATCTCATTACGCTGGGATTTATCTCAAAGATGTTTTACCAGACTTCACTAAGCCATTAGCCATCCTGCATCCTAGAAATTTGAATCTTTGCTAGACATAGAATTACAGCTTAAGATAAACTGATTATCCTCATAATATGTCTCCTACTTAACAAAATAGCAGTGTCTCATATGTAAATGCAATATAAAATTTAGCATCCAGCAAAGGTCATTAGAGAGATGCAACTTTAAATCAAGAAATGCTATTATTCAGCTAAAAATACAATAAAATAAAACAAATACTGGTGTTCTAACAGTATGAGCTGAATATATAAACATTCACCACTAAACTCTTACAAAACACTACTTTTTAAATGGTTTTAACAACCTCTTTTTACAATGAGATTATTTAGAAATGGACTATTATAACAATGAATGTTCATGATATCCCTCTGGTTTAGGTAAACAGTATTATCTGCAGCTTCCTGATGGAGAAAATGAGACCTATCTTCATAGTTATGCGTCCAGTCTCAAGCAACAATGAAGCAGAAGGGCCAGGATTAGCAAAGGGGAGTTCTATATAAACGATGTCCTTGTCATTTATCCTGCAGTCATCAGCATGACACATAAATAGTTGTCTGCCAAGTTCAGGATGCCACAGAGCCTTATGAAATGGATAGATGATATAGGTGAGATTCTCAGGATGACAATCTAGTTCCTTCAAATCCAGACTCCAGATTTCACCATAGGTATGAAGAGCTTTGTATTTTACACTAAGTAGCTATTTTAGATTAGCATCCCTTGTAAACAGGTTTCTGGAAAAGGACCAAATGCCACTTTCTGTTTTTAAGCGGCTTTACCCTTCAAACTTGCCAGGAACTCCACCAAACCCAGTAGTAATATACAGTCTGAATTATACAATTCCAACTGGTTTTCTGAGGAAATGAGGATTCCATGCTCATTACTGTACAATATCAACCAAACTTGACATGGAGATCTCAAAGATAAGACCATTCCTATGTCTCATGAAAATAAGCAGCCAGGAACCACCAGCTGAAGAGAAGGCTGTGATATCAGCTCACACACATGGGGAGAGATGCTACAGATACCCAATATGAAAAAAAGATTCAGCTGGTTCCAGCACTCATAGATCTAGCTGGTTCCTTCTAAAGTAATACTTTTACTTTATAAAACAATTCCATGTAGTAGCAGTGAAAGTGATATAAATCAGAAACCTGCATATACACACCTGATGCATATATAATCATGTGTCAACACAGGGGCTGAACACAATACTTCGACATCAGCTCTGCTGTAACTCTGAACTAGAATGGCAATCTTAATAGATACGAACAAAGAAAGCATGATCTCATTGAAAGGTTTTTCTTCCACTCATATATACAGGAAAAGCTCGTATCAGCAAGACACACTATCATGATCAGGTTACTACAGAAGTAGTCTGGAAGAGCTATCCTGAATCACAGGTTGATTCAACCCCAGGCAAGAGGCTGCAGCAACTGAGCATCAGAACAGCACTACTCAGGAAAAAGACCTTCAAAACTGCTGAAACCAGCACACAGTGAAAGTATTAACAATTGAAATTGCCTTCAGCTAAACTACTGTTTAGCGCTGTGTTGGCTTTTTGTAGAGTCATCGTGTTCACTGTTTATTTACAATCCACTATGTTTTTAAAGCGATGATACAGTATTGCACTTAATGAATATGCTGAAATCCTGCTGCCAGGAATTGGCTTTAGCTTAGCCAAGCAAGCAGAATTCAAACGAGCCTAAAAACATGGGCTCAAGAAACGATACTTTTTCGCAAAGGAGTGGTTTTGTGAATAAAGCTGTTTTGAGAATACAAACCAAATTTATGGACACTACACTGTCTGATTTTCATGGCAGCTGCTCACTGGCATCTAGCTGATTATTTTTATCAGTATTACCTATAGGTTATCCTCCAGCTAATTAAATTGCAAGTAGCTTTTCTTTCCCATGATTAATCACTGGGCAGCAACTGCAAGGGCCTACAGGCCACTGACACTGGTCTTCTGCACTCTCGAGCTGCAAGGAAGACTGTCTAAATTAAACAAAAAGGCTGTTGGCTGAATTTATAACATTTCAGTTGCTCATTAACAGACCACTCTTTCAAAGCTGCTGATTAAAAACTTTCTTCAGGGAATATTATAGTATTCTGTCTGCATGCAGTTCTTTTTGTCATGCATATTTATGCACTGAAATAAGAAAGAGGGACCTGGCACTAAGTACCATACAACTTACTACCTGACTTCTGAAGGCTTTTATCAGAAAGATAAATGGAAGGAGTTTGGATAGTTCATAAAAAACACTTTTTCAAGAACATGCCAAATGAAAGATTCAGCCTGACACAGTAATTCAATAGGAAATTCCTGCGGGTAAATTAATACAATTTACTAAACCAGATAGGTTTCTCCTTGCCTTCTAGCAGGCTCACTACAGAACAAGGATCTTAGAAATTAGTCCTTTTTTATTGCTTTTGTTGGCATTCTATACAAGTGTCATTTCCGTACCTTCCTTTGACTATAACCACATACAGGTGCATTTCTTTATATCATTATTCTAATTTGATAGCGGATGAGTTCCCAAAACTCCAACATTTATTACAACCTTTTGCTCATTTTAAGAAAAGGTCACTTTAGCAAAATATTTTCTCCAGAACATAACTAAAAGATCACCCAAGTCTCTAGTATAATTCAACAGAAATTAACACAGTTAGTGAAAACTGAAATTAATGTAATTACTGAAAATATTAGAATTTGGCACCTGATCATGCAGCCAAGACAGCCACCATTCTTTGATTCTGTGATTCATTCTTCCTCTGTTCGGACATCGTTCAGGTAGCAATGCTGTGAGCAGCTTTTCTTAACAATCTATGGAAGGAGAGTAGATTTTCTGTTACACAAAAATGCTGTTACTGCTTCTCATCAGAGCTTATTATATAGTAAATGTACAGTTACATGCTATTCTAAGATCAGATAACTGGGTTTTCTATCTCCTCCCTTAAACCCTGTTTTCTCAGTCTCTAATCCCTAAAATCTCAGTAATGCTTAAGTAAGCATTAGCAAACACAGACTACAGACCATGTAGTTTTATACAGATATTAATACAGTGTGAGTAGAGACTTACCCAAAATAGTCATTGATCCAGGGCAGTTTTTGTTTAGCTACCACGGTTCCCTGTTGCAGTTTAACTGTGGAAGAAAAGTATAAAAACATTCAGCTTTACAGCTCCATCCAGCTTCTTAGCTGGTTTTATAGCCTGGACTGATTGCCATGATGTTGTAGACACTTCAGGGTCCATGATGCTATTGCAGACTGGCCAAACATGAGTCCTGGCACATCTCTGTGTGCTGTAGGCCTGCCCTGCGCTCAAGGTACGAAGGTGGTATCACTCATCACATTTAACTTCAGCTGTATAAAACTAGTTCTCTACACTCTCTCAATAGTCAGTGGAGGGAAACAGGCACCTCCAGAATGTGGGTTATCTGTTGTACTCTGGACACCTCTCTTAGGATGACTAATAAGAAAGGTCTTCTCATAGTACTTCTCCCTCCTGGTGAATGTAGAGGAACAAATGACTAGTGCAGCAGACTAAAGATACCAAACTTCTAGGCAGCTACCTTCAGGCAAAATAAAACTTATCCTGAGCTTCAGGCTAGTAGCTCATCCCAGGCTTCTCTTATCTAAAGATCAGATCCATATATTTTATTACATTTTCAGAGGGTATTATACAGATTATAAATGCATTTACTCAAGGGCACAACAAGTTGAACTTACATTCTGTAAGGGCCTCCGGCATTTTAATGCAACAGGCTGGAAATTCTGCAGCATCTTTACTTAAATTTAAATATCGAGTTCTTGTCATTAATTAAATACAAATAAAGCAATCACTTGAGTATTCCTTGTGTTATTTATCTTTATATTACAATAAGTTTATTTTTTGATGCTTGCACATATTCAGGGTTCAAGACTCTGTACCAACTGTATTTTGTGCAATGAATAACCACACTGTAGAAGTTATAAAGGGAAAGGCTAGGAGTGTTGACAGTTGGCTGGCAAAGAGAAAGTTGGGGATTTTATAACCTGAGAAGCCAGCAGGAGTCTGGGAATGCGGGATAACATTGGTTGGATATTTCTGTTCACGTAAGCAGCTAACTTGCTAAAGTTGATATTTAAACTTTTAAATTTCAAGTTAACAATCTGATTGCACTGAGTTTAGCAGTGCATATCACTAAAGATCTTTTTCAGACTGGTTTCAGATTCACTGGCCTTTTTTTATAGTCCTCTGAAGGAAACAATTTCTGGAGCTTCTCAAACCCACTGTGCTCTACGTCCCAGATTGATGCTTTTCTCAAATCCTATTATAGCCCAGAGTGCCAGACCTACCATTTTTTTGTGGGAGACAGCTGCTCTTGCTGGTCATTTTCTTCCCTACCACTTTTCTACATTTTTCTGCTAACTTCCAGATGTTTGGCAGCTAGTGCAGAGCAGTAACTCCAAGCAGGCTGCCAAACATCTGCTAATCCCAGACATTGTGCATGCCTAGGTTTTCTCTGTATTTGATGTGCACTGTGATGCTTCTCCTTCACAAAAGCCAGGCAACTTGAGCCACGTATGCTCAGAAAATCATCAGGTTTGCAATGCAAGAATTTCAGTGCATACACATTAATGAGTTGGTCTGTAGACAAGAAATTAAGTTTGAAATGTCCAGAACACATTCAAATTGATGCACACGCATAAAGATCCAGTATGCCTTAAACACATTTGCTTCCACATTTGCCTTTGGAACTTCAGATACTGACTGGGAGGCATAAGAGTACCTGTGTACCTCTGGAATATATATTTTTTAATTGGAAAATCCCATTTAACTAAGTGTATAAGGAAGAACTGGGTTAACATGAGAGGCTTAAGAGATACACCTAAGAGGCGTTTTCAAACACAACATAGTCTTCATAGCAGATAAGCTGCAGTATGTGGAACGAAAGAAGGTTTGGAATAGGAATCCATGTCACAACTACTAAGTAGATTCAGCAGAGTTAGGGGATGGGCAGTTACCCTCTAGCTAGTTGCAGTTATTGCATTGATGGTATTGCATAGTGCTAGTCTATTAATGCTGGCGGATCTACTTTTTGTACTATGTAATGTATTTATTTTATCCTGAAACATTTTTCACAAATCAGGTATAAAAAAATAAAACCAGAAAGCTTCAGAATTTACTGCCAGCTGCACGGTGCACAAATCTCACAGCTATTCCTTTTGACTTTCCCACTTTTTTACTTTTTTTTTTTTTTAACTATGATAACCCATATTTTCCAGTCTTGGCTTTCTATCTGTGAAATTATTTACATCTCATCTTTGCTTTTTTAATTACAAGTTAAGCAGTAGGAGTAATTTTTTAGTATAATGAATTATACATGTAAGTTGATCACAAGGGATTTATTGAGAAACACTAAACTCGCCAAAGCTTCTTGAAACTATTCTTTCTACTATTTTTCAAAGTTTTCAGTGGCTTCTGGATAAATAAAAGAAAGAATATGTGGCATTTACATGCAATTTTTATTTCATCCATTTAATATGCTCATATATTTCTCAGAAATGTATGGATTGACTTTCTCTGCCTACATAAAATCTACCCCAAATCACGTATATTTGAATAAGGAAAACCCATCTACACAGTTTGCAATAAAGCACCAGGAACTATGTGCATAGTTAAGATTTGCTATCTGATCTTTACAGGCAAAGACTCTAAAGGCCTGAATCAAAGTTCAGCATAGTCAATGAGATGCTGTGATTTAATTCAAAGTACCTGCCTTTAAACAGATGACTTGACTTGCACAAGATGGTGGCTGACACTCACAAGCTGAATAGTAAAATAGGATAGGATAGAATAGGATAGAATAGTGTAGCATAGTGTAGCATAGAATAGACTAATTTCAGTTGGAAGGGACCTACAACGATCATCTAGTCCAACTGCCTGACCACTTCAGGACTGACCGCAAGTTAAAGCATGTTATTAAGGGCATTGTCCAAATGCCTCTTAAACACTGACAGGCATGGGGCATTGACCACCTCTCTAGGAAGCCTGTTCCAGTGTTTGACCACCCTCTCAGTAAAGAAATGTTTCCTAATGTCTCTTTTTTTACCTCCTTGCTTCAACTTCTGCAAATGCTTGTGTATGATGCCTTGCTTTGATTTCTAAGTTAGAGACAGGAATAAGACTTCCAGATAGAAAAGGGAAAGAACAGATAAAGACAACTTAGATAAATTAAATGTTCTAAATTGTGTCAGCCTGACATAACTCCCTTAACCATTCTCTACTAGTTCTCAGAAGTAACTGCTTCATTCCCTCTCTAAATAAGGAACATGTAAGTTAAATAAGAAAGGAAATAATCAAATGGAAAAAAGGGAGAATCCAAAACTCAGGCATTCAGGAAAGGCCTTTTAGTTCCTTTTGCCAAATAAGAGAAAAAAATAAAGTATTCCTAAGCATCTGTACAATAGCAAAGAGGAAATTATCAAGAAGATGGAGCCAGGCTCTTCAAAGTGCTATATGGTGGGAGGATGATAGACAATGGGCGTAAATTGAAATAAGAGAGGTTCAAAACGGATTTAAGGGAAAACATTTTCACCATGAGGCAGCCAAGCCGTGGAACTGGTTGCCCACAGAGCTTGCAAAGTCCCCACTCTTGCAGGTTTTCAAAATCCAACAGGATAAAGTCTGGTATGAACTCATAGCTGACCCTGCTTTGAGCAGGGGGTTGGACTAGAGACCTCATGAGGTCCCTTTCAAACTAAACTATCCTGTAATCCTATGGTGATAAGTAACAGGTAATTGTGGTTTTACCAAAACCCAACCTTGTAAAAGCAACCTTCCACAACTGGGAAACAGGCCTTGCAGATTAAGGAGAAGCAATAGATGCTTCATATCTTGACTGTAATAAGGCTCTTAACCTGGTCTTGCAGGAAGCACGCATGGCTAGCTAAGGAGATACTCTGAATCTATCTAGGGACCAGATTCAATTTTCCTCGAAAATTCCCTCATCTCATGCCCCATTCCCTTTTGTCTTCTCCTGAGAGGCACACAGAATTGGGCATGGAGTGGTCATGGCATGCATGAAATGGGCTAGTTCTACCCATGACACCTTCCTTCATGAGGGGTGCATGGCCTTTCCTCAGGAAACAGGAAAGTGAATCTGTCAACATGGTTTCAATGCAGTGGCCAAAGTGGTATGAGTGCACATGTACACCATGTCAACAGGATAAACATCAGAATAAAAAATGGTAACAAACCAGAGAAATGGTGTGAAAAAAACAGTATGTTGTTGAAGATGGAAGGATGTAAAGTTGTTTTTTTAAGAATAATCAGCTGCACAGGAAGGCGATGGAGTGTTATCAGTAAGCAATACACCCCTCAGAAAAGCATCTAGGGGTGGTATTGCATCATAAACTGAACAAGCCATTGCTGTCATACTGTTGTAAAATAAGCGGACTTCACACTGGGGTGTAAAAACAGCTCTATAAAGGACACATGAAGCAAAGTTCTGTTCAAATCAGCACTGATAAGACCTGAGCTGGAGTACAACATGCATTTTCCGGCACCTCACTTGAAGAAAGACCAATAAAGAAACCACGGTAGAGCCATGTAATTTTCAGAGGTATAGAAACTGTGACTCATGAGGTAAGACTGAAAGAATTCATTTGTTTAGTCTAGCAATGAGAGGAGTGAGGGAAGATATTGTATCAGTTCTCAACACATAAAAAGTATTGCAGAGATATGAACTGTTTTCATGTCTACTGATATGGCAAGAAGCAATAGCCTCAAACTGCAACTTGAAGATTTTAAGTTATATTTTACAAAAAGCTTCTGAACTGTAAGAAACATTATGCAGTAGCTCACTGTGGAGAGGTCTGAAGAATCAGCATGACTGTAAATTTTCAAGGTCAGGTTGAAGAAGTATCTGTCAGGAGCTGATTAAATAGAGGGGATTCTGCTCTGAAACAAGACGATGAACTGGAAAACCCTTTCAGATCTTTTTTTTAATCATGTCTAGAGAAGCAACTCCATTGTCCTCATTACTAAATCGGCATGAAAAAGGATGAAAAAATGTCACCTCTCCAAGTTTTCTTAAATTATGCCAAGTATTTCCTACTTGTTAAATCTCAGTCTTATCTAGAATTAGGGTATCTCTGGTAGAAGAACAGTACAGCATACATGAAACTGGAAAATTATTTTTATTAAGGTTGTTCTATTTTGTGTTTTGTAAATACTTTCTTAACTTAAATCACATGAGCAGCTGGAATAAAAGAACCCTTTGATTTGTAACTGCTGGTTTTGTTTAAATGACAGGAATGGTGGGGATAAAAGAAAAACCCTTTGTTTAGGTTTATCTATCTGTGCTGAAGAACATCTCTTGCAATTGCTCTGTAAACCAACATTTTGTCTAGCTCTTTTTTACACTGACTTTATAAACTCCCCAAAGTTCTCCTAGTGACACAGGTACACAGACACCAGGATCTGGTGTCCTTTCAGCTAGTCTTAGAAACATGCTCATGATCGAACCTCTTCATTTCAGCTCTAAAGAAACTTACTCCTACCTTTGTAGAGGTCCTGATGAAACCAGGGGAAATCCCACTTGCAATTTCCAGTGCTTCTATGATTAAACATAAATAGCGGAGTTAAATGTCAGTAAGAGAACACCAGTCATTCACTTCATTTGCCTCAAAGGAGCAAGTCACTTGTTCTTTATTTACCCCAAAATCCATAAAAGTTGTGGTTTCTAAAAGCTTCCATCCCAGGAAACAGGAAGCTTAGAAGCAATCTTTTTGTTTTCCATTTTAGAGGTAGTTTTATCCTCTGCATATGTTGTTCAAGTACTTTTAATAACAATTATCTTTTATTAATTAACACCATTATTTTGTTCCCTGACTCCAAAAGCATTTTCTGTGGAAGAAGCTTACCATTGTGCAGCATTGTGCTGTATGCTTAAGTCATTTACAAGTTTTTTTCAAGAAAAAACTATCTATACCAGAATATTTAAAAATGCACATCATCTTCCAAGTTATAACATACATAATTACATCCCCTTTGAAAAAGGCAATGACGCTAATAATTACCTTGAAAAAAAATCTGTTACCTTCATAGAGTTTACATTGTCAGTAAACCACTATCAAAAATTATTTATGCATTTTAAGTAACATTTATGCAGTTCTGCTCTAGTTTTGCCAAAACAAAAGGACTCAGTTCAGATGCATCTGTTTTCCAGTGACATCTATGCTTGCTTTCTTTCATTTATTCAGTGAAACAGCTGTGTTGACTGATGTCTGAGAAATCAAGTTCACTCCCAGAATAATTCCACTGTAGTCAATTTAGTTGCAGCAAGGACCAATTTGACCCATGGAGTTCAGTATAATCTAGCAGGTCCTGCAGCCTGTCAGTAGCTCAGACAGAATTTAAACAGAGGAGCCTCCTGAATCCCAATTCAAATGAACCTCTTTTGACATCATCATTGTGATCATCATCACACAGAGTGACATTTTGTCAAATGCCACTTGGAGCATTGCTCATCTGTTAGCATTCCATAAAGTGACCTTCATGGCTTTACAGTCACACGCCCTCATTCTTCATTTCCATTTATTTATAACTCTCTCCTCTATTCAGTGCCAGCTGTTAAAACCAAAGCGGATTATTTCCTTTCCCTCTCCCTCCCGGGAGCTGTGGATGAAGAAGAGGTTTCAGACTCATCTCAGGAGGGCAGTAGCAGGGTACTGAGGTCAGCCCGGGAACCCAGCAGTTTCCAGTAGTACCAGAACAGCAGCTTAGCAGCTGAAAGCAACTTCATGTAGCACATGGCATGTCTGCATCATGTCTGCATGGGGTGCCAACAGTTACAGTAATACTCCAATTATGAAAGAGCCTCACTGAATGTAGTGTTTTGGACTATGGGATTTCTTGAAGCTCCTTCTAGCCCTGTATTTCTATAATACCTGTATAATAAAGCTACAAAAACAGTTTGTGCAGGCAGGGAAAAGGATGGTCCATGATTCTGAATATTTACAAGCCATCTCAAGGAAGCTGTGACTTACCTCATTGTTATACACCTTCTTTCCTATTCACGACTATTTCCCTATAGTAACTTTACATGATCTAAAAAGTCATTATTTTTTCTTGTTTTCCATTTCACAATGTATTTTTAATCTAAAAACTTACTTATTTTAAATTATGCAGAAGTTCTCAGTTACAATACCACCAGCATTATCTGGTTTTAACAAGGTTTCTTGTGAAACCATGCTCTGTGCCTTTCTGTCAAACTAATGGGCCAATTTCAATGATATTTTGTCGTGGTTTAAGCCCAGCTGGCAACTAAGCACCACACAGCCGCTCACTCACTCCCCCCAGGTGGGGTGGGGGAGAGAATCAGAAGAGTAAAAGTGAGAAAACTCGTGGGCTGAGATAAAGACAGTTTAATAGGTAGAGCAAAAAACACCGCGCAGAGAAGCAAAGCAAAAGAAGGAATTCATTCACCACTTCCCATCGGCAGGCAGGTGTTCACCTATCTGCAGGGAAGCAGGGCTCTATCACGCGTAGCGGTTGCTTGGGAAGACAAACGCCATTACTCCGAATGTGCCCCCCTTCCTTCTTCCTCCCCCAGCTTTATATACTGAGCATGACATCATATGGTATGGAATATCCCTCTGGTCACTTGGGGTCAGCTGTCCCGGCTGTGTCCCCTCCCAACTTCCCGTGCACCCCCAGCCCACTCACTGGTGGGGTGGTGTGAGGAGCAGAAAAGGCCTTGGTGCTGTGTGTGCCCTGCTCAGCAGTAACTAAAACATTCCTGCTTTATCAACATTGTTTCCAGCCCAAATCCAAAACACAGCCCCATACAATCCAAAACACAGCCCCATACTAGCTGCTATGAAGAAAGTTAACCCTATCCCAGCCAAAACCAGCACATATTTGAAAGGACAGAAAGTTCAAGGGCTTTCTGTGGATTAGGAAATCTTAGAGCACTCCCTGGTTTCTTAGTAAAAGGTGGACAACTCAGCTACATCCCAGTTCACACTGTGAAGAAACCTGGGTCTGCATCTGTCCTTTTCGCTGCAGCTCGGTTTTCATAAACATTAAAAATTTGTGTTTGATGGGATCTAAATGATGCTCCAAAGCCATCTGTTGTGGTCAGTCAAGGGACCAAGGCCTTGGAGCATGTAATAGTACACCCCTGAAGTAAGCCTAATACAGCCCAAAGTAATTTTAAGCTCCTATATTTTTCTTTAATACCAGTATCTGGATACAGGAAGGAGACCCAAATTAGTTTCCCGAGTAAGGGAAAAGTAGGTAGACCACAGCAGCATTTATTATCTTAGCATGAGCCAGTTGGCAGTGGGCACATGCACTTGCTGGCCACTCTGCTTGAACATACGACTAACTGGATTAACCACAGCATACATTGTCTCTTGCCCAAACAGATGTCAGGGAAGGCATGGAGAGAAGTGGTCTTGTATTATTGTGCTGGGAGGGTGAAACTACAGAGCAGTGAACAGAAATGATCACGACACCAAGCTTGCTTAGTTTCGTTTTTTCTGAAAGAGCCTATTTATATATGACTGTATGTTTCTATGTGGCATTGTCTTTCCATACGTGATCTGAAAATATGAGTAAACAGTGGGCCCAGTTCTTCCATGACCATCACTGCTTTTATTCTGCTTTGTTGTCAGAGGTATTACGCTGACTTTAAACTCAAAAATGAGACAGACAGTGAATTCAAAGTTGTTCTTCCATTCCTAGGACCTCCGAATGGGTATGTCACTGTTTAGCAGGAAATAAACATCTATGAACCTCCACCATCATCTGTCTGTAAGACTTCAAAGGTGTTATGTTCAAATATGAGAAGGAAGAGACAGTTTTAACACTCTGCAGCTTTATAGACAGCTCCTATAAAGCATGTAGAATAAATGGTTGAACTGACCTGTCACACTCGCATGATCAGCTCATCACTGTATTGGTGCACTCCCAAAATCATCCTGAGAGCAACCTATTTGGGACATTGCTGGTGAAAATTCAGGCCTGTGCGCCTTTTCAGCATTCTCTTCAGGCAGTCAATACTCCTTCTGCAGATGTATGCAGCCTGGAACACCCCCAGCCAGCATGTTTCCACCATGAAGTCCGTAAGAGTGTATTCTTCCATACTCTCATACCATGCCCCCTTCCCTTCCTGCACACTTACATCTTGTCCCTCTCCGAGCACTTTGTAGTACTGCCAGTGCAGGATGACCGTGTGCCAAACAAGCAAGTGGTGTCTTGGCAGGATGAATTTTTCTCCCACATCACAGAGGACTCGCAACGGGAACTCCCTGCCGAAGGGCTACATTCACAGCCGTGAAGGCAGCCAGACCATCTTAAAGACCCACTGAGACCCAACATCAGGGTTGTCAGACGATGCGTATCTGCCCCACAGTAACCCACCGGCTCTGTGGTGAATAAAAGCACTGAGATAGGGCCAAATACTTCTTATAGCCACAAAAAATGAAACTGCAGAGATATAAATGGCATGAGAAGAAGGATCATTACATACACAGACAGTGATCTGGTCATATCGGAAATGAAACTAGAGGGTATTGTTAATAAGATCCTAACAACTGCCAACATTCACATTCACGCCATGGCACTATGCTTCAGAAATGCTCCCTTAAATAAAGAATAGTCACAAACTCAATCCATTTTAGTATAAGTCTAAAATGATTGTTAGAGGGACGCTTTTCAGTAATGCATTTAGACACGAAGAAACAGTTTGTCATCATCTTGCCTGCAAAGAAAGCAGCACAATGTTCTACAATTTCTAATTCGCAATTAAAAGTCAAGAAACTCGTAACAACCTGTGTTAGGCATTACCCTACATATTCTTATTTTTTTCTCCTTTGTACATCCAGAATGTCTTTTTCCTGTTTATTAAACCTGTTACTGTATCTTAAGCCCAATTACAAATTCAATTGTAAAAGGGCAAGTATATTTCTTTCTGCACAGTGCCACTTACAAAGAAATCTGGATCTGATCACGCCTTTTAGACACTGTAATTGAATTTCCTAAATAAATTTTAATGATAGTAATTTTGCAAAATGTTTTGCAATATTACAATACATTACCAGCTACTGGCTGTAACTGCATCATCTCATGGTAATGCTTGTTCACAATGAGGTTGTCAAGCGTCACTGATTTTGGAAACAAATGTAACAACTTTAATTTCCCCTGAGATACCTGGTTAAATCTCAAAATCAGGTGTTGTCTAAGGCTAGATGTGTTGCAGTAAACTACGGCACAGGCCTGGATGTTGCCACGCTTTAATAACCATTAAATCACTAGCAAGATTGCTACCTGAGTTTTTGGCTCATGCCAACTAGCATTCTCCCAGATAGTGCCCAAGCATGTTTCAGGGATCAGTGCCGGCCAGGGAAGACTTTCAACAGCAATTTTGATGCAGCCACCTGCTCTTCAAGGCTAGGAAGGTTTATCTGTATGAAAATACATGCATTGTACAATTTGGTACCAGGGCTGGAGAATGCTCCTGGCCCGTTACTAGTATAACACAGCCTAAATGTCTCTGTTACGGTTCCAGTTTATAGTCTCCCCCAGTTGTAACAGTTGGACTTGATGATCTTAAAGGTCTTTTCCAACCTAAATGATTCTATGATTCTATGTCCCCTAAGTAGAAGTTAAAGAGATACCAGCTAGGCATCAGAGAGTAGTTCACATAATATATAGAAGCACATTTTGTTTTGTTTTAACTGTAGTTCACAAGTTCCTTCTCTGTAGTCCCAAAAATTGTCAAATTCTTTATCATATAAGAGGTTTGGATTTGTAATGGTAAACAGAACATTTACAGTAATTTTGTTAAGTATTGTATATTGATAATATATAAATTTTGTAACTAAGGTAATTTAATGTTTTGATTAAACATTACTGTGAAGCATTTTGTACCTATATATATATATATGTAAAGAAAAATATTAGCTGGTTGTGTAACCCTCTTTCACAGGGTAACTTAACATCCAACATGATCTGAACTCTGCTTGCCTTTGCCTGCAACAGATGCCAAATAACTTTTCTCCCTTAACTTCTCTCCAAAACAGTGTGGATACCATAAGGGTGGTTTCCTCTCCACACTGTAATTAAAAGGGCTACATTATGCTTTTTGATTATGTCCTGATATGGGCCAATTTTTCCAGAGAGGCTTTTACTAGGCTAGTAAAATTTCTTTTGGTGCAAAATTTCTCTGCTAGTAAAAATTTCAGTGTAGCTAATACTAGAGCGGTGAAAAACTTCTTTACTAGGATAGTTTATTTCACTCAGAGATCCAGCACAAACTGTTCCAGCAAGTGTGCTTTTTTGCTGTGTTAAACTGCATCTGCACCATAACCGTAAACATTGCCTAGTGTATAGCAAGCCTAAGCCTAAAGGGATTTTGGACTATGACTTGATATTCTAAGACAGTGTGAGAGATGGTACATTTTTTATTTTGTTATCTAGGAGGACTTTCAATCAAGTTAAGACAGCTCAGTTATAAAGCTATAAAAAATATTAAGTACAAGACTTTTTACTTTTTATTACTTTAGATTGTGCTTCAGTTACCGCCCAAGACAATGAGTATCTTTCTCTGACACAGCTTATGTCAACTGACTAAATTAAACTTCGTGAAAAAGATATTAATTCTACACCTTAAAGTTCTAAACAAAATACTGATAAACTTTGGTTGCATACAAGGTCAAACCCTTCATCAAGAGAAGTTTTATAATCAAGTTAGTTGAGCTGTCCTGCCCATGATTAATGCATACACTATCTCCAAGGGAAAGACACCACTGTGGATACAATTCATGAAATACTAACTGTGCGATTCTAATTAAGATAGAGGTTGTTGCATTAAGCAGATTAAGCTCTCTTAAGGAATTTATCCTTCCAAGTGGTTAATGAAATGGTATACCCCAAAAAGTTTTCAATAAAAAATTATTCTGTTTCAGCTGTTAAATTTCACTGTGAGAAAATAAAATGCACTGACCCCAAAATAACCCCACCTTGCTATTCCTCAGTACCTGTGCCTGTCCGCAGCACAAAGAAGCTCCCACATCTTTTTAATTTCCATATGTAGTGGACAATAAATGTAGGGCCAGTCTGAGTAGTAAAAATGCCAGGAATGCATGCCACTGAAGAAAACAAAATTATTAAAACTCTCTTTCTTAGGACTAGGTGCCAAGCAAAAAACTCTTACCTCATGCACAGATGGCTGGAACCTTCCCATCTGTTAGTAACTTCTGGCCTCCAACTCCTGCAAGATCCTAACGTCAGTTCTCTAAGCATATTAGCGTGTCTGGGGTGTATTAAGAGTCAGAGAGATCTCTGTTCTGGGTTTACACAACTATTTGAGCACAGATGTCCCACTGGGACTTTACCTCAGTTTAAATGCGTTTCTGTGCACAAGACATTGAAAGATCAAAACCTACCAAAGCAGCAGACTAAACTGAGCTCTTAGTTGGCTCATGGAAATATTGAAACAGGAAACTAGTTTAAAATTCTGGTTCTGTTGAAAAGCAGCTCTGAAGCTGAATTTTCTCATGTTGTGCACACTGGCATGGCAGAATAGGTAATAGGTGCTGATACAGACTTCTAGCAGTGTCAGAAATTACTTGAACAACCATGTAATTCTTCACCAGTTGTTATACCAGAAAAGAGATGTTTCCCTTTCAAATTGAAAACTGCATGCTGCACAGACACCAGTTGTCTTTACTTACAGCCTCCAAATGTTGACATCTATATTTGTAGTACAGACAAAATGCATTTACTAAACCAGAGCTTCCTGAACTGTGACTTTTGCAGCACTGGTGACATACAAACTACTTCTAAATGACGCATGGAGGCAGGTCTGCCTACCAAGAGATACTCAGCTGAAGTGTAGGATAAGCACCCCAGATCTCCTACTGTGGGCAATCAGTTACTCCCAGCCCAGAGGCACTTACCTGGTGGCTTGCACAAATTTCTATATATAAGCACTAATTATTACCAACTGTTAATGGGCATTGATCAGAGCTATGGAGAGCTGCTTTATCATCTAACTTATTTAGTAGGTCTTAGATTCCACAAAGTAACAGTAGAAATAACGTTAATCAATATAGATTTGTGTTTAACAACATACGAGTAAAAGTCATTGCTACTACAAGGCCATCAGACATACTGATAGGAGGTGAAATGATCAGGAAATGTCAGGTGAGAAGAGTCACAAGTAAGAAATAAATTAGGATTTTCCACTAGCATAGGTCAACAAATCTGCCTGACCATAAGCAACCAATACATACCCGACTTCCTTGTACAGAAGAAGGTAACTTGATAGTATTATCTTTTCGCTACCTTACAGAGACTAAGAGAAGGACACATTAATGATAAGAAGAGTAAGGGTCATGTTTCCAGCCTCCCAAGACCTACCTCGAGAACTTGGCCTCTGAACATTGGTAAGATTTCTTCACTAATGAACTGGTCATCCATTCCTGAGCTTCAAGATAAAATGTACATACATGTGTTATCAGAGTTCCAGATAGTCTTAGATTTCATATTGCTGCTATACATGATTTTTTTTTTCCTATCATAGCTGCACAGCTTTGTCCTTTACCCTCAACGGTATTATGTGCTTAAGGAGGCAAGGAAAGATTAAAAAACCAAAAACATTTATTTCTGAAAACCTAATTTCTCTGCATTAGGTGTCTCAAAACCCCTCACTTCCCAGCCCATCGGCTGGAGTCGCGTGTGAACTACTCACAGGCGTAAACGGGGGATGAGGCGATGGTCGTAATCCAGGACGTGAAAAAACTTGGGTGGGAGTTTTAACTTCCTAACGTAGGGGAAACATGGGGATAGGGGGGTCTGCGAGGTGGGCCCTCTGCGGCAGGACGGCCGGCGGCCATGCGTGGCCTCACTCGCGCGCCGCGCCGCCCGTGAGTACCCGAAGCCCCCGCTGATGGCGGCACCGCCTCAGGTGCCTGAGAAAACCGAGTCTAGGAAACTTTTCCCCGCAGCACCAGGTGGTCAGAGCCTGCTCGTACTCCCAAATGGGGCTGCGGGAAGCATTTACCAACAATCGGAGCCGGAAAGTAGCAGAACCAAACGCTTCCCTTTTCCCGGAGCCAACCAGCAGTCCGGCCTCCAGCGGCAGCGACGCGCTGGCAGCCCTGACGCTGCCCGGCCATGGCTCTGGGCCCGAGGACGTCCGGCTGCCACGGCTCCCTCAGCGCCGGACCCCCCGCCGCCATCTTGCTGAGGCGCCGCCAGGCGGCCCGCCGCCGCCGTGAGCCCGCGCACCCCCGCAGCCGGTGGGGCCCCGCTGAGCGCGGGAAGGCCGCCGCGCCATGGCGAGGAGCAGGGCGCTGTGGAGCTGCTGCCTGCAGCTCGCCGTGCTGCCCTCAGCGGCGGGCTGGTCAGGTGGGAAGCCGCAGCCGTTCAACGGCTCCTGCTGGAGAGCCGCGGAGCCGCCGCGCAGGGGGTGGAGCGGCACCATGGAGGAGGAGGAGGACAAGGCTCCTCAGGGGCAGCAGCAGCCCGGGAGGTGAGCGGCTCTCCGGCGGCAGCCAGCGCTCCGCGGGCCGGGGTCGCTGCCCTCGCGCCTTCCTGTGGGCAGGGAGGGGCCGAGCCGAGCCGAGCCGAGCGGCGGCTCCCGCCCCGTACCCGTCCGGAGGAGAGGCACCTGCCCGACGTGCCGCCTTAAAAGCCCGGCTGGCGGCCGGGGGAAGGGGAGCCGGAGCCGCGCGGCGCTGCGCATCTGCCCCGAGCACGGCAGCGGGGCTTGCTAGACATACGGTAGCGGGGCTGCGCCGGGTGAGTGTGGCGGGGGGAACTGGGCTGAACCGCTGCGGGAGGCGGTGGGGAGCGGGGCCGGGGCGGGGCGCCCCGCCGGCGGCAGCGGGGCAGAGCGAATGCGGGCGTCCGCTCGGAAAAGTTCGGCGGTGGGCAAGGTGCGTGGGGCCGCCGAGCCCTGGCTCCTGCCCGGAGAGGAGTTGTATGAGCCAGCTCTCTCCTGCGCCGTCGCGGCGGCCCCTGAGGTAGGTGTAGGCTGTCTGCGGCGTCGGTGCTGGCGCAGCGCGGGGCTCGGGCTGCCCCTGCCCGGGGAGCGGGCGGGTCGCCCCCGGGAGGTGCCGCGGATGGTTAGTGACGAATCCCGACTGGTGCCTGCTCCAAAAACAGTTGGGACGGGGGGATCCTTTCACACCGGTGAAAGAAATCCTGGAAGAAAAAGTCCTACCTTTCTCCCCCCGCGCCCTCCCAGCGGCGATGCTTTCGTTTCCCGTAAATCGACAGTAAAACGCGCTGCAGTAGCGCTCAGAAAGAAACGGGTTATATAATCGCCTATAAAAAATATGCTTCATGGTATTGACAGTTTAGTGAATGTTTTCCCCTGAAGAGGAGACACGAACAGATGTTTATCGTGAGCATTTTTCTTGCATTGTATAATATAAATGCGAAGTGGAAGATATTAACAAAGTCGTTTAATGTAATTAGTTCAGTCAAATAATCTCAGTGATCGGTAATTATCTCTAGTAAGGATTTAGGCAAAGTATTTGTTGAATGTCTTGACGGCATGCAGTTAAGTTCGTATTAAACTTCTGCAGAAATGGTTTTTCTAGTGATGGTTATGATTTCTTCTGTTTGCTAAATGACGATCATGAAGCAAGCTTTCAGTTTTAAAGGAAAGTACTGTTTTTACTTAAGTATTTTTTCTTTATTTTTCAAACTACACCGACTAAAGTGACATCAAAAACTAAAGGTAGTGACAGGAAAATCACTTCTGTTTTCTGGCAAAAGGCCCTTGAAAAGAATCATGTATATTTTAATTCAGAGTAGCAGCTTTATCAGTTAATAAAGTAGGAAGCCTGATTCATTTTATAGGTAAGACTTTCAGGAAGACAAGAGGAAATAAAATTTTTATCTCATTAATGCAAGAATTATTGCAACAGTTACTTTAGAAATGCCCATCTAATCTGAAATTGAAATACCTATTGTAAAAAGATAATGGGAATTTTGAATACCTGGAGATTGGAAAGCCCTGTCTGATTCACTCACTGTGATGGAGAGGACACATTCAGGAGAGGGGGAAGTAAGGGATGACAGTGAAACTGTTCAAATATAAATAACAGTTAATTGGGCTTCAACTTGGCCCAAATCAAAAAAAGATCTGCAGCCTTTTTAAACAGAAGCAATCCATTATTTTTATTTTCTTCAGTTGTATTTACTAAGTAGGTTTGAGGAATTACCTCAGCAGAAATCTGCTATTTCCTTAGTCTTCATAAGCTCAAGATTGAACCAAACCTGCTAATTCTCCATGCAGAAGTAGCTTTTAAGTTTTTTTTCTGCAAATGGGAAGGCAATTGTTTTGTCTGTGGTGAGAAAAATGGAAATGCTGCCATATAAATTAGTGCTTTTACATGTAATTCCTGCTGTGAAATTATTTTTTTCCTTTGCTCACGTCTATGAATCCCTTCCTGATCTCACTTTTATTTTTTTTCTGTTAACTGCTGCAAGTATGTAGCTTGCAGTATACTAGCTAGCACTGTAATGAGGGTTCTACTTCTAATATGCCCAGAGCCAGGACCATGGTAAATCACTTCCTCGTCTTGTGTCTAAATGCAGCTTTGAGTAGAAAGGATTTTTCTGTAAACCAGATGATGCACTTGGTTTGAATATTCTTAGAAAATCTGGGAAAGAAGTTGCATGTTATTTACTGTTTGCATGTAGTATCTTAGTATTTAGCAGCTGTATGAAGAAGGGATGATTTGGGTTTGAGTAGCATACTACTACGCCCAAGCAGGTGAACCGTACAAAGCTGTTCAGCAAGGAGAATTGGGCATTACCAAGTGACACCATGAAAACATTTTGCTGCCATTTTGTCCCTACTGTGAAAAACAAAGTTTGATAATATGTTGCATGAGTGAAAAGTCAAGTGGTAAGGAATGTATATCAAGATGTATATCAAGAGATTTTTCTTGTGTAAGACCTGTTACCATGGTTGGAGCTGGTAGTGCTACTGTCTGCTGAGTAAGGCTTATGGTAAGATTTCAGTTTTTATTGCTTGTAATATTTGGAAATAGTTTCAGTTGTTTAGGTGGAAATTTCCCATGCTGTGGACTGTTTTTTGAGAGAGGGTTTCAGTGAGGTTCAGCTGTTTCTGGTAATGAGACTGTGGCAATAATGAGTTGTTTATGTGTGTCTATTTAGGTGTGTTTAAATGAAACACTTTGTCTCCTTAAAACACCTACATATTTAGGATGGTGCCTTGAAGATTACTAAATGGCTCACATTTGTGTTGGAAATGTGCCTTGACTCTTCCATAAGAAAAAAAAAAAAACAACCCAACAAGCAAGCAACTTTTAACACTTTTGTTGTTGACTAACAACCAAAGCACTTTGCATTTCATTTAGAGTACATGAAGAGACATAATAATCTAAAGTTGTGGGGATAGAGTAGAAGGCTGGTTATACATAGGAAAAAGGGTTGTCATGAAAAATGTTAACATGTTGTGACTTCTCCAGTTTCCTTGGGTATTTGTGTTTTGCTGTGTCTGGTGTTCTACTACTTGTAATTTCTTTTAATGGCTGTGTTTCAGTTAAAGAACCATAAGGGCACTGACTGTATCACATATGTTTTCTGGTTTTCCAGGATGAAGTTTTGGAGACTGAAAACTTTTTTATATTTGGAAAGGCTGATGACCGTCCAGCTTAACTCATGTGAAAGATGGTCTTTGAACAGTTGCATTCAAGAAAAACATATTTTTCAACAAAGAAAAACTTCTATTTTCCTTATCTGAACTGATCTGGAAATTATTTGTTTGGATTTCAATACATTTGAGGGCAAATGGTATAAATAGTTCTATAAAATCCATGTATCTATGGGGTGTGTGTACATACATACAAAGACAGAGGGAGAGAATGTTGTTGGACAAGCAAAAGTTGAGCTTATATAGAAATCTAAGTAGATTTAGAAAGAATTTAGGGAAATATTTTTATATTGCAGCGAAATGACTTTGGGTCCTATGTGCTTGTACTTTGAACTGAGGAGAGGGAATCAAATAGACAAGCATTTAAATATGTATACAAAAAAATCGTATTAATGTGTATTAACTTAAAAATAAAAAACTAGTTTAGCGCTTGGGTGTTGCTGCACTTCCTGGACAACTCAGGTTTTATAAGGTTTTAAAGGATTATTCTCGGTGTGAGTCTAGAGAAAGTTTGCATAGGAGTTTGTTCCTTTCTGGCATGGAGAGAAAAGGAAAAAGAAAATTAAAGGGGTTAGTAAATGAGATGGAGATAGCAATTGCGAAGTTGCAGACATAAAAGTGTCAGAGTCGATTATAAATGAACTGCTTCAGATCCTGCTTTGCCATGTGGATCCTATGGATCAAGGTTTTAATGTGATTTCTATGCACTTCTATGAAAACAGTTCTTACCTTGCCTCTATGGCCATGTGCTACAAAGGAAATCAGACTTCTACCTTCAAGTGGAGCCTTAGTTTTATTATGTGTAGTAGTATTTATATTTAGTCATGTCTAATTGACATAAGATGTTAGATGGGAAACCTTTACCCTCAGGACCAAGTGCGAGGTGTAATATTTTAAAACTTTATTTTAATTAAGAAAAATCTGTGCTAACAGCTTCAACATTACATAATAACTTAAAATACTACACCCAAGATGCATAGGCTGTTAACGCACAGGAGTGGCTAAAGTGCGTTTGTAAATGCTAACCTGTAAAGTTTGGTTGTTTTTTCTAACAGTAAGCCCATCCTGGAAAGGTCTGCATCTGTTACTAACTGTAGTCATATCAGTAGACCAACTGAAACTAATGAACTACTCGTTTGCATACATACTTAAAGGAGCGGAGCTCCTAAAGGAGTTCCTAAAGGAGTTCCTCTCAGAACACTAAAGTTGGGGTCCAGATCCTGTAGCTGGCTTGGTCCAAGTTTCATGTTTGCTCTTTTGGAAAAGCTTTATTGAAATTCTGTACAAGTGTGAAGGGCCATCCATTGATATTATCGTTGCTGTTGGAATCCATGGTTTATCTGCCCAGCTGTGTGCATGTGCTATTTTTTTTTATTTTTCTGTTGATTTTAAAAATTGTCTGCATTTGATTTGTGATCCAGTTACTGTCTTGCATGCCATAAGACAGCTCTAATGCACAAACCTTGCTTCTGTATGTTGTCAGCCTGAGTCCTGCAGAGCAGGTAAGAAAACTTTCATTCTAGCTCTTGTGTTTTCAACATTCTCCCCTATACATTAGGTAGTCATACGAAATAAGTTGTTTAGGAGAGCAAAGTAAAGCACTTTCCATTCTGGTGTAGGGAAAATAGACTCCTGCTTTCCTTTGGTGATTGCTTCAGCAATAGCACAGAATTACACTGCTCTTGTGCTAAAGCATGATGATAGTCTAGGCTGCTCTTTTAAATGTGATGGCCACATGCCAGCTTTTGGATACTTTGATTCAGGACTGCTCTAAAAAATGATGGTAGAGAGGGAAGTAACTTATTTAATGGGCCTGTATAGCTGAAGAAATTGGCTACTGGGTCTGTCATCTCTGTTAATATGCATGGCCCCTATGGACAACTACTGTCATAACCTAAACAGAATATGCATGTAACAGAAAACTTCTGTAATATTAAATACAGTTCATAAACATGTTTGGGGACTACAAAGTGCTCATATTGGACAGGGACGATCAGCTGAGGCACCTGGAAACAAAGGGAAAATAGTTATGTATTGTCCCAATTCCCAGAAGAGGCATCTTCATGCAGTTGATACAATGTCAATAGCTGATCACATTTAACCTAGTGTTGAGAAATAGCTGGCTCCAGGTACTACTGATGGACCTGACTCTAAAGCCTATTTGCATTTGTATCCCGGGGCATATAAGGGTGTAGCTGATAGGCATTCATAATGGCTATGAATAACTTTCTGTTGGTTTAGTTCCCCTAATGAATGCCAGGAAAGTAGAGGTCGGAATGTGTAGTAACGGGAGCGGGCTGCCTTTTGGGTGGTAGATAGCTATTGAATTTGCTTGGTTATAATATGAAACATCACTCTTGGAGGAGGCAGACAGAGTTTAAGCAGCATCAGTACTAAATGTGAATGGACCTTGGACAGGGAATAGATTGAAAATGAAATATGTTAAGGCTAGGGGGAATTGTGGACCCTAACCTGGCGTTGTATGTAACTGAGCTATACTGAGTGAATTCTAAATGGAGGGTATTTAATTATTTTTATAGCAGCGCTGGCATAAGTAGTTTTTGTTTACAACTGTATATTCCTGTTCTCACCCTTCCCTGTCTTAGTCAGTTTGTTGGTATAAACACTTGCATGGTTACACAGTGATGCAGGTGAAAATTGTGCTTCTCTAGGGGATGGGAAGGTAAGAAGTGACCATCAGCTTGAACTTACTCACCATGCGGACACAAATGTTTGTTTTGGCAAGCCTGGGGGAGTAATGGGGGCAGAAATGGATTGGCTCATGGTGGTGGCTGCTTAAGTAATACAGCTGTTCTAAGAATATGCCTAACAGACGACCATGGGTAGATGCTTCACATTTGATATATTTGTAACTAAAATGTTTTTTTTCTGTATGCTTAAATAAAACTTTGCTTTGTTTTACTATTGATCCTCAAAACTACATAAGAATGGTAAAGGATTCATCCTAATTCTGTGAGGTTGTTCATGGAGAGAGAGCTGTTTCTGTAATCAATTCAGTTATTCATCTTTCTTGAACAGTACACAAGATCATTATAGAGTCAGGATACTTACAGATTTGTTGAGAACAGAGAAGAACTGGGCTGGCCACCTATAGCTGTGCTATGAAATGCGTACATCCAAGAACAAAAGAAGGGTATGCTAGCAAGGATTTTTTTGCTTTGTGGATGTTTGGAAAATATGGAAATAGGACATCATCACACAGAAACCCAAGCTGGCTGTTAAAACAAATAATTTGAACGAAAATTTCTGCAATTCTTGTTCTTGCTTGCAACTTTTAATGGGAAATCTCAAATAATAGAAGTATTTGTATATCAGCTAGTTGCAAGCTTGAGAGATCATCTTTGTGTGAAATCTTAAGACCAAGAGCGTCTGGAATAGTTGCTGTTGCAGTCATAAAAAAATATATATAGTGAAAGAAAACTTCCAAGTTGTGTAGCAATATACGGTTTGCAGAAAGCTCAGGTTCTTGCTTTGATAAGTCTACTGTGATATGATGAACAGCCTGAAGTACTGTACAATAAAAGTTTAAATGCATTCAGGATTTTCCAGTCTCAAACTGTTCATTAATTAAAGCAAACAATTTCAGACCTGAAGGAAAAATAAAAGCACAGCCAAAACTTAGCTGGCAGTTGTTTGATAGCTGAGCGTGCGGGAGCCTTTTTAAAAAAAAAAAAAATTACTTTGCAAATACCTTACCTTTTAGCTGATTCTTTTTTTTTTGTTTGTTTCAAGTCAAAAAGTGTGCTTCTTATAGTCATAAAAAATACGTATGTTGAAAGAAAACTTCCAAATCATGTAGCAGTATATGGCTTGCAGAAAGCTCAGATTCTTGCTTTGGTAAGGCTACAGTGGTGTGAGTTTGCTAGGAATTGTGTGCTGTCCCTTTTAGGTGATGTGTAGTGCAGCCCAGTTCTGGATGTAGTCTATACAGAGGGACAGTGATTAGAAATGAACCAAACTTGTTGCTTCAAAAATAGAGAAAATTAAGGATATTTGGAAAGCTATGGAATGTTTGCAAGGTAAGTGTAAAGTTTTGTGGATGTTGTTGCGTTCCAGTAAACCATAGCTTCATAGAAACTCTTTCTTAAACTTTCTGGCTTATGGATTTTTTTAAATAAGGACCACATTTCTGTGCAGAAAATAAGTATAAATCTGTTGTGGCAGACTTCACGGTTAGTAGCATGGCTGTATGCTTAGTAGGGGGAACTACATCCATTTCAGTTACGGAGTAGTGGATGTTAGGGGAGACTGGGTGGAAAAAGTGAAGACTCACACAATAGATCTTATGTTGATGCATTTCTTCTTCAAATAAAATTAATATAATTTGGCTTGAAGTTCTGCTGTGTTTAAAAGACCATTTAAAAAGAAAAATTTTAATGTCAAGAGTGCTTTTTGTAACATTAATGTATTCTGTTTCCAACCTTCTTTTGGCACAGAAGGAGAAAGTATTGAAATGTTTAGTTAGACTTTTAATTATTTTCCTAAATAAACAGAAGACTCAAAGCCAAATATTTGTATCCAAGTTTTCAGTTATAGAAGCAATGCTAAAATAAACAATTGACCCCGAACCTGTTGTCCTAAGGGCTATACCCTGTTTACAGGTGTAAGCCTGTTTACTGGGACATAAGACATGGGTTTTCCATGCCATGTCCTGCCTGATCTACAACTTCTCTTGTGCTTTGTGGTTTAGTAGGGGCGCCTTAGTATTTGGTGCTGGAAAACCAGTTATGTGAGCTCTGTGTTTTGATTCAGGTTAGGCTTCATCCTACTCATCAGACAGTGGTGTTCTTCCCCTCTGTCTAAAGTACCTTCTGGCCTCGTGGATATGGCATGACTAATGGTCTCCTTTGTTAGTTTGTATGTCTTGGTCCATTTTCCTTTTCTGAATTTAGTTGAAATAGTAAAGCGCCTCTGAGCACAGAGAGG
Source organism: Gavia stellata (assembly GCF_030936135.1). Taxonomy (NCBI): domain Eukaryota; kingdom Metazoa; phylum Chordata; class Aves; order Gaviiformes; family Gaviidae; genus Gavia; species Gavia stellata. Next base: position 14,310,652 of record NC_082597.1, on the reverse strand, counting down.
GTGGTTGCATTGCATCTTGCCTGAACCCCTCTTATAAATGGTGGCAATCCACTTGCCCTTATTTGGGGGTAAGTCACCTCAACCTGAAGGAGGGGTTCCATTTGGTAAGAAAGCAGTTTAATGTTTTTAAGTAGAACAGTAGTTTTCCTCTTTGTTTGAAAGTGTGGAAAATAGAAGATTTCTTGTGGAACAAACATTCACCAAGGACATGACCCCTTCCCCCTGCCCCTCCCAAGTGAACACAATTGTACTCCAGGTTGATTTTGGTGTCTCTATTGCTCATAATTTGGCTGGCAATCCAGTGCTTAAATTTATTTCTCAAGTGCCAAACTATTATTTTTTGGGGAGAAGAATTTGGGAAAGCTGGATGAAAAATCAGCTCATTTATGATTGGGTATTTCCTAATACTTAAAATATACCTGCCAAATCTCCTTGTCTGTAGAGGCTTTCTTTTGGAAAAGGGTAAGAATCTCCTTGGACTAATAACTGGTTGAGTTTTATTTTAAGCTAATGATTGCTGGCTTTCAAGAAATTATCGTCTCCCTTTTTTAAATACGAAAAATTAGATTTCTTTTACTGTATGCCATGAATATTCTAGGATATATTTTACCAGTTTAAAAGAAACAGAAATGAACTGGCAAGATTGATACTTCAAAGGAGTCTACAGTTCATCAGGAATACTTTGTCATTTAATTGTTTGTAAATGTGTCCCTTTCTTATGCATGTAAAAGGGTTTAAAGTATTCTGTGAGCACTGAGGTCTTTTATCCCTTCAGTTGCTTATGGAATACTAATGAAAGTAATGTATGTGCATCATGTGGAAAATATGTAGGCAGACAGATTACCTGCAGTGCCTTAAATGCTTTGGCATTGTCTTTGTCTAATCAGTATAGTTGATCCCTATTTCCCCTAGAGGTTTATACTTTCAGAATAAGATCAAAGGTTTATATGAAAGTTTAAGCAAAAGTAGAATTCACCTATTTTAGAGATCAATGAATAGATAAACAGAAGCTTAAAAATAAAACCTTAGGCACTCCTGTCTCTAATACGTCTTGTAGGAACAGTAATTACGGTAGTTATATATATTTAAAAATCAGACATCTGAGATGTTAACAGAAGAATTTCCTGGAATTAAGTAGCTATCTGATTAAACTTTTGTGATTTGTTTTCATGATGCTTTCTAGAAGAGTAAATATTCTATGCTCTTGTCTCTTTGTGCTTTGCTAAATTAATAAACTGACTTGGCATTGAAAAGGCTCTTTGAGGAATGCAAAAAAAAAAAGAAAACCCCAACCCTCTTAACTTAAAATAACAGTTAAAATATCCATTACAGTTTTTTGGTTATTCTGTCTGCCTTTTTGTGGCACTGATTCTTTTTGTTACCATTTATGTCTGCTTAAAATGGTATAGAGCAAGTTGGATGGCTGTTCCATTGAAGGCTGATTCCAGTAAATGTTTAGTGGAATGGAGAAAAAAGCCTACGAGTATCAACAGTTAAATAAAATTATGATGCGGATGTGGAATCTTGTTGCTAAATAGAAAATACATAAATGGAGTGTTTTCAGTAAAACTATGGGGAAACTAGAGTACAAAGCAATTGCATTAAAACAAGATTATGACCAAGGGTACTATTTTTCAAAAAATTCTGTCAGCAATCTTTTCTGAACATTGTTCATGCTTCTTTATCAGAAGTGAATTTTGATGTGTTAATATTTCATCTCTACTGTATGGCAAAATAATGGTTATTTTGTTAAGAAAATTTCACAATATTTATCAACTGTCATATTTTTGCAACTGACACCATACTTTCTGTTTAGAAATCAGTTGTTGCGGAAATAGCAGGGATGGGCTCTGCATTTGAAGTTGTAGCATCACCAGTAAATGCATTTAGGTTCAATTTGGTAACACTTCTTTGTATGCGTGTAAAATCTTAGTTGTGATGTTGCAGTGACAATATATTTATTTTTCTCTGTAATTATGAACTTATGAGGGGTGCGGTGAGTTATGCAATTTCTAAGAAAACTGTGTGCTTTAATTCTGTTCTCTGGTTTTGATTAAAAGTTGTTCCTGCACCTGAGCAATATATCATTCTGTCTGTTCATTACTGGTCATCTAGTTTTTATCAGGTAGAGTTTGTGCACTCTTTAAAATAGCAACCTATTTTTTTAAAAAACTGTCAGAACAGTATATTTACTTTCAACTCAAATGTTGAAAGTAAATACAGAAACTGAAGCATTTAGCTTCAACTGAATTGCTTCAGCAACTTTTAAAATAAAATAGGGACATTTGTTTTTCTACCTTGGATATAATGAGATCAATAGGACTCCATATTCCTAAACTCTGCAACACTTAAGTGCAGTTTGGAATAAGAGATTCCTATAAGATGTTCCAATTTTCTGTGGCCTTTCACTAGTCAGTTCAGCTAAATGTGTACAAAAATTGTATTTGAATCAGTTACTGTTACTACAATAAGCTTTTCCTTTGTTTTGGACAAAATAGGAAATAGGACCAAATGTCTTGTGTTCAGACTTTTCTGCACATATGTGCATCTTGTCAGCGGAAGTAATGTGTTGTTAATGCTACATGAGGTTGCTGCTCTTACTACGAAACAGAGTCACTATATAGGCAAATCCTAAGGTACTATATATGTATAGTTCCAGTATCTTTTGGATGGGTTTGCAGGATTGTATTACATCAGGCACTAAATGTCGTAAGTTTTAGGAGGAACTTAATTTACATTTTGGAAGAATAGTAAGGAACCCCTCCCCCTCACTGTTGCAGTTGGTAGATAATAGCGTTAGTATCTGAAGCTGTGCATACGGGGGAGTAAAATTCTGTCTGAACTACAAAGATATCTCAAGTCTACTTGCCACAGCATGCTTTTGAAGCCTTTTGTGTAACAGCAACTGTTTTAAAAGCATATTTTGTTCAGGAAAAAATACAGTTAATCATAAAATGAGAAAGGCAGGCTTGTTTCTAATGTGTGTGAGCACATTCAATCTTATGAATGTTAATGTTAGTCCAAGACAAGATTGATTAATTTAAAATTTATTTTAGTTCTCCTCAAAAAGATATGGATAAGAAAATGGATGAAGAGCAAACTTCGACTGCGTGTAACCAGTACCCTAAAGAAGCGGTGAAGAAACGTCAGAATTCAGGTCGAGGTTCCAGGGGCAGTGATTCTTCCAGGACCTCCAGGAAAAGCTTCAGGCTGGACTACAGATTAGAAGAAGATGTAACTAAATCAAAGAGAGGCAAAGATGGGAAATTTGTCAACCCGTGGCCAACCTGGAAATCGCCAACATTGCCAAATGTTTTGAAATGGTACTTCATGGAAAAAAATAACAGCAATGTGCCATGCTCAAAGCAGGTAAATACTTGCATGATTTTTGTTCCTGATTTAGACTGCTTTTACCTCTGCTCTAATCAATAAAATAGGACAGTTTCTAACCAATGCTTACTAGGCATCTTCTGGAGATGCTTCTAAGTGTTGTTTTTCTGATCTTTAGCATCACTTTATTCTTTTCAAAAGGCAGGTTAATACTTTTTGCCTCTCTGATTTTTTTTTTCTCATTTCTGTTAGTTCCACACCTTCTGCTTTATCCAGCTTGGTTTATATTTACAAAAACAACAAAAATGGTCCCTTAGCTCAATCATAAACTACAGTTAGCTGTTTCCTTTTTAATAGGTGTTGCCTTATGAATCATACTACTGACATCATTTGCATAGGATGAAATGTCTGTGGCATATCTCATTTTAAAAACTTTGCCATTTTTTTTTCTTTTCCTGATTGCCATTTACTACATATGTTACATCTTTTTCATAAAAATGTGATGAAGTGTTTGCAAATCTATGTTTTTCTGTTTCAGTACACCAGGAGAAAAAATTGCATATGTTAAAGCTAATCTGAGCAAGTATTTGTACTGAAATACTAAAGGTACAGTGCCAGTTTACTGGGAAACACCATTATTTATTCTTGGTGTATTGCTTCTGTCAGATATTGTATACAATGAAAGAGGCGGGGGAAGCAACCTCTGAGAAAAGCTGCTTTTCCGTGAAGAGTAATGGATACTGGAAAGCCATGGGCTGTGTTTGTGGCCACGACAAGTGTTACAATAGTTACAGTTTTAACAGTTAGGATTACTTCTCAGTGTATTTTCTGATGTGTTGACCGCACTTTGGAAAAGCTGTGCTGAAGGGTGAGCAACCAGAAAAGCATTTTTGAACAAATAGGTGTTAATAATGCTTTTAAGCGTCCAAGAAGGCAAGCATAAGCTATAAATCTCACGGTCAGTATTTAGCAAGGAGCTTACACTTCTTATTTTTATCTTACGTGAATAACCTGTGAAGGAAGGAATTTGATCAACTTTATGGACAGGAAAGACGTGTTACTTATTAACACATGATGGTCAGAGGTTTGGGGTTTTCTTTAAGGATACGTGGCACAGACCATGTTTAAGGGAGGAATAATCTTGGCTGTAATTGTTCTATAATAATAATTTGACTTCAGAAAGAAGCACAACAAACCTGTTTCGGTCTCGGGATTCTTTCCAACAATTTACTGTTTTAAATTTCGTGTGCTGCTTCTAGACATTATCTGCACCTTGTAGTTGTAACAGCGGTTGTGCCCCACTTAGTGTGTACAGCTTTTTAGGCAGTGTGGAGAACTTCAGCATTCCCCTTTAATTTACAGATTATCCCTGCAATAAAGGATTATTACAAAGAAATCTACACTGTACCAGTTGTAAAACTGTCTCTCTGACCCAGCTGGGATTCATTTTGTACTAATTTTATTGCTTTGCATATGATTTTTTTTTTTAATTAAGTGCCTGCAATTATTCAGGAGCTCAGTGAAGTAAATCAGAAATGGAACCTAGATAGGGATCAATGAAATGCACTTCTTGAGTCCTCAGCCATTTTGATGCTTGTTCCAGCTATGTTTGCTCCACACCTAAATCAACCTGTAAAGCACTTCTGAGCTTGTTTAAAATTCAAACTGAGGGCTCCATACTTTATTTAGTATTGCTAGATAGCATGTCCTTCGAGCAGACTCCTACTTCAATTTCCACACTGAGTGTGCCTAGTGATACCCTGCTATGCTGGGCAGGTTCAGTTTATCTGTACCAAGTGCTTTGCATATGTTAAAAAAAAAAAAAGGCATATTATCCAGGATATGTACTTCACTGTGTAAAAGCTATATGTATTATAATCATGCCTTCACAACAACCCTATGTCATTATCCAGAATGCATAGACTTCTGGTATTTTCATTACAGGCTTTATTAGTAACTTTTTTTAGTGCTGTTGGAGTATCTTTTAATTATCAGTTGTTGGATCAACAGTTTAGATTGTTCCCATTTCTGTAAAATCCAGTGGTATTCCAGTATGCACTAAGCACCAAAAATCCTCAGCTAATTAGCTAGTCTTACCAAAGCCAGTCATGTGTTTCTTCTCGCTTTGCGTTAGGAAGGAAAGAAGAACGTGGGAGGGGGGAAGGGGCACAGCAGGAAGAATTTTTTTATTACGCCAGTGATGAAGATAAGACAGTATTAGGCACATTTTCCTTCTCTTGGTAGATGATTTGACATTAATGCAATATTTCAAAGACCTTTAATTCTTGTAGTATTAACATGTTTCTGGTTAGTCTGACAGGGAACAAAATGTACTATAGCAGGATAAAGGTTCCATAATCTTAGGTATGATGTTGTTTTATCCTGTTGCATGAGTTTTTAAGAATTCCGTATGAAGTATGCTGCCAATAGAACTTGTGTTTTAGTTTGAAATCTTGTGAGTTGAGTGATGAGTCCGTATTACTTTAAAAGGTAATTTTGGGGATTTTAGCATACTTTTGTAAAATATTAAAAAACCACAAACAACCCCAAAACAAAAACCCATGCACTGAGAAGTAATTTCTTTAGCTATTTCCCTGTGTTATTTACCATGATAGCTGAAACAAACACCTGATTTCTGATCTCATCCTCTGAGGAATCACCAATTTGGATCAGAGGCCTGCGTTTCACAAACCTGTAGATCTCGTACAGAGCCGGTGCTTTCCAAGCTATGCCGCCTTTTTGCTCTTGTTTTGCTTTGAACTTTTATTCATGGAATTTCAATTAAATAGGTCAGGATACCAGTTGTTCAAACTGTGCTACTCTTTATTTATCAGTCTTCCTGTCTGTGTGTCCTTTACAAATGCCTTTTATAGTGATCAGTTCTACCTTTAAATCAAATATTTGAAAATCAGAAGGGCAAAAGTGCAAAAACTCATGGGTTGAGATGAAGACAAGTTTAATAGGTAAAGCAAAAGCTGCATGCAGAAGCAAAGCAAACCAAGGAATTCATTCACTCCTTCCCATTGGCAGGCAGGTGTTCAGCCATCTCCAGGAAAGCAGGGCTCCATCACGCATAACAGTTACTTGGGAAGACAGATGCCATAACTCCGAATGTCCCCCCTTCCTCCTCCTTCCCCCAGCTTTTATTGCTGAGCACAATGTCATACGGTATGGGATATCCCTCTCGTCAGTTGGGGTCAGCTGTCTCATCTGTGTCTCCTCCCAACTTCTCATGCACCCCCAGCCTACTGGCTTTGATGCTGTGTAAGCACTGTTCAACAATAGCTAAAATATCAGTCTGTTGTCAACACTGTTTTCAGCACAAATCCAAAACATAGCACCATAGGAGCTACTAGGAAGAAAATTAACTCTATCCCAGCCAAAACTAGTACAATATGTTTGAGTCCCAATTAAGAACTCATTGTTCACAACTGCCTATTAGCCAGCTCTACATCCATTTCTTACTGTTTATTAATATTGCGTGATGCTAATTTTAAAAACTAGTTTGTGTCAAATATCAGCAAAAATAAAGTGAATTAATTTGGAATTCTCAGAATAACTTGTAGTCTACCTCTAAAAACAGCTACTTAAAAAGAATATTTTGCATAAAAAAATGTACTCACTGACCTAAATTGCATTATTACAATTATTAAATTCCATATCTAAGTTTAATTTTTTTGATATAATCTGGTTTGTTGACTTAACCACGTGTAATTTGATGGGTTGTCCTAATTTCCATTTTTTAGTATTATGTTAGTTTTGTGGATCTTCCACTTTTTTTTTTAATGGAAGTGTCACAATATAACACTCCCAGTGCTTCAGATTTCTGCTGGCACTGTCATTCCCGTGTACTTGGAATGAAGTCGAGATAAGAAAGTGATGCTTCTTTCTTGGAGAAGCAGCAGTTTGTCTTGGTCTAATACTCATACTTCGTTTATTCTTGTATGAATTAAGTGATTGTATTATACTAACCTTATATTCCACTTTATAGAAGGTTATCTATTTCTCATTCCTGCAGACAGTAATTAAACTTTTTCAGCAGACATGTCTTGTGCATTAGCTCTCAGAAAAAGCAATTTCATCAATCTTTTATTACTTACAGTAGAATTGCAGGGGGGTGGAGGTGTCTATTTTTTCCCAACATATGTCCTCCAAATCAACAAAATACTGTGGAGAAAGTAACTTTCCTGAAGCTGTCAGGGCTGTTTTAGCAAGGGAAATCCTAGACTCCTAAACTGTCACAGCATCAGCTGGACTTTTAAGGGAGCAGGGAGGTCAGCTCTGTAATCAGCTCGCTGATAGGACTAATCTACTATCCTAGACCTAGAGAATGAGACCAGCAAACATTGCAGGGCGAACTTGACTAGGAATTGGAAGTGCTGGGACCTCTGTGATTACCAGGGAGAGAAGAGTGTTAGGAGTCTTTAGAAGCTGCCTAACACAGGAAAAATCTTCTGAAGTCATGTGAGGAGTTCAGATCAGAACTGTCTGGGAGGAGAGCCTTAGCCACACTGTGGCTAAGCTGGAGATGGTCAGGAACTCAGAGGAGACATTTTGTTGGGTTGGGTTTTTTTAATAGGAAAACTCTTATTTATTACAAATAAAACTTCTGCATAAGCATCTCAACCAAACTGCAGTGAAGAACGTAACTCACGATGAAGATGAGAGAATGAGCGGTGGTTGGACGATGAGTTTCAGTAGCTAATGTACAGCCATGGTCTCCTTTGTGCCAACTTGAGGCTACACATAGAGTCAAATTTGGAAGCCGATCGAGCTGAAAGCTGTCTATTTTCCTCATCTGGATTAATGTTCAGCTGGATCAGTTCTCTGACCCATCAGACTTGCATGGGGACTGCATGAGTATTCATACTGGAACAAGAGGAGAGATGGGGGAAGGTTTCCATAACTTTGTTACACAGGAGCATGGGTTTAGGTTGATCTGAAGTCATTCATAGGACTGCATCCTGAACATACAGGGAGATGAGTATAGTGATTTATTCAGCAATAATTAAACTTTAATTACCTTGAAGGCTTCAATAAAGCATCACAAGAAGCATAGCTAAGTGCCTTAAGGTCCATCTTAAAAATGACTTTGTGTTTTATGAACGTTCATTGAACTATCGGCAGGATGGGAAGAGACAACTGTAAAAGCTAATATTAGCCAAGTGAGGTTAACCTCCATGTGCTGCTTCAATATGTAATGAGGAGAGGGAGAGGGTCTGCTAAAGGCTACCAGAACAGAGCTTTTGTGGAGTGCTGTTGGGAACATGGCATTCTCTTTCATCTGAAGAGTTTGTGACTTATTTCTGCTAGGACTTTGTGGATATATCATTTAGTTGCACAAGCTAAACTTGAGCATTTGTTACAGTAACTGTGTGTGTGTGTGTATATTCTTTTCCAGATTGGGGAAGGGCAACCGACTGCAAAGCCTTTGTTAGTGCCTTGCAGTGCTTTCACTGCAATGCTTTCAGACTCTATCAGTAGGTCTCCTGGCCTGATGGCATACTCTCGAGCTCTCTCTTCTCTCTCTTGACAGAGAAGTGAAAATGTTACAGAAACCTAAGATGAAATTAGGAGCAGGTAGCTGGGAAAATGGTCATTAAAAAGGCATCTGTTCTGTGTTGCAGTTCTCTGGTTGCCTAAAAATACAAACATGTAACGATTTGTGCCTTGTATGCAGTTTTTATTCCACAGCCAAGTAAATTCTGAAATCTCTCATGCATATTGTGTTCTTTTTTGCTAGGAACTTGATAAAGAGCTTCCAGTGTTAAAACCTTACTTTGTTCAAAAGCCGGAACTTGCTGGGAAGACAGGAACTGGTATGCGAGTCACATGGTTGGGACATGCCTCAGTTATGGTGGAAATGGATGAAATTATATTTCTTACTGACCCGATCTTCAGCCAGCGAGCTTCCCCTACTCAGCTGGTGGGTCCCAAGCGCTTCCGAGGACCTCCGTGCACAGTAGAGCAGCTCCCCAAAATAGATGCAGTTGTGATCAGTCACACCCATTACGATCATTTGGACTACAACACCGTAACGAGTTTAAATGAACGCTTTGGGAGTGAGCTGCGCTGGTTTGTGCCTCTGGGGCTCTTGAACTGGATGCAGAGATGTGGTTGTGAGAATGTGATTGAACTGGATTGGTGGGAAGAGAACTGTGTCCCTGGTCACGATGCGGTAACTTTTGTCTTCACCCCTTCTCAACATTGGTGCAAAAGGACTGTGACCGATGATAACAAGGTTCTTTGGGGCAGCTGGTCTGTCTTGGGACCTTGGAATAGGTTTTTCTTTTCAGGAGATACTGGATATTGTGTTGCTTTTGAACAGATAGGTAAAAGGTTTGGACCTTTTGATCTTGCAGCTATCCCCATTGGAGCTTATGAGCCAAGGTATGAAAACCAAATTTTATCAAAATACATAAATGAAATAGTATACTGATGACAAAATAATACACCCAGAAGTGAAAGCTGTAGGTGTACTTTATTAAGAATATTCAATAGAACATAGAGGCAAAAGAAGGAAATTGCTGAGGCAAAAGGACATTGCTGAATGACAAAAAAAAGAAGCAGGCAATTCGAAGATGGAGCTGAAATGTCTAGGATGCTTGCCTGTGTATGTGTGATGTTCTTGGAGAGGTTTTTTCTTCAGTCTTAAGCACAGTAAGGATGAATCAGCTGATTTTCTCCCATGAAAAATGTTAAGTAAAAATCTGGAATTACTTTGTGGCTTTTTTTCTGAAATAGTATCACTTAATCCAAGCCATTTAAAAATGCAGCAAATTGCATGCATCTATCTTGCATCTGTTTGTTTAGGCATCTGTATCCTACTTATGATGGGCTATCTCAACTTTTAGATGATAATGCTCATATGATGCTGGAAGCAAAGCATGTATAGGCTGGGAAAGGAAGATAGGAATCTGAATAACATGGTAAAAATCTGGTTTCTTTCAAGAATTGCCAGATTCTCTCTTCTGCTTTACCACTGTTCCCTTAGGCTACCTTCTGAAGCACACACTTAGTGTGCACTGCCAGCATGAAATTTTTTTCAGGGATGGATTTAAATCTATGGCCTTAATGCCTCAAGGCACCAGTAATATGTCCTTATGCTATTAAAAATATAGATAAGAAAAAAATCAGTTTGAAAAGGGGAGTAAAATATGTGAACTGCTGTTCCGTGGGTATGTTGGTATATTCCAGCTTGTTGATTTTGAGTGTTCTGTATGTTGTTCATACATGCTCCATAGTTTTTTTGATTAGGTGAGCGTTTTGGTTTTTGTTTTGTTGGGTTTTTTTTAGATTCTTTGCAGCTTACCGAATTAAAATAAAGAAGAAATCTTGCACTGAATTAGGTGACACAAAAAATTTACTTTGTGTTTTGGTAGGTGGTTTATGAAATACCAGCATGTGGATCCTGAAGAAGCAGTAAGAATTCATATTGATGTCCAAGCAAAGAAGTCTGTAGCAATTCATTGGGGGACCTTTGCTTTAGCAAATGAGGTAAATTTCAACACTATACATGAGTTCAGATTTCCTGAATACACAGTCATTAATGAAGCTTTGCTCCTGCAGTTTAATATATACTTCAAATGTAAACTTTGTATGAATGAAAAGTTGTTAATATAGGTACTGCAGTTCAAAACAATGCTTAACTTTTCATGACCCACTACATAAAAATTTCTGCAGTTAAGATTAATTTGAAAGTACAGAGTTATTGAGACAAATGTGGAGGATTTCTGATATGAGGAACATGAAAGCTGGGGACATGTATGCAATAATTAAAGTAAACTCAGCAGTGCATCACTTGGAGACAGTAAGAATTGCATGCCTGTAGGTCAGTGCATTATTTATTAACCACACCTGTCTAGTAAATAAACGGAACAGTGATTTTAATAGTTGATTCATCGTTGATTCATACCAGCAAGAATATGAAAAACTGAGTTTTTCTGAGTTGCTGATATATCTTTATTTTTTTATATTCCCCCTCCCCACCCCCCGGCCAAGTCCCCAGTTCTAATAAGGAGGTTAGCCAGGTACCTTCACAGTGACTAAAAATGCAGTGAAAGGGAAGTATCTACATCTATTTTGATACCCCTTGTCTGGTAGCTGGTTTTCAGTTTTGTCTTTGCATCAGTTGCACCACTTTGTCTTATAATTCAGTCCTGATGCTGTTATCTGTGTTCACCTAGTATGTCATGTTTTCTTCAACTTGGATGTAGCATTTTCTATCCACGATGCTTTCAATAAGCTGTGTCACTAGTGTCCACAGTACAAATGCTACTGTGTATTGAGAAGCACACAAAAAATGGATGATTTATCCCTGATGATGCCTTTTCTGAAATGTAACAAATACAGTGAAGTAACTTCAGGGGGACCTCACTGAAATGGCACTAATTTTCAAACAGTAAAGCTGACAACTTTGTTTTACTGAACGAGAGAAGGCGCCATCTGCTGCCCTGCTAACGCGTCCTCCTCTCGCCGTTTCTGCTTGAAGACAACTGAATTTTGGATGATAGGTTGTGCTTCTTGCTAGTTACTCTACAACTGTAAATCAGCATTCTTATAGTTTAAAAACTCAGAATGAAACCAAACATTTCCATTTGACAAATATCCTCCCCTCTCGCCCTTTTTTAGATAATGTTTAAAATGTAAACCACTTCTTGTTTAGAGAAGTGATATTCTTCCTTCCCCCCAAATGCTGCAATGGTTTCTTTTCCTTCATATTATTCTTATTTTTCCAGTATTACCTGGATCCTCCAGTTAAACTAAACGAAGCTCTTGAAAGATACGGCTTGAAAAAAGAAGACTTCTTTCTCTTAAACCATGGTGAATCATGGGACTTGAGTACAAATGATGGGTTTGAGTAATGAAACAGTAGCAGTTCCTTGTAAGCCCTGTTTAATTGCTAGTTCAAATCAATGTTACAAATATTAATATGATGTACTTACAAAGTAGATTTTTTTTTGGAGTGAATTGGATTTTTAGATGCCAGGTTTGTCAGTTTCAGAACTAAAACTTGCATACCGATTTCATGATAATTTTACTAGTTATATTGTTTATAAATTTTGAGAGGTGATTAAAAACTGGTTAATACATAAGATACTGTCTGGGAATAACTTGCAGTTTCAACTCTTATGTACACAACTGATAAATCACTGGTTTTTTTAAAAACTCTTCATCTTACCTGCAGCAGCAATAATAACCTCAGTGCAGGACATATTCTTAGAATTAATGGCTAACTTGAATTAGTCCTTGTTAGAATGTCATCTCCCACTTGTTAGTCATTAATCTTCAGGTTATGCCCTGGACCTTGATAGCTTCATTGTATGTTTTGTGGAGTGGAGTCTTCCAATACAGCTGTGTTGTTAAAGCACAAGCACAGTAAAATAGTTATTTTACTGAGTGCACCTACATTTTCATATATTGACAAACCACAAAAGCTGGATTTTACAATGATCTAAAGAAATGTGCCTTTTAAAGAGAGAGATAATTTAATATCACATCATTGATGTGTAAAACTGCTGGCCAGAGTATCTGCACACTTTCATTGCTTTGTCAATGTTTTTAAGTTCGGCCTGAATGTGTCTAAAATAACTTTGTCAAATGCAGTACATGAAATGGAAGAATCCCTTAACGGTGCTTGTCTTTGCATTGACTCAGCCTATTACTAAGTACTTTTTTTTTTAAGTGAAAAGTCTTAAGCAAGGGCTTTGTTATTTTTCTTATAGCTTCACTATAATTTTGAAGTTGAATGAGAGATTACAACATTGTTCAGTATTGTAAAACTTGGCTAAATGTATCTGTATGAAATTGCCATGCTAATTTACAGAATTAAAGCCTATTGTTGCCAATAAAAAGAGTTGTTACTCTCCTTCATAATTCACTGGCAAATAATTTTTTTGATAATTTTTATTGGTCTATGGGATATGTGTATTTTTTTTGCGCTTGCTGTGCATTACATTTTATGTTCATACTCCATGAACATAAAATAAAAAAACATTATTTTCCCCTGCAATTTAAAGACATGAACTTCTGGCAACTAATTAAAACCAGTTAATGAGATTTCATGCTAGGAGCAAACTGAAGCAATCTTTTAACTGTTGACAGTTACCTTTTAAAAATTTGTATTGGGAAGTCCTAGAAGTCTTACAGATCTTAATACCAACAAAGAACAGCACAAGGAGGCAAAGATTAGTTAGTCCAAGTTCATGCTGAGGAAGGGTTCTGGAACAGAGGGTTTTGTGGTGGGGTGGTTTTTTTTTTTTTTTGGTTGATGGTTGGACTTGATGATCTTACAGGTCTTTTCCAACCTTAGTGATTCTATAACAAAACATAGCTTTTAGTCCTTTGGTGGGACTCATATTTGACAAACATAAGATTTCTTTATTTGAAAAGGTAATTCTAGTATGGTCTAGATGTATTCACCAGAATGTGTTCAAAACTGGTTTAAACCTACTTTCAGTCATTCAGTGTTGATTTTGGGAGGGTATTTCAGATGAAGTCTCTATTGGGCCTTGTATTTACACAATAGCGTCAATAACGATTCGGATAATATAATGCATATTACATGTTTGTAATATTGTGGAGAACACCAAGCTGCAGGGTGTTTTGAGTACTTTGAAGGACATGGTTAAAATTGAAGGTGGTGGGTTTTTTTTTTCCAGTTTTCAAAATCACCAACAGGCTATTCTGTAAAATTCTGTACTTTAGAAAGAAAGAGTGAAACTAAAATACAGAATACCTAGATAAGCAGCCACATAACAGAGAAGTACTGACGTACAAGGATCAGAGACTAAACGCCAGTAACGGCATAAATTTTGTTTTAGATCTATTAGCTCACAGCATTTGTATGTAGAATGGTGACTGTTACGCTTTGCTTGAAGTTGATAAGATTCCATGGGTGGTGGGGGATAAAAAAATTAGACACACTTGCGTGAAGACACATTAGAGACTTGCATGATTTCAAAACATCTCAATAGCATAGTTCTGTGAAGAAAGCATTTAAAAATAGGTCTTTGTAGATCAGAACAAGAAGACTGAGACAACACTAACAAGTTCTCATGTGTTTCTAGAAAAGGGGACAATGGTCACTTGTTTCTGTCAACTATCAAAGCAAAGGATAAGTCATCAACTTTAATTGAAAAAGATGGTATTTGAAAAACTTATTTTTAGGTTGGAGAACATGAAGAGGGACATCTAGACAACTCCACTGCTGAGCTTAAGAAAACATATATAGATCAGAAATACCTAGAACAGACTTGTCTAAGTTCCTGTCAGAAGGGAAAGGTGGGATTGGTAAATTCTTTGTGTCTGACCTAGCATTTATTTTTGTTAAATACAGAAGCAGGAAAAAAATGTACAAAAAGCAGCAAAACATTAAGTGATTGTAATGGACCTTGCTTATTACAAAATGAGCAGTGTTTTTAGAGCAGGGGGAAGGAGAAAGGGAAGTTCACCATCAATGCAGCGATTGCCAGGGTTCTGACTGGGAATCATGCCAATTTCTATTTCTCCCTTAATTGTATTCCTGGTGAGTGAGAACTACCTATGTAGATAAATTAGATACATGTAGCTTTACCCCTGTATTGATCAGGGCAAAGATATATTTTCAGGGTCACATTTTTCTTGCAGTTGTAGCTATTTGCAAAGTCACCTGCTGAAAATAAATAAAATACTGAATTACAGGAAGAGAAGAGAGTAATATTTTATTAAGAGCAGAGTGGGTATATTAAGTTAGAAAGATGAAGCATCTGGTAACAGTTTAGGTAATACAGCTCTCTTAAAAATGGTACAAGGTGGAAAACTTATTTTCTAGCCTTTGCATCCGACACTTTTTTCTTTCTTTATGATGTGATGTTCAGGAAGTTTTAGTAGTCTCATTTTAGTATGAAGTGTTTTCTAGTACGTTTTATATTCATCAATGAAACTTCCTTCAGGTTCTTTTACAATGATGTTTATATGTATTCCACTTCATTTTGAATTAACGCTGGATTGGTGACTAAAACTTTATGGGGGCTAACTCAACAGAAGCAGTTATTCCGATGATGTTCCAGCTACAGAGAAAAAGGAGTAAAGCCCTCCAAGGCAAGCAGGCTTGAGGGCTGCTACAGAACAGGAAGCTTTTGTAAAAATGTGTATGATACTGCTCTTGTAGACTTTTTTTTTAATAAAGATGAGAATGTTGAATTGCAGTTGCAGATAATCTTTGACTCATAATAAAGTATTTTGAAAAATAGGTATGCTTTCCTTAAAGTGACAATTTTAAAGCAAGAGAAAATCCTTTTGATTTTTTTTCAAGTGTAGAAACCTTGTATGGTTGTGGTTAACTGCACTGCAGTTTGGCTAAATGGAATGGATATACTAAGGATACGAGAATGTAGTTTTAGAATATGTTCTGTGCAGGTTAAGGTGAAAAACACAGGCTGGGTAACTTCAATATGCAGTTTTCATTTAAAATACCAATTCTGTAGGAAGCCAATGATGGTTTAATATTGTTTTCATCTAATATTTTCTAAGATTTGCCTGCACCTATTTAGTAGATATCAGATTAATAAAACATAAATGCCTATTCTCTAGTTGCTAAATCTTTAGTGCACCGTTCTATAGAGGTATTTATTCAACAGCTGTAAATATTTAGGGCAACAAAAATACTTTGACATTGAGAAGAATATTTCAATTACCTTTACTTATCCATTTAAAATGATCACTGTATGTATGAAAGTTTTCAGGTCAGTCTGATTTTTTTTTTTTTTTTTTTTAAAATCACTATTGTGTTAATATTCTCACAACTTGCTCTTTCACTTCTGTATCGGGGTGATGCAATAATGATGCCAGTTTCTGAGCGAAAGGGGTAGAGTCCCTGCAGAGTGTAAAGAAAATTGAATCTTCACTGTATTGGTCCTGAATCACGGTGCCACCTTCACTGTTCACGTTCTTTTTCAAGTTTGCTGCAAACACCAGGGCTCTAAGCAGAACATCTCTGTTTATACAGTTGTCAAAAAGTAACAGCAATGATGGCACCTAAGATATTAAAGAAATAATCCATACTTAATCAGCAGCACATGTAATTAAATCTAGTTACCAGTAATGTAACCAGTAACTGGTAACCTAATTACCAGTACATGTAACCAAATCTAATTTTAAAAAAAAAAAAGGAAAAAATCTGCACCTTAACCATCTAAAACAGAAACCCTATGAAATACCAGAACTCCATATGCTGTGAAAGCATGCCAGAAACGTGCACAGCATGTGCATTTTCTCTTTAGAAAAGACTGGCTTGTGCATCACAGGCTAATAAATGCTTTGTACTTCCAATCTCCAAAATGTGGCTGTCTGGAAAATTCACATTTGGAAGAGAGGGTCTGCTTTCCTTCTTAATAATGTTGCTTTTGCCCTCTGCAGTCATCTGGATGTTTTTATGTTAGCATATCTGATAAACGAGAAAAGGATACACTTTTTAACAGAGAACTGAATATTTAGCTACCCTAATCTTGTTTTAATAATGAAAAGCTGGTAGTATCTAGACTAGCTTTGCTCATGGCAGATGATAGATCAAAAATAAAAGCCACTGCCTGTTTTAAGAAACTTCCTTTGGGAGGGGGAGGAGGATGCAGCACCATTCCAGTCCCTGACTGTTTTGGTGTGAGGAAGGGATGTAACTGAAATAAACCTGTATGCCAAGGCCAGCAACAGCAAATGTCAGGTAAAGTTCTCCATGAAGATGTAAGTAAATGCACAGGGAAAGTTCACTTACAGTGCTTAGAGACAACAGTTTTATGGCTACATTTGAGTAAAGGGGTGGGGATTTCAGTGGAATTTGGTTGTCTTGGGTACAGTACGTTAGCTATAGAAACAGCTGTTGAGAAGGATCATTTACAGGACTGGTTGTATTTGATGTTTGTACCTGGTCTTCAATCTATACACTGGCTGCGCATCTGGAAATGAGGTTTTGGGTTTGTTCCTGAAACTTATCAGGATACCTTATATATATTACATACAGAAAACCATGGTACTACCCTTTTGGTGGAAAGGGAAGGTGAGAACAGGCTTCTGCAGGTTGTCACTGATTAGCTAGAATGGTACACAGGAAGTATGACCAACTGTTTTCAAGTGCACAGGCCCTGTGACTCTCCCTCTGCAAGTACACTATCTGTATTACACTACACTCTGGAAGAAAGCTAGCCTGTGAAAGAATGCGCACTTCTAGCTACTAATTTTAACCAGGTACCGCCTAGAATTTTTCTCTGGAGTTCCATATATACTTCTAATGCATTAAAATTCTTCTAATGCATGCACATACACATGTATATGCTAAAAATATAATGAAACAGCAGGAACCTTACTTGAGCTCTGAGAATATGTCTTGTCATGGCCTGGTTTGCAGATAAGTTCACAAGTACTTTCAAAACTTGAATCTGAAATGAGGAACATACAAGTTCATTGCAAGCTCCGAAACCAGTAAGTACACCAGTAATGGGCATCAATAATGTCAGTGGACTTGGAGAGGAAAAGGTAGAACGGATCTTGAGTTGTGCACTTCAGTCTTTGATATAGGAAAAAACAGAGCTTATGGAGTCATTAGCATGTAGGTACTAAGTACAGACATTTTAGAAGCAATCAGTTTGACTTAAACATCAAAATAAGGCAAGGTCTATAAACAACTCACAGTAGGCAAAATACAGAATATTTTAAAAATACATAGAGAATGGTTAAATACGGTATTTAAAATGTGATCAGAAGCATATACAAATACACCTTTGTACTTTCCTGGACCTTGTGACACTTAATCTTTTAACTAAACACTACGAAAAGGCCAAATACTACTTACTGTACTTAAGTAAAGCAGGTCTGCTAAGTTTAGTGGAAATTTGTGTTTTGGAAAACTGGTTTTGATCTGATAGAGCAACCGAGTACATTGATATTGATGGTACTGTGACATCTTAAATAAATGCTGAATTTGGTCCCTATTTGAAGCTTTTATCTTCTTTCAATATTACAGTAATTCACAAATAAGCACAATTTCCCATTGCAGTTGCTAGGCTTGCAAGAGATGTAATAAGCATAAGGGAACAGGAATCCATAACTTAGGTTATCGCTGCTTGGCATGTTTCCCTAGAGAGACTTATGCATCAGTGAAGCCTTTCACATGCAGATCCTCCTTGGTCTGTGATGCAGTAGCAATGTTTAGCAAGCAGAAGAGAATTCAGGAGTTGCTATAGCAAAGGCATAATAGGACAATAGCAGTGCACACAGCAGTGCTTTGGTAGAGCTCTAGCCCAATGGTTCCACTATCGAGATTCCCTTCCGCCCCTTGTTCTGAATTTACATTGAGAAAGTAATATAGGTCCATATTTTACAGATTTTATGCACTATCTGCTATCATAAATGAATATTCAATTTTCTAATCAGTCTAAACCATTTTACAAAAATAGTAAAAAGGAGGCAAGTAAAGCAGCTTCATAAATGGCTTGTAACAATACACTACCCAGTACCTGCGTCCTTTCAGTTCCTTCTGAAAGCAAATGAAGAAAGCATGGAATTGAGTTTATCATCTTATGGTGGTAGTCACTGGTAACAGACATATTTGTCAACAGTCTGAGTCCAGCTAGCTGCAGATGGGAGTTCAGGGGAGCTGATTCAACATTCCTACAAACTTGTGTAATATATACCTGGGGAAAAAGGGAAAGAGATAAAAAGACAAGACATTCTTTTATACAGGCAGATCCTCTATTCACAAACACTATCAGTGGCCTAGCCACAGTAGCATAAATACCTCTTGAACACTGCTGGATGAATACATAACCTGATCAAGGTTCTTGGAAACAAGTACTTTTTTGTTTTGTTTTGCATATATTCAACATTCTATTGGCATGATAGAAGCAGACATTACAGAGTTATGATCACTAACCTTCCTGAAGCATAAATTGCTGTGGAAACCCAGATTGCTTTGACTCCATCTCAGAAGTGGCACAGTTGCTTTAAGGAGTTATTTAAAAAATCACTTACAGCGACTAACATCTTAGATGTTGAGAATGAGCTAAGGACAAATCTTGGAATGAAATCCTTTCTTCCAACCACGTGGCCCGTTCACTGGAGTACTCCGCAGGAACAGTGATGACAACTGACATTAACAACTATTATTTACCAAATTTTCTTCTGGATGATAGTATACAACGAATCCTAACTAAGAAAAAAAATTACTTTGCCTTTACCGAAGGAGTTGTTTTCTACATATATGCCTATATAAATATTCGCTGTTGGCAGGCACCACTTTAAAAAAAGTTGCTCAGCGCTAAAGACGCTGCAAACTACCATGTACAGTCAAACTGCCTTTTTATCAAGGTAATTAAAAAAACAGTAAAAATCTTCAAATCTGTGTTAGCCCATTGCTTGGACATTTCTTGGTCTATTGATTAATCTAATAATGTCAAAAGTGGATGTTTTTTTGATGGTTGGTCCTTTCACATCCATAGCATCTACTATATTTACCAGTGGGACTTGTTATCGTTTTTACACACTATTTTTAAGATGAAAGTATCGCCCTGAAAAATTGGTCTCATACAAACCCAGGGGCTGAATTACTGTTTTCTTCTCCCTTGCCTAAGGAGTCATGCTAAGTTCAGTCTGCAATCCATCCTGTCAACCAACCACTGCTGATGTTCTAGACACATTTGGAAATCATCTTGCCTCATATAATTTTACTACAAACTTAGCAGCACAATCTGTTTAATAGCATTTGGTGAAAGCTGAACACAAACTGCCTAGTTTCCTAACTGTCTTTAAAAAAAAGAAGTGCCAGTGATACAACGCATTTTTAAGTTATCTTTTGGCCTTGGGACGCACAGATCATCCAGATCTGGTGACCTGTATGTCCAACATCAAAACATTTTGGCATCCTGGTTTGTATTTAACAAATATGCTGAAAGCCCTATACCGTCTCCTGTGTCTCAATTACTTTGATTTTTCCCTTTAAGAAACTTACCTGTATCTCTTCCTGATTTTTAATATTCATACTCAAATTATTAAGTGCATTTAGTGCTTTTTCTTTAACTTTGGGAATACAATCTGAGAGCATCCCTCCAATAACAGAAATGCCACCCAACTTTCGGATTATATCCTGAAATATAAAACAGATATTTAATCAGATTTTTAAAAAATTTAAATTAAATGTTGAAGGCTTTCCTCAAAGTTTCCATTTTAACGCAAATGGAATGTGTGAATGAAGACTTCCAGAACAGACTACTCCGTTTAAAGACAGAGTGTTAGCAGATACTGCTTTATTGCTTCCACTGAAATTAAGAATAGTCCTGCCTAAGGCCAAAGTATTATTTGACAATGGCACAACACTTCTACCATCACTGAAAAAAACATGTACTGTTTTCAAGAAAATAAAAAATGGGCCAATGGGCCTTGGGATTCAGTTATGTTCTGTTCCGAGAGATTTATATTAAGTTTTGAGAAAACAGAATAGACAGTTGTCATAAGAACAACACAAAAAAAAAAAAGAAAAAAGAAAAAAAAAAAAAAGATGGGACCCTGCAGGTTAAACCTTTACAAAGGCATGATAATCTACATCCAGCTCAAAGCTTTTCTGCATCATGTTTCCAACTCATTTGAAGAAACATGGATAGTTGGAAAGTTGCTAAGATGTAAATGGCCTACAACTTTGTAAAGATAAAAAATTAGTGTAAATTATTTCAGTAAATTTCACATCTGATCCTGAAAGTATTTAACCCTTCTCCAATTCAACCCTTTAACATTATATAACTGTAAGCAACAAAAGAGATATTTACAGCATTTTTAAAATCTAGAATTCTCTACAGACTTTAAATTGTACAAATATTAAGCTTAGATAAATTCTGTGAAGCTGGTAAACTATATTATTTGGGCTAGCAGAAATTAAAGCATAGACATAAAACAGATTTTAGAACACAAACTATCCTAGCTCTCGGTCCTGTGTCACTTTTCAGCAAACCAGCACCTCTCATCTTCCATACTGACTGGTATTGAAACACTGTTGTTTTCTACAGAACAATACTTACTTGATTTACAGAGAAGGCAGCACTGTTGCTGAGAGTGATTAAAGCTTGCTCTTGAATTAACGGGTCATGTGTGGCCTGGAGCAAATGAATAAGTTTCTGTAGAGCATCTGCATCCATGATACAGCTTGATGCTGGAGGACTGTTGTCTGTCAGTGTTCAAAAATTAAAAACTTGATACCAAGTTTGAGACATTTCACTTAGTTACTACTTAACATTTTGCAAAGCTGAAGTTTAGCTCTCAGTTGTAAGATGCATTGTTCTA
The DNA here is from genome assembly GCF_030936135.1 of Gavia stellata. NCBI lineage: Eukaryota > Metazoa > Chordata > Aves > Gaviiformes > Gaviidae > Gavia > Gavia stellata. Next base: position 14,289,022 of record NC_082597.1, on the reverse strand, counting down.
AGTTTGATTGTACCCAACCATCATATCGTGGCAAAAATACTGTGTTTTACAACAGCAAGGCTTCCATCCTTTTTTCTGAGTCCTCTTGACTACCTCTTTTCAAAGTAGAAAATAATACATAACAAGAGCTTGAGGTACATTACTCTTTGGTTAACCAACAGCAAACCTCCACTTCAAAATTATTAGGAATATTCACCGAACATTATAGTTTTTTTCCTTGTGTTCCCTGAGATGAAATGTGGAAATCTGTCTGGACACTGTGTGAAAACAAAACTTCTGACTTGCAGACAACTACTTCCAGAAATTATGATAATGACATTTTGCTAGTACCCTGAGGGTCTTTGACAAAATAGCAACCACAATGTTAGGAAAACTGCCAATCATGGCATCACTCAACCAAGTGAGGAAGGCTGTTTCTGAGTCAGGATGATGTTATGGAGTACCTGGCTTTCATAAAAGGGTGACACAAATGCCATCAAAGACCATTTTCAGCCAGGTTGGAGACAGAACTATTTTAGATAGCTGAATATCCTGAAGGCCTGATCTATGACTACTGGACAAGTCATAGGTGAGTCAAGATGGCCTTTGACAAGCTAACCAGTCCTTTAGAATTCCATGTATTTGCTGCCACTCTCACCAGGCAAACATCATAGTATTCTTTGGGGGGGGGGGGGGGGGGGGGGGGCGGGGCGGGGGGGAAGAGGTCAAAGTTAATTATTATAATCCAAGAGCCTGAAAAACAAAATTTTTTTATCCTCATCTCACCCGCATTCCCATCTAAACACTTTGTTTAGCTTTGAATTATAGGGGGAACACAAATAAGTTCAGTAACAGAACAGCGATTCAGCCCATTAAGTAAATACACGGACTGGACGTACGCTTTAGGGGACTTAAAAAAAAATAAAACATGCTCTAGAATCCTTTAAAAACGCCGCATGGCTATTAGAGGGCCGATAAACTGTACAGTGGTACCCCCTCACAGCGGGAGCAGATCTGCCTCCGAGGCCACAGGCGGGCAGGGCCCGGACCCGCGCTCCAGAAACGCGGGCAGCGGCCCGGCGAGGGCTGGAAACCCGTCCCGGCTACGCGGGGCCTCCTCCGCGTCCAGCGGCACGGCGGAGGCCCGGCCGCGGCCGCTCGGCCGGCAGCCAGGCAGCGGCGCGCCCGCCCGCCCTGCGCCTCACCTGACGGCGGGCCCCGGGCGGCCCGGGGCGCAGCCCGCTGCCCCCGCCGGCTGCTCGCCGCCAGCCGCCACAGGCAGTAGCAGGCGCCCGCCCCGAGCACGATCGCCGCCGCTCGCACCGCCGCCCCCCGCGGCTCCCCCATTTCGCTCGCCCGCGGAAGCCACCGCCCCATCCGGCGCGCCTCCGGTCTGGGCCCCCCTCCCCTCCTACAGCCGGGCCCTGCGGCCCGCGGCTCTGCCCTGCTGAGCGACTTCCAGGGGTGCAGATCCGACAGTGCAGTCTGTGGTGCGAGGGGGAGCCCTCAGCCTGCTGGGGTGCAGCGACGCGCAAATCCACGTAGCCACGATGCGATGCAGCTTTTGTTTTAAAGGAAAAAATAACCCGCGTCCCCAAGCCAGTCTGAGCACCTGCACCACCTCCCGAAACAGGCTTCCCCTTTGGGAAGGCTGCTGCGGCCAGGTACCTGGGAAGAAAAAAAATGCACTTTTTTATAGCTCCTAAGCTATTTATAAAGACATTCATTAGTCCACACACAGCCTCCCTGAAAATCTATTTAAAGTTTTAACAAAATACAGCAATACATTAAAAATACATATGCTGAAACATTTGCCTCCGGGGTATGCGTACTTGCTGGCCAAATCCTTACCCTGCTCGTGCTGCCTGTGCTCCATGGCTTTCGGTACTAAGGCGAGGCCCCAGCTTCTCAGCTGCCCTCTTTGCTGCCCTTTCGGACACCTTGCACCTGCAAAGGTGCCGGGCACCCGTGGTGCACACTGGCACCAGCGGAAAACACCGGTAGCGCTTAACTCGGCTGGAAATCAGGCTAGGGCGGAGAGCCAAAGCACTGGCAAGGAAACCCTGGTAGTTCGGGGCTGGACGGGCTCTCTGGGACCGCTCAGAGCAGTTACTCGGTAGATACTCCTCTCTCTGCCTCTCAGTACATGAAAGCCTTGCTACCACTCCCTGCCCCACTCGACGGGGAGCAGGCTGGGGTGGACACTGGTGCGCAGCTGTCCGCGGAGCAGGGACAGGGTGCCTGTCCCAGTCGGCTGCAGGTGCCGCGGAGGGCGGCAGCGGGGACCGCGGGCACCTCGGCTCGGGCAGCTCCAGGCCGCGGGCCCGTTGCTGCGCGACCGCCGACGCAGCTGGGCCCAGCGCCGCCATGGCGTCCCTCAGGACCGCGAGCCCCGAGCTCCGACATTACTTCAGCCGCCACAACCTCCTCGACGTCTACGAGGTAACGGCGGCAGCTTCCGCGAAGGCGGGCGGCTGACGCATGGCCGTCCCCCGCCACAGCAAGCAGCGGCAAACAGCCACCTCCCTTCCCCGCGAGGGATTGCCCCCCCCCCCCCCCCCCCAAGTTCGCCGCCTCCCCTCCGCCCGCCCTGGCCCGCGCCCCCGCTTTCTGCGCAGGCGCCGCCGCGGGCGGGCGGGAAGTGGGGTGCGGAGTGCGGCGGGGTGGGCCTGCGCCATGGCAGTTTTTGTGGGGAGCACGTCGCCCCGCGGGGTGGGGGAGGCAACCCTCTCAGCCGTCCCTGGCCCTCCGCCACTCGGGCGGTTGTCCTCGCTGGTCGGCAGCCTAGTACCCACGACAAACTCCCCCGGTCGCATCCGTGGGAGGCAGGCGGTCCCACCCCGAAGGGCCCCCCTTACCCCTCAGCAGTGACCCGGGACCGGCTCGTTGGGTCCCTCAGCGTCGGCAGGGTATTTCACACCGCTAACGCTGCTCTCTGCCGGTGTGGGGCATGTTTTTGTTCTCCTTTTGTTAACAGCTTGTTTCAAACAATTTATGAAAACCTTAGAAACAAGATGGAACAAGGTAATTCTACTTCTTAATCTGTGTTTAAACTCAAACGATGACTGAAATGAAGGCAAACGCAGTGAACTGCACTGGCACCTTCCCTAGATTTGCTTAAGTTCTTTAGTTTTAATGACACAAGTAGCTCTAGATTTGAGCTGGATACTTCTCTCCTTTTTGAATGCTGCAAGTACAGTCTGTAGTTTTTAATGGCCTGTCAAAGTAAAGATGGCAGTGGGCCACATTTCAGATGTTGGTGCATCAAATATTTATTGGCCCAGGAGTAAATAAACTTCCATGACTGTTTGTCACAAACTGGGGGGGGAACGGTGGGTTTGCCTTTAGGATTCCTAACCTGATGGTATTTTTTTAGTTTCCTCCTTGTTTATCTCTGTCACATTCACCTCTGCCTGTTTCAAAATCTGCAGCAGCTGTTTTTCAGTTTCCTTGAAACAAAGACAGGCACAATGCACAAATACAAGTTTAAGAGACATCCTGATACTTTTAAACTACCAAAAATAGGCCCCATTTGCAAGCAGCTGTTACAGCCAGGATTTCCATGGAAACATTAATAAAGAAATCTTGAGCCAATTAGAGTAATTATAGAGCAGTACTGCCACGCAGACTAAGTACCTTTCTGGAGAGTCTGTCTCGTGATCATTCTCTGTTTTTTTAAGCACAGAGAAACAAAAGATAATATTTATCTGTGTGAGGTGTATTTCTTGATTCAGCAGTTCAAAAATAGCTCAGATTTACATTTCCAAGCAAAAAGTTATAAATAAGTTTATAGCAACAGTGGCATTAAGTTAATAAACTAAAAATGAAAGAATTAAGGTTAAGATTAAAGGGAGTTTCTTAAAAGAAAATCAGTTAAAAATTAGTCTGTGTTAGATCTTTTTATCATTTTTTCTTGTTTCTTAGAGGTTGGTGCTTGCTGATATCTAGCCATATTTCTTATTTCACTTTATTACATTTTAATCTCTTTATGAAGTTACAGTATGCTTGGTGTGAAGATACATGAGATGATACCGCTCCCTGTGTTAAGGAACATCAAAGCTAAGCTGAGACCTATGAACATTTATACACGTATTCTCAAAATTAAGGATATAGAGTTCTAAAATGGCCATTTGCCTAAGTCTTTTTATGATTAGGTTGTGGTTTGGACATGGTCCAAACACAGTTGGAGTCCAAATAATCGTGTCCAAATAATTTGGGATTCCCTGCTGCGTCTGAGTCTTTCATTCCTGTCTGATTTCTCTCTTTCAGTTCTCATCCAGATTTACTTCTAAACAGTATCTATAAGTCAGGCAAACTGTAATCCTGCAAGCACTATGCTTATGATGCCTTTCCCTGTTGTTAGTAGCTGTATTCTTACAATGTTAAAATTAAATATGGATGCAGAGCTGGCTTCCGATTTTTCTGCTGTATGACCCAAATGAATTTTGCCATGAAGGGTAAATGGCTGAAGTGGTAGGAAGAGGAATGGGATTATGGCTGGAAGAGAGAAGCCTTTGAGAGAAGCCAGGCTTTCTGCTCTGGGTTAGTGGAAGGCTAAAGCTCATGGCCAGTCCTGGCCTCATTATGTGTTTCGCACACCCTCTTCTTTTCCTCCTCTTCCCCTCATGGGAATAGCAGCAGCAGACCAGACTTTCTGGGTCTCCAGAATAGACAAAGTTGACAACCGTATTGTCACTGGTTTCGCTATCACTGTTAATTGGCTGCTTTGGGCTCCTGCCCACCTTGCTAGAACTCCTGGGGATGGCAGGCTTTTACTGTCTTCGCAAAATGCATCTGGTTTTAGGGTGTAGTCTCTTATTGCAGGTAGACATGAAATAATAGTATTTAATATTGATAACACCGCATTGACATTTAAGCAAGGTATTATGGAATAGATAAAATGTATAAATTATAATGTAATTTGGATATACAGTGAACAGCACATCTTCAGCACTGGAAGGATGAGGCTGGGAAATAACACACATTTGTAGCAACAAATCAAGATAACAAAATTCGTATCTTTCTAGGTAAATTTTTTTTGTATATTGATCTCATACTACTTCTTGTAATATCATCATCATCATAATGCTTAGAAACCTAGGTAATGACTCAGGATATTACGTTGTGCTAGGTGCTGTACATTTATCAGAAGATGTTTCCTGCCCAAGTGCCTTATAAGCTGATGGTGAGTCAGCAAATGGACATAAGAAACACAAATAGGCATGAAAAACACAAAGACACAGTAAGATCATTATTGGTGAGCAGGGAAAGGCAGTAGTCACAACACATCAAAATCAACCGTGGCCAAGGGCTTTTACCCAAGCTTCACAGAGAAGAGACTCTTTGTGGAACCTATTTAGTTCATTTTTTGATATTCAATAGGAAAACATATAGTCTCTTGATTTTAGCAGGTGCTTCTGGAAAAGCACTGTACATTATGAGGGTTTGCAAGAAAACAACAGGAGTTGTTAACAAAACTACACCCAGTGGCATCTACTGATGCTGGATAGCTTATGGGTTTTGGAAGAAGCATTAAGTTTAAAGCTTGTTATATCACTAATAAATTACTATTGGGTAGATGCTGTGTTGATTTTCCAGGACTAGGAGTAAGAGAAAATGATGAAAATATATCACTGTTAAGAATTTTTGGTAAAAATGAATATGTTGGTTTTAGATTACCTGAATTTTGAGGCATAGAACTTAGATCTTGAAACTTTTACTTTGGAAAACTTCATAGACAAGACATGAATGTTTCTTCATCCTCTTAGGGAATATTTTCTAAGGCACAGTTGATAGTCATCATCCATGCCACCCAGTCATGCTGTCTATATGGTGTTGGAAATAAATGGAAATTACTGTTTAGAAAATGTGTGTTAACATCAACAAAATTATTGCTCTGTGTACCGAGGTAATTTCAATAACAAAAAAATGTTATAGCTGAAGAGGTTGTAAAACTTGTTGGATATCAGTATCAAATATTTTATTTTGTTCAGTTGATGAATATGCTGATTCTCAATAGCTCTCTTTCGCACATGAATAAGGAATAAGAATATATATATGTAGGTATAAATGTATTTTTAACTGTTGCTAAATGTACACAGGAAGGGAGGCTAAAAATGGTTCTTCCATTACTGAGCTTTAAACTGAATGCTGCATGATTTTAGGACTTTTTCTTTGTGAACTTTTAAACAACAGATGAGCTTTTTCAGATTCATTAATAGAAGCAGTTCATATAAAAATTAACCTAAATATTTAATTCTAGCCTGGTAAATTAGTTGCACTGTAGCAGTTTTGTTGATTTATTTTTTTTTAATACTTGTTTGGTAGTTGGTTAGCTGGGGGTTGTCATGATATGTGACTAAGGATCATTTGATGTATGAGTATACTTTTAGTTGCTTGATGTTATGAATAAATAAAATTTGTAGGTTGAGAAAAATTGTAGATGGACTCCTTCAGATTGTTGAGAATCTTGTAGAAGTCTAATAGAAATAGCCAGACTTGTACAGATTTGGCTTAATTGTTTTCGGTTTTACACCTGGCCCAAGCATCACTGAAGAGTACCTGAATGAGGATTACAAGACCAGGTGTTACAGTTCCTTCCTTATTTAAGTTTTATAAAGGAATTCTCAGATGTTAAACAGAGGCCTTGCACTCCAATATGTGGTTGAATAGTTTGAATTTCCTGTGTTGGAGACCTTTCAGAACATCCAAAGGAAAAAAAAGTTGCTTGTGTTTGTTTGAAAAAGGAAAAAAAAAGGTAAACAGTAAACAAACCCTGAAATAATAAAAAATGGCATTCATATGGCAGACATGTACTGGCTTAATCCAGCAGAGGGAGTAGCCGACCAACGTTGGGATTGGCTTTGGGAAATCTGTCCATTCGTGATGAAAGCCATTTAACTGCTTGTGTATTAATTAAAATTATATTATTAGTTAAAATGGCAAGTGATGGATTTATAATATTTTCTTAATATAGTCAACCATCAACATATAACTTGCAAATTACATTTCTGTTAACAAGATTAAAGAGATGCCAAGGTTGGAATCAGTGTGTTGATTAGCGTTACAAATACTCAAGGTGTCTAAACTGAAGACAGTTGCCTTTGATTGTGTCTGTGTATAAGGAAATACTTTTTTTTGCCTTTTGATATTGGTCTTAACTTAGAATCATAGAATCATGGAATCATAGAGCAGTTTGGATTGGAAGGAACCTTCAAAGATCTAGTCCAACCACCCTGCCATGGGCAGGGACATCTTTCACTAGATCAGGTTGCTCAAAGTCCCATCCAGCCTGACTTTGAACACTTCCAGTGATGAGGCATCCACGACTTCTCTTCAACCACCTTCAGAGATCCCTTGAATTTACATTATTGTCTGATTCTGTTTCTCCATAGTATTCTGATTAGCATGTGGAAGGCCTCTGTAGCATGCGAAAGTTCCCAGGCTGCTCCCTCTACCTGCCTGCACTGCTCTCTACCTCTACAGAGTGGGGCCTACTTGACATGGGGCCTTTTTTTGCCTCTATGTTGTGCATGGCTTTTGCTCTATATCCATAGCATGGTTTTGATTTAGAGCCTTCCTCTTTTCCCTTCTCTTCCCACCATGCTTCCTGAAAAGGATTCAAGCACATACTCCACATCAATTTCATAATAGCAAGAGGCCATGTCTTGAAAGGAAAGTGGTATTGCATCGTTTGAGTTTGTACAGTGAATAAACCATTATATTCTTGTATTGTCTTGATCTATTAAACATGTAGCAGTTGCTTCAGATATCTCCTGGTTTTAAAATTTATTTTATATTTATATACATCAGCTGTATTACAGTAATAACAAGTCAGAATCAATATGGATGTTAGAAAATGATGAAAGTATTTCTACCCACTGAGTACTTAGGTGAAAGGCCATGGTTTGGGAAAATTAAACTTAAGTGGATGGTGAGATTGCATAATCAGAGTTTTGGTGATGAGCTTATACACTCTGAATGGCAAAATTTAGATGTCCAACTGCACCGTGGAGAATGGTGGTAGTAAAAAGTGGGCAGAGGCAAAGAAAAACAGTTCTCTAAGTGTCAGGGCTGGAAGAAAATCTAAAACCTCAGATATTGTTTTTTTGATAACTAATAAAAGCTAATTTATGTATAACAGACAGAGAGAAATATAAACAAGAGAGTGTGTCCTAGGACAGCATCTTTTGCATTAATGTAGATTAATGTCTAGTTAAAGATACTGAAACAACAAAGTCGGTACCGAGCCCGCGATCGGGACGGTTTTCCGAGATGAATAACTCAATAACAACTAGTTTGTTATTAAGCAGGCATTCTTTAATACAGCGCTGGGCAGCACTGGGGATTTGTCCACCACGAGTGCTCCAACGGGCTAGCAAAGCACCTCAGTTCATATACAGAAAAATCATACATATTCATCAGAATTCTAAAAAGGGCGGTCTTATGTGGATGAGTTCCCGGAATTCATTTGCATAGTCCAAGCATGCGCAGCAAAATTAGGGTTAGGGTCTTTTCACCCTCTGGTGGTCGTTCATAGTCTTCCTCACACTGTCCGCTAATTGAACTTCGGGTTTCCGTTGTCCATACATGGTCATGGAATTGGCTCATCCATCCTTTGGCCTCGGAATGTTACAAAAGGGTCAGTTTGAACTAGTTCTTTGGTGCTTATCTTGACACAAAGGTCTCGAGTCCCTGTTATCAATGATATACTCAGGAGGCATAACGAGCTACCTCAAGGCCCATTTGATCTTGTCAGGAAGGGAGTTACCCATCTTGAAACATCCTATTATCAACTCTGCTCAGCAAATAATTAAAACTATGCAAGTAAAGCTTTTATGTAACACAGCAGGGTCTCAGCCAGGGACCGTCAGTGATTTAACCCTTCATTCATTCCCCCCTTTTCTTTAAACTTTGTAAATTCTTTTACAAAGATTCTAAATTGTCATATTTCATTACCTTAGGCAAAGCCCAAATTTTCACCGTCAGCTTTTTCAGCTTATACCACAAGAGGCAATTGACGGCTGTTAGTATGATAACAAATACTAACAGTATCAAAAGTGGATGAACTAAAACATTCAAAGTTTGTTTTGCAGAGGGTGAGTATCCTGAAAAGATATCCCACCAATGATGGGCAGTATCAGATTCAATTTGACTAGATAGTCCAACAAGTTTGTCTCTAGTTATAATTTCTTTAGAGATAAACTTGCATGACTTAAATTTAAGCTCTCATAATGCCAAAACATTGCCCCTTGCTCCTCTGTATAGGCAAAGAATGAGTATGTTTGCCCATGCCAAGTTAAATGAGTAATATTTTTAAGACATCCTATGAATGGGGTGGTCACGTTATATTCTTCAACTATTGATTGATTGTTAGTCACCAAGCACACATATCTAGCATTAACCTCTACAAACATTTCGAACACATTAGGAGACAGGATCGTCCATTTACAACTATTAACAGAATGCTCTAACAAGCAGGGTTCGTATAATTGGGATTGTTGTCCACACAAAAGGCCGTCAGGGGTGGTCTCGCAAAGATCCAAATCGTACGTTTTATTACTATTCCCAATATACTTCCCTCGGAATCCCAGTAACCAATATTCTAGATTCTCTTGACTCGAAAAGAGTGTTGGCAGAATTAAAAATTTACACATTATTTCTGGGTCGGTTACATTATAGAATATCAATTTTCCTGCACACCACATATCATACATTAATATTTGTTTTGGATCAGCCTTACAAAACGTGGGTCCTATGGGTTGGGATTTCCATGATCCACCGGGTGCTTTCTTAATTCTCAAATAGTGGATAAGGGAATTATACAAAGCCTCAGTTCCCCAATGGGTCTTGTCATGTTCTGTTTTCACCAGTTTCCATAATATTCTAAAGGGAACTATTATTCTAGTATCTTTTAATTTCGCCCAACCTGATGATTCAGCTTCTGCTTCCAAATCTTTAATTAATCTAAGATCCTTTTCATCATAATCGACCAAGTCTGGTAGTGGCAAAGCTCTTTCAGGAACCAAACTTAATACCTCACCTTGTTCGGCCGCTCTTTTTGCCTCATAATCTGCCAATTTATTCCCCACTTCCTGAGCAGTGTTAACCTTTTGGTGCCCTTTGCAATGCATAATTGCAACCACCGAAGGCAATTGTACCGCATCTAAAAGTCTTAGAATCACGTCAGCATGCTTAATATGTTTTCCTTGGGCCGTCAGAAGTCCCCGTTCCTTTCAAATAGCTCCATGGGCATGAATGACACCAAAAGCATACTTTGAATCTGTCCAGATATCCACTCGTAATCCTTCAGTAAGCTCTAATGCTCTCACCAAAGCAATTATTTCGGCTCGTTGTGCAGATGTACCCTTAGGGAGTGACTTTGCTTCCACCACTTGGTCTGTGGTGGTCACAGCATACCCCGCCATCCGAGCTCTACCCTTTACAAAACTACTCCTGTCGGTATACCAAGTGTGTTCAGCTTCCTCCAGCGGCTCCTCCTTCAAGTCAGGCCTGCTTGTATACACGGCCTCAATGGTCTCTATGCAGTCATGCACAACAGTTTCCATTTCCTGCTTATCGCTTAGAAAAGAAGCAGGGTTAATGACAGTAAATGTAGTAATTTCCACATCATCTTGTTCCATCAATACTGCTTGATATTTCAAAAATCTTGATGGCGAGAGCCAGTGTCCCCCTTTTTGTTCCAAGACGGAAGTCACAGCATGAGAAGTATACACAACCATCTTTTGCCCCAGAGTGAACTTTCGGGCTTCTTGAATAATCAACACAACAGCACCTACTGCTCGAAGGCATCCTGGCCATCCTTTACTAACTTCATCCAATTGTTTAGAAAAGTAGACTACTGCTCGTTTATAAGGACCCAGCTTCTGAGCCAGAATTCCCAAAGCCACTCCTTGCCTTTCACAGGAAAACAGCCAGAAGGGCTTTGTTATATCAGGCAGGCCCAAAGCTGGAGCCCTCATTAGTTCCAATTTCAATTTTTTTAAATGCCCTTCTAGCTTCGTCAGTCCATACTAATTGTGTCTGGCTGTTTTCCAGTAGTTCGTATAATGGTTTAACCATAAGTCCATAATTATAAATCCATAATCGGCACCAACCTGTCATTCCCAAAAAGGTTCGAAGCTCTTTTACCGTGGTTGGTTCTGGAGTCCTGCAAATAGCTTCTTTTCGGTCTTTTCCGAGCTGTCTCTGTCCCTTGGAAATCACAAATCCCAAGTATATTACTTCTTTCTTCAGGATCTGGGCTTTCTGTAATGAGACTCGGTAACCACTTAGTCCAAGAAAATTCAACAAACTCACAGTCCATTCTTTACATTCTTCATTCGTTTCTGTGGCTATCAAAATATCATCCACATATTGCAAAAAATTCCCATTTCCCGGAGGTCTTTCCCAGGCCTCTAATTCTTTAGCTAATTGATTTCCAAAGATTGTGGGGCTGTTTTTAAATCCTTGAGGTAGCACTGTCCAGGTTAGTTGGGTTTTTCGTCCTGAATCAGGGTTTTCCCATCCAAAGGCAAATAAATTGCGGCTTTCAGGGGCCAAGGTGAGGCAAAAGAATTCATCTTTCAGATCTAATACTGTGAACCATTCACAGGTTTCCTTTAAATTAGTCAATAAGGTGTATGGGTTTGCCACTACCGGGTGTAAATCTCCCACTATCTTATTTATTGCCCTCAGGTCTTGTATTAATTGAGGCTTTTTTGACAGGTAGAATAGGAGTGTTATATTCTGAAGAACATTCAATTAATAATTCAAATTTTATAAAATTCTATAATGTTTTTCACTCCTCGCCTGTCTTCCAATTTCAGAGGATACTGCTTCACCCTAACAGGTCGTGCTCCCTCTTTGAGTTTAACAACAACCAATTCTGCATTTTTAGCCTTTCCAGGTATCCCTGAGGCCCATACTCCTGGGTATACCTGGTCTTTTATTTCTTGTGGAATTCTTTCTTCCCTAATTTGGGGTTCAGTAAGAGCCAAACTTAAAATTTCAATGTGGTGTTCTTCTGGTATTTTAAATTCAATTCCTCCATTTCTAAATCTTATTTCGGCATTCAGTTGTTCTAATAAGTCCCTTCCCAAAAGTGGTTTAGGAGCCTCAGGCAGGTAGAGGAATTTATGAATCCCTACACTTTTCCCAATTTTGAATTTTAATGGTTTCAGAAAGAACGCCTTCTCAACCTGTCCAGTTGCTCCTACAATATTAACAGTTTGCCTACTCACAGGTAATAAGGTCTGATTCAACACTGAAAACATAGCACCTGTATCTATTAAAAATTCTACAGGTTTCTTTTCTTTCCCTAGCTGAACTTTTACCAAGGGCTCCACTAGGGAAGATTGCCCTGGTCCCCGTCAATCATCTACATCTGTTACCATCACCGGGTTGCCCAGCCTCGGGCAATCCCTTTTCCAATGCCCCACTTGCTTGCAGTAAACACACTGATCTTTCAGGAGGGGTTGATTTCCCCCAGGTGGGGCACTCACACCGCTTCTCGTGGCCCCCTCTCCCTCCAACAGTGTTGTTTCTTGATGGGTTGCGAGGGGGTACCTGGCCCCCTGTGGTGCGTAAGGCAGCCACTGTAGCATTGGCAATTGTTTTGCTCATTACTCTCCCTTTCTGACTATCCCTGTTCCGCCACACTTGCCAGGCAGCCTCCAACAATTTCTCCAAATCTCTCATATCTGTCCCTTGCACTTTCTGTAACTTTCTCCTGATATCATCCACCGACTGTCCCAAAAACAGGAATATCAAATGACCCTTTCCCTCCTGAGAGGTAGGGTCTAAAGGGGTATATTTCTGCATTCCTTCTTTTAATTGGTTCAAAAATTCAGTAGGGGATTCTTTTTTATCTTGTTTAATTTCACACAGTTTAGACCAATTCACTGATTTTGGGACAGCATTTCTTGTTCCATAAGCAATCCATTCCCTGTACTGCAGTAACAAATTCCGGTCTCCCATCTGATTAGGGTCCCAACCGGGATTAGTAATCGGATCCACTGTTCCCGGCAGAGTTCCAGCCAAAACCAGAGCCTGTACCTGGGTGCTAGCCACTCTCACAACCATCTGCTTCTCTCACTCACTAAACACCACATCCAACATTGCATCCACATCCTCCCAATCAGGGTCCTGATTCTTCAACCCCCAACAGCACCAGCATCTCCTTCTCTATCACCTTCTCCTTCTGGTGGAGGCAAGAAATCCTCTTATCTCTCATTCTGTGAACCAATCTTTAAACATCTTTGCCCAATGCTGCAAGCCGAGCAGTATCTTTTTAGCTTCCTATTTTGCTTATCGTTCTCTTTTTCTATCGCCAGGACCATAGGGTCCTGGGGTGCTAAATTGATTCCGCATTCTTTTTGCCATTCAGGGTGATTTCGCAAAGTGAAAAACATATCTGCATAAACCACTTCATCCCATTTTCCTTCTCAGCGCAGAAATAACATAAACTGCAACAAAGTGTTGTACTTTAAAGTTCTGTTAAAAGGCCATTTTTCTTCATCATCTAGCTTGTATAAAGGCCACCACTGGTTACAATATTTAATTAAGGTCTTACGATTTACAGTCCCTCCAGGTGGTCCCCCGATATCTTTCCAGTGGTCTAAAATGCAGCCCAAAGGGCTCTTTTTCAACACTCCGCCTTGTTGGTTCCCCATTCTAAATTTATAGGACACAAGGACAGGGGTCGGGGCACGAACACTACACAAAACTGACAATTACTATCACAGATAAAATAACAACTATTAACTCCCGGGTAACAAATGTCAACTTAGGCTGATGAAAGATTTTCAAATACGCGTATATCAGACATATGTGTGCATCACACACACATATGTAAACTGCAATCAAATACAAATGCACAACCAAATGACCGTACTAACCAAATGATCACTACAAACCATGCAACATAGTAACCAAGTGATTAATACAAATCATACATGCAATTGTATGCCACCCGGCGGGGTTCTCACGAACCGCGACTTATGAGCAGCTTCAAATGACCGGTCCCAAACCAAAAAGAATGCCTTATTCTTACCAGAGGTCCTTGTCTGCCCCCGCGAGGATCCGCTGAATCGGTGAGTCCCTCCAGAGAACTCTCCAGGGCCGGCCTAGGGAGTCGCCGACTCAGAGGTTCCTGCAGCCGGACAGAGATGGTCCCACCTGGGTCGCCAAAACTGAAACAACAAAGTCGGTACCGAGCCCGCGATCGGGACGGTTTTCCGAGATGAATAACTCAATAACAACTAGTTTGTTATTAAGCAGGCATTCTTTAATACAGCGCTGGGCAGCACTGGGGATTTGTCCACCACGAGTGCTCCAACGGGCTAGCAAAGCACCTCAGTTCATATACAGAAAAATCATACATATTCATCAGAATTCTAAAAAGGGCGGTCTTATGTGGATGAGTTCCCGGAATTCATTTGCATAGTCCAAGCATGCGCAGCAAAATTAGGGTTAGGGTCTTTTCACCCTCTGGTGGTCGTTCATAGTCTTCCTCACACTGTCCGCTAATTGAACTTCGGGTTTCCGTTGTCCATACATGGTCATGGAATTGGCTCATCCATCCTTTGGCCTCGGAATGTTACAAAAGGGTCAGTTTGAACTAGTTCTTTGGTGCTTATCTTGACACAAAGGTCTCGAGTCCCTGTTATCAATGATATACTCAGGAGGCATAACGAGCTACCTCAAGGCCCATTTGATCTTGTCAGGAAGGGAGTTACCCATCTTGAAACATCCTATTATCAACTCTGCTCAGCAAATAATTAAAACTATGCAAGTAAAGCTTTTATGTAACACAGCAGGGTCTCAGCCAGGGACCGTCAGTGATTTAACCCTTCATTCAATACAGAGTCATGTTTTGAAATTTTTACCAGGCATAAAAACTTCTAGTTTATAGTTTCCATTAAATATGCACTTAGATAACTGCAATTTGCCCATATACTTTTACAATATACTTTGGACGTTCTTGCTGTATGGGAGCTTACAATCCAAAAATAAATGATCGATGTCCTTTAGGTGAAGACAGCTAAAGGACAAATGAGAAAAATAGTTCATCAGTCACTGTGCATTATTACTAAAAGATAACGCAAAGTAGTGTGATAAGGCAAACCTGAAAAGCAAATCTTTTTTTAAACTCCGTTTTTTCACAGTACTGGTTACAAGATAAATTTCTGGTCACGCTTCCCATTCGACATACTCTTTACTACACAGGTTTAATCTTGTTTTAAATTCTGTTTTTCATTAAGAAAATAAAATTATCAAATCTTCTATATCTTCTTTCTTTAATGGACATTAAAAGCAATGCAATTCTTAGTAGGAATTGTTAAAGAAATACCACATATTTTATTACTATCCTAAACCCAGTGCTTTGAACTCTAGCACTTGAAATATGCTGATACATGCAATATTACCTTTAAAAATTGAGTGAAAGGGAAGGTAAGTGATTAAAAAAAAGTGCCTCTATTTTACAGTATTTTAAAAGTGTCTGGGAAGCTTGTGTTTATTTTAACAGTTTCATATCTAGATGATGCTTTGCTGTTAACACAAAGGCATTAATTTGCAGTTTCTTTTTGCAGGTACTGCTTTGTGGTGTAATTGTTATGCGTCCGGAAGATCCACTTACATTTTTAGAAGAAAAGCTGAGAGAAATAATGGAAAAGGGATTAGATGCTGTCTTATGGTACATACTAAATGGCTGTGTGTGTGCTATGTGGTTTATAATACTGAACTTGGACTTTTAAAACATGCTAATGGCACAGCATTTACTGTGTAGACTGCAAGTTAAATGTTAATATTGCTTTTTTTGCAAATATTAATGGCATATGATATTGCAAATACAGCAAGACAATTTTTTCTGAAAGCATAGAAAATATTTTTCTTTTGATATCTATGGGGTTTTTTCTCTACAGAATATCTAATGAATATAACCTCTACTTAATGCTCGTCTGTGTTTAATTAATATATTAAACCCTTACTTTTGTGATCAGTCAAAACTGAGGTAGTGTTACTTGTTATAACTTCATTGCTGTCCATGGTATATTTACCTATATGAATAAGGGATGTGGCCTTTGAGCACTGAATCATTAATTGTAATATTTCTCTTTTTTTCTCTTCTCTGTGTGTTCTTTCACCCTTTTAAGTGAAATCATCACAGTATGAGATAAAAAAGACTAAGGATTTAGTTCTGTTTACACTGGAATCTTAGAAAATATTGTGATTGACTTAAATGGGAACAGGCTTTAGTCTCTAAAATATGTGCAACCTCTATAGGCCAAAAATGCCATCTGAATTTTTTAAAATGTGTTTCACAGCAAGTGCTTTTTCTCAGACTTGTTAGTGCTTTTTGCCCACTTTTTTATACCTGGCAAAAGAGAAAAAGTGTGTATGTATATTCTTAGCTTACTGTGCAGAAAACAAGACGTAGAGTTTTGCATTAGTTTTGAATATTGTGAGATTATATTTTCTTACCTTTTTTCGAAGCATGTTGGTTACTGTTGGTGCAGCTCCTGTGAAAGTTACTTCCCCTCCTGCTTTAACTTGCACATATAATCAAGTAATTTCATGGTTCAGGTGTTTTAAGAAAAGCTGTGTTTTGTAAATATGCCATCTCTGAGGTTTATAAATTCTGGTCCATTGAAGGTTTTGAATATCAGGAAAAAAACTTCAGTTGGTGCAGAGGGAAGAGCAACAAGCTATAATGGTATTTGCATTGCCATGAATCCCTCAGAAGGTGGAGTACCCTCTATTTTTACTCACTGGATTTCATCCAAGAATGCAGTTTCATTT
The DNA here is from genome assembly GCF_030936135.1 of Gavia stellata. Classification (NCBI taxonomy): domain Eukaryota; kingdom Metazoa; phylum Chordata; class Aves; order Gaviiformes; family Gaviidae; genus Gavia; species Gavia stellata. The sequence goes on along the minus strand of NC_082597.1, from coordinate 14,272,240 downwards.
GTAGGTGTCACAGCTGTGCAATAATCTAGCCTGATGTTTTAGGCTATCATCAGGATTAAGCTGCAAGAAACTTTAAATATTGAGAAGAACTTCTACGGAAATCATAGTGTAAGGGAATAAGAAGATAAGAAAAAAGATTAACAAAATTTCATAACAGTGATGCCTGGAGGCAAAAACTCTGCTGGGGAGTGAAAGAGCTTTGTTTCAGGAGGGAGATGGAAAGTGTTAATTCAATATGAATTAAATACTGTGTTACATGTAAAGGCTATACAATATAAATTTTTAGAGTTCAGGTTAAGTAGGTGTGCTGTCACTGATATAACATTTTAGTAAGGGACTGTTCTGTTGAGATACTAAGTTCTGTAAAATGCCTCATCGTTGTCAGAAAATTGCAGTGTTAATCACTGGATTAAAACTGACCCCAGAAGATGCTTCTGATCTGTTTAGACAGGAGCTAGAAAAACTTAAGAGAATGAGAGCTGGAAAAAAGAGGGAAGGGAATATAATGGACAAAGTCGTGGTTAATGCTAGGAAAATAGGCATCTTTTGCAATGTGAAGAAGCTGTACTTTCAAAGAGCTCGCCAGGGAGGAACTTACCTCGCTTTTCTATTCTGTGCAATTGTCACTTCTGGTTGAAGTTTTCAGTAGGAGGTGGATAATAAATCCCTAATCTTTGAGCCCACTATAGCAGAGATCTCAGGAGCTGTCTGGACCCCCAACCACTCTGCATGCACTCATAGACTGTCTTAGGTACATTGTGGTAGCAGGTAAAATCATTGCAGTGGGTGATGCAGATTTCTGCCCTTATTGTGTCCTTTCCCTGGGGTTCTCCATGGGGTAACACAATTCCTCATATCACAAGGTGTACTAACAGCCTGAACCATAATGATGAGGTTTTATTTTTTACTTTACATTATTTGTGATGTCTCTCCTAGAAGTTGAAAACTGACTTGATTTCTCTTTTAATTTTGGCACTCTGGTAAATACTTTTTATTTCCATGTTTTTCATGGAAGTATAATGCAGCATAGTCCTTTTTGATTTATTTGGCTCTTGCAGTGTGTCTTCTTTTTTTTTAAATGAAACAAAACAGTTTACCTACCTAGACATGGCATGACCTATCTGCAACAGCAGGAAACATTGCTTCAGCTACTGAAAATTTGAAATGGCTGTTCAGTCAATATTAAGACAAGAAACAAAATAGTATAATCCGATAGGAAATGTCCAAGATAGATATTGCATGGAATGTATTAAGCTCCGATGTGCATAGTATTTCAACATAACTCTAAGAGCAGCAATAAAACATGATAATTTGTTTTCATATTTTGTAAACATATTTAAAAACCAGCTGCTATAGGTATTTGTAATGAAAGTGATATAGGTCTTAATCTTTTAATAATAACAATATTATTATACCATAATATAATATGAAACTAATCTGTTAGGTGCAGAGAAAAGATGCATTTTCTTTTGGGGATACTAATATGGTTAACATAATTTATTTCTCTTTTAAAGGTATATGTGTATTGATCTGTCTTTACACCCAAAACTAAAGAGGATTTCAGAAACTTACCAGAACACTGTTTTTGGACTAGATGGTGAACAACTGGTAAAAATCATTGAACATTTGCATTAACTCTATGGTGTGAACAAATCTTCTAATACAGAATACTCATATTCTGTTTTTAAGTTTTCTCATGTTATTCTTTTATAGCTAATGTGACGAATATGATACTTTGCATTTCTTTTTATTGATACTGATTTGTATCCAAAACATAATGTCATCAGAGGTGAGCATAGCATCTAGGTGTATGGTAGGGAACAAGTAGTTCCTGGTTCATGTTTGGTCATAATTTAAAAAAGAGTTCCACATAAATACTACTCTAGTTTCAATAGCATGTTTTTTCTATGCATTATTTGGTTTTACTTAGGCTGATTCCTAAAATTACACTTGAACCAATAAATCTTGGAAAGTGCTGTCAACGCTAACAATTAATAGTTACATTTAAATGCAGTATTATTGTACTTACAGTAATAAGGAGGTTTTGGTTTTACTGATCTAAAAAGTCACCTGTAGAGAAGAAAAACTTATTTTAAAACATTCAGAGAAAGAAAAAAGAGAAAATTGCTGTATGACCATGCAAGGAAGAAGTCTAAGCAATTTAAAGTTGGCAGGCAGTGTGACCAGATTTTTCTCTTGGTTATCTCTGTATAACTGTACTCAATTTTGTCTTGGAAAATCTGTACTGTGAGTTTACTGCAATTTCAATTCAGCTGTTTCCTCTTTTACCAAAGACTCAAATATTATATTAATCAGTCTAAAAGTACATATGTACTATATGTATAAATGTACAAATGTGTCACAGTCAAATCCTCTCAGATTTTCTTAGGAGTAAGAACAATAAATGAGATAAAAAAAAGTATTTTCTGAGGGCCAATTGCTATTTGCACGTTCCAAGGATCATATTTTCTTTTACAGGGGTATTCTTAGCCCGTAGTCTTACACAATTTTGGTTTTGTAGAAGTTCAAACAAGTTTATTAAAATACCTATGAGTTAGAATCATATGGTAAATGGTTTGCATAGAAATGGGTCATGAAAAGATTTTTGCAAAGAGTAACTGAAGTATTTGTTTAATATGCTAAATTGCTGGATACAGCTGATCAATAAAAGAGTGGATATGAGGGACGAAAGATTGAATTTCCGTTATTGAGCTTTGCCTCAAGCATACATATCAGTTCTGTTTCGTATACTAACTTAGCTTTTCCTTCAACTTCTCTGTGTAAAAACAGAAGTGTAATTTGGTTGCAAAGTACTTCTAACTATGCATAGAAAACTATACTTGAACATTTGTCTCTCTAAAATAGATACTTTAATTTGCACCAATCAACATGGAAAATACAAGATTTCATTCATATTTTATCTGAGTTTTAAATATTCATGATGCAGCACTGTTTTGTGTACTAATGTGATAAATTATCCGTTTAGATGACTGAAGAGTTATGTGCCAAAGCATGGGACTTTTACAGCAGAAGATTAATGAAGCTGTACTTTGGGTAAGTGTATGCATTTTACATATACCTCAGGAAAATCTTAGGAAAAATCTTTCACCAAAGCAATATTTATGTAGTTCCTTTGGGGGAGGAAAAAGTTTTCATTTTAATAGAACAATGTGAAGAGAGATTAGAAACTTAGATTTGGCTTTATTTTTCTTCAGCAATGTTATTCTATGTTAAAACTAGTCAGTTCTGAGTTTCTGCCTGTTCCAGACCTGAACAAAGTCCTTTGACATTTCTGTACTTTAATCAGCTCTGTTTGCCAGGAATATAGTAGTACACCCAGGAATAAAAAGATAATTTGTGTTTGGGTGTGAAAGTAAAAGGTCTGCGTTCTCTTCTGCTCTTTCTTCAGTTTCCTTTATGCTTGGGATTAGGTAACTCATACTTCATATAATCCAACTTTTCCTTTTAAAAGTGGGGATAATACATAGATATGTTTTAAAATATGATAATCACAATAAATAAACGTTCACTGATTTCTTTGTTATAAGCACGTGTATCAAAATTTAATGATGCTTCATTTAGAATAGATAGTTTGGAGTAATTTGTTTTGAAAAGCATACAATGCTAATTATATAGGAGGTACAACTCTGTTAGGAGCACTGGTGTAAATGCTTAAGTAAGAATCACAAAATCACAGAATTGGTAGGGAGGTGAAGATTTTCAAGCTATACTGTGGTTAGCCTTGGTGAACATTTGTCTAGGCTGTTTTTAGTCATCTTAAAAATCACAGGTGTTGGAGACATGACAATCTCTGTAGGCAGTTTATTCCAGTATTTCATAATCCTTTCTACTAGAAATATTTTCATAATACCTGAGCCTTCCTTGCTACAAGAGAAACCTTTTTTTTTTTCTTCTTGTCTTATACACCAGGGACATGGAAGATTATTCCTTTTTCCTTTACAGCAGCATTTTGAAGATTATCTGAGCTAATAATTTTGTTTAATTATCACAGAAGTTGGACTGGAACAGTAGAATGTTCCATTTATAATTGCTCCCAACTATATGAAATGAAATTACTTTTCTTCTATTTGAAATGAGAGAGATTTTGGCAAATGAAAGTAGTCATGTAAAGTCTAATTTATTCAGTAGTCTTTCCAGCAAATCAGATACAGAGAGGTAGTGTATTTTAATATATCAGTGACATATGATTAATTTGAAATACATTTTTTGTTCTGAATCTAATTATTTCTTATTACTTACTTAGAAAAGAAATGGGGTTTTTACCAAAGGTTAAAATTGTTAAGTTATTAATTGAATTTGTAGTCTATTATATTAATTTTTATTTCTATTGTCAAGAAAATGTAAATAGCACTTAAGTAAATGCATACATCTAGCACTTTTAAATTATTTTCTATAAACACTCAAATGTCCTCCCATAAATACAGATCTGTACATTAAAGTATAGCTGACAGCAGCAGGAGTATATGACGGTGGAAGCAAGCAAGTTTTTATTGCTCAACACTGTAGAATATTACGAACAAGTAGAAATTTTATTAAAGTGAGTGAATGAATTACTACTGAAAAATATTATCAATGCATATTTTATTTAAATTATAAATAACAAACATCAGTTCTATTCAGAAGTTCATATTGTTGAGCTTGACTGCTTTGTATTTTACAGCAAATTGCAGAGTTTTATAGATTTTACTTCATTCAGGTCGGGAGCCTTATTAAATTACTCATTCTGTTTCACAATTCAGAGGGTGGATAAAATATAATCTGCTGAAAAAGAACATAAGAAAAAAGGCAAAGCAGAAGATGGGTCTAGCAGTAGTCCATTATAATGTCCAAATATTAAGAGTTATTGTACAGAAGTGGAGCATGTGAGTGCAGATTGACAAGGAAAAAATGACATGTAAGTCTATATAGCTGCTTTGCATAAGACAAAATATACATGTAATATAAAAGAAATTTATGCTGTATAAATTAAATATGCTTGGTCCAACAATTTATTTAGCTATCTTTTTGCAGGATGCCGTTCATTGGTTGACATACCTTCCATACTTAAATGTATTTTTTTAAAATGGTTACGTTAATTCATAATGAACACGTGATCTTTCATAAGCTGCTTTACTGTTCTTTGTATGTGTAACACTTAGCACTTGACTTTACTGAATTTATTCTTACGATTTTTGACTTCTATGCCACCTGAAACATTATTAAAGTTTTGTTACTGTATTTTATTTCACTGAGGTCTGTATACATCTTGCACCTCCAAGCTCTGTGAAATTTTTGGGTAATTTGGTAGATCAAACTGTAGATCAGTAATGTCTTATGCACAACTCTGATAAATTGGAAATATGTCATGTCTTAAATAATTAATCTTAATTATATCTATTATATGTTATAATCTTATAATCTTATATTATAATCTTAATTATATCTATTGTAAAAAGTTGTTACTTATTTCCTTACAGAAGCTGAATTGAATAGCTATTTTATTAAAATGTAATTTGATAGACAGCATTCATCTGAAGCATTTAAATGGCATACTTGTTCTTACTTGTGGTCCTCAAACTGGTTATAATTATGTGTATTTTCAGTGGCAGCGAAGAGACTGCAACAGGTCTTTAACAAAATATATTTAAATGCTGTTGTGAAAGCTTGGCATGCAGAGGCCCACAGTTCTTTGAAAACAAAAGCATATTTTGAGGCATGCAGCATAATACTTTAAATATAGTATGCTCAATGATTAAAGATTAACTCCATTAATTCCAACTGTTACAGAAAAACAGGTCTATCAATATTAAATGAAGGATTTTAGTGTACTACTCCTAATACTACTGTTTAGTACTTAAGGTGTTGTGGGAAGCAGATCATTACCTCTATATTCTACAACTAAAAGTTTGGTCCTATCTTAAGCAGCAAAAGGGATTGAGTGTTGTTGTATATTATCAGTGATCTAGCTGGCTTGGATCAGGTGGCTGAGATGATAATCAGTAAAGATGATGCCTCTGGATCCCTGCCACCAGAATCCAAGAGATATAGATTCCTGCAGAGTGAGGAGAAGCCTCAGTAACCTCATCTCCTCCCCAAAAGTGTGGGGTAACCAAAATTGTGATCACCTGAGAGTAGGCAGGACATGGACAGCCCCATATGCCCCACTGCCAGCAGCCCTATCGGGTCTCACTGTGAAAAACAGGCCTTTTCTCATTCCTGGGAAGGTTTCTCCTGCCAAGGAAGAGAATGCCATAGCTTGGCAGGATGCTCAGCAGATACCATGTGGGAAGGGGAGAGATGGGAGCTGTAAGCCCCAGCCACTGCTAATAGCATGGGGGTTCCAAAAATCATGCTCACACAGATAAAGCTCTCCCACTGCTTGGCTCTTTTTCCTTCCCCTACTGTAGTATGATCAGAGTGGAAACCAGCTGTGGACAATATATCAATTGTTGGCTGCCAGACACCAGCTGTCAAATCCTTCCTGGAGTAAACCTGTCATTAGTCCTGCTTCTTCCCTGTTCTCTCAAATTAGTTGGTAGACTCTCACTTTTATTTTTGTTTCTCCCTCCTGTACATTTTCTTTCTCTTCTTTTCTTGCTGGTATCTTAAAATGTTAGTCTGACTAGATTGAGTGCACAAAAGATGTCCTGTTTCTGGAACGTATCAGGGCATTCTTAGGGAATAATATTCTTAAATTCTTTCCATTCTTAATAGCAGTTGCAAGGATTGGTTTGACTTCCATAATTAGATTAGAATGCATGTAACAGAAAGCATATAACTGAATCATTTTTTGACTGTGTACTTTTGTATTGTGTACACTTTTGTAGGGATTTTGGGTGCAACTGAATCACCTAAACATAGGTTTCTGGTGTAATTCAGCATGCCCTGGGATATCTCAGGCAAGGCTAGACCAGACAAGCCTCCAGCTTAAAGCTCGACAAGTGCAAAGATCCTCTGCCAGTCCTGTGTCATATCTGCCAGTCTTTTGTGGATACCTTGGATAATCCAGGGCATCTGAGGTGACATTGATTGATTTTAAAATGCAGAATTAAGCCATCAAGGATTATAATATGTAATAAACTTAATGTGTTCGAAGAACTCTCATTGCTACTAAAGGGCAAATTTTCAGAATGGGAAGTTACAATCTAAAGCTCATTGTTTCCATTTACTCTGTTCTGTTCGCTTCCCCATCTCACTGTTTTCCCATCCCACTGTTTTTGTCCTTCCCATTTTCTTTATTCCTAGTTTCTCCTTTCCTGCATATTTCCCCTTTCTTTTCTCTTCTTCTTTCTTCCCTGTAGCAATGTTTAAATGACAACCAATTTTATAACCCCTGAAACTCACCTGTTTCTAGTGCTAGAATAAAAGACAAAAAAGGAGATTCAATGTTACTCCCATGTTGAGATTATACATGAAAGATACCTTAATATCTTTCATGCAGTATACAATGTTGGATACAATATAACATCAGAGAGATTTTAGTAGTGATACCTTCTGAAGGCTTGTCTGAAAAATTCGCGTGTGCTAATACTATGTTTCTGTCATATTGAGTGCATAAACTAGTGTACACAGTGTTTCAGTTTGGAAATGCAGATGGTTTCTTATGCGTCTGTATTGCTACAATGCAAAATCATGTGATGCACCCTAAAACTATGATTATTCTCAGTAATAGCAGTTACAAATGTTCATAGGTGTGTAACTATATGGGGTTTTGAAAATACCAATTTAAGTTTGTAAATTTAATTTTGTTTTTTGAATATTTAAATGTATTTGAAACTTTGAACCTGCAATTAAGATAAAATTGTACTTCTCTTGTACCATCTTTTTTCAGAGTTTGGCAAAGGAAAGTCAGAAAAGCTGTTTTGAAACATATGATCTTACTGTCAGACATAAAACGTCTCATTTACCAGAAGAAGCCTTATTACAGGTTTGTGATAGTTGGTGTTCTTCTTAATACATATATTTCATAAATTGTATATATTATGTTTTGTTGAAAAGGACGTGTTTGTGTGATGAAAAGGAAGGTTCTTGTTCACTTTGAGCCAGGTGGATTCCTTTGAAGGATAGTAAAGCTATTCTTTCCTTCAGTGGCACCTGATCATATTGTGCATGCCCTAACCTGACGTCCAGAAGCTTCTCCGAGCTGAGACTCAAAGAGAAAGAGGGAGACTTAAAAAGGGAGAACAAGAAATTAGGAAATCTGTAGGATATGTACAGAGTGGAACTCCTGAGACAAGTAAAGGGGTTTGTTTACAGTGAATAGAAGCTCATAAGCTAAGCCCCAAATGAGATAGAAAGCAGTTTAATTTTCTTAAAAATATGGAGAAGACTGTATGGACATTATGCATCTTCTTAAGACAGAAAAAACTTCTAGGTCAGAAAGCAAGAGTAGAGGAGAGGAATCTACTGCAAGGGCACAGTGGGTAGGGAGAGATTACTTTCCAAACTTTTTTATTCCATTTGTTTAAATTAATGTTTGTTTAAAAGGTTGCTTTGTTCAGTATTTTTGTATCCTTACAAAATGTAACTTTAGAGAGTGAAAGCTTGTTAATGCACTAACTTCTAGAAGAGAAGGTAGTTCTACCCAGAAGCAGGAAGATTGATTTGAGGCAGTTTTTATAGAAAAGGGACAGAATTATTAACTACTGGTTGGGGGGGCCTTCAGCTGTAGAGGCCACTTTAACTAAATTATAGGTTGGTTACTGAAAATAATTGCCATTGAGGGAAACACTGGAACTACTGCTAAAATGTTTTCATTTTATCTTCTTATTTATAAGCTTTAATTTGTCCTATCATTTTTTTTCCATTAATTTAACATGGCAAAAACATTAAAGTGGTATTTCAGAAAAACATGATATGTTTTTCTTTTAAATAGTATAGACTATAGTGAACTCAAAATTCAGTTTTTATCCAATGAAGTCTAAAACCCAAATGCAGATACTTAATTTTAAGCATGTGCATAATGCCATTGATGTCACAGGAAACTTGAAGCTGTTAGCTAAATCACATACATAGTTTTCAGATCCTACTCACCAAAAATACAGCATGCTTTAATTCTTCTTGATGTTATCTATATGGATTCCACTGGTGGTGCATATGGTCTTCATGGATGTGAGACTGGTTTATTTTGACTTAGGTCCATCAATGGGGTTTAGTCTGTGCTATTTTCTTAGTACTGGCTCATTCAGTAACCAGAGAATTTCTGCTATGAAATGATTCAGATATGGGCCCCATGCAGCAGCAGTAGTATCTCTCCTAAAGAATTTGGGAGTCGTAATACTCATACCTCTGATTACTAAGACATTGATACAAGTTAAGGAAGAATCTCTATTATGAACCTCTTCTTCAAAAACAGTGCACTCAAGAGGGAATGTTCTTCCCGTACAAGTGTAAACACCACTAAAACAGAGAGAGAGAGATTAATTTACTGTATGAGTAGCAGAATGACCAAAATTTGATCTACAGTGCCAGCTCCTAAAGTTCTCTTTCCTAATAAGGTAGTACACACTACAATAATATTATATATAAAAGTATTACATTAAAGTATGTGTGTGTATTCATATGTATCTCTCTCTCTCAAAGACAGTATTATAGCTTACATGTGTCCATACCCATCAAGCTTGTCATACCTGTAAATAAATAATTATTCAAATTTTCAGGAATTCTGAGGTTGGTAGTAGCGTCCTTTCTTCATTAAAAACCCTGAAATAGTTTAATTTTTCTGTTCGTTCTGTAACAAACAATATTGACAGTATCATTCCTTTTTTTGTAGCTTGGGAGAAATCTGTTTCTTTTATCTTAATCTATGAGCCTTATTTTTTTGATATCCAAACCATGACCTCAAAATATAGTGACATTTTAAGCTATCATCATAGGTTGCCCTTTTTTGATATCACATCATGTTCACAGGTACATGTGCTGCTGTCACAAAGAATCAGATCTCACATACATAAGGACTATGCACATGAAAACCAGCATCCAGATATTAACATATCAAAAAGAATGACAGCTGTTCTGAGGTATGTAGCCATACTTTTTGATTAAGGCTACAGAGCAGCTGTAAAAATACATTATATAATTTTATCTTCTGTTTATATATAAACTTAATTTCATGGCCAATATAAATCAAATATACTGTCAAGTGCTACTTTAGTGGCTTAGCAGAAAACATTGAGGTCTTCCATTTCTAGAGCAATTCCAACTCTGAGGTCTGGAGCTGGAAAGCAAGGTAGTTTGCCAGTTTAGACTTTGGTCCCGTCATAGTGTATATTTTAATGTGCATTTATGAGGATAATGAAATAAGAACTGAGAATTCTACTGATTTGAATAGGAAATAATAACCTAAAGAATGAGAAAAAAGAAAATTGCCTAATCCACACAAATTTCAAGCCATATTTCTGTGATCCATATGTCCTTGTAGGAAGATGAATTATTTTTGTTTGTCTGTATCTAAATAGCATTTGCATATCTGAAATCCAAATTCAAAAGCTAGCGCTAAGGAAATTACATGTCATGAAAGAAATCAAAACTAATTATATCACTGCAGTGAAAAAACACAAGAGGTAATAAAATGAAAAACAACAGTAGGGTAAGGTGAATATATTAGGGAATGTTAACTCAAAACTCCATTGTAGTGATGACGATGTTGAGTTTTTCACTAGAGAGTGATCAATATCTGCTGGATTTTCAGGAAACTGTAAATAACAATAACATTTTCTGAGTATTTTCAAATCTGCTGATTAATTAAAAAGATCTTTAACTAGCAGTATGCCCATTCAGGAATATGCCTTTTTTGTCACAGTTCTTTTCTTGTGACTGAGCACACAGGTAAAGATAAAGACATATAAAATTCCTGCATCTTAAGCAGTATACATATTGTATAGCTTTGTATTCCTAAAGACAAGCTGTACAAACAAGTTTCTGTACAGTTTTTCACATATTCCTGTATGTAATATCTGCCTGTTCATTGAACTGATCCAACCATAGTTTTCTGTTTTTACTTGTATGTAGCAAATAATTTTAAAATATTTTTTCAGTCCTGTTTTCTTATGGTTGAGTCCTGTTATTTCCCCCTCTTTACAGCACAGGAAGATAAAAGCTTTTAATATGTAACATAGTATTATTTCTGGGACGAACCTGTGCTCCAGTTCACTGAGGGATTTAAAAATGTAAAATGAGCTTCGGTAGGAGTTTTATCACCTACATTTAAAATAGACATCCTTAAAATTATTGTTCAGTATCATTTCACTGTGCAAATGCTCAAGGTTTCAATATTCAGGTTCCTCAGAACTTGAAGTTTTGCTGAGGATCTTGAACTCACAATTATAATTGGAGGGAAGCTGTCCCAACCTTCCTGTTAATCCCATTTACTCTTTCTTCCCCCAGCACTGTTCTCCCCTTTGTGTTCACTACAGTCATTTAGATGAACCACATCAGGGAACAGATCTGTCTGAAAAATTTTCTTCCATTTTCTTCTTCTACTGAATCATTGACAGTTGGATCAATTCCTTAATTCAGCTCATCATGTGGCTGCATGAACAGTTATTTGGGTACAGAGGAGGAGGTGGGCAACAAGTGGTGGGGAAAAGGGTGAAGCAAGAGTGGATCTGCCTGATTTTGCAGGTGTAGAGTGTTCACTGAACTGCAGTGCCTCAAGGCTAAGCTTATTGGCATCTGTCAATGAAACAGGTCTCTGTCTTTCTAGCCTGAGAGTCCATAGGCAGTTTTAGAGCATTTTGTAGCAGCTGCTGTTGTTTTTCTTCAAAGTGTAATTGGAGAAGGAAATACTGGTGCCTTCCTTTTAGGCATATTTTAGAGTTGGTCCCTTCACCACCTGTGGGGATATGTGAGTTAAAGTCTCACCTTTACCAGAGAGGTTCAAGCCCCTGGCATAGTCCTTCCTTCCTCTCCTTCCTTCCTCCCCTCCATCCGTCCTTTCTTTCCTTCTGTGAATCCTCATGCTCTCTTTTTGGTGGATCCAGTGTGTAGATACAATGGCCTTCAACAGGAGATTGTTACTGGGTGCTGTCTCCTCCAGGCCAAATCTGTGTTTGCTCTGAACATTCACAGACTGTGGATAATAAAGCGTGCCTGGAATTCTCAAAGTTTTGGAACTTATGATAAGGAGACTTCATTGTCTCTGGCACTGTACTTGATATTTGGTGTTGGATCATTTCAAAATCACAGGGTATTTATAAATACCGTTATTAGTATGCTATCATTTATTGCAGCTTTCTGTGCCGCTCTCATGCAAAAAAGTATCTGTCAGTTTGTATTTACTGCTGGGAGAAGATCTGTCCTCAGGGCCAGCTGGAAACCATTTGCTTTGTAAATTACAGTTTCCTAAAAAAGTCAGTGGTGCCACAGTACCCTAATGTTGAGTTATTGACAGAAAATGATTGCTGTGCTTTAAAGCTGGCTACTGTGGTCTTGACCTAACATGAAATAAATGTTTCAAGAGACCTTTTCAGAACTGAAAATTCAAAAGGTTACTAGCAAGAGAGTGTCAAATTAAAAGCCTTGCTTTTGTTTGTCTAATATGAAACTAAACCCTATTAATGAATAATAATACAGTCAATATTTTCTTTCTCATTCTAGCAAGTCATATAGTTCCATTTATTCAAATACTTTTTGTGACCTCTGTCAAAATTCCTTAAGTTTTAAATTAGACTGAAAACTCAATCTGCGCATTTTAAGTGTTGCATTTCATATCAGATATTTATATTTCAGCATATGATGTAGTAATTCAGTTCTGCAAATGATTATGAATATGGGAGGTTTTAGTATGTAAATAATCCAGATGTCTTGTATAAAATTCTGCATATGCTCTTTGTCTTTGAGTCTTAAATGCATATTATATTTTCAGATGGTTATAATATAATGCATATTTGCTTCTATAGCAAAGACATTAAATTTTACTGTGTTTTCTCTTATTTCGTTTTACCAAGTTTCTTCTAAGATGAAACATTAGCAGTCTGTTGGCTGAAATACTGTTTGACACTTGGTCATAAAAATGGCAGGTGAGGAGCTATGGCAGAAGCTTGCCAAATGTTATCTTCATTCAGTCTCCTACTTTTGTGGCCTGAGATTGCTATATCTAAGATTATTTACCAGGATAAGACCTTTTTGGAATGCTATAATTTAATTCTTCAACGTGTTGCTTAGTGGTAGCAGGATATTTTAGACCATTTAAATGTATAAAATGAACTATGAGTATAGCTTTTATATTTTTTCTACCATAATACAACACATTGACTTTAATATTCTGAGATTAAAGATTTATAGATATATTTCTCAAATTATACTAGTTAAATTAAAAAGACCTTTGAGATAGGAACTACAAAAACTCTTCATAGGTAATTTAAAGTTGAATTTAAAAGTGCTATATTTAATCTACAAAGCTTTAGTCCAAATTATATTGTCTCAAATAGGTTTAGGAGAGGTGTATTAACAAGTGTTGTTTTAATATAGGTGAAATGAAACTGCTGATAGTACATGAAAAATCTTCAGTTTTGAAACATCCCTGTCATTCTCAATCATAGCTTGAATTTATGAGCTTTTAAGCAAAGCCGCCTTTTCATACTTTTTGTTAAGGCTGTTAATGAGAGTAATTATTGACATTCTGGTATGTTTAAACTGCTGAGAAAGAAGTATTTAATTTGAAAATAGCTCTTGTTGTTTAGGATAGGTGGATATGTATCATGTAACACAACGGTGCTTCTTGTTGAATAGTTTTTAATATCATGTATGTCTGTTTTTCTGACATAGGTTTTCCATTATGTAAATTTAGTTAATCTGGCAAGATGTGCTCAAGTTAGCCAAATGTGGATGCTACTGACTCAGAACAGTTCATTATGGAGTGACGTAAGATAATAACTTTCAATATTTTATTTCAATTTTATTTATTTTAAAAAAAGAGTGAGACAAAGGAGGAGGTTTACTTTAAGAATGCTAAATATCTAGGATAAAAGTTTTATCCCAGAATATGATTTATTCTCCTCAGCTACATGAATAAAAAAATAGGAGCAACTCAAATGAAGTTGTCTGTGGTATATCATTATAAAATCAGTGGAACTGAAAGAGAATTGGCCACTAAGACTTAGCTATAGCCCACTAAATTTAGGCAGTTAAGTGAGGTATCTTAGGCTCCCTAGGTAATCTAAACAAGCACTATATGACTACCGTGGAAGGAGAATGTAAACTCAGTTACAGATACTCTGAGACTACTTATATTTGCTCTAGAGAGACTCTTGTCATCTCTGGAACAAATGGTGCACAAATACAGGCTGGGAAGAGAATGGATTGAGAGCACCCCTGAGGAGGACTTTGGGGTGTTGGTTGATGGGAAGCTCAACATGAGCCGGTAGTGTGTGCTTGCAGCCCAGAAAGCCAACCATATCCTGGGCTGCATCAAAAGAAGCGTAACCAGCAGGTTGAGGGAGGTGATTCTCCCCCTCTACTCCCCTCTTGTGAGACCCCACCTGGAGTACTGTGTCCAGCTCTGGGGCCGCCAACATAAGAAGGACATGGACCTGTTGGAGCGAGTCCGGAGGAGGGCCACAAAGATGCTCAGAGGGCTGGAGCACCTCTCCTATGAGGACAGGCTGAGAGAGTTGGGGTTGTTCAGCCTGGAGAAGAGAAGGCTCCAGGGAGACCTTCTAGCAGCCTTCCAGTACCTGAAGAGGGCCTACAAGAAAGCTGGAGAGGGACTTTTTACAAGGGCATATAGTGATAGGACAAGTGGTGATGGCTTTAAGCTGAAAGAGGGTAGATTTAGATTAGATACAAGGGAGACATTCTTCAGCATGAGGGTGGTGAGGCACTGGAACAGGTTGCCCGGAGAAGCTGTGGATGCCCCAACCCTGGAAGTGTTCAGGGTCAGGTTGGACGGGGCTTTGAGCAACCTGGTCTAGTGGAAGGTGTCCCTGCCCATGGCAGGGGGGTTGGAACTAAATGATCTTTAAGGTCCCTTCCAACCTAAACCATTCTATGATTCTGTGATTCTATGGAAATACCCTGTGTATCTTCTGCATAATCCTGGAGATTTCTAATCTGATAGGCATCTCCTTTTCGGACCTAAAAGTTCATGATGATGATGGTGATCAAGGAGATTGTTTTTCTCTTTTCTCCAAGAACTGCATGACCTGTGGAGTTTGGTGTGAGGAAGCAGAAGGGCTGCTCTGCAAGGAAGGTGAGCTGGGAGCCAAGGGTGCTAAAGGGCAGGCAGGGGCAGTGCCCCCTCACTGACAAAGGGGCACAGTCCCACAGAACCTGAGCAAAAAGAGCAGAGCAGGTCCAGTGAGAGTAACCAGAGTCAGCCACCCACCAGAGACTGCCAGTCAGCACTGTAGTGAAGAGGCATCTCCAAGGTGAAGTCAGGAAGTAAAGTTCATGAGTGAGGGTCACGGTCAGCCAGACACATGGCTGGACGCAGACATGCCTAAAGTGTGGTTCAAACAAAGACTCAGGGCAAGGGCATGAGCTTAAGAGCAGCTCCTGAGCCAAGTGGGGAAATCCCTAATGAGGGTTCTGCAGCTCTTTCACACAATTAACTGTTTTTGCAACAGTCTTATCCAGGATTACACTGCTGCACCATATAGGAGCTGACCTTTGATTCTGGTAGCTAAACTTCTGAAGAAGCAAGAGGTTGCAGAGCCTGTTGGTGAACCCAGGGCCCTGACACTAGGCACCTCTCCTCCTTAATCCATTTGGTATCCAGAAGGTGAGCAGAGTTGTGCCTTGTGAGGCTGAGAAGAGATCTGAACTTGGGCTTCCCAAATAAGCTGTTCTATCTCTGAATGGCACGCAGGCTCTAGCTCCCAGGTAGCTGGAGGCCTATATCTGCCTTTCTGACTGAGGTAAAAAAGTTCTGAAGGGCTCAACAATGCTGTTTATGTGTCCTACTGTCTGGTTCTAGGCAGCTGCTAGCAGAGTTTAGACAGCTAAATTCTGTGTAAGTTTCTTTAAATTGACCTTCTGATGTGCTTAGCTGTCATGTATATTTCGTAGAGTCTCTGCTCAGATATGAGTTGTTGAATCTACCCTGGGCACCAACACCTAAAAGACACTGCAATGCCCAGCTTGTAGGTGCCTAGAACCTTTATTAGGTCTAGTCTTAAGTTGCTGTGATGAATTCATTATCTTAATGAAACTAGTATTAAAACTTCTGATAATTTTAATATAAGAACAAAATCCTAATAAGGAAGTGAAAAACTAGAAAAAATGTTGAACTCCTGACTTCCTGGTACTGCAACCACTTCCAAGCATTTTGCACAGAAATAATGGTGATTGATTTTTCAAAGTTTTTGGGTAATAAACATGTATTATGAAATGTACAACAAATAGATGCGGTGTAGCTGTAGCAGATTATACACAAGAGAAAAAAAAAGCTTCTTCTGGCTTTTTTATGAACAAATTTAAAGAAGTCATGAAAAAGTCTTCTCCAAAAAAGGAGATATTTCTTAGTAAATGTTTGTATGTTGGCTTTCCTGCTTTTTTTGAAACACTCAGTAGATAGACTGTTAAAAGTATTTTCTAGTAATTTTTGTTAAAACTTCTTAGACTTGAACTTTTGACAGATTCTAAGAAAAATAATGTTTTTAGTCAAAGATCTAGATATCCCCAGCCTGCAGCTTAAATCACTTAAGGATTCTTCTACTAAAACTAAGATGGTAGGTTACATATTCGTGATATCTTGATGCATCAGTAGACCATTAATTAGAAAAAAAAAATCTTTAGCAACTTTAGGATTTTATACATCTTAAAGGGAAAAAAATAAAGTAAATATTAAAGTCTGACAGTTTTATTTGCACATAATATTCTGACATGTCATATTTCGGCAGTTCAAGACTTGCCTCAGCTTCATAAATACTGTAGACACATGCTTCCTCTACATTTAAGTATTTTTAGTCAGCTGTCTAGAATTTTTATATATGTAATACACAGACATTTCTGTCTTTTCCAGACTGTTGATTCAGTGTTTACATAGAACTTCATATATTTACTAGTGATTTTCATAATGATGTGTATTTGGTATGTACTACCTATTTTTAGTACTGAATTATATATCTATTGTTTAAATTTTTAGATCAATTTTTCATCAGTGAAACATAAAGTTCAGGACCAAATAGTAGTACATATTTTGCAGAAGTGGCGTCCATATGTATTATATTTGAATCTTCGAGGTTGCTATTCTCTTCACTGGCCTAGCTTTAAAAGTATCAGTAAGTATTACATGTATTTTTTAAATTTTAATTCTCTCTTTAAACTGTCTCTTCACTGTATGCTTCGCTATTGTCCCATTTTACTGCCTATATTCTTCTCTATGTGTCCAGCCATAATGAAGCAAAGTGAGTATGATGTAAAATTACTTTAAATGCAGCCCCCCTTCCTTCTTTACAGTCTTCAGGCCCAGTGATATCCATATGACTGAATCTCAGAATCACAGAATGGTTGAAGTTGGCAGGGACCTCTGGAGGTCATCTGGTCCAACCCCTCTGCTCAAGCAGAGCCACTTAGAGCAGATTGGCCAGGACCATGTCCAGACTGCTTTTGAATATCTCCCAAGGTTGGAGACTCCACAGCTTCCCTGGGCACCCTGTGCTCAGTCACCCTCATAGTAAAAAAGGGTTCCCTGATGTTCAGACAGCACCTCCTGTGTTTCAGTTTGCTCCCCTTGCCTTTTGACTCCTCTGCCACTGGGCACCACTGAAAGAGCTGGCTCCATCTTCTTTGCACCCATCCTTCAGGTATTTATATACCTTGGTAAGAGCCCCCTGAACCTTCTCCAGCTGAACAGTCGCAGCTCTCTCAGCCTTTCCTTATAGGAAATATGCTTCAGTCCCTTAATCATCTTTTTGCCCTTTGTTGGACTCTCTCCAGTATGTCCATGTCTCTTTTGTACTGGGGAGCGCAGAACTGGACACAGTACTCCAGGTTTGGCCTCACTAGTGCTGAGTAGATGGAAAAGATCACCTCCCTTGACCTCCTGGCAGCACTCCTCCTAATGCAGGATACCATCCACCTTCTTTGTGTCAAGGGCACGTCGCTGGCTCATGTTCAAGCTGGTGTCCACCAGGACCCCCAGGTCCTTTTCTGCCAAGCTGCTTTCCAGCTGGGCAGCCTCCAGCATGTACTGGTGCCCGGGGTTGTTCCTTCCCAGGGGCAGGATTTTGTACTTCCTCTTGTTGAACTTTGTGGGGTTCCTGCAAGCCCATTTCTCCAGCCTGTCAAGGTCCCTCTGGATGGCAGCATGACCCTCTGGTGTATCAGCCACTGCTCCCACTTTGGTGTCATCTGCAAACTTGCTGAGGGTATACTCTATCTCATCATCCAGGTCATTAATGAAGATGTTAAACAGGACTAGACCCAGTATTGACCCCTGGGGTATACCACTAGTTACTGGCCTCCAACAAAAGGCTCACAGACAAAAAAAAAAAAGAAAAGAAAAAAGAATCCAAGTGTGGTCCAAGATACTAATGTGGTGTTCAGGTTTTAGCACAAATAATAGGTACTTGATTCTACTGCCAAAACAGAGTCCCTCTGGATGTAGAAAAGCGTCTTAGTCCTTCCTGATAATAAGTGTGGAAGTACATGTGACCATGTGATCAGAGGTTAATTCCCTTTGTGACAGCATTTTGCAATAGTTTCAGGTCAGTAATCTTTTCTCAATGCAGTTGTATGCTCCAGTAAGCAGAGAAGTGGGCAGGAAAAATAAAAGCCTTTATGATCAGTGTTAGAGGTTCACTGCTAGCTGTGAAAGTGTACTTGATTTGTTAGTAGTTACCTGCATCTTAACTTTTATTCAGCCATTTTATCATGAAGAGTGTTAAAACATCTTGGTAATGTTTTCATGAGAAAAAACTCTTCTGCTACAACTAGGCAAGATCCCAAGAAATGTTTTTGATTCCTGGCACAGCTTTACTTCAGTATTTCTCAAGCAGAAGAATGTTACTAATTGACTCTTTTCTAGCCTACACTTTAATTGAATGCAAATGCATAAAAAAGAAGAGGAAAATGTTTTTATTTTCAAAATAAAAAGTGTATTTTGATGTTTTCAGACTATACTGCATTTATTATTTAATCAGATAATACATGATTGAAATTGTTTCAGAAAGTGACTGTGTAATTATGGGTGAGAACAATTTGCTCTCTAGAGTGGTGACGGAAAAGAACATTGGCCAAGAATAAAAAGTATATTTGATCATGGTCTTGGCTTTTAAATCACAGGATAAGATAACATTCTCAATGATATCAGCATGCAAGTTGTTTAGTGAAATAATTTAATATTATAATGAACTTTGTCAGCTAATAAAGAAAGCAAGCCAGAATAAATCACACACAGCCACGTCGCCTCCATTGTGGGGGCTGTACTTAGACACGTTAAATCCTTTTATGATTTTGTTTTCCTTATGTAAGTAGAGAGTACAAAACTAAAACCATAGTAAAGTTTATTGTGTTTAAAGCTAAAAACATGTAAAGAACAGTTGTGATAGAATTAAATTTTATATACACACTGCCTTTTCTATCACATTGTTTAACTGATTCGTATCTAGTTAAAATAATTTAACTTAGAAGTATCAGCATGTTGGTTATATCAGTTGGAATATCAGTATGTTGATTGCTATCCATTTCCATTTATCTTACATATCAATGACACTAAATTCAATTTGTTTATCTACAAACTATGTATTTTCCATTTTTGTTGATAATTTATGTTTTCTGTAGGCTCAAAATCAAAGATTATGCCCATTTACATCTACTCAGTGCTATTAATTTTAAACTAATTATGATGAATCATGTATGACAGTCCACAGGGGCTTTTAGAAAACATTGATTTATAAAGCTGTTTCTTCTAACTTTGAAGATACCCAGTAGTTCTTTTTAAGAATGAAACACATTTATATCAGTGTACTATTGCTGTTTAGATTGATAACATATTTCTTCTGTTAAAACTCATTGATATTGATCATACAGCCTACTTGTGCCATTCTTTTGAAGCTCTTGTGGATGGTTTAAAATTGCTGCAAAACTATTTCTCTTTTTTTAGTGATTGAAAATCATATTGAAATTCTCTTCCTTTGACATTTCTTCACCTAATAAACTGTGTTGAACTGTCTGTTCAGTTATAGGCTACAGATGTGATGAAGCTTTCCATTCGAACTTCCCCAAGCTACAGTTCTGACCTCATCTTTCCAAATAAATCCAAAATTACACAGATTTTGGCAACATGTTTTTATTGTTAATAATAAAACAGCAACAATATTAACTGGGGTTTAGGTCTGTTTGGCTGGCTAATAATGTTAATATTTTTTTGCAAATTAATTAGCTGCAATTTAAAAAATATTTTTATGTACTGCAACTTTGGTATGTGGTTTATGCATGAAATAGTAGTCATTGTTTAATATCTCCATATGAATGTTATATGATTCCAGCTCAGACTGTCTTTGGCAAATGAATGTGTTATTGTGCCAAAGAAAAATGAGTATATGAGATGCATGGATTACAGCTCAGCTGTTTGTGGTATTACTCCACCCACTCAGAGATCTTAGAGAATCATTTGACTTCCATGTGTGACTGGGAATTGCATTTAAAAGCTGCCATTCATATTCTTCGTGCAGGAGCTAAAATTTCCTCAGAAGCTTTTGAAGTGTTTTATTCCCAGTAGGTCACAGTATTGACAGACCTATCCATTTTTCCTGCACCCTGTCATGGCAAAACATGGCACAAAATAATCTTTTCTGTGTTTCATGTGTGCTGCGTAGAGAGAGATGCACTGCTTCTATAGAGTAGTGTAGTTTATCCCTTAAGACAGCACTCCTAGTACATATACTGCATATCAGGAAGACAAAGCACTATCATGCAATTACTTCCTGGATATGGACGGAGAAAAAAGGGGAATCAAGAGAGAAATTACTGAAAGAAATGACTTTAAAAGCATATAAAGGAAGAGGAAGTCCCATGATTTTCTTTTAGACGTGGAAGTGCTTCTGGGGCTTTTGTGATTAAATAGTACAGAAACAAAGAAATGTCAACATGAAATTGTGGTTTGTGGCTGTGCTGTTTCATGGAGGGTATACTTTAGTTTACATTACATTTTGGAGAAGCTCAGAGAAATAGCAATTAACTCTGTAATGCTGAAGTTTTTGTCAACTGTTAGTTGTTTCCCCCATATGTATGTTTTTCAAATATATTTTTTTCTTTTTCCTTGGGCTGCCTCCTTCTGTACTATCTTCATAGTTCAATACGCTTTTCCTGTTCATACAGTCTTTTCTCAAAGAATTTGCTACTAGACACTGTCAGGAGAACATACTAGCCTATATTACCCTTTCCCCAATCTAGTATTTCCATTCTTGTGTTCTTATATTATTTGCAATTGCAGTTACTGTCTGTTTTGCCACATCCTCAATATGGGTGTCTGAAAATGCCAACATGCAGAAAACCCTAATGGGTTCCAGCTAGTTTTTCAAGGAGGGCTTCCCCCCCCCCCTTTTTTTTTAATTATAGTGAACTAAACCACCACTTGAATACTCCTATATCTATTTTATAACAATTCTCTAGTATCATTGCAAAAACTGAAATATGCAATAACTTTAGACAGTAAGGAATAAATTATAGTGCATTGTAGTTAAAATAATAGAACTTCTAGCTACTTCTCGAAAGCTCCAGAGCCCATCTAAGGAAAATAGTAGCAAGGACAATTCTAGCATCGAAAACTTCAGTCTGTTCTTCTCTTGACTGCTAGAATCTTTTCACTTGTTGATTCTGAGAAGTCTAGACAGATCTGTTCTTAAGTATTGGATTTCATTTTGGTGTTATTGCACAAGTGTTTCTTTCATGGAGCTTCTGAGATGACACTGATTTCAAAAGTTTACACTGAAACCTTCATTTGCAGGATAGTTGTTGAACCATGTTCCTCTAGAGTGTCCTTGTTGATATGTCCCTCACTTACAGATTTCACACTTCATAGCTGTCACCAAACATCTTGTGCTGTTAGATACAGGCAGCGTGTTCAGCTCATCGTCCCACTTGAACCTTCAGCAGATGCAACACTTTCTGGTGCCACCGTTTGAGAACCCTGAATGATCACACCCACACCCCCCCTTAACTCTGGCTTCTACTAAACAATTGTCCTATTTATCACTGCCACCCTCAGGTTTTAGCCTTGGTCCTAAGAGGGACATTTCGTGATCTGTTCAGGAATCCTAGGGACTTTGAACTTGTTATTTACAACAATTAGGCCACTGCTTGTGGTCCTCAGTCTTATTCCACTGCTTTTCCAACTGGTAACCTTTTGCTGACCACAGAGATCAGAGATCTCTCACACAGCTTTTATCCTATATTCCTTTCCTGGATTGCCTTTTCTACCCAGACTTCAGCCTACCTCAAGCTATTTTTTTTTTTTTTCTTAACACTGAGTCTTTGCCGAAATTAACCTACCATGGTTTATAAATTCATTTTTTCCTACTCAGCTTTTCTCCATTGGCTCTGCTGCCAATAACAGATGTTCTGCTGTGGTTCCATTGTCTGTCCTTTTCAATCATTCCCAGTAGTTCCATTCTGTACTAAAATAATCCTCCAGAATTTGAGAGGAGGAGTACTTCACTTAATGCTGGCTACTCCTTATGACAGATTTTTTTTTTCTTTCAGCACTTTTAAGTTTCTAGAAAATGTCCCATTTAGTGAATATTACTGGCCAAATGGGATTTTCATCTGTGTTCCATCTTAATGAGGATTAACCTTTAATAATTAAGATAATGCTTAAGATATTCCCAGGAGAGGGATGAGTCAGATACTGTTGTATTTGATATAAAGTTTTTAAAAGATGTTGCAGAAGAAATGGCTACATTATTCAGTTTATCAGTAAAGCACCATTAAACATATTAATAATCTGCATAATGGAGGACATGAAGGAATGCAGTTAATAATAGGATGTGTTTTCTTAAGGATTCTTTGACATTCCTACCACCCTTAATAATTTCTGAATTTTTTCTTTATGTTGTTCTTTTATTTCATGTTAGCATAAAAGCGCTGAGTGCTTTGTATTGCAATTCTAAAACAAAATGTGTGACCTTTTGGGCTTGTGGCTGGAGCACCAGAGGAATCCACAAATACTGTAATTGTGTGCAGGTCTTTAAAGGAGCAAATTTTCTCCCTGGAGTGTTCCTGAAATTCTTCCATGATAGCAACAGATATTTAAAGTTTTGGCCCTGAATCTCTATCCTGCACTTACGTATTTCTCACTGATCTAAGAGCAGGAGATTGGTCTAGGGCTTGAGCTGGGAATACTGAAGTTTTAACCCAGCATCTCCTACTTGTCCACCACGTGAGCTTGGGGAGTTACTTATCCTTTCCATGTGTAAAAAAGAGTTTATAATAGCTTTCTTTAAGAGGCATTAGTTCTGCTAGTTCAATATTAACTGATGCAGAAATTAATATAACAAACCAGAACTATTATGTAAAAACTAAGAATAGTCATTCAGTAAAATCAGCTTTTTTGTAGAAGAACTTTTAGCCAGTGTATTATGTAGCAAGGAATTTTATCTTTAGAGAAGTTGTCTACTTAGCTGGGGCATTTGTATGTCTCTGTTACCACAGTATTAGAAAAATCACAGTTTTTAATGAATGTATGTTCACATAGACAGCTGTGGGATAAGGAGGTGCTACAATGTGCATTTTACAAATGACCTGGTGGAAGGGTGGAATTTGAGAATGTCCCACACTTTTAGTGAGCACTCAAAAGCATACTTACCTTCAGACAGGATGGGCACTGGTGTGTTGGATGCAGACTACAGCAGCCTTCATGTGCTCCTCTTCACCTAGAAGCGATGTCATGTAATCTGTGTCAAACTGACACAACAACCTAAAATACTTCCTAGAAAGACTTCAGCCCTGCCTATTGCAAAAACCAAACAAGGCAAATATGAGTATGTGGAGCTGGATCTTGGGAACCAACCATGTCTTGGCTAGTCATGGTTTCAGGCAGCTCAGGTACGGAAGAGGCAGAGGCTAAGTTACTCACTCAAGACTGAGCAGGAACACTGGTAACTCAGCAAGTAGAACCCAACTTCTGGGTTTGAATCTTAATCAGTATAACAACTGCCATTCCTGTTTTTCTAGAACTGTATTTAAGGTTAGTCTTCAGTTTGATTTTTTTTGTCTATAATAAAACAACAGGAAGCTGATACAAAAATCTTAGAAATGTTTTCTGGGAATATTTCAGGAAACTGATGGATACAAAGAACTGTCAATACATTCAAAAAAATATGTCTTTTTTTTGTGACCTGTGTACAGGTCACAATCCTGCAGCAAGTTCCATGTCAACACATAAGCTGTGTTCATACATAAGACAGCTCCTCCCTACCACATTATCTACATTTGTGTCTATCGATTTCTACTGTATAGTTTTAAACATTTGCCAAAATATTCCACAAGAATGTTCAGAACAAATTGTCAGAAACAATTACTTGATGAAGGATGCTGTATAACTAATGCCATTCTGTAATTATTAACTGCAATGAACAGAAATCTTTGTCAGCGGATAGTCCTACAAACAATCAGTATATTTAACAAAAAATGTAAACAGCATGTTTTTCTTTGTCAGGGTATCAAATATTTGAATGTACTAAAAAAAAAAAAAAAAAGGGGGATTCCCTTATTAGCCTATCACAGTGACAATTACACCATGCTTCTTTACTGTTTGAACTGATTGTTCTTTGTGTCGTTCCCATTCCTCATCATCTTTGTCCAGATCAAAAGTTTCTGGATAAATGGGCAGCTTGTCTTTTGGGCACTCCTCATAGTAACTTCGAACATATTTTCCAACAGACCATCCTTTGTATTCCTCAGGCATTTTGCATTCTAGGCCATTGTAGTGAACATTGTAGTGATGCTTCAACCAGTAGAAAAGATAATGAATGTTGTAATCACATCTCCAAGGATTCTCTCTCAGCCACAGTATTTTCAGAAAGTAAAGATCTTCCAGTACTCCATATTCAAAATTCTGCAAGCTGTTGTTCGATAGATCCAGCTCCTCTAAGTTACTGAGGCCTGAGAAAGCAGCTAGTCAATAAAAAAATAGTTATTGGTACCTTATAAAGATAAGTTAGAAAAAACCATGCATATCTGCAACAGGAAAAACATTTTCAAATTTATACAGTAATTAAATTTTTTTTGGCTAAAGGCTACAAAAAAGACTTTTCAAACACTGAACTTTAAAATATGGCTTGTGCCTTGAGGAGTGACATTTTGGTATAAGTATATCAATATTAGGGGAGTTGTATTGCTGGTAGTTATAAAACACTTAATGAGCATGCATGAGTGTAGAATAGGGACAGCGAAGGTGAATGAATGTTTGATTTGCTCGAAGAAGTCTACCGTTATTGTCATGATACAGAAGTAGAAATATGGAAATTGATTATGTGTTAGACAATATGCAAGGCTAGTAGTTTTTGTACTTATGTATGTATTTGTGTGTGTGTATAGAACCTTTAAATTAATATTTTAAGATATGGAAGATAATAAACATGGAGCTTCATAATAATGCTTCTGAGTCACATTTCAGAGAGCAGTTCATACTTTTTGCAGGTACACTGTTCCATTTAATGGCAAAAATCTTAATTTAAATAAATTGACTATGTGTAATGTTAAACTTCATAAGTACCATTTTGCTGATGTTACCACTTTCTACTGCTGTTTAACTTCCAAAATGCTACTAGAGAAGGCTCTTTTTGCTTCATACTTTCTATTTCTCTCTCTCCTTGTGTCTTCTTTCATAATTAAAAACCAAATACACATAGGCGCTAAACAAATTGCTAAGGTCACTTGAGTTCTAATAATATATAACTTAAGAGCAATTATACGTAGTGATTTTTAACCCAACAGAGTTTAAATCCTTTGGGTTTGTCTATTACTTTATTGCTCAATATAATTTAAAAGCAGCCTCATTACATGACAAGTTTTCTTAGATTTGGCAAAGATATTAAACTATTTAGCATTTTGGGAAATGATTAGCCTTCAGTCTGCAGAATTAAGTTTTTGCACTTGGTTGGTTTAGTATTGAGAAAGGGCAGCTGAAATCAGTCTCTCTTCATTGACATCCATGATGAATACATTTCAGTGCAAACCTTTATGAATTGAGTGGTACAAAAGGTAAAATTTGCACCAACTTCTAGATTTTTAAATCCGTTTTCCCCCACATTTATATCTGATAGAGACATTGTCAAAGTTTGTAATTAATAAAACACAAATAACTTTTTAAAGAATATTTAAAATTATTCTTACCAGGATCAATGTAAGCTATTCCATTACTGTTTAGGTTTAATATCTTCAGTTCACTGACATCTTCAAACTCTTTGGCTCGTAGTTGTCTAATTTTGTTGTTGGACAAATCAAGTTTAACTATATCTGGAGGTATGTTACCTGGAATTTTCTTTAAATCTTAAAAAATGAAAAAGACATAATGTGTCAGCTTTAGATTATTCTTACTGCTTAGGTATCACAGTTGCATACCACACAGAATTTTGTCAGTCTAGTATAGTTTCTTGTTTTCTTTCCCTTTTATCCCCACTACTAGTGTCAACATATTTTTTCAACTTCTGAATTTCTTTGCTTTGTTCACTTCTATCTTTACATTTCATGTGAAAATTGCTGTCTTCGTTAGTGCTTATAGTAAAACCTCTTTCTGTATTTTACATTTTTATTTTAATAGAACTGTACTATTCATTCACCTAGGGGTAGGGTAGGTAGTGAAGTTACTATGCTAATAAAAAGTATGTGTGAAGGGCTTGATCATTTAAAGAAAATAAACCAGAGTAACTATATAAAAAATGTTCATTGGTATGTGAACATCTTCCATAACCAAATTATAGCGTGCTATCTTACATCCTTTGCTTTGTGTTGCCAAAAGGTAAAACGTTCTAAATTTTATCAGCAATAAAAATGCTAGTTGTTACAGTATTTATAGTAGTATGTATAGTTCTAATTATAGTTCTGAAGTTACAGTTATGTAGTGTTAGTAATAGTTAAGACTTTATATTTGTTACGATACTTACAGTTGTTATATGTCCAGGCAGCATAGTGGTATTCTGTCTATCTACTTCTCTATCCTACTTGTATCATTGGCATTACCAAAGTAGCCAAGCATCTCTCAGTCATCTGTTTATGTATCCTTACAGTGTTCCTTGCAGAAGAGTTACAGAAAGAATAGCTTCTAGTTCAGTAGTAAGGGCACATTCTTGAGAAGTGCAAACTGGTTTGAATCTTCTCAGCATAATGTTAATAAACCTAATCTCCAGGATTATGTTTACTCAATGAGTGTTCTAATCCTGGGCTGTTATTACAAGAAAATGAGCGGTATCTCTTATTTGACCATCTTTGAATGAAAGCAAGTAGTTTCTGGATCTGTGCTGCAATTTGTGTTGTCAGTATACTTCTGAAGTGCTGAAGATGTCTAATGCATCAGGTATTCTCGAGACTAAATCCCAGAATCACAGAATCACTAAGGTTGGAAAAGACCTGTAAGATCATCAAGTCCAACCATCAACCAACCAACACCACCATGCCCATTAAACCATGTCCCACAATGCCTCGTCCACATGTTCCTTGAACACCTCCAGGGATGGTGACTCCACCACTTCCCTGGGCAGCCTGTTCCAATGCTTCACCACCCTCTCAGTAAAGAAATTTTTCCTAATATCCAATCTAAACCTCCCCTGGTGCAACTTGAGGCCATTCCCTCTTATCCTATCACTCGTCACTTGGGAGAAGAGGCCAACACCCACCTCACTGCAACCTCCTTTCAGGTAGTTGTAGAGAGCGATGAGGTCTCCCCTCAGCCTCCTCTTCTCCAGACTGAACAACCCCAGCTCCCTCAGCCGCTCCTCATCAGACTTGTGCTCCAGCACAAGCAACATATTGGAGTCTTCCTGCCTTATATATGAATTTGAGCAGAGCTTTGGTATTATAAATACATAAATATTATAACTACTCCAGCCTGCTGTGGTTGGAGCGCTTCCTGCTTGTGCAGATGTCAAAGTTTCAGGGCCTATTTATCACCAAATGAATTCAAATAATGCTGAATTTAGAGACTTGGAGAGTTTGGCAGTACTAGAAAGCAGATTTTTTCAACTGCTCTTGCAAATACAAATTATTTTACAGAAAAGCAAACAGAAGTTACTTTTGCATCCAACTTTTGTTGCTTTTTTTGGTAAAACAGAATCAAGGACATAGGATACTTTCATTTGAAGTATCACTGGTCTGATGAGATATAAAGTTCTTCAAAAAGGAGAACAGACACATGGTTAGATGTATTTTTAAGATGTTTCTTTCAGGAGCTTCCTGACATTAACTGAAAGCTGCTGACCTGTTGTCATATCTCCTTAGAGATACATAGTACTGGTATACTGCTTGTCACTCCATCCCCTCCATTGTAAAGGAAAAATGGATTGCAGCTTTTCATGTCATCTTACTGGTTTGGCAACTGATGCACCTTTTTTCCTACTCTGAAATCTTGTCCATGTGGATTTAGAGAAATTTTTGTGTTTTCCCTGGATTTTGGGTGCATTATACTCCTATTTCTGATGAAAATTCCAATGAAATTGTGCATCTGCTTCACAGTAATCATATGCAAAGACAGTAAGTACAATGCTTTCATCAAAGATTACCATATCTTCAGAAATTCCAAATGTCCATTGGATATCTGCATCCACCTGTCAAGCATATGCACAGTAGATCTGATACTTCCTGAAAAATATTGAACGTGTCCATGCTAGACATTCAGGAAGTCCTGGACTGATATACTTAGTTCCTGACCTGAAGGAGCGAGTCCCTGTACCCTCTAGTACACTCATGTAGAGGTTGAAGTAACTTTATTTCTTCATTATTAGTACTGAAGACAGTAAGCCATTTTTTAAAAAATACCATAAAAGCCTGTGAAACTCCCATGGATAGCAGACCACACTGAATGTTTCTACAAACTTAGAGAAAAAAGTAACATTTTTCTTGCCAAAAGTTTTTGAGTATATTCATGTATAAAGCTCATCTCTTTTATACCGCTAAATGGGGAGAGCTGGGAATTCAGTCTTTTCTTATATTAAGGTTATAATATGTGCCCGGTTTTTGTTCAGTAGCACAGTTTACTGGAGACATAAGATAATAATGATATAATTAAGATCCTATAAAGTATAATTAAGATCATAATCTGTAATCTAATAATTAAGATCCTATCTACAAGGAAATGTAAAGTAGGTGAATATTAAGAAATCAATATATGTTAGCCAGTAAAAAAGCATAAATCATTAATAAAAAAGATGTAGCTGCATGGTAAAGCAAAGAGAAAAGTGAACCATAGGAAGAAGAAAGGAACTTAACAGGGTGGAAAAAAGTAAAAACGTGGACCGTTTTTTATTACATACATAGTAAATAAACCGTGTAATCAAATACTGAGATCGTTAATTCTTTATATTTGGGTATTGTCTGTTTCTACTGACTTCTGAGCTTGTTTCTGGCATTAAGATCCAAGAATAAGGGCACACAGAGTTTTTACATACATTTAAGTCACTGTTAAAGCAAACAGAAGTTTAGCCAACACGTTGCAAGATACAAGTGGGCAAAACATACTGCAGTGATTTGGTATTGCAGGCTATGCTTCACAAAAGTTGGGAAAAAATCCTCCCAATTTTGGCTACTTCTAGTAATACTTTTTATTTCAGATTTGTAATGTTAAAGAATGACTGTCTTTTGAATTATTTTGTTGTTTGCTTTGTTTCATCGTGGGATAAAATGTGGGAAATATAAAGCACAAATAAATGTGCTCTTTTGTGTTGATATATGCCTCAGCTGGTTTAGCCTTAAGGCCTAACGGTGGCTTTTAGGAGCCTGAGAAGGATTTAGGAATGGAATGGATCCAAGTGTCTGAAAAACATTTCTTGAAGGCCTTTCAACTTTGAAACATTTGCTGGGTGCTGGGAGGAAGAACACAGAAGAGGTATTTCTTTGTGAACAAAAGCATACAATTTCTTCCTTTAGTAGAAGAAATCTTGCACAGAAAATGTGAGGATGCAATGGTTCTCCTTTGCAGTCAGGTTCCTTTGGGCATTGTAAGCACAGCTGGCTGCTCCAGTCCTGCTTCACAGCTCACTTCTGTCAAAATTGTTGCTATCTTTGTGTTTGTACACTGGAAAGAAGAAGACACTCTGTGCTTTTCTCTACCAGTACAACAATTTCAGCACAGCTGTAATTTGACTGATTTGTATGTTTATAGTTGTAAAATCTGGCTAGTGAGGTGCTGGTCCTTCAGTAACTTAATTATGTGCTTTATTTTATTCCTGTTGATTTTTGGTGGATATCTTATAAAAAAGCACTAAAGAATATCTGTAGAATTGGCGCTGTAGAGTAGAGGTAAAATGCTTGTCGTTACGAGAGAAAAACAACAGTATTCGTTAAAGTAACTAAAGCGAGTACTAGTGCTATATTAATTTGCTGTAAATAATATGTGAATAAATGTATTACAGGAGCAAGAATATTAAAATCATTAATTCAGTTATAAGGACAGATACAAACCTTTTCTTTTGCAGTTCAGAGTTGGTACAGGAAACACATACATGTGGCACAAAGAGGAATCAAATTCTGGTTTGAGAGCTTCAGGCTTCTCCTGTTTTATGTTTTGGGGGTCCTGACTGTCCTCTTCACTACATAGCTGCTCAGCTTTTATCTGCTTTAGCTTTTGATTTTTCAGTTCTATTGGTTGCACACACTTGGCATAATTTCCCAAATTCCTGTTTGTTGGAACCTGTAGCATTGTAACAAGAGTTTCTAGTTCACAGTTGCAATGCCAAGGATTATCATAAAGACGTAGGTAGTTTAGACTGGGCGTATAAATAAAAATCTCCTCGGATAAACTCTTAATTTGGTTATGCTGAAGTAAGAGTGTGGTAAGTTTATTCAAGCCAAAAAAAGCCTCGCTCTCAATTTTTGTTATATCATTCTGTTGTAAATCCAGACTTTTCAGTACTTTATACTTGGAAAACATATTATTCTTCAATTTACGAATCCTGTTTCTTGCTAGCAGCATGTGTTTTAAATCCTCTGGCCAATCAGGTGCCACAAAAATCAATTTTCTTTCCTGACAATCTAGGTATTTCTCATGAAGATAAGTGTATATATCACATGGCAGGCCTCGGGCATTGCGCTTAACAGTACTAGATGCTTTCCTTAAGATGTTTTCCCTTTCATTGTTTCTTAGACTCCTATTCCTTGTCTTCCTACAGTCAGATGCTTTACAAAGAAGGAGTAGTAGTATAATAGTAACTACTTGCATCCTGACATTCAGCTGGCCCCAGTTATTTTCTGTGACAGCTGGAACAGTTGAAATTTTTGGATAGTCTTAATCAGTCTTGTACAGATCTGAGGAGGCACAGCTGGGGTGTGTGGGATCCCTGTGTTGGAAGAAAAGTACAACATTAGAACAGATGAAACAACATTTTCATGGAGGCTTGTACATAATATGCAGCATTCAGTCAAGTACTCCATCATCACACTACTTGGAACTTCACAAATACTTTGAAGATTTAATGTCCTATCTCTTTTTTTTTGTTTTTGTTTTTACTGTCTCTGGTCTGCTGTCATTCATTTTGATTAAACATGGGAAACTATATGGACCAATTTCTAACTGGTCTTTGTTAGAAGGTTCTCACATATTCAGGAAAATGGTATCAGGCTGAATCTTCTTTGTGTTTAAGTTCATCTTGCAAGATGAGCTTGAAAGAGGAGCTTGAGGCTGATATTTTCCAGCTTTCTGGGTGTTGACCCACTGGAACATATACAGAGCCAGACCAAGGAAAGTCATCCAGTGCCTATCAAACCGCCAGTTTTAGACTGTGCTCAAGTGTGGACTTGCTTTCAGGTTGCGCCCCAATTTATCATAACCAGCCCTGCTACTACCAAGTGTCTTTCATGATCCATGTCAGGTGGACAAAGTTGGCTGGACTGTTCTGAGAAGGACCCAAAAATAATCTTTTTCAAGAGCCTATGAGGCTATATGTCATCTGAGCTTAGGCAGAGTGCAAAGGGAATCCACGCATGCTGGCCATGGCCTGCTGCAAACCACTTCCAGGTCTGGCTACCTGAGAAAGGAGAGTACAGAGGGGTAAGCCAGGAGCTTTTGCCTTTCCAAGAAAGCCAAACACAATTGTTAGGAATTATTATTAGGGGAAGACAAGGACTGCTCCCTGCAACCGTGTCCAAAATTGCCTCAGTATTTTTATTAATTTTTTCAGCTATGTTCCCTCCTGAATTTCCTGTAGTACTCCTGTGCACTGCCCTTTTCACAGAATCACAGAATCACAGACTGACAGGGGTTGGAAGGGACCTCTGGAGATCATCTAGTCCAACCCTACCGCCAGAGCAGGTTCACCTAGAGCAGGTTGCACAGGAATGCATCCAGGCAAGTTTTGAATATCTCCAGAGAAGAAGACTCCACAACCTCTCTGGGCAGCCTGTTCCAGTGCTCTGCCACCCTCAAAGTAAAGAAGTTCCTCCTCATGTTTAGATGGAACTTCCTATGACCAAGTTTGTGCCCGTTACCTCTCGTCCTGTCACTGGGCACCACTGAAAAAAGACTGGCCCCATCCTCCTGGCACCCACCCCTTAAGTATTTATAAGCATTGATAAGATCCCCCCTCAGTCTTCTCTTCTCCAGGCTAAAAAGACCCAAGTCCCTCAGCCTTTCCTCATAAGAAAGATGTTCCAGTCCACTGGCATCTTCGTAGCCCTTTGCTGTATCCTCTCCAGCAGCTCCCTGTCCTTCTTGAACCGGGGAGCCCAGAACTGGACACAGCACTCCAGATGCGACCTCACCAGGGCAGAGTAGAGGGAGAGGATAACCTCCCTCCACCTGCTAGCCACACTCTTCCTGATGCACTCCAGGATGCCATTGGCCTTCTTGGCCCCAAGGGCACATTGCTGCCTCATGGTCATCCTGTTGTCCCCCAGGACTCCCAGGTCCCTTCCCACAGAGCTGCTCTCCAGCAGGTCAGCCCCTAACCTGGACTGATGCATGGGGTTATTCCACCCCAGGTGCAGTACCCTTGATTTTCAGTGAAGTTTGGCCACAAGGTTGTGTTTCTTTAGAAACATTTTAACCCCTCAGGTTTTTGTATTTTCTAACTTCTTTCCATCTCACAATTTTCCTAGTTTTGATAGTCAGTATCATTCTGTCTGAAACATTTTTTTTAATTCTTCACTGTTTGGCTTATCTACTTAGTTACTTTTTCATTATGACTGTGGACATCTTTGTGTTATGCTCAGTCCTTTTTCACCTTAGCACCTGGGAAGGTATTGAATCCCAATCTCAAGTCCAGATCATTGCACAGATGTTCTGTTTCTAAAACACTGTTGTTGGGGCTCAAAAAACTTTTTTTTTTATGTGGAGGAAATGTGGCAAAATAAGTCAAGGCAAAATTCTTTTGAAAGCAAAGAAATTTCACATTTTTAAACAAATTGGTACATCAGTTTAAACCACATCTTGACTGTAGGGCCTTCTCAGTATTTGTGCAGTTCTTGCGCATTAGACAGGTGGAGCAGTCCTGTCTGTGCGTGCTACTACATCCCTGTAATCCATGTGGCCAGTTAATATTACCTTTGAAAACCCATTGATTGGTTTTGCCATTTTGTTCCTGTAGTTGCCAGTGTCTATCTGCATTCAGATTCTGTTAGTTCACAGTGTGAATGAGTGTTTGCATTGACAACTTTATCCTTTACATGAAAAATAAAATTTTATTTGTAACTTTTTGGCAGCTATAGGCTAGTCAGTGTAAAATGATCACGTGTTTTAATAACTTGAATCATAACCGGAATCCTCTGTGTTGTTTTGAACTGTCCACCATTCTGGTAATGTGATAGCTCATTCTATTCAGGAGAGCTTGGAAACAGAAAAAGAAGAACTTTAGGGAGGAAAGGTGATAAATAATTATGGAAATATTTTTTCCTTTTCCTTTCCATTTTCTGGGTCTGAACTGGAATTTTTTACTAGTGTTACATTCAGTCTGCTAACTAAATTATGCTCAGCTGTAATAACAAAATCAGCAGCTGCTTTCAGTAGCATGTACAGGTTCACATGTAAAATTACAACTGTGTCTCATTTAGTGCTAGGGCAAAAAACTTTTAAGAGGCATGTAATTTCTGTGGCTTAGCAGCCTTAAGGATGATTTTAATTGGTTAGGTTCTTCTGAGTTGTGCAATCCCTCTCAGTATTGTCCTACTCTTCAAAAAGGCACTGAGTTAGACAGTATTGCAGGATATCAGTGAAGTCACAGTCCCCGTAGAAAAGAATATACAGATCTGTTGTTGTATTAATGCTTGATTGCAATTGAAAATATGTATTTAGCTTACCATGTGAAAATTTGATTTTAAAGATTTTTTTAATATATTTCTTTTAACTCTGTAAACTTTCATATTGCATTTTCCATATTAGGTAGGCCTCTTTTTTCATTTCAGTTTAGACAGATCAGTTATTTTTGAAGGTTAGATTAAGGCAAAAGGTATTACTATGTTTAATAGGATTACTATGTTTAATAGGATTCAAGATTTGGCAGAGGAGCGGCTGAAGGGATGTGTGTTGTTTCTAGTGTCAGGTATCTATCTTTCATTATTTTGTTAGAATTGCAACAATCTCTGCAAAATAGGAGTTTCCAAAAATAATAGATTATACGCACACAGAAGAGACTTATGTCAGGCAGCTAAATTGTCTGAAACTCCATACCTGCAGAAGATACGCAGGGCTTTTCCTGCAATTGGTCTGGTGGCTGCACCTCTACTTTCAGAGGGAAGAATTGTTCGTGTATATAATTAGATACTGATGTCATAATATATGGGTGGGAGGGACAGATAAACCTATGTGGAAAACCTATTTCTGGCATTTCCTAACACCAAATTGCTTGATTAGGTAGCTTTCTGGTCCTTTGGTAACATAAGACTGAAAACAGCTTGGTTCCTAAGCCAGCCATTAGTTGATGGAGTGTAAGACGACACATTTCCTCAGGACAGCTTACTCCAACTTTGTATTCTACTGTTGGGTTTTTGTGCTTTCTTCTCAGTAGTCTGCTGTGGCCATGGTTTCAGGGAGGATATTGGCCTAGATGGACTGAATCTGTAATAGGAATTCTTACATTTGTGTCGTACACTGAGAATTTGAACTGTTCACCTTTAATATTACTTTTTTCTTTTTAATATTTAGGTGAATGTAAGAATTTGCAAGACTTAAGTCTTTCTGAATGCCAGGGATTAAATGTAAGTACTACAGACTTTTTCCACAAACTCTAATTTATACCGAGAAGGAAGATTTTTTAAAGTGCTGTGGTTATTTGGGTACACAAGTCTTCCTGATAAAAAGTAGAGACTTGTGTTCTTAAGTACTTTCAAAATGGAGTTAAGTAGGATTCAGAGATACTCAGTGAAGTTCTCATCTGTTTTCTACAGTGCCGGGGCAAAATGATGTATTCAATCTCAATTAATTTTAATAAACAGGCTTCAAAACTTCACCAGTCTGGGGGCAGGGGTTTTTTGTTATTTTAAGTTTGGAGTTGTCAATAACAATACATTGTAATCCTATCTTGTTTCCAAGTTCCTTTATTCCTTCATTCAGTAGTACACTTGAGCTCTAAAAATGTCTCACTAAATTTCTAGATACTTGTGAGAGCCTTTATTTGAAAGGTGTTTAAGTATGCAATCATCGTTATATATTTGTCCATTCTTTTCCTTTAACATTTTCAGTTTTATCTTGCTTCCATGCTCTTTACTGTTTTTTCATTGCTCTTCTCTGATGGAAAAACAATGTTTAACTCTGCTTTAATTAATAATTTCTTAGAAACAATACTGATATTTGCAAATTTTTCTAATAATAAAATAAATCTAAAAATTTTTTTTTTTTTTTTAGAAATTATGGTTCTTAATAGAGTCGTATAATGTATACATCCATTTATAGGCTATTTATAGTGTTAAGTGTATAAACAAATAATGTGGTATAGTTTAGTTGTCTTTGGAGTGAAGTGTATGTCCAGGGGTCTAGCCTAGAAACACGCCAACATTTACACACAAGGTTTTAAAAATTACCATGGATAAACTACAGCTTATGAACTTCATACAAAAATAG
The DNA here is from genome assembly GCF_030936135.1 of Gavia stellata. Lineage (NCBI taxonomy): Eukaryota > Metazoa > Chordata > Aves > Gaviiformes > Gaviidae > Gavia > Gavia stellata. The sequence goes on along the minus strand of NC_082597.1, from coordinate 14,236,095 downwards.
CATATGATGGTCGAGTTAGAGAGGCAAGAGCTGCTGAAGAATCATGAGGTTCCAATTTATAATACTCTGTTTTGGTTCTGCTTTACGTATATCTTCATCTCTGTCCTATGTTGATGTTAGCTTTATTGCCAAGTATCTTGTTCTCACCATTTTCACAGATCATGTAATTTTCTTTGCTATACCAGCTACAAGAAAGGGATAAAGGTATATTATATTATGAAGTTCTTTGAGTAACACTGTAGAATCATCTTGCTACATAACATAATAATTGCTATATGTTATTATAATTACAGCATAATATTTAGAGGTTGTATGCTTCTCAAGGATCGTCTTGATTGTAGGTTCCTGCATGAAGGCATTGAGTTAAAGAGGGCCAGGGCTTGCCAAATTGTAAAGACTCAAACAGTGTTTCATAATTGTCTGTTCTGTCTGGTTGTTAGCATGCTTACTAATACACATTTTGGTATGTACCAGCAAGCACATTCCTAGGTGATGCCAGGGCCTGGTTCATGGGATAGCAGGGACTTGCTGATTACACTCTTGCTAATACAGCCTAGTATGCAGTTGGCCACCTTTTTCAAAAGGGCACACTGTTGACATACATTGAAATTGTTATTGACCAGGACTCTCAGGTCAATGTGTTTGATAGCTGCTTTCTGTCCAGTGTTTAGACTGTACTGATGCATGGGGTTATTTAATCCCAGATGCAGTACTTTGCATTTGCCTTTGTTGAACTTCATGAAGTTTGTCAGCCCATTTTTCCAGACTAAATGTCTCTGAATAGCAGTTCTAGCCTCCAGTGTATTGACACTCCCGTCAGTTTGGAGTAATTTGTGAATTTGCTGAGAATGTACTCTGTTCCTATCATCCAAACAATTTATAAAGACATTTAACAGTACTGGTCCCCATATTGACCCTTGAGGAATGCCAGTTGTTGCCACAAGTCACCAATGGGACTTAGCAGCATTGGTGACAACCCTTTGGCCTGGCAGTCCGGACAAATTTTCACTCACCTTGAAGTCCACTTATCTAGCCTGTATCTTACCAATTTGGCTATAAAAGATACTGTGGCCTGTGTTGAAGGCCTTGCTGAAGACAAGATACACCACAGCCACTTTTCTCCCCTTATCTCTAGATCCAGTAATTTCATCATAGAAAACTATTGCCTTAGTGACAAGAGACAGCTTTCTTAGTACTCTTGGATGCATCCTCTCTTGTCCCATTTCCTCAGGTCCTCCCTGACATTATCGTCTTCTACCATAGATATTGCTTCACTCCCACAGACTCTGCTAGTAGGCTCCTGGGAGGCACCTGGGAAGCCTTAAGACAAGCCTTAGCAGTAAAAACTAAGGCAAAAATGTCATTGAATACCTTGGCCTTGAAGATCAGCCAACTCTCCTGGGCCCCTTTGCCCTCCAGGGCTGTTTACCACAAGATCCTGTTAAGCAGATCCCTAAACAAGCCAAAATCTGCTCTCAAGTTCAGGCTTTTTCTTCTACAATTTGTCCAAGTTTCTTCTCTCAGGATTTTAAACTCCTCATTTTCGTGGTTGCAGTAACCAAAGCCACTCTAGTTCTTCACATCCTTGACCAGTTTTTCCTTGTTTGTGAAACAAGTACAGAAGAACATGTTCCCTAGACCACTCGTCAGTCACCTGGATCAAGAAATTGTCTTCAGCACACTGTAGAATTCTCCTGGATTGTTCGCCCCCAGTCATATTGTTCTTCCAGCAGATATCAGAGTGGCTAAAGTCTCTCATGAGTAACCAGGGTAGGCAACTGTAAGGCTTCCTTCAGCTGCCCAAAGAAGGTTTCATCTACCTTCTTTTCTTGGTCAAGCAGTCTGTAGCAGATACCTACCACAATGTAATCCTCACAAGTCTATCCTGTAATCCTTACAAATAAGCTCTCAACTGACTTGTCACCCATTCCAAGGCAAAGCTCCATGCATTTAGGCATAACTTTGCATAGAGTGCAACCTGTCCTCACCTTCCTGGGCTGTCATTCCTAAATATTCCGTAACCATTCATTGCAGCCCTCCAGTTGTGTGTGCTACCCCTTTGCATCTCTGGAATCCCAATGAAATCGTAGCTCTGCACCTGTGCATGGACTTTGATCCCTACTGGTTGATTCCCAGGCTACAAGTGTTTGCATTCAGACACGTGAGATGGACCCCTGCTTGTGCTGCTTTCACATGGAAGATATCAGAGTTTTCCCCATCATGCTATCCCCCCAGTGCTTTCTCACCACTCCCTATGCCTTCAGTTCTCTTCAGGTTACGGTTATCTTCTGTCAACATACTTATTTTAATGATATCACCTCTCACAAATCCTTTGTTGCAGGAATATATTTCAAAAGCACAAACTGGCATCTTTAAAGTTGATTGGTATTGAATTTCCAGATATTCTGATGGTCATTTTGCCTGATAACTGAAATAGTAAAAAGGTGACCAAAACATGGCAAAAGATACACACTCAGCAATTACATTTCCATATATAAGTGCTGACTTTTTGCCTTTCTATTATATTGGCATTTACTGTGAAATATTCTCCTTACTAGGAGATTTGTTCCCATTATATTCTAATGGGATGATATATAGAACAGTATAGGTAGTACCACTTTTGCAGGTCAATAAAACATGGAAGCCTTATAATTACTCAAATCTAATGTTCCACCTAGAGGGTAGCACTAAACAGGAAGCATTTTGTAAATGATATTACTGGTTAAAGAAGTGTACCAGAGTTTATGGAGAAAATTCACCGGTGGTTTTAGATACCAGGACTGGCTAACAAGAATTTTGGTTTAGCAAAATATGTAAACGTGTGCTAACCTTCAATCATGTGAAAAGTCCCCTGTGCTCTGTAGGACTGTGTCGTGTATAACGTTTCCTTGAATTGGAATGTTAAAATTACCATACTTCAAGCGAGTAACAGTAGCATCATGTGTTTTCTCAGTATTCTAGTTTGAGGCTTCCAAAGAAAATGGCTGTGATGTATAAAAATTATGATGATTTAAGGATACTTATTCATGTTTTTTTCCCTTGTTACTCTGCATAAAAACGTAAGATAAATTAATACAAATATAATTTTAATGTACTTCTGGAATACCTTTTATTCAGGATGAATCAGTGAGACTCATATCAGAAAGTTGCAGAGCTCTTCTCTATTTAAATCTGTCTTATACAGATATTACTAATGGAACACTACAACTATTGTCAAGGTAAAATTAAACAGAAATACAAAAGTGTGTTTCTTTTAATCTTGCAGGAAACTCGGAGGCATATGTAGTAGAAATACTCTTTTTGAGTGATTTACAGGATTCTGTCTGCTATACAAAATGAAAAATGCCCCATACATTTGACTTAGATAGCAATTCTTTTCTCTTTCTAGTATAATTAAAAATATACACTAGATTACGCTATATATTTCACAGATTTTTACAGAAACTTTTAAAAGAACATGCTAGCCAAAAATTTCTTGGGCATGTCCAGTTACTCATGATGATGCAAGAAGTTTGCAAGTTAGATATGTTCTTAAAAATTTATTTTTGCAAGAGAGGCTTGTGGATAGATGTATTGTGTAAGCCAAGGCCTAGTGTGACAACTGCAAAAGAAAGAGTTATTCCAAACTCTTATTTGGAAGGTCAGTGAGCTGAAGGCAGATAATTTACATTCTTACAGAGGTCTCTCATTCCTGCTTTAGATGTTTCCCTCCATGAGACTCGAAGTCTGCCTGGTAGGTAGAATTGCTGCATTAAAAGCTGCCATAAAGGAAAAGAGGCATGCTGGTCCGCAATAGCAGCCGTCACAAAGATGTATATAGATTTGAAGATAGTTGTACATTGGTTCTCTTTCCTATGAGGAAAACTAATGTCTTCCTTCCAGCAGCAGCCCCACAAAGTCCAGAAACATGTTTTTCTTTTGCATTTGCATAATACATTTTGACTTTTGTTTTTCTCAGTCTATAATGCCATATCCTTATATAATTAATATTTGTTTCGGCAAACTTTTCCATTTAGTGTCTCCAATCTTACCACTCATCTCTTCATCAGTATTATTCTTGTCATAATCTGTGTTTTCTCCATGTTGGCTGATATTTTGTCTTTTTAAATTTTCATATATTTGTATTGAAGTTTGGAACGGCTGTTCTATAGGTAATCTCAGTGTATGTTATTCTGGTTCCCTGAGCATGCTGTTGCCACCAGAAGTCAGAACTGTCCATTTCTTTTGATGCATAAATAGCATGTACCCAAGAAAGAATTCTCCAGAGTAGGTGAAGCTTTCAATGCAATAAAATGTTTAGAACAAAACCAAAAAATTCTCCACTGACAAAATATATTTTGCAGTTAACTTGTACCTTGTTAATAAGAAATTCTCCCAGTCACACATGATGCTTCTGATATAAAACTGTAAGAGGCCACTGGTTTTATTGATAATTTTTGGACAAAAAGCAAAGCTCATTGTTTCTGAGATTATGGGGATGTACAAAAAGTTGCTGTCCTGTGAAGATTTTGATAGCAGACAAATTTCATAAACTTTTCACATGCCATCTCAAAAGCATTAACTCACCACGGGTCCTGTGTAACAAGGTAACTAATACAAAGTTCTTAGAGGTGGCAGTATTGCAGTATTGCATTTCATAATACTGCATGTGAAGTTTGCTATTGTATATCAGGTGTCCGTTATTAGAACAAGGAACAAGCGAAGTGTAGGCTGAGTATGCTCAAAACTGGTCATTTTTGATTCTCTCCTACTGTTCTATACAAACATTTTAACCTCCGTATTACACAACGCAGATCATCAGCTACAATTTCCCTCTGAAAAGTTCTGTTGCATATGGTAGACATGAATATTGTCTATCAGGAGTAAATGTCAGAAGGTGATTTTGTCAGATTGCTTTAAAACAATGATCCTGAGATTGCTGATGCCAAAATTGATTGAAAAACCGGTATGACAGAATTCCTGCAGAATTTAGCTGTAACACAAAACAAGGATTTTTAGTAGTCTGTGTGCTCAAGCTTAAGTTTTAAGAAAGCTGTCACTTTAAAAATGGCAGAAGGCGGCATGTGTTAAAATTCCTAGGTCAGAAAAATGGGTCATATGACCTGTAAAGAAAGTTAGTGTCTATTCAAGAGTATTGGAAGGTTTTGATCACAGTCTTCAAAATGCGGTAAGAAAGGCTTCCCTGTCTCTTAAGTTGTGCAACCTTGTAGCAACATATACTTTAAAAAGACTCAGAACTGCCAGTGTATAAAAAACAGTCTCTTAATTTATTATCATCTATTTTGTCGGATAAATGTGGAAGTGTAGTCTGAGTTTGATTTTCCCCACTCATTTCTGTGGAATATGTCACTAAAATGCAAAAAAGCATATGCTTCTACAAAGAAGGATACTTCTATTTCTGTATTTAATATGAATTAAATGTTTACATTTTAAAAAAATGCACCACAAAAACATGCCCTTACATTCTAATATCTGGTTCTGATGCACGTTGTCTCTCTTGTTTTTTTTTTTTCATGAAATGTAACCTTACATTTAATTTCTTCATATTTTTGTATTATCCTTTTTTTTACGATAACATTCTTTTCCAGCTTCCTATCTCTTTTTTTTGTGTTCAGTTCAAGTTAGCATGTTTCCCCACTCTATACTGAAAGTATAAAGTCAGTTCCAAAAATGTATGCCACTCCTTAAGCAGTCAGCTCCTCAGTGGGTGTTCCCATCTTTCTTCAAAATGCCTGCTTTTGCTGACTTGCAGAACTGCATGACTATATCCCTACAACTAAATGTCTACCAGAGCAGTAGGTCCTAATTCTAGGTTTTGATTTTCTGTATGCTTTCATTTGTGGTGCTTGTGGCAATTGTTATTTATTCCAGTTAGAAATGTAGTTCAACAAAATGAATAGTTTTCAGTATGTTATAAACCAAAGCTGCAGAACTTAAGTATATTCGGAGTATAGATTCTTGCTTTTACAAAATGCTGTTGATTAACATTTTCCATTTACACAGTTTGCTTTCTTTTAACTAATGTTTAGTATAAAGAAATATTTTCCAAAAGAACTGATCAAAACCTAACATTGGATGATTCCCTTTTGGATAATTCCCTTTTGTATCTCTTTCAATTTTTCAGATTCTTTTAATAGTACTCTTCTAAATAATTATATGACTTGAGAAGCTGTAACGGTACATTTATGCTTTTAACATCCTTTGATAGAGTTCTGGTTTTCATTTCCAGCAGGCACTGTTTGTAAAATCAATGGCAAAGTCAGTCCAGCAAACTTATACTGAAAAGTCTATTAGCTTTCACAGTATGTACACAAAAATCCCAGTTAATTAAAAAAGTATGCTTTTGCCGTTATTTGAGATAACTTTAAAATGTTACTGTTTTCATATGGTGAAATATGTTGTATGATAGTGCTATTCCCCAGCACTATTTGCAATACAAGGAGCAGAGAAAAAATTGCAGCAGAAGAAAGGGACTTTCAAACTTCAGCAAGGAGATAGTTCTATTTCATATCAAGCATCTTTTCTTTACAGTAATTTTAAGAATACTTTAACTATGGTATTTTGTGTTCTTTTGATTCTGTAACATACCCTTGTAATAATTTGCTCTCTATTTTGTTTTTTTGCAAAGCAGCTTCCCCAATTTACAGTATCTGAGTTTAGCTCACTGCAGAAAATTCACAGACAAAGGTTTACTGTACCTGGGCTCTGGAAGAGGCTGTCACAAGCTCATCTATTTGGACCTTTCAGGTTGCATTCAGGTTTGTAGTTCACGTCTTTCTTTCATTCTGTGAAGAAGAGACTCCTTTATATGACTGGCTGCATCCTGCATTCATGGTATACTGAAGTAGAACAAGCACTGCAGCAGACTTCCAGGGTTTTGAATTACATGACTACAGCTGTTTAAATTTTACTAAGGAATAATAGCACTATAGGTTTGGATCACTTCCAGCAAACTGTCAGATCTATAAACAGCTAGTACTTACTGCATAATGAGAACAAGGCTTGCTTTCTGTAGCCATAAATAGACTAATTCTATGTCATGATTAGTTAGGATTTTAAATCAGGAACTTTGAAAATGCAGTTTTTACTAAGATATCAAAAAAATAAAAGCCACTCTGCACTGGAAAACTATGAATTTACATTTGATTTCCTGAGAAGGAAATTAATTAAAAAGTGAACTTTTGTTACTATTTTACAATGGTTTAATATATAAATTGAAGTAGTATTCATAACTGCAATCTAAAAATAGTTAATATTTTGGATTATCGTAGTCTCCTACTAAACTTCTAAAGAAAACCAAGGTTTTAGAATATGGTACTATTTTAGAAACTTTCAAATATATACTGTATCTTGAAACATACTTCAAAAGCAATATGAAGTGCCAAACTGTAAGGCACTAAAAGTCTGCCAGTGTTTTAATAAAGACTCCTACATATATTTCTGTATAAACTGAGAAGATTCTCCAAATTACAGAATACACATGAAATGATAAAGAGATGGAATCTGAGGAATGTAACAGTTTAACTTTCCATCTAACAAAACCTTTTCAGAACCAAGGATGAAGGTAGATAGGGCAACAGTCCTGTTCTGACTGCTCTTCACTGTGTCTGTTTCTTGTTCCTGAGAATCATGCTGAGACTATTATGCAGTGACAGTGTGAAATTTGAAATGAGGGCTGAGGTTAGAGGAAAGTTAAGAACGACCTACCTCTGAGTTACTTTTTCAAAATGCCAGTAATTGGTTATTTTTTCCAAAAGCAACATTCCTACTTGTTCAGAAGTGTAATAATGAGCTGTAAGGATCTGCCTCTAGAAAGCATGATCTAATAGTAGTCAGAGAAAAGTGATCATCATCGAAAACCACAATCCTCCCCTTTCCAGAGGAAAGGGGGTTTGCTCACCAGCGTATTCGAGAGCTCTGAAAGGGATTCCACAGCTTCCTCCATTTTGGGTTTCCCTACAATTCTGGAACAGTGGTTAATGATTATGACTGAGTACTTAAGTAAACAGTTAAAACCAAAAAGAGTATCAAATTGCATCACTGTTGCAGAAAGCATTTTAATAAGACAGAATTCTCCCCGCCCCCCCCCCCCCCCACCATTGGATGAACTAAACCAAAGGGAACTTCTGTAAGGCTAATGTTTCAAAATTAGTTAGAAAAATGTAGTGAAGCTATAGTATAAACATTTAACTTATGCTAAAAAGTGTTCTATAGAACAGAATATATATTCTATAGAATATATATTTTTCCTGTTTTTTCATGTTTCCTGTTTTTTCCTTCATTTTAACATTACAGTTCTTTTTATATGAGTTCTTATATTACCATTACTACTATAGGATTTGAACATCTGTTTAGAAAGCCCATCTGTAAAGTGGGTGATTATGCTAATGATTTTGCGAGTGGCAACTTGAGGACCAGGGCATTTAAATAGCTTGTTAAAACATAGTTAGGCAAAAAACTAAGAATTAAGCACACATTTTCTAGTCCATTGTCATAAAACCAGGCAGTCTTTCCTGTGACTATTATATTAATACATGATAATAATAGTGGATGAATTGTAGGTAGGGGATTTTTGCATAAGATCTCAGTAATTAAGGTTGTGTCTTTATGACACGGTTGGTAAATATTTTCATTAACGAGTTTCAAGATAATTTCATAAAAATACAGAGATTCTCTTATGTCATGCTCAGAAGGTGTCCTATTACACCATTGATATTCTCAGAGAGTTACCTAGAAAGCGTAAGATTTCTTTGTCCTGCTTCTGCAGCTGAACAGTATTGGTGGAAAATTTTCTGCATTAGACACAAAACTGAAAAGACGGAATGGTATAAAGCAATTACATGTCATTTACTGACATATTAGATTGAGATTATACAACTAGAACAGTTTGCTGAGAGATATTTTCAGTTAAATTAGAAACACGGAGATTTGCAAAGAAGTTGACTTTTTATTTTTGGTGCCAATATCTATGGGTGCTTTTCAGACTGGAACTATTCTGGCCCAAGAGGTATTAGAGCTGTAGTTTACAACAGCTGGATAAGAGATCACAAGCTGCTGGGAAAAAGCAGTTTGACCCTTTCACTTCTTGACATCCTGCAGCGTTTGTGGGGATGTCAGAGAAGCTATTAGCAAATGCATAGGCTTCACCAGTTTCACTATCTGAGTTCCTCCTGCTCTGGCTTCATTGGGAGAATTCTCATTTTTGGCAGCTACTGTCAAATTCTGGCTTCTTCAGACATATCAAGCAGCAAAAAGGATCCATCACCTGGGGACAAAATCTGAGCCATATTCTTTATTTACTGAAGAAGAGGACTTATTGTTTACATTTCCTGAGTACAAACTTGTGTAACTGAAGAATACTTTATTATAAGTTACACATGCACTGTTCTATATTTTTAGAAATATGCTAATTCATGACTATGTTAATATAAGCTTGTTTTGGACAGTGGAAAATTAAAAGAAAAATAACATGTGGAGGCAAGCCATCAATGTAATGTGCCAAACATCTGACTGGATGTCACAATTAATTTTATCATTCTTGACAAACACAGAATAAATAAAAAAAAGATAGCCCCTTGTGCACCACAAAAGTACCTCCTCAATCCTGAACACTGAGTTTCAAGTTTCTGCACTCATAGTGCATTGACAATACTAGAATCACAAAACAGTGTTTCTTCAAAATCCCTTCTGTGCTGCAGACAATATTCTGCCTTAGAGGGTTGATTGCACAAATGCAATCGGTTCAGGGGGAGAAAGAAAGAATTTTAAAGCAGTACTGTATGTGTAGCAAATAAGCCAAAACCTGACTAAAAATTCTGTGTGTTCCTATTCTTTGGAATTAAGAAACTATAAAAAGGTGAAACTAAATGGATTTTGACATTCTTACAAGTATTTCATCATTTATTTTTTAAATCTATGGGGAAAAACCTTTAGCTGTGATTTTCTCCATGTTTGTTTTGATGTCCGTTCATTTCAGATCACAGTATACTAGCATAAAGTTAAGAAAAACACCCAAATCAGTCATTTACGTATTAGACTGAAAACTCCTCACAGACAAGAAATTATATTTTGTATATAATCATTGCATTGACTTCTGATCCTGTACATGGAAGAAAAAGAATACATTTATAAAATGATCTTATTGAGTCATGCAGGAAAAGTCTGTTTTGCAGAATTTTATAGGATCTAAGACTCACAATAACCTTCAAAATATCCTCTCTCACAATTGGTTTGAAGAAGGAGGTTTAAGTGGGATTTTACTGATCCAGGGCGAAGAATGCAGTATTAAATTCCGTATGTATCCTAACATTGATTCTTGGGTCAAGCTGTTCACTCTTGAGGCAATCTGTTAAACATTGAAATTCCAAGTGAGTTGAGAAAGCAATTGTTTTACTAAAACGTGCACAAAATTTCATGTTTGTACACCTTATCTTCAAGGGTGCCTAAAGTTTCATAGATAATCCATAGGGGCTTTAGAAAATAAATTCAAGATTAAGATTTTACTGTTCTAGGAATAAAGGAAAGTAAGAGAAATACATATGATATTGCAGCAGCATCTAAATGTTGACTAACTTAATTGAATCTTATCTGAATGCATGTTTCACCCTGGAACTTTCTCAACCTGATGCCTGAGATTCATTATCCAGCTTTAAGTTAAAAAACTTTCTAGTGAAAAAAATTTGAAACAATCTGTGCAGGGGTATTATTAGCTGCTTCAGTATAATTGTTTTTGGCTTGCGTGGAGGAAAACACTAAATTGCTGCTATTTGTGGTATCAAATGCTTACATTAAGCAAACAGTGTTTTTCCAGACAAGGAGATTAAAAGTCCTTTAGACTGCAGTTAACATTATGCAATCATTACTGAATTCCAGAAACAGATATGCTACTTCTGTCCCTCAACGTTGTTGAGTTTGATCTGATTACCTGCTACCTACTATCTATCCTTTTGAGAATGGGAATTGCACTTAATTTTAGGCGTCTAACCTAAGGTAGTGCCTAGAAAATTACCTTAATTTATCTATATAACAATTAGAGAGGGAGAGAGGTCTCCAAAGGTGATTCAGACTTTTTCAGGTCTGACCTGTCTTGGGATCTTGCTCTTTGTTTGCTATATGTAGATCCCAGGTTTCATAATTGTCTAACATAGACACCTCAGTTATATTCCTAATTTCAGTGGTGTAAAAAAAGGCTTTAGCATTTGCAGTCTGTTTTTTAAATCATTATCAGTATTATTGGCACGTTCTTGACTTAGCATTTTTCCTACCTATTTACCTGATTTTAAAGTCCTCTCAACTGTGATTCCTCTTCTACAATTATCAGAACAACCTGTAAGTCCCACAAATATTTATCTTACTGCTCAGCTCAAAGGCTAAATTTGCAAAGTCAGGAGCTTAAAACTAGGCTCCGAAGTCTGCATTTAGTTTTTTTCAGTGATATTTTTAAAATCTTGGCCAAAGCAACAAGTAATGTAATGTAACTAAGATCCATCATTTAATTGTATTTGCATCTGAATTTTATGTACCTGGGCACGAGGGATCTTGTATTCCTACTCTCTGTATCTAACTGTGATCACCAACTTAGGTAGCTGCTCTTAACAGTTAACAATGTGTTCACGATAAAAACAAAATCCCAAGAGCAATGGGCAGCAGGCTCCATTAAGCCCCATACATTCCTTTGATTAGCAGTCATAGGAGTAAGTTGTAGTTGGTTACAACTGATGCATGTATTTCAACTGAGTCTTACAAAATCTCTTCAGTTTGAACAATAAGCATAGCTGAATATTGTATCTTCTGCACTATCTCGGCTTTTGAATGACTGTTCCTTCTCATTATAGCAAATCTGTTCAGCAGTTACAGGGGGAAATTCTACTGTCATAATAGCTAAAGCATATTCAAATGGTTTAAAAAACTGTGGCTGATTTTTTAGAAGTGTGAAAACCTCAGTCTTCTTTTGAAAAGGCATCATGTTCAGATTATAATGGACAGTGTTATTACCATGTATTACAACAAACTGTATGATGTAACATATCCTCTTTCCTCTTGGGAATGGTTTGCTCTTTGTAGTATATGGACCAAGAACAAGACTCAATTACCAGAAATTCACCTCTCAAACTGAAATTTCTAGGGCGTGATTTGTTTCACTTTATCATATTAAACTACTTGGGGTGTGTTGTAGAAATGTGCTGTCTTCTGTTGCGCTGCTTGAGAGCCAACAATGAGGAGGCCTGTTGCAGGGTTAGGTAAACTCTTGAATGACTTGATCATGCCATGTTAAAGCAATTACTGCTTCTTGACCAGCAGAGAATGGAGATTTCCCAATATCTCCCTCAGGCAGCTGCTTGTGTGATGTAAGCAATTTAAGCTAATCCCTTTCATACAGACGGGAGGTTTGGGGCTGAGGAAACTGGAGATAGGATTACGTTGTCCTACATTACATATACCAATAGTGAGTACAAAACTGGAGAATTTGGACAACTGAATTTCATATTCTGTCCTGAGAACTAGCACGCATCTTTCCATGCCAACATTTTACCTTCTGGTGATCACTACCAGTTGAAAAGAGGACTGCCTTTGCCATAGTAGCCCTACACTAGTACTGGTTGTTTTGCAGTCATTTAGGGTGGGCAAATCCAACCTGTCCATGCTGATGGGTGAGATCTGCACTACTATCTGCAGTTCCTCACTGATGTGTTACCCACATCAACCACATTCCCAAAGTCACGGTGTCCTTTTGTCCAGAAGACAGTTGGAGAATCTCAGTTGGAGAGAGTGTGAGAGCCTGAAGTGCACCAACACGCTCTACAAGCTCTGACCAGCTTGTGGTTACAAGAGGGCTATCTTTCTGTATAATCCTTTTCTGCAGCCTTCCCTCCTGCCCCGCAAGATTTTGCTCTTTTTCCTTCTTCAGCTCTTTCTTAGAATATAGCTGTTTTCAGAGGAGCCTGATCCAGGGTTGCACAGTTGCACCATGTCAGACCTGACCTTGAACACAGACAGCTGACAGAGAGTAGTTGATAGGATTTATATTGCCATGCATTACATGTAAAATATTTCCTATAGTTATTTTGATGGTAGGATTTTCATTCTGTCATTTTGCAGGCTGTTACAGACCCACCGTAGGAAAAACGTTCATGCTACACTTGCCCTGAGCTTGAAACACATGGGACTATTTGTATCCACAGTGCTAACGGTGCCAGTGTGTGTCATGAACCACACCATATTCTGTCTGTCTCAACATGAGACCTGCACAAATACTTTAAGCCCAAGAACACATTTGACTGACATGTAGCCAGTTCCCCTCTAGCGCTGACACCCCCCTGCACAAGGGAAAAAGTGCAAAGAGTGCCACAATCCCTTAAGAAGGAGACACAAGACATTTAACATCAAAATATTTAAAAGAATTTATAAAGAATCTGTTTAAAAGGCCACTCCAGCCTCAAAATAAAAAGCAAGCCAACCTGGCTGTAAGTTAAAAGATGGGGCATTATGCCAGAAAAGAAAAGACGGCCTGCCTTGATTATACCTTAAAGTCAGATACTCAGTTCATGAAATAAAATCTCACATGGAAAAAGAACCCAAAGTTTGCAAAAAAAATTGTTGATATCCATGTTGTCTGTAGAACGTGGGGCTAAAAGGAAACTGTCCTGTACTTTACACAAGATTCATATGTCAAAGGAACTACTTTGTATGCCCAAGAGTGAACTGACATCTATTGAATTTGGGCAGTTGAAGAACTGACTCTCTGGAGTCACTCCCTGGAGTGATAAAGGGAATAAACTGAATTGACAGGGCCATCTGTCCATTCATACTTTCACTGAATATTGCTCTGTTAGAGTATGCAGAGTTGGTGACGTGGTCCTACATGAAGGATTCTGTAAACGAGCTCCATGTTATTGTGATTGCATAGGATCTTTGTATCTCATCTGAATTTAACACATATTTTACTATGGATCTGGAAAAAACAATGAAGATAATTTTACCACAGTCAAACCTTGCTTCAACCTAGATGTGAACATCTGCCATGTGTGAATACCTCATAAGGTTGGGAAAACAAAGGTAGAAGGATGTGACAATGACATTCATTGCTACTCTCATAAATGGTGTGGACTGTAGAAATTGTTATGCCTTACTCTTCCTTGCTTAGTAAACACATTTTTGGAACAGATCCTGGATTTGGATTGTGTTGTTAAAATTGCAGGATAATATGTATACCTCATGTGTCTGTTTTTCTTTTAATGGGATTAATGCATTTCTTGTTTTAGTACCTGTCTAGGTACCTATGATTTTAAAGTATTGAAAATATCTCAAGCCTTTCCTGTATTGTTTTTGTTAGTTTAGCTAAGACATAAATGTTTTATTTCTTACTTAGATTTCAGTTGATGGCTTCAGAAATATTGCCAATGGCTGCAGTAGGATTCAAGATTTGCTAATCAACAAAATGCCAACTCTTACAGACAGATGTATTCAAGTAAGAAATTTAAAATAAATCTGTACTTTGAGAAATTTTCTGCTGTTGGAACTGTGTTATCCTCTCAACTGACTTTAAAGAAAGTTATGCAGGTAGGTACAATTTAAGGGGAAAATTTCTCCCCGAAAACTATTTTAAAACTATTTTCTAATTACGTCTATAAATCTTGCTCCCTTGCAGTCACTTTCGGAAAATTTCAGTTGTTTTGTCTTCTTTTGCTACATGGGTATGGCTGAATTATGGTCTTCCAGTTTATAAATGGGAGTTTTTCAGTTTTTTCAGTGTTAAAGCAAATATAACATATGGAAACAGCATTCTGCTACTGATTTTGCCCATCAAAAAAGAATTTTCAGGCTTCTTTGAAAGTGATTGTTAACTAGATCACTGTCTCGGGTGTCTGCCATATTTAATGTCTCCAATTACCTACTTCTTTTTCTCGTGTTCCCGAACATAATAAATATATGGGGAATTTCAGTAGTTTATATACCGCTCACTGCCTAGAAGTTACTGTTAAAATGGATTATAACTATGTGTTTGAAATTGTAACATTTGGTATTATATGCAGAATATTTGCTGATCTTTTGTTGACAGCATAGGTATATGAATATTTTATTTCACCTTTTTCCCTTCAAAGGCTTTGGTTGAAAAATGCCAACAGATAATGTCTGTTGTCTTTCTTGACTCTTCACATCTTTCTGATACAACTTTTAAAGTCCTTGCTGAATGTAAACTTGTCAAGGTCAGCATTGAAGGTTAGTATAATAATTCAGAAAATTATTAGGATGATGTATTTTTAAAATTCATCCATATAATTTGAAGTAAACGTTTCAGCTGGTTTCAGTGGGTGTTTGGATCAGGCCCTTAACGTATCTCAGATGTGTTAACTTGCATCTTTATGTATTTCAACACGGAATAACCAAATTACTGATTTAAGTTTCAAGTTGATGAGTAAATGCTGCCCGTACATCAGGCACAATCATATGGCTGATTGCCAGAAGATTACAGATGCTGGTCTTAAGATGATTTCACTACTGAAGCATATTCTTGTACTGAATGTAGCAGACTGCATAAGGTACTATATCACATTCAGATTTCTGTAAACCACTGCAAAGGAATTTTAGTAAAGTTAATTATACTCGTAATAAGTCCTGTTAACACATCTTTCAGTTTTAAAAATAAATTCTTAGAAAGTTAATACATCTATCTTAACATTTTCAAAAATATTTTATTCAAGTTGGTTTTTGTTCTTGTATCATGTTTTCAAAAACCCATTTGTTATTACTCCAGTTCAAGCAAAAAAATTAACTGTAGATGTAACATTACTTAATAGCCATGGCATATTTTAGTACTGGAATGTGGCTACAAAGAAGATTAAAACGATAACCAAAGACAATTCCAGTACCACAAGTTTATTAAAATTTGGATATTGTTTAATTTTGTGCATATTAAAATAATAGTTTTTAACTATCTAGTACTAAGATGTAAACAAAACTGCCAATTTTTTAAAATTACCAAGACAACATTGTAATTTATGTTGTAGAGGAAGTATATATTTTATGTGAAGACTGTTTTCCTCTTCAGGTGCGTCATGTATCAATACAAACAAAGACAAATGAAAGGGCTTCCAAAGCTGCAATCTTGTTTCCCATTTTGCGGCACAGTGATGGAGTCAAGGGTGGGAGGGAACAGGGAAAGCAAAACCTCTAAACATTTCAAAATCAACAGACCTATAAAATAATGCAAAGAAGCTAGAATTGCTGCTTATCTTAAAATTTCTGATGACATGTGTAGTTTTAGGGATTCTTCTTTAATGTGTAACTAAAGTACTTTTTGTGCCTGTTGATGCTGTATAAAAATCTGATAACATTGCGTGTAGATGCGCTGAGAAGTGCTGGAGTAATGCCATGACATCGTGTTGGTAGTTCAGCTGGGCAGATGGGACAGCTGCCTGCATTTTCTGGTTTAACATTTAGAAGGCTGGATTTTCCAGTCTGCTAGCCAAATCTTGGGCTGTGAGTGTGTTTGCACATGTGTCTACTCTCTCTATTGCTAAAGAACTGCTGAATTACCTTAACAAAACTTTTTATGCAGTTGTAAAGCTATTGTAAAACTCTGTACTTACTTATTTTATTGCTTTTGCAGACACTTGTAAAAGTTTCAGCATTAACAAAGTTATAGATTGTAACACATCTGAACTTGGTAAAGCATTTCTCTCAAGAGATATGAAACTACAAAAGGGGAATTGTTAGTATTTATGTTTCTTTTATGTGGACAATGTGTTGCTATAAAAGTTTATATTGTGAGTTAGAAATATTTAGGAATTTCTCATAGAAATCAAGGGAAGTGCCATACTGGTGGTAGAATCTTAAGAACAGATTTTGAAATGCTTAGCCATCTTAGTGCTTTTCATCAGTTTCCTTTTTTTTCATTGACATTTTATCTTAGTCCAAGAATCTACATTTTTCTAACTTAGTCATATGGAAAATTTTTTGAGAAATGAAAGGGACAGAAAGAGCAAATCTAATAATTCAGAATTCTTAAATTACAGGAAGTATTTGACTACATGTGAAAAATGAAGAAAGAAAATTTACAGATCATGATTATTAGAATTAAGAAATAATAGAGATGTAAGTAAAAAGGTGTCTAAAAGGGGACAGGGGCAATGTGGTGGCTCATACCCTTGGCACATTTTCCCAGTTTAGGTATATTATCTTCATGTATGATAAAGCAGTGTGTGCCCTGTGTTCTTATACAGTTAATCAGCTGACTAGAGAAACTAGCATGTGTATTCACAGCACAATTATTTCAAAAGTTGTAACGTGGCTATTTCAGCCCTCAAGCCCAGTGTAGTTACAGAATATATTTTTTTTTTTTAATTCAGTTGACTGTATTGCCAGGCTCTGCATTCCTTACAGACTTTATGCAAATTAATTATTCTGAAGGTATATTTCTTAGATTTATCTATCCTGAATGAAAACCAACTACACTGTGAAATAACACCAAAACTTCCACAGTGGTTGAATTGTTGCAGAGTGATTACTAACACTTTATGAATTATAGCTTCATCTGTAGCTTGTGGTCACACAATGAGGCTCTGTTCACTTTATTGTTTTATTAGTAGTGCTATTCTTACCCATATGTTTCTAGGACTTCGGGATTTGCAGTGATTCTTTGTGCTGCAGCAAAATGTGCAAGCCAAAGCATGATTCTGTCCTACAGAACTCTGGGATTAATTTTTATTTGTCAAGGAACACAGAAGAAATACTGGGAATGCATTGAAAAGCTAAGTGTACAAGTAATGTTAAACATACCAGAGGTATGAACTGTATTGAAACACTTACCCAAATTGTAGTCAGCTCTCCAACCCTCTCAACTTGGCTGAAAGATTTTCTGTCTACTTAATTTTTATAACCTTTTTGTATATTATGAGTTCGCGATTCATGTGTGAGATATGCAATTGATTAAGTGAAACACTCCAAGGAAAAACTCAGGTTAACTCTTCATGCATGTGTACAGAACAGATACTACATACGTATACTATCTATAACTTTTGCTTCTGTGCTAGAAGATGATTTTTCCTTTAAATTATTTCATTTCCTTAAATTAACAAAGATCGATACAAATATTACTCTGAAAAGTTTAAACGGGTTCTGATACTTTCTAGGTATGTTTTACAAGCTCTGTCTTTTGGAATGGTATCATATCTGAGTGTTGGAACTAATGGAAATTCTCATAATCTCCAACAGACTTTTTTTCAGAAAGTTCTGGTTTTCAGCAGTTCCAAAGAGCAGCATCTTTCTAATCGAGCCATTAATTATTCTGACTCCTTTTTGGGTTTAAAAGGCTATTTTAAAAAGACCATTATTAATTTCTATTATCTACAGTGTAGCCTGCTGAATGCAAATTGTATATTGACTTGTATGGAGTAGAAAAAATCCATATTATAAATATTGCCTACATTTCTCTTTTAGAATCAGTGGTGGAGGTGTAAGGCCATTTGTACAAGGTTCTTCGGGAGCTAAGCTAAGAGAGCTGAATTTGACTAATTGTATTCATGTCACTGACGCTTCTGTCACAGAAATAACACAAAGGTACCATAGTCCAGTACAATATTCTTCTAGTGTGGTTAGACTTGCAGTATATTTCTAATGTTAAAGTTCTTAGTACGTTAATAAATGGGTAAAATTTTACAGCCAATTGTATATAGAAAATTGTACTAGTCCCTTCTGGCATTGTGAATCTCTTAAAACATGATCCATCATGTAAAGGGGAACTCATCAATATAGGTATGGAAACCTGAGAAGTCTTAATTTTAGGGGAAAAAAGTGCTTAAATGATGGTTGTCAGTGACAAAACTGCATTAAAAGAACAGTATGTGTAAGTCACATTTTTTGTAAACTCAATAAATACTCATGTCTGCACAAACAAAAAGCACTCTATTGCTAAACCTCTTCGATTCCAGTTCCTCAGAATGAGTATTGGTATTGGCAATCAAAAGATAAATGTAAATCTCCAGAGAAGATTGGAGTCAGTCTTTCCACTCCTTACTAGATTTCTCAGTAGGACCCTGTTTATGCTTTTGTAACAGTAGTTGTCAATAGTTTTAGCATGCTTGCTAGTAAGCTAGGGAATGCCTTCTCTGTTTTAATGATGGAGTGTTACCCCTAAGGCTCTGAGCACAGATGCACTTCTTGGGGAGTCAGATTTCTTAGGTCTTCTGGGGTGGTTAGGGGAAGATACAGTTTACGGTGCTTACTTACCCAGTAAAATTCAGTTTTCCGTGTATGGTCAGTGAGTGCTGATTTGCAGAACGTCCAATGTCTTTATTTGCTGTGTACCATTTTTTGCATAGCTGTAGTTGTGTGTGGGTGCAGCCGTGGGGTCCTGAATTCTGTTGTTGCTTTCAAGTTCCTGTGCAGGATATGAGATATTTGGAGATGGGGAAAAGTCAAGCATCAAACTAATTAAAAAAATATGTTTATGTAATAGAGCTCCTTCATTTCCATATTTTGATTTAACTTGATTGCTGTTCATGGTTTGAAATATTTGTGATGCTTATGCATTATGAGTGGAATCCTTGGAAGTGCCTATGTAAGCTAGGTATCAAAGGTCTAGAGTGCCTATTTTCATAGGTCCCCTGAAAAAAACTTAGCAAGGGTTATTACAAAAATGTAGTTACTGTACTACATTTCTGTAACAAAAGTGGAAAGCTGACATTTCTGGGTTTTTTTTAAATTGAGATGTCATGAATTGACCTACCTAAATCTGTGTTACTGTGAAAATGTGACTGATGCTGGAATTGAAGCCTTGGGAAATATATCGTCATTGATATCCATTGATATCTCTGGAACCAGCATCTCAGATATGGTATATATATGATTAATTAAGAATGTATTTACTATTTATCTAGGCTGTCTGAAAAAAATGCAATAAAAATCCATTCATTTAAAAACCTGCATGGATATCAAGCAGTGGAGTTGCAGTGTCATTAAAACGTATTTTAGAAACATGTATAGTACAGTATTAGCCCATATATAGGCAGTAACCAATAAAAGGTAATTAAGTTGGACAATTCTTACTTTTGAAAGAGAGAAACAGAAACCGTCAGAAAGAGGAAGTCTGGCTGCTGTGAAGCTGATCTGAAAAGAATGTTTATTAAGCAGAATTATTTTGCGCCAGGATGATTTGGCCTGAGGAAAACTGAAAAATTGGTATTTTTAACTTTTAAATTTGTAAAAAATGTGTTTTCCATGAACTAGATTTTATAGTGAAAAGTCCTGAATGTAGCTCTAGCAGAGGCATTGCTCTACACTGTGGTCTAGAAAATAATTGCTAGTGAAAGAATTACTAACAGGTATCTTCAATGTGTCAAGTTGTTAAGACTCTGGAAAGCAAAACAGTGAGTGTGGGAGCCAGGTTAAACATTGCAGGCCTCCACATTAGAAGTTCTTGGCAGGTCCTGCCTTGTGTGCAGGGTTCAGAGCCAGTTCTGCTGTTTCTTTTACTTTTGGGGCAAACTCTTTTCACTGAACACAGAAATCTGGGAGAAACCTGGTGAAGAAAACTTGCAATAGAGCCTATTCACTCAGTCATTGTTCAAACAGAATTCTGACCAAGAACTTTATTATTTGGCTCTAACACAGATTTTGTGCAAAAGTAATTAAAATGTAAAAAAGTAGTTAAAATGCCTGTATCTTTTGTGAAGGCCTGAAAATAAAAAACAAAATTCAACTAAATAAAGAGGGTTGGGAAATCCAGGAAGATTTCATTTAATATAATCCGTTAAAATATCATAAAATTATATCTGAATGAAATTTGTAATGCCTTGAATGAAAGTCCCCCAATGTTTCAACAGAAATGTTTTCCTCTTGCCTGCCACAGCTAGTCTTTTAAAATGCTGTGTTGCTTCTTACTCTAGTTTTAACACAGCACAACCCATGACCTCGGCAATAAGCCAAGCTCTTTTGCTTACACTGCATTTCTAAGGCATTCAGTTTTCTCTCTCCCACAAGACAGATAAATTCACCTGGAAGTTGACCATTTCTAATTTTTGTCATTTCTGATCTGATTGCTAGTACTAGCTACAAAACTGTTACGGTTTTTGCTGTTTCCTGTGTTGAAGTATACAACATTCACACATGTATAATAAATAAATTTTCTAATCTTTAAACATTATTTGATAAAAGCAAATCTAGCAGTCTGCTTTCTAGCAAGCTACTATTTGTATGCTTTGACTTTATATTATGCATTTTATTAGCATATAGATGAAGTTGTGTTAAGATCTCTTTCAATTTAGACTTTGTAGGTATTACTTTAAAAATGTAGCAGAGAGCACAATGTTTTATTTGCAGTAATCAAGACCATTACACTGTGCTGATAAAGAAAAGTTGTAAGGCTCATATGCTTTCCTGCAGTCTGTGTAGTAGATCTCTGTTGCTTTTGCTGTCGTGCTATTTAGTGTGAAGAATGTAGAATGTGCAACATAGATTTGCAGTACACAAGAGAATTTTCCTTTCTGGTTTTTCAAATAACAGCAGCATCATTCTGCCCATCAAAGCAGAGCAGAATTTACTGCCATAAGGATGACATATACTTAAGGGAAGGATAGGGAAGAAGAGGTACAGTAGAGTCAGATTTTCTTACAGATTTGTGTCTCAGGTATGGCTGACTTAATCAAAATGAAAGTGTTTTTTTCCACTGTTGGTGCCTTCCTCTTCTGTAGTTACTCTGGTGCCCAATAAGTGCATTTTCCTGTTGCGATCTGTCTTTCATTCAGGGAATTTGTTGCATTTGGAAGAAATACATTGACTTTTAGAATTGTCCCTGACAATGGATCTTGTTAAAAAAAAATATATATCACAGTACCCTGGTAGACTCACAGTAATTAAAAAATGTAGTGCTAATAAGAAATACATTAGAAGTCTTTCTCATGTTTGGAGAATTATTATCCTTGTCCTGAGTCTACTTGTCAACAGAAAGACTGGAAATTTAATAAAAATAATTGTTGAATATATTCAGATTTTGGTATCGTGTAGAAAGTTACGCATTTTACATAGAGAGAAAATGCATAGGCAAACTTCTAAACACAAGTTACAATAAGGCAAGTAATTCATCGCATGTTTAAGTTGTGTGTGTGCTTAAGTGTCGTGCTAAGTAAGTCAAAAAGACCATTCATTAACAAACCCAAGTATCATCCAACAAAGAAGATGACAACTTTATGCATATGAGAAACTGGTGGCATATTTAAGAAGTTACTGTACTTTTCTCATTAGGGCTTTAACTATATTGCTCTTACTCTCATAAAATATATAACATTAAATAAAAAACCCCCACAATTACATTTTAAATATTAATTTATTCACTCAGTTATTTAGCATTCATCCTTTTACATTTCAGAAAATATTTCATTCTTTATTCAAAATTGATTTTTTAAAAATAAACAACACACATTTTTAAGTCTCAATAACTTTTTTTACCAATGGGAAGGACATTTGCTTTGTTTTTGTCATTCTTGAAGTACTAGAAATTGGTTTCTTAGAGCTATAAACAACTTAAAAGAGACTTAGAAATTAAAAGATTTGCAACTTAGTGAGAGCATTTCTTTTTTTAAAAAAAAACCTGCAATGACAGAGCAAAGATGTTGAGTTCTTTGAAAAAACAACCTTTAAATTCTTTGAGAAAACCCTCTTTTCTTTCTAGATAGCCTCCCCTCCCTCATTGTTTTCCCTCACATTTTGCTCTTCTAAACTCCGTGGAACAGGGACCATAGTGTTTTAAATTGTGAGTATGGAGAACATGTTCATGAATGCATAGATAATATCACAAGTCATTTTAGATATCATTGTAAAGGTATTTACAATATATGCAAGGTGTTTAAGCCTCTATTACAGAACTGGAAACAATAGCTTTTAGGGCCAAAACCAATTTGTCTTTCTTATAAAAGCAGACTCAGTGGAAATGCTTCCATGAGGTAGAGAAGCAGTTTTAGTTATAAGCTTTATTCTCATACTCTCCATATTTTTGTTAAAATGTCTTGAACTTTTTCTGATGTCTATATGCTACAGCTTTGGCAGCTTTGCTCCCAGTCTGAGAGTTTGAAAGTGTGCAGCTGCTTAGCTTTCCTCGTTCTGACACAAGATGCTGATGCATATGGCCTGGACCACCCGTCTTCTTGGGACATTAAAAAAAAAAAGTATAGAAGTGTCAGGACATCTGAAGAAAGCATCTTAAGTCAAGCAGGATTTAGACAGAAAAAGCATAGCAAAGAATAGTAAAAGGAATTGTTAAAGAAACTTAGTTGCCTCCTGACTTATACAGAGCATCCAGCAACAAAAACTGTAGATGCCCTGACACAGACTCAGGGAAGCTTAACATCACTGGTGAATTATATGCAGTGTAATAATGAGAGAGAAGAAAATAGCCTAAAACATAAAAAATAGGTAAAATACTTTAAAAATGGGAAGAACCCTGATACACTTCTGAAATCAAAGATAAAAAGGAAATATGAAGTATACAGAGAAATATTCTTTGCTTCTGCATTTTCTTCTGTAATGACTGTCATGCATGAAATTATCTCGTAATAATCTGAGGCCCCATTCTCTCTCCTGGCTGAAATGCCTCCTCAAGAATTATCTGTGGCATCAAGTCAGCTAATCAGTCACATATTTTTTGCGTGTTACGTGTAGTGACTCATTAAAGTTGAGGATAATTTGTAATTGTTGGGAACTCTGGAGTAGTGGTTGTATGGATGTATAAACAGTTAGCTCAACTTTCTTTTCTTATGTGTTTGTACTTAATGATCTTCAGAGCCTGGCTGGTCCTGAAGGCCAAGCTGCAACATCAATATTTTGGCTTTCCACAGTTATCTAAAGCAATTTCTTTGCACTCTTAGTGGGACTCTGAATCTACAGTGACTTGAATCCATAGCCCGGCTCCACATTTTGGTCTGTTAGAAAATTAGGCAAGTAGGATTGAGGAAGACCCTTGTAAAGGTTAACACAAAAATATTATCAGGACTAATAGATAAAACCATCAACAGACTGCAAATGAATGCGTTGCATTTGATTTCCAAAGTAAAGGATGTGACAAATCACATGCATTCCCATGGCAGGGAAAAGGGAATGTTAAAGTACATTAAAGTGGGCTCCAAATTTAGATGTTAGCACTCCAGTTTGCTTGGGAGAACAGAGAAAGAGAGAATTTGACCTGGAGACTTAGAAACTTAATTCTGCATAAAAATAGGAAATACTAACACAGAGAGTCATTACAATCGATGCCAGGTGTGCTAACACCTTGAGCCCCGATGCAAATCAGTAGGAATTAAAGGTATCCACCCAAGGGTGCTGAGGGAGCTGGCGGAGGAGCTTGCCAAGCCACCCTCCATCATTTATCAACAGTCCTGGTTAATGGGGGAGGTCCCGGATGACTGGAGGCTTGCCAACATGACACCCATCTACAAGAAGGGCCGGAAGGAGGATCCGGGGAACTACAGACCTGTCAGCCTGACCTCGGTGCTGGGGAAGATTATGGAGAGGTTCATCTTGACGGCGCTCACAGGAAACGTGCAGGACAACCAAGGGGTCAGGCCCAGCCAGCACGGGTTCATGAAGGGCAGGTCCTGCTTGACCAACCTGATCTCCTTCCATGACCAGGTGACCCGCCGAGTGGATGAGGGAAAGGCTGTGGATGTTGTCTACCTGGACTTCAGCAAAGCCTTTGACACTGTTCCCCACAGTATTCTCCTGGAGAAGCTGGCGAATCGTGGCTTAGACAGGTGCATTCTTTGCTGGGTAAAAAACTGCCTGGACAGCCAAGCCCAGAGAATCGCGGTGAATGGGGCAAAATCCAGTTGGCGGCCGGTCACAAGCGGAGTCCCCCAGGGCTCAGTTTTGGGACCAGTCTTGTTTAATATATTTATCTATGATCTGGATGAGAGGATTGAGTGCACCCTCAGTAACTTTGCAGACGACACCAAGTTGGGCAGGAGTGTTGATCTGCTCGAGGGTCGAAAGGCTCTGCAGAGGGATCTGGACAGGCTGGATCGATGGGCTGAGGCCAATTGTATGAGGTTCAACAAGGCCAAGTGCCGGGTTCTACACTTGGGTCACAACAACCCCATGCAATGCTACAGGCTTGGGGATGAGTGGCTGGAAGGCTCCTCCACAGAAAATGACCTGGGGGTGCTGGTTGACAAATGGCTGAATATGAGCCCGCAGTGTGCCGAGGTGGCCAAGAAGGCCAACGCCATCCTGGCCTGTATCAGAAACAGTGTGGCCAGCAGGAGTAGGGAGGTGTACTCGGCGCTGGTGAGGCCGCACCTCGAACACTGTGTTCAGTTTTGGGCCCCTCACTACAAGAAGGACATTGAGGTGCTGGAGCGTGTCCAGAGAAGGGCGACAAAGCTGGTGAGGGGTCTGGAGCACAAGTCTGATGAGGAGCGGCTGAGGGAGCTGGGGTTGTTCAGTCTGGAGAAGAGGAGGCTGAGGGGAGACCTTATTGCTCTCTACAATTACCTGAAAGGGGGTTGCAGAGAGGTGGGTGTTGGTCTCTTCTCCCAAGTAACGAGTGACAGGACAAGAGGAAATGGCCTCAAGTTGCGCCAGGGGAGGTTTAGGCTGGATATTAGGAAAAATTTCTTTACTGAGAGAGCTGTGAAGCATTGGAACAGGCTGCCCAGGGAAGTGGTGGAGTCACCCTCCCTGGAGGTGTTCAAGGAACGTGTGGATGTGGCATTGCGGGACATGGTTTAATGGGCATGGTGGTGTTGGGTTGATGGTTGGACTTGATGATCTTACAGGTCTTTTCCAACCTTACTGATTCTGTGATTCTGTGATACTTAACAACTTTGAAAATTGGGCTCAACATTTTTACAGGGCATTTTGTTACAATGGAAGCCCTGTCATCTGGACTTAGTGTCAAGAAACATTAGCAACCATGTTTCATAAGTTATGATCTGGTCTAACTGCAAATGGTGTTAGGTACAGAAATTACATTTTATGGCATGCATTGTACACAAAGTCATACAGGGGGGTTTTTGCACTGCAATAGAAAAATGTCTCTGCAGTTCCTGTAAACAGATCTGACCCACTTGTATATTAGCTCAGGTATTGGAAACAGTATAGCAACATTTGCTTAAGGACTTACCGATTTTCCAGAAGGTTTTTGTGTCTGAAACTGAACTGTGTCCTGACAGATATGTATTGTTATTAGCAAAATGATACTGCACGATGGGAGTTACAGTCTTTTCTTCTAGTAGGTGTTTTATCCATGAAACTGGCACCTGACTGTGGCTAATCTGTGCGGAAATCTGAGCATTTCAGAGGATGAGGTGAGTCATTTCATATTAAATGGCTCAGAAATGGAAGGTGGGAGATACCTCTTAAGAGCTGTCTTCCAAGACTGGAGTCACTTTGAGGTCAATCTGTTTGGTTTGGGGTATGAACAGGAAGTAACATCTGTATATCTCTGGAACATAAAGATACATTACAAATGCTGACCTTTAACATTACAAAGAGATATGTGAACAGAAATCCCAGAAGAAGTTGAAAATAGCGTAGCACATGGTTATTGTTAGTGAGAGATGTTACATTCATTGCAGTCTGCAGTTGAAAGGCAGAGAATTGCAGCTTGTGAATATAAATAATAAAGAGTTGTTCTTCGGTATGCCATATCCTCAGATGACTTTTGTCTCTAGCAAGTGAAAACCCTCATTAACCAGTACAGTCGATACTAATTTTCTCATCTACAAAAACCATGGTGAAATAATAATGAATGATGTTCTGCAAATGTTTGTAGGCCTCACGAAATAAAGTAAATGCAACAGAACAAAAATGTAAAAATTGGTTTGAAAAAAACAGCTGTTGGAGAGGAATAAGTTTCTTTTAAAGTTGCTTTCTAAATGGAAATGGTAATATACATGCTATACAGTAGATGCAGGACAAAGTCTTCCCTTTCTCCATGGCAACAGAAGATTGATCCAAGATATATGGGTGATTTCTTTATGTTAAAGGGGAAATATGGTTTTGGAGACACACAGAGTGGGTGATCCTAGTCTGTGTGCTGCACAGTATCTGTTTTGCTAGCATCTATTTCCAGGAGTTCCAATAATAATATGATAGCTCTGACCGTATCTTTCAAAAACGTCTGGAGGCATAGTATAGAAGATAAAAGTCTCTACAAATAGGTCAGTATCTTGGATGGGGACCCCTGATGTTATTTATCAGGGAATACTACTGAATAAATCAGGAAGTCTAATAAAACTAGTGATAATTGTCTCCTTTGTATATAGGTTAGATACGAAAATAATAGTTAAAAATTTCATATA
Source organism: Gavia stellata (assembly GCF_030936135.1). Lineage (NCBI taxonomy): Eukaryota > Metazoa > Chordata > Aves > Gaviiformes > Gaviidae > Gavia > Gavia stellata. Next base: position 14,208,805 of record NC_082597.1, on the reverse strand, counting down.
GATTAGACTTCCTGTGTAGAGCTTGTTTGAAGAGGTTTATTTTTTGAAACATAAAAGTTTTGTAGTTTTTCTATGTAATAGACACTTCCTAATGACATTCTTTGTCTTCCATGTCTTCACTCTTTCCCTTCTCAAATCTGGAATTATTAACGAAACACCTCAAAGGAGACCTTGATTTTCATTGTAAAAAAGACAGTTGTTCTGTGATTCAGTGTCACTCTAGTCATATAAAATGATTATAAATCAACTTTGAAGTCATAGCAGCTTTAGTTGTCATGTAGCAAAAAAATCTTTATAATATTCTTTAGTATTTCATTACCAAGTACATTGAAGTGGTGCCACTTTTAAATAAAGAAAAATGCGAGAAGAAGTTATGTCCATAAGGTCACACCTATCATTATCAGTCTCTGCTGTAAGGAATTCAAGTTCTGACATAAACCCATTTGGGGTTTAAGTACATAATTGGTTTTTTGTCTTGAATAGGAGTGCTCTGGTCAAGAAAAATTTGAAATCTGTAGATTTTCAAGAAGCTATCGAAAGTAATGGTCACCACATAACTGCGTCTGCTGAGAAAAATGCAAATTTCTTTGTTTTAATAAGTAGCAGGATTGGAAATCTCTTTCATTTTTGATTTTTTGTTTTTATTCAGCCTGTGAGGTTTCAGGAATTTGCAAAATTTGAACTCCAGCTGCACTCTTCCAGCATTATCATTACAGTGTCCACATCTGGATTCCAGACACTATTTACATGTACTTATTTTTTCAAGATAATATTTCCTCTCTGTGCAGTGCTGTTCACTGCCTAATTGTAGATAATTTTTAACCATATAGAATAAAGTGATAACTTTGATTTTCAGTAAAGTTTGCTTTATTGATATGAAGCACAGAGGTATTTTGCTGTGACTATCAAAATACATTTTACAAAATCAACATTTAATTCTCCTTCAGAATAGAGAGTTTATGGTCAGAACATGGTCCTGTTTCCTGGTGTGCAAGCAGTAAAAAACACAAAGCATCTTCCTTTTGCACTCCTAAAATAGGGATTTACTAGAGTTTTCACCTCACTATTGTCTTGAATATGGGGGTTGTTCATGCACCTATGAGTGTGACTGCACCATTTCAAATGTTGTCTTGTACCATAGCTGTAGCCATAAAGCCCTTACTGGTAAGCAAATCATAAAGGCAGCAATTTTGAGAGATTATTTGGTCATAGCAAATAGTATTTTGTTCTTCCAACAAAAAAAAAAAAGGTGAAAAGTTCTTTCAAACCCAAATTTTGGAGGTAAATGTGTTTTGCTTTATGAGAGTCCTGGTCTGTGTCCTGTGGAAGTATTTTGCACCATGCTACTTCTCTTCAGTTTCTTTCTTTCTGAACAGGTAGGAAAATCTGATTTTTTGCTTTCTCAATTGAATCATTTCTGCAAAGAATTCTTAACCATTGTACATACTTCAAGCAAAAATCAAAGGATAAACTATATGCATTCTGCTGAAGAGAATGTCTTAAAAGGTGCTGTAATTCTTAGATAGAAGCTTTAATATACAGGCATTGGATATTATTGACCATCTTAACATATTAAATGTAATTACGTATAATTGCATGTATTGATTTATAAGATCAATTTTTCTGGAATTTTTTAGGGCTTGAGAGCCCTTGGCTGCCTTGGAAAAATAAAGGAACTTTCTCTATCAGAATGCAAAAACATCAGTAATACTGGGATTCAGGTAAAGCTTCATCTCTTCTTTTGGTGTTTCCTGGAAGCCTCTCTGTTTCTTCAAATTAACCATGTCCAAAACTGATCTTATGTTACTCTGTATGTCATCATTCATTCTTCATTACACCGTTCTACACTCTCATTCTTACAAATGATTCTCCCCTTTCAAGCCTTTCCATTTTTTTTTCTTTCTTCCATGAATGCCAGTACTGGATGGCAGCAGTGAACACACCTGTGGGAGGTGCACCCAGGTAGAGGAACTCCTCTGCCTAGTGATAGAGCTCCAGGAGGAGGTGAGTAGGGTGAGGAGTATCAGGGTGTCCGAGAGAGAGATAGTCTACTGGAATGGCACCCTGCCTTCCTCGGGACAGGCCCGACAGGCAGACAGGACACATGACACGGAGGATTCCCTATCCTCTCTCTGCCTGGATGAACACAGTGACTTAAGGGATAGGGGGCAATGGTGACAAGTTCCTGCCTGGCACAGCAGGAGCATCTCCTCTGTGACTACCCCACCTTCGCAGGTGCCCTTGCATGATAGGTACGAGGCTCTGCAAGTGGAACCGAACAATGACGAGGACGATGGTTCATCTAGCTTGGAGGTGTTGCCAAGGTTAAGTTGGCCTACACCCTGTGTCAAAACTGCTTCCATAAAGAAAAAAAGTTCATTGTCATAGGAGACTCCCTTCTGAAGGGAACAGAAGACCCGATATGTGGAATGGACTCACTTAGGGAAGTCTGCTGCCTCCCTGGGGCCTAGGTTAAAGATGTGAAGAGAAAGCTTTCTATCCTGGTACAGCCCTCAGATTACTATTTTAATAGTAATAGTAATTTAACAGTAATAGTAATTACTATTACTATTGATTTTTCAGGTAGGCAGCGATGAAGTTGCAACAAGAAGTCCAAGGCCAATCAATAGAGACTTTAGGGCCTTGGGACAACTGATTAAGGGATCAGGAGCATGAGCAGTGTTCTCCTCTATCCTTCCAGTTGCAGGGAATAATGAGGGAACAAACAGGAAGAGCCAGCAGATCAATACCTGGCTCTGAGCCTGGTGTCACTGGCAAAATTTTGGATTTTCTGATTATGGGTTGGTTTACATGACACCAGGCCTGCTGGCAAGAGATGAGGTATGCCTGTCTCAAAGGGGGAAGAGGATCTTTGCACGGGAGTTAGCAGGGCTCATTGAAAGAGTTTTAAACTAGATTTGAAGGGGGAAAGGGATAAAATCAGGCCTACTAGAGATAAGCCTGGGGACGGCACACCAGTGTTTGAGGGACGGTGTGCTAGCAAGGTCCTTCGGTCTGCCGTCTCAGTGGAGGTAGGGGATGGAGAGCCCTGAGACAGCAAAGACGCAAGGGTTATTGATGTGTTGGAAACCACAGAAGCGCCTGAGAATGGTCACATAGGAATTAGGGCTTCTCCCCCCAAAAAGGTGGCAGGATCAATAGCCCAACTGAAGTGCATCTACTCCACCGCACGCAGCATGGGCAACAAACAGGAGGAGCTGGAAGCCATTGCGCAGCTGGAACATTATGATACACTTGCCATAATGGGAACATGGTGGGATGACTCGCACAACTGGAGTGCTGCAGTGGATGGCTATAAACTCTTCAGAAGGGATAGGCAAGGAAGGAGAGGCGGTGGGGTAGCCCTGTATGTTAGGGAGTGTTTTGACTGTCTAGAGCTTGATGATGGTGATGATAGGGTTGAGTGTTTATGGGTAAGAATCAGGGGGAAGACCAACAAGGCAGATATCGTGGTGGGAGTCTGTTACAGACCACCCAACCAGGATGAAGAGGCAGATGAAATATTCTATAAGCAGCAGGGAGAAGTCTCACAACCGCCAACCCTTGTTCTCATGGGGGACTTCAACTTACCAGATGTCTGCTGGAAATACAATACAGCGGAGATGAAACAGTGTAGGATGTTCCTGGAGTGTGTGGAAGATAACTTCCTGACACAGCTGGTGAGTAAGCCAACTAGGGAAGGTGCCCCACTGGACCTCTTGTTTGCAAACAGAGAAGGACTGTGCGTAGTGTGATGGTTGGAGGCCGTCTTGGGCATAGCAATCATGAAATGATGGAGTTTTTGATTCTCGGAGAAGTAAGGAGGGGGGTCGGACGAACTGCCACCTTGGACTTCTGGAGGGCAGACTTTGGCCTCTTTAGGACACTGATTGACAGAGTCCCTTGGGAGGCAGACCTGAAGGGGAAAGGAGTCCAGGAAGGCTGGACATTCTTCAAGAAGGAAATCTTAAAGGCGCATGAGCAGGCAGTCCCCATGTGCTGAAAGACAAGCCAGCGGGGAAGAAGACCGGCCTGGCTGAACAGGGAGCTTTGGCTGGGACTCAGGAAAAAAAAGAGAGTTTATGACCTTTGGAAGAAGGGGCAGGCAACTCAAGAGGACTACAAGGTTGTCGTGAGGTTTTGCAGGGAGAAAATTAGAAGGGCCAAAGCCGAACTAGAACTTAATCTGGCTACTGCTGCAAAAGACAATAAAAAATGTTTCTATAACTACATTAGCAACAAAAGGAGGCCTAAGGAGAATCTCCATCCTTTACTGGATGTGGGGGGAAACACAGTGACAAAGGATGAGGAAAAGGCTGAGGTACTTAATGCCTTCTTTGCCTCAGTCTTTAATGGTAATCCCAATTGTTCTCTGGGTACCCAGCCCCCTGGGCTGGAAGACAGGGACAGGGAGCAGAATGAAGCCCCCACAATCCAAGGGGAAATGGTTACTGACCTGCTACACCACTTAGACATACACAAGTCTATGGGGCCGGATGGGATCCACCCAAGGGTACTGAGGGAGCTGGCGGAAGTGCTCACCAAGCCACTTTCCATCATTCATCAGCAGTCCTGGCTAACCAGGGAGGTCCCAGTGGACTGGAAGTTAGCGAATGTGATGCCCATCTACAGGAAGGGCTGGAAGGAGGATTCGGGGAACTACAGGCCTGTCAGTCTGACTGTGGTGCCAGGGAAGATTATGGAGCAGATCGTCTTGAGTGCCATCACGTGGCATGTACAGGACAACCAGGTGATCAGGCCCAGTCAGCATGGGTTCATGAGAGGCAGGTCCTGCCTGACTAATCTGACCTTCTTCTGTGACAAGGTGACCCACTTAGTGGATGAGGGCAAGGCTGTCGGTGTTGTCTACCTAGACTTTAGTAAAGCCTTTGACACTGCTTCCCACAGCATTCTCCTGGAGAAACTGTCTGCTTGTGGCTTGGACAGACGTACTCATTGATGGGTAAAAAACTGGCTGGATGGCCGAGCCCAGAGAGTCGTGGTGAATGGAGTTAAATCCAGCTGGCAGCCGGTCACAAGTGGTGTTCCCCAGGGCTCAGTATTGGGGCCAGTTCCATTTAATATATTTATCAATGGTCTGGATGAGAGGATCGAGTACACCCTCAGTAAATTTGCAGACAACATCAAGCTGGGCGGGAGTGTTGACCTGCTCAAGTGTAGGAAGGCTCTGCAGAGGGATCTGGACAGGCTGGATCGATGGGCTGAGGCCAATTGTATGAGGTTCAAGAAGGCCAAGTGCCGGGTCCTGTACTTGGGTCAAAACAACCCCATGCAATGCTACAGGCTTGGGGACGTGTGGCTGGAAAGCTACCTGGCAGAAAAGGACCTGGGGGTGCTGGTTGACAGCCGGCTGAAGATGAGCCAGCAGTGTGCCCAGGTGGCCAGGAAGGCCAACGGCATCCTGGCCTGTATCAGAAACAGTGTGGCCAGCAGGAGTAGGGAGGTGATTGTCCACCTGTACTTGGCACTGGTGAGGCCACACCTTGAATACTGTGTTCAGTTTTGGGCCCCTCACTACAAGAAAGACATTGAGTTGATGGAGCGTGTCCAGAGAAGGGCAACGAAGCTGGTGAAGGGTCTAGAGAACGAGTCTTACAAGGCATGTTTGAGGGAACTGGGATTGTTCAGGCTGGAGAAGAGGAGGCTGAGGGGAGACATTATCACTCTCTACAGCTACCTGAAAAGAGGTTGAGAGGTTGTAGCAAGGTGCATGTCTGTCTCTTCTCCCAAGTGACAAGTTATAGGACAAGAGGACATGGCCTCAAGTTGCACCAGGAGAGGTTTAGATTGGATATTAGGAAAAATTTCTTCACTTGAAAGGGTTATCAGACATTGGAACAGGCTGCCCAGGGAGGTGGTTGTCACCATCCCTGGAGGTATTTAAAAGACATGTAGATGTGGTGCTTAGGGACATGGTTTAGTGGTGGACTTGGCAGTGTTAGGTTTACGGTTGGACTCGATCTTAAAGGTCTTTTCCAACCTAAACTATTCTATTATTCTATGTTTCTGTTCTTGAATTCTGCCCTCTGCTTGACTCTGAAATTCACAAGAGCCTTACTTTCTACTGAATTTTACTGTGCAAATTACAATCTAAATTGCTGGTACTATTATTTCTTTCTTGCTCTACAAATCCTTCACTAATTTCTATCTAAAGCATACTTTTGCTGTTGCTGTTGTGGGCTTTCAGGTCTTGCTTTATGCTTCTTTGTCAGTCATTTGTTGAATGCTGTATTTACCTGACTTAGCATGCCTAGAACAATGGAATAGTTGAATTTCTTTTAGTCTGTTACACTTAGTTCCTCATATCCTGTTGATATATTACTACACATCATTATCTCTTAGTGACACAAAAATGTCTCAATATACCTCTAAAGGCATATTTCTTACCAGCATAAATGGTATAATTACTATTATTAAAAATAACAAATTATATTTCAATAAGAAATGCGTGTGCATCTTCTCCAGATTGAATAGATGTCTTAGCTGAAACTAATCTGCTAGAAAATAGACTAAATGTATTTTAAGCTCGATGTCTGAAATACTGACTTCTTATTCTAAAGATCTGATCATGCTCACAGCAAGACATCTATTGAATCTCAGGAAATTTCATTTTTTCCATTGTTTTTCTTTGTAAAATTTTTATTATATACAGTGGTTTTGAAATTTAAATATTGGATCTGGGCAATATAAAGCTAGATATTGTTCTTAAAATAAAAAGATTAAGTTAAAACATATATTGTTTAGTGTTCTGATCTCAAACTTACCCTATGAACTTAGGAATTTCCCAGGGTCAATAAACTTTATAAAGCAATCAGACAGAAGATTAATTAATTTGTAGAAAGACAAGTTGCAAATTGAAGTTTCCACAAAGCCAGTTATTTACATTGATGATAAGTTATGAAGTTGCACAGCGAAAAAATATTTTCTCTTTTGAATAATCAGCAATTATCTTAGAAATATGAATCCTAATACAGTGTTTGAATTTCATTTTACACTGCTCATATTTTTTTTTATATTTCTGATTTACTGACTCTTGCTTTTTTTTAATGAATGTCAACAATGAGACCTGCCATCCAAATATTTATTAGACTTACACTATCATCACAGCAGTAACTACATTATAAATTCTGATTTATTAGTAGTCATTGTCTTGTTTTGGTAAAATCAGTTATTTAGTGTTACTGTAATTTTTTTTATGGGTAAAGCATTGCACTGGAAACTGGAAAAGATTCAGAGAGGGTAATAGGGATGATCAGAGGTGTGGTACAATCTCCATAAAAGGAACAGATAAGTAAGCAAGGAACCTGCAGTCTGGGAAGGAGATGGCTGAGGGAATACAACAGAGATCTGTTCAATCGCAAGTGGCGTGAAAAGGGTGGATAGGGGTCAACTTTTTCCTGTTTCCTTCCATACGTAATCTAGTGGTCATGAAATGGACCTGGTTTGAAAATTCAGAATGAAGAAAAGGCAATGACTGTTTCCAAAATGTATAGTTAAGCTGTGAAATTCCTTACCACAGGTTGCTTGAAGTTTACCTAAATCCTTATGGAGATTTGACAAATTCAATATGATTGCATAGATTTACTGCTTTGTGTTTCAGAGCAATATAAGAAATAAACACTAGTTGGTAACTTTACAGGAGAAAAAAGAACCATCCATCTTGTTAGGAAGGAGAGGATTTACAGCCAAATAAGAGCACTTTTTTCTGTAACTGAGAATTGTTCCTAACCATGTATAACAGAAATGCTTCAATTATGTTTTTTAATGATATAAATTTCATGCCCATAAACAGTTGCAGATCGTAAGGCTGCAGGTACAGGCAATGCCATCATGTAATCCCAGTCTTCAGCTTCTACATTTTTTCCATTATAAAGCTCCAACATTCATCATTTTATAGCCATATATTGTAAGAATGAGTCAGTTATTGCTGCACCACAAGGGATGCATCTGGATTGAATCTTGTTACCCAACATACACGTCAGGCAATTAGGATTTGCTTCTTTAGGGATAATTCTGACTTGCCTTTCATGAATGTTCTGTGTAAAGGTCCATGTTCTTAACCAAAACAATGACCAAGTATGTACATCTTGTGTATATTATGGAAAGTTGTGTAGTGCTAGTGCTGCTGCTTTCAGAAGAGAATATTCACTTCTGCATTGTGCTATGCTTATTACCAAGAAGCTATTTGAGTTGTCTCACTACATAGAGTAAGTTAAAAAAAAACCAACTGTGAAAAAAGAAGTGTTTATGCTTTCCTTGTCTGCCCTATGAATTTTAACTTTTTGAGGGAGAAAGCACAAGCAGGGAGTACATGTAGGGGTTACAGAACCCGTGTTATCATGGATCTAGGGAATGCAGGAGAAAAAAGAGGTAAGGAAGTAACTCGAAATGAAACACCAAGTCTTTTTTTCTAAGTTGGATTTAAAGATATTATGGAAAATTTGTAGAGAGTAATCCCATTGCATGCTGCTCGTCTTGGTTATACTTCGATTATATAAAGAATATTTAAATTATTTTAAAAGTAAATGCATATTAAGAGGGCTTTACTAACACCATTAAGGTAAAATAATGTTGACTGTATCAGGTTAATTCATTTACTTGTTCCCAGGCATTATAACAGTATGTAAATGCTTATGTGATCACATATTTTATAAATAGGATCTTTGCTCATTCGTAACTCAGATGATGCTCACTTAATGAGCAGCCATTTAGTATTTTATATTTTCATTGATGCTTGTGTGTGTCCTCAGGTCTTATTTACACAGAATTAAAATTGTACAAATAAGTTAGAAAATTATATTATTTCCTTCATATTGTATTCAGCTCTTTGTAGTGTCTAAATGTTTTGCAAACATTATTTATCTTCTGTTACTTTCTTTATAGGTGTAGAACCAGGGATACAGAAACAAAGAGAGAGCAAACAAAGCTCCATTTCCTTTGATTGCAAATATAATTTTAGTGCTATTTGCAAAATAATGTAGGGGTAGACTTAAAGCTATGAGCAAATTCAGAACCTAACTTCGAAGGATATTTTAAATATGTATGCAGACAAACTATGCCAGTAAAACCAAGATAATCGTATCTCACAGGCATTGAAATCTTGGCTTCAGCTTGTGCTACATACCCTAGCTGAGAATGTAGTGATTACATCATCACATCTGAGGCCTGATCCTGGGGGGACTGCAGTTTCTCTTACACATGGATAAAAACCATTCAATTATTGGGTTTAGAATGTTTCTGTATTGCAGGTAACAGCCTGTAAAGCTAGGACTGAAATAGGAAAGGTACAGAAGTCCATTTTCATAAAATCTGAATTGTCGACTCTAACCAGTCCTAAGTTAAAGCATTCACATCCTGCTATTTGTAAAATAAAACAAACCCAAGAAGCACTGTCTTGCTACAGTTATACTGATACAAAAAAGAAGATACAGTGAGGATACAGACAAAAAGTTCTAAAATTCCAATTTATGAAATAAATTTCAGCCTTAATAAGTTTCTTTGCATCTGTTTAGGTAAGACTTAAGAAAATCATGCACAATCACATACTTTTTGGTCATCAAAGAGCTAACATTTACCAGTGATCAACCAGTTAGTGCCCGAGTTCCTGTTTTACGTAAGGAAAACATAGCTATGTGTCAACGGCAATAGTCTGATTACTGTGGAATTTTTTTCAGAATGGTAAGTATGTAATATTTGCACATGATAAATATGTCCATTTGTGTGTCTCTGTGTGCATGTGCATGTGTTATTTATCCACGTAGCCCTTAGTCTGTTTACCTCAGGACTAACTATTGAAAGTTTTGAAAAGCTTCATGCAACCAGTGATTTTTATTCAATATCTACTATATAAGTATTTCCTTCTTTCCCCTATAGAGGTAGAATTTCCATTCCTGTAAATGACAAATTACACTGGCCTTAGGCCAGGATAGCAATCCTAGAAGATTAGCTCAGTGACAAATTTAAGTCATCTCGCCATGATTCTAGGCTGGACGTCACAGAAGAGAAGAGATTCTCACTGAAGCTAAAGCTTTGCTTGAGCTGCAAAACGTTCTGTGATGCTCACATCATGGCACCATTAGGTGAAGAAATACAATTTTAGGTTGGTTGGTTCTTGAGTTAACAAATCTGCAGGCTCTTCAAGAGAAGGTTTGCACAAACACAAATTATGGTCTACCTTCTCCGTCTCTTTATAGGCCTAGAGGTGATATTTTCAAGTTTGAAAAAAATTCAGGCCAAAAGGTAAACAAAGTTTCAGAGTGCAAAGGAAAAAAGTATATTTTATGAATCTGTGATGTGGCCTTTCGTAGGAGTTTCATTGCAAACAATAAATGTGCATAATATGCCAAAGTTATATCTACCCCTGTTTCATAAGAAGCAAAATTTTATGTGGGATTCTCTGGTGCTGTTTAAAATATACACTTTAAAGTGCATTTTGCCAAAAATTTTCATTCATATGATCACCCGTCAGAGGTGCAAGTATCAAATGTAAGATGAAAAATACATGAACACATTGAGTTGGTCAAATTGTCCCTTTGGTCTTTTCAATTGGCTTTGTAGAAGAGAACATGGAAAAGGTATTCATGTAAAAATTAAAAAACTCATGTAGAAGCTGGAAGGTCTTAATAGTAGTGGTAGTCATAATAATAGTAATAATAATAGCACCTTACACCTATTTATCACTTGCCATCTGCAGGTCACCAAAATGTTTTGTAAACAGCTCTTGCAGTTTCATAATGTGTGAAGTTATCTCCACTCCATTTTATAAGCTGGGAAAGGTCACTGAACTGTTTGGTCTGATATTTTCCAAAATGATCTGTTTTACAGGGTGTACAAAAAAGCTAATACCTGAGTTACAAAGGTGCTGGAATTGAAGTCAGTAGGATCTGCAGGTGCTCATTCGCTATAAAAATGAGGACAGAAACTGTAGTCAGCAGGTATCACAGCAGGAATTACATGGCACTTCAGCCACAGTTAACTGGCCTGAGCTCCACAGAGCAAATCAGACCCCAGAATTCCCAAGTGACAGTCCTGAGATTCTTACCTGTTCCTTTGCAAGAAAATAATGTATTTTATACAGATACAGTTGTTTGCTCATTTTTGCAAAAAAAAAGAGAAAAGTTAATGTACACAAAAATGGGCATTTGCAGAGAGTACAACAGATGTATTTGGGACTGGTCCTTTAAGCACAAACCTTTAGGTTCTGGGTTGTGCTCAATTTAAAGAACCCAAATTCAACATATTTTAATATATACAATGGAACTTATATGAAGGTTAGTCTAATGAACACATAGTATAATATATAAGCAATGGAAATAGCCTCTTCATGCATCTCTTCTTTTTCCAGTGACATTCACAGCCAATGGCTGAATGACTTCACTACTAAGAAAGGGTACCCAGAAAACTGAAGTGCCTGAAGTGGATCAAAGGGTTGATGTAAATGTATTGTAAATTGAGAAAAACAGAGTAGGCATGTCACCTAAGAATGATTTGTTTGTTTGTCAGTCTTTCAGGAGTTCTGCAAGGGCACAAAATACCTGGAATACTGTCATGTCTCTTACTGCCCTCAGCTGACGGATGAAGCTGTGAAAGCAATGGCATTTCACTGCCACTGCCACATTTCATCTGTCAACATAGCGGCTTGCCCAAAGGTATGTTGTAAGAAATGGGGCAATAGTTCTGGGATTCCTATTGCAAAGAAGTGCTTAGTATTTCATACAGAAATTTCACCTGCTGGCATCTCTGTCTTGTCACAATTCTACAATGTACTCGACTAGTTTAGAAATCAGAGCTTAAGTTCAGCTGACTTCCAATGAGTTTTAAGTTCTGAGACTTGGCTCTCGAGAGTGTTTGGCATTCTTCTAATGATTGCAGTTACAACATAAAGGGGTTTGTGCTGGATCAGGTAAAAGTTTGTCTCTCCAGGGGCTGATGTCCAGGGAAGGGTGAAGAGAGGAGGGCTTTTAGTGATACTTGCTGCAAATACTCTCTCAGCTTCTGGTGTTTTGGGTGCTTCCAAAGGGTGGTGTCTTTGTTTTAATAGCTCTAGGTATTTTCATTCATGGAAAAAGTTGTTGTAGTGTTGCTTCCATCACTGTCAAGTGGGAATATACTAAGTTTATTACTACTTTTGGAAAAGTTCATCTTGAACTATCCTTTAAAATGTCATCATACTCATTGGACCAGTTTCCCCCTTTTTTCCCACTGAACCGCCCATGTCCTGTTTCCTTCCACAATAAGTCTGCAGCCATCACTTATCCCTGCCTTCCTCCTCTCCAACACCCATCTCCATAAGCCCTGACTGTCCTTTCAGCCCTCTGCACAGTCCTCATGTTCTCTTATTCACTGCAGTGGCTGAACACCTTAGCCTCCTGGCCAACTAGTTTGAGCTGACCCAGCTGACTAGTTAGCCAGCTCTAAATGACATGTATTCTGATCAGTTCGTTAGCCTTCCAAAAGTTCATAAGTTTCTCAGCCTCTAGGCCAAAACCCACAGGCTGTCTCTCAGATCTGGCAGGCCGAGGAAGTTGCTCTGTGTCTTACAATAGCCCTTGGTTTATATCTTACAGGTACCTACTGTACAGCATTAATTATTATTGTACACATGGGTCTCAATCTCCTGTATCCTTTGCTTTTAGATAGATATGAAGCTATTTTTCCATAATAACAGTGATAATAGAAGTTGTGCATGGAGATCCTCCCGAAGTAGTTGAAGTTAGGTACTTTTGCAAGCAGTCTTCTCTGCCATGCTTTCCACTACACCTTACAGACTAACAAAAAAAAAAAAAACAAAAACCAACCCAAAAAACCCCTGTAAAATGCCAGGCTGGAATCTGGGAGACTTTCTGATTATCAGAGCAATGAATTGTAAAACAGCATCCTGGGAAGGGAGATGGGGGCAAAGTATTAAGGAATGTTAGGATGGCTCTTGATAAGGGAATGAACCGGTCATATTTTGTAGTTCCTTCAAATGGGAACAAGAAGTGGACTCATTGACCTAGTAATCCCCTTCCAACTCTTTGTTCCTAGATGGTATCTTTTCTTTAAATGGTTATAAAGCCAATCTGTTAACTGCTAATACCCTACTATTTTCAGAAAAGAACATCAAGACTCTTTCAAATAAATGTACACGTAAGTTTACAAGTCTTTTTTTGACTTGAATCCAGCTTGCAACACCATAAAATGAGATGGGAACACCTGTGGATGTTAAAAGTAATGGGTCTTTCAAATCCTTTGGCAATCTCTAGTGTAAATTGAGGGGACCCAGCTGCTAAGTAAGGAAATATTTTCCACTTAGAGACTGTTTAAAAATGGTCAGAAGATTAAAGTAAGAATTAACTTGTTCCAAAGGATATATGTTAATATATCTGACAGTCATGTCCTGCAACAGCTATATTATATAAAAAAAAAGAATTAAAAAAAAAAATCATAGCAAGAGAACATGGAAAAAATGAAAATACAAATACATGTCCATTAAGAATGTTTTGGCACGTGCAATGCAGGTTACTCTAAAATTAGGAGAGCTTATCACTTTAATCATATCTACTGGGGCAAATTAATTGTGTTTGAACAAAACTCACTGGCTTCAGTGAAAGTGCAGTGAGCCTCCCTGTCACATTTCTGTATACCTAGGACAGGTACAATTCATTTTACAAATGCTGATACTAAAATATTCAGCAGTACAGTTCTGAGTCTTACTCAAGGAATGAGCCTGATTCAAGAGTAATTCTTATTTCGCAGGAAAAAAACGAAGTTGCTGTGGGAAACATATCCTACACATGAAAAAATATAGCAAGAACTGAAAATAAATCTCTGGTTAAATGAATGAGTCAGCTATTTAAATAGAAAAGTTCTGAAGACACAGTTCGATGAACAATGAATTCTGTAATTCAGTCCTCTAAAGGGAATAGAATTGAGTGAATCATGAATGTAGATTTCTCTTAAATGCATCTGATACAGATTACTGAGTTCACTCAGCAACTTCAGTTTATTTCAACAGAAATATTAATCTATTTATTAATATTTTAATCTATTTATTAATCTATTGCCAATCTAATAGTGAGCATATAGCTAAATCTGGAATAAGCAAAGCACAGAATAACTTCTATATTCCAGGAGGACTGTATCATGAGATAGTGTGCTAATTTTCTGTTCCACAACCCAACATCCCAGCTTCATTTTGCCTACTTGTCCCTTTTAGATTCTCATGAGATTGGCTGTTTAATGCAAGTGAAACCCTTGTCTCTCTTTCCACCATCCCACTCCACTGTCTTTTAAAGGTCTTTAGCATGTCCCCTCTGGATTTTTGGTCCTGACTGAACAAGGTAATTAAAGTATGTACGTAATTTATTCTTGACTATTTCCACTGTGGTCAGTGGACCAATTAAGTAGCTTGCATGACTGCTTATGTACCTTAAAGACTCTGTCACATGTATTTCTCAAATGTGACTTCCAGCATTAATGGCAATGAATATCAGCTTAGAAAAATGGAATTGTGAGGTGGAACTAAGCAGCTCTACTTCAGAGCTAAAGAAAAACAACTATACATTAAAAAGGTCTTGGTGTGAGACACTCATTTGTAACAGAAAACTGAGATACAAAACTGATATAACTAAACTGTAAGTGCAGCCTAACAGTTTAGTGAGAACAATGCAATAGCAAGTCAGGCTAAAGGCTTATATGTGCTATATATGCAAAATTATGAGGTTAGGAAAGTTAAACTATTCTGATTAGGTGAAAAAAATCCCACAGTACTTTAGATTGTATTGGAATCACAGTTAACTAATATCTAATATGCTCCTGATATTTAAGTGACAGTTCCTGTAGAGCCTCTTGCAGAGATTCAGCATTCTGCTGTGCCAGAAATTTTACTTCCATGAAGTGTTTTATAACACAGTTTTTCCACAAATCAGACACTAAAATTGTGCTTTTCTTTCAACTATTCAGTAATCTAACTTCTGCGTGTCTTGTTGCTTCATTTACAGATGACTGATACCAGTATCCAATACTTGGCTGCAGCCTGCCATTATCTCCACTTCTTGGATGTCTCGGGTTGCATTCATCTTACTGACAAAGCACTGAAATATCTATGGAAAGATTGTAAGCAACTCCAGATTCTCAAGATTCTGTACTATAGGAAGATTACCAAGTAAGAGGATATTTCCTAATCTTAATTCAGAAGTGGCTGTAAACCCCAAAACATGAGGTTTTTTTCTTCACTGGCATCATGGTGCCATGCTAGATACCTGGCTTGAGCCATCATGCTCCTTTATCTCCAGGGTGTCCACATTGCTGCCTTAGGATTCCTGTGGCCTGGTGTGGGCATCTACATATTCTAGTGTCAGCCAGAAGTGAAGGGAAATAGGGCCCCCATCTATCTTTATGGCAGGCAACGTCCTCTTAGGGAAGTTTCTGCAGACACAGGGTATCACCTCAAGGGCACATGGGAACATAAGGGAGAAAACTAGACTAGGCCCAATGCTCTCAGCCATCGCGCTATGTACTTGAGCTCACTCTGAGGGTTTGTGGGAGCCTGTTTTCCATCGACTGAATGTCAGTACACAGCAGAAGTAGATGTGGGCCTGTGCTCAAAATGCAGCATGGTTACAGCGAATGAGTCAAGGTATCATAAGCATAGTTTCATGAAGTACAAGTAAAACATACTTGTTATGTATCTACAATTGGAAAAAACAGGTCATCTGCCACAATGTAACCCAGCTTCCCCACTGGTGTAAATGGACCAAGTCTCCTGATTCCCCATGATATTTAAAAGCCAGTCAGTTCTGGTCATGTTTAGAATCATAGAATATCTCAAGTTGGAAGGGACCCATAAGGATCATCAAGTCCAACTCCCTGCTCCTCGCAGAACTACCTAAAACTAAACCATATGACTAAGAGCATTGTCCAGATGCTCCTTGAACTCTGACAGGCTTGGTGCCGTGGCCACTTCCCTGGGGAGCCTGTTCCAGTGACCAACCACCATCTCAGTGAAGAACCTTTTCCTAATGTCCAATCTGCAGCTTCATTCCATTCATTCCCTTGTGTCCTATCGCTGGTCACCAGCGAGAGAAGATCAGCACCTTCCCTTCCACTGCCCCCCCTGAGGAAGTTGTAGGCTGTGATGAGGTCACCCCTCAGCCTTCTCTTCTCCAAGCTGAACAAACCAATGACCTCAGCTGCTCCTCATAAGTCTTGCCCTCAAGGCCTTTCACCATCCTGGTCACCCTTCTCTGGACACACTCTAATAGTTTGATGTCCTTATATAGAAGTGCCCAAAACTGCACACAGTACTTGAGGTGGGGCCGCATCAGTGCGGTGTAGAGTGGGACAATCACCTCCCTTGACCGGCTGCTGTGCTGTGCTTGATGCACCCCAGGACACGGTTGGCCCTTTTGGCTGCCAGGGCACACTGTTGACTCATGTTCAACAGCCCAACCCCCCAGATCTTTTTTCCTGGGGCTGCTCTCCAGCCTCTCATCCCCTAGTTTGTACGTATAACCAGGATTACCCCATCCCAGGTGGAGAATCCAGCACTTCTCTTGTTAAATTTCATACAGTCGGTGATTGCCCAGCTCTCTAGTCTATCCAGATCTCTCTGTAGGGCCTCTCTACGCTCGAGGGAGTCCACAGCTCCTCCTAGTTCAGTATCATCGGCAAACTTACCTAATGTACATTTGATTCCTGCGTTCAGATCATTTATAAAAACATTAAAAAGCCCTGGCCCTAAAATTGAGCTCTGGGGACCCCAGTGGTGACTGGCCGCCAGCCTGATGTAACCCCACTTACCGTAAGTCTTTGAGCCCAACCTGTCAGCAATTGCTCACCCAACGTACTATGAACTTGTCTAGCTGTGTGCTGGACAGTTTTTCCAGAAGGATACTGTGAGAGACAGTATCAAAAGCTTTGCTAAAATCCAAAACCACCACATCTACTGGCTTCTCTTGGTCAGCTTAGATGGGTGACCTTCTCATAAAAGGAAATTGAGTTGGTTAAGCAGGACTTTCCCCTCGTGACCCCATGCTGGCTATGATCAATGACTGCGTTGTCTCTCAAGTGTTTTTCAATAACTCCCAGAATAACCTTCTCGGTAATTTTACCAGGAGCTGAAGTGAGACTGACAGGCCTGTAATTATCAGGGTCTTCCGTCTTACCCTGCTTGAAAATTGGAAGAACTATGTTTAGAGTTTTTCAGCTGTGAGTCTCAAAGATGTGGCTTCAGTGTCTGTCACCCTTCCATGGGGGTTAAGAGCATCACAGGCCAGGTGCCGTACACCTAGAACTGCACAGTGGCCAGACACGCCAAAGGGACTGAAACTGGAAAAGAACTAAAATGTAAGCACGGTTGATATATCTGAGTATATAACTTAATCAAACTTCATGAGAGTAAGAAATATATAATACTATCTTATATAGAAAGTATCCATACTAGGAGATCTGTAACAGGACCACTGTAGATAGTGCATTCCTTGCTAAACTGTTCCAGGATTTAATAGTCACTTTAGAGACCACAAGACCAATGCAGATGCTTACTAACTTAAAAGATATTTCCAGTGTGCTTCATGCTTTCCAAACCCTCCTTGGTTTATTTCCCTCTGCTTCAACACAAACAATTCTGCTGTCATTACTTTTATTATTTTCTTTACTTCTCTCTGACTTAGTTTTCTTAATGTCATATCAGAATGTCTTTCTTAAAACCTCTACTTCTAATTAAATACTTGTTAGATACAGAAGGTGTTTTGAAGGATTTGTATGCAAGAGTAGTAATTGAAAAAATTATTGTAAATGAACTACACTGTTCATTCTGAAAAAAAGATATTTCAAATACATTTAATCTCCTCATAACTTTCTGAGTCA
Organism: Gavia stellata; assembly: GCF_030936135.1. Taxonomy (NCBI): domain Eukaryota; kingdom Metazoa; phylum Chordata; class Aves; order Gaviiformes; family Gaviidae; genus Gavia; species Gavia stellata. Next base: position 14,190,934 of record NC_082597.1, on the reverse strand, counting down.
CAGTTTTTCTCATATTAAGCCTCAAGGGATTTTCTTTTACCCCTGGGTTACTGTTGTATACTTGCTTTTTCTGTGACTTCCTAGCTCTGTTTAGAGCGGTAAACAGTGTGTTGTCCCTTTCAGGCTCTGGTTGCTTATACATCTTTCTGTAGAAGCGAGAAGTAGTAGGAATAGAAATTTGGGTTGAGTTCCAATTTATGTTGGGTGAGCCATGATCAAAGAGCTGACATGATGTCTCAATAAAGTGTTTGCATTGTTGTAGCCTTTGCAGGATTATGCCTGTGCCTCAGAGTCCCATATGCTATGGGTTCTCCAAACATCTTGATTAAACTCTTCTGACTCAGCCAAGGAATTTCCCAACCAGTTATTTTTACTGTAAAGAAAGCCCTGGAGAGTTATAGATCTTTACACAACAAAAAGCAACCATGAGACACATATCTCCACCCAGTGTTATCTTTGCCCTTTTTGTGATTTTTTAGAACTGGGCAAACTTTGCCAATTTTACTTTCTTGAGCCTGATTTTCTGGTATGTGATGGTGGATGGTTCTTTTCTTTGCCAGCCTCGGTCTCTAAACCTTTGCACCATATGTTCAATGATAGGGAACTCCTACCCATTTGAGTCTGGGACAAAAACTATTGGGTGGATCAATCACGTAGAATAATTCAGCACTGAAGATTTTTTGCTTGTTCTTTCCAACAGATCTGAACAGCCTCCCTAGAACTAGGCAGGCTGCAGACTAGACCATGTCAAGATCAGAGTGGCTTTTCAATGCAGACTCTAAAATTGTCATTAGATGGAAGGATATTCAGAAAATAAAGGAGTTCACAGCTAGATTTATATATATTCCACATCCCGTATGTCACACTTTCAAAAAATCTTTTTTATTGTAGTTCAAAGTCAATATTGCGAAGATGATAAAAGATGTATTTGCGAAGATACGAAGTTTTCTGCCAATAACTACGTCAAAATCACAGTAAAATATGGCAGTGATGCTACACTGCTAGTCATCTTGCAGCAGATTTTCAGTATTGACATCAAAAGCAATGACAGTACTGTCATTTATATGTCACAATATATATTTATAGAACTCTGTATTTCATTCACAACCTGTATGTTTTTAGTAATGAATAATAAGCAACAGATTGCCAGGAAGATGAACAACAGGGCCTCATTCTCTGTTTTCAGACTAACTCTTACAACCTTAGTTGGGTTCTTAGATTTTCACAGAATGTAGAGGAAAGGCTGTTTTCAGGTGTAATTTATGTTCTGCAGGTGTAAAACACAATTTCGGAGACATTTCATTCCCTGATGGAAAAGGACATCTATGTAAAAATCAGATTAATCTGGAAATCTAAACATGCTAGTGCCTTAGGTTCTAAATAAGCAATAGAAGAAACATGGTTTTAGTTTAAAGTTTCCCTACAAAATCTATAAATCAAGTATACTTCATTTTGGCAAAGGAATTCCCCATTATTTATTACTAAACACTACCCAGTCCTACCAGACATCTCTTAATAGACTGAGCCTTCCAAATATTAAGGCATATCTCTTGCATTGTGTCACATTCTCTTTCAAAGTTTTATTTTTACTGTTTCATTAGATTAAAATAGAAAACATATGGAGCCACAAAGTTCTTCAAGTTTCAGTCCAATGCAGCTTCATAGGAAACAGTTACGAGCATATAAATTGTCCATTCTTTCCAGTATCAGGTAGCATTTGAGATTGTATTTGCCAACATACTAGCCTGGTTCCAGGTGTATTAAATGTTAGAAGAAAAAAAGGGTCTATGGCCTGATATATTGCTGCATATTTCTGTATCCAGAGGCTAACGACCTTTCAATTAATCCTGTTTCTAAATGCCATAAAGAATCATGGATAACCTACCTGTGAGAGTAAATGATTCTGGTTCAACTGATTTCTTCTACTAGAGGAAAAGCAAGCTCTTCTGCAACTAACTGCTATTTAAAATGTGGCTTCTGTAGGAAAAGGTTGTATCAGTTGTGATTCACTTGGGACTAATCCTACAAGAAATAACACACTGGCGTCTTTAGAGAAACACTTCTCTTCCCTATAAAACATTCTCCTTAAACTTCAAAACACAAATATCATTTAAAGTCAGTGGCAGTGCTGGGAAAGGTGTGGTGCTCTATTAACATTTCTGGGTGCAAAACGAGAAAGGAAATCTGCCATTGCCTGGAGAAGCCCTCGCCAGCCAGCCTTGTGCTCTCACAAATTGCGCCTTGTCTGTAAGAATTTGCTTCCACCAAAAGCTGTTCTTTGAAAGCAAAATTAAATGCTTCCTTCTTTCTTGTCTGCACTAATATGAAAGCAATTACATTTCTTTTAAACTAATGACTACTCTGTTAACAGGTGACTCATCAACAAATGCTATTACAATTTTTGCCTTTTAAACAGAAATTATATTGTGTCTTGATAGTTACAATACCTTTGAAATTTGGAGAACATTCTGATTTTTGTTGTTGTGTTTTCTGATGGTTGCTGTTGGTTAGAAAGGAGATTGCAAGAACTCTGTTTTCTTGAAAAAGCAGAATTTCTTAAGTATTATCCAAATATTCAGGTCTCAAGGCAGAAAGGATATGGGAGTCCAACACACATGTAATTGGAAATGAAAACAGCCTACACATGATTTGGTGAAGGACTAAGAATAATTACTCTTGTTTTCTCTTGAAGAAGCAACCAAAATATCATAGTACTGTCTTCCGACTGGCTGTAAATCGCTCTTCAGAAGTGACATGGTGGCTTTTGGAGTGCCATGTTTTAGCCGTCGTGTGCGTTTAAACCAAATGCCATAGAATGATAAAACTGCCATAGCTGACATAGACCTCAGAATACTTGAGATTTTATGTAGTCTTATCGCTTTTTGTAACTTGGAGTATGCTTGCAGGATGCTTCCTGCTTTTCCCATTAGCAGCCTGCCTCCACTTGCCTCTTTGGCTTAATTTCTCCTGCATTTGCAGTATAAACAGTTCTCCCATGTTTAAGTTTTTCTTTTCCATTACTTTCTATTCTTGATTGGTTTTTGTAACCTCATCTCAAAAAGTCTTTTTCAAAATCTCTCCTTTTCATTATGATGAACCCAGTCAAACATTTCTGAATTTTGGGATGGCTCAGGATTCAGACCGTGATGCAGAACTGTATTTCTTAGCTACCCCCTCTTACTAAAGGGGATTGAAACTTTGGGTAAGGATTCAATTACATATTCCAGTGGTTCTCAAGCCATGTGTTTGGGCCAATACTTTTGTCTGACTTGTACCAAGAGAGTTGCTTTGCCAAAGATAATTGTAATTGTTTGCTGAAAAGCTTTTATTAATCAATGTGCCCATTTAAGTCACTGTATAAATAAATAAGCAGGCTCTATCATAGTACAGTATATCTTAAATAAATGATCTATTTTGCCATGTGTTGCTGATTAATGAATGGCTGTTTCTGGCAAACTAATCAGCTGTAGCTCCAGGCATGGGACAGCATAGGTTTCCAAAAAAATAGTAACAGCTCCCCTTATACATGCTAGAGACATCCACCATACATTGCAGTTTCCATGAAAAACAGGAATTTGGACTTGGATGAGTTGATTTTTATTTTATAGCTTAGAGCTTATAGCTCATATAAATTGCGCACATTCCTCAATGGCACAGGCCTCCCTAATATAAAAACAGATACAGCCTTGTGTTCATGCAGTTCATACAGTGTGTCAGTGTTAGATTTTTAAAAAAATATCCTGCAGTGGTTGAAAAGGAGCCCTCCTTGCTTCACTAATTTTGTCCCTTTTGCACCCCTCCCCGCTTCCCCTTTCCTGCTGTGGTGGTGCAAGCATTACAGCTGTGCCTCTTTTGTAACCATCCTCAGCATTTTCACTTTGGAAGAAAATTTCCAACATTACTAATACTGTAGTAGTATTACTGGCAGATAAGAGACTGCTTTAATTTGGATTTTTTTCTAGTATTGTCTAGATGCCATATATTATATTGTTACAGAGCTTAGGAAATTGGCCAGCAGGGAGAAAGGAATACCTTTGCTGTGGCGGTGACACACCAGATCAGGTTGAATCTCCTGAAGAGGATGGGAGATGTAGAGATCTGGCTCTTCCCCAACGAGCACATGAGTATGCTCAAGCCCGGGGGAGCTTTCTGGAGTGCAAGAGCCAGTGACGGGGGGAGGCCGGGGGAGGCGGGTGCTCTGCGCAGCCGGGAGCGGGCTGGCAGCCAAGTCGCAGGACTGATGGAAAGAAAGAGACGTTCAAAAGACTGAAAGTGGCGGATCGAGTTTTTTCAGCTCGGGAAGGCAATGAAAGTTGCTGGACTGATACCGCCTGGAAAGGAGGGAGAGGAGAGAGTTGTTCTTCAACTTCTTTTTAGGGTGTCTCACTCAGCAGGCCTGATTTTCTCCTATTTTTGTGTCATTTTGCTCTAGTTCATTGTTTTTGTGCTCTAACACTACAAAGGGGCAGAGGCCACAAAATGCTGAGGGAGATCAGAAGGGTCATGTGTGTTTTTGGACATCATAAGCAATTCTCTTCTGGTGCAACAATCACCAAAGCTGCAAAACAGCCTTAGGGTGAGCTCAGGGCCAGTGCAGGTAACAGTAAGGCTCTGTAACACTGCCCGTTGCGTATTCAATTCAGCCTCAGAATCAATACACTTTAAAAAGAGGTGGGTGGCAGAAGATAACTACAAGTGGAGAAGTTAGCCAAAAAGAAAGCAGAAGGTGAACCAGGAAAGGGTAAAAATACTTGGAGGTGCCACAGAGACTGTTCAAAGAAAAAAATAGAGATAGGGACCTGTACAGTTACTATAACCTTCCTATATAGCTATGAAAAAACACTCTGGAGACTCCGTGGTATTTTTTGATGTAACTGGTTTATTATTTATCTTGTTTTGTATTATGTTTTCTTCAAAACACAATGCTATTATTCCAATGGCATCACCTATTTAGTCCCAAAGATGTGTTTTAGGCTCCCCAGTCCAGACAGACACTGACACACTAGAGGAAGTGTAGATCAGGGCCACCAAGACCACTGAAGGACATGAGCACATGATGTGTAAGGAGAGGCTAAGAGAATTGCTTTGCTCAGTCGCAAGACAAGGCGGCTCAGGCTGGAGGAGACCTTATTGCTGTCTATAACTCTGACCAGAGGATACAGAAGAGAAGACATCACCAGACTTTTCTCAAAGGTGCACTGACAGGACAAGTGGCATTTGAAAGTTCTGATTACATACAAGGGAACTATTTTTTAATCAGGAGGCTGGTCAAACACTTGAACAGGATCGCAGAGAGGCTGTGTAATCTTCATCCCTAGAGGTATTCAGAACTCAGCTGGCAAAGCCATGACCTACCTGGTCTAGTTGGATCCGTTTAGAGCAAGACCAGGATTAAACAATCTCTAGAGGCCCCTTCCAACCTAATTTATTCTGTGACTCTATGGCCTAACCAATTCTCTTCTTTTTCAGTTTCCACAACACCTCTTATAACGCTGATAGCTTCAGTTAAAACAAGGAACTTTTGCTCATTAAACAGCTTTTAGTGTTCTTTGTAAAAATAGCCTCTGCAAAATTTTTTTCCTTTTTTTTTTTTTTTTTTTTTTAAACTCTTGTTGCAGACAAGCTCTCTTGAAATATACAGCCAAATTGGAGAAACAAGAACATAATGATGCTGACCCTCCTTCCTAGCTTAGATATGACCGGGATGGTAACACACTCACCTTCACCAAAAAAACACACATCAGAGTCTGAATAAACAAATTTTTCAAAATGGAAGATGAAGAAATTGTGCAACATCTTCTACAGTTCAAGGGTTTTTCACTAGAGCATGAAAAGAACACTTTATTTAAAACTAACCATACTCCAATAAAAGGCCATTTGTTGAATTAGTGAGGAAACATTGTGTATCTTTCTCGCAGGAGCGTGTATGCCTTCAAGCAAGACAGCCACACTGAAACAACATTGCTAACTTTCAGATGTTGATTCAAGCTGTCTTCATCTTTCAATAATGAGAAGTTTTTGTAGTCCCATGCAGAGTAAGCAATAAATACATCTGTGTGTGTTTGGGGTTCTTGTATGCCATGAAGGTCCTCTCCAGGACATAAACAGAATCACAGAATCACTAAGGTTGGAAAAGACCTGTAAGATCATCAAGTCTAACCATCAACCCAACACCACCGTGCCCACTAAACCATGTCCCACAATGCCTCATCCACACGTTCCTTGAACACCTCCAGTGATGGCGACTCCACCACTTCCCTCGGCAGCCTGTTCCAGTGTTTCACCACTCTCTCAGTAAAGAAATTTTTCCTAATACCCAGCCTAAACCTCTCCTGGCGCAACTTGAGGGAATCCTGTGGGAAAGTAGAAGTTCATTTCATAATGTACCATTATGATCTAAAGTACATATACACAACTTAAAACCTGAGCTGACACTCTGAACTCCTCTTTGCTGCTTGCCATCCACTCAGGAATTGAGTTGGCAGGAAATTCTTACACTCTGACTTCCCTCAGAACTTCACACTTGACATGACTGGTACTCATCAAGTAGAGTGGTCTTGAGCAATGAAGAACAGTGAATAGGTAGTGACTACCAATTCCTTAATTCACAACTATACATGCACATTTAAGCACGGTTCTCTACTTCTCAACAGTCACTTGTGCACCTAGAGCCCTAATTCTCATAAAAGCCTCTCAGGCTGAGTTCAACTCTCTAAGTGAGCTGATGTTTACATTAGCAGATCTGAACTGCGGGCTAGCTGGCAGCTGACAGAGTCAGGAGAATCAAATGAAAAGGAGCACAGATGAGAAGAGTGTTAAAGGATAAATTCTCTTCAGTTACAAGAACATGTCTTCTCATCAAATGGACAAAAAAAAAATGAGCACACATGGGATTTGCCATTCAAATCCTAATTACTGATAACCCACTAATCTTTCCTTGTCTAGAGAAAAATACAAAGTTTCACCTCATTATAGGAGAACAAGACATTACTCAAACACCTTTGGGGAAAATCCCAAAGATCTGTCTTTCTTCAGCTCATTCTTGACCTTTATGTTAAAGTTCTAGCTGGTCTCAACATTTATTAGCTTGGAAAGAATATAATCAGAGTAGCTTTAGTGGTAGCACAATTTTTCTGATGGCTTATTTAACCTTCTATAACAAGTAGTTAGCAATCCTAATGTTTAATTCCAGCTAGTTTTAGAATATGAATGCCTTAGCTTGCTTTCTTTTGTACGTGGAAGAAATAGCATGTTTTCTTACTATGTTCTTCCTTAAATTGCTAATGCAGCAGTCCCAAAAAGCACAAAGGCTGACAGGCTTTGTATTCTGGGTGAATAATGGAACCGTTAAATGAACACAATTTTGTGAAATATCTACTACACTGTTTTTATTTTTCAATGCAGTGTGAATTTAGAGATGCTTCTTTCACTTTGTCTGCATCAGTGCACAGAAATTCTTAGTTTCAAAAATTTTTCTGTAAATCTAAAATGATTACACATTTATTAATTAATATATTTTAAAAGGATAATAATAAGTAATAACTAGTACTATTATATTGATTTTAGTAATAATATTGGTAATGCTTTATATATTAGTGTTTATATTAAAAATACATATAATTTGCCATACACATCAGTGCCCACCTCACCCAAACAAACAGTACACACGACGGTGAACAGAATGTGGTTTTTAACCACCATGAATTATAGTAAAAATGCTTCCCTTGACTACTGAAGTCCATCAGCCAGGGGCAATTATACCTCTTGGGGAATCCTGCGGGAAAGTAGAAGTTCATTTCATAATGTACCATTATGATCTAAAGTACATACACACATATACACAACTTAAAACCTGAGCTGACACTCTAGACTCCTCTTTGCTACTTGCCATCCACTCAGGAATTGAGTTGGCAGGAAAATTCTTACATTTCAGTTTTAAAACACAATTTTCAGTACTTCTTTTATAAGGTGCCATATATATGTATAGAAAGGCTTTGAAAAGCTCCATTTACTTTACTGTGTGTTTGTATTACGGTAATGCAAAATCCCCCACAAAAATCATGGCTGCCCTTGTGCAGAGCATACATACTTCCCTCCCCTCCCTCCTCTGCCTTTCTGCCTCAAAGAGCTTACAGTCCTGTCATGCAAGGCTGACAGTAAGTCACTGGAAATGTAGCAAATAAACAGATGACAGTTCTCATTTATTGGGCCAATACTTCCATTCTTTGGTAGCTTTTACTTTAGGGGAATGTTCATGTGGACTTTTACCTGAAGTCCAGTTGGCGTTCCTCCTTGAAATCAGCCAGACCCATTGCACTTTTGAGTGTTGATTTTAAAAGCTTTTCTCTGCAGACGAACAGCGGTAGACATAGCTAGAGTTCTTATTTCTATCCACAAATAAGTGGTTCATTGAGGATGACACGGAGCAAGTTCTGTCATTTAATATAAGTAGTTTTACACATACAGTACCCATTGACAAGGCAGAAACTGCTTAGGGGTCAAACACCAAATGAGAAGACCAAGTAAGAACTACGGTTCTGTAAGTGGTTTTATCCTATCCATGATACAAATAATTTGGCTGAAGAAAATTCTCTGCATTTTGCATAAAGCAGCTGAATTCCCACAATACTAAGACATTTAATTTAAAAATATAAAATAGCTTGCAGACCATGTCATCTTGGAAGTAAATTTTCAATTTTCAAATACCAGATGTGGAAAATGCTTTTTATTTTTAAATGACGACTCCAAACTTTTTTTGAAAGTTACCAGCTTTTAAACTGACGTGGTAAGTCAGTCAAGTCATACAAATTCTGAATATGTAAGATCTTGTCGTTCCTAAAAGGCACTAAAAGTAAACCAGACCTGTTAAGCACCAGCCACTGTCACGGACAAATCTTGGGTTAAAACACCCTCATTTTTAATATTGTTTCTCTCTTATATTAAGAATATACATCAACAAAATATCATAATTTTACAGAAATGTTCCTTTACAGTTTCTTGATTTAATCTCTTTGGCCTATTTCAACTTTAAGAACTCTTCAGCTTGACAGACTGGATCCAGCTTTGGCTTTTAAGACACACTTTGCCATTTTGTGTGTCAGCCTTAATCCATTTGTCTGTTTCATTCCTTTGATTCATGTGACCTGGAAAAGAGAGTTCTGTTCAGTTTAATTTGACACACGGTAAACACACCATCTTCACATTGCCTTTTTTTCAAGCTCCCTGGAAATACTTATAAGACGTTTATTTGATAGAACTTACATATTTTTAACAGGGGCTTCTGACATTTCATTCTCGATACAGTTCTTTGCATTAATCTCATTTCCCATAATACGTTATTACAATAAAGTTGTGGGGTTTATTATATAGTACCATAGTTTTTATTATGGGCTGGGAAATACATCTACATTAGACATTAATCTGGCTAAGTAATTTGAAAAGTTTTCATCTTTATTGTTAACATGGAAAAGAGACATGGGTAAGATCTGATTTTCCAGGTGACCAGACATGTGGCTACTATTACAGCTTTCTTATGATAATGGATTAAAAAAAACCCCAACACCCTGAGATATCTATCATCTTACATGTTTCACATAAACTTAGTATGCATGGTCATGCTCTGAACAGCTCACTCTATAACAAAGGAGAAAGTTCAACTTACCCTCATTTTACAATTAAGAAACTGAGGCCAGGAAAGAATAAGTGACCTTCCAAATTTATACAGAAGATTTATGACCAAATTGGGAATTAAACTGGGATCTTTTCAGTCCCAAATCAGTGCCTTTATCACAAGATCAACCTTCACTTTGGTTTATCTTTACAAAATATCTTTTATGCTTACTTTAGCGTTCGTGTGACTGAGTTCTAAGTTTAGAACTAATTTGAGCCTGGAATAGCATGAGGGATGGCAGGCTAGCAGATTCTAAAGCAACTTTGCAAACAGGCTGTGCTCTGACCTGTAACACAGCTGAAGTTAAATTTTGGCCACGTCAAAAACGATGGCGAAACTCCAACTGACATCACTGCATCGGTTTCCACAACTCAAGCCTATGTGCCAGAACTTTTCAATAGCGTTTCAGCACTTTGGTACTTCTAAATTGGATTAATGTAAGGTTATGGACCAAACCCACATCAATTCACTAGCAGGCTGAGGTACTGTTGAAGTACGAGATTTTCAGGAGTCCAACACTGACAGAGTTCTCCCACTAAACTAAGAGGTATTTTAGTGTCCTTTGTTATCAGACTACAACATGCCTTCAAGGATCTCCATGTGGATGTCCTAGTACAATTTCTGCACTCCTGATTGCTCCAGGCAGAAGACGTCTCAATCACACTCAGTATCATTCCTACTGTAAGGCAGAATCCACAGTTCTGCTCCCTGTCTAATTATGGACTTAAATCTATGATGATCATCACAAAGTTGGACAAATGTGTTGTACGTGAAATCTGTTAAAATCTGAAACTTCAACTCCTCAGAAAGCTTTCCCGAATCATTGATTTGCAATGGTATTGTATCAGAGAATACAGAGCAGAAATAAAAACAAAATCTGTCTTTTAAGTAGAGGTAGCCCTTAAAACATTAGATTAGTCTGAATTTTAAAGAGGAAATAGCTTCCAGGTGTCCAAAAATGAACCAACAAAGTGTACAGGAAAATTTCAGTTGATCCCTTAACAGAATGGTAGAGCACTGAAAATACAGCTTTTTTTCCCCTAAGGAGACAAGACACAATAAATGTAGAGCAGAGATGTATTTACAGAATGTGCATATTGGAGTGCTTGGTCCCAGGTCCTCTCTCTCATGTTTTTGTCACTATGGCTTGTACTTCCATACAAGGAACAAACACTGAAGCACAAAATCAGCCCTGTAAATGAACAGTTTCGTGCACTGCTTACACCCTGCTACACTTTTGCTAAAAAATTAAAGAAGAGTTTTGAAGAAACACAGAAAGAAATTAAGAAAAGCTGTTTAAAGCTCAGTTGTTGGCTGAGCTCTGTTTCTCATTTTGCATTTGCTATGTAAACTTCAAAAAATGTTTTGTTCCTTATGCTTCTTTTGGAGATTTGCCTGTGAAGAGAATGCAAAAAATATCAAACTGCCAGCAGGAAAGTGAGTGTCAAGTTCCACTCCCTAGGGATGAAGATCTTCAAACTATTTTAAAGTTATTAATCCTATCGCCAGTAGCAGGCTCAAATCAAGCTTAAGATATTTAAATAGCTTTGTGTATAAGGCGCTAATCAAGCAACAAGGTTTAGTTGGAGACCTTTTGATGACAGTTTGGTCTTAACTGTACTCACTCCCTGTACTCTGAATACTGTGGGAACATGAGCAGATTGTGAGGATGACTTCGCTAGCATGATTAAATCACAAAAGCCAACAGCCTGCTGGATTAAGAATAAGGAAAGGAGAAGAAAAAAAAAAGAAAAAAAGTATTTCATTTTCATTTCAAAACCCACCAGTCAAGACAAGAGCATGAGCTCAGGAGACAGATGCACCACTATGCTGTGTGGCCACTTTTCCAATTTAATGCCCAGGAAAAAGTGGTTTTGGCTTTTTTTCCCATGTGTGTCTAAAGGCAGAGAACACCTTTGCAGAACATTATGTAGTGAAGTACTGACTGTTTAACTTCTCCAGTCTCCAGGAAGGCAAGTGAATAGAGAGCTCTATTTTCATATCATAAAACACACAAAGATGAGCATATTTTAAATGCTTTTCACTGGTACTGTTAAGACTGTGGTATATCTCAAAAAGGCTGTGAACAGCTTGAGTTAAATGCAAGCTGAAACCAATAAAAATCTGTAGGATAGCATCTCATCTAATGTGTTTTATAAAAGTTGGATGAACTTTCTAGTTGACTGGAAGGAATGTAGTCTTTTCCAGATACAACCTGGCTCTTTGTTTGTTTTTTTAAGATACTGCTTAAGGATCAAGGCTTCACAGAGGGACAGTGTTTTGAGGGACACTGTAAAACTGTAAAACAAAGCTCTTCCCACTCAATTCTAGTGGCAAAGAGTCAGTAAATTTGCTTCTAGGAAAGAAGGAAAGTTTTGAAGAAGTGCCTTGAGAACAGAGAAAACAGGGAGGGACATGGCAGCGGATAGTGTTACTCCTGGGATCGGAACCGTAACTCTGATTGCAACAGACCCAAGCCAACTGCACAGTGGGAGAAGGAGTGCTACATTCAGACAGCTGTTAAGTTTCAGAAGAAACTTAAGTTTCAGCAGACTGCCATAATACAAACTCTTTCAGTTGCAAGTTGCTTGCCTCACATTATTCACTGCCCCTTCAGCTGTGTTTGTATTTAACCCTGAAACTCCATGCAGCTAAAAACCAGACATTACCTTAAAGTAAACCATATAGAATTTCTGATAACAAAAGCAGTTAGGCACGTCTGTAAAGCCTTGAACGGAGTGTACAAGACTCACACAGTCAGCTCCCTCCTTGCACACTGGCTTTCAAGCAGTTCTAGAGGGTAAGTCCACAGCACTTCATAGGCCGCTCTCCCAGTATTACTGGATGAGGAGCCATTGTGTGAGCAGTGAGAAGTTATTCCTGAAGGTAGGAAACGTGTGTAAATCCCCTATGTTCCAGATGGGAATCCAGATCTAACCTCAGGCAGACGTGAAAGTCATTATTTCAGTGCATGCCTAAGTGAATGACTGTTGTAAGGAGAAGGGTGCTTCTCACCACAATCTACCCGGAGAACCATAAAGGGTGAGAAGAATTGAAGTTAAAAGAAACCCAAAAAGTCAGAGATAGGACAGTGATATCAATGTCCATCTTTTCAAGGGAATCTGGTAATTAGACAGGCTGACTCTCTCCAGAGGCACATGAGGAGGAAGGACATCTAAAGGAGTTCCTAGTCATTGAAAGAATACTTGGATGCTGGATCAACCCATAAGGTAGAGGCAGCATCTACCCGGAAACTTTCACAGGAGAAAAGGGGTTAGAGAAGACAACAGGAGATTCCTCTCTATCTCCAGAATAGACAACTGTGCTCCCCCTGGAGCACAAGTCTGATGAGGAGCGGCTGAGGGAACTGGGGTTGTTCAGTCTGGAGAAGAGGAGGCTGAGGGGAGACCTCATCGCTCTCTACAACTACCTGAAGGGAGGTTGCAGAGAGGTGGGTGTTGGTCTCTTCTCCCAAGTGACTAGGGACAGGACAAGAGGAAATGGCCTCAAGTTGCATCAGGAGAGGTTCAGGCTGGATATTAGGAAAAATTTCTTTACTGCAAGAGTGGTGAGACACTGGAACAGGCTGCCCAGGGAAGTGGTGGAGTCACCATCACTGGAGGTGTTCAAGGAACGTGTGGACAAGGCATTGTGGGACATGGTTTAATGGGCATGGTGGTGTTGGTTGATGATTGGACTTGATGATCTTACAGGTCTTTTCCAACAGTAGTGATTCTGTGAAGGCATAAGTTAACATGAGAGAGAGCCCTATTATGTGTATGCATGGTCACCAGAAGGCATGGCTCTGAGAGGAACACTGTTCAGATGCGACTTAGCAAAGCTCTAGTGCTGTAGATGGGGTGGGATTAGTACCAAAAGCTAAAAATCCTGTTAACTGCTGCAACTATTATCACGCTGGATGAAATATGGAGGAAGAATGTCTCGACTTGTGAGAAGACAATCATTCCCAAAGAGTATGGTCTTTGTAAGAGGACAGAAAAATAAAGAGAGATTGGTTTGCCAGCTTGAGAAAGTAAGAATAGGGAGACACAACCTACAAAGACAAACATCCACAACCTCTGAGGAGCACCTGTGACACTGTGGGACTTTTACCAAGGAAACTCACACAAGTGCTGAAAATCACATGGAGTAAGTGACTGCCAAAGTTAAAAGCTCACTTGGCACCAAGCAGATGGATGGCATCAGGTCAAAGATTGCTGATGGATATGAACTTGGCACTAGAACTGGGGCCAAGGATGGAGAAAGATCTGGAATCAGATGAGTCCCTGGCACCACTCAGAAACACAAGATTTACATGGTGTAAAGAAAGGGTTATATTCCAGACAATTAGATTTGGAAATTGACACCATCAGCTACAAAGATCCAAAGTCTCTGAATGATTGCAAGACTTCTCCCAGCAAACTTACAGTTGTCAACAGACAAGCTGGCAATGGAAGTAGGCGGAAGTGTGCCCACTGGCTGAATTCATTTACTCCCCAAATTCATCCACCCATGTGCTTCATAACCTTCCTTTGAGTTACTGTGGAGTGGGTGGGAGCAGATGGTAACATCAACTTCTGACAAGAGAAAAGAGGGCTGAAAGGCAACCTCCTGAGGATGCACTGTATTTAACCTAACATGCTTGCCTAGCCTGTTCTTCACAATCTGCAGTACTGACAGTCCTATGGCCTCGCCAGACAAATGCTTACCACCAGAAAGTTTATCTTACTATTTAGCTAAGTTTTCTTTACCGTAAGGTCAAATCATAATTTCTAGTCCTATCACCAGTGGACAGAGAACAATTTATTTCTTTCACATCTGCAGCAATTTCTTACGTACTGGAAAAGTGCATCTTATCTTCCCTCAGTCTTCTCTTCTTTACACAAAAACAACACTTTTTTTCAGTCTTCCCTCACAAATCATGTTTTTAGGTCTCTGATCATGTGTTCTCCTTCAGAGTCTCTACAGTTGTCCACATCCTTTTTGAAGTACAGTACTCAAAACTGGACACCTTCCAACAAAGTATTACTAATGCCATATAAAGCCAAGGGATTATTTTGAGTTTTACAGAACAGTCATGTTAATACACTGTTTATTTTTTTGCAACTGTGTAACATTGTTGTTTCCCGTTCACTGATGTTTTTATTGAAATACTCCTCCTCTTGTGACCACACAGGTAATTATTCCTACCTTTGTACTTTGAACTTAAAAGGACTTACTAGAAAAATGGCCTAAAAAGCATATAAATCAAGATTATTTAAATTTTAACCCTGCCCTTCAACATGTTTGGCATGACAGTCTCCTAAGCTCCTTTTCTGCTTGCATATTTGACACTTTTTAGCCTGCTACTCTTCCTCTTACCATATATAGTTAATGATTTCTACAGACTTCTTAAATCAGCTGATTTAAGAATACAGGCAGACCTGGAGATATAGGGAAGGCACAGACATCGAGCAGTAAGAGCTAAGCAGAATCCTCTCTTCCTACCCTCTTTGCCAGGGAAATGAAAAGAATGCCTTGACACGATCGCCATCAGAAATTACTGGAGTTAGTCAAGCACTCTCAAACTAGACAGCCGAACAAATGCTTTCACAGATGGAAGCTGGATCTGTTTTTATAACACATTTCATTATACCATACATACTACTTCTGAGAGTGCCTACTGATGTCAATGGAAACAGATGCCTTATCCTTGCAAATTACTCTGAAGAGTAAACCCCCAGCACTGCTCTCTAGTTCTTCCCTTTCTCTGCAGGTGTCCCGATTTGGCAGGAAGGTCCCTTCCTTTTCTATAAGAACAAAACACCTTTTCACACTCTCATCACTCTGCCTCCAGAGTGCTCACTCCAGGGTTTCATCTTCTTGCTTTGACTAAATCCCGCTCTATTCCTTGGCTATCTTGCGAAACCCTGGATGTGAATGCTTGTGGGATTGTAGTGTACTGACTTCCCCACTCAGCGCAGAAATGGGAGCCATGAAGCAAGGTGATGACGTACATCATAACCACTGTAACAGCAGTAGGGAAGGCTTTCCTAGAGCAGGTGATAGACTAGGTGCATGTTTACCCAAGTCACAGAACTCTAACCTGTCTTCCCACTGGAGAGCCTCCTCTCTAACATCTCTCACAATATTCCCAGAGGCAAGTAAAACTTCCTGAAAGCAGCTGGTTCCTGTGTTATCCACATGAGAACTGGCCAGTTTTTGAAAAATCAGCTATTTTTAAACTAACCTTTGAGCTCAGAAACATAAAAATCTCAACTGCCATGCTCTTGTGATACAGAGGGTTTTTTCCACTTGTCAAACCCCCTCTTCTCTCTCCATTTTGTATTTATTTAGTTGCAGCAGAAGGACAGCTGTAGACTCTGTACCTAAAACTTCAAGAGTGGATAGTGTTTTCATGATACAGGAACAGTATTAAATGATTTTAAATTATTTCAGAATCTACTTGTACAAGAACATTCTCAAATATCAACTTTAAAAAGAAGAGATTGTTGAGAATGAGGGGACAAGTACTTGGCCTGCAGAAAGAATACACTGTCCCCATGGGATAAGGTAAAGAGAAGGAGAAGCAGGAAACATCTCCCTTGCCATGCTAAAGGAATTTACTGACTTGACAAAGAAAGGGGAGGCACTGTTTTCAAAAGGGTAAGAAAAGGAGCAAAACACATGTTAAAACCAACTACTTAATTTCTCTTCATGTTTGTTGCTTCTTACTGACCAGTGAAGAAAAGGGAGGAGAGAGCTGCTATAAATCATTGGTTACATTATGTGAGAAAACACTTAAGTCTAAATGCCCAGTATAAAGACAGATGAAGATACGTTACTTCAGGCCAGCACTAGTTTAGCTGAATGGTATCCTGCAGAAAAGCCATTCCAGGGTCTATTTTCATTCATCTGTATTATGATCAATTAAGATCTATGTTTAGTAAGTTTTTTGTGCAATGCTGTAGCCTCTTTAAACAACTGATAATCAGTGGCCTAATGCTGTTGCCTCTGCATAACTCTTGCTGATTTCCATGTCTTTGGGATATGTATATTTGAGGGTTAACTAATCAGAGCTGCTTTTGGCCTCAACTGCCAAGATCATTTCCATACAGAATGGTGGGCTGAAAAATTGCATCCGCTTCAGCGATAACTGTCCTATATGAACACTGACTGCGTCATGAAACCAGAGAACCCATTCAGCTGTGTATATTTGAAACACCACTCTTATCTTGAATGTTGCCAGAATAACAAGATGATTGACTGGTCAGTGGTCCTTATTCACTGGAAGATGTGTTGTTTTACTGCTGAGGCGATTCATTCCATAGAGCCTTGCTGGAATCTGGGGTCCTTCCACAGGTTTCTAGCCTGAGAACTTCTAACCATGTTTTTTAAAATATTTGTATTTATAAACACTAGTAAATTTAAATGCTAGTTACTGTTCAAGACAGGAAGAGATACACCTATACATTTCAAGACTACTATTTTATATAAGCAGGCTACATATTAAAGTTATGCACATACAATTCTAACATTTCCCAACTTTGAGATTATTATCTTACATGGGGGAGGAAAAGAAGTTTTGTGCATATTTTCTTAGGTTTAAAACCAAAGAAGAACTCAAAGCCTCACCCAGTCTGCTATCATATCAGGTCACACTGACATAACACGTTCAAAAACAAAGCTGGAGCCTTCAGACACATTACGTTAATGTTTCCTCTTAAGCAAACTGAGTAATTGGTAACAGAAACAGCCTTAACTTCTAAATAGACACGTCCAGAAAGGAGGAGAGAAATACACACCCTGACAATGAATTGTACAACTGTTTTCTAAAGCAGGAAACAGCAAGACTTGGGATTCCCAAGTTCAATTTTAAATGCATTAGAAGAATGCTTCCAGTAATTGCAGGCACCTTTCCATGTACTCTCTATTCCACCATGCTCCAGCTTCTTCTGCTCTTCTCCTAGCTATCTCCCGTCCATTGTTTCTCAGCCTATCCTGCACCATTTAACATTTATATTGTACATTTATAAATATGCCATATACCCCTTTTACTTCCCCCTCACACCCAACAGAGATAGACGGAGAAAACTTTTCATTATATTTTTAATAGACATTCCCTGGCAATTTATTACATATGACTGTCTAAGCCAACAAAAAAATGGGTCAAATTCAGCCCTGGATTACCTCCCACAAATTCACTGGAATAATGCTGAGGATGAATTTGGCTCTAAGACTTTTGTTAGAGAAGCAGTTTTTTGCACTCACAAGTCATTTACCAAAAAAAATGAAAAAGTCATCTAGTAACATGGGGACTACAATGGCACAAGCAAACATTTGAACCTGAAACAGATGAAACAAGAAGCCAAGAGCAATAAACTCATAAGGAAATGTAGATGCCTTTGACTACGGCCAGACAGACGTTTATTGGAAGCCAAGATTAGTAAGCCTTACCACTTATAGTTACGTGATCGTCCTTGGAGGCACTCTGTGTTTCTTTCAACTGGATCTCTGAGCTCACATCCACTTTTCTTCCAGACAACTGTAAGTAGGCTTTGAGAGAGGCAGGTACCTTGACTGTAATAGAACCTGGTATAAATTCAAATGAAAGCTAGTTAGTTTAACATTGAGATCAAAGCATGAAACAAGCAATTATTTAGCTAACTTGAATCAAATAATCATTTGTTGGTTTGGGGTTTGTTTGTTTGTTGTTTTTTTTAAGAGCCTTCAGACACAGTAACCTCTTTTTTTGTCTCTGAAAGGATAAACGAAGATATCTTCATTTATTTCAACCAGAATACTGTATGTCACATGTAGAAAATGGCGTCACAGTATTTCCTTGGCAGACATGAAAATGAACATTGACATATACTGCTAGCAATGGCTCTTGGTAGAGGATCTTATTACAGGAATGATCAAGGGAAGCAAATCTAATAGATCTCACAAGTATTATGGCTTTAGTTTCATCTTCTAGTTGCATATTTACATATTTACACTCCTGAGCAAGGACAGGAGATCAGATCTGATGATTAATCCACTCACTGCATGGCACATTACGAAAGAACTGCTCCTCTGGAACGATGAGATGCCGCTTACATACTGTTAACACTAGCAATTGCCTTTGCTTTACTGCTCAGGGCCAGCTGTTCACATCCTTGAACAGATGCAGTCTCAAAAGTGACTAATCAGTTTAGACTATGTATCACCAAGATGTAAACTACTAGCAAAATTGCAGCTTTGGTGGCCTGAATAATTCTACCCTTGTGATTAAAACCAGAAATTCTGACTTCTGCTTCCCCTAAATATGTGCTTCTATGCATCAGACTGAAGGCAGGTGCTGGGCCCCAACCTGCCCATGTTCATCATATTTGGAATTACTCAGTCACAATGTTTGGAAACTGTACCCTACACATTAAAACAAAAACCTACCAAAATTCAGAATACACTTTCTGTATGCATGCTCCTTAGTATTTACCCAATTCCAACAGTCACTTTAGAAAAACATAAAAAGTTTCTTTAAATACACCCCAAAAACTGAAGCAGAACACGATAACAAAACCTGATGTTATAACAACTAAGTAGCAGTCAGAAAGCAACCCTAGCTATGCAATTTACATTCAGCAGAATCACTTGCCTGTGACAATCCTGATGAACAAGTAACCATCAGTATAATTTAGGCCTAAATTTTTCTGGATACACAAAAGCCTTAGGATAAGAAAGGGAAAAGGTCTTAATCTTTGGGTCCTCCTTGGAGAGTTGCTCAGTAATGTGACTCATAAAATCCAACACACACATGCAGCTAATTTATCATGAATGGGACATTTTCTACACTGCAGCTGTCAGCAGTTACTCTGAATTTACGGGGTAAACAAAAACAGAACTTATCAACTTTGCCTTTACTAAACTCTGCTGCCAGAAGAGATGTCAGGCAATGTTTTGAAAATAATATTAATTAGCTTTTATTAAATACATTCCTCTTTGCTACTAATTCAAAGAGACGTAACTTCATATTAAGCAATTCAAAAGGTAACTAGAAATAATATAAAAATACATTTCTTTGCACCAATGGAACTAGAATAGCTTGTACAGAAGAACGGCACACAAGTGATTTCAATGCATTTCCTTCATTATTCCCCTTCTGAGTAACTGCTAGGTTTTAACAGGGCACAGGCATTGTCTCACAGACAATGAGAGAAGGGTACCAAATGACATGTTCATTTAAACCACCTGAAGTGTCTCACATGACATTAAAGTTAAGTATAGAAATGCTGTAGTGGGTTTTTTGCAAAACTAGGGCTAACAAGATGTATTCAGGGCTTTGTTATTTGCCATTCAGAAGACATAATATTGTAACACTATGAATCCAACTTTAGGAGTGAGCTTTTAGCTAAGAAGTGGAAGTCTAGTGAGTAATCAGGAGAAAAAAGGAAGAATGGTAGGATAAGGCCCCCTCATCTTTGTTTTTCTACCTTCTAATTTCAATAATGGGACATTTCACCAGAAAAAAGAAATGTAAACGTGTGATGGTCACTGCACATACGTGTATCAGCACCATGGAGTAAACTGTGCCCAAGGCAAAGGAAGACAGTAATCCAAGTCAACTCTGCAGAATTCTGCTGGGTAGATTGCCAGGAAAAAAAGAAAAATAAAAAACAAATTCTGTAATCCATTTTAAGTATCATTACCCCTTACAGAGTTGTGCTGGTTTTGGCTGAGACAGGGTTAATTTTCTTCATAGTAGCTAGTATGGGGCCATGTTTTGGATTTGTGCTGAAAACAGTGTTGATAATACAGGGATGTTTTAGTTACTGCTGAGCAGTGCTTACACAGAGTCAAGGCCTTTTCTGCTCCTCACCCCACCCCACCAGCGAGTGGGCTGGGGGTGCACAAGAGGTTGGGAGGGGACACAGCTGGGACAGCTGACCCCAACTGACCAAAGGGATATTCCATACCATATGATGTCATGCTCAGTATATAAACTAGGGGGAAAGCTGGCCGGGGGACTGCTGCTTGGGCTGGGCATTGGTCAGAGGGTGGTGAGCAATTGTTTTCATTTGCATCACTTCCCTTTCTTGTTTGTTGTTGTTGTTATTTTCCTTTTCATTACAATTTTTATTATTAGTATCATTATTATTATTATTATTTTATTTTATTTTACTTATTAAACTGTTCTTAACCCACTCAAAGAGCTTTCTCGCTTTTACTTTTCCTATTCTCTCCCCCATCCCGCTGGGGCAGGGAGGGGGTGAGTGAGCGGCTGTGTGGTGCTTAGTTGCCAGCTGGGCTTAAACCATGACAAGAGTTTACTGTATTGTAAGTATTTATACATATTTTCTAATAATGAGGTAAAAAAGAATGTAGATAACCAACAATCACAAACTCATTTTTTCCAGACAGATAAACAAAAAACCCTTACCCCCTTTTCTTTTACATCATAAGCTGCCACAGAAAATATTTGTTTTAGTTTACGAACCTTTCTGGGATTTCAGATCCACTTTTCTTAATTGACTGACATAAACATCTATTGCCCCGTGATGTGTAGAAGCTTTTAGACTTCCATCTGATGAATCTAAAAAAAACAAAGAAAAAGAAAAGAACTTGTGTATCTCACTCTTTTTAAATAAAAATTTGCTAGAATCTTTCTTTGTACTTTGAACGGATTTTGTCAATTCTTCCATGTCTGAGAAATATCTTATATTTATTTACTGAATGTCAGACTTCTCTTAGAAAAACAGGTTTCTGAACAAAACTTATCTCCCCAGTCCAGAATTAGGGCATACAGTGGTCCCAAGGCCATAGTCCTGCAGCTGTTACTGGACTTGTAGCATCTACAAGGCCTCAACAACACTCCCCTTTTTCTGCAAGGATGGATTAACCTTCATGCGAAGATCAAGCACAAAATCTGAACACTAAGATGTATTTTAGTTTCCAAAAGAGCTCATTTGCTTAGAACTCTGCACAGGGAGAACTTTACCCAGGAAAGCTACCCCATGCAAACAACAAGCAGTTGTGCACTGTAACGTCTTATTACACTGAAGAACTGTGTAAAGTCTGATTCGCTATATCTGAATTTTAAAAAAATGTTTGAGATAACTATTGCACTTTAATATACATAGGAAAACAGCATTCGTTCTTTGCCCTGGAATAGAGAGACCTGCATTTTCTTCTATGCATTATTAGCTGAAATTTATGGTAACAAAACTTTCTGAAGAAACCTTTTTACAAATACAAAGCCTTTAAGAAGACTTAACTGTATACTTGAGAAGTAGTCTTTAATTACTTGCAATGTATTCCAGTTTTAAATACACAAATTTCCATAATATTACAGTTAAGTCCTAAAGAGTTAACTTTTGAACAACTGAACAGACCTATAGCTGATAAGAATTGTAAAGAAATCGTAAAGCAACTCTAGAGAAGCATAAAAAAATTACGTATGTACGTGAGCAAAAGGCAGTCAGTGAAATATCTTTTTAGATACACTGCTAGAAATGAAAGTATTGGCAAGAAATCTTGAAATACTGATAGACACTATTTTTCTTAGTTTCTGGATGTGCATAGAAAAAGAAACACAGTCAAACTTTCGGAACTAGCTAATAACAGAATCAAACCCAAATGAAACTTCCCATTTTAAAAAGTAAAAACAATGAGAGAATGAAGTTGATTCATCGTAACAAGGGGATGTCTAGCATGAAAGCCTTAAGCTTGCCATACAGTTTTAGCTCTAAATACACTCATCTGGAGCTTTTCTGATGCTAGATCTCAAGGACAGATGTGGAAGGTCAGTGTACTACATACAAAAAGTAAAAACAGAAAGGGATTGTTATCCCACAGCTAAAACTGATTTATTTGGAGAGGAAAGTAACTAAAATAAAAGTAGCCAATCCATACCTAGTCAGTGAAAAACTAAGACTGTCTTTGACTAACAAGAAACCAATAACAACTAGCATTGGATGGGAATGTTTTTCCCATTTCAGTAGATTGTGTTAAAGAAGTTCTGTTCCAAATATGAAGGAAAAATATAAACTCCTTGTAAACTGAAATTAATAAATTGAGAAAAAAGTTTTGCTTGTGTAAGTCACAACGAAACATTTTATTGGTAACTTTTTAAAATGTTTGTAAGTTTGAAAATGAAAGTCATTGAAACAGAAAAACATGATATGAATCAATCTTCTAAATAAAAATTTTTTGTAGCCATAAATCAACATTTTCATGTAAAAGCTACTTTTGCAGGTACTCCAAATCAAATTTAGTAACAGCC
This sequence comes from Gavia stellata, assembly GCF_030936135.1. NCBI lineage: Eukaryota > Metazoa > Chordata > Aves > Gaviiformes > Gaviidae > Gavia > Gavia stellata. The sequence goes on along the minus strand of NC_082597.1, from coordinate 14,168,024 downwards.
AATCACTGAGACTCCACATAACCTTGACAGAGATTTTGCTGGCAACAGATACAGGAAATATCCAGCCTCTGACTCTTCTGTTTTAAAAAAAACATGCAGTTAGTTCCTTTATCTGCACTACCAAGAAAGAAGAGTCTCCTGTGATAGGACAGCAACACTCTACGGAGTACAGCTGCTAACTGTCTGTACACCACCACCAGCTGATGGTACTTTACAAGGACCAATGTTTATTCAGTGAACCCTTCCTCTTCCCACTCTTCAAATGCAAAAGCAGCTCTTGGTGAGATTTTTCCTAGTAGAAAGATGCCATTTGCAAATCTAGTTGCCCCACTTCAATACAGAGAGTTCCTTTCTAGATTTTTCAATTATAGAGAGAGATATATAGATATATATATAAAAAAACAATTCTAATTTTGTGAGAGACTGGATTCTGTTTGATGAAGGCATAAACAGAATAAAGGATGCAGGAAGAGGGCAGTAGACATAGGTTCACCAAGGCACAGATTTACCTTGAAAGTAAAAAAACAAAACACAACAACAAAACACAACTTGAGGGAAAGCACCACTGAACAGAAGTTTCTTATGGCAGAAGAAAATACAGCAAAGTTTCAAAAGCACTGAGAACCTCGGCAGCATTAACCAAACATTAAAGCTGACATTACAATACCTGTTTATCTTTGATCTATGGAAATAACATGAAATATATTTTATTAAAACAACTGAATATGATTTACGGAAAGAATTTTATGTATATGATATTAAATACAAATGCTTAGATACAAATAAGAATGCCAAGAGACTTGAAGTTGTTCATCACTTCTGCAAAGTCTATTAAAGATGCTGTGTAAGTTTTGTGTCTCTATAACGCTAAACAAATTAGAAAGGGAAAAAAACAGGAAATTATTAAAACCAGCAAAGATGAGGTTATGTAACAGAAAAAGCCAAATATAAATAAACAAATAAATATTTCAACAAGAAAAATTACCCTATATTAGGAAACAGAATCTGGTAGGACAAAATATGTAACTGAAATCATAATGGAAACAATACATATTTTACAGTTATGACAGACTAAAACTAAGGCAATTTATTTTTAAATATACACCCAGTGTTAGCTGAGATCAGTGTGAATAACTTAAGGTAAAAACAAGAAAAAAGTGCATAGTTTGAATTCAAAGTTTGCTAAGGACTGACAACTCAAGGGGAAATACAAGGATGAATCGTTCTACCAGAAAGAGAACAGATGGTCACTCTTGAGCAACTTCAGCTATTTAAGAATTTACTAGTACAGGGGGAAAAAAAGCAATGAAGCATGATGTCCTCGACAAAGTTTTTGTTACGCTGAGAGAGCTGGGACTGTTCAGCCTGGAGAAGACAAGGCTCAGAGGGGATCTTGTATATACCTTGGTATATTGGCATATTCTTGGAGATATTCAAAAGCTGTCTGGCCATGGTCCTGTGCCACTTGGTCTAGGTGACCCTGCTTGGAGTGGGGAGGGTGGACCAGATAACCTCCAGAGGTCATGTTCATTAAACATTATGCTTTTTTTTATAGGACTTACTTTTTATTACAGATCAAAACATAACAGCCTCATTTTAACAACAAGATTTCAGGATTTCATTTTCAGTTTCAAAATTTATAGCTTAATACACCTGTAAAGGAGTAGTAAGAAAATGTTAACCATAATTTTAGTATGTTTAAGGAGAATGCTGACCTACTGAGGAAAAAAAACCCTCAGAGTGATTTCTTCAGCATCAATGGTATTTTATCCCAACAGGAAAAGCACTTTGGGTTTTGCATTCCAGATCTAATAAATAAGTAGTATTCTACAATGCTAAACACAGCCCTATATTTTAATATGCATGAGACATGCAGTTCTTGGATATCATAGCTGCTTCTTTCCAAGCAGGATGAATACATTAGTCTAGCTCTGCATAGATTCAGACTTTCAGATTTGGTCTCTTGATTTAAATCCATGGAAATTAGATCTTCATTAGCCAAATTTTTGTAGATTAAGAATGGCATACGTATGTTTGAAATATAATGAACAAACCTGATATTTATAGGATACTGCATTTCTTAAAACATACCTAATGCATATTAAATAATAGTGATAGTACTTAAGGAGACATAAGAGAGCATTTTGGATTCAATTATCAACAGCTTTCAGTGCACCCCAACTAATGAGGGAAAGAAACAATTTTTCAGAAAAATAAATTATTTTTCCATTTGTGGCATCCTATGAAAGACTTTCAGACATCATACCTGTAGGAAAATACTGCCTGTTAGTTATTAGAATTGGATCATACTTGGATGTCTAGTTATAGTTCAACTGTCTGGAATATAGACTGGTTAGCTCTATACTGGAACAGAAGTATCCATTTGTGGATGAAACGGGTGGTGTAGTCCTTCATTTTTCTGCTATGAACAAATATGTATTGACAACTGTAGCAAGATATATATTTTATACTTGTAGAATGTATATCTTACCAAGAGTCGAAAACCCCAAAATATTGCTTCAAAACCAATATAAACTTAAGTACTCTTGTAACAACATCCAGAATCTTCAGCACCATTGTATGAGATACTATAAAACATACATGATGTAGCATCACCAAAACTATTTATTGTTAATAGAACACATACACAAGTAAAAACATTTCTTCTTTTAAGCTGCAAGGAAAACCCTGTTGTTCTCAGGCAGCAGCTACTTTTTCTGTACGCTCCAATTTCTGGAAGTAGCTTCTCCAGGACATAAGCTCTGTCCAGAATGCTATATAATCTACATTCAAAAGGACACAAGGAGAGGGAAGGGGAACATGGAAGCAAAGACTGATGATAAAACCAAGTAGTAACTCAGTAGATATTAACTCATAGTGGACTATTTTCTTTTAAACTTTCATTTTTCATAATCTGACACCTGAGGGAGAAGAAAAAGCAGCTGATTCCAACCTGCCTGGAGAGCAGAACCCTTTGTATAGGATGGTGTGGAAGAAAGCATGGGAACAATGGGAAAAACAATTACAGGTCTGTCATCAGCAGAACACAGAAGGTGGTCAAGTTCTGAGATACAAGGCTGGAAGATGAAGGACACTTAAAATGAGAGCCAGAACATTAACATACTTCAAGCAGATGGGAAAGACTAGAGCAATAGAACTAATTGTTATTAGGAGACAAGTATGTGCATGGATAAATTTTTTTTTAAGTACTTAAGAGCTGCACTTTATGAATTACAGTAAATGACTTTAACGGAATTCAGAAATGAGGTTTTTAATTTAAAAATTCCCTAGATCACGTATTAAAAACTTAATTCTCAAGGCAAAACTCACAGATGCAGCATTACTTCTATATACACTAGAACTGTTTATTGTTTTATTTTTCAGTTATCCAAAACTGACTTAAATACCGTAATTGTTTTCCATAATGGATTCTTAAAATAAAACTTTGGTTCTATTTTTTATTACTAGGGAATTGCCTTATTATGACACTCTCTCATCACAAAGGAGGATCTCAGACACCTCAGTTCACTTTCATGTCAGACCTATTCTCAAAAACATGAATTTGAGTAAGTTGAAATGTTCTTAATTGTTAAGTTTCTGTTGATTTAAGACAGTGAGCATCACAGCAAGTCACTGACGCCTTTAGGTTGTCTAGTGTGGGTTACTGAAGAAAGAAATCAGCAGAAAAAGGCAAACTGACACCGACATATTTAAAAAAATATAAATTAGAGTTTCTTGGATCTCAATATACAGTTCTCCTTGCCAGCATAAGTCCCTGCTGCCCATAAGCTGGTTAAGGTTGTTTCCTCCCCTCTGAAATGAAACAACCACCATAAGCTTTGTCATTTATGACTATACCAAACACAGAAGATTAATTTCTTCAATGCATAATTGGGTTAAACGTAAGTAATCCAGTAAGGAAAAACAATTTTTTTTGAGCTGGTAGGGGAAAATTTGGCTTGGCAGAAGAGTAGAGAATATATGATCAGACCATACCGATAACATTGAGAAATAAGCAAATTCCAGCAGGACTGAACATGAGCAGTGTGCCCTGGCAGAAAAGAAGTCGAACAGTATCCTTGGCAGTATTAACTGGAGCATGGCCAGTGTATCAAGGGAAGGGATTATCCTCCTCTACTCAGCACTTACTAGACCACACCTAGAATACAGCATCCAGTGTTGGGGCTCCCAATAGAAGGGAGATATCAATAAACTGGAGCAAATTCAGCAGAGAAAGCACCAAGATAGTCAGGGCATGGAGCACCTTCCCCATCAGGGGAGGGTGAGGGATGAGGGCTTGCTCAGCCTGGAGAACAGACTGCTTCAGGACCTGACAGCAGCCCCCTAGTATCTGCGAGGGAGTGATCAAGACGACAAAGCCAGGTTCCTCAGAGTGGGGCATGATGAGAGCACAACAGACATAAGCTGAAACAAGAGAGTTTCAGTCTGAATAGAAGGAGAACATTTTTCTCCCTGAGGACAGTCAAGCAGTGGAACAGTTTGCCCAGAGAGGCTGCACGGCGTGCATCCTGGCAAGTTTTCAAGACCACAGGATAAAGCCCTGAGCAACCTCACAGCTGGCATGGCTCTGAGCAGAAGGTTGGAGACTAGAGACTGCTTGAGCAGAGGGGCTGAACAAGATGTCCTCCAGAAGTCCCTTCCAACCTCAACCATTCTGTGATTCTACAACTTCCTGAGGTCTCTTCCAACCTGAGTTTTCCTATGAATTTACCAAATAAAAATTTAAAAGATTAAGCTTGTTCTAAAAACAAAGTACTCCATTAGCTTTTCTAAGATTATTCAGATTTCTAACTACTATTTTCAGTAGTAACTTAAATAAGAAGTACAAACAGGTCTGGTTGTTTTAAATTAAAACCCATTCAAAACCCATAGAACATTTGTTAGAAGTAGGAAGCTTCAAGTATAGGTTTGGAAAACAATTTGTCAGTGACTAACAAAGCTCACAGTATAGAAAAAAAGGAATAATCCGTACTTTCATATTTTAACAATGTCAGTATGAAACACTGCCATATGCCAGATGCTTAAAATCACACCGAATTTTGGACAGAGTCTTCAAAAAATAAAAACAGATTTACACAAACAAGTAATACCAAAATAAAAAACCAAATCAAACCAAACTATTCTATAAATAGTAAAAAAAGCAGAAAATTAAAGGGAGTAAGAGACAACAACACTGGTTTCTTGTTTTAATGCAGAATTATACAAGAATAAGAAACTGTCAATACAATTGCTTGTATTTTCCCCAAAATATTTTGGAAAAAAAAAAATAATCCAGCACTCTCAACTATCTTTTAGTTTGGCTTGTAAATAAATCTCTCAAAAGCAAAGGATATGTCCCCAAAATCTAGATATGAGTGTGGGTTTTTCAGTTAACTGATAAAATTCTGCCTCCAGTGAAATAAATAACTACATCCCTATGAAAACCCAGCCAGGGATGTTAGAAGATCCGAGTTGTTCTTCCCATTTCTATCAGCAAGTCCCTGTCAGGTCTCTGGCAATCCACCAAACTATCTTGTGGCGTAAATTTGTCATACACAAAAACCTTTCACTTAAAACTTTACATTTTCTTTCTCAAGCTTTTAGAGTTGAACCACTGGATTTTAAAAGTCATTTGCCTTTGGAAAAATCCATAAAAATCTAAAGTATGTTTATGCTCTTTAGGAAAAGATTAAGTCTAACTAGTGCTTTCAGAATTGAAATCTGAAAAATAAAGTTTATTCAACTGTAAGATGTGTCTTAATGTTTAAGCTGAACCTGGTTAATTAAGGAAAATAATCATCTGTTGATGGAAAAAGCTATCTCCTATGTTAAGAAACCTTTATTTAAACACTTCATATTCTGTGAGTTTATCTAACAGAGGGAAAAACAGACTAGCAAGCTTAATTTAATTCTGTGGTTTAATGACTAACTCATGAGTATTGCATTCATTTTCCAGGAATGTTAATATAGATTGCTTAGAAACTTAAGAAGAGTTGTAACAGCACAGCCTGTCCCTGAACAATGCTTAGTGAGTGACTATGGTTACTACCATTAGCAGAAGTCTTTGAGATTTGAGCCTGTAACCAAGTTAATTTACAGAAGAGGAAATCCTTCTATGTACATTCAAGAGCAACTAAGCCTTGTCTATGATTCTGTTACTTCATTTTTCTGCCACAGAAATAACCAGAATTTGAGTTTCTCACTTTTGTGTTGATGTGCTATAAAATGGCCAATATTTTCCTACAATAATACAACTGATAGTATGTATACCATAACTGATAACTCCAAGTTATCCTGTTGTATAAAAGCTCAAGTTCCTGGAAAAAAGTTTGAGCTGTTTTTATTTCTGAAGGGAAAACAATGATTAGTGTAATAGTTTGGAAATGTTTAAATTATCACAAGCCTTCCCCCACAATATGTAATACATCACAGAATGATAGGATTGGAAGGGACCTCTGGAGATCACCTAGTCCAACCCCCCCGCCAGAGCAGGTTCACCTAGAGCAGGTTGCACAGGAATGCATCCAGGTGAGTTTTGAATATCTCCAGAGAAGGAGACTCCACAACAATGATTAACGCTTTGTGAAATAAAAATTAAACATAGTTAATCATTGATATCAACAAATGTAAGATAGAGAACTAGGTTAAAGGCAAAATGATTGCATTTGATGCATGCTTAGTCTTTTCTCATATCCTTTTATCCCATCTTAATCTAAAACACGACACCCTAGACTCAGTTTAACTTATGCAAAGCCCAGCAGGTATTGTGGTATCAAAAGCTAGACAGTGTGCCTTGTCCAACTGCAAAAGGCTGACAGTCAAGTTTCGAAAGCATCTCCTTCAGCTACAGAGCTATCAGTGCTACTCCTGAAAAGAAAAGAGGGCAGAAACATCTCTAAGGAAACACCTCCTTTTTACTTTCCCTGTGAATACTTAGCTTTTAGAAAGGAAAAGGAAGAGTGAGAAAAGAGTTCTCAGAAAGAAGGTAGAACCTACCTACTGTGATACTCCCTGTTTTGGTCTGAAGGCTGGTGTTACCTATTAGGAAAAGAAAAGGGACAAAAAATGTTAAGAGCATATGATTTAATTGGTTTCTGAAATCATAACAAAGACTAAAGTAATGTGATCCTATGCAAGGGCGTTATAGTTGTAGTAGTATATCTGATTTGCATATAAAAGCAAAATAGCATAAACCAGTTATATTGCTTGACTATTATTGCTTTACAAACAAAAATCTCAACACATATGGGTAACAATGAAGTGATTCCAGACAAGAAAAACACTCCAAGTAAAGCTTAAAGACAGAGGGAGAGAAAAGCAGAGAGGCATTGCAAGACTAAAGCACAATATAGTCTTATTTTATTTTGGGCCTGTTTTTTTTTTCCAATTGCTCTGATGCCTGCAACAGCACTACGGATGTTTTAAGTAGTTTAATAGGATGAGTAACATAAACAGTTTCTATTTTCTTCTTTTATATACATACATCCATCTCCCCCCGCCCCAAGGGGTTTTTTTGCTTTATCCTCAAAGGCTACTTCCTGGACTCACTGAACATTACCTACTCCCTCCAAACGTATTCTTATGTGCATGACAACCCCTTTTCAATGCTTTTCATTGACTTCAGTGAGATCTGAGTGTGTTGGACAAACTGGAGAACATCAAACAAAAGAGTATGTAAGGCATAAAATGTAGGATGGTCTCGTACTGAACTTGCATTACTTTGAACAGGCCCTGGTGTTTTAGCCTTAAAGTCTCAAAATACATACTCCTCCCCTTTACATAAGGCATCAAGAGAACCTGGAAGGAGGACAGATGTACCTCATAACAGAAAAGCCATCTATACTACCAACAGTCTAACAAAGTTGGTAGAAATGCCATAGTTCCATGTATGTCACACATGGCTAACTGCCTCACAAAAAATGCTTTGAATTAAAAAACTAAACCACAACATGTCGTTCCTGTCACTCCCTCATCCTTCCAGGAGGACAACAGATTGACAAATAAGGTTGATCACAGTAATTGACTCCAATTTAGTAATACACAGTATTCACAACAATCTTCACATCTTTCAGAAGATGCCTTTAAAAATTACAAATGGATCAAGCTCTGCTCCTATCTTCTGTAATTACACAGTAGTAAACAACCATTAGGGTAGAATGCATTCCACTGTATATGATCTGCAGTGGGTTTTTTTAGTGGTCCATGGGCTGAAAGCTAGAAAAGCAGCCTATCATCAATAGTCTTAAATTCATCATTTCAGGCACATACTGTACAAAATACTTAGGGGTTCTGAAAATCAGTCGAAACAAAACCCTATTTCAATGAAAGACGTTTGGCTTTACTGTTTGCTGTTTCTAAAAGACACACTATAATTATCCCACCCTTTTCCACAGTTTATCATGACTAGTACTTATTTTTGTACAACCTACAAAAAAGCCTAGGGTTTTGTCAGCTAGCAACTCCCATGGAGCTGAAGCTAGATTCTACTTGGTCTGAATATAGCCCCTGGGACTTGTGGATTTGCTGGTCTGTTCTTTGTTTTTCTGAGTTTTTCGTTTTCTGTTTTGATAAGCAGGTCCTTGAAAAATATTAAACATTTAGAAATCAAACTCCTATTAACCACAAACTTATATGGCAGATATGACTAATGTTGCGTAATGTAAGCATATTAGTGTGGTAGGCTCACTTCCAATATTCAGCTAGAACAAAAGTTGCTTTTAAAGCAGATAGGAATGTCTTGCTGTGTTGTGACCTGCAGTGTCTACAGACAGTGCATAGAAGTGTATTTTTGGTCATGTCATTGATCCATGAAGGCCAACACGTAACTGACAATTTTTAAGATAGCCAAGTATTTTTTGGACACGTCAAGGGCAAACAGAGAAAGACCTAACTAGAGGTAATTGCTAGTTTGATTATTACATCCAACTGACTTCAGCATTGTCGTGCAATAGTATAAAGTCCAAAATATAATAGATTTAACAAAATATTGATGACAGTGTCTCAGTATTTCTCTTTTTATTGCTTCCTGAATAAATAGTTATCTTTTGTATAATGTACAAGCTTTGCTTCTCCATAAATGCTATAAAACTTCAAACTACAGTATTGCAAGTCAGGATCAGTATAGGACAAGGGGCAAAAGATGGCTTTTGGGATATAAAGGCAGGCATCACTTTACATTGTAGTATTTCCATTTCTTCAATTTGTTTTGAAGGCTCTCAAGGTGGCAGGGTTATTCAGATACACAGAAAAAGCAAATAAACCACCATGCGGCTTTTTACCACTTTGACTTTGCATTAAGTTTGCATCAGACTAAAGTAGAAACACCTAAAAGGGAACTAAAATAATACATACAGTAAAATCCAGAAACATAACTAAAATTTATGGAACATACTTGGGTATATCAGACTCTCTTCAGAAGGGATTATAGAGTGCCAAGCTCAAGCATTATACCATACTATACCATACTACCTTTGAAACATTGCAGATTTTCTACTGTCTTACTCAGGTCACTGACAGGATAAGGCAGCTATAGGTTCATCTTTTCCTATATATTACTTAGTGTGTAGATATATAAAGTAACTTCAATATCATGTTTTCCAGTGTGATCCTCTCACATAATGAAATAGTTTCTAGACTATGACAGAAGTCAAAAGCAAATATAAAGTCCTGCATGTGAGACAAATCAACTCTAAAGCAGTAAAAGTTGAGTGCTGACTGTCTGCAAAGAAGCTTTGCAGTTGATGACCTGAGCATCTTCATGGACACCAATTTCAGTATGAGTCAGTAAAGCAGGTCAGCTGCATACTGAGCTGTATCATTAAGGGTATAGCCAGCAGGTAAAGCCCTCTTGTGAGACTGCATTTGGAATATTGTGTCCAGTTTTGGGCTTCCCAGTCAAGAAAGACACTAATGCACTGAAGTGAGGCCAGAGAAGGGTACTGAGAAGATTAGGGGCCCAGAGCACACTACAGATGCTCAGAGAGCTGGGTTTGTTTTGCTTTAAAAGGAGAAGGCTGAGGAGGAATCTTGTTGTGGTCTTCAGCTACCTAATGGGAGGGTATAGAGAAAAGAGACAAACTCTTCTCATGGTGATGCAGCAAGAAGAAGGGATAATGGTTACAAGTTGCCATAATGGAAATTATGATTAAAAAAAGGAAAGTTTTTTTCCCCACCAGAAGGATAATTCAGGACTGGAACAAGTCGCACAGAAAGGTCATGCAATCTCTGCCCTTGAGAATATTCAAAGCTTAACAAGACAAGGCCATGAACAAGTTTACTCCAACTGAGCCCACTTTAAGCATTGGTTTGGACTAGATGTCAAATTCCTCTCCAACCTAAAACTATTTTGTGAATAAAATAAATTAATAATTAATGCAACTCAATCCAAAACTCTGGAACAGTTGCAAAGGGGGGTTTCCTTCTCCGATGTGCCCCTCTGTGGAGAAGTTTCACTGTAATGTTATTGCCCCTTGGATAAAGTAGCACATTTCTCAGTCTCGGAGCTGTTGTCCTTTTAAGTGTCAACTAGAAAGCTCAATGGCACCTGACATCTGTAATGCCTGTTACAGAAACTGATTAAAATGACTCAAAACCAACGTCTTCAAAATAGTGCATTCTTCATTTGCCATGAAAGTATGAAGAATGCAAAAGAGCAATTAAGAATGCCTAAATGCATATTCTCTTACATTTACTTTTTTTTCCTTGGCAAGACTGATTAGATTCAGTTGGGACCATTTACCCCCTTCCCTTCAGCTGTCGGCTGGACTTACAGAAAAAGCCATGTGTACTCACCGATATTTCCACAGATATCTTAATCCTCCATTCTAAGGCCATCTTAAATATTTTAGGGACTTCAGATCTGAGATGTATGCTAGGAACAGCTCGTTTCTGGATACTCAATCTAGCTTTCTTATGGGATATATGAATTACTTAGATTTTACATTAAAAGGTGCCTGCAAAATGCAAGCTATTTTGTTATTTTGAGACAGCATTACTCAAATTCCTTGTAGTGTAAAGTTTACACCTTTTCAGAGATAAGCATTTTCATATTAAAATTACTAAGAAAGATACCTTTAAGTAAAATCTTAAATTCTATTACTTTTTTAAATTACTAGTACAGTACAAACAACAATTATGCGCTGCAAGGAGTGAAATCTAGCAGACATTAAGAAGTGGGCTAAACTCAATTTAAATTAAAAGACAAATGTTCAAACTACTGTTTGTATTCATCCTGCTAACAGTGATACAGGCATTCTATAAAAAAAAAATGACAGTAATTTTTGTTCTATAACAAAAATATCAGTTTCAACAATATTAAATGGTGCACACAATATACACTCACTTTAAGAATAAAAGGCTCAGACAATGTTTTGTCTGTAGTTTGTTTGTATCATGCTGGTGGAGGGGTTTTTTTGTCTGTTTGCTTTTTGTGACAGCAAAGAAAATTTAACTTCTGATTATATGCTCATGCCTCCATAATCTGAGGCACTGAACAGCAAGAATACTGTAGACAATATCACTGTTATGGGATTGCTTAAGGACTGCAATACAGAATCACTATAGTGTTTCTACACAGAGTCAGTTTTAGTCTTTCAGGTCCTAACTTTAATCCCATTCAGGCCGTTCCTGAGTCAACTTTGCACTCAAGCTGACAGCGTTGGAATTGTACAGCCTGAGCTTCAACTACAAAAGGGGTCTCAGGCAGGTTTGTAAAGTTTGTGTTGCCCTGCCTTCAAAGTGTTGCCCTGACTTTGAAGTTCTCAGTACAAAAGCAATGAAGTCTAGCTCACTTTTGTGCACAGATGTGCTGATTTTATGCCAATTATAATATCAGCATACTGTCAGCTATAGGGAAATAGTAGGCTTAATTGCCCAAGAAACAACCTGTCCAAGTGTTTACAAACAAAACTATTACTAAAATTGAGCTACCTCATGAGCAAAGACTGGACCTGAAAGTGATCCATTTCTCTAACGTTAAAATTATAATAGGAATTTATCTTTTCTGCTAATGTGTGTGCATGTGTGTATATATGTATATGCAATATAATAATTTAAAATACTTTAGAAGTATTTGCTCTTACTATTAAAATATGATTGAGTAGCATGATGTTTTACAGAAAATATTTTTCTCAAAAAATAGAAGTACCAAGCAAATGTTAATGTGCAATTGTTTTTAAAAGAAACAGCTAAAATAACATTAGGTGTTCCAGACCCCTTTAGTAGAGAGCTCATGGAAATAACCCTGAATAATGTAAGAAATGTCTGTATAATTTGGATACAATTCTATTTGTTTTTACACTGTTGTTCAGCTAAATGACAATGAGGCATTACTAAGGAAGTAAGTCACTAACTACAGCAGATATAATTTCATTTTTGTACCAAGAAAACAAAAATAAACTTTTGGATGTTGGCAGAGGCATGAACATGCTCACAAAGTGATCATTCCACAGTAGCATTATATTGGTTTGAAGTTAGAAGAAAGCCAAAACAAAACAGCTTATCAGACAGAAATACCAGTAACAACACAGTTTACATGTTAGAAAAATACAAGGAGGAGGATAAGAAAAAAAAAAATAAAAAAAATCTTATTTCTGCCTATGCATGCTGAAGTGAACCTTACCCAACAGGTTTAGAAACCAGTCTTAAGTTTACTATAAATGGACAAAGGAGTTGATCCTTTACGGAAGAAACAAGAGTCATTTCTGAAGCAAGATGACAACACAAAATTGCTAAGTAATTGCAAGAAACTGTTTATAAGGCATACAGCCGGAAATCTGGAACTCTGACTGACCTGAGTAATTTTCACTCTGTACATCCTCCAGTTTATTTTACTTAATGTTAAATCACCACAAACACATTACAGCACAGTCAGAATTCAGTGGGAATTTTGTTAAATTAGAAAACCATACCAGATTCCAACCCTGACTGCTGTTTTATATAAAGACATTCAAGTTAATTAGTTTTAGTTCTAGGAGAAGGACAGCAAAGGGTGGATGGATCACAGAATCACCACGGTTGGAAAAGACCTGTAAGATCATCAAGTCCAACCATCAACCAACACCACCATGACCACTAAACCATGTCCTACAATGCCTCGTCCACACATTCCTTGAACACCTCCAGGGATGGTGACTCCACCACTTCCCTGGGCAGCTTATTCCAGTGTTTCACCACTCCCTCAGTAAAGAAATTTTTCCTAATATCCAGTCTGAACTTCCCCTGGCACAACTTGAGGCCATTTCCTCGTGTCCTGTCGCTAGTCACTTGGAAGATGAGACCAACACCCACCTCTCTGCAACCCCCTTTCAGGTAATTGTAGAGAGCGATAAGGTCTCCCCTCAGCCTCCTCTTCTCCAGCCTGAACAACCCCAGTTCCCTCAGCCGCTCCTCATCAGACTTGTGCTCCAGACCCCTCACCAGCTTCGTCGCCCTTCTCTGGACACCCTCCAGCACCTCAATGTCCTTCTTGGAGTGAGGGGCCCAAAACTGAACACAGTATTCGAGGTGCGGCCTCACCAGCGCCGAGTACAGGGGGACGATCACCTCCCTACTCCTGCTGGCCACACTGTTTCTGATACAGGCCAGGATGCCGTTGGCCTTCTTGGCCACCTGGGCACACTGTGGGCTCATATTCAGCGGCTGTCAATCAACACCCCCAGGTCCTTTTCTGTGGGGCAGCTTTCCAGCCACTCGTCCCCAAGCCTGTAGCATTGCATGGGGTTGTTGTGACCCAAGTGCAGGACCCGGCACTTGGCCTTGTTGGATCTCATACAATTGGCCTGGGCCCATCCATCCAGCCTGTCCAGATCCCTCTGCAGAGCCTTCGACCCTCAAGCAGATCAACACTCCCACCCAACTTGGTGTCGTCTGCAAACTTGCTGAGGGACCGCTCAATCCCCTCATCCAGATCATAGATAAATGTATTAAGCAAGACCAGCCCCAAAACTGAGCCCTGGGGGACTCCGCTTGTGACCGGCCGCCAACTGGATTTCGCTCCATTCACCACAACTCTCTGGGCTCGGCCGTCCAGCCAGTTTTTTATCCAGCAAAGAGTGCACCTGTCTAAGCCATGAGCCACCAGCTTCTCCAGGGGAATGCTGTGGGAGACAGTGTCGAAGGCTTTGCTGAAGTCCAGGTAGACAACATCCACAGCCTTTCCCTCATCCACTCGGCGGGTCACCTGGTCATGGAAGGAGATCAGGTTGGTCAAGCAGGACCTGCCTTTCATGAACCTGTGCTGGCTTGGCCTGATCCCTTGGTTGTCCTGTGAGCACCCTCAAGATGAACCTCTCCATAATCTTCCCCACCACCGAGGTCAGGCTGACAGGCCTGTAGTTCCCCAGATCCTCCTTCCGACCCTTCTTGTAGATGGGCATCACGTTGGCAATCCTCCAGTCGTCCAGGACCTCCCCTGTTAACCAGCACTGCTGATAAATGATGGAGAATGGCTTGGCAAGCTCCTCCGCCAGCTCCCTCAGCACCCTTGGGTGGATGCCATCAGGCCCCATAGACTTGGGAGTGCCCAGGTGGCATAGCAGGTCATTAACTGCTTCCTCCTGGATCATGGGGAGTTTATTTTGCTCTCCATCCCTGTCTTCCAGCTCGGGGAGCTGAATACCCTGAGAATACCTGGTCTGGCTATTAAAGACTGAGGCAAAGAAGGCATTAAGTACCTCAGCCTTTTCCTCATCCTTGGTGACAATGTTCCCTCCCGCATCCAATAAAAGATGGAGATCCTCCTTGGCTCTATTTTTAATGTTAATGTATTTCTAAAAACATTTTTTGTTATCCCTTACAACCATGGCCAGATTGAGCTCTAGCTGGGCTTTTGCCTTTCTAATTCCCTCTCTGCATGACCTAATGAGATCCTTGTACTCTTCTTCTGTTGCCTGCCCCTTCTTCCTAAGGTCATAAACTCTCCTTTTTTTCCCCGAGTCCCAGCAAAAGCTCCCCATTCAACCAGGCCGGTTGTCTTCCCTGCCGGCTCTTCTTATGGCACATGGGAACTGCCTGCTCCTGAGCCTTCAAGATTTGCTTCTTGAAGAACATCCAGCCTTCCTGGACCCCTTTGCCCTTCAGGACCGTCTCCCAAAGGACCCTCTCAACCAGTGTCCTGAACAGGACAAAGTCTGCCCTCCGGAAGTCCATCGTAGTGGTTTTGCTGACACCCCTCCTTACTTCGCCAAGAATTGAGAACTCGATCATTTCATGGTTGCTAAGCCCAAGGCGGTCTCTGACCATCACTTCTCCCACCAGACGCTCTCTGTTTGTAAACAGCAGGTCAAGCAGGGACCCTCCCCGGTAGGCTCGCTTACCAGCTGCTTCAGGAAGTTATCTTCCACACACTCCAGGAACCTCCTACACCGTTTCCTCTCTGCTGTGTTATATTTCCAGCAGATGTCCAGTAAGTTGAAGTCCCCCACAAGAACAAGGGCTTGCGATTGCGAGACTTCTGCCAGTTGCTTATAGAATGCTTCGTCGGCTTCTTCGCCCTGGTTGGGTGGTCTATAACAGACACCCAGCAGGATATCTGCCTTGTTAGCCTTCCCCCTCATCCTTACCCATAAGCACTTGTCGTCACAATCGTTGAGTTCTATACAATCAAAACACTCTAGAGACTTTTTTCCCCAGTCAAAGAACATAAACTGTCACCACTCTATTAGTGTAAGGTGCTAGCACACACACTAAAGCTGTGTGCTAAAAACTTTGAAATACAGCTGAATTCTACCATAGTTCTTAGTAGATGCTGTAAGAGTCACTTCCCCTATGAAGAAAATAAAGTGTGGAGAAAGGGGAAGAGAAGCCTCTTTACTACTTTCACTATAATTTTCATCGCTGAATTTTAAAATATTTTGACATCCTTAGCACGTGTGATATGTTTCTTTCCTATAATACAGACTTTTTGCTATTTCACAAGTGTGCTTATAAAATTGTTTTTAAAAATAAATACAGTATGCTATATGGTAAGTTAATTCCCATCAATTCAGTCTCTAACAAATACAGAACTGTTTTGTTCACATACTGTGCACAGTTGATTTAGACTATAGCATTAGTCCATTTATTACTGTGAACATTACAAATACCTTCAAAGCAGCTAAATTTGTGACAGTATTTCCCTAACCACATGACAGAATTTCCTTCTTACCATGGATACTTCCCAGCAGAATATCACCAGCTACTGAAGACAGAGATGATGATTCTGCATAGAGGTACTTAGTTTTCAGCAGCCCATCTTCAGTAGATATGTTGATGGATGTCCCCTGCAGCTTCTCTATATTCACACTCTAAGAGAAATAAACTTAAGTAAACTTAATGAAAAACTTGTCATCACAGTTTGAAAAAGCAGAGGAAAGTAACACTATTAAGAGGCAAAACAAATGGAAAGCAGTTGTTGGTGGAGAACAAATGGAATCAAATTCTTAGTTAAAAGCTACCCAAGACAAAACAAAAAACCCTTTCAATCCAAGAGCTTTGACCAATAAGTTAATGATTCTTTGCAACATCCCTACAAATTATTACATCCATCATACAGATGAAGAACCCAAACAGTCACAGATGAAAGAAAAACTTGATTTATTTTTAAAAACTTCATTTTGAAAAATGCAAAAAAAAAGGATTAGCTCTACTAGTGAAGACAATGTTCATACAGCATTATGACACTTAAAACATTGGTAATCAGATTTCTGCCACCGTATACTGAAACATCCACTGTCTTTGTTACATATAGCTATTTGTGCAGATTTTTAACTGGCTCACTTTGTAGACATAGCTTTGGTGAAGGTTTGCAAGAAAGCCACAGCGGTTCTTCCTCTCAGTATAATTGCTCATATTACCTTGGTTATTCAGGTCTCTATTCTTGGACTTAAGCCCCAAGCTATACAAAGCCTCGAAAAATGAGGGATAAGATCTCCATTTCTACTTCTTTTCAATAGAAATGGAGATAGAAGATAGGATTTTAAAAGTTGCACTATGGATAAATTTGGGGAATAAAAGGTGATAGATGAGATTATCTATGTATAAGAAACAAGTCGTGTGACATAACCTATGCCTATTTGAACAAAACAGAACAAGTGACATTCTTGTGCAACTACCATATGAATTTAATTCTGTTCTTCCTCAGTTAATCTTGATCTATGATGGAATCATGCAAGAGTTCATACTTAACCCCCATTCAATTTGTTTTTATTTTGCTTACGCAGACCTTAAGCGAATTGCACAAAATCCTTATTCATGATATGAAATTATATATGGCCTTCTAGATAAAACTGTGCCTTATGTCAATTTATCTTTAAATCCACTTTGCCCTTTTAGCATTGTCATCTTGTGGAAAAAGAGTTAATGCAAAAAAATAAGTCTGCTGACCTTTCCAGTGTTATGTTATACAAAGAATATGCCATGGATGAAGTAAGAGGTATTCTGACAAACAGCAACTAGTGTTGCACAAACTCTGTGCTGTACTGTGTCCCAAGAAGCAAGCTAAAGAGTCTGGTTTAGTATGGACTATATGACAGCCAAATTATACTGTGACTTTACCAATCCATACATACTGAGCTTTATGCCGTCTTTACACCTTAAGTCATAAGATTACAGAATGGACTCTTGTCTTAAGACTTTTGACATGATGTAATGCTACAATACATAGTCGGTCTAAAAGAATGTGACAAGCTACATTAACCTTTAAGAAAACCTAGTGATCAAAGTGCTATGCTAGAGTTAGAGATATGTGACAGTCAATGTCCACAATCTCTGCAGGTGATGCTTAGGCCTATGCTACAGAACTTCAGCATCAACAGTAAACAAAAACCCAATGATATTAAGGCATAATTTGTCACTACTCAAAGTGACAGCAATTCAGCTTTTCGACCTTTCGATGCTTCTAACGAAACTCTAACAAGCAGAGACCTTAACAAACATAAGCTTACATTGCATCTGTCCTAGGAGTGCTTCCCACAGAGAACTGCAGGATGGCAAAGTGTAAACCTGCTGTGGCACATGGCCAAAGCAACAAGTAAAAGAAAAGCCACTGTCATTTTAGGCTCTACAATCTAAACGTGTCCTGAAGAGAGTTAAATGACTTGCAAAATACCTTTCCAATTTTAGCAGGGCCATCATTGCTATCAGCATAATGACAATAGAGCAAGGCACACTTTAAGGCAGGGGAAATAAAATAAAAATAATTGGCATAGTTTTGGTGCAAAGTGGCTGCCTTGTAGCATTCCTGAAGTGGAAAAGGAAAGCCCCAGAAGATACATCTGTTACTATGGTATGCAAGTTTTGACTCTATTTAGATATTTATCTTATTTAAATATTATGAAGAACCTTATTATAAACAAGCTCACATACCAACTCATTTTATTTACCAGCCTCAAACACCTTTCTTAAAAATGCACAGCAATAAAAAGAGTTGCCTCAGCACGTGATAAAAATAAGTACCGAGTCAGCTAGTTACTATTAAAAAAAAAAAACATAACACCAAAACCCAAAAACTACCAATACAATGAACGTGTTTCAGAATAACCCCAATCAGGGGCAGGGGAGGAATAACAATGACACTCAAGACTGCTCAAGTCTAAAGCTAAAAAAGTATTCTAGATAGAGAAAGCATGGAAAAAAAAAAAAATGGATTGCTTTTTACTGCGACTAAATATGTTTTCAGTCCCAAATTCTTTAACTTTTATGAATTTTTGGCAGAACATAGATGTTTGGCTCTGCTAAGTAAGTGTTATAGAAAAGTCCCTGTGGCACAGATTAGCTAATGACTCCCCAGTCAAACAAATTTTATTATTTTTATCCATTGAACCACTAGGTTTTCTGGAAAAATTCCTTCCCTTGAGACCAGAGCCTTGGGAGCTGCAGTTACTGAGACTGACCACATGCTCAAGTTCCATCAGTTTTCCTACCCTTTACAGTGTCTATCTTCATAAATCAGACTGAGAATGTTTTTGCACCTTAACACATTTTCACCTGAAACTAACATCTTGCTATGTGTAAACATGACATAAACAACAACTTCCCCACACATTTCTTGTTTTGGCCTTCCTTTTTGTGCTATTCTTGCTCAAATATTTTGAGTGTCTTCACCATTTTCCCCCTTAAAAGTATTCTCTATTTCTCAAGTGCTTAGTGTCTTTTACCACATCCTTTCCCTCCCCACATCCAGGAGGGGGCTGGAAATGCTGACAGAGCCATAATTACATAGCGATGACTACATGTGATGGAAGAAACATCTCATACAAACACACACAGGAGACATAAGGCTGACTGATTATTAACAGAAGTGGCCAATTGAGAAAAGAAGTCTCACCCTGTCCTTTCTAACTACACGGCAAAGTTTGTTCATGAGAAGTTCAATAACATAAGCCAAAATATTGTTCCATAGCTGTAAATTCCTGTTAAAATTACTCACTTCACTCGTTACTACAGCTTTACAACTGTAATAGTGACTTCTAGCAATATTACAGACTATATAAATATTTATGATCACAAAAGCAGCACTTCGACTTAATCTGCATTTATTTTTATTGTTTCAGAAGGACAGTGTGTCTGAAAAAAGATTTTTAAAAAGCATTTAAAGACTCAAAGCAAAACAGTTCATGAAAAAGAGAAATGTAATTACGTTTTCACATAGATATAGATCTAATAATTTTTCTACCATCCACTTGTTTTTATCAACACCAGCAAGATGTTATTTGAAATTAAGTCCATGGACTGCACTGGTGTTAACAAACTAGTTTGGGACAAATGACTAAGCAGCACAACTCTAATTTAAAGACCACCACACCATGATAGCATGTTGTGAACAGCATGAATCCACATCAGTCAAAGCACTTCCTAGATTGCACTTAATCTTATTCACTGGTAGAAAGCAGGGATTCCAGTTTTCAGATCCTTCCAACAGAAGGCCTCTGCAGGAAGATGAATGACACATAAAGAAAGCTATAAACTACCTCTGCCCTCTTCCACTCCATGTGGCTGCTAGTGGCTTAGGATGGATCCTAACTCCACTAACTAGTAACAGTCCCAAGGGAACTGCCAATCAATTAGCACTGATCAGTCCAATTGTGCATTCAACAGAGCATGTCACAGCCAGACCTTACCCACTCTGCTTTATGCTGGGAGGTCTTGCTGGAATGAAATAATGTTTATGAAGAAATACCAATAGTACAGCTACAGCAGCCTCAGGGCTCTTTTGTACAGAAAAGGCAGGCTAGCATCCACTATACAAAAAAATGCAGGGAATTTAATGTTGACAGGTTTTGGAAAATCCAATGGCAAGTTGCTTGGTTTACAGCAGGATGTTAAGAACAGCTCATAGATGGTTCTATATAAGTGACCATCTGATCTCAGAACCCAATCTACAAGGTGTACAACAGTGCCAAATGGCACTTCGCAGAGGTGATTTTGGACTCCTAGAAAATAATAGCTTGGTCTTAACTGTCGTTGGCTAGGGAGAGTTACCTGCACTCCTTCCGAGTCTTTCCAACACTGCTGGACTGATTCTGACAGAGTACTGCATGCATCCAAGCTTCTTCCAGACTTGGCTTGGTCCTACATGTTCATATAGCAATGCCTCAGATCTAATGAATCCTAATGCAACCAGTTGCATGGACATTATGATGCCTAAACATTCAAATAAGCCTAAGAACTAGACTGGGTGTGAAAACTGTAGTATTATGTAAGGGAGCCTAGCTCTACATTATCTTAAAAAACGAAGAACTGACTACTTACAGTAAGAAACAAAAGCAGATTAGAGTAGTATGAGGTTTGTCTCATACTGCCATCTGCTGAAAAAAGCAAGCTACTTCTCTACGAAACTTTTCCTGTTCATGATTCTTCTCACCGCATCTTGTAACAAGATTACATGGAATTATATTTCCTCAGCTGCAAAGAAACATACAAAACCTTCTACTCTTCAGTTCTTACAACAATATAATGTTGGAATTGTACAGCACGTACAAATATCAAGCCACTATTCATGAGACACTAAAATAAACTCATGGGCCTACTGCAGAATCCAGGTGCCTAGATATCAGGCAAGTAAAGAGTTTAAGACTGTTGCAAGGGTCTACATAATTAAAGCTGATGAGTTGTATCAGCTCTGTGCCGATGGAATGATCGCATGCTTATTACTGCTCTTTCTGTGGAGCCTGTTTACTAATCCAAACCAAGCAAAAGATAAGACAGTATAATTAAGCAGACAAATGTAAGTTAACAGTGAAATGATAATCAACCAATGAGGGTCACTAAATATTCCTCAGCACATATTCTTCAAAATTTAGTCACTTTGCAACAGATAAGCTGAACAAGCCACTGGAGAGAAAGTTTTACTTCTTACTTACACCCTTCTCTGTTGCACGAATATCTGTATTTCCATAAAGTGTTCCAAGACCAATTACTTTGCCACCGTTTGTTCGTATATCAATTTTATGGCTCTGAAAAAAAGTTTAAAAGTCATATGGTTAGGATAATCTTAATTAGAAAACAAGTTATCTTGTTTCTCAAGCCGTACCACAATAGCCACCTTGGATCACAAACTTCCACTTTGCTATGAAGATTTCTTCTCAAGTGATTGCCAAATGTGCTGTTTATTTCCAGTGGAGTCCAACTCAAAACGAGTCACCTTTCTTTGTAAACAGAAACAGAATGATGCTGAGGAACCCTTTATTCTCAAGACAGGTGGGTTTTTTTTTTTTTTTTTTTTTTTTTTAACTAGAAAAACATTCACTCTGTATATATTAAAATAAGCAGCAGGGGAAGAAAGAAGGAACTTTGTATTTCATTTGTACTCCATCCAGAAACTAAGGTAGGCATATACCCAGTGCTGCAGCATATAAGAAACAGGAGCTGGCAGTGAGAAACGAATTTGCGAACTGGAGCCTTCCAGTGACCTGGAAGCTACAGTGTCACAGAACTCTGTGGGATAATCATATATATTCACAAACACACCACAGAGCTACTTATGCTTGGACTAGTATGTATAACCATAAACTTTTATGGATGCATCCCATTGCAAATCTTAGACCTGCAAGTAGAACCAGATCCTACAGTGTTTCACACCAACTGGATTCTCATTCAAATTAGGTATTTTGCATGCATCTGTATTACAGTCTAAAGTTGTTCACAAAGAAACCAGGTTTCAAGTAAGAAATGCTACAGCCCGTATACCTTTCAGCTGCTGCATATGACTGATGAGAAAAAAAAGTACAGAAATACACACCTGTAGCTAAATTATATTCAAACAAAAGATCTACCACAAATTACAGAACTAATCTCAGAAAGAGGAAAAAAAAAAAAAACAAAACCAAAACCAGGTCTTGAGCGTGAAAACCAACCTACTGTAAGAAGGGAGAAGAGAAAAAGAAACAAATACTTTAAAAATCAGATTTAAATAATCTAACTGTATTCATAAGCTGTAATTTCAACAAATCTGACTAAGAAGTCTACAGATCTCAACAGCAAACCTCTTTTACTTAAGTTCACTAGTGTGAACACTGGAGTAACATAGAATTTAAAAAGATATTCAGCATTTTTTATACTTAATGCTGGATAAGCTTTTTTTCCTCCCCCACATCTCCTTTGTTTTCCTGTCCCACCACCTCCATTTTCAGATACATTCATTTCTGATGAAAAGGGTATTATTCCTGTAGATGGTATTTAATTTAGGACACAATCAATCAAGCATATCAGAAATATTCAAGATATTTAGATTATTAAACACCTGCCTGGATAAGCCATAATAAATTGCATTATCTAGGTCTAATCAGATGGCAACAAGATTAAGGACTTCTTAAAAAAAAAAAGTATGAAATCAAGTTTCCAACATGGAAAACATGGACTTATACTACTCCAACACATTTCTGATGAAACACCAAGAACCAGAAGTTCTTTGTGTACCCAAGCCTTGCTTTCTCCTCTTCATTTAAAAGGCTTCCCCACAGTAAAATGGAACACCCCTAACTTGAGACTACGGTAGTGCTTCAGACCTTTTAAAGGTTGTAAATAACTCTGCTGTTCAGTTAAGCATCTATACAAATATAATAGATGATTCTCTCTGTAAACAGGATAAAAGTTAAATTAGATGCTTCAGCTTAATTATCTGATGAAAAAGTTAAATTAGGTGCTTCAGCCAGACATCACAGTTCCTTTGAGGCAGATACATTAGGCACATTACCAGAAGAATGATTAAAGAGCAAATCCTCCAAGCATATAACTTGAAGAAAATATGGGAACTCATATGGGACTGGATGGGATCCACCCAAGGGTACTGAGGGAGCTGGCAGAAATGCTCACCAAGCCACTGTCTATAATTCATCAGCAGTCATAGCTAAGCAGGGAAGTCCAGTGGACTGGAAGTTAGCAAATGTGACGCCCATCTTCAAGAAGGGCTGGAAGGAGGATCCGGGGAACTACAGGCCTGTCAGCCTGACCTCGGTGCTGCGGAAAGTCATGGAGCAGATCATCTTGAGCGCCGTCACGTGGCACGTACGGGACAACCAAGGGATCAGGCCCAGTCAGCATGGGTTCATGAAAGGCAGGTCCTGCCTGACTAACCTGATCTCCTTCTATGACAAGGTGACCCGCTTAGTGAATGAAGGAAAGGCTGCGGATATAGTCTACCTAGACTTTAGTAAAGCCTTTGACACTGCTTCCCACAGCATTCCCCTGGAGAAACTGACTGCTCATGGCTTAGATGGGCACACTCTTCGCTCGGTAAAAAACGGGCTGGATGGCTGGGCCCAAAGGGTTGTGGTGAATGGAGTTAAATCCAGCTGGCAGACAGTCACAAGGGGTGTTCATCAGGGCTCAGTATTGGGGCCAGCTCCATTTAATATATTTATCGATGATCTGGATGAGGGAAGTGAGTGCTCCCTCAGTAACTTTGCAGACGACACCAAGTTGGGTGGGAGTGTTGATCTGCTCGAGGGTAGGAAGGCTCTGCAGAGGGATCTGGACAGGCTGGATCGATGGGCCCAGGCCAATTGTATGAGATCCAACAAGGCCAAGTGCCGGGTCCTGCACTTGGGTCACAACAACCCCATGCAATGCTACAGGCTTGGGGACGAGTGGCTGGAAAGCTGCCTGGCGGAAAAGGACCTGGGGGTGTTGGTCAACAGCCGGCTGAATATGAGCCAGCAGTGTGCCCAGGTGGCCAAGAAGGCCGATAGCATCCTGGCTTGTATCGAAAACAGTGTGGCCAGCAGGCGTAGGGAGGTGATTGTCCGCCTGTACTCAGCGCTGGTGAGGCCGCACCTCAAATACTGTGTTCAGTTTTGGGCCCCTCACTACGAGAAGGACATTGAGGTGCTGGAGCGTGTCCAGAGAAGGGCGACGAAGCTGGTGAGGGGTCTGGAGCACAAGTCTTATGAGGAGCGGCTGAGGGAACTGGGGTTGTTCAGTCTGCAGAAGAGGAGGCTGAGGGGAGACCTTATCGCTCTCTACAACCACCTGAAAGAAGGTTGTAGCGAGGTGGGTGTTGGTCTCTTCTCCCAAGTGACAAATGATAGGACAAGAGGAAATGGCCTCAAGTTGCGCCAAGGGAGGTTTAGATTGGATATTAGGAAACACTTCTTCACAAAAGTGTTGTCAGACATTGGAACAGGGTGCCCAGGGAGGTGGTTGATTCACCATCCCTGGAGGTATTTAAAAGACCTGTGGATCACAGAACACACCACACCACCATGCCCATTAAACCATGTCCTACAATGCCACATCCACACGTTCCTTGAACACCTCCAGTGAGGGTGACGCCACCATTTCCCTGGGCAGCCTGTTCCAGTGTTTCACCACTCTCTCAGTAAAGAAATTTTTCCTAATATCCAGCCTGAACCTCCCCTGGTGCAACTTGAGGCCATTTCCTCTTGTCCTGAGGCACTTAGTGCCTGATGAGGCACTTAGGGACATGGTTTAGTGGTGGACTTGGCAGGGTTAGGTTTATGGTTGGACTTGATGATCTTAAAGGTCTTTTCCAACCTAAATGATTCTATGATTCAAAAGATCGTAAGACTTAACGTATAGCAATGACTTACCAGTATGGCCACCAATAGTTAAGTAAAATAAAAACACAACTTACACATTTATTGCCTCAAAATTTTTTCCCCTCTATCATTTTTTTGGGATAGAAAAAGCTTTAATAAGACACAGGTCCCTCAACTTTTTATCCAGAATTATTAGGCTATTCCTATCCTCTTAAAAAAACAGGCTTTCAGAGGTAGTTATCAATAGAGACACCTAACAGACAGCAGGATTTGCTGAGAGAGGAAGCGAGTTATAATGGTCAAGTAGCTTTTTCATTAAGAGGGAATATTCCACTAGCTGAAAGTAAGAAGCACTAATTAGTCATAGGGCTTCTCCTAGCAAGGGAGAAAGGTCTGAGTAAGGAAGAGGTAAAAGGCTGTCAAGGCCATAACAGATGTTAAAAGAAAACCAGAAAAATTTTCTCAGTTCAAAGAAAGGAAGGACAGTGGTGCAGGACTTTAACAAATCAGGCTGAGATATGGTGTGTGGTGAGGAAGCATGGCAGGTCTTTCACTGATCGTGCACAAGACACCTGGAAATTCTTGTTACCACTGGCACAGTCAAGGAGTCAGAAGTAATCATTGAACATAGAAACTCACTGTCACTAAGCTGATGGACTGTAATAAGAAGCAGCAAAAAAAATTAAAGAGAAGAAGCACTGCTTTCTCAATAAAGAATTTGGGAATAATTTATACTCTGAAGAAGACCTCGAAGTCATAACTGTATTTTGGAATTACTGCTACTATCAGTTGACCTAGAGACTTGGAAGGGATAGGGTGAACTGGGCTTTAGCCAATTATAAAACAACAACCAACAAAAAAAAAATCTCAATAAAAACCTCTCAACAAATCTCACTGGCTGGATAATACCTACCACAACAAAAGTACCAGTTAAAATCCATTTAAAAACCTCATACAGAATACTCACCTTTTCTGTTCAATTACTAGCATGCATAATTAAGCAAAGTAGATGTCAAATTTCTAGGCCTTCTGGAAAGACACCATACAGTATACCAAAAATCACCAGGTTTTTTGAACTACAAACAACTTCTTGCAGTCTGTGGCAAGTTAAGAGAATTAGCAGTTGTGAAGCTGTTTGCTGGTGCTCTGGAATAACCCCCACATGACTATATTTTTTTATTAATCAACGGTCTTTTGCTCTCTACTGTAAAGAAAGGGTCTTCTGCTTTGCTAGTCAATGAGGCTTGTGGACAGCATGACAGTCAAGCAACATTAAACAGCTCTTTAATCCATCCAGGGGAGGGCAGTATCACTTCACTTTGCTCAGTAAAGCACATTCCCTAAAGGAGAATCAGCTCCTGTGCTGCACTACAGAATCTAGTCTGTAAGATTTTCAGCAGCTTTGAAAAAACTCAAAAGGTTAATAATTCTGCTTCTCGCTAGTAATTCTGCTTCTCTGCTAATACAGAGTATAATTCCTGAACCTGTATTAGAAAAATTGAGTTACAGTTACCTTACTAGAACTACAGTACTTCTTAAAAACAACATTAGACTAAAAACTGATTGTACGGCTAAGAGATACTGTAATTGAACAATTGTATGCTCTTGCAAACAACTACATGGTTGGCAATTTTAATTCAAAACCTTCATCTCACTACTTCAGAGTTAACAAAACCAAGAGTGGTAACATACCTTCTCTAGTACTATATGTTGAAGCCATCACAGTAACCAGAACAAGGACAACCAAACACCGCTCACAACCCAAAAGAATACTTCGGGTAACTATTTTGGTTAAAAAAAGCCAAAGCCTTATAATCTACCAAAGCTTTGTTTTAACAGGAGTTTCAGTTGAAATCTGCAGTTCTTTCTTGGTTCTTTAGATTTTAAATGCCTTCTTGCCTTCTGGGACAAGGCCATTCCTCTCACCTGAGGCTTACGGGAGCAAAGAATCTTCCTGTGGCCATCAATGTAGCGGACACATTGAGGTACATGCACAGGGGAAGCATCATCTTTTACACTTGTAGTTTTCCTGACATTTTTGTGAATCAAGCAAGGCTCCAAGTTGACAGAGGAAAAAACCAACACCAAGCTCCTTTCAATTATAATGAGGCCATGGAGGAGCTAGTCTCAGAAGCCTCAAACTGGTGACCTTGCAGTCCTCTGTTCAGTTCATTAGAGAGTACTGTTGCATTGCTACTGTAAGTCTCAAGGAAAATAGAACTGACTTTTTCATTTTTCAAATTCAACATTTTTCACATCTCAGACTGTATATGAGAAGAGACGCCCACAAAATTAGTTGTGTTTCCTCAAAATCATCTTTTTCCATGACATCACAAAAAATTCTTGACAAATGTGATGGGGTGCTATGATCACTGTCACTATTGCTGGCCAGAACTACCTTGTTTTCTCATATTATATAGTTTCTCATGTACTGCTGTTTGCTGTCATTATTATACAACAGTCATTTTTAACCAAAGCTTTAGACAGCAGTAACACATATAGTGCTGTTAACTTTTTGTTAGATTTTAGTTAGCTTTTTAAGAGTAATATGGTAAATTGCACAGAATCTGGAAGATACAAGTTGTCTGTAGTATACTGAATACGGAGTAAACCTAGCTCAATTGTATGTTAAATTTCCCCTTAAGTTCATTTTCCCATATGTGTCCTATAAAATCATGTCTTACCATGCTAAAGAAAAATGTTGAAAGATTTTTCATATCTCAAAAATACTTAAACTTAGGAATTACCCTATTTGAAAAACCTTTCTTTTGAATTTATACCAATTCCTGCAGGTACAATCTCAATTATTCAAGTGAAATTGATTCCAGACAGCACCTAAGTCAGATAGGCTTTTGTAGAAATAATCAAAGTATATGTCAGCAAACCTGAAGGCTTAAGACTGAAAAAACCAAGGTCATGACCATGAGATATAAAGTATTTATCAGATATATTTCAGTTAGGTATTTTGGACATGTAATGTGTAACTTCTGATTGAAAATTAACCTAAAGTGTTTGTCAATAGCATTAATATATCAGAATTATTTAAAAAAAAAAATAATCAGGAAAAAAAAAAAGCAGCAGCATACTGCAAAGTCCTGACTAAGCAAGAATAACTATTAACTTACTAGACAGGAAATCCCAGTCTGACTTTTGTGTTTTGAAGGGCAAGGAGGGCAGATACCAGCCTTACTACTGTCACTGTTTCTGCTGGCTTTGGCTATCATCAAAAGGTACCTGGACTTCTGACTCCATGTTATTTAAGTGTTATTGACTTTGTGTTGTAATTGTATGCAATAAAGGTGAGGTGCTACACATGTAGTAATACTTAGAAATATCAGAGTACTTCTCATCTCCAGAATGGGTATTTAAGTTTTTAATACTATATTCCACCACAAAATCCCTTTTAAAACACTGATGGAGCGGGGGAGGGTTCTTTGTACCTTTATTGACTGCAAGACACTAGTCCCCTTCTCCGTTTCTATTTTGCAGTTATCACATTCTATTTTCTGAATCTTCACGCAGCCAGTCCCTGATGTTTTGATATCCAAATCTAGAATTAAAAGAGTTTTGTTAGCAACAGAATGAGAAGAGTCAGATCTATTTAACATAGAACTTGATCACTTTATATAGTAACTACGTACAGTAGGGAAAAAAGCAGCTTCTTTGTTACTAAAGAACCTTCTTGCAAAGTTTGGCAACACACATTTTCAACTGCATGACTAGTCACTATCAACAATTGACACTGAAAATTTTGTAAGCCTATGTATAACCATCCAGCTTCAAGAGAGAACATTAAGAGGCAGCAGAGTGACTGTAACCTCTGGCAAGGAATCAGCAGGGTGTGGTCCTTTACTGAAGTTTTATCTTTTTTATCCCACTCCCAAACTCCACCTCCCTCTCACAGCTACCCTAGTCATCAATTCTATTAGCAATTCTACTGAGACATTTGGGTACCCTGACATGGGTTTTGGGGTGAGAAGATTGACAGGTTGTTTGAGGCCACCCATAGAGTAACAAGATTCAACAGCACAAATATAAATCTTGCTTAGATCTATGCTGCTTCAACTAGCAAGCAGCATAACACAAAACCAGGTATAGAACAGTTTGCATGCGTCATTCTTCCCTAGCCTTCTGCAAGGCCTGCCTTACCACCCTGGCATGAAGAAGCATGTTTGCCTCTAGTCTGAATCACCTCACCTTATTACTGTTCATAGGCTCCACACAGAAAAGTCACTCGATATCTTGTAGATAACTCTGTTATCAAAGGAGTTATTTATGGGCTCATAATACTTCATGCAGGAGCAGCAAAAGCATTTTTCTGCCACTTGAGCTCACCCCTGAGTTTAAGAAATGGGGAATAAGTTTGAGAACGTGCGGTCCGGGGATTCTGACTATATTAATAACCATTTCTACTAATGACCACCAAAACCACTGGCAAAAGGTAAAGGCAGGAGAGGAAAAAAGTGGTTTTGTTCTAAGGATAAAAGGCAGAAAGAAGAAAAACTGAATAGGAGTCAAAAGTGTTTGCTGCAAGACACATAACTGAAGGGCTAAAAGAGAGAGAGCGTGAGCATATTACTCTCTAAAGAAAAGATTACCTGGGAAAGAAACCTTCATTTAAGCACCTGTTAACCTCCGTTGTCTGCAACGGTGACCAGAAATACAAGAAGAAGAATCAGAGTATGTGTAGCAAGCTCTGCCCCAACGAGATTCCCCAAGTCAGACCCACAACACAGTGGAAGCTGAAGATCAATACTGTCACATGCTGCTGCTCAGGACAGATGCTAAGACCATGATGACAATAGCTTGCAGACCATGAATAGGAGAGACTAAGAGCTCCATTTAGCAATGAAGGGAAGTTTTGCCACCTGACAAACAAGGAGAATCCAAGAGGCAGAGATAAAACACATTACACATCTTTGCTGCAAGAGTCTTACTTACTGCCACAGTAAGCGAAGAGGTTAAATTTAGTGAAGGATGCAGACTGTGTTTGCAGGTAACAATTCCCTAAGAAAGGGGGCTAGAAGAGGTGGATTGGATAAGCATGTTTTCCAGAAAGTTGTTTTATTTGCAGGTATTATTTTCTTAGCCTCTCCAAGAAGGAGATACTGTGACCAAGACACTAATCAAACTCTATGTTTCTTAAATTTAAGTAAACTTTAAGGTAGGCTTTGAGGCATGTAAAACCACAAAACCTGGCAAACTGGACTGGTGGCTATCACCAGAGTGCTCGAGGGCCAGCATCACAGGGTTTTATGTTGGTAAAGCCTAGACAGTTTCACCAGACTAAAAATATCTGAGTGGTATCTGAGCTACTTCAGTTTGATCGATGCTGATCTACAGGTTCTGAAGTTGAGACAAAACTTTTCCATAAGGTTTTACTTCTCAGTGAGCAGTTGGATTGTTTAAACACAGTTCCCAGAGAGACACAAATAGAGACACTCTCCAAACAACTAAGCTCAAACCAGTATGCCCCTGCACAGCACAAACCTGGAGAGTGCAGAAAGAAAACATTATTTTTGAAATACAAGCTGTCTTGCTGAAAACTTCAGTTCACCCACTGGAAAACTGCATGTCCTTGGGAGGGTCTATGTCCAAGACTTTTGCTTTTTTGCTTTCAGAGAAGGGAGAGGTCCAAAAGCCAGTTTGCTTGCGCAAATCTTTGGATTCAATCAGCTTGATAGCCTCTTGCCCTTATAGCTTCTGTCAAAAGGGGGGAGGAAAAAGGCTTAAGAGCAGTCAGTTTAGCTATGAAACAAACTTAATAAGACTTCTATAATAATAGGGTTAATAAAAATTTCTGATCCTGCAGGACATATTATGGACCTTATTTGAAAGGTAGAATAGTAGCGTAATCCTAGATGTACCAAAGATGGGTGCCAAAAGACGACATAGACTTCTGGGGATTCGTGAGCATGCTGTTAAGAAACACCAGGGATTCCTGGAAACATAGTTTGTGCTTTGATTCTTTGCAGAGTCACAGCACTTTGCTAGCCTTGATATAGCAAAAAGTAGCGGACAAAAAATAGAATC
Source organism: Gavia stellata (assembly GCF_030936135.1). NCBI lineage: Eukaryota > Metazoa > Chordata > Aves > Gaviiformes > Gaviidae > Gavia > Gavia stellata. The sequence goes on along the minus strand of NC_082597.1, from coordinate 14,137,017 downwards.
CCTCTGTCTTGCAAATAGGCTTCCTGAACAAGGATAAGTGACTGCCCAAAGAGGCAGGCTAAGAGCTGGATAATATTGCTAACAAAATTTCAACAAGCAAGGAGGAACTGGATACAATCTGTTTCAGTGCCAAAGCTCCAAAAATAGCTAGTCTGATTCCTCCTTAGCAAAGCTGAGGGCTGAAGCCAACTTCAGCCACACAAACCTCGAAGAATGCATGATCTTTGAGGTGCAAAGGACCTGTACTGGAAATAAAGGTACATAGGAAAAAAAAAGACCTGTGGTATCAGAATGTAGGCAAGGGTACCCCCAAAATACCGCCTTAAGCTATAATATTTGAAATAGACTGGTAAAATACTTACTTTAAAGTGACTCTGCAGCCCTGGACCACTAGAAGTACTCCACTTCTCTGCTCACAGAGGAAGCTTATCAGTAAGTGAGTATACATGTATAAGATAATTCAGTCCAGGGAAAACTATTGAGGGCATTTGCTACTCTGAGGCTTTATATCTGCCATGCATAGGACTAGACTGATGGTCTTTTTTCCAACTCATTAATATGTTACAACTTCAGAAACACACACTGTTGCAAACATTCACATCTGCTTTCCATTAACACTTACAAAAAAAAAACCCAATAAAACCCAAGAGGTCCCAGAAGCTTAAGGTCTCCTCTCATATAAGCAGGCAGAAAAATTGTTTAAGGGATACCATAAAATTATGATGTTGGTGATTCACAGAAACGTTCAAGATCCATACATGCATTCAGTTTGCCTAGTTAAGTCCACAAGAACCTACAGTATTTAGCCAAAAGGGAAGTGATCTCATGGGCTTAAATAAGACTGATGTGGAAGAGCGCAGTTAGCCCAAGGAGAGAACTGATTATAAAAAATAAGCAAAAAAAAAAATTAAAAAAACCCATATTGGCTTGTAAGTGGGCCTAGACCAGGAGTGCTTGATCCTGTGACAGAAGGGACAGAGTTTTGGTATTCTACTCAGTGAAGCTTGGCCACCACTTCAAAACTCATGGTTCTTATACTTGACTTGTGGCATAGAAACCTCTGCTCTACTCACCACGGTATAATATGGAAAAGCATTGGAACAGTTTGCCAAAGGAGGTTGTGTAGTTTTCACTCTTGGGGTTTTTCAAAACCAGACTGGATAAAGCGCCCTGAGCACCCTCCTCTGACCTTGGAGTTGACCCTGCTTTGAGCTGGAGGTTGAACTAGAAACCTTTTGAGGTCCCATCCAATCTGAATTATCCTATGATTCTAACATACCTACAAAAGCAAAAGAAAAGAACCACATGGGAAGACAGGACAGATGGTTCTCAAATTGTGGTTATGCCAGACCTCAGCTGGGTTTACCCCTGAGTACTCAGTCAATGTATAGTAACAAGAAATCAAAGAGCTGGTTTCAGGTTTAATTAGCACATGCAGTTCAATATGCCAAGACACAGGGTTCTCTATGTGCTGAGCAGATTCTGAACCTGCAGCCATGCACCTACATTGTCCCTGGAATAAATAGCTAACATATACATATGACCTGAAGGAAAACAAATAAGTAAGCTAGATTAAAGAGAAATTCATTGACATCCATCATCTATGAAGGTTAAATGTGTCAGAGAGGATTATCAGATTGTGTATGATATTGAAAGACTATACACAGCACGAGTAGACAGTAAGACAGAAATAGAGGACCCTTCAGCAGGCAGCCTAGTAGGGCAAGCAGAAGTTGGCTTTGGTTTAAAATGCATATTTAAGCTCATCATCTAGCATCTTCTGCACATGCTCTTCAGGGCCTAAGGAGTTTTAGCTAACTTAAAGCTTCCTGGATAAGCTCCAACCTAAATTGCGAAAGCTGTTATGAAATGCCGTAACTTCCAAAACCAAGAAAGAAGCTAGAATACTGTAAAGACATTCACATCAACTTCTCAACTTCTTACAGCTTGGCAACAGAAAGAGAGCTCAGATAAAACTGTCTAAACGGAACAGACTTAACATCCTTCTCACATCTTCAAAGAAGACCAGAGAAAAGCCAAAATGCTTGCAGAGCAGTCTACAACACTTTCTTTCTAGTTTGAGATGTGTTTTACAAGGGATAAGATATTGTGCTTATGCAATGATGTTTAATGGATAATTCTTTCATAAATGAGGAACAGGAACAATCCAAATACAACTACTACTCAGAAAACCTAAAAACCAAACCAGAGCTGAGAGGACACTTAAAGTAGAACCTCACTGGCAAGTCGCAATTCTGCTTCACTGAGTAGAAAGAGAGATTTATGTTTTAGGAAAAATATCTCCAGGTATGTTTGGATAACAGCACAAACAGACAATACTAACATCATGCTAATTATGGGGTGACAAATAGCAACTAGTAGAAGGGGACTATAATCCACAGACTGCACAGAGCACCTGAATTGCATGAGCTTACCACAAAACCAAGTGGAACAACTTAGAAACCTACAAACTAAGGAAGCCTATTTGAAGAAGGAAGACTGCAAGACAGTCTGCGGAGTTGGGTGAAGAATCTCAAAGACAGGACAAATGCTAAATTAATTCTTTGCATCAGGATTCATTATTGAGACCTTTAGGAAGGTTCCTCACATTGAAACTCTTTATGAAGGCTGCGATTCTCCAGATCTTCATACAATGAATTCTCCCACCCAAGAGTAACAAGTCTGGAGTGTTCATAATAGTCACTCAGAGATCCTGGAGAAAGTGAAATATTAAATTACTAGTAGTTACAGTAGCCACACAGCTGGTACCAGAGAAATGAAAGGCAATAAATGGGACGCTGGGTTTCGGTTTGATTGTCTGTAATCGTAGGATGGACTCTATGAATATACTACAGACAAGCCAACATCATCTTTACACTTGCCCAGCAGGAAAAAAACCCCATAAGAATGTAACTGACAATTCTTATGGGAGAGTCAAAACTACAAGAGTCTCTTGGAGAAAACAGTCCTGCCTCATAGCACTGCTACAGTTCAGTGAAAGAGTCAATGAACATATATAGATAAGTCTGTTTAAGAGAATGAATGTGGATTTTCAGAAGTCTTTGACAAGGTTTTTAGTCCTACATTGTCTTTTAGCTATAAACTACGCATCATCTTCAACACTACATGAATTTGGAAATGAGCGCAATTACCAAAGTTGGAAAGTTTTAGCAACAACACCGAATTATTCAGACTAGTTAAAAACTCACTGACAAACTGAAGAAAGATCTTGGAATACCGCATACTCGAATGGTAAAAGAGCAGGAAATGAAATGGACAGTATGCCTTGTGGGACTCTTTGCCAAGAGGCATGAAGTTTGCCAGGCAGCTCTCCCCTGCAACTGTTTACATGCGTAAATGGACACTCAGAAGAGAGATCTGCTGAGGGGCTGAGCTGTATCAGGCTCAGAAAATCCCCGGAGCTGAAAACGGCTGACAGCTGAGAGAACACTTAGATGAACTATCATTTATGTTTATCCACCTGAGGGAGCGACCCCGTCTCCCCGCGGGCTCCCTGCGCCAGCGTGCCGGAAGGAGAGGGCTGACAGCCGGGCGTGCAGCCGCCTCTCCCGCCGAGGGCGCGGGGGGACCTCCGCCCGCGCTTCACCCACCGAACTTCACGGGCGTCCTGACGTCCACGGCGGCCTTGCTGTCCACGCCGTCCGCCACGATCGCCATCTGCTCCAGCGCCTCGTCGTACTCCACCCGGACGCGGTCCTGCTGCCGGCCGCGGGGCGGGGGGCTGCCGCCGGCGCCGCTGACGGCGACCAGCACGCGGTCCGCGCCCGGGTAGCGCTGCGGGTCCAGCGGGCGGACGCTCACCTGGCAAGGCAGCCGCACCCGCAGCCGCCCCCGCGGGCTGACCGCCAGCGCCCACTCCTGAAGGGGCTTACGGCCGCCGGCCTCGGCGGAACCGCTGCAGCCGCGGCGGAGGACGGGCGGCCCCCACCACCCGCCCGCCGCCCGCACCGCCAGAGGCCCCCAGCGCGGGGGCAGCGTCCTCATGCCGCCCGGCGCGGCCGCCCGCCCCGGGAGCCGCGGCGAAAGTCCCCTGAGGCGAGGTGGGACGGGACGGGACGGGACGGCGCAGGGAGCCGCTCCTCGCGGCGGACGGCCGTTACCCCCGCCCCGCCAGGTCACGTGACACGGCTGCACGCGGGGAGCGGCACCGGAGCGTCTGGTAAACAGGCGGCGGCCGCTGGCGCGCGCCCCGACAACGACAAGCGCCCGCTCGCCGAGGAGGCTCCTGGGAGTCGTAGTTCGCCAGCGCGCGGAAGGAATTACAAACACGCGAACAGGGGCGACTCCGGCGGTATGCATCGGCCTATCAGCGAAGGGGGAAGGCGGAGCATTTCCGTAGTCTGCTTCTATTGGGCAGCGGGGAGGGGTGCTAGAGCCAATCAGAAGCGAGGGAGAGGGCCGAGGGCTGTTGAGGTAGGCCAAAGGAGGCGAGCCGGCGTCGCCATAGGAACGGGGGACGCCGCTCGGCGAGGCGGGGCCGGCCGCGGCCGCACAGGTAGGGCCCTGCGGCGGGCCGGGCGCCGGGGGCTGCGCGGCCTGGAGGGACTTGCTGCGGCCGGGGGCGGGGGAGGCAAATCCACGGCTCCAAGGTAGAGGCGGGAAGCGAGTCCAGCGGAGTCGGGCCTCGGGGCTGCCTCAGTCCTGTTCGAGGAGTCGCGGGGAAGCCGGGGCCCACCCTCCCCCCGCGTCCCTGGGTGCTGGGAGTCTTCCCCCCGCTCCGTAGGGCCCAGGGTGGTGCCATCTCGTGCGTGAGAAAACGAGGTACCTCAGGGCGTGAGGGTCTTTTCCGTGGTCCCCTTGGGCTGATCGCGGTGCAGCCAAGCGTTCATTTCCAATGGAAGAGCCGTGCTGGTCAGCCTGCTCAGCTCCCTGATGCAGCAGCCTCTGCAGCCACGGGATTTAACACCTGCAAGGAGGAGGCAGGGAAAAAGAGGAATGGGAAAGGGGAAGTGGCAGGGCTTTGGGTGACAACCTGGTCTTTGCTATGCTTAAGCCTACAGTGAGACTGCATGAGTTGAAATGTCCTCGGTCAGAAGACGAAGATGCAGTTTGGCAGATGTGCTGGAAAAACATTTTTTTCGAAAGCGGTATTGCAGAGCTCCAAAATTGCTGTCTGTCAAGACGGCTTGGTTAACATGTTATTTATTGTGACTGCTTTTTAGCAGTTCTAAAGCCAGCCAAATAAATATTTTCCTGAGTTCTGTACAAAAATATCATGACACAATTGTCCTTACAGGGTTTACAAACAAGGGGTGAACTACTGAATTCAGTTGAAAAGACTTCTGTGGACTTCATAGCCCACATTATCATTGTACAATAATTTAAAAAAATTAGGTGGGGGATATGGGCATAGATGATGTAAAGTTGGGGGCTGCATTCTTGTCATAGATGTAGTTTACTGCCAATAATGAGAGTGAAACATGCATAGAAAGGTGCATTGCCTCAGCCACATTGCAACACAAGAAATAATGAAATCTGGGGCTGTTACTTTATTGATTTGCTGCCTTTTGCACTCCATGTGTTGCATTTCTTCTTTTCCAAAAATAATCCCGCAAGCCATGCAATATGATATTTGGTCATCAAGCTCTTTTCATCTCATTAGCTTCATTTCCATTTTCATCACTGTCTGGCATTGATTGATTATGAATCTGAAATGAGGTCTGAGCGTCAAAGAGGAAAGAAGATGGCCCTAGATTTTTGGTCCGTCCATAATTTTCACTGTGGAAAGTTTAATAAAGATTCATATTCATCAATAAAGCCCTTCAAGTTAAATTATGTCATTGGTTTACATTATTAAATCTCAAAAATCATTAGATAAAACACAAAAAGGGTCAGCCTGTCATACGATAGTTTAGTATAGAAAAATAGAATTCTAGAAAGACAAAAATGTATCAAGAAATATCTTGGGACATGATGGGGGATAGAAGTTATTTTTTAAAAATCTTCAGAAATAGTTGATTTTTGGAAAAAATACTACAAAATTCTCACTCTTGAGACCAAATACCAAATCTATATGTTTTTTAGATAATTTGTCAGGGAAACACTTACAGACCTGTAAGAAGTGTGGTGCAATGTGCAGTAATTCCACTAGATGACAGCCAATTCAACAAAGAACTCTATTAACCGACTGTTCAAAGGGAATCCCCGGTCTTTGGTTATGTGGGGCTTGGGACTTACTGCTGCCACCCACTTCTCCTGAAGTCAGTGCTGCTGCTTCTTATCATTGTCTCCTATCTCCTCTTAAACGTTAGTGCTGCTTTCCCCCTGCCCCCTTTTCCTCCAGTATCATGATATTTGGTGCTCCTCGTGGAGGCAGAGGTTTATGGGGTTGGACTCCATACTATGCTATGCATTATCTTTAATATTGTTGAGTTTTGCATAATTGAGAACTTTGTTCAAGAAACCATTCAAAGATGCTTAAGCCTTAGCTATGTTTATATTTCACTGTTTTGTCTTGGTTATTTTTCATTAGATGAAGTCTAAGCATACTTATATGGTTAAAAATACTGAAGAAAACAGATTAAAAGTAATTGCTAAGAAGTAGTTCTTCTTTCTCCATACACATGAAACCTCATGTTTTTAATGCTTTACTTATGCCGTCTATATTTTGGCTATATATTTGATTCAGTTTCCTTTTCATGCTCTTGATTGAATTCCAGCTGATCCCATATCAGCTGGTATGGCACGTAGCAGAGTCCAACAGTAAAATGAGATTTATTTTCATCTTTAATTTTCTGACTTGTCACTTGCAGGAAAAGAAAACTATATCAAATTTATAAATGAAGATTTAGTTAGAGCTCCAATTTCAGGATACCTGTGTGATTCCTTAATGAATTACAATGCTTATTAGCCATTTTGCCAGATACTTACTTACAGTGTTGTTGTAAGCCAAAGAATGTTGTGTATTTCATGCAAAAGTTATAAAAAACTAGACCTTATAAAGTGTTACAAAATAGATTTTAAAGCCAAAGCATTATTAGAGGTGCTTTTAGGCTAAGGTAAGTGAGAAAGAGATTTCGAGGGAAGAGGAATTAAATAAAAAGGATATACAGAAGAAGAAGAAACACATTTTTCTAACTTTTATATTTGGAATTAATCACAAAATAAGATCAGACAGCTTCAAGTACCCACAGGGTATAAACTTAGTCTGCCTGGGCAGGATTAAATTCACCCATTTGCTATAATTGTAATGAAGAAAAAATGTGACTTCACTGCTCAAGAAAATGGGGTCACCCTGCAGGAGTGTTCTTGCTGGTGTTACGCTCATGCTGAGGCGCCTACCTGCAGATGCAAGAACACTTCTTTTCAAGTTAACATCCAGCATTTGGGCAAGGTTCGCTGCACACAGGGCTAGCTACTTATCAGTGTTCCTCTGTATCGTAAGGCTTAAGAATTGTGTAGTCAGGATATTTTTTCCAAGTTTATTAAAAATTCTCATGTGTTTCTATTATGAAATATTTGTATTACACTATTTTAGTTCCTTTCTTTGTATTTTGTAATTTGTATTTTTTCAGTGTTGTATTTCTGAACTGCTTCCTTGAGACTTCTTAGTTCTCAAGGCACGTCTAGGTTTCGGTGGGTAGGCAAAACATGTTTTGTTTGTTTTCACCTTGGTATTTTAGTGTGTGTGTAGTGATGGTAACCATTTCTTCTCAGGGATAGCAGAGAGAGGCAGTCTCCAGAGCACACAATGGTTTGGATTTCAGGGATTTTTTGTTTGTCACACTACCAGAAATTTTCTGAGGAAATTAAATTCCTCATGGAAACCACATGAAAAGGGAAGTGGCAAATCTTACCATTCAAATTCTCCCTGTCTTAGCCATATCTAATTAGAACTCCAGCTGATAAAGTCTGTGCATGGCTCAGGGTGATTCTGCCCCAAAGAGCAGAGACTTGAAAACACGTGGAAACAACGGAACTTAGAACAGAAATTGTTAAGCAGTTTAGGTATGTGATGTGCTCTCATTTTCCTAAAGTAGTTGTCTATGAGGTTGTACAGTCTAATCAAACAATCCATTCTGAATTACATGCGTATTATAAGGCCCTATTGTACATGATGTAATTTTAATTTTAATGATCATTTAATGTTGGCATAGCTTTGTCATTTAAAGACACATCCCTTCATGCTGAAGCACAGGCTCTGCACAGTTAAAACAGAAGGTCTGCTGCTTACAAGACTATAAGCTTTAACTTTAGGAAAGAAGCATTAGGAAATAAAATTTTAGGGGATGAAAAGAAGATCACTGTGTCATGGAATAAATCCATGGTACTCCTATGTTATTAACATTATCTGTAGCTCTCATCTCTTCCTTTCTCCTTGAAGAGGATGTGGTAGAGCTGGAAAAGTTCTGGAGAAGGATGACAAGGACAGTGGAAGGCAGAGAAGGGCTTTCATGCCAGTGACAACAGGTAGATTGGCTTCTTCAGCCTAGAAAAAGTATTATCAATTGAAGATACAACGTTAGAAAAAACCTAGTGGCATAGAAAGGTAGTGATGATTCAGTGACTCATCCAGTAAAAGAACTAGGTGGCATCAAGGAGCCAGATTCAAAACAAACAAAACCCACTGGTTACTCATGTCATGCAGAGGTAAGATGAAAATCTCCATTCCCCCAGATTTTGCAGATACTGAAAGTTTTGCATGAGTTCAAGGGGAGAGGGGATGGGTTCAGGGAAGCATCACCACACCATGACTGGTGCATTCTTCTGTCCCTCCCCAGGCATCCGGTGTTGGCTGGAAGTACGCAGAGCTAGATCAGCTTTTGGTCTGACTAGATATCTCCGTGCTGATGTTCCAACTACATTGCATAGTTTTTCTAACTAATTCAGTGTGAAACGCTAAGTCAGTTGTCTTGTTTTCAGAGTAATTTTTATTTTTTAAGATTTGTGTGCTAAAGGAGGTAGCATGAAGATGTGGATAAATATCCTGCATCATGTCCCACTGTTCAGCTGAGGTTCTGGTTATTGCTTCCCTGCTCTGGGTACTGCCCCTGTCTCCTGCTGTCCTTCCTGCCTGCAGGCAGATGGGAAGGTGCTTCTTAGCAACTTCCAGAAAAATTAGCCAATTGAGCTTATAACATGGATTGAAATTATTCAGGCTTCCTTAAGTGATTTTCTGTGAGAAAGTAGTCATAAAGCTGTTTGTCTTGCAGATCAGTGTTGAGGCAGGAGGAAGGTATCTCCTCCCCTCCTGCAAAAGAAGGAAAGAATACGTAACATCCATGGATGCAGCTGGCTGTGGAAGGAGATCTATGTCTATGGCCTCAGCTCAACTTAATGTGAATTTACACCTATTTGTTTAAACTTGGCTAAACCTTAGACTTGTGTTGTATTAAACAAAAAAATATCTTGTGAGGTGGAGCATTTACGTGTCAGTCTACACGAATTTAACTAACCCAGCTTTAACTGAAACAGATCAGATTTCTGTGGCAACAAAGAATGAGGGACGGAATTAATTAAGAAATTGGTAATTCCCATCAGGAAGGAAAGTAGCACACATGTCAGTGTATAATATACCATCTATAAATCCAATTGTGAACCTGCATGTAATACTAGTAATTAGCTACTTCCATAAGTATTTCCACTGGAGTTAGTCAGACTACTTGCACAAATAACTGCTCATTGTTTTAATTGACTTCACAGACTTCACAGTCTGGCCTGATCAGACTGAAATTATAAATTACCTTGAATGTACATTCATACAAAAGTTTTAATAAAATAATTGAAAAGACATTCTTTTAACACATACTCTTCAATATACAACAGTTTTTGCCTCCAGCAATAGCAGTGTAAATAGTTTAATATTATTCTAATGATGAATTCATACCTTTAATTCTGTAACAGTGGCAGAGATAAATAATGTGCTTAATGATTTTTTTCCCCTTTGTGCTTAAAATAAAAAAGCATGTTCAAGTTGGGCTTGAAGGGTAAGGCTGTGTGACTGGTATCAAAATCTTACTGATGCTTTTCTGAATCTGAATCTTCTTCTAATTAATATTACAAATGCAAGGGATTAAGATAAAATTTAAAGGGGTTCATCAGTATATGTTAATGAAGTTGATCACTTGAAGTGTAGTTCCCTCAACAGAGATTTTTATAGATTTTGTGTCTTCTTAATTAGGCTACTTGATGCATCTTCATATAATTTCATTCATGTTCAGAATGAAATTTTACTTCTTTTTGCACCTGTCACTCTGGAAAGCGTCAGTCCAGCTACGTGTCACCTATCTGGATTCTGCACTGGCTTGTGTATGAACACTGCTGTTTGCCGGAGAGGTACTGAAGTAAAGGTGCTGAAGATAATCTTGGTAATCTGAGTTCAGACTTTTGTTATTGCTGTCCTGAAGCTGTTTCACAAGATGGTTCTTAGCCTAATTTGGCCTGGGTTCCAAAACAGACTTGTAATTCCCTTTCGTTGCAAATCTGTGTGTTAGATCAAGGCCATGGTATTATTTGCAGTTCTACAGTTTGAAAACATCCGTATTTGTTGAACTGTTCTGTAAATTTAGAAATCATGCCAACTTTCATTTCTATTTGAATTAGACTGTTTATTTATCAGATGCTGCAAAAATACAAAGTTTCCACTTTGCTTTTTGGACTTTATATATCCAATTTTGTATAAGCTGAATTTTGAATTTAATTATGCAGTAGGTAATGGAATAATGCTAAACTTATTGTAATGTCCCATAATGGTACATATCTTTTCTTACAGTCTGTCCCCTTCCCTCTTAAAAAGGAGTGGAGACTAGTGCTTATCACACTAGCTAAGGCTGTCTAATTGTTTTCCTCTGTGTCAGCTGTCTATAGTTGTGTCTTAACTTAATATTATAAACTTCTCAGATTCTGAAGATTGTTTTTGTTCTCTCTCTGCTCAGCAAGTTGGAGTCTTGGCAAGGACTCTTTTGTACTACTGTACTGCGAGGAAGTGTATTTTTGACTGGTGTCAACTGTATGTTTCACATGCAAGATCAACAAAAACGCCTACACCCATGAAGCTCTCAGTTTTTGGCATTTTCTGCGTAGAGTTTCTTCCACTGTGCTTTTCCCTCTGTCTAAATTCTTCCAAAATATTTAGAGAAACAAATAAAGCAGCAGCAGCAGCTATAAACATGAAATGCATATGCTAAAATATTCAGCAGTTCCTTATAGATGAAAAATTGCTCTATTTATAAATGTGTATACATGTTTATGTACAGTATTTCAGAGTTTATTTCTTGGCCTCTATGATGTTTACAGTTGTTTCACAATGTTTTGACTCCTCCAGGAGAGATCATGAAGTTGCTTTTTTTTCCATAATCAAATACAGCCGCTGAAATCTCTCTAAAAGTCAAAACGTTCTTGAAGGAATTCCAAACAGCACTGAAGAAAGTCATAAACTTGCCAGTTTAAATTTCACTACCTTTATAGACAAGTGTCTTTTCAAAAGGTGGATACACACAACACAACATTTTTATATCCATTTTCCCACCACAATTATAAAAAGAAATTGTATTTTTCTTAACTGTCAGCTTTCTGGCTTTGGAATGCAAAATTGCTCTGGTTGTTTCATTCAGAGAAATCTGGTATATACTATTGAAATATTCTCAAAAGTTCTTCTCGATTTTATTACAGTTTTAATTTTGATTGTCTTTGATTTATAATAAAAAGCTCTCTTTTAAAAGAGAAAGGGTCTCCCATATGTTACGTGAAAGGCTAATTAATGTCAAAATTGGCTAATCTGAGGTGGGTTCTGCATCTTTGGCAACTGTTTTTATAATGATTTTGTCCTACAGCAGAATACAATGTTGTCTGCATAATAGTTAATCTAGAAAGATCTGCTAGTGTCAGGTGAACATTTGCAGAAGTCGGCAATCTTTCTTCCAAAATTTTGAACTAAAATACTGTGATACTGATTTCTCCATTCACTTCATCTATGGCAACTTTAGTGAACTTGTGAAGGCATTCTTAAATTCCTCCATGTATGCTCCATCTCCACTTTCTGCTGTGCTTTGCTCTACAAATACTCTATGGCTCCCCTGTCTCACTATGTCATGGCAAGATTTCTGTGTGCCTCCGAAGTCCTTCTTCCCCTCTCTTCCCTCTGTAAAATGCTTATTGCCTCTCTTTAGTCATCCCATATCTCTTAGGTCTTTCTCCTGAAATGCTTGTGTCTTGTTTCATGCTGCCTTCCTGCAAAAGGTCAATATTTTAAAATTCTTTGAATATACAAAACTCTTAAGATACTGTTATGCCAGAATATGTTTTTGGCAGCTATTAATTGGCATTTGATATAATGACAAGTACCGACCTGATGGACATTGCTGTCTTATCAGGGTACCAGGAGCATTGTATCCCCTTGTATTCCACCTCCCATTTCCCTCTTCCATCTTGGCATTTTCACACACCTCAGACAGTTCTGATGATTGATGCCTGGGAACATAATTCCCAAGTGCTGGACTGAGACAGTAAACGCAAAGTGATGTTACTTGAAGTTATAGTAACTTGATGACGTTAGGTCTCATCTTGCTCAGAAGTAATTAATAAATGTCCTTGATCTAGCTGTTCTTAATGGAAGGATCTTGGAGATTTCTATTCCTAAATGAGAGCTATGAATCATAGAATCATAGAATCATTTAGGTTGGAAAAGACCTTTAAGATCATCGAGTCCAACCTTAAACCTAACACTGCTAATCCACCACTAAACCATGTCCCTAAGCACCATGTCTGCATGTCTTTTAAATACCTCCAGGGATGGTGACTCAACCACTTCTCTGGGCAGCCTGTTCCAATGCTTGATAACCCTTTCAGTGGAGAAATTTTTCCTAATATCAAATCTAAACCTCCCTTGGTGCAACTTGAAGCCGTTACCTCTTGTCCTGTTACTTGTTACTTGGGAAAAGAGACTGCCACCCACTTTGCTACAACCTTCTTTCAGGGGGATTTTTCTCAAATACAACTGTAGGAAAGTTATCTTTTCCAATAACCCTACTTGTTTCAACTTTCTTTTATTTCTCTCTCTGTGTATTTATTAAAAAGCTGTGTTACCTTATTTGAAAAAGAGCTTTCTTCAGGATAAAGCTCCTACCAAAGCTACGATTTAAAATTTGGATTAGCCTCTTTTAAAGCCCCTTTTGGGGAAGAAAAAAAGGATTCCTACACTGTACTAGGGATCAAAATACAGCTTGAATCCTGTGAGTTTTGTTATTACTCTTTAATTAGTTGACTTGGATATTTTTCAGGGTCATATTATTATAGCAGAGGTCACATATACTAAAAATGTAACCTGATGCATAACTGAAGTGTTAGTACTACATAGGAGCTGTGACATGAGAAGATCTCAGAATAATTATTTTTTCCAGTATTTGTCTACCTCCTATGCTCAGATTTTATATAATGTTTTCTCGTTTTGTATGGTTTTGGGGTTTGTTTGTTGGATTTGGTTTTGGGTTTCTTTAAGTATGTCCATGCAATGACTTACAGACATGAATAACTTTAGTGATATTACTCACACAAGTTAGACCAGTTCTTGTCCTCAAGATCTCTGTGTTCTGTGAAGGGGTTTCTTTTCTATGTAATTACTCCCTGCAAGGTCAAGGGACACTGTGAAGGGTGGGCTTATGTTGGATGGAGAGAAGGGAAAACACATTCTTGGATTATTCTTATGGAAATTACAGAGAAAAGATCATAGCAGTTATACCTATAGGAGTCCCATCCACTTGGGGATTTTCTTTATACGGACCTGTGTGAAGGCAATGGCTGGAGTCCCCAGTTTAACCGATTTTCAAAACTCAGCTGGTCAAAGCCCTAAGCAACTCAATTTAGTTTTGAAGTTAGCCGTGCTTTGAGCAGGAGATTGGACTAGATGACCCCAGAGGCCTTTTCCAGCCTAAATCTATTATTCAATGCCTGGTCTTTAAGGAAATACTGTTTTGCATGTGGTCTAACATTTATGTGAAGGTAACATAGCCAACTATTAGAGGATTTTAAAAATCCTTAAACAGTAATAGAGTGATAGTGCAGCCTCTTACAAGTCTTTCATGAAGTTCTAACTGTAGACCCACCTAGCTTGCTCATGTTGGGACATTTGTTGTTTCAACGTGGGTGTCACATTTTGATGTTGTGTTCTTTACACTACGCATTTATCTTGCACAGTCATATATACATCCCTGGATCTAATTAACTGTATTTTGGTATTTTTGTTACTTCCTAGAACTTCAAAAAATGAGTCAGGCTGGTGAAGAAAGTTCCAGTTCCAGTGACACAGAATTGGAAATCAAGAAGGAGCAACCTATCTGTGCTCTAGCTCCAACAGTTTATAGCCGAGATGAGGGATCCACTGATGTAACAGCAAGTCCTGCATTTCAGTGTTTAGATGAGGTACCATGTACCCCAGCTTTCTCTATCTATAACAGTGCATATTGTGTCCAAATCAATTAATCTGAAACATATATCTTGTTGTTAGTAATTGAAGGTTGTTACCACAGGCTATCTGTAGCTTCCCTATTTCTCCTCTGATTTTTTTTCTAAGTGGTAAGAACATTTTGTGAAGCAGAAACATACATGGGGCATATTCTTGCTGGGGATGGTGTGCTTAATAGATAACCACGTTATTTTTTTCAGTGATCATGGCCTTAAGGGGAATGAGAATAGAGAGGCCTTGTTTTTGTATTCTAGTTATAGAGGTAACTGCATCATGATTTTTATAAAGGCTCTATAGCTGCAGGAAAAATCCAAGGTAAGTGGCTCCTAAGGCACTAATAACTGACGCTGATAGAAGAAACCTTTTGGAACTCAGTTTCTTTTGTAGAATTTTCTGTGTTAAGGAAACTTTTAAAATACTATAAATATTTTAGAATTTTAGATATCAAATACATATCAAATGGAATCCTTAAAAATGTAATGCCAGAAGAGACATTAAGAGATCATCTAATCCAAAATTTACACTGAAGTAGATTCTCTGGATATTTGTCTTATTTGTTCTTTAAAACTTTAATTGATAGAGATAGCTCTTTGGGTATCCTTTCCCAGCATTTCATCATTGCTAGAATTTAAAAAAAAGATTTCCTAAATCCCAGTTTAAATTTCCTTTCGAGTGAATAATGCAGCTTTCTTCTTGCCTTTCCCGCAGTGACAGTGGAAAGCAATCAATTCCTGCCCTCTTTTTAATAAACGTGTACAACTGTCATATCCTAAGCAAGCTTTGTTCATACTTTACATTATCTTAAAGTTCTTACTTTAAGTTGCGTTACATTGGGCTCTTTCCAGCTTGGATCTGTCAGATTGGTTTGCTTGTCCAGCTCGCTCTCTCTGCCTTGGACCTCAGGCCAGTAGAAAGGAAGGGGCGAGAATTTGTAGTGAAGAGGAAAAAAGGACTGCCCCTTTCCTATCCTGCTATTAGATCATACTGAACATAGCATGGAGCTGCACAGTCAGTCTCTCTCTAATCTCTTGTGCATTCAAGCGAAGTATACAGGAGGGAGAGAGATTTCACTTTCAGTCCAGTGCCCGTGTATGGTGAGCCCACAGCTTCCAGTATTGTTGTAGCACAAACCCCCTTTCTTCTCAGTCCAAGGCAGCTGCAAAAGTCCAGGACAGCTCAACTCTCAAAGGCAGCTGACCTCTCACCTTACAGAAATCCTCCTGTCTCCTGAAAGTATGGAAACTGCACTTTGGGGAGTACTTTATTTTCCAACTACTTGCATACTTTTTCTATATATTTTCAGTTGTGGTGGAATTTTTGACATGTCAACAAGAAGCACATGCCCAGTACAAGATGTCTTCACCCCTGCTTCTCCCCACATAAAATAAAACTAAGTGGTATAGCATTCTAGAAGATATTCTGCATTTATGCTTTGTTTTCCTTATTTTTAGCCGTGGGGAAAACAGATTTTTCTAGCCTTATTCTAGAAAATGGTCAGATCATTTGGCTGATTTTTTTTTCCCCGAAAAATCTTTCCAAAGTGGTTATTCTGCATGTCAAATTTAAGGCCAACTTTTTAAACTCTGATAACATTGTAAGCCATTAATGGGAAATATAGGGTAACCTTAATACTAGAAGTTGTTCCCAGCTCAGGGAGAAAACATGCACTGGAAAACTGAAGTAACCAATTTGCATACGATTTCATAACAAGGTCTTTTGGTTATTTTGTCAATTTTTAAAAAGGAACTATGACTCATTTATTCTTACCATAATTTTTAACAGTTCGTACTTGTTCTTTATGGGTCAATTTGGCTTTTCATCACTTATTCACATTTCTTCTCTTCCACTGACGTGTTTGTTTTCCTTTGGTGAACTTTATACATAATTCAGAGGTAAATATATGACTTTGTTCACCATAGAGGTTGTTGCATTGACACTGGCTTCAGCTTCTTGGAAGAGCTTTCAGAATTTTTCCACAGAAGCAGAATTGTATTGTATTATCTCTGGTTTACTGGCTAGTCATTTATGCCTGCATAGCAGCAAATACTTACCAGAAGGGACACCTTTTGATATTACAAGATTTATTTGAGAACAGGTATATCCCTTGTAGCAGTAAACTTTCCGGTCAAGCCAGTCTTGTTTTTCTCATATAAATAGCAGATAGTCAAACATATAAAGAGCAAGAAGTCAAACATGCACACTCTCTGTCCTTCATTTTTGGTAACACATAGTAGCATTGTTAGCCTTGTGGATTAGGTAAAAATATTAAAATTGGACAGAGGTTTGAACAAAAGCCACTCATGACTTGCTTCTTTTCACCAAGTGTTCTTATTTATTACCAAATTGACATCTGCCTAACTCAGTACTTCCACTGCTGTTGGTTAGAGGATTGTCATACAATCATAAAATGAACTTTCCACTTCTTTTAGCCTTTGTTTTTATGTCCTTGAAATAAAGACCTTTGCTCTAACACTTCTAATTGAATTTCTTGACTTGTGAATCTTTCCTCATATCCTGGTTTCTTCTAGTGCATGCTGTTAGAAATAAATCAATCTGCATCATGTTAATAACTTCCATGGAAAACTACATAGTCTAGTACCCTTGTGATGAAATAAATACATTACTTGGATAAATGCTACATTAAGATGCAATAGATTATGCTGTTTTCATTTTTAATTTAGTGCATTATAGATCATGTATATGTAATTCAATTCTTAAAAGGCAGCAAAAAATGTATTGAATTTTATGTCATGTACAATGTCTAGATTTCAAGAGCTATTAATTTTATAAAATGAGTATTTTACTAGTAGCTAGCTTCAGCAAAATGGTCTGAGTTTATACTCATCCTATGCCTGCAAATTTTTATGATTTTTTTGCAACAGATGATAATATAATACATTTTGCCTCTTCCTTCATCCTAATATCATCCTTGTTACAACACTACTATTACTGGTAAAGCAGCACAGGACATACTGAAATTGCTATTTGAATAGAAGAAGCAACAGAACATGACATGAAACTGGATTAAATGCTCAAAATGACAAGATTAGGCAGAATGAAAGTAAAAAAGACTGATTAACAAATTGTCTCGTGCCCACTCTCATAATTTTTGTTCTCGTAATTTTTGCCCTTCCCTGCACCGTATAGTAGCATTTTTTCCCTCTGGACATTCAAGTTGTTCTTTCCTTTCCTGTATCTGATTCAGGCTTTCCTGTTTTAATGGGAACATAAACAAATAAAACATCAGTTGTCATAATGATGCTGTTGATGTTTAGTTTGTAATCTATTATAGTCTTCAAATCCTTTTCTGTTGCTTAATTTTTGTCTCATTACGCAAATCACAATTAAATCCCAGACAGAAAAAAGAGCCCAACTCTATACATCTTTCTAATTGGATAGTGAATCATTGACAGCTAAACTCCAGGAACAGTTTTCCATCCACTTTATCTTTGCAAAATTTCAAAGATTCAATAAAGTTGATGAACTGCTCACAAAATCTCATGGTTCATCTTGTTGATTCACGAGACTATTGAAAAACGAGTATTCTTCAGCTAGAAGGAGAAACCAGTGATGGAGCCTTTTAGTTCTGTTTAGTTAATTCTGTTTATTTACAAATTAGGTACAAGGTCCTCTTTTTCTGGAAAAAAAAGGAGAAATCAAATGGTGGAATGGTAGCTTCTCCCAGTGTGAGGTCTTTTTCAGTTAATATTATATTAGCAGTTCTTGTTAGGCTTACTCGAGAGTGATGTCTCTGAGCTTTGCTATGCTGTGCTTTTTCTTTCTCTTCCTTTTGTTGGTATGTTCTTGGGTTAGAAAGATAGTTGTTAGTTCACTCAGATGTATACATCTGGTTTTAAAACAATACCAGAAAAAGGATTCTGCAACATTTACCTTCATGTCTTTGTAGTGGACGCTAGTAGGGAGCTATTCATAGTGTACTCGTGAATGAAAAGTGCTTTACTATTTACCAGATGCAGCGAGCAGGTACCTTCTTTGGAAGGTACCGCAATAATCCCTTTCTGCTAATGAACGTTGTCCATGCTAAATCTAAACCTGCAGAAGAATAAACTCCTTTGGGAGATCTCTCTGATTGGTCTAATGCAGACTGTTGCACTCTGTATCCTATAAAGATAAAACGGACTGTGCCCCCTGTCCGATACCAGCACTAAGTCTTTCAATTGCGCTGCTTTTTTTTTGATGGAAATTGCCACTGTCATGCTACATTTCCTTTTGCTGGTGTCCAAGCATCCTATTGCCACCATCCATCAGGAAGCAGAAAGAACGTTTCATGAATATTTTCATGAGTATTTTGAAACTTGGAGTCTTTCTGAGGGTAATGAACTTCTTACCCCTGACTGCCAAAAGTAGTGAATTGCTAATAAAGATGTTAATCAAAATCCTGGTTCTACTGGAAACACAGAGCAAAATCTCCATGTTTACCAAAAAATGAACATTATAGTGACAGAGACTTCTCAAACAAGTTTCGCTTCCACTGATCTGATGCTGATTCATGTGGGTCTGCTAACTGGAAGAGCTCTAAAGTCATGGAATGATGCATGTGTTCAGTGTTTGAATGTGGTTTAAAGAGGGAAAGGTGCTTACCACTTTTCTCTTTTTTTCTCGTCTGTGTTGCAGGAAAGAAGAGAAAGTCACGTAAAGGTTGGCTACAGCTTTCAAATAGAAATACTGAGAATCAGTATTTCATATATTACTTCAATGGCATTCCGACATCTAACAATGCCATTCTAGAAAATATAGCCTTTTCCAATTTCTTTTGCTAACAAGCTGCTTTTTAATTCTTTCCTAACTTAGGTCAAATGGTAGGTGTAAACAGCTTTCCCTTTTAAAAAAAAAAAAAGTTGATACATCTTTAAATGAAAAATTTCCTAGAAAATCTAGCTTGGTAGACTAAGATAGAAATTTTATTTTTTTGTATCAGCACTAATTTTATTTCTGTTCACCTACACATACTGTAGTGTGCTTTCTGCTCTTATAAAGTATGAACATCAGTATATTTTTGCATGGTAGCCATAGCAGTGGATAATTTGTTTCAGTACTCTCCAAACATGTATGTGCTCTGTGAAAGATGTGAAAATCTTAACACAGCTGTTGAATGCAAACAGAATTTTCAAATTTAAGCTGATCCTGGCACACTCCACGTTACATGCTTCAAAGGCTCCTGGCACAACAAAAAAGCTGTATAAATATGTTGGCACAGACAGCAAAGGCAAATGTTGCCTCCATCTCCACCCATAGGAATCTGACTGCTAATTAAATAAACCTTTTTTCACTTTGTTGATATGGTCACTTGGGGAGTCAGCTAGCGATGATAATGTGTCTGTAAGCTACAGTCTGGGTTTTTTTGCAACAGCTTCCAGCAAGCAAGCAATAGTTTGCATAGTGAATGTTAAACCCATTGGTCGTTGCGATAGTTAAGTTGATTGTTCCAATTGGTGGTAACTCCTATAAAAAGCTGTAGAGGAGTGGGGTGAATTTACAGATGTCTTTAAACAGCAGGAGTGAGAACAGAGCCAGCTTAATATGCTCTTTCTACTGAGAGATTCTTTTCACCGCTTGCAGGTGACATTGTCAGGAAACAAGGCCAGGAAACTGTTGCATGTGTTCAGATTATCACAAAGTAGGTGGCATTTCTGTTCGTTTCTGAAAAGCACGTTTGAAAGCATTTATGATGTGTTGTTTCTTCTATGCTGTTATAAAGTCAAGTGCAGATTTCATGCCACACAGTGGAAACACAGCTCCCTAAAGCTGTGAGACTACGAGAAGGAATAACCTTTAACTGCTGCATCTTCTTGTGTTTTGGCCCTTTGGGAACAATTTCTGAGACTTGTGAGACTTAAAAAGAGAAGCATATTGCTGTCTTATGAGCCAAAGCTGTCTCACTCTTCCCCTTTTCTCACCCAAAATATGTATTTGAGATCTGATATGGCAAAACAGGGCGATCTTGTACTAAAATTGTGAGTTTACCTGGCTTACGATGTTTATGTCACCACAACTGCGTGGCGAGGAAGCCAGAGCAATGTTAACCAAACATACATTCGATAAAAATGTCCAGTGGTGGAGAATCATCTGTTACACAGATTAGGTTACTTTAAATGTTAAAAAGGTGATTTCTGGTTTCCTTATTAAAGAAACCTGTGTCCAAATACTCCTTAATGAACAGAGCCTTAATGATTTGCATGAGAAGAATCCTTATCTTTGGATTTAGGTAAGGTAAGCAAAGGGGCTTTTATATTCTGTCCGAAGAAAGAAATGAGAATTTCTGTTTCTCAAAGTGGATCCTACTTCTCCATAAAAATCACTGACTCCATGTAATTGCTTAAAAATAAGTGTGTAAAACATACTTATTTTCTACTGTGTAATTCTAAATGTTGGCGTACTATTTCAGTAGAAGTGTAATATTAATTAGACTTACAGTTTGTCTTGATTATATGAACATAATTAAGTAATTTGGGATATTTTTTCCCAGTTATTGATTATTTTCCAAATGGATTTTTTTTACTGAGATCAGAAAAATTAATGAAGAAGGACTTAAAAAATAATATTGATTCATATCCTGTTCTCATGACTTGTGTGAGGGTTGGATTTGACACATCATCTTAAAACATTGTTTTCTGGTTTTGATTACCATTGAGGGTGATGGCCAAATTCACTTCTGGCAGAAGTATTATAACTCCATAAAAGTTTCATTAAAGCTGTGAATGAAAGAGATCAGTATAGTAAGTGGAATGTTTGCATTTAGCAGGGTCTGTGGATGGTATTGCTCAGCCATTTTTCTTTGAAACTTATGTCAATGTCTTGAGGCCCATATATACCTTATTATTTTTCTCTTATCTCCTGAAAAAAAAGAACACAGAACACATTTATAAAAATATATTCCAAATATCTTTCTTGGTAGGCCAGTATTTAGTTCGTATCTCATCTTTTTTCTCTATGAAATCTTCAAGTCGCATCCTTCCTGTTTTGATTTTTCTATGACATATAGGTTGTAGAAGCTACGTAAATTTGGCACCTTTTTTGTTTGATTTTGATTTAAGTTATAAACATGGTGTTCTAAGCATGGATTGAGAACCATGTTAATTTTCTCTGAAAATAATCACATAAATGCCAGTTTATTTTCCACCAAATTGTCAAACTACCTGTTGTTTGCAAGTCACTCTTTGACTGCAGTGTTTCCCAAAAAATGCCATTAAGGAAACGGATATTTTCATAAAAAAGGGAAGAAAAAAATTTAAAATCACTGTTTTCAGACCTTCTTTTCATTTATTCTCTGGTTTTTTTCCTGATTTTTTTGTTTAAGCAATGCATAGAAAGCCAAGACATTACAGTCTGCTTGGCTGATTGCATTGAACAAATGGGTTTGTGCCTTTATTTTTTGGAAACAACCCATAGGAATTTTGCTAGCAAACCCGCTGTTAGTAATCTTCTTCACTAGAATTCACAATTTAAATATTAGCAAGATCAAAACCACAAGTGTTTTCATATGATAATCAGTGTTACATAGATGTTTTATGTAAATTGAAAGACATGTTTTGAATTATTAAGCCTTAAGCAGACACCAAATGGTGTTGTTTGTATAAAAAATTGTATGCTTTAATTTGGGGTATTATTTCTATTCACATGCTTTGATGAAACTTCCATGTGATCTGAAAGGTTGTGTGCAATACAAAAAACAGATGAGTTTGCTTCTCCTCTTTCATGTTAAAGATACAGATTGTGTAAACTCTTGATTGGGCAATTACTTTTTTCTCTTCCAAAATATGAGTAGTTTCAAAATGATGTCTGAGATTTCAGCCTTTGGTATTATCTGAAGCTGAAGTTATCATAAAACATATCTCTTAAGAACTATGGTTACTAGCAGTTACTCTCCTGGCATGTCACATAGTCGTCTTTGTTGGTCATCTAAAGTTATCTGCGTTTTCTTATTGCTTCAATTTTTACAGAAAATCAATAAAACAATTTATGAGAATTTTTTTATAGTCCCCATAAACATCTGTGACAGTAGTACAGCTTTAACAGTGTGACTTAATTTTATTACACCAAGGAAAAACAAAAATAATGCTTGCAACAAGTAGATGGAGTTACGCTTTGTAAAACTAGTACACATTGATGGAGATTCAGCTACAACAGTTCCAGGCAGGTAATATTTAGATTTCTGTAACAACATCACACTTTCTTTTTCTCTCTCTCTTTTTTTTTTAAGACATCAGACAAGGCTTTTTTAGGTGATATTAGTCACATTTGCTTGTTCTGTTAAAATCTCTGTGTTTTACAAAGTTTTCTTTAAACAGGATAAAAAACCCCCAGTTTCTCTTCTAACAACTTAGCAGGAAAAAGACATTTTCAAGTAGAAGCTTGTAGATACTGTAAGTCATACTTAGCTAGTTACCATATAATGAATAGGAGCAAACTGTGCATTTAATGCAAAATGATTAAATATAATCATATGCAATTAGATATTTGCTCTTCTAACCAATACTTTATAAGTACCTTTTTTTTTGTTTAGACAATCCTTTTTTATCCCAAAATAAATATTGTGTAGCTTCAAAACATCTTTTCAAGCAAAGATTATACACCTTGCAATTAAAACTTTCCATTACTCTTTAAACTTGAAATAAAATAAATCAAATTACATTTCACACTGAAATAGCCTTCAAAGTATTTACTTCCTTAAAATATATATTAGTATTTCACAATTTAGCAATTGCTACTGTTGCTCATTTGCATAACTTGTAACCATAATAGTTCTCATTATCATCTTAAAAACCAGTAAAGCTTATATTTTTAGAGTATTAGGTCAGGTGTATACTTTTTTTTTTTTGGTATGTCTCTTAACCAAAAAGCCTATGCCAGCAAAGACCGCATTTTAACTGGTAAAGAAATACAGTCTTAGTATGGTTTATCTGCATCTCAAGATTGGCATAAGCAATATAGCAAAATAGCCTCTTGCTAAGGTAAATTGCATCTCCACTCAGAACGTTAGTCACTGTAATTATAGAGACGTGTCCTTTCTAGGGTAGGCAATAGATATGTGTAGTCAAATTTGTGCTTGCTATCTACAACATGAGCTTTAATAGTAGTATCTCTGATTTGCACTTCATGAAGTATTGGAAAATTTGATTCTTTCATTTTTTACATTTTAGAAGAAAAAAGTCTTTCACATATTCTCTTTTCTGTTTATAATTGCCAGTGGGTTGTTCATGTTTCTATGGCTACAAAAGCGGTACTCACAAAAAGGGGAGAACACAATCTTTTTATATCTTGCAAAATATTTATAATCTTTCTTATAATTTTAAGGTCTAACGGTACCTAGAATGAGAAGTACTTCAATGAGAGCTTGAGTCTCTACAAGAGCCATCTTGTGACATTTGGCTTACCTAAAAGATTCAGGAGAAAGCAAAATGGTGCTAGAAACTCTTTTCTTATCTATTTAGAGGCATTAGTGCAAAGACATGGATTCTTCTTGATGTGTCTTCTTCCTACCTTTCTACCTGCCTATATAAATGTGCAATAAGCTACATAACAGCTCCTTTCTCCCACAAACAACAAATAGGACCTTGAGCTTGAACGCGGAAGCAAAATGAGCAAGACATGTTGTCTTTCATTACATGCTGTCTACATTATTTCCACTTGCTTTTATTCAATTCTTTCACCAACTTCTTTGAATAATCTTTCATAAAGGGGATAAGATTTGAGGAATCATTTTCATTTTCTGTTTTCGTCGAGGCTTTTTTTGTGTCTTTGGGCAAACCATGTGGCCCTCTGTTTCCTAGTCCTTTAAAAATAATAATTTGTAGTACTTTTCCTAATTTATATTGATATTTCCATGGTATACCTTTGAAGTTGTGAAGGATAAATGGTACAAAAGTCAAGCTGTTTCAGAGAGACTAAATTTCATTCTAAGTGTTGACAGTTATATCTCTGAGTTATTTTCAGGTTAAAATGTTGGTGTTCATTCAGACACAATTTGTGGAAGACCATTTTAAAGTTTGAAATCATAAAATCTGGCATATCACAGTCAGTGAAAGCACCAAAAGCAATGTTTAGAATATTTACACAACAATACCAAGACTCAACCTGTGCTGAGTTTTGAAATTCTCTTCAGAAATATTGATGCTGGTTTTAATACAGTATATGGGTCAAACCATCTCTAAAAATTTATGTGGAAGTATGTTGTTTTGTCTAGAACTATTTTATGCCAAACATAACTGAATACTTGAATTCTGAGTATAATACTGAAGAAGTATGATTTTGAGTGCAATCCAATGCAAACTAGTTAAGAGAACAGTGTAGAATTACTGCACAAAACTTTTGGGTCTGATCATGATTTTTACTGATTTAAAGGCTTGCCTATATCCACTGGGAATATCATCAGAAATACCATGCCATGTACCCCAGAAAATGCCGTTGCGAACACCTTTGTATTTCTTGTGGTAGTACTTTCCATTGAGGTTGGCAGACAAGCATGCATCAAACCACCAGCCAGAGCTGTAGTATGCTCCACAGTTTCCTGATGGATACCTATCGTTGTCCTTGTCTGGAGTTGTAAAGAACTTTTGATCATGGTTGTAGTGCTTGCTGTAGTGAAGGGCATCTCCTGCTGTGCCGCTATAGCCATGAACACTTAGACGGTACTTTAGATATTCGTTGGCCACATAGAAGTGTTCATATTTCGCGTATTCTCTGATACCATTGAAATCTTCAAGTTCAATTCTCAGTTGCATTTCCTGGCTCTTTGTGAGCAGATGAATTTTGTCATTCCCCAGCCAAAACTCCCTGCTAAGGTTTCCAAAGCCATTTTTGTAGTCATTCCATGTTCTGTTAAAGTTAGTGCTACCATCCTGACGCCTTTGGAGCACTGTCCAGCCACCTCCATGTGTTTGCATGTCACAGTAAACTTCAAAGCTATCATTTCTGGGGTCAGGGCTAATCCTGTATATTCCGTTACTCCTTCTGCCTGCTGTGTAATGATCAGCACAGTCTCTCTGCATTATTTGTATAACTGGTGGAAGAACAGATAGTGTTAAAATAATCTCAATTTAAAAATAAACAAAATTTTTACTCAGACTGATGGGGCATACAGAACTTGGATTGGAGAGACTTCTACATAGGAAATAGTGTTACAGCAATTTCAGTTCTAAGGAGAAACTGTTTTTTTCCATCAGGTTTCTCTATAATAGATGCCACCTAGGATCTCTGCATCAGATAGCTGCCCAAAAATACCCATTCAAATGACTTTTTGTATCAAAATTGCCTAATATTGGGGCATTTTGATTGCCTGCTTTCCCTTTTCTCTACCCTTCTCTTTATCCTTTCATTACTTCCTGTAAATTCAGCCTGATTTGTTCAGTCGATATTTCTAATGCTTTGTGTTTACACACTTGCTGCTTTTTGTATTTAAATGTAGACCATCAAACCCTGTCTAAAATTTAAATTTTCATCTGGCTGTATGTCAGAGAAAAAGCTTTGTCCATATGGGAATGACTTTAACCTGGCTATTGTTCAGCTGACATCATTTGATACAGAACATAACTTCATTAGGAATGTTTCATGTGTTAATGTTGACTGTACTTTAGGAAGCAGGAAAAAAAGTAATAAAATTGTCTCGTCTATTGTAGTAATAGTGTATTTCCTAGAAAGACGAAGCTAGAAAATTGACGATGCTTTCCTGTGTATGTGGCATTGCTGGCTTTACAGTAAGGAAAAGTTTTAGCATCTAGCATTAACACAGCTTTTCCCCACAGATGGGTGATGTAATTTATCCAGAAGAAAAATACCCCCAGGTTTTTCCTGCAGGGTGAAAATCCATTTTTGATCCACAATGTCATCCAGTAATGACATTGTGTTCAACAGCATGGTATTATAATTCCATGTTCTTAAGTAAGTGGTACAGAGACCTCTCAAAAGTTCTGAGTTAAGAGTCAAAACCGTAGTGTTCATTCGTATTGCAGATTTGAATTTATGGGCATATTCATTTGCAGGCTTGAATTGCAATATTTTTCCTAGAAAAAATTAAACAATTAAAATAATTCTTGAAAGGGAGGAGTGTTCTCAGGCTGCAGCAGGGGATAAGACTCAGGACTCCTTGTTTGCCTTTACAGAAAACTGGGCATCTATGAAAACACAAAGTATAGGAACTGAAGGCTTAAAAGCCAAATCTAAATCCAGAATAGAGTCTCATTCATTTCACTGAACTTTGTGTAAGGTCTTTGGTGAACTAAATTTCAGAGCAGATATTGACAGAGAATATACATTTCAGATAAAATGCTTTTGTAATCCAATTCAACTCCTATTTAAATAAAGTTTTGCTATTACTTTCAGTGGAAGCAGGAATAGCTCCTCTATAGGAAAAAGTAGTAGCTGTTATCCTTGCTAATTTTCGTAATGTGTATATTGCTGCTGCAAACACTTTTAGCATCAGTACTGTAAAATATAAGGAATATCTACATGATCATATGCTATGAACAGTACCCAACATTTCAGTAAGAAATGTGAGAAATATCTAAAATTAATTTAGTCTATTATGAAGTACTGTACCTGAATGTGATTCATTACCCGTTATCAATATACCAATTAACATTCTTTCTTTCTGTGAATGTTTTATCTCTGAATTAAAGTAATTGATTTACACTAATTTATATCTGATTTAAGCTGATTGTTGATATAGTAAAAGCATTACCTTTATTGTTACTGATTTGCACTTTTCACACTTTTGAGAATTTCAGCTGTACATACACTGTACCATCTGCAGATCCTTCATTTTTCAATATGGGTAGACAGAAGAACAGTTTTATTTTAAACCTGAATGCTAAGCAACAGAGGCTTAAAAGCTGTAATGCAGCCTGATCTTTCTCTGCTTTCTCTCTAGAGCGCCCTATCTTCATATGTGTGATATCTAAGTTGTAGAATACACTGACAATCTGGTGAATATTTCTTGTTTTCAAAGGTTCTTATATGTGATATAAAAACTTTATGACTTAAAAAAAAATCAGTCTTCCCTTAATAACTCAACATTAGAAAGAAATTATTAGTGCTTTTTCTTGATTTTAATTAGGACAATTAAAAAGTAAAAGAAAAAATGTTTGTCAGTGATAATACCTGTTTTCTGTTTTATCTTGCTTATATATTACATTCATGCTAAGGGTTTAGTATTAAAATGATGGTACATATGTTAATAACTTGAGAAGTACTGTTAGTAAGCTTTTTTAGCTGAACCTTTCAGGTATTTGCTGTGATGGTAGAAATTGGATGGATTTTATCATCCATCTGTTAAAAACTAACCATTTTACTAGATACACTTGATGTTTAATAATGTCTTGCAGAGCTTCTCAGAATAGTTGCAGTTCAACATTAAAAAAAATCCATGCAGTTTTCTAAGGCAAACATAGAGCAAATTTACCCCTTGTCATCCAAGGAGAAAATGTATGTAGTTCACTGATGTTTAATATTCTTAACAAAGGGTAGTATGGTGTAAAATAAAGTTAATTTTTCATGTTTACTAAATGGATTGCAAAAAAATTTGTGTTTTAAATCCCGTAATAAAGTCCAGTTCTAGGAGGAACTGAACACCTGCAGCTCTCAGTAACCCTCTAGTGGCAGCTGAAATGTTTTACAGGAGTATAAATAAACACTAAAAAAACTAATACTTAACTTGTGAAGTTAATAACACAGCTATTTGCTTAAAATATTTAAAATTGTTTACCTAATGTTTGTAAAATGCACAGAAAGCTTATACAAGCAGTAAGAATTAACAGGTTACATACCAGGTCTTGGTTGCATTGCTGGACATTTAGAAGAACATTTGTTATCAAGGCTGTTTACAACAAATGTCAAATTAGCAACTTTGCTGTCAACGTAATGTTCTACATTGTTCATATTTATGAGGCTCATCTTCTCTAAACGACCCTGCAGTGTCTGAATCTGGTTCTTTGCATTTTTTAAGCTGGTTGCCATTCTGTTAACTTTGCTTTGCAGTTCCTTTACTCTGTTATCTTGGATTTTGCTGTTTTCTGCTGGAGTTTCTGCATTAGGTAGAAGGAATTCATTACTACTGTCTCTTTCTTGGTTGTCATCTGCCTGCAGCTTGCAATCTTGGCAGCATTTCTTCAGCTTGTTTACTGCTTCTTTAAGGGTCTGTACTTCTTTGAGAGTCTTCTCAAGCAGTCTGAATTCTTTGGGTAATTGCATGGTCATCGGAGGCAGATTTATCTGATATGGACAATCCGCTCCTTCATCACATTTCTGATTAGTTTTGAGCCTTATAGGACAAGTCTCAGTAACTTTTCCTTCTTTAGCATCCTCTTCATCTTCCAAAACAATTGCAAAGACATTTGTTAAAGCAAGGAGAGCTGTCTTCAGCAAGACTAAGTAAACGAGCAGCTTCATCTTCGCAGAGAAACTAGCAGTATGAGGAAGTATGCAAAAGTGGAACGACT
Source organism: Gavia stellata (assembly GCF_030936135.1). Lineage (NCBI taxonomy): Eukaryota > Metazoa > Chordata > Aves > Gaviiformes > Gaviidae > Gavia > Gavia stellata. The sequence goes on along the minus strand of NC_082597.1, from coordinate 14,108,145 downwards.
TTATAAGGGCAGCTTGAAGCCTGTGAGTTATCAGACTGCCTACACTGTTCTCAGAAATGGGTGGGAGTGCTTGCATCATGAGTGTTTAATAGCAGAGCAAAGTAGGTAGTGCTTGCAAGAGAGGCACGTTTCAATAAGTGTTTCTGACTCAGAACCAGTGTATGTAAGCAAAATGATCAAATGCATGTGTGCTGATCACTTATGCAGTTTAATTTCACTCCTTGTTGTACATGGATTTTCTTTTGGGAGAAAAAAATCACTTAGTTCTGTGTTATAACAGTCTTCTAACATCTGTTTCTTAACATTTGAGTTCTAAAACTGCTTTTCAAAACTAGACTATAATTTTACCACAGCAGGTGGGAAAGGTGAAAAATAGTCCCTTTCCCAGTTTGACGTTTATCACAGCAATAGCTTCACTGATACTGAGTCCCCTTCTTCCTAAAGCTTTTTAAACTGAATAGATGTAGTCTTGAAAGTTATTTAAATCCCAAAGCATGTTGAAACACACATGTAGTTTTGGTTCCAAACATTTTTCAAGATAAAGTCACAGACTAAGAAGAATGAGCAGCACTTTCTTCTTCCTATTTTACTAGCACTGCTTAGAATAGTTATCTGGAGTATTCATGATTTGTATGTGAAATCACAGGTAAAATTCACTGTTATCTGATTCTGAGTACTTCTTATTGAACCTTTCTAAGGGAAGGGAAGGGAACTGAAGACACGCCTCCCCCGCCCCACCCCGATGTGTGAGATCCTAGCTGTTGGACATAAAACCCAAAGCAAATCCTGGTGTTCGGAATAGTGTCCTGAATTCTAAATCTAAAGCAAGGCAGGGTGCTAGGGAAGGAGCTCCCATGGGCCCATCAGTTTGGGGTATTCTTTTCTGTATTCCTGATTTTCATTTCCTGCTTTTCTTTTTATTGTGCCTTGTATCAGCTTTAAGAGTTAATCATGTACTTTGCATGACTAATCATGCCAAATGGAGTACTTCAGCTCTAGGTGACAATTGCCATGTACTTCCTCATTTTTATTCTACAGCCACCTTTGCCATTCTCATGTGGTGCCTATGCAGTTTTAATGATCTATGTCATTTTCCAGCCCCAAAGCAAGGCTACATGGACATGTCTTTGTGCATTCATAGCTCAGTCAAGAGCATTAACTTGCATGAGTAAAGGATTTTTACACCAGTTCTTGTTTAATTAGTTCAATCTGAACAATTTATTTCCCTAAACCCTATTTGAAATTATTCATAATACAGATTAAACATTAAACAGACATTAGTCGCACACATACTCTGTAAGTTCATGATCTCTCAAATGTTACTAGCTTTTATAGAGACCACAGGCTTATACTGATAGTACAGGAGGGAGGCTTGGTAAAAAAACCCTACTTGTCTAATCTGCTACAGCAGTTCCTTTAGATTCCTGCATAGCACAATGGTCTGGGCACTTTCTTGCGAAATGGGTTTTGAATCTACCTTTCCCATATTCTAAATGAACATCCCAGAACCTGCTTTTAGTTATGTGGCAAAACTGTGTATCTCTCCCTTTCAGATCATGAAAGTTCCCCAGGAGTGAGGTGAAAGACCCCTCCCTGGACTGCAGCTTGGGTGTAAGACATTGACATCACTTTGGTTTTGTTAAAAATGCATCAAAACTGAAATATTTGTACCTGTAGATGAAATCTATGAATTTAATTTGTGAGTAGAATTGTAATTTTTTAAATTTGATTGATAGGATCCTAATTTTTTTTCCTATCAGTCTAAAATCAGGTATTTGCAGAGCCTTGTTCTCCTGTATAGCTGCAACTGTCACATTGAGGAAAGCTATACCAGCCTCTTTTGAGGGGCTTTAGAAACATAATAGAATTCTTAAAGCCTTGTTATTTGGGAAGCCACATTCCCCCCACACTGTTGTTTGTTCAATTTACAATGAACTCTGCTATCTGCTGTGTGACTTTGGATTGGACAAATTATTCTGTATCTGTAAAATTAATAATAATTATCCTTGGTAGACCACACCTTACGAATTGCCTTGAAATGTTTAAATGCATATCAAATATTGTCACAATTAGTGACTGTTGTGCTGCATTGGAAGCCTAAAATATCATTAGAACTGAGTGACTTCAAGAAGGGCAGAAATTTCTAGTAATGCTGAATGTCAAAGAAAAGAAAGTTCAGATAGTAACGTGAGGTATCTGAGCTTTTCAAACATCTTTGTCTTGAGACATTCATTCCTTGGTCCCTTGTGTATCTTCATTTTGGGATATTTACTTCCTCCTTTGGATGAGATTTCTGTGATCTTGAGATGCTCTGCTGTCCTCCTGGTTTTGTTATTAATCTGATGTTCTGCTGCTAGGCTACTAGCAGTCTGTTTGAAGCCCAAAAGACCCATTTCTCCATCAGATATCTGTATGCTTCTCCTACCTGGAGAAATCTTGTAATTGAGGACTGATCTTCCTGTTCTGTCAGGGAATGTCCATTCCCAAAAATTTGTCAGGTCTCTGTTCTTTCTTCAGGAACTCAAAGTAGTATGCCACAGCCTTTTTTGTGTTTCCTGCCTCTTTCCTTGGGATAAATGAGGCGAAGTTTCAAAAATGAGTTTTTCACAAGTCTTAGCTCTTAGAAGTGGTGCTGAGCAATCTTATACTGCAGGATGTGATACAGCTTAACTAATGGCAGAAATATTGGACCAGATCAAAATTGAGAACTGCAATTTGTTTATAAACGAAGTTTCTTCCCAGAGAGGGCTTTTCTAGATCCCTAGAGTGTTCTGTGTAATACTTAAAACTTTAAAGTAGTTAAGCAATCACAAAACCCAAAAGCCAATCTTCTTCAACTGTGAAAGGATCTAACTGAATAACAGCTGATGACCACAAGTGAGAATTTTCTACCAAGGTCTTTTGTTTGGTTAAAGGTCGTTTCGTGTAGCTTTTCATCTCTTTTAGTCTTCTTTTTAGGAATTTATTTTTCCTTCTGTGACTGAAGAGATATCTTAATCTTACAGACTTATCTTCCTAAAGATAAAGAAAATAACTGAGAGCTCATGAAATTCTTAAATTCTCCTGAAAATTTTCATTCTGTTCCCAGAAATACCCAATGGTTGCAAGGTTAAAGAAGTAATATATTTTGGTTTAACAGACTTGTCTTAGGACTGTTTATTCAAAGTTTATCAAAAGTAGCATGAACCATTTCCCACGATTTTTTAGAGCAAGGTTTTTTTTCTGGCAGATAATGGAATGTAGGTCTAATAATAGAAAAGAACGAAGTTAAGACTGTAGGCAGATGTTAATTTAACTAGTGACTCTGGCAATTTAAAACATGACAGCTTGCCATCTCTTTGATTTCTGGCTTTGTGCTGGGAGTTAACATCTCCTGCAGCAGAGTTGCTACAAAACATCCAGGTTTGTGTAAGCAGTTCAAATGACTGGTACAAAGAAACCTGAACCACATCTAGGCTCATTCATATAAACCATTTTGGTGGCAGAGGTGGGATGTGTTAAAAGCCCGGTCAACGGCTTGATGTCCAAGTGGACACCAGTGACCAGTGACAAGTGGCATTCCTCAGGGGTCGGTATTGGGACCGGCGCTGTTTAACTTCTTTGTCAGCAACATGGACAGTGAGATTGAGTGCACCCTCAGCAGGTTTACTGATGACACCAAGCTGTGTGGTGTAGTCAACATGCTGGAGGGAAGGGATGCCATCCAGAGGGACCTTGACAGGTTTGAGAGGTGGGCCTGTCCAAACCTCATGAAGTTCAACAAGGCCAAGTGCAAGGTCCTGCACGTGGGTCAGGGCAATCCCAAGCACAAATACAGGCTGGGCAGAGAATGGATTGAAGGCAGCCACGAGGAGAAGGACTTGGGGGTGTTGGTTGACGGGAAGCTCAACATGTGCCGGCAGTGTGTGCTTGCAGCCCAGAAAGCCAACCATATCCTGGGCTGCATCAAAAGAAGCGTGACCAGCAGGTCGAGGGAGGTGATTCTCCCCCTCTACTCCACTCTCGTGAGACCCCACCTGGAATACTGTGTCCAGCTCTGGGGCCCCCAACATAGGAGGGACATGGACCTGTTGGAGCGAGTCCGGAGGAGGGCCACAAAGATGCTCAGAGGGCTGGAGCACCTCTCCTATGAGGACAGGCTGAGAGAGTTGGGGTTGTTCAGCCTGGAGAAGAGAAGGCTCTGGGGAGACCTTCTAGCAGCCTTCCAGTACCTGAAAGGGGCCTACAAGAAAGCTGGAGAGGGACTTTTTACAAGGGCATATAGTGATAGGACAAGGGGTAATGGCTTTAAGCTGAAAGAGGGTAGATTTAGATTAGATATTAGGAAGAAATTCTTCAGCATGAGGGTGGTGAGGCACTGGAACAGGTTGCCCAGAGAAGTTGTGGATGCCCCAACCCTGGAAGTGTTCAGGGTCAGGTTGGACGGGGCTTTGAGCAACCTGGTCTAGTGGAAGGTGTCCCTGCCCATGGCAGTGGGGTTGGAACTAAATGATCTTTAAGGTCCCTTCCAACCTAAACCATTCTATGATTCCAAGATTCAACTGCTGCAGTAGTATTTTTGATGTTTTTGTAGACTTCAGTGATTCAGTGATATATTTTGGCTGAGCAGGAGGATGAAGAGCAATTAGATTAATCTTCAGTTTTTCCCACAATGTGGAATATGTACCAAAAGTCCATACTAGAAACAAATTCTGATTTAGGATTCTTTTTGATTAATTCAATTGTTTTCTTTTTTAATTCAGTAGTCATTCTTCAAGCAAGCAGTCTTTATGTTGTCCACTGGATTGTGGGGACTGCCTCTTCAACTTCCTCATGTCAGAGCACAAAAAGGAAGGCAGTCCTATTCCATTTGATTTTAATTGTTAATATTCTTACTGAGATACAAATTACATAGAACTAGTAGCTGTGTAGATTCCCTATCTGTTTAAATTGGCCTTTGCCTTATTTATAAATTCTGGCAACAGGCAGAAATGCAACACTGACATAGAGCGAGCATGTAAGTAGTAGATAACATTTAAATAAGCGACTGTAAATGTAATACATATTACAAAATTCATATGGTCAAAGAATATCACTCCTTCTGTTAAGGTGAGGACCATATTTGTAAAGAAAGAGATCCATGAAACTAAGTTCCTATTCATTATGTTTCTTCCACGACATCTGAAGATCTGCCTGCCCAAAATCTTGAATTTACTTCTGAATATTTCTTTTATCTATAGCCACAGAAAACCCTGCAGTTGGCGAAGTACATGGAGAAAATAAACCAGAATGCATTCTTAAGAATGATGACATACCAAATACAAAAGTCTCTCCCTGCTATGTCTTTTTGGGAAAATTCCTTTTCGATTCCTGCAAACCCTCCTCCAATAAAACCAGCTAGTGAAAGACTGTACTGGATACTCAGTATCCTCCTTTTGAGCTTCATGCCCAAACAGGTGATAGCAGGAAATCTATCTCCTTTCCTGAAATGCCTATCTTGCCGGTCTCTGATCCCCACATTTACCGAACCATGCGTGACATAGTTGGCCACCAGATGCAGTATTTTCTCACCCATTGTATCATCTTGATGGTGGCTGATTTTGATATTTTCCATGTCAGGACTGCTTTTTCCCATGAACTGGAGGACAAAACTACTGTTATGAACTATGCCTTGGGAAAGAATTAATGATATTATTTTTCCTAGTTGTTACTTGTTAGTTTTAGAAAGCTTTTCAGCAGTTTATTTTTCATTAAAGGGTGCCTGGCTGATCCTTCTGTGTAAGGCAATACGATGCTAGATCTACCATAAGTAGGTATATTACTGTTTGTCATGTATGTGTTTACTTTACCCCCACTCTCCGTTTTGTCTTGCTTATGTAGCATCATCTGCATATAGCTTTTTTATGTGAAATACTTTGTAGTAGACTATGAGCCTTTCAGTGGTATATTGGTATGAAAGATTCCATATCAAAATGAAGTGATTAGGTATTAATAATTTCAGAGGCTCATTTTCTTAGTCTTTAACTTTTGTCTTCTGAGTTACTGCAGCCAAGTCACTTTCCTTTAGACAACAAAGTTCAAGGAACCATAAACCTTATGCCTTCACTTTATGAAATAATCATAGAATTGTATAGGTTCGAAAAGACCTTTAAGATTATAGAGTCCTACCATTAACCTAACACTGCTAAGTTCACAACTAAACCGTGTCCCTAAGTGCCTCATCCACAGGTCTTTTAAATACCTCCAGGGATGGTGAATCAACCACCTCCCTGGGCACCCTGTTCCAATGTCTGACAACCCTTTCGGTGAAGAAGTTTGTCCTAATATCCAGCCTAAATCTCCCCTGGAGCAACTTGAGGCCATTTCCTCTTGTCCTATCACTTGTCACTTGGGAGAAGAGACCAACACCCACCTCTCTGCAACCCCCTTTCAGGTAGTTGTAGAGAGCAATAAGGTCTCCCCTGAACCTCCTCTTCTCCAGGCTGAACAACCCCAGTTCCCTCAGCCCCTCCTCATAAGACTTGTGCTCCAGACCCCTCACCAGCTTCATCGCCCTTCTCTGGACACGCTCCAGCACCTCAATGTCCTTCTTGTAGTGAGGGGCCCAAAGCCGAACACAGTATTTGAAGTGCGGCCTCACCAGAGCCGAGTACAGGGGGACGATCACCTCCCTACTCCTGCTGGCCACACTGTTTCTGATACAGGCCAGGATGCTGTTGGCCTTCTTGGCCACCTGGGCACACTGCGGGCTCATATTCAGCGGCTGTCGACCAACACCCCCAGGTCCTTTTCCGCCAGGCAGCTTTCCAGCCACTCGTCCCCAAGCCTGTAGCATTGCATGGGGTTGTTGTGACCTAAGTGCAGGACCCGGCACTTGGCCTTGTTGGATCTCATACAATTGGCCTCAGCCCATCGATCCAGCCTGTCCAGATCCCTCTGCAGAAGCTTCCTACCCTCAGGCAGATCAACACTCCCACCCAACTTGGTGTCGTCTGCAAACTTACTGAGGGTGCACTCAATCTCTTCATCCAGATCATGGGTAAAGACATTAAACGAGACCGGCCCCAAAACTGATCCCTGGGGAACACCACTTGTGACCGGACACCAACTGGATTTCACTCCATTCACCACAACTCTCTGGGCTCGGCCGTCCAGCCAGTTTTTTACCCAGCGAAGAGTGCGCCTGTCCAAGCCATGATATGCTATGTAATGATAATGATATGCTGTATTTTAAAAGTGCATGCTATCTTCTTATTCATTACACTTATGATTTTCTTGGAATAGGAAAGAGAGCAAAATAATTTGTGAAGCACTTCATGAAATACAAAAAGTCACTCTGGTAAATTATTTAAATTATTTTAGCTTCCAAATAGAAATGGCTTAGAAGGCTGATTTTTTTCCTGTAAAAATAGCACTTTTAAAGGAATACATATTTACATACAAATGTGATTTTATACACATGTGCTTGTTACTTTGTTATAATTTTGCTCATCACAAACATCAGGAGAGAAATGCCTGACTGCATTTGTGCAACCAATAGCTTCATGGGTTCAGGCATAGTTGTTTAAATTAAACGTTGAGAAAACTCAGTGACAAATCTTTTTTTTCTTGAAAGGCTAATAGGTAGGCTTTTCCTGGGGACTTCCCATGCTTACCCTAAAAAAATCTACTGCCTATCAATGTGTATGTAGTTACAGATGAGAGGGATTCTACCTTATTTCTTAACTCTGATGACAGCATTAAGATAAAAATCAGACCACATTTTTCTTTACCTTCTACCATCGTAACCTTTCTCTGGAATAATGACTGATTACTTAAACAAGGCATATCGTTCCCTAAATATCTGCAGTGTAGCTGTTCCTGTCTGTACTTTAAAAGTTTCCCAGTATATAAAAGGCAATGCAGAATTGCATTGAAATACTGATAACTACAATTTATGGTGTAACTAAATATTTACAGTATTACTTCAGTGATTTTTATCTTCTTAGTTTAAAATACTTTGAAATATGTACTGAAGCCTGAAATATTGTTGAGTAGAGAAATTGTAGATGACTTTGGAAGTGCTAGTCTTCTATAACTGTATGAATATGAGGCATATTGAAGAGTGAGTGATGTAAATGACTGAATAAAAAGTGTAATGAAGATATTTACTGGGCATATATAAATTGTGATGGAACACTTTGCATGAAAATGAAAGTTTAAGTCAGCTAAACATCTGGTGCGTAGTCTGAGCTAGTTAGTCATCTTTGGTTCCGTCTATTGTCAAAGGCAAGTAAGAGCCTCACTGAGGATGTTTCTTGTTTCTTATAAATGCTGGAAAGCAGTCTGAAATAATTTAATGAGTTAAATTTGATTATTAAAAAGAATCAGAATCTTAAATACACTGGCTTAATTATTATCCTCTATTCTGGCATCTCTTTTTGCCTCCCTTATGGTTCCTAAAGTCCAAATGCAATACATTCCAGTCTTTAACTGCATGGTTTGGAAAAAATATGCAATTGAGACAAAGATAGATAGTCAGGCAATGTTTAGAGTCAGTACTTCAGGACAAGTCAGTATCTTCTTTTGGGTGAAAAGTAGAGAGAGCTGTTGGTACATCAGACTGTCTTGTAACTGGTGCAATATTTATTCAGCCTCTGCATCCTTATTCAGTCACTGCATTTTCAAATGTGATTACTTCAGGGCCCTGAGGTAACCTGGTCTAAATTTAAAGCTAGCCCTGCTTTGAGCAGGAGGTTGGACTAAATGGCATCCAGAGGTTCCTTCCAGCCTCAATTCTTCTGATTCTGCTCCTCTCTTGTGTTACATGAAGTTTATTTTTTGCTTTACTATATATTGTAATAAAAATGATGTAAACAAACATTTTTGAAAATTCAGATAATTACTTTTTTTTAATATGTAGGGGCTCTGCACAGATTAGGGGGGGGAAAAAAGGTTGAAGTAATTGCTTTTATTCCTTGCCATTTAAACTTTACATATGACCTGGAGTTTATGTGGAAAAAACCTACCCTATATGGCAAAATGGCCTGCTACACTATTCCCTTTATCTGGAAAACTGTTTTCTAATGTGGTCTGATTTGAAAAGACTTTGATGTTGACCTCGTTGCAAAAGAATATTTGAGGAACAAATCCTAGCTTAGCTGAAAGGGAATAGATTTCATTATAGATGTTCAGGAAAATTTTCCCTTTGTTTTCCTAATCTGGAGCAAATTTTATTGCCATAAAAAGTAAGGCCATTTGGTAAGTAGACCTGGTCTTATTTACATTAGACTTTAACAATTGTCCTAAATTGAATTTTAAAAGAAAAAGCTTGGAAAGTTTAATTGGAACAATTCCAGTTGGTTTTTAATGTATTTTTTTAATCTAGCAAGCCATTAAATAATATTAGTTTATTTGTCAACAACATTCAGACTTAAGTGGTTTTGGTTCTAACTGACTTAATACTCATCCCTATTCAAAGTTAGTGGGAATTTTCTCACCGGCTGATTCCAATAATAAGTTCTGTGCTCTAAGAAATCGGCTGATCTTGAAGTGCATTGATTTTGGTATTGAAGTGCATTCTTCAAATCCTGTAGCAAAAATGGTGAAGAAGGTAAAAACTTTCCTGTGTATTGTTTGGGAAATCAGATTAAATTGTCACAGAAGTCCTTAAGACCATTAAATTCTCTGGCATCAGGACTGGTAGTTTTTAGAGCAGTTTTCTTTTTTTTACAAATATTACCTCTATAGGTTTTTAATTGTTGTTACTTCATTTCTGGATGCCCCATCTTGACTTAGCCAGGACATGATCGTCAAAAGTAATGAGAAGACATAGAAATTCTCAGAAATTGAGAACAATGTAAAACAGTATATTTAGCCATTTAGAAGCCAAGTTAGTATACTGCATTTTTCTTCATTTTATTGCTAGCATATCAATCTCAGTTCTGGTTGATGGCAACAGTGATGCTAATGACCTGGAGCAGATGCTACTTGTTTTCCATTTCTGTGTAGACCTGCACTGTTCTAGCACAAGTGCAAGCTCAGTTATAAACTTGCTCTGAGCAATGGACTGAACTTGAGGAGAAAGCTTCAGTTCCCTTAGTGCATTATCATGGGTCCAAGCTTTTGTCTAGACAATTTGGAGGTATCAGGCACAGGTAAGCCAAACACCACCTGGTATCCGTAGCTCACCTCTTCTAAAGGATGAAATGGATTCTGTGGAGACTTATATGCAACATGGATAGAAATGCAAGAGTCATAGCGTGGGTTCAGCATGCTTGCACCTGTTGCCCCTCTGCAATGTAGACGTAACCCTTGAAAAGTCAATGGGAGATGGTGTTGCCTTCTCCCCAGATTAAGAAACAATTGAGCTGTGTGGTAAGTGTCCAAACAGTGTGGAGTTAACGAGGGTTTTCCCAGAGAATACAGAGCTTTCTATTCAAAGCTCTATCCTTTTTCTTCCCTGAATGTTTAAACATTTAAATAGTATCCAAAAGAGGTAAGAAAAGCTCTTCAAATAAACAGAGAGGAAATTCTAAACCTCACATAGCAGACTGGCCAGAAGAGCCATTTTCCAAGTGGCTAATACTAAATCCTGAGTATATACAAACTATAAAATATATAAATCCCTTGATATTTTTCTGTTGTCTGCTATTATGAGGCAAAAGAGTTGTTTGATGAGACCTTTCAGATGTTTGAAATAAGCAACATTAATATAAAATGTTGGATTATCCTATGTGTTAAAATAACATTAAGTGTAGTCACAATGTCTTGTTATAATTACAAAACCTACTGCTTAGAATGAAGAGGTGGTAAGTGTTATTATTCCATTCAAGCTTAGAATACATTTTAGTTATTTTGCAGTATCTGCAAACATAATTAGAAACACGTGTTAGCTCCATCATTTCTCCAAAATGCAGAGATTCTAGGGACTGTTGAAATTAAGTAAGTCTTTCATAAGAAGCCTTCAAAAGCTTCATTTTCATAATGATTATGAGTAAGTGATGTTAATCAGTATTTTCTTCCTGGCAGCTATATTTATCTTCCATCCTTTTCTTGATGCTTTTTATCAAAAGAGTGCAAGCAGTTAGACCAACATTCAGATGGCATCATCTATTTAAGTTTAAAATTTGGCGTAGTTTTATTTTTTTCTGGAGAGTCCCAAAAGAAGCATTAAAAGCCTTGAACTGCAGAAAGGGGAATGTCAAAGTTCTTATAGTTCCTATTTATATCACATATGAGTTACAGAAAACTTGTTTTGAAATTCCAGATGAGTCCCTTGGTGTATTTCTTTGAGCCGACTGTCAGAAAGGATTGAATATAGTCTGTTAAAATGGACAATGTGAAAGCCTACTGCACTTAATGTGGGGGTGAGGAGGTGTTGATGTAGTTAGGGCCAGATTTCACTAGTTTTGCTCACATGGAAGAGTATCTTATTTATCAGGTGGGTCCTCTCCCTTCCGTGGTTTTAATTCCCATTCATATTCTGACATCTTCTCTTTCTTACCAACATCTTATCTGCATCCACCTTCCAGCCTCAGAGAAACTACTGTAGTCCTATGTCCAAGGGCTAGTCGACCTGCAGTCAAGCTCCCTCAGATTGTGTGTAACCTCAGGTTGTGCTCACTTCTTCTTGGAATTTTCTTCAAGAGATTTTGAAGAGAGCTCTGATGGGGAGCTGTTGGTAGCAAGCAAATGTGAACTTGTTACTGGTATGGGTATAAAGAAAAGTTATGCAGGTGTACAGAACAGCTATTTGAGCATAACTATTCTTCTGTTTTTCTCATGGATTCCTATATTTAAAAGGTTCCTGCCCAGATCCAGAAAATCCACCTTTTCCTACTAGAAAAATATGAAGGATATGCCCTTTCCCCTTTACAGCAAAATTTTCCTCCACTGTCTTTATCATAGGGCCGAATTATGCAGTACTGTTATTTCATGGGACTTTTCACTGATTGAAGGAAACAAATTTGTTTTGGAATTTGGGTTTGGCTTTAGTTTTGTTTTGTTATGTTTTGTTTTTCTGGTAGAATAGCCAAGCTTCAGATAGAGAGGTAACATGAAAAAATGTAACCAAGTTGGAAAATTACACTCATATTAATTGGTTAAAGATGAGTGTAACGTAAAAGAAAGGGTAACTTAATAGGATAAACCAAACATAACAGAAAATTTAAATTAAAAGGGAAAGTACAAATAAATCCAGTAATAAGATACATACTTCCATACTTTTTACATAATGACATTTATGGGAGTATGGGGAAAAAGAAAGCAAAAAGTTGCCAAGCAACCATCCATTAGCTACCAAATCTTCATCCAACTTTCCAATAATTCTCCATTTAGATAAGGAAAATTTATTTTATTTTATCCAGATGATCTATGAATTTTGAGTGTGTTTAAAAATGTATTGTTTCCCAGTTCATTGTGTAACAAGAAAAAAAAAGCTGACAAAAGTAAAATACAGTTAAGTACAACTGACGTGGAAAGGGACTGGAAGACTCAAGAGTTTAAGAATATTTACCCGATTTGAGATTGCCTGTATAATAAAATGATCTCAGTTCTTTCCAGGGCATTATGATTAACACAGGAGTGTAAAAAGACATCCTCAGTTGCCATTCACAAGCTCTTTTTTTCCTCACTACTCCATCTTCTCACTCATTCTTTTCAGTGTAGCAACATAATTAGTTGAACTAAGGAGAACTACAGTTTTACTTACCACAGCAATGTGAGAGCTTCCAAGCAATAAAATGAACTATGAGTGCATCTGGGGGGAAGGGGAGGGAGTGAAATGTAACTTCTTTTTTAAACTCGGGATATTAGTCTTGTACACAGCTTTTTTTTTTTTAAGAAACCTGGCTAATACAGATCCAACAGACCAGAAGAAAATTATCACAAACCTTCATTTACAAAAGTTATGTTTGTGCGTGTCTGTGTATATATGTACATATGCAAATACCGTTGGCTATTTTATCATAACTTGTTTTATTTGTGTGTTCTTGAGTGATGACTTTTTATGAACTGACTTGCAAGCTTACTTCCTTAAGGTTGAAATCTGGAAGATCTAATACTCATTACAATCACTGCTGCCAAAGTATACTCTTTTTTGGATCAACCCAGAGCTTAGTCAAACATATGTTGCTTAAACTTGAGTGATTTTACCAATAATAAAACAAGATGGTGAGTGAGTCAACTAGGAAAGGGGCCCCACTGGACCTATTGTTTCCGAACAGAGAAGGACGGGTGGGTGATGTGATGGTTGGAGGCTGTCTTGGGCACAGTGATCATGAAATGAGAACTCATTGAAATTGAGTTTTGAATTCTCAGAGAAGTAAGGAGGGGGGTTAGCAGAACTGCCACCTTGGACTTCCGGAGGGCAGACTTTGGCTTCTTTAGGAGACTGGTTGACAGAGTCCCTTGGGAGGCAGACCTGAAGGGAAAAGGAGTTCAGAAAGGCTGGACATTCATCAGGAAGGAAATCTTAAAGGCGCAGGAGCAGGCAGTCCCCATGTGCTGAAAGAAAAGCCAGAGGGGAAGAAGACTGGCCTGGCTGAACAGGGACCTTTGGCTGGAAGTCAGGAAAAAAGACCTGTGGAAGAAGGGGCAGGCAACTCAAGAGGACTACAGAGATCTCGTGAGGTTATGCAGGGAGAAAATTAGAAGGGCCAAAGCCGAACTAGAACTTAATCTGGCTACTGCTGCAAAAGACAATAAAAAATGTTTCTATAACTACATTAGCAACAAAAGGAGGCCTAAGGAGAATCTCCATCCTTTACTGGATGTGGGGGGAAACACAGTGGTGAAGGATGAGGAACAGGCTGAGGTACTTAATGCCTTCTTTGCCTCAGTCTTTAATAGTAAGACCAGTTGTTCTCCGGGTACCCAGCCCCCTGGGCTGGAAGACAGGGACAGGGAGCAGAATGAAGCCCCCATAATCCAAGGGGAAATGGTTAGCGACCTGCTACACCACTTAAACATACACAAGTCTATGGGGCCGGATGGGATCCACCCAAGGGTACTGAGGGAGCTGGCGGAAGTGCTCACCAAGCCACTTTCAATCATTTATCAGCAGTCCTGCTAACTGGTGACGTCCCAGTTGACTGGAATTTACCAAATATGATGCCTGTCTGCAAGAAGCGCTGGAAGGAGGATCCAGGGAACTACAGGCCTGTCAGTCTGACTGTGGTGCCAGGGAAGGTTATGGAGCAGATCATCTTGAGTGCCATCACATGGCACATATAGGACAACCAGGTGATCAGGCCCAGTCAGCATGGGTTCATGAAAGGCAGGTCCTGCCTGACTAACCTGATCTCCTTCTATGACAAAGTGACTGACTTAGTGAATGAGGGAAAGGCTGTGGATGTTGTTTACCTGGACTTCAGTAAAGCCTTTGACACCTTTTCCTGCAGCATTCTCCTGGAGAAACTGACTGTTTATGGCTTAGATGGGTGCACTCTTCGCTGGGTAAAAAACTGTCTGGATGGCTGGGCCCAAAGGGTTGTGGTGAACGGACTTAAATCCAGCTGGCAGCCGGTCACAAGTGGTGTTCCCCAGGGCTCCGTATTGGGGCCACCTCTGTTTAATATCTTTATCAATTGTGTGGACGAGGAGATCTGCTTGAGGGTAGGAAGGGTCTACAGAGAGATCTGGACAGGTTGAATCGATGGGCCGAGGCCAATTGTATGAGATCCAACAAGGCCAAGTGCCGGGTCCTGCACTTGGGTCACAACAACCCCATGCAATGCTACAGGCTTGGGGACGAGTGGCTGGAAAGCTGCCTGGCGGAAAAGGACCTGGGGGTGTTGGTCGACAGCCGGCTGAATATGAGCCCGCAGTGTGCCCAGGTGGCCAAGAAGGCCGATAGCATCCTGGCTTGTATCGAAAACAGTGTGGCCAGCGGGAGTAGGGAGGTGACTGTCCGCCTGTACTCAGCGCTGGTGAGGCCACACCTCAAATACTGTGTTCAGTTTTGGGCCCCTCACTACAAGAAGGACATTGAGGTGCTGGAGTGTGTCCAGAGAAGGGCGATGAAGCTGCTGAGGGGTCTGGAGCACAAGTCTGATGAGGAGCAGCTGAGGGAACTGGGGTTGTTTAGCCTGAAGAGAAGAAGGCTCAGGGGAGACCTTATTGCTCTCTACAACTACCTGAAAGGAGGTTGTAGTGAGGTGGATGTTGGTCTTTTCTCCCAAGTGACAAGTGATAGGACAAGAGGAAATGGCCTCAAGTTGTGCCAGAGGACGTTTACATTGGATATTAGGAAAACCTTCTTCACTGAAAGAGTTGTCAGACATTGGAACAGGCTGCCCAGGGAAGTGGTTGTGTCACCATACCGGGAGGTATTTAAAAGATGTGTAGATGTGGTGCTTAGGAACATGGTTTAGTGGTGGACTTGGCAGGGTTAGGTTTATGGTTGGACTTGATGATCTTAAAGGTCTTTTCCAACCTAAATGATTCTATGATTCTGTAAGTTAGGAATATTGTCTGTTTCTTACATTGGATTTCCATGTTGTAAGTCTTAGGGGTTAGAGCACTTCAAATTAATCAGTTGACTCTTGTGTTACGTGAGCAAGATGGGACATTTGGAGGTTTGGTTTTGTGATTTAGGGGGGGTGGGGGTGGGGTTGAGTAATCTTTGCAGAACCCCTGGCACTGGGCTTCACAGGAATCTACTGACCTTTATACAAGACATTAATGCTCTCAGCAGGCTTCTCTCTTCTGAAAGTCTGAGGTGTTAGGTACCTTGTACACGATATCTCCTTCCATACAGCCTTCTGTCATGCATATTTATAATTTGTCTGCAAAATCAAATTTATTCTGGATGAGGTGAAAAGCATCAGGGAAGTGAGTATTCACTTTATTTCAAGTAGATTTTTTAAATTAACCTGTATTGTGCTGCATTTTAAAACGTGGTTGTGCTGACTACTGTATATGCCTTTTATAATGGATATTATAACATAGTATAAATTTTATTTAATAACTGGTAGATATAATGGCACAAACATTTTTACAAAATTAAGATAATCCAATCAACAGATTGGATTTTAATTATCATCAGATCCTGATTTTAATTATGCAGCTGAGATACTCTGCATTTACTCTACCATTGCGGATCATGTGTCTCAGTTCTTACTGATCAAATGAAATGGAATAGGGCCTTTAGAATCTGTCTGTAGGTGCAGGTTAATGAACTAAAGTGTGTTTATATTCAGGATTTATATGTACCTGTGTATTTAAATTATGTTAGTAGTCTGTAATTTTTACCCTTGCACGGCTAGGAAAGAACAATGCACTATGCCCATAACCAACATCATCTAGCTATAGAGAAATAAAAACCTTTGTCTCTAGTGCAATTTAAGAATTAATTTGTTACTTACTCTGTGTCAAAACATGCCTTTTATGATAGTAAAGACAAAGATAAACCTGATTCAAATTAGACAGAATCTCAAACGAAAATATGACTCTTCTATTGTGAACATTCAGAAATAGACTTAAAAAGAAATATTTATGAATTCCAGCTCCAATTTAGCTTGTGATACTTAAAAAAAGAAATATAATACTGAACTGAAGTAATAAAACTGTATGAATGTTTTATATTATGGCATTTGGTTACAAGAATTTTTATATATTTCTCTGTTAAATCCGAGATCCAAATGCAAAAACATGTAGTTTAGAGAGAAAACTGGCATCTAGAAATTCAATATATGGGTTTACTGTTCCTGGTTGATTTTTTACTGTTTACACCAGTGTAAGTCTTCTGACTTAGGAATAATTATTATAAATACAGTATACTGTTTTATAGGTCCTATTAGAAATAGTACCCATTTCCCTAATTTCAGAATAGAGTAAGTCTGAGAGCCTATGGAAGGAGACTATTTACAATAAATTAACAGGCAGATAAGAGCATATCAGGACTCAAGGTATTGTCTACGCTATATTTCTTATAGTCATATACTGACTAAGCAGTTCAGAGCCTTACCTTTCAGGTCAATTAGTCTAATTTATTTATTACTGTTGCTAATTGTAATTAGCTATACCAGATATTTTTAAAAACAGGTAAATAGACCCAGAATGCCCATTAGATCGTGTCTACTATTCAGGACAAAATTCATTGTAAGCACAGACACATAAAGTCAGTGACATGGTTTCATTTCCAACTCCAACAGCTTCTTCAAAAGCCAAATGGAGGGAAACAAAAAAAGCAAAAGTTGAATTACTATATGTTTTCATTTGAAGGTTGCATGTTAAGGCTTAATGTTTCAGCCATTAGTTAAGGAAATAATGCTCACTCTTGCAACTATCCCTATTTAAGTCAGTTTAAAGTCAAAAATTATCCTTATGAGTAAAGATTTGTTCTGGATTGTTGCCCTTAGATTACAGTTTTCCAGATGCCATTTTGATGGCTAAAGGATAACTTAGTAGCTAATATTATTCTCCACCGTAAGATGTTTGTCCTTGTACATAAAAATATGTAAAAGATATGTGAGGAGATGATCTGGAATGGAACATCAGAGGCAGAAGCATATCTCCATGGATAGGGGGTAGGCAAGGTCTGTGATTACAAGCCAAGAAGGCCAAATGTGCTTATTTCTATGCTATGGAATACAGTGTGAAATATTCTGAGGAGAAACAATACAGGAAATATTGTTATAATAGTTACTGTAGTTTGCCGTTGAGCTGGAGGATGCCCATGGCCACAAGAGACCGTTTGCTTCAGGACTGTGAATAGCCTTTTCAGAATATGGAAGTACAATCAATTTCTCGGCTTTAATTCCATTCTAGATATTAGTAGGAATTTGCAGCTGGAAAACTGTTTAGTTCTCAGCCCACCTGATGGCAAGCAAGACAGACTCTATCCTTTAGACTGTTCACTGAGTAGTGGCTCTAAAAGAAGGTGACCCCTACCCATTTTCAGTATCTTTTGCAAAAAGCTGTTACTCATTTTCTGCTGACTGTGCACAACCATAGTTCCAGGCCCAAGTGGGTACCCACTGTCATTCCAGTCCAATCCCTAATTTTAGTTATCAATAAGCAATGTATTCAGGGACTGGAAATCTGCTATTCCTTAGCGTGATAGAAACGTGTAAGGAAAACAATTGCTAGTCCCATTCTAGGCATTCAGTGAATTTCTGGGAGCATCCGTTAATTGAGCTAACATAGCTTCTGAGGTTCACTTCATTTACATATCCCTTGCTATCACATTAGTGGGCAAGGCAGCCTTGAAAACATTATATATCTGTGTATCAGGGGCATCATCCCTCATCTGGTTTTATGACCACAAATAATACAATTTTTCTACAGTAGGGTCAGGCTTTTCCTCCCTTCTTCCACAAGTGACTCTTTCTTCCTCTCAAGCTGTTGCCTCTTCTCTTTCTTTCCCTTCTGCCTTCCCAAGAATCTTGGAGAAAAGAGTGTGCTGGGCTTTCATAACATATCCTGGGATCAGGTTAGCCCAGCCCTGACTCTCTGTTGGCTCTCCAAATAAAGTTGCAGTAATGGGAACTATCTGGTGATGACACTTTTCACAGAAGTCTCACCCCGTTTGACATGCTGGTTATGGTACCCATACAGACTGTCTTTATGTAGTCCTCAAAGCTACGTGTCTTCAAATTGTATAGAACCTGCCTTATTGGAATAGAGATCTTAGCTCTGAACTGAAGTGAGAAATTAAGTGTAAAACGTGTAAAAAGCTTATGGATATAAAGGAGAAGACAGCCTCAAGGACAAGTAAGTTTATTTCTGTGGAAACATTGTCAAACATGGCCTAGGTCTGCAGTGAGAAACTAAGCAGTAAAAAAACCTGGAACTCACAGGTATAGATCAGAGGAGCATGGAGAAAGGACAATAGTGAGGTATCAACCCAAATAGGACAACTATACCTACATATGAGGCTAAGAAATAAATGGGTTGAGATAGGGAAATACTTTCTTTCTCACAGAAGAGCTAGTTGGTATTGTAAACTTATGTGAACAGTATCTCTGGATCATAGAGGATGCCAAAATAAATATTCAGAGCTGCTTATCTTTAATCTCATGCAAACAAATGAAAGACAGATCTGATTTCCTCTTCTCAGGGCTACAGACAGCAAAGATTGTCTTTTCTACCATGAAATATTTTGCAGCAGATCTTAAAAAAATACATAAATCATACAGCTGTCAACAAAATGTATACTTCCTCTGGCATATTCACTTGGGTCCTGCTTCTTGACCATAGGACTGGGTCTGGACGGTTTCTCCTGGATATTCAAGAAATGGGCATCTACAGAATAACCCACACAGGAATCTCTTAAACGGCCCTTAGTTCAGCTTAGAAAAAGGCCTTTCCCTGGAGGCCTTGTCAGACATAAGGGTTGAAATATGACTTCTGGGATTTTCCTGGTGCTGTATTAATTTTGTTTCTTATTTCAGGAGATCTGCACAACCACATTTCTTGGCAGGTTCCCATAAAAGTTGCAGATTTGACTTGCTGCCCCAAAAGGCTATCTATGGACTTCTATAGAGCCAGATCTCCTTACATTTTTTACCTGGATTTAACCTGGTTCTCCTTACCTGTAACCAAAAGAGGGGAAGAAAAGGTTTTCTAAAGAAATATCCCAGAAGATATTATTGTATTGCTGCTGTGATATTTCCCAGTGGCAAAATTTGGCTCCTAGTCCTATTTCTAATTTATATTAAGAAGGACTGACTCATTGGCCCAAATTACTGCCCTCAAGACACCTGAGGAATCACCTAAGAGATGGGTATGCTGCATCACACACGCACGGGTTTTTTAGTAGTAAATATGTGGAGTGGTTTGCTCTTGGTTTTTGCCAAAGGCCTGCACAGGCAGGTAAGGCAATGTGTTTTGTGGCCTGGGGATGATCTAGCTTGAGCCCAGCTCCTCTTTTTTGCAACCATATTGCCTGTGGACACACCACTTTAGCACAAACCGGACTTAAAGCCACAGTTTCACCTGCTCAGGCCAGCTGGTATAAACCAAAACTGAACCAGTTAAGCAATCAGGAAAACAGGTGACTTAGAGCCTCAGTTCAAAGTCATGCCAGAATTATCATGAAATGTTAATACAGACAGAAAATCAGAGAAGAAATGGTGGTGCAGGTAGCACTGTAGTTGTGACAGACACATTCTTTATATTCTTACATTTATGCTTTGAATTATTATGTAAATAAGCATTTTTTCATCTGTCTGTTTGATTGTGTATTTGATTTGGTATGTTATCAAAGACTGTATCAACTAAAAGGCTGCCAATTATAGTTATAAAAAGTTGCAGCAGAATGAAAATACTAGTGCTTAGAAGATTTCGTAACTGCCTGTTTCTCTTCCATAGCTATTTTCTGCTGGAAAAATCACAGGCACCAGAGTAGCTGAGCTGAAAGGAAAGTACACCCTGCTGCATAAGACTGTGATAAGGTACAATATTCCTTTTTTAGACTTTACGTAGCCAAAGCATTACATATGTAGAGTAATTTTGTGCTGATGCTGAAGCCTAATTATCATTTAAGGCTTTCTTACAGTGATTGTTCATAAAGAGGAAACAAGAACACAAGGTTGAAAATATTATTTAATAGGAAGTTTCAAGGTAGTTTGGGATGTTTAAATACTTGTTTGAACAACATCTTTGTTTTTAATATAAACATCATAATAATAGCAATGGAGGGAAGGACAAACTGCAAAAGACAATATACAAGTTTAAAATAAAGATATATTTGAAGATCATGTAGCCAGAATTTTTTTAATGTATTTCTTTTCTAACGTATGAAAAGACTCTGACCTGCTGAGCCAACATCATAGAGAGCAACTGAAGAAGTTAAAGGATCATTTCTAAGAAGGAAAAGGAGTGTCTGTCACATCTAAATAGGTGTGAATTTTACCCTCAGAGAATATTGACAGTCACATTAGACAGGACTGATAATAAATTTAGAAGGTTAGAACCTTAAGCTTCAAAGTATAAATGAAACTCGGAAGTTAGGTTTAATAGTTGTGAGTCTGCCCTGCTCCGGTACTTGCTGGAGGAGAGAGAAGAGAAGAGATCATGCTCATAGCCCAACGCCAGGTTTGGGCAGGGCATGTGTGAGTGGAAGGAAAAGAAAATGGAGGGATGAAGTGGGATGAGATAGTATAGTTGTACTAGGTGAACAGTTTGTCACAGAACAGAGCAGTCCTATTGCAAATATTGCAATACTACATTAGTATTTGTGACTAGGAATTTTGATATTACTTATAGTATACCCATAATTATCAGTCAAATCAGCGTCATGATACTCCTCTTATATTTCTGTAATACATATCATAATATCCACCATATTAACAATATTTTAGCCCAATTTCCCTGACAGTCCACATCAAAACCTTTATGGCAATTCTGCTTTTAAGGGAACCATGGAGTTCTGTCACTGATGCTAAAGCCTAATTTAAGGATTGTAAAACTAATTCAAGTCATTACTGCTTACGTGGGTTATGCTGGGATTTGGTGTGCCTCCTGGCAATCTGAATAGTGGTAAGTGCTAAGTAATTTGAAAAGGGGTTCCCAAAATCCTGAAACCACAGTTTTTCTTGAGGTTAGCTGAGTTTTCTAGTTTCATCTTAATAAAATAGGGCATTAGAATATGGCCCTGAATCTGTAAACAGTAATCTGACTTTATTCAGATTACTGCATAGCAAATATTTTTGGGAAGCAAAATTAAAAACAGCACTCCTAAACCAGTCCAACTCCCTAGAAAATGCAAGAAGCATTTTCTTAATGCTCAGAACTCAACATACTATGTGGGTTTTGGATTAGTTGATTGAGAAGGCTTCTACCACACCGATGTTCACTCAGTTTAAGTAGAAATCCAGTAGCTGCTGAACTTGATTTTTAGCCTGTGTTAGTTTGAAACCAGTCTTTGGTTGGAAAAAATACAAGCATATTACTACATATTTTATTTTATATATTTATATAGCATTCTTCTATATAGAACATTCTTTTATGTAAAGACAATTCCTTTGTATGTATAATTAGTGGAATATGGCTTGAGCGAAAACAGGACTTAGCTGTCTTTTCTGTCACACATAAAACTACTGTAAACACCATGCACCAAAAGCATGAAAATGTTAGATGGTAGATTACATCTCTCATTCATTTCATGGTTCTGATAAGAATATGAAATTGCCATACTTCTGTAAGAAAGTCGATTGGAGAGGATCATGTTACATTCTTTACTTAGATGTAGTCATGTGTCAAAGCAAACCACCAATGCATGAACGAGTACTATTTCCCACAGATAAATTTCTCTTACTGCTAAAAGAAAGCAAGGGAAATCAATTACCAAAAATTGATCGTGATCTCCAGTATATTTTAAGGATTTTTCAGACACCGAAGTGGGATTCACTTGTCCATATGTTAACATCAGTGGACATGCATATCTGAACTAGGTATCTAGAGTCCCTTAACGGTCAATAGAAAGAAATAGGGACCACACACTTCCTCTTTATACAGATGTCTGCAAGTGTCTGGTTTTCTCCGTTGGCTATAAAGAGAGTCCTGATCAGAGGTTCATTGTGTGTGTATACTCTTCTCCTGCAGTGAACCATTCACAGAATCAATACCACTTTTTAATTTTTAGTTCTTCACCCTCACATATGCAGTACAGTTCTGTGGATCAAGAACTTATTTTTTCACTTATTATATTTGAATTTAATCTCTCTCCCAATTAATCTCCATCTGTCTCAGTGCTGTTACAATGCCATGTGGAAACAAATGATGCTGATTGAGGTCTTCAAGCTTTGTGTGTTCTTCTTTCCTTTAGTCTCATACAAAAATCTCAAGGAGAAAGTTTTATGCACCTTAAGCAGCATAGATCCCTGTGACAGCTGTGTCAAATGATTGCAACTGATCTCTCTGATATACAATACAAATTTGTCTAATATGATGAATACAACTAGTCTGTATGAAGATAATTTCCAAGGCTATTGCTAGAGTACACTGAGTTATAAGTTTCTAGTGTGGTCCTTTGTTTAGTGGTAAAAAGTCCTTTATTTCTTGGTTTCAGTTTTGCACAATTTGGCATTCTGAAAAGCTGAGAGATGTCACCTGGCAGATAACATCTCTGATATATTTCTTCAAAGTGTTATGTGCTTTTACATTTATGTTTGCTGCACAGCTGAAATTTTGGGAACAGGCTGTCATCCCATTCTGGTGCTGTCTCACCCATCCACTTTGCAGTGAGACTGCATCTAAAGCTGATGTACCTGAGCTCCTATTTGGCTCCTAAAAACCCCTTTGGTCACACAATGATGTGGTCAAGTTGTAAATTTTAATTCTTAGGATCTCAATTTAGGACCCTAATATGAATATTCTGATACACCAAGCTGTAAGAAAGTCAGGTAATAATGATAGTTCATTGACAGTTTGTGAATCTCATCTTCTTAAGCCTATGTTAAATTATTAATCACTTCACAAATTCAAAAGCTTCCACATCAGACTTGGCTAGCCTACTTTTGCACCCATGTGATTCTAGATGTGTACATTGTGTAGATGTCCAGTTATTTCTTCATTGTCTTCAATTAAATTTACATCTTCACATGAAAAAATACTGTTGGCAACTATAGTGAGCAAGATCTGGTCTAGATTCAACACTCAGTTCTTATTCCATTTTTATCTTTTTATTATCTTGAAAAAAATCCATACTAAGAATTTTGGTTTTATGGAAGAACTTATGGTCTTATGTAATTTTATGTAAAATTTATGTTCTATGTAAGAATCATGTTTGAAATGAATGTGTATTACTGCAACCAATTCTATTTTCAATTTATTTTTCCTTTAAAAAGTTACTATGTAAATTCATCACACATGAAGTTATTTGTTCGTGATAAAGGCGCACTCTTGTTTCCTGTTGAAGTCTGTGGTTTTCTTATTTTCTGGTTTAAAAAGGAAGTGGTTATCTAAGTAAAAATGTTACATAAAACAAAACTTTTTCTGCTGTATTATTTCACCTATGTTTATGCAGTATAGTCAGTTGTATATTTTGTATTTTTATAGTTACCATCTCAACTCTATTCTTCAGTGTGATATGTAATTTTGGTTTTGTTGCTAAACCATAAATGTCATCTTTGAGCTAAAATTTATGTACAGAGTTTCTCAATACGAAAGATTCTAAATTCCTTTGTTTTAAAAATTATTAAATTGAATTATATTTTTAATTAATAGAAGGCAGGTGATAGCATTCTTTATTCTTCCACATCATTTGTGACTAATTTTAGTATACCGTTAAGCAAAATTTATAAAGTAGTAATATTGAGAAGGCATACACAATGATTTTTATAGCATAAAGAATAGGTTTATATGTTGTGCATTGTATAAGAGTTTTGATACTGTAGTTTCCTTTAAGACTTTTCCATAATCATCAATGTTTTTTACTAACAGCCTTTAAGATCTGTTATTCAGCTATCACCACATAGGTTCCCAAGTATATTGTGAATACCGGTTTCATAACATTGACAGAATATTACAGTTTGTTGTTTCTGTGAAGCTAGACTTGGGTGATACAAGTCAGATCAGATAACTGATCATGTCTACAAGCCTTATAATAAGTTTCCACAGAAGTCCACAAATGTATTTGCAGCTTGTATACCATTAAATTAGTTACTTCACATACTGGTAACACTACAGCAATAGCAACATGCAGTTCAGCACTGGGTAGGTGTCCTGGTATTTACTAAGAACTCCATGCTGATTCAGATCTAGCCTTTGGCACTTCTTAGGATAAAATGGATTCCCTGTCCCTTCACTGGCTCTAGGAGGTGCTAGACAAATAAATTAGACTAATTAACCATCTTTCATCTGGTTAAAATTAGATTAGATGAATCCTACTCCAACTCTAGGTATGCAGAAAAAAACCCTCTTCAGATTCCACTGCTTTCATGGCACCATAGGATAATTCAGGTTTGAACAGACCTCAGGAGGCCTCTGGTCCAACCTCCTGTTCAAGGCAGGGTGGACTAGGAGGTCAGACCAGATTCAAGACTTAATCCCATCTCATCTTGAAAACCTTGAATTAAATATTATAAATACAAACTTCTGCTTCTTATTGCCTAGTTCTAATTTTTTCTATTTGATATAGTTTACAGGAATCTGAGATCCAGCTGTTGCAGGAAGCCAAACGTCTTAGTGTAGAACTGGAACAACAGCAACATGAACTGGAAAAAGCAGAACTGTTCCCTGAAGAATCCTCCAGTGAAGTTTCCCGAATAAGGCAACAACTCCTTAGTTGCCAAAACGAATACAATGCTGTTAAAGAGAGAGAGTATGAAATTCAGTTCAAAATGGAATGGTAGGTGATAGTGGTCAAAGACCGCTAATTTTATCATAGCTTATCTAGAAAGATAATAACGTAGAATATAATTCAATCTCCTCTCCATCTTACATGGACAGATTTCTTGATGGCTGTTGTTAAACAAATTGCCACAAACTTTCCCTAGTAACAGCAACATTTCAATGATGAATAAAATTACCCTGGTGCAAGATTTGTAGATTATTTTAATTTTAGAACATGCTACGGTGTCCTTTGAAATGCTGTTTAAAATTTACTACATTGCATGATTAATGTTTAGGTAGGCAAAATTAACAGGAACAATTCTAGTCTAGGACACCTTTAATACATATTATTAAAGTGTCCCAGAGACCTGGTGACTGGGATTTTATGGAAACAGTGTCATAAATAGACCCAATGCTATTTTTAACATCAGAAGCACAATTTATTCAGCTTTTTCTATCCAGGTATTTAACGTACTTGTCGTGTCATTTCTCATGTCAGAAAAATGAGAAATTTGCTGTGAAAGAAGTGAATATTCGTCATTTCTATAAAAGGAAAAAAGTCCAGAATAAGCTTGATATTGTGTATATTTTAATTATCTGCATATATGATTGTATTGTACTTAAAGCTTTTCTAGTAAAATTACAAACAGTGCTATTGCATTTTTAAAAATAGTACCTATGGAAATGAACTCATATTTTCATTTTGTGGGGTGCTTGCTATTTTTACTCATCTTCAGTCCAGCTGTAGTGTAGTTGGTGTATATAAATCCAAATAAATAATGTCAGCAGCTCAGCAGTTAAAACTATTTTTCTGCAAGGAGAGCAGGGGCACTGTACAAACTGCACAGAGCAGATTTTTCTGGCAGTTCTTTCTTGATTTTTTTTTTTTTTAGAGCCAAATGTTTGCTCTAAGAGAGAAAGAAACTTGAGAAAGAAGCAAATTGGGAGTGGGAGAAATAAAGAAACATGGAAAGCATCTGGAAAAAATTATTTGCTATGAGATAACTAAGCAACATGAAGTTTCCTGAAATAATTATTAAATACAGAATTTATTGCAATTTCCAAGCAGTCCAGAAATGAGCTTTTCAAAATATCATGCTTTTTACCCATTTGTCCTCATATCTTATGAACATTTTTCATTGATTTTGCATCACTTTTCCAAAAAATGATGGGGTTTTATATGTTTACGGGATATTTACTCATACTCTGTTTTCTACCTCTAGTCAAAAGGAGATTTCTGTCCTACAGAAAACACAGTTTAAATATTGTTTCGATTACCCTTGCACATTTACTGTATTAATTCTAATATATGAATTGAATATCCTATCTTGCAGATTAAAAATACACTTTTTTGGTCAGTCATACTGTGAAAAATGTTCTTTCACTTTAATGAGAAACTTCCTCTGTTTGGTCTTATGTATTGCATGAGATCAAAACCAGCTGTACAGTCTGACCAGAGGTCCATATGGCGCAGTATCTAACAGCGACTAAAAGTGCAGCCCCCAGCCATTTGTGATGCAGGGGTTTCATGAGCCAAATACAGTCCTCTGTATTTAGGAATCCTCAGTTGACCCCTCTTCCTTGAACTTCCCCTGTCTCCTCCTCAACTATATAAACTTCTGGCATTGCAACACTCCGGGCAACAAGTTCCACAGTTTAACTGCACTAGAACTGCCACCTCCTTTCTTTCTTGCGCCTGGCTCCTACCAGCTTCGTTTCATGCCCTGCAGTTCTTGTATTGGATGAGATAGTGAACATCTGATCCTCTCCTCATTTTCACTGCTGCAGGATGGTTTGATAGATCTCTTTTGTACCCCCCTCCCCCTAATTTGTCAACTTTTTAAACCAAAGGGCTACAGATTATTTAGTTCCTTGTTTGGAATCTCTTCCATGCCTGGTGGTAGCATTGGGTCTTATGCGTGTTGTGGGTATGGAGTGAGGAGGATGTGCCTTGGTTATGTGTGGATTTGTTTATTGGGAGACAGCATACTGCTCTCCAGAAATGAGAGAGATTTTAATGTTGGAGTAGTGTAGAATGAACAGGACTGTGGGGAACAGATGAATGAATGTAGTGGGGAAATGAGAAATGAGCTATGAAGAACAACAGATAATGGATGTGAATGCATGTTTGTAAAGAAGGGATGGGTTTGGTACCTGTGGAAGGCAGGGAAAATATATGTCCAGAATAGTGGTGTGAGTAGCAGGTGATCTAATAGTGACACTGATGTAAGATGAAGATCTGTATGCCTGATGGTTTTATACAAATAATAAAGTGATGTCTTTTGAAATACCTATGTGCATGGGCGGTGTCACAGACAGAGGGGAAGCTGCATCACAGATATTGTAAGTTTGCTGTTAGGTGCCTGCTTGGTTTCCTTCATTTCTTAGAAGAATAGAAGCTCATGGTCCAACCACTCTTGGCCCTTGATCTCTCTGGAGCACAGTTTCCCTTGTTGTCCAACTGTGTTAATACAGTCCCAGCTGTGCTTGGCACTTACAAGTGAACTTCTCTTTGGGAATTATGACTAATGCTGTTTAGTCTGAAAACAAACATATTGCTTATTTACCTTCTTATGTATAGCGGGAGGGGAACATGGAGGGGGAAAGCTTTTGAAGGGAATATCTGTGTCTCTTATCTATTGCTTTATCCTTTTCTCAGAAATCTTGGATCTTATCTACTCAAAAATACTGCTGAGCTGGAAGTGAGAGAGAACCTCTGCAGATCTTCTGCTTCCCTGTTTCTGGAAGCCTTTCTGTTTCTGAAGCATCTCTCTAGTCTCTGCTGCCTTTACTTCGTGCCTCACTACTTCACTTTCTCTGCTAGCTAAGGGCACTTAGCACCCTTTTTGCACCCAGGTTCAAATCTGACAACAGTAAACTTTTTCTCTTGAAGAGTCATATAGATATACCACATTGGCAAAGTTATTTTTTGTCTCAAGGTTCCTTAGTATTCTATGTTCTCTTTTCCATATTTCATTTCCTATTTGCTTGCCTCTGTAAACAATTTTTTTTTCCAGATCAGATACCTTTTTCAACAGCTGAAGGTGATGATTCATCTTCTGTTTTAATTCTTTATTGTTCCAATGAGTATTCAACATTCCAAGAGTAAATTTAAATTGCTTTCAGTACTGTAGTATCAGCAGGTTTTCAGAAATTTTGTGACTTTTTTCATAGCTTGAATAGGTACATGAGGTATTCAGAAGCAGCTCTGATACACTTTAGCTGTCAGGCAAATCACCTGGAGGGTGATTGCATGGGTGTGGTGTACCCCCACTGTCAGTGTGTCCCTCCTCTTCTGGTTTGTATTTCTGTTCTGCTGTACGGTTGTACCGGGTTCGTTGCTAGTGTGTCTGTCTGTGTGCTCAGCACAGGAGGGGAACAACAGTTGGAAGGATTTTACCGAGGTTATAACATCTGGGTCACTGCCCAAAGTCAGAGCTGTCTCCAGGAGTATTCTTCCTCTCAAAAACTAGTAGTCAAGTGTAATAAAGTCAGAGGAAAAATAGTGATCCCAATTCAGTTCTGGTAGAATTGCATTCAGAGTCGTGAAGTTTCTTCACATCACTGGGACTGAACATGCCTCAGTAAACAAGAATATAGACTGAAAAATCAGATTAGCACAAGAACTACAAAAGGATCAATGTGATTGGCAAGGATTTGTTCTAGCCTGAGGAAACTTTTCATTTTAATGTCCATGTGAGGCTTAGTGTCCTGGTTTGTGAGACAAAATAAAGAAGAGCTGCTTTTTTTTGTCAGGCAATAGTATCAACACTAGTTTATTATTGAAAAATAATAAATTTATAATCTAAATTAATTTATCATCTAAACTATATATTTAAAAGTAAGCAATTAATTTAAAATTAAATTTTCTATAGGAAGAGTTTGTGAGGTTAAAGGTGCCTGATTCTTCAAAACAATTTTCTTTTAAAGCCTAGGTCCAATCTACAGCCCTCACAGTCATTTGGGCAGGTAACAAAATGGCTATTCACTGAAGTACTACATGCTGTTGCATGCAAGTCAGGATTGCAAAACTGAGTTTGTCCTTGTAGAAGCATTGCAAATATGGAAAATGATTTCAATGCTTGTAATTATTTCAGGATTAGTCACTCAATAATTAAAAAGTGAAAAGTTAAGCTTTTGTCCATAGTTTTTCTAGTAAAGAATTGCAAGTCATAAGTAAAATAAATTGAGTTACAGCTGAAGTTGTTATCAGCTAGTCTTGTGACTGCATTCTCTGGTACATACAAACTAAGCACAGTGAAGAGCCTTACAGGCATCTCATGCTGGCAGCTTGTCAGATGTGATATCTTCTACTTGTGGTCGCTAGATTTTAGTTGTGAGGTGCTGAACACCTTCTATGGATTCCTCAGCAATCCCAACTATATGTCAGAGTAGCTGAAGGAGTTCGCTTTCTTGCATGATGGGATTCGTAAAAACAATGTTCTGGCTATTTTGTGAGCTGAGGAACTGAAATGGACCTCTGTTGACAACTACCACCACATTTCTTAATCTCTCTGACTTAATCTTTTTATTTCTGTGTCAGTTTGCAGCTGTAGACATCTCTCAGGGAAAAGTCTGGAATGTATTTTCATTAATGGTCCAATTTTCCAAGTGCTTTTTTTTTTTTTAACTCATTACCTTTGCATCCATGATAGTTTTTCATGTACAGTACTGCTATTAAACTTCATGTAAATAAGTAAAGCAATGTGAGAAACATTTGCAAACATTAAAGCTAAAACTTAAGAGTTTCATCTTCTTTTCATTACGTATGTTGTTAAAGGTATAATAATGATAATAATAAAACCCACATGATGTTGAAAAATACACTCATCAAAGAAGGTCTATAAAACAATGGGAATTAAAAGTACCTAGTGCCAGTTGCAGCTATTTTGTTTGTTGTTGTGATTGGTGTCTAAGTATTTTATAGGCAGTCACGAGGCTGATGTCCATATGTCCATAAGTCTAAATAGAAATTTTCTCTGCTTACCTTACATTAAGCTTCTGTGTCCATATAACTATTAAATCAGAGACTGAACTTAAAAACTTTGAAGAGTCTTATTTAATTTCTTAATCTGAATTAACCTTCCTGGTCTCCCTTTACAGTCAATGGAGAGAAATACATTATCTTCAACCGGTAATTTATCTCTTCCTAAAATAGGTACCTGGGATGTCAGATGACTTGCCCTTTGGCAGTTCCTGTTTTTATGCCTGACAGTAAGGAAGCCTGGGAATGTTAGCATAGGGGTACCTGTCTAACTTTTGCATATGCGCAGCTGGATCAAACTCATTGCTCAAAAGGGAGAGTTTTAACTTCTTTCTTTTACCTCCTTTTTCTTTTCACACCTTCAGTGTTTTTTGTGTGCAAGTAGTTGGTCGTTCAGTGCCGTTCAGTGTTGCCTCTGTTTATGTCACAGAAAATGAGGTGTTCAAATCGTTTTACAAGTCTTTGTTGTGAAACTGGAATGGCTCCACAGGAATCTGTGCTCATGAGTGAGGAATGTGACAAAAAAAAACCAGTGTCAACTTTGCTCTCCCTCCTGATTTTTGGGATTGCTCTTTTGATCATCTGGCATGATATTAAAGAGGGCACAGCATGGACTGATGACGAGCAATGCAGTACCTCTTTAATGTTTGCACGGGACTTATTTAATCTGGTTTTGTGGCAGTCAAACAGTTATGGGTATTTGTGCAGAGTGGACGTTCATTATAATTAGTGTGATTATGCCAGTCCCAAGAAGTCCAACTAGGAATCCTGCCCAAATGTGTTGGGAATATGAATTGCCCTTATTAACTTATTTATACATTTAGACAACCTGTTGGTAAGTGAAAATATTTTGTTTGACCCACGTGTCGTTCCAACACAATGTATTAGGACTCAGTTGTAACTCATGGGCACAGTACACAGGAGCAGACCAAAGCTGCTACCACAGAATCGACGTAGCTCAGTTTTCAATGCAGTTTGATCCCTGTGCTCTCCCTCATTGACTTTAAACAGTGGAACATAAAAGGAGTAGTTCCTGAGCTCCATTGTGGCAAAGAAAAAATCACCTTATGGTGTTTCCTTCTACTCAGATGTACTTGTACTGCACAGCTGCAAAATACTCCTGCGTCTGTCTTTCACACTTCTGTGCAATTTCTTAAGTTATAATAGGTTTTGCAATAGAACTTTTTTTTATAATTCATTTTATCAGTTTTTGAGGATGACTGATGTAAATTCAGCTTTTTTCTTTGAAACATTGTTTGTACACTCATTCACTTTGTGGGTGTTCAAACACTCTGGCATTCAAATTAGTTTTTACATTTACCAGTCCCATAGAGGCATACTTGTAGTCTGCCCATACAAATATACATACATGCTGTAAATCAACAACATCTACTCTCTGCCTTTCTTTTCTCTTTGCTGTTCATCTGAGCTAGAGCTTATTCTTCATGATTTTTTTTTTTTTTTTTTTTTTTTGGATTGCAACACCACCAACTCAGTTCTCTTTTTTTGACTGTTTTCTTTCCTTGCCTGGAAAGATGTTGCCTGAGGCTTCCAGGTATAAACTTTGCTCCTTTTGTTGGAGGATCAAAAGACAAGAAACAATTTATTGGGGAGGGAGGAACCTTAAATCAGCATTGTTAAAGAATTGAACACAAGACCCTAGGGAGAGTCCTCCATGAGGCTGGCTGCTAGGAGACTGATCTCTCTCCCCATGACCATCACCTTCCGAAATCTGAACCACCACCACCATGCAAAGTCTTAGGCTGCTGCTGAAAGGTTTCAGAGAAAAAAAGAAATACCAGTCAGCTGCCTTTCTTCTGTATGAAGCACATTCAGAGGCAACTGTAATAGCTGCTTTGGGTAGATGGGGCTGCCCCAGGACTCCCTTGCCATAGTTTATAGCTCTGATACAGCTATCTCACGAAAGCCTGTCCCCTTCTGTTAATACTCCCGTTATTTAAAGAGTTATTTATTCTAACAGACTGCCCTGAGTCTCAAGGAAGCCTGACCAGCACATCCTCCTGCTGGAGTTACAAACACAAATTTAAGTGCTGAAGTTGATTCTTTGCTATATCTGGGACAGAGGATTTGGCTGTTCCACCTATTCCCCAGTTGCAATCTTTACTCCTTTATAGCATGAGACTCAGAAATGTCATGATAGGTACTAATTATATTGCAAGAACCTGCCTCCTTGTTCCCAGCCAGTAGCCCAAGGACTTAATTAAGTTCAGTTTGGTTGTGATGGCATGCAGACTGCTGTAGCCCATTTACCTCCTATAGGTGCAGAATTGTTCCCTGCATGCACTGGGGATGTATTTTGATGTATTTCTTCACTAGGGCTAATTTTTTATATTTGGCAGTATTTACCTACCCGCCACCAAGAAGCTTGGTGTAAATGTAACAAGCTTGTTGGTTCAGCTTCACTTTTGTAGTCGCTCCTTCATCTTTCTCAGGGCAACATTACTAAAAATAAACCCAGAAGATCTAAGAGCTTTCCTAATTTTTCCTTTCCTCCTTCTTTCCTCCTTTGGCATCTCTTTCTATTGTTGCCTGAAATTAAATTGCAACATAGTTTTGGATATAGGTTAAGATCACCATGGCTATTCAGTTTAGTTTTCTACGGTACCCTGTTGACTTAGTCTACATCCCCTGTCACTTGTCAGGCTGGTTTTTTCACAGGAGCCTGTTCAGATTTGAGGAGCTTCACTTACAGTTGTTTACAGTGTGAATGTGTGCATGAGCAATCATTCAAAGGAACAAAAAAGTTTCTCACTAGCTACTGCACTTTCTTTGATGTGTGATGTCTCTGGATATTTACAACCCACCTCCTCTTTCACATCATCTCAGTTCCATGTTAAAATTTTGTTTTCTGAGGTTGGGAGGAACTGTCGTGTAGGGTGCCATCTGACCTGTTACACTCTGCTAGTGTAAAGACAAGGGTGAATGAGGCATAAATGCATCCCTGCAGGAGGTGGTAAGACTAAGAAGAATCAGGTTCAAAAATTTAGATGTGTGCACTGTAGAAAAAACCTGCATATGTATGACCTGTCTTCCAGGACTTCCAGTTACCAGTCAGCAACCTTCCTTTAAATCTGGACAACTTTCAATTGTCCCTGATGATAATTCACCACACATTTTAGTCTAACACAAGATAGGCTTCCATACTTTTTTACCATTTACTGTATTATAGTAATACTTATTATACTACTAATATATTTAGCTCTGTTTTGATGTTTCTGTAGTTTGCAAGAAGAAAAAAGACTTCTGGAAAACGAATATGAAAGAATTCCCAAACAAAGGGTAAGTACTAAGAATGAGAAAATCCATGTTTTATGTTCTGTCAGCTAACATACAAAACCATCAATGAAAATGTTTTCACAGTGTGTAGCTCTAGAGTTTATTTAAAATCTGGAGTACATAGAAAAATCAAGAGGTCGATTTTATAGGAGCAGCTATATTATATCATTAAGGTTTGATAACTGTAGGGCAAGCAATGAATATCTGATTCAGAAAAGATCTGGATTTTCTTGAGTTAACTCAAGAAAATTTTTTACTGCAAATGGATATTGCATGTAAAGATAGCTGCAGTTTTTGGTTCTAGGATGTGAGTGTGGAAAATACATTTGCAGTCATAAATCCTGATTAATATATGTGGTTTTGTTGGAAATAAAATTCTGCTGGTTATTGATAGAAAAAATTATATTTCATACCTTGTTGTAAAAGACGTTATCATCATCCAGTGTTAATGATGCTGTAATATCACAAGTTTGCAAAATGTAAAAGGGAAAATAAAAATAATCTGATCTTTTACTTCATTTTTAAAGGAAGCAGATAAAAAAATTAAACAGTTGAAAGAAAACTGTGATGAGCTCTGCAAAGAAGTAATCCAAAGGAAAGCAGAAATTAATGCAATAAAGGAAGGTGTTTCATCGAAGCAAAAGCTGATGCTAATAGATAAGAAGGAAATGGAAAAACTTCTGGAGAAGCAGGCTAATTTAAAAGTAACACAAAACTAATTGTGTGTGTGTATGTATAGCTCTGTGTGTGTGTGCACGTATGTGTATATGGGTACATGCTTTGTCCAAGGAAACGGTGAATCTTCTGGATGTTGTTTGTCATTCCAAATTCATTAGATGGCATTACATTTTATATTACATCATTTTTCAAAAGGCGTGAAACATGCTGCTGTGCCATATCCATTATTACTCCTTTAGGAAATAATAATAGTCATGCTTTTGATTAAAAAATGGTTTCTATAATGACATGTTTGCTATGTTGTCTTATTGTAGGCTGCTCTAAAGTATGCTCAGATCCAAGCTAATGCAGATTTATGCTGAGAATTAAAAAACATACCCAGGTCTTTGCCAGTTTCCTTTCCATGGTATAGAGAACATAATCAGATGCATTAATAATAATCAAGCATAATTTTTATCTTGCAGACATAATGAAATGGTAAATATCAATCGTTAATTTCAAAAGTAGCAGCTACAATTCCCTGGGACAAACTCAAGTAATTCGAAAATATGTTTCCTGCCCATTTTCACAGCAGTTCTAGATGAATATGAAATCTCACCAGATTTTGAGGCTATTAATCTAACCTTTCTGTTTTGTCACTAGGATGAGCTAGTTGAGATCCTTGGTGTTCCAGCACAACTTGGAAAAGAAACTGCAAAGATGAATTGGAAAAAAATGTATGCTTTTAATAATTATTATTTTTAATATATATGTATAACTTACTTTCATCCATTTGTTACAGAGACAGTTGAGTATAGTTGTTGATTAAAATTAGGATCAATATTTTTTAAAAACGTCTATAATCCACTTACAATCCATGCACTGTACTGACAAATACAGCCTATGCAGTGAAACATTGTAAATTTAAGTACAACAGAAAAATTTAGAAAAAAGCTTGATCCAAAATTGCTTAACTATCTTACTGTGCTGCATTACTATGCATGGAAAATAATGTTACTGTGTAATCTAGTGATTGGGCTTTTTTACAGTTTCTAGGCCTCAGTGACTGTGTATTAGTTTATCTCTATTGGCCTCAGCGAAACTAGAAGCTTTCACAACTAAGTCTGGCCTGAGCTAAATAACCATCCTCCCTTGATACTTCTGTACCAGTTTTTTAATCAGAGGTGCTTTGCTGTAAGCTCCTGATGTGAATTCTGGTCTCTAATATTTCAAATGGGAAAATGTAAGCCAGTAGCCAGCCTTTTCTTTCTCTGTTTTGCATAGCTGAGTTTTTTCTCCCCTGACACATGACATGCTGCTTTCTGTATGTATAAAATCTAATTAGTACTGTGCAGTTTCAGCCAGGTTACTCAGGGATCCAAGTGCCTTCCAGATGAATGATGGTTTTTGTACCCTATTCTGGCACAGGATTACACTGAAGTTTTTGTGTCTCCTGCTTGCAGTCCCTATTTGTAATATAGAAACTGTTTGACTATGTTAGATTTCTCAGTTTTAAAACTCGTATAATGGTTGTCTTCTATGTTTTACTCACTACTCTGCTTAATGCAACTCTGCTATCATAAATTAAAGAAGTTTTTCCCTTAGTGTTACAGAGAAGCAATGTAAAAAAGCTAATACATTGTATAGATTGTTGTTATTAATGAAGCATTTAAATGAGTCTTTCTACTTGTGTTGCGTCACAGAATGAACTAACTAGAGTTTCCAGCCTTGGAAATAATATTTAGAAGTGTCACACCTGTGTACCTAGCAATTTTGACAGAAATCAGTTTACTACAAGTCTTTTTAATACTGTCATGGTGCTAAGCTCCCTATTAGTCCCATGGCCGTCTTCAATTTTATTGTTGAACTGTATTGGCATTTGAAGATTACCACTGTATGTAGTCTGCTTTTAAACATGTAATGTAGATGGTTGTGGTGTTGAAATGATTTTGTGTGTCCATGAAAACTGGCAACTTACATTTTGCCATTTAAATATGCATGTGGAAATGTGAACCCCTACTGTTTTGTTAAAATATATCCACAGCGATGCAGAGAAGAAGAAAGAAGCCCTTAATGACCAAATAGAAGAGTTGAATGATACCCTGAAAGCCATTAAAAAAAGGACCGAAGAGATTTTGCAAGAAAGAGAAGATGTAATGAAGGAATTGGATGGGAAAAAAATTTTGCTAGAAAGCAAAGAAGGAGAATGCATTGCTTTGACAAGATTACTAGAAATTAGCAGAGAGAAGGAATCAGCAGTCCTATTAGACAGGTTAGAGTAGTAGACATAAGCCATGTAGTATGAGTGAACAATTCTCTGTTCTCAAAGATCTTTTTTCTGCTGTATTGCTTATGTTTTCAAGTTCTGTGCTGCAACCAGTGCAGACTAGAAATTATCATCAGGCTTGTTTTTGACTTCAGAAATGTTTATATAAACTACTGGAATCTAGGATCTGGCTTGAAGAACAACATCAAAAAGCATAAGCATTTGATAAAATCCTGGGAGAGTGAAACTGGATTTTGCTCTGAAAGAGAAATCTTTTAGAGGGTTTCTCTCTCCAGTGAAAATATATTTTTTTCTGTGTAACCCACAGAAAGTAAATTGAGAAAGAAAATATATGTCAGTATTTTCATTTTCAAATGAGGATTATAGATTTCTGCACCCACATACTCCTGAATTTCAGTGGGGACTGGTTACTGACGTCTTCAATGTTCCCTTGAATTATGAGCTTATATATACTTGGTAAAAATAAAATAAACTGTTAGGTTGATTGCAAGCTTCAAATGATTCCTTCTTTGCAGAGGAAGATGTATAGTTGTAATCATGGCCATACACTCAGCAACAATGCTTTTGCCTTTAAAGTTTTCTGTTAAAGGATAGTGGCACTTTAAATTGAAGTGTTTGAGTGAAGTGAACATGTGAATATTCCCTCATACTAAAAAAACATGTTTTCTTCTTACAAGTAATAGTTCCTCTGGATTTTTTAGCACATTTAGAACAGACTGTGAGACATCATTGACATCGTTAGGAATATTATAATTGATTAAGGTTATAAAAATGCTACCTTTTTAGGTAATTTGTGTCTGTACTTTATGAGTTTATCTTGCTGCTCAGCTGTAATGATGCAGTACTCAAACCCCATTAAAATTATCATACCTGTTTGCATATATGTCTTGGTGAAGTTACCTGTTTCTAAAATTCTGTGTCTATCTATATAGAGAAGCTCTGGAAGATAATTTAAATAAATGTGTCTTGGAGAAAAAAAAGCAACATGATATTCTCATTCACAAACAAACACAGAAAGACAGAGAACTAAGAAATTTAAAAAAGATGGAGTTACAACTGAATATGATTTATGATTCCTTGGAACAAGATAAGTCACAGCATAACAGACTCAAGTTAGAGGTCTGTATGAATACACTGATTATAAGCATTCTAAATTTTCTTGTAAGAAATCTGTCTATGAAATCTTTTGACTGGTCCTAAAAGGGGAAAGGGGAAAAAAGTGTCAACAACACTATAACTAACAAAGAAACTTCTAGGTGCTCTGGCTGTAATAAAAATACTACATCAAGATATATTTGGACTATTCTTAAGAAATGGATTTTAGGGTGGAAGCATCCTATCAAGGAGAACTGGGAGATTATATTGGCACTGTGATGTCGTGTCTTCCTTTAAAGCACTGTGGGATTATGGTAATTTTCTGAGTGAAATAATATAGTGACTTGCTCATTGGCATCAAAGAAATCTGTAGCAGACAACTAGAGCCAAGTTCTGCCTGACTCCCAGATGATGAAAAGATACATATTTTTAAAATTTGAAGGTTGTTTGTACCTTACTGTAAACAATTTATAATGTATTTAACATTATTCCAGGGCCCAGGAAACTAGCACTATATGAAGCTTGGTATTAAATGATATGACATAATTCCCTATGTTCTCTTCCTTTCCGCTCCAATTTCACCTTCCTCATTTCCTCCCTGCATTAGTATTTCACCCATTCCTCCTTCCATACTGGTTTACTCTTTTCTTTGTGCCTTCTACTATGCTGATTTTAAAGGGCAGTCTCATTCTGCTTGTCCGTTCAAAACTTTTCCTTTCTTTTCTCCTTCCAAATATTTCTTGACATTTTACTTCATCTGTAACTTTTTTGTATTCCCTTCATCTCATCACTGGTTCTTCCATTCTCTCTTTCTTGACCTTTTCTCCTATACTGTGTTATTGCTTAGTCTAAATTGTAAGTCAGTCTTATAAAATTAATTTTGCTTAGTCAGATGAGTATTTTTTCAGAGAATATCCATTATCTGAGTTAAAAGCATAAGGACTTGATAGATTCACAGTGTCATTAACATTTTTCTTGGTCCTTCTAAGCAATTCAGGGCAGAAAAAAGTCATATTTACATTACTGTAAAGTTTTTAAAAATAACTGTATGATATCAAAACCCACATATACTTAGCTTTACTACTTAAACAGCTGTCAACATTACTCAATAATATTTAATAGATTAAGTAATAGATTTTTTTGTATGTCTCCCCTGAAATTCCTCCTGAATTCACACGTGTATTAATTACCTAGTAATATAATCCCACTTGGGAGCAGGAAGGAAAGCTCTAGAACTACACAAAAAAAGTTTTCGATTTAATTTCTTGAAATATTGGTTAAAGGACTGACTCATATTCCAGACTTTGATCTTAAAGCTCATACTGACTTGCTCTTCAGTATCAGCTAAGAGAATCTGGGAAACAGTATTTTTTTCCTGTGTTCCTATTGAAGAAATATTCCTGATGGGAGAATCACAATAGTTCGAAAATGTAAAATGCTAAAATCAAATGCCATAACTCACCGACGGCTGTGGTTAGACTTCACTATCTTGGCTGAGAGCCAAATCCAACCCAACCCCTTTACACTGTGTGAAAGGGCAAGAGACCTGTAATGAGACCCTTAAAGGTTTTAAGTTGCACTGCAAAGGATTCCCTCAGTGCTAACACTAGGTTATCCTATAGGCTTGGTTTGTGTCTTGCAAGTAGCATCATCATGAGCAGTCAGGGAAAGGGAATGCCACCAGAAACAGAAGTGAAATTCTACGCAGTATTTTACTCCAGAAGTTGCAGGATGCTACCCTAACACAAACAGGCCATGGCAATATAGTTGGTTTAGCCCATCCTCCCACGCTCTGTATTTTCTCTGATTCCTTTGTTGGCTCTTTTAGAAGAACCAATGTGAAATCACCGATCCTCTGCAGCATGGTCAGTTCAAATACAGTACTGGAGTACAAAATACTAAAGTGGCAAGCTTGATTCTTCTTAGCTTTTGCTGTCTTGAGCCTATTTAAATTCGTCAGGCTTAGGAGCACACCTAGGAAAAGTTAAAATATTTTAAGTTAAAGTTCCTTTAACTACTTAAAAAGACAGATTTATATTTATTCAGTGTGATTCCAAGTGAAAAAAATCACAAGAATTAATTGCTGAGATAAAAATGTGATTGCAGAAGCAGCAGTACATCTGTGTGCTTCCCCAAATTTCTCTTACTTTAAATCACGTGCAAAGTGCAGAATGACTGGTTTGTAGAATAAGGAAATTACAGAAACACTTCCTTCAACTGTGTTTTTCTTCTTAATAAGTTGTGAAAGGTCAGCTATTGCTAAACGCTGACATTCTGTGTGAAAGAGAACTGGCCGCTCTGGCTGTCACCAGCCCAGAGCAGAACTGCTGTTCCTCTCCATGCACGCCTTCTCTTCAATCGGGGCAACACAGAGGCAGCCAAAAGTGCCTAAAAGTTTAGTTATGTCTTATGTGAACAAAAGTCCTTAATGGATTAAAGGTGTTTGTATGAGCTTTCTACTTTTAGACTCAAGAACTTGATGGCATCTTTAGAATCCCATCTTGAAAATGTGGAAATACCTACTTACAGCCACTACAGCTCCACAGAAAGGCTGTGTTTGCTCCTTCCACAAGAGTGAAAGCAACTTGCTTAGAACAGGTTTTACTGACCTTTTAGCAAATGTAATTCAAACCAAATCTGTCTCAGAGTTGGCAGCTGAAACCAAAGTAACTCCAAAGATTGACCTTTACTGTGCCTCATTTCCCTTAATGCAAGTAAACAACATCTAATTTTATAATATCACAGAAGTGAAAACCATAAGTGCAAAACATCTCATTATCTTTATTGAGGTATAGTGTTTTGAACTCTAACATCTGGTTGAGATCTGAGAAAGATACCACAGGGTTGCGTGTATTATATTTGAATAGCTTCCAGATGTGTCGTTCAGTGTCATTTTTTTCCCACCTGTGCAATTTGCAATTACAGACAGGCAACATATGCCTGCATAGTTAGCCTGCTGTATTTATTTCTTACTTACTTATAACTGTAAAGAATTTCTAAGA
This sequence comes from Gavia stellata, assembly GCF_030936135.1. NCBI lineage: Eukaryota > Metazoa > Chordata > Aves > Gaviiformes > Gaviidae > Gavia > Gavia stellata. The sequence continues at coordinate 14,067,584 of NC_082597.1, read as the reverse complement.
AGTGAAGTTAGTCACTGTGAGGCCAATACAACCTTTTGCCTTATGAGTTATATAACACAAGTAGTTATAGTGGGATTGTTCAGATATCTTTTAATCAGAAAGCAGTTTCTGATGTGTCTTCCTTCATAAAATCTCACTGAATAAACAGATTTTCCAATAATGTACAAGAAAAAATAATACCTAACTGTTTGTTTTGTTAGTTTTGGCTTTCTAGAGCCTAAGGAGGAAAAATCTTACTTTATAAGCAAAAACTATGATATCAAATCTACACAGATGTGAAATACTGACCCTATTAAAATCAGTGGTAAATCTATTTTTTCCTTCAGTAAGGTGAGAATTTCACTCAGAAAATCTTCTGTGAATTTAGAAGGTGACATCTTTGCATAATCACTCTTTGTGATTATTTTTTTTTAATGATGGTTTAGTTGCTGAAAAACATAATCCTTATAAATTCAGTACTTAAACTGGGCTTTGTGAAGTTTAGTGTTTGTAGTTAAATTCTTAAAAGAAAATTTGAGAAACTTGGATATGTTGCTGAGGAACTCTACTCAACGAAGAACTCTTGGACTAGCTATTGTAACAAGACAGAAAATTCATTTCTTAATGTGTGTAACTACTTCAAATAGATTATCTGCAGTTTACATTTTTCACATCTTTTGTTTGCATCACTCATTGTGCTTGGTTTATTTTTGTAGGCAGAAGCCATCCCTAAAAGTAATGGAGTATTATTAGAAAGACGACGAGAACTGCAGAAGGAAATTGAAATGACCAAGAGAAGTTTAGCTGAACAGGTGCTGAGTTCTGCTTTCTCATATTTTTTTGCTATAACAGTTGGTTTTCAATCATGAGAATAAAGGGACTGTTTGAAGAAAAAATGATGGGAGTTTCTATTTGCAGCTTTCTGCTGCAAAAACAAGTGATAGGATTTGTTCAATTTTAAAGACCACTTGTTTGTCATTTTTAATAAACATTTTTTGGTGTTACTGGTCACATATTGGAAGGCAGAAAGCAAATCTACTTTCTAGGTTAACTCTTTTTGAATATCATTAACTACATTACAGCTACAAATATGATGGGTTTAAATTTCCTTTGGATATAGCACAGTGTCTTGTTGAAACAAGGACAATTCAGCATTTGTACATTATAATTTTTCTTCTTCGCAGTTTTGTGATGTCCAGACGTCTGTCTGATGTGGATGTCTGTCTATACTCAGCACAGCCATATATAGTGTGGAAATGCAGATGTCTCAATTATGAGATTATTAGTACTTGCCACTATATAAATGACTTTATAAGAAACAATATTTCAGATATACCTTCTTCTTAAGATCATATCTCCTTATTTTCTTTTTGTGCTGTCTTTGAATTTGTTAGCATTACCAGGTGTGATTCAGCTTGTGTTTGAATAGATATATGTTCGGTATCTACATGTCACTATTTATTTATGGGATATGTATCTAATGTGCCACGATAGTCAATAACAATCTAGTCGTGAGATCAGTGGAGCCTAGGAAGCCATCCGTTCACCTGCTCCTAAAGAGGTTAGCCTAGGCTGGGTAGAGCAAATAGCTCTTTAGAGTTCGCTGACTGTATTGACTGAGTCTCCAACAACTCTAGGCAACGAGATACTTTGCACTGTTTTAAATATCCGCATTTGGTCTCTTAATGTGAAAGCTCAGTGTCTTCCATTGTGTAGTATGGACGTGTCAAGACCTGACAGCAAACTTATTTAGAGATTATATGGCCATAAGGAACCATTCTGCCCCGTGGGCAATAGCTGAAAGATATGCTAGACTGAGGAACAGAAATGCTTCTAGGTGATATTTTGACATGTTAGTATAGGGATCATGGATGGTGTTTCAGCTGGTATTTTAAAGTAATAGTTTTTTTTTTTAAATCCATGTAGTCTGTATATATGTGTACTTTGCAGAGAAACCCAAAGTGTTTCCAGCTTTGGGTTTGCCAACACTGATGCATCGATGCATAAGGAATTAAACTGAATTTTCTTTAGGAAATTATGTCAGATATGGATGCCCACATGTTAGAAGAATGTATTGCTGAAGAAGGCCAGCTTTTCAAAGAGCAGGAAAAATGCAGAGATGAGTTATCCAGACTTGCACATCTGTCTTGGCTCAAAGTTGAAGAGAGAGAACAGAAATCTAGGGATGTTCAGAAAGCCCAGGTAAAAAATTATGTCATATCATTGGAAGACTCTCCTGAAGTCAAAGCTGGTATATGGAGAGATTTAATTACTAGTGAGGAGAGCCTTATGGATTCCCATTTCCCACTTTACTTTGAAGTTCCATCACAGCACAGGAAGCTCACAATACTGTGTTGTTTTATTGGCAACTTCTGCAATATTAAAATATCATGCCAAAATTGAAAAAAGGTATTTGAAAGGACATTTTCTTTCAAGCCTATGGAATAAAGAGGCAGAAAAGCATATAGCCTCAATCGAGATTCTTGGAAGTACAACGATGTGTTGTATTTTACAAATTTACAGACATTAAAAGATAAATAGAACTGCTACTCATTCCAAGGAGAGGCAGCAATTTTTATTTTCCTGACACTTTTCCAGGTGTAAATTGTTATATTAATGTGAAGAAGGATGGAAAGTTTTCCTATGGTCACAGAATCTAGGACTATTCATTGGGTTTGCTGCCTGCATTTTGCTGGCATTATAATATCATATATGTGCTGTGATGTTGCACAGTTTATACTAACTACCGGGTTTGTATCTGGGAACAAGTTATTTATACTTCCACAATGTATGTCTGTATTCAAATAAATTATGTAAGCTACCCTTCTAGCACTTAGGGAATCTCTGACTGTCTATAAAAATAAAGTAAACAAACATGTCAGACTTTGCACCTGCAATAAAAATCAATCCATAAACAGATAAAAAAAAAAAACAGTACAAAGTAATGAACACCAAGCTTGCCAATGTGGTGCCCATCTACAAGAAGGGCTGGAAGGAGGATCCGGGGAACTACAGACCTGTCAGCCTGACCTCAGTGCCAGGGAAGATTGTGGAGAGGTTAATCTTGAGGGTGCTCACAGGGCATGTGCAGGACATCCAAGGGATCAGGCCCAGCCAGCACGGGTTCATGAGAGGCAGGTCCTGCTTGACCAACCTGATCTCCTCCTATGACCAGGTGACCTGCCGAGTGGATGAGGGAAAGGCTGCCGGAGAAGCTGGCGACTCATGGCTTAGACAGGTGCACTCTTTGCTGGGTAAAAAACTGGATGGACGGCCAAGCCCAGAGAGTCATACTGAATGGAGCAAAATCCAGTTGGTGGCTGGTCACAAGCGGAGTCCCCCAGCGCTCAGTTTTGGGACCGGTCTTGTTTAATATCTTCATTGATGATCTGGATGAGGGGATAGAGTGCTCCCTCAGCAAGTTTGCAGACGACACCAAGTTGGGTGGGAGTGTTGATCTGCTCGAGGGTAGGAAGGCTCCTCAGAGGGATCTGGACAGGCTGGATTGATGGGCCGAGGCCAATTGTATGAGGTTCAACAAGGCCAAGTGCCGGGTCCTGCACTTGGGTCACAACAACCCCATGCAACGCTACAGGTTTGGGGATGAGTGGCTGGAAAGCTGCCTGGCAGAAAAGGACCTGGGGATGCTGGCTGACAGCCGGCTGAATATGAGCCAGCAGTGTGCCCAGGTGGCCAAGAAGGCCAACGGCATCCTGGCCTGTATCAGAAATAGTGTGGCCAGCAGGAGTAGGGAGGTGATCGTGCCCCTGTACTCGGCGCTGGTGAGGCCGCACCTCGAATCCTGTGTTCAGTTTTGGGCCCCTCACTACAAGAAGGACATTGAGGTGCTGGAGGGTGTCCAGAGAAGGGCGACGAAGCTGGTGAGGGGTCTGGAGCACAAGTCTGATGAGGAGGGGCTGAGGGAACTGGGGTTGTTCAGTCTGGAGAAGAGGAGGCTGAGGGGAGACCTCATCGCTCTCTACAACTACCTGAAAGGGGGTTGCAGAGAGGTGGGTGTTGGTCTCATCTCCCAAGTGACAAGTGATAGGACAAGAGGAAATGGCCTCAAGTTGCTCCAGGGGAGGTTCAGGCTGGATATTAGGAAAAATTTCTTTACTGAGAGAGTGGTGAAACACTGGAACAGGCTGCCCAGGGAGGTGGTGGAGTCACCCTCACTGGAGGTGTTCAAGGAACATCTGGACGTGGCATTGTGGGACATGGTTTCGTGGGCATGGTGCTGTTGGTTGGTGGTTGGACTTGATGATCTTACAGATCTTTTCCAACCTTAGTGATTCTGTGATTCTGTGAACACACACGCACACACACACGCACACATACACATATGCCCAGAGTTGCAACACAACATGCACCAGCTTTTTTAATACCGATCTCCTCCTCCTGATACCAGTGGGAGGTGAGAAAAGTCCTGTCCATTGAAGATTAATGTCACAGGCTATTAAAGACGAAACACAACTGAAATTAAAAGGTCCAGAGCCATAACAAAATGTAAATGTACCATTGTACTCAAGCATCAGTGATTGCTTAAAAGCCAGAAAAGAGTAAAAAAGAAATTTTATTTGAAAAGGTACAATTTCAGTGGTGCATATGACAAATAATTATATAGTGATGGAACGGAGAAGCTCATTAATAGAAACAGTAGAACTCCAGCTACAAGGGACCAAGCATTTTAAGATGCAGCATCAAATTATCTACACTAATAACAGTCATTGTAAGCTTAATATACATAGTAAGACTATGTTCTTTAATGTTGTTACAGTAAAAGCATTTCATTACAATTAGAATAAGTTCTTTGAATAATCTCACCTCACTGTCTTTTCCTTGTCTAAGAGAAATAGCTGTTCTGAGTCATTTCTTTGAAGATATTTCTTTGATGTTTCTAAAGTGCTTACTGAATTCTATTTAAATTTCAGGTACAACTCCAAAATGTTATTAAAGAAATAAAAAGAAAGGATCTTGAAATAAGAGAGTACAAAAAGAGGAAAAGAGAAATCCAAAAACAGTAAGAAAATAATAATAACAATACATTAGCTAAAAAATTTCTTTTAAAGCAATTTTTATGCAAGTAAAGTGAAATGATAATAATTATTTGTTTCACACCTGTCATTTCTTCAGACTCCAAGGATTTGCTAAAATATATGATGTTATCCAAAATGAAAGGAATAAATGTATAAATTTGGTGCATGCTGCTCAGCAGAAAGAAAGTGAAATAAAAAACCGGATAAAATTGCTAGGAAATGAAACAGAAAATTTAAGGAATATTATTATAACCAAGGAAAGGTGAGTTTTAAGTAAGCTGTAGATAACAATTATAGAAATGTAAGATTAGAAGAACCTTAAGAGATAATCTAGTCCAACTTCAACTATGCCTGTATCATCCTTGATAGTTATTATCCTGATTTTTAAAACCTGATTGAAAGACATTTAGCAGCACCCTTACATAATCTGTTCCAAGTTCTTGTCACCCTAACACTTCACAATTAGCTTGAGCATCACTGCATGGCACGAAGCATTTTTGAAGTTTGTCTGGCTACTGTCTCACTTTCCTGTCCTTTGAAGGGATATAATTGTCATTGCATTCCCTTTGTATTACAGTTCTTGAGCCTCTAGTATCTGCATTATCATGCTATTCATTCAATATGAACAACACTGTTATACTCACACTTGCTTACCCTTAGACAAAAAGAGGTCCAATACATATGTGATTCCATAATAGAGTGGTGCATGGTACTGTGAAATGAGTCACTAGCTAGTAATGCAGCTGTCTAATTATTAAATTAGCGCAAAGCGGGTTTCTTGGCTGAAACTCAAATTGAAGTTTATTGGATAATGTTTATTGCAGATCAAACAAAACATGGTTTCAATTTCCAGGCAATCCTAGTCAAAATGAAAGGTTACAGTCACAACAAAGACAGTGGGTGCATGTGACTTCTATTTTTTCCTAGACCATTATTTAGTCGAGGTGTCTTTTTGCCATCTTTTTGTCATCCTAGTGATGATATTCTGCAGTATAGACAGAAAAACAATGTCTCTGAAATCGTTAATTGGGAAAGTAGGAAGCTAGTGAATAGTTAACTGTGTATGCAAAACAGCACAGCCAAAACTGTGTAGTTTAAAAACAATTTGATTTTCTCAAAACTTTTATTTTTCTGTGCCAAAAAAAATTGCACAGCCAGGCCAAAGAATGCATTCAGGATATATTCACTCTAAGTATATTGTGAATCTCTGTTTTCAAAGTCATGCTGGAGGTAGCTAGACAAGAAGTGGAACTTCAGTGATTTCAGTGATTTTGTCAAGATGCACAAGCTGACATTTTGTGCTAAAATTTTTGAGGCCTTGCCTATTAATTACTGGTGAAAGGAGGGGGAAAAAAAGGCTAAGATGGTTATATATTGTCTAGATAGCAGAAATATGTAATTATTGTAGGTGACCCTACTCCAGTAAAGATCCAACAGGCATTTTGATCTCTGCCAACCTGTATTTGAAACTAGCCAGAGGTACTGAATTATCAGCAATTCTCTTGCCTATGGAAAATATTTTTAATTCCAGTAATAGACCTTAGTATCATAGTATCACTGACTTAACTGCAACCTACACAATTTGGAGGACAGCCAGAGTATCCGTTCAAATAAGAGAAAGGTTTTTCAGAAAATGTTTAGTAACACATTGAATTTCTGCGATACTGTCATGCTTTCAGTCTGAAACTTGTTTTACAGAAGTTTAATTCAATTCAGTAATACTCTGTGGAACTGGAAGGTGCTTACACATACAGGGGAGATAAACCAGAAAGAAGCTTACTGCTTTGCACAGAGTAATTCAGCAATGCAATGATGGAGTCCATGAAGGGAGGCAGAATATTTCATCTGCAGTTCTGTATTTTAACAGGAGACTATGCTTCTCCTTTCACTACCTCTTTTGTATGTTGACGTGAATATCTCCCCAGTGTTGATAAAGTAGTGATACTGGATCAAGAAGTGACACTTACCACAATCAAGTGCAGTAACTCTAAGTTACATGTCATGAGCAAATGAACAATCCGTGTGGCGACAAGAATCTGTATTTTAAGTGGGAGACCATCATCTAGAGGCCAGCAAGGTCGCTGGAAATAATGAGTTCTGTTCTTCATTTTTATGGGTCTATAATGTGATCTTTTCACTGAACTTTCACTGTGATATTTTTCTCATCTGTCAAACAGGGAAACTGATAATTTTCCTTCTTGTGTGAATGTTGTGATAGATGGTTTTATAAACAGTAGATTTGGAGACCTTTGAATCACAACACATTTAAATATCATTCTTTAAATAGAAGGGCAGGATTTCTACACATTAAGACTTTGCATCACAGTTTATGCTTCTGCTCTTGAACTTTATTTCTTATGTCCCCTTGGGCTACCCAGTGGAGAAGAAAAGAACTATAGTGCAGTGCTCTGTTTATAGCATTTTTGGGGGTCATAATCCAGTTCTCTTCAAGCTGGGAAGAGTTTGCAGAGAGAAGCTGTTCTCAGAGAGTCTTTCTCTTCTTGCAACGCTCCTGTGAAGCAGAGTGACATAGGAGATCATTTGTGTATTTGAGGAATTAGTTTAAGCTCTGCTCTTAGTTGCTGAAATTGCTTTCAAATTGAAAGGACTAAAAGCTTTCCTACTTTTCTGTTATGTTGAAGAAAATTGCAGAAACAACGTCTGAAGAATACAAATAATGTAGCAATTACAGACAGTCTCAAAAGTGATTATTACAAAATTGTACAAATCATGCATGAGATGAAAGAAAAGAAAAAGCAACGGTGTCTGGATCTGGAGAGGCTTACCAATACGGTCACCCGCATTGAAGAGGAAAGTGTGCAGCTACGCAAAAAATATGAAAGGGCTATTCAGCAACAAAATGAGAGGTATACATGTAAATTTGATGTAATATAGTGCTTAATTTTTACATTCATGGATCAACAATATTTTTCAATTTACAAGCATTCCAAATTAGGAATACTAGAAGACTGCCTCACTACAATGTTTTGCTAAACAATCTGCCTCACTGCAATGTCAGGGCTGCTTTGCATTACACAGATGTTTTTTCTCCATTGGTGAAGATGTTCATTCTTCAGAACTATTATTAAAAAACATGGTGTATTGGCTACTGAATGCCTTGAGAGCTTGTAGCCTCCTGCTCTGCTTGTGCTTTGTGCGCAGATAAGGTAAAAAAATGCAGAAGATGTAAAGCTCCCTGATCATGTTAATCCATTTTTAAATGGATGCTGTGGAAGGCCAGCCAGAAAGGCTTTTAAAATTATATGAGAGATTAGACCATCCTTTGCAATTTTTTGTTCTCTGATTTTCACATTGTAATTATTTTGTTACCTGTTTAAAATGTTGGCATGATATTAAAATAATTAAAATAATATGTGTGAGACTTTGTACATTTTCCCAGATTATTACTGTCTTTCAAGGTTGCCAGTTATGTTCTTGATTGGAATACACTGAATATGAGTCTTTTTTTTTTTTAATTCTACCTTTTCATTTTTGGGCTTATTGCAGTGGTCTTCTGCTCAGAAATCGAGAAGAAGAACTATGCATTTTATATGAAAAAATAAACATGCAAGAGATGTTGTGTAGAAATGGAGATATTGAGATGCAAGTTATGGATGAAAAGATTAGACTTCTGAAGCTGAAGGTAGCTGAGAAAAAGAGACAGATTAAATTGTGGTTAAACGTGCTCCCAGTGAAGAATGCCCTGGATGCACATCTGGTGGTACTTCAGATACAGGTTGGTGGGAAAGAAAGCCTTTTTTTTGTTTCTATTATTCTGTATTTTAAAACTTAAGGTAATTTCATAGGAAAAAAAAATGTCTGCATGTACAAGGTTTATTAAAACAGAAAGTTCAGTAATACACCTGTCTAGCAAAGCACTGATGCACGCTTGTAACTTCAGATATGTGAGTTTCTATGCTTTTGTGTAACTGGCTGGTACACTTTGTTATGCACATGCCAAACGCTTCCTGGATATGGAATCTCAGCTAACCCGCCCATAGCCTGAAATGTCAGTATGACTAAGCTGGAGAATGGGAGTCATGGGGAAAAAATGGGAATGTAGATAAAATTTGTTAAAACTGTATTGATGGGGGTAGGTGGAGGGGTGGGAGATATACTTAGCTCTTATTCTAAAATAATAACTCAATTCACACTTGACCCTGAGCCTACTCTGGAAACTCTGCTGCCTACAATGATATAATCCACATATAGTTTCTTCTACAAAAAAACAGTGTAAGTTTTAGTTCTAGATACAACATGACATTAAACAACTAACAAACTGCAGTGTTCATCATTGTTTGGGACATTCTTTCCTTGCTTTCTGAAATGGCTCATTTACTTTTGACCTTATCTCCAGATGGTAATTTTTTCCATACATATTCTGTTAGTGTCTGCACAAAATCATGAATTAGGGTGTACCATTGCCATTTGTAACTGCATCGATGGGAGCTGTGACTCACTGTTAAATAGTGCTTGCACTTTCCTGTTACTTCTGGTCTTCTAAAGAAATTGTATGCTCTGCTAAAAGAATAAAATGTTGTATAATACCTTATTCAAATTGTACCCTGAAGAACTTTACAGTGCTGTTACAGATTTAAATGATGAACAGAGGGAGTATGAAAAAATGATGATAGACTAAAGAAAAAAAATATATGTTTTCAGGTAAGGTTTAGAATGACACTGAGAGTCACTGAGTGAAATACAGTAACAAAATGCAGATGATTTTTGTGAACTGACAGAGTCAATCATGAAACATTGATATTTCTGTTCTGCATTCCTAAAACTTTCTCCTTTGTGATGATCGTTCATGTGAAGCCTGAAGTCAACATTAAAGGGAGGCTATTGTTATAGGTGCTTTAAATCTTTTTGCAATATTGACATAAAATTTAAAAGTAGGAAAATACAGAGTGGTGTGATATTACACATGGAGTAGACTTAATAAATGTTCCAAAGTCAGAGAATTTGCAGTGAACAATGGCAAATAAGCAGTTATCAGCCTTTAAAACGTAACCAAATACTGTGGTTACTGAATATTTTGTAGTTCAGACTGACCATTAACCCAGTCATCTCCTTATGCTCAACCATTCTAGCATTAATACTCTTCCTCCCACTGCCAATAGCCATTATGTCTAGTGAGGAACAATTTCAATTTGTTTGGCTTTATCTCCGTGATTTAAATAAAAGCCATAATCCCGAGTCTGGTTGGTTGCCAAATTCAGAATGCTAATTCCTGTACCGATTACAAATTTGGCCCCATGTTGAAATCCAACTCAGCATCTGTTCAGTTATAATGTGCAAAAGCTCTTACGATAATGATTATTTGCACAAGACTTTGACCTGATGTGGTGAATACAGATCTAAATCACTTGTGTTGTCTATGAAACCAACCTCTGACACCAAGGTGAAATCTGAAGTGGTGGTAACGGGAGCTCCCTTTCGACTACCATTTGTCTGTCTTTCAGTTCAGATAATTATAAACACTCAGAGAGAGGATCAGTGCACCACAGGACTATGAAACCTTGATTTCTGTGAGAAGCCCTTAGACCTCCTATAATGGAGACTGTAAATTTTGTTTCTGAGTTCTCCTTTTAGTTTTTCTTTCTTCATTTTGTTGTGACCTTGTGTAGGAGCCAGCGTGCCTAACCTTAACTTTGTGTTAGGAGCCCTCAGAACAAATTATCCAGATAAGTGAACAAGGTCTCTTTATTAATGGAAAGAGTTGGGTGTCTTTGCCTCCAGAGGCAGATGCCGATAACCCTACTTAGGAAGCATGATATTCTTCTTGGAGGGCTTCCTTCTCAAGGCACCTACCTCTCCCCATCGATTGTATAGGAAACTTTGAATCATGTAAGAAGGATGCTTCGAAAGGCTCCTACATTTGAAATACGCTTTAGACCATTTGAATTAGGCAGGCTGAGTCCTGTACCTGCACCTTTTAAATGTTATTCTTCCCTTTTTCCTACCCTTCCTGTCTCCTTAAGTCTTGGGTATTTTTGAGACTTTGTAATCTTATTCTTCTCTGTAATATTTTTCTCCTCTTTGGCATTTCCCAACTTTCCCATTACCCCAGAACTTTTTTCCTTTTTCTCCCTCCATGGGGGAATTAAACATTCTAGTATTGAATGCTGAATGATTTTCCAACAACAGATATCCGTCACTGGTAATTCTTTAAATATATAGTGAGAAATATGTAGTGAGAAATCTGAAAGGAAAAGAAGATCCAGTCTCACAAAATAGAAAAAGTTTCAGTATTTGTTGTTTGTTTGCCTTTGACTGGGATCTTTTGACTTTTTTAGAGACACTGTTTGAATGTAAGTCTCACATATTCTCAACAGCTGCTTTAATCATCACATCATTAGCTGTTCTGAGATAGGGTATCTATTTCTGTTAGAGAAATACCTCTTGGAATAGATGGATGAATGAGTACATTGTATTTAACAGGCTGCAGAAATTGACCCCTTATCTCGGTGGCTGTGGTACCCATTGGGAAGGGGAAAAGCACAGGTCAGGGCTGTGTGCCAATTCAGGAAGAACAAAAATTTCAACTGGGTCTCCTACACTCCTGCACTTCCTTTATCTGACACAAAAAATACCTGGTGAGATTCTAAGGTGGTTTTCCCTGGTGATAAAACTATGTAACTTTTAACTGGGACTGCTCATCAAGGGACTGTTCCCGCTGACTGAAATGACCCATGAAAACTAATCTGCCTTCATGCATCAATGAGAAGTACTTAGCATTAATCATTAATTAGTCCAACACGTAGACCTGCTGAGCTGTCAAGACGCTGTAGATGGGACTTCCATGCCTCAGAGTTCAACTAACGTAACAGGGACCGCAAGTTTCATTGAGGCATTTGGCATCAACATTTATGCAGGTTTTAATACAACCCCATGAAAATCTCCAGACTACATCATTGCAGTCATAGAAAAATAGGGCTAGTAGAGAGAGGAAGAGTTTATCTAGGCAATCCTGCTCCCACTCCAGCATAGGACTGCCTGTCATTCCTGAGAGGGCTAAGCTGTTCTTTCAAACCGCCGCTGGGAAACTCCAGTTGCCCGCACAAGCTATCCCAGTCCTTCTTTAACAGTGGAAAGATTTTGTTAACCGTTAGTCTGTATATTTCTTGCTGCAACATAAGCCTATTGATTTGTATTCTGTCCACTAGGGACATGACAAACAGATCATTCTCTTTCTCCCTGCAAAACATCTCATGTTACTGGAAGAAAGTTAATCACATTCCTCTCCCATCCGTTTGCTGTTACACAACCCTGTTTCTTTCCATCAGCCCTTAACAGATCTTTCTTGGATCATTCTTTTTTTGCCTTTCTTTTATTTTTGGCAACATGGTCTTTATTTTTCTTGAGGTGCAGTGCCTAATATCAGTCCGTGAGAGTGAAAGGATTCATTCAGGCATCTTGCAGGTTATATTTCTGCTTATGTGCCCAGGTACGATGGTAGCCTTTCTTGCAACATGACATATTGATTCATGGTCATGGAAGTGTATGTAACAGCCAGACCCTTTTTTAAAGAAAAGATATCTAAACAGTTGACCTTGATTCTGTATTTGTACAGGTGATTTTTTCTGCCTACAGGTAGTGCCTTGCATTTTTATTTAATATTATCTCTTTGATTCAGATCTTTTTTCAGACCAAGGTAATTTTGAATTTGAATCTCTTCCTCCAAAAGTATTTGCAGTCTCTCTGAGCTTAACCTCGTTCTGCTTATGTAGTACTTACCTTTTATTTTCATCAAGACCCCATTTCCTTAGGTTGTTTATGAGAATGTCATATGAAACAATATTGAAGCTATGAAAAAATCAAGGTGTATGATATTTGTCACACACCTGTTAAATTATCATAGTAAGAAATTGGTTTCGTTTGGCGTGACTCAACATACCTGTGTTGGCTGTTATTCATACCCTTTTTCTTTTATAGCTACTTACAAAGAAAGCTTAAAGATTTGTTCCAGATTTATTCTTCAGAAACTGAAGATAAGTTACCTATAGTTCCATAGCTCCTTTTCCCCCCATTTTTAAAAACAGGTATGATAGTTGCCCTTTTCTGGTACTCTGCATACCTCACCTACCTTCTCTGAAATTTGCAAAACAAGCACCAGATCTCCACTTTTTCAGACCAGTCCCTTTATCTAGGCATGCGTTCCCTCTCATCTGTTCATCCCTCAACAATTCCTTCTGATTGATTACAATCAAACATACAAAAGCCTCTCTTGTAGAGCCTTTTCTATCCCCTGTATCAAATCCACTCCAAAAAACAAGGGATTTTTTTTTGGTTTTAAGACTTAGAATCTCTTAGAACTCAGATAAAGTCTTGTCCAAGGAAAACACTACAAATGAGAAGAAAATAAAGAAAGATGCCTATAGTCACATCACTTAAGCAGACACAGAATAGCGTGGTTATTTTTAAATGTGCTTTGTTTTCCATACTTTTGGATTAGCCTGCATCTAATCACTCCAAATTCATATTGCATTTAACAGCAAGCCTAGTATTTAAGTTTAACATGAAACTTTTAATGGATTTTTTTTCTGGTTTGGACAGTTGCAATAGTCCTTCTTCTCTAAATTAACTATTCAAGCTTGCAAAATTTTACTTGGTGAGCTGTCCCTAATCTCATTACGGTCCCACTGCCTCCAACAAGGCATTTTCAGCTGAGTTAGTGGTTGAGCAATTTGGACCCAGATATGAAACATCACTGGAAGCATACCTCCATCCTGTTGTTTGTGCTGGTCCTGCTCTTACATTCTTCCGCTCTGTGTATTATTGGGCTTGAGTTTTAGTTGTTTAAAATGAAAATAAATCTTTCAGTACCTAGTTGCACACTGAATGGCATTCTTTTTAAACTGAATCATGATTTGACCAGGAAATTGTTCATTACAGTTATTTAAGGTTTTACTTTGCCTGCTCCCAGACAAAGTGTGAAAGAAAGAGCTGCATGATGCTTCTTTTACCAGAAAAAGAAGTGTTGAAGATGAGTGTTCTGGTAATGTTCCATTATCACCCAAGAAGATCTGTCAGTTTTCCCCTTTCCAGTTAAACATGACTTGTTAACTTCCAGTGAACAAACCCCATCCCTGTAGCAACATCTAAGCATTTACTTTGTCCTTTTGCTGACTGCTCATAACTTTAAGAGCCAGTGATCACTTATTTCCTTAATAACATCATCACCTGCAACTGATGGTTAGCATTTATAGCAACTTGAATCATGTTATGTTAGAGCTAATAGATCAAGGTTGGAGTGACAACGCACTGACAGATGGCCAGGTGCATATCAAAGCACAAATCCCCACCACTGTCAGTCCTGCAAGTCCAAACATGAAGAAATGGTCCCAGTCACTCCTTCAGTGAGTATTTATGCAAAACCTGGCTGTCCATCAGCGTATTCTGGGAAGCATTATTCCATGGGAACACCTCACATCGGAAAGGTCAGGGAACACCTGCCTCTGTGGGTCCCGGGAGTACCACATCGCTCAGTGTCACCACTGAGTCACTTCAGGACATGTGCCTGGGAACTTTAACATAGAAAACTTGGATGCCTACAGGGATGAGACCTTTAGCGTTACCAGCAGGGAAGTGGGACTTTCAGATTTAACTTGCAACCAAACTGTCAGGCACTTGTATCCTTCCTACATCCCTAAATGGATCCTGGGGGTCAAACAGAAGATTGTAGGGAATAAAGGAAGACCCTCCCCACCTCAAACATTTGGTGTATTCCTGAGGATAAAAAAAAGTAGCCTGAGGACAAAGCAGTGGGTGAGACTCAATTTCTAGCAGACAGCAGGGTTTGCTTCCGTCCTGCAACTGTCACACCATTGTCTCCTTTAAAAAAAATTAAAAATGGCTCGTAATCCTTTGTATTAACCCCTCTCCCCACCCCAGCACAAGGAAATCTTGTCTGTTAGCATTGAGAAAGTCTGCAGGGACATGCTCCCGGGGTGAGTCCCAGAGGAGCCCCAGGTGCCCACCACTGCCCCTGCACAGCTGCCTCCGGCACTGGAGGTGTCAGCTCAGCCGGGCTGCAGAGACCGGGGGAGAGGGGAGGGAAGCTGGTGCCGGTGGGGCCTCCCACCCTTCCTGGTGCTCCTCTCCCTCCTCGGGACGGAGCCGTAGCTGTGGTGGGTCTCAGCTCGCTGCCCAGCCCCAGGGGCTGCGGTCCATCCCCCTGCCTACTAAGAGTGGCTGCGGAGGGTGGCCCTGAGCCCACCCTGCTATGGCCCGAAGGACGTGATTTGGTACAAACTGTCTGCGGCTTTTCATCCAGGCCACCAGCAGAAGCTGAAGAGGCTATCAGCCCCTGGGACAGCCTTTTTCTGACTTACCAAACACGTGATGAAAATCATCTTCTAGTCCAGGGCTCTTGTTGTCATACCCGGTGCCTCAGAGAAAAAGCTTCTTCCATGTGGCAGCGTTATGTATAATTTCAGGTGGTTGTGTTGCATGTGGAGAAGGAGTCAAAGGAACAGCATTCGAGACAGTTAAACCATAAGATGAAACTGATTTGTATTTGTGCATTAAAGGCATGACCTTCTGTGACAGTCTACTGTTTTTTCAAATTCCTGTTCATTAGCAATAGGACAGGAGAATGATGTATGTCCACCTCTGGTTTCATACAGAAATGTTTCTCAGTGTTTGACCAATATAGTTTTGCTTAGTCCTACACCACCCGAGCACCCCAAACGTCTCCCAGCAAAGCTGGAGTCTTGCTTCCAAGCCCAGGAGTTGGCAGTGCAGCCACCCCAGCTGCTTTGGTGTAGTTCTCCTGGTGTAAATCAGACACACTGCGACCTTCCATTTCTGGTCAGGTAGTAATAATGGGGCTTTGGCTTCTTGTCTGAAAAAATAACCGTTGTGGCTTTTTGTTTGCTAGTATTTCCAGTGCAAGGACAGGATTAAACAGGTGGAGGAAATCTTTGCTGACCCCGCAAATGAGAGTAGAAAGCGAGACTTAGGAGGGAAGGACCCGTCTCCACCTGAGCTGCTAAAAAAGATTGAGCAGGTAACATCACTTATCATGTCACAATCTCTCCCACTGTAATTGACCTCTTTTAGAAAAAGCGAATGGTATCTTTTAGTTTTATAATAAACTTCCTGTAAGAGGAATTAAAATAATTATGATTGGCTAATTGGAAGTCCAGCCCAGCTCCTGCTTTCCAGGACAACTGGCTGTGGGACATTTTGACTTCCTCCTACAAAGGCTGGAGCGGTGGCGAAGAACATGGGCTCTGTGCGGAATACCTGGCTCCGCAGCATCCTCTGCTAGCTGGCCTGTTTGCATCATTGGCACTTCAGTGCAGATCCTTCTGCTTCACTACGGGAAGGCACAGAAAAGGCAGCAGAGGGAAATAAATGCAAAATAAACAACTGCTAATGAATGAACTTGTCATTCCACTAGCCATTCCACCGCAATGCTCAGGCTGTGAGCTGGAGGCAGTCCCACTACCCTCTTAACAAAGTCTGCATATGTTACATAGGATCAAACATCCTTTGCAGGGTTTGGTTGTACTGCTTCGTTTCCATGCTGAACAGGGAGCGACAGAACAGGTCTTCATGGAAGGGGCAGCCAGGCCAGCCAAGCAGCTGCACGCCTGACTGCAGCATCGCCGACGGCTGCCAGAGAAGTCTTCAAAATGAAGCATTAGGTCCAATATAAAATCCAATGTCAGGGCACCTCCTGTATGGCATATGGGGGGAAGGTAAAGGAATGGAATGAGCAACCATGGTATTTTCTTAGATATTCTTGTTTGTCCCTTTTATAGGGGCACAAAACTCCCCCCACTGTATTTAGTGTTTGGGGAGGATTCACACAGGGCTGTGAAGGTATTAGGGTACCGGTGCGCTTGAAGCAGTACACACCTAAGTTCTCCTTTTGAAATCGAGTTTGTAAGGATTTACCATGAACGCTTCTGCTTGAAGTACTTGAGCTTTTTGCTTTACTGTCCCATATTCCTTGACAGGAGGGAGCTCTGCATAGCCAAGCAGGCTACAACACAGCCCACTATTACCAACCTGCACATTAAAAAGCAGGGTTCCTTGGAGTCATGAGAGAAGTTTAAATGTTCTCTTTCAATCTCCTTGTGATTTTGATGTCCTTTTAGTTGCACATACCTTCTTTCTTAGTCTTTGGAGCCCATACTTTCTTTTTTTTTTTTTTTTTAGCAGCAGGAGGGAAAAGTTATTTAAAGCAAAAGCTGAAACCTTCTTTTTATGGCATGACTCAAGGAACCAGAAGGTGAAAAAAAAAAAAAAATCACTAGAAAAAAACCATTGCTTTCAAGAAAATGACAGCAAGGCAGTAATAATGCTGGTGTAATGCCTGCCCCTCAACAGGGCCCAGTCTGATACAGAACTGAACAACTGACAGTAACCAACTGAACCAACTTTGGCCTGATACGTGGCAGAGAGGGTGAAAACTTTGAGAAAACTGATGGTGAAGTGATTATTTATGTCTGTTCACCAGCATTATTTCAGCAGCTCTCGAAGCAATCACAGGAATACCTTGTGTTGCACCTTCCCCTGTCATTTACGTACACACCCGATATACTGCTTCTCACTGCAGCTAGAGGTAGAGCTGGTGCAGAAAGAGGCGAAGTTGCTGGAGACAGATTTTCTCTACGAGCACGTTTCCCGGCTGACAGACAGAATCCGTGCCACGGCAGAGAATGGGAAGCAGGAGACACTGCTGTTAGCTACGAGGGTAAGAAAGGCATTGCACGCTCTGCTTGCTGGCCTGTATGAAATGAAATATCTGGGCAAGAGGTAAGATGACTCACATGCAAATTACAAAAGTGGCTGGAAATAGTGATAGGCAAATCATATGTTAGTCTTCAGAAATCATAGACATTTAGTAGTAACGGTAATATAGACATAGTGAGAGCATTAGGTGAGTGTACCTTCTTTTTGAGAGTTGCACCATAAATAGTACCTTTCACCAAAATATAGGATTACTTATTTTTCAGGTAGGTGCTTAGAAACTTGGTAGAATCCTCCTTTTGCATGTGTACTTAACAGCCCTTCCACTACAAACACATCAAAGGCTAAAAAGAAATAGGGAAAAGCCAGGTAAGTTCTACTCCAACATATAAAAAGAGAAACTTGATATCTGGCTCAAAGTTTCTTTGTTATTTAGGTAGCGAGAACCAAACAAGAAAGAAATATAATTTTCAATATAGTTACTTTTATATAATTATAGCTATTTCCTTTTAACTGCCAGTAATATTGTTTAGGAAAGAGCAAAAATCTTCTCACCTCCACCTCCTTAACAAAAAAGCTCCAAGTGGAGCAGAGCTGAGTGAAAGAGAGAAGAAAAATGCAATGTAATTATTGTAAAACAAGGCCAGGGTTGATTTTTTTTTCTTAGGTGTTGGGTTTGGCACTCAGAAAGGCTTAAATCACAACACATCTTTATAGCAGCAAATCTTTAGTTTTCCACAGACAGAGAAATAACATGGCTGTTACTTGGGTTTGTGAAATTATGGCCACTAGCTAATAAATAACTGTAAAAATCGCAGCGTGCCAAAAGTTACATTCACAAGTGCTCTGACTCTCCTCTATTAGTCACTTTAAAAGGAGTATTTAAGTTTTGTTGGGCTTTTTTTGTTTAAATCATCTGCAGTCAGACTCAAGGATTCCTGTCCCATTCCTTTTCTGTTCGTCCCCCTGCCAAGGGTAACTTCACAACCCACAGTCCCACTGTGTCCACATTGTCACTCAATTACCTTGTAGGGATCAGGCTTATTACACTTACATTACGAAGTTAATTGTGCACAGGATCAGTTGGAATCTGGGTTTAACACCTGCCTCTGAGTGCAACAGGAGTTGTGCTATTCAGCTGAAAAAGGCAGGAAATAAATACAAACTTTTCTGTGTCTTGTACTGAAGTAAATGTGACTTCTATGCTGCCAGTTTCTGTGGTTTCAAGCGTATGCAGAGGCACACATCCTGTTTCATTAAGTCATTTTCAAGTATTGAACTGGTTTTAAAAACTGAGTCAAGTTGGACTTGTTTTTACATAATACTTACCTAAGTGTCATGCCCAGTAAGTTAGGGCTTCCCTTTAGACACTAAGATGTAGTTGTTACTTATTCCAGACAAATGAACTGCAGAAGAAGATAAAGGACAGAACCCAGAAGACTATGGCTGTTGTTGCAGAGCTATCCATGAAGCAAGCACTTGCCATTAAACTCCAGCAGGAAATGAGAGACAAAGAACAATTTTTGATGACTGTTTCATCAAGGATCGATCAAGGCCTTCCTCCTCCCAAAGAAACAGAAAATGAATGGTTGAAGATATTACGCAATGAGAAGATGCATAGAGAAGCAGCTGAAGTCAGAGCTAAAGTAAGTTTTTGCCATACGTTGCCATCAGGTCTTCAGCCCCATCTTTTTGCTGCTCTAGCTTGTTTTTCTGAAAGAGCTGTACTAGCTCACTGCGTAGCTGTTGGCTGCCAAACACGGAGCTCCAGGAGTCAGCAGAGATGGTGGTATAGACAGAACTACAAAAGTGGTACATTGCGGGTTTGTGGAGCTTTAACTGTAGTTGGACACACTGGTTATTGAATCTTAACAAGAGAATACACTAAAAGGCAGACTTACCTTCAATTATGAAAGTAATTTGTGTGACCATGTTTTGGAATGATGGGTGAGACAGTCAATCAGAGAAGGACTGCTTTCCATTTGATTTCAAGGTAAAGCTGCAGAAGGTGGGGTGTGGGTTCAGGACAAATAAGTTTAGCATCTTCCACATACCAGATGCAGTGAACATCAGAAGCAGCAAGAAATGAGGTTGCTGGGCAAGACACGGAGGGCAGGCAGGGCAGCTTATCAACTAGTGCTTCAAATTATACCCTGCTGGATACTATGCCTCCATAGTTGAGACCATCAGTGATCCCTGAGCAAATTGCTCCCAGAGGAAAAAAAAAGTAGTATAAAAATTAGATGTGCATACTGAGGGAACTCTTGCTGATCGGTAATTAGCTTTGCTATATGAATCCTTTAGCTGATCACTCCGAAGGAATCTGATAGGTGCACAAAGCTGGGAGAGGAATACACTGTGCATACACTTCAAAAACTTGAAGTCACGTAGAACTGCTGCAGCAAAACTGGTTTACAGTAAGAAACTTCCCCGTCATTAACACTTCTGCTCACACTGTGACTCAGTTTCCTTTCAGTGCTGCGGATACAAGCTCACTGCAGTAACTGTATCGAGAAACAGCTGCTGTCAGCCTAAATAGAGCCATGTTTTGGAGCATCGCAACTATTATTTTGTTCTTGAGATGTTCTGTGCACGCTTATTACAACTTTTATAAGTTCATCTAATCTGTTTTCTTCGCAAACAACAAAAGCATTACAGGCTTAAACTGTATACTATTTAAAAAGAAACTCACACCTACACGGTCAATAACTCATGCTTTCCTTTCAATGAACAGTTAACACCTCTCTGGGTTTTGTGGTTTGCTAAGGACTAGACTAATGGTGTTACCTTTGTTAGGCATTCTGTACGTTGGCTCAGGAGAGTACTGGAGTTTTAAAGCATATAATCGCTAAGTGATCAAAATGTGTTTCTTTCACAGCATGCTGCAGAAGAGGAACAAGCCGCTCCCGGCTGTGTCTGCACGACAGCTGAACAACGCCCAACTGCCTATATCCCAGATGATGAATACAGTCTCCCATTGCCACGGCCCTATGGTGCTCTGGCTCCTTTCAAACCAAGTGAACCTGGTTCAAATATGAGACACTTCAGAAAACCTATTGTAAAGCCAATTGAAATCTGAACAGACAGCACCTAAAGCAGCAGAGGCCATTACTGAATCTCTAGGGTCAATAGCATTTACACTGCACTGAAGGAATGTCCATCAGTGTCTAGCCAAATTCCATATGAAAACAAAAGTATTGATAGTGCCAGAAGCATAGCTAAATAGTCAGCGATACAAGTTCCCTTCTCCTGGCTAGGAGGAGCCTGGTATCCCAAATGCAGTGCAGTATTTTAAAATGTTAAGAAAAATGAGTGATATTCATACAACGCTTATTTTTTTTCCAGGTAAAGTTTTATATTATAAAACATAATCAGATGCAATATTTCATTAAAAAGGTTAGAAAATCTTCTCCTGTTATTAATATAATATGAACAAAGTCCCCGCTGCTTATACAAATACACGAAGACAGCTTTCTGCAGCCTGGGGTTGGAGTTTACGCTTGCCAGACAAATTTTAATTATATTGAGAAAAATATTCCTTCCCTCTATGCAGTTACTGAGAAGGCTACAACTCTTGCTTCACTGACGACAATGACAAGGGAATGACCACGAACTTGCCAAGTCACCCCTCAGAACTGGATCTTTTTATTTCACTGGTTAGGAACAGGAAACATCAGTGGAAACTGCTCAGAGAGATACTGAAAACCTCCAAATTCTGTCAGATTGTCAATCAGTTTCACTAGTTTTAATAGTCTGAAACTTTGACAGAGTTATTTTTAAATCCAATAAAGGCTGCAGAAATCCTACATATCAGCACTGAATGTTTTTTCTCTGCATAGCAAACCACTATTACTATTTTAAATTGATGTCACAGTTCAGAACATAAAAAAACCAACACTGGTTCAGTTATATATAAATAAAAGTTGAAAATTAAGGAAAAACAATCTCCATCATTTCTGTTTGAAGCTGAGGTTTGAACTGTAACACTACAAGTTGTAAGGAAAGAATTAAGTAAAACACTGTCCAAGCCACCGTTAAGGTAAATTTCTGAAGAACTTTTTTCTTATCCTGTATTGCTTACAATATATTATACATATCTTAAAAAAACAAAACAAAACCCTGTTACAGGCACTTTAAGAAGATTATATTTTGTGCTAATTACAAAACTGAATATATTAGAATCCAACTCTAAAGGCAGAAGTACCATAAGATAACACATGACCACCACAAGGAATTAATACAGCATTACTGATGCATTATATACAGAGACTGACTCATCATTTGTTATCACCTGCTCTACATAAACACACCAAGAAATCATTTTATTAATCTAAATGAGTAAACAGTTACTGTTTTCTTGTTACTGTACAATACAACTGGACTACCTTTTTCAGGATTGTCTATCTTGTTAAAATAATTGATCTTAATACCAATTTTCACAGCATGTTTTGATACCTGCTGCACTTCCACTTACTTCAGCACTTCAACATGAAACAATGAAACCACAGATATCTTTCATTGGAAACCTGGGTTTGTGTCAGATGAATTTCTCTAGGATTTATCTAGAAGTCAGTGATTTCAGCAAACAACATTTAAACTTAAACACAAAAAAAAGTTGGTTGCATACTTCTGCGTGAATACTTTTATGTAAGAGTACCACAGTTAGGTTTCTTCAACAGCATGTTATTTCAGGAATATTTGAGGCCCAAGAGTGTCATAGTGTGTTTGAGTGCTGTTTCCTCTACAAATCTTACATTAATGTGATCTTGTTCTTCATATGGATGCACACCTAGAAAAACATTGTGAGAAAGTTATTTAAAACATCGTAAGTGTTCTTGTACACTTAATCCTACAGTCCATTAAACATCTTCTCATCTACAATACTGAAAGATAAGGTAATAGATGGACCTGTGTTTTTATTTACACAAAATACCTACAGTTTTCAGTGGAGTCATCTGAATGCTCATCCATGGCAGAAACTTTCCTGTTAATGGGGTACCAGTAAACAACCGACCATCTCTGGAGGCCGCTAGGGACTTCGTACTAATTCTACACTGGAGATCCAAAACAAGATTTAAGCACAGTGGCTATGTTTGTTCCAGTACATAAAATGCACCAGGGCATGTTCTTATATGCTTCTATATGGTTTAACTCCTTTTCCTCCCCAAATGGGTGATATCCATACATGGACAATCCTGTTTTAGCCTTCAGGTCCTTATCCTGAATTTATGTTGTTTATTATTATAGGCACAGCCCGTGACGCTAAGAAGTATAATGCTTCCCTTAATGCACCTTGCTTTTTCAGTGGAATTCAAAATCTTCAGATGCTTAGGTTCACTGTATGAAGCAAGTGCCCTAACCAACTTGAATTTAATTTCAAAAAAAGAACAGCATTGAAATAAAAAGTGCCTGGTGCTTCAGAGCACCTCCTAACCTAGTGATCTGGGTACTGTTTTCTGAGGTGGAAGATCTGATTTTGGTTGCCTCTTAGCCACCATACTGTATAAATAAGGAACAAGCCCTTCTCCCCATTTGAACACAGAATAACAGCTACCACCATGTTGTACGTGAACCTTGTTTCACTACATGTGTTCTGAAAAATGCAAATTTGCCAATTGGATTCAACACACAGAGGATTTGGATGAAGGGATATGCAGCGAAGAAGCCCCCTGACAATTCCCATCAACAGAAAGATGACCAAACCTACGTGTTCAGACAGCGAGTTTTAGAACTCAGTTATATCAATAGAGTCAGGATACAGCTGAGCGTGAGCATCAAAGGGTAACAATTATTGGTCTTCCAAAGCACAGAACGAACATTACCTTGATTCTCTATCTCTGCCAGAATATTAGTCAGGTAGTTAAGTGGCAAAAACTCTACAGGTACTGAGACTCTCTCAGGGATAGGCCTGCTACACTGTAAGGGAGAATATTGCAGGTTAGTTCACAAAGTCGCACAGTGCCAAGTTTCAGTGTTACCTTTAGTGTGTTACAGTCAACAGAAAGGTCAGGAATCTCAACGCTGTCAAAGCAGAAGATTTAAAAAAAATGTCCTATGTGCTCTTACCCGCCTGTGCCCCAGCTTCTCAAGCAAAAGTTTCACATACTTCCGTGCAATTAAATTAGCATTTATTGGATGATTCCAAAACTGGTGGACCTTCTGACCAAGAGCCTAGTAAGCAAAAAAACAAAAGCCAAAAACCTGAGAACATAAACACAGGACAGTGGAAACTTAGGAGGGAGAAAAGGAGGAAAAACATGGAAACAAAATCCAGGCCGTAACATAGACTGCTTTACTGCTTTGCTTTCAGACACTGATGACAGAAGCTAAGATGTCACCATTTGTAGCCACAGAGCCTTCCTTTCATAGCCAGTAACTAAGAGCTTACAATATGCTCCCAAAATGTGGGATACAATCAAAACCTTGCTACTCAGTACCCACTAAGCTACTCGGTAAGTTTCTATCAGTCAGTCTGTCCCATTACCTCTGTCCCACTTTGCATGTGTACTTAAATATTAATTGAGGCTTAAGATGACCGTTTATCCTTTACTGTGACTTTTTGGTTTAGATCCATTTTCTCCCAAAGAATAACAGAGATACCCCATTTCTCAATGCTCTGTTCAGAACAGGGCTTCTCTCAGGCTCAGTCTAAGGAATCTTACAAAAGCAGAACGTCGACAAGGAGAGCTACTGGGAAGAAAATTTGCATCCCATTATTTAGAACGTTTTCCTGAGAATTGATAATTGTGATTCACATTCTCAAAGGCAAAAGAGATTCAAACCCAGATGTCCCAAAGCTTCCAATCCTAACCCATAAGCAAACAAATATGAACACACGGTGAAATTAGCTCCACATTCTGCTATTTTCCGTATCTAGATCTTCCCCACCACCACCACATTTTCAGTTGTATTGCAATACGAACTACTGAAAGAGTTAATTTAGGAAATGCTGGACAGTTTCAATGGTGCTTAAATACTTGCTTCTGATGCAACTGGAGTCAGCTAGTGAACATAACCTGCTCAAAATAGTCCGAGTCACCCCAAAGTGTCCTCTTTGGCAAGCAAACTATTCTCTGCATTTTTTCCCAAAGCTGTAAATAAACACAATGAGGCACTGAGACTACTGTGCCTAACTAGCAGTACATGTCCCCTAAAGCACTCACAGCTCAGCCCCTCGCATTGAAGCGCGGTTGGAATGGTGTACCCCACCCACCAGGCCGACAGCTCAGAGAGGCCCTGTGCTGACCCCAGCTCACCAACCCATGCCCAAAACAAGATACAGAGGACAAAGAACATCCTGTGAAGTTCTCCTTCCCTACTCATTCTCGACACTGCTGCCAAATAAAGAAGCCCTTGTTAGAGGAAAACCAAAGCGGCAGTTCTGGCCATTTGAACTATACATAACAGCCCATAATGAGCAAACAATAAGCAACTTATGTTGAGAAAAGCCTATTCTACAGCAAGGCACTCCCCAAGGGGGGATCCCCGGTTTTCCTCTGCTCACTGAGATGTTGTGCTTCCTCTGCAGTACTGTGGTGTGCACTAAAGAACAAAAGGGGAAAAGGAGAAGTCAGTCTCTCCCATTCTGTTGGAACTTTTAATGGACCATCAGTAATCGGTTCCAGCATGTGGCTAAACAAGTCACCTGACCAATAGGCGAGGCTGGGAGATTTCACAGAGGGGGAGAGCTTGGAATTCAACCCTACCACAGAGTTGTGATGTGATCAGGTTTGACAGCTTTTACTGTACCAGCTTTTGAACATATTTGATAAAATGAATAAACTCAAATGCAGAGGTCACAAGTGAAAAAGGCATTTGTGGATGCTATAAAAAACAAACACAAAAATAAATCCTCTTTAAACCCTGTAAAACCATTACTGCTTTATGCAGATGAGTACTCAACAGAACACTGTCAGTCTTGTCTGTCTGATTCCTGCAGGGTACTGGAGACACTGTAAAACGCTATGGACAAACCTATAATTTAAGTTGTCAGGGTACCCTACAGGTCATGAGCAGCAGATGGAGAAACTGTGCAGGTTCAGGTTATAGCTGTGATTCAAGTAGGGCACAGATAAGTCTTCCATTGGTTTGATCCTATGCACAGGGAGGAATTCCCTATCTATTCCAAAATCCAGGAAATGACATGAAAGTTATTAGTTACCTCAGGAAGCCTCATGACAATACTGAACTTCAGCTTTTCATTCTCCTCAGTGTCATCCAGATCTACAAGGGAAAGGGAAAAAACCAACCCACCACCATTACTGGTAACCACATAACCAAACCTTTCAACTCTCACTTAAGACATTCTGAATAAATACAATTTCTGTAATGAAATGAAAATTTTAATTTTAAATAAGGGCTATTAGGAGTGTTATTTATGTTTATACTGTTTATATAAAATTTTTTTGTATATTTGTATGCAACGTCACCATTTTACGTAACAATTTATACAGTAATTCAAACATGTTTTGACTAAGTAGAACTTCCCATATTTATAGTATTTCATTTACCAAGACCAGGCACTGACCATTACTACATATTTGTCCCTTTTCTTGAACACCAGAGAAACAGCATATTACAAGGGAACGTGGTTGCAGCTGTGATGAAATGCATTACTGTTTGAGTTGTATCACGGTGCTGCTCCATCCCAGGAAACTTATGCTACAGTTCTCTCTTCCTCCCTTCTGATCTCAAAAAGGCAACTAACACAGGTGTGATGCTAACTGAGCCTGCAACTGCCAATTTGCCTCACTCCCCATTTCATTCCAAAACCTTAGGCTCTTGATTACTGTATCGATTCATACAGAACTGATTTTAACTCCCATCTTTAGGTAACCTTACGATATATTTAGAAGACATTCACAACCTTGATATTTACTAAAAATATTGGGATGCTGGGTCAGGTAGGCTTTTGTTTACTTATTTTCAATTTTTACTTCCTAGCACTGAGATTCTAGCCATTTGCTAATCCTAGCACTAGTCACAGAAATCCCCCAACAAATTCTATGATGATCTTGAGTATTCACTTTTCTAAGAAGTCCCAAGTGGAAAAATGATAAACTCAAATTCTCCCCAAACAGATATTTCTTTGTCTACTACAGTAAGGATCGATCACATAGTCCGAGTCCTAAACGTCTCCTTTCAGCTGGCCAACACCATCAGCTACAGCCCTCACTGAAAACACACTCTGGAAGAAGAACCGAGTCTCCTGGGCAGTAAATCCTATGTCTGAGTTTGAATGGCTGAAAGGACAGCACTCCCAATTAGCTGGCTGATAACAAATGAAACATGAAACTCACTGTACCTTTCAGCAATTTCCTGACACATGTTTCTGTCAAATGCAAGACTCCATTATCAATATAGTGCAGGAGGGTGTGCAGAGGGAGACATCGAACACCAAGCCCCAAGTGCAGAGTGTGAAAACCTATGAAAGAGAAACTTGTTTGGTACAACAATATATTATTTTTTTCTACGTCTGTATTAGAGACTGGCATTACTTTAGCTAAAGCCAACACTCTCCTTAACTTCTGACTGTTTCTAGTTGGTGAGAAAGTCAGTTTATCAGAAGTCACGTAGTCTTATTTAGGCATTTTTTAAGTCCTCTCAAGTACCATCCTCTCAGAAAGAGGAAAGCCAAGGGGACTGAAAACATTCATTATAGTCACACACAGCCATTAAACATCTCCAAGCTGTTGCCTTATATCTGAATTGTTCTATTAATTTGTCTTTTATCTCCCTATTTCCTCCCAATTAATCAAAACCTGAGGCCTTGCCACCCCCAGTATGTGGCTGCCACCCACACATTCCCACAGGCAGCGTTAAGACTTCAGTTTCTCAACATCAGCCAGATGATGGTCTTGCATCACATGACACCATTACATGGCAGCATTTGCACCCACACAGTGTAAGTTTGAGGGGCAACCTCATACCAAAACCAGTTTCAAAGACTGGTGACAGATCAGGAAATACAAACTAGAAAGATTCAAACAGAATCAGAAAGCATTATGAAGTTAAGTCGTCTTTCCCTAACAAAAATAAGCAAGTGCTTTGAAGAGATTCTAAGCGATTATGAGGACCTCTAGGAAATAAATGAAGATCTACTATCAAAATCAGCTCTTCCATCAGGGCTGGAGGTAATCCTTTCAGGATAAAACTGAAAAATATTAGCAGGGCAACAGCATGAGAAAAAACACTCTTTTTTTTTGCTCCAGGATAGGATTTTCCATGACACTAAAGTCTAGCTGTCTAAGAAAAATATATAAATAAACCAAGTCTAAATCTTAGTTCTGAGCTAAGACCATGCCCAAGCATTCCACTGGAAGCTGAAAACAGAGAACTAAACCTCTTATTTGTTGTCTGTATTTGTCGTAACTATTCAGTTTTGTTTCATTTCACTTGCACATGTTTATGGAGCGTCTTCCCCTCTGTAACTGTCTTGAATAGATTTGAATATTGCCAAAGCTAACTTCACACATGTGCTGCATCTACTGCTCTTCCAGGAGGAATTCATAGCATTGCTCTCCCCATGTATGATTAGAACAGCAAAACATAGGACTTACCAGGAGGTAAAGGCATGCACATGCCATTTGCAGCTTCCAGAATCCGACTCATGATGTGGAACACTGCAAACTCTCCTGCACTTCCTCTCTCATCACTGTATTAACAAAGTAGCAACATATTAGGAACCTGAGATGCCCACACTCTCCTAGCTATGTGGTCAATTTGTTGTACTACATGTGCACTAAACGCATGCATTTTGGGTGAACTGTCATGGGATGCGATCTTGTTTGCTTAGGTGTCTGTCACCTGTCGTACTGACATTCACAGTGGAGTAAGCACTGACTGTTCAAGTGAGTAGTATTGTTGAAGACCAAAATTATTATGCCCATATTTTAAAAGGCAGGCAGAAAACTTTAACAAATGAGTTGCTCACAAGCAGAAGATGCAGGAATGAAGCTGGTATCGCCTCCAAACTTCTTTCATTATTCGATGTACCAGATTCAGCTAAAACAAAAAAGAAAAGACTGAATGTTTCTAGGAGCCTGTGTACAGCAGGGCCTTGACCTTCATTCATATCACACATCAGTTTATGTTAAAAACTTATCATGAGACTCCTACTAAGACTTCAGTATTTATCTTCAAGAGGCTTAAAATCTGAACTGATTAAGATTTGAATTGTAACTGAATTGCCCTATTCCAGAAATCTAAAGTAAGTGCTTCCAGCTCATCAAAGCATTGTGTACAACATGCAGCATCTTAACACATCATGCTTCTTGGGGGTCAACTGATCTTACGCTCTTACATCAAATTCTCAAAAATCTGTTTGCCATGAAAGCAAAAACAGCACGTCCAAGTAGCTGAGCATTCAGCAAGGAAAGGTTCCTAGGGCCCAGACAAAACTGGATGATGCTGAAGACAGCAAAATACTCAGTTTGCTGAAAAAACTCTGCAGGAAGAATCACAAATCTAGTCCTGGCAAGGAGGAAAGGTGAGACAAGCAAAGGCCTCTGCTCTATTGAGTTTCCTTTTTGTCCATAGTGAAATAAAGCAATCCCTTGGCCCATATTGTTGCTGCTTTGCGCTCCCAGGCTGACCTCCAGTACAGACTATTGGCATACAAAAGCCACAAACCCTGGTCTCACTTGGGCCTTCTAGGCTTCTGCAGCTGAAGGAGAGAAACCACGCATGACAGAGTTGAAATAACTTCCTCTAGTCAGCCCCTCATGGTTGTCATGTGTAACCACTTCCATACCTCAGCAAGCGAATTGAGACATTTCCTCTACACCTTTTATCTCCTGGCCTCAAAAGTGCACTAATCAATCAATCCCAGGAAACTCTCAGGAAGCAAGTCTGACCCCCATTTTGCAGAGACATGTCACAAGAACTTACAAACCCTTCCCCCGCTCCCTGACATGGCCAGAATCCAGGAATCCTTTTCCCCTCTCTCTCTTCTCATAGGCTCTGCCCCCTCCAACCCTCTAACTTGTCTTGTCACAGGCTCCGAGCAAGAGAGAAACAGGACACACAGGAGAAGCTCGTATGCAAAGGCCAGAAGAGGAATATTGGTCTTCAATAATGCTCGTGAGTGCTCTCCTCTGTACCTTGGCCAAGGTACCTCTACAAGGTAGCACCTTTTCCTTCCACCCTCCATCACTCTCTCCAGCCTTGCACAGCTACCTGACACAGAACAACCGCTTTCCATCTTCACACTTTCTGGATGTAGTGGAAAGCTCCAGTTTAATCTCTCTGGAGTATGGCAAGTTTTCTCCACTCATTTTCCAGGAAATGGGTGATTTCCAGTTTTCAGAGAAGGGTCACAAGAACAGCATCTGCTGCCAGAATTACTTTCATCTCTGGCCAGAACACAGCTAAAACCTCTGCATTGGGAGCTACAGCTGGACCTGAAGATCAGTGTTGAGGTGAAGGGAAGCTTCTTACAAACTCCAGAATCACCTCTTATTATTTGTGCAACAAAAATTGCATTGGTATGATACTCCAGAATCAATATTCTTTGCTTAACAATACAGCAAACTGTACAGCTTTCGCAGCATATAGTAAGACAACAATTTCTTAAGCCAATGTCAACCTAGCTAACGCAACATACTTAAATCTTAAATACATGCATGCTTGTGACATGGTACCCCCACCAACAGCACCACTCACTTTGGAGATCAGCCATAATGGACATCGTAGAAAATACATACAGAAATAGAAGCCATGTCTCAAACTTTTTTCAGTATTTAACACACAGGACAACGTTCATGAGAGAAAGGAAGTGTTATCTTTTTATAGAAGCAACACAGACAACGTTATCTGTTTTATAGAGGGAGCACAGGCAGCTTCCTCTCCCAGGCTAGTAGCAGGTCTCTGGGGGAGCCAAGTTAAGAGCTAAACCTATACCTTCATGGCAAAGCTATTGTTCATTTAGTAACAAAAATGTACAACATGACGTTTTTCTGGGCAAGTATCAGAAGCCATTTCCCTGGAGTGCTCTAAACTAGTGAGAGAAAACATGATCAACAGCAAGACAGTGCATGCAGTAGGGCCTAGGCTGACACTGGCAAAGCACCTTGCTGTCTTCAAACATCTGTATTTCCAGGCAAAGGTGATGAGTACACTGAAGTTCCACTACAGTCGTTTGGAACCACAAGTGCTCAGCTTCTGTGGCTGTTTCTACAGGAAAGATATAGAAGCAGCCAAAGAAAACAATCAGGAGCAAAGGAGAAAAGGAAGGGAGACAAGGTCTTGCTGTCTTCCAGATCCCTTCCTGTTCAGGGGATACAAGACAGTCCTCCTCCTTCTGCGGAAACTCAAATTCAAATGGTGTCTGTCTTCTATTCCTCTGCAGTTGAGACCACATCAGATGATAGCTAGCCACAGACATCAGTGAAAAAGCTGCAGGGGCTGCAGCAACTTTCAGGGAAATTTCAACAGCTTATTCTGGTCTGCCTCTTTCCTGTGCCACAGGCTGGCTTTTCACTCTGTCCCCCGCTTCCGCTTGCTGTCAGGGCAGCAAATGTCATGCTGCTTCTCTAAGTTATATCCCCCCTTTCCTGACCCACTGAAATGAAAAGAGTGAGAGAAACAGATACAGAGTAAAGCTAAGACAAAGGGATTGCAGGGCAGAGAGAGAATATGGACATAGAAACAACTACTGCAGGCTAGGTGGCACGTAGACTGGTAACCAGGCGTACTCAGGCTCTGCAGACCTCCTCAGCAAACAAGGGAATTCCCACTGAGACATTTCATTCACACTTCCCCAGGTTACTTCTCTGTATACAAATACACACAGTTCTCTGATAGCAACCAGCCACACCAGTCTGTTGGTTTATGAGAAACTGTCTGTGCTCCCATGTTCTGGCTACTTCGACTTCAGCTGCAATTGATTTATACAGTGGCTACACACCACAGAGCCCTATTTTCAGCCACTCCTTTGCTCCTGAATGTAATAAAAAGATATTTTATGAAAGCAGACAAGCACATCATTTCAGGTCTCTTCCTGTTTCATCAGTTTCAGTAGCTCAGCTACATGCTGCTGATGCTGCAGAAAACTGTCAGAAGAATCAAAACAATTCATTCCCCTGAAGAACTTCAAAGCATTTAGGATATAGAAAGGTTTAAGATGCAAGAGTTTCTGATTAGGATGAGGGGAAACCCAAGCCTAACAATGAAATAATTTCTAAAGATTTACAAACAGCACCTAAGACATGCCAGCCAGAGGGCAAAAGCAATTTTTAGAGACATCTTTGTTTACAGTAGCTTTTCTAAGAATGAGAAGTCTGTAAACTGAGTTGAGAGAATTCTTACTTTTAGTGACATTAAAAAAAATAATCCTGAGAGTTTGCTAATGGGGAGGGCTGAGATTTGTTTTGATTGTAAGAATTAGTCTACAATAATTTAGTCTCGCAGATCAAGGCTGCACAGGTGTTTTCATTTTTTTATCTTAGTTTATGTTAAGAATGAACAAATGGTAACTGGAAAACCAATGAAAGGAGAAGAAACATTCCGCTTGTGCTTTTTTCAGCACTGTTTTCAGGTATGAAGCTTTGGTTCATGCTGTACTGTTCCTATTTTAATCAGCCGCTAGTTTTTCTTTCCTATAAAGATACAGAAAACAAACTGCTGATTACCAGTGAAACAACTTGTCAAGCTATAGAGCGAGGCCTGAACAGAAAAGGCAGTAACCTCAGTGGAAGCTGCAGAGCTTCAGAGAACATTGTAACATTGACAGCACAACCAATTTGCACAGGACTTCCGAAAAAATGCAGGCACCAGTAGCCTCAAGAAAGTTTCCTGAGATGGACATCCCTAGAAATCAGCACTGTGGGGAGTTTCTACTAAACAATGTGGCAAGGCTAGCACAAAGACAAAGAACATGATTTACTAGTTGCCATGTGAGCTTTTGTGGACTCTGCATTCTGCACTTAAAGGACTTGATGTTGAGACAGACAAAACCAGGTACAATTTCCACGCACAAGAGTCACTGTTTTTACAGCTTATTGTTTTAAAAGTTTCTCTTAAGAGGACGAAGGACAGAAAAATAAGAATTTGGAAAGCAAATTTTCACTGTTGTTTACATGGATTTCTTCAGGCAAAACTCTGTCTCCTGTTACACTCACAAAAAGCCCATCAAAATCAGTATGTAGGAGTAGTGATGATTTACTGTCCTGTCATACTGGAGTGAAATCTTTTTTTCTTAATTTGTATTTCCCCTGATGGCACTTTCATTATTCAAGACATGCAGCAATGTATTCTACAGAAAAAAAAAAAATGGATCTAAAGACCATTCTTTCAACCTTCAGGATAAGTTCACACTTTCACTTCTGGGAGTAGACCATATTTGTACAAGCTGTAAAAGGAACTGTTTCTTCTGTATTGTGAGTGACCAATACATCTCTTTTTAATATTATTTAGGTATTATTATTTCCTTCAGCAATATATACAATATTAAGCAGCAACATATGGTTAAACATCTTAAAACCAATCTCCTCCCACCAAATACATGCTATATACACACAGTGCATACTCAAGAGACACCACCCTCCAACAAATACATGCTTGCTTACAATAGTGACTATGAAATCAAACTAACCAGGTTTGCAACGTAATCCAAAACTATTTGGTCAATCTTCTTTTTTCCTACATACTGCAGATGTCTCATAAGGTGATCCTTTAGCTGAACAACCATCTAGAAAAAAAAGTCAACAATTCAGTGTTCTTGTGGCATCTTCAAAAAGATGCAAAAGCTCCAGCAGGTGCAGGGCCTGATCAACAGGCATCAGCACAACAAAATGTTTCCCTGTTAAAGTCCAGTTCAGAGCGAGACCCCAAGCTACCACACCATCTTGCCGAATTCAACAGCAGATCTGAATAGTCAAAATGGTTACTTGGTGCAAATTCAGCAAAATGAGTGCTAAGTTGAACTTTCAATGACATTGAAGAAAAAAAGCTTACAGTTCTTACATGTCTCTGGATCAAGCCAAGCAAACAGGGTGAAAGAAGGATTTTAATATGAACATTGAATCCTGAGAATACAAGTATTTATTACATACAAATAAACCTGAGGAATTCTACGACAGAGGAAACTAACACAAGTACAGTTTGTGGCAGTAGCCAAGAACCCGAGAACCTGAGTGATTAATGGCAACTTCAGGTTAAACATTAATTGTAAAAGTCTTTAAAATCAGGTGGTTGTTATCATACAGTCCATGCCACTCCCTACCCTCTCCTTCCTGAAATATTCTCTGACCTCATGTAGCTTCTGCTGATTGCAACTTAAGTCCATGCTGGTTCTTTGCTAAGAATTGCTATGAAGCGTTATTTGTTTCAAAGCTCAGAGAAAAACTGAGGCAAATAAAATCTTTGTCTCAAGCAGTTTACAAGTAGATTAATCTCAGTGTGTCAGGACAGCAATACAGGTATTAGGAAAGCATAGACAAAAGAACAGCAGTGACCTTTTTTGGATCGGTCTGAATAAACTGCAGGGAAATATGCAGAGAAGCTTCAGAGAATGAGAGGCAGAACTTGGAAACAAGGGGGCAAGACTGCAAAGAATGAAAGTTTGCCTTAGATTTGGACAGACAGGACAGTGTTGATATGCACTTCACAGATGCAGTGCTGAGACCTTCCAGTGCATGCTGAAGAGTTTTATTTGGTTTTAATAGTAGGAGAACCAGAGAGAAGTGAAGATGTGTATTTAGACAGAGGGAGCACAGGTAGTGATTTGAGGTAAGATTTATTACCCAGAAGCATAAGTATGGCATATCTACCATAAGTATGGTAGATCATCAGTGAAAAGAGTGCAAAAGAGGAAGGGATCTCAGAATAGCCATAGCAGTTCCAGAAGTGAGGTAGAAGGAAAAGGAGACGGTAAAAAGGTGTTAAAGGAGCAAGAAGATCTGTGATCTTCTCTTTGAGGGAAGCGGTGGGTGGGGAATTCACCTATACATGTTTTAAGGATGTAAAAGTAGCCCAAAAATAACTGACAGATTAAGACGAAGTCAAGGACGATGGAATAACAGTTTCTAGCCAAGGAAAAGTTGTATTGGGAAAAAGCATTATGACAAACCAACCTTCTATCGCTTTTTTTCCCCTATGCCTTATGATAGCACGACTATAAGCGCTAAAACTTAGGAAAAACCATGTTTGTTCCATAACTACTCTGAGTGAGCTTCCACTCAGCGCTGGAACTTATAAGCTTACTCTTTACATTTGTTGAGGCTGTGCGTCCTCTAGTGCACACTGACAAAAGCACATACCAGTCCCATTAGCAACTGCTGCTGATCGTCTTCCTCTTGAAAGAGAGGTACTAGCCTTTCCTCTGAAATAAACAGAGCAAGAATCATTCAAGGACATGACGCTACAGAAATACCATGAGACTTCAACCAACTTCAAAAGTACTTCGAAACATACACAAACAAAGCAGAAGTTGTGGTTTGATCTATTCACCTACAGAACTAAGGTAGTAAAGAATCAAGGGCTTCATAAGAGAGAACTGAGGAATGGAAAATAACCCTGTATCTGCCATCTCCCTCAAGTGCTTAACATTGAGCATAGAGGAACACAAGCCTGTCACACCACTTTATGCTTCACTTGCATTAATCTTTTCTTTCATATTTAAGTAAGAGTTATCGCAGTGTGGTGATTCAGTAGAGCAAAGAGGCACAGAGAACCTTCTGGTAACACCAGTGCAAATGCATATGCTATTTAGATCTTGTCATTTACAAACCAACAAGCTAAAACAGCTGCATGGGTTTTCCAAGGAAATGGCTAGACAGAAAGTAAATACTCCGCAGAATCACCTCCCACTTGCCTGGTTCTCTCCCATGGTCTGGCTGCTTCTGTTGTTCAGATTTGCAGACCACTATGTAAAAGAACGCAGCTTTTCTAACTAAATGGGAAGAGGCTATAGCATCTACTGAAATTTAATACCCTGTATTTCCTAATCCGTGCTTCCTGTCTACTAACAGCAAAAGAAGAAAACCAATCTCCTATTTCATCATGTAGCATAAAATCAAGTCAACATTTTACAGACCCAAGTGCTAAATTTTTACAAAGTTCCTTCCAGCCGTCTTTGCTCACCTTGAAATATATTTACTCCACCACTTAGCAGCACAAAGGCTTGTGTAGCTTGATTTTAAAAGACCCAAAGAAAAATTTACAGGGAAGATACACTATATTGATGCTTGTTACCAGCTGGCAGCTATCTAGAAATTCTCTAGTAACAGTTATCAATAAGCACCTTTGAAAACATGAACCTGAGGCTAGCAAAGTTGATTCAAGGTCCCGCAAAGTCAGAGCCCATAGCAATAACCAGCAGTGGTGCGGATAACTGGTGTTAGGAGCTGGAAATAAATGCATTGAAAATTCTTTGCAATAAAAGGAGCAAGCAGCACTTAACATCAGCATCATTTCACAGCACACAGTGGCAGGGCACATAGAAGGCACTGATGTGCGAACAGCAGGAACATAATTTACTACTAAATTCAGTTTTACTTATTTGTGACAGAGGAACTGAGCATCACAAAATCTCAAGTGTTCCTGACCTAGGGAAATTCACTATATGTCTGCTTTCTCTACACCATGATTTTTCACCAGCCACAATCTCCTACTGTACACAAGTTCTAGAGTTGCAAAGGCAGCTATAAGTGGACAAGACTCAACAGTAACATGGCGTCATTGATACTCTGCTCCAGGAGAAAAATCGTGAAGAAGAAATCCTTAGACAGAGAAAGGTTTATAGCCTATGTTGTTAGATCCAATACGAAGCAGGAACTTCATTTTCAAGTGTTTCTAGTCAGTATATTATCCTACCATTACTATCAGAGAGAAAGTTTTCCTCTAATTTAATAACTGCTCATCTTAATGCCTCAAACTCTCCAGTGCTGAAAACATGCACAGCAATTTATTTTTAGCCAACAACAGCTATACGGAAATATTCTAATAAACCTTACAGCTAAGGCCTACATCAAGACAAGTTTTACTTACCAGAGTCCCAAGCGTCCAGATGAGAAAGCACCCTGGGGTTTGAAACAAAAATCAGCTTGTTTCATATGCATTACTCTAAAGGACTTCATAAGGACATTTAAAAGCTTAGATGACCCTTTGATCTTTCAAAGACAGCTAAAGAAATCCAAGAACTGCACATGTGGCTACATTCAGTAAAGATATTAAATAGCATTAAAAAAATTCTATCTGTCTAGGTTGCATAAAAATAACTCTTCATGTCTACCATAAATTCCCTAGCTCTAGAGGCCTGAATATTTCAGATTATGCTGTAGTGATTACAAGGATTCCAATAATTGATTTTCAGCTGGATAATCCTCTTTAAAGTAAGATATCTAATTAGACACCTAATCAGCTATTTAAATGGCATGTTAAATCTTTCAACATACTTAAACAAAATAAGAAAGGGTAAATATAATAGAAAACAGTACCTACTTTTTGGCATTTTCAAAAATATTCCTCAAATATGCTGTGGTTCTTCTCTCTTCTCTCTGGTTTGTAAACAAAAAAAAAAAATCCCCAAATGAACAAAGTAGGAGGCCAATTAAAATACTCCCTGATAAAACGTAGATCAGAAATGAAGCTGGTTTTCCCTTTGAATAGAAATAATGCACAGTGGGGCTTCAGCACGCCTTTCAACTACCCAGACTCGTGGGCACTCACACACATCTAACCTACATGACAATACAGGTACGTGCAAGCTCTGCTTTTGTTTAGTTTCTCACATTACTTTAACAGAATAAGACTTAGAGGCAATCACTTCATAAGTAAAATAACTGCAAGTCTTTGCACTTCTCATCAGATTCCCATTTCTTTATCCTCAAAATAAAAAAGCCAACTCTTCTGAGTCTGGCTTTAAAACATCCACTTCAGAGGCAGCTCTGAAGACTGTTTCAGTGCATGCATATTTACCTCTTCTGAAAGGTTATGCCATTCCCTCCTGAGCACATTATTGTGGTAATGCAAGTGTGGCTCTGCATACTTCACACTCTCCAAGTTTGAGTTGAGTTTCTCCCAGAAGCCTTTGGAGTTTTGGAACTGCAAAGTATTGCAGGGAAAGCATGAATACAGGCTCCACTTTTAAAAAAATACCTAATCACCCTCCCAATAAGTGATTGGAAAGAACCGTGATTAATGTAGCTTCATAACAATCCAAGTGAAAAAAGTTAAACAAAAGCAGTTACACTATTTTTCCCAGTACTTTTATTTCCTTGATTTGACGCCAGGGGTAGCACTCACTTAAACTTGAGGTCAAGATTTGGTGCCTGTAATGCAGATACTTTGCAACCTTAGGATCCTTTTAAGTCACTGGGAAGAAATGAGTACTTCTAGGTCATTATTCATCTGACCTTCAGATGTTTGGGACGGGATGGGAAGAACAGCACCACAGACTACACTGGCCATATTGTCTAGAATTCTGCTGACTGTAAAAGGAGCCTTAGGCAACTGCCTTAGATGTAAATGTTTACATTTGGTCAAATAAATCCCATTCTGGGTTTCTAGTAGTTCCAAATAAAGGAACACCACCATGACCCTGGCAGCTGCTGGCTGCCACTATTTTCAAGCTGCATCAATACTTACGTTGCAAACACCCATTTGCCAACCTCAAGTAACAGTGCCCCATCCCAGAAAAAAAAAAATCCAAACATTTCCATAGCAATTCTAAAGCCTTTGACTCTAATGCTGAAATCAATTTAAAATCAGCTGTGAACAGTCAGGAGGAAAAAACCCCAAATAAGTACGCACTGGTTTCTGAGCTAGTTCTTGGACTGGGTATAAAAATTTAAAGCTGCTCTTCATAAAGGGAGAGTGATGTGATCACTGCTGAGGAAGAGATGACATTAAGGCAATTTTTTTTGCCAGTTTTAAAAAACAAGAAATTATACTAGCTGGTTTTGCCCCCCCTTTATATACATTTATTTTCCCATACAGACACTACAGTAGTGATGTTCGAAGGAAGAGAAGTTTGAGCTCGCAATATTCCTCCATCTTGCATTAACATGTTGGATTTTGCTCTCTCCCCCCTACTTTTCTACAATGACAATAACTTTAGAAGAAAACATCAGAAGCCTTTAAAACCACTTCCTACTATAAACTACAATTTGCCAAGTAAAATAAGTTGCAGAGACTCAGTCCTGCCAGCCACTTCCCTCTTGCTGTCAGTTTTGATTGTCGCTTTATTGTTGTAGTTGCAGCAGAGAAAAATAGATCTCCTTTTTGCTTCATGTTAGTTATATTTAGCAGCTGGAAACTAGGAGTGCATATGGCACCATATGTTCACCCTGCTGGAGCTAACTAACAAGATCTACAACCTACTACTGCAGTATGTTGCCTAAATGTTACCAATATGAAAGCAGAGAAATATCAAGAATATAGCGTAAGGATATCATCTAGCGACCAATTTGGGCAACTGCGACAGCACCACCACTGCAAAATCGCATTCAGGCCACACAGAATTTTGTTTGATGTGTGGCAGAGGGGAAGCAAGACAGTAAGTTTCTTTCATATATTGAGTTTGTAACAGGAAGTGGTAGACTTCAGAATTAAAAGCAGACACCACTGATAACCTGCACTGTATTAAATCTCATTAAAAAGTCAAAAGTTCAAAATAAATGATTACTTTCATTAAATCTCTTATTTCTTGAGGATCATCAGGGCAAGGACTAGAAAGAGAAGGTTTCTTCATCTTCGGTGTTTCTTTTGTAGACATTTCTAGAGAGTCAGGAATTAATACCTAAGCATGAACACCTAAAAGACATTGTATTACCAGAAGTCAAAGCAAGGCCTTACCAGTTTGCAGTCCATGAAAAGCTCCCATGAAGCCTTTTGCAAGTAGTGTTTTTTTAACTGAAGGCAGAGCTCTCTGCTATACCCCTCTGAAAGGGGGCAGAGTGACAATGACCTTCAAGAAGTGTATGCCCTCTCAGATGGAACTATAGTGCTGTATCTCCCCAGCAGTGAAAGTATTCAGAGAGCCATGTAACTAACTACATAGCTGCACAGATAGTTACTCCTTAAAACATTACTCTTCACCCCACAAGGGTGGCTCAGCACAGCACAAGGGAGAGGCTGCCTTTTCCTGTGCTGATCTCTCTGACAACTGCTTGCACTAAACATCTTCAGTCTTCTCCTGGACCTCCTCCTATTTTCTCCCCTTCTTCCTCCTGCCCCTTCCTTCTCCCCTTCTGATCAAGCCTGTTTGCACCCCTTCAAGTTTGTTTTCCGTGTTTAAAAAGGAAAAAAAAAAAACAAACCGAAAACTCTTATTAATTACAATCCTTATGTAAAGCTTTTTTGACAATCGGACTCTTGACTGTTCCCCCTTTATCACAGACTCTCTCAATATCTCTTGCTGAACAGGAACTTAGTGATAAAAATATAC
This sequence comes from Gavia stellata, assembly GCF_030936135.1. Classification (NCBI taxonomy): domain Eukaryota; kingdom Metazoa; phylum Chordata; class Aves; order Gaviiformes; family Gaviidae; genus Gavia; species Gavia stellata. Next base: position 14,027,477 of record NC_082597.1, on the reverse strand, counting down.
CTGTTACCCAAATAGCACAATTCTTTTTGTGAATATGGACATAGCTCTCCCAAAGGCTCTCAACAATTCATGGGCTTGAGAGCTCCGAAAAGCTTCTCAAAGCAACAATTCACCATTGTTTCTGTGAAATGCCATAAAATCTTTGCAAAAGAAATGCTACTTGTAGGACCAGATTTGCCACCAGGGTCTGACTTGTGATGTGAACAACATACACCAACTGAAACCCCAACAACTGACCACTTGAACTTGAGCCATGGTGGGTTTGTGTCACTGGAGTTGTACAAAGCAGCCAAAACACTAAACCTCACCCTGTGTATTACCATCTTTGTCCTCACACAAGAGTCAGAGTAATTTGCAGTCAAAAGTAGCAGGAAATATTTGTCTTGAGTTCAACTCCGACCTTTTCAATCTGTTTAGGTTTCAGACAGAAATAGGAAATGAGTTCCACAATCAGGAAGTATAGCTGCTAAAGGCATTTGCCCCTAGGGGCTTGAGGTTCAATCTCAGACAAATTAAAGGCCTGCTAACTTTGACCTCAGTGAATTACAGGGATTATCTAGCAACAAATCTTCTCATGATCCGATTTTCCCAGGTGTCTCAGGGCAGTCTTTCCAAGCAAAATATGCAGAGCCCGATTCCCTGACAGCAGTCGTGAACCTGTAGCAGCACAGTGGTGATGCACTGTTGCAGATTGAGTGAACAATGGGTAATTTCACCGATCTTAAAAGATTTGGTGAACGCTGAAGCTCTATGAGCTAATCATAAGCACTGGGGAGGAAACAGACGCTCACCTCTTTAAAGTGCTACATGAAACAACATTGTCATCTATCCAGAGTCTACTCCCATGTGTTGTTGGTACTGTTGACTCTTCACATTAGCCCTCCACAACAAGCTAGTTATTAAAACCCTCTTTCAGATTTTGTTAGGGAACACTTAGGAAAATTTCAAGTATTTCTCTAAACTGGAGCTGAGGGAGTGGAATGGAAGATAGGAAGAATCATTCATATTGTTTTCAGTGGAAAGTACAATTTCCCACCCAAATAGCATGTGCTCTCCCCATCCAGCTCCCTGCCTTTTCCAGGCTGTGCAGGAATCTGTCTAGATTTAGCTGGCCAAAGCCCTAACACCAATGCAATCACAGGATGCTCTGGACAAAACAAAGTGAGAGGGTCATGAACCATTGGTACCAATGGTAGCACAATAAAATATCCCTCGAAGTGGGGATACGCAGAGATACATAGAAATCCACACGTCTGTCATGCCAAGTATACCTCCAGCTAATGAAGTCATAAAATGAAGAGGTATCAATCAAATCTAACAAGAATTAATTCTTGGAGAACCTTCCCTGTTGAATAGAAGACGACAACTCTTCATAAAAGAGGAAAAAATACATCTTTGAGCTAGCAAACGTCAGTCTGAATAGCTGGTATTTTAGTAAATGTATAAGACATTTCAAACAGACATTTCATATTTTCTGTTCACCCCTACTTTTGGATAGGGCTGTGGGGACACTGCTTCATTAGTATTTAGCACACCCCCACAAAAAAAAAGCTTCTAACCTGCAAATACGGATGTGACTTTATACTGGAACTTACCTCTAACACAGGTAGAGAAATAATGTCTGTTTCACATGTTACTCCAGGGATAATCTATAAATATAGATGAATTATAGGAATATAAATCATTAGCATAAAACATGGGCCTGTTTGGATATCTAAGTGAATCTCCATTACCCACTTCCTTTGTGAAACTAGCTAGCTAGCCCAAACTGCACATTAAGTTTTGCCCAAAGGAAATATGGAAGATGTTTCTCTCATTCACCTCATTTAAAAAATTACAACATATTAGAATGGTGTCAAATCCGAGAAATAAAAATAATCTATTTTCTCTAACTGTAGGGTCTCGCCTAAAGTTATTTTACTTCTGCAAACTTACTCATAAATCTTAACGCTACTGATACTGTTCATCTTGGAAAAAACTGCATAATTTTGCTGGTTAAATATATTTTATATTCATTATAAACCTCATATGATAAGCAATAAATTAACACCTCATTACGAAAACAGAGATTTAATCATCCGTTCCATTATAGTAGCTGTTCTTCTTTTATAAATGCTTTTATTTGTTGACAAACAATAGGACTCATGGAAAACACCACTAAGGTTAAAGACTTGACAAAATAAAATGGGCATAAAACACAGATATGGATTTAGAGCATGTCTATGAAAAGGTAAGACATGCAAGTTAAAGATTGTATTAAATGAGAAAAAAATAGACTCCCTCTAGCTATTAAAGTAGCAGCTGTTATCTTACCCCAATCCAGTCAAGCAGTGACGTGTAGGGCAAAAGTTTATCCAGGTTGTGAGTTTCTGGACACATTCTGCAGTACAGGGAGGCTGAATACAATGTAAAAAGATTTATAAGGGGAAGATTGTATAAACTACCAGTTAACAAGAGTATGCTTCACAGTCAGTTCCTTATCTAACACTTTTTTAGGGTCAAATCCTGCTGCTGTCTCTAAACAGCTTCCTCCACGGTGGAACTGGTCCCATTCCGTACACAAAAGGAGGAAGAGAAGTCCAGATGGCTGCAGGGCTGGGTCAGCTGCTTGGCTACAACTCAGCCCTGCAGGGGTCCTTTGTACAAAGGCTCAGGGCACAGGACATGCACTGGCTAGGCTGAGGAATCAGCTATTAGAAGAGAGTATCATGATATGCCAAATCCTTATGAAAAAATGGTTTGGACTGGGCTAGAGGAGATTTGTTCCTCTGCTCCAATCTCAATTATTTACATCCCACATACCCAAGACAGGAGCCAGATGGAGAATTTGCTCTCCAGTGACCTAAAATAATGATAAATCTATGTGTCCCACTAGACAGAAGAATGCATTTGACAAGCGTTGCTGCCAATCTGATTTTGAGAGAGCTATGTATCTTCTAAACTACTGATATTGCCTCTAATACCACAAAATGCAGGTCAGTTAACATAAATCATAACCAGAAAGTCCAGAAAGAAGAGAGTCAGTTTGTGACGTTGTGGCTTCTCCTTAAGTCACAACTAGGGTATGCAGGAAAATTCAGCATGCAGGAAAAGAAATACCTACCAATGATAAATTCCTGAATGGGGTCAAAAGAACAGCATGTTGACAAGTTCTCAGAAATCCACCAAATAATCTGTCAGAATGAGAACAGGGGACTTTGTCACACCTCTCTGTTTAAGCATGTGTTGTAAGAGACTGTAAAAACTTTGTTTTCGGTAGTAACTCTTTACATGAAGTAGCGATACAGAGATAAATATTTTCAGGACAGCTTTGATCAGTAAAGCAGTTCGGGCGGCCCAGCTGATGAGCCTCTGGGCACTGCCAGAAGGTACACGTGAATCAGGACTTTTCTTCTTTGGCTGATATCATTCACACCCTGACCCTGCTTTGTATAAGACACTGGTCACTGAAAAAAAACTTAAGAGGAGGTTCTTTTCCCACCTGCATTTCCAAGTCTTCTGTGTGTCGTAAGTGCAACAGAGCACAATGTAGAGCTGCCAATCTCTCGCTGTCTCGTTTGCTGTTGCGTAGGAACTGTAGTAAGGCGCTATCACTGATGCTCACAGCATACATACTTCCTACGTGGCAATCCAAGACTGTTGACATGAGTGGGGATTGGATGGAGCAGTTTTGCAACATGTCAACTCTTGCATCCTCACCTGAAGAACATTGGTTTGAGAATAAAAAGGACTAAGAACATAAAATTTGGCTGCTGCTACCAGTATTTCTCTTAAGACTCCCAGGTCCCCAGCACTAAGAAACAGTCTGCCTCTTGTACAAGCTGCCCTGTGAAGAGGAGGAGGAATGGTGCTGGCTGGGTAAAGGAAGTAAATGAGGAGCACAGTCCACACTTAGTTCTCTCCTTCCCTACTGCTGAAGCAGAGATGTACAGATCTGAGGCTCACAAAGCTGTCATAGGACAAATCAGGGTACATAGGATAGAACAGGGAAGGGCACAAGGCTAGTAATAAAAATACAACTAGCACCTAAGCATATTGGTACAGTTCAGAACTGCTCACATGCAGAATCATGATACAAACTTGTATTGGTGGACCTCTTACCATCAGTCTCAATGGCCAGAACAGGAAGGTTCTGCTCTATGATTACTTATTGAAGCATCAGATCAAACCCACTTTATTTATGCTAGTGCTAAGGTTCACCACCACAGTACTATACAGTAGGATTCCAGACTCTTTGCATCAGAGAAAAGAGGCCCACCAAACAACAGCGATGCTTTCCACTCATTTCTAGCAGAACAGTATTTCAGTATGTATACACAACAGGTATTAGCTTCCTGTGATGCTGCCCCCACACCAGTTGCAACTACTTAACTCTCCTTCACCCAATCAGAAAAACGGATTTCTGTTTTCAAACAAAGGCCCCCCACTTCCAAAAATAACCCACTTCCCATAAAGACATGTTTGTTGGAAATGAAATAACATGCCTCTCAGATGAGACTCTAAATCAAATTGCATCAGCCTGATCAGGTGAAGGAAACACAGATTTCCTCTCCCCACACCCTCCAAACACACACATTTAGAGCAACTCAATTGGAGGAAGGAAATGTAAAATCAAATTTACATCTCCATGTGAAATTTGAGAACACTGGAGAACAGAGAAGCATGTGCAAAGATGAGGGAAGGGAAACTATGAAATGAAGACAAAGAATTACAAAGAATTTCAAATTCTGTGGAAGGTCTTCTTCCATTTCATAACAAGCTAGAAGTACATAATAGATTAAGTATAAAATGTCACTTCAGATTCTCTTTTTAAAACAGAAAGTGGCAAAAATGCCATTGTAATTTTTTCAGTCTCTCTCCTCCTCCAAAAAACTGTGCAACAAAGCAAATGTTGGAGAAATACAACTTTCATGTAAAGAGATTTGAACAAGTTTCAGCTACAACAATAAAATTACTTCAAGCAGCAGTCTTACTATACCTGTCAGAAACAAACTATAGCACAGCAGGTCAGGATGCTGAATATTCAGGAGGTGCAGGAACTGGCCAGGCAAATAAGCAGCCACATAATAGTCTATTTAAAGAAATAATAGTGGTCAATTTAGCACTTGTTCATTTATTTGCTTTAAGAGGCTGTTTCATATGATTCTCATCTTGGCCCACTTCTCTCTGATGGAATTGATTATATCTAGGAAATATAAAAGGAGTTAATTAAAAGCTGCTGTTGTAATAACACAGGAAACACTAGCAATACATTCGGGTTTCCAGGCGAGGATTCAAGAGGCTTGAGACACTCAAGAACTCAGCAGCTGATCTCCAGAGAAGATTCTGAGGCAATTTCAGAGGAAGTTGCTTACTAATAGTGAGGTACCGTGGTAGCAAATGCCAAATATAAGAGTTAAGCAAAAAAACCCCAGCAAAATAACACAACTACTTAAAGTCAAGAAAAAAAAAAAATCCTTTCCTTCTAGAGACGGGTTAGCCATTTGTCTCTCTGCTGGGGACAGAGAATGGCAGTCACACAGGGAAATAACACAAGTAACCTACCAAGATTCAGAAAAGCCACTTCCTTGAATTGATGGGATTCTGTTCTTTCTAGAGAAACTGTAAAAGTTTTGTTGTAACCTGGGGAAAAATAATAATATTTTTTAAAAACCCAAACAATAAACACCATCTGTTACAAGCCAAGTATGACTTTATAGCTAGAAACTTCAGCAGCGCCAATACACCCAAACAGGGATATTTTGGACTGTTTTACGGGCTTGTCTGCACAGACAGATTTACTTCATCCTAAAGAGAGTTGCTGCATACTTAGTAGACCTGCACCAGCAGAATGAAGTTCTTTAGTATGCGGAAACTGGCCATGCACTGCACAGTCTATGTTCATGTTTAAAGAAGCATTCCATTCCAGAGCAAGCTTGTATAAAAATATGCCCCCCCAAAAAACAAAAAACAACAAAAAATCCCCAAACACAAATCCTTTATGCAGCTGTGCTCCACATTTTGGTGATCTTGCAACTGCTTTAGAGAATTTCCAGTTTGTTTATCTGCGTGCCCTATTGCTGTAATTTAGTTCAGCTCTGTTTAAATATAGGCTAATTTCAGACCTGCTGCGTTTGCATGGGCTTTGCATTAGCACAGCTGTTATTTTATTCTAGACTTACACCATACTTCTTCTGGCATCCATTAAGAATGACACAGAACCCTCAAACTTCCTCGATCTCTGAGAAAAGCTGAAGATTAAAATAACTAAGGAGACTGGCCTCCAAATATCCATGCTGCAATATCCTAAAGGCTGAATGGTGTCATGATCAGGATGCTACTTAATGCTGCATGCAAATTCAAGGTAAGATGATAGATCCACAGTTTACAGGACCACCATGAAAAAAGTAGATCATGAGCCATACTTCAGCCACTCATATAGGACTTTTATTCCTGACCCCAGCAGAGAGATATGCTTTATCTATGCTGCAAAAAAAAGAAAAATGAGACCTCCAAGACCAACAGCAACACTACAGATCATAGAATCACAGAACTGTTTAGGTTGGCAAAGACGTATAAGATCATCGAGCCCAACCGTTAACCTAACAGTAACGCCTAACAGATGAAGGGGTATCTAAAACAGTTTTTCACACAAGATTGACTGAAGTTTGCTTGCAATGAGTCAGTATACTCATGATCACCACCTTGTTACTTGCCAACGCAAACACATGCAAACTAATACCAGCACTGCAGAATACACCTGCAACATGTGTTTATGCTACGTCAAATGACTGTGGGGACCTGCTTTAACAGGGGGAAGGAAGGTTCCTTCTGATTTTACAGATGCTGCAGCACAGACTGAACTCTCTATATGTCTCAAAAATGTGGCTTATGGACCTGATATACCACTGCTTCTGTGGGTCACCTCAGGACCAGTTTTAAAATTCTCTCGTTCGACTGATGAATCTTACATGAATCCGAACAGCTCTCCACCAAACAACTCCATTCCATGAAGGTCAGTTCAAATGTAGCTGGTCAATGTCACCACATTTATCCTCAGTTTCTTCCTGGTACAGATAGTTATGTACAAGGGCCATGTTTGGCTCCAAGCAATGCAACCACCCTTCAGCTACACATCAAGTACATCTGGGGAAATCAGCCCTTCATAGCAGTACAATGCAGAGTGCTGCCACACCCAGAATTAATTTTTCCGATTTGTTAATGCCTTCAACTACACAAAAATGCAGTTCATTCAATCCCACAACGTTCCAGCAGCAAAGCAACATGTTAGTGCAGCTCTGACACATGAAGTTTCCTGACACAAGAAAGCAAACACTTAAGGAGGTGCATTGTCCACTTGAACATGGTTTCTCCATAGTACGCAGCTTTTCAATTGCTAAATAATTTGCCTCTCTCTGCCATGTATCAAACAAGATCTTGCTAATAACAAGTTTTGCTCTGATCAGAATAAAACAATGTTCTTTATTCTTTTCAAGAAAAAAAATTAGGTCTTAAAATTAAGAGCTAGAGCACCACTTACATAGCAACTATTCTTCCAGTCAGTGGGTGTTGCACCTCTTGCTGTGAAAATGACATGTTGAATTGGAACTCTAAACAGACATGCAAGCGAAGAGCTGCTGCCTCCATTTCCCATACAAATGGCTTATGGCATAAGTACAACACACCTGCAAGCTCCCACAGATTTCATTGGTGTTTGTGCTCAGCATGCCAGAAAGTCTGGCTAGAAATAAAGGACCAAATTAATAGCCACTCAGGAGGCCACTGGTTTGAAGCTACTCATTCAGCATCAGGCAGGAAGTCTACAGCAGGAAAGTCAACTTTGCAACTACAGGCAGCTGCTGTCTTCAAACACCAGCCACAGTAGCTTATTGTCTGCAGACTTTGGTAGTTATTTGTTTTGCAAGGCCTTCTGTGACTCTTTCAGATGAGTGACATTCTCCAAAATAAAGCATAACTTAACAGGTTAATCTTACCTTTATGTAAAAAATATATGGAGTACATGATTTCATCAGGCATATCAGAGGCTAGACTACAACACACACACAAGCCTCCTAAAAAGACAAAAAAGGAAAAGAAAATTGACTTGTCCACCTGAATACCTAGACTTCTTTACACTGCACAAAACTAAAGCAAGACTGTTTCAAATTAGAAACTAAAAATAATCTCTCAAAAAATGTTAAGATTACAGATATATATTATGTGTCTCTAACCATCATTTATCTAGCGAAATACAAAATAAGAGACAACAGAGGAGACAATAAGGCACAAAGGAAACTGGGGTTTTGACATGGCTAGTTCTTCTCTTTAGGACAAGTACATTTTTAGCCCTTCCCAGTAGAAATCATGCTTGCAGCCAGAAAATTGATCAAGCTTTTCTCTCCACAGACTGCCTCAATCTCTAGTTATTATCTGTTCAGGGACTGTCAAATATGCACAGAACAACACAGTAAAACACAGTTTGTTTGCTTTCTAAGTAATTTCATATTGGCAGCAGCATGATACACTACTAGAGCTTTCTCACACTAGAAATTATAGCCTAAATAGACATTAATTCCTTTTTTAGGGGAAAAGTCAGTCCTTGGCACAAGCTTATTTCAGCCAAGGTACTCTGTGCAGGAATGCTCCCTCCTCCCAGCCTAATTCTTAATCAGACTGATACTGTTTTGACTCCACTGGATGGTAGCCCTCCCTCCATCTCTTACAAAAACTTTAATCCACTTACTCCGATGCTTTGGCAAGCTGCTTTGGCATGCATGTTAGAAACAGCTTCCAAACCACATTATCACAATACAGTTGGGAAAGCCCAGCCACAACTATGACCTTTTACCTTTATTAAAAGTTTATCACTAAAAAAAAAAATGGTAATACTAATACAGGTACTAGTCTGTAAAAAAAAAGTTTTCTGTATACAAGGTATACAGAAAAAGGCACAATATGGCAAAAGCACAAGTACAAAAAAAAAGCACAGCTATCAAGGTATTTTACTTGGTTAAATACCTCGCACTTCAGACCACAAGGCTGTATCACAGCTGTGATACAGGTATGGCTGAGGCACTTCACACTTCTGGGGAAGGTAAATGCTTTCTTTTGAGATGCAATTTTTTTCTTGCTTATTCTTAGCTGATTGAATATTGTTTGATACAGTTTTGCTTGGATAGTTGAGTCATTTAGACAACAGACAGGGCATTCTGCCAGAGCACTTGGCATCTTTCAGAGCATGCATAATTTTTAAAGTAGCAGCATCAGGACTCATGAGGAAGACTGGAAAAGCTCCAGCAACCCACAATGCTGTTTTATTATCAACAGCTCCCTTCCAACACTGCAAACTTCTTTCTTGTATGCTGGAGGCTAGTGTATGCACTATTCTGTAAATTGCACAACATGCAAGCGAGTCTGTTCAGACTGAAGTGTCAGTGGGTAATATATGCAAGCCTATCACAAAAACAGTGGCTATGGGGGACTATTAATAGGACCTGCATCTTTCAACTCTAGCATACTGGTCCAAATGTCAACAAACTGAACTACAAACAACAGAAAACATCAATGGTGCTTCATTCACACAGATAGAAGCACGACAGTCTCAGATCTGCAAGTGTCCAAGCAATGTTACATCTGATACCATCTTGGCAATCCCATTAGAGCAACCAGAGACTGAGAATATAAGACAAATTCCTCTCGTACCCTTAACAGTGGTCTCTGCAAATTAGAGCTGGGTTCTGCAGATGCAGGGAAAGCTTGTTATCCTATTGCACCTATATGGCAAGTGTTTCATGCAAATGCAGAACAAGGTCTTCTACACTATCTGTTTCAAAGTCATTTGCAAACAGTAAGAGCTGTAGCTAAATGCACAAGGTGAGAAGATTCACGTGAAGATCAATTTAGATGGACTCATGTTTTCAGAAATAAAATGGAAAAAAGATCTCAACCACAACAAAGTAAAAAAAAGGAAGCATTTAAAAATAAAGTTGTACTCATACAGGGTAACAGCAAGTTACTACATTCAGCAGAATTAAGGAAACAACAATTACAACTCTGCCACTTGATAAATAAATATCATAACACTGAAATTTTAAGAGTCACCTATGAAGACATGAAGTTTTCCCTAGGAAACCTTGACTTCAAATTCCTCATTTCTGCTTATGCAGAATTGTAAGACGTAAGGCTGTACCAACATCTCAACATGGCAACCGAGTGTCACAATTCAAATGCAACATTACACCACGGCATTTTGTCTAGTTGTACTGACTTAGGAATGACCTGTCTCACCTAACTTCAGCCATCCAAACATCTCTCATTTAGACTCCTATAAAGCAAATGAAGACATATGGATAGAAGCAATCATCCTCTGGAGATGCCTATTTCTGTCTGTAAATATAGTTCAGATGCTTAACTTTCAGGCAGGTAAAGTTAGGTGACAGTAATGCAGGGTTTATGTCATTTTACTGCCTGCATTTTTTTAACACCAAGCAAATGTAACTGAAAAGTACTTTAAAGCGCTAAAAGAAAACATAACAGCCTAATTTTGTTTAAATAACCACTGAATTCTGGACATACAAAGTTAATTCTGAGACTAGAACTGCTTGATCTCCACTAATCTAGAAGTACACAGAGGTTTTCATCTGGAGACATTTTCTCTGTGCTGAGTATAAGGAACAGGGCTACTTTTCTTCTACCGCATAAGTTCAAGAAAGGAAGAGCAATTTCATTCAGATTCATTCTGATTTCATTCAGAGTTCAGACTGGCAGTAGCTAATAACAGTTATATTAAATGGGAAATTACACGGAATATTCCACTTTGAAGTTATGCCAATTATTTTTTGCCAGAGATGTCTGGTACAAGCTGGGATATTGGCATTAATAACTGAAGCATGCTAGCAGTTCCCCAGAAGGCATAGTCTGTGCCCCAAAGAGCTTGCAGTCCAGTTTTGTAAGTCACCACAAACAAGAGGCACAAAAGGGAACTTTAGTGTGATTACCCAGTGTTCTAGATATGGTCTCAGCACCAAAACCATTTGCACCAAAGTTACTCCAAATGGGTTGTGCGAAGTAATCCTCAAACAACATTCAATGAAAAGTCACATACAATAATGTCATTTAGTAAGTGTAATTGTCAAATTATGTGTCTTACATTAAACACAACAAAAAGTGCATGTGAAAGGTTCCACACAGAATTTAAATACTGTGTTACCACATGGAAAAGAACATTTTACCTCAGGGTAACCAAACAGTCTTATTGGAGGAAGATTGAATTTCATTCTAAACTAAAAGGAGACGCTTCAATCTGAACAAACCCTAGAGACATATAGGTTTAAAAGGAAACATATATATACAAATCAATAACATTTTCCATTATTGGACAGGCTGTTTGTATGAGAAATAGTCTGTCTTGCTAACAGAGGAAAAGTAGCCTAATCTACATTTCATAGATGGAAACTTGGCTTTCTCTTATTTCTAATTCCTTCCCTCTAATCTTTGTAAGCATGCTGTTTGCCTTGGTAAGAAAAAAAATCCGTGTAAGAAAACTGTATTTCATTTGATTTGCATTAATGGTCATTTCAATGCAACTGGCAAGTATCTCAGCAATTCATTTGTGTGCATACAGCACACCTTAAGAAGCGAGATGTAAAGCCACTTCTGCAACACGTCATATCCCTATACAACTCTGTAGACTATTCAAAGGCTAAATCAGATACCATCTCTGCTTGGCAGTATGATCTAATGTAGAAGCTGAAAATGCAGGCATCTGTGATGAACAGATGCCTCTTGAGACCAGTTTTTAATCAAAAAAAAGCTCATGGCATGCATTAGGATGCAGGGAGACTCCTAAATCCTAAAGTGTTAAGGAACATTTTAAGTTTAAGGAAGTTTGAGGTAGATACCAAACCCTTAAGTATCACATACAAAGTTTAGCATAAAATACTTGGACCTTGTAAGTATCACACACTAACAGCAATATGAAGCTCTTCGAATCTGTATTGTACATGCTCCATTTACATGTGTCCACTCTGTAACTCAATTATATACTATGTCAGATACTCAGACAACAGACCTAGCCAAAACCTTCCGTTGAATTTACTTTCTAACACATTTTTGGTCAGCTTTAATATTAAATTGCTCTAATGTAATATACAACCATGCTTTGATACCACCTGTGTTCTGAAACTAGCAGAAAATGCTACAGTGTGCTTAGACTGAGATATTTCACCATATGAGTGCATGATAACAGTTCTTTGAAGTCGGGCTACCAGATAATTTCTGGGTGACTGTTTTATTGTTGGTGTTGCTATATCAAAACCCTAGGTACTATTTATTAGCTCAGACTGGAACACAGCTTTCGGAGGGTAAAAAAACTTAATAAGAAAAATAGTGCACAGTTGCCTTCTCCCTCTCCTCACAGTTACCTGTCAAGTACACTCTAAAGGAATAAAAATCTCACAGTCATACAAAAAACACACAAATAATACAAAAATATATATGTCTTACAAAGAAATTTAGTAATCAATTGTGATTACATTGCATGATAATTACTAGTGGACATTATTTTGACAATATTTGTATTACCTGCTTTACTTGTAAAAACCTGAAGATTCAGAGATTTAGATGCAACATCTTGGTCTTGATAGTAATCATATCCAAAATTCACAAGCCTATGAGCAAATAAAGACCGCTAAATAAATCACTTCTTCATCCACAGAGATCTATCACAACACAAAGATCATGAGAACAGTCACTATGTAATCAAAACATATGAATTAAATTATCATATGTTCTCCAGTGCAAGCTAAACTAGGCTTTAACTAATCTGCTCAATGCCGTTAGAAATGAGAATCCCAAGACTGCACACTGTTACCAGAAACCAACAATTTTGATTACACCTGCAAACTTCATATCAACTTACTGCAGCATTGTGCAACTATTCCCACACTTTGAAGTGAAAGCAAGTTCTGATGAAGTACTGGAAATACAAACATTCATCATATCTGAGAACTCAAAGGCCTTGCAGCCTAACGTTACCGTTCTGTCTGAAAAGCTACATTTTAATCTGCAGAAATACTTGAACAGGAAAGCACAAAAAAAACCCCACACTCACATGGAACTTGTTACACCATGACATTCTTTTACAGTCTCATGCTGCCCACGATTTAATGGTTTTACATATCTTTAAAACCTACAAGTCCTGTCTTTGCCATGCAGAACATGCAACAGAAAATTGTAGTCAGTCTGCTTTGGCTTTTTTGCTGTTGGGTTTTTTTCCAGAAAGGATTTTGATCCTGTAGGGATTTTTCCCTAGGTCTTCTGCAATAGTTTTGGGGAAAAAGAAAAAATAGCACTGAAGCTCTTACAAGAGTTGCATTTTTTCAGTACTAACTGCAAGAGGATACGCTGCCCCTGTAGGGCAACCTGCATGTGCAGTAGCACCACACTGAGCCCTCTGCATAGCACTGAGACATCCTGAGAGCCACAGTTTGGGCAGGGTGGAACTCAACTACCTTCAGTTATTCATATCTGATATAGTAGCTTTGGCCTCCCTTTTTATTCACAAAGAGAAACAGGCCCTTTTGGAATGTAAATTCAACTGATTGCAGATAGATGAGGATGAGATGAATTACGACAGAGTCAGACCACCCTGACTAGTTTTTCCTCAATTAAAAGGGAGCCTTAAGGAGACAAGCTCAGATGCAGTCATGTGCACTGTAGACACATAGAATCAGACTAATCTTAGCCTCTGAGAAGTGCAGGCTACCTGGAAATAGCATGCTGGAGAGGAAAAGAATACAGGCATTGTCTTACAGGCTATAAAAAGGAGCTACTGGTCTGGTTAACTGCCCAGTAAAACATGTTAAGAGCAATTAAAAACAGAGAGCTTCCCTTGACAGGAATTTTGACATCACCATTACAACATGCCCAAAATTAAAACTAATTTAAATAGGTACAGAATACTCAGAGGAAGGATGGTTTAACCTATAGCTAGCTCTTCAGACAAATAATTTTTAAAAAGGCACCAGAAAGCAGTCGAGGATTAAATTACATTTTACAGTTGATCCTGATGAAAATGAGAGGAACTGGAGGTTTGGACACAGCTTTCATATTATCCTTATGTTCCAAGACCATGTAGGCAACTGCAAACAAAGACACTGTAGTTCGGACAAATTTTACTTAGGTTTGTAAAACACTACCCTATACATTAAAAGGAAAGCAAAATGAAACATTAAAAAACCTTACTTTAATTGTGTGTCATTCATAGAAATATCCAGGTGTGATTCCAGCTGTTAACCAAAAACAAAACCAAACCTGTTATTTAGTGAGGTCAGTATACTATGATTAATATTTCAGACCAGTAAAATGTGTCAAACTCACATTTCACCAGATTCAACGTTTTAACAAACTTTATTTATCTTCCTCTAATCCTTACAGTCACCCCAAAAGCCATAAAAATAGATTTTTTTAAAAAAGAAAATAAATTGTGAGATGTTTAACCTCCTGCATTACAGCAAACTTCAGCCACTGGGACGAAAGTCTAGTAACAATTACATGTTCAAGAGTTGTAATTTTTATGTTTTGTTCTCTGTATTTTAAGTGAGACAGGCAAACCTGTTGTGGCCAAAAGTGACACAAAATTAGCTCATGGTTTCTTTGTCTAGTGCATTTGATAACCCTGCTTTTCAATACTTGAGTATAAGATCAGTATAATGTCACAAATGCCACTTACTTCTAGGTCAATATCTGTGCAGTTCCACTGAAGTTACCTTATGTGGCGCAATCTGAATCTGACTGAATATATTCTTGAAAAGAATATAATGCAAAAAAATACAAACAAGAAAAAAAACAGTTTTCCTCTGAAAAATTTCCAATAATAAAAGACACTAAAACATACTTCTGTATCAGTGCTTGGAACACATAATTACATCCCACTCAAAACCATTGTATAATGAAATACTCATCACTTACTATTGAGTTCAAATTTTCATCAGGATAGAACTGGACACATTTTAAAGTACTCTTTGACTCCTGGAATTAAGAGGATGTGTTTTGTAACTGGTAAAATAGAAAGCGTATCATATAGACTGAAAAGTGACTGGATACTCCACACCGTTCTCCACACTCAACCCACTTTACTAACAGATATGCAGAAGTTAGGGGACAAAAGACGACTTTAAAAACCACATATACCCCCACAATAACACTATGACATGCTTCCTTCCTGTCCCAGATCATTATCTGCCAATCATCTATAATTGCGTGGGCCCTCACTTGCAGCACAGCATTACATGTCACACACACACATTCTCGAAAGTTAAAAAAAACCATTTTCCATAACTACCTATATGGCAAAAGAAACTGTATCTTATTTTGGTCAGTTCAAAAAGGGTATCTCAGAAACAAAAGCAGGAATATGTTTCTCCATCACAGTTCACTTCCTGTTATTCCCTAACACTCACATTTTTTTGGTGGCTAAGAAGAGTTCAGAAAAATCAATTTTTATTTATGTAGACTACATCAAGTACAAATAGTCCCTCAGACAAAACAAAAAGAAAACCAACAAGCCCAAAGACTTTCAGCATTTCTAGCCAAGAACCAGCCCTCATTTGGTCACTCAGTAAGTCTGCGTACAACATACTTTTTAGATGTGAATTCTCTAGAACAGAGGCATTATACTCACATAGGTTTTAGTAGATTTAGATCCTTTTGAATAAGACGACCTTTTTAAAGCCAAAAAACCTAAGAAACCCACCCTTTTTTAATAGAAAGCACTAAGACCACCAGTATTCTTGCAATTTACTACACACAAATAGCAGTTAAGGCAAGTCTGGCTTTTGTTTTAGGTTGTTTGAGGCAGGAACAAGACAGACTACCATAATGAAAAACAAACTCACTCTATTATTACCGCTGCACCCCCCCTCCCCCCCCCAAAAAAAAAAACCACCAAAACCAAAAACTTTACTATCATGAGACAGGCAGGAACAAAACTATTAGAAGGACTTTCACCTCACCTTTGGAACAATGTAGAAGAGCCTTTGTTCCATCATATCCCATTGTGCCCAAATGAGATCATCTACAACTCTGGCTTTTGGAAGCTGACCTGAGTTTTGAATCACCTAAAGGGAAAGAAAGAACATTAGAAGTCGTCAAATAAGGTTCTATAACAATTACGCACAGTCTGTGCTTTAAAGAGAAAAGCAATGACAGAAGAGGCGCAAATACTAAGGTGCTTGGAAGGAACGTGCTACTTGTTAGCTGCACGAAGTCTACCTTTGCTGTGTGCAAGGTGCTCAGTTTAAAGAGACTGAAGCACAATTTTCAGGGAGCACCTACTACCAAGTATCTTCCTTGATATTTCCTTGCTTGCAAGAAGTTTACCACTTAAGCTGCTCAATGGGAATAGAAACAGACAGTACTCTTCGTCATAGAGAAGGGGAGAGGGGTGAAATACTAGTCAGTTCAGAACCAGCTACGTTAACTACTGAAGGAAAATGTGTTAGCTCCAAAACGGATTTCTGTCCAAAGTCTCAGCCACGTGATGGAGGGTACTGGCAGTAGGGAAAGGGCTAGAATTGTGAAAAACTGTTGGGATTGTATAAATGCACTCTTGAAAGATGTAGGGAGATTTCACATCAACCAAAATAAATCTATTTGTTAGAAGGACAGATTGATCTGTTTTTTCTGATTACACTCGTAGCTTTTACTTCACTACTGTAATCTAGCATATATATAAAACCCATCTGCTTTAAAAGCAATGATAAACTTTGAAGTCTTTCATGGTTTTCTCAAAGTGACTGAAAGATCAGGATCTTAACCTTTTCCTTCCAAGCCTATATTTGTCTCCATAAAGGGAAACACTGTCTTTTGTGACACAATTCTTTACTATATTAGAGGTATGTTTATTAATAATAGGTCTTAAGCAAAACATCCACAATTTATTGAAGACAAATTCATGTTAAAAACAGGAAAAAGATGAGGAGAAAAAGAGAGTGGAACATTTACAGTACATTGTGTGTATCTAAGTTTTATGTCTTTTGTTTGTTTGCTTGTTTTTTTAAATGAATCCTTTACTGGGACGCACAGACTCCCAAAAGGCAAAGTTGGGAAGGTGACTCTGCAAATATTTTAAATGGTTTAAAAATGTATATACACTACGTCCACTCCCAACTTCTAACATACAGATGCATTCAGCAACAAACAAAACCCAATAAAATAAGTAACTTTCCACATAGATTACATGGTATACAGGTTTTTCAATCAGTGTTGTGGTTAGCTGCATAAGTTGCCATAGTATCAATACCTTCTTTAATATACTTTGTGTTGCCCAAGCATAAAATTACAAAAACAGTTAGCTAAAACAACAGGTTTTTAAATTTTTCAATTAAAGCAAAAAAATTCAAAACCCACTATTTTTCAAGTCTTACCACTTTGTGTTCTTCTTCTGCAGCAACATGAATGTCAAATTGTTCAATATCTTTAAAATATATTAAAAAAGTCATTACAAACATACATTTTTATATGCTTTTATACAGCTTATTAAACAATCTCACCTCATAGAATGCTATAAGAAAACATTAGGGCCAGGAAAGTTCAACTCAGTGTAAGAGGAAGTCTGTGATATACGAACACAGGTGCCTATGCAGAGACCTGGACTCTCTCCTTTTCCTGAGCCAAGGATGGCCTCAACCATACCGCCCCATGGAAACAGTTCTCCGCCCACATCACCACAGCACTGTCAGGAAGAGTGCTAACTGAAGCATGCCAAACCAAGACAAGGAGCACACTTATAAAAGAAAGAGCATGCAGAGCTGCATGCCTGTGCCTGAGACTACACC
Organism: Gavia stellata; assembly: GCF_030936135.1. Lineage (NCBI taxonomy): Eukaryota > Metazoa > Chordata > Aves > Gaviiformes > Gaviidae > Gavia > Gavia stellata. The sequence goes on along the minus strand of NC_082597.1, from coordinate 14,009,661 downwards.
CTAGCCCTAGCATGAGTAGCACCTCAGCCCTTTCCGATGCAAAATTCCTTAAAGTTATTGGCATTTTGCCTGCGTGAAGGGTGCAAGATTCACCCAGCAGATGTTATACATGTTTCTGATATAGTTCATGGCACTATGCAAATGTATTGGGAGGTGAACTCTGCCCACCTAAGTGCAGCTAGCTAAAGGTTGGTGTCATCTGTCTTAGCAGAGAAGATGGGCCTCTCCAAAAAGATGGGAAAAGCGATCTCACTATAATAAGACTGAAAGGCAAGAGGAATAAACAGCCTTTTCCAAGTGTCCACATCTATCCATTCCCTCCCATTAGATTAGGCTGAACATGTAAAGTTAGCAAATCCAAGGAACTATTGTCTTATTCTTATCCCACCTGTCCTGCGTTAAATCACAATCCATCTCTCATAGTCAATTGATCTGCTCTGAACTTAAATAGGCAGCTATAAAAGTCTATTTCAGCTTTTTTTAGAAATAAAGATAACTGATGAATGCATGAACTAAGCAAATAATGGCAGTCAAAGCTGGCCCTTCTCGTAACATGGAACAAAATCCCTTTAAATTATGCAGTTTTTGAAAGACATTTGGAATACCTAGAATAGCTCACACCCTTTTTTTTTTCCACAATAAGAGTCTACCAAAAATATAATCTATAACGACCATCTTAAAGTAAAAGGATAACAACGTACTTTCAAATATTAACTCACATTTATCTTCTGAAACTAGCAAGAGGCGGCTTTCTGTAGTATTTCTGCCTTCAAGTGGATAAAGAAACTATACAGGAAGTTTCACAAAAGTAAGTAAATAACCAAAGCAGTTTAGAACACTTATCTAAAGTTGTTTTTTTTTAAGCTGGATATTTACATATTTTTAAATTAAGACAGGCACAGTAATGATAATTAATTAATAAAAATAGCCATTATTACGGAATAATAGTCACGAATCACTGTAATTGCAAGCTTCGGGGGACTGAAGAGAAATAAAAAAAGCAGCCTTTGTGTCAGAGAAATATTCTACATCAACATTTTATGAAGTTTCTCATTTTTTTCATTCTATGAGGAAACACAGGCACACTATCTCTGTAACAGTTGCAAGATAACATGAGATATTTCTGCACTCAACCACTTATTCTCTCTAGAATAGTGGATTAAAAAGGTTTATATTTAGATTAGTTGAATAATTTACCTGTACTCGAACACAGCTATCCACAGCCTTTAGGACTCTCACATTATTAATGGGATGAATTTCAATTAGCAAGGTTAAATACTTGGATACTGCAAAAAGAACATGTGTTAGATAACATTCTTTTTTAAACACAATTTTGTTTTCTAAACAGAAATTAGGTGGGAAAAAAGCAAAAGGGTACAATATTTCTAACAGTATTAAAACAATCCACTTGTAGTACCTGACTGTAATAGCCGACTTACTCTTTCTTCCTCTGTATATTGACGGAAGCTGACCGCTAAGGGGGAAAAAAAAAAAACCAAACCCTAACATAACCACAGTGAGCATGCATATTCGATATTAATCCTATTAAACATTTTTGGAGAGCAAGCATCTTTGTTTTTTTACCAAAAACACCTATGTTAAAGGAACAATGGAAGCTCTTCTAGATGTAGGAGGCATGTATAAATGCAGGAGGAGGAAGTGAACAAAGGGTCAGTGTGTCTTAGATTTTTGTTTTATTAAACAGCAATATTGTTACAGGTGCATCTTTATGTTGTTACCTACATTATTTGATGATGGATCCACTGAAATGCATAGATTGCTGTGGGCAACATATGGGTCAAAATAGATTTAAGTCATTCTAGACCCAAATGTATCATCGTACTAAACTAAATCATGTTTACCATGACACAAAAAAAATTAATGATGAAACACATATTTACCCAATAACGTCCTTTCATTGTTGACCGAACAACTGATTATGCGTAGATCCCTCTCAAACATATAGAGGTGCTACAGAGAAACACATTAATGCTAATAAATTTTTTGTTTAACTATATTAAAAAAACTCATCTAATTACTCCTCCTTTGGAAAACACTGCTGACTAGTACACCATTTTTATTTTTAAAGCAAAATGTTTCACAGCCAGAAGAACCATATTTCAAGCCTCAATTGTATCACTTCTCCTTTTTCTCATTTGTTTTGTTTCTTACTGGTTCTTTTGAGCTCTACGTTGCCACTAGAGCAGCACAGCAGACCTTTATGTAAATACGAAATTTCACCCATTTCATACTGTTACAGGGACACCTGCAAAGGCCCGGTATCGTGATTCCAGCCACTGAACTGCAGTACATTCAGTTTTAGAACATTTTCTAACAAATGGTAGCACCAAACAGACTGAGGATGCACACATAATAAAGAAAACCCAAAACATTTACTTCTTAGCACACATGTTCAGTGTGAAGAGGCTTGAACTGGTTGTTTAGAAATAAAGATTGCAGACATGATGCTTTACTACTCCCAAGTCATTCAGGTGTTCTGTAATGTTCTGCATCTTAATACTACTGAACATCACTCAAATACTTTCTCTGGTCTCTCTTCTGTTTCAAACAAGCATATACTCCTTAAGTACATAACATACTGTGATGCAAGGCATCAAAATCTGAAACACTACAGTACTGCCTTCACCAGAGAGAAGCCTGGTATTGCTCTCACCTCATTTTGTTTAGTTTGAAGATCATACAGTCCAATGTGAGTATTTCTCTGATTTCCCTATGGATGAAAGTAAGTTAGCACTGGCAATGTAAATACATACAAAGTTAAACATTGTTTTTATTTTTTTCTACCTCCCTCTCCTCTTCCCCCCACCCCTTGACACACATCCTCACACACTTGCCTGTCCTATAAACAGGCAGTTAATTGCCTAATTCCAAGAAAGTGAGGCAGGAAAGAGAACAATTTTTTTTTTCCCCTAACACATGGGATAAAGCTGAAATGTGGCCAATCCACAGCCCACAAGCCGTTGCATAAGCCAAGTGCCTCTCTCTCACTTTGGTTCTAAACTGGTTTTAGTTATAGGCAGTAGGGCCAGGGAGAGAGATGTCTGTACAAGAACGAAAGGGGATGCTATGGCCCCTGGAAGATTTAAGGCTGGTATTCCAAACCACACCAGCTTGGCAGGTCATTGCTCCAAAAGGGAGCACAGAAACATCAAACATCACCAAACACAGCTTCCAGTGATCTGGCTGCAGGCTGAAAAAGGATTTCAGCTCTGCCTTAGAAAATGATTGTCTGAAGGCTAAATATATTTCACAAGCTCAGACGACACCATTAGCCTGCTGCCTTTGAAAAGAAACATAATACACATCCTTTCTAGCTTATTGATAATAACATACAATGATTCTGTTTGGGGCACTTCTAAGATTACACAAATCAAAAATTTTCTTCTTGGTAATTTTTACCATGCTTTAAGTCTTCAAAATATTAAAAAAATTAAATAAATTCTGCTTGGCAGCATATACTGTATATCAAATCAAGCTGAAGTTCATTAATGTACTCTAGGTATAGGCACTAAATTGCTAAACTGTTGAAATTAATTCCAGCCACATAGGCTTGTACTCAAACAGTGAGCATCATTGTTTTTCACTACAGCTTGGGGGGAGAGGGGAGAAATCTGTGGTTATTTACAAAGTTATGGCATCTTGCTTTGTGCAGTTGAAACAAAAGCCTGAGTATTCTCTTCCTAAGGGGTCTATTTCTGAGTGTCTCATTTTGTTGTGGCAATGACAAAAGTCTTTGACTTCTGATTTAAGCAAGGAAAACACAATGTCTTTATATTAAGACACAGGCTTCAGGCCTCCGAATTTAAGGTTAAGCAAGTGCTTTCACAAATAACTTCTTTCCAAGCATGTCTGAAACGCTAACATTCTCTGTACTTAGCTACTGAAAAATACACTTCACAAGACTGGTAACAGGACTACATCAGTGCCCATACCTATGCATAAGCTAAGACGCTTGTTTTCATGTTTACTCTAAAGATTCTTGTATTGCCTTGCAAAATAGAAGCACTGACACTAAAATTCACTTATGTTAAAAATATCTTCCTTTACACCAACTATCAAAGTCACGGAAGACAGACACTGTCAAAACTACAGTACAATGCAATACTCTAAAGTAAGCTTGAAAATAAAGTTCATTCTCCACCTTCCCCTGATTTCATGCAGAATGCACTTCATTATTTTCCACTTAGCAGGCAAAGGTTGTTTTCCATTTGTATCTATTAGGAAACAAGCCAGGGCAGCTCAGTTTAGTTTACATCCTTGTTTGTGCACTATCCTCACCGACAATGTCAGAGCTAAAGTTTGCTGCTATAAAACCAACAGGAAAGGCTCACAAAGCTGTGTCTTGCAAAAGTGGTAGCTCATTAGTTATAAATAGTTTATCATGAAGGGGGGAGAGAGAGAGAGAAAGAGAAAAAGATATTAAACTGCCTTTACAAATCAATAAAGAGCTGTAGTTTGTTAGAAGCTGTAATTACATCGTGATTTCTCCAATGTAAGTTTAAGGAAACAGAAGGACTAGCTGCAGACACTAACAGCAGTCTGTTTTCCCCAGGTAAGCTTCCCAGTGTGATGATGTGTATTAGCAGAACAGAAGAGCAAAACACAAAGAATACTTATATTTTAGAATGAGTTTGTAAAAATCTAAGTGTCCAATTGGCACCTGAAAATACTTGTCATTCACTAAGATGCAGACACCAAGACTTTTTTTTTTCTTCTATGTAAATATGAATGGATACTCCTCTTAAAAGGTTTGCAGTAAACTCCAAAACCACAGATCTGTACCCATATGTTGTCAATGGACTGTTTCAGAAAAGGAAGCATTTGATTGAATCCTTCTTAAGTCAATAGGTAAAGTGTAAAAAGACAGACACAGCAACACAATCCTCCCAACACTTGCTTCCAGTTTGCCCATTAGCAAGTGTAAAAACCAATTATAGTAGAAGCAAACAAAATATGTCAGCATCCTTCCCAATAGAGGAATAAATAGATGCTGTTTCTTCAGCAGGCTGACTCACTCAGGAGAAAGAGATCAGACTACTTTATCATGGTAAGAGAATAAAAAGATAAAAAGCAGCATCTCCTTTGGGATAGCATTTGAGAGGTGAAAACTGCAGCACAGCTGTGCAGTTTGCTAGTTCCAGTTCTCAGGCTTTGCCATCCAGCCAATCCTACCACATAGGCTGCAGGGGTCACTTTATTCCCAAAATTAGGAAAGAGAAACTACAGCAAACATTTTCAGTGACTTCCTATGCAGCCCTTACCTCTAGGTTCAGGGAACTCAGGCTAGGTGTTTAAATTCTCCTGAGAGTCATTGGCCTATTCAGTCAACAGAGTCTAGTCAGTATTTGTCCACCTCCTCCACCCAAAGTACAGGCTACAAGCGGCCAGTTCTCTGGCTACAATGGGAGCTTAGACACCTAGCCCACAGGTAGACACTTTTAGACATGCGAACTTTGAGCTACAACTTGTCCCTTGTGCCAGTTGCAAGTGCCTGAACAGCATACAAGGCAGTTGGAGTCCACTGTCAGAAGCCCAAAAAAATCTTTGTGTGAGATTCCATAGATGCTAGAAAGCAGCAACATCACACATACACAGTATCAGATCTCCTTCTGGGAGCTAGATGGGTTACTTTCATTATGTCTTTCTAGAGTTTTGAGCAATGCAAAAAAACACCTAACATTCTTTAGCGTTGTTTTTATGGTTACTGTTGTCTTGTATAGACTCCCCTCCCTATGCTTGTACTAAAGGAAACATCCACCCACAGTTAAAGTGTATTGCACCTTGATGAAGGCCTCACCTCTTCCCTTAACCCTAGGGAAGCTGGAGAGTTCTAGCATTGTTGAGCGGGAGGGGAACAAAAGGCAGCCCTATTCTACTGGAGTCTGCTATCTCCAATCTGTACTCTTCAAGAATCAAGATCCTCCAGAATCCAGCTGGGTCTACAGATTCCTCTGAGATGCACAGAAAAGAACCACAGCTTGTCTCATCAAGGGGAAACCTTCTCAAACCATTTAAAAACCTCTTGCAGCTACAGGCATTTCAACCTAAACGCTATACATATGCCATGGAGAGCAGAATCCTATGTTGAAAAGGTGAGCTCTACATACTTTAAGACACCAAATAAACAAGGGTTACTTCAGACTACTTGAAATAAAGTGCTATAGATGAATCAAAGTAACAAAGAAGAAAGGCAGAAGCAGAGTTAGTGTTAGGTAAATAGCATCTTAACATCTATAATTGGTAGCAGGAAATCTATTTAACTAAAGTAGTGGACATGAATTTAATAGCCAGACTTCCCTGAAAAATTCCAAGGGTGAAAAAATGTGCTGCTTACAAAGAGTTTATCTGTTAAAGAAACGGCGTTTCATTTGGGGTGAGATTCTGGCCCCCAAAAAAATCAACAGCAAAAAACCTATGGACTTAATCAGGTCAGTACTTTACTCTCCATTTCATCATTCTTAACCTTTGTCTGAAGTGAAGATGGGTATTTTCCCATTGCCTAAGCCCCCAAGTTGTAATCAGTTGAGTTTTCACGTTCTAACCCTCACTGCAAAAAATTTTAAACTACAAGGCCTAAATTAGACATAGATACACATACAGAGTTATCCTCTGCTATATTTTTATTAAGTTCCAAGACAGACTTACCTTCCAGGTATAAATAATTTTTCCATTTCTTTCAATATTTACAATGTAGAGTGCTGATGAATTCTCAGAAGTATCTGAAATCGTAAGTATCAAAAGGCACAGGATTTTCATTTGAGCTGGTTCATCATACAATTTATGCACACTTTAAGCAAAGATACTAAATACGTTTTTACATCTAAATACTTCTTTGTACATGCCAAAATTAATCCTTTCTGGAAAGAGAGAGAGAATATTTCTTACACCATGATTTAAATCTGATAAACTTCAACACAAAATAGTTAAGGGGTTTCAAAACACACAGGAAAGAATTATTTACATAAACTCCTAACTCTTCATTATAATTGTCACTGTAATGGCCATGACCTTTTGTGATGAAAATGGAACGTGCTTTTTCACTATCTTCCATTCACCAAAAAAAATTTGCCTTTATCCATTATACATAACATGGGATTCAGAAAGTTAAGTTGCACTCCAGTCCTTGGAACACTACAGGAAGATAGAATTAGCCTGAGGAAAAGTGTCACTTGCTCCCACCTGCCCCTTCAACATCCCAAAGGAATGGCTGGAAATAAACTACATCTTCAGAGATTAGCTCTACAACAACACTGCCCCCCTGCCCCAAACCACCCCAAAACCCACGATTAAGCACCCTATATAAATATATGCGCAACATACCTACAAGTACAAGGGAATTAAGCAATGCAGGACAAGAGATATGATGTGGGGTGTGAACGAAAGAGTAGGGTTAAAAGGGAAACAGATGAGCAGGAAGCTAAGATGGACACCAAAAGAGAAGAGCACATCTGGACAAAGCAGCACAAAATAAAAAGTAAAGGAAAACACCAGAAAAAAAAGATAAAATGTCATACTCAAGATGACAAAAACACACGCTTTCCTGCTGCTTCTCTGTTTTCTAAACGCTGCAGCCACCAAAAATGCATTTATCTCAGATAGAATTTTCACTAAAAGTGGAAATTCTGCCCTTAATAAGGTTGACAACTGCATGATTGGTCTTAGTTTTAAGATAAATGTAGCCTGTGGTTCAATAAGCATCAACAAGAAGAATTCTCCACAACACTCGGCAAGCATTTAGTCAAGTTCGACGCTATTTACTTTGCAGTTACCACCAAGCATTGACAGAAGACATGCGAAACTTAGTTTCACAAGCCTGATACTGTGAACTGGCTTGTACAGCTTGCAGCACTAAGACAAAAAACTTTGTGTAAGTATTATCAGAGTAAGTAAATTCTGTATTTTGTTGTGGGAGGACAACAAAAATCCACAGCGCACATTTAACAACACATCAGCTTCTACTGGTTTCAGATCATTCGAAGTACACGATAATACCACTATATTAGGGCTAGCCAGTGACAACGGAGAAAGTCTCAGATAACCATATATTCTGCTCTCCTTTTAGTGGAAACTTCCTGGAATTTAACTACCACCTCAAACTTTCAAGATGAGTACTATGGCCTCCACACTTCTCTCTGATACAATACTTCGTCAGAACAGAATATAGCTACAGAAGAAGGTCCACAAGAAATCTCCATGTCGATTAATTTTTCTATCACCCAACATAGAGATCTTAAAGATATTTTAAAAGTTCCATGTCAGGAGCGAGTTTCACGCCACTGAACACTGTCAGTGGGAATATGGAGCCAAAGAAGAAGTGCCAATCATCTGTGCCCTTGGAAAATCCTGCAGTAAAACTCTGCATGTAGAATTACAATTTCTTCCTCATCCCCAGAGCGTGGACCAGCAGATGAAGGACTGCAAAAGAACCAACCCAACCTGCCTGCCCAGCAAACAACTCTTATCAACATACTCAGGAAAATGCAGAGTCTGATTTCCTGAAAGCCATTACATACAGCTCATACAAAAATAAGTGGAACAAAGAGAACAAGGCTCGTTCTCTTCACTTGCCGCTTCCCTCCCATCATCATAGCTACTCCCAGTTCCCATGCAATTAGAAATTTTCACATGCTATCATGGGCTTTCAAGTCCTCAGGAAATAAAATACTAAATATTAATAACTACAACATCTGAAATCACCGACACAAAAATACCATGACTCCTAAAAGTTATTTGCTTTCTGTGAATAGGTTATTTCTTTGATGTTTACATTAATCTTTACCAATTCCTGCCTCCCACCTTCATATTCCTAATACAACAGCACTACACCAGGGGAAAAAGTTAGTATACACAGACAAAAGTTGAAATGCAATACAGCAATGTCGTTATCTGATCAGATGCACCTTCCAGCCTAGATTCTTCTGATTCTGTATTACCAGGTTTACTGAACGAAAAGTCCATATTACATTTTAAAAAGCTGAATGCAGTTGTCCCTTTCCCAAACACAAGCCAGCAGCATTTTGAGATCTTTATGACATAAATGCATAGATTAATTGCCTCATTGAACTCATCACCAATAAATTCATAGATGAATTGATTATGCGTGGAGAATTTCAGAATTTTACACCATTCAGCAGTTGTTCAGCAAACCATCTAGTATATGTGAAATAATTTTTAACATATTTTTGTAACTGATGGCTTGGTAAATAATTTTCTTTTATAAAACCAAAAAAAGCAGATACTTTCTGGTTTACCTCCAAACAAGTTCTTGTGAAACTATTTAATAACATCCCCTCAATATGAGAAGCAAGCTAAATATTTTGAGTTAATTAAAAGCAACCAAAGCAGTTGAGGTTTCAAGTTCATCACACGGTGCATTAACGACCATCTATTTCTACTGAAGTAATAAAAAAAAAAAAAGGTAGTAATTAAGACTAAGGTTTCCATCAGTTTCTGAAAAGCAGAACTGAACCAGCTGCCCTGAGATGAATGAGAACAAACACAAGCAGAAAACCACAGGGCCAAGAATACAGAGGGGGTCATTCTTTTTTTCCAACCACTACACCAAGCGCTCGCTACACTAGCTACTGCACGCTGCTGTGACAGCTAACACATCATCTAATTTTAACTAGCACTCATTTACCACATAGACAACAGCGCTTGTTTTTTTTTCTCCCAGAAAGGGGAGTAGTGTGGGAGAGGGAGTCATGCTAAAAGTCTTTTTGGAAAAAAGGAAGAAAACCAAAAAAACCCAAACGTGTGAAGAAGCAGAAGAAAGCAACAAGCTGTGGAGTGCAGCAGACGTGCAGAAGCGCTTTCGGCACGTTAGAAGTTCCTTGAAAACATCGAACTTCCCCGTCTCGAGTACCCCGGCCACAGGCACCGGAGGGACGAGACCCGCCGCGGACAGGCGGCCCGGGGGCGGGCACAGCTCGCTCCTCTGGAGCCCGGCCGAGGGGAGCCAGCGGCCACTCCCCGGCCCCTGCTCCAGAGGAGGGGGGGGGCACTCTGCCGCCGCCATTACCCCCGACGTTCCTGCGGCCGGAGGCAGCGCGGCCCTGAGTGGAAGGCGCAGCCCAGGGGGCAGGCCTCGGGGTATCCGCACCCGGGGCTCTCGCCTCAGGCTCAGCTCTTCCGCCCGCGGGAGAGGGCAGCGCACGGACGCGGCGGGGAGCGAGCGGGCGGCCGGAGGGAGGAGGCTTTCCTCGGCCCTCCCCGGGGAGCGCTGGAGAGGGCGGCCCCGCCGCAGCGGAGCCCGCCGGCGCAGCGCCACCCGCCGCGCCGTTACCTAGAGCCGCGGCCCAACCCCGCGCCGCCAGCCAGGGGACCACATCCCTCTGCAGGTCAAACTCGGCTACCAGGTGCAGCAGCATAGCGCTCTCCTTTCGCCCCGGCCCGCAGGGGACGCGGGGCGACGCGCCGACCCAGCGCAGCCCCACTCCGCTCCGGCCCCCGGAGCTCCCCGCCCCACCGCACTGGCTTCTTCGGGGCGGCCGCCGCCATGGGCCCGCCCGCTCGGGCTCCCTCGGCGCCCATTGGGCGCGGCGGATGTCACTCAGCTGGCGACGGCGTGGAGTGGCTGGGCACTCTCCCGCCTCCCTCCGTCCTCCTCAGCCGGAGGCGGGGCGGGGCGAGGCGAGGCGGGCTCGCTCGGTGAGGGGTTCGGCGGTGCCGGATCTACTCCGAGGCCCGGTGGTCTTCTCCTTCCTAATGGGAGACTGGAGCAGCGGGGACAGAGCCCAAGAGCCTCGCCACGGGGAGCAGCCTGCGCGCAGGTGACCGGGGGGCTTCAGGTGAACTCGAAGGCCCTCGTTTGCCCGTTGGAGCTGGCGCCTAGGCTCCTCCCGAGGCATGCTGGAAGAAGGGGTGATCCTTTCTGAAGCTTCACTCATAGAGTGACTCAGAGTGACTTAAACAGTTGCCTGTGGGCGAGGTCTGGTGTCAGGCTTCAGCCGATGGGTGTCCGCTGGTCAGAAGGCCCCAGCCATCCGTTACCCTCCTGGTGTTCCCGCTGGAGTTGTTAGGTGTTTTCCTGAATTTCCAGTAGCATCCCTGTGTTCTGAGATTATGCACTCTGCAACTGCTTGTTGAATAGATCGAGTGTCTCTGTGCAAGCTGCTTTGGCAGAGCTCAGGATGTCCTCTCAGACTAGGCCTGGCCTGATCCTGCTTTTCATCTGTCTACTAGCAAAAGCTTAGGTAAAACTTAGTGTAATCCTGGGCTTGTTTGTGGTTTGTTTGCTTGGGTTTTTTTAGCTTTTAAACTATTTGTAGTGCTGATAAGATGCTACTCCACAGCTATCTATAGCCTGCCTGTAATTACCATTTCCCTTCTGACATGCGCTGGGTGATGTCAGCCAGCTAAAAGTGGCATAAAAGTGGATAGGCAGTAAGGGAACACACCAAGCTAGGCGTACGTCGAGTGCAGAAGAGCTTGAGCCAGTTCCAAGAGGTAATCCAGTACTAAATTTTTTCCCCTCATTGCTAAGCTTTGGAGCTATATAAAGACCAGATGAGAATCGGGTCCGTCTGCAAAGTGCGGATGAAAAGCAAGTTGATAATTGAAATGCAAAGCAGACATATGCTTTCTTTCAAACTCCATATTGCCAACTTTTACAATTTTATCACAAGTTTCATAATCAGCAATCTTCTTAAAAGCTCCTTGGATCAAGTGGTTATGCAAGAATTTCAGCTTATATTTTCATTGTTGTGAAATAAAGCTTGAAAATGTGATTGGAATATTTATTTCAGAGACAAAAGTGAAAAACGGACAGAAGGTCCCAAATGGATGCATTTTTTAAGAGATGAGGTGGGGCTAATTCATGATTATGAGTGTTTGGGAATGACACAACTGGAGAGGCAAGCAAAGGAGGGAAACAAAGCCAATGAAATGACTGATTCTGTAAGTATGTGCAAAAAGGGAAATTTTCACATGCAGAAAATCTCCTGTGCCCAAAGCTATAGAGTGCATTTACGGCCAGGATGAGGCCAACTGGCAGAATTTTTGCTTGTGCTATAAAGCAAAACAAAAAGAAATGTGGAGATGGGTAACAAAGAGTTTACCTGTAACAGCAGGCACTGTAAATGCAAAAGGAAAAGAAAATTAAATATAGCTGCCTAGCTTGATGGTCCTGCATTTAAAAAAAAAAAACAACTGTCACTGTTCTTTTGTTTCAAAATCAAGCCTGTCACTTATAGTTCTTGAAAGAGAGCCCACATAACTGATGGATTAATTATTCTCTAATATTTACAGACCGAGAATCATATGACAATGCTGTTCTTCTAGAGTTTCTTGCACATTATGTGAAAGGCCTTTCGGACAGTAGGAGCTGCATGTAGTTAACCAGAGTAACTGCTGGATCTGTCGTAGAACTTAAGCTGGTTAACATGATTAAAGGAAACTGGAAGTGTTCTTAGATGATGTGAGCTGGTGAGTAGCTACGCAGACAAGCAGGTGTGGAAGAGATCCATTCACTTGTGGCCTGTGCATAGGATCGATTCTACAGTCCTTATTCGGGAAAGGACTGGAAGACTTTGTACAAGTAAAGACTTCACGATCAGGTGTGCACTAGGAAAAACCTTTCTTGTTAAGGAAATAGTTAACAAAATTTCCCCTCAGACTGTGTTTTCACTGCAAAGGACTCTTCATTATTTTTGTATGCCCAATATGTTTGCATTATCTCACTGAAGTTTATAAATATGCTTTCTGGAGACTCCTGGCACAGAGTGGGACCTCACCTCCAGTGCACCATCCTGGGAACTTGGAAGCTTCTCTGATGTTAGTCCCTGAAACTGAGGCAAGATAAATTTTCTCAGAAGTTTCCCTGTCTTTTCAGTGAGAAGAAAGTGGTAGCTTGACAGAGGAAGAGATTTGAGAAACAGGAAAGGATGAGGCAATTCATGATGACTGTCAGGGTTCAGAGATGCAGAAACATGAGAAGAGCAACCATGTAGAGCTGGGGATGATGGTACCAGCAGGAGCTGAAGGAACTGATAGGAGCAAGGAGCCAGATCAGAAGGGAATGAGGAAGAGGGAATCTGGAAAGACAAGACAAAGGTTTATAACCTGTATAGAACTGAAGTCAGTCTTCCCAGAACTGAAGTCAGGATTCCTAAGTTTCTCTGTTGTCCAGCAAATTATTTGAAATCCACTATTTTCCAGTGGCTTATCAATATAAAAAGACAATATATTACTTCTGCCAGTTTCTTTGGTTCAAGTGGTAAAGGTTTCCATGTGACTCTTAAAGGTCCAACACTGCTGATGACCCTTGGGAATGTCATGATTCCATGGTGTAATTATCTGTGCTTTCTCAAAAAATCACACACAGCTATATATAAAAATGACAATAAAACCACTTCTGGTTTAGATAATAGTCTCATTTGTTGTATCTTCTTTCATTTCTAAAACATAATCCATGCTAAGAACAAAATAAAAGGGGAATCTTAAGGAAAATGGACTGTATACTACAAGATGAATGGTATTTCAAAGAGAACTAATTAAGCTTGTATAAACAATGCTTTTTTGGCAATTTCTTATTTTTGAGAGTTTAATTTACGGTCACGATTTACATTAGGAATACATATATCTGCATTCAGTTGCCAAAAGTATATTTAAGAGAAAGCAGATGGTTTGCTTGCCTGTGTGTTTATACAGTACAGAGGAAATACTTCCAATCAAATAAATGAGGTTCACAGTAAATGGAGAAAGTGATGCAGTTTCTGAATTGGTTAACTTTAGCAGTCAGCCTTTTAAATTATCACAGGAAACATCATAAAATGCTGACAATGGATGTCAGCATTAACCTTAAAATGAAACTCAGAGTACCTACTTACTAAAATATACAAGATACTGCATCTTTCAAGAAACAACAGACATTCGCAGATTTGGGGCTGTACAGTCCTACATTTAAGGAACTAGCAAACGGTCTTGCATAAGAATTTGCAATGCCACGAAGAAAACTTAATCCACTGCTGCTCTTTCTCCTCAAGATACCACTGCCTAAGCATTTGCTACAGCTGCTGTCACCTGAGTAGCACCTAATACTTTGAAGTGGGATGGGGTTTCTTCTTTCTCTTCCTGTGTTCCCATTGTTATCTGCTGTTTTTATTTTCTCACTTCTACCTTTAATATCTACTTCCTTCAGAACTGTAAAAAATAATTCACAGATTCAGAGCTCATTATGTAGAACTCATTCTTCCCTGAGCCATCAGTCTGGCTATGAACATTAGAGGCCATATCTACAGGCCCAGAGATCCAGGTTGAATTCCTAGAAGCACAACACATTCCTCAGAAACCACAAAGCTGACTCATACAGAGTACTTCAAGTAGTAACTCAGTACCGTGTCTCATGCCACCTCAACCCTGATATGTAAAATTAAAAGCTTGATGCAAAAGCCACAAGCATCTAAAAAAACCCTTACACTTTCTTCAGCAGGCTTTGAATTAAGACAGGAGGCCTGATGTATTCTTGATAACATCTGCCAACTTTACTAGATGGAGAAAGAAGCTCTTGGTTTAAAAAAAAAAAAAACAAACATTCTTATCTCTGCCAAGTGAAATTAATGTTATTACCCATTTCTGACTTTTGCTTCCTTTTTGCTTGCACCATGAAACCATGAGTTTCACTTTCTATTTATATTCGGTTTCCCTTTCTGATTATCATGCTCAGTTAGTTTGGGTTCCTAGAGCCAGGCTGAAGCTGTGTGCAGGCACAGGAGTTTATCCCAATGGAGCAACCTCCAGGATAGGGATGCGAAACTAAAGCTCTTAGAAAAAAAAAAAGATTAAATGTTTCTATCTTTTTTTTTAATATGAAATCTATTCCCACCTTAGTAATGGAAGGATGTCCCTTGAATTTTTAGCTGGAGTAAGTCTTGACCATAGTCAGGCAAATCATCAGAAAGTGGCAGTGGCCCTACTGATCGCATTGTAACAAGCATCAGCATGTTTTTACCACTAATAACAATTTTTGTGCTAATGGTGTGTGTGCCTATCATCCCTTTGCAAACAGTTTATGTGGCAGGAATTACAAAATCATACCGTGAAACAAGTGTGGGGCTGATGAGGCATTGCCCCCCATCCTGGCATTGATGGGTGTAACATATCTTTCAGCTCTCTCAACAGAATAAAGCTTCGTTCATGGAAAAAAACATACGGAGCCATAAATCATTGATGTGTTCCACATCAGGAAATTATACTTAAGACTTCTTATGAAGAATGAATATCTCAAATAATTATTTAAACACATGAAAGCCTGGCAAATGGCTCATGACTTCTTTGGGAAATACTGCTTACTGAGGGCAACCTCTTTTCCCGCCATTATAGCAACAGAGGATTTATTGTCATCGTGTCTAGACAGTTGTTTCCTTGAAGAATGTTTTCAGCCAGTCAAACACAAAGTATATAAATAAAAATTGTTTTCTTCAAGGAGGTGGTCAATCTGTTTATTAAACCCTCTAGGAAACACAAATAAGATGCAATTAGAAATCAAAATATTTTGGTAGTAAAAATAAAGGCTGCGATTCAAGGGTGGTAAAATACTTTTATTTCAGTGTGTGAGAATAACATTTTTTTCAGTGTCTTTAATCCCAGAATATCAGCATAAATCAGAGTAGTTTCATTGAAGTCAGTCAGCATCTGTTACAGATGCCAGTGCTTCATGGACATGTTTTTCTATGCTTTGTTTAATAATTAATCATAGGAAATAGTCTTTTAACTACTAAGGAAAAAAATTCCATCTTACTATTCATGTTCATATTGAACAGCACCTTCTTCTTTTCAATAGCTTCATTGAAGTCAATAACATGCTCAAGCCAATAACATATTTCAAGTCAACGAGGCTTCTGAAACAATTAAGGTATTCCTCAAAGCGAGGGAGGGGAAGCGAACGGGACCTAACGAAGTTCCTGACTGTTGACCAAGTGGCCTTTTTGTTTCCGCCAGCTCTCCCTCCATGGCCCAGGCTCTGAGGCTCCTTTGTTCTTTCCACAGACTCACCCCTGCTAGCGCCAATGAAAGCCCTGTGAGCTCACACTGTCTCAACAGCTGTTGAAGGAGTTCTTTCCTCTGTGTTTATTCTTCCAGCTACAGCCTCATTAGGACTTGTCAGTAGTGTTTAGAAACTTGCCCTTTTTTCCTTTGTGATCTTTCTGTTTTGACTTCCTTTTGCATTGCAGGAGGACAGTGTCCATACCCTGCAACAGACTTGCAACTCTTTTGGGAACAGATCTAATAATGCATTTATCAGCAGATCAGTTCCAATTTCTTTCCCTTTTTATGTGTCTTTTCATTGTCCTTTTTATTGTAAAATAAAAAAGAAATATTTAGCACAAATGCATTCCTGCGAAATGTAAAGCTACAGCATGGGAGTGTGGAGACTACAGACAAGGACAGCACAGGATGAACGCATCAGTTGAATTTCATCTTATTGAGCTTCAGCTGTTTTGAAACCAGGGTTCTAGTATGAGTTCTTTGTCTAGGCTCCTTCTAGTTAATGAAGGAAGATAAGAACTCCAGAGGGCAATTGATAGAACCTGGTTTTGGCACTTACTTTATGGTACATTTTGCCTGAGTCTGGATGCTGGGTCTCCTGTCCCCTCCCATCTGCTGTCATGCCCACCAGGAATGTGCAGCTGGAGGCTTGGAGGAAAGTGGGACTGTCCCTTTCCGTGTCTGCCTCCAATTAGATCACATACAATGTAATATGGAAGGGGCTCCGAGGGTTTGGTTTGATGAGCAGCTGATCTAACAACTCATGACTGTTGAAAGGATGGTCCCAGGCTTCCTTCCCTTCTATTTTTTTTCTCCCTACCCTCATCCCCAGGTTATCCAGCCTCTTTGTTTGCCAGCTCTGCTGCACATCTGATGCCTCTGTGATCCAACTCTACTTGCTAACCCACTAAAATCTATTATTTCCTTTTTTTTTAATGGTTTAATTTTCTGCCAGGTTATGAAGGTGTCTCCGGTCACAGAAGTCTTTTACAAGTGCCACAGCCATTGCAAAGGGAAGTGGTGGTAGCCTGCCGCTGGTAGCAGGGAGGGGAACAGAATAATGGAAGACCTCCTGGTATTGGCAGCAGTGAAGTGTCAGACCCGGATGGCTCATTCAGAGCCTTTGCCAAACATTTTCCTCTAACTCTCAGGTTGAAAGAAACAGTCGTTCTGGCCCAGCATTCCTCCTGTCCATTGCCCAGCCACCACTGGCATAGTTTCCAGACCAGAGAACTGATCCAACTGAAAAATAACATTGAGGGGAAAAAGGACAAGGTGGGAGGGGCTGGTTTCAGTAGTATCACCCATCAAGTTTACTGAACCCTTATGCCAACAAAAATGAAGCTAGAATAGAGTAGAATAGAATAAAGTAGAATAGAATAGAATAGAATAGAACAGAACAGAACAGAACAGAACAGAAAAATTCAGTTGGAAGGGGCCTGATGTTTATCTAGGTATTCTACAGAACTGGGAACAAACCACTCATGCTGGGCAAAGGGCCTTGGGGAAACTGCTTTTCCTTGTCTTGGTGCTCAGTTAGGCCAGTTTAAGTTTGTGCCAGACTACAGCCTTAGGATGGGCTTAATTGTCCATGGAGGTACCTGCTTCTCTCGACTTACAGTAAAAGGAGTCTAGGTATCAGCTCTTAGCTGATAGAAGTCAGGCAAGTAAATCCCTTTCTTAGCGTGCTTGGCCTGGTTTCCTGTTTCCATCAGAATCAATAGAAACCACTAGTTTTTAATACCTTATTTGTATGCTGTAACAACCATTCCTTTGATACAGTGCAACACTTTAAATACATTCAAATTATTTTCTCAAAATCTGAATACATTTCCCTGGCACATCCTAAAAATATCTTTTTATTTATTATATGTGTTGGCTCCAAACAAATGTCACATTAATAAGCAGAGAGGGTTGGGTACGTGTACGTCATTAGTCACGCAGTGGTTTCTTTTTCCAAAATAGTTCCAGAATTCAATCTGACCTCTTTTAACAATGAACTATTTATAGGATTCATAAGGGCCTTATCCTCCAACCCTGACTCAGCCAAAACTCACCACTGACCTTGACCTCCTGTAGTCTGTTCTTATAGCCTTACTCATGTGAGGAGCTTTTATTCTCTGACTTGACTTGGGGAGTGTATTCTCATGAGTCTGATTTTGCAGGCTTGGTTCCCAGCTCAGTGGGACTTGGTAAATGTCACAGAATCAAGTCCTAAGGATGCATATATTATTTTTACAATGTTATAAATACAAAAACCAGGGAAACATATGCAGCTAAGTTCTGCTTCCAGTACTACAACAATAAACTGAGTGTAATTACATTAGGGTTTTAGAGCTACAAATGAAACCATTGAATTCTCCTTATTTTGGAAGAGAGTGCATGTATTTCTAGAAGGAAGCAGTCACTAGGTTTCTGAATCATAACAATTATTACTAAATAAAGTAGTTGTTTTTTCTCAATGAGATATAATTGTTTTTAAGTAGAATATTGTTGCAGTGTTAGGTGATTACACTAGCACAGTACGACAATGGCAAGTTTTTTCTGTATTTTTTGCATCTTCTGTAACATCTAAAAACCTCTTCATCTATAACTAGTGTTGGTGTCCCTAATAGTTTTCTATTTTTCATTCTGATATAAGATGATATGTTTTTAGAAGCTAATATATTGTCATTAGTGGAGCTGGGTAACAAGATGTGTTGTCTGTATCGAAAAAATACTCTTAGCATTCTACTGTCTTTCAGTTTGTTTGAATGACTCTCCCAATTATAAAGATTATAAATAGGTATACTTGATGTGTCTTCTTTCCAACGTTTATTGTGTTACATATCTTTTTCATTTCCTGTCTTGTTTTCTCACTTTAAAGTGGAAAAGTCCAACATTTTAGGTGCTTTTGTAAGTCCCCAGTGCTTTTTTCGTTCACATCTGAACCATTTTTTTTTATTTCCCTATATTTTATTGTGCGAGGTGAAAGTGTATTTATTATATACTTGGATCATCAGTATATTATATGATGGTCTTTTGTAACTCCTGTATTTTATTTGTTCTTTTGAATATAAGCGTGCAATGAACAGGTGTCTTCAGTTAGCTGTCTACTACGATGCCTAGGCTTTTTCTTGAGTAGTTACAGCAAAGGTTGAATCCATTATGTTTATCAGTAACTGAAGGAATTCCTTCCAATCAGCACTGTCATGCATTTATCAGCATTTGACTTTGGCTGTATTGCCAATTAGCCTAGTTTCACCAGCCTTGGAGCTTTTTGCATTATTTTATAGTTCCAAGTGAACTGTGTAAAAAAATTTGGTAATCTACAAATGTTGCCAATGTACAATATACTTATTTTTCCAGGCATTCTAAAGTATAGATAGATACCTCCCCAAAGCTAAGTGGTAGCATTTCATTCTACAGTACTTGCCTTCCACTATATACTTAGTGAGATGTACTTGATCATCGTGACAGTAGTGCAACTTCTTTGAGGTTTGCTTGGAGATCATGTAGAAGGTGTTTACAGGACATACAGAGTTTAGCATCCTCCTCCTCTTGTTTCTTTTCCTAGCTTCTTCACACCGTAACTGCAATTGCCACAGCTCACTGTTAAAAAAAAGAAGTCTTGGAGGCACATACATCTTTCCTTGCTTCTGAAGACCCACAAACAGCAGGGGCATGGGCAGAAAGGAGTTGCCCTTTATCAACCATGTTGGAAGCTGAGGCTCAGCTTTTTTTCTCTCCCAAGACCAGGCCAAGGCCATGGTGGAAAGCAGACCATGTCTGCCCTAACTATTCCATTACTGGCATCAGAGGAGACAGTTCTACTGAACCCCAGGACAGTTCTTGTCAGCTAGGTCAATACTTGCAAGCAGTATCTACAAGGGGACTTGCTTGCTTATTAGTTGTATGAAGGCTCCACATGGATAAACACTACTCTTAGATCTGGATTCAGCTCTTCTATCTGTTCCAGCTCCTTCATGTAGTCGTCATGTTTTATGGCCATTGACCCTAATGTCCGACAAGCAGCAGTCTTCATGCCTTGTGTATTGGGTTTGCATGGCAGCGCTTTGGTAGCAGGGGGGGCTACAGGGGTGGCTTCTGTGAGAAGCTGCTAGAAGCTTCTCCTATGTCTGATAGAGCCAATGCCAGCCGACTCTAAGACGGATCTGCCACTGGCTAAGGCTGAGCTAATCAGCAACAGTGGTAGCGCCTCTGTGATAACATATTTAAGAAGGGGGGAAAAAACCAGGATGAGGCAGCCAGAGAAGAGAGGAGTGAGAATATGTGAGAGAAACAACTCTGCAGACACCAAGGTCAGTGAAGAAGGAGGGGGAGGAGAGGCTCCAGGCGCCGGAGCAGAGATTCCCCTGCAGCCCGTGGTGAAGACCATGGTGAAGCAGGTTGTCCCCCTGCAGCCCATGGAGGTCCACGGCGGAGCAGATATCCACCTGCAGCCTGTGGAGGACCCCACGCTGGAGCTGGTGGATGCCTGAAGGAGGCTGTGATCCTGTGGGAAGCCCATGCTGGAGCAGGCTCCTGGCAGGACCTGTGGAGCTGTGGAGAGAGGAGCCCACGCTGGAGCAGGTTTGCTGGCAGGACTTGCGATCCCACGGGGGACCCACATTGGAGCAGTCTGTTCCTGAAGGACTGCACCCCGTGGAACGGACCCATGCTGGAGAAGTTTGTGAAGAACTGCAGCCCGTGGGAAGAACCCACGTTGGAGAAGTTCGTGGAGAACTGTCTCCTGTGGGAGGGACCCCACGCTGGAGCAGGGGAAGAGTGTGAGGAGGAAGGAGCGGCAGAAACAACGTGTGATGAACTGACCGCAACCCCCATTCCCCGTCCCCCTGCGCCACTCGGGGGGAGAGGTAGAAAATCGGGAGTGAAGTTGAGCCCAGGAAGAAGGGAGGGGTGGGGGGAAGGTGTTGTTGTTTTTAAGATTTGGTTTTACTTCTCATTATCCTACTTTGATTTTGATTGGTAATAAATTAAACTAATTTCCCCAAGTCAAGTCTGTTTTGCCCATGATGGTAATTGGTGAGTGATCTCCCTATGTCCTTATCTCGACCTACGAGCCTTTTCCTCATATTTTCTCTCTCCTGTCCAGCTGAGGAAGGGGAGTGAGTGAGCAGCTGTGTGGTGATTAGTCCGGCTGGGCTTAAACCACAACACCTTGTCATATCTTTTTTTCTAAGGTCTCCAGCTTCCCTCCATTCCCTCCAAAACACGGCTGTCATAGATATCTGTGCCATGTTCGCTACAAGCACATACTGGCCAGCCTCCTCTTCCATCTTTTCCTCTGTGCACTTCTCTCCTTTAACCCCACTCAGCAAACAGAAGCATTGAAAGCATCACATCTGACGTGCTTACAGCTGCCCATCTACCCTGGTGTTCAACCAAAAGTCGTCTTTTTTTTTTTTCCTCTTTCTCTCATTTTGGGCTACTGGCTCCTCATTCTACCACAAACGCCACCAGTCCCAAACAGAGGAATGCTGCAATTGGGCTTGATTCTACCTCTTCCCACAGCACTACTTAATTGTTCTTGTCATGGTGGGAGTCCAGAAATTGAAAATGTATTTAAAATCGCATTTGGATTGCACTGTTGTACCTTCAGAAGTGGTCGATTCCAAATGCTTCTGAGAAAGGTGCAAGAAGTCCTGCAGTTGTCAACTAAAGATATTCTGCACCTGTCTTGGATGTTAGGTTTCACTCTGATTTCTAATAGTCAGAGACTGATTTATGCCTCGGAGTCTAACATTTAATATTCCAGGGTATTCAGATTAATTAGAACTCTGCATATTCTTGAAATCCATAGGAATGTTTAATTCCTTTTTAACTTTTGGTCTCAATGACCTTTTTTATCCACAGTCTAATTACAGGGTACATGAGAAGTAAGAGAAAAGTAAGAAAGAGAATTATTTAAGAAACTGCCATCATTTAATTGCTTTGAATTAAATTCAAACTCCTAATCTATCTTTCCTATAGCACTTTTCAGTCTTCTGTGCTCTTTCCTAAGTTAATCATTATTAATCTTTTAAAGTTGTCTTCAGAGAAAATGCTTTCTATGCTCTGGATCATTCTTATAGCCTTTCCTGAACGCCTTCTGAAAAGGGACTTTGAAAAACTTCCTTTAAAAACCAGAAATAAGGTATATGCACTTGTTTTTCCATTTTGTCAGCACACTTAGATGATAAGGATCACAGTTTTCCTTTACATCGGCAGAGCTGTTTGTCCTATCATGCTCATGCTTAGGCCTTTTGTAAGTCTGTCATTAGTGATGGTGTCAACCACTTGACCTTGTGATAAAGACTCTCATCTTATAATTCCTAGAAATCTTTTTTTGTCTTAATTTTGTAGATATGTACACATGCTATGGACTTACAATGCTATTAGATAATTAGATGATTTAAAAGAAAGCGTTTGTATGTTAGCTCATGAACTTTCTCATTCTTAAAGTGTGGTTGGATGGATCCTGCCTGTTTGGTTTTTTTTTTAATTTATCAGTTTATATTAATTTCTATGTTATTTACTCTCTAACCCTTCTGCTGTTGTTATATTTTTATTATGAGAAAAATATGATTTTGACCAACGTTCTCTGCTGGGAAAAAAGCTAAACAGGGGTGATTATCTGTTTTGCATAAAACTTCAGACTAATTGTGCCAGTCAGATCAAAGGTCCATCTAACTAGCATCTTACTTCTGACAGTGGCCGGTAATAGATGCTAAGAGAAAGCATATATAAAAACATAAAAGATTATATTTCCTTCTGTTGTGACTCTTCCAGATTATGAAAGTCAGGGATCAAGACAATCTGGAACCTATTAATTATTTTGGCATCAAAAAAATCCTGTGACAATTAGTTTAATGGTTTAATAAATGTGAAAAAGTACATCTGTGTATTTAATTCTCCTGCCTCATAATTCTGTGTGATGTACTCTAGATTTTATATTAAGAAAAATAGTGCATAATCATTCTCTAATCATGATTTTATATAAATTTATCATGTTTTCCTTCCCTATCATCTTTATTCCAAGGTGAGGAGTCTGTTTAATGTCTCTCCACGTAAAACCTATCCCCTACCTCTTATCATCCTTATTACGCCTCTTTGTGTTTTTCTATGACTGCATATTATATTTGAAATGGGATATAGAGGCTTTATTCTTTGTAATTGTTGTTTTTATTTTCTTGGGAGTCTTATGGATCCATAATTTGTATCTTTAATATTGTAATAAAGTTCCCTGTAATTTGTCTTACATCAATGCCTATTTGCTTGTCAAATTCTCACCTAGTTCTTCTAATTTCCATTTTATACTTTACTTTCCACAAGTATCTTTTATGAAGGCATGTAAATGAGTGGTTTGCTTTTCACAGGCACAAAAGACATCTAATGTTAATTACCAATTGTAGTTCACACATTGTTTTTTTTGTTGCAGTCCCTGTGTACCTGTCAGGGCTGGCTTTAGCCCTAGGGAAGGTAGCAGCTGTCTAGGATGGCAGACTGGTGGGGACAGCAAAATCGCTGTAGAAACAGTCTGTCCTTGGCACCATCCACCACTGAAGGCTTCAGAATATCAAGACGAACTGACTTCGTCGGCCCCAATAGTCAGACACTGTAGCATCATGGGAACCTCATGAGGTTCAACAAGACCAAGTGCAAAGTCCTGCATCTGGGTTGGGGCAATCCCCAGTATTAATACAGACGGGGGGATGAATGGATTGAGAGCAGCCCTGCGGAGAATGACTTGGGGATACTGGTGGTGGATGAAAAGCTGGACATGAGCCAGCAATGGGCGCTTGCAGCCCAGAAAGCCAACCATATCCCGGGCTGCATCAAAACAAGCGTGACCAGCAGGTCGAGGGAGGTGATTCTGCCTCTCTGCTCTGCTCTGGTGAGACCCCACCTGGAGTACTGCGTCCAGCTCTGGAGTCCTCAGCACAGGAAAGACATGGACCTGTTGGAGCAGGTCCAGAGGAGGGCCACAAAAATGATCAGAGGGATGGAACACCTCTCCTATGAGGAAAGGCTAAGAGAGTTGGGATTGTTCAGCCTAGAGAAGAGCACACTCCGGGAAGACCTTATTGTGGCTTTTCATTACTTAAGGGGGCTTATATGAAAGATGGTGAAAGATGTTTTACTGAGGCCTGTGGTGACAGGACAAGGGCCAATGGTTTTAAACTGAAAGGGGGTAGATTTAGATTGGACATAAGGAAGAAATATTTTACAATGAGGGTGGTGAGACAGTGGAAGAGGTTGCCCAGAGAAGTTGTGGATCCCCCATCATGGGAAGTGTTCAAGGCTCGATGGGGCATTGAGCAATGTGATCTAGTGAAAGATGTCCCTACCTACAGCAGGGGGGTTGGACAAGATGGTCTTTAAAGGTCCCTTCCTACCCAGACCATGCTATGATTCTATGATCACTATTTGCCAAAACCATTTTCTTACCTGCTTCTTGCCCAGCAGGAAGAGTAGCCATAAAAAAAGGCAGTGCCATGCAGTTGCAGTAGGGTTTACATGTTCACACGTTCCTGGTGGGGACCGTAGAGAAACATGCAGGGTGGTGCTGGGCGCACAAGCAGTGGGACCGTGGTTCCTGGTTATGGGAACAAGAAGCTTGCTCAGTTTTCATGCTCTGAACTATTTAAGGAGCTCAAATTAGATGCTCTGAACCACTTTCCAGACTGAAAGCCTAAGGAGGTTAGCTAATGAGTTGCATGTCCCATGTTGTGAGGAGTGAATGTTTCTACACAATTTTATTTGAAGAACTCCATGAATAGCCTTGAGTGGTATTCTCAGTCTGGAAAACAACATTTACATCAAAAGTGTAAATATGGCTTTAAAAAAAACAGTTTTAATTATTTAGGAGCTAAATGCACCAGAGAATGCCTTATTTCTAATCATCTGATTGTTGTGTGACTTCTCTCTGAAGTGAGGTTACAGTTGTTTAGATACCTTAAGGACACATTGTTATTTTAACTTATTTTGTTTCTACTACATCTAACCCGAACTCTGAATATTCTGGGCTTCAAAAAACATTTCTTTTTGTTAATTACCACCATCTTATTCTATGCTTTAATTACTGGTACATACTCTGTATCAATATTAGTCTCCTCTTCTCAAAATCCTGAAATAATATTTTTGGCTCTCAGTAGGTCATTTTAAATATCAGTACATCTCAGATTGCTTGAACTAAAGCCAGTGAAGTCAGTGGAAGATAATACAGCCTACTGCTGATCTGCTTTTTGTCATTTCTGGAAAGGTTGGAAGTTGTTTAATGTGCAGAAAGTTTGCAAAAAAGTAACATTTCTTAAAATCTAGGTGGAGTTGAAAAACAACGTGATGGAGTAATCACCAGGGTCACCGAGGAGGGCAGGCAGCATCCTGCAGAGCCACACTTCCAGCTTGCTGATCGGGCTCTGTTCGTGCAACTGAGAAATGCGCTGAGGAGCGCTGTACGGATGCACAACATGCAAATCTAGCCAGTTGTTTGTACTTTTTGTGGGTCTCACATGACTAAGAAGCTAACAATCATGAGTAATATATTTCAGCCTTTTATCCTATGTCTTTTTATCTAAAGATGGGATCCCCAAGACATCACCTACCCCAAACCATGGAGAGCACAGAGCACTTATCTGTAGAGATTCTTTCAGCGTTTCATTTTCAGATGTGTCAGTCTGTAAAGCCACCACTTCTCCAGCACACCTGATGGGCTCACCAGGCATGCGCGGTTTACTTCTCACTTTCAAACAATCGGTGTGAGTACAGCTGTTTCAGTGGACTGCAAACACTGTGAGAGTAGTTCTGCTTGCGTCTGCCAGCTTTCGTTTTGTTCGGGGCTGCAGCCCCCCTATAATGACAGCTCTCTGGCCATCCTTTCAGTGAGAGTCATCACAAGCATGGGAAGCTAAGTGTTTTGAAACATCCCGTTGCCCCTGGAAGACCAGTTTAATCAGAGCAGACTGGTCCTTTCAGGTGAAATGCCATTAATTCATTTCTAGGTCCCAGATGCACAAAACTTGGGGTAACTATGTGAGTACTTCAGAGAGTAAAGTAAGAGTCATCCTCATGATTGAAGGGGATGAGTGTGAGGTGGAAGGCTTTCTCTACTCCAGTGGGGGCTAGAAAGTTTCAAAACATAGCCAAAGGCTAATGAAAACATTCAAGTCATTGAGAATTACCTAAGAGACTAAACGTGTGAAGCTATTTAGCCAGTGGAGGAGGAAGGGAAAGAGCTGTTCCCCCCCAGGTGCTTTGTAGCTACCAACCCTGTAATACAAAGCCATGCAAGCAATGTGTAAGAATAATGAACTCGACTAGCAAAACGATTGCAAACATGAGCTGGGCCTGCTACTGAACTAAATTGGGCTTAGTAGTCTGTGGGGGTGAATTGTGTTCATAAAGGTGGGGGAAACGTGGTTTTTTCTTACAGGTTTGTTGGGATTGGACTAGACAGGGGTATAAATATGGCAGAAGCAGAAAAGCACAGGAATTACTGGTGGGCCTGAAAGATAAAGCTGCAACTTTTAGCACAACTGTGCACATGTATCATTTTCGCTTAAAATGGGGTATCTTTGAACAGTAAGAAGGAGATATGTTAGGGTCTGTAAGTACCACAGTAAGTATCTTCTATTTATATTTGCCCAAGAGAAAAGAGAATGTTATTGTAAATTAAGTGGCTTATTGGTCTCAGACTGCCCCAGATGCTAGAGTCATATTTCAGCTGCTGTTACCCCACGAGTATATCGTCGAAGCTACTAGGAGTTACACTTTACAGCATACTTTCTAAACACTGTAATCCAATTTTGGTTAAGTTTCCACCTCTCCCAACCCATCTAGAATACAGAATAAATCCAAAGAGAATTAGAGGCAGAAAGTAAAGTCTGGGAAATATAACTAATAAATATAAAAGCTGGGAAAAAATTCTGCGCAGCAAAAATAAATTAACGTGATTAGCGTAGCATCTTTAAACTTTCTTTTTTTAATTGAAACAATTCCAGAATTGAAGTCACTTAAGGCTTGTCTTCAGGCCAGACTGACTGGAAAATGTTTCAATTTCAATAAACCACTGTTTGGTTTAGTCTAAAACTGGTAGGACGTGAAAAACTTCAACAAAACCTCATTTAAATATAGTAATGCCCAATTTTGGTAATGTAACATGTATAAACACGATGTCCATCAGTTTAGTTGGCAATTTTGAAAGATTTCCGCTAAGTACTCTGCCATCCTCTGAAGCATTTGAGAACCACAAATACTACGCACTTATTTTGTCTGCTATTTAGACAATAAATGTAGCTTACTTTCTATTGTTATTTTATGCTAGTATTTTTTATTCCTGTTTCAGTGTGGTTGGTGCAGTAAAGCTTTTGCCCAGAGCTCAGCTAGAGCCTTTTATTCTGTTGGCTACTGGTTGTGCCTTTGACCTGCGCTGGGGATTTACTGGTGCAAAACGGGAACATAATTTGGTTTTGGTTTGGACCAGAATTTGCTGTAATGTCTGTAACATTTGCATTCCGTTTGCATCTTCACAGATTATACTTATGGGCAAAGTATGGGTGCACATTTGAAAATCAACTATTAGCTTTCTAGACACTAGCTAGACAGGTAATTTTGCTGGTGGGAATAAACTCAGGATTTAAGGGGAACATTAGTGAAGTTTATCTGCTGCCTTTTTTGTTTTGTTTCCTCTAATATGAATTAGAATGACTATATATTTTCAAATGTGTCATTTCAGCTTTCAGTTTCTAATTTTATAGTATTAGATGGTCAAGACTGCATTCAGGTCAGAGTTTGGGTTTTTACAGAGAAATGGGATTTGTATCATGAAAAACACTTGTGAAAATTCGAGTCACAAATTTGCAAAAATTGAAGAAAGTGGAAGTCAGATTTATACACATCAAAGGAGTTACACCAGCGAAGAATTTGGTTCAGAGACCGAGCTCTGGCTTCTCAAAAGGATTTGCCCACTCTAAAAGGGTTGATACAGACAGCGGGACTGCAATAGGGCATTAGTTTTCAGTTTGGTTCATTTAAACTATTTCTTTACCAGAAGTGCAGGCAGTTAACCATAAAAGTGGCCAAACCAGGAATGTATTGTTCTAATGCTTATGCAGTGAAAAAAAACCCAAGCAAAAATCCTTCAGCCACTCTGTCCCGCTTTATCAACTCTTCTAAAGTCTTGCAAAGACATGGGGATATGAAATATGTTTCATTTACAATAAAATGTTCCCAAAGAAAATTCTGAGGGCGTAAGCCACATTTCTGAAAATTGCAATGACTCAAGTGACCTCTTGTTCTCACAACTGCAATTTTAAGCCCCTACTACTCTGATCTGTAATCAAGACAGGGAAAAAGAAACAGTGATGTGGGCAACACAGACAGGACTGGATTGCGTCAGAATATGGTATTTGTTTTCTTGGCTGACCCAATATCATACATAACTTTGAGATAAAGAGTAGTAAGAAAACTGTAAGGACATTTCCTTTCTCTTAAATTTATTCAGTTGTACAATTGTTTCAGGTTGGTCATTTACTTTCAGGATTGTTCGCACTGCACCATTCTAAGGGCCGTCCTGCCCCTCTGGTATCGCAGTATTGAAAAGCTGGATGGGATTTCAGGAGATCAGTGGTCCATTTTCCTACACTGAGCTGGTCAGCTGTATCCTAGACTATCCGCAATAGAAGTATGCCTAACTGTTCTTAAAACTTCCAGTTTTCTAAAGCCTTCCTAGTCTACGGCCTTCTGAGCTAACCTATTTTGGTGTTTAACAGTCCTTTAGGTTGGAAAGCATTTTCCTAACAACTACCCTAAATCTCCCACGCTATAAATTAAGCCACTTATTTCTTGGTTTTCCTCTTGTGGCCATGAATAAGAATTAACCATCTGCTCTTCATTTAAGGAGAGATTGTTTACTTTTTTAAAATATACAATTATTTAAATACATTTTTAATATGATAAAATGCAATAGTACTAGTAGGATGACGATTTTCTGTATTGGACCTAGTTAGCAGTCTATAGGCTCACTCTCCTTTCTCTGTGCCAACCTACAAGCGTTCTTTTGCAATAAAAGAAATCCTCCCTTCTGCTGGATGAATGTCTGCATGTATCTACATGCACTGGTGTAGCCATGAGTAAATTCACGAACATCTTGCTCTGCTCTGAATTTTTACACTTGTAGGGCAGATGTAGCAAGGACCTAGGGTGTTGGCAAATACCTGTGTTCAGTGTATTTGTCTCGGGCATAAATTTTATCCCACAAACATAGTAACCCTTTACACAAGCTTAACCTCAAAATGAGCAGATCCTGCCATTGCTTAAAACTATGGAATCCTGTAGGACCCCAGCAACAGCTTTGCAGACCAGGACAAGGTTTGATTCAATGTTTTAACCTCTTTAAAATATTTGTAAATACAAAAAGCCACATTATATTACCATGTAAAGCTGGAGAAACTGAGTTCCACTGAGTTAATCCTGAGTAACACTGCTGCCCATAAAAACAAGTTTGACCTCAATGTGTATGACAGACAGGCTTAATCAATTTAAAATGTTTTCAGTATTTCAGAAACATGAAATGCTGTGTAAATGGTAAATATTAATTTCTCTACATAATGTAGAGTTTAGTTGACAATGGAAAAAAGTATCTACCTCAGTGACCAACATTTGGTCTCAGTGTAAGTTACAACCTGTAGCTCTGCGGAGTGGCTGTGGTCATCCTGCTTTTACTCCAGGCTGTGTAGAGGGAGCTTAGTGCAAGTGTAGTAAATGGGGATAGTAAAAAGCTTGGGATAGTAAAAGCTTAAGAGCAACTCAGCAGACCAAAACTAACTCTAAGAAATAACAGGTACGTTTCAGCAGGTCCCTCTGCATGCTTTGAAAGAGGATTATCACATACATAGACTGTGTAATGGGTCTGTGTCATTTAAAGAGGCATTTATGGGGCCTACCAACAAATTCAGACTGTCCAGAATTTCAGGAATCATTAACAATATGGGATTTTTTTTTACCTCATAGTTATGGAAAAATCTCAAATGTGAGCCATCTTGTCCGGGCTGCAGAACTGATGCCACACTATCTTATTCAATTTGCAGAGATACCAGAGCTCTCTGAAGTGTGAATATTTCTGCCTTTCTTTAGGTCTTGTGACAATAACACCTTTATAATACCTCTGTAGCAGTACCGTCTAACTGCTTAAATGCAGGCCAGATTCTATGCTTGATCA
This sequence comes from Gavia stellata, assembly GCF_030936135.1. NCBI lineage: Eukaryota > Metazoa > Chordata > Aves > Gaviiformes > Gaviidae > Gavia > Gavia stellata. The sequence continues at coordinate 13,979,453 of NC_082597.1, read as the reverse complement.
TTGTACAAATAATCCTCTGGTATTAATTGAGGAGTGACTAGGGCATGCGTAAAGTGCAGATTTGGAAATTCTGCATTCCCTTAGCCTTTCTGCAGGTCTGAACATCCTGCTGAGATCCAGCATCGTACTCCGGACTGCAGACTAATGATGATAGCTTCCCCAAAGGCACTCAGGCAACACAGGCTTACTCATCTGTTTCATACAGTTTCATACAAACCTAAGTATTCTGTTTAAAATTCTGTGGGATTTTTCCAGAAAATTCAAAGTAAGTGGGTATTTCCATGTGGGTTAGAAAAACAGGAGCAACACAAAAATGAAAATAACTCCACATCTTGCGCTCAGTACTCTAATGGAAAACCCAAGTGCTCAGTTTCCCAGTAAAACTTCTCAGTGGTAATTTCCATGCAAACAAACTACTTCTTAGAGTGCTAATGTGTCTTTTGCTATGACTTGTGAGACATATTTCACTGTTTTATGATATTCTTTTGTAGGTGCAATAGCAATCTATTGCCTACATAAGCTTACATTTTCAAAACGCAGTCTTTTTAATGTATGCGCCATTGTTCTGGCAATTTGAATTGCATATAAAAATTAGTATGAAATTTTGCATTGTAAATTGGCTTTTAATGTGCAAATTATAGTGCATGCATGAAAATTTTGAGTAAAAACTGGGAAAATAGATATAAAATGCATTTTTTTAAAATGAACTGATAAGGAGTTATGTGGATTATGCAAAAATATGTAAGACAAGGAGGAAGGGTAGACAAAATGTTTGCCTTGACATTTTTGTCACTGCTTGTTTACATTTTTCACAAATGAAATAAAGTTCAATAAAATGCCAGATCAGCTTTTCTTTTCCTTACTTTGAAGCAGCATTTTAATAGTTAAGGTTAGACATCTACTATCAGGGGCAGAATTGGTCTGTATTCCTAGCTTTAAGCTGTTACTTTCAATGAAAGTTTTCCAGAGTAAAGACTTTAAGATTTGGTTCTCCCAAAACATGGCATAGAGATCATGGAAAAATTCCTTCTGTTTGAAATGGGCTTTGCTTCTTAAAACAAAGAAGCAATGGGATGGTTTAGCTTTATTCTGTGCTCAGTGCAGTCAGTAGGAAATATTCTACAGTACAACATCAACCTCATAGGGAACATTATAACCAGTAATAAGCGTTTTTTTCAGCAGTTTTTTATTGCAAATATTTCTTTGCATCAAACACACAGTCACCAAACAATCTAAATGCAGTAGAGCTCTTTGGAGTTGCAAAAAGACTCAAGTGGGCTTTGAATTAGTTCCAAAGGGCCTTCAGGCCTATCTCTATGGTTCAACTTGTCTTTGGAGCTCTGCAAATGCATTGTATTAATTTTTTATTAAAGTTCTCTTGACTTGTTGTGCATACAATACAAAAAATGAAAAGATGTTTTAATGATATACCTACAGATGTCTGAATGATAATAAAATATTAATAATCTCTTTGTTTACTTTTGCAATTGATAGAGGCTAAGGAAAATGAAGCCTTCCAGGTGCTGTTCTAAAACAGAAAGGCCATATGAGTAGAAAGTCCATATCAGTAGATTGGTAGAGACTGTACGAAATAAGACAAAAAAGTAAACACCTGGTTCAGATTGATATGTTGGAGAAAAATCAACAAAACCTCTGTACATGATGTGGTGTTCCACAAAGTTATTACAGATGTTAGAGTTCAAACGGGCAAGGGCCACACAGTGTTTATAGTAAACTTATGTTTTCAAGGTTTTTAAAAGCTTAGGACCCTCACCAAAGTCTTTGAAAGAAATGGAGATGTCATATAATAAATGAGAAAGTTCTCTTCAGGGTTCTTGGCTTCACAATGAAGGATGTTATGAGCAGTCTCTGGAAGTATCTGTAATGAGATGGATACTACTCAATAAACTAGCCATAAACAATCTTGGATAGACAGAGAAGATCCCAGTGCTAGGTTTGAAAATGGTGAAGGATTATTCAAGATAGTCAAGTCTAAAGATGACAGCTGAAAATTGCAAATGTTGAGCAGATAGAATAGCTATCAGCTATCAGCAGCTTACAAAAGAAAATTTAAGGAGGGATTTGAGAGAGAACTCTGAACTTGTGAATGCAAGGGAGGCTTTTTCTGTGATACAAGGAATTAGGAGGAATCAGATGAAATCCTAACAGGCAGCAGATTTAAAATTAACAAAGGGATGTACTTTTTCACATAGCATATAATTACATTGTGGAACTCAATACCACAGAATGTTTTGAACGTGAAATATATATTGTCAAGAATACTAACCTCTGTGTACACCAAATACCAGTTTAAAAAATTAAGAGGCGTAAAAACAGACAAATTGTTAATATTAAGGCTTTTAGTGAATGTCACTGAGTGGCCATTAACTGACCATTATAGTGAGAGACCATTACCTATAGACTGTTCACCTGCTGAATTTGAGGGGAGAGGGAAATGGGGAAAGATTTTGATGTATGTTGCTAGTAGTTACACACATATTAGTATGTCAGATACATTCAACAGACCTATACTTTCTACACTCAAATTCCTAATGCTTAGAATTTTATCCTATTTCAACTGATATTGCTGGAAAAACTCCTTTTCTGTTGAACTATTTCTCCTGATAGCAAAATTGACCTGAAAATATTCTCTCCACCTGTCTCACAGACAGATGTAGAAAGCAGAATGTTGAATGTAGAAAGTAAGATGTGCTGTATTTTTACAGCTTGGGTCATGAATCTTTCTTATTCAACTTTAGTAGAAATTAAAGCCTTAGTGACTAGAAATATACATTTAGTAACCATCTACCATAAACCATTGTGAATGATAAACTCAAAAGATGACAAGAAAATAATAACTGAAAATGTATTACCATAAACATTTCTGAAAGGTAGGTTCTTCTGTGAAAAACAACTGAGATCATTGGGAGGTCAAAATGAAGAAGTTTGCATTAGACAAGCGTGTGATGAGCAGCATACACAAAAATGACAAGAAAAGGAGTGAGAGGATTAAGTGTTTGCAATTCATAGGACGTAATCTACACCAAACTAAATTATGAAGTAACTATTAAAAAATAATTACCTGACCTTCCGAAAGCGATTTAAAAACCCCAGATTTTTGAGACAGATGCTTCACAGTTTTTCACGCAGAAGCTGAAAGTATTTTAAAATGTTAAAGCTTCTGTGTGCATTTTTTGCCAAGATGGAGTATGATATTTATGAGATTAGTTTTGTTTCTGCCTTTGCAAATTATTGCTAATGACAGAATGAAAGTGCACATCAGAATCCCCTAATATTAATGTTTTTAAGCTTAAGCCTTAAGTCTTCATTTCTTGTGGCCGCACCACAAAGAAGAGATTCAGAATTCAGCAGCTATCGATACACTTTTGTTTATTTAAACAACTGCCAAAGCCGGTGCCGACGAGACTCCAGCAGCGCTATCAGTAATTCCCCGTACCCTTTTTCCTGTGGTTGACCCGAATGAGTGTTCATGCTGGCTACCTGCATTCCTCCTCACAGAGCGTGTGGAACAAGAAGTCTAAGCAGGGCTTATCTCCTCTGACAGAACTACTATATAGTACAAAAGGCCACAAACATCTGCTCCCACATTGTCCCCTGTCCCCTGGCAGGCTCTTGGCTGCATAGGAACCTCCTGCAGAAATTGGATTGCAGTTGCTGCTGGGGGTGTCTGCAATCAACGTGTATTGTCATTTGGGGCATTTTTCAGCTTGAAGTATGACTCATTGTAAAATATAAACTAGGCTGTTCGTTATTGATGAATTACATTTCCTTAAGCCTTTAGGAGATGAAATGAGAAGAATCTGTAATAAATATCTACACCCACGTGTAATGCTTCCTTTTAGAAAAGCCCAGCAGTTGAAATCAATGGAGGCTCAGGCTTTTTGGTGATTGACTGCTTCTGCTGAGCTGACTGCTGAAAGCAGAGTGTGAGCTGGAAAGCCTGATAATTCCTGAACATGTGGAAAACAAGGGAAAATGCTGCAGGTTTATAAGCTGCTTCATAAGCAGCCCTTGGAGCAGCCTTGTGGCAGGAATGGAGCAAATGGAGAACGCTGATGCTGAGGTAGCAGAATTATGCTCAAGCAGAAAAAGAAATATTTCACATTGTCACTAGATGTCAGAAAGTTTATCTGTGGTCATTCAGCAACAATCAAAAGCACCAACCTCCCCCCAGCAGAAAGTCACATTAGGAACAGTAACATTCCATGGTTTTTTGTGAGACACATGAAAATCATAATGTGTCTACAAGAATTTTGATGCGAGAGATAATGATAGGGACAGCAAGGATAACAGTCTTGACAAGCTCTGGATAGGTGAATTGTATAAAAAATCCCTAGAAAATATTCTTGAGGAAGGTTTGGTATCTCTGCTGACAACTTTTCAGTGAGAAATCTTAAAAGATGGAAAAATATATCTTGTAATTTAATGTAAGCCTGGGGGAGAATTTTGACAAAGAGTCAAAATTTATTTCAAACTTTTGAATAAAGTAAAACTTTATTTCAGAGTATGAGAAGATGTAAAAGATGGAAAACCAAGGAGAAACAAGAGCACAGTACATTTACCATAATCTACAAATGATCTAATAGACATAAACAGAAGCAAAGCTTTTAAGGAAACAAAAAAAACCTTCGGGATGGCTGGTAGAAAACTTCATCAGTTCTTACAGATACCTAGAATAAAAAAGAGAATTGACTGTAGGAAGTGGACTAGTCCTACAAGAAAAGGAAATAGTTCTTCTAAGGAAAATGCATGGACTTGGGAAAAATCCCACAGAACTCATGCTAGTATTGTGCTGACCAAAGAATGTGCAAAAATAATTAAAAAAAATCCAATACAAGGCAGAAACAGAAGACATTATTTTTTCACTGTAAAAAGAATACTAAGAATAAACTTACAATAAGCCTGCTAATTTGTGAGGCAGCTAGCAGAGCCTGGAAGCATTTGGTCATGGAATCATTTAAACACAGAGGTGACCAGGACCTGCTCAGATTTGACTACTGCACTAGTTTATTAAAGAAATTCAGCGAAGTAATTCGTTAGTCAGCAAGGAAATGAATCACAACAGGACAGCATTAGCCCACAACATCTATGATAAAGTTGTTTCAGATAACAGAACACATTAAATATCTCAGGAATTTCAAATATTTGAGAAGTATGGAGGTTTCATAGACACGCTTGCAGCCTGTATTATTCAGAGGTCAATGGACTTTGAAAACGATGTTGAAACAGCAAAGCAAACACTAAGGCAAATGAAGATGATTAAGACCCTATCTTGGTTTACTTCACTACAGAGCCACACCTCTGCATTTGAGAGCCTTGTTCACACATATAATACGGACTAGGAAAATCAGTTTGGCAAAAACACAGACATTTGGGGGTGTTCTCATGAACTCAACCACCTCTCATTATGAGAGTGCAACTTGTGACAACAAAAATGATGAGGATAAAGAAAAGTAACTGTCTAACAAACCCTTAGATCCCACCACCAAGCAGAGACAAAGAAGCAGCTCATTTGCAGACAATGAAAACAAGAACCACCAAATGATATAAAACCTGTCTTTCAAGTCAGAGAAACCACATTCACTCCAGATAAAAGACGATATTTCAAGTAGGACTACCATCCTCCTGTTTTCTCATGAATAAGTCTTCTTTCTCACTTAGAAATCTTGTCTGGCATGATATAGAGGAATTCTGTATTTATCTAAGATTTTGAGGTATGCAGCAGCCCTCTTCCTGGTAAATCTGATGGTTTTGCAATGACAATGAGCAAGCACAGTTGTGAGCAGGGGCTTGACATAGTTTTGGAAGCCCTGGACATTCACAGCACATTGGAAATTGTGGCTCCATGTGTACAGTACGTTTGATGCTTCCCCAAAAAGTACGGCCATGCGTGCACAGTATGATGGCACTGCCCAGAAATTCCAGGCTTATTCTGCAGGTCCAACACAGAAGACTTTTATCATGTACACTGATTCTACACTGACAGTGCATAACCCCAATTCAAACCTGAATAATAGCAATACATATAAGATCAGAGTTTCATCAAGCTTTTCACCTTGTCTTGAGTAGTGACCACCAAGTGAGCATCCCAAAAAGATTATTAGGACCCTCTAGAGACCCTTCCCAAAATATTTTATGAGTATCTAGTGATCAGTCATTCTAGGGCTTCCTAAACTAGATGCTGTGGTTTTGTATTGAACAGCCCTTGGTGTCCTTTTCTTCCATGAATTTATCAAATTCTTTTTTGAATTCAGGTACATTTTTAACATCCACAATGTCCTGTCACAAGTTCTACTGGTCAATTATGTGATGAGTGAAGACATAGCTCCTTTTGTTTGCCTGAAGGCTGGCATCTTCTGGTTTCATTTGATATCTTCCAGATTTTGTATTGAAAGAGAGAGTTATTTCCTATTCACCTTGTTCAGGCCGCTCCTGATTTTATTGATCTCTAGCATATTTCTTAGTGCTTTTCACAACAAAAACCTTCATCTATTTTATTGTTCTTCATCATGTAACCGCTCCATATCTTTAACCATACTTGCTGCACTTCTCTGTATCTTTTGCAGGACTTCTGTATCTGTCTTCAGATAGGTATGTAACTATTAACACTATTGAAGATGTGGATGTGTCATGTATTTATACAACAGCAAAAGGATATTTTATGTTCTTGATTCCTTTTGTAGTGATTTCTAGCATTGTTTGCCTTCATCTTACATTTCTCTACAGTGAATTTTTGTTGCCTAGTCATTACGTGGTAGGAAGTTCTTCTGTGAGTCTGCAATCAGCTATAGTCTATATCACTCTGACTAATTCAGTGTCATCAGCAAACATTTTCATCCCTTTTCAACACTGTTTTCTGATCACTTGTGATCTGTGTTGAGCAATGCAGACTTCAGCACAGAGCCATGTGGGACTCCACGTGTGAGCTCTTTCTACTGTGAAAGGCAACTATTAGTTCCTTTCCCTTCTTCCTATCTTCTGAACATTTCTTCATGTCTGATTAGCTTCCCCAAGAGCCTGGAGGGAGGCAGCTTTTTGAGTGCCTTCTGGAAATCCAGGCAGATGGTATCAAACAGATCTGTGTTGCCAACATGTTTTATTGACTCTGGTAGAGGGCTTTGGTAGATGAGTGAAGCACGACTTTCTTTTACAAAAGCCACATTGCCTCTTCTTCATTGTATCATATTTATCCTGATGTCTACTAATTCTGTTGTTTATTATTGTTTCTTCTGGTTTAACCAGTATTTTTATATTATATATTTTATATATATTATTAGTTCAGGTATTGAAGATCTGACCTGGAGTCCTGCTTAAAAACTGGTATCAGGATAATAAGCACTAAGTTTAACAATGGCTTCTGCAAGCTGTCTTTTATGGGAGGTGTGTTAAATGAATGCAGTTAAGCAGCTGAAGCTCTGCTCCTTTAAAGTATGCATAGGAGACAGCTTCAAGACACTGTGTCCATGCCACGGCATGGGTTGAGCAGTGCTGCTGGGATCACCGCGTTTGAGAAGCCTCTTGGTAAAAATCTTGCTGAGCATTTGCTCTCCTGTCTGTGAGCAATATAGAAGACGACCATTCATGTTTCACTTAGAATGAAACAAGGCGAAAAAAAAAGCTCAGGCAGCATCTAAGTTTGAGCTTAACCATGGATCAGGTTTTTCAGGAATGGCCAATTTTGATGAGCATTTTAAAAGACTGTTTATTTGGTTCTACTAGTTTCACAATATTGTGACTGTTGACTTCACTGGTTTTGTATAATGGAAGTAAAGGCTAAAATGAAAAGCAGGTTTAAACCATGAGTACAGCTAACTTTATGAGTATTCTGCCTTACCTGAGAGTAGTTTGGTTTTCTCTATTTTTACATGTAGTATTCAAAGCATTCAGCCATGATATTACCTACTCATTGACTTCGCCAGATAGATTATGGAAAAAAGTAAGTGGTTTATTATGTTACAGGCTCTTGGATTCTTGGATGTTTGGGAGAAAAATAATGTAATCCAAAGAGTTTCTAATGGATTCTGCAGGTATTTCCAGTAAGACAGCCTGTATGTATGTATAGCAGATTTGATCTATTAAATGTTTGTCAATTATGTATCTTGTTCTGGTAGACCTCCTGGCCACTTCTTCAGCAGATATATCCTTCTAACACACTGCCATCATACTCATTTGTAAAAATTATCAACGGTCCAGGCAGTGTGGCTATCACAGGCCATGTGCTGTAACTTCAAAAAACATTAATGGAACAGATTTGCCTCTTATTCCTTTGTACATTGCTTGTGATTATTGCTATCATAAATTACAAGTACCCAAGTGTGTTCTCCATCATGCACACTTTCAATTTGGCTTTGTTGTTTCTTTGACACATGACAAGACGCTGCCTGTAATGAAAGGCACAACTTTATCTTTGCTGCTCTACCCACATGCTTATGCCATCTTTCTCTTTCTTGATATTAATAATTTCCATCCAGTTACATTCTTTGACACATAGTGCTTTGAAAATGCAAACCCAAAGTCCCCAGACAGTATAACCATCCAGATGGCAGTGAGCGTGAATTTTAGATTTTGATTGAGATGGTTAATACTGATGTGAAAACAAACAAAAAACCCCCATGTTGGCAAAAAATTGCCTACTGACTACGCATCTGGCAATGTAGCAGGTACATAATTTATTCCAAGTACAGAGAACATGTTGCACTTAGAACACATAACCAAGTATAATGGTTTCTGACTTTAATCAAGTAGAATTTCTTTTGTGATGAATCGAAATCGAGGTGTTCCCTACTTGCGGAAAGTATAAATTTGTACAACAACCAGTAAGGAAAAAGCAGTGAGCTGTTTTAAAGTTAAATAATTAACCAGAAAACTGCAGATACTACAACCTAGTTATGTTAATGCTGAAGTCCTAGCAGTTTCCAGAGTGCATGCTCAAAAATGATAGCCAAATACATGTGCAAAATAGTTTTATGACTGATTTATTTGAGCAATTACTGCATTTTTGTACATAAGAGCTAAACAAAAGGAGGAAAAGAGAACATTTTAAAAGAGCTTCATGTTACTTTCCTTCAATGAGTGATGCTGAAACGTAACAGCTGCATTGTATTCTACCCTCACTCTTTGTGGAGATTTCCTTTTATCACAACTGAATAATTTTTTCTTCCTCTTTCTATTTTAGTTCATAAATTTATAGATTTTACCATCCACTTTAATTTGCTATGAAAGTAAGAAGTCCAAAGTCTGTACTATGAAAATGGAACAGTTCTAACTACTGAACATTGCATGCTAATATTTTTGATTCTCTGGATTCTTTTGATCCATCAAATTTAATTCAACAAGTGTCAATATAGGTGCCAGCAGACAGAAATCAGTTTTTTAAAAAGAATATTCCATCATAATAGTCTGGTTAGAGAAACCAAAACTGTATGACAACATTTTTTTAAATGACCATATATGTTAGTATCTAGCTTTAATGCTGATATTTATTTCTTTACAAAAAAAAAACAAAGAAAAGGAGATAAATCTAACCTTAAAAAACAGTCAGGCAATGCTTATCAATGACTAGTTACGGTAAGGAGATGGGGATTAGTTCAGGAATTGTAAGGTAAATATGAAACTATTGAAAGCAAAGAGTGAGCTGTCCTTGCAAAATGGTCTTCTGGGTCACTACTTGCAATGGAATTTCTCAGAATTCAGTCTTGGGCACAGCATCATTCAATGGTTCTATTCATCACCTTCATTAATGATCAAAAATAAGAATATAGTAATGAAATTTTTGGTGGCAGAAGACTAAAGCATGTCAAGAAGGAAGAAAGGCAGTCCTTGAGGACATGAGGACTAAGAGCAGGGTGGAAGTTAGAGTGAACGCCATTGCACTGGAGGGCAGTTCCTCTGCAGGCCTTTGTCACGGTCTGTGTTAACATCTTGTAATCATCTCATCATCTTCTAGATGGTGTAAAAATCCTTCCCCTTCAGAGCTTGTACATGAATGGGAACATGCACCACCTCTACTATATCATGATTCCTCTTTCTCATGGCAGCCACCTAAATTCTGCTCCTGCCATCTAGGATGTCTTTCATGAGTCTCTAGGTCAGAACTGGGACTCCTGAACCGAGATGTTTGGCTCGTGGCCAAGTCTGTCTAGGCTCTTCTCCTTCCACGGCCTCCAGGTTTATAAGGAATTTTTACACTCAGGGGGAGAAAATACCGGGCACCTTATTTACTTTCTTATCTGGCTTTTCCAGTGGGCCTGAGGTGCCAAGACTGAACCATATGGACTGTTCCCCAAAGAAGGAGTTGGACCAGTTGACTTACTTGGTTTCTAGGTCCTATGTCAATGTCACAAAGTCCGTGGTAATGCCACTGCCAGAAGGTTCTGCAGAGGGATCTGGACAGGCTGGATCGATGGGCTGAGGCCAATTGTATGAGGTTCAACAAGGCCAAGTGCCGGGTCCTGCACTTGGGTCACAACAACCCCATGCAATGCTACAGGCTTGGGGACAAGTGGCTGGAAAGCTCCCCCGCAGAAAAGGACCTGGGGATGTTGATTGACAGCCGCTGAAGATGAGCCGGCAGTGTGCCCAGGTGGCCAAGAAGGCCAACGGCATCCTGGCTTGTATCAGAAATGGTGTGGCCAGCGGGAGTAGGGAGGTGATCGTGCCCCTGTACTCGGCGCTGGTGAGGCCGCACCTCGAATACTGTGTTCGCTTTTGGGCCCCTCACTCCAAGAAGGACATTGAGGTGCTGGAGGGTGTCCAGAGAAGGGCGATGAAGCTGGTGAGGGGTCTGGAGCACAAGTCTGATGAGGAGCGGCTGAGGGAACTGGGGTTGTTCAGTCTGGAGAAGAGGAGGCTGAGGGGAGACCTCATCGCTCTCTACAACTACCTGAAAGGGGGTTGCAGAGAGGTGGGTGTTGGTCTCTTCTCCCCAGTGACAAGTCATAGGACAAGAGGAAATGGCCTCAAGTTGTGCCAGGGGAGGTTCAGGCTGGATATTAGGAAAAATTTCTTTACTGAGAGAGTGGTGAAACACTGGAACAGGCTGCCCAGGGAAGTGGTGGAGTCACCATCCCTGGAGGTGTTTAAGGAACGTGTGGACGTGGCATTGTGGGACATGGTTTAATGGGCATGGTGCTGTTGGTTGGTGGTTGGACTTGATGATCTTACAGGTCTTTTCCAACCGTAGTGATTCTGTGATTCTGTGAAGACTGTTCGAAAACCTCACTGCCACTGCTATAATGTTGGGAGGTTTTTCTTATTTCCAGCCTTCTTGTGTGACCAGTGGAGGCAGACAAGGGGATTTATTTTGAGATGAAGCTTGACAGTGTTATTAATTGGATTATATTCAGGTTTACATGTGACGGCAGGAGCTTGGACTTGGTGACTTTTGCTACTCCTTTTCAGTTCTTACCCTATGTTCATCTATTCCTAAAGTTGTGGGACAGTTGTTCCTAATTTCAGTCCCACAGATTTCATCTGTATGTGAGGCTATTATGCCTTTTTTGTTGTCACTAATAGTTCATCGTGCTCCAAGCCTGTTGTATGGCATCTGGCATATCTGATGGAAATTGTGAAGTAGCAAAGGCTAAATGAATTGCCGCATTTTTAATACGTTTTCATTAAGAACATGATATGCATCAAATCACAATATTTAGAACAGTACTGCAAATAGGTTTCTGCAGAAGGGAAACTTCACTAATGGTTTGTGTATGATGTGTATTTCTCTTGTCACCTAAATAATTCTGAAGAATTCCTCCTTTTCTGAAAGACTTTCCTTCTGAGACCGATGTGGTCAGCAATCAGAATTCATAAGGAACCGAGGACTGCAGGGGATCTCCCAGGTGAACTCCACACGATGGTCTTGAAGGCAATAGCATTAGATAATCCTCTTATAGAAAAAACCAGCTTCTGCTCCTCACTCTGTAAAGGCTGCTTGAGAACTCCTTATTCTTCTCAGAATAAGATGCCTAATAATTTCTAGTTTTCACAGTCTGTACTTATTTATTCTTATGATAATGTTGTCTTTTAACTTAAGTAGAACTTCTTTTCCCTTGATTTTTTTAATCCCTTGATATATTTATAGAGCAGTCATATCCCTTTTCAACCTTCATCTCCAAGTCCTTATTATTGTCTGGAAAGACAGACTTTCCATTCTCCTTTTCATGCTAGTAGCTCCTCTGGATGTGACTGCAATCTCATTACAGACATATTGATAAAGCAACACTAAAATTCATTTTATTTGAATTTTTCTATCAGGTCTTGAAAAATTCAAGTTGGAAAATGAGTTTACAGAGAGAATATGCTTTCCTACCTCTATTCAACCTGTTTATTTTTAGCTGAGTATTACTGAATATGGAAGCAGTCCAGTTTACATCCTGGTTTGATTTCCTGTTTACATGAGCCAGTCTGGTGTCACCATCGTATTTCTGGACCACTCTGGAAGCCTGTGTGCAGCCTTCCTTCCACCTCCGAGGAGAGCTGCCCTACACAATAGAACTATTGTTGTGCTCTCCGATAACAAAATATGAATATTGTTGAACACAGTACATGTTGGGCTTATGTCACTTTGTTAAACATGCACAGATACAGCAGCAAACCTCTCACTGAAATGTGGGAGAAAACTCACATTAGAGAGTGAAGTCAGAACTGTACCCCTATTTGTTTGAAGTTAATATAAAAACAGACCTGGTCACATATAGGGTGTCTCCCTATAGTACAATGTTCATGGGCTTGAGGGGGAGGGGTGTCTTTAGTTTTCTGCTTTGCTTTTTTTTTAATCTGGTTTTGTTTCCCTAACTATAAAGCTCACTATTCCCTTAAGAGACTATTAAAAATATTTTTTTTTAAAATCTACAAAATAGTCAAGAATCTGAACTGGCCACTATGACTACTAATGGTCATAACAGCAGGCATTTTGCAGGAGGAACTCTTAGGGAACTCAGTTTCACCAGTGTATCTAATGCATTAGTAGCAGCAGTCTCAGTTCTTGTTATTATTATTTTAATAGGGTTTTCAGAATAAAATGGAATAGTATGTCCATCCAGAGAATGCTAATGCCAGGTAAAAGAGAACAATTTAATCATTTTGGCTCAGATTTTGTCTAATTATTTTTGGTTTTATTTTCAGTCAGGATGCATTTTAGAGAAGTGGAAATATTTTAATTCGTACTGATTAATATAAAACTAGAGACAAACATTAGCCTGAGGTTTGTTTAAGGATAACACTAATATTGCTACACTAATGGATAAGAACCTTGAAATAGAACTGATAAGAGATTAATTCTTTTGTTCTTCAGGCTGATACAGAAAAACTAAACTCGATAAATGATGCAAAGCTCATTCAGTTTTTACACATCTTTCAGATTCATTGATGCAAGATTTTAGTACTAAGATTATTTTTTTTTTTAAAGGGATACAGCAAACTTAATTTTTGTTCAATTACCTGTTTTCAAAATCAAATTTTGAATGAGTGCCTCCCATTAGAAAACCCAGAGTGTCTTTTAAACATGCTGATTTTTTTAATGATGCTTTTTCTGATACTTGTAGGCAAAGATTTGAGAGCACAAACACCTAACATGCCCTGTGCACAGGCTTACCTTCTGCTGCTGGTATCTCCATTTCAGATGTGCTGTGGCCGTGTCTGGGGAATACCCTTGACAAAAGCTTTGTCACAAGGAGGCAAATGAGGTTCCCCCAGAGCAGCCCACCGTAGTGCTGCAGCTGGCTGCTGGCTGGCAGCAAACCAGAGCTGTGTCAGGTTGTGTCAAATGTACAGCATAGTCACAAGATAGAAATATTCCCACTTCAGAAATCGTACGTCCAATTTTAATAAGGTCAAAAGATAGAGATGGAAAATGGCTCCTGATTTTCCTGATCTTACATCCAATAGTGCAAAGCAGGTATCCTACTGAAATCAGCATTCTATGTTGAGTGACATGTATAAATAACAGTCATCAGGCCTCTCAGTGACTTACAATGAAACTATCAAAAAGTAGCTATCGAAAGGAGACACAGCAATTTATTTGGGCCCATATGCTATTTATTTTAATATCGTTACTGTCTTGCAGAAAATATTCATTGTATTCTGAAACACCCTTTTTTACATTCACAAAAAACAAGCAAAATACCTCAATCAACAAATTTTAATTGTATGAAAATTTTTTAAAGTTAAACAGAAAAGTTTTAAGTCTGGACAGTATTTCACAGCTGTTTTCTTTTTCGAACTGGTCATGCTAGAGGATTATGTTGATGATCATAATGCACACACTTATTTTCATTTCAGTTGCACGTTAGCAATTCCTAAAAACCACTTTAAACCTGAATGCTGCTACAGTAAGTACAGCAGCAAGAAAATAGTTTCTTCTATGTATGGAAACCGTGTGCCTGTGTGTGGGTGTGTGTGTATATTACAGTTAGAGAGGAATCCAAATTATGCACAGATTATGAAACTCAGTAATTATGATCTAAAATATTTATTAGCTGTATAAGAAATGTCACATTTAAAGTATTTTAGCACTATTGTGCAATGAATCCCAGAAGATGGTAAGTAAATAAATAAAAACTAAGCAAGCCACGTCAAATTAAATTGTAGTAGTAGCATTTTCAGTGGTAATTATAGAAGAGGAGTCTGTCATTGCCTAAGTGAGAGTAACAGAGGCAAATGTCAAGAAATCCAGCAGTCACATGGCACTTAATTAGTATGGATGGAACATGTTATACAGACATTGGTCAGGTCTTTATGACTCATTTAAAATGAGATTAGTTTTGCGTTTTAATCAGAAATTCAATGTATTTGTTGTATACAAAGCATACAATGCATCTTCCTCAGATTTACTGTCCACAATGTCCTCTGTGTTCAAATTGAGTATTCTGAGCATCCATGGGGATTCCTGTTTGCTAGTTTGTTACTTATAATCTAAGAAGTGGTCAATTGTAACTGAGTATCTACCAGAAAACCCAGTATGATTATGTTTATCCTCTTTGGAAACAAAAGTGGCTAAATACCAAAATGTTTTGAGGGACAGAGTATACAAAAAGTACTTGATGCTGATATTCCTGAACATTTCATTTAACCGTTTTCAACCAGCATGAAACATTTTGACATTTGTGGAAAGACACATTGCATTTCAGTTTGTCAGATCAAAGACAAATGTGTCATTTGGACTTAGTTTTCACATGTACCCTTGAGCTGCTCAACAGCTTCCTGGCATTTATACTCCACACTCCAGTTCTTTCATGGGCTGGGTCCCTATCCCCAGTTGTACTGTCTTCAATGATAAAGACATTTCTGCATCTTTAAGTATAACTGTCCATTGTTTTTGTCAGAAAGCAGAAAAACTTTGGCAAAATTGTTTCCTGTGGAAAATTTTTTTTACAGAGACAGCATTTTCCACTGAAACACCTCATTTTTAGAAAATTTCCAACCAACTGCACTTAAAATGCATTTCAAGACTATTATTTTATAACCTATGAATGTTAGCATCTAATTTTTATCCTAAATGATCTTGACTACAAAACCATTTTTCAGACTCTCAGTATAGATAAAATTAATTGGGATTTCATGTACAGGATATATTGATCATAATTTAATTATAATTACAGTAATATGTTAATAATTACACACTCCAAATAGGTAGTTAAAATCTAAGACTTTGTAGATTATTGCAAAGGGGAGGAGAAATTGGTGATGAAGTGAGCTATCATTGTAAACTAGTCATGTCAAATTACAAGGAATGCACAAAGGCATGTTTTGCTGGACAAAGGAGGAATCAAACCATAGGAGCCGATGCCCTTACTCAGAGCTGTAGGGTTCTTTCAGCCTTCCCTCCCACTCCAGTTCTTGGATTTCTTTCTGGAACAGAGTTTTGGGTATAGATATGCACTAGGGTTTGAACACGGCTCCAAGCCACACAGCCATTGCAGCCAAACAGCTTTGAGGTGAGCCTCTGCTCCGTCTCAGTCTTCAGGGAAACCTCCGAAGCTTGGTAAACTGGGACGTTTGGTACTCCCGCCCACTGACTGGGCATAACCATGGTATGCATGCCAGGAAACACATTTACCAGTTAACACATGCTTACCTTGTGGGAACATGAGAAGCCACCTTTTAACAGAAAAAACTGGCTGTCTTCCTTCCCTGCAGCAGCTGGAGTACTGCATGGCAAGGCAAAATGTGATTAATAGCAGACAAGCTGCAGGTGATCTACTTGCTTTTCTCCAAGGACCATACTTGTATGGATTGTTAAAACACAACCACAATTTTCTTCTACAGATTTTGGTTGCAACTTCCTGTTCTATCTATAGGGTGAGTAATTCGCCCTGCGTCTCTCTCTCTCTTTTTCCGCCTCTCTACTACAGCTACACAAATGCACACTCATGCACACATGCTAGCTTGGTCAGATGTCTGGGTTTAACCCAGACAGTTTGGGTTTCGGATCAAAAGTCTTGGTTAAAGCGCTGCTTTTGCTGCTAAAAGGTTAGGTGTCTGTTCATGGCACAGAGGTGAGACAGCCTCATGCAACATTCGCAGGGCTGAGGGAGGTAAAACTGGTGCTATTGGGTTTGTGCTCAGGGCTGTCTGGCAGCTCTCACAGGTACACATGCATATGCAAACAATGATAGGCAAAGTTCCCCACCCAGCTATTTCTAATTTCGTTGTTTCATATATGCCTTTGCTTTGGCTAGTGACACATGCCTAGTTTGGGGGGCTTTTTTTTCTTCTGAGTTTGTATATCCTTCTTATCAGTTAACCAAAATGAAAGGTCACTGTTACACCTGCTAGTCTACAACAGTTTATTACAACGCAGCGATAGATTATGAACCAGGCTAGACTGATAACTTGGGTCCTTTCGATGTGAGGCAATAATGACGTGAGATTCAAATGCAATAAATCATCATCTTTCCTTCTCTCCTAATAAAGTCCTCTGTAACTCTATTGCATGAATAAATGAGCAGAGTGAAGATGACCATACCACATTCAAGATTTCATCAATGGCTTGCTTAGTCCCAAATACCACTTTTCTAAAGTTACATGCCATCTGGCACTAGGAGCAGGTTTGCCAGGGCAACTGCTGAGCAAACTAAGCAACCTTCCTGAAGCAGACGGAAATCAAGCAAGGTGGCATGAAAAGATTATATGACGATCCAAGTCACAGCTATTCTTGGTGATCTCTGTGCCCCTTCTATCTATCTATCTATCTATCTATCTATCTATCTACCTACCTACCTACCTACCTACCTACCTACCTACCTACTTGTTTCTGTATTTCCCTTTAATGCTGCTTTTTGGTAGGGGAGAAAGATGAGGCTTGGAGAAGGAAAAGGAGAAAGAAAGGCATTGAAGCAAGAAAAGCAGGCATCTTCGTGGCTCTTCAGGGCTGACTGATTAGCTTACTTACAGAGGCTGGTGTGAAGGACAGTGAGAGGAGACTGAGCTCTGACAGCTGAAGTGCTTGTGTGGGGTGCTCAGGCTTCAATATTCGTGTGCAGTGGGAGTTTTTCAAGCCTCACTAACTCCGCACAGAAGACCTGATGCCCTTTCACAGTTCCTTGGTGTGTCCTTATGTCAGCTGTACCTTAGGCTCTATGAACATCAATTGCTAAAAAAATAACCCTTTTATGAGAGACTGAAGTCTGCAGCAAATCATGTGAGAATGCTAACCTCCTCAGTTTTCCAACCTGCTCCTCTGCCAGAGATGACTGCTTCTGTAGCAGATGCAGGAGAAAGAAATGTGTGGCCATGCACCAGCAGCTACAGTTCAGGGTCCTGCGTCGTAACTCAAAACTTGCCTTGATTAGGAAGATGATGAGTTGATGGGCATTGAATTGGGCTGAGGGTGGTAACATGGCATTTTGCTAATTCTAGTATAGAGGTGGTAATCTTTGGCAATCATCTAAAACAGTACTGTCTGACACCATCACAAGAAGACCAAGCTTTTATGTAGGTTTGTTTCAGTAGCAAAGCCAGCTTAATTGAATCATTTGCGAAGAAAACCACAGTTTCTCTATGGGCTTATATTGCAGCTGAATCGGTTCCCTGAGCTGGTTTGATGTATTGTCCAACAAGTGGTCGTGCTGGTGTGACGACAAGCACAATGTGCTACAGTGGGTGGGAATGAGTAGTAGAAAATGGGCGATTAGGTAGGAGTGCCTTAACCAGGTTATGCTTCTCAGCACGGGCCTTTCATTAGTCTGTGTGGCAAAGTTTTATTGGATCAACTCCATCAATAAAGGCTGTCTAGTTCTTCACCAATAAAATTATACTTTAAAAGACTTTACTTAGTATATTTATTACGCTATAAGGCTATACATACACACACCTCTCTAAAATTATTTTGCTATACTGAAACAGAAGCTATAAATGTAGTCAGGACACCAAACATGATGCTTCAATGTTTAACTTTTTCACAAAAAAAGAAAGGCAGAAACAGCACTCCATCTTGCTGGCTCGTCATGTTTTGGTATGGCCAAAACATCCAACATCAGATCAGAAGGAGATTTCAAAATATTTTCTCGTAGGAAGGCCCGAGGTGCCTGAAGACATCCCCGCTGCAGTACTGAGGGGTGGGGGGACCCTCTTCCTGTCAAGACGTGTTGAGCCAGCCCTGCACCGGCCTCCCTACAGCGTCTCTTACTGCCACCGCTAACCAAGCCACAGCCCCTTACGGACACCGACGGACAGAACTTCCGCGTTTCATCTTCGCGTGCGGACATTTTCACTAAGTATATATACATATATATATATACACGCGGGCAGCAGTCCCCGGACAGGAATCCGCGCCCGGCCTGTCACCTCCCCTGGCCCGCCCGCCATCTTCCCACCGCCCGGTGTTTACCACAGCGGCACCGCCCGCGGCCCTGCCCCGCGGGGAGCCCTTCGCGCCGCCTCGGTCACCCCCACCGCAGGGACCCCCCCGGGCACTTTCCACGCTTCGGGCTTCCCACCCGAGGAGGGAACCCTTTTCCTCCGGGCGTTTCAGTGGGACGCTTCCTGAGGAGGCGACAATCGCCAGCCCCGCAGCCCTCCCCCGCTGCGGACCGTCGAGCGCGGGGAACGCAGCGCTGGCGCGACTACAGGTCCCGGCATGCCGCAGCACCGGCCGCTGCCTCCCGGCCCCGGGGCTGTAGGCACCCACCGCCGCCCCATTGTACTCCAGCCGGAGAAAACCGCACTTCGCTCCGCTCAGCCTCCCCTCCCCCCCCGCCTTCCAAGTGGTCCCTTCCAGAGCTCCATTCTGCGCCCTTTCGGAAGGGCCCATCCGTGGGAAACGGAAGGGGCTAGCAGAGCGGGGCGAGGCGAAGAGCGCAACGAAGTTCTCCCCCGAGGCTGGACTAGCCGGTGATTAGCGTGCGCAGTCACCAATAGGACGAGGCAGGTGTCAGAGGAGCCAATGGACGGGAAGCGGGGGCGGGCCGGTTCCCCAGGAGGGGGCGGGCGTAGGAAACGCCGGAGGAGCGGGAGCCGCGCCTGCGCGGGGGGAGGAGGTGGGGACTTCGTCGTGTCCCTGTGTCGGCGGCGGCGTCCAGGGAGGGTCGGGTGGAGGGAGGGGAGGATGGAGCGGGCGGCCGAGCGGCCGTGAGCTGGGTGGGGAGCCGCGCCGCGCCAACAGGCCGCGGGGCAGGCCCGGGGGGTGGGAGAGGACAGGAGAGGAGAGGCGAGGCGAGGCAGGGAAGGCAGCCGGGTGACGGGCTCGTGCGGCGGAGGGGGCTCGAGGCGGAGAGCGGGCGGGCGGCCGGGGCTGGGGCTCCCGCTCCGCAGGGCGGCCGGCGGGGCAGGATGAGCCAGGAGGAGATCCTGAGGAAATTCATTAAGCGAGTCCAGGCCATGAAGGACACGGACCACAATGGGGAGGACAACTTCGCCAGCGACTTCATGGTGAGGGGCGGCGGCGCGGCGGGGGGGGCGGGCAGGGCTCCTGCCTCCCTTCTCGGGGCGGGGGGGGTGGTCCCGCCGGGGGGGCCGAGGTGCCGGGCTGCCCTCGTAGCCCCTTCCTCATCCCCCTGCGAGCAAGGGAGCGTCGAGGGAAGCATCGCTTCCCTGTGAGTGACCTGCTATTGTGTAGCCCCGAAGCTGGACCGGCTCCCCCGTGCCCCCCACCACTTTTTGAACCCGGCGAGGTGGGAGGAGGTGGCCGCCTTAATTTACCCTTCTTCCTGCTCCCACCCCCCCGGGAAGGTTTGTCACCGCAGCCCCCTGCCCCGGCCCTTCTGTCCTCCCGAGGAGGTGGTAGGTGATCGGCTGTTGCAAAATTAAACGGGAGCCTTCCCCCCCCGCCCCTTTCCTTCCCTGAGCAGATAAAGGGGACAGAGGCGGCTCGGGGAGGGCTGTTAGCGCTTCCTCTCCCTTACAGACCCTTTTCTCGCGGGGTTGCCATGTATAATGTCATCTGGGGATAATCGGGCACTCCTTCCCTCCTTTCCCTCTTTATCTGCCCCTGTAGCTGCCTGCTTGAGATTTCTCTTCTTTCCGAGGAGATGCGTTAAATGTATTGAATAGTCCTTGGAGGACTATTCATCTTCCTTTCCCTAACATCTCCCTTTGCTCCCCATCCCCCATCGCAGCCGTGCCTGTATCCCTCGTCCTTTCTTCCTTCCACATCAGTTCACCGCCAGCCTTTGATTAACACGAGTGCTCGGACGAAGAATTTATTGGAGAATTAGCTCTTTTCCTGGTTTGTTTTAGCTGGTTAATCGGGCTGTTAAAATGTTTGAGGGGATTTATCTTTTATCTTGAATAGACAGTCTGAGCTGTGAACAATAATTTTGATTGGGCAGATGTCACTGGCACTGTTCAATATTGTTTAAACACTTAATATCAAAATACAGTTTGACCCACAGAAGAGCTAAAGATGAGCAGGTTAGCAACCTCCGTATACGTGTATCTTTGTAGCTTGTTTTATTATCTGGCGCTATTTGGGATTAAAATCACATTGTTGGCCCTTTAAGCTGTCAGCCTTTGCTAGTGGTCTGGGAACAAAAAAAAAAAAATAATCTCAATGTAAATGTCGCATCAGGGATTGTCTGAAATATGGGGAGGAGGCCGCGGATGTTGCGCAAGGCGGAGGGGCGTTGGGAGCGCTGGCAGGTCCAGGGGTGGAAGAGGAAGTGGAGTGGACTTTGGGAAGTAACGAGTTCATCCAGGGTGGGGTGGGAGCCCGTGGGAAATCGGCCACGCTCTTTGGGCAGGCTTCTGCAAATACAGAAAGTATGCTGCCGAAACATCTGAGCATGTGGGAAAGGAAGAGAGAAATATGTAAAATTAAGAACGGCGTTGGAGCAATAGGACAATTCCAAATCTGTTTCACTGTATAGAGCATCATTGCATGAGAATTTAAAGGTTAAATACTTTGACAGATATGTTTCATTAAGTGATAGTTTCAGTAATATAATTGCTATTAAAGACAAATTGACCTCTCGTCTTGTACTGATGAGTCTGTTTTGTTCACATGAATTACATGTACTTTGCAGAAAGGGTGGCCTAGACTAGTGGAAAATGTGGGATTTTTTTAATAGCTTGTATGTTAAATACTTTGTATTAGATCTCCTCACCTAGTTCTACAGTTTCATATCTAATAAATAGCCTAATGTTTTAGCTTTGTTACGGCCGAATGGTATACAATAGTTTTGTCATCCTTTCTGTTAAGTAGTAGCACCTCTGTACGGAAAAATAGCTTTTGTTTCAATTTCTCTATTTGACAGCCTGTTGTTTCTCTAGCTTTCAACTGTATAGTCAGTAAGCTTTCCCATCACTTTCATAGAGCAGCAAGGAAAGCGAATGCTGCTAAAACATGGGAAAGTAGGATTGATTGTAGGAGCTAATTGTCACGGCATTTCGGGAGAAAGATGTGTTACCTGAAACAGTAATAAATGCTTTGGAAAGAATTGCATTGAAAATTTCTTTTGTCGTCTTAACGCTTTCTATTTCAAACTTTCATTTTTGCGTAATAAATTATAGGAAAACCAGGAAACTAGTATGCTGATCTTTGGCCTTCATGTTCACATAAGTCTCAATATTCACCTCCATGTACTAAAACAGATATAGATTAGGATGGCAACAAAAATCATAATTACTGATTTATTTATTTTTTCACTATGAACATGTGGGGCTATTTTGTTGGGGTTTTTTGGGGTATTTTTTTTTTAACAGAGCCATGCTTAGATGTTCTTTAAAATGATTGAAAAGGGAGAAGAAAAGAGAGGCGAAAGGGGTGAAAAGATTCAGTATTCTCTTTTCTATAAGATTTAGTAGAGATTTTTTGGGGGGTGGGGAGGAAGTTGTGTTTTCTCATTTAAGTGCAGGATGTGCTGTTGCTGCTAAGCAGTGGCAAATTTGTGGAATAGGAATTGCTGTTACTCATCACTTAATTTCCAAGTCAAAATGGAATCTAAAAATAGGAATGGAATAGTGGGTGAATGCAATTGAAAACAATTCTTTATTTTCACATCTTCATTGCCGTTGAATGTGTTGAGTAATAGGCTTACAGAATTACATTTAGGCCTGAGTGAATGAACTAAAAGTCCTTGATAGACAGGTGCCAGGGAGTGCTGGAAGAGAAGATAGAGAAGCTAGAGTTATGTGCAGGTAGACTGATTAATCTGGCTGAATGTTATTGAAAGTCCATAGTGTAGATGACTAAGACTGCTATTTAATAATGCTATTGACATGCCTGAAAGCATGTTCCACTTGGAAGGTGGAAAGCTGATTTTTTTTATTTTTTTTTTCCCTGCCTACAAGATAAATTGTATAATCTGGGTACCAATAGCAAGTTTGTTACTGGAAATCAGATGTATTTAATTTCGATTAGTTTGCACTAGAAGGTAAGCAGGACTTACTAGTAGATCACTTCAGTACTGTGGGTGTGCACAATTAGATTTAAATGAAGTGGACAGTTTGAAAATAGTATAAGCTTGCCTGTGTGTTTTGCCAATAAGCATGTAGCTGTGGATATAGAGGCAAGTGGGCTTTTTTCTAAAATAATGTAGGTTAGAATTTTACTAGTATGGTTACAATACATCCAAGAGTATACTTTTTCCTTGTTTTCTGCTGACATTGCTATTTGGGCAAAAGGAAGTAAGTATAGATTGCTTGATTGTATGAATACAACCAGCCGGGTCTAGATTCTGATTTTCTATAATGAACATGTGTCTTACGTCAAACAAGGGTTGAAAGTCAAAGCTCCATATGGAGGTAAAGAAAACAATTTTTCTAGATTTTAGAAAGACCTAATTATCTTTTTTTTATGATTTTTCATTTAAGTCATCCACAGCTAACGCTTTTTTGTTTTCTTACGGAATAGTCTCAATAAAAGCATTCTGATACTCTATCATTTGTCTGATGTAGATTGCCATTTGTATAGGAGAACTGAAATATGAATGGTGTAAAGCTTTACCTTAAAAAATCAGGTGTTATGTTTCAAATGTTTTGTGGTACATGACAAACTTGCTTAATTTTTTGGATTATATCTCTGGCTAATCCGTTGTCACGGAACACAGAGAATGGCTGAAAGTGTTTGTGGTTTTTGCAGTGGGTACTGTGTAGGGGACCCTCAGCCATTGTTTGAAGGTAGTGGTGTCAAAATGATCCCATCTTAAATCATCAGTCTAATATTGATTTTTAACAACTTTGCAAGGAGTTACTAGGTACCTATATCTGGTCTCGGATCTTTTTATACCTTTCATTCAAGAGGACACTGATAACTAACTCAAAGAACTGAGTATCGTGTATCTGTGTTCTGTTCAATCCACCTAAGCTGAAACTCTTAGGTTTGGAGATAGAAGACAACTCAATGTGCTGTTTTCTAAAGTATGAAAGGGGATTTGATTGGGTCGTTGATTTCAAACAGGGAGAAAGGTAGTTTCTATGCTTTTAACCTCCTTTATTTTCAAAATTTTTATTTTTAAGTACTTCTACCTCATTGTTCTGTGAAAATCCTGTTTAAAAATGGGAGGTGGAGTGTCCTTGACTTCTAAGGATAGAAGCTAAGCTGATCATATGCAGTGCTATGCCAGATGTTAGAAAACTTGCCTTCCCTGTTTTGTTTTTGTTTTTTTTTAGGAAAGTGCATCTTTTCTAAAATGCCTAAGACTAGTAAAAATGAATTATCAATAATATTCTAAATCACCGATCAAGACTACTACGATACATAGTGAAAGTCCATGTACTAATGGCAGTTGTGATACTGATTTTGTTCTAATTCCTGTATATTCTGAAATGGCATTAAAGATATCACAAATGCTATATTCAACCATAGCCATAACACTTGGGAAACACCCTTTTTAAAACTTCATCTGTGTATTAATGTGCATTTGTGTAAAGCTTTCTGATTGAAATACCATTAATGCACCTCTTGAGTATCTGTGAAGGTATTTTTCAAATTTATAAGGCAAACATATTATCTGGAAACTTAGTGAAGAAAGAGTATTATATCTCTCTGCGTTATTATTTTTGAAGTTGTAAAAAAACCCTACAGATATTCTTGGAAATTATGTTTTCTAGTATTTATTTACTTAATGAGTTTCATGCTTGTAGCACATAGTTTGAAACCTGAGCTCTCAACTTATGCTTAATCATGTATGTTATGAAATACACACTGTCTTCTCAAGAGAAATAAATTTTATCTGGTAAGGCTAAACTGGGAAGAACACTTTGGTAGCATCAGCTAGATGGTAAACTGTTTCTTGAAATTTAAAAAAAAATTAATTGGTGTAAATACAGGTTTGCATGAAATTCTTGTAAATTGAGGGCTTTTGAATGAACATCAATAGTTCTGAGTGTTTCTCTTCCCTTAAATGTGATAGAAGGAGTGATTGC
This sequence comes from Gavia stellata, assembly GCF_030936135.1. NCBI lineage: Eukaryota > Metazoa > Chordata > Aves > Gaviiformes > Gaviidae > Gavia > Gavia stellata. The sequence continues at coordinate 13,954,631 of NC_082597.1, read as the reverse complement.
CTTGGAGAAAGTGACCCTTAAGTATGTTGTACGTCTGATCTGTTATAAGAAGCTCTGCTCTTATAGATGTGTTAATAAGTCATAGACAACTGTCACTTTAAATATGCTTTGAGCCTTTTTATAATTTCAGAGTAAAAAAAATGTGTCTTACTACTCATCTTCCATATTATGCTTCAATTTGAGTGTTAATGTGTTTTTGAAGTTTTATTCCCATTAACTGCATTTTAGCTAGATGCTGTTAATTTGATTGGGGACACACACACCAACAGTTTGCTTCATTGTGAGCAGTGGTACTCATCCAGGCCGTTCATAAAGCTTCGTTTACATAGACTACATCTGGTTGGAGCAATATGACTGACAGTAACTCTTAACTTCAGAGGCTTCCGAAATTTTGTGAAATACTGTTCTTTAAATGTTAGACAAAAATACAACTTTCTGTGAAGAAACATTCAGTTTAAATATTCAGCTTTTTTGACCCCTTCTGAGGAAGTGAGTGCTGTTCCTGTTGTTTCAAAGATGCCATTCTGAATTTTCATAGGGACAGTTGAATACAACCACAAAGCTACTATAGTGACCCTGGGGTATAAGAACTTGCAAACTCTGCCTAAAATTGCAGTAGTTCTTTCAGGCAAATGAAACTAAACCAAGTCAGTTAGGCAACACTCTGGGTTGTGTCAAATAGCTTGTGTGGTAGTAAGTTCTGTTTGCTCAGTCTCTAAAGACAGCAGTGTGTAAGTCTGCTGTTCTTATGGAGTAAAGGGTTGTGTACTGACTTCGCTGGATATTACAGAATTGTTCAGGAGGAGTAAATGGTAATCTTGACCTTGCCCCTCATGGCATACTACATGCACTCCAAATAATTCAAATAGCATGTCAAATACATACTTTGCTTCTATTCTGATCTTAATCCTACAGTGCCTTTTGCGGTATATAATTATACATATATACAGATAGATGCATATATATAGATGGATACCTAAATATCGATATATAGATATGTCTCATGTGACCATGGTTCATCAACTGTAGACCCTAATCTATAGTTCTGTAGATCTAGCTAAATGCAGAGATACATGCATATACATTTATGTGTATATATCTGGAGGTATGTATACTACTCTGCATATATGTGTGACTGATTGCTATAACAGGGAAAGGTTAATCTGAGTATCTGCTTTTCTAATGTGTATACATTTGTTAATAGTAAGTGCAACAAAAGTCTGAGGCTTTTTAAATTCATCTTAAAGCCATTGATTTTTAATAAACAGAAATCCTGTCTGATTTTCTTCACTGTTACTATTTAAGATGCATGGATTTTGTGTTGTGTACTGCTACAGTTGTACTGTAATATGCTTAGTATATAGGAAATTTTGGCATAGAGAAAATAGTAATGCACTTGTTAGCGTTGGGAAAAGAAGAAACTATATTAGTACCTTGGGTACAGGTTTGTAGAACTGAAATCAGAATCTAGATGACATTTTTCTTCTTGGTCTTATAAAACAGCTTTCATTTAGGGAGAGGCAGTAGTGTTAAAGGTCAGATACGGAATTGAGTAAAACATAAGTTAATTGGGTAGAGCAGAAGCTCTTCATGCCATTAGGAAGTGCGATGTTTGCATCCTGGTGTTTTCCTCGGGCTGTTGTACTCCACAGTTGCTACGGTTATGCCAGTGCAGGCTTGGATAACTCAGCTGTGTTTATTTGCCCTAAATGAAACATGGATATGCATTTCTATTTCTGTTAACTAGCATGTGAATGTTGCAAAGAGATTAAACTCTTTGTTTTCCTGCTTTAAGGGGAAAAAAACTTGCCAGTATAAACTTAACTCATGAGTTATTTATTCAAATTTGAACAGCCAGAATTGTTAATGGTCGGAGAATAGTCTGGTACAGCTGTTGAGTTTTTGATCCAGAACTGGGAGCCCCAGAGAGCAGCTGTATTGTTAGAGTACTGTCTCGAGTCCCTCTACATCTTCAAGAAACAAAACTGTGTTCAGACCAAATACTGTTGAGATAGTACAAGTACAAAGCTAGTAGCTTTACTAGGGAAGAAGCTGAGAGTGCAACAGCAAAGTAAGGGAAAAGTTCTAAGAGGAGAAGAGCACAGTGAAGTCCATCAGACTTTAGGACCATCGTTCTGGGTTGGGAACCGTTGTTTTAAAGTGTCTTTTGCATACTGATGTCAGAATGTTTCAGTCACGGTGAGGTTTGCGTAGGAAAGTTACAGCTTATATATCTGAGGGCCTTGTTCCAGCCACCCTTTTGCTATCAGCTGTGTAAGATTTTTTTCATTCTAAAGCTAAAAAGATGAAGTAGATAAGTTTCTACCAAAAGGTACCAGATAAATAGAGGTATAAATGGATGACCTAGTTTAGTTGACCTAATTTTTCCTCCCCTCTATCCCCCTACAAACTAATACTTTTAATTTCTTTAAAAGGTAATTTTATTAGTGGTAATCAATTTGTGGGAAGACTTTAAGGCAATATTGCTCTAATGGAAGTGTCTTTTGAAAGAAAAGCCTAGAAGAATTAAATTATCAGCTGTAAAAAGTAGCAAGCTGATGTAGCCAGTTACTTCAATGGGGGAAAATACCTAGCTATTTTAAGAGGACTGAAGCTGTGAATGATGTTGCCTCGTGGGCTAGATGTGTCATTAGGAACAAAAGCAAATAAAGATACATGTTTCATTCATTCAGATTTCTAGAAGGAAGCATCAGTAATTTTGAAAGAAATCCTACCATGATGCTTCTGACAGTTTTTTTTTTTTAATTTATTTTACTTCTGAGCTCCCTTAGTCCAGTAAAAAGAATTGAATTGCCTAGTGTTATGGATGTGCCAAGGGCAACTACGTTGGTAGACTGAAAGTTGCAAGTGCTGTATGGATCGGTTGGCTTGTTCAATTATTAATTTGCTATGATTTGCAGAAATCCTAACACAGTTGTTAAGTGTTCATAAGCATATCCATGTAATTGAGGTTCCTTTCTCTTTGGAGGAAGGGCTATACTCTTATTTTTTTATATGTTGGAGAGCAGGCCGTGATTCTTGAACATTATTGAAATATATTAGTTTTAAGTGTATAATCTTAGCTGTGAGTTTTGGTGTCTAAAGTTATAGGTTGGAAAGCATCAGTCTCGAAGGGGAAGTTAACTTAGTTAAAACCATATTGCTTTAAAGAACATGTGCACTACTTTAATCTCTTCTATTTAGTTATCATACTGAACTTGTCAATTTTAAATGAACTTTTTTACATTAACTTCCTTCTTATGTAGTCTTGTAAATTGTAGCTGGTCTAAGGTCAGAGTACAGTGGTGTCCTCTTGAACAATTTTGCATCTTGCTGCATTTATCTGTCTTGCTGTCTTGTCATGCTTTCTGCCTCATGTGGATGACATCTGTGTTTTGTTTTTCATCTGAAAACACACAGATGTTTTGTACTCTTTGTGATCACAGGAAGAACAGCTTCTACGTGGATCAGTGAGATTGAGACCAGTTCTTACTTCGGTTCTGGAGAGGTAGATGACCATCTTTCAGCTGTGCAGCAGGACTACAGTGGGAACAAGGGGCCAAGACTTTTTCTTCTGGACAGCTAATAAAGGACAGTCAGTGGGAGGCTGAAAAGGATGTGGTACATGAGTGTCATTGTCTCATCTTCCTTCTTTTGTCGAGGTGGGGCAGTTAGCACCTCTGCTATCGTTGCTGTCTTTCGTATCTGCTATAGGGTCAATATCAGGGTTGAGAAATCCATTTCTTGTGCTGAGCTGGATGTCCGCAGCTGTTTAGACAAGGTTCTAGTTCATGCAGGTTTTGGCTGGACTTCAGAGGCCGGGAGGCATGATTCCCAGCTACTTACCACATTTGAGAGTTTCAGGGGGCTGTTGGTCCAGAATTTTCATATTGTTTTTCATAGTTTGATTTTTTTTTTAAATATATGTTGTCATTCATTTAGGTTAGTATGGCATTATTCCTCTGATAGTTCTTGGAGGACAGCTACCTTTTGAACAACTGGTTTCCTAATTTAAAGGGTGCTGTACGGGTTTCGTGTCTTAAGTGTTCAAGGGACTTGCCAGTATAGATTACGTACCATGTTGATATGACTGATTGCTGTGGGACCTGCACAGCTCTTAAGAAGCCTGAGTGCTGTTCCATTCTGTCCTAGATGTTTCATTTCTTATTTGACTGCATTTGACTCTCTAATGCATAACCTTGTGCTGGAACAATGTAGTTTTTTTCCTCAAGGCACTCTGTTCTGGTAGCATATATGGTGCTTCGGTATAGCTTCCTACTTAGATTTTCTTATTGGATGAGTTGTCCAATATTTGCACTGTCTTAGTGCACAAAACTGAGAAATTAATTAACATAAAAAGCAGAACAAACAAAGAAAAACAAGTGATACAAACAGTGCGTTGTGCTTAGACTGTGGAGAGGTTGGGTAAAATTGATCATGGGGATGCCTCAGTGGTAAATGTGTTATGTCCTGCATTTTTGCAGTGCGTAGCTTTTTTTTTAATGCTTTTCCACATGTAGAAAGTAAGTCTTAATTCTTCCTTTATTTTCTACTTGAATCTTTGCCTTCCTGCGTAGGAAGCAAGATTACAACTGGAAGCTATGCTTTCGTTATTAGTTACTCCCTCATGTATATTCTGATAATTTTAGCAAATAGGTAACTGTTAATTGAAGTGAATACAGTTGTCCAGTAGGAGTACTCAAGGGAATCATTTAGCTCAAAATAAAGCTGGAAAATGAAACACTATTCTGGAGGGAAGGGCATATGTAGGTTAGTTTAACTGCTTCAAAAACCTCAGAATTCCCGTATAAATGAATTAATTATAAATTGCCTATAGGGCAGCACCCCTATTGCACAAACTGTTAAAGGAAGGAAATAATCTCTTAGGTATTGTGAGTCTCTAAGTATTTGACAGTTTCTTCTAAGACATCCATTTTTAGTAGTATAGGTGGTTACACAAAGCCGCGTTGATTTTCATTATGACCAAATTAAAATGTAAAACTAATTTTAACTCATTTCCTGTGAGGTTGCATAAACATAACTTGTGTGTAAATGTTAATGGACATATAGGGAACTATACGTAAATGTTAACAAAGAAAAATGACTATGATTTTGGGCAGGTGAAAGGATCTTGGAAAGTACTTCAGGCACTCACTGAAGTTTACTTTAGTAAGGAAATGCATTGTTTTATACATACTTTGTTTTTCTGTTATTTCTACTCCATGAAGAGTAGGCCCAGAGGGAGAAATGTAACTTATGTTGTTTCCTTTAACAGCTTTTTGTTACAAAACTGGAACACAGGAGCTTTGCAGTTAAAGCTTTGGACCTGAGTCTGTTTTTTAAACTGAATGTTCTGTAGTAAGTTGTCGTTAGGCTGGATGTTAAGTCACATACAGTCACAAATCAATCACAGCCTTTTATATTTTCTTTATTTAAAAAAGCACTTTTCCAAAGGCTAGTCCATAGAACTGCTGTGGGAATTGCCCTGATATTCTGCACTAACATTGCTCCAGTTGCTTCTTCAACTGGTGCCAGATATTTTCTTAATATTTTGATTAAGACAATGAAATTTGAGCTTTCATTTCTTTTTTTTGTTACAGTGAAAATGCAGCCTGCAAGTTGTTTAAGATGTCATCTTCCTATTTTTCTTGTTCTGAAAAGAACAGGTAGAAACTTGAATACATGAAAGTGAGGCAGAGAGAACCTAGTTGTATTTCTTATAAATTACAGAAATCTGTAGCGTGTTAATAAACGATTTAAATCAAAAGACCAATAACACTGAAAAAATGTGTGTATCCTAAAGTCAGCAAGCTGTTGCCATAAAACTATGTATAAACTGTGATTTCCTAAAGGGAAATAATATTTACTGCTAAAATGCTAGCTAATCCCACTAATTCTAATACGGGATAGCCAGAATGAGGGCTTACATTTGGTATTTTATACATTAATAAACACTATAGCATTTCTGGTGCAAAGCTATAGCAATGTAACTTTCTGGCACAGCGTTTTAAAAAGCATTAGCGCTGTTTAAATTGGTGATTGTGTTGAAAATGAAACCAGTATCCTGTTTGTACAGTCTTATAGCATATATAATAGGCTTCCCTTCCTGTATTCATAGAAAAAATAATTCCGTGTCTGGTAAAATAAGGCAATATGATCATCCAATGAAGAAACTATGTGCATATAAAAACACCAGTGATGATATTTTTAGCTTTTATGGATGAAGATAACTTCCAGACATATTAAGTGTACATCAGGCCAGGATGTGTTTAGAAGTGAGAAAAGTAGCAATGAAGTGAAAAGGGAATTCAGTGCGGGGATATAATTAAGTAGTGAGCTGATTTGTTTCTAGAGAGACAATACCTCTGAACTGAACATGACCATGATTTTAGTCAGGTAAAGGATCTTGTATGGCATGTCAGGGAGTCACTGGAATTGGCTTTAGTAAATAAATGCAAAAATGAGTTCCTTCTATTCTTGCTTTTAAGTGCCATGTCCTTTAGATTTCATGGGGTCATTGTATTACTTACCGCTTTAAAACCTCCAGAACTTGATCCTGAAATCAGGAGTTCCCTGATAACAGATTCTTTCCCTGTTAACAGATTCTTTCTAGTGTGGTATTGGAATTTAGCATTGACTGGCAACAACTGAGAACATCAAATATTCTGTTTGTAGGAATGTAGTTGACCAATTTTATGTGCTTGAACTGAAGATTTGTTTGGGTGGAGATCACAACCTTCTTTCCTTCCCGTGGTAGGTCAGCTTAATGAGTATATGATTGCCATATTGTGTGGAAAGTTACGTGTATAAAACCTTTTCATTTATAAACTGGACTTGAGAAAACCTCCAGAAGAAAGTTGGGGAACTTTGTTTATGCAACATATGTTGTGAATATGAAGGGTATCTTCATGCCATGGAGGAAGGATTTTTGCAGAAGATGGAAGAAACGCTTGCTCGTGTGGGCTTCCTTTTGCATTCATACTGCTGTCTTTTGATTTGTCTTTAGCTTGTTTGATGTAGCTTCTGGACATTGTATAAACAAGATACCCTTTAGGAATTCTGTATTTATGTCAGCTAGTAGTTGAATCATCTCTGCAAAGTGTGTAGTTTTCCACCGGGCATAGTACTTCTGTCAGATCCTATGCAAACTGCAACATATATTTTTTTTTTTATTCAACACATATCAACTCTGATCTGTCTTGGGTATTTTATTTTCATTTTACTTCTCTCTCCTTATGGGTGGTTTTTTCTTTTTCTTTCTTCTCTCCCCTTTACTCCTGTGCTTGTGTTACCTTCTTCTTCTATTCCTTGAATGTTTTCCTTATTTTTTCAAACCATCAGTTGTTATTGTTTTGGAAGACAGAGGCCATTGCATGATGAGTGGAAAACCATGTGAGTAAGTTAAATATCTATCTTCAACTTTGTCTTTGCCTTGCTTTTAGACTAGAAGCTCTTCAGAATCAGTATTAGCTTTATAGGGGTTGTTACAGATTCAATGAACTGAAGGCAAATGATTGTCTATAGTGTAGTTTGGTACCCTTTTAAGCTGTGTAAGCATTGATCGATCAATTGTTGGGTTATAATAAGAGATAAGGTACATGGCTGGGTTTTTTTGTTTGTTTTGTTTTAATTCAATGGTCAAAGTAGAACTGGCTGGTCTGTTTGAGTCTGGTGTTAAAATCAGAACAGAATAGCTTAGCCACACATTTTATTTGCTTTCTTACCCTCTTAAAGAGAAAGTTAAGTTTGTAAATGTTACCTAGCTCTGATAATCAACATTTTTTGATAAGTAAAAATCTTAGAAGTGTGTTAGCTCTTGACAGTGGGTCAAGAAGCCTGGGAAGCAGGACAATGAGACGTAACCAGACTGGTTAAAAGCAACTGCAGGGATTGAAAGGGTTTCTCCAAAGCTGTTCTGGATATAACAGGCTGTTTTCTCTGCATGTCTGAAAGTTGGACTTTCTTGATTCTCTCTTTGGAAATGGTCTTTGTAAGAATCATCATGCAGACTGCTCCTTAAGAATTTTCATGTTATGGTTTGTTCATTTCACTAGGATTAATATTCCAGGGTTTGTACTGGACCAGGTAATATTGCTTATGGATCCCTCTCCTCAAAAGAGGAACTGTAGCATTGAACTATTTCCTAAGCTTGGTTATTACAGAGATTCCTGGAGACCAAAGCCTAATTTGCATATCTTGAAATAAATGTTGAGTCCTGACAGCTACAAGGGATGCAGTCAATATTCAGAGAGAATAGCAGTGCAGCTTGCATTGGGGTCATGATGCAATCTTCTAGTAAGTACCGTGTATTTGAGCATTCTCACATAATGTACTATTCACCATAATGCATCTGTAAGAAGCACTTGTGTTCTGATAAGACATTGTGATACTTCACTGCTCCTGTGAATTAATTCACTTCGGCTGTAGAGTGTATATTTCTGTATTTTGCATTTTAAAGCCAGGACTTAGCAATCCTGGATGTCTTATCCTATTACTTGTCATGCAGTTACTGTCTCTTTAGAACAAATGTGTATTCCTGTCTGGGCTTATTAGCATTAATAGCTGTTCTGGTTACACAGTGGAATACTGATGCACAATGCTAGCAACTGGGAATGAGAAGAAGGTACCCTTTAAGGGAGGGCACAATGCAAGGATTAAGAGGGCATTGCCTTGGAAAAATGCTACTGTTCCTTAAAGTCAAACTGCAGCAGACATTGGGGTTGAGGTTAAACTTAGCTGATGCGTTGAAAATAAATTGAGATCTTTTAGAGCTATTGATTTTTGTTTGGAATGCTGCCACTTCCATCAAGGGAGTATAAGACTGAGAAGGGAATATAAGATTGAGAAACTTGGTTTGTGCCCTACTTATAGTGGGCTATATAGAACTAGAAATAGTTCTCCTTTTGGTAAGTGTAGGGAGTTCTGATATTTGGAAAGGGTCGTTGTTTCTCCCCAATCCAAACTGCATGCAATATCTAGCCTATTTCCTAGCTAGAAATACTTCAATAGGCAGTCTTCCACATTTGTAGGAATTTAGAAGTTTGTTTTTTTCCTGGCTAAAGGCATATCTGTTTCCACACTGGAAAGCAAGTCATATAGTTTTCATGGCTGTAAGCAGCCATACAACCTGTTACTTTTAAGTTGTTCAGTGCTATGTAGCCTCACTTTCCCAGATATTCTTTTTTTTTCTTCTATAAAAAAGAAACCCCCACTTTACTTGCTTTTATTTCCTATCTTACTTTGTAAAATTTTAGATTACATTCTTTCTTCTCTAGCTGTTCCCAAGAGTGGCTTTGATAGATCTGAGGAAGTAACTTCGGTAATGCAACTTTCCTCATTTTCTGTATTTCGTCTACTTATTTTGTAATTCTGAAAAGCCGTGACTAGCAGTTCCACAAACTTACATTTCCATTATCTAAAGGTGTAATTAACTGTTGATTCTCCAATTTTAGATCTGTAAGTTCAATACTCAGTAAAATGCTATAAAGTGCAATTTCTTGAGGGAGGTAAAAAACCATCTTGATGGTTGCAGTGAAGAGTAAAAGTTAGGAGGAAGCTATTCAAAACCAGGAGTTTCTTTGTGGAGATTACATTGTGTTTTAGTGAACTAAAACAGGAAGGTATTCATAGCTTACTTGTGTGCAGGTTAGCAGCCTGCTGCTCTCTGTGAGTAATGTATGTTGAGCAATATACTGAGTTGAAAGAGACAGTAAAAATGTGGAAGGGGTTCTGCTTGTGCCAGGAACTGTCACCAGTATTTTACAGTCAAACAAGGCCTGACTCTGGTCTCTGCAGGCAGTGGGCTTTGTGGTGCTAATCTACCCGCTGCCTCTCTTCTGATGTGTCCACAGTTGAGGTGTCTCACCGAGTCACCTTGTTAATTCTGTGGCATTGTTGAAATGGTTTCTGGTTTTCCAGAATTAAAATGTGAATTTGACCACAACTGTAGTATTTTCTCAGAATTCTTTAAAATTATCTGTAAACAGAGAAAAGAGGAATACTTGATTAAGTACTGAGCAACTTTGGCTGCAGCCCACCTAGGAATAGCAGTGTCAGTAGCAAGTTGCTCTAAAGACAGTGTTTGCTCTGATACGGGGAAGGAATGGCAATAAAGGAGATCAGTGGTTTACAGAATAAGATTAAAAGAAACGAAATTGGAATAGAGAGAATAGGAGGTGGAAAACTGTTAAATTTGGTGCAACGGTTAAATGATTGATATTTATATAGCTGTTGTCATTTTTGTTAACTATTGCCACCGGTATGGTAAAACCAGTCCAGCTAACCTTCGTCTGTAGGGTTGGGTATGAAACTGTGCTGGTGACAGTTCGTTGTACCAGAAAACAGTCTTGCATTGATGAAGCAGTATGACTCATACCAAACTTAAAATCCCAAAGATACAGAAGTAGGAAATCCCTCTATCCATATCTTATAATCATGTAGAGCATCAAAAACTGTCCTTTCCTGTATTCCTGTATTTGTTAGCTTCCATAACGTATGATGGAAAGAAGCAGATGAACAGCAGTTTATGCACTTATGATTATAGCTAGAGGGAAACTTTTAAAATCTGAAGTATGCCATAGAGTTGTATCCACAGTGGTTACTTGCCTTTACCTAAAAGATGGAAAGGCCTAGATTCTACTTTTGCTGTTTTATCATATTTTTGCTGCTTTCTTAAAGTAAGAAACTTAAGATTGCCATCAATCCTTCTAATCCATTAGTATTTGTAATTTACAGGGTTTTGATGGTATCCAAATATTTAAGTACATAATTAATAACTATTAAATCAGAATTAATAAACCACTAAGGAAGTGCTGCTTTGTAAAGGCTACTTGTATGCTGTGGTGATGGACTTGTTAGTTGAACACAGTAAATTAGTCGAATATTAATAATTCTAATTGTGGTGTTTGGGACAAAGGAATAATATGAATGAGATTGTCTTACGCTGCCTGGAAAGGATCTCAAAATGTTATAAACATTTTTATTCCTTTTTTTTGGGTGGTGTTAAAATTAGAATCTGCCACACATGGTACAATAGGTGTATTCATAACTGGGGAGAAAGATGAGTAGATGAATCTACAGACCAGTTATGTCGGTACTGAGTAAACCTGTGTTTGACCAACTAATAGTGTCAGCATGGTGGATGAAGATAGGGTGTAAGTAAGAGCTATAGGAAATGTTGCCAGTTGGAATTTGGCCAGGATGCTCCCCTTATTACCTTTGTTGCTGTTAAAGGACTACCTGTTCATTCAAATTATCAAAACATTTACCTTGGAAAGAGATGGAGCAGCAAGCAAAGTAATCTTGTAGCGCATATATGCACATGGGAAGAAAAATCTGGAGTTATTTCCATATTGAGGGCAGTCGTCTTGGGTTTACAGCATAAGAGCAAAAGGGTAAAGCTGTCTGAGACTTGCTCAGGCAAATAGGTGCTGGGCAGAAGACAGACAGTCCCTTAAAAATAACTCAGTTATAAAACAAGGAACAGTTAAAGTGATCATAACTGCAGTTGTGGTGTTTGGGACAAAGCAATAACATTAATGAGATTGTATTACACTGCCTGGAGAGGATAAAAAATAATCTGCTGTACATGGTACAATAGGTATATTCTTAACTGGGGAGGAAGATGAGTAGATAAATTTTAGGATCGTGTAATACTGTATGGTTTCTTCAGAATAAAAAAAATGCTGTAATGTGTCAAATCAAATGTAGGCCTAGTCTAATACTTTATTCTGACTGGTGGATACTGAGAGAAAGAATGTAAGAAATGAAACAGAGCCATCCTCCCAGTTTCTCTCAATGGCAGATTCTGAGTAGAAGCTCCCCGACTGTGTATGTGGGAGCAGCAGGTTGATGATCATAAGACACCAGGACCCATCACTGCTGTATTGGCAGCCAGCATAATAGTAGGTACTGCTGCCTGACAGGTTTAAACAGGCCCTGTGCTGCTTGCAAAAGTTTTACTCTTTTAGCTCTGTATAATTTCCTTTCACTCAACTTCCTCATTTTCTTTTCTTTTTTTTTTTTTCTAATTTCCTATTTCTAAAGGAAAAAGTAGTGGTGACTTTTTTTTTTGCCTTTTCCTGTCTGGCAAGGATACCAGATATAACAATGTAGTAACTGTAAGTGGTTCTTCTGGACCTGTGTCTTTAGCCAGGTCCTGTGCTTGCTCAAATCTGCTTGAAGGTGTTTTTTCTTGCTGGGCGATAGAGTGAGAGAGTTCTGGCAAATTGATCTGATATCTTCAAAAAGAAAGAAAGCTGCACTTTGCACCCCATCCAAAATTATTAATTTCTTATTTTTCATAACCTTCGTAATCTTCCCAATCTCCTCCACGAGAACCACCAGGTTTCTTGTGTATGCTACCACTACTGTAATTGCTTCCTTGACAGTATAGGTCTTACACAATCCAGGGTGCATTAAAATATGTTATAGAAACTTAGCTTGATTTTTCTCACCTTCCTCTTATTTGTCTGCTTTTGTAATGCATGATGCTGCTTCCCCTCTGGCATGCCCTTGCCCGTCAGGCCTCCATAATTTGCAGAGTGGCATTAGTTTCCTATTATGTGGTCCTGCTGTCAAGTTTAAGGTTACTTTTATATCAGTATGCTCCTTTTAGACTCAAATTCAGACACCCCTGAAGTGGTCAGGCCATTGGACTGGATGATCGTTGTAGGTCCCTTCCAACTATTCCAACAGAAATACTCTATTCTAAATGCATAGTTTATCTTAATATCTAGATTTTGTGCAGGTGAATAGAAACACCTACCCATTTCTTCCTGCAACAAGCCCTTAATGTGACTGAACTTTGACTTCTGCTCTGTCCTTTTTTTAGGGTGTGGTGTTTTCATGCTTACTACAGAGGATTCCACACTGTGCTATAATAATCTATTCTATTGCTTCTGAGTCTAAGCCTCTTTAGACCTGATTGAATTTTGGTGGAGGTAGAGCCCATTCTTGTGTCTAGTATTCTTTTTGTCCAAAAGTGGTGTTTTGTGGTTTTGGGTATTTTAGGAAATAGGAAACAGAAATACCTTTATCTTGCAGTCTTTTTATCACTCATTTTCAGTGTGCCTTAGTATCTATTGACCAATGTGCTGTACTTCTAATCAGTAATGTTGCATGGAACAGCTCTTGGCCTTTAGCCTCTTATCTTAGTGGCTAAACTCGGTCTTGAGGACTATATTTATGATCTATGTCTGGTATCCACAAATGCTGCTGTTGCTGGCTGCTTCTGTTGTGGCCCAGGTGATGCCCAGGGATGCTTTATAAGAATTTCCTCCTTTCCAGTTGACCTGAGAACCAAGGACTACCAGCTGCCTTCTTGTCCTTGGGTTCCAAGAAGGTTTTCCTCTGCCCAAGAGGACACTGACATCTAGTGGATGGGTTCCACAGACACAGGGCAAGCAAACTGCTGCTTTAAAGGCCCGCTTTCTTCTGGACTCTTACCTAAATTTTGCTTTTGTTTAGTTTTGTGTAACATCTGGAGTTTAAGAATTAAGGGTTGTATAGTCAAGCTGTTTGATTTTTGTTGGTGGGTTTTGGGTTTTTTTGCTCAGTCAAGTTGCCTGCATGTGAGCCTCTGATGTTTGTAATAAAATTATTTAAGATATTGCATTCCCCAGTTGTCCTCCCAGCCTATGAAGAAGACAAGTTACTTGTGTAGCACAGCAAGAAGAGGCAGATGTTCCAGCTTCTCACCTCTGAGGCAGTGCTTCTAAGTTGCCTTTGGTTCTGGGCCTATCCTTTCAATGAAACTTGAAGCCTAATAACACATGGTAGTGTTGCTTTGCAGCTTGTCTCAGGCATCTGTTAGTTTAACTGGGAACTGAGTAGCAGGAAATTTTAACAAAATCACATTTTTTCTAGAACTGTTCCTAAGTAGAGAATGGTGCTTAGAAATCAAACTTTCTGAAAATGTTCATTAAAACATTATCATTGCTTTAAAGACAAAACCAGACATTTCAGTTGAATTAATAAAATTCAGATTTCTTTATCAAAGAAAATAAACACTGCATGAAACTTCATAGTTTAATAGTTAAGCATGGCATATTCTGCTATCAGAGACAGTTGACGTGGACTGAGTAAATCATTGTGCCTGTGAGCAGTTAAGACCATTGCTGCAGATCATTGTTTGTTCTCTGAGGGTTTAAGTCATTCTGCACTAGTGTTTGTTAAACAATAATGTGCTGGTTTTGGATTTGTTGACCATCTAGTAACTTTCTAAATGAGGTTGAAACAAGAGACAGTTTCAAGGCAATTAAATTATGGCTTAAAATCAAAAGAAGCCTTTCATGCCCCATTTAACAGTGGAAGAGTCGGAGAAAGTGTAGACTGACAGTGCTTAGAATGAGGGTGTTAGACTTCAATGTTTGGTGGCAGCCTTTAAAAAGGAAAATATTGCTTCCTTGTCCAGAAAAAACACGGAATTTTTCACTGAAAGGTGCTAAGATTCTTTTATTGTTTGCTAGCATTCTTGGGTTACAGCAAAAGTATCCTCAGGTAGAACCAGACTGTCACAACCAAAAATACTAACATAAAAATGAATTCATGTTTTATATGAAATACCAGAAAATAAAATGTAAATACCAGAAGATAAAATGTAAAGGCTACTAACACTTTTTCTGTGCTAAAGGGCACGCATGCAATGCAAGCAATAGGTAAAGTAGAATATGAATCTTTCCGTCCTAAGAGGAGAATTTCGAGTTTAATCAGTTTTATTAATATAAGGCCATGAAGAAAAGTTAAGAACATGCAGTCCATCAAAGAAGAAATATCACAGCCTCGACTAACCTGTTATTGTAATTAAGAAGAAAGAAGAAAAAAACTTTTATCTCCTGTTGGCTGTTGAGAATTTATAGTCTCATTTCTAGAAGTATCCTAGCATGCTTACTACTGAATACAGCCTGTTTATCAGTAAATATCCTGTGTCTTTATTTCCTCGATGACTGCTGTAAACACTTATGAATTGTCACTTAGTTAATTTGTGATAATTTGCATGTGTGTCTCCTTCATTGTCAGCTTCTAGTATACAACTTTATTTGGCCTTTTTTAAGTTTAGTCTTACTTCTTTTACCCTGAAAGTCTGTCTGCTTGCTTTACGTAATATTCCCATCTTCCCCTCTTATTAGCTTTGTCATCAAACGTCTGTTAGTGTGCTCTGCTTTTCATGAGAAGTCATGAAGGAAAATGCGTGATTGGGCTGGGAAGTTTTTTGAGAAACCCCGCATGTGAAATTCCTCCTGTCAGATGATTTTTTTTTTCCCCAATAGTTTTCCTTTTAAAAACAGTCTAAAGAGACTCTTGTCTTGCCTGAATTCTTGTAGAAATTCACATACTCTTTTGAATTGGCACCATATCAAATACTTATTTGAAGCTCAGATTAGAACAGTTTCCTTTCCCAAGAAAGGAAGTGGAGTCTTATTACTTTGTCGCTTACTCCACATAGATGAGAATTATAGATAAGAATCTTGAGGCTGGATCTGAAAGTATTCCTGTGCATTTCTGAAATACCTGGAAGTAAGTCTATCATTCAGAACCAGGGGTGTTGAATAAAGTTGTTTGTATTTCAGATAGAAGAAACTTAATGAGGTTTCTCTATCGTTTACCAAACAAACTATCTGCTTCTACATTCTGGATTGTAAATATTCAGCTTTTTAAAGCTATGACAGTTGAGAGTTATTTTGAATTTATCAGCAGCTTGATAGACAAGGCACTTGCCTGAACCAGATTCATTTTACCAGTTGACTTTAATACCTTTTAATTTGTTGAAATTTGGCACTGTAGAAGGACTGTATTTCGCAAATTAGCTGTGTAACGAACATAGCCTGCAGGGTACAAACATCAATGAGAGGCTACTTCAGAAACCTTTTTGTGATTGAGTGGATGCTTCATATGAGGTAAACATTTCTCTGCTCTTCAAAATAGAAGAATTTCAGAAGTAATTGCATTATAAATGTAATAAAGGCATCCTACAAACTGTTTGGAAATTAATTTAAAGTTTGACTTGCAGCTTTGGTGTACAAAAGGCAATTAACATGTATATAAAGGTTTTCTTTTAGAAGTATCAGGGATTTAGGTTCTCAACACTGGTTTTAAAGAGGACGTGCACAATGTTACTTGACTCTTTAGTTTGCAAGCTTTTTAAGAGTCTTCAGAATTAAGTTTCCTCTAAAATGTTCATGATTTAAAAAGGTTGAACTTCAAACGCTTTGATAAAAATAGTATTTTCATTTAGTTTTGGTAACTTCTCTGTAGTATTCTTGTCTCTGGGTATTCTAACGAAATCATGATACAGGGCTGCAGAAGAGGCAACTATTTCTTCTGCTAGTCACTTTTGGGTTTGCATGGCCTGAGAATACCTGTGATTAAGTTTACCATGGAACTTCAAGTGTTAATGGTATGTCAAACAATATATTTGAAATGGTTATATTTGAGAAAAATCGCAGCCTTTTCCTTTTTTTAAGTGGCTTGTTGGACAAAATATGAGGAAAGTAAGAAACACTTTCTGTATGAGTGGTAGTACTATAAGGTTGTAGAAAATGCTGCATATATGCCTATGTTACTTTTGTAAAAGAGAATTGCGTATGATATAGCACATGTGGAGAAGGTTAAAGGACTTTTTTAAATTCAGCAGAAACAAACGAAATGGTAAGAGTTCATATTGCTCAGGCATTTAGCATTGTTACTTCCAACTCTTGAATGTTCAGCCATTAAAAGCTTTAATGGAGAGAAATAATCTAAAATCATACTTGTGAATAACTTACTGTCTAGATTTGTTGTTTCTGTACTAGCCATTGCTGCTTTGGTTTTGTTTCAGTAGTTGCTTTATAGCTCTTTCTGGTGGAATTATGAGAATTTTGTTGGCCATTGCATTCCCTGTTCTATCTCTTTTAGAAACCAGAATTGGCATAATTTGGTTGGAAGGTGTGTTCTTTTGAACTGACGGGGACATATTTGTTAGTTAAAAATTGACAGATACTACAAATACAAAACACCATGACACAAAATTCCTTTGCCTATCCATAAATATTGTGCTGGTTATTAGCTAGCGTTATTACAGTTGAAATCTTAGTACAAGTTTGTATCTTTAATGAGGCTGCTTCTTTCTGGCTCTTAAAATGCTATTGAACTCAGTCATAAATGGCCTCTTTATAACTAGCACATTCCTTGGCTTCCAGACACAGTCTCAAAGAAGGGGTGAAAATACTTGTAAGCGTGTTTTCTCCAGTTAGTAGAAAAGTATTTTCTATTTGATACCTTCTTTCTCCCTTTACATTCCATTATATATTCCTTGTGTATATGTTACTGCATGGAAGTACTGATTCAGTCCTTGTCAAAAATTTTCTTTTTTGTATTTATGTCGGGAAAGGTTTTAGATCATGTTTTTTTGGAGGGGGAATAGTCATTAAAACCTTGTGGATGTTCTACTTGCCAGTTATGAATTAACATTACTGTATTAGCAGTATTCTAATCTTGCCTGCTGAATACTGGGGGTTCTACACTACTGAAAGTCTCTACAGATAGTGTATTTCTATACAAGGTTCAAGCCTGCTTCTGAAAAAAAAAGTTAGACTTTTGGGGAAAGATAAAACTGGTATACTTTTACTGGAATTGCTTGCATGTCCAACATCAGCATATTTAACACTGAACTCATGTCATCACATAGCGATTCAACTGTATGCTAAAGGATGTCACATAACTGAAAGGAACAGCGCCTTTGAGTGCTAGAGATGTCTCAGTAAGGTAATTTGAACCCAAAACCAGATCTCGGTTGCAATATTTCTTGACTGCGCAAACAGCTATGCTTTTTACCCAGAGTATTTGTTAGGCTCCAGTTTTCCAGCTTATTCTCAGTGAAAGTCTTACAGGGCAGGATCTCTGTTTCAGATAAATCAGCAAGACATAGCTGTTAAAAAGCCCTGATGCCTTTTTGGAAGGCAGGACGTAACAGCTACAGCAGACCTTGTTTTGGGGGGTGCAGGTTTATTAAAAGGTTTTAAAACTATTCTCTTGTGCCTTTATTTATGGCAGCTTTGGTAATGGGGGACCAGCAGGTAGGAAACTCTAGTTTACTTCTGTTGGAGTGAAAGCTCAGTGTTTCCTGTTTTAGTTGTGGTGCTTTTTTTTCCACCTAGTATGAATTGGGCTGAAAACAAACACTGACCTCAAGGAAATGTGTTCCAAGGCGTGGGAAAAGAGGAAGAGTTTTGCATCTTATGAAGGAAGAGGGAGAAGAACTTAGGTTTGTTTTTTTCTTTTTTATAGTGCTGAGCAGAAACAAAAGCAAAATATATTCTCCATGGAACTTAATGCCTCATTCCACACACTATGAATGAAGTCACAAGCAAGGGAATGGTAAAGACTGTGGGGAGAAGAAAGTTTTGATGGTAATAGATTATGAAATTTCTCAGGGAGAATTGACGTGGTTAAACAAATTAAATATTTTTCTAAGATAGAAGCTTAGCTGATACCTGTTTAGATCCTTATGATGCTTATTTGTATTAATTGCACCTATACTGTATTGGCTATACAGCTCTTCTTTGAATGCTTGTCACAGGGTGCTTTTGACTGTTTAAGGATATTATGTCTGTTAAGGTACGAGCACTGTTAATACAGTTGATATCTACAGTGGTGTGACAGAAAGGTCTGGAGGTGGGGAAAACTGTCTTTGCTTCCTTATTTTGAGATGTTTTGTATTCAGTAGATTGGCATGCATAGTTATTCTGCAAGTTGTTAGAGTTTAAAAATTTTTTAAATATTAGTAATTCTTTTTCACATAAGAAAACAATTATCGTTCATTTGCCCTAAAATGAATGGTGTTAGTTGTCTTGAAAAATTGCAGAAAATTGTATGAAGGACAGCTCAAGCCTTAGTTGCCATCTTGACTTGAAAATTCAACTACTTGTGAAAAATTAATCAGTGAGGAGATTGGTATAGAAGGCTTAAATATGAAGATGGCATATTTTATATGCTACAGTTAACCGAGTTTTTTATTGTATTTAGTAGCTATTTTCTTCAATAACAAGCTGCTGGATTTTTTGCAGATATGTTGATTGATTCCATTGAAACATTTCATCATTTAGAGTGTTGTTTAAACATTGTCTTAAAAATTATTCACCATAGCTTTCTTTAGGAGCATCTTCCCTTTTTATCACATAGCAAGGTGGGATGAGCAAGAGCTGTATATGTTCAAAGAAAGACTTAAAGGGAAAATCAAGATTAAATGCGATGTTTTTAATACACTTGTGCTGTCAGCATGCACAAAACCACCAAAACCTAGAACTGAAGGAATAAGAGGAAAATATTGAATCCAGTAACTTGGAAATTATGCTTTTAAGCAGAGGGGTTCCCTGGTTATGAGTTTTGTTTCCTTGTTTGTTTCTTTAAATGCTTTGCTTCCTTATATTGTTTGTGTTGTTGGGTCTGAAAATCATCTTTTTGAAAAAAATCTGAGGCTTATTTCTGTTTTGAATTACCAAGAATTGTTCCTGAATTGCTTTAACACTGTTAAGAAGCCTGTTACTTGTAGTGTGTGTGTGAATTTTAAATGACTTTTCTGGTTTCGCATCAAGACATGCTTCCCAGCCTTCAACACAGAGCAGTCAATTTTCTAATCACGTAGTTTCAGGCTAACAGAAACTTTCATGTTCTTCACTCATAGCCTATAACAAACTGTCACTGCTGTGTTGTCCTGCATGTTTTCACTTGATGTCAGGTGTTCATAGTAGTCTCTGCAATAAATTGAGTGTGCTAAGGAAACAGTATGGTTCAGAGGTAGAAAGTTATAATTCCAGTTCTTGCATGTGTAATGAGTATGCCACAGAGCTTTCTGAAATATCTTAGAACAGACATTAGTAACTTACTAACTAAAACTTCATTATGCTTTAGTAATTTAATGTTTTGCTTTGTCTGTTTATTTACTTGCTCATCAACAGACCTCTTTAGACTTCTCCATCCTTGTAAAACTAGCCCAATACTGGCAGTAGGTATGTTGCTTAACTATTATGCTAAACATAAACTAACTGCAGCTGTAATTGATAGTACTGCTAATTTAGGCTCGGATTAATGTACAGATAATATAAAAATAGTTTCAGAAATGACGGAGGGAACGGGAGACTTCTGAAGCAATCAGCCCATATTTTGATAATATGCCTGTGTAAAGTTATCTTTAGTTATTAGCAGTGTGGGAGACATGCCTGGTTCTAACGTGTTTGTTAAGGAAAATATAGGTTTGGAAAGGTGGAAAATGTTGGTCTTATTCTGGTAGTACCTAATTCTTGATAGTACGCTCTTATCTTTTTTAACCTGTTCCCAGTTCTAATGTGATACTGAAGAAAGTAGGATATACTCTTTAACTGGCTCCTTTCACTACTGTCATTTGACCTTCTCTGCATGAGGACCTACCAGCATTGTCTTCATTGACTGATGCTTCTTTATTGGATATAAATCTCCAGTTAATGAAAGAACGTGAATTCCCCTCTTCCCTGAGAAAATACCACACAGAGTTGAGATGTTATAGAATACACTGTACCATCTAATACTGAAATTATGCTGTTCTCAGTTCCCTGGGTAATTTTGAGGGATTTTTTTATGTGGTTCACACAAGCTGCTTTGAACACAGTGGGGGTTTTAGACCCATCATTGTCCTGCTATGAAACATGGAAGACAGAACTCCCAAGGGACTGTTGTTATCAGGCTTGTCTATTAATCACTTCAGCAGAGATTCCCTTGGAACACCTAGAGCTTGAGAGTTAGCAGGTGTTGCTAGAAGAGAATACCAAGGTAGTGAAAACTTCTTCTATCTCGTTATTTCTATCAATTCAGCTTGCAATCTCCCTTCAGGGCTTTATTTCAGAGAAATAGGTTAAATCCAGACTGCTAGCTTGTTCCTTGCAGCCAAAGCCATCTGTGAATGTTGAGATGTGGTGAAGCTTTACAGAACAAGACCATTCTCCTTTCATTGTTTATGCTTGGCTAGTGTTTGAGAAGGTTTTTTCCTTCCATTGTGAGGGCTATAGGAATTCTTAAAAATAATTGTTGTTTGAAAGCTGACAGGAATAACTAGGAAAAGACTGATGTGTCACAAGTGTATGCTGTTTTTCAAATACTCCTAAGGCAAAGTGGTGAGGGGGATACTCTGAAAAATTGGTTTTATCTGTAATTTCATATGTATGTACTAAGTGTTAGTATGATAACTAATTTCAATTGTCAGGTTAGACTCTTTGGATGTTATCTTGCACGTAGGTCTTTTCATGTTTTCATGCTATGTTTATTTGCAACAACAGATGCAAAGCATTAATGTATGAATGTAAACCACCGAGATAGTTGGGAGACTTAAATGCAGGTATGATATCTGAAATTATACTAAACTCTGCATTATTTGTGCTGCTTAACAGGGGAATGAGGTAACCAGTGATATCCCATGTGGGACAGTTCAGTGTTGATTCAGCCCAACTGGACCTGACTTCCCCAGAAACTTTGGGCTAAGCTGCACTGTGCCCCACTCTCCCCATGCAGCTGTTGTTCTGGCAGAGTGACTAAAGGAAATCCATCTCACTGTGTTCATTTATTCCTTGCTATTGCAACATGGAGCTGCAGCGGCACCCCTGACTCGGAATACTCCATCCTCCAGCCGAGTTTATTAGCATCAGCTTGTCTTGGTGTTTCCCCGAGCCCTCAGTGATGAGAAAGTGGTATAGGGAAACTCCAGTTGGATTTGCAGGGACTTTGAGCTAAAATACTTCTGGAACCAAAGCAGTTTTAGAAAGTCAGAGTGCCATTTGAGCAGTGATATATCTGAGTCTGCACTTGAGCTGTCGTTTGACAAAGGCATCTCTGGCATCTCTGTGTTCATAGTATTGGTACAGAATCTGAAAGTGTGTAATCTGACCATAGATAACCAGAAGGTAGTTATTTTGACATTTTTGTGATAGTTTGGTTCACATTGCTCCTTACAGGTACGTTTTTCTCACTGTATAGAAGTACTAGGAAATTTATTCTGCCCTAGTAATGTTTATCTAAATTTTCAGGATGGGAGCACAGTTGAATGTAATTCATGTGTTTTTCTTGCCCTCCTGCTAGTAAGAACAATGCAATGTCAAGCTTTATGACAGAAATAGCTGTCTTATTTCATGAAATGAGTACATCCATACAACATTTTTTAAGTCTTTCTTAGTATCTTCTTTTACGCTTTGATTTTTATTTTTTTTTAAGGCAACTTTTATGGAAGCTTTTCTTTAATTTTCAGTTCTTTATTTCTTAATGCACTTAAGCAAGTTTTGCAAAACAAAATAAGTTCTTGTGTGATTGGTGTTCTCATGACTGCTGCTATAGCTGGCCTTGTAGAGCTTCCTAAGCCTGTTGCTGTTGCCTATTGTCCCATAGCAAATGAACCAAGGGTGCTGTGGGGTATTCTAGCAGCTGATGTTTGACACTGATATGTACTGCTCCTCAGGTACGTTCAAAAAGGAGGTTCAAGCAAACATCACTGTTTTACTAACTGATGTTTTGACCATCGGAAATGTCAGGTAAGGCTTAGGAGACAATTTGAGGATTTTAAATAAGTGAAGCCCCAAGTGAAATATTTGTCATGCTTACCTTGCAAAGAAGCCCGGAAAGGAGTCAGAAGAACTTTTGTATCTTAAATAAGGTTCAGGCTTTTATTGAGATTTAAAGAACTCACTTTAGGCAGTATAAATATTTTCTTTAATCCACAAACAACATTTCTATGGTAGTAAGCAATGTGTCTTTAAAGGCTTTCTAAAGTGTTAAATAGATGAAATAGGTTGATTGCAAAAGTCAGAGATCTGTGTTTCCTGAACTGATTGGACTAAGTTCTTCATACGGTAGGATTCCACAAGTTGGGTTTGAACAGCTGACTTGTCTTTTTGTAAAAACACTGAAGTAGATTTGCAGTACAGACTGTAAAACCATTGTGGAAGTTGGAAGTATGTTTCTGAAACTCAAATTGTTTCAAAGGCTCATCTCCCCACCGTCACATGTGGTAAGTGTTTGTCACCATCCCACAAACCACTTCTGTCACGCAGTGAATAAGCAGAATTAAAGTCAAGCTTTTCTAATGAGAATGGAACTTAAGGCCTTGTAAATGTCGTTCTTTAAGTATGATGAATCATGAATATGCACTTACTATTTGACCATTTTGTTCTTAAAAGAATATATAAATGACAATTTTTCTGGTACCAGAATAGCAGTTACAGTGAATATGCAAGTGTCACGGAAGTGTCCACTGTTATCTGCAGAGGCACCAGGCTGGATCTGTAATGTCCCTGCTGTTGGCATCCAAGTATCTTCTGGGAAGCGATTTGGCAGTTTACTGGCTTAACCCAAATGAGTGCTGCTTTGTACTGTAGACAGTTGTTTATTATAAATTAGCATGAAACTGGACTGTGACGGATCTTACTGGCTATCTTGTCATCAGCTTACTATAGTCTGAACAAAATTCTTTATTCTTCTTCCCTGTCATTACCCCCATTCTCCTATTGAGTACATTCTTTTCTTTCTGGTCACTTTAGGCTGTAACCTAGGAAGCACTGAATCTCTTGCATCCTACAGCAGGCTGTGTGTACACGTTGCAATAGCTTTCTGTAGAAATGTTCTGTTGCATGTAGGGCGAAATATTATGCTGAGTCTGGCACTTTTCCATTCCTGTGGCAGCTCGTTCAAAGCTCAGTTTTAGAATTCTTTCCTTACGCTTTAGTCAACTCTTTCTCTTCCAAAGCATGAACTAGATACTGTTCTATGCAGCAGATGCTACTACAAATCATAAGAAGTACTACTTATTCTTTTTGATTGCTCTCAGGACTGTACTTACTTATCTTCTATTACCCATGTCACAGAACAGCTGACAAACATGCATTAAAAGCATGGATCCTGAAGTATTTTAGGAACAGATGTATGTTAAAATCAACCTGTATTTCATTTCCAGTCTTTGCCTTGGAGCTGGGCTATACTTATCCTGCTTTCCAGTCTGTTTAGCAGATTGTACAGCCATTGAATCGTGCAGGGGAGAAGGCTATGCTGAATTCTCATAGCATCACTTCCTAGAAAATGAAAGTTGGTACTAGTCACTCCAGCCTTTTTGGCTTACAATAGGTCCAAGTTGTACCTGTGAAAGTGTTTTTTCTTTCATGCCTTTAAAATGGGCTAAAGCAAAATGGATCATCTTCCTGGGGTGCTTTTTGATACCTAACCTTTTTCCTGTATCACTTCCTCAAGTGTATCCTTCCTCATGCAAAACAACTTCTCCTTCTACTCACGGTTTTTAGAGGTCGTTTTTTCTCTAAACTTCTTTCTGTTACTTTTTCTAAGCACAGTTGTGGCATTTGTCCCATAAAAATCAGTAAGATGGAAAAAAACCTCAAAACTCAGAACGGGGTTGAGATGTGGAACAACATACAAGATCATATTAGTGGCTGTGCTTGGAAAGTCAGTGTTTCTCTTGGCATTTTTTTTTTTTACTGAACTGGAGGCTTACAGCCTATTTCAAACTATTTCTCAGTCTCGAAATTCTTAGCTGATATATAGCTAGATTATGGGTATTTATTTTGCTGTTTCTAGACTGCTGGTTGTGTCCAGTCTTGGCACAGGCAGTATTTTTTTATTTTGACACAGGTAAGGGCAGTGTTACATAGGACAATTTCTCCCATGTCCATTGGTATTCTCGATGTCTGTACCATGTTACAAAACGGGTTTCTCTGCCTGCTATGTATAGAGGTTATGTTGTGAAATTGTGTTGAGTATTGCAAAGATGAGTGTAGTCTGCATGGAAGCTTCCTGTAACTGTTTACATATCTTTTCAAGAATTGAATACTCCTATTCTTCACTGTAGCAATGTTTTTAGATAATATATTTAGCACTTTGATCAGCATGTGGTCAGAAACTTACTGTTCCACCTCCAAATTTTTACTGTTTTTTCTTCATTGGCTACCACTGCAAGTTTTTTAAGAGCAATGTGTTTTAAGAAAGAAAAAAAAAAACCACCCTGCATGCTAGTTCTGTTACGCTTTTTAGCGTTCAGTGATTTAATCTGTAATAAAGTCCTTGGAGAAGAGAAAGAAAATTGTCTGAAAACTGGTATGTCTTGGTTTGCCTTTGATTTTTTTATTTTACCTTGCCATTGTTTTTGCTCTGTAAATGCCACTTTTATGGAATGTTAGATGCATATTATTCAACTAAATTAATGCAAAGTTTTATCCACATTTGCATATAAAATTTGCTGTTTTTTCATTATATCCAGACAAAATTTTATGAAAGTGTTTTTCTGTATGTAACAGAAATGCTACATTTTGCGTGTTTTTTTCTTTTCCTTTTTTGCTGGAAGAATTATTGGAGGACTTGAGTTGCCAATTAATTTTTCCTTCTTCTTTTAAAAATTCAAGTGGGCACTGAGTTTCCCGAGTGTTTTAGTAGTTTCAGAAGAATTCAAGAAGAAAACTGGCTTTCCAAGTAGATGGTGGTCTTTGTGATGCCCTTCTGCCTATATGTTGTTGCATAGTCATCTTGAGGTTCATCTTGAGGGTGCTCACAGGGCACGTGCAGGACAACCAAGGGATCAGGCCCAGCCAGCACGGGTTCATGAAGGGCAGGTCCTGCTTGACCAACCTGATCTCCTTCCATGACCAGGTGACCCGCCGAGTGGATGAGGGAAAGGCTGTGGATGCTGTCTAACTGGATTTCAGTAAAGCCTTTGACACTGTCTCCCACAGTATTCTCCTGGAGAAGCTGGCGACTTGTGGCTTAGACAGGTGCACTCTTCGCTGGGTAAAAAACTGGCTGGATGGCCGAGCCCAGAGAGTTGTGGTGAATGGCGTGAAATCCAGTTGGCGGCCGGTCACAAGTGGAGTTCCTCAGGGCTCAGTTTTGGGGCCGGTGTTGTTTAATACATTTATCTATGATCTGGATGAGGGGATTGAGTGCTCCCTCAGCAAGTTTGCAGATGACACCAAGTTGGGTGGGAGTGTTGATCTGCTCGAGGGTAGGAAGGCTCTGCAGAGGGATCTGGACAGGCTGGATCGATGGGCTGAGGCCAGTTGTATAAGGTTCAACAAGGCCAAGTGCCGGGTTCTACACTTGGGTCACAACAACCCCATGCAATGCTACAGGCTTGGGGAAGAGTGGCTGGAAAATGGCCTGGGGGTGCTGGCTGACAGCCGGCTGAATATGAGCCAGCAGTGTGCCCAGGTGGCCAAGAAGGCCAACAGCATCCTGGCTTGTATCAGAAACAGTGTGGCCAGCAGGAGTAGGGAGGTGATCGTGCCCCTGTACTCGGCGCTGGTGAGGCCGCACCTCGAATCCTGTGTTCACTTTTGGGCCCCTCCCTACAAGAAGGACATTGAGGTGCTGGAGCGTGTCCAGAGAAGAAGCTGGTGAGGGGTCTGTAGCACAAGTCTTATGAGGAGCGGCTGAGGGAACTGGGGTTGTTCAGTCTGGAGAAGAGGAGGCTGAGGGGAGACCTTATCGCTCTCTACAATTACCTGAAAGGGGGTTGCAGAGAGGTGGGTGTTGGTCTCATCTCCCGAGTGACAAGTGACAGGACAAGAGGAAATGGCCTCAAGATGCACCAGGGGAGGTTCAGACTGGATATTAGGAAAAACTTCTTTACTGAGAGAGTGGTGAAGCGTTGGACCAGGCTGCCCAGGGTAGTGGTGGAGTCACCCTCCCTGGAGGTGTTAAGGAACGTGTGGACGTGGCATTGCGGGACATGGTTTAGTGGGCCTGATGGTGTTGGGTTGATGGTTGGACTTGATGATCTTACAGGTCTTTTCCAACCTTAGTGATTATGTGATAGTGATAAACAAGATTTATATTTTTAACTAGCCACCGACCTCCCCCATTCTCCCTCTTCCCCAGAAGAAAGCAAGCCATAAACGTTTCGGATCTTCAAGGTTGATAATCAGGCATTAAAGATGGAGGGAGGGGAACATGAACAATCTCTATCCTTCTACCTATGCAGAATAACACTTAATCGAGATACTAAACTTCTTTGAAGCTACGTTCTGTTTTCCTCTTGATCGTCTTATATACCACCACCATGTCAGTGACGATAGAATGGCTGGTTTTGCAACCACCTAGCTTTAGCTGGAAGCCAGAGTTAACTTTCTGAGTTCTTCAGTTTCCTTTTTAAATCTGGATGTCTACACAATTTAAAATAACAAGTGCTGGTTCCTCTTGTTTGTTTGTTTTTTCCCCAAGAGAATTTGTACTCTTCTCTTCCTGCTCAGCTTTACGGTTGAAAAGGCCTAATTTGAGTGGGATGATAAAAGCTGTATTGCTCTTGTTATTTCCTAGGTTGCTGGAAGGCACAGGCTGGATTTTATTATTAGAGGTTTTGATTGTTTCAGATTTCTAGGATTTGAAATAGATGGAGGGGAAAAAGTGGCATATTATTGTGAATACAGCAGATTTCCTTTAATCTTAATTGTGAATACCTTGTACCTGAGAGGCAGGGACCTTCTTTCTCTGGGTGAGCTTGAAGCTCAACAGGAATTGGGTGTTGGGAGTTGGTGCCTGTTAAAAGTGAGATTTTGCTTTCTGTTCAGTTGTTGGAGTTGGAAGCCATGTGCTTCGGAGCAAAGTACCAGCTGCTAACAGCTGTTCCTGAGCCAGCCTGCTCTGTGCTCTTCTTCCAGGTATTAAGTGCAATAACAGCTTTCTGTTTCTCACAGGTATTCTTAATGCAGTTGTTACTCCCTAACAGGGCAGTGTATTTCCTAGATAAAATATAGCTGTATTCCGTACTGGTGCTGTAGTGGCTTTTCCAAAGTTCCATGTCTCATGATGTATAGAGCTGGCTTCAACTTGGTTGTAAACTGCTGATGAGCTGAAAGTACTGGATAATTAGATTTTTAAACTTCATCATAGTGAATATTGCAAAAGGAGAGAAGAGGGTTTTTTTGAGTGGTGATCTTACATTTCATCGATGAAACTAATACCTTGTGATATTTCTGTTATCTTGAAACTTGAAAATATAACATAAATGTTTTATTTCAGAGGTTAAGAAGATTGTCAACAAAATACAGAACGGAGAAGATCTACCCAACAGCCACTGGAGAAAAAGAAGAAAATGTTAAAAAGAATAGATACAAGGATATATTGCCATGTAAGTCTGATTTATGTGTTAATAGAAGACAAAGGAAAATGCTTGTTAGTCTTAATGTGAGTTTCACTATTTAGTTATTACTGAAAGGCGAAATTGTAGATAATTTGCTGAAAGATAGCTTTCATAAAATTTTTTTTTTAACGTGGAAGGCAACGTAAGTGAACATTTTTATATCTTATTAGGACAGCTATCACGTAAAGATAAAATGTCTGCTAGATCCCAAGCCATATTAAGCTGATGCTTTCATTTTAGCTTGGAATAGTCTAGAAATTTACTAGGTACTTAACTATATTTTTCCTTGGGAGCATGTTATTCATGGTAGAAAACAAATGTCAGCGTAAACTCTAGGTGAAATTTTAAGGAGACTTAAGGAACCTGGTTTTGTGGTTTGAAGTAAAATAGATATTTTTTCCTTGTTGTATCCTGCAAACAATGTCAGAGAACTTTCAATGCTGGATTATCTTTGGTTTGTGTTTTGCTAGAGCCCAAATGAAATTCTGTTTAGTGTTTGAACACAGAAAACAAGAGTCGGAGCAGAATTTAAATTTTAAAACCACCAATGTGTGGATATAACAGATCGGTGCTCTGTAATGACAAGATTGCCTGTTACAAGCTCACTTTGTGTAGCTCATGAGGCCATGTATTTCAGAAGCTCTTACTGTACTTCTCAATATGAACAGCTGACAGTGAGATTAAAGGATAGTCTTACGAAAAATGGCATTTTTCATGTCCCAGAAGATTAGCAGCAGATACATTTTACTCTGCTTAGCTTTCTCAGAGTGTTAGGAGGTTTAAATCAATTTGAAGTTGAAAATGGTCTTAAGCATCATTAGCTTTCATTTTCTAAATGTGTTCTAGTCATAAACTCCAGTAAATTACTGTGTGTTTCAGATTGTTGTATACCTGTGTGCTCTGTTTTTCCAGTGCTGGAATTTTTACTGTTTATTAGCGCTTGGAGCAATACTTCAAGCAGTAAACTGCCCTAAAGCCACAGGCCCTATGTTTCACAAGGTGGGCATAGTGTTTGCTGCTGCAGTGAGAAGGAAAGGCGCGTGTGCTGGAAGATGTGTCTATAACATCACATGTTGAAGAGTAGTGTGGTACTAAGCTGAACTGCAGCAAAATAGTTAAATATCATTGGGATTTTTGTGTTTGTTTTTGTTTAGTTGGGAGGAAATGTTTAATGGATGGAGTGAAAAAGAGAGGGGAAGATGTTATTGTCATCTTATTATTAACAGCTGTTATACTCTTTCTTCTGTGCTGGCATTTTGGTAGATCATGAACAATATAGCAAAATCTTGGTAGCACCTAGGCTGAATCAATGAGACACTTGATAGCTAGTACAGTAATGAATGGCTGCAAGTAGTGGTAGATGTGCTTTTCCTTCATCTGCATAAAAATAAAACCCGAGTCACTGGGATCTGAAAGGGTATACAGACAACAGTGGGGAAAATGAGCAAACCTCAAAGCTGGCACTGGGGAAAATTGAAGGTATATTTTCAGTTAAAGTGAGAAGATCTTCAAACATCCAAAGGTTTCAGCAATAAATTGATGGGAGACCAGCTTGACAGAAATGAAAGCCAGGAGATGTTTTGGAGGAGGAAGGGGGATGATACTTTGCTTATCTTTTATAAATCCAGAAAAGAACTTAGATCTGTAACTTCGTTGGATATTAGTGCTATATTTTTCAGAAATCGTTACTGCTACCACTACCTCAATACTAACTCAATACTGGATTCAGAGTAAAAGATGTGTGCATGTTCACATTACAGTTTACTAAGCCATCCTAAATGATATTTAAATGAAACATGGTGTTCAGTGGTTACCTGAAGATACCAATTAGTAATTGTGAACTGAGCCTTTAAGCTATATATAAATATCCAAGCACTTAATCTTCTGAAGCTGGAACCTGCAATGGAATTTTTCTTGGAGATGTCTATTCCAGACTTAAAACTCTGAAAGAGCTGATCTGTGGCAGATACAGGCAGGTTGGAATTGTTGACATTTGGAAACTGCTCTAGAATTTCGGATCTACTGTGCTGGGAAGACAGGAGCTCTCATTAGCCTACCACTTTAATTAGTCTGATCTGCCATTTGAAAGTATTTTTTAGTATTAAGTCTGTGACACCATTGCATGCTTATAGAGTGTTCTTGCATTTACATTATATGTATGAGAGTGTAATACAATGTAATCTGTTTTAAGGGTTTCTCTATGTCTTTATGTGAGTACATTGTCTTTAGATCTGTGATGTAAATGTCTTGTGATGTAATAATCTACACTTGTGCTTTTTTAGGAATCATTACATGGTAAGACAAACATGTTTTGGACATTATCAGGACTGGCCCAAAATTTCATCATCTTGGAAGCTTTTTGGAAGAGCTTTCTGTACAGAGATAACTCTTAGCATGTATTTCTTGTGGGCTTGGTTCCCTGTTTTATTACCAGTGATGTTTTGACAAAAAAAAAAAACCCAACCAACCATACTTCCTCTTTGTAAATAGACTTGTACTTTATGTTTTATCTTGAATTTAGCTCTAATAAACGTTTTAGCAGCTGTTCTGTGGTTGAGGAATTGACCCTAGGAGCAGAAAGTAACAGAAATTGCTCGAGCAGATGCTGTTTCTGCAGATACTTCTGTTCCCTGGTTCGAAGATAATTTTTTTTTAATCTGGATTTCCAACTAAAACAGTCTCTATTGTAGAGGTGGTTTGAATGATTTTGATGTGATAGCTAGGAAGAGTTGGTATCAACAAGAGCTGGAAGGACTAGTGAACCTGCCAACCACCTACCCTCCCTCTTAGTAAGAATCATCAATTTTTTTCTGTATTAAATATGCACTTAGGTTTTTTTCAATGCCAAAAAGAATTCCGAGATGTTTAGTTTATTCTGTCAACAAGTAATCAAGGCTATTTTTAAGACTGCTGAGTATTTTGGTCTCCAAAGATCTGATTTTTTTACAAGAAGCTTTCTCTGAGACAGTCAGTAATGCTTGAGACAGAAACTTGAAATGTCAAAACCCCCTAAATGAGGGAATCTGCTGCTTCTAGTTTAGAAGTGCCCCAGCAAAGTGCCTACCTAGCCCAGTGTTTTGAGGATAGAAGTCTGTCTGTGCCTAAGCAATAAACCCCAGTGCATGTTTCATGTTGTAACACTTGACGGAGTCCTTCTTGGCAGAGACTTTAAGACCTGCCGGCTGCTTTAACCATGCACTGGTGTTTTATTCTTTCTGCTTTCTGTAAATATGCCTTTAATTCTGACCATCACGATCTGTGTTAATATTGTGTAACTACAATTTTGATTACTTCTGATCAACTGAATTTTGCCTCTTTGTAATAAATCGCTCTTGGAATTCCAGTAGTTGGTACTCTGTAAACTTGAGCATCAGAAGCACATAGCAGTAGGAACTGCTTTGCTTATCCCTGCCTGAGCTGGTTTACTCATAAATGAAATTAACTGACTGACTTGCTTGTGTGACTTATTTTTGGGAAACATTCTTTAATGCTTAATTTCTTTTATACATATAATATGTACTATATATATTATATTTAGTGTTACATATTGATTTACATGTGTTGTAATCATAGTTGTTTTTTAAAAAAATTTCTTCTTTTAGTTGATCATAGCCGGGTTAAACTGACCTTAAAAACTCCCCCACAAGATTCAGACTACATCAATGCAAACTTTATTAAGGTATGTATTACTATCTTAACAGTTCTTTAAATTCTTTTTAAGCTTTTATTTAATATCAGCACAGTTTTAATATTATAGACTGAGATAAGAATTTAAAGCTGTGAGGGAAGATTTTTCTTTTATTATGGCTTGAATAAATTTGCAAAATTATGCCATTTAAAAAGCAATTTTTTTAAGTTTTAAAATACTTCATTTTAAAGTGACGGACAACCAACTTTATACATAGGAAAATTCAGATACGATTGTTTTAACACTTGATAGTGTTAAAAGTACCAGATTTTGAGAGGCTGTTTTTAGGAATTATAAATGACGAATTTAACGAATTGTTTATGTTAATATGGACTTCTTGCTGTTCATGGCAGAAATGTGGCAATGGAATTATATCTAAGATTCTTAAAGAGAGGCCAGAATTTGGCTAAAAGCTTGTTACACTTGTATTTCAAAGTGTGACTATCTTGGGTTTTCCTTGTAGCCTTATTCTAATGCTGCTTCTACATAGTAATGCTTATTCAGAAACAGGCGTTCCTATGAATCTCAGTTCTTGACTATTTAGCTTAAAAAGCTGAATGTAAATGTCTTCAAGCTTCATATAAAACAAATTTTAAATTTTTGGATTTTTGAAATGTGTTACTGGGAACAGGGAACTTAAATTTGTTCAAGGGGATGATTTTTGGCAGAAAGACTTAAAAATTTCCATCATTAAATGTTTGAGTAATAAAGAAAATGGAGATTTAAAGAGAATCCTCAGAAGCTGAACATACAGAAACTTAATATCTTCTGTTATAGTCACTGGCTGTACAGTAACTGTTGTCTTGGGTCCCCTTGAAATCACCAGCAAAATTCCCACTAATGTAAATGGGACTCATATCTCATATTCAATCTTCCTGTTGGATTAAAAAAGAATTCTAATTTTACATGATAATAACCTAAAGCCTTTCTTATTCAGTGTCGATAAATTTTCTTTATAAACATTAATGATTCCTTTGTGCAATCCTAGGGAGTACATGGGCCAAAAGCATATGTTGCTACGCAGGGACCATTAGCAAATACAGTAATAGACTTCTGGAGGATGATATGGGAATACAATGTTGCTGTAAGTACCTACTTAAAAAGCAAAATTTTGTATTGCCTTACTTCATGGCACAGTGATTGTATATCTTTTGCCTGAGCTGGCTATTATTATTAAAAATGTCAACAGTGATTTAGTCCATTTACTTCTCAAATCTTGTTTTTTGTAGTTTAAATAGCATTCTATATATCATTAATATTATTTATTTAATTTAATAATGTAAATTCAAAGTAAGAATTTTATTGAATTAATATGAAATCATGAATATTTATGAATAGGTTGGTGCTTGGTTACATTCGTCCTGTAGGAGACCTCACAACTCTGACTTAATGTGGACTGACAAAATCAGATGCAGAAGCAGCATGTGAAAAAAAAAAATAATAGCCTCCCTTTCTATTTATGCGAATTTTGAGTTACTTATTGGTTTATATATTCTACATCTGTTTAAGCAGCTATTGTCAGAAGTTAACTTTTGGATATGTTCAACAAATTATTTCTGAAAGTATTTTTTGTGTTATGAGACACTTAAATCATGGTTACTTATTGTAACAAATAGCTTACCGGTTGGTGCATTTTTACTGTCCTATTCACATTAATGTATCTGAAACAGCTTCACCTAAGAAATCTGAATCTTTTTTTAATAGGTTTTTGCACCTGTTTCAAGCAGTCTATGTCATTTTAAGCAAATGTAGCTATGTTTCTTCCAGTCGGCAAATGGTTCTGTATTTTTATGATTAAGTTTAGACTTTACAGCCAGGCTGAATAAATAAATAAGGTATTTTTACAGGATTACAGTGAATTCAAATTAAGTAGCCTTAAAATGTTGTATTAGGTTGTTTTGTGCAGGATAAAACCTGGGTAGTATTTTAAGATTTAAAGGGCATGCATCTGCAGGTCGATAAATAGTATTAATTAGTCTCTTCATTAAGGAGTATCAGTATCTGCTCAGATAGAAGCAAGCAGTAAAGTCTTGGTGAATTTACTTGATCTAAAACCAGCTGACTTTGAGCATCTTTTTTTTTTCCAGATAATTGTAATGGCCTGTCGAGAATTTGAAATGGGAAGGGTATGTATACTAAATACAAAACTAAATGAGTATTGCCCATGTGGGGCAATATGCCAATACCTGTGAAGTTTCATATGCCAAATCATAAATGTAAAAATAATCTGCCAGATTGAATGAGAATGCATATCCTTATATTTGTGTGCATAGAAAATAGTGAATGCGACTGCTTTTCTTTGTCCCATTTATAGTGTTACATTATTATTTAGGTGTCATCTCAGTGGAATATACTTGTTTGTATACAGAACTCTACCAATGGTCTGTTTCTGGTCATGTCACTATGGAAAAAATCTTGCTCTTTTTTGGGATGTAGGCCAGCTATCAAAATCCTGAGTCCTTCAGAATTTCCCATCAATTGATACAGCTGGAAAAACAATCTATCTTTTAAATCTCTCTGCTATATTCTTATGACCTGAGAAGGAAAAAAAAAAAATGTGGTTCAGAATTGTGAACTCCAAACTTTCGCAAAACCGATATCAGCTGTCATCGGTTCCCTCTGTATAATGTGTGCTTGCGCTTATGTAGCCAGTTCTGAAGTTCACGTCCTAATTTACAAACCGTCTTTTGGCTGTATTTATTGGTCACCTGGGTTTTTGGCTTTGTTTTTCTTTTGGATGCCAAAAGAAAAGACATTTTACTCTCTTAAAAGAAATCCAGCAAGGCACCAGTAGGCAGATGTTAAGGAAAAGCACTGGATAAGAGAGAGAATAAGGCATTTGAGATAATAATTTTGTCTGCTCTGCTTCTGTTAATCGTCATCCTTCAGCACTACACATGAATTAAATTAGGATTCTTTGCTTTAACAGAAAAAATGTGAACGTTACTGGCCTCTGTATGGAGAAGCAGCTGTAACTTTTGGACCATTTCGTGTTTCTTGTGTAAGTATAAAGCTTTATAAATTAATTTTGAAGGATTTAATGCTTTTGTAACTTAAAATAACTGTTCAACAAACAGTTTGTATTGCAAGAAAAATGCTTTTTTAATTGTTCAGTACCCAATTTTACGCAAAGATTCTCAAAGGAATGGAATGGAAAACAATGTGTCTATCTACGCTGTGTGGTTTTTTGAATCCTCCATAATTTTTTCTTTTTTTGAAGTAGGGAACCTGTGTGCCTTGGTCTTGTATCTTTTTATGTATCAATCCTTTAGCTTTGTATGATGTAGTTTTGAATGTCTGTACCATACTCCAGAAATCAAATAATACACATGCAGTTGTTTCTCTCCGTTGCGACTTGTGCGTTCTGGATGAGCATTAGAAATGAAAGTAACACCAGAATAGGTAATTTTCTTTAAGTTACATGAAGATAGTTAGCATGAATAAAGAAAACAGAAAGTAAACTCCTAACTTTATTTAACTTGTTTCTCTTGGTAACAGATACAGCTTTATTTGAAAATACTTCCTTTGCTTCTATTGTTCCTTTTAAAATCAAACCAAAAATGAGTAGGCAGATCACCATGAGGTCTGAATCTTTTCCTGGAGAATTCCGGGGGCGTAACTGTCAAGTAAGCTATGAGTACAGAAAGATGGAGGAAACCTGAATGTTTCCAATGCATATTGTGTCAGTGTTATCAGGAGTTCTGATTACCTAGCATAACTACTAGAGCCTCTTACAGTTTTGATACTTGCTTATAAATGGTAACATAAGGATTTCTGGCAGATTAATAGGCAGGAAGAGGGACTGGGGATATCTCCTACACCAAGCACAGCAGGGAATTGAAAGTAATCATTCTTTTGGCACCTGTCATCTCAGCATCACACAAAAGAGTATACCCCAATGGGTTTTTGCAATCATATTTCCTTGGTAGAGAAAGCTGGATATAAAAGAACTCATGGTGCAATTACCACTTCACAAAAGGGGACCACTTACATAGCAGAAATTCACTTCATTAACTGTGAGGTTTTCAGGGTATGGGTGAGGATACAGTGTGTGGGAGCATAGCCACCAAAATCAATATGATCAGCATTCCTTAGGTGTGCCTTTGTACACACCTGTTTATGTATCTTTATACCTTCCTGCTTTAAACACATTTGTGCCCTGTTTGTCCAACATCTAGTTCTTGGAGTTGTGATTGCATAGCCTTCACTTCTAGATGATGTCAAGGGCCATCCAGCCTATCACCCTGTATTCAATGACAGCCTAATTACTTAAGGGAAGAGAAGAGAAAATAAGCTGCATATAGGATGATCCTTCTCCTTGTACTTGTCAGCTTCTAGCGATGGACTAGCCGGACTTCTTTAATTGGGTGTTGCCCCTGGGTTATCAATATTTTTTTTTATAACGCAGCGGAGGATGAAATTTCACAGATTTTTTTGGTTTGGGTTTTGTTTTTTGTGACTTACTCTTTCTGACATACACATCATTGTGTTGTTGGAAGAAAACACTTCCTTGAGTCTTTATTGCCACCTGGTAGTTTAATCGGGTTCTATTATGTTCTATGAGTTACTATTAGGATATGAATGAAACCTGGCATTAAAGTGTTGAGTAGAACTGTTGTCAGTATAAATGATCTTACTCTGAACTTTTCACACTGGAGTTCATGATTGGCCTTAGTTGTTCCCTTATTCTAAAACAGCAGAATTGATCCATTCCAAATTGATTTCAAAACTTTTTTTTTTCTTCTCCTTAACACAAAAATATGTGGATTTGGACAGGAATTGCTGCTATTTTCTAGCTGAAGTGCTTTAAGGTGTTCAGAAAGAGCCAGCATGCCAGTTTAACGAGCTATTCTTAATCCTGCTTTGAAATAGTCTATCAAGAATTAAGTACACTTTTTCAAGTTCATCTTGTTAGGAAAGCATATACTTAGAAATTTTAGGCTTTAAAGATTGAGTAGCCTTTTCCTACCTTTAATTGATTTAAAAATTGGCTTGTGGGTTTGGGTCTTTTTGTTGTTTTTTCTTTTTTTGCTGTGTACCTAGTGGGTGATGGTCACATACCTGGCAAGTATTTGTGAAAAGGGATTGTGTGTACATTGTAATTGACTTCTCAGCTACAGCTGAGAATGTATTACCTTTGGGTACAATGGTGTATATGGGCTTCATTGCTGCTTGCTATGCACTATCTGCTTTAAACCTGCAAGGTGTTGCAATTGTTTTCTTGATGGAAAATGGTAAATTCCCGGTAGCAGGTAGGAACACATTAAAGCATGTATGCAGTCTTCTAAATTCACTGTGGGAAGCTGTAATGCTAAGCTTTTAAAGGCATCTTCAGATTGTAATATTACTGATATTTTAAGTACAGTAATATTGCTTGGTGTCTACAGTATAAACTTTTCTTGATGCTCCAAAGGCAGATTTGAAAATTCTGCCTAGAAGCAATGCTTTTTGGCCACAACCAAGATAATTACAATGATCCATTCAGATGCACCCTTAATTGAAAATAATAGTAGGGGAAAAAATGAAAGGACATGTTACAGGATGGAGTGATAAGAGGCTGAAGTTTATACAGCAGAAGTGTTATAGAAGGATGACTGTGGGAGGCAGTCTGTAAATAAAATAAATATATGGAGAAATAAAGCAAAAGAAGTACTTTGACATACTCTTACAAGGCTTATTGATGCTTTCAGGAGCAGGCTAGACACTTACTGATTTGAAAACTCACACTTTTATTTTAAGTAAAAGTAACACCTTTCACTGATATCTTGTGTAGCAACCTCAGTTGCTGCTGTTTTAGAATCAGTGTTTTGATTGCCCATCTTTTGGGGAAATCATAGATACAAAACCAGTAAACTAAAAACAAGACAACTGAGCTTAAAGTTTGGGTTTTAAATTGTATGCTGTATGCTGCATATTGATCTTATTTTCCAATTCATTGCTGTTTTCTCATGTTTAGGAAGCTGAGCAAGCAAGAACAGATTACTTCATTAGAACATTATTACTTGAATTTCAAAATGTAAGTATACGATCCCTTCTGGTCTCAACTTTAATGGTTACTCAAAGGTCTGTAAAACAATACAACGGAGGAAACTTGTGAAAATATCTTCACTTTTTTAGGTGCTGACTCTGTATGTATGTAAATCAAGTTTAGAAGTGATGTTAAAAGCTTAGTATATAAGAAAAGAGTATTGAAACTCTTTACTTGTCTTTTATGTATGTTCTTGGTTAGCCAAAGGTGTGTGATGGTCTTCAGTAGCATGTGTTAACAGCCAGAAAGCTTCTGTCACCCTAGGAGAATTTCACTGTTTACCCCAACTGAAAATATGATGACAAACTGAATCAAACTTGTCAAAAAAGCCTGTTTCCTCTAGTTAGCTTCTTTTTGGATAAAATATGACTACTTATTAGAACTTGCCCTATACTATCATTTATTATCAAGAGGGTTTTACAATGTTAAAAGATATTTCTGATGCCCATTCATATACTTGTATTGCCAAATAAAAATAAAGCAAGCATAACAACAACTTAGTGATTTATTTTTTTCCCCAAAATTTCTCACTCTAGCTTGTAAAAAGTTAGTCTTTTTGGAATTGAAATAGATGTGAAAAGTATGTAATGTTCTTGATTGATTTGAGTTGCGTTGTCTTTTTGCTTGGAGAACTTCTGCATGGGGGAATTGTATGTAATATATTCAAGGGTCAACACAGAAATGTACCTTTTAAAAGTGAGTGCAAGACTTTGGAATTCTTGAAGATTTGATATACTAGTGTTCAAGATGCAGAATTGGCTTACCAGACAAGCATTCTGGTAAACCAATTCGTTT
Source organism: Gavia stellata (assembly GCF_030936135.1). NCBI lineage: Eukaryota > Metazoa > Chordata > Aves > Gaviiformes > Gaviidae > Gavia > Gavia stellata. The sequence continues at coordinate 13,915,991 of NC_082597.1, read as the reverse complement.
ACACTATTTGTTAAGTTGGCAACTGTAAATGGTTACAATTAGTCTTTTTATAGAAGAAATTGAGTTTATTCATCTTAGTGAAAACTTATGACACAAACTACTGTAAAACATGAGACCTACTTCATAAACGGAATATGTTAATTGTGAAAATTGTCATATTTTCAGTGAAATAAAAGCACTTGCATTCTCATGTTAAGAATGAATGATTTAAACTTTTCTTGCAAACTTAAGTGTCAGATTTGAGGTGACTACTTATTTTTCTGAAAAGCAACTGTCAGTAAATAAAAGTGTAGAGCTGTCCTGCAAAAACATGAAGGTTGACAGTCTATCTTACGGAATACCTGTCATTTTAATTGGCATCCTGTATTCAGAAATGATTCATTATAGGTTAGTCTCACTTATGGTTATGTTTTCTTTACCAATACATTGTTCCATTTCAATCACTCATATCACAACAGTTATGAAAACTGTTTAGAGATGAGGTGGGTAATTTTGGGGAGTAATTTTTGTCTACAGTAGCTTACTAAGTGCTTACAGGGGGATGCATGAACTTAATCAGTTTGTTTCTGTTAGTGTGTCCTGAATGCTTATAACTGACTGTGCTGTGAAACTTTTTAGATAGCAGAAATTAACTGCATAGTAACTGTGGGGTTTGCAACATTTTTTGAAATGGTACACTTAAAAACAGAACTGAAAAGATATAAAAACCCCAAAGCAGAACCTACATTACTCTTAATACATGAATGTCCTGAGAACTGGTTATTTCAGAAACTGTAGCTAATTTATATTTTGCTTGCATACTCTATACATGCAAATCATGTTTAGCTGCTTGACTTCCATGACTTCTATTCCAGTTAATTTTTATAGGATGCCTGTATACTACATAAAGACTAAGTAGTTACAAAAAGCTACAGTTTGCACTATGTTTTTGATCTTAGTGAAGAGCCCAAAGTGTACGTTCCTTTAAGGAGTAATGTAACTGAAAGGATTAACAAGATACGTTGATATTCAACCTATGCAGCTGATAAAACGATCTTTCTTCAGATTTACCTAGCAAATTTGCTTCAAGATTTCTGTGAGCACACATTTTGGTAATAAATTACAGACTTTTCATCTCACTTAGAAGAATTCTAAGTGTAGGCTTGAGCCGGGGAGGAAAATATGTATTTGTGGTATAAAGTATTCTGGTTTTCCAGAATAATGAAAAGTTCTGTCACTTCTGCAGAATTTTCTGTGGGGTATCATACAAAATGCTATGCAAAAGAACTTAAAATTCATAGAAATATATAAAGTTGTTCTAGTTTCTAGGAGGAAAACCAGTTTGCCTGAAACTTAAAGATTGTTTTAAGCTAAAATACCAGGTTCTTTCTTAAAAAGTGGCAGTAAAAAAAGGACTGTAAAGGTTCCTTTTAATTTTTAATTTCCATATAAAAAGCATAAATTCAGATATTTTCTTTCTGCTAATGTGAAAAATCCCTGGTTTTGTCTCTTAAATTTAATTAAGTGCAAGTTCTTGGTGGACCTTAATAGGCAGCTGTAACTCTTCTTCCTCCTTGCTGATGTCATTGGTTTTACATAATCAGTTGCATTTCTAAAATTTCTTTTCTTAGGCTGGATTTTCTGTTGTTTTTACTAGCTACAGCGCTTCCACGGGTCTGGCAAAAGTAAAGCATCAAAAATAGTTGGTTCAATTGGAATATATAAATTTCCATGCTCAAGAGGCCCACTATGTTGCTTCTCAAATAACTAAACATAAGGTAGCACAGGTCTTGAAACTTGTAACCTGTAACATTGATCAAAAAATTCGTATGCCTCTCCTAGTACATTACTTTGAGGGTATACTAGAATCCAGAGGTGTGACAACAGCATGGAAAGGCACAGTAGAACTAGCTATACTGTAGATGGTTTGGATAATGATGAGAAAGAGGATTTGGTCTTTCAGGGGTTCAGGTAGCTGAGTAATGGGGCTGTTCTAAAGCCGCTTTCTTACCTTGTCTTTAGTACTATTGTAACATGAGCTAACTACAATAAAAGTGTACCTACTGTTGTTGCAAGTGTGATCCATATTTAGATACGGCCTGAGTTATTTCTCTCATTTTCTTAATTTACTCTGCGTGCACATGCCCATGCGCACACACACATGCTGTATTTTGTAATGTTACAAAACAACACCCCCCGCCCCCTTCTTTTTTCCCCAATGTAAGCTACTGGAGTACGATTGGAAAAAGAACTTTTCATGGTGGCCTTTCCCTTTCTTTCTCCCTTTCAAAGTTTAGGACTGAAAGGGCAGAGAATCTTTTAACACAGTACAACGTTGTGAGTCCTTTAGCCCATGTATTATAGAGAGGGGCTTCTGTGAACTGTCCTATAGTGCTTTCTCCTGTGCATTAGCAGCACTCAATACTACTTCAGAATTTCCCTTTTGTTTTTCTAAGTGGTATAAGCTGTAGGGTTTTTTAATACAATAAATGGCTTTGCTTGTCCATGCTTAATCATGGAAGAAGTGAAGGTTCATAGAACTAATAATTTCATACAAACTCCTCAAATATATATTATCATTAACACCTTTCTCCCTCCCTCTCCCTTAGGAGACTCGTAGTGTCTATCAATTTCATTATGTTAACTGGCCTGACCATGATGTCCCTTCGTCTTTTGATTCTATTCTGGACATGATAAGCTTGATGAGAGAATACCAGGAACATGAAGATGTACCAATTTGCATACACTGCAGGTATCAAATATATTTATTTTTTAGTTTTATATACATTTTAATCTTTTTGAAGTCTAGACCTTTGGTATGAGATGCATTACTTAGTTTCTAAATCTGGATTGATTTATTTATTTTACTTTTCTAAAAAGGAATGTGTCCTCATGTTGGCTCAAAATCATACAGTCTTCATTGTCTTAAAACTCATGCCACAGTGAAATTTTGCTTCTATTTCAGTTTAAGACAGAGTATCAGTCAGAAAATAATTAGTTTTTGAAAGGGAAACCATTTTGTGGTTCTTAAGACATTTAAATCTTCATTAGGACAAAATAGACTTTGAAGATCATTGCAAATCAGATACGGGAGTAATGGCTCCATCCTCAATAGGAGACATTACATAGCAGGTGCATCACTACCTAAGAACTTTTCTGTCTGTCTTCTAATATGACAAAAGAGATCTCTAATCAGCAGGCTGTAGTTTCTGGTTGGTAAGTCTTTGCTTCTGAGCAGCAGTTTCATCTTTGACCTGAAATTTGGGTAACAGAAGGACTATTGAAACTAAATTGGTAAATTGACAGTTTCTGACAGTTTCTCTGGAAAGTTCTTGCCTATGATCTTTGATACTTTTTAAAGCAACAAAAGTTAACGTATTATATGTCAGAAAACCTGAATTCAGATTCATAAGCCAGGAGATGTTGAATTGTTGGGACTTGTTAACTCTTTAGAGCTTGGTTATTCTCTTAAAGTGCATAGAAATCTGCTGTGTTTAGTTGCATTCTTTTTTAACTTGTCACTCTAATTGAGGTCTAAAACCATAAAAAACTTAGCACTGAAATCCATTTCACTTTGTCGTGTTTCTTTTGAATGTTAATACAGTTGTGAAGATTAGTTCTTTACAACAGTATAATTATAATGTAATAAATATGCATGCATTATAACTCCTTATGTGTAAAATACAGAAATTCATACTATTAGGAAGAATAAATATGATAGTTCACATGTCATTTTTTATAACTTTCAGATCTAAGTTTTTTAGATAAAAAGCAGAAAATACGGATATGATACTAAATCAGAAAAATGTGGGAAGTCTTTAAACATATTCTGTTCTGCCATTTAACATATCTATCATTAAACTTGGACGAAATCCCTACTGTTGAAGCAGTGGTAACTAGAAATAGTGTGACAAAAGAGGCAACAAAAATGTCAGTATTGAAGCAACTTTCATGATTGCAGTTTCAGTTGGCTGTGAAAAACTTATGTTAAAAACTTCAGTGCTCCATTTTGCACTGCAAATCTTTTTATTTTTAAGACATAGTGTCAGGTTGAGTGAGCTTAAAATGGTAATGGAGGTATTTTGAAATTTTTTTCCATGTGGACTCTGGAAATATAAAGCTTATAGTGTGTTTTTTAACAAATTAAAATAATTTCTAACGCACCTAACTGTTTATGTTCATAGTGCAGGGTGTGGAAGAACAGGAGCCATCTGTGCCATAGATTATACATGGAATTTGCTTAAAGCTGGGGTAAGGAATCTTAAAAGAAGAGACTTTGTGGCATTCTGTCATTTCGTAACAATGATTGACAGAGCTCTCAAATGTTCTAAAATAGTGAAATGTTTAAGACGTTCCGCAACTCTTTTGAGGTTGGATGATTAGTTTCATTGCCTTCATGCTTTAGTATTAATTTACTTTTTCCTTTGACAGCAAGTTTTTATCTAAAAAAAGTCAGTGTAAAATTCTAAGTATTTTTAAAATATATTTCAATATAAAGATATTTTGAATTCAACTTTTTCAATGTCTCTACTTAATCTTGCAGCTCCTGAGGCCTGATACTTCAAATATACAGGGATAACTTCATTCTGGGGCTTTTAGATTATGAAGCATCATTAATGTTGCAGTGTCATATTAATGGTTTCATTGGATGTCTGCTTTTCAAAATACTTGAAATGGTCTCATCTGGTCTAAACCAAATGTTTAAGACCAGTTCTGGAGAGGAATTGCTTTTTAAAAAAAATTTTGAATAGCTGCAATGTGGAGAGAACAGATTGGCTTTACAAAAGTTAAACATACTTTTGGATGTCTAACAGGTTTTGTATTGGTGTTCTGACAGTTATGTCAATGTAATTGACTTCCTTCTATATTTCAGAAAATACCTGAAGAATTCAATGTATTTAATTTAATACAGGAAATGAGGACACAAAGGCATTCTGCAGTGCAGACAAAGGTATAGTTTGGTTTAAAATGAATCTTTTTCATATGATGATATACCATCATTCTTTGTAAAGATCTCATGCACTAATTTTTATCTGGTAACCTACTCTAGGAGCAGTATGAACTTGTCCATCGAGCCATAGCACAACTGTTTGAAAAGCAACTGCAAAAATACGAAAGTTGTGCAGACTGGAAGATCGCAGATGGAGTGGTATGTGTCTGTTTTTATGAGTTTCAATCAGTTGTAGCTGTTAGCTTCTGATCAAGATTTTCCTGTAAAGTCTAGCTTTTAAAGTTAAGTGTTCAATGGTGTTAAGGCACATACAGAACTTGTTTGGACTACAAGTGATTTTTGCTGAGTAGGGACAGCTAGCCTGTACTCAACTTACACTGAGGACTTGGTTGTAAAAGTTGAGTCAGATAATTAAAGGAATATTTACCACGTATACCAAATGCAATTGCAATGGGGGAAACAATAGAAAAAATTCTAGTATGGATGACATGCAGGACTCTAACTCAATATTTAAATTGCCAAATGTGCCCTTACCTTGGTGAGGTGGCAGTAGCTGACAGCTGATCTTTTGCTTTGATTGGTAGTACTTACCCCTATTCTGATATATTCCCAGCAAATGAAATTTTGTCTAAGCCTGACCTTCTGCAAATTACTTGTTAAACAGTATGATAAAGAGCAAGTTAAAAATAAAACTCCAGCCTACATATACATATATTTATATATAAATAAAAATCAATAAATACACATATGTGTAAGTGTATATAGATGAATTCTAGCTGATCTAGGTCTAGGTTAAACTCTTGAAAGGGAAAAACTTCAGTGAAGTTTTCTTTTCTTCCTCGCAATGTGATGTTGGGCCTGATTTTAAACCAGTAGATAAGCATTGATCTGACTCTTCAACTGAGACTTGGATATTACATGCTGTTGCGTACTGCCTTGGTCTTGGCCCAACGCAGCCTTGGTGTAGTTGAGCAGGACTGGCAATGAATGATCTTACAAAGTTCTCATATTGTGTTGAAGTACTGTTTGCACTGGAACAGACTGGGGAAAAGAAAAAAAACTTAAGAATGCTTTTGTCAGGAAACTTCATACTCTACTCTTTTAACAAAGTTAAAAAAAAAAAAAGACCTTGGAAAAATAATACTCTTCACTGGTAATCACAGTATGTGAGGATTTTTCTGTCTTTCCACTTTAAGTTTCATGTCCCCTAGGTTTTTTCCCTTTTTTATGTTCAGATATGTTTTCTTGGCTACTGCCGGGCACTATGTGAAAAATAGCTTTTTGGATCAATATATTTTTTCTCTCCCCCACAGTCCAGAACTGCGTATCACCCTTTATCCTAGGACTGTGTTTTTTTTATTCAGTAATTTTATCTGTCCCTTCAGGACCTAATTGGTGTAGGCTCTGTAGCTCTCTAGTGGAAGTATGAGTAGTATCTTCAGGACCCTTTGAAATATCTGGAAACAATTATAAATCTGCCTTCATTAATAAGTATCCCTTTAATTTTAGGGGTTTAGCTGTTCTATACTGTACTTTCTAGGAAGTCCAAAATGTTTTTCATTCTTGGAAAAAAGGCATATACCCTTCTGTTAACTCCTAAGAATTTATATCGGTTCATGCAGTAGTTCTGAGGTCTTTAGTCATGACAAGCAACTTGATGGACTAAATGCAATATGGATAGGGCAGGCTGTTTTTGTTACAGGTTTGATATTCAGCCTAGCTGGTTTGTGAATTTTCATTTTATTTCTGAGGAATGAGCATGATAGGATTTGGAATGTGCAGGTTTGTTAGCTTTGTACAGAAGTGATTCCCAATTACTTGAGTTTTGGTCATTGACAGATCAGTCTACTGTATCTTCTGGTTATTTGACTTTGATCTGACCTGTGTCTGCACTCTTACATAAAATAAAAAATGTCTCTTATTATTTACGTGTATTCCAGAACATCTGAAGAAGGAGGTGACACAGTATGCTGATACTGTGTCTGTAACAAAGGCAAGTGCTGTCTGTAGCACATCTTTTGAGATTTGCATGACTGAGTAAAAAAACAAGAGCAAAGATATTATGGATAGGTAATGTGCGTGGGGGTGATACAGGGAGAAATCCCAACTCTGAATATGCAGTGATGAAGTGTGAGTTTGAGTTTTGCTTGGATATGATCTTGGTTATAATCAATAAGTTGTAAAGAAAATTGAATTTTAGCAATTATTTGGAAACTAGTAAGAACAGAGAACATAATGTCATTGTGTGGATACCCTGCAACTTGAATACTGTCTGCAGGTCTGATCTGCTTGTCTCAAAAGCATGTTACTGAATTAAAGCATTAAAAATTTGGACAAGGATCAAAAGTGTCGGAAGGCTCCACCTAAAGAACAGCCAGATTGAGCTGGAAAAGAGACGGCTGAAGTTAGGTATGATAGAAGCTAAGTAACACAGAAAAGCTGCTTTCTGTTAATCCTTTCTAAAGGGTATCAATGAGACCTGGCAGACTTAATACAAAAGGAGATAGTTCTTTGTGAAACTGCAGAGCTCCTTGCAGCTGAAAGCCTGTAGCTTTGAGGTGAATATCTCATCATCTTGGAATCTTATTCTGTGAATTTGCCCAACCTCTGACCTATGAAATTCCAGAGATGCAAACTGTTGGAGAACATCCTAGGGAAGGATCCCTGCATGCCTGCTTTGTCCTTACTCTTCCCTGTAAGTTTCCTTTTGGTCACTGCTGGAAACAGGGCAAAATGAATCTTTCAGTCTGACTAGGTACAGCCTTTTTTGCGTTAGGAAATGATGCTTCTTCATATTGTAGCTTGAACATTTCTGCAGGAGGGTTGAGGAAAAAAGTTTCATAGGTAAAGAGTTCCTGTATCTAAAAATTTGGTACTTTAAAAACAAGTCTGCTACTATTTGTTTGTTAGTTAGGAAATTTGCCTTCGGAGATTTAACTGGTATAGGCTTAGCTTCTGTTTTCATTTTATAAGGTACTCTTCTACCTCACATATCTGGTTAAATATCTGCTTGTAGCATTAACCTGATTCTCAAAACTTTGAGGCTCACTTGAGACAGTGTTTTTGCTATTCTGAAAAAGCTCCCTTTTTTCCTCTGAGGGTGTTGTTACATAGCATCTGTTGTATATAACATCTGGTTTTCCCCAGAAATGTTCCAGTTAGTTTTTAAATGAAGATGCATCCCAGAATGTTTGCTTGTTTTTTAAAAGGAAACAAACTCTGATGCAGAAAGTTTTCAAATAACTTTATTAAATATAATCTAATATCCTAAGATTCATTCCTTAGCAACTGAAGAAGAGTACAAGGATCTCGTTAGGTCATGCAGAGAGGGAATTAGAAAGGCAAAAGCCCAGCTAGAGCTCAGTCTGGCCATGGTCGTAAGGGATAACAAAAAATGTTTCTGTAAATACATTAACATGAAAGAGAGTCAAGTAGAATCTCCATCCTTTTACTGGATGCAGGAGGGAGCAGTGTCACCAAGGATGAGGAAAAGGCTGAGGTACTTAATGCCTTCTTTGCCTCACCCTTTAGTAGCCAGACCAGGTATCCTCAGGGTGTTCAGTCCCCTGAGCTGGAAGACAAGGATGGAGAGCAAAATAAACTCCCCGTGTTCCAGGAGGAAGCAGTTAACGACCTGCTATGCCACCTGGGCACTCCCAAGTCTATGGGGCCTGATGGCATCCACCCAAGGGTACTGAGGGAGCTGGCGGAGGAGCTTGCCAAGCCACTCTCCATCATTTATCAGCAGTGCTGGTTAACAGGGGAGGTCCTGGACGACTGGAGGATTGCCAACGTGATGCCCATCTACAAGAAGGGTCGGAAGGAGGATCCGGGGAACTACAGGCCTGTCAGCCTGACCTCGGTGCTGGGGAAGATTATGGAGAGGTTCATCTTGAGGGCGCTCACAGGGCACTTGCAGGACAACCAAGGGATCAGGCCCAGCCAGCACGGGTTCATGAAGGGCAGGTCCTGCTTGACCAACCTGATCTCCTTCCATGACCAGGTGACCCGCCGAGTGGATGAGGGAAAGGCTGTGGATGTTGTCTACCTGGACTTCAGCAAAGCCTTCGACACTGTCTCCCACAGTATTCTCCTGGAGAACCTGGCGGCTCATGGCTTAGACAGGTGCACTATTCGCTGGGTAAAAACTGGCTGGATGGCCGAGCCCAGAGAGTTGTGGTGAATGGCGTGAAATCCAGTTGGTGGTCGGTCACAAGTGGTGTTCCCCCAGGACTCATTTTTGGGGCCGGTCTTCTTTAATACATTTATCTATGATCTGGATGAGGGGATTGAGTGCACCCTCAGCAAGTTTGCAGACGACACCAAGTTGGGTGGGAGTGTTGATCTGCTCGAGGGTAGGAAGGCTCTGCAGAGGGATCTGGACAGGCTGGATCGATGGGCCCAGGCCAATTGTATGGGGTTCAACAAGGCCAAGTGCCGGGTCCTGCACTTGGGTCACAACAACCCCATGCAACACTACAGGCCTGGGGACGAGTGGCTGGAAGGCTGCCAGGTGGAAAAGGACCTGGGGGTGCTGGTTGACAGCCAGCTGAAGATGAGCCAGCAGTGTGCCCAGGTGGCCAAGAAGGCCAACGGCATCCTGGCCTGTATCAGAAACAGTGTGGCCAGCAGGAGTAGGGAGGGGATCGTCCCCCTGTACTCGGCGCTGGTGAGGCCGCACCTCGAATCCTGTGTTCAGTTTTGGGCCCCTCACTACAAGAGGGTCATTGAGGTGCTGGAACGTGTCCAGAGATGGGCGACAAAGCTGGTGAGGGGTCTGGAGCACAAGTCTGATGAGGAGGGGCTGAGGGAACTGGGGTTGTTCAGTCTGGAGAAGAGGAGGCTGAGGGGAGACCTTATTGCTCTCTACAATTAACTGAAAGGAGGTGGTAGCAAGGTGGGTGTTGGTTTCTTCTCCCAAGTGACTAGTGACAGGACAAGAGGAAATGGCCTCAAGTTGTGCCAGGGGAGGTTCAGACTGGATATTAGGAAAAATTTCTTTACTGAGAGGGTGGTGAAGCATTGGAACAGGCTGCACGGGGAGGTGGTAGAGTCACCCTCACTGGAGGTGTTCAAGGAATGTGTGTACGTGGCATTGTGGGACATGGTTTAGTGGGCATGGTGGTGTTGATTGGTGGTTGGACTTGATGATCTTACAGGTCTTTTCCAACCTTAGTGATTTTGTGGGATTCTGTGTGTGTGATTCCCAGATCTTACTCTGCCTGAAGATGCTACAGCAACTGTGAAATAGTGTACTTGTGAAGGGGTTTAATTATGTTCAGTGGAAACAATTCCAAATAAAAGAATGTGCCTACTTTAGATATATTACTGTTAGTTATATAGGAGATAGTACTGAACTGAACAGGAAACTTTCTTTCATCTTACTATATTTTGATAGTACTTTGAAGAGTTGGAGTTTTCTGTAGAGTTGGTTTCATGGTTTTGTTGTCCAACTTTTCCAACTTGAAGCAGTGTTTGAAATGAACTGAGTTACCTAAGCTTTGTAAGCAGTGTTTGCCAGTAACATCACAGTAAAAAGTTAATCTGATTGGCAATGAGTAGCAGTATTCATAGGGAAGTAGCTTAGACACAATCCTGAACGTGTGTTCCTGTGAACTTGCCGGCTTTGCCCTGCTGTAAACAATACTGTAAGAAGTCAACAAAAAACCCACATGTAGTGTTCGAAAATAGACTTATAAAAGGGTTAGAATTTCTATTAGAATTTGATAGAAGGATTCAAAACCTTGTACGAAATGCACATATGATATACTATAATGTAGAAATTGTATACTCTTACCATATAATTATACATATTGTGAATGTATAGATCTATAAATGTGCTTAAAATAATACTAAGTATGTAAATGAAATTAGATGAAGAAAAGATTTCTTCAGATAGAGTACTTTCGACAGTCCCCACAGTAGTCAAATTTCAGGGCAAAGATGAAATTTCTGCTCAGAAGCTGTTTTTTTCTGATAAGAAAAGACTCAGATGCTAAATTTGATAATCAGAACTACCCCCCTCCCACCCCCACCTCCCACTGTAGTAGGCCTCTTTTAAATTATCAGACAATTAAATTGGAACTGAGTATTGGACTCAGCCCCCTTTCCACTGAAACTCTTGATCATGTTGTCGGGTATTTTAAGTCATTAACTGCGTACTTCTCAACGTTGTTGGTTTTGTTAGTACTGCAGTGAAAATATTACACTTGGTTTTGTGTTTGGAAGCCTTGAAACATATGTGAGCTGATTAGTCTTGATCATCTGATATCAGTCAGATTTGTATCAGTAGAATATTTTGTGAATTACTTAAGAGGCATCTTCATGATAGGAAGTGAACCATGGTTGTCTTGGAAAGTCTGAATCAGATGGAATTCCATCAAGTTGGATGTTCTGTATGTAGAAAAAGGAAAATTGATTAAAAGACAAACATCAAAAAGTTTACTATCTCTTTAAAAATATTTCTTGTTGAATTTTGTCTCTTGACAGTAACAAGCATGTTACAGTACTGCAAGTCCTTGTTCTAGCCTTATTCACTAATACAAGCTTGTATTAATAAACATTTTCTCCAAAATATGGCATTGCTAGTACTCTCTCAAGTATCTCTTGCATTTCTTTCTGTAAAAGTGACAAAATTCTATTGCTGTGGTTGATTGCACTTTTAGAAGCTGTGAAGGAATCAGCTGCTGTAAGAAGAATGTTGATATTCAAAATGTTAGTGGTTTGGAAACTCGAAGTGAAAAGACTTTGTTCAAATTCTCTTTGCTGTTTTGCAGCTTGGAAAGAGATTTTTCGGCCATTGTAGCATTCTGAAAAACCATATATGTCTTCGGAGACATTTATCTTGTTGCCTATGCTTGGAAAGTTTTATTTAATCTGAATCATTCGAGTGTACCATTTCAGTCTGAAGTATTTTTCTTTTTATCTACTGATGCTCTGTGGTTCCCATGCTGCTTTATGATAAGGGCAAAAGGAATGCCTCAATTCCTTTTAAGGGAAACCATGAGATTACTTCTGGAAGAGTCTTTGCAGTAAATTTGCTAGTACTTTACCAGTACAGAAAGCTTCTGAATGACATTAAATGTTTCCACTCTGAGTTCCAAAAGAAAATTATGCATTGCAATTCCTGGGCAAAATGTTTTGAATTGTAGGCAACGCCTGTTGAAATCTCAGTCTAAAACTGTGATCCTCTGTTTGCTCAAAGGTAGCGACAGCTCCATTTGGTGACTCAGCCACTGGAGGAAGTAGGTGGGAAAAGACCCACCCTTGGGAGATGGTAGCACTATTTAGGTCACCTTTGCAAGTTGAATTCAGACACTGCATCTGCCATGAGAATTCCTTGTTCCTCTGCATTATCACAGGAACATGAGTTACTCTGTACTGTCATAAACTAGATGTAATCTACACTTCTAAGTATTTGACTTTATGGTCTTTTCATTTATTAATGTAGTCTTTCATAGATAGATATACACACATCTCATATGTGCGTGTGTGTGTCATTTAACAATACCTAGAAATTCCTAGTGATGAGCATTTTCACTTGATCTGAGTAGCTGCTCCCTCAAATCAAGGAGGACATTGGAACTCTTGAACTGTTCAGCAGTTGATGCATATAGAGGCAAAGGTTGGGGAAAGCTCCTATTCTTTCGTTTACCCACATATTGTTTATGCTTCTGTTTTCTTATGGTGAGAAGCCTGCCACAATAGGATAGGTATCTTCTATAAGAAAGCAGGGCACTGCACTGAAAACTTATTTGACTGAATTGCACGTTTGTTAAACCATTTTTTAAAAAAATAATTCTATATGATCACCCTTGTGAACTACATATGTTGTCCTGGTTTTTCTAAGCTGATACTTCTTAAAATAGTATCCTGCCTCAGAATGCAACATCTGCCTAGAGAAGCAAGAGTGTTGACTGATGCCAATAAGCTGCGATTAGGAAGGCTGGAAGGCTTTTTCTTCATACTGCCATCTGCTCTTCTCAACGGATGCAGTCATCCCAGTGATACCCTATGTTCACTTTTATAGTTGAGCTTCCTCTGTTCTGCTCTGTGCTAGTAGTTCTGCACGTTTGCCAATTCACTTATTTTGATATATGACAGAAGGGGAAATCTGCGAGTTGATGTCACTCAAGGGTGCTCAAAATACTGTTTGTTCACTATCTCGTGTGACATAAAAGTGAGAACAAGTAACAGACTTTCTCTGAGAGTTCAGCAAGCAGTATTTCTTCAGTTAAAAACAGGAAGAGATCCAGTAGTAACCAAGCACAATTACTTAAAAGTGCTGCAGCAGCATAAAGTTGATATGAACACTGTTTTCTTTCCTGTATGGGTTAGTGCATTTGGTTACTGCCTTAACTTTTATAATCTTCAACCTTTGAAGTAAAAATCCTTCACTTACTGGGGAATGAGTTGTCTAAAAATAAATGAAGCCTTCACAGAAACATCAGTCCATTGAGCTAAAATAGGCAAAATAGTGAAGTACCTCTTTTTTAGTGACAATTCCTGTAACATTCTTGCTCCTGATTTAATGTGACTAAACAGAGTGAGCTGATCCTGATTTTTAACCTAATGCAGAAGTGAAAGCTTTAGAACACATATCTGCCTGCAAGCCTTCCCAGTGTATGAAGTTGGGGTAACCACTGACTTACCTTCTGGGGTTGAATTTAGAAGTATCATTTTGTGTGTGTGGTTTTTGTTGTTTGGTTTTTTATTATTTTTTTTTAAGGAATTGTTTTTGTAAACTGTCTGTGGTTATGTATGTGCGTCAGACATTTGAGTTTATACACATTTTTGCAAGGTATATCCATACGTCTTATTATTAGTAGCAAAAATGGCAGTGCTTCTTCAGCTACTTCTGCCTGTCTCAACTGGAAACAGCTTCTTACTGTATACATAGAGTTTAGAAAAACTTTGACAGATGTTAGCTTCTTTTATAGGCTTTTTCTTCTGCCTGGGAGAAGAGCATATCTCAGGAAACATTCTTTTCACAAACACTTCACTTCACAAGCATAGAAAGACTGCGATGCTGCTGCTGGTTTGTTTTCTGGACAAGTTAGTCTACGCCGCAGCCAACAGGCATGCCCTTTCCCTTGCCAGTACCTTTTGGAAAACTGAGTGCATAAATAAGAAATCCGTCAACTTCTGTGTTGGTGGAACTGAACTGGAATACTTTTTTGATCTGTTGTAGGATGGAGAAGTTGGTGGTAAGGGGGAGGAACTCCTCCTGTCGAGTCTCAGTCTTTCTAATGTCTCTCTGCCTTATAAAACTTGGATGTGCTGTGGTGCTGAAACCAGGCGAATAGCCTGCTCTGTTCTCAGGATGCAGCTGCATTAGTTTCTAACTCTAGTTGCTAGTATTATGATTAAGGGGGGGCCTTTTTAGTACAATATCAATGTATTTAGTACTATACATAGTAATGACTACATATTGGAGAGATTCCGAGTTTACCTTGCACAACTCAGGGAAGTAGGGAGGAGCATGACACAACCATTGAGCAGGAAACTGAATTGCTGCTGTTGGATACTGTGAGCCTCAGCATCTTTGGCACCAATCTTCAGAAATGTATTTTGCCTGGATGAGGGTAATAAAATTCATTTTCATGTATGATAAGGGCAAAACGGTCTGTACAGTCACCCATTACCTGATTTCAAAAAGCTGGAAATTGCTTTTCTGCATATTTGAGAGGAGGCTAGTGGAGGGGTTGGATGTCTGTGTCCCATGGTAATGTTTCATTCCATCAATGACTAGTAAAAAATATACGAGTTTGGTTTTAAGTAGCACATCTGCAATAGTTCGCAGCTAGATTTTAAAAGTTCTTTGAGCCCTTAATGTTTTCCAGTAAGTCATGGAAAGCTGACAAAGGACTTATCTAGGAACAAAGGTACCTTTTTAAGATTATGAGGCTCTGCATTCAGTTTACAGATCAAGCATAGCATTCATACATTTTCATTTTTTTAATATCTCATTAGCCATTTCTGTTGTTCTACTTTTTTGGACAGTGACTTTTTGGACACTGTGTCTTCATGACAGCACTTTTGCTGAGAATGATTATTAACGTAGTGTTGATGCAATAAATCTCTGAAAGTGTTTGACTTGCAACCAATGTTGTTTATTAAGAAGCTAGAATGATACGAACCCCAGTACATTAAATGTACTAAAACCTAGTTCACAGTACACTTCACTATGAAAGCCAACCAACAGATAATAATCCTAGTTCAGTAAGGTATGACATGATCAGCTGACCTGATATGGCTATTAGTTTTTTATGCATTACCCCACGAAAACCAAAAGTCATTATTAATAGAAGTAACAGAGACTTAAAAAACCAATTTATTGTGACATAAGTAGAAAAAAAATTGGGGCTATTTGGGAAGTTGAGCAAGAGTGTGCTTTAATGTTGCAAAATGTAAAGGCTCAGATCTGGAAACTAGAAGGGGCAGAATTTGGTTTGGAATGGAGGCTTTGCATGTGGTCTACATGTCTAAGCTCCAAATATAGTCAGTGTGTCCAATTGGTCTGTTACATTCATCCCCAGCTTACTGGTGGATGAAAAGCTGGACGTAAGCCGGGAATGTGTGCTCGCAGCCCAGAAGGCCAACCGTATCCTGGGCTGCATCAAAAGAAGCGTGACCAGCAGGTCGAGGGAGGTGATTCTGCCCCTCTACTCCACTTTCATGAGACGCCACCTGGAGTACTGCATCCAGCTCTGGAGCCCTCAGCACAGCAAAGACAAGGACCTCTTGGAGCTGGTGCAGAGGAGGGCCACAAAAGTGATCAGAGAGATGGAACACCTCTGCTATAAGGAAGGGCTGAGAGATTTGGGGTTATTCAGCCTGGAAAAGAGAAGTCTCTAGGGACACCTTACTGTGGCCTTTCAGTACTTAAAGGGGGTTTATAAGAAAGATGGGGACAAACTTTTTAGCAGGATATAATAGGACAAGGGGTAATGGTTTTAAACTAGAAGAGGGCAGATTTAAACTAGATTTAAGGAAGAAATGTTTTATGACGAGGGTGGTGAAACACTGCAACAGGTTGCCCAGAGAGGTGGTAGATGCCCCATCCCTTGGAAGCATTTGAGGTCAGGTTGGATGGGGCTCTGAGCAACCTGATCTAGTTGAAGATGTCCCTGCTCATTGCAGGGGGGGGTTGGACTAGATGACCTTTAAAGGTCCCTACCCACCCAAACTATTCTATGATTCTATGAAAACCAACCAACCTTGGTTGACTGTGGTGGGAACTTCAGTTGTGGTTGGCTAAATGCAAGTGGCTTTTATCTGCTAATTGAATCTCACTCCAAAAAAATCTTGTTAGTTACAGCCAGTGGTCAGCAGGACAATGAACTTGCTGTGCAATTTGTCAGAAAGGGCTAATGTAAGCCATCGATACAGAACAATAGCGTATTTCTGCTGGAGTGCTTCTGGAATATTGTATTGGACAGCTAGTTAATGGGGGAGGTTAGTGAAGAACAATAAGAAAGATTAAAAGATCTAATTTTTTCTTCACAGGAAAAGCTTCACTTAATATGCTGAGGAATAGAATTTAATAGTATTTTCACACTAGCAGGCAGTGATATGATAACTGTTTTAAGACTAGTAATGGACATTAAAACCATGTAACTAATGAATCTAAATTTAAGTGAGGGTAGTTACCTGTTGAGATAACTTAGTTATGGTTTATCTTCCAAAGCTGAATTTGCTTACCAAATTCAAATGCAATGGTATTGTCCTTTGAAACTTATTCAACAGATTTGGGATGTTTGTGTTTCTTTTTAAAATTGCTTTTCAAAAGAAAACTGCAAGAAAAGCCTTTAGGTAAAATGCATATTAAACTCAAGATAACACTAAGGTCCTCCTTGGTCTTGTTGGATCTTTGGCTTTGGCATGTGTATCGAAATGGTATATCAGCTTTAGACTCTTGCATGTTCTGTTTTTATTTTCATACATATACATTTATACATATTTGTACTGATTCTGGCTGGGTTGGAGTTAATATACTTCATAGCTGCTCTTGGGGTGCTGTGTTTTAAATTTGTGACCAAAACAATGCTGATGACACACTCATGTTCCAGCTATTGCTGAACAATGTTTGCACAGTGTCAACGCCGCCTCTGTTTCTTACTCTGCCCTCCCAGTGAATAGACTGGGAGGGGGACACAACCAGGCAGATGACCCAAACTAGCTAAAGAGATATTCCATAACACCATATAACAGCATGCTTAGCAATAAAGAGGGAGAAGAGGGGAGTTTGGTGAGGTTAGCCATCTTTTCTCAGGTACTTGCTGGGCATAGGTTTGCCGGTGGGAGGTGGTGAGTGATTGCTTTTGTGTCACTTCTTTTGTTTGTTTTATTTCTCTCTTTTCCCAATTCTCCTTTTGCTTGTTAAACAATTTTATCTTGACCCACAAGTTTTCTTGCCTTTGCTTTCCCCCCTCTGGTGGCAGGGGAAGGAGTGAGTGAGTGAGTGACTTTGTGGTGCTTAGCTGCCTACCAGGATTAACCCACAACAATATTTTTATATACATATATATGCATATAAATATGTATGGATACATATATTTATAAATCTATACCTATATAAAACGTATCTCTCATTTATGGTCATCCTAAACCAAAATAAAAATCTTCATGTTTTGCTGAGTAAGTTAAACTTCATTGTACGCAAATAGGAGATGATTTGAAAGTGTTTTAGAACAATGCATTAAATCTTATCCACCTGTCAATTTACAGTAGCTGAAATTCTCATTTTCTTACTGCACTGCAGGTTAGTCTTATCTTCAGTGGACTGACTGTACGAGTGAAAATAATTAGACTGACTGGAAAATAAATGCTTTCAGTAAGAATAATTTGGAGAGCATAAGGGAGCTTGCTCACCACTAACCTGGAAAGATTAGCTTTTAAGAAATTTCTCTAGTGGATTATATAATTACATGCGAAACAAGATGTTCAGTCAGAAAAATTTGAAGTTCGATACACAAAATATAAAATAATATTGTGAATTTAGAGTAGAATTTAATCTGCATGTAATTTTGAAAGTGTTCTCTATATGATAGCCATACATTATTTTCAAGTATCATTATGGATCGTTGGACATTACAGTTTAAGTATTGTGTGTATCACCTTCACAGCCATGAATGAAAACTTTTTCTTTTAATCAGGATGAAAATAATACAGAGAATGCTGTCAGTTCTTCAGAAGCTGAGAAACAAGATTCTCCTCCACCAAAGCCTCCACGGACCCGCAGGTAGTATGTTAATATACTATTTTAAGCTGACAGATTGATATGCTTCATAAATAAAAAGTATAATAAAACTACTGATACTATAAAGACTCTTCAGATGCATCTTTTTCTATTTATAAATAGAAATATACATAATATAAACCAAAGTCTTGTAGTTGGCTCTGTAAATATAAGCTTTAATATCTTTGCAAAGTATGTGTTTGAATATACCAATCTTGCAATGACTACATGTGAGTAGACAAGTGTACCCTTTAATAGTCAGATACGTTAGATCTACTTGTGTTCTAATTCTGCTAGGTGAAACTAGCAAAACATACTTCAAAATAGGCTCAAAGAGTGACTGAACTTCATTTTTGGAGACAAAAACATAATAAAAAATATCCATTTATTCGAGAAAATGTTACTTCACAGACAAGTACTGCTATTGACTAGAGTATGGCAGCAAAATGCTTTTCTTATTGAGAGGAAAAATTGGTCTCGCCAATCCTTTCATTCAACAGAGGAAAAAGAAAATCTTCTCTAGCTCTTAAAATACACGGACTTGACTTTCAGGAAGCCGAAAGTAAACCTGGATTTACAGATTCGTCTGCCTAAAATGGGTGCCCAAACTGAGTGTTAGCTAAAGAGGCAACGCTCCTGAAGTAAGAGCCTAAGTTCCCTAGCTAGTTTCTGGAAGGCTTATAGGACCTTTGGCAGGTGATCTTGCCTGTGCTATATTGCCTGTAGTTAAATAGACATTTAAGGTAAGCACTTGGGTTTCCTAAATTTGTAGAATGACATAAGAAACCACCAGCCAGTTAATAGTCTTGCATAACTTTTAGTTGTATAAGGGAAGTATTTTACTGCTTTAAAATATAGTCAAACTGGAGTATTGCAAGGTCAGGTCGGTAGTGGGAGTTCTTAATCATTTGATGCTTTAATGGTTAAAGGTAGAAGATGAGAATTAACCCCTTCTTTGCAGTACTGCATTTGCTTTCCAGTACTGCATTTGGCAGGGTACAAATGATGTGGTAAAGTGAGCCCATTTTTGAGGGGTTAGCAAGATGAGAGCAGTAATTAGACAATAAAATTAATTTTAAATCCTAAAATATTCTAGGTTGGGTAAAGGAGGAAGTTTAAATATGAAAATGTACATAGAAAATGTAATTTTTAGAAATGTAATTAGAAAGCCTTTTGAAAATTGGTGACTCAGAATGGGTAGCAGTGTGTGTGTATATTCAATATTGCAACATCATCTTCTTGTCACAGGAATAAACATGGTTTAATACTGGGTATGGAAGTGTTCCACTTTGCTATCAACTAGTAATTTGGACCAGATCTGGAATATTGCAGGTGATTAAAACGCACATTCTAACGAGTATATTGGAGGACTACTATAAATGGACATATCGCTCTACTTGTTTAGTGGCCCCAGGCATAGTATTTGCAATAAGATCACTTTGGCAATAACGTATGATAATAACCATTAATGAAATACTAGGGTAAGAATATGAGTAGCTGTTGTAGTTAACTTAGCATTAGTTACGTCAAGCAGAAGTTAGAGGAGAATACGACATTGAAAGAGAGAGATGGAAATGAGTTGGGGCTTTTCACAAACAAATGGCACAGTTTGTGCTATGTAGGTAATATCATTTTTACCTTATTTAGATTGATGGTAATGTGATTGTATTCAATTACATAGATTAAGATGATGACAGAGGGGTCTGTTAACCTGTGTTCATGATGAGTTCCAAGCTCTTCTTGAAACTTGCCACTGAACTTAGATATGATTTCTGTCCAATGGGTTATTTCCTTATTAGTGTTCCTTGAAGTAATCTTCAGTGTACCTAGGTCTGTATCATTTTTATATATTCATGTAATAATCATGTATGAATAATACATGTTTTAGCATACATCTGTTCTGTCTTATCTGCATTGCATTGTTCTTTATTTGCTGCATTATTAAGTGAAAATCTTTTAATCTCTCATATAAAACCTGGTCTTTTTTGGGCCTGCTTCCGTAAAATCATACTTTCCCATCTGCCAGCACTGGCAGGAAGATTGGTTGCTTAGAGGTGGATAAATGGAAACCTTTAGCAAAGCTGTTGTCTTTTTCAAATGGAGATTATTTTTGAAAAACAATTAATTACACCCCTCATGGCAGATGCTTCTGAGGAAAGACTTTATTTGCTATTAGTCACATCTGCTCAGAATACCCACTAATGAGCATGTTTTTTCATGATGTGGGAGGTAATTTACCAAATCTGCAGCCTGATTCAGTCAGGAGTTGGAGCCAGGTTTCATGTATTGTGGATGTTCTGGCATAGGTTGACATCCTTTTCTTGGGGAGGATGGGAGAGCAGAATCCATGAAAGGTTCTAACGTAATCCCTGTATGGAGAAGGAAACTATTAAACATGATACATTTTGTTATTGCATCTGTAGCTTTTTTCCCGAAACCATTCTCTTACCACTTTTTTTCATGTCCCTTCTATTATTTTTCTCTACATTGCTGTGACTAAAAATATCTTGGTACAACTGTTTTAAGTATTTGTCTACATGTTTTCTGTAGTGGATGTTTTCAAGTGATGTCTAAGACTCATTGCCTTTACAGATAAGTTCACATTCCATAAGCACTCTGAAATAATCTAGTTTAACCCACATTTTCAGTTTGATTTAGAATTTTATCTGGGAACTTGCTTAAAATATTTTTATCAGTAACATTTTTAGGTTGCCAGCAAAATGTGAACTTGAGTTGTACATGCACTGTCTCTGAAGTTCGAAGTTACAAGCAAGTTGCTAAAGTTATTATTTTTTAAAAGGAATAAGGCTTTAAAATTCTTCGTATGCTGTGTTGTATTTGGCTCTAGAATGTATAATTAGTGAAGCAACTTGCATTTATTGTTTTAAGGGAAGGTTTAAGAGTTGCTTTTTTTCTAAAGCAAAAAGGGCTACGGTGAGTAATACTGAACAGTACTGTGTGCCAGCTTGCTTTCAGGTGAACTTGCCGAGATGATCCTGACTGAGCAAGAGGAAAATCGGTTTACATCTCTTGACCTCAGGATGCTTGTCTTGCATATTGCTACCAGACTAAGCTATGTTTGCTTAGATGGTAATGATTATGATTCCTCTTAGTTGTTCTGTCAGCCCTGAGGCTGCTTGCTGGATCAGATGGTGCATCTACAGCACTTTTCAGTGGCTAACCACTCGGTACATTATAGAATTTTTCAATAAAGGTGGCTTTCTCGCCTGTTTATGTGGCTCTTCTCTTGTTTATGACAGGATCGTAGGACAGGTAATCTCTGTATTATCTTTAAATCTGTAGATACCTTCCTCTTAAAAGTGTAGCTAGTATCAAGTTAACTCTCAGGTCTGTACTAAGTAAGGATGAGATGCCACTTAATACCTTTGCCATAAAAGATTGGAAGCTCACTCGGGGAGGGATAATTAATCCTTTTAGTACTCACTTCAGCTTGGGGATGTCTTCGGGAAGGAGTGCTACAAAGTATAACTTCTAATTATACTTTGCTAGGCTTCTTTTATGTCTGTCTCTTCTTGGAAGTTACAAGTATCTTTATTGATATTAAATCAATATTAAATTGGAAATTTGTTTAGTTTTATTAACTCACCGTGAGGCATCTAACTGTACTTGTTTTGCAGAGGTTCTGGAATTGTATTGCCTTTCAACCTTTTATCACCTTGTAATGCTTCAAGTAATTCATATTTCTGTACAATATGTGAATGTAGTCATTTATGTTAATGTCTATCTGCATTTGATGTCAACGTTAAAAAATATTACTCCTTGATTATTATGAAGGTAAACAACAACAACTCATGAATGCATACATCAACACCTTATTCTAGAAATTGCTTGGCTTTGCAGGTTATGATCACTTCTTATGAAAGTCACCTTGAACTTACATCTATGCTAAATTTTTTTGGAGGATTTGGGTTAGAAAGCATTCTTTGTTAAGACATGTTTAACTATTTTCAGGTTAAGGCAGAAAGAGGGCATAAGTGAGATTTTACTTTATTGTTAGATATAAGACTATAAAGAAGTTTTAAATTTGCAATTTAGGACTGTACATCATTTTACATGACTGTACAACTGGAGCTTTTGCTTCAAATCTAGAAGCAATGATTGGTACTTCAGAATTCAGAGGGAACATCTTAATACCTTTAAGGAATAGCCCTTGAAATATTTGTGCGTCAAGTAATTCATTCTGAAGTATTTGGAAAAAGGGGTTGTTTATTTTAATCAGTCTTGACTACCAAAAATTCTTTATTTTCAAGTTCAAATGCAATTTGAAAAAAATGGAGAAACTGAGACATAAACTCACGAAAAGATGAGGTAACAACTTTTTTGTATGCAATGTAATGAAGAGCTACATGCTACTGTCTGAAGGAGAAAAGTTAAAATACTGCAGCAGTTTAACTTTTCTTCAAATCATGCTTGGATGTCAATGACATTCAATGACATTAAAATACATTTCAAGGGTTACGTGTAATTCTGTTTCATTTCAAGCCCTGCAGAATCCTCTCTTTGCAACTTCTGAAAAGCTAAGAGAAAAACCATTGATTGGTGTTCCTTATTAGTTATTACTCTCTGATTTGTTAGTCACAATTAAAAAACAAAAAAAGCCTCATGTAACTAAATTTTACAAGAAAAAATCACCAGTTGGTTATTTTTGTTCATTCCTTATCCTTTTATCTGTAGTATAGTTTGTGACAGCTTCACTGAACTGCAGCTTTTCTTCCATGTGGATGGCAGTGATTTAATGCTTAAGTAGAATAATGTGCTTGTCTAGCTTCAGGCTGCTTACATTGAGTTTAATTTTCCTATTTTAATTATGAGGGAGGATGTAGAGCTTGGTGTCTATTTTTGGTTGATCATAGCAGCTGCATTCCATGACGTTGGTGTCACTCTCTTTTTTATTTGAAAATAAAACCCTACAGTATGCTGCATAGAATAACCATGGATTACTTAAGTTTGTTTTTTCTTTTGAACACTGGCCAAGTTTCATTTAAATCTGAACCCATGGTGCCCTGTTTGAATAATATAGCTCTTTTCCATTAAGGCTAGAATGGCTTAGATTTTAAAACATTCTAAAAATTCAGAATATATTGCAGAAAAAACAAAAATAGTGTTGCCATTGCTTCATTTTGGTTTTTTTTCCATGTGTACATTTTTGGTGGAAAGCTGTGGGAGGGCTGCTTTTTTGACAAATATTTGTACTTTTGACAAATTATAATTAATTAATTTTTATTATGACAAATAGTTTTAAAAAATTATTACCCAGTGCATGGTTTACCTGACAGCTGAGAAGCCATTAACGTTGAGGTCTTTGTCACTAAGGCATTGCATCAGCTGCTCAGGTTGTGTAGCAATAAAAGCATATGAAAAAGCTGCCTTGGTCACCTAGGGAAATTCCATATGCTGTAGGTATGCGGAATTGCTGAGGTAGTGGAATTACAAGATAATCGCTAGCAGTTGTATATGAAGAGACACTGTCAAGGCCGAGTTATGAGAAGGCTTTCTATTTTTTTTATCGCACAGTGTGATTCTACAAATGTACTTGAGAAATGCTTGCTTTTGCAGTATATAAAAGCAATGCAGGATTAATTTAAAGGTCTAATACAGGAAAGCTTCCTTCTCTTTCTCAAATGGTCTGGCATTCTTTGGTTCACTGACTCTTTTCTGTCTCAATATCCCCTTTCATGAGCTTTCTATTAGTTTCCTGGTAATTTAAATCAAGTTGTTTTTACTATACTGTCTCCTGTTGTTTGGAATAATATTAGTAGTTCATCTTCAGATAATTTTCTGCCTCTGGGGGGAGAAGTGTCTATAGAGCACAGCTGTTGGAGGAAGTGCCCAAAGAAAGCATTGTGTGGCAGCCCAAAATGCACGAGATTTTCTGGCAAGTGTTTTAAAAAAAACTAGTGCCAAACAAAGACCTCTTAAAGGTATATATATCCTAATATTTCTGCTTTGTAAAAAAGAAACAAAAACATTATTTGCAATGCAGAACATGTGAAATAATAATAGTATGATGTCAGTAAAATGGAAACATTGTTACGTATTCAGAGAAAACCAGGAGATCCTTGGTGGCATCTATTTCCTTTAAAAACAAAACAAAAAACTGCAGAAAACCATCAGAATGCTGTTTGGGCATCTCATTTTCTGAGGGTGGACACTCTTCAATATTAATACGGCAAAGAATGATTTTGATGGATAATTTCTCATTTGATCACTGTAAGCTCTCATTTAAGAGTGAAGGAATGAAATTTAACTTCAAATATAACTGTGAACATTTTAATACCTCTGTTTAGCTTTGTACGAGGAAGATGACTAAACAACTTTTGGGTTGCTGACTTGTATTTCCTGTATCATCAGTCCTACGCATACCTCTAAGGGGGCTGTTTGCATACACGTGGGGTTCTGTTTAATAGTGAATCAAATGGGAGAGTGATTTCATTAAACAGTAATCAGTGAAGAACTTCATGAATTTTGACTGGTATTATGGGCCTATAATCTTGTCATATCTAGTTTAATGCGAATTTGCTTCTTTAGCTAATTGTTATGCTTAATGGTATGCCTGTACCAGATAAGCATTCAGTTTTGCTGATTGCATGTATGACTCTGGGTCAGGAAAATGAGGACAATAAGGGAAAAACCTCATTTTCAGTAGGAGGATTTAGTGAAGATTACTGATGAGCATCACTGCTGGTAAAGGGGGCATGTAACCATTTATGGAAGCGAACTCCCTCTGTCCCTCTCTCCCCCCGCCCAGAATAGAGGAGAGAAATCCAAGGGAAATTCTCCTGTCCTCCTTAGTGTACATTAAGCTGGAGCAAGACAGACTTTTTTCTCGGCTTATCTTTTCTAATTCAAGCAAACAACTTACTCTCAAGCTTGTTCATTTTCCAAGAATGTCTAAAGGCAAAACAGTTCCCAAATTACTTTTGATTAAGTTGTTTGGATGTGCTTTATATTCCTCCTATCTCAATGTAAAGCAAAATAGCAGTATACAAGCGCAGACTGGGGAAGAAAAGAAGGCTTTTAAGGCCTAACCCTTTGTGACAGGAGTCAGACAGGCAGAGAATGGAAGAAAGCACCTGGGAGAATGGCTCGGGGATCTGGGGTGTTCCAGATACAAAGATATAGTAACTTGTAGAAGATCATTTGGAAGCTGGGGAGCTTGCAGTACTTCAGTGGGTGGGGACGTTCATAAACTGAAAATCCAAACAATTCTCCTCAGTTTGGAATCCCTTGTATAAGGATTTTGGCTATCCATCCCATACTGCTATAGCTTGGTGCTCATAAAATCACAAGGAGGAAACTCATGCTGTAGTCTGTCCCAAGACAGGTATGCTTTCATTATTGTAGAAGCCTCAAGTGTGAAGCAGTCTCCTATTTTATTTTTTTTTACATAGGTTACGATAGTCCTGAGAATTTGCACTGGCTAAGTCCTTTTTAGGCCTTGCTTGCAAGTAGGGGACCTAACAGTATTGCTTAGATTTTGTTTGTGATGTGACGTGCACACAAGTAATGAGAGCCTGTCTGATGCCTTTCACTCGTGAATAGACAGGAATTCTTGTGCAATTGTGTGGTCTTTACCCCTATTCCCTATAACTCTTAAAAGCGAGCCCGCTGTTGGCTTTATTTCAGTGTAACGGAAACAGCATGTTTGATACTTGACACTTTTTTTATGTTTCACTTAAATAATGCCCTTGGGGAAGAGGTAGCAGTTCAGTTTTGTAGCTTTTGGGTTTTTTTATTTGTCCGCTATCCTCTCTGGTAACCTTCTTGAAAATATGATCAAGATTTCTGAATCATTCTTGCTTCCTCTCTTGCTGTCTGACAAAGATAGGTTGGCACATGTGAGTAGTATGAGAGGAAACCTCACCATGGATTGCTGGATAATGCAATACTGAAAGGTTACGGAGTGTAACTTGGTACTTTGCATTATTCTTATAAGCCTTTCTACTTGCTTTTTTAAATTAATACTTTCTTACTAATGATGGCTGAGAAGGTGGAAAATTCTTTGGCCCATAGCGCTATGTTACTAGCCCATGCTCTCTCAAGTAAAAAGGCTTTTTCCTACTTAATAGGAGCAACAAGAGGAAGGTGGAGCAACAAGAGAGACTTGTCTTGGAAAACCAAAAGCCTTAATTAACAAGTGCAGGAGACTGATGCTAGCCTTTGTCAGTCTTGAAAGTGAAGTGATTGATTTATCAAATTTCAGAATGTCTGTTGTAAAGTATTTATGTTTTACAGTCAGCCAAGATGTGACCTTAATAGCAAGCCTTTTCTTTGGTCTCATCTGTCCATGGCTCAAAACAGTCTTGTTAATGTTTTGGCGGTAGTGACAGCCTTTCTCTGTCTAGGTAGTTGTCTGATTAAAAAGGGTTTGAAAGACATGCCTCGTATTTCTGATCATCTTACATGTGTGACTGACGGCGATGATCTAGCTGAGATTTCTTGGAGCTCCCCTGCAGTTGCTGAAATTTATTAGGCTGATGTTAGACTCCTGATTTCAGACCAGGCTTCTTCTGTGAAAGATTTGCAGGAGCAAGACAGATAGTAGTAGAGCTTGACACTTTCTGACTGTTCCAAGTTGAACGGCAACCTGTATTTGGATGCCAGACTTCACCTATGAGCTCTGAAGGTGTGGAACACAAGTCTTATGAGGAGCAGCTGAGGGAGCTGGGGTTGTTTAGCCTGGAGAAGAGGAGGCTGAGGGGAGACCTTATTGCTCTCTACAACTACCTGAAAGGGGGTTGCAGAGAGGTGGGTGTTGGTCTCTTCTCCCAAGTGACTAGTGACAGGACTAGAGGAAATGGCCTCAAGTTGCGCCAGGGGAGGTTCAGGCTGGATATTAGGAAAAAGTTCTTTACTGAGAGGGTAGTGAAACATTGGAATAGGCTGCCCAGGGAGGTGGTAGAGTCACCCTCCCTGGAGGTATTCAAGGAGCGTGTGGATGTGGCATTGTGGGATGTAGCTTAATGGGCATGGTGCTGTGTGGTGTGGTTTGTTTTTTTTTTTTTTTTTTTTAGGTTGGACTTGATGATCTTACAGTGATCTTACAGGTCTTTTCCAACCGTAGTGATTCTGTGATTCTGTGGTTTCATTATGTAGCTGGTGACTCATAAGGAGATTTCTTTTTTTCCACAGAATCTGTCAAGTCTCTAAAATACAAATACTTTTTCATTTTCATTCTTCATCTGAGTTAGTAATGTATGATTAATTACTACTGCTATCATGGAAGTTCCATTTAAATAGCCTGAAAGGACAGGGCCTGGGGAATATAATATGCGTATCATCCTGCTGGTCCTTGTAACATGAGAGTTATGACTGGCCCGGCTTCTTCCAGAGCTGCCAGGTTTTTTATTCTTCCAGGTTTTACACAAATGCAGCAGAAGAATACTGTTACAGTGGTCTGTCACCTAGCAGGCAGGTTTGCTTTTTTAGAAGCCTCTGCTTTCTGGCTTTTAGTGTGTAGCCTTGAATTCATTTGCAAATAAAAGTCTATTTCACAAGAGTACCATGAACACTCTTCTGAATAGATTCAGTTCTTCAGGATGTTGGATCATGAAAGGAAGGTACAGTCCAAGGTCTACTGGTGACTCCATTTTCAAGGGAAGATGATGTCCTGCTATAACCTTATCTCCAAGGCAAAGTTCCAAGTCTCCTGCTGCGGAGTTGAATATGAGTGACTTACGGTGCTTCTAACATAGATTATCCCAAAAACCTAAAGATGTGGAAGCATTTGGCTGACTCTTGCTTGTTCAAGGTTATTCTGGTGCTGGGATCACCTGAACTTGTCAGTAAAGATTCTGTGACCCTGGGAACTGTCTGTTCCCCTAACATGGGGGAATGGGAGCATCTGTCTTCTAAATATCACTAGCTTGGACATTATGTGCTGGCCTGTATAGAGGGTTTATTACTTCCCCATGAAGGACATCTCTGCCAACAGCAGGAAGTGATCTGAGCTTTGAACATAAAATGGGCTGGTTTCTCAGCTCAAGCATGTGGCCAAATCGTGCTCCTTTGGAATCTGTAGTCCATTGTGCTTAGATTTATCGGCCTGGATTGAAAGTGTCATTTCTTTAAATTATTTCATTGTATTTCTGTTCTTGTCACACATTTGTTTTGCACCTCAGTTATTACTCTGTTACTAGTCTTACATAATGAAAGGAAATACTTTTAAAAGCTCTGAATGAAAATGCCTAATTCCTGTTTGTAGACAAGACCTTAGTCAGTTGTGTAAAATGTTTGTAGTCAAATATTCTGCATCTAATCTGAAAGTAAACTGACCATATGCTTGAAGAACTTCTCTTTTTAAGTAGCTTAAGATGAACTGGAATAATAAGTGCTGTGGTCTTGCTAATATGCACTGTAATTTGGATCATACGTTCTACTGTGAATGGTTTTTGTATAATGTGCACCTCATATCGGCTAAATTTGGTCTCATCATTAGCCTTACAACTATTACATACACAAATATAAAAATAAAATCCTCCTGGTTATGTGCAGAAAAATAAAAATTAAGGAAGGTGTTTGTTATTAAGCAGGCTGTAAGGTTTTTTCAAGTAACTCTTTCTTGGCTTTATTGAAAATTGAATACCATATGTCAAGTTCCTCTGAGCCGCTTTTGAAAAAAGAAGAAAGCAAAGTAGTACTGAAATCCTGCCACAAGAGGGCCTTTCTTACAGAGTCTTTGAAAAAATGCTTCTGGGAAAGGATGTGAGCAATCTTTGAACTATCAATGAGGATTAGTTGTGGCCTGAATGCATGTCTTTGTGATATTCTGAAAGACATTTTGAGTGTGTTGACTTAGTTCTTGCCTACCCCATTAGTCATATTTTATAACCATTGTCTGTATGCAGTAGAAGCGCTGCTTGGAGTTCACTATTGGTATGAAAGCATTACTACTGCTGTCCAAATACAGTAAACTTACAATTGCGTTTTGGTTTTTTTTGCAGTTGCCTTGTAGAAGGAGACGCTAAAGAAGAAATCCTGCAGCCTCCAGAGCCTCAGCCAGTACCACCAATCTTAACACCATCTCCCCCATCAGCTTATCCAACAGTCACTACTGTGTGGCAGGACAATGATAGATACCATCCAAAGCCAGTTTTGCACATGGTTTCATCAGAGCATTCAACAGACCTCAACGAGAATTATAATAAGTCAACAGAACATTCAGGGAAGATTGAGCCCAGTGAACGTGCAGAGAAAAGGCTGGAGCGTAACTTAAGTTTTGAAATCAAGAAGGTACCTCTTCAGGAGGGACCACGAAGCTTTGATGGGAACTCCCTGTTGAACAGGGGACATGCAATTAAAATTAAGCCTGTGTCGTCCTGTGTAATTGATAAGAGCTTTAAGCCACAGGAACAGATTTCAGGGGATTCATTTGTAGATGCTTCTCAAAACTCATGTATGGAATGCAGTATACCACAGTCTAGCACAGCCTTAATACCTTCACCAGAAAGTCTGCAGAGTCAGCAGGTTTCTGATACTCCACCAAGACCAGATCGTCTGCCTCTGACAGAAAAGGGACATGCCACGTGGTCACTGCATGGGCCTGAAAATGCACTGCGTACATCAGTGTCTGAAGACATGTCTTCAGACATTTTATGTCATGGTGTTAAAACTCTCTCTCTGGTATCAAACACTGCAGTTGAACATCCTTCCAGTGATAATGTTGATCATACTACTATTTCTGTTCGAGCACCCCTCTGTTTTACTAATCCTCTTCATTCAGATGATTCTGACACAGATGAGATGAACTTTGATGGAGCCATAAGCAAAAGCGCATCTAATGTTTCAACCGCAAGTGCCACAGTTTCTGCTGCCACTAATACTGAAAACATTTCTGCCAGAAAAGTATTGCCAATGTCTATTGCTAGGCAAGACTTAACAGGTGTAACGCGTTCTGAAGATGGCAAAGGTAGGTTTCGTTGTGGTTCAGAGTGCTACTCTTTAACCTGGTTGCATCTTTAGAGTTGGACAACATAAATTTCTTTACAATGCAATTTCCAAATGTAAATTTAAACTGTGTAGTATGGCAGCTTCAGAAGGGGTTCAACTCTTTTCTTCCTAGTTTTTGTTTTGCATGTGGGCTATGTCTGTTACACTGGTGGTACTACAGACCCCGATAAGCTGCTTCAAAAGCTTTATTGTGAGGTGTGAATGCATGCTTAATTGCGGGTTTCTATGTTATTGGTTGGCACTTTTTTCTCCATGTCCGATTTCTTGGAAGTGTCTATAATAATGGCAGTTTTGAGTAGTCGAAGTGTTTTGAACAGGCTTGTCCAAACACACATCAAATTTATGCTTACTGGTTGATATGCTGGTCCTAAAAATGTAGATGTAACCTCTCTCACTGTATCAATTTTTGAAGTTGCTCATGATTTGGTTCTTGCATTTTAATAGCATTGTAAATATTTAGTCCTGTTTTCCTCTTTTGCTGTACATGGCCAGGGGGAGACAAAGTAATACTGCTGTTCATCTAAAAATCCAAGTTCTGTTTCAGTAGTGCTTTGGAAATTATTCAGTTGCTTTTAATCTTTTACTGCTTTTTAGAATTTTTTGAGAGAGGAAAGTTTGCAAGACTGCTTCTGCAAAAAGTTACAACATCATTTGTCAAAGGCAAAAGGGTCATAAAATGTGCAGACTCAGATTTCAGTCAGGCTGGCACACTTAGATCAGATGGAGGACATAGCTGGGAAGAACAAATTAGGCCTTGGCAGCTGCCTGTGTGCAAAGTCCAACAAAGCGCATAGTAGGGCTCTGGAGCTGAAAGGAGAACACGAGCTTCTGTATTTAGATCAGACTCTGGTGCTAGGAGCTCCTTACAGTGATGGCCTCGCTTCAGGTGTCTGTGCAGACTGTGTGACTTTCTGAGGTGAAATGTAACTCAGTGTATGATGCGAGATGCAGAGCCAGCTGTATTGAAACTTGCTTTGTGAACTAAGTTTTCACCAAAAGTCATATATTCAGAAATGTAAATTATTTTGCAGCTTTAAAAACAATCTGTTTCTATAGATTTTGTGATGATATGTATACGCACAAAACAATACGTGCACATATGTGTATGTGTTTAACCCTGCAACACTTTAAAAATGCTCTGCACAGCAAAGACAAAGCCCTTTATGTCATAGTTGAAACTTCAACGTTTATACCAAGCAGTCCTCTTTGGATTTGTTTTTGGTAGATTTGCATGCTGGTATCTTTCCAATGCTGCTTTTAGCCAGGCTTTGTTCCTTCTTTGCCTGGGCAATCATTGTTTATCACTGTTTGAAAATCATTACCTCTACACATCTGTTTATGTGGATGTTGTAAGAACATGCAAATCAAATAAGTGATTTGTCAAAAATATATGATAAAGAATGGGAGAAATGTCACTCAAGAATTTGTTTCATCTAACTGCATATGAGAAACATCCTGAAATACCAGTACAGCCTTAGCGCTGCTGGTATGTTGCTGATTACACAGGAATGGCTTAAAATGTTTACATTAACTTTTTCATAGTTTATCTCTTGTTATCAAGGGTGTATCTGTTCCCTTTTGTACGATAGTGAATACTTCCCATTTTATAGCCAGGTTGCAGGTCTTGTAATTCATCTCGGACTCAAGAATATAGGGTTCGATGGCGTTGCACCAGTGATCCCTAAACTATGTGGCTTTTTCATTTTCATACTTGTCCAGGACTCTTCTGTCTGAAGCTGGGGATGTACAGTCATCAGTGAAGCTTGCCTGTGAGCTTACCAGCACCCTAGCTGCTTAACCATAACTGTTGGTGTGCATGATCTTACCACATAATTAAATTCTCTTTTTAATTCAAATGAAGTGAAAAGCAGTTGCACCCTGAAGTTAAAAAAACCCAAAACAACAACCACCCCACAACAACAACAACAAAACCCCAAAATTAAAACAAAACCCAAAAAACTCACTTCCAGTTAGTGCACACTCCACAGTGACTTTATTTGCTGATTTTTAGAGACTATTTCAATAAATGAAGGGTTTTTATGCTGTATAGTAAACTTGAGATGGAGCAGGTCTCAGAAAAGTCACTTTGAACACAGTGGCCTGTAAAATGTGATGGAGTTCTTGTCCCTGCTGCTGACATGTTGGCAGAGCAAGCTTCATGGCTTCATTAGTTGAAACATGTCTTCAACTTTTTATGAATCTTGTGTAGAATACAGTTGTCACATGAGACTTCTCACGGCAGCAGCTGCTTTGAATTGTTTTAAACCTTTAATTTCTACTCCATATTCCTTAGCAGGCAGGAGTGGGGCTTTTGCTGTCAGAGCAGCTTGTGTTAGTACACTCCTGAGAGGCGAGAGGGAACAGACTGGGGACAGGTTGTCACTGGCAATGATGGTAGCCATCTCCTCTGGCTCCTGTTTACCCTTTTGGCTAGTAAACCTTGCGCTAGACTGTGTGACTAGTTTATATTGGTGGTGTGGGAGCCAGCCTGGGTGGGCCCTGAGATGGACTTGGGAAGCAAAACTGAGACCTAGGGCTTTAGAGAAGTGGTTAATGTGGAGCTTGCCTAGAACTTACTGTCGCATGATGCAGTCCTGAAAAGCAACATTCATAGAATCATAGAACAGATTGGGTTGGAAGGGACCTTTAAAGGTCATCTAGTCCAGCCCCCCTGCAATGAGCAGGGACATCTTCAACTAGATCAGGTTGCTTAGGGCCCTGTCCAATCTGACCTTCAGTGTTTCCTTGAACATTTCCAGGAGTTGCTTAACATCCTTGCACCATGCAATCTAGCTGTGCTGTATTGACTTTGGAAGTAAGTATGGTTAGAGCCGCTTAAGAAAAAATAAGAAATGCTGCTCATCAGCAGTAAGTTACTGTCGTCAGCACAGCTGAAGAGCTCATACGTATTTTCAACAAGCTTCTTACCATGGTTTAGGAGCTTCATTAGTGATTCAGTTAGTAGGCACCAAATGTGTACAGTTACTGGCATCTGCAGAAGAGTTCAAGAAGCCAATGTGTTATAATGAGCTTAACTCTTACTTGCAGTGGCTGCAAATAGACATGTAATGAACTGCAATTAAATTACGATAACTACTATGGTTACAGTTATTGGCAAGTTACTTGTTAAGAAGCAAATGATACCCTTCTAGTGCAGACTTATTTCTGCTTATATTCTGTTGCTGAAAGAATGAAGAAAAAGTATTCATTGGAGTTGCTGACATTTTTTGTCTCCAAATGATTTAGACTGAAAATGTATTCTGCTTTTCTTCTGTCACATACAAACTGGTTCTTAACCCCTTAATGTGAAGATAGCATTGTTAGCATGGAGTTGCTCCCAAGGCGTTAGCACTGTAAAATAAAATGCTTTATAACATTTAGAGCAAATTTTCCTTCTGCTTTAAATTTCACACCAAGTTTAGGATGATGTCACATATCAAAAGATCAACTTCTAAAAACCTAGGAGGAAGATTTAAGTGTGTTTTTTAACTTATCTAAATGTCATGTTTGATTTAGATGCTGATCCTAGTGAAGATTCCTCTCCCCCGCTCCCAGAAAGAACACCAGAATCATTTGTATTAGCAAGTGAACAGAGTGAGTTTTTAATGTTTTGTGATAATTGGGGATAAAATGTGAAATCCATTTCAGTATTGTATTTGAACACCCCTGCTTTTTGGTTAATCTTAAACTGTTGGAGCAAATTGTAAAATGGAATGAAATATAGCATGTGTAATGACTTATTTTTTGGCTTAAATTTCACAAGCCCTCAAACACAGTCAAATTTTTTCTCATTTTCTGACTAAGCATGCTGTTACATGATATTTAAGTATATTGGAGACTTCAATTTTGATTTTAGTAGAGCTGGTTTTCAATCTGAAGGGTATGGAAATGAGATACAGTGGGGAAGTGCAATACAGTTAGGGGATTCCCCAGTTATTTTAGGTAGTTTCCTACTGCTCCCAGGTAGGGAACGGGAAAACACATGAATAGTGCTTATCTGATTCTCCTTTCCTGAGCAAAGGAAAGATGGTGATGCTTCATACTGCACTGCATCTGGTGATCAAGCCCAGTTTATTTAAGTTTAACATAGTTTACTCTCTGCCTGTATCAGAAGGGTAACTGAAAGAGAAAACTGACACTTACAAATGATGTGCTTATATCTTCATACTTCATTCATCTGGCCAGTAATGGCAAAATAAAATAAAAAAAAGATTAATTGAAATGAAATTATAATTTAGGTTGATTTGGTATCTTCCAAAAAACCTAGTGCGGTGTAGTTATTTACTGAGGTTTTTGTTTAGTGTCACTTTGTGATACTTTCAAAAATTTTTGGCCGAAGTAGTTAATATAGATATTGTCAGCATAAAAACACTGAAGTTTTGTAAATATGTCCCCTGAGCATCATAAGCATAGGTAGTTCAGAGTCAAAGTGATCCTTTCTTTGGATATTATGGACTTGCTTCTTTTCTGTGAGAACACAAGAAACAAAGCTTTTTTTCTTTAAAAAAAAAAGAAAATTTAAAAAACCCACTCTTTAGGACTGGAATCACTAAAACCACTTCAATATTGATTGGGTTTTTTCATTATGTCAGTAAAGGACAGGTATGGCTGTCCTGACTTGTGTGTTTTCTTTACTTAGTATGTCTTTTTCAGATCTACTATTATTGCACAGCTGGTACAACAAAATTTTAAAAGCATTATTGAAAAAGAAGCTAATTCTCCTATTGGTTAAGGACCCCCAAATGAAGGAAATGAATGTCCGCAATGCAAACACTGCAGTCTTGTGTTTTGAGTTATGTTGTGGAGTCTTCCCTTATTTTGAAAGCTCTTCATGTCAAGAGAGATTCATGTTTTTACAAGCATTTAATTTAAAAAAAAAAGTTGTTTTATAGCACATTTCTAATGCTGTGTTCCAATACTGCATCATGGTGAGAACTCAAGTATGTTGAGTTTGATATAATTTTTCCTAGGCCCACCCTTGACGAAGCCAGTTACGATTGCACAGTCTGAGTGGAGCATTTTTCGTGATCAGCATCTCCCTGAACAACCAGTCTCTACAGTAAGTGTAGGAGACAAGTCTGTACTAATCAGTCATTTCTAGTTTGGTTGGGAGCTACAACAAAAAGCAAAATACATACTTGTGAAAAGTTACAGCTGTTAAACTGATGTGTAAAGAGCATGTTTCCTTTCCAGGAAAACTATCTGTTTTTTTAAGTTCAGCAATACTTTTAAAAGTCATCCTTAATATACCTTAAATGGCTTATATACCTTATGGCTTTAAGAGTGTAAATATGCTGCTTTTATGGAGCTTGCTGTCTGTCCTTAATCGATCATAGGCCAATTGAAGCTGGAGGAGAATTGCAGTCTCTAGTCTAACATGCTGCGTGAAGCAGGGACTCAGACTAGGCTGCTCAGGGCTTTATCCAGCTGGGTTTTGAAAACCTCCAGAGATGGAGACTCCATATCCTCTGTGGGCAACCTGTTTCACTGCCTGATAAAGTTTTTCCTTATATCCATATTTATTTTAAACAAACCCTTTTCTGACCATCAGATTTCACTTTTCACATCAGGCAACCAGTTGCTCAAAGTCTTCCAGCGTAAACAGCTGGCGAAACTTCAAAAGCATATAAATCCTCTTTACATTCATGCCTTTTTTCATGCACCCCCAATATATTTTACAGCCACATTTACACACTACGTAAAAATTTGTCAAAAAAGATAGATGTGAATTTTCAGGGACTGTGGCTTTAGTATCAGAACTAAACTACTGAATTTTGCAAATCATTTGTAATGTGACAATTTTAAATTTTTTTTAAATGTTGAGTAAGGTTCTGATAGTAAATTCTTTAACTGCTGTAGCATTTTTTTGTCAGTGTTATAGCAAGTCAGAAATGTAGGAGCAAGTAGACATTTCCACAGATGTATTTTTTTTTTGAAGATGTTTTCATAATCTTAAGTTTCTGGTGTTCTTTTAGTATTTTGGAAGCATTTTATACAATTATTTTAAATATTTCTTATTAACAGGGTTTGCAAACAACTTCACCTGTACTACCTGGTAAGTGATGGAAAATATTTTTTTTTTAATACGAAAAAGAATATTTTTTCCACTTGTTAATCTGTCCAGTAACCCCATAAAAGTGGGAAGTTCAAGTAACCTAACCATTTGAACTGATAAAGTGTTTTGGGAGTATTTTTATTAGAAGATTTGAAACTACCAGGGAGAAACTTCTTTTCCTGGAATTTCACAAATATTTCCTGATCTAACCTTGAAATAAATGTATACATATGATTACTTTGAAAGCTACTTCCAACCCACAGTGCTTTAATTTCATTGGCAAATGTCTAAAATATTTTTTGTGGAAAAACGTAGGAAATGGAAAGAATACATTTTTCCTACTGAACAAAATTTGTTGAATAAAAAGGCTTCAGTAAGAAGTGTAGCTCAGCTGAAGTTTAACTTTGCAGCAGCTTGCTTCAGCTGTAAGCTTATGTCTGCCGTGGATCTTCTGGGTATGCTTCAATGGGCTTGTACAGTCCATTTGGAGCTGCATGTTAAATACCTGGTAGATTTTTTAAAATAAATCAGTTTTCAGAAATAGTACGGATTTGCTAATAGGGTGATCATACAAGTAATACAACACATAGTTACTTATGTCTTCTTAAGCCCCTTTACGTTAGAAAGAACATGAACAGATGCATTTATATTCACGTATTAAATGGTACTGTGAGTTCTTGCTATAAGTTGGTGCTACACGGGATTTTAAATATCCACATAAACTTTTAAAAAAATAATAATCCATATTTGGTGAACAGGAATGTGTCACTGTCATTGAACATCTCCTTTATGAACAATTTTGAAGTATGTTTTTTAAGGAATGAGAAATTGGCTTTTAAATCTTTATTTTTGTAAAGAACACTTGATGCAAGTTGTGATTTGGACTGAGCTGTACTTAAAAATAATGCTCACACAGTGCTGACTAAATGAATGTTACAGTAAGGGAGGTGTGTGTGTTTTCCAGATCGTCCAGAAAGAAGCAACAAAACACCAACTGACTTTTTACCTCAGATTTCTCTTTCTGGTTCCACTGACACAAGAGGTCAAATTTCAGAATTTCCTGCAGAAGTAACAGATATTGGTAATTACAATTCATTTGAAACATAATCACTAGATAATTTAAATAGAAGATTTGTTAACAGGACTAGTTTGGATAGCTGCTACTAGTATCTCCTCCAACTCGCTGAGATGCAGAACCCAGACAAGTTAAGCCTGCCTTGTCTCTTCAGCATCGCTGAAAGAGTTTTTCCCAGAATGAACGATTCAGTCATTCTTCACTTTTGTTTTTTAGAGTGTATGAAATATAAAATTAGTCAAATGGGATATAATTTCTGTAGAGCACAGAAAACTTTCAGAAATAATACCTGAGAAAACTGCTTTGGTACATGGAGAAGGAAAAAAATCAATAAATGATAACAAAGGCTGTAAATACTGTATTTACTGATGAGTACTTTCCAATTCTGGTTTAAACAATGAACTGTAATTATATACAAATTCTTCATGTTTGTATTTCCTATGGCCATAGTGCCTTTAAAACACCTTACACTGCAAAGTCATATTCTAGCCCTGAGAAGAAATCTCTTCTGTAGGAGCTGGAGCATGTCTTACAGTGATCCTTCTGACTGCTGCCAACATTTGTGAGACTGCATTGTCTGAGGGGACAGAAGTGTTAAATACATTTCTCTCCTTAGGTTTTGGTAACCGCTGTGGAAAGCCAAGAGGACCAAGAGAGCCACCTTCAGAATGGACATGATCCCAGAACCAATGGACATAACTATCAATAAATTATACTGGAAAACTCAAGTGCCACTGAGAACTAGAAAAATAGTATTCCACTTTTTTTGGGGGGCAACTAACACAGAGCAGTGTAGATCTAACTACCAAATGGTACACTCTTACAGTACATCCCACGCAAAACCTGAAACATTGTTCACAACAGTGGATTCCAGTATTACAACTTAACTTTTTGCTGGGGCCATCTACCTGCCTTATTACACTTAGGAGAAAGTATTACATATGATTTATTTTGTAACTTCAAGTATTATTGCCTTAATGTCTTTTAACCCTGTTACACGCTGCTTGTAGACATGTTAATATAGTAGTACTTTTGACAGATTGTGTTTATGGACTACTTTTTGCTAATGTTTGATTACCATGTATGCATTATTTTGTATATGTACAGGGCAAGTAAGTATATAATTTGATAAAGTTGCAATCATAAAATATTAACAGAAGATGTAAGAAATCTCTGCATGATCTAAATTTTTGTGTACCTTATTTGTAAATTATTTGCCCTGAAGTTTTAGAAAATAGTTTCTGGGGTTTTTTTACAAAAATTGCTGGACACACACAGCCAGAATTGCAGGTTAGCAGAGATAAAGATTGTAATACATTTTGTAAATTGTAAGCAAAAGGTTATTTTTATATTATATACTGTTTAATTGTCAGACCTAATTTGTTCTGGTTTTCATCTAGTCACAGAGATTCAGTAAGTGCCTTGGAACAGTATTGAATTCTCTTAGCCTGTGTATGTTACTTCAGTGTTTTGAGTTCATCTGGAATTAGAGTATCAAAAATATTTGTACGTTTCTAGTATATTTGACCTGCCAGTAAAAGAGAAACCATTCTACGTAAACAACACTCCTTAGTTTTCATTTTAATGTTTCATCAGTTGCAATCTTTAGAAAATTCATCTCTATCAACCTTCTGTATAATAGGGTTTTACAGTTTTAATATGGCACGTTTCTATTTGGGAAAACCAGAACACACTGGTAAAAGGACTGTTTAAATACCACTGTCTTCTCTTACAAATGGTAAATACCATTTCTGTTCAGCGACTGTGTATGTGAGAAAGCAACTTATATGAAGGTTCACACAGAGCCCTTGCAGCTACACTGTATCTTGGCAATATATTATGTCAAGAGTTAATCCTTATAAGGATTCCTTACTTAAACTTTTCTGTAATACAATCTTTAAATTAAAGAAAGTCAAAATCTCTCTATTGGTGTATTTACTCTTAGGGAAAAAACTGTCTTCAGAAGAAAACTAAAATAGAGTGAAGGATGGCAGCCTGGCTTAGCTAATAGATCTTGTACGTGAACAAAATAGTGACGCTCAGGACCTTATTTTTAGTAACTCCTTTAAAAGCTAGCAATGATGCTAGAGAAGTGAAGAAGAATATTTAGAGGAAAAACGTTTCTTTTAGGTAATGAAACTATCTATTAATCTGAATTTTAGCCTTGGAAACATTAGGTCTAATTTACTACTTGTACCTTTAGGCCCTCTCTGCTTAAAGAGAGCTAATGCCCAGATAGCAGCCCTATTATAACTTCCAAAAGGTACATAACTTGCAATTGCTGTCTTTGACTGTGGATTAATCACTGTGCATTTGGTACACATGACAGACTGCCTAGCTGGGGAGCTCTTTCAAAGAACTGTACATGCTATAAATACTTATCTTAACTTCTCATGGATACAGTTTTGCAATTATTCATTGAAAAATAAATAATTCAATGTTATATGCCATTTGGGATAACCTATATCAAACTAGATTCCTGCTTTGTAAACAGCTCAGACAGCTGGAATGTCTTGCAGTTGGCAGAATAAAATTGGCCTAACTTTGTTCCCCTTCCCCTCCATTGAAGATGATTAGCTTAGACTTTCACTCTTACTGGACCTCCTGCGGTTTTGTAATCCATGACGGGCTGTCATTACTGCTGGACAGTCCAAATCATTGTAAATTTTTGAAACAATGTTAAATAAGAAAATTTCCTGGTATGTTTTGGGCGTACTTTTTAAGGATCAGTTCCATATTTTTCTACCAAGAAAATATAGGACTGTGCAGATTGTAGGTTTTTCCGCCTTTCCACATTTGAATTTCACTTAGAGCAAAGGCTGACAAAAATCTGTGTACTATATACAGGCCATCTGGTAATGTTTAATTAAAGTGCATCCAGGTTCATTTTTTTTTTCCCCTTAGATTTGGATGGATTTGGAAAGTATTCAAGACTTGAGTTCATCACAGAAAGTTCTCAGTGTTTGTTTGCTTTAGCAATACGAAACTGCAGTTGTCCTGTATGGGTTTCTGTATCCTTTGGCAGACCTGTTTTACAGCTCACTGTTGCCTGCTTACATTCATCTGAGTTTTATATTTTTACCTATTTATTTCGGGTAAACTGACAGTGCAAGGCAAAACCTGTCCAATGACATTACTTTCTGTATCCATACTTGTGGGTGGTACAAAGATAAGTGCAGGGTTGGGTGCTGTATGCTGGATGGTTTCACATCATAACTTTGAAATGTTATCCAGTCTAACAGCTTCTTCAAAAACTAAGACCCTTCTTTGCTGTGGTTTATTTGAAATTTAATCTAAAGGGGTTTAGAATATTAGACTAGTTTGCAAATTATCACTAGATACAGAACTAGACCAAGTAATTTTTTATATATATTGAAATCAATCATGGAATAGTTTTTCCTTCCGTTTAGCTCCAGTCTTCCATGTTGTATTTTCTGAAAGCAGTCTTCAACTTCAGTCTCTGAAGTGCAGCTTTTATCAGGCATACAATTGCCTTGATTGCTATAGCAAAGAACCAGTAACACTACTCAACCCAGCTGTTCTTATTAATAACTGCTGCATTGGCTTGTTTGTTCCTTCAGTAATTTTCTAACATGTAATTTATTAAACTGTCTACATGTATTAATATTTAACAAATCATGCAGTAAATCATCCCATCAAGAGAAGAATGAGTTCTCCACATTTTAGAAATCTAAATACTCGCGTCTCAGAAGAAAGCTGACCTCTACTAGTATCATTGCTCATCTCTATTATGCAGCCTATTTTAGGGTTTGTATTGATTTGGCGGGTAGCTTTCTACTTTTTAGTGATCAGAGCATTACTTTAGCATTTTTATTGCATATTTATCTGTTAGGAAAGCATTCTGCATTTATATGTAATTTTCCTTAAAGAAGTTTCTAACTTAGGAACTGTGCAGAACAATGAAAAATCTCAAAGAATTACCTCTGGGGTTTTGTGTATTGAAATCTTGGATTGGGTTTCATTGGAGACAAATTTCTAAAAGAATGAATGCAGATCAAGTGTGACACAGTGACTGGGCAGCACGATAACCCCATGGTGTTGGAGTAGCTGGTTTTAGCTGTAGATCATACTGTCTTTAAACAGAGTCTTCTGACAATTGAACACTTGAATTCTTGTATTTGAGGATTAAACTGTGTGTTTCAAGTTGTAACTCCCACTGTGCCACATAGCACTTGGTATGAAGCGGTGACTTATGCTTTAATATATGGTATTCCATGTTTTTAATGGAATAATGTTACCACTGCTGGTTTATTTCAAGGTCAGTTAACACAATAATGTATCTCATCTATTTCGTTGTGCTTTTCACATACTTGATAATACTGTACTGTTGGTGACAAGTGGCTCCTCCTGTGTTACCTGGTGGATGTGGAAGGAGAGTTGTACAGCAAGTAAAGCCACTTTCATCAATGTCGAGCAGAGGCTTTGGGTTCCAAAGGAGGAGCTGGGCAATGACTGTATCTTAGAGCATCTGCTCTTCGATATACCTGAGGATTGATAAGATGGTTGTAAGGAGGGGTGGTAAGGAGGATGGTTGAGAGGATGGTTGTAAGGCAGAGTTGAGATTAGGGAAGCTCTGTGTAGCCTGGACACTTTTGGGATTCTTTGGCCCAGTGCCAGGCAGACCACCCACAATCCAGCTGTAGCCATTCATAATTTAATCAACTCCTGAATAACACATCTGCTTAATGTAAGATGGTTAAGATGTTCCGATAACAATCGGTCAGAACAACTACGATTGTTGAAGCAAGGGAATAACCTGGTAAAAAGTGAAGATCATGAGTGGCATCCAGGAAAAAAACAACCTAAAAGTTGCTTTTTCATTTTTATTATTTGCAGTCTGAAAATATTTTTTTCTGCTGCTAGATCACAGAAGAAATGAGAGCTAAGCCTTAGACTTCCTGGCTGGAAGGAGGAGGGAATGGATTGTCAGCATTAAGCAGGTGATAAGCCTTGGACCCACAGGGCACGCTGGAAACAAGACTGTGTTTTTCCCAGTCTGATTTGGCATTTCAGCTGGGTTAAGAAAAGCTTGCAAACACTGGCAAGGATATCCTAAGGTATAATGACCCGGACATAAAGGCTTTTTTGTTATTTTTGTCTGTGCTGATTTGTACTTACAGGAGGGGAATAAAAGAATAAAGAACTTTGAAAATGTAATTTGAGTTTAGTAACTGACTTGCTGGTTTTCAGGGCACTGGAGTGAAAGGGCTTATGTGTGTCACAAAGGCAGCGGGAGCAGTAGTAAGGGTGGAAAAGGAAGAAGAGTGTCTCTGAGATCTAGTCCGAGTAGTTGGATGACATGTCTGAGTGGGAAGGACAGAAAGCCAGGACCGCTGCCTGTGAGGTGTGTTCAGGAGGGAACACAAGTACAAAGATCAGTTTTAACCTTAAAAAAAAAAAAAATTTTGAACAAGTCACAGTAAGTAGTTTTTAATACAAACTGTCTTTGTAATACAGCAAGTTACTTGAAATCGATGAACTCGAGTTTTAACACAGAATATTTCCATGGTGAATATCATCCAGAGGCAAACCAGTGTCTTTTAGGCAATAATAAATGCACAGCTATAACTGGATTTTGTTGCAGTCAGACTTAATTTGTCTGACTAGTTGAGTAACTATGTATTTATGTTGATGTATTTAACTGAAAGTATTTTCTTCCTCCTCTCTCGTAACAGGAATATTTGCAGATCAATAGACTGAATTGGTAACAATCATACCTCTTAAGTGTACAGTGCCTGATGGAATACTAACCTGATTTACTTACCCTGTTAACAGGAGCTTATGAAGCAATGTCATCTTGTCCAAGGGGTCAGTAATGTGGACAGAGAGAGATTCGGTTTGTGCCCCTGCTATCTGTCTGCGCACACGACTCCCCCAGGAGCTGCCCCTGCCCTGGTGCTGGTTCTTCCATGGACGCTCCTGGCTCTCTTCCTCCCACCTTCTCTCTTGACTTGGCATTTTCTTCTAATTCACTTGTTTTCCAACTACCATGACAGCAGTACCTCTTTTCAAATAGTTGTCTTAATTTTAGTTGTTTGGTATTTTGCTGTGCCAGATTTTATTTTGACCAAATATTGCATCTGCATTTGTGTGTTCTCTTCCTTTTAGCCACCTGGTTGCTTATGACTAAATGTTCTTGGTATTGCTTCTTGGTGGCCAGGTTAGTAACTCTTATTTAGGCAGATGTAATACCTGATATGATGGGTGAGAATGGACCAAATTCAAAAGTGCAAATGCTTTCTTCTGCTCAAATCTTACTTTGCTGACTTTGCCATAAGCAAAGGATCCCTTCCTTCCACTGGTCTCATAGGCTAGATCACTGGGTTTGACATTTAGGTCATGATGAGAATATAGTATATTTTGTGCATAACGTAACATCAAGTCAACAGAGAAATACTATAGAACAAGTTAAATAGAAAATTGACACTCTGTATCCTAACAGCATTTATTTTATTTTTTTCTCCCAACCGTTATTTCTCACTCATGCAACTCTAAACTGAAGAGAGCAGAGATAGCCTATTCTTAAACAAAGTTTAAGTACAAAGTGTAAATACCTGAAATGATCATGCAGTGACTTCTTTTTTTCTTATCTTCATGTTTTTCCAGGGTATCCAGTTTAACCTAAAACTGAATTTCTTTAGCCTTGCAGGTGCTTATGGGCCAAAAAGTTGCATATGAATCCATGGTAGGAAGGCAGCTGATGGAAAGCTATATACTTTCCCAAAGCAACTGGTTTTGGGTTGAACACGCTTCTCTCTTGGCTGGGATGTAAATGTGGACTGATTTAACTTTGGTTAGGTGATAGTCTGCTGTTTCTCATCTCCCATATGACATCAAGTATGTCTGGAAAAACAGTTTTTCTTACTTAGCTGTACTAAAGGGCAGTTTCTCTGCCCTTACTAGTAAATCAGTAATGCAGCTGTGGGCAGGAAGGTCAAGTGTGCACATGGGAGTACAGTGGAGGAGTGTTGGATGTTTAGAAACCAGCAGCCTTGCAGTAGGGGAGAGAACTGTATTTAAGTAAATTTACTTTAGTGATGACAAGACAATTATTTGGCATATGGGTGAGGAATACACCTTCAGTCCAAACCTGGCACTTCTGAACTGAGAGCGTGACTCTTCTTCCCAGGGAAGGCATCTTTCTTTGGCCAGTGGCAGGCTTCTGGGCCCACCGCTTCAAGGAAAAGAGCTTTTTGACTGCTGCGTTGGTGGCCAGGCTGGCTTTAAATATCCCTAAACCCCTGCACAAGTCAGTTATTAATTTCCTCAGGCTGAAGCAGCTTTTGTGCTAATCATTCCTTGGTATATCTTCTCTCTAAAAATATTTGTCCCTCAGTTACATACCTATTCTTTATACTTGCCCTTCTCATATAGGACCTAGAAAGC
This sequence comes from Gavia stellata, assembly GCF_030936135.1. Taxonomy (NCBI): domain Eukaryota; kingdom Metazoa; phylum Chordata; class Aves; order Gaviiformes; family Gaviidae; genus Gavia; species Gavia stellata. The sequence continues at coordinate 13,871,314 of NC_082597.1, read as the reverse complement.
GTACAAGGTGCTTGCAGATGGTGTTGATTACACCTTGGGTTGTGGGACTGCACTGAAGCCTCTATCAGACTTCTAACCAGGACCCATTGTGCTTGGGGCTGTACAAAGCAAAAAGGACATGGGTTTCCCCCCCACCCCCACGAGTCACGGACAGGAATGCAAGGAACCTGTAATAGCACTGTGTGATAGGAAATAAAAATGCCACGTGCAATCTAAACAAGATTGCATGTCAAGGAAAATTCTTAGAAGAGGAATACAAACAGTGGAACGGCTTTGGAAGGATTGAAGGAAGCTTGCAAGCTTGAGGAGCAGCATGGATGAAATTATAAGGTTGGCATTAAAACTTGGAGAGGTCCATGAAGGCTGGCATGACAAGTCAGTCATGCAAAAGTTGGTCTCTTAGAACAGCATGAAGGGCAAAAGTAAGGGTGTGGAGAACACTGAGGCCAAAAACAAGTAGTTGTGTTAAGTGTGATGGAAAACAGCAGAGCAAGAGTTAAGATGAAGATAAATGATGCACTTAGCAAAAGTCTGGAGGGCAGCTGTTCTCTCATGAGTATAATAAGCAAGACATTTTATTTGTGAAGGTGAAATGAGATGTGAGGTGGACAAGAACTCTGGAAAGATAAGATCTTACATGTTCAGCAGGAAAGACCTGCAAGATCTGACTAGCCTAAATCAGAGCACCTGGAGAGAAGTCCAGGTGGAAGGGAATAGGCATCAGTGATAGCTGGGGTGGTGGCAGCAAGCACAATGGTGAGAAAAGTGATTAGAAGACAGAAAACAGAGGAGAAAAGGTCTGATTAAGCTAAATGGAGCTTCAGCTGATGGCTCGGTGTCCATAAGAAGAGAGAAAAGAAATTGTGTAACACCTTTGTGCAGCAGTAGACAAATCTGGATTAGAAAAGCACACCTGTGTGATATTAGGGTTTGTTAGGAACTACTCAAGAGTGCCCATGCTGCTAGAAGGCTTGGGGGAGGAGTCTCCTGAAGTACACTGAAAGGGTTAAAAAGATAGGAAAGAAGTGAGAAAAAGCATGAGCCATGGGAAGAAGAATTTTCAGGACAGTATGAGGATGAAAAGGATCCTGCATTTGCTGTGCCTGAAATCGTAAAGCCATTGGAAACTGGTTTGAGAGAGAAGCCAGGCTGGATATAGTCCGAAAAGAAATTTCAGGAGATGAATGCAGGAAGTGAGCATGGAGGTGAAAATGAAAACAAATACTAAATGTTTTGGGAGCCAAAAAGCTCAAGCATTACATTCACCTGCATGCACACACCCACACAGACACTAGAGTGCACTGTGAGGGAAAAGAATAGAGAAGAGCTTTAAGGTGAAGAGCAAAAGACAACAGCAAGATGGAGATCAAGGTTAGGATGGAACTGTGGGCAAGCAGAAAAACTTGAGGAGAAAAGACAAAAAATGCATGCATTTGATGGTAGAGAGGTGAGATGAGAAAGAGATAAATCAGTGGGAGAAAATGGTGCAGTTAAAGGTTCTCTACAGTTCAGGGAGGGCAGAAGTCAAGGAGAATTTGAGGAGCCGAATCAGAGTTATTTCAGCTTCTACAAGGGGACCTCTCACCTGTCATTATTGTTTCCATGTGATGCTCACTTCCACATTTTCCCTTAAAGCTGTGCATGTGAAGGTTTAAGACACTTACTGAAACAGTTTGCTTCCCTTTTGTTGAGGACAAACTACGTGGCCTATGTACAGACCTGCAATGAAAATCTGTCAAACCTAGATGAAGAGAAGTCCTCTAGCTCAAAGCCTCTTCACCCCCACTCCCAGCTGAACTGCAAAACACAACTGATTTTAACCTCTGAGCCTTGTCTGGGATGTTACCAGTAAGATATGTGCATGGAAGCTCTGCTCGCTCTTTCTTAAAGGTTTATCATCATCTTTGGTGTCAACAACATGCAAACAATGTGCCCTTTTGTATACATATTTTTTGCAGCCATTAGCTCTCTTGACACATATAGAACTGGAGAACAACATTAACCTAGTTGGCTCGAACTGAAATGAAGGGTAATGTGAATCAGAGTGGATAAACATGACATGACATTGATATATGCAGACTCAAAGACAAGATTTACTATCTGAGGGCTTTTTGTAGCAACATAAGTGCAAACCACTTCAAAATTATCTAAATTGATAAAGCATAAGCTGAAACTTTCTAGTAAGCTGTATAGAAGTAAATTCCCTACATTGTAGGGTTCTCTGCAGGTACAGGCTGGAAATAAGGGCATAGCTTTTCTCGAAGTCATGTGTTAGGCATCGTCAGGGTTCCACTTTGTTAGCAGAGTTGTAATTCAGTCTGCAAGTCTTAAAAGCTGCACTTGACATTGAATGTGAAATCAGTACATGTCTATACGTACCATGAAATCACTAGTGCTCCTGATGCAACTGCAGCTGCATTTTAATACACTGCTTCTGCCGTGTCCTTTGTGCTGAACTGCAAAAGTAGCCTCACTGAGCTGCAGGTTCCAGGGTATGCTCTGTTTTTTGATTTGGAGCCTTTTCTTGCTTTCTGAGTATCTTTTTACCTCCAAGCATGAAAAGCAGTGCTAAAGAGGCCATGTTCAAACTCTGCTAGGGGTTTTATTGTTGCTGCTGCTGCCATAGGTGTGACCAGCCAGGTCAGTACAGCTTTAGGCACTGTGCAGTCCTAGCTGCTTTCCTACTCAACTGCGATTTGCCCGCAGCATTGGGGAGCTCCTAACTATAAAGCTCTTGCCTGCAGCATCATCCCAGCACATTGCAGACAGAAAGAGAAAACCAAGCAAGAGAGGGTTGGACTAGAGAAAGACTAGAAATTAAAATCACCTTGAAAAGGGGTGTTTGAAGAGGAACAAGAAGTTAAGGACTTCAGAAAATGCAGGTTTCATGTAACCGAGCAAATATGTAAGCATATACAACTGCATGCAACTACCCCTTTGAGAGTTTTCTCAATGCTTGAGGGAGAAGTAACATCTCAGCAGGATAAACAAGTTGCAATTACTGTAGACCTTCACCAAAGAAGGGCCTTTCATACAATCTCAAAATGTTCTTCAAATGTTGCTTGAGGAGTTGAAACAGCTTTGATGGAAGGTTATGCTGTGTGGGCTAAAAAGCAGGGCTAAATGCAAAGAACGTGTTAAACTAGGACACAGTGTAGCTGGGGCAAGCCAGTACAACCCACCGACTGGCCTCCTGGAACCCTCAGCATATTTTAAGCCTGTTAAGTTAGAAAGTCTGTAAAGCGGTTAGTAACAATCTTAGTACCATCCAGTAATCGCCAGGCTTTCTCTGATGTGACTTCTTCTGACCATTTCAATGAGTGCACTTAATCAAAACCTGGGTTTGTTGAGTGTTGGGCCATCAACTAGACCCAGAAAATACTGTTTTCTCTGCTGCAATACCATGGTATCCCCAGTCACTCTCAAGGTCTGTACCAAATGCTGAACTTCATCACCTCTAAGACTGTACGTGGCAAAAGCTTAGTATTTGCGGTCTTGAAACAGTGAGTGAATAAAACCTTGTTTTCCTGTGCGCTCAAATCTCACAGTCTGAACTTCTGGGGTAAACTGTCTTCCCTTGAAGAGACTTAGTTGAAAACACCTTCTGTTTGGATCTATTAAATCGTTGTTGCTGTAACAGTTGATTTCTTTAACCACTTGACTCTTGCCTCTGAAAATATAACGTGTCTGTATGAAGAACTTACTGTGGTGAAGCCAAGGCAAGAAATTAGTTTTGCATTTTGGCTTAAATCCTGCTAACAGTTATGTGACTAACTTATGCATGTAAACAGCCATAGTGAGCTCAATGAGGCTATTCATCTGCAGAGTTAAGCATGCGTGTAAATGTTTGCAGTTCTGGGGCTCTCGTAAGAGAGTGGTTAGCTCTGCCTTTGGCAGCGTGACTGAGCTCCACGGATTTCAGCTAGTGAAGTGGAAGTTGTCTTTCGCATCTACAGTTCCCACTTTGATCCACAGTTACAGTCCTTAGTCTAAAAGATCACAGGCATGTAACAAAATTTATCTTTTGGGTAAGTAAGGCCAAAATCCCATGGAGAGCTTGACAGTCAAGTCAAATGAAGAGCTGGACTTGGTTCAAAGAGGATGCATCTCATTGTTGAAACATGGAGCATAAAAGAGCTGAGTTTTTCTACTTACTGACTCTGCTCGCTCTTCACTAGAAAATGGCTGGTGTGGGGTTCCATCCCAGTACATATTCCACCTGCTCCATCTCTGGCCTAATGTCAAAAGGATTAAAAAAAAAAAAAAAAAAAAATCAGGTTCATGACTGAGTATTTTTAAATCTTTTGCTACACTTGTTTAAATTTTTATTAGCTCTCTCTCTTGCTGATTTTACTTTTAAGTGATGTATTCATTATTCAGGTGAGCCTGGAGAAGTTGGTAGGAAGAAGACATAAATCCCGCAAGGGAACATGGTGTCTTGGCAGTAGCTGCTCTCCTTTTACTTGCTGCATCTCCAAAATAGTTTCATCATGCTGTATGATGAATATGACTTTGTAATATTACTTACACGTTTCATCAGCACTGCCCAGTACACTTCTCTTTTTAGGATTTCACTCTTGTTCAACTTCTATCTTGCCTGCACTGAACACAATTATTTTGCTGTAAGTGAAGGAAGGTTGCGTCTGGTCCAGTCTAATTCCTCATGTTACTGTGATACCTGAACACTGTTGAAGCCACCAGTGAAAGGCTGGCATTTTTGTTAAAGAATAGTAACGTAGCTTCTGATTTGTATTTCATTAGACACAATTAAAAACTAAAATAGTCATCAGCCTGAACTTCAATAAGGAATCCAGAGTTACATTTCCCATTGGTGTGAACAGTCCCTACCATCAGGGTTTTTTTGAAAAAGCACTTGCATGTTGGTTTTTATTAAAGTTAATTAAAAAATGACTCATAACTTGGGTCACGAGATCTGTGGGAAGTAATTTGTGAGCACTTCAAAAGTGAAGCAAGTTGCCTGGATAGAGAACCTGATCCAAAACATGTTCATAAAATATCATGGTCTCTGCTTGGTGTGTGGTAAGAAGTGAGTGTGGCAGATACAGGAAAAATGAGGAGCATGTATTTCAGGAGGAGAGAGGTGGGAAGAGCTGAAATGCAGCGAGTACAAAGAGGAAACTGTCTTTGCCTGTGGGTAATAAAAGGCTGAACTGAACTTGTTAAGCAGGTTCCCAGTTTTGTAAGATCCTCAGAAGGGCAGAAGAGGTGTGGTTGGGTAACAGGAATGCAGCACACGGAAGAGACTTCTTTAAACAGATTAGTGGGGTTTGAGTTTCTACCAAGTGTGCCATTGTGTACCAGCCTTTTTGGTTTTGCCTGATCAGGCCCTAGGAAAGATTACTCTCAGGGTGGGAGAAAAATTGGTGGTAGGACCTAATAAGGATAAACCGATCCTTGAAATGTCCTGGGGTGGGTGGAAGAGATGGAGAAATGAAGAATGACAAGCTTAGGAAGCAATCTGTTGTCATGTGTATATTTCGAGACCTCAAAGTGACACCTGAACAGTGGCATTTTATGATACCATTGCCATGTAATGAATACATATTTATCTAAATGTCTATTGTATGTAATCCACTGATAAGACAGGAGCAATGCAAGTAATTATTTTGATAATGTAAATCAACCTTTATTATACTTTATGACTAGTGGGACAACTAACAGTTCCGAAAAGTGTTGCTGAGCAGCTCTTTCCCCTTCTATGTCCTCAGACAGCAAATCAATACAAGTTTAGTGATGCTGGAAAGAACACTCAAGTGGATTTTTTTTTTTTTTTTTAAATCCACCCTTCTTGGAAATAAATTTTCAGACCCTACAAAAATATTTCTATAGATAAATTAGTTCTTTACAGTTTGGATACTGTGTGGTGGTCAAGGTTGTCCTGAATTTCCTTTTCCGTCACTTCTGCCTTTCACCTTTTCAGTTTAGGTGATCTCAGACTTTTTGATTCATAAGACAGGGGGTTTTTATTCTTATAATTAAAAAAAATGAAAGAAGTCAGGCTTCTTCTGGACCTCAGGCACCTGCCAGCCTTCTCTGGGTAACAAAGTCGGAATGGCTACATGAGCCAAAAAGGTTCCTTTTCTAGATCTGCCCGATTAGTCTACAAGACCCAGCTCAGCCTGCCTCCGGGAGGAGCTTGGCTCCTAGAGAGGCAGCTCTTCTCTCCGGCCTGTCCACAGCCCCAAGATCACCTGGGAAATATTGTAGAAGGGACTGGCATTTGTCACTAAACTGAATGCTTTGTTTTGGCAATTCAGGGCTCCTCTCCTCGCCACTTCTGGAGCATGTGACGTGCTCTAGGGACTTCCTCGTAACTCGTAAAACGTATAGGTGCTCTTAGAGACTACGTCATTTATATTTAAAACAATGAAACAAATCCTCGCTTTGCTAGAGACCAAAATATACATAACGGTAAGATCCAGAGAGAGGATACTGGGGTATGTGATGACTTGTAAACTCGCACACTTCAGTTACACCATTCAGAAGGCTGGCTGGAGTCAATTTTTATCTCAATGGTATTTATGTAGATGTATCAAGCAAGCAATTTTCAATGTCTCTTCTTTCAGCAATTAAGATCCATTTTACGTGTGAAGGATTTTCGCATTTGCTTCTCCTTTTCCCTCCCCATTCTCCTTAAGTGTCACAAGCGACCAGCACGAGGGAGCTCCCTTGGAGCAGCCTCTGGGCCAGGGTCTGTAGTGAGATGACAAATCCTTTGTGCACGTTTACTGGAATTTGGGGCTATCCATCACGTATGCTTAGCATTCCTGCCTCTAAGCCAGGGCAAGACTGTACAAGTAACAACGCATGGTACAACTGTGATTTTACATAAACAGGCTGGGAGGAGCCAGGTTATCTCCCATGTTCAAGGCAGTGATCCAAGGCTGATAGTGATGCGTTAGATTTACATTAACATTATTCATTCCATCACAAGTGGATCCCAAAGCCCTTAACTGCCTTCCAGTACATATATTTAAACATTTTTTGGGTGACTTTATTTAATGTAAATATTTTCTAATGAGAAGTAAGTACAGTATCTTCTGCTTAAACTTAGCCTGCAGTCTCTATGAGATGCTTTCCTAATTCCATGGTTTAGAAACTCCGGGTACAATTATCTTCCAGTTACGTTGATACATCTGAGAAAATCCAAGGACATTATGGCAAATGTGTTTTTACTTGCAGCAGTTTGTCTTGAGTTAACTATTTCTTAGAAGCACCAAGGCCACTGAGCTGAAGAGCTGCTGCCTCTAATGTGGAATAAAATTTGTGAATAGACAGAAAGCTCTTTATTGTGGATTTTTCCATATAGGTGTTGTTTATATGAGTGAGAAGCTGAGGTGAGCATTGAAAGATTAGCTGCTGCTTATAAGCAGCTGTTTATTTTTTTAATATATATATATATACACACACACACTTACAAACTGCTACTCTACAAATAAGTGCCAGTCTCTAAGGCACAAGACCTGAATCTCCTAGAACTAAATGTAGTCCAAAGAACTGTCTCTGAAACAGGTTAGATTATAAGCGTCTTGGGACAGGGGAACAAAATCCATTTGGATTTCAGTTTTTAAATGAAACTACACTGATCTATTGAGAAATACCTCACCACTTACATTGCAAAAAGTGCTAGAAGTAGAGGGAAGAAGGCCGTGTTTAAACCAGTTGTTTCAGGGGGTTGCCTTTATTCCCTTCTAGATGCACATGAATTTGTCTGGCCAGCCGTGTGTCCTAGTTCCCTACCTGTACACCCCTCATAAAGGCAGAGTGACTCCCAGTGACCATGCACAGGTCCTCTGTGTCCCTGTGGTTGAGAAGGAAGTCCACGGTCTGTGAATCACTCCTTCTCTTTTGCCATTGACTTGAACTCTGGCAACAACAAGGGGTATGCATAACTCACGGGAATTGCTTGTTAAGGAGTAAGTATTATTATAGAGTTTAGTTTGGGATAGTCTCTGACTTTCCTTTCATAGAATCATAGAATGGTTTGCGTTGGAAGGGACCTTAAAAATTATTGAGTTCCAACCCCACTGCCATGGGCAGGGACACCTTCCACTAGACCAGGTTGCTCAAAGCCCCATCCAACCTGACCTTGAACACTTCCAGGGTTGGGGCATCCACAGCTTCTCTGGGCAACCTGTTCCAGTGCCTCACCACCCTCATGGTGAAGAATTTCTTCCTTATATCTAATCTAAATCTACCCTCTTTCCATTACCCCTTGTGCTATCCCTACACTCCCTGATAAAGAGTCCCTCCCCATCTTTCCTGTAGACCCCCCTGAAGTACTGGAAGGCTGCTATAAGGTCTCCCCGGAGCCTTCTCCTCTCCAGGCTGAACAACCCCAACTGTCTCAGCCTGTCCTCATACAGGTGGTGTGCCAGCCCCCTGATCACCTTCGTGGCCCTCATCTGGACCCGCTTGAGCAGGTCCATGTCTTTCTTATGCTGGGGTCCCTAGACCATAATGGATTTTTTCCTTTGTATTGCCATTAGAAACTAATTTGAAATATTTTTTTTAAGTTTTTCCCTTCTACAAGGCAGCATTCCCTGGTGTCGATTGTCGCTTTGGAGGTGTAGGCTGTTTCAAAGCTTTCATAAGCAGCAAATCTGCATCTAATACACTTCTTTTTTTCTGAAACGATGTTAAAAAGCAGAGTGTTGGTTGTGATGTCTGTTTAGACACAATTCTTGTATTAGTTAATATTTTTTCTCTTGGGAAAATATCCTCACACACTCCAGCCCTGGAGGAGTCTTCTGAGCTGGAGAACATCTGGCTCCAAATCAACACCTTCCCTTGGTCCACCTCAGGCTCCTATTGCATTTCTGTTTGTGTTGGGGATGGAGGAAGGAGGTTAGAGACTGTCTGAAACTGAAAAGTGATGGAAATGCTGGGCTTGTAGGTGTTGCATACCTACCTGTGCATGGACACCATGTTCCAGCTCTAGAAGACAGTACAGGGAGTTTGCCACTAGTTTCTTTGTCCTTGCTGCATTAGCCCTGTTAACATCAATGGGTTTTATTGCTTCTGATCCCACAGATTTGAAACTGTCTTATTTGGTCCTCCAACAAACATTATGCCATTATGCACAGCTCTAAATGTTACCTCAACAGTATCGATAGCTGCCACTTTTTTTCTCAGCCTGTATTTAGAGGGCACTTTGACAGTACTTCCACTGGAGTTTTAGTTTTTGTTTCCAAAGCCATAGCATCACAGAGTAGAGATTACAGATAATCACCAAGGGATTCCTCCCCTGGAATGCACGGGTTGAAGGAATCTTGGATTTAACTTGGGCGAAGATAGATCTCTCAGGATATTAATGATACTCTGGTAGCTCGCTCTGTGGCCTTCAGATGACAATTGTGAAACTGGCCTTATTGCAATCACCTCCCTCAGCGCTACCTGTCCTAGATGGCAGCTGTCCTTTCCTGTTTGTTCAGCTGGTTCACTCTGAGTTGTCCACATAACCTGAAAATTAATCATCTGTTGTCATCCCCTGAAAGAGTACTTTGTTCAAGTGACTTTAACTTTTCTAAAATCCATAGTGGAGAGCAATGGATATTCTAGAATTTAGCTCAGGAATGTCCAGAAATCGCTGTATAGATCTGACATTATAAGTGGGGTTTTTTTTGCTTTTACACTATGCTTTTACACTCTTACCCTACTTTGTCACTTTCAAAGATCTACACGAGCAAGTGTGTGCTACAGACTTTAGAAGACAAAATACCCAACGCGTCTATTAGCGTATTTTAGCACACATCTGGTGCTGGACCTACTGGGTAGTGCTTCTGCATATAGGAAAAAATTATTACAACAGTTGGAATGAAAATGTAGCTATTTGAAAAAAACTTTAAACAAGAAACAATTATTGTAGGTCCTCTCTGAAGTGTAAACTCCCTTTTGTGGTTTTTATGGATTCTACAAAGTGTTGGCAGATGTACAGCGTAATAAAAAACAATGCTGTCCCCAGTTGTCTGCTCTGCCCCCATTTCAAAAGTCTAACCCACTGCCCCCTGAGCAGTCAGAAGAGACATCAGCTGCTTCTGTGAAAAAGGGCTTTTTAGCATAAACCCAGCTTTGCCACCTGTTTCACCGAAGGTGCTGGGCGCACGTTCACATTGCTTAGGTGCGGGTATACTGTCCCTTGCAAAGGACAACGGGGGGTGGAAGTTCTTACCCCATTGCAGCAAGGCTTGTCATGCTTTCCGCTCTCCTGGTTACGAACCAATGTAGTCCTGACTGTCTCATTTAGTTCAGTTGTTTGGGTGGTAATTACAGAAGAATTTGGATATGCCACTGGTTGTTCTGAAAACTTTGACCATAGAAAAGGAGGCTTTTCTAAAATAAATCACACTTTTACATGATGAAACTGCCTTTGTAAGTACATTCTGTGCAGGTAAGAAGGCTAGTTTTCACCTCTGTTTCCAAAGGGGAATCAATTTACTTTTGATGAATTGTAAGAAAAAATGAATAGCAGTAAAAATTACATTTAGTTAATTTTGCAGACAAAAACCAGCATAAAGATGTCTAAGTGTTATCAAATGTTTTCAATTTACTCTTGGCACAATTATTTCCATGCTTGAATTAGAAACTGAACAGATGCCAAACCAAGGAAGGAAGCGCATGGAAAGCAAACTGTTGAAACTATAAAGAGATTAAATAACATTTCTGAAAATTGTGTTTCTATTTGGAGACCTGAGTAAGGTTCCGGAGCATCACTCTGGTAGGCAGCTAAGAGCATAAAGCCGGAACAATGTAACTCAATCTGTGTAGAGCACTTAAATACAGCTTTTTATTTTATAGGGAATGTCTGAAATTTGACAAAGTTTAGGTGAGCATATACATTAACTTTTTTAGCTTCCTTAGTTACTGAAACAAGACAGGTATTTAAACAAATGTTTTGATAAATAACCAATTATATCAGCATTTCGTAATTACTCTAACTAAAATGACAACACATTTGTAATACGCAGGCCAATACTCTGGTAAGCTTATCCTCAATGCATGTTGGATAGTGGAGGGATAGTGGATAACGCCTGGCATTCTTACTGTTACGGTTTTGCCTATTTCGGGTTTTCATGGTCTAGAGAATCTTCACACATTTCCCCAAGTACATATAAAATTACAGAGATAATTACATTGATATCAGTTTAAAGTCTTCTGCTAAAACAGCTAAGCTTCTCTCGACTCGGTGTTCATGGATTCTGTACGTGTGCTGCAGTCACTCCACCAAGGACCAATCCCCATAAAGGCTCTCTGAGTTCGTAAATCTCTGTGCAGTCAGTGCGGGGGACTAGAGTTACAACACGAGACACTACTACATTTCTCTATAATAGTTTAGGTTTGGGGGACAATGTTTTTGATGGTGTTTCTTGAGATTGCATAATTTCATTATAAGCATATATATTCCATTTCCAGTTAACATCAGAAAAATTTGTGATTCTAACCTGTATTTTATGCAGGGTATATTGCTTGTATTTACCCCTTTTTTTCCAAAGACATTTTTTATTCTGAAGCATTTTTGGTGTTTCTCATTTTGTCTGTGTCTTGCTCACAAGTGTCTGTCTGTGCCAGCATGCAGGGGTTTAATTAAAGCAAAAAAAAGTAGAAAGGAAGACGCACTGAAATGTTTAAGTATTTTGGAATGCGTGCTCACCATAGGTACCACGTAGCTCTTTAATGCATCCGTGTGATTGGTGACAAAACAAGTGACAGAGACACCACCTATTCCTCTAGCGTGCCCACCAGGCTGGCCACCACACAGCAGCAGGATTGTGGGATCTGAAACACAGAACTAGCTTCTGAATTTCAAGCGCCCTGTAATTTTCCTTCCTGACAAATGGGTATGAGATAGCAGCAGAGAACCTCCAACCATTAGTCATGCTGCTTTCCAACAAACAACAATTACACTTAATAGGTACTCTGTCATCTTGCTCCAGTTGAATTTTCTAAAGAATTCACTAATAAAAACTTGGCTTATGCTTACAAGCACAATATACTACTTCAAAAAGCAAAGGAAACAACAGCTTGACTGAAGTTTAGTAGCATATTGTCAGCTGTCTGTTAAAAGTTTGCTGCACATTTATTAGTTTAGATGTCAGTTTTTACATCTAGTTTTGGGCTATGACTCTTCTCCCCCCCAGTTTTATCTTAATATCTATTTTCACAGTATGTTACATTATGATTCAATGCATTTTTTTAGACATCCAGCATGTGTCAATAAAAAGTTCAGAAATATGAAGATTTGTCTTAACTACATTAATGTAAGTGCACATTTGAAGATATTCAGCTATTTACATAGCTAATTAGCTTAATAAATCTTGCTAAGGCTGCCACATGGAGAAAAGTGATGTTGTACTCCTAGGTGACTTCAGCATTTCACAGAGGTTGTGGTCCAGTTTCTTGGACCGAAAGCATGCCCTAGAATTTACTCTAGTTAAAGATCAAAGCCCTCAGGGGAACACTGTTCTTCTATTTTCTCAAAGCCCCCAGAAGTGAGAACGTGAAAATATACTTGTGGCTGATCTGAAGTGTAAGTTTATTAACTGAACTTAATATACTTAATTTGGTATCAATACCAGCATAGAAGATGAACTGGGTTGTAAAGCCTGCAAGGTTGAGACAGCGCTACGAGGTACCTAAATTTTCTCATTCTGGAAGCATTAAAATGCATAGGTTTCTCTCACCTACTGATACAAGTAATAAATTTCTGAGGGAGCTGAAGATGACCTTTGTACTCATAGGCCTACTCTAGTTATACCAGCCTACGTACATATGAGTAGATTTGTACCTGGATTTTAGTCTGGGACTGGATGTTTGTTGACTACTGCTCTAATACGTGCTGTGAAATGTTCTTCCTGTGCTTTGACACAGATGCCATTTTCCCCATCGGGCCCAGAAGTACAGTTTGAGGATACACTCTCACAGTAGTAAACCAGAAAATTTATTCTTCACTGCTGTCGAGATGAATCACAGAAAGATAGGGGTTGGAAGCGACCTCTGGAGATCATCTAGTCCAACCCCCCCGCCAGAGCAGGTTCATCTAGAGCAGGTTGCACAGGAATGCATCCAGGGAGTTTTGAGTGTCTCCAGAGAAGGAGACTCCACAACCTCTCTGGGCAGCTTGTTCCAGTGCTCTGCCACCCTCAAAGTAAAGGTTCCATGAACATGGAACCAAATTCAGTCTGGTTTACAATTTGCAAAAAGTGAAACAAAGGAGGAAATAGCCAGAGTGGTAGGAGCAAGCTTATTCTGAGGCTGATCAGCTGCAACTCAAATGAAAATTGTGAAGTGAAAAAAATCTAATCTCAAAACCTTGTTTGTCTGCTAATATATCATAGATAAAACTTCACAGAGCAATTTGATTTGGCAGCAGTCTGCCAGCTAAAGTTTAATGATGTGGTAGCTACTCTGTTCTTTCCACTGCGACGAGACTTGCAGGTAGGACTGAGTGGAGTAGGAGACTGGCAATGCAAACACTCCAGGGAACAAAGGCTCACCTTCTGTTTATTTCTGTGACTGCTTCCTGCTTATACTAGGTGTTGGGAGAATTTCAGTCTGCATCTGAACAGGGGCTATGGCAGCCGTAAATGCCAAAGGCACGGCTGGGGGGGCTCATATTTGTGACAATAAATGCCACCTTACAGGCCATGCTACCTTTTGCTTTGGAAGAAGCAGGAACGCAATCTCTTTACTGAAGCACAGCCGTCGGGTGTCAGTGATCTTGCTTATGAGACCGACATCCGACTATTCTGGTGGGACAGCAGTCAACCTTTGCAGCACTTGCCTTCCTCCCATCAGGCCCACAAGAGCTTCCAGGCCTTAGGCTGACTTCCTCAGATGATTTGGGAGAGCGTGGAGAACTCGGGTTCAGCCAGAAACGCCGCTGCGACCTCGGCCTCGTACACAAAGGGAGGGGATCTGCACAAACCCTCGCACCTCCGGGACAGGGTTACCCCGAGTGCTGCGGCAGCCCCTGCTTAAGAGGCCGGCTGCATCACCGCGCGGGCTACTGCCAGCGTAACCTCCTGGGCAAGGCGCCACTCCGAACTTCCCTTCTTTCTAAGCAAAAGCCTTTCCCAGTAAACAGCCCGCGGGGCGGCCGCTGGCCGCGGGGCTGCAGGTATCCCCTCAGCCGTCCCGCCGGAGCGGTGCCAGGCTGCAGCGGGGAAGCCCAGCACCTTAAGAGTTAAAGAAAACCAGCTCCCGCCTCGCTAGCGCCTCCAGGACCCGCCGTAATGCGCCACAGTCGGACCACCCCCATCCCGAAGAAGCGGCTCTTCGAGAGGCGAACCCTCACGCCCTGGGCCTTCCCCTCCGGCTGCCGCGGCGCGGCCCCGCCCGCCATCGCTCGGGGCAGCTGCCTGCCTTGCCCCGCCTGGCGGAGCGAACCCGGCGAGGGGCGCTGCCCACCACGCCCGCTGGGGCTGGAGCCCGGACCCCGGCCCCGGCCCCGGCCCCACACCGCGCCGAGCCGAGCCGAGCCGAGCCGAGCCGAGCCCAGCGCTGCCTCGCGCTTCGCTGCGCCCGTCCAGACAGCAGCACCCCCTCCCTTCGCCCCCACTCCCCAACTGCGCACTCAGCCGAGCCCGCCGCCCCCAATCCCCTAAGAACCCGCCCCCTCCTCGCTCTGCGATTGGTCGATCCCGCTGTCTCTCCGGCACCTCCCCTGCCCATTGGGCGAGGCGAGGGCGCCCCCCGCCCCTCCCGGTTCTGTCGGTTGAGGCGAGCCGAGAGTAAATAGAAGCAGGAGCCCAAAATGGCGGAGCCGCCGAGCGCTGTTCATGGCGCGGCGTCGCCCGAGCAGGAGCCGTTCGGTGCTAGGCCGGCCCCGGATGCGAAGGTTTCCCGTGGGTCCCAGCCAGCCGCCAAGAAGATGAAGGGAGTCGATGAGAGGAGCTTGAAGGGCACTAAGCGCGTCAACGGTGAAGGGGGCGGTGGTGGCGGCAACGGCGGGAGCGGCAAGCAGTCGCTGCCCCTGCCAGCGGTCGTTCCCAGCTACAGCAACCCCGCGGCGTGGGGCTTCCCCGCGCTCCCTTCTGGCCCCTCCGGGGGTGCGGGGGGCTTCGCTTTCCCTTCTCAACTGCCCCGGAAGCTGCTGTCGCCCGCCGTTTTGCTGCCGTCGTCCGCCTCCCCCTCCTCTTCCTACCAGCAGCACCAGCACCGCCACCACCGGCACCGCCTGGCTCTGGCCGTCGAGGCGGGAGGCTGCGGTAGCGGGGGGGCGGCCGGCGCTGGCGGCGGGAGCGCCAAGCCGAAGAGGCCCAAGGAAAAGCGGGACAAGGAGAGGAGGAAGCACGGGGCCCTGCCCGTGGTCGCGGCGGTGGGAGATGGTGGCGGCGGCCTGAGTGCGGCAGGCCGGGAGGAGAACGGAGAGGTGAAGCTGCTGTTGCCGAAAGGTGAGGGGTGGGCGCTGTGGCTGTGCGCGGTCCGCGGGGGATCTCTGGCTGCCCGCAGCCCGAGGGAGGGGAGGGCTGGGACGAGGGGTGGTGAAGGCTGGAGGAGATCTGGAACGGGCAGCAAGCACGGGCTGGGCAGGGTGGGTATGGTGCTGTACGTGAAGGTGCCCGGAGCTACTGTGAGGGAGCAGGAAATGGTTGTGATGCTCGGGTCGAGCCGTTAGAATGGCTGCCTGCCCCCGCCCCGCCTCAGCACGCTGGCCCCGGAGCAGCGCCGCTTCACGGGGGCCTTACCTGTCTGCCCCCTCCACCCTGCCCTCCCCAGAGCCGGGGATAGCTAGGCTTGTGGACTGCGTGCTAGACCCTGGTAGGAGACTGCTGGCGTTGTGTAAGTTTGCGGAGAAGGCAGTGGCGGCTTAGTCTGCCGTCAATCCTGTCAAAAAAGGGGGTGTGGAATTAGCGATGGCGTCAGCTAGAAGCTGCCAGAGACCTTAGGGTTTCTTACCTATTAGGGAAATAAGGATGCCTAGTAATTTACCAGAGATCTGCGGACAAAACCGAATTTCTATCATTGTTGTGGGAGGAAAACCGGAGAAGACCACGTTTTACAAAAAAACCCCCAATTTTAAAATTAAATCTAGAATGATCTCGTTTATTAGGCTATTAATTTTTACAGGCTAAGTCATCGAGTACTAGAGAGCATGCAGTTAAAATTTAGATACTTAGACTATTGAAATCTCATTTAGTTGCTGCTTCAGGTTTGCTTTATTTCCTGAAGATCATTGGGCTAAAATCTTCCAAGAAATGCTCGAGGCCTTCAGGACAAGGGGAGGAGTGCTGGGTTAGTTTATTAATGGGGCTGGACAAAAATAGCCATACCAGGTAAGACAGGATATTAAGCTAGATTCTTGCTTAGATTCTTGCTGACTGTGATCAGCAATAGATACTTAGGAAGTAAAAGACAATATGTGAATATATGAAGACAGTACAATAATATATGCTTTTATTTCCAGTGTATGCTTTCCCAGTCTCCAGTGACCTTAAACCAGATGTTGATGTTTTTGCATTTACATTGAAATACAAAGAACTTGAAACATTCACTCCATTACCTCCTTTAAGCAAGTTTCCTTTCTTTCAAAGGAAAGATAAATTATAGCTGTTACGCGGGCTTAGGTTACTTTGATTGTGGCCTACACCTGTGCTTATAGGATGATCCAAGCTTGTAGAGAACAATTATTATCAATATGCCTTTTTGTCTATTGATTACGTTGTCTGGCTGCCTTACTGCATTTTCCACTAATTTCCACTAGTATCTTAGTCTCTGATTCACTTACCTTTGAGTATTTTTTTTAATTACTTGTTCTTTTTGGTCAGCGTGTTGCACATATTATTTTGTCCTTGGGATCTCGATTGCTCATGTACAAGTGGACTTAATGTAATTTGAGTGTTTTCAAGTATTTCGTATTAGGGTTTTTTTTCTTGTTCCTGTCCAAAAGATGACTTAAGAAAAGTCCTCAGAAATGATACTCAATACATGTTTGGTGTTGGTGAAGCCTTCTTGTCTTCAAGGATAGCCGCTAAGAAACTCACCCAATATCTTTCTAGCGAAGCTGTGGAAATAATAACCATATTCATTCAGATTGCTACAGTGTCCTACCGGTGTTACACAATCATGTTAATAAATCCCCGAGAACAATATTACAATAACAGGATGAAATGTTTCTAGCACATTGGTAAAAGAAATGATGACATTGATGGTGTCAACTGAATAATTGTTAATTGAACCGTCCTGGAAGCAGTGTTTCGTCTTTAAAGAGGAGATTCTGCACCTTGTATCTTAAAAGGACATTTTCTCAGAATTTATATACTGACAGGCACAAGTACTTGACTTTTTAGTTGCTGTTTGCTCAGAACATATCTTTTTACTTTCCATTTATTTCTTGAAAACCTAAATACAGGCAACAAATAACATTTTCCAAGGCAAATGATGCCTGTTTGGCATCTGGGTCTCTGGAGTTCTATAGCTAAGAAGTGGTTTCTATAGCTAAAATTTTGTGGCGTAGTTTTCTATATAAATGAAAAACTTCGTAGTCATTAAACTGTGTATTTTTGCAGAGAAGGTTGTGAGAAAGTGAGGGGTGCTCTGAGTCTTCCGCTGAGAGCAGCCAGCCTTTTTAAAGTGGTTCTGTATTAGACTGTAGATTAAAGAACAGGTTTGTGCTGTTAATCCTGTGAATAATTTACCTTTTGGAGAAGAAAGGAGAAATGCAGTTATGATGCAGGGAGAAAAGAATGACTGGGGGGGGGGCATGCAGAATCCTAAGTACAGAGGAAAACTAAGAATGATATATTAGGGTGGAACAGGCAGAAGCTGTGCACTGGGATTGCTGGGACTGTGGCATAGGCTAGAAGAAGATACCATAGGGACTCTGGTTGCAGCAGTGAATGAGTGAACGTGGACTGAGTGAATTTGAGATATTGACATGAAAGAGGGAGGAAATAGCATGCAAAATCTGTGTAAGAGGGAGGTGATACTGATCTTCTTTTGGGACAAAAGACATATACGTAGGTGCTGTAGAAAAGGCAAGGAATATTAGAGGAAGGGTAGGACAGAAGGAGAGTGAAAAACTTAGGCAGCCTACAGATATGACATCAGGGTGAATTTAGAGGGTTTCGCATAATAAACCCGAGAGGCTTGCACACACAGAATATATAGGGGGAAAGTAGGAGTAAAATATGTCCCTTTAGGTGTGATGAGATGAGTTCATAGCTGTCATATGTGCAGCTGGTAATACTTTCTAAAAATCAACCTAATGCAGACAAGTGCAGTTTCCTTTTCCTGGAGTCTGCAGTTAGACAACTTTTTTGCTTTCAGTGCTGTGGAAAATGAGCAGGAACACGGAATTGACAGTACTGATTGTTTTTTCTCTCATAGAATTCAGAACTGATACATATATCCATGTTGTGCCTGCCAGAAACAAAATTGTGCAGATGAGGAGACTAGAGGTGCAGAAGTCTCAAAAAGAAGCAAAATTATCAAAAGATAACCAGGTGGAATGGGTGATATTTCCTTGCTTGTTTTGAGGCTCTGAAGATGGAAAAGCTCCATCCTCCTCTTTGCAGCCAAAGTGGAGATATGTTGCACATGGGTACATGGGATGGGGTTGAATTCCCAATTGAACTTTGTACTTATAAGAGTGCCAGCACCTATGAATTGGGAGGAGTCGTGATCAGCGAGCTGTGTGCATACTCTGCTACGTATAGCAGTTGGGACGCTCGGAGAAAAAGCTTTACTCTGTGAGAGAGTGAGAGAGAGGGCCTGCACAGACCTAGCAGTGGAGAAAATGAGGAATAAAGCTTGGGGGATCAGAGGGAAGAATGGCAAAATTTGTCTTGTGGGATTGCTGAGACTGTGATGTAGACAAGATAATAAAGGGAATCAGGGTGTGCAGTGATGTGGAGTGAATGATCTGGACTTGGAAAACTGTCATCATAGGACTTGAAGTAGTACCAATAGCATTTTTCTAATTCTAGTTTAATTACTGTGATGATGATAAGGGATATTGACAATGATAAGGGATATTGACACTGAGGAGGAAATTGAGAGACAATTTTTCACCTACCATTCCAAAAAGCTGATTATAGGAGCTGATGTTTATCCTTTGCTTGCAATAGTGATTACCAGGTAAGAGAGCCCAGTTTTTAGGCACCTTTCTTTTTGAATGATAGGAAGATGTTAAGCTTGGTTAGAGCCAAGATGGATGACGTTGTTTAAAGCTCTTTAAAATTTTTGTATTTTCTTCCTTGAACAAGTCTTCATTTACAGATTTCTCTGGTCTTCTCATTTGTTGGAAAGACCTTTAACTTGCAGAATCGTAACCAGG
Organism: Gavia stellata; assembly: GCF_030936135.1. NCBI lineage: Eukaryota > Metazoa > Chordata > Aves > Gaviiformes > Gaviidae > Gavia > Gavia stellata. The sequence goes on along the minus strand of NC_082597.1, from coordinate 13,852,017 downwards.
CCTTACAGCTTGTGTTTCAATTAAATGAATGGAGTTGAGTGAACCCTTCTGAGATGATGATCTAGCATGCAGAGAACCTGGAAGAACATTTTGCCACATGCGTGATTTATCCTGCAGATAGGAGATTTAGGCTGTTTAAAATAAGCTTAAATTTTACTTGTCAAGTACATTCTGATAGCGGAATTAGAAGTTGTGTAACTATTTTTGTTTTAAAACATGGCGTGAATCTGACAGAAATGATTGCTGTTCCAGTTTATGACTATAGTGATTCAGTTAGTAATTTAACTGATACTCTGCTCCAGCAGTTCATAGCTGAAATCATTTTCTTAGCAGTGCAAAGCTCAGCTCAGCCACTCCCCGCTTCATCAGATAATACCTGCCCAGAGATTTTTGTTTTGGTCCATAGACTTGCTGTAAGGTGTGAATCCAGATGCATGAACCGTCTTTTCCGTTTTTCTTGCCATTTCTGTGTACAATTTCCCTTTCTCTCCACTTTTTTCCCAATGATCCATTTGCTGATAAGATTACCTTAGTGTGCAAGGAATTACAAAATGAGACTGGTATTTTTAACTTGCAGATAGGGGTTCCCCATATGAGCAAGCAAGCTGAATGTGGTACTGTAGCTCTTGTTTTTTTACTTCTAGTCTGTCTTTTTTTTCCCCTCCTTTCTTCCTCTTGCTGTCTTTGAAGGATAGGTTAGATTAGATTAGATTTCAGGTGGGCATTTACCAGTAATTCTGGTAACTTTGTTGCTTTGGGTTGCATGACACTTCTGGGTTTTAAGCTTTCAAGAAATTGCATTTTTCAGCTTGTTAAGTTCAGTTTGCATCCCGTGGGATGCTCACTTTATAGTCTGACTTACTGAAGTAGGTTGGAGAAAGTTTTGGATCTTCTTTCCACTTCTTTAGAGCTGGGGCCATGCATCTTGCTAGTTAGGTTGTCTTTTTTCTTCTGCTAAGTATTTCCTTCTTCTGTTTACTTCTGTTTCCTTTGCTTTTTTTTGGTACTGTGTGGCTTGACTCACTTCCTCCTCCCCCCTGCCAAATGCCTTAAATTCAGCAGTCATTTTCATGCCTGTGAGGCCTCTTGATCGCTCTCTTCTGAATTCTTTAATATATTTCTATTTAGATACCCTACTGTAATCAGCAATATCAAGAAACTGTTTGGGGTTTGGTATACAAGAGGAAGAGGGACTTACCAAATTTCTTTGGATGTTAGAGATTTATATGCAGTTTAGGTTTGAGAGCTGATAGTGACATTAACATAAGCATCCAATGTTGAGCTGAATTTGGAGCAGTGTATCTTTCTTGTGATGGACCTTGTCCTCTTTTTTGTTTCTATGAAACAACTGTGAGACTTTGCTAGGCAGAACGAAGTCTTTGACATTCTAAGCTGGAGAACAAACATTACTGTATCCCAGAATCCAGCTCTGTGTGTAATTTACATAGCAGAAACTTGTTCTGATTGTAGAATAATAAATAATTTTGCATAGTTGAAACAAAGTCAGTAGGCTGAAACATCAGATCTGAAACCTTTTGTAGAGGCCTTGTTTGCAGCTGTCACGTTCTCCACTACTGATTTCTGATGCAACTCCCCAGTGCTTGAGCTTAAACTTGGCTCATTCAGTTCTGCGTGTAGAAGGTCTCCTTTAGAAGTGCAAAGATTAGAGGAATTGTAAAGATTGGATTTAAGTTTCTTGGAAGTGTTTTGATTCTGAAAGGGGTCTGTCTTCCTTCCCATTCACTGGAGAGCTTGGGGAAATGTTCTCCTCTGGTAAAGGGATTTTAAACTTTAATTACAGAAAGGGATGTCAGCCAAATATTCATGGTTATTGGAATGAGAAAGCTATAATGATTTTCTTATTTTTTTGGTCTCAGAAACACTGTGTGTTTTTTTTTTTTTTATGTTAACTAAGTCAGGAAGCCTGCTATCCAGTGTACCTTGTATGACTTAATAAAAGTGCAGGTGTCAAAACCGTTAACATAGTGGTGTTAAACGTACTTCATGTGTCTGCATAACCAGATAAACATGGCTTCTTGAGGTTTTATTTTTATGGGTGTTTGTATAAAGGGGGGAGAGTGCTGATGGAAGGACTGGTGATTGATGTTCTTGTACTCCCCTCCTCCTCCCCCTTTCCTTCAGTTACAATACTGTTGGTGTTAACCATATTGATGGTGTCCGTTAGCAGTAGTTCGTAAATATTTTGCTTGATGTGCAGTGACAGCCCTTAAATCAAATGGAGGAGAGAGAGGCAGAATACTTTGAACATAATCTATGACTGGCTACTAATGTGGGTTACCATCTGGAAAGCTGATGCAGAGCAGCTGCAGGTTTTGGCATCTGACAAGGTTGTAAAGCTCGCCTCTCTCAGTGCTGAAACGGACTTGCTTGAGCTCCTGCGTTGGCTTCAAGGTGCGAATTTCACAATGTGACAGTGACCATGTTGCACATAATCCACTACAGAGCATTTCCCACTTGACTTATTCTCTCTGTGCTCGATTTACCTTTTTGTCTGTAGAAAGCTTGCAGTAGAGGCAAAGATCTGGTTAAATTTCTGAAATCTGAATGGTGTGGTCTATGAATTTGTGTTCCTTTATTTACTACTTAGGAAATCACTTCAGTCATTATGAGAAGGTGTCTAACTAGTTAGGAAATAGAGAACTTTTACTATAGCCTTTAGTTGTAAATAGCTGTTTACCTTATAAATACAGTATGTATTCCATTTCTTTTATTTATGTACTTAACATCCAGAAAAAGTAGAAGCTTTTAGATTTGAGGAGGAAGTATGCATATCACTCTGAATTAATTCAGTTAATCATGTGGATTCACTGTAAAGAGAAAACATTCTTCAGATGCCATTTAGGAAGGTGTGGTGGAACACTTCTTCATAACAGAATTCTTCCTGTCTGTATATAGCACTTTTTAAAATACACTGCTGTTGCTGCATTTCATTCATAGATGTACTGTTTCTATTATATTAAAACCAAAGAATATGGACTTTCTGGTGACACTCATACTGTGAACTTGAATGAGACATCTAGAAATCTGTTCATTCCTTGGGTGTTGTATTCCCTCCAAACAGAGGTACTTAATTCCTACAGAACTCTGTATTTTAAGAAGCGTACACATGGCATTGGCTTATTTAGTAGGAGCAGTTCGTGAAGAACTGTAGCCTGCGGAAAGGACCCCCGTTGGAGAAGTTCATGGAGGACTGTCTCCCATGGGAGGGACCTCACACTGGAGCAGGGGAAGAGTGTGAGGAGCCCTCCCCCTGAGGAGGAGGGAGTGGCAGAGACAACATGTGATGAACTGACTGCAACCCCCATTCGCCATCCCCCTGTACCGCTGAGGGTGAGAAGGTAGAGAATTTGGGAGTAAAGTTAAGTCTGGGAAGAAGGGAGGGGTGGGGGGAAGGTGTTTTTAAGATTTGGTTTTATGTCTCATTACCCCACTCTGATTTGAATGGTAATAAATTAAACTAATTTCCCTGAGTTGAGTCTGTTTTGCCCGTGACAGTAATTGGTGAGTGATCTCCCTGTCCTTACATCTCAACCCACGAGCCTTTTGTTATATTTTCCTCTCCCCTGTCCAGCTGGGGAAGGGGAGTGATAGAGCAACTTTGGTGGGCACCTGGTGTCCAGCCAGGGTTAACCCAGCACTAATAATAGAGACTTTTTTTCTTCAGGCAGCAGAGCTTGAAAGCTAAGGTGCGAGCCTAACTCTTACTGGACCTTACGTAGCTGATTCCTACTGTGCTTGGAATTTCTTTTTTTTTTTTTAACCCTAGTAGGGATTGGAATTTCTTTTTTTTTTAACCCTAGTAGGGAGTAGTCACAAACTCTGTTTAGTCTGTGATGAGTTATTTCCTGAGCAGTGCATTTCTCTGTTAAAAGCTTATAAAGCAAAAGTGTGTTTTGATAGGGGAAAAACTTCATGCAAAGATAGAGTTCTTCCATCCTTACCCTGGGATACAAATTACTTCAAACTTTTGACTTTTAGTGTATTTAGAGGTATTTAAAGGAATAGGAAGTCTGTGCATGTGCAGGAAGAGCACATAGTGCAGTGAGCAATGATGTGAGAAGACTCTAAGGGTTACTGTGCTACACTTATGTTTGCACGTATGAAAAGTTTGTATGTAATAATCACTGTGTTTTTGTCATTAAAAGAGCAGTGGAAAGTATGGATTAATGGGGAGAGACCTGAATATGTCGTTTGCTCTTTAGAGCTAGTCCCTAAAATTCATCAATAAGATAATGTTTTGAGGACCACTGACTTCTCTGGGTGTTGAATGTCACAAGGAAGCTACTGCAGCAGTAGTAAGCCTTGGGCTAAGGAGAAATAGCTATCTGCTGTCTCAACACAATATAGTGAGTAGAAAGAGACATCAGTCATCCAGCCGTGTTCTGGCCAAGGTAAGAGTTAGTGCATTGCCTAGGGTTTTGGATGTTTTTAAGACTATAAGGTTTTTGGTGTGAGTGATACGCTGAAAAATCAGAAAGTGTTAATTTAAATCTGTAGGGAAGGAACTGGTATTTTCCCAGAGAGACTTGTTTCATTGCATTTTTTTTTGTTGCTATTAAGTATTCTTTTCTGTCACTTCAGATGTGATTCATGGCATCATGACTGACCTTCTCCCATTGGAAGAATTGGAATAGCAACGTTTAAGATTTGTTATTTTTTCCCTTTTCAAAGTAGAGCAGACATTACAGGAATTTTTTTTGTCTGTTTTGATCCAATAATTAAAAAAAAAAAATAACCCACAAAAAACCCCTCCAACAAACAGATGAAATATTAAGACAAATCCTCATACTCAGTACCTGACTAATCTTTTGATTATTCCTTACCAGAATGAATTTGTCAAAAGGGAGAGAGCAAATAGCTCAGCTTAATAAAACTGAAGTTTATATTTATGGAATGTTATTTTTTTTAATATCTACTAAAATGGAAAAATAGTTATTGAAATGTAAATATGCTTAGGTGGCTTCACATAAAATATTGTATAATGATGAATTTTGAAAGGGTTATTGTAAATGTTTTTGTGTTTTTCTGCAGAACATATGCTCTGCCCATTCCTTTTTTTTGAAATTAACCTTTTATTTAGACTAGGACTTTTTAAAAAAATCCGCATCCATCCACCCACCCCACTCCCCAAAAAGAACCCCAAACCCACCACCAAACACACGCACCCCAAAACAAAATACCTCCACCTTTGTGGAAAAAGTTCCAATAATGGACCACAACTATTTGGTAAGTTGGTAAGTTTACCAAAAGAAAAAGGAACTGTAATATGATCATTTATGGACTAGGGATGTCAGACTTTAGCTTCTAGTCACTGGTACATCTATATATGTTGGTTTTCTAGAATGAAGACCTTTTTATTAAAATTTGTCTTCCCTGTTTGAGTCAAATTGCCCCTTCAGCTTACTTTGAACTTAGATTATCTTCTCATTAGCATATGAAACTTAAATTTGTCAACTGCTTTTTCTGAAGGTTCAGTTTTTCATCACTGTGAAAATTGAGACTATTCCAGTGGCAACTGCAGTGCTATGACATATGGAGGTAATAGCTGTTGCTACTTGATGTTCACTTGTCCCGATCACTGACCATTTGGGTTACATTATTTCCCTGGATACTCATTTCATCCTGTTATCTCAGCAGCTTAAGAAGGCAGCTCAAGCCTTCTGTTTTTGTTTTGTTTCTTTTTAATTTATTCTGAGTAGTATTGATGAAAGCTAATTGCAGATTATTCTGTGGACATGGAAAGATTAGTATAAACATCTCTCTACCTTTTACTACTTTGAGATGCTGTTGCCCTACAAATGAAGTGGAGACCCAAGGTTTTGGATAAGTAGTAGCTGCTACTGGTAAACCTCAAAAAAAGCTATACAGGACCATGCCAAGTCTTCTGAACTTGTTCAACAGAACAAGTTTTGTCTTGTTTTCCCTTGCCAACCTCACTTAGTGGTTGTTTATTCTACAACATGTAGATTGTAAATTGCTTAATGTTGGAGGTGTTTGTTTTAAAGCAGGATTTTTGTGAAGAATTTTCATGTTTCTTGGTTGAGGAAGTGAGACTTAGACTGAAATTACATATGGCTGGAGGGGATTGATACCTTATATTAGAGAAAACACGCAGAGATACTGGTCTGTGGCATTTTGGAAAGTTGCAAAGAGCTCTAGCCTGTATTGAACCGTATGAACTTTATTGGGCATTTGTGTTATATGTGGCAGCAGTTAATATGGAGACTGTACTTGGGGAATTGCACTTGCCCTTCCTTGTTAGATAGTTGTGCCATAAGCATATTTTAATCGCATTTATTGACTGTAATGACTATTGGATGCTTCTGAATTGACTGACTGAAGAGCCAGCATCGCTATGTTGCAATAAATTCTGTGGTAAACTCAATCTTAAAATTATTTGGTTTTTTATCTCTGCGTCCTGTGAAATCCTCCTGCAAAGCTGTGAAATGGAATATCTGTCACTGAGGAGAATTATCTGCAGAATTTTGTTTGAGAATTGTGTTTGAGGCCTGCCAGCCAGACTAGAAAATACTTATTTTTACTCATAAACTGAAGACATTTGAACTGAGAAATAAGACCAAGTGTTAAACAATGGAATGACTCTCATTTTGACATAATTTTTTTATTATGTTTTGTCTTTATTTCAATATTTATTTATGCTTTTTTAAGGAGAACTCTACCATCTATTGCTTATCTATTCTGTGGGCTTTGAGGGAGGAAACCTGACAATTTGTACATTTAAATTGTGATTCGCAACTTTACTTTCTTTACTTGCCTCAGGCTGTACACTGGTTTTGTTACAGTACTGTGATTTCTAAAAGGGAAATAGTTAAGTTTAATTTATTTCAAACCTTCCTCAGCTGCATTTACATTGTATTTGCAATCCCTTTGGGTATGATTTGCTTGTGGCTGTTGCTGGAGGTCGTCACAGGACACTTCTACTGTTTCTTTTGTCTGGAACGTTTCACCATTGACTCTGCTAATTGCTTTCTATATGTGAAAATAAACTAGAGGCTCTTTAAAAGGTTTCAGCTTGTTCTCTGTCCTTACTCATGTGTTGCTTCTGACAAAACTGGAAGATTCATTGGCCTGTGATGCTATTCATAAGCCTGCAATAAAGGATTCTTTCAGTCTTCCTCTCCTCCTCTTTCAACAAGGCTCAGCATTTGTATATGCTCTTCAATCTTTCTTTGATTTGTAAGTGATAGCAGAAGTCAAGTGTGCCTCTTAACGGTATGCAAATGTTGAGATAAAATCTTGGTCTTCCCATGATAATTATAATCCTGGCCGAGTTGAATATTGAATGCAGGTTACAAACCAAGCCTGATGTTACTGCCTACTTGCTGAGTGAGCATCTGCTTTCAGGATGTTACTTAGACTCCTGTTGTATAATTCATTTCTTACTTCATACTCTGAAGTTGCAGGGGATTTACAATTTGGGGATTTCTTTTGGGGAAGAAGCAGGCTGGAGAGGAAGATTCATGTCTGCTTAACCTATGCTTAGAAAGTACAGGTTTGTGTTGCTTAGGAAAACTTGTTTGGATTCTGTGGCCTGCTATACAGATGAATCTGCTTTGTCATCCCTTCTCATTGAACCGTTAGAGGGCTGTTCTTGGATGTGATTGTTTCAGTTGCTTAGAACTAAGAGTTCCAGACAGTTTTAAGCATAGCTGTCTTATTCCTTATTACCTTTGTGCCAGCATAGTTTCTATTCTCTCCCCACTGCTTATCTTGATCTGTGGATAGACAACAGACATATCTTGATTGCCATCTCTTTTAGTTTTTATTTTCTTTCTTAGGCTCTTCCCAAAATACATTCTTCATCCTAACAACTGTTAGGGTTCAAGTTCTGTAGCCTTACTAAAGACTCCTAAAAGTAAAGATATGAATGCTGTGGATTCATTGTTACAGCATGCATTTAAGTGGATTACTGTCAACCCTTTGCACCTTTTGTTTAACTATTAACAGGCTTCATAAATAGTTATGGGACACTCTATATTGCCTTCCAGAATTGAAGGCTTGCTTTGGTTTGGTTCTGAGGAATATTTCTGATTTGTCAGTATTGAAGATACCTGCTGCTTCTATTTTATTTGAACGCTTGAGGAAAAGTAATTGGATTTATCTCTGCTTCCACATGGGGTTTATAATGCAAGTACCATAAATAAGACATCAGGATTGTGTCTCAGCTGTATTATTGAGAAGGCATTCTGAAGCATAACATTATGTAGAAACTTGAAATCAGATTTCCTCTTTCCCTGAGGAAGTTGAAAAGCCCAGTAAATTCTTGGAGCAGGTACTTGGCTTCAGGCCAAGAAACTAGGCATGAAGTGCTGGCTGCACTGTGTCTAAGGCTAGTTAAATCTGACTTCTCTAAATGCTTGGCCTCTAAATCTAAAGTTGGCTTGAAAAGATTACTCCTTGAAATTATGAATTCCTCTGGGTCTAGTGTTTTTCATGCAGAAAGCATGCCTAAAGGCTCTGCTTCTATATGACAATGATTTAAAAACCTGGAGCGACTTGACAAGAAAGGAAATGAATAATGAGACTGCTCAGATACAATTTTGCTGATTGTAGGTAAGCAAGGGAAGCACTAGTGCATTATATCTGGTGTGCATTTGCACACAGCATGCTTCATGTGTTTATTAATGACATCTTACTGCTATTAATGCATTAGCGTAGCCTGTGAACGTAATGTAAAAGATTTTGCAGCTGACAAATTAAGCCTTCATTCCAAGCTACTTGGAAAAGCCTTTAAGTTTAGATTATGTGAAGATAGTTATGTGAGGTTTCTAGTGTATATGCGCATCCTGGAAAATACAAACTGTACTCCTTTTTCCCCATTTCTTATCTAATGCGTGTAATTTGAATTTCAAGAAATAAGAGCTGACTACAGATGCAGAATAAGAGCAGAGGGTAGTAGGAGTAAGCAAAAATTGTTAACTGTGTGCAGTTAACACGCTGAGTTGTTGCATACAGTTCTGACGTAATAGAAACAAAACTTGTCTGAGTTAAATAAGCTTATGTTGGATTATGCAACAGATAAATATTAGCTTTTCATATTATAAGTACTGGGATTTCCTTGTAACTCCTTCTTTTATCCTCTTAATAGAGCTTACATAAGAGTAATATGAAACGTGCATGCGACAGTTTCTGTTCCTACTTAATTGTAAAATATTTGCATTTCAGCGCAAATCAAAGACAAAATTAAAGAAAGGGAAAAGAAGCAAAAAGAGAAGAAGAAGCACAAAATAATGAATGAAATCAAGAAAGAAAATGGAGAGGTCAAATTATTGCAGAAAGGTACGTTCAAAATGTTTAGTGGTATTTCATATTTTAGTGGCTTTAAAGTCTTTGGGATACTGAGTTTTAATACTATGTTTTCCATTCAACTTAAATGCCATTTTTCCTGATTAGTTGGTATGAGGGTTGCAAATTAAAGCTTAACTATAAATGTTAATTTTTTTGTCAACTGTGTTAAATACTGGAGATTAAAAATATAACTATCACCACAATGTTGCTTTTACAGTAGTAGCAAAGACTAGTACTTCAAGGAATGATATTGGTGATACCTACATCTTCTCTGCAGTTACTGAAGGAGGTTATCATTTTATATATTGTGGAGAAAAATGAATCCATGCCATATCTTATATCTAACATTAAATGCACAAAACTGAATAGCTAAGGAATTATAATTCAGGTACTTTGTCAAATACTAAAAAATGATGTGCAACAGGCAGTCTTAATTTTGGCTAATTTCTTCAATTTCATTTACTGTAATGGAGTGTAATTAAGATCATGTTCTCACACTTGCTTCTACGTCCACTGAATCTTAGAATTGTACAATAGTTGAGGTTGGAGGGGACCTAGTCCAATGCTGCTGCTCAGAGTAGGGTCAACTGGAACAGGTTGCCCAGGGCTATCAGACTCTGTATCTGCAAAGGTGGAGGCTCCACAATCTCTCTGGACAATCAGCGGTCAAATACTGATACTCTTGGAGTAAAAAAGTGTTGTCTTATGTTTAAAAGGAATTTCTTTTATTTCAATTTGTACCCTTTACCTCTTGTCTTGTCACTGGATGCCTCTGAGAATAGTCCTGCATCTGGGGAAGAATAACCCCATGCACTGGTACATACTGGGGGCTGATAAGCTGGACAGCAGCTTTGATGAGAAGGATCTTGGGACTCTGGCAGACAGTAAGCTGAATATGAGCCAGCAGTGCACCTTCATGGCAAAAAAAGGCCAACGGTATCCTGGGCTGCCCTAGGAAGAGCGTTGCCAGCTGGTTGAGGGAGGTGATCCTTCTGCTCTTCTCAGCACTGCTGAGGCTGCATCTGGAGTACTGTGTCCGGTTCTGGGCTCTCCAGTACAAGAAAGATACAGTCTTACTGGAGTGAGTCCATCACCTGGCCAAAGATGGTGAAAGGACTTGGAGCATCTAGTAGGGCCTGTTGCTGTAGGATAAGGGGTAATGGTTTTAAACTAAAAGAGAGTAGATTCAGACTAGGCATAAGGAAGAAATTTTTTAAGCTGAGGGTGGTGAAACACTGGAACAGGTTGCCCAGCGAGGTGGTAGATGCCCCATCCCTGGAAACATTGAAGGTCAGGTTGGATGGGGCTCTGAGCAACCTGATCTGGTTGAGATGTCCCTGCTTATTGCAGGGGTGTTGGACTAGATGACCTTAAAAGGTCCCTTCCAACTCAAACTATTCTATGATACTATTCTATGATTCTATTCTATGATCTTTCCTATGAGGAAAGGCTGAGACAGCTGGGACTGATCAGCCTGGAGAAGAGGAAGCTCAAGGGGGATCTCATTGATGTGTACAAACACCTGATGAAAGGGAATGAAGAAGATGGAGCCAGACTCTTCTCAGCAGTGATCAGTGACAACACAGGACGTAGTGGACACTAATTAAAATACGAAAAATACGAAATTCTGTCTGAATGTTAAGAAATAAACTTTCTTACTGTGAGGGTGGCTGAGTACTGGCACAGATGCGTACAGAGGTTGTAAAACCTGACTGGACACAGTCCTGGGCAACCTGCTCTAGGTGACTGTGCTCAAGCAGGGGGATTGGATTAATGATATCAAGAAGTCCCTTCCAACCTCAGTGCTTCTGAGTCTGGCTACATCTTTACACCCTCTCATCAGGTATTTGTACACACTGATAAAATTCTTCTTTCTCCCCGCTTTCTTTTCTCCATGCTGAACGATTCACTGCTCTGAGCCTCTCCTTGTGTGAGTGATGCTCTGCTCCCTTAATCATTTTTGGGGGCCCTTTGCTGGACTTGCTCCATTATGCCCATGTCTGTCTTGGACTCGCAAGCCTAGAACTGGGCATGATACTCCAGATGTGTCTCACCAGTGGTGAGCAGAGGGGAAGAATACCTGCCCTCAACCTGCTGGCAGTACTATTCCTAATCCTGTCCAGGAGGCTGCTGGCCTGCTTTGCCACAAAGGCACACTGATGGCTCATGGTCAGCCTTTCACCCACCAGGACCCCCAAGTCCTTCTGTGTTGGGCTGCTGTCCAGCCAGTTGGTCCTCAGCCTGTGCTGGCGCACGGGGTTCTTCCTCCCAGGTGCAGGACTTTGCATATCGCTGTGTCAACTTCCTGAGTCCACTGAGTTGGCCCATTTCTACAGCCTCTGAAGGTCCCTCTCACTGGCAGCAAAACCTTGTGGTATGTCTGGGTTACTCCAGTAGTAACTGTTTTCCAGCTGGACTTTGTGCTGCTGATCACAACCCTTTGAGCACAGCAGTTAAGCCAGTTCTTGAACCACCTCACTCTTCACTTAACCTAGGTCATTCTGCATCAGTTTTTCTGTGAGGATGTTGCTTATTTAAGTAGACCAAGTATTTTTTATCTGTTATTCTCAGACTCTATTTTTGAAATTAGGAACAAATTCCTGATACATTTTTCTGTTATCTTGTCTGCTGTAGTATTTCATTTACAAACAAAAAACTGAAACCCTTAAACCAAAACATTATCTTCAGAATGTTCATATGAGGTCAGAGGCATAGAACCCTGTAATTACTACATCACATACTATACTCTACGCACAGTTCCAAGTAACTGTATTGGCAACTATGACTGCTTAAAACCTTCGTTGATCAGATCTCAAGGTATCCGCGTAGACTGTGAAGAATGTGTAAGCTGGTGACTTCCTGTGAAAAGAACAGATGTGGCTTGTCGTTGCTGAGCATGAAAGGAAGTTGGTGGTTGAGATACTGAGCAATGCTTAACTGCCTCAACAATGAGGTTCTTCAGGTTTTGTTTGTGTACCAGGTTTTTCTTACCCTGTGTCCTATTTCTGTTGCCATTCAGCAGATGAGGTGGAAGCTGCAAAGACAGCAAGTCTTTTTATACAGATCTAATAAATGATACCTAATGGGGATGTTGGAACTCAAATAGTGCTTTATTTTCATGTTAATATAAAAAAGCATATGCACAAGGGCTGGTCTGAGCTAGCTGAGTAGCAGGATAGGTTATTCTCACAGAGAACAGTGCTATAAGTGCATTAGGTGTCTTATTCCTATTTCATAGATGTGATACATTATCAGTCAAGTATCATGTTTTAGGTTTTATTTAAGATGTTGGTGGGACGTGGTTTGTAGAGGCTATGTCTGGTTTGCCAGTATCCTGCAAAATTGACTCTTATTTCAGTGAAAGAAGGGAGCGTGTCAGGAGAGCAGTTATTTAGAGCAGACAGATCTTCTCCACTGGGTTCGTATCCTGTTCAGAACAGTAGCTCCGAATGTCTTTTGTGGGCCTCCAAAATCTGACTGGATGTGCTTGTATGTGCTGTGAAGTTTGTATAACATTTCCTGATTCCTTCTGCTGATCTGGCTTGACATCCTGGAAGCTGAGGGCAAGAGAGCAAAGGCGAAAGTTCTTTAAGATGCAACTTCTTGTATGTATCAGTGGTCAGTGCCTCTGTGACCTTCTCAAACATTTTAAACTTTTCATCTAAGGATATGTTCTTCCTGTGGAACAAAAGTTAAACTCCAAGCCCTTTTATTCTGAGCTCAGAATTCACTGTGTGGGCTTAGGAACAAAGATTTAGAACTAGTCCTACTTTCCTTTTCTTTGGGTTTTTGGTCTTGTGGTTGGTTTTGTGTGTGTATGTGTTGAGAGACTGCAGTGCTGGTCTCTAAAGACAGCTTATTTCCTTCTTCTAGGCATTAGATCTATATCTTGTAAAATGTTACTCTGACCGTCTGCTGAATGCTTTTCTTATATTGAGAATATTGTTAGTCTTCTGGTTTTTGTCTTTTTTAGTTTTTTCTTCTGTTTGTGACTTACTTTTGTTGAGGGGGTGGAGGTAATAGCCTACCTGACTTTGGACAGTTAAACTAGCTGTCCAAGATAAAAGGTGTCTAGTTACAGAAGAAGAGGTCATTACTGAGGGACTGATGCGTTTTGGGGGAGAGTTGGTGCATAAGCCTGATCTTGGTGCTTTGAGCTGAATGTGGAAGAGTTTATTTACATTAGGAAGCTTAGGGATGTAAGTGTTCATCTGCCTAAACTTGGGTTGCCCTTCTGTTGAAAGCAATGAGAAAACTTACCCACGTTGGAGAAGGGCAACTCTTAAAAAGGGTATTGTTGCAGTTCCTGAGGCTGCTAAAGGAAATGTGTTTGGCTCTTTCAGAGAGCCTGATGGCTTTTCATGTGCATCTAGAATGAAAAGGTTTTTTGTCATCCTTTTGCACTTGCAGATGTATTCTCTGTAGAGTAAGGCTATATAATTGCCCCTTTTTCTCTCAGTCTGTTATGTGGAAGGAAGAGCTCTGTTCTTGGAAAAAAGCTTCTTGGCACATGCATATTGTTAAAAATTTAGGAAATAAGTGATTTAAACTTGCTTTTAAAAAAAATCTGCAAAATGAAAAAGTTACCTTTTAGAAATGGGAAGTTTCATACAAAAAAAAATTAACACCAATGTGACGTGGCTGAGGGTTACTGGAGGTCCTGCAAAAAGAAAAAGGCTTATTTGTAAACAGTCCCAGTTGTGTTTTCCCTTTAAAAAAAAAAGTCAGTCCTGTTTTTCCTCATTATTTATATCAGAGTACAGCAATTTCTAAAAAAGCAGTAGGAGAAATTCTTAGTGTGTGTTTCTGCAAGATTAAATGCCTTGGTTTATGGCATGCCAAAATGCAGGGAAGAGGGGGAGAATGGACATCTTTATGGTGCTGGTATGAACATCTGTAAGTACAAATTGTTTTCTAAAGTGTTTTTTTTATTCTTCTGGAAGAAATGACATTTATTTTAATTGTACATTCTTACAAACCTTTTAGATTTTTTTTATAGCTGGGTTTTGCACAGAAATAATTCTAAAATTGGTATATTGAAGATGAGATCTACCTCTGAGTCATACTGCATGCTTTTTCCCATCCACTATGTTTGATCTTTGTGTGTCTTTAGGGAAAATACTGAAGGATTTGTATGCAATGTGCTTTAGTTGATGGGACATTGAGGCGATGGGAAGGACTGAGGTAAGAGTGCCGGGAACACAACCCACCACCCTGATTTGCCTGTAATACTGATTTTGCTTCACAGTCCTTATGCACCAAGTTATCAACTTTTACGAATAAAACATGAGTATAGGGTGAAACACAGATGTAAAGTACAGCTAGGATATGTGCGATGAGATTGCTGAGAGCAGAGCTCTTCAAAGTTGCAGTGGGCATCAAACATTTTTTCGAAAGAATGTATTAAATCATTTGCTTACCTTTTTGTGTAGCTGGTGGATCAGTTTTCTGGAGATGTCTTTCTGCTGCTTGCTCTTGGTTCCTTCCCATCCCTTTACATGAGTGATTCATTTCTACCCCTAAAATTGCTGCTGCCCCCATTACTCCTTCTGTTCAGCTAGTGCATTCAGTTGGCTACGCAAATCTCTGGGAACCTAAAAGGAGCCAACAGTGCTGAACTGGAGCAGTCCCTACTGTTGTCCAGGCAGGGTGAGACACTGTCAGCGCATGCTGCCTTGGGATGGAGCAGATGGCAGCTGGAGGGAGAGCTGTGCTGTAATAGCTTTGAAGTGTGTCTTGCTGGAGGTGGGGGTCTGGAGCTTGAGGCAAAGACTTCTGGTACATCAGTGAAAAGCAAAAGTCAAGTCTCTTTCTACCACTGCGTGCAAAATCTATGCAGGTTAAAAGGTTTCCATGTGATTTTTTTTTTTTTTTTTTTGGTTTGGAAGAGATCTGAAATACTGATCTGAAGGCTGTGGGTACAAATTATGATAGGCTGTGTGTAGCATATGCAGCATATTATTTGGAACTTCTTTTTATGGTGACGACTGGATATAATTGTAGTTTTTTAGTTACTTTATTTCAAAGACAAAGAATTAAAAGTAATACTTCAGAGAGAATTGCAATGCTGACACATTTATAGGAGCTCTTCCTTTGAGAACAGTGTTTCTACCTTCAGTTTATTGCTAGTAAATGAAATGTCTTCGGGTAAGTTGCTAGGCTGGGTGCATGCAAAATATTTTTTTGTTGCCCTGTGATTGTATTGTATATGTGAAGTGGGTTTCATTTCTAATTTCCATGCTACAGATTAAGTGGTCAGTTCAGAGAAGAGGTCTGGTTCTATGTGGGTTACTCTACTGTTTTTAAAGTTCTTGCACAGCAGGGTGAAAAATGCTGCTAGCAGAGTCTGTTTGCTGCATTTGCTGCTTGAAGTGGAAGGCTTCACTGAATAAAGATGATTAAATCAGCACTTTTTCATCCCATTGAAGCTTTCGTGATAAGTGCAGTTGTTGGGAAGATAAGGGAGGAAGCATGTTAGGATCTTCCTGTGTGGCTCTGATGGGTAAGAGACAGTTATCTTAATGAGCTAAACATGGTACAAGTCAACGTATATCTTCGTAGCAACTTTTATCACACTCTGTGTTTGTATGCCTATAAGTGTCACTTTCTGAAAATCCTCAATAGCTGTTTTCAAGGTGGTTGTGACTATCTAACTTCCAGGAGGGCTGAGACAACATAAAATAGGATTATTTGATGTATTTTAGGCTTGACTCTTCTTATGTTTAATAGTCAAACTTTCAAGCCTATAAATAGAACAAGATAGCTGTCAGTTCTCATTTGTACTCCTGCTGTTTGGTTTGTTTCCTGGGCTGTGTACTCAGACACCTTGAAGTTATGTTTGTTTTCAGCACATGGTCTATTAGCTTTTTCAACCTGTCAGCAGTTGATCTTGCTCATCTTTATTTGCGGACTGTTCAGAATTCCAGGTGCATGTTTTAACTCTATTGAAGTCAACTGTTCTAATCCTTTTGAACTATTTTGTAATATGTTTTTCATTAACTCATCAAATTATTATATTTATTGAAAAATATATACACAATTTGTAATACATTATGATATGTTAAAATAAAAATAAAAAATTCTGTCACTTAAGTTAACTCTCTGGCTGGTACAAACTTGAGGGTTTTTAGGATCTAAAAGGCTTTTCATGGTTTTCCTTGTGCTGGGTGGCTTTCTTTTTTAATTTTTTGTTTGTTTGCTACTGTAAGTGGCAGTGCCTCCAAGAACACTTGTACTCTCTACGACTGCATATTTAATTTATTTACTGGTGAATGGCATCTTGGCTGCTCCTGTTCTAAGCTATTTTTTTAGTTGTTTGTGGTTATGAACTTTAAACTCATTGGAAGATCCAGGGGGACACTTCTGCAGTTTGGACTGGGATTTCTGCGTTGACTGTTTAAAGACTCGGCCTGAAGAGCTGTAGCAGAGCTGAGTCATCATAAATTTCTAGTATGTTAGTAGCTTTAGTCTGGATAGCAGTGAGAATGCTAGAAAATGCTTGAGTCATGTGTCTGGCCATGTGGGATTATGAGAAGAAAGTTAAGATCATTAATTGGAGGTTACTTCTTACCTATCCCCCTATTGGAGAGTACTAGGCAGAACGTCTAGTAGTACTGCAGTAGGAGGTAGTTGGTACAGGACCAACCCAAAGACTTAAATATTATGTTTTGTAGCTGATGACAGAACAACCATGCTGATCTCTCACTGCAAAACTAGTAGTATACTTGCAGCTAGCTGATACTGCTGTGACTTTTTGTGTGCTGTAGAACAAGTGGTAAGATGCTGTGTTCCAGTCCTTCCGTTCAGTTGAAAAATCTAGGAAATGGAGTCCCTGTTTAGGCTCCTCTGCATTCATGTTCTTTCCTCTGTGCTCCTACCCCCCACCAAGTGCTCCTCAGCTCTGTTAAATTTTGGTGACTGAGTTCTCCTAAAGTGAGGAAGTGAAAACTGACTTTAATTACTGGCTGCAGTTAAAAATGTTTGTACCTTCCTGATCCTAGCTGTCAGCTTGAAAACTGTGGGAAAAGAACAATTTAGTGTTCTTATCAATGTTGGTTTTTTTTAAACTTCTGAAGTTCCCCCCCAATAATTCTAGGGGCTGTGACCTCAAAGTTGAGAAATACTGCTCTAGTTGAAACAACTGAATGAAATAAAAGGATTGTGGCTTCTGCTTATGGAAAATTTCAGATCAAATGATCTCATGGACAAAACACAACATAAAATAAACTTCAGCTAATTTCTGAGTTTTCTTCTTATAAAAACTCACATTTGGAAGGAATCTGTAGTTACCAGAGTTCAGGTTGCCTAGCATCAATTTAAATTATAAGTATATATTATCGAGTAATAGCAGAGCATTGGCTTATTTGCATAAAATTTGAACAGTTCTGAATCTCCATCCTTAGTAATAAATAAGTCCTGTGCTGTGAGTGACAGGGATATTGTGGCACCACAAGAAATAAATTTACTGAGTTACCTTGAAAGATCATGTAGATGTATCATGTAGATGTATGCAGTGGCAGAAATACTTGTGGTACATTAGGCCCGACTTGCCTAGAAGATGGTTCTGTTATTGGTGAGTATGTGCATGCATGAACAGAATGAACACAAATTTCCATTAATAAGGCCAAGTGCCGGGTCCTGCACTTGAGTCACAACAACCCCATGCAATGCTACAGGCTTGGGGACAAGTGGCTAGAAAGCTGCCCAGCAGAAAAGGACCTGGGGGTGTTGATTGACAGCTGGCTGAAGATGAGCCAGCAGTGTGCCCAAGTGGCCAAGAAGGCCAATGGCATCCTGGCCTGTATCAGAAAGTGTGGCCAGCAGGAGTAGGGAGGTGATTGTGCCCCTGTACTCAGCGCTGGTGAGGCTGCACCTTGAATCCTGTGTTCGGCTTTGGGCCCCTCACTACAAGAAGGACATTGAGGTGCTGGAGCGTGTCCAGAGAAGGGCGACGAAGCTGGTGAGGGGTCTGGAGCACAAGTCTTATGAGGAGCGGCTGAGGGAACTGGGGTTGTTTAGCCTGGAGAAGAGGAGGCTGAGGGGAGACCTTATCGCTCTCTACAATTACCTGAAAGGGGGTTGCAGAGAGGTGGGTGTTGGTCTCTTCTCCCAAGTGACTAGCGACAGGACAAGAGGAAACGGCCTCAAGTTGTGCCAGGGGAGGTTCAGACTGGATATTAGGAAAAATTTCTTTACTGAGAGGGTAGTGAAGCATTGGACCAGGCTGCCTGGGGAGGTGGTGGAGCCACCCTCCCTGGAGGTGTTCAAGGAATGTGTGGACGTGGCATTGCGGGACATGGTTTAGTGGGCATAGTGGTGTTGCGTTGATGGTTGGACTTGATGATCTTACAGATCTTTTCCAACCTTAGTGATTCTGTGATTTCTTTGAAAATACAGTGCAGGTTTTATAACTCCATCCTCGTGCAGATATTGCTAGCCAAATAAGAGCAGAAGCAAAATGAAAATTTTGCTGTTCTTTGGTCTTTTACACTCCAGTAAAGTGTAAGCTCAGTCTGCTTTTTTTAACATCAGATCAAGGGGAAAGTTGCTGTAAACTTCTATATGTGCTGAGGGTTTTTCTCCCCGCCCCCTGCCCCTGTTATTCCTCGTTGTTGGAGTCCCAAAGGAGTTCTCTGACTCACCTTAACTAAAAGACTGTTTTAATACAAGTGAAAATTCTTACTTATGTTTCATGTTTCTGAATCATGCAGTGGAAAAAGTTTTTTGTTTACAGGTGTTTCAGTAGCTGTGCTTGTCTGAATGCATCTCAGAACACATAGAGACAGAAGATGCCACGCACTTCAAAATGGCTACTTTCTTGGCTGAAATTAGATTCCAGCAGTTGCACGTATGTGTATGAATGTACTCACCTTTATTGTGATTGCTGGTGAAGACTCTGAAACATCTGTCTGGAAGTTTTTGGGTTGTGAGTGTGTGCCTCAATAGTAACTATTTCAGAGGTGAAATAATTTAGCTTGCATCAAGCACAGCGCTGCTGCTGCCAAATCTTGCTTAAAACAAAGCTAATTTGGATATCTTGGTATTACAGTGTTTGGATCTTTATTTAACCTTTTGGATTGCTTGCTTACGTTTTCACCAAATTCTGTATGTCTGCTGTGAGGCAACTTGATTACTGCCCTAGGGAGACATTGAAGGCAGCTGTTCTTTTTTGGTGTCTGTTAGCCAAGTGTCAAAGCAGCATTATTGGTTTTGGAAGAAGCAGCACATTCTGCTTTAAAGTATTTTGATATATGCAGCAGAGGAGTGACTGAATGAGTGTGTTTCTGCTCCTCTCTACAGCTAATGCAAAAGAGGAGTAAGATGAAAGTACTTTATTGGGCATTGCTGATAGCAATCCCAGTATTTCAGCAAACTAATTCCTTTTGTTATTGAAGTCTTTGCAACTTCTGAGCAGCTTTAAACACCTGCTTCAGAGTGGATCTTTGAAATTCAGCAGACCAGAAGCCTTAGGCTAGAAATGTGCTGCTTCCTCGTTTTGTGAAATTCTATTCAAGCTTTGCTGAGAACTACTTTTAGTAATCAGTTTTCCATTTCATGTTTGTATTCCTCAGGAAAACTTTGGCTGTATGCAAAAATAATTGAACACAAATATTTTAAAGTTGGGCATATGTTGATCTGTTTGACTGTTGTCAAAGCAGTATTGGGAACTGGCATTGTACAGTGAGTATGTGGGTGGTGCTGTAATAAAGGATAGAGGGAAGAAATTGTAGTCTGATCCATATTACAGTTAAATATACCTTTAAAAAAGCAAGCTGAGAAATTGTGTAACTTCAATGTTAAATTTAAAAGTTGAGGCTTCTGGGTTAGGAAACTTTCTATTTAGGTTTGCCAGGAACTTGGTCCTGTCTCATATACGTGTTAAGACAATGGTGGGGGGATTTTTTTTACCCTTGAAAACTCAGCCTTGTTCAGTGCTTGGAGTGGACAGGTGAAGGTGTGGTGGGTGGTGTAGCTAAGCAGATCAGGTGGTTTGCTGCCACTGATGAGGGGTGGGTTCTGCTACTCCTCGTTGCCTGCTATCAGTGGTCTCCATGCTGTAGTTCCTGTCTGACAATGCCGTGGACCAATT
Organism: Gavia stellata; assembly: GCF_030936135.1. Taxonomy (NCBI): domain Eukaryota; kingdom Metazoa; phylum Chordata; class Aves; order Gaviiformes; family Gaviidae; genus Gavia; species Gavia stellata. The sequence continues at coordinate 13,831,598 of NC_082597.1, read as the reverse complement.
CTGTTCACTGATCCAGCAGCAAAGTGAATAGTTTTCTGCTGAGCCATTAGGTTAAGTCAATTTACCGTGCAATTAAATGAGCATCAGTCAGTACCAGGAATGGTGTAGGACTGTGTGCCAGGAGCAGTGGCCGAGGAGAGTGGGGAGTTGGACTGTACCTGTCTGTGGCAATGAGCCCTTAGATTGCTCAGCTGTATCATTTGAAGGATGAACAAATAATTATGAACTTAACATTTTTCCAGTCTTTCAGTATTTAATTTAATATTATAATATAAATATCACTTTCTCTATGAAATACGGTGTCCAAAGTATCTGAAAATAATTTTTCCTAAGTACATCATTTGCTGCCAGTGTGAAAATGGAGAGTTCTTGACAGAATTTGTCTTGTGTATGCAGTAGCATAAGCTTGTGAGAGTTTGAGAAAGGCTCAAAAGAACTAAGCGGTTTTTGAAGTCATGTTATCTTTCAATTTTTGCTTGAAGTGCTTTTAGAGAACTAAGTTTTACTCTTGTTGGTATGTAATTTTTTTCTTGAAGTCTTTAATTCTAGTAATGTTTTGAAAAAATCCCGTTTGGAATCCCCATTCTCTTCTGACTTCTGTGTTTTAAGGCTTTTTTCCCTCTCAAGTGGCATCACTAGCTCCGACCCTTGAAGAAGGGATTCATGTTTGTCTCCCAAGGATAGACACTGCCCATTTTGATTTTATTTCTGTTTCCAGTTGCAAGTAGCAGTTCAGGGGTCTCTGCTACTTACCATCGTAGATCTTCTGGTGGTTTTTTGTTACACAGCCTTTTGTTCCTTCAGTGACTGTTGCTTTCTTGGTTTCTAATTTTTCAGAATTAAAAATGGCCTCAGTTCTATCCTTTTTGGTATTTCTATCCTTTTTGGTATACAGAGATCCAAAAAGTTCTGTGGAAGAGAAGAGAGTTGTGTTCAGAGATGAGAGGTTGCTAGAAAATACTTACTTGGTTCCAAATTGTGGACAGCATTTTTACAGCTTCTCATGATTTGTGAAAGTGTGTACTGATGAAATTTAATACTTGATATATGTGTAAATGGCATAACCCTTGTGGTCTGTGATCAAAAGTGAAAACATCTATATTATTAAAATATTTGTATTTAAAGCTGAACAGAAAATTTCTTTTCAAGCTGGAAGGAGGGCTGTGTCGGATACCAGAAAAAGGATTATTTTTATCTTGTGGTTAAGAGCTTTTTTCCCTTCTGAAGGTTTCATGGAGATGGTGTGAAAACAAACACAGAGAATGATAAATGTTCTTCACTTTAAAAATGTCATAGTGTAATCCCTCTTAAGAAGGCTTTGAGTACTTACGTAGGTGTATACCAAGTTAACTAAAACATATTTTTACAACTGGTTTTGAGTGCAAACCTTTTGGGATATGTTTATGTGAACTTTGCATAATTTGACACTGATTTACATTCCATCTATCTGACTTTAATTGTGTATGTTACATTGGGGTGTTTTTTCTGTCTTAAAAGCACCACTGCTTTTGAGACCATGGCTTTGCTCTTTTGGGTGCTGTTTACTGATGATTAAATAGAACAGACTATTTCAGTTGGAAGGGACCTACAATGATCATTTAGTCCAACTGCCTGACCACTTCAGGGCTGACCAAAAGTTAAAGCATGTTATTAAGGGCATTGTCCAAATGCCTCTTAAACACTGACAGGCATGGGGTGTTGACCGCTTCTCTAGGAAGCCTGTTTTGTAGTTGAGTCGTTCTGTAACCTTAAAAGTGGGCGTGGGTGGCTTAATGTATTTCACAGATGCAGCTATGTAAAAAAATAATTAAGTGATGGATTAAAAAACCAGCCACCACATGTTGCAGGAGGAGTCAAATGAAATTGATTTAGTCAGTAAAACTTCTTGGAAGATACAATCAAAGGCAGGGAGTGCGACAGATTGAAAGGGGAAATCATATAATCTTCCTTCTCGTACTGTAGAAACAGAAGTAAAAAATTTTTGAGATAGTTTTGCATACACACAGATTCTTAGCCGTCTTTTATGTAAGTACTTTACATTTCAAGTAGTAATAATGGAATGGAATTTAGTAGCTGGATGTTCAGCAAGGATATATAGATGATGATCTTCAGTCTTAAGGTTTTCTTTGGTGATTATAGACATGCTGAAGTATGAGAGAGCAGTTTGGCTCTTGCCATGGCAAATAGCTTCTTGCTTTAAACTTACAAGTTGTTGTATTTGTTGCCAGTTATATTACTGCTCATTGTACACCAATGAATATAAATTTCCATCCTTTCCCTGCCATGCTTAAGTCCCAGATCTGAGTGACTAGTCCCTACAAAAATCTGAGCTCCATTTGAGAACAAGTGAAGTGGGTTGACAGGTAACCCCTGCTTTCCCCTGCCTCACCTTGCTGCAGCATTCAGTGCTATAATTCCATATTTTCTATATTCAAACTAACATAATATCTGGAAATGTTTGACTTCTTTATGATATCAGTCTGTATAGCAACAAATTTTCGTGTTTAGAGTGAAACAATTTTAAAATGGTAAGTTAAAGTATGTTTAAGAGTTTGAAATACCTGTAGACTCTGGGATGCTCTCTAGTTGTGGATTCCTGCAGTCAGGAGGAGGGAAGAAATTGTGTATTCTTTAGTCTGTATTTTGAGGTTTGGATTGAGATTTCTAAGCCTATAATATGGAACTTCCCACCGTCATAAACCATTTCTTTGTTTTTATTTCCCCCGAATGGAACTGGTGCTGTAATGACACCATTACAGTACCCTAGAATGTGAGCAGTAGGTGCTTTTTGTCAGGTGATGACATTTCACTCAAGTACCCTGGCACCCTTAATGAACACCAGGGGAGGTTTAGACTGGATATTAGGAAAAATTTCTTTACTGAGAGAGTGGTCAAACATTGCAACAGGCTGCCCAGGGAGGTTGTGGAGTCACCATCACTGGAGGTGTTCAAGGAACGTGTGGACATGGCATTGCGGGGCATGGTGGTGTTGGGTTGATGGTTGGACTTGATGATCTTCCAGGTCTTTTCCAATCTTAGTGATTTTGTGATTCTGTAATTATTTTCAGGACTCCTCTAAGGTTGAGGTGGTTGGTTGTACATGTGTTGCTGCTCTTTCTGGTCTTTCCATGCCCACTAGATTGGAAGACTTTTGTGGCAGAAGGAAGATGTTAACAAAGAAGTCATGAATATTGCATCTACCAATGAAGCAGTCCTGTTGCAGAGGCCCATGCTGGTTTTACATTAAATTTAGCCTAATGAAAGGACAGATTTTCATGAGGATACTGTGTCTTTTGGCAGTTGAACTTGGTTAGCTAAAAGTGGAATTGTGCTCATAGAGTATGCTATGTTAAATCTGACTTAGAGTGAAGGGAGTCTTTGTAGCTCTTAACTATGTGGATTAGGTTAAGAAACCCTAGAGCCCACTTCCTTGTTTGGGCTAAGTAAGAAATGAGTGACCTCAGGGCACTTCTTTCCCCCTACAACATGAGAAAATAGAAGCTAGAGAGATAACTAGCTTGCCTGCCTCCGCTTCAGAAATCCCGGAGGTATGTAGCTGCTGTCACAATCCTCAAGAGGCTCAGAGGCAAGTGTCTTAATTGCTTGTTCTCCTTTCCAGTATGTGCACCTTCTGTATCCAAACCTCTTAATTATCAGAAAGAATGTGTTATTCCATGCATCAACAGTTGTGGGGTTTTTTCTTTTCTTTTTTTTTTTTAAGGACTTTTGTGAATTACTTGGGCTGAGGATGGCAAGCTGAAAATAGTCTACTACAGCATAGTACAGACTGGCTAACTTAACTCTTGGTAATTTGAGATTATTTAGAAATTGTGTATTTCATTGCAAGACTAAACTTCTAAACTTCTGTGTCTGAACCTGCAGATCTTGACTTGCCTGTTGTGAATATAATTTTGCGCTCTAACATGCCCAGTAATTTGATTTATAAAATTGTGAAGTGATTTCAGCCACTAGACTTTAGGGCAGTGTAGTGACGGGGTTTTTGGGCTACCGTGTTTATTACTTGCAAAAAAACCAAGAACCAAACCCAAAAGCACTTGCAGAAAACCACTTTAAAATAAGGGAGAAGATTTACCTTGGGGAATCACTTGAACATATCCCCAAATGAGTACTTTTGGCTTTAGGCCATTACAGTTTGTTTTCAGTTCAGCTTGCATATTATATAAACTTGAAGCTAGTTTCTGTTTTGTGAGGTTTTGGGTTTTGATGGTTGTTTTTTGTTGTTGTTTGGTTTTGTTTGTGGTTTTGTTTGTTGGTTTTGTTTAAACTTCCTTTTTTTTTTTTTAAGAAGTATGGGGTCAGCTTTTAGATGTTTCTGCATGTATTGCAATAAAGTTTATTTAGTTCTGGAAGAATGACTATGTAAAGCCATCTGACAGATAGGTCTGGCAGTGGCATCTTGTGAACAGTTTGCTGATGATGGTTGATACTCATTCACCATTTCTAAACCCCTTGTTTGGCAACATCTGTTGACAGCTGTCATATAGTGTCTCTGAACTTTCTGGTACAGTTATTGCTGATGACCAGTTAAGGGTATGATTAAGGGTTGTGACTCATCATGAAAGCAGCCTTGGGAAACTTGTTTTTTTTTTGTGATTGCCTCCCCCCCAGCTTATTTGTCAGTCATAATGTGAACATGGCAGGTGTCTCTTACTATTCATTTCAGTAAGATACACATTGTGACCCTTGGTATTGGTTTCTGGTCTTTGTGTGCTGCTGTGAGGGTTTTGGTAACTTCAAATCCTGATCTTTAAGTATATATTTTGTATATGAAGATACTTAAGAAATTTTTTTTTCATCTCAACAGGTGGGAAGGAGAAGCCAAAAACCAATGCAGAAGAGCTACAGATTAAAAAAGTTAAGAAGAAAAAGAAAAAGAAACATAAAGAGAACGAGAAGAAGAAGCGTCCAAAAATGTACAGCAAATCCATTCAGACCATCTGCTCAGGATTGGTTTCTGATATTGAGGATCAGGAAGCCAAAGGCATCATAGATGATCATCTTAAGGATTTCAATGGGAAAAATATGGATCCCAAGAAGGACTGTGAGTCCAAGATACCAGAGAACAGTGAGTTTCCATTTGTCTCGTTAAAGGAGCCACGGGTTCAAAATAAACTCAAAAGGTTGGACACATTGGAGTTCAAACAGCTGATTCATATTGAGCACCAGCCTAACGGAGGTGCATCAGTTATCCATGCCTACAGTAATGAACTCTCCCACTTATCTCCTGTGGAGATGGAGAGATTTGCAGAAGAGTTTGTGGGTCTGGTTTTTAGTGAAAATGAAAACTGTGCAGCTTACTATGTAATGGGTATTGTTCATGGGGCAGCTACTTATTTACCTGACTTTTTAGACTACTTTTCGTTTAATTTTCCCAATTCACCAGTGAAAATGGAGATTTTGGGAAAGAAAGATATAGAGACAACGACTATGTCAAATTTTCATGCTCAGGTAAGAGGTTATACATTTTACTTTCTAAAGTCATATAATGGTTTCAAACAACTGTGACCGGGTTTTTAGAATACAGTTACTATTAGCTGTGCTGTGTGGATGATGCAAAAGACTAGAAACAAGGGAGTTCTTTAATAAGTTACTTCTGCAGTATTGATGATAAGAAACCTATTAACTGAGACATAAAGTTGAATTTTTATGCGGGAGGGGAATTGTTTGCATGCATGTGTGTAGGTTTCTTTGGATTTGTTTCTGTAGCTGAAGCTTAACCGTGAGTTTTGGAGGGTTAAAATGTTTTAGCTGTGGCTGTCTGGGCATCTGAACTGTAGTTTATCTGTATGAACTTCTTCATAAAACTGAAATGCTTTAATACGTTAGAACAATGTTATACATAAAACCTGTGTAGGGCACAGTTAATTAGTTGCATTTGTAGTTTGAGACTTCTAAATCCATCCTTAAAGGAGAGCTTAATGGTGATTAACATAGCTACTAATTTGATCCTTACCCCTTCACATTTCCCCCCCAGTTAGTTGTATTCTCTTGAAAGTTGTTATGTGGCAAAATGGCAGGCAGCTTTTGAATATATTTTTTTTTTTTAATTTTCTGGAGAGATACTCTTTCAACAACAGCTACAGATTAAACATCACCTCTGTTATTTATTAACTTGCTGTAGAAGATATATTACTGTTGCATATAAATTATTTATATTTCAGGTCTTAAGTTCAGGGAGAAAAAAATTCTAGCTTTCTTAGAGTGCCACCTTGGTGATGAGGGTATTATGTAAAGCCCATACAGATGTTTGGAAAGAATTTATGAAGAAACTCAATCCTGTTTTCTATTTTATCAACTTAAGCTCATAATTGCCTTTTTAACTCCCTATTTGTGAATTTAGGTGTTGTATGGAACACCTTTAAGCTATTTTAGTCTTCACTTTTTAGACAATTATGAAGAGTTCAAATGTAAGTTATAGTGTCATCTTTTTGATGAAAAACATGCTTTTTTTCCTTCAGCTACATAAACATTTGCATGGAACACTATTACATTTATTGACAAATTTCAGGTGTGTGTTTATCCACAAAGATATGCAGAACTGAAATGTTGCTGCAAGAGAACATTTGCAGTGCTGGTTAAGAAAACATCCATGAATATTCTGTGAAATATATTCACTATTTCTTTTTCAGTATGCAAACTGAATCATTACTTTAATAGTAAAAATCACAGAACATATTATGAGCAGCTACCCAGAGCTGCTCCGTCTTAGGTAATTTTATATAAAAAAAAAAAAGCTTCATCTGTCTTTAAGTATGTTCTCTAAGTCCAACCTGTTGTATTGGGCAGCATTAATGCAAGTATAGCTGTATACTAGTATCTGCCCTAAGGAAATAGTTAGGAAAAGCCCAGATTTTAATTTTTGTGAATTATAATGGAATTATTTTACTGAAAGGATGGATTAACTTGGCATTACAGTGGTATCATCAATATCTGTAGTTAAATCCGTCTTGTGGTCATTGGGGTTGAGATAATAATTTCCCATTTTTCTGTAAGTGAAGGAGGAACAGACAGAGAATGTAGTAGATTAAAGAAGCCAAACTGTATTATTACAGCATTCAACTGGTCAACTTCATAGTCTGTTTTCTAACCTATGTTTTTCTTGGCTGGAGGTTTAGTTCTGGTATCTTGTTTTCCTTTGTTTTCTGTCAGTTTTTCAGTTAGTTTTTGTAGCATTTTATCACCTGTCAGAGTTTGGTTGCTTGCCAGAAAATGCTTGGCTCCTTGTATTTTTGTGTAATGGGTATAATGTGTGTGAATAATGTATACAGGTGTGCACCAGACTTACTCATATCTTCTGTACAGCATCGCTGTTTCTTGGAATATTTAAGTCAGTATCTTGGTTGCCTAGCTATTGATTCTATTTTTCCTTATGATTTCCTTATTTTTTGTTTTATTCTGGCTGCTTATTTTGTCTTACTCAGGTGATTTGCTACATTTGAAAGAATTTTTTTTTTTTAGCTTAGTATTCTCCTTTCTGACTGGGGCCAGTATCAAAGATGTCTCGGAAGGAGTGTGAGAATCTAATAGTGATGCTGTGTCAGAGTGCTCATCCTCCAGGGATATGACAGGACCTTTTTGAATCTGAGAGTTGTGAATTTTGTGGTTTTAATCTTCAGCTGTATTTTTTTCTGTGTGTGTGTAAATTTCGGATTCATTAGTATCAGTTACTTCAGTTTTCTGCCTCTACCTACCTCTATAAAAGGTACTTAATGATTGCATAACTTCTTACATTTTTTGCAGATTGATAATATTGTCCTGTCTCATTGAGTTCTTTGTGAGTCTTAAAGGGATTCTAATTTGCTGTTTCAGTATATTTCAATGAAATTTTAAATGTAGTTTTCTGTTCCTATACTGCAAAAGCTTTGTGCTGCTGTGTTGCCTCTTGTCCTGAGCTGCTTGAGCAATGTCTAGCAGCTGTGTAGTCTCAGTTGAGAGGTGAGTCACTTTCTGATGTCGAAGTAGGAACTTAGTTTTATCAAGTCTGGTTTGAGTATCTCTCTCAACCTTCTTTAGCCTTAAGAAACTTGGGTATTGCTTTGCTAATTTTAACTAAAACACTGAAATGAGGTTCACCTCAGTACATGAGGTTCTTCCGTTGTTTTTGAGAACACATTGTAGCACATGTAATCAGTCTGACAAACATTAAGTATTTAAAAAGATCTAAAAAAGTATAAAAAATAATAAAAAGGAGGGATGAGGTAAGCCTGAAATGGAAAGTATTATACGGTATTTTATCAGAGTTTTTATTTCTCAAGCTGATTATTTCAGTACTACTCAGTAAAATTCCACCTCCTGTTCTGCGGCAGATGAGGTTTTCTGGTTTTAAGTAATGCGTATTTTCAAGTCACCGCGTTCTGTGGTAAGAGACAGATTCCACAGTAAATTCTGCTGTCGAGATCAAAACTGTTGGAGTCATCCTAAGTCTACCTGGAAAGTTTGCATCCTTCGAGTAATTTAGTTAGTTTTCACAATTGTAGAGTTAAAAATGGACTCCTCTCAGCTTCCCAATATACCTGTGTCAAACAGAAGTAATATAGTTTCACTTGTTAGGAGATGAGAAGTGGGTAGAAGCTGTGGGAATGGTTACAGCAGATGTAGGAGAGAGGAGTGGTTCTGTCTCATCAGAATTAGCTTTTAAATTTTGGGGGCAGAAGAATTGGAGTTTTTCATCACCTAGCTTGGGCCTATGTTTAAGTACTCCTTAATTCCTAAAAAATGTTTAGGTTAGTAGAACAGCTCTGTTTCTGTGAACTGTCTGTAAGGCTTAGTCAGACTGTTTCTATAATTGGGCAAAATGGAATTAGTCTGCGTATCCTTGTAGCCAGTAAGTCACTCTTTCAGGCCATGGAAAACTGTCTGCTGTAGGTACATCCCTAGGCTCCATTTGTGTAGATGGCAACACCTGCATCAGTTACCAGATAGCTGTGAATCTTACTTGTCAGGCTCTTATGTGGATTTCAAAGAACATAAATAATCAGTTTTTGCCACCTTCTTGCAGCTTGCATCACTTCAGTTAAGCTATTCAGTGCTGTTGAGCCAATTGCCTGTAATATTTTGAACCCATCGCTGTGTCCTCATGCTGGGCAAGCCTAAATTTTCACTGCCTTGCTGAAACCCCAAAGCTCATGCTTCATGTTTAACCATAACAATACTTAGCGGATTGATTTTACTGTGCTTCAGTCTTGTCCCAGAGGCAACTTCTCAATGCAGGTGAAGTAAAATGCTGAGCCATACCCAACAATTCCTGTGCTTCAAGACAAGATTGACTATTGTTAAGCCATATCTGACAAATGCTTGTCTGATGTGTTTGCTGGAGATCTCTAGATGATTCCACACTTCCAAAGAAATCTGTTGAACAATCTTTTTTTCTTGTTTGTCCTCTTATATTAATCCTCCTGCCAATCCTTTTATTCTGATCTTTAGTGGACAAGGTAAACAGTTTATGCTTTTTTTGTGTTCTCTGTATTTGAAGATTGCTTAATAGCTCCTTTTTTTTTCCCCACTCCCTAGATTAAGTAATGTGAGTTATTTCAGTCTACCATTACATGTTATACCCTTATTGGTCTTACTGCTCCCCCCTTATGCTCTCTTCAGTCATCCCTATTTCTTAAAATACAGCACTGAAAATGGACTCTCTGTGCCTATTGTATTGTTGTCAAGGAGTATGAGAAGATTGCTTCAAGTGTCTTGCAAGTTACTGCTTTTTGTTACCTACTGATGCCTTTTTCAGAGCAGTTTGTGATCTGCTGGAGCAGCAGCTCCTGCTAAGTGAGTCACTCCCCTTTTCACGTTTATGCAGTTAATTATATATATCTGCATGTAGTTCTTTGCTTTTATTCAAAGTGGATTATATCTTATGTATTCAGATCCCTTCTCCAGTTTATCAAAGACCTTGTTAGTTTTGATCCTTTCCTGTAGTAGGCTTGCAGCTTTGTGTTACCTGCAGGTTTTATAAGCATACATTGCGTTCAAAAGAAAGGTCCTTGCTGCATGCCACAAAATTGGTCCTTTCATAGTGATAGTTATGTGAATGCAGACAAATGAAAACTGCCCACTGTTTGTTACTAGACCATGTTTCTGTAGCAGTTTTGAGAACATAATGCATATGTCAAGCAAGGTGTGTACTGGTCCTCTGAAAAAGCCTATCCTGTCATAGAAAGGTAGGTTAGTTTGGCTTGATTGGGTTTTTTGACATGTCCATATTTATTAGCTTTTACCATCTTATTTTCTAGGAGGTTAAGACAGGATTATCTAGCTAACTGTGTTTTCTGGAAATGGAAACTAGGCTAAATGGTCTCCAACTCTTCTATGTCTTGGTTCTCTTGACACCTGTTTCTTTAAGATGGTATGTTTATCTTCTTCCAGCTTTGAAGAATCTGTTTTGTGTTTTGAGTTCTCATTCATTTATTAAAACTGTTTCTTTTTAGCTTCCTGCCTTCGTACTGTAGGCTATGTGAAGATACTCATCATTAAGCCCATTCAGTTTAGGGAAGGTTGTATTTTACACTGCTCAGTGTGCAGTTGAACAAACTGTCAGAGCCAATCTAGTGCATGTTGATAGGGAATGTCCTCCTTGCGTCTTTCCTCCCAGTTATGTGTTCTTGTGCCAAGCTGTGGTGCTTCTTGAACTGGTGAGCCAGTTTGTTTTGTTAATCCAGCAGAAAACTTAACCTTTTCCTAAGTGATTGGTTTCATTGCTGAGTTAGCAAATTATATTAATTTACTATGCCAGAGGTAGTGCAAGGATGGGTGCAGGACTACAGTCAGCCCCATTCCATAACAGCAGGCAGTTTGCACCTTCAGAGAAATAATTTCTGTTGGGTTTTTTTTCCCCAATCTGAAGTAATTTATTGCATGTTGCCTATGTTAACTGTGATGGACGCTGGATATTCAGATAGTATAAAGAATAAGATGAGTATTAGCCCCCTTTAATGTTATCTTCTCTTTGCTGTCCCCCTTGTTTAGCAGTTAAAATTTATCTTTTGCAGAGAGGTTTTTGCTGTTTTTACTCCTTTTCGAATTTGTGAAATCCTGCTTGCTTGAAAATACTCATTCTTCTAGTATTTGAGGGGAATTGTTGAAAATATTTTTCTTTAAAGAAAATCTGAAATAATTGGTTAATGTTTCATTTTCTTATTAAAGATTTGTACAGTGTCTATTTCCATATATTATGTTATTTTCCTGTGTTCTGGAAAGAATCCTTTATATTGGAACTATGTGTCTCTTCAGTTGTGTTTCAGTAGTTTTCAGTAGAATTTTGCTTTCAATAGAATTTGCTCCTCATTTTTAAGCTCTTTGAATGTTTGGTTAGTTATTAAAAAGTTTTAACGTTTTTTAGCAACTGCTTGCTGTTACACAAGTTCCCCAAAGTATAGCCTCCTTTTTTCCTTTTTTTTCCCCCTTCTGGATGATGTAAAATTGAATTTTAGCTCTGTTAAAGCATATATATTGCCTTGTTCTTTTTTTATCAAATAATCTGTAAGACTTTGTAAGAGACTTTTTTGATAGATGATGGCAGCCTATTGTCTTCCAAGCAAAAAATTTTTTCACTTATTGAATAACATTGAACAAAGAATCAGTTCACATGGAGTAACACTGGAAATCTGCAACACATGCTCATTTGTTTTCTGCTTACAAAATAGTTACCTTTCCAGATTGCTTCTTGACAGTTTCAGTCAATAAATGTGAAATGACAGTTGTATGTTGCTCTTTTTGGTCACATATTCTGTATTAAGAAAAAACAAACCTAAACAAAACCCTAGAGGTTTGTACTGGCAGCTTGGACAGGATCTGAGACTGATCCTTGTCATAGATATTCCTCAGTTACAAGAGCATATTAGCTATTTTGTTTTCACAAGATCATTTTCTGTGATCACCTTTGAATAATGCTAGAACTCTCAAGGCATCTTACTCTAATACCAAAACCCTGACTTTAAAAAAAAAAAAAAAGTACTATGAAGTACATGTGGTTTAAAAGTAAAAAGTAGCCAAGTAGATTTGCAAGTATTTTTACACTCAGAGCAACTGTGATGAATATTTGTTCAGTGAAATTTTGATGCTTCATTATTAGTTCCCATTTGGAACTGAAAATACATGTAAGCTTTTAAGGAATTGAAAAGAGTTGGCAAGGAACAGAAAGCCTTTTGGGCACTTTTTCAAAATGTACCAAATAAGAAAGCATGGTACATTATCTCTTCATAACTACAGTGTTTGAGGTAACACATTTAGAGGAGTAACAGTGAATGTGAAGCTGGATGTTTTCAGTTCTAAGATACAAGTGTGTAAGTGCACTTGTGTATTGAAATGGAAAGCCACTATTCCTTCTGATCTCCCAGCATATTTTTATGCTGATATAATGTTTTTGTTGGTCTTTTGGTGGGGCTTTCTTTGTGGATTTCTTGACATTATTTTGGGTTCAGTGGGTTTGGATTTTTTTTTTTGTTCTATGAGGACTGCTTTTCCAGACTTCTTGGTTTTAAAGCTGAAAAACTAAAAGAAATTTAAACCTTTAAAATTCTCCCAGGATAATGTTAGAACTTCAACTGAAAAAAAACAGCCCACCCTACTATATTAAAAATAGGAATTCAGTTGTGACTTGCCCCAGTTTACATTTTTTTAAATTAATCTCTTGAAATGCATGGTTTCTCTGGACTGTTCCTACCAGTTTGTGTCTTATTCAAGCAGAGAATGGAAATGTCTCTAAAATGTAGTGTCTAAAATGTTTCCTGTTTGTAGGATGATAATGCTTAAATAGATTGTTGTCAGTATTATATATGTATTCAGATTTAGTCTTCACATTCTTTCAGACACTAAGATGTTTATGCCAAAATATTTGCTTTTTAGAACTTCTTACTTAAAACTGAGCAAGTTAAGTTACACTAAAAAAATCCATTGATGCCATACTAGTCACAGAAGCAGATAATTCTCAAGTTTTACTAATTCTGGATTCAGTGGTGTTATTTTTTTACTCTCATAATTTTCTATTACCTTGATGCAAGAGAATGACACAGTCTCCTTTTGTGTGTTTTTAGGTGATATACTTCAAATTTAAGCTACACGAGAAGAAAGAAGTTAGGCTATGTCATATTTATTCAGTTATATATGTCTATCTATTTTATCTGTCCATTGTATTATACTGCATTTAATTGGTGATTTTTGCGTGTGTATTGATTCTGATCATGTTGATCACATGATAGAAGAACTGCATGTAATTGATTCCTTCTTTTATTCTGGATTTAGATTGTTGCAGCTATTTATTTGAGCAAACTTGTAACATTCTAAAAACATAGTCACACTGTAATCTGTAAAGTTACATTCAGGAAGATTACTTTATAAAAGGTGTATAATATTTGATTTGTGGTCAGTGCATAATTTCATATGCATAATTCGATGAAGAAGTACTGGGTTTAGTACATCAGCATTGTTTTTGTGAGTTTAGAAATATATAGAGGAATCTTTTTTTTCCCTCTTCCTATGAACAAACCAGCCAAAGGATACTGACAGTCGAAGGGAAAGCAAATGGTGCTGTTACCTAATATGCCATAGACTATATTTATTTTGCTGTTGTCTTTAAGAGGATTAATTTTACTTCTGTCATTGGTCAAACATCAGTAGAAGGTTTTTGGTGTTTTCACGTTATTACTTAGTAGCAGTCTAATTTTGGAGTGAGTGAAAATTAATTTTGTTTGCTAGCTAGTTACTCCCTCTAAGAATGACCTCACTTTTTTGAAAATGTTTTTCTAATTCTTTAGCCTAGTCTAAGATAGTGTCATTTAACTAGCAACACCTGACCTGAGTCTAGAGTTTAGGATGATATGACCCAGTCCACGGAAGAGATGAGGTAGGAGTCACTCTTCACTGCCAACAGCTGCCTCCTCTTCCAGACTCCCTCTTGTTCTTTCTGGCCAGGCATTAGCCTTTATAGCCTAAGTCTGTATTTAATTCTTATTTATATAATTTTCTTAAAAAAAAAAAACAAACCCAAAACAACAAAAAAACCCTTCAAGTAATTTGTGGATTAAAATCAGATCAGTTCCCTAAGCTGGCTCCCTGTCCACCTTTGGAAGACCTAATGCTAGCAGGAAAAAAGGCAAAAAGAGAGAGCAGATCTTTCCGTTTCATTGCCAGCATGGATTTATTTTACATTTATACTAGATCTGGATAGTTTAGAGTTAATTTTCTTCATAGCAGCCTATTATGGGGCTGCGTTTTGGATTTGTGACTAAAACTGTTCATAACACAGTGGTGTTTTGACTATGACTGAGCAGCACTTGTGCAGTGTCAAGGCTTTATCTTTTTCCCCATTCTGGACCCTCTGGTGAGTAGGCTGGGGTGGGCAAGAAGTTGGGAGGGGATGTGGCTGGGACAGCTGACCCAAACTGACTGTAGGGATATTCTGTGCCATGTAACATCAAGCTTGGCAACAAAAAACTGAGGGGGCTGGGCAGAGGTGTTGGTCTGGAGGGTAGCTGGGCATTGATCTGCTTGTGGGAGGTGGTGAGTGGTGAAAAACACCACTTGGAGTTTTTTGCTCTTTTCTTCACTTATTAAACTGTCTTTATCTCGACGCGTGCATTTCCTTGCTTTTCCTGTTCTCTCCCATGTCTCTCACTGTTGAGGGGGGGATGAGTGAGCAAGGGGCTATGAGGTACTTTATTGGCTGCCTGGGGTTGGCCCACCACAGAGTTCTTAAATGCTCAAACATTTCATTCTGTGTATTTCCAATGATACAACTCTGAATATGGTCTCAGAAGAAACCACTCAGCATTTGTAACTTTGACATTATCTTAGCATTATTTTTGCTATTTCTCCTCTCCCAAGCTGGATCTTGGAAAGGAATCTGTTCTACCAGGTGAATCAGGGGAACATAATTGATCAGGAGAGCTAGGAGTGAATTGGGGCAGACAAATAATGCTTAAAGTTGAGTTGATCTTTCAGTTTTAACTTTCGGTGACATGGTCTTTTTGGGAATATTTAAGAAATTTCCTAATTGACCCACCTTGAGCAAGGATTATGTTGCACTTAAACACTTTGCTGACTTTATGCTTCACTGCCAACACCTAGTGGTACATAAGCTAGACGGGTGAGTTGATCAGCTGAAAGCCTCACAGCCTCTCCTAACTTCACTTCAGTTAGTATTTTTTGGGGAAGTTGTAGAGTTTTCAGTTGGAGTAGTTCCACAACTAGTTTATCATATGCTATGTGAATGGTAGTGGTAGCAGAAGGAAGCAAGGAGAAAGGCAGGAAAAATGGTTCCCTTTAATCAGGGATGGGGATGAAAACAGCAGCTTAATATCCTGGCCTGGAATGGTGGAATCCTATAAGCTACTTATGCCGGTGGAAGAAACATTCTTTTGCATGTTAGGTTTATCAGTAAACTGTAACAGATTTATAACTATCTGTAGCCTCAGAAAATGGTTTTAGGCTACTTTGGCTTACTGGATAGACCAATGCCAATAATGACAAGTGAGTGTCCCTTCCTTGTCCCAGTGTTTTAGTTGTGTGAGCTCCTGATGCTTTGTGCCAGTGCAGATACAGCTGAGGAATGAGCTGATGCAGATTCAGCAGAAATGAATGTTTTCTGATGCTTTTTCACAAAATCACCAGGTGTCAGTACAAAAAAGGTGCAGGAATGTATGACTAAGGATTTGGGGAATAGGGGAGTACTACTGTCTAGCAGTACTGCTCTTTCCAGTATGGCTGTGATGACTTGCCATTACATTAGCTCAAACATTTTGTAAAATCCTACTTTTAGTCAGTCCTCCATATCCTGGGTGTGCATGATGACTGAGATGATCTAAAGAAGAATATTTGTTTCTGCACTTTTTGGAATGCATCTAGTTACATCAGTCTGGCTTCTCAGAAGGGCACAATATTGTTCCATCTTGTATGATTTAGTTGTATTTTCAGGAACTGCTGCTAATTCTCCTCTGCACTGCCATAAGTACTAGGAATTTTTGGGTAAGGACCACAGCTAAGCAGTACTTCATTGACTGTTTTCCTTGCACTTTTTTTTTTCTTGCCTTGCTTTGGATCTAGAATGTCTAGAGATGTAGTGCAAGAGCCTTACTTGGTTTGTGCAGTAATCCATCTTCTCTTCTGATCTGGTCATAGTTCACCTAATAATACCACTGTGTAAATAGGAGATCGGAAGCTTAAGGGGAAGTGATCCTCATCAACCTCATGCCTAAGTATTTTGTTGTTGTAACATGACAGATCAGAGCTCACGCAGGCCATACTGGAGAGGATGATAAGCAGAGGAAATGTTTATAATTTAAATAGTTATAACTCAGGGTTCTGCCTAACTGTTACATGAAAAAGGTAAAAATTCAGCTAGACTTGAGTAATCCAGCTAAGAATCCTTATTTACTAGTTACTGAGTAGAACATACGTTAATAGCTTTTCGCAGTTACTACTATGGAATGTTATTTTCTTGAAAGGCAATAAATAGTTACTCAATCTTACCTTCATACTTTAAAATAAATAAAATACAAGTTGTCATATATCTTTAATAAGGACTTCTGTCTGTGGTGATGAGTTCATAGTAATTGACTTAATAATAATAAGTATACTGAACACTGTAGGACTAATATCAATCAGAAAACATAAGTGTAGAGATTAAAGGTGTTTATTGAATGTAGACTTTGAGTGGTAGTGGACTCGGTATAACTTTTGCTGTCATATTCTACTTGTAGGTAAAAAGAACATACTCTCATGGTACGTATAGAGCTGGCCCAATGAGACAGATCAGCCTGGTTGGAGCAGTTGATGAGGAAGTGGGGGATTACTTCCCTGAATTCCTTGATATGTTGGAAGAATCACCCTTCTTAAAAGTAAGGACAGAAGGGAATGGGTTGGGAGAAGGGGGACAATGTACTCTCTAGTACTGTTATAATAAAGTGAGAGTGTGTGATACTTAGATAATTGAGTGGTCTAATAAATGTTTTCATTGTGTCAGATAAAGGCTGCTTTTAAAAAGTTTTTAAAGTAACTCACTTCAAAATTGTGGCTTGTATTTCCCATTAGTGTACACTGCCATGGGGAACACTTTCTAGTTTAAAATTAGAGAGTCGTAAAGACAGTGATGATGGTCCCATTATGTGGGTACGTCCAGGAGAACAGATGATCCCTGTGGCTGACATGCCAAAGTCACCTTTCAAAAGGAAGAGGTATGTTGAATTATTTTGCTTGATGAATGTCTGGTTAGTATTCTTTCTCTACAAATTCATTTTATCCCAAAGCTTTTACTGGTTGATACTATATCTTAGTATAAATTTCTGTGAAACTTCATCTCAAAATATACTTTAAGTTACTTTGTTTTGTAAGGATGTGGATTTTTTTTTAAATTGTTTACTATCTGGCCAAGTAAGGTGCTGGTCCTTCTTGGAGCTTTAGTAGGAATTTAAGGTGAAAACTGCAGGGAAATGTGAACAGGCATACAACTACTGATGTATGCCAGGAGACTGGAATTAATACCCCTGTTCTGAAATGTGAGTGGATGTTTAAAGACGTCAAGGGAAAAGGGCTTCTCTCTCATCTGAAAGGTAACATCTCCAACATAAATGACATCTTTAAGCTTTGTTGTGGTACTGTGTACAAGTACCAGCTTAAGAGTAGGGATGTCTTCTGCAGAACTGGAATATTATGTGTCATGAGAAATTATGTCTTTGGAGTTCTCTTGTTCAAAATTCAAACATAAAAAGGGAGCGTACAAGAAGTGGAAGCAGGGTCAGGTGCCTCAGAAGGAGTATAGAGATGCTGTCCAACCATGAAGGGGACGCAGTTAAAGCCAAAGACCATCTGGAGTTGAATTTGGCAAGGAATGTGAAGAGCAACAAGAAGGACTTCTACAGGCATATGGGCAGCAAGAGAAAGACTAGCGAAAATGTAAGGCATCTGCTGAATGGGGGCAAAGGGCCTGGAGACAAAGGACACAGAAAAGGCCAAGATAATCAATGCTTTCTTTGCCCTTGTCTTTACTGGTGAGATCTACCTTCTGGGACCTGGTATTCCTGAAACAGTAGGAATGTCTGGAGCAAGGATTACTTGCCTTCAGTGGAGGAGAATCAGGTTAAGGAACATACTAGACATACAGATTAGACAGACACAAGCCCATGAGACCTGATGGGATGTACCCACAAGTGCTGTGGGACCTGGCCAATATCATTGAAAGGTCATGGCAATTGGCAAAAGTTCCCAAGGACTGGAGGAAAGCAAATGTCACTCCAATCATTTAGAAGGTTAAGAAGCAGGACCTGGAGAACTGCAGACCAGTCAGCCTCATGTCCATGCTGGGAAGGATGCCATTTCAAACATTAGGGACACGATGATCATTGGGAGTAGCTAGTATTGATTTACAAAGGGGAAATCATGCCTTTTCCACCTGATAGCATTCTACAACAAAATGACTGGCTCACAGGATGAGAGGAGTGCCAGGGGTGGTGTTTATCTTGACTTTAGCAAGGCTTTCTGCACTGGACACCTGTCTCCTGTAATAGCCTAATAGACAAATTAATGAGGGATAAACTAGACTGATGGAGGTGATTCAAGAACTGGCTTAACTGCTGTGCTCAAAGGGTGGTGATCAGCAGCACAAAGTCCAGTTGGAAAACAGTCACTACTGGAGTAACCCAGACATTGATACCTTGAGCCAATACTGTTCAACATCCTCATTAGTGGCCGGCATCATGGGACAGAGCACACCCTCAGCAAGTTTGCAAGTGATAGAAAACTGGAAGGAGTGGTCGACGCACCACAAGGTTTTGCTGCCAGTGAGAGGGACCTCTCAGTGGACTGGGCCAACTCAGTGGACTGGGCCAACTCAGTGGACTCAGGAAGTTGACACAGCGATATGCAAAGTCCTGCATCTGGGAGGAAGAACCCCATGCGCCAGCACAGGCTGAGGACCAACTGGCTGGACAGCAGCCCAACACAGAAGGACTTGGGGGTCCTGGTGGGTGACAGGTTGACCATGAGCCATCAGTGTGCCTTTGTGGCAAAGCAGGCCAGCAGCCTCCTAGACAGGATTAGGAATAGTACTGCCAGCAGGTTGAGGGCAGGTATTCTTCCCCTCTGCTCATCACTGGTGAGACACACCTGGAGTATCATGCCCAGTTCTAGGCTTGCGAGTCCAAGACAGATATGGGCATAATGGAGCTGGTCTGGTGACATGAAAGACAGGCATGGGAGAAGTGGGATTAACCCCTGAGAAAAGAAGGCTCAGTGGGATCATATCAATGTGTATAAGCATCTGATAGGAGGTTCTAAGAAGGACTTCTTTTTTTCAGCAGTGCCCAGTGATGTGACCAGAGGTAATGGGCGCAAACTGAATTACAAGAAATTCCATTTAAAATAAGGGGGGGGGGGGGGAGTTTACTTTATGGATGGTTGAACACTAGGACAGGTTGCCCAGAGAGCTTGTGGAGTCTGTGTCTTTAGAGTTGCTCAGAACTGGACCAGACATGGTCCTGAGCAACCTGCTGTAGTTGAGTGGGAGAAGTTGGACTACGCAGTCTCGAGACGTCCTTTCCAACCTCCACTATCCTATGATTCTAAGCAGCTCTTAGGAAAATGCGGCACACAATGTCTGCTCCAGGTGGCCAGGAAAATGGTCTTGTGGCTCTGCAGTGTTTCCTTCACTTTCATTAAACCCTGAAGAAATAATCTTTTGCTGCTTCTCATTCCCAGATCTACAACATGGAACTAAGTATACATACACATTTCCTAGCAGTTTGGTAGAAACATGAATGAAGAAGAATGACTTCGGGGACAGTTGAAATGTATACCTAATAGTCAGGAAGCAGAAGGGCTGGCAGCTCCCTGCCAGGGGCTGATCACTGTAGGGCTCAGCCTTACAGTGCCTAAGGGAGGCAGGTAGGGCAGACCTGGCCTTTGGGGACCAGGTTGAGCCCAGACTCCAGTGTGTCAGGCAAGTGTGTGGTGATGGGGCCAGTCTGAGGTCAAGGCAGGAAGTCAGTCTGCCAATGAGGATCAGGTCCAGTGATTGCCAGGCAGGTGCATCATGATAAAGGTGTCCTGAGGTCAAGCTGGGAAGCAAGTCTGTGGCCCAGCACACCTCTGGCTGAGGTGAAGATGAGTGCTCCTGCAGTATGGCTCAGGCCAGGCCTGAACTTAAATAGAGCTACTGGGCTTTTTGTCCAGGTTTGTGTGTGGAGACTGCAGGTGAGGCTGCTCAGTTGTTAGGGCCTTTTAGTGCACTCAGGACCCTGACACTGTATTGTTGTTTTTGTTTGTTTCTTTTTTTAATTGCATAGGTGTTCTGATTTTTTGGTATAGCTCATTACATGTTTAATATCTCCTAAGTGTTACTGTTTTTCTCATTTAGCTATATGTTCTCACTGAAGGCAGAAAAACAGTGCTGTTGGCTATGGTGGAAATTAGGTAATGAAGAGAAATTTCTGTATCACTAATACTGTTTTTCTTATACAGAACTACCAATGAAATAAAAAACTTGCAGTACCTACCTCGAACCAGTGAACCCCGTGAAATGCTATTTGAAGACCGGACACGAGCCCATGCAGATCACATAGGACAAGGTTTTGAACGGCAGACTACAGCTGCTGTGGGAGTATTGAAGGCTGTGCACTGTGGAGAGTGGTATGTGTTAATTGACATATTCACCTACGTGTTTGAAGAATATTTGCGTGAATTCCCATTTATAATTGGTAGAAGGAGCACGGAATAGGTTAATGTAGTATTAGAGATTTAATAAGACTTAGTAGATACCGGACACTTTCCCTCTATCTCTATGCATTAGATGTGTTTGTCTGCCCTCTGCTAGATTGGGTACAGTTTTGCTGTGTGGTTGAAACTAGAAAGGTGCCTTGCAATGACAGTTTAATAGCTATAATTGAGTTGCTGTAACTGAATTAATGTTAAATGTAAAAACACTTTACACTTTGTTTTGCTTCGCTTCAAATAGTGCATACGGACTGACCTGAGTTTCTGCCTCAGAGGTGCACATGAAGACCTTTTGGCAATTCTTTGTGTTGTCTGGAAATAAGCAGAATTTTTATGCTTCTGCTTCAAAATCATGGCTGTTACAACCCTGATTTATTTGTGGTAGATCACCTAGGAAGAATCCTGTTGGAGGCTATGTGATTTTCTTTCGTGTCCATCTTGGGAGTTCCCATACAAGATTCAGAAAATGAATGTATCTCATTTGAAGCTGTTTACATTTTAGCCAAATAAAAAGCCCCTAATCATAGGGGCTTCCTGGTCCAGATCTAAGAAGCCTTTTTCAGGATCTTCTGACCTTGGTTTGAGAGAACGACCTTAGTTTTGGAGGTTACCTTTGCATACGTAAACACTAAAAACCACCTTTTGCTCTTTGTGTCTGTCTAGAATTTAGAAGAGTGAATTCACTTTGGGTGAAATGATGCAAATTTGTGTTACAGTGCATGAGTTCATTGAGATAGAAAATTGAATAATTGCCGTTGGGGAAGAACTGGATTGTTCAGATGTTAATGTGTTTTTATTTTGGGCTTTGAGGTTTGGCAGTTTACTTCCTCTTCAGGTTGATGATGGCTGGAACCTTAAACTTCCTGCTTGTTCTGTGAGAAGCGGGAGTGAATTAAGACTGGGTAGTGGTAGCAGGGCAAGAACTGAGATACGGTGTAGATCTGATTATTTTAAATTACACTTTGCACATATGAGAGAGACTCAAAGCTTTATCAAAGAAAGTAAAAAAAAAAAAAAAACTAAACCAAAAACCAAAAACAAACTGACCAAACAAAACCAAAACCCCACCCTCCAAACTTGTGTTCCTGTGGAAATTATTAAGAATTTAAATTGATAGTAATTTAAATGTCTGTGGGAACTTCCCATTCTCACCCTATACCTTCATAACAAGATGCTCCTCCCTTGGAAATCATTACATGTTTGTTTATGTTCTAAAAATAAGTTTTCTTGCTTTTCAGATGTAAACCATCATCTTTCATACGTTGAAACTTGTGGAAAAGGGTGTCTATTCAACCTCCTTTAAAACTCTTTTTAAACTTGGAAAAATGAATGGAATTAGTCAAAATAAAAACTGTGCAGATTAAAAAGCGATCTGAAAATAGGCAAAACTAGGCAAAACTGCCCAACAAACTTCAAAGTACTTCAGTTTGGGGGAGATAAAAGTATCAGCATTTCACTGCAGTGTAAGGACTAAAAATGTTATCTTTTAATGCCGAATAAAAAATTTGGGACTGACATAGGTAGAGGAGGAAAATATATA
Organism: Gavia stellata; assembly: GCF_030936135.1. Taxonomy (NCBI): domain Eukaryota; kingdom Metazoa; phylum Chordata; class Aves; order Gaviiformes; family Gaviidae; genus Gavia; species Gavia stellata. The sequence continues at coordinate 13,809,337 of NC_082597.1, read as the reverse complement.
ACACCATAAAAAATTATGTATTTCGCGCTTGATTTGACATCAGTGATAATTTCTCCTTTCCCTTTCCACTTTTTTGTATAATTTTGAAAAGCCACTTCACTGTACTTACATGAAGAGAACTAATCAGGGCCTATGATAATGAAGCATCATTAATTAATGTAACACATTAAAATAATTTCAGAAATTAGCTTTACTATAATTCGTAAGCTGTGGTAGATTTATTTTAAAGGAAACAACATGCATTTGAAAAATCTGGGTGGTGGTTTTTTTTGATCTGTTTGAGTAGTTGAACAAAATTGAAAGTTGGAGATATTCCAGGGGTCATTAGGGCACTATGGCAGTAAAAATGCACATGTTTTAATTTTGAGATACCATATATAAAATTCGTGTTTTCTTTTGAGGAGAAAATAAAGCAATTCCTAGACTTGCTGAACTGAGTTGTTAGTTTGTGTTTACTTAGTATAAAAATGAATTGGGTGTACAAAAAAAGCTTTGCAATCAAGAAGTTGCTGTAGATTGAAAGAAAGTGGGATTTACTTAGTAGGTGATAGGTATGAATGTTAATGTTAGGATAACTGGTGTCTTTCAACAGTACTGTTCCTGTCTGTTCTGAAAGGCAGAAAGCAGCTTTTGGGGATAGAGGACTGAACTGGAAACAAATCATAGTATTTGGAAGAACAGGAAAATAATTTTTGCTTTGGCAAATATGACAGGCTTTTGATTTGAGATGTTTTGTAAAAATTAGTGGATTATGATATCTTTTTATTTCTGTGAATACTTAACAAATTGTAGAAGAGCTCTGGCTATTGCTAGAAAACATTTTAAAGACTGCATTGCTTTGAAGTCTGATAAACACTGGTGTTGTGGTCGTGCTGATTACTTAATGCCATTTTTGTAGGTGATAGCAAGTGTGCTTTAGAACTTAAGCAACGCCAGTGAAATTTTAAATTATGGAAACTTCAAAGACTTTTATGTGGAAAACTTGGGTGGGTTTTTACAGGGACAGCAAAAGACACTTCATGGCATTGCTGCTGGCAAAATTAAACCCCTCTGTCCTGTGCTTCAGCAAGCAGCTTTCAAGTTTGTGTTCCAGAGCATGAAGTTGTTAGTGCTTTCTATATGATCATAGGAATTTGTTATATATTGCCAGACTTGATGCATTAGGTCAGAAATATTAATGGTAAAACCCGTAATCTTCAATCTGTTTTGAAATGTTACAGCAAAAAGAGTCAAGCCCTTTTGAAGAACGAGGTCGAGGAAAAAGTTTATTGCCAAAAATAGTCTAGCAGTGCTCTAGTAGGGACTTAAATGGATTTTTCCGAAGTCATTTTACAGTTCTGTTTGGATTTAATGACTTTTTGGACATCTGACTGAACTATCTTGCTACTATTTTGCTTGGGAGGGACCTCTAAACTTTAAGTTTTACAAAATATAATGTCAAAGTTGTGCTAAATATGAAATCTACAAATGCAGATTAAAAACAATCTGGCAATAATTTTTCTCTGTGTTTGCGAAAGGAATGTCATGTTTTGTGATAGAATTGCAGCACAGATTGGTAAATGTATACTGTTGCACGTATATAGGGACTGAGAAAAGGCACGATTTAAAAAAAAAATCATTAATTGTACTTTGTCCTGTATAATGTGTAAAACAGAGTAGACACTGCTGTGAAAACATTGCTTTGGATTGATGTACTTTTAATATGCAAATATTTGTTGTATTTATTTTAATTCTTAACTTCATTTACAAATAGTGTTAACTCCAGATGTGCAGATACATATTAAAAAAATAAAAACATAAATGCATTATAAAAAGTAGATTAAACTAGCTAATACTTTTTCATGCCACTGATGAGAGATGTTTCTGTAATCTTTTTGCTTTCAGTGCTTAAATCCTCCTCAGGAGTATATAGACCAAAATATAGAGAGACATTTTAATATTTGTAAAATTGAAAGTAAAATATGTGGTCTGAAAATTCTCCCTAGCGCACTTTCAGTAGTTGATCTGGGATTTTTTTTCCCCCTGAAAATAGCCTCAACCTGGTTATTTTTTGCTTTATTGAGGTCATGACCTAAATAAAATAAACATGTCTCGTCAGTTTAAAAAGCCCAATAAACTGTACATCATTGCCTGCCTCTTGGAACGTTATAACACCATCTGTATATAGAAACTGATTATCGTCGTGCTTTTAAAAAAGAGTGCTTGAAGAGCCAGTAAGTAAGTTCGGAAACGTAGCAAGCCCTTCGCTGCATCAGCTCTGGCCGCGGCCCCGCTAACTCCCAACTTGTGGCCCCGTTCGGCAGAGCGGTGGAGGCGGCGGGCGCGGGGGAGGGCTGCCCGGGGGGCGGCGGGAGCCAGCCCGGCCCTGCGGGGGGGGGAGGCGGGAGCCAGCCCGGCCCTGCGGGGGGGGGAGGCGGGAGCCAGCCCGGCCCTGCGGGGGGGGGCGGCGGGAGCCAGCCCGGCCCTGCGGGGGGGGGAGGCGGGAGCCAGCCCGGCCCTGCGGGGGGGGGAGGCGGGAGCCAGCCCGGTTGATGCTCGTTCCTTTCGGCAGCGCCTGGACGCGCAGCCTGTGTGCTCTTACTGCGCCGGCGGCGGCGGCGGGAGGCGTTGCGTGCCTCTCAGCTCTGGGAGGACTCTGCAGGGCATGAAGGAGGGAAGTCATCAACCAGGCTCTTCCTGGCTGATAAATTTTCTTTGCAGAACCACTCCAGTGTGAGCTTTAGCCTGTGTAAATTAAATCTTCCTATCACCACGCCTGTAACAAAACCTGTTCAAAACCAAACGTCCTTCAAAAACAAGTACATGGAGCTTAGTTTTATAAGTTTCTGTTGAAGAACTGAGTTTGGTTTTTAGATGAGAAAGTGATAAGGATCGTAGCTGTTTTTGCCTTTTGTTAGCTAATTCTAGGTAATGTCTCTAGATGAATTATATAAATGGCGTGCATTTCTTTGGGGGAGATGTTGTGGGACAAGAGGTGAATTCTACCGGTTTCAGAGACAAACCCTAATTCAGATTTTGCTCTTCTGTAGCTTTCCTAGTGAGCACAAATAGGAATGTATTTTTAAGGGATGTTTTGTGGAGGATGCCAGTATCTGCTGCTTACTAGCAGTGTGGCAGCTTAACGTAGGTTCAGCTTTACTACTAACTCTGAACAAGGTGTTTGAGACAAGATAGTAAGCAATGTTTGCCATAATACTAGTCAGACTGCTGCATACTTCGAGGTACCTGATGGGTGTATCATGTTAGAGAGTTGACAGAGTAAGCCCAACTTATTTGGGGCATGTGTCTTACAGTATCAAAGCAGACAGAGGTCAATTAAAAATAAAAATTAAAAATAGTGAGTTCCGTTGGCCTTTCATTGCTGCTATTACTGCCACTTGTAAATAAATTGTGGTTAATTCACTTAACCAGTTTAATGAGGTTAAGTTTGAGAATTAGCCATTTTAGTCAACATTTTTTCTTCAAAATGTAGGTTACTCAAAAATTGTTGCTTAAAATTATTTGCTTTATCCTTGCTTGCAGCTTTTCGTTATTATTCTCAGTAGCATGTTAGTTTTAGCCTCTGACTGTGCAATTCTTATTCTTCTGTAGGTCTGAGCAGCCTCGTATAACCAAAGATGTAATTTGTTTTCATGCTGAAGACTTCTTAGAGGTAGTTCAGCGAATGCAGTTAGATTTGCATGAGCCTCCACTCTCACAGGTAAGCATGCTATGAACTGTTGATCAGGTGTCCTTTGAGTCCTAAATAAGAGTTTTCATCCCTTTTTTTTTTTTCCTCCAGTGTGTCCAGTGGGTTGATGATGCAAAACTTAATCAACTGCGAAGGGAAGGCATTCGATATGCCAGAATTCAGTTATTTGATAACGACATTTATTTTATACCACGGAATGTTGTGCACCAGTTCAAAACAGTTTCAGCTGTGTGCAGTTTGGCTTGGCATATCCGGCTTAAGCTATATCATTCAGAGGAAGAACTTTCTCAAAATACAAGTACTGTTGAAGCAGGGACCTCTGCAGACCCCAAGTCTTCGGTTATTGGACTTCAGACTGACAGCAGAATTTGTACGATAAGCAAAAATACCTCCGAAGACACCAAATTTTCAGATACTCTGCAGACGAAGTATCTGCAGCAGGAATTTATGCCAGTAAAACATGAACCTATTGCATCTCACCGAATGAAAGAAGAACCCATGAATGTTGATCTTGCTGAAAAGACAGTGGCACCTAATGACGTCGGGGGCCAGAATGTCCAGACTAGATTGGATCACGTTGAATTGACGGCATTTAAGTTGGAAATGGATTCTAAATTCGAACCTGGCAACAAAGACTTACAAGGCAAGTTATGCCCTGGAGGTCACATACATCCAGATGATACAAGACAACATAGTTCATCATATCCAAAACTGCATGGACAAAGAGAGGATGATTTTTTGTGCTAAATCTGTATATATGGTTTTAAATTCCTTTTTAAACTTAATGATGTAATAATGTAAAGACTCATAAATTCTGTGAGGCAAGTTTGTGACTTGCCTTCACATCTGTTACAGAAAATAGTTATGTAGCTTTGTAACATTCCTCAGTGCCTGTCCATAACTGTGAAGTATCAAAGCACTTAGGGCCAGATGCACTGTAAACACTGCAGGTTTAACATAAAGAAGTCTTTAAATAATTTTGAGTTGTAGGTTTTAGAGTAGAGCTGACATTTAACATATATATTTTTTGTAAGATGAGCCAGAATTCTTTTTGACAATTCCAGGCTTTTCCATAGAGCTTATTTATACCAATTTTTCATTTTAAATGTGTCAGCACTGTAGTGTAAATATCTTTTTTAAGAATCTTTTTAGTGTGATTTATACTGAAATGTGAGCCGCTTAATAAAGGTTCATAATAACAGATTGGTTTTATTTTTGGGTCTGCAAAAAATAATTCAGTTAAACTGCCTCTCTAAATGGTTATGTTTCTACCTGCACTAATGCATAGGATGCCCTTACGCCATTGTGGGGTGAGGAGCTGTAGCAAACTGAGGTAGAGCTGAGGCATTCTTCGTAAATCGAGATTAGTCAGAATGCAGAATCAGTCCTCCCTTCAGAGGATTCCTTACAGTTGCTTGCTAAAGGCATGCCCCAAACTCCTGCTGTCAGATGTTGATGTGGAATGGAGAGGCAAACATTCCTCTGTTGTGGTGGAGAGCTGGACACTCGGTGAGCTCCAGGGGCACTACCAGTGACTGTGTGCATCTCTCTAGATGAGCTGGTGCAAGGGAGCAAACTCCCTTCTGTGCTTGCCTCTTCCCCCTGCTTAAGCCGCTGTTAACGTGAAATGGAACTGTCTTAAAAAAAAACTATACCAACCAACAACTCCCCTCAACTTAAATTAGTTATCTGACTAAAATTAAAGCAAAGAATATTTAAATGGTTACTCATCAAGCTGTAAAGGCCTCAACTTTAGCAGTGACCTGTAATTCACAGAGACACATTTGGATTTGAATGGCTCCCTATGCTGATAGCACCAGGCAATAAAGAAACTCACCAATGTGTCTAGCAGGAAGATTCCTCATGAGTCCCAGTTTTGGAAGCAAGAGTTGCTTCATTAAGAAAATTACAGTGACATCCAAGTTAACTGTTCTCCTCTCTCCCTACCTATAGAACGCTTGAATTCTGTTAAGCCATGTTCTGGGGGAAGAGGATTTCAAGGCTAGCTAGCATCTGATGTGGTAATGGCAAAAAAAATCTGTCATTTAACTTATTTAATTCTTTGTGTAACATATTACTGTATAGTTCAAACACATCTGAATGATATTTCTTTTTCAGGTAGCTACAGATAGCAGTAAACTGCCCTACAGCCTGTCCTTCAACTAAGTATTTAAAATGTAGGATCCTAGGCCTGTTGTTATTTCCAAAGCCCTCTGTACCTCTGATATATTTTTTTTTTTTTTATTTTTCCCTATAACTTTCTGGAAGTTGTACATCCTTATGTACCCAGTTTATAACCTTTGATGCACTTAGTGATCACTTTGGCTTCATTTGTAGCAATAGAACAATGTGATTTCCAGGTGATGTCTAATTCAACTACCTGAGGTCCTTTTGTTGCAAAAATTTTTTGCTTATAGTTTGTTAGAATTCAAAATGTTACTGCATACTTATGCCTGGCACTAAAATCAGCCATTTAATGGATGAGTGCCCTGATTTGTTTAAATCTAAAATAGGTCTGTCAAGGAATTATTAATTAAATCGATATTTGAATTGCTAAACATTACTCCTACATAGCCATAATTACATATTAGATAAGCAATAGAAACATGAATCTCTTGGATGTGGCTAATATGTCTGTAAGTCTTACTGCTATTTTCTTTAATGCTGGCTAAGAGATTACTACCAGTTTTGCAGCCTCAGGGATCTTGCTTTCCCCTCGCGCCACGAGCAGATGATTCATGTGTGACATGGTAAGTTATTACTCTAGCAGATTCTGATTTGAAAAATTAATTGGCTCAAGTAAGAATTTGAGCCTTCCTAATAGTAGAAATGTGGTCTCAGCTGGATTAACTGGAAACTTCCACTCATAATCTGTTTGGCTTTATGAACATCCGTACACAATTATGTAGCCTTCCATTCCCATTCTTTGTGCCAGCCGTGGGAGAACAGTAAAAGGGAAGGTGGTAGTTTGCACCAAGCATGCAGCTTTCCAATTGGGTTAGCAGAAGGCTTCAGCTCTATCAAAACCAGCATTGCCAGATACTGCTTTTAAAAAAAAAAAAAACAAAACACCAAACAAAAAAAACCCCAAACAACCCCCCCCATTTAGTTTACTGTAAAAAAAAACAAAAAAAAAACAAAAAAAAACCACCCAACAACTTATTTATATGATGGTGATCCGTATGCTGATCATTCATTCTGGTTCATGTATTTTTTTTAAAATCTGTCAGATTTTAGTAAAGTGTATACATCCCCCTTGACAGCAAACAACTTTCTGCATCATAGGCCCTGTCCAGACTGAAAAAAAAAGTCTTTGAAAATGTTTTAGCAAACATGACTTTAGACTTAAGAGTAGAACTTTGTTTCCTTTTGAAGACCTGCTCAGTGGTCTTGGCTGACATGGCCTCAAACTTCTGCTCAGGAATGTCTTGGTTCTGAAAGTTTGCTTCTAAACTGCCACCATCTTCAACCCATTTTTTTTATCACTTTCAGAATTTTAAGCGATTAAAAAGAAGTAGCAGTTTTTGAAATTTTTATGCATCCTTTACTTTTGAGGCAGACTAGTTTCTCATTTTTAGACAGAATTCCTTGCAGACAGAATATGAACAATACCGGGATTACCAATGGCTATCAGAACTCCCTTTGTATTCAAAGGTGTGAACAGTCTGGCTTGACTGGCTATATTAGTGTATACTCCTTATTTTGCTTTAAAAGAACCCAAGTTTTTGTGTTCTGCCTGTGGTGTATTCATTTTGATGCAGTTCCTCTTTAAGAGGGGAGTACCTTTTCTGAGAATTTCAGCTCCCAAATTGTTCATTAGTCTGACAAAGGTCTTGCTTTGGTTTCAGGTGGTCCTATGCACCTTTATTCCTGCCGCATACAACTTCATATTCAGACTTTTGCTTCAGCAATAAATTTTTCATGCCTTCTGATGTACTGAAACTAGTCTTTGCTTATTGCTTTTTCCCCCCCTCCCTGGATTTCAGTTTTATATAAATCTTTCTGTTATTTCGGCTGAAATCTCCAGTGTTTTAGTTGTCTCTCTTGGCCCTTGTTCTGCTGCAGATTGGAAAAATCTGCTTACAGCCTATTGCCTGTACTGCAATGGTATTGACATCTGTGTGTTTGCAGTGGTGTTCCAGTTAATGACATGATGTGCAGAAATTTAGACTTGTTTTCCTAAATATTGGTACCATATTTGTGGTTAGCAAAGAATTGCATTGTTACTCTCACTACCAATAGCTTTCAAGATGGTAGCTACTTTTTTTTTTAAAATTTCTGTATCTTTTGCATTTCACTGGCAACTGACTTCATGTGTTACATACAAGTGTTACTCAGTGTTGTGTCATCCCCCAGCCCTCCAAATGCCTGCAAATTGACTCTGAAACAGCATTTTCATTACAGGTACTGCTGGCATGCAGATTTTTCCTTCCTTGTTACTATAGTGAATATTTCAATACTTCTTTAACTGAAATATGAATTCTATCTAGTATTAGAAATAAAGTATTATTTCAGAGGGTGATGATTTAAGTATTCATCTGTGAAAGAATTCTTTGGTGATAAATAAAATTGATTTTTAAGCAGATATACATGTGCACAGTAACTACGTTGGCATTGCAATGATGTAGGAAATGGAAACATAAAATAGTAGAATGCTGTGAAACAGATCCTAACATGACAGATTTGGAAAATTGAGTAAGTCTTCCAAGAAACACAGGACTGGTGTTCATTGATCAGAATGACTGTTTTATAATAGCTGCATGTGAATAAGGATGCTGAATTGATTGAAATAAATCCATGTTTTCTCCATGCTCATTGGCAAAATAAATTGTTGTGAGATAGTAGACTGCCACCTGACACTGCTAGGATGAAAACTGTACTGATTCTGATCAAGAGATAAAAGAACTTCGTAGGCTTCTCAAGTGTATTTTTATTCATTTTTTTCTAGTGGTCAGATATGTAGAGAACCTTGTTGTTGGGCAGACCAGCGCCTGTTACCATACTGTGAATGTATACAAGCTGGAATGAAAAGGACAAATTTTCACTAATCTGTGCTTTGCTGTGAATGATGCTGTTGAGAATGTGTTCTTTGATTGTGACTCACTGTGTTCAACTGATATTTTATTACTTTCTCAAACGGATAAAACGCACTTTAGAAACTGTATAATAGGCGATACTGATATTTTGTGCAGATCCCACTGAACTTGCAGCATACATGGGAAAATTTGTGAAACTTTGATTCCCATCAGTCACTCACTCCATTTCTCTTAGAAATGCAAATTATCTTCGTGTTCTGTTCAGAAGCAATGATTAACAATATCTAGGTTGCTATTTCTATTAGAATCATCAGGGATATTGACTTTGCAAATTTAGTGTATTATATTCTAACCATTGTTTTTCTCTGTGCTATGATGCTAATATTTCCTCTGATTTGGAGCCGTGCTGTACTTGAGTGCCAGCTAAATGCTGATCTTCTCTTGTTCTGGTCGTGCTGATAGATGAGCCTACTGATGAGGGCTTTAGTCCTAAGTAGTCCTTTAATATTTGGTGTACAGTTATGATAATCTGATACGAACATTGATTAAAACAGCAGTTTAAATGTCTATTTTTATCAAGTTTGCTTTTTCAATAACTATTTTGATACCATGTTTTCTTTTACCAATTAATTTCCAGTCCACCTGAAAGTGCAGCGTTTGGTAGAGCTTAGGCCTGTGTTTCAAGGACTATGCTTTTCATGGCAGGTTTTTTTATCTGGTTGTATTGAGGCAAAATAGGGCAGTTGACTGAGAAAGCTATTCCCTATGTGTCTCAAGAAGAAAACCTTGAGAATTAGACCTGTGTGTGTAAGACTAATGTAACATAAGTAAAGAGTGTTAAAGCTGTATCGTAAGCATGCAGTAACACTCAGGTACTTGCCTGTCTGATCGATGCAGTTGAGAGCTTTTGTTAATCTCAGAAATGAAATTTTTCAGACTGAAAAACATCATTGAGCAGTGATTTATTTATAAACTTTTAAAAGGAACACTGAGATAAAAACTAACACAGGTAAATTAAGCATGAGTTCTCATTTCTTCTCTGTTTCTTGCTCTTACACTGTCATTCTGTGCTGTATGAAGACACTTCTTACATTTGCCTGCTTGTGATGTTGGTTTTGTTAGAAAAGGCAGGCCGGAAGAATAGCATTACAGAGTTGCAGATTTTTCTACTCTTTATCCAACTTCAGTACAAGTACAAGGAGAAAATGTTGAATTAATATTGAATAGTATGCTAGTGGTCCAACTGCAGCGATTCCTCAAATTGCCTTAGTGCACAAAGCCTGACGCTTTTCAGCAGCAAGTTGATACACAGGCCTGTTCAGGTCTAAAAGACTCATACGGGAGACTAACTCCATCCAAATCTTAAAACAATAAAGGTACAATGAAAAGGTACAAACACTCTTTTTCCAACTCAGCGTAGTTATTTTTACCTCAATCTTAATTTTTTTAAAAAAAAGTGTGATGCGTTACATGGTAGTGCTATGCTTTCCATGCTAATAAATTCAAAGAACTTATTTCGATGAGTATGCAGTTATTCCGGAGCTTTATTACTGAAAAGCAGTGTTATCTGTTCCCAAAATATAGTGGTGTTGAAATAAGTAACGCCTAATGTTGTTAGAATTCTGAATTTCTGGGAGTCTTATACTTCACGTTCATCAATACCTTTGTGTCACCCAACTTTTAAACTGGGCAAATGTGAAAATTTCTATGAGGTTACTCTAGGACTTTGTTTCTTTACTACTATGCATATATGTCAGTAAATAATACTGCTTCCATCTCTCAAATTGCCGTGTAATTTAGTTCTGTGCTAGCTTATTTTTTAGTATCGTCACCCATGCCTAGCAATGCATTTTGGGTGCATGTACGCACGTTCTTGGAGCATCTAGGTTAAAGTTTGTTGAAGGGGGGGATGTGTATGTCACACAATTGTATTTTTCAAGTATAAAAAGAACAGAAAACTGGATACTAGTCTAAAATAGTGACAAATCAAGAAAAGCAGTATGAATAGGTAATTGAAAATTTTAGTTTCATGACCTTTCACACATGTGCATTGCATGTTTTCCGTAATCAGACAAAAGTAGATACTCGCCTACAGTGCATGCTGAAGTGTTCATGCTTGTGTAAATGATTTCAAGATAAATAAATGATGTAGAATATATATGTCCATATACAATATATCATCTCTATATATTATGTATATTATATATATCATCAATATGTGAGAAATACTTCCAGTTTCATTTCAGAACAACAAGCTTTTGAATTGCATTTTCAAATGCTGCTGAAGGCAAAGTTCTCTCCTCCACAGCCCGCATCAGCTGCTGCAGGTAACTGAGACGAGGCGTTCTCTAGTGCGCTGGGTAGTTGGACCATCATTTCCTTCTGCTCATTTCTTGCAAATCAGCATGAGCCACCTCAGCATCAACTTCCTGTTTTCCCTGCCAACTTCATCAAACCTGCTTTTCACTCGTTTTATTTCATGAAGCTCAGTTGATCAGTCTGTAAATTCAAGAAAAGGTGTGAGGAGAACTCACTCCGTTTCAAGGCTGTGAACAGTGCCTTTGAGATGGGGTAATTACAAATAGCGGTAATTCCTGAAACAGCTTCTGGAAAGGTCACAGTGGGCTACAGTGTACTTTGTAGCATAAATCCTTTTGAATGAAGCTCTGATACCACAAAAAAGTGAGACTGCATGTACAAAGGTGTCAGCACAGTCTAGGTCAGTTAAATCATACAAAATACGAAGTCAAAAGGAATACTTCTCTTATCAAAGGAGCTCTGTAAGGACTAGGAACTTGAAAACAAAGTTGAGTGCTTCCAAATGGCTGTGTTCTAAAAACATGTTGTGCTAAAGGAAATCAATTTGTGTGTGACTGCTGTAGGACACCAGAGAGAAATGTCTGCTTCAGCTTTCAAAATCACTGTCCTTTATTTCAAGGTTTGTAAACCTTTAAAGAAAAAAGCGGGGGGGGGGGGAGCCAAACCCACAACTGAAACACTGCAATTGTTGGTCTTTTCCTGTTGAATTCTAGGCAGCAATTAAAAGGACATTTGGATCAACTGTGTTTAATTCTAGTTAATTAGAGATGCCAAACTTTCAGATAATTGTTACATCTGTGGCATAGAAGGGGTTTATTAAGAGGGCAGAGTCACCATTTGTGGCCCATCTTGCTAATAATACACTAAGTCCTAATGAGGCTACTTCTTATTCTCCCAGCATTTATTGTGTTAAGTTACAATGAACTGTTCTCAGCTTGACTGAGGAAAGCTGCTCTGCTCTTCTGAGCATTATGGGGCTTTTTGGCATTGTATGAACAAGGGTTTTTTGCTTTTTATTCTGTGATAATCATCAGATGCGGAAAGACTGGGTACTCAGTTTTATGCTTGGTGCCATAACATACCACATAGAGGGCTGGGTGTGTGTGTGTCTTTGTCCTGTCTAAAGTGCTTAAGTGCTTGTTATGTATTTGTGGCAATGTTTGTTAAGTGGTTCATAAAAGTTTACCTTAATTGGAGGCAGGTCTTCAGACTCTTTCTTCTTCTCCATAGGTTTTTAAAGCATCCCAATAAAAATTGCACATGAGGTCTAGCTTGCGTGCCATGGTCTGTACCTGGAGTATTGCATCCTGGGAGGCTCAGTGACCCTAGTTCCCATTTGACAGGACTGAAGAACTGCTTAAGAGGGCTAAATTGGATGTACAAATTAAGCATACTCTTTATACCATATATACACATACATATACTTAAATAGAGCACGTATATGTGTGCACTTGCTCTCATATCTCCTATGTTGACGAGGCCCAAGAGCATGTACTGAGATGGACATTCTGCCCCCCCTCCCCTTAGGATTCACTAATTCTAATCGCGAGTGCCATTTTAACTTGAAAAGTCTTAAAGATGGTGAAGGAAGCCAGTTCTTCACAGGAACCTTGTATGAGTGGGCAAGAAGTCTCAAACACATAGCAAGGTCCTTCCATTAATTATTTTTCAGACTAAGTAGGGCATAGATACACACCTCCCAAAAAGAGCTGTTCGTGATAGGCACTGAAGGGAAAAGAGATTTCTAAATGGTAGTTTCAGCTCCCCATAAATTATGTGATACTTTTAAACTGGGGCTGAGTACATGGATTTGCTTAGTAAAAGTTGACGTGTTATTATAATAGAGGTTATAAATATTTTGCATTTTTTTAACAGCTAATGATTAGGAAGATTTTGTTTTTTTGTCATTCCTTGGTTTTTCTTTTAGCAAGATAGGACAGTCAACTACTCTGAAGTAAACATGACTTAAATTCTTTCTCAAGATCATTTGTTACCTGATGTTCTAAATTGAGATCCATTGCCTTAGGATGGTGCAGGTTCTTTTCTTAGAGAAAGCCCTTTCAGCAGCCTCTGACAATATGGTTCCCATGTATTTATGCCCATGTCTGTGTGACTGAACAGCAAGTAAAAAATACAAATGCTATCGGAAGACTTTTTTTAAAGGGCAAGTACACTTGAATGTAAGTAATTAAAATTTTTTGTGAGACACTTTGATCTAGTCACCTCCTGTTACCTTAGACACTTTTTCCTGGGCTCTTCTCATTCACTAGATATTCTTTTGTACCTAGGAACTGTAAATGGATCAGTATCTTCAACATGCATGTTAATGTCCTAGACAACTTTCACATTTTAATTTGGTGTTTCCATAGCTCCTGGAAGAGCACCTTCAGCGCACAAAATACGTTCGTGGTTCCAGCTGTTCCCAGAAGTCCCATTCATTGCATTTGTTACTTGAAATCAAGTTCATTTACTCAGATGTGAGTTGCCAGTACTCCATAAAGCCAAGGCTTCACTCCCAGAGATTTAATATACTAGCACATTAGAGAATGTCTTCCTTGTTAAAGTACCACTTCCCCCAGGTACAAAGGCTTTACAAAACTTGCCGCGTAGCTTCAGTCTTTTTCACAGCACTAGTGATTTCTCACTTGAAAAGGTAATCACTCTGGTCTCTCTCTTCTCTGGATCTTAGACTGCTGGCACAGTTCAGCTACTAACTTTTTTCCCCTAGGTAAACATACTGGTTATTGGCTGTTTCAGCAGGTAAAAGAATTGCTTATTTTTAGTCTTTCAGAGTGGAAGTGGATTCTGTCAAAAAGAAAGGGCTGAGTCACTTTATTCCTTGTTTGTTCTTACTTGGCAGCTATCAATTGCTACTGATTCTTAAAGCAAATTTAGCACATTATAGAAATTACTGTTAACTGGTTATTTCTTGAGTGACAGCATAAGCAGTAGAAAATTTAAGTCCTCTTTCCAAGGATTACCCAATGTGCTGAATGTTCTGGGGTAGAACATCTGTGGTTCCTTTGAGAAGATCTACCTGCATGTGAAGAGCCTGTATCTTATTCCACATAACAAATAACAGTAATAATCATATTTAGAACAGCTTATGTTGAACAAATACTTTTATTTACAAGAATACATGTAACAGTTTTAAAATAAAAAAATGGAACAAGTCTACTTTCAGTCTTCAGCCTGGTTTAGATAAAGTCTCCAGTGTGACTGATTTCTCATTTGGCGTTCTAATTTGAAGATGAAGTTTGTGGCAAAACTATAATAATCCAGTAATTTGGTACCAATCGCTGTTGAAAACCACATAGTATAGCTTAGTCTCTTCGTACATAGAAGATATTATATCCCAGTTCAATCATACCCCCAATAAGCAAGGCCCACAAAGGGATAAATACGTAGGCTAGTTTCATCGTAGTAAATTGTTGCAATTTAGCACAGAGCGCAAGGCAGAAGGCTAACTTCAGTAGCATTGCAATGAGATACCAGGCTTTTTTCTTGATGTTTTGGGAGCCGTTGCGAGGGTCGAAGCCAGACTTACAACGTCCAGCCATTTTTACAATTAACATAACTAGAAGAATAGTATCAAATATCCAGACTGGAATAAAAATGAGGAACCAGTTCCATGGTGCTTTCTCATCCAACTTCAGCACCAACATGATCAGGAAGAGTAACGTAAAAAGCCATGTCAGTAGTACTCTTTGCGCCAGGGACATTCTCATTTAAACAGCTTTGAGAGGAAGTCTTTCACGGTCAGCAACAACCTAACAAAACAAAAGGCGGGGGGAAAGGCATCAAAAGATGTCACTGCATAACCATGAGGATTATTCTTTAAAGGAGACTAATTTCTTCTTGCTTTCCCACCGCTTCTAACCTCACCTACATACTGCTTCCTAGCATTTCTTCTATAACTACCATTCTCAGCGAAGCACTCTGTTTTGGTCCTCTCCACCATTCAGTTTAAGTGCCTTAAGTCAGCTGTATACAGTGCCTTAATCTAAGTTTGTTCTGTGAAACAAATTAGGCCTTAATCCTGAACTAGCTGTCAGACTCCTTTAGGGATTTTTTTTATGCTAAGAATATGCTTGGATCCATTTTCCTCCAGTACTGAGGCACTCATAGTTAACACTTGAAAATAAACCTAACAATTCTCTCTATAACAATGTAAACCAAGTAAAATGTAAGCCATCTACAAGCACAAGTAACAAACCATCTGAAAGATCCTGTGGTCTACAGAGCTGCAGCTAAAATGACCCAAGCTGAAACTGAGCCAGTAAGCACTACTACCATTTGCTGTCAAGCAGCAATCTTAAAACTACTAAAAGCTATGGATAATGTTTGCTTTCTGGCAGGTACCTAAAATACACAGACACTGGATGACACACCCATTTATGTTTATTGTCTTGGTAGTATATTTAAATTTCTATGTAGTCAGGACTACAGAAAAAGATAAGTGCATCTGCCACACAGTCATGAAAGTTAGTTTTTATATTCCTAACTGTGTCTGCCAAAAGCCTTTCACTGCAAGTATAAAAAGCAGGGGTGAGAAGAACTATGATCTTGCTTAAGATTTCATGCTACAAAGGTGGCTAATTAATATATGCCAGTGAACTGGTGCTGAAATAGGTTTCTTATTTTAAAAACTTGAGATTTTTAGAAATTTGATAATTCCCTTTGGAACACTGATATTCTTTCACCTGAAGTAAGAAACTGAGCTTTGATTTGTTCCAGATTACAAAAATGTTTAAATTACTGAAAGTGAGATGATGTGTTGCGAAGCATCTAATCCTCACCACCAGAGGCCACAAGGGAAGGACAAGCTCTGCTTCCCCTCTGTCTCCTCAGTGCCCCAGGCCACAAGCTGCTGCTTCCTCTGTGTTGTTACTGATGTTCACAAGATCACCCGATTAAGCCCATGACACTCACTGAACCAGCAAAAAACTATTAGCACCTTCTTCTTTTTAGCTGGTTTAGTTTTTTGCCAGATTAGCAAGTTGAACAAACTTTGTGCTCAGATAAGCAGGGGAAACAGAAGGAGGGAAGTAAAAGCTGCTGGCTAAACTGGTTAGGAGATGACCTGCTACTTTAGAGCTAGGGGATAACAATTTTGTACACCACTAAAATTATCCTACAATTTAAATCTGTGTCTTCTGATACACAGTTCAACAGACGTACTTTTTTGTTCAGTCTGGGTTTGTAGTTTCAATGGATTTGATTTAGTGGATAGTAGTGGGATTTCTCTTAAGGAAAAGATCCAGTTTAGCCTAAAATAATCTAAATTGGAGTAACTGTCAGCACATCCCTTCCCCTGTGTTAGGGCTGACACTTGTGCGACCCAGAGCAGGCCAGTTCCTTGAGCTGAACTAGCAAAAAAAAAAAAAAGTTTTAAACAGGGTTTTTGTTGTTTGCTTTTTGCTGTCAGTGCTGCTCAGATCACCAAAGGGTCTGGTGAAAGCCAATTACTGGCAAAGTGGAACCGAGATGCCCTCCCTAGGGAAGGGGTGAAGCTTAGCAGTGACACTAACATAAGAGTTAATTGATAAGTAGACAAAAATTGGAGGAGTTTTAGACAACACTGCTTTTTTCTTGTTACAGAAACATACCTAAACCAGCTGGCAGGTACAGAGGATTACAGAACAATTACTATGACCTGCCTGAAATATTTCTAGTATTTTGACAGCATTCCCAATATTCTCAAGTGCACATCTGTGGCTGAAAAGTAGTGTTCTGAAAGGAAGTTTCAACATTCCTTTCATGAGAACAATTTTGAAAACGAGTTCTAGAAATCAATGCGACAGATACTACAAGAACGTGAATCTCTTATTAGTAAACTGGAGAAAGCGGAAACCAAAGAAACAAACTGGAAACTTGGGCCTGAAAGGAAAAAAGGAATTCAATACTGTTAGAAGTATCAGGTTATCAGATACCCAAAGAAGGTGCTATCAACTGTCTCTGGGGGAAATAGAAAGCTACTGAAGATGTATTAGATGGGGCTACTCAATTTGAAGTTTTGCTCACTTGATGAAAAGATACTCAGTTTTCCTAAGTGTTCAGAACTACTTGGTAACAATTTTAAAAAGCACAGGCAGAAAACTGAGCATGGGACATTATGCTGCCTTTCTTTGACCTAATTAAGAGATGCAGCGGCAAGATTGGGCAGGAATGCAAGGCTCCATTCAATTTTAGAGGCTTTTTTTGATGAAAACTCAAGAAATCCAAGAGTACTTTTGAGATCTTATAGTCCTGTAGTCCAAGTAAAGGAAGCTACCAAATTTTAAAGACTGACAGCTGGGGATACAGCTGACATGATGAAGGGTTTGATTACATGGAGCACTTGACCATCTCTCATTAGGAAAGAAGGGAGATTATCGGCAGATTCTCAGCTAGAGGCCAGCTATCACAAGACAGTTAGCACCAGAAAAAGGATGCAGATATGGTACAAGTCTGAACTAGCTCTTCTGTGAGAACACTGAAGGAATGTCAAAGGCAGAGTGTAAAAATAAAAAAAGCTCCCAACTCCTTATAGGACTCTCTAATTAACAGGAGGTAAAAATTTTGAGGAATGAGAAACACTCTCTAAGTAGCATTACTGACCTTGGTGGGATGATCTACATAACTAGAATATTGTGATAGATAATTATATCCTGTTTAGAAGGAGAAAAAATAACGAGGAGGGAAACTTACACATGACATTCAGCTCAATATTAATGATAACATAGATCTATAAATTTAAATCTAAACCTTGAACATTGCCTAAGAAAGTTCAGAAAATGGTATTATACTGAAACCAAATTAAATAGAACTCTAGCTTGATTAAATGACATTTTAAAGCTGATTCAGTAGGTATGAATAATTTGACACCTGGAAAGAAATATTCCGGTAGCCCCGTTTTAAAACCACATTTAAACTAGTCTGATATGAATACAGGTTAGGTGTTCACAAGTTCTCCTTGCAATTGGTGCCTTCTTAGTTCAGATAGGCTATGTAGATTTTAAAGTGTAAATAAAGTCAAAACTACAACATTCCCTTAACCGGAGTGCTTGTTTTACTGTTTTTCAGCAAAACAGACACTCCCGAGTGCTGAGTTTGGCTGAAAAAAAAAAAAAAAAGAATTCAGAAACTATTCAGAGGAACAGCACGAGGGAACCGGCAAACCAGCCAATGGTGCCGGGCTAAGCAAAGCCTGCGACAGCAGTTTAACGGCCTCCGCAGTCCTCTGAAGAAGAGTGACCGTTTCCAGCACAGGCCCGATCCAGGCTTGGCGGGCACGGTCGCTATCCTCAACCACCTCCGCCCGACGCGCCCCAGGGGTGCCGAGGACCGCCCTAGCGCTCACTGCCCCGGGCGGCGGCAGCTGCTCGGGGAGCCCGGGCCGACCCCCACGGGGCTGTGGCTCAAGCAGCTGCGGGCGAGCAGGGCAGGGCCAAGCCCGGAGCCCCTCAGGCGGGGGAGGCCGCCCGCCTCTCCCGCCCCTCCTCGCCCCCGTTTGCTAAGGGGAGGTGCGGCCCAGCTGACCCCAGGCCGGCCGGCCTCCTCGGCATCCCTGCTCCAGCCTTCCTTGCCGGCCCGCCGCCTTCCTCGGTCCCTCCTTCGGCCGAGCCGACCTCCCCCGCGGCTACCCCTGACAGAACCGCTTCCCCAGCCGTGGCGGAGGCCCTGTCGGCCTGAACGAGGACGGGCCCGACGCGGGAACCCGAGGTGGAAGCCCTCTCCCTCCACCGCCACCTACCGCACGGGCCCAGGCCGCCCCGCGCCGCTGCCGCCCTCGCACGGACCCGCCGCCTCCCCGCGCAGAGTCTCGGCGCATCCCCCTCTCGCCCAGCTTCGCGGGGCCAGACGCGCAGGTGAGGGGACGGCCGGACTCTCCCACGCTCCTCCGCCACAGGAAACCGACCGCCTTCCTCACTACCCGCCCCGGGCCTGGCTATTGGGCAGCGGGGAGGCTCGTCCTCCTGCGCCTCGCTGTTACTGGGTAGCGGCGACATCGCTCAGGTTAATCCCCACCTACCCCCTCAGCTACTCGATCGTGGCGACGCCCATCAAGGTCAGCCAGCCCTGCCTCCCCAAGGGCCGGCGGCCGTTCAGCCTTGAGCCCACCCCCCTCCATTTTCTTTGCCGCCAATTCGTGCAGGAGGCTGTCTGTCACACCGGCCCCGCCT
The DNA here is from genome assembly GCF_030936135.1 of Gavia stellata. NCBI lineage: Eukaryota > Metazoa > Chordata > Aves > Gaviiformes > Gaviidae > Gavia > Gavia stellata. The sequence continues at coordinate 13,790,126 of NC_082597.1, read as the reverse complement.
CTGTCCGGGGAAGCTGTCCGTCAAGCACAGCCCCACCTCCCTCCCGCTCTCGTTGGAGAGCGCCGCCGCCAGTCACGTCTCGGCCCCACCCTCGCAGGCGGAGGGGGCGCAGCTGGCTCACGACCTGAGCCAGGCCCCGCCCCCAGCTCGGCGGCGCGCGCCTACAGGGTGGCGCGCTGTTGCTGCTGCTGCCGCTGCTCGGGCGCGCGCGCCTCCTCATCCTCCTCCCCCCCAGCCCCCCCCCAGCTGTTGCCTCGCGCGCGCCCGCCCGCCGCCTCCTCGCCGTCTCGCGCTCCCCTCGCTGCTGTTGTCTGTGGCGCGCGCTGGACCGCTCCGCCGCCTCGCCGCGGCACCGGGCGACCGGTAAGGTCGGGACCCCCTCGATCAGCGGCGGAGGAAGGGGGGCCGGCGCGGAGGCATCTTCGCCCCCGGCGGGAGGGGGAGAAGCGGGGCGCCAAGTTCCCCGCGAGGCTGGGGAAGGGGCCGACCGGCTCGGCGGGGGCGGGGGGAGGCGGCCGGAGCGGCTTCGGCTTCGGAGCCGCGGCCGGGGCGAGGCGGGGGTGCCCGCTCCGTGAGGGGTGGCAGGGCCGGGGGGCTCCCGGCTGTGCGGGGCGGGGGGGCCGTGCGCACATCACCGGCGGGGCGCGGCGGAGCCGTCTGCCGCGGCTCCCCTCGCCCCTGGCCGGGCGGCGAGAGCGGGTCCGCTGCCGGCCCGCCGCCGCGCTGGGGGCCTCCCGCCGCCCCCCCCCCCCCCCCCCCCACCGCCGCGCTGGGGGCCTCCCGCCGCCCCCCCCCACCGCGGGGGGAAGCCTGTCCGGGGGAAGGGCGGGAGGCCCGCGGCCTCCGCGGCGCCGAGGTCCCCCTCAGGCGGGAGCCTGCGCGGGTGGCCGCGCCGCGGCGCCCCCCCGGGCCCACCCCGCCGGGGCGGTGGGGGTGCGAGGGCGGCTGCTGAGCGGGCCCTTCCCGCCACGCCGGGTAACCGCATCAGGTGCGGTCTGCTCCAGCCGTTGGAGGGGGGCCGCGCCGTCCTGATGAGCCCTCGGTAACCGGGCTCGTTGGCCTCCGATTGCTAAGTTTATTGTGGGTCGTAGACGTTCAATTACCCGTTCGAGGCTTGAGCGACTGGCCGCTTCCGTTCCGTCTTATTCCTACTTGCTAAGTCTGACTTGTGCTATAATACACCTCTTCCTTGGTAAGTTGTTTTAATGCATCTTTAGCTGCTTTAATGCTTGTGTCAGGTGATAGGACTTTTTTTCTCCTTGCTTTTAAAGGTCTTAAATTTCGGCATTTTCACCTTCATCTCTGATCTCCTTCTGTTTTCTTGTATTTTACATGCCTTCCTCTTCTTTTGGTGCTTTCTTTCTTATTCCTTATGCTATTTTTTTCCCCCTTTCCACCCTAACCCAGTGACAACCTGTCTACAGCTTATGTGTTGGCCTTGGTTTTCAATTTGGGAATGTAAATGTTCGGCTACTTCTCCTGAGTTAAAATTTCTTCTGTCATATTAATTTCCCCTATGTTTTATTTGCTGTCTTTTACATGAGAAACAAAGGAGAGAGCAGTGGGGGAAAACGATTGTACAGTAGTAGAACTGTCCAGGCGTTTGCTTCTTTTACTTTTGTTTTTCATACATACTCCCTGAGTGCATGTGACTCAAGTGTATCCGATTCAGTGACAGTTTTAGTACATATTCTCAAGCTGTATGCTTGGTATTTTGTCTTTTACTGTTTTTACATGTTATTGGTCACTTGAAAAGTAATGCTGCTGAGTCTTGCATTGTGTTCCAAATTTGCCAGTCTTATCCATCTGTCATATAATTAACTGGAAAAAGTAATTAATTGGAAAACCTGACTTGTTGAAAGTACTTTAATTAATGTTCTGAAATTCTTTGTGATGAAACATTCCTACAGAAAATACAGCTGGTTTTACAATTTTGATACACGAGTTCTCTAATAGGAATGAGACTAAATACAGTGTGTCATCAGTAATTTGCCTGCTTATATCTTCGTGTTGATGCTATTAAACAGATGGTGGTATCCGTTTTATCAGGGAGAAGTGCATCACTTGAAATAACCTGTTAATCCTAGTAAGTGAATCCTAGTATCTTTAGCTGCACTTAGAGTGGTCATGAAGTTGCAGAAGGATGTATTTCTGTTATATACATTAGCACTTGGCATGAGACGTTCTTGTTTTCCTGGGGTTAGAGGCTCAAAGTGTTCTGTGAATAAACCTCTGGGTTATAAACAGTTGTATGTATTTGGCTATTTCTGTAGCTCTGAAGGTTTTGGTGATCATCTTTGATTTGCCTTTTTATTTGTGACTCCCTGGAAAGGATAATTCTTTTCTCAGAAGTCTTATTTTCGTTCTAGTAGGGTGTTTATGAAAGGATGTATGTATGCACATCATGCTGCTGTCAGTTTCGACTTTTTTTCTCCCCAGGGCTCTACTTTACAGTATTTGCAAACAATTTTCATTTCTGAAAGTGAAGGTTGAGAGCGATACTTGGAACCAGTGTGTTTAAGATCCTGATGCTCATTTGAAGTGGAATGTTTGTGCAGTTGAATTTTCTGTTGCTATGTTTTGCTGCCAATGTATGTTTTTATTCTGGATAGAAATACTATAAAGGATAAAACACCAGCCTGAGTCATCTGAAAAAGAATTTGGAAACCTAGTTAGTTTAATTCAGTGCTTGTAGTAGAATTTTTTTCCTCTTGTATTGTGTGGAATGTGACATACAAATAAATTGTCAGTAATTGTTGGGAACTCCACGGAGCATTTCAAGTATTCCGGTAGTACTGGATTTCTCCCAAAGGCAGAGGTAGCTCAGCTTGTTTCAGAAAGTTGATCCCAGCTGTATCCATAGCTGCCAAATATTGGTGGGAATTCTGGGAGAACTCAAAATCCTGTAGGCTTTGAAATAGGAAACAGAGTATTGATGTTGTATTAGAAGGGAGGCATAGGTGCATTAAAAAGTCTTCCAGTCAACTTTGTTTGAGGTGGCTAACCAGGCAGCGAAGGGTGGAATGGCTCTTGAACAATGCTGTTCCTGTCACAGCTGGCAGGGGTCACTGGAAAGCAGTGGACGTTATTTCTTTCCCAGTTCTCCAAAGTTACATATACTGTCTTCCCAGACTTTTTATAAATTTTGTATCTTCTCCTTGTTTATAGTAGAAATTTTGTTAAAGAAATAAAAACATACTTTTTTTTTCCTTTTCTCAGGACCCCTGTGAGTGAGAGTGATGACAGTCACAGGTTTTTTTTTTTTTCGTTGGTGAGGAAGTTATTTTCATAATAAACCAGCATGCTCTATGGCTTCATCACCAAACAGTTTACGTGAATTTTTAGCTAGGCTTACTAAGGACACAAAGCTTGTACAATTACTTTCTTTGTCTGTCTTCTCCCATTTGAGTAACTTTTTTAGTCAGTCAGATGATGAAAACAAATTTAATGTCAACTGAAAGACATTAAGTGACAAATTTTTATAAAACTTTTGACAGGTAGTGACCCAAATTAATACTCCTGCCTGCAAAAAGGCAGTTATAATTGAGTCCCTTCTTTCTTCAGAAAGAGAGCAACTGCTGGCCAGTCTATGTGCTAAGCTCTAAGCCATCATGGTGTGTACTGCTACTGGCCCAGCCGAATAGTTGGAGCAGTTGGGAATATGGGCGGATGGGGGGAGGCAGGAAAAAAATGTTGGGTGAGGTGGAAAAGGGCAATAGCGAGCCATGGTACACTGGTAGAAACAGACAGACTTAATTGCTGCTCCCCATGGAACAAAATAGGCCTGTTTTTTCTGTATTTTTTCTTTTGTTTTACAAAGGAAATAAAACAAAACTCTTAGGATACCTCTGTCAGAGGTACTGCTCCTTCTGATTGTTCAAGGAGTTGACCACTACTTACTCTAAGATACGTAGTGGTGTGAAAAATAAAAGACTGCGAAAGTTTTAAGTACGATGTTTTCTCCCTGGAGTTTACTGTGCTGTTATTCATAAAGGTTCTTGCTGGGTACAGAGGAAGCAGTTAACTACTTGAAGAAGTTATATTCAAATTTGTAAGGAGAATACAAAGAGCTTAATAAATTGCCTATGGGGAAAAAAGAGTTAATAGTAATTAGGGCTATTATATACTGCTGTGCAATGTTTGGGTATGCTCTACATGTAATCACAGAATAATTTAGGTTGAAAGGGGTCACTGGAAGTCATCTATCTGGTCCAACCCCATCGCAAAGCAGGGCCAGCTTCAAAGTTAGAGCAAACAGGTATACATATGTAGCGATATACATTATGTTGTCAAGAAATTTGGAAATATAGCTTATGTTTGTGGGTTTTTTTTTAGTTGAGGGGAGGATATCAGAGTTCATAGAGCTGTTTTCTTGTTTCTTAATTTAAATGTGTAAAGGGGATATTCTCCAAATTCACTTCTGCTGGGAATACTCTTTAGATGAGACATGTAGTGTTCAGTATTTAATTCTTTGTTCATTTTGAGGTGGTCTTGGTAGACGTTCTCCAGAGAGACTAGATGGCTTCCTGGAATGAGTCCAAGCATTGGACTGAATTCCTGTTTGCAAATACATTTGTGGTGGTTCTTCTTAAAAAATAAAATGCAATACAAATAAAATACAAAGTGGGAGAAGAAATTAAAGCAATATGGCATCAAATATGAAGTCACGCAAGCCTTGCATTTTGGAAGTTGGCCAGTGCCAGATGCTTTTGGGGGTTAGGTGGTTGGCAGATGCCAGCCTGGCAGCTAAACACTCTTCGTGTTCATCTGTCTTAAGGGACAGTTTGTTCTATGCTTGCCATGTTGCTCATACGCTTTCCTTAGTATTTGTTACTGGCCATTGTGGGGTCGGGTTAGGTAGAGAGTTTGTATGGCCAAGTACAGCCTGGTGATCTCTTCAAACGTTTTCTTGCATCCTGGGTCATGAAGCTTCAGATTCCCTCAGCTGTGTGTTTATTTTTTCTTATTATTGTGTGTTTAAGTAGCTGCTTTCTTTTTGAATCCGAGTAAAATGTTGGCTTCAGTGATTTCCTGTGGTACCAAGTTTAACAGCCTAATTATGTTTTGTAATATAATATTTCTCTGTTAAAAGTTTGGCTTTGCTGTCCTCTAAGCTCAGTTAATAATGAATGAAGTTCCCTGTATTATTGGAAGCTGTTGTTTTCTCGACTATATTTTCTGTATATTTCTTAAAGTCTCATTTAATTTATAATTCCTTATTTTTCTCTTAATGTTTGCCTGTCTCAACAGGAGAGTCTTTCAAGTGGTTGATAATTCATAGCCTTTCTTGGAACACCTCCCCCTCCCTCAGTATTTTAATATTCTTCTTTGAATAAAATACATGCATTTCAGGTCAGATTGCACAACTGATGAACAGAGCTGTACTGCAGTGTTTTCCTTGTCATTCCTCTTTTATTCAGGTGTCTCTGTTATCTTCTGACTATAGGATATTGAATGAAAGAGCTCCCTGAGCTGCCAAATTTCCTTTCTGGATTTGAGATACCCGATTTTAAAGCTTTGTGTGGTGTACGTAGTTCACTTCCCCCCTGCCCCTTACAGATACCATTTGCATTATTGATACTAAATTCTGTTTATGTTGCTTATTCATTATTAAAGTCGATCCATCTTCTTAAGCTTTGCTAATGTAAGATTAATTGTCATCTGGATATGTTACTATTTCAGCTTTTCTTTTCTTCTCTGATGTATAAAAAATAAACATCATGAGCACTGCTGGACCTGTTTACAGAAGCTTGATGTTTGGAATAATAGGGCAGGGCTCAGTTCACACCATTTAAGGACTTAATTTAGGCAATACTTCATAAAAATTCTAGGCTACTGGTCTAAATAGGGGGAGGAAAAGAGGAGAAACGGTCTTAATTAGTCCAGATTAGCTCTGTTAATGGCACTTCCGAAGGCTTGCAGGTGGAGATCCAGAGTGTTCAAGTTGGCTTCCGTCAGAGCTGCCTCACTACTGGCAATGGCATTAGTGCTCATCTCATGCTGCGGTTCATAGATCTGCGGCGCTAATTCAGGTGAAAACTGCTCATTTACTTAGCGACTGTAGTCAGATCCTTGAAGCTGTCTCCTGTGCGGTGGGCTCCAAGGCTGGTAAAAAGAGGGATGGAAGCTGGTGACTGAGGAGGAGGGCGGACTGTGGTAATACCGTTTAGAGTGGTTAAAACAGTTGTGAAGCCTGGCTAGGCCATCCTGATCTTCTCCATCAGCTCTGTGTGGACCTTACATGTCTTCAGTGAGTGATTTCTTCTGGTGAAAGTTCCTTCTTAAGAGCTCCAGAAAAAAGCAGGAATGTGGGGCATCTCTATTTATTCGTAAGCTAACATTAGCTGATGAAGCAGTGGCGTGATGAGTGTCTATGTTCGTCCTTCTCGTAAAAGTCTAATGGTTAGTGTACTCAGAAAGTTGGAAGTCGTGATTTCTGGGTGCACTCATCCTAAGTGGCTTTAACGTCAAACCTCCGGAAAGAGCTAGCATACCACACCATGTAAGTGTATACTGAATGAGATCCGGAGCATCTACCTCTGTCACTACAGGGTGTTCAGGTATGTGAAAGGTGGAGGAAGACTAGGAAGACTAAGTCTGAGTTTAGTTTTGGGATTAGGACGCTTCTACGTGAAGGAGAATGGGGGTTGCCAGATGAGGTTTCTAGGATTTGTGTGTGCTTTGCCTTGGGTTGACACTGAATGGAAGAGCTAGCAGACCAGCCGTGTGTGATCCAAGGAGCTTTTAGGCACCTGAGCAGGCAATAAATAGGCTGTTTTATTCAGATTGGATGTTGCTATTAATCTTTGTTATCCAGTTACCCTATTGCAATGAAGAGTGTTGACCTCAAAATTTTGTTCAATTTTCTGGCTGGTTTTGCTTTTCACAAACAGCAGTCTATTTAGAAGTCTTTGACATCCTTCCAAAGGTTCTTTGAAAGTCCACATAATGTTTTATCACTTGCTCTTGTTTATCAGTTAGTTTGACATGTTCAGAAATACTGATAGACTAAGACATGATCTTCCTTTGCAGAAACTGCTGATTAGACCCTATCAGATAGTCTTTCGGGTATAATGGTGTTCTATTTTTAATGATTGTTTGGAGGAGCTTGCCAGATACACATGTAAGGCTTGTTACCCCGCAGTTCCTTGCTTGGATCACTCCAGAGACTTTTTAAAAAATACAGGCTCAGCATTTGCTACTATGTTCCTACAGTTATAAGAGACTGCAGCTTTTTCTGACATCTCAGCCACTTCATGCTTCAGCTGCTTCAAAAACTTGCTGGGTAACTATTTGTAGAACATGATGCAAACTTGGTCATTTAGGAGTGGTTTTCAACTTCCTGACTGTACTCATCGAGAAGCCACAGCTCTGCTGTGCATTGCCTGGTGACAGATAAACACATTTTCCTAAACACCAAGTCAGTATTTTCAGTGAGCAAGATTTATTGTTGCAGGAAATTACTGGTGTGTTTAGAATCACAAGGAGGAAAAAAGGAGCACAGCATTTTATTTCAAGGTGGCCACTATATTTTGGGTGGGTATTTTTGAGTGTTTGTTGAGAAGAATATGTATATAAATGAAAAACATAGTATTCATAGAAATTCTGTTCCTTTAATAAAGTTGTTACAGTTCTAAGAGCAGATGTATACATGCAATATTTCAGGGATTTGTCATTATAAGATTGTAAAAATGTTTAATGGGATATGTAAGTATGTGTGTGGTATTCAGTACAAAAACAGGAACTAAAAAGAGCAGAACTTGAGACTGATGATATACTGTGTTTTATTTATTTATTTTTTTAAAGATGCAGCATTTTTAGAAATGGCTTGGCTTGTAGATCTAGCATGCTGGCAGCAATTACTGCATTTGGATTAACAAGAATTTTGTAACTAACATCTCTTATAGTCCCATTTAAGGGCTTGAATTTTTCCCACTTCGTTAAACAGTAGAATATGTTTAAATATTAGGAGCTTTTTGCTAATTAATGAACAGCAGGCTCAGGAGTAAATTATGAGAGGTGTAGAATCCTGGACTTCTCAGTACAGTGTCCTTCCCCCCTATTTTTACAAGTAAGGTAACTATGAAATTGTGTCATGTCACTTCAAATGGAGCCATGAACAGAAACCAGTTATGTTTCCAGAAACCAGGAAATTTGCACAGACCTTAAGGCTGAGGGCACAGATTCCAGAAATGGCAACAGCAGTTGCAGCAACTGCACGCAATGTTCTTTTCCCAGAACCTGAAATAAATCTCAGAAATCCTGATACTCAACATTTTGCTACTATTTCAGACAGTTGTGTAATTCACTGGTAAAACAAGTATTCCTTGGGAGACAGTTATTTTCTGTGGTATTTCCTTGCTAGTTTGTCCTTCAAATATTGGCATTTTTACTGTGGAAGTGAAGATGGTTAAGTCAAGCCTACTTCCCATCAGAATTTGAAAACTGATTCTCGCTGCATGCTCTGTGCTGCAGCCACAACTGTGGGAGCTTCCTGCTCGGGATGGTAAGTGATAAAGGGCATGAGCTTATAAGGAAGAATAAATATGCAGTGGCAGAAATGGGGTCAGATGCTGTGTTTTGTGGGCAAAATACAGAGGCCTGAGAAAGTACCTGTTTTTCAGTAACTGACATCTTACTGGAGGCACAGGCAGGTATGGACATGCTGCCAAATGTCTGTATGTGTCATGATATATCACATTTGGTACGTCTGTGTTTGTAAAGAACAGGGCTTGATACGCAGCAGCCAGCATAGGGTCTGATTAATATTTTATTGTTGCTGTTGTTGGCCTGATAAACTCCTCAAACAAACACCACCACTCCCCAAACAGGTATCTAGGGATGTTCCGTGTTTTTTTTCACCAGTTGTTTGGGGGTGATTTTTTTGTTTTTTGGATATAGAGTGAAGAACAAAGTTTGAAAATTAATTCTCTTTCATGAGCAGCGTCTTAGGAATGCTGGTATCCAAATTTAGCAGAGTTGTTGGGTGTTCTTTGGGGAAAGTAAATATGTTAATTCCTTTTTATTTACAAACTGTCATGCTGTTCCTTTGGGGAAGCAAGTATGTTAATTCCTTTTTATTTACAAACTTGTCATGACCTTGGATTGCAAGGCAACGACTTGGGGGGGCCTTGGCTGGCATGGCAGCAAGAGTACTTTTCATGCTGGCTGCTGGATAGGGTCCTTAAGGTTAGTGGTGTCTGATTTTTTTTAAGTTTTTTTTTTTTTTTTTCCCTTTGGCTGCTTCAGATTTTCTTAAGGCTAGTTGAAAGGAACATGATAAAAGTTCCACTGAAAGGCATGAACCTGGGAGTGACAAGTTTCTCATTTGCTTGTATGCAATTTGAAATTCTGAAATGCTGTTTTGAGAACAGCGATGCATGGATAAAGTACTTAAACAGAATACTGACTGCATTAGATAGTATTTGATATTCCTTTTAAGAAAGGAAATGTAGGTTTAATAGTTTATTTGTTAAGCACATGAAAAGAATGTGTGTTTTGAAACATTGCTTCAAGGGTTTAATCCTGTTCTTGTGGCAGTGGCAGAACTCTCATGGATTTGAGTGCCGGAAGGATGACTCCTGGTAAGTTTTAGTGGTGTATCTGCATTACATTGGTACCTGTGTTGGTTTGTTCCATCATGGCAGAAGCAGCTCTTCAGTCAACAGCGGATGCCTAATAAGACTAAGCTGTTTATTGGGCTCATTTAGAATTAACTTAAAATATCAAATAATGTCACCAATTTGATGATAATGTTAACTTCCATTTTGATGTTGAACCTGGAAAGTGAGGTTTTTTTCCTCATTATTTTCTAGCTGTGCATCAGCAAGTGTAATGTCTTACTTTTAAGTGAGTTTATGTGATACAAATGTTGCTACAAAATTAGTAGTTTAGGCCCTAGGCTTTACCATTCAAATTCATTGTCTCTTCTTAATCTTCATACTAAGAAATCTTAGTGAAATTATGCCTGTGATTGTGAAACTGGATCTAACATGGTAATGGTAAAACAGTTCTATTGTGGAAAGCAGTTGAAACTAAGTTCTAGTATTCTCATGGCTTTATGCAGTAACTTTTTTAAAACTGCCTTTAATTTGCTGCTAAGAGAAGTTCTTCTGAGGGTAATAAAGCAACACTTGAGACAAATGCCTCAGCTCTGCAATTTACTCCTAACGACATCTTGTGAACGTGCCAACTTCATCATTCCGTGATCATAATGAGTTAAGAAGGCCATTCAAGTCTTGACTCAACAGCTGGATGGTAACCTGACCATTCGAGTTAGGACTGTTATAGAGGAAACAGGTTCCTTGAAATACTTAGTGATTCACAGTGTTTACAGGCAAGGAAACCAGCTATTTGCCAATGCTTCATTGCTTGCGTTGTATTTTTAATTATGTCCTTTTGCTAGCTGAGACTACTTGGACTTGTATATTCTTCTAAAAATTGTCATTTTTTGCCTTTGTGACTATGAGGAGCACAGTTCTATTCTGAACTTCTGTCAGTGTTCAGAATAGGTTTTATTTTCTGTAGACTGTCATTTAGCAATATATGCATTTATGTCTGACTTGGGTTGCTAAAACCCTGTGGATGTGAGTAAAATTTTAAAATATACTTAACTTTGAATTTATTTAAATCTGTAGTGTAGTATCTAATCCTGTCTTACACAATAAACACTGCACTGCTTGAATAAGCCTTTAACTACCTGAAGACATCTAAATATAGATTTCTGCGGCTTTTTAAAAACTGCTTATTTGATGGCAAGGTGTAGTGTGTACTCACTTAAAATGGAGTATGATTATGCTCTGAAATGGAAAAGAAATAGCTAAGAAATACCACTTCTGAACAGGGATCACCAAAAACAGGTAGTCATCTCTTTTTAGTTTTAAGGAAGTAATGAAGTTTTGATCCAAAAATGTTGCTTGTTATTCGTAGTATTAACTGAGTTTGATGGAAACGTAATGAACGGTTCTGTTGGATGTCACAGAGATGTTGTGATCAAGCTTTTATATTTGGATGTTCTGCCTAATCTCTGAGTTGGGAGTGTTTTTTGTGTTGCTCTTATGTCTCCAACTAGTTAAGATTAACTTAATCTTGCTGTAGCTACTCTGCACAGGACATTGTAAAACTGAGTGCAAAAGCTGGTCCCTGTCCCAGATGCAGGTATTCGACACAGAACATGAAATAAATGGCTAGATCTGGAGAGGATGGGAGGAGAACAAGGCAGAATAGGCAGTACACTCTTGTGCTTGTGAGTGTGTATCAGCTGTTTTGATTTGTTCGCTTTACCCATTTGGTACGGCCCCACTCTGGGGCAGTCTGACTTCAGGATCAATATCAATACAAATTGTCAGCTGAGTAACATATTAACTTGTAATGAATATGCAGAGTTCTGAAATTGTTGCACTGTCTAGGTTTTCAGTGAGCTGTGGGCAGATGCAGAGTCAGAGTCAGGGCTGCAGGGAAGAACAGGTGTCAGTGCAGAACTAAGTCTTTTGGAGGGGCATCTTTTCTTTCAGAAAAATGTCTTGGAAGATGGCAGTATTGATAGGGCTTTTGTAGAGGGAGTATTTGTGATTTTTGTACAAACAGCTGTTATGATCAGGTAATCTAATCTCTGCTTCTTTTTTTTTAACTGAAATTTTTGGTGATGAGCAGTATGTAATGAAGTGTCACAAGTTCCTCTAATGCTTAGACACTTTAATTTTAATCTATTGCACAATTTCAGTTTCCATCCCATCTGTTGGACGTTGTATTTTTCTTTGCCTTTCTTATCTGTGCAAATGCCATAAACAAATGTCTTATCTTTCTCTTTGTTTTAAAGGCAGAGATCACCTTTAATCTTTCACTATAAAAACTGCCTACAGATTAATAATTCTTGTTTCCTTTTAATGAAGAAATACATGGTGCAATATTGTTGTTGATAGTGACAATGTTATGATAAATGTGATATTTTTATCAGAAATATACCCCTTAATCACGTTTTTTCGCTGAGAGAGATGGATCTTGGAAGAATGCTTAAGGCATAGTTTGGTGTTTGGGGGCTAAACTACCACTTCTCCTCCTTGCCACTGGTGAGGCCACACCTGGGGTGCTGGGTCCAGTTCTGGGCTCCCCAGTAGAGAGAGACACAGACATACTGGAGGGGATCCTAACGAAGGGCCACAGAGATGGTGAAGGGACTGGAGCATCTCTCCTGTGAGGGAAGGCAAGGCTGAGAGAGCTGGGACTGTTCTGGCCTGGAGAAGAGAAGGCTCAGAGGGATCTCATCAATGTATATAAATACCTGAAGGGAAGGTGCAGAGAGGACAGAGCCAGGCTCTTTCCAGTGGTGCCCAGTGATAGGACCAGAGGCAACGGGCACAAACTGAAATACAGGAGGTGCCATCTGAACATCAGGAAACACTTTCTTACTGTGAGAGTGACTGAGCACTGGCACACGTTGCTCAGAGCGATGGTGGAGTCTCCATCCTTGGAGATATTCAAAAGCTGTCTGGATACAGGTGACCCTGCTTGAGCAGGGGGTTTGGACCAGCCAACCTCCAGAGGTCCCTGCCAGCCTTAGCCATCTGTGATTCTGTGAAACTGTGTTTGCAAAGATATCTTCTTGTGTTGATTTTTACCAATTATGCCTGATCCTGGAATCGTTCAAATAGTACGTTTGGAAAACTTGTTTAATATTTTGAAGTTACTTATACCAACTTTTTCAAAGCCTTTTGCATAATTTGCTAGGAATTTATAGCTTTACAGAATAAAATAGGAATTTCTTTGCATGTTAAGTACTTGGTGCAGTTATATAAAAATAACATTCTTAAACTTTTTGTAAACATAGGAAGGATGCTGAATATCAGGTAGAGCTGAAAATTTAAGCTTTTACCAACTAATATTAAAACATCACATGTAGTATAGTGTGCCCCACTGACTTTTTTTTAATTGAGCTTGAGTGTGGTGTATTTGTTTACATACATATATTTTTAAAGGGAATCGGTGAGATGAAAGGTTATTAAACGCAGAAGTATTTGTATTTTTTGGCAAATATTTGAACAGTTTTTTAAATTCCTTCTTCCTTTTTTTCTTTCACTGGCTGCTTCCTGCCTTATTAACAGTTTGAAATGTAGGTACTAAACTAATTTAAGTGTTATTAATCTGTTAATATCTGAAGTAATCTATTTGTGAAATATTTGAGTTTGGTTTTAATGATAACACGTTCATATCTGGAAGAACTTGCATATTATAAGAAGATATCTGGAAAAGATTCTCTAATTCTCACCTAAACTATCCTTTGATTTTACAGAATGTCCAGTACAAGAGAATATATGCAATTTTGTAGAAAGACAATAATTCTAAATCTGAAGGCTTTTTATGTTTATCTTCTTTATTCTTCTTTTCTGAACTAACTTTGGCTCACTGATTACATGAAAGAAAACTTTTAAAATTAATTTTCAAGGTAGGAATGTTTTATGTAGGCTGAAAGTTTGGGGTTTTTTTTTTACATTGAAATTAATGACAGCAACATCAAAGATTAACTAATACTACTGCTATTTGCTACCGTTAAAACAAACATACCACTCTCCCTTGTTCTTCTCCTTTCGACTTAGTTTTAGTCTACTGTTTTCATGAGTGTATTAATTTTATAATTAGTGGAGTTCTAGCACTGATTTTTTTTTTTTCCCCCCCTCCAAAAAATCTAATTGTATGAAATTTTCTTTCATTTTATAACAGTTATTCCTGTATTTCAGAATACTGTGCGTGGTAATAACTATATGTTGCTTAATTTATCAGAAAAAAGAAAAGGTGCATGTAATACAACTCTTGCGAGGTTCTCATGAGACAATAACAGATCAATCCGTGTGCCACCTCTGTTTTCCTGGGTTGGACAAAACTGAGGTTTCTGATGTCCTGTAGCAGCAGATTTGTAGGTTTTTTTTGTTTAGAGGAGAAAACCCAAACTCATTACTATTTTAGTAAGAGGCAAGGGGTAAAGTAAATATAGCTGTTCAGCGCTTTGCAGGTAACGGGAGTGTTTCTACATTCCCTATGTTGGCCTTCGTACGGAAGGTGGAAGTAAAGTTCTGTCTTTTTCTGTTAACAGCCTAAAATGACTGTGTGAATTCAGTGGAATAAATGGCGTCCAAAGTAACTGATGCTATAGTTTGGTACCAGAAGAAGGTAAGCTTTCTACTTGATTTTATGGTGGCTTTAAAAAATAAAAAGTTGGCTTATTATGTTTTATGTGTAAAGTATAATAAATATAAAATACCACTGCATTATTGGTTAGCATTGTATAAAAGTGAGTAGCTTGAAACTTTTCTTCCAAAAGTAAATACATATTTAGACTGTGTCTAAGGAAATGGAATAGCTTTTGGTCTGTGTTGAAATTCGTCACTCCTTTGGCTATTTGTGCTATGGAAAGAAAGGAAAGAAAATTTTCGTTCTCAGTAGAATGTTAATTAATGTACAGGAGAATGTTGTTTCTGTAGCATATAAATGAATCCTTGTATTTAATAGAAAGTCAGGATTGAAATGTATTTTCTGTCAGTAACAAGGAACTGTGTAATCCATACCCAAAAGAGATAGGCTTTTTAGAAGTTAATCAGAAAAAAAAATGGGGGGGGGGGGGAGAGATCTTGTTTGGAGATACATAGTTACAGTATCGCCTGATACTGTATCTTTTGATTCACGTTTGCACATAGAAATGTCAATGTCTCTTTCTAATTTATTATTTTGACAATTTGAAATCATCATATCCTCTTGACATTAGTATGCCAGTTGGCTTATTCAGTTAAATTGCTTTTAAAAAGCTGAAAAATTTGCTAAATTTTGAGATGTGCTTTGTTACTAAGATATAAATAAGGTGTGATGATTATATTTTTTTTTTTTCTTGGCTTTCCATGATTTAGTAAGTTTCTATGAGTTACTGTTTTTCTTGGGCTTATGGCTGTCTTTTTGAGAGGATGCATCTTGTCCTTAGGAGATTGATGGCAACTGTCTTCAAAACAGAAATTCTGTTTAACTTCTAGCTAAGCAACAGTTAATTTCTAGAAATAAGACAATACTGGTATGCTTTGAATGAGATCTTTACAACTGTGAATTAAAGGTACAGTTGGAACAGCAGAAAAATGAATTTTGCTGACTTAATTTATACCAAACATTCAATTACGTATTAAAAAACTGAAAATAATTCAGAATTTAATGAGGATTTTTTTGTTTATTTTTGTACTGTGTACTCTCTCCCTTCTCTTATTCAGGCTTTACAAAAAGTATATCAGTGGAATTACACTGTAGTTTTGAACTATTTCTTGATTGCAGATCCAATCCCATTTTTTAAAGATTTGGAGGATGACTTGTAGATTTAGTGTAACAAAATTCAGTGCAGGACCTTATGGAAGGGGAAAGTGATGCTGACACTTCCACTCATTCTCTCATAAATTTCATTCACTCACACTGTCATACTGATAATACTTACAAGCATCAAGTTGTGTGCGTATTTTGTCTGGCCAGGACCTCTTCTGTGCGATGCAAGAGATGCTGGCTATCAGATCCTCATCACGTCTCTGAGGTTTTTTTCATTGGTGATGATGAACTAGTCATTGGACATATCTTTTATGGTATTCAGCTTTATGTATAAATGGTCCTTTGATGCAAGAAAGAGTCTCAAGTCTCCGTAAATCTTAAGTGAAGGTCGTGCTTGTTATCTGTTTTTCTTTTTTTGTTTTTAAATGCATGTCTGTTTTCCTGTCGGTCATACAGGAAAAGGAATGCCATATGTGATATGCTCCAACTTTCCATCCTCCTGATGTTAGGAAGGTTGATGAGTCACTGTGCTGTGATCTTACAGAGGGCAGGCCTTCTAGGCTTGATATAAATAACCCATTCCTCAATTTTACTTTTCCCAGGACACTGCTCCTAACAGGATTACTCATTATCAGTACAGGTCATTCTTTTAATCCTTGTTCTGTCATTTTTTCCCAGTCATTTCACATACATTTCCATTTACTTCATTCATAGCAACAACAATATTTCTGCTACAAGGCTCTGTAGGCTTTTACAGAGGTCTGCTCGGCCAGAAGTGGCATGCTGCCTTTATGGCAAGGAGTTGTGATGAGGTGACTCCTGTTAATTCATGAAAGATGGGGCTATCTTCAGGAGGGATAAGATCTTGCATAAACCAGATGTCAATGTTTTCCATGGCGTGAACAAAATTTAATTGCAGTCCACATGTGGACTGGCATCTGCCAAATGAGCAGGCTTTGCTTGTTTCGGTATGAGGAAGTGGAGTTTTATTTTGGGACAAATGGCTGCACTGCAGAAATGCTGCATCTCCTGCAAATGTTCATGCTAATTAGATTGTTATTCTTAGGTTCCATTTATTGAAGGTTCTCCTGCGTCAGGCTGATAACCCTAAGGGGGTTTTTAACTTTGTAGTGTGGTGTCCTGGGAGCATCTAGGCTCTTTCACCCATGTCCTTGATTTTGTTTATTTATTTATTTATTTATCCATTCATTCATTCATTTATTTATATCCCTTAGATGGCACAGTATTTTTTCCCCCCATGGATTTGTTTGCACCAAAGATTTCAAATTGGGGAACAGGAAGAGCTATGCGAGTGGTTAGTGGGTACCAGACATTTTTTTGATACATTTCTATTATGCAGTTGCTTATGATGGCAAAATACGGAACTCTCTGAACCGGTGGTTGCTTTCAGTTTTAAATTTTTATTTCAGAGTTGTCAAAGTTGTCCCACTTACCTAGCTTTTTAGATCTGCTGATTCCTCACAACAGTAACTGACATTGAAAGTGGGGAAGGATCAAAACTTAGTATATTCTGGCAGCAAAACATTGTTTCTGGGGCAAGAGAGAACCAGGGTTGCAGTCAGTATTGGTCAAATTGATATGACTTGCCTATATGATAAAACGAGGAAAATAAAGTGTTATTTTGGGGAGGTGTTTTCATATTAATGAATTGGTGTATGAATGCCCTAAAAAAGAGCATAAAGAACTTCTGATATCTATAGTCATACGTAAAGAAGGAAAATATATTTGAGTAGGTGGAGGCTGCGTAAGAAATATTGAACAGATAACTTGCTCCTTGTGTTTCTTTTTTTTTCAATTTTAATGTATTTTTGGATGTGTTTTTTTGATGTATTTGTTTTAAGTCTCTATTGAGTTTCAAAGGTCTGTTGGTTTCTCAAAAGTAAGGCATTTTTATATTTCTTTAATGGAAAGAGTTAAGCAATTGAGCTCTTCCAACCCTACTTCAGGCAAGTTTTCCAAACACCAAGTTTACTCATATGACTCATACTATTGTCTGAAATTGAGCTCCTCACATGGATGATTTAGTAATGCACTTAATCGTTTAAAAGGTCAGACTTTTTATTATGTAAACTTGTTTTTTGTTGTTGCAATAGATTTACTCTGCTTTTAGTGCATCGGAGTTCTTGATTACTGTCTTGTAAAAATACAATAATCAATTCTTAGTTATTTTAAGTTGGATAGTAAGATTTCAGATAGTATAGTATACCAGCTTGTTATTTGAGATACAAGATTGCATGGACACAGCTTTACTGCTTCCAGTGATAGCTTACGTTTCCCAGCTGGTACGAATACTTATACAGGGCATGAAATCTGAACAGATAAATCCTGCTAGATACAGGTTGGCAAAATAAATTAAACCTCTGCTGTGTTCCCAGATGCAATGGGGAGTGCAATGCTGAGATGTTTGTGTGTCAGACAGGGTTTGTCTAGCTTGTTTTCAACACTTTCTGCTGCACTGGTTCTTGCAATAGAAGGGTGTGGCAGGGGTGTCTGCATTGCTCTCTGGAATGGTTCATTACTCCACTCCCAGACAGCTACCGAGCTAATATTCACTTATATGCACTTTGTTAGTTAATATCCTTAAGATTATGTGTATTTACCAGAATACTAAACTTGCTTCAGATTTGTAATTGATGAATTTTATGGAGAAAACCATCATAATGTTTCCTCTGAGAAAATATGACACCCCCACAATTATTTTAAACAATTTCAGTATCTGATGGCGTACCTGATACTGATACTTTATGCATACTTGAAGTGTTGCCTTAGTAACAGTAACTGATGTTAAAAATAATAAAATTGGTAATAATCTAAAAATATTGCTTGTTTTGCTTGTAACTTAAGCTTTTTGCATTAATTTTGTATAATACTTTCAAGTTTTACAGATAATAGTGGACATGCCATTTTTGGTCTGGTTTCCAGTTTGGAGACTGTACATAAATTTACCTTAACAACTTTCTGATTTTTCAATCCTCACGGAAGCCTTGCTGCTAAAATGGGGAACTTTATACAAATTTCTTGATAAAATTGCAGGAGTGAATTACATTGTTACTTCTCTTAGGGATGGTTGTAGGGGAAAGCAGAATGGAACTTAATGAATTGAACCCGAATCCTGCACCTGATTGCCTATCAGTTAACTTTGCCAATGCAGCTTTCTGCTCTTTCGGGTGTCCCTTGGGTACGGCTGTTAAAGGGCACAATAAAACAAATGAGATGTTTTCTCTCTCATGGCTTTAAAGGGCAAAATTAGAGCTCTAATTGCATTGCTTTAAGATCTGTAATATTCAGTGTTTTACAGCTCATTAGTCCAAGCTTATACTTGCCAAGTTAATAAAGGTGGAAGTAAAACAAAAATTATATCATTCCCTGAAATCACCTGATTTCCTTCTTGGCACTGAATTCACGTGATGCATTGGTGACCCTGGCACCAAAGCCGCTATTTGCCAAACGGTTGGGCTGTATGGCAATATTACCTAAAACTCTGGATGCTGAAACGGCGTCAGTTCAAAAAGGTCTGCCTTCAGTGTCAAAACTTGACAAGTGTTGCAGCTGGCTATTTATGAAAGCATTGAGGAAAAAAAAGTGTATTTGGAAGAGTTTCCTTCCATATAGTGCTGGAATTCGGTACTCAAGTTGTCATCTGACCAAACAGTGGGTATTGCCTTCAGCACCTTGTTTTGGTGAGGCACTGTGGCTGAATGAAGCAGGCTTGCATTTTGCCTGGCTGTTGGCTCCCGTGCCTGCTTTGCCTTCCCACAGACTTCCATGCACTTATCTGGTGAATTTGGTCAGGGGACTAACCCAGCTAAAACTAAGACTGCAAATCTATAAGGAGCTGAACCTCTCTAATGGGTTGGGGCGGGGGGAGAGTGAAGAGCTGAAATCCCTCTGTCTTGAGAAGGAATCTCTGATTCTTGAATTGTTTCATTATGCCTTGTGAAACTATAACCTACGATTTTCTTTTCCTGAGTGATCTGATTGATCTTTCAGCCATCCAGATGAATGTGCTGGAACAAGGAAAGTGTGCCATGGGAAGTGGAAACAATCAGGGGCCGAAGGGCAGCAATGCTGGTAAAATTGCTGGATTTTCAGTGGTCTTCAGGGAATTATACTGAATAATGAGGCTGTCAGAGTGGTTTTCTTTTCCCAGTTATGTCTTGAGGTTGCTTTGTTTTGTGCAAGTACATAATTGTAAAAAAAAAAAAAAAAAACAAAACCCAACAAAAACCAAGTGTTGCAGAGGTCTTAAATCCTTAACCCTTGGAGAGTAACTGGGCTGTGTTAGCAATAGTGTGGCCAGTGGGTCAACGGAAGGGATTTTTCCCCCCTGTTCAGCTTACGTGAGACAGCATTTAGGGTGCTGTGTCCAGCTTTGGACTGTCCGGTACAAGAAAGGCATTAGCATTTCTTGGCAAGCCCAGTGGAGGGCCAGCAAGATTGTTATGGGACTGAAGCCTGTGATGTACAAAGGGTCTGAGAGATCTTGGTTTGCTCCGTCTTAAGAAGAGAGGGCAAAAGGGAGAGTTCAGTGCTGTATCACAACTACTGCTTTGGAGGCTGTGGAGAGGGTGGAGCCAGGCTTTTCTCAGAGGTGTGCAGGGATTGTATGAGAGGCAATAAACACAAGTTGAAATGTGGGAAATTCTGATTAGATACAAGGATAAAAATGTTTAACGTGAGGTTTGCCAAACATTGAGACAGGACCCCAAAGAGGCGTGAAATGCCTGATCACAGATGTTTGGATCTCTACTGGGTAAGTCCTTGAGCAACCTGCTGTAACTGGCCCTGCTTTGCACAGGAGGTTGGGTTAGAGGTTCCAACCTGTGCAATTCTGTGATGACTTTAGTTTGAAATTTGAAGATGAGTAAACGTTATCATAGGGGATTGTGCTTAATTGTGATTAATGACAGAGATGGAATCTCATTCAGTTTGTGCTTCTTTGTAGGTTTTGCTCTATAGTGCACTTAAGCCAAAGAAATGGTACCTGAAGTTACCGCTAGTGTCCAGTTCATGTCACTAGGAAATGGCTTAGAGTAGGTGTTGGTTATTCCTGCACTCTCATTTAGTTTAACCTGCAAACTGTTTCTAACTATTCTTACGTATATAATTTTCCTTTATGTTTAATTGTGCAATGAAAAAAGATGTTTCTTGTTTTTAGTAGATAATGCTAAAATCTGTAAACCATTACTCAGGGCAATACGTAGGGCTGACTGATGTTACCAAGAATTACTCTGTAAAGAATGATACAGAAAAACTATTAATACATAGTTGATAAATGTTTAATTATTTATTATTGTACTCTGAAAGGGACCATATCTTTGAAGTAAGCTTTGGTAAAATTACTGTTCAGTGAAACGGCTGTAAGTCCAGTGCTGTTGCAGTTATTGCCAGAATTTAAGCAGGTCATTAGTTGGCAATTCAAAAAAGTTAAGAATAAATAACTCTTAAAGTTTTGAATTGCTTCATTTTACTCTAAATAGTTGGTTTTAGCTTTCCCTCTGGGGCCAAACAGGGAGAAAGGAGGGGAATCCCAGAATGTTTTAGTAATCAGAGGTAACAATTCAGGAATCATAAATCCAAAGCTCTGAACAACTGTATTGGGTTTGTGTGGCAAGGTTTTGGTAGTGGAGGGGCTACAGGGGTGGCTTCTGTGAGAAGCTGCTAGAAGCTTCCCCGGTGTCTGATAGAGCCAATGCCAGTCGGCTTCAAGACGGACGTGCCACCGCCCAAGGCCGAGCCCATCAGCGACGGTGGTGGTGCCTCTGTGATAACATATTTAAGAAGGTGGTGGTGGTGGTGGAAATCTGCAACAGCAGCCGTAGAGAGGAGTGAGAATATGTGAGAGAAACAACTCTGCAGACACCAAGGTCAGTGAAGAAGGAGGGGGAGGAGGTGCTCCAGGCGCCGGAGCAGAAGTTCCCCCGCAGCCCATGGTGAAGACCATGGCGAGGCAGGCTGTGCCCCTGCAGCCCATGAAGGTCCACAGTGGAGCAGATATCCACCTGCAGCCCATGGAGAACCCCACGCCAGAGCAGGTGGATGCCCAAATGAGGCCGTGACCCCGCGGGAAGCCCGTGCTGGAGCAGGCTCCTGGCAGGACCTGTGGAGCCATGGAGAGAGGAGCCCACGCTGGAGCAGGTTTGCTGGCAGGACTTGTGACCCCACGGGGGACCCACGCTGGAGTAGTCTGTTCCTGAAGGACTGCACCCTCTGGGAAGGACTCACGCTGGAGAAGTTTGTGAAGAACTGTAGCCCATGGGAAGGACCCACGTTGGAGAAGTTCGTGGAGAACTGTCTCCCGTGGGAGGGACCCTAAGCTGGAGCAGGGGAAGAATGTGAAGAGGAAGAAGCGGCAGAGACATGCGATGAACTGACCGCAACTCCCATTCCCTGTCCCCTTGTGCCACTGGTGGGGAGGAGGTAGAGAAAATCGGGAGTGAAGTTGAGCCCGGGAAGAAGGGAGGGGTGGGGAGGAAGGTGTTTTTAAGATTTGGGTTTATTTCTCATTACCCCACTCTGATTTTGATTTCCCCAAGTCAAGTCTGTTTTGCCTGTGACGGTAATGGTGAGTGATCTTCCTGTCCTTATCTCAACCCACAAGGTTACATTTTCTCTCCCCTGTCCAGCTGAGGTAGGGGAGTGATAGAGCGGCTTTGATGGGCCCCTGGCATCTAGCCAGGGTCAACCCACCACAACAGCTTTAATCCCTTCATTGTCCTTCTCCATTTGACTAAAAGTTACTAAATTTTTCACTAGTAGCAGACAGTGGAAAACTATTATATGGTGATGTCGATCTGTGGTTTATTAGCTAAGTTTGTCTTATCATAGCTTGTCCAGTCCACATATCCACCATAAACAAAATTGAAAAAACCCCACCACCCCTGAAAATGAAGAACAACCTGAAAAAGTCATCCTAACAGTAGAAATCTACTCCAACAGAGATAAATTATACTGCTGAGCTACTAGATTATTGCCTTTGCTGCAATGGGGATCAGTTCATGTAAGAAATAAAAGGGGTTTTAAAATAGCTTTTAATAATCCTGTTTTGAGACTTGAGAAAATGAGAAATTATTTGTCTAGTATCTGAAACTGTATACTTAAACATAAAGTAAATATGAAGCATTTTTTAAAGATATTTTTAAAGTAAGTAATATTACATGTATATAAATTATTTATATATTGGTATCTTAATATTAAAATTTATATATAAAATCATACAGTTTTTTGAAGAATGTTGGACTGTAAAAGCTAATAAAGCATATTAGCTAATCTTTTAATGCTAAATATTTTAATAAGGTGTTAAACTCTTAATTTCCTTGGTAGACAGTCCAAGGAAGCAACCTGTTTTTTTTTACCACGCTCTGTATCTTGTATCTTTTGGATTTGTAATACTATTGTGATGTCACTTGTAAAAGTGTTTAGAGGTTTTAAAGAGCAAAGCTTAGCATGCAGGTTTCATTATTGATAAAATTAAAGTTTTAAGATCCAGCAGGAAATACTATGTATTCTTAGGATTATAATCTTCGCTAGTCTGCTTGGTCATAAATTATAAATGTCTCCTGAAATATTGATTGATTCCATTAGAATCAGAAGGCCTTGTGAGTATTGGGCTACAGGTTGATACCATCACTACATTAGCTTAAAGTGAATATCAGTGTCATTCACAAAGCTCAAATTCAATCTTGATGCACATGTGGCTTGTTATGAGAAAGACACAGGGAAGAAATATTACACAGTGCAGAAAGCCTTTGCATTGGGCTTTATTTGAAGTAAAAATTAGCTGTATTTTCAATAGCTTAACTTTTTACTTAGGCTAATTGCTGTTAATGTTATAAACCCAAACTGTACAGGTGCCATGCAAATTTTAGATATATAAAGAAAGGTCATCAAATGCTTTCTGAGGTATTTGATTGGGAAGGGCTAAGTGCAATTATTTTGCGTAATTTCAAGGGGTGCATGTGTCTCTTAAAAACAGAAAATGTTATGAGGACTCTGTACTTAAAAAGGATCTCAACTTTATTTAATCTTTCAGTATAGAGCTAGCTTTATCAGGCGAGTTTAGTTTAGTTTTGTTGAATGTGTAATTGTACAGCTTAATATCCCATACCAACTCACAGACAAGTTAGTATTTTTTTTTTTGGACAATGAATTACTAGTGAAGAAACATTTTTTTTTTTTTTTTTCCCCCCTAGAAAACCTGTTTGAAAGTTTATTATGCGTAGTTAATTTAGGATGCTTAACCCCCACTTTTCCATTGTGAAAGAAGTCTGGCAGTTTTTTCTGTCTTTGCATGTAATCCGTTATATGCTGAAAATTTTACTAGCTGCTTGAAGAATAGTTGTTAATTCTGCAAATACATAAAGGAACAGAATTCCTTTCATCTTCTTTACTCGGTGTTTATTGAGGCATGGTGTCTTGAGAACTGAACATTTTAGAAGTAACTGGTTTGGATGGACTGGATAGAATCTTGGCACTGAGAAAGCCTGGGATGCATGATTTAAACTAAATGTGTATAAAATAATACCTGCTAGTTTATCTAGTTCTGCTGCAGGTAGGTTATACCACAATTTTTTATATCTGTAACGTATTACTGACAAGTTTCCTGCAACAGGTTTGTGTTGCTGTTGGTGCTTGGTTATGAAAGTTACATTTAAAAATTATAAGATAGGCTTGTTATCTAACTTGTATTAACAAATAATTTAAAAAAGATCAAGGGAGATTTTTTTTTCTGTTAAATTACTTTCTGCCAAATCTTAATAAATAAATAAATGCCATGGAATACAAATTTCAGATCATCTTCGATTAGGTAATTTTTAAATTAAATCAAAATAAATTTCTGTGATAAACGAGATTGAAGTTTGGACAGTGTGTTGTATAGTTTGCTAAAAAAAAGTCTATCACCAGTCGCAGACTGGACTGATGGATTGAAAATATCGGTGACAAGCTTTTATACAAACAGTCTTGCACTAAGTCTTGACAGATTTTGAAAGCATTACTTACTGTTATATACTTAAAAATTGGACACTTTTTGGACCCTTGTATTCTGTACTTTAAATTTTCTTGGAAGGATACTGCAGAACTTGCAGCTCTAACTGATAAGATTCCAGGTAGAGATGGTGGGTTCAGGAGTATATAGGTACTTGACTTGACTGGGGCCTTCATGTTGGCCTAACAGTTCCAGGCACAGGAATCTTGAACACCTGCGGAGGAGCCCTGGGGACAGTTGCATATTGAGGGCAAGCTTGCTTTTGATCAAGTTTTGTGTATAGTTAAATTCTTCAGGTTGGAAGCATGAATGATCTTATCTCTAGAAGGTTATTCCTTCACTTCATTTGCCTTTAAAGCTTAATTTCTTTGGCATTGCTAGATGCTAGACTTCTTTTCAGTGTCCTGCAGGTATGTACAATTTTAAGGAATTGCATGAATAGCCAACAGCTATAGCCTACATGCAAACATTTGACAACCTAATATTTAGATTTAACATGAAACATAATTTAGATGCAAATACTTGTAAATCAGAACTCTTTGAAGATGGAATTGACTGGTGCTCTCAATAATTTAAAGCTCGGAAGGTTTGCTAGTATTAACTTACATTCTTGAATTCATTCAGGAATTACATTCTTGAATTTAATTCGTGCAGGTGTCTAGCATCTCTGGTATTCATTATATGTTATAATTTATCTTGTTGTCAATGAACACCACTTTTCATTAAATTCTGCAAGATACGTTTCACAAACTGTAAATGTGTTTTCCTGACATAAGGTAGAGAAGAAAAAAATTAACACCTATGTTTTTTACTTGTTTCAGTAACACTAGTTCTTCCTATTTTTCTTTAATGTGGGAAATGAAGTGGCCAGTATGCTACTTTATAATGATGCCTTTGTTTTTGTGTGTTTCCTTCTGATACACTTGCAAGAGAAATATAGAGGGATGCTTATGCAGATGAAGAGAAGAGAAATTGAGTAGCAGGTCTAAATTTGATGTGCTAAGCACGTACGCCTGCTCCCTGAAGTGCTCCTAAAACGTTCTTAAAACACAAAGAGGTGAAATTAGGTAGATTAAGTAAATAAAAAAATGCGAGAGATTGTAATTATACTTGCTGTGTGTAATTATCCCTTTAACTCTTTTTAGTGTGCAACAGTATGCCTTTACTTAATAGCCCTGTGCTCAGATTTTAATAATTAAAGTTCATCAGAGGTGATTGGCCAGATCCACTAGTCTAATAAAACAGTTGTAAAAGACCATCTCCCTTAAAGTTGTTTTGGGCTCTCTCATTTTACCTCCTGCTGGAAGAATTGCTTTATGGGGCAATGTTAAAAGAAAAATGTGAATGGCAAAATCCCTACTTCTTGTCTTTTTGTGGAGACAGAAGCTGCTACCTAGCCTTGAGGGAGAAGAAATGTTTGTAGGAAAATATAACTGAGTCAGATTTTAAATCAGTTAACTTCCTTGCCTCAGATGTCTTCTGGGATCTCTGTTTCCCAGAATTCCTTTAACAAACAGTCTGTTATTTGTCTAAAAGAAGAACTCTCTTTTAAAGACTCTTTCAACTCCACACCAGTTTCAGCTATGAATGGAATTAGGAATACAGAGTTTGCTTTACAGCTTTATTGGCACAAAGGCTTCCTTCCGCGTTTGTTTCTTGCATAATCGAGAGGGAGACAGACTTGCATCCCCTTTTCTGTCTTCAGAGAAAGAAATCTTTTTTGGAAGTGAAGAGGGGAGGACACAATACTATGCAGCACAAAAACCTCATCCGGGGCTCTTCTCAGTAAATTTCATGAAAAACAGGAAGGACTGAAATTTCATTTAAAAAGTATTTAGAGAAAAAGCCAGAACAATTAGATATAAATGTCTGGGTGGAGTGGCTATTCAAGATACTGACTTTTTAATTGCTGGCTGTTATCCAGGTGGAGTTAGCTCTTAAACTTCCTTTGGTTTAATTACTTTAATTGTAGCAAGTGCTTAATTCTGTCCAGTACAGTGCCTGACTCCTTAATTATTTTCCACAGTCTACATTTTTTTTCCAAATGAAAGGTGCACAGTATTTATTATTAGTATCAAAAAGCCAGTAGATTTTTTTTTCAGAGTTTTGAGATAGCAAACTATAGAAATAGTTGGGGTGCTTAGCTCTTGTGAATGGGAAATATTATTTAAATTTGAGAATGGGTAATTCAGTTCACTGTTCCCACTTTCAGTTTTAGATATGCTTTGGACTTTACTCCTATAAATTAGAATTATTTTTTTTTCTTTTTTCCCCTGATGGGCCAGGTTTAGAGGCACAGAAGATGCCTCTAGATTTTTTTGTTTATGGGTGTGTTTGCCTATTGCCATTTCCTGGATATCTTTTTGCATTTATCTTGGATCCTTGGTTAAAAGATCCTTTTTAACGAAGAATGGCCTTTTTTTTTTAATATATATCTATAACATCTTCTAATTTAGCACTGAAGACCAAAATAGTGAAAGACAAATCAGAACAATGTCTTCTGGTTTAAGGTGTATGCATTCATGCTCGGGCCTTTTATGTCTGTTGCAGTTTGCAACAGGAATGAGAAGTCAAACTCTTGCAGTAAGATTGAATTCAAGCAGATTCGCTTTGAGCGGGGGTTTGACGGGGGTTCCTCTTGCCTCTCTGTCAGGTGTCGGGACTAAGCTGCTTGTAGCAGCTCTCTGCCCAGTCAGTAAAGGGACTCTGAATCTCGGGAAGTGCATCTGTCTCTACCTTGTGACCTGAAAGTGATCTTGCGCTTAACTGCTCAGAGTTTGTGATACGATCCAAACTCCAGATACCGAGCAGTGTGTGCGCACATGTGTGTGCACACATGTGTATACGTCTACATAGTACTGCTGGGAGGGAAAGGTTTTAAAATTGACATAGTAAAAGAGATCATTACTGAATATTGTCTAGAAATACTATTGTGCAGAGTTCAAAGCAATCTGATGATCTTTGATAACTTCTTACAAAACTTGGGTATACTGTCTCATATATTGACTT
The DNA here is from genome assembly GCF_030936135.1 of Gavia stellata. Lineage (NCBI taxonomy): Eukaryota > Metazoa > Chordata > Aves > Gaviiformes > Gaviidae > Gavia > Gavia stellata. The sequence continues at coordinate 13,762,822 of NC_082597.1, read as the reverse complement.
GTTCGTGTCGCTATCTTAGACGTGAATTTCCTGAAGTTTGAGGTTGCCCTTCTTCAAAATAGCTAACAGTCATAGAGTGGCTTTCTTGTATGAACAAGTGCACAGTAATTTCTTAATTTAACTATAGGTTCCTGTACTGATGGTTATTTAAAATGACAGAACTCATTAAAACTGGTCTTAGTGCTAGGATTTTAGTAAGTGCTTGCAGGATCAACCTTTAGTCTTTCTGTGGTTCTGCTCTTATGAATATACAAAGTTTTCTACAATGCTGTGATGAGGTTAGAGCCTGGGAGAAAAAAATTCCTTTTTATTCCAATTTTTTAACTAAAAACTTGCTCACGTTGGACAAAACTAAGATCTTTAGAAGAGTTTAATGAATAAATAGACTAGCAGCTTAATGAGAGTGAACAAATTTGGGAACAGGTCTACTAGGAACATTATTTCATCAGTGCTTCAGCAGGAAAAGTGCTGTTTCCCGATACTCTCTGAATTTTGCCGAGCCTGTAATCTAGTTGATTTACCCGCCTGACCATGTATCTTGTTACTGTGCAATCTTAGGAGATAAAGCTAAAGATAATATAGCTGTAAAAGTGGGTGGAATGGAATGGGAAATATAGAGGGAGATGGTTTAAAAAAATAATAAATTTATCAAAGGTATGGGTTCAACTAGGTGTGCATGGTATTTTCTCCACAGTTAACTGAAAGACTTGTGTCAGCGCGGCTGTCGTAGGTCTGCTGTCTGTCAGTAGCAGGCTGGAATCCCGACCTGAGGTGGGAGGCAGTCTGGTGTTCCCGGTCCTCTGACTTGCACAAGTTGTGTGGTGAGGCTGAGGCTATCTGCTTGCCTCTCACCTCCATCGCAACTCATTTACAGGTTAGCAAGATCCAGTCCAGCCAAGATGGAATGGAGAAGATAAAGATTTCTTTGTCAACAAGTCTCCCCACGGAAATAACCTGCTGTCTTCATGCTTGTCTTGTTGAGGATTGATGGATTTTGTTTGATCAATGTCTTTCAAAACCTAATGTAGATAATTTTTTTTTTGTGTTCTTTTTAGATTGGGGCATATGATCAACAAATATGGGAAAAATCAGTAGAGCAAAGAGAAATAAAGGTAATAATATTACAGCATTTCAACTTTTTTTTTTGGCCAGTTATCAGCAGCGCTGTCTGTGGTTGTGTACGCTGATGGAATTTACAATGTATGTGGTGGTATTTAATACTGGTAAAGTAAAACCAGACTTCTGGAGTGTAACCAAACGTAACCGGCATATTATGCTCTATTTATTTTACATAATTAATAACTCTGCAGCATTTAAAGTGCTGCATCTTTCCGTATGTCAGTACCTTTTTTTTTCTTTTCTGTTATCTTAAGCCAGGGCTTAGTTGTTTTAGTACCTCTGTCTTTCACTTTTCTTTGTGATGAATTCTAATGTCAGTTATCTGAGCTCTCTTTACTTTCAGTTAGTTACCTTATACCTGCAGTTTACTTTTCCTCCTTTATGATGCTGTCATTGTTTTGTACAGTTTATTAGACTGGTAAGTACTTCAGGCTTTGTTTCTCTGAACAAGCAGTTTAACAGTGTTCTTTGCGTTTTGGTTTAACTAACAGTGCCGTCAACATCTGCCACATTGCTAGATTGTTTTGAAGAAAAAGAAAGCAATCCTATATGTAATAGTTTTATGGATTGTATATTGTGTCATACTCCATGATGTTGATTTAATTAACGTTTTCTTGCAATTAACTTTTTTCTTCAAATACTGCACACAAGAAGTATGCTATTACTGCACGAGTTTCAAGGCATTGCTAATTCTTAACATTAGCAAAATGTACATTGCTTGTTTTCCTGTGGGTGTCTTTTTTGTTTGGTTGGGTTTTGTTTTCCTCTCCGGTACTTCAATAGCTAAACAAAATGTGCTGGGGGACTTGTTCGCTTTACATGGAAACGGTTGCGGACCTGAACTTCAGCGTTCCCCGATTTCTGTACAAAAATCTACAAATCAACTTTTAAATGGGAGCCGATGGTGTTTTTAGAAGTGCTTCTAAACCTGACGCCTGAATCTTTCCGACGCCGCAAATCCCCGTCGCGCTGCCCGCGGAGCGAGCCGCCCCAGCAGCACTCCCCGCGCTGGGCCGGGAGGCAGCGGCCCGCAGCGGGTCCCCCGCCTGCCCTGCCGCCTGCCCTGCCGCCTGCCCTGCCGCCTGCCCTGCCGCCTGCCCTGCCGCCTGCCCTGCCGCCTGCCCTGCCGCCTGCCCTGCCCCGCCCGCGGCTGCTCGGGAGAGAGCCGGGCGGCTGGGGTTGTGCTAGGCAGCTCGGGTTACTGGGAGGTGCCTGGTGCATCTTGAAGGGAGCGTGCTTCTGAGCGCAGCACCAGCTACAGCCGGGATAAGGGCTGGGAATACAGGCAGGAGTCTACTGCGGGAAAATTGTGTCTTGTGGTGCCGTTTGTCTGAAGTGTGCAGAGAGAGCGAGCTTTCAGAAATGTGCTTGACAATCAGGACAACTGATTTCAAACAGAGACTCTAGCTTGTTACTTGTTTTCAGGGTCCTTTCCACGACCCTGAAAACCAATTGCCATTATGACAGAAGTTCTTGTAACTACTGTATAACAGGACATTACTCAAATATTTTATTCCAAATAATGCCTTGTGTTTATTAGAAATGCATCTCATTTGGCTCAGGAGTCCAATAACTACAAATTAATGATGCCGTCTATATGAGTTTGTGCTGGCTGAATTTAGCATAATAACGGTAACACTGAAACAGACTAATAAGTTCAAGTATTGCACATTAGAGCTTCAAAGCTAATACAGTACTGTTTATAAATGAACTTTACTAAAAATCTAAATATTATCTTTTAGTAGAAAATCTGTTTCTGACAGTATAAATTTATAGTTTAGTTAGAACTATAACAGACTCTATTAAGATTAATTTTAAGATTGGTGCAAAAGAATTTTTACAATAGTAGCAACTATTTTTAAGCATTTTTATTTAAAAGTTTATTTTTGCTATTAGGTAGCTGAAATGTGTTCAGTGAGGAATAGAAATTATATGAACTAACTGGATGGGCCTGAACAGTATCAATATTTGTTTTAATTAACCCTAGTTTGAAACACTGCTGTTTTCCACATATACTACAGCTATTTGTGATGCATTAAGAGAGTGGAGAAATCGCATCTTAATAAATAGAATTCTTTCACTGTGTGTGGGGAAAAAGTAGAATAACCAATTCGGTGTAGTCCATGGACTCTGAAAGCATTTAAGATTTGACCAATGGAATTTTTAAAGAATGTGTCACCACTTCTTTACCTATGAAAGATGCATCAAGTTACACTGTTGACTTATTTTTTGCAGAATTCTTTTCTTTAAATTGAAAACATACTTTTAGCCACAGTGGTAAATTTTTCCTAGGATTGTGCATGTGTTTCTAGTAGGTTATTTTTTCTAAGATACACGTACGTCTTTATTTAGACTTTCAAGAAAAATCTTGTGTCCCATACACAGTAATACATTTGAAAATTACTATATTATTCAGCATTTTATTTTTAAGCTTTAACTCTTCTTATGAGATAGAGTGGCTCACTTATGCAAGATTTCACAAGAATATGTAGCTGGTTCTAGAATGATAATAATTTTCAGTTCTAATTCTGGGCTTGTTTTCTCATTCCACATAAAATCACTGCAGTTTTAAGACTGTTGTTCTGCAAAAAGTCTTGCCCGTTAAGCTCTATGCAGTGCTTAAGTCTACAATACAACTAGTTTTCTGTTTTTGTCATCCTCAGAGCAGATTTTGTCCTATCCATGTTTCAGCCCTATGTATTAATTCTGTTTTGTTTCAAGCAAACTCTCATTTTTCTAATAGACACATCAGGTGATGACTATATATCTAATTCATTGTGAACAGTTTAGTTTTGGGGTTTTTTTAAATTTTTATTTCAGCATGAAAAATGAATCCAGTTGAATTTAGATGTGAGAAGTACTATGAGCTGTTCGAACAATTTGCTTGATATTGTTCTTATGAAGATTAACATGACCAGATTTCACTGATCTTTCTCTCATTTATAATTTCATTTTTATGCTTTCATCTGAATTTAATGTTTACCTTTAAGTAAAAATGTTTTTACACGTGGATGAAATATGACAATGGTGGAAATATACAGTTCACCAGTGAATTTAACTGCTTTTTGACTGAAAACAGTTAAACCACTTCCATCATAATTCCATTTGTACCTGAAATATTTTTTGAAATGTTACGTTGTACTCTGTGGAATCATTATTGGCTGGTGTGACTAAGAGCCTAATCTAAAGGGATCAGAATAAACTCATAGCTATTTCTGAGGCTTGAGAGTATAGCATCACATTTTGACGTTAAAAACAAAATTGAAAGTTTTGCAAGGTAGTTTGGCTCTTCAGTGAAGGAAGATACCCTTCTGAAAGAGAAAATAAGCTTGCCTTTTTTTCCTGCTTCTTTCCTCTTATGTGGGCGTTTTTACCCTCTTTTTAATAGACTAATCTATATTCATTATTAGGAAAGATTCAATACTTATCTATAATTTGGATTTCTGACAGTGGAACTTGCTGATTAGTGACTCTGGCATTACAACTTGATTTGCTATCTAGGTTTGGAATTAAGGAGTTGCAATGTAAGCATTTTGTGAAGTTTAATTAGACATCTAAGGAGAAAAGAGATTCAGGAAAGTAATTTGTTGCAAAAGTTCAGAAAACCTAATATAAATGTATTACTAATTCTTGCAAGTGCGTGCATATGTTGCCTGCATAATCCCAAGCCATGGGACATGCGTGCTCAATGCTTAACTATGTTTGAAAAATTACCTAATGGGTCAGTAATTGATTGGGTTTTGTTTAGATTGTAAAGTGTATAAAAAGGCATTTATTGTGCCTTGTTCCTTGGAATGTTTATTTTATAGTACTTTAAATCTATGAAGTTGACATATTTGTCTGAATTTTCAATAGCAGCATAGCTTAAATACAATTACTGACCACATCGATATTTTTTCTTTCATAATGTCTGTCGTCTGCATGAATGTATTTTGATAGTATTTGCCTATTGCAGGGTTTGAGAAACAAACCAAAGAAAACAGGACATGTGAAACCAGACCTCATAGATGTTGATCTTGTAAGAGGTAGGTCCTGAGCTAGAAAAAGCTGAATTTCTCAGTATACAAATAACTGCCATCCTGTGTCTTGTAACAACAGTGTATTAGTATTAAAAAAAACCCCAACCGACCAACTCTAGGTAACTCCTCTCTAAAGAAGACTGATAGGAAGTATGGTTTAAAGATGACCTCTAGGTTAAACTGAAGGCTTAAAAACTTGAATTAAATTTTGTTGTATAGATTTAGATTTTGAAAAAAAGAAACATGTGGATTGTCATGGACCAAAGTTTTGAAGTTAGTAGGTCAAAAATCTCTTATTGCCATGCATTCAGAGTTCTTCCAAATCTTCTGACGTCTAGAGGAAATGTTACGTTGAAATTTCTGGAGAGCAAAAATTGTATAGGTCTTGAATATTTCTTGCCTGGTTTAAATAACAAAACAGCAACAGAAGGTCAGATGATATGAGGCTTTCCAAAAACTCTGTATTTAGTCTTAATTTAATTTAATCTTTATTTAATTCCCCTCCTGCCTCGTGAAGGCTAGGGAAAATACTATTTAGCATTTTCTTCCATGAGCCCAGCAGCCAGCATGGTCTCCTGAATCCATTCCAGGTAGTGCTCTTTGAATTCAGTCTCGAATTCACCGAAGCACCCCGCTGTGCTCTCACCCTTAGAGATACACAGGCACCCTCACACCCAGAGCTGGCCTTTAGAGACCCGCTCACCCCATCGCTCCCAGGCTGCTTCACCCCTTCACCAGTTAGTCTGGCTTAACCTTCGCTAGCGCTCACACACTCACACACCCGCACTCGCTCGGGTTGCTGGCACCACAGACGCCCGCCCCCCCCGACTCAGGCTCTGAGGGCTGACTCCTGGTGCTGGCACTCAGGCTCCCCACCCCCCCCACGCACGCATGCACACAGAATAGACTGCCCCTCACCCAGCAGAGAATCAAAGGAATTTAATAAGAAGATAGTACAGACTGTGCTGATCAGGCGCACGGCACAGCCAGACAAGCAGCGTACTAAGCAGCTGCTATTTATGCATGACCAGTCCTTTTTATCCCCTTGTCCTTTTTATCCCCTTACCCCTCAATTTCCCCACACTTGTTCCTCCCCAAATCACTTAAACCCCTCCTTTCTTCCCTAAACATCCCATAGTAAGTCCTGTGCAATCTGAGCTCCTTTTCCCCTCCATCCCATAATGAGTCCCACACCCCTGGGCAGCAGCCCCCTGTGGTCTGAAAGGTGATCTGCAGAGCTGTTCCCAATGGCTCACGGTGACATGCGGGGATTATGGCTCTGCTGGGACAGCCCCGGGGAGGGGCCTGGTCAAGCTGTTCCTTCCTTGGTTTGGATTCCTGCCTGCCTTTGTCCCTCTGTCCTGCTCTGGGCTTGTGGGGATGGGCCTTCGGTGGGCTGATGGCTCCAGCGATGGGTCTACAAGAATCCTGGCAGGGTATTATTTGAGCTCTTCCTCCTGCCATCATCTCTTTGATGTTATAGCATCGCCCAACAATATAACTTTTTACAAATGGGAATGTGAGAGAAAGAAACAAAATCAAATAACATTTGAACTTTAAAGAAACAGAACTGAAAACTGTATGTTTGTAGGAATTAAGGAACAGCAGTAGACCACTTTAATATAGTGATATACATGAATAGCATTTAAATGGCTGGTCTGTATGGTTGTCTTAAGTTGGCATTAAAGTAGTTCCAGTACTGGCAGTGTTTTACCTGTGCCAGCACAGAGCTCACTAATGCCAGTTACACTTGTAAGCAAGGTGGAGATGGCAAGGCAGCATGCAGTAGTTGCCCTTTCCAACCAGTAACCTTGGCATAATTTAAGTCACACCCCCATTAAGTAAATGTTACAGTTTTCTAGCTGCCAGAGAAGTGGGAATTTGCAGGAAGAAAAAGAAATGGAGGGGTTTGAGAGGGAAAGGACATTTGAATGAGTGAAATGAAAAATGGTGTAGAAGGAGAGACAAAGATAAATTCTTTTGGGTGGCTTGCCTGCTCCTGGGGCTAGTCCTCAGCTGGACAGATACTCCACTATACTTCTCAACCTTATTCCATTTTCCTGAATGACATGGCTGGAGCAATTAACAGATGTTGATGTTTTAGATCCCTTTGCTGTGTCAGGCAAGGGCTCTGCTGTGCCTGCATGAGCATGTGGAGTTTTCATATGACTTCCTGTTGCTTCGTATCAAGTTTCTGATACCTCAGTGAAAGAGAATAATTTTTAATAATTAAAGTAATTTTGACATAGTAAGAAATGGCAGTGTTTTGTTATTCACACTTTCCAAAATCTAGGTATTTGTAGAAGTTCCTGATAATGGCAGTCAAGGGGGCACCAACGATTTATGCAAATTTTGGATTGAGGAGATAGTGAAATGGTGGAAGTACGAGATTTATTCAAGTAATTGTGGTTAATAATTTCTCCTTTGAAAAACTGTCTTAACTACTCTGCTACTGAACATTTGAAGTTATTATTAGCCGTAACAATGAAATATATCAAAATTTCTGTTCTTTTTTTAAAGGATCTGCTTTTGCTAAAGCAAAACCTGAAAGTCCTTGGACATCTCTGACCCGCAAAGGAATCGTGAGAGTTGTTTTCTTTCCATTCTTCTACAGGTGGTGGCTACAAGTGACATCGAGGGTCATCTTTTTCTGGCTGCTTGTTCTTTACCTTCTTCAAGGTAGAGTTGGATTACAGGATCAGCTTCAACTGAATGTCTTATTTTAACCATATGGAAGCTGTTGTATGTTACTTGATTTGCTTTATGCTGTTAAGGTTCATTCCAATATTTTCTGAAATACTGGAATGATGCAGTCCCAAGCATGTGTCTTTTGATTAACATTTCTTTTACATGTATAAAGGGAACATACTGAAAATTTAGGGATTTCCTCAGCGGCTTTCTTCAGCATTTGGCACACATGTTAGTTTGTCATCTCTGTATATAATTTAGGTTTCCAGGACTATCTAATTTAGTTCAGGACTGAGCAATATCAAAGAAACCTTTGGCTTAGTCCGTGTATTTTGTCTTGGGGTTTTGGTCTTGTACTTGTGCAGATCAAGAGCTCTGATCAGGAAGCAAGCAAGGCCAAACCTGCCAAGGTGTGTGCAGCTTGTGCAGCCTGGTAGGATGATCTGTTTGACCAGTTTCCAGTTGTCCTTCTATGTGTTATTTTGTCACATCAGAGACTGAATTTCTAGCTTATACTTTAGTCAGATCTCAGCCATGCTCCTGAATGTTTGGCAAATGGGGGGCTTATTGTCCTATGTGTTTCTGCTATTTTTTCCATTGCAATGGGGAGACTATGCATCTTAATTTTATATTTCCTAGATTATAGAAGTACTTTTGGGCAACTGTTAACAAACAGAAGGCAATTCACAGCCTTTGGGATGCTCAGTCTCAAGTTATAGTAATCTGACTTTGTGCTTCTTTTAATTATATGTAATATATAAGAGGAAAATTGGAAAGGGAAGAATGTAATGTAGTGAGTCAGTATCTAACAGTGTGAAAGTCACCAAAAGAATAAGTGTTTCAGAAACATGTATGACAGAAATGAAACAGAAGGTTAATGGAATTTGGGAGCAATTTAAGTACCCTGAGAAGCTAAATGACTGATAAGTTTTCTACTGAAATGCAATTAAAATATGATATTACCTTTTCAATTTTGCCATCTGTTCTTGCAGTTGTGAATCACTGTATCATTTGGAAATTGTATTTAAAACAAGAAATGGAGTTTAAAAAAAAAAGGATGACAGTGCCTCTTGTGTGATGATGTTATAAAATGAACTTCAGTGCTATAAAATGAATTTCGCAGAGCTATAAAATGAATGTCACAGTGCCAGTGCCCCAAAACTTGAAATATTGACAAATATTCATGTGGTCTTGTATCAAAACTTCTCCTTATCCCCATTTCTGAGATAGGTGCTTAAGAAGTATTGTTGCGTATGTTAGCATTTGTATATACTATGGTAAGTGATACCATAGTGTTAATAATTTTAATCTCATTTATAGTAATATAGGTAGTAAAGTTTGTTTGTTACCATGTTCATAGATGGCTTATTCTGAGAAACACCGTTACAGTAATTTTTTATGTTCCCGTTCTTAAATTTATTTAAAAAATATACCCACACTTAATTTGCAGAGCCTTCATAAGACTTTAAAAGCAACAAAATAGTATGACAATGCAGATTCTGAGGGCAGGCAAGTTTTTAAGGACATGAATTACAGAGCTATCTTGTAATTAACTTTTTTTCCCTCAGATTTCTTGGGATCTATGATTTACTAAAGTTATGGTTGGAATGCGTCATTTCCCTAAACCGTATAGTCTGTAATGTGACAAAATCTTTCTGATATTTCTGAGGTTGTGAATTAACAAATACTGGAAAAGAATTAATAGTATTCCATATTACACTATAATCGAACTATTTGAAACACTTGTCATTTAAATTGTGCTGAATTAGCTGCAGAGTTTTTGATGTTTTTTTTTAAATAAATTGAAAGACTTATAATGTACACGTAAGTGAAATTAAATTGACAATTTTTTTTTATTGGAAACTATTCAAAACAACCCCCCCCCCAAGCCTCTCCTTCTAGCACTTCTGTATAAGTTTTGCTTATATTTTATTCAGAAGGTGTGCTCAGTTATGCATTTCGTACAAAATCGCTAAGGCAGCACTGAAACATCAAGAATCTATTATGAAAACTTAACAACAAACCACTTCAAATTCCAGTGGCCGTATTTCTGCCCTGAATCTGAATTTTGTATTGTAGCTCAGGCTTTCTGTCATCATGACAGATTCTCACTGACATTGTTGTAAAATGGTCTGACTTTATTTTGTTTGTATATGTTTAGTTAAATGATTTTATTTAATTATTAAGTGTTTTCTGTAGATTTATGAAGTGCATTACTTGGAATTATTGCTTTGAAATTTATTAGCTTTAGCAGGATACTTGCTAGCATTTATGTAAGCCTACAGAAAAATAATTCTTTCCTGGGCTGTAGATTTAAATTCCAGATTTTATTTACATTGGTTTCCTTTAGTATAAAGTATGATTAGCAAAATGTGTGATAAGAGAACTACAGAGAAATGGGTTTTGTTCAAGGTCACGGAACAGGCCGATGAATTAAGGTAGAAGTAAATCCTTTTTCTTCTGACTCCTTATCTATTTAATTTATAGCATTACCTCATTTTTACTTTAAAAATGTTTCTATATTCTAATAGGAAAATGAAGTGTGAAGTTATAGTGGGTTATCTCTATTGTGTATTTCTTAAGTATGAAACAAGAAACTTTAATAGTGATACAACGATTGTTTGTTGTGGTGACGTAGGTATATATATATGTACGTGTTTTTAAACTTGGTATTACAAATATTTCAAAGCTCTAAACGTTATAAAAATAAATGCTTGTTGGTCTTTGAAATGTACAGTTGCTTTCTTTGATAGAGCTTTTTGCTCTATGTGATATAATTTCATTTGTGTCTGTCTCACAAAATGAACCATTGTAATTTAGAAAAGTACAAGTCCAAATACTATAAATAAGTAAAGAAATAATTAAAAGCGGTGTAAGGAATTCTGTTTCGAGACTTAGCTGTTGGTAGGAGCAATTCTAGGATAATCTGAACTACAGCGTATTGACACGCTGTGCAGAAAGTTCTTGGATTTCTTTCCCATCCTACTGAAAAGATCAGGAGGTTGGTAACATTTTCTTAAATCTGGCTGAAACTTCATGGTGGGTATCTACTGGAAGATGCTTTCTTCTAGATCACTCTGCTTTGCTAAATGTTTTTGAAGTAGCAGAAGAAATCTCAAAGTTTGAAATTATTTTGTGGAGCTCTACTCCTGCAAATCATTTCACGTGGATCTGTGGAGCTCTGTGTTCTCCGAAGTATATGTTTATCCAAATTGTATGGTAGGAGTCAAAACTGGCTCCTTATTTACACTGTATACTTTATGAAGTTAATTGTATGTGTGAGAAGCTCATTTAGAAGGAGGTAATATTACATGTACCTTTTACTATCTGTACCTTTTTTGTTTATTTTTTACTAAGTTGGATTTCTGATTGATGCATACTGTCTTTCTGAGAAACCTCATACGGCAAAAACTTAGTCCACGTAGAGTAATAAAAGATACCTTATGTGTTCTATGTAAGACTTCTGTGCTTTAATTTAGGAAAAAGACTCATGGAAAATTAGATTATTACAATCAAAAATAATTCATTGTTTTATACATTCATCGTGTTTCTAATACTGGTTACCTTGCTAAAGGTTATTTCACGAAAAACACATCTAATCTCTTTTTAGTGGAAAACATCGCATCCAGGTATCTGCTGTGTTAGCCATGGTTTCATGTGGTATATTTTGGGTGCTTGAATGTGGCACATAAAATTGCATGTGGCTGTATTTTTTTCAATTAATTTTAGTAGAGAACTGGTGAAAGCTCTTTAACTTGTACCGTGTATTTCTTGTGCTAGGAGTAGGTCTAAGTTATAGGACTTTCACTTCTTAGTGGTTCAAGAACAAAACCAAGTTCTCATGGGACGTGCAGATGTTAGGCACAGAGAATTATTCCCCCGTTCTGTTTCTGAATTGGAGTTTCTGTTCTCTTTCTTGATAACTTCTCTCAGCTGAGTTACAGAACACAGGACTTCAAGCCATAAAGGCAGAGCAACAAGAACATAAAATAAGCAGAGAAAAGACAGGGATTGCCTCTTCTGTCTGCCCCATGCCTGTTGAATGTGTTTAGACTGACCTGAAGCCTGTCAAGACATTTCTGAGTTGTAGAAGTGGGCAGGCTCTGGGTACAGGAGCAAGAAGAGCTGCGTGGGTGTTGGCTATGTATGAAAAGCTGATTATAAGGTTACAAAATTAACAGTTAACTGTGGAATTGGAAGCTGCCCCTTTTCCAACCACAAGTGCTGGTCGGAGTCCTGGTCACTTGAGCTGGACTACCTCACAGTTTACATGGTTTGTCTTTGATCTTTCCTCATTACTAGAAAATATACACACAAGTGTATACAAAATGTATACAGGGTTGCACTTATGCATGTCTGTCTATCCATATGGGCAATTTTATCCTTTGACTGGAATATGGAGTTTAAAATGCTTTCTGCTAGAGAACATAGTTTCTAGTCTCAAGTCTGTTGGTCCTTACAGTGTCGAAATAGATGTATGGTTCCACAGAATCACAGGCTAGCGAACGTTGACAGGAACTTCTGGATCGTCTAGTCCAAACCCCTGCTCAAAGCAGGGTCAACTAGAACAGGTTGTTCAGGGCTGTGTCTGGTCAGGGTTTGATATCTCCGAGGATGGAGAGACTTCAACCTGTCTGGACAACCTGCTCCTGGTTTGATGACTCCTATGCTCACCTAACTTGTTGGACTGTGCTGCATCATTATAGGTGATACAGAATTAAATTATTTGGGTTGCTTTAAGGATGGCATTTGCTTTTTGTTTTTGTCACCTACTGAAGTTTCACCTCAATTTAAAGCTGTTTCATGACAGATCTAGCTTTCCAAATGCTTTTTTTTTCCTCCCCCTTACTTAATTCTGCTGCCTTTTTTTGAGCAATAGCTATAATAGCACAAGTGTAAAAGAAGAGATGGGTATTAAGACATTAGACAACTGTTTAAATCTTTATTACTGCTTATTTCATTGCAATTATAATTCCTTCCTCTCAAAATAACATGGGTTGGTTTAAAGTCCAAGTAAAGGACTATATCTTGACTGTTTCTCTTTTTAACAAAAGCCATATAACGAGTTGGCCATTTCAGACATTTCAAATATTGAACTCAACTTCATTTCCCTTCTTTTCCAGTTGCTGCTGTAGTGTTATTCTATACAGCCCAAAGCCCACATAATATACCTCTGACTGAAGTAATTGGGCCAATATGGCTAATGTTGCTACTTGGAACTGTGCATTGTCAGATTGTTTCAACACGAACTCCTAAGCCACCTCCCAGCACAGGGGGTAAAAGAAGAAGGTATAGTCTATGTTAAAGTACTTATCATTTAGGATTGTTTAACTATTCTAAAGAACATGCATGGAAAAATTGTAGGGGTTTACAGTCTGTGCTTTGCAAGAGATGAGAAATTGGTGCTGTGTTTTTATCTGAAACTTTAAAATGGGTGCTTAATTGGTGCTCTTTTACGCTTTGACTAATTTATGTATTGTTTTATTTGAATTTTAATGCATTGAATCTGACATTTTGCCTCAAAACAGTTTGTATCTGAATAGTGGTGGAGTGACAGTATTTGTATTACTGCAAACTTAGTTTTAGAACTCTGTGCAATACTGACTAATGATCTCTGTGGGAAACACACATTAAAGGAGATGCTGTTGGAAGTGTAGAACTTAAGTCTTCCAGCACTTCACTGGATATGGTTTGCTACAGTGAATTGTCCCGTTAAAATGGGAAAACCTGCAGTAGTGAATTTTGCAGGTCTAAGCCTCTGATGATCAGATGAAATGTATTTTGGGTTTAAGTGTATGATAATGAATAAGTGTTATGCTTACTTTTATTAAATGGAGTTTATTAAATTGACGTGATAAAGCTTTAGCAAAATACTTTCAAATCTTGCTTGTTTTTGCATGCTTAAACTGCTGAACACATTATAGAACTAATAGATGGCACTTATAAAGCTACCTTCCAATTTTAATCTCTTCTGATGAAGGAAATTAAGGAAAGCAGCACATTTGGAAGTACATAGGGAAGGAGATGGCTCTAGTACCACAGATAACACACAGGAGGGAACAGTGCAGAGCTACGGTACAAGCACCTCTTGCAGTATTGGCGCTGTCTTCAGAGATATCTGGCATGCTGCTTTCTTTTTATCAGGGTTTGTATTTATTCAAGGCTACGTATGTGTTAGAGATGCACTATCCCTTTTTTAAATAAGTAAACATTGATCTAATGATTAAACTTTTGTTGATCCATTTTTTTGGTCTTAATAGTAAACTTAGCTCAGTATTTGAACCTGTACTAATGTGTTGTTCCTTGACTTTTGGAAATGCTGATGTGATAATTTTGAAAAGATACGGAATTAATGTTCAGTTAAATTATATTTTGACGTAGAAGTACTCTGTGTGGGCTATCAGGAACAAACCAACTCAGTTTCTCAATTTATTCCAATGAGAAAATTTGACTGTTTAATTTTACTTTTTTACATTAGCTCCTTATTACTTTGAGAGAATGCTTATTGAACTCTATCACTGTCATCAAATCACACACTTTTTCTGAAGGAAGAGCTTTCAGGATTCAAATAGGCACAGCATTTAGTTTATAAATAAAACATCAAAGATACATTTTCTAATGATTGGAAGAAACATCTAACACCATTACATTCCAGAGCTGTTTTGCAAATGATCGATGTGCTAATGCAGTGCTCTGGGCAATTAAAAAGTTTTTTAAAAAGACATTCTGTAGCAGTCTGTGCTGAAGATACGCTTTACACACGGCATTGTGAGTGCTATATATCAGCATTTATTAACAAGAGAAAATATGCCCATAAAATAGTACGAAATTGAGAAAAGGGATACTGCAAGGTATTACATTGATGTTTTGTTGTGCATGCTGCATTTTAAATATGGCAACACTAACATGTCTGTCATACTTGTGATATGTGTTCTTAGCACTGGTAAGGCTTATCTTATGTTATATTCTGGGAATATCTACTTGAAACTCTGGAGAAGTTCTAAAAATGTTTAAAAATATTGCAAGGGGAGAGTTCATTTGACTTTTTCCTGTGTAGATTAAGCTAGCTTTGACAAACTGAGTCATAGTAATAGATACCACTGCTGTTCATTGGGTCTGTAGGCATTACTTTCTGGTATGTTTGGAGTGTCATCTTGTAAACTTTTGAATGTTTTTATTCATTGAAGATACTGATCTGCAATACGAGGAGGAGTGTTGGAAGATTAATTTTTTTCCTTACCTTCCCTCCTGTTGGGCTCAGAGTATTTTCAGTTGAGAAGGGCTGCGTAAGACTTGCTCTAAGGACTTGATTAAACCATTTAACGAGAGGTAGTGTGTATATATATAGATGTTAAGCCTCAGTGATGACTACTTAGTATGTACAGTATCTTCAAAGGATAAAGAGCACAGAGGGACTGAGTATGCTGTAAGTGGCCCTCAGTCATTTGTTATCTCTTCAAATTGCAGAGGCACAGTTGTTTGTACATCTGGAGCCATACAAACCATATCGGGAACTCGTCCAGCTGAAAAATAACCTTTTTTTCCCAGGAGATCATGCAGATCAGTTTCTTCATGTAACTTTTTTCATGGTAGTGCAAAAAGTTTCGTCAGAACAGTGGGATGGCAGAGTGGGGCTAGGAATGAGTAAGTAGGAGCGCAGCGTGGAGTATGTTGACTACTTGATGATGTTGCTGAAGAAAATCTTATGAAACAGTGCAAGGAAGCTGTACAGTGACATCTGTCCTGTTTCTTAAGACATATTTTGAAGCTCTTTAGATAAACACATTAGCATGTCTCATTAGTGTTTATTTGCAGCAGTTTTTCACATATGTTAAGCTTTGAGATACCATTTTCTGGAGTTTTAAATATAGGTCTTAAAAACATGGTTTCAAAATTAACCTCAGAAATTATGTTCTTTGCTTTAGGGCAGGACCCTGTGTACCTAGACCATCTGCCTACACTCAGGTCATTGGTAATCTGGAACTGTGTATTCAATAAATATCCTTTTGAATGGCAGAACTTAGTCTGACTAATAAAATAGAATTCTAAACTTTAGTCCAGCACAGGGACAATTTAGAAAATACTAATTATTAGTTTCACTGGAAAGGAGGGCAATATCCAAACAGGTAATTTATTCAGAATGTAGTAATGATTTGGGACTTGCGCTTCTTGCTCCAGTTATGGAAATCTTACAGCTGTAAGTTTTTAAAAAGTTTTGTAGTGTGAACAGGGAGGAGAGGGGTTTTTTTTGACCAATGAAAATACATGGAAATAGAATACTTCACAGTGAAAATCGAGTCTTCCAGAAACTTGATTTAAATCCTCCTTAATATTTTCTCTAGCTAATGCACAAATAAGACTGAAAGTCATTCTTGACTTAGCTTTTACTTATGTTCAAGCTTTTTAAGACCTTCAATTTATTGATGGTGTTGTCCTGTCATGCTCTTAAATACTTTTAATTCTAGCATGAAATTTTAAAATTTGATTAATGATGTGTGTATATATATATATAGTAATTCTAGGAAACTCTACATTTCTATCAGCTAAGGAAGTATTTTTCATGTTTGTTATTGTTGTTTTTTCTTTTAACACAGTATAGTGCATGAAAGCCTAACTTTAAGCCCAAATTTATGTTTTTCTGGCTTGAGGCTTACATTTAAATTTAGGGATTCTTACAAATAATAAGTTCGGTTTCTATGTTAGAAACAAATGAAAGACTTCGGTAAAGTTACCTGTTTTTCAAAATGAGCCTTAGTTGATGTCAGACTAGTAGTTGATGTCAGACTAGTATTTGTCTTGCAGTTCTAGCACTTAAACATTGCTTGAGTAGTGAAGTCCTATCTGAACAAATTACACATACATACATACATACAAACATACATTCATTCTTTTTTTTCTCTTGTCTATTCCTACTCAACTGTTTGAGGCTGCTTCTTCCTAGTGGCCTTCAAGTTTCATGTGAAATGTATAAAAACTTCTCAAATCTATGTTGGAAGAGTTGTCCTCTTACTCCACTCATATAGCTTAGTAACTTGTGGAGTAAGTCTCTCTGACTGGCGGTGTGTGTGTGTATATATGTATGTATGTGATGAGAACTGCATTCCTTTTTGCACTGTTAAGAAATTTTTTAAAAGTGCCAGAAGTATATTTAATGCATTAAAAATTGGCCTCTCTGGGTTCCTGCTTATTGCAGATAACTTAATATTAGTGCTACTTCCTTAGTGCTCGCAACTGAACTTACTGAAACTTAACTGTTTCACAAGGAGTTGCCACTGAAAGGCTGATACTTGCTTTATTCCAGAAGTGGAACAGCATATTTTCTCATTAAATAATAAGCTAAGATTTCTCTTTCTTCAATTGACTTATCTTCATTAACTTAGTTAAACAATGACATTATGGAACGGCACAGAAAAAAAGTTCTAACATGTTTACAGTTGATAGTTTGACCTTTCTGTCCAAAGCCTCAATAATGCTTTAGATGATCTTCTTAATGGACCTAGAAAATTAAAACTCTGTATGTGAGCTATCACATTGCTAATCTGCAAACAGGAGGCTTACTAACTGCTTCTCCACCACAAAACACATACTAAAGCATTTTGCTGTCTCTTTACTGTTGTAAGCTTATAATAAAAATTAATCCATGCAAATATATAATAACTTCAGAAAGTGTTTCTGCTGGTTTTTTACTAATTTAGAAATAAATTTAGTAAATACAAGATAGTAATTGCTTTTCTGATTTTTTTTTTTCCCCCCCATGTCATTTACTTTGAGAATACAGAAGCTTAAGCAAAGACTTAAAGTAATCTCTATCGATAAGGTAGCAAGCTGCTATTCCTTTTCATTCCTTCGATTGCACTTTCTAATTTGGAAGTGTAATCATCCAAGCGTTTGCTTTGAGAAAGCCTTTTTCTGGCATTAGATATTCTTGCTGCTACATCTATTGACTAGATAAGGGCCTTGACGTCTAGAGAATGTTATGGAAGACTATTCATCAATATTAGTAGTCTTAGGAATAATAAAGCTGAAGCATAATTCATAAACTTACTTTGTGATTTGAAAACAGGCTTAATGAGTGTGTTTGTGAGATATATCGAAATATGCTGCCAGGGTGTTACTGGATAATGCAGTCTGTATTCCCTGTTTAGTAGAGTTGTCAATAACAGAGTGTATTTAAAAAACCAGCAGCAAAATATCTGTACAGAATACTAAACAGCATGTTTGTTGTCAGCTTCAGGAAATGGCATACTTGCTTTCAATTAATAACAAACTTTTAGCATACATCTTTATTTGTTAAGATAGAATAGAGAAGTTTCTCGTTTACATTTGAGGCTTGGGGTTCTTCTATTGCCAAAGTCGCTGTGAAGTTTTAGTTTTAAAACATAGGTTTCCTTTTCTCGCAGTAGGTAATGATACAATTTTCTTTCAGCCACTGACAGTTTCTTTTGTAACAATTTTAGGAAAGGATAATGGGTATTATTTAGAAGATGAAATCCTTACAAATATTGTGTCAAATGTTAATATTATTAGTTTGTGGTCATCTTAGCAGTAAAAATAAAACATGGGTTGAGAGGGATAAGGATTTAGACTGGGGAAAAATTGAGAGAATCATTAATTTAATACATATATTTGTTTCAAATATAGATCTAAGAAAGCAAAAAACTCAATAGATAAATCCACTGAGACTGATAATGGCTACGTGTCCCTTGATGGGAAAAAAACAGTTAAAAGCAGTGAAGAATGTATTCAGGCCCATGAACGTCGATGTGAAGTGATTAAGCCAGAAGAGTCAGGGTTGAGCACTGCAACAGTGAGAGATGCCTTCAGCAATCACAGTCATCACAAAGTAAGCGCGTTTCATTGCTTTCAAAGCAGGATTATTAATTTGTCAAATGGTATGTGAGGTGTATTTTTATGATGCTTTTGATGCATTCTTACCTACTTTATCCTTAAAAATGTTTTTAAAATGAAATTAGGCTTAGGGTCCTGGGGCCAAAAATTATGTTAAGTCTTCTTATTTCATCCTTATATTCCTAGGCTTTCCTTTTTCTTGTAGGAGGATCCTTACTGACATCTAAACATTCTTTGCCATTCTGTATTTCAGTGCACATATTTGTGTGCTGTCTTTTATCTGTGGGTTTTACCAGACCAGCTAAACACACTGAACCTTTTCCTGTCTCTTTGATACTCTGGGCACAAGTCTGTCTCTATGCTAAAATGAAACAAATTTTGGATTACTGACAATTTGTAATTTTGAGGTCATTCTGAGCATTTGCCTGTATATCATCTTCCTTTTCCTTTCTTTTTTTTTTTTTTTCCTGATTGATCTGTAGAAGATGAGGAAAGCACGGTTTCCCTCTCAATGAAGTAGGCAGGGCTCTCTATAGTGAGGAATAAAGATGAGATGGAAGCATAGGAAGTGGGTATGAAAGAAAGCAGAGCTTTTAATTTGGCTGGGTTTGATTATGTCCTGGATATCCTGTTTTCATCTTACTGTTCCCTGCAGAATAGCTTTTCCAAAATGTTTTTCCTGTCTCTCTTATCTTTGGCATTTGAACATAATATTGACTGCCATTACAGCTTGACTGTCTTACTAGTATTTACCATCAGTGATCAATCATGGTGATGGTTTTTTCCATGATAATATCTAAGGGAAAGGTTATTCTACTGGAAGTCTACAAGTACACATTTTTATAAAGGGAAGGCATTCTTTGTGGATTTCATAGCCAAATTATTTAACAACCCCTTGAAGATCCATATGATTAAGATAGAGTGAAGGTGATGAAGGTTCATCTCAGGGCAAAAACTTCATTCTGTTCCTCTGCAGGAGGTGCATTCTCAGCAGTGATAGCAACTGAGGTTCAGCAATTCCAAGCATTTTGCACTCTTGATGAAATTCAACATATCAAGGGTTTTTAAGAAAAAGTAGAGTTTTAAGTTTCTTTGATAGAATGGATGAGATGTTGTTTAAACATAAACTTGCTTGGTGAGTATGCATCCACATGAAAAAGAAGTTGGCAGAGGCTAGCATAGGCTCCTCTCTTCTCCTTTTCTCATCTCTTCCTCCAAAGAAAATCAATACATTTCGGTGCCACTGCAAAAGATAGTAGGTAAGACACCCCAAACTGTTCTGCCTGTCCCTCTTTCTCTATGCAACTCAGCTGTTAAAAAAGTGAAATGTCCTGACCTTGAAGCATCTCAGAAAACCGAGTTCATCATGGAAGAGAGAATGATGTCTGAGTTGCAGGGGGGGAAAGGATTTGTTACATTCATAGAGAATAGCTTCACTATTTTTGTCCTTTTAGCATTTCACTGATGACAGGAAGACTCCAAAGGAAACATTACAGGGTCCTATCTGGTGATCTCATAATAAATGAGAATATACAAAAAAGTTTTTGACAGCTGAATGATCCTTTGCTTCCCTTTTTTCTTTCTGTTACTGTAAGGGCTACTTTAACTTTAGTTTAAAATCAGGGAAATGGAAAGTGGAATAAATTAATGATCTGAGTATTCCACATGCAATCTGTAGCACTTTATTGTTGGAAGAAGAGGTAAATGTTAACTTTGTACTGTATCTATTGATAATTAAATGTTACAGTGTCTGCTATCACAATTTTGGTGGGGTTTCTTTTGCCTCTAAGCCTTTCTTGGTAGGTTAGGTTTAGACAAAATCGCATTTAAAATAAGAATGTCAGAGTTGTTCTTCATCATCTGAGAAATGTTTATTTTGATATTACAATTTCTATTTTATAATTCCTGCTGTACCGCTTAATTTTAACAATTGGAAATGCATTAATATCTGATTTAACTGAGCATAGATAATAATGTTGCAGAAAGAAATTTGATTTCCGTAGTTGAGAACAAGGCCTAGTAATTATGAGTATATGTCTGTCTTACTACTACTGTATTTCTTGCACTAGGATACTCACAGGACTGTGGCAAATTTATCAGATGAAGTATCTAGTGAGGAAGGACCTGAAACTGGATATTCTTTACGTCGCAATGTAGAGCGCACTTCTAGTGATTGTACACTTCGAAACAGGAAATCTCACCATTATAAGAAACACTATCCTCTGGAGGTATGTTCTTTTCTGTAAATTGTTAAAACCTCTTGGTCTCTTATTGACTAGATGTATTTTCCTCAAACCTTTTTTCTCCTATATTGGATTTTAGGAGTATGTTCATAGGAAGTCATGCTAGTGGGGAACAGGGATTTTTAGGGATTTTTTTTTCTTTTTAATGACAACGTTTTGACATTAAGAGGTTTTATTTACTTGGTTTGAGCTTCATCCTATTTTTCAATTTGTTGTAAGGAGCCTGAAATATATTCTATAGATCTGGATCAGGTTATGGCTAAGTGTATTGCTGTCTTTTGACACCAGTTATCTCCTCTGGAAACTTGATTTGTTACAGAAACAGTAATAATTGGCAATATGCAAATTTTCATCATGCTAGTGCTGCTGCTGTTTCTCCATTTAGTTAGTATTTTGGATTCACTAGCCTTCTTGTGGGGAAGTCTGATTGACTCTACCTCTGAGTTTTCATTCCTTCATGTTTATTGAAACAATCATTTACAATATTGTCATGAAATCTCAACAAAATTGTTAACGCATAAAAATACTGAAATTTTAAGAGACTTGATGACATCATAGTTTAGAAGAAGGGAATTCATAGATTCCGTATTAGCAGAGACCTTAATCATAAGGACTCAGACATTGAAAGAGAAAGGGATATGTTATCATGGTTTTTTTTATTTATTTATAATGTTAAAGAAATTATGCTCTTTTTTTGCTAATGGTATGCAACTTAACAGATATATGGAACTTTTTTTTAAAGGTTGTATTGCCATTTTTTCTCTGGGACTATGAGAAAAGAGTGTAAAGAGTAATTTCAGCTCTGGTAAAAGTCCACTTACAGATGGGTTTAACAGGTAGAGCCTCATGAGTAAGCTTTCTACTTGATACAAGAAACGTCTCCTTAGAAGGGTTCAGGTATTGCTTTCTCTGATAACAATTGCAAAGCCTTGAAGTTGATGCTTTGCATAAAAATATTATTAGATAATCTTCTATTCTTCCATTTATTTCTCATAGGTGTTGGTTAAAAAGTTCCAGAAGGCTAATTGATTGGAGCGTTTAATGCCTTATTCATGTTTGGTTTAGGATAACTGGACTGGTTGCTACTTGGAACTGTTTGTTTCATATTACAGAGGATGTCTCTTGACTGCATACTTGTGCAGCTGGTAGTGCTTGACAAGAGGAAGCAGAAAGATGTGATTACAGTCAATTTTTTTCAGCTTAAATATATTTTCTCTTGCGTAGAGCTAGGGAAGACTGTGTAGATATCTTCAGAAACTGAAGAGACTAAATTTGCTCCATGTGTAGCTTTGGCAGTAATATTTTACACTTGTTCCCCGTTTACTTATCTGACTGATGCCATGAAAGAGGAAGCCTTTCTTTGCTGTTACCAACTCGCCTCCCCCACATGATTACAAAGGAAATGAAACAATAGTTTTCAAATCTGTGAAAGCTTTCTTTGTATTTAAAAAATAAATAAATTAGTGGATATACTCTCAACTTCTGTCCTACATTTTCTTTTATCTTTGTGTTTACTCATCAACTTAATTGTTGTTTGAGCAAGCTTTTTTAATATTCTTATTTTATTAACTTCAGGACTCAATGGTACTGAGTAGTGGTTGCCTTCTATAAAAAATATAGATATAATTTTTAAAGAAAAAAATAGTTCAGACTCTTTCTGCACTGATGTTATCCCTCATTTTGTAAAAGAAAGGGAAAGAGCTCAGAGCAAATTTTTTCTAAATATTTCTTTACAAAATTGCTTACATAAAATACATTAAGCATGATTTTCAGGAAGAACAAAGAACGTTTCTTCAGATAGTAATGCATTACAAATCAAATCAGTAGGTCTACTGAAACATTGCTTGGTTATTTTTTTCAGTGTAAAAAATTGTGTATATTCTCGAGAGAAACTGTAGAAGTTCCCTCCATTAAGAGGGAACAGAAATTGCTGGAGGATGGCCATGAGTAGGATGGTACTGCTTTTAAGGTTACCTACCTGTCTTGCAGGAAATGGATTCTGCTTACTGTAGAATGTAGTTTAAAGCTTTGCATTCTTGTTCTGAAGACATTAGTTTGTTTCATATGTATGCTTGGAGAGATTTGAATGTCCCAAACTTACTTTTTTTTTTTCTTTATCTAAGATATAGGTAAAATTTGAACATAATAAGGCATGCTTGTTTCTCAAGTACCGTTAGTTTAAAATAATTAAAATTTTATATATGACTATGTAGATTACATATATACCTAGCATTAGCTATGTATACCTTTGCTTATTTTTCCTCTCTACACCTGATGCGTAACTGCCTTCAAACAAGCTCACTCTGAGAGGGTATGTTAATAGTAACAATGGCGGAATGGGGTTTGTAGGGGACTTGGAGAGTCAATTCCTCTTTTATTGCAAGCTCTTACATTTAGAAATGTACTTCTGGAACATACCAAGCTTTCTTTTAAAACTAGTTAAATTGTGTGCATGCTGCTTGCTTGAAAGGCTATCTGAGTGCCTCAGGTCTAGAAATATCTGTCCCTTCTTCCTCCAGGGCCTTCCCCTTTCTAGAGAAAGAATTCCTTACTGTATGAAGAAGTTAGTAAGTAGTTAAAGTACTTCAGATCAAACAACTAGCGGCAGAAAATCAAAATGTCAAATTAATTTTAAATACTTTGTGAATGATGCTTTTCTCACTCTCAGTCACATATCTGTATTACAATTTCAATCCGGTGTGTATGGCTTTAAGCCTCACTTGCGTCTTTCACGTTTTCACTAAAATAATGAAGCTGTAAAGTTTTTTAAAAGAGGCTTGATTTGTAACTTATAAAATCAGAAGTTTGAGACATGGTTGGAGTCTGTGGCTTGATAATTGCTGTTAAAATCTAAATTAATGAGTTCTAAAAATCTGTAAAATAGTTATTTCCTTTTAATAGCTAATATGATTTGATTCTTCATTATGTGATCCCCTCCCCAAAGAAGCATGGACCATGGACTGTTACTTGTTTGTACAGCATCTAAAAATGTGCAACGTCTTAGACACTCCTTCAATAAACTTGTAATTCTTTCTGATAAGAAAGATAATGGATTGGAACATAAAAAACAGATAAGCATGGATTCACTAATTTGAACTTTATAACTGTTCTGTGAGGCAATAACGTAGAATAAAAATCTGCATTAATTCCAATGCATATTTTAATTTCAGGATACACCTAAATCAGGTACTAGCTGCAGTTCTCGGTGTTCAAGCTCCAGACAAGATTCTGAGAGTGCAAGGCCAGAATCGGAAACCGAAGATGTGCTGTGGGAGGACCTCTTACACTGTGCAGAGTGCCACTCTTCCTGTACCAGTGAGACAGATGTAGAAAGCCCTCAAGTGAATCCATGTGTGAAGAAAGAATACAGAGATGACCCATTTCATCAGGTTGGTATACACCAATTTTGATTTTTTTTTTTTTTTTTTTACACTAGACACAAGTTCAGTATTATCAGTTTTATCATATGTCAGGAGGCCTGGCAGAAAGAACTCTATATTAAATGAAAGTAACAAAGCCAAAGTGATTTGATAGAATTAAAACAAAGAAAATTTGATTTCTGCTACTCAGTCATTAATTTGTCAAATGAAAAGGATATGACAATATACTGAAATAGCCTACAGAGTATTTGGGTGTTTGAATCTTAGTTCTAGTTCAGGACAAGTACTGATTTGATTTAAGTTTCTTCTGTGGTAGATGGTTCTGGGGTTTTTTTCTTTTTTCTTTTTTTTTCCCCCCCTCTAGTCGAATTACTTTTTTGTAAGCACATATGAGACATCTTTCTGTTTGCTTATATAGGAACGTATATATAAAAAAGCAAACAGAAAGAGAACATACATAGTATCTAATGTTATATATATGTCTATATAATGTATATTATGTGATGTTACATGTGTATTACAGATGTCTAAATTCTATTTATATATAATATTTTTATTTTTACCTTAAAGCTAATAATTTTATTTCCCTCCTTGATTGCTATTATGTAGCAACATATAGGCAGTAATTTTTGAAAATTTTAGTGTTCTTTGGGCAGCACTTCAGTTGCAGCCTGCCTTGGGTTAATGTTGGACAGAATCCATTGTTAATACTTGATCATTAACAACCAATTATTAGTCTTCATTTGATAATATCCATTCAGATGTCACAGTGCCAGTTATATTGGTAGTACAAGTCTTATTTTAAAATTGTGTGTTAATTGCATTGCTAATTTGAACCATTTAAGTAAAGAGATGGAGAGAATGTGAAATATTCTTCTGGGTAAACATGTCATATGTGTTGGTAAGTGCATCATCAGTACTAAGGAATGCCATGCAGGAGATGGTGTTGATGCTAGCTAGCTACGGAAAAGAATTTCAAAAGACATGCTTTTCATTCATAACCAGAATTGAAAATGATGTATTTGTTGATTTTAAAAAACACCTACCCCAGTGGCGCCCCCCCCCCCAACCCCAAAAGAGATAGCAATTTGGATTTCATGCAGTCTTTGCTTTTTTGATTTATTCTTAGTTCTTCTTGCTTACATTCCATATAAACGCTAAAACGGAAGCCTTACAATAGGGAGCTCAATTGCATTATATGCGTTGACTTTGTTTTTCTACAGTTGAGTCTTTTTCTGTTGGATTGCAGATTGTGAATTTTTGAGTTTCAGCTCCTGGTGTTGATACTCCCTCTAGAGGGACACCTTGGAAATCTGTGACTAAGAAAGTCCTGCAACTAATATTTGTGTTGTTTTAATAATATAAACCATTTTTTTTCATCCAATGGAAAAAAAAAAAAAGGAAATAATTGAGTACTTTGCAGAATACAAAGTTTTCACTTAAATACTGATAAAGCAAGTAATAAAATAAAAAGCTTTACTTTTAATCAATGATAAATTAAATTTTAAAAATAGTATCACACCCCTCCCCCCATCTCCCCCAGCACCACCGCTTCCCATAGTTTGATGCACATAGTGCTAGGTGACCAGGCAGAGTGGAGTGGAGAGCAGTTTTAATCACTTGAATGGGAGAGGAGTGAGACAGGGCTGAGGGAGGTCAAGAAATGGTTGCAGCAGAACTTGTTGCCTCAACGTTTTTCCAGATCCTTCAGTTCTCACTTGGTCTCTGTTTAAAGGTGCCTCAGCCGTTAAGTTCATGCAGTAGATTAGGCTGGGATTGCTTGGCTCTTGGAGCAGCATGTATTGATTAGACTCCTACCACTTCCTCTGGGTCTTGCCAGACACAGTTTGCATAGGGGGGCCTTTATCCATAACAAGGATTATGAAGGACACAAATATCATTGAAAGCAAATAAAAAAAATGTTGGCCTTAGGCTCAACCTGAGAAGAGTACTTCTGAGAATGTTAGGGGAAAAAGATAAAAATTGGAAAAATAAAATACTCCATTAAACATGTGGCAAAATTAAAGGTGGTTTATAAGTAGTCCTTTGTTTTCATACCTCTCTTCTTTGATGTGTTTGAGCAAACAAGAAGCCAATTATTCCTCAACCACAATAACTCAACGCTATTAGAAAATTAAGTATGGGGGAGGAGAGATCTCTGTATGCAGTTATTTCTTGGAAAAGAAATGGATGGATTTGAGGAATGTGGTTAACATAGTAACATATAGTAGAAGTAAATGCTATATAACAGTATTTGCGTCAGTCTAAAACTTTTTTTGTCAGCATATTGCTGAGAAAGGCATATTGACATGACAGTAGATTTTTATCTCTGATGGAATATATTCCTTGTCTTCCCTAGAGTCATTTGCCTTGGATCCACAGTTTGAATCCAGGACTAGAAAAAATAAGTGCAATTGTATGGGAGGGTAATGACTGCAAGAAAGCAGATATGTCTGTGCTTGAAATCAGTGGTATGATAATGAACAGAGTGAGTATTCTTTTTACTTTATGCAAATATTGTATTTAGGAGTCTGAGCACTACCAAAAATAAGCTTGTTTTATGTTTGGTTTTTTCTTTTTTTTTTTTTTTTTTTTTTTTTTGAAGTATCTGTTATTGATGGCATTGTTCCATGGCCTACATCACTCTGATTTACTTGTTACTAACAGATAAAAGAGCTACCAAATCTTAACTGGAAGTTAAGATTTAAGTTAGGAAACAAACGTCTAAGAGAATGAGTGGGATGTCTCACTATCCTCCCTTCTTTTTCCTAGTACTCCTCTTCAGGAAACAGTTGGAAAAGCATTTAATTTATGTCATACTCTTTTTCAGTATAGACAACATAGGCATTTTGTAGAGTTGAACATAAAATCCTAGCATAGCTTAAGAAAACTATCACTAATTCTGACAAGTTGATACTTACCATCTTCAACTTGTTAAAAAGCAATGTATTCACAAACTTAATTCAGATCTTTGTACCTGACTCGGACACTATACAGTTTTGGGGGCAATCCACAGTAGAAGTAAACTTAACAAAGCCATAGCCAGCACAATAGAACTCCAGTCCTGTCTGCACTGTGAACACTTTGATTCCTTTAAAAAAACATCCAACCTAAAAGCAAAACACAAATAGGAGCAACCTACAGAATGTAAGCAACACAGTCTGATTGGTGCACTTTACTAATTCAGTGTTGAATGAATTTTTAATACAAGAATATACACTGGAGTCTTTTAACTGCAATGTTACGTTGTTGGGTTTTTAAATGATTTGTCATATTTGGTTCCTGTGCATTAAGTGCTCTTTCAGGACTTCCTTTTTCTTAACAGTAAATTGTGAAGATGCTTCATTGAAGGTTTCATGTAACTTATCAGGTTATAAAGTGTTATAAAGGTTATATCAGGTTATAAAATGTTGTGACAGTAAGACAGTAACATTAGTAATTTATTTATTGACTTAATTCCAAATTAATTCCAAAATTAAAAATATACCTTGTTTTCTTTTGTTTTTAGGTGAACAGCTATATACCAGGAATTGGCTATCAGATTTTTGGAAACGTCATCTCTTTAATCTTGGGTTTAATGCCATTTGTCTTTCGACTTTCCCAAGCTAAAGATTTGGAACAACTAGCTACACATTCTGCCACTGAACTTTGTATGACTGCATTTGGATCGAATGGAGACATTCTGATTCTCTCAATGGTTATTATAAGTTTTGTGGTCCGTGTGTCTCTAGTGTGGATTTTCTTTTTTCTGCTATGTGTAGCAGAGAGGACATATAAACAGGTATGAACAGCAAACCAAGAGGCTTCATCCAAAGCAAAACAGTGTTTAATGTTTGTGGTTTTTTGGCTTTGTGAATATTTTAAACTTGTTTTCTTCAGCCCACTATGATTCATAGATCAATGATGACAAATACTTCAATGGACTTACAGTTTAGGAGATAACTCAGTTGCAACGGACTGAAGTCTCTGTACAGTCTCTGTAGCTAAACCTTTTTTCCTGGAGAGCATTTCTGAGGGAAAACTTTTTAATCTTTTATGTCAGATTTCTGGCTCAATGCATTAAGCCAGCTCTTAGTCATGTTCCAGTTTGTCTCAGTTTTCCCCAAGTAGGAGGAGTTTCGATAAAAGAACTCTATAAACTTCCAGTTTGTTCTACCAGTGTGCTTCATTCAAAACATTCAGTTTCATTCAAAACAGTTCAGTCCAGACCCTAGCCAAGAGCCCTGCCTGCTTTGCTGGTAGATCAGTCCCACGGCTGGAGACCATGAGAGCTGCTATCTGAAGTAATACACCTGTTAATTTATTGCTTGTTATTGCAATTTAAACTTTTAAGAGAGTATCAATATCCCTTACTAGCTTCAGAGTATAGATACTTACTGGTTTGCAAAAGAAAAATTGTTATACTTTCTTTTCTCAAATTATAGCCAAAATATGTGATTTAGTACAGTAGAATAGAATTAACCTGCTTCTAATAATAATTTCTGTTGGAAGGAACTTCTGTGATTCAGGGACTCTCTAATGCAAATATTTGGCAGGTTTGATTTTTCAGAGCAATTTTAAGAGCATAGCAGATCTGTTGTCTGAAATTTGAAGACAGGAACTCAAAGTGTAGCTAAATTTTGTTTATCATTAGAATATGAAGACTTTTAAAACTTTTTAGTGTATCTCCTCTTTTTAGTAACATGCTACTCTTATTTCTGCACTATATTAACATATTTTAATTTACACTGATACATTGTACATTACTTTGACATATTAAGTGAAGCCTTTTCTCCATTTTCTTTTTAGTGCCCTTGAAAATCAATTAACAGTTGAAATAATTTTTTTTTCTTCTCTACAGAGGCTACTTTTTGCCAAACTTTTTGGTCATCTAACATCTGCCAGAAGGGCAAAAAAATCAGAGGTTCCTCACTTCCGCTTGAAGAAAGTACAGAATATAAAAATGTGGCTTTCTCTCAGGTCCTATCTAAAGGTAAAATAATGTGTATTTTTGCTACCATTTTAATATAAAATTTCTCATATGGTATTGATGGAAGGTTGGTATTCTAGTCTGAATTTTTCCTCCTGTGCGCGTACCCCTGCGGGGGCACGTGTGCCCTGTGTGCTTCATTTTAGTGACTCTAGGCCAGCAGTGTCTGCAGGCAGCCAGACTGTGAAAATGTGAATGTCTAGTTTTTACCTTGGAGTAAAGTATGAGTGTGTTCAGTGTTGGAGCCTTATCTTCCTAATGCTAGCAGAAAAGTCTGTCAGGTTAGTAAGTTGGGTAAAAATGACCATTTGTAGTATAATACAGGCAATACCTTATTGTAAGAGGTCTGTTATAACCTGTACATGTTTCATTGCAGCACAGGATGTTTAATTCTTTAATTAAAAAAAAGTGAGGAAAAAGCTCAATGGGTAGAAACATTTCATTCTACCAGTAAGCAAGAAAAAAATGGTTGAAAACAGTGAGGTTGCACCTTTCAAGACAAGTGTTTGTTCCCCAGTTTTCCTTCTTTTTCTGGAGGCAGGAATTACATTATTGCATCTACCACAATGGGACAGTGATTTACAGCTACAATTTTTTTCTGTCAAAAAGAGGGAAGTCATGGAAAATACCAAAAATGTGAAATCATATCTTGATATCCTATTGCGATCTAGTGTCCAAAAATCTTTTGTTAGGACTGGTTTTATACTTGGGGTTGAAGCCCAGTGCGGTATGGAATTTGTTATGTCAGGGAATGCTGCCTAAATGGAAGTTACTTCACATCATGAAGGAGCTAACTGAACAAGTGGTGAATATTTTCTTTTCTTATAGTTATCTTTTAAATGCTTGCATCTGAATTAATCTCACATGTCTTTAGGGGTATTCAAATGTAGTGATATTATTAGGATCTAATATGGTGTTTGGAACTTAGATTGCCAAATTGTGAGCCATGATGAAACGTAGGTTCAAGGTGTAAATCTAATTGGATATGCTAAATATCAGTGCTGATGGGGTAGGTTTTCACTCACATATATCCATATATCCTTTATTTTCAGCGTCGAGGTCCTCAACGCTCAGTTGATGTAATAGTTTCATCTGCCTTCCTACTCACTCTCTCAGTTGTATTTATCTGTTGTGCACAGGTGAGGAAATCTTACTTGTATAAACAGACATGACTTAAATAGTTTTTCAAATAATTTTGAGTGCCTTTTGCATGGTGATTACTACTAAGTTAAAAGACCACAGTGAAAAATCAGTAACAGCTGTTACAGCTTTTCAGAAGATTAAGCTCCATTTTTTTATTGTTCATTTTATCTACTTTAGAATATTATTCTGTAAGAGCTAAAGAAACTTATTGATAGCATAATTCCTAACATGATGTTGTTATTATTTTTTAAATCTGTGTCCTTTTTCATTTTCCATCATGGATTTTGGAACACGGGGGGTTTTTCCCCTAACATTTTGCATCAAAACACACTTTTGCAAAGACAATTGAGATTGACCTTGGTTGATGATTGCTTGTGAGAAACAGGACTGTTGGCTATATTAGCCTGCCCTCTAGTGGAATATCTTTAGTCAGCAAATCTATGTTTAAAGATGATTTTTATTGCGTAAGATTTTCCCTTGAGCTTCTGTTTCAGAATACAGGGAAGCTTCTGGTTGTATTTTTTTTCCACTTTCTTCCCTACTGAATGCTAACGTGTTTTCCTGATAGCTAACTATAAATATTTTAATAAGAATTTAATTGAGCAGTATAATTCAGAACATTTGAGGGTCTATTTTGTTTTTTATGCCATATAGTGTCTTTGAAAGTTTGAACACGAGTATAAAATTGTCTTAGAGTGTGTATGTTTTTTCTGCTGCTTTAGGGATATGAAAAAAAGATCTGTCTAAATTCTGATTGAGCCTTTCAGAGTGCATCTTTTCTCAAACCTCATATCTTTGACACAGTATTGATTTTAAATTATGATTCAAAAATCTTTTATGTCTAAAAGCAATCCATATACTTATTACTGGGATCTTTTTCTTGGAGTTGGGGAGATATGTAATTATTTTCTTATGTTGTAATGTAATTATTACCTTGAATTAAATTTTGATTTTTTTTTTTCCTCTTTTGTTTTCAGCTGCTTCACATGCATGAGATCTTCCTTGATTGTCACTACAATTGGGAACTTGTAATTTGGTGCATTTCACTAACTCTTTTTCTCTTAAGATTTGTTACTCTTGGATCTGAAACCAGTAAAAAGTACAGCAATACCTCAATATTACTTACTGAGCAGGTGAGAATTTGTACTGACCTATATTTTTATATCTAAACAAGTCACTCATTTGGTATGTCTCAGGCATACATTTTAGATGTGTTAAAATAGTCTGGATTAGGGAGTTAATGATGTTGTAGTAAAACAAAACTTTACAACCTGAAGTTCAGTTTCTGTGAGAAGTGTGTGACTTTGTTTAAAAGTTGTATGGAACATTGAGATGGCCATATCTCAATTTATCTTAAGTGAGCGGGCTTAGGGATATCAGTATATGTCATTTGATATAATTAAAGATCTAACAGAACACAAACACAAAAAGTAGCTTTTAAACAGGAAAAAGAAACCTGAACTCTCAAAGTGTTGGATGACAGAGTAAAAGATTTGAAAACAAACTTACCCTCTACAAAGTGGGTCACTGTTTCTAGTCCAATAATTTTGACTGCTAGGTCGTGTGGATTACATATAGTTGCCTCTAGACTCCTTGGAAACTTTTTTTTTCAGTCATTTGTCAAACTTGCCTTTGGGTGTATGTACTTTTCTTCTCAGGAATGTTATAGTCAGTGTTTGTACTGCAAACTTCCCTCTCCGCTCTGCTTAGCGCTGCTGATAGTTTTTCGAGCTAAGCATGTTCAGTTAGTGTTAGGTAGGAAGCAATCTTTTTCTGCTCGGAGATGTTTCACACTGGTGCAAAACACAGCATTCAGGACAAGGTAAATATGCAGTTCAAGAGATCTTCACAGGTTTCCTACAGGAAATGTGTTCAAGTTGGAGAATAAAATCTTCCAATCTGAGTCTCCCAAAGTCAGGATGTGAAGCTTATGACAGATGGTATAAATTACTGCTTACATATTTTGCTCAATGAGAATTCATTCTGTCTTTACAAAAGATGACGAGGCTAGACACTGAAAAGACAGACTGCCTATTTACCTTGTCCTGAATGCTGTGTTTTGCACCAGTGTGAAACCTCTCAGAGTTCTGAGCCTGGAGGGCTTTGCATTGTTCTGTTGATCCTCAGAGTACAAATAGCCTAATGTCCCAGTGAAGTTTATGTCCTCTGTTTCTGGAATGAAAGTGGAGGGAAATGTTTGGGAGAAGGCTTGGAAAAAATGCAGAGAGGAAGGAGAGAGAGAATGTCAAGCTTTTGTTTTGTTTTCATAGGTTTCTATACTATGCTCTTCATGAGAGTCAGTGTTTGAACATTTTAAGCCAGCATGGACGTTGAAAGAAGCACTCTTTCTATGTCCCCAGAACTTAAAAAAAATAAAAAAAAAAATTCAGAAAGTGCTATGTCATCAGACACTTAGCTTTGTATTGAATCCAGCTTATCCTGTTAAAAGTCATTTCCCTCAGAAACGCCTGAGAGCTTTACGAAATGAAATCCAAAATAGAATTCACAATTGTTTCTCAGAAAATAAAAAGGATACACGTCACCCTGGGTAGAACTAATTTTGGACTGGTTTCACATACTAGCTGGATACCACAGCATATTTACAGTGTTCTTGAGACAGACTCATGAAAAGTCTGACATTTTTGCCTTTCATGAGAGGTCAAGCCCAAACAATTGACTGACACTCACTTGATCTAAAAAAGCACATCTGAACTGGTATCCTTGAAAATCGCACACTAGTGTTATTAGGCTTACTGAGAAGAGAATGAAGCTTTAAAACAAATAAACAAAAAACTAGAACAAAAAAATCCAAAAGGACAAACAAGCCTCAACCCCCAGATTCAATTTAAATGCTTCACAGGTAAGATGAAATTGCAAGTTCTGCTTTCTGTCAGGCAAATTCCAGCCACTTCTGTGTGCTTTATATTCAACCTATGAATTTCATGATTAGGAGTCATGATGGGAAAACTAAACAATCAATCATTTTACCTCAAGGGATTTTTTTGACTGTATGCTGTTTGCCTGTAATTTTTCAAGTCCTTCTGAAAGTGTTCTAATTGGTCTTGTAAATTAAGTGCCTCAGTGGTTCCTTGTTGAGTAAAATACAGCAAAGTTTTTGCCTTGCCAGTTTTAAGTCTCAGAATAGGCATGGTAGATGGCTATGTATATACACATTCAAACTCCCCTTCTGATTCAAAGTTTGTTATTGAATGTTTATTTTTTTCTATAAATTAACAAAATCATAGTAACTGTTAAAAGAGATTTGAACCTTCCTAGGGTTTATTACCTACCATTTTTTCAGAGTTTTCTTAGTTTATTCCTGTTTATAAACACTTGAATTGTTGAAATCAGTAATTTTACATTTAAAGACTGAAATCTCTTTGCCTCTGAAAGCATAATTTACTTTAAAATTAAATTGATAGTTCAGGAGCTTAATATGCCTTGTATTAGGCATAGTTTTTGATTTTTCACAGAATCACAGAATCATTAAGTTTGGAAAAAACCTGTAAGATCATCAGGTCCAACCATCAACCCAACACCACCATGCCCACTAAACCATGTCCCGCAATGCCACGTCCACACGTTCCTTGAACACCTCCAGTGATGGTGACTCCACCACTTGTATAAGAAACTTACATACTTGAAACTTGTGTAAGAAACTCTCAGTGACCTTTTTAGGGAGATCTGATAATATGCAGTTACTTTGTTTAGATGTCTCTGGCCCTCGTTTCAATAACCACCTTACAACAAGGTGGTTCAATATATCACAACATCATATAGCATCACTTTCTTTCTGCAACTTCACTTCTGTAGCTTGGTAAGAGTCTTTGTCATCTGAAGGACTACTTCAGCGTATTGCTAAATGTTCATTTTTTATTTTGTTGAAGGTTGTCATCCTAGAATAAAAAGCTAAAGGCTTTTCAAGATATTTTTCCTTTGATTTGCTTTTGTTGTGCAATAAAAAAGAAAAACTAACCTTTGCCTGGTCTGAGATATCAAAGATAGGTCATTTGAGAATGAAACCCAATGTTTCAAAATTGCTAGAAGGCCAAAAGAGAGCTAATTTGTACTCTTAACTAAACTTTCTCAGAAACAATGTCCTAAAAAAGTCTGGATCACAGAAGTATTGAAATGATCAATATACTGTTCTTCTACAGCAATTAAGAGTTTAATATTTTTTTCAGATATTTCAAGGCACTGGAAAGATTGATTTTTCTGCACTCAAGGTGCTCATGAAGTACTCAATTATACTAAAAACTTTTAAAAGAAATTACACTTTAGTAGAATTACGTTTTAGCATTTCAGTCTATTCACTAACTTTTGGGGATGTTAAGCCCTGTAAGGTCTGCATACTAGTATAAAAATCTTCTGGAAATGAATTGACAAACCTCAGGCAATTATTGAAGGACAAAAAAGAAATTATGCAAACCTTACATATGTGGTGTTTTTTCTTGTCTAATTTCTAGGTTATACTAAACTTTAAAGTTGTTGCTATAATAATGTCAAATGTATTTTGTTATATCATAAAATATTTTATTTTCCTATGGTACCGAACCAGTATTTGTTCTTAAACATTAAAAAGGAAGCAAAAAATTTGCTTGCTTGCAGAAATGTCATTGCTGTTCTATCATATGGCTGCTGAGTAATCACTTCATTTTATTATTAAATATTTCAAAATTAATTCCTTTAAATTCTGAATAAGTGGTGATACTCATATTTTATTTAAATCAGATAAACTTGTACTTGAAAATGGAGAAAAAGCCTAATAAGAAGGAGGAACTGACTCTAGTGAACAATGTTTTAAAACTTGCTACTAAGTTATTGAAGGTAAGAATTAAAATAGTATTACCTTATTACATATAACTGAGAGTCAGGATAGATTGCTTAATGAATTACTTGGGTTACTTCTGCAGGCAGTACAGTATGCTTTGGTTTAAATCTGCACTGTAACTCTTTCACAGCAATGCTACTTTTTCATACACTATAGTCTGTTATGTTGCTATCATTGTGGTTTACAAATTACTATTATATACAGTAAGTTTTGTTCTTTAACTATATGAGCAGCGTGAGAGAAGGTACTTTGGGATGGACAGGATGATGAACCCTTGAGAAATAAATGATGTAGTTTTGTTGTGTGTTTTGAGTGTTGATATCTGTTTCTAGTACTAAGCTGCTGGAGGCTTTGTATTCTTCCACAAAAATAATTCCTCTTAAAAACTGTCAGTGGTTAGCATTTCAAATTAAAACTAGATCACACTTGATGTCTTCTTTACTTACTGTCATAGAAGAATCCTTTTGGAAGTCAGAGAGAAATTGTTACATAGGTCCATTTATAAGTGAATTAAAGATATGGGTTTCATTTAATGTAACTTGAATATTTAAGTCAGCTGTGCTGTTGAACTATTTTGCAATTTTTTTTTCATGGAAATTTGCTGATTAGTAGAAAAGTTTTTTGCTTATGCAATATTATCCTGTTTGCCAGCTAACTATATTTGGTGGGTAGAAGATATTTCTTCATGGTGAGAGAACATGAAATTTTTTTTTATTACTTCCCATTTCTAGAATTCTGCAGAAGAAATATCATCTTACTTTCACTCATCTGGAGCTAGAGCATGGACATGCTTAGGGCTTTTTTAAACTTGTTATTGTTGTTACATTATTAACAAAGCAGTGACTGAGGTTCTCAGAAAGACACATTTGATCTTAAGTTGCCCCTGCTGAGTTCTTCTGTTCTTTCATACTCACAGATCTGTCATAATTTGAAAAGCAAGCTGTTTTGTTCTTTCAGTTGTCTGGGACCTTAATTCTTGCTCCAGAAATGTCTCATTCTCCTTCAGACTAAACATTTCCCTAATCCAAAACTTATTTAAGGGTTACCTGAATGCCAAATAAGAGTGATAAAGTTAACACTTGAAAAACTTTTTTTATTTTAGGTTTGGCTTTTATGAACAAATAAAATCAATTAGATCTAGTATTCCTTATGTATTTTTACACTAAAATTAACACTATATAACTTATAATTGACTAAAGTGGGCTTTCAAAGAGGAAGCCAGTCCTGACACTACAAAAAAAAAATTCATTATTTGCCTCCCCACCTCTCTTGGCATGGTGTTTCAGTGCTTAATCACTTCTGCTGTTGTGTAAACTATTTTAAAATTAAATTTGTCTAGCTTCAGCTTTCAGTATTTGGATCTTGTTATACATTCTGCTGTTCTGGTAAAGTTCTTAAAGTGATGCTGGCAATTTGTTATTCTTGGGTTCAGAAGTAAGGTAACAACAGTATTTTGATTTCTCCTTTAGGGAATCAAATCCTTCATTTAGTCCAAGATAGAGTGGTCATGTAGAACAGTTCCCCAGGAATGACTGGCAAATGTAGAAGTATTGTCCTCCCCCTCAGATAAATTTTCTTCAATCCACGCATCCCTGTCACCATGCTTGAGTATAGCACAACTGATACTGATTCCATGTAGCTGAGGTGATGGAGCATTTCTTCTAGTCAGCTGAGTAATTCTCGCCACCAGCACACCTTCAACAGTGTGTGTGGTCCCCTCATCTCAAAAAAAGTATGCAGCACTTTCCATGAGAGGACTGACGCAGTCAGCAAGGACTCAAAGCTGACAAAGCAACAGCTTAAGTTGAGAGTTATGGTACAGTGATATGGAGAGCCTGGCTAAGTCAGTTACTGACTATATCTCTTGGTAAAAGAATAAGGGACCGCAAAGCTTTTAGGACCTGGTTTTGGAGCAAACAAAAGGAAATATTTTCTGTGCATCAGGTAGCAGACTTGTGCAACTGTTGGTCAAAGGACACTGCGGATGCAGAAACGTTATCTGGATTCAAGGAGAGACTGGGCAAGTAGACTAGACAAAGCACAACAGATTCAGGGTATCTCATGAGTTGAAATGTTTGTGTGCTCTGAGAATGTAGGTAGGGTGAGAAGTAGCTGCTGTTGGTCTTGATCTGATTCACTTCAGTCTTTTTCATGCTTTTCTCAGTGTTTTAAAAAAAATGTTCATGTTTTACTCTTTCTAGAAATGTATCAACTGACATGGCCTTTCCAACAGGGGACTTGGCTTTTGTGGTACAAATCCCAGATTCAGGCCATCACTTAGTCACTGTGAGAACGTGCCCAAAAGTGAGATGGGATTTCCAAGCCACCTAGTATGAGCTTTAAATGAATTCTTGGTAGTTAGTGATCAACGCAATTATGAATTTCATGCCCAGTAGCTAAATGGAGTTGTTTTTTCTTAAATTTGGGTTTAGATGTTTTTGATCCTTGCTGAAGGATCAAAGGAAGTCTTTTACTGAAGACTATATTATGTTGAATATTCTTACTATTCTCTTACTCCCCAAATTGGTAAGATGAATACAAACTCTAAAAACTTTTTCCTTAAAGAATTTCTCTGCTGTTCTTCTCAGAATCATGTCTTTTATATCTTTTTGTATTTGCAGCAGAGTTTTATAGCACATTACATCTAAATGAAAAGGTTGTTCATTCTTATTTCACTTCTTTTGAAAGAAGAGTCAGAGCTATGAAATTCTTCTTTATTAAAAAAGGGTTTATAAGCCCTTGTTCAAGGCCCAGGATGTAATGCAGGAGAGGGATGAAGATGAATTTAAAGCTAGAAAATACAAATGACCAAAGCAATGATAGTTGTTATACTTTATATAATCCACTCTTATATTTTACAACTCTTTTTTTCTTCCTTTATTTGACACATTTCTAGGCCAGAAAAGTTTGGGTGACTTTATTCGCACACCAGTAATTGAAAATTGGTGAAAAAACATCTTTGTTCAAATTTTGTTGCAGATTAATTTTGGCTATTTTTTTGATACTTCCAATTAAAAAAAAAAAAAGGTAAAATATGGGCAGTTAAATGTTTATCAGTATTTTTTTCCTTTATCTTCCTTTTCTGACTATGTTCATCAGTAATTATTCTCAAAATTAGTGGAAAAGGAGGGGAATTGCATTAGTGTTAATTTTTCATAGTAGTGAGGTAGCCTTCTGTCACTGTGGAAAATCTTTCTTTTCTTGTTTTTTTTTGTGGTTCTGCTGTCTGTCAGCTCTTTTAACACTGAAGGTGATTTCTGGAAATCATAAGGAATTCTAAAATGATGGCATCTTGGTGCCAGGAAAGCTAGCTCTCTATTTTCTTGGCTCCATGAGCAAATTGGTAGATGGTCTAGGTGGGTAGCCTCCAATTTTTTGAAGGGTTATTTAGACACCAGCATTCAACAGTCAGTTAATGTGATGTGTATTTTCTTGCACATTGTTTTTTATATGCGAAAGAATAGGAGAATGTTTTACTCCACTGTGACTTCAAGACTTCCTAAACTATCTGATATCACTCAATACATATATGAACAAAAACCCCTTTGTGTAACTTTTGCTTTTTAACGATGTCATTGTTTTGCATTACTAGGAACTGGACAGTCCCTTTAGGTTGTATGGGCTTACAATGAATCCACTGCTTTATAATATCACCCAAGTTGTCATACTGTCAGCTGTTTCTGGTGTCATTAGTGACTTGCTTGGATTTAATCTAAAGGTAACTACTTGATAAGCATCCTTTTTTTTCACCATGGCATTCAGAATGTTATGATAGATGGATCATACATTGTAGCCTAATGAATTCTTAACTGTATTAACTAGAAGATTTATTGTTTGAAAATGGTTACAAAATTTAAGCTAGATCAGAAGAATAGTGATGTATTTGTCAAAGCAGCCCTTTTAACATTTTTTTTTTGCATTTTTGTGGCTTTCTAACTTCATTTATGATACATAATTACCAAGAATTCTTAGACATAAATACAGAGACATTCGTACACATAAGTACAAGACCTTATTTAACTTTTAGCCCTTAACTGGCCACTGAGTTTGCTTATGTCTACCCATTTTTTTTCCTGTTAGAAATAAACAAATGTAAAATTTATTTTGTGTATCATAGAATATGCAGCAAATGCAATAAGAGAAAAATGTTGTGGTATTGCAGTTCTGGTAAACAGAAAACTGAGGAGAAATAATGTTGATTTACTGCTCTAACTTTTCCAGCTCTGGAAGATCAAATCTTGACAATATGTAAAGAAGATGAGATAACACAGTGTTATAGAAAAGCTCATTGATTGACAAAACTGCCTCAAAGCAGCCACTGAATCCGTATTTCAGATACTACAACCTCTTCAAGGATGTCGTTTGGAAAATTGAAGTGTTTACATCTGACTGTCTTGTGCAATCTTCATATTTATTTCATCTTCTCACTGTTTTATGTTCATTTTAATTGACATTTATATTTTATTTTCCAACTTATTTGTTTAGTTTTGGAAAGGGTCAGATTTGGGAAGGGTCAGAAACTGTGTGTCTGAGAACTTGAAATCCTGGAAATTGATTACACTAAATTACTATATCTGTTGTTAAACCTGAAGCCAATGCTGAACATTTTTAGTTACAGTAACGCTATATGGAAGTAATTTGATTTTTGATAGTGTGGTAAAACTGCTTAGAATATTTCATTTGCACCAATCATTTATGAGGACAACATAACATCAATAGATGTTTGGTTGCAATAGAAAAGTGAGACATATACAAAAAGAAAGTACTGACAATACAGTATGACAGGTAGCAGAAATATTTTATATTACTATCAGAAGCAAGTGGGAATTTTTGATATTTTGAGTAATTCCAGGATCTAAACTCATATAGGCTGCAGTTTAAATATCCTGGGATATTAATAAGGTATTATATAACAAGTCAACAAGTGCTCTTTGATAACACTTTTATTAGAGCAATAATTGTAAATGGTTACCATGCTGTATGATATTTTGATAAAATTAAATACTGTATTTATTTGAAATACTGGGCTGTTCTGCGCAGCTCTGACTGTGCATGCTCAATATGTGCACTTTTTATTGTTACTTTTAATGAGAAACTTTATATATATACACATAAATGTATATTAAGTGGAATATATTATGGTGAACTATGGAGCAGTATATATTATATGTTGAAGTTGAATATTTAAACAAGAGAAAGATTTACTGGTGAAAGGAATGCTATGAATGACTGAGCATAAGATAGATGCTCTCCTCTTGTACACTATAGTATATGCCATTCATACCACATTGAAGTTTAAGAACAGTTAAACACAGAAAACAAGTTTCTCTGAGCAGCAGAGCTCAGGAAGCCTGGTATTTGGCAGATTTGTGTTTTCAGATAACCTCCTTTCCTCCCATTCCTCCCCAGCAGGGGTCATTCCCTAGCGCTTTCCTGGCTGGGGTTTCCCAGCCTTGGGTTTCCCACCTCTCCCTCTGCCTTCTATCCCTGCCTCCCACATGGACCAGTCATATTGACTCATGGTTCTTCAGTGTGACAAAAATAGATGTTCACCCGTGTAGAATTAAGTTACTTGGAACAAACTTTCCATCTACAGATTGTTTTGGGAGGATTAATATCACCAGGCACAAGTATTCTTACATTTTATGTTTATAAAATAGTGGCTTCATATTGAAAAAAGACAAGTAATTAGGTGCAAGAGTCTGGACATTGCACGATGTTTGCAAGTCTTCAGAATCTTGAAAGATTTGAAGTAATGTATCTTAAACTTATGTGGTATAAAAATATTTTTATATATAAAGCAACACAAACAAGCATTTTGTATTTTATTTGCCTCTGTACTAATGTTTAATAATGACCAAAGTGCATTCTGGTTTTTGAAAGAATGTATTACTGGAGCTTTAAGAACATTCTCTATTTAGTTTCTCATGTGAAAACTTCAGCTGCATCTGATCTGTTTCTTCTTTCTCTGTTGTTTGATGTTGGGATTGTTTTTAAAAATTAAGTACATTTTATACACAGTTTTTTCCAAATTATGGTACAGACCTACACAGAACTTAATTTTGCACAAAATATATTTTAAGAAAAAAAAGTACAGCAGGAGTTCTATGGGTGATAAAAGGTAAGGCTATTGCTTTTTACAGCCTGTCACTATTACAAAACCATTCTTTACTCTAGAATGGAATTATTTTTAGAAATGTAAAATGGTGACTATATGGCTTTCATTGCCTTTAAAAAAAAAAAAAGAAAGGGAGGGAGGGAAAACATTGCGGTTTTGGTTGAAGGTGAAATTAGTTTAACCATGTATACCTCAGCAACTAGCACTGTGCTGGATTGTTGCACTAACAAATGGCGGCTTGGGGAGAGGAAAAGATTTGTGAAATGAAATTAAAAATAATAAAAACCTGTGTTTGCTACCATTAGGTATATTCATTATGTTAAAAATGGGAGAGGTTTATTCTCCATCCCTCAATATGGAAAATCCAGTATGAGAATAGAGGCAAGTAGAAATATGGCAGATCTTGCGTGTTAACTGTTATTTTTTGGCACATGTTTTGTAACTGAAAGTGTGATCAGGCTTGGAATAAAGCTTTCTATGGTTGATGGTAAGAAAGAAAAAAAACAATGCGGTGAGCTATATCTTTTAGTAATATCCAGCATATTTCTGAGTCTGCCTGTTTAGATTTAAATCCATATATTCTATTTAAATTAAAGTATATTTGGGAGAGAAATCCTGCACATGGAATGCAAATGATAGTTGTCAAATCGCACTTCATTGCAAGAATACAAACTTTCAGACACTTTTAGTTATGCAAAGTAGTTTAATTTTATTAAGACTACTGGACGTGCATCTTCCAAATAACTGTTCGTATTTGCAAAATATTGAAACAGTATTCAGCCCTATTTCGGCAGGATTTAAGGGGACTAATTTCAATCACCATTTTGACTGTTTTGTCGTGTCACAAGATACACTTCCATGTAAAAATCAAAATGCAAACTAAAGTACTTACTGAAATCAAAGTGAAATGTTTCAATAACATGTTATGGAATATTGGGACAGAATTAATGTGTGATAACTTACGAATTTTGTCTATTTGTTTACTGATTAGTGAAAAAGTTTCTGACAGAGAAGTGTTCTATTAACAACTCTCAAACACCCATTTTTATTAGCTTAATTTTGGATTATGCAAATCTTAATCTTTGGACTTTAAACATATTCTGCTAGTGGTATCCCCATGACCACTGGTTACTGGGCAGTAGGTTGCACTCCACACTTGAGTTCATTTGCTCACTTTCTAAACTTACATCAAATGTAGGCTATTTACAATTTAAAAATTCTTCTGATGGTCATGAAAGATACTACATACATTGAGAAATTAACATTTTCTGAGAGCCATTCTTTTTAACTTCTATCTCTAGGTGACACCTTAGTGTGCCGGAATTCTCAGATATTGCCAGAAAACGTTATGCATAGTGCAAGTTTCCTTAGTCCAGGCCCCATCTATGTTTGAGTACCTTCCAAAATAGTTATGGAGCTGAAGATGATAGGATCTGACTGATGCATTGTTGCTTACTAGCTTGCTTCAGATAGTGTCCCATTTTTATCAATCCTGACCTTCTTAAAACCATCCTCTCCAATAGAAAATCCTACGTGGCATCTAAGCAGCTGTCGGTGTTCAGGCACGAATTCAGCATGTGCTGAATACGTCCTCTGTCTTACACCGGTTGTTAAATTCTGAAGAAAGAGTTGTATTTCTACAGCTCGTAGCATGGAGCTAAATTTACATGTATCCCCCCAAGTGCCACTTTTGGAATCTGAAGGGTTGCAAGACCTTTCAGAAAACCCCAGAAGTGAGTTTTAAAAGGTTTTATCTGTGTGCTACTTGCTTAATATACGATTGCAAACCTATTTGTAAACCTGCTGTCTCTGGTAGGCTCCAGTGAGCCATGCAGTGTGTAGATTACATGTATTGCAAAAAGAAAAAAAATAATTTACAACCCTTTTCTTGCAAAGTCACAATCTTACCTCAGCTTGGTATATACCAGAATAGAACAGTGTAAGTTAAAGTACAGCCAAAATGCAGAAAGATACTTTAATAGTTTGACTAGTTCTTCGTGTTACCTTCTATGGATGGGACCTTTAAAACCCTTTGGTAGATAGCAAATTTAGTAATTTCCAAAAGCTTCTCTGGATTGCAAGCACATTTCATTCCAGGTGATGCTTAAGAATATTACTGGTTCAAATTTCAAAGATCCATCTTTGGCATCCAGCAGCATACAGTAGAGAGACTTACTTCTCTGTTTTCTGCAGATGGTGATAGTGGGCTGCTGCTGCTGTCTTTACTGGATACTTCAAACCCAAAGGCATCCAACTTGTTGGAGGGAAAAGGAGGAAAAAGGCTGTTGGTGCTGCTGGTATATCCACTGCTGCCTCTTTAGGTAGACTTTTGTTACCAGTTCCTTAATAGTGAATTTGCTGTAACGTAAGAGAGAAGTTCAGAGGAGAAGGAATGCATGATTCTTTTTTCTTAGTCCATAGAGCAATCTCATTTTTATTGCATGACTGCACAAAATATATCTGTATTGGTACAGGAGATGGGGAAGCAAACCTTTTAGTCACAAATAGCAACTGACAAACTAAGGGGAGCACAGTTTTGTTTTCTTCCAGTGTTGCTACTTGCAACGTATCAGAGGAAATCATCTTGAGAAGGTGCCAATGTTGTTTCCTTTTTTTGTTTTGTTTAAAAAAAACCAAACAAACCCAAAACAAACCCACAACAGTCTTCACTTGTACTGTGGCTTTCCTCTCAAATGCTGCCTTCTTATCTTGTCAGTCTTAGGAAAACTAATCAGTCCTTGCTGGGCTGTTAGGATCCTGCTTTGCTGATACTTTCTTTTCCTGAAAATCACCATCTTTTTGTCATCTGTGATGGATGGAGCCTGGAGATGTCCTCTGAAGTTCCTGTATGAGGTGTGTCCAGCCAGGGAGCGACTTTGGCAATTCTGCTGGGCCTTGGGGAGTGCCTGGCCCAGGA
Organism: Gavia stellata; assembly: GCF_030936135.1. Lineage (NCBI taxonomy): Eukaryota > Metazoa > Chordata > Aves > Gaviiformes > Gaviidae > Gavia > Gavia stellata. The sequence continues at coordinate 13,718,547 of NC_082597.1, read as the reverse complement.
GTCAGAGTGCTGCAAAACATCTGGAAGGTATCTGTACTGCCAATATTTATGACATGACTGATAGAGGTGTTTGTGGTAAAACCTGTCAGCTCTGCTCGTTTTACCTGCTCATTTTGCCTGTTGCCTTGCTAGTTGAGCAGATAGGTCCCACTGGTGACAGCAACCAAACAGTTCTTCTGGAAAGGGGGAAATGTCCAAGGCTGCCACGGGAAGTTTGTGATAAGGATAAATCAGGGAAGGGAAGGGAAGGGAAGGGAAGGGAAGGGGTGTGATTCCTCTGATATCTAACCCACTTCTGGTGACAATTCTACTGTCAGTGTTGGATATCTGCATTATTAAATATGCTCTTGAGAGATGAAGCTACTACCTTCAGTATGGACACAAGCACCTGTGATAAAATAAACAGCACTGGTTGCTGGTCAGGTTCAATTTTTCTAGTACAAGTTTGTATCAGTTTATTATCTGGAGTAAGAAATAAGGTCATGCTGCAGAAAGATTTGTCCTTTTTACTCTCTTTTTTTCCTATGTTTGATTAATAAATTCAAGCAAAAGAAAGCACATGCAGTTTAGGGACAAGCTTCCAAAATTTTTTCATTTGTTACTCATTTCATTTCATTTATTACTTCAGCCTTTATGTTTAAAAATGACAGTACTTTATGTTTAGGCACCCTTACATGCTTAAATACCCACCCACACGACTTTTCGCTTCTAGCCCTTACTTACAAACAGCTGCTGCCCCTTGAGCATGGTCTTATTCGTAATGAAATTTATCAGGGATTAGGTGGCTGCCTCCTGACAATATCACGATCCAAGTCTGAGTCTCTAGACACGTGGTTGTAAATTAAATGAAATCTTTTGCTTTTGCTCTATCTCATGCATGTGAATGGATGGGAAGTGAATTACTTAGCTAATTGAAAAATGCAGTTAAACAAGGTGGCACTAAACCAGTGAGTTTTGGTGAAATAGTTGTTTTACTTAAGCATATCAAGGAGTGCTCTAATATTTCATTAAACAGTCTCTACAACAGTGCTGATTGGGATCAAAGGCAACTAAACCAGCCTAGGGATAAAGGTTTGACCCTGATGAAAGGTCACTCTCCGACAGCTCTGCATACCCTGCTCACCATACCTATGTCCATGGTCATACCCTTTGTGTAGGGTTCATTGACCTGAGCTTCAGATGTCTAAAAGTTAGATGCTGAATTGACCCAAGGCTTCCTTTGCAGTCACTAGAAACACATTTACCTTCAGAGGGGGATTCTCTCAGTTGATCATTGACATTAATTTTAGAGATCCTCTGGCATATTTCTCTCTTGACTGTAAAAGGAAAATAGTGTGGATAATCTAGAATCAGATGTGAAACTTTTAGCCACCTAAATTAGGGCAGATTAATCCTATTTTGCTGTTTTGTTCTGCAGTGAAGCCTTCAGTGTTTGCAGCTGTGTAATTAGTTCAGCTGCCAGGGGAAAGGAAGACCTTTTTTTAATATTCTTTTTTTTTTTTTTTAATTTTATCGCTTTGCTCTTAGGAAAAAAGGTTTCCAAATGCGAATTCCATAATGCTGTGCCAGCGCTCAGAAAGTCTCCCCCTGAGCTGCAGTACTGCAGCTGGTGAACTGCCCACCTCTGTGCAGCTCGCTGCTCCACAGCCTGAAGGCAGCACAGTGCAGGCATAGCAACAGCACCGAAAATAGTCACAGCCAGCGCCAGAATAATACGCAGGTGTACCTGAAGAGATCTGTTTCTTTATTGCTAAAATGAGTAACTTGAAGGCTGCATAAGATCAGCTCTAAACTTGACCTGCTCATGGGGAAACACTGCTCCTGTTTGCAGAGAGTTGTAGGGGCAACGCTGCTTTCCTTCTTTGCCTGTTACGTTGGAAATCCCTTATGGCAACACTGCTGCCGGATGTAAAGATGTGATGCCATTGAGCTCTAAAATCCATCCAGAAACACAGAGCCCTCCCTGCTTGGCAAAGATCCTCTGTGCAGAGCAGACACTGCCATGTGCGTCCTCCCGGCAGCTGGAATCAAGGGTACCCTGTGCTCAAAAGGAGTAGAAGTGACAGAGACAAGGCTTTCCATATGTCTCCTACCTTTTCTTCAGGCTGTAGTTTTGCAGCTGAGTCAAAGATACTCCTGGGAGGCCTGCATTGGCTGGCCAAACGATGTTTGCAGGGCAGATAAAAATAGTACAAAAAATCTCCAGCTTGCAGAGGGGGAACCGCTGCCATTTTACCCCTGTCCTCCAGCAAGGCATCCTAGTTCCAGTCTTCTGTAAACCCATGCTATGAAGTTAGACTGCTTCTAAGTGTATTTGGTAAGTTATTTATTCATCTGGCCTATGTGGATGGCAGAAATAACTCGACGATGACAACTGGAGGCTGAGACTGGAGCCCTGTTTCCGTAACAGGCTGTGGCCCCCTGCACTTGTGCCGTTACTGTGCAGCCAAACACAGCAGGAAGAGCAAAGTACAATATTTAACCTACATTTCTCACCTCTCCTTTGTTCATCGCCTTTTAAAGTAATAGCTCTTGACAGCAGATAACCAGCACTGAATATAATGAGGCAAACCTATCCGTAGTCCTATGAATGTAAATTTTACTATGGGACAATGTCTCCGGTTGGTTTTTTGACTTCTGTGCTGTTGAGGGGTCTGACTGTTCGCAGCTCTTGCCAGTTTGTGCTACAACTTGTTTTCACCGCTTATGAAGCTGGCTTAAGCAATTCCTTCCTCTCCTGAGTGCAGCTGCACTTTTTTGCTGCCATGCTGTTTGCTACTCCAACCCAGTTGTGGTTTTCTTTTAACGTGATCTGTTTCAGTGGTGTTTATACCATGAGCATTGGTACTGATACAGCTGTACAAGCACTGCACTGTGGTAAGGGAGTAGAAACTTGAAGCTGGCTTTTTGGCTGGAGAAAGCTTATTGTGTAGCTACACACAATAGTGATCGCTGGCATCAACTCTGGAATAAATAGGAGCCATTGAAGCTATTGAAATGGCATTAATTCCCATTGTGTATAGAGTGGAATTAATACACTGAATGCAAATAACGTAGACGGCCAACAATTTTGGCCTTGAGGTGACATAATGCCGCAGTTAGAGATTGCCATTATTTCCTATTCTTCTTTCACGCACACATGGGCACGTTGTGCATTTCAATTGCACCACAAATCCTGGCTTTCTAGATAAAAATAAAAAATTAGAGATTCAAAGTACGCAAAAGAGTAATTGTGAAATAATTGTTATAACTTGGAGGAAGCAACAGATGTTTCACTTGTTGCTGGAATTCTCTGAAGGAGACCTAATTTTCCAAGCATATCAAGTACATGCTAATCAGAAACATTTTTCTCTATGCAGCAGCATAATGGTATTCCTCAAAGTGTTCTTTGTGTTAGCCTAATAATGCACAGCCAAAGGATGTACTACTGGGACTAACATAGCAGGTTTTGCCACTACCTTTATATTTTGTTTCTTTCAAATTCTCTTAACTGGGCCAGTAACCTTTCTTGAAATAAAAGGCAAAATAGATCATTAATGCTTGAAAATAACATTAAAAAACCCAAGACCTGGTTGTGAAAAAAAAATTTAAAAAAATTTATTTTTGCTGAAGATAAGGTTGATGCCTTGTTGAATTTACTACTGATAATGCGGATTTAACACCTGGAGCTCGCAGATGGGGAATACACTGAGAACCACAACACTCTCTTCTCCAGATATGATCTTTTGAACCAGCTCCTTCTGACAACAGCTGTGACTTCTACTCATCAAGATACAAGCCCAGCTCTACAAAACTAATAGCTGTCATTGCAGTACAAGAAAATTATGTAGATTGGATAGCTTGGATAGTGGTCGTGGTATCAAACATTAAAAAATTTCTGCTGACCTTAGATGCAGACAGACTGGAGAGGATCTGAAGAAGGGCCATGAAGATGGTCAAACCACTATCCAAACCTGCCCTGGAGAAAAGAAGGCTCAGGAGGACCTCATCACAATATTCCAATACTTAAAGGGCTGCTATAAAGAGAACGGAGGCTCTCTCTTTGCAAGGAGCCACATGGAGAAGACAAGGGGCAATGGGTACAAATTGCCTATTTCAGCCACAGAAGATTTCCTTGCGTACACAGATCTATGTTCTAAAAAGGGAAAGACTTTCATTGTATCGGAATACAAAGTAAACCAAGAGATAAAACCCAAAAAATATCAACAAGCAAGACTGCAGGACTGTTAATTCCCTGCGTTGCTCCTTATCAAATGCAGTTATTATTTGAGAAGGCATTTCCAGAGCCTTTGTGATATAGCTGTGAGTGTAAGCCCAGACAGCACGCTCCTCTGACTGGGGCTGCCGCTGGCTGTGCGCAGGGCGTTCCCAGGTTGTGCAGACTCTGCAGAATTATCATCTGGGAGCACCATTTCTTCTTATTCTTTAGGATTGTCCTGTGCTGTACTAATGCACTTTATTCAATATCAGCAGCAGGATTAGCTGGTTGACATGCCTGTGACACTACTATTTTCAGTTGACATGGCAGAGGGAAAAACCTTAGTATTACAATCAGGTTGGAGTGTTTATAGAAAACTTTCACTTGAATGTATATTGAAGTCCTGCCTTTTTGGCTTAAGATGTCAGTTAGATTTAAGCAGCAGTAAATTACTGAATGTTTGACTACCGGCAAACAATATTAGTGTCCCAAAACTAGTGGCTATGATTTTGCAAATAGTTTTAACCACCATCAATATAATCAAACTCAAAAGACCAGAGATACCCTGTGTGCAAGTGTCCACAGCCTGATTTAAACCAGGATGCCCTGAGGTTTGACAACCGTTCAGGTGAATGGTGTATCAGACAAACATAACAGTGGTAAGTATATGAGGCTGGACATGCTGTTTAGATGCTTCACTCAATAATATGAGGATTTTTCCAATGTATTTAGAAATTTTGAGATTCCACATCCTCCTTTGAATTAGCACTCATCAGCTGGCAGGTTCTTTTAAGATTTGCAGGAGATGCTGGTTTTGTGATGTCTTGTTCACATGTGAATGAACTTGGGAGAAAAGAGAGAGGAATTGTGATGTGGTTGGCAGGAGCAGACAAATGGGTCTCTGAGACACGGGGAAGAACAGCGTGTGCTGGGTGCACGGCGGGAGAAGAAAGACTTAGGACAAGACCAAGAATTACCACGTTTTCTCTACAGAAAGATGGCATTGCCTCATTAGTTCAAGGCTGAATACATGGAAAGTTGATGCTGTTTAAAATAATGATAGAAACTGGGAGTAAGGTTGCACAAAAGCACAGTTTTGCCCATACTGCATGTAACCTCTGTGTGGTGTAGGGAGACAGAGGGGTAGGAGGGGAAAGATGTCAAGCTGAATGGAGCACAGGTGGTTTCCTTTGAGTCCTCGTGCCCAGGATTTCTTCCGGTGTTTCACAGGGGGTGGGAGAAGAGGGGGATGTCTGTCCCTGGGTCTTTTCTCCATGCAAGGTTGAGGTGGCTGTGGTGCACTCCTGGGCCTGGATGGTGGGAGATCATAGAATCATAGAATATCTCCAGTTGGAAGGAACCCATAAGGATCATCAAGTTCAACTCCCTGCTCCTTGCAGAACAACCTAAAACTGAACCTTATGACTTAGAGCATCACTGAGATGCTCCTTGAACTCTGACAGGCTTGGTGCCACGACCACTTCCCTGGGGAGCCTGTTCCAGTGACCAACCACCATCTCAGTGAAGAACCTTTTCCTAATGTCCAATCTGCAGCTTCATTCCATTCCCTTGTGTCCTATTGCTGGTCACCAGCGAGAGGAGATCAGCACCTTCCCTTCCACTGCCCCCCCTGAGGAAGTTGTAGGCTGTGATGAGGTCACCCCTCAGCCTTCTCTTCTCCAAGCTGAACAAACCAATGACCTCAGCTGCTTCTCATAAGTCTTGCCCTCAAGGCCTTTCACCATCCTGGTCACCCTTCTCTGGACACACTCTAATAGTTTGATGTCCTTATATAGAAGTGCCCAAAACTGCACACAGTACTTGAGGTGGGGCCGCATCAGTGCGGTGTAGAGTGGGACAATCACCTCCCTTGACCGGCTGCTGTGCTGTGCTTGATGCACCCCAGGACACGGTTGGCCCTTTTGGCTGCCAGGGCACACTGTTGACTCATGTTCAACTTGCCATCAGCCCAACCCCCCAGATCTCTTGTTCCGTGGTCCCAGGGCTCTGGGAGTCAGGGAGAGCTCACAAGGCTGTGATCACGGAGAAGGAGAAGCTACCATATAGAGGGCTGGTATTTGTTTTAAAAACAACCCTGGAATGCTCCACCCTCTTGTTAGTGTGTGAGAGAGACATGGGCGGCATTTCTTGCTTTTTTCTATTTGCAGCGTTAGCAGCAGTACATCTCCGGGTATTCGTGCCATGTACTAAAACATATGGCAAATTACTTGCCCATATGGGTTCGAAGAACGATGTGTGTTCGGCAGATTAAACCCTAGAACAATCAGAAGATGAGCTTCGCATTCCAGGCTGGAGAGGATGGCAATCATCTCACATTGTCTAGACTTTCCTCTCTGTCATTTTTACGTATTTTGCAGCGATTACATTCATTTCCTCTGGCTTCCTTTTTGCCAAGATCCATCTGCAACTTAGAATCAGTTAAGATAGCTTTTCATATTCATGGTATTAGTCACTGTGAGCATATTTGGAGTGAGCACTTCTGATGCTCCCATCCATTTTTGTTACAGTAAATTAATCCCATTCTGGGTGGGTGATGGAAACTGGGTTTTTTTTTTTTGATTTATCTATGTAGATATCATAAATGAAATGGAAAAAATCATGAAGCCAATGTTTTAAAATAATGATTAATCTCATTTTTCTTAGAAGATATATTATCAGACAGATATGATAGAGAAAGCTCATTACTTTGGCTGTAAAAACGTATTTATTAAAGGACTGTGTCACAACAAAAAATGAAGACAAACTTATTACAGAGTAATTTTCATTAGAAACTAGTGAAAGTGCAGTTCTTGACTAGCTGGAATTAGGGGTTAATACTCCCCTTTTCAGTTTGCTCATGTTGATGGGATTTTAAATGATTTTTGACAAGTTTGAATAATATTGCATATATTAGCAAGCTGTCCGTCAGCAGGAGAAGGAGAATGCTCAGATAACGGTGAAACCTCCTAACACGAGGAAGGGCTGGAAGGTGGACTTTAATCAAAACCTCCAGATTCCTCGTGCTTCCTTAGCTAAAGGGAATATTCTCTCACCTGAAAGTACTGATTGAGTTGTACTTTCCTTTCGCCTTGGGCTGAAGCTAAAAACCTTGTTCTCAATTACTGCTTTCCAAAGTGGGGAGCAAGGAAAATTTGCCTTTAAGATTTTACTGCCTTTAGGGTTTGGGCACCAATTTATCAAGCAGACAAACCTTTTGGTACAGGCAAGAGCTTGGTGGTTATTCGTGTTCGAGGGAGCAGTGAGCCACCATACAGGTGCCATGGAGCTCGCAGCTCAGCTGCACGCACCCCTCTCCCCAAATTCTTCCTTTATATAGCCCTTTCCTTGAGCTGGAAATCTGCGAATCAATCTGGTTTTGCTCATACAATTGATACGTGTGTTGCTGTCTGAGCAGGTAGTTCACTTTCTTCTTTTGGCTGTCATGAAATTCCAGTCTGGCATGAGACTTGGGAAGCTGCTGTAGTTTGGGGGTGCTCTGGGTCACCAGAGCAAGGCGCCACCCTGAGCACTCGATGCGGTCCCCCAGTTTCTGCAGGACTTTGCGCTGCTCTTCTCTGCATCCCTGGTGCTGCCCTGAAGTGTTATGGACTGCCACCCATGCGCCTGCTCTGCCCCATGTGCACAAATGTGATATGTGTCTGTGTATGGCTTTTTCCTCCTTAATTTTAAAATTATTACTTTCTGCCATTTTTACCAAAATAGTATGTATGCATATTGCGAACCTGTACTTACGCCCCAGCCTGACTCTCTGGCAGAACTGCAGAACAACCGCCCATTTACAGCCACGTAAGGAAACCAGACCCTCAAGTGTTGGCTGGTAGGTGATTCGGGACGAATGGTAGATGAGATCGCTGCCGTGATTTGCACAGCAGGGCTGTTCTTCGTCCTGCACTGCAGTGCCGTGGCTCTACCCCAGCTCAGCCCAGTGCCCCCCAGCTCCAGGCCCAGCTCAGCCCAGTGCCCCCAGCCCAGCTGGGGTGCTCAGCTGCTCTGCTCCATCCTGCCTGCAGATGGGGACTGAAAACTACATTTTGAAGGCACAGCTACGCCGAGTGCTGCAGCTCTCTTCCAGAAGGCAATTACTCATCCCCTGCAAGCCAGGCTCTGCCGCCTCCCGAGACCTGCATTTCTTGAAGAGGGGAGCGCGGTGTTTAAAGAGCAGCAGTCCTTCCCCTTGAGCTGACTTCCCAGGTTTTCTGCTGAAAAACAGAAGGAACCTGAAGGACCAGCAATAGATATAATTTATCAGTGCATACTGCTGTAAGAAACTGGCTCAGGTGTGTAACTGCATACAAATACACGCACGCACATATGCATTTAGTATGCTCTGTTTTATATATCAAATAGAACATGCTAGATAAACAAAACCATGGCCGAAGTACCTTTCATGTTACCTACACAGGAACGTGAAGCAGCAGGGAAAGGCAGCTTGGCAAGCCTGCTTTTGATTCTCTGTGAATGGGTTATTTGGACTGCAGATGATCCAGCTTGCATTTGTTACACTGATAATCAGAGATGGCTGCTGTGCACCACGCTTCTTAGCTGAGGTATGGTGCCATGTGACTGTGGTCATGCATATTCCCAGGCCAGCTCAGCTTTGGAGATAACGTGGCAATGTACAACCAAGCCACCTCGGTGGCTCTGCCTGGAGGTGTCCGGGTTTCACCGTCAGGCGAGCGCTGCTGCAGCACTCGGCTCCCCTGCAGCGAGTGTTTCGCTTTGGATGGAGCAAATCTAGGTATTTGCATTCCAGCATGTGCTGAAATCTTCCATGATATGTGAGAATTACTTGCCATTTTGGAGAGAGCCAAAGCAGGGGACTCGGCACCAGGTCTCTGGCCTTTATGTTCCTCGTAAAAGGCTTGAAGTGCTCAAGTAGCCCGGTACTCAGCCGGGGGTGCTTCTCCCTACACTGTAATAAACCAGGCATAACAGCTGATTTCTCTTCCAGGTGTTACATGAAATTCTGTCCACCCTGAAATCAGAGGTTTATGTTTGATTTCACTGGAGCCAAGCTTTCATTTTCATTTCATAGGCAGTTTGCTCTGATTTATATGATGAGTTTTATAAAACTTGTTATTCTTGTAAGGATACCTTTTTTTGCCCCTTTAGAAGCTTCCTAAGTGTGGAGGGACAGGCATACCCACAAATTATGTCTGTAAGATGAGGGTGTTTTTGTGACTGTAAGCAGTAATACCGATAAACAGGGAGAAAACCATGACAGCCTTACGCTGCCTTGCACCCCACTGGGAAGAGCCTAGAGAGCAAATACATGAAGAAGAACATGCTCAGAAAAACATGAACACCTCAAATTTAGCAGCCCAGCACAACTTCCATGTGCGGAGGGAGGTGTGTGAAGCGGGTTAATACCACTCTGAATTTTCTTCCCTGTTTTGAATTGTCCCTTATGTCTCCCTCCTCCCAGTTTTTCAGGCTGGAGGCTTATAAAGACTGCTTGTTTATAGTTGCAGATCTTTGGTATATAGGTAATTTTTTTAAAAAAAATTCCAATGTGTACAAATCTTTTTTGTGTTTCTGTTAAAGATGACCACAGAATGAGTGATGTTGCATCTTTGCCTCAGCTTCCACAAAGAGCTGCTGCAGAATGGTGGCGTTAGGATGCTGGTGCTGCAGCTGCCCTCAGGTTCCTTAGCGAGACAGAAACCCCACATTTAACATCGGTTCTCTAAGGTTTGTGAGTCTTGGCTACACCGTATGTGCTTGCCTTGCAGGCTGTTGATGTTGTCTACCTGGACTTCAGCAAAGTCTTTGACACTGTTCCCCACAGTATTCTCCTAGAGAAGCTGGCGGCCCGTGGTTTAGACAGGTACACTCTTCGCTGGGTAAAAAACTGGCTGGATGGCCGAGCCCAGAGAGTTGTGGTGAATGGGGTGAAATCCAGCTGGCGGCCGGTCACAAGCGGAGTCCCCCAGGGCTCAGTTTTGGGACAGGTCTTGTTTAATGTCTTTATTGATGATCTGGATGAGGGGATTGAGTGCTCCCTCAGCAAGTTTGCAGACGACACCAAGTTGGGCGGGAGTGTTGATCTGCTTGAGGGTCGGAAGGCTCTGCAGAGGGATCTGGACAGGCTGGATCGATGGGCTGAGGCCAACCGGATGAAGTTCAATAAGGCCAAGTGCCGGGTTCTACACTTCGGCCACAACAACCCCAGGCAATGCTACAGGCTTGGGGACGAGTGGCTGGAAAGCTCCCCCGCAGAAAAGGACCTGGGGGTGTTGGTTGACAGCCGGCTGAAGATGGGCCAGCAGTGTGCCCAGGTGGCCAAGAAGGCCAACAGCATCCTGGCCTGTATCAGAAACAGTGTGGCCAGCAGGAGCAGGGAGGTGATCGTGCCCCTGTACTTGGTGCTGGTGAGGCCGCACCTCAAATACTGTGTTCAGTTTTGGGCCCCTCACTACAAGAAGGACATTGAGGTGCTGGAGCGTGTCCAGAGAAGGGTGATGAAGCTGGTGAGGGGTCTGGAGCACAAGTCTGATGAGGAGCGGCTGAGGGAACTGGGGTTGTTCAGTCTGGAGAAGAGGAGGCTGAGGGGAGACCTTATCGCTGTCTACAACTACCTGAAAGGGGGTTGCAGAGAGGTGGGTGTTGGTCTCTTCTCCCAAGTGACTAGTGACAGGACAAGAGGAAATGGCCTCAAGTTGCGCCAGGGGAGGTTCAGGCTGGATATTAGGAAAAAGTTCTTTACCGAGAGAGTAGTGAAACATTGGAATAGGCTGCCCAGGGAGGTGGTAGAGTCACCCTCCCTGGAGGTATTCAAGGAGCGTGTGGATGTGGCATTGTGGGATGTAGCTTGATGGACATGGTGCTGTGTGGTGTTGGGTGGGTTGGTTTTTGGTGTGTTGTGGCTTATTGTTGTTTTGAGGTGGTGGTTGTGTGTTTTTTTGTTTTTTTTTTTTTTCAGGTTGGACTTGATGATCTTACAGGTCTTTTCCAACCGTAGTGATTCTGTGATTCTGTGATTCTGTGATGCAGATTTCCGAACTCTGGTGGTGTCAACTGTTCTCCTCCCAGGGGAACAGCGTTGCAGAGGAGCCCTGATGGGACACAGGCTGCCACAACTCATCCCACACAGTTGTGCTTGTGAATGTCGATCTTGTGAATCACCCCAAAGTCTCTTCCTTTCCTTCCTGTCTCCTTGGTGTCTCTGAGTTCCCACCTGCATCACCCATGGTGGGCTTTACAAGCTTTACAATGTCTTTTATTAAATATTGAAACCTTTTCCATCACTTTGTTAGGTTTTACAGGTTCCTGAGAGACTGAATTTCCAAAGCATTTTTTGTTGAACAGCCCAAACTTTTAAGTCCCAGCTGTCTCTCCAACTTGTAGTCTCACTCCGCCAGCAGTTACAGCCTTTGATCGTCAAAATTTCTATTATGCTACTTGATTAAAGGCATTCAGAACTCAAGGTGAGAGCAGACAGAGATTTACATTTGAAGTGATTTATTAACCTGCCGTAATTCAAGGTCATGTGGGTTTCAGAATATTGTTAGTCCTTAATTTCTGTCTCTCTTTGTGCTAGCCAGTAATAGACAGCTAACGTTCGTTTAATTCCAAGGGTTTTTGCATCCTTGGAGGAAATATTAGAAGGAAATAAAAGTTCTGTAGTTGGTAAAAGGGATTAGGAAAAAAACTCCTTTTGAATTCCCATTCTCAAAATCCCTATGCTACAAACACAGCTGGTTAAGATATCACCTAGGTGAGAAGTAAAAAATTACCTCTGGTGTGTCCCAACTCGTACAGTACACTTCATGTCACCTACTCAGTATCAACGGACTGTCAAACTGAGCTGTGAATGGTGCAAATGTATTGAAACTACAGTCATTCCTTGGTAGTGCTACAATCTCCTTTTTTTTATGATATGAAAAATCCTGGATGGGTTAATTCTAGAATAGACAAACACAGTTCAGCTACCGTGCTCAGCATACCATGACTGTAATATCCTAGTCTTCTACCAATGCCACTGTATGGTGCAGGGGGGATAACAGTTTTAATCACTTTGTCTGTTAAGCATCCCCTAACCATCTTTCAGAAAACTGAGGAAGTTAAAGAGTATCTTAGGATTCAGGCATGGTACAGACGGTGCTCGCTAAGCACCCCCACTTCTTTGTTTTCATAGGGGTCACCTTTTATTTCCTTGAGAATAGGATAATAATTTGATATACATAAATACAAGTACATGGTTAACCTAAGAAAAATAATGTCAAATGCAAAATTCAGGTTTCATGACAGAAAGCCAAAATGATCCCAGTACGAGAGAGCTTCAGACCCAAATATACGTACAGAGACTTTGCTGGCAAAACTCTGACTTAGCAGGGCTGCTCATGTGCCTGTTGGGATCTGTTTTTGTGAGTGTGCGTGTGTGTAGGTGCACGTATAGATCCTCTTTGCTGTGTCCTGTTTGGGCAGGAAAGTTCTGCTTCATTTTCTGTTCCTCAGCAATCATACCACACGTGCAATGAGGTAGAAAAAATTTTTGCTTCTGTGTCCCCAAAGGAAGAAGGGAGTACCCAGGTATTGATTTCCTCCATATTCTATAAGGACCTGCTCCTATTTCTTTGAGAGGCCTGGGCTTAGGTCTTTAAAATACCCGGTATTCTTTTGAAACAGAAAAAAAATCATAAGGACAGTTTATGGGGGGAAAAAGCAGACCAAACAAAACATTCAGGAGTTCTGCAAAAAGGGAAGGTAAACAAATCCCTTAGTGATAGGACAAGAGGAAATGGCCACAAGTTGTGCCAGGGGAGGTTTAGACTGGATATTAGGAAAAACTTCACTGAAAGGGTTATCAGGCATTGGAACAGGCTGCCCAGGGAGGTGGTGGAGTCACCAACCCTAGAGGTATTTAAAAGACGTGTGGATGTGGTGCTTTGGGACATGGTTTAGTGGTGGACTTGGCAATGTTAGGTTAATGGTTGGACTCCATAATCTTAAAGGTGTTTTCCAACCTAAATGATTCTATGATTCTTATGTCTGAGGCAGTTAGAGGTGGGATGGTGGACTATGTGTCAGGGATGGCGTGTTGATGGGTTCTAGGCAGAAGCACCTGAAAGAAAGAACCTGCAATGACCCACACAGGAATTGCACTCTGAGGGAAACCGTGTGCGTGGTCTATTAGAAACACGCTTTTTTCTCTAACAGCTGTCCACCAAACCCTGAACTGCTGTCTCTAGACACTTGAATGCACATCACGGTGAAAAGCAGCTTCATCTCACTGGGAAGAGGACATAAGGTCTGTGATGCAAATGTGAACTTCAGAAAGAGAGACTTTAAGTTACCAACATGACACCTTTGCAAACACATTAGTAATTACCTGCTAGTTAGATACACTGCGAAATACTCGTTTTTATAAACCCGTGACATCCACAGTTACTCACTTTTGTGTTACTTTCTGAGCATTGCATGTATGTTCTGGGGCAGCAGCAGGCAGTGGCCGTGCAGGCAGCGCCGGGAGGGCAATAACAGACGCTGGGAGCTTTGGTTTCAGCAGTACTGCCTGGGTAGGAAGGTCCTGATTCTCGGAAAAGCCTGGTCACCTTCCTGCCTCGTTAGTGCTGGTGACAATCCTCTAGGTTGCCCCAGATTGGCAGAGCTGCAGCTCAGCTACCTCCTAACTGCCCGTGGGGCTGAGTCCCTGATCCGCTGTGGGCACCTGAGTGGAGATGTTGCACACAGCTAATATAGCTAATTGCTCCGGCTGAACTCCCAGCGTTTCCCTGCTTATCTCCTTTGTGTAGCCTGATCCTGTAGATACGCTCAGAACATGTCTGAAATTGAAGATGTCTGGGAACATTTTAGTAGGGATTTATCTATCCTGACTTCAGAAAGTGAGAGATCAGACATGCCTCGGAGCTAGTAACCCTGCATGCTCTTTCCAGTCAATGGAAATATTTAGATGCTTCTGCAGGACAATTGATTTCATCCTAAAGGTGTCAGACAAATCTCTTTCTAAAGGTGCCTATTGGTCTCTTTGTAAAAAGCCTAGAATGAGTAACAGTAATGTAGCTATCTAAACTTGGATGAGATGAATCATGCTCTGCATTTGTATCCCATTAGTCTCTGGAGCAGGGACTGACCTTGGGACACTAACATTTGAATGTGGCAAATGGGAAATCCAATGGCAGAGCTCTTTCTCTGCCGGAGGTCATGGAGGAACCGCTGCAGATATGCAGCAATGTTGATCATGTGTAGAGTCCTTAACCAAGGGAGGTGGTGCTGGAGCAATTCCTTTCTCTCTTTTTCTTTTGATCCTGCTATTGAAGGTTCCATGGCTGTCTTCTGTACCCCCTTGCTACCTTGTTTGTGCTGTCACCCTGTGCAGGATATTTCATGTTATGTTTTTTGCCATGCCCTAAAAATGGGTTCCTCCTAGCTTTTGAGGTCACATTCCTTTTGGGCCCACTAACTGGTAATTTGTGCTTTGTGTTTGTGACCTTGGGACCCCAGTGTCATCCTGTTCCTGTAATGCATCCTTTGGGGAGTTCTTCTGCTGTCATCCTACGTTCATGCTTTCAGAGCTCCTTGCTATACAGTGCAGACTTATCCATTGATTACCAGTTCCCAATATTGATTAAGGGTATGTGTCCTTTGAGTTCTTGACTGTGACCCACTACAAAATAGTTAACTGTCATGCTGGAAGAAATAGGAAAACTTGAAAAAGTCTGTTTCAAAGTGGAAAACGAATGAAAAAGACGTTGCATAATGAACACACAGAGAAGAAATTACAGAACTTCTTAGCTGAAAAGTCTTATTCCTGTGAAGCTGACCCCAGCTGGTGTTAGGTGGACCAGATACCAGACGGATACCAGCCTGGGGGAGGATATTTCTTCCCTGCCAAAGACTCAAAGTTTGAGGGGGTTTTTCTAACTTGATTTTTTCATACTATTTTTATACGTTTATGTAGTTGTAGTTTTCTTTACTGTTTATGGATTACATTAATTGGGTTACTTAGGCTGTAGGTCAGTCTACATAACTGTGTTGCTGTGATTTGAGTTCTTATGACTTGGTAGTTTCTTCTGTGTCAGTTTTATTCTGTGTTGTCATGCCCTGATTCCATTAGGCATCATAAAATATCTGGTAGTTCCCTAAGGTTACATACTTACAAGGTAATTTACAATAATTTTTTAAAATGGTGTGATATTAGCTAATCATAAGAATTCTATGACTATGTATATTATTTATGACTTAAAGGACAAAATTTTTTCCCCTTAAAGTATTATGGTTTTTATTATGCTGGTGAATCCCTTTTCTACTGAAAGACCTTAGTAGAAAATATGATGTTTGCATTTTCTACCAATACTTACTGCTAAAGCTCAGAAAATCAACACTGGGTTATAGAGTCTATTTTCTCTTGCCTATAAATACTGCATACAGAGCAGAAGAGCTTTAGCAGGGTTATGCCGGCATGGCTTGCATACCCTGCATGCCCGTGGCATGGTCCCAAGCAGTCAGGCAGCAAATCTGCCGTGGGCTGGAGTGATCACAAAGATCACACATCCGAGTTGTCCTTTCCCAGCGGTGAGGCTGCGAGGAAGAGTCAGCACAAGCAACAGAACTGCCTGCTTCTCTCCGCTTCGGATGTGTGCATGGGTGTGTGCGCTGTGTTCAAGGGCACAGAGCAACATCAGCAGCAGCCCACTTCATCGAACTTTTCCCCCCTTCCCCACAGAGCAGCTGCCACCATTCCTGTATCTTATAAAAGCCGGCCACAGCCAGCTTTTTGACATACAAAGGCTCATTCTAACTGCAAGAAAAGGGAGTAAGAGATGCCATTAAAATGAGTGGGTCAATTCATACTTCATATTTCACATGCTACGACTGCCTTTTTGCTTCTTTATCTATTACTTCAATACAATCTTTTATGAAAAAGATGTAATACTTCCTTACTGTCCCTCAGGCTATGCTGGCCGAGGTTCCTGCGCTTGGTAGCTTGATGTGAGAGTAATTGCTACTGTTGTATAGCGGCAGCTCATACCACCCTGCTTTGACTCGCGGGGCCCATTTATTCCAGCTGAGCTTGCAATGTTTACATGGCCAGTCCTGGATCAGAGGTCCCCAACCACTTTTCTGTGTTGGCCGGGTCACCAGGAGGCAATCCAGACATGGATGGTGAAAATCAGCGTCTGATTTTTCGGAGCAGATTGCCCCAGGCAAGCCTGCTCTTGGGCTGATGGTGGCAGAGCTGTATGCTGCTGTGCACATTATTTACTGGCTCCTGCTGGTGTGAGGAAAATGCCTGAAATCAGTGGGGAAATCAGGGGGGATTTGTGACTAGGTTGGTCCATCATTTACTCCCTTTGGACTTCGGCAGCTGCATAAACAATGGGGATTGAGGGGTCCTGCAGAGCAGAGCATGGACACCTAAGTGGGAAGGTCTGACTGGGACCAGAGAGCTCTGGTGGCATCCAGGCCCAACGTACTTGGCACTTTGTCACCTCCAGTCCCATTGCTGGGGTTCTTGCTGGCATTTTGCCATAGATAATGAAGCTCAGGGGTGCTAGTGCCTCTAAGTGGGGCTGAAATATGAGTAATTTCTATGTAATTTGCAAAACACTTTAACAATCAGTCTTAAAAACACTAGCTATCAAACCTTCTGAATTTATTTCAAAGCCATTTAGTCTGGAAAGGAGCTGCTAATCAACGAACATAATGGACCTATAAAACTGTGAAGTAGAGACCTACTTGTTAACCTCGGGGGACCGAAGGTATGGAGGGGATCAATTCAGGCTGCATTTGCATTTGTATGCCAGCATGAAAAACGTTCAATATCAAAAGAACAGGATGAGAGACAAGAGTGGGAAATTGGGCAGAGGCTGCTCAAGGAGTCTTTCCACAGGGAATGAGGTTGCTGATCCTCCAGAGATGCTTTATGAGCAGAGCCTGGGGCTGGGCCCTTTCCATTTTGTTAAATGTGAAGCCCATCTTGTATCAGGTTGTGAAGTCAGGGCAGAAGTGTTCCTGGAGCTGCCCTCTCTCAGGAAGAGTGCCTTGCTATAAATCAATGTGGCAAATGAATAAGCAGCCAGGTTAAGGGGGCTGTAAGACCCAGAACAGGGCTTCTGGATAAACTGTTGCAGTTAGGGAAAGAGCTTTTGCTCCTTGACACAAGGCTAGTTTGGGGGCTCGTGCTGCCGGGTGCTAGTTGTTGGGAGGTGTCACAATGTGGGACTTCGTGCCGTGTGCCCGGGGATGCAGAGCTGTTTGTGCAGCCACACGGCCCAGGGCTGTGACCCCCTCTCAGCTGGTTGCTATGCAGGACGGCTCTCCGTGCTCCTGGGTGCAGTGGGTTGCTGCGGTGCTGGTGTGCAAGTCGGTTGGGAAGGTGCCTCCAAAGAGCTTTGTGACCTGCTGCAGCCACCATGGCACGGTGGCACTCGGGGCATGTCTCTACCAGCAACCACCCCAAAAAGCCATGCAGTACCAGGGATATGGGGGACAGGAGTCATTCAGGAGGCAGGTGCTCGCATTCATCTTCCCTGGGTTGATGAGTAATCAGTCGGTATTTTTTGTGATGCTGGAGGTTTGAGAGGTACTCTGAAATATTCTGTACTAACACATTACAGTGCCCCGTATTGCCAGCTGGACTTATTTTTAAAAAAGTTCTGGAGTGAGTGAAGTGCTAATTGGAATAGGAGTTTTGTACATGGTGAGCTTTGTGGACTATGCAGGAGAAGGTCTCATCATCTTCCTGAATTAAATAGCTACCTAAATGTAGCTCCGTACTTGCTGATTTAGAGACAGGGAGAACAATTTTCTGATTTATGGACTGCAATTCTTTAAATATTTTAGTTAAAGCTCTTGGCATGGTTTTTAATCACTTTGGGAAAATACAAACACCAAAATTCACTAATTTCGTACATATGTGTGAAGAGAAATTTCAGAGGGATGGGGAGCCCTGCTGCCTGGTGATGGCAGGGGAGGGTGTTTGGGACTGGTTTGGTTGCCTGTTGTTTTTCACCACTTCGGAGCAAAGGGCAATCCAGGAAGAAAAACCTACATTTTTTTTGCAGAGTGTTAGAAAAGCAGTATAAAAACTTTGGGTGGCTTCAGTAACAGAAGTGGCCTCAATTTACTGGGAGGAAAGGGATAGAAGGATGCCAGTGCCCTGGTCTCACTCCTTCTGCGTCTCCTGCTGTAGTTGTGGCTCTGCAGTTGCTCAGAACCTTTCTTCCAACTTACAGCTGCACTGGGGCTCTCACCGTAGGACTGGTTTTGGCTTTCATTTTTTAGTTACTCCTCCCACTGCTTTCACATCTACATCATCTTTGGGTGGGCAACAGGGCTGTCCCTTGGTGGTACCCAGCAGTCCTGGGGGCACAGAGGCAAAAGAAGCATCACAGGGGTTGGATTCATGATCTTTCTACGTTGCAGGGAAGTAATTGCTGCTGCTGGGCTGTCACTGCAGGGCCAGCACGCTGCTGAGGCTCCTCAACACAGCTGCAACATCTGGAGAAACTGAGGGATTAGTCTGTGTGGAAAGCCCATCAGCACCCTGGAGTTGCCCCCGGAGGGCAGACAACAGTGTGCTCACCTCTCCTCTGGCACCATCCCTCTCCTTGTGTTTAACCAGGCCTTTTTCTTAAATAAATTATTTTTTTTTCAGAAGTGTAATAACTGAATGTCCTTTCTTGCTGTCCCCAAAGCTTCCAGTGCTTTGTTGCAGCATTTGTCATGTTTGATAGGTCATCTTTTTTCATTTTTAAGCTTGAAGAAGCTGAAAATAGAGCAGGTCAGCAAGTGGCCACATCACAGAAAGCCCTGCCACTCCTCGTTCTCACCATACCGTTTCTTGTTTATTTTTTCAGTTTGAATATTTCCTACCTTTAAAACACTTACAGCAGTTCATTTGTGGAAGAACTATAGCTTTCTGTATCAGTCTGCATACTTACGTGGTCTTTTTTTCTGAAAGGGACAGCCACCCATCTCATACACAGATATTTGGGAAGTTCCTGAGTGGGAGTGGAAGGTGTGCTCCAGGCCTCTGTGTGGGTATTTGTGCACTGGTGTTCCCCCAGCTGTTTAAAAGAGATATATTTGTACCTTGTAAGCAAAATTCTCCTTATCGATTAATTGAACTGGCAGAGTGACTTACTGCCATAGAGGCACTAAAGGCAGGAAAGGACAGAGCATCATTTTTAGATTGGCTATAATTCAGAGATATTGCTTATGTTACTGTGTCTTGACGATACATTTTAAAAAAAATTGCTCTAAGCTATGGAGAGAAATGTGCAGTCATGTCATTGCCGTTAGAAGTATTGAGAAAAATATTTGGGGACGAGGAAGACTGGACTGTGCATGCCCGCGCTGGCTGCGGGAGGGTGATGGTCTACGCAGAGCCTATGGGTACTTATTTGGGCAGTGGGAAGAGGCTGTTACTCCAAGGGAGAGGCCAGTCCTCGGTGCTGAGCAGGGGACCTGCATGTTGGCCGGCAAGGTGCTTGGGGCATAGGTGACGTTTGAGTCCTGGCCCCTCCCGAAGCACAGATGTTTCTGTCCAGATGGTGCACTGGATTTTCCTCTGGGAGTAATGGCTAATTAAAAAGGCTTACTGTTTCAATGATGGCAGGGAAGGTAAAGGTGATGTTTGGCTCTGACGTGATGGAGAAACAGCCTTGGGAGTCCTTGACTCTAATAGACACGGGGGTGGGAGCCCTGCGTGACACAGCCATGGAAATTCTTTCCAAGTCCTCTATTAGTCATGAGAGTAGGCAGCCTGCCTTGCCTGTGCGGCCTTTTTAGCAACAATTATGGAAAATATCTTAGGCATCAAGGGGACAAAAGAGGGAAAGGACTCTTCTGGAGACTTACAGAAGTGAACTGTGAAGTAAATCCCTAATGAGGTCACTCATCCCCGTGCAAGTCCAAAGCCTTCTCTAACTTTGAGCTCCATGGCAGTGCACCAAGAAGCTTTTCCCCTTCACACCAAAGCTTCCCTCCAAGCAAGGAGAAACGTGGAGGGCGACATCCTCATTAGCTGAGGTGTGCTCTTCTATTTATGCCTCTGCAGTTCTGGCCCCGTGTTTCTGCTGCAGCAGTGGTGTACAAAAAGAGTGTAGTGGCTAAGACAGAAATGTGCCTGCGGCTTTGCCTGTCCTTGCCTTTGTAAAACGAATTTGGAGACTTCCAGTAGAGATCATAGCATGTTGCAGCCACAAAACCTGGCCTGAATGCTTGGATCATTATCAGTACAGACATTTAGCTATAATAGCATTGAAGAAAAAACACTTGTATTTGCAAAGGGAGTTAACGGCTGCATGTAGAGTTAGTATGTCTAATCAGTAACCGCTGCTGGTTTCTGGAGGCCAAGGCAGATGATTTGGGTTGGGCTTCAATAGAAGGTGTTGGGTATATGTTTATATGACACCCAGGAGTATGACGTTAATGACTTGGCCAGTGTCAGTAACTGGTCATGACACCCCTCAGCAGAGGTGTCTAATGTGGAGCTGCTGAGAGGTTGAGGTAAGGTAGAGGTTGGGAGTGTAAGGTAAGAGTGTAAGGTAGAGGCTGAGAGTGGCAAATGATGTCAGCTGGTGAGAGAGGGCCAGAAGGACAGAGGGAAAAAGAGGAAGACAAAGTTCTGAGGGACAGAAGGGGAAAATGGAGAATGGAAGAATCCACTGAAATCCACAATCCACTGAAAGACAGCAGGACTTATCTCAGAGTTAGGATTAAGAGCAAAAGCAGCAGGGAGCCATGAAAGAGGAGGAGAGATTCAGGATAGATGTGGTGCTGAGGGCACCTGGGATGTAGAGGAGGCCGAGCATGAGATGTTCATATTCCACAGAGACGGTGCAAATCGGGCTGAAGCTGATCTTTGATGGAGGTGAGAAATTCTTGGCAATGGTTGTTGGCTGCACATTCAGATGGGAGACAAAAAATATCAGGTAAGAAACAGGGCCGTGCCTGAACTTCTACATCAATTCCTAGCAGACAGCTATCTGCAGTGGTGCTCAGTTGTTGGCAGTCTTATCACCGAGGCCACGGAGTAGGAGGATATATGGGCTACAAATGTCCCTCCTGTTTAGGGGAGGGTAGTGTAGTGAAACCAGTGCAGCCTGTGCTCTGTTGTACCTAAATGAAGAGTGCTGTCAGTCCAGCAGCTTTCTAGAAGAAAAGATGGCATCTCTGGCAAGACCTTGTGGGAGTTGTTAAATTCTCTGACCTTTTTCTTAAACTTGTTTGAAGATCTGCTCTTCCAGGCCCTGCAGTTTGTGTTACACTTCCTAAAGCTACTGAGCAGAGAAATACCTGGAGAGAGAGCGAACCCCAGAGCCAGCATTTTCCACTGATTAAAAAAGGGCTGCACCAACATCTGCCCACGAGGTTTTGCCAAAACTCTTCCCCAAATGTGCGTTGCTGATCACGTGCAGGAGGTAAGCTTACTTACACCCATGCATTGGAGTTTGGGGCGCAGAAATATCCAGTTTCCTGTTATTGCATAGGTATGAAAAAATAGATACAAAAGGGTCATAAGAATGGCAATGCAATGCAAACGCTGTACTATCATGTTTAAAAGAGAAAGGAAATGTTATTAACATAAAAAGTTAGACTGGGCGGAGTAATGCACTAGTGAGGGTCCATGGCTTCAGCACAGCTCCCCGTGATACCTCTGGGTCTGAATCAGGCCCATACTCAGATTTCTGATGAGGAAGATGGTGGCTATTTAAAGAGCAGGAACTGTTTTTGGAGTATTAAAGATGCTTCAAATTTGTTATGTGTTTCCTGTAATGAAAAACGATGCTATTAGTTCAGCTGGTTGAAATTTTTTACGTGGAACATTAACCTTCTGAAAAACGAGGGATGGATTAGGCCCCAGAAGAGGCTGTCTGGTTACCATTATTTTTACACCCTTGTGATGCTTCCTGAGACATTGTTTCTGTAAAGTAAACTGGAAGTCAAATTATGCCCCCTTCACTCAGCTTGTAAAGAAACCTTTCTAGGGCTAGTTAGGGCTGCCAGATTCCTTTTGTATATATGGTGTCTGCTCAGAAGTTGTCTCTGAGTGCTGGGGACACAGACACCCGGGTCCTGTGTCTCGTGGGACTGGAAGGAGAGTAAGAGTTGAGGCTTCTCCACCGAGGGAGAGATTTCTCTGCATCTCTGTAGCCTCATACACCTTAACTTGCCTGTACAGAATTTGTTTGGTGACCTACATGTATATTCACAAATTCTACCCCTCTTTGGAGTAAGAAATCAAAATGGAGCATTCCCTTTTTTATGATGTGGCAGTTAATTCTACTCATATGCATGTAAATGATTGTTTCTCAGTGTAACGCTGAAGTCTGTTACTCAAAATTAACACAGACTATGTACAATTGGAAAAAAAAAGATTTTTGGATATATATTTTATTTGACAGTGGTTTAGAATATCATACAGTAAACAAGATTTCTGTAAAAGTTAATTTATCCATAGTGGTGCGTTTCATAAAAATAGTTGCTCACTTACAGCCTTTCTGTGACTATTAATACATGGAATTATATTTATAGAGATAGAGCTGTACAGGGTAAATTCACAGCTAACACTACACAGAAATATTATTTGGAATGGGGTTTAGATGATGTGCTGTCTTCACAGGTTATCGATTACAGCCGCATAAAGCAATTACTGCACAAGGAGTAGCTGTGAACTGTGCAAATTAGAGTTTATGCAAGCATAATCTCAACTGTTTTTCAGATTTCATTGTTTGCTTTCTTTATACATAAAAATAAGATACTGGGACGTGCATCTACACTACAGAAGCATTGTCCAAAATCAGATTCAATAAATTAATGGCAAATTATATTGGATTCTAGTTCAGGGGATAAAGTTTGTTTTTTTTTTTCCCATTAAATAAGAGTTTTATAAACAGCTACATGGACTTGTGCTTTTTTAGAAATTATAAATGGATTTTTCTTTCTAAAAAAAATTGTTTGAAAGCTGCAAAATCCTTGACTTGAGGCTTTTCAAATAATTGGACAGGAACAAACATGCCTATAAATTTCTCAGTCCAGTGCAATGTTTGAGACATACAGTAATGTGCTAATTTCTTGGAACAAAGCCAATCTCAGTCTAATTTTTCAGCAGAGCATGTGAGGAACTAAGGTTGCTAGAGAACAATAATTTTTAAATATGAATTTTTGACAGTACTTAGCTTCATGATTTTTTTTTTTTTAATTACCAATGTATTATTGCCCAGAATTTTGTTTTAATTTTGACAGACAAATAAGCATATGCACACTTACGCAGACACATACGCATCTTTTTGAAACAAGTTAATGACTGATTGACTGAACTTGGAGTTATTTCCTGTGAAGGCAGACTGGAATGTTTACCTGGCACTTAAGGCTTGAAATTCAAAACAGACAAGCAAGAGAGATAAAACGAAAAAGACCAAAAAAAGGAAATAATGGAGGTAGGGAAGAAATGATAAAATGGAAACCTTTTTAAAAATGGAAATATATCGAATTTACTGAATGAGGACACTGACAACTGTATTTCAGAAACCAGCCTAATTATCGTTAATGCGTGCCTGAAGGGCACCTGCTCTGCCAAACTGAGGGGACGAAAGGTGAGAGTGTCCTAACTACACGTAGATGGGTATGAAACATAGCACTGTTGACACGTGAAGCGCTGTTTTCTGCAGGAGGGAAAGGCCTTTCCTTAAGGAAACTGCAGCTTTTTCTCTGTAGCACTCTTCCTTTCAGTGCAAGGGCCTTGCGGGCGTCTGGGTTTTGAGCCTGACCAATTGGTTTGTGTGCTACCTCGCAGGGTTCGGGGAACCTGTAGTAAACTGCTTATGAGAATAATTTGCAAATACAACTCCACCCTAACTCCTTTCCAATGTACAGAAACATGGTTTGTTCACAAAAATGGCAGTAGAAATGGTATCACAGAAACGAATCCACCGGACTCCCCACTCCTCCCGTAGCGCCCAGTGAACTATGCTACAGGGTATCACGTGGACTATC
The DNA here is from genome assembly GCF_030936135.1 of Gavia stellata. Taxonomy (NCBI): domain Eukaryota; kingdom Metazoa; phylum Chordata; class Aves; order Gaviiformes; family Gaviidae; genus Gavia; species Gavia stellata. Next base: position 13,694,363 of record NC_082597.1, on the reverse strand, counting down.
CCAAAGCGTTAACAGTGGAGACATGTCATGGGCGTACAGTTCCAAACGCTGCTTCAAAGAAACCCTTTAACCCCTGTCTAGATATGTCGAGAACAATTTATTTACAACATTTTAGCTCCATGAAAAGATCCTCTCTCAGTTTCAACTTGCTCTGTGCAGTTTTATTTAAGGCGATGTTCCAGTTTGTGATTGCTCTAACTTGTTCCAGTTTCTTGAGACAAAGTTTGAATGAAATCCAAAGTCCTTCATGCAGTGGGAAAAAAATGCTAAAGCTACACTGCACTATCCTTCTCTGATGTACTGTCCTTCATATTGTTTTGGTTTCTTCCATAGCTGCCAAAGTCCCTAAAATGGAACTGGGACTTTAGGGTCGATTTTAAATCTCTGTGTTGACTGTATGCTTTTGAACTTACTAGATACTGTGCACATTGTCATGGAATTACACACTAATGTTTTCATTCCTCAATGCTTTGTGTATATGTGTGATAGTTAAAATAAATTAAAACAAACCAATGTGAGACAAAAACTAAGAAGAATGTTCTGCGTCAGCTTGAGACAGTTAGAGGGCAACAGTCCCTTGCTTATCTGCTCATGGCAGAAGTACCAGACTTCAGGACGCTAGGTAGCTTATCTGAGCCAGGGATTTTCCACGGCCCTGGGGAGACCGTTGCCTTTCGAACTGTGGTGTTGGTGCTGCGAGTGCTAATGGAGTGGAGATGTCCCTTCCTGGGGAACTCGCTGGGTTTCCCGTCAGGGTCCCTCTGGCTGTGGTCCATATCAATTCCAGGCGAGCTGCAGCGGTTGCTACTGTATGTCTTGGTAGCAGCTGTATCAAGCTTGACATGGTCGGATGCTGCAGCTGACTTCTTCTCACTGGTATTTGTGGATTTGTGATCTTCTTGTTTGCTAAGAGATCCTCCTCTCTTGCTTTCCGGCTTCCTCAGCCTCCCAAACTGTTCGTCGCTGGTTGCAGCACACACGTGCTCTCTCGCGCCAGCCTCGATCATAATGCTGTGTCCCACCGCTTTGCTTTCTGAGGTGGGCCTGCCACCATCAGTGGTCTTACTTTTGCCTTCCGAATATCCTTTCCAAGAAGCCTCTTCATGCTTTGACCTGTCTACCTTTTTAGGACTTGCTGACCTTTCTCTTTGTTCTCCTAACCTTTTCTTTTTGTGACCGTTCACCGAAAGCTCCTTTGGTTTCCGTACATCGTGCTCCCTCTTGATTTCCCATGTTGGCTCTGGGCTTATCTGGTGAGAAGGGTCAGAGGGTGGGGCTATGTGTGATGAAGATAATGGTGAGATTATGTCGTCGAGGGAAAGAGCTACTTCCGGCAGACCTGGGGAGGTGGCAGAGGGAGCACTCCAGGAGTTTGGTTCGTCTGTTGTAACAACAAAGAGAAGGGAGTTACAGGCGTATTCAGCAGCACAGGGCATGTATTGCATAGGCATATGTATTCTGAGCAACAGCAACACTCAAACCACATACCAGACTTCAGCTCCTCTGTCTTAGGTGAGGTGAAACTCCCAGGGGAGCCAATGGGGAAGAAAACAAAAATAATCTCCCTCCCCCCCAAAAAAAAAGTTCAGGAGAAGCAAGAACCACAGGGCTGGTAACTGCAAATGCTGGAAACCCTGGTCTTTTTTCATACAGGTTCTGCTTTCCTCTGCCTACGCTAAATAACTCTTAAAATAATAAAGGCACATGCTCATGAAATCAAATTGCCTCTTTTGTAGCCGTATAATGGATTTCTTAGCTGGGCAATATCAGCGCTGTCTCTGAGGACAAATGAGGACTTTCTGCCATCTATTAAACATGTCCCTACAAGCATATAATAATTGACAAGAATTTGTAGCTCAGATAAGGTCATCATTGAAATCTGTCTCATATTTTTTCTAAACAGATATAATATTGCAGTGTTTATGGCCCCACAATTCTTACAGGGTACTTACAAAGCTCTGCCTTTATATGACAGTGTCAGCCGCTGAGTCTCTTGGCTGTGCATTTTGAATTCCTCCTGGTTAGTTAGCCTCAACACAATATGGTTGGATTGTGCAGGTCCTGTTTAATTTAGCTAAATAGACATCTCCTTCACTGAATCATGATGATTTTCCTAATCCATTGGTACAAAACAGAATATTCTGAGATGCCTTTCTCTTGCATACATGATCCTCATTTCTTTTGATTAACGCTCTGGCAGACAACAAATCCATCATGACTAATGACAGCACGACTCCTATTCTTACCCGTCTACATAGAGGTTAGAGAAATCACTGAACTTGGCTAATGTCATTCCCTATTTAGCACCATTGCTTGGCTCTGAACGGTATGAGCAATAAACTGTCAGAGATGAAGGACTATCTCAGGAATCCATGGAAACGAGGTGGAACTCGTGGCAAGAGCCGCATATTTCATGGGGGGAGAAAATGCAACCTTCTAGCTTAAAAACAAGCTAGTCCTGTGGGTCAGGACCAGTATCTCTCAGTGATATCAACTGTCCTTTAAAAGATACATTTATTTTTCTCAGTGCTACAGCTGCCTTCAAATTATCATGAAGATGCACATAATCTTGAAAAATGGAATGGGTTTTACTGCCCAGCCTGGGATCTGCAGTTTGCTTGACTGAGACAGCACTTTTAAGTTAATAGCTTGATTGAGTGATTGCTGTCTTGCAGATAAAAATAGGAGAGACAATAGTGAGGTGGGTGACGTAAAGGGAGGGAGCAGCGCGGTTAGCTGAGGAGCTATTGATTTTCCCAGATGGTGTTTGTCATATGCTTTTGCATAATGAGCATATGTGTGGAGAGGATTAGCATTTGAGAGGGGAGAAAGTACAAGTTCTGTGTAAGACAAATAAACTTTGAGCTGGGAATCTAAATGGGCTGAGGGTCTCAACTGAATTTAAAAAAAAAATAAAATCACACTTTCTTACCCTCCAGTTAAGGCTGAGTAATGTACCATCTGCTCCCTGCTTGGCACTTGAGCAAGAAAAAATAAAAGGAAGGCTCACGCATGTGGAGTGATCAGCTCTTAGGAGCTTGCCTACAAAAAGTATCTGCTTCGATGGGCTGCTGCTGTATTTCTGCTCTCCAGCACCGCCCCCCCAGTACGGGGCCACAGGCTGTGCCCGACGGGGGAGGCGCAGACCCCGCCCTGGCTCTTTTTAGATCTGAAATCCAGGAGAACCCATTTTGGTTAACACTTGAATCAGGGACCATGCATGGGATCCAAGTCACTTTGCCTGGTTCTCTAAAACTATCCTGGAAATCCACCGAGCAGCAGGAGGCTGCCTGGGTGCACCAGTGAGGGACCTGAGCTAGCACTAAACAAGTCACATTGGGCCTTAGAGTATTAAGTTTGTGCTTTTTATGGCATTGTCACACCTCCCCAGAGTAGAGGTGGTGCTAAGCATTGGCCTGATCAACGTATTTGACTTAACTACCATCTTCTTTCCCAGTTGTCCACGAGAGGATGTTTTTCACTGAGTGGCAGTGAAGAGCAGTGGGCCATTACCACATCTCGTGCAAGGCTCTGAGAGCATCTGAGGTTACAGAAATAGCTTGTTACTTTGGGGAGTACCAGCTGCACACCAGTAGAAACGTCAAATGGCCCAGAGCAGCAAGATGCTTTCGGGTAACAAGATTGCCTCTGTGCAAAATGTGCCACTATGCTCAAATCAGCCGTTTCTTGTCCAGGAGGAGAAGCCAGGTGGCCACCAGTCAAAACCAGGCTGGCAAACACCTCTCGCGGCTCCTCTGAGGCATGAAGGGCGATATTGTACCAGTTATTTGTGGGACACTCGGGGGACGAGACCTGGGGGTGAGTGGCCTGCTGTTTTATTCCCTAGAGAAGAAGGAACTTTTGGGCCTTTTGGTTTGGGCCCCTCACTACAAGAAGGACATTGAGGTGCTGGAGCGTGTCCAGAGAAGGGCGACGAAGCTGGTGAGGGGTCTGGAGCACAAGTCTTATGAGGAGCGGCTGAGGGAACTGGGGTTGTTCAGTCTGGAGAAAAGGAGGCTGAGGGGAGACCTTATCCCTCTCTAGAACTACCTGGAAGGGGGTTGCAGAGAGGTGGGTGTTGGTCTCTTCTCCCAAGTGACTAGTGATAGGACAAGAGGAATTGGCCTCAAGTTGTGCCAGGGGTGGTTCAGGCTGGATATTAGGAAAAATTTCTTTACTGAGAGAGTGGTGAAGCATTGGAACAGGCTGCCTGGGGAGGTGGTGGAGTCACCCTCACTGGAGGTGTTCAAGGAACATGTGGACGTGGCACTGCGGGACATGGTTTAATGGGCATGGTGGTGTTGGTTGATGGTTGGACTTGATCTTACAGGTCTTTTCCAACCTTAGTGATTCTGTGAACTGATTTATTAATGGACTGTCCCCCTGGAAAATTTTCATTTTTTTTCTCTTTTCTTTTTTGGAGTGGAGGGAAAAAACTGCCAAATGTTGCAATGAGAAATCATAGCGGGTTAGAACCTACTTCAACTAAAGTGAATGAATGTAGTTGTTACATGTAATGATATATAAATATAGATATCTATAAACTAGAACATGAAATATTATATGCATTACCAGATTTCTGCCTCTCCCCAAGAAAGCCCTAAGAAAAAGACAACTTGGCCAACTAGGCAAGAAGACTTGTAGGCACTGCTTAAAGGGAAGTTTGGCTGTGGGAGAGCCCCAGGTGGGCCACTGGCTGCAGTTTATTTAAAATACTGTGCCTGGCCTTCTTGCTGGAAAGGCACCTGTACAGGCTGTATTTCCAGTGGCAGGGGGAAAAAGCTGCCATGAAATAAAACTATCATTCTTATTCTGTGGCAATATCGTACTTGCAAGTAAGAACTTGACGAAATGACTTTCTATAAGGTTTGAGTACCAGCAATCTGAGACAGCCAAAACCTAACCTGCTTTTTCTTTCAAATGAAATGACATTTTGTAGAAAGTCATCCTCAGCTTTGGTAGACGTTAATGTCAACAAGCCATTGGTGCAATATGTCACTGGCTAGTGAGGAGAATACTGATGTGAGGATATTGTAACCGACTTTCCTCTAATGTTTGAACATTATGTGAAAATAGCAAAATTGCTAGAGTAGAGCAAAGTGCAGTAATGTAAGTAATTTGTTGCTCAAAAGAAAAGCCTTTTAAAGAGCTATGTTCAAGCCATAAGGGTTCATTTGGACTTGTTCAACCAGCACTAAAATGTTTTCTTATCCATGACAAATATAAACAGGAGAAAAATGCAAGATTTTGTTCTGTAGAGCAACTAAACTAATAATTTCTCTTTATGCTTATTCTGAGGTTATAGCTGCATTTTGGAGAGAGTTATTAATATTTCTGAAGAAATATTTTTTCTGGTTTTTTTTTTCTTTTTTTAAGCTTTATATAAAACCTGTGTGTTAAGTGTGAACATAACCTACTTTTACTCTCTGTTATTCCAAAATATTTCAAAACATTTTGCAAACATACTAAACCAGAGACAGAGCAATGATTTTACTTTTTTCTCCCTTCACCTCTGGGAGGAACTAAAGGCAGTATTTGCTTAACAGAGCATGAACTACTAATGCCCAAACAACTTACAAGCAGAGATGAAGGATCCTGCATTCAGCTGAAACTGCTGGAGAGATTTACGATGATGTAGTTTTAAATTTGTTTCTGTCTTTGTCACTATGGATATCATCCTTACTGTGGCAGAAATTGTTTTTCAGAGGTATACATCTCACTGAAGGCTGATAGATGCCTTCCTCCCTTCTTTGAAGGGAGAAAATCTCCCTTGACCTACTAATATAGACAAGATAAAGGAGCTGGGAGCAGCACTATAATCTGTCACTGTGATGGCATTTAATTTGGTGTAATTTAGTAGGTGTTTTCTGGGTGGCTTTTAGTTTCCACAAGCTACTGTCATGCAGGTTGGCAGCACTTCTCCATGGGATGTGTAAGAGTGACTCACCTACAACCTGTTTCGCATAACTCCCAGGCAAGGAGTAAATTGCTAACTGAGTAAGAGACACCACAGACACAAGATTTGAGTGTGTAGGAGGAGAAGTAGGAGATGAACACAGCCATTTTGGAGGATGAGTGACAAGGGGAAAACATCATCAGCAGAAGTTTTCTGTCTAAAGGCTTTTTTGTTTGAGGTAGAACTGCCATATACATGAATTGTTTGCTTTGCTACATCAGCTTACACATGTTCAATGGAGTGGAAATAAGGGTACTACTCTCATGTATCTACTTGCTCCTCTCTTAACTAAAGCCTAGTCTTCTACTTGGATCCCAGTGCTTGCTGATGGCTTACGTCTGAACCACTAGCAAAAGAAACCTAGCTTTAATGCTAATGGAGAAGAGAGGTCTGCCTGTCTTAATTTCTGAGCATTGCCTAGGTACTAAGACAGAGCAAAGAGCTCACCCTACTGATAAGTTTATTTAATTTCTCGTAATACTTAAGCTTTTTTTTTACTGGTTGTCCTTCTAAGATTCTATATCAAGTCTAGTCTTGCTATGCTTATCTGCTCTGCCAAGATCTCGGGTCAAGAGAGGTTAGACCTTGGATTTGTGACTAGGTTCTCCTTTTGCATCAAAATATTTTAAATAATTGCTCAGTAGTTTATAAAGAATATGAGATTTTTCATCAGATAAAATTAACCATAAAGTACTAATATTAATTTCTTTAATATTTAATAGTATTGTTAAGAATAAAACTATTCCATTTCATTACTTAAGTACAATAAAACCTCAATGCCTTTTTAATTTCCAAATTATGTGAATAATGAACAATATATTAAAACTTTGAATGCTTTCAGTAGGCTGAATAAAACATTTCCTGAAATGTCTAAGCAGCTGTTTTCCTATCTTCCCAGAATTATTTTCCTAGGGTATCAAAAAGCTTTCGATTAAATGAAAAATATGGTGCTTTATTTTTTTCCCTACTTTTTGTCCGAAATTATGTATTGCCAGAAGGTGGCAAACAGTTCTTACAGATGCTGCTAATAACGAAAATGGAACAAATTGTCCCCTGGTGAGTATCCACTAATGTTGGCAGTGTTACACCAGGAATGCATTTGGCTCTTTCTCATTATAGCTTGACATGTCTGTGATGTTCCTGATTGCATTGGTCTCCTGCAGCTTGTCTTTAACGCTCTCTAAGGAGGGCTATTTCAGAATGTTTAAAGAATCTTTAATCTTTCATCCTGGAGCTTCCACAACCCAGGCATACAGCACCCTTTGTCTCCTGAAATAAATGATTCTCTGAAGGTTTGATGGCAAGAAAAGCTCTTGGTACCTTCTGTCCAGCTGTCAGCCTCATGGAAACATGACATGATATGCCACCCTTTCCCCCAGCCTCTCCCGGAAAGTGAGTGGCAATGGGCTCTGCCCCCACCTTACAGGCTCCCCATACTTCTGGCTATAAACTTGCACTTCTTGTTAATTATTCAACAGTGCTATGCAAATGTTTTCTCATAAACGATACTTTGCTTGGCTCCCCTTCCACTGCTCTTATCCATGTTCAAAACCCCCAACACCAATAGCTCTGGAAATAAACATCATTGGATTTAGGTGCCTTCTGCTGTGATACGGTCCTTCGTTTGGTCAGCCGCCATGGGCACATCCTGGTGGGATAGCCTTTGCATTATTAGCACTGCCCTTACGCTTTTTTTTTAAACTATGACGGCAGTGTGCTATGGGTGCAAAATGTTGGTTCTATGCACAGAAATTACATACATGCTATGTACATTTACAAAAATAAATCCAGGTTATACTCAGTTATTTTGGCATATGAACTACTTTTCCTTTCCTACAGATGCAGTTAAGTGATCTGTTTGGTATTGTGAAGTCTTGTTCCTGACACAATAAAAAACTAATCTAATTTCTTGCTGCCTTAATGTAACCGCATTCATTATACTGCTCGCCTGTTTGTACTCAGTAATGTCATGGTGACTTTGAATGTTTATAGTAGCTTATAAATGTAACTTTGCTTAAGAGTGGAATTTTCCTGCTTTCTAGGAATTTGTGTTTTTTGGCTTTGCACACTTGTTTTTGCAAAGGTTGAGGATGGTTGGTCAGGGTAACCGGAGTGAGTTAACAAAGTCATGAAAGATTACAGGAAAACAAACATGCATCTGAGTCCCTGCACCTTTTACTTCTGAATTTTGTGCTTGGCGTTTTCAGAAAAGTAGAATGATTCCTCAAGAAAGACTGATGTTTGGAGTATGAAACAATGTCAGTCTCTCTGTCACCAAAGTCATTGTGCATTTTTATTTTCATCACTGGTCTACTACTACTGGGAGCTATCGGTGGCATGGCTTCTGCAGATGTCCACAAGAACTGAAGAGATGTGACTGTAAATGTAGGGTAAGTAAGTGAGGAATACTTTTATCTCCTATTAAACGTCAAATGTTTAATTTTACATCCAGAAAATTCAGTCATTGACCTGTTCCAACACCAGGAAGCACAGCTCTATTCCCTGCTTTGTTCAGTTCCCAGTGCCATTAATACTCTGATGCCCTACTTCTTTTCATGTTACTAATCATTACTGATGAGCAACAATTTAGTTCCTTTGGGTTCATTATATCCATCTTCCATTGTATACTTTACCTAGATATTGAATGGAAGATGCTCCAAATATTTTTACAGCAGAGATGGTGTTCATAGAGTCCTTGTAAGGGCTGTCTGATAAGACTTTGAATGATCTCAACTCAGGTAAAATTCGCTTTCATCACCATTTCTGTACTCTGCATGGAGGTTTGTTAGAAAAAGTGCTTTCATGTTCAGAGATCTAATTTGAGAATTACTGAAACACACTTCAGAAAGAGCAGATTGTTAGTTATGCCTAGAAGACCAAATCTGCAGAAGCTGAGGAGATGATACTGCTTGTTTTTGGAGCTAAGGGAACAGAGACAAAGGGAAAATTTAAACTTGGGGTAGAGAGGGCAAAACTGCATATTGTAAGGAAAAAATTTAAAAAACCCTTTAGAAAAATGCTGAATGTTTTCTTGAAACAAGGGAGTCACACACATTGATTTGTGTTGGCTTTAATGTGTAGAAAGCGCTATGGATGAAAGCACTTTTCAATTTTTTATGTAATGTATTCTTTAAAGATGGTTAACAAAGAAAATGGGAAGTGATTGATCTGCCTTGGAGAGTTCCTGTTCTTATTCTGCACTGTTTCTGGTCCTACACTATACCCAGTGTGTCCTCAGTAAATCCCGTGCCCTGAGTTAGTTGTTTAATTATTGCACTGCTTCACCAGTATTTTACTGTCCTAATCACTTGAGATAATAATTTAATTGCCTTACAGAGTCAGAGAGAGAGGTGTCTCAGAAGACCTCTGGAAATAGATGTCTGCTCTTCTGTTGAATGTGTACACAACCAATGCTGGGGAGCTCTCTGGGAAGCCCTTTTGGAGGCTGTGGATCAAAGCTGAGTGGATGGAAACAGAGATCTACACCCATTGCCCCACATCAGGCCCTTCTTAGCAAGCACGGGCCACTGCAAGTAAGTGGCCTGACACCTTTCGGGCTAATACAGGAGAAGATAACTAATGAATTCAGAAGCACTCAGAGTTTCTGCCCTGGGGAGCAGGTGGGCTGGATTGTCTCCAGGACTTGGATGATCTTGGGGTGCTGCTTTAGCCCTCTCCTGGTTACTCTAGCATTGTTCACCCCTTAAATATAAATCCCATCCATAAGCAATTCACTGCGATTTTGTAATAATGCCCAAGCTCTGCATCATTCGGCTCTTTCCAGCAACATCAGTCACACCTTACAACAGGACCGAGATAATTTTAACACTGCCCTTACAATAGCAAGAATAAAAAAGGATAATTTTTCTACACAGAAAAAACTACCTAAAGTGCAGAATGGGAAAGGAAAAAAATAATCAAGCCACACTTACAAACAGGTTATATTTCAGACCTGAAACAGGTAAATTAGTTTAGTAAATCGGTTTACTAATTTACTGTAATAGTCTTTTGGTTGTGAATCTTAAGGCCAGATGATTATGAGTACACAGTTTATCACTCATTCCAAGACTAATTTTAGCTTGTTCAATAGATATGGATCTAGTAAACAGACCTATACATTAAATATTTAAACCAATGATCATGATCACTAATCTGAGTGAACTTGGTAAATTTGATTTTTCCTTGAATCAAGTTAATGTATCTGCAATAAATGTTACAGGATTACTCCTGCAATAATCCATACTGTGAACAGCTGAAATGAAAAGCTGCAGCCTGTACAGTGCTTTTATCCTCCACGGCAAGCTCCTCACCGCTACGTCAGTGTTAAGTCTATGGGCAGCCTAAGTGCTAGCCTTGAGTGATGTTGCTCTAACTTGGCATTATCATTCACTAGGTCCTTCAGGCGGTTTGGTACCCTTTTTGAAGTGCTGAGCATCTCACATATCTATCAGATCAGAGCTAGTCAGGCAAAAGAACTTCATCCCTGCAGTAAAGAAGGTTTTATTTTTTCTGTGTGGTCAGGCAGTAGAGTAGAAGCTGCAGAAACCTCAGCAGTTCTCTTCGAGAGCCATGCTGGAAGTGGAAAATCTACATTGCAAGTTACTGTATAATTAAAAAAGATAATGACTTTAAAATTAGTTTTTATTAATAGAGTTAAGCCACATTAAGTCATAAAAGGTGTTCATAAATATGTTAATAGAATGTGTGGTATTAATGAAAAACATTCTGCAGAGACTGAATAATTTAAGAGTTGGATATTACACATTTAATTAAACTTAAATATTAAAATTATTAATTATCACAGCTAAAATGGGTGTTAACAGTAGGCATCACACCCTGTCTGGTCAATAAATAGCTGTCATTATTAAAGGTATGTAGATACTATATAAAATTTATATAATAAGTGAGGAATTCAGAGCATTTTGACTGTATATGAAATGCACCTGGAAAGTAGTGTCTGGCAGGTGCTGAGTGTTGGCAGTTCTCACTTAAGATCTCAGCAGGATCTTAAGCAAAACGATTAACTTAGTTTGAACGCATCCTTATTTACAAAGCTCATGAATAAGTATTCCTGTCCTGCTTAGGGTAGAAGCTGCAGAATTAGTTTAGCCTCTCTTTAGCAAACTCTTTTCAGCCTTGAGGCCGCTGGGCACTGAAGGTGCAGAGCTGGCCCTGGGACCATGCATGCTGTTGGGGCTATCGTGGTATATGATATCTTTTGGATGCTGAGCCAATTTTCTCTGAAAACCGTATAATGAGATGGAAGTGCACGAATAAATGAATGTCACATTGTAATATTCAGCTCCTAATGAGTAAACACAACCTGCATATTGTTAGAAAACCCAGATGTTTAAAATTCTGAGTTGCATATGTGTTGTGTAGCTCAACAAAATATAACATGCTCTATGGTCATGTTCATTAAGCATCAGTTGGAGAGTGACAGTTGCTTCATATTGTTGAAGTGAAAAAAAGGCATTTCTTTTTCTGAGGGGTTTTTCCCAAGCTAGGAGTAACAAGCTATAAGAAATCTGACAGAGGCCATGAGCTCTGCTAACCTCTCCCTGCGGTCGGGCCAAAAAGCATCAGCCAGGAATTGCACCATGGGATGGCGGAGCGAGAAGGGCAGAGGCAGGACCAGCTGCAAGTCCCTATATGGGCAAAGCTTGCTTTCTCCTCTCTAATGCTTGAATAACATTTTTTTATTTCACTCTCTATGTGACCATTTAGACCCACCAAATTTCAGATGCCAACGACTAGAGTCATAAGAGGCCCCGTCGGTTTAATTTAGTCCTGTGTATCATAGCACCAGGCCGTGGGCAAGGCTTGTCTGATACAGCTTGACTGCCTCTTGTACCTTTATACAACTTTTCGTACTTTCATGGCTGGGCTTTTGTCCCTAGAAGAGCTGATGGCTGTTTATGGATTCTTTTAAGCAAGGTAAAAAGCCAGACTTTTTATACCTGGATAACCACAGATCAATTAAAAAATCATGTAAATGAGTTCAAAGCCATTGTATCCGAAGTTCAGCTGATATTAGAGATGGAGTCTTTGTCAGGAGATACAAAGATAAAATGTTCTTGTTCCTGTCAAGCCAGAGGAGGACACACAATAGTTTCTGGATACTTCTAAGGAGTATGAAGTTTAACCCCTCCAAATCACTATTCACTTAAAAATATAGATGAGTGTCTTCGCTCTCCCTTGGGGAAATGCATGCCATTGCAGAAAACTGACCGTGCTGAAGAGATGTGAAATGGGTTTTAAATCCCTTGAAGTCTGGCCATTGAAGCAGTTATTGCACAACCTTCATGATGAGAATTATTGGGCCAGACCACAGAAATAGTGGTTTGTGCCTTCATACTGTCCCCTTTGATACGGAGCTCTGTGTAGTAAGGATACCATCACAGACGCTCAGGGAAGCTAACTCTGATTAAAAACCAGTTGGAGCGATGCAGTCTTGCTATTAACTGGGGGCCCTTTACAAATTTGCAAATGAGAGGAACTGCAAAATGAGCAGCAGGAGAGGGATTTTACGCTGCAACAGCGGAAGACTGGACTTCTGCAAATTGCAAGGACATAGTAAGTGTTACTGAATTCCCGTTTTTCCTATTTCTCTGGATTACATGAGGAGAGGAAAACCGGACGCTGTGGAGACAGAGGGATGTCTGCGTTCTTTCAGGCCCTGTATTTCGGGTGCTTATCTTCTAATATCGTCAACCGGATGGAAATACAGGAAGCCACCAAAAAAAAATCAGAAAAAGATTTGTGGGTGGGACTTTTCCCTTCTTTGGCTGGTAAATCTGCTTGCCAGTTTATGTGAACAAAACCAGGGATAATGTTTGTTCATCTGTTTTACTCACTGTAGCTTAGCTGTAATTATCTACACTTTACACCATATTAGTAAATCTACTCCAGAATATGATATTGTAATAATTAAGCCTTAGTAATAAGAGAACTTGCTCAACAGCCTTATTATTAAATCTTTGCTCAGATGTGGGGGGACACTGCCAATTTTGGCATGGATTATAATGCGTGTGGATTAGTAAGGTTCTGCTTTAATAATAATATTGAGTAATTGACTAGGAATTTTAATCTTTAAAGTGCTTTTCAAGCATTAAATAATTAATCTCCATAACAATCCCATGAGATAGGTAAGTAAATATTTCTACCCCTGTTATACAGACGGAGGAAGCGTGGGTTAGAGAATTCAGCTGGACTGGCCAAAGTCACTGGGAGCGTAATTGCCGAAGTAATGTTTAGGACTATGGAAAGGACTCAGTATTTTTGCATTTAAAAAGTAAGGAAAAGGTATCGCTTCCCTGAAAGTGCAAAAACATTGCCACAGAACATAAGATGTCTTCCCGTGTGTCCCTCTTTCTTTCAAAACTGTGTTTTCTATTTCTATATCAAGGGATACCTATGTAAAAGGTCTATGTATCTTTTAAAATAGAAATTTGCTGCAAGACAAAAATAACTATACACACCCACATATACATACACATACACTGTTATTTAACAGAAGGATGTTCTGCTTTCCTACCAGCTGCTACATATTTATTAAATACTAAAGACATATTTGTAAAACAAATTTTAATATTCAATTTTGTCCTTGAATAGTTTTTACCCATAGCAATAAAACAGCTAGAACCTTTGGGAGCCCATATTCAAATTCCCTGATGGTTTTAGACCAATGTTATTAACCAGTATATTGATTCATTTACTCAGTCCTTTTTTTTTTTTTTTTTAACACACCACAGGTTCCTGAAATTAAGGTGGTATTACTAGAAATAAGAAGGTGGTATTGGAAATGCAGCAGGAATATGAATGAATGTTTGCAGTTCCGCCAAGGTGGTCACAGAAGAAAAGGGCACTTTTCCAAAATGACTATTGATTTTTGCACTCACATCAGATGAATGATATATGGGATAGTTCAAGTTTCAAATAATACCCAACCTCAGCTCTAGAGATTTATAAAATGAGCATTAAAAAAAGGATGAATTGGATTATCTGATCACTGCTCTGAACAGGTAGGAGTATCTGGCTTAAATGTACAGGCCAAGATGCTTTAGACATTTATTAGGCAAACATAAAAGCTTCAGACATACTAACAGAGTTAAAGAACTAGAAGAATGCAGTTTGCAGCTCTCTGGAGATTTCTGAAGGCTTTAACTGTATTCAGACAATAAAAACACAGTAGAAGCTCCCAATTTTTCATCTATTTTTGCAAATATAAATGCAGTGGTGACTAGTAAGGGCTACCAAACCCATGGTGCAAGAAAGCACAGGCATGTATCACTTGATCTGGATGTGCTTTCTAAACCACCTTCTAGCACCTGCATCTCTCCTGTGCTATATCTAACTTCAAGTAAGCCTGCTGATTATTTCCAGAAGTGATTACTTATACAAAATAGAATAGTTCCTGTGGGAGACATACGGACTCATAACAGACTGCACTATGACGTTATAGTAGGGGCCTCTCCTAAGACACGCTAGAATGAGCAGTATATCTGTTCTGCATCAGGAAATGACTTATATCCTCAGTCTATGCTCTTATAAATAGGAACACAGCCACAATTTGGTTGGGAAAAGCCCCATTGCAAAACCATCTCTCTAGGAAAATCCTCCCCCTCAAAACTCTTTCATTAAAAACACCTGAAATTGGAACACTTTATAACATACATATCTTTATTTGACCTGATATTAGGTTTTTTACTAATCAAATATTTTGGGTTTGGTGTTGACCCCAAATAAATTGCTTTTGATTTTCTGGATATATTTTACTGGGAAAAAAATTCTGTCCTAACACTTCCTGCCAAATAAATAATCAGAACTATTCACCTCTGAGTCACTGTGCAAAACTAACTTTAGCTATATTTATAGAGGAATTACATTTCTACCTATTTCAGGAAAAAAGACTTATTTCCTGTGTCCATTATGCTATAGCAGGAAAAATAAAGATAATGCATAGAAAGCTATGGTTATGAATAGCTAACGTTTGTGGTGGAACGGCAGTTCACTGAACTTCCTATTCTTGACAGCTAAGACTTGTAAAATGGCCCTAATGCCAGCCTGAATTTTTTAACCTCATGATCTCTCTAAACTACTTTTAGTGAAGTGCCAAGGAGAACAAAACAGAAGTAGGGTGATAATGACGGCAAAAAATGGTGCAATTCAGATTTCTACACGGTGCAGAAACTTCTTTGCTGCTAGGAGGTCTCCAATGGTGACATACATACACACTTGAACAACATGGGTACAATTTTCAAATGGCCTCTGGATGTGCCCAGCTCTGTGCTAGCAAAGTATAGGGACATGTCTTAGCTCAAAAAATTCTTGTTTATACTCACAAATTGGAAATAAGCTTTAACTGGAAACACATGCAAGCAATCGATCAGATTACCCAGATCTGCATGCACAAGACTGATCCCTTAAGCACAGCTTAGTGCTTGGGTGCTGGGGGCAGGAATTCTGTGGGCATCACACTGGAGGAGCTGCTGGAAGCTCAAAGGCTAGGAGGACGGACACCTTTGGGTATGACTCCTTTTCTATTTCGACTCTGTCTACTTCAATAGTGTGAGACTGGCCTTATAATTTTAGCAAATATACCACATTGTGCAAAGTCTACAACAGACAGACAGAATGCATCTGAACACTTCTGCATTTTCTGTGATGACAGCAATCAATAATAAATAGGAAAAATAAGTTTTTCTCTTCCTTTGCTTTCCAGGTATCATGTCTGGGCCATGACTCTGTATTACAAATTTGATGTATCTGAACAATCTGTGCAGTTGAATCTGATTTATGAAGAAAATAGCTTGAAATCAAGTGCGAAGTACGATGTGTAAATTCAGCATAGTGACTGGGTTTAAAAAACAAGTATTGCCTTACAGCATGTTCCCAAAAGTCTTCAATTTTACATTAGTTATTTCTTCAAGAGGCTGCATATAAATATTGCTTGAGATCAGCATCTATCTTCTACCTTCATATTACTAATATTTTTGCAAGCCAGGTACCATAAGGAAGGGGAAAATTATGGCTTTGGTTCCCAAAAGCTTAAGATTTTCCACCTGAAAAGTCATATTCAGAGGATAAATTTTTGTCATGAGAAAAAGCAGGTATATAGCAGACCTATGGCTGTGTTTCTTGCACTAGCAGCAGTGTAACATGAAGCACCAGTTCTCTAGGATATTAAAAGGCATTTGTAAAATGCATAGTTGCTTTGATATCTAAGATAATCAATTATGAAAGAAAAGTCAAATACTGTAGAAACTACTAAGCAAGGCAGCGTGTAAGAAAAAGTTGGGAAAGACTCTATTACAGTTGTGAGAAACAAAAGCGTATTAGAGAAAGATAATATACATGCAGAGTTTACAAACCGTGTCTTTAGGGTGGCCCAATAAGTAGAAATATGGGGACCCATGCTTGTCACTTTTCATGCACATGGAGAGACTGGAAGGTACCATTCCTAAAGGAAGGGGAGGAACAGCCTAGGACCAATCATTAGAATTAACAGAACCAGTGACATACAGATATTGTACTACTGTTAGAGCAGAGAATTCTTAGTAAGTTTAGAATAACTGCGTAAAAAGCTTATATGTAACAGGAAAGAAGTATTTCTGTAAAGCCAAGACAAATAAGCATGCTGTAAGTCTAAATATTAGTGGATGGCTGAAACTACTGTGCATATATATTCAGGACATAGATTCACCTGGACTGTGGATGTGGAGTACATCTTAAGGTGCTTTTTGGAGCAGTCATAACAAATAAAAAACAAATAGTTTAATGCATTTCAGAACTGTGCCAATTTATTTGTATGGAAAAATCCTCGTATTGGTATCAACTCTGACATTTTTTGGTTTTGTTGGTGGGATAGTGCTGACACATGAGCTGAGAGTTTCTTCAAGACCCTTCAGAAATGACTTACTGTTAAATACCTTCTACCTTTTATCTGTGAACCAGCAATGGTTTTGTGTATACTGAAACATTACATTTTACATACGGAACTCTTCCCTTAAATAGCCAAAAATGAATCTAAACTCTAGTTCTGTAAAATCACCTGAATGTCATGAAGCCACGGGGTGAGTTTTGTACATAATTTAGCATCCTGTGAAACAATAGAGATTCCAGAAATGTGCAGTGCAACCCCAGGACATGTCTTTTAACAAAGGCAAACAAAGGGGAAGAGAGAGGGAAAGAGCCACTGTTGTGTACATCCATCAAGTGCCATCCAGCCCCGAGACACAGATCCCTTGTTCACCAAACCTCATTGATTGTGGTTCTCATGGCCATCATGTGCAGGGGCAGATCCATATTTCCGAGACAGGGCAATGGAAATGTTTTCCAAAATCTCAGTGTGATGGGCCGGAGTCTCTAAAATGTACAACTTTCTGCAGGACCTCTTAAGCAACTTAAAATTAAGTGAAAAACTACCAAGCTTGATAGAAAGTATGATTTTGAAGTCCCGCTGTGAAAGCGGGAAGGAAAACGAACTAGCGTTCTTCTAGATGTTCCTCATGGGTGAACTTCAGTGTTTCTGCTCCCTCTGCAGTGCAAGACAGAAAATATCTGGGGAAGGAGGTTGTGCCTTGCCGGAGGGATGGAGTCCACCTACAAGTGTGAATTGTACCTCAGCCTCCTCCACCTTTATGCCCTGTTTGCAATTTGATTGTAAGACTCATTGCTTTCAGATACTTCTAGGAACTTACATTTTAATGTAGCTTTGAGTAATGAAAGCTCCAGTTGGGAAATGCTAGGAGCAGTAAGCCAGAAGAAGCAGGCTGCCAGGACTGCTGGGACTGAGAATGAAACATCTCAGGCTTTCCTAGGGACCTTCTTCCATAGATATTTAGAGAAAACAGTGGTTGTTCTCAGAGAAAATTGTAGCTTCCTGGGGCTGATCTGTTGTTGGAATTAACTTGCCTCTTGCAGAGCTCATTGCTGGGTGGAGAAGTTGTGATTTCTTAGTTTTACTTAATCTTTAATTAATCTTTAATTTTGGGATTTTGTGAACAGTTTTCCCACGTTTTGCCTTTAGGGATGCCTCTACTGGCTTGGCTGCGTGATGTAGATGTCCTTCTGATGGTGCTTATACATCTATGGCTATGGCCTGAAAAAGATGAGCATCTGCAATTAGGCTCCCACAGTGTGAGCAGACAGATTTCTAGAAGTGCTGCGCACCCAGTAGCTCCTGCTGAAGTCAATAACCTCTTAGGTAGATGCATACACAGGGAATTAGGCAGCCATTGCAAGAAAAATCTAGGTCTGTTGTTTTATTCAAATTGTATTTAATGTTGGTCTGAGAAGTGCTCAGTGGAACAGTGATGAATGTGAGTTTTGTGTCCCGTGGCATGTATGAAACCTCACACTCCCTCCAGCCGGACTCCCCGGGCATTAAGTATGTTTCGGGATCAGGATTCCCAGCAGTGCTTCTAGTCTTTCTTGCACAGTAATATGATTTCTTACTATGACTTGTTTCTTTGGAGAGCATGGCTGGCAGACTATTTCCTATGAAACACGATGCTGATGTTCTTTGGATTTGGATGAGCTGTGATAATTCACCTTCAGTGGAAGCACAGTTCCTCTGGCTATCCTTATCCTCAGCAAACGTGTTCTGAGATGCTGGGTGATAAAACATCTGTTTTCTAAGCTTCTTTTGTTGCACCCTGCTGTGAAATCAGCTACCATTTTGGAGCATTAATCATATCTGTGCTCATTCCCATGTATTCTGATGGTACCGTGCACCCTACAAGGGGATTTCTTCCTCTGAAGTGCTCGGGGATATTTGGCATTTGTTTTCAAGCAAAATCAGCAGCTGGAGTTGAGGTAAATGATGCATTTTCAACCCACTTTATATCTTCCCCTAGGTTTGAATAGTGCTTCAGCTCAGCTAGAATTTTCTGAGATGTACTTGTAGGGACAGATTTCTAGGCAGCATAAGCTGACATAACTCATTCAGGAGATTTATATCCTCCCAGGAGCTTGTTCTTTGTTTCTTCACTGAGTGCTTTCTTCTTTTCAATATACATTCTTTTCTTTCACAGATCACTTTCTTACCGTTGATGATTTTTCCTTAAAACTGCTTTTACTGATGTCAATCACATCATCATTCAAACACTGAAATTTCTTGCACTTAAATATATACTGCCATATTTTGTACTAACAGAAACATGGCTCTGGAATTTAAAAAGCATTGATTATATTGCACAAGGAAAATCAAAAAGTTGAAGACTGAGAGACAATAATGTGATGGTTTTTTTTTTGGTTGGTTTAGGTTGTTCTAGTTAAGCTTTCTTCTTTTTAATGTTGTGAGTCTGAATGCCACTGCTGTTGAAAAGGTCTTTAAACACAGTCTTACCTCAACCGACTTCAGAAGTCCCTGACCATTTCGCTTGTCTGAGACTGAGAGAATATCCGGGAAAGGACCCTGGTACACTTGCTCTGATTTTATTTCTCCCTAGGCTTCTGCTGCACACCACTGTTGCAATCTAGATACCAGCTCAGTCCTCCAGCCTTGCATTTTTATACTCAATTAAGTCTTATTTACCACTGACAGTGTCCAGAGCTGGACCTTGATGAGAGTAAGAAATATTTCTGATATGTACTTGCTAAAAAAAAAAAAAAAAAAAAAGGCAGGTTGATTATTTCAGTAAAAGCTCCAATTAGTCTTGTTACATCTCAGCTGTGCAATTCTGTTGGGAAGAAGGTGGTACTACTAAATATTGACTAGTTTGTCTACTGTCCTCAGGACTACTTTGTCCTCGAGCTTACTGTCACAATCTTCTCTGCGTTCAGTTTTCCATTACGTGGAAAGGACAGTCTTTTCTGGGGGTCTCTGTCATTAATACTCTGACAGACGTTCTCTGCAGCACGGTGATTTACCTTTCAGATTCTGGCCTTTTCGAGACATGCCCTCTGGTTTCAATAATTTCTGTTTGTTAAGGTCTGTTTTTAAGTTCCTAAGCAGGCTGCCGTTGATTTTTATGTGTGCCTTCTGTTTGTTCTTAGAGTATTTCTCATTACTTTGGGAGATGACCTAGGGAGGATTTTAATATCTCAGTTATTTTCAACAGGCATCTTCTTATTTTGCTTCCATTCTGCCTGCAGACTGGATGCAGCACTAACATTTCTCTGCCCGTGTAATGCACATATTAAGAACTGCAGACATGCTGATGTTATCCTTTGCTGTGATACTTTCTGTAGGTTGTGTGTACATTACAAAGTAATACCTGAACAATTTTACTGGTTTTTCAGTGCAGTAGGACAAGATGGTTTTCAAGCACGTCTGCTTAGTTCTCCTCCCCTACGGAGCCGTAAGCTGAGGGTGCAGCTAGGAAAATGATCTGATTAAACAGCACTTCTTCGTAGCAACTTTTATAAAATAGTAAGCTGCATTTTTACACAACGAATGCTAAGCATTCCAAATGCCTTTCCAAATGGTGAGCATGGCCTGTGTGAGCACAGTCCTGTGAAGTCATCTTGTTTCTTTCTGTTAGCACTATATACTGTGCCTGGATTTGTTGTGGTTTATCTGTGTTTCCTACTCCGTGTTCTTCTGGGGAAGGGAAGGCTTGCGCACATTTACACCTTTCAGGGGATTTGTTTTCCCAAAATAATGCTGTTTACACTGAACTTTTTTAACTTCTATTTACATTTTCTTATGATTCTGGAATAAAGTAGAGATTTATGAGATTATACAAATATAGAAATTTATTTTGGATACCCCGTAAGCCTAGGTTTAAGGGCCATCGAGAACTGGGATCTTAAGAAAGTCAGATTTGGAATGGGTCTGAACTGTAATCGATTCTTTGCTCATAGCAACCTCCTGTGACCCTCCTTAGATTAAATTGTTTTCTGAGGAACCAGAGAACTGCTGGTATATGGTTCTGCTATTTGAGAAGGATTACTACCGCTATATCAGTCCTGGACATTTGTTTGTTCTTTCGTTAAAACTGATGCATCTCTCCCTACAAAAGAGTTTTCGAGGTGATCTGAATCTCTGTTGGAGGTTGCCTTGAAAGGACTATACACTGGTCAAAATTGATATTACATGTCTTAGTACCAATTTATTGTAATCCCTGAAAGCCATATTGGCTTTGTTCCTGCTCACCAAAAGTATAACTCACTAACTTTATCACCAGATGAGTGGGCTGCAGCCCATCCTTCCTGTCCTTATTCAGAAACTCTTGAAAGCTGGAAAAAATTCAACAAGCACTATCCCGACTACTTCCTCAGCCACAGAGTTGTCTCTAGTTTAGAGAAGAAAATGGTGCAATTACCATGTATACTGACAGCTGGCAAAACGCTGACTTTCAGTGGAGCTGATTTTAATGTCTCCAACAGAGGTAACGAATTTATGTTGGAAACAAAGACTGACCTGAACCTACACTTCAGCCTAAGTATTACCTTGAATTTTCACATGCTACTGCAATTTCTGATTCTAATGGGAAATGATGGTGGCACTTCAAAAGTAACATTAGAAAAGTTTAATAGAATTTTAGACCTCCCAGCATACGGAAGTCAAGGAATTTTCATTGAATAAAACCCCTTTCCTGTGAGATTTCAGGCCCAGCTCTGCACATCATAGAACTTATGTAAATATATGACATTGTCACACCGGTCTTTCGAGTAAGTCCTTACTTCAATTTAAAAAAAGAGCTTTTTTGACTTTGAATTACCTTTGGATAATTTATTTTTATTTCTTGTCATTTCAGTAGTGAAACAAGGGTTCTATATTGTCTAAATAACTCACACTTTTTGAAATACTCAAAAAGTCCCAGAAGTCCCCCTGAAACAAAATAGGAGAAGAATGCATTCTGCTTTCTCACGACAATGAACAAAGTCTCCTTTTTTTATTCAGAGTTGGCTTCTACTTGATCGTCTGTGTATATTGTCAGAGATAATATAATGGGTGAAGTTGTCAAAGAAAGAAGTACATTCTTGTTAATGCTTTGAGTTTAAACCCGAAAGACTGAATTGCATGGCAACAAGATCATCTGCAGTGGTTAAAAATGTGCAGAGAAGTACCAATAGAGGAAGAAAAGGACAGTTTATGGGCAAATCAGCAACTCCCAGCACACTCAGAGATGTCCCCTAAAGAGTTCAAAGTGCTTCCTCCAATGCACATCTCATAAGCCATTGCCTTTGTCAGGAGGGCAGCAGACGACAGTGATGTACACACATATACGGTCTTAAGCCAAAGAAGCACTTAAACATATGGATAAGTCCACCTGTTCTCAGGTAAGCACTTAAGCCCATACTTAATGTGCCCCAGGACATTACAATATATAAATATCTGCAGTTGTTACTTAAATCAAAAGCAATATAATTGATTTATATAGGTTCATGCACAATAGAAATATGTAAAGATGAAAACCCACCATATTCTGGGACCTGGCCTGTTCCACGTTTCAACAACAGTCGCACTCTCCTGCCACCAGACTTGATTAGCTCTATTGCTCTGGCATGTGTCATGTCCCTTGTGCTTTCTCCATTGATTTCAATTATTTGATCTCCTACCTGTCAAGTAAGAAGAATATTGAGTCAGGCAGAATTGCAGTAAAATAAGCGTTTCAGAAAGAGACATATTCAATGGATCACAGGTTACTTGTATAACAGACAGACACATCAAGGTACATTTGTTCCTGTCTGTCTGAGGGATATTACTGGCAGATTAAATAACCTCCGAAGTGGATTCTGAATGTGGTATATCAAATGCTGCTCGTCTTCTGCTGAAATCAGTGTAATGCATTTGTAACTTGCCTCATGTCTTCTACATATAAGACTTTTTTTTTTTAATTGCTTGATATGTTGGAATCACTGAAAACATTATCTGTGCTACACTTTAATTGTAGTGTTGTATGGGCCTGAGAAGAACTTTGCTGCATTTAACTTGCTGTTTTCATAGAGAAAAAAGAGAGGTTCAAAGCACAAATACAAAGATCCATCATTTGAATATCGAAATCTTGGTACCAAAGTTTCACACCAAATTAAGAGTTCTTATGAAGCAAGCTATTAAACAGAGAAAAGTTAGTGGTTATAGCACATATCACACAGATTTGCTGGAGTTCTTACAGGACCATGCTTTGAACTATTTATCCATGGAAGGTTTTTGCTTGGAGTAAGCACAGCCCCTGGCTGAGGCGTCCAGTTAGAGTGGCGGACTCCAGGGCTCTGATTACAGATTTCCGCAAATCATCTGCCAGCCGGCTTTTCAGTAAGAGTTAGCTTCATTATTATTTTTCTGCCTCTGTTTCTACAGCTGTAAAATGGGGCACTGATATCTGTGTCTCCCATCCACCCTGATCTTCCGCCCAGCTTTGCCTCCCACCGGGATGTTTCGGTTCTGCTCGTGGTCAAAAATTGGAACAGGCTGCCCAGGGAGGTGGTGGAGTCACCATCACTGGAGGTGTTCAAAAAAATGTGTAGATGTGGCATTGTGGGACATGGTTTAGTGGGCATGGTGGTGTTGGGTTGATGGTTGGACTTGATGATCTTACAGGTCTTTTCCAACCATAGTGATTCTGTGATTCTGTGATTCTCTCCATGAGAAGAGCCAGCTTTTGATGCTGGAAACCTTCTCAATGAATAGGGGAGGAATTGCTTTCTGCTGTGCCTAGTCGGCCCGGCAGACAGCACATGTAGTAAGCAGCAGCTGTACAGCTTGTTTGGTGCTGCAATACCACAGCCACCCACTTATTTTGTGAGACAGTTAATGGAACAAGGCAGTGAGGCAAAGTGTGAGCCTTGTGTTAGCAGCACCACGGCCCTTGGAGTTCATGTTTTGCAGCTGTGTGGCAGAAACCTCCCTGCTCCATCGCAGGGGTGACCCAGGTGAAGCCCAGAAGGAGGGGTGATCTCCTGGTGCTGGTAGAGGTGTGGGTCCAGGTGATGGGCAGCCAAGAGGGGTGTGTGAGGGTCTCAGTTGAGTGGGTTCAGTAAACTTGTTTATCAGTGCCAGAGGAGCACATCTGCTCGTCAGGATCAGAGCTGCCTCAGTCTGCATCTATGGCTTCCTCACCATGCGTATCCACTACACTAGAATAACAATGCTGCATGCATCCTAGAGAGGGTTTTAAGGAGACTATACAGTTTTCAAGATGATGGACACTTTCTTTTCCTCTTACAAGCCTGTCTTGACAAAACCAGCTCTTTGCTGGCCTTGGACATTGAAATGTTTTCTGTTTTGTATGTTTTCTTTGCTACTATTGTATTTCTGTCGACTAAAAGTGTAATCCTTCAGAGGCTTTCCTTCCTTCCTGAGTCTGAAATATAGCATTTACCAAATAACTTTTGTTCAGAGATAGAAAGATTGCCACTAAAAGCACTATGGCAGTGTTTCTCAATAGGAATTCATACCTTGTCAATAGGAGTTGAAGCCTATTTTAAGAACTCTCCCAGGATCCTGTATGTAATCTATGACAGTACTTAACTAAAAAGCCATTGATCTGAATAAAACCTCTCAGCCTTACTATCACACTTTGTAAATGCTGCAGACTGAGCAATGGGGGAAAAAATCAGGATTATTTTCTGCAAAAAGGCCTTATATTTGTAGTGCAAATTTCTTCCTTAGCGGTTTTTCTCTGTTAGGAGGAATGTGTTTGGTTGTACCATGCAGTACGCATTTTTAGACACTTCTGATGACCTCCAGGCCACAGTGACGCACAGCACAGGTGATCCCTGGATCGTGGAGAGATCTCCCCTCTGCAAACAGGCCGTGCAGGGCTGTTTGCATCACCCTGAATTTTGGAGCAGTTGGTAGCATGTAGTTGCTGTACACACAGAGCAAAACAGAAAATCTCTCTTACCACTTCTATACCACAGACAGAAGATGGATTTGTAGCATCCCCACAAGGATACTAGTCAGGCCAAATACAGACAAAATTCAACTGGACTGGGAAAACCTGTTTCTAAATGTCATGAAACAATTAAACCCTGGTAGAAATCTTATAAAAGTAAACTCAGATTTTGCAAAGGCTTAAAGACAGCTCTTTTTTGTGTCATGTTGCCTGGATAGACCATGTTTTGCAGAAGGTGTTTAAAATGATCTTGTTAGCATGTTTTGAGAGAAGAAGTGCCAGATTAGATCAAATGAAGGAGGTGTTTTTAACACTCCTTGATAAATAGCCATTAAAATGAGTACTGATGAAAGCTGTTCAGAGCACGCACAGTCCTTCAGATAAAATCCTCTGCACTCCGGAGCAGAAAGAGAGAAAGAGATTTTAATACAGTTTAATATGTAAAAAGGTTAAGTTAATGTCACATTTTTCCCTTGCTGTTTGCCTTTCTTCTGTTCTCATTGGTCAATATGCAGGCACTATCCTGTATTAATGTAACCTTTTCTGTATTTCAGTGGATTAAAATATTTTTTTCTCTGTAGGCAGCATGTAGCTGATTTGATAGTTCCCACTTTTAATATAAAATCTTATGTGCAAATAACTTGGGAAAGCTTAAAAAAGGCCAGCATCTTAGTTATGCGACTGAAGGAGGGGAGAGACAAGTGAAAATTAGGCACTCTGAAATTTAGATCAGAAGGTGTGAGACCAGCGTTAAAATGAATAGTTGCAGGAGCAGCGGGTTAATTGTGTTCCATGCATTTGTGTCTTGTGGCTGACTGCTGCATAACTGAATTATACCGCCTTTGCGGCACAAGCCCAGCTCTGATTAGATAAGAAAAACAACACAGAAAATTTGCTAACACTCTTACTCCGAGAAAAGCTTCAATTAGACTTTACGCTCATATCTGGGGAATTCATACAATAGAGAAAACCTTGACTGAGGAGTGGTTCCCCATGTGTCTAATAAGGTACAAATTCCTATTCTTATTTTCTCTGTAGTTAAACATTCATAACCCCCTTCCTTCCCCTTGCCGATGTGGATTCTCTGATGTCTGATATGAGAGGAAACCATGCTGTATGTTTTCTCTCTGTCCAGGCATTCAAACGTGCTCGCTCTCTCCTCTTTTCTATTGTGGCATAGATTTTTAAATATTGTGGGGCTATTTCTGTCTTTTTTAAATCCAGTGATTGTTTAAGAGGAGCTTCGATATACCCATATATTGAAGATGCACCAAGGTGAGGCCAGAGGTAATAGTAAGCATAGAAAGAGGTCCGAAAAGAACCCAGTGCCTATTACACGGGATCCTCATTACTGCCTTTTCAGGATGAAAAGTTGATTCCTGCAGTTTTATACCACACATGACATTTCTCTATACTACCCTTCTGGATCCTTCCAAGTCTGTCCGCAGTCTCCAAACTGTAGGTATTACTAAGGTGGGAGGGTAGGCAGAACAGATCAAAATGATAACAATTCTTCCCATGTGGGAGAAACACTTATTAATAATGTTCCCAGAATGAGACCTTTGCCTTTTTGTAACACATCGTATTTGTGACTCACAGTTAGCTTGGCTTCTGAGATTATCCCCAGCAGTACTGTCTAGACAGTTATCCCCCATTATACATTGTGCATCTGATTTTTGTGTCCTAAACTGAGCACAGTGCACCTCAGTGAATTTTATCAGATTGACTGCTTTAGTATGGAATTTTTGTTTTGAAATCTAAGTCAGTTCCTCAAAGTCATTTTAAACCCTCTATGAATAGTGACATCTTGGCATCAGCAAATTTCATTTTATTATTTATCAATAGGTGTCCAATTATTAATAACATTACTGAATTGAGCTGATTTCATCCCAGACTCCTCAGAACCACACTTGTAGTTTCACACTTGTAATTACTATTCAGGAGCAAACCATTCAGAGCAGCCTTTGAGAGGGATTATTTTCAGTAACCACATTACAGTGATTCCACCTGAAGTCTATTTCTGCATCCTGTTTCTGTGAATTTCATACAAGGTGGTGTTAAAAGATGAAAAGAAGATGTCTCATACATTCTCCTTCCCCTTTTTCCACAAAGAAATCAAAATGAAAATCAGAAATAAGAAATAAAAATTGGACTGTTATGACAAGATTTGCTTTCCACAATTTACATGTTGGTGGATTTTTTCAATTTTTTGATAACTTGCCACAGATTATTTCTAAGAATGAAAGTTAAAGGAACTTTTATTTATTATTTGACTTTAAAAATAGGGAATATGTTTTTCTTTCTCTAGTCTGCTACTAGCTTTCTTGTCTTCTATGAATTCTTGGACATAATTACCAGTAGTCTAGGAATTGCTTTCTCTTAGTCATTGAGCATACACAAACACCAGCAGGTTCAGTTGACTTGAACCTAAGTATGCTTTAAGCAGTTTTCTCCTCATTCTGATTTATACTAATTTCTCTTCATTGATGTACGGTCCTTCTGAACATCTCAATGAAGACTGATACAAAGAAAGCACTGAATATTTCAGCCTTCTCCACATTCTCAGCAAGCAATGGACCTCTTTTTTTCTGTTCTTCATATTTCTTTCAGTATATTTATGTTACCTTTTCTTGTTACCTTTTATACTTTCCTTGCAGACTGCTTGGATATCATTCTGACACACTTAATCTTCCCTCTGCATCTAGTGGGACACCAGCCACCTAATAGGTGTTGCAGCATCAAGCTTTGAGTCTCTAAATGTCTCTTTTGATATGACCCTGTGGCATTAGCTCCTTCCATGGAAAGTGACACATTTGAATATCAGGCCATTATTTTTAAGAGGCATTTCAGCAGCCTGCCTTCTGTGGAGATATAAAGCTTTTCAGATGAAACACCAGAATATTTTAAAAGATAAACTTCAATGTAGCAACATTATCATTTTGCGTGACATTTAGGTCCTCTGTCACTTTACACTTTACGGATTTCATTTTTGTCAAGAAATTAACAGGAAAAACAATTCCCCACATCTGGAGATTTAGCCATCCCTAAAATAATGCCTTCAGCTCCCATGCCATTCAGGTACACTTTTTGCCTGACAGCCTGAGAGGATGCATGCGTCCTAATCACCAAGTTTCAAATCCACAAATAGCAGGGAAAAGGTTTGAGAGCGCAGCCGTTGAAATACAATATTTTGATCTCACAAAGCCACAGACTGCCTTCGGCTCTTTGGAATAAACTTTAGTTTGAAGGTGTCATTACAGGGGGTCCGTGCGTGGAGCTGTAACGAATGCATCCCTTCGCAAGGCTGGCAGCGGTTTGGTGACCAGTCATGCGAAATGAACTGATGGACCCCTTCCCACTCCCAACAGGCAGGCCCTGCATCGTGGGACACCACCCAGACTGGCATCAGCTCTGATTTGTAACCTTCCTGGCAGTCTTCAGCAAAGACCAAAAAGCTGGAGTGATCAGCCTCCGCACCCTCCAGACGTTCCCACCAGCTTACGGTTGAAGCCTGTTGGCACGCCAGCCTGGGAAGCTTGCACGGCTGCTGCCTGAGCTCTATTTATTCTGAAGAAACATGCTCTTTTCAGCGATGAATCTGGCAAATTTACACACATTGATTTCACATTGTGTTTCTTTCTTCCGACAGAACATGGCCCTGGATGCATTTCCATGCTGTTTGGGATAAATGCCTACCCAAACCCATCAGTTCTCCTCCTGACCTGATGGCATTTGATAAAGAGAATGCTCCTCTATTACATTCTTACAAAGTGCAAGCACAAAGTAAACACTGAATGCTTCTCCCCCACTTAAAGTTTTTGAAGTCGACTATTAATGATTTAAATGTAATTATGAAAGTAGTTTGTGTGTATGGGAAATGTCTCTTAAAAAAATTCAGTTCAAGTTAATTCAGACGCTCCATCCATGCGTAAGAACAACTGAGCTATAAAATTGGGCAGCATGTTTTCTGGCAATAATGAGAAGATAATATTCCTAAGGAGTGTTTAAGTGACATCACTATTGATAGGTTAATTAGAAAGAAAATTGTAAAGCTTCTCCGAATCATTAGAATAAAGTGCCTCTAGTACGTGTGAGTTTAGCTGCGGAGTCTTTGTTCTGGCCATATTTTATAGCAATTATTACCTGTCTTGTTAAAAAAAAGCCAACCATACGTATAAACAGAATTTCAGAAGCGGGCTAAATCAGAAGGAAATACATATCACTTTAATATAGTAAAGAGGTTTTTCCTTGCTCAATGTACTTTTAAACTACTGATGACAGCCTTGTGTACGTTTGCCTCTGTCAGTGCATAAGGAACAGTCTCCAAGCAGGTATGTAGTTCCTGGTTGCACAAAATGAAATTAATTGTGTATGCACATTTTCATTCTATGTTAAATGAGGAAATCTAATGATAAAAGCAGCCTCAAATGATTTGTGCAGAGGGCATTGCTATCTGTCATTTTATTAACGGGTTTTATAATTAAACCTCAGGAAAGAGACTAATTTCTCCTAATTCCTTTTATATGGGCATTCTATTTTTATAACAGAAACATTTTTTGCATATTATTTGTTGCTGTTGTTATTGTTAATGAGTCCAAAAGGGTGAGAGATTCTTTGTACTTGGAGACCGAATGGCAACTCCAGAATATCTATTTTGGTGAATTTCCAAGTACTGTCAAGCCCTAATATCATTGCCTGGAGTTAGGCCCGGGCTGGATATCTGCTGTGCAAATTTCCTCACGGCAGAAAATCTGTACTGCCTGGAAATCCCAGGTGTAATGTGTGGCCTGAGCAAAGCTATGGGATATTTCTAGTCCTGACTCCGTCCAGTGCATTTTAGGTATGTGAGCTTGCCTACCTCAGTAAGAGACATGGCATTTCTCTTTGGAGGAATTACACTAAGGTAACCCATGCCACTTTTGAAGCAACCACCCATGAAGGTTTAGAGTCACAAACTCTTTTTTTCTGTGGCCAACCAGCTGTTTAAGCAGCTGCAGATTCTTACCCCTGGAAATGCCCAGGTCCTTGTTCCCGCAGAGAGCCGCTCTTGCCTCCTGCCCAAAAGGCGAGGGCACGCTGCGGGAAAGGGAGGGGCCATAGGGCATGGACTGAGCTGGTGCGGAGCATGAAATGGCTTTCACATCACTCCTCAGCAGGTGCTCTACCTTTTTTTTATTTTCACTTTTTCACCTTTTCCGGAGAGAGGGAGAAACATTGGAAGTGCTGCTACAGAAAGAAAGCTTGGCAAGTGGAAAAAGTGCATGACCGAGTGTCTGTGGAGAATGGGGAGGGCAGGAGAGAGAAATGGAGTTAGCAGTTGTGGGTGGCTAACAAGACAGCAAAGAGGACTTCTGGTACTGCAGAAGACTTGATGTCTTCTGCAGCATTGCTGCAAAATAATCCATGTATATGTGAATTAAAGGTGTCAAAGAGAAAAGGAAAATTCATACTCTTACTGGAGTTAATTGATATACCATTACCTTTTTTAAATAGAGATAGGATGACTCAGTGTAGCATAATGTAATATTAATAGCATGTACTTCACCACTACAGTCATGGGTGGGAACCAGTAGAGACTGTTAAAAAGGAAGAAGAAAATTTTCTGGTATCTTCTGGATGGTCTCAGGCAGTTCCCATTAGGTAAAAGCAAAAAAAAAAAAATCAAGATTTGACAAGTCAATTTTATAGATCCTACATAGAAGCCTGGGCATAGATGGTCATGGAGACTGCTTCATCCAAAGTCGCATCCAAACAGCAAAACAGAAAAGAACATAAACTCTAACAAGTTAAACCTCAGAAAGATTTTGAGGAGGAAAAATGCTAAAATGTAAGAACTAAGAATATGCTTTCAGACATACCAGAGGTGTGGAGCCTACCAGAGAACCAAGATCTCAAAAGATAGTTTGGGCTCAAGGCAGAAAAGACCGCAGAAAA
Organism: Gavia stellata; assembly: GCF_030936135.1. Lineage (NCBI taxonomy): Eukaryota > Metazoa > Chordata > Aves > Gaviiformes > Gaviidae > Gavia > Gavia stellata. The sequence continues at coordinate 13,663,682 of NC_082597.1, read as the reverse complement.
AAGTTAGACTAATTCTTTGCGTCGATGTTCGCTAGAGGAGGGCAGCAAAACTCCTGCAGAAGGTCTGCGCACCACAGGGGTGAGTCCGAGGAGCTGACTCCAACAGCAGGGTCAGTGGCAAAGATTTTAGAACAAACATAGGAAATGGATAGTAAGAAACCATCAGAAGTAGATAGCATTAATCCTCGACTCTAAAGGAATTTGGATATGAAGCCGCTGAACTAGTAGCTACAGGACGCAAACCACTGCCTGAATCAGTAAACTGCTGAGTAGCAGAGGAATGGGAAATGGCAAGTGTGACACCAGTCTTTAAGGACGGTCCTGCAAAGTAACCAAGCGAGGCTCGTGTTCAATTGAGCAGACAGAAGGAAGCAATAAGGATGATGAAGGTTAGTTGGCACATGGATAATGATGATATAGTGGTGAGGGGTCAGTGTGGCTTTTGTAGAGGGAAGCCATTCTTCACAGATCTATTGCAGGTCACTGGAGCTGTCAATGACTATATAGATAAATGTGATCTGGTTAGTATACTGACATTTTCAGAAAGCTTTTAACAGTAAAGCCTTCAGTAAAGGCTCTGCTGTGGGATGAGAAAGAATAGGGTCTTCTAGGTAAGAGATTAAATTCTGGGAAAAAAATGCTTTAAATAAGTGGTCAATTTTCACAATCAAAAGACCTTACCATAGTGATTATTCTGTTCTGCATATTTGTAAACGGCATGGTGAAGAGGTTGAAGATTGGGGTGATAAGGTTTGCAGGCAACACAATACCATGCAGGATTGTAAAATCTAAATTTAAAGTTAAAAGCCGTAAAAAGATAGCACAATACTGTGCGTTAAAGCAGCAGGTGAAATTCAGTGGTGCTAAGTGCTAAGCGCTAAGTACAGTACATGTGGAAAATTACATACACAATCACTCTAAATTAACCGTTACCCCTGAAGAGGAAGATCTCATAGTCCTTGCGGTTAGCTCGCTGAAAATGTCAGCCCAGTCAAAAAAGCAAACAGAATATTAACCATGTGGGAAAGAATAGAGAAAAAAGGAGAAACCATCGTTATGTCATTAGGAGCACCAATATCTTGAAAATGACAGATTGTTCTGGTGCTTCCTCCTCCAAATGAATGTAGTAGACTGAGAAGTGGTTCGGAGAAGGCCGGTGAGGCTGGTCAAGGGTAAAGAACAGCTCCCTTATGAGGCAGGATGGAATTGACTGGTAAGCTTCAGTGGGAAAAAGATGGATATGTTGATAGAATAAGCAATGATAGGAGAATGAGGAAGAAATCATAAGATTATTATGTTGTAGCTACAAATAAAATAAGGATTTTTTTCAAACAACGTGAGCATTTAGCTTTGGAATCCGTTGACATGGTAGATCAGGAATGTCAAAAGCAGAGCAAATTCAAATAAATGGTTAAAAAAATAGTCCTAGATATTAAATATGAAAATTCCAGCATAAAAAAACCCTGTAAACTGCTGATTGCCAGGGCCTTGGATGTTGCTATACCCATTGAAGAATCATTTTATACTTGTCCTATATTCCTTTCCCAGGCATCCTCTACTTGTCCTGGTTGGAGTGAGGATACTGGGCTGGGTGGGCCATAGGAATGGCTCTAATATCGTATCCTTTTACCTTCATAGGTGATCTATTTCAATTTCTACTTGTTGCGGTTTGGGAAAACACAGAAGAGAGGCTGCCTCTGTCATTCCTGTTGCTGAACAAAATGTTTCAGTTATCAGAGCAGAGTCATTTGGTGTGTTCATTTTTTTCTAACATTCTTGATTCTTATTTTTTTAAGGGCTAGTTAATTTTTTAGATCTGAAAACCTTTATAAGTCTACTATGAAATACAGATTTAAATATGGTACCTGCCTGCCAACTAAGTATTTTATTCTTAAAATTTCATACTAAACCATTTTTAGCAAGATTATTAACTTGTTCTTTTTCACAGCTGGCTTGAAGGATTTTGCTATTAGGCATAGAGTTACAAGGACACTTTGAATGTGTCAAATTGAGTACATTTTTGCAAGAAAGATGTTAATTACATGTGTGAGAGGAATATTCTTTCTCCTCACCTCTCTGCAAACAAATTCTGAAAAACATACACAGCTTTTTGGAGAAATGCTGAATAATAGTTCACCTACAGTTAATTTGCTCTTGATTTATTAAGCTTTTACACTGTCAAAATATATTCAGGATCCCCGAGGACCTCAGCTTGCATTTCTTTGTTGTGCAGACACAATAATGTTGATCAGCTTTATGTCTGCATAGCAATATATTCTTCCTTGAGTTCTGCCAATTACACTAACCCGGCATTGAGCTCCTCTTGCCGCAGGCTGGCATACAGCTCTTATGCTCGAGTATCCCAGTTGAATTCTCAGAGTTCAGATCAATCACACCCAGATTGGACAGTGATGCATGTAGTAGGGAATTGGCGTGTGAATGAGATTACCCCAAAGGGACATGCAATTTGGTGGGAAAGCATAGCTAACATCTTCCTGTACTGTTCAGATGGATCACAAATCACAGAATAAATGGATGGGACTAAGAATATCTTTGTCTTTGTGCTCCATTGTAATGACAATGTTGACATTCACTGAACACTTACTACGAAGGTAAGATTTATATTACAACATAAAGTAAGCCAGGTATGCTGGAGGTTTTAAGAGTAAGTGCTACTTATGTAGAAAAGATTGGCTATTCAACTGACATGAATCACTCTGTAGGCAATTGTCTTTCAGATGTATGCACAGGACCTTAGTCAAACAGAGGCTGGTAGAGCACTGTATGCTTCTGGAACGTTCTTCTGTCCCTTATGTGTGGGCATAATGTCAATATTTTATATTTAAATATTAGTGAATTTTCAGTGGGGTTTCTGATGGCCTTCTCAAGCCCTCACTCATGTCAAGCGCTCAGCAGCTGACTCTCTACTGCTCCCAGCACACCACCTGGGGAAGACCTTTTTGGTTCATAGGACGTACCACTGCTCCTTCCACTTTTATGCTTGCTGTGACTACAGTAAACTTGCAAGAGGCTTTGCAACAGCAATATCTACTTTTCTCCAATATTCTGAACATAGGACTTCACTGCCTTTTGAGACCTGGATATTCGCATGAGTCACTCAGCAGTATATCTCAAAGTCTTCAGCTTTCTTTCTGATCCAAAATAGGAGCCCAAAGTTTGCTATGGCAAAAAGTAAGGATTACACTGACCAATCCTTGGTTTATTTTTGGACACAGTGATTGCCCTAAATGTTTGTAAGAAGATCATGACTGATGAAGCCATTCTTGCCTTCTTCCCATTTCCTTGCTGCAGCTTTCTTGATTGCGTAAAGAAATGTCTGTGTCTGTTATCTGCTATCTCTACTGTGTGACAACTGCTTGCCTCTTATTTTTAATACTTTTTGCTCTAATCACTGTCAAGCTGCTGAGCTACTTCTTGCTTGCTATACTTACTGACTGCAAACTCGGGTGTATTCCACTGTAGACTGTAAGAAATAACCCTTTGATGTGGGGTTAATCAACGATGGAGCATCTCAAACAGATGCTCTATTCTTCATTAACAAGAAATCTAGGAGAGGCTCTATACCAGTGAGGAGCCAGTGCAAATTGTGGGGTCTGCATGGCAACGTGCTCTTTAAGATTTCCATTTACTGTAGAGTATGAAATCGTTCATTCTTCCTTTTGAGCTTTTATTGGATAGTCTCTGTCAGGAAACAATCAATCAGTCCTGTTGACGATCAACGCTTTTTCATATTCATCGCTTTCCTTTGGCAATAGGACTACAAAAAGCTGAGATAACTAAGATTAGACTCTGTTCTGAAGGGATTGAAGAAATATAGCAGTAATGCATGGAATCACAAAGATTAGGGGAAGGTCTCTGTTGGTGAAGCTACAGGAGCTGTATGTGATTTCTGGTACAAAATTTGGCCATGGAATGGGAATCTCACAAAACAGTATATGTGTCAGTCCAGCCAATTCCGCTTGGATTTTGTCTTCTCTGAGGTGCAAGAAAACAGCTACTAAAAATACATTTTAAAAAGAATGATGATACTTTACATATGATGATATGGGCTTAAAAGAAGTGTCTGTGAAAGCTGTGTTATGTTCAAGCCTCAGACAGGGAATGATTCCTTAATTGGTGGAAACAGATGACTTTGATCTTTTAAAAACCTACAAATCAAGGTCTGCTAAAAATGGATGCAGTAATAAAGTGACTAGATAAACACCAAGCTAAATGTGTGTAACAACAAGCAATCAAGAAAGCTGAAATGGAAAAATCCCATGATGAACACAGAAGAAAAAGACTTCTGCTTTGCGTGGTATAAAAGCCTTTCCAGACACTGCAGGGACATAATTAACTAAAGGTGCTTTAAACTTTGCCTGCTTTTCAGCTCTGCCTATCTATCCACTGAACCCATAGCTCAAGTGATTTCTGTGTGCCTGAATTCAGATGTTCAGGAGCGTCCTTGTTAAACTCCACTATTATACAGTTTACAGAGCCCAGATAGATAGCTGCCTACATACTGCCTATTCCTTTGAGAAACCTGAAGAGTTAGTCTTGATCCTAATTAATTTCTTCCGGGAGACACAGTTAGCAATAGCCAACTATTACATGGCACCCTACTGTTTAGAAGCCTGGTCTCTAGGCTTTTCAATGGGGACTTAAAATTATGTCTCCTATAGCTCAAGGGAGGGCTTTAATATCAGGTTACGAGTTTCATAGGCACTCTGTCTCTCTTATTGCAAACATGAATGCACAAGTCATGTTGTCAGAAGGAAAAAAAACCAAAAGAAGTTGCCTGACCTTGTATTTAGGACATTTACAAAGAGGGAAATGTCAGTTTTGAATGCCGTCAAATGCTCATACATGGGTTTTGACAGCAGTTTCAAATGTAATACTTATGCCTTCCATGATTTGAAACTTTAGTTCTGTTCTCCTCCAAACAAGAGACAGGGTACCTCTTGTCTGCCTGCCTTTTTTGACCCTTAGCTCTTGAATACTGAATTATCTCTTTTTGCTAGGAATAATTCTTGGTGTAGGTGGATGAAGTTTCCTGAATAACCACAAATAAGGTTGGTGTGAAGTCTTATCATGGGAAAGGATGGAATACACAAATTGTGCTAGTTTGCAGAATACTGTGAACCTGTCCACAGCACAGGTTGGTTACTATTGTGAGTCTCACTGCGCTGCTCACTCGGCCAGCTAGAACAGACAAAGCAAGGCCACACAGATTCCTCTGCAACAACACAGAAGCTCATAATTGACACTGTAGGAGCTTCCTGTACCTTGTGCCTATTTTTATCTCCAACTGTGTACAACTGAAGCAAAGAGAGGGGCACAGACCACAGGAAAAGCAACAAACAGGAAAAAGGATTGAAGAGTCAAAGGAGGACTGCAAAGCATGAAAGATAAAAAAACCTGCAGTGCCTCTATTTCAGATGTCTGTTCTGCAAATATATAAGCAAAATCTACAAAAGAATGAGAAAAATAATGTAGTATTACGAGATATGAGGAAGCTAGAGATAGGGCTAACTGGTGTACATGGACTGAGAAAAATGAGTTGACAAGACAATGAATCTAGAAATGTCAGAGATGAGAAGTATGACTTTCATGGAAGATATGAAAAAAAGGATGTAACTCACAAAGTGACAAAATGACACAGATGCACATTGTGTATGAAAAAGCACATTTCACTCTCATTCTTCATGAATTTTGCATTACTAAAACCATTTGTGCAAGATACTCTGTATCTTTGCAGCCCTTTGCCACAGGCTCTTTTTTTGATGCTGGTTTCAATACATATGCTGGCTGCAGGAGATATCATTCAAGGCAATAAGAGATCTGTTGGTCATATCTCACACATCTAACAAACACTACGACCATCCTTAACAATTCTCCTGAGAGCAGTCAGTTGTTCCCCATCTCTAAGGCAGCAAGGGATAGAGATCTGCAGGTAGAGCTCTGCTGATCATTGTCCTCAACATGAGACAAGAATAAAGTATGAGTTATCGCGAGCCTTATCTAAATAGACCTGTAAAAAATTTGCCAGTACTCTTTGAATCTTCAAAGGCTTTGGGGACTGTGCTCCACATTGGCTGTGTTACGTCCCTCATCTCTGGTGGCTGATTCAACTCAATAATACTATCACTGATAGTGTGTACACCATGCCCTACTCTGAGACTAGACCTTGCAGCTTTATTTTCCAATATTGCCACCACTAACTTGTTTCAAATTTTTTTCCTGATGTTAGGTTTACTTGAGAAATGGAGTCCTGATGTGCTCAGACCTCTGCCAGTTCAGGATAAGATATCAAAGGCACTAATAATTCTCCAGACTTTTCTCATGGTTCTTTTAATACATCCTTGTCTTATGGAGCACAGACATGGTCCTATTTAGTCCTTTTTTACCACGGTGCATACAGAGTCTTATATTTCTGGTACTTGCCGATCCTGAGTCTATCTGCCATTTAAAGTTTTGGATAGTCATGTTTTCTTTTATAGTATTTTCCTTAGATCTAGTGAAACTTTTCTTCATTACTCCTAATTTGTAAGATATCGCTCTTTGTGAAAATTCACTTAGTTTGCTGGAATTATTTTGAGTCACGTGTTTCAAGTTCTGTAAACCTTTGCTGTGGTAGGCTTTTCAGAATTAACCATTGTAGCTTGCTCTCTGCTCAGCAGTCAGAATCAAGAAGGATCTCTGTCTACTTCCAGTGTAGCGATGAGGCTCCCCCCTACAGAGTTCTTCCGCGTTGGATCTCCAAATGTCTTATCGATGAATTGCAGTAAAATCCTGCTGAAGGTAATTGTGTTGTATGACCTGACATAAGGTTTTATATGAAGTTACACAATTATAGCTGTGGCTCTCCAACACTGGTTGAGAATAGCTTACTAACCATGCAGGCAGAGGACGCATGTGAAGAAACACTTCTTCCTGTAGACTTCTGGGTCCTTTGATGGACATTTCTTTCCCATGTCTTGTGACAGATTAATCCAAGTTAAACTAGGATGTATGCTTGGGCTTTCTGCAGAAGCAGAGTCTATGAGCCCAAATAAACGTCTCAGTGCATGTAAAAGTGCCACGACTAAGAACAGTGTAATAAGCCTGTGAAAGTTTTAAAACTGTTTTTAAGGGAATAATTTGTCGAACCTTAAGACATAATGCAGTGTCTATATAGGCTGGCAGAAAGGGATCCTCGAGTAGAAAAGCAATATGCTGGTGAGACTGATGAACTCTGTATGACATCAACTCACTGTTCTTCCACCTTTCTGGTTCCCAGAACAATTCCGCAGAAAATCAAAGCAGAAAGCTCCATCAGTCATGAAGGGCAATTAAAGACTATTTTAGATCTTGTAATACTAAAATGGGGTGTTCCTCAGTGGATTCATTTCCAATAAAAACACAAAGTGCCTAGCATGCCATTCCCAGTGGGAAGGAAGACCAGGACTTCTAATTGGAAATGGTGATGTGATAACAAGCTTCATTAAACCTTTTTCCCCCTTGCATCAACCTTTTAAAATCCAGACGGTTCTGGCAGGGCCAGTGGAAGACCATCACTTCCAGTGCTTGCTCTATGAGTCTGTTCTCTCATCTGCTCCCAGGCTTCACTGGAGCTCATAAAAGCCTGAAGATCAAACTGAAAGTGTCATAAGGATGCCCTGATTTTGGTGTCACTTTCTTCATGCTGTTTCATCATTGCCTTTTTGTTCAATATCTCTTTGCTCCTATTATTGGTATATTGTATTCCTTTCATACTTACCTTCCTCTGCAATGGATCTATTCCATTTTCTTTTACAGAGATAGTTCCATACCGGTTCTTGATTTACATATGATTCCCTATAATCTTAACTTTTACTTCTTTGAATTTATACTCTGCATCTGTAATGCATAACACTTTTACATGTATTTAGACCTCAGAATCTTTTGAATGTGTGCTGATAGACTTCCAAATTTTTAGAACCTTCACAGTGGAATATAGCTGTTGGGCTCATCCCATCACTACGGTTTTGCAGTGCCCCCTAACAGACTACAACATGCAGACTTTGACTGGCCTTTCTGGAGCAATCAGTTAGAGATTGCATTGCTTTGATTATACAAATTTATAAACCCACTAGTATAGATGTAGCTCTATTACTTTAAAGTACTTTATATTCTTTTATTTATTTATGTAAAGTACGGAAATTTATATCAACATGAATATGCCTTTATCAGGGCTTTCTAGCTATAACTAGACTGACAACAAAATGTTATTTGTGGAATACGTTTACTTATTACATCTAAATGCTTTACAGGTAACATGTTTCATTATATGACTTACTTTTTTCAACGGCTTAGCTGGTTCAATTTTTCTTTTCTTGGCTTGGTGAGTGGGAACAATGGTGGAGTTATGTGCATCATTTCTTTCTATAAGAATGATCTGCACCTTGTGTTACCTGCTTCATGTTTTTCTGTAAGGCTTCAGTTAAATCAAAGAAGGCTCTTCAAGGAGGAGGAGACAGGGAGCAAAACAATAATGGAGATAAGTAGATCATGAGAAGAACTATTAGCTGGAAAATGCTCCTGATAAGATCCTACCACATAAGCATGGTTTACTATCCCCAGTGCTGAAAGCCTAGGATCAGAGAATCTGATCCTTAAAGACGATGGTATGTGAAGCGAGAATCACTGAGCAGATTTTTGCATATTTTGCTATAGAGATGCATCTGTGAAACAGATAGATACAGAACTGCAGCAAGCAGGTTGGTGGTCCCACCCAAGAAATGGGAATGACCCTGCATTATTGACAGCAGATGTAATTTTAGGAAAGGAGATATGGGTACAGAACTCTGCTTTCTTCGCTCGTCTTACTATATACTCTATTCCTGTCAGCAATTATTATTTTTTTGTTTTGTTTTTCTATTTTTTGTTTTGAAGAAGCTGTTTCTTGAGCTTCTGCTGTCCATCAGTTACAGGTCACTGGAGATAAAAGTCTTGCAAGTTCCAAACCCATTTGTGACTGTCAGGTTAAAATGGCTGTTAAACAGGAGAATACAACACAAGACTCAGTGACAAGGCTGGAGGGTAAAACTGATTCCAAAGAATGACGCTTTTAAAAGGGAGAAAAAACCCAGTTACAACTATCTGGCCAGAATAACACTTGGCTGTGTATTGTGCCCACATCAACAAAAAAAATTTAAAATAAGTTATTTTAGAAAATATATTAACATTTTTTGTTATGAGATACCAGACTTTTCCTAATGAAATTGAAAAAAGCTGTGTATTTTTGTTACACACTGTATATTTAGGCTATTCACAGAGTGGATAGTCCAGCTTTATTCTGTGGTACCGGTTTATTCAAATGATGCACAGATTTTAATATGTTAGTTTTTTTCCTAATACAGGTCATTATTTGAAATGAACCCTCTCTAAAGGCATTGTTCTTCTATTGTTCTGTAATCTTAACCATATGTTTCCAAATACATGATTCCAGAGCTTGTTAAAAGCACAACTTTTTCCTCATCTTTAATCACATTATGGCTGATGATGTACATCTCGCTTACAGCTTTTCATTAAGAACAACTGACTGTGATAGTGCTACAGTAAAGGGAAGAATAAAAACACTCACTAGAGAAAATATTCTTGAGTTAAAGTTCTAGCTGGTGCATTAATTCACCTATATTTCACACAACAAATACTGTGGGAGTATTTCTCAGTTACCAGTTGCCTGCCTACTTGCCTGCCTGGCTTCCTTGTCATGGGGACTTTTGCCATCGCTCCCTTACGCAAGATCCCAGTGCCAAGGGTTTGCACTCCATGGTACAACTGAGGGCTAACTGACTCCTAAAATTCTACAAAGTGGGCAAATTAAGAGTGATCTGAAGTATAATAAAACTCCTGAGTTATACACAGAAAGTCTCTGACTGTACATTTAGACCGATGACAATGCGCTTTCAGTATGAAGTCAAACTTGGTGAGATTGTTAGGGTCATGAAACAGAATCTGTGTAACAACCGTGACATTTGCAAAATGTGCTATTACTACTGTACAGAACACAATTTCCATTGACAATCTTTATAATTAAATATTGGTTCAACAAGGCTGCACTAATTAGATACATAAATACATTTTTTGTGTTGACTCTTGGTAGTCTCACCAATGTTTTCTCCTTCTGCATTTTGTGTACTCACTATTCTGCAAGGTATCAGCAACCCTTGTTGAGTTTATGCCTCTTCTTTAGCACAACTGGACAGATTGTGGACAAACTGGACAGATTAAAACCATCTATTTTTATTAGGTTATTTTTCCTACACAGAACATGTATTTTTTTAATCATGGAATTTCTTAAGTGAATGCTTTTAGATTCAGTATTTGGATGTGGTGTTATTATAATTTCTACCGGTACAGGACTCGAATGCACTAAGACACAGACAAATAGTGAAAACTGATCCCTACAAACAAGGTTGAATAATATCAATAAACAAACATAACGAACACTATGAAGACAGCTTGATTAAATTAGACAGATCAGGTCTTAGGTTTCATAGCTATCACTTTGTTTTTGTGGTTAGAGAGATAACTGTTAATTATGCTGATATTATTATCAAAGAAATACCAAACTCTTTGTCAGAGATTTTTAAGTTGCTTAGGTATGACTGAAAGAATAAGGAGAAAAATATATAACACAGTAAAACGACTATCAACAAGAAGTAATACATTTATTCCACAAAGAAACTACACAGACCTACTGTATGTTTCAAGTAATTTCTTCAGCTCTTCCAGGACAAGTTTATATTATTAGAGGTGTTTGGCATTGGTTCTTTAAAACCTGATCAGAGATGAAAATAACTGCTTTCTCTTTGACCCCATCAGCAAACATATCTGTAAAGGCTGAACAAATTGGTACAATACATTTTACTTACCCTCATCCTTCCATTCCTTATTGCTGGTCCATCTTCTGCTAATCTCAGCACATACAAATCCATTTTGTACTCCCTTCCTCCTCGAATACTAAACCCAAACCCTTTGGCTCCTTTCTCCAAATCAACGGTGAAATAATCAAAGTCCTGTATAGACAAATACAAAATGAAAGACAATTAACCATATGAATGTCATGGTATACATTCAAGAAAACTTTAAAATACATGTCTTCAAAATTGCATCTATCCAATTGATATAAGCAAAGCAACCTTCAATGTACACTTCTGCACTGATAGACTTTGGCCATCTCTGAAAAGAGACTTTAGCAAAATGTAAATGCCTAAGTCTAAACCAACCTGAAAGGGCATAATCCAGCAATTGCCTGGTACCAAATGGTCTCTGGATGGTTTCCATACTCACCCTCAATACTTTCATGGTATTTGAGTAGAAGTGTTTATGTCTATGCAAGAAGTGCTAATTTGGCAAGTGAGGGAACAGGCAGTTCCTGTATAAGCATCATCACAACTAAAAATTAGTAGGAGAGACACCTCCTAAATTCTCAACAGAACTTAACATGATCAGCAGGCTGGACTGCATGGAGTCACAAAGTATGGTAACTCTCATCACTTCGGTTAAAACACGTGCCTTGAGGAGGAGGTGGGAAGTAGGAGACTTGAGCTTCTCCTTTTCTGTGTCCTGCAGAGACTGAGATGCATCTTTCCAGCTTTTTCCTTGGTGGACCCTAACCACCAGCCCTGTAGAGGGGTCTGGGTGGAAACTTGCTCTGTTGCTTCTGATCCATTGGCAGCCAGGATTGCAAGAGCCATGGGAGCAGGAAGAAAACAAGAGCAAGTTTGGGTTTGTGCAGACCAGTAGTTAGAGAATTAAACTGGAGATGGTAAGAAACAGACAGTCTAAGCATCTCTCTACATGCTGAGAAGCATCTTAGAGCGTATGCGTGTGGGGATAGGGATTTGCTATTTAGACACTGAAATGCATAGAATTTTCAGAGGGTTGTCTGGATCCCATTTAAGAATTTGGATATTTTCATTGATATGGTTTATGTGTCTGCCTTTGAAATAATGGACATAGAAACCATCTGTATATGGTTCCAGCATATAGTGTCCAGAAGTTTACATTCTCTTATTTAACATTTTTCTGGCTTCTTTTTTTTTCTGCCTTTGTGTAAGGGGAAAGGAGGATTTTTTTGAAAGTCTGAACTTTGAGCTAAATCCTCAAACTTTCAGAACTGTCAGTAAGTATAATCAGCAGAGTCTTGTCCAAGGTAACATAACTCTTCATCTAAGGTTTATTTCTTTGAATTTGTAAGATCATGCCTGATGTCAAAGAAACTAGTTGCACAAGCTAGTTTCTCCTCATCCAGACTATTACCAACAGAAATGTAATTTTATCAGTTAGGCTTCACATTTATTTATTCATTTATTTATTGAGATGAGATAAAGTCTTCATTTTCAACAACGCTGTAGAAATGCAGTCGGACCTAAGTACATCCACTGTTTGATGACTGTATTATGTTCCTAGGAATAAAAAAAAAATTGCTCTGCTGATGCAAAGGCAGCTTATTGTAGAACTTTTATTTAACTCTCCTGTAGCTTAGAAATAGCATTTATTTAACATTATACTCACACAATTATAACTGTAGTGTTATTTGACAGATCACATAGTTCTTCATTAATATTAACGGTTTTGAAGTAATTTCATCTACAGAAAAATAGTAACTCAGAGTAAAACCAATAAAGGTGCCTTTTTCTTCTATAATGTCATCTTTTTTAGCAATATACGTGATCTCTCCCTGCAGACCTAATGCTTTCTGTTTAGGAGTGCTGTAAGTATTTCAGTTTGTACCTGGGGCTGCCTGTACTCTGACAGAGGGTACTGCCTGGTGTCGGGCGAATGCTGCCTGTAATCTATCAAGGGCGGCTGCCTGTAGTCGAGAGGTGGTGGCTGCTGGTAATCCATCACCGGAGGATGCCTGTAGTCCAGCGGAGGCTGTCGGTAGTCCGTTGAGGACTGCCTGTAGTCTGTAAATGGAGGTTGCCGGATATCAGGTTTCACATCTTGTCTGGCTTTTACTTCTGACCTGTAACTGAGAAAGGCAAAATGACTTGGTTTCAGAAAGTGGCAAAACATTAAAAATATGCATTACATGCAATATTGAGGAGTGAAAGCAAACTGCCAGACTGCAAAATTGCATGAAACAAATTTTCAAAGAGAAGCAAAACTTCCAAGGGTAAATAGTCAAGGCACTGAAAAACAGTAAGCGCTTTTGAAACACGGACATAAGCAATTTTCACTCGGGTCATACTGTGCAATTTTTCAGCTCGTATCAGTGAGATCAGGATTAGGTTCAGAGAAACAGGAGCAGGAAAAGCATCCTGAATCCCACTTACCTTGCCTACCTGGAAGATGAAACTGCACATGAAAACACCCATAATAGTCACTACAAAATAAGCCCCTGAGTTTAAAAAGTGCTTTTTTTCCAGAATTAAGGTTTCTATAGAGTAAATGAAACATCAGTGTAGACATTTATAGCCCCTCTGCTTCATTGACATAAACTGTTATTATTGTAAGCTTCTTAAGGTTAGAAAAGGATACATTCTTTGTACTAGCTGCTATCTTTTTAATGAAAGGTATTCTTTGATATAACATCTGTTAATATAGTGTTTATTGGTATTATTGTACACTCCCTATGAAACCATCCAGCTACAAGCCCATAGCAGGTTATATCAGTAGGCACAAAAGTAACACAGGATGAAAGGAAAACAAACCTGGTTAATGAGGAATTAATAACGAATAAAATATTGCTTTAATTGGTAACTGGTTACAGGAAGATGAGTCCTGACATTTCAAAGAAAATGTGACTTTCTGTAGTACAGCAACTAGTTAATTAATTTACTCAGATGGGAATGAATGGCTCCCTTACCACATGGAAATCAGTGCATAATGCACAATTCAGGGTGAAGTAAGGAATGTTTCCTACTGCAAACCTCCGTACCTCAGCCGTATAACATGCTGAATGGGCACAAAGGAAGTCCCAAACCTTTTTAGCAAGGTAATTCTGTAATAGTGGTTTGAGCTGGATTTAACAAAGATTTTCACATAGTGGATGATTTTACACTGTCCCCTGGATGCTGAAGGAAATACTTTTTTCCTATACAGGAAATATACATTTCAAACTCTGCTTTAATACTGGTCTGGAAGTTTTCAGTTGACCAAGTGACCATTAATGTACATGTATACATGCAGATACATGGATGTATATAGACTGTGAAAGGAATTTTGAAATGTACTTACTGACTAAAAAAATTTACATTCTGAAAAAATGAGAGCATTGGTTTTGATCATGTTAATTTATGTATGAAAAGACAATCTAAAGAATCTAAACATTGCAAAATGTTTCAGATATGTTTCAAAACTTCATTACTTTATAATTACAGTAACTTTATGGCAAATCTTCCTACACACTAGCCTTAATTAGCTGAATGTCTAACCAGACATAAAAATATCAGAACTATTTCCCTTTGACTTTTCTGAGAAGATGAAAATAGCCTGCTACCACGTGTTCTTTTAAAACCTGTACATGGCATCTATAATAAGACCTGCATGTATACAAGCAATCCTCTTACTTTCTTTACTCAGTATCATGATCCTGTAAAAAGAAGATGGAGAACAAACAGGCTTACAGTGATACTGAGCCTTACTAATATTGGAAGTAAAAAAACTAGTTAGTATTCCTAAGAGTTTTAAATTTCTTATAGTATTTTGATTTTGATACAGAAACAAACTGTATATAAACAAACTGTAATCTGACTTACAAAATCTAGTGAAAAATGATACTATATGAACTATCAATAATAGAGGTTTTTCTGGAATAAAAGTCATCCTTAGGCAGGTTCCCAATATACGACCACAGCTGTATCCCAGAAGATGATGCTTTTTTTACAGTTGGAGGCACTGTAATTTTTGCTGAATATGTCGATGGTGACATGACCAATTATAGCTTACGCTTTTCAGTAAAACTATTACAGAATTTCTTTTTGGAACTTTAATTCATATAGTTTACTGGTCCCCTCTGAAAATTCAACAGACATTTAGTACTAACTTAAAACTGCGCAGAGATACTTTTGTGAAAGCTTGTCATTTTGTCAGAAACATGTGTCTTCCAGGAGGTGATCACTTTTGGAAAAAGTACTTAATGAAATACAAGGCAAAGAAATTTGCCGAGTGTGACTAATTGAGAGAAAACAATTTCAGGCAAGTGAAAGTGCTACATCTGTTAAGCAAGGAGAATTAGAAGGCATAGTGTCTAAATCGCAACTGAACTCAAGTATCTCCAGAAGCAAAAAGTTACAATTCTGTAACCAGCGCCTACTATTTGGGGAAGAGGGTCTTGATGAGGCATGTTGGTGACTGAAGATTAGCATAAAGACAGTCAGTGTAATCAGACTCATTTAACATGCCAAAAATTAATCCAAAGACTAAATAGTGTTGATTGGAGATCACAGAAAGTTGTACCATCCCACAGCCTGAGCATGCTTTTTACATATACAGCTTTTAATACAGCTGGGCACAAAATTTCTATCCCCCTACCACTTAATTTCCATCACAGATAAATTTGTCAGTGTATATGCATAAATTACACATGAGAAATTGGCTGGAAAATGATACACCATAGATAAAACCTGTTATAAAAATATCTTCCTGACTCCAGAACTCTAATAGATAAAAAAAGAAAAAGACGTAAGATAACGAAAAAAAAAGGCCACCTCACCATCAGATACCGATATACCCGTATTTTGTAAGATGTAGTGATATAAGAAAGTATGTTAGCAATGAACTTATTAGCAAGGAATACTTCAGTGTTTAGTTCCTTGGCAAACATACGAACCTGATGGACGTTCGAGGAAGTTTGGCGAGACCCTTGTTCATAATAACATGTTTCATACCTGAACAAGACTTACAGATCATCCTGGCATGCGCAATTCATGCCCTGCGAGCGCAATCACAGGACGGTGTCTTGTCAGAGGCGTTCAAGCGGTGGCTCGCAGCTGCCAGAAACAGCATGAAGACCCAGCACAAGGGTGTCCTGTGGCCCTCCCAGGAGGCAGAGGCTGGAGGAGCCGCTCTTACCTGTTTTCGTGTCCCTGCAGCTGGAGGGGCTGCGGAGGCGCTGGCTGGGCGACGGGGCTGTGCTGGGCGACGGGGCTCTGCTGCGCCAGGGGACTCTGCTGGGCCATGGGGCTGTGCTGCTGGGCCATGGGGCTCTGCTTCTCCGAGCTGGGGGCCGAGGCTGGGCTGTTCAGCTCTGCGTAATGGGAAGCTGGAGATTAAAGACCTGTCACAGCACGGCATTTAATAAAGGGCAAAGGTAGACGATAATCATTTTTGGTCACACGCTACATCTGAAAATTTATGCTTTGTCGCTTTTACTCTCGTGGGTTATAATTAGATTTTAAGACATCTGAACCTAATGGGCTCCTTTTGATAGTCTGTGGGATCTGAAATCTTGGTCACTTCTATAACTCCATTTGACAACCTCCATTATTTAAATCCCAGTTGAACAAGGCAAATGGCTTCCATGTTTCATACTTTCTTTTAAAGCCTAGAAATAATGATACATGAAAACTTTTTATTTTGAGAGAATGAACGATTTTATTGCTTTCACTAGTGTTATGGGATGACAGACTGTTGTCACAAAAGCTAAAACACTGGTGCACTTGTGTTAGCTCCTGCTGTCTTTGAGCTCAACAAGAGTTTCCTATCTTTTTTAAATCTTTGGGGACTGTGAACAGTAAAACCAATCTCAATAAATTCTGACTAACCAGCTAAACTGATGTTTTATTTCACTGCATTGTGCCAAATGACCAGGGTTTCATATAGGAACACTGCAGAAAATCAGAATCCTTCTTTCCAAACAACATAAAATTCAAAAAGACAGAGAGGATGGGGTAGGAAATATGGCTTCACAGCCTTGTTACAAATAAGGGATGTCAATCTTCCTTCAGCCTCCCCGCTGCACTTGTGGGAAGACACATTTGGCACTGAGATCATACCGAATGTATTTCTCCCAACACATTGGCACAGTTATTTTTCTCATCATTTACCTATTAAGAAGCGTAAACGAGACTCCACCCACAAAAGGACAGAGCACTGCAGAAGTAATTGCTCATGCATTATCAACAGCAAAGGTACACATTATATTTTTTTATTCCTGCTTGCAACAGAACGAATGAGGCCAGCGTGGCATGGTGCAAAGTGTCCAGAACAGACATGCGTATGGCTGAGCATCCCTAACAGCAATAGCTATGCACCATCCAGATATTGGCTAGTTTTATATTTGAATCTGGTTTGAATTTTGAAGGATTTTATTTTTTATTTTTTAACATGTGAGTTTCTCCCCTGTGACGGCACATTTCTAATGGCTCTCTACTTATTTAATTTATGCTCATGATTATTTAAAAAAATTTGGCTACTTTATTAAAAATCTTTTCAATTTAGGCTTAATTGTCAAAAAAGCTTGTCTATTTGCACTTAAAACACTCCTCATGCAGGCATAAGCAATACTTATCTGTGTAATTACTATGCTTAAGGCTTTAATTGCCCATTTTGCATCTGTGAGTCTCTTGTATTGCAAAGTTTCAGAGGCGAAGAGTGGGAATATCGTCCCTCATTTCTACATTACTCTCATAACTATGGATGAACAAGTCAAATCATAAGCTGCTTCTAAAACTGCTTTGCATTTATATGGTATTTTTCACCTGAAAGTATATTACAGAAGTATTAGATTTTTTCCTAATTTTATAAGCTGGGAAGCTAATATCAGAAGGCAAATGAGGTGTCCAGTGTCACGCAGTCACACAGGGTAGCCATGCCTTGGGCACAAATAATTTCTCACCACTAGCACTGGAGAACATTTGTAGCACTGCATCTCAGATGCACCTCTGCTTGCTTTCGAATTTAAGGTATCCATCTCTAACACTGAATTATTAGCAATTTGCTAATATGAATTAATCTGTGTACAAGGACTAAATAAGCTGCACAGACTGCACGTAGTGTCACACTTGTTTGTAGATGCTTGCAAAACTGACCTCCAGTGATCATACACCACTGATTTGCAGCTCTGTGGTGTGAATTCTGAACTCATGTATGTTTGTGTTTTTCCCTTCACTGAATTCATTTAACAAAACAGATAAGTTCCCCCAGCTGCTGTCCATGGCCAGTGTCAGCCTAGTTCCTTGTCCTGTTGCTGGATGCAGCAGCAGCAGGTGAAGGTCATCTAACAGAAGCATGGGTTATTAACTAATTATATTACTTACTGTGTGACATTCCTAGCTCTAATGGTATTTGTTGCTGAGATATAAAGCCACAATCTCATTAATATAGTACAATTCATACACCAGTACAGCACATCGCTAAACAAAAAAAAGCCCTGAAATCAACCCCAAACCCCATGAAACCAACATCAACAGATCTTCACTGATTAGCTGTGGAGTAATGACCAGAATAATGGGTCTGTCCCCGCATCCTCACCTTACAAATAAGATAATTTAGGGTTCAGTTCTTTCCTGCCTTGTGCGTTTATAGTGATAATACATGGAGGAAACTATCAAATCTGAAGTCTTCCTTCACATCACTTTGTCACAGGTAGCTGGTAGCTGAAGATGCCCGGTGACAGCCGTGGCAGTCTCTTGTGAGCCAAACTTTGGTTTGGTTTATGGCAGGATGTAAGGGAATGAACTCAAAACCTCTCTCTCTTGAAAGGTGCTTTTCCATGTAGAAGACAATTCGTCCAAAAGATATTAAAACTGACTCGCCCGTACTCAGCTTGCTCTCAGGTTCCTCCACATTTGCTTTAAATACCCTTTTCATAACTAGAAACCTTTTAAAGAATTCAGATATTATTCCAGCTAGTTCTAAGGCTGTAATTTTGGTGTGCTGTATGTTACAGCTGAGAAAGCGAAACAAAAGATGTTCTTTCAAGCGGTGACATAATTCAAGTTAATTGGAGGCTACTTAAAATTTTCTTCCTGTTTTTAAGGGCCATTGACTTACCCTCCTGAGGAATGATGCGAAGAGTTACACTGAGACCTGCATCTTTAATTAGCTTCACAATATCTGCATGAGGCATGTTAATAATAGACTGGCCATTCACAGCTAAGATCCGGTCTCCAACTTTAAGTTTTGCACAGCGATCCGCAGGGCTTCCATCAATTATCCGCCCTATTTTGTGGGGTACAGCTAGACAAGGAACAATAGTCACAGTTAACTTATGCTGCAACAAATGGTGATGTTCACAAGCAAAAGAAAATGAGTTCATTTGGAAGAAAGTTCTATGTGAATTAAAAACCAGCTTGTGTATAAACATAGAAGAATATAAATTCTTATACAATGTCATTTGCATTAACACAGTACAGATTTCACTAAAAATTCAGAATCCAGATGCACATATATACATGGCATATGCATATGAAGTCCAAAATCAGTTTATGGTTCAGCTAGTTTGCAAACCTGGCACGTAACAAGATAATAAACAAATCAGGAGAACAATAAGGCATTAAAACAGTGAAAGGGATACATTTGCACAGTAAGTAGTAGTCATAAATTGCCTCCCACCTTCTAGTTTACAGAATTTCTTTATTTGTATGTTGCAACAGAGGCACTACAAACATGAGTTATTTTATATATAAATAGATGTTATTACTGAAAATGCTCAAGGTTCACTAAATTGTTCTCCTCATCCATTCAAATATGTTAATTGATAAATAGAAATCATACTGAAGATTTATTGAGATGTGCAGCTTTCTAATTAGATACATGCCAGCATGAATTTACAGTTCATTATGAGTGCATAGACACATTTACTATATCAAATAGGCACCCCCCCTGCACATTCTCAAAACATTACAGATCAACTTTGCTTCTCCTTTTGCTCTTCTCTGTGGTTCTCCACCTTTCTGTGTACTCCATCCATGCTCTTGTTCTGTCTTTTCCCTCATTTTCCACTGAATTTTCTAAATATTACTCTTGATCTTTCTCCCAGTGTTTCTTCCCTATTATCCTTTGGTTTTTAACTAAATGCATGTACTATAGCCAACTCTTCTCTATATCTAGGCTTCCCAAAGAGAATGCTGTTTTTCTTTCTCTCCACTACTCCTTAATATGCTTATCACAATTAGATTTGACTATATATTCTATTAATAGCCTAATGGTGTCTGAGTATCCCTCACCAATCCCACACTTCAGTCTTGGCAAACTTAGCACAAAGCTGCTCGGCCTCATTATGCCCCTGCAACTGGTGTTCAAAACCAGTTGTGTTTCTTTTTCTTAAAATAATATATCCTTAAAATTCTAATATCTAAAGAGAACTTGGAAAAGGTGAAAGAAAAGATTAATCAAACTTTTTTTTTTAAATATATGGGCTATCAATGCTTATGTAAAACAATACCCTAACAGGAGATATGTTCAGAACACTCCATCACTGCGGAACAAATTTCTCAGCCCTCTGATAAACATTCCCTGAAGGTGATGGTGACAAACACAGATTGCACATCTCATGCAAAGTCACAATACACATACCTCAAAGCGACTTTTTTTTCTAGTATAGACACAAGTGTTGTTTACAGTGTTAACAATTTTCTGAGAACTAAAAATATAAGTGAGTAATAATATAAGTGCAAGCCATAATCAAACTGCATGCTTCTTTACCATTATAGTTCAGGCAAGAAGACAAATTATGGCTTCAGTAAAACGGACACAACTAGTGTACTTCAGAAATGTCTTGCTGCTTAGGAAATAAGCACCTAATTTATGTCACAACGTCTAAATCTTTCTGTGTTTTAAAATATACTAAGTATGAATAGCCACACTTTGTACAAAACATGCATTTATTTTGCCCTGTATGCAGATGTATAACTGCCATGAACGCATATCAGTAAGTAAACACTAGAAGAGTGACTTGACACTGAAACAGTTTACGTTCACACAGAGCCTTTCGCATCAAATAAATTCTTAAAGCATCACCAAGAATCATTTAAGCTAAGACTAAGGTGCTTGTTTCTGTTATATGTAATATCAAATCTGTCTGAAATTACCATGTCTGTACTACACACCAGTGGAGATCTGAAAATGAGACTGCCTTATATGAAAGAATTTAGTAGGAAGAAAGAAAGGGAAGTATTATGGCCAAGATGCCATAGTTAAAATTCCCATGCTTGCCATTTCTAACCCTAAGGAAGATGTTTTTGCTAGCCTAAATAATTAAGTAAAGGCATCATTTCAGCAGTGAGGCGGGTGGGTGGAAATCCAATTAATTTGGCAGAACAATTTTTGTTGGACTTCTTGCACCTGACAAGTGAATAGAGCAGATGTCTGCACGTTTGAGATGTCTTCTAAAATCAGTGCTGGAGGTGGGAGAGCCATGAAAGTCCGATTCTACTCCAAATCCTGAGAAAAGGGAAGGGAGGGAGAAAGAGGGGGAACTTCGTATTCCTTTTCTCTTCCTCTTAAGCCTAACGGCCTTTACCTTCTTGATAAAGGTATTGACTCTAAATGTTTTGGTATCACTGCCCTCCCTTCATCCTGCCATGCTATGAAATGATCAACAGCAGGTGACTTTCAGAACAAAGCTCGTGTCTGTCAAGGCACCTTTTCTACTGCACTTTTGTTTTTCAGCATTTAATGCTCCTCTTCTGAGGTTGTATTGGTGCAATGTGCTGTCATACGACCTTGCTGAAGAGTGGGTGTGGAACGCTTTTGCCGAAGGAACCTGCATCTGTATCAGAGTCTGCAAAGGAGACCACTGGTATGCTATATCAGGCTTTTATGGGCAAATCCAGTGAATTACTAACGAAAGTCTCAGCCATTCAGCAGAAGCTAGTTTCTAGGCATTTCTGGATAATATGAGAAGTTTTTATCTCCTGGGTCTCCTGGCTCCTTCCCTCCCAGTAATATCCCGAGGAGTTTGTGGTCTCTGCTTGCTCTCCCCAGTGGAGTTCTGCCTGAGCCCCCTCCTAAGCCACAATAACCTGGCCACCATGGTCCCTGCTGCTGCCTTGGGAGGGGAGGAGTTATTTAAGGATTTATTTACAAGCATGAGTACTTCTAAGGGGTGCAGGTTATCTGACGTGCAGGTTGTTCATGAAAATATGAACTACTTAGAATATGTTAGAAAAGTTTCAATTTTTAAGAGTCTTTGGTGGTGAAATACTTACTGTGAAGGGATAAGAGGGAGCTACTCTCATGGGGGATTAATTAAGTAAAAGCTAAGGAACAAAGGTAGAAATGAACTGTGAATTTCCATAATGGAGAATTTTTATCATTCAGAATGGTCACATCTAAAACAGGCGTGGAAGAGCTGTAAAACTGTCAGTACCGAGTGGGTTGAGTGAAGTGGCAGACAAGATCTCATGAAAAGAAATGCAAGATGATGCACACAGGGAAAAAATAACCCTGCCTGAGCTTAAGCAGAGATGAGCCCTAAATTGATTATTACCACTCAGGAGATCTTGAAATAAGTGTGCTTACTTCTCTAAAACATAAACTCAGTAAAACAGTAAATAGGATTACAAGAGTTAGAAAAAGAATAGCAAATGAAACAACATATTGCTAGTTACCACTGTGCACCTAAAGTCTGAGTATCCCTGGTAGTTTCAGTATCCTCATCTCAAAAATCATAGCACTGAGCTAGCAAAGATTCAGAGAAAGACAGCACGGCAGTCAGAAGCAGAACACAGTCTCTGCTCGAAGGAGTAGTCCCTGAGCTCGCTATCTGTGGCTTGAAGAGCAGGTGGGGCAACCTCCTGGAGGGCCAGAAGAATGAATGCATTCAAAAAGGGATTAGGCAAATTCACAGGGCTGGATCCACTGCTGATTAAATCAGAAAGTCCTGGTTGCCAAAGCTGAGGAGATGTCTGGGGAAGGTCCCTGTCTGCTGTAGGTGCTGTCCTCTCTGCCACTGGTCACGGCCGGGGACACCATGGAGCTCTGCAGCTCTTCGGTCTCTCCCAGCATCACAGGTCTCTTGTGGGGAAGAAACCTCCCATGTTTGGCATTTAATTAGGGCTTTGTTAACACATCATATTTTCTCTTAAATTGCACCTTCAGTGTTTTGTTTTGATCTAAGCAGAGCATTTAATAATGTACCCTTTTAAAGGAAGTCCCAGGTCACTTGACTGGTGGCAAATGATTCCACTCGCCCTTAAAAATTTTTACTAATCTATTCACACCTCTTTTAAGAATGCGCCACAAGCTGTTCTCCAAACATATGTACATTTTGAACAGTGGCAGAACGTGCCTGGATTAGACTCTGCAGAGAATTTGATCCACTTATTTCAAAACACAGAGTTACCTGAGAAGCACTTAATATTAGCAGGCCATACAGAAACTCTTGGATTTGTGTTTTTTTTTTTTTTTAAGAATACTATTATTCATGCTAAAAGTGAGCACAGAAAACAAGCTGCCCTTTTGCAAGACAATTCATTTCTTAGTTCTCTCAGACTACACAATGGATGAGACTGCAAAGCAAAAATATTATGGTAAACAGGGATTTATAAAAGTTTCTTTAACTGTTGAAAATATGGGAAATCAGTGAGATACAGTTTGTATGTATATCAAACATACAGTCCTTCAAAACAGATATATAGATTTTTTTTTCTCTAATACTATCAAGTCATCCAAAATGCGATACTTAAGAGTGATATATATGGATATTTACCTTAAGAAAAAAAAATTCTTCCAAGGCAGAAGTTGGAATTCTAGATCCAAAAAAACCTAGCAGAGAACAGCAATGCTGCAGAAGCATTTCCTAACAACAGACCTTATAATCGGATCTAATTTTTCTGCAGTGTGTTTTATGAAAAATTGGTGACTTCAGGGAGATTTGAATCCTGAAAGCACCAAAGCTTCTAAGATATTTGAAACCATCAACCTCTCCCTCTAAATCTCCCTCAGGTATTTACAGCATTTGTTCAGGAACACAAACTGAGCCAGCACTGGCAGCTGATGCTTTCCCGGAAGGCAGTGCAATGATCAGCTCTAAGCTCATTATCAAAAGAGAACTTAAATTAAAAAATTAAGAGACAAAATTATTTAAAAGACATTTTTGCATTTAGAAAGTGGATAGGGTCTGCTTTCAGTAACTTACTGATAACTAAAAATTCACATTTTTCTCTATATTAATATTTTTACTTGATAAAATCACACACTTTTACTCTCCATGATCCAAATGAACATCCTTCCTACACCTTCTTGTCATAGAAAACAAAGAGTAAATTCTGTGGCTTTACACCCGAGGGTCCATATGCTTGGGTCAGCTGTACACAAATCCAGAGCCATTGCTGAATACAGATACTGCTTCTAACACCATATACTTCTATCAGCCTCTTGCTTTTTGGAAATAAAAATGATTTCTCCTCACTTGGGAGACCCATATGCTGGAAATAGCTGATTGTAAGAAGATGTTACCAACAAATAATATTTTTCTGGCTTACATCAAGAAATTTTTTTACACCTATTCAGTACTTTTAGTCATAATTGTCGAGACTGTATTTTGTAGAAAGCAACCTTCCTGTTTTTTCCCCTATATAGTAACTAAATGTCAAAAATGATCAGTTAAGGGGAAAAAAATAAAACCTCTACTTTATCTATTAAACCCTCTGGCAGATAAATTCTTGCAATTTTTTCTAAAGTTGATGGATATAGATAGTAAACCAAGGAAATGAACCTTCCTGAGCCAGCTGTCCTTTTCAGTGCTATACAGCTGATCACATGAATATTTATTATATCCTCAATTCTCAAAAGGTGCAAGAGTCTTCATTCAACCAGCAGGCTCCAGCATATCAGATTTTAATTGGGAGAATATATTAAAAGTAAACATCTGTAATTTCATTGCTACTGAATATATCTAAAATTTGGGAAGCTTGAGTATGATGGACTTTCTATCAGGACTAATATTAGAATCAAGATAAAATATTTTCCTGAAATTGATGGGCTACTTTATGTGACACTCATTTGGAAAATAGAAATCTGTGACATGCTGCATAGTTGCAGATGACAATAATCCCTTTTGTTTATAAGGTTAATGAACCTATGAATTGAAACATCCCATTGTGTGCTGATATGGAGCATATTTACTTGCGTAGCACAGGCATAAGAAGCTAGGTGGGAAGGAGTGCACATACCTTAGAAATCTGAAGATCTAAGAAAAAAATAATGGAACTTAGGTACTTTAATTCAGGCTTCTCATGAAAGCAAAATGGGCCCTGTGGAATCATCAGAAAAACCTTGATTCCCTTCCCAGATTTGTACTAAGAAAACTGGCGGAGTTTGTCCTTTGAAAACACAAGAGCAGCACCACTAAGTCCAGATGACTTGTTCAGGAGCATGCTGGAGGACAGAAGTCGTCTAGAGAGGGGACTGATGTGGTTAAGATCCTCCATGCTTTTTTCTCCAAAAAAAATCAAAAAGCCAGTTGAGAATTTCATGCCTGCAAACTGCAACAATGTATTTTCAGTGATATTAAAAATCCCTTTCACTTCTTAAGGTTATTTCACTGTTATTAATTGCATATATTGATTTGAAAAACTAAATCATGTAACAATTTCTTTTAGCTCCAAATTATACTATCAGTTAAAAAAGCTTAGAAAGTGTGTTGTTGTAGCTGAAGAGGCAGAAGAACAGCTCAAACTTGAATATCAAAGCCAAGTAGAAGTGGGAGACCAGATTCTTTGCTCACAAGTCACAAGTATCCTCCACAGGGGACTCACGTTGCAGGTGGGTTTTCACTGCTCTGTTCCAAAGATCTTCAAGCTGGGGTAGACAGACAACCTCATTTCCAAAGCTCTGTTTTCTTCAGAATTTGCAGATTGGTCACAGAAAATTGTGTCCCCAGGCACCATCTTACCCAGGAAGAAGCATGGGTGAAATTGCAGCACAAATAACTGTCTCAGATCCCACAGTTATCATTGATCAATAAGCTGGTTTTTATCTCTAAGCTGCAAGGAGTTCAAAGAAATTCTGGGGCTGAATGGGACTTACTTCAGAATGCTGTTTTCTGCAGTCAGCAGAGGCTTATCTTGGATTTATGGTTTTTAGTTAAGACTGCACGTTTTGAGAAATGAGAGAAACTTCTTTCATTAGACTCTGTTTTATCACGTTTTGAAAATCCAGCAGTCATTGGCATACTCAGCGTAAGGGCAAATTAAATCTACAACTCCACTTTTGCTAAACAGGAGGAAGATTGTAGCAAGTATGCACAGTCGTCTGCCTTTAATTTTTTAAAAATTGTTTATTGATTGTGCCTGTATTTTCAGTTTGTGTACACTTTATAGCTGTGCTAATTGACAGTACCTGCTGCGCTAAAATTAATGGAAATATTGCTGATTTTCCAATTTCACTAGAAGTTGCCAGTTAATGAGATCTGTTCACAACACATGGTTTCTTTCTACAGAAATTAGGGTGCTAGGAGATTTACAGGGGATCACAAATTCTTCTCCTAGAGGGAGCTGCATCCCAAAGAAATGAAGTAAAAGCAGCAGGAAGATATGAAGTAGGCAGGGACAAGTGTACTCCATAAAGCTCTGGGACAAATTCATCCAGCAATCTCCTTTTGGCCATTTCCAGCTGTCTGCAAGTGCTTTTCCGTGGGATGCAGACAGTGAACTTATCTTGATACCCTACAAAACCCCACAAGCATGGAGTTTTACCACAAGGACTCACACTATTGAGTATTTTCCCAAACGTAATGCTGTCGGTAGATTAATTAATTCAGTTTCCATCTTTTAGTTGTGATGTGACATTCAGTAATGTCGTGTGAGGCAATGCCACCCCAGGCACAGCTGCACCTCCGTAGCCTCACGCGATGCTGCAGGATGCTGGGGACTTGGTGGGGACAGCCCCGGGGGAGCCCTTCCTCACAGAACCACACGCAATTCAGGTATTTTTATTGGGGCAAGCATGAAGATATACCTCAGGACAGGATTTCAGAAATAGGCTGTAGTTTGCTCAGTTTAGCCACTTAACTCTGCCACTGAACCAGGGCATTTAAAAGATGTTCATATGTTGGGGGGACAAAGGCAGTTGCCTGGGAAGATCTCCACAGAGCTGCGAGGTTATATCAGTCCAGATCCACCCCAAACTAAAAGTGAAAAACTAGAGTTAGCTTCCAGGCATTCAGCTGGGAACATGACACTGAGTCCTTTAAAGAAATACCACTGGAAATGACAAAATTTTGATAAACTGTGTGTAGCCTGCATAGCTAAAGAAAGCACAGAGTAAGGTCAAATTTAGGTGGCCTGTCTGGAGAAGGGATGGGAGCCAAAGCACCTTTTAATGTTGGAATGGGGTCTGGGGAAAGCATAATAATATGTTTTAGGGGCAGTGGAAGTTAATCCTTTCATTAGGAACAGGTCAGGAGCCTGCCCAGGTGAATTTTCTTTTTTTAATCTCTTAGCACTCTAAGATCCTCTGAGCTCTGCACTAGCCAAAACGACTTGCTCCTGGATGTACCACTCAAACACAGTTCTTTATTTATCCACTTTATCTTCTTTTACTGATATAATTTTGAAGCATGGCTGACCTTGTCTATGCCCCTGCTTTGCTCTGTGAAATCTCTTCATTCAATCCTTGTCACTCATTTTCCACTCCTGATCTGCCCCACATCAGAAGTGTAGTTTGGAGCAAGATAATCTCCTGTGCTGGATTAGAGAACATCCCAAGCAGTGCTTTGACAAAGGGGAGACAAAATTTCTACCATTATAGAACACAGGAAAAGAAATGTGCTACAAGAATTGGATGTTTAAGCAAGTAACAGTAAGTCAAAATTACATCCAGATGTAAAAGCTGGCTCCAAACTACTTAATAGTAATTTATTAAAATGACAGCTACTACAGTGCTGCCTATCACAAAATGTGAAAAAATACTCCATTCTCTAATTATGGCTGTAGTCTGCCCTTACTCTGTGCCTGTACCAAGAGTAAAAAAAATGCACTCAGTATTTCAAAAATTTCTGCAAGGCAAAGGCAGGTCTGTAAATCAACAGTAACCACAAACCCCTTGCAAAGCATGTTGAGTGAAAAGTTGACTAAGACCTTAAGCGTCTTGGAACAAGAATGACATCCTCAATTCTGGGAGCCCCTGAGCCTTTCGTGGCTCTTTTCCAGGTCAGAGGGAGCGTGACGCACTCCTAATAGGCTACGTGGGAGCAGCACAGGGCACACCCCATCAGAGACGGTGGGAAAGGGGTATGAGACTCAGCTGGAGCACTGCTACTCTGACTTCATGGGGCGGTCCTGCAGCTTCACAGCCAGAGCTAGTTTCAACTCCCCTGGCAAACACCCAGAAGATGAGTTTTTGTGGAACGCCTTGAGCTTTGGGCCAACTGCAAAGCAGCAAACCCATGAACCTGCAGCTCTGAGGCTAGTAGCAACTCTGTTTGAATGACTACCTCAATTTTAACAGTGCTTGAAGCACAAGCACCTAGTGACACAAGGTTCATGCTCCTGTACTGAGCAAGAGCTGTTGTAATTTGTTGGATTGTAAAACATAGTGTATAAGTGTGATTTCAAGAAAGAGGAAAATACTTTCAGTGCATGATTAATTGCCTTCTTGAGTAAAAGTGATGATGATACTTACACTTCCATGTCCTCAAGTCTTTTTCTTTTACAAGAAAGTAGAGAAGGGAATAGAGTTATCAAAACAAACATTCTTAAATCAAAGGAACCCTTCTTCACTTTGCCCTGAGGATGCTCCCAGTGAGAGGACTTCTTAGGCTATGCTATTCCTAGTAGTGTCTGGCACTAGATATTCCCTTTTCTGACCTATTTTGCCCATTTTGATTCTTTCAGAGTTGCCTTGCAGTTACTACATTAACATTTAACTGCGTATGTTTAGGATCTGTCTGCACAGCATCATTCTGTGCCACGTGGAGATGCATGAACTGGCAGTAAGTGCACTGGCTCTGAAACCAGAAACACTGGAAATATAGTACAACATTTCACCAAATTAACATACTACTGCTATGAGAATTGAGTCACTACCAAGGTGCTTGACATGGTGCCACGCAGATCCATATTTCAATACTGATGTGAGCTGTATTTTGGACATTACACCTCCTACATCCGGTTGCTACTTTCCTACTGTTAATACGCTTTCTACCCCAATTGTGCATTTTAATCAAAGGATATCAGGTTATCTTAAGCTGGAAGGGAACTCAGGAAGTCTCAGTGGCTGCTGCTGAAGTTTTTCTGTTTTGTCTTCTACCAAAGGGCCCGAAACTTGGATGCTGTATTCTAGACGGGTCCTAATGAATGCTGAGTAAATGGTGATAATAATTTCCCCTCAACGTACTGGCTATGCTCCTGTTAATACAGCCCAAATTACTTCACCCAAATAAACATTAAGTAAAGAAAATGAACCTCCCTTAAACTACAAATAACCAATGATTTTTACCCTGTTTTTATTACTGATGTCAGTGTATGCAATTTCAGCTTATTTTTTCTACTACAATTTTGGAACAGAATTCACATAGAAAGGGTAATTTCTTCTCTGTTCTGTCATTGTCTACAGCAAATGTCATTTTTTGGTTCATTGCTGTTCTTCTAAACTTAGGATTTGAGTGCTCTTTGGGATCACTGAAATTCAGTGCAGTTATTTGAATAAATTCGCTTGTCACTTCCACAGCAGACTGTAATTTTCATTTACTATTGGAGGTGTTCAACTGAGGTTCAACAGTGGCTACCTATGTAGTCGCCTGGGGAGAAAGAAAAGTACCTCAAGAACATGTTGGAGGGTAGGAGGCAAAGCAGGATCTTGAAACTGGGTTTGTTGTCCTCAGCAGAATACTCCAGTCACAGAACTTTTGGTTGCTTGGTCATTTTTTCTTTCTCTTCCTCTCCTCTTTCCCTCTCCATCTCCTCCAACCACAAACCCTATCTGTGAAATAATTTTCTTGAAAAATTCATTACTGACTTAACTGATTAATATGTATGTATGTCTCTCAATGTCCTCTACGGATTATTTTTTTCTTGTCTGATCTTCTGCAATGAACTTCCAATTGGCTATTACATTCAATAAAGTGAAAACCCAGAGTCCCAAGAGGCTAATTATCTATAGTTTTGTTACAGTATTAATTCTGGCAATCATGGAATTTTAAAATTCAGCTGAGGTAATACGAAAAACAACTCTTTTAATAACTGCATGGTAATGAAATACTGCAAAGAAGTTTTCTGAGATCATTTGCTATTGTGAGATATGGCTTTCCCAGTACTCTCCTAGCTGCTTTTCTGTTATGAATTTAGAAGAGCGAAGTTTGGCCCTAGAAGTTGAAATTATTATTTTATTTCCTCAGGAAGCTGTTTTGGGCAAAAGAACAGCTCCTTCGAAACATATTTTGAATGCATGGAAAGGACTGCATTAGGCTGCGACTTGCAAAATGACAAATGTTCTCACTTGTCTTGGTTTTTCAGCAGTGGTTAGCATTCACAGTTTCAGATGGATTTGGTGGGAGATGTGGATGTCTCTCAGCATAAAGCCTTTTATGCTTCCTCCTTCCAAGGGACTCAGCTCACAGTTGATTAAATGCCATTTGAAACTCCCAAGGGCACCCCTGTGCCTGCAGCTGCCACTGCTGAAGGGTCTGAGTCTCCTGTAGGTCCTATGTCACATCTGCCTGACCTCTCCCTAGAGGTACCTAGGACATCTCAAATGGCACCAGATGCCTACATTAAACCAGTAAGTTGAGCCCAGCAAACATTAGCTTTCTGGACAGAAAGTGGACTATAATCATTAAGGGCAGATTCTGACACTATATTCACCAACTCCCTGTGCTCAGTCATAACTCTTATACTATGTATAGTCCAGCTAATTAAAAAATCAACCTCCCTGGACCTCTGTCTAACCAGTTTTCCCATTTTCCATTTGCTTCTGCAGTGCCCTAACTGGACAGCTGCTGTCGTGTGGTTTGCTGTGATCTCAGCTTTCATTTCAAGTTCCTGAACTTCATCTTGATTAAAAAACCAAAAGTATAATTCAATTGCTTGTAGAGGAATAATTTATTCACATAACCCTGGTAGTTACTTGCAGAGTGTCTCTTTGGGATAGAGGAACAGAGAAAATCTACTTTGTGGGTGAATTCTGTCGTACTCTGACAGCCAAATGAGTGTGTGAAGCACAGAACCTCGGAGGCCAGAATAACCTTTGGTTTTGTCCAAGACACAATAGACAAATCGTGCCCCTGAAAGCAACCCTGAGAGTCCCTTCAGCTTTAATCTGTGCAGTGATTAATTAGCAGGTGTCAGGTTTTAATTTATTTTTTTATTAGGGGTGAACTTGGAAAAATATAAGCTGAAAAATGTGATTTACTTACTTATTGTGGACCCAGATTCGGGCCTGTTCAGGGAACTGATGATAACAAAGCCAAAGCCTTCGTTCTCCTTGCGGTGGATCACAACGTCACTGGTTTGCAGGCTGTGAGAAGTGAAGCCCTCGGGGGGTGTAGCATTGCTACTAGAGACAGCGTGATTACTGTTAGCATAAGTAGCATAGTCACTTCTTGGAGAACTGTGGTGCGTAGACACCGAGCCTGGGCTTCTGCCATTCTCTGGGCATGGTTCTCCTACAACATAAATCACACCAGTATTACGGTCTGACTTGCTCAGTGGCTTTGTGATTTACACTACATTTGCTAATGCAACATGAATACAGTTGACTGTCTATAGCCCAGACTACCGCAAGTATTAAAACAGGAGCTGTAATAGATGCAGAGAGACAGGAATCTACACAATTATGCAAAACATTCAAGGGCAATCAGATAAAGCAAGCATGAACACTCACTACTAAGCTATCTACGAGAGAGGAAAGGAAAATAAGAAACAGTGGCTATCTGGATTGCAAAAACGTTAGCAAGCACTATTGCCTTGTCTCTGGTTGATCTGTCATCAAGAGGAAAATTTGACCGTCTAATCCAATATAAAATTATTTGTGTTTGGATTAAAAGAATTTAAGCAGGCAGCTAACATAGAGTAATTAGGATTAGCTGCATAATGTTCTTACAAGTTGATTAGCATGCTCAAAAGATGTTCATCGAACAGAGCAGTTATACAATGAAAAACAATCACAAATAGTTTTTCTGTGGGTGGCCTGACAGAAGCAGTGGTGATTTAAAGGTTTTGAAGATGCTCTTGTGTGGCGAGTTCGAAAGGGCAGAAGTGAAAATGGAGTCCATCCACACTTCAGAATTGCTTTATAGTAACAAGAACAGGGAACAAGTTAAATCTTGTGGGATTGCAGACTTTTTTAGCATTTTGGCAATTGAAAACAGTAAAGTTACACTTCCAGATGGGAAAAAAGATTTATATTACTCGCAGATCTAAGTTGTTTACACAAATCAGTATTTATTGACAGTTTTAATACAGAACTTTCGGATGACTGTAAGTAATATGTTTTCTGTTCGGAGCCATGAGAGTGGCAGAGTCATTCTATTGAACATGTGAAGAGCTTACTCATACACACATACATCCTAGGAAGAGAGCTTGCAAATTAGACCTTCAGTGTGTATATATTAATAAAATAAACATCATCCAAGGACAAGCTGTTGTTTTCTCAGTCAGGTGTGTCCTTTAGCAGTCCGTCTGCAACTATGAAATAAAGTGATTAGAGAGAATAAAGAGGAAGAAAAACAAACAATTATTATACTCCTGCATTAGAATTGAAAATCTCCAAGAGTTATTGAACCAAATCTGCAACTAAATGCCATAGTCAGTGACAAGAGAGATCTCATTTTCTGGCTGTCATGTTTCAGAAAGCTGAATATTGTTTATGTCAGTATGGCTGCAACAGAAAGGAAATTATCTTACCCTGCAGAATGACCAAGAGCTGGCTTGGCCATAAAAGAATGCAACTGAATGCCATTAAGTATAAGAAAAGAAAGATAAAGGAGGAAAAGTTTAAATGGCTATTCAGTTGTCAGCTGTGCAATAGATATTCATCAGAAATATCACATTTTCCTTCTGCCTGTGAAAAAATGTCATTTTAATATGCATTGTTCCGAATACCACATTTTCATAATCAAATTGTTTTCCAGAGCTTGTGAGTGGTGATTTTCTGTTCCAGATCTGGGTAAGTATCTGTGCAAAAAGGTGATTCCAGGCAAGGGCTAAGATAGGTGCATCAGCTATCAGGCAGGTAAGGAAAGCCCCAGAACCCTCTGTTGTATACATTCACGCTAGTGAGAAATTAACACGAAATCAATTGGCCTGATGCTTTAGTATTGCGTTTTTCAGCCATGCCCAACATCAGTCATTTAGAAAATTTTCCACAAAGCTTATGTTGTAAGACACCAAATTAAAATCCTGTTCAGCTCCCGAAATGCTTAAACATGAATGAGTGACACACTATACTCCCTGGTGTGGCACTCTCAAGGCCCAAGAATAACTTCAGGTGTTTTACCAGCTTGCTTCATTTTCTGTGCTGGGAGACCAGAGTGCCTAATAGACCCTTTTATTTAATATTTAACAAGCAGCAGCGAAGGCTGGCATCCGCTCTGTGCTAACCCTCTTGCTAATTTTGCCTGCAGCCTGTACAGCCGGCTGACCCGGGAAAGGTGCTAATCGCAAGCGCTCGGCGGATTACCTTGGTTATTGGCCATTTTCCTAGTGGTGGGGGAGCTGCGAGGGGGCGTCGTGCCGGGCGGAGGGGGACCTTTCTGGCTGGAGGACTCTGGAGTCAGTAACAGAAGAAAGTCAGTCCCGCGAGAGCGCGGCTGGCAGGGATCTGCGGTGCCGCAGTGGGAGGGGGACTGCGAAGACGAAGGTGAGTGGGAGGGCGGCTTTTTGGCAGGGGAGCGAAGGGGAATGGCGCAGGCAACGACAGCGGATCTAGGGCACGGGGAAGCAGAAGACAGGACAGGCTGGGAACGTGGTTTTGCTCATTTCTGGTGCCTCAGCGAAGTGTATTCACCACAAACGTTTTAAAAGTTCTTAAATAAACTTCTTTCCTCCTGTAAGCAAAGGTTGCAATGGAACGGCAGCAAATTCTTTCATTAAAGCTTTAATAGATGCTGCCACACATTTTTCGAGGTTCCAGTGTTTTTCAATAATTGAGACCGAGCTAGTCTAAAGGTTTAACTTACTTCAAAATCTTCATATTGTTTTATGTTTATTTTCTGAATGTGTCTGCTTGAAGGGAGGATCCGGCCCTGTTCCTAGGAGCCGCCTGTGCCTTACAAAAGGTTTTCAGCCAACTTGCACTGCAGTCAGGGGGGGAAATTCCAGATGACATCAGTGAGACCAGAAATGGGCTTTTAACACATACAGGAGTGAAATGAGTTCCTGCCCTAAATGGTTAACAGTCTTAGAGCCTTTCCCTGATTGCTTATTGACACGGTCAGCTTTAACAGCTTTAACTTAGGTGAATGTTTTGTCCCAAAAGTGGACAAGAGGAGACAGCACAGACCAAGACAGCATGGAACAAATCCAGAGCACTCATGATCACCACACCGGGTTTGCCAATATTGTTTCCACTTCTGAAGGAAACAACACTCAGCTGTAGTGTTTTTGTCACAGAAACATGGGACACATATTTACAATTATTCTTTCTTCAAAATGACACAAACATTCACTTTGATTTTAATTTTCTCTATTTTTTTAAAGCAGCACCTGTGTGTGCTGCCAGCATTGAGATCTGTTTGTCCTTTCACCTTTCCCAGCCTTCACTCACCCGTGGGTAGCACCTTTCTCCTCACAGTAAGATTCACTTGCCCGTTTCGGGCAGCGTTATGCATAAGATCAATCACATATCGGTGGGTTTTGCCGGCCACTGGAATCCCATCTACGTACACCAGCTCATCGCCAGGATGGAGACGACCATCTCGGTCTGCTGAGCCCATGGCAATTACTGCTCCGATGAGAATCTAGGCAGCAAAGAAACAAAATCCCATCATATATACACTGAGCCTCCAATTCAGTGCCATGCATGTTGCAGTGATTTTTCCCTTTCTTTTGAAATTAAGCTAGAGATTCAGTGCAGGTGAAGCGATCTGTCTGTGTCTGAAAGCTGTGCTTCTTCTCTGTGGGTATGATTGAAGATGCTTCCTTGCCTTTGGTAAGAAGATAAGATGTTTCCTGCCTGCGTAGGAGTGATACACCTGAGAATCCTGATCTACCTGATATCTTCAAATCAAGACAATCTGTCTATAAGGAGTGTTGAGTTTATATAGACTACATTATGCAGAAGATCTAAACAGATAATGCCACGTAAGGGTCTTTTTGAGTGAAAATTAGTTAGTCTGCATATTTCTTATCGAAGGTTCCTCACTGCTGTGTGATTTAAGCCCCTGGAGTAATATACCATAGTGGTGGAAGTGTATTGGAAGTGTAGTGGAAGCGACCCCAATACACAGAGTTTGCTTTGGGACTCTTTAGGGGAAAAGAAGTGCTATATCAAATATTTTTACTCATAATGAAGAATTTCTCAGGTAGTGGTTGATTAGCAAAAAGGAAAAAGAGGAAAAATGTCAGCTTACTCTGGGCAGATGTTTTTTTCCCAAATAGACATTTAAATGTAATTTGTATGGGACATATAAACTAGCAAAAAATCTGTTCAAAACCTTTTAATGACTTTCTCCACTTTCTATGCACATAAATTCACATAATTTATTAGAAGAAGACATATATATTTTCCCCGTGGAATAACTGATAGAACAGTTGAGATTGATTCAAACAAAACCTGCTTTCTTTGAAAGAATTTTAAAGCATTCACAGCACGTGTTCCAAATTTTCCTTTCTCTTGTTCAGTGTGAGAGTGAGCACAGAATGATGGATATGACACGCCGTGTGACAATCCGCTTTAAATAATAAAAGATAAAAGCTACCAAGTATTGCTTTTCATGATGAACGGCAAAGGCTGGATGTGGTAGTCACACAGGTGGTCTTGTGTTTTTTTGTGGTCTTAGCTGCAGAGTTGCAAGTATCCCAGCAGAGTGTTTAAATGAAACCTCATGTCAAGCCTGGAGAATTTTCCCTAGTTTCCAGCCTCCCTTTGGCTCACTTTTGCTTTCAAAACTTAGCAAAGAGAGAACACGATAACGGCATTTTCCTGTTTCCTGGTGTTCTTGGGATCCTGTTAAGCAGTGCCAGGCTGAGTTGCCAGACTCTTTCAGGTTCTCCATTCTGTTCTTCAAACAGTGAAAGAATATACCTCAAAGCTTTGGAAAATTCTTTGTGCAAAATCCAACTATGAAATACGTATTTATACTCCTTTACTGGACAGGAAAAAAGCTATCCAAAGCTACGTTTAGCTAGATCTCCACAAAGTATTGTCAAAACCTTTTCATTTGGGCACCTTATATGAGAGAATTTTTTCCTGGTTATCTTGGGAAGAGATGGGTGATAATACTCTGCAGCTTGGAAGATGGTAGGGACTGCCTTCGTCCTTTGGTTTTATTGAGCATTTGCAGTTTCTTTACAATTGGCTGCCAAAGTATTGAACAATTTGTGCATCTTTAACCTTTGGAGAAACACAAATGCAGCTCACAGCATGGTAGGTCATCAGTATCTACAGCATAGTGCAAAAACTCTTTCTAGTTTTGACTAATTAAGTAATTATTGCTGGTATTTCACATGTCCACAGTGGAATGTGGTTGTGTTACTCATGTTGGTGGTGGAACTGACTCCTAACATAAGCAGCGGAGTCCTGCTTTAAACACTTCAGGTAGGTGTGTTTGTCAATATGATGGCCACCATATCTGTTACTGGGTATATTTAATAGCAGGAATAGCTTAATTTTCCTTCTTTTTAATTTTCTGTGTCTGAACTTGTTTCTTATCCAGTATCTGCTCTCATTTCATGGCTGAATAGTTTCCATAATAGTTATAAATTCTTCAAGCAAAACACGAATTGGAAAAATATTTATCAGGATTATATTACCTCTGTAATGCAGTTTCATACTGGCATGAGACTCCTTTGAAGGTGTGAGGAAAAGGATGACGACACGTAGGCAATAGTGAGTTGTAGAGAAAAGGGAAAGTTTCACCTATTGCTTGAGATTAAGCATGAGAAATTCTGGGATTAGGAAGATTGTGACAGAGCATAATCTGAAATTTTTTTTTAGCCTGGGTCTATTAAGTCATACACGTTAATCTGTTTTGATACTGAGTTTCTTTGGAATTCTTGGTAATTATTTGACTTTATGTTTCAGTTTCTCTGAATATAACACAGTAGCTTCACAGGCACATAGTAAAATTTAAGTAATACACATCAAAGTTGTGATTCATCTCACCTAATTTTAAATGTCTGTGATGTCTAAATCCAAGATACTCATCTGAACTCTGTCTAATCACTGCTAAAAATAGGAGCTCCTAAGGCGTGGTCTACACTATTCTAACGTTTTGCTCTATGGGCATCTGTTACGTCTTAGAAATGTCTGTTTCTTGGCACTGATAATAAAAGGAATATAGACATACATCTTGCAGGCATTTTTGAGAAGAATCCCAGTCAATCTGTGTTGAAAAGGTGAAACTCTTAGTGTAATTATGTATACGTAGCTGTGGTTTTGAGTTTGAGCTGCACAAATATATCCAAAATACTTCTCCGCTTTGGGACAGCAATTTGCAACTTCAGTAAAGTTCCAATTTACATATATTTGCAACCTTTCAGTGATACTATAATTCACCGTAATAAAGTCAGATTATCTCTAACTCCTCAAGTTACTGGGAGACGTGATAAA
The DNA here is from genome assembly GCF_030936135.1 of Gavia stellata. Classification (NCBI taxonomy): domain Eukaryota; kingdom Metazoa; phylum Chordata; class Aves; order Gaviiformes; family Gaviidae; genus Gavia; species Gavia stellata. The sequence continues at coordinate 13,626,050 of NC_082597.1, read as the reverse complement.
TACCTGTGGTGGTATGGCCTCATGAGATTTGAGAGGTGACTTGAACTGGCACAACCCACAGTCTTGCTATTTGAAATGTCTCAATAAATTGAAGTCTTTCCTTTGGAAAACATCTTTATGCTTACAAATATAGAAAGCGGAGTAGTCCAGCAGCACTTCTAAGGTGCCAGATAGCTGATATAACTAGAAGGAAACTAAGCTACAATCCCTCTATAGTGTCAGTATTATTCTTCTAAAAAACTTTATGTGGATTCCGCTTCTTTGAAAAATTTATTGCCTTATGCTGAAGAATCCATATTCCTTATTAGAAACCAAACCACAAAGACAAAAGGCAACAAAAGCTTCCTTTTATTCTGTTTTACCTGGCTGCACAGCAGGAAAGCTGAAACAAACATTTCAAAGTGGCTCAGTTCTTGTTTCATAGGAAATGCAGGGGTTTGGAGGACAGGAAGAAACTGCCTCTCCTTTTCTGGAGGTAAAAGGAATGGGAGGCTGCAGGTGGGCTGTCCATAGGGGAGCAGGGAAGCAGTGGAAGAGAGGGAAAACAGAGTTAAGAAGTCTTGTATTTTGAATACAAAATAGATGGAAACAAAAAAAAGTGGAGTACATCTGTCTTCTTTATTAGGGATGAATTTGAGCAGTGAAAACAAGTAGATGGGCAACAAAGAGGGAGTGAGAACTGAGAAGTTCAGCACTGCAACACCTAGCTCTAAGGAGGTGCCTTTTTGTCTCGTAGGATCCTCAGCCTCAAGCTAGGATCTTATTCATTCCTGAGGACTTTGAGACACGGTTTGTGGGGAGACATAAAGCCTGCTAAATTGATATGTCTGGTGAAAAACGCTTTTGTATTTGCAAGCTCTGAAATAGAGATAGCAACCTTGAGGCTAAGTGCAGGCTGAGAGCAATTGTTCAGCGGGACAGTGAAGTGTCTTAGAAGGCAGTTCACAGAAGGCAGCATTTTTGGTCCTGCTCCTCAAAAATAGCAAGGTGCTTATCTCTGCACTTGATATCCAGCTATGACTCTTCGACTTCAGACAGTAAAGCCAGGTCAGTCCTTTGCTGAAAAGAAACTAGAAAGAGCTGCTTCCTCTGTAACAGGTCAGTGCATAACGCATGTAGCTGGGGCGAAAGGACTCATTTCCAAATTCCCACTCTACTGGATTGTTGAGCAGAGACATAAATTCAGGTGTCCCACAACTCCGGCATGTATTCTTAACCGTCAGAATGTTAGATATTCTAAACCAGTTTTCTTGCAGTCCTTTAGGTTGAAATAAATCTGTTTTATATAAATAATCATCTTTTAGATGAGGCATTTGAGCTGCACTTTCCCCCATGAGAATGTAATAAACCTCCAAACTGCAGAGTCAGTCAGACACTCAGTCTGTGACTACTTAATTATCAATCTGTAATGAAAAAAGCACCAAAGGAGACACCAAGATAGACTTTCCCAGAATACTGAGCAGCCTTATAGCCAGGGACGCTTTCCTAGGAGATAGGAAATGCCACTAGACACTACTGTCCGAAGCAGGTCGAGGAAGATTTCCAAATCTTCCACTACTGCCAAATCTTTGCAGGATAAAATGATAAAATGGGATATTTCATCTAGCTACTAACAGATTTCCTTTCTGGCTTCACCCAGTAGGCAAGCTTTGAGAAGGTATAGTGGCTGGGCCGTCCAGAAAAGACAGGAAAAATACTTAGGTGGAGAATGTGAAGATGGTGGCTCAGTGGCCTCATTTTATGTGAGCTGGGGCATTCTCCATGGAAGAAAGTTAGATGCCAGTGGGGCTTCAGGCACACTGCAAGTGTAGATGGTGATACAGTGTTGTTTTGAAGTCCTTCTGCACAGCTACACCTTATTTAGCTTTGAAAAACCATTCCAAAACACTTCTTCTAAAATAGGGTCTCTGCATTTCAATCAGCACTCAAAGCACCATTTTTAGAATACAGTGCATTTGTTTCTTTTTACGGGAGGCATCAGTAAACTATTAATATTTATCAGTACTTTGACAGATGTTGACAATTTTAAAATAGAATAGCTTTGTTTCTCAGAGCCATTTGTTGGTCAATGTTAATGCTTGAATGACGGCTATATTATTCTATATGAATTTGAGTATGGAATATATAAGTCTGTCAACCAGTTATGCATTATCTCAGAAATGTGGTATACAGGACTCAGACTATGTCTAAGGTTGTGATAATAAAATTTTATTGGTATCAACTTCGGATTAGGTCTCACTGACAAACCACAGTTACATCATCAAAGTTATTCTGAAGGAGTACTAATTCTGCCTGCCCTCCCAAAATTACAATATTTATATATATCAGTGATTTACCAAAATATGCACACATTTCTTTTAAAAACTGCGTATATCTTTTATTTTATGTATTATTTCACCTGCAATGATTCTATGTTGGTTTTGTTGCCTGATATTTAGTTATGGGTATGTCTCCCTTCTAATGGTATAAATCCACTGGTTTTATGCCTGATGCATCACGTGATGTCATCTAACCTGGAACACGGACTGCCATTCCCTGGCGGGGCCTTCTGTGTTTCTGGAAATAAGCTGCATTGTCAAGAGCACCTTTTAACCTTATACATATATATAATATGACTACATTGAACACAATTATACAAAGTCTTACAAAATCTGAATTTTAAAATCTTCTGCTTAAACTCAGTTTTTGAAAGTCAGGATTAAAAGATGCCAGGTCATGGTCTGCAGTAAAGGGCTGGGTGACGCACTGGTTCTAACTTACTTCCTTCTGATTCTAACTTAATTTACTGTGACATCTCTTTGATGCGGACAATTTGAGAGTCCTGTCTTTTTCTATGGTTGAACAAAAAAGACATTTTACTTTTAGTCTTTACATGGTGTTCATTTGGGTTCAGCTATGCAGTAATATCCTTCTGACCTTTACACAGATTTTTGAGTTATAAAAAGGAAAGTCAGGAAGAAATAACTTACAGGCTGTCCAGGCTCATCTCCTCCCAGGATTCTGAAGCCAAACCCAGACTCCATTCTCCGAAGGTGAACATCCAGCTCCTTGTAATCGGGACCTGGTTTAAAGGGAAATCCCACTGAGCAAAGCATTTTGGCATTGTCTTGAGAATTTGCACCATCTTCCCTCCCACCTTGTGTTCATTGCACATGACTAATGGCATCCTGGTTAGAGCTGGTGGAAACAAATGGGACACAATGTGTTGTACACAGACAAGGAGGAGATTTGAAAATGTAGGTATCTTGGAGGATGATTATGTTCAGTAGAATACACTAAACCAAGCTAGAACACATTCACAGGAGAACAGTACTGGAAAAATCTGTCCAAAATAGAGGTTATAATGGTGCCTTCTTCCTACAACTGACTGCATAATGTGCTAATGTTCATTCACCTCTGGCATTTAATTTGTGTTTTCCTTGCAGTTCGTTAAAACCTAAAAAGAATAAACTGAAATGGGAGATAAAGATACATAGAAAAATTATCAGTGCAACTTAGAAAAGATGAATAATCATTACAGGCCATTTTAGTTCCACATACAGATATAAAGCAGTATGTCTTTTTATGTAACGTAGCCTTTAAGTATTCTGCTTTCAGGTAATACCCTCAATAAAGACTTTTGACGAAAGCTATCATTATAAGCCTCTGAGTCTTAGGGTTTAAATTGAAAGCCAACATCATTAACTTGAACTCCTTAATGCTACTCAATTAAAGTCTCAACAGCTTTATGAATCATTAAAATTGTGCTTCCATATGCCTGTGTAACATGCCTGTAAATATATATTCTGCCCTGGAATGTATCGTTTCAGGAATGCAGTGTTTTTTAAAAGTCAGTTTCTTGTAAAAGTGTCCGTAGCTTCATTGTTTTGGGTCTTGATGCCCTCAAAATACAAAAAACAAATTTTGAATATAATTTCAAAAAGTATAAAGTAAAACAGCAAGAATTTAGAGGACTAAAAGTTGTCTGTTTTGACTATCGCTCTGTCTGAATGTTCAGAGATGCCTTAGGCTCATCACCTAAAGCAGGACAGTGATTAACAGGAATGGTCTTTCGTACAAATTGCACTCTGGCCTATAAATTGTGGCAGCTTTGTCCAATGTCAGCTTGTTGCCAACTGCAAAAGACAAAAAGCGTTGAGTAGGTTTATTTCAGCAAACTGTTCATAGTTTCTCCAGTTGTGCCTTGTTTTCTCAGGAGAGGAAGGACTGCAGATAGCTGAAATACGGTACTTCAGGAACTCTAATTTCAGATCCCCCCCCAGCACCATCAATGGGCACCTCACCTGCAAAGGGGGCAGATCCCAGTTTTAGTCTGGGATTAAAGCTGATTCAGTTTTAGTCAGGTCTTGCAAAGACAGAGACACAGAACTACATGCAGTGGCTCTATACTATGACTGTGCAATGAAAATCCTCTCTAGACATCAGCATGGTGCATTGTTTCAGCAATGTATATTGGTATGAGTGAGACTGAATCACAAATATTTCAGTTGGTAGAATAAAAGTATTACCGTTCCCTACCAACTTGCTTCTCATGAATTTAGAAGACAAAGCCAAACAGATCCTAATAGCTTATTATCCTGATTTTTTTCAGTTTATTTGGTAAGTGTCTCAACGGTGAATAAAAGAATAAATGAAGTTTGTGCATGTACGTTATGTTAACTTAATGCAAAGGTTATTTCAAAATTGTGAGAGGCAAAGGAATTTTAAGATGAAAGCAGTACCTTATCTTTACCTGATTTGCTGTGCCTAGGTATAACAAGGATGGGGCTTAGTACTAGGGAGAGGGCTTTGTAGATAGACACAGTAGGATCACCATTTATAGCCCAGGTCTAACACTCAAAGGCACTGTTTCCAACAGTCTGTCGCAAAAGAAGCACTACCTTTATTTGCGCACACATGAATGAATATGCACAGTTGGGAATACATTAAGAAAGTATAAGAATGTCAAGTTGTGAAGAATACAAGCTCTGGCACGCTGAGATGAAAACGTCCCTCAAACACATACATTGACAAAGCTGATCCAAACCAATGTTGGCACCAGGCTCCAAAATAAGAGGTACTATTTTTTTTGAAGAGAGGCTGTTTTTCTACCCATTTAGAATGGAATAGGTAAGCCAGGCTGACTGTGAAAAGGTTTAGGCTAAAAATACTATGCATGGGCATACTTTTCTGTGAGCTCTAACGCAGTTTAGGAGCCTTTGGATTAACTGACTATGCCATCATGCTTGCCTCCCAAATAGCTGGAAGTCTATGGAGCCCATTGTCCGCCAACTCTTACCAGGTCACTGAAAACTGCTTTTAAAAAATAACGTTCTTTTCTGTCCCATCAAAAAAACAAAACATGGTACTGGAAAGGATCCCTGGGTCATTTAGTTCAGCTCCCTGTCATTGCAAGCCTCTGTAGGCAAACAGCACACAGACCTTACCGGTACAGAAGACACTGGGTGCCTAAGCTTTTTGGTGGCCTTTGTCACTGTGTCACCTGCCTTATTCAGCATTTCACTGATGGATTGCACCCCATGATTTTACTTACCTTTTCACAGTAAAGTCATAGTATCTCCAGCAACTGACTGGTATACTTAAGGAGCGTTTCCTTCACTGCTGTTGCTGGTTGTTTCAGCTTTCATGCTTGGTATGATATGACTCCATTAGCTGCACTGACAAGCTCTCCATTGGTCTGGAGACAACTACACCGTAGATACCTGAAGTTACATGTCTGAATGTGGACCTGATTTCCACCCTTAGTTTTTGTGCTTAGGTCATTAATGAAAATAACACAGAAAACTTATCGCAAGGCTCTCCACTAATATTACCCTTTCAGTCCAGAAACTGTTCTTTTAGTAGAATTGCTTATCTGCTTTCTAGCCATTCCTCTTTACATTTTGTGCTAAGCACTGTCTTCTCCAGGCTAACATGGAAGTGCTTCAATTATAACTGGCATTTTGCAAATCATTTAGTTGAAGACTAGATTGATTAAACACCTGTTCTGTGATTCTGTGAAACATGCATCGCTTGTTTGGTGCAAAAAGTCAGTTACCAGGTTAGTTTGACACAACCAATTTTTGGTAAACTCCTTTTGCATTAAGTCTCAGTTTATCTCCATAACGGCAGCTAGTCTTCAATCAAAAATATATTCTAAAGTCTTGCTGCTGATGAAGTCCCTTATTCCCTGTTTCTTAAAGACAGATAGGTTGTTCACTACTATGTGTTTTTACTACAGGAGCTCATCTTGGTAGATTTACTAAAAGCCCCTACTGTTATGTGGCAGCAGTTTCAATATTCCTGAATGTACATTGATCAAGTATTCTTACCCATATAAGTGATTACATTTCATCTGATATTCCTTCAGTGCTTGCTTCTCTAGGATTCTGGTACCTTTTTTTTTCTTCACAAAAGATTGTTAGATAAACTAAATTTTACCTTTTCTTGCTGCAGCAGATTTTCAGTTGATCATACAAAGAAAATTGCCTATAGTTACAGAAAAATGATGCTCCTGTGCCCTGCAACATACTGCCAACTGTTGGTTCATATAACTGCATTATGGAAAATGTGCCTTTTTTTTTTCTCTTTGTAAGCTAGATTAGCACCTTGTATGTCATGCCAAGTAAGAAGAAATGGATAGGTTTGCAGAACAGGAGTCAAGCCAAGACTGAATTAGTATAGTCTTTTGCACAGTTTGCTATTCCTTCCAGCCAGCTTAAGACACCTGAATGTCCCATCTCCTACCAGCTTAATTGAAAGGAGAGTTTCAGCTTAAAGTCAATATTTCTGATCGTGTAATATGGGTATCCTGTGTAAGAATGGCAATGTTCCCTGTTCTCCCTTACCTCTCTGCACATTTATATTAGAAAAAGAACTTTAGATTTGCCTGCTAGTAACTTCATTGTCTTTTTTTTATAGTTATAGCATTTTGTTTCTTCTTTCTGTGTAAAGGAAAACATTCTTAACTGATCATTTGGCCTAGAAGAGTAAAAAACCCACAATTCACTTAGCTGGGTTATAAAACCAGTTGGCTCCCCCGTGAATTTGAGAATGGTATTGGACAACCTGTGATCTGATCATTGCTGCACAGTGAGGACGGTAAAGAGCATTGGGAAATTCTGCTTTCTGGCTCCTGGATGATGGGGAATTTGCTTTAAATGTAAAGGTACCAGAATAGATTGCTACTGAACAATAGTGAGATCTCATAGGTGAAGATGTGATTATCAGCTCTCAGCTACAAGTCTGTACTGTCTTCATTTGAATTCCTAGGCGAATCACAGATTGATAAGTGTATGTGCAATTGTTTTTTGAAAGTATGTAGAGAAAATATATCCCTGCAGATGATTAATTCATTTTCTGTATGAGTCAAGTTGCACGAGTGCTATGTGATTTTTATAGTGATAAGCCTGGTATTTGGGATGATGCTGTAAATGTTGAGATGGATTTTTTTTTATTAAATCTCTTCTATATTGCAATTAGAACAAGGATGAAAGCTTTGTTGTAATAACTTTATAGTCTTTCTGGGTGTATTGTTGTACTAAATAACTTTATAGTCTTTCTGGGTGTACTCAACTTTCCTGCTAAAAATAAAAATTAATTTGGACTCCTTTGCTGAAGATGGTGAAGATTTTTGTTCCATATAAATCATTACTGTGAACTATGAATTCTGATTGACACAAATCTACAATAACTTTTTATCTGAGTTTCAGATGCTCTTGAAAGATGTGAAAAGCTTGAAAACAGTTATGGGTTTGCCAGTCTCCAGCGTGAGTAACTTTTTAAAAAGCATACATATTTCCTCTTGATACTTACAGAGAGGAAAAGCTGGTAAATAAAGACTTCAGTATAAAAATCAGCGCAGCAAAAAAAAAAAAGAAAAAAAAGAATTGGTGCACTAACAGAGTTATTCAACGTATAAACCTTACTGGGGTATGCAAAACCAGCCTAATATCATATTTAAATTAGGATCTCTGTCCAACCTGTGTAGGACTAGAAAAGACTTTAATGTGGTTGTCAAAACAGTCTTTTTTGTATGGGATGCCTGTTTTAACTGTTCACTTAACATGACCACATTGGGAAATCAAATATTGCTGGTTTTTAAACAAGTCCATTGCCACTTTACAAGACCAATGTTGATTCAAACATCCAAAAAAGCTTCCATTTTTGAAAGTTTTTGCTTTAGGTTTTTACAGAAGAAGATATATGTATGGGAGCAAGGAATGGGTGGGTCTGCATAATACATCAGTTCTATTCTTCTGCAAATGAAGATAGAATTAATTTCAATTTTACACAAAATAATGCTTAAGCTTAGGTTTGGGCATGAGCTATAGAGATATATTTTCATGTTAAAGAGTGAACACTAATGTATGAAAGTACACATAAAACATTGTAAAACATACACAAAGACTGGCTGAGGAGAAAGAAATACTTTTCCTTGCTCAAAATGCAAATCTATAATAAAAAGATTTAGAGTTAACATTCTATAACCCCACAAAGCTCATACAAAAATAAAATGGTGACTGGGCGGTCATGACTGGCCATTATCTAGAGAAATAATTAAAGAAAGAAGAAGAACTAAAACATAAAATGAAGGACAACTAGTTTACAGAACAATGAAGGCTGAAGAATACTTGCCAGAGGAATCCACTCGAAAACCAGTCCTGGGCAGCACTTGTTCTGAATAGGAAAATGGGGAATTAAAGATGAAATACATTTCTCAAGTTATTTAAAGATGCAGCATCAATTTCTCTGCTGTGTTTTCAATTACTGAAGTGCAATTTCTACTTTTTATTGCAGGTTTTTTTTTCTCCTCCCCTCCTTCCTGACTTCCTAGGTGGTACATGTATGTATTCCTGCTAGACATAGACCTCCCTGTCCATTTCTATGCAAAGTGAAACAGATGGCAAGATGGTAATGTTCCTTTAACATAACATAGATTATGATGAATGTAAAATTGTCAATATGTTTAAAATTGTGAAAGTTAGTGACAATATTTGTGCTTATTCAAGTACAGCAATAAAAGGCAAAGTTTAATGTCTGTATTTAGATGACTTGACCACCTCTTTATTCAACTCAATTGCAAAATGTCTTATCAAGAAGAGCAAGATTTTGCTAGAAGGATGTATGTTGCCAATAACAACTGGTTGCATGTGAAGGCAAATGCAGGTAAATCCATTTAAGCTGCAGTTTCAAAGTATTTGCATTTCACTATACGAAATGCAGCAAATAACTGATTTGTTTTCATATATAACTACTTTGCTGGCATTAGAGGAATCTGGAACAAGTCCATAGCTGAATTCACTGTCACACTTCCTTTGCTGATTTTGAAATGTTCGGACTAAGAATTTCTGTTTTATTATCCCTGCAGCATCCAGAGTGAATTGCAAAACATCCCAAACCAGAGGTGATTTCCATTGCCCTACCAGGAACAATAAGATAAATAAAGCACTGACGCATTCATGTGACTCTAAACCAGAATATCATACCATGCATATTTCATGGTATAAATGGGGTAAGGTCTGCCACATCAGCATCTGTAGGACAGTGATGCAACATATGAGGATACATTATCTTCCCGAGAGGGAAGTAAGACAGGAGTGGATTTAATACTGCAAGTAGGTTGTTCCAGGCAGAAAGAAGCCAGAGAATGCACTGGGGGCCAGCAGTTTTGGCTAAACCTTCTGGAAATTTGTGGATGTGGAGAGAGAAATGAGAAGACAGTATTACCTCTGTGGGCAGCTCTTTACCACTTTGGAAGTGGGAAGCTCTTTACCAGTTTGGACTAAAGCTACCTGCCTTCTGGTGGACTGCTTCCTAGAGGTAGCATGGACTGTAGAGGTAGGAGCTGAGTAATTCATAGTTCACTTGAGTCAATACTGAACTAATGCTCTAGGGCAAAGACATTTTCCCAAAAATGGAGATGGAGGCCATTGAATGTCTTATGTTTTTTTTTCGTAAGAGTATTTATATAACAGCCATGACCTGCTCAAATTCAGATGACTGCTACTCTGCTTACCTAAAATACAGTCTAGAGATTCCACTGGATGGCAACATCCCTTGGGATTTGGTGTTCCTCTTGTATTTGTGTTCACCGCCTGTGTTAGGAGTTGTGTCATGTGGCCTGTGGTGTTTTAGTTTATAGGTGGCTGCATGTCTTTACTTTGGTGGTTGAAGGAGGTAATTCCTTCACACACTTCAGATTTTGTAAAGTGATTTGGGATCTTTCAAGATGAGAGGTGCTATCTAAATGTAAATTATTCCACCAGCACAACTCCTGAAACCCAAAACTTTGAAACTGATGCTGCTCCACTGCAAACTTGGAGAAATGATTTTTTTTACTCACATCCTTTCAAGATTTTAATGGAATTCTTAAAAGAGACAGAATGATTTTAATGTACAGAAAGCAATTTCATCTTGATAGTCTCAATAAGCTTTTAGGCTTGAAAGGACGCAAGCCTTTTCTCTTGGTCATCCAGCTAGAATTACTCTTTGGAGCTACTGTAAGATTGGTTCACTCTGTGTTTCCATTTCTGCTTGCAGTCACCCTAATATCCCCCAGAACTGGTCTCAAGCAGCAAAGTGAAAGAAGCACAACCATGCTCAAACTGTGACAAATTAGGGAGCAACTTGCTATGTTGAGATAGCCGTATATTTTAGGTAAGTTAGCAGTAGCTTTTTTGTAAACTATTGTTTGTGGTCAAGCAAAAGTGCCTGTCAATGAGGTAGTTTCCTTCAAGCTAATCTCATTAAGTCTGATCTAGCTTTTGTTCCTGAATAGGTGTCTTTTCTTTGCCTTGCAGAACTTCCTACAGAGTCTCATGGTGTTAATTATCATCTTGTAAACAACCAAGAATCTAGCCTTTGTTTTCACTATAGTTCAGGAATTCACACACACGAAACTTGGAACTGCTGAAGGTGTTGAATCAAGCCTTAAAGTTCTTAAACGTATGATCACCAGAAAGGTAAACCTAAGTGCAGACTTTTTTTTTTGCTAACTACAGCAAAGCAATGTTCATTTTAGGAAGAATCTGCTGTCAGCAGTCTGGGTCTGTGTGCAGTACAGGATATTTGTAATTATGCCACTGGCACTTTGAAAAATAGAATATAACCTCTAAATAGCCGTGCTCATGTGATAGGCAAACTGTTAGCAGCTAGTAGAAAACTTCAAAAGAGAAAAGATCTGTCAACAACATTTAATATATAAGAAGGGACTTCATTAGCAATGTTTCTCTATGTCAAATGCAGCGACATAGGTAGTTCTTTTCAGAACTCACATAGTTCTGGGCTCAAAGACCCTACAGAACAGCAACTTCTAAGTGGAGAGGAAGGACTGCTGGGTGGGACTGGTCCTCAGCCAAGCAGAATGCATGTCATTCATGCACATCCTGGTGCCTTGTATCTGCCAAGAAGGAACTGACTGAACTGGTAATTTTACCAAAATACTGAGAGACTCTAGCAACCTTTGTTTTATAAAAACCTGTCAATTATTTTTTATAGGAAACTAACCTTTACACAAGGCAATTTGAAACTTTCCATTTACCTACTATTAAATTAATTTTGATGTTTTCTAAACTTCTACTATGTTAAACCTTCTGCCTCCACCTCTTAGGAAATGAGGCAGCAGAAGGCATGTTTGGAGAGGCCAGGACAAAAACACTGGACCACCCAACACTGCCACCATGAACAGGTGTATTGGGTTTGCGTGGCAGCGCTTTGGTAGCAGGGGGCTACAGGGGTGGCTTTTGCGAGAAGCTGCTAGAAGCTTCTCCTATGTCTGATAGAGCCAATGCCAGCCGACTCCAAGACGGATCTGCCACTGGCTAAGGCTGAGCTAATCAGCAACAGTGGTAGCGCCTCTGTGATAACATATTTAAGAAGGGGGAAAAAACCGGGAAGCGGCAGCCGGAGAAGAGAGGAGTGAGAATACGTGAGAGAAACAACTCTGCAGACACCAAGGTCAGTGCAGAAGGAGGGGGAGGAGGTGCTCCAGGCGCCGGAGCAGAGATTCCCCTGCAGCCCGTGGTGAAGACCATGGTGAAGCAGGTTGTCCCCCTGCAGCCCGTGGAAGTCCACGGCGGAGCAGATATCCACCTGCAGCCCATGGAGGACCCCACGCTGGAGCAGGTGGATGCCTGAAGGAGGCTGTGATCCTGTGGGAAGCCCACGCTGGAGCAGGCTCCTGGCAGGACCTGTGGAGCCGTGGAGAGAGGAGCCCACGCTGTAGCAGGTTTGCTGGCAGGACTTGCGATCCCGCGGGGGACCCACATTGGAGCAGTCTGTTCCTGAAGGACTGCACCCCATGGAACGGACCCACGCTGGAGCAGTTCGTGAAGAACTGCAGCCCGTGGGAAGAACCCACATTGGAGAAGTTCGTGGAGAACTGTCTCCTGTGTGAGGGACCCCACGCTGGAGCAGGGGAAGAGTGTGAGGAGGAAGGAGCGGCAGAAACAACGTGTGATGAACTGACCGCAACCCCCATTCCCCGTCCCCCTGCGCCGCTCGGGGGGAGAGGTAGAAAATCGGGAGTGAAGTTGAGCCCGGGAAGAAGGGAGGGGTGGGGGGAAGGTGGTGTTTTTTTTAAGATTTGGTTTTACTTCTCATTATCCTACTCTGGTTTTGATTGGTAATAAATTAAACTAATTTCCCCAAGTCAAGTCTGTTTTGCCCATGATGGTAGTTGGTGAGTGATCTCCCTATGTCCTTATCTCGACCTACGAGCCTTTTCCTTATATTTTCTCTCTCCTGTCCAGCTGAGGAAGGGGAGTGAGTGAGCAGCTGTGTGGTGATTAGTCCGGCTGGGCTTAAACCACGACAACAGGCATTCAAAAGAGCAGAAAGTTTTGAATTGTTGACATAAGATTTCTGTATTCTCCATACGAAGCCTTTTTGGTTGAACTTCTGCGGTTGCATTGCCGTGAGTAGTTGCAGTCTTTTATGTGAAATAGGAATGAAATAATTACAAAGTAGAACTTGAATGAATAACAAAATACTTGGTAAATTTGCTACATTAATTTTTTTAGTTCAGGTAACCTGTCCTAGAAACAAGAATCGGGAAGGTAAAACTAAGAAGCCTTCTTCTGAACTGCTAGTTGTATATAAGAGTAACTGAAATAACTCTCCACATGGGGACTACTCTATGTGCTCTGGAGAACATGGATGCAGCTGTGCATTTCAAAGAGTCTTACTGTACATCAAGATTCCTTCCGTATCAGATGAATGCAAAGCCAAGGTTAATTTTGCTATTAGAAGATAGAATAGTAAAAAGCTTGCACATCTGGCTTCATGTTTAATCTAAAATAAATTACACTTACAGTTTTGAAACTCAAAGCTGCAAAATATTTGTGAAAACAGATAAACAATAAACAAGACAAACAATAAACAAGACCTGGGACACAATTCTGACTTAACTGAAACCAATGGTGAAAATACCAGACTTTGCTGTCGAAATACAGCCCTAGGAGCACAGTTCATCTACAACATGACACAGGGGTATTCTGATTTGCACCAGTGGTGTCACTGGTATTCTCTAAAGGAAGAATTATGCTGATGAAAGGTAGTGATGATAATATTTATTGTCCATACTCTGTTATTTTCTGGATCATACTTTGCTGAATGCTAAATACATGGAACAAAACTAGCACTAGGAAATATTTATATTTCAGAATCTCAGTCCTAGCCATGCTTTAGGTAAATGGGAGTTTTACAAATAAGCAGAATGAATATGATCATGCTGCAATGTCCTTTCCAAAGCTGGCAAGCAGCAGTTTGAAACAGCACATAGACAATGCAGTTCCCGTTGGCCTCATGCACCTGTAACCAATTCCCCGATGCTTACAAGTCAATTTTCTTAAATTATTACTTTGACTTAAGTATGCCCTACCACTTTGCAGATGAAAATCTATTTGTATATCTTTTATTAAAGTGTAAATTGTTCAAGAGAAAGGAATACCACATCTTTAATACCACCATCAGTTGTAAAACTGACACTTCATATTAGCATTGGTCATTTGGAACCTACTTTGCAATGCAGCAATCAAAATCACTTTACATCCACAGTACTGTGATGATGATATTCTCATAATTCCATTTGAAAATGCTTTTGGTTTCACTGTCAGTTCTTATAACCAACAAATCCATTTTGTCATGGCAAGTAACTCTTTCTGCAGTGATGAATGGTACAAAATTATTTGATGTTGGTCTGCTAAATTTCCTCTCCTTTTGTTATGTATTATCTCTTATTAAGAAAAGGGTTACATTCATTTAGTAATATAAGTTCTTAGACCTTCTCTATGCTGTTGCTTGGGGTAGCAATAGATGCAAGGGAAACAACCTGTACTGTTTGGAAATTGCTTTGAGAAATTACCTTCCTATAACTCAGTTGCTCATACTCTAGGTCAAAGAGTAGTTTGATGATAATACATAATAATTAGTAATTTCCAAGTACTCTTTTATTTACTAAGTGAAGGCAGGCATGTCTTACTGATATAAAGGGCAGTAACTGGTGAACAGAAATATTGAAAGATATGGCAAACTAAGCTCAAGGAAGATTTGAAACTAGAACCTAATTTTTTGAATTTATAGTCCCAAACCCTTTACCCATACAAAAAACCCCTTTATATTTATATAATACTTCAGAATACTATGTATTTAATGCTGTCATAGTGCTACATGTATATATACATTTGCACACATATGTATATATCTTTTTAAAGCACCATAACCAAATGTGAATTTTTTTTGACTAGAGATAAGCAAAAATGGGAAAAATTGTTAGAGGCAGAATTTTTGTCTGAAAAATTCGCAGTAACAATTATGTGAAAAATTTCCTTCAGTTTTTAAGACTGTAACTGTGTAGGTCTTCAGCCAACAAGCACTGACAAGAAAATTCTGCTTAGCTGTAGACTATGCCACAGACCCCCTCAGTTCATAATGCAATCAGGTCTATACACCTAATATTTTTTTTCATGTTCCGTAAGTACCAAATTTAGGAAACCCTGATGGCCTTAGTATTTTTCTGCAAGAATGGTATTTTCAAAGTCACACATTACGAGTCAGTGGAATGCTGCCTGACAAATCTTTCCTATTGCTGATACTTTAATGCATATCTGTGCTGAATACCTGCAGTGATACTCCAGAGGAAAGGTAGCCTGTGAATATGTATCGAAATGCTTGTCTGTGACCCTTAGAGAAAGGTATTCATAAGTCTGCATAAAAAACCACCCTCATTTTATGAAGGCCAATAATGTATTATGCTAATACATTTGCTATTTACATGTTTCACAGCTGTTGGTGGACTTTGCTTTTTGGTTCTTTTCCAATTTGTCTAAGTCTTTGGGAGCAAAAGAATTTACAGCGCATGACAGCGGATGGATTTGAAAGGAACTTGGGAAATTCATGATACTGTGGTCAAAGGAGAAAATAACATGGGAGATTTTGAAGGAAGGAATCTTTGTCCTTTCAGTAAAAGGTGGAACTGTAATTGGTCAGATTCCACTTTTAATGAGAGCTTATCACCGGCTTATCTCATTCTTCCTGCTGGCATTTCTGTGTCACATCACCAGTCTTGGACTACCACACTAACTGAAGGACAAATGTAACCTAATTGCTGTAAAAAAATGTTTTATTTTACTGCTTTCTTTAGAGGAATACAACCCTAAATTTCTAGTATGCATTTTATAACTAGAGAAATGTTACAGCATTATGATTCCCAACAGCTTTGTGTCTCCTGTTTACCTAATGCCTGCCTACACAGGTCTCTGAAGAAAGTCTGTTATGAACTGTGTATTTACAATAAACAGAGTTCAATATAAAATATTAGAGAGGATAAGAAGAATTTATGAAGGCAAAAGTGTTAAATTCAGAAGAATGAGTTCTCCCAATGACAACTGCGGAGCTCCAGTTATAGCTGTAACAACTGGTGCATATCAAGTCTTATAATTTTTTTCATTAATAGGAAATTCCTGATCTGATGTTCCATTTTCTAGCTCCTGTACCTAACTTCCATGGTTATCAGCACGGTCATGCTGTCACTTACACTCTAAGAGTTTTCGTAAGGAGAAAGAAGTTAAAGGATTTGCCTAAAATTAATAGTTGGATGGAAAAAGGAAAAAGTATCCAGTTATTTGAGCAGGTCTTCTCCTCCATTTTTGAGTTTTACAAAATAATGTAACAGCAGAAAGCTAGGTAGGTTCTGTTCACCAGGGAGAAGAAATAAGGGGGGAGGGGGAGAGAGAAAAAAATAAGAGGGGAAAAAAAAAAGCAGAGAGAATGAGAGACATAGCTGCAGAAAGGAAAGACAAAGAAAGAAGATAACAATTTCCCTTCTTTTGCTTTTAGGCAGCTGTTTTGGATGACATGGTAATCTTTATCAGTCTTTGGAAACACTTTATGCTCCTTTTTGGCTACTTGGAGCTATTGAGCACAGTTGATGGGTGACAGCAGAGGCAGGTGACAGCTAAGAGGTAAGAGCTGACAGGGAGCAACTAACTTGTGACAAACAATTTTCCAAGGAGCTATGACTTACAAAATAGACTTGCACTCTGCTTTTGTACTAATGCATCACTTCATTTGTCTCCAAGCGGTAGTGGTAGAACTGCCTCTACGAAACTGTTTCCAGTGTGGAAGCGGTAGTCCTTTGTAATTCATATGTGATCATTAAAA
Organism: Gavia stellata; assembly: GCF_030936135.1. Classification (NCBI taxonomy): domain Eukaryota; kingdom Metazoa; phylum Chordata; class Aves; order Gaviiformes; family Gaviidae; genus Gavia; species Gavia stellata. The sequence continues at coordinate 13,609,409 of NC_082597.1, read as the reverse complement.
ACTGAAATCTCCTGATCGCACAGGGTCATGCAGATTCTTCATGTGCCTAAGGTGGATAAACATTCCTGTAGAATGGAAATCATCCTTTTTCATGGAGACTTCCTGCTTGAAGTCCCTTTCTTGCTATCATTAGTTAGGGATATTTTGCTCTAGCAGCTAGAGCAAAAGCTTGTGAATCAGGCTCCTTGGGTCTAGTTCTTGCTCTGCTTCTAGTGATGTCGCTTGTGCCCCTCACAGAACTACGCTGTGATGCATGACTCGCTCGACTCCCTGATAGGGAAGCAGCAGCCTTTGATGAGGTCCTGGTGAGTGCTGACTGCAGTGAGATCCTCTGATAAAAGGATCTGTAGAAATTCAGAGCTATAGAAGTACGAGAATGAACTGTTTAATACCAGAGTCTCACTGTGAAACAAACAAAAACCTAACACTAACTCTTTCTTTTTGAGTTTTCCAGGTCACGGTTGTTCACTTCTTTGCACTATTTTTAGAAGATAAACCTCCTTCTTTTCCGGCCTTGCCAGGAGATAGGGCAAACTTGCTTTGAGATAAGAAGTACTTAAAAAAACCCAAAGTAGCTGAACTTTTCCTGTACACTTTGAGGGTATGTCTTTACTGAAGATAACCAACCTGACACAGCCATATGGTAGGAAACTAAGTGTTATTATCTTGAAACTCTGCCTCCCATTTACTCAATTTAGATGACAATTTCTTGACTCAGTAATGGATTTCCTGCCTGTTGTTTCTCTCACTTCAGGAAACACTAGCACTATGTAGAGAATAAAAGCTATGAAAGGCTTGACAAATTGAATTTGCTAAAATGTGTGCTTATGGCATTCAGGAAACAAAAATGTCAGGGAGAACAGAGATGTTTGGAGGCAGTTATTTGTGACCAAGGGATATGAATGAGTGCAGAAGAGCTCTGGTTGGGAACTGTGGAATCAACGCTTAGAGAAAATGTTCAAAGGATACCAGCATCAGAAGACAACAAATTAAAGCTTTCAGGATTAGCTGGAAGATCAAGACACTGCTGGAAATCTGGGAGAAGTGGTTATTGCACTCTTGCTTTTCATCGTTAATTTCTTGTTTTGGGCTTGACAGCTTCATGATTTTTAATTCTTATTTTGTCTAGGTAGCTGGCTGAAAAAGGTTTGTGTACAATTTCCAGTTGCCTCTTGGACAGAACTCAAATGCAATTAAACCGTTTAAACACAGGCTTTAGCATAACTCCAAACTATGAGTTAGCAGCTCTTCCCCTGGTATAGCATATGCTGCTGAACACAGTAGATTATATCAGTAAAAGATCGGATTTCATGTTGGTCAAGGAAGTATGCAGAAAACTTGTAGGCGACACCCATGAATAATAATGAATCACTTTATTCTTTTATTGAATGTTGTAATATATCTTTTGGTGTAATATATCATCTTTTGGGGTGTAAGGCAGTCTTTGTAGTTGACATCAAGTCTAGATTCCCACAGTTTTATGAAGGGCAAACATACATTAAGCCTATTTGCTTTCATTAATTAGGGCAATTCTGTAAATATAGAACTCTTCATATTGGGGATCAAGATGAAAGCAGATGCCATATTTATATGTATCCCATATATGCATATGGAATGTATAACTTTCTCTTAATTGTCTTAGAAAGATATTTGTTTCAATGCAGGAAGTCTGTAATCTGCGCTTTTCCACTCTTGGCTTGATGGCTTTAACCACAAAAGATGGTTCTGACTTCGCTGAATGGAAAGTGCAGATTTTTGCTGAAATACTTAGCCTCTAGAAACTACCTGTATGGGAAGCCATTATTTGCAAAGGGTTTTCCTTTCCTTAAAGCAGTATATGAAGTCAAGAGTGCTTTCAGTAGAGGTGCTGAACTAGATAAAACTCTTGTTAACTGTGTAATTGTTTGTTTCTCCTTTAATATCTTTATAATCCCAAATCCAGCACTTTGGGGAATAGCATTTCAGCTCTGGCAAATCTTTTAATTTATTTGTCACTTTAGCCCTTAATGCACAAGGGAAAGAGAAAGAGAAAGAGAAAGAGAAAGAGAAAGAGAAAGAGAAAGAGAAAGAGAAAGAGAAAGGAGAGATGTCCAAACTTTGCTCAAAGCTAGTCTTTTTTCAAACCTTCTTGGCCTACTCCACACTGTATCCTGATCCATACTTCAGAGTTTTAAAATTTCAAAAATTATAGCCTATTTGTACATTGTCTTGAGTACCTTGTCCAGTCAAGAATAACGTGTGGATCAGAGGAAGATGTTACATTAGTAAATAATATTTTAATATTTTAATTTATTATATTAAAATACCAGCCAGCATGGTGTTTGTAAATACATTGGAAAGCTTAGTTCCTACACCTAAGAGTTTATAATTGAAGATCAAATACGTTTTATAGGGGGTCTAAAGTAAGTTCTCAAATCCATATTTAGGGGGAATAAGATACTTTGGTATTGCTGAAAAAAGCCGGCAATTTATTTAAGTGCTTAGATTTAAACTTGGGATCTTAATTTCAGGCACCTATTAAGTAAATAAAAAAACCCAAACAAAAACCCCCAAAAAAGGTCTGGACTATGGAAAGTGAGTTTTATGGTGACAATCTCTGCTGACAGATGTTCCACTATATGGTCCAGGGTGGCAGAAGGTGGTGGCACTGGCCACAGTGGCAAGGAGTTGAGGAATCTGAGATGCAATTTAGAGACTAGATTAGAGTTAACTTAGAGTAGACGTAAAATGAACCCTGGTGTTCCTCCAACATATCCATCCTGCTGAAAACTGGAAATACCAAAGCCGAACAGGAGATGCTGATGCTGTAACTAAAGTATAAGGGCCGAGCAGCACCAGCCCAGTGTTTGGGACAATAAAGTATTTTCTTCTGATTATCCCTTCGCATGCTGGAGAAATTTGTACAGTCCAGATCATGGATTATGATAGTTTAGGTTTATCTCTATGTCTCTGGGCCCAACTAATATTAATGGGCTAATCTGGATCAGCTGCAATGCAATATTTTATGTGTCATTTATAAAGTAATTTGATGTATACACTAAAGTAATTTATAAAATGAATTGAAAGATGGCATGTGCAAGTAATAACTGCTATGAAAAAGCTTTCAGTAAAAAAAATAAACTGTTTTGAAGATTCGATCTTAATAAGCACAAAAGCTCTGGACAATTTAGAATAATATTTTTAGCTAAAGTTTTCTTTATGATAAAGAGTAAATAAGTGTAACCCCATTTACCCTTGTTGTGAAAAATATGTGGTGTATCCCCCAAAACCATGAAAAATAAAATCAAGATGGGAATCTTGATGGCTCAGTACTGTTTTGTATAGATCTTCAAATAGTACTTAGTGCTATGGGTTTCTTTCTAACTTCCAAGCACAATGTGAAAACTTGTCAAAATCAGGTTTATAAAAAGAAATAAATTTGAAATTTCTTTAATAGACTTCACTTTAAAGTGAAAGTAAGTAAAATGATTTTTTTATTGATAAATTCACATCCTCCTATTGGTTAACTATGGAGAAAAATAGCACAGCAAAATGTGGTGGCACATACACTCTTCTTCACTAAGGATTTAACAGTCAAAACGAGGAGAGCAAAAATATAAGGAAAAAAACCTATGAAATTCAAACTTCAGAATCTAGGCAAGATCTAGGAAAATATATAAGTGTAGAATTTTTAATGACCTCTATTAACTGGGATTATAGTTGCTTTCTTTAAATTACAAAAGATAATTGTGGAAAATTATGTCAACAGTGACACATTCATAGGCAAAAGCTTAAAATGTTAAATGGTCAGCAGGGTGAACGGGGCTTTCACTTACGCCTACTTTCATAAATAGCTCTTGATTTCTCATACAGCTCGTATGGGTCAGGTTTTCGTGGATCAAAGGCCTCAGTTGAATCGGGAAATGAACTCCTGTGAAGAGTGGGTGGATAGGGAATATTCTGTGGCATAGCTGGAGCAGACAGGCTTGTTTGAGGGCTGCCTTGATTCTCCCACCGTTCCATCATCTGGAATAAAAACATACAGAGAATAAAGATGAAGTTTTGCAAACACTGTGACTTCCACAATGAGACCAAAGACAGTGATTTCAGTTGAAGATGTGTTTTGTAAAATTAGCAAATCTGTTTGCTGTCTTTTAAGATGAAAGGTGTGTGTTGTGCTGTTTATAAAATGACTTGGTTAAATTTACTTGTTAATTTGTTGCTCATTGGAAGATGTGTTCTTTCTCAGATAATATGATCCCGTGTGGATTAGGGCCCAGCGTTACCCCTGAAGCATGTTGAGTGCCTCTCACAGAATGCGCTGAGCTATTGGAAGTTACTCTGCTAAAGGTGGAATCTGTGGATCTGTGAAGATACAATTATCAGATTCATCAAAATACATAACTGAAAGTAGCGCTTGTTAAGCTTTGTTAAAGCGGTGGCCAGACTGGGTAGCACCTGAATGATCTTGATGCTGTATCTTTTGAGAATGCATGAAAAGAGCTAGCTGCCCAGGGAGAAGTAGATGACTGTAACTGTGAGCAGAATTTACAGCTTCAATCGAAGAAAAAGGAAAAAAAAAAAAACAAAGGGAAAATTATTACACCAGGTATTTGAGCATCTAGTGATAATCGAATGTTCAATGATAAAATACAGAACACGGTGAGAGAAAAGTGGGCATTAGTCTGATAGTCTTTTTTATTTGTTACTGTTTCTTTCTTATATCAAAAATTACACTGGCGTCATCCAACCAAACTCCCAAGCACAGGATAAGCTTTTCAACTCTTCCAGACCATTTAAAGGAGAGAAGTACACAGCAGTGTATTGTCTATGCATGAAAGCCACCTCAATCCACGTTTTCTCCAAAACTGCCCTTAGTGGTCTCACAAGAACATCAAGCCAGAAAGGAGATAATATGATAGGCTGTACGAAAGAAGACTTGGAGTTCTGCATTTTTCTTTTTGAAGGAGTTGGCTACTAATTAAATTGCATCAGCAAATATATTTGAAGAGACTAAGTTAAACAAAACACAAATGTTTTTCTCAGGAAACAAATATATGTGGCTTTTCCTGTGACCTCTCCTGAAGCAAATGGTGGTAAAGCCTCCAGAACAGTGCATTCTTGCGCATAACCCAACAATCAGTTAATTACACAAGAAATGACTCTTGGAAACAAACTGAACTGTAATTAAATACCACCAACTTCTAGTGTTGTATCAGCAGTGCCTTATCAAAGATGACTGCAGGTTTACAGCAAGTTTGCTCTGCAAATTCTGTGATTATAATTTGCCTTTAGTTCCTCAGTTTCAGAAGGTGTTTGGCTCAGCAGGTAGGCTTTGGTCTCTATTCTGATGACTAACTGCATCAGGCTTTTTCCACACCAAGTATGTGTGGACTACAGATGTTTTAGAGTCCTCCTGCTGAACATGCTGAGTAGCTATCACTCTGCACATCACAGGTGATCTGACACTCTTAGGTTCATACTTCAAAATAAACAGAATATGGATGTTGGCCTTTTTAAGTGTTGAGGACCTCATTCTTTTTACAGAGTAGTGTTATAATTCAAGCTGTGCTTCTGTCAAGAGTTTCAGCAGTAAGTAGGGCTGGTTCATTAGAAACAATGAAGAAAAGATCCAGGTATCTCAGTCAATCATAGGATGACTCTCATGCACTAGTAAGTGTCAGGTATGATATTGAAGTTGAGAAAGGAAAGTATTAGTGCTATGAAGTGCTAATGATGAAGATATGGAATACTATCTTCAGTATTTGCCAATGTTGTTCAAGAAAGACACATTTATCTTGGGTCCAGTACAAAAGATGGCAACTAGGATGTGATATAAGAGGGCACTGTAGGTATGTAGATCCTGTGCAATACAGTGACATATGGAGATACCTGAGCTGTCATCAAAATAGCTTAGGTACAGGAAAGTACCTAGGGTACCTTCAGGTACCTTTTATACCAAGATAAATATATCCTCTGTGTTGGGTAAATTAGCCTATGATGTGGCAAGTCACATGAATGTCACAATAATACTTCTAATAACTCTTCTGGCTCTAAAGGAATTACCTCTGGTATGTATAAACATCTATACAGTACGTCATTGTATCATGGAAGTGTAAATTCAAAGGTCTCCAGAAACAAACCTGATTGTGTCTAAATAGGAAAGGACAACTTGGGGAAAATAATGGACAATTATGTTTGGGTTTTACCTTCAGTGAGGAATCTAAAAAAGAATACAAGTCAGTGAAACCAAACTATCTATCTTACCACTATGAAGCAGAAAGACATGTGGGGTCCTGTCTATCTAGAAGTGAAAGTTTCCTAATTTCTTGGACAGTGCCAGACAAATAGAACACTTACCTCTTCCAAAATGTGAAACTGAATAAAATTAAAATATTTAAAGCAGGCTTTAAAAAGAGAAAGGAAAATATAATTATCTTTGATGAGCAAAGTTTTCCCTGGAGGAAGGACAAGAAACTGGAGATCAATTGGCAAAACCCTACTGGGTGCCATATGCCTGATTCTTGCTTGCTGGTTAGCTCTAAGTCTTCAAGTGTGAAGTTAAAAATCGAGCAAAACATTCTTACTTGTGAGTAATACAGCTAACATAAATAGTTGCACAAACAGATAAACACGAGGGGAGTTATATCTCCCAAAGCCATATCAATTAGTTAAATAGTCATATAGTGTTTTGCAATGTGAGTTATTATAATGCTAGCTCACAGACGAAGGCACTCTTGGAAATGAGTAAGCATGGTATTGAGTGCAGGGCATCAAATCTAAGTCGGGGTAATGGTTTGGTGACATTGCTCAAGTTCATTTTGCACTAATCAAATTGTATTACATAAGATATATATAATATATGCACTATATACATAGAAACCACAGGAAATTTCTGTCAGCCCAGGTTACTCTGAGATGCAGTGCACACCATCCCTGAGCCTCTACCTCAGGGAGAGGAGCTTGTCCCTTCTCCTCTTCCAGCCAATGGCCCATGGTCCCATTGCTTTAATGAATGGTGGGTGCTTCTCCCGTGTGCAGCCAGAGAGGCAAGGGGGCAGCAGTAGTCACCCAAGCAGAAAAGAAACCTGGTTTTGGGCCATCTACAGTTTTTCTTTCCTGTTACACACCTACAAGGCTGTGCTGTGGTGTTGGGAAAGCTTTCTAAACCTCCCAGTGCTGGCCTTATTGCTTCAGACTGTCTGCAGACACTCAGTGCTTCAGGGGCACTTGGTTTCAATCTTATCTTCACGTCTTGGGCACTAGAAATTTATGTCCGATTGTTTCTCCAGTTAAAGTGGTGGCAGACAGAGGAATGCACGCTACCTTAACCTGGTTAATCATTTGTAAACTCTCTTGCTGGGACTACCTCAAAATAGTCTAAATGTGAATGGTTACCTTGCATGCAAGTACGGTATCTGCATACAATGGTGTTGTATTATTCTGTGAGCCCTGGTTTCCTCAGACTTTTGCACGAAAAACTGCGTTACTCAGGTTGTTTCTCTAGATTCTGATTATTGGCAAGCGCTACTTGAGTTTGAACTACTATACTGTTTATATAACAAAACTGTGCAGATAATCATCAACAACATGCTGATATTTATCTATTTGATATGTACGTAAAGAGGGTGAGCACTGACAGTGGGAGGTCTTTGAATGTGGATCTTTAACAATTAAGTTCCAAGTTCTCTATTTTGTCACTTTTTACCTGAGATTAAAAGTTGAACATTCCAGTCAGACAAGAACCTTAAACTGGTGAGAACAACTCAAGCTAGCCCTTAATAGTCAGATTTATTTTCACAAATGTCCTGCTACTTAGATGAATAAACAAAGTTATGCAATACTTATTCCAACGTAGTGCATCCATCCTCTAGCCTTTTATATCAAAACCACCACAAGTTGAAGCAGTCTGATGGAGTTGCATCAGCTGATTAATTAATTGCTATTTATACTTGACAGGATACAAAAATTACTTTGGTATGCATTAAACATGCCATGATCTTTTATGAGAGCATGTGAAGTTGTCCAGATTCAACAAAGCTGCCCTCCCCAAATAAGAAAGCTATAAATCCATTAAAAATTACTGCTATTGTTATTCCTATTGCTCTTAGAAACCTTCAGCAGAATCAGGGCTCTTTTTTCCTCTACACATCTCTGATGAAAGATAAGCAGTACTTTAAGGTCTTTACAATCTAAATAAAAAAGCCAAATTAAAAAAAAAAAAACAACAAACCAAACCAGACAACCGAAAATAGCAGCCTGTGATTTCTTTTTACACTGTGAATGTTGTCACAGCTTCAAAAAATGGTATAATGTGGTGTCAACAGATTAAATACAGTCATTGCTTACAGTCTTACAGTAGGAAATGTCTTTATACCTTGGGATTTAATGTCAAAATCATAGAAACACAGAAATGTTGATTAAAAGGCACCTCAGTAAGTTATCTAGTCCAAGCTCTCAGTTGAAGTGTGACTATTTCCAGCTCTAGATCTACTAATGCAAGAAAGAATAACAACCACTTTAAGGATGTTAAACTCAAGCCACTTGTAAACCAGAAAAAGTGCATGTTGTCCATTTCAAAGAGAGTGACAACTAGAAGGCCAACTAGATTGGCCTCATTGCTGTGGCCTTCTGTTGCCTTCTGCTCCAGACCCCTCATTTTTGAGCCACTGCATTTCTGGTTCTTGACACCCGTCTCAACATTGAGATATTCCTTTGTCCAGACTGCTGCTGACAGACTCCAAGTCAACAGTTCTGCAGAGCTTATTAGTAAGGCCATCCCTGATGTTGCCTCACCTAGAGTTGGGGCACTGCTGAGAGGTGTCTCATGAGCTGGGAACAGGAGGGTTAGATGAAAGTCTACAGAAATTTGCTTTGAATGATAGTCATTTTATGAACTCAATGTGTATAATTTTGAAAACGAACTTACAGGCTTTGGAGTTTTCCATGGAGAAAAGAAACCTGAAATAAACAAAAAATAATGTTAGCAGTTTTTTCTGATGCATGAAGAGTGGAGGCTAAGTGGTGTCTATGCTCCCGTTCTCATTCAGGTCTGAAGATAATATTGATATATATGAAAATTCTCTACACATAAGGGTTGAAAACACAAAACCACAGGGGATAATTTCTAAGAAAAAATATGTGCAAATATATATATATATGCGCATATATATATATATATATATGCAAGTGGAGCTATTGAGATCATTGCCATACTTTACAAACAGCATGGGATTAGGTTGAAATTAAAAGAACTAAACAAAAGGACTTCCAAATGTCTTGGTGGACATTGGATAAGACACCAAATAACCTGGTATTGATGTGTCAAATGCAGTCGCACCTTTAAGAAGAAGCAATTCAGAACATCCCATCAACAAAACCTAATAATACAAGAGATTTTTTTAGAAGAAAAGTCTGGAGAAAAATAACTTTCATCAGTCTAGATAAGGTAGCCAAGTCTTGGGAGGGTTGCTTGTTTTGATACTGTCCTGTTTTTTTTGTCATAGTTAGCAAGTGGTCAGCCATGACTAACTCTCTATGCAACTAGTTATCTCCTTTTCCTTGGATAACTTGTTTTAGTGACTTTCATGAATTTCAACTATTGTAGCTTACAAATGTTTAATACTCCAGATATGTTCTTTTCATAAAAGGAGATAATTGGAACACTTATTGTAAACACTGTTCTTATCTTATGCAGCACAATGTTAAAAATCTTAGAAAATATTAATTAAAAAGAAGCATTTCAAAGGATATTAGGTCACATTTTTAAAAAACTTTCAACATAGCTGTCATTAAAAAACTCATTCTCAGTTTAACAGCAGGTAAAAAAAAGGTCTGTGGACCTTCCTAAGTAAGATTAAAAGCTAATAACAAAGAGTTCATTTGTTTTGTCAGAAACAGAAATGGGGCTTAAACTGAGACATCTAATAGGAAGGCTGCTTTTTCATTCAAAAAATGAATTAAGCTGTAAGAGTAATACTGACTTCATTATTTCTTTTTCTAAGTTGAGTCTAGAAAAAAAATTTCTAATCATGTGAACACTAGGGACAGTATCTTTCTACAGACAAATCACAACAGGAATTATATTTGTACATAGTTTTTAAGGTTCCTAGAATCCTGTGATAATGAGGTAATTTTTTCTGCCATGGTATCTAAATCATTTAGACTGAAAAAATCTTGGAGTGAAAAAGCACTTGAGTCATTTGCAGAGAAACACTGGCTGTTTTGTAATGCTTATGTATAAACTGATTAAAGTGCTTTTAAACAAAAAGTGTATTGGGAAAAGTAACCCTGGAAAGGTTTATGTGTCTGGATAAAAACTGCTATATTAACAAGTAGACAAATTTCTTTCCATCTACAAATTCAAAATTCTATACAGGCATCCTGTACAGATCTGGCTTGTACATCACCTTCAGTATTAAAGATTCTGTAGTAGAAACTTATTTAATAACTTCTTGGAAGGCAGATGGGTACCTTTTTATTATCTGCTATTATTCTGTAGAGCTAATAAGAGTGAAAACTAAAAAGTAGTTTTCCCGTCAGAGCTAAAGACAAGACTTGAAACTTACAAGGAGGTTTGCTGAGAGGTATCTCAAATCTACTTATTACCCTGATTTGGTGATTGGAAAATATTGGTAGAGGTAACACTCCCTCCCCATTGGTGCAGGTACACCTCCCATAACTTATTGTCAGCAAAAATTACTGCAGGTCAAACTGAAAGGTCATTTTTTCCTATTTATTTACTGTGTCCACCTAAAAATATGTTTTGCTGGAGTTATCAGAAAATTTTACTATCAATTAAAAATATAATAAGTATTTATAAATCAAATAAGTAATGACATATACATCAAGTGAAGATTTTTTTAAAAAAACCCTCAGTTAAAAATTTCAATTATTCGCCCAAACAGGGAGAACACGGACTGATATTTAGCTTGGAGGCTATGGGCACAGACTGCAACATACAGATGACGACATCTACACTCAAAACAAAAAAAAAGGCAATATTTACTTACACAGCATGAAATTATGTTAAGAAAACTAATGGATATAGGATGCCACGGAAGTAAAAGATCCAAAGCAAGATTTTAAAAAAGTATTGGATATCCGTATGTGTATGAGAGCATGTTAGAAGCAAAAATCTCTAAAGGTAACAAACCTTGGAACTAGTATTAAAACCCATTCTTCAGATTTAAATTCAGCTATTAGACCAAGACCTCATGTAAGATGAGATGGCCTCTCACCTATGTTAAAGAGTAGGTGCTAGACTAAATACATGAAGTCTAGTTCCATAAAGCAAACCCTATCTTATATCTTTCATGCATTTCATGGCAATTTTAATGTTACCTCATGTAACATCTGCATTCTCAGCCGAACTAAACACCCTTTTTCCCAATCTAAACAAAACTGACCTTTAGACAATGTATGGCATTATCAGTTATTCAACATAAGACTGATTATGGATAATTGTTGTGAACCAAACATGTCCAGAATTATCACTGGTACTTAAATACGCACAACCATTGCTGCAAATTCAAGAGTTCAAGAGTATAATGCGTATGTAGTACATCGTAAGCGTAACAGAAACTTCACATGAAAAAGCATAAAAGTAAAATGCACTTGCATGTGTATTCTGCATGCTGCCTTCTAACTTTCACCTTCAAATATTGCTCTGCATAAGTACAGGACCAAATCCTCTACATGTAGAAAATTGAGGCTCGGAAGGTCACCTGAAGAATATATCTTAATAATGTGTATTTAGTGTATACTCAGCAGTTGTTGGCCTTCTGCAGCCACACCTACAGCTGGCAATGAGAACCAGTGGTCTTTCACTTAGTTTGACGTCGCTTCACAACACCCCATTTTGCCTTGACTTTCTGGCACTAGTTCATTACATGCTGTGAGTATTCCCCACCAGAGACAGTGGGACCCCACCTGAATGGCAGCTGCCAGCAGACTGGCATCAGTTCAGTACTGATTTAGAGGCAAGACTGAAATTTGTTCTCCAAAGAGTGCAGCTTTCAACTTCTGTTGAGTATTAATACAGTACTAACACTGCTCAACCTTCTAATCAACTCACATCTAACGAGGCACACATACTGGATAAGCTCTTATAACCTCCTTATCCCGCTTCCAGATTTCCCCGCCTCCCTCCCCAACTCCCAACACCCTACTGTCCAACTTGTGATGTCTTCTATACAAACCTGAGTAGCTGAGAATATTATATACATATACATATAAACACCCCTCACCCCCACATTCACATACACTTTTAAAATCTGAAATAATAAAAGCCAACTTAGATACACATAAAAATACTTCACGCAGCCTATTCTTCCCATGAGTGGCTTTCTGCTCACCCATGTGCCTGACAGCCATCCCTTCTTGCAATAGCTTCACCAGATGAGTTGTGGCTCACTTTCTGGAGACTCCCGTATCTTTCTATTCATTTTAAAGAAGTCTTTATTAACACTCCTTGTAAAGACAGCAGTACAGGTCTGAATTAATTTTGGAGAGTGGGGTTACTGGCTTCTGTCAAAGAGCAACCACCACCACTCAGCTAGATGCTAGCAGGAAAACACTATGGTCACCATCTAGTGTAATGTAATGTAACATGTAAGCATGTGAGGATAAAATACATAACCTTATATACTTCTCCAAAGTTAGTTTTGAGATTTATTTTTCAGTGTTGACCACATGAACTGTAATAAGGTACAGCAGCTGGTGGCCAACACCTTTATCGAAATTTTAATTGTTTCATTTTAAATAAATAAGCTGAGGTACAGAAACAACCATATGCTTTTTAAAAATCAGAATTACATTTTCTCATAAATCAGTGTTAGAAAAATTATTTTTAACATTGTTTTTAAGATTATATTTACCACCTTCCAAAATGAGCTTCCCTGGAAATCAGAGCTGTGACGGTTTCTGTGTTGTAACTTTACTAAAAAACACCAGTAACAGAAAACAGATTTTGGATTCAAATGTATTTGGGGGAAAACAAATTTTTTTTTCTTTTTTTCAGATAAAGGCAAATTCCAGCTTCAGTTTACTGTACTTCTCCTTTTCAATGAAGATATCCTATAACAAAAGACAAATCACATCACACTCATCGTATCTATTTCTTCTTACATAGATATTTAAGTATGCTTTTGTCATAAAATATGCTTATAGATTTCACATGCCTTACACTTCAGCCAGTATTTATTGTTGGAAAGTTTAGTTTTCTAAAGGCAGCTTATCAGACAGGACTTAGAGCATTTGCAAGATAGAGTCCTGATTTGTTTCTTTTTTTTTTTTTTTTCAGTAAAAATTTGGCATATTCTGTAATGTCAGTAATACAAAACCAGCCTTTGATTATTAGTCTGCTGCCGTGTGCATGCGTTTTGCTACATTTCCGTCTCCACTATTCTCACTATTTTATATTGATTCCTGGAAAAGTTCTTAAGACCTTATAAAATCGCAAGTAACTAACGTAGGTATTGCTAAACCATAAGACCTTTAATGATGTTCACCTCTGTGGCAGACGTGTATGTATAATTAAACTGAAGCCCGGGAACAGTTTGGTTTCTACATTGATGGCATCTGGTAGTGCTGCAGGGAGGAACTCAAGAGCATCAAAGATAAAGCCTTTTAATCCAAAGCAATGTTCAGGGCGTGTCAACTTCCCTCCACATCACTTGTCGCACTGATGATACAGCAAGTGTTTTGCCCATTAGCTTTTGGTGGGCCTCTTGGGTTTTTTTGTGCTGTAACAGCCTTGCTGCATATGGCTTCCTGAGCAAAGCTGTCCCAAGCACTGCACAGACCTTTCTCATGTAGATGCTTGGAAGTCAATGAACAGATGGCTTATGAGCACTCCCAGAGCATTAATTGACTCCATGGGCATCTTACCAATGTCCATGTGACAAGAGTTAACTTCAGAAAAAAATTTCCTTTCTAGAAAAGTTACTGTATAAAATTACTGCAACAGTAGATTTTTTTTTCTGTGCTTTTTCTTTCTCTGAGATCCCTGAGATGTCTATCAGTTGCCTGCACTGGGGCTTCAATTCCAGAGGTGTCGAATACCTGTTCACTTCAAATGGATGTGGCTGTGGAGAAGTTCTCCGAGAGTTCAGATTCATGGTGTACATCATTAGCAGGATGCAGGGAACTTCTTAACCATTCAAGTTACATCTGGCTTCTCCTTCTGTATGTTTACCTTTTGTTGAGCTATGCTAGGCACAGTTGGATTAGGTGCACAGAACTCAAAATACAATTGGGCTCACTCATTAAGATGCAAAATATTCTCCAGCTAAAATTCCAAAAATACTGGTGGGAGAGATAACGGGGTTTTTTTGCATACATAGAACAAATACATAGCATTAATTCAATTATTCTTCAAATATTTTCCTTCTCTCAGGAAAACAAACCCGATCAATGAGAACAAGTAAATTCATTTAATTTATATACCGTAGTAAGCGGAATCTAAAAGGAAACCATGAATTAAGAGATGGAAATAATACTTATACTTTCATAGTACTTATGAAAGCAAGCAGGTGATAAAAAGTTTGAATTGGTCATGTCATACTTAAAATATCAGATGATGAATGGCAATTAGTAGTTCTGTTTCTAATAAAATCAGTCATTACTATGCAGTACTTTTTCAAAGGTCCATCTTTTTCAAACAGCTTTAAGTATTGAGCTCTTACGCTAGCAACAACAAAAAGTTGATTTACCTTGAAATAAAGAGTAGGTGTAAGAAGACTGGGAGCTCTATCTCTTCAAGCAGTTAGCTAGTCCTGTTGTCAGCTGTCCTTCAGAGTGACGGTGCCATGCTGTGGTCTTTGGTTGGGATGGCACCCGATGCAATGTGTCAAAAAACAACACATCCCACATCAGAGTGAGATGAATGACCCATCATGTCTGATCAGGCCCACAACATTATACATGGTTAGACCCAGTAGTGTCTTTTCCCTTGCAGTAGGCTACACACTGGCAGCATGGCGAGTAACCGATGTAGCACTGTGCTGCACTGAGATGAAGGCTGGTTAGAGTCATCAGTTGTTATATCAAATGCAGGTTCAGATTAATAAAACTGTGAAATAGGTCTGTCTTCTTTAGGACTATTATACATATGCCCAGGTGTTATTAAACAGCCTGAAAGAGACTTGCAATGATACAAAGTGATCCTCAGCAGTTGCTTGTGGTGGTATTTTGCTTTATGGTCCCCTACTCCGTTGCTCCTGATCTCAACCCAAGTGAGACTGCTACAGAAGTAGTGCTCCAGTCCAAATCAGCACTACTTTTCACTCTCTTTGCCCTGCTACACCTGTGAAAAGTGATTCCAAAGAACAAATACATTCCTGCCACAGACAATCACTCTGTGAAGGTGCAAGGCAAAGAGCAAGCATAGTTCACAGGAAGGTAAGCTGGATTTTTAAACCCCATTGGCTTAGCACCTTCTGTGGCTCATCTCTTCTCCAGGTGACCTGGGGGCATTGTGAGTCCAAGTCTATATTTCTTCCCTTCAAACTTTTAGATTTCTTGATGAGTAGCATGAAGTGCGAGACGGAAAGGTTTATCAGAAATGATGTGGAGGTAGAGGAGTACCTTGGGAAATTAAACCTGATCTCATCTCACTGAAGTCTATAGAACTGATACAAAAACTTAATTGACTGTGAGATCAGGTACTAAATCAATATTCAGCTTTTTATACATAGAAGCAGTTTTAGTGCAGTTCATGAAGTTTCACTGACCTAGCCTTCTTAAGCAACAATTTTTCAATAATATTCAGATCTTCACAAATAATTAGAAAATGGATAGCTATTCAAAGTCATGAATGATAGAAATACTTGCTGTTCAAGCTGGGACCCTCACCGGTCACCTGTGTCTGAGAGTTTCCTCTAAAATACACCAGAGAATCTCAAGCTACCATTAAGTTTTCACTTTCATGAATAGCAAAGAGTCTTTGTTAGCAAGAATACAGCCATCAGAAAAGGTCAGAAGCTGGCATAATAATGAGTTAATTTGCATTCTAATGGACATACAGCTATTTATTTTGGCTGCTACAGCACTGTGAATTGCTTATCAGTCAGAGATTTAAAATAATTTATGAAACTAGAAAAAACCAACAAACTAAATGCCATCTCCTTCTGATTAATCTGGATGTGATGCAGAAAATTTCTGGATCATAGCTATAATAGTGCAGAGGCAAATGCAACGTTGTCAGTGACAGTTTTTGATGCTTAAATGAGTACATTTAAGAATTGGGAAAAATAATAAAAATGTCTACAACAATTTCTGGAAATGAGAAATACATTTTTGGAACAAGTAGCTTTGTATATGGTCAACAAGAGTAGTTTATTTTTCACAGACAAAGTTTGATACTAAACACCCATAGAATGTCTCATTGGGTGACACTTTTATATGAACTTTCTTCTCTTTTCTAGCACCTATTACCAGAACAATGTTATACTGTTACAGATTTATTTCCTTGTTGATAGCAAACCGTACTATCTGAAGGACAGCCATGTCTTGGAATAGAGAAAATGCTGCTACAGTACAATTTAGAACAGATTTTACTGGGACAGCTTGACCCGGAGTAGAAGAAGATATGAATGGAGGAAGACCCTCGTCTCTTGCCTTTTATTGCAGAAGTTCCTACTAAAAGTTTGAATCCTTAGGTCCATATCCTGGCTTATGATTTGCAACTGTAAGTAGTACTGGATGAACTGTTGTTTTCCTCACTGAGGTCTATAATATATGTATTTTATGTAAATACTAACCCAATTAGCAAAAGCCTCCATGCCCAAGTTCTAACACATGATGAGTGGAGAAAGAGATCTCAGAAGTTTGCTCACAGGTTATAAACTCTACAAACATTTTGAAAAGGTCAAGGTTATTTTTTCTGTACAGACAAGAGAAAGAACCTTTTGTTTGGCAGAAGGAAATTTTCCCTGAAGGATCTCCAGTTTTGCCCATGTGTGTTGTCCAATGACTGCTGCTAAAATCAGTGTTGCTACTTCACATGTCCAGGCTAGGGATTACACTCTTTACTGTACTGCTCTAATACTGCAAGAGCTAGTAATGCAAGTAATGCACCGTCTTGGGCAAACATATTGTTGCACCCAAATCTCCCCAAGCAGAGCAGACACAGCAAGGTGAAAAGACTGATGTAGGTCACACACACTGGATCAGCAGCACAATTTAGAATATAAATTGAGTCTTCAGAGTCCTGACAGCTTGTGACGGTTGCTTCTAGAAGCGCCTGCAAGTGTTACCATACCCATAAAGACTCTGTATGCTTGCTAAGAACATATCTGACAACTCAGCCTGGCTTTACTGAAAGCTAATCTAATCTTCAAAAGTAACTTTTCAGGAATACTGCATCATATTTTCAGAGCTCTCTGACAGTCAGAAGCTCTGCCTAACTCTGCCAGTGTCTCTGCTCTTTCATGTCTTTAGAATCTGTTCCCATTTAAGCTTTTACACTTTCTAAGCACATTAGAGAAATCTCAGCTTACATTATGGCATGTTACTTTGATGAATATCAAGGTATGTTCCCAATATTTTCTGTTAAAATGTAGAAAGAGCATAAGTTGTTTGTACAGCGTCCTAAAGTCCTTTTCATGAAAATATATTCACAAAAAGTCTTCAGCAAGTGTGGGGGAAAAAATATTCAATAATAAATCCATTCATTTGCTTATATGTAAGCTTCATACTAAGGCATAGATGAAAAGGAGTCACCAGATAACTTAGTGTTGACATCTATGTTGCCAGTTCCTCCTCTTCTAAAGTCCTTCATTGCATCCATGTTTTCTCTCCACTACTCCCTTCCTCAGATGCCTGTTCCCAAACTCTAACAGACTTACCTTCCTTGTACCCAGGATTTCCCTCTCTGTGTCCTGATCCTGATTTGAAAACCAGCTAATCCTATCCTTGAAACAGCGATCAGAAAAATCCCTAATAAAAGAATAAAAATAGATACACGTAGGGAAATGCCCTTGGTGTCTGTGACTGTTTCTGAATGGGAGACCTTGCAATGCAATGCTCCACTCTAATGGGAGACAGAAAAGCAGCACATCGGAAGTAGTGGTGAACCATGCAACTGTGGTAGAGCAGCCGAGAACTGAGTCTAGAAAGATTTCAGCTAACCAAACAGAGATGGCAACCTCGCAGTGGCCTGAAAAACTGTCTGGACTCTGTTGGTGCTAAATAGGTTTCCAGATATCCGTTCAGTTGCATCACTGTCTAGTGTCTTTTGGGTTGGAATATGTATCCTCATGGTGTTCCCAGCTGTGACAAAGGACCTATAGGCAGGAGTTGAGGTGGAATACCCAAGGGCATCTCAATTAGTATAGGATGCCTACATTTATGCAGTTTACTGAAGCCCCCATCAATTTTAATGGACACATAGACACCTGTGTCAAATTTAGACACTGATATGCAGACAACTGAATTTTGATGTCATAGTCTGTGAATTAGGAACTTAACACAGATGCACAACCATAGGTCTAGTATCAAGGGTGCCATACCTTATGTTACTCAGAAATCTGTGCTCGATTGGCAGATATGACACAGAATCTATGGGAGACTTCAGAGCTTCAGTTGTCATCCTGGAAAATCTTGAGTCTCCCACTGACTTTGCCATTCCAATGAAGATTTCTTGATACCCCCAGTGCATTTCAGATGGTCCTGGATGTCTGTTAGTGAACTCAGAGCTGAGCTCAGAGTCTCACTCCTCCTGATTTCTCTGAGGTTTGGGAGCACTGGACAAAAGTTCATCATAAAGCAACAAATAAGTTAAATTACAGAGACTGAGACCCTGCTGGTTTCACCTGACTGCCTTTCTGTCATTATTAAATTACATTGTAGTAAGTTCAGAATTTTGTGTTTAATATGCATTAAGCTGTCAGCATGGTTCTAAATTTTATTGATTTGCCTTTGAAATCTGTTCTGTGACAATGGGAAGTGTCAGGAGCTCAGGTGTGTTAACTATAATTGGCTCATTTTCATACCACATGGCGCAATGATAAACACTCGATGGCAACATAATGAAAAGGTAATCATGCCACTTGGCCACAGTGGTGGAAGCTGGAATAAGCAATAGCATGCTTATTCGATTCTTTGGATCCAGATGTTATTCAATGTAATAATTTCCTTCCAATTTCCTGCTCCTTCACACCAGCTTGACAGACCAGTTTATTTCTGGTTATAGGGGTTTAGGTAGAACAGAAAGATTGACAAACAGTGGGAGATTATGAAAGAAAAGACTAACAGGAGAAACAAAACTTATCACAAGATTCAAGTTTTACATGGTTGAGTCTTAGCTGTGAAAGTATATCGTTTAGTGTAGGAAAGTATAATATTTGGCAAGGGATGTTAGTGGAAGGCCGATGTCCAAGCAGTAACAAAACTGTGAAGAGAACCGAATTTCTAAACTCTCAGTTCCCTGGTTGAACCTCTAGGTAATTCACTTTGCTTTGAGCTGCTGAAGATTTGATACTGTCCACACTGATGATGTACCTAGTAGAGATAAACCTCTTTGCTTTTATGTTCGCCCAGTCAGGAGATAATTCTCAGTATTCAACTTACTTATCAAGAAGAACAAAGCTGAATTAGTAAAAGCTTTGCAGCCATTTAAATTATAACAGTTAAAATGACATAAAGTTCAGAAGATTTAGCATAAGACCGTAGGAGCTTGGGGAAAAAAAAAAAGAGAGAAATAATGATTGATGGGCATGATACTATTGCAGTCCAGAACACTGAAGAGTATAAAGCATGATAAATCGATCAAGATGACCTGGCTTGCAAAAAAAGGTGGAGAAATGTCACATTTTTCTGAATTCTTGAAGGTTTGGAGATAAGCAATTAACATAAAGAAGGGCTGTGTCCTTAAGTCTAGTGAGAGAGGAAGAGTATTGATGTGAATTTTATGATATTTAGATCGTGTGCTGGTCACATGTAGTCTGCGCAGTACTTTAAAAAGTTAATGAACAGAACACTAAAAAATGATGCTGATAAAGGACCCTGACAAGATAGTTGGGAAGTGATAAGTATTAAATGAATGTATTACAAGGAAAAGCAAGAAAAATTGTGAATAGGTAATTTTTTTCCCTATGACAGTGCTCTGTCTCTCAGAGGAACATAATTCGATTTCAGACTGTTGAGATTTAGACAACATGTCTAACATAATGGAAATAACCCCTCAATACTGAGAAAATTGGAACAGTACATAAACATGACAAGTTAAACAGAGAAGATTATGGTGCTGACAACCGTGAAGCACCTTGTGGGCATCACAGCTGGCCTAAGCTTAAAAATTACTGGTTTTAGAAAGACTTGCTAGGGTACCTAGCATGTATGTCCCTCATTTTTTAAAATCAGAAATTATCTGCATAAGAAAGCAAACTTGGATGTAGCCTTTGGATCTGTAAAACATCTTCTTCTTCCTCCGTACATCGTATACCTCAGTAGACCCATACAATCACAGAACAAAACCTATGAATTTGTGCTTGAAGACCATAGCTGGCTGAAGGAATCTGGATGAACAGTACAATCAATCAGTGATGCTCATCAAATCAGATGATATATATACTTTTTCCTTGGGGTTCCCCAAAGAATAAGTAAATAAAACGACACTAAAGGTAGATCTGTATGCTTTTTACCCAGGCACCACACAGTTTTGCTGGTTTATACTCCTAATCAGCTTGGAGAGGGAACAGTTTGTAGGGGAATATGCCCCTGGATTTTTTTTTGTTTTGTTTTTAAGTCTTATGAGCTAATTTAAAATGTATAATTCATGTTACAGGGATCAACAACAAATGGTCTACTTCAGGGGAAGAGGAAGGAAAAGGTTGATTCAAATTAGAGCTTGTTAGTGCTCTTCTGACAAAGGGAGTTTTCCTTGGTGAATGGTGATTCACTAAAGCCATTTTTGTGAAAAGCAGCTGTATTTCCAGAATGTATTGAACGTTTAATTGGTAAAAAAATAAATAAATCAGATCTCAGATGAAATTTCTAGTTAAGTTCTAGATAAAATACCTACCGACCATCTAATATTTATCAGGACCATCTAATATTTAGTGAGCACTAAATATTAGATGTTCCTGATAACATGGCGCCTGAAGTAATTTATCATATTATAAGCAGGCTTTTGTTTCTTATATCATAAGTAAGTTTTTGACCTATCAGGCAATTGACAGTTCTAGACTATGTTGCTCTATTTCTAAGTGAAATTTTTTAAAAGGTCTAGGACTCAATCTTAGTAGGAGGTATTTTAAATTTAACAATATTTCATAGGCTAGAGGAAACCAACTACAATCCTGTTCTAGTTTCAACAAAATTATATGTCCAGCTACTCAGAATTTAATAATTTAGAAATTACTGCTGTAAGTTGAAAATATTAACAAATATACAACAGAAAGCAAACCAAAATATCTTCAGATCCTCCACTGAATATTTTTTCCCTGAAGAATGTTCTGAAAGTTGTGTGTTCTGCTATACAACGAAAGACCTTAAATGGGAGACATGACAAACATCTATAATTCTCCTTAATCTGGTAAAGATTCTTTACTGTTAATGAGAACTGAAAAAAGCAGTGTGCAAATAGCTATCACATATTCATGAATAAAAATGGGTACCTCTGTGCACAAGCACAAGTCATGAATTTTTATTCATCCCTTTCCTAGTATGAATGAGTTAGAAATGCAACTGAATTGCAACTTCTACACCAGCAGTCTGCAATAGATGCATTTTGATTTAATGACAAAAATATGTATCTTGTTACACTGCAGTTCTTTATCTCTCAGACAATACAGGGGATCAAAAAAAAAAAGCTTGTGAATACTTCAAAATTAATACTCACTCTCTAGAGACTAGGTTTGATCCTCCACCTGCAAAATTCCAGAGGCATTAATCTTTCTTTCCTAAATTTGTTGGGTTTAATTTGCAACATTATTCCCAATACAGAAAATTAATTTTTTCTTACTTATTATATTGCATTCTAAACCACTATTATTTATTTCTTATTTCTGTTATTCTTTGAGATCTGTGTATATTTCCAAATACAACCTTTATAGTTTTAAATTACAAAAGGGAAAGTGGTAGCAGTATATTTCCATTTGGGGCTCTTTTTCTGACTTCGTAATTACAATGATGCATATTATCTTTGTGTTGTATCACTCCAAATTGTAAAACCGGTGTAACAGGACTTTTTGCTTTTGTAAAAATCTCTGAAATCCCTAGAATTTCTGTGTAATTTTGTTTCTTCATTACTAACTCACATTTAGATAGCCACAGAAATTATGTCGGAGCTACAGCTCAAGAGGCGAAACATCATCAGTCCTTAATTTCAACATTCAAACCTTTGATCTGCAATATGTGGAATATGCCAATCTGGGATGTTGGTGATTTGGATACTGTTTTATTTTGTGGCAATGTAGCTGGTTTTGATTTGGTGTTTTCTTCCCACCTGAGACGGAATCCCAGGTTAGCCAAAGTTTTAAACTAGATCTGTCTAGACTCCTTCTTACAGTCAGCTCTAAAGGCTTTTTTATCTATCTATCTATCTATCTATCTATCTATCTATCTATCTATCTATCTATAAAACCAAACCAAAACCTCAAACATTAGGCTTTATTATAGTATAACAAAAATGCATAAGTTTTCAAATGGAGAAAATGTAAAATGATTAGCTGGAGAATATAGAAGCAAAAGGGGTTTCTGAACACCTTGCCCTGCTCACTATGTCTCTACGTTACAGGTCCTTGTTTCCAGTGAAATCAACAACTTGAGTTAGAACGAGCTCTGTATACTCCCTGCCAGTCCCCAGAAGAATTTCATCCCATTCCCTCTGAGGCCTATGTGTGTGCTCCTTGCTCTTCTCAGCAGGTTCCTGGATTAGGCTGTCGATCTCCAGCTCTCTGCCCTGAGCCCTTTTCCACTTGCTCAGATCCCACAGCCGTTGGAAATGCCTCTCTGTGAGGAGGACCTTAGGGAGGAGCGATCTGTCTTTACTACAGGAGGACCTGCCTGACCCAGGTACTTCTCAGGGGAAGGAAGGTAGCATACACACTTGGAAGAAACCAAATAGATGCTCTCCATCAGACTGCTATTATCTACTTGACACAGAGTATGGTTGTAGCTGTTTTAAGTAAATAGATTTCTCATGTTAACCATAAATGTCTTTCAGGCAGTTTTATAGCTAGTAGGCTCTGGCAGCCAGAGTGTTGTAGGTCAGGGACTGTGCTTCCTCTCTCCTGAAAAAAAGGATCATCCTACAACATAACTCCTTAGAGAACTGTTTACATGACCCAAAACATCTTTTCTGAATCCTAATTCTTCACTATCTGGTTTCTATCCTTTCAGCTCTGTTTTAGACGACTTTTCCTAAGCCAGGTCCTTTTCTTCCATTTCTGCAAGCTTTTAATGAACAACTGCTTGCAAGTTTCCTCACAGAAAATAAATTCTGAAATGATATGCTTAATTGTCTGTACAGGAAACAAGACGTATTATGGGAGCTGGGTATTAAGGAAACATCTTTCCATCTACCCTGCACATGGACAATTGAATCAGCCATTACTTTAGCTGATAAAGAAAGAACTGTATGGAAAATCCTAGAGAAATACCAGATTTCAGGTCATTACTAACAATAATAGAAACTTTAGTTAAAGATAAGACTCCTGCAAGAGGTTTGATCTTTGCACAGTATATGGGAGTGTCATGTATCAACTTTGAAGTAAATGTGGAAAATGGAAAAAAAGATGGAAAAACAAGTATGAACTTAAGAAGCAGGAAAACACGATCTGGAACAGGACCTCATTGATTTTGTTAACATTCATAATAAATGCAATAAAATAGTTTACCAATGGCATCTTACTGAGAAAAATATATAAATAAGAAGTTTTATTTAAGAAATTGTGCTGAATTTGTCTTTTTCATTGTGATGTTATGGTCAGCTGATTATCCATGATGATTCAAAAGCACTTTGGCAAGTTTGGGCTGCATTCTTTGCTCTGTGTTTCAGGAATTAATTTACACTGATGGCATAAAAATGCTTCCTGTTTGCTGATGCTTAATTTATTAAGTATTCCACATTGCTCTTTATCAGTAACATGTCATCTGTCCAATGACATGGACCAGTCTGTCTGCCATCAGCAAACTTTATCAGTATTGATTTTATGTTTTCTACAGGATATTCATAAAAAGTGTAATATAGTCAAAAGCCAAGAACTTATCCCAGAGGAAGCTCATTAAAAATAAATTCCCTCACAGATTTCCTACTTATAATTATGTTAAAAGATCAATCAGTTAACCAATTTTTCAATTCAATGTAAGCCATACTAATTTTACTTCTTTCCATTTTTAAATAAGGAGTGGGGTTGTTGCATGTAAAGCCTTACAAAAGTCCATTATATAAAAACAATTAAATTTTTTAATAAAACTTGTAATTTAATAAAGATATTAATATATATTTAATCTGAAATAATCTATTTTCTGCAAGCCCACATTTATAACTTCCCTTTTATAAAGAAACCCGGATTACTTCCTATGGTAGCATAAGTGGGATTCCAGATTTAGCTATAGTGCATGAGACAGATTCCATCCTTTGTGATAATACGGACGTTTTTTTAATACCTTCAGTTGCTCTATGCTTGCCTCTGGAGTGTGGGCAGGACTCATCTCACACACCCTTGTCTGTCTGGCTGGTCAGCTAAGTTAAGGTCCTCAGCCAGACTTCTCTGTGATCAGTGGAGCACGATGGGCAAACTTGGAGAACAAGCTGCTTAAGCAATGACTGAATGAAATGATGTAAGTCATCCTCTTCAGGTGTGTATTTTCCACCACTGGTTGCAGAGGCAACTATTTTGACTAGTGTAGACTAGAAATCTAACTTTTTTACAGTTAAGTTGGGATTCATCTGACCAGATGTGAGTAGAAATTTAAATACAAAACTTTGGTAGGTGAGTTTTAAAAAACTTTAATGATCAACAGGGAAGAGTAGGCTTTTTAAGAATACTCTTCATTTCAGCTACTTTAGATGTTTACAGTAGCTGAATGGCACCATAGAGGTGCCTGTTTTCCTCATCATACAGGGATCGCTGCTTGCTGCCCAGCTCAGATGAGGAAGGATGCCTGTCTACGCAGGATCCCTGATAACAACAGCTGAGGGGAACGTGCCTGTCTACGCAGGATCCCTGATAACAACAGCTGAGGGGAACGTGGCTGTGTGTGTCGCAAGGGAAGCCTGGGAAGATAGGCTGAAGTATGTAGTATGTAAAACAGTTTCAGCTTTGCCTTTAAGGACCTGTAAAAATGTACATTCACAATTATTTATCATAAGATGAGTTCTTAAAAAGGGCCGTTTTGACTGAAACTGTATATAGCTGGTTCTTCTTTTAGTACAATGCATCCTAACGTGCTTCTATTAGGATAAAGAGCTTGATAAAGTTGAAAGTCTGGTATACAATGAACAAGTTACAAGATAAACCTCTTGCTTAACTAAGATTCACCTTAGTAAAGATAATCATTGTAGTTGATGTCCATGTAGTGAATGTTAGCTGGATCAGACTATCTAGCTGTTCCTATTTTAAAGCCAACCCCACAAGCCATTGAGGTCTCTCAGGAGTGCTATATAATAAATAAACACTGCATTATTTTTCAGTTGTAGTAGAGAATAATTTGCTGTGTATGTAATCTCAATGAACATATCTGGCAACCTGAAACCAAAAAGTATGTCTTCATTCTTTCTGTTTGCATCAATTTGTAAAGAACTTTCATATGTGAAGAAATATATATTTGTTTTTTATAAATATATATATTTAATATGGTGTAATAAGAAGACAAGATTAAATAACTTCTCTTTCTCTCTGAGAAGTACTGTGGAAGAAGTTTAAAATTATCCAGATGGTGATTTACTACATTCAGTCAGAGACCCTCTCTTTTAGCACCTTAGACCCCCAAACATGAGAAAGATGGAGAACCATAGAATAATATAAGTGTTTAGATCGGAAGGGACAGTTGGAGTTCATCTAGTCCAACCTCCTGCTCAAAGCAAGGCTAAGTTCAAAGACTGGGCTGACATTCAAGAACGACAGCTTCTCTGAATTGCTCAAATGAAGGAAAATGGAGCCAGAGTGACAAGCAATAAGCATACAGACTGAGGAAAGACCTGGGTAAAGCATGGAAAAAGCTAGTGAAGAAGGGTAGAAATTGGATGGAGATGACTGTCTTTGGCTCTGCCACATTTGTTGGCTCTCACTGGCCACAGGTCAAAGCTCTGTGGACTTTTCCCCAGACTTCTCTCTGGACTGCTCTAGGACTGCCTGTTGATGTAATCGTCCTTCATTTCGGTTACACAGTTGAATTACTCTGCCAGAATCTTTCCATCTTCTTTTAGTAATTCCTGAGACTTATTCCTCAGAACATTACATGTTAAATAGCACAAGGCTTAACAGCTGTTCAAAAGAGCAGCTGGGTCTTCTGATACACTATCCCACTAGGATCATATTTACAAAATAAAAAGGAACAAGTTTCTCCACTGGTCATTCCTTTTTTTCCCTATGGAACAGATTAAGGTGTATTCTGTGCTACTTCAGAGATATCATAGTGTTTAGACTACACTAGAAAGGCACTGCTTGGCCCCAGATGCCTAAAATAATCACATTTATTGAGAACAAGTAGTTTAAAATACAGAAATTATTTCACATGGATAGTAAGAAAAATATGTTGACTTTGTGTTGTCAAACGTATTTAGTTAAGCTATTAAAATATATGCAGAGACTACTGCAGTATTTCCCATATTCAGCAAACATTTTCAATGATGCTAACTAATCCCTGAAGTATTACCTAATGAATTTTTTTATTCTTTAAGAAAAAGTGTATTATTATTATTATTGCTGTCATCATCACTATCATTTATCTTTTTAAAATATTAGCAAACTTTCTGCTAGGAAAAAAGCCAACTAATTGTGGAAATGGAAATTAATTGATAAAATGCATTTAAAGACCATTAAAATATTTTTGCATTCAAAGGTTTTGGGTCTGTGCTTTTGTTCATGCATATAGAGTCTTTTTCTAATTATCACAGGATCTTTAGAAGTTCTCTGTCTAGAACACATGAAATGCAGTAAAAATGCTTATGTCAGAGAAAAAAAACCTGTAAAAAGTCCATTAAGTATAATTTGCACCTAACTGAAATATACACTAAAAATAAGGGGACCCTAGGAATGCGTGCACAGAAAGCTTGCCTTCTTTTAGCTCGTGGTAATAAAAGGTACAAAATAAATAAAAGGCAAGATTTTCCTCCTTTACCAAACAGGAAAACTGCACAGTATGTTTCTTATACACTGAAATAATGTTCCAAGTTATGACAAATCTGGCTTTGGAAAGCAATTTATTTCTTTTAGAAATCTGTTTTGACACACTTGTGAGTCAACTTTCAGAGTTTGTGCCTGACAGCTTTGGCTTCCATGTCCTTTTTTAAGCTGTAATCTGAAGGTGACACAGCAAAGGTGTATGTATCCTGGTGTTGGTTTTGATTGCGTTTGAATTATGAGTCACCCAAAGGCTTCCTGAGAAGGGCAGTGTTGTATTTAACAAATGTATGCTCTTGGTTTATAAAAAAATAAAAAAGTTGAGCATTACTCACAAAGGGCAAGTATAGCCATTGTTAAAGCCTTCCTTCCCTTTTTAAGAACGTAAAAGGAAATTGCTTAAAGAATTGCACATGGATGAATACCTCATTTAGAAGACTAATTTAGTTCCTGCGTTTTTACTGGATAGGCAAACCATAGGAGCCAAGAGAGTTTTGTGGCTCTTTTAAGTGGTTTAGGAAGTGCCTGAAAATCACACCTTCCCATCTCCCCAGTGCTGTGTCTCGTGTCTGTAGCACAATAGATAATGTACTCACTTGTTTCATAGTGTATTAGCTTACTTTATTACTATAAAATATTGCACTATATTACAAATCACCACGTCACAACGTCTACACAATGTACTTTGACAACAGATTTGGAAACCCAACAAATGTTGTTTAATAGGACATTACATTATACTGAACCAACAAAAACATTGTTCAACACATTTAGACTAAACTTTAGACATGCCTCAGTACACAAGCACAGGTTGTATGGTACTTTTTTAGAGTCCAGCTCTGTAGTTCTTCCTCCTTAGGCTGGGATCTCCCAGATCTCCTCTGAGGAAGGCTAGATTCACTCAGAGCCTAGACTATGGGCAATTAGGAAAAAAATCGAGTTTCTTCATGCCCCAGTATTGCAGTAGGTTCTCCCTTGTACCATGTTTGGGAGGTATTTGGCTTCAAAAGGTGCCATTTTTCACTGAGATACACAGTCCAAGATAACCTGGTTAGTTTTCTAATAATGTTGCTTGCAAGAACAGAGGAGAAACTTCTCTGGCCTGGCCAGATTCCAGTGAAGGCAAGCCAAAAAGTCTGTTTTCTCAAACAAACTGTTCTTCAATTAGTACTAATTCATTCACTAATGTCACTAAGACTGAAATCAGTCTGCAGTGCTGCCAACAGAGCTCTTGGGTTCTAGTAGTGACATCGGCTGCAGCTACCAGACACAAACGTGCCCTGCACTCCTCAACAGAGACAAGTAGTTGCCTGTCCTGAAGGCAGAGTTCCTGCAGCTCTGCACAAAGCCTAGCTGCATGGCACATCTCTGTGTAGACCTAGTAACAATAATGTCTGACTGCTTACTGCATGTAGCCTCATCTTGGGCATAAGAATTTAATGGCAAAATAGCCATCGGAGCAATGGTATTTATCTCTTAATAACATGCAATGATGAAAATCTATGTCTACACACTTGTATTTCTTTTTGCTAAAAGGTCTTCTAAAGGGACCTATTTCTCCAGTGTGCAGACTAACTCCTTGTAATGTCAACAAGAGTTAGGCACGCACACACCTAGGAGAAGTGTCCCCATAAGTTTTAACAGAAGCACTGTTCAAAGTTAATACAGACCACATAAGCCTACGTTAGAAAACAGTTTCACCAATAATAAAATTAGTTTTGAAACAAAATGCTTGCTAATAGTAATTAAAAACCTTCTATGCAACATATGTAAAAAAGATTTATCAAATGCTTTGCAAAGTTATCCACAAATGTACTACACAGTGCACAAACATTAATAAGAAGCAGCAAAACCATAACACTACCACTTTGAAATGCAATGCAATTAATACTACTTCCATTAATACAGTGTAATAGCTACTAGCTATTATTGATGTATATTTTTTTTCAGGAATCCATATTCATTAAGGAGGTCTATGGTTTCTTTTTCTTTTATTCAGAAATATGGAAGCAATTGCACACTGTTTCACTGCTAATCAGAGCTATACAAGAAAAGATATGAAAGTCTCATTAGTGTGAATTTTAGGATAACTGGTCTGCTGCCATGACTCCCTCTGTTCAAATTTGTCATTCCCTGTGCTACTGAGAGGTTACCATTTCTCTTACTAACAAGATTTAGACTGAATCCCTTCATAAAGTAGGCTATATATATAACTTATTTTTTAGTTTAACTGCTATAATGTGTAAAATATTTATTAAACTAGACTTTATACCAGATGATTACAACACGATGCTTAAAAAATATTTCAAGTCAATCCAAAGTATAAAACAGTCTCAATGTGTAGGACAAAAAGGATGTAAATAGGAGAGTACATATCTTGCAGCTAAAACTGTGACACTCTGTAAGGTGAGACACACCTTGCAAAAATGAATCTGGAAAGCAGTGTTTCCAGGAGTTATGTTAATATAACAGCAGTATTTCTTGCATGGTAACAGCATTTTCTAGAAATCTTTCAGAGATTTTATTTCTGGAATTAACATAGGAAAGACAACTGATCGTCTCACAAGGCTGTTATGAAACTATCTTACACAAAATATTGATTTCTATGTACGGAAGGTAGGAAGGGACAAGTGGCCAAGGCTGGGGGTGGGGAAAAGGGCAACATGACGTCTTACAGCAAAGTCAATGAAGTGGACAATGAAGCATGACTCACAATATTTTTGATCTTTAAGTATTTCTGGCATTACTAGCTAAGAACAGCAACAAAAATGAGCAAAAAAATGAAACAACTCAAAAGCCAGCATGAGAGGGATATGTTTACAGCGAACTCCAGCTGAGGGAACAAATTTATGATGTCATATAAAAGCTCATAATTTTGAGATGGAAAAGAAAAAGGTCAGTTATGAACCTTTGTTTTCCATTGGTTTTAAAGGAGACAGACCCAGGAAAAACAGAGCATTTCACAGGGGGATGGCAAGGCAAAATGGTGTGGTAAATCGGAAAGAGAAAACTGAAAGAGGATGTTTTAGCAGCATATTGGACAGAAGAATTTTATGTCATTGACTTCTAGGTATCAATGGTTCACATGGTTTACTTCAAATGGGTCAGTGGTTCACTACTAGGCTCACGTGCACATTCCCTTTGTGGCATCAAATGTCCCTTAAACTCACAAACAAGAGATACAAGTGCCATTTAACAATACAGCAGGGCTAAAAATGCAAGTGTTGCCAAATGGACCTAAGTTCCTCTCAACATCAGAATGCTCTCAAGAAATGGGAGAAAAGGTGTCAGGAGCAAATGTACAGTTGGAGTAACTGTCCAGAGAGGAGAAAGTATGGCAGGAAGCAGGAGAGATATCAGACCTTGTATCTCCCAATATCTCTTGTCAGAGACAACAGAAAGAAGCATACCTTCATGAACAAAGTAAGCATGAACAGACTGCTATTTATTCAGAGTAGCCATAAGAAGCAACTAAACCAAGACTGGGTTCCTTTAGGAAATGACTGGAAGGAAAAAATTCACCAATGACTCAGGGATGTAAAAGAGTAGAGATAGTAGGATGATAGAAAACCTCCATAAGTCTCAAACCAAAAACTTACACCATCCCCCTAACAATTCCATTTCTTCAAACCCTCAGTACTGTTGACTAGAAAGTCCTGAACTGGGGATGAGCAAGCCATAAGATACAGGGTCTCCAGTTTGACCAGGTACTTTCTTAATATTGTGAATGAAGAACTGCAAAAGCAGAGTCAAAGTTCTGGAGACCTCAGTGGTGGTCTGAGGTCTTGGAATCAGGAGATCAGAACTGCCTGGGCCAGACTATAGTGTTAGCAGAGTGACGGTGCTGCCTCCAGCTTTATCTTGTGCAGCTTTCCCAAGAGGGAGAACAACTTGTTCCTGACCAGAGGAAATGAAAGACATCTTATAGCAAGCCTGGGGAAACAAAAAAAAAAAAAAAATTTCATCTCGGTGGTAGAGAGGTAAATCTAAGATCAGTTCATGGAAAGGGCACTGAGGATGTAGTATTCCTTCCATTGAAGTGTGCTCATTTTGAGGGGCTAGGCTTATTCACTGGAATATGCAGAGATGTTTCTTGTGAAATTTCTGGCTGTTTTGGAAATTGCTGATGCTTCATGTGATGTACTGGTATCCGTTAGCAGTCTTAAGGAGTTATAAACTTCTACTGGAGTTTATACAAAATCTGAGAAAGATACTTGGCCATCGTTTTATTCTCACAGTTTATATCTACATAGTTAAATTCCTCCTCCTCATCTTGACTATTTGTGCATTGTGTGTGGCCCATGCTGTCTCCCATATCATGTCAGGGTGAAACTGGCTGCTGGCTTATTCCAGTCCCATGCCAGGAGTGTGCTAACAATTAACCAGTATGGACAGTGCGTCAGTTCTCTGGCTCTGTTTTGTACTAACAGTCTCAGTTTCTCAGAGCCTGTTTGGATTCCACCATTATAAAATAGCCGTCTGATGTACAAACTTTGTCAGGCTCTCACTTGTTGTATTTAGTTTTAATGTTTCACTCACAGCACTTGTTTAGGAGTTGCCATAGCTTTATGAATCAGTTCTGTGTTGTCTTCAGATTTCCTTAACAACAGTATTTCAGACATAGTCTTGATGGATCTACATTTGAATGTGTCAGTTCATTTTTAGACAGGAACACTTCTGGGCCTGGGCTGCTGTCTATAGGTTCATATATTTCAAAGGTACTTTCCCAAAGAGATGGCGTATGTCCGGTACTAGGATAGCTCATTTAGTAGAACATGCCAAAACCAATTTTTGATGTCCTAATTAGTGAATATTTTGCTCTACATAAATTTGGTACATACTGCTTCAACCACTTAATGCTGTTTTTCAGTAGTTCTGGACCAATGCAGAATTTCTGCTCTATCCACATTCAGAAAGACTGATTCTTGAGAGCTCTTACACACTATTTCAGCAGCCTATACTCAATGCAGACTGCTGCAGAAGCTGAGGATGAAGTGTGAAGGCTGAAGCAAAGCTGGAAAGGGGTCAATCCGTTTGGGTAACAAACACTTTCATATCTTTTTCTTCCCTTCTTTTTATCTATTAATTTTTCCTTTTTTTTGGACAACACTTTTGCACCATCTTTTCCTTTAATTTTATTTTTTTTTCAGTATGAACACTTCTGTCAGGTTATAGTAATCAATGGAAACTATATGGCTGGTCATCAGAAACAGATGCAAAGAAAACAAACTAAGCAGTGCATCTGGGTTTACCAAAGAATCTGACTAATAAACAGGAAGAAGATTGTAAGATCTCTAGCCATAGAGTATCATAGTTGTCATCTAAACAAATGCTGCTTAGTATTTTCTTAGATGTACAATGATATTATTTCCATGATTTTTTTTTTTTAACAAGCAGGTAAATTACTGCTTCTGCTTTAGAAATTTTAAAATAAGTACAGTACAAATTAGGTGGAACTTCCTCCAGCTGGATTGTACCCCATGACAAGTCTCTGTTTGGTGATGCTTCAGATAGTTTTCTTTAGTAGCCTCTTTAAATTTGAGTACTGCTATTCCCTCCATCTTTTTGAAACATGCAGACCTTGCCTTCCCCTGCATACTCTGAATGTTGTTCTCCCAAGCTCGAGGGACAATGGCTTTTTAAATGCTGTAGCATGAATACTATATGCATATGAGAAAGCATTTTTTTCCTGTATAAGATGGTTTTTTCCTATAGTGAGAACATATCTCAGCCAATGTCGATCTGTTTTCTTGTCTGCAATGTAGGTAAGATTGCTGGATGAGACAGAGAAATTAAGTCATTTACAAAAATGTATTTGCCACAGTGAACTATGCAGTCAGGCCGTATTCATATCAGACACAGAATACATTACAAAGCAACACACAATCTTATGCAAAACATAGCCTTCCTCTTCCACAGGCAGGAACAGTACTTTGGTCTTCATCTTAAAAATGAGACACTAAAGACAGGATGCATAGGGTAATGATGGAAAGGGATGGTATTATTCAAATGCCATTACACATTAGAGAGAATAAAATAAAAATTGGATCCACAAGTAATGAGAAAGTATACCTTGCTTCACCGGTGTCACAGACTAAATATTTTAGAATCATAGCAGGTTTCTCTAAGTACTAGAATTTTGTTTTGTATTCAGATTATCTCACATCTGTTTCTTATTCATAACATGTGGGATAGACACGTACATCTGAACCAGTGATCCTCAATTCCCTTTACAGTCAGTCAAGCAGAATATATACTTTCAGGGTACACCTGACTTATTTGAAACATCTACATTGGAATGACAGGAATTGCACCCTAGAAAGGCCTATTTCTCCCAAGGGACTATAAAAGGAGACATGACGACTAGCATAGATATAATTACCTGCATTATAGATGTACATTTGGTCACATGGATTCCCTTTTCCTATGAATTTATTAAAAAAACCAGGTTGTCACCTTAAAACAGTTCTCATATTTCTGTTAAGTTATGATTTAGCCATCTCTCAGGTAAAGTATGAATTGTCTCATACACTGTATTTTTTCACTTCTTTTGAATCACTCAAACAAACAAGCCTTTTCTTTCATTTCGGAGTCTAACAGCCTTGCATTAAGGTATATTCCTTATTTCTGATGTACAGAAATTTCTGATAGTAAACTTTCATTTGTTCTGTACCATCCCATTAAGTTTAATCACTCTGTAGTACTTCCAAACAGTTGCTTTAGTCTTAGCCATTGTTTTACCATGAACAAAACATGTTCTCCTTCTCTTTTCTGCAACCAACCACCCCCTGCCCCCACAACAGAGGCATAAGACTCAGGAACACGTTACTGCATTTGGACCTAGTATTTTGTGTCAGCTGAGCTAGGGTAGCTATCTGCACCTCAGTGTTTGGCCTGATGAAAGACAAGATGGTATAAATTTATACTGCTTTTATTGAGGGTTGAGCTCAGTGCAGTATCTCCTATCTGCCACAGCAATGTGTAGAAAATAACCACAGCTCAGTTAATATACCAGAACTTGTTAAACTATCATGTTGATCAACTTGTTTTGATCATGAATCAATGCTCTAAGAAGAAATTCTCTTGAGAGGGAGGAATTATCCTCATGGGCTTGAGTATGTTGCTGCTTCAGGGTTTTTTTGCTACTGTCCTACACTGATTGCTGAAATATCTATTTTGCTGTCTATTATTACTCAGGCTTGTTCAGCATACTGGATTTCACACTCCGCTTCTCTCTGAAGATTGGTGTTCTGAATTGTTTTCCTCTAGAGGGGGATTAGCTTGCATTTTTCAAAATAAAATCCCATCTTTTGGGGTTACATTAACCCTTCTAATCCCATTGATACTCTTTTTTTGCTATGCAATTCTCCCTAATTTGTCAGCATCTTCAGGAAAAAATGTTGCTTACTCCACTGTTCCATATTCTTAATGGATGTTAAATAAAACCAGATTTAATACCAACTAATATACCACTTCTGCAACAATTAACTTTCTCGAAGTTTATATACTATTGTGACACCAATTGGCCTTTACTTATCACTCTTAATTTGGTTTCATTCCAAAGAAATGTGAGATTCTGTCTCTTATAAATCACTCTTTTAAATATAGGTATGAAAAGTACTTTACTGTCTGCGTGAATCTACAGATATTTAGGTCACCTTACGTTTATTATTTCTGCAATTTGATAAGATGTTACTATATCCCTTGTTCTAAGGATTTGTAGGTTTTCTAATGACAAACATTTGGCATACGCAAACACTAAAGCTTCACTTCCCAACCTCTACTCTTCAGAAGGAAAGTAATTAGTATTTTTGTATAGAATCCTTTTTTTCTTCTTTTGAAGCAATTAGTAATATACATTCAGTGACATATGAATGCCTTTAGAGGAACAAAGATCTTTAATTAAAGAAATTCAATCATTATTCATTTCAGGTAATAATAAATTGTGATGGATGCTCATCTCAAACCATTGAAGAAAATTTGTTTGGATAAAATATTAAAACTATTAAATTACTTATCACTGCCAAGGTATTAAGACTTCTTCCGTTGTTATTGCTTCCTTATAGATATGTCTTGATTCTCCCCTTCCAGTGGTGTATATTCAAGCTTACTGTGTCAGGCTGGTCTGACAAACTAAGTTGCTAGAAGCTATTTTTTTAAAACAGAGAAAAATATACTATGGATCTTTGTTGTCAAGAAAGAAACAAAGCAACTGTTGTACAATACTTTTACAATGAAGGAAAAGGAGGCAAAAGGGCTTATCAAAACCAGTAACCTTGTAAAGGGCTAATAGATTGCTCTGATTTTGATCTAACTTAATGAGTCAATACATACAATTATATCTAAAGCTTGCAGCACTGATTTGGGACTGTAAGAGTTTGCTGCAGACACCATACAAACTATTATGTGGTGAAAGGTCTGGAACTGCTCTAGTTGTATGTTTATACAGAGGTGGAACCATTGACACTCAAAACACAAAAAGGAAGTACAACAAACTGTTAGATTTTGCCTAGGACACTTAATTGCAGACACACTTTTCCAGAACCAATGGTGTTACCTCCCGCAACACGGAAATTAATTTCCAATCTAGCACACAAGGATGTAGTGAGTATATGTATGTCTTACGGTTTAGAACCTTTTACACACATTTTCGTAATTGTACAGACTTTCCAAACTTACCTCCTCTATGGATAATCAAAGAAGTTTCACTTCCAACAGGACATTCTTTAAGTATATCCACTACTTCTGCATGGCTCAGGTTCTGTACATTCTGCTGGTTGATCTCAACAATGAGGTCACCTTCACACAAACCAGGACATCCCTGAATGTCTAGAATTTGCTTCACCCTCTGTCCTGTAGGACTGTCTGCTATAGTGAAGCCAAAGCCCTGGGCCCCTTTCACAATGGTTAAGGTCATGAGTTCAGCTTGGGTGGCCCCAGATGAAGCCATTGATACATTATCATCATGGGCAGGTGGTGGGAATGTGCTATCAAGCTGACTATCTGCTGGAATGGAGTGCAAGGAGTGTGGTGGTCGATCTGTTACGTCTGGAACAGACTGAGAAGTCCTAGAAATGTATTCCAAATAAGTTTCATAGTTATGTCTTCCATTTACCACTACCGGAGGCCTCTCCATTACTGCAAGGGGTGGCACCATGCTGTTGGCAGGATCTTCAGGATCAAAGGGCAAAGGGTATCCACGACATAGCACCAAGTTGACACTCTGACCAATAGGAACAGACTGGAAGAGTTTGACTACATCTGCGTGAGTATGTCCAAGGACACAAACTTCATTAATATAGACAATGACATCACCTAGAAAGAGAAGAAAAAACAGTGACAACATGAGACAACTTCTGTTACTGTATATGCAGAGCATTTTTTTTTTAATGATAGAACTCTACTAAAAAATAAAATAAATTAGATCAACATATTGACTCAAATAGTGGAGACTAAAAAGTAAAGTTTGTCTGCCAGCAAATGCAATACAAATAGACAATGACAGAACTATTTCTTTTCTGTGGAAGCTCACAGTTGGAGAATTAAGCTGCATCCAGACATACACCTTTTCTTAACATCTTTTCCCTCTTTTCGACTCCTTTCAGTGCAGTCCACGGGTTACTTTTTTATAAGATACAGTGGAATTTTATTTGGAGGGTTGGTTGTCAAGAAATACCATTGTTCAGTGAAGAGTAAAAGAAAAAAAAAAGGAAATAGTAAGCACTCGTGGACTTAAGAATCAATGAAAAGGGATAAAAAACTGTGCATGCATGTGCATAAGGAAATACTTTTTGCATTGATCATGATATTGACAGTTTCCTATTAAATGTCATTACTTGCCATCAGACATCCAAGACTACTACAGTCATTTCCTATTCTAGGCATGAACTACACTGTATCTTGCATATCATAGAGATGTTTAGTGGCATTTTTTTGTAGCCATGATGGTTCAAGGACAATGACAGGACAAATTTTGTAGGTAGGTATAATAGTTTTCTATTAGAAAAATCTAGGCAAATGTCTGAAAAAGCAGTTTAATATTTCCAGCTAAACCATCTGGTCAAATAAAAGTAAAGATACTACCTTTACCTTCAAATCCTGTCTCATGTATAGCACAGAGCTACCAGTAAGAGCATATATGAAAACAGAATACTTTAATTCAACAGGCTATTTATGGGTCTCCATATTGCTCATACACCAACCAGCTTCTGTAACTGAAAAGTTCAGAAATAAATTCAAGTTCCTTCTTGTTGTTAGAATGGGTCTATACTTTTACAGCCATAAATATTTTTTTTATGGTACTGTTAAGGTGCATATTAAAAAAAAAATGAGTAATCAGTACAAACAATATTCAGAATGGTTTGGTGACCCACAGTCAATTTCCACTTTAATAAAACAGTTTGCATCTTTATAACAAAGGAGAAGGATCTTTGATTAGAGAACTCCACAGGTTAAAGTATTTTTCTAAGTGAAGATCATCTTATTATCCTACCATTAATTAGGAACAAGAAATCATTTATACAGACAACACTGTGAGGTGTCTACAAAGCACACAGTTCAATAACTGACCTATCATAACATAATGTTTTTTGGTGGTATTTGAAAATTCAGCAATAAAATGAGAACGATTTAGGGATGATGAGGTTATTTGTGTGGAATTGGTTCAAGCGTATTTATGAAATTATGTCTTTCAAGTACTTCAATCAAAAGGTCTAATCAAGCAAACTGAGGAAAAAAGCGCATCATCAAGATGCTGGTGCAAGGGCTGTTTGTATGTGACAACGAAAGGCAAAGGCTGTTTCTATGTGAAAATAAAATGGTCAATTCCCACATGATCAGCCTGTCTGACAGCCTGACAGTAATTAATTGCATATGCACAAATTGTGATTCAGAGAAAGATTTCTTCAGAGGGTATCTAGGGGAAAAAAGCTAAGAGACATTGTTTAAATTATTGTGTTTATTATTCACAGAAACCTTAGGAGCTGCGAATACTGTCTTAAATGTGCATCATAAATAGGTTTCAAACTATAGGCAAAAGCAGTAAGGTCACTTCATAGGCAGTGCTGAAGGAACTCCAATGCTTCTGTCTAAAGCAGCTGAGAGTAAAACAGATTTCAAAAGTCAAGACTTAAAGAGAGAAAGAATGTACTGTACTAAATTATTGTGGCAATGGCTGCAATTCATTGTGATTTGCTCATGCCCTGGTATAGAAAGATCTTACCTGCATTCTCATCCCTGGCTTCTGCATTAGCAGTGTGGCTGACATTGCTCATAATAGGACTGGTACTGTTGAACTGAGACCTCTTCAGTGCATGCTCCTGTTTCAATAGCTTATGCCTTGGTAGTACCTTTGCAACTTTTTAATCCATGCAGTGTTTATTTCCCTGAGTGCTGGCAATGCAGATATGTAGTGGGAGGTGACCAATCTGTTTGTTCACACTCTTGCAAGATTTAAGCAGGGTGCAAAAGGAATAATGCATTTATTGTGTTGGGCAAGTAAATCATTGTGTGTTTTCAGCCCTTCACTTTATGCATCTGTAGAGGATTAGCTCTCTAGTCCTCTACAAATTTATATCTTAAATAAAACTTAAAACAGCATGTTTTTCATAAATCAGAAAATCATATAAACTGGTTGACATTACATGGGTCTCCAGTGAAAAGAAATTAGCTTGTGCACAAGGAGTGCAGTCAGGAAATACATCGGCCAAGTAGCCCCTTTCCCCAGTCACTAAACAGGCAAAACTGAGCATTAGGTGGTCTTGGGTAAGAACTCCTTCTTCAAATAATGACCCTGCATTTTCCCTCACAAGACAGCAGAAAATTCTTCAGCATTTCCTGAATCAACATTTTTAAAGGTCTTTGTGGTTTCTGAGGTATAACGAATAGCATGTCTAGGTACACCCTGAAGTTGTAACTCACTCACAGTTGAACCATTTGGGACCCATAATGCTATACTGTCATACGGAGAACATCATAGGGCTGAAGGTTAAGAGGGATGGGGAAAAAGGCATGAGTTACTAAGTTCAACTCAAAGAAATAGCTACAGTGGTGTTAAACTGGGAAGAAACAGTGTTTCATATCATGAGACATGAAAGAGGAATAAAAAGGGTTAATTTCAGAAATCCTTCAAATAAATCTCTGGACTGTAAGGGTTTCTCCAAATCTAACTCATTTTCCAGGCTGAGAGTTCCTCATTGCTGACACAGAGAGAAGTACCCAGCATTTGGTAGGAAGAGAGAGATAAGTTAAGAGCATTACAGAGCCAGTGCCATGCTAATGCAAAGTTCAAAACCCCTCTACTTTAGGAAAACTCTCTGAAAGTTTCCTATAGCATCTTTTCTGCCTGTTCTCTCCTGCTGCTTCTAGTAATAATGGGTGCATATGGACAAGCATAATAGTGATCCCCTTTATAATTCCTGCCTGATTTTCTGGGCAAGCCATAGTCTGCCTCCAGAAATCACAATTTCACAGTGAGTGGGTATCTTTGAAGTTATGCAGAACATTTATATTAAGCATCAATCTGCTTGGCTTTCAGAATTAAAGCTACTAAAATGACTGGGGCTTGCTTATAGAATCATAGAATGATTGAGGTTGGAAGGGACCTCTGGAGGTCATCTTGTCCAATCCCCCTGCTCAAGCAGGGTCACCTAGAACCAGTTGCTTAGGATCATGTCCAGGTGGCTTTTGAGTATCTCCAAGGAGGGAGACTCCACAACCTCTCTGGGCAACCTGTTCCAATGCTCAGTTACCCTCACAGTAAGAAAGTCTTTCCTGATGTTCAGATGGCGCCTCCTGTGTTTTAGTTTGTGCCCATTGACTCTGGTCCTACCACTGGGCACCACTGGAAAGAGCCTGGCTCTGTCCTCTCTGCACCTACCCTTCAGGTATTTACATACATTGTATGCCTTCTCTTCTCCAGGCTGAACATCTCTGTACTTCAATGCCCTCACTATTGGGTACTCTCCCCAATTTCATCTTCCTCGCTGGCCTGTACAAACTCTATACACGCCCTACCAACCCTATCTTACTTGAGACTGTTCAGGGATGAGGGAGACCAGGAGGGCTGGTCTATGGAGAAGGCATCTGAATAAGACTCTCTAGATGAAGTGGCAGGTTTGATAGACACCCAGTAGAGCAGACAATAAATATCCTGTCCTACATCTCAAACTTCTACACCGTCACAAGAACAGATTCTGCTGTCTGGCAGCCAACGTCCAAATTCAGCATTGAGTCAAAGGATGTTAGAGGATACTGACAGCGACCAAATTTGTCAAACTGTCTTACAATTACCTCTGCTTTACTTAAGGCTTTTGCATTTAACTGACAAATTTAGGAACAGAGGTCTGGAGGGGACTTCCTGGATGGCTGAACCTAATCTCCTGTTGTCAGATACAACACAGTATGTTATATTTGATGAAATTTGATGTCTTCTTCACAGAAATATCCATGAAGCCCCAGAATATTTCACTTCTTTAACTAGCTTGTTTTGCTTATTAAAGTTTGCTGACCATTACTTATGTTGTCATGTAATGTTAATGGACTCAATGCCTGAATGCTTGGTTAAAGGTTACATTTTGTTATCTACATATTTCAAAGCAAAAACCAGACCTAAACTATCATTATCTTTTGTTGGTTTAGTGACTGGTGAAGAAATTTGTGAGCTTTAACATTCTTTAATGACAGATTCTTACTTACATTCCTCTCTACAATAATGTTGCAGAGTTAAATCTGACACCCTGGGGATTTTCCACAAGCATTCATTCTGCAAAAATACTTTTTTCATGCTTGAAGTGCTTGAACCAAACAGAATCTGTTTTATTGACATAACTCATTTCATTACAAATTATGCTAATGTTTCACGTAATGTTACCAGCCCTATTTCCTTCCTTTCTGAAGAACCTATATTATTCAGTGACTCCAGTTATTGTTTCTGCTACGTTTTTATTACTGCTAGAATGTCTGAATACACATCTTGCACTAGCAGGTAAAATTCCTCCATTTCCTTACCCATGTTCCCACCATTTGTATACAAACACTTTGCTTATTTCTTATTATTATTGTTTCTTGTGCCCTCGGTTTCCTGGCTGGAATTTTTTATGGTACCTCTGTGAACTGAATTGCGTACTGCACTGCCCTTCTTATTATTATTTTGAATTCTTTAAACTTCAAAGTCTGAATGCAGAGGAAAAAATGCAGATTAGATCTCTGTTGTTAATTTACGATCACATTCAAAGTTTAGTAGAAATGTCTCCATTGTTTCTGATGGGTTTTGGATCAAGCTCTTAGTATCTGTGTTCATGTGCTTAAAATATGACAGAACGCTGTGATTTGGTGGGGGGCAGAGACACCCCTGCAGCCAGCACAAGCCAATAGCAATGGAGCTAAAAACAGCCCACGGTTTGGCAAGTCAGCACAGGAAGCACCAGCTCTGCAAGACTCAGGCTGCATTTTTTTTTTGCTGCATTTATAGCCGAGGTAAACCCTACTAACTTCTCCAGCATTACTTATTCCCACTTGCATTTCTCAACCATATAGTCTAAATTCTGCATATGCGTACTTCAGAACTAGCAATACATGATTACTTTACTGTCGAAGCTTTCCCTTCACCTGCCCACCCACACTATCTACTGTCATTACCAGCAGTGTCACTTCTCAGCAGTGACCTTGCCTTCTCTTTCTGCAAAGTGCTGCAAGAGTGCTGACACTGTAGGCTATTAATAGTAAATTCAGAGGTGTTAGCATGTTTCCAGTACTGAGATATGAAACATGGGGGTAGTTTTAGTAACAACAGCATGTGACTGGTGGTCATGAAAGAGGTGAAGATTCGCTAGAAACGAGCCATTTTTACAGGTACACATACAGCTACTAGTAGCAGTATAGAGAACTAGTGCATGAGGGATCGATTAGTTAAACAGTAGCAGCCAAATTATATTCTGAAACTTTGAATCACAGCTTCCTTCCACTTGCCATAGGTGTTAATCCAGTGTGTGAATAAATAAATTTTGTTATGAATGGGTAGAGGCATTCCTTTGGGTGTAAAAGATTTCAAAAGGTTCTGCATAAACAGAGATTCTCTGTTTTCTTGTACTCTGACCTAGCACAGAACCTTGTAAAACTAATTTGGCTCTAGCTGCTAACATCTGCATGGCATAACCTTTATAGACAAATGATAAACCCCAGAATCTTGCAGTTCATGGTAGCCAGATTTATCTTTTTTTGAAAAAAATGGTCCTACTTTTTGTTAAAACTCATTACATAATTACCCTTATTTTTAAAATAAAAATTACTAATTATAATAACTTCTTAACGGAGATTGCAGTGTAAGATGACTATTGCATATTAATACTGAAATATTTAAAACACCTGCCAAGAAAATTCTAACTTATTTCTTTTAAAAAGGAACATTAAATTAACTGCTAAAACATATCAAGAATGTAACCTGGGGAGAAGTACATGCATATAATAACTGCAGATACTGATTGGAAGAGCTAAATTTAAAATTGACCACTTTTTATTAGTAGCTTTATAACACCTTTATCTGATAGTACTGCGGCAGACACAGTGAAATGAAAAGAGCTGCTGGGAGACATAACGCTCAGCTGCCTCTGCACTCAGAAAAAAATTCAGGACCACTTGCTGGTATGTGAGAACACTGAAGAGCCCACTAAAGTACCTCTGTTCATACTGGCATGGAAGAACCCTTTCCCAGTCTTCAGCTCGTACAGAAAGTTTTACCTATGTGCTGACGAACTCAGCAAAGCTGACAGGTAACCACTATCCACAGATCCTCCTTTCACTCACTGGACTCTGGGAACTGAGGTTCAGGGGAAAGAATCAGGGTAAAAACAAATATTATTTACGAAATCTGAGAAAAAGTGAAATCATAATGTATTTCTAGGCATGCAGGCACTCAAACTTGCATTAGATAGGCCTTAATTTTCCTCTGAATGAAACTGGAGAAACAGATGTAAAACAGCTGTTTGTCACATTTGAAAGTCATTGTAGAAGTCGTTAACTCGGGCTAAAAACTGTCCCTGTCATTGGAAGGACTGAGCACGCTGGCTCCAAACTTGGCTTCCTCTACAAGGGCCAACAGAAGGATGTGACACAGACATGTGTCTGCAACTTTACCCAAGAATCAGATCTGTTGAGTAAGCAGGTGCCATTTTTATACAATCAATTTTTTAGAATCCATTTTAATTCTACTGTGACCCAATGCACACGCCTA
Organism: Gavia stellata; assembly: GCF_030936135.1. Taxonomy (NCBI): domain Eukaryota; kingdom Metazoa; phylum Chordata; class Aves; order Gaviiformes; family Gaviidae; genus Gavia; species Gavia stellata. The sequence continues at coordinate 13,565,909 of NC_082597.1, read as the reverse complement.
ATTAAAAAGCTGCCTATTCAAAATTTTTGTGCTTAAGCAGCATGTATCATGTAATTACATCCAGGCAGATGTGGATTAGTAGAAGAAACTATTTACATTTTATTTGTATTTTGCATATAGTGGTAAAAGCTATTTAAATAGAGGCATTTAACTTTTTTGGGGAGAGGAATAAAATACATTCCAAAAAAATCTAAAGACCTTGATTATTTGCTGATCCAGTAAACATGAAACATTGCCGATTAAAAATGTAAGTAAAGCAATAGCAAAGAATACTTAAATGAATGCTGCTCATAAAGTGCTAAAAAGCAGGCAAATTCTCTTCCTAGCTAGACAGTTTTTCACTTCTTCAAGCATCTGAAAGCATAGCGTGGATGTTAAAACTGCCACTTTACAAAAAAGTAATTATTTAAAAGATGATAAGCAATTTGGAGGCAAGACCACATAAAAAGAAAAAGGTCCAATTTTCAAGGCAGCCTTTTATTTACAAATTATGTAAGCCTGTTCTGTGTAGGTTTTGCTTGCAGGAGCTACTTGCGCATCCTGAAATGCCTGGTGTGAATGAACTGCGTGACAAAACATCAGTGGATCTGAAGAGCAAGATAAAAAATGTATGCCATGTTTGCATAGCTATTTGGGATCACTTTGAAAAGTGTCACTGTGTGCAGAGGCTCATGTAGAAACGAAACCCTTTTTTTTCTTTGAAAAAGGAGGTCAAAATTTACAACACATTTGCTTTAGTACGCACAACATTTTATTCCTGTACGCAGAGCATCACATTTATCTAGGTAATGGCTCCCAGGAGGAGGAAAGTAGCCCAGCCAGCCTCCTGGCAGCCTGAAGGCATAAGGGTATGACAGAGCATGATATAAATACCAAGCAGCCCCTGTCCCCGCCTGGGAAGCCTGGCAATGTACCACCTGTCCCCAGTGGAAGATATTTTCAGCAGCGTTGTCGACTGCGCACCGTTGCAACTGCTAATTCTTGACATAAATTGCTGGGAAGGAAAGAGGGAGACGAATGAGGTGAGGAACTAGATGGAGCATTTACAAAGAGGCCGCAGCACAAGGACAAATGTCTTTGGATGTTGAAATATAGATGTAACTGTGAATTTCTAGTAGTAGGCAGTCATGTTTTGCTTGTGAGCTGAAATGGTTAATAGAGCTTTTTTCTTTCTTTGAGTAATGCTAGCACCATGAAGACAAGCAATAACTAGTCACATACCAAATTAGTACTTAGTGAAAGTAACAGCCCATAGTTGGACACTTAAAAAACATGTGCAAAGACAGATGAGTAGGATTAGTCTCCATTTTAAATCTATAGATGTACAACTTGAAAGTTCATTTTGATTTTAGAGATATTACAGTTTCTGAGGGCATTCCCTGTAATGTAAGTGGGCATTACTGCCAGAACTGGGGCAGTTTTATAACTCTGTTATCTATTTACTAAGATCATGATATTCATCATTGTTTGATCAATACTCTGTTTTTCTTGCTATACTCCAAAGGATGCTCATCCAAGTGCCTAACTTCAGCAGCTGACTCTCTGAGACCAGTGCAAATCTAATTTCACTATCCGTCAGGTCATTAACTTAATTTAAAACTAAGACTAAAAGCTTTGATTTGTGGATTTTTTCTGTATCCATTGCTCAGGTCCACATTCTGCTGATGGAGCTCAATGGGAGCTGCCAGCACTTAGCACCTCTGAAAATCAGCATGCTTATTCCAGAGCCAAACCACAGATGTGGAGCCAAATGCCAGGCACCAAATCTGAAGGTGTTCCTATGATATATTGTTTAGCAAGTTCAATCTGTTATAATAATATGCATCCAAATGCTTCCCATGAGGAATGTTTACAATTACTGTTGTCCCAGACACTGCCATTAACACTATTAATTCACTCCCAAACTTTACGCTGAAGAATCTGATTTTGGCTAAACATCTTGTGTCCTTAGTCCTGCCAGTTGTAATGAACTGTGTGCTCATTCACTGCTTCATCCTAGTTATTAGAGCAACTACCGTCTTGCCAAACCAGAAATTCAGTATATCTATACGTGCATTCATATTTGTACACATATATAAATCCTCAAATCTTGCTGTAGCTTGAAAGCAGTCAACTGGATTTACTAGGTCAACACCTTCCAACGATAGGAACAGATACTTCGAAAGAAGCCTGGATTACTACAGGTTAATGCTTTTATGCAAAGTTAAAGACAGGAAGCATTATATTTGTATCAAGCAGAATTTATATGTATCAAAACAGTGAAATAATTTCCAGTCAAATAAGTGGATTTTTACTAATAGTCTACTACGTATAAATACCTCAGTGCATTTAAAATGGAGTAATCTTTGATTACCATTCATTAACAAATATCTCATACAAATGTATGGCTAGTATATGAGTAACTTTCTACTTAAGACTTTTATAAAGGCCATTCAACCTTTAGGTTGATAGATGTTTAGCTTATGTATTATCTCTATTTTATATTTTTTGATAGTAAAATCATCAGCTGAATTGTGTTTGCGTGGCAATGTTTTGGCAGCGGGGGGCTACAGCGGTGGCTTCTGTGAGAAGCTGCTAGAAGCTCCCCCCCAATGTCCGATAGAGCCAATGCCAGCCGGCTCCAAGACGGACCCGCCGCTGGCCAAGGCCGAGCCCATCCGTGATGGTGGTAGCGCCTCTGGGACAACATATTTAAGAAAGGGAAAAACACCTGCGCAACGGCAGCCGGAGAAGAGAGGAGTGAGAATACGTGAGAGAAACAGCTCTGCAGACACCGAGGTCAGTGAAGAAGGAGGGGGAGGAGGTGCTCCAGGCACCGGAGCAGAGATTCCCCTGCAGCCCCTGGTGAAGACCATGGCGAGGCAGGCTGTGCCCCTGCAGCCCATGGAGGTCCACGGTGGAGCAGATCCACCTGCAGCCCATGGAGGACCCCACACCAGAGCAGGTGGATGCCTGAAGGAGGCTGTGACCCCGTGGGAAGCCCGTGCTGGAGCAGGCTCCTGGCAGGACCTGTGGACCTGTGGAGAGAGGAGCCCACGCTGGAGCAGGTTTGCTGGCAGGACTTGTGACCCCGTGGGGGACCCACGCTGGAGCAGTCTGTTCCTGAAGGACTGCACCCTCTGGGAAGGACTCACGCTGGAGAAGTTTGTGGAGAACTGTCTCCCTTGGGAGGGACTGGAGCAGGGGAGGAGTGTGAGGAGTGTGAGGAGTCCACCCCCCAAGGAGGGAGGAGTGTCAGAGACAACGTGTGATGAACTGACCACAACCCCCATTCCCCATCCCCCTGCGCCGCTGGCAGGGAGAAGGTAGAGAACTTTGGAGTAAAGTTAAGCCCAGGAAGAAGGGAGGGGTGGGGGAAAGGTTTTTTTAAGATTTGGTTTTATTTCTCATTATCCTGCTCTGATTTGATTGATTTAATTAATAAATTAAATTAATTTTTTTTCCCCAAGTCAAGTCTGTTTTGCCTGTGACGGTAATGGTGAGTGACCTCCCTGTCCTCATCTCGATCCATGAGCTTATGTTATATTTTCCTCTCCCCTGTCCAGCTGAGGAGGAGACTGATAGAGCGGCTTTGATGGGCACCTGGCATCTATCCAAGGTCAACCCACCACATCGACATAAAAGTTACCTCTACTTCAGAGAGCTTCTCACATAGTTTCTATACCAAAAGATCTACTCAATAGTTTTTTCAGGCATGTATAAATATATTACTTGCTTTAAAATTGTATGGGAAAGAGAAATAGTGGAGTTCCTTCTGGTTCTTTCAGGTTTTCCTGTATTTTTCCAGGCTAATAGAGGGTAATGTATTATCGAACTGACCTTCGTTCCAAGCAAATGTTATCTTAATATCTCTAGAGCCTCTTTCACTGCCAAGCACTCATTTTCAAGGACAATATATTTTTATTTTTTGCAAACAATTTAACACCTCCACCACTGAATAATTTATGCTTTCTTTTCCATCCCATTCCTGAATACTACACTGAGTCTAAACTACAAAATTCAGCTTGCATAATAATTTTTCAGTGAGATGAAAGAGGCAAAATCATTAACAAAAGTCCCACCAAGACCCTTCTTTAAGACTGCTTTAGAACACACAGGAAACTTCAGCCTTATAATGGTTAGGCAAAGGTGACTTTTCACCCTTCTAGTCGCATGGCTAAGAATCACATTCTCCTTTTATGAAGTTTATCCAATCTCCCACTAGTTATTCTGCGTCCTTGTATGTCTCATTCACCTTCCCTATTTTCTATTTTTGTTTATAAGCTTTCTGAGAGAGAGATGAGAATTTGCAGTACTCTTGTACAGTTTATAGCACTGTGGAGTCACAATTTTGTCGTGACTTCATTTCCACTGCAGTAAATATTTGAACAATAACACCACTGCAGGGTAAATACTCTATCATTTTCCAGTGCAGTGTAGGGGTTCAGCTTAATGCTTGGATCCCAACCCTTGCAACAAACTAAGCTGCGTTATGGATACATCTATTACTGCTCAATAGTCAAATCACAGATTTTATATATAAAGGGGCATTAATCCTCTGTTGCGTATGACAACACACCATATCTTCCTCTTTAGAAAGGAATTAATTTTCTGGATGTTTGAATTTATTAATTTGTTCATTAGCTAATGAATAAAAGTAAATTAAAATGGGTTATTATGAATGACTGTGATCCTGTATCAGACTATTTGTTCAGTATGAAAAAGCACTCTCACAGTATGCCTGCCGTCTCCTCATGTTCACACTGTGAATCATCCCATGGGTGGCCTGTAATTAAAAAGCCCTTCCCAAAATGATCGTTATATCTAATTTTTCCTCAAAAGACTACCGGTGATTGTTTTTTGCTTCCATACAATATTTCTACCCTGCCCCTGACAGAGTAGGTGGTACCATCACTCGTGAAAGTGTATTGCCTCCATGTCCGTCAAAAATTGAGAGCAAGTTGTGGTCTTCCGTGCGATTGGAGATAGTAGCCATAGTGACAGAAGGCAATTCATGGAAAATTTATCTCAAACATAGTTTATGCACAACTTACCCATATTTAGTAAGCCTGTGAAAATGGTGGGAAATGGGACATCCATTTCACAAACTTCCTTCTAAGAACTATCTGGCTGCATGAAGAAGAGCATGAAGAAGGGTACAAGTAAGATGCGTGCAGGGATGCAGCACATTAGAGCCAGGAGATAACTAAGGATGAGTAATGGATGAGTGTGTGTGCTGTGAGATACAGGAGCAGTAAGAATTTGGGATGTAAAAGCCAGCAGCAGAGTGCTAAAGAAAGGAGAGGAAACTGATGTGCGCTGGGTGCTATGTTCTTACCTGTCTTTAAAAATACTCTAATTGTCTGCATGTCCAAGCCCTGTCCTGCTTCAGGCAGGCACAAAAAGCCTAGAGTATATCTGTGACTCCTGCTCCAAATATTAATGTTTTAAAAATGGATGGCAATTTGTATTGAAACTGCTTTTGTTCTTTTTTGTTTCTTATGACAGTTCAAGTATGAAATTATTAATTTTTCAGGCTTCTGTGCACACAATGTTCACATACATGCCCTGCCAGAAAGCAATTTCCAGACAAAAAACACGGTAAGGTGTCAACTGTATATTTGAGTGATTTTTAGAAATAAAGTGAAATGACACAGTCATTAATTCCAATGGGGATTACAATCAGAAGAAACTCACATAAGGTTAAACTAAAAAAACCAAACAACCCTAGGTATAAAAATGAAAACAGGAATCCTTGTCTATTTTAATTCTTTCTGCATTTAGTATAATGAAGAAGATACAGGTTCCTGAAAAGAAACCCAAAATTGCCTTTATGAATCACTCAAATGAAATCTGGGGCTGCTGACACTAACAAGGGAGACATCCCTAAAAATAATATTGTCTTACCAGCAAAGTTAAGCATGGCTGGACAAATGAATTCAGTGTTTGTTTACTTAATGTGTTTTGATTTCATGGATTCTACAATGGATATAGCAGGGAGAATATGTACTTGTTCATAGGACAATAAACCAATTTGTAAAATAGAACAAGCTTTTACAATAATTAATAACAATGTATTAAATGTTATAATTACAAAATATAATTATAATATTATTTTTTTCTTATTTTATACTAGTGAAAGTTTCCCAGTTAATATTTAGAAGAACGAATCACAGCATTTCCAAACTGGCAGTCCTTTAGCTTTTCTCAGCAAGGAATCCCAAAGTTGTTTAGCCTTGACAAATTTTACATACATAAAGATGAACCAATCAATCAATGTATTTAATGCCTAGTGAACCTGGAATACTGTAAACTATTACTGAAACATTGTCAAGAGCAGATCGTCCAGGTTAATAAATAACTGGAATTATAATTGTGAAGAAACAAATTCTGAAAAGTTCTATTATTTTATTTCCATTGAGAATGAACCTACCCAGTCTTTTCACTATTATTCCAAAAATATGTATATTAGTGCAAAAATATGTATATTATTATCCCACGTGAGAGGACTATGGTAAAAGCACTGCTAGCATTCTCATGGCAAGGAGTATTGTGATTAACTGGGGACAGTGGAGGAGGTTTATGCAATGAAAAGGTCGATGCCATGCTGTTAATGTCACTATAGTACAATTACTAACACTACTTCTACGCATTATTTAATATGCTAGGGATAACTAATGTGAAATGCTTCTCAACCTGCTTATGTGAAGTTATATGTTGTTATATGAGGACACTAACTCTGGTATTTGTGGTAGCCATATCCATTTTCTTTCTCAGACTTCATTGCCCTCTAGGACTGATTGCAATGACCTGCAGATTAAATGCTGAATACCATAAAGCGCTCATAGTAGAACTCATCTAAAAGGTACTTTTGGAAAACAGAGGTATGCAAATTTTCACGTTTATTCAAATAGCTTCAGCTAGCTTCAAAAAGAGTAGTGATTTAGAAGGAGAATCAATGGTCTATCTAGTCTAAAAATTGAAGAGTGTGTTTTGGATTCTGAGGCAATCCTGAATTTATGTAACAGCAGGCATAGACGTTTCTCTGGTGCAATGTTGCTGATAAGCATAGGTGGCACATTTTCTTCCAGCTGTGTTCACTTGGGCTTGAAGGCATAGAACAGCCTTTACTCTGATAGAGCTGGGACCATCTGCTTCTATGTCCACCTTTAGGCTGTTGCTATCAGAAAGAGCTCCATAGCACCAGAGATCCCTTGAAGCCAGCCTAGCACAAGAGGGCTGGGAATAGCAGAACTGACAATGTCATTTAAGTGACATGGAAATAAAGACAGAAGCAAATACTAGCGGCAATGGAGGGAGAAACATAATGGTGTGGAGAAACTGTAGGATAAATCCCTCTGATAGTTGTGGCTACTGTCCCGCATGCTGGCCAAAGAAGCTGAAAGGCACTTCTGCATTTGCACAGTCCTTGCCTTAGGATTTGCATAATCTTATAAAGACCATGTTCCTCAAACGTAAGGACTGTTCAAAAAATGATACCATCATTAAAATGAGTAACTTCAAAGATGAGGTTTAGATCCAATTACAAGTCTTCTGCATGCGCAGGGAAGAACTGTTTGCACATAACAGTTTTACTTCTTTTTACTCCTCTGCTGGAGCCTAGTCAGGTTCTACTTTGGATTCTAATTAAATGTTTTCCCAACTTGGTTCTTACCCACTCTCTGCATTTCTTCTGCTGAAGGATTCTCCCCCTCCCCCCAACTGCGAAAAGAAGTAGAACAAGTGTACTTGTCTGTATGGTTATTTTTATGTAGTTAAAGGGAATGTGCAAAAGCAAGACTGTTTAAGATGACTGATAATATATTCTTCTTTTTCACTTGCACAAATAGATTCTATTTGGGAAGGATGCACTCGAGGCATAACAAAGATTTTGAATACCTAAGTAAGACCCAGATGTGCTCAGATACCAACAAGATGTGAAAGAGATTAAAAACTGATGCCATTAAAAGAGAAATTAGTTACGTGAGCATTCTGCAATTTCCTCAAATCCCTCACTCTCCCAAATTAAAAAAACATTGCTGCCTAATGCTGCCTAATGCTGCCTAATTCAAACACAAAAATATGAGGTAGGCCTTCATCTAACGGCAAATTAATACTGTTGCATCAAATTGACTGAAATGTAAAGAGGTGAAAGAAAAAGGAATAAAAATTATACGAGGTTAATGTGATTTCTTTCTTTTCCAGCTAAATCACGATTTAAAGACCATCTAATTCTGTCACTGATAACGATATAACAGAAAGGGTACAGTGCATAAGAAATTTAAATTACTCTGAAGGAGTAGGTTCGATATATAACCTGTCCCTAAAAACTGCTATTGAAAGATGCAAACAGGGGTCGCAAAATAGTCATGGCAGCCCATGTCATTTCTAAGATTTGGGAGAAGAACTTGCTGCCACTGCAAGAAAGAGTAAAAATTTTGCTGAAGTCTGTTGAAGTAGAGGCAATTATCCTGTACAAGGTATTATATACTACTTTGCTTGTCAACTGGATAGGGCTGCTTTCATGGTATTTATAGGCAGGCTATCAGGCACTGACTAAACAAAATGACTTTCCCCTTCCAGTCTTGACTCAGAGAGGGATTGTTTAAAGTTTCTTTTATGTCTCTTTCTGTCAACCCAAGATAAAGGATCACACAGATGTCATAGTGAAAGAAAATTATCTACTAATTCTAACACACATGCAAAATGAGGTAACATCTACATGTGGATGTATTTCTACATGCAAAAGTCAAAATCCATATCCCTGAGACCAGGCTGATCACTGTAAAGGTGACTGCTCCATGGCACGGAGCCCCTCAGTGGTACGTCTGCAAGAATAGTTGCTATGATGAAATAATATTATAGTTCCTCTACCTCCCCTAGTTCCTAGAAACAACTGCATTTTTTCTGAAATGGACTCAATTTTAAGTTGAATGTATATATATTCACATGTGCACGTGTGTATTTTTACAGAGATATACCTTCAGCACACTTACCCACAGACATGCACATATAAAAGCATTTCATCATACACATTCAACATTTGCTAGCATTATAACCAATTTTATATTACTATCTGTTTAACACGTTTAGATACATCTAGATACCTGTACTACATATTATATGCACACCATAGTTTTATAATGGATTATCTCTTACAGACTGTGATTAGAAAAAGTATATATTTGGGAGTGTGACATTGTATTGAATGACTCGGGTGAAACTCTGGCTGACATTATGCCTTTGAAAACAGTTGTATAGGATGTTGCTGTAAAAAGACCTGGGGTGCTGTATGGCCTTGGGGGAGACTGATACCAATGTCACTGCTGGAGCTCAAGTAATGCTGCACCACTATATCTATACCTATACATACACTACAAACATACGCATTGTTTACAAACTTTAAGAAAATTCTTATCATTAGGAGCTTTGGTAAACAGGAAATTAAGATATATCTTGTAAAAAGAGGTTATACAAAGAACTATGTGTTTTCTGAGAATTTTTTCTAGGTTGTGGTTAGCTAGAAGAAATTGCCAGTTTGTGGCAATTTTGATAGAATAGTTAAATTAAAAAAACTCTAAAAACTAGAAACATTATGGTTTTGTTTCTTCACTGCATTTTTTTTAGCTCGTATTATTTTCAATTTGAACTTTTTAAAAAGAATTTATTTGCCAAAATTTTTTGAAAAATATTACTTCCAGTGGACTTGAAATTACATATCTTATGCTCCAGCAAAGTGGAATTCATTAGTCTTGTAGCAAATGAAATGTTTAAAACATCACAACCCTGCATTCAGAACTGAACAAACTATCGAAAGATAGTATTTACAATGCTGTGTAGTTTAAAATAAAAATCCATCAGCTCGGCACCTTGGATGGAGTAGCATTTTTGACACAAACAATTGTTCAGGTGCAATTCTTACTATTATTCATATTTCCCATAACAATTCAGAACTATTTTTTAAATAAGTAGGGACTGCACTAGAAACACTTGAATCTCTTATATAATAGTGAGCTGCATCTCCTTTTGATGCAATCAAGTTTGGCCTAAAAAATATTCTCTGTCTGATATACAGAAAAGAATTGGAATAACACAGACTAAGCAGATTGCCGAAAACAATCTACCAAAAAAACCAGAAAGCTTTTTTGAACTCTGAGTAATGATGCTGCCATTCTAACCTGTCTGGAAAATGACCAAAGGTAAAACAATAGTATTTTTAACTCCTCTTGGTTATGTTAGAACAAAACCCCCTTAAAATAAAGCAACCTTCTAAAATGATATAAAAAGTATGAACACATAAATGTGGTAAATATTTTGGTACCATGTGTAGCACTGCAGCATTTCATGAATTTCACGTGGAATTTTACAGAGGAATCTACCCCCAAACCCACCTACTAATTAAACAAGGTTAAATACATGGGTGATTTCTGATGCCAGTGATGAGGTCTGACAGGAGGCAGTGTCAGTGCTGTGGCTGGATGCCTTCCTCTCCAGTTGCCTGAGGACAACCTGCCTGAGCCCACCAGGCACCTTGTGGCGCATGGACCTCTCTAGAGGTTTCAGCGGAAGAAAGTCAACCAGGTTCCATCGAACAAGACGAGGACTGAGAGCCCTGGCTGAGGCTTTGGCCAATAGCAGGGGAATAATCCTAGTAACATGCTGGTGACAGTGGTATGATTAATACCGCCCTGCGCATCTAGCGTGCCTTTCATTCCCGTACAATCACAGTGATGTTTCTATTAAACTATAACCTGCACATCTCCCTTACAAGACATGAGAGCACCCATTGCTACCTCAATTTCCTCTTTTTCCAGTTTCCCACCTCTTTCGGCTCCCTGCTTTCTCTAAATTGCCCCAGCACGAAACCACCGATTTTTCCTGTGCGTTTTCAGTCCTTCACTGTGTTACAGGCACCTCCAGCTCAGCCCTGCCAGGCTTCTGCAGAGCTGATGGATTTGCAGGAATCAAAGGTATGATTTCAGGCCAATAATCATCAACTGCTGATAGCCTTTGCTTATTGAGACTTGTTATTTTGTGTACTTACAGGTGGAAGAGAAAAGATCATGAATAACAGAGCAGCAGCATAACCCAGCATGCCTCATGACTCACTATTAGCCTATGAATAAATTCTCAAAGAACAGACCTATCAAGAAAAGAAGAGGTGTCCAATATTATCTGATTTTTCCTCCGCAGTACCAGAGGTGATGCTCAGTATGGCAAAGAAAGTCTCAGTAATTACTGCGTACAACGATGCTGATTTTAATGCAGAAGAAATCAGTTGAATACAAAGAATTTTCATTTACCTTCATTAGGAGCTGAAGAAGAAAGTAATACATCAAAAGGAGCGAAAGTGCCAGTGTTTAAAAGATCTATACTCACATCACTGCTCTCAGACCTTTCTCGCAGACCTCCTTTTCTTCTTTTCTTTAGTAGCTTGCCCTCCCCTCTCCCACCTCCTTCTACACATGCACACATATACATATAAACACCCACTTTCCAGCCACCTCTGAGCATAAAATTACTGTCTTTTCTCCCTGCCTCCCTACAGAAGTAAAACAAATTGTCACATCAGTCACTTTTCTCCCAGTCCTGCACCTGGCCTCTAGAGATGGGACCCTCTTCTCCGCTCCCCCCCCCCCCCCCCAACCTAGTCACCCCCTGAGACCAGTAGCTGAGACCTGGCAAAACTCCTGAGTTCCAGTCACCAAGAATTCGTCTAGCTCCTGTACACAGTCCCTACATCCTCGCTTACCCAGGCATGACGGAGGAGCAGCATTTAGGGGAGCCTGGCTCTGCTCTCGGGGCACCACTCCCCTGTGGTATCTACTGGAAGGGGAGATGATGAGCAGAAGTGGGTGCCATCCGCGCAGCTCCCTGCTGCTGCACGCACAGAGCGCAGGGCAGCAGCATTGCATCTCGAGCTCCACTGACCCTCCACCTCCACTTCACTGACTCAGAATAAATATCCCACTTATGCGACTGCTGGATGGGAGAAGACTTTGTGGGGCAGAGAGAGGAAAGGCTGGATGATATTTTCCAGGGGCTTCTTACTTTTCATCAGGATTAACTTCATGCCCACCTACTGGTTTGAAAAGTGCTCCTTATGTTATTGAGAAATTTTCATTACAGGTTTTTAAACAAACAAGCCATTTTTTAAAATATCAAAATCATCAATTACAAAAAGGCAGTTGCATAAGTGCTGGGATAAACTTTGCTCTTCTACAAAGGCTATGTGAACAGCTAAACAGGGTGAGATGAGAGGTGCATCCCTGCTAATATCTCGATTCCGGCAACAGACAGTGAAAGATGCTTTAGAAGTGAAATCACAAAAAATTGCCTGAAATATCTCTTTAACCTCCACTACTTAGAGATTCACAAAGCTCCTGGAATATGATTTACATGCCTGGAAATGTTTCTTCATCTCTAATGCAACTCTGGATATTTTTACTTTACGCCATGCATCAAATGACAAATTCAGAGCACTGACAAAAATTCATCTAGATGCGACTGAGCACAGATTTCTGTTTTAGTGTACACCGCGCAATTGGACATATACAGTAGTTGGCCTAAATATCTTGAGCTGAACTCCATTAGGCTTCACTTCACTAACATTGGTAGTAGTTAGGACGGGAGTTGCTAACTGCAATAATTATTGGACTTTACAAAGTTCTAAAATGACTATTTCTGCTCTTGGATGGGGAAATTCAGGTACAGGGATGTTAACTAATTTGTTCAAGTAAAGTATTTGCTAACTGTCAAAACAGATATTTCCAATTCTAAATATACAGCAGAAACTGTATCTAAAAAGCCATTACTTAATTTATTCTTAAATTTTTGATGGGTTTAAAATTTGCTTTAAATTTTAGCTTTAAAATTTGTGCTCAAAGAATGTGTTCAAAGGCAAATGAAGAGCTGAATTTCTGAACTCTTAGTTTTTAATATACATAGAGATTGTATTTGGTTGCACAAATATGTAGGCAGAGAGGTGATTATGTATTCTTAATCTATTTAATTTTGAATACAAAATAAACAAAACCCTGAAACTCAGCTAAATGTTTACTTTTTGTTTTGATAATAGAATGGTATAATAAAGTCCTATATGCCAAACCAACAAAATTCAAAGAAAATCAAAGGTGGTATGACTGATGATATTGAAAAATACAGTTCTAGATTATTAATTTCATTACTGCAATACGAAGTTCTCACTTTCCCTGTCATCTCTTTATACAGAAAGAAGCTCTTTCCTCCCTCCCAGATCATTCTTCTTGCTAAGAAATAAGATGTCATTATTTATTGAATGAAATGGTACATGAGAAGACGATGACTGTTATTTTCAACGTATATTTTTGTCTGTTCATACAAATAGCCAAATGATGCGAGACAGATGTTAATTACATTTGATAGGAGGAAAGTTATTTCTGCAACTGCAGCATTTTTGGCAGCCAAGTTCATTGCACACTGCTTACTCAACTGGCAACTTGCAAAACTTACAAAAATTGTCCTAATAAATGTGAGGATTATGACAATATATTTATTATCTCCTGGCCTATGTTATATATCCTAATAGCAGAATCTGCAGATTTTGTATGATGGAGTTCAGATTGAAGAATGAATTTATGGGCTTCTGAAACTTGTCATACACACTGGTTTGGTGTGTGACGATATGAAGAGTGAAATGGGATAAAAGTATCTTAGTATGTGATAGTAGACAGAAAAAATCCTTTAACATTTCTTCTGCCTTTGTATTTTGCATACTGCAATATGTATGGCATAGTTTTAGTAACCTTGTCTATGCTTTTGGCCTTTGTGGCCATGTTTTCCATGGAGTCAGACCTGGAATTAATCGGAAGGTGAGGCTGCACATACTTGAATAGTTCGTGTTCAAAATACTCTCTCTACTTTTTCACCTTTACTCTTTTGTATTTTACTTTACGATGTTTCTTGACTTCCATGTGATCTCATCCTCTCCTAAAGATACGGCACCTTTGAGCACCAGAAGATCTCCATTTACTCTTGTTACAGAGACCTAGACTGGAGGCTTAGGTTAAATACAGTGTGTACATCCTGTGCCTACGGTTTGTGCTGTGTTTGTCCATAAGAGATGGGGTTGTTCATATCATCATAGATCGTATCTGTATTATGCTCTCTCTTCCCATCAGATTGCTTCACCTTTGGTTTCTGGGCTAAATAAAAACATAACTGTGGTGAAAATCTCATCAAAGGCAAAACAGTTGGATAAAAAGACAGTAAGTGCTGTACATGTGGAATCTGGCATGGTTGGACATGTTCAGACCTCAACCATCTCTAATCAAACATGTTCAACTTTGTATGGTTGGTGCTGGAAGTGTTGCTCTAATGGCTTAGCCATTAGAATTAACTTACTATGTATAAGCAGATCTGCTTATATATTCTCTCCTGCAGAAGACTATGCGGCACACTTACATAACCCAGAACTTCACCTATTTGCATGTCCAATATTTTACTCTTTCAAGTAGCAAGCATATGTTATTGTTCTTAGGACTGATAAACATAGATCAAAGTACAGTGTCAACAAATGTGAATTTCTTTCAAAATGAAGTAAGTGCCATAAACCATGCATACTATGAGCTGCCTCCTGTGTATAAATATAGATTTTATCAAAGCAAAATGAAAGATTGCTGTTCTTTTCAGATTCCTGCGGCATTTCTGTGTATTATCTGGACCCTTTTGAAGAAGAGTCACTATAGGAAAGAAAACAAGTTACATGTATTATTCAGTCCTAATATTGGCATATATTTTATAGGCACCAATAATATCTGAACCAAAATATTGTAAATGCTGGAGGTGAAAATGAATTTATAATCACCAGTATATGGCTGAACTCAACCATCAGACTTCTTATAATGTTATTGTTTGAATGGTTAAATGAGAGAAAATTAAGCCTATTAAGTTTAAAAGGGTTTTTGCTGTTTGTTTTAAGTGTTCATAAAATCACAAGTTTGAGCTTTGAATTAGGCTAGGGGAAACAAATATCCTTAAAATTGTCAGAAAAGGGTTATTATTACAGTAATGAAACAATCCCTGCTTGCTGTAATAGATGATAAGGAAAAACAAAGGAGTCTATTAACACACTCCTCTTTAGGCACTGAAGGAGGAATGTGGTTGTTTAAGCAGGAGTCAAATGTCATTTACAACAGCCTTGGGCATTTGAGATGTTCGTGTCTGATTTGCAGGTATGACAATACACTGCTGCCTGGAAGGGCAGAGGAGGCTAGATGGGATCTCTGGCACTTTTAATGGCACTGGACACCTTTGTTTATGCAACTGAATTGCACCCCAAATGTTGGGCAGCTCAGTTCTGCTCTGGAGGCAACCTTTTCCTCCCTATTGACACCGTACTTGGGGATCTATGTTCCTTAATGTGATGCTTTGAACCAGCTTGAATTAAGGTACTAAGCCTAAATCTTGAGATGATAGAAGATTCACCAAACTTCTAAATTATGGTAAACTTTAGGGCTAAAACCCAAGATATGGAGTCAGAGACCACTGAGACCCATTTGTACTAGTAATGCAGAAACAGAATCATCCCATGAAGCGAGACAACGTGTGAGGTGAAGACAAGACATTCCTAAGAAATTATTTCTAATTATTCCTGTGACTTAAAGAATATACTGTCCATTTTCAGAAGCATTTTGAAATCCAAGTTAGATGCTCTGCTGTAATTGCTCTTCCAGTTTGTATAAATAATTTTAATTGAAGACTTCAAGGGAATAGCCAAATGACAGGGCTAAAAAGAATCAATAGCTCTCTTTGTACCTCGAGGAATATTTATGCAAAGTGGAATGGTTTTAATAGGAAAGATTTATATGCAGTGCTTAATGAATGCTCAGTAGCTTGATAGCTAGGCAACAGGGACTCAAGCTCTAACTCCATATCAGGCAGAACAGATAGTGACATATGGATTTTCTGCACCTCGGGGAGAACACAAGGCTATTGAATATCACACCAGACAACCAAAGAAATCTGACAAGATGCACACAAAGACCTCAGATGTAGACAGTAACAGCGTGTGGTATACAAAACATGGATACAAATTTTTTAGTCTATGCTCATCTCTGTCCTGGTTATCATTCAACAAGCGCCTAACAATCTTGTGAGTACCAAAAGAATAAAAATATGAAGAAAACACTAAAATAGGAACCTCATGAAGATTAGAATTCAGTAACTTTTTGACAGAAGTGGACACTTTTCCCAGGTCTTTGGTTAACATAAAAAGCAATTTACAGATATTACTGTGACCACTGTAGCAAGTTCATTTTATATGAAAGCAATGAAAATAGACAAACAAACAAATGGAAAATTAATATTAGAAAAAATAGAACAAATACTAAAAATTTCTAGCAACCTAATTGCTATCTTCTTGTTTCATCTATTTACATGCATAGTTCAATGAATTGCCTATTTTAAAATAGGAAAGAAAGGGGTATTGAAAAAGGATAATATTTTTCTTCATTGCTATTAATACTCCTAAAATGCAAGTATTATTTTTGCTGTCACCATCAAGCATTCAAAACCACAAGTCATATCCCTTCCCCCAGCTAAACTGATAGTCTCAATACATAATATCAAATAAACAGTAAAATTGGCATTTTTTCTTTGCTTTCTGTTTGAAACCTCTTAAGTATAATGTGGTCATACTTAAGAGCTTTCCTCTGCAACTAGGGGAATAGAAACTTCTATGTTGTAAAATTTAAGCTAAGACTCACATTTAGTCACCTTTTCTTTAAAAATAAAATTAAGAGTTGTGCTTTAAAGAATTGTAGTTACATAGATATTCAGGATAAAATTGTGAGGACTAGCAACACTGCAACAGTCTACCTTGGGAAGATTCTCAAAAGTCAGGGTTAATTTTACCCCTACACCTCTTGAACAGTTTTGGCATTAGTTACATGAGATATGCAAGCTTTTATGGTGAGACATATAAAGTGGATTGAATGAAGTGGGATGCTGTGTGCTGCACAAAGAAAATAAAGGTGATGTGTAGCCCTTAGATGGCCATTCGTCTCAGCTATGAACTAGCAGGGCATCCATTACCTCCATCCTCATGTAGGGTGTAAAGACCACTGCATTCACATTGCAGCCCCAGTCTCAATGCCCTCTCAATCTCCTCTCCTTGTAAAGCCAAATTAAACTGTGAAATAAAGAATACTGGCTTTAGAAATCCAGGTTGAGGTTTTACCAAATGTTTACTCCTGGTCTGGCTCACAAAAAGGAAAATGTAACCAGTGTCAGTGGTGAAAGGAACTGTAGGTGTTGTGGCTGAACAGACAATGCAATGAGTTTGGTTGTACATGATGCAAATATACTTTTTCTGCTGCGTTTTGCACTGTTTCCTCAGCTGCCTGTGCTGGAGGGGGTACGAACACAAGCAGTAAACATGACACAAGTCCACACCGACTGGCCTAACATGGGTGGGAGAAATTCTCACTCTCCATAATGCCTGAAATATTTTTTGTTATTGCTGTTAGCTACTTTCCAAACAGTTAATTTCCCTTCTCTTAACTCCATGGGATTACTAGCAACATCTGAAGAGAGAGAGATCTTCAGTCTTAGCTAGACTGAAATGGGGAGGCAAAAGACCACTGCCAGTCCAGATGAAACATCCTAGCTTACAAACGAAGCAAGGGTATTAAGGGAGGTTGATAACACAAGCTGGTTTTATGTATGCTGCTCCACTCTCACAGACCTGCCATGTGGCATAAGCTTGCAGCTGCAAGACTGACACTTGGTGAGGCCTTGGTATATATTAAAAGAGTGTTTTAGCCTGGAGATGCATAAGGATAATGAAAGGATACTCTCTCCTCAGCAGTCCAACGAGTAGCACAATCTCCCATGCTCCTAATGCAATGCCTTAATTTTGGGAGGCCTGTCTTCCTGGTGCTACTGGATAAGGTGGTAATAGGGTGTCAGGGAGGTGAGCTAACTAAATTTCAGCCAGCTTCTGGTATTGTGGAAATGAAGTCCTACATACGTGTGTGACCAGTTCCTCACTGAGCTCCTAGTCAGCGAACTTCTTGAGATGACAACTGTGGTAACCTGTCAGCTACCATGGAGGAGGAATATTGTAAAAGGGAATATTTTCAGATGCATCTTGACTGATTGCACATGAGAGAGACTTGAGCTGTTTGAAAAAGAAGATAGAAACAGTGGTGTGTGGTCATGATATGTTGAGTCCTGTAGTGATATTCTGACAGTATTCACATTCCCAGAAGACTGCCAAAACATTTTTTTCTTTAATTTTAACATATTTGCTTCTTTGAATTGAAGGCATTCCTTGTGCATACATAGTTCACCTTTTCTGGTGTTGCTGAAACTGGACAGCTTGCATCTTATCTGATCTGACGGTAGGTGAGATAATGGTTTGTTCATCTGAACTGACAATGGACGAACAGAAACAGAATTAAGGATCTGTTTGAACTTGTAAAAATGCATCCTTTTGCAGATGTCCTCAATTCCTTCTGTCCTGAGTACTCTACTTTTTACAGACATTGCGAGATGTTAGCCTTACTGTGCAAAAATATGCATGAATGATGACTAGATAATTATTCCCTAGGCTTAGTGACATTGTAGGGTCAGCCACCTGATAATGGCTTCAGTTTTGTTCTTATTCAAGTGAATAACAACATTCATGACTTTGTAGGTCAACAAGTGTTCAGTCTCTCCAATTTGCTTACATTTAGAGTAACCTCAGCTTCTTGAAAAATTCATCATGTATGGAAGATTGTATGGGTCTTGATGGCAGGCCCACGGATAGCAGCAAGGCCACAGTTCACTCCTTCCAGTATTTCTAACAGCTGGCTCACTCCCTTTGGAGATCTCTCAGGTGCAGTAGAAATTCTGAGTGGTAGATGTGGGACTGATCTCTAGACTCTAGATCTCTAGTCTCTAGGCTTCATCTTAATACAGTCATCTAGAAGTGGTGGATGTCTACTCATATGGTAGGTGTAAACATTTTTCCTGTAGACATCTGTATTTGTTAGCTGAACCTTATCTTACATTTATGAATTTTTATCTCTAGAATAGATTAACTAATATAGTGAAGCTACCATTCCTGAGAGAATAGCATCTAAAAAGGCCCAAGTCTGCATTGTTTACAGATGATTTAGCACCTTAGAGCTGGCCAAATATATGCTTGGTTGATGAAACGAAAGAGCCTGTTTCCCATTTCTTGATTCACACTGTTGAGCTATGACAATTCATCACAGATGTATATACGTTTCTGGAAAGTTCAACCTGCAATGACCATAGCTATTCGTCAGTCAGAAGGGTCATCAACAGACTCAATTACTCACTCGTGCACCATGTCTTTGAGCTGTTTCCTGGAAATTTTCACCAAAGGAACTGGAACTTGCTGAAATGCACAGAGTGAGAATCTTTCCCGAGCTTGATTATGTGGGAGTGTTTCAGCTTATCTAGTCCATTGAATAACCTTGAGAACTGTAGGAAAGTTTTTGCCTTTGCAGCTTGAGCTTTTATCTGACTCAGCCGCAGGCCTAAATCTTTGTTTGCCTTAGAACAGCAGTCATTCAAAATCACTCGCTGTATAAAAATCTTTTCATGTAGATGCGGTCTTTTACCACTGACGTTCACTCAGCATTTTAATGGAATACAGGGGCCTCTTAAATGCAGACAGTTTTCTATTGGCAGCGTGAGGCTTCAGACAAGACAAAGCAATGTAACCTCTCAGGAAAGAATGTGGTATCAGCTCCTAGGCTGTCTTGAGGTAGACAGAGATGCTGTGGAGTGTAATGTTCATATCCAGCAGCTTGATTGAGCTCCAAATGCTAAAACATGTCCTAGAAAGGCATTTGCGGTATTATTAACAGCCATTAGCTCACAGATGCTAGATTTACACGAGGGCATAATAACCCTTAGGAATTCTGAAACATCTGGCAAATGGGATTAGGAATGTAATTTTGGCTGTTTTTGACTCATCCACTGGGATATGGTTCCTCCAAGTCTGCTTGTGAGGTTTGTTGTGGGTCTGGGACAATTATAGCTACCCCTTAGTGCCCAGCACTAGGCTCTGAGTGGCGGTGTTAGGTCACCAGGACCTCAGATATCTCTTGTTCATCTTAGTGCACTCAGTTTGCCTCACTGCTTGAATTGTTTCATAGCATCACAGAGATGCCAAGTCACTGTTAGGCAGCTGCTTCCATGTTCCAAGGGATGAAATCCAAAATTGTTTCATTTTGAAACCTGCAGGTGAAATCCCTGTGTTGCGATCATGTTAAAAGGGTGACAATAACATCTTACATAGATTCACCCTTATTTTTGACTAGCATTTGTATCTGACCCCTAAATTAGATTTTGGGTGGAGAATTAAACCAAAGTTACAATATTAGTTTTCTATGAGCTTGTTTAACAATTGGATAAAGTACAGCATTGGTGTCTTCAGCCTGTGGCCAAGGTCCGGTATGATGAAGGAGGTGGTGCCTTTTCTTCCTTTTTTCCCCATATCTGATGCAGGTCTAAACCACTAGAATTTTGTTTACCACTTGGCCAAAAGAAAGTGTCAGCCTTGCAAGGGAAAGGCTCCAGAGTTGTATTACAACTGGGATCACCAGCACCTGTGGTTATCCCTCACACCCTGGTTGCTTCACAGATCATAGAGCCACTGTCCTCAAGCTTTCTACTATGATGGCCTACTGGCACAATATTATAGTTTGATCATTTATCAAAGGCTTCTATGACTGTTATCATAGCTGGAGTGCACATAAACTGCACAACACCACACAGTTCATGTCAAAGAATAAATAAAATCTATTTTAAAAGCCCTGTTCATCATCCAGTGATGCCTACCTAGCAAAAAAAAGGTACATATGTAATTTCAAATAGTTGTAATACATTTTAAATCTTAAAGATTTTAACAGCTTTATGAAAAAAATGCTATTGATGGAACCTGGGAGGCTTTCATATCTCCAGTTGATTAGATTGTAAAATGGCTGAATGGGGAGAGAAATCCTACTTCAGGAATTGTGAAAAGGATTTGATATCAGGAAATACAAGCACATTGCCGAACAGTGCTTTCTTAAATATTCTGACCTTAAATATCTTTTTTCATTTTACCATTATCATATTTAG
The DNA here is from genome assembly GCF_030936135.1 of Gavia stellata. Classification (NCBI taxonomy): domain Eukaryota; kingdom Metazoa; phylum Chordata; class Aves; order Gaviiformes; family Gaviidae; genus Gavia; species Gavia stellata. Next base: position 13,544,807 of record NC_082597.1, on the reverse strand, counting down.
AAATCACTTCAACTGTTCATGGAAACCATGTTAGACACCACAATTATTAGCCTGAGACTCTCCAATTACTTTACATCAGAACTCTGGCACTCGTTTCAAAAATGAAGACATTTGAGGTCAGAATTTATTCTGAGATGTAATTTTGTACATATCAGGCTCACATAATTATAGAGTGAATATATATTTGAATGTACATTTCTGTCTTGCATTCTTAATATAGTTGAATTAATTACCTTGGAAAAAAATCAATGTTATTTCTATGTATTCTAAAGCACATTTTTCTTATATATTCTCATCACAATCTGTGACTGCAATAATCACCATCAATAGTATTATGACACCCATATTCAATTTCAACATCAAAATTTAAGGAATTTGCAAGGATCCTCTCTTTTTCAGAGAAAAGAACTCCATATGAAGAAGTTCACCAATAACCAGCCCACACTTCAGACAGATTAGCAAGTAACTATATTTGAGTGCTGGATTTGAGAATGCTAAACCATGACAAGCAAGTAATATCTCTCATGCGGTGTATTAGGTAATATGACAATATTAGGAAAAATGAAGTTCATGTTACTAAATTCTCCTGAACTTCAGAAAGTCTGTTGTATCCTTTGTTCACTTAAACAACTAATTAATTTTGCCTTTGAAAGCCAAATTACATTAAGTTAAAATGGCAACAAGAATTGAGAATTAAAAAGCTGTTAAGACTAATTTTTTTATAAAACCAATGCCAACAGTCTATATTCTACTTCTTTCTTACATTTTCCTTCTTCATATATGTTATCTGTTTATCTATTTGGCATGAGAAACATCATGCCAGCTGTAATACAAGACTTGAGGCAAATTGTGGTGTTTTAAAAATAATATTTTTCACCACCTTCACAATTCCTCCTTGCAAAGTCCTGGAGAATCCTACAGAATAAACTAGAGTTCAGGGTGATTTATTCCGACATATGATAGTCCAGATAATTTCTTTGCTACAACAAAAGAAGGACGAAAGGAAATTTCCAGAGGAATCACTTGGGACTATTCCACCCACATTACTGGTGCCTGTGTGTGTTTATGTGTCTGCCTCCTGTCCTGTAACACACTGAAAGGATCCTGCTCTGCTGCTGTGGTCCACCCACAGTGATCTTCCACAGGCTAGGAAATGCTCTTATTATTTTCACAGTGACTCTGGCCACCATGGACTTGGTTTTCTGCAGAGACAACATAAATCCCAAACTAGCATTTCTTCTATAAAGTCTTGGTGAGAAATGGAAGGAAAAATTATGCATATGTCCCAGCACCAATGTGCAGCCTGTCTAGTATCTGAGGAACAAGGACTGCTGGGGAGAGACGGTGCACAGCGACAGGGCTGCACGAACACAGGACTACAGTCACTGGTAATCACTTGCACCAGTGGAAATCCCAATTTAAAGAACAAAAATCTTCCCCATGAGAGTGGCTATGTATTGGGACAGAAGCCCACAGAAGCTGTGGTATCTCTGTCCTATAAAATTTTCTAAAGTCCCATGGATGAAGCCCTGAGCAACCTGAGCCAACCATGAAGTTAGCCCTGCTTTGAGCAGGAGGTTGGTGGCTGGAGGTCCCTGCCAACTGAAATTATTCTATTATTCTCTGATTGTCTTCTCCTATAGGAGATGATAGCTGGTTTGGAAACTGAGTCCACCTTCCTCCAAAATTGTTTCATCCATATATAGACCTGATGTGACCCTCCAAACTTTTAAGACAGTGGTTTGCAATCTTATCAATCTGTGGACATGAAAATATTTCCAGTAGTAATCCAGATCTTAAAAGCAGCTTTAAATCTCTTCAGAGGAAGTTTCTTTTATCTAGTTGGTTTTCACAGATTCTTTATTAGTAGGCCACAGATGCCTACGTGTCCATATGCCACACTGAAAACTCTTGTTTTGACGGTTCTTATCAGAACAATGTTGGATCAGACTTGACTTTGATTATTTTGCAAAACCATCCTTTCTAAAGAAACAAATTTGCACTTAGTAGTCTGTGCTGTCTCTGCACGTCTCTTTTTCTTTCCATGCACAGACTCCCCTTGAGCAAACAGCCTATAAACCGAAGAACATCACATCCCATTTTTATGTAGGAGAATGCAGAGATCTTTTCTCCCTTAAAATATTATGAAATGTAAAAAACCAATCTACTTGGCATTATTAGAAAGAAAAATTACAAGAAAGTTTTATGTGAGAAGTTTATCTTACAGAGTAGATGTATTACACATTAACACAGAAAGTAATATGGAAAAATGTATGCATTCATGGAGAGTGAGACTCAGAAATCTATGTCTTATTCTACTTCTCATATAAAAGAACAGAGGAACCATCTTAATTACCTGTTTCCATTTTCCCATCTTGTGCTGCAGGCCCATCAGGAATTACACTCTTCACCTGGAGAAACTCATCTGGCTCGTCCCCACCAATGATGGTAAATCCAAAACCCATGTTGCTTTTCTTGAGAGTTGTGCTGAGGAAAGTCCCCTTCAGCTGTGATGCATCACGGGTGAAGAGTGGTTTTTCTACATCAGTCAACACAAACAAGAAAGACAAAAGTTCTGATCTAGTCACTACACAGTGGGGACAGCAGCTAACAATATTGGCTGACAGCAGGTGACAGTGTATGAAAATCAAGGAAGTAAAGAGTGCAGGCATTCCAGGAAAAAAAAAATTTGTGAGTTTTTATATTAATACAAAGCTTAAAACATATTTCTTATCTATGGCAGATCAGCCATAAGTGGGGAGTTATAAATGTTCTTTCATTTTAGAAATACATTTAGAAGTGGATATTGTGTAGCTAAAATAATTACAACAATAAAAATGATCTGTGAGGTAATTTTAAAACCTCTTTCCTAACCTATAAATTCAGTTTTGTCTACAAAGTAATACATTCTCCATAATTTCCCTCCCACCCGCAATAAGGAAAATATCCCCCGAATATCTTATTCCATTTGTTAACAAGCAGTGCTAAATATTAGGTGAGATTTTCTCTCCAGACAGGTGGGTTTTTGGCATCCAACAAGTGACACACATAACTGCTGTGCAACCTTCACGTCCCCTCTCCGTGTGCCTCGGTGTGCAGTGTGGGTGGCGGGGGCTCCCCGTGCCTCTATCCCGCGCTGCGCTTGGTGAGGAAGGGTGGGAGGAAGGTGCAAAGGTTGTGACTTCAACAGCTCTCGCTACGCCCGCAGCAGTGGGGCTGGGCTGGCCGGCAGCGGAGGACATACCGTGCAGCCTGCACGTCCCGGAGGGGTCGCGCCGGCACTGGGACAGGTCATTCACGCTGCGGGACCTCTTGGGAGCGGGGCGCGGGTGGGCGAGTTTGGGTCTAGGTAAGGTTGATGAGGAGCTTTCTACTGTTACAAAGGAGAACAAGCCTCATTCTCTGGCTATAACCTTATGTTAAAGTTTATTTATCTCTACCAATACTGTTTGCTGCTTATACAGCTCATTTTAAGCACATTAATTTTTACGTTACCAAGAGGCTGTATTCTTGTAAACTCCTATAACACAGTGTTTGAGGCTTTTAACTTAATTGATGTATGCTAGATGAGCTAGCTTAGAAACATACCAAACATCAATTAATGGTAATTTAGAGAAAGTACAATTAATTATTTCAGTGTTGCCAACCTTGGGTGTTCAAGAGGAAGTCGTACATTCCCAAGAATAACATTTATGATTTTATTTAGAAAATGACTTTCAGACTCTTATTCCGCTTTCTCTTTCTTAGCCTTTAGGAAACACTAGGGTCAACTTTCCTGTCATTTCTCTGTGCTTCTGAAGGTTAGAGTATTTTAGGTGGCTCATGAGTCCCGCAACTCTGGGAGCTGGGATATTCAGGGGAGAAAAATACTAGGAGATAGGTGATAACATTGTGAGAATTGGCAACACTGTTCTTTTATATCAGACTATGACAAAATCGTTGTCAAATAAACAGGAGAGCAGGATCTTTCATCTTAACTAAGATAGCTGACACGGTACTGTACCTCGGAAACCTTGGGCCTGCATAGGCTTTGTTCCAAGTTCTGCGTTGGGCATGTTATGCTGCTGTAGCTTCCTTTTTGCTTCTAGGACAGGGTTTTCAAATTGTGTTCTTCTATTTATGTGGCTGGAAAAAATTTGGTTTTGATTAAAAACTGGGTTCAGTTGGGGAAAATGATCACTTTCAACATGTAGGATGCTGTATGTGACTTAGGTGTGTGTGGTTAGAGAGTGAAACCATTATGGAACCCCAATGGGCCTGAGCATGTCCCTTACACGCCACACAATTTTGTTGGGGATGAGAAATGCACAATCCAGCACACTGCATAATGAACAGCTCTGAGAAGTGTCCTATCATTTCAATATGCTGAAATCTGCTACAGACAATGGTTTTGATCTATGGGACTACATATTAAATAGCAGTACTGCTGAAGCATGCTACAATGACAGTTTTTCATGTCTTTAGTACAAGCATTGTTCTCTGCTTGATTCAAAGTTTTGTGCATTATTATCAATTAGCTGTAAGTGAAATTACTTAACCACTTACAGAAAAGGTAAAGCCTAGAACACAGAGTGCTTTTATGATTGCAGCTTAGAAATAAATCTGACATAGGAAATAAACTGAAGATGATTTCTTTTTAATTCTATGGTATATATCTGCTCAGCTGTACAGAAAAATTGGATGTTGCAGAAACTAAGTCAGATGGTAGATTAGAACTACATAGATAACTATATGAAATATAAGAAAAGTTAATGTACACATTTTTTTCTTGATGCTTTACATTTCCTGCAACAGGTCAGTCAGTACATCTCTGTCACTACACCACTAATTTTCTGTATTGTGTTTAGAACTACTATTTTTTCTACATACTCTCATCATAGCCTTGATTTTAACTCTTTAATTTAAAGCATACATTTTATCAGTCAGTGAGTAATCCTACAATCCTGTCCTGTGATATGTTTCACATGTTTTCTGAAGAAGGCAAAACAATTTAGTAGGCTGCATTGAACAACTCCACAAGATAGGATCACGATAGGATCACAACTGAGAAAAGGGGCTTGTGCTGCAAAAGTTGTTTTGGGGAAATAAATACATATGTACAGAAGGGCAGGTTTTAAAACATGTGACTCCTTATTTGTTCTCACTCAGCTACTATGTATTGAGTTCTTCTGAAAATCCAATCCCAATCACCGGCTTTAAGCAATTGTAGAGGTGACCTGGGAACATTTGAAACTCTGAGATCCTAAAAAGGGTTGAATACCTTCCATTTATATTGAAATGAACTTTTATGCCACATTAAGCACTTTTCAGGTCCCTTGGGATTCAGATCCTACCACTGCTTCAAAGAAAGTAAGTGGAATTGCCATTAAGCGAGGTAGAGGAGAAGCAGCAAGTCCTACGGGAGTGCAATACACTTGGAAAATCAGGTGTTAGTGGCCAGAGCTAATGCAATGAAAAGATTTTCAGTCATGTAAAAGAATATTTGATTTACTGAGAGAAAGTAAATGTGATAAATCCTGGAGTTGCTACTTTGTTAACATGGCTATAACTCATTCAAGTGGCTGCTAACTTACTCTCGTACTCTAAAATTTTGATTAATAGTTTTCTTGTAAATTTTAATCTATGCTGTGGACTGAGAAAGTCCCTTTTGTTTCTTTCTTTCTTCAGACAGGCTGTTTAAGATTGTAAGCTTTCCTTTCCTAGACTTTTGCTTTCTAGTTAGACCATGCTGTAATTGTCAGGGTCTTCAGCACCTTAGTCTATTGCAAACCTAGAAACGTATGATGGAAGGGAGACAAACTTCACCAGTTAAAAATGGAGAAAGACAAGACTTACATGCATTAAATAGGGTAATTATGAACTACTAACATAAGCATGAAAAAGTTAATTTTCATGCTATCACCTATCACATGATGTATTTGAATATTGTAAAGGAAATACTACTTTTGCCATTACACAAGGCTGTGATGAAACATCACGTGAAATACTACATAAAGTTCTGATCTCCCATTACCAAATGAAATGAACCCATAGAAAAGGTTTTACAGGAAGACCAGTGAAAGAGAGTCTTCTATGACAGAAGACCAAAGAAGTTTTAGCTTTTTATTCAAGCAGAATTAATTCTGATATATAATTGTGTTCTATGAATGCCTTTGGAAGTAAATACCAGAATGTATTAAAGATGTCAGGATTTCAGTCTTGAAACCTGTAGGCTTCTTACAAGCAGAACTGTGACATTATGAAACAGCTTCCAATAGCAGATCTGGGGTTAAATATCTAGCTTGTTTTACGTTAGCATTTGATAAGGTTAAAAACAGGGTTGCTACACAGTGGCTTGAGTTAATTGCTTCAACATAGGGATCATGTCTTATTTTAGAGGCTCTAAAGTATCCTACCGTGGCCTTCAGCTGCCCTTCCAGAAGACCTTGGGTTTCCCATAGCTTTTGTGCCAGATGTAATGGATATCCAAAATCACACTACAGATCTGCATTTAGGACCTTGGACTATGCTTAGTGTCATGCTGTAATTGCAGGGCACATCTCAGTGCTGCAGAAGGCCTCTTGCAGATCTAAGTTACAACTTATATGTGGTTCTGAGATATAAAAAAAGATGGGATTTTAGCTAATATAGGATGTGTCCATGGCTCAAGGAACATCAGTTCCTGTGGTGCTGACATCACAGCTAGAATCTGTTATCTGCTGCCTCTCTACAGTTTCTAGGTAGAGTTTAAGTTGTGATTTAGTCAATTTACACAGAAATGTTTTCAGTAATGGCTATCTTGAAAACGACCTTTTTGTTCTAGCTGATCAGATGGGAAGACTAGCAGAGGTACTTGAAACACCTCAAGTTGTTGGTGCAACCTTAATAATTCTTAGCTCCGATTTATTCCCATATTTTGACTGTTCTATGTTAGTGTGCAGTCTTGAAAGCACAATGTGAGAATTCCAGCAAATTCAAACAACTGCATTAAATATTGTGTCCAAGAGGAGTCAAAGAAAATAAAATTACACTGATTATCAGTTGTTTTTCAGTCAGCACCACTGGATTTATGCTCCTAGACTGATGAGACATGAAACGCCTCCCTTCCATGCAATTTTAGCACTATACAGCTTCATGGCTAAATCAGAAAAATTGCTACTGATGAGTTTACCTGAGAAAGAAGTTATTAAGCAAAGTTGTTCCCTTGAAAGGACATTCTAGCCTTTCATCTAGCTACTTCAGCTGCATACAAAATAGATGTTACTAAGCTAGGCCCTAATAAGACAAGCCAAATGCGACTTTTGGAGATGGTTACAAATAAGTGCTTTTGTGGTTAAAACAGATTTTGAATGTGATCCAAAAATGTATTGCTCATCGCTCATACTATCTAATTCAGTAACCATTTCTATCTTCTCTTTTCTTCCTTTATTTTATACAATGCATATTAAATATAAAAGCCTAATCCAAAGACAAGAATCCAACTAATTTCCCCTAGTGCCATTGTGGCTGTACAGAATCATCATGCTGCCTTTTATTTGCTTTCTAGTCGTAGGAACCCTGAGTTTCACTCTGCAGAGAAAAAGGGGTAGTCGTTGCTGCTGTCCTCTCTTAGTTCACTGTATGCTAACTGGCACAACCCCTCAGAGGCAGGATTTGGTTTTGGGCTGCATTTAGCTGTGATGTTGAAATAGCATCTCTTGTGTTACGTACTGTCACCACCAGCCAGCCTATAAGACATAGGCACCATTCTGCCATCCCATCAGTGAATGTGGCCAGGCTAAGTTGTTTTTGTGATGGACTTTCACATTAGATGTGCTTAAGACAACTGAAACACATTCTGAGGAGATTTATGGGCAGTAATGCCTAGTATGCAACTTTCAGTTGATGGCCAAGACACTGAGCCCTGCCAAAATGGTAGCACATCTAAGGATGTGCATCAGCAGAAGTTTAACCTATCATGTCCTTTTCTTAGCTATTTTAAGGTATGGTTTTTTTGGTAGTTTGTGACTCTAACTTCTGAAATTGTTGCCTATAACCCACCAAAGTAATTCTGAGGATCAGGATACCTAGAAGATGCACATGCTGATGCAAAACTTGTTAGTGCCTAACTCCTCTTTACATTCACATTTTTCAGTTACTAATACTTCGTAATGACAAAAAGACCTGAAATAAGTTTTTCTGTTTGAGTAGTAACAGAGTGTTGTCAGAAATTGTAAGTCAAGGAGGTATATTTTTCCAGAATAAATACCTATATGGCTAATTTAGCTGTTCTCTTAAGAAAACCATGTCTGGAAATTGAGCTCTGTGTTGTAGTTAATCATCCTTAAAGGGGTAAATAATCTTTTGGCAATCAGAATGCTGAAAGACCCAGTGCACTCTAATAACCACTTTCTCTCCATAGCCCTGCACAGCTAAGTGCTGCTAGTTCTTAATTTATAAATTAAGAGAAAATTGCATGAAAGTTAACCTACGTATAGCAAACACTTCTCATTTATGTCAAATGTCTACACCTTACAAATGAAGCCTGGACCCACATAACAAGGCAAATGAAAATTTTAATAATGTCTCACACCTACATTCATGCATGATTAAGAGAGGAAGTTATACTGGAGACCTTATTTTTAAACAGAATTTGCAAATATATTGTGATAAGTCTTTATTAACTTTGCTAGCAAGACCTTTGAGGTTTTTTTTTTTCTTTTTTAGCTTTTCCTCTGGTCTCAGAGTATTGGAGCTGAGCATGGCTGGCCCTTGTAAGGTGAACCTGAGTCTGTCTGCCTCATTGCTTACCCTTACAAACTTCCCCTGGGATACAAATATTTCAGCAAGCAGAGTACAAGCCCTTCTTTCACTGACGGTTTTAAAGACCTGTGTGTAAAGTTGGACTGGACTTGAACGTGTGAAAGTTCATAACCTAACTTTTCATGATTTACCCACTTTCATGACATAATTAAGAGAGTTTATTGTAATCTGATTTTAGCTAGTTAAAAATGAACTCATCTGTTGAATAGTGATAATAAAAAAGGTGTGACTGCCAGTTTTTAGCATGAAAAATGGAAAGCAATCTTTGTTTCAAACTTATTGAGCTCAGACTGCAAATTAAAGTACAGCTACATTTTACTGACTATAAAACTCCTTATGAACTTAGTGCGGCTGCAGTTTTAATGCCATCCTGTGAACATCCATTCCACTTCTAAAAACCTCTGAGCCTGCAGTAGGTCTGACATATCTTTCCACAAATCTTATCTGTGGTAGAATTAGTAAATTTGGCACTAACAGCCTTAAAGTATGTAATTGCATAATAACATCTGGGCCTGGTGCCTGGTGTCTGTTTACCTGTGGATGGACATGAAATGGAGATAAATACTGGTTCTTTTTCTGACTCCGCAGTGAAGTGTGAGCATCACTGGTGCCAGAATGCCTTGGGCTGCACTAACAACAAAGCGGGGTCTCAGTAAGAGATTAATGCACAGAAATTGCACAACACCTGTTACTCACCAAAATACGCTAAAAACCACTGGGCAGAAGACTCTTACTCACACCCAGCAGCTGCATAATTGCATGTGCAGAAATCTTCAGGGGGGTTCAGTACCGAGATGTATGAACTCCAGCCCCTAGTTACTTGGGGACATCATAAAGAACTCAGGCATAAAGAGAGAGGGTAATTACCTAGGGACTTAAAAAATTTACTCATCTTTTTGCTTGAATCTGGACCGACTAAGCTGATCTGGGCTGAGCAGCAAACCAGATGGGGCTGCTGGCTCTTTCACCTGAGGGCAGGGAACAAGCCAGGGACAAAGAAGCAGAGCAGGTGCTACTGCATTTGGAGAATGGGACAGAAGGAGTCAGCAGGGCAGTGGACAAACACTGCTTTCATTTGTTTGCTTGCTTTGTAGGAGGGCTATGGAAGGTGCATGGGCATCCGCAAGCTGCTGCTGCTATAGCAAAGGAAATCTTAATCTTCTAATCCTCCAGAAATCAGATCTTTTTTTTGAGCTCTCTGTCCAGCTCTACCCTGTGTATGTTAATAGTAGCATTTCCTGAGGTCTGGAAAAGCTGCAGCCCCAGTATCTGCCCCGAGTGATCCTGCAGTCAATGTGTTGGTATGGATACAAGGGACCAAGGGAATAATGTGACAGACAAACTAAAACTTTCTATTTTGTATGAAACAACTAGAATAAATGTACTGCTTAAGTGGCAGGATCTGAAATTGAGTTTTTAGGTCAGGGAACATTTTCTCTAGGGATCTCTCTTGTTTAATAAAAGGAACTAATGGATAGATCTTTCTCAACCTTTCAAGCACTGCCTGCACTGTGACAGGGAGTGGCTTTCTGCCTCCTCTGCTCTATACTTTGTGCAGAGACCGGAATGAGAACTGACCACTCTGAACAGGTATCACAATTTTGATTTTGAGTCACTTTGCATAAGTCTCATTCACTGCACTAAGCTAAAAAGCAGAGAAAATCATCTCTCTGATTTACTTATTTTATGTAGGAACTGGCCAGAACAAGTTCTACCTAGTACTTAAAACCAAAGCTTTCTGCTGCCCTTTGCACACAGGAGTAAGAATCTTTTTTTGTTGTTTCATGACTAAAACAAAATCTGAAAAGAAAGTAAGGAGGGACTGTGCTGTGAAAATAGAAATTTATATTTTCTTATTTTCAGCTGCACTTGTAAGTACAAAATAAAACACGACATCCCTAAAATTTTATATGCAGCATATAAATAACCTGCCTTCTGGTACAAACAGTGTAAACATCTGATTTGCAGCAAGGAAGGACTACCCAGAAAAGGATCTTAACTGAGCTAAAATGATTATGCTTTTCTCTATTCATTGATTAACAAGATCTCTACCTCATTGCATATCTAAATCTTACACAGAAAATAAAACATTTCTTTAATGAGTATGATCTTTGTACAAGTATTAGCTGGAATGATACCATAAAATCAGACCCTGGAGAAAGAGAATGACTGAATGCCTGAGCCACTGATTCGAGACACATTGAATGTATTTGGACACATTAGCTGTATTGATGACTGAGAATTCCTGGTGTACCCTCAGTTTAACGTCAGGTAATTGTACCCATGCCTTGCCAGGCTAAGCACTGCAGAGGATACTAGTATTAGGTTATGACATATTAACAGCAACTTAATATTGAACTTGGGAACTTACTCAACATAATAAGTGCCATAAATGGGATCATCAATTTTCTCCCAGCCATATGGAAGCTCTGAAAAACAAAGAGTTATCTCTTTCAGTAAATGCAGTACAGAACGCTAAGATTTCTGAAAATGAAATTGTGGATCTTTGGTGGGTGTCAAGGGAAATAACTTGATAGTGAAATTAGATACAGTGACCAAAGCAAATGCCAAATCTTGAACACACCCCATGGCAGCCACAAGGAGTAGTAATTTGAAAATTGGCATGGAAACACAGATCTCAGTCTCTAGAAGAACACATTTTAGTTGAACTACTTTATTGTTCCAACAGCTGTGCCAGCCAACAACTGTAGCACATCTTGTATGACATCATCGCCGGAGGAAGTGAGAGCATTCTGTTTTCCCAAATAGGTACACACAAAAAAAGTACTTTGCTTTTTGGGCTTTTTTCTTTGCTAGGAATCCTGGAAAGGTTGGCCTAAGAGGAACGAAAAGAGTTTGCCTCCTGCCATGTAAATACAGTAAGTATACCTAAATGTTCCTGAGAAGTTTGTACTATTTGTCTCACTGTGATGGCAGTTCCACAGCCACCAAAGTCATCCTGTTCCAAAGCTTAGTTATACATCAGGGACATTGGAGTACATAGTAGTACAAAGCAAAATAAGATACTATAGCATCTTCTGACCATAAAACTAATTACATTTTGCAGAAATAGAGATTCTTAAATCATTCCAGTATTAACAATTAAAATGTTAAATACATTAATTTAATGAACTTGAAAATCAATATGTGTTCATGTACAAGCAAACTGTCACATATATATTAATGTACATCCATACATATTTTATTATCACTCACACTGAATGCTTAAAAAATTATTGTACTGCTAACAGAATGGATATGACAAATATCTCAGTCGACACAAACAGAGTAAAAACCTCAGTGCAAGATGTGATGACTTTGATGGAGGAGACTTACAAAAGGATGGGCATTCCCATCACGCACAGGTATCGATTTCTGTGCAGTTAAAGACTATGGCACAATATACAGGGAGTGGTACTGAGATTCTATAAGGAAATTTGATTCTGGAATTCCTTATTTGAGATGTTTTTTCCTTTTTAAACTCAGCTGCACTTCTAAAATAACTTTTTGGAGACGAGTACTGAACTAGACAGAGCAGAACTGATGTCTCTCATATCAAACACCGTCACTAAACTGGCCATAAAGAAGTACTCCTGGATGATTTGAGCTTATTTTTTTTTCAGTGACAATGTGAATAGGCCATTATTGATGTGCTCTAAAAGGCAAATAGGAAAGTAAAGCCTGACTGGCAATAGGGAGGTTAAAGAGTTAAAATACAATGTTAAGAAATGGCTTCATCTCTGCTTGTTACTTCTCATTTAAATGCCTCTGTAATAGCTGATGCTTTCTTGAGCGAACCTGCTTAGACAGCTGTGGTCTTCATGTCATGTTGCCCTCAGAGGGTGTTCCTGCTCAGCCTATTCCAATAATGCAATGAAGGATACAACCTTCTGCCAGAGACAGGCAGATGAGGAACTCCACATTACTTTTTCTGTAACGAAAAGCTCAAGGACTTCCTTAATGCTGGTACTCATTTTTTCCTATTATTCTTACAATATTGTTAGCTTTGAAATCTTCACAAGTCTGCACACTGAACTGCTTTTGTCAGGGCTATTTTGTTATTGTCACTTCATAGGGATCAATGCATCATAAGGTATTTATGCAGATTACAGAATCACAGAATGGTTGAGGTTGGAAGAGACCTCTGGAGATTGTCTAGCCCAACCCCTCTGCTCAAAGCCGGGTCACCTAGACCAGGTTGCTCAGTACCATCTCTAGTCAGCTTTTGAATATCTCCAAGGATGGAGACTCCACAACCTCTCTTGGCAACTTCTTCACGTGGTTGATCACCCACAGAGTGAAGAAGTTTTTTCTTATGTTTAAGCAGAATTTCCTGTATTTCTGCTTGTACCCTTTACCTCCCATCCTGTCACTGGGCACCACTGAAAAGAGCCTGCTTCTGTCTTCCTTGCACCCTCCCTTCAGATATTTATTTAGATTGATAAGATCCCTCTGAGCCTTCTCTTCTCCAGGCCTAACAGTCCCAGCTCTCTCAGCCTTTCCCTATAGGAGAGATGTTCTAGTCCCTCAATCATGATCTAGAACTCCATCTGTGTCTCACCAGTGCTGAGCAGAGGGGAAGGATCATCTCCCTTGATCTGCTGGCAATGTTCTGCCAACTGCAGCTCAGGAGGCTGTTGACCCGTTCTGTTGCAAGGGCACATCACTGGCTCATTGTCAAGTCACCAAGCATTAGCAAGCCCTGGTGTTGCTCTTTCCAGATCTGCCCAGAACTTCAGTAAAATCTGTAGGAGATTGACCCTACAATGGTTACCACAAAGTCCTGTATATCCTGAGACAAGACTGTGGGATGTAATACATATATATTCAAAAAGAAAGCAGCTGATCTACAAATCCTGTATTCCCCCTACAGTAAATTTCATTCCCAATGCATGCATGATAAATAAGGCTCCTCTTAATAATTTGCTATGAAAAAATGGTGCTTTTACATAACCCTATGACATAGAATAAAATATAAAGTGTTAGTTTAAATACAGTAGGTACATTTTATTTTCATGTAACCTTGCAAGGTTTTCTTCACCTAATTAATATCATGTTGCTTTCATATCTGGCCATCTAAACTTACACTACCTTAAAAAAAAGTGAGGCAGGTATGGGTAAAATCTGTACATACTTAAAAATACACATAAACATGCACACAGACACACACAAATGTGTGCATAGGTCCCTTTCCCAAAGTGTATTAGTAGATGAAGTTTTTTCCAACTATGAAATTAAAAAAGAAAGTAGATGTTTTGCCCAAATTTTAAAGTAGGTAACTTTCTGTAATTATATACACTTCAAAGTGTATAGATGCATAGAACATATTTTATTTTACATATTTATGAAAATCTGAAATAATTTGAAGATTTACTATTAACCTATTGGCATATTTTTTCCTAAAGTAATGATGCATAACTGTATTTATGAACTGGCACAACTATTGAGAAGGCAAATGGCCAATCCTACTTTCTAGTGTAAAAGTCTGCAAAAATCTAATGAATTGGACATATGGAGAATCCACTTTTAAATACAGGGATTGAACCCCTGATTATCTAACATCATAAAATAGTCACAGCTTCAGAAGAAAGGAAATAAAAATTACCTTCATGTACCATAACAGATATAAACTCCATGTAAGGCTATGCTCTAATTGCATTTTTCCATTTGAGATGCAGCCTGTAAGCTATATTTAATTAAAATACTGTGTTGACCAGTAAAATGGAATTGCTAGAGCACAAACCCCAAGCCCCCTGCTCTCCCCCAAAGTATGGCAGATAAGGTTAGTGGAGTGTAGTTTACTAGAGAGCTTCTGTTAGAAGAATCTTTTGCTACATTTGCTTCCAGGAGCACTGTGATTGTTTTTCATTACATTAAATAGTGGCTTCTATTCCATTTTTCACTATTTAAATGAAAGATTACAGGACAGATATACTTTAGTGCTTCATAAAGTAGGAAGCTAAGCATTTACCAAATTAGGGGTGAGGTCATTACAGTTTCTCTTTTTCATTTCACTGTGCCCAGTGATGATCATTAGGGATGAGAGTGAACAATAAACAGTTATAAAGGAGAATTGTTATAAACTACTTGTAAAGGAGATTACTATTGGCCACCATGATCTGAATTGGGAAGGGAGCTATAAATTATAGCATTATCTGATATTCATTTGGTAGCACTATTATGCTAGTTCATGTATAATTTCTGCAACCAACAGTTTCATGGTTACTATGCTGTTTATGAAGTCTTCATTTTCATGAGCTCAACACTTCTACCATTCATGTCTTTCAATTCTATTGACTCCAGGAGCATTTTTCTGTATAGAAGGAAAAAAAAATTTCTATCCTTTATTTTCAGTCTTCAATATCTGACATTGCATTCCCACAGATCTCCTATCATCCAGTGGAGGGGCTGTTCAGGAACGTTTGTAAAATCACCATTTAAAAAATCAGTAATTGTGCAGCATTTGGTAATGCTGATACCATGAGTGGATGGAAAGGCGCTGGATAATATGTATAGTACATATATATGCTCCAGTTTTCACATTTTGTGCTTTATTCCTTACCAGAGAAGCAGCATATAGCTAACACTGCAGCAGTCATCCAAAAAAAAAAAAAAAGGATCAAAAGGCACAGCTGATACTCAGACACTTTGCTCAGTATGCATCTGGGTAAGCTTTTAAATGCAGAAGGAGCTGCATTTCTAAAAGTTAAATGCCCAATGGTAACAAAGGACCTTGTATTTTCAAAGAAAGAAAGAAAGAAGGAAAAAAAAGAAAGGAAAGACTAAAGTGAATACAAGCAGGTCACTTTAATAATCAGTGGTAGTGCTTTCTCATCACAGCCTGCTTATGCTAATGGTTCAGATGCTCTTATTCTTCCTTCTGAAAGCTGTTGTGATTCAGAATGAATTTTGATAGTGCCACTTAACCTTCTCTGGGGATAGAGGAAGGAGTACATTTTGGATCTAAATGTGCCAAGATGAAAAAGCATATTACCAAATCCAAAGATTAATTTTTCTGAATTTAGTTTATGGAGTACTAATTGTGTTAAAGAGAGTCACAAGAACCTCTCAAGGTTTCAGAACAACAGCCAGTATTGTGTCACTACCCTACTGACGGGCTGGAAAGAAAGACGAGAGCATATTTCTTGAAATCAGCTGCAATCAAAATATTTGTATAGTACAAAAGAGCATAGTGTGAGAGAGAAGAAGAAACTATAATGCCCGCTGTTACTGAAAATGCTGTCAATAAGGATGCGGAAGCTGTGGAAGTCAGCATGAGTTCGGTTCACCTGCCCTGTTAACACTCAGGCACAGGTCGGGAATCCTTTTCTAACCTACGTATGAGACTTTTCAGAAAAATACTATATCTATCTTTCCACTCAACAGCCTGTGTTTGTTTTGTCTCTTGCTTTTCTCTTTTCTTTGTCCCTGTTTCAAATTCAGTTTTGCCTTTTCAAGTCAGTTACCTACTACAGAGGGTATCAGATGAGCTGGGTTAAAAGTTACAAAATACCGTGCAGCTCCACAGTCCAATGCAGTTGCACACTGTTCCAGTTTCTTTAAGAGATATAGTCTTTGCAAATATTTATCTGCAAGTCTAGACCAGTGGTCCTCAATGCATATCTTACACAGAAAACATTGCCTGAAATACCCCAAGGCACAGCGCACAGATTACCGAGGAGGGGATGCTGCTCATGGCATGCTGTGCTGCTCCCGCAGGAGCAGAGGGCTGGGGATGTCCGGTTTGATTGCTCTTGTTAGCACACATCCACATTGCCCAGCTAAGACATGAAACAGATACAGTAGTTGCGCTGCTGCTCCTGAAACCTTCTCCTATGGGTTGCCATAAGTAAAGAGAGGGTAGCATTACTCACTGAAAGTCAGTATTTTACCTACTATCCACATACCTTCTGCTAGGTCACATATCTGTATAACATCTGGGAGCTCCAAAAACCCGCAAAAAAATCAACAGGTATATGCTATGATAAAATCCTTTATACTGCCTCAACAGGTTCCTCCACTTAGCCATGTTTCAAATGTCATGGCCTAAACTGCAAAATGCAACTACTAACATGGACTTCTCTATGCTAGTGTACAAATCAAAAGCTGCAGGAGAAAATAAATTAGATGATAAAAAAATCAAAAGTTGAATTGTTCACTGTCTCAGTGAAAATAACAACAAAGGCAGGAGCCCCACCTCCATAGCAAAACCAAATTCACTCTTCCTGTCATGGAAGACCTGGAAAATTTAGGGAATGTACCAACTCCAAGCCAAGCCATAGAATCATAGACTCATAGGATCATTTAGGTTGGAAAAGACACCTGTATGCTCAATTTCAATTAAAATCATGTTCTCCAACTGCCAATCTCATACAGCAAATTTCACAAAGTCATGACTGTTTATGTTCTGTCTGTAATCACAAACCATTCATGTGCAATTTATTCTCATGAATAAAATGACATTATGCATAATTTCTTCTTGCACAATGGAAACAAATGTCTAAGTAACATTCACATCTGATAAATGCATCTTCTTCCTTCTGTGCAGCTTATTGTGACATGCAACATCCTTAATTGTGCAGAATGTAGATTACTAAATATTACTATCAATTCAATAATATTTTCTCCCAGGGTTGTTATCAAGTGAAATATTGCAAACAGTAGGGGTGTTTTTCACATTAGGTGTGCTTGATCCCTCTGACATGCAGAACTGTGTAACATCTAATCAAGATTTGCACTAATACAGTGAAAAAGTACCAACTGAATTACTGAATTTTAACTACCAAAAAGAGTTCAAAGGGCTTGTTGTTTATTAATGCAAAGAAAAATGAAAAAATGCAATTAAAAAGAAATTAGAGGAAAAAAGACCTTATATATTGAGAATTTAGTTAGGTTATTGTAGGCATGGTTGAGACGGTTTCCTTAATAAAGCCTTAATAAAGAATTCAGTTCTCAACAGTTTAGTGGGCAATAGCTGAAGCTGGTCTGAGTACTCTCCATGGACCTTTTCAAGAGAAAGCTGAGTTTCTGTTAAGATTCCAAACAAGCTACAAAATCCTGTTTTGTATTTAGAAATAATAGATTTAAGGAAAGCAGAAATACTCACTGAGAAACATCTATCACTAAAACTGTAATTTTTTTTATCAAATCATATTATACTGTTGTTTTGTTCTCTGTCCTTACTCCTGTGTTATTTGTGCTGGGTACTTGGTTTATATTACAGAACGTTTAAGGAGAGAGAAGCTTAAACCAGCTCCTTGTTGGTCTCACAATTTCCACTAAAGTGACTTGTGTTTTGCTGGGGAAATAGAGACCACTAGGAAACACTGGAAAATCTCATTTTTTAGCCACAAGTTCTTGCCCAGGAGACTGGATATAAATGCATCAGGTTTTCATGGAATAATTAAAGAGGTATGTTCCTTACCTTCCAAGAATAATGTGGAATAATTTTCTGAATTCTCTGTTAATTACACATTATCTCACTTTTAATATAACAAAGGGTACATCTAAACCGAGTCACTGAAATCCTTGCCCTCACAGCTCCTGCCTTTAAACCAGCTAATGTGGGCACTGCTAGGAGTGAAGTCACTTCAGGATGAGTCTCAGTGCAGAACTCAAACCTGCCGGAGAAGCTCAGCCCGTGCCCCAGCGGTTACTCACACGCATGCTGAGGAGCTGCGGTGGCATTGCCGGCTGGTTCAAATTTCAGACATGCACATAAAAGAGACTGTCACAGGCACAGTGGTTTTACCAGCAGAAAAGGAGCCCCAAGTACATCAACTGCGTGCCACATTACCAATTTGTATTCCTGAAGTTCAGCAGATTTGCTGCACGCCACGTACAGCTCCAATGTGGAAGATTCTGCCTTTGAAACTGATTTTATTAACACAGGTTTTTTTATGCTATATTCTTTAGACTTTGAAGAAAACAGACTGAAAAGAAACATTCTTTTTGATCTTTTGGATGTTCAAACCTTTCAGTGCTTGTACCTCATTACTGACTGTATCAATTCAGCCTTGTTACAAACCAGTGTTTTCTGCCTAATAACTGCCTGAACTCGTGAAGTTAGGTTTTTCTTCTCCTATTTGCTTTTCAGTCTCTTCATTTATTTATATTATTTCCTTTGGTGTTAAATGTTTAACAACATACCCTGTGAATTTATGGAGTTATTGACTTTACTGTTATTATATAACCTAAAACCTGCAGTTTGGCTACTGACCTAAAAAGCCACATAAAATTATGTAGCTACTAGTAGTGCAGGCTAGACATGGGAGGCAGCTAGGTATTCTGTTACTAGTATCTCAAATTCATACATAAGCTTCAACATACTTTAGCTAGCCTTCACCTCTTAATCTCTGGTACAACAAAGAAAAAAAGCCTATTATTCTGTAACAAACCCAAATGATACATTTCAATGCTATTTTCAGTGCCAAACTTTACCAAAGGGGAAACAGGATTGCCCTCAGCGTCTCCTCACAGGGCAAGTGCTCCTTCCCCTGACCACCTTGGCGGCCCTCTGCTGAAATCAGTCCTGTCTATCAATCCAGTTTATCTTGTATTGGGGGTCCAAAAACCAGATGCAGTATTACGGATGCAGTCTAACTAGTCAGTTCCCAACCTGTACTGTTGCAAGATGTTGTTCCTACCCAGGTGCAGGACTTTGCATTTGTCCTTGTTGAATTTTGCAAGGTTTCTGCTGGTCCCTTCCTCCAGCCCGCCTAGGTCCCTCAGTGGCAGCCCTGCCCTTGGCCATGTTGACTGGTCCCCCTGGGGTAACCTGCAAAGTTGACTTTGTTGCGTCCTTCAGGCTGTACATAAAGATGTCAAAACAGGACAGACTCTGCTATAAACCCCTGCAATACTCCTCTTGCATAGCCATTCAGGTGTAGTATGGCCCATTAACCACTACCCTCTGAGCCCCACCACCGAACCAGTTATTTACCTGTGCAGTTCTCCATCCATCCAGATTTTTAATGCCCTAAATGCGATACACAAATATTGTGGGAAACGGTGCAAAAAATCTTGCAAAAGTCGAGGTAAATGACATCCACTGCTTTTGCTTCATCCACAAATCCAGTCATTTTAGTGTAGCAATCAGGTTGCTCAGGCATGATTTGCACTGGGTAAATCCACAATCACTGTTCCCAGTCACCACCTCTCCTTTGGGTGCCCAGAAATGTGTTCTCAGACGACTCGCTTCATGATTTTGTCAGGGATGTTGTCAGGGCCTGTCACCTGCCAGTGTCCTGAACTCCTCTGCCACAGCATCTTGAAGTTCACTGTTTCCTGGTCACTCTAGCTAAAGCTGCCATCGATTATCACATCTCCCACTAGTTCTTGCTGTTACTTCATGGCAGGCCCAGCTGTGCATCACCCTTCACGGTGGGCCCATGTGGTACTTATATCAAGAAGTCATCCCCAAAAACCACCAGAAATCTTGTTGCCTGCTTGTCTCCTGCCTTGCTGCCCATCTAGAAGATGTCAGGGAGGTTAAAGACCCCCATGAAAACCAGAATCTGTGATTAGAGACTTCCCTGAGTTGTTTAAAGAAGGGTCCATCCACTTCCTTACCCTGATCTGGGGGTCGGTAACAACAGCCCACCACCAAGTCTCCCCTACCAGCCTCTTCTCTGATCTCGACCCACAGACTCTCCACCAGCCATCGATCCATCCCACAGGAGAGCTCCGTACATCCACGCTGTTCCTCCGCATGGAGGACAACCCCTTTTCTTCATCTGCCCTAATTGTCTTTCCTGGTCAAACAGGTTATCTTACCTTCTTTCTGACTTATTTTTAAAAGAACAGCACTACAGTTTAATTAAAATTCCAATCAACATTAGAAAACATTTGTTTCATGACTTCATTTGTCTCATGGGGCCTTAAGAGTCTCAAGTCAATGTTTCAAAATAAAGCACACAGCATAATGCTTTCTGTTTTTTTGTTTTCTGCCTTGTTATTACACCAAATGGCAATTACTTGATTTTATGTGACAGGCCAGTGAGGCAAATGGATAGACATATTATAAAGAGAGATGGGAAAATGTAGCATCTATAGTGATAATGAAGAAAAAAACAGTCAAGAACCACTTTGTACACTTACAATGACCTGATTGTCTATGGGTGGTCCACAAATAAAAAGCTGTCCTGCCCAGACTGTAAAATTGCATAGGTACATTACTTATTTGTGGTGAACTGCAACTGCCTCAGAAGCATCAGATACTGGCCTTGGATGGAAATCTCAGATTAAATAAACTAGTGCTCTGATCAAGTACAAAACATCCTACATTTCTGTATTTTATTTCCAAGTGGCCAATGAAGTTGTACGCAATCAGTTAGAAGAATCCTCCTCAAGGTACTTCCTACATGATCTGCTTCCATGACTACCATGCTTTTTAATAATATGTTTAATAATATATAAAAATATACAGTTCTGAACAGTAGCTGGATATATGTAATGCAGATACATTAGTTGTTTAAATAGTATTTGATGAAATTGATAAATCAATACAATTGACGAGGGAGATTACATTGAACTGTGGAAAATTCAGGTTAACACTGAAGCTGCTGAGGCAGCAATTCTTGATTTATACCAGTGAAATATTAGAATCTGGTTTTGTCTCCTCAGTGGCTTCATGGACTTGTCTAGGGTGAGAAGTTTAAAAGTCCCATCTTTTATTACTTTTTGCTTTGTTGCACAATAGATAAAAATCTGCTTTAGTTGCATGTAACTGCTTTCTGAAACTTCTTGTCATAACTTATTCACCATTATGCATTAGTTATATTTATGAGGACACTCAAATTGAGTCACTGTACTTTAAACATTATGTTAAAAAATCCCTTGGCATTTCAATGACAAGGAAATATGTATGAATTCAGAAGCCTATTTTTCTTTATTTGAATTGTAATGCCATCTGCCAAAACTCTCTCTCAGTATGGTTCTGTGACAGCATCAGGAAGGAACTTTGCATGAGAAACAGGTGTGTGGTCCTTTGTTAATCTACCAGACACATTTTGTTTGCATTCATAAGGGCACTTTGCAAATGTAGTGTCCAATTAATACACCAATTAGTGACAATGACAAAATAATCATGTTTTTAAGTCACTTTTCCTTCAGGAATTGTAACTGTGTGGGATAATAATAAGACAATTAAGATCTACCCATGTTTTCTTCATGTTTTAATGTTCAGTAATGTTGGCATGTACTAACATGTTATAGGAAGAAGGAAAAATAAGGAAGGTAAAGTAGTACTTCCATGTTCATAGTTACTATTTTTTATTTTTATGTGCTGCAATGTCACAAAAAGTGACAACACACATATTTTCCACTCCCTCTTTCCCTCCCCTCTTCCTTCTCAGTGTAAAACCTTCATAAGGGTGAAGAGTAGTAACCCAAACACTAGGGAGGGGACTGAGAGGGTACTGTGTTAGAGGAATAGGATGGAGATGGAGATGGGACTGAGAGATGCAGAAAAACGAAGAGCAGGCTGTGGTTCTTCAGGTGTCTTGTTTATCATTGAGGATCTCCAAAACCCTTCAAGTTCTTTTCCCAAAGAAAAAAACCTCTTACTTTTCCTAAGAAAACCCAAATATCCTTCAAAGACAAGCAGCAGTTTATTTCTAATTCTCCCCAAACCTACTAGTTTTTTACCAAAAGAATTTTTCCTTCTTGAGACTTCTTCCTTCCAGCTGCCACCGGTGATGCAGCACCCCTGAATTCTGCTGAGCAGGAGCACCTCCACTGCCATACATAAGCCTAAGGCCTCCCCATTCCCAGAACTTCTGAGGGGAATTAGATTATAAAGACAACCAAAAGACTGATGTGGCTACCTCAGAAAAGAACGTACCTACAACAGTTAGATACAGAAGAAGAGAGCACCGGCTCCCTTTTCTTTCATTCATGTGCAGCAATAGCCTATTTGCGTAAGTCAGGGGACTTTCAGGTTACTCAGTCCTATGGCTGCCTTTAGCGTAAACATCAACCCAGAGAAATGATGTACCTTGCTTTCATGATACTGCTACACATAATTTTTCAATTAGTCACTGATCTATTTAAGTTATTCCAACCTTTTTCTCAGTGTATGCCCTTGCTTTGTCCCATCTGGTACAGTATTGATTTCTGCACAGGTATTATTTTAATTAATGATTTAAATTACCTTAATTACTTTTAATTGCTTATGTACTTAATGGATGTCTCCAATGGAGGTCTCCAAATTGAAGCTGTACCAACTCAGTGGCATAATAAACAAATCTTCAATTTCAACTCTTCTTTTCTGTTAGTCTTTTAACTTCTGCTCTTTACTCTTCTCCAGTTTTTCCAGCTTCTTAAATATCAAGGTCACTACAAGTTCTCAAAAAAAGAGACCCTCCAAACTGCGTCCCCTATACCTTATCCCCAAAGCGGTATGGTCTACCACAAAGTTAGTACAGAATAGACCCTACAGGGACCCTACAGGAACACCAAACATGAAGACTGAACCGATCTCTCACCGAAATATCTCACTTCAGTCCAGCTTTGCCCGACTCTATTTTATACCTTTCCAATTCCTTTGTAAGCCAGCTTAGAAGTAATCAGATACAGGCATACAAAGGCATGCCTTTTACAGACTGACCTAGTGATACTGCATTGACATTTTTTTGAGGATTTCTCATTCTGGCCCATGAGAACAATTCAGACTGAGTGAGTGCTTCAGCTGGGTCACCTCAACGTCAGCACACCCTGTTCAGAAGGCTCAGTAAGAAGGGCAGCAGCATGACCTTACTGACTAGAGCCTCAGTCATTTCAAAAAATACATGTATGAGGGCCTAAAAGAAAATACAAAAACTACTCTTCAACCAAAGTTGTCCCTAAATCAGTAGAAAGGAGTCTGAGGATAGCAGACAAATAAACTGCAGAAATTGCAAGCAGGAGAAATTAGGCTGTGGTGACATGTTTTTTTAAGATTGATTCTGTTGTCCTTGTCTGTAACTAAGCATAGTTGTAATATAACCAGGGAAGGGCAAATAAACACAGAACAGAACAATTTTTAGTGGCTGGTTATATTTCTTCTCGTTCATTTGCAGTCTTCATAAAACTTAATAAACTCTACTGGCCATCTGCGGGCAGAACTCAGGGGATGAGAATTTTATTGGGACTTCTTTGCTGGACAGGTGTAGAAACAATAATTATCTTAAAGTCAAGCAGAGCTGGAAGGGACTTGATTTTATGTCTCTCTCAGTAGGCACTCCTGACATTGTATCTGTAATGCTTGCTATGTATTGCTGTAAAACGTAATGTTGGGATTATCACCCATAACCTTCAGATGCAGCAGAATGGGCTAAATTAAGTTTGTTTGTAATTTATGATCTATTCACTGTGTGCTCTAATCAATAGCTAGTTATGTTTTTCCTTGGTGAACTTTAATTATTTTGAGGAAAATATTACATGCCTACAGAATATGTGTGCTCAATTCCGAAGTTTGCCTTTTGTGCTGAGATGCAGTCAGGATTTGTGGATTTAAACTAGTGTCTATTTTCTTCTTTGATATGTAATTAGGTGCTTGCATTTCACAGGCTTGGTTCACATCTGGTTCACTGGTCTGTTCTCACAGAGAAAGATTATTTCTGTATCATGGGAAAAAATAAGCCTCCAATCTTTTATAAAAAGTCTTAGAAATGCGGAGAATTGAATGCTACATGCAGTTTAGGTGCATATTTTTCTCTGCTCCACTGACAAAGTCAGTTGTGCAACTGCCATGTTTGTAAAATGGTTGGCTCTGAGCACTTGCAACACCTGTGGCAGAGGCAGCCTCTGCCAGCCTTTTAGTACTCAGTGAAATGATAAAAATGTATTAGTTTTCCACTTTGCAGTTGCAGTCCTAATTACAGAATGCAGCTGGTGCTGCAGGAAAATCCATGCTGTTTAACAGTAGAGGAATTTAAGTGGAAGGAGTGAAGACGACGTTGCTTTGCAATTGTCTCTTTTTTCTCCTTAATCTCTTTTTTTTCCTTCTACCATTTTAAAATGAGTAGATGATGAGAAAGGGCAAAGGTACAAGGAGAGTACAAAAATGGGTGGAAATGAGTGAGAGAAAGCGTCCGTGTGACAGCTGGAGGAGGAAGATACATTGCTACGATTGGCACAATGGCTGGGCAAGTCTGGCTTGGACTGGCCCTGAATTGCTCAGTTCCCTCCATATCTTACTTCTCTCCTCCTTTATTTGACAATCTCTTCTCTTTTGCCCAGTTGTTTCCTCCATTTTTCTCTTTTTTAATTTTAGTTTTAGCTTCCTTTCCCCTTTTTTTGGGAAATTGTTTGGATCACTAACAAACAGGATACCTTTTGGTTTCCTAAAAGCAATGGAAGGCAACGGAATCTCCGGCAAGTTAAAATAGGAACAAGTGCTCATGCAATTTGTACCATACAGCCTAAAGAAGGGAGAATCTTTGTGTTTATAACTTCTGAGTTTGCAGAAGCTGAGTCTGGATATCCGTACCACGTCTAAAAGAGAATGCGCATTGTATAATACGGTTTTAAGATCATGATCTGGCTGCTCCTTTAAAACACAAAAAACCTGTGATATGAACATGTAACTCACTGGTGAGTGCTTGGCATGACAAGGAATTTACAAAATTAAAACTCAGTTTCATTTAGGTGTCAGTTGATGGTTCTTCTGAGAATATGTGCATTTCTTTCTCTTCCTTTAATAAAGGTAATTAATGCCACTCAGTTGTTTTAGGACCACAACTGTAAACAAGGTAAGTATGGGCTGTATCAGGTCTGTCAATTTTAGAATGTCCTAAAGAGTCTGAAGTTCACAACACTTAATCATTATTTGCTCAGTTTTCTAGCATCCTGCACTCTTATGCTAGGTATGACAGTATCTGCTTACCTCAAAAAAATGAGGACCTCATGAACAACTGCAATCCTACAACCATCTAGGTCATTGTCATGTCCCTTCAGGCCTGTTAAAAGCAATTGGTGTCACTATCTCTGAGCTAATCTTTGCTCACCGTTCAATTTGCAGGTCAGACTTCTGCCATTCAGATGTTACCAAGATTCTGAAATAATTTAATAAAGTGAACCGAGACACCAGCTATACATAGCAATCCATCACCAGCGTCCTCATCCACAGTTATGACAGCGAGTGGAAAAACATGTTGAAATAGCCAATGAAAATAACGAAGAATACTGTATTAGTATCAAAGTCCCAGTAATCTTGAAAGATACTTCATCAATTCTCAATCCTGTCTGTTCACACAACAAAATCTGAAGTCTAGAGGCTGTTTTGATCTAAAAATTACAGGCAACAGCACCTTTTTTGCCGTAGCAAGAGTAATTCACTGCAAACAGACAACAATTAGCACCATTTCACAGCTCCAACCATCCTTGAATGATGGGAACTTATATTCAGCCCTGCTCATGTTTTTGTTCTGTTCTCTTTAACTGTTATTCTATGAATGTTTTGCCATCTCCTTTTGCCATCTAACTGTCAATAGCAAGAGGATTATTAATTTTTGTTCCAACAGAAAACATTTTAAAAAATCTTTAAAAGACTGGGAATTTTGCTGTGGCTGTATTGATGACTGTGCTATTCTGTGTGATCACACTGGTTCCTCATGAGGAGAAGCACTCAATAAAGGGCTTAAACTATGATGCAGAGCATACGATTTTGGTACAGATATTGTTAGGTTTTCTGCAAATCAAGATTACACAAATAAGCCAAGAAAGCCTTTCTTTCATGACACTGTGCAAACCTGAGATAATCTGGGTAATTCTACAGGAATGAAGGAGAAAGAATATTTAGCAGGGCAGAAGGACCAAGGAAATACAGACACACATCATGTGGAAGTCACCACAGTAGAAACACTTCTGCGCATGGACACAGGAATTTGCATCTCCCACTTGCAATAGCTCTCTGGCCCTGTGTGGTCTTTGCACCCGTGTGCTGCCCAGACCTGGTGGGATTCAGCTCTGCACAGGCAACAGAACAGCCTCTGCCCCGCAGCACAGATTGCTTCTCTCCCAAGGAACCTGCACCAGTTTCGCTACCTCAGAGGGAGCAGCAGGGTTTAACCCATGGTAACTATCCATTATCCATTATCTGAGAAAGTAAGAACTCTTGACGGAGGGGTTTTTCTGTCTTATTTTAGCTAATCTAATGGTCAGAAGGAGAGAAATCCTTAAGAGAAACTATTGCTGTTGCCTCGTAAGAAGGCTTGCCCACTTATCTTTTTAATTTTTGATAATTTGATAAATTGATATTAAGGATAATTGATATTAAGGACAATTAAAGATCGCGATGATAAAAGGAAGAATATAATAAAAAACAAAATCAAGGATATCAGCACTCGATCTTGTGAAAATAAAACATTGGATTAAAGAAATGGAAAATTCATTCAATTACTGCAATATGAATGGTCTTGAGATGCCAAATACGAATACAAAATTCGGTTGTTAATCTATCTAAAAGCGTATGTCTGCAGTCTTTGGTTTAGACTCATGTCTAATGCAAATCGTATTAAGTAGAAGAAAATGTTTGGAAGAAAGAAAAGAGAGCAGAATAAAATGTATATCCTCCTCCATTCTCCCCCAAAATAAGACCTTGATCTGTTAAGGATAGCACACAAAGGCCCTTAATATATTCCCTAGATGAGTTTTTATCTTTTTAAAATCTTAATGGATATTTGTGATAACCTTTGAGTTATCTGGAGGCCAGAAAATGGGAATCTCTGCTGAAGGTTCTACTTCTAGCATTTCATGTTCCCTTTCAAAGAGATATAAGCTAATAAAATGAACAATAGAAATGAAACAAATGTGCATAAGCAGACTTTGAAAACAACAAAGTGTAATTTCCAATTAGGATAGTCTCCTTTGTGTTGTCCATTCCAAACCATACAGTAGACTGACAACATCTACAGATTATTTTTCACATTTGCCAAAGAAAGTACCTTGTAACTCTATTTGCATGCAGTTGATGCAAGATGAAACTGATCAAAATAACAGAACCAGACAGTGTTGCCATATGTTCCGGTACCTAAGCAAATTATAGTACATTAACACCCCATCACAATCAAATAAAAAGGCTGCAAAGATAAATGTTCCCTAAAAAAATATCTACTAAAGAATTCAAAGATGGGTAAGGTAATAGTTTTAGGTTAAAAATACAAAATATTTTTTTTCCCTTTTTTTCCTTCAAGGTTCCTCTTCTTTTTTCACTCTTTCTTCCCATTATTACTATTACTACAAATTCTCTCATTAGTTCCTTTCACTATCATTAGAGATCTTGATGTTATCTTTGACCAGCAGATCCAAGTTTATTTTTCTTATAATTAAATCTTCCAGGACCTATAGTTTGAATAGCTCAAGAATATGTAAGTTCTTATGTCTGGTATATCAAAAAAACCCAGCCCATACATTAGTGGTCCTGAGTCTCAAACTTAGTTTTATATATGCTGGTCTGTCAAAACTCCTTTTTTTGTCAATATGAAACATGTGACTTGTCTAATTTAGTGTTTTAATAAAAGTCTAGATTTTCTCATTTCAACCCTATCTTTTTTTTCCGTCAGAATTTATTTCCACTTGAAAGAAATCTGGGATTAAGGTAGGCTATGCTTTGCTTTTCTATAGTTCTTGCTATGTGTGGGTATTATTCTGGAATAAGAGTATCTTTTACTAGGTTAACCTTCAGCTGAATACTGAACACTTCACATATACACAAGGGTGGAATGTTAAAAATGAGCTAGAAATATGAAAAGGGTGAAAAGTCCCTGTATGCAAGGTTCTGCTTCCGAAGTATACAGATCTACTGGATTCTTCAGTTTCCCTTTTATCTTCAGCAGAAGAAGGGATAATTACCTATATGCTAATAATTACATTACAAACTCCAATGGAATTGCAATCTTTAGCAGAAATGAAGGAGAGCTTTGAGCAACCTCATCTAGTTGAAGATGTCCCTGCCCATGGCAGGAGGGTTGGACTATATGATCTTCCCTTACAACCCAAATGATTCTATGATTCTATGCTTCTAAGGATAATTGGTAATGTGAATGGTTATGGAATGTAGGAATGTGGACAACTTGTCTCCAGGAATTCCAGTTTTTCTACAGGTGAGTTACTTTTCTTCTTTTATTGCTCCCGCCCGCCTCCTCTGTTGTCTCTGCAGTTTCCAACCAGTCACTGTTGAGAGATAACTTTTTCCAGATGCCCAGTTCCATTCTCATATATCTTCCCACAAACGCGCTCCCTCTTTTTTTAATAAAAAATCTTTACATCCTATCTCTAATAATTTAGGTTGATTCACTCTGAATTAGCATTGGAAATGAATCAGAAGCCTTAAGAAGTGGTGTGATTTCCACAAAATTTGTCAAAAAGAGGCTTTTCTCAAGACCGCAGGTTCTTGATGATGGTGTAGGTGGGCTTCTCAGCCCAGCAAGGGGTGTTTGTCACTACTTTTTTGAAGCAGCCAAATAATATATTAGCCATTTATATGGCATTCTTCCAGCAAAGTAATGATGTTAGAGCATCCCAAAGGTCCGTGAACTGATCTAGTGCGCAGTTTGAAAAACCTGACTGGATTGACAGCAACCAATTTTCTAGTCAGGGAAGGAGGGCTCTTTAGAGGCTCCTTAGGAAGGACAGGCTGTGAAGACAAGGAGGTGGAGCTGCCCTTTATGTGAGAGAACAGCTGGAATACACGGAGCTCTGCCTGGGGATGGATAGGGAGCCAACTGAGAGCTTATGGGTGAGGATTAAAGAGAAGACAGGTAAGGGTGACATTGTAGTCGGTGTCTGCTATAGGCTGCCTGACCAGGAAGAACAAATAGATGAGACCCTCTACAGAATGATAGGAGCAGCCTCACATTTGCAGGCCCTGGTCCTCATGGGGTACTTAACCACACAGCAGAGGTTCCTAGAGTGCATCAACAATTTTCTCACCCACGTGATAGTGGAGCCAAAGAGGAGAGGTGGTCTGCTGGAGGTCATACTCACCAACGGGAGGGACTTGTTGGGGATGTGAAGGTCAAAGGCAGCCTTGGCTGCAGTGACCATGAGAAGGTGGAGTTCAGAGGTCCCTTCCAACCTCAACCATTCTGTGATTCTGTTAGGGTAGAAGGTACTGGGAGCATCTACAAGGTCTTAAGTAGTCTAGATACTTGGATTATGATTTGCCAAAAGTATGAAGAAAAATATGCTTAAAGAACTGCACAGAAACAGACAGAAGAAAGACAATGCAAGTGTACAAAAAAAGTAAAATGTGCAAAAAAATATAATGGATGAAATAAATTTAGCCTCCATATTTATTCCTCCTTTTATCTATTTCAGCTTCAGCCTTTGATTCTGGTTCCAAGACGTGTTTCAATTCACAGCCTGCTCAGAAGGCACACACCTTCTGAAAACACGTATGTCTTGTTTACTGCCTGCTTTTACTGTCTAGATCTTTTTACTCTAAATACTTTTCATTGAAATTTGTTGCACATTAAAGCGAAATTTGCTTTTCTGTTTCATAAAAATCCTTAATTAATCCTTAATTGTACATGCCATCTCATTCAAATCTAAGTTATAGGACTCTTAATCACACTCACATACCCAGTAGGTTCTCTCTAATCATGCAGGTAACATTTTATTGACCTATTTCAGTTCCGGCTTATTAAACACATCTGTTCAGATGTTTAAGAAAAGAACAGAGTGTAAAAAACCAAATTAAGTGTAAAATATAAAATTAAGTGTAAAAATGTAAAATTAAGACAAGGAAAATGGCCGACTTAAATGCTCTCATCTAAATTCTCTTTTCATGTCCATCCAAGCCCTCTGTTTCTTCTCACCATGAACTGAGGTGTATGTGCAGAACTTCCATTGAACAAAAGGGACTAAATATTGCCCCTGGGCTGTAGTCTGTAAGCCCCAAGAATTGCAGACACATTTACACCATTGGTATGAATGAGATAACTTAGGTCCCAGAAACAGTCTAGCCATAGACTTGGCAGCACAAAGCTGCATGCAAACTACATTTATCCTGCTACTTCTGATGCAGAATAAGACCTTCAAGAGCTAGTCAGGCATCCCCTCAACATGTTTTGAAAGTTGATTTTATTCTGTTCACTGCATTGGAGTTGTCAAGAGTTTTCTTAGATTGTAAGTTCTTCTGGGCAGAGATCAGCTAATACTCATTTCTTTGGTAATTACAAAAAAAGGCTGTCTTTTATGCTTTGTGACAGTACAAATTAATAATCATAAAGCTATAGTAACAACAGGTCAAGTAGTGACAAAACATCCTGTTTGCTAAAAACCCACAGCAATTGAAAGTTATTTATTCTGGAAAACTTCTAAGCAAGCACGATATGAAGAAACACAGGAAGGATGTTGTAAAAGTTTTTATCTGAGATATATAATGAGAAGAGCTTTAGCTACTATAAACAGCAAACCAGAAAACAATTCTATATTCTTATCAGCAGGTTTGGATGGAAGCAGATGGAGAAAATGATAAAAAATGGGATGGATGACATTTTAGCTTCTGAGCCATACCGTTGAACATTTTTGCTTTTCTGAGATTTCCAGGACATGCAGATATGTTTCTATTCAATTAAGGCTGAATTTGCCTCTAGCTACAACGCAGCATTCATTGAATTGCAAGGATCCTTATATTCAAGGGTTTATGTGCTGACTTCAGGTAAATCATAGTTCTCTACAGCATCATCCTCACTACTGAGGTATTTTATGTTTGTTCTTTAAATTACTTGCTCAAAGCAAAACTTGTTTTTCAAATGTGTAGTTGAATAACTAATTTCTCCAACAGCTTTGCGGAATATTTTCCATATGAAGTGCTAAATCTGGTTACTGTGCTCAGCTTTCCTTTTCCACATGGCTACTGAGATGTGTTTACAGATTACTCCAAAATATCTACAAAATACAATAATAATATGTTAAGAAGGATTTAGATATGGTAGCCTAAACTGTGCTTTTGATTCATGATATCAAAATCAACAGATTAACTGATTAAATCTGAAAAAATAACTGCACCTGGTTTTGAACGTGGAGCTGTTATTACTGGTGGCGTCATTCAAGTTACTTTGAGATTGGTAGCTACAGCTTGTGCTGAATTCCTTGGACCTGGGCCAACTCACATTAAAGTCAGTGGAAAGGAGATTTGCTTGCACTGAAATTCATCAGAAATAAACTCATGACATTCAGAGCTGGCAAAACTGTATGTATTGGCTCCTTAGTTTTCTAAAAGCACGGATGATTTACCTACAGAAGCAATGATTATCATAAGAACTGCAAAAATAGGGATACTTTGAAAGGCACAAATGGCAGTCATGTCCTTTGCTCCTATTAAAATTCTCTTTAAATATTTCCTTTAAAAACATGTTTTGCTTCTAATATATATTGCTCAACCAAAAAAATGGAAATTTTTCCCATTTTATTTAATGGGAAAAGCAGCAGCTTTATAATGTCTTTTCTTCAGCATACACCAATGTTTTTAAATCTCACATAAAGCAGGCAAATATTATGCTTATTTTTGCAGATGGGGATATTGAAGGGCAAAAAGATGGAATTTCTCATAGTCACACATTAAATCACTGGCAATGCATCGGACAGAGTCCAGGACTCCTGACTCTCTGTGAACAACTAGACTACACTATCTCTCATCATGATTTAAAGAGCCACCCTCAGTCTCAGAAGACAGCTTTGTAAAATATAATTTTGCGAAAGATTCTCGGCAGGGTTTCAGCTGCAACAGTTGTAATTCCAACTTTTTCCATTCATCCTATTTCCCAGGTTTTTGATTTAGCAATATGCTTTGGGATTAGCTCTTGAGAACCTTGAGTTTCAGCCAAACATGGATTATGGATCAGATAATGCTAATTACAATTAATAATGTGGACATTAGTATTGTAAATTGAGAATTTACCAGGGAATTAATTTTGTCACTGAAAGTTGGAATGATGTTATAAGAACACAAAATCCATTCAATGAATAAAATACGAAAAAGGCAGGATTTAAGCTTAACAATATTTGTTCTGAATGGAGCTGGATGAAAAGTAAATTTGCCTAAAGATCATAAATTGGTCACTCCATAACTATTCAGAAATTGAGAATGAGATTCGGGATAGATTTGGCTGCTGATATTTTTTCTGGACAAGATTCGTAAGGGATAATATTTGTTTAATTTAAATGCAGAGTGCAAGTACTCCCCATCAGGATGTGGCCTTCATGTTCAGAGGAGATTTGAAGCAAATTTCCCACTTTCCAGAACTATAGCCTTACCAGTGTTCTCCACCAAAAAGCAAAGATTTTCATTTGCTTTTGCTCTTTCATTTCTCATGAATATTTCTTTACTAGGGTATAACCTGGAGTTTACATATTTTGCTATAAGGGGAGCATCCTTGCTAGGCTAAAAATTTACACATACGCTGCATTTTTACTGTTTGACTATGTACAAAATGGCAGGGATTAAGCACAGGAGGGATTAAGAAAACAATGATGTACAAGGGCCTGGTGTTTAAACCTCTGCCCACACCAAGACTTTGATGATTAGGATGGACATGATTAACAAAATGTCTGTTTTATGTTTAGTGTCTTACTATACAACATTCAGGATTTATTGGAACAAGTGGATATGTAAATATGTGTCATTTGTACGGTCACATCAGCTTTTTCTTTGCTTTTCCCAGTATAGGAGTTAGCTGTCAGGAACATCCATATCGATGATAATGTTTAGTTAAAGTAGATGGAGAAAGGTAATTATGACAATTTAGTGATTTATTGCACTGTTCTTGAAAGCTATTCTTTCCAATCACAGAGCAGAAATTTTATGCTGTATAAAATTTTGGAAAATGGGTAAATTTTTATGCTATGTCAAATTTCAAAACTGACCTCTAAAATACAGTGTCGAAAACAAACATTCTCATGGAAAATATGAGTTTCTAAGTGCTGAACCACAGTATTTTAAAAAGTATTTTTTGGCATAGTTAATTTCATGAAAAATTGCAAACTGCTTATAACCATTGTGCAAGCAGCAAAATGTAACTTCTAAATTAGGTGTTCAATTATTTTCTCTAGTATCATCAGACATCTGTTGACTATAGGGTAATATTTTCTCAGACCTAGTTACTGTAGATTGTCTTAAATTATTACACTGGAATCTGCTTGTCCAAATGAAAACTAAAAGCAAATTATGAAACCAGAAATGACCACAATGATATTCTTTATAACAGATCTTCCAAACAGCAAGACATATATTGTGCTGATTCTGTCATTAAAATAGCTGAAAACCTTTAATGTTTATGAACAGACACTTCAGAAAGAGAAATTCTGATCTGTATTTTACATTCTCCTAATTTGAAGCAGAAAATTGTAGATAAAATCATTACTGTGGAAATGTTTCAACCAAGCTTTACAGTTGTTCACACTTCTTTGACTTTCTCTCTTCATCCTTTCCCTAGCCTATTATGGCAATTATGATACGTTCTAAAATCCCTGTAAAATATAATATGATTCACTTTTTATCATTTACAGTAAATTACTGACTTGCATATAAATCTTTTATGGATACTATTACATATTTACTGCACCTATACTGGAATGCTTGGTGGAAATAAAAAATATTGCGTGTGTGTTGGATATAAAAATCGTAAATTTGAACAAGCATATCCAGCATGTCTAATAAACTCTTGCACATCAATATCTGAAAACACTGAATGATGCAACAGACAGCAATGCCTTTGTGGAAATTTTTTAGTTCATCCAGAATCCTTAAGTATTAAAATGTTTTATTTGTGCTACACAGGCATCAGCACACAAGGTCACAGAATGCTTAAAACTAGCAATCCCTGGTGGATGCTTTGAAAGTACACTATAAATAGGGTATTTCACTTCTTTTCAGTATCATACTGACATAATGAAGCAACAGCAAAAAGACGGTGGAGATTGTGGAGAATGGCAGGTGACCAATGAAACTATGACAACAGTATTATAATAAATTCATCTCTTGAAGGGCTTCTGAAACAGGACAGGCACTTGAATTGTTAGTGTAGCATGTAAAATACGGAGAAAATTATAAACAATTTCAAACCAAAGTTACGATGTATTAAGCTGGGCTCACTGCCCCAGTAATGCAGTTACACAGCTTCAGGAGCAGAGTTGACTGAAGAGCAGCCAGACTGGAGTTTGAACAGCGCAGGCACCCAAATATATATGCATCCGATTTTGTGGATCTAAAGGCATGCCATACTTTGCAGGTCTCACGCTTGAACTTTTAGATGTATGAGGCCTGATTTCACAATTTAATGGGCCTTTTCATAGTATTATCTTTTTAACACTGACATAATTTTTTCCTGTTTCTCGCAGAAATACCAAGTTAGCAGAGAACTGCTCTAAAAGAAATGAAAAATCAAACTCAAATGAAAAACAGAAATCTTAGTAAGGCAGTGACTGAGTCTGTACTATCTTACTGTACAATATATTCAATTCAAAGTTACAACATAACATCATTATCTTTAAAATCCTAAATAGCCTCATCTAGAAACAGCACTTCAGTTTTGCTGTCATTTTTTTATGCAAAGCCATGCTGGAAAATAACCCCATTTAAATATTTTTAACTCAGTAGTTTTAAACTTCTTTGATGAAATAACAGAATAAGCCAGAAAATAAATAAAATCCTACCATGGTATCTACCGCTAACATCTCCATAATACAATTTCTGAGAAGATAGAAATCTACCTGGTTTTTCTCTTTAAATTAAATTCAGAAGGATTTCCTCAAATATATTTAAGGCCTGAAGTGTGACTCACTTCAATTTAGGATCTAGAGAGAAAGAAGAAATAATTGGTCTTGCAAAGAAAATGATCAGCACAGGAAAAAGAAACTGCAATGCAGAAAATCATCAGTAATAAAATGGGAGTTTCAGACAATGCTATTCTGGAGCATAGGTACGATAAGGAATGAAAGCAGGGATGGTTCCTCCTCCTTACAGCTGGGTCAGGTAGATCCGAACAGATCTAACTAATTCCTGTGGCATCACCCTCTGATCAAGCAATGGAAAAGAGAAACTCTGTCCAGGGAACTTGTCATACAAAGAGGTATGTCCATCCTACCAGGGCCACATTCACCCTCAAACAGACGGCAACTGTATTTTAAAGCAACTAGCCCACGATTCTGTGGCAACTGTGATGATTAAAATGTGGGCCCAGACCTAGGTTGTTCTGGCAGTGTTGCAGGCAACCAGGAGAACATTCCTCGGTGCAACATCAGCCTGGATGACAAGTTGTCCATGGAGCTGCTTTGTAGTGGTTTAAGTGGTACCCTTATATTGTAGTCAGCGCTGGTCACAATTACTGCCTGTCACCAGGCTGCCAGAAAACTCCCATGATAACCGTCCTTCTACTTGCCTGGAACTTCTGATAGAAAACTGAAGTCAAAATGGTTCAGCTATTTCCTAGAATAAGGTCAGAGAAAAATATTTGGGACAATGATAAAAAAAATCAATATATCTTGACTTTGAAATGCTTTAAGAAAATATCTGCTTAGGAACAGAACTTAAACCTATGAAGAGAATGTCTTTAAGTCAAATAGGGCCTTTTGTAGCCTTAAAAAAATATCACTAAACTTTTCAAAACCTGCGCTTTGCACATGGCTGTTGTCCTGGCCAGGTAAAATTTCTGCAGATTCTGTCCTTGTTAAGCACGCACAAATCTGACATCTGATCAGACAGCAATGTGCATCTTCTGGTCACAACATAGCATAACTGTACCGCACACACACTGTGCCTTGGGCATGGGATAACAGAGGGACAAGTGACAAAATCAGACTTTGTAAATACTTGTTGTTTCCAATATAACAGCATCCAAGATACTTGAATTTCACCATTCCTTGGCTCCTGGGAGCACATGTGTGCTATAGACTATCCAGACCCTTACTAGCAGAAGACCCTATAGAGTAGCTTACAATCTACAGTCACAACCAATCTGTTGTGTTATTTGCTCACATGAAAAGAGGCTGTTATTGAAGCTACTGTTTGCAAAGCTGCAGATGAATCTTGTGGATAGAAATATTTCAGGTTTGCCTTTTTTTTTTAATTTTCAATAAAACATACAGAAAGTTATATTAAAATTTTATTATTAAAAATGAAAATTTAAGATGGTTTCCAGACCCTTGAACTTACCACCCAAACAATGAACACCACCTAATTGCAGCATAAGAATGGGCTACATTCAGCTACAGCAAGATAAATCAAGGATCAAACTGCCCCACTTAGCCTTTTCTTCCTGCAATTCCTTGCATTAAGCACTTTGCAAAAGAAGCAAAACCAGAGCTTTGACTCATGCCAGAGTATACAAAGGCCTGTCGTCTGTACTCAGTGAAATAAGAGTCTAAGTGAAAAATACTCATACTCATGTAACAAAAAGACAATATCACAGTCTATATGAAAAAAAGACCCAAACCAAAATTGCACAAGAAACAAGAATTTTAATGTGTTTGTACTTTCGGGAGTATGTTTCTGCCATCTTAACAGCATTATTTTAAGTTTCTTTTTTTGTGTGTTCATGTATTGAATTGTATTATCTAGGCCAAAGTTTTGTTCTGTCTCCAGGTGTATAATAAGCTTCAGGAAGACAATTATCACATCGCAATTTCTTCATACCTGAGATTTCTTTCAATATACATTTCACACTGATACATTCACAGAAAAACCAATCTACTTATAAAAGTCCTGTTTCTCCTAAAAGCTGAAATGGAATGCAGAGAGTGAGATTAACATTGTGGTTTCTATTTTTGATTACTTGGTGGCATAAATATACTATGGTAAATTAATTAATGTATACAGCAACATGGAAATACCGTTACTCTGCGCAAGGACAAAAGTTTTTACAGTACCTAGAAGACAGAGCACACATCTCTGAAGGGACCAGAATATGGAGTCATGAAAGCCAGAAGAGGAAAGAAATAGCTGTATATTTATATGTTCAGTGACAGAAAAGGAAACTGGACAACTAAATCACTTGTATATGTATATTAAAATTAGCATTTGGGTTTTAAACAGGTTTTAACCCATTTAAACCACCACACTACTACAGAGTAGTTGAAACAGGTAAATAAAAGTAAAAAGCAAATAGTGAATTACAACTCTTTAAACATTCCATCTTATAATAAATCCAACAGCTAAATGAAAAGGTTTTACCAATTCTATTACCTGAGATCCACATAAGGTGATCTGAGCTCTGAATAGAAATACTGTTAATTAATCTCATTCAGCAACATCCTTAGCAGGTAAGTAGCACCAAGCAACCAAGAATATAAATATAGTTAGCATATTTATTATATAAGTAGCCCCAGGCATTAATTATTTTAATGCTTAGTACCATTCCAGCTTCTTTTCTGATACTGAAATATGTATAGGCTGAAATAGTGATTTCACAGTACAGTTAGCTAATAAAATTGTCTTCCTGATATTGGGTATTTACTTCTCAGCTGAGTAGGTGTAAAGGTACACAGCTGTTACAGCAGTTTCACTAGCACTGACGAGACAGTTTCCCTTGAGCTGCTGCAATAATATTAGTGGTTAATTTGGTTTTAGAACTTTATAGCAATAGTTTTAGTTTTTGTCTTCGTAAAATTTGGGAAAAATCACTACAAAGAAAATCCTATATCAAATGCTTTGGACAACGAAATGCTTTTTCCCACTATTGTATCTGGGAACATGGAAATGAGCTACCCCTGAGTGCAACAGAACTTGTGGTCATTGGCATATCTACTTGCTTTGGAAGTTGGTCACAATTTCAGTGAAAGCATTATAGGATTTTTCTGTAACAAAAATTAGGATCTCTGTCTTATGCAAAACACAATATTCTCAAACCTACACCAGTTGTACTTACAATGTAGTGTAAGAGAACATGTGAGGCAAGGTTTGAGATCAAATTCACCAGCTACCCATCTCTTTTGCCTTCAGAAATGCTCCAAATGACTGCTCTGAGGCAGCTCAGGTGTTACTGCTCTAAGTGGGCCCTTTGGATGCAATCTTGTGTATTGTTGATGTTGTCACACTTACGAAGAAGCCTGAAGGACAGGTCCAGGAGGTCTGCAACTGTTTCAGTAGTCTCCAACCAAGCCATTGACCTGTGAAGCGATACTTGTCAACTTGGGTAGGCTAGACTGCATGTCATCTATCCTAGGAAGACCCTGGCATCATCTGTCACAGGGATGCATGTATTAAAGTCTTCCTCCTTTCATTCCATTGCTCCTGCCTTTCTTCTGCACATATGTGAAACTGGGAGCACAGCACCATGTCATCCACCATCACATTTCACCTGGGAATAAGCTCTCCTGGGAAGCACTCACTGCCATTCGGCTGCTGTGCAGCACATCAAGCTACTGCGCATCAGCAGTTGCAAGTGCTGCTACCCTGGAACAAGCATCACTGATGCAGATGCCTGCTTCCAACCTTCCTCCCACCAGCACTGTCGCCTCCTGTCTCTTCCTATGAGCTTTGGAAATCTTTCTAGAAATATCCTGAGATGCTGGACTGGGAGCCACTCTTGGACTCCTGCCCCTGAAACACTCAAGCCCATGAATGGGGGCTAGATCCACTGCAAAACCCAGCTGTCAGGTAGAGGAGAGATAAAGCTTTCATAGCTGTCTCTTCCAACTTCTGTGTGCTGAAGGAGATTAAATGGGCCAAATACTTCTGCCTGTACAATGCAATGGGTGTAGAAATAGTTTGGAAGACTGCCTGTGGCCCAGGGCTGTCTGTAATGCAGGTCAGATGCAGACAAGGCCATTGATCCTCAACATCACACTGCGGAATTTAATTAATATTAAATACAAAGGTAGAGGCAAATTAATGCTATACAAAGGGAGGTTGAAAAGATTGGAACTGTTTTAAATGCGGGTTGTTTTACAAATGGATATACAGAAAATAAATTGAACATGGTTATCTTCCTTCTGCCCATTTAAATAGGAAATTTAAAGGCAGTAAATTTAAAAGTGATAGAAATAAATTCTTATTGTAAGACCTGGGGAACTCACCACCACAGAGTATCACTGAGACTTAACAGGATTTAAAACAGGTTTAGCAATTTATTAGTATAATGAATATTTGTGATAATAACTGATGGAAAAACGTCCTTCAGATTGAGGTCATATCACAAGCTAATGAAGGTTAAGAGGAAACTTCCTCTAGTGCAAATTAATCTTTAATTGCCACTCCTGGGTTTCCTGTGCTTTTCTCTGAAGCATCTGATATTGCTAGAGTTGATCAGCAACAGGAGTGCCTACGCTCACAGCATAACATTCTGCAAAGCAAGACCACTAACTTAAAAAAACCTCCCAGATTTCTATAAAAACATTGCAATTTCTATTGTAAGAAATAGCCACTAAGAAAATATTTGTGTATGTGTGTGTTTGCTTGTTAACTCTGTGATTTGGCAGCGTGTTGTGGATTGTCTATGTCAGTCTTTCACTGATGGACTCTCCCTTCCCCAGACTACAAAAAGAATATTCACCAGGAACACTCTACCAGTCACAGCAAAATGTGAAAGGAAACACAGAAAAGGCAGCATGCAGGCATGCAGGATGCAGAGAAAAAAAAAAAGACAGACAGAATTGGGGGCCTGACTTTCTTTGATATGCTTTTGTCAGGCTGTCCCATATGATTGTCTTTAATAGCAACAGGGCAATGGAAAACATCCCTTCATTCTTAGAATAAATTACATACAATCAAGGACATGCAGTTTAAAGGGTTCTATATCTGAGTATTTGTTGTGTGTTCAATTTTTAAATAATCATGTTGAACTTACTCCCTGATGGCTGTCCTTTGTGAGTCA
Organism: Gavia stellata; assembly: GCF_030936135.1. Taxonomy (NCBI): domain Eukaryota; kingdom Metazoa; phylum Chordata; class Aves; order Gaviiformes; family Gaviidae; genus Gavia; species Gavia stellata. The sequence continues at coordinate 13,504,230 of NC_082597.1, read as the reverse complement.
CAGAAATGATATTCCGGAATCTTTTTCTTCAAACAAAATTTATATATAATTTATATATAATATTTCAATCACTGGAGCTCGACTACTTGGATTCTTATGACAATGTGAATGTGGGTTATTCAGTGAAATTCCTACCTTGGTAAAGGGACAACGAACTGTCACCCCGAGTTTCTCCGGCCATTTCAGTAGATTAGCAATATTCTTTTCACTTCCTGTTCTAAAATGTTTCTTTATTAACATTTTATTTCACTAAAATCTTCTAATGTACCACTAGGGGAACTTTCCCTTTCAATATTATCCCAGACTGAAAATCCATTACATTTTGTTAATCACTGGGAGAATACATAAAATTCCCGGACAAATGGTAGCACAAAACTACAAAAATATTATTAGTACCAATCAAATGCTTCCAAAGCCACTTTATAGTTATGACAACTAACAAATTCACAAACCATTTACATTAAGAAAACAAATTTGTGTGTGTGTATTTATTTTCTCTTTACAATGCTTTTCCAAAACCAGAATTTTAAAGATTAAAATAATTTCTCCTAAGGACAAACTAAGAATTTAAGAAATCCCACTGTAAGTGGGTATTCATGTTTTTCAAACAGCTCACCAGATATTTACGTTAGTGGTTCCAGGATGTCACAGCTTTTTTTTTCCCTTACTGACAGTTTTACTTCCTGATAAATAAATAAATTTTATTACTTAAGTAAGTGTATGTCGGTCTACTGCAAAACACATATCACATTAACTCTAATCTGAAAGTATAAAAAGAACATCAGATTCTTGGGAAAGCAGGTTTCATGCATCTTAGGATACTTTTAGCCAAACATTTTACAAGCACGCCCTCTGAGTTTGATTTATTACGTACTGAACTGCTTTATAGGATTTGACTGGAAACTCCAGAGACAGCCACTAATCTATCAGTGTACATACACGTCTTCTCCCACAAACTTTTACACAATTAGGGCGAGGCTATAAATTTAAATATAAGTGCTCATTATCTTAGCTACACAAATCTTTAGTTAATTTTCATACACTATTATGGAATATGGGGCAACCTCATTATTTCCTGTCTACTGAGGATAATTCCTCCTTCCTGTTCATAAAAGCTGAATGTCATAACCTATGAATTAAAATACTTGCCTTGTATTCTAACTATTATTATTACTATGCAAGTTCCTCCAGAAACAAGACTTTTTGTTCTGTGCCTACAAGTTCAAAGCCCAAGGTGAAACTTCACACTAAAAATTATATGTGATTAAACTGGAACCTGGCAGAAACACAAACCCAACACGAAGAGTTCAACTCATTAAAAAAATATCAGGCAAGCAGGTGCTCGGCAGTTTTGGTATGACTGAGTCACACAGCAGATGGGGGTGAATACTAAGGGGCAGATCTTAGCTGGCATATATTGTCCAAGCTCTGCTGGCTTCAGCAGAGATGTCGCAGTTTACATAAGCAGAGATATGCCCTTGAATACCGAATACAAAAAAGCAGCTAGCCATTATGTGACTAAGAAGCAACGGTAAGAGGTACAATACTGTAACATGAGGCACAAAAATCCACCTTAAAATCTTAATGTTTCTTGAGGAAAATTGCTGACTCAAATTCTAGATTTATTTTTAATTTCTGCATTTTTCTTTTTTGATGTGTAGATTTTAATTTGAATGGAAGAAGTAAGGACTTTAGGATACAAACTTGTCAAAAACAGTATAACTCCTCCACTATTAACAAAGTTTTATTAACAGTAAGAGGAAAACTGTTTTCTAAACAAGGATGAGCAAGAATGCTCCAAGCTCTGGTATTTTTCGGTGGGGTGTACAGTTGTGTATAGGCATTTACAAAATGAACCTTTTAAATCCCTTACAAAAGTAAGACCCAAATTTAAAAGATTGTTTTCTGCAGTTTTAGGGCCCAATCCTTATTTCAGAGGATTTTCCTCCACTTTCATAGAGGTCTGTCAGCTATAACGATCCTATATACCTTCTGAGAGGGCTATTGATTTTAAGCTTTTGTGATCCTTGTAACAGCATGCATGCTTCATCTTCCTGACGTCCAAACATTTGGGATGCCAAGTGTCAAATCCTGTGAATTGCCTAGACTCCTGACGTTAGCTAATGGGTCATATGGATACACAAGTATTGGTCATATGAGAGGTATGTCGTGTAAAGGGGACGGCATGCAGTTGTAGCTGGTCAACAAGATGTTGCCCAGGAGGACTCATTGCAGCACAGGGCTGTGTGTGACTATGAACCCCCGGCTGCCGTGCATCTCCTCAGCCTTTCCCTGTGCTAGGATCTTGTGTATCCCAGATCTAGCAGCCGGATGGATTTCCCACGTGGACATGGTGGGGCTGCGCTGAGAAAGTCTGAGAGAGAAGCTGTGGGGCAATGGGAGGTGAGAGCTAGTAAATATATTGCAAGAACATGTAAGACTCACCATGTCTAAACTGGTTCACAGAGAAGAAATTCATGCCCCAGCCTGGGCTGTGCTGTACTAATTGGAGCCGGAGGGCGTCTGACAGCTCGAGCCTCCTGCAGCTAATGGGACTTGTGGCTGAAATGTGATGATTCAACTGTAAAATTTCATCACTGTGTATGATCTTGCACCATACCAGTCCAAATGACAAAATCTGGAAAGCGAGTAAAAGTCTTGGAATATGTCAACTTCTCTTCTCAACAGGGTAAATTGGCACTGCTCCTGATCACAGTAAGCCAGAGCACTCTGGTCAGTATTATCTAAAAGCAGATACAGCTCATGATCACATAATGAGCCTGTGGCTGGTGTCGGATTGAACTGACCTGCAGCAATTTTATTTGTGCAATGATCCTGCCCTACAAATTCTTAATATTACAAGGATGAACACAAACCTGCACTAATTGTGAGCACAGTGTCATGCAGGATCGGGCCCACTGTTTGTGCTAACAGAACCTCTTCACACTGACTTACTGTGCTCCTTAATTAACATGACCTTGTAGGTCATAATTTTCATTTAAGGGAAATGCTTAATGAGCACTCTACTTAGTTGTTGAAAAATAATTGGAGCCACTTAAAAGCACATGAGTCCTTACAGAAGTACCTGCCCTGCCATGCCCCCACAGGCCTGAGACACGTATCTTTTCTGCAGGAGCAGGGATTTTTTTTTTCCTCTGACAGGAAAGAGGAAGACAATTTGAAGCTTCAGATACTATCTGAGGGGGCTAATTCCTCCCACTTCCCCCTCCAATATTGTTAAGGAAGCATCGCTTAATCAGAGGCTGAGAGATCCAAAGCATCTACGTCCACTCCCCCACCTTCCAGTTAGTTTTCAAGAGTCAGTTTAGGTTATTTTGTTGACAAAGAGCAGAATCATGACGTTACTAAGTCCAACCCAAGACAGCCTTTAGCATCCTTGCATCCACAGGGAGTGAGTTTTATTTCATCAACCAAACCTCAGAAAAGCCACACCAGCTGTCCGGGCGCGGGGTCTGCAGGGGGGCTGCCCTGACACCACTCCTGACAACCTGCAGTTTCTGGAACTTCAATGGCAACGTCACTCTTCATGCTTAGCTTGGTTCTCCCATTCTGACTTATAGACTACCTCAGTAATTCTCAGCCTATGTATCTTTAGCTCCATACAACCTCCAGCTGCTGCACCTGACTATTGGCCTTCCTAGGAACTGTTGGTGGCCCTGGTCAGAAAATGCCCAAGCAATTATTGAGGGATGCTGTTATGCCTTTCCAATTCATTTAGCTCTCAGTATGAGGGTGGTCTACCCCGAGCCACTTCTTTCTTGGGAGCTCTTCAAGCAGGGAGCAGGCCACAAGTGTATGCAGCCACATGCAACACACACTGCGTACGCAGTAAGGCCGGGTGTGGGGTACGCCCAATGGGAAAGACAGGCCAGCACGGTTTTACTCTCTGCAATTTCAGTAGCAGTGAGATGAATCTCATTCTTTTATTCATAAGCTCTGCTATTTTTGTCCATAACATGCAATCTCATATAGAAGTTCGTGTCTTGTTTCTCACGTATAATCTCAGCAAGTGCCTGTGCACACACACGCACAAACACCCCACGTCCCTTCATCACAGCTGAGAACTATGAGAAGAGTCAGGAGACCCCTGCTTTGACTGGGGTGGTAGTGGCGTAATCATTACTTCACATCTCCCCTTTTTGCTGCCCAGGCAGTTTATTCTGTCACCAAACACACTGTATTCTTAGGTCCCCCACCAAATCCATCCCGTGGTTGTTCTCATCTCTGACCCCAGCTTTGCTTCTCTTGCTACTCCTAAAATTCTTGCTGAAGAGGACCGCGAATGCAACAAGGTCATAATCTTAGCTTCCTCTGAGAACAGGGGCCTTTCCTTAAACTGTGCCTCCCAAGTGAGCAAAGGGGAGGAAAGGACTATACTTGTCAGTCAGAGAGGAATTTCCCCCTTCCCAAAAAAGTTCTTGTTCAGAGAGCCCAAATCAATGGCAAGACATTTAAATTTCCCAGCTTGCAGCAAGGAAACCTGTTGGCATCCATGCCCACCACGCGCCCGTGTTGATCACTCCTCATCATCTCAGCTACAAGACTCAGATAATGTGTTTTGATCCCTCTTGTTTCCAGCATCCTATTATGGCTGAGAGATCAAAATGTTACTTTCCATATATAAAGCATTCATTCTTCCTATCCCCATGAATCAGAGATGATGCCGTGCCTCTGTTGCAACTGCAAGATTGAAATCAGACTGCCTGTGGGAGGAAAGGTTGCAGGATCAAGTATATTACTCTCAAATGATTCCACAATGGCTCCACCAGGTCAGTTACTGCAAGCTATTATGGTATCTGTCTCCTGTGTTCATATAGACTGAGTGCAAAGCCTCCTTTAAATTATAGATTGGAGCAGAACAGTAGTTACAGAACAGTAGTTCTCTACATAGAATTAATGGCATACCACAACGCTGAAGTAGATGAGTTATTTTATGTTCATTTATAGAGAGAAAAGAAGTAAGATATCACCTAAGAATGAAGCTACTTGGTACCCTTAGCAAACAGATACTCCTCTTCTGGATGTTACATTAGAATGTACTCTTGCCAGTTGAAAACCGGACAGTACACACAATTCAACACTTAAATTTATTTGAATCCTTAATGAAAATATATTGCAGCCAATCTGACAAAATGAAACATAACCGATAATTACTTCCTGATAGTCTATTAAATTATAAACAGAAGATTGTAAAGGAACTGTCTGGTACAGCATAAACAACAACTCTGACCAATTAAAAATGTATAGCACTGAGACAAAGACTTTCATGTTATGGAATAACTTCAGTGGGTTTCTATCAAAGGCTCTCTCTGATGAGAGACAGAGATCTGATGAAGCTAGACAGAGAGATACCATGAGCATCCAGTGCCAAGACAGATATTATTAACATCAAGAACAACAAATATTAATTAGGTGTCCATAATGAAGTTTCAGCATTTCCACAGCTGTATATAGGTTGAACTTCAATACTGTACATGTCAAATTGCATTTCTCGCATCAACTTCTTTTTCACTTGCACTCTTTTGATGACATCCCTAACTTTCAAGCATGGTGATTTTTCCCAAATGTCCTTTCCAGCTAGTCAGTGAGGAAGATATCAGATCAGAGACAGAGGATTTGGGTGATGTATTTTAAGGTATATATTTTAAGGTAGCAGCTGACTTTGCTCTGTGGCTCAGCATCTCCCGTCTGACGACATCTTTCTCTTAAAAAATATTATGAACTGAAAGAATAAAAAAAATGGCAAAAGAACTAATTATGATCTTGCCTTCAGCTTGACCTTGAGTTCAGGGCAGGGTACCCAACCTCTCCTGCCGCTCCACGCCCTCCAGCCTCACTCTACCGAGATCCCTGCTTTCACTGGCGATAGCACTTTCCTCTGCATTCTTGGCAAACAGTCAGACACGATTCTGCTTTCCTTCCTCACTCAGACACGCTCTCAGAAGTGACACGAGCCTCCTGCGGAGCACTGGGTTTCTAGATGGCAGATAATTATTGATGTTTCAGTGAGATCTGGGTGGGCAAGGTTGCTAATATATTAGAGGAGTGATGAGAGGCTGTCTGAAGGACGAAGAGGTGAGATCAAACTTTTTTGCTATAAAGGATCACAGACTTTGGAAGAATTTTTCCTTTTTGGGGGTAACCAGAACCATACATTCACTAGCATTACTTTCAAAGAAAACCAGTCCCTTGCTTTTGTCATAAACAAAAAAAATCTGCAATTTTTAGAGCAATAATGTAACTTTCCCTTAAAATCTAACAGCTGCATGGGAAGGACTATGGACCATAGCTAATCAATACAGGTTTCCAAATCTGGAATACAAAATACGTGATAGAGAAATAGCTTCCAGTTATGTTGGACTCACTGACATGTGTGTAAATATCTCTAACCAGGAAGAATCTAACTGATGAACTTGGAGAGCGTGGGACAGAGGTTACCCAGGGGATCGGGACAGTGCGATAGTGTGGGATAGGGATGCCCGAGGGATCTGATGCTCATGAACCTTTTTGTAACTCTTTCTGGATATGTATAGCACCACAAAAAAAGGATCAAGTAAGTTTCTCTGTCATTGTGGAAGTTTCATAACTTTTTTTCTGGGCTATCTAACCTCAATAGATAAAGGGTTGCATAACTTGCTCCCTTTCTCCATTTCAGTGTCTGGTGTGTTTTACATTACTGCTTCTGATGTGGCTTTGTTAAAGTTGTAAATATGGAGATGGAGGCACGCTTTCTCAAGCTGTATTTATGAAATCTCAACTGACGCTTTCTCAAAGGATCAAATGCAACACTGCAGCTGTGGAGACTCAACCCTGCCAGAGGTGGAATTCAGCAGAGAGACTTGCTGGGGGGCTGGGGGAAGTCCCAGGTGCACCCAATTAAAATTCCTCCCCCTCTCTGAAGGGAAAGCTGACACGAACTTATCTCTGAAGGGAATTATCCTCTCTTGGGATCCTGCATCCTCAATTCTAGGGCTTCTAGGCTGAAGAAACAAATGTTGCCTTTCCAATATACCAGAGATTTGCTAAGCGCTTTGCAGATGTTACTAATTTTGCCTTATCAAAATCAGTACTTCAGAATATCATGCAAGTTGTCCAGCTCACATCAGTCAGACTATCAATAAATAATGACAGCCTGGAGGAATAAAACCTGAAGATTAAGGACATAACACTGCCTGAGATTTTTTCTTTTCTTCTCTTACAGTTTTGAAACTGACATTGACTCCAAAAGGAAAAAAACAACCAACCAACCAACCAACCCCAACCAGAATTTATTTTATTTTGTAATTACATATTTACATATTAAGATTTTGTTCTACTCACTTGCAAAATACATTCTCACCTAGGATGTTTAACTTGCTTCCGTATATTACCATTTCTTCCTGTGCAAGACTGAAAATGGAAGCAATGGGCATATGAAAAGAAAATACTAATAAAGGTACCTCAGTCCTATGACAAACCACAATAAAGTGTTTTGAAAAATATCATGCCTCCCAATGGCACCAGAAAGAGATGGGACACACACTACCTGAGGAACTGCACCTCAATTGCTAGAACACCATTTTACTTAGTGCTTTGAATCTCTGACAGGCTGACTAGAAGTTTAAAGAATTTAATATTATCTTTCAACACAATTGCAGCTGTGAAAGTTTTGTTAAATGCCAAAGAAAAAATACTTTCCTTTAACCATAAGTCAGCTGTCAATTAACTCGTCTATGATCTTCCATTCAAAATACCTTGCAATATTTAGCCGCTGCTCTTCACAATGAGCATTTTTCCTTGTCATTAAAATGAGTGAACCTTGCTAGCACTTAAGAGAAAATGCTAAAACTGTTAGAAACCTCTTTTTCTTTCAAAGAACTTGGACATGTTAAAATACACATATAAGGAATCGAAATAATCTTTGTATTTTAGTGTCATTTAACATGGTAAATCTCAACTTCAGTGATCAAGTTAAGCTAGCAGAACTTAAATTTGAAGGAAGAGTATGGGTAAAGAAGTGAGATGAACAGGTGATAGCACAAAGAAAAGCACAGCTATTGATGGCTTAAGATGGCTGATGCATCCAATTTTAAAATCATCTTTAATTACTTAAAGATTTTGTAAATCTTTAACCATTTAACCTAAAATTTTATGTGCTGGGTGTCTGCCATACTAAATGAGACCAGCAATTCTTTTTAACAAAAACATGCAATTAACACATATCTCAATTCACACAAAAAGGATTGGACTAGAGTTGGTAATGCATCCTAAGTTTTGGTGTTTCTTCACTCTTGGGTGTTTAATGTTGAAAAAAAGAACCGTATTATTTTAATGTATTTATCTTGAACACAATTGTAAATTTAAGAGCTGTATAAGTTTAGTAAGAGCTTTCAGAGACACGTCTTCTGCCTGAATTCTACAAGGAACTGAAACTAATATTGGGATTGGCGGTGTGCACCGAGACTTTACTGCAGAAGAGATAGCATGGGGCCCATGGTGCAGCCTGGAGAACAAAACGAGGCTTAGGGACATTTTTTAATTTTGCCAAGGGGTAGAGTCCATTGAATTTAAAGAAAATGGGATTATGAAAACTGGCTTCCCGCCACAGCAGAGCTTCCCAAGGAGCGTGTGGGGTCGCAGCACGCACCGCGCTGCCTGGCTGCCTGGGTGCCTGTGGACTCAGGACCGGTCTGGGAGCTCTTGGCTCCTCAGCTCCGACACCGCGACTCCTGGGACTGCTCTCAGCTCCTTAGGAATAAACAAGGTGCTCTCTCAATGTGAAAATGAAACATTTTTCTAGAATTACCATTTTTGAAAAGCTATTCTTAGTAGTTTTTTTGAAGACTTCTAATTTTCTTTAAACTCACCATAACTACTGGAAAAAATTACACTTGTAGGTTATAGGAAAACACAGCACTGCAAAAAGCCCCCAAACATCTGATAATTACAAGGCATTAAAAATGTGTGTCGCGCTGAAACAAAAGCGGAAGGTAAAATGTTAATGTCCAAAAGCTTCAGCCCTTAACTGATCTCCCTTTCTAAACCCTGGGCACATGCCATCGGAGACAGTTTTACTGGCCTCAAGGGGCATATGAGAAGGCTCTAAACACACTAAGAAAAAATTATGGAAATCTTGGCTTCATTGTAAAAGCACAAATTTTATATTACCCTCTAACACCTATAGACTGTTTTCCTCCTGCTTTTCCGTTTTACAAAAAATATTTATCGCCGTTCATACAAATACAATTGTATAAAAGGGAAGATGCAGTTCATACCTCACGTGAGCTGATGCTAAAAATGTCTCAGCTGTTTCCAAAAAAAAGCTCTTTTTCATGAGCACGGTGCTACAGAGTGCCTGGGAACTTGTGCTGACCTTCTGCACCTGAGATTCTCTTTTTTAGAAGATGGAAATGGATTTTCTTTTTTTAAATATATAAAGTACTAGAGTGCTGTTTGTTCTATAGCTTGTAGATTTACTAGAGCAAAAGAAATGAGAGCTTTAGTCAAATGTGAAGGCAGGCCTCCCTCATGAGATTACAAAATCAATCAGCTCTTGTTTACTGTACATTGACAGAGTCTCCTGCTGTGGCGAAGTTGCAGAGACTGTTAATACACTAAACAACATTACCAAAAACCTTATCTAGTTGGCTGAGTGAATTCAGTTGTCTCCTGACACACAAGCAGCTTTCTCATAGGTGTATAGATAGTTGAGCCAACAATGTTTCAGTCTGGGCTGAGAAAGGCCTATAGGAGAGGATGGGAAGAAGTCCAGGAAGGCAAATGTCGATCCTAGGGTGTTTCAAATTCACTCCTTGGAGTTTGGAGGAATGAGGACCAAACACAGACTAGGAGCTAGTGATGTCCCTTGGTCAGTTATCCCACTCTCTTCAGAGCCAGTCCTGAAGAAACCCTGATTTTCAGTGAGGCACTGGAGTACTGAAGATGTTACAAGAGATGGAGCTCTTTCACACTTATTAGTTGAGCCTGTATGCTGGAATGGACGGGATTTGAGTACACTGGTGTGTCTTCACCCTTGCCATAAATACTATGGGACTCTTAAAGGCCAGTCTCGTGTCTCTCTGACAATTTCATCAGAAAGTATCCCTAGCTGGGCAGTTGGGTCAGCAGTGCTGAAAAACATGTGTCCTCTAACAAATCATCAAGAACACTTTCTGCACTGAGATTAGAAATGCCCCACTGATCTTATTTATACAGCAAGAGTGGAGACCCCAGTGTGGCATGCTACAGATTCCTAAGGTTGCACAGCCAAACAGCTTTACACTTCCTTGATTCAAGGTGCATGAATTTCATAATATACTTATTTTTCTTTGCCCCCTTTTTAACTCAAATTTAACCAAAAATTCCACAGAGCACTTTTATTGGTTTAATTTTCCCTGTTTGGAATAGTAAATGAGTAGTATTTCCTCAAAGGTGAAAGGTAGATGATGCTTCTATGGGCATAGATATCCACCCAGATTTAAGATTTTTGTGAGAAAAGATGGTTTCTATTGCTGTATTTAGTCACTGGATTAACTAATAATGCAGAAACTTTGGCATATATGACTCAGTGTAAATTGTAATTTTTATTTGCTCTCTGATCTGAGGTTTTAGTCTCCTAAATGACAAGTTCAGACAACACATTACCATTATCCTTTGTGGAGTGTATTAATAAAGACTGCAGGAGACGATACATCAAGTTCACCAAAGCAGAAAAGCAAGTTGCTTGTAATAAATACACTTACTTAAATGGTTTTTGTTCTCTATTATTGACAGCATGGCATACCTCCTATCATTAACAATCACAGTGAAGAACTATGTAGCATTTGTTTTCCATTTCCAGTTACTTATTTCTCAAGGAAGATTATACCTCCAGTGTTTTTAACAAATACACAGTTTTCTTAAATACACTGAATTCTTCTCTAAGAAGTCCACTGTGTGTGCTTTAAAATCTATTAATTCAGGCCTATCCAAAGCAAAAGTTCAGATGGAAAACTTTCTGGTTTTGACGTCCACACACAACAGAGCTGTTATTAATGCTGGACACAAATGCCAAACAAATTCTGTTTTGTGTTGATGGGTAACTAACCTAGGAGCATTGGTTATCAAATGTCCCATACGCCTAGGCATGGAGAGCTAGGTCCACAAAGCAGAATTTAAGAAAACATGTAGTTCATGCTACAGTATCTAATATTGTGTGTACAGTGCTTAGAGCAGAATGCACAATGTGATTGAAACACCTGGCATCATCGATATCTCCTTACTCAGTGTTCACTGAAATTTCCAAGGTACTCTGCTCCAGAGAGAAACTCCAAACAGCAAGAACTACAGGCTATCTGGTTTCTCTGTACAGCTCAGGACAGTAGAACTATAACAGTATCTGACAAACTGAAGTTCCATACAGAATTACATCAGCTCACCAAAAAAATAATGTATTATGCCACTTTCAATTAAACACAAAAATGGTAGAACCACTACTTTTCAATCCCCCAGCAAAAGGTAAATGATAATACATTTTGAATAAGATCAGCATTTTTAATGATAAAATCAGGAAAAAAAATTAAGCTGATCAGTGTATGCCCTTGGTTTTGCAAACCTAAAATAACTATTTTTTAACTTTTACAATATCCTGAAAAAAACAGAAAATCTTTTTTCTGCTCTTTTATCCAAACCAAAACTTTTCCTGCACAAATGGACAAACAGGTTTATCTTTTGTTTGGTGTACATAAACGTTTTGCATCTGTTGCTATATAATTTTTGAGTATTTTTTTTCCTTTTACTGTGTTAAAGTTCTTTGTATTGCTGAATTAAAAATAAACAAACAACAAAAACCCCAATGGATTAAAAAAACCCCTATCGAATTAGTTGTTGAATTATTAGTAGTTTCCTGTCATTAGATAGATATCTTTTTTTTCTTCTACATCAAACCAATCCTGTAGAAGAAAAGTTAAGATGAATATGTCAAGCTGCTAAAAAAAATCCTCAGGATTCATTGTTCAGTCATCAATGCTCATAGTCTTTTAACAGTCTGAATCACTACATCCTTGAACAGATCTACAGAAAATTTATAAAGGTAAAGTGATTTCTTCTACTTTGCAAACTATGCAGATTTCAAATTTCAAAATCTAAAATGAGCACTAGAAGAATCATAGTGGAAAGTCTACTTTAATTTTTTTGAACTGGATTAGGTCCTTCTATGTTTTTGCTCTGAATTTTCTTTTAGAAAGTATTAACAGTTAATACAAAGCAGACAAGATGGCTTTTTAACTAATAAACTGTCCTTTATAAAATTCCTGTCCATCATCTTCCTTAGCACTATTGGATCCTGGCCTTTCCCCTAGGACTCTAGCAACTTGATTAGATTTGGGGTTCTGAGACTGCAGAGCAAAAGAACATATGTCACCTCCAGACAGCCTATGTAACATGTATTCTAATGTTAACAAAGCTGAATGCGGAAATGCTATCCATAGTTTATATTTAACAGCAGCTACACAGAGGAGTGGATTAATACTTTAGATAGAATCACAGAATCACAGAATCACAGAATCACTACTGTTGGAAAAGACCTGTAAGATCATCAAGTCCAACCACCAACTAACACCACCATGCCCATTAAACCATGTCCCACAATGCCTCGTCCACACGTTCCTCGAACAAGAAGAAACAGAAAGAGCAGTAAACCAGAGAAAACTAATTTTAAGAATAATGCTACTTTCCTTATTTTAAAAGCATTAACAGTACTAGAATTTAGAAACACTTTTTGTAATTCTTCACTATTCTCTTTTATTATGGACTGCATTTTGTTTCACCTAAGTGAAAGAATATAGAGGAAATGATGAAGGGGTACCTTATACTCATCAAGGCTTCCTTGATGAAGATGAAATCTGAAGGAGGAATATAAGAAGTTATGATTCTAAATATTAGAAATATTTAAAGAAGTCTAGAGATTACTTCAAAGTTCTAGGAAATCAACTGGAAAGAATATGAATACATTATGCATGAGTATAATTCTGTCCTAAATCTAGTAGCAGGAATCTGTATTTACCACATGTAATCATTATGGTGATTATCTTGATCATTATTAGTTATAATTTTGGTATGAATTAGTGGCTATATATTAGGGGTGAATGAGACACAAATCATATTCTTCTAATGTCCACGGTCCTATCTGAAAGGAGATTGTTTCAATGAAGTTTGTGTTTCATACAGTGGCATAAGCTAATGGAAACAACTTAGAGCCATTCTAAGTGTTGGGTGACTATGCAGTATAAAGTATTAACTGGTCAAGAGGTCACTTAGAACAAGTTGGCATATATTGACATGATCTTGCTGGATCGAGTGTCTTTGATTAACTCTCAAGGATCAGAGGAAAGAGGTACACATCTCCCTTGAAAAGTCATAGAATCACAGAATGATAGGGGTTGGAAGGGACCTCTGGAGATCATCTAGTTCACCCACCCCTGCCAGAGCAGGTTCACCTAGAGCAGGTTGCACAGGAATGTGTCCAGGTGAGTTTTGAATATCTCCAGAGAAGACGACTCCACAACCTCTCTGGGCAGCTTGTTCCAGTGCTCTGCCACCCTCAAAGTAAAGAAGTTCCTCCTCATGTTTAGATGGAACTTCCTATGACCAAGTTTGTGCCCGTTAACCTCTCGTCCTGTCACTGGGCACCACTGAAAAAAGACTGGCCCCATCCTCCTGGCACCCACCCCTTAAGTATTTATAAGCATTGATAAGATGCCCCCTCAGTCTTCTCTTCTCCAGACTAAAAAGACCCAAGTCCCTCAGCCTTTCCTCATAAGAAGGATGTTCCAGTCCCCTAATCATCTTTGTAGCCCTTTGCTGTACCGTCTCCAGCAGCTCCCTGTCCTTCTTGAACCGGGGAGCCCAGAACTGGACACAGTACTCCAGATGCGGCCTCACCAGGGCAGAGTAGAGGGGGAGGATAACCTCCCTCAACCTGCTAGCCACACTCTTCTTGATGCACCCCAGGATGCCATTGGCCTTCTTGGCCCCAAGGGCACATTGCTGCCTCATGGTCAACTTTGACTTGTTCATACTGTTCAGTAGCAGAAGATGGAAGTTAACTCCCTGTAGGGTGTTAGCAGCAGGGTTAGGGGCAAATAGGTGTAGTAAATTTTACAGTTACGATTTTTTGTGGAGTAGACTGCATATGCATATTAGACAACCTCATGACATATTCCATACACAAAGTGAGCATTTGTGTGTATTGGGGCATTGCTTAAAGAGGAGAGAGGTAAAATATGTGGCCATGATTCTTTTTCCCAGGTGTTTGGAGATTTGGGGTGAGAGGTACTTCAGCTGAGTTATAAGCTTATTTTTTGTCATTGAATTTCCTATCAGTCATCTGCCACTAAACATCCAGCATTTTAGAAGTCATCCTAACAACAACAGCAACAAAAAGTTCCCTGCAACCAGCTCTTTATAGGAAAGTTTCATGCCTCCTTGTCTTTAGATGTGGCTATTTGCCAAACCAAGACCTCAGCTCCCACTGTTGTGCTCTGCTTATCTGGATCCCCTTCCTTCATTTGGACAGGCCTCTCTCCCTTTGTTTATCTATCCATCCATCCCGTTTTCCTCCATCCCATTCTCCTTAACAGTAGGGTGAAATTATGTGTCATGTGTGTGAGGAGCTATATCTTAATTTAGATTTATTCATTATCCATTTTTTTCAACTGTCTTACCATCAGGATTCCTTGATCTTTAATGAGATAAGGGACAGGGAGAGAAACCTACCATATTTTTGGTGTTAGGACTTTCTTTGCAGTCCACATATAGGAAGCAGGAAGGATCCATTTAGACTGCCAAAAACTCTATGAATGCTATTTCCCTTGCAAAGGCAACGTGTCAGTCCGTGAAAAATTCAAGTACACAGAACAGAGCAGAGAGATGGGCTCATGCACATCCAGCTGGGCTAGGGTGAAGAGTGAGGTCCATAGCTACTCTCTCTGTTGATGGCTTAAAATTGCTTTACCAGAGATGCTGTGGGTGCCATATAATGGGTGAGGTGAATGTTGAGTGTTTTAGACCATTTGAGGCATACTGAAAACCATCATTGAGCATCTATGTTTCCAAGAAAACAACTAGTAGACATATTCTTTCTTGGGAAGTATTAAATTTGGTTGCAATATATCTGCAATACTAATTCCACCTTTCCCTCCAGTAGGAATGACAAAACTCTAGGAAATGCATAGCTGTGGATTTTTGAGCACTAAGAAAAGATAGCATTTAAAGAGAAATGGGTTCTCAATGAAACCGTAGAGAAGCTCGTTTTTGTGGCTCATAGGGAAAAAAATGGATACAAGGTAGAGGAATATTCAGTATTTGTGGTAAGCAAAAATCTATGCCTGAATGCACTGCAGCTGAGTTACACGGGACTTCTGCTGATGATTTCAGCAGGAGGAGAGCAGCTCTTTCTCTGGAATGCTGCCAGGCCCTAGAAAATGTTTGGTGTCTGAAAAAAACCCAACAAGGTGAAGGGTGACAGTTTCGGGAGCACAGTTACAGAATCAGAAGTAAGTGGGAACAGTCCCCATCTGTGTCGGTGAAAGGAATAATCACATTTCCACAGAAACTTCCTTGCTAGGCTTTGTTCAAAGAATAAAACCTGTCAGCATTACAGCATATCAGTAACAAAAAGAAAAAACTGACAGAAAAATCACAAAGCTGACAGAAATGGTATGTCTGTGGTTCCTGCAGACAGCACTTGCCTCTATTTTCAATGGGAAAATTGAAAAGTTTCCATTTCATTTAAAAAAAGATCAAAATCATATAAACAGATGATGAGAAAGTTCTGGTAATCAATGAAACAAGTCTTCCTCCCTAGCATAAGATTCAGTCTACTCTTGAATGAGCTTGTAATAGAAACCTACTGAATTGGACTTTTACGTATTTCCTGGGAATTCCCCCCTAGACCCAGCCATCCCTTGTGTAGGTGTCTGCGTAGCTAAACTCTCATTTATGCCACTCTCTCGTGGCTGCAGCTTGCGGGGTTTCTCCAGCCTCAGCCAACAGGCAGAGTCTGGCCTTTAGGTTAATGACGTGTCCCCAGATTGCTCATATCTGACCTTTACACAAGTCTGCTTTTATCAGGGATTTGGGAAAGGAGAGTCATGAGACTAGGGAGAGCTGTGATACAAAATTATGAATGCATTTATGTATTGCATTCTGATTTCAATTTCTGGTTCTAGATTAAGCAAAATAGTTGGTTTAATCTTGCATGTCACTCACTTTTTACTATCTTAAAAGACCTCTAGGCTCTCATTTGTTATTTTCACTACACTTTTTATAAATTGCAGTAGATAGAATAAGGCAGCACAGCTTCTATTTTCCTGTGTTTGAAATGCAGGAGTCCTGCCTGGCTTAGACTAAATCAAGTGAAAGGCCATGGCACACATGTTGATTTTGTATTGCCTGTGATTGGCACAGTGTAAATGTGCATCAAGGCGATACTAATTACTATTGAGACATAAAAATTTTGTCGCTTTCCTTCATTCTAATCCCAAAGACGAATTGTTCATAAATAATATTTGAAGTTAGTACAATTATTTGAATATCTATACAAATATTTAATCAACCAACAATTCAACTACCGTATAGTGGTAGTTTAACTATCACTGCTTAGGCACTATTGGAGACTTTCCCTTGGAAGTGGTATTTTCATTAGACTTTAATACAGAGATATAATTAATGGATAGCTGTCACAGCTGCTCTATCTGGTGATTCACTAAAAGATGTCTGAAAAATAAAATGTATTGCAAAAGTGCCAGCTGCAAGTGGCAAACTGGAAAAATGACATGTTAAATTATTAAATGAGAAATGATGGACTATGCATTGTAATATGCATTCAGATGAACACTAAGTTACTGAATTAGTGTTCGTTGTGATAAAGAGGAAGCTGGTACAAAAGACCTGGTCTTCAAAACTCTCTGTAGTTCCCTGGCACAAGTTTTAAGGACAGGTCTATACTGCAAGTCTAGGTCAGAGCAGACAAAACATCCACTGTCTGTCCATTTAATAAAATCCTTTGCTTATGCCAGGATGCCTTTTTCAATAATCTGATGAAGTCCTTTCTCTCGGGAAGGTGAAACCCTGTGCAACTCGGAGAGAGTCTGAGCTGTATTTTTAGATGCTCTGTAGAGAATAAAGCACTGGGCAGAAACTCAAGGTGCAGTCAGATGTTTGTGCACCAGCTTCAGACATGATTCTGCTGGGTGATAGTTTCCCCCATGTAGGTGCAAAGTTTATCAAGTTAACTATCATTATCTTTAGCAGGGAATAGGACTGATTGCACCATCAGGAACAGGTGAATAGCAGCTTAGAAAGCTGTTTACCCACTTAAAGCCTTTCATCCACTTAAGTAAAATAATGTGGTAGAAGCATGCAAAATGGCTGTGCAAGCACTTAGAGTCAAATTTCAGTGCCAAAATATAAAACTGACCTGTTTTTGTCTTCAGCTAAATTTGCAGTTAGTGTTGTCCTCTCAGCTGAGAGAAGGTTACCAAAAGCTGATTATTTAACGAGTAACCCAAGCCTAAGTGACAATTACAAAATTGAAATGCTGAATAGTAGTATTTGTAGTACCACAGAGATTTTGGAGCTGCTTTCTACTGCTAAGTCACCCCAAAGTCTATGTCTGACAATAACCACAACATGTGTTTGGCAATTGCAGCCACAGAAGAATGTGTGGGCTCAGGCCGTTCCTTAAGCTGCAAGGATGTTCATGTAAGAGACTTGGAACTGCTGATACAAATGAGCTCGAGTTAGGACTAGATGGTTAGGACTAGCTAGAGGTTAGGACTAGGCAGCAAAGTAAACCTGCCCAGTAAAAGATGATGGGGCTTACAAAATTAAATTGATGCAAAATATGAATTTAAAACCAAAAATGTAATACAAGCATAACCTTTTTCCCCTTAGATCACACAGCAAACTTTCACAAAGATTACTGTATTCATTATCCACATCATAACACAAAATTTCTAAATGAACAGCTTAATAGCTTTGGACATGTCATTACATAACAACCAAACAGGTGACTCTCCTTTGCCAATTGCCAAGCTCTAAATCTGAATTAATTGCTGAGCTATACATTTAAATTTATATTATTATTTTTATATAATAATATCTGCTCTGCAGCTGATAGCTTTTATTTTGTCCTTCAGTGCCTGAACAGTAGATTCTAAAATGATGGTGGATTCCTGAACGGATATTTAAAAATTCTAAACTGATATGTGCCTTTTTTATAGTGAGGATTTTGAATAGACTTTTTAAACAAATAGAAGGAGCTGGCAAGGATTATCTTAATGTACTAGTGTATTAATATATCTCTTGATAGAACAAGAGCTGAAATAGATTGTAGGTTTTCTTTTCTTGGAGGATGATAGTACTGAAATTAGAGCAGTTAGCTTGATAAACAATGGTAATGTTTTTGTTAGCTTTAGACAACTTAAACACAAACAATTTTCTTGAAACAATGGAATTGGGAGCCAGCAGAGCTAAGAGCATCCTTCAGGTTTTTCTTCGGTCCATTGAGTGGAAGTCAGCTCTATATGCCTGACATTGTGAGCATGCAGCCTCCTTCCCTACAGACAGGCTTTATAGCTGTCTGTCTGGTGAAGGCATCCTGTGTCTGAGGATCTTGATAAGAAAAACAACAGGATCTAGGGAAAAAAGTAACCGCTGAGAGACAGAACAATTTACATACAGACAAAAGTACAAAAGGCAGAGTAGTGACATCCCCAATACCTTGTACCTCACTGGGTCTGTGCCTGGGCACAGGCACCTGCCTGCAGAGACCCAAGGGCAGGTTACAGAATTAGGGGCTTAGAGTTTGGATAAACTCCAAAGAAAGCGTGATGATGAGCTAACGCCTAACTAAAAGGCACACGGGAAGAAAAGGGGAGTTTAATAAATAAAAGAAAAATCAAGAAAGCAAATAGGCAGAAGTTATTAAAAAGGAAAAACGCAGGAGAAAATAAGTGGGTTTTATGATATACAGCAAAAGAAAAATATATAAAGATTAAACTGCTATAAAAAGAGGGAATTAGGGCAGAATTTAATAAACTATGCAAAAAAAATATTACAGTTTCCTTCCTTTCTCATTCTGTCTAGGATTTTTCTAATCAGCTCAGCATTTGAGGCCTTCAGTTTTGCAGTTTTAGTGATGCATTTGTAGTAGGTTTATTTGGGTTATTATGTGGTACAAATACTAAATAAGCATGACTGTAAATGGCTAATAGCTTAAATGCCAGCAAACATGGAGCCTCTGACACAATGACATTATGCAGATTAGCATATACCTGTTACCCACTAATTCATCATCAGCGATCGATCTGCAAATATTTCAGCAGCATCACTGAGGAAGATAAAGAACATGTTGTATAGATTTTCCTTCTCTAAATATGGGCCTGGGTAAAGTCCATGACAGATAATCCGTGAGCTAGGACTGACATTGCTTACTCCTGAATTAACAACATCTTTAAAGTCTGATAAAGAGAGAGCCTGTATCTGCAGAGCTATCAGTCTGATGTCTTTAGCATGTGCTAAGATCACTTAAAGGGTGAGGAGGGGAAGAGAGATGGAAAAGGAAATGGGATTAATAGAAATGAGATAAAGGAGGGTTATGAGGCTGATAAACATTTTAACAGTTGAAGTAGCCCTCTAGTCAAGAGAAAGGAAAGTCGAGCTTTTTATACATGTTAAATTACCTCAAAAAAGACAGGTTTAAACCCCATTTCTGAAGATATACCTAATAAGACTTAAAGAGAAAAAATATCCTAATAAATCCATGACTAAGAGTATCTGTAGGCACATAAAAGTGTTAAAGCTGCAAAATCCTCTTAGAACGGCCCAAACCCAGACGTATTAATAGAATGATGTAGTGCCCTCGTTGTTGCTGTAGCCTTATGATTGCATGACATTGCCAGAGTGTAAGCAAGGGCAGCCGTAAACTTCTCCATGTTGAATAAGTTTTATGTTCTCAGTTACTGTGGGGTTTTCCTGGTCTGAAATCTGAAGGATACAGGTGACCCTGTTTTAACCGCAGAGCGGCTGAGCCCACCGAGCTCTGCATGGCCGTGCTGGCAGCACGCAAACCTGGCTGTCTAGAGCTGGGCACAGCATCTCCCTTCTGCACTGCGGTGCCTGCCTATAATGACGGATCACTCCAGGGAAACATGGGTCCTCCTCAAGCCAGGCAGCCCACATCTACGATCCCAGGAGGAGCTCTGCTCCTCCGTCTCCTCAATAGTGTGTAGTGAAGGTTACTGAAGCTGGAGTCTAGAGTAGATCCTTGTGAAAAGACCCACTGAAGACACTTGACAGGTGAGAGAAAAAGGACGGCTGGGATTAATCAGGGGGTGCTTGAAAGACAGCCAGGATGGAATGGGAGCTGTCCCCCATGCAGCTGAAGTGGGAATGGGGACTTTAAGTACAAAAATAGCTGAGCTGTGTCCTTTAGGCTTGGAGAACACCAGCCAGTCTGAAACATGGAAATGTATTGCTTTTTCCTGTTTTAACTACACCTCCTCTTCAGCAGTCAGTACTTCTACCTCGGAAGAGCACCAGCACCTCTATGCCAACTTTCAATCTGGTATATATTAAACCAATGGAGATAGGCATCTCCAGGAAATTGATTTCATAATGAAAGTAGTGCAGCACTAACTGTAGTGGAACTCCAGAATGGCATTCCAATTGATAATAAATAACTCTATTTTCAGCCCAGTGGTGATAAAGTATTTAACACTAATAATTCCAGTACTCAGCAGAGATAAATTCTATCTTTGTTTTGCCTTGCCTTGCCAGGTGAGGGAGTGGAAATCAGAAAGTACAGTTTAAGGGCAAAAGGGGTGATACCAGACAATACCTGTGGGATCCAGGAGGGAAACAAAACAGGCAAAGGCTCCTTAAAGAGCAACCACTGCAGCAGTTCTCTGTAGAATAAATAGCATTTGCTAACAGAGGTGTTGCAGAACAATTCACCCATCCCACCTTCCACAAAAGGGAAGTTAGAAGCATGCTTTGTGTTTCTCAGGACAATATGTTTGAAGCTCCTGTTAAAGTATTTTCTCAAAAGGCTTTACTGAGCCTTATCCAGGTGTGCTGACTAGTAACTTGAGAAATGAACTTGAGGATTTCAGTGAAGGTTTTGGTACCAGAATGTGCTACTCATGGCTAGCAGATGTAAGCTCTCTTAAAGGGTTACATGGATGGGATTCACAATACTAAATGAAAGGTCTGTTTTCTCATCACAGATTTGGCAATTTAGCTATAATCATTAAAAATCTGACACTCTATGAAATCACAATACTGTGGGCCTCGCTACAAGTATCTGTGTTCCTGTAATGATCCAAAATCTAGAGGTCAAACTAAATTTTGTAAAAGAGATCGTGTTTGTCCTTTTCATTTTGGCTCAGGTAACTTTCATGACACAGAAATTAAAAAGACAAAAAAGAATAAAGTTTTTCATTCAGCCTGTAAATATTGTAAATTGCTTTTATGAATTGAAGTTTTTTATTTTGCCTTTCTCCATTAACTTTTAAGCTGGCTGATGTACTGATGATGCACACCTCTGCACATATATGTGCAAGGGACCATTTCACATATAAGGTCAGGGAATTTACTAATATTTATTCCTTTAGAAAGACATTACCTAGTACAGAAATTCAATAGATGATAAGAACATTGCAATACACATTTCATGTTTTTATTACATTCTTAGCAGAGTGAATTTCAATAGGATAACAGTAGGTCTTTGAATTTGGATAACTAAAGATTCCACTTTGTCATTCTTAATGTCTGTCAAAGGGCACTATGAGTTTGAAAAGCATATTTTTATAAAATATCCTTGCATGAAAAGAAACAAAAGCATTGGCTGGATGTGCATCATAGTTTTCTGGTTATTTTTAAAATTAAGAATGCCATTGCTTTATGTAGGTATATAATATTAGAGAAATGTTTTGCAGTCCTCCACTTTCAAATTCCCATGTAATAAAATAATGCTGCAATAGTCACATTTCATGTACTTTAGTAGAATACTTTTCTTGCTTTCATACGCTACAGAAAAATGTACCTAAATATGTCAAAGAAATATGTCTGTTGCTCTAAACTGCTATAGATTTTTTTTGTTTCGGATCGTATTCGAATTAGCACACTTCAAATCTGTCATCGAAAATAAAAGCCTTCTGTTTTATTTCCTTCAAACAACAAGCCTTGATCTAAAGTCAACATCGCAAGATAATGCATCCTTTGGGGAGTTTCCCACTCAAAGCAGAGTTTTGCTAAGGTCAGACAGGCTGTGCCCTTGGCCATTCAGGAATCCCCAACTGGTAATTTAGCTTACATGCCATTCTACTCATGCCTCTAATAAATGGCTTCTTTTTTCCCAAGCTAATGACAATCTTATGAAGGAGTATTTCTCTCATGTTTGTAAGAAAAAAAACAATTAGCCATAGCTACAAAAGCCATTGACACAAATATATCATCAAATTGGTTTTGTGGTCTTAAATGGTGGATCCAAAGGTGTTGTAAATGACTTCATTGTTAAACCATTCAGATATTAGATTTACTAGGAGACAGGCTAGTAAAAGCAGTTATAATGTTTAGAGCAGGACTTGAGAGTCCTGAGAGATGCAGACCAGCTGCAGCATCCGTTGACTCCGCTGAAAATTCTGCAGGTCTGTCCTTCTCTCTCAGTTCTGCACTTCATGGCTCTATATTCCTAGTCAGCATTGTGCAGAGTGAGCACAAACGGCACTTTAAATATACATGCCTCATAAAAGCATCAATCTTATACTTAACAGAGCTGTGCATTTTTCCTTAGCAAATGTGTTTTGTCAGCCTCTCCTGAATCTTGTTTTTGAAGCGTCTACTTTTATTGAGACTATATAAAGTCTTTTGGGAAACTCAAACCAAAAGCTTCTGTTGGGCATTAAATGAATTCCTTTTAGATTCTGAGCAAATAAATACTCTATTAGTGTTTCATAAAGCTGATATAGAAAAATAAGTACACCTAGTACTCATCTCATACTTTATATATTTGTATGTCCATGCTGTATAAATAGATGTGTGTATGTAGACATGCATTTCTCTTAAACGCCAACAAACTTTGTAAATAATGAACTTCACAGATTTCACACTAATCAAATTACTTCTTGCTAATAGGTATCCATGGAGGCTGCTCCCCAGGTTTTCTAATTTTTCTCATTATGTTCTCTAATTTTTCCAGAGAGACAGCTCAAGCAACTATTTGATATACAACGGCTGTACCCAGCTGGCTTTCACTCAAGCAGTTGCTTTGATACAGCATCACATGATGATACTCATTACTTCAGATAAATTATTCAGAAACTCCCAGATGCAGTGTCGTGCAGTTTACTAAGCTATAGGAGAAATTTGCTAAAGTGGGATGATTTTATACCAGAAACAAATCTGAATTTGTGAGTATTATACGCTCCTAATAAGCCAAAAGAACCCATGTACTGGGTCACCAAGTTTCAATTAAACATTAGCATTATTTCTTGAAAAGTTCCTTTAATACAAAGTTTTCTTTATTTCCTTTTCTCAGTGCTGTCTAAGTTTACTGAGGAAATAAAACACGGTAGCAAAAATTTCTAAAGTTATAAGTTTTATTTCCTGTAATTCTTAGAAATTTTAATTGTGAAGAACAGTTTAACATTTTCAATATTACTACAGTATTCACTCTTCACATTTCAAAACGTATCAGAGGATGAAGTTAGCTTAAATTTAGCCCCAATTTTTTTTCTTTTCATTAAAAGTTCTTCAAAGTTCTTAGATGAATAGATAATATCTGGAAACACTATTTTAAGAATGAAAAATTTGAGAGAGAGAGATATATATATAAAACAAAATTTCCCCTTTACCTGCCAGTGCTTAAAGCCATCAAACACAGTACTGAATCCAGAGCTCTATCCCAACATAACGGTATTGCCTTTAGCAACAAGACACCAAATAGATTCTAGAAAATATTCTCTAAGCAACAGTGAAGCCAGCAGTCTATTCCCTAACAAATTTGCCTGTTGTCCACCTTCTACAGGGCTCTTTAGTAGCACGGCATCAACAGGAGGTTGCAGGGGAGTGGAGGTAAAGGACAAGTGTAAAAGGCTTGTGTCTTGTGAAAGAAAAGGAAGGTAACGGCTGTTGTTGCTGCTGCATCAGGCAGATTTTGCGGGAGAACCCACACTAAACCAATTTCTCTGGCAATCCCCTGCCCTGGTTAGACACCTCAGGAAGCCTCTCACCTACTTCAAAGACCCCCTTGTGATTCTCACTCAGGGTCAATCCCCACTGACTCCCTTTACTGCTGCCTGGGAGGACAGGGGTGTCAGAAAGAAAATCCATCTGATTTAGCAAAAAAGCTAAAGGTGAGATGAAATGCCCTTTGGAGGTGCCTGCAGCTACAAAGAGCCCATGGTGTGCAGCTCTGGATTTCAGCATCCCACTTTTCCATTGCTAAGTTGGGCCAGCTGGTTTCATTTCTGTGGAGTAATTGAATTCAGCTAATTAAACTGAGCTGCTGTTACCATGCATTCCTAAAGCCTCCGTTTCAGAAACAAGATGATGTATTAACTCTCCTTCTGGCTTTTTTAACATGGTTTTAAGTCTATTTCACTGGTGGATAAAAATATGCAAACAGTCATCTTAAAGGATCAAGCAAAATGAAAGTAAATAAAAATTGCCACACATTCCTTTTTAAGATCTTGTGATTCTGAAGCCACCTTCCTGATTCTGAGATATTGAGTAAAGATTCTGAAAGCTTATTCCAGATAGTCAAATTAAAGCTACCTGTGAGAACCTGAAGAACAATCTCCTAATATGGAGTGATAAAATGGCAGATGAATTTTAATCTCCATAAATGCAAAGAAATGCACAAAGGGAAAAATAACCCTAACTGCGCATACACATACATACGTAATGATGGGCTCTAAAGTAGTGATTACCACTCAGGGAAAAGATCTTCAAGACACCAGCTTAAGCCCAGTGGTATTCAAAAAGCAAACAGAATGTTAGCAATCTCAGGAAAGGAATCGAGGCTAAAACAGAAAACAGCATTATGCCTTCAATAGTGCACTCACATCCCAAGTATTGCCTGTAGTTCTGGTCATTCAACCCGAAAAGCACGTAGCAGAACTAGCAGAGGTGCAGAGGGGGACAGCCACTGTCATCAGAGGCTTGGAAGAGCTTGTTTGCAAATGGGAGATTTAGTGGACTAGGATTCTCCTGCTGAACAGATATTGCATAAAGGCATATGATAATGGTATATGAAATTAGTAAAGATATGGGTAAAGTGCAAAGGGAATTACTATTTAGCACTTTTCATAATAAAAAAACCCATGATTACCCAGTGAAAATATCAGTGAGCAGGTACCCAACAAAGAAAAGTTTTTTTGGTTTGGTTTTGTGGTTTTTTCCCCCTGAGAACACATTACTGAACTGTGGATCTCATTGCCCCAGGAGGCTGGGAAAGGGGAAAGTTTAAATGGCCCTAAAAAGGAATTAGATGCGTTTATAAAGGATAGTTAAGCACAATGATCCTTAGAGAGCTTCTAGCTCAGAGATTCTTTCCGATACTGAGAGAGAGGAAGTAGGAAGGTGTGAGAGGAAGAAGATTATGTCTGCTTTGTTTCTTGTAGTCTTTTGCCAACCATCTGCTTGAGCGGTACTTAGAGACAGGATACAGGTTAGGCAGAGAGCTATTCTGAGCCAGTAAAGCAGACCTTATGTTCCTACTATGTTTTCCTTGCTATGTGTAAAGTAGGAATTTATCTTTATTCAGCGCAAGATCCAACTTTCTTTCAGATATAGAATCACAATAAAAAACTCCAGAATTCTAATTCTAATTCTAACTCTAATTCTAATTCTAACATCCTAATAGAAACAAATAACTCTAATTCACTTAATAATGTATTATTTTTAAAACAATTTGTACAGTTGCTAAAACAGAATGAAAACCAGGTTTATTTTGTCCAGGAATAAAAGCAGCTTTAAAACTATGGATCTCTAGTTTTTCTGGTCAATATCACACATAAGTTTAGACCAGAAAGACTTCTACAGCTTATATGTAATAAAAGTTTTTGTAGGATTATACTGTCCCATTTCTGACTGAAGTCCATGGAAACTACCAACACTGAATATGCCTGAAAGAACTGCAGTCTGTAGACTTGCTTTTATACAACCCTAGTGCATTATTCTGGTGCTGAAGGTTTGAGCAAGTCGTCTTTTCTTTTCTTCCAAGAAAAAATTATTTATGCCAAAGCACTTTACAAAGAAAAATACAACTTAAAACTATGATAAAACTCATCACACTAGGAACATTCTATAAAATCCCAGCTGAGGTAGGCATTCCATATTCATTTCAACTGAGTGTTAGCCATACATGATTTTAATTTTAACAGCAGCAAGGAATTTGGCATCTCTCGTCAGGGACTCTCATCACAGCATGACAAAAATCCACATTGTATAAGCTATGCAGCCTAGGAACACCTGATCACAGTTATCCTTTTAGTTTAACTCCTTTGATGAGCAATTCCCAAAGGCAATGTTTTAAGTTTGTAGAGAAAATGTATCTCTAGCATTAATCTCAAAGATTTACAGTGATAGGAATACATTACATAGAAGGAGAAACTCCAAGAAGAAATCCACAATTCTTTCAACCAGTTTAAAAGCTTATCTTGCTTTGCTCAGTGTTGCAAAATTCTGTGTGCATGAATATATGTAAAGCTGAACTAGCATTTGGCCACACACAATGTTTAAAAAATAAGAGCTGGGACTCAGTTCTCAGAAGGATCAAATCCTTGGTGGCACTACTTCAACCTCACATTCAGCACAAGTCTGTACAAAATCTCAGCTGATGGGCATTGGCTCATATGAAAGGCAATATACAATAGCAAAAGCTGAGGGGCAATAATCCCAGTTCAAACATCTCCTCTCAGTTGCACATGATAGTAATGAATTTCGATATTCTGCTTTCCTTGTATAGCTCCCTACAGCAACATCAGTGGGAGACCTGCATACATAAGGAGAGCAGAATAGCAAAACAGAGAACCAGCAGCTCAGAAGTTATCGTGATTAGAATGGTAGAAATAGCTAGATTAGGTCAAAAGGACATGCGATGAGGATGCCCCCACTATTGCCCGAAGTATAAGCATTAAATTGACTACACTAATAACTGTGAATGCACTTTGAAATATGTGCAAATTCATTATCTCTGTATAACATTGCGCATGCAACAGGAACATAAGCACATTTAAATTTTTAATGCAAGTCTTCTTTTTGGGAACACAGGTATTTGTTTTGCAAAGCAGGACATTATATAAATATCAGCTCCACCTTTCCCCCAGGGAAATATTTAAAAAGTTTTCTTATTGATTTTTCAAAGCCGACTATATTTATAATAACAATGCCTAACTTAATTACTATGGCAATAACAGGGCTCGTTTGCTACCCCAGGAAAGGAATAAGAATCTGCCATTATGTATCTTTCTCAGATTAAGGGCTACGAAACAAAAAACATCCTGAACACACTAAATATTCTAGCTGGACTTTCTACCGATCTGGTCATTACTAAAAAATACTCCAAGGGGAGAAAAAGTTATTACATATTTGTGAATCTCAACAACAAATGAAGGAAACATGAGCAGAACAGTAACTCAGAGACGATGGTTGGCAGAGTAATGGATGTGGGGTGGTTGATTTTTGTTTTTTAATTGTCCCAATAATAGTGGGAAGAAAGCCAGCACACATGCAATTTGCCCATCAGCCATTAATTATCAGCGACTGGTGCCACAGTCATTCAAAACCCATTAGAAGTGAGAGAAGGAAAACCTATCACAAAGGCATACACAATCCAGAATAAACACTGTTTGCACACAAATTTTAAATGTGGATTGCACTGCCACCAGAATACTCATTGTTCTCTCTGGAAAGAATATACATGAAGACATAATTACAATACTTGGTGTTGCATAAACAAAATCTCAGAAAGCACACTCCTCATCTGAATAGGGAATCCTTCAAGTCAACCAATAACAGGAGCCTACACTGAGAAAAAGGCAAAACCTCCTTCTTGCAGATGATGTATTTTTCCACCTAATCCAATGCTCTTCACTGGATTTCCACAGAAGCCATTGAGTGGGTTTTGAAGAAGTCCCCTATCACCTTTCACTAATGGAGAGTTTATTTGGGCTTCTTTAAAAAAATAATAAATCTGTAGGGTTCTTTCAAAATTAGTCTAAAAAAATTAGCAACAACAGGATTTGCCAGCTGGCTTCTTCTCTTGTACTAGTGTCACTCATAATCTTACTGATGCTTATGTAAGAGATGAAAGCATGTTTATTACCTTCCTTTATCCATAACAATGCATTCTAATCCTGCTTTTGCCTACCTAGTGATAGTGTGGATAGAATAAATACCTCAGGTCTTTACTAAAGCAAATGTTTCTTAAACTAGCAACTTTATTCCTTGGAGAATTAAGATTAGGGGGAAAAGATTGTTTGCTTTTAGTCCTTGCTAGACCAAATTCTACTCTTTTTAACCATGTGTTAGATTCCATTTCAGTCAGCAAAACAACAGATAATTCAAGCTGGGCGTAATGAAATTTTAATGTAATACCATTTACTGAAAGGGATAACTAGGACTATATTTTTCTACCCAGCATTATCTGTTTAGTTTATTTATAGAAATTTACATATTAATAGATATATTCTAGCTACAGTCATTAATTTTTCAAACAAAAAATGATGCGCAAATTCCAGCAATCAGTGTAGCAAGCAGCAAGTAGGCAATATTGTTCTACTTACCATGATTATTTCACTAGGCCAACAAAAGTCCAAAACCACAATTTAACTTCTCAAAAATTAACACTTACATTTAATGAATAATCTAAACTATTCAGTAGATGTCAAATATGGCACTATGAGACCAGACATCATAGGGAAGAATGAGAACAGAAGGATGGAGAGAAGAAACTAAAGGTGATAAAATCCTTCAAGAATTTGAAAAACAAAGTCATGGAGGATATAAACCACAGAAAGTTCAAATAATTTTGAAAGTCCCCTATGTAATGAACAGGTATTAGCTATCATGCCTTTTAATAGTTGGGAAGCCATACAATTTAAGTTCTTTCCATACCATTTTTCAGTACTCATCAGAGCAACAGTGTACAGTCTTGTATGTTAATGTACAGCTTGCAAATACAGGCATATTCTTTGAGTTGTGAAAAGGCAAGGTAAGTCAAATAGTGATGGGGACAGAATGTTCAAGCAGATATATAGCACAGAAAGTGACCACAGAAAACTGAGGGGTAGAAAAGTACATGGAAACATGTGTCTCTTTGAACAAAGTGGACCACCAGAAAAAAATGGCAGTTTTCATGAATACTAATGAGGGGTACAACATGCAATAGCCTAATGACCCCCATTAAGCCTACTGAAAAAAACAATGATGAGACTGAAAAGTCTACAAAATTGCCTGCCCCCCAAACCACTGATGATGGCAGAGCTTTCCCCCTTCCATAGCTGAACCAGAAAGAAATGGAATGATTCTTCTAGTCAAATGAAGTAAAGTAGGGGATCAATTCCAGACAGAAACACTTAGAAGATGAGTGTCTGAGTATACAAAATATATCAGCCCCAAAATAGCTAAATCTGACTTCATTCACCATGTAATGGTGAAAATTTCTAAAAAACTGTCAGAAGTTGAAGATGAATTGGTGGTCAAGCAAAAGGCATAGTATTAAAAGCATGAGCTCCATCTTCTGAGAGCAGTGGCAGACACTTTCAGATTTAGTAGGTGCACAAAACCATGATGAATCTATCAGGGATTGATGTAAGTAGCTCTAAAACTGCTTAATTACGAAAGTGATATCCATTTTTTCTGGATGCTTTTTGGACAGAAGTAACAGGACTTTCAGATATGGATAGAATGCTTCTCTTTCTGTTATAGGAAAACTGGCATCACTGAAATTTTCTTAAAGGCGTGAAAAAATGCAGAAGTGTGTTCTTCTGTAAAGGAAAACCTTGCTCTCACAAGTAAGTATTCTGTTATAGAGAAAGTAAACTGTAATTATAAATTCTATAAGCAAAATTTTTTCTTGTAAAAAGGGAAAATCATGGACTACTTAAGAGAAAATAGATAAGAGAAATCCATCTGGGACTGAAAGAGGAAAAAGTTGTCTGCTAGTTTAAAAAAATAAATCCAACCCTCTCTTACCCCTTGCTCCCTCACCCCAAAATAGCAGAACTTT
This sequence comes from Gavia stellata, assembly GCF_030936135.1. NCBI lineage: Eukaryota > Metazoa > Chordata > Aves > Gaviiformes > Gaviidae > Gavia > Gavia stellata. The sequence continues at coordinate 13,473,953 of NC_082597.1, read as the reverse complement.
TGGACAGAGCAACTCATGTCTTTCGTGATGGTGTCAGAGCTGAAAGATGAAATCAAAATTTCTAAAACTAAAACAATTCTCACATTTTTCAAAGTCCATTTGAGCAAAAGTACACTGAAACAAAGTCCAATGCCCGGTACATTTAACTATGCAGACAAAAGAAGCTGTAGCTTCTGAGTTATTTCCAGAGTCAAGCAGAGCAAACAATGTTATTACTGCAGCGCCAGTACAGGAAAGGTGGAGGTTATCAACAGTGAGATGTTATCTAGACTAAATAATTTCTCAGACAAAATTGCTAGTATAGTTGGCACTATTGTTAATAGTTTTGGCAGTATGATATGACTTCTTCCCCTCCCTTCATGCACCAGAAGACAGAGGACCCAATGGAAGAACTGAGTATTACTCCATTGTACAGGGAAGCTCCCTGGGCAGCCTTCCAGTCTCAGCAGTTACCAGAATCTGGCCTGCATGGCTACAGAAATATGCACATATGTAGATATTTAAGTATGTCTTGTTTGTGTTTGTAGCAAGTGACTACATTTATCTGGAATCCCTCTGCATTTCCATGGCCTTTTCAGTTTTTACAGTTGCATAGACAACAAAGATCCAACACTTCACCAGAATGTGTAAACAGAAATTATTATTTTGATGAAGCATTAGACTATATTCTGTAGGATTTAATTACATATAAAGTTTTGATGTTTAAAAGAAACAAATGCTAAAATTTCCCATCTGGATTCCAGAATACTGCTTCACCAGTCCTTTGCTCCTATCCTTACTAGGTGCAGGGTTTTCTCATATCCAGAATGACTTTTCCCTCTTTACCTTTCTATGCTGAAATAATTCTAATGTTTTAAGGCACCACAAATCCAAATCTCTTTTTATATGGCCTGCAACACTTTCTCCACATTTCTTCTTTTTATACTCTCCACCTTTTATAGCCACTTATTCTACTCCAAAGCCTTCCCCTACTAATTCAGAAATGCAGTTCTTCCCAACTGTTCTGTGGCAGCCACCATCCGCATACTAAATACCTATACATTCCTTGCACTCGGGCAGACACACTTCTCAAAAAGCTTGAAATGTTACCACAATGTGTTTTTTTCTCTCCCACAAACAGTTCTCATCTGCCACTCATCTCTCCCACCCAGTTCTCATCTGGGTCTGCAAGGATATTAGTCATGAAAGACAGTGACTTTTTAAAGTGCTGAGTTACCTGTCAAATCTTAAATACAGGACATCTGTACTCAGACGAGATTTTCCAGCTCTATTTAACAGGGACTCCAGCACTCATTTCAAGGAGTTTAGTCTAGAATCAAAGCCCAGGTCTCACGAAAGGAAAATTACTGAGACTTTTTTTAAAGCATATTACAAAAATATAAAGAAAATGGAAGCCAGGAAGTCGTAAGTAACAAGGAATTCAGTTAATACTAAGAAGAAACCCTGAGGTAACTGTATTTGTGAAACTCAACTGCGAAAGGTACAGAAAAGTTTGGATTCATCTTCACTTTCCTATAAATGTATTGAATTACAAGCAAAGAACAATCAAAGGATGTTTAAAAAAATGACAAATAATCTGCCTTTAAAAGGATCTGAAAAATAATGAGTGTTACTAGAAATTTTAGCAAGTCATTATATTACTTATCTGGTAGCAATGTGCTTTGAAATGACTGCCAGGAAATACCCCACAGGTCTGCACAACAAGGCAAACTTCCCATCAAAGAACACCAAATTGTTTTTAACTTCTAAATTCAACAAAATTGCTGACCCTCTGGATGAAATTTAAAATGAGGCCATCATAAAGATTAATTTTTAAAAAGGAGAAGATTGCCATTCCTTTTTCATTAATGATCTCTGTTAAAAACAAGAGCTTTCATAAAAAAGCCAGAGGGAGGAGAAATAATAAAAATGAAGGTAGCTGGACATACTGTAATGAATATAATCCCACAAGTCCCTTTTTGTTAAATATATCATGTTTCATTGCATTTAGAAGTCAAGGATTGAAGGATTATAGGGAGAATAGAATGAAAATAATGTATTCTGATTTCTACTTATGATTAAATAATATTTCAGAAGGAATTTCAACCTTTTGTTTTTTATTGGCATCAAGGCCTTGGTTATGATCTTTGCTAAACATGTTGTTGTGAATTCTTTTCTATGTAAAAAGATTTTCTTCTAGAATTTCACACATTGGCGCATTCCTCTCAATGGTCCTTCTAAGAATATTTCAGGCCACTTCTATTCTCATACCACACAATGCTTGCATTTTAGTGGCAAAAATCAGCTTCATGCAGTCAGTGAGATTTTTGCTACTTGCTTCAGTGGAATCCAATTAATAGCTCATTAAAGATATGAATTTTTAAAACTCTGTCCCTGTTTCTCCTCATGAGTTTAAAAAATCTGTCTCCCTCCCTTTCTAAATTTCATTACAGATTTGAGCTGAAAACTGCTTAAGCTTAGCCAGTTAACTTGGCAGCAAAATGAAAAAGGGATGCTATCAGAAACTGGACGTGAGGAGCTCCAGCAGCACCAGCAGAAACTCAAGCTACCGTAGCCATTTTGTGGTGGTCATTGTAGCCTTGGGCCATCTTTCCGTTGCAGTGCACTTTAAACTGTACTATCCAGTTAGCTCCAGTTTGCTGGCTGTTTTGGGGTCCATCACTGGTGAATGTGTTTAATTTATTCTGAAATTAAATTATAATTTGAAAAAGTTTTACAAAATAACAGTCAACCTTTATTGCCATTTTAAAATGTATTATTCATTATATCTTACATCACTGATGAACATGCTGCATTCCTTACAGTGGGCATTTATTATACATGTTATAGTAAAGACTTAAACTGTAAAGGGCCATATATCTAAAATAATACTTCATATGTCTATGAACCTTTTCAGCTGAGAATCTTGGAGCATTTTACAAGCAAATAAGTTTCACAGCCACATGAAAGCTGTGTTTACGTGACCCCCTTTCATAAAACACTGAAACTTGTAGTGATTTGTTTTCGTAACTTCATGAACTAATTAGAATGAAAGCCTGTGATTTTCCTCATCAAGGACCACGGGACAAGTTAGTAGCTTCCTCAGCCTGCATTTAACAACCTTTAAAATCCTCAGGTCACTGGAAGAGTTACTATCAGGCTGACAATGCCTGTACAGGCAGGGATCCTTGCAGCCTGTGCGCTGTGTCAGCAGGCAGCCACAGGATGCCTCCAGGTCTCGGGCATCTCCCCATTTAATCACACAACCTGAGTGAGCAGTGAGAGCAGTGAGTGCAAATCAGCCAAGTGCTAGCTGAACAATCAAGGAAAATAGACATTTTTTCTATACTTTTATTCATTCTTGTCCTTGCAATTACCAACTCTATTTAAGATTAAGGTTAGCACTCTACAGGGATTAGTATGTCTGAGACTGTGAGAAACTGTAATGGTTCTGAAAGCAAAGTAATACTTAATAGTCCATTACAGCTTAAAGGACTTATTTGTCACACCGATAAGTGTGCTCCAAGGAAGTGCTCCATGCACCCAAGACTTGCCCCAGGGAGATATCAGCAGGTAGCCCAGAGCTGGCCCCAAGGCATCGACAGCCAAGGTATATACATGTGGACAGCTATTTTGTCCTCAATGTTATTCAGGGATGAAGAAGAATTACTCTGATAAGCTGTGTCACTGCAACCAGGTTGTCCAGACAAGTATCTTCCGAACTCCCAGGAAGAAACACTGATGAGGTGCCCCCTTTCTTATTTTTATTATCATTATTGTGACTTTGGCATTGAAGGGTTTGTTGGTCAATTAATGCCCAGCTGGTGTTGCCAGCACAAAATGCCCTTCAGAAGGTCATGACAGTTCAAGAGATTGTTTAATTGACCCAAAATTGATAATGCTAGCTGAAAAAAGCATGTTTAATATGTACTTAAATGACAGAAAAAATTCATTGTGATCAATATTATTAGAAGTAATTCCAGCTCCATTACAAAACTGATGACATTAAATACTACTTAAAAATGGGGTTAATAAACTGCAAAACAGAGTTCTAAGTAAAAACTCTGTGGTTTAAAGGTGCAATATTCTTATCATCTGAAAACACCTGGTTTTAAGTCAAAACTGGAAATGAATTTGGTAGTCTGTCAATCCATTTCCTAATTCCTAGTCATTTGTTCATATCACAAAGCCACCAGGCAGGAGTGCGTGATGGGCAGTCCCTACTCAGAAGTGACTCAGGCCTGGAACAGGAAGGGTTTTGATGTCTGAATTGAAAGGCATTTGTAGAGCAGTATCAAAAGTTTGCAGCAAAATTACTCATGTATGCCTGGCACTCTCAGCTGAACTCTGTTAGCATTGCTTACTTGCCCTTGGGGAAAAAACCAACAGTCCTTGGCACAGCAACTCAAACCATGCCAGAGGAGATGGTTTGAAATGTCTAGGGACAATGTCATGCTCTATGTTGCTCTCATATTTTCTCTCTGCATTGATTAATCTGACGTTATATTCTGCACCCCACCTGGCAGAGGAGCTTACTCAATGTGTTTTTCTCACTTGCAGGGTAGTATCTTTCCCAGGCTGTAGTAGAGAAAGTTGGTGTGTTTTAAAATAAAAGAATTAGGTCCCCATATAATTTTTTAAGAAACATGTATAAGCGCAATCCTCAAGAGAGGATGCAGAGGAGGCCAGACTCTGGCTCTTAGATGGATCAGAGCCTTGAATATTTTGCTAAGCTCTGGAGAGGATCAAGATTCAAGACGCAAGTTCGTGATTAACCTTTCCTCTTTTCTGTCTTCAGCTACCTCCCTCTTCATTGTGCAGCCTTTCTGGCTTGTCATTTTGTACTCAATTCCTGACCCACAAATAAATTCCCAACATGGGGATGTGGATTCCCTTTCAGGCACTGGGTCATCACATATCAGATGTTGCAGCAAGTATGTGGTAGGTACCCATATCAGCTACGATGGGAAATTCTTTGCTTTTCCCTTCACAGAGAAAGCACCTCCTCAGCCATATCCTATCCATCACAATTGCACACTACGCTTCCTCTCCTATTTGAAATCACTTAACACGTCTGTATTGAGACATAAGGGTTCTGTATTTTTTGTGGAAAATATTAACTGGCATTTAGACTCCAGCCTCCAAATGGCTTCAGTGAAGATTTAAACCCATTTCAAATATTTCTGAACTTTCACGTGAGATGGACAGGTGGACAGACAGAAAGTTTTTTCAATGTGGTTGGCAGCTGTTTTTTATTAACTGAGGTCAACAGGAATAATAAAAGATAACATAGACTAACTAAATTCTTATGAATTGCATGGCTGCCATGGACCATGGACTGAAAACTGTATTAGAGAAGGACACTTCTGTGGTCTTTATCTGTGTCTTAGTGGTATGTTATAAGTTAATGTTAAGATAAAATTCTCCAAGACAGCTTTCCTGAAAAAATGCACATGTGAACTGCTAATAAAATAAGCAAAGGTCTCTTTATATATAGTCATGTCTCATTCTATGTAAAAGCATTATTTTATATGGTGACCATATAAAATATACATATACACATATAACATTCCAGCATTTGAAGAAAAGAATTAAGCTATGCTGGTACAAAGTCTAAAAAAGAGACTCTCCTCAACATATTTCCAACAGCAAATATAATTCCCTGGAAACAGGTTTTAAAATAGTAATGTTGGTAGACCCTTGACTATCGTGGAACAAATGGTACCATTTAACACACAATATAACTAGCACTTAGACATCAATCATGACTTGTATAATTTTAGGAGTTCTTGTTTTGATCCAGAAAAAACCTACTTTTCTGAAGATGATATCTCCTTCTACTTTGGTTTCCTGGGGAAATGAACTTTATGGGTTCATACTGTCTGTCTGTTCACCATTTCCTTCTGTTAAAGTCTGAATCTATTGTTAGTTTTCAACTAAATTTAGCTGAGAGACATATATCTCAAAGATAAATACGTTGCCCCTGCATCAGATAATATACCCTGAGCTCAGCAGATACTTGTCTGGCCTGCACGAGCCAATTCAGTTTGCAGAGACAACTTAAAAAACAAACAAACAAAAAAAAGCCTTTTACAAGCCACCGAGAGAAAAATTTGTAAGAAACGATGAGCAGAACACCACGTTGAGAAACACAGTGCTCAGGGTCACGCTGCACTAGACAAAACCCAAAAGCTAGCCTTCTCTCCCAGTTCATATCAGAATCCATTCATTCAACAGAAACAGGGGCTTGATCTGGAGTTGCAAGATGTCCTGCTAATGTTTTGTCCACTCAACAGTGTAGGGCACTTCCTCCTCATTCCACATCCTCCTTTACCCATGTGCAGAACTGCTCCAGCCAAGTTTCACATGTAAATCTCTGATATGGATTCATCCCAATCAGCCAAAGAGTCCCACACTCCTTTGTACCCTAGACTGCTGAAAGATTTGGTTTCAAACTCAAGGCTACTGCTACTTCAATCAAATGAAAACTTATTTGTAGATAAGTATTTATCTGCTACAAGTTGCCACTAGTGGGCATTGCCACACATAAATTGTATCCATATCAGATAAAAGTTCACGACTTGGTTTCCAGTGAAAATATGTATGAGGGAATCAAGAAGTAATGCTTTGCCCATAAAACCAACATGCCTATGCCCAAATGCATCTACAAAACAAAAATATGAAGGGTTGATATTTTTACTACAGCATAGTAAAGAATCAGGTAAACAATGACAAATTATTTCTTATTATGTTTGTGATTTAATTTAAGTTGCAATGTTGGATAGAGTTATGCATATGATTAACTATAGAGCAGCTTGCACTTACTAAAAGGAAGGAGTGTATACAGACAGACATTCTACAGTTTGATCATGACAGAAATGCTCAAAAATTCTGTGTAAATAAGAAAAAAAGTGTGGTTAAAAGTACGGAAAAAACTGTTTGTGTCATAAAGGAGTCTGAGTCACATCTATTTTTTGATGAAATAACAAATATTGATAGGTATTCAGTATGAATTAAAACAAGAAATCAAGTGCTCCAAGTTTTGAGGCAATTTCTTACTCATTTTATATGTTCAATTGCAAAATCTTTACAAGTGTAAAGAAAAACTATTTATAAATAAAACAAAACAGTTTCAAACACAGATTTTTAAGATGCTCATCATGAAACAGGAATTATGAAAATGACTGATAATGCCAATTATTTATTCTTTCTTTTCATTATTTATTTTTATTCCATATAAATAATCTTCTCAAAGGAAGAAGAAAAGTATCAGATAGCAAATACAAAAAAGAACAATGAAATCAAAATCCTGTATTTTAAAGCAGTAGAGTAAGTTGGATTTTATGCCTCATAATAATAATAATAATATTACCTCATAGACCTACAGGATGTCTTTTTATAGGATTTATTTGCTGGTAGCTGAAGTTAAAATGGATATATTCAATGGTTCGTTAAGCAGTTTGAACTCTGAACACGAAATTCAAAGTTTATTAAATGTAAGCAAGATGAGAAACACAGTCCTAGGTTTTATTTCTTTCATGCCAACAGTCAAACCTGATGATATTATGAGAAGTTATTAATTTTCACAAAGTCTGGTGAAGTTTCAGATATTTTTAATTTTGGATTCCTGTTTATGTCTGCAGAAATATAACAATAGAGGTGCCCATATAAACTTTTCCTCTGTCACTGGAAGTCTGAGTTTAATTTCCACCAGAGTCAGATGGTTTAGGGAGGAGGAACACCTGCTGGAAACAAGCAAAATAGCCAAGACTGCAGACTAATTGCTGGGCTTTAGTCATTTCTAAGATTAGTGTAGGAGCATGTAGAAATGGTGAGGCAGTAGCTGAGACTAGGAACATGAAGAGGGAATGTATGTCAAATGCTGAGGTTTTGAGAAAGAAACATTTTTCAGCATTAAGACACTCATAAAATATAACACAAAATTGTTTAATAACATTTTTTCTTCAATCTCAGAGCCATTTAAGAGGTTTCCAAACTGAGCATGCAGTGAACAAAGGTGTTCCTGTGCCTCACAAGAAACATGTTCAGCTAAAAATGCACTACATGAGGTTTCAGAAAAAAGTAAGGAAAAGTGGGCTTATTTACTCATGTGAAAGATTATTGGTTTCCTGGGACAGTTATACCCTTGTGATTACAGATAGCCTAATCAGCAATCACCCTTACGATTCTGAATTTAACATTTGTCTTCCGTTTTGGTTTTTTCTTTGCTGGCAAGAATCATATGAAATATATAAATATATAACATAAATATATAAATATATATGTTTAAAAATTAAGTTATAGCAATAAATCTACAGCTTTCATTTTTTTTGAGAAATTCTGAAATGTTTAGTGATGATGATTGATCAAGATGAGAGTGTTCTCAAAGAAGGAAAGGGAGCTGAATTCCTGAATTTGTGACTACATGCGTACACCGCATGTGCCATGCAAAGCCTTGAGAAGGAATTCTGCTGTCTGGGTGGAAAGGAAAAGGGAGAAGTCCTATATGCCATGAAGTGGCAGGGCAAGGATATATGGAGGTGGAAAGTCCCGCTATTAGCGAAAGGGAATTTCTTGGAGGACTCAGGGTGAGAGATGCCCAACAGGAGATGTCATATGCAGCATAAAACAAGGGGCTCAACTAGGAGAGAAAGATGAAGAGAAGAATGGTAGCTGTGTGTGTTGTTGGCATGACAAAGAGCGCTGAAGCTGTGCGTGGCAGTGAGCTCACCAAAAGGTATCGCCTGTGACTATAGGAATGGCGAAAAGGATAACCCAACAAAACATGACAGGAGGGTGTGGTTCAGTTCAAGATGAAGACACCCTAAATGTAGTAGTCTGTCTATGTACAGGTGTTTACATGTGAACCAGATATCTGTGCCTTCTAATTGTCAAAATAGAGCTGATAGTCAGTCAATGAAGTTTAAAGGCAACTCAGCTCACCCTAAATAAACATCTATATTTTGCACTTAAGTTGGTGGGTGTAGAGGAGATGGAAAGACAGATGACAGATGAATGCTAGGTGAAATCAAAGCTTTATTTATAGTTTTAAGCCTACTTGTATTTGAAAACTAAGAGATAAGAGAAAGGAGGTTGACATAAAAAGAAAGAGAAGGTTAAGAGCAATGGAGACTACCGATTGAGATGGATTAGTAATGAAAGAAGTGAAATCTGGAGTATTAAAATAAGTGAAATTTCACATATCTGATCCCAGGAAATTTCAACCGCTGTTTAATCCCCAAATTGGATAAAGAAGTAAAAGTTCACTTTTCTCCAGAATGGAAAGTTTCCTAAAATGGATTAAAGAATTTGAAAAATTTAATTACTACATTTCTTAACCAGAAATGAACTTTCTAAAAACTGTCATTAAGGCTGAACTGCCTTTCAATATTAAACTAAATTTTTTACTGCCTTATGGAACTTGTCATTCTTTTCTATATTCTCTCCAAAGAACAGACTCTGTTAGTAGACCACTCACATAATATACCTGTAATCATGCAAATCCTGTGAGTCTGTAATGTAATATGACTTTACAGAAAATGTAGCAACCAGGGAATCTAGCTCACAGAAACAAAGGGGGCAGAACTATGACTTCTGTAGTGCTCTACAGATAAAAAATGTGTAACCATTTTTGATGTGAGGAAAAAAAAGGAATCATTTAAAAGAAGCATTCCAATTCAGAAAACCCAAATATTTAATTCATGTTTTCAGGAGAGAAAACACAATTATTTTTAATGAAGTCAAGATTTTCTGGAGAAAATCAGAAATGTGTAAAAAATTCTAGTTCTTCTTCAAGAACTGTCAGCTATATCTGCTTATTGCTATTATGAAACTCAGATGGGCACCATACAAACAGAGAGTAAGAAGTAATTCTTGCTTCAGAGACCTGCCATCTAAGTCGATCTGACAGTGCAAAAGTCGAAGTAATTTGCTGAAACTCACACAGAAGTTCCATGACAGAGACAGAAATAAAGATCAGCCTGTAAAACCTCCTGACCTACAAAGGGGTTTAGAGCAGTGGGTGTCATTAAAGGAAAACAGAGAGTCCACAGCACGGAGGCAAAGAAAGCTTGACTCGGTACAGCTTGTCAAATCTCTTGGCAAAGGCATGTGAAAATTTTTCCAATATGAGGGATGTGCTGTAAGGTTGGTTCAGATTTTGCACAGAGAAATGAGCGAGCACTGGGATTTGCAGGCAGAGAAGCCAGAGAAAATGAAGAAATTGGTTTTGGCAAAGGAATATTTAAGAGCTGAAAGTGGAAGAGAGGAAATGCCTGGAGCAGAGGGGGGCCCCAATATTGCTAGCCCAGAACATCATGATTCAAATATTGAACGCTGCTTGGAGGTTGTCTGGTGTGGAAACTGCGTGCTGGTGGCAGAATGAAGAAGGAGGATTTGGCAGGATTTGCACTGAAAGGAGAATGCGAAAGTTGAGTTGTTCAGAATGAAAACCTGATAGCAGAATCTGACAGGTGATAAGGACATCATAATGTATCTCAGTGAATCAATACACGTTTTAGATGTGACAAAATGAATGTCAATGAAAAAGACAAGTTATGCAGATAGCAATAAAGAAGCAAGGTAAGTATCATTTCCTATCTAAACCCTGATGCCTTTCTAAAATTTTTTATCGCTGAGTAAAATGTGCCAGAATAAATCATAAAGTGCAACAGAAAAGATGTTTGGCATAAAAAACATGTACCAAGACATAGCTGAAATGCATGTGAAATTAATCCTTGGTCTGACATTATACCTAAACAAAAATTCCAAATCCCCGTGTGCTATAACAAACTCCCTGGTGTTGGACCTCAATGGCAAGGTACAGTCATTTTAAGGCATATTAGACATTTTTAAGAACCTTTTCTTCTGCAGGTATTGGATTAAAAAAAACCCCAAACCACCACAACAATTTTTGAAACAACCAAAGAACCTTAGGAAAAGACAGGATGTTGCAAGAACAATCTCTGTAAGAATAGAAAATCTCTCCCTAAAGTCTTTTATGCTTCACTTCAAGTACTTTGCATTAATGAGCTGAGCAACCCTTAAAAGAACAACATGACCCAGCATACTATAATAATTCAATAATCCAGTAGGCAAATAGTTACAAAATAATGCTGTTTCTTTAATCCACCAATCTTAATTTAAAATTGTTTCAGACACTTTGGTATTTTTTTTAATATTTCATTGCTTGTTGTGATCTCAGCATACAACAGCTAACAGAAAAAGAAAAAAAAAAAGAAAGCAACACACATTTACTCCAAGTAACTCTGTGATATAGTACTCCATAGATCTTGGCGGATTTTTCTTCTGCTTTTTCCACTAGTATTCCTTAAGGAGCAGGAAAAGTTATAGCTTCATGAAAGTAATGTGAGAGATTTAGAATGCAAAACTCCTGTGCCCTTGTTTTGTTTCAGTAACACACTTCTGTTGTATTCACTGTAGAATTTACTCCGGCAGCTAGTGTTGTCAGTGCTAGAATAAGCATCACAAAATCATTCAGACATGTAATTTCTGATGTCAGAAGAGAACGTCAGAATTACTGTTGAAATAAGGAAGGGATTCTTGGAATATAGCGATCTTTCAAAATGAAGCCTTTTACAAAAAAACCCAGGAACATTCTTTACCAAACCACTGACCCTGCATTTCATATAGCCAGCAACTCCTCAGTGACCTCTTTATCAGCCCAAAACGGCACTGAGTTTTCTTAACCAAATGAATGTATTTTGGAAAATTTAAAGTAAATCAGATGCAGTACATGAAAACCTATTAATAGATTTAAATTAATATTTAAAAATACTTTGAATCAATGCACATAGCATGCATGCATTTAATCCTCTGTATCTCACAATAATAAAATAAGTAGCAGTCTTTAGAAATCATTACTTCTTAATTGGCTAATTGAACTGACACTGAACGATAAAACAATGGAAAAAAGCCTCCTCAGAAAAAGATCTATTACAATACATTTTTGCCTTGGCTTTATTAAATGATTTTGATTACTGAAACATTACCAGAGAAAAATAGGAATTATACTGAATGCATATAAGATAGTTCGATATGATCTGTATTATTTCATATCTCTGAATCTGTCAATATAGTCATCTCTCCTGCACCACAGCTACAGCTCCTTTAGGCACCCTCAACAGTATTTACGCTTTTAAATCTTAAACCATTAACAACGCAGGACCCCCCAAATCCAGCCTTGAACTCTGACAGACACTGATCTCTTTTCTCCCTCCCACACTCTGTTTTATCAGACACTATTTTGTTTAAATTGGCTACTAAATAGCATAGCACTGTACCTTTAAATACAAATCAAACAATATTCATATTCCCACGGTGCTGCTAGTTTCCCTTATGCATTGAATCGCCTGTAGATTAAAAGCTCAGAATCTGAAAAGGGATTCTGTTCTGCAGACCAAAGTTCTCTGTAGGAGATGAGGGAGAGGGTCAGTCCCGGAGTCACACACACAACAGGCAGAAAACACACTTGTGATCCTCAGCTTTGGATAGCATCAGAAAGGGGAATAAAAAGCAGAAACACATGGCACACTGAGAACTGGTATCACTTATGGCTTCTAACCAAAGCAGCAATTAAACACCTTTCATCATTCCCCCCAATGCCTGATTTTTGTAAGAACTGAGAGAGAGACACACACACACAAAAGCAAATCCCCTCTGAGCAGCAACGAAAACTTAATAACCTACCATTTTCTTTGCACTCTTCTGGAGGTTTAGCCTTTTTCGCAAGTCGTGGATCCAGCCATGATGTTGTCTTTGTGTTATGGCTGAAAAGAAAAGAGATCACTCTGAGCAGACACATACTGAAAGGAATCAAGTTTATTCCTTAAGAAAAAAGGGTTAGTCCAACAAAATTGCAATCGATACACTTAATTTGCTTACTGGTTCTAAGTAGCCCTGAAGGAGGTGTAAGAGTAATTGTGCAAGGCAGCTGTAAATTTGGCAACCTCAGCTCCCTGTCCTCAAAGCAGCTATTTTTATTAAAATCAACTAGAATGTTGCCAAGTTAACCTCATTGAAAATGCAGAACTCATCCAGAGCAAAAGGAATTTATTACAAATACAGTGTTCTCCCGTTGAACGAGTGCAGGCGACAGGATGCTGTACCATTCTCACAGTTTTCGGATAGAATTATTTTCATCTTAAACCTGTCCTTTTCATAAATACAGGTTTGTTATTTCTCACCAGCAGCACTGGCAAGGCATAGCAAAAGTGATGCAAATTACAGCATGCCTCTGCAAAGTCTACATTTCCGGACAGAGTGATTAATGATACTTTGTTTAACAAACCTTTATCTCTCCATATATAATCCTTCTATCAAGATAAAATAGATATGCACAAGCTGAATGAATCATGTGGCTCCTTTCTATACTCAGAATAGATCTTTGAGGAGTCAGCCATGAAATAGCGTTGAACTGGCACAAACTGTTTTCTGGGAGAATATTTTGCCAAATGAATTGATACTTAGCACAGCTAATGTGACTTAAACACAGATCTTTTCAATGTATACCTTTCCCATAATCATTTGAATTTGGAGCAAAATTCTTTAAATATATTAAGAAAGGAAGACTATAAAACAGAAAAGGATGTGATCATTACTCCTTTATTTTTTGAGATGCTTTTCCTACAATACCATCATTCAGAGACACTTCTAACCCATGTTTTATTTATCTGATACATCCTAGGAGGGTGCTTGTTCCATACAATTTATATAGTACTGAATTATTTATTTTATTATTAATTTGCTGTGTCATTTTAAAGTGTACTTAAGCCTTCTCTTATAAACATTAGTATAAGGTGTAAAAAACCAGTGGACCTGGAAAAAAAATGGATTAGTATGCAATTGGTAGTTGGTGAGTTACCGATTAACTGATACAGTCCATGTGGTCCAAACACCACTGGTTCCACTAGGGAAAAAAAAATGCGCAGAGCCGGTTCCTTCTCCCACCTTGACTCCCTGTTTAGTCCATGGCAGATAACTTTTCCTCTGCCTCGGTTTCTCTCTCTCTAAAAACAAAGGGATACTACCTACTTCTCAACATTATCGTCATGATGTTAAAGCTTCCTCCACATTTTGGATCGGAAAAAAGGTAGATGAGGGTTATGTACGGATAAAGTGGCAACTCAAATGAAAATTGAGGCATTTAAATTCCTACTTTAAGCATGCCCTAGTCTAGAACACCATTCACGACAGGTGAAGAGGATAAACGAAACCTTCCCTTACTTTGAGAGCTGGGCTATATTTGCAGAGTATGAAGAATGATAAGCCAAAGGTAAGGTAAATTTGAAACGATGCCAGCAGCCCGTGCTTGACTGCAAATGTAACTAAGATGCTTTCTCTGAAGCTCCGGCTGCCTGCGGTCTCCTGTAGGGTGTATTTTTATACCACAGTCACAGCCGAACTGCGGCTTGTGCAGACATACTTGAGCTAGCTCTAAATTAACTCGGGGAGATACTGGCAACAATGCCACTGCAGCAGTATGGAGCTCAGCATGGGCTCATCACCCCAGCATCTACTGAGCTACTTGGGTGCAGCCAGCAGCACAGGCTGAGCTGCACACTACCACGGGGACCCCGTTAGCGGTGCCAGAGCTCAGAGCGAGCTTGGGCATACCTGTGGAAGCTGCAGTCACACCTCTGGAGTGTGGGCATGTCTGCACAACAGCCACTCTCCCCCAGCTACTCATTCGGAATGATTTTAGGGACCCCCACTGGTTGCAGGGACTAAGTCGGATTCACAGATAGTTTCCGATGGCTTTAAAAGAGTAATATATGTATGACTACTATTAGCAATTTTGCTGCAGTATAAAGTGGATCTCAAAGCATTTTACAAAGGAAATAAAAATCATCACCCCTGTTTCAAAGGTGGGAACATGGAGTCACAGAGTCATCAAGTGACTGTCCACAGCCACCAAACAAGCCAGTGGCAGAGTCAGTACTTGAAGCCAACTCTGTTGCAAGTCAGCTGGCCAGTGCTTTCCTCACAAGTCCACACAACACCAAAACAGACCAATTCACCAGCCCTGAAAATATGACATTTCTAGAATAGACCCAAGAAATGAGTTTTCAGGCATCTGTAAAGACAGGTGCCAAGCTGAAAATAAGCCAAATTCAGTATTAATGATTAAAAATGTGAATTAGTTGAATTACAGATTCCAAGGCTTTTGTTGAAACTGAGAACAACAACAAGCAAGCAGTTACGCATCCCTTCAGCATAAATGTGGCTTCCATAAACCCAGAAGGACTGATGTCTTCCAGTTTTGTGCACTGTGGCCATTCTAAACAAAACCATAAACAAATTAAAAAGTCAACAGCTTTTCCAGCAGAAGAGTGATCCTTCAGTCTAGAGAAATTTCAGAGGATGAAGATGGTATCTCATCTACATCAGCACTCAGTCTCCTCTTCTAGTTATTGTCTCTCAAATCCATTCAGCAACTTAGTAAAAGCAAAACTCATCAGCAAGAACTTTTATGTATAACAAATAACTGAAGGAGCAAAGTACCTTTTGAATATCATCCCCCTCCTCCTCACCCATCTCCATGCCAGCTCCCTTGCCCTGCCTCTCCAATATCATCTATACTAAACACGCATGCTACATCTTGCCCCTGTACTCAGCGCTGGTGAGGCCGCACCTCAAATACTGTGTTCAGTTTTGGGCCCCTCACTACAAGAAGGACATTGAGGTGCTGGAGCGTGTCCAGAGAAGGGCGACGGAGCTGGTGAAGGGTCTGGAGCACAAGTCTGATGAGGAGCGGCTGAGGGAACGGGGGTTGTTCAGTCTGGAGAAGAGGAAGCTGAGGGGAGACCTTATTGCTCTCTACAACTACCTGAAAGGAGGTTGCAGAGAGGTGGGTGTTGGTCTCTTCTCCCAAGTGACTAGCGACAGGACAAGAAGAAATGGCCTCAAGTTGCGCCAGGGGAGGTTCAGGCTGGATATTAGGAAAAATTTCTTTACTGAGACAGTAGTGAAACACTGGAATAAGCTTCCCAGGGAAGTGGTGGAGTCACCATCCCTGGACGTGTTCAAGGAACGTGTGGACGTGGCATTGTGGGACATGGTTTAGTGGGCATGGTGGTGTTGGGTTGATGGTTGAACTTGATGATCTTACAGGTCTTTTCCAACATTAATGATTCTGTGATTCTGTGATCTTGCAATGGGACTTTAAATACTTCTAGGCAGATGTGCCAGTGGGTAAAAAAACCATTCCTGCTCTGAAGACAGACCCTACTGGAAAGAAGGCAGAATCAAACCCACCTGTCTTCTAACACCTCTACAGTACCATCAATGTCCTCTTTAGTGCTACATAGTGCTAATTGCTTCGATCATCTTAGCAACCAGGTATGCAACATGCAAACACTCCTACAACGAGGACAGACATGACTATGTTGTGCTGCTCTCAGTAAAAAAGGGAAATAAGTAGTCCTGCATTACAGCATAGGGGTTTGGTATACATGTCTACTTCTGTCCTACGCAGGAGGTTTATTTGACAGGGTACTCTTGCAACCTCCCTTGTGCCAGATTTCAAGTTGTGGGTTTTGGAGAAATGCTGCTCTTGCCATAGCCGCTGCCATGCTAGCACTATCCGGTGTTGCTCAGAGTAACCTGTTAGCTGTTTTCCAGCAAGGAGTAGAATTGGGATTAGCCAAGCATAGAAAAAAAGAAAAGCGGCTTCTTCCCCACACAGGTAGGACATGTTGGGAAGGAGAAGAACAAAAGCATGGTGGTGACAGCTTGCTGAATGTCCCAGGGCAGGCTGCAGGGACATCTCTGAAAAGACACGACCTCCCCTGAGTCCCAGGGCTCTGCCTATTCCCTCTTCAGCTAGAAGACTAGAATTTGTAAAAGCTAAAGGGAAACAATATTTAATCTCATTTAAAAGAAGCCTTGATAGGAAAGCTTTAATGATGGGAAAGAAGACAGAAGGAACAGAAGAATGGCCAAATTAACACCAATGGCAAGAGTAACTTTGACACGTATTTGTTTCATGAGCTGCTGCTTAAGCACTAAAAACCTTGTAAAATGTACAGTGTATAACCTGCTTGCCTTACCACCAGGTCTAATGATGTGTGTCCATTTGAGAAGTCTTATAGACAGACCAGAAGGAAAAGGGACTGGGGATTTACAGATTAGTGATGAATGAATTGCAGATGAATAGCAGAGGCAGTTGTGGAATAAATGCACAAACAGGCAGTCGGAGCAGTTGTTACTGACTGAATGATAGTGAAGTGATGCAACAAAAGCATCTTGTGAGAAATACAGCTGTGGCTCCACCAGCATTTTCCACTGGCCACTGTTTGATTACTCAGCAATACCTCATCATTAAAGGGAAGGTTTAGAAAGTCCATTCTTACACAATTTCAATTATCTTGATTACTAGCTAGGATGACTGAGCTAAGAGGTAAGTGCTGGCAAATCAACCATGCACGTCTTAGAATCTGTCTTAAAATCAGGACCAAATACCTAATTTTGGAAACTTTGAAAGCAGTCAACGAAGAATGCCTTTGGTTTTGCTTCAAGCAGGTGGAGCATGGAAATAGCATAACATTTTTAAATTCATCCCAATTTTTTACCTGCTATATAAAATATAAAACACTTAAAGGCCTGAAGGGTTTTGCAAATTTGAAAAATAATTAAAAAAAAAAAAAGTCACTCAGTAAAGCAGCAGAACTTAATATTGCAGCCAAAATTCAATAAAATAATTATTGCTGAACTAACATAAATTCTCCCTCTTTACCAAGTATTTACATCCAGCAGAAATAGTTTATTATAATCAGAGTCCCGTGATATCAATTGTAGACAATTTTAAACATATGTGAAAAAAATATTTTTCAGCTGTTTTAGACAGTGAAAGAAAGCTCAGAATATGTCCCAGAAACCCTGACTCAATCCCCTGTTCTTCTCCTGCTTTTCTTTGTAACTCTGCTTTTAAGATTTCACAGAAACTCTTTATGCCCCAGTTCCCCGTTATCACCACTGGATCTAGGTACCAGGACCAGAGCCTCTCCGGAAATCTCACTGGATACTCATCCATACCTTTAGGAAGTAAAAAAAAACATTAGGAGTGTGGCTTTTCTTATTTACCAATATATTAGCTTATAATTATTTGTTAGACATAATATTATTTTATTTAAGATTTGAATATAATGGCTTTGTGTTAGCAATCTGTCAGTTTAGAGCACTTTGACAGATAAAGTTTCTTGTACTAACAAAGCCCTCAGACAATCTCTTGAAACGTTTTTGAAGGGAATATAGAAAGTAGTTACCGACAGTAATAGCCTTAATGTCGTTTGAAAACACTGCAAACCTATTCTAAATTGTAACTCTTGCAAGGTATGTAATTTGCATGTTATTGTGAAAGGCATTTCAAAATGAGTATTTACCAATGTGCTACTTCAGTGTATTTGGGGACAGTACATATGGGTTTGTTTGAGTTTTTATTGTGAATACATTACATTCAAGATGGTCCTCAATATAACAGCTTGAGCAAAGGGGAGTATATGAGACAGAGAAAAACAAAGTGCACTGTAGGCCACCTGACTTCTAAAATGCTTACTCCTCCCTCCTTTTTGTATGCCTAAGATTTGTAGATCTGCAGAGCTTTTCAGATAGCACAATAATGACTTTCAAGTAATTTATTTGTAGGGGGACAGTAACAGGAAAACAGAGCATTAAAATGGCAATTTTGCAATTCATCCTTTGTGGGGTGCCACCCAAACTTCCTGCACACACATAGGGACAGATACAAAAGGGAGTCGTCCTCTGGCTATGGTTTGAATGGCAGCAGCTGTGACTGCTAGTTCATGTTGCATTTCATGCTGTCAGTCTGTTAGATGTGCCCGGAGTATGTGGTCCTTAAGAGACGCAGGTTTGGGGGTGCCTATCCTGTGAGTCCCAGATGGCCTTGGGCAGTAGATAAGTGCTTATGTATGCAGCCCAAATACAGTGGTGGTGCCTCTAGGCATTCGCAGGAGCAGAATATGCTTATATAAGATGTTTTGGGGAATATATAAATGCCTAAAGCCTCCTTAAGTTGCTCTCTTTGACTCAGGCAGTTAACTTCTAACAAAGAATGGGCTTCATCTCATGCGACTTCAGCCATCTAGAAATTACAAGGCTAATTGTGTAGGATTCCTCTCTGTTCAAGAGAGACACACCTATAAAGAATAATTTATCTTACCTGTCTTCCGGTGGGTCTGGGGACCTAACCATATGCTCTTAGTGACATGCTAGGTGCTATGGCATCTCCTAAATGGCCTTCAGCTGCCACACCAGAAAGGCACTGGTTTTGACAGGTTCTGTGTCATATCTGCCAGGTTCATGGAGATGTCTTGGGCTATTACTGTGCCTCTGCAGTAGTGCTTTGGCTCAGATCAGGAGGTCACTTTTCAAGTGAATCTCTCCATTATCTTCATTTACACACTGAGTGTTCTCCCAGCTTGTAAGCTTCTTTCACTTGAATTTAAACCAGATGATACACAGCAAGAGCTCACCTAATGCACTTCAGACATTCACAGGCATGCAGCCCGTGGCACCTGAAAAGACCTAGTAGTTGTGGATGCCGGATCATCAGCACCAAGTGTTTCACTTTGCAGTCTACTGATATTGCTAATTTAGGTATGGACATGGTTTAGATCAGAAGGAATTCAGACTGGTTTTAACTCAAATCTGGTCTCGTGGACTGAGTTCAGGGATTCAGGGGTTGGAGACAATTAAGTGCACTCCTACAGATCAGCTTTCTTTTTAGTTTCATCTGAAAGGAATCCAGTTCATGTACCCTGAAACATAAACCAAATCACAGTGCGTGGAGACAACCAGATTTGCTTCAGAAGTGTACTTCTGATGCAAGCTTACATACTACTTCAGGCGTACCCTTGAATATCCGAGGGCATCTTTACTGGTAGAAGCACCTACGTTTAGGCAAATTAATTCTGCCCTTATCTTTGGACAGGATGAATCAGCCCCTGGAGGTAATTATCTCTCTCCATTGACCACAGAAGGAATCTTGGCAACTGGTTGATACTAGATACCTAATGCTATATGGCAAGCCAGGTGAGATGAATCTTCTAGTTCAATAAATACGAAGGAGAAAAATTATAATTCCACTACAAACATCAGAGGAAAGGTGCCGGAAGAGGAATTCTGTAGAGCAGAGCAGCAGAGGGGAAAGATAAGAAATAAGGAAGTGAGGAAAGACAACAGGAGTTGAGCTGGCAGTTTGACCTGGATGTCAGCATAGTGAAAGCGAGGGACAATACACCACTAGTACAGACTGAGAATGTCTTTATAACATCCAAAGACAAGAGAATAAAAAAACTCAGCATTCCCCAAATTCTTTTCAGTTCTACCATCTCCCCATTCCTAATTAATTTGTCATGAGGCAAAGAAGTGGTCTCAGGAGAAGGAAACCAAAAGAGATCTTTTCTGTCACTATATGTCATGTTGAAGTCCAAAGAGCATTAGAGATCTGATCATTGTTATGCTGACCAAAACTGACCAATTCAATACAATACATAAACAAGGAAAAAGAATTATGGACATCTGTGATCGAATTCACATGAGCCCTGATGATTCAGAATTGTCCAAACAATAAAGTCATACAGACACAAGATGACTTGTTTCCAAAGAAGAATCCCATCAGAAGTGAATATTAAAACAGCATGTGAAAAAAACCCCTTCATCTTAATTGCTACCTAATTAAAGTAGTAGAAACAACCATACAACCAAAACAGAGCAAATTTCAATATTATGCACTGATACACTGATGATGTAACATACTCACAAAAGTGCCAAGCTAGCTTATAAGAGACGGGTAACTACTGCAGGATATGGAAGTAATCTTGAGCAAGTAGAAGGGTGTACTTCCCCCTCAGTACTTTTAGTATCTTCTAGTACAAAGGATAAAGTTATCAAATGTAATGGTGTAGCTAGGTTTAACTAATATATCATGCTTTCTGATGGTAAACTGATGGAGCAACCAGGAACACCTAAATACATCATGATTCTTCAGGTAAGCAAGATGTTAGGATAAACATATTACTCCTGCAATCAAAAGACTTTCCTACCTTAAAAACTACTAAGAAGAAATACTGATCCCGTTGAAGACAGTAGCAATATTCTTAGAAAAAAACGAGGTCAGGATTTTACTTTCCCAATTTGTAGCTGTACTTCTTTTCAGGTAACACCTGAAATAGCACCAGCTGTATTCAAAAACTTAATGGCTGTTTTTTACTGTGAAGAGGCGAGTCCTTGGCAGAGGCCTATTTTATAGCTGTTTTGTAGTCTTTTATGGTGCTCTCATAAAAAAAGCAGCTTTAACAAATGGAAAAAGATATTGCAACAGGTCCAAAAAGCAATGCTGACTACACTGCTTGGAGAAGTAGGTATTGAAGTAGGAAGAGACTGAATGTCTGTGAGCTGTACTGGGAAGTGCTTTGTTAAACCTCATGTGGCCAAATCCTCCTAAAAATCACCACCACAGGTCAAAGAAGATGGTCCTTTAAAGATGTATTACAGAGGTTTGAGTTTATTCTAGACTTTTCTCCCCTAACAAAACAAATATTAATGTAGTATAAGCAAAGGAAACAGTATGTGCTTTTGAACAGTATAGAGTTAAATAGCTTTCGTTATGGGCTATGTAATGTCCTTGAGACTATTCACCAAGGCTTAGTTGTAGCTCAGCTTAACAAACTGCAGCTCTTCCTGGTTTAATGTCTTACTCTCCTCGCACCCCTTCCAGAGAGCTCTGCTGCCTATAGGTGGATAGAGGGCTGGAGAGAGAGGCAAAATTAATTCTGCCTTTTATAAATAAGTATCATAATGTGTAACCAACTCTACACAACAGTCTACAATGTCATGGTGTATGTGATGGAGTTGGAGAGTTGGGTGAGGGCCGCATATAAGTCTGACTGCACATGAGAGCAGATGCACTGAGAATCTTGACCTTTTTGTATTCCCTTCAGCACTGCACTGGACCAACACAGCCAACGTGTGCTGACTTTGTGAGGACAACATGACACTCCTGTCTCTAGTAGGTGGTTTGAGAGTAGTTGGCAAGGTGAGGTCTGAAGGCTATGGAGAATTGGAGCCTTTCCTTAACCCTGGGAGAGGGAAAAACTAAAAATCAGTGATGGCTACAATTTATTTAAGCACACCAAAATACTCACAGAGGTCATGAGGTCACACTCATCAGCCATGTAGGAAAGAAAGAGCAGAACTGGAGGGTTTTTTGGTTGTATTCCAATTTATATACAGTGTTTTAATTATTGCATGTTCGCATTAGCGTATGTTCTCAATGAAAGCAAATGTAGGAGATGGACTCCTATTTGTGTGCTGTGTATTTGAAAATTCAGATTCATATGTAAGGGAGGCTGGAAACAGCCCAAGAAATGTTCTTAAGTGGCTCTTCTGGAAACACAGTGGTATCATGCAGTAAGGAGGGATGGTCTTCCTGTTCTGTCTGTGAGTGCTAATAAAGGTAAACATAAGGTCATGCACCTATGTCAAAAAAGGGAAAGAAAGTAAGAAACAGACCAAGTCATGCTCTAAAATACAATTATCCTCTGAATCACCCAGTGAATCTAGTATACGATTTTTTTTTCTTTTTAGTCCTCGAGGCAGAGGAAATTCCTTCCAGTGCGCTTTACAAAATGCTAACTGGGCCATTAATGATTAACAAATAAATAATACTGTCTACAGACAGTTATCTGTCTTCTTATGAAGTCACTCCCTCTCTCACTGTAAATCTGCCGCGTTACTTCTGATAGCAGTTTTGATAAATGAGCTCACATACAAATTTTAGAGGTTAGTTTGAGGTGAATGAATGAAAATGCTGTCATGAAATCTAAGACCTTTGGGTATACCTGTGACAACCTGGAACTTAAGATCACTTACTGCTTGAAGTCCTTAGGGTTTAAAGGCACAATTCACATGAGACTCAAATAAAGCAATAAAAGATGCTGCGTACTATGACTTTTTTCCCACCCTTTGTGATGTACACTTTAAAAATGTTTGGTTTTCATCTATTATTTAATAATATAGTACAATCTTTACTACTGTTCTGGGAGATGTTGTTAGACAAATAGGTTTTTGTTGTCTTTTTATCTTTCCGTTTTTTTTCGAAAGCAAATGGAGTCTCTTCATGCCATTAACCAAAGTGACTTGTAAACAAAGAGGCAATTTAACAGCATCCCCACAGCATTACATTCCTACTTAACCCTGTGAAGACTGTGCAATGTGAAACTCAAATGATCAAAAAGTTGTTCCTTTGCTAGGATTCTAGTAAATAATCTGGTGTTTTTACAGATGTGCAATTGCACTTTTTTGCAATTACATTATTCAGGAATATAATCCCAAAGGCAAGGAGCCCTTACAACAGTCTTTCTATCCAGTCTGCACCTCTGATTGATTTCTCTGCTTTACATAACATTAATTTAGTGGAAGTGAATGATGAGCATTGTCAGAACTACAGTGTAAACCAGAGCATTTCCAGGAAAGGAAGTAAGCTGTAACATCAGAGGAATTTGTGGAGTGGAATGGCTGTTCTGTAGAGCAGCAAGGCTATTTGCAGCCACTGTATTTTGTTACAAAATATACATTTATTTTCTATTAAATTGCCTTCTGCACTATTTACCACGGTCACAGTTTGTGTGTTAGTGACCTACCCACCATTCTGTCCTCCACCCCCCAAATGTATCACAGGTTTTTGTTACAACAAGTGAAACAAAAGCGTCACATAATTCAGTCTTCTCTCTGTCAGAGCATTCAATATGTGCAGAAAAACTAAATTTGGGAGTGAGGTAAGAAGGAAACAAGGGTTTAAGCTAGTCCTGAGGTCATCCTAGTTCTCTACTTGCTTGGGCCAAGTTACTAGTAATTGCTCTTTTTCTAGAATAAGCATATTTTTGCCCTTTTCAGCAGACACTTATGTTTTAATAGTTACTGCTCTTTTCAGTCTTGTGGATGCCAGAAGCTATAGTTGGTCATACAGTGTTCATGAAAAATCACGTTCACAAACTTTAGTCTTATCATTTGTTTACACTTCATGTGACAGTCATAAAATTTTACACAAAATAAGGGACTTAAAGCAGAAGTGACACCAACAAATGTTATTTTTACCTACTAATAACCAGAATAATGGCTAACACTCCAAATTGTTTAAGGCAGTTCCTTAAAGCAAACGTAAATGCTACTGCTACCTTTGTAGTAGTGTTCTGCTGATGAAGATGTTGATTTTTCCTTTCTCTTTTTTTTTTGTGGAATGTGATGTTACATGAACTCACTCATTTGCCGTGTTCTTATTTTGGTAACATGTATTAATGACAGCACTTAGAGAAGAAAGAATTTTCATATCCATTTGTTCAACAAGTTGGCTAATTAGTAACAGTAGCAACAGATATGTATAACCTACCAACGAAAAATTTTCTACACATAATTAATTCTCCTTATTGTTAACTCATTTATTTTTGTTATTTCTAAATCTAGCATGGCCTCCCTCTACTGTTCACTAGCTAGTTATTAGCCTGCCTGTCTTTCTTTCCTTGAATTGGCAAAAATCTCAACACTCTCCACCTCTGTCCACATGAGGAAGAAAGAACCCCCAGTGATTGTACTACTTTCCCATGAGCACCAGAACAGCACAAAAACCTTGCTTTCAACAGAAGAAACAACAGCTTTAATTGCCTCCATCGAAGTGCTAAGCACTCCAGTTACCTATTTTAAAAACCAGCATGCTTCAGTGTATGTCAGTAATGCAGAGATTGCACCAGCTCTCAGGAGCCTTGACAGCCAGAACATTCCTACTGTTTTAATGAGAAAGAGTGCAGTGCTCCACTCCACCATACAAACCATTTCTCCACCCAGTTAAATATGATACAGCTATTAGAAAGAGAAGAAGTAAGACTCACTCAATAAAGTAGACTTCCCCCTTTTCTGTATAAGCCATTTCCCAGTTATCAGGCAGTGGGCCCAAGTCGTCATTCTCTTCAGGTTTAGTCTGCTTTGTTACATCCATATCCTCCTTTGCTTCTTCAGGCTGAGTATATCCTGGTGCAGGACAGGGTTGGGTGGAAGATACCTCACCTGAGACACCTGTACTCTTCTCTTCATGTTCACTTGATTCTACAAGAGAAGAAAAATTACACATTTTGGATATCCAAGTTAATGGTGGAGAATTTACTGGGTGCAAGTCTCCAAGGAATGCTCTATGAACTGCAAGTCTTGAAATAAAGAGAAAAAATTCTGTTGAGTTTACACAAGGGTCCCTCTGATGATGCATTTTATCTGGAACACAATAAAAGAAAATAAAGCAATAAAACCAAACTGAAACAAGAAACTAATAAAGAGCTAAGAAACAAGCCAAAGAGTTCTGGCTCATTCTGTCCCAAGCGTCCTTCCAGACCAGCAGTTAGCACTGAGCAGAAGGCAGCTTCATGTCCAGCAGTGCTACTGTCTTGTGTCTTAACTTTTCAAACTATACATGCATAAAGCAACTGCCCTGCTGTTTTAATACAGACAACAAATGCTTTTCAATTAAAAAAGTATATACACTAATTGCTTTACCTATATCCATACATCAAAGAAATCAATATGACATCCATCAACTCAGCAATATATTAACCGTATAGAAAGTGGTTGTGATTTCATTACCACTATAATCTGTGGCAGGCTTCT
Source organism: Gavia stellata (assembly GCF_030936135.1). Classification (NCBI taxonomy): domain Eukaryota; kingdom Metazoa; phylum Chordata; class Aves; order Gaviiformes; family Gaviidae; genus Gavia; species Gavia stellata. The sequence continues at coordinate 13,448,285 of NC_082597.1, read as the reverse complement.
TTTCCCACAGCCAATGCCAAATGCTTCCCAGTACCCAATGTGGTTGTGTCTCACTGTGACCAAGAACATATTCAGGAAGGAGTCTTCCTCTTCTATATCTTTTTCAGGACTTGATCTTTCACTTTTTATTGATTTTACTTTCCATAAAGACAGAAATTACAAAATGTGGTGTCCAACATTGTCTCTACCACTATCGGTTCCCACAGTCCAGTCCACATACTTTTGGCTAAGCAAGTGCAGTACAACTTAGCGATACTTGTTAAAACATCTGCTGAACACAAACATAAGACAAAACCACAAGGTACCTCAAAAAAAATCAGCTAAATGGGGACTAGGGGTGCAATATTAGGAGTCTAAATGTGCCTTATCCACATTATTGAGCACTTATCTCCACATGTAAGAGTCTACATGTTCATCTGCATGAATTGAGCATCGTATAGCAGGGCTTCTATGCACACAGCTATTAATAACAGTGCAGAAAACACAATCTTTTCTTGACTATTACTAGCTCAAACAGAGGATGGTTGAGAGAACTTGTCCTACTAAAGGAAGAGATTCCTTCATCCTTGGAAGTGAATAAATTTGGTTGACTGGTTTACTAGGTATGTGTTTGTAAGCTGTGTTTTATCATATGGTCTATCTAGGAACTATTTATTGAAAAAATGTAGCAGGAACCTGTTGCCTCAGTGGTCAACAGAAGCTCTCATCCTTGGATCCTTTTTTTCCGTTGCACTTAAATAAAGCTTGATCTCATTGAAAAATTAGTCAGACCGCTACTTTTGGCCAAAAGAACTGCAACTAAAATAAATTCACAATTCTAAGGTATTGACTGAATCTCTGCTGACTATGATGGGATCCTAGTCAGATGGCTGTAATGACCCTACATGTTACATTAGGTAAAACAAATTCACTCCTGCTTAGGCTAGTTGCTCAGTTTCTAGATAGTTAAAATGAGGGGAGACGAATCTGAGACCTAGTAAGCATGGCTTTACATTAGGTTACGTGAAGGCTAACAACATAAGCTCACCAACAGATATAAATCATAGGGACACAGACAATGAATATCAGAGGAGAACTGAGAACAAACTGTGAACTTGTACACCAGTATTTAACCAAAATGATACATATTTGTTGTAATAGAGAGTAGACTGAGAATACTATGGCTTGTTCATAAAGATACATTAGGAATGAAGGAAGTATGTATGATTTTGTATCATCAAAAATGTATATACACTTGCTCTGGGTAATACTATATGGACTATACTGACGTCTGTGGATAATTATAAAAAAAGAAAGGAGAAAACATGTTTTTACAAGAAGTCAACAATGTAGTCTACAATAAAGTCCAAGAAGATGGCAGTTTCTTAGATGAACTAACAGTGCATCCAGAGCATGGCAATATGCAGAGACTTGTGTGAAACATGTAGGAGGTGGAACACAATTGGGTGAAATGATCTAATTTGTGATGCTTAGGACAACAAGAAAGAAGAGCAACAAAAAATAAACAGCAATGGCCTTAAACCCCCCAGATTTTAATAAACTCACAGAATTAATAGATTTGATGTTAGGGCAAGGAATGGTAAGGGAAAAGGAGTTCAGGAGAACTTGTAAAGATTAAATAAACAATACTAAGAATGCAAGCACAAATTGTTCTAACAAAAAAGAAAAATAGTAAGTATAATCAGAGATCATTTTGATTAAGCCATGACTTTTCAATGGTCTTCTACTTGAGCTAGAATTGTACAAAAGGTGAAAATTAGATTAAATTTCTAAGGATGAACACAGAAAAACAATATGGGTATCTAACAGCAAAGCATAACAGTCAGTCTAGAAAATGGGTACAGTCAAGGACATTAAAGGTGAGAAGAAAACTTTCTGTAAGTGCATTAATAAGAAGACAACGACCAAAAGCAGACTCATTCCACTATGTGGGAAGGAAGGAAAGCTAATAATATATGAAGCGTAAAAAACCCAAGGCAGTTAGCACTCTTTTTGCCTCAGTCACTACAGCAAAAAGATTACCTGTGATTAAATGACTAACATAATTAATGTCAACAATAGGGCTAAAGAACACGGAGTAGAGTGGGCAGAGAACAGGTCAGGTAAAACAGATGAAACAGCCATTCTCAATTGGCAGAGCCTGATGAAATGAAACCTAGGCTACTGAGGGAACCAATGACTCAGGCTCGTGGCTAGTAACGGCTACACCTTTGAGACTTCATGGGGAAAAGAAACTTAGAAAGAACAGACACAGTCCTCGTTTCAGCAAAGTATCTATGATTTAGTTTTTTAGATAGTTTTATATTCCTAATTTCAGAGCATCTAAGTTTCCTTTGAAATAATTTGCTCAATTAGACCATTACATCTTTTTGTAAAAAGGAGGAGGAAGACCCACGAAACTGTAACTTCATCTTTCTATTTATAATTCCTTGAAGGATGTTGGGACCAGCAATCAAGCCACCTACATGTAAGCTCTTCAAAGTTGATAAATAATTGTCAAGATTTTTCAGGAAGAAATTGTGCCAAACTAATCTTAGTTCTTTTCATGACAGAGTAACAGGTGCTGCTCCTTGGGGAGAAACGGTAGCTTTCACGATCTTAAAAAAAGACTTTTGACACTGATGCATACAGCCTATTAGAATAGTCTGAAAAAAAAATAGATCTGGTCTTGAACAAGGTGGTCGTCTATAGCTCTACAGCCATATGCAGCTCATGCTGCTAAACCTTAACTCATACTTGAACTACGTGGTGTTACAATCATTTTATGCTGTTTGGAAATGTGAATCTGTCGGAGGGAAGAAATGAATTAGTAAGAGACACAAACAAAAGTTTTGCTTAGTTACATCCCACAGCAGTGCAGTAGGATCCCAGGTGAGCTGAAGTCCCCTCCTCCTTATTTACCACTCCCAAATCTGTCCCCCACCTTGCCTTGGCTTTCCAAAATATGTAGCATCTGTGTGGTGCAAAATGCCACAATCAGCTGTAAAAATACAAGATGGGGAGCAAATGCCTAGGCAGAATTCTTAGTGAAAATACAATGGAGGTATGGGGATGTGCAAGGGATGTCTAACCATTATCTTCAGTCAATAACGTTACTATTGCAAAAGAAAAACAAGCATCATAATAGGCAGAAGAGTAAGCATATGCAATACAGGTCCTTCCACCTTCAGCTACAGTAAGGTTTAATCAGGAGTACTGTGCCCAGTTTGGAGAATTTCATATCAAGGAAGATGGGAAAACAGTCCAGAGGACAGAAAAGGAAAAAAAAAAAAAAAAAGAAACAGATTGGAAGCATGGAAAGATTGAAAAGCAGGTGTTTTGAGGAGAAGAGACTGATGGATAGGGGAAGCATTTTCAAGTATGTAAAAGTTTCCTGCAAAGCAGGGAGGATATATGGTCTCCACTTCCCCCGAGAATAGGACGATGTAGTTGCTGATAAATTCGTTTGGTTTTTTTGTTCTTATCTCTGCAAAGCAAAAGTAAGTTCTCATCTGTCTCAAGCATCACTGACAGATCTGTGAGTTGTATTCCTGAGGCTACCTGCAGTCTTGACCACTTTTCTACTACAGGAAGGATGCTGTACAGGTTAAACTGAAGAGGAGACATAAGGCCACATGGTACTTATAACTGCAGTAGAACAAATAAATTTGGAGCACGGGTGCATCACACACAATGGCTAATGATCAGCCAATTGGTCTGATAGAGCACAGGTGTGGTGACATTGCTGTGTCTTGGGATTTTACCATGATATCTGTAATGTGTTCTTCCTCAAGATCTTATTTTCAACAGGTATTAAGAGGACAGATTCTTGATTTTCAATAACTATATTAACAAATCCCAGCAGTCATGATGGCAGAAAAAATGTGGAAATTAAGCCTTGATGATTAGAAGAAATATTCTGAGCTTGTCTAAGACAGAGATTGCTATCAAAATATAGCAGGGGAAAAAGGAACCTGATGCTTATTTAACAACTTAAAAATATAATTATTTTAAAGCCAATCTTATGAATTATTAATTACTGGATCATTATCTTTTAATAGCTTACTTTGATAATGGAGAAGGCATCATGATGACTAAAACCCAAGCAATTAAGGTAGAATTGCCTAATGCTATTTAATAACATTAAGTTTTACACAATGGACATCGTAGTCACACATACTGAAATACAGCCCTACAGTGTCATCTTATCTTTTGTTATATGTATCTATCATTCACATACTCCAGGTAAGGTAGATATTCACATTACTGGTTTTCTTTCTGCTAATATATATTCATATATAAAGTTTGATTTGATAAAAACCAGGAGTTCTGGTTAAAAACTAGCAGTGTCTTAAATGTACAAATAAAGTTTGAAATACTACAGTAACACACTGTAGGCACAATCTTCAGACAATATATGATATAAAACAAGATCCTAGAATTGTACCATAATATGAGTCCAGCATTATTTTTGTCACTAAAAAAACCCAATCAATTGACTTTATGTCAAGTGAAATAGCCTACTACAGCTGCTGTCTTGCTACAAAACAGATTACATGGTCCAGTTTTCAAAAGCAGTGCAGCACAGTATCTCAAGAGCGAGTGTCCTGGGAAGTGACAGAATAGGCACCAGTAAAGCATCAGCAAGTTATTGCTTATGTGGAATACAAAGAACTTTGAGAACAAGGTAATGTGTGTGTTAAAAATGCCTACTTACCATTAAATACTATAAGTTCATCTCTGTAGTACTCCAACTCCAAATACCATCAGTTAAATTATTACTGGTTGATATGACATATTCTTCACACAGCTCTTAGACAATACAGTGACCATTTTTTAAAAAAACAACTGGTAGTTATGTTGTGATAGTCTCAGAATTTGAGCCTTCATCAACACTTTTGCTTGTGCTTTAAATTGTTTCCGTTAGTTACAATCTAACTCTTGAAATTTGCCATCTAAACATGTAAGAGGACCTTGTCACTTTATTCCTTTATTTTAATGGTGCAGATTATTCACGCAGTGAAATTTAAAAACTTATTCTTTTCTTCCAAAAGAACCAACTCAGGTGACCTGAGCAATATCAGCAGAGAACAAATTAAAGGAAATATTATTAAAGAGTAATTTATGGAGTGGTTTTAGCAGCTCTTAAAGAAAATGTCGCAGCTCTTTATACCCTTATTGTATCTAAATGACTAATTTGTTTAATTCTGCACAGGAAACAGTCCATCCATTTTAAATAACTGTTGGATACAAAAGTAATTTACACTCATGTTTGCTGAGCTATGTGCGTCTATTTTCTGGTGAAAATATCACTCTGCAGCCTTGGAGCTGCTCCCGCTCCCACAGAGCTGTAGCCATACTTGGGTTTTGGTGCTTTGCATGGAGGCACTGATCCCACTGACTACTAACACAATACGAACTAGGAGGTGATGTGGGTGAAGGAAAACAGGACACATGGAGACTGGGTGAGCATAGGGTATTCTGTAGGTCATAGGTTGTGACCTAGCTGTGATAAATTTAGTTTAGAGAACAAACCTACAACGGAAATATCAATGGACACCAATTTTTGTATTTTTTAAAATCTTATGGCTCTTGGATGCCATGTGTGTTATTTTCATGCCTATGGCTGTCTTTGCTGTGTAATAACAAAAGAACAAGCTCAACCTGTTCCTTGGGACTACTGCACCTTGAGTGGTAACTGACGGCATTGGGACTCTAGCCTTTTGCTTCATTATCAACCTAAGACATGGAATGATCATTTTGAAACTTTATGTCATATCTTATCCCTCAATTAATTTGAGCTTGCCAGAACTTTCATTCTCTGGGTGCAACTTATTGCTCAAGTAATGTCAGAATAATGTACATACATAAGCATTCTTTCAATGCTAGAGTGGTTCTTCTGGAGTTTGGATGATAAACACTTAGTCAGAAGTGTGAAGCAAATGTGACATGACCAACACAGTCTCAAATCATGATGCTGGTTGTGAAGGAGACTGACTTAATTTTCTGCAGACACGAACAGCAACTGCAGTGAAAACTGAATGTCTGACAAGCAGGTTGCAATTTGAGTAACAGTCTTTTTACCTCTTTTGTCAAAGTATCAGTTTTGCTGAAATCATTCATTTCAATGCAGTGTCCGTCAGGAAAGGCTTCTCAGGTACAAGAGGTCTCACCCAAACCAGTGAATGGCAGAGACCCAGCCCAGAGTAGCCAGAGGCCCAATAATGTGGGCAATTGCACTAGGTATGAGAAACCCAGCGCTAGCTCTAGACTTGACCATCTTAACAGCTAATCTATAGATGGTGTCTCTCATATGTGGCTTGGCAAATAGTAGGATTCTTCATTTAAATATAGCTATCCAGGCTCCTGTGTATCTGTAGTCTGAATTAAGCATTCTAGATTGCAGAGGTGATATCCTAAAATGGCTATCTAAAACACCTATGCTCTCTTACTCTTTGGAATGGTCTGTTTCTCCTTACTTTATATAAAGAGAGCAGAGACAAGTAGCTCAAACAAGAAGTAAGGCATTTAGGCATATAATTTACTGAAGTTGAGTGAAATAGATCCCATCTCCCAATTAATAATATTGTGTCTTGAGAGGACTTGATCCAGGATGAAGGACTGAGAGTGCTCCATTCTAAAATGGCCAAAAGCCTCATCCTAAAGAAGAGAGAAGGCTTCCTGTTGGGTTCTGAGCTGAGGACAGGTGACAAAAATTGGAAAGAATAAACACATTGGGCAGCAGAAATTAACAAGAAGACAATTATGGAGCACAGTTGTAGATCTCCAATCTGTTCAAATATAACTGTCCGAGGGAAATCTGATGGCCTATGAAGTAAGGTTTGTGGAAGTGAATTAACGAAAAATTGATTCCTACTAATAAAGCTCAACAGATGCACGGATTATCTCGACAGACACTGAAAAGTGGTTTGAAAAATCAGACCAAAAGCACAGAGATCTCTGCAACTACAAATGTCGCTTATTGGTCTGATAAAGACAGGTTTATTTTCCTCAGATTCATCTTAGGTCTGTTACTATTTCACCCTAGCAGTCCTAGGTGTTACAGTAGTCCTTTGCCTTGCCAGGACTCTGATACCTTTGGCAGTTAATAAGTCATTAAGTTGCTGAGAGTCTATAAAAAATGTATCAATGTTTCGGATGTCCCAAGAGTCCTATATTTAATAAAAGACTCCCATTAGAAGTGAAGCATTTAAAATACAATACACTTTCTAAAAGAACTGGAAATAACAAATATCCTGCCTTGGTTGGTTCTTTATGAAAACTAGATTGCTCCCTCCACCAAGAGTTTTAAAAGAAAAAGAAAATAATTAACATATTCTGGTTTTCCTGATTGTTCAAAGACACATACTACAAATGCACACACATTTTAAAGGTAGCTAAAACGCTGTCAGCTCACAGAGAAAATGACTGCAGTAACAGGGTCCGTGGGAGCTACACTGCCCAACAAAGGCAACACAGCATGTATGTACAGAGCTGCTTTGCTACAATCCCCAAAGTCCTCAATCAGTGTAACTGAACAACAAAACCCTGCTTATGAAACCATGAGAGCCAACACAGGCACTGCTTGTTCTGCTGGCCACACCTACAGGAATTACTTTGTGGGGGGCGAGGAGGGGGGCTGTCTTACACTGATGCTCATGTATTTCATTTTTTAACACAGCACATGCCAGTGCCTGCCTAGTCATCATTCACGTAGTATTTGCCTGGGAGAAACGAATTATAGGTGTACAATGCAAGGAGAAAAGCGGGTAAATGTTGCCTCTTGATCCAGTTTGAGCTGAAACATATTGCCCTGGAAATTGCTCCTCAGCAATGGTCCTTTACGTGGCACATTTTGAATAACTGGAAAAAAAAATCTTTCTCATGATTTCTACAATACACATCAGAGACCAAATCCTGCCTTTGCCTCTTTTGCTGTAGAAGTATCCTGGCAACAGAGCCAGTGCTGATGTTTTATGTAAGGATTTCTGGGCTTCATCCTTTTCTGCTTAGCTGTGTAGGAAAGGCACTAAGCGTTAGGTCATTGCTGACAGATGCAATGTTGTGTGGAAGGGATGAGCAAGGCTCGTACAGCATGTGATGGCAATGGCCAGGGAGTAATGCTGCAGACCTTTGGCGAGCCGAGAGGGGAGAGCAAGATCCAGTCTTACCCCACGCTCCCTGGTGCCCTCCTTGTACACGGGGATGGATTCTGCACAGGAATTTACCCTTACACGTAATGTTAGGCAACAACTACAGAAAAGCATGTGGCAAATATATCCTTGATGGGAAGATATTCTATTCGATATACTTTCTAATGCAGTAGAAGAAAAAAAATATAGAGAGAGTCTGTAGTATCAAAATCCTTTTTACAGTGCTTAGAAGATTAGGTAATGGATTTTTTGTTTCGTATTAACCTATACATTTAGAGAACTTGCAATATTCCATTTTATCTTCTCATCCATATGATTGTAACTACAGACTTCTACTTCAATAATTTGTTCCTGAATTTCTAAGTTCACCAAAAAGGATTCACAGATTTACTTCTCAGAGAGATATAAAAGTCTAAACTCTTTAATTTCCTACTTGAACAAAAAAAATCATTTCTTAAATGGCATTTCAGAATAAAAATGATTAAGTACAGTAAAATGATGACTCTTGCTGAAATGTTGAAGGGGAAGCTGATTACCTGCTTGGGAAAAGGCTGGAGTGTTCTCACTCAGGATACCAGTCAGTATTTTGAGCCTAGATTTTTCTGAAGAACGATGATCCAAGGGGTAAAACAACAGCTGGCTTTTAAGACTAGGCATCTGAAACCTTTATAAGCTTTATGCAGGCTCTGGAAGGGGTCCTTCCTGGTAGTATTGCCAGCTAAGTTTCATCGGCATTGCCACAAATTTGATAATATGATGACAACTTTACCCTTACACAGTATTGCTAAGATTTCATAACAATTTACAAAAGCTCACTTCATAATGTGGTGAACTCTCTTGTGAGTATCACCATTTGAGAACAAGGAGACTTGAAACACAGAGACTGGATTCAGTTCTCTAGACTCCCTCTATAGTCAATGGAGAGAAATCGGCACTTGTGATTGATTTCCTAACCTAGAAATCTCAAAGAGATCACATGAAGTGTATTCAGAAAGTAGATATTTTTCTCTTTGGTCTATAAAGAGGGTTCAAAGTGACTAGTTCAGAGACAGATATCTTTACAGTAGCTGAGGTAAGTGAGATGCATCCCAAAAACGGAGGTTAAGTAATTTGGTTTAGACTTGACAGAAATCCTATTATTCAGGATTCCTGGCTTTCAGTCTTGCAACAACATCCTTACCTGAACATGTATATTCTCACTGCAGAAGGAGGTAACTGAGGACTCTGTGAATAACAGAAATGCATTGCAAAGTAAGAAGGAAGAACAGACCTGGTGTTACTGTCACGTCATTTCCATTGACCACAGGTCTTTCTTCCTCTTCTTCCTCCGGTGTTTCAACACCCGTCTTCTCCATATTGCTCACAGACTTATTCCTTTTGCGTTTGCCTTCAGCCCCGGGAGTGGCACCTGGGAGGATCTGATCTGTTACATTTAACAGCAATGGAGCTGGTTCCGCTGGAGGCTTTGGAGTGCCGTAATAGTTGTCTGAAAAGAAAAGAAAAGGAATAACATGTAAATTTGCAGAAATACATCTACTGCTTCTTCTTCTTTTCGCTTAGATTAATTGGATTATGTGAAGTAGGATCTGATTAATCAGCGAATATAAAGATTAGTTTAGTTCAAAATGTTTTCTGTGAAGTTAAATATTCACCTTTCGTGAAATGGTAATTAATTTTCTTAGTGGTAATCAAATCCTACTCACAAGTATATACCATATCAACACTTCCTGAAACTTTAACAGGGTAAGTTAACATTCTTCTCATCCAAATACCTGACAAATAGGCAGGATAACAGGGCTGTTTTCTTACATCAAACTGTTAGTTAGGACAAATTAGATTTGTAATATTTATGCCACAATACCAGAGATTCTGAAGGATAAAAAGGGCCATAAAAGTATTGGCTATTTACTATATTATGTCATTTTCACAGTGCCCCCAAAATCTCTCACCTGCTTAGAAAGTAAATAATCATTCAAAGATTCAGAGATTTGCAGTTTTGAGTAATGCTTGCACTATCTCATTTTTCATATTTGTCAAATTTTTGCTATTCACGAGCAAAGGTCCAGATTTGTAATGGTTAATACTAATATATTTTCAAAGAAAGTTGAAATCTTATGCATTAGGGCTTAAAATAATCTCAAAATACTAAGGAATTCTGAGAAGATTTAAGGTGGCTGACAGATTACTCTCTATTTGTCTCTCATGAAATTTCTGGCAACTTCTTCTGAATCATCTACTTTCTGGTAGAAGGATTATTAGATTAGATGGACGATGATCTGATCTTTTCTATCAATATCTGTATGCTTGCATTTCTAGCACATTTGGTCGCAAAATTGGTTTCTTACTGATACCTCAAATTTCTCTTAAAAAATGTGGTTCAAAAATAAAATAGTAAAATAATAAAATAAAAGAATATAAAAAATATTAGCAAGTCCTCTCTAGAAGCAAACATAAAGCATAATATAAGACATGAAGATAAAAACATGCTATTTATGCAGTTATCTTTTTTCAACTGAAAGTTGCATTGAAGGGCGGTGAACACGATGCCTTACAAATAGATTTTCAGCAGTTAGTACGGGAAACTAAAAATACTGGCCAGCTCTGAGAAACTTTCTAAAGAATAAAGTACATATGTAAGGATATTAAGTTGATGAAGGTATTTGTAGACTGTATGATCATTTTTTAATTCTTATCCCAAAATTTAGGGCTTCTGCACCATCAGGTAATAGCAGTAACTTGCAAAAATTATTTTGACCACATATGAGTGTGACACAGATAAAGATATATGCTATATCTGCACAGTAAACCTTCATGAGATGCATTTTGCAGGCAGAGTAAAAATTATTTCTGGTACTAGTATTCCTGTGGGTTTCAATGAATTACAGTGTTCAGCCACACGACCACCTCAATACAGGTAAGTAATTGAGCAGTCTTGCAACTACTGAATACTCTATGAATTTTTCTCAGTGGTTTAGCAAAACAATATTCATAACAGATATTTCTGTAATTGTAATACACTAGAAAAATTTACTGTGTTAAATGGCCCTTGAACTCACTCTGGGCTTACGGATGGCAAAACGAAAATATGACTCTCTGAAGATTTTCTTTTGATTGTATGAGATGGCAGCAGGTTTAACAAAGAGCCCTGATGGCAGTAGGGCAAAGAGTTGTGCCTTTGGATGGCTGTCTGTGACCTGCTCTCCCACAGTCTGCAGGAGGTTTTTGTGACTTCCCGGGTTAAAGCAAGGGAGAAGGTTTGGGGGTCTAAGGGGGGAAGGGAAATCGACATTGATCCACTCACAAAACTGTATCTCCAAAATATGTCAAAATCAGATCTGGTTGCAGTCGAACCTCTAAGCTCTGACAGTGCAGGGTGTTTTGAGAGTATCTGAAAAACAACAGTCTTGAAGGCAGTGTTAGCTGGAAGTCTATTTTCATATTTCCTTAAGAGCATGTTATCTTTATTGGGGAGATTGCATGTCTGAAATATTATGTATTTTGAAAAAAGTATTCCTCAATTTAAAAAATTCCTCACTGACCTAAGCCGTTTTACCAGTCTGAAAGTTACTCAGTGCCACAAATGCCTTAAGCTTCACAAAACTTGTGAGGTACGCACTGATTTCCACTGATTTCATAATATTCAGCACACAAATCCCAGGGTTATAGGACCAGTGTGATACAGTGAAACTAAAAGCATGGTACCCTGCCTTTTTTCCTTTGTTCTTAGTTTCGCCATTGTCATACAAAATCGAGCACAGTAGTAATTAGCAGTAATGCTAATATCCTGAAGAGTAGATAAGATATTTCAAATTAAGGACATGCTCATTCTATTTTTGGGTATTAAACACTTTTTCACTTCGACTGACTCTATGCATTAGTGGGAGACAGAGACAAAAGTCATAACAAAAAAATCTCTATGAATATCACATATATAAAATATAAGAATCAAAAATGCACATTTAAGATTAGGAGCCAAAGAGGATTTCACTCTTTCAGTTTCAAACTGAAAATGCAGTATAATTTCCAACTTCTGTCCTCTAACATTACGTGTCATGTGCTTTATGATGCAGTAACCATTGATTTGAAAGTGAGTTTTGCATTATTAGTTGTTATCTATCTATCTATCTATCTATCTATCTATCTATCTATCCACCCTTAATTCAAATATATTCATAAGCAGTGCAAATAAAAATAAGAAACTGGTCCACAGATATTGACATAATTGGAGCATCATGAAAATGATGAAAAGAATCTGTACAGATCCAAAGGAAAAAATATATAGGATGAGAGACCCAGCCATTTCAGTGAAGGAGCAATGCTGCATTAAAGGAAAATTACCATCAATGTAAACTATATGTTCCATCAAAAAGAGTTTCTCAGTGTCTTGAAATTCCTTGCCTAAACCTTAGAGGATTAGAGCTAATGGGAGACTCTCTCATAAAGCCTCAGCAATTGTCATATGTAGGCATAATGCAGAGACTAAATGTTTAAAAACCATAACTTTTGTTGCAATTATGGTTGGAAAATCTCTGATAGAAACAGCTCTTTTTCATCTTGCCTGAGCAAAGGACAGGGCTGGTTCAAGATGTTACTGTTGAAACACTAATCATAAGGTACTGAAATTCAGCTTCCTGTAGGTACAAAAAGCACACCAAATAAATAATATCAATTGTGTTTCGTTTAAAAAAGGAATTAATAAGAAAAAAAAGAAAGCTCACTAAAAGAAAACATAAATCCCGTGCTCATTGGCAGTCAAAAAACCCAGCAGTTCGGAGCTTTAAAAAGAGGAATGGAGCACAAAACAGAAAACACCTTTATAGCACTACACAAAACTACATAGTACCCTCCCTTTTGTATACTGCCTGCTGTTCTGCTTCTTGCCTCTCAAAAATTACATGGGGGAACTAAAGAAGGGCAATTAAAGCTTGGAACTGCTTAAATTGATTTGGAGTTTTCAGCTTGGAAATGGGACAACTGAAGGGGGATATGGCAGATATGTATAAAATCAGGAGAACCCTGGGAAAGTGCCTAGAAAATAAATGAATGGATGCTTGGCTTCTCACTACATGGGAACAAGAGGATGCCCGGTGAAATCAGCAGGTTTAAAACAAGCAAAAGAGGTGGATTTTTTTCACACAGCATAAGAGAATAGCGGCATTCACTGTCACATGCTGCCAGTATCATAAATACAGTCAAAAAGTAATTATACAAAGTCATAGAAGAAAAAAACCATGAAAGCCTATTAAATCTAAAGGTACAAATTCTGAATCAAGAGTTCTATACAGTACAGGTCGGTGGAGCGCAGAATGTATCTTTCCATGCCTTCCTTGTTCTTATATTTTTTGCCTTAACATCTACCAAGGGGCAGTAGTAGAGACAGAGTACAGGGCTACAGTTTCCCTTGGTTTGTCTCAGTGCAGCCACTCTCTTACTCAGTTGCCTCCTCGTTGCACTTAAAAACTGCGTGCATGCTCCTCTGCCACCCCAGCACAAAGTCAAGAGGCCAGTTTAAGCCAGCAGAGCTTAAGCTAAGCTCTTTGCACTGGACCTGACTAAAAGCCTTCCTGCAGACAGGCAGCGCAGACCGAGTATTTAACTGCGGAAAACACACCCCTGTTTAATCCATCTTGCTGCTGTGCCTGATTGCCTCAGTGGTCCCAGCCTGTTTCCGCGTGCAGCTGAACACTGAAGATGGTCTAACTCAACCTATTTGACTCTGCTGTTGAAAGATTGGAAGCCATGGCACAGTTACAATTACCAAGTATTCCTTGCCACCCCTAAGGTGTATGAAAAGGTCTACCTGACTCTGCAAAGAGGGAGTCAGAGAAAATTACTGGGGAGGTTAGCCCTGATGACAGAGACCAGATCAGGAAGTCAGAAGCAGCACAAAAAGGAGAAAATGAGGAGGACAAAGCAGCTATTTTTTTCCTTAACCTGAGCTCACCTATGTCAGGAAGTAGTAAGACACTTATTTTATTGATGAAGTGTTTGATGATGAAGCAATAGATCCTAACTTGTTTCCTGAGGAAAAATAAGCCCTTATGGAAGAAAAAAAAAAGATTTGGATGGTAGTAAAGAAGCAGAAGAATCACGCTGAAACGATAACAAGACTCAGGTCTGGTGACGGTCACTATACTGATGTGTTCAACACGCAGTGATCCCAATTACTGGAAGCGGTTGTAAATGTTTCTCCCACAATGTTGTGCTCCACTTCGCACTACGTTGCAACACCTTCACCGCCACCCCCCACGCCCCCTCTCTCCTTCTGCGAGGAAAGACCCCAAAATGCAGCATAGAGCGGACATCTCCATTTTCCATCCTTCCACACAGGGAAGGGAGAGGAAGGGCTTTTTGCCAGGTCAGCATCCCTGGCTGTGGAGGAGGACGTACTCCCTTAGCTCCTGGCACTGGCCAGCCTGAACCACCAGATTGTGGAGGAAGGGGGTTATTGCTGGGAGAGTCCTTGACTCCTGAAGCTCCACTGATCTCATCTAAGAAATGAAAAAGTCTAGTTTAAAAATGTAAGCATTATGAAAAGTTAAAAGCGGTGCTGAGGAATTAGGAAATTATAGTAAGAATGAACAATCAGACAGAAAACGAGAGGTGTGCCAGAGTCAAAAGCTTTTAATATGAATACTTCCAACTATGACTCAGATTCTGAGCCCAGAATGAGATACACATTCCTTTTCACACTTATTTTTAGAGTGGAATGAAACAATACCCAGCTACAAATACACCCCTGCTTCTGCTTATTCAGCACCCTCATTTAGATAGATCTGTCTGTACTGTTTATACAATTTTGAATTGCTGAAGTATCAGTCAAAATTGTGTGAGTGAGCCACAACTCTAGGAAATGAAAGAAAAACTTTATTTTTCAGTTAGTAGAACAATAACTGCAAATGTTGTAATGAACGTTAAAACTTTACATTCTGCTTTTGTGTTCACTCACTAGTGAGGGCAAAGTACTCTGAAGTCTAATTGTTGTATGAATATAAGAGTTACATTTGATATTTTAACAGCCCACAAACAAATAGGGAAAAATAATGGATTGCAATGGTATACAGAGTTTTAGGTAGGCAGAAATTAGCTTAATTTTTAATTAAAATAATAATGTGAATAAATGTGAATATTTTATTATTTGAGTCAAAGATTTTATGATTTGATTCAGAGATGATAGCTGCATTTGTTTATGACTAGAGGCCCATCGCATACATCAGGAAGCATCTGTTTATAATCTATGTCTGTTTATAATCAATGTCCAGATGGAGATCAGTGACAAGTGGTGTCCCTCAGGGGTCTGTATTGGGGCGAGTACTGTTTAATATCTTCATCAATGACATAGACAGTGGGATTGAGTGCACCCTCAGCAAGTTTGCAGATGACACCAAGCTGAGTAGCGTGGTTGACATGCCTGAGGGATGGGATGCCATCCATAGGGACCTGGCCAAGCTCAAGAAGTGGGCCCATGTTAACCTCATGAGGTTCAACAAGGCCAAGCACAAGGTCCTGCATCTGGGTTGGGACAATCCCCAGTATCAGTAAAGGCTGGGGGATGAAGGGATTGAGAGCAGCCCTGTGGAGAAGGACTTGGGGAGTACTGGTGGATGAAAAGCTGGGCATGAGCCAGCAATGCGCGCTCGCAGCCCAGAAGGCCAACCGTATCTTGGGCTGCATCAAAAGAAGTGTGGCCAGCAGGTTGAGGGAGGTGATTCTGCCCCTCTACTCCGCTCTCATGAGACCCCACCTGGAGTACTGCGTCCAGCTCTGGGGCCCCCAGCACAGGAAAGACAAGGACCTGTTGAAGCCAGTCCAGAGGAGGGCCACAAAAATGATCAGAGGAATGGAACACCTCTTTTATGAAGAAAGGCTGAGAGAGTTGGGGTTTTTCATCCTGGAGAAGAGAAGGCTCCGGGAAGACCTTGTTGTAGCCTTTCAGTACTTAAAGGGGGCTTATAAGAAAGATGGGGACAGAAATTTTAGCAGGGCCTCTTGCAATAGGACAAGGGGCAATGGTTTTAAACTAAAAGAGGGCAGATTTAAACTAGGTTTAAGGAAGAAATGTTTTACAATGAGGGTGGTGAGACACTGGAACAGGTTGCCCAGAGGGGTGGGAGATGCCCCACCCCTGGAAACATTCAAGGTCAAGTTGGATGGAGCTCTGAGCAACTTGATCTAGTTGAAGATGTCCCTGCTCATTGCAGGGGGTTGGACTAGATGACCTTTAAAGGTCCCTCCCAACCCAAACTATTCTATGATTCTATTCTATAACGAAGGTGTCTGAACATCATCTAAATAATAAGAAAAAACAGGTTTTGGAAGCAAGAATGAAAGGAGATCTGAAAACAATGTCTCCATCTGTAGTGACCCACAGCCTGCAAGCCCTGAGATGTCAGGCTCAAGTCTGCTGCAGTCTGGAGTCCACGCACTGAGCATTCTGGCAACCTCCAGAAGACAGCAGGAAAGAAAGCCTGTGGTTTTGGTATTGCTTAGGGCAGACTCATCACACTGGCAGCATAACCAGCAGGGTAAGATCATATGTGGTTGGTAGTCTCTCAAACCTTGCATTAAATTTTCATGGCCAACATAGCCCAGGTGAATGGGTCGCAGACACCTTCTTTGAAGGATTTGCTATTGTTTGCAACGGACGTTGAAGACAGGAAGGATTCCTAAATACAGGCTCCATGGACCTCCTAAACTTTGTGTAGACCTCCAGGAGCCAACCACGTGGCATCATAATGCTCTCACTTCACTGTGCTGTCAGATCCACACATCTCTTTGCTGTGGAATTACGTTCAATTGATTGGCATCTTCTTATGAAATTATTTTATTCTAACATTTCTGTACTTAACCTTTACTTATAATTTAGAACATTCCTTTGTATGTCATGAAACATGTACAAATACACAAGTATAGAATATTTTAAAACTGAAAAAGCCCTCTCTCAAAATTCTTACAACCATCTTATAAAATTCCCAAAGAGGAAAACAGTACATAGACATTGTTAAAATATAATTAGTGATGTATTTTAACAAAATTCAAGACAATTACCACCTCCTTAAGGAAGCCTAGCACACTTCTTTTCACCCACTCACCCTGAGTGAGTAATTTATTTTGACGGGTGACTATACTATAATTAGGGCTTTTTTAATCATTGCTGTAAGGCTGGGTGAGTAGATTTTGTTCTTGGGTTCATACATTTTCATGATGGTTTTGCAATGCTGCTTGATGGATCAAAGTTGCAGAACTCTTAGTGCAGTGCCCAAGTAAGCGGAATTAAAAAATGAAGCCTTATAAAACCTTTAGATTTTAGATTTACATTGGTATTATTTTTACTCATGATCTTGTGTCATTAAGATGGCAAAGAGGCCAGGAAAGGCCGTAGTTCAGATCTCTCAGGATTTAGGGGGAAAAAAAAAGTTATTAAATATAAGTTCATGATTATGTTTTTCAACAACAGCTTTTAACTTCTATTGTGTTCTCTGAAATACTTACATGCAAAGTTATACTTTTACTAAGATCTTCGCTGCTACTTTTTTTTTCTCTACTTTTAGCCAGAGACTGCAGATCCCAGAGAAGTCTTTGCCATTCTTTTTCTAACTAAGCCTTTGAATCCAGATTGCTTAGTTCTCTGAGCCTCGCTGTTACATTAACGTCTGAATTAAAAATACAAATTAAAATTTATTTACTTTGGGAGTGCTGTCAGAATGAGTTACACATGATATACAGAACTAATTCCATACTTGTTGGATATAGAGATCCCCATGGCTACTTGTTATAAAGTCTGTTTTTCACCCTTGCTATTTTCTAACTGTACTGGGTTTTAGCTATGGGTAAAGCTACTCAAAAGGAATATTTTCCAGAGATCTCAGGGTTCTGCTAGAACAGAGGGGTCAGAGTTATTGCCCATGCATTTCCAACAAACACTTGAGCATTCTCTGGCAGGGGTTGTCCAGCTGTTTCCCAGAGGCAGCGAGATTTTTGATGTCTTGTGTTGCTGCGACTCTTCCCCAGGCAGAATTCTCATTTGGGTTGGTCTCTGCAGCTTCTGCTCGCAGACATTAGGCAGATATGCTAACTTCTGTGTCAACTAATGACATTTTAATAACTGGCTTCAGGATTGTCTATTCATCTACACTAAAATTAAATCACTAATTATAGCTGTGGATTTTTGCCCAAGAGTGTTCTGGCCCCCAATGAATGCAATCGCAGAGGAAGTTTCTAAATTCACAAATACAGAAATGGAAACAGACGGGCTGTCAAACCTCCCAACATGACAGACCTGCTCTTCTCTTACTATCGGACCCCAAATACCCCCAGTAAGAATCTCTCTTTTCCAGACAGACTGGGAAAGACTGTAAAAGTAAGGATATATAAGTTTGTTTCAATTTCTTAATTGACATTTTTGAAGATAAGTATCAGTAGCGAATCATTTTTGTAACCTTAAGGTACTGATAGAGTATATCAGATCTGCATAGGGGATGACTTAAAACAATTCTGATTTTCAGAAATTCTGAAGACCCCAAAACTAACGCATACAAAGTTAATTCTCATTTTAAAAAATGTTTTCCTCAGAGATGTCACTTTATGCTTTAGTGTATTTCAGAGAGTTCAGACTCCTAAGTTTTCTTCATCTCTGTTTCCATAGTTCCATTTTACATCGCTGCTTTTTTTTAACTGAAGTATCCTTTTTTTTTCCTTTCTTTTTTTAAGTACTAGGGTGGTTTTATCCTATAAAAATTCTGCATTGTTGATTAATTTTTTAGCTATTTGCAGTAGCTCATCTACACATTTAGGCACATATGCAAGACTAATCCCTAAAAATTCTGTGTAAGAGTACAAGCAGCAAGTAGAAAAAACAATTTTACCTTTACAGAATCAGATACTGCCTGAACTGTTTTCATCAACCCTTTAATTCTTACTAAGACCAAACCATGTGAACAGATACAACCCTCTTGAGCACTAAATCTCTCACAGTCAGGAAATAAGAGTTCTCCTGGCAGACCTGGGAATCCCATGGGTTGAAGGTGTAAATACATTTCAGATAAAGTAACTATAAACCATCCTGCGTTAAGTCCAGGTGGAGGTGGCTACGGAGAGGGAACTGTCTTGCTTTGAGACTCCTCAAAGATTAAGGTCCTGACCTCATTTCTCCCCAAAATTTTTCGAGTTTGTATTTCCCTCTGAGAAGCAGAACTAATCAATTTTAGATAATGGCCTAGAAGAGAGATGACTGCTTATCAGATGCAGCAGTGTGCTGCATGCACTGCACATCATCACAGATCCCCCAACCACTAGCAAATATGAAGTGACCTTTAACTTCCATGTTTTGATCTTATACTGAGCACAGCATACCAGAAGTGGAAAATCTAGATAGAGCTCTTTAAAAGGCTACTCTTACTTATTTAAGGAAAATTGTGTCCCTTTGGACAGGAATTAATGATTAATACAAAAGGGCATTTGGACTTGACAAACGAGAATCACAGAGGTATGAATGCAGGATATTGGAGCAAGACTGTGCAACAATAGAGCTTGATAAATATGTTAGGAACTATTTTATAGTATTTTGCACATTTTAAAGCAATTCTGTCATCTGACCTCATCTTCTAAAAGGCAATAGTACAATCTGAAACCTCTACGTTCCCATAAAATTCCTAAACAGTATATTCTTTGCTGCAGCTAAGCAGAGATACAGAGATACTTCCTCCCACAGCACATACATCTTTTCTGTTGTGAGCTGGCTGTTGTCTGGATTCAGCCCTTGAGTAGTCACTTGTCATTGTATCTGATCCCTAAATGACAAGAGAGAGTAGGTTTTTAACTCATTTCACTTTTGCTGCTTAGAAGTTAGGTGTCTAGTTTAAAGTAACCAGCTCTCTCTACCCACCTGCCCTCGGTAGAGATCTTAGGTGGGATGAATTGACCTCTGGAACTGTACACGTTTTTGGCTGCTGACCTTACAAGAAGGTCCAGACACCTTTTAGATGGCTAATGATATATGACATGATTCAGACCTTTAATAACCAAGGTCCCAACACACTGAATCATGCTATTACTTTCTGCCATCATTTAAAGATTTAGGCTTAACAAACTATGAGATTGCCTACTTCCCTTGAACTCTGATTTTGTATAATTTATACATTATTGCTAAGGTTCTTGTAGAAATGAAAGTCCTTTGCCATATTAGAGAACAGCTTGCAGCAGAGTCCCTCCCTTTTGACAGTAGTGCGTACATGGTTTTACACCCCTACAAATGATCTGGAAAGGAAATACGTGAAAAGACTAAGAGCATTTCTAGACAAAATTTTATCTAGTTTAGTCTGGGCCACAGAAGTGGATGTTTCTGAAGCTTCAGAAGGACTAAAAAAAAGAAAAAGATACAAGTGTACGGGAAGGCATCACATTAGATGAACTTTATTATTGATAAATGCAAATCAGGGAACCGTCAGGTTATAAAATGACTATCCTTTCTAGAGAGATACTGACATTACTGAAGACAGCTCATTGTACAGTAGCAGCTTCCTTCTGCTAAATAATAAACAAAGCTAGAACTGAAAACTGGAGGGGAGCTTATGGAAGGAATAGAATGATGTGTAATGCAAATGTTCAATAATGTGTTTAAGAACTTTATTGCATGCAGTGTTGGCCCAGACTTTTTTAAAGAAAAAAAATTATAGAAATAAAAGATGTCGTGAGAAAAGCAAAGAAAATTATAAACTTCCTATAATAAAAACCAAATATACTTCAGTTGTACAAATAAAATGTATTTATGTAATAAGGTGGTAAAAAGGAAGGGATATGATAAAAGTAAATAAATACAAAATTGGCATAAAATTAAAGATGAGAAATTGAAGGTCAGTGAGAGGAAGCATTCAAAATGTCTTAAACTGTAGAACTTCTGAAGTTTTTCAGATCAAGTTTTGAGTCAAAAATGGGAATGAGTTTCAAGAACATACAGTTACTATACCAGAAATTTTTGAGAGATTACCCACATGTTAAATCAATCCATAGTTGCTACAGATCTATCTGAAAATGCTGTGTGTAGGGGAACAGGGACCAGGTGAAGTTTACTCAAAAATGTATATTGTGGATGTCTCATAATCCTGAGAATTGCCTGATCTGTCTTTTGCCTGAGACAAGATACTGAATTAATGCCCCCACCCCTGGTTTGATCAGTACTGTCTTTCCTTTTTTTCATAGGAATTTAGCTTATTTTAAAAGCTGCACTTATAGACACCTTATACAATTTCACAGTGGCATTTTATCTGGGTTATAGTTGGAAACCTGTCATCTCCAACTTCCTTGACAACCTCAAGAAGGCACTCTAGACTGCTAAATTCATCTGACATTTTCTTCAAACTTGTTTTTTGAGAAAAGAAGAGATCCCTGTAGTCAATCATTTTTTGTATTCATTTATTCAAGCTGCTACCAGAGAAAGTTATCTTGCCAATTGGAGAGGTGCGTAGGGAATCCTTGCCTTGTGTGCCTAAAAAGGCATCTGCAGATTGTCCTGGATAGTCATCTTGCACAACGTGAATAAATCATATGTTCCCTATTGGTTCTTCCCTTAAGGAGTTGTCAGAATAAATAAAAATACTTCTCAGAGACTCCCAGTAATTCCAGGTAATGAAAATAAACAAAGAAACTTCAAAAAAAAACCCAGAGAAAAATACTATATAAATTCTGTCTTCATCAACAGATTATTATTTTGCCATATTAATGTAAATCATCAGGTTTTTTTAAGCTAATTTGGTATTATAAATCCTAAATACTAAACATTTAATGGAGACTCTGTGTTCCCACTTTCCCTTAAAGCCAGTATGATACCTCTTTCTAATGTGGCATTTTTTTACTCAATTTGCTGTCTACCACTTTGGTCCCTATATGACAGAGATATAGAGCTTTACTTTTCTCATGGGAGTATTAATCTATAACTTTTCTACCAATGAGTTCTTGTGCTATAACAAGGCATTTTAGCTCCTTCTGAGCTCAGTTACTACATCAAGATGCATGATGAGGCAACCCCCAGTTCTGAAAACCTGTCCTAAAAACCAACAATCTACCTGTGTTGTAACACAACTTTCAGCCAGGAGGAAAAAAAAGGTTTAGAAACTAAGTATTTTTGAGTCATTCAGAAAAAGTCAGGTTAGAAAGAAACTAATAGATATTGGGGAATGATGTAATTGATATTTCCTGGGGTGACTTTATCACATGTTAGTAGAAGAACAGAGTAGGGAAAGACAGTCTTGGATTCTCTAACAAATGAACTTGCCACACTTGATGAGGCTTCTCTCTCCTAAACTGTATCATCAGGCCACTTCTGGCATGCTCTTCTTCAGGGCCCACAAATTATAAGCTTCACAGTGTCATTCTTCCAAAAGAGGGAATGGAGGGTCACCTTCATCCAGTAGCTAGGGCATTCTCTGGGAGTGCAAGGTGAGACATTAAATAAACCCTGACCTTCCACTGCCCCTTTTCTTTGGCCACGAGGCTACCAAGTGGCCACAGAAAGTGTCATCACCACTATGAGAACCTGGGCATTTTGCTATGTGTCCAACTCGTATTATGCATTCTCTGAGCTTGGATAGGAGTGCTGTGGAAGTGTGTGGTATATAGGTGCTCCCCACTCATTTCTGAACTATGACAGAATTTAGGCACAAATAGACACTTTGGTCCCAAGGCCATGGAGGTCTCTGCATGCACGGAACTGGAGGAATGCAGCAGCTGTCAGTGCTGACTGAATTAAGTGTTATTGGAGCCAATGGTCCAAATTTTGCCCTTAATTTATGCTAGAAAGATACAACACAAATGGAATTTACATCAGTGAGAGCTGTAGATCCAGCTGATCAACAGCAGAAAGAGTGGTTGTTAGAAGTCAAAGAGAGCTTTCACTTTGTCTCTCTAAGATGACACATAATAATTGCCTGAAGGCAGTTAGACAAGTAATTAAAAACAGAGGTAGAGTAAATGAATTCACCAGGTTGACTGTTTAAATAATTTCAACTGAACAAAAAAATAGCAATAGCTGAAAAATCTGGGCTTTTTTTGTTCTTTGTCAAGGACAGCCAAATGTTTTTGATGCGTGGTCTGCAGAGTCATTACAGATTGAAGCCAATATGCACAACTGTCCAAGTGTTTCTTATCTCTCTCTTTCTTATTGACACACTGTGTTGCCCCAGGCTACTTTTTGTTGGCTGTCCTTGTTTTGCCTGCCTGCTTCATTTCTGATCCTAAAATCCTGTTCTGGGGTAAAAGACTTTTCTACTTTGTCATGGATACCTCTTGACTCTGTCCTGTGAGCCAGTGGAAGCAACAAAGGGAATTAAATGCACAAACATCTGTCTCTGTGTGACTTTATTTTTTGAACACTGCACCTAACGTGCTTTAAAGACTGGTACAATTATACATGTTCCTCCTGTGAAATAAAGAAGTCATAATCTAAAATTCTAAGTGTATCAAATGGCCCAATGTTTTAATTATATCAAAACCTTTACAGAAGAGCTGTCTTTTCCAGAACCTTTATTCCATCATGGAACTACCCTCTCACAGCCACAGATATCAAAGATCTGATTCTCCCTTTGCATGAGCACAGATCAAATACTTTCAGTGAAGTTAATGAATTTACTGTGTTATGAAGGAGATGCTAAGTTCAAGCATTTAAAAAATGCAATTCTGTGAACCAAAGGGGTTTTTTTGGTGATCTTTGAGTGATTACTTATGACAGGATTCACCATATTTACTCTTGTAAATGGCAAATAATTTCTCTTTAATTTTCATTCTGGAAAGAAAATGGTTGGGAAGAGTCACAAAGTAATAACAACCTTGAACACTTAGGCAACACTTCACATTTCAAACCGCTTCAGAAATATAAACCAATTAAGCTGTCGTTATGATTTATGCTAAGGGAGACAAGAAATATATAAACAAAGTCAAACAGAGATGCAGGGCTCCAAACTACAGCTCTGCGAGTTACAAATCACAGAAACAGCTTAGGGATGTAGAGCACAGGGGACTGGGCTAATCCTGGGAAGCAGAAGATAAAACCATGGAGCAGACTGAGTAATAGCTAATACATTATTACCTAGTTACCGGTGAATGGTCACTTCTTTCCATACATGATACAGGATACTTAAGTACACCACTTGGCTAAATAAGCATTATCAGCTGTGCCATTCATTACTGCAAACATCTATTGTTCATTAGCTCATTAATGACTTTCTTGAGATATCTGATTTACAATGCAATCACCCCTAGCAGATCTATCTAAATTGATAACCAAAGGGCAATTAAAATCAGTACTCACACCAGACTATTAGATAGTTTAAGGAGGAATATCTATGCTACTGCTTCCTTTTAAAAGTACATTGTTAACATTAGGAGCATAAATGTTAATTAGAGTGATGACTTCATTCAGCAATTTCTTTTCTACAAGGCCATTTGGATCAGAAACCAGCTCCTCTGTTTGAAAGGGTAAGTTCTTTTTAATTAGGACAGCTACTCCATTGGCACTAGTAATAAATGAGAGAAGAGATAAAGGTCTCACCCACCAGGATTTTTCCATTTTTTGTTTCTGTGTAGCTTTCAGTATTTCAGAAAAAAAAAAGTTTTATTAAGAAAAAAAATAAAGTCTTCATTCTTTTAATGTTAATGTACATATTTTACAAATATTTGCAGCCCAGATATTCTCATATGGTCAGTTTTGAGATAAATTCTCCTCCTTGCATGCTTGACTGGGCAGAGCAGTAGCTTTAGGTCATTGCTATTCCACTGGATCATCCCCCTAAGGCAGGGGTCTGTGCCAGAGTGAGACTAGTTAAGAAAAAGCTTCAAAGACTATTTAATTTCAAGCCTTCTCC
Source organism: Gavia stellata (assembly GCF_030936135.1). Lineage (NCBI taxonomy): Eukaryota > Metazoa > Chordata > Aves > Gaviiformes > Gaviidae > Gavia > Gavia stellata. The sequence continues at coordinate 13,423,300 of NC_082597.1, read as the reverse complement.
GCTTTTGTGCATCTCTCACCCTTCAATCACGCTCTGACCCTGTCAACGCACAAGCATGCAACTGGGAGAGGACAGGCTGCTCTTAGCAACAGTAATGCCCAGTGCCTTGCCTAGTGCTGACCTGAGCTTCAAAGCAAAGGAGTTCTGATTTGAACCTGGAGAAATCAGAACAGGAACGGACAGAAGTAGCAAAAAATCTGTGGGATGGGGAGAAAGAGCAAGGAACACAGGACTGCACCGGAAAGGCAGGAAACCTTTTTCCTCATCATTCTTGCCTAGACTGGAAAAGCCTTATGAACATTCAAAAGGCCACTGCCACTTTTCCCTCTTAAAAGTCGGGATGCATTGTTACAGAGGAGGTCAGATTCTTACCAATTCAGTTCCTAGCAATATTTCTTAACTCTGCTTTTAACTGCTGGGCATGTGTATGCACTGGGCACTGTCAGAGAATGGTCTTGAGTCATCACTAAGGCGAAGGTGTCAGACAAGCAGTGATGGGACAAGAAAGGATGTACCCACCAAGGCATAACAGGAGTTGTCTGTAAAGGTACTGCTTTTAATTCGTACCTGTGATTCTGGGATAAAAGGCAAAGAAGAGCCTACATTTCATGACAGAGGGCAGTGATGAGGCTGCAGTTACACAGTTACTTCACATATCAGAGCAGCAGGGTGCAAAGGCTGATCTTGATACTCTCAGAGGCTCTGAAGTACCATGTTGCTGCAGGTTCTGAGACCCACAGGACACACCCCTGTCCCTGAAAGAGTGAAGGATAAGAAGGACTAGACATGTGTGGGACTAGACGTGGGAGTCAGTCTTCAGCTGGCTGATAGGTACAAATTCCTTCTGGATTCTAGTGCTGGTCTATGAGCTTGTGGGCAAATTAAGTGTGCAAAAGCATGATGTATAGTCCCCTACAGAAAATAATAACTAGCAGACAAGATAGGAATAATCTGTGGAGTAACGTATGCCCTCTCCACATCAGAAAGAATGTCAACTCATGCAGCCAGATGTGTGCACATGTATATACATATGTTATACACATATGTTATACACATATGTTATATATATATGGTAGTAATGTCATGCTTAAGCAAGATTTCTTATGCACCCACATGAGAGAGAGTTTTGAAAGTGCTTCTTAGCTTGTCCCTAACTTGGTCACCATGAGGAAATATGCAGAGGCCCTTGAAGAACAATTTGTTTGGGCAATACCAACAATCTCTTCCTAAGACAAAACACAGCAAGGAACTCCTTTACCCTGACACAGAAGCAGAACAGTATCACTGAAATCAATGTCTTTAATCCTATAAATGACGACAAAGCTGAGTCCCTTATTTCTAAAACCAGTATATTATTTGTTCATACTTATGGCCAGCTAACACTTGGTCCAACTTGTTCGTACAAAACACAATTATGGCAGTCCAAAATTGCAAAATGAATCATTTACTATGAAGTGCGCCAAATTCTGCTCAGCTCTAAAGAGCTTTGATGGTATTGTGGCCCGTTGTTACAGCGGAACTTGAACCAGTATGTCTAACCAGCAAAGTTTACAGAATTACAGATTTGCCAGGTTGAAGCTACTACAAACATCAGAGTAATAACAATGTGATGCAGACATTGCCCCTGCTAGGGCACTAGATATATTCTAAGCAAAATTTATAGTATATCAGAGGAATGTGTAGTTACTACTATAAAATAAGTCAACCATTTAATCCCTGCTATTAATAGTTCACAGTGTCAGAAGATCAAAAGTGACCTGGACATGGAGAATGCACAAGAATGAGATCCTCAGACAGAAGGCAAGATCAAATGATTACTGAGGAAGCTGCAAGAAAAAAATTACAGAGCTACTGTCTGTTCTCATTTTTCAGCTGGATGTCCCACATTAAAAGTGTCAGGATGATCCTAAAAGTTGCTGCTGTGTGCCATTAGTTAAAAAGTGCTATGTTAGCATATACTTCGTCAGTGCCTCCCTACTACAAAGTTTTTGTGTTTTCTTTGGAAATGGTGAATTTCTATGCACATTTTCTGTCCAGAAGAACTACATTTACTGCTTTTACAGATGTCATTGTCACTATATTCACTAACCTTGCTGAGCAAGACCTACTTTTGTGTAAAGTTCCCAAAATAGCTTTTAGACTTCAGCAGTATTGCAAGTTTGGAACAAAATCCAAGGCTAGTGGAAGTTACACCTGATCCCCATCCCTCATTGTTGCCCTGTTACTGGACCATCATCCTTGTTGTTTGTTCACAGGAGTGCTCCTAGCTGATTTTTCTGAAGCAGACCAGAGGGCTGTCAAGCACAACATTCTCTGCTGGCAGATAAATGGGAACTATGGGAAAAAGAGGGGTGGGAGAAAGTGTCAGTGAGCAGCCAGGGTGGCCAGTTCTCCACCAGGGCAGCTGGTGCTGGGGAGGATGTCTGTCAATGCCCCAATGAAGGAGTGAAATCCAGCTGTCATACTGACATAATTAATTCAGCTCAAACACTGTAAAATAAAGGATGTGAGTGTCTTTTAACCCATAAGGTCTTTTTTGCCTCTAGTAGTACCTTGACATCCGACTCTTTTGTACTTTACCTCTAAACCTCATTTAGTTTCTTGCAAGCCTGGATTAAATACAGACATTTCAGGTTAGTAGACAAAAAAGCTTTCTAAATGCAGAACTAAATGTCCTTCAGATGACTGTAAAACAAAGAATGTTGCACACTGGGTGCATTGCAGAAATGAGTAACTGGAAATCCAGACACCTGAATGGTAGTAAGTGGATGTAAAAGTTGTATTGGGTAGATGGGAAAGCAAAAAATCAGGACTGCTTGATTCTGGTAGTACCTCCTGTAACTCGGAATGACGTTTGGGACAGGTAACTGGACCGCTCATATGTCAATACTATTTATGGGAGAGAAAGCTTTAAAACAGAATTAACTGCTTAAACAGTGGTTAGAGACCTTTGGACAAAATCCATTCAGAGATTTTATTTGAAGAAGGTGAAGTACGGATTGCCATGAATATGGATGTTTTTCTCACCCAAGTGATATGTTTTATAATTTGCCATGCTGATTAATCACTTGACTGTATTTTTTAGAAAAAATGAAGATATCTAATTCCTTTTAAAAACATTTTTCCTTGCATTTACATTTTTGCATAAGGACTTTCTTCGTGGAAGCTTTTGAGCTAAATTTAACTTATCTACTACCAATGTAGATGTCAGTCACCAACTGAATAGCAGGCTAAACACACTAATAGCCACATTATTTTACTTTTTCTTACCTCTCCAGACATAAGATTTAATTAGATGAAACTGAAAAGTTAACATGCAGAACTATTTTCTATGAGGAAAGTTAGAAGGTGTTTGTCATTCAGCTGATTACAATTTAATTTAAGTAAAAATTGTTGAACTGAGGACATTTTTTTGAAGGTATAGAAAAATAATCAGATGCAAATTGTTTTAGCAAATCTAGCCCTAAGATTTCACATACTTGCATCCTGATATTTTGTCTTTCTAATTTGGATTACAGCTTCTTGGCAAACATATTGTAAAAGAAGACATTTGAGATTAAGAACCATATTTTTAAAGAACTATTTTGCCCACGCTACTTTGCAACTCATAGTTGTTTCCTATACACGCTGCGAATCTTTATTTTTAAAAACATTGGTACCTATTTAAGCTGACTGAAAATGAAGCAATTTCCTGGCGGATGATGCTCTCTGCAGAGTGGAACAGGGCAGAAAGGACAGGAAGAAAACCAGAGGGAGCTTTTCACTGAAGAGGTCAATGCATTGCACAGCTACGGTCTATCAGAAACCTCTGGCACTGCTACTGTGTTGGGAAGGTGCTGCACTGATAATGCCAAATACCTCTGGCATTATAAAAGCAGAGAGTGCTCCAATGTTCTTTGGGATGTACTATGCAGATTTTAAATGGACATTTTACATTTATAGACTAAACAAACGGTGTGTCCTTCTGGGACAGCCCTATTATGCAGTTGCTAAGCAGTCAAAATCTCATGTGCACATGGCCTATGTGCCGTGCGATACCCAAGCAGAGCGCCTGCATCAGACCCGGGTGTAAATGCACCTGCGCAGGCTCCTAGAACACAGCAGTGCCCCCAAAAGCCGGCTGTGGTGGCACGGGACATGCCTGCACCACACACAATGCCTTTTGGAAATGCCCATTAACCATTCTAGCCCCTAACCGTACTCAGGGTAGCTCTTCACATGCAAAACTGCCTGTCCTATAATGTCACACCGGCGGCAGTACACTGGGAATGCCAAAACTATTAGATGGTCCCATCTGCTGTGAATGCGGAGGATGCCAGAAATAGATTCACCCGTGATGCTATGCAACAGCACTGCACCACGCAAGTCACAACTTCTGACCTGCACTTGGAGAGAAAAAGGACGCCTGTCACAGGATGTCCCCAGCTCTGACCTGGTCCAGGCTGTTGGCGTTTGTCACTCTTGGGCATGTACCAATGCAATGAAGTACTCCTAGTAGCAGGGTTCTGCAGGAGCTAGTGTGACATGAAAGAAGCCGCCTCTCTTCTTCCCTGTAGGAATCTTATTAATTGGTAAGAGGGGATCATATTCAGGTTCTCAGACTGTAAAATATCATGGTACCTTAGTGGACATATCCTTCTGTGAAATTCCCTGAATTAATTGCCATTTGAATTGTTGCCTGCCTTTCAGAAAAAAAATCCAATCTTAGTTTTAAAAATTTAATACACGGTAACCCTGGGTATCTCATTAATTGCCTCCATTGCTAAAAACATGTGCTTTATGTCTAATCTGAACAGCTTCAAGTTACAGCCAGGGGATCGTGTTACGCTTTGGCTGTGAGGCCGAAGAGCTATCTATTACCTGGTATCTGTTTCTACAAACACCGCAGAAGTACTTGCAAAGTGTGACAAAGTCATCCCTTCAGCTTTATTTTGCTAAGACAGAGAGATTCAGTTCTGAGTATCCCACATAAATCATGTTTTCCAGTCCTTTAATACTTCCTATGAACTCTTCTCCAGCTCGTCATCTTCCTGCTTGAACTGCACGTACCACAACTGAACAGAGACAGCCAGGAAAGCCTCAAGCAGCTTCACACACAAAGGTGATGTCACCTCCCAGGTCCTACTGGCCTAATCCTCCACTCTCAGATCATGTTATCTCTTTGCTCTAACACCAGAGTGGGAGCACATATTCAGTTAATGTGGTTTGCTCTGCTCGTACACCATTTAACTGCCACCGATTACGAGAAAAAAAATTATGACCTGTAGAAATATGCCCCAGACTTACTGTTCCTTCATAAAAAAGCTTTCTGTTTACAACGTTTTAGCATTTACTTAGATCATCTAATGCAGGGGCCTCTGAATCAGTCATCTGTCATTTAGCAACCACCCCTCCACTCAATAAAACATCTGTTTACAGATGTTTGGATTTTGGTTTCTAAGACTGTGTAGCATATGATTCAGTTAAACACATGTTAAAATCACACTGAAAGTAATGGCCTTTGCCTATCAGCTTCTACAGAAAACCAGAATTTTTATGTACTATTTTAATATCTACTGATGCATAAGAAAGATGTCTGTGGCGCTGTGTTGCACAGAAGGAGCTGAGAGAATAAAATGAATTAAGCTTAACAGTGACAAGCTAACACAGACAAATACTTTTTTTCAGATATTTTGGTTCCTGATAAGTCATTACTACTGAGAAACCTTCAGAGGGTTGGATGTACAAAATTTTATGTAACAGGAAGACCTATGTCAAAACCTTAGAAAACAATGAAATATATATATATAAAAAAGCATGGATTCCATGGATTGACAACAACTGCATGACAAACTACTGGAGCAAAAATGATACATGAGATAATATTAGCTACCTCTACAGTTTTGTAACTGCAGAATAAATGATATACAATATATTGAATGCATCACAGATCACTGAAACACTGTAACCTTGACCAAGCAAGCACAAAGTCAAATTTCAACTAATCGGACTTTTAACTGATGTAAATATAATTCTTTACACTCACTTTAGTAATCTCTTTTCAAGTGCTCAAGCAAGAGGTATATTCTTATCAAGGCTTTTATCAACATTCCACATTACAGAAAATCCCTAGATATTTTGGCTCCTAGTTAGGCTACCAAAAAAATTGGGTATTTATAATGTATGATTTATTTAAATAAATATTTTAATAAAAACAGTAAAAATACTTACATAGATATTTATATATTTATAGAATATATAATAAATTGTATCCCACCAGTTTTCACTCATCTAGTTGTACAACCACCCAGGCCATAACAAACTTACACATTTGGTTATAGCTATAGTATGTGCTGTAGTGGAAGAAAGATTGGAATCAAACATTTAATCCTCTTGTCCTGCTGCAAGCTACGCTGATATCCAGTTTGTATCTGCTTAATGTGACTTGTTAATGAAGACACCTTCATAGATTATGCTGAGTACACGCTGTGTCAATGACACGTTAATAAATGTACCTGAAAAACTACAGTTTTCACAAAATGACTGAGAAACCCTTAGCATGTAAATTTGCTCAGGCTGTAACCTGATTCTGATACGTGTTCATGAAAAACTGGCTTCCACTTCTCATGTTTATTTTGAGTGGGCAATGGAAAGAAGAAATGTAAGAAGGAAACAAAATCAATGTGAAGACAGCAAGCTTTGATGTTCGGAACTTATTTGGTTTTATTTAGGAATAATTGCAATCTCCACTCACTCTAAAAAGTTTTATGATTTTTAGTGTTCCAAAGGATTGCTCAAAACTTATTATTTATTTAGTACCATTCATCTTCCAGGTTCTTTAATGACTAGAACATCACAAATGAGAGACAGAAAAACCCCATAGTATTATCTAGTTCAGCACCTACTAGTACAGAGTTTTTTTCTTGCACTGCAGTTATAGTGCTTTCCTGAGTATATTTTAAATACAATTAAGGTATAAAATCAATCTTAATTCATCCTTTTTGTATCCAATCCCCACAAAAGAAAGTTAGTTATATAGTTAAGATAAATTCTATTGAGAAAGAAGAAATCAGGTTCTAACAAGTATCGTAATTTGGATAGAGCACTTTGCACATTATTCATCCAGTCACTGGATGGATACTCCAGTTCCTCATAGTGAGAGGTTGGGGGATGTTGCAACTTGGAAGTATTGCACTGAAAGTGATAAAACCATTCAGGTTGCTTTGCTGCCATGGTTCTTTGCTGTCAATATTTCCTCCCTTTAAAGAATGAAGAAAAAATAATACTTTTAGAATGATACTACTGATGCTGCCTCAACTTCCTTTGATGTACAGTTTAATTCTCAATAAGATCTGATCAAAACAAGAATGGCAAAGGAGCTTTAAATGACATAAGGCAATCCAGTGGTGAAATCTCTCATGTGTTCTATAGACTTCATAGCTTTAGACTGGATTTGCATTTGTTCTGGTTTTCATTTCTAAATGAATTATTATTGCTTTTCACAAAATACATATAAATCGTTTTATAAAGGGTTTTAAAGGACAGAATGGTTGAAGACTGTTCAGATTAAGTCAGGAAACCCTTCCAGGGATGTGAGGGTACAAGTGAGGTTGTACAGATAGCTGTGAGCAGAGGAGGACCCTGAAGGACAGTTCTGGAGAGAGTGAAACCTTCCTTGTCATTCCAGCCAGATATTCTCCATTCTGCTTAAATGGTAATGTGCTACAATGATGCATGTTCAGAAAAAGGCATGGGAGATTATCTAAGACATGTCTGGAGACACCTATAAGTCTCTCATATCTGTCGTCTTTAACATTCCCTTCAAAATTCTAGTCCGATTTTTTTAAAAAATTAAACTCACAGGTTACTCAGGCTGCGTTTGAAACATCTTGTATGACTCTCTTTCTATTTACGATGGAAGTTTAGGATTTCATTAATTCTGTTTTTCACCCCTGATACCTTCCTCTGAAGTTGTCTTTCTGCAAGCCAGACTCAAAGTGACACTAGTGTCCCATGCACTGAAATAAAAAGAAAGTGGTTTCCCTAGCAACAATATTGACACAAAAGCTCTCATGATTTTCTCTCTCACTCCTGCATCTTCTTAATGGCTTGAGTAATCCAAATAGCAGAGGAAAGCAACATGCATCTGATCTTAATGAACTGTAATGGCTAGAGACAGCATGAAAGACAGCAAAGGTATCTGTGCTATTTATAAACTAGTGGATCAGATGACTCAGGTTCACCAGCGTTTGGAATTATTCATATTATTTTCAGTGAGTCATTTAAGGAGATACTTTATTGTGTCAGGCTGTGTGCAAAATATTCTTACACTTCATTTTTACCAGCAGTTTGATCTGATAACTATAATATATAGGAGATTAAGAGAAGCATGGGTTGTACCTTCAATACCATCAAGAGAGATGGGGAAAAAAAGCAGCAGTGAATTAATGGACTGTAGAATGGAGTGGCCATTTGGATCCACTGCTCTGTAGAAGGCTTGGACCACTTTGCAGCTGGTTGGCTCTCAGTTGAATTCTCCCCAGACTTGTTACCCAGGCATCAGTTTTGACTATTTTTTGCTTCTCTTAACACTTCAGCTCATCCTACAATAGGTGTTCTGTCTGCAGATGGATTTTTCCCATGGCTATGAATGTTGTGGAAAATATAAGGGAAACAAAATGAGAAAAACAAATTGTGATTGTTTGGATGGAATGTTATCAGTCTGTTTTTGTCATTTAGCGTTCACACCACCTTTTCAACATTTATAGTTACAGATTAGTGACACCTTTTGTAAGATGGCTCATCCTGTACAGCTATATGCATCTTTGATGTAAGTATAGGTGATATATCACTGTGGGAACATGTACCATACCAGGCATGCTAAAGTGAGGATGTGGTCTTCACAGCTACTTTTACATCAACCTGTTTTTCATCACTGTTTACGAGAACATCTATCTAAAGAACAAAATAATACTGTAATCTGTGTAAAGGGAACCCTCTCAAACTCCAGCCATGACTAACTAAGTTCACTCCAGAGTCTGGCTAGATGCTACACAAAACAAAGACCACAAGGTTACCAGTTACAGAAACTGGTAACATTGGTCTAAAATAAAGCAGAAACCAGGCCACCTCAAATCTTCCATAGTTTAATTCTACAGTTGTGAGCTAGAGGCATCTGACACACAGCAAAATACTTGTCTGAGATTTTATGTGATAAGCAATGTGTCATTAACAAAAGTCTTTGCTGGTTCTTCTGGGACTGAGAGAACATCTAACTATCATTAGCATTCACTGGATGCCAAGACCAAATGTATAAATATTACATTACTCAAACGTGAATATAAATGAAAAATGAAGTATGGGAAACTAGAGCATGAAGTGAACCTAGAAACAATTGGGAATGTCAGAAATGGGAAAAAGAAAAGATTAAGTTTCTGCAATAGAAAGTTCATTGTTAACAATAGCAGAGGCTGACACTGCATTTTGTAATTTTAATCTGTTTCATTGGGCGGGATTGGGCAATTGATAGCATCTGAATTTAGGTGTCTAACTTTGATGTATAAACTCCCAGGACATACAGTGGAGATGAGGATTACAATCCAGTTGACTAAGTGCACGTGTCCTCTGCGGCTTCAAGACTCAGTAAAATACCTGGGAGATTCACACAGGAGTGGAAGATTTGAAACAGGACCTACAGGAGACATGTGCCCTCTGGAACAGCAGCTGAAAGTCCAGTGAGGTGGACAAGGTCTGCATATACATTAGCATTTGAGTTTGGATCGGAAGTGCACATACGATGCAACCCCCCATTGCTCCTATTTACCATGCATCGTGGTGCACGTGAAGCCATCTCAGACCACACAAACTGTACTCCTTTCTGATGAAACTAACACAGAAGCTGTCCTTTGGCCACTGAAGTGCATTCAATCTGCAGGACTAGAATAGAGTATAACCTGCAGGATGTATGCAGTGCAGGCGCTGGGACCACAGCACACGTGCGTTTCTCTTCACAGATCTGCTCCTATATTACCATACATGCTCCTATATTACCATGCAAAGACAGTTTACATTTTTCCAAATGATACTAAATACCTTTGTTTAAGCAACTGAAATTCCCTGGCCTGACACTGTCTGCAGAGATGAGGGAATGATGCGATTCAGTCTGAAGTTGACATCTAGTGGCTAATCAGCTGAATCCCTCTCCAGGCTCCTCTTGGCTATTAACTGGATCTCATTAACTGACAGCAGTGGGACATCAGACTCCTAGACACAAGTGTCTTAGCACTGAACTGACTCCCGCCCTTGGTGTCAGAATCACAAAATCTTTTAGGAACAATAGTTTTGTTACCATCCCCAGCAAAGATAATGAGAAACTATACTCTTCCTAGACACATGCTCTGCTGGCAATGGTTGAAATCGTGTGTGTGATCTTGGATATCTGGTAGGTAAACAGAGCCCTTTGATATTCTTTCTATACATCCAATATCCTTCAGAAGCTCTACACTAAATATTGAAAGAAAACCTAAACAAAATGCCAAGTACTACTGAAATGTTTAATTAAAAGACAACAAATTGCAGCTAACATACAAACAAGATGCATAGGGGAGGGTTAGTGCTTATGACAAACAAATTTCTGTTGTTTGTAGCCAGTGTTAGTTTCTGCTGTGATTTTTCATTTTAGCTTAAAATAATTTTAATTCATAACATTAATCAAAAGCTGCTCAAATCTTGTATAGAATGTAAGTAAACAATGCTTATTCACCATGTGACACTAAGATGTGTCTTGTAAAATAAACAAATAAAAATTAGCATTTTTGATCAAAATTACAGGTGGAAAATATTTATTTTGTTCTTAAAGCTGGGTTCCAGAGACACTTAGGATAATAATTCCCCCAAATTATTTTCTCAGTCTGTGCTTTAGTTTACTTATGATTTCCTAAATGAGAAATTTTCTGCTGCTTCTTTTCAAAAGCATTCTGTACTCCAAAGGGTTTTGCTGTCAGAAATTAACCCTGAGAGCTAGATGAAATTCTTCCTCTTTAAGTTTAACCTGGCTATTCTGCTAATACTGCTCACAACAACCTAAATAACCTCTCTTCCTTGCTGACATTTACACATTTCAAATATTTGAGAGCATGTTTTGCAATCACTTTTTCATCGTAGGTATATAGATCATTTAATCTTTTCATTATGCTGGTCTCTCTGGACTTGATTAAAAATTAAATTGAATAAATGTGTAAATACTCTGAGTAATCAGGTAAAATTCCCAATCTACTTTATCCACACTGCTTACAGCTTACTCCTTTCTTGGGATTTGTTTCCCAAATAATGTTGTAAACCTTAACTTGAATGCAAACTTTAAACAGCATTCAACAGAAAATCTTCTAACTCACCTTGGCACTACAAGGACTTTTGCCACATTTATTTTCAATCGTCTTAAGTGCTGGTCATTTTTAACCTAAAGTAACCGGATTCAAAAATTAGGATAAAACTTCAGAAATTATATCATTACTTTAGTTAATGCTGAGATAACTGATAACAAAATTTCTTAACACCAGAGATGTGACTCTCAATCCTGAGTTCTGACAGGCTCCTGTAATAATAAAATACTCTGAGCATATGAAAGTATATGAGAAAATTTCCAGTGGCATTTATAAGCTCCATTAAGTGTTTGCTGCAGACAGTAAGGACTTTCTCCTAAGCACTTGTGGAAAGATTTTTTACCCCACTATATTAATAGTCCATACTCATGTGAAGTAAAAAAACCCCAAACAATATGATTATAAAGATATGTCTTTGTTTTAATTTTACAGTTTCTCAAATTTAGTCATTCTTACCACTTGTGCACTTTGTGTGGGTAATTAGTTTGTGGATGAGTTAATTTCAAGGATTATGAAAATTCTGAGCTATAATTAGTGATTTGATTTGAACAGGAAGGTCATGTGTTCTGGGTTATAACAGCAATAATAATATTTAAAATCCTAAATGGAGGACAATCATAAACCAGCATGTTTAGGGAAATACTGCAACAAATATTCACACTGATTGTTGGTGTATCTGCTGAGATCCAAATACCCAGAACACAGAATAAAAGGTAAGAAAATCAGTAAAATGAGAGTACAAACAAGTAGTGTACTATACTGAAGGGCTATTTCAATTCCCAAAGTAATAACCACTAAAATAGATGTCATATTATTTACTGTATTTTCATTTCTTAACACCATTTATTTCAAACCCACATACTAAATAGCATGCATTAAGATAATTTTGATAACTATTAATGAAAATATTATTTGATAACAGAACACAAATCAGCACCTTCTGATTTAGGCTTTTCCAGGTTCATTAACTGATGTGGTTGCGTACATCATAACTTTAAATTTGGATAGCATGGTGATTTTGTAAGTGACTTTAAGATGGGAAAATAAAAGCTGTAATATCCAAACCCCAAACATCTAAATCCATCTCATCAGTAATGGTCATGTTTAAGTACTTTCTTAGTCTTATGATAGTCATTTCCTACTGGCAATAAGATGCTTCTAGTTATGCATTTTTCACATTATTTCATGCAGACTGCATTCAGGTTTATTTCTCAAAATGATAAGTTATCTTATATGCTACAAATTTTACAATTATGGTGTCATTATATGTTCACCAAGTATATATTCCATGATCTGATTTCTAAACACTCAATCTATTCCTTGTTGGAATGTGCATCTTAAGTGCAGGGCACTGTGAAAACTTAAGCATTGATTTTGGAATTAATATTTTAAACATGTACAGAATAAACTTGAATTATCTCATGATTCGTTTAATGTTTTTTATAGAATGTATTGGCTAAATGATGTGTGACAACTTTGCCCCAGAAATAAGATAACTAGAGAAAGACACTTTCCATTAATGACCATAGCTGCTCCAGTATGAGACACACTTGGGAAGCCTTATTACACTCGCAATGCAATTGCACCTTATGACTCAAACGTTCAACTATCGATACGAATTTCCTGAATGAGACTCCTGTGAATCTCCTGAGAACCAAATCCCAGTTTCCCACTCAGTTGTCCAGTTGCGTTCACTAACACAAATTAATTTTCTTTGCAGACTTATAAAATGCATTGTTTTAAAAATAGGCCCTTGGTTCTTTAGCTATGCTATATATATATATAAGTAGTTAATTAGCCAGAATGTGATCCAGTTTATTGGATTAAGAAATAGTGACTATGGAATTAGGAAAGGCAATACACAAATTTTTCTAGCTTTAGGTGTTGTAATCTAGATGATAAAATATTCAAGCACTATTCTTCTTAATTATCCAAAACACAGCACATCCTCCTATACCCTCCTCAGAAGAGGCAGAGGAACATCACATAGATTTCTTAGTTTTTTCCTTAATTGTGAAATGTCTGAGGACTAATCAGAATTTTTGTCACAGTAACTTGCTTGGGAGTGTAGAAAAAATATCCCTCACAGCCCCCTCAATTAACACGACTGCATTAGCAGAAGCCCCAGACTGGACATATTTATTCTAGCAAAGAACACCTTTTGTTGGGATAGGTTATCTTACTCAAGGAACCAGTGGGAGTTGTGGCCTTATAAAACCTCTCTTGCTAACATAAGCTACATCTTCTCAAGAACGTTTTGCTCATTTGACTATATCAGCAAATACATTTTAGTGTAAGAACTCTTTAATTCAATAAACAATTAATACAATTCAAGTCTCAATGCTTTTACTGTATAAATTAATTAAAATTAACTTATATAGTAATTACAATTAATGATAGCAAAATATTACCTCATATTCAACCAAAGTTTTAATCAAACCCCTGACATTTTCAAAAGTATTGTATGTATCTCAGAATTCAGTGTTCATTCAGATACACTATTTTTTATCTCGTCTCCTTTATAAGAAGGCTTTTCTAATATTGAAAGTCCTCTCTAGACCTTTTGGAACTTTCCAGGTTATACCTATACATCCTCCCTTCTGTATCTTTCCTTTCTTTACTCCCTTGTTTGCCTTTCATTCTGCTGTTGTAATTTTAGCTATTTAAAAAATTATGCTGTTTGGGGGGAAAAAAGAAGCATGTTTTCCTACTAGGGCCTGGAACCTAAATGAATTGCCTTGGATAGCAGGAGACAAAGTGCTCAGCCTTTTCACACATATGTTTGAAATCTGGTTTTATTGCTGTGCTTCAGAAGCAATATTATCTCAGCCTCATTGATGTCTATTTTACTGAACTTATTGCTATCTTAGTTCATCGCAGTTGTAATCCTTGCTCTTCAATTATAGGTGAAAGATACTCATTTTCAGTTAGTTACTCATGGTTCAGGTGGGACCAGTCAGGAATGAGTCTGTTGTTTAAAAATATATCTTAAACACAGATCTTCAAAAAAGCTCATAGGTTACCTAGGGGAAAAGCTATTATTGCAAAGTATACCCCACAAGTACCAGAACAGATAGAAAATTGCAGAGTCTAGAAAGTAGAAATAATAACAAAAGCAAGACAAAACATATGTCTTATTAAAAAGTATGAAATAATCAATGAACTGGTGAAAATTGGAATGTTTGGTGAAGATGATGACGAGCTATTGATTGCATTTATTATGAAATGGTTTCCATGAAAGCAAAAGCATTAACTTTTGAGAAATAATTTCTTTGGAGATTTAAGATATTTAGTCCTTATGGCTCTTCATAAAGCACCATTGAAACTCTTTAGCTGGAAGAAGGCTGGGGAAGCTTCAAAGTCACAAACAGGTACTTTGTACCAGCAAGCATCACCCCTGAGGAACTAATAAAATAAACAGGTAAGAAAGCTCCTCCAGGAATGACTTATATTTGCTGCAATGAAAACAAGAACAAGAATGTGTCAAAGAAGGAGCCACAAGTCAGTGAAGGTGTGCCGGAAAAAGACAGAGTCAGCAAAGGACAAAATGAAGTAATTCTAGCCAAGAGAGAGAAAGGATATATGCTGTACTTGATTTGACTTGCAAATACAATATATCAGGGGAAAAATGCTGGCATAAAGCAAAGTTATTAATAAGTAATGATAGCTGGTATCCAAGCCCCACTGGAGGTACAAGGATGGCCTAGTGTGGAGTGTGAAGCTTCCAGCCTGCCTCTGTGGGCAGGGAGTCCCTTCTCCAGGTTTTTTGCAGGGGAAGAGAGGTGGTCTTACTCCAAGACCCCATTCCTCTGAGCAGCAGACATTGGTGAAGAGGCCAGCGGGACCCAGGCACTAGTAACTCGATCTTCCTCTGTGTCACGGAACACAAGGCTTTTCTAAATCAATTCTTATGGGAAATAAAGCACAGATGGGATAGCTTTCTGTGTGTTTGTTTTCTGGGGGGGAAAAAAAAAAAAAAAATTTGCTCCTGTAATAAGAATAGTCCAGATTCACTTTTTTCCACCTTATATTATCTACTAAATTTCCAGTCATCCTACACAAATTTGTGGTACGTCAAAGTTTTGGGTTCTTCCAGACTAAACATCCTGCAATTTCCCATCACACCCAAAGGATATTTAATTTTAATATCACCTTACTCCCCCTAATTTAATCTGCAAATACTCATTTTTTTCAGTCCTTCCATTTACTTTTTCAGATTGGTTCCTCTTCTCCCTTCTTGTGATGCTTTGTGATGAGGTCCCAGATTACACACGGCAAACCCATCCACATGCTAGTAAAGACAGTGTTAAAGCAGTGAAGCTGGTGGAGAAAAGACAGTGAGCACTGACTGGAAGAGCTGCAGTGAAGTGACATGTTGATAATTTACACCTCAAATTTGGAGCTTCTCAGTGCCAAAAAGAAGTAAAAAAAAAAAAAAAAAAGCATATCAGGAAAGAATAACATACATGCACTGATTCTAGGAATACTTAGAACATATTTAGGAATAGTTTATTAATAGTTAGACTGAACAAATTACAAGTCAGAATGCAAGATGGGAGAAATCAGGGAGGAATATGATTACCTCTTTTAGGAGGGTCAAACCCAGATTAAGAAGAAAAATGATTTAAGATGGCCTTAATGGATACAAATAGGAACAGTGGATTGATGCTGTGCAAAAGGAAATCTCCAGCCAAGTATCAGGAAGCATTTTTTTCACTGTTAGGATGTTAGATTACAGAGCTGTCTCCCAAGGGAGGTGGTGCAAGGAGCTTCACTGTATGAGTCATTTAAAATTAGACTGAAACAAAGCACCTGCATATACCGCAGGCAACATAGCTTCGTTGGCAGGCAGACAACCTCAATGACCTGACAAGTCTTAACCAGCTCTCCTTTCTATCATTCCATTTAATTTTAGTCTGTTCATATTAAGGAAAAGGAGAAAAAATAGCATTTTGTGAAGCACTCGTATTCATTTCCTCAAGTGACTGATTACAAATGAAAAATACATGTTATCATAAATATTCAGACATCTGATAGGCAAACCTAATGATTAACTGAACTATTCTCTGGTTTGTGTTATTATTTAGGAAGTTGTTTTAAAGCATTCCCCCTCTCCCCCTACTGAAATGATGAATTTTCCTTGCCAGAAGGTGAGCCGGCCGGGGGTAATCAAATACATAACCAAGATTTAGTTATACGTGGAATGATTACGGTTAGAGCATTTATTTTTGGACTCCTACTGCTTGAAATATCTAACTTTGCAGACAATTCTTGAGCAATGCCAAAGCGAAAATGGTAGCAGCAGAAAGGAAGATAGTGCCGGTAGAAACCATTCATGTCTGAGCAGCAAGACATCCTAAATTTGCTCCCCCGAGTTTTTCAGCATGTATTTTGGAGGACTGAATACCTCATTTGCTTTTCCTTCAATTCCAGCTTTCATGGGCTCAACAGAGAAAGGAGATACAGCATGAAGTTTTGGGAGAGTTTACAGGAAAAGAATAAGTTTATAATTGATTCTTAATCCACTTCTGCTATTGAAATTCCCTCTCCTCTTTATTATTCTTTACAGTTATTTTCCATGATTGAAAAGGAATTAACATATCTGTAATTATATGTTGCAGAATGTGGGGGTGAAAAAGTAGAATGTCAAAGAAGAGTTCACTATTCTCAAAACACGGATCGTCCACTGCAGAAAACCAGTACATGACTTCTTCTTGGGCTAGTAGTGAGGATATTTAATGCATTTATCAAATTATATGTTTGAAGAATAGCAAATAAAATATCAATATTTAGGAGAGAGGGAAAAATATCCATGAACACACTGGCCCATTATTCTGACCTCAAAACTATGCAGGGCTTTAAAACACTTTGAAGAAGAGACACAGTAACTTGACCTCTCTTCAGTTTAAGAGTTTTACTTGGACCCTTGTATAGAAAGAGATTAAAATAACGTGGTTCCTTCAGCTTAGCAGAAGAAGGATGAGGTGGAAGACAAAAATGCTACATTTGTAAGGGGTGATGTAAGAGTGAAATGAAAAATGAATTGGTACTTAAACATCATTTTTAATGCCATTTCAGACATTGTAGGCTATCCTGTTAGCCTCCAGAAACTGTTCCAGAAAAGGGCAAATCTTAAAGGTCCTGTGTAGTATCTTCCAGTCCCACATGGGAACTATGTTGGATATCATTCATACCCAAGAGTATCTCAAAAAGGCAAAGGACAATTAAGTTTAGGCCCTTGATTTGCTACCAAAGCAAAGAGTCATGGAAAGGAAATCCAGTACTGTTATAGAAGTGAATGGCATGGGCTTATAAGGAACAAAGGCCAGAAATTAGAGATCATTTTCTATGTAGAAGAGGAGTGATGTTCTAGAGCAGTATTTCCATATGAAATAAGGACAAGATATTCTATGCTTGTGAGATAGATCTTTATAAGTTTACAACAGCAGAAGGCTGGAAACTGTTTCTTAGCAAGAACCTAATGATGCAGAATGAGGGAGGAGGCTCTGGTGGCCAAAGCATGCAACCAGAAGCATGCAATGTGTGCCAACAGGATGGCCAAGCTGAGAGCTTTAAACTAGGAATTACAGGAGAGGTAGAGATTCCTCAACAAGGAAGTGAGCAAGTTGTGGATGGGGTAGGCAAGCTAAAAGCCAGGGGAGATGGGAACAGAAGGGACATAACAATCAACAAAACAATGCTGAAGTGGAATCACTTTAAGCAGAGGTGTATAAAGAAGGATGTGCCTATGGAACAATCTTGTGGGGAAAGCTCTTGAGACTGTTCTGGTGAATGAGTATGCCTGGGTGCCTCTCTGAAATACTTTGATGCTAATGGGTGCAGCATGGGGAACCAACAGGAGGAATTAGAAGTCTATGTGCAGTTACAGTCATTGAGTAAATGGAGACACGATGGGATAACTCACACAGCTAGATTTCTGCAATGGTTGGATACAGGCTCTTTTGGACAGACAGGCTGGGAAGGTGAAGGGAGCATGTTGACCTTTTTGTGAGACTGCAGCTGGAATGCCTGGAGCTCTGCCTGGGGACAAAGTACTGGTGCATTGGGTTATTCTTCCCCAGGTGCAAGACTGTGCATTTCCTTTTGCTGAACTTCATGAGTTTCCTCTCAGCCTAATTCTTCAGCCTGTCCAGGTCCATCTGAATGGCAGCACAACCACCTGGTGTATCAGTCACTCCCAGTTTTGTATCACCTGAGAACTTGCTGAGGGTACACTGTCCCATTGTCTAGATCGTTAATGAAGATGTTTGAGGAACAGTGTTGGCCCCAGTATCAGCCCCTGGGATACACCACTAGTGGCTCGCCTCCAACTCGACTTTGTACCACTGATCACAACCCTCTGGACCTGGCTGTTCAGCCAGTTTTCAATCCACCTCACTGTTCACTTATCTAATCCATATTTTGTCAGCTTGTCTATGAGGGTGTTGTTGGAAACAGTGTCAAAAGTCTTACCAGATAGAAAACATCCACTGCCCTCTCCTCATACACAAAGCTAGTCACTAGATGATCTGAAGAGGTCCCTTCCAACCTAAATGATTCTGTGAGTCTGTGATCTTGAGGATGACAGTTTCCGAGTGTGTGTCAGACAAGAAGAGTAGACAGACTGTGGCAATCTGTCTGTCAGATAAGAGATAGCCACTGTAATGTCAAAGGGATTGTCATTGAGTAATATCAGGTTTAATGATATGAGTAAACCTGGAACCTGACCCCTACATGTCAGACTTCTTTTGCAATCCTAGGGAATTTTAGAGTAGACTTCCTCGAAATTTATGCTCATCAGAGCTACCAATGAAAATGGTAGCTAATCTCTGTATCTGTACCCAGTAGACTAAAGCAATGATGCATTTCACTGTCCTCTGTTTGAAGAGGCATCAGCCCTGGAGTACAGCCCCTGTTCTGCTAAGGACCTCTTCTGGGATCTTAAACAGGTCTTTATCTGTATAAGAGTGTTCACCTCATCTGCTTAACTCCTTCAGCACATGCCCTGTAATTTAGTGCACCCAAAGTTAAGAACTGAAATTCTCAATATAGAGAATAGAGAGAACTGAATGCCTCTAGGGGGTTATTAAGAGCATTAAGTTAAATACTTAATGTTACATAGTGTGAATAACCTCTCAATCACACGCTGTTTTTTCTAGTGAATTCCTGACACATTCACACAATGAAATTGTACAGAATGAAAAAGTTCAGTGAGAAAGATGGGTATTCAATATTCATTTCTATCTGAATGCTGTGTGTCTTTGTAACACATATCATGTAAACTTTTGCAGTCGATGAAGCAGAGGTACTGTGGAGAAGTTTTTTATTCCCTGATCAAAAAACACAAATAAAGCACTGAAAGTAGCTGGTTTGTTTTACCTTCTTTTGCCTTGATGACTTATGTGGAATGGCACTTCGGAAAGTAAATGCTATCTCACAAACCAATGTATTACTGAGCACCCTCAGAATGAGGAGTGGAAAGAATGAGATAAAGCAGCAAAGGAAAGTAATTATTCTGTAAATTGCAGTTCAGCTGCATGAAGACCACTATAAAAATATATCACTACACTTTGCCCAACACATTTTTACAAATAAAGATTTTACTGACAAGCTGAAAAGTTATGGCAATGCTGAAAACAGTCGAAACAGCAACCTGTAATTAAAACAACAAAACAAGCTCCCCCCACCGCCCGTTTTTAAGTACCTTAACAGCATTCTGTAACAAGAATGCATTTGGGGATATAAGGGGAATAAGGGGAAAAACTTGTCTCAACAAATTTACTGTCTATGTAATGCAGGTTTCTTCCTGAATCTTGCTTATCTAATCGGATTGCCACACTTCAACAAAAGGGTGTCTTGAGTTCATACTAGCTGTCACCATTGGAAGACACTACATAAAAATTAGGCTCTGTACAAGCCATGTGCCATTATGGAAAACACTCCGAACACATACTCTATATACATAAGATAAGGAGCTGATGAAACATTCAAAAACCAGAACGATTTTCTTAAGACATCATCCTTTGATCTTATGTCTGGAATGACTTTCTTTTTTTCCCTGTGTGACTGTAACTGACAAAATCACTAGTACCAAGAGTCAAAATCAGTTTAGGATGCAGTAAATTACACATAACTGATACAAACAAAAAAGCATACAAGATTTAGGTAGAGACTGCTTAAAGCCCAGAAGGTCACAGATGCAGGCTTTGCTCCAGCTGATTCAACCTAAGCCTCAATGTAGATAACACCAACTTTTCATCTCACAGCCCATAAAAAAAAATTTCTCCTTACTTCTCTAAGCTTGCACTAAAGAGTGAGGCAAGAAGGTCACTAAGCCATAGTCAGCTTAGCCTCCTTG
This sequence comes from Gavia stellata, assembly GCF_030936135.1. Taxonomy (NCBI): domain Eukaryota; kingdom Metazoa; phylum Chordata; class Aves; order Gaviiformes; family Gaviidae; genus Gavia; species Gavia stellata. The sequence goes on along the minus strand of NC_082597.1, from coordinate 13,402,582 downwards.
TGACACAAAGTATCTCCTGTTGACTGTGTTCCTGTTAGAGGTTTCTACCTTACCCTTACATATCATCCCAGTGAGGAAAAGGCAACAGCCCCATCCCTCCTATGGATGGCAAAACAATATCTTTGCTTTACCCTAATCAACCAAGTGTACCCTCTTCGTCTCTAGGTTTGTCCATTAGCTAGAAGAACCCACCCTGACACTGCCAGTAACCCCTCAATGTGGGGGTTGCAATGAGGTAGCAAAGGCTGGGGACAGATACTGCAAAGATTCTGCCAGGGAAGGTTATGAAGGAATCTGTGAAATAGTGTTACAGAGGGAATCCTTCATTTCCATCACTTTCATTTGCTTCCTTTCTCTTCCCAGATAAATTTCACCACTGAGCATATAATCATGCACACCTTCATACCATCTGTCCCCTTTCATATTTTTTATAGCTGAATCAGTCAGAGTTTTAATTTGATTTTTCATCAATCAAGAGATTTTTATCCTGTCTCAGACAGAGATGCAGAGGTTTTCCAAAGACAATAACAATTTCAGTAGTCTACAGGAGATTTTATTTCTATGTCTTTTAGCTGCAGAGTTTTTGTGCTCAGCAGACTAGTGTCAAAATACAGCTGGGAAAATATGACAATGACATGTGTGCTAGGGATTACCAACACAACTACTTGCAACCAAAATCTCCACAGGGAGGTTAGACAGAATTTTTCTCAAAGGACTCTCAATTATGAAGTTACAACAGCCAGCGGCTTTTGGTTAGGTCGAACTCATAAAGCAAACTTCTGTCTGACATATCCCAAGTGTCAGCTTGATGAGGAGGATACTGCTTCCCTTGGCACACTCTTTGTCCATCTGTAGCAAGTGAAGAGCTCCTTGAAACAGTAGTGGTACAGGGTCTGCTCCACAGCCTGTATCCTCTGCCATGGGGTCTCTGGCAGGCCTTGCACATACTGGGCAAGGGAGGAGGAAATACTTGCATCTTCCCCCTTGCCTCTCTATAAAAGTATTTCAAAACCTTATCATAGAAAACTGTTAATGGGATATTTTGTGATAGTAAGCAGCCTGTGCAGCCTGCTATAATATAAAAACCTGTAAACTAGCTTGTTTTAGAATAATCCTTTTGGGGTTATTATGAACCAGACTGAATATAATTGTCTTTAACAGAATGTGTTAAAAATGCTGACAATAATGTTGTTCCATACCAGAAGCTGTGCTTTAAATTTTTTTTATGGGGGAATTAACTCTCCTAGTGAAGCTTTAAGCTGTAAAATCATTCAGCTTGTCCATTTTTATATGGTTAAACTAATGTAACATATTTCTTGTTAAACTGGGCAAGAAGGCAGCTGTGAGCTACACCGTTCCCAGATCTTTCCAGTGATGGGACCTTCAGACTCCTTAGAGTGAGAGGACACTGCACTCCCAGTCATAAGAGCCATGCAATCATCACTGTACTTGCCTATCTTTTAAACATTCTTCTGTTTCGCACTCTTGGCTAATTTACCAGCACCCTTTTGCTCACCACAGCACCCACCTCTTCTCCCTTCCTCACTTATTTTCTATACTGTCTTCACCTTCCCATCTGCATAACTCCTCACTCAACTCAGCATTTGCTTTCACCTTGCTAGCACCAGCTCTTACAAAATCTCTTTGTATCTCCCTGTTGCTCCTGACATGCCCTCGGGAAGAACTATTTATATCCACACTATGATGTCACTGATTTCATGATTTCTCAGAATCACAGAACGACAGAAGTTGGAAGGGACCTCCAGAGATCGTCTCATCCAACCCCCCCGCTCAGGCAGGGTCACCTGGAGCAGGTTGCTCAGGATCTTGTCCAGACAGCTTTTGAGTATCTCCAAGGATGGAGACTCCACAACCTCTCTGGGTAACCTTTGCCAGTGCTTGGTCACGCTCACAGTAAAAAGTGTTTTCTGATATTCAGATGGAACCTGCATTTCTGTCTGCACCCATTGCCTCTTCAACACCTCTCTTTACCTCTTTCACACCTCTTTCATTACCTCTCTGTAAGTGTTCCTATGTACAGGTGTGACAGCAATCAAATAGCTGGTCCATGGACACTCACAGCTTGACATTCTGCTACAGTTGTCTCTTTCTGTCTTCTTCTGCTTCCCTTATTGACTACTTTTATCTATTGTCCTTCATCTCATGCTGCAAGTGTAAATTCCCAAGGGAAAGGGCTATCTTTTTTTTTTCTGCTTCTGCAGCACCCAGCCAACGGTTCCTGGTCTATACCTGGTGCTTCCTGACACCATGTAGTTACAAATAACAAGAAGAAATAAGGTCAGTTTGGTTCTTTTCTTTAAAGCTCCTATAACCTCTATGCTTATTAGGGGAGAGCATTCATATGCGCAAAACGCAAAGGAAGAACTGTATCACTCCCCTACAATCAACCTCAAAGTCTGTGGAAGACCCTGCAAATGTGTCTATCCATGGACAGAAAGGGTATTTGATTCCCTATCACCAATTTGAAAGTTCATTATTCTTATCAGGCACACCACTGTGCAACCCAGAAGGACTTAAACATTTTTTTTGGGTTTTTTTTATTGTAGATTTTTCTCCTGGAGTCCAAAATTCAGTGATGGAGTATGCAACATAATTTAGGGGTGAACTAAGATCAAAGCAAGATTTTTGTCTTTGCATTCCTCTGATCTTCAGCAGCCTTGAGGAAGCTCTAAACTAGGTCAGATATCAATATGCTGTGATCATGGCTAAGATGCATCTGATCTTTTCCTGGTGATGACTGAGGGGGCTTAGCCTTACAGTTAAATGAGTCTGGAAACATAAATCTAGATCCTGAAAAGCCACTCAGTTTGCAGATGCTGTGGCACTTTCAGTGCTGGTACACTGAATGTATTCCATTTTCCTTATGCTGCCATAGGTTTCTTCTGCATCAGTAGGATCTTTTAAAGCTTATTCTATATTTCCAGCTTTTTTTTTTTTTCTGTATGCATGACATAAAGTAATTGTACATGTAGGTCATCAGCTGGCCTATTATATTTCATTCTCTACCAGTATATGTGACCTTGATTTCTGATTTTATCTCCATTAATGTTACAAGAAATACAAGGGGAACCTTCCAGTGGCCAAAAAACCCTTTGGATCTATTTATTCTTTCATTTACACAAGGTAAAACATAGAGTAATTATATTTGAAAACAGCATAAACCCAATATACGGATTTCCCTACACTTGAAAGGTTTTGTTTGTTTGTTTTTAATATCTTTAGGGTTTTTTTGTTTTGTTTTGTTTTTAATCAGAAACTGCCTTGCTTTGAAACACAAACACTTCTTTTAGTGCTTGGGTGTTGTTGGTCTTTTAATCTTGTTTTAATTAGCTCACTTGGGAAGTAATGTAACACTGTTGCAGAAAAAGCTGCATCTGTAGCTGAATCCTTCTTTTCAATTAACCATACAATTTCAGGCCCTCTTCCCACACTTACACTGCATTGTTCCACACTTGGCACAATCTACTACTCTCAATGTCCTTCATTATTTTAAGGTCATCTTGATCGGAAACAGCCCATTCCCTTGTTTTGTGCCAGCAGGCAGCAAGATGCACAGTTTTGTTCACCTGTCTGGAGTCCACCATTGCAGCCATGACCAGGGTTGCATGCAGTACTGCGAAGTCCTAGAGTATCTCACTATCAAAAGAGAGTAATCAAAGTCAGATTTCAAAAAACCGCAACTCCTCCCAAGGCCATAAATAAGTAATTCCTGCAGAAAGAATAGAAATACCGAAACTACAATCCAAGCCTTGCTAGTACATAGAAGCCTTGTCCTGGTTTTATGGAACATTGTGCAAACAAGGGAAGACTCTAAGGGTCAGTTTTGCTCCCAGTGAACTCCTCACTACACATGAGTCGGGAAGGCAGAAGCACGGACAGGCAACCAAGGAGAAATAGAGAAATGTTTCCTAGATACACAGGGCAGAATTAGGAAGGCCAAAGAGCAACTCGAGCTGAAATTGCTGAAGGACATCAAGGACAACAGGTAAGGTTTCTACAGCCGCAGCAGTAACAAAAGGAAGACTGGGGAGAACATGGGCCTGCTGCCCGATGTGGTGGGTGACCAAGTGATGGAGAGCATGAAAAGGCTACCTCAGTGAAGGACGCAATGTCTTCACTCCCTCAGCCTTTACTGGCAAGGTCTGCTGCTCACTCCCGGGCCTTTCAGACCTTTGCTTAGTAGCAAAGACTGGCAGAGACAGGTACTACCCATGGTACAGAAGGATGAAATTAGGTACTAATTAAGTCAGTTGAACATATACAAGTCCATAAGACTGAATAGGATGCATCTGAAGGTGCTGGGAAGCTGGCTTGATGTTATTTTGGGACCATTCTCTATCACGTTTGAAAAGCTGTGGTGATTAAGGGAGCAAAGGCTAGAGAAGGCAATTGTTAAAACTATCTTCAAGAAAGGCAAGAAGCATTTAGGGAACATACTCAGAAAAAGAATAATCCTTTGATTCATAGGAAGATGTTAATAGGAAAGTATTATGGAAGCTTCAGTATACCTTGCCTTTAGAAAATAAAACTGCTTAAATATTTTTCAAAAATTCTGAGGTTGACAAAATGCAAAGACTTGTAGCATTGGGGATTTTCTCCATGTGTTTTAGGAAGAACCTCCCAAAGAGTTTTTGGGCTGCATTTTATGGTATTTAGCTACAGGAAGGTGATAATTTCTCATCTGAAGCAGAATAATGGGAAATATCACAAATACAAATGTGTAGTATCCAAAAGGATATAAAAAACAGAGGAACTTCATAAAGACATAACAACAAGATAATTGCATGTAAACTGGGTATGATATAACAAACATTGTGTCTTTCCAGTAACATGTTAAAAAATAGACATCTCTGTAACTGAGCAATCTAGCTAAACATTTCTCCAGAGCAATGACACGTTGTTATGATTCGTAATTTGAGATGTTAAATTCTACTAATAACTACTTTTAAACTTCCTAAGAGACGAAATTTGGATCTCCACCTCTGGAGGTTATTCTAATATTTAAATCACATCAGTATGAGAAAATTTGTTCCCAATATTAAATCCAAATGTTCATCTTTTCCAGATACATCACATTAGCCCTGGTTACTTATTTGCCCAACTTTGAATTATCTTTATTCATCCATTGGGTTCACTCATTTTAAATTCTCTGAGCTTCTCAATCATTACTCAGCAAAGCTCTATCTGATGAGTTGTCTAGATTTATTCCCTACAGCTCTTCTGGTAATTTGCATTACTTTTGTCTGCACACTTCAGTTTGTTAATACCTTTCTGGTAGTGACTGCACAGAATTGTAAAGAATAGGGCATGTCATGGGCTGAGCTGACACATGGTCAACCCAGCTTAGAAAAAAGCATAAAGGCAAAGCTTGTTTCTTGATTTCTCTGCAGCCAAGATCTTCTTGGTGCTGATCTAGTTTTGATATAAAATAAAGTACAGTTGTTTCAGTGAGCCTGTTTGAGCAGAAAGGGTTTCTGGAGCACACAGACGCATATAATATGTTCTCTGCGGCACCTGGTCCTGCTCTACATCCTGGGAACACACATGAGCAAAGAAAAGCATTGTGTGCCTGGGGAACATACATCCACCTGATTTCCATAGGAAAATTACCAGGTGATGTAATTTAAAGCAACCCTGAGCTGACAATAAGTTGCTGCTTGTGGTAGCCACAGAATCTCAACAGAACACAAATTAGATGAATTAAATGTCCATGCACACTTCTGCTGAGGTATGCAGCACTAGCCAGCAGAATCATGGGTTCTACCAAGCCCTATATGACAGTGGCTAGTCTCTGACCTTGAGCCTGACACAACTGGCTGAAAGAAGCACTGCACATTGACTCAGGGAGAGCACCAGTCAGCACCCTGGGATGGTCAGAAACACTGCTCTGGCCACCTAGCACCCTCCCCTTAGGCAGCAGAGCTGTCTGGCAGGCTGACTGCATCACAGCTTGGTCAAGTGCATCCCAGTTATAGCCTATTCAACCCATGCACAGATCAAGTCTATCCATGGCCATCCTTGGTACAACTAGCTAGTGGGTGGGGGATGTGAGCAGAAAGATGCTCCTGGAGACAGAGACAATTGCAATGACTGTTGGTTTTCTTTCAGCTGAACCCTGTCAGAAGCCGTGGGGAAGCCAGGGATCTCTTTGATTTGTCTGTAAATGCACAGGGTGAAGGAGCCATCACACCTTTGCATCAGGATGCTGTCTGTTTAAAGGCAGAATGGTCCACCTCTTCTAATTTCATGCATAAAGCTGTAGTCACATAAGCTTCTATTTCCTGGATGCCTGTGGGAGTGGGTTTGACCTATACTGACACACGTGGCCCAGGTACCACTTTTTCATAGAATAATAGAATCATAGAATCATTTAGGTTGGAAAAGACCTTTAAGATCATCAAGTCCAACAGTAAACCTAACACTGCCAAGTCCACCATGTCCCTAAGTGCCACATCTACATGCCTTTTAAATACCTCCAGGGATGGTGACTCAACCACTTCCCTGGGCAGCCTGTTCCATTGATTGATAACCCTTTCAGTGAAGAAATTTTTCCTAATATCCAATCTAAACCTCCCGTGGCACAACTTGAGGTCATTTCCTCTCATGCTGTCACTTGCTACTTGGGAAAAGAGACCAACACCCACCTTGCTACAACTTCCTTTCAGGTAGTTGTAAAGACCAATCATTCGTCATTATGATCAACATCTGGATGCCATCTTTTCTTATTGCTTGCATTCTTGCAGTAGGACAAAACTGACCATATCCTCAATATTTCTGAAAGAATGTTATTTGCCTATTGATATGACCTGCAGCCTCGGGTTTCTGTAAGCTTTCCCCAGTCAGCAGCTTGGCTGCGGTGTCACCAGTCTGCTATGGAGGAGGATGGTGACCTGCCACCGGACCCACAGGGGAGGGAACCCTCTAACCATAAGCCTTGTAGCAGAAAAGGGAGAAGAGCCCAAGCTGCAGGAGTGAGGGGACCACAGCAAGACTACGGTCTACTACCCTCACCTGACAGCCCCGGCGGCAGCAGGCAAGCAGCATCACTCGCAAAACAGTTAGTGTTTTGTTGTCACCAGTGTTCCTGTCTCTGGATGCTAGCTAAGACAGAGGGCTGATTTCCTAAGATAAAAGCAACCACACGCCAGGAATACCAATTGTTAAAATAATGAGCATTTATACAGCCTCCAATTCAGAACAGAGAGGAAGGATACATTTTGTCACACTAATCCTACATTTCAGAAAGTTTAAAAAGGCGTTGTAGAAGTTATGAAAGTTGTCCTTTATATTGCAATAGTATAATTTAAAAAGCAGCTGTTTTTCATGGAAAAAAGGAAATCATATTTATTCAATTTTGATTCCTTCCTTATTGCTTCCCTAAGAAAATGACAAAATACTTAAATAAACTTCTAAAAAATAAGTAAATGTGCTGTTTTATGCCTTAAAATGCACTAACAAATGTTGACAGGATTCCTTATACATGTTGATATATCCACTGGCATTACCTTTTTGAGCTTCTGAGCATTTACATTTTTGAGGGTTATGATTCTCACTTTATTTTTTAAGGAAAAAAATCATTAGTTCTGTGCACTCCATATTTAATGATGAGATTCAACTCCCCTCTGTACCCCAGTGGTAAGGGGGGAAACAAAACAAAGCCCACAAAATCTTATTAATATAGAACAGGTACAAGAACTCAATCAGATCATGAAGTCACTGACTGTATTTAAGATTTCTTTTCCTATTTTTTATCCTAAATGTTGATATATCCACATTTACATGTTCTCTGAATACTGTGGTGAGAAATGGACATCATATTGATATGGGATCTATCACTTCGAGAGGCACTTTCAACAGGAATGTTATCTTTACTCTAAAGTATCTCATTTCATTCATCTATGCCCTTGAAAACACTTTCTGCTATTAAAAGACATGGCTTTTGAAAGACTACTTCTACTTTTATCTATATACATCTACCCTCATGATCCCTTTGTTTTGATTTTAAATCAGAACATTTCATTAACCACTGTGTTTAGGTCTTAGGAGGGTAGTATTTTATTATGTTTATTTTGATTAATTTCCTTTGTATCCCTCTGCTGTGGAGTGCTCAGGATGTCATAAGGGATGTTCATAAGGGAATGCTACATAGAGTAAATGGGGAGAATTTTGAATTCCTTACACTTTTTTACATGGAATAATGGAATCAAAATGACTGGAATCAAACACCACCTCTTCATAAAACCATTGTCACCACAATGCAGTGATTAAAAATTGCCTACATGGAACAGTCCTTAACTCATACCGCAAATTTACAGATAGCAAAATTAAATGTTAATTGAAAATGCATTAGCTGAACAGAAGGGTTTAGACCGTTTAGAAGGTTTTAGGCTAAATTTGGCTTGAGAGAGGGAATGAAAGCCTATGCAAAACTTAATGCCTTCTTGGGTATGAGGACTCTTTGCAGGTAAATGGAATCAGAGCACCTCCCAGTGTTGCTTATGTGCTGGTGTGTGGGCAGAGTCACCAGCAAGATCTCAGTGTCAACCCACATTCAGTTTCCCATGGGAGCTCATCATAATGGTGACTCAACTGAAAACATGTAAGCTGACTCCTTAAACTGTTTCTAAAACAACTAAGTTTTGTGGTCTCAAATAAACAAGTAATACAGAACACTAAGGTTTTACTGGTGGGATGTATTCAACCTTTTCTTAAAAGACTTAATAATTACAGAGTTCTGGAATAATAAGGAAATTCCAGCTAACATTCAGCCTTCTGCCAAACAATACTACATCAGTAAAAAAAGATATGGGTGAAATTCTGTCTCCATTTAAGCCAGCTGGAATTTTACCACGGACTTCACTGGGCCAAAGGAAGTCCGTGATCATGTAAGTGGTTAAATAGCTTCAGTGAGCTTTGAACTTTAAACAGTGAATGAATTTGAGATAATTCCAAACAATCAAACAAATGATAAAAAGTGGACTGCTGATAAAATTAATGGCATGATAACTAAAACTATTGCTTTTCATGGGATAAAATTAAGGACTATTCTTATATTACTAGTGAATAAGATGTCTTGAGCTCTTCTGAGGGAAACAGAAATTTGATAGGAAAAAAAAGAGTTCTACGTAGTACATTATTCATAGGTGTATTGGTCGAATTCACTTATTTTCATAATTTTGCCACATCTTTAACAGTTATGAACAAGATTTTCTGTGTCTGCATTTCTTATAGAGTTCCACACTGCAAAAATCCCTCTTGCTTCTGTGTATTTGAAATGCATTTATGTCCTTATGGATTATCAACAAACACGTTTCTTTTTCTTACAGTATTTATACACTGAACAATTCTTGTTATTTCTGGTACTGCTACTGCATATGTTACTTCTAAAAAGCAGTTGTACCCATAGCATGCGTTACTCTTACGTTATTAATACTTCATAATGATGTCTTATCATAACCTTCAATCATGGGCCTTAACATATCTGGGTTTTTGAAATAGTATTGAAACTGTTACATTTCTGTTTATGAGCATTGGCATTCTTAACAAACATACATTTCAAGTACATTTTCAGTCTACTGATCTGTTGCGCTGGCTAAGAAATTTTGCTGATCTAATAAGGAGATGGGAACAGCCTTTGAAGTCAGTGATCCATGAAGACTCCATACCAGCTTTGACATATCAGAGAGACGACAGTATACTGAGCCAGCCTTCCTATTGGAGAAGTTGTAAAAGACAGCACACACATACACACACAGTTTGTCTATTCAACACAGCTTTGTTATTTTGCATTTTACAGATTTGCACACATTGTGCCAATTCAAAGACCATCTATGAACTTCATTCCAGAAACTGGAAAAGGAATGTGGATTATTTTGCTGGGGCATGTTGTCCTGTGCTACATGAGTCTGCGTAACAGAGGCAGGTGGCTTTCACTCTGCATAGGAACACTTCCTCCTCTGGTACAGAACTACAGTTATTTTACCTTACCCCAATATCTGTGTTGGAAACAAGTTTTATCTCCAATGAAGTTATCATTCTGGGCCAGATCAGAATTCCTTTAATCAGTACAGTAAATTGGAATTCTGCTAAAAAGAGGCAAAGTGAAACCTTTAGGATTTGGCTGCATTATTATACAAAGACCTCCAAATAAATGAGTTTGGTGTGCTTCAGGCAAACACTCCCTGCCCCAAATAGCAATGCGTTGGTGGAATTCACTGAAATTTTATTACAAATTCAGAACCCAATGACAATCTCACTGAAGTTAATGTGACTTGGACTGTTAATCTGAGTGAGAGTGGAAGTCAGCTTTCTATTCTTCTTTGCCTAGTTCTGCATTGAATAATGTCACCTAGATTGCCATGGAACTTTACCACAGGTAAGCTGCAAAAAGTGCAGCAGCTGTTTATGTACCATTAGGTTTGTTTAAAATAATTCATATCTATAAAGATGGCTTGGTCTTTCCAGCAGTTGCTCAAAAAGGCATAAACAGAAAAGGACAAAATAGTAAAGGATTTGGTCCTACTGAAACTAAATACTTTCATATTTGCAAGACTGGTAAAAAAAGAGATTTTTAGTGGTTTTATCATGAACATACTGTTGCTTTTCTACAACACTTTGGAATACTAGTCATTCACAGTTGTCACAAAAGCGGTAGACAAAGAAAGGCGTATTCGAAGTCTAAGTAGTAAGGAGGTCACAGAGCATCCTACTGTTAATTTGAAGCTTTTATAACTTAAAAATCTATTTTAAATCTATTTCAAAAAATAGTGTGTGCTTCAAGAAAAAGAACTATAGAACTATACTTTTCTAAGAATATATACTGTTTTCACTTTTCGATTATATCCTGTCCAGGTTGGAATCACTATTATTTGCTTGCCCCAGATCAAAAAGTTTTGGACTGTTTTAACTGGTTTTCTCATTACTATGAGAAAATATCCCCCCTCCCAACAACAGTGAATACTACAATGAACACTACAAAGACTCAGCGTCAGGTAAGTCTCCACTTGGCCTCCTTCTGCCCTGGTTTACCTGGATGTTTCTGATTCTCTTTGGAATTCATACAGTAGAAGGTAAATTGACTGAATCAATCCTTCTAGTCAAGAAACGGTGAAAAACAGCATACGTACACAGAGTCTGTCTTTTTATCTCAACTAAATGAAAAACCCCTTCTTTAAGACATTTTTCTGGTAGAGACAAACTGGTACATAGTGGCCATGGTTAGACAACAAGCACAGAGTGCCTCAGCTGAACTGTAGAAACCTAACTAAATACGGAATGATTTTTTCAAGACAAAAAAAGAAGTAATAAAGAAATCTGCAAACCAAACTACTAACATTGAGAATCATTAAAAAGAAGCCTGATTTGTTTCAGGGGCCTGATAACCAGTGTTGATAAGGAGAAAAAATTCATCTCCCAGAACATGCATGCTCACATAAGTTGCTTGATCTATAGAAGGATTCAAAAATCATCTTCTCTTAGTGGGGGGAACTGAAAATTTCTTTGCTCTGGTTGGTATAATTATGAGCAGTAAACTTAACCACTGCAGACTTAATGTGCTCAGGAAAACTTGTGACGGAATGATTAGCAAAATCCTTCCCCGAGGACGGTACTACAGTCATGAGGAATTAATCAGGAAATGGCGGGGTGTAACTTTGTAAGGTCATGTCCAAAAGTCTTTGTATGGGAACAGGAGAAACAGCGTCTGTAAACTAGGTATATTTTCTAATGTGTTACTTATTATTTGCTATAATACATAGACAGATAATATATGATCTATCATTTGTCAGAATGCACATCTGGTGATTGGGAAACCTGGGAGTCAAAGACAGGATTTATACAGAAATTGGTCTGTTGAGTTTATTTTGTTATGCATTTAGTTTCTGACTTCTTGGCTTCAGTGAACTTGTCATCTGTGACCAGCAAATGACATGACAGGCATTGCATAGTCACGACTTTGAACTTCTCTTAAGCTAGGTCCTTGGCCGGTTTAAGGAGTTGTGCAGACTTCCCCAACCAATATTTCACCTTTCTGTCCACTCAGCTCTGGTAGCTGGTATTAAAAGACACCTCTCAGTATCCCTCGAGGGACAGAAGAGCACTGTGAATTAATTTAACCTAGCAGTTCAATCTCTACAAACTTGCTCAGACTAATGAAATTACATGGTCAAGCAATGACAGACTTTTGCTACACTTAAGCTCCTTTAATGTTAGCTTCAAACACCTAAGGTAACAAAAAGATATTTCAAGAAAGGCTTGTTATTTAACGAATCTCTGATAAATGTAAAATTGTGGTGTTGTATTAATGTTTAAGTAACTTCTACCATTAGGTGTCAGTGGGGAAGAAAGTAAAAGAGGAAAAGACGATATATTTTCCTTTATTTGACCTTCTTTAATGGAAATCTTTGTTACAAGTTCTGTATTGATAGAACTCTTTATGAAAATTTATTTACTTTCCAATGGGTACTTTGTGCTGATTAGGTGAGAAAGGATTACCTTCTTTCCTACTATTTATAACACAGCTAATGATTTTCTTTGGGGTGAATAGCTTCTTATTTATCTTCAGATGCTGTCCTTGACAGGGAAAAAGTCAGGACAAAAAGGTCTTCATTGCTTCTTTTGCTACAAGGTAAAAATAGGGGGCTGCTTCTTGTAAGTGGTTCTACTCACCCAGGTATTCTCATATACGTGGATCATATTTTTCATATAAAGTGTGTTGCCTGTAGTTTTGAAGATTACAGTAAAAAGACCTATTCATTTCTCAGTTATCTTAAATACTAGTGTATTTCTAAGAGGCATCTGGTTTAAAATAATATAGCATTATTCTCATTTTATTAAAATGTCCTGCTATGTAGCTGCCCTTCCATTTATAGTAGTTTCACTTTCAGGATAGCTGTGTTTTGGAAAAGGTTTAAAACCAGATGAATCATCAGTTCTCCTGGGAAGCACTGTTCTGCAATAAGCTGCTGGCTCTTTGCCCCATATACAGACATTTTCTAATACAGTCATTAAGACAGTTCCTATCACTCTGTCATATTACAAAATTAATGAGTTCTTTTCAATAACTTTACAAAGCCCATAAGACATGACAGAGCAAATCTTTCTTGTTTTATTTAAATAGTGAGGTTTCAGCCTCTGATATAGATTGGTATTTGCAGGATCACACATGCAAAGGAAAAGCATCAGGCTTACAACTCATTTCTGTTGTAGAGTTTGTTTGTCCTATGTTAGAAAAGCAGCTGTTTGCTGAAATTTTGTGGAGATCTCCTCAAGTATTTGGCATAAAGAACAAGTGTTTCTTTCCTGTAAGTGCAATGCATTATCCTGTTTCTCTTAACCAGTATAATATACTATAATTACAATGAACCCATCTGCATTTAGCTTTTGCACATGAAAATATTTTCATAATTGCCATATGGCTCTTCTCAAATTTCTGATAACAGTAGCAATGACACATTTGTAATGGGATGTCCCAGTGCAGTTCCATCAAATTAGAAAAAAGCATAATGGAAACATGATACAGATTTAGCAGTAAAAGTGTGCTTACCTTCATATGTTCCACTTTCTAAGAGAGCACCACTTTTCTCCAATTCCATAAAATCTTCAACAGTGATGAAAATATAGTCCACACCAGGGACTTCCCCCTCCTTATGTGGCCTTGTGGTGCCTATTAATAGGACAAAAGACACGTTGTCAAGCACATGACCTAAATGCAGAATGATCTTTTTGAAAGTTTTGGAAAGTTTACAAAGTAAACCATTTATACAACAAATTATATAGCACATCCTCCTTGTGAGGATGTCTTTCAAAACCATATAGCTACATTTGTTGAAGCTGACAGATGCATGTTTAAGGTCATGCCAGATGTTCTTTGGAGCCATATTATTTATTCCCACTAATGAAAATGCATCATGTTGCTATTCTTTTTATGTTACTAGAAAGACCCTCAGTGACACCAGGCATTCAGAGGTAACACAAATCTTTGATGTGTATTTTCTATGGCTTCAAACAAAATCTTGTCTACAATTAATCTGCTTCATGATTTTTTAAACGTTTATTTAGTACACAAAATAATAAATCTGTAAGTTAATCTGTAGGGGTTATATTCACATCACTTGTTTCAATGCCATAAGTGGACTTGATAAATGGTTAGGTTTAAGGCACTGAGTGATTCAAATCATCTGCTAACTATGCTGTCAAACTGCAAAGGTGCTTATATTTAGTTATTACCTCTATTGTCATCTCTGGATGACAGAACTCCATAAACTCTGACAGAAAATATTTCATACACGCTGAGAAGTGACTCAGCCTAGATAGCAGAAGTTGGGATGTTAGCAGGGAAGCATCTGAATTTGACCTACTGGTCCAGTTTATTGTGGTCAGGCTGTCCCTACTTTGACTGAAACCACTAAGACAATAAGTCTCAAAAATCCATTTGGAAATGGGAGAGTTTTAGGTCCTCCTCAGTCTCAGAGTGTTTGAAACACCTTAATTAATCAATACTTTATCAATACTGCAGTGATTACATAACATTCGCAGGGTTTGATTTCAAGGCTGGTGATATTCGGAAGTGGCTAGAAACCAGACCTTCCACTTCTTGGACAAAATTTGAACATTATGACACTGTGCAAAAGACACTGTCTCTTCCTCAGTTATTAATACACCCACTTAAACACTGTATTGTGATTCTCATATTATGCAGTAGTGCTTCAGACATCTCTTCAGGTCAGCTGACATACAATCTATTTCATCTACCTTTTGATGTATATTATCCAGACATCTGCGTTTAAACCTCTTGAATAATTTTGTGTGAGATTCATTGAGAGATTAAGAAAACTAGGTGTAGTTGTCTACATTTCTGCCATGTGTATAAACTATTAGAGTCAATAGAGATCTCATCAACGGTGGAAGCAAGAGAGCTATTCGCCTGCCTCCCTGCTAGGAGCTCAATTCAGTTGGTCATACATAGGTCTCTGTGGGATACCTCAGATATCCACGTGAAGCTAGCAGATATGCGAAGGACAAAATACCCCTTGTATTGCCTCAAATGCACAAAATTATGCAAATGCAAAATTATGCAAATGCACTGGTCCAAAATGCAGGTGTCTTAATCATATTGAATCCCACTCTACAGCTAGATCTAATGGAGACTTTTGTGCAATGAAGAGCACGTTAGAAGTGCCAGTTTCTCTCGATGACAATGACAGGACTCCCATGCTCTCAGTGATTCCTACTGGCCAGTGCTCAGCTTTGCCAAAGCACTGGATGGCCTTTAGAGTTGTCCGAAATCCTTGCTGTCAGTGGAGACATAGAGACATAACGGTGCCTTAGTTAGTTAGGTTATCTGGACGGCTTGTCATAGGCATCTCTCTCTCCTCAGAGGCAGCCTGAATGTCTATGGCAAAGACTGAATGAGGCTGGGAAGCTAGTATTTCAGTAGCTAAGATCAGGAATATGTTTTGATAAATCCATAAGACACTTTCCCTCATTTGTCTGATTCCAATTCCCTTTTCATCTCAACATTTAAAACTAAAACTGATCTTATTTGGCTGTTTATTTCTGGGAATTTCATATTTGCAGAAATGGGTTCATTAGGATAATTAATATTGTGTTTCAGGGATGGTATGGTTAAAGCACTCAGACACTTGGATTGTCCATAAATATGTTGAATTTACTCCCTGTGGAATATCTGACCCCTGGGGATGCAGCAGCATCCTCAAAGATCTCCAGCCCTTTGTGAGAACTGTGCAAAAGCACAGGGATTCTGGCAAGCCCCCAAGCTCCTGGTAGCTCTGCTAACAGCACAGGCATCAGATGTTTGATCTGCATACTCTCTCCTGAGGAATTCTTCACTCCCGAAGTCTATTAACAGGAACTGTATCTTCCTCATAAAACACTTCGGCAAATCAAAGCTATGTTATTCCTAGACATGGCACAGGGAAGAAGCTGGCATATTAGATGAGTACCTCTACCTTACTGTTTCTTCAATATTTTTTTATGTAGCCAAACTAGAATTACCAAAAGTTTATCAATCAGACAAAAATACAAGTTACATAAAATGTGGAGGTAAGCCTGCTTTGAGTGGAAATTTTGATCAGATGACCTACTGAGCTCTCTCTCAATCTAAATTTTCAAGGATTCTATAATATTAATTGTTAATACACTGCAGTTTGTTTTAAACACTTGAATATTCAGCAGTCATATTCAGCACGGATGACTGCAAAGTCTCACAGGAGGTCCAACAACAGACTCAGTTATCCCTGTGTTTCTCTACTTTGGTCATAGCCTTTGGTCAACTTGCCTAGAAAAGTGTAATGGACTAAATTTCAGATTCTGAATCACTCTCTTAAATTGGAAATAAAGACCTGACCTTTCTGCCTTTATGAGACTTAGTCATGTTCTTTTGGATATGGTACATATATGATAATGTTTACATATGCCCTGCACTATGAATCGTCTATTCTGTCTAATCCGCTTCCCCTATTTCAAATGAAATGCATGGTCCAATTATAGATTAATTCTGTGTCTTTAACACACAGCTTAACCCTAGCCTTTCTGTTGTCCA
Organism: Gavia stellata; assembly: GCF_030936135.1. Taxonomy (NCBI): domain Eukaryota; kingdom Metazoa; phylum Chordata; class Aves; order Gaviiformes; family Gaviidae; genus Gavia; species Gavia stellata. The sequence goes on along the minus strand of NC_082597.1, from coordinate 13,386,000 downwards.
GTTGAATTGCTCATCACCTACCACCACATCTAAGGTAGCCATGAGATGCCCTGTATTTAGAGCTGCAGATGTAATCATGATCTTGTTCTATAACACTCCAAGATGTCAAATACTTGCTATTTTATTTCAAGATGAAACTAATGGATTTTTGTGGCAAAACCAAAAGACCCACAAATCCACTTCAGAATTGCCAGCATGCTACTGTACACAGCAGCTTTTTAATTTAGCCTCCCTGAATCTCAGTTTCCTACTGATTTTCCTAGGTGACTAAATAGCTACTTGTAATTCTACAGTATGTTTTCCTTTCTCATTTCTCTTGCACCCCATGGTTTCACTAGATATCCCAGCATGGAGATAAGGAATCATTTCTCATGAAAGTTGAATTCAAATGGGTAAATTATACAAATGAACGTTTTTAAGGAAAAGCAGATTTTCTGGAAAATTTCTTGCCAGTTCTACCTATACCTGCTATGTCTGTCCTACAATGCCAGGAGATAATACTGTCACTCAGATGGTAACATGGAAGGTTTCACCCTCTTTTCTTATAATCCTTAGGGAGTCTGCTCCAAGAACTCTGCATTGTATCGTATACTGAGGGTTGTACTCCTATAAGTTATCAACTACTCACTTCTTTCAAAAAATGGAGAAAAGGGCAAACCATGATCACTAGTTGCATGTGTTCAGGGTGACTCTTACCCCAGGTGCAGCAGTTTCCATCCCCACCAGAACTTTATTGCCCTTGATAAAATCTTACTGAGTCCCATTTCCCTCCTGCATCTGTTTTCATTCCCTCAGCCCGGAGAACCTGAGATCTTGCAAATGGTTAAAGTAATTCCCTGGCTAATGGAATAATCAATAGTTATTGCCTCTTCTACTCCTTCACCCTGGAGGAATTGAGTTGCTGCTATAAATACTTCTGCCATCCTTTATACCTTTCTGTAAGCACCATAGGGTTTGCAATGTGCAGGTTTACAGACTTGGAGGCAGTTACTAGAGAATCTTAAACACCCATCAAGGTCTGAACATTGAGGTCTATATATAGGAATCTTAATGACCATAGGCAATTTTTCTTTTTCCTTGCTTTTAAACTAATGCAGAGTTAAAGTTCTTAATAGATATTGTCTTTAACTACATTCATATAGACAGATAAGCACGCCTAAAAGCTATGGTGATTCAAGACTTAAAAAAACGATTAATTCCAAGCCTCATAATTTTATAGACATACAACATCTCTTGTTATACAGCAACAAGGCTTAATAGGACACACTTGCTACTGCTTATAATATTTAGCCTTTTATTAATGTAAAATGAAAATAGGAACCCAGTTACTATTTTGTTACCATGGTAACGTATGAAAAAATAATCTTTGAATACCATAATGAAAGAACATGATACTTTTAGATCTTTCAGGATCAAAACCAGCAAGGGATATTTGCACTATGCGTGTTAATGATAAACGCAATCTATTGTTGCTGTTGAACAGAAGACACAAAAGGAGGAGCTTGCAAGTAACCATGACCAGTCCATACAAGTGAGCGCTGTCACACAACATACAGGTACCTTAGAAATTACAGGAGCTTGGTTTACAATATCTGGACTGATACTGACCCTCTTTGATTTCATGAGCACTGCTTGCATTGTTGATCAATTTGCTTTCAAAAACAATATTAAGGTCATTCACCGAGCAACTACTTTGCCTGGATTTGTAACTTCAAGATGGACAGTTGCTACAGTTTAGACATATTTAAGCTATGCGGCAGATTTTTTTTTTTTTAAAAAAGACCCTTTGCAGCTTGTTTCTTCTGTTCTACAGGGGAAACATCGTGATTCACCATACGTCAGTGCAGGCTTTCCATGCTCAATGTTATGTTATATGATGGTGCTATGTTTCTGGAGAGGAATTAGGTGCTCTTTACATAAATAGCCTTTGAAAGAGCATTTTTCTTTTAACTTAGTATAAGGCACCTGAGGGTATAAATCAGACACCTAAGAAATCTTTACAATGAATAAGAAAATGAGTGTGTTAATTTAATAGCAATAAACTATTTTTTAAATACTGCTTATATGAGCTTGGGGAACAGTAAATAACATTTAACATGGAAGTTTTATGTTGACTGGTAGTGCAGATTGGAAAAATGGTCAGTTTATGTAGCGTTCAGTCCAGATTCCCAGTATTAGTAAAAAACTATAGAATTATTAATTCTGGAAAAACTCTAGGGTTGGAAAGCTCCGCACCAGTTTGTAAAGGTAGAAGAACAACTAGGAATTTATACGTCTGTTTTTTAATCTCAACATCCAAGTACATAATTATAATATATTAGTGCTTATTTGGGAACAAGGTGCTCAGTTTGACTTTGAAAATACTTCTTAGAAGCACTGAGTCTTCACAGTCTCAGTTCAGCTCTGCTACTTTCAAAAGCAGGAACGGTGCTCTCTCAACACTTCTTTTATTGCTAACTCCATGTAGCTATGCACGATAGGAAAAGAGGCAAATTTATTTATGTCTCAGCATAGGAATATGAATGTTAGTTAAAAATCCCAGAACTATGACAGGAAAGACTCAGAAAGGTGTTCTGTGCTCAGTACTATAGCCACATTCATAGCCACTTCATCCTAGCACAGTAAATAATGTGTATTTTACAGTCTTTGGCAGCATTACAGGGATAATACCATGCGAGTAGTGTTCCTGTACAGTCTATACGATGGTCAGGAGAGTAGAAGTAAAGGCCTTAGTCCCTGCATGGTCCAATACCTACTCACAGACTTTGTGCACAGGTTTCAATGTTCCGGGCTTTGTTATAGGCATATTGTAAATATTTATATTATTACATTTTTAAATTGCAAGTTAAGGGCAAACATGGCACACCTCTTTGCTATCCAAACACCTCCACAGATATTTAGCTGGTTTGCATTTAGATTAACAGATTGGTTCCTATTGCATGAGCTAAATACAAAAGCAAAGGTGTGTCTTTGCCACAAAGATTTACAGTGTAAATGAAAGGCACAGTAATAACCAAAAAAATAACCTTTTTGCAAAATGATCTACTCCTAGATTCATTTTCCAAGTGTACGGAAGCAAACAAGGCCTTATTGTGCTTATTTGTTCCAAATGTAACAAAATATAAAGAGAAAAAAATCTTTACTATATAAAGCCCTTTTTATTAAGCATTCTACTGAAAATTTGTTCTGCAAGTCTGCTCTGTACAACAACTTCTTGTGGAAAGCAGTACGCCAGGCTGTCATACATTACAGTAGCTGAGGGGGATCCCTGCTGCAGAAACAGACTGCTCATCTTTAATAAACTTCAGCTGAGCTCTAGGTACGACCTTGTATACACTTTGTGTTAGAAAAATTAAATGATGTTTAATTAGCTCTTTTGTTTGTTTGCCAAATTACTCGGGAACACTGTTATTGTGAGGAACTGAAATGTATAGGAAATTGTACCTATCTTGTCAAATTACTAACTGCTTAAGCAGGGAAACACCACATTCGTCTGATCTACTGAATTCCCAGCTGAAGAGAATAATAAACATAATTTTCAAGTAAAGTCAAGGTGTTTATGATACTTCTCATAACAGCAACATAAAACACAATGGCATAAGCCCCTTCTTGCCAAGGGTCATGCAGAGGAAAAGTTTTTTTTCCTCTTTCTAAGTGGGCAATATGAGCAATTTCTCTGATGCATCCCTATAAAAATAATTGCAGAAGCAATGGAATGAATTCCAGATTCCTGAAAATATTTTTCAGGGGTAATAGTTTCAAACTGCATTAATAAGCAGGTTGCTGGCAAATGTGATTCTGAAGATCTCCAGGTTAATCAGTTCAAACACCACTAGCAAAGGTGCTAAATGCTCTTCAGTGAGGCAAAGCCAGGCATTTAGCAGTTGCTGAGTTGTGAGCCTGCAGCATTATTTGCAATGTTACCTGTACACAGAGAGAAAAATCAGACACTATTTGGAAGAAACAGCATGGTTTTACTCTCTCCACGATCTTCTGACCAAGTTTTATTAGAAAGGGAAATGCACTTAGCCATACTTCATCACAGAACTAATAGTTTCATTTCTGGGTGTTTAATTCATGTGAATTAAAAGAAAGTTTTCCAATCCCTGGGCATCATCAGTATTCACTGATATTAGCAGAAATAATAGATTAACTACATGGCTCAATCCAGTGTCCACAAAAATTAGGTGGAGAATTTGGGTCATATTAAAAGAAACCCTTGGAAAAAAAAAAAAAAAAAAAAAGCCTGACCCATATTTTTAACAGTTTCTAGTATACTTTGGGATTAATGACATTGCTTGTTACATTTTGATTTTTCCCAAAGTAAAACATAAGATTGTGAAAAGCAGTCTTAAGGGACTGTGTACTAGGTTGTAGTGCCCACATTCTATAATACCACATAATACTTAGGACAATGTATTTTATATTTTATAGTGTAAAACAGAGGCAGTGACTTCCTGGATTTGAGATCTATAATGCACATAGTAACAGATAAGCATGGCCTTTATAGAAAGAATATGCATTCAGCCTGTGGTTCTTCAGACTTTCACTTTTTCTAAACTTGAGACATATGCATTATGTAAGCTAGATAAGCTCCTGCCTGGTGGTTAGCATGTTTATTACACTCCAGACACATATATCCTTTCAAATACTTTTTTTTTAGATTAAATATGCATTCAGTAGCCTCCGATTAAACCCAGCCTGGGTTTTGTATTTGTTCTTTTGGTTTTGTGCAATGTGACAGACACTGTACAATGCACATAAAACCAGCCCAAAGATAATTTATGCATTTTAAAAATTAAGTCATATCGGAGCTGAACAGCAAAGTAAAATCGGGAGGTGGGAATGACAGTAGAGCTGAGGACTGCTGGTAGGAAGGTTATTTATTTGTTTATTTATTTGGTTAATTATGAGAGGACCACTGGAACGAGCAAGACACCCAGAGAAGGAATGCATCACAAGAGCTGAAGGCTGAGACTGATACTTGAAGACTTTTCTTTAAAATAAACTGTGACCTATCCAGAGCTACCCATTACACCATGTGAGGATTTGATCATTGCACTTTCATGCTGTCACCCTGTGACAGGCACTGATATACTTGATGTTCCCTGTAAAAAGGTACGTGACTCATTGCCTGGTAATCGTGGCATGAATTGGGTCATTTTCCTGCTGTTGGTGAATTCCTCATTAAGTCCTCAGAGTACTTCCTTTTAAAAACTCTGACCCAGCATTAAGCCCAGCTATACAAGCTCCATTGCCAGCACAGCATTTGAGCAAATAAAACATCTTTTTTTCATTATCTTTGCCAAGAGTTTCTTTTAAGAAGTTAACAATAGGCTTTAGAGATAAAAGCTAGTAACAGAGAAGTGTGAATACTTTGTGTCAAGTTAGGCATGGAATATTGCAGAAGATACTTGTAAAAACAGTCAGAAAAGCTGTTGCTAATGCAGGTATCATAAACACTTAAAATATATTCTATGTAATTCCTGGAAAATATCAAATTGGGAAATTATGGGTATTCTGGCATTTGGAAGTGCAGGCCATACAGAGGTTAGCCAAGTGCCTGAGGGAATCTGATCTTCAGTGCTCAAAAAGTGAAAAGATGAAAAGAAGAAAACCCAGTTATGAATCATTCTGAATTCCATATTATTGCCTCAAAAGTTTTTTTTTAAGGCAAGAATTAGTACCAGCCATGAAGCTCTAGAAGACACTGGGATTTTCTTCATAAAACATGTTAATGTCTTAGCAAACACCCCTGCAATATATCCAATACGTTTCACAATTATTATAAAACTATAACATGGTATCAGCTTTCCGAACAGACAGGAAAGAAAGAAATGAAGCTCTAAAGAAACATTTGAGAATGGAAATTTGAAAACCTGATGATAAATGGATGGTAGATTTTGCTGGTAGGAAGTCAGCGGTTTTATTTTGGTTAATTAGGAACTTGTAGAGCTAATAAATAATTAATAAATTTGAAGATTATTTTTTGTACATGCTTTAGACATTCAGTGTTGCTCTTTCATGGATTTCCACTCTTTCAGGGAAAGATATAAACTGAAACATGATGACAACTCTTTACCCCTTTTGGAAGTTTAGGCTTTGATGCCCATTGCACAAAGTTCTTTACACCCCCTTAAACCTTTACTCCAACTATAGACGACAAGTTTTTACATGAAAGTGAATATATGTGCACAAGAGAACTATCTGAGGAATCACGCCATACATTAGGGCATTTTGATGAGAGAATCATGTATGCATGAGCATTTATTTTTCCATACATGCCTTCAGATTTATAAAAGTCTTCTGCTAATGAGATCGAGCCAGAGACTTTTGATGTTACTAATAAAATAAAGGTACACCTAATTACATGCAAAATGCTTTCTACTACTAGAAAAGCTTAATTAGAACACGGTTTCTTAAGGTCTTTGGAAGAACAAAGCCTTTTCTGGGAAATGTCTTGGTTTTTTTGCAGATCTTCAAGAGGATAGATGATGTAGTTAAAAAACTACTTGCATAGTAGTTTGTTGGCATGTGTAGGTCTGCTGAACAGTCAGGTATTACAGCTGAATTTTTGCCCAGTGTTAGCAACTCTATTATTCCTACTGACGATCCAACTGACTGGAGCATCAATGGAAGTATTATTAAGTGAGATTTGGGATAGTTTGTTCAACGGTGATGTCAAAACATCTATTTATACTGTACATTAATATACTTTCAGAAATCCTGGAAACACACCACATCTGGAATAAGGGACAACACTTCTGCTATCAACAACAGAACCTGCTTTTATATCAGTTGATTTTATTAACTTTATGAATAAATGGTTGTGGATGTCTTTTGTTAGGCAGCTTGTACATGTCACTACAGGGAACTAAAGAACCTGCTTAAATCATACACAGACCACAGTGTACCTTGAAAGATTCTGCAATGCGTGCAATAATAACTTTTAAACTGAAAAAATACTAATATTCTTATTCACTCTACATATTTTACTCAAACTTAGGGAGCCAGCCACCCTATATAATGTCTATTTAATAGTATAGTTTAAAAGGATTTGTGAAGTTGTTAGCTGTTGCTACTAAATCTCTGAAAATATTTATAAATGGATTTTCTAAATCTACAGTTTTACTTTGACAGGCATTAAAAGAGGGACTGTGGAATAGGCTATCACAGAAACCATCCACAGATGTATTCCTATTCACTTCAGCTGTTTTGGAAGTTTATGTCAATAATACAGAACAGTTAATTAATGAATCAGTAGTATGAAACAATAACAGGATTTTAAGGGTTATTTACTGATTAGGGCAGATGACATACAGAAAAATGAGGGGAGTTTATGCTTAAAATAGGGAGCCTAGTTAATATATGCAAATGAAAAAAAAAGTACTTAAAACGGGGCAGTCTTCAGACACAAGTCTAAAATTCTCTCTCTGTAGTCTTCATAGTCATCTGCTGCTGACCTCTGAACAATATCTATCCAACAAGGCATGGGAGCAAGAGCCAATCCAGAGCACATCTCTTCTTCTGAATCAAAAAGTACTTTGGAAAACTACAATGGATGGTTTCTAAATGGTAGAAGAAAGTTAAAAGTTGTTTTTTCTCTATCTTCCGGCCCATAGTTCATTTTGATGGTTTTACTCCTTGGCTTTCACCCCAAAATTTGATATATACAGTCAAATCTCTGCACCATTCACCAGACAGCTGGAGTAGACCTTGGTTTGGTGACAAAAAATGCTCATATGTAATAGCAGATACTGTTGCACTCATTTTTAATGAACAGAGTTCAAAGAAATGAATGAGTGGCTGTGCAGTACTGCGCACACCACCACCAGCGGATTCACAGCCAAAATCCCTGGTGGCCAACTGCTACCCAGACAGCAGAGCAAAACCTGAACTGAGACACAGGGAATCGTATTCCCTCAGTAGGGATCCTTTCAGCGCCAGACAGAATTTCTTACTGTGGGATGCCACCACATGCTGCAGGAAGGCTTTGAGCAGAAGGAGAAGTCATGCTGAGAGACTGCTTCCCACAGCAGCGCTGCTCTGTCCGTGTAGAAGCACATTTCTCATGTGAAGGTTACAGGCTATCGAATGCTGTACCTCTTGGGCACATTGGCATAGCAAACACAGGTTTTCTTGTCTGCTTCCAGAATAAGAGAAAGCATCTTGTTCCCTCTTTCCTCCTCTTACTTTCTGCTACAAAGCAAAAGTAGGATATACACAATAATGATGTGGAGTCCTTAGTAAAAGCTTTTCTGTTGCTCTTCTTCATCCATGGGTCCTCATAGGGAATAAAGTTTTGATCGAACTATGAACTTATGCAGTAAATTCCAAGGAAACACAATGTTTGACTTTTCTGTTCTAAAAAGTCCAGTTTAGAACAGCGGGAGAGAAAATGTATTCTCCTCCTTTCAGATACATGAATGCATCATGGAACACTTTTACTATGTTATTCAGAAAAGAAACGTATTATTTTGAAACCATCTTAATTTTTATGTTAAATTATTTTCCCTGAAAACATGACTCCCTGTAAAAAAACAACTATTTGAAACAGATTTCTTCCCATCTGTTTTTAGGAAAAAAAGCATTTTTGTCTTAACTCACATTAATAAAAAAACCCTATTCCTCAGTCTGTAACAAGTTGAATAAATTATTTATACAGGAGTCATTATTTTATAGCATACTCACAAACTTAAAAGTGCCTGCTGCAGATTTAGGTATTGTGACTATCCCCAAGTTTTTAAAAGAAATTTAAAAACCCTGGTTCATTCTTCTTCTGAAGACAGAAGAAAAAGCAAGCTTAGATTTAACTTCAAAGGAGTCAAACACAGTGAAGGTGAGGAAATAATTGTCATGTAATTCTGAATGCGGGGAAGCCCACTGCTATTCTTATCTCCTACAGGAATTATTTCTCAGATGTAACTACAGCACTGGTGAAGGTCATTTAATAAAAACTACATCCTCCAACTCATGGACAATTTCCTTATTCCAGAGGAACGTAAGTGTTATGTGGAAGGTTATGTCTGAATAAAGAAGGGCTTGGAACAACCTGAAAGATTTCAGTCCCAGGTGTGACCTTGATACTCTTCTTGTCTTCAGTAGTGCTGAAAGAAAAGTTGTTGGTGAGTGGCAAGTGTTACTCTGGTTGGCTAATTAAAATTACTGCTTTTTATGTAGAGTGAGGCTTCATTTTCTGATATGATGAGTTGTTATAATCAACCTTGCAACATTCAATTCAGTAGTCACTAGAGATGAGGTAATTCCACTTATTTTAGCTCCAAATGGATAGCGAGAACTGACATCTGTTGCTACTGATGATAACAGAGCAAGTTAAAAGTACCTATATCAAATTGAAACATATCTAATTATACTACTTTTATTTTCGTGGATGTAATTAATTACTATTTAAGAATTTGTAGCATTAATAATTAGTATCAGAAAACTGAATTCCCTGAAGAGGGTGGATCAATGATTCTAGCTCTCCAGCTTTCAGAGAATGTGAATATTCCTTCTGTTATAATTTTGCCCTTTCTTTCCTTTTAAGCATCTTAGTGTTTCTGCTTCTTCAAAGCTCAGTTCATAAGCTCTGCATAGCTACGCACAGTATTGCTATTGCTTTTTCACACTAATCATCTCTCTGATCCAAATCCTAATGCCATTTTTTTTTCTGGCACCCCATGCCATTAATACAGTGGTCCCTTCATCCCAATATGTAGAATTGCCACTGCATTCAATAGCAGTAGAATCTGAGATGAATTTATAACTTGTCAGTTTACTGAAAGTGGTGTACATGACAAACATACATTGTATGATAAATAGCTCATTGTGTTAACTCAAATATGTGCTTGTCCTGAAGTATGGCTCATGTTCAGACACTACAGTTCTAGAAATCTTCATGCCAGCCTAGCTTCTCCTTATGTGAGCAGTGGTCAATCTCTCTAGCTGAAGAGTTCCTCTTGAAAAAAAAATATCTTCATGAAACAAGTACAGCATAATCTTTTTATTTTTACTGTGTGTTCTTATTCCCATTATATCCAGTAGCCCTAGAAGACTTAAATCACTGTTTTGGGGGTATTATCTTTTCAGTCTCATCCTTTTTCTTGTGATCTCTCGAGACAGTTGACAGCTGCTCATTTTCTCAGGGTAGGGGAATATCAAACAGTTATAATAACTAGTTGTAGGTGTTTATGTTCACCTTTGGTGAAACAGAGTTTCTGACAACTGTTAAAAGTAGTCCTCAGTGCTTTTGCTAACAAAATGTTATGTTCTTATCCCCACTCATGACAGAATTTAAATTCTAGTTATATGATGGAATTGTGGTGTTATTGCCTAACACAGTGTCATGGACTTTCAGGGGATATTGTTACCTACAGTTTGGGAAAAACTCTGTGAAATCAACATATATATGTATGTAGGACCCAACTCTACACAGTTGATTCAAATGATGCTAGACCAAACGCCCTGATTTTCCTCCGTGAATTGTCTAGAGCAAAAAACTGGTTTAATGTTCAGTGGTAATGTTTCAGAATCGCATTTAGATTCCACAGGTTAGAGTGAAAATCTACATTTAGAAGCACAAAGAGGCTAGCAGAGAATCTGGGAGAAGTGCTTATTCCTACACCCTTGTAAACTGATTCCATAGCTTCCACTTAAGCTCGTCTGCTTATTTCATTATGTGTACTTTCATCAAAATGCTGACAGTAATGATTAGGAAAACTTTCCTTTGTTACTTGTCCCTGACTTTCTCTAACCATTCTCCCACCTGCCTTGGACAAAGTCCCTTTATTTTTTTTGTCCAAAAAAGGAGAGGGGGGAAAAAAAAAAAAGAGAAAAAAAGGAAAAAAAAGAGAAGTTTCATTTTTGCAGATTTGTTGTGCTTTTCTTTACAAATGCAACACTGTTCTGCTGCTCCGTCCTAATTTTAAGCTCCTAAAAGGAATGGCTAATATCCACTGATGGTTTCACAAGTATGCTGATACAATTCAATGCAGGCCTGTGCTGTACGACCGAACCTCCAAGGCTTCCTGTGTGTTCAGCGGAGGGTGATTTCGGTCAGACTGACACTTCTACCTTCTCCATTGACTTCAGAAGACATTTAGGACCAGTAGCCTCCTGCTTATTAGTGTCCAGTATGTGCTTAAAGTTAGGTGAGGTGAACCCAAGCTAAAGCTTTTTTGCACTAGGCCCCAGCTAAGGGGCTTTCACTAGATAAATCCAGCCAAGACCCTTCAGATCCATGGTGTTTTCTCCCGACAGATCATCAGTAAGCCCACCAAGAGACTTCTCAAATTATCCAAACATCACTTTTCTGGAAAGCACTTATCTGAAATATGGCCCCAGCTACTAGGAGGGGACAATTCATACTTTTGAGTAATTCAGCCTTAGATGAGTTGGGTTCAAATACATCATTGTGGCAACAAGTCCACTGGCTTAGGAATAACAACTTCAATCAATTGTGCTTGTTTCAAATGATCTATGGAGTTGCAAGAAGTGAGAAAGCCTCCTTACTCTCATCTGAAAACCATACTACTGACAAACCTGGCAAATTTCCAGCCAGTGCCCAATCCAACAAGTAGACCTTGTTACCAATACGCTCAGATGATAATAGCTCACTAGTATGTGAATCTGAATCAAAGCATATAAATAGGGTACCAACAATAAGCCACAAGAATATAAATTAGCTTCTACAATCTGCAAGTAAATTCTAACTAGGGTAAGACGTAATAAACCAAAATGTCCTCAGCAGACATCTCTTTTTGAATTTACCCACAAGAAGGGATGCACACTGTGTGTTTGACCTTGGGTAGAACGTAGTACTTCTTCTCAGTGATGCCAATTGCTTACCTCAAGAGCTCTACATTGATACATTGTCAATGTTTTGGGGTGGCTGCTAAATTAGCAATGAACATCCAAGAAGTGTTAAAGACCAAGAAAACATCAGCTGCATCTGACCATATAAATGATCCCACTCTTTCAGTGGAAAGACAAAAATTCAGTTTAAACCAATTCTGAAGACTAAATTAATCAGATTAACTGCATTTCAAACCACATTAAAAATGTGGATATACAAAATTGAGAGGTGATTTCAGAAGCTGTTCCCTACTGCCTCTTTTCTGTTGCTTTTTTTCATCCACCAAGCTGTGGTTTTGCCTCTAGATAAGGCAGCATTAGAGACAATATTTTGCAATTGGTAGTCTGACAACTGATAATTTGGAAGAGACTTCCCAAAAGCCAACAAGTGAAATAATAGTAGGCCTCTCCTTTCTACTGCTATGGTTGATAGGAAAACTGCAATTCACTGAAATGCGAGTATGATTGGGCCCAAACATTAATAAAAGATAACTACATCAGAAGCATCAGTACGGAGTTCTGTATCTACCAAATCATGAGCTCTCTGTGTCATGAAGAATAAGTCACAAATGTACATGCCATATACATAAAAACTGAGCTTTTCCTCTCTTCAGTGAAACTGAAGCAGAAACCTCATTTCAGTGTTATCAATGAAAGCAAGACAGCATACCTTAGAGATACATCTCCATCAAAACCCAAGGAATGCTGGCCCATTACTTAGAAATAATTTACAAAGTTTAATTTTGGCTTAATTTTTACTAATATGAGCGAAAATCAAAATTTAGTTCAGAGAAGTCAGAGAAATTAAATATGTCTCAGATCACTTTTAGGCCCAAAGATTAATAATGTCCGGACATACAGTATGAATGTAGTTGAAACATTTGCACTCACAAAAAATAATGATTAAAATCCAGCAGAACAAAAAATAAAAATGAAATTAAATATTTTTATCTTGAAGAACGTGTAGAGGAGAGTTGCCTCCTTTGTGACAACTTTCCAGGTGATCCTTTCTAGGAAAAGGTGGTGTCCCTACACTTACACTGCAGCGTTGACTTGCTACCTCTGGTATTGTGATGGAGAACAGGAAGACAGGCAGTTTATTTTGCCTCAGGCTCCTTCCTTGTGTTTTTGCGGCACACGACATTTGTCACTAAGCTATTTAAACTTGAATACTGCTGTGCTCACTCAATACTAGTCAGGATATACTGCTGTATGCAGCCTTGCCAAACCTCGGCTAATACTGCTGTTACAATTATTTCTCCAGGGGAGAACAACAATGAGTTCTGGAAGGATGAGGCACTGCTGCAGTCTTTACTGGAACAGCAACACATCAACACTACAAGCATCAACTCTTGGGCCACCATGCTCAGCAGAAGGTAGGAGTCGTCTACACCTTGGGAATTGACTTCTCTCCTCAGTTACCAACAAGCCTCAGGTTTGCCGCACAGTAGGACTTCTTTTATATCGCTGTTGAACCAGCTCACATGGAGTAACATTCAAATCATGTACCTTCTCTGCCAAGTTACCAGACTGAATTTCAACTTCAACTCCCACTTTGTACTACTAGTTTACCACAGACAGGCATGGAACTCAAGAAATCGTCCAGACAAAACTATCAACTCATGGACAAGATAGGTGTACCACTGGTGGAACGTCTTTGTCAATTGTTTGACAAAAATAGCATCTCTTCAGTGGTAACTACCTAGATCTCACATCAAGCTGTGACTTTAACTTCTAATCTGCATAGTTTAACACAAAGTCCACTGATTCATTAACCGTGTTTCTTGCTTTTAGGAAGTTTTCTTGGGGTTTTGTTTGTTTGTTTGATTGATTGTTTGTTTTTTTAAAAAATTCAAAGAATTTAATTTGAATTCCAGTACAAAAAGCTTCCTGAAGAAAGAAACATTAAATCTAATAACATGTTTTTAGGTTTTGAAAACCTAGTCAAGAACACTAGTTGCTGAATCAGTTGTCCTTGAGGAAAAGAAATGACTAGAAACAAGGCCTTTTTTGTTTTAGGTATAGTAAACGGTTTCCTGAAAGTAGAATAAAACAACGACAGCAACAACAAAGCTTTGTGTTGGCTGAACTCCACAAGACGGAAGTATGAAGAAGAATTAGAGCTTTCAATACATTGGGTTTGCTTAAGGCATGAAGCTGTCAAGGGTAGCAAGCATATTTTTATTAAAGTAGTAGATGCATGTGTGTATCTAAATTATACCGGTTGGCTGAATTACATCTAATAAAGATAATAATTATAAATGAAGTAATGCTATAATTACTGCATAAACCCACCTCTTACATATCCATTGAATCTAATTTTTGCAATATGTATTGCTTGTGCATCATTCTGTATTAGGAACATCAAATTTTAATGCCACTTTAGAAAGATTTAAGGATGTAAGAATTATGAGTGCAAATTAGGCCTATTTATTATTTAACTCACTGTTGCTCTTTTTGTGAATTTATTTTTGAGTAGAGAAAATTAATTCACCACCTATATGTTCTGTGATGCAGAGAATCTTCACAGAAAATGGAACTAATATTGGTAATATATGTACAGAAATCTTGCATTCAAGTACATCTAATGAAACATTTCAGCTCCTTGTTGAGCTATTATTCAAGATATGTATGCAATAAAGCGTATTGCATACCATGTACCACTGGAACATAAAAGATTGCTTCCAAGTTTTACTAGTCAACAACATTTTGAATAAGTCATCTTATAATCTTATGAAGATTTTGGAAATGACCTGTTCATCACCAGAGGGAGTATGTTATACTCCTATCTAAAATGATCTATTAGCAATCTAACTTCTGTATCAGTTTCACATTTTTTTTCTGTGATTTATCCAAATTTTTAAATAAATATGCATCCATCTCTTACCTCTTCAAAAAAGTCCCAAACTGTTACTATGTAAGAAAGCAAAGGCACAGTATAGCCTGTTGGATTTTTCATCAGCTACAAGTAAACAACGATCAAGTTAAACGGGCTCAGCTGATGCAAATCTCCCATGGGAATCAGTTCTACCACTTCTGACATTCTGAAGTGTGGCTGAGGGGCTTTTATTCTGAAATATGTGAAGGAAAGAATTCAATTATGAAGAAACTAAAAATATGTAATCATATCTGCAACTAGCATAAATTAAAGCAATTTTATTGATTTATACCAGCCAAGAAGTCGACCTGTGGCTTTAAAAATTTTCAAGTAATTGAAATAAAGCTCATAAATCACACAGTACAATTTCCTCATACTTTATTATTAATTTCAGTCTAAAATTATACAATAAATAACACTCACTATCTTACTGCTACTTTATCTAGCTTATAATCCAATAATGTCAAGGAATTCACTGCAGGTGAATTAGTTCACTAATATCACAAAGCACCACTATATCACCTGTTAAACCTCCATGGATTCTTTTGTAGAGTTTTTTGTGGGGGGTTGTCTTTCTTTTTCTTAAAAATCTGTGAACAGTATGAGATCCATAAATGTGCCCTCTATCTAAAATGTAGACAAGTCCAAGTGTTTGGCAGAAGCAGCAGACTTCACAGACAAAATGTTAGGAAGATACAGCAATTAGTATTGCAGAAGGAATTGGTTTTGTATGGTAGACACCTCAACAAGAAATACATTTTGCTGAATAAAATAAAACACATTTCTCCCAAGAGAGAAAAAGCTAAAAGGAAATATCCTAAGGTCAAACATAATGGCTCCTAAAGTCTTTCAAAAGTATCCTCAGTAGGAAGAAACAAGAATAGAGAACAAAGCTACAAGATGACACGAAATTATCTGACATCACCCCATGCAGCACTACCCCAGAAGGCCTTGCTTTATAGCAATGTGGATGTATCTTCATTTTTTGGTTCTCTGACCTTGGATGTTGCTGACTATGTAGATGTGTCAATTTTTGATGACAGTCTCACCTGAGTTTATACTGTTAGACATTTTAATAGTAATTGTAACTGTCCTTCTAACAAAGAAAAACTGAACAGTGCCATAAATGTTCTCTTACTGTTGCTCTTTCTTTAAAAGTTGAAAGTCAAAATATTACAAAGGCCAAAGCATACGTCAATCTTACTTAGATCCACTAGCTTTCTTCATAATGGTAATGACTACACAGGTACAGGAAAACCTGATGCATAGAGATAATTACTAGAAATAAATGTACTAGCCATCAGAAAACAGAAGGAAAAATACAAGAATCATATACACATTCTTTCTCCAAATGATCCCAGAGTCCCTAAAGATTCTGTGCTATTATAGGAACACATTTAAATACACATAAAGTAAACGAACTTACAATATGTTGACTCTGCTACAGCAAGTAGTATATAAATAGATAACAGGAAGATGGGAGACAGAAGAGTAAAGGTGATTATGAATGAAATCAGATGCAAGTCTGGGGCATGTATATTCTAGGATCTCACAATGGAGGGATTTAATTAATATTTCCAGTTTTACATTATGGAAAAGTGACTAGTGTCTCCCATTATAAAATATTTTTAAAACCAACATTCAGTTTAATGAATAATTATGTGCCTCATAAAATGTCTAGAACCATGATCCATCTAGTAGCTAGAAGCTGAGTGTTCATGCACTGAGACTAGAAAAAGGTGCACATTTTTAATATAGAGGCTAATTAACTATTTGAATTATCATCATGTAGTAGATTCTCTGTATCTTTAAGTTTTTTTTTCATAAGAATTGGTCTTAATTGTTAAAAATGGTTGAAGAAATGTATCCTTTATGTAACACGGGAGGTCAGACAAGGTGAACATAATGATCCCCTCTGGCTGTAGAACTTCTGACTCTCTGAATTCAGCATGTAGTTAGTGATGTATTTAGCTACAGAAGTATTAGCACTCTCATTTTTCCATAGTGCACCCCTATTCTTCCTCAAGCTGCCTCTCAGCAAAGACGGGTAAATGGAAGAGACTGACACAGAAACAGCAGCTTCCAATCATATGAATAGCTTACCTCCACCCATCCAGGGATAAATTATAGTCTATAGAAGATGTATGACACTTATCTTGCATACTTATAGTTCAGGGATTTCAAGTCCCTTGGTCCAGTGAAGGGTCATGTTGAATAGAAAGCAACAATCCTAGTCTGCCACGACCCAGAGATTAAAACCTTCTCAATGCTGCTCAAGAGCTGGTGACCAATCTCAAATATTTTATTCAAGCAGACTGCTAACTGTCACTGTCAGGTCAGTCTTTTTCTTCACCTAAGAAAAACGTCTGCTGCTTCCAAAGGAAACTGGATCTGCCGATACAGTGGTTTTGCCAGAGAAGTCCAAGAATGACAGGGGAACTAATTTCCTCAGCCTAAACTGTCCCCTAATCATGCCAAGTACATGGAAAGAAACAGTAGCAAATGCTATCAATGAAGATATTAAGAGGGGAAAAAAAAATGACATTAGGAGCAATCAAACACTGGAACAGGTCGCCGAGAGAGACAGTGTATCCTTGTAGATGCTCAAAGTCAGCTTGACAAAGTCTTGAGCAGCATGATCTACCATCCAAGACGGATATAACTTTGAAGGTGGTCCTGCTGTGAGTGCAGTGTTGGACCAAATGATCTCCAGAGGTCTTTTCCAGACTAATTATTTGGTGATCCTGTGATAATAAAGTTTATTAATACAAGAAGTGGCTGCTGCTAATCAATTACAGATGCCCAGCAAGGTGCAACCTTTCTGCAAGTGAAGTTTAAATGCATTAGCATCACCAGGCTTTGCTTGAGATTTGTTTTATGCTGTTGAATCCAGAATCAAAACTTGCATTTAGAAGGGACCATTCCCATTCCCTTCCAGTTAGACATCTGAGAGTATCTAGCACTCCCAAACATGTAGCAAACCTTTCACTTACTATGCCGTGTTCACTTAATTCCATCCTGAACGCCCATTTACACCTATGCTTTCTTGGCCTCAGCTGGCTAGCAAACAGAAGACATTCAAGAACATGTTATCTGATGTAAAAATGGAGGTTAGGAATATATTATAATTTAGTTACAGTAAGCCAATCACTGGGAATGGAAAATAGGAAATTAAATATATTGTATTTTAAAGAATGATCTGTTACTTTATGAAAAAAAAGTCTGTTTGCCTTCTGCTGACAGATATAGTGCTGTAATAAAAAGTGAAATATGTTACATAAAAGTAACCATAGTAATGTTTATTGAACAAAGAAACCTAAGATCTGTAGCACTTCACTTTTCTAAAGCCCCACAGGAGCCCTGCAGGAACTCATCCTTGTTAATTGGTGTTAACAGAAGAGATATTACCAACAGAACAGGTTGTACACAAATGTACAGATGTATGTTTTCCGAGGCAGGGACACGTTACATGATACTCATAATTAGGAACAGGACACAGATGAACCTAAAATCTCAACCTGTAAAGCCATCTCCCTTGTGCTGTGACACAATGATTCAGTTTTGTTGATCAGGGAATAAAGAACTAACATGAACATATTTATTGGAATACTATTATTTCTTTTTTTGTATAAAATTATTTTATGCTGTCAAAGAAAACTAATGACTGGATTCACATTTACCTCATATGGCTTTACAACACATAAGCATGAAAAGGCCCTGGAGGGGATATGTAATTTCTCCATTTTCTTTAAGCTGCATGTTGTAAAGACATGATGGTACAGATGTGAAGGAGGCATACATTTTCCCACTGGCAAAACACTTTTTTACTTTTCTTTAATTAACAGGTTTGAAATTAACTTTTCATTCTTTAGGGACTTCTTGATTTTGCAGCTTATTTAATAAGATACTGCGATGATGAACTTAAGGTTTGTAAAAGATCATTACTGAGAATTCTACATTTCTGTTAAAAAGGTTTTGAACAAGCTACCCATTATTATGTTGGTTGTAACAAATTTCTAAAAAGCAGCAGTTTTGCTGTAAAAATGTATCTATATATGAAAAGATACTTTTCAAGTGCACAATGTCCTTTGCTTTTTTATGAAATGTGTATACACGGCTATTTTATTTTTGGAAGAAATAATATTTTGCTGACATTTTGTATTGAGGTAAAACAAATACATTGTGGCTGATCCTGTAAAACTTACTATCATGTCATATTTATTTATGGAATGATTTCTACAGATTGGCTACTAGAAAGAGTACTATTCCTCTCCTGCTTGGAAATTAGATCCTACTTGGAAAAAGGAGAATCTCCTTGTCATTTCATCCTTCCTTCCATTTCACTTACTACAGTTTTCATCTGCATTTCCCAAGGTGGTCTAGAATGATTTTACTTCACATTGTTTTGTCACATGAACGTAAACAGCAGGAAAAAATGTAATTAATCATAAGAAAGGTTGATGTTTCACCAAAGCTTAGATTAAGATTCCTAATTATTTCATATAGGCCTTATTTGTAACTTTTGCAGTGAAATAAAAACAATGCAAACTACACAGCATAAAACTACAAGCAAAACATACTGCAAAAAATGACAGAAAGTAGAAAATGGCATACAGTTGACAACAGAAGTCCCAGTGCAGACAATAGTTCATTTAAAATATGAACAATGTAACTAATGTAACTGTGTTCTCAGCAATGCAGTATTTAATGTAAGAATGACGTAATTATTTTAAATGTTACCTAAACCATTTAAATTCTAGCACTCAGAGGAAGTTAGTTGAAGAAGTTTTTTTAGCTTTGAAAGGTGAACAGGGAAATATCACCGTAGGCCTGAAGTACAAACATTTCTGGTACTGTGTTTAGAGGTACAACTGATTACTCAGTGTCCTTCCTTGATATACTGGGCTTTTTCCTGTCAAGAGTATCTTTTTCCCTTAACATCCATTCCCTCAGAAACATAACCACTACTCATTGTATACATTTTCTACACCATTTGCAATATGTTCTTCTATATTTGGCTCACAGCATGAAGTGAAATCATTTCACCTTCATGCAATAAAATGTACTATTACACCATTTTATGTCATGTCATCAGGAATATTGCAGACTTCAGACTGGTTAGCAATGTACAAAAAGAGGTAAAAATGAAAAACAGCTTGTTAATCAAGTTTATTTTAAGATAATTAAAGGGAAAATTAAAACTGAAATTTCACTTCAGATAATTTAACAATTTTTAAAAATTTTTATTTTTACAACACTTTACTACAATACAAAAATAATGGGTTAGCACAAATGCCTTCAGTTAAGTGTTCATAAAAGTGTTCATAAAAGGTCATCCTACAGTGCATTTTGACGTACAAAATTTGGCCTGAAATAAATGTAGGGCAGGGAGGGATGCACATACTACACTTGTTACGAAATTATTGTCTATTTTCATTCTGTTTTCTTATAAAACTCCCTTCTTGTTTAATACCTCTGGATGGGTCTGTTCTGAAAGCTTCAAACACAATGCTTTTTTACATGTAAGAGAACAACAAAGCTAAGGTTGCAGAAGAAAGATCTGTCTTGTGCTTTCTGCTCACACGTCCTCCTATTGAAAGGACCAAGTCTTCACATATTAAGAGCATTCAGTCTCTTCTCATTAACTTCTTGGTCTGTCCCTCCAAATGTGATGTTCTGTGTCCATCCAACAGATACTGGAATGAGCTCACCCGTGTATAGCCAATGTATGTTCACTACGTCTCTTTCACTCATTAACCTGAACAGCTGACCTGTAGGTGACATCCTCTTAAGCTGTTTGCATTAGTAAATCAGTTAGAATGGCAATTGACCCTGAAGATGTTTTCTGTTTATTCATACCACTTATACATTATGGCAAATGACAACAGAGTCATCTTTTTGCTCCCTTGCCAAACCTGGTTTGGAGACCCTTTAGTGGGTAAAAGTATAATTCAGTCCCTATTTCCACTCAGACTTGGTATGCTTCAATGAATGTGCCACCCAGAGGCACCACTGCAGATTTCAGCTGTGTTTGAAGAACAGGATAAAAAGTCTGAAACAAAATTCTCAGAAATTATTATTTTTGTATTCTGAAGTTGTATTTTCAAAATAAATTATTCCATGCCACTAGTCTATAACAGTCACTGATTCAGGGGCCTAATATGTAAATATTGCATAAATTTAGCAAAACTTCAAATTTTCTTGGGATCTTGCCCCACATTCTGAATGCACCAAACTCAGAGTTATGCTTTCAGTTAAGTTTTAGGATATAACCACCCTCACATCTGAAAAATCCTCTGAAAGTCTATTCTTCTCTTCTCTTCTCTTCTCTTCTCTTCTCTTCTCTTCTCTTCTCTTCTCTTCTCTTCTCTTCTCTTCTCTTCTCTTCTCTTCTCTTCTCTTCTCTTCTCTTCTCTTCTCTTCTCTTCTCTTCTAGTTTTGTTCATCATTATACTATATTGGTACTTATTTCCACAGAATGAAAATGCTAGGATGGATAGAAAAATTATTTAGGCTAAAATTTAATAATAGACAAGTGCAGTCCATCCTTGCTATGTTCATGTTATCCTGCAGTGTTAGAGAAATAATGGGTGAGAGGTAGTGAATATAGGAGCTGGTGTTTCATTATGAGGAAGATCACTTAAAACATCAATTCAACCCAGAAGCATTCTTCATATGATTATATACACTGTGATGTCCAGCCTGCACCTAACATTTAAGAAATGCATCTTTTAAATTGCCTATAGTGACTCTGTTCATGTTACACGTGACAGATCAAGCAAGTACCACCTACTATCTAACTGTGCAAATAAATTGGAGTTGACAGTGCTCAACATACTTTTGTACAGATTACTTTCATGAAGAATATCTGTTGGGAGATAAAATGAGCCCAGAATCTAGTTAACTATGAGGTTTGAAAGCAGAGAAAGAGATGTATGTTGAAGACAAATGCAATGTTCACAAGAGAGGCTAACAATTTCCTAAATAAAGTGCCAAAAGGTAGAAAGGGTGTAACTGTGCTTGTTGGGCAGACTTTTGAGGAACAACCAGAAGAAAGCTCCAGGGCATTTTTAGTAAACCTCAAAACTTGGACTATACATCTCATCCCCAAGATATCTCAGCACTGTCTGCTCACTCCGCAGAAGCGTATTAATTCATTATGGATAATTTGAAGTGAAAGCCTGGAAGAACATTGCCACTTTTATCACTCTTTGGAAAGATCTATACAGATTTTTTCATTTATTATCATCTGTCTGAAGACCACAAGGTCTGTTGAAATAGCTATTTTTGCATATTACATATTATTGCAGAGTTTTACATGACAGATTTGTCTGCAATATAGATGCACACGCACACACATGAATATATAATAAGTGTTTATGTTATAAAAATACGCCTGTAACATATTATAACCTTTCCTTATTCTTGATTTGGATGAAAACATACATCCTGCTGTCCTTTTCTGAACTTTTTCTACTGTGTACATGATTGTCTGCTTTCATCAGGCTGGATTTTAAATATGGAATCAATTGGAACATACGTGAAACCCCCTGAAGGCAATTTCCTTTAAGGACTCTGCATTGACCATGTAGAAATATTTCTCCCAAGACTTTAAAAGACTTTGACTGCTCTGAAAATAATTTCTGAAAATAATTCCACCTACTCAGGAAGAGAAGGAGGACTAATTTCAGATTCCATGTCTATGGCTGACTAGAGGAGCTATAAATATGCCTTTTCCTGTGGTCCAATTTATAGGCACAAATAACTCACACTCTTAAGGATGGAGGTCTTGAGCACAGTGTAAGGAAGAAAAAGTTCTCTCTCCCATAGAGCAATTCCGGAGACATTTACTGTCATTGCTGTAATTTTTAAGGCAGCGCTGTTCCACCTCCTGTCCGTGACCCCCTTCTTCTGAAGGGATCATGTATCTACGTGCTTGTACATTCTCTAGCCCATAGAATGAGAAATTTAAAACATTGACATTTTCCACTCATGCTCAAAATGTGCTGAGTCCAAAATCAGAAACATTTCAAGCTACATAGCGTAGATGAGCATGGGGTAGTAAAAATAGCAATAGCAAGACTGACTGCGTGTATGTACAGGGTTCTCATTTTCTATTAACACTCAGATCACTGACTGACTTCTACCTAGGAAACTGCTTCAAAGGTGCAACTATGGCAAAAGCCTGACTGATACTACTGTCATCCTGTTTGTTTGCATAAAATAACATTTAAGAGTTTGAGAAGTCTGCAGGTATCCATAGACTATTACAATTGCCTTGCTTGTAAATACCGGTGATGCATGTCTAAAATACTTATGCAAACCTCACCGAAGAAATCACAAAATACAAAATCCCTCTCTAAATACTGACAGACAATTACGTCCCTGCAGATCATGTTGTCTGGATTAGACTCCTGTTATGTCTCTGCTTCAGCAACACTCTGTCTCATTTAAAATCACAACTGAAAATACTCTTCACCATTAATTGCCCATTTCTACTCAATTCCCCCTACTTTCTCTTCTTTATCATTTAATTCTTATGGGTTTATTATTTTAATATGTAAAGCATCTCGGGAAATAGCATGCAAGAAAGATTACCAACAACTTCATTTTGTTTCACGCCTATATCTGTGCAGTTCTTTTTACAAATACTGCACGCTCATTTTGAAACAACCATTCTGTAAGTATAGCAGTACACAAGCACTTCATACACAGTCTTCAGGGGATGAATAATTACAAAACACTGACAGATTACTGTAGAATAACCACACAGTAAAGGCTTATATGATAGTGCTAAGAGAAATACTTAGAACCTTTACAACATCAAAATTAAGTGAGCAGGCGCTTATTCAGCTGCATCATTTCCGTCATTGCCACTTCTCCCTTGATGGAGGTACAAACATACTGGTTCAGATTTCTTGGTATGCATCAGTTACATTGGCAGTCTTAGTGCCATTTTAGAGACTTGCAGAAGCTCAGATGTTTATCTGCTTTCCTGTCTTCTGACGCTATTTCCATTTATTACTATTGACTCTGAGGAATTTATGAATTATTTAATCTTCTTGCTAAAAAGAAGAAAACAATTATAATGCCAGTTCCCACCAGAAACCAACAATCAGACATTTTTCTAAATGTACTGAAGTGCTGCCTCATGCTTTTGTATGTTGGCCTTATCCTATATACCAGACATCAGGTTTTTATTTCCTGGAGAGGCAGGAAATGAAATCCACAGGCTGGCATGGAAGAGATTACACAGTTTATGGGAACCTATTGCTTTGTAAGAAGAATCCAAGAGCTGTGACAGCTTCTAAATGATAACATATAAAGGGCCAAATCTACCCCTAATATAAATCCACTGGGTTCAAACCAATAAAATCTATTATTTAGTCCATGAATCCTGCTTTTCTTAAATATAAATTATATGTCATATTTCCAACAATTGCAGCAAGTTCTCCTGTGGGTTCTGCTCAATGTTTTCAAAAGAATTTGCCTCTCACTGAGATTCAGGGCAGGCTTGATTTTCACAGATGGAAATGTATGGTTGCAAACACCTGACAAGATTAGGTTACATTAATTACAGACTGCATTTATAGAACACACAGGGAGACAAGACAACAAGAACCTTCAAAACCACTTCTTCCCAAACAGGTACATGTGCATCTTTAGGTTTTATTTTCAAGGAAGCCCAAGATTCTTCTGTTTAGAAAACTCCACGTATAAACCATTGCAGAATGAGGAGAGACCAGTACCACAGTTCTGGCCATGTACAGGGTGCAGGCTGGGTGTTAAAGGCAGAAAGCCTCCAGGGAAGGCCTGACTTCTCCTCCATCCCCCATGCACAGCTCCTGTCCTAGCCACTGTGGTGACCCAATCTGGACTCTGTGGTTATATGGTCTCAAAAGGTTTGGAGAACTAATTTCAACAAGCACTTGTCTATGCAACTTGTTGATGCGTAGGTTTGTGAAACCATCTTTGAAAAGGTTTCTGAAAGAGTAAGTACTTCAGTTTGAGCTATGGGGTGACAGTCAAGGTTGGTATCACTGTGACTTTCTTAATCGGGTACTTTCACCTTCTCCACTTCCTTAATTAGAAATGTATTTTTGGTATTGTTCACTGTGGATCAGCTCCCTGAAGTGCTGAGCAGTGAGCATACAAAACAGACAGGAGGCAGGAGGACTCCCTTCCAGCGTTATGACAAATGTCCCTCTTGGACCTCCTCATAGAGAGTTGTGCCCCAAATGCTGGGACTTGCTTACATGTTTGCTTCCATGCAGGCAAAGTTAAGACCACAGCAGTTAAGGAAATTAATGTAGGTGCAAACACACTTCCCAAATACAGACACATCTTTCTTCCCTGTTCTTCCGTACGTCTTCGCTTTCTCCTATATACTTAAGACACCTTACAGTGTCTAGGTGTAACAGCTGGAACGCAGGCAGGAAGAAAATACCATCATCTTTCTTGTACAACAGGAAAAGATCATCCAGCAGCTCAGTGGCACTGTTTGCACTGTGAATGAGGACTCCAGACTCTGGGACTGTTGACCTAGCCATTACTAGGGTTTATGGGACTCTTTTACAGCTGTTACCTATGGCTAGATTTCTGTTCCTATACTTGTGATTTTCAAAGCTGGCTATATCTGGTCATGATGAAGCTTCTTTCACATATGCATTACAAGTCCCAGCTCTAAATACCTTCTGTACCAGTAATTCTGCAATTTCCATTGGCAAAATACTCCATTGCGTAATTGTATTCTATAAAGTTTATTTCTACAGTTTAAGCTTAAGTTTCTATAAGGAAGACTAAGCACATTACTCCTAGTTGTGTGTTTATTAATTAAGAAAAATAATTGGTCATTCTTCTCTGTATGGTCTTTTTTATACATTGGTAGATAATTTTCATGCTTCTCTGTATTTTCCTCCAGTGAACAAGGCTAGATCTATAACCATCCTTGTTAGTTCCTACTTTTCAAATGTATTCTCTACTTCTTCACCCTTTTCTTTCTCCTTTATCCCATATAGACTGCAGTCAATGATAAAGTTCCTGTGACTTCATTTGTTCAGAGTACTAATACTCAGCAGAGTAATTTAAAATAAAATTTGCCATTGCTGATTGCATCATAGTTAATTTGTTTTTCATACACAATTTCTAACATGTCCTTGACATCAGAGAGCTCAGCAACACAAATGTGCAGAGTTCGTGCACACATATCTCTTTAAGACATAATTTACCTTTTGTCCAAAAACATGTAACAGCAATTCAAGTTTTGAACAGAATTGACTCTCTACAGCAAACAGTAGGACATTTCTATTACTAAATTTTATATTTTTGGAAACAAACAATATTATACTATACCACCTGTAAAGCAGACAAAGGAAAATTACAAAACATCAGGCACCAAAGACTTTTATATTAAGTATATTTAAAAAGAAATACAAATACTATTAGTCAGACAAAATAGTACTGAAAACAGTTCTACACAAAGTATTATATTATTTTAAATAGGTTATACCCATTATTACATTTCACTTCCATGCTTAATTTATGGTCATTTTATATGCAGCCTATAGAATAAATACCTCTCTATCTTATTTCATGGGCTTATTTAAATCATTTTTTAGGAGAGCATTTTCAAAGCTATTTGCTTCACACATGTGTATGTATTTTTACAAATCCTGCAACAAATAGCACAGCCAGAGCTATGTCTAGAGCTCATCAACACCAAAACTGAACTCTTTTCCTAAAATAAGCAAGAAGAAATAAAGAAATATGTTGCACAATCATAAAGTAACCTGGCAAAACCAAAGACTTAACTGTTGTTTGTTTTTTACAGTCCCCAACATACTGGTTGTCCTAAGGGCGCAGACTGGACTTTACTATCCATGCAAGTCTACTGATTTCAAACAAAAGGGAAATTTGAACTCAGGATGCACAAAGACAACTCAAATCTTCTCATCTGACCAGACAGGATGTCAGAGCATGGCTCAGTCTAGATTACTCACAGATTCAGGCAAATATTTGAATGTTATTTATTTATTTATTTATTTATTTGTTAATTATTGTTGCATCATTCAAACACAGGGTCACCCCTCCACTCCTAAGATGACAAGACTATAAATTCCATGTACTGTATTAATTGAGGCTGTAACTGGGGAATTACTATCAATTCTCTCTCCAAAGAGTAAAGGTGTGTTTGCCAAAAACTTGTTTGCCACTAATAATTTAATGAGATTAAATACATGAGTGTACACTTGCACTTCTATGATTTACTCTTCATTATGCACTTGTAGAGAAAATTGCACAGATCATGTAGTACACATAGGAGAAGTCTGTAAAAGTCTTTACAGACATGCAGAGAGTGCCTGGTATTAATAACAACAGATCCATCAAAGACAATCATACAATTTATCAGCTGGTTTCAGTTTCCATAAGATCTTGCACTTGGTATGAACATTTTCTTAGCATCAGATTTAAATTCATTTCCCCCTATTTTTACCTGTTTATGTTTAAATCCCATTTAGACATGGTCATTATTGGTAGTAATGTTAAAACAGACCTCACAATTGTTTTTATAAGTAGATGGAAAAGAGAAACAAATTCAGACCATTCAGCTGTAGATTCAAATTCCCTAACTATAATCCATCTTGATATGGTTGGTGTAATGTACCTGCAGGAAGACCTATAATATGGGCAAACATATTATATTACTATATATGATTATTTCTGAGTATCCATAACATTCATTACAAATTATGCTCATACTGCATGCCTCATTCAGAAATCTCTGAAAGGGGTTAAGAACTATTCCTTCTGTTCACAGATCTGCTATATAAAGACACGGACAGATGAAATGAGCTGCCCAGTGCTATTCATTATCTGAGTAGCTAGAAATAGTCTGAAGCCTGTGGCAGAAATAAAAGAGAATTTGTGCTTCTTGATGAGCAGGTTTTGCACCAGACCTGAAAGGACAGACTTCAACAGAGCTTTCTCAAATATGCTGAGAAGGAGGGGAAAGGCACGAGGTAATAGTTACTTTGTTGAGGGGTTAAGTCTCCAATCTAATTTAGAAAACGTTGCCATTTGTTGCAGTGGAATATTTCTGAAAGATTGTGGTGAACTGGCTGATATTTTTACAGGAAATGTTTCCTACAGCAGCAGGACAAGGCAGGCTCTAATGCATTAGTGAACTCAGCGTGACATGTAAGCCAATTAAAATCACATCACATATTCCACTTACACAAACCATGAGCACATAGCTGTAATAAATCTAATTACAATGTGATGATGTAATAGGCAAAGGCTATTGTTTATATCAGAGGCCACACTTCCTCTTTTTTCTTTTTCTTTTCTCTTTTTCTTTTTCTTTTTCTTTTTCTTTTTCTTTTTCTTTTTCTTTAATTTTCTCAATTTCACTTAGGCAACTGTCATTTTGGTAGCTTTGTTAATAAAACAGAATCTGAGTATTTCATACTGTGGTCTCTTCTCACATGGTGTATTTCTTTTGTGGAAGCAAAAATATTACAGGAATAAAAGAATCTTTTAATTTGTAAGATAGCTTATGCATCTCTCTAGTATGCTGGCCTATAAACAGGTTAGTCTTTTAAAAGCCAAATGATGGTCCTTCAAATGGAACTTCAAATTATGTACATCAAATTTCCCACAAGGGACAAAGCTAGCACTGGGACACAGCACTGGCTGTTAATATTTGTGGAAAATGATATTTTAATCTCCTTTGTGAGTTTTTTTCAAGAACACCAGAAAGTGAAAAGAAAAAGTTAGTATTGTCTCTTGAACTTTCATTCAGGGAACAAAGAATACAAAATGAGTTAAAACAGTGAAGTAACAAGATTTGGTTTCCTCAGTTTAAAAGGTGGTACTGAGTTTCATTTATTTTCAATATTCCTATTTCTCCGCTGTCTAAAGAAATATTATTAGACAAGGAACATGGATAAATTGTAAGTCAGGATTTTACAGTTCACGAATTTTCACAGCTACAGCAACCAGCGTGTGAATGGCAATTTGTTTTACAGCCAGATGACTGAATAAAGTATAAAAAGTGGTTGTTTAAAGTTTTCTTTAAAAAAACCAACCATAAAACAAACTGTCAGAAGTCTCACTTTTCTCACATGCTCCCATAATATTTATGGAAGGATGTTGATGAGGTAAGAATAGTTTGTTGGGTTGTGTTGTGGGTTTTCTTTTGACTAAGAGACATTAAGAAGTGGTCCTGATTTCATCAGAGTTACTTATCCCAAGTTGGATTTAACAGAGATAAACCTTTTTGAAAGAATGAATTTTTTTTTTTTTAAGATAGAATTTTTTTTTTTTTTTCTTTGAAAAGAAACACTTCGAAAGAATAAGCAATTCTCCAGAGTACTTTAACTGGAAAACTAAGAGAATCTTAATTACTACAGTGGAAGATTCTTCAACTGGAAAGACAGCTTCATTAAAATCAAAGTGCGTTGTCAGAACATGTCAATTTAAAAAGTTGTAAGAAATGTGTGGAAATGAGGCATTAGGATTTTACTGTTTCATCCTTATTACTAAGTTTGACTTTTGCATTGTAATATTACTTTATGTATTTAATACTGTATCTTTATTATTTGTATTGAAATATTCCCAGATAAAACCCACAAAAACATAAACTTTGAGTTTTCAGTCCAACTGGACTGAATGAAAAGATCAAAATCCTCAGGTTTGCATATGAAAACTTCTACTGTGACTTGCTGTAATAGATAGCACTAACAAATATTTAGCTTTCAATTTTAATTAATGAATTTTCTTCTCCAACTTACACATCATTATGTAAAATCATGGTCCATGGATTTGTTTAATTCATTTAAACGAACATTGAATCACCGGAAGATTACTACCACCAGACAGGATGCTGCTTTTCGTTTGATGTTTGATGTTTGCACAAATTGTTTTTCAGGCCACTGCTTTAGGTCCAGCTGGACTTTGAGGCCTACTCAGGTTTCCTAAAGCATTTTCAGGGCATTATCAAAGAACCTCTAGAAGAGAGCAATAAAATACATGGCAACAAAGTGGAAACATCATGTCCTAGAAGGAAGCTTTCTGTTGTCTGAATATATTAACTACCGCCTCTTTCTTTAAAAATTAATAAGGTGCTGAGCATTGCTCTGGGAGAACTTTTGGCATAGCTTAGGCAGGATTTCAGTAATAAATCTCGCTATTTACATACAACACTTTGCTCAGTAGAACATTTTCCTTACTTCTTCAAAACATTGTTCTTCATGCACAACCTGGCATCGTGTCCTTATATTATTTTGTCTATAGAGCACATAACAATTGCTTTATGATGATAAACCCTGTCTAATCTTTCTGTGTCTTCCACTCCAGGGATATTTTTCTACATTGTCATCCATCATTGGCTAGTTCTTGCTTTGGTATGTCTAAGATTAATGAGGCATTTATATTCACTTTAGATGCTATGGAAGTTAACGTTATTTCTTCTGTTATGGAACACAAGCTAATTAGTGACCTTCAGATTCTGGATTAAATTAATTTTTTTTTAAATTGGAAATATAACAGAGCACACATAGCGAGCAACAAAAATCTGTAAAGAGAAATTGATGTATAATAAACCTGAAGCATGTTTCTCTGGGAGGAAGGAAAGGAAAGATGGGAAGCAGAGAAAGGAGGCACAGAGAGTCAGAATTCTGATTAGAGCTGTGCAAGGAATTGACTTTTTATGGGTGAATTGGAAAAATGTATGTAAAAAATCCATTTTTACATTGTGTGGATCAAGCACTTACTTATTGTTAATCAAAGTGAAATATGTAATTTTGCTCTCCAGGCTTGTAATAGATTTTTTAAAAATCCCTGATTAAAATCTGAATTTTTTTTCCAAATATAAGCATAATTTTGAAATAGAATCCTCCCAATATTTCAGCTGGTATTTTTGCATTTTTCTTCCTTTTAGGCTAAAAGCATTCCATGTGATTTCATAAATGGTTACAGTTTCAAAGTAAAATGTTTTATCTGTAACTAAGCAGTAAGACTGTTAAAAAGAAAGAAACAAACTAAAAACAGAGAGAAAGAGAAAGAGGGAAAGAAAGAGAGAAGGAAAGAAAAAGAAGGGATGAAAGAAAAAAGGGAGAAAAGGAGGAAAGAAAGGAAGGCAGGAAGGCAGGAAGACAGGAAGAAAGAGAAAAAGAGAGAAGAAAGAGAAAAAGAGAAAAGAAAGAAAAATCCATTCTAACCTCTTTTCCAATGTTCACTGCACCTTTATTCTCTGTGCTTGCCAGCATGTGTGAGAACTGCCAAAGTAAGACCTGCAAAGTCCAAGGCAACTTTAGAAGAGATACTAAAGAATGTGTTTGTTCTCTTTTATATACAGAATTGTCTATGAGTAAATTCAGTGAAGAGCTGCAGATTTAAAAAAGCCAATCATTGTGTGGTTTTCCGTGTTTCTATGATTATGCTAACTGCATTTCCAAGGACCGCATTCCTTTCCTTTTAAAGTTATATAATTTTCTTGGCTCATTTAAAAAAATAATAAAAAAAAATTTTTCCTTCTCGCTATGTTTTTTTTTAACCAGTTACTTGAAAAAACATTTCTATGTTTTATAAAGTCCCATTTGAAAGAAATTTTGAATACAAGTTGAACAGAAGTTACACAACTCCTATGTGCACTGCAGGAATGAATAATTTCATAATCAACAAGCCAATGCATAAATCATCATCAAGTATTAGTGAGACTAATTAGTTTAGCTGAGATACCTATCTTAGCTGTAGCACTATCTTAGCCTGACTCAGCCAGGCTGAAAAACACAGGAATCATAGACTAAAATTTTCAAACCACAAGAATCATAGAGCAAAAACTTTCACCAAAGGAAAATTACAGAAGACTCAGAGAACCTCTGCTGGACCTGTTCCCTTCTTCCAGTTTCTTGTTTCACTTTATTTTGTGGGTTGTTGGGTCTTTTATTAGTTTGCTCTGGGTGAAGTTGTGGGGGAGCAGGGCTCAAGGAGGAAAGTAGCCAAATTTTTGGGGAAGATCTTTTGCTCAACCTTCAGATGTGAGTACATATGTGGTTGGGTGTTACTGCCATCTGAAACAATGTCATTCCAGCAGTCCCTCCTGTGGTGAGTGAGGAGTCTCAGAAACCGCGAGCCAGGCAAGGATGCAGTTCTACTGTGAAAGCTAGTAAGAGGCAACTGCCTAGGCAGGACCAGTCCAGCCTGTGCAGAAGCAGGGTACACGTCTCTCAAAATGTGCAAGCTTATGAGGTCTTGCTTCAGGGCTTCGTCTGAAAATTCAGAACTTCATTCAAAGATTTATCACCTTTACATGGATTTCAGTACACTTGGAACAAAAATTTAAATAGTCTGGTATTATGGGAAAAGAGTCAGCTGGCCTCACCTAACTAATTTCTATCTTTTCAGTAGGCTCTTAACAGACATTATCCTGCAAGGAATGACTCTTTCAACATTGCTTCTCTAATGACATTTCAGTGACAAATTTGCTTAGTACGTTTATTTTAACTGAAATGGGCAAAACCCAGTAAATGTGCAGCATAGGTTTAAATGTACTTCAAGGGTGAATAGTCTGGAATCCAGGGCAGAGAGAACAAGTTTTATGTTGGAGGTTTTCCCTGATATGAAGCCTTTAAAATGAAAGTAGGAATACTTACAGAGGCTGTAAGGTTCAAGCAAGAGCTGTTTGTGAAAGTCTGGGGTTTGTGTAATGAGGTCAGTCACAACAGATGATTAAAATGACCACATCTAGTTTGCAAATCAATGAAGTGTGGGTCTACGAACATTTGTAGCAAATGGACTTGATCACATGAAAAGATCCAGCAGACGATCCAACAAGTATGCATGACCAGCCATGCCATTGCCTGTCTGAAATTCTTAAGTATCAGAGCTGCCAAATGTTTCAGACTATTAAAAAAAACCAAAACAAAACAAAAACACCCTCACCATTTTCCTATGCTTTCAAATTACCTTTTTCCTATCCCATGGCAATGTCAAGCACTTTTGTTATTTCTGCCCTTGTTGAGGGAAAAGCAGGAGATAGATCCATTACAAGTTTCAGTAATTGATTGAGCTACTTAGTTTTAAAATTCAGTTGATGTTACATGTTCACTTCTGTTACTTATTTCCAAAATACAACTGTTTCTCCTTGAGTAACAAAGGTACAAACATACACTTGTGTGCAATTTATCAGACAGGTTACGCTTTCATGATTTCAAGCAATGGAGTAAGCTTATCTTAAGAAATCAACAGCTTTCAACTGAAAACTGCCAGGGCTTGGATGACATGCATTAGCTGAACACATGTATGTTCCCAGCCTGTTGCAATGCAAAGAAAAAGGGTTAGCTTAAGCCATCATTATTCTTAGTACTGATGAGCGACATCTATTTCTTCCTCACAGATGAGACTAGAATTCTCAATCATACTCCTGCATGGTGATTAAATTCTAATATTAATGCATTTCATTCCCATGAATATGCTTTAAACTAACTTTAATATCCCAGTTCTCTTAATTATCACAGCAAAGTACAATCTCCTCTCTAGCTGGGACTGAGAATAATTTTCTGCTTAAAGGTCAACCATTCTAAGTAGTCTAAAATCTGCACAATTATTAGACTTCACTGTGCTTTGGAGAAGGGAGAAAGAGATAAAATTACTGATCCAGATGTGGTATCATTTAAGAAAGGCAAACTGAATGAATACACTCTAAGAACCATCATTTTTATGTCCATCTTCAGTCTGACCTCAGACAGTAGAATCAGAGCTTATATAGGGAAGAAATATCAAAATTGATTGCTGCAGGAAATCTCTGCCGCATCCCCCCAAAAATGTGTACATGTATTTCCAGTAAAGTTGATTCCATGTAAACTTTGGGAAACTAGGACCTTAAAGCTCTGCTACATCCAGTCACACACCAAGTTTGAACGTCAGTCCTAGCAGGTGTCAGAGAAAGCTCTGTGCATGTTGCTACTGTTCACTTCAGTCAGGGGAGACAGAAGATAATCACGCTGGGAGGTGTCGAAAGAAAAGAGATACCTACTCTATAGACCTTAATTGAGTTGGTAATTTTGGATGTTAGAATAGTCACATGAAATTGGGAAACTGGATACAGAAGAGTGAAATTAGATTTATATTTCAATATCTTGACTTTGTTTAGAAGTATCTTTCCATATAACCAGTGATTAAAGAGCACTATGCAACTAAGGAAGCAAGTAAAGTAGAAAGTATGAAACCTAATACAATATTCAGATGAATCTCTCCTCTCTCAAGAGCTATTACAAGCAACCTGAACAATTATTTCAATTATCCCAGCTCTCTTTCTTTTTTAAAAAGAGAAAATAGTTTTGTTGACATGTGCTGTAAATGGAATCTGAAGGTAAACAGAGAAAGAAATAAAGAGTAAATAAATTGATTAAGAACAGAATTTAAAATCCCGTTGCAAGGCTAGTCTGCTCTGAACTGCTCACCAGTGGCTCTGAGGGAAGTTTAACTCTGCAAATACATGACACGCGATCTAAAATATTCACTTACATCCTTGATGGCAAATATGAATTCATACTCCCATGTATTCCATACTGAAAGACTCACAAAGGTATAAAGGCAAAAATTCCCACTCTATAAGCATTTAAAATGCAGTTATAAGTTCTGCAGAGTGACTATCTCTCACGACTTACTCTCGGGCATGGTTCTCTCTCCCAGGAGAATCAATACCCAAATGAGTCTGTAAGGTGAGGTGTTTGCACAGAGAAGCAAAAAACTTGGGGACCTCACACTATAAGACACTACTCTGCCTCTCCTCAGGCTCCACCAGTCGCAACTAACAAAACAGTCAGAGTTCACGAATTATGAAAATGATTTTAAAAAAATGAGATTTAAAAATAAATCCACAGTCCTTCTACTTGCCTTTTGGACTTTGAAATTTCAAAATCTTTATTTTTGTTATGCAAGGACAATTACAATCTTTACTCATAATCTATAACTATGAATAGTAATGACCAATAGGATTTGTTCATGTTTCCCTGACTCACAGGACCTAGGATTTTGGGGAAAAGAAGTATCTGGCATATTCTTTGACTTCAAATTTGGAGGAAATATATATTTGAGCATGGGTTTAGTGTGGAAAGATTCATGTGAAATAACAGAGTAAAATCCTTTATTCACTACAGTTCACAAAAATAATGCCGCAGCATTTTTAGAATGATCAACTTGTATAGATTAGTGGTTTTGACCAGCCCATCCTTTCAGAAGAACCAGACTCTACACTACTTTTAATTGTTTTGCTGCTGATTATACATCATTCCCCATTTTGAAATTAGCCATTTCTATGTTTAGATCCTGAAACAGGATCTGAAATCACTCGAGGCTTAACAGAAGAATCCAGGATGTGAAACTCAAAAATGGACAAAGTGTTATTACTACTTAATGTTCCATTTTTACTGGATAACAACCTTTTGTTGAAATAAAGTTAGTGTAGTCTTCTAACCCATATAACCAGAAGAACACCAACTTCAGAGAGCAGCTATAATAGAAACATTGCTTCAGGAGATGTTCTCCCGGCATGGGCCAGCTTTCAAATTAATATCCTCTGGTGTAAACTTCAAGTAGCCCCATTGACTTCTGCTAACTCCACTGGAGTTCCTGCTGGAGTGAAACCAGGGTGAGGTCACAATCTGGCAGCTCGTTATTGAATGCTGTCCACATCACATGCTGACTGCTTTCTAAAAGTAATCCTACTGTATGAAGGTTAGCTGTGTTTAGTCCAAAATACACAGTCTGTCTACTGTAAGCTTTGTGATGGAGGCGGTTTGTAACTTCATACTTAAAATTTGAAGTGAGGCTTAAAGGTGCTTTTCAACATTTGCCACACAGAATAGTAATCCCAAATATGCACTGCAACCTTCATTTCACTCTCCAGTCCCCAAACAATTAAGAAATATGTTGCCAAGCCTTTTTGTTTTACACTACATGTGATGTCTCATGATTTTTTTACTGTGAACCAGCTCTTCACCTTCACCTACCTATTACTAGAACAAGATCAGATTACAGCAATAGGGCAAGCTGGTTCCAAAACATCTATTTGTTATCATGATTTACAGACTGACTGAAAACCAAACTGACCTTAGTGTAAAGCAATGTAGTTTAAAGAATGACTTAAGATCAATTAATTTGAAAGGACTACAAGGATTGTTCTGCTGTTTAGGGACTGCCAGCTGCTCTATTTTGCCTTGTGCCAAATCCCCACAAGAGTCTTCTTTACAATTGGTAACCGAGGGAAAGAAGTAGGAGAAGGGAAGGAAGCATAAAAAGATTTACACGTGACATTTCTATAGATTCTTTAGACCTGTTAGATTCTTTTTTGCTGCAAAAGTGCTATTGAGGGCGATCTCCAGGCCAGGGCTAGCCAGGGGGCCTAGGAAACGAAGTCAGAGCAAGTGTTACCGCATTGCAAGAACTCGCGCCATTCCTAAATGCTCAATTTTTCAGTCATACTAATAACTGAAAATGAGTGCTAAACACTGTCCCTGCACTGTTAGAAGTCAATATCTTTTCTTGAAAAAAACCCACAATAGAAAGGATGTCTGCTTTCTCCCCTGGAACACTCCACAGAATGACACCGTGCACACTACTCAGTGTGTGAATAACACTTTATAGTGTTTATTTCATCTCATTCTCTGCTGTTAAGAGTGGAGATGCATAGACCTTTTTTTTCTTTTGATACAAAGGGTTAAATTCAAACAAACACCTGGTTGTGCCTTACTGTTACATATGGTCTGTATATGATAGAAACTGATTCAGAGGCAATACTTGTTCCTGCAGCCGACACCCTAATCCACTTATTCTGCTCTCCAGTAGGCTTTATCAGTCTCCACTGTTTCCACTCCAAGCATGTTTTCCACAGAAAAGACAAAAACCCACCAAGCCTGAATGGACTGTTGGAGGCAGACTGTGAACAAGACTGTAGGGCACATGTCTGAAATCTTACATAAAAGACACAACTAGTCTTTGGCGAGAGATATGCAGGACTTTTTCCATCACTGAAACATTATTCTAAGATACTAATTAAGCAAGACCTGTGATAGTGATAAAGGGATCTTCAAAGTAGCCAGTTTTTCTAATACTGCAATATTATCTGTATAAGGACAACAGATGGATCTCTAAAGCCAGTATGATCGCTCTTTCTGCACGTCACTGCCCAGATTCTGCTCAGATCAAATTCAAATCCTTCTTGACATGGCTCCTATGACCAAAGCTTGATAGAGACTGACAG
Source organism: Gavia stellata (assembly GCF_030936135.1). Classification (NCBI taxonomy): domain Eukaryota; kingdom Metazoa; phylum Chordata; class Aves; order Gaviiformes; family Gaviidae; genus Gavia; species Gavia stellata. Next base: position 13,349,005 of record NC_082597.1, on the reverse strand, counting down.
AGGGAGAATAATGGATACTGACTAAACAAGAAGTCTCCCATTGATCTGTAATTACCCATAAGTTCTTTTAATATTCTATAGATGGACTGCTCAGTGATTATACTTTCACGTGTACACAGGGACAAAGCCCCTGAAAAGCTGCAGACATATTAAATGTGAAATTTTCATTCCACACATCATACAAGGTTTGACATTTTCCACTGAACCTTTGCACAAAAGGTAACAATTCCATACATATTCATTAATTTGGAAGCATCCAAAGTATATCTATTTAGAAATTGTGATTTCAATACAAATACTTTAACAGATTGTATTTTATGTATATATCTTTTTATGACATAAGGAACTACATTCAAATGTGGAAAAACTCTGTTCTGGGTAATTTGCATCCTTATGTCCTATTATAGATTTTCCTATTTGGATTTCCATCTGGTCTTCAATATCCTTCTGAGTTTATTACTTTAATGAGAACATCTTGGGTTTACATACCTATAATTTTATTACTATTTGGAATTAGTATTACCTGCTTACCTATCCATAAACTCTTTAGTCTTACCTTCTCAGCATAACAATGAACAATGCTTGGGTAATGCTGCTACAGAATGAACAACAGGACTAGAGGTGAAATAATCTTGTTCTGAAGAATCCCTAATTAGGAAAACAGAGTTCATGCTAACCACCTTCTTAACGATTCATACCCTGTTCCTGAAAAAAAATAACAGTATTTTAGGGTTTACAACAAAAGATTGCAATCCATGTCTGATGTACCTCCAGTTTAATCTTTGCCACTGGCTTGTAGTATAACCTTCAGCAAGCTAATGTGTTTGTGTCTTTGGGAAACTAAGAACAATATATGTCCACCTGTAGGGATGTCAGAATGTCAGATCTGTTAACAGGATACTTTGAACACTTAAGCATTATATAGCTACTATGCATAAATATTGGTAGGAATAATTTAATGCTTCTGCTTTGTGAAGTTCACAGGAATTTGGGATGAAAACCCTGGCAAGGCATACAATCAAGACACACAATGTCTATCTGCATTTATGGTTGCACATGTAATGCAAGAGAGATGACTGAAAGAGTTACTAAATCTAGTCCACTCCTCCTGTAGAGACAGGTCCTATTTTCACTTTCATAAGGCTCCCAGCTTCATTTAAACCAAGGTTTTACCCTTAAACTTTCCTCTGAAAAAAGTCTAGCACCTTTGAGTAATAATGCACATCTTCCAATTTCCAGCCAACATCTGTTCATGGCCATTTTATTCCCATTTACTCTCGTGCCAAAATTGCTCTTTCAGTAAAGTATCTCTTTTACCACCTTTGTGTTTGCACCTGGGATCAAAGTGATCATTTTTCAACACATATTTTCCTTCGTATCAAGCTCTTTCTCTTTCCTGTCATAAAATAGTCTCTTAATACAACTGGTAGAATGATACTCTTCTCTGTTCTTAAAACAATTCCAAATTGTCTTCTTAAATATTCATTACCACCACTGTGCATAAAATTCCAGATATGGTCACACCAGTTTAATTAGTCCATGCTGTTTTATCTCCATCAACATTTCCTGTTGATGAGTCTCCAAAATATAGCAGAAATATTTAGTGCAAAGCTCTGTGATTTTTTTTATCAGATAATCTTAGGTTTCATCTTATTTGTACCCTTTTATGATACTCCAGTCACCCTTTGTACTGAAAATTCATCTATCTTCTGTATTTTACACTAACACCATTAAAGAAATCATTAAACACAATTTGTCCTAATAACGATCCTTGTTAGTTCTATTAAAAAAATCCCTTTCAGACCAATAGTGCCCTTTTAGCAAAGCCTGTTATTGTTAGCTTGATTCCTTTATGGTCCACTACCCCATAATTCTTTTATTAATCCTCATTTTCTAAGGTTTACTTAATAATTTCCTATGTGACACCGTATTAAATGCTTTTCTGAAAACCTGACAGATTAAATTTAGCTTTGTTTGCAGAAAGTTATTTGCTTTTTTTTTTCCCAGAAAATCAGTTATCTTATAAAAAGAGAGACAACCTTAGCATGATCAACCTTAGTAAACCCATGATGCATTTCTCATTTAACCACTATATCCCTAATTATTCTTCTTTACAAAATTTGTTCATAGGTTTTGCATCCACTCTAGGTCAGTCTCCTCTACATTCCAAGTCTTGTCTATATTAAAATCCTCTAACTCTTTATTCCAGTTGACTTCACTAATTAGTTTTCTTAATCTCTCTGTCTTCTCTTTTCAAAATTAAAGTCTTTAACTACAGACCTATTTTTGTTTATTCTTCCATTTAATTTAAACTGAATAAACTCATGAACATTCAGTCTGTTTTCTGTAACGACTTCTATAATATTTTGTTGAAAATAAGTTCAAAAGAGAATCACCTCTTCTTGGTCTGTTGACTATCTGGTGACAAAAGGAGTATAACTGGAACTTACTGCTATTAGTAAGGACAGGCTACAGCTGGATGTTTACAATATTCCATTGCGACCAAACTTACTGCAGTTTTCATGCCCCCCGTTATATGGCAGAGCTTCTGCTCTGTGTCTGACCAGAAAAGCCTACAGAAGAGTCATAATACAATCCAAACAGAACCTCCTAGCATACTTCCAGCAATAGTTTTAATAGGTTTCTGTCATTTCTCTGACCTATCACACTATTGCACAACCCTTGTGCTTTTACGTCTACTGATCTCATTCAGTGTTAGCAATTTCTTTCTGTGCCTATTCCCTCATCTTCTGGTATTTCTTTATCCATTAATGCCATTTCTTGTATATTACATTAAAATCAGCCCAAAAAAATACATGATTTTTTTCTTCAAACTTATTTCCTGGTAGGAAGCAACAAATTCTGAGACCTCTGTTTATTTTCATGTGCTTATAATGCTTTCAACCTTCTTCTCCAGGAACTAGAGGGATTTAACAGACCGGGGGAAAAAAAAAAAAAAGAGGTTTCCATTGCTGTTTTTCTTATCCCATCATGATAAAGTGTTATTTTCTTGTACTGCAATGGCATTGTTACATCATTTTTACAGAGGTAAATGAGGTACCAAAGAAAATAGTATGGTAAAACTAAAATGTGTATTTGTTAGAGTCACAAATCCATTTCTTATTTAACAATCATGGTTTTACCATCAATTAGTACCCTTTTTTATCAAAAGTATTCATTTCTTGCAGAACTGCAGATGAGGTGTTCTTTAAACACTCTTTTAAAGGCATGGTTAGTAGCAGGCACTGAAAAAAGTCTAACTTAAAACTTATTCCCTAGGAGCAAAGAGGAACCTTAGTAAATAGGAATTATAGTTCCTGCCCACAACAGATCTTTTCCATCAATAATATAGATAAATACACAGTACAGTATGTGATATTTGTATCATATATTATGTCTATTATCCTCTACATAAGATGGAGCTAACTTTGTTTTTTCTTGACTTTTGTATATCTGACTGTGCTCATTTTGTCTCCTGAAACAAGGTAGGAATTTTCTCTTCAAATATACGTACGTTTCAGGGCAATTACTATCAATATAACAATATTCTGATATGTGTGGGCATCTCTAAACAGTACTGACATAGGAGGAAACAGACAATTTCTTAAATAACTATATTTTTCAAAGAATTTTACAAAGAAATAAATATGAAATTAATAGTACAGACTTTGATGACAAAGTATCATGGGCGCCACATGAAACCTGACTTTTTTCTTTCTTTTCTCAAAAAATCTGATTTCTTATTAAACTATCGTCGAAGTCAGTGAGGTTTGCTGTTTGATAAGGCTAACTTATCCTTGCTGATAACTTCATTTCAACTGAAGGAGTAAGCATGTGACACTTAGACGTTGATCTTATTTTTATTGATAGTGTAGTGTCATTTCACTAGATTGTCCTCATACAAAATGCATTAAAATATGGGCTGTTATAACTGGACATACTAAATTACTGTTTTGAATCATAGTCTTACTCAACCACTTTCAGTGAACATATTTGTGAAAAAATAGACAGTCACTGCAAATAAGCTGCTTTTGTTATGCTCTGAAAGCCTGCGCCCTAAATTTTCAGCAGTCACACTGACCCACGATGCATCCCACAGTATATCAGCCTGAAAGGGAGCCATGCAGCCAACATGACTCCAAGAAGTCCTTGGTTTCAATAAAAAGCTATCCTGAGTCTCTGCAGATGTCCTTCAAAGATATTTTAGAAGTTGGTTCTTAACGAAGACTTTCCTGAATTGGAAAGGACTTACAGAGTATAGTGAAAAACAAACAGCAGATTGTTCTTGTAGTGCTGCTAAACCTTACAACTCTACAGAATCTTAAAACTATATTGCATCTTTGGCAGGTAAATGAGCTGAGAAAGAAGTTTATGAAGGAGGGAAAGGTGTTTGTGACTGTACTTCCCTCTCACCTGGGCTGTTTACATAGTCTATCAGCAACAGCTAGTCTCCCCCAGAATAGTCGTTAAATGTTATATTTCATCTCTGCTATCTTGAAGGGCCCTTAACATTATCCCTGTGATGATGGCCTTCTCTAAGGGCATTGGGGTGTGACGTTTCTCTCACACTGCAGTGCAAGCAGCAGCTCGAGGAAGGAGCGCTGCCAGCTGTGTCCTCCAGCTCTGTCTGTGGAGGATCAAGGAGCACTTCCTGAAGAAAGGCAGCGGTGAACTGCAGCACCTTGGTGCCAGGAACCAGGATGTCTTTTTGCAAAATGCTTCACAAAAGCCTGTCCAGGAGGAGGTTCAGTTTCAGGCTTTCTGCTGGGGCAATCTGGCAGGGGGCCTAGTGCCCGCAGTGCTGTAACCCCCAAGGACCTGTCCTCCTGCCCACCGCTCCAGGACCATGGAGAACACTCTGTTCCAAAACCTATCCTTGGAAATCTTATGGCTCTACTGATCCACAACGTAGACAAATGAAGGGGGACCTGCAAGGAAGGGAAGGGTCCTGGAAAATAACGTGCCTGACAACATTTAGTCTATCAATTCTAAATTTTCTAGAAAGATGTAACACTCCCATACAGGCTTTTCACTCCAGTCCTCAACACCATTAGAAAGATCATCAGAGACGAAGCTTCCTGTTCCCATTTTTCCCACTTTTAAAAAAAGGCCCTGTGCAGACTGCACCAGTGCCTATTACTGCATTTAGTACTTCAGCTTTTCCAGAGAGGATTTAGTACAGTTACCCGGTTCACCATGTGGTGGACTGTGAATAAAACCAGTGGCTTAATTATTAAATCTAAATAAGTGAAGTAAAGAATCTAAATTTTAAGGATGACAAGGAATTCTGAGCCATGGAAGGTTTTCAGGAACATTTCTTGGAGCAGCTAAGGTTTATTTTGGGGGATTGCCATACAGGAAATATATTCATAATGTCTTGCATTGTTTCACACGGTGCAAACACAGGGAAATAAAAATGAATCTATGGGTTCACATCATTCAACTTTGCAATGTGAATTGCAAATAGTATGTTATTTGTTACCAGGCACAGTATCGACTAACTGTGAGGACTTGGCAAGGATCCAAGTCTATAAAACAGGGATAATATCTACTTAAAACAGACTTCAGAAAGCCTTACTGGGTAACATTTAAGAAACAAATACAAAAATAGCTGAAAAGTACTGCATTAGGACCACTGATTGAAGTGTGTTACAAAGCTGGTAACAAATTCTTCGCATGATCTATTAAAATATTTTTGAAAAGTATATTGCTATTATTAAAAACACAAAAGAATTAAAATGCAATACACCTTATAAATAAAAAATAAATTTCTTTTAGTGTGGATATATAACATGGAAGTGCCCAAACATTTTTTCAGAAGATACCTACTTCTGAATACAGCTTATCTTGGAGCAACCATTCAGAATATTGACAAAAAGCAAATCCTCTTGGTAAAGAGCTGAGTGCTAAAATAAGGGGAAAACAATATACAAAATAGTAACAGAAGTAACAGTAGTGGATAGCAGAAGTGTGCAGCATACAGCATTAAAGATGGTATGAGTAGAGATAAACTTTCATGTATCTACCATAATGCTGTATTTTATTTACAATCATTAGATTATTGAAAGTGCAAGTTAGTGTTGATGAAGTAGTTAGATACAGAACAAATACCTTGTAAAAAGTTTCTGAGAATTTACTAAAAACCTGAAGCGTCAAGGTCTGAGATACTACTTACACCAAGTAAAATAAAAAATTGGTATTACTTGGCATATGATAATCTTCATATTTGTACTAAATGTTACTCTTGTCTTCAGTGTACTCCCTTGTACTTTGTAAATGTCAACAAGGACATGAGATTATTCTCACAAGGAAAGTCGATACCAGTAAGGAATTTATTACCAGCACCACAATTTCATAATTGCTAGGCCATTTGGCTAGATAATCAAAACAAAGCAGCAAACAATATGTTTCCCCAATCAGACTTATTTTATTTTTCACTAAAAAAAGTTTCCACCAAATTATTACAGATACTTTGGTTAGTCTGGTTTCTGTTGTTCCCCCTCCCCACTGCCCCCCCCCCCCGCCCCCAGCAAAATTAAGAATAAGAAATGGTGACTTGAAAACAATTTATAAACTCTTATTCAGGCAAATTAAGTTTTTTCTTTAGTGACTCATCCTTCTCAGTAGAAGAAAAATAGGTCAGGAATAAAGTAGTCCTGCATTTGAAACCTGTTGCTAACATTACTTCTTTATATCAGGAAAAGAAATATTTGCTATAAAAAAACCCCAGAAATATCCCCCAGGTACATTATTGCTATATTATATTCTAAATAATAATAACCTCATCTACATTCCCCCACCCACCCACCCCTTTCCCACCAAAACCCAAAAACCCCAAACCACAACCAAAGAAAAATCTCCTAATTCAACATTTTGGCTGCTTAAAAACCACATCTTTCCCTGCAAGACAATTATGTAAGAATAAGAGCCTCAGAGCAGATTTTGATCTTACTAACACCAGTATAAATGAAGTATCATTTTCTTGACTTCAGCAGATTTACAGTTAACTGAGATCAGAATAAGACCCTAAACACTTCTGGTTCGGGCTGGGATGACCAGCCAGATGCTGCAGTTCTCCATGCAGACAATGTTTGAGCACTGGCCCAGATTGCCCAGAGAGGTGGGGAGTCTTCATCCTTGGAGATATTCAAAGCCATCTGGACATGGTCCTGGGCAACTTGGGTGGCCCTGCTTGAGCAGGGGGCTTGGACCAGATGACCTCCAGAGGTCCCTTCCAAACTCAACCCTTCTGTGATTCTGTAATAATACCTGCTTATGGATTTTCTGCTCAGTCAGTGCTATCCTGTCATTACAGACAGACCTAAAGAGATTCCACTTCTTAGCCCAAATAACTATGGAAATACTACAAAGGGAAAACCTCATACTGGTTTCCCATCACTGGGAAAGGAAAGAGACCTCTACCCCTACCATCCCCACCAAGTCTTTCTTGAGTCACTATTACAGCTGGTGATGTTGACCCTCCAGTCAGAATAAGTGCTTTTCACTTCCAAAAGCAGAAAACCCCACAGGCAAATATTCTGTTTCTGTGTCCTTCTGCTGTGGGGCTGCCACCTGTGAATGCAAGGTGTTTAGCCTGGTTTCCTAAGGAAGTGAGGCTTGTGCCATCTGCCTGCTATCCCCTCCTCACCCAAAAAATAGCTTTTAAAGCCATTTCTAATTTTACCAATGGTAAAGGGAGATAATTAGATGACAAAAATAATGTTTGACACTGGCAGGTGGGCAGCCAGACCAAACAGGTAGGGCTAAAGTGAGAGCTCAACATTTGCAATCCCTTTGGCCTGCTTGCTGGTCCATTAGCTCCATTTACTGACTGGTGCACAGCTGTCCCCAAACAGCCCCAGCACCAGGCATTTTTCATCCATGGATCAGAGCGTACCGGCAGTCACGTCCAGGGGGCTAGAAGAACTAATGGCATTGAAAGAGTAAATGTGGAATAAAGGGGACAAGGTACCCCCTACATCTGGGGTAAGCAGAGTGGGAATGCAGGACAAACATCCAGAGTGAATCAGACTTTTTATACTCTATTGCTCAATGAAACAACTTGTTTACTTACCTCCCAGGCAGCACAGATATGTACTGATCCATGCAAATTCCCCATAAGGAGCTAATATTTTCTGAATGCTATGCCTTAAAATGAAGAAAAGCTCTTAAGCACTGTCCCTGTTAGCCAATACTGCAGTACAGACTGCTGTATTGAACCAAGTAAAGAAAAAGGGAGGCTTTAGAGATCGTTCATTTCCTTAACACTTGCTTCCCCTTGCTTATATCCTGGCATTTAGCCCAGAAGCTCTTTGCTGCAGATCAGGTACGTTTAGGCATTATGATGAGTTGAGACATTTGGGCTAATGGGAAAAGGCTGAGCAAATCCAGTCCTCCTCTTGTAATGCTCAACTCAAAAGTGGCCTTGGTCAGTATTGCCCTTGTTAGCATGAGGCATCATGGGATCATTACATAGGATGAAATGTTCAGCTTATGTTGGGGGAGAAAGGCAGGAATTAGGGATCTAAACCATAGGATTTTAGGTGGTTATGGTATGGTCACAGGTGGATAAAGCAAGACAATGTTGATAAATGTAAATCTAAATCCCAGAGAAAAAGGCACCTGCCAGAAAAGGTTTTTAAAATGCCACGTCTCCCATATTGAAAGGATCGAAAAAGGAGCAATCTCTAAATATTAAAGTTCCCAAGACATATCTCACCCCACCCCCCTTCCCTTGGTGCAATTCAAAGAGCTGCATAGAGGAGAAAAGAAGAAAAAAAGGAAAGGAGAGAATTAATCAAAGAAACTCCGAAAAGTGTGAACATTCCCATCAGCTTCTGCTTTTATCCATGGAGACACCCTCTCACCCATTCACGAATCCAAGTGTTAAAAGAATTTGCGCTAATACTTTGTTATCACAATCAGCTTTTCCATCATAACTTGCTTTTTTCTTGTTTGTTTTCTCAGCGCAAAGCCACAGCAAGGATTATGCTTAGTTTACAATTGACCTACCCTCTTTGAACATGCCCAGACAACAGAAAAGTGGTTTCTCTGGAAACAGGAGCTACGTGAAATCTTTTAGTACTTGTATTCATTTAAAGCTGTTCACACATATGTGACAATAAGGCACCAGACCTTCAGCACGTGATTCAACTTCACCAGGCGAGGTAATGAAGGAGAACACTGCCAGTGACACACCAGCCCGGTAAAATGAATTGGTACATTTTGAATATCAACAAAAGAAAAATCCCTGAATCTAAACCGCTTAGTCTATGTATAAAATCTCTTAGTGGTCATAATAATAAAGCAAACCGTGGGAACAATCTTGGAGACATTTATACTGTGCATCATGGAGATGTAATGTGATCTTTTTGATGATATGAAGGCAGCATGGCCACATATACCGAAAGCCCCTTTATGGAGAACAACACATTAGTTCCTGCTGGAACTAATAAAACTAGTTAAAAATATTCCAGCCAAGCTGAAGGCTTCCTAATCTCACATTGAGTCTGTTTTTCACGTTTAAAGAGTGCAGTTGGAGACTGACTGTCTTGGATACAGCAGACATGGGTGAAGCTGATACCGATACTTGCAGTCCACTTTGTGCTTTCAAGGCAGTTAGTAGTCTCAAAATAGGCATGTCAGAAGTAAAACACATACCGGTTTCTCAGGCACTGCCATTCACAGGGTGGCATTAACATAAACCTCTGCTTAAGGTGCTTTAGGACAAAGCATAGGACTGTGAATAGCAGTGGCTGAGGAATCAGCACAGGAATATTGCTCTTGCTTCCATTGCTGTTGGGACAATAACCTTTAACAAAGTTGTGGGCAGAAAGCAAAGATGGTAACATCTTAATTTATGTCTGCTAGATTTAAAAAAAACCTGTCAGAGCTCACTTTCCTCACCTCCTCAGCGTTTTTCAGCAGATAGCAAGTTTCCTGACTTTGCTGACATTTCCCATAAAATTACAACTCATTTGGATGTGCTTAAATCTCATTGTTCCTAAATTGTCTAAGACCAAGAATGTTTACAGATCTTTATAGTGCCTTCACACTTAAATTAGAACAACAGGACAGTACATGGCAGGGAAAAAGAGGTAATGAAGCCATCCGTCCCCATGCATTCCCATGGAGAGATGCCAGGAGAGAAGGAAAGTTACGGATTTTTAATGGACTGGGCAGAAATAATTGTATTTCACTCAGTGAAGACAAAACCAAAGTATTTTGTGATGAGATATTTTAATTAAGATGACAGAATTGGATTTTATGTTTTTAGGAGGAAGCAAATATTAGTTAGGAATTGGGATACGAGGGTGGAGGGGGATGACAACTAAGGAGAAAAGAGGAAAACAATCAGAAGTTATGTCCATCATCTGATACAGAGAAACAGGAAAACCCCATTATTCAGACACACACACATAATACACACAAACACATATACACACTCACTTTCATATAGGTATTTATATACAAAACAAGCATGGTTCCAAAGTCTCAGGTGTACACTGCTTAAGAAGAAAGATCTTTCTCTAGTAGTAATGGCTCGTTTTGTATTTCAAGGGAGAAAACTATTATAACAATACCACAAAAACTTCCAACAAACAGGACCGAGTGAAATGAGAATGTCTGGTAAGAGGAAACAACCACACATCCCAACTCTTTGCAGAATCCATTTGAGAAGAGAGAACAGAATCAGCTCAATTTAACTTTGCTTGCCAGATCCTTCAAGTATATTAACAACACCTCTTGAATTAGGTTGAATTCTGCTGATAGACCTAAAAGTGTGTATATTTGTCCTTAGTTGTTATAAGAACATGCATCAGTCTAACGAAAATATATTCAAAAGGTTCTTGGTTTTTTGGGGTAAAAGTAAGGCAATTACCTTACTTGAGTAGAAAAGATTAGAAATAGGGTAGCTGTTGGCAAGACTACTAGTTTAGAGTGATATTTTCTTGAGCCAGGGCCAGATTATAGACTGTTTTAGCATTGCTAGTAGATTGCCAACACTGAGGGAGGTGTTGACAACCACAGCTGATCCGAGTCTCAGTTACTTTTCACCATTTTTTCACTAACCAAGGAAGGCATGTAATTACTGGCAGTTTCTCCACTGCTTTCAGGGTGTATGTTTGCAAAGTGGTCTCGATACAGTCAAAGCACAGGTACAAATCTGAAATGAGGCAGTGGCTTGAGGACTCAAAAAAGCCAGTGTCGGTTGTCTTCCTCCCTGTAGACAAGAAAGTCAGATGGACTTCCCAGGTATGTCCACCAAAAAAATGCACTGCTCTGCAAAGTTACCTGAGCTCTGAAACAAGCTACCCTGGTAGTAGTTAGCACAGGGCAGAGAGCTCTGCCACTCTGTCTGTCTCTTCTTGGAGACAGAGTTTATTTGCCCTTGTGAAAGTGTTTTGTTACCAGGACAAAGGGCAGTGCATTAAATTCTACAAAAAAATCTCTTTGCTTCATTTCCTCCACTGTAAAACACCAAAATTTTTGCTACTGCAAAGGAGCATTGTGAAACCCAGGAAAGATTTTGAGGTGTCCAAAATCAGTCATGGTACATGCTTGAGAGAGAGATAAACCAGGCATTAAGAGCCTTTTCTTGATTTGGTGACAGAAATATAACTCCAGGAGGTAAGCAGGATTTTTGTACTGAAATGTGCCTATAGCCTGAGGCTTTATGTTGCCAGTGTAACTACTTCTAGGGAGGCTTTCTTAGGCAGCCACAGGCAAAAGGATCTTGACAGCATTGTTTTACTGGATCTTCCCTGACGCAAGGACTCCAGAGTTTGTTCAAGAGAAAAAGGCCTTCAGGCAGACCAACTCCCACAGAAGAGAAGGAAGACTAGGAGGAATTGCTTAGGTCCTCAAATCCAGTTGCCTCCTGCTGGAGTTCACCGTGCCAAATAACCCTGAACATCAGCTGATCAAGCCTTCAGATGGAAGCTAGCAAGTTCCTGACCCTTATATTGGAAGTTCATTTCCGATCCTCATTCTCTGAATAATTACAAAAATCGTTCTAATCCTTTTAATCCTCTGACTAATTTTTATTCTTCTTAAGTGTCTGCAGCAACTCCTGCTCGGTCCTTAGATGAGCCAAGAATTCAAGGAGCATAATGCCTTCCAACACAATTGCCTGAAAAAAAAGTCTTGATGAGAGCAAAGCTGAAATATTTCCTCTGCTTTAAGGACATACTGATTAATTTGGGATAAGCTATGCCACAGGTGTTCACAGAATAATATTTTATACTATACATCTAACTCCCTGATCCGTTCTCTGCCACTTGTAAGACCTGTCTTCCCTAACCCACTCAGTCTTCTCCTTTACAGTCTGTTAATCTTAAGCACAATTTTATTACTATACTCCTGTCAATAAATTGGAAGGTTGACCTGTCTTTGAACAATGATTACGTGACATTAATAACAATACGTACTCTTTTTTTATTTTGTTTTCAGATGGCACCATAGTTTACCATCACGGTCCAGGCAATTCTGAACATTATGCCCCGCACACCTATTATTAAGTATCTCTCACTTTTTGGAGAATTTAGGAGTGAAATCCAGGAAGGCAGTAACCTGAGACAAAGCCAAAGAGGTGCAGGAGAAGAAAAGCACAGAATTACCTAGCCTCTTTCATGGGAGAAACAGATGGCAAAGGTGATCAGGGTCTTGAATTACAGTGGACTGCAACGGATAGAAGATAATTCTCATTGTTTTAGACAAACAATGATAAGATAGCAAAGGGAACTGAAAAGGTCTTGATTGAGTTACATTTACAAAGAAACATAAAATTTAAATTTTCAGCCTCTGGGTGACTTTATCCACATTAAATCAAATAAAAAAATCTTCAATAACTAATGAAGAAGAAGAAATAATTAGTTTTTAATAACACATTCGTTAGTTAAATAGGGTGTGATGGCAATACCTCTTGTGTAAAAGTCTACATCACAGCACACTGACACCCAAGACGTTTTTGTGAATAGAACATAAAAAAAGATCACTGTTAAAATCATAAAGCTCTGAAGAAAGCAGAATCAAATTTGCTTTATTGATTATTGTTTGTATTTTCTGAATTCAAAATATTCATGCATGTCCAAAAAGATATGGAACTGGATTATTGAATTTCTCTTAAAACATCATCCTTGGAGATGGAGAAACAAACAAGCTTTTTTTTGTTGCATTCTATAATAAATTGAACAATCTTCAATTGTTCTGGTACATATTATACCCTTCTAAGTGTACCTTCTTCCACGTTATATGATGAATTTGCAGAGTGCACAAAAGTCTTTGAAATTCTTTAGTGGAATGAGCAGCATTAAAAAAATGTGTCCTTAAAATGTGATCAGGAGGTAGAAATGCAGTATTTTAAAAAATAATCAAAGATTCTATATCTTTGTGTCTCATTGCTTCTCATCAAAATTAAGACTGAATTAGTTCTGCAGTACAAACCGTGCGTGATGTTTTCAGTCCTATTTGTTCTCAGCTTACTGAGTTTGAGAGATTTTAATAAACCACAAGAGACACGTTTTTACTGGACACCCCAAGAGCTCCACAAGCAAAACAAAAGAACTAAAAAGTAGGATATTTTCTTAAATTGAAAACCAGAGTGAGATTTGCCATATCCTAGTTTTCATGACAAAATTTTGATGAGAAGTTTGTATTTGTTCTGAGAAATGCATCTGTGCTTTGGAACAGCTTTCCACTGATGCCTGGACAGACCATGACAGATAAGACACAAGCACTGTGGCTACCTTAGAAATAAGACTGAATGTTTTAATGGCCACAGATAATATTTATGGCTCAATGCCTTCAGATGTGCCATGAAGCTCACGTTGGAAGGTGAGAGTAAAGAAAACCATTATTCCTGTACTCATATTCCAGTCCTGTCAAAACACAGGCAGTGTTTATGACACATCTCATCATTTGGCGTCTCCCAGGCTTGCCATGCAGCTGTATGGCCCCTCTCCTGTTATGAGATCCCACCAGCCTGCTGATGAGCTGTGCAGGGATGCAAGGTCGTGGAGGCAGACAAAGCTAGAGGACGGCACTGCCGGTGCAGGCTGCCCTGCAGCATGACCTGCTCTCCAAAAACAAGCCTGTACTGAATCTTCTCTTTCGTCATGCAACTCCATTTATACTGGTTTCTCAAACAGTCAGGCCAAGAAAATGCTAGCGACTGGCTAAATGTCAAAGGCTCTCACATATTCATTGCATTCTCCCATGCCTGATCCTGACACAAATGCTTAATTCTGCAGCCCTTGCATAGCCTCAATACTTTAATGGCGTATGCAGAGTCAAGCTTGTGGATGGGTCCTTGTGGGATTGCAGATCTTTGCGCTATTGATATTTCACCTGAAACATGGGAGATGCTAATCGCCAGCTTTGCAGTTTTCCCCTGGTGGCCATACTAAAAATATGTTGCATATTGAAACTTGCAATGTAGCTATGGCAAAAATCCTGCAGCAAACAATCCCAGCAAGGAATCAAAATTCTGGTCCTATGCAGCAAACATTTTCCAGCAGCTCTATAAATTTTAGTCTATGCAACAGAAAAATCATCTATTTATTAAATCTCTACAAAACAGTAAACACACTCGTCTGTCTTTCTTTTCCTCTTCCCCTTATTTGCCAGTATATATCAGAACTTCCTGCAAAGCCTAAAAGCAAACAATGTGGCTTTCTTAATCAAGAGAAATGCTATAAAACAGCCATTCAGAGATAGAAATGTAAGCAGAAATTAATCAGATTTTTAAAAAAATGCATTAATATCCATTCACAATAATAAAATTAGACATTTAAGATTCAGAATCAATTAAAATATAGTGTAAATATGGCATTATAGAGAACAGAATAAAATTCTTTCAGTTATTCCTAATTTCCTTTTTTATTTATCTGCCTCGGCTGGCTTTAGCTCAGAAGCTTGTGTTAGGACCTCATTGGCAATTCTAGCAGAAGATTCGTGAACCCCCCAGTTGAGGTCTGAGCAGGTCACTGGGAGTCATTCACTTCACCTTTAAAGTTTGTGGCATGTACAGCAAAACCACACAAAGCTGAGGGTATCTGGAGGCCGGAAAGCTAAATACACACACTGCCAGGCTGATTTCCAGTGGAGAACAGAGCTGGTACCGTTTTTGTAATTCTCCTCTTAACCTCGGAGCATTGATGCTGCTGCACAGCGCTACCTCCCTGAAGTGAATGAGCACCATTCCTGGTAATGATGCAGCCCTTCAGTCCACTTACTCTTAACTTTCCTTTCCGCTGTGCTATATTTGACATAAAATGTTTAATTAGGTTCATTTATCATGACTGGAACAGCCTGACTCATTCCCCATTTATAATTAGAAAGGATTTCATCTAATAAATGCTGAGTGCTCTCAGCTACCAAAGTCAGTGAATGAAGAGTTTGCCCAGCAAGATTGAGGGTACATAAACTTGTTTTACACAGAATTAGAAGAATACCAGATTTCTACAGAAAATGTTCAAAGTTTAAGGCAGTTAAACGTTACTTAGGTCCTGTGTATGAGGCCCCAGCCTGGAAATATGGAGGCAACAGGAAATAATTCACCTTTCTGCCTTGGTCACCCTGTACATAAAAATTGTGGCAGTGAGGGTTTTCTTCATTTGTCAAGTACTTCTGGGAAAACCTAATTACTCATTTTCTATCTGTACAATATTAAATAAGAAGTTATTTCCTAAGCAGCTAATATCTTGAACTTGTAAGAAGAAAATCACAATCGTAAATTTAATGAAAAATTAACCTAAAAAGAACAAGTTAAAAAAAACAACCCCATGGTCCAAAGGTCAAAATAAAATGATGAGACATTTAAATGTTTGAAGATATTGGAGTGGAGACATAGAAAGCTGCCCTTCTTTACATCTGCAGTCAAAAGCCACCCTGCATTTTTTGTATTTTCTCTTGCAATTATGATGCTGTGTTTGCCCTATATAATAACGCTGAGCAGTGCAGATTGCTTTAACCCAACTGAGAAAAGGCAGATCATTAACAATTGCCAATTAATTTAAACACTGCATGAGCAGCCCTGAAAAAACTATGCCATGATTCCCTATCATGGAGAGTCCTCATCAGTTCCTATTGTAAAATGAGAGAAAGAGAACTAGAGGGAAAAAGAAAAGCATAAAAGAATAAAGCAAGGATCAATGGGTGAATAATAATGAATGAAAAGTCACCACTGCTGTATTCTCTCTGCCTGAAGGCCTTTACTGGGGAGGGAAAGAACTTGAATTGCATGTCCTAAATTTTGAAGTTGTGTAAATTGGACTTTGGCAGCTGATGATGGCTAAATTAGCTGAATGTCTTATACTCTGGTAGACATTAAACATAGATGGGGCCGTAGCTTTAGCAATAAATCTCTTAAAATAGGAAACACCCTGTAAGAATTCATATAATGAAAACACAAGTTCATACAATATGAATACCTATGAAGACAATAAAATGAAGCACATATACTGGGAGGGCAAATTCTTTCTGTTAAGGCTTTTATTTCTTGGATACTCTTAAGGTGTTTAGACACTTCCTGGAAGATGACTGTTTTACTAAATACCAATTAATTACCTAAATTTGGTATTCGATCTAAATGCATCAGTTAAATGCTTAAAGCTAGGCAGGGTGAATATAGGCCATACTATTTCCTTTGTAGACTCCAAAGCAGGTTAAGTTAAAAAAAAAAAATCTTGTTATGAAAAGACCATTGATTTTAAGGTATTCTTTGTTAAGTCTGCTATTCAACCTGTTTATTTTACAAAATAAATGCAGTTTTATACAGTCATTTTCACTGACTGATACTCTGACAAATCGATTATACCCTGCTCTTAAGTTGTTGCAGTTATGTCCCCTTCTTTAACTGACTCTCTGACCATAGTAACTTCTTCCCCACCTGTGGCTTCTTACAAATACCTGATCTTCACTTCAAAAGATGAGTGTTTCATTATTGCCTCCACCCAGGACAATTATCCATACATTTCTGCCTTCATTTCTCCCACTTTATCTTCCCTTTGCTTTTTTCCAACTATTATGCGTTGAACACGTTTCCTGCCCTCCCTCACTGCTGGCCCCTTGCCTCACCAAAGTCAGACAAATCTCTCTTTCCTAATTCTCAGTACAGATCTTTCATGTCTAGTGCATTGACTTCAGGAGGTAAAGATCAGAATTAAAACCCAGCAGCTAGACAGGTTAAGGTGTCTGCCAACCATTGTGCTACTTCCCAGCTCAGTGCTGCCCTGTGTTTGAGCAGCAATTTCCATAAGTGACACCACCCTGAAGGGCCAGCTTAATCCAACTCATCCCACCCTAGGGAATGCAATGCTGTTCTCACGTTCTGTAGTGCTACCCGGCCTCACCCTCACATCCTGGGAGGGTCAGTAGAATTGGGGACCACTAAGGCTTCTTTCCGCAATCCCAAATCTTTCACCCAGAGTAAAACACAATGAAAACTTGCCACTATATACTGCATACACTTGCTGTAAAGCAAAATATTCAAAAAGAGTATAGAACGGTTATCCAAATTTTTCATTTTAGTAGAGTAAAAAACCCCATGCAATTCATAATTAATATGACAAATATGAATTATATACTGTAGGTCATTCCAGTTGACAAAGAAGATTTTAAATAATTTAAGACAACAAATCTATGTATAGCCATTAGAACACACAAATTAGTCCTTCATTTGAATGCATTGCTCAGCCTTATAAAGCTGTACAAAACACTTGTAAAGAACTGGAAAAATAAAACCTTGCAGATTTTCCCTTGCAATGAGCACCAAACAAATAGGGACTTGAATTATAAGTGAGAGCGGTGACATATGCTAATAGATTTGTCATCAGGAGATAATGCAATGCCATTAACTCATCTCATTTCAGATTCTAGCAACTGCATGTCATGGTAGGTAACACAAGCTGCCTCAAGATCCCAGAAAAAGAATCCAGAAGGAGAACAAGAATTTGCAAGACTATGGTTCATGGGTATATCTCACCTATGGTCAGCAACGTCTATTTTAACTTTGTTGGATTTCAAGTTACTCAGGAATGAGTAACTTGACTCACTAAGTCCTCTTAACTCTATTAAGACTGAATACAATTAGTTGCATCCCCTTATTTTTGTACAATAAATATGCACAGGAGGAAAGAAGGCTAATTTCTAAGTGTCGAAACTCAAAATTGTTATAATTACAACAAAAATTGCTTTTCATACAGCCTACACAAGCTCTCCTTTAGGTTGCATATAAAACCGAGTTCTGACAAACATTTAAGGAAAAGAATAATTGAATTCATATATATCACAGAATCACGGAATGATACAGGTTGGAAGGGACCTCTGAGGATCATCTAGTCCAACCCCCCCTGACAGAGCAGGTTCACCTAGAGCAGGTTGCACAGGAATGTGTCCAGGTGAGTTTTGAATATCTCCAGAGAAGACGACTCCACAACCTCTCTGGGCAGCTTGTTCCAGTGCTCTGCCAGCCTCAAAGTAAAGAAGTTCCTCCTCATGTTTAGGTGGAACTTCCTATGACCAAGTTTGTGCCCGTTACCTCTTGTCCTGTCACTGGGCACCACTGAAAAAAGACTGGCCCCATCCTCCTGGCACCCACCCCTGAAGTATTTATAAGCATTGATAAGATGCCCCCTCAGTCTTCTCTTCTCCAGACTAAAAAGACCCAAGTCCCTCAGCCTTTCCTCATAAGAAGGATGTTCCAGTCCCCTAATCATCTCTGTAGCCCTTTGCTGTACCGTCTCCAGCAGCTCCCTGTCCTTCTTGAACCGGGGAGCCCAGAACTGGACACAGCACTCCAGATGCGGCCTCACCAGGGCAGAGTAGAGGGGGAGGATAACCTCCCTCCACCTGCTAGCCACACTCTTCTTGATGCACCCCAGGATGCCATTGGCCTTCTTGGCCCCAAGGGCACATTGCTGCCTCATGGTCATCCTGTTGTCCCCCAGGACTCCCAGGTCCCTTCCCACAGAGCTGCTCTCCAGGAGGTCAGCCCCTAACCTGGACTGATGCATGGGGCTGTTCCACCCCAGGTGCAGTACCCTACACTTGCCTTTGTTGAATTTCATCAGGTTCCTCTCTGCCCAACTCTCCAGCCTGTCCAGGTCATGCTGAATGGCAGCGCAGCCTTCCGGTGTGTCCACCACTCCTCCCAGTTTTGTGTCATCAGCAAACTTGCTGAGGGCACACTCTATCCCTTCATCCAGGTCACTGATGAATAAATATACTGAACAGGACTGGACCCAGTCCTGACCCCTGGGGAACACCACTTGTTACAGACCTCCAACTAGACTCTGTGCCACTAAACACAACCCTCTGAGCTCTATATTCTCACTAAAATCAATAGTATTAAGCACAGGTAAAGAGCTGCTCTTCACACAATAAAATTAAAAATAATTTCCTCTTTAGTATTTGCCTTAATTATTGTTCATTTAATGTAAATATTAGAATAGTCTAGACCATAAATACATGCATAATATTGATTAAAACTTAAGCTACTACAAATGTCCTCCAAAAGAATCTCTAACAATTTACAGCAGCTAAAGATCTTCCTCACTGATACCTCTACTATATGTTTATCTCTGTCTCTTAAATATGTAATTATGTACTTATCCAATGGACTGGAATGACTTGCAACCATTCTAGTCTATTGGATAAATAGGAGCTCAATTTAATATAAGGTAAATACAGCTTCTATAAATTTCTTTACTTACTGTATATATGTGTTTACATCAGCTATCAGAAAATAAAAGTTGGTGGCATTTCAAGAAGTGAAAAAACCAGACATCAGTGTCTTTGTCTGGGCTTTCAGATAGAAAACTTCCATGTGTATGGTTCTGCTGACTCTCCGATGTGGTTCAGTGATAAAATAAATCCAGCTTTAGGGTTCCTAGTACCAGATCACAAATGCCATAACCATAAGACACAAAGGGCTGATCCTGTATTAACACACTTTGTCATTTCAAATGTGTCAAAATGTTTTTGATGGTTTGAATTCTAATGGAAGGGGTTTTTTCCCAGATCAGGCATTGGCTGCCCAGGTAGGTATCTCTCTGTGAGTCTAACCTGTCTTAAAACCAGCGTAAACTTGGTAGTGTTTGCTTTTGCTAGATCAGCAGAAATGCAGTTATGTACCTGCTCTGGATCAAACATCAGCTGCCGGATGACCTGGGAATGCACAAATCTGGCAGAGGGAGCAAACAACCCTTCCCTGAAAGCCCTCTTGGACGAGCTTAAACTGTGCATTTGAGCCATCCCACTCATCTCCACTGAGCTACTGATGCGAAGCACCAGCAGGTTCAGGTCTCACGGCATATACAATGGCCAGCCTTAAAAGAATCCTATAAAGAAAAGGTATTTTCCAAGAATTACTTTTAGCTATCATTTTTAAAAATTGTTACCAATTCTGCATGATTAGCAAAGCATGGGATTTGCAAGCTTTATCAGTTTGTAACAGATTTGGTCGTAATTAAACATAAACCTACATTTTCAGACACCTCAGCCTTTATGTAGGAATATTAAACTGGACCCTGATTTCAGGTATGTTTATCACCGCTCAAACTCAGTTCTTCCAATGTCTCAAAATTTTGGTACTAGTGGTTTCAAAATAATAAAATTAAGTTCATTAGAATAAAGAAGTCTTAGAGGTTCCATTCCCATTTCAGATTTCACTCATTTGGTACCAATACATGAAGGAGAATATTGCCGAAAGTCAATACGAATAATCACATTCATTTTTAATGAATTAATACTTGGTTAAACACAGATATCTGAAGGCACAAATATAGATCTGTATGTTTACTGCTAATTATTGAAATCAGTCATTAATGAAAGCAGATGTGCAGAAACTTTTTCAGCATATTTTTCTACTGCAATTTTCCTACTTTTATTTTCAAATATCTTTTTTAGATTCAGTATAAAGAAAAGCAACTTGATACCAATGTACAGCTCCAATACTAGCATGCCAAAGAGTTACCTCCTTCCTCACTGTTTTTCACATTTAATGTCAATCTTCCACAAATTTATTTGGGCTACAGAAACTATCTGTTCATCTTTGGAAGTGGTCTGTCAGGGCTGACATACAGAACAATGCTATAAACCCCAGAACAACCTAAAGCCAGGGTGTATCTAAAATCTGGGTAAGGGTATAATTCTTCTTAACTGTGCATATCAACACAGATGCAGAAAGCTTTGGAGGAATTTAGATGGCTGGAATTTTTGTAACACAAGCTCCACAGCTGCCTGTGCCACCAAGACATGACAGCCTACTACTCAGTGACCAGAGCCACTCCAAATGTCAAATCTTGGTCTTGCCTAAACAACCATCCAGTTGTTTCCAGATGAAGATTCAAGGTTTGTAATGGATTCAGAGGCAGGACAGGCTATCTTGGCTTCCTCAGTATACTGATACACTCTGCTCCAGCAATATCAGGTTCCTGTTCTTTTCCTGTATGTCTTAGAGCACACCATGGGGGGAAGGAGGCTGGACAATTGGTGTGCCCAATCTAAGGAGAAATGGAGGGGGAGATGCTCCTACAGGTCATGATCAGAGCTTCTGAAGAGAAAGCAACTGTGGGCTAAAAGGAACTAAAGGAGTTAAACTTCCTTTTCAGTCCAACACAGGAAGCTAACACAAGAAGAAAACCACCAAAGTCTTACTTTATATACACCGGAAAAAGGGGGCAGTGGAGTTCGGAGCATGCAATGGGGATGTGGGAAAGGGTTTCTGCTGCGAAGTTGAAGGGCAATTGGTAAAACAGCACAGAGAAATTTGATGTCACTCCTTGGTTTGAAGCGTCTTGTCTTTTGCGCAAAATCATATGAATCTTCCTT
This sequence comes from Gavia stellata, assembly GCF_030936135.1. Classification (NCBI taxonomy): domain Eukaryota; kingdom Metazoa; phylum Chordata; class Aves; order Gaviiformes; family Gaviidae; genus Gavia; species Gavia stellata. The sequence continues at coordinate 13,327,171 of NC_082597.1, read as the reverse complement.
TAATTCTAACCCATGCAACTGACACGAAAAGTGTCAGTATCCTCCCAACCCTATCTGCCTACCATTTAATCAGATACTTTTAGATTGAAATAATATTGGTGGTAAGTGGAACCTCATTCATACCCTTTGCCCGAGGCTTTTTAAAGTCACTTAATGTGTCATAACATGCTGTTTCAACTGAAGTAGGAAAAGGAAAAAGCTGTGTTTTTTTAAATAGTTGAGGCTATATTACTTTCTCCAATATACAAGTCAGGATATCTTAAATATTAAGTTATGGCATAGGAGTTAAGGCCCTGGAGTAATCCAGCCTATAGTTTTTCATAATACCACATGGAATTCTCTGTGTAGTCATAGGATTTGGTTGCCTGCTCACATTTTAGTTGCTTTCTATAACAAAAGCCCAAGTTCCCTGAATAACCCATGAGGACCGATGAGTAGCTCCTTACATAGCAGTGATAAGGAGACATAAGTAGTACGTCTCCAAGTGGATCTTGTCTGGCAAACTTGGGCACACAATAACCAACAAAACTCTGACTCCTTTAATGCTGGCATTACTGTAGTGCTTATATAGGTAGTTAGAATTTCCGTATCGTACAGGTTATGGAGGAAATGCTTCTAATAACACTAGGACTCGACAACTGCTGCAGTATTGTTTACCTATTCACCTTGAATTTGTATTTTAACGGAGCTATAAATACAATATGTAAGTTAAAACCTACTGGAAAAATGAAAAGTTGATCATCTTTTGAAGGTCAGGTCAACAATAGGTAATATTCTAGAAAAAACAGCTTGCCAATAGAGAATGTAGAGTAGATAATACACCAAAACAATTATAAATAGGAATTGTGTGCATCAAAACAAAGATGATCTCCTCCTTAGTGTCTTCAACTCTGAGTGCCGCAAATGTATGCAGTTTTAAAATTTGCAGTTTGTTAAAGTGAATGCAATCTTTTATAAAAGCAGTGCTCGGTGGAATGACTTTGTTCATTTAAGTCCTTGGTTTGTTCAACAAGGTCCTGGTTCTGCAGTTGCCCACAAATGGACAGGCTTCTGGACCTGTGAGGACTTCTTAAGTCTTAAAATAGGGATCTGATTAGGTGTAGGTGTCCTTCCAAATGAGTCCTCCATCATTTGGAGGACTGAAGCCCAAATGGGAACAAAACAGGATCACTGAAAATAGTGTGAATGCCACAGTGTTGTAACATTAGTTTATCAGAACTCACCTTGCTGTTACACAAAAATAGGCTTTAAAAAAGAAGATGCTATTTTATCACACAGCTCCTTCAATCACAGGCTTATTGAGACTACTATAGATGATTTTATGTTATAGGCACCTGAGCACTAACAGACTGATAGAACTCATATTGAATAAGCAGTAGATATATTGCAGAGAAATAAGCACTGGAATCAATTGGGATTGATTAGACCTTAAGATTACACAGAGATTGCTCACTTGTCTCACATAAAACACGGAACATCTGTGTGGCACTATTAAATGTGTGATTGCATATTATAAGTATATAACCACTTTTCATCATTAGCTTCTGCTGGCCTACTTGTGAAATGTTGACCTAAATGACAAATTATTTCTCAGTTTGTCTTCATAAAAGTTATCAGGTTCCTTCATTAAGTAGCATTTTCCTTTAAATAATGCTGTGTTGTAATGAATAGATTTCCCTTTAAGAACCAAAATTATTGAAAAATAAACTGGAAATTATGAGAATGGGTCAACACATCTGTGGGTATGTTTGGTGCTTCATAATATATTTTATTAATTACACACTTTCTTCAAGGAACTTAATAATAATTATTCTAAATGAAACATAGGACACCATAGGAATACAATAAGCAAAAATTGCATAAAAGGTATCAAACAATTCAGACTTGCTAATGACAGCACTGTAGAAGACCCTAATGGGTCACACTTAATTATGAATGAGTTCAATAACGAAAGCAGACAATTTAAATAATTACATAGAATATGAAAGAAAATCTAACTTTAAAGCACATGTCACGTACACTGGAGCAAACCAGAAACACTTCACTGAAGAAAAAGTTGAATGAAGTCAAAGAATTTTTAATGCAGTTTTTCTTTTTGCAGCTGAATTGAATGTCTCAAACAGAAGGAACAAAAGTTTTATTTATCACAGCTATGGTGAACATTTTTCTTGAGACACTGTACCACTAGGAAGCTGTTAGTGTTCCCGTGCTTTCAAAACCATTCTATTTAGACTCAACAATGTCTCTGAGTCATTTTCTCTGTGCATCAGTGCTTCTTGCCTCACCCAGTACATTACTGGGAACATTTTTATCTCTTGGAATATTGAGTGAAAACAGGTTAAATTCTGGAGGAGTTTCCTTCTCTCCTGTAGCTTGCCTGTAGTTCATTTGCCATCTGATAATATTCTCTTTCTGAAGGTAATACTAAATCCTGTTCTACATAATGCGATGGTCTAAACATCGCCATGAAATTAGGTGAGGAGGAAGATTTATACTCAGAAACATTATCATTAGACAGAAAAAGAGAGATTGAGAAAGAAAGAAAGAAAATACCGGTGTTTTTTCCCCACTCCCCAAAAGATAAGGAACATATTTTGTCTGTATTTACAGAGTTTTGACGATACAGCTGGGGACGTGGCCCACAAAGAGACATGTTAGCTATTATGACCAGACACATAATACATGCAGATACACTCAATACCTCTCTGCCTACTTTTTTCCTCAAAGAACTATCTATTCTGCTGTTAATGGCCTTCCATGACTCTCAGGTCCATGGACGAGACAGTACAACCTTGCTGACATGAGTTCTTTCAATCCAACCCAGTCATCCCTGCTCCATGGTCTTTTGTAGTAGATGTGGCCTTAAGCACAAGGAACAGCAATTCCACCTTTAAAAGACTGCAGTCTCATGGCATACCATTCCCTCTTCACCCTGTCCTATTAACAGTGGATGAATCAAAAAGAAAGAGATGTAACAAGCTATCAAGTTGGAAAGGAAACTACCTTTTAACAAGGTACTTTCTAAGTTTTCCACATGGTGTCAGTGGCTCCTCTCACTTTTTTCAAAACAAGAAGTTGGATTAACACATTTGCAAACTCATCTATGTTAAGTCACATTTCAGTTGTACATTGAGTCTGTAAACACTGCTATAGATAATACTTTTATCACTGATGCCTTGCACTTTAAAAAATTATGTTTACACTTTAAATGAAGAATTTATTAGTCATCCTCTTTAAAAAATGTATTTGAGTAAGCACTTCTCTTTAATGCCTAACTTCTCCCTCTTAACCAGATCTCCTTATTTCTTAAGATAGGCAAAGATGCAAAATAAAGAATATCCTTCTTTAATATAACCAGACTAGCACTGAACAAACCCTACATCCAAAATACAATCCATTGACGAAAGTGCTACCCTTTTCATGCACTCAAGGAGTCCAAAACAGATGTTTTACTTTAATTGCACTAAATCAATAGACTATCCTGCAGAACATTCTTATTGATTTATGATTCACGACATACATTACAGCCACGGCTATTTTTAGTGTCTCACTAAAAAGGAAGTACAACTGTGTTCAGAACACAGGCAGTACAATAATATGTGCATCGCAAAGGTTAAGCTTGAATTTTAGATATACTTCTTATTAAAAATAAATTGCAGTAGGTTTCTCTATATTAAGAAAATTGCAAGTTGCCTTTTTAAAATAGCATTTAAAGTGGCATTCAATGAATATATGTTGTGACTTCAACACTTGGGCTTTCAAGACCTTGTACAAAGAGAAGGAGAAGAGGATTGTAATGTCATTTACTGCTCTGCCCACGTATGGCACTGTGCTCTGGCAGCACACTAAGCCACCTAAACAGTGTCCTGATGCCACACTTTCCTGCTGGCGATGCCCAAGCACATTTTCTTCTAAGGATAGTCTGTACCTGCAGGAAGGGCCTTACTGGCTATTTGAATGGACAGCACAACCAGTCTTAACCATGGTCTTAAGATGCCCTTCAAAAAGCAGTTTAGATACACTGACAGTTAACCACATGCTAATAGCCTACATTTCCCTCCATAATCATTATATAATCCTTACTGCTATAAAAAAGTAGTAATATTACTACAATACTCTTTATTCCTGCCTTTAGCCATAGACAGTAGTGACCTAAGAGCAATGGTCACCAGACAGCAGGGGAGGGAGAAACTCCTTTCCCACAGATAAAATCTTACCTTTAACAGACTCTAGAGAATCCTGTAGAGAAAGATTACAGAAATGCTTGCTAATCACAGAATCACAGAATCCCTAAGGTTGGAAAAGACCTGTAAGATCATCGAGTCCAACCATCAACAAACAAACACCACCAAATGTTTTTATTTCTTATCTCACTTGTTTCTGTTCTGTCTAAGCTAGCTTCCAGTGAAATCTCTGAAATCAAATACGTATGGAGACACTTGCCTAGATTTTCAAGACGGACCTTTTTCTTAGTCATAAAGCCCTTCGGTTTGGAATGCCCTGCCCAGTCAGTCATCACCACCAAAGTAGACAAAATACATCTTAAGATTTCTTTTTTGAAGATTGCAGAGCACAGAAAATCTGGCCAATGCATGGCAGGATGCCGGAGCCAAGCTGGCACCCTGCCAGTTGCTTCTGCTAAGTCTTGACATTGTGCTTCCAGGAATAGTCCCACTAGCCATGAGGGACGGGCATTTGTTCTTACATGCAATCCTCATGTCAGACTGCTTCTGGTCCCTTCAGGCAACCAAATGCTTCACAAACTGACTGTCGTACACGTACCAAAATCATGCGTATGTACTTCTGTCCTCTAGCATGCCCTATGGTAGCACCTAGCTCAAATAGACACCGTCAGCTCCAGCTGTACCAAAATACTAATAAACTACAGGCTGACACTGTACCATCGGAGAAGCTGTCAGGAGAATCAAATATTTCAGAACTCCGTAGTACCACTAACTTTGATTTTTAAAAGGCTAATGCACTCTGATTAAAGTCTTCTTGTGTGCATAGTATGTTTAAAATAAAACACGTATCTTTGCAATTTCTGTAGCTGGAAATTATAACAGGGAAATCATTAGCACTACTTTTAGTGTACAGAAAGTGCTATTATGAAGTATAAATATAATCTACACCTTTGATTCTGTATGCAGTACAACACATTTCAAAATTTTTTTTAAATAGACCATCAGTCACTTTGCAAGAACTGGGAGACATGGATTTATGAATTGATAACAGATCACAGGCTATTTGTCTTCTAGGTTAGTGTTGGAAAATCACTTCTATTCATAGCCTGCATGAAAGGAATTAGTGACCTCAATAAGTTACTGAAAAATCCATCCAGTGCTGAAAAGCCACTATTGCATCTATTATTATAATTAGTCTTACCATTACAACTCACTGTCAGGCTGCATACGAAGAGAAATGTAGGGCCTGATCTGAAGCCCGTAAAGGAAACAGAGTAACAGTGGTACATTTTCTGTACCATATCTGTGACCAATATTTTTGTTTGATGGCTACATTTTTCAAAAGTAAGCACTTAAAGGAAGGCATCTTAGTCTGTTTCTACATTTTCTAAAATTCTGAGCATTTTTTAACTCCAGAATCTAAAGAAATTTAGTACATGTAAAAATCAGGGATTTATTCAGGAAGGACTACTGATATTTAATTTGAAATACGTTACTGAATAGTGAGAATGTTTCACTATGTTTGAATTAAGTTTTTTTTTAAAACAAAGGAAATTTCTGAAAAGAAAAATGAGATACAGTATAAATTAACATCTGCAATAATCCAGAACCATGGAAAGTGATCTGTACCCCACTGCTGTAACCCACAGCAGTGTTACCTACTTTGTATATCAATCTGATGCTTAATTTTGCTCAGTCTCTCTGGGATATAGCTTGACTTATGTTTTCTAACAGAAAAGAATTACAAACCAAAATCTAAAAGTTATAGATATTCCCAAAGGTTCCTGATGAAAGGACTAACTTTTTGAAAACTGAGTTGACATTGTATTGTTGCAATCTTTAAATCCATAACACAGATCAATTTGTCAAAAGGTGGTTACCAGTACTACTAGTAGAGTTTTCCAGTGAAACTGCTACATTCAATGGCATGAAATTACCTTCAGAGATTGAAACACAAAATTAATGTATAAGGATAAATTAACTTTATAAAGTCTAGAGTTATTCTTTCATGAAATTTCTACACAGCTCTATATATTTCATCATGTATATGATGATGATAACCTAGAAGAAAGGTATCAAAGCATGGATAAGAGAAGGCAAGATGTCACCACCTTGGAGTACTGTCAGTTATGAACCCTGAGTGAGTACAGAGTGAGGGAAAGGACAACTTGTAGGGGAAGAAATTGGGGGGTTACTACTGCTCATAGGAAACGGCAGGCATTCAACATGCAAGGTGGAAACTCCTGGCACTGGTGCCTGCAGCGAGGGAAGCAAGGCCATGTCAGTGGCAAGGAGTAAAAGTTGGAAAGGAGACATTTCAGAGCTCCAGGAGAAAGAAAGCAAAAATATGTTGTCAATGCTGTTTACAGTTTGCTCTGTGAAGCAAGAATGGAACAACCTGAGAAATTCCTGATCCCAGGAATTAGAAATGACTGCGCTATTACGGTGTACAATATGCAGATCATCCCCTTCAACCAGAAATTTCCAAGTGAAGAAAAAGAAAATCTAAAGCTTTTTATAGGCCACTTAGGTGATACTGGAGGATTTCTAGATTTTTCTATCTTTTCTGAGGGTGAATGTATGAAAACTCATTTGAATTAAAATAAAATAATACATATCTTTTTCAGCTCGTTACTCGATCGCAACCCAAAGTACACTAGCATAATAAAGAAGAAACCTAAGTGATTGTAATCTCTTTTTTTTTTTTTTTTTTTGTACAGCTTTGTACACTCACTGGTACAGCAGGAAAAGCATTATTCTTGAGCGCATCCTAAGACAGCATCAATTTAGAATAGCACATACACAAGATACATAATTTTACATTCCTCTCATGTTTGCAAATGGAAGCAAAAGAAACACATCAAGGGAAAAAATGCGATTCACTAAAACCAGATCCTGTCTTAAAGAGCTCACAACTTGTATAGTAGATCTTGCAGGCAGCGAAGGCTGTAACCTACCTCAGGACCTTGGGAAAGGAATAAAAGCAAGGCCTCTGGAAACAGTCTTTCACATCTTTGCAATGGATTTTCCAATTTTAACAGGCACAGCTCAGATTTCACTGCAGAAGATATACCAGGACAGCACAAGTTTTCATACACAGTGAAAATATGAACAAAATAGAAAAACTAGTATCCTAGATTACTGACACAGTTTGGTCTGCTTTAAAAACTAGTTACTTTAAAGCTGGAGGAAAAAAAAAAAAAGGAGGTACGTTTCAGTTCATTTGTGCTATATAAAAGGCTACTCAGGAGCTAATAATACAACGTGCCATTGCAGATTTTACAGTTAGATTATGACTTCCCCTTACGCATGGCTGAGCTGTTTCTCTCACAAGTAGTTCTTCACAAACAAAGATGGATGACTTGAAAAGACACTGGGCTTTGTGTTTATCTCAGATGAGAGTAAATCAGGAGAAACTACAGCGAAGCCAATGGGATTACTGTACTATAAAACGGATGGGAAAGCAGGACGCAGCTTCCTGCATGCAGCGTACAAAGTGGCATTTTAAAGCCACACTTTTAATTCACTAATTTCTTTTGCTAATCTGGAATCATTTAATGATTTTTTTTTCCTCCCCTCGCCCAGGCATGCCTGTGTGACACCTTACTTCCTGACTTTAAATGCCCCAAAGTCTAACTTAGCATCACTGAGGCTTGGTTAGCTCATCATCTGCCACTGAGCAAACCTTTGCCTGCGAGGTGCCCCCAGCCTGGCCCCAGGGGCCGCACGCCGCCGCTGGCACTCCAGATGTGGCCTAACGCAGCATCAGCAGTGCAGAAAAATGTTTCTATGACCCGTCCTCTGCACGGCAGGAAGGCCAGAGAGTGGCAGAGAACCCTGTCGTTACCTGAATAGAGTTCCCCTGTTGCTGTGGGTTTACAGGGACTGTGGGAAGCCACGCTGGAGGAATGATGGAGGGCTTTTAGCGAAGTGCATGGAGTGGCAAGAGGGCTATGACACAACGGGCATTTCAAGTGCAGCGAGCAAAGAAAAATTGCATTTTCATATCAATGGCATTTTAGAGGAAGGAAACAGGCAAGAGAGACAAAGAAAAGAGGGCATATTTCTACTTCTGCATGGTTTTGAACTTCCAGAAGAGACTCTTCCATTTAAAGATGTGGTGCATAAGAGAAAGCGCCATCGCATTTTCTGCTAATTATCCTACCATGTGCGCTGTGCTGCTGCCTGCTTGCCTGAAGCAGTGTGATGGGCTGGCACCAGGGAAGCAAGCCTCATCTTTAAATCGTCTTTAAATTGAGATGCAAAGTCTTTCATAAAGATCTACACAAATTCTACCAGAGGTTCTTAGGCCTGATAATGTTTGCTAATATAGTAAGGAAAAAAATTCCCTCTGCTTTAGGGATTATCAGGTGAAATTCTGTGCTTAGAGATATGCATGAAGTTGGACTATTTGATCAGAACTGTTCTTCCTAGCTTTAAATATCTATGCAGCTATCTCTCATCATCTATCTAGAGTATATAGACCAAATAATGCATTTTCCTGACTTAAGATTAATTGATAAAACTTTGCAAACAGAAATTATTTAGAGTTTTTGCAAAATTAATACATCTATTGGAAAGCATCTGGTTTTAAAATCAGTAGGAGAATGGATATTGAAGAGTGGTTGTTTAGAGTTCTCAAAGAAGAGAAGGAATTTAAAAATACACTGTAGCTATATAGAACAATAGAATAAAATATTCAGCTGGCATTATAAGTTATTTACATGTTAACATACATCAGCATGCATTTTTCTTATATTTTCTATAATATGAGACTTAATGTGTTTGGCAGGGAGATAGAGGCACTTCAGGGGAGTGATATTCCTACCATCACATCCTGCCTTCATCTTCTCTCCCTTTGCAACCAGAAGGGTACTTTCACGGGGGGTGTGCAGGTAGCTTGAATTCACATCCCAGGGTCTGTGCTGGGAGAGCCAAATGACTCTTTCACTGCAAATCCCATTTTGGCAGTCATGGCACAGGCTTCCCAAGGGATTTATGCCATAAATTTAAAGCAATTGTACCTTCTGCAGTGCTCAAGACCATGTAATGTTTACTGATAGTGAATTGTGCATTGACATAACCAGTCATCTGAAAAGGAAGGATGGCCTTGCAATTAGTATGGGGTGGGACTGGGTAAGTTAGGCTAGGCTAGGATGGGATGGGATGGAATGGGATGGGATGGAGTAGGAATGGAACATACAAGGGACGCTCCCAATTTGTGCCCATTCCTGTAACATGGTTGCAGAGCACTTGCAGGAGATTCAGCAGTATCTTCATCCCATTTTAAAAATTAGAAAGGTTAAGATTGGAACTTATTCCTGGTCAGGCAGAAAATCTGGGCAATGCTGAAGACTAAGCCCAGCCCTCCAAGTCCTGCACCTGCATCCTTACCATCAACAGGTTGATTTCTAGAAGTACATTGTAGTGGAACAATCTTCTATGCTAAATACAATTTTGAATTTTGCGTGAGACTTCAGAAATCATAGTGTTTCTGCTGAGGTCTTGTGGTAGCATGGTAGTATGGGCTTTTTTGAAAGGTGTCTGTATTGAGGGGCCTTCTGGATTCTTTCTGGCCTCATGAGAAAGTACACGTGTCTCTTTGCAAATGAATGAACAATAAAATCTCAGCTGTACAAAGCAGTGGAGAGGAACAATACTGCATTTCTCCCTAGAGATGGACTTCATGCTTTTTCTTTCTTTCTTTTGCTAATTTCTATAGGTTTGCAAATGCCTGTAAGCCCCATGAGTTCCAACTACTGCCTTTCTCAGCAACTGGCTTAACACTGACCAAATCTGTGGCAGAAAGTGTTAGATGAGTTGTAATGAACCCCCAAAGGCACAAATGACATATGCCACCATTTTCAGCATGTTTTTTTACACCGGGGAGAAAACAGTTGTCAAAAGTACTTCTGAAAAGTAATCCTCCACCTGAGATTCCTGCGTTTCAGGTAGCTGGTCAAAATAGTTTCCCGATAAAAAAATTTTCTTCCCATGAGACACACACTGCCTGTTTCCTGAGACATGTCCACAGTTTACTGAACTCCCTACACACAAAGTATTAACAAAGCTATCATGGCATTTGTCTTATTAGTTGATGCTAGCAATATATGGTCCCTACAGTTCAGTGCACAGCAGAATCAAAGCCATTTTCACCTGTTGGGTTATTCCAGACTATAGGCCAGTTTGCCCCCACCCTTAACCATCACCATAACTTTTAAACACGTTGCATGTGAACTGCACCCTGAGACCTCATGATGTATGGACACACACAGTGGTCACTGCCTTTGATGATCACACCCTCCTGCTTCCTCCTTCCTGTGCTACGGGCAATGGCTCACGTGGCACCTTGTCCAGGGAGCTGGATGTGTGCGGAGGCTGCCGTGCCTGCCAAGCCTCAAACACGTTTGAAGGGAGAGCGGGGGAGCCAGCCAGCATGCTGGGGTCTGCGGGCAGAGGTGGGCACAGCCAAAGGGGAAGCAACCGCTGGTGTAAGACTGGGCTGTGTTCCTGGGAAGGAGCATGTGATAGCGCAGGAGGTGTGTTATAAAAAAAGGTTTCTGTTTGTGTTAAGAAGAGGACAACATATGGCTTCGTAATTGCCTTCAAATCAGTTCTTGACTTGGCAGGGTTTAGCTAAACCAAATCAGTCTTTCAGAGGTTAGGCCAAGAGCTGCTTAAATTTCACAGGCCGTGTTGCACTTCATAGGATACCTATTTATAAAATCCTAGCTACGTTTGTAAAGTTAGGATAGAAACAAAACTTCTGGAGAACAACCAACTTTACAGGAGCTATCTGTGTCCCTGCCCCCCTTTAAACTCCGACCACGATTTCAGCAAGTGTCTTAGTTCAGTATAACTCAAAATAAAACTCCAAAGTTGAAGGCCTCCAAACTTTTATTGGTGCTGCCTCATATCCAGGCTGACATTTGCAGTATGCTACCTAATGAGAGAAGCCAAATGCTGAAATTTTTACCAACAAGATGTAGGATTTCTGAAGCAATGCTATTTCGTGTTAGCCTACCGGGCTGCAGAGTTTGCTCTAGAATTATTTGATTCAAACTTGTTCTTGTGTACCTGGTGTAAAAGAGAGAAACACTTATTTATTCATCCAAACCCATTCTCATCTACAGGCTAGAAGTTGTGTGCAGAGATGAATGCTGTTAGCAGAGATATCGAACTGAAGTCATTGTTCTCAAAAGATCTGACCAAGCAGTTATGTTTTAGACTGGGGCTTATGTACACATTATGCTTTTCCCAGCCATATTTGTCTGCTCTGTTTTCTTATTATAGTGGTGGGGTGAAATGTATAAGCATTCCGCCTTTGTGAGTACTTCACAGAACAAGACAGTAGGATTTTTGCATATCCCACTTTGCTGTCTGCCTCCAGTAATAAAAGCACAGGGCAGTGAGGGAGGAAAACTGCTTATGTGCATGCGCTTGTTGTCATTCAAAAAGTCAAGCAATGGTTTCCTGCAGTAACTAGAACTTGAAAAAACAAATAAACGATAAATCTGTTTAAAAATCAGCCCTACAAGCTCATGCTCTTTCTGCAAACTGCTTGTCAGATCCCTGATGAACCCACCGAACAGCTTTTGGATTTTATGTACTGCAGCCCCTCTTCTAGGAAAAGGCAATTAAGGCGACTCTTTATAGCTCGTCAGATGGCTGCGTGATTTTCTGTTAAGTAGACACAATGCCCACCCCAGCTTCAGGATGTCACCTCTATGATGCCATCAGCATCTGCATCTGATCTTTTTGAAGTCTATGTGAGTTTTATCACTCAAATTCTCTCCTGAATGGATCAGCTCTCTCAAGAACAAGAGACTAGATGGGGGAATAGATTGCCTTTCCAATTTGCCATCAGAAACAACAGGAAATGATTAGCTTCTGACAGCTTTGAACAGTTCAATAACTAGGCTGATTTGTTATCACTGCTGCTATTCCTCCAAAAAAAGCACTTTGCCTCTTGCACCTTTTCCCTTTTCTTTTCTTTCTGTAGTTGAGTAAGTAAGCAAATGACGAAAATAAGCCTTAAGTATGAATGCCTGATCTTCAGTGTCAATAGTACTGGTAGCACATATTTATCTACTGCATGGTGTTGGCATTCATCCATTAGAGAGCATTAAGGAAGAGAACCATGCAAGCCCCAGGAATACTAACTCCGCAGGCAGCCAGACCTGTTCAGCCACGAGATGAGCAATGGCAATTACAGAGCTGCCTCAGGTGAGGAGCGCTCATTTAACGGAGCTCCCCATGCCCCGTGTGCTGCTTTGCAATGACCTCCAGACATTTGGCATCTCTTCATCATGCCCGTGCAGCTGGCAGCTGTTAAAACAGGGATGCAATGGCCTTTCTGTGATCTTGTGGGCATCTTGTCCCCCAGCTTCTCTTCCCCTTGATTATCTCTGAAACCCAAAGCTAAGCTGTCCATGATATCTCCAAAGCACCTCTTAAGTTTTCAGCTGACGTTCAGTGGAAGGACTGCCTCAGTATCTCCATCAGAGAGGGAATAGATGTGTTCACAATGGAAAGAATACCAACCAATTTCTGAGCTTTTGCAGCCTCAGGAATTTGTCCCTCACTAAATAGAACCATATTCTCAGCTGCAGAGCTTACATGAACCCTCAACCACACTGGCTCATGCAAATTTCCTCTAGCTCAGTGTCCTTCCTGCCCAATAGATCTCAATGCCTATGAATAGCTAATGTACTCCACAGGAGCAGTCACAGGAAAATAAATTAATTTAAAAACTAGCAGGGACTCCAAAGAAAGAAATACAGCCAACAAGGCAGCAATTCAGACCTCAGTCTTCTGTTCTCCAGCGTTGCATGCTCACCCCTGAGTTTACCCCACCATCCCACATGCACCTCATAAGGCCATAAGGGACTGGATGTCTTTCAGTTCTCCTTTTAGTCTAAATTAGAATGAATTGTTTTCACTCTTCTTTTTGTTTCTCCCTTCCTAGTACATTGCTCTAGCATAATTCTGCCATATACAAATCTATATCTTGCTATTTAAAGTTTTCTTTTAGGGAAGAATGTGTGGAAATATTCCCTATTTCTTCACAATCACAATTTTTAAGTTAGCATTTTATTACAGGTTAGGAGAACAGGGTGCCTTTAAAAATCATTTTACATTTCCCAATCTTGCTGACTTGCTGAGTTTTCCAGCCTGAGATCTGATGAATCAATATCACATTATTATTACTAGCACCTACAAAAACATAATTAGAGTGCTAAATATTATTTCAATGCTTTGAAAAACTCATATCAGTTTCAATCATCTGCCAGCTCATGAGAAGGAGGTGGTGACTTATGGGGAGAGCAGAAAAAGCAGCAAATTTCTCAGAGTAGCTTGGAACATTTCACGGGAGAGCAATAGTGGGAACTGTAGGGCTCACAAATGGTGATCAATAGACAATCTTGAGCGTGAAGTCTTTTCTGCAGCCACGAGATATCTACATCAGCTGTGGAAGTGCTCTGTGTGTGAGACCATGAAGCAGAGTATGAAGACTGGATCATGGGCTGAAAATGGTGCAAAGTCTGTTGGACGGATCCTGTGGATCCTTACTGGATAGACTGTACTAGTAAGCAGCAAGGATGGGCAGCGTGGAGCTTTCTGTGTTTAGAAACTAGCTTGGAGTTGCTAGAAAGGTAACCTAGATTCGAGGCTTACTAAGAAAGTGTGCGGATGGCCCAGTGTGTTTTTGCAGTGTATCTGGCCAGTCTGCAGAAGCTAAACTCCCAAAGATTTTTCAAAAATATTGCTGAAATATTTTGCAAGGGCTGCAGACCTATTTCCTCAGCCATTTGTCCCTTTTGAATGTTTTAATACCTGTAGAAATGTTATCATTCCGTGCTGATTTGAGACTCCCTGCAGTCTGTTGGAGCCACTGCAGCCAATGTGTTGGAGCTAGTGTTTGCTTTGGTTATTATCATCTCTGACTTGTATACATGAAACAGTGTGAGCTGTTTGTGAGTTTAATTTCCCCCACTGTTTCCACATGCCTGCAGATGAGTGGGATGGTGGCCTCCTTTCCACATTGCTGGAAAGGAGATGGTAATCCTTCTTCCCTTGGCTGAATGTAAACCGACACTGCAGGAAAAGCCTCCCCTCCAGCATGAAGCACCCCTCAGTGCATTAAATTAAGAGACTGGCCCTAAGCAGGCAGTGTTGACCTTTCTATGCTCTCATACCGTCCTGCCTTTAAGAAACATGCCTCTCCCCCTTTCTCTACCTCTTTTTCCTAATCTTTCTATTTTCTTCCTCCCTGAGCAGTTTCTTACAGGTGGGTTGAGGTGGTGAGTGCTACTGTCTACTCCAGATCCAGCTTCTGAGTCAGGCATAGGAGCTTCAGGCAAAGGTTCACCTTCCTATAGAAAATGTATATTCTAGGGAAAGTGCTGCATCAGGAATTGTGGATTTTCTCTTTTTCAAAGCTGATGGTTAATACAGAAATTGTTGGGCTTTTTTTCCAGCTAGCTTTGGAGAGAAAATGCCCTGGAATTTTTGGGTTTGGTTCTGGAGCCGGAATCTTCCTACACCACAGGTCCTCCAATATGTTGTCAGGCTTAAATATTAATTTCAGATAGCATCAGACTGTGGCAGGGCCTCATGTGGATCCCTGAGCGTGGGACTATCTGACTGAGCAGACTTTACAGAGAGGAAAGAAGTATCCTAATCACTGGGACCAGACCAGCGGATTGGAGCTGCCTTGCAGACAGCTGGCTGCAGGATGAAAATGTTTTCTAGAAGTAGTATATAAATATTACAAGAACAGAGCTGGGCCAAAAAATATTGACTATTAATGAAAGTTGAAGGAAATTTCCATACCAGAACCCAGGAATAAGCAACTAGAGACCCCAAAGTCAGCCTGGGAGTTTTTGGGAGCATCAAGGAGGGAAGGCTGAGCACTTGCTTGCCCCTGCTGCAGCCCCACGTAGCACAGCATGGTGATCAGCAAGAGTTGATCTCACCCCAGCAGCATTGCTCTGCTGATGAGCCAGCACTGATGAGCCAGGCTTCACATGCCAGCACACTTACACTAGGGATTCTTGTGAATGTTTGGTTAGTGGCAACACTGAAGTGATACGCTGACTTATTTCTGCAGTACGGTTGTATTCTAAATTACTACCCAACTTGAAGCAGCATCCCTAGAAATGAGGGGATGCTCTGGCTCATAAACAATGCTTCAAGTGATCCCCTGCTTGCTGCAATTTTAAAATGCCTAGTCTTTGAAATGTTGGCTATCACTGTAGTATTTTTATAGGGGAAAAAATTGTACGGTTGGCTCATTTGTTTTTAGGAAAGTTCAAATTTCTGGTCTGTCAGCCTTGCAAGAGTCCCCTTAATAAACTCAAGACATCATTATCTACGCAAGTTTTTTGCACAGGATGGGTAGAAGACAAACAATACATTTCCAGGGTTCCTCCAGAACTGCTGTTTCTATAGGCTGTAATTGTTATTTTAATAGGCCTCCTACCAAGACATTCTCTTTTAAAACAGACCTTTTCCTTCCCTTAACAAATAGGCTCCTGTCAAACACTAATCCAGGCACTTTTGAGAACTGAGATGGTGGTTGGTATTAATGACTAGACACTTCTGACTGCATCTTAGTGCTTTGTTCCTCATAGGATCTTTTCCCAAGCTGTAAAATGCAATGCCAGATTTAGTTTCTAAAGCCAGAAGAATAACACTAATAGACAGTAAATGGGTGTGAGTTGTCACATACACCAGCATTACAGAGTTAGTGTTATGTCTCAATTAGCAGCGGGATTGAAAATCAGTGGGAACAGACAGCATTTTTCCTGGTTTCTGTTGCAGTTCTTGAGCTGTACAGAAACTAAAAAGAAGAGTTTATGTTTACTGGTGAGGACAGAAACCTGGGACTGTAGTGCAGCCATGTCCCTGACCTGCCTGCTCGGTGTTTCTGAATACTTCTATGCCTCAGTTTATCCCCATGCACGTAACTGAATGCTAACACTTAGGTACCTCACAGAAGCTATGCCTGGTTCCTGATGGGAAAAGCCAGTGCAGATGGGCCGCAGATGTTAGGTATGTGCAAAGCATGACTGCT
The DNA here is from genome assembly GCF_030936135.1 of Gavia stellata. NCBI lineage: Eukaryota > Metazoa > Chordata > Aves > Gaviiformes > Gaviidae > Gavia > Gavia stellata. The sequence continues at coordinate 13,310,908 of NC_082597.1, read as the reverse complement.
TCTGGATATTGCTAAAATTAACTGATGGTCCAGCTTCTGCTGGACCTGTTTTGCACGTGTAGGAGTATGTACGCCCCGACACTACAGAAATCATGTGGAGTTTTAGCACTGATTTCCAGGGGGACAGAATTGTATTTTCTCACTTGTGATCTGTTTTCCAAAGTACACAACAATCTCACTTGTCTGCCATCTAAGACGATGCAACGGCTACCAGAGGTTACAGGGAAAGTGAAATTAAGTCATCAGTTCATCAGTTCACCCTCATACAGTGCATTGGCAAAGACCTTCAGAAGGGGAGGGATGCTTTAACTCATGTGGTGCTGTTCCTTCAAAGTACCTAAAACCCATTTTCATACAGCTTACACAGACAAACTGCTGCACATAAAGATGACATAACCTGTACAATAACTTAATTGTCTGATGTCATTTTAATATTGCTACAAGACTTGAAGTCAGTAAGGTCGTCAGGTGCTAAGGAAATACATGCCTCATCTGAGAACAATATTTAAATATGCTATTGAATCAGGGTTCATAGATATTTTTAACTATTGCAATATTTAGCTACTTTTAATCACAGCCATCCTTCAGAAATTTTTATCAGCCATGTAGCATTTCCATTGACTAAATTCCATTTATATCAGTTAGGGAATTAACAGTCACTCTGTATAATGCATTTCACAATTTCTACACCTCCTTTTTATTCTCTGAAGTGTTGAGTAAGCCACAGACTAGAATGCATTTCCTTTGAGAAGCACATGACTGTTACTAGCAAAGCTGGTGAAAGGGCCTCTAACATCTGAAAAGTTCACTTGTATTATTCGAGAGCAAAAGCTGAATGGCTGAAGTTAATAGTGGTGTAAATAAAACTAATCCCCCCAAACATATTTAATTATGTCATATTTAGGTCTGCTTATGCTTGCTTATTTGACCCTTATCTGAGATACTGAGGATGTATTTGTCAGAGCGTAAAGCAATGAGATAAATAGGGAGTTGCTGTGCATTGCCTATACACATGTATCCTCTTTTATGCACTTTTAAATGCATTGATAAACCCACAGGTAAGCAGAGTAAGCACTAGTGTACATTTTTCATATCTGACACCCTACCAATATGACTCCAGGATCAAGAGAAGCTGTTATATTAATAGAAATAAGGATCATGGCCTAGTGATCTGTGGTTAAGTGGAGCAGTCACTCTGAAGTCTAACAGTCTGGATTTGTCCTCGCTTAACCCAATTCTAATTAAGCACACTAGAAATAACTGTTCAAATTATTCTTAAGCTTATCCACTTCACAGCTTTGTGTAAAAACTGATACCAACACCAAGTCAAATAATAGCATATTTTCAGTTTTTCAGTGCTAAACTGAGAGCTGAACAGACCTCACATAAAAAATTCTTTTAGCAGAGAAGGCTTCATCCACAACTCAAAACGTCAAAGGAAAGGCACACAGAGCCTTTGCTAAACCCTTTGTACATTGCCTTTGAACTGCCTATATTTACAAGACCACTGTAAATATATAGTGTACTGGTAGCATCAGTCGAGGCTGAGGAGTAACATGACATTTGTGTCTGGTGAATATATGTCGTATCTGAGGCTGGGAGGGAGGTGCAAAACCATTCACACTGTCTTTGAAAAACTGCTTTCGTTCACCAGCTCAGGGACAGGAATGCACTAGCCATCTCCCAGTGCAACACTGCGCCTGACCTAGCTGGGAACCAGGGGTCAGCATACGTCCGTTCCAGTGCTTAGCCATAATAAGCCCGACAGGATCCTGCTCTGATGCTGCACCCGGTCACAGGGGCATCACTGCACAGAAATCACCAAACTCCTGGTCATGCCAAGGTGATGCACAGGCACTGCACTGGTGCGGGGGGGACCTACCTAGTTACTAGCCCAGTTGTTAGCCAGTGCTGTTCCAGAAGTAGTCCAGCTCTGGACTGGCCCTGGAAAGAGGTTCACTAGATTCACGCTGCACTGTAGCTAAGGTAAATCTTGCTAGGCACGATTTTGCTCTATAAAGAACTACCTCAGTGGCTCTTTTGCTGTTGCACAGTTAATCCACAGGGCAGATAATTCAGCCTTGCCTGAAATTTGACCATACGTACAAATGAAAAGAACTGGCAGGAAGTATCATTTTCCAACTATTTTAGCAGATGACATATAATTGATCTTTTATGAAATTTTTCAACAGATATCAGTATCATTACGATGTCACTCCAGTTGGTAAATATACAGTCCAGTTGAATGCCCAGCTGAGACATACACATACCTCCACTTACCATCCTAAAGACCTGTGCTTTATTGATGTTTGGAAAAACTAAATTACATTTTAGGGGAAAATAAAACGGTTACATTTCCCCCAATTTTCTTTGTAACAATCTCTCATTGTATTATCGTCTCTTTTTACAACCTATTCGTGTCAGCTTGCACAACATGAAGAAAGCAAATGAGTACTGCCAATAAAATGTGCCAGCTTATCCGGTGTAGTTCTAAATCCTCCTCAGCTTTGAGAGCAGTTCATCATCCAGCTCATAAGGAAAAGGAAAAATAACTCTTTTCTCAGAAGAGGGGCCCAAAGTATGTCCTTCCCTTAAAGTAAAAAATTGCAAACTCATTACTATCTCACTGGTTTCTTACTGTTGGTGTCTGTACTCTTAGGACACTGAGACATAAAATGATACCTTTGCCCTTGATAAGGTGCAGCTACATTAACAACACCCCAATAACGACAGAGAAAACAGTGCATTCATATGCAACATAAAAAGAAACATTAAGTAAATTAGAGATTTTGGGCTTAAAGAGATTGGAAAGTTAGTTAACAGTAGTCCTTCACATTTCTATCTTTAAGCATAAATGCATTTTAAAAAAATAATCCTAAATGAGCATCATTATCCATTATACTGATATATAGACAAAGATATGCAATGACTTTCCCTGAGGTCACAAAACAAGTTAATTGGAGTCAAGGAAAAAAGTGCTAAAGAATTCTTAGCCATAATCCAGCACATGGTTTGAACTCTTTAGACAGTTTGAAAAGCAATCAGTACATTTGAGATAGTGGATTTGGTTATTTTGATTTAAATTTTTGAAAGAAGAAAGATGCTGCAACGAAATGAACACCTTGGTACAACGCTTTACAAACATATGTTAGGTAATTCCTCACTTTGAATATGAATTCAGATACATCAATTAGATTTAAGTTCTTTTCTGGGTATTTTCAACACCTTGAGTTCAGACATAATTGGATTTTTACCCCTGAAACACTTAATCAAGGCTAAATCAAAGAAAAAATCCCCTTTCAGAAAAATCCTGTAAAATACAAAGCAAATACTTTTCTATTTGTAAAAGATCTGCCAGCTTTATTGTTTCCTTCGTTTAGAGACTTACTAGTTTTTTCTTTTATGCAATTAATGCATTAAATCACTTTGATGTGTTGCTTTTTAAATACCCTGTATCTGCAGTTATATAAAGTACTAGACACATCAGCACCATTCGCTCTCCCAAACTGAGATAACACTGTGCTCATCTCAACAAGTGAGATTATGACAAGGTGAGTTGATTATTCCTCCAGTGTTTAAACAAACCTTTCATCAGTTTTAGAGTTACACTGCTTAAGTTTTTTCTTCCCTATAGAGCAACAATTTCTGTCATCAAGTTAGTGTGAGTCAGAGACCCTGAGTAAAAATGAATGGAGAGCAAGTCTTGAAAGATGAGCATATTTGAGAAGTGCAATCCTTTTCTTTCATCTTACACATTTTTTCCAATGGTGCAGAAAAAGTTAACATATGTGAAGTCTGAGTGCAATCTTGTTATAAGTGAGCTCTCTTCTCTCTACCCTTGTACACCCGAAAGTGAATATTTATGGAACTTGCTATGCACCTGATAGAAGGTGGCAGCATTCTCATGAAAACTGTAGACAAAAAAAAGATGTGACTAGAATATTCAGCAACAAGCCCTTAAAAATGAGCTAATGAGTATTTATGTAAGATAGCCAACAAATCTTACCTATGAGAAGCTATAATTTTTATTATTGTTAATAAAAATCTGGTCACTTTGGAAAAACGCATATCCGTGTATTTCATCTCTAATTTTTAAGCTTGTTGCATAGAAGGACTGGCATCATCGTCAATATATGTATTTAATGGGCAAAAGATCAAAGGCATTAGAGACTTAGGTACAATTATAGACTAGACCACTATCAAAAAGAAACACAAAGAAACCCAGCATTCCCCTCAATCCCAGCCCAAACTCCAATGCTGTCTTTGCCCCTAAAAAGCCAAGCCACAGCTTGCCCAGACCAACAGAGCACAGCCAAGTCACATCTCTGAGGGAGACAATACAAAGGACTTCTCTGAAAAAAACCCCACTTGTCCACAAACATTAATCTCTGTGTCTGTATTGGTATATTTGGGATCAGTATAATTCCCAGATATAGGTGGATGCACTTAGGATAGCGTAACTTATCTGTATGGAAAGCTGGTGAGTTTTATTGCTATACAGAGCCTATGTCAATACATGCTAACTAAGATTTTTACTGATATAACTACACAGGACACACACACAGACAGACTCCACAACCGATCTCCAGTAAACGTGGTTACAAAACCTCAAAAATTGGATGCGCTGCTCAACCTGTGGGTATCACCTATTGGGAGCTGCTGTTCTGTTGAGGTGGTACAGCTAGGAGAAGCTGTTGTATGTCACTGCCATGGCAACGTGGGATGCGGTTTCCAGGCATAACACAATCTGATAGCCCAACTGCTCTGTGAACTCCTGTTCTGCCTGGAACTAAAAGCCATGCTGAGAAGGATTAGTACTTTCATTTCTTCAACTGCATGGTTGGAGAAATGAAATGGAAAAAGCTGGGACAGCCTTAATACTTCACAAGAGGCTTTAGCTTTAAGTAAAACCTCTAGCTAAGGTTATATGAAAGGTTCGAGCAGGAATGTTGGACGTTTCCCAATGAATCTGAAAAAGATGTATCTCTAGAGTTACACAATTTCTGTCACAGGCTATGGGTAAGTCTTTAAGGAAAAAAAAAAAACAATTTATATGAAAACTAGCATCATTTTAGGCTAATAAAATGTATTTTGAAATCTTTTTCTGTCTGTCTGAGATATGCTTCCCTCTTTTGTAAGCTTTTTTGTGCATTCTGTACTTGATGCATTTGAAAAATAAACTTGCTTTACGAGTGGCTCTCAGCTTGCATCAGCACATTCACAGCATAAACACAGAAAGCTTTACATTAATGTAGATTAAAGTTAAAATAAAAGTGTCTTTCTCAAACTCCCAAGTATGCCTTTTTTCATTACCTATATGAATCTTAGTGAGAACAGAATCACTATCTAAAACAACAATAAGAATGAGCTGAGCCATTCCCGTGACTCCCGTTGCTTCCCACCCTCTTTTTGGATTGAGCCTTGTTTCAGTGGACATGGTCTTATAGTTGAGCAAACCAAATATATGGCCCCAATAAGGACTTGGCAATTATACAAAGTTAGCATAGTGTAAAGCACCAGCCACTGTATCCCTCCCTTGTAATTTCTAAATTACTGAGTTAATCTTTAGGGATTTTTGTGATTTCAGCTTGTTTAGAAATGCCTGTCAACAGCAGGAGCAGTTTCTACTCATTCCTCCAGATGCTTATTGACCTTTACAGATTTTGTTTTTACAATAACATTTTCTTTTCAGATGTGGTTTCTGTACTAACACCATCATCAGGTTAATGGGAAAAATAATAATATCCTTCCTTTAGCAATTACACAGCTTCCTACTATGTCAAACCTTTTGTTATTTTCTAAACAAATGCACATTTTTCTTCATTATTTCTGCATTTACCACAAGCTGTGTCACAGGTCCTAACACTTTTCTTGGAGTGATTTGCTACCTCTTTCATTTCTGTTAATTTTGAATCAGCACTCATAAATGTAGGTGTACAATCCTTGGATGCTTATCTTTCATTTTTTTGTCATTTCATCACATTTCTTTACTGTGACTTGTTCTGAACCAAAATTAATAGCCAGCCCTCAGGAGTCCTAGACTTTATAGGTAACAGAGAAAGTCTGGAGGAAGGAAGACTTTCCCTTGGTTGAGGAAGATCAAGTTAGAAACCAGTTAAGCAAATTGAACATCCACAAGTCTATGGGTCCTGATAGGATGCACCCGCAAGTGCTGAAGAAGCTGGCAGAAGTCATTGCTGGGCCACTCTACATCATCTTTGAAAGGTTCTGGAGAACAGGCAAAGTGCCTGAGGACTGGAGGAAAGCCAATGTCACTCCAGTCTTCAAAAAGGGCAAGAAGGAAGACCCAGGAAACTACAGGCCAGTCAGCCTCACCTCCATCCCTGGAAAGATGACAGAACAGCTTGTTCACAGAATCACAGAATCATTAAGGTTGGAAAACACTTTTAAGATCATTAAGTCCAACCATCAACCCAACACCACCATGCCTACTGAACCATGTCCTGAAGTGCCACATCTACACTTCTTTTGAACACCTCCAGTGTTCTGGGTGTCATCTCAAAGCATCTGGAGGAAAAGAAAGTTATCAGAAGTAGTCAACGTGGATTCACCAAGGGGAAGTCATGTCTGACCAATCTGATAGCCTTCTACGATGACATGACTGGATGGATAGATGAGGGGAGGGCAGTAGATGTTGTCTACCTTGACTTCAGCAAGGCTTTCGACACCGCCTCCCACATCATCCTCATAGGCAAGCTTAGGAAGCGTGCGTCAGATGAACGGACAGTGGGGTGGATTGAAAACTGGCTACGAAGATGATTAGGGGACTGGAACATCCTTCTTATGAGGAAAGGCTGAGGGACTTGGGTCTTTTTAGTCTGGAGAAGAAAAGACTGAGGGGGGATCAGGGGTGGGTGCCAGGAGGATGGGGCCAGTCTTTTTTCAGTGGTGCCCAGTGACAGGACGAGAGGTAACGGGCACAAACTTGGTCATAGGAAGTTCCATCTAAACATGAGGAGGAACTTCTTTACTTTGAGGCTGGCAGAGCACTAGAACAGGCTGTCCAGAGAGGTTGTGGAGTCGTCTTCTCTGGAGATATTCAAAACTCACCTGGCCTCATTCCTGCGCAATCTGCTCTAGGTGAACCTGCTCTGGCGGTAGGGTTGGACTAGATGATCGCCAGAGGTCCCTTCCAACCCCTATCATTCTGTGATTCTGTGATTCTGTAATAACTAATTTATTCCTGGGCCATCAGTGTTGTAAACATTGACACACACACAGAGCCCCCTTAACACCCACCTTTGCCAGTATAAGACAGTTCAGGTGGACCCAGAGGGTGCAACTTGCTGTTGGGAGAGCAACAACTGTGCAGGGCTGGGCACAAACTATTTTACATGATCAGGGCAGAGGTGTAAGTATCTTTGAGATGTCAAAATGCTGGTCTGCTGGACAGTAAGCTACATGGGTTGAAAAGCATGGTACACACTCCTCCTCCATCATGTTACATGTGTGAAGAGTATTTAAACCTCTTTGTTAATTTACATGTCTAATGTCAGTTATAGAAATTTCCCAGGAATTCCTTGTGGATGTTTACAAAAATGACGGCTTTTGCAGAGCTTATCCAGATACACTCTGTTTTGAAATTCTTATGTGAAAATGTATTTTTCATTAAGAATTCACTGGTCATGTGATAGTTCTTATATCCCTCAGTCATTTCTTCATAGGTAAAACAACATTTCTTGCAGGGAAAAAAAAAGAGTGTTTCAGCAATCTGAATATCTTCTCCAACCAAATGTGGAATAAATAGATTTTCACTTTGATTGTCTTCAGTGCTGTGGCCACAAAAGCTTGGCAGCAGCTTTTATATGTAAATTGTAAATCACTCACCTCTTTCATCAAAGGCTAGAGCACCCACTCGTCCATTGGTGGCCCTGTCTTGCTTCTCTTGTACCTGATTTTAGCCCGCTCTCCCTTCTGTCACTCTCCCCTTGTCAATTCAAAAGCAGCATCTCAAAGCATTTGGGAATGTGGCTTTTTCTGAAGTGACATCTCAGAGTTGAGAGACAGTTGTGAATATAGCTAAAAGTTACCACTTTACTACTGAGTTCAGTCTCTAATTTCTCTGCAGGCCATGCTGTCTGTTAACCGACAAGTGGTTTGAATTCTCCTTGACAGAAGGGTCTAGAGATGTAACAGCCCAGAGTCACAGCAGCTCTTAATGGCCAAAGTAAGAGTATTTTAAAGAACAAGATAAAACAAATATTCAAGAAAAAAAGCTATACATGTCATCGTATATCTATGTTATACAATTTGTGACACAAACTGCAATTTTAAGAACAGGAAATACTTTTTTGCCATAGGACTGGGTTAGCACAGTACCTAAACTGCTGTTAGAAATCCAGCTTTTGTTTTCTGCCTGTCTGGATCTTTAACTGGGCAAGTCCCACTCTGATGTAAAACATGCTTTTGCAATTAATCTCTCTCCTTTTTTTTTTTTTTAAAGAAAAAAATCCCTGAAAATTACCAATTTGCTTCCTATCTTGTCAGCTCCAGGAGGAGATCAAAGGATGATTGTTAATATGAAGAGTTGGGTGCTCTATAAACAAAAATTCTTTCTTCATTGCAGTTTTCCAATACTCAGGAGACTATTCTAATAGTCTCATGAAACATTCATTTCAGTTGTCTACTACGGACTTTTTGAGATCCTTACAACAAAATGATGTAGAAGGAATGGCCTGTATTAATTTGATAAGAAAATCCTTTAATGAAAGTCTCAATCAACCAAGGTCACAGGAAGATTAATTTAAGAAAATGTTGAAATCTGGAAACACAAAAATAAAAAATATAATGTCATCAAAGGGTTGCGACATAACTCCTTTTAAGTTAAAATCATGAGAGACTTAATGAAGAACACAGCAAACATCAACGTTAAAGGGGCTACACCTAATGAAATGTCATACATCCAGAACTGAGAGCACAGTAAATACAGCAATCATGTTTATACATGAGTGTTGTTTTACTGATCCATCAGCACCACAGATACAACCAAGCGTTCAGAAGAGTATTTGGCATAATGGCAGTCTCACCATCAAGCATTTTTAACAGCTTAATAATCTACTCTCTTCTGTGGTACATGCCTTGATTCAAGAGCCAAGGACAATGCTTGTTTGCATTACCAAATTAGATTTGTTTGATACAAACTGGGTGTGTACTTGGGCAATCAAAGTTAATCCAACCTCTATTGTGAACATAATTGCTAAACTAAATTTACTTTTTAAACATCAATTAGAAATGATTCTCCACTGTATTGACTGACCCATCTAAAAATTACCCATTATTTAATATATTATGACTATGACTTTAAAACAACAAATAAAAAGGAAAATAATTCAGTAGAGAGAAAATATGATCACAATGCAGCTAGACAGGTGGAAGAGTATAAAGCAGCAAATCTGGCTGCTGGATGAGAGATTATTCTGCAAAGTGTCTGTATTCAGGTCAGTGAAGGTGATATGCCTAGTTAATTTGTGAATAGAGCACAGCACTGAGATCAATGAAAAACATTGATAACAGCTGAGAACATAGTTGGTGCTCTACATATTTAGTGTAGCAAAACTGATATGCTTATGCAAGAGATTGTATGATACAGTTGCCTGCGATTGCAGGGGGACTGAATTCAATGGCCCAGAGGTCTCTTGCAGTTTTACACTCCTGAAAAATGATACAGGTATTTTAATTAAAAAGAAGAGATGTAATCTGTGATACAGTGTTAGGACTGCGGTCATTTTGATGGGTCGTCACTATTTTCTTCTCATTAACAGGAAATTGTTGAATAATTTAATTTTTTTGTCCCTAGTATATAGCAAGTCTTCATGTTTGGTCCTTACTATGCAAAAATCAGAAAAATACTATAATTTTGCATATGAACCTCTTAGACTCTCTCCATTACGGATGAATACGTTCTTTTAAATGCTTTAATACTGCATGGTTTATACTTCTAAAAAATAACCCTTGAACATTCTGCTTTTATGTTAAGAATCTTGAATTCCTGGAACAGTAGAAAATGTTTGTACAGCTACAGAATATGTAAAATGCAGAACTGCATGTTCACAACCCTTTTAAAGCAGACACTGAATTTCTCTATATAAATGTGTACAAATGACACTGACCAAGATCTGTAGGGCCCATTGCATTACAGATAATAAATAATAAGTTAATAGTCATCTTAATGAGGTGAAAAATAAATTACCTGAGAAAGACTAGTAAAGAGGGAGCAACTGTCATTATAAATAGCGCATGATGTTACTGTAAAAAAATAAGGATGATGAGAGGATTAGGACTAACGGTCCTAGAAACGAACTCTCGTGATTATTTGCTGGAATATCCTCTCAGTTTGACACCACCACCTGGGATGCAGAAGGATAGTCTCTAAGCAAATAAAATTATTCACCTCTCTCATGCGTATTCACTCTTAGCCTGTTGTGAGGCCACCCGCAACTGTGAGACGTGGTCAGGCTGGCACCTCTGCAACGTGCTGGCTGAAACGGTTTCTGAGAGCTGCACTATCAGCCTTCTGACACACAGGCTCCTTCTCACCCTCCTCACCCTAAAGGCTTACCTGTTGCTATCCTGAACATTCACTTCAGTATAAACTCTGACACTGACTCTTCATTAACCACCATCTACATCTCTCCTCTGACAAATCCAGCAATTTAGTCATTACTCCGAACAAACAAAAAACCTTGCACCATCCTGAAGGTTATTTCACTTCTAACTGTGAAAACTGGGAAAAAAGCTAGAGACAACTAGCTCTGTGTGTTTTTAAGATGCATTTTAGTGTTTTGGGAGCCATTCCTGAGCACAGAATTTTAAAGTAAAATAAAAGGGTGAGTTTTATCTAAAGTAACTTTTCTACAGTGTAACAGAAGGTTGAAAACATAATGATTTAACTTAACTCAGTATAAATGCAAAAGGAAGGCGATACTTAATTCTAATCATCTGGATGAAAGTAAGTGCCAGCGCTATGTCAGGAGAAGTTTACAGTGCCAACAACGTGGAAGGAAATCATTCCTCTGCTTGGGAGGAAGGGGTGAACCTGTTCTCTTCCACTGCCAGGGTAATACCACTGATTTTGAGTGAATAATAGCAGATTTACACCACTGTGCCTGAGATCAGAATCTGGCTCGTAATAAAGCTTCGATGTGTTTCAGGAGTGAAGACACTTCTTCAGGGACTTTAAGATAAAGCACACGTCTTAGAGCTTTATTCAGGCAGGTTTCGTTCAGGCTGAGTTTCAAAGAACCTGAATGACAAAGTGCTAAAGGTGACTTTCTGTCAAAGAGTACACTGTTATCTCTTATTCTCATATAATAATATGCCATGAAGCAGCAGGGATTATGGACCATTTCTCTCACGGTTTCCTCTTTGCCTTTTCTCACGAGTAGGGATGCTAGGTGGAGGCCATGAAGATTGGGTCTTACCCTCCCACCCTTTCCTCCCTTGACAGCCCATGGTTCACCAGGATGTTGAAAACCTGAAGAAGACCTTTTGCCACAGCAAGTGCCCTGGCATCGACCCCTCCCAAAACAGCCCTGATGGAGAAGGGAAGTCACAGATGTGGGACATGGATGTTTGAGAGCGAGAGGGGAACGGCATGAGCACCATGAGCAAGGAGCAGTGCCTGGGGTCGAAGGGAAGGGTCCCACTGCCCTGAAAGCCTCTCCCACCCAGGGAAGGAAACTTTAACACTGGTTTAACTCTCCATGTGCAGACCAAAGGACACAATCCAGCTCACAATTATTTTTCTTTTCCTTTTGAGGACATTTTTCTCCCTACCCCTCAGCTCCCATAAGGCAATACTATCCACTTCTGTTATGGTAGCACAGTGGCATCGGGGTGTCAGCTTTCTGGCATTTGAGTTAAACAGTAACCATAAAGAAGGGCTTGTGAGAGACACTACCTGTTCTTGAAGTCAAGTCTTTCCACAATGGGGAACTGCTTTTAAATAATTTCTCTGAAGAATAAAATAAAATAGTTTCATTATAATTGTTTTATTTCCATGGAGAAGTGAAGGAAAAGCTGTAGGGCTTATATTCTTTACCATGACAGCTTGAGGATGCACATGAGGATTCCTGTTTCTGCTTTAAGTGATTTTAATTTTTCTTTCTCAGTTCTCTTAATTTTTTTTGTTTTGTTTTGTTTTTTTTTGTTTTGTTTGTTGTTGTTGTTGTTGTTGTTGCCCTCCCTGTTTCTCTCTAAATTCTTGGATTTATTTTCCATCTTGGAGCTTTACTCCAAGCTCCCTGCTCTCAGCTCCTCTCCGTGCTCCTTATTCCTCCGTGCCGCCCACTCACAGCTTGTTAAACGTGCACTCTCCCATTGACCTCTCTGGTGCAGCAAGAGCTGGGCACAACCCTTTGTAGACAATGGCCAGTTCTCTCTTTCAGTGTGAAGAGTTCAAGCCAAGACTCATGGATAGCCATTTTCAGAGAGGGTCAGCAATTCTAAGGAAAAACAGAAGCTGTCTCTTAGAGACAACTGTACTGCACCCAAAGACAAAAAAGCATTTGTTCATCAGCATCTATCTGTTTTGACCCAATTTCCCCTCACACCTTTGGGGAAGGGTGGGAGAACCCTAACAAGGATGAGCAAATAGGCAAACCTAAATCATATGCACACTGATAAGATGAACTGGTATTTGAAAGGTGTGCCTGCAAATATGAGGGATAAATGTTCCTGTAACACAAAAGGCGATTGCTAGAAACACTACTATGATCCCAGCAGAGGAGGCATATTTTATGTCAAACACTTTAATAGATTTTTTTTATAACAACTTCGTAAAAAAGGGTTTCTTCTGATTCTTTTTTTTTCCTTCTTTTTTTTTTTTTTTGGATTACAGTACTTTGCCTTTGCTGGACATGACTCATATGCACAAAAATGCGTTCATTACAAATTAAACACTTTTTCAGATTTATATGCTGAGGTAGCCAAAACATAAAGCTTTTGACTTTTAAAGTTTTAAAATATTTCTAATGATGACAGAAAGGTCTGCTGTGCTTGAAGATGTGAGGCTCATCACCAAGGCAGCAGTAAGCTCAGGTGAAGGCATAACAAACCAATTTTCCCCCATGACTGGGTCACCCCGTACTGAGGTGCAGAGGTCTGGTTACATACACACCAGTGAACATGTATCCATAGGACCAATGCTGGAAATGACATTTCTTCTGCATTGTGTGGCCACATAAACATCAATTCATGCCTTTAAAGAAGAATGTCATACCACTTGGAAAACATCATAGTATCTTGGCAACTTACATTGGAAACAGGAAGGTATAAAAGGAAAGTATTACCCTATACTGCCCCGGTGCATCTACTTTTCCCAGAGTATCTACTACTGGCCAGCATGAAAAGCAGAATGGTGGGCCAAATACCCTGCTGCTACTCCAACTGGGGAAGCAAATTTCATATCAAACCTTTAAGATATTTTGACAATAATTCCTGTATTTCCTGTTCAGGTGGAGTCTGGGCTGTCTGATCCTATATTCTTATCACAGTGGAGAATTCAAATATACTAAGCTTTATACACAGAATAGATTATCAAACACACAGTATAATGAAAAATAATGGCTGGTAGGAGAGTAAGAAGGTGTCTTACACCTTCATGAGCTACCATGCTTGAGCTGGTGCATTTGGTGCACCAATACTTCTAGCAACATTCACTCACAGCCTCATTCACTTGATGTGAGCAAACTGAGGACCTCAGTACTACTTAAGAGCCGTGGTCAGTCCCATGAAAGAGCGTGGGAGCATGTGGGACTTTCGTATCTAAAAGAAAGTGGGAAGAATAAATGAACGGAAGAAGAAAATGTTCAAGAGCTCGTCACTGTGCACTGTGCCCCTGTCAAGGACAGTCTGCACATTATCTGCTGGAGGTACATAGAAATAAAAACTTTATCTTTGCTTTTAGGGCAGCTATAGGCAACACAGTGTCTTATGCTGTGGACTGTTGTGGCTATCACCAAGAGTCTTGGCAAAGGAAGCACGCTAGTATCAAGTACTGTAATGCTGAACTAGCAGATTACACCAAAGTAGCTAAATTTTCTTGTGCTGTCTCTCCTTTTATTTGCTTCTTTCCTGCTTGTTATCACAACTATGCCATAGACAGTTTTCTTTGGAACATTATTCTAAACACAATAAGGCAGCATACATTCTTTATCCTAACAGAATAGTCGCAAGGTACCCACCATATCTCACTTCCTCTGAATAACTTCAGGAGAGAGCAGAGCAAGATAAAACCAGGCTACATTTTTCTAGTCAGAAAGTGGTGAAACCTCACAGAAGGCAATGCTCATGTGGATGAGGCCACAAAAGTAGGAGCTGCAGGAGCTAGAAAACCCAACTTTTGTTTTCTCCTGTGCTACTGGGTCATTGTGGGAACTGGGTCCAGGTACTTAAAGACCAATCCACATACAAATTCAAGAGCAATGAGAAATTAAGGCAACTTGTTAGGAAGGGCTGTGAGATCCTGACTATCTCGACAGAGATGACTTAAAGTTACCTCTGTATAAAAATGGTCATGTGCTTTCTATGTCTCAGCCTCCCAGTTTACTTTTACACTTATGAACCAGTGTAAACCCCTATGACTTTTTTGTAAAAGGAACTACACAAATGTAAATTATTATTTGTGGAAGTGAACTGTCAGCACTGGGAATTTGACTTCTTTACATATCAGCAACAAGGTATTTTTATACAGGTTCTACCATATAAGGGACAGAGAGCATTTACTACTGTAAATTAACACTACCATTGTTTTGTTGGTATGAAAACAGCAGCAAACATGCTTCTTCAGTTTAGTTTTGAATCCAGAGCAGAGCGCATATTTCACACAGTAACAGGCAGTAACTTCCATGGACAGGGAACATAATTACAGTGTCCTACCTCCCAATGGCTGAAGGTTGTAAAGGATAATATATAGCACCTGCTGAACCTGCAGAAGAAAAAAAACACTATAAAGAGCTCCCTATCAGCACACTCCTCCTTTTTCAGAAGGACTTTCCAATAGCTGTACGGGCAGGTGTTTTAGGATGATTACATCACTGCAGCTGGTTTGACAATGGTATTTGATGATGTGGTGGGTTGACCTCCGCTGGGTGCCAGGTGCCCACCAAGCTGCTCTATCACTCCCCTCCTCAGCTGGATGGGGGGGGAGAAAATAAGATGGAAAAAACCTTGTGGGTCGAGATAAAGCAGTTTAATACAGCAAAAGCAAAGGCCGCACGTGGAAGCAAAGGAAAACAAAAGATTTATTCTCTACTTCCCATCAGCAGGCGATGCCTAGCCACTTCCTGGGAAGCAGGGCTTCAGTATGCGTAGCTGTTGCTCTAGAAGACAAATGTCATAATAACGAATGCCTCCCCCCGTCCTTTTTCTTAGCTTTTAGTGCTGAGCAGATGTCATATGGTATGGAATATGCCTTTGGTCAGTTTGGGTCAGCTGTCCTGGCTATGTCCCCTCCCAAGATCATGCCCACCCCCAGCCTACTAGTGAGGGGGGAATGTGGGAGAGATAGTCTTGATGCTGTGGGAGCACTGGCCAAAACACTGGTGTGTTATCAACACCTTTCTAGCTACCAATACAAAGTACAGCACTACGAGGGCTGCTATGGGGAAAGTTAACTCCATCTCAGCCAGACTCAATACAGATGGCTGTGATGACGGAAGGGGAGGTGGTGGGAACAGACTGTCCCCTCAGTTATTCCAGGTTTTAAAATCCAGCAATGCAGAAGCTAGGAAAGTTTTGAGTTACCCCTTCTTTTTGTGAAGCACAGTCCTCTTACTGCTATCTAAGGGATAGCTACCACCCATCCCATAAAGATTTCTGGATTTCTGGGGTGCAGGACTATAAAAGCAAAGGATGCAAAGATACCCACACTTCCACAAGCCCTTCACTTCTGTTTCCCAGAACATCTTTCGACTGCATCTTCTGAACAAGAAACACCAAGACAAGAGTGTCTTCTGTCATTCAGGAGGTGCAGAGCTCTGAAGACAGAGGCACACACACTTCCAATTTCCCCAGTCACAGACAGTGACCAATTATGAACTGACCAAGCTCCCTTATTTAGCCTTCTGCAAACCTCCTCAGATGTTCTAGATTTGCAGAGTACTCCAGAAAGCTGGTGTCATATTTAAGCTTTGCTTTTAGATGCATTTGATCCCAACCATGTCACGGGGAACTTTAATTAGTGAGAAAGGCACTGTTTCTCCCTCCTCTTTAGGTTACGTGTTAGAATATAGCATTGTTAAAATACAAAATGCTGGATTGTATCTGTCTACATAGCATTACAGGGTGATGCCAAGTTACCTTTTGGAGTTTCTGTCAAGAAGCTGACTCTGAAGGTGAAAAAACTTTGGATAAAAGGGAACTCTGCCCTGAAGGACCTGTCCCTGCAGAAGCTATGTTCACCAACATTTCACTGCGACCACTGTCACCTTCTGGTCACCTTCTGGCTTCCGCCATCATGGTTCACAGAGATGGGTACAATCACTCCAACAACTTTGGTCAACCTCATGAGAGTTCCTGAAGATTTAAGCCAGGACCTTTGGAGTGGAGACAGACAGAAAGCACGTGCAGCACAGGAGTGCCACGGCTCTGTGCTCCCGTCAGCGCAGGTTTCTCAGCAGATGACCAAGTTGGGAGTGAAGCAATCCATATCCAATTAGTATGCTTGAATCAACCCAGACCCCAAGAGTTCCTAAATCTTTACTAACTTCCAGCAATCTTTACTTTCTATTATCTAGGACAGGCTTTTATAACTTATGTCATCTCTGTCATCAGAAAAGCACTCTAGCTGCAATAATTTTTCACACTGTACATCACTGCAATTTATTTATTTGACTGGAAAGGAAAGGATAACTGAGAAAGAGAGCTTTTATTGTGATGTGCTCTCTATTGCAATGCTTCCCACATCCATGCCCATTTGTATTCCATCACCTCTGGGTTATGAGCATTTCTGTCAATGGGGATTGTCACGGCTGTAAAGACTTAACTCCTAATACCTTCAGATTAAAGAATTTTTCCCAGGCACTTTCTTTTTGGTTCACATATTTATAAGGCATAACAGTTAGGGGGTTTAGAGGTTCAGTGATCACCCACTGGCAATCCTATTTGCTTGTTTTCTTTGCCAGGAAGGTGCTAAAATGTATTTAACCTGAGACCCTTTGCAAGATCAGCTTGCTTTTCTCTACTAAACGTTCTCTTGTCTCAACTCTAGAGTGAAACTTGGCACCAGTTCCACCAGAGGCAGAGCTGAGCCCTAAATCCTAATGATCACACTCTCCTTTAGGACCATTCATATGATGATATAGATAGTCGGGATACAGATTCAGATGATCAAAGTGTCCTGAGAAAGCTACCAGCTCTCACTGCTTCCTTCAGCAGTTTTAACCATGGGAATATTGGCTAAGTTCTTTACGGTAGATTTGATTAATGTTGGGATGAAAAATAATTTCCTTTTTGTAGTAGGGAGACTGATGAGATCAAGAGTATCTCGTTCAGCAGGCATCTGGATATGCAACTCTGCACAACCTACTTCCTCAGCATTAAATTCTGACTTTGTGTGGACCAAAGAAAGTCCAGGTAGCAGAAAGTCTATCTCACTGTCCCGGAACATGGGGCTGGGGCAGGAAGAGGAAGTCATAGATGGTTCAGAAGGTCAAATCAAAGAAGATTTGCATAAAAAAAGAAGTTTGTGGAGGGTCAGGAAAAAAGTATGAGAGGAGAAAACCAAAGAAATTAGAACGGTGACAGGGAAAAGATGGTAGGTCAGGTTAGAAATATTTTGCATCTTTCCAGATGAGAGTGGTTTTCTTTCTTCAGCTGAAAAAGTCAACCTAACCTTCCATCCTCAGAGAAAGAGCAAACCCAGCCATACAGTTTTCAGCTAACCCTACCACTGATGTTTCATTTTCTACAAAATAATGGACAGTCACTAAAACTTGGGTATGCTCTTTGTATAAACACCAAAAGCCACCACGAGGATCAGTTCCCTCTTTATCCTACAGTATAATATAGTCAGGAGAAGACTGTTGCAACAGTGACAAGAGATAGATCTGTCTCTGAAATTTTTATCTGATGCTAGAAACAAAGACACTTGGATCTGGAATGTGCTATATACATGTGGAAGCAATGACAGAGGAATAGCTGAGATGTTCTTATTTAAAAAAAAAAAAAAAAAAAAGTAAATTCTGCTGACCATACTCTTTTCTTGACTCTTTGAGCTACAATCAGCTCTGTTATAGTGATAACATTTACAACAAACTTGATTTAAACTGGTTGCATTAGGGCAACCGGGAATACTATACAGCATTTAATGTTCTTAAGCTTATTTTGCAGTGAGAGCATGATGGTTTCTGTATAGGCATTTGCTGCTGAAATGGGAAATAGGTGGGCTGTTTGCTGAGTCTGTCAGCTGGAACACTGACAATCACTACTTGGACTGCTTCAATGTAAATATAATTTTCTCAGACTCCAATAGGCTGGGTCTGAGTCTTTTTTACTGTTAGTATACATTAATCTATTTAATTCTTGTTATTTTTTATTTACATCACAACAAGAAGATGATCCTGACCTTTATGTTTAACCATAAGATGTATTTACACAGCTTGTAGAAAGTGATGGTGAGAAATTTTCAAAGCGCCACCATTTTATTTCTATCTTTGTTTTCCCCTCTCCCTTTACAGAGGTCCACTGTGTCGGTGCTGCACCCTGAGAAAATGTGTATTTGCAAGCAAAGTCCCTGGGCAGTTTTCATTTTGTAATGAGAATGAATGTCAAAAATCTTGCTTTGTTTCTTAAATCAGATTTTCACTGTTAAAGCCCACTTTAAAGCATGTTGTACTTAATATATCACACAATTGATAGACAATGCTACTAGTTAGATGTGTGTTTCGTTTGGGTTAAGTTGGCTCATTTCATTTCTTCTAGAAACTTTTCTGCCTGTGAATCTTCAATCCAGTTTCTCTAAAAGTGTCCAGTTAAGTTCTCAAATCTAATTTGTTCCTGTTCAGTATTACACTCCCATGCTTTCTGATTATGCACATACACATCTGGAATTCAGCCTGATTTGGTTTAGCTTCTAAAACTGCAGCTGCTTTCCCTTGTTTTATAACTACGGTCAATGTGAATTAGGCATCTGGAATCTTTCTGTCACTCAAGCCATTTTAACTCTATTCATTTCGAACATCTCTCCTTGACATTTCTGTTTGTCTGATGGTTTGCAAGATGTTTGTTTCCTTTTTCATATTCCCACAGTGCAGTTGTGTCACTTTCCATGAAGCAAACTGTTTACTACTGTCAAATTATCTACCTGTACAAAAGCAGTAATGGGATCTGCATGCGGTGTTAAAGTTCCATTTTTGTTCCTCACCAGCGGTTGTGGAATTTTATACCGTAACTCCAAGCATTTAGGTCTATGAAAATTAATCTAGAAAGACTGTAACAAATCTGGCAAGTAACGTTTGGGGGTTTTATAAGAACTCCACAAAACATGCTTTTTAAGCACTGACTAAAATTCAGTGCCTCCAATGGGTAAATGGCATAATATTTATACCATTTGTTTTCTGTGAGGGAAGCTTTTAAAGTTATTCTTTTCCTGCTGAAAATCATATTTGTAATACAGAGAAACTATTACCTTAAATTGGCAAGAAAGTACAGGAGTTCAGTAAATACGTGATTTTTCAAAAGCATCCGTAGGCACTATTAAGCAGCCACAAATATAACACTGGCCACATTTTCTGGAGAGGATCCATACTACTCACAACTTCTCACAGCCATCCTTCTGCCTTCTGCTTGCCCTACTTTTGTGCTATGGAGCCACCTTATCTCAGTGAATATTTATAGAAGCGGTTTCCACCGGAGCAAACTTCTCCGCAGCCCCACGAATCACCTGGTGCAGGTCACTACAGAGAAACACGGGCCCCTTCCTCGCTCCCCTGCGCTCACCCCACACATGCACAGACGGAGGCTTCTCCCACCCCTGAGCTGCAACTTCTGCTGAGGAACGTTAAAGTAGAGCTGTGGTGTCAGACTGAATGGCCATTCGATACGAGGCTCTTTCCAACAAGCACACTTGTAGTACAATTAAAGGAGTGCCTTCCTCCCTCCTCCTCCTCCCCCACTCGGTCTTGTAGTATCTGAATGTGAACTTCCCCCTTGGATAAACAAACACGCGTACCGATAGGTATACTTCTGGCCTTTAAGGTATTTATTCTTGTGGGGGTTTTTAGGATTTTCAGTTTTACCTGTCAGTTGCACTCACTACTGGCTGGCATTTCTTTTTCACCTGTATCGTGGGTGGCACATTATCTAAGACACATGTTTTTCAACCCACTTGCCTAATTCCAGCAGTATGGGCAGAAGCTGCTTTATTAGCAGTATTTATACAACTCATTTGCAACAAACATTTTTTTTTTTTTTCTTTTTTTGGTGAGCAGTAGTATTGGAATGAGGTTCTGATTTCAGGTAAAACAACCACTGCCCACTACAGCCCCTCAGCTAGTCAAACAGTCAAAGCAAGCAAAGCAAAACAAGCCAGTCAGACATTATCGGAGAGAACGGTGATTAGAACAAACAACAATACAGGGAAAAAATGCATGGCTATTCAGAAAATGTCTTTTGGGGACTGAAGAAGAGATATGGAGCCATTTTTCACTAGGTTCACGAGAAAATGTCAGCACACAGATGCTACTGTACTGTCAGATTGCATCTTAATTTGGCCAAAGGGGACCCAGGCAGTCACCCCTCACAGACAAATTTTAAAGGCCCATTACAAATCTGATTTATTGGTTGCTAAGAATCTGCCTGTTATGGTCTGCAGATTTTGCATGTCATGGAGCTGAAATCCAGCTACAGATAAATGTATGCTTCTCTCTATGATTTAAATCCATCTGAATTCAATATTTCTTGGACATCGCTCAAGCCTCCCCCTGTTTGCCCACCCCCTTTCCTCCTAATACCTTAAGGCAGTTTACTTCAGAATGAAGCAGAGCATTAACCTGTACAAAATTGCTAATTTGTATGTAACTCTCTTGCTGCCATTAAAAAAAAAAAAGACAAAAGGCAAATGCCTTTTGTTCTAAAAAGGCAGGGGAAAATTTTCAGGAACAAAAGAAATGCATCTGCCCAGCAAGGGAAATGAGAAATTGCTGGGATTTGTTTTAGATGTTTAGGCATGCTGCTGCTAAAAACAACCATTCACATAAAAATGTTAATTTCCTTCTGTCTTTCAACCTTTTTAAAAATTCTGTTGGCTTTTTCCTCACACCCCCCCCCCCCCATTCCTTGCCTTCACTGAAAAGCCAAAGACCATAAGAGTGAAATGCATTTGGAATTGCTGAAGAAACACTATTCAAACTTGCTCTACTTGAACTGCCCATTGTTACGATTCAGACAATGTACAACAGCAATCACAGCTCAACTTCTAACCATGCCCGCACCACAAGAAATTCAAAGTCAACAGCTCTTTTTATTTCCATAAACATCATAATCAAAGCCTTCATTTGCAGTTTCCCTGGCTAAATCCTAAGAGGATCGGAACAGTCATCTGACAATTTGTGAAAGAAGCATGCAGTTTGTCTTAAAGCATGGTGTTTTGTACAGGAACTATTCTAAACAAAGACAACATCAAAAGCAACACAGGAATCGCGCAAAGCAAGTCCGACTCAGCCCAAGTTTGGATTCAACATCTGGCTGAACACAGCAGTGCCTCTAATTTTGATTTTGTTTTGTGGGGTTAAAACCCACCTAATCTCTTTAACTGACCCCATCTCAGGTCCCAGCTCTACTGCTTTACAAATCAAGAGAAGGAAAAAAAAAAAGCAAGAGAGGCAGAGTCTTATCCCACCTTTCCATGGCTCTCAGCCCGTCTGTCTTCGCATGATCTGCAAACCACCTGTACTGATCCAGCCCATTCTGGGGGCAGAAAATATCTTCCCGGTAGATGGAGGCTCAGCTGTGCTTTGGTTTTTCGGCACGAATGTCTAGAATCTTCTGCTTAAACCAGACACGGCAACACAAAACTGCAGCTGAGCTCTTTTGTTTTCCCTCCTCGCCGGGGCTGAAGCAGCGGCACTCCCGGCGCTCCCGCTCCTGTCCCCACCCCCGGCGGCCGCCGGGGCGCTCGGCTCCGCCGCGGTCCCCCCCAGCCCCCGGCAGCCACCACCTACCCCAGCCCTACCCAGCACCTTCCGAGGTTTTTCCCTGAAAGGGGCAGCTTTAGGTGGCGGTCAGGTGATCTTCCCGTTAAAAACAGAAAGGATGCTCGGGGATGGAGCGCATCACTCCGTGGTGGTTTTCAAACTAGCCATTTACATTACAAAGCAGGGAGAAAAATATAGCTCTAAGGAGATCGTTAGGCATTCTTCTGCTTTCCAGTTCTCCTCTAGCAATCCACAAAAGCAGGCACAGTGGAAAGAGATGTAATTAAACTTTTCAGTGGTAATAATCACACGTAGTTTGTATACCATGACACTCCTAAATATTTTAAAGCAGGGGCTTATTCCTAAATAAACATAATTATTTTTCATATTGGAAAATAGATGCTATGCTGGTTCTGTAAGTCCCGTTACAGCTTCTTCCCAATTGTATTTTTTTTACAATACAGTCTTTAAATATTTATGTTGAAGCCATATTTAATATCTCAACAGCAAATGGACCATACCCAACTGAAAACAATTATTAGTCCTGTATTCACATTATTACATTGTAATTCAAGTTGTCTTTGACAGAAAGGCCATTACGTGTAAACCTGACTTTCTGAATTGTAGTTTATCCAATGGCCCCATTCCCTGGGATTACCCTGATTAAAGCTACCCTACTGTGCCGGCCTTTGGAGCTTAGACTAAAAGAGTGAAAGAATGAAATTGTAGCCCCAGATTCTGCGAGAGTCCTAGTTATTGCCAAGTTTTCGGAAACACCCAAAGATTTTTGCAAAAGTTAGATTTACTTGCAAGCAATATGTTGCAAGCAAATCTTAAAAGAAACAAAGACTGTAAGTCTTCATAAAATACTGAATTTTTAACCCCAGTTGTCATTAAAAATTTTCTATAAAGTTTAATGAGACCAGAATTTCACCCAACATATCTCCTTTGCATTCATTATAAAACGTTAGCAAACAGGCAACATTTGCAAAACTAGGCACTAAGGGTAAAGTAGGTATTCATATTTAATCAGTCTTTCTGAGAAACTTCAACTGTGTAGATGTAATATATCACCTATTCCAGAACAAATCTAAGCCCACCCTCTTATGACCATATTCTTAAATACTCAAGTTAAAGCCAGAAACCCTACTCATCCATCCATCATCCAGCACAGACACTTCTAATGCTTCCCAATGTTTTCAACAATATCATAAATAACCATTTACTCATCCCACATTAACTGCAGATCTATCCGCAGACCACACTCCAGTCCCTCTGGCACTACACACAGAACGCAAATTTCCACTGTTTTGCTTTCCATACTATCACTCTAATGATGTAAGGTAATTCTCTTGGTAAGCACCAAAGGAGCAACCTGAATTTGTTTTAGGATACCAAAGAAAAAGAGCTATATGAGATGTCGTGAATTATCTGCACCACATTACTAGGTGAACTCTACAAGATCCATACTACCAACTCTCTTTAGCTTGCTCTGACTTTCAGAGACTTAAGGTTTTAACTCTGACGCATCCTTGTTAGTGATGCTGTAGTAGGAGTGCTTCCCATCATTCCTATCATAGCCCAAGTTCCTGCCATAGTCTATGAGCTTTCAGCAGAAGCCTATACTGACTCCAAGGGACTGGTGAAATTCCCGTAACTATAATATATGAGTTTCTTTCAAACCAGTCTTCTTAGAAAGAAAAAAAAAAAAAAAAAAAGAAAAAGAAAAAAAATCACTGGAGTTTTGCTTGTGCTAGATTTCAATTAATTATATGTCGAACAAATTTCCAAAGTGAGACTCTTGTCATGCCAAGGTAAGCATATCCTTGTAGAAAAATATTTAATGCCTTGGACATTTAACACTTGAACACCTTTATGATGATCCCAACAATGAAGGCTATAGGAGCCAACAGAAGCCAAAAGAACCAGGCAAGTCCACCTTGATCATCTAAGTTTCTGGATGTAAGTGGAATTCTGCAGTTTTTTGGGACTCTGTATATCCACATATAGTTACTCTATTAATACTTTTTCGCTTCATCCTCCTGAAGCAACAATAGTGAAAGAAGGGTAGTGACGTATATTGGCTAGTATGGGTCAAATAGAAGAGAATCAGCCGAGAAAATCATCTGAAGAGGCTAGCAGGGACAGCCAAACCATATTTCTAGTTACTCAGAACTCATAACACAGAATTGCATACATATTGGTGTTTTCTAACTTGGATATCAGCAACAGTCTTTTATTGCTATAAAGTCAAGTAAAGAAATAGGCCTAAACTATCATTGCTGAAAAGGCAAATAGACACCATTATACTGCCAGTCACTTATAGTAGTTACAATACTGTGTAAATCATGGGGCTGCTCAACAAAATTTCCAACCTAAAGTCAACTACTAGCATGCAGTTGTATCACTCTGTGCACAGGACACCCATTGAATGTGATGTGATGAGTTTCTTCATGAGCAAGAGCATCCCATCTTATGCAAACTTACTATAGCCACCAAAAATGTTCAATTTAGTAAAGCAGAGTACACTAAAGATTTTCAACAATGAAATGCTGTGGTCACCCATCTAGTGCTAAATATGGTTTATGACTCTCGAAAGACAGTCATTTAATTTCTAAGAAATAAACCAATTATTTTAGACTTCCCATAAAGCCTCTTAAAATGCCTGGGCTGCCATACAAATTGACAGGAACAAGACATTCTGAATTTACTTGTTGATGCAGTAATAAGTAGAGACCTAATCCACTGGAAGAAACTGGACGATTATTTTCTATCTAAAGGGTATATGTATACATACACATAGATATATATACAGACATATATACATAATTAACCAAAACCATATAATAAATACGGATCAAAACCTGTCTCAACCATGTAGATAACAATTATGTTTTGGAAATTGTGTGCAGTAACACTTACCAAAATAAAAATCTGCACAAACCGATACTTTACTCAAGAAGGAATTACAGTATTTTTTAATCATTAAGCTAATCACCTGTAATTATTTTAGACAAATTTGGAAGTTTCCTGGCAGAATTACTATTTTTAAATTATACTCTTTTAAAAATTAGAGTTTTAATTTGAACAACAACACATACATAATCAAATTATCGAGGCATGACAAAAATAAATTAATGGTCTACTTTGTTATAGAAATAGTCTCAATATTTGCAATGTTAATTTCTAAACAGTAAAAACATGCATACATCAACATAAAGTAACAGTAAACCCTCCTGTTTTATTTGTAATACATGCCAGCCTTAAGGCTGGATTTATTCCTAAAACAGGCCATAGAACTAGGTTGCGGTTTTTTTACATTCATTTATATGCAAGTCAAAAAGGTACATGCTTAAAAATGAAACTATGCCCAATCAGTAGGAGAAAGGATATGTCATGTAAGTGTATTTATGAAGTCTTTTTGAATTTGTGTGGCAAACACGCGTGAATGCTTTCCTTTTCCATTTTTCTTCAGATGTAGAATTTGCAAGTCCATATTTCTAAAGTAATGCTAAAGGAGATAAAACGCTATTAACTTCAAATCCTTTACATCAATATTACCGATGAGTGAAAATATCCAAGTACGTACAAGTTACACACGTAATTTATACAATGGAGAAAAACACTACAAAACTAGCACTGACAGTGTTTTAAGTATCATTACCTTCAGAAATATTGTAAGTTATAATCACTAAGTTTAACAATTTTGGGATAGATTTGGTTTGGATTTTGGATGTACCTACAGTCCTTTGTTCTTGTAGGAGAAAGATTGCCAGAAGGAAGGAGAAAGAAGGTTGAGGTGGAGATCTGGTCCTATTCCAGTGACATTGTAAGCAAGCCATTTGACATGTGTGGGCTGTGACCTGTATTAGAGATAGCATTTAATTCAGGCCTCTCTGTGGAATGAATTAGTCATTATCTTTGACTTTAAAACAGACATAAAAAACTGAGAGAAGATGAGCAAGGTTAATATAAATATCCTTACGAACTCCTGGCATTTTCTTGTCAAATTATGGGAAGCCACAGGAAGAGATTATGGAAACTTTCCCTTCTTCAAAAAATAGATGAAAGATAAAAATAGAAGCAATGAAATTCCTTTCAGAGTGAGGTGGAAATTCACCATCCAGCCTGCTAGAATGTCCATACTGGTTTTTCCTTGTCACAGGAGTGACATCAGCTCTTGGACACTAGTAAAGAAACTGCTTGAGCAAAATGTAAATTGAATGGATAGATACCATTCAACACTGATGTCAACAGCAGACCCTTATTTGCTGCTTGCTAAGACTGTGCTACAGGAAACCTCTTAAGAATATAAAAATGAAGGTTTGGACTGAATGTAGCCACTGAAATATCTCATCATAGCTCTTTTAGCGAAGCAGGAATTCAACACCAATATCCTGGCTAGAATCTAGAGCCAGGATAAATGCTTTGCTGACCCCGACTGAAGACAGAAAGATTTTATTCTTTACTTTGGCATATATACACACGTGTACATGTGTGTGTATATGCACATGCATGATCATTGCTCTGGGTAATTCCTGTCAGTCACAAGAAAGGAAAATAGGACGTATCCCTCAGTGTAACACAATACAGTTAAAAAAAAAGATATATAAATAACTGGCTTTTGTATCTAAGCTGTCTTCAGTGCTGCTGTTAATCTCTACACATGCATCGCATTCCATCCGTGAAATGGCAGTCATTCCCTTGTACAAAATTTGTAGAGGGTTCAATTCAATTCAATATAATTCAATTTGTAGAGGATTTGGGGAATGGAATGTGTAATTTTCAGCCAAACTTTTATAAATACTCTTACCAGTTCATTTGCCAAACAATTCTGAGGTGTGTGTTTCAGAGAAGACTGAATGTCTTCATCTAACTGCTAAGCACAGTAGTCTTCATAACTGGCAGAAACAGGTGGGTAGTGATGGAAAAAAAAACACATAAAAATGCCTGGTTTATTTTTTGGAGGATATTAATTTAACTTTCTTGGGATAGTTCAACTGTTTTTCCCTAAGATTGTACTAATGCCTGTACAGGCCCATGATGAGAAGAAGATAATTATAGTCCTCTCCAGACAGTGTGTTCATTAAGCATGCTATGTTGGATAAGTAAGTTTTTAATTGGTTTCCAGTGCCTGTAAGGAGGATGGCCTTTGGTAGTATGGCAGTGAGGATCTGCACTCCTCCTGCTTTCCCCTGTTGGAATTCAATAAAGTTTAATTGGATTACAATGGGGGTAGCCACAAGATGTCAATTACTGGTACATTCACAGTGTGGACCTCTTCTTCCAATGGCACTTGATTGACTCACTCTGCACACTACTCTTATTACAGGACCTCTTCCCCTTCTTCCCAGAGAATAAGTATTGTATAAAGATGCCATACTCTTTATTAAACAGCAGCATAATCACACAAGTCTTGTGGCACTGCCTATAAAAATTAAAGCTCTTACCTGCTCTGAGTTTAGAGCATGTGACCTACTTTAAAGCTAGATCTGGGATGTCCTTCTGCAACTATGACTTTGCCCATGTGTTGATAGTCTCCTTCCCCAGAACTGGGAAAAGGTATAGGTTTATAAATTATGCAAAACTATTATTTGTCCAAGGGGAAAAAAAATATATGTTTGTTTGTTCATATGAGAAAATGGATAGAATAGTTTGGAAAGAATCTCCCTAGATTTCAACTGTTGAAGGTATGTGAAAGAATTAAATAAAAAGAATGCCTTAACCTATCTTTCTGATTGTTTCCTAGTCCTCTTTTATCTGATTTAAGAACTGAAAGTGTAAAGACACCAAATCCTTTTGCTAAAAGCACTTAGTATGGTACAAAACAAATGAACTAAATCCATTAAAACTTGTCAAAGAATTGGCCAAGTGTCCTTTAAAATAAATCATATTTTGATGAAATACAATTTTCATAAAAATTAATATTTTTGTGCTTGTTCTTTCCTCTATTAAATAGTCAAGCATAACAAGTTTTGATTTGTAAAACTTTTTCATGGAGAAAAATCATTTACTGATTTGTCCTGTAAAGGACAACTAAGGTGTAAATCTGAAAAATCACAGTGGTTGTATCAACATTAAAAATGACATGACTGTGTTTTTACTGCAATATTATTTCACACTGATTTAAGAAGAGCTAAATTACACATTACCAAACATTCCTTTATCCTGTGTGCAATACTGATTCTACCACTAGTAGGAATGAAACAGAAAGAATACGAAAATTTAACTTTGCAAGAGGAATAGGTGTAATAGTATAAAATAACAAAACTCTCGACTGAGCCTTCTTACACCAGTGTTACTGCACTGTGCTTCCAAGTTATTTAATCTTTGCTTATCTGCATGTTTGCTCAGCACTCACTAGTCTCTGTATATGAAACTCTTTCAAAACTCTTTTAAAACACTTCTCAAAATTTTAATTACAAATTTTGGATTAATATCATGCTAATAACAGAACTGCTAACATGGAATCTATTAATTTATTATTTCCATTCATCATTATTATTTGAAAAATTATTTATTTATTTATTTGCTGTCATAATAAAGGGGCTTATGAAAGAATGCAAAATCCAGTTTGGTATTCTATTTGTATATACTTTTTTAATGTACCTTGTTTAAAGGAATTATATTTATATGGGGATGCTACAGTACATTTGCAAAAGAAAATGGAAGTCCTATACTATTTGCACAAATAAAGTACTCCACAGTTTGCTAGTTACAGAATGGTAGCACATTCACTATTGTAACTCTTATGATTACTCACCAAAGACTATAATTTTCCAGTGAAGCCAATAAGAATTTTGCTAAGAATTGGCTGATTTTAAATTTTAAATGTGCTTGTTCTGGAGCAACCTAACAATTGGAAATTATTACACATTCCTTCGCCGCCCTCCCCGCCCCACCCCTTTCATATGAGAGGAGGAGGTAAGCAGTTTCCATACTATTGCTCTTCTACTCTAAAATTCCCAATGTGGGGAACTCATTGGGACTTCTAAAGGCTAGGAATTTAAACTGGTATTATAGCTTTTTTGTTTGTTTAGTCAGTAGTTCCTACTAACACAATCCATAATGAAATTACTTAAAATACATACAAAAAATGTATCTATTTGTAAGCATGGGTTATGATAGACACTTGGTGGATCAGATACTTTAAAAATTATTTTATTTCATCTTTATTATTGTATTTTCAGCATTTTGCCTATATGTGGTAACATTTTCCAGTTAATAGAAATATGCTAGTATTAGCATTAATATTCATCCACTATTATTAGATCCAATACATTACCCAATAATATTATATCCATCTTTGTATTCATATGCTCATTTATAACACATCTTTTTGCATATTATATACATTTTAAAATAGTCTGAAGAATTAGATATTTTATTTCCTATATGAACACATAAAACTGATATTTTCAATTTTGTATTTAAATCAATTATTGGTTAGTTGTGCAACAGACTGTCGGACTTTTCTGGTACCATTTTGATTTTTTCTTTCTAGAAGAGTTTGCCTAAAAAAAGGCCTTGTATTCATAGTCTACATAGTAATATTCCATCTAGTCATTAATAGTCAAACACACACACAATGGCACATCTGACATAGGCAGCTGAGTTGGGAATTGAAACCATAATAATTAACAATAGATTTCCTGATCTCACCATGACAAGTAAATGAAACACTCTGCGGTGTGCTTGCCCACTGGAAGAGGGAATTAACTCAGTATGAAAAGCAGAATGGAAGCATACCACTGATTAGATCTAATGCACAAGGAATGTAACAATGGGAAGCTTGTGTCAGCAGAACACATCAAACTCTTTTCTAAATATTTTTCATGAGCATGCAAAAACACACACATACATATTCTCTGTAAGAACCACAGTGAAATAGCACAAGATGTACAAAACGCAATCCCAGCACCGGTAAATAAATAAATAAATAAATTTATTGTATGTTTTTACTTCCTATAAACAATTTAATCTAATATTTAAATTCCTTCAGAAATTTTGGTCTCATTTCACTTCAAGTTTCCATTTAAACGACTCCTTTATTTGTGACGCCTCTGTTTAAACTCGCGGCTCTTCCCTGTTCAGCACCTTGGAGAGCAACAGCACCCGCCGCTGCCCACCGCTCCGCTGCAAGCGGCCCTGGCACCACAGAAATAAACATCACTTTGTGCTTTCATTTTACATGAATTATCATCCTCTCTTCTTCTATATGTCTCTCACGACTGCTCCATCTTTCCTCTCCTCATCCTCAAATTGTCTTTTTCTTTTATAGTGACATTTACTGTTGCAGCAACTTTCCCATTTGTCAGAAACAAAATGTTCTCCCTCTCTTTCTTCAAACTCACTGTGGTTTTTTTTGTAAGGCTGCCTTATGTTTAATGCTGACAACATCATCATGGAACATGCAATAGAAGTACTGTATCAAGCATTACACCTTTCTTGTTTTAATATGTATCTGAATCAGATATACTGCATTCTTTTACAGTGTACTGTTACAAAACTTACTTTATAATAACTCTGAATCAGAAATTACTGTGATTGCAATTGTATAAATTAACTCACTACAGCCATAGCAATACAGTTGTAGTCACTAATTTTCTGTCATGTATTAAACACATTTGAATGATTTAGATTCTCTTCAAAGCTTGAAAGACCAGTTAAAGCTTGGAATTATAACTAAAAACCTGATTCTGCAAAAAATTACAAAGGTGAATAATCCCAATCAGTTCACTGGAAATGTTCACCTGTACAAAGCCACATGCTATGTCCTTGCCGGATCTGTACCTAAATGGTTTCATTAAGGCTCAGAGTTTAATTAACTCTCAGACAGACATAAATCAAGAATGATTCCCAAAAGTCAGTACAGATTCATTGGTGTAACTCAGTGAAATTTTTTATGTTGGTTTCTTAAGGAAAATTAGGTTTCTGTGATGGTATTATGAGAGGGATGCAAGAAGGGAGGAGAGGAGGATGCGGGTATGATATATACACATATATGCATTTGTCTGTGTGTCCTTCAGTTTCCCCTACTAAGTTTGAGCACAATAGCCAATTTCAAATAATTTTCATATTGACATCTTCAAGCTATCAAGCTTTTAAAAGTTTTGTGAAGATACAAAGGGTTAGGGGAAATAAGGAAAGGCTGAATAAAGAGTTTGTTCCGGAGCTCAACCACAGGATTCATAAGGGAACAGTTTTGTGGATTTGGCAGCATGGAAGCATTCTTTCTTTTTAAAAGCTGGGAGAGTTCTGAAAATGTATTTTACATCTCTCTTTTAATACTGTGGCTTTTGTACATGGAATTCAGAGTGAATCCTCAGTGATGGCCTCCCCATCAGAACAAGAATCAGAAGTAGCCTCTCTTTCTTCGCAACAAACAAAACAACTATGCAATGTGCTTCATAAGATTCAGTCACAAAAAACCATCCCCAAATGAAAACAGCCAAACTGTTGAAATGTTGTGAAGAACTGCTTATATTGAAATGCTGTGAAGAATGGTTTATATTGGCTCCAAGGCACCTTCTACCAGAAATCCGCTTCCAGTCACAGTACTTCTCAATACACAGTAGGAAGATCAGGCATTATAAAATGTGAGGTCTGAAGGGTAAAGCCCACATATTTTCAAAAAAAGGGACACATTCCTTTAGACAAGGTAGAGGAAGTCAAAGTCACATACAAATGCAGTCACATTCAAACACTATGAACAAATTATAGCCTTAATCTGGGTCACTCTGAATGCAATTTGGGCTAACGTATAGGTCACTACATAACCTGGCAACTTTGGATGAAGACCAGTCCATCTGGCTCCAGTCAGTCCCTGAAGACAAACTTCACAGGTCTGAGGTGAATGTTAGACTCTACAAAGTACATTGGGCTGAAGAAGCAGCTCTTTCTTGGGAAGATCTCACAATGGCACAAAATCATAGGTCCTACTTCCATATGGAGTGAAAGAGGAAGGCAAGTCATCCTCATTAAAAAGCCAGTAGCACTTCATTGTGCCATTATTATTACTGTGATCCCATGTCTTCACATTCAAAAGCAGACCAAATAATGCCACGCACTCTATAGGCACTGAGAGTGAATGTCACATGGAAACCAAACCTGATACAGTATGCTACTAATAAATAATATTTCATCTCTAATGGCTCTTGTTTTTTCCTAGCACAAATAAAAATGTTTTCTCTACAAGTGTTTCTGATGACCCGACTACAATGGAGATCACAGCTTGTCCATAACCCACCAGAAGTGTTATTTTCTATAAGGATTCTAGAATTAAGCAGCCCCATATCTGGCAGAAGAAACTTTACAAGTAAAGATTTTAAAGGAAATCTGTAAATTCAAATGTGATCATGTTTAGTTGAAATACAAGATACAAAGATCTGTGAATAACACCCGCTACCTTTTTTTTTTTTTGATATATTACAGAAAGTAATAATAATTATTTATCTGTTTTTCTGCTAATCTGAGCTAGAAGTTATGACTGGTAATGGGTAGTGAATGGTATCAATAAGAAGACCTAGATAGTTAAGATTTCCTAGGTCTTATATCCTACACAATGGGAACATTAGAAACAGTTAAAATACAAATGAATACTTGCAGTTGCTATTTTTAAAACTCAGAAAAAATACTAAAAGCTCAATCTTTAATGATACTTTAGGTGGAAATTTTATCTGATTTACAATTATGAGTTGGCATCCAAAGCACACAGCTTACAGTCTCCTCAGAATGTAGGTAGCTGCAGCTGCTGATTTTCCAGTGTGTTAGGCCTTTATCCAGTTGTCAGACTGAACACCATGAGCCTAATCTTGCTTTTTCTTCTACTGTATTTTTCTTTATTCCATGGAACACCTTCGCACATGAAGAGAAACCCATTTTTGACATACATGTCAAGATTTCTAATATCACAGTTTACCTCACTGCACCTGTTCTCCACTGAAAAGAAAAATTCTTGTGAACAAAGGTTACATATACCAAAATTCAGTGCCTATTCATTCAACACTTCCAGTACTGAATTCTAACTTACTTTCTGACATGAAATTTGATAAAATTATTTTTGAGGGCTAACTTTTGAGTATTGTTGCTAAAAACTCTTTATAGCATAGCAAGCACAAAATACAAACAGAATATTGTATTGCAAATCTTTCTGGCTTGCTACTCCGTTAAAATATGATACAGAAGGACTTTTCATTGTAACAAAAGAGTAGGACAAGAGTAACTTATCTATGGCTACCCCTAAAGGAGACCTGAAACCTTGGCTAGATTACAGATCTTGACTGCTGGTCTCATGTTCCCTAAAGGATTCATAAGGGGAGTTGTGGATTTTTGTCTTGCAAATAAGTCTCATCTGATTCTGGTGACGGTACAGGCAACAGTTTTCATGTATAGAATAATAAGGGTATTTTTAACTGTGAATAAAGAACAACAGTTACTCATCAGTACTGGGAGGCACTGCAGATGCTACTTTGAGCTTTTGGCATTCTTTTTCTGCGAGTCAATTTTTTCATGTCGTAGTAAAATATTCTATTTTACAGATAGTCCTAGATAAGGAAGAGTTGCTTAATCAATACAGCTATCTTATTGCCAGTAGAGTATCCTATTGAATACTATTGGCATTTCATCACAACAGGAAAAACAGATGATTGAAATATGGAGAAGTCATTTCTTTCAAACCACGCTGCAGTCACATAAAGTGTATTCTGAATTGGAAACTAGGTAATGAATGGCTGGATTGCTTCTGTCCTCTCTTTCAGAAGGTCAAGCAGGATATATTGGCAGGAACTTTTTTCCTATTTAGGGAATGGTTAAAACTGTCATCTATGCAGCTCATTTCATGAGATAAGTATCCCAGAGGGAAGGAAGAGAATCATCAGAGATGAGTGATTGGCTGGACCATTGCTTCAAGGAGTAGTGACTGAAAGTAGCGCAATGACTCCTCTTTGCATTCCTGTGCAACCTGCTCTAGGTGAACCTGCTCTGTCAGGGGGGTTGGACTAGATGATCTCCAGAGGTCCCTTCCAACTCCTGTCATTCTGTGATTCTGTGAAAATTGTGGATCTGTGTATAGAAGATATGCACCTGTCTCATGATTCTGTGGCTACAATTTTCAAAGAATACCTGCATCCCGCTGAATTGCAATGGAAAATCCATGAACAAATCATAAGAAAAAAACTCTTTAACTATCTACTAAGAGTACAAAATCATGTTATATAATTCTTGTTCACATCCCGGATGGGTTCTTTTCATTTCCTTTCTTCAGAACCCTGTTTTCATGCAAATCTGATCACCATGTGTACTTCTATTGTAAAATGTATTGATATTACTAATTTAACCTTAGCTGAGTTGCATAAGGTCATTTGCATTTGGGGGGTAGAGGTTACTTTACTAGATTTAAGAATGAAAGACTAAAAGAAGCATGACATGACTCAGTAAAAAGGCCTTGCTACTTCAGGACCTATATATTATAATCAATAACACCATGGAATCATTATTCCCTGAGGAAAAAAAAAATAAAAAATATATATATATATATTGAATGGGCACAATCAATCCTTAGGCTCTGTCACAATTTCCAGACATGGTTCTCTTGGCATAATTGCTTTTTCTTGTTTTCATTCCCTGACCCTGAAGTCCAACTTTCTCTCTTTCCGGAGTATTACCAAAGGATTAACAATTTTGAAAGCCAGCCAAGCTAACACTGGTGGTGGTGACAGTGGATTTTGGTCTTTCCTTGGAACACTGACTTGTGCAGTTAGTTAAACTAATTTGAGAGGTGATGAGATAATCTAATGATCTGCAGTCTAGTATAGTTTCTCATACCAATACCCCCTCTGGAAAGCTCAGAGAAATAAAAACCTTAGTCTTGTCAGACATACAGGAAATTCCAGTCTCGGGAAACAGTTAAAAAACTGTGCATACAAAACCCCATAAATCTATGAAGTTCGAGGACTGTATCTTTAGATACCCACATCTCAAAGCAGAACACTTAAGCTTCAACACCCCAATAGCTGAAGTACTGACAGTATAAAAAAGAGAAACAAAAAATAAATTCAGATGCTGGAATTACAATCACTATCCCAAAACTAAACAAAAAATAAAATAGACAGTTGGACCTTGGCTAAGAATTGCACAGCAGAACAGACAACAGAATTAAGCCTGCCAGGAAGTAACATAGCTGACATAATTACATGAGAAAAAAAAAAATCAAAGAAATAAAAAACATTCATGTACCATGAAACTTGTGCTTCAGCAAATATGAGATCGATGGATTATATGGCTTTCAAAGGCTTTCATTTACAGTTAAATCCAAACTGAAACACCAGAGCATTAAAGTCAGAAAAATCTGAAGGTTAGCATTTTTTTCAATGAACAAAGTATTAAAAGTACTCCCTAAGTGAGCACTTCTTTTGTTATATAAATCCCTGTTCACTGAACCGATTTCCTGTTAGTAGACTGAACCATGGATTAGGTACATTTGATTTGAAGAATGTCACTAATGAAACAAATCATCAGGAAAGGAAAGAGAAATTTAAAGTGTGCTTAGTGCACTGCAGGGTCATAGTGACGAGGTTTTGTAGAGCAGTGTAGAAACTCAATGGAAAAAAATAAGGGAAAAATGTAAGTGTATAAAAAGGGATTTATGAGGTGGCTTTGGAAAGCTGAACCCTCTGAAAGAGGCACTTGGAACCGAGGTAGCTGATGAAATATAGATGTCAACAACCATTATAGCTTAATGCAAGTGAAACATTTGTAACACAAAGTTCTGAAGAAGCATGGCTGGAGCTGAAGTCAGTCTGGGTCAATGGAGGCTGTATGTTCTCTAGGATTCGGATCAAACAATTGGTAGTCAGAGCCCCCGGCTGTCACAGCTGATGTTGTCATTAAATTTGTGTAATTTTAAGCAAGTCATGACTGCAATGCCTCAGTTTACCTGTTTATGAAACTGGAATGCCATTTAACTGTGCTACAGGGCTTAATTATGCTCATAAAGTACATGGGATCATTGTAGGAAACATTATATGCGTGTGAATTTTTATGAGCGTAACATCTGTATCAACAGTTCTTTAATAATAAGAAAAGACATGAAACTTGCAGGATTGCAGGTGTAGAGAAGGCAGCATTTTTTTTACTCATTGTATAGTAAATTACACATAATTAGAAAAAGCAAAACTGAGATAAAATGGGACAACTTTGTAATTGTGCTGAGAATCCAACACTCATCATCCTAAATGTACTAATCTGTAGCCTCAGGACATTTTTCTGATATTTGTCTGGAAGATAGTCAAGGTTATGCACCAAAATCTAAAAGTCCATTGTTCATACTGTTACAAATTACATTGCTTATCACTGTGTGGCACAGACAAAACCATGATTGGCTCCTTGTTTCTATGCCAAATGATAGCTTTAATTATGACATTTGCATTATCATCAGGACAAAATAATTCAGCAAATTATTTTACCATTTAACATGAAACCTTTTGTATATTTCAAAACACTGTTATATATATTCTTCTCTGGAGACAGTCCTGCTGAAAAGGTAGGTGCATCCTCAGCACCTTTCTAAAGTGTCCTTCTTGCCTACTTCACATAGTGAGATATTTGTATGCGTCGTGCCTTCAACTCACCTAACAGTCCCAATTCCGTTGTAAAGTCTCTTCTTTTTTGTTTGTTTTTGGTTGGGTTTTTTTCTGTTGCTTGTTTTTGTTGTTGCAGGGGGGGTTCTGTGTTTTAGTCAGGTTTTCAGAAAATATCCCTGCATGGCAGAAATCAGGTATAAATCTATATCCTCCTACATTAAGAAATCACATTCCCTGACAAAAAATTTTCTTAATGCACTTTTAAGACTCTCACTAGTATCTCTTATGGAGCATCAATTCAGAAAAATTAAACCTTCTGAAAAGCATAAAATAAAGAATTACAGTACATGACAGCTCAGTCTATCTCACTGCAATTCTACCTCTGAAGCTTGCAAAAGCCACTGGGAATATCTGTGACAGCCCATCTCCAAAGGCAGTGCACGACAGGGCAGAGTGGTAAAAAGATATAGTGAGTAAAGGGGGAGAAAAAAAAAAGTGTTTCTCTGGAGTAGGTGAAGTGCTTCTTCCATGATTCTTTTATATTATCTGCAAAAACAGAATGCAAAATGCATACGCCAGGCCACTGATAAGCAAGGGCAGAGCTAAGGTTAATTTTATATTTCCTCATTTCCAACAGTTTGAATTTGACAGGTCAAGATACTGGTAGTTAGCTTGTGAAACAGGCTACAGAGGGAAATTTATAGATCTGTATGTAACATGTATACATTTGAATTCATCTGTTGGACTACTTTCCATAAACTGTAATTTCATTTTTGTGAGGTTTTGTTGGTGGTAAAATGTAAGAGCAAAAACATTTTTATGCAAGAATTGAAGTTGATTTAGGTGGCTCTAGCTATTGCAAAAGTTGAAAGCTGAGATGCTGCAATTAGGCAAAGGGAAGTGGTTTTTTCCACTCCTGACCACATTACTACAGTGGAAGGGTAATAATCATTCACATCATTACCATCATTGGATGCTGGAGTTACTAAGAAAGCTGGATTATTAGTTCTTCTCAAATCTAAATAGCGTCAGTCTCTGTGGGTTACACTATTTCGAAGTACAATAAAGAAGGCAGATGCTTTACAGATCTCTGCTTTTGGAAGAATATGTACAGGGCTAACGTTTCCTGACCACAGGCTCCTTGCAGAGGTTTCGTAGTGATCAGCAGGGAGCCTGGCTGGCGAAGGAGTGTGCTGAGTTGCTCGTTATTTGTGAAAGAATGTGCTCAGTCCCTGAACATGGAAGAGTGAAACGCTTATTAGTTAGGTTGTAATCTGACCTGGATGTTATGGAGCAGTGTAATATATAAATGCTAGTTGATATTTTTCCCCCTGTGTCTACGACTGAAATGCTTTGCTTCTTTTTACATGGTTTTGCATGCCTACCCCTGGCCACCCCTAAATCAGTGCAGTTACCTTTTTAATTGTAGCTAAAAAAAAAAAAAAAACCACATCAGACATAATATAGACAAAAGTTGGGTGAGAAAGTTCTGGTCAAAATTAAAAATAAATTGGCAAAATGCATAGCATTTAAGTAGCAGACAATTCCTATTTTTATGAAAGCTATCTAGAAAGGCTTCATCCTGTAAGTTTTTCCTAAAGACAGATAGTACAGAAGTAATGTAGTCTTGAAAGGAGAGATAAAAACTACAGAAAAATGTGTTGGGGGGAACAGAGCAAAAGATGCGTTCTCACTATTGTCGCTTTCTGCTGTCAGATGAAAGGACATGTGGCAGACTCAGGAGGAGATAGTTTTTCTAAGAAAAAAGGCAGACAATTTTGAAAATTGGTTTTTTCATAACAACAACTTGCCAAGTGTTAGTCTTTTAGAAAGTCAGCTCTGAGTTCATTTTTCCCGACTTCTGCTGGATTTGGGGGAAAGATTATTTAGAATAAATAACATCCTACAAATTGAAACACACTGTCTGGGCTTTACCACATTCAACTTAAGATGGAGAACTGCAAATCATTGTGGGCTTCCTGAATTATAGACAAATTTAGATAAGTCTATACATACTCAAGAGATATGCATACTGTTAGAAGTAGTACCTAGTCCACAGGAATTTTAGAAGAACATATTAAAGTATTTGAGTTTATCTAAAGAGGTCTTCAAGCACAGTATTTGGGTTACTATATTCAGCAAACTGCAAGTTGATTTGAAATGGAAATATGTATCTTTAGAGTAAAAGGAATGTGCAGATGGTCTTGGATGACTGAGAAACAAAACGAGTACTAGCACAAAATGAGCACAAACTGTTCATTTTATGAGTTGTCATGGAGAGAATTATGAATGGAAAACACTCTTATGCACTAACAAAGGCAGGAGAGACCTGAAAGCTGCATTAATTTACTGTAACTGCATTACTCCAGTATGGAAAATTTGTTGTACAGAATTCCTTATTTCAAGTGCTGACAAACTACCTTGTAAAATTTGATGCAAACACAACAGTTTCCTGAAGAGCAAACCAAAACATGTAGGTTGGAAGGAAGAAACTAGCTATTTGAAAAAAGTTTGCTCATTCATAGAAAATTACTTCAGCAAAAGTGAACATGCCCACCCTGAGAAAAGGTCAGAAAAGACACTTCATTGCTGCACTTCATTTTCATTCCAAGGCAGGAGACTAAAGCAGAAGCAGAATCCAGAGCTGGATAGGTGATGCAGAGTATGTTAACAAATACACGTACTGGTAAGAATGACCAACTGATCACAGTTTGGGAGGTAAGGTGAACCAGCAGTTCAGGTATGATATCAGTATTATATTACTGACTGATGAGAATTCGGTGACTGAATAAGTTGCTAAAGTTACCATAAAGTAAATTCCTTCATTTAGTAGCTTATCTGATAGAAAGGAAGATTGTGAAAGCCATATAATGTGTCACATTTTCAAAAATATCATTAGAGGACCTGTAATGTCCATGAAGAGGGAAAAGCCGATGCCATCAATATTGGGAATAGGATTTTCAAAAGTACCTACATAACTGGGAAGGAAAATGCCACAGGAAGCCAACCTTTGAGGTGCCCTGTTACCCACCCACTGTAACAAAAAGTGAACAATCAATTACCTATTTAAGTACTTCAGTACATGAGATACCATTTTAAATCAGGCACCTTCAGGATCCATTACAATCAGTAGGAAATGATGATGTAACATTAAATGTAGCAGCTTATGTTTGAGAAGATGTTAAAATTAAGGAAAATAATAATAAAAAAAAAATCACTGCATTCCAGTCACCAACTGACAGTACCAAAATTGCACTTTTGATGGTCATGTAAATTTGAAGATATTCTTCACCTCCTGCTAAAGCAGTCAATGTGCTGGCAGGACAGTAAGAAGTAGAGGCAAAA
This sequence comes from Gavia stellata, assembly GCF_030936135.1. Taxonomy (NCBI): domain Eukaryota; kingdom Metazoa; phylum Chordata; class Aves; order Gaviiformes; family Gaviidae; genus Gavia; species Gavia stellata. The sequence continues at coordinate 13,270,827 of NC_082597.1, read as the reverse complement.
AAAGCCTGATTCTCACTTGATGGCTAAAATACAGCGGTTGGGAAGTAGTGTAATGCTAGTTCCAGACGCAGTTCCCTCATGTAAAGTGGTTTTACAGATTTTGAGATCAACTCAGTTTAAGGCAAATTCCCTTCAGACTGCCAGAGCCTATAGTCATAATTTGTTGAACATGTTGATGGATACACAAAGAAAAACCCAGCATCTATTTTAATTAATGATGATCTGATATTGCTACCAATAGTGGTGTGAAAAGAGATGTGTATACCAGGGACATGCACTTTTTCTTTAATAGAATCAATTCACTGAAAGGTTTGGTGCTTCAAGACTAGTGTAATATGCAATATAGCGTTATTTCTGAATAAGGAGAAATGCTTGATTTTCTTACTGTTCAAGCATCTCCAGAGGCAGTTTATTTTTCTAGCTAAACTCTACCAAAGTCACATATATAATAAAATTAACATTCATGGCCAGTGCTTGCCTCTTTCTGCATCATTTTCTTCAGCTATTTCATAGTCTGAAGATTCAGTACTTGCTTTCTTCCTCACCCTATGTATAAAAGGTTTGTTATTTTCAGTGTCTGCATCAAAACAGAGGTGAGAGATGTTAGATGCATACATGTGCTACACAGACAATACAGCATGAATTTAGCCTCAATTTTTGTAAAACATTTCTTGTTCACAAAAGAAAACTTTTTTTTTTTTTTGGCAGTCCCTACTTTTCATGGCAAGTAGCAACACCAGTAGTGGATGTTACTGGATAAACCTATCAGGACCAGCTGCCTTATTTATGTTTATATTTGCAATAAGTGCCCATTCTGTAATAAGAAAAAATGAAAATACCTTTTCTTCTGTTTCTAGTTGATATAAGAATTTTAAAATAATTATATACTCAAATGCAGAAATGTAAATATTAGTGAGATAATGAAGCTATTGATTTTTTAAGGTCTGCCTTATTATATTTCACACAACAAAATTATTTCTCTTTTCTGTAAGTTTTTTTACAGTAATTCTTTACAGGAATGTACATATAATTCCAATATTTTCTTATAAAGTGCTTTAAAACCTGTCTGCTTATATTTAATTCCTAGCCTGTGTATTTCACCTTGGGTTTGTGGTTCACTGGAGGAAGGAGGCAGGTGTTTTGGTTTAGTTTGTGTTTTTAAGTCAGGGGGTCTATTAGTAAGGGTGTCTCACCACTCAAAGAAAGACCAATTTCCAGAATACAAATGAACGCATAACAACATCATCCTGCTACGTAAAATTGGGAGGAATGTTTCAGGTAGAAATGACTGTACTCCAATCTTAGCTTTCATCCAGAAGGTGCTACACAACAATGGCAAAGGCAGGTAAATGCTGGAAGTCTGTTCCTGCATTAGCATGAATAATGCTTATTTTTGATGGTAACTAATCCAGTTTTATGTTCCTTTTCATCCACATAACATTCCCATCATGACTGAGGTCCCCTCCAAAGCAAAACATTTTATCTTCAGTGTATTTGACCACTTAAAAATCTCACTTTTATACTGAAGTGTCTAAACATCATACATACATAAAAAAGCTGCAATACTTAGTTTCAAAAAGGTTGAAAGGAGACATTTCTCTTCCATCTCCATAATTCATCTAAGATGTTAAAGCAAAGTTCTCACGGAGTTTAAACTGCATTTTTCAAGAAACATACTATTCCTCGCAAAAAAGTCACCAATAGCTAAGCCTATCGCTACCACTGCCTTGACACTGCCTTGTGCTAGCCAGGTACACATTTAAGTGGAAAAGGAAAAAGAAAAGATTTTATGCTGTTACAGTTTTATTCCTATACTTAAGGATTTGTGTATTTTTCTAAAAAATACACAAAATTAAAAATACGTATTTTAACACACATCTACAAATTTAAAAAATACATATTTAAAAACCTGAAGCTTCTAAATCATAATATTTGAAAAACTGTAAGCAAAAGTAATACCTAACTGCTCTGAACTGTTCTCCTCCATCAAAGATTTGTTTAATTTTGTTCACAAAATCCATTGTTTCTGAGAAGTGTTCTAATTAACAGCTTAGCTACAGTTATAAAATATTTTCCATGTGACTTACTTTTCTCTGGTACAAGACAGATAAGGAAATAAATAGATTCGTTCTCCCAGAATTGCAGTTAACCCTTTGAAGTCAGCTGATTCATTCCGAAGCAATCTCCCTTAACATACTTAGTACTTTATCCAGCAAAAGAAAAACAGAACAACTTCTCTCGAACATTAATAAAGGTTTTCCTTCTAGCTACCATTCTAATTAATCACACAATCAATAATGAAATATGTCTAACCTCATTTGATACACAATATAGATCTAGTTACTCTACTTCAAAGAGACTATTTAGCATCTCAGTAAAATTTAAAACAGATATGCGTAAAGTCAACCTAATGGGAACATTTCAAAGCATGTTTTCACTGTTTCCATGTGAGAAGTATGACTTTGCCTAAACTGCTATTCCTTTCAACATTATTGTATGGTGTCAAGTGATTTATACAGTGAAAGATCATCACTCAATAAATGAAGGGTAATTGAGGATATATTTGCAGCTGTATAGTTGTGCCTGCATCCCTGGCTTGTTCCTGAAATCTTGTTATTTGATTTATCCCTACAGTCTAACATTGAGAGTGATACAGCAGTTTATGCCAATGTAGAGCAAATTTGCCATGGCTTCATCCTCTCTTCCTACATTAATTATGCCAGTTCAAGATGCTGATCGGGCCCAAAGCTGACCAAGGTACTGTTACAGGAATAATTCTGGGCCAGATCCACTGCTCAAACTTGCTCACAAGTTACACAATCCCCATGCCAGCACAAAGGTGCAGGCACTCCTTAAGATATGATTACCCTCAACTTAAACTTAGTTGTTTAACCTACCTGAAAATTAAGTCCATTCTGTATTGCACCAGCATCTCTATACAGGCACGAAACAAATTTCACAGCATCCTGCTATGCAAGGTGCTTTTGTTGCTTCATTATTACCCTGCACATTACAGATTTAACTCGAAGGCTGGACTTTGAGCAGCTTATCACAATCCTTTGAGCCAGCAGTTCAACCAGTTTTCAGTCCATCTCACTGCCTGTTTATCTAGCCCATACTTCATCAGTTAGTCCGTGAGTATATTATGGGAGACAATATTGAAAGCCTTGCTGAAGTCAAGATGAACATAATCTCCTGCTCTCCTCTCGTCCACCAAGCTAGTTATTTCATTGTACAAAGGCATGATGAAACATGATTTCCGCTTCATAAATCCATACTGACTGTTCACAATCACCTTCTTGTCCTTAACATGTTTAGTAATGGCTTGCAAGATGATTCGCTCCACCACCTTCCCAAGGACTGAGGTGAGGCTGACCAGCCTCCAGTTCCCTGGATCCTCCTCCTTGCCTTTCTTAGAAATAGGAGTAACACTTGCTTTCTTCCAGTCCCCAGGAACCTTTCCTGACAGCCATGACCTTTCAAATATAACCAGGAGTGGCCTCACAGTGACTGGCCAGCTCCCTCAGCACTTGTGGGTGCATCCCATCAGGTCCCATGGTCTTTCGTACGTCCTATCTTGTCCTATCTGTTTAAAGGTTTCCTTACCTGATCCTCCTTCACCGAGGGTAAGTCTTCCTTTCTCTAGACTTTCCTACTGGTTCGGGAATTGGTTGGACTTGATGATCTTACAGGTCTTTTCCAACCTTAGTGATTCTGGGTGATTCTGTGTGAACCTGGAATTGCTGAAGGCCAGACTTACCAGTAAAGACCAAAGCAAAGAAGGCACCGAGTACCTCATCCTTTTCCAAATCCTTCACCACCAGGTACTCTGCAACATTCACCAGCAGCAACATATTTTCCCTAGTTTTGTTTTTGCTACTGATGTATCTGTAACAGCCTTCTTGTTGCCCTTCATGTCCCTCACCAGATTCAACTCCAGGTGGGCTTTGGCATTTCTAGCCCTGTTTCTCCATGTTTGGACAGTGTCTCGATATTCCTCCTAGGTCACATGTCCCTGTTTTCACCAGTAAATACTACGCTTTCAATGCATACTAAGCTTATTTGCAGAGTTACAGTTATGTTTTGTGTGTATGTATACTTAAATTCTATTTAGTAATTTAGAGTTTAGTAACACAGTTGTTTTGAAATCCACTCTCTTGGACAGTTACATATTTCTAAAAAACAATAATTGCAAAATTCATAACTCATTATAATTACCAAGTTAATTCTAACTACAAAGCAAAATGCCTCATTGCCAAATCATGGTTTCCCTTAATCCAATATAATCATTTGATTAGACATTCTGTTCCATATTTCCCTAATGATTTTAATTTTTTCCTCTGGAGATTGAATTTTTAGTCTTGTTTTTGAGATGAATGTCATAGCTCATAAAGAATCAACTTACTTCCTGCTTGTTCACAGATACTGATAATAAAATGAGGGTAACATCAAAATGATTTATTATACCACACCAAGCAGTGAAGAAAAAAAAAAATAACCTTGTCAGTTGTGCTCACGTCTTTTTATTTAAATGAATGTGATAATGTCCTCCTCCATCTTTTCCAAAGTAATGTCTATTTGCAGCTGATTTCCCAAAAATACTGCATTATACAAAGGAATGAAATGGCATTTCTGAATGCAGAGCTGGTAGACTAAATATGCACTGGTGTTTGCAACTTGTTTTAACTGGTCTTAAAACACCTGCATGCTCTATTGCTAGACACCATTGATAGTCCTCTTTAAGCGCCTTTTAAAATGTGATGTACACTGTTAGGAGAAAGCAAATTGTTGGCGACTGATAGGCAGTAACGGTATGTGTCAGCAGGAGAGCTGCAGCTCTGCAGGAGCAGTGCACCACAGCACATCTCCCTCTCCCCAGTGCGTTGCTTTGGGCACCAACCTCTACTGTGATTCTCCATGGTTTTCAGAGCAAATGTGCTCAGGATTTCCACTGACCCCAGCAGGCAGTGACTGCACCCATGCTTCTTCCCAAGGTTGAACTGACCAAGGCTTCACTGGCTCATGGTCTAGTTGTTAAACAAAAAGAGAATAGGAACCAATTCCCTTTCTCACATCTGCAACATCTCTGTAGGTCTTGGAAGTGTTTTTAGAAAAGCCCAAACAACCCCCCAAAATGAACATTGTTTTCCTTACTAAATTCAGCCAATGTGAATTAGCAGTAGTTATAAAAATATTTTCGTAATACATTTACACTTCAAGAACAGAATGCATCTATTTCCATTCTTACACTTTATAGTCAAAAAATAAATAAAATATTGGGTAAATAACATTTTTTCTTTATTTTTTTCCAGAAAAGCAGATTTCCAGTGACATACAGGACCCATTTCTATTTTTGATGGTTTGCAAGATACTGCAGTGACCTCTAAGACCAAAGCAGAACCACTGCATGTTTAGCAGAAACCTCATCTTTCAGAATCTGAAGGAGGCCCTTCCTGTCCTGTCATCCAGAAATACCAGTCTCGGAAGGAAACTGCTTGTGTTAGCCCTTGGAAATTCCCTGATAATGAGCAAAAGATTAATGGTGCAGGGGAGAAAAGGGGACATGTGAGAGGGTTATAGCTCTGTCCCTTGAAGTGTGGCCAGTGTGGCATTGCAGATCTCCTGCCACGTGGCACAGTGGCAGGTATGAACGCTGCTCACACTTCTAGATGAGCTGCATCCCTCCTTTCTCGTGCTTCTAACAGACTTCTGGAGAATGAACAGGAAGAAGGAGAGGAGACTGTAGCCTTTGCCAAGCTTGGAAGCGATCTTTGCCTGAATTATCATTGGTGTAACAGGACACCAAGAGCCTACAATGAAGACAACAGATTATTGTCTTTTTTTAGAGACGAGCTGGCAGAAACTGCCAAGAGTGAGTCCCTTGTGTGCCTGTGTGCATAAGGCGAGAAAAAAGAGAGCCTGGAAGAGAAGCTTTATTTAGAAGCAGCATGTATGCTGCTTGCTGGCTTATTGATACTAGGATCCTTTGAACTGAGAGATTTTAAAAGGAAAATTAATAACTTTAAAAAAAAAAAAAATTCTTCCACATTCTCAAGCCTGACAGTACTTTATGAACAGAGACAATGAACTGCACACTTCCCAGTAGAAAGTACATTGCTTTGTTGTGGATCAGGGGAACACCACTAAGTCCTCACAAACAATACTAGTGATTAAATAGATACAGGACTGAATTCTGCTTAGCAGAATTTCAGAATAAATTTACAGAGTACATAGATAAATGTCAATCCTTAACATTCCTTAAGTAGTACATTGCAAAGATTTTTCAGCTCAACTTTCACACAGAACTGGCACTGTTTTTCTGTCAATGACGAAGAGAAATACTTCAGAGACTCATAGATGTGATGAATATGGTATTAGACTGGTCAAGGCAAATAGTTCTCAATTAATGAAACTGCCACTGCAAACAATAGGAAATCACTAGGGAAAATGCTTGCAAGATCAAGATCAATCTCTGGGCTCCAAATCAGATTAAGGAAGATTTGAAGTCGCTTTAGGCTCTGAAAGAGATAAGGACTCAGAACCTGTACTTAAGTACTAATTATTTAATACTGGCCCTCATTTTTTAAGTTTTAAATATGAGGACAAAACTGTATTGATGAATTTCACATGAAAAAGAACAGACAATTTAAAGGAGGGCTAGATCTTGCCTGTTTTACATTGAGGAATACTTCACTTTGCATGGAATCCGTCAGAAATTGATATGTCAATTTGCAGAATAGATAAGGGATTAGTTTTGCCTAATTTTAGCGACAGAAATGCTAGATGTCAAATCTAAGCTTATCACCTAGACTGCCTTACAAAAAGAGACAGGAACATCCACAGGGCAATGTATTCCACTTACCTTTAATAGTTATCGTAGGGTAGATGAATTAGCCTCTGGCAGCACCTCTCTCTTTATGCTGACTGTTAGGAAAGCCTAGGCAACTATCTCAGATTTATAGGCTTAGTTGATTATTGCACCTTATTTGTGAAGTATTTTTAATGCACCTCAGGAAAGAAAGATGTCTCCAGACAGTTGACTGAGAAATCTGAAGGTTGTTTTTTTTTCTTTTTGTTATTTATTTGTCCGTATGCTTATCTGCAGGGAACCAGAGAGGAATTTGGTACTCACAGCTTCAGTGTGTCCTCAAAATGAGCACATCACTGAGACCGAAAAGGCGTCTTTGATGCTCATACTTACAAAACCACAACAATGTTCTCATTCTACTTCCAAATTATACATGTGCTTGCAAAGATACACAGAGTCCATGTGTGGACTTTTGAAAATGCTTAGCCAATTAACACCCAAGGTTTTCAGACATGAAACCTTTTTAGGTATTTACATTTTACTGAGTGCTCAAATACCATCACAATTGCTTTTAAAGGTGTTTGAAAATCTGGACTGTTCAAAAGTCATGGATTGCACTAAACCTACTGGTCTTAGATTGTCATCTAAACCTACTGTGTATGTTTATATATCCTCTAGCACCAAAGTAACTGAATGATTCATGAAAGTCAACAGTAAGTTCTGACATCACTGGAACTAATAAAACATGATTTCCTATAGAAGTGTCTTGTGGCTGATTGACCTTGATGTCCAACTGAAACATTTATAAATCTGTGGAAATCTAATTATTTAATTAATTAGAGTCATCTACTTCTGTCACATTCAGTTAAAATACACCAAGTTCAGAAGTTTTTAGAGGGAACACAAAGACACAGACATGCAGAGACAGTGGGGATCTGTGATCTTTGCCTCCCATGCAAATGATGCTACAAAGAAAAAGCTCTACTAAGCCTGCAGAAACCTTGAGCCATTCAACCAAAAGCTCTAATTGATCATTACAATTAAAAACAATGAGCATGCAGTAAAAATGTGTGAAACAGGTCTTTCCACCTGTCTTTACAGGTAAAAGTTATAAGAGAAAACAGTACTGTTCTGGGCAAATGTCAGGGGAAACAAATGTAAATGCAAAAGCAAAAATGAGATCACAGCTGCAGAAGTAGTCTGCTCCTAGAGTCCTACAAACAATGGCATTATTTACCCCTGCCTGTAGCATTTATGTCAACTTAATCAATAGCAAAAGAAGAAATTCTTCTTTTACTTTTTCTTCGCCTTCAGAAGGTGAAGAAACATAAACACGTGGGTCAAATATATATATACGTGTATTCTATTGCGGAAAACTGTTTTTCAGTCTTTACACACACAAAGTCAAAAGAGACTCTTCCAAGTATAAAGACAGTTTAAATGACAAATTTCTTATTCGTCCTCTTTCATCTGCAGAATTACTGCGCTTGCCCATATAAACCAAAGAAAGGTGATGTCAAGTTCAAATGAGCTTAGAAGTGGTTGATACAAGGGGTGTCTAAATTCTCTGTCAGAACCACTCTTGTGGAAGTATCTCTAAAGAGGGCTTCATTGCAGTGTATGGGTAATTGAGTACATGAGAAGTGTCCTCACTCAGCTTCCCTGAATGGAGCATTTTCAGGTACTAAAGCTATCTCTGAGGTACATAGCATCCTAACCACGCAGCCTCCTCCTCTGCTCATTTAAGACAATAGCAAATCTTCCACCAGCAGGTCTTAAAGGAACAGAGCTTTTCTCAGCATTTCTCAGGTCAAGCACTAAAACCAATCACTGGTGATCCACAGGGTATCATTCTGTATCTTTTTCAAATAGACTTAACAAGTAATATCTGGCCAGAAAAATCCCCAAAGTCGAATTGTGTGAGAGTAACTGATGTGAAAGTGATGGACAGTCACCAAGCTGTATGGGAAAGCTTCTCAGTATCCACTGTGTCTGTATCTTATTGTCATAACCGGGGCCTATAGGTGTATCTCAATTGCAATCTCAGCTGTAGCAAGCTCATAAAGTGTTATGCTAATGGGTAAGATGGAATTCTGATAGAAAGGGCACAAGAAGGCAACAAACCTCCAGGTGAATGCAGACATGAAGGACAGGCAGTGAAATCCAAGGACTGTTAGGATCTTCATCAACAAACAACATTAGAAATCTGTCAACTGAAAGAAGGGTATCAGAAACGAGGCTTAAGGATGAATAAAATAAATTGCAGTCTCTCTCCCCTTTTATTTTTTATTTTTTTTTTTTAAATTTCAAAAGAAAGACTTAAGGATTCCTGGAGTAATCCTTTAGCAAAGGCCAGTGAGTCTCTGTTGTGGTCTAGAAACTCTGCCCTTTGCTAGTGAGTCCTGATCACTAGGACATCTAGACAAGCACAGCCACAAAGATTTCTGATTTGTACCAGGGCACCAACAAAATCCTATCTGACACGCATGAGATTTTACTCCATTTTCCCTTCTGTCCTCCTGACTATCTTCTTATTTTTCCTCTCTTTACCCATCTCTCAATTTCACAGCAACCCTGAGCCTCACTACACTTCACAGCACTGGCAAAACAGGCTGCAGCAGCTTCTGCAGAGAAGGAAATCAACTTGTCTGATGGTGTCTCAAGCCGTAAAATAATCAAAAATAAAGCGAGGTGGTTGTGGAGGACAGATTGCAGTAGTTGTTGACTACAACTGTGGGTACCACATTAGAGTGTCTGTTTGTGACTGTCATAGCCATTTATACTGAGAATACGTTCTGCTTTTTCTACTATGGTCTGCTTTGACTAATTTGGAAAAATAGCCTTTATTCACACTTGTCCACTCAAAATTCAGTGACAGGACTACTCTATACTGACTTATATTTGTGCATGCGTAAAGAAGCAATTCTAACCAATGTCTTCAGCCTGAAAAAGATGTTTTAATAATTTTTGCATAATTTTTTTTTTTGCCTATGAATTCTGATTTTAATTTAAAATTATTTTTTTTTTTCTCTTTCATCCTATATAGCTTTGGCATAAGACTAAGTTGACTAAGGTCACTGTACTCAAACTCAGAAGCTATTTAAATGTTGAATTTTATATGTAGTAGGGTCAAACTCTTTGTTGGCATATTTCTATTATCTTGGGTGGAGTTATATTATAGATACGGTCAATTCAGTCTAAATGAAATACATTATTATCATATTGTCTTGCTTCTGTATTCAAATAAATTCAAATAAATTTAACCATCAGCTAGGAAACTGGTCAGCATTATACATATAAAAAATACGTCCCCTCAACTTTCAGGAGGTATTCAGTGCAATGCTCTTTAAAAATAAAATACAGTATGTATTTATATAGCTCCGCATGTTCTTCAATCATCAGACAAGTTTTATTTTTTACTAACATTCATGCAATCACTGATGACTTTCACACTGGCTTGTGGGGTGTAAATGATAGCAAAGTAGGATAAGAGGAGTTCAAAAAAGGGCATAAAGTAAAGGATCAAATTATCTGGTAGCAAATCCCTACTTGGCTCCATGGACTTTGCTGCCAGACAGCTTTGCTGCATGCACAGTTTGAAATATAACCCTGTAGGAAATGGGATCAGCATAAAATCAAATTACAGATAGATGCTGATGGATACCTCTCCTATAATCAGGTAACGTCAAAATGGGCTATTGTGCCAAAACTATACAAAACCACAAATACATGCCCATGAACACATTTCAGAACATTTTGTTTCTCTTCCTTTTACGACTCCAGATGGACAATGCAGAATAAATAGAAACTGCGTAAAAAAGATTGCCTCACTGTTTAAATACAAGAGTTAATTAATTGAAAGTGACCACTGATCAATCAAATCTCCAGCTGAAAAGTCTGCATAACTATTTGCAGAAAAGACAATCTAAATATAAGATACTGCCATGTCTTCTGTTATCTCAAAGCTTTAGGTAGGTTTTTACACTTTTTTTTAATCATCTGACAGCAAGCATGCTTTTGAATAAAAATTACTGTAGTTCAGGATAATACCTATTCAACAAGATGTCTGTTCACTGCCACTGAAGGAAATTCAGGTTTAAAAGAGAGATTGAAACCAGCTGATTTTCCCAATTTATAAAAAGCACAAGTGCAGATTAACTTTGGTAAGCGCTCGCAACAAGATTTGTTTTGGCTGTTTAAGTAAATTAGATTTAAAATATAATTCAGTTTTTCATTTAAAACTTGGGAATGCTAACTAAACTAACAACCAGTTTTTAGAGATATTTAATTGTACTCCAAATGGTCAAATAATTAAGGACTTAATGTTGTAATACAGTTTATTCTCAACTTAAACCATGAACCCATTATCTGTTCACTCAGAAAGAAAATAGAACAGACAAAAGCACTCCACCAGCTCTGCTATACATTAGAAACTGCAGCACTTACACTAGTTTTGTATCTTAATTACCAAAGAGATCATTAGCTTTGTAGACTGGGACACTTCTCTTTTATTGTTGCTGTAATTTTATTTGTCAGGCACCGGATTTCATTGCAGGATAAATTGCTGTGTATTTTAAAATTTTGCCTTTAGTAACTTGCTTCATTGAATATCTTTCTTGTTTCTACTTATAAAATTAAAAGCAGTTAGAGCTCACATGAATGCGTGATGAGACTTTGTGGAGGTCAGTCACAGCTGTGGCACAGGAAAGTGGGGGGCAGAAGCAGTTTCAGTGGTGGGTTTTAGCAAGACCGAGATGTTTCCCTCAGGCCTACTTCTAGGATACTGTGGAGCTCATAAAGAAATATTAAGTAACGTGCTCCTTTCTGTCTCTGTCTGGGAGAAAACCATAGGGTCAATTATACAGGTATGTTAATTGCCCACTGGAAATGAAGCTGTTCAAACTATGTCCTCCCTCTATAATCTAGGAGTATAGAAAAATACAAAAGATGGAAAAACACTAGAGGAGAGTAATAAGGACTATGGAAACTGCAAAAGATGCCAATTCACCTTTACAGCCATCTCCAAAGACAGTCTCTGAAGTAGAGTCCCAGGAGAGAGACCCTTTCAAGTCAGTTTGTCTTTTTATGTAGCCAGGTGACACATGTGGACAAACCTTGTTAACACTATTTTCTCTACGTTTCAGACAGGGACATTTTCTTTAAAATCAGAAGCCAAATCAACCTTGCCTTTAGATCCATCATATGGGAAGAAGGCTGCCTACAATGAATAAGTCCCATCCATCCACATAAAAAAGGTACTTTCTTCCAGGATGAGATTTATTCATCTAATTTCTTTAAGCCCTTGAAAAGATTAGCTCCTGAGCTTACAGCTCCACAATGGTGCCTCAACCTTGATTGTGTGATAATGATGGCTTTAGCATTCAGTAGGTTCATGTTTAATATAAGCAGAGAAAACTGCAGGCAGTTTACCAACTTACCCTACTGGCTTCAATCTCCTTAAATATATATCTAGAAATATAAATCTAAATTCTTATATGTGAATACTCGAAGAAAGGAAAAGAGTTATGAATCAAACAATTCCTCAACTCTATTACATTACGGACATGGCCAAAGTTCAGACCCTAAAAAAATTTTAATATAGATAGGATACATGTAATATTTCAAAGCTTACACAGACTGAGGAAAATAAAGAGAACAATAATGCTGACTGAGCCCTTTCTCTACTCAAGCCTCTTTTTTTCAAACTGGGTAACTGGTGCAGCTGCAATCACATCCCCTTCAACTCCTTAGCACCACCTCCCAGACTGAGTTTCAGTCATGGATCAACTCATCCATTTACCACTTGCTCAACCTTGTCATCTGTCTGCTTTGTTTCTTTTTCTGTCTCACTGGATGCATTTTGTCTCCTTCAGAATCATTCATCTTCCCATGTCTTTCTGCTCAGTACCTTGTAAGTGCATGATCTATCAGTGTCCATTACTTCTTTACTACTTCCAACCTCATTTTTGCCCATTTTCTCCTTTAGCAGCTCAGGTTTCTTTGTCCACCTATCACAAAACAACCCTTACCACATTATCCTCTGCTATGAACCTTCTTCCACATTCAAATTACCTCTCTTGATCTCTCTAAAATTAGAGCACTGCTAAAACTCTTGTAATGCTGTGAAACAAGACCACAGACAAACCAAAAAATAACATTTTAGGCTGTTTTTGTTGCAGGTGATTAAAGAATAATATTTGAATGCTATGAACGCACATATTGCAGGTAAGTCTAAAAACTCGGTTTATGGAGAGATGTATTGGAAGTAGGTAAACTTTCCAGCCTCTTTATCCAGTCTATGCAGTTGTTGTCCGACTGAGGCATTTAATCATTGAGAAGGATTTTTTCTTTTAGAGAATGTCTAATAAAGCAAGAACACAAAACTGCATAGCCTGAAGGCTGTATTACTGGTACGCCTGCGCTTGTCCAGGATTACTCATTCCTGTCTGCCACACGAAACTCTTTACTTTGTGTTTTGGTGCATAGTGTAAAGCATCATATTTGTGCAAAGTGAATCAGTCAACCTTAATATCAGCATTTGTAACCAAGGATAATGAAAAATACAGAATCTGGCATTTACCATAATTGTACCTTTTCCTAAAAAGGCAAGAAATATGTGTTAAGTTGAAAAAACGGGCTATTAAGCACATTCACAAATGCTTTTTTTTTCTTTTCCAATTGTATGAACATCTGCAAGATTAAATACAGTTCATTTGTTTAGGTTAAATTTAAATCTTCACAGAATCACTAAGGTTGGAAAAGACCTGTAAGATCATCAACTTCAACCATCAACTAACACCACCATGCCCATTAAACCATGCCCCACAATGCCTCTTGTCACTTTAAGACTTTATTACCTCAGTGCATTCTGGAGCAGCATCCTGTTACATGTCAAACAATTTCTATTTGACAATACTAGATTATTAACATTTACATATGGATCTCAACTTGCATGACTCAGTCACAAAATGTATGTACATACCTACATGTAAAATAGGTGTGTAATTCAGACTATGCATGCAATGTAATCTTGAGTTCCCCAATGTGTCTTATCTGATGTTTACACCATCTCTGCACTAGGACGCGTAGGGGAGTCTATGGAACTACTACATTTGACATACACATTTGTGTGAAAGGTAGAAGTTCATGTGGTTGCTGTATGGGGCAGGCTGTGATACTAACCTGTGAACACAGTACGTTCTCTTAAGTAGTGCACCTTTCCATTGCAATTTTCTCTTCCGTGAATAGGTGCCAGGCACAGCTGGTCACCCACACAAGCTCAGCCAACCAGATGCTTTTCACACCTGGGACCACAAAATGAGAAAAAGGCTACAGTGCTGAACTGTAAATACATGAGAAAGGACTTAATTATGGAAGGAACTGTGGAAATCAGTTGTTCGCTCAGTGCTTGACATTTGAATACACCACTTTCAACTGCATGAGCTGAGCAGCCTCCTGTACCATTGCAATTCCTGGTCAGAGCTTTCCAGAAAAAGCCAGGCACTATGTGGAAGAATATGGGCAAGTCAGCAGGAGGATTTCTTTCTATGACTAGGGGTCTAATGTCAGAGAATACTAAAAATAAAGGCATTGGCAAGTGAGTGCATTAAGCAATCCCATGATAAGTCTAAAAAAGTCATCTTGATTCCTGGCTAAAGCACTGTCCTTTCCTCTCCAAAATACCTGTGTGGAGAGAGCTACTGGTATATTCCATTTGTATTAGTACATATATTTCTCCTTGGAACTGGCTGTATTTTGGGTATGGAAAAATAATTCCAGAGAAGCTATATCTTTAGCTAGGTGAAGCAGAACACTACCAACTTCTTGCTTAGAGGACTCATTATTATTTTATGCTTTGTAGGTACACCATCTAGCTAAAGATATAACAACAAACTAACCAAAGTGCTAGGATAAGAAAAAATAGCAGACATTACATAAAAAAGATGGAAAGCCCAATGCATGAAATTTACTCCATTACCCATGCATATAATGTACTATCCTCAGACTTAGGCTATTCATCCAGTACAACAGAATTCATCTAATGTGTTTCTGATTGCACTGGTTACCCAGTAAGGACTGTTACTGGTCACCTGACCAATGAAGAACTGATTGAGTGGACCCTGTCTGACAGCCTGGAAGACTTGTATGGGTTAGACGAGGTTTGAAGATGTCCCAGGTGCCCCCATGGCCCCAAAAAGCATAGGGTTACAAGGGCCATCATACAGCTATCTATAGAAATGCACACAAGAAATTTATGACTTGCTCAAGATCACACTATGTGTCTGGAATTAGGGATTAGGAGCTAAGTGCTGCTCTAAATGCTACTGCTGTAAATCCAGGGTGGTCAAGACCATTTGACCTCGTATTTCTACACTCTCACTCCTCTCCTTTTGCCGCTTGACAAGCAGTCTACCAAGAAAATGTTGGTTTTCTGTTTTTTTCCATAGCAGGATTTTACTAACTGAATTATACTGGGATTTTTAGAAGTGGTCTAAAGTAGATAATCAACTCCTAACGCTAGAGGAGTGCAGAACTCGGTGTTGCTGAATCCACACAATATTAGTCATTACAGAAAATATGAGAGACATTGTTCTGAGAATAATGAATCTTGGCATTTTCCTTTTTTATCCATATATTCTTTTTCCTTCCAGAAACATTGTCTCTTTTTCTGTCTCTAAGCTTCCCTTCATCTTGTGAACAGCATTTTGTCCTTCCAGTGATCACAACTGTCCAAAACACTGCAAAAACAGACACAAAAAAACAACAGAACATGGATGAAAAACAGAATGTTCTGTGTGCCCTGATGTACTTTTTAAGCCATAGAGATTGCACAGAAGAAACGTTTATTGTTGCATTCGTTAAATATAACCCAGGGCTGTTTGTGCATACTCTCCTTGAAAGCCAAAAGCAAGCCAAGAAGGAAGGAAAGGACTCTTCTTTCTTTCAGGCACCCTTCAGAATAAAAAGAACTGCTCCTGCTATTTCTCTAATGAACTGATGACTTCATTATACAGATCTGGTAATCATGTAGATGTTGAAAGGTAGCTACGTCTATTTTTATCTTCTTTGTCAATCTAATGGACCAAAAAAGCTTAAAATGTCTATAACCAGTCTAAGTGGCTGACACACTCACTACTGGATGTTTGTTCCTCAAGGATAAGTACATACAGCACAATATGGTATCACACACATACATTTAACTGGCCAAATATAAGTGGCTCAGATATCAGAATGAACATCACCATACCTACTGGTGCATTTTGCCTGGGTGAACCTTGCTTGCAGCATAGCAGAGTGTATTAGTACAGGCAAAAGGCCATGCTCATACAGCTTTAGACCTTTTCCAGCACTTAAATTAGCACAGCTATTTCTACAATGAATTGGATTTTGGCACAATCTCCAGAAATCCTCACTTCCGGATTATTTAGGCATAGCAGAAATGCTTGGAAGAATTACCCTCCCCCCAAAATCCCACCACACTAGACAGTTGCTTTCATCTTCAGCAAAATGTATGAGCTTGATTTTCTTCCCCTTTACTTTGATTTTATACAGAATTATTTGAGCTGTCATAAGGAATCAGACCAATTATCATCTAATCCACTATCACATCTTTGACAGAGGCCACCACCCCACAATTCAAATGAAGGTGAAAGGAACACTTCAGTTGACAATTATGAGACAATCTACCCATAGGCAAAAAAATGCCATTACTTAATGGTTTGCCCTAAACTCAGAAATCTATGGGTTTGTATCCCTTCTAAAAAGAACATGCTTTATCTGATATGACTATGGGTATTCTTCAGTCACATGTATCTCTTGGTGTTTTTTTAGTACTTTCAAACTCCGAGTCTCAATTTATTCACAGACAAATTTGACATTATGCAAAGGAAAGGACAATAGAAAATAATTAAGCACATTGTCATTCAATATTAGTGACTATTTTCAATTTTAGTGACTATTCCTTTTGTTTGGTATAAAGATAAAAGATACAATAGGGGCCATGATTTCATTACCAGTACTTCTAATGTATTACATCTTTCTGTTACATCTTACTTGTCGTGTATACAAGTTAGCTTCAGACTTCTCAAGCTCTCTTCATGCCTTTCAAAGTCTCTTCCACTCCTATTTATTTTGCTCTCCAAATTCTTTCCACTTTTCTTAAATGAAGTGATTAAAATTTAGCACATGAAATTTAAACTGATAAGATGATACTGAATACTCTCCATATTATTTTCTACTTGGTCTTTGATGTCTTTAACATCATTGTCTATTTGAAAGCTCCTGTGCACTGAACAGAGTTATAAAAAAAACTCCCTGGAATGGTACCTTGGTCCTCAGTAGGAACAACTCCAATATCTTTAGGTCCAGTGAGATAGATGGATAATTCAAGTATATATTTTGATATTCTTTATTTTTCATCTGCCATCTTCAAATTTATTCTGCTATCATGCTAACTATGTAATGAAAGTTCATTATGTCTCTCAGAAGCTAAGTATGCCTAATCATTAACTATTGTGATTTAATTTAGAAACCCCTCTAATCTGCTGCTCTTCAACTTTCCTGGAAATTTTTTGAAAAATTCTGCTCAAAGAGTATGACAGACATTGTCAAATCAAACAAATGAATTGTCAAATCAAACAAAATCACTGTTTCTATAACCTCTTGATCCAGAAGCTGTGTGGTTTTGAAATAGGTTTATAACCTCAGGCTCAACACTCTAACATAGCTCCTTGCCACCTGGACCACAGGTGACCAGCAGTCAGGATCATGGGCAGAGTGAACAGATGATTGATTGTGTCCACTTATGCAAAGAGACACAAATCAGTGTGATTTTAGTGGAATTTTTCCTGATTTACAGTATACCAATCTAAGTGTCAGAGTAAGTGGCTAGTAGAACTTAGGCATCTGATTGTAGACCTTGTATCTTTTGATTTAAAAAAATAAATATTTATATTTGTGTCTCTCACAAAATGTCAATGAACTTCTTTTGTTTTGAAAGTCCTCATAGAAAGGAGAAACTCAAAGCTCATGAAAATTGCAAGTTAAATGAAAGCAGTAACACACTTCTGGATATATATTGTGGTTTCAGGAACATGGGGCTGATCCAAAACTCACTGATGTTGTGAACAGTCTCCCTTTGACTCCTGTGAGTTTTGCACCAACTTCCAGGCATGTACCTTTCCAGGCATCTTATATTTCTCTTCTTTTGTCATATTTTTGCACCATTGAACATATATTACTATCCGTAGTTATTTAAAGACAGGTACATTTACATTTGCTCAGCAGAATATAAGGATTCAGATACATTCTACTACCCTTTAAGTCTGATACATTAACTTCGGTAATAACCTTTCAATATGAGAAATCCACATTAAGACTACTTAAAGTTACAATTGCAAAAAAGGAGAAACAAACCAGGGAAAAATACCACCTTTGAGTTGTCAGCTCCAGCGTGACTTGTTGCAAAACAATCTCTGATCTAATTCCTAGGCAATAAGGTCTATTGAAACCTAAAGGCAGAGAACTCCTAGGAGAAAGGCAAAGCTTTCTTTTGCTTGAAAAGACAGCTGGCGCAGAAATTCAGAGAGCAGTTAGGAAATAGTGAACAAACATTACTTTCTTATAATGGCCAAAATGTATTTTCATTTCCACTTCATTTTGCATGTTTAATACAGTATGATTTTTAATCCACTGTTCATGCGTTCTAATCATGTCAGATGTGTGGGCGTCCTGTAATTCTTTATGAATAATAAGGAATGCAAATAGTGCTATCTTCACACTCACAGTTGACTGCACTCTGTTGGCTCCCCATCAGCACCTAATATATCAGCTACTAATTTTCAGAGAGATAATGTTTAATGCTAGAGGAAGATCTTTGTGCACATAACATTACATTGCTAAGGGAGAAAGCTAGAAGCATCTGACCATGTGCTCCAAGACAGTCTTATCTGGTGGAGTTAATTTTCTAAATTTCACTTACCTTATTTATTAAGACTGTTTAATAAATGTCAACTGGAACTAATAATGATTTTTGCAATCTCACAAAATATTCAGTTATCTCTTAGTTAATACTGAAATTCCTTCATTGAAACATTTATATATTGAAGTGTGAATGGCAATGTACAACAGCAAATGAAGATTACAAAAATAAATGCTTAACATAATCCAAAATTATTATTAACCTATGCATAAATCTCATATGAAAACAATTCATAAAACTACTAGTAGCATGATCAAGCAATGTTAGATGACTGAGATGTATGCATATGTCACTATTTTCCATTTCCTTCCTTCCCTACATCACATAGACATTTCTGCAGGTTAAATTGGAATCTAAGTTTACCTTCTCTGTGAAAATTGATTTAAAACTTTTGGTGCAATAAACAAAAGTTTATGTTTGCATGTTTTTAGATTTTAGAATGGATGAAGAGTAACATAATTAAATATAAGTTTCATATTGTCAATAAGCTTCGACCTCTGTTCATAAGGATTTTGCCATTCAACTTGTTTCATATATAAATAGCACTTCCTCATAGAAAATCAATTTTGAAATAACTTAGGGAGTTACACAACCTAATCATTCAGGTTGCATTAGCAAGTTTCCATGTTCATAGATGTGGGCCATGGAGGAAATCTGATATACAATTTAGCTCTACATGTATTTGTTTGGATGTCATATTCTAAGTCACTATTCTCATTTTATTATATGTCTTAGTATAAATTAGCTTTTCAGGTTAAGAATTTCCTATGCTTGGATAGAAAACAGCAAAATAGATCCTTAAACCTTACTGGAACTTTGAAATAACTATCACTCTTCAAATGTCCACTTATTAATACTTCTGCTGACACTGACTGCGCTATCAAAAATGAAAACGAAAATTTGTCAGTCCATGAACTGTAGAAAGCCTTGTCTAATATTTAGATTCTTTTAAACTGCTGGTATTTAGATTCTTTTAACCTCGACCTTATAAGATCTAAGCCTTTCAATGATGTGGGAAAAATGTTCATTTCTCATAAAAAAGCATGATATTTCTGGAAAGTCATAAATTGCATTGAAATTGTTTTTCCATATACACAGAAAATCTTTTCTGTCAAAAGCATTGAGGAAAATCCTACATTTAGTGAATTTAATATCCATTTCAGGGGGCAAGGGGTTTTAAATGATGAGCAAAACACCTAGTCTATTCCTAAGTCTTGCACTAGCTTTCTGTGTGACCTCAGGAAATTTATGTGACTTATTACAATATCAGGTTCACATCTCCACAAAGACATCCTGATTTGCATCTTTTCACAATATTTTGAGTTCTGCAGAAGAAAATATTCTACTGATATTGAAAAAATATTATTTAAGCCTTACCTGTAGAGATGAAAAAACTCTTGGGTAAAAGTAAAAAACTTTCTGATACTAAGAATGGGTACCAATTTACCATTTTTGCTCTTGTAGATGTTTTATGGTTTGGTTTTTTCAATAGAACAGTAGTTTTTAGGGAACTGAAACATACTGGAAGAAAATAGGACCTCAGAAATAATTATCAATATCTACAGCGTATTATTTGAAGATTCATTCTAGCCGTCTCAAGAATAGATAGCAAAAGAAAAATTGTTTAAACAGTATTCAGGGAAAACATACAATAGTATTCTGTGATGTGATGTATCTTTCCCATTATTGGAAAACATTGCAGTGACGCTTTGCACTCTAGTGAAAATTCTTGGCTACTAGTTTGTTTTGACATAAGAATCTTTTATCAAACCCAGCTTGTTCATCATGTCATCTTTTCTATTATGGTGAAAGAGAAGATGATATTTCCCATACCCTCTTTGATGTCAGTACTCAGTTACGCACTTGTCTAAACTCTGCTTGGATGATGCCAATCCATGAACTGTTAGTCTTGAGGTTTTTACAAGAATTATATATTATACGAAGCCCATCCTTCATGTAACTTATCTGCAGAGAAATTATGCAATGCCTACAGTACCTTTTTCCCCAAGCTTTTCCTGAGTAAAGCTTGCCATTTCTGTCTAGTCTGTAATGGTTTTGTTACATAAACCAAGCCACTGACAAAATTTGATGTCAAATTCTTTTCACTGGGGATTGGTTATAGCCAAAAGATCAGAATGACTTTCAACCAGTTTTGTCAGGACTGAATGTCTGGCCTCCCTTACAGAGTTATGCTAGGTTCACTACCACTTTTTCAAGTTATTATCATTCCAAAAGATTTACTGTTGAGCTCTCTTTCCAAAAAGTAGGAACAGCACTGGCATTTTAATGTCATTCTTTGTACTACAAACATAAACAGATACCTTAATATGGTATCACTAAAAATGAATTTATGCTGTTTCATATTTCAAATGATTTCAAATGATACACTTGCAAGTATTTTTAATTCTGTCTTTAGTCATGACAGAAAGCCAGAAAATTGGGGTTTTTTTCTGACTAACTTTAAGTTTATAGTACAGAAGTGATGCCACATCAATTTATATAATTTCTTGTTAATTACTAACAGCCTCTTATGGCAAGGAATACATTATAGAATAACAAAGTTGTAAGAGAGACTGAAGAGAGAGGTTTTGGGGGTATTTTCTGTACATACCTTGTCTGTGGAACACACTAATTAAACGGATCAAACTACTGGACAGAATGTCATTAATCTTTGAAAAAAAAATTATTGTTTACTCCCCACTGAGAACTATGGATATAATAAAATGCAAACAGTAAAAACTCTGCTGTTACAATTTAATGATGCTTACAGATATTTTTAAAACACCATTGTTTGGCTTTTCAGCTCCACTTCTTTGTTTACCTGGTTTTGCTTCAGTGGAAGATACTGAATGGATTATTCAAGTATTAGAGACACAAATTCCTCACTTCAGGGATGAATAGAAATTGTAAATTTCAATGGATCAACTTGGACTTTTTTTAAAGTGCAAATTTTCAGACATTTCTAAACATGTACTCAAGCTTCAGTAACTAAAAAGTACTTTTCCTTATAACTCTGGGGAAAAAGATCTTGATTGTACAACACAGATTTTGGATGATTTTGAGCTCCGTTTTTTTGTTCTCACAGGTACCTTTTTAGAGTGCTATTTTAATCTGCTTTAAGCTACTTTAAAAAGTTGTGGCTTCTTCTGTACCAAGTGATGGAACCCAGCATACCATACATACAGGGGATTTTACCTGATTTTCTAAGTGACTGACATATATTTGGTCATTGTGTTTCTATTAAACATGAACAGCTGATTTAGTTAAAGAAGATACATATGAATGGTGCTTGACCAATGGAATTTTTACCTAAATATACCTAGTTGGATGAGGCTGTAAGCATACAGAGTGGATAATTATAAAAAAAAAAAAAAGCTATAAATTTAGCTCTGATCTTTAAGTTATGTATAAGGAATCCCAAATTGCCATCTTTATAACTACCTTAAAAATAGATAAGCTAGTCTCATTTCTTGCTAGATTGCTAGAAGGTATGAAATTTGGTAATGTAGAAAGATAAATTACTGACAATTTAGAAAGAAGTGGAATAGTTCGGAGGTCTGTAGCAGATCTACTTGAGAAGAGATTTTGAGTGAGCAGGTATCACTTTTATCATTTCACATGGGCATGGCTCCATAGAGCAAACTCCTGCAGGCGGATCCCCCTGGACACTAATACAGGTACAGACGCTGTTTGGCCAGTGGTTTTGCTCGCCTCCAGTTTATTTTGTTACTCAGTATGCCATAGCTAAGGGTCAGAATTTACACTGATTTCAGAAACATCTCCAAAAAACATGGCTAACACTTTCATCCAGTTCTGATGTTACATTAAGGAGTGTGAGAGTAATTTCACCCAGCTGGCTTTTTAGGGAGCACATGCATGCATCTGCACATGCAAATATAAATGTATGTATGTATCTGCACAAACAGCCTGATGGAGTCTAGTCCTTCAAGGGAAACTGCGAATTTTGAATACAGCTATTCTTATATATAATACAGTTTTGCAAGACTTACAGGAGTAGAAACTCTACTTCACATGGACTTTTCTGGTCTTTATTGAAAGCAAAACTGAGTTATGAATATGCAAGTCTAATGGAATGTACTCACCCATTTTAAAGTGTTTTAAAAATTTTATTCTAAAATGTTGGAATACCTAATGAAAAACTTACGGGAAGTAGATAGTTCCTTCCTGTTAGGTTCCATATTAGAGTCCACACTTCTTCACAACCTAATTAATTAGTAATGATAATGAGAAATTACATTTCTTACTGACTCCCAATTCAGTTACTAAATCTTCTTCAGCAGTAATTTTCTGCTTGGAAAATTTACTGCTTTCTGTGTACCTTGGCTAGCAAAAGACCTTGAATTTTAGCGAAGAACAGAGTTCATATCCTTTATTAATAATGAGAAATATGGAAATACATAACCTTATATCATATAAGTGGGAAATCTATTTTCATTTCTATTCATATTGCAACTAATGTCATTCTGGGAGACAAAAAATGCAAGTTTTTATACTCTCCTACACTTAAAAATGTGTAAGTCAGAAAATGGAAAACACTTTTAGGCGATATACTTGCATATCCTAACAATGGAGAGTAATTCCTTTAGCACAACTATCTACGGCTGACTCAAAAACTGCTGAAATTCAAGGGACAGGCTTCTGATGACTTCAAAAGGTTTCAAAGGTTTTTGAACAGGCCCCCTAGTGTCTCATCCACTCTAATTTTTAACGCCCCAAGCAATAAAACTCCCTCTAGTCTTCTTTAATTAGCTCACACAGTAATTTTGTGAATTATTTTAAATACAGAATCTATTTTACATCCTTGCTGATTTCACAGTTACTTGTATAGAGCTCTCCTTTTAGTGCATTCCCAGAGAATTTAATCTTTTTTTTGAATCAATTCAGAATGCCTTTTCTTCCAGATGTAATCTCAAATTCCACAATCACAAGGATAGCTCTTTTATAACTTAGGAAACCCTTTGATGCATGTTTGTGTGACTGTGTTATACCAGTAGATATCTAGACCATTAATATTTCATTTGACTTGGATATATTGTACTTTAAAGCATCTTGGAAATATGGGTTTTTTTCCTTTTTTTTCCAGCAGAGCTAATGGTTTGCAGTAGATGTTTCTAGTGCTTCTATTCAAATCAAATCAAACCAAACCAAACCAAAACAAACCCCACCTTATTTGTCAAAACATAGTTTGCTGGAATTGTGATTACTTTTGATATACTGTTGACATATCATTGCTACTTCCTTGTACGTAATATTGTAATATATTGACAATAGATTGTCACTGACATTCCAGCAATAAGAGACATCACCCAAAACTTCTATTTGGCCATTTGGTCTCCCTACAATGTAATTTGCGTTATGTTTGAATTCAGAAGTATTGATCAAAACACTATATTGCAAACATCTTAACCTCCCTAGCGCTTTGCACTTTTGGTAATGGTAGCCTACCTTTTATAGCGAGTCCTATAAATACGTCAAATTGTCCAAAAATAATTTCTCATTACAAAATCAGATATGAGAAATGTATTTAATTTTTTTCCTAGGTGCAATACTCAGTATGTTAATCAAAATACTGCAAAGGCATTGTATCATCTTAGACTGATAGGAAGGATGACCCTTTTATGGCCATTCAATGACAATGTCTTTACTACAGTCAATCATAAATTTACCACCAACTAAACTGAACCGACAATCTGCGCTTTAAAGATCACAGAATCACAGAATCACTAAGGTTGGAAAAGACCTGTAAGATCATCAGGTCCAACCATCAAGCCAACACCACCATGCCCACTAAACCATGTCCCACAATGCCTCATCCACACATTCCTTGAACACCTCCAGTGATGGTGACTCCACCACTTCCCTGGGCAGCTTATTCCAGTGTTTCACCACTCTCTCAGTAAAGAAATTTTGCCTAATATCCAATCTAAACCTCCCCTGGCGCAACTTGAGGCCATTTCCTCTAGTCCTGTCACTGGTCACTGGGGAGAAGAGACCAACACCCACCTCTCTGCAACCTCCTTTCAGGAAATTTTAGAGAGCGATGAGGTCTCCCCTCAGCCTCCTCTTCTCCAGACTGAACAACCCCAGTTCCCTCAGACGCTCCTCATCAGACTTGTGCTCCAGACCCCTCACCAGCTTCGTCGCCCTTCTCTGGACACGCTCCAGCACCTCAATGTCCTTCTTGTAGTGAGGGCCCCAAAACTGAACACAGTATTTGAGGTGCAGCCTCACCAGCACCGAGTACAGGGGCACGATCACCTCCCTGCTCCTGCTGGCCACACTGTTTCTGATACAGGCCAGGATGCTGTTGGCCTTCTTGGCCACCTGGGCACACTGCTGGCTCGTATTCAGCCGGTTGTCAGCCAGCACCCCCAGGTCCTTTTCTGCGGGGGAGCTTTCCAGCCACTCGTCCCCAAGCCTTATTGCAATATTTGACTTTCAGAGCCACATTTGATTTTCTTAAAAAGCATAGGCATGACTTAAAATCATCAATGGTGTCTATTCAAGACCAAAATTATAATTGCATTACACAAAATAAGTTAGAAATCACAGGATATATTTTTCTAGATGCCTTTAAGAAAAATAAAGCATAGTTTGGAAATATAGGGAAAAATATTATTATCCTTTTCGTATCTTATTTTTTAAAAGAATTATTTATTTCTTAAGAACATTAAAACACCCCAAAAAGTTAATATGCTGTCTCAATTGTTATTTGATTTGAACTCATCTAAATGGGTAAAGCTTTCATGGCCTTATTGGAATATTCTCAAAAAGACAGATGGATTTCTGAAAAAGAATTCTCAACCCTCTTCTCCTTCCTATATGATTGAGATATGATTGAGATAGCTTCTCCATCTTCCAATAGCTCTGGTAATATTTACACATCTATGTCATGCAATATACATAAGAATACCCTGAATTGGAGATTTTTCTATTGACACTCCTTTCCTCAATCACTTAAAAAAGCCTCTAAGATTATTGAAACTCGTATCAAGTCTGGAGGAACCTTGTTGTGACTCAAACAAGATTCTTTTACTTCATGAACAAAGGTATCACCTTTTCATTTCTCTTCATACCTGATTCAAACTCACTGCTTAGAAAGAAAGAAATCACAGTTGCTTTCACCATTGAATATAGAAGCTAGAAGACATGTTACATACAATTGATGGTGGTTTACAGAAAAAGATTCACTTTTTAGCCATCAAAACTTCTCAAGAAATTTCCTGACTGCCATCTTTTTGACACTATTGACTTTTCCCTTGATGACGGACACATAGAGTCCAACGAGAGGCTGAGAAGATACACTCTTAATCAGTGTTCTGAATGACTGCAGAAAACTGAAGTTGTTCATGTGTTCTTTATTAACAGTTCTGTTATGTGAGATGCTCCATTTACGTATCTATTTTAAATACCAGTCAGGTTAACTTCAGAAGAAAATCAAGTTTAAAACAAAAAAATTAAAAACACGAGTTCAAAACAGCTGTAATATCAGGTGTTCTACACAAACTATGACTGCCTTCAGAGGAAAATGGTCAACATACTTTTGTACTGTTCTCTGATCAGTAACTGTGAATTCTTATTAATAGGGTTTGGTGTTTTTTTGGGGAGGGTGTTGTGCATGTGTGTGTGTGTTGCTTTTTTTGATTTTTTTTTACTGTCAGGACAGAGAAGTAGCTGTTCCTCATCTCCTATCCTCATCTAAAAAAGAAATGGGGAATCTGCCTTGGACAAATTCACAGGCATATACCACCCTTTGAAAACAGCCTCTCAATCTTTGATATTCATTGCTTTCACTGCACCAGCTTGTCATTTAGGTTGTGCCAATACACATGCTGGAATGCCCTGCCTCCACACCAGCCGCTCATGATTCCTCAGTTACCTTTGGAGATTCCAGCGTATATGGCACAGCATTTTACTCATTCTTCTGCTCCTCACATCTTATTAAAATCTGGTGCCCTGCTTACACTGGGTCTGGTACAAGAAGCCAGCAAGTCCCAGGATACTTGAATATTGTTAACACTTCTCCAAGAAGATGGGTCATCTCAAGGCCTAGACTACTTTAAGGAAGTTTAATCTACTTTGGAAAAGGTAAGAGTCTTACTTTGGTGGTGGTGTTTTAATAAGAAAGAGATTGGAGTCGGGGGACCTGAAATAAACATGGTTGCTTACCTAGAGGCAAACCTTTTGAGAAGCTATGTTCTGCAAAAAACAGCACTTGTGAGGATATAGCTAAACATTACATGACTGCCAATCCACTATACGGTCTTTTACTGAAAGCCAGGGAGCTAATGAGTTACCTCTACTGACACTTGGCTTGCAAACCACAATCTCAAAACTACAGCACAGTCACTTGTAGTCAGTCAAAATGTTATGATGCTATTTCATGGCCTTGACAGCTTTAACATCACGATACACTACAGTAGCTCTGCTAAGAGTGGCTCCTGTTTTTAAAGCCATTATAGTAAACTGTAAAACAAAATCCTGAAGAAAAGAATAAAAAAGCAAACAGTCTACTTAGCAGGAATCTGTAATTTCAAAATAGTACAAAATGAGATTAATATCATAGGACAAACTGATGACATGCAAATGATAAAAGCAGGTCTTCAATTTCTGCAGTGAATTACATACAGTTGCATGTATTCGAACCACAACTGTATATGCCCCGCACTGCATCTTATTGGCAGTCTGTAACAAGGCTGTTTGCCACACAGTAAGAGATCTGCTCAGATGAAACCCCAAATATTTACTTAAAACAACTGGGCTGATGACAATAATCATTTCACAACAGCAAGCTCCAAACATTCAAAGGAAAATAGATCATTGTATATATTTTATGGAAATACCATATTTTGATCCATGTACAAGAACTCTCCCACATAACACTGGGAAAATGTCCAGAAGACGAGCACAGCATCATCTATAGTGTGGTACTGTGAGAAGTACACAACGTGGATACAGACACAAAAGCTCAAGGACAACTTTTGGGGAACTGCTGCTAACATATTCAAAACTAGTCATCAGGTGAACGCAAGGAATAAGCAATCTGTAGTCATCTGTGAAAATAAGCTGCATTCCTATGTGCTGTTCTACATTTGAATTTTTTTGTTCTGTTTTTATACAATTTTCAAAAACATCTAAAGACTTTTTGTTTGTTAAAAAATTCATACTGGAAGATATTTTTAACTTTACTATGCTATTCAGTGGAGCATATAAAATATGGAAAAATAAAGCCTCCACAAAATATTAATGTACTTTAAAAATACTACATCATGTTAAGACTCTTCATAAACTTCAGCTAATTAGCCTTTGAAACATAGACCAGCAAGAGCTGTAGATAACAGTGAGAAAACAAAGGCAGAACAAAGCAGATGATTCTTCAATTACTCCATGTCTGAATTATTAACAGGCAACAACTCATGTTTTCTGAAAAAAAATGAAAACACTACTTGTTGGCAGAACAGGGTTTTACACTCTGACCCTCCTTAATGTAACAAAGAACGCAACTGATTTGCTGTAATTTAGGGGTCTAAAAGTTAAATCTATTACTCTGAGCCAGTCACTGTAGGTTCTCTTCATTGTTGTCAAAAAGAAACAAGCACCTCCAAAAGATAATACATTTCATCCTAAAATAGCTTCTAAAGTAGGCCAGATTATTTATCTTTCAGCTATGCCTATTTATTCCATTTACTGGAAAGGAAGCCTGTGTGACTAGCGTGAAATTAGACAACTCACTTTAAGAGCACTGAAGTTACATAGAATTAAATATGTTCAAATGATCTGTCTTTCATTTTAGGATTGGCATGGGAATACGTGCATTTGGTTTTATATCTGTAAGGATTTTTAGACAGTAGTTAAACATTAATGTGATACCTCATTGCACTCTATACAGTAATGCACAGATTCCTTACCTGGGTTAAATACATTGATCAAGCTGATGTTAAGCCTGCACACAAGGTCTATTAAAAGAACTTTTCATTGGATCAAAGTCCATTACTTTCAGTTAAACATTCATTCACTATCGTGTTGGTTATTTGCCTAGTTTCAGTTTTTCCTCATCTCTCAGCAAGGAAAATTTTGAAGTCTCTTCACTAAAAGCTTTAAGAGTGCTCTCCAGTCTATTTCTCAAGCGCCCATGGGAAGAGAGATCAAACTCCTTCTAAAGAAAAATCTACTGCACACTAATTGAGTCTGGGCTACCAGGTGAATACTGCCTTCATAGCATGGCCCTGCAAAGGTGATCATAAAACCCAAATACATTGACAGGTGTCAGGTACAATAGCTTTCTGTGCTATGTCAAACAATTTATTTGAATTTTTTTTTAAGCTAACATTTCTATATTGATTTTCTGAAAAACCCAAACTATCTTCATTATTTTTCTCCATCTGTCTTTTCCTTCTTTCTGTAATTTCTCTATAAATTTTTTCTTCTTTCTCTTGCATTTAATTATATTTTTTTCTGGAATTGTCTTCAGACTTTCTGCTTGTTCTCTTTGCCCGGTCTTTTCCTGGGTTATTCCTGTAATTCTTAACACAGTATATAACCTATTCATCACGCAGCCAACAGCACCAGGCAGAAACCTGCTGTATGTTAAAAGCCACAGGTTTTCAGGTCCTTGAGGTTACCTACAAGGCCCTCCTCACATCTCCTCTTCTTCTCTCCTCTTTTTGTAATTAAGCCCTTATCTTATATTAGTACACTAACTATCCTGTATCTAGGAGTTTTCCATGCCATAACTGCATTTAGTGACTATTTAAGCTGTATTTCAAAAGTCTATTCAAGCACCCATCATCTTCAGTATAACACAATGGCAGGGTGTAATTTCTGAAGATTTATTCTGGTGATATTTTCTGCAGCAGCTTGCAGCGTTGTAGGAGCAGAGAAACAGGCCTGGGAAGCATTTATAAGGCTTGGCAGTTTCCAAAGGACAACCGAATACACATCTAAAGCTGCTTCCAACCCTCTAAGCTTGGTCAGTCATACAGGATTTTCATCTCTCTCCATTTCCACCCACGATTAAGTTTTCTATGGGCAGAATAATTTTTGCAATGAATGAATGTATTTAACTGATTTTCATCTGATGTTCCTGTCTTCCAGGCTGATAGGGTCTCCTGCCTCTCATGTAAAAAATGTAAACCCGCTCGGACTGGAAGAAAATGGCACAGGCAGTTGGATTGCAGTTGTTCCAACTGTACGATGCACTCTGGGTATTTGTGGAGGCAAAACACTTTCTGATGCTCAAAATTATTTTCATTTATGGTCAAATAAAGAAAACTGCCCTAGGCAAGAAGTGATTTCATTCAACTTTGAAAAGGGCAAAACTCCTTAGTTTTCTAAGTTTTTCTGCAGGAGAAAACAAGCAGCTTTTTAAAGATTCTGTTGTGCAACATTTCAAGGGGAGATGGTGTTTGTCATATTGGTATTAATCATTTAAGGCTAATTGTACCTTTAAAATGTACAGCACAAGGCTAGATTGACATCTAAATGAAAACACAGATCACTGGTCTTGCAGCAAGATGATTCCTCTGGTGAATGGGTTAAACTGTTGCTGTCAGTTTGAATACAATTAGTACAACTGATATGCAAACAATTGCTCTGTCAGGAAATGTCACTGTCATTGACCACTGTTCCCAGGCTGCCTTCAATTTTCTGTCTGGCTCAGAAGATTTTAATAACAGGCCAGAATTCAAATGCAAAAATTTAACCGAAGTGCATAGCTCCTCCCTACTTTCTATTGCAATTTTCATTTTCTGCTTTGTGCTTCACATAATTTTTTGGTTACCAGGAAACTATTCTTAACTGCCCATTTTCTTGTTTCCTTAACTCTTCCTTTCTTGTTCTCATTAACCGAAACTAACAGTTTTTGTTGATGTTTCTTATACAACTTGGTCTTTTGATTATTTTTTAAAATAACCCACTAAAAAAGCCCACAGACAACAGAAGACAAGTACAGAGGCAGAAATAATTAGTGTTTGTAGAACACCACTGAATATCTTTTCACTGTAATGCCCACCCACACGCTCCGATCACGTCTTTTCCCACCCTTTCTTTACTGCAGTTCCCCAAAGGTTGCTTTTGGTGCTAATCTTTTTTCCCTCTACATTTTCCTGCTCGGTGCACGACGCATTTTAGAATCTTGTACCTCTGTGCTAACTCCACCAGATCCTCCTTTCTATTTCAAAGGAAACTTTCAATGCTTTTCTGATGTTTTCCCAACAGCTCCCAGATGCCTGCTGGCCCTGTGCGTGACGTTCTGTGAAAAACCTGTGACAGAGGTTGCACACTTGCAAGGAATATGCAACTAAGAAAATGCTTCAGATTAGCTCTGCAAGGCTGGTGGTCAGGGAATAATACTCGGGGGAGCAAATGTGCTTTCAGGCAACTGGGGTGGGCATGGGTCAAGGGGAAGGTGGGAAGTGCCTGTTCCTGGAGTCAGGCTCTTTTATGACACGATGAAGAAACATAGAATCATTTAGGTTGAGAAAGACCTTTAAGATCATCAAGTCCAACTGTAAACCAACCCTGCCAAGTCCACCAGTAAACCACATCCCTAAGCGCCTCATCCACACATCTCTGAAATACCTCCAGGGATGGTGACCCAACCACCTCCCTGGGCAGCCTGTTCCAATGTCTGACAAAGAAAGCAGGGAGAAATGCTGTTATGATGGTAAGTAAATAAGTACTGGGATAAGGAAATGGGAGATCAATATGGCATCACAGCTTGACTTATCTGGGAACTGCCTGCTGGAGTGACTCATGGACGGTAGTGCCAGAGGGCAAGCCATGAGCTTCTCCGAGTCCCTTTATCCGCTAGCCTGCGCTTACTAAAAAGCATCTTTTTCTATCTGTGGTACTGTCCCTCATCACCCAGATCCCCCAGGAGGCTCAGAAAGGGGCTGACTTGCAGCTTCTTCAGCGTTTGCCACCCAGCTGCCCTTGCAGATGGGAAGCACCCATGGGATAGAGAAACCTGAACTTGTCAGTTGCCATCTCCTCCCTCTTCCCACCACTGCGAGCAAAGTAATTTCTTCCTATGTGACTGAAGCACACATGTTTACCAGTGTCTTTAAATCCATGGCATGATCAGTTTGTTGCTAAATTACAGACTCTGACCCTTCAGACAGAATTCTGCTTCAGGTATGGACTAAATTCCCTTTCTTCACGGAATAACGTCACAGTGCAATGACTAATCCCACTTTAACTTGCCTCCTGGTATGCCGAGGCAAGTTTGTGTGCCAGCACTTTTAGCTGAAGATAAATTACCTTTCTTACATTCAACTTAACTCATTCTTGTAATAATCAATAGAATCAACAGAATATTTAATACGGACTTCTAACAAAAACTGTGATGACAACTAACTTTTTTTCAGCACGTGCCCCTGGATACAGCAGTCCTGAGAACAATCCCTTTTCTGTCTCCTCTCATCAAAACTCTTCTCTCATCATTCTCATCTGCTGAAATCTCTTCAAACTGTCTTTTCTCAGGAAGTTTAAAGTTCACTGTGAACATTAGCTGCTTTTTGTTTGAGAGCCCCTGGTATCCAGTAAACCACACAGGGAGCTGAGGGAGTGGTTATTGTAATGTAATGCCATCTAATTTAAAAATATGCTGCATAAGCCAGGTCTAAAATTTCAACTTTAATTCGCTAAAATATGTACCTCCAAATCTTTTGGCTGTGAAGGTAATGCTAAACATGTGAACACAATGTCTTCCTAGAAGTACTGACTTCTTGAAACAAGATGACTCAGAGGCAAGCAAATTGCCCTAATCATTTTGGTAAAAACTTATGTCAAAACTGATACTTTTACTTCCTCTATTGCTAACTATAGCACTTACATCATTTTAGTGGAACGACACAACTGATTCTTTGTAAGTGTATGTAACGGCAGATAATGGGGCATGACCTAGGAAAACTAGCTGCCGTCAAAATCCTCAGAAGCTGGGGAATGAGATAATCCTTCTCCCCAGAATAACAAAAAATGTTTCCCTCTCAAGATGGGGTCGAAAATTCATCCTTTCCTCAATAGTAAATGCTTCAGTAACCTCTAGAGGTGTGAAATACACATCCTTCATGCCAAAAGTCCCAGCTGTCCACTGATCACTTGCCAATATCTCTTTTTTAAATACGCTGCCATACTCATATGGGAAGTGCTAAAACGTACAGTATAATATGATATATACATAATATATATACTTATCTGCTGTAGGCTAATTTTAATGAAACAATTAAGTGCTCACCTCTCTTTTTTCTTTCTTTTCTATTACCCTTTTTTCTACATTTCATCAGATCAATGAAATTTGAGCTAAATCAGATAACTAACTATGCTAAATGAAATACATATAAGCAAGTCATTCCTATATAATATTTAATCCAAATATTTTTATTCATCAAGCATCATGAAATTTGTCTACAAAAAGAGGGTGAAATTTTCAAATTCAGTTTTCTTGTTCAGATAAAGACCTCCAAAGTAGTTGTCAACAGAGAAAAAGCACCACAAATAATTTTTTTAAACTATGTTTTTCCTCAGTTTTGAGTGTAATGTTTGATAAGAAAACCTTCTAGTTCTACCCTATTCATCATTCAGTCAGTGGCAGGTAAGTAAATTACGAGCAAAGTTATATGCATAACCTGATTTTCTCAATAAAATTATAGGCCTTGATACCTTTTCAGCATCTGAGTCCTTGGAGTAAGTAAAAAGTGTTAACGTTATTGCATGAATTAGTTTTGGAACAATTATTCTTACAAATATTAAAGATTAGATACTAAAAGGTAATTGAGTTTATGGAATTCATATCTCCAGTTTTCAAATAACTTCACTAATTAACATAATTAATTCTGCATGTTCTGAATGTTGTCTTATTTTTGTATAATCCATTTTTATGTAGTAAGGTGCCCAGAGGCTTTTGCTAGTGGATTGCTATGAATCAAACCAGCTTATTAACAATGTTCTCATTTTCAGGACAATCACCCAAGATCATAAACAAATTTTTCTTTCTTTTTAAAGAAGAATATAATTACTCTATAAATGAATTCTTAATCTTTTGATAGACTTAGATTTTGCATGCTAATTTTCTTGTAGATAATTCAAAACCTGCAGATCGATTTAAGTGCAACAACCACTCCAGCCTAGGACAAAGAAAATATGATTGCTTTAAATCTCATATATGCAGCTTCCCATGGGACTGGAATACAGATGAGCTGCAAATGAAACACTCTCATCACCACACTGCCCAAAGCAATTTTCCAGTATGCCCCCTCCCCTCAGGACATATTTTACTCCACCTTTACTATGTTTATAACATGATTTACATGTTAATGAGAAGTGACAGGGACTAAGTAATTAGGAAGCAAGACTGTAGCTTGTCATGCATTTTAAATATGGTACACTGCAATTCTGGAATAAATATTCAGCCTCTTTCCTTATTTTCTTCTTGATTAGAAAACACAATCATTTTAGTCTTTGTAACTCCAATATACCTTCCATAGGTAACTAATAGAAAAGAAATGCATGTTTGATCAGCCCTAGTTCTCTTATATTTGGTCATTCTTCTTATTATAGTCTGTTTATTAAGCATGGACAATACAGTGAGAGCAACAGAAAACCTAGAGAAGAAACAATCTTTTCACTGAGGCTGTGACCATGACTATGCAAAGCAACAATGGTTTGCACTGGATGGATTTGCTGCACAGATGTGCAGCTGTGTGTCTTACTTGGATAATTGTGTGAGTAAGAACCTTGTGTTATGACTGTGGAGAACGTCTCTACCATGGGGCTATCAAGGCCCTACAACAAGGTCTGAAAGCATCTGTGTTTGGACAGAATGGAGTTCTGAAGACGTTTAGGGAGACAAGTGAAGAAATGCAGGACTGCCAACAACTCCTGTGTACAGAATGCAGGGAGTAGGAACTGCTGAAGAGTACAGCCATTTCCATGGTAGGGATGTAAGTGGTGCCAAGCAACCACAGTCTCTTTCACCTCCTCCATCCCCTTCCACACCCCTCCCCTGCATGCATTGAGTTTTCTAAGCTTTTCTCACATGGTTCTGTTTGTAAGATCAGGACCTTGGTAAATAATGCTTACCATTTCAATACTAATTGTCTACGGTACTGAGTGCATTAAGTGTCAGAATACACTTCTGTAGTATGAACACATTACCATCCTAATTATTCAGGTCAGGAAAAAACTCAGAGCAAAAAAGTAACTTGCTTCAAAGAATTTTAATTGAAAAAAAAAATGCATTCTCCTTGCAGAACTTCACAGTTCTTTGTGCCAAATATATAACAAAGTTTAAAGACCTCTGAAGCTATATCTGTTGAGTTTACATTACCATTCTATGCATTTTGCTTCCAAATATTAAATGTTTGCAGTATGTCATACCTATGTGGTGCTTTTTTAATAAGATATGCTGAAGTAAATAGGATGAATATTTACTAAGCCTTATTTCATTCCTGAAAACAACTGTAATGGGCACACAGATAATGGAGATTTCTTGGTAAAGAAGTGACCAAAATGGAGCCTGTAAC
The DNA here is from genome assembly GCF_030936135.1 of Gavia stellata. Classification (NCBI taxonomy): domain Eukaryota; kingdom Metazoa; phylum Chordata; class Aves; order Gaviiformes; family Gaviidae; genus Gavia; species Gavia stellata. The sequence goes on along the minus strand of NC_082597.1, from coordinate 13,235,495 downwards.
TATTAGCTACAGGAACTAGTTACAGGAATTAGTTAAAGGAACGTGTGGACGAGGCATTGTGGGACATGGTTTAATGGGCATGGTGGTGTTAGTTGATGGTTGGACTTGAGGATCTTACAGGTCTTTTCCAACCTTAGTGATTCTGTGATTCTGTGATGTGGTGACAGGTATAGTACCCCTTCTCAGAAGGAGAAATACTTTCTATCACTCCCTTTTACAGTCTGTGACTGCCCGGTAAACTCTGTTCATCCCCAAGGACTTTCAGATTTTCAGATGCTTACATAATACTAAGAAATCTAAGCATTCGCTAGGGGCACATTATGCTATAATTGTTATACATGTGAGGTCTTTATAACCATTACCATGAAAAGGATCTTGTTGATGCAGGATTTGAGAACTAATCATGCATATACTATAAAGATTGAAGTGTAAGTAGATTTTACCCCAGTTGAAGTGCTAAGAGACTACAATGATACATTAAAAATAAAAGCTAGTGTAAAAAGTGTACTTGCATCTATCTTTCCAAAGAAATATGTTCACATCTTTTCTCTCAGTGAGATAACTTATACTCTAGTTATCATCATACATTTGAATGTCCAATCATAAAAATATTTACAGATGAACATTAATGTCAATCTGAGAGCTACCCAAAGGTAAACGTAACATGGCAGTGATTAATTGTTTTTCTGTTAGCAATCTTCATGGGAATACAATATAAATATCTCAGCTTGAGATACTTGTCTCCCTTGTTTATAAAATATGCAAAATAATTATTTAAAAAAGGGACAGCTAAGCTATTTCCAGTTCCATATTACATATACCAAATATATATGGAAATAAAGAGTCAGAATCTAACAGTGAAAGGTAACTGGCTAGTACAGAATTTTCTTGTAATTCCCTCTGAACTCAGCTAGCCAGATAAGCATAGATTGCAGTCTGTCTAGCCATTGAATAAGGGAAGATAAAAGATGGATTACTCCTCTGAACTCACCTTTGACAGGTGAGGTGCTGTCAGTATTCTGAGACAGACTTTCTCATCTTATTAAAAAAAAAAATTAATAAGCCAACTCAACCATCTTTTTAAATATTGTATTGCTACTACTCTATCTGAAGGAGTGTAAACACGTGGTAGAATAATGACCCTCATAATAATGTTTAGTAAGTTTTAATATTTTTTTTTAAATAAAAATTCATTTTTTACGAATGAAGACAGAAGAGTTTGAAATGCAGAGCTTGTAGTGGGGCAAAATAGGATTGTTCTGGAAGCTGAAGCAAGTATACTCAACAAAGAAAGGTGGATTTACTCAGCAACGGTGAAGGAGCATTTCTATAAATTAACCCAAGGCCTATGTCTCATAATTCACTTGACAGTTTATCAGCCCTGAAAATGAATTCAGGCTATTTAGATGAAGGATGGAGGCAGTGGCTTCAAAGCACTATGAGGCAGCTCAGAAATATTCCTTGAGCTTAAGCTTTTTGTGTTCTAAAGGTTAATGGTCCCCAATCATGCCTTCCACTGGGTTTTATTAGTGTAAAACCAGCCTGCAAGATACTCTGGGTGCAGCATGAGAAAGGTAAACACCATGAAAGACAGTTGTTTTCAAATCAAGTTATCTTGTTATGTTTGGCTAAGGGAGGATGGGTTTACGAGTCTTCAAAGCCACCCTGAGGAACAACCAGGACTATGGGAAAAATCATACATTGTAGATGAGTTTTTACCACTGTTTGCTAGGTCCTGTCAGTATCTAAACAAGATTATGTTTGGAACAAGACTTTTCAAACATGCAGTAGATATGAACGTGTCTTCTAACCACTCCTTTATACTAATGAAATCTGGCATATGGTCATTTAAAGTTAGTTAAAAGCATTTTCAAATATTATGCTTAGGCCTGATCCTCTCTGCAGACATTTGCAGTTTTGGAGTCAGAGACCACAAACATATCTTTTGCAAATTGAGCAGCTACATGCACAAAGAACTCTTTTGTTGGCAAAGTAGTTTTTCATATACACAAAAACTCAAAAAGAAGATTCTTTAATTCATATTTTCCCAGAGTTAAAGGGACAGATACCACTTCTGTGAGATAAAATTCTGTTAGTAAAAGACAGATTTACTGACTGTAAGCAAAGCTGACAGAACATTTCTGTTATCTTTTTTCCTTTAGTTCCCATTAGGTTATGAGACATACTGTCTCAAAGAGGAAGCACAGACTGAATAGTCTGATAAACATGAGAATGATAGTAAGCAACATGACTTTGGTTGATACATAAAATTCTTAAATATTTATTGTAATGACCTGGATTTTCCTCTTCAATTCTTATTTTTATTTCTGGTTATCATGAAGTGGTGGTCTTTTTGCATAAGTTTCTACTCTACAGCAAGATTCTGTTTAGAATTTTGCATGGTTAGGGTAGTCTTTATTCCTGCTCCAAATGGCTTTATAGTATTGCTATGCCCTATGAAATTACCTCTCAGCAAGGGAACCGTGCTGAGAGAGTTCATGAAATGATTCCTGGATGTGCTGTGAGTGTCACCACATTGTTCTGTCATAGAAGTCATAAAAGTTACTGCATTTAATATGATTAGTTATTCTTCCTGGCCCAGTAGTTCTGTCCAACTTTGGGGGAAAGTTCCCTGTCTTCAATGCTGTGCAGAAAACTGTACTGGAGGGAGCTGTTGCAAGCATCAAAGATGATCACTTGTTGCCTTGGTCTTCCAGCTCCAGTGAGTTCTTCAGGAAGAAACTCAGTCTGAAAGTCAGGTTGGACTGAGATCCCTGAAAGTGAAGATTTACCTGTCCTGGGCTTGCAAGAACCTGTATGGAAGGACTGGTGGGGCAAGGGTAAACCTGAAGAAATCTCAAAAAATTAGAATTATGCCTAGACTCACCACTACTCTTTTTTACTGCAGCAAAATGATTTACAGGATGCTAGATATCTTTTGCCTTTCTTCAGAAGGGCAGTAGTAGTACTGCCAATATCATTATAAGCCCTTAGCGTTCAGTTCAGCTTCATATGTTATCTATCGTACAAAACACAAAGAATGCCAAGGAAATGGCAGGTTTTCTGTGTATTTTAGATAGCTGAAAAAGTTTATGTACCTTAACGTTTTTAAAACATACGTAGACTTAGTATTGTTGTAATGGGGGGAAGTATTGAATTCTTTGCTTTTAATCAGGGTATGTATTTTAAACAAACACTCTTGGAAGCTTCCTGATAACAAAATTGACCAACAAAACCAACACTATGAAGTAGCATTTAAAATATATATACCCATCTTCCTTCTTGTAAAGTTAAAATCCTGGCCTAGGTTCTTGAGCGTGCACATTTAGTCAGAGAGAAGGGCTGAACACTTCTTCAGCTAAGTAATAGGCCTTCTACTTCTAAATTTTCAATCCAGTTAAATTTTCATCATCCTCTGATAATTCTCATAATGTCTTGTGATAAGAATTTTGACTATAATTTTCAGACTTCGTACCCTAAATAAATAAAAAAAAATTCACAGTAGATAACAGAGGTTATTGCTTGAGGATATTTTTCTTTGCTCTAAAAACATGTTATGTAAATGATTAGAGCATTACAATGGTTATATTTTCTTTACAAATGAGAAGGAACATATTGAAGTAACACAAAACTGACGAAATGATTCACTTACTCTCCTAAAACAGGATAAACAAAATTCAGAGATTAATACATACAATATGTCATAAGTGAAAAGAGAGCTGCAATTTCTCTAACTTTATTAGAAATAAAAAACCCATGCAATACTTTTCCAGTACTCAAATAGTCCTTATCTTTTCACTTCTTCACAGAAACTGCTACTAGTTATTTAGTCATAGATTTTTGTATGGCCCAAGGGAACCATTGTGATCAGCTAGTCTGACCTCCTCTGTAATCTTTTCAACAAATTTTCCATCCTAGGAAATGTGTGCACAGAATTGCACAGAACAGAATATATTTTTTTTTTTTTTTAAAGTTCCTTTCATACCCAAGGTATTTCAAAGCACTTTACATAGTAATAAATCAAAAGCTGATCAAGCAAGCAGTTTGCAGAAAAAATCCAGCACTGCTTCAACAGACTACCAACCTTTAGTGCTCCATTGGAAGTGATCACAAATGTCAGAGATAGAGATGATTCAGAACTTTAAAAAGAAGAAAGGTGAACTCCTTAACCAACTGTAAAATTTACCATTAATTTACCCTCTGATATATTTTAAAGCCTTGCAGAAAACACATTTAATACATATTTTTCCCTAATTTGACTTTTTAGAATAATCCACACTTTTTACAGAACACCAGATTTTATTTCAGTGACTGAAAGGGAAGACATTTTAAATTTTTGATACAGCAAAGAATGTAAGCGCACACTGGGATGACCAAACAGGAATAAAAGAGCAAAAATTTTGAAATTTACTTCAAATCAGCTAGAATAAAATAATATTGTGTTTAGTCCAGGGATAGTGAAAATGGCATCTCACTGCATTAACATGAAATAATATTCAGCATTATTTCTTAAGTACTATGAAATCTTTAGATATGTAATTCTGTGATTACTTGGCATATTGAAATCAACCAATGCATTGCATTTTTCACATAGAACTTTAACATTTGTACAGTGCAAAAATATATAAATGCAATGGTTTCTTTATTATTTTTTATTTTATTACTTTTTTAACCTTTTCAAAGAAGAATGTTTTTCTAGTTAAAACAGTAGATATGAATTATGAGATATATATTTTATGCCAAAGTCTCTTACAAACTCTTCATTTGTCTTAATTCAGAAGTATCCTAGATGCTAACATGTAACACAGAAGCAATCTTGAACACTTCTAATTGGCTTACAGACTCTGTTGTTTTGTTTGACTTGGCCCCCATCATCCAGGAATGTAAATGGGACATCAGACCAGCATACGGCTTTAACATCATCTCACTCAATGCATCAGAACTCAGGAGCTCCAGCTAGTCCTGAAAGCTACCCTGTGCATTCTCAGTCCTGCAGAGCACACACAAGAGCATCTGCCTCCATGCTCACTTGGAGACGTCTGAGTCAAGTGCAAGGCTCAGCACCCATCTACAGCATAAACCATGATTTTCCTTTCTTTAACATAAGTGTAAAAATGTATGGTTGTTAGCAAGACACAGAACAACCTGAAAGCTCAGCTGATATATTGGACAAAGGGTCTAGAAAATCCATTATTATTTCTACTACGGATGTAGGCACAGCTACTGATTAATAAAAGCTCCAGGCTGTACGAAAATACATGCCTTTCATAGGACTATATGATAGATTAATCTGACCTTTTCAATAGCACGGCCCATACACAATTTCATACAGTAAACCCTGTGTCAATCGCACGTCTCTTTGACCTAGAGAATATTCCTTAGAAAAACATGAAGGGAATGATTTGCTTTGAGATTAAGAAACCTGAACAGAGGTGTCTACACTTAATCTAGGTATTTTAACTACCACTCCATTCTACAGAAATCGAATCAAAACAGTAAAGACTCTAGAAAGAGTCTGAACAATCAACTGTACAATCCACTGCCCTTCTTCTTCAGAGTGAGCTGGAGAGCTATCTACTCTCCTTCATTTTCCTTTTGGTCTGTCTATGTCCAGTCCCCAGCTATAGCTTTTGTTATGTCTTTGTCTTTTAAAGTAAAAAGTTTCTCCTCTCAGAAACTACTTTTTCCATAAGTACCTCTTTCTTAAGCACTTACTTGCATGATCAGGTCAGCTCTTCATTTCTCTTTTGCTACACTAAATACATTCAGATCATTTAGGTTTTGTGGCAGGTTTTCTAGAATTTGAATCAGTCTTACTGTTATTTTCTGAATACTTGCCAAATATGCAGGTTTTACTGAACAGAATATATCTTTTACTTCTGTCATGAAACTTCTTAGACTAGTGAAAACTCAAAATAATGCTTTCCAAGTAACTCCAGCTGACAACTGTCATAGGCTTTAAAAAAAGTGCAGTGGCATAAAGAAGCACAGTTAAGTCTTCAATCTTGTTTCAGTAGCTTACAAACCTCATTAAACTGTTTTTCCTTTTCATCTTAAAGGCATAGACTAAGACAGCAAATGTACACATATATGTTTAACTTTATGCATATAGTTAATTTCAACAATTTCAAAAGGGCCACTCATATCCTAACCTCAGCAGGTACAGAAACCTCGTTTAGGCTTTGACTCACTACAGCAAAATCAAATCAAAACTCAATTGCATTCTCAGTATTTAGTATTTCATTGCTTGTTTAGGAGTGTTGAGTCTATCCTAAAACCTTCTGGCACTTGAAATTTAGGCTAAAAAATTTCAAATAGCCTCTTCCATAAAAGACAGGAGCTTTAAATTCCCCGAATGGCCACCAGTCAATTACAAACAGGATGGACTATTGCTCAGATTGAGTGAACTAGGTCAGATGGGTGATTGTTCTGCTAGCAGGTTTCTCACCGCTACTGAATTTTCATGAAGAAACAAGGCAGGATAAAAAGAAAGAAAAAAAGAAAGAAAGTTAGAAGACAGATTTTCATTGATAGAGCTTGAGCTGTAAAGTTTAGAAAGTTTCACTGCTTTGAGCTGAAGAATGAAAAAAAGCTCTCAAATATCTAATGGAATTATTTAGTTAGTATGGAAAAGAAATAATTCATGCAATCTGTTCATTTGGCTCAAACACAAAAACATGAAAGGTAATAAATTATAATAGTTGAAGAGGTTACCAAGAGAAACCCATGAAACAATATTAAATCTACTTAGGTCAAAATAGCACAAATCTTATAAATCATGGTTTTTGCAAGTGTGCCTAATATTTCACGGAAAGCTCTTTAAAGTTCTTGTGGGTTGGTTGATTACATTTTTTGTTAGAAGAAGAAATGCAAAATTCAAGATTGAAAATAATGTTCATGCTCAAACCTTATACTGCATATCAGTTACATTTCTGTTTTCTTGCAATTTTTAGTCTAAGAGTTTGCAATTGAAAGCTAAAAGGGACAAAGTTATAAACAACTTGTAAATATGTATTTCCTTTAGAGCAAAGCATCTATTAATGAAATAAACATCTATGCTATCTCTGCTTAGGATCTAGCGAAGTGTTCTGCCATTAATATTATCACTTTGTAAGTGAAGTCATCAAAAGTAATAGTGCAGCAGCAGTTGAGAGGAGTATATGCTATGTATATTCTCATTGGCCTAGTTAACACATCTGTTTAATAGCCACCATTAACTACACATGAACACAGATTTCACTTGGTGACATTCTTGTCATACAAAGTAGGTCAGCCAAAATAGAGATAAACAGTTTGTAAAATATTTGCTTTTACTTAAGGGAACCAAAGATATTTTCTATGAGTGTACCAATAAGGACATGATATGTAGATGCTGAAATCCCCTCTATAACTATGAAAGTAGAAAACTAGAAGGCTGAGAAAAACTAAACATTCACATGAATGTCTACTGGCTCTCAAGAAATGAAGAATGTTGCTGTGGGCATTTTCATCCTCCTCATTCGTCAAATTCACCAAATATGTCTAATCAGATCTCTCTGCTTTCTGATGGTAGAGTGGCTATATAATGTTTGACTAAATATATGTCATTGAGATGCCCTGACTAGTCTTTTTGTCTAAGATCAACTGAGCCATTTTGCTCATAGGACTTCTATCATCTGGCCACATAAAGTATTGCTATCGTATTATCCTATTGGATCAGAGAGCACAGGTAGTTTGACAGCTCTAATGAGTTGCATACACACAGTCCTGAAAACTCAGTAGAGTTGCTATTTTAATTCATTCAAAGAAAAGGTCAGTTTACATATTCTGTCATACCGCTGTATAAGAAGTATATAGTACGTAATGACTAAAGGCCAGTTCCTTCAGTCATTAAACATACAGCACTTGCGTTTTGTTGTAAATTCCACAGTTAAAAATAGGTATTTATTAACATTTTCCTATGGTATCTATTTCCTAAGCATCACCTTGTCAGTGGAAACATCAAATGATTTCTTAAAATTTTCCTCTAAGCACTTGTTATTTAAAGTTAATAGGCCTTATTTTGATAGAAACAGATTTTGTGTTCACTAGGGCACCAGCATAATTCCTGGAGAGTTGAAGGCACAGAATTCTTAGGGGCAGAGAATATACTGATACCCAGACAAAAATATATATCCCAATATATTTTCTCATTCTACAAATCTACATTTTGGAAAAAGTGCAATATCTCTTCGTTAATATTTAGAAAACTTCTCTGAAGAACCATAATTTTTCTCATAAAATATGTCAGAGAGAAAGAACTGGAATTTTCTTATTTTGAAAACATGAAAAAAAGGTTGGTGACATATTCTCATTCATAAATGGACCTTTATCTCCCAAACAGTAAAATTACTCTATGGCTTCATTGACAGATGCTCTGACTGTGTTAGAAAGTATTGATGCATGTTACCGGACAATTTCTAATTAATTTGGTGTATTTCAAGCCATTACAGAACAGAGTGACAGACGGAAATGACCCAGTGGTAGGACAGAAAAAAAATTGTATTTGCACGTATAGCCCCAGCATGGCTGATCAGGAGTGAATACTGCACAATGACACAGGTACACAGGGGGGCTTTCGCAGGAGCTTTTTCAGTGCGTTTGGATCTAAGTCACTAATATTAACACCCTTGTCCAATGTTTTCTAAATATTCTATTCTTGTATCAAAAAAACCCCAAGCTGTGAAATATTTTTGTGGTTAACACTACGCAAAGAAGACATCAGAACTGAGTTATGTGAAAAGAACTTTCTAGTAAATGGTTAGAGCAGCAGTTTGAAAACAAAACAAGATTGTGAAAAACAAGTGTTCTAAAACACAGTAAGAAAAGCCTTGTTTTTAAATCTGCAATGGCTTATAATGTAAACCTGTATTCAGTGTCCTCTCCACAGGTTTTTGAAAAGGGAAAATGTCACTATAAACTGACCTTTTCCTGAAGCATTTGCTAAAACTTTACAAATGTCAAAACAGCAGTTCAAAATGAAGACAGCATCATCAAGAAGGAAAACTCCAAGGGTAGCTGTGCATGCAATTAAACAAAGTAACTTAAGGCATAAACTCTGTTTTTACTTCCACTTGTAAGATCCTCTTCAAACTAAGAGTCTTCTAGCTATATTTGAGAGCAAAATGTAGCCAATATATTTTTCTAACTTGCAATGTTCAACAGCTTTCCTGGCATTAAATGCTGTCCAAAAAATAATGAGAAAAGCAAACTAATAAGATTTAATTGCCACTGAATAATATGCAGCACCAAATAACACGATAAAATTTCAGGGCACTCAGGTGATAGTACACGTTGTCCAGGTTTTTTTCTCCTTTTTCATCTTTTATTGTAAAACCTTTTGCCTTTTGTATCACAGTCAGTATTAATACATTTTCTCTGTCACCACAGTAAATGAATCCTCATTTTGTTTTTGAATGGGTATTCACCATGCACCGGGAAGACCTGTCAGTTGAAGTGGAAGGCTGAGAGAAACAAAAATGTGTAGAAGTACTACCTAATTTTTTATCCAATCTTGTTTTCTCAAAATTGCATGACCCTAGGATGATGACTAAGATCATAGGTTTCTTCTATTTAACTATCAAAATGTCAGAGAGCTAGAATGAAGAGCAATATAACTGTATTTGAACCTAACAAAAAAGCCATTGCCTTTGGGATTACTGGGTAACTTTGAAAAAGAGCTGTCATGAGAGATTCTTACAAATGTCTTTGATTGAATGAACCAAACAAAAAACCTCAGCGTTAATCCTAACCTCATTCTTTTGGATACTTGTCCATCTCCTGCCTTTCATACTCGCTGTCACATGCATGAGCCTCACCAGACATTACAACCACTGTTCTTTGGAGCTATTGCAGAAAATAAACCCATCCGACCTCATTCATCAAAGCCTCTAAAATCACTGAAGTCTATCAATTCACTTAAGATGCAGGAATAAACAATATGAATGAAAAACAAGCAAGCAGAAAGTCACAGTGACTGAAGCTTGTAGGGCAGCAGATAGCACAGTAGTCTCAGGAATATTAACTCTAATATTAGTAAGAGTAAGTAGAAGCAGATATATGCTAATGTTTTTGTGCAATGAGTTTGAGGAAGAAACTATTTAAGAGCATTTATCCCAATATATCACACCAATTATTCCTTTACTACAGAGGCGTAACTAGTAAAATACCAAATACCTAGATTTACTTTATCGGTACATATTTTTGAGGACCATTGGAGGTAAAACTAGGTATACACAGGATATCATTGAAGATTGTGTGACTATGGTGGATGCACAGGTTTGACTGCTAAGTTTTTTCTAATAATTCTAAGAAAATACTTTCTACAAAATGTTTATATATCCCATAATTTTCATCATCCAGCCTTTTACTTGGGCTTAATGCATTAGACCAAATTAGTGACCTGCAGCGAAACTTCCTGAAGTTGCTAGGTTGAAAAAATGTTGGAGAAAGCCAAATATGACCTCCACGTTAACGGAGATCATGAAATAAAATAATTTCTTGTTATGGAAATTTAGAGGGTAGGTTGATAAAATGCAGACTGATGGGGACTGATAAATGCCTACAGTATAACATAAAGATATCCAAGCCGGTAAATTAATGCATTCTATCAGAAATATATCTTACACAAAAGTGTGAGGCACTGGAAGTCTGTAGAGAATCAGACTGAGTTGGATAATCAAGAAACAGACTAGATGTTATATCCTGTTTGAAGAATTATGCCTGCTGCACAGCTTTACGGCTGTCTAGAAGCCATTAAAGTGCATTTAGCTGGAAGTGAAACAATATTTTTCAGTGTTCAAATGTGGCAGTTTTGAGTGTGAGACAGAAGACAATTTAGGAACCTCTGGAACACTTGTTGGCATAATAGCAGCGATCCATCCTCCCTAAAGGAGCAGCCGATGTTTTCTTTTTCTCCTCCATTTAACTAGCAAAGTGCTCAGATGAGCTTTTGTTAAGCCCTGGTTTTGCAATGGCTGGGCTTGCAGGTCTTGGGTCCTAGGATTTTTTTGAGGCTCACCTGTTCTGCGCAATGCTTTGTCCCTTTAATTCATGCATTAGAAGGCGTTCCCTCTGCCTCATAAACAAAGTGGGAGTTTGTTTCCATAGAAACAACAAAAAACCTGGAGCTGTTCCTGTTTCCGCTAGTGCAAGGCCCTGGTTTGCTTCCTTAGGAAAAGCATACGGATCCCCCATTGTGCCCTCCATGGAGGGGATGCAAGACCAGTAGTTGCCCAGATCAAGTCTACTTAACTTTTATTCGACTCATAAACTGATCTTGCTACTCCTATGTTTATTGGGATGTAAGCCACAAATTTTGTATTTCATAATTACGCTGTTATTATCCCATCACCATTATACAGCTTGTGGCTCCAACTAATGTTTTAATATCATTGCACTTTATCCAGAACTAGACCTTTTCACATTATTTCTCTGGCCAAGTAATAAAATTATTCAATAATGCCAAAATTCAGCACCAAAAAAAGTGTCAAAACAATCAGGTTACCATATTATATAGAAGCTGACCTAAACAGAAGGAACAGTCATTTTCATATCACAGTTTACTTTTAATTTTCTTTTCCCTTTCTCTGCCCATACTATACATATGAAATATTAATTTCTGTTTGATGCAGCTTCACTAGTATTGCAGTACAGCAAACTCTGAATACTTTAACTCCTTTGAATCCTCAACATTCAGCACTTGTGTCACATAGTGATCCCCTAAGACTAACAGACTGACCGAAGTTCCTAATTCAAATCCCTAAGAGGTATGATATTTAGCAACTAGTACAACTTTTTTTTTTAAATGATCATATATTTGCACTATCAACTCCTTATCTCAGAGCTTCTACTTATAATCAAAGCTCTGGATTCTGCCCTGCCCTTTCCCATATGCACTCAACCCATGTGCATCTTGTTTTATAAGACAGACATAAAATTATTTGTACAGCTCTACAATTGTCTGACTGTTGCATTCATTAGAAACGCAGGTATTCTCAGTGTCTTCATCAGCAAATGACCTGTGAAAAAGTACAAAGAAAAGAAAGACGGGACATCCTTAAGGGTTTGAAAATGCAATGTTACAGTACAGTTTGAAAATTCCATATTTTTCATTGATTTTCATAAAATAGCTATTTTGATAATAAGCATTAAGCTTATTCTCAAAATGTGCTAATGGAGCATCATTCCCTGCCACATATCTTTCCATGTTAACTCTTCTGTTGTTTTTAATATCATTTTCCCTTTAGTTTTTATGTGTTTTCCTTCCAATCAATACACATTCATTTATACTCACTGGTACTATAACTTATCTGAATTAATTATAATGTCTGTCCTGTTGAGATCTGTTTTTCTGAAAGTTAACAGTATTACTCAGCTGAGTGGTTTCATTGACTTCAAAGGGCCAAACGATTACTGGTGATTAATAAGTACTCAACACAAATGCCAGGTGCAGAAAATCACTCCACTTATCACTATTTTCTGCCTTGTCCCCTTTCACACTTTTAAAAAATTCCCTGAAATTTTATGAGCTGTCTTTGTTATGCTCTTTACAGAGGGGAAAAAAACCCATGATAGTCTGAAATAAAAAAGCAGGTAACATCTCAACAATTCTAAGCCTCAGAACTTGAACTGAGACTCAGGGATAGAAATGGGATGCAGAGAAAGCATTCTGCTCTTTTTAGGGCTCAAATAAATGAAAAGGATACTTGAATCAAAATCTCTTAGTTGTTTCATATGTTCTTTGAGTCACTGTACAAGACTAGCCTTGAATAAGTTGTAAATCTCAGCAAACCAGAGGCTTCTCAGAGAAATTCCTGGTCACATGATTCATCACCTTGGTTGACTTAAGGGCCCTCATGAAATACAGCAAAATCTCCTGTCTCAAGACTTCACATATCATCTATAGAATGACAAAAAAAAAAAAAAAAAGCTGGCATCACCTTCAGCAGATTCCCTAGCTAGACAGGAGCATGAAAAATATAAAATCCACCTGCCTATCAGGGTTACATAGCTTTTACTTTCAAACAGCACTGCACGAAATAAAACAAAAACTTCTACTCCAGAAAGCAGTGTGCACACTCTGTGTGCTACAGATTCTACTCTTACCAGATAAATTAGGATAATCTTGTCAAGAATATACAAAGCTCTACTTCTTACATCAGGAATATAGGTCCTGTTGTCAATTACTTCATCACAGTGCTTCAATTACAGTTAAAGAATTGATCTTGTGATATCTAAGAAATTCATAAAAAAGAGAGTGTGGCTTGAAAGTATATCACGATGTGCACAACATCCATAAACAAATTGCTTCCTCATAGCAACTACTGTTCTCAGGAATAAAGAATGTGATCAAATCACAAACAGCAGCATCACCAATAAAATACTGAAGAAAATCACAGCAAGAGTTTCCCATTCAATTTTTTCTGCATCTTGGAAATGTGGAATAGAGGCGTTTTTTTTTCAAATATCTAGTTTCTCAGTTGCCTTAGTCTGATCTGTCTTAAATGAACCACGGTAAATGGTTACCAAAGCTCACACTATTTGTAAATGAGACCACATCACTTTTGAGATAATTCGCTAATCTCCACTGATAGTTAATGGACTAAGTATCTCTACAATATATTTTTAATAAGCAGAGCCTAAAGTGACTAGTGCTTGTGTTGGTGGCCGCATCATAGGTCCTGGAAGTTCAGTGGGATGAATTTAACTTTCTAATTTATGGCTGTACTGTGATAGGTATTAAGATCAGGAGATAAGAATGTAATTGAGGTCATGGATGGACAGGAAGCTTTAGTGTTTAGGACACAGACCTAGGAATGGGGAGATACCACTTCAACTTCTCGTTTTGCTCTTTTGCAGGCTTGGCCAAGTTATCTAATTGCTTTGAGTGAGATTCGGCTTAATTAATCATCTTTTCTGCAGACATCTCAGCTAGTTATCCAGACTCCCTGTGTGGTTAATAGGACAAGATGACTCATACCCTCAGCACCCATTTCTCTCTGAGGGCTACAAGAGGAGTCTAGCAACTAGTTCAAATGTAAAATTTGCATTATAAATGTACAAAGGTAGGTGAGAGGAGTTTTGTTCTGTGTTACAGATCTGTCTAGACTAGACACACCGCATATAAAAGAGTTTCTATTTTATCTGAATTTGAAAGCAAAACTTAAAAGTCACTTCAAAACATACCAGAAAACTGCAAAAAATACTTTGAAACATGCTAGACCCACTAACCATTATTTCTGTAACCATTTCCTAATGGCGGGCCTAAGTTCCTAATTGAATAATGGGGCCAACTACATTTTCTTGCTTGCAAAGGTGCTGTAAATTTACACAATAAAAATTGTGAAGTACCCAGATAACATCGTAATGGGAGAGATGTTGTATACACCACTACCTGTATATGATCTTGTAAAGCTGCTGAATGGCCTCAAAATTGAATGAAATGAATCCCCTGTACTCTACCGTTATGTTGAGGCTGAACATAATAAAAAATTACTGTCCAAAATTAAAATTTTAAATCTTTTATATATGCTTTCTGCCTAGGCATGAGTGTGCCCTATAGTTTGCATATATATGTCTAGAAAATTCACTGTGTATTTATCATCTTCTTTCACCAAGCAAACATTTGGGAACAAGCAGATTGGCAAGCAGATAAAGTGAATGGAATAATAGCTATTTTTACAAATGGCCTTTTGACATTCATGATTCATTGATCGAATGTTGATTTTCTTCTTCCTATTTCATATATAGGAAATTTGTACACCTCTTTATGCTGCTTGCTTGAACCAGTTAGCAGAGGTTAAGGATTGCTGAATTTTTTCTCATCTGATATTCAAAAGAGCAATCCCATCTCGCATGGAAAAAAATAAATGCTTACACTAATGGTTAAAGACATGTACTTAACATCAGCTAGAGCTTCTGGAACATCATGCTAATGCATTCCCCATCAGTGGTAGGTGCAAGAGTCCTAGAACCACTGATCCATGGGGCTTCAGTGGCTCTATCAATTTTGTTTATTTAAGGGTTTGTAGGGAGTAGATATGCATTCTGGATTTTCTGCTTGAGCAGGTACATGGCTCAAGGCATCATAGCACTACAAAATTATCTTGCAGTTTTAGTGCATCTTGCTGGCTGAAATTCTGTAGAGGAGTATTCACAGAAGGAAGTGAAGATTAAGCATGGCTGAGGTTGATGCCAAATGCCAAGAGCTGCTTCAGAGCTACTGGTTGGTACACCCAGTAGAAACTCTCTAGATGAGGTCAGCAGATCACAGGCCAAACTGTTACTTAATCAGGAAATGAGCTCAGTCACATTTGTTTACCGCAATCACAAAGGTTTATATGCCATGTCAGACAAGCGCTTGGTTTCTCTCTCATTTTGGACTTCAGAAAGAGAAGAATTCGGGACCTCCTCTTTGTTCAGCATGTCAGTTGTCTTCTGATGCAGAACATCCAATGAATATTATGTTACAAATATAAATGTAGAAAACAAAACTTCTTCAAGTTAGTAATCATACATTTAATATAAAACTATAATGTTGATTGACACATTGGATTTAGTGTCTGCTTCAGTGACAAATCAAATCACTTGCTAAGAGTAGCAGCTTTAAAAAAGCCTATTGCATATTTTCCAATAAATCAGACTCAGCAATCCCGCTGTCTGTATTATTGGCATCAACTGGGTATTAGGTATAGTATAATCTACTAATTAGTAACATTCCAAACAACTCAAGATAGTAATAATTTTAAAACCACCTCGATGTTTTCTTCAAATATAGCATATTGACGTACTGAGAAAATTCATTAAGGAAATCTATAATTCCTGAGATCCAGTTGTAACACTGTATATCGCAGAAGTAATAACAAAAAAAAAGAAATCTATTATTTCAGTGTCTGTCCTGTCACACATGTTTGCACTGGAAACATAAACACCGACTATCATTTCAACATGCAGAATATAAAGTGCTCCATATACACGAGAGACCCTGCAAGCTTGCTGAGCTGTAAGCAACCATGTGAAATCTTTAATACAAATCCATAAATCAATGTATAAAGCTTCACCTGGTTGCTTATGATTAGTTCCTACTTAAATGGAAATGTGCTCTAAATAATTTAACAGAGATCAAATTACCTTCCTGTCTTGTACATGTGGCCCTCTACACATTTTCTTTAATATTGTATGATGTGCCCTGCATTTACTTTAGGAAATTATTATCCATTCCATCACTTAGAGTAACACAGTAACAATCCAAATCAATTTCTAACATGCTAAATGAGAAATATTTTAGATGCCAGCAGTAGCAGGAAAACTAGAACATAAACTGACAATCTATTTGCACAGACTCATCTTGCACTGTATATATAGAAAAGTGCTTACCACAAAAAATTTAAAAGCTTTCTATGCAGTTGGTGGAAATGCCAACAAAAGGGAAATGTTCTCTAGAAAATCCAAGGGCCACACAAGCAATCTTGCATCATTACAGCACTCCTCCCACAAAGAACAATCCATTTATGAGCAATTAATGAAAAGAAGTCCTTACACCTTTTCTGGTCTGTTTTTCCACTCGTCCTGCTCACTATATACTGCTTTCTTATCTCTGTCAATACCAATTAGACTTGATAGTGGAGGAGACACTGAATTCTACACTAGATGAAGTCCTTTTCTTGCAGAACAAATCTGCTTATTTGATCAAAAAGATGCAATGGGAATGTTTGGTGCTCGTTAATTGTCTCTAGATGTAGATCAGAAAACAAAGAGAAAAAAATGAGCAAAAAGTATCCTGAAACAAACAACAAAAGTAAATACACACAAGACATGGTGTGTCAAGGCTCTACAACTATTATCATTTAGCATTTGTACTTCAGCAGCTAGAGATACCTGTCAAGACTGGTGCTTTCAAATTATTTAGGTAGGTAAATATGCATTTACAGTTTTCTATTTTTGAAACTGTTTTTCTAAACAAAGCAAGCTATCCTGCTTTGCCATCTTGAATGATCAGAGAATAGAAAACCCAACCTGAGACTAACATGTCATGGCACAGGTTTGCTGAAGCAGGGTCATATTCTGACTGTCCACTTTATGCCTAACTTAAACATGTAATACATAAAATGAAATATCTAGCATTACTGTAATCATTCAGGCAGCCTAAGTGATGTTCTTGAGTCTGAGACCACCACAGAACTGTGGTGAAGGACTCCAACCTATAGAGGCATCTATTTCTCCCCCTTGATTGTAGACACATTTAAAGGAGGATTTAATGCATTTAACACATTTAATGAAGGATACATTGAATAGGAGGATACTCTACAGGAAGCTAATACAAAACACTAAGCACAGGGAATTTATGAACAGGCACCAGCCACACAGCCTGGAGCCTCAGAGATATCTTCTTCTGGTTACAATTCAGAATAGCAGGGTACTTAATAGGAATGATTAACAGCATGGTTATTAGTAACCATAGCTGCAAATCTCACCTACTTCTGTATCTGGAAATCGACACATATTCTGAGTGCCCATGAAGTAAAGGGTAAAGATGAAGTTCATGCCTCCTTATTTTTTGGCAGCTTTAGTTATGGCATCCTCAGGATGTCCTGAATTAACCTCTGGGATGCATGGCTTCATTTTCTCCTAGGTTTTGTGCTACATCTTAGAATGAACACTTTAGACTAATTCCTAGGGAAGCAGGATCTGCTTCATCCAAACTCAGCAAAAGATTTGAGTAAAGAGAAAGACTACATTTCACACCCATACTTCATTTGGTTCAAATATTCTTCAAAAGTTATACTCCACTGCAATGACAAAATATTATTGGTAGAAATTATATGAATACCTGCACCTTTTTGCCTCTTGGTTCTGCAGATACTAAAGAATAGCTTTGCATTGACTTCAATGGCATTAAAGACCAGGCTTTACGTAAGTATGCAACCAAAATAAACCCACTTCCCTGAAACTTCTGTTATTAACAATCATTTCTAGATGACCCATTATGATTTCCTTTCAAAAAAGCTACTACCTAATTATAATAGAAAGCTAAGTTGAGTTTCATCTGAAAAAGACAGTACTGCATGGCACTTCATGAAGGAGGAGGATTAGCTAGCTAATATGCCAATCCTTCTGCAACTTTAATTCTAGAAATGCGTATAAGCAGATCAGAGGCAACTGTACTGTGCTTCAGCAGTCATGGCCGAGGCACTTGCCAAGTCCACAGCGGATGCTGGGTTAGACTTTTGCTCTGTTTCACAGCTGTGCATGGAGTCTGAAAGGCTGCCACTG
Source organism: Gavia stellata (assembly GCF_030936135.1). Taxonomy (NCBI): domain Eukaryota; kingdom Metazoa; phylum Chordata; class Aves; order Gaviiformes; family Gaviidae; genus Gavia; species Gavia stellata. The sequence goes on along the minus strand of NC_082597.1, from coordinate 13,217,204 downwards.
GAAATACTTAATGTGCAGGGATGTTTGTCCTTTCTATGAGAACAAATACTCAATCCTTTTTCATGTGAGATCTTCATACTGAAGACCCCAACCTATGCACACATATTTTGAAAAAGCTTTAAAAAAATCTTCAGTGATGTCAGCAGGTTTTGCATTTTTTAAATGTTTCTTTATCTTTTATAGAAGCCCATAAAATACCTCAATGTGCAGAAATAACAAAATGTCTCAATGCAGTGTAGGAGCAGAACTAAGGCTATTTGATGAAGACAGACACAGGAAGGATCTTAAGTTCAAGTTGCAAGTGAGAAATGTTAGATCACTGACTTTTAACAGTTCAGAAGAAACAAGAAACAATTTCTCTAAGAAACCTATTTAGTGATCAACCTACATGGTGACATTTTATCCCTAAGGACAACAGAAAAGGGAAAGCAGTAAATGACAGAATGATGACTGAGTGAAGGCATCAAGCCTTACAAACAATGAAACATTGAAACACCAACTAAAAGTATATTCAGGTGACTAAAGGTCAAAAAAAAAAAAAAAAGAAAAAAAGAAAGTGAGTGAGTTCCTTTTTGGGACCTTACATAGAAAGGCAGCTTCACACAACTTTTTTTTTTTGTGACTGCTGTGTCTTAGGGTTGTAAACTGTTCTACTCTCCTCCAAAGGACATGTAACAGTCATTCTAAGAAAGATTGTTATCTGCCACTATGTCACATAATTGTGACATCTTACAAGAGTCACAAAATAAATACAAAACTATAATTTTTCATTCTGGCCACATTTCAAATAAATGGCCAATAGTACATGATCTATAATATTTATGAACTATTAGAACTGTGACATCGTTATTGGCAAACCATCCCTTACATTTAGCAGACGTTGCATGTGATTGTTACCACAGGATATAAGGGAAAAGGAAGGAAGGGAAAAGGAGGGAAGAGAAAAGGGGGGACGGGACGGGACGGGAAGGGACCAACAGCTATAAACTCAGGAAATAGTAAACGGGACATATGAGGTAGGTACTTTGTTTTACACGTGATATATGACATAAATACATTTTACACTTTGTCTTGTCTTGTACTTCTGATGATACTCTTTTCTGCAATCCCAGGTGACCTGCCATGTACTGTATTAGAGTTCCCTCTACTGGCTGAGTTACTGAAGCTGTTCCTTAAGAATTTGCTAAGTAAAGTAAACTTTTACTTTACTTTTACTCCCTCTGTTTACTGACTTGAAGTTCTTACACTGAAAAATAAAAGCCTTCTTTTGGTGACGTACTGAACCAGAAGACCAGCCCAGATACACACAGCAACAGATTTCCCTTGTCAATTGTCTTAGAAGGAATATATTGTTCAGTTCACTAATAATGCAGTATTCAATGCAAGAAGTATTGAACAGGGAATGTATTTATTCCACAATAGAAGCTTAGGAAGATTCCATAATCTGAAAGCCTCAGGGAAACGTGAGGATTTGCAAGGGAAATAGTGTTTTAATGTCAATGATATATAGGTTGCATGTGCACAGATAATTGCTTAGTCAACAGTTTAAAAAGTTATATTGGTTTTAGTTGTTGCACAGGAATTCATTGGAGTGAAGGAGGATTCAACGTCTGACTTCCTTAAAGAACTCTGCAAGCTTAATTAGGACTAGTCAAGACCTTTACTGCATTCTAATAAGCAGCGTAATTTCTTGGCCATAGTACTTTGCAGCTGCTGTTTAAAGTTTCAGATCCTCTGCTACCACTCATCTCTTTCATCTTTAGTAGTAATAGTTTCAGAACATACTGTGACAATTGTTTTTCTGGGACTCAAAATAAAGAGTGAGCCAGATGCCACTCGCAAGCTTTGCAGGATTCATCACTTCTGAATCACAGTTGATTATGCCTGAAGATGGTGGATGAGTTACTAAAATTCTTGGAATTTCACCTGCTACCTGAAAGTTCACAGCACAGAAATACAGGAACATGCTTATAATTTTCAAAGGCATATGGCAACCACTGCCATACCAGCAGGAAAAATCCACTTACTAAACTGTGAGAAAGGAAATATCCTGCTTTTAATATTAATTATTGGAAAATTATAAAATGCCAAGCAGTCATAAGGTCCTTTCTAATTTCATTCTGATGCTAATTTATCATACAGCACTGAAATCCACAATGAAGTCTAAACTAGGCTCAACTTCTACTTCATATACTAGTTGAGATCTACTGCCTGGTCTTTGAGAGCTTGACTATCATTGCTTAATTTTAGGGCTTTATGTACTTTCATGTCCAAATCCTCCATAGGAGGAGATTCACAGAGTTTGAATGTCAAGAATCTATGTGGAAGAGCAGATGTGAGAAGGAACTGCATACAAATTACAGATCAGCTAGGAAAGAGTTGCACAGCATCAATGAGGCTATGTATTTCCCATTTCCTTCTTAATGAAGAAAGGATAAATCACTAGAGTTGCACATATGCAGATTTTGCCCCAGACTGAATTTGCTTTTAAAACAAACACCTCAAGTTTTAGTAAAGATAAAGTATTAACTGGATTTTATAGGGTTAAATTACATGATTTTATAGGGTTAAATTACATGCTTCTGCAGATTCCCAAATCCATTTGAGTTGTGTGTTCAAACAATGCCAGTGTAACACACTACGCTGATACCTGCAACTGAGTCATTCTCTCCTGACTAGTTATGAAACAGGTGAGAGTCCATAGCTTAAGAATATTTAATGAAGATATTATGTAGGGCTTTGCATTTTTAAGATCTTCAAAAGTCAGTCCTTGTCGATAGCATGGTGGCTGTATACCTTACACACAACCAGATATTTTTTAGAAGAAAACCCTCTTAAGACTTTATCCTTGAAAACCATTTAAGAATATTCTCCATGTACCTGTATGTGGTTTCACTAATGTCAACAGGACAACACAGATTTAAGCTAAATCTCCATTCAGCTGCTTCTGCTACATCAGGGCCTACACTGTTTTTTTAAGGATTGATGTATGTTGGTGGTGTCAATTCAGTAAACTTGCACAAGATTATATTATACTTAAAAGTAACCAGGCAGTTTCATGTATTATCCGTTTTTAAACAGGTGCAAAGACCGACTATTCAGTGTCATCACATGCATTAAAATAAGGCTGACTGGCCTGTGTTAATAGTATGCAGTCCTTCATGAGCTGAGGTGACAGAATATAGAGAAAGCTGGAGTGTTTGAAACATATTATAGAATAGAGGTTAGAAAGGATAAAGCAAAAAGAAAATATGAGGTTGGAAGGATAGGAGCCAGGCCAGGGCCCAATTTAGCAAACCCATCTATAAAGCACTCATTCTGCATACAAGTCATCTACTATTGAGATGATGACACCAAATGATCCAGTTGATCTGTAAAGAAAATGAATAGCCCAGAGAATTGAATGACCTACATGTTAGTTAAACCTTTTGTTTTCATCTGGAAAATTGAAGTCATTGAGATTTCCTATAAATTAAAAAAAAAAAAAAAAAAGGTATGGAATAACCTTGCCTGCCCCTCTTAAACTCATTTGTATTTCAGAAAGTCCCTGAAACAGTTCTAAACATAACAGAACATTTTTTTTAATTAGGAGGTCAGTGTATCTTCTCGCAGAATAGAATTCTGCACCCTTGGATTCCTGCTCCTTGTCAACTGTAAATGTAAAAAATGCAAAGTTTTAGCTAAACAAGCAGAAAAAGTGAAAAGACAGGCAGCCTCAAACAACTGCCTTTGCTGTGAAACCGCTGACCTGGGCCTCCAACAACATGGCAGTGGTAAAAACAAAAAGGTGTTATATGCTTTGTAGTATTAAGAATAATGGTGGGAAATTCATGATACCAAAGCATGCAGAATGAAGGGCAGAAAAGGTTTTACAGTAGTACTGACAAAATACGAGAAGTCTGGTTTTGGTTGACCTTAACATTAGTACAGCATGATATGAATTAAACAAACCAATGTTAACCTTATCTGCTGAGTTAATTTTGTTCAGATATGCCGATCCTTCCAGGTGGATTTAAATTCACACAGTCCTCTAAGGAAACACTTGCTTCACATTAAAACAAAAATGCCTTATGCCTAATTAATCTTGATGCTTAGGTTTCTCAAATGAAACTATTGCCTAAAGCTAATGTTTGCTGTACGTGATAATGGCAAAAAAAGGATCAGAGGAAAAGCAAAGAGGCACACGTAAGCTGAGTTTTCATATATATGGGTTCCGATATGTTAGTCTAAACATTTAAGTGGTGGAACATTTGAAAAAATTTAAAATTGAATGGCTGCACCAAACACCCAACTTCATTGCAGTTGCTCCTGACCTGCAGTGGAGAGTCCCAAAACATTTGGCATCTCGTACATGCATTGCCTTTGATGCCAATGGCTGTGGGAGAAGGGATTACAGCTGCTTTGAAATCCCTCTCTCTCCTGGCAAATCTATGTTGACTATAACCACAAAGAATAAAAATAATTAAATGGAAATTTTAGCAATGTATGAAACGAATATTTTTTTAGATCCATTCAACACAGGTGGAGATATATGGCTTTCTGCAGTATCAGCATGACTTCCCACCTCCTAAATTAAATATAATACGTCACAGTCCTCAAAAAGCTATTCTTTTTCAGTATTCATTTCTAGAGAACCATTGTGATGCGTGATATAGTGGGTTTCAATCAGACAGAGATGTGCTAATAAACTACTGCATTATCATTTCATAGAACAACCAGGTTTTGCTAATTTGTTTCACACCAAACTTCCTAGCTTTAATTAGTAAGAGGAAAATATCCATTCAATCTGATTAAAGATCCCCAGGTACACTCAGGTCCGTCTGAGGAGGTTCTTGTGAAGATTATGATAATGAGTAATTACATTAGGCTAAAAGCTGTTTTTATTCCATTGTCTAGAATGAAGAACTTGAACTGATTCCTCTCAGGAAAGAAAAAAGGATGAAATATTAAATTATAGGCAAATTCTGGTTGGATAGTAAAATTTACCTCTGCGTTTTCTCTCTACTGTTTTTTTTTAAAAAACTCTTTTCCATGGCACACGCTCATACCCTGTGTACGTAGGACAGCAGAACCTCTCTCCTGCCTAAGACTGACAGTGACCGTCTCCCTGGAAGTGTTCACACACTCTGTAGTGGGGTTTTTTTCTTTCTTTTTTTTTTTTCTTTTTCTTTTACAGGCTGCACCTCTTTGATAAGTACTGACATTTTTGACCTAGATCTAAAAGGAAAGACATTACAACAGCACCCTTAACTGCTTAGGAAACATGAATACATTTCTCAGATGTTAATTTTAGTGGCACTGAGCTCTCATGCCAAGTCAGATGCTTGATTTAAGGTTTCGTACAACTGAGAAGTACAGTCATAAAAAGGCACTTTCAGCTGACCTTATTTTTTTCTCAGAGACTTTTAATCCCTCATTACTAAGAAGGAGAAGATGAAAGAAGCCCTCTCAGAAGTGAGGGTACACCGGGGCAGGCTTGCCATCTACCACATCCCACAGAGGAAAGGACAGCCTGGGCAGCACACAGGTTACCCACATACAGGCTGAAAGAGATGCACACCACGGTCAGCCCCAGCGTCTCGCCTATCCAGACTGGAGATCAACAGTTCCCTTCTAAGTTATGCTCACAAAAAAAAAAAGTTGGGGGAGGGATGCATGCTTGCCTGGGCCTTACCCTATTGTGGTATTTTGACAAGACTAGGTTCCTACCTAGATTTAGGAACACCAGAATTGTCACCGGTCCACTGGTCCAGACAAAATCTGAGTGCCACTCATAATCCTATTTTTGTTTTTAAAAGGGAATAATCTTCATCTTCTTGGCAGCGGTGGCCAGGATGCTGGAATGAGTGTAAGAGCATGTGTGTGTCCGTGTTTGTGTGTAACCAGAGAGAAAGAACAGACAAAAGGTATTATCCAAAGTGCCTTTCTCATAGACGTTCACTCTGGTGGGACGAAGAGCTGCTCCCTGCATGCCTTGTATGGATTAACCTCGTAGCTGGTTCCATGATTTCTTATTACCATAGAAAAATGGATCAGGATGCATCCTTAAGGAAGATATCTAACAAGTGCTCTAAGTAAAAACAAGATCTGTGGACAGTATTGCCTTATTAATTTTTAATGATTTTTGCATATCATGCCAAATTATGCTTGGACACACAGCACGTGTTAGGTAGGATAGCAGTGGGGAAAGAGTTGGATGAGAGGAAGTGGGAAGCGAGCTGGTTCTTTGAACTACTTGCTTCCAGACCCTTCAGCTGCCTGAAACTGTAAAATGTATCTAAAGTGGTTAAGGAGTCATTAAAGACATATACCCTCCATTGCAGTGTGCAAACGCTATATACATTAGCATATTTTTTAAGCAATCTGTTATCCCTGGGACAGATGGAAACAAATTTCCTATGGACAGATCCACCTTCTCTTTGTATTGGTTCTGCATTTACTTCTGCTTTAAAGGGCAAGCTCGTATTTCAATGTTACCAGGTCACTGTCAATGTCACCTAGCTTTGCACCAGGATAAAAAGTGTTCATTACTGAAACTGCTGTTTCTCCAAATGACAATACTGCCCTGTGGAGGTACTCTGCTGTGTCTAGTTTTGTTGAGAGCAGAGAGGCTGCTGAAAAGGCTGCTCTATCCACAAAGGCACTTTCTGAGCACCAACAGCCAAACTCTCATTCATGGTGCTGAGTTGTTTGATCACAAACAAGTGCCCACGACAACCTTGCTGCAGGCTTCTAGATGGCTGTGAGACTCAATACCAAAATCCTTCCCCAGAAAGGCATTTTTAATGAGTTGTTATTTATTACAGGATTTTAATTTTCCTGAGGTGGAATGCTGGTGTATCAGCTTCGATGAAGCTGACATCTGTGGTTATTCTGATTCATTTGGAGTGGACTCATGTCTGTGTTTGCCAAAATCCACAGCTGTTTTACCCAAAGTAAAATCTCCTGTGGAAGACTGGTGTTTGCAGGTCCAGTTATTCAGTCAAATGGAGATAGGCCTTTTCAAAGGCTTTCAGGCAGATCCCTATAAACACAGAAAACCAAAAAGCTATACTGTGACTGACAGTGAAAGCTAACTTACTGCACAAGAAACATATCCATGGAATCATGCTTTCTACCCCAAAAGCTCTTGTGCTGATTACTTTTCTTTTGATGTAAAGGCCTCCCATTGTGCATTGCTATCTCTTATCAGTCAGACGTTCTTTCCAAACAAAAATAATCGAGTGAAAGTTCTGGACACTCAGATAAAGCCATTTCTTTGAAAGAAACAAAATTTTCCCACCTAAGGTGGCGAAGAAGAGAGAAGAGAAAAGATCTGAGTAAAGACATTATATGAAAGGCATTATACCCAAAGAACTGTGCAAGAAGCCCCACTTTCTCTGAAGTGACCTTCACTGCCTTCTGGTACCAGACTATAGCAAAACAGCATCTCGCTTAGGAAAAAGAATTGGTTTATCGCATGGCAATAAACTCCTTGCAATCGAGCTGTGAGGAACTACAAGACATCCAGCAACTTCCTGGCTTCCAGGAAGGGCTCCTCTTCAGCAGGAGGAGTCATTTGTAGCTGCTGAGTTTTAAGGCTCTTTTAAGGAACTTTTTCTCTAAATGCTTTAATCTTTATTGAGTTAAAGTGGTTGCCGGGACAGAGAATGGTGGTAGTTTCAGCATGTCAGTTCCCTTCAACTCACTGGAGGTAATTAGAAATCTATTGAGATAAAATGGGTACCTACTATGTAAGATGGAATGGGAACCTCATTAAAAAGCTTCTTGTAAAATAAGCAGTCTAATTATGGCCATTGAATTAAGACAATAGGAAAAAACAAAAACAGTGCCTCAGGTAATTACCCAGAGATTTCTCACAATCTCCTTGCACCTGTGGTTTTGTAGCTCTTTGGACTAGGGATTTTTACTGTACAGACTATGCACTTGTACAGAATAAAACCAAACCAAAACAACAGCCCAGCTTGGACTGTTCTTCTATTGTTTCATTACCTTGACTGAAATATAGCTTTAGCTATATTGGTTTGTTTTGGTTCTTTATGGTTTGGTTTGTATTTGTTTTTTTTTTAATTGGTTTTTTTTTTCACTTTTTTTACAGGAATACTGAACTCTTCCTTAGGTCTTAGCAATTTTCTAAAAAGGGCCAGTATGCAAAGTTGTTCCAGATGCAAAAGAAGAGATGGAGAAGAGCAGAAAGCCTTAGCTACCCCAAATAGACCATTAGTGGTTATTAGATGGCATGTTATGCAAGTTCATGTCCTCCATAAATTTCATGGGTCAGGTAGCAAATTGGCTTTGAGTGCAGCTTGGGCTATGCAGGTCACTTTGAACTAAAATTTCTGTGATTCAACAGTCTCAGCTGGCCTCTCAAATGGCCAATGTATTTCCTCATATAGGAAAAGGAAAACATGTACACATCACTGAGAAATTTTTAGGATCTTTCATTCAATACACCCACAGTGAAAAGCAAAAGGAGAGAAATGATGAATGTAATAAGTACTCTGAAGACACAGTATCACACATAATTATTTTTTCAACAAAGAGGTTTTTTTAACTGTTCTAAAAATAGCATTGCTCTTTACCCTTTTGAATTAATAAAGATCAAATGACAAGCAATCTTTGTGAATGAACTACCAGAAGGTATTGCAGTAGTTATGAAGCAATGTGTTCTGTAGGAAACAAGCAGTTTTAAGGATGTCCAGATATAGCAGACCAATTGGGTATGCAAAAAACTTAATTAAAATTAGCAATAATTCCTTAGGCCATTTCCTCTTAAGTAACTATTCTGCATCTTTCAAATTCCTACATGATCTACTCTGACAGTTTTGGAAGGCTTGCTCTTTTTAACAGATTGCAGTCTAACCCCAAAATAAACATTTAATAAAAGAACATTTTTAATGGAACAGTTCATTTCATCTTCTAGTGGAGCCTTATAAAAACACATTCAGTTTAGAAACAAATAAAAGCCACATTATTGAAGGCTCCTCTTTAGGAATTAAGATTTTCCATTTATTTTTCTTTCAAAAAAGCTCTGTAGTTATTCCATTGGCTTTCATGAAGGCATTGTTGATACAAACCTGATTTTTTTTCCAATTGCTCACAAGTCTTTTTCTTCTCTTTACCACTTGTTTTTTTCTGCATTACTTCATGCACAGTAATTATGGTAGTATTGGATCTGGTGTTTTCTTAAAGATGGTAAGCACCAGCCTGTGCAACTTATTTTACTATTTGGATACAAAAAGCCTGAGACATGCAAACTGTCTGCTGGCATCAGTATTCTGTCACATTTCATCTAGAAAAGGTCAGGGTACTGCTATTCACTTTAACTATGGAGGAATCTTTCATCTCACATCTCTCTAGCTAAGTCTGACGAGGGTAATCAAGGGAGCACTTTCACAACTGAAACACTTTAACTTAAGAGAGATTTAAAAAGGAAAAATATAAAAAGTGTTACATTCCACAATTCTGTATTGCAGAAATTTCTAGAAAACAGTGGCTTTAAACACAATTTTCGTAAAAAAAGTGTTGGAACAAACGCTGTTTGAATACACTGCTTTTAGGTTTTGTTACATGGGCTATTTAAGAATTACTGAGAAAAGGAAGAGACAGTTGCCGCACATGTAATTGCACCTCTGAACAGGGCTTTCTCAGAGACAGCTGAAAGGAGAATTCAAGCTGTTAAAAGCTCTCTAGAAATGTCATAGGCACACAAAAAAAGAAAAAAGGCAAAGTATTCTCTGAGGGGTACCATGTCTTTCTGTGGGGAAAAAGCATCTAAAATTACATAAGTACATCTGTAGAGGACACAGACACTGCAACCTCCCTTCATAGTAACACTGAGGGCAAACCAAAGAGTGGGTATTTTTGGAAAGGATCCTGCCCTACCCAGCACACCATGGAGTGCCCATATCCACTGCTCCTGACTATCTTCTCCCCTGATAATATCACTGCTTCTGTGACCCCATTTCCGTTAAATGCAGCTTCATGCTATTTTTGACAAAGAGGAAGATTCACTTTTCTGATTAGTATACCTCTTGGCAATACTTGTGAGTTGAGGAGGACAAAAGGGACCAGGAAGCCTTGAAAACATGATTAAATGCCTCCCCCACTACTGGAAACATGGGAAATTGCAAATGAAAGACTTCACCATATGTTTTTATTCAGGTAGGCTATAACTTTGCAGAAATGCAAGAACAAAAAATGATGTCAACACGTCAGACAACAAGACATTTTAACATCTCAAAATTGTCAACCATTTTGTTCGATATTTTTCTAAGAGCAGCAACTCAAAATGATAAATGACTCAGTATAGCTATTCTTAGAGCTTATTTAAGTTCCCTTAAATTAGGAGAAAGTAAATAGTGCCCCCACCCAAAACAGTGTCTTCTTTTCCACAAGGGTGTGTTTCTGTTCTTGCCTTCCTGACCATTTGTTTACGAACTTGCTCACTTGTGACATTTCTACCACTAAGATTAACTAAACTTGAAGTTGAATTCTCATTTCTAGCATAATTTTTAATTCTTCCCCCATTTCCTTGACATCCCTATTTTTAAAAATGAGGTGGCAGAAAGGAAGTTTTCCTTGTGATTCATCATAAAGAGAAGTTAATTATTTTATGGATACTATTCCTCACACTCAATTATTGTTATTTAATGGGTCAAGGCCTGCATTTTTATTAGGACTAAGCCAATACTAATTTTTCTGCTGGTGTGCTCTAGAAATCAGGTGTTCTAAGTCCCTGAAGGCATGACAGAATTGCTCTTTTACCTTGGGACTGCTCTGATACAGAGAACTGAAACTGGTCATGATTCAACTCAATCACCTCTTTGCTATCCTGCAACATGGCACCCTTGATATCCTTCCTCTGATTAGTGTGCAACTGGGGTACTAGGAAGCACGTATCTTTCTGATTTGGGATTTAGGCACAGCTACATAGGCATCTGCACTAAGAAAATTCATTTCTTTACAACAATGAGCCTTTTAGCTTAGTACTGCTCTTTTACAATTTAATCTGTCCCTGCTGTTCACTTTGTAGTCAAAGGTTATGTCACACACATAGGTTGCTCACTACACCCATTGCAGGAATGCTCCTTTCACCACGATCTTCCAGTGCATCCATTTTAGCTCACCTGCTTTGTTTCAAGTCTAGCTGACACACTAGTGGAAAGCCATTGTACCACAGGGACTGGGAGAACTGCTTGACATGCAGTTATCTCAGATAATGCCCTAATCACACTTCTAAGTTGCTTTCTCTCTCAAGTAGATTAACTTAATTTTGCATGTTTGTCTTTTTTTCTTCAGCATTTACCGATCATGTCATTGCTTTTACTGCACACGCATTCAACTTCAAACTGTCCTGCTGCCCATTCAGTTTGTATTTATTTTTCACTTTCCTGGTGACAGGATTAGCTTTCTTATATGTCTACTAGACAACTTTCTTTGACCCGGAAGAGCCACAGTTGCTGTCAAAATCCAGCTCCTCGTTCAACTAAACCTCACAACCTTGCCAATTTCCTCTGTCAGGAGCTCTGTTCCACTTCAGCTAAGGCTCAGAGCAGAAAGGAGAATACTATTTTTCTTGCAATTACTTTCGAGGTCAGTAATGGGGTCATCAGTAATTAACATCTAGAACATTTCTGACCGTTTCTGTTTTTATTAAAACAGGGAAATCTGACATTCTTCTGCTTTGGGGTGGGTTACATGTTCTTACCTATTAAAAATCAGGAGACTAACACCCACTACTTCTAAACTAGGTGGAAATCATCAACTTTTGCTTTTAGAATGAGAGCTGCTGCTTGCTGCCTTTTACCCCTCCAGTGTCCTGAAAAGAAAATGACAGAGTAGCACATCTTTCTTTTCTGCCTGATGGATACATTTTAATTAAAGTTGAAATTAAAAAAAGAAAAAAAATGAGTCAACTATAATAAGAGTATTTATTTATTTTGTGAGAACTAAGTCAAATAATATAAAATTGCAAGCTACTTTAAATTTCTGAATTCCTTTTTTGCTATAAACAAAGTGCTATCTACAAAGTATAAACGAATTAATACATAACCACCACTTAAAACATGGCAATACCTAACCATTTGGTCATTATTGTTCTGCTCTGAACTTCTTGATATGAAATGTTAAACTAAATTCACAGATATGATTAGCTGGTAATATCTACTTAATCTATTTTTTGAACATGAATGAAAAATAAAACAGAACAGTACTAAAATGTAGTTATATTTCTAAAACTCAAGGCACTCTTGCTGATTCACATTAGGCATCTCACAATTTTGGCACTTCTTAATGTTAGGCCAGAACAATTAATCTCATTGTATTGACAAACCTATACAATGTAGCACCAGCAAATACTTTAATTTAAAGAAAAAAGAATTATTTATTCCAATTATGAAATTGAAAATCATCTTCTAACTAAAGAGATTAAAAATCTTTCCAGTTTCCTTGCATGGCTAGGTCAACATGGAGAAGTGCAGAGAAACAACCCCACACACCAATATATGCTGGGGGACACGCAGCCAGAAAGCGGCTTAGCAGAACAGGACCTGGAGGTCCTGGCGAACACTAAATTGAACATGTGCAATGTGCCCTTGCGGCAAAGAAGGCTAATGGTAGCCTGGGCTGCATTAGACAAAGTATTGCCAGCAGCTTGAGGGAGGTGATCCTTCCCCACTACTCAGCACTGGTGAGGCCACACCTGGAGTACAGTGTCCAGTTCTGGGCTCCCCAGTACAAGAGAGACATGGACATACTGAAGAGAGTCCAACAAAGGGTCACGAAGATGATGAAGGGACTGGAGCCTCTCCTTTGAGAAAAGGCTGAGGGAGCTGGAACTGTTCAGCCTGGAGAAGAGAAGGCTCAGGGGGGTGTCATCAATGTATGTAAATACCTGAAGGGAGGGTGCAGAGAGGACAGAGCCAGGCTCTTTCCAGTGGTGCCCAGGGACAGGACCAGAGGCAACGGGCACAAACAAACAGAAGAGGTTCCCTCCGAACTTAAGGAAACACCTTTTTACTGTGAGGGTGGCTGGCTGAGTCCTGGCACAGGTTGCCCAGAGAGGCTGTGGAGTCTCCATCTTTGGAGATATTCAAAAGCCATCTGGACACGGTCCTGGGCAAATGGTTCTAGATGGGCCTGCTTGAGCAGGGGGATTGGACCAGAAGACCTCCAAAGGTCACTTCCAACCTCAGCCATTCTGTGATTATTGATTGCAAGTAAAGACAAATTTCCCATTTTTTCTGATCAATTGTTCTAAGAGCAAATTTTCAGCAGCAAACTGCCCTCATTGTTAGGAGGTAGCATTTTATTTCCAATCTGAATATTTCAAATTTCTATTCTCAGCAGTTGGATCTTGAATTATTTTTTTCCACAGACACAAAGATGGGTTACTCAGGTTTCTCCCCAGGAAAAGAGAAAACTAATTAGTGTTATTACTGATTCTGAAATGCTCATATAATAAATCTGTTCCCTAACTGTGTTCACTGGCACACAGATGCCAGCCACCACATTGAACAGATGAATGACCAATCATCTTTTTATTTTCTTCCTTGGAAACGGTGAAAATTACCGAGAAAAGTGAATGTTGTTAAGTTTTTTCCAAAGAGATTATTTTGAAATTACTCCTAAATTGAAATCATAAGCAGAAGTAATTTGAGATTGCTTCAGTTGTGCTATAAAAGATTCCAAACAGGGGTAATTTTACATCTTTCAGGTTCAGAGATCTGAAGAATGGGCCTCCCAGTGTGCTGACATTTTCCACACACTATATGAGGACTGGGGGTAACAATGGAGTGATTCCTTCCTCACTGTTATTACACTGCAACTTGTCAAGCAATTATCTCTGACAGACGCACAAAGCAGAAAGATCACACCCTTCCATACTCCTAGTGCTGAGGTTATGATGAAAAACAAAATCTAAAATACACAGAGACAAGACACAGACAATATGACACAAGGTTGTCATTCACTCATGAACGTTTTTTCAGGAGGGCGCTAATTCACATTTTTTAAGGCCCACTGAAACATTCTTGAATTAAAAACATTCTCAATAGATTCCTTTGCCATGACAACAGCTTGGAGGAGGTTTCAGAACACTTTTATGATACGATTCTTGTGCTGTGCCATATTATTTTCATGCAATTGTGGAGTGTGCTGAAAGAAAAATATTAAAGTGTTTGCATCTTTATGGTATAGTGTGTGGCAATAACAATCACCTGTTCTTGTGTTGGTCTCTGCTGCATGCTAGAAGTGACCTTGATTCTGCTCTACAGTCTTTGATTTCAGATGCGTAACTCATATCATGGCCAGTTAGCCAACAGTAAAAAGTTCATAGCATACCCAACTGCCTAAATGCCCTCAAAACCAAATCGGTTCTTTTACAGGAAACAACACTGTATTTAAATGCAAGTTGACAAAAAGTCCCAAAATCATGGAACTTCTTACCTGTGAAAAGTATGAACAATTTTCCTATGTTGCAACATACCTCTTGTATTTGTTTTCTGTATTTGAAAGGACAAATGCTACATGTATTTGTCCTATGCCTCTACAAAAATACTTCTTTAGCACATTCTTGAAGAAATCACATAAACTTAGTCGCAGCAAACTCTACGGGCATCCTGCCTCACACTCATGCAGAAGTGATCTATAACTTGATGACCTAGTCTTTGGGCATTTTGTGTGTTTAATAATTACATGATCCAGTTCATAACAGGATGGCATTCTTAATCATTGAAAATATTAGGAAAAGTAAGCAGAGATTGTTGTTGTTTGAACAAATAAGCACTTTGTGATAGAGCTATGTCTTCTTTTTCTGTGCTCTAAAGTCGTCTTCTGCATCTGCACATTTGATAAATGGATGAGATGTCAGGTAATTTACTCCCTAGTCTAAGGGAAGTTTTGCATACTACCCAAACTTTTTTTTACTACCGACTCTCTCCAGTGATATAGATTAACAGGGTATCACCGTGTTTGACAGTCAAGGAAAAATGATGTTCTAAGATTTTTTTATTATGAGCATATTTCATCGATATTTTATTTGTGTCTCACAGCAAACTAATTCTGACTTACAGTATGTGCTCTTTTAAAATTATCAGAAATACTATGAAGCTGTCAAGCTTCAGCTGCTTGATTTGAGGGAAGTGTTAAGTCATTATTTTAACTGTACTGTCAGTATAGAGCTCTTCTTATTGTATAGGACACAAAAAAAAAAAAAGAAAAAAAGAAAAAAGCTTAATCAGACTGCAAGGAGACTGCTCCATAAACCTAAGACATCAAAACTTTAGAACTGCATGTTTAGAAATAGCAGCATCCTCTGTGACATATACAATTTTTAAGACTTCCTATGAAAAAATGTGCAAATTATATATACATTTCTGGCTTGCATCCAAAATCAAAAAGATTAACCAAATCCAAAGAGTTGGAAAACCACGTAGAAATCAACAGTGGTCCTCTTCAAAATTAGACTCCAAATATTGAAACGCCAAAGCTTCTCTTGTTCACCAAGGCTCAGCTTCCAAATTTGTTCAGATCACCTAGCATCTGATCCATTCCCTACAGAGCAGGGAATCCCTACTAACAGCCCCCAGTTAATATAGGAGAGCAAGGGCGTGCTTGCATGGCCAACCCTTGACAAAATGGCCTGGTAACCAGGGCTTTTAAGAACATCTAAGCAGGTGTTTTCCAAAAATTACATTAAAGAGGAAGACAATCATTAGCTGGGGAGTTATAAAGAGTCTTTCAAAACAAGGAAAGCATAAGCTTCAAAGAAGTGTAAAAGAAACATGGAAATTCATAACACTGAGGAGAGACCTGGGAGTGGGGACAGCAGCAGACAAAACCAGGTTTGTCACTGCCAGCAGTTGTCCCACGGCATCATGAACCACCTCCCCACATAGCACAGTGGTGAACCCGCACCCTGCTAGAGAAGTGACAGTGTGGGGCACAGCGCCTGGGGACCCACATCGGGGTGTGCCTGGAACCTCATGGGGGTGGTCACTGGTTGATCCTGCATAGTTCACTGATTGCCAGAAAATTGAATGTTGCTAATAAATTAATAAACTTCTTTCATCCTGACTTGGTTTGAACTACATGAACTGACCAAGCAATTCTCCGTGACGGGCATGTACGGGATCCCGTCTGCCCATCTTGGCCATCTCAACTTTGCCTAAATTTTAAGCACGTAGTGAACCTGTTTTCCTGAGTACCTTAATGAGCTATGTAGTGAATAGAAAGAGGTAGGTGCCTTTAAAGGTCTCTCTGTCTAATTTAGGTGCAGGTACTCCAGTGGATATGATCTTCCTCTGAGGATCTTCACAGACATGTGCCTATATAAGGTACCTTTGCCTTACATCTTGACTAGGTGCCCATATGACTGAGATTTAAGTTAGGTACATGTGAAACTGGACTGGGTTTTCACCTCAGGTTAGGTGAGATGAATGAAGGTCTCAATGCAGAGAACTATAACATCTAAAATAACTCTAATCCTACATTTTATCCAGCTGGAAGTTGCCCAGTATCTTCAACTACTGATTTCAGTGCAATAGATGGCTTGAATTTTAAACCAAGGCTTTAATTTTGAGGCATTTGCTTTCTGTGAGCAACTGAGAAGACATCAAAAAAGGCATCAACAAATATAAAAACTGTGTGTGTAGTTTGCTGATGAACACCTTCATAGGCAAAGACAAGTGTGTTACAGTTGATGCAGTACCTGCTCTCTCACCTCTTACATTTCAGTCTGTACATCAGAATGTTACAAGGATGTTGTTAAGTCCCGAGACACTGGAGATCTTTTTCAGAAAACCTGACAGGTCCTTAATTATATATGTCCTGGAGGACACTGGTACAATACCAATTTTGTTTCCTTGGTTACTAACTCATGTAATCATAATGTATATATTCTACCACAGCATTATTATGACATGCTAAAGAAAGCATGTCATTATTCAGGCTGGAAAACACTTAATAAAAAACAGCTGTACATGACTTTAGATTATTTAAATTATATCAAGCATTCTCCTTTCATTTGACTTAAAGAAAATGGTAGGAGTAAGTCAGAGAATGCATATGAACTAAATCAGGATTACACACATCATATTTTTTTGGCAGTGTTCTCTTTATAATCAGCTGTATACAGTGGTATTTCAGAAGCACTGATAAGTGCCAATGTCTTGTTATGAGTACTGTATGAACACAAAAAAGATTCAGTTGGCCAGAAGTAGCTTGATAGATGCTTGACCTCTTCACCAGGAAAGGAAAAAATGTCTCAGATTTGTAACAAAAATATTTGCAACCTGAAGCTTTCATTATCATACAATAAAATACTTTGCTTACCTCACCTTTTTCCCCTGTTCACTGCTACCTCATGGTAAAAGGATGATAACTGTTTTTTTACTCTTACTGAATAGACTTTGTCAATGCCTGTTTAGCTATAAGGTGGTTTCTAAAGTCCAGACGGATGTCTGCAAAGAGCACACCTCAGAAAAGCCAGACTTAAAGTGAAAGTTTACCATGAGCTTTGTAACTTTATCACATTTTGGGAGCTATGAAGAAATGTAAAAGAAGGTAAGGGGATAAGTATGATCCACAAAGTTTGAATGGATGTGTGTCAGAGCAGACAAACTCCATTAATTCCTACTGCAAGCAGAGATTCACTTTCCACGGAATAAGGTCAACGGACAACAGCACTACTGATGACAGCATTTTCCAATTTTTTTACACCTCATTTGGGGACGGGGGAGTGGTGGTGAGTTGTTCACCTGCTGAGGAGTCAGCCACAAAATAGCTCCATCTGCTTTCTGGCTGCATTCGGTAGTGCTGAATGCAGTACAGTATTTGTTCTTTTTTTTTAATGACTTCTGTTCATTTTCCAAAGGTTTTCCTTTATCCTTCTTTGGAATTAACTTAGAACCAGTTGAAGATCACTTCCTTACTTATAAAATATACAAAAGATTTTCTATAAAATGTTGGATGAAAAAATCACTACAAGTGAGGCACCACTGAGATCCCATTGCTGCAGGGTTTCTTTTGCCTGTCCAAATTCACCTTAAAGAAAAAAGTCCTGAGGAAGAATCAATTGTAATGCAGTTTCCTTCATACATACTCCAAAGTGAATCAAGCTTTCTTGATAATTTCATGGATAAAAGACTTTAACTTGTGAAAAAGCGATCTTTGACAAAGGGCTTTTTGACAGCCAAAGAATTTAAAACACCTGCTGAAGAAAAAGATGAAAAATTTATCAAGCAAAAGTGAAATTAGCATCATGAATGCAAGGGGTGAATTAACAGAATAGTGACACTGGGGGGGGGAATTCAAACCCTCCAACTTTACGTACCTAGACATCTGTGTCTAGGGTATGGGTATAGTTGGTGAAAAGAAATGAGCACTATTTTCCAAGGTAGATGTCAGACTAGATCAAATACATTGTTTGGAATACACTCAGAAATAAAACAAGACAAAACCACCACTGTACAGTGGTGCAGCCTTGTTGCCTAAAACTGAGACCAAGGCAATATTAAAGTTCCCATCACTACTTAATGGGACATGATCAAAGAAATATTTTGGTACTGAAGGAAGCAGTGTTCACCGATAGATTTGGAATCCCAAAATGATGTTTTTGGGGAAAGGATTATGGCAGTAGCAAGCAAAATATAAAGAAAGAAAGTCCTAGTAGTTTCTGATATTGAAAGCTAATGACACTAAGCAGACAGACTGTGAAAATGGTATTTATGCCGAGCTCAAACTTAGTAATAAATAAATTCCACATATGTTAACATTCACATAGAAGAGACATTCTTGTAAAGAAATCTGCACATTAGATGTTTGCATCATCTTTGTTTTGTGATCTTGAACAAAATTTTTATTACCTAAAAAGATTAGTTCCTCAGGTGAGGTGCAGCAATCGGATCAATGTGGCATGCTTGCACCAGGTGGGAAATACAACAGCTTTTAGCTCTGCCTGTGTTGGGATGATTACACTATGGCTTAGACTGGCTGCTCCTTAAAGCGATGAAGGGATGACTTTGGGCTCCTGCAGGAATGAGGGAAGGTCTGTGAGGGAGAGGGAGAAGAGCATAAGGGAAATAAGAAGGTAATAGCATGTAGGTTCCAGCTTGGAAAGTGAGAAGGGAAACTACATTTCTCCTTCTGTGCATAAATGTAGGTCTGCAATGATAGCAGCTGTCACTGCCATTGATGGGTGGTAACGGAGCCAACTAGTCTGGAAATTTCTGCCTAACTCACTGAGTAGCTTTCTGAATCTATATGAAAGACACACAGTTTAAAGCCCATTAAAAGACTCTCTGGATAGCTTTTTAAGTATTTTTGAATGTTTTCCTTTGAAAGACTTTCATAAATCAAGACATTATTTTTATTATTGAGGATGTTCTGTAATCATTGAGCAATTTTCAAGCCTCAAGTCAGACAAACACATAAAAAGTCAGTCAATAAGAAAGTTAAAATGAGGATAAAAGCGTAAATAGATGTGGCATTGCTGATTTTCTAGACTGATTTTCTTAGTAAAAATCCATGATGCAACAATACTTTAAAAACTTACTATTCAAAGATACAGAAATTTAGCCGAATGGTTTAATGTCCACAATTGAAATTCACAAGCAATGCTGCCACTCTCTCATAAGAGAGAATGTAAAATTTCCTGTGAATAGATTCTGCAATCAAGCCCCTTTCTTGATGGGTCTGCTTTTTTTGCACTTAGGGAGGAGGTTAGCAACCACTTTGTGCCAATATAAAGTCTTCCCAAAAGTACTAATGACAAATTAGTGTTTTTGATGGCAGAAGCATATATAAATATGGTCAAAACTGTAACTAATATAGAAATGATTGTTTTATAAATATAATAAACAAGGCTTTCAATTTTCAGTAACCAGAAACAGAATTATAGAGATGGAAATGAACAAGTTTTACTAGTGACCGTTCCCTATAGTCAAGAAAAGTAATGATGTTGGATTATACACACTCCATGGATGATTGCTGCTCAATGACCTAAATGGCCTTAAAATACTATGTCACCCTATCAGTAACTCCTAAAGAGAATCACTGCTTTAAATTCTGTGTTGAGACTTTTGCATCCGAATCTCTAGGAGTAAATATCTAACTCGATACCACTAGTGAAATATTCTTTATTTTTCTTGGGTTCTGGGTAAAAAGGTTTCTATTCAAAACAACAAAAGCTTAAGGCTATTAACTATCAAGGCTCTTCTCTCTTTCTTTATCATTACATTGATACATTTTCCTTTTTTGGCAATGACAATCTTTGTGTAAACAACATTTGGAGGTCTGAGCATATTTATGTGATTTATTTGATGACTGCAGCCACCCTCCTTTTATTGGACATGATTTGTTTTAACAGAATCTGTGTTTGAAGCTACTTCTATTTTGCAAAATGCCCCTTTCCTCCAGAAGACAGTGCATTGGGTGGGTGACAATGTGCACTTCTGTACTGATGAGATAACATTAAATAGCGGAAGTATTGTGTTTTATCTACTTTGTACTGCTCATTTCTCATAAAAAAAACAGTTATTTAATTAACAATTAACTTGTACACTTGTGTTCTAAATTAGTTTACACATACATACTAGAGGCAGTGGGAGGGGAATAGGATGAACAAAATTTCTCCTCTGGTATCAGGGAAGGTTTAACTTACCACTAATTTTTTTTCTTGGTACCAAACTGTGCTATACAAACTAGTCTCTAAGTTTGGATTGACACATTTTTATCTTCATCTTTAAAGACCTTCTTCACTAGAAACAGTTGATGTGGTAAAGAAAAGGTGTTCGTGCTTATGAATACTCCCTCATTCTGCAACATGCCCTCCACTCTATTCACTAGATTTGTTATATTTTTATTTTACTTAAGATACTTTTAAATCAACAACTGTCTTTAAATAACTGCTTGCACGGCACTTTGTACATGGAGATCCTTTATGCTACAATTAATTAAACACACTAATAAATATCTAATAGATAGAAAAATAAAAAAGTCACCATGCTCTGAAATGAATTAAAAAGTGGAATGAAAGAAATAAAATAACTGCCATTATAACATTTTTTAACTTTAAGAAGTTGCCTCAGCTGCAAGATGTTCATTATCATCTTTTTTTTCTAGCTTTCCTCTAGCTTCAGTGAAAACAAAGTCACATTTATCTTTTTACTTCTCACTAATGAGTATTCAACTGATCTTCCTAACCTGAAGAGGTACCTGTTTTTAATAGAAGCTGCCAAAACATAAAAGTACATACATCTATCTGTTGCTTCCTCTAGTTCTCACTCATGCCACACACACAAAAACTACAGGCGTGACTACATTTAGAATAATCAACCATAATTCTCTATACATATCATCTCAGCATATAAACAGCCAACCCAGAGAGCAACTTACACTTCTGATATCGTAATAATGGCTTTATATCAGGGATTAACATCAGCACTGTTTTGTTGTCTGGTATGAACGGATGACAATCACAAAACTCTGAATTAGATTCAAGGAAAAGCTTTTTTTAAGAAGGACTGAGATATCTTCCACTGTCCCTCAGTTTGTATAGTTAAAGTTCTATCTTCATAGGGTTAAAATATGAACAGAATGATCTATATTCAGGTTTAAGCAAAATAATGATATAGTTATCTTATTTAAGTATTTCTTAGACAAAGATGTATGTTTTACTAATTAAATTAAATAACCCACGACTTCATTGGGACTTAGGCACATACGGAAATGTTTTGCTAATCTGGACTAAAATTTAAACACATATCAAAAAGAATCCTAGTCCTGTCAATGGGGCTATGGCACTCAAACACATAATTGAAGATGAATGACTGTGTCACATACGGGATAGGAATGAATAGCTAGAAAGAAATTCCTTCTGTCATGAAATTCAGTCTACAGTCACTTGGAAAATACAAAGTAGCCTCTTTCATAAATTTAAAATTAGTTTCTTTTTGCTCCCTTAAAACCAAAACCCATCAGATTTTCAAAAGTGCCATTAATTTCCAGCCTTAATGGACTCGTATTCAGTTTTTACCCACTTCTTTAACCACTTTTATCTTAAATAAAACTTTTTTCATTTTGGTATTCATTCCTCAATCTATATATAGAAGGTGAATAAAATCCCTCCTATGTATCGATCTTTACTTTGCTAAAGTAATTAAGCTAAGTTATTTCAGTAAGACAGGCACTTGGCTCTGCTGAGCAGCTTTGTATGTCTTCTGAGCACTTCTTCCAATTTACATCTCTATACCAAACATGACAATGAATTACAGACAAATTAATTCCATAGTGTACTTCCTCAGTTGATAAAATCAATAATTTCATCAAAGAAATATCAGATTAGTCTGACATTTTTAACCCTTTATGAAAGTCTTCTTGTATTTTATCTCATTTTCCATTCATCTCTATGACTTTGCTTTGCCACCACTTCAAAATTATTTTAAATTTTTGCTTTCTGTAGAGTTCAACAAATAAATACATATTTTCCTGAAAGGTGTTTTTCTCCTATAATGAGATATATTTGCTATTTGTAATATTACTTGTGATGTTATAAGTGTACCAAATGTCCTTGACGTCGAACTTGCAATTTGACATTGCAATCAGATATTCTGATATGGAGATAATCTGCTCCTCTACGTCCCAAGTCAAGTTCTTGGTTTCACTACTTCTTCAGATGCAATAAATTGTTTTTGTTTTGTTTTGTTTTGTTTTTTAAAAAACAAACAAGCAAACAAAAATAAAACCCCCAAGCCATAAATTTACAGACTTTCTCATTAGTCATTCTTCCTCCATGTCTGGGTTCTGAATGATCCTTAGTGAACATTTTTTTAGTCCAGAGTATAGCCAATCCTAACTTTCCCCCTGCCTAATGAAAGCCTTGTCTTCTTTCCTTATTTCATTTCTATTTATGTGGTCAAAAAAATTTACTATTTTGTTTAGTTCTCTGGAAGGTCTATTTTATCTTTATTTTTCTCAACCTTACTTTCCAACCCCCAGAACAGAGCTTTCTGGGCTGATAAATGTCTTCTCTGTTCCTTGTAGACTCTTCACTTACTCCTAATATTTTTTTAAGGTAGTTAAAGATTAAATCTTTCTCTGATTTTCTTTTGCTTTTCCCTGGGAGAAAATTCTGGATGGTTTTACATTTTCATCTTACAGAAACTCCAACCCCCTGGCTATGAAATTTCCCAAATTAACTGACTTAGTATAGCTCCTTACTTTTCTAGAAAGAATATTTTTGAGTAAAATTTGTAAATAATAAAAGCATAAACTTTAATATGTGAACATACATGTACTTGGTTTTGTGCTTATTTGTCAAAGCATCCTTCAACCTGGTTTTTCTTTCTTCATGTTCAACTGAGTCATACGCTACTTATCTTTTATTATCAAAGGAGAAAATAAACTGGAAAAAATGAAAGGCAAACTTGCTTTGTGGAAGTGAATGGCATTTTTCTTACCCCATTGATCAAAACACTGAGTGTTTACTCAGTGTTTACTGAGTGGAAATCTATGAGACATTATCTGACAATGAATGTTTGGAGCTTAATTCACATATATGTGGTACACCATCGAAATGATACTTCACATTTTTACTAGCTCTTACTTTCTCCTATAAAAAAGTCTATGGTATAAATGTGTAATAGACGTTCTTGATATCTGAGTCACTAACTGTGTTAGCTATAATGCTTTTTGTGCCATAGCCCAACTGGCAATGTTTTTATCTACAGAATAAGCATTATTTTTCAACACAGATTACCAAAAAGAAACAGGACTGTTTCTTGTCCACAGAAGTTGTGCTTGAATGTGCAAGTGACAATAACCGGATACTTAACAAAACAGTTCACAGGATGATGAGCGCAGTAGGCCATAACACTTACAACAGTTTTACCAACCTCTGTTTACGTATTTAAAATTATATATAAGAAATTTAATGAATAATAATCAGAGATACTCTCAGCTGCAGTAGAAATGTGCTAAGGCCTATAATAAACTTAAGATCAGCAAATTTAATTGCAAATCTTTAACTCAGAATTCAGTAACAGATAAGAACTGGACTTCTACCTCAGTCAAAGGTACTGCAGAAATTCCATTTAACTAAACTTCTATTAGCTGAAACTAATATTGAGCTATAGATTCTTCATGGACCTCGATCTGTATTTAAAGTCCCATATTTGGAGAGCAAGTCTAAAGTTTTTGATTTATTTTTCTTTTTGTCTTTTTTCACCATCCTTACATGAAAAATAATCAAAATCAATTAACTCATACAGGCCTAAAATACCTTCTCCTCCAAGACGAAGTCTTCATGACATAAGGCTACCATGAAGTTAAAGAGATTACTCACATATAAGGTATGTTTTAGCATTTTTCTTACTAAATGTTCTCCCTTTTGAAAGGTATGAAATAATTTGTTTATTAACCATAACCATGAAAATAAAACACATGTTCTTACACCAAAAAGAATAAAAATCACAGTCCTCCCTCAATATTATGAAGTCTTACAAATGTAGGGTTTAACAAAAACACCCTGCTCAAGGATTCCAGTCCATATTCATTGTGATTTTTGCTAAAATGCATAGAGAGGAATTGTTACAGAGAAAGGGTGGAAACAGAACCTAAAAGGACTGTGTGCAGTAATATGCCATTATTTGTAATCTACCTGGGGATTTTTTTTTCTGGTCTGAGTCATTTTTTAGAGTTTGATTTTGACAATACTAACTAAATAGATTTAACTTGATAGCATGTTCCACTTCACATTAAACTTCGTGATATGAAATCATGTTACAAATCTTCATTAATCTGCCTTCACAAGAAACCTACAAAGGCTATTATTTCTCTTGTTTTGTATATGAAGAAAATGAATTTACAGCAAAAGTTTAGTGACCTTCTTAAGGTCACACAGGAAGCGAGGGACATCCTAAAACGAAGCAAATACTTTTCTCACCCTAAATAACTTTCACCTCTAACCAGAAGTTGACCTTAATTTCTTACAGCACATATGGCCAGATCCAGCATAAAATCCTGTGATGCTTGGTCAAGTTCGTATTTCATTTTGGGCATTTGAGATCAGCATATCTCAATCTGCTCCTGTTTTAACTATCTTTCTTGCAAGTAAACTGATCTTTGCATCTTGCCAAGAACAGAAACCATCAGATTCGTGACCACTTATTCAAACATGTTTCAATTAAGTGTTTAAATCATGCCATTAATTTGCATACCCTTGGTACAGCAGGGTTATTCTGTGACTAAAATGCTCATAAAAATACCTTCTCAAAAACATTTTTCTATTGGACCATCGGACATGGCACTAAGAGGAAGCTGTTCCAGCTCCTGGCTATCACTTGTGAAGGTGAGATTAAAAATTACTTATTGAAAAAAAATTCTCAATAACTAACCAAGAAACTATTCACATGTACACTCTTCCATTTTGCTCAAATGCTAATATATTGAGGCAAGAAAAGTAAAGACACACACAATAAGACCAAAGGTGAATGCTGAGTAATAAATAATATTCAACACTGATTTTATTGTAAGTATTCAGCTAATCTAGAAAGCTTTAAGTCTCTGAAGATAAAATAAACTAAATATAGACTTTTTCTCTGTAGCAGCAGTGTGCAAGTTTCTCCTTTACCGCAAAAGTTTGGTCAAAACCATCTAATCTCTCATAAAGAACATCTCCTTATTTCCCACTCCACTCCCTCCTGCAGACTTTGGAGTCATACCTGATTCCTCACAACACGTGTATGGAACTGGGACGTGTCTGAGCACATCTGCCTGTAAGACAGTCCATGGACATTTCTTGGTAAGGAACACTATAATCCTGCTATGGGGAGAAAACTCCTTGAAAGCTCAGTTCACACCATCATTTAGACAAAAACATTTCTCATTTTAAACAGTATATCATTGCAATGTATTTCTGAGCACCCACAATGCCTTTCAAGTGCTTCTGATTTTACCGGAAACCCTGGAGAAATGTTTGAGATTAAAGGAGCATAACCTACATTAACAGACAATGGAAAATATTAATTATTGCTCTTTTCCTTTACCATAGCTCCACTGTATTTTTCTAAACGATGCTACTGGCTTCCCCAGCTGGTACATAAATGCCTGCTTGGCACAAAGATCATGAACTAGTTCTCTCGCATTTTATTAATTATTTCATGGCTCACATAAACTTTACACAGCTACTGTAAATAAACAACATAATCTCAGTTTTATGAACACTGGGATAGACATGCTCTAAGCAAGCTTCTACTTTTTCAGAATCTTATCTTTGTTTTCTGTATCACTCCAGACTGTTAGCTGCTACTGCCAACATGTATTTTATTATTCTTTCCTCCAACAATGCCAGACTGATTGCATAAAACTAATAAGAGATTTGAAAAAAGTGTAAATCTATGTGCAGAAAGTCTCCCTGACAAAGCAAACTAAAATTTTACTTTTAATATTTAAAGTGATACTGGGTTTTCTACTAAGTTGTTTCAGCGTTCACTTTTACTGAGAGCTGTAGTTATTTTACATTAAAAGAAGCTTGAAAACTTTTTTTTTTCCAGAGTACTGTTTAGTGTTGCCAGTACTGTAAGAAGGAGCAAAGTAAGATAAAAATCTAAATTTCCGCCCCCATAAATGTTGTTTCCTCCAAGAAAACAAAAATGTTATATGACTATCTCTACTCTGTAAGTTATGACAGAAGAACGTTATTACACTTGTAAACCATAGCACTCAAAAATTAGAAAATGTCATAATTTAGCAGTTGTTTTAATTCATCTCCTTTTGAATTTCTATTATAATGTAATCTTTAATGATCCTGTCACACCGTATTTTCCCCACAGGTTTGCCACTTCAATCAGTCTTGTGAAAATTATACGCTCTTTTTTTCATTTAGCTTCGAGAATCTCATGCCCACCTCCTCCATCTACCCTCCTGCCATCTCTGGAGCCAAGATCACAAGTGCCCACAGCCTTGTCTCACTCTCTTCCAATTCTTAGTTCTCACGCAGAAAATCAGCATAAACGAGTGCAAGTGTACACAAGCTCAACCTGCCTGCAGTTTGGGCTGGAACCTAGAGAGCAATGTTAGTATGGCACCATACCTCACACGCCAGCTGAGGAGGGCTGTACAACCCCTGGCTGATGCCTATGCTAGTGCTGCAACCTCCCAGAGCACCCCACTAGATCACATCCAGCCAGTACCTCCAGAGGAAGCTCACATCTTATCAACATACCTGCACGTGTCAGCCACTGTTTGGGCAGCTGCCGTCTCTCAACAAGGCTTCTAATTTTCCTACAATCTCTACCCTGAATTGGTCCAGGCTGGGGATGTCTGTCACCTTCTCTGCTCTTTCTGTTTTGAAGTCTTTGTCCTGTATCTGCCCTACCCCTTCTGATTGTTCAATACCACCTTCCCTCCTCCCCCTGTTTGCTCATTGTTGTCATCTACAGCCAAGTCGTAGATCAACTTCATTAGCCACCTTCCTGGACTGCTCCTCTCACTTCTCTTCCCTGTGCTTCTCAACTTGTCACATTCATTCTGCTGACTGCAACAGCCCTGCTGCAACATATTTTATACCTCGGTCCTGTCCTTTTTCATCTAAAAGGTATAATTCAACCCTTCCACTGACCAAAAGGCTGTTTACACGGCTTCTGACTTTCCAGAAGGAGGTCAGATCTCAATGGTTGAATCTCCTCTCCATCATCCATCACTGCCAACTCTCGCTATTTTTTTCATTCTCTTTTTCCCTGCCTCTGTCCCTACTAAGGTCTTTACCAAACTGTTGTCCTGGCTCACTTGCACCAGTTTCTTTTGACCTTGCTTGTGCTGTGGTGAAAATCCCTGGAACAGCCTGAATTCCTTCTCTACAAAAGTAATTCCTAGTCCAAAAATCATCACTAAAGTAATTGAACCCTATGACTTACATTTGCTCCTCATAACCCTTTAGTTTATCACTAATTTCTTCGGAAGAATGATAAGATAAAACACGATCTTCCTCCTTTTGTCATAAAAATATACTGTTTCCCTCCACCATCTAATGTTCTCTTCTTTCTTTCAAGGAAATTAATACCTTTTGCCTATGTGAACAGTCCTAGCCCATGGTCTTGCTACTCCACCTCTGTTCACAGAGGCACATGTGGGCTAAAATAGTCTCAATCAAAACCACATTTATGAAAATGAGACCATACAGTATTGCAGTTTTTCACCTTGTCTTTAATTGAGATTGTTGCACCTGGGTTTAGCAGTGAAACCTGCACCAATTTTGTAAAAGGAAGAGTAGGTAGATCCTCGATTACAGCTGCATTCAGGCATGCTATTGCTTGTAATAGTGTTTAAGCTACAACATGACATTTATTTTCAGAGGTAAGATTAAAGAAAAAGATGAGGGGAAGTGGCAGAAATGACCTTGGCAAAGGTATCCCTTCCCAGGCAGCAATTATGACAATTGGTACTTCACTGTGCTGCAAAATTAGCCTGCAAAAGTGAATTCTTTCAAAAACATAAAAATAAAAGAATACCATTTTCTTAATTTGAACTTGAGGGTGAGGTTTTGTTTGTTTGGTTTTTTAACTATGGAATTGACAATAACAACGTATTATTTAAAGAAAACAATAAAGCTCCTGCTTTTCACATTTGCAGCCTTTTACAGTTCTATGATTAAACTTTTAACTAATTTATTTTATAATTCTGGAGAACAAAGCAATTTACAAGCCTCTATAGAGAAATGCTGCAAAACTACCAATGTAATTATTTTGATATTTCGGGAACATATTTAGCTCAGCAATGATCAGAGCTATTTGTGCCAATCTATATCGGTAAAATCAAGAGAGCTGTTAGCATTCAGTAATCAGTTAGAAATGGAATTTGATGTTTCCTGGCTATCATAACAAGGTTAAAGCCTGAGACAGTGTTAATCTCCAAAACTCCACAACAGTAATGAAGTTATACTGATCGACATCAGCTGAGAATTGGTTGCTGGTATATATTCAGAATAATGGAAACTCTTAAGAGTATTAACTTAAAATTCATTGTACAGAGTAAGTTCTTAAAAAGGATGAGAAGAATTCTAGCTGTAGACCTAATTCAGCTATTAAATCAGGAAGGTACAGCTTTTGACACGCTCCAAGTCCCCTATTCCACCAAAGTCATTGTGAGTACTATAGTTTAGACCTTGACCTCACAGGATGCTGTGTGTGGCTCACCAAGGACTTATGGATCCCTTCACATCTGCAATCCATGTAGGCATTGAGTTTTCTTTACAGGTATGAACACAATAATTGCAGGCAGTATGAATAGGCAACAACATATATCATAATTAATATAACATTTACATAGATTGCAACACCAGTGTATAAATAGAAAATTCAGCCTTTTTAGAAAGATACAGGATTGTGATGCATTATGCTTTAGTTGTCATGCACTGAATTTTCATTTGAGTAATACAATAAAGGAGAAAAAATAAACCAGATGAAACTGAAAAGAAAATCAGGAAGTTACAAAGTTATTTATTGAGTTGCCAACTCCTTTTCTTTGCATTTATGTAAAATAGGCTGTTTCCTCAAATCATCAAACAACTCTAATAATATATTTTTTACTTTTATGGTGTTGGTCATCTGAAATATCTTGCAGAATTCTAACCCATTGTTCAAGTATTCTGTATGAACAATACACAATAGCAGCATTATATCCGATCAACAGCATTACTGAAGCACCACTGTATTCACGGATAGACTGAAATACAGAGAACCAAATCCTTGCCTCTGTGGATGGCAAACGAGCCCAAATTCTTGGCAGAGTGATATTGGTGCACATGCTGCCCGCAGAGAATAAACACACAAGTTATGCTCATGTATTTCGGGCCTTGATGAGTGAACCCATGTAGTTAGAGTAGACTCTGATTATCTACACTCACCTCCTCCCTACGCTATCGTAGAACTCATTTGTGGAACTGGAGAGTGAGGTTGAACTCTATTTACTGCTAGTCCCTCTCATGCTATAGGACTGTGGCTGTTTTCCTCTGCTCAAGCTTTTTAGTGACACAGAAAGATGAGTAGTATACGGCCCAGACTTAACAAAGCAGCTGGCCAGAATCATGAATCTAACCAAGGACAATGAGAACATCACCCAAACCCTGACTCCCAATCGTTTAAATAACAGAGCAAGAAAAACCAAAAAACCTACATGTGTGCTAAGGGACATATTTTAAAAGTACTATGGTTGCTTTGATATAATAGCTGCAGAGTAATATTTGCCAAGATGATGTGATATTCTTCAGCTCCCAGAAGTGAGAACTGGGCTATATCATTCAGAATCAGTTTTCTCATCTCAAACTTGGCAGTACGTGTCATTGGAAAACAAGCTTGGAAGTACACTTCTGTGAGTGATTCATGAAGCCATGGAGACAAAGCTAATGGAACACTTGACTATGTCATATGTTTTTATAAGTGGAGATGAAGGGAAAGAAACCCCTTCCCATCAGTCTACAGGGTCACTATTTTCTATTCATCTCTATGCGATTTTTCTAGCACAGACATAGCCATCACCTTGAAAAGGGTAGGACTGTGTGTTGTTGCTCCTGGCCACCCCATATTAGCCAAGGAAATTGCTCTTTAAGTGTTCCCACATTTTCTGTGGTCTCTCTTTGGGGTATGAAAGGAGAATTGGGGTATGAAGGGAGACTACAGCACATGTTTCTCTGTTTGCCACCCACTGCAGTTCTGTGCAATACTGTCTGAACAGGGACAGTACACAACTCACAGGGAAGAGAGCAGCTCCACACAATGATATACATACACCGTATGAACCAAAATACAGACCAAGCCATTTTTAAATGTTCCTCTCTCTCTCTCTCTAGGAAATTCCCCTTCTTTCCTCCTCCTCTGTTGTTATGGCACTAAATTAAAAACAGTTTCTATAAGCATATATTTAACACCTGTGATGGAGTATGTAACAGGAAGAAAAGATGCTTTCAACCTCGTGCCATGATCCTGCACCAGCACAGAAGTGGACGGGAAGAACGAAGCACTGGAGCACTGCAGAGCCTCCTGTGCTCGACTTCTGAAATAATCAGGTTGAACATCTAGTTTCCATAATTACTCATGGTTTTCTTATTTCTATATAACTCTTAGACCTTTATTAATCCTTCTGGCCAGCAGTGTGAAGTGCTTTGTACTTTGAGTTTAGTGGACCTGACAACATAGACCTGTTTAAGCTTTAACTTTGAAGGATTGTTAGTGTTGTGCAGATCACATCTTTATAGGTGCTACATGGAATCACATAATGAAAGAAAATTAAGCTGCTATAAACATCACTGTATTGTCTGGGGAAGCAGTGTGTTATTTCACAAGATGCAGAAAAGTTAAGGCCTGTAGTAATTTAACAAAATTCTACCAGGGACATAGAGAACTAAATTAATTCTCATTTCAATTCAATGAAAGTTCATGATGATATTTCATTCGAGCAGTAAAAAAAAAAAAAAGCTCCAAGTTATGACAATGCCTCTGTACATTTCCTGTGTAACTCTGCTTATGTTCCTACCCAGTAAGCTAAAATCACCACTCAAGCAACTTTTTTCTTTTCAGTGCCTAAGCTAGGCTAAGGTGGTAGTGTTCTTCCTCCTTTTAAGATCAGTCACAGGAGAATTGGGGAAACAAATAGTAATCACTTCAGAAAAGGCTTCATGAAATGAAACATAAACGGTTCTGCCTTTTTTTTTAACTGCATGTAGTACAGCATACCCTGGATTTAAGGTGATCTTCAGTCTAAAACAATGCTCTGTTTTCCAATTATTAAAAAAAAAGTTATCTACATGTTCACTTTGCCATCCAAAGGGTTTCACAGACAACTGCCACGTGGTCTAATCCTGGGCCATGTACCCTGAGACCTGGGAGGTCACTCGAGTCAGTTGATGGGAAGATAAGAAGTTCATGTTTTGCTCAGAGATTACTGTCTCTCCAAAACCATAATTATCCTCTTAAAATTCAGCTTTTGTCTGGTCTTTGGCAACTGTTTATGAGCACAGACATTTCCAAAGCAGAGTAAAAGACCGGTTACTGTACTTTAAATTGCAGTCCATAACATGTCCCTAATGATGACAGCAATGCTATGAGCCTCAGGAAACTCTTGCCCATGTCAGAAAGACTTCTGCCTTTCTACAAGAGCAGGATCCAGCCTCTGGCTATAATGCATTTAAACACATGCCTTCAGCAACCCCTCCATCTTTCTAAACTCAGTGAAAAATACCATTAGAAGGTTGCAGTGATTAATGAGCTGTAAGGAATTTATAGTGGGAGTTTCGCTTTTTAAAAAGGAAAGTGATATACGTGGTACATGAATGTTCAATATCTTTTTACTGAGCTTTACCCATGACCTTGAAAGGCAACTCTATAAGGGTTGTTCCTTCAGCACAAAACATTGCAACCTTATTTCTAGAATTCCAGTTAGAATCTTTACATTTTGAAGTCATTATTAGGTTCACTTGACTTAAAGGTACCAAAAGAAGACATATCATTGCCACAGTGTTATGGAAATGTTGGTATATGTGCACAGCGCTCACTGTGTGAAATTCTTATTGAAAAATGACAACGTCACTTCCAAGGTCTGCACTGAGCTCAAGGACAAAGCTGTACTTCAATTTCCCCCATGATGTGTCTGCATTTCAGGCCACTCCACTGTCTGATGGACAAAAAATATCAGGCACAAGAAGTAAAGACATTTGTTTTTATAACACACCCTTCTACTTTATCTTTTCCGTTTTCCTTTAAGCTCATCTTCTTTTAAGGTTCCTTCTTTTGTAGAAGAGAGAACTTAAATCTGTAACCTTTTCTTTAAAAACAAACCTTTAATCTTTATTCAGAATTCTCTTTTATGATGCTAATGGAGAATTATACAAGAACTAACATTTTCTTATGTTTATTAGTGTTGTTCAAGAATTCCACATTTAATAAAAAGAGGGACAAAGAGAGACAGTATAATTGCATCTTGCAGAAGTCTTCTCTTTTCTTTTAGACTTTACTGCTTTTTCAGAACTTTTAAAAGAATTTCAATAAAATAGGAACTACTTAACAGAAATAAATTCTCTAAAGCCTAGAGCTTGGATATTTTCCTCAAGTTAGTAGGCAAAAAAAGCTCTTAGAAACGGACCGCCTCATGGACTTCAAATTTTTTTTTGAAAAAATGGAAGCTAGCATGGTCACCACTGAATCCCTCAAATATCCTGGACTTTATTCCACTTCTTTTCTCCAGTTCAGAATGAACAGCTCTGATCCAGGCCAGAAATAATCTTGCATCTTACTCAGAAGAGTCTGAAAAGTAAAAACCTCTACAAAAGCCCACCAGACGTATCAGAGTTTGGAGATGCAAATTGAGGATAATGACAGGAAAGAACAGGAATAATTAAATGCTCTCTTCTTGTGAAGATGATGAAAGGAAGGATTTTCTCCAAAATTCATCGCTCTCTTCCAGGACATGGCATTATAAAGTACAAAACCAGAATGACAACTATTCTCTGACAGCTTTAAAATCCAGATTACTAAAATGTTTCTGGCTCTAATTGTCATGTTTCTGAGTCAGTACAATTTTAACTGTGTATTTAAATAGTAGTGAGTTAGTGCCCAAATCTTGATACAAGTACAGATGCATTTGCATTGTAGATAAAAGTGACTGATGATCTCAGTTTTGAAGCACTGTAGGAAATTTTCATTATTTTTGAAGCACACAAAGATAAACTAAAGTTTAGATAATATATATTATAGCTACCCTCATTCTACCTGATGCACAGGGGAAAAAAACCCTGCCCCACAGCCTTTGGTAATTGATGCAGAACTCTATATTATTTCACATATTCCTTGAATGAAACCCTGAATAGTAGAATGACTTGCTGCTCAACTGTACATTTCATCATCTCTTCACAGGACTTAGAAGGAAAGAAGAGAAAGAGAGAAATATGAAACCAGCCTGATTTTTATTCTATCCTTGAGAAGGTAGCTATATCATATTATCTAGAGGACATAAACCTTGAGGTACATTTGGGAAAGAGCCTTGCTTATTGCATGGACTACACTTCCATCACCATTAGCTTTGGTGTAAACCACCTTCTCCAACCTGTGTAAAACCCTCAAGTCATAAGCTTCCTTTCTCTGCCCAGTTGCTGAAGGCTTGGAATCAGACACCAAACCACCAACTTGCTGAGCAGGGAGCCAGCCAGGGTTTAGCAACATGGAGTCAACAACATGAGTGTTTCTCTCTTCTCTCCACCAGAAATCTTTTCATACAAAAGCGATGGCTTCTATTGTGCTTGTACGGTACGAGATTTATTTCACATGAACATCTAGAAAATGTACTCCTCTGGGGACCTGAATGTTTGCCTTAATAGTATCAATCCTGACATGAGCTAGGACATTCACATGACTGTCCAGACCAATGTTACAGGTCCTTAAGTACTTGTACTGGTGAAAACTTAAGCAAATAAGAATTTTATCTCTCTGTAAAGTTAGATGGCAAAAGAACATGGATTTTGATGACCACAGATCTAGACAAGAACCAAAAGTCTACCTAAACCTACCTATGACTCTCTGTGGTTCTAACCTTGAGGTCCTTTACATTGCTATGGAAATACAAAGTAACTGGAGTATGAGTAAGAATGATGGCTTTAGGCACCTATGGCAGTTTTTGACATATAAGCAACTACCTCCTATTTCATTCTGTTCAGATACATGAAAACTTGGCACTGTAAGCTGTATATACTACAAAGATGTTTTAGCTGCAACAATACTAGCTTTTTCACAGCAGTATTCTGGTAGTGTTGGCCACCAAGCGAATGTGATGTGCCAACTCAGACATCATTGAAGAATTTGAATGCTTTTAACCTGTTTTTAATTTACTCTAGCACCTCCCAAATTTCAGTAGTTTATTAGCATCATCTTCTTTAATTAAACATTCTCTTTGTTGCCCCTAGTTCAAAAATATTTTTTATTTTTACTTTCAACTGAAAAATGTAATTGCAAACCATATTATTCTAAGTTATTCTGATTAGATAACACTACAAGATGAAATTAACATACAAAATATAATCTTATGCTTTACAATTCTTAAATCATACAAAGCTATTCATAACAAGAAAATAAGAATGATAGGGTACTGATGTTGACAATGTATAGGGACATGGGTTTAACGAGGAATGATAAAACGTGCACTCCACAGACCTGGTATAACCTGGTATATTCCAAATAGCGCAAGATTAATTCTTTGCTAAAAGAGCCTCAGTCTTCCCATAATGCTTTAGATTACCTGCACTCATACACATGGAATGATTTTGCCATCTTTTGCAAATAAATTATTTCTATTCAGACATGAAAACCAGAAGAAAGTATGCAGCTAGCTGGGCCTCCTCAGCTGCGACTGAGTAAAGCATGGGGCAACCAGGAGAAGCTGCATGATGATGGCAGACTGAGGGGCTTTGCACAGAGTTGTGCTAACTTGTGTACATTGCAACTGTTAACTAAGAAAGTCAACAACGTTATAATAGCACTCTGTAACGATGCGTTCCTGTTACCCTCTTTTTCCCAGTTCTACCTCTGGCAGGGCAAAAGAGGGAAAGCCTTTTTATCATATGAGACTGCACAGAACAAGACACAGAGATTTATGGAGGATTTGCATAAGTGATAGAATGAAAAGGCAGTAGCCCAGCTCTTCACTGCATGCAGTATCCAAAACGGTGAAGGGAAGAGAGCTGCTACACCAGCAATGTAAGCCCAGTCAGCAAACGTAGGTAGTGCTGATAGCCTTCCACAAGCAAACAGAACTTGCAGAGCCTCAGAATCACTCAACATTTGATGTATTTTAGTGGAAGACAATGCAGAACATCATGCTGCTACTATGACCAGGAAATCTTATGTGAAAACAGCTTCTGAAAGGAAATCTTGCCAAATCACCATTTTGAGTGCCACCATAGTTTACATTTTCCAATGAATTAAGTGTCATTAAATGACAGGCTATTCTCTGGATTCTAAGAGCTCTTCAAGAGTGGTGTAATGTGCATTGCCCAATTAAATGAAGTCTCCTGTGAAAGGAATGAATCGTAACAGGACACAGCTCTACTGCATGATTCCTGACACACCTGCAATCAAACTTTCCAGAAAGTGCTCCACAACTTCTTCTGCAGAGGAGGAAAAAAGAAAAAAAAAAACATCCTATTTTTGTAAGTTGTAGGGTGTTTCAATTTAAAGCTTGGGGAAAAAAAAATAAATAGACATTTCTGTGTTTCTTTAAGATTAACAAATGCCAAATAACAGGTCAAGCATCCAGTCAAGCCAGTACCAATATGAGTTGAAAAACAAAGCTTATCAGTCAATCAAAAACAAAAATGGGAATCAGAAAATACGGATGACTTGAAATGAGTGGTGGTATGCATTTTGTCATTAGCTAAGGGCTACTAGAACACAGCACCATCAGCAGCCCAGAGTGAATTTAATTCTTTCCTACATATAAAATGATCCATTATTTTTGTGAACAATGTGAACATACCTTAGCAACATATCACATGTGTTACTGATTATTTTCAACAAAAATACAAAGGAAATATATTGATGAAATAATGACACATGTAATTTATTAATATGAAATTTAATACTAAAAATATCTCTTAACTGGAAAGCATATTTTTTTCTAGATGGTTTAATGTACGTCCATGACAGCCTTTTAAAATTCAAAGACAAGAATTTTAAAGCTGAAACTACAACACCGTTCTGCATTTAATTCCAGATTGCCGCTTTCATTTGAAATAAAATCTGGAACCTCTGCATTATTATATTCTGGTTTAAAAAAATAATTATATTTTTTGCCATCTCCACGGTAAGAACATTTCCCTATTCAGAATCATTGAAATAAATTTGACAGAATGATTTGAATAATCCATATTAGATTGATAGCTAGTCAAGAGGTTGATGTGTTAATAACAGTAATACATTGGAAAAAGAAAAGTGCATTGGGTAGAATCAAAATCTGGAGATATAGGAGAAATATAAAGTTGTGACAAACTGTCATGGGACAAAACCAGGATAGTGGTACCCTCAGGATAAAAGGAAATAAAAAGGAATGGACTTGCAGAAAAGAGTTTTCCTCATAATAGTTTTCTACCAGTAAATTATAAATTAATCTCACCCCTACTGGTGAAACCCAAGCTTTATTCACGCATTAGATGTTAAAAAGCACCTCTTTAATCTTCATTCTCTATTTGTTTCCTCACAAGGATTTTTTCTAGCCAGGCTACTTTTGAATCTAAACCATGGTGCCACTAGATGCACTAGTCCATTGACCCTGGCTTACCATGCACAGAAGGTTTGAAATTCTTTTTTCATAAGACATAGAAAATATGAGGGGTACCTTGTTCTCTAAAGGTGTGGGCATGACAAAAACCTCAAAGCCTGAACAAAGCTTTAAAGTAGTCTCAGTTGTGTAATCTCATTAATGCAATGTAGTCGTGACCTTTTTTAAAGGAAGGGAGCAGCGGCACAGAGCATGGTGCCCAAGCAAATCAGCAAGGAGCTGGGCTCCGGTTGGTGTGAGGAGGCTACTGAACTGCAGGTGCAATTCAGAGGCATAGATGTGAGCAAGCTGGTTATTTGGTTAACCCAAACTTGGCCAGCTGCTTAACAATTCACATAAATTGCTCAATATCACACAGAATCACACAGAATCACTAAGGTTGGAAAAGACCTGTAAGATCATCGAGTGCAACCATCAACCAAACACCACCATGCCCACTAAACCATGTCCCACAATGCCTCATCCACATGTTCCTTGAACACCTCCAGTGATGGCGACTCCACCACTTCCCTGGGCAGCCTCTTCCAGTGTCTCACCACTCTCTCAGTAAAGAAATTTTTCCTAATATCCAGTCTGAACCTCCCCTGGCGCAACTTGAGGCCATTTCCTCTTGTCCTGTCACTCGTCACTTGGGAGAAGATATACACCAGGAAGGTGCACACAAGGAAGTCCATCCTCACTACCACTGATTTTCTTTTGTTGTGATTGTAGACAAAAGCCCAGAAGACAAAAACAAAAGAAGCATATCCTGTCAAAATTTATATCGGACCTTTTTATTCAATGATGCAAATATGGATTTAGTACCTTAATTCGGTCATCCAATTCTGAATATTGATTCTTTTACACAACTCTTATTCTTTTTCTTTTGTTGGTATTATTCTGAATTTCTAAGAGCGTCTGTTGATGCTCCATGTTCACTGTTCAGTTGTTCTTCAGATGAAAAATCACCAAGTAAAGTAAAGATTATCCACTGTCTCTGACAGTTTATCTTCTAAAGACTGAGAGAAGACAGAGAGGATTAAAAAAAAAAATAAGGCTTTAAATGTTACTAAGAAAGACAACAAATCCAAAGGTCATCCAAAGACATGAAAAGTTCCGAAATGAAGAAGCTTGAGGCAACTTCAGTCTAAGCAGTTCTAATGCTCCCAGGTGAATTGCATTGACCACGTTTTATCACAAAACTTCTAAAATCTGGCATGCGTTTCTACCTTTATGTAAAGTACTTCAGCTTCCCTCAAGAAAAAAAATACATTTTTTGACCTACTTGAATGTAGGTGGAGGCTAAATTTATCTAGAGAATATATTTTAAAATCTTTTAATATCAAGAGGGCAATTCAAAAAGATCATGTAGTAAATAAAAAATGGTTTAGAAATAATAGAAATGCTTACACTCAATAATGGTGCAACTTTTGTTAATCATATTTGTAATTTTCATAATTTCAAAGATAGTTTTGTCATTTCAGGAAAAAGGTCAAGAGTACATCTAAGACTTCAAGCTGGAAAAGCCTACTGTCATAGGGAGATATAGCATCTACCCAAACTTCAAGCTGCTTGAGGCGAGTCAAGAGCCATGACTTGTACAATAAGTTAATTGTGGCCTCTTCTATTATTTGCTGTTCTTGTTCTGCAGAGACAAGGTACTTTATCAGATTTATGCCATTGACCCTCTAGTTTCCTGCTAGTTCCCAAGTAATCAATAAGATTAGTGCTATCATCAAAATTCGTTTAAAACTGCCACTATCCTTTACCCATTTGGTATCATGTGAATTAGAGAACTCATTTTGCTACACTAGAAAGCCTCCTCAAATTTTAAAGAATAATGGATTGATTCTTGGGGGCAATCAGCACAAATATTGTAACTAAACTTCTCACCTGGCACTATGCATGTGTTATATCCTAATGAAAATATCCTAATGTCTTCATACGATCTTTTACGGGACTTTCAAGCTGTAATATCATAAGTGGTACACAACACTACTGCTCTTTATTTTGTCACACCTATTCTCACTTCATACTACAGTTATACCACATCAGACACATTCCATCTCCCCTTCATCTTGAACAGTATTTCTTTTCTTTGGATGCCTGTTATTTTAAGGTGAGCATTTAAAAACAGATGTATTTGAAAACAGTTGTATTTGTCACTGAATAGCTGAGAGTTGATGTCCTCAATACGTAGTGCTGAGAAAAGGTGACAGAAATGATGTGCGTCTTCTCTCTCATGACTAACAAACGGTACAGTATTTTCTATCAGTGTCATAGTTTGGGCATCTGTTTACGCTAGATCTTAATTAAGATAAAATTGTAATTCACTTTCATAAATAAAAAACCAAAATTGGTTTTTGCTTGGTTTTCTTTTCATCCACTGCTTCCCACCAATGGCAATGCAGTGCCCGCAGCTCAAACACACTCTGAGCTGGAGCAATGCTTTGCTCCCACTGACTGAGAGGCAGCACAGTGCCGACTGTAACCTTTACCACCCTGCTCTGAAACAAACAAAAAACCCATAAAATCCCACAGAAAAGTCAATACAAAGACGCATAATGTCTGTTAACCAGACATTCCCAGTGTCTTCAGAGAAACAGGTCAGTATACCGTGTGCATTTCCAGGAGGTAATCAGGAATACTAAATGTAGCAGTGGAAAAGAAAGGAAGGTCCACAGGCACCAGTTTAACCACCATTCCACCTCATGCAAGTGAACTCAGGCACTGTCTGTGTTGTGGGTTTATTTGTCAACCATTCTTTGCCTCTTCTATTTAGGCTATCAGTTATTTGAAGCAGTGACCTCATCATCATCTGCTGGTACACGTGGCTGTGCTGCCTATAGCACAGTGGGGCCCTCATCTCCCGTAATTACTTGATTTGGTTTAATTTTGCTTGAGATGTAAAAAAGGCTGAATACACCTGTCAATGATTCGGCTTTAAATACACCTTGGAGGTGTGCTCCATTAGATACACAACAACAAGAACCTTTCCCTAGAGCTCTGCATTGCTCTGTTCTGAGCCATCAAAGTCAAGTCTAAGCAATAACTAACACTTGTCTGAAAGAATAAAGTAGTCCTTAAAGTTAGGTACTGTTATTTCCAGTGATGCGGACATTTCTTGGCCGTATGGTGTACTAAGCACAGGTTATTTTATCCTAAGAACAGTTCCATATGACATCAAACTGGCAGATCTTTTAATTGACAATATCTGGACTTTCTAATTTGTTTCTTTTAAGAACAAAGCTGTGCACTGAATTTCCACTCTTGAAAGACACTTTTGACACTGAACTTATAAGAAAAATATATGAAACCACTGGGAAGTCTGTTTCACACATTTCCCTTTGAGTGCTCTTGGCTATACACTTTTTAGAAGAGGAACAAAGTATTTTACAACTAAAATTTGGAAGGTCTCATATTTGTCCAAATACAGATTAGTCAAATATATCTCACATCCTTATTCAGAGCAGCAGAACTACACACACAGAGCTTCTGCATGGAATGTACCCTCACCCAACATATATTTATTGCTCACTCGACTTCTGCCACTCTTTCCTCACCTTTAAATTCAGAAACTTCAGATGAAAACCTGGTTATGCAATTGGGATTTCCTTCAGTATTTACTCAATATTGTCACTCCCTTGTTATGGTGACTAATATAAAAGGTATTAGAATCAGTACAAACTACTGTTCTATGTTAACACCTATTCACTCCAACCCCATGGAGGAGAGGCAAGCCTCATCATAACTCAGTATATGCACACCCAGAGGTGCCTCACTTCTTCTGATTGGTACCTGTGAAGAAGACTATGAATGACTATGGTCTCCTAATGTAATACACCTTTCTGCTAGAGGGAAATATGCTGATTGTTTTGGAGATGGAGATTTCTCCAGAGCTGAATATGTGGAGTGAATTCCCCTAAGGCTGACTGTCCTCACCACCCTGTACCAATTTCAGCTTCAAGTAGAAACATATTTTATCGACTTCAGTATCTAAAAAAAAAAAAGAAAGCTAATGGCACTCCATATAAGACAAACAAAACCAAGTCCAGTAAAAAAAAAAAAAGAAAAAAATTCACTACTTACACTTCCTCTTCTGGAAGAGGACTAGACAATAAACAGAATCCCTTTGTAATATATAAGTCTTCAGGGCTTCAACAGTACACAGAAAATACTGCGGCACGTAGGTTAAATATATTTATACATAGACCACATTATACTAGAATAGAACAAAACCATATTTGAAAATGAGGCTGTTATTTAAAGTCACTCAAAAT
Source organism: Gavia stellata (assembly GCF_030936135.1). Lineage (NCBI taxonomy): Eukaryota > Metazoa > Chordata > Aves > Gaviiformes > Gaviidae > Gavia > Gavia stellata. Next base: position 13,175,631 of record NC_082597.1, on the reverse strand, counting down.
GACCCAAGAATCTAATTATTCACAGAAAATGGATAAAAATAAGAAATCACAGCAGAAAGGAAAGATATTAAGTGTTCATAAGTTTCATGTTTGCAGTTCAGTGTGTTACATATATTCACCTAACACAGAGCAATCATAACGCCAATAGGCAAAATAAGCAAAAGAAGGAATTATTATCACTATTTCATATGTGGGGAACTAAAGCACATAATAACTGGATTTCTTGCCTGTGGTCACTCACATATAGCATGTGGCCAAGTCACAAACTAACCTTTTTTCCTATGTTGCTGATAAAAGTCTTAAATAAACCATTTTCCTCCAAGACTTCTGTGTTAATAGCAGTACTGCATTATCCAGTGCAATAAGACTGAGCTACACACCTAGTCCTCTCCATTTGTTCACCACTGCTGTTTTTCTAAATGCAAACACTAGGAAGGAAACTTCCTCATCCCCATGACTTTTTTTTTATTTTTTTGTTTATTTCACATTATCACTTCTGACATATGGCCAGTGAAGGATGCAATTCTGGGCTGCATCCTTCAGTGGTGTAAATCAGTGCAGTGGGATAGAGTAATTCACCTGAGCTACTGTCAGTCTGAGGTTATATCCCCAAGGGTATCAATGGGAATCTCTTCAAATTAATAGATGATGTTTTACTTCTATGAATCAGCTTGTCATTGTTTGACTTTTTCCGGTGCTGTTTAATGACAATGTCTTCCACTATCACTTCATATTCCCTGTCTGGGAAGGAAGTATACAGACTGTATTTTCAACCACAGCTCCACTACTTTGCCAGCTCTTAAAGAAATGGAATTTGCAATTGCTTGGAAGGACATGTCAAAGGAGACAGGTCTGACCATGACTGTCACTACCAAAACTGCTTTCCTGTCACGTACTCTCCCCAAAGCTTTATTATTGCGATGACACAAAGTTAGAGGTAACCTCTTCTCAAATTAGTGAAGATTAGAAAGTTTCTTGCCCACATGGCAACTGCAGTTTGCCAACAGCACTACCAAGCACAAGGTGCAGCATGACTAATTTGTTGTCTGCCTATAGCATTCACAGTCCTAGATGTGTTTCGTGGCCTTTCCCCAGATCCCTGGACTTGGTCAGAGAGTGTCAGGGACTTCTTACCTGTCTTTAACAACTACCTCTTCTTACCATGGCGACCTTTCTGTATTGTAGGACAACCTCAATGGTAATGCTCCTAAATAACTTCAGGAATAAGTTTAGGCTATGGAAACTACGCTAAAAACCCGTACAGCCGAAAAAGGGGAAGAAAATGCATAAGACAAACTTCAGTCAGGTCTTCTGAACTTGGAGACTGTGAACCCTTTTTTCCCCCAAAACTCCATTTTGTCATTTTTTGTTCTCCTCTGAGAAGTTCAGCATATTTCTCATCCGTATTACTTTCGGTTTCCCAACTCCCGAAGTCCAGTCCTCCTGCCTGCATTAAAACAAGACTTGTGCCCTGACAGAAGACCACTGCCCAGTCCTCCTAAAAAGCGCGTATTTTCTTTTATATTATTTGCAATACTGCGTCTTTAAAAAAGTTCCAGTTTCTTGACCTTGTCTGTTGAAATCTTTATTGCTTTTCTAACTCAGCTTCAAATTAACAGAAGTTTTTCTTCTTTTACTTGTTTATGTATCAGTTTCATTGCTGTTGTCACACAGCTCTGGGGACAGAGCTAGTTAACGGCTGCATCTCGACTGCCGCAAATACAATCACACGTTCTGCCCTGGGATATATGCGTGTAATTCCTGTTGACAATGCAGTGAAAATCAATTTCATATGGCACTGAGAACTGCAACCACTTATGGAAGGCAGCATTTGATTCTTAGGGTTACATGGTCATTTCTAATTTGGTAGGAAGTGGCACTGCATTAATAAAAATAGAGAAATGCAAAGATCACAAACCCAACCAATTCATCCCATCCACAGGAGCCACAGTTTCCCAGGGCAGAATTGATCCATTATCCTCATGTCATGCTTTTCTGGTCCATCCATCCTTTGGTGCACACAGGGATGTACACTTGTATAATGTACAGTTCAAATTCTTACCCAATAAATACTGGATTACCTGTTCTAACTACATTTGGCTTATCCTGGTTTAAAACAGGTATGGATTTAGTTCTCCGCTTCCTAGTTTCACAGAGAATACTCACTCAGTTCACATAAGTGAAAGATGTCTTAGTCTGACCTAGAAGGCTGAGAAACCAGCAGTCTTGCCCACTTGCACTGCTAGGGCCAGTGCTGTCAGTCTGAACAAAAAGCGAAGAACGGTAAAAACTCAAGATCAAGGACACTTTTATAAAGGTTCTCCTGGTTTCACTGGCAATTATACCGCTATTACTGAGGAAAGATTGTAGGTGTATTTTTAAAAGGAAAAGGTTGCCACCTGTTTTTCAGATTTTTTTTCTCTTTATGTTACAACCTCGTCACTGGAAATAAAGTCTACGCTGCCTGCAGTTGGCTTTCTCCCTCTATTTTCTGCACAAGAATTTGACCAAAGAGAGTGCTGCTTTTGCTGTGTTGGCATCTGTTGCAAAATTTGTAATAAGTAAACGGTTAGTCTGTACACATTAAGTGAGCTTGTGGGCAATGGTATAGTCAGTTAAAAACTACTGCTGCATACTAAAGAAATCTCCCTACCTAGATGTAATGTTTTGACGGCTAACCATTACTCTTAGCCTATGTACAGAGCTTCAGAAAAGAAATCCTGCACAAAGCAGAAAAATTTTAATACCAGCACCCTTGAAAAGTAAGTTCATGACTCAAAAATTAGTTAAGTTATATGAAAAAAAGAAAACAGTTGAGAGCTCCTAAATATGAATGCTGGAGATGATAGAATAAAATTGCATTAGAAAAGATTTGTCTCAATTATGATTGAGGGGGAATCTGGGTTGCAATCTATGCAATGGTGTCCTTTTCATTTACCTGATTATGGAAACTTCTTTAGCTAACCACGTATCACCGTGTCTGCATTTGTTAATTTCTTTAGTTTAAAATAGCCACATTTCAGGAGGGCTACTTTCATAGGATTTTCAAGAAAATTTCAAAGAAAATATGCCACTCAGGCACTATTTTTTTTTTTCTGTTTTTTCTACCACCGCTACTGAAGAGAGTCTTCCACTCTGTCGAAGAACACGCCTGCTTACCTAGCAATTCAGCAGCTGTCATCTGCAGCACTATACTAGTTTTGAAAATCTGGTTCTTACTTAGTTAAAGCTGTTCAATATGTAATAGAATAATGACCTGAGAACTTAACCACATAAAATGACACAGAAGACGGATAACTCACAGCAGAAAGGAAATAGTAAGTGTTTATAGGTTCCAAATTGCAGTCTTTGTGGTTGTAGTGCTACTTTTTGAATGATAAATTTCCTTCTATAAAGTACTGTATTTCACTTGACAAATGAGAACACTTTATTATTGCCTCGGTTAAAAATAAAACCAAAAACTACTCATCAAGCCCATACTGCCGGCAGACAGCATCTGTCATATGTGCGCAGTAGTTGCAATATTGTTGGGCTTTCTTTTTAATCTGGATCTCCATCATTGACAAGCATGTGCTGGGGCTGTAATAAGTATACTCCTATGCGAATGACTCCCCAGACATCCTAAGAAGTGGGATTTAATCTCAAAACATCTTTGTACTTGCATTTGCACTTCATTTGTGATGTTTCTCAGCACCTTCAGACAAACCTAATTCATTATAAATATCACATAAATTTAATGTTTTGATTTTCTGCATACAGGTAATAATTTTTTTCTCCACCTCACTTTCTAATCAGGGATGAATGGAACTCCTGAAAGGAAGACGTTATATTTATTTATCTTTGGCTTCCAAAAGAAAAGGAAAATGCTTGAGCGTCTTTTTTTGGTGGAGCTTTTCAAAGCTCCATTCTTTAATGTAATGGAAGAAAAAAATGTACAGTAGCATTCAAAACAGCACAGCTCTCAAAAAGCGTCCACTCATTACCATATAAATAGCACAGTCACTTACTCAGTATACCTTCTTCTGCCTATCATTCCAGTGTCAAGCCTGCAAGTTCAAAGGTGCACCCTTTTTTTGCCAAAACCAGAAGCTCTGTTTTTTTTGTCTACTAAGCAATTATTTTATGAGGGGAAAAATAATGGAACTTGAGTCCATTTAAAATGATAAATTTCCTGTCAGCCAAGGGGATCTGTTCTGAAAGGCATGGTCCTGACAGTCGGACACGGCTTATGTTACTCTGCTTAATTTCATGTGTACTGCAGAAATATGTGAATAATGTCAATAGTTACAAAACCGATTTTAGACGTTTCAAAATATTTCAGATATAAATACTGTCGACTTATGCAATAACAAAAGAATACATATGCAAGACAATACTAACTTTCATTGCCATGCCTGCTGCACCAAAACAACAAAATTTCCTAGATATATGTTTCCTCTGTTGCCCTATTGCATTCGAAACCCCACGGTATTATTATGTGAAGTATAATACTGTGATATACAAGGCAGATCAAACTCTCTCCGTTGGACATCAATTTAACCAGCCCAGAAAACTGCTTTTTTCTTTAAATTTGTGCTTTTTAAAACTGCAGAATAAAAAGATTATTATTCTAGAGCCACAGCTTATGAGAACCACAACTTTGAAGACACCATGCAGTTTCAGAAATTAATTCAGCGTTAGACAGTTCAGTTTCTCAGTAATAACGTGGAAGACATGAACCAAGGCACAAATCTATTTACAGAAAGATTGCTTCATCTACAGTCCACCTCTTCATGCCTTGCAAATGGCCTCAGCAGCATTAATTCATACAGTCTGTTGCCACTAAGAAAACAGATTTGTTCATCCCCAGCCTACTCACATGGCACTGTGCGGAGGTAGAGGTTGTCTCTTATGATCTGCTGGAGCTCATGGTCTACCGAACCTTTCTGGAACCGTAAATTGAGGTAGTGACGAAGGTCCTTATCAACAATGCCTCCTGTCAAGGAAAAGACAAATGAAAGCATGATTTAAAAATATATTGCTTTGATGGAAGAAATGAATCACTTGTAAAGTCTCAGTAGCTCATTTTCCTTCATGTTTCTGTCATGACGGATGACAGAAGCACAAAGAGCTTTCTGGTTAAGGCATGCTGTTGGCATAATATTACTTAGTATCAATAATTGTAAAGGTTAAAACAGTTAATGATAACTAACTGGCTAATTCTGTACAGTTCAGGAAATACATATAGGATTATATTATTGACAGAGGTGTCAATATTTTTCTGCACAAACTGGAACATATTGTTATTATATAACTACCTAAAAGTATATCTAAACAATACTTTATTAGGTATTATGTTCCCCATGACCTTGTACCAATTTCCCACCTGCTTATTAAACCAAAAAATCTTGGTTCAAAATGTCTCTGTAATGTTTAGTGTTTTCAGTCCAAGTGTAACCACAATAAAATGCAGCTGTAGGGAATGATCATATAAATATGATATAAACTTTTGTGTTATTTATTTCTAATAGCACTTATATCTGAAAAGATACTACAGCAAATGAGGGTGCATATTTTTTTTCCCACCACTGAAAACAGTCATTAGTAATAAACCATCCCAGCATAACATGGCAAACGTGGAAAAAAATTGAGTTAAAAAAACCTGTATTTGCCACTTTAACTTTAGGACAAAACAACTTAAAGTATCGTTTAGCCACTGACTGGAGTATCATGTTCCACTATTAAAGGCATACCTATAAACCTAATCCAACATGATCAATAAACATTTCCTGATATAGTTCCTCTCCATTTTATTTAACCTGGAGCGTGGATCATGTTTATAATTATGGAAGAAGAGTCTATAAATAACTGCATTTCTTCCTTCTCCGAAATTCTGACATAAAAAAAATACAGAAAACCATTACTAGACTGAGTTCTGACATGTATTCCTGAGATGAAAGATTGCAAGCAGATAGATCCCTAACTTGTTGCTTCACACATTCAACCTTAAACCATTTTTTCAAATGGCATTTGCTATTGAACCCTCTGCCAAAAGTCTTATTGACTTGGACTACATAAAGATTTTCCTGTAAAAAGGAACAAATAACATTCCTACCTAATTATTTGAAAGTCACTGCAGAGCATAAATGGCTATAAATTAAACTATATTTCTCCTTACAGCTATTCTTATTTATCTGCCAATTACAAGTTATAATCTTATTATTGCTGCTCTTTGTCAATAACTTCAAAACCTTTTGTTCCAGCTTTATAAAAAGCTTATAAATAATTTCTGTCACCTTTAGCCAAAGGCAAAAAACCAGCAGACTTTCATAATCAAAAGGAAAAAATAAAAGCCCCAACTCATAACAGACACAAAGAAATACCTGTGTGCCCAGTTCCCAAAGGCTGAGAACTTCCATACAGATTGCTGTTCTTCCAGGATCCCAGCTGAGCCACTTAATCTACTACTTCAGTATCACTAACCCTGTTTCTAGCAACGGGCTCTGTGTGCAGACCAGACCGTCCTTACTCCTGCTAATTTCTTACAAGATTTCAGAGAGGCAAGGGCTAGAAGAGGCTGCAGAGAGATGCTCTGCTCCTGATCGCAATCAGCTGTCCTTTCTGATCAGCTGCAGAGAGTAAAGGTCCTGCAGCTTTTGCTCTTCTTGCTCTAATATACAGAACATGCCCAGTGATGCAGATGCTTTCTGGCAGCCTGAGAAAATGCCAGCTCGAGAACAGCAGCTGTAGCCTGCCCACTGACATAAACCTGAATCATTCAACTTCTGACATAAGTAAGTTTAGGAACCTACACAGATTTCTGACCCTCAAAGTGCATTTTTTATTTACAGCCTTTTGCTTCAAACACAGCCATTTACTTCACCAGGTGTTAATGAATGCACTAAAACCTCCTAAGTACTTCATGAAAAGAGTCACCTGACATTTTTGGCAAATTGCATATTCCAAACTGGCATATAAAAATGTATATTACAGCCTTGTATTTGTTACATACAGACTCAAAAGCAAAAGTTTGTAAGAGAAATAAAACCTGTACATGGTGCAGGGGAAAAAAACTTCCTAGTTCCAAGCACAAGGGAAACATATGAATTTTTTCTTAATATCTGAGTATGTGCTGTAACATTAGCAAAGTCTATTTTAAAGAGCAGACAGATGAACTACAGACATGTACAACTGACAAATTTCGCTCTTCGAAAGTAATTCTGTTTTCTGATCTAATGGACATTTTTCAATTCTTTGGGCATAAACTACCTTTTTTTAAATCTGGTATAACAACAAATTTTGTATCCTGCAAAGTGTAAAAAAAAAATAGTTCAAGAGTCCTGAAGAGCAGATGCAATATTTTTAATTCAACCTTCCAATTGTGATTCTTCTGCTTTTCTCCCCTAAAATGCTTCGTTGTTTTACCTGATGCTTGTCAAAAGCATACCTGACTCCAAATGTTCTTTCCAGGTATTTATAATACCTGACCTTTTGAGCAGCCTGATCCTTTTAAAGTACAAGGAGAACAAAATCTTGAGTGTGCTAGTATGGGGCCATAAGACTTTTTGCAAGAAACTACAGTGATTTGCAAGAATGTAAACCAGCCTTGATTTAGCAGCAGTGAATTAGATCCTGTGTTACAGACTATATAAATCAAAAATAACATGAGCAATAATAATAGCACTATGTCCTCCGAAAGGCTGAAATAAGAGAGAGAAAATATTATCATTTTGATTACTTTGGAGGGAAAAAAGAAACTTAGTGACATTGTCAATATGTTCACAGAAAGAAAAGCAATCAGAGAGAAACTGTTTTTACAGGCAGTAACAATACTCCGCTATTTAGCGGTCCCATCCAACCCTGTTAGACAAGTGGCCACTATTTGGTTTCTATAAAATTCAGCTTTCCATTATTTTCTCTTTTCGCAGTACACTGAAACCCACTGAGATGTTGAAAAATTCCTGACACGAACCTAACCCCTAGTTTTCTATTATTCCCAGCCAGCCCACCGTGGAGGACCTCGGAAGGGTGCTCAGGGGCCGCCGGTGCCAGTCGCACCGTACCGCCAGCCCCGCTGCAGCTGCACAGTGGCTCACGAGGAGGAGCTGAGAGAGAAGGAGCTCATGAAGGCCACATCCTGCTCATTGTGCATGACAGCAAAAGGAAGAGCTGTTGCGTGTCAGAGGTATTATACCGCACAAGCTTTAGAAACCCAACCCAGAGACCATAATTAAAAATGTTCTTTGGCTGCTGCCACAGGAGGAGGCTGACGACTGCGCGACGGAGCATGCACTGGCTTGCAGCCATGCAGGGCTTCTTTTTTTCTTTTTCCTGGCTTGAGGCCTATACTCTGTTTCAGTTTCATTTCACTCCAATGAATCCCATTGCTTTGCTAGCTGGGAAATATAGGACGTGAATTAAATACATCCAGTAATGATCTCTTGCATAATGGATGTCTAGTTTAGGTACAGCTACCAATCACGATGGCAAATTCATAACCATGACTGAATGCGATTCCACAGATTATAAAATTAGGTGCACTTGGCTGAACTAAAAAATGCTCTGTTTGCATGTTTTACTTATGAATTTAATGAGCAAAGTCTATCTTTTTACAGTATTTTAATATATTTCTGTCATGTTTCCTTCCCTTCTCAAAATCTAGTAGCAAAGCCCAATCAGAAAAGAAATACAATAAAGAACACACAAACAAAACGGTACTGAATAGTTTGTAGCTCATTAAAAAATTCAAAACTGAAAAAGATAATTGCCATTTCTGAGAAAATGACAGGGATAAAGGTGTATAATTTTCCCTAGCTCTAAATATTGTAAGTGGTATTTTTGTAACTTTCTATTTGGTAACCCACCGATGCTGCAGCTGGAGTCTACTCTTGTATTTTATTTTTCAGTGAAGGACTACTTGTAAAACACAAACATCCCTCTTCTTGTTCCCACAATGTTAGCTCTAAATAATTTATTTATTATCCTTAACACAATTTTTACAGTTATAAGTTCTCAACAAACATTTTTGACTATTCACCTATTAGTATTTTCTCATCTTGTATCATAACCTTTCAATGAACTGACTTCCCAAAACCTGGTGCAGTACATGTTTTTTAACAGTATAATGAATTGCATCTTAGCCAAGAATAATTTGCCTTAGATATTTTATTTGCTGGGATTAGAATTTAAAATATTTCAGTTTCCCTGGGTTCTATAAATACTCCTGGTTAGGAAACTCTATGAGTAAGCAAAACTCTTACATCTAGATTTGCATCTGTACATGACCTGTGTCTGAGAAAAATAAAGGAAATATCTTAGGATCTGGACCTGTGAAAACAGACAAGCTTGTAAGCTTTTAGTATATACCTCCCCTCTTCTACTGCCCTACTTGCATCAATCTGTGTCTCCCCTTGTTTTCAACAAGCTCCCACTTCTGACTGAAATATAAGTCATATATTTGGCAAAGTCAAATGCCTTGGCTGAATACGCTTTCACCAGCTTTGTAGGATGACGCTACTGGAGAGTCTCACCCTAAATATTTACTCAGGTGCCACCTGGGGCTTTATATTAATACTATGGTATGCCTACATGGACATCTGACAATAGCTCAAGTTTCTTCTGCACCTCTCTCTTTCATCATTGACAGATGATCTAACTGACCTTTCAATCAGTAGCCTAAATGACGGCCTGACGTCTTTAAAGAAGATATCAGGAATATCTGATTTATTAGTTCTTTTCTTTGCTGATGAGATAAAAAAGTCTTTTGCCCGTGACATTGGCTGCAAGAATTTTTTTTGTGACTCTCTCCAGGATCTACCTGGAGAGCCATCATAGCCATCATAAATAAAAAGCTGCATATATAGTTTAATTGCTCATTTCTGAATATTTTTGGAAATTGTCCAGTAAGAATTCAGAACACCTGAAATTATCATATACAACCCTCCTCAGTCATCTCCATCAGTTCAGTGACACCATGCCCACTTACCTATAAAAATTTCTGTGATTTTTTCATTCTGGCATATAAGACCTAACCTGAGGTGACCTATAATTTCCCTCCTTCAGTCCTCTTCTCCAGACCCACAAATCTCTAGGCTGGTACATGCACAAAAATCAGCAATGCAAGCTTAAGCAGCAGTGAGGGACTGGCACTACCCAGCTGGGAGAGAGCCCGTGTCAGCCAGGGCTCCAAAACACTGCTGCTGATGTACGTATCTCACTGCAAGCTCCCTAAAGCAATAGAAAAGATAACATAAAAACATAAAAAAATATTACCTGCCACATCCTCTCTTCTCTCAAAGTTTCTTTCCCCAGATGGTCCTCTCAGGAGAGCAGCAATGTTCCCCTCTCCTGAGGACTCCACCTAACCCATGGACCATAACAAAGTTTCTGAACAAAGAGGTAAAATAGGTCCACCAAACTTTTTTTTTCTTTTTTTTTTTTCCCACAGGTCCAGTAATATTTTATTGTAATAAAATTAAAAAAAAAAATCCTTAAGATATAAAAGAAAGCCTTCATTAAAGAGGAATTGATGATTACCATCACTCATATGAATTGCTAACATTTGTAGTACAAACAATACCTTTTAAACAAAGTAAGTATGTCTTATCATAGTACTTGATTAATGAAGATATCATGCATTTAACATTTCAGAACCAGTATGAGATGATTTGCTGTAATAGTTTCTTTAACTGGCAAGAGTAACCAAAAAAATCACTTTTAAGAGAGAATATGAAAATTCCAAGTAATATCAAAACTCTCAGTTGGATTTCATAAGGATTTGTGATTAGAATACAGCCTGCAGCTAAGCCTATTATTTAAAGGAAATTATTCTCAACAAACCTATCTAGTACTCAGAGGAGTATAAAGATGAATGTTGGCATTTCACTAATCATCGTATATTGGGCGTATTCAACCCTGGATGTTCCTTCAGGTTTCCACATAAAATATGTAGTCACTATAACAGTAGACTAAAAACAGTACAACAACACGTTAGTAAATTATGAGAAGTATGTATTACATTCCAGTCATCAGCTGAAGATTATTACACTTTTTATTTTTAAAGCCTTTCTATCCCTAGATTAAACTGTGGGTCATCTTTGAACTTCTGCCTGCCTTCCACCACTACCTTCAGCCAAATCTGCCATCAGACTTATTTGCAAAGTCTCAAACCATCAGGGCTGAGCTATCATCACTGTGGAACATGTGGTAAGATAAAGTGTGATGGAGAAACAAGAGGGAATTATGGAAGAAAATTAGACTTCTCAGGAAGATTAATTTCTTTCATACTTTGGACTACTCCAATAAATTCAATTTCATGGTCCTTTACTGGAAATCTAAACAAATTTCAAGAGTAAAGGCTTTGGAAAAATGTACAAGTTGGAGTTCTTATATGTGTCATATATGATGAAAAACATTTTAAGATTTAGTTTATTGACAGGGAAATGGCCTTCTCTTTTATAGCTTATTATTTTGTAGTCTTTCCTTTTCTTTTTCTGTATTGATTATACTACTAACCTTTTGTTTATTGATCTTTTATATTATATATCATACACATGTATATTGTATTTATCACACACACACATTTCCATACTTAGATATATCCTTTTATTTCTTCCTCCTAGCATTTTAAATTCAAAGATTTAAATCTAAGATTTAAAATACAGGAGTGTAGGGCTTACAGGATAAATTGCATAGGGATGGTACTATATACAGAATATAGACGCATTAAAAAAACCCAACAAAAACTAGCCAGACAATGAATAATTTTCTCCACGATAGGTCCCTGAGCATACAGAATCACAGAATCACAGAATATCTCAAGTTGGAAGGGACCCATAAGCGTCATCGAGTCCAACTCCCTGCTCCTCGCAGGACTACCTAAAACTAAATCACATCAATATTACATCACCACTTGGATGCCTGTCTCTGTACAAATGTGTAATTCCCTAATCTCTGTGGGCAATGTATTTCACCTGCTCTCCTCAGACCAGGAGACAGGCTGAGGTTTGCATACTCTTTGATCTTCACAGTGGAGAAAGTTTCCACTTTCTCTCTTGAGGGGAATGGAGGTATCCTTGCTGCCTAAGGACAACCTGGGTTCATTTCACTGCCGTGTTACACCTGCCCTTGTGGTACCTTCTACTGGGGCGGTCTGAGTAAGGAGTAGATCGAGAGCACACCCTGCAGCAGCAACAAGATGAGACCAGCAACACCGGGGATAGACTGATCCTTGGAATAATGCGAAAGCATATCATGCCCTGGATTTATTTTCTTAGTTTTGTGGCTAACCTTAAGCCTCTGTTTGAAATACGAGACCCAAGCGTGCACTGTGCCGCAAGCAAAAATGTGGTTTGTAATGATACGGGGAGACTGTGTCAGCAGGAGAGTCAGCTGAGCCAAACGCAACTGCATTTTCTACCTTGTCTCAGATTACTGAACTTCCACTCTGATTAAAATAGTAGATCTCCAGTCCTCATGGCTACAGAAACAGCCTTCCATTGTGAAGCCAGTTGCAGCATCTTCTGGAGTCTGCTGGTAGCATGCAACATTGACTTTGAGATAGGCACTCCCAAGTTAACCTCCGAGACTGCCATTTAACCAGTAAAACCATTTTGTAGCTTTTCTATTTAGAGTTACATTGCTTTGTTCTCTTCAGTGAATTGACCACCCAGCATAGTTCTTGACTGGAGTTTCTGGGAAATACCATGATTTAACTGGTTGGTAAAAAAAAGTCAAGCTGTACTTCACAAAACAGAGAGGACAGTTTGGGGCACTTTGCTTTCAGAATACTTATGTTTTATTCAGTGTTCTAGTTAGTAGGTGCATAAATGAAGTAAAAATCATGTTCGAATACTGCCACTGCTTCTCTACAAAGGCTGTCTGAAAACTTTTACTCTAGTTTTGAAATTCACTAAGGCTAATTATGAAACAGAGCTGTTTGTAGGTGCCTCCAGTATATCACTGATTTGACTGATAACTTACACATAAACATTAATGATTGCTACCGAGATATTTAAAAGACTGTAATTGTTCCTACAAGACTTACTACAAGGGAAATAATTACCTTTACAGATGTTTTTGACAAACACTAAATTGTAAGGGATTACACGTTTACTTATAAAGTGAGAATGTCAAAAATGACACTCAGCCTGCACAGTCCTATAGAGCCCAGCAATATCTGCAAGGATTGACTTCTCCTCTTGAAATTTGAACATATTTACAGAAGTCTTACTTCAAACACTACCTGGCATTCAGATGCTCCCACTCATAAAAATCTCCTTTTATTTGGACAAAGGGTATCACAACAGAGCTTGAAACTTGTTAAGGCCAATGATATTTGTTATGTGACCTAACTCCCAGATACAGCTCCCAAAGAAAATGATAGGAAGGTCCCAACTAACTTCAACAAGAAGAGTTGGAAAAGGGAAATAAAACATCTTACTGGTATCCTTCTAAAGACAAAACCTCTTTGAAAATTGATGGCACATAAAGCTAAAAACTCATAGAATAAGTTTAACCAGAGACTGACTGTAGCATACTAAAAACATTTGAATGTAATAAGGCTGGTTTTGGCTTCAGAAAAACATTCAGATTGTTATTTGGGCTGGATATATCGTCAGGAAGCTGTTTTGAATTCTAGGAAAATCCACCTTAGCCACAAATGTCCAACAGATATGTTAACCAAGGGGGAAAATAAAGTCATAAAGATGTAAGAATTTTATTTTTTAATCAAACTATAGCAGAATATTTTTTCATGTATATACTTGGAAAAAAAACCCCATGCTTCTCTCTGTGTGCTACTTACTGACATGCTCATTAGAAAAAGAACACACAAATTGACTTCTCAGGAAAAGCTCAAACACAGCATTAATCTCTGATACATAATAATGGTGATAATGTGGGGCTCATTCATTCTGGCTGGGTACAAATTATGCCTCACTGCGTCAGTTTAAGTCTCTGTGCAGTGAGGGTGAGTCACCTAACACTGAAACCCTGCGACCTCTCTTGGGGTCATCTGGTGCAGCAGTCACTTTAAAGCCCAGAAAACCTGCAAGAAGAGCATGTTCAGACAGTATTCCTCAGGAATCAACCACACACATCTTACTTGTACCCAAAGCCACCTCTGCTCTCCACATCCAGAGCTTCTACATTCCCCTCTGTGGTCCCCTCCAGGCTGCCTGCTCCTAAAAGCCTGTGCTGAGAGCTACATAGAGATATTGTCGAACTTCAGTAAGAATGTTACAAGTTTTATTATTCAAGCAAAAGTAGAACTTACAAGAATATGTTCAAAATTGTCTTACTGTGGACAAATATTCTCCTGTCCTTGGTTTGCAATGGGTAAAACCATCTCCTCTTAAAAGTAGACTGCAATTGCTCCTCGCCTTTAATGGAAAAGTTACTGTTCTATTTAATACTCTCTTTCTATGAATACAGCGATATGACTGTTAATCTACTAGGGACACAAATGTTCTTTTTCTCTAATACTCTTTTAGCTTTATCTTCTTTGTGGAAGACAACTGCGATGGAACTTTGAGGTTTGACATGTATTTGAATAAAATATGAAAGACTGGATCGGTATAGTGGCATAGTTTTACCAGACTTGAATTATTTGAAAGGTATTCTACTTAAATCATAGCTGCACAATTTTAATTGCTTGAGATAGAGACTTATTTTCCTTACTTCTGGAAATAATATTGCCATATTAATAGGCTGTGAATTGTGTGCTGACATTTTGTAAAAAGAGAAAGATTAATCTGGGTAAAAAAATCCCAGTAACACACAATTTATGAGGGAAGCAAGATCACAGAGGCTACCATTGTATGAGTTCTCATAATAGTTACAAAATATGATTTAGGTTGGTATCTGAATCATGGAAGCCCAGTTTTTTAAAGTCTTTGCAGCATCTCAGTCTGAACCCATAATGTAACGTGAAAAATCACTACCATAATACATTACTTGCTGGCTTTCTAATAGCTTGTTGCGTAAATGCCAGAACACCATTTTGCAGACTTAATACTCATGAAACTTACTGAGTGCAAACTCAACTTGCAAGAGACAAACTGAATTTTGAAAGCAGAGTTCACAAAATTATTGCTAATCTCTGAGATTGAATTGCATATATGTTATTCAATGCATATCCTTCACCCCCAAAAAAACCCCCAAAAACCTGTTTTCCTGAATCAAGTGTCCTGGCATTCATATCAAGTCAAAGCAAGAGTAAAACACTGAGAAAAATTAAAATGGGAGGTGCTTTACAGCCTTTTTTCTGTAATGGGAAATTAGGACAACACAAAACATGCAAATAAGCCTGAGATTGAGAAGGTGTCCTCCAGCTTTATCCACAACACAATACTCAACACAATTAAGTGACATGGTGCTCTATTTCATTTCTGTGTGATGTTCCTTTCAGCTTGAAGCCCATAGTGATACCATCTTGCAGCTATCACAGAAGTTAACCAGGGTTGTGCCCAGTCAGTAACTGAACAGAAATTTTCTCAGCACATGAAACCAAAGTGAAAGTCTTGCTGGAAACTGAGCAGGCGACGCTCTTCTTTCTAAGCCAAGTGCGGGCGAGTGCCTCAGCATGTCGAGGCCACAGGACCAGTGCGTGCACTATTTAGTCTTTGTAGGATAGTGTTGAAGTGGTGATACTTGCTACACGCTACGAAACCTGCATTTCAGTTAAGACAGAAGAGCAGATGAAGTCTGTGGTGTGTTTGGGATTCTCTGGAAAGAAAGCTGCAGTACTAATCGAACAGGTCATTATCAGGCTTAAAAACAAATGAATCAAGAAATAACTAGGCTAGCAGTGGACATAATATTTAGAGCTTTACAAAAAGACTGCACTGTTAATCCCCTCAGAAGTGTAGCAGACATACTTCTAAAGCTATATATTATTCAGGTTTTCATTTTGCACTGGCTTGGGACTTAGAGCCTTTCACCAAAAAGCAGTTTTCTTTCCCTGTCTGGAGGGTCCATTCTCTCTAAGGCATCCAGGATGTTTAAATATTACATAGGTACTTACTGTCAGAAAAAAACCCCTCTGATAAAAAGTATATAACAAGTTGGAAATATCGTACACGATTTCACTCTAAAAATATTTTTTAAAAAAGCTAGATATAGCTAGAAAAATCTGTAACAAAATAAGCATTTACTGTTTAAAATGACTGCATAATAAGGCATAAGTAATCCTATTTTCTTTCTTGAAGACATCTAAAACCTCATCATCCTTTGTTTGTGCAGTCTTATAAAGTGATTACTAATCTTAAAAGACTAATTAATAATTAATACTAATAATTAAAAGACTGCAATAAAGAATAAATTTTAGTTTGGGGAAGAAAAGTGAAGGTACAAATAAACCAAGGCATTTGCTTGGTTTTGATATAAGGCTGAAAAAAGTACTAATTTGTCAGTGAAGCATCTTTTATCGTGACAAACTTATTAGCTATTGTAGCACAACAGCATGACAGATAGTATCTGTTACCTTAATATAAAAGCCATTCAAAGTATTTTCTGGCACAATCCATCACACTAGGCAAGCTTCAAAGATGTACAGTAAAAGTACAATCAAAGCAGTGTAAATTTGGGAAAAAGATTGAGTCATACTGCAGTATAAAAAACTAAAATGAAGTTGTTGAGGCCTCAATCGCCCTGTGCAGCACGGTGCATCGGGTTTGCTACTGACTGTCTCTAGAACAACTTTGACATTTTGCCTTACTTATGGCGCTAATTAAATCCAGCAATATTTGTCATAAAATCACTTAGCTACAGGTACCAGGACATTTCAGATCAGAGAAAATATTGCTCTGGGTCAAGCTTTGGGCCATTATGCTTAGTAGTCTGTCTCTGGCAAGCATTTTGCCAAGGCAAAGGAAAAACGAAAGTGCCCAGCGGAGCCTGGGTGCTCCAGCTGCTGCAGTGTGGCAGGGCAGACGTCCTCTCTAATTCTGCCTCTGAATCACCCACACTTAGGGTGCAATTCCTACAGACCCTCTATTTTCCACATACAAAAAGGAAAATCTTCCTACTTGTTTCAGAGAGAAGCTGGCAGGATAAAATACAAGCAAACAAATAACTAAACACCAAATACAACAGAGAGATTTATAGATGACCAAGAAAATTATTTCCATGTACTTACTGCTGACAGTGCTTTCTATGCAGTGACAATACGGTTCTTCACTTCTAGGCAGGGACACAGGCTGCATGAAATCATGTCTCTGTATCAGTCAACAATAGCAGATCCCCCGCACACAAAGACAAGGTAGTTTCAAATTAGCTTGTTCTCAAAAAGCTACAAAAATAGGTTTGATTTTTTAAATCAAAAAATGAAAGTCTTTGTAATGTCACTCAATAAGCACTTTCAAATTACTGCATGTGGCTAAGCCCTGCCAATAAACCAATGTCTTTAGGCAATCAAAAGTACCTTTTGTGTAGTATGGTACTTTAGCAAAAAAAGACAGCACTTGGTTTTGAACACTGAACCAGCTGCTCAGTGCTCGAAGAAGCCGTTACATTCTGGGACAGTCTCAGTTGGTTAGCTGTGTCCCCTTGTGATGATTTCATTAGCACTGCCGGAAAACATAAATGACTGAAAGAGACACTGTGCATTGTGCAAAATTACATTGTGCAAAATATGTGTGCTTACATAATATGTTTCAACAAAGAAATAAAATGCTTCTGTTCCCAGGAGCTCTAGGCAGGCAGATGGTGGGTACTCCAGCAAGATCATGCACTTTGCCAGCAGAGAAGCGATGCCCTCAACCTCTGGGGAAGAGACTGCTGCTGCACCTCTGTAATACCCCAGTTTGCTGATCCACAGAACAAAACACAGGATTCCAGCTGGACTAAAATTTCTCACTCAGCATCCCCAGAAGCAGGAAGGTGTAATGACAGGGGACAAAAAAGAGATGACAGAGTTCTAGGTTCACTTCTTTACCCTTCAGGCACATTGTCCCCATGGCTATGACCTACTGGACTGAAATCAATACAGGCTGGAGTTCAGAAGAATGCTTAGTTGTTTCATAGACAATTTATTACATTTTCACAGTTGCTACTTAATTAAAAGAGAAAACTAGTGGGCTAAAATCATGGGACAATAAAGAATTTGGCAAGCCACTGAGGTGTGGATTAATAGCTACACATTTCCATCTTTATCTGTGCACGTTAAGGTCAGTATCGGTGTGCGTATGGTACAAAGACATAGAAGTGCCTCAGATATGAATATTATCAAGGAGGATGTGTCTGTAATTTCACCTGCCTTTCTCTGTTGAGATTTTGATGCGCACCTCATAAAACATTAGATCTGTACTTTTCCAATGCCATTTCCTTCTTCTAGTACCACAGACCCAAGGTACTATAAGTAAGCTTTACACCATATAAGAAATGCCAGCAGCCAATTTGCCTTTTTTATTCTTTTTTTCGTTTTTACAGCTTGACAGTGTTAAACTAGCATGCAGAGATAATAGAGAGATTTATGTTTTTAAATCAGGAAGCTAGTAAAAATTTTCTGTTTCTATGAGAGAGCAATAAAAAGGAAATTAAAACAAGAAATAGATTTTTTGATCTTTATGCAGCTGTGGCAAAGAAAAACTTCTGTTCATCTCATGGATTCTCTTCTACACACATAAAGGCTGAAAGGAAACAGAAGAACTTCAGCAGTCGGCTTTATTTATTTTACCTATACCCATTTTAAAACACTACTGTAAGGCCTTCTGGTAGCCACTGTGATGGACTTGGACCTCATATGCAGAACATTGTTAGTGTTTAAGTTGGATTTTTTACTCATCCTATACTAATAAGCTCAAATAATGCTTACAGCAGGGTGGGTCTGCATTCAGATTCGGGGTATACGGTGTCAGAGCAGAGAAAACAGAGATGCACCCAGAGGGTTATATTCAGGGACTCTGCAAGTGTCTCTTGTTCAGGAGGATAGACAAAGAAGGATAGTAACACAGGAAGAAACAATGACTCTTCTATGAATATTTCATGCAATAAATAAACCATATAATTCACTGCACTTTAGGAAGGAGCTTTTTTGTTACAGGAGTTCCTCCAGACTAAAATGTGCTGAACTTCCAGTTTGAATGTTGAGGTTGCTTTCTGAAGGCTCCTTGAGCTACCAAGTGATCCCCCAAACCATAAGTTAGTTTACGTGACAGAAGAAGGGAAAGAATGCATCAGACTTACTCTATTTGAAGTTCTCAGAAACTGCATGGATATCTGAAAAGATGATGTGACTTAGGGATCAATACTAATAGACAGCATGTCCTACCTATTGACCTTTCATAAATAAGCAGTTCCAATAAGGAGTTAGTTATGCTTTGGCCTGAAACATGTTGGGCATATTAATACATGAAGAATCCTGCACAAAAATTTGCATTGACACCAGTATTAATTAGCTTGGTGAGTTAGCCTGAGTCATTTAAATCTTCGAGACTTCAGTTCACGAAAATCCAATTCACTGCTTAAGGGCATGAAATGTATAAATAGACCCTGTCTAGAGCTGCTTGCTTTTTCTTCCTTTTGCTCTTTAACCTTTCCCTAATTCTCAATATCTTTCCTTCTACCTTGAATTCCAGTTTCCCTCTAGCCTTTCCTCCTACTCTTTTTCTTCCCCTGTTACATACTCCCCTTGCCTTTTCCACCTTGCCTCTCTTTTTTTTTGATGCTCTCATTTTGCGTTTACTTTCTAGCGTGATAGCTCAAGTCTGCCATAAGGTGGTAAGCGCTGGAGTGAGCACCGGCCATGCCAGTTACGCTGAGTCCACCCCAGAGGAAGCAATCTCTGAAGGGCCAAAGCTCTTGATGTCCCAAACAAGCAAGCATGTGCCAGTATGAGACAGGTCTTTATACATCTGCATGAATCTAATGCATCTATGTCCTTATATCTGTTTCAGGGAATAGACGTCAGAGCTAAGGAAATGCCTGATAAAAAAGGAAAGATCTATATGTGTCTACATCAGTACAAGCCAACCAGCCTAAAGACTTTCAGGCTCTGTAATACTGAGGGGAAAAAAATGCTTTTGCTTGCAATTAAAGAACATCATAAATGAAATATCATTTAAAAGCCCTGTTAATGATCAAATATTTTTTGCAGAAATATCTAAAGCAAGTTGCAATAGCATTAGCATGCCAGTTTAACTCAGATTCAGTACTAGCTTTCTACATCAAAATAGTGAACTCCTGAGAGGGAATATTTAGAGCTGAGGAACTCTCTTGTTTTAACTGAACATGAGCCAGCAGTGTGCCCAGGTGGCCAAGAAGGCCAATGGCATCCTGACTTGTATGAAATAGTGTGGCCAGCAGGAGTAGGGAGGTGATCGTCCCCTATACTCGGCGCTTGTGAGGCCGCACCTCGAATCCTGTGTTCAGTTTTGGGCCCCTCACTACAAGAAGGACACTGAGGTGCTGGAGCGTGTCCAGAGAAGGGCGACGGAGCTGGTGAAGGGTCTGGAGCACAAGTCTTATGAGGAGCGGCTGAGGGAGCTGGGGTTGTTCAGCCTGGAGAAGAGGAGGCTGAGGGGAGACCTCATCGCTCTCTAAAATTTCCTGAAAGGGGGTTGCAGAGAGGTGGGTGTTGGTCTCTTCTCCCAAGTGACCAGTGACAGGACTAGAGGAAATGGCCTCAGGTTGCGCCAGGGGAGGTTTAGGCTGGATATTAGGAAAAAAATCTTTACCGAGAGAGTGGTGAAGCATTGGAACAGGCTGCCCAGGGAAGTGGTGGAGTCACCATCACTGGAGGTGTTCAAGGAACGTGTGGACGTGGCATTGTGGGACATGGTTTAGTGGGCATGGTGGTGTTAGTTGATGGTTGGACTTGATGATCTTACAGGTCTTTTCCAACCTTAGTGATTCTGTGATTCTGTGATTCTGCAACTGAGAAGGTGAGGGAAGTACAAATCATGTTTGCCCCAGGAATATCGTCGAAACATTTCAAGAAGTTTCTAAATGTGTAACGTTGGTTGAAGCTTTGAGCAAATCATCAGAAAGACTGGCTGGCTGTTTCAAGACAGACTTCAGCTGAAGCTATGATCTTATTCATGAGGTGAATTCAGAGGTATTCCACAAAGGCATCTGAGTTTTGGTGTTTTAATTAAACAAATGGAGGAGAGACATTTTAAAGAAAATTTAATAGTCTCGACTGTACTGCAGTCTGCAGGCATTCTTCTAATAAGCAAAAGACCAAAGACACCAGGAAAAAGGATCTGTTTTTTGTTCTTAAGAAACACATAAAAGATGTACAACTCACCATTTGTCAAGGAAGAGCTGGCAGATGCCCTAATTCAGAAAGGGAATAGTCAATGTATGGAGTTAACAGCTTTTTTGATTGGAGATATTTCAATGATAAAGGGAATGCCGTACATCAAGGAAAACCAAGAGGAAAGCTAACATCTGAGCATACTGCCAGCATTGTAGTATCTCCTAAAAATTATCAACTAATATTGCATGCTTTTGTGAATGGTTAAAGAGAGGATATATCTATATTAGCAAATAGTGCGGTGAAATGGCAGCAGACTGGTAGAGTGACTGGTTGAGGACCTAACATCCAGACTGTACATGCTTTAAGGGTGTTAGTACTTATTCTAGTCTAATTCCACAGGCTCAGTGACCACTCACAGCTGGTCACTTCCTGGATTATCTTTGCCCAAAATGAACCCAACCCACATCCCGTAAGACTGATCTTCAGAATGAACTAAAATGCAACAAAGTAGGGACCACTGGGATATTTACTTCAGAAGAACATTCCTGATCTGAGCTGAAATGCTAATGCATATGCACCCACATTTGCTTTCTTGCTTATTGCCATTGGTACACTGAACTCTGAAGAAAAAAACCGTGCAATGACCATAGATTTAATCTCCTCCTGTGGAGATGTAATGTATAAAGTGCATAAACGTATTTCACAAAGTGTTTTGATGAAAGCAGTGACTAAAGCAGGTTTTGATTATATTATAACTTTTTCAGTAACAGTTCAGAGGAATTCAGGTTATGATCATTATTCAAATTTGATTAATTTGGGCTGGGAATAAATCACTACCCATTAATAAATTAAAATTTTTCTGTTAATAATATAAAATTAATTTCTCATTGCAAGTAGGTTTCTTCTGTTATAAATTCTTTCTTTTCATACTATACTAACGTATGCTATGCCTCTTGTTTTTGCTTCTGTTCTACAGGCAACATATAAAGGTTATCTGTTGCCCTAACAAGTACCTGAAGAAATACTCAATATTATTGCTACTTTCAGGTATTGTATTATTCTTATTCTTATTGATTTATCCATGTAATAATTTGTGCCCAAAATAGAATACCACAAGGGGAAAAAGGATGTATTTTGGGACAGCAGCCAACTACTACATCACAAACAAGAAAAACATTACTGAAAAATACTGGTTATATTATAAATAATTTATTCAGAGTTTCAGATTCAAAGTAGCCAGGCTGCCAAAGGCTACTGAAACAATGACTGGGTTAGAAAAATGTCACTGAGCAATTTATATGTCTGTAAACATGAGCATGAGACAGACTCAGTATTATTTTTGTATCTATTTTATGTTTTAAGGCAAATTGCATTTTCTGAATTTTTGCATCACAAATGTGGGGAATTTAAAAGCATCACAGAGACAAGTCAGATCTATCATTTGATGGCTGCAGATTTGGAAAGATCAAAAACCACTCCAAAGATGGGCAAAGGCATGCAGTTATATTTTAAGATTACACATATCAATGCTTGATGTTCAAGGTCAGCAAAAAACCCATTAGATCATTTAGTCTGACCTCCCACATGCTGCAGGAGATGCTATTTCAGCCAGTGACTCCTGTATTAAGCCTATTAATTTATGTTGCTACAGCACTTTCCAGAAGGGTCTACAGGCTTGAAGATGAGAAAAGATGGAGACCCTCCCGTCTATCTTTGGTAGTTTCATTGGTCTTAATCTTAAAAATTTATGCCTTAGTTTTAATTTGAATGTCCCTCACTTCCATCTCCAGTCCTTGGCTACAGTATCTCTTTTCCCATGCAACAATGAAATACCTGGAACTGATCCATGAAAAAAAATGTGTACATTGTAAATGAAATCACTTTCTTTTTCTTTTTCTTTTTTTCTTTCCCCCCCCCCTGTTATTGTTGACCTGAACAAACCGAGGGACTGAATTTCTCTGTTTTTACATCTCTTGGATGTTTTTCCCTGCAGCTGATTTCTGATTTGTCTACATCATGCCTAAAGAAAGGAGAGCGGAGCTGTACATGGACTTCCCACTGACTCACCAAGAGCCACAGCGTGCCCGTGACTGTAACACCACTGAAATTGCAGGGAGTTTAATGCCTCTTTACAGGAACCAATTGAAATGAACTCTTAGCTTTTCTGAAAAGCCCCCTATTTTTTTACACTGCCTATAGAATGCTGTATATTTAAGTGTATTACAATATCAGAACAAGAAATCTTTCAATGGTAATGCCTTTCCAACAGGCAGTCACAGGACTCAGAAAAAGAGAAGATGCAAGGCAACTATTTAGGGAAGGAAAAATGTTGAAAGGTTACAATACAAGGTAGGAAATATTTTATTAACACCATCAATCACGCTGTTCAATGGCACAGGTGACCAATAAGAAATATGCTCTCAGGAGCTATTTGAAAAGACAAAGGTATTTACTGTGATTTCAAAGTCAGGCACTAAAATAGGAGGTAGACGTCTATATATTTTTTCTGATCTGGGCCTAGAAAACTTCAGCATTGCAAGATAAAAATGAAGGAGAAAAGCTGGAGTAAGATAAAACAAAGAGAAAAATGTTTGCAAGAGGTGAGAATGAAGTATTAAACTTTATTTACTCTATGAAAAGTGGACTTGCACATTTCTGCACAAATATCTCTAAAAAATCTAGTTTCCATTTACTCATATATTTCCATAATTTTCACCTACTTGCCTAAAGTTTATAGGTACTGATATCCCTAAAATGTTAAGTAGTTTATGATGCAAAACAAACTCCGTATTTTACAGCACAAAGATACTATGGTAGAATCACATTTCTTGTTTTTACTGAAAAAGTATCTTCTTAAATCTTTTAAATCTAGGAAAGTAAAAACTTGTAATTTGATGAGAAAATAGGTGTTTTGGGACGTGCTGATCACCGAGATTCCCCACCCCTTGGTTTCCTTTCTAGTGGATATTTGCACAAATTTAAAATGAGTATAAAAATATTTAAAATCTTACTCACTTTAAATTGTACACATAATGCGAAGGCCAACAGAAAATCAGCTCCTTTTCATTTTTAACAGTTCTGCTATTATTAGCCATATGTAATAATGGAGACAGATCTGAGGCCACAGAAGAAAAATACGTGACAACATACAATATTAAGTGATAAACTGTAAGCAATCATATCATTAAGGAATATCAGAATATACACGTGCACAATGGACAGAGTTAACACTATTCATTCAACCTTAACTGGCATTTCACCGCTTCTGAAGGCTTAATTGTCTAACATTAACATTCTTCTTACACTCTAGGGGTGTACTTTACATCACTCTTTTTGCTAAGGCAAATGTTATTGTAGCTAGGTGTTTCCCCCACCCCCCCGCCAAAGCACTCTGTAGGTAGTTCAACAGCTGCTATGCTTATAGAGCAAAATATGTATTGCTGATGAGTAGAACAAAATAACGAGAAAATTATTCTAACCAACACAAGATACATCTTGAAATTTCCAAACTCCTTTTGGCACACCACAGAAGACAGGACACCACCCTGCTTAACAAGATTATATTAGACATTCTACTTAACATGTGATTCTTCTAAATAAAGTATAATTTCTTTTTCATATCTGTCTTCCTCAAAAATGAAGATATAGATGTCAGCATCCACAACAGCAGATCATTCATTATCCAACACGATAATTCTTAGTTTTTAATCAGTTTCTCTCAACCTACAGTAACAATAAGCTTTCTCTGCTCTAAATAGAAATTATTTAGACCATACTCTAAATCATTACTATTATATTATTATAGGCATATGCCTATAATAATCGGTATGGTACAGCACTTGCACCTTTTCCATAACCAAGACCTTTTCCATAACCAAGCTCTTCTAGGAGCAATGGGACCTCGTGTCTTCGTGCATCTGAAAGACTACTGACACGGTCAACTAAAGTGCCACTTTTCTGAATTGCTCCTATGGCATAACAGGACATGTAAAATTAATGATACTCTAGCCAGGCAGATTTTTCCTATAGCTATGTTTTTTTATCTTGTTTGCAAGCACTGCAGTTAAAAGTTTTCATCACTCAAGGCTTTAAGATACCTTCCTTCAGCATCCAGAAGTCTCACTGCTTTCAGAATGCCTTGGCCTGCATAAAGAGACACGATCCTTTCTGGCTGGTTTGTTAAATTTTACATTCCAAACCAGACACGACACAAAATGCTCTTTGCTGCACATAATTTTCTGCATTTTAAAGAAAGGCATTTTGGCTGGTCCTTTCTCCAAGAAATATGAACTATCGTTCCCTTAGGAAAAGCTCATGAGAGAGAGAGGCTTTTTGACATTTTGAGCCTGTTTCTCAACCAGGAATTTTTGTTTGTTTGTTTCCAGTGCTAGTGCGGTTAAGAAAGGAAGTACCAAATTTCATTTGCAGCTGTTTTATCCTTCTCAAGAAGGAAATCAGTATATATGGCTTGCTTGCTTTAATTATTTTAAAATGTTACAGGCTTCTTTTTAAAAGCAGTCTAAGATTGGATTATAAATGGTATTATTCAGTAACATTCTTCCATTTATTACAATGTCATCTCTTTCTTCAAAAATTACTTTGGAAGGTGCTTTTCTTGAAACAAAACATTCCTTTACAACGTATTTTCATTAAAAGACACAGAACATCAGCAAAATGTGTAACCGGCTTCTCAAAAATAGGATTTCACATATTGCGGTGCTGTAGGTGGTGTTGGGCTTTGAAAACAAATGTTTAAACAGGGGTTCCTGGAAAGGAGCCAGATCTGTTATAGGCGCCATGTCTGCTGCTGATGAGTGCATTAGAGGTAGAAGAGATGTGCTGAAAATCAATGGAACTTCCCTTACCTCACAGTAGTATGAACGACTTTTCTCTGCAAGAATGAACAGCTAACAAGTGATAAAAGCCTATAAAAAGACCAATATAGCTCTTTATTCGATATTAAGACTACCTTAAAAATGTTAGATGCACCAGAAAGCTGAAGTATCCCGTAAAGTACATAGGCTTTTAAAATAAAACCTTCTTCTCTTTCCCTTGTATATTAGGTGGTCAAAAAACTACTTGTATTTCATGTGCTGAAGGTCAATTAGAATAATGCTGTCCTCCCGTCCATAGGATGAAATCAGTTTAAGTATGCACCTCCCGGGCTGTTTAATAAGTTCCTGCTGAGGTGCTATCTGAGAAGATCATTCACCAGCTTCTGCATTTGAAACCACCATTTAAAAGCAATTTGTAAAACCAGCATGTTTATGAAGCTGCATTCTGGACCACGCAACTGCTAAATTTACTGTGTTTGGAAATTCTAATTCTACACATACCTACAGAAAATGGGCAAGATCAAATTTCACAGATAATCTGCTACTCTGCTTCATAACCTGTGATTTGCACATGAACATCTTTGCAGCAAAATATCTCAGTGGTGTTTTCACATCAGTAGGTTTCAGCCCCAGCATGCTGCGCTTTAACAAAAAGGAAATTGTTGCATCGTTATAGAAAGACTTTTAAAAACATTTTGATGAGTCTCAGAAAAGTCTTGGGGATTCCTTCCAATAGGATTTTTACCATACTTACATAAATAAAATCTTTGGTTTTCTTTAAGGCAATCACTTTACAATTTCATAGATTCAACCGTACAAAAGTAGAGGTATTAGGCTGTTAGCACTTATCATCAATCAGTTTGCTTCTCCCCATACTCTTTTCTCCCAACGTAAGACAGCATTGTAGCTCTTACACTGCATAATCCTGAATAAAAATACCACATTTATAAAACAGAGGAATGACAGTTACAGAGAAAAGGTATTATGTCACTGAATCATTTTTTTTTTATTCTACTTGTTATCCATTTGGGTTTGTCCCACTTCCTATACTTCTCATCTTTCACTTCTGCCCCTCTGTTGGCACCGGAAAGAAACAGGCTGTCCAAAACAGTCATTCTCCCCTCTCAGACATCTATTTCAGTATTGGGTGACGGTACCCATCTCGCTGTATTAACTGCAGAGGGACACCTGTAGTAAAAACTCAGAACTCTGTGTGGCTCTATTATCTGCGAGGGTATAAATTTCAGACTCCCCTCAAAATCCCTTTAGGACAGTTACAAAACTGGAGGCACATATTTTTTGATGCAAAAGAAGATAATTGTGCCTAATTTTCTGAAGTTACAAACTCCAGACAGGCCACAGAGGCAGAGAGATGGCCGATGCCTGGCTGCTCTCTGTGGCCGCAGGGTACCACCTGGACTATTAGTAATTCTTACAGAGGTCCTTATTCCTCATCCTCTTTTCACTCTCATACACTAATTGCTTTCATTCTCTTTTAGCTTTTAATTTCTTAAAGGTGTCCTTGATGTAATTTTGAATTGTCAGGAAATTAATGCTACAGATGTTGGAAAAGGAAAATTAAAATTGAAAACAACCCAAACCACTGAAGCTGAGGGATTGATGACTTTTGCAGCCCCACTCATCTTCCATTTTTCATTACTGGGGATAAATTAAACGGTACCATGGAACAAATATGATTCATCTTTAGCTATCTAAGAGTCAGACGTCCAGTTGAGCTAGTCATCTGGTCTCCCTCTGAAGTTAATACAGCAAGATCGGTACCATCGTCCAATACTGAAACAGATGTCTGAGAGGGGAGAACGACTGTTTTGGACAGCCTGTTTCTTTCCAGAGCCAATGGAAAGGCTGAAATTTACAGGCCTAACTTTTACACGCTTAAACTGAGAGGAGACGTTCCGCCCAGCACCTCCACCGTGCACAGTGGAGCACGAGGAGACCAAAGCTTGATGCAGCTACAGCAGCACGAAGCTGTGCTCCCGTTGCAAGTCCTGCTTCCCAGCAAGGCTGATGTACTTGGGCACAACACAGTGCTGTGGCAGTGGTGCATTACTTCCACTGCCTGGGCTAGGCTAACTGCCGCTATGCAGGGTGAATGCACGCTGCGTGGCTGTAGACATGCCCTTAGACAGGATCAAAGAGAAGTGGGATTTGAAAGACCAAAAAGGAGAAAAAGAAGAAAAGATTTTATCCTAGGCTAATGCAGGAAAATGTGACATTAGCATTTAGAAACCAAAGTGTCTCATAAGACTGCCCACAGGAAGTTTTTGTTCTCCCCACTACCAAACTTTCTACCAACAGCCTCACCACTCCTTCCAACACATTTCCTCCACCTCCCCCCAGCATTTTGGCATAATTCCTAATTCGATTTCATGATGGGACAGTTAGTTTCCTAGCCAAACTATCAACCAAAAATTTGCCAAAGTATCTATCAAGCTTCATTTTAAATTTCTTTTTAGAATACCATATGGGAAGTCAATAAGCTGTGAAAGTTTTTCTTGTGTTGTAATGAGAATATCACTTTGATTCCTTACCTGACTTACGACGAAACAGTGATGAAGTGACATAGAAACTGGGATCCTTTAATTCATTCTTTTCAGGCATCTATTGAAATGTTAAACCTGCTTACACCACAATATATAGCAGTGTGACCAAAATCAGAATTTGATCCTAAATCTGTATGAATTACTCTTACAAAAGGTTTAAATGAAGAAACTGAAATCAAAAAAGTACTGCTGTCAACGGCAGTGCTATTTTGCAGAGAGCATTAGGAACATTCGATAAAGCAGACATATGGAAGCACTTCATCCTATCAAAAAATAGTATTAAAAATTGTCTCTAGAGTAAAGACTCAAGGGTCACTTGAGAATCCATTAGAAGCTGTTTTGGAGGGGTGGAAAGTGAGATATTAAAAGAAATAAAATATGTATGAGTTCTAGTAAGTCACCTTTCCAGTTCCTTAACTTCTAACCTTAAAACACTGTTATTTTTCTACAGAAGTTCTGGCAGAAAGAATGACTTTCAAATTGAGGTGTTCTGCACTGCAACCATTAGCTAGTAGCATTTTTTTGAAATGTTTCTGAAGTGACCCATGTATGACTCAACAACCATTCTTTGTCTTTTACTGCAAAACTATTTTTGCAGCGTGCTTCTGGCAGGAGTATGGTGATTTAGATGACACAGTACAAGTTAATATTATAAACTTCACTTAACGGTCTGTTGCACCAGGAAGACCTATTAAGATTACTATACATATCAGCACAGAGAAAATAACTTGTTGAAGGCTTACTAAAATCCTTGGCTGGTTTGTTGCTTTCTACTTTCTGAATAGTCAAACACAACAGCCATGTCCTTGGACTTGAACAATTTATGGCCACATAGCGTGAGCTGTCCAGTGCTTTAACTACATTATAATCCTTCCTTTCAGCCTGTACTTACCACGTGAAACATCTTAAACTGAATGTCTTCTAAAAAAAATATTAATTTCTAAAGCATAAGAACAAAACACTGATAAATGGAAGACCTTCCTTAAATTGCCAAAAAAGGAGTGACTACTTGCAAAGAATTTCCAGGTCAGACAGAAATATGTGAGACTACGCATTCATGCATAAAACACAGGCTCCTGTGAATGGACCTAAAACATATCAATTCCACATCTCACTGATTCATGCTAACATCACTTGACCTTTTTCCTGGTGTTCCTTTTTCTAACTGGTGCTACCAGAAGGAGAACATATGTATCTCACACTATATCTAACGCTATCGAAGAAGTACGGTAAACCACGTACATTTCCTTATTAGCTTTGTAACTGCATATTATGTGCTTTGAGCCTAACCTGAAAAAAAAGTTTTAACATACTTCACTGCGTTGTACTTTAGGCACACAGAAAACCCAACTGAGATTCCCAAAGCAACACCCTCAGCCTGGAAGCATTTGCTTCACGGTTTGAAAATTTCTCAGACACATACCTTTGGTTCACGACCAGTGTGGCTATGGCTGAGCAGAAGGAGCCTGAGATCCTAAACAAACTACATCTGGATCTAGAAATTAGATGAGAATAAAAATCCCTTGCTCAGGTGTACCTAATACACTCCTTCATCTTTCACATTTTAGAGATTAAAATAATGACTGCTTGAAGTAGTTCTCCCTCCTTGTACTTCAGGGAGAAAATTTGGTTGTTGATCTCTGTCTTCAGATTCCCCTCTTGGGATCAGGGGCCTAAAATGTGAAGACTACTGTTCTTAACCTGTAAGTACTTAAATCCTTTAATAAATCTGATTCTAAACAAGTCTAATCAAGCTTGCTAATCAAAGAAGACAGACCTATTGAGATATTTCCAGTAACCTCATGTTGCATCTGTAAGTCCTTCAACTTCAACCACCTCTTTATGAACTACTCCCCTTCCTCCCCCTGTGCCCGACACATTACCAACAGGCTAATTCTATTCCAATGCTCCAGTTCCACAACTAATTGCCTCCCAACACAAACCAACAGACGTTCCTCACCATCATCCTATCATGAATAAGAAGAAGCAAGGTTTCTAGTTCTGTTGCTTGCTCAAATTTCTACCAGTCATTTTTCCCAAAAGGAAGGTCCACTTGATAGGATTCCTCCCTCCTCCTCAGAAGATATTCTGCTGACAATATTTTATTTTTAAACATTTGTGCAGAGCTGGAAAGGTATCATTTGAATTCTAGCACAAAGGGCCATGAACTCACACAACAGGCTGTTTGTATCCAGGACATCCACTTTGTCCACCCTTTATCAAAAATGATTCCACTGAAGTCAACCGAACTGCACAGATGCTGCATACGCAGGTAATAAGAATTGGCAAATATGAGTATTGCCTGAGGGTCTCTACCTTTCAAAAAGAAAAACTCAGATAGGTACTGTGGGATACTCACAAGTTGGTAACATAACTGGGCAATGCAGGATGAAGCCCTCGAGAAGATGACTTTTTCCCAGCCATTTTCACAAGCAATCAAGTCAGGACTGACTAACAATTTTTTAAGATTTAAAAAACTTTCTATGAATTTTCTTGGTAGCAGTAAGTTGTGCAGAAGCAGATAACTTTCAAGCTGAGATTTCTAATCACTAGATGAGCTGCCATCTAAAAGAAGGAATTTGTGATTTTTTTTCTTCTGAGTTGGATATTTTTAATGACAATGCTGAAACACATGTGAAAGCTTGATCTAGGAAATTTTTTATCATTTAAAATAAATATTGTAACTAAAAAGCAACAAAATGACCTATTTGCAAAAATGTTAAAATAAAAATATTCATTTATCTTGTGCATGAATAAAAGTGTACCTAGAGGGAGCATGTAGAATGAAAAACCAGCTTGTATTAAAATGCAATTAAGAAACCATAATTATACATTAAACAGACACACAAAGACAAGGGATAGCTTAGTATCTCAGCTGTGGAATAGCCATTGAGGGTAAATGAACTGAATTTAGACTCCCCCTTACAACACATTGAAGCTGCAGTCTTTTGTAGAGATGTGTAATTACTGAAGATCTAAGCAGCTGCTCAGAGAAGCTAAAAAGCTGATATTGGCTAAGCAGTTTTTTCACAGTCTGGCAGTCCTTTAGCTTTTCTCAAAAGATGGTTTCAGTTTTATCTGTATATCTGAGTCAAAAGACTTCTGAGATGGGTTTAAGAGACAATTCTAAAGACTGTTTATTAGAGGTAAACTGGAATCAGTCTGGATGTTGCAAAGACCAACTCATTTCCCCCTTCTTCCCCAGCCATCACCAAGGCCCACACCGCTCCCTGACTGCCCCATGCACCCTGCATGGGCACAAAGCCTATAACAGAAAAGGAAAAATTATGCAAGAAGAGGCTTGACCCACAGGAAGAGCTCTTTGCTGTCTTCCTAGAAACAAACTGGGTTTCCATCTGGATCTATACTGGGAAGAACCTCATTTAAATGGTGAAGTAACAGTTATTCCACATGCCACCAATTACAGTTGTTCCAGTGCAAAATGGTGTGTTTGGTCTATTTTAATAATTCTCTGTCTGTTTGTTGTTGGGCTTTGGTTTTGTTTGCTTTTGTTTTTAATTTATTGGCTTGGTTTCCAGAACCATAAGAACAGCAACATCTTGTATGAACATATCTGAGCTATTCTGAAGTTCCAGGAGACATTTTAGAGAGGCATACTTCCCCTAGGAAAAAAAATATACTCACTTTGAAATGTTCGAGCACCAGTACAGATATATTTCTGCTAGCAATGGGTCCACCCAAGCTGAGAGATGTTTGTGTATTTATGTACATGAATAAACTCTTATGATTCCAGATAAGAATATTTATACTTTCCACATTATACCTGTTCTTAAGCTACTTGTTTGCCTAAGAATATGGTAATTTCTTCTTTACTCATAGATTAATTTAGAAAACAGTGGTGTGTACAATTCTCACCAAGACAGAAGTTCAGGTAAGACCATAACACTACTGTGGGAACTAATGTTCTAATAAAATAGAATGACAGCTCATTTTTTCTCTGTTTTGTAAATACAGTTTTGACCTAATTCTCTAAAGTCCAATGTGAAATAATTATTTGTATTTTAACAAGCCTGCTAACACAAATGATAAAATTGATTTGACAACCAGATATTCTTGTGGCATGCTGTTGACTCATGTGTCCTCTAATCTGAGTCACAGCCCAGCATTTTGTCATTGTTCTTTAGACAGAAAAAATAAATAGTTGCACACAGTACATGTTCAGGTCTTAACTATACATATACTATTAATTAGAGCTAAGTTTAATCAGCTTCATATTTTCTAAATTTCCATTGGAATAAAATATGTTTAGTATGAAAAAGATTCATTTTTCTTCAGTGCAGAGAGGAACTCTCACAAAGTACTTTTCCAGAAGGCAATCAAGCTTAACATAGTTAAAACCCACTGGACAGCCAATGGTGTCTTTCAGTATGCCTCAGTAAGTTATATGGTCTGTGTTATGAATGCTAAAATGTTTGCCTTAATAGGTCCCAAAGCAGTAAGAAAAATTGCCTTTTTTCTGTACAGCTTCATAACACTCGCTAGCAAAATATGATGGTTCAGTGATGGTTCGTTGTAAACTATGGTTACGAAGATCTGTGCAGCCTGAAATTAGTGCCAACTAATGAAGACCTATTTTTCTGTGCTCTGTCACGCAGTGAGATGCTTGAGCTTCAGGAGGATAAAGCCCCGCATGTGCTGGGTGCTGAGGTTGTGTGTCAAAGTCAGGAAGCCTCATGCTGAGGGCAGAAAAGCCCTTGCAGACCCACCTGTGCCCAGAGAGGTGGGTGTGCAACTTTCCCACATGAGCAGCTTGAAGCATTGAGACACACCATTCAGCTCCTCTGCTGAGAGCTACCTGTGGGTCTGGCTTGGCCCTCAGCCATTTCACAGGACACTGGCAACGATGCTCTCTTAGGACAAAACACAGCTCATGACCAATTTAACAAGAATTAAAGAAGTTTATACATTCAGATGTTACAAACTATCCATAATGAGCATCCCCAGTAAGAAACACAATCATTTCCCCACACCTCCACACCTTTTTAGTTTATTTTTTAATGCACATAATTAAAATTATTTCTGATAAAAACAGAAAATGATCACAAATTACAAATGCCTCTAGACAAAAAAATGCTTCTAGACAGAACCCATTTCTTTTTTTTTATTTTTTGTATGGAGGCTAAATAGAATCTATATAGTAGCTTCACCAAGGCACTCTAAGGAACGGTGTTTTTTCTTATTGTGTATATATTATCACAGCTCATACTCAACAGAAATAAAAAAAACTGTAGAGTTCCTTTCAGAAATCAATAAATGGGGTTGCTTTTGGGGTCCACTTAGTCCAATGAACTCCTGACTGTAGGTAATCTAGATGCTTCGAAGAAAAGTGCAATAAAGACTGCATGGATATTATAAGATTACCCAAATTTATGTCTGCCTAAATTGCACAGTTGCATACTAATTGGTAATTGTATGCTTCACAGACTGAAGCATGATGGGTTGCAACTCCTTTTGAAAAGAAATTAAAAAAATAGTAGGGCAATCCTGCATTTTTAACAAAAAAGAAGCCTGTTAATTTAAAAAAAAATAGCTTAAAATTTACGTTATTCAATTACTGATGAATCTGATAGTTATAACTTCATCTTCAGTGTTACCCGTGATCCTACGTGGGTTCCTTTGCTGTTATTTGGTTCATTCCACCCATGAATGAAAGCATCTAATTTAACGCTGGTGTGGCAATAGCATGCACATTTTTATTTTGATAAACATTAGCATTAAAAAATCCAATGGTAATGTCTGCTTATGAAAACACACTCATTCACACAGCAAACTGGCTAATAAAAAAAGAATAGTGACAGCATTTAAAACTGATGTGCTACTTCATTTGTCCATTCATTCAGATTAAATAAAGGCCAAAATCAGCAAGAAGTAACGAGTAAGGAATTATTTCCAGTGTCTGGCCAAATCCTGGTTTTGGTTAGGTGTTTCCTGTTCATTCCCTGCTCTACAGTGTAGTGTCAATCACTGCTCATTGGCTGCTTGTTCTCAGCTGGCACATGAACTAATCCTTTGTTGACAGAGCACATATGGATTGTTCAAAATGAAAAGTTCTGCATAATTGTAAGGTCTTACTATCAAGCATATTCTAGACTGAACCCCGTAAAATTATTGAACCTTGTTCAAGGTGCCTTGGAAGTGCCTGGGTTTATTTTTGGTTTTTTGGTTTTTTTTTTTTTTTTTTTTAAGATACAGCATCAGCACTATCCTATAGGATATAGTGTCCTCTTTGATTTACTTTGAGGGTAGACTACAGCCCTGAGAGATGAACCAGGTCTCACACAGCACACTAAGTAATGAAAAGAATATAAGGAAGGAGCAGATGCTGAGCTCTCTTTTGCTCCTCGAAAAAGTAATTTGCACATATGTATATTCTATTTCCATTTACTTAATAACCTTCAGACCTTCAGCTGAGATTGAAATGCTTCCCCAAGATGACAGAAAGTATGTCCTCTGTGATTCAAGAGGTCTGGTCATATAGGAATAAGGCTGGAAGAGTTTGGTGTGATTCAGCACTAAAAGAATAAAGGAACACACAGATTTTTCCCTTTTCCCACTTAGAATCCACAGTACCGACTGAGGCTGATGGTATGGACAATGCTGAGAAGAGTTGGATGCCACAAAAAAAAGGGATTTGCAACAGATACGCTGCAGGTGGAAGTACACAAGGTAAGGAATAGAAAGCCTCAAACTCCAACCTGTACACGTAACGTACCGGAACCTCGTCCAGGCACAGAGGCACCTGGTCCAACCTTTGCAGTTATGTGCATGAGCCCTGTCTTTCAGAAGCCATGCAGAAATGAATACTCTCCTTCAAAACATGGCTGAAGAAAATGGTGTTTGTCATTCCAGTGGTACTTCTCTGCCTTTCAGCTTTTAAGAAATG
Source organism: Gavia stellata (assembly GCF_030936135.1). Taxonomy (NCBI): domain Eukaryota; kingdom Metazoa; phylum Chordata; class Aves; order Gaviiformes; family Gaviidae; genus Gavia; species Gavia stellata. Next base: position 13,140,150 of record NC_082597.1, on the reverse strand, counting down.
TGCTCAGAAATGTGTTAGGAGACCTGTGTTCAAATCTTTCTTCTGCAGAAGGTGATTCAAACACAACCAGGTTCAGCCCAACTAACACGGTATGCCAAGCACAAATCTGTAGGGTATTCTAGGAGGGGTTGCAGGCAACTTTAAATCATTCCTGCTTTTCATTTTGCATAAATATTTGCTGGGTAAAAGACAGATTCAGCACAAGGTTTCATTTTAGGGCATTTATCTGTGATGGTAGTTCTGGCTTCCAGTCCTTGTTATACCTTTTCGTTCAGCATTTCCTGAAACCAGAACTCGTGTTCCTCAGTGGTATGGCTAATTAACTACGACAACCACGTTCTTCTTCTTTTTTATGTTAACATTCATTAATGTTCTTTCTTTTTAGCGAGTGGATCTTAATTGTTTAGGCCAAGTGGAGCAGCCCTTACGGTAGGAATTTAGAATAAGTCCCTCATCACAGAATTGCTGTTGGCCTAATTATTCTCCTACACAGAAAACAGAGACATTTACTTATGAGGTAGTTATACAGACTTCCCTTACAGTAAACAGGGAGAAATGAGCATTTTTAGACATGATTCATCTCATCCTAAAGCAGCTGTTTAGTATATGCCACACTAACTGCACTCTACAAATGCCTGCAGATATCTAAAATTAGGTGAACCTAATCACACCGTAATTACCGTAAACTGCCTCTACAGTCAACAAAAGAAATAGGCAACTTCATCAGGCAAATCAGTAAGATCTGAATTTCCATTTGGAATTGCCCGTCTCTGTTTCCCCTGACATAGTGGGGAGCTAATGCAGTTCAGAAACAACTGCAGGTAGTCACGATCAAACAACTATAAGTCTCCAAGAGTAGGGAGCCTCAAAAGCCAGTTTTCTGTCCCGGCCTGTCAAGTAGACGATAGATGGACCTTTGCTGTTTACCTGCTTTTGCAATGTAGTACCCAGCATGTGAGCAAGGGTGAAATGGCAACTGCAAAATGCAAGAATTTGAGAGTTTCATTTTTCTTTTTTTTACTAGAGAACAACAATACACTAATATTATTTCCTACTAAAATACAACGCACATGAGTCATTTCACAACGCAAAGACAAAATACCCAGTGATCCCACTGCTGAAGAACTTAACATCAAGAGTAATAAAGTCTTCAAAATACTCATGGCCACTGCTACATTTCAAGTGGATTGTACTGAGTTACTCAATAAAAAAATCAGCTCATTTCTAAGGGGATCCTTTGGAATTGTAAAGCTCCAGGACAGCAAGATGAATTCTTTGGAGATGAACCAGGAAGACTGAAACTAAAATTATCCAATTGAACAGATTTATTTTTATGAACAGGGGATGCAAAACTGTAGATACCGAAAACTGCTCACAGATTGATAGTTTTGGTTTGCACACAGCAGTGAGCCACTGGTTGATCTGAGCTTATTAAAAACAGAAGGAAATTCAAGGCTGTTTCTATAAAAATTTCTAGTTGGCTCTGTATCTTGCTCCTAACAGTAACTGATGGTTCAGAAAAAGGTGCAAGAATCCCATATCATACATATGTGCAGTAATCTACTCTCTACATTTGATCGATACCTATTTCTAACAGTAGAGATTAGTATAAGCCTTGAGGTGTACATCTTCACAGCCTTTTAAAAATGTTGAAACTAATTATGATTAAATATTCTGAAGATCAATACATAATTTTTCATATTATTAGGTCTTTGATTCCAACATATATTTATTATTAATTCCCTTTCTAAAAAATTCAATCATCTCAGCCTTTTTCACACTTCTTTTATATGAGAATTTCTTCCTAAAAGCCCCTGATCATTTATATTGCTTTTCTGAGAAACCTCTCTTGCTCAGTTACACTGTTTTCGAGAGGAGGTGATCGGTAGTGAGTCAATTTTCTTCAGAGTATTAACCATGCTCTTCCTTATTTGATCTAATTTTATTTGGTTTGCTATCAGTTGCAAAGGTCTTCACTTGCCTATGAACAATGCCATTTTAGGGTGGATTTGAGGTAGCCAATTTAAAACTATGCAAAGTGTATTAAGTGCATAAGTATTTCAGAAGTGGACCTAGTAAAAGATACTGTGAGTCATTCTTTGCTTAAAAAAATAAGAAAGAAAACAAGAAAATGGTATTATTTTTACGTTGTATTTTTCTATTGCTTTTCTAAGTATACCTTTTTTATATATTTATTATTACTGACTTTTTTTGCCTTTGCAAAGAGGCACAATAATCGTTTTATTATCAAATTACATATTCCAAACATATTTCTGATACTGTGATTGTGGCAGCATAACTATCAATTTGTTTAACAATTTGTTTTATTCTTAAAGAAACTGTTAATATTTTTAATAACAAAGTATTTCTGAGGGGTAAAGAAAGTGGATTGCTTTGCTGTCATTTACTTAAGAACTTTTTCTATTAAAAAAATTAATTATCTTATCCTTATTACTACAGAAAAATAAGTGAAACATTTTTGCGCTGCATTTCTTAATTAGCAAGGACATGAAATACTACTTATCATAGTTACAGTGTTCTGTCTTGCTCAATAAATTTTTTCATCAGTCATATTCAGTATAAATTGTCTGAGCACAGCCATATAAACTTCTAATAATAGCTTGGAGGATTTGAACTGCTTTATTATTTGAACTGCTGTGACCACAGAAATAAAGGCAAATTCACAATGTGGCTTTTTAACAGAGGACTTCGGCTGTTCCTGTAGCTCAGTTCAGCTCCATTATTTTGATATTTTCTATCGTCCACATACGTTTAAACTGGGGTTTATGTATGTAGTTGGAAACACAGCTGTGAGAAAGAAAAGCTGACGTAGCTGATATTAAAGAATACTGCAAAGTCTATAAAGAAATCGCTGTACAACAAACTACTTGGATACCATATGATGAAACATTTGTCCCTAAGAATAACTGTCTTTAACCCGAGGTTTGCTGGACTGGATCTGCTTTCTCAGGATAATTGTATTTTGCCCTTTCTCAGTGCTTTGGCAATTCGGTCAGTAACAACCTGCACTTCCTCTTGAGCTGGTGCTGGTAACAAGGGTTATCAGGCAACACCTGTAAACAAAGGGGATCTATAAACCCACGGATATCCTTGCTGACCTTTGTTAAAGCCTGCCACCTAGTCAAGCTGAAAGGCTTTCCAGCCGGGCAGCAGTCTAACCAGCCCTGGCTGCTTTTCTCCAAAGGCTCTTGATGCTCTCTCCAAGCAGCGTTACAATGAAGAGCGGCAGAATTACATAGCTATTTCTGAATTCAAAGAGGTCAATATTCAAACAGGAAAACTGTTGCATTTATTGTTCAGACCCAACAATTTCCCATATACCACAGTGTATCCACACCTGAACAAGAGATTGGGCAGCCTGACCTACCTACCACCCTGAACTCTGGGTGGGAGGCGGTCCTGATAAAGTATTGTATTTTAAATTAGATGCAGTGCCTTGCAATAGCAAGAATATCAAGTCTCTTAAGATTTTATATATGTAATTAATTCGGTAGAGCAATACCTCAGCAAACAGTTTGCCTTCCTATTTACATCTCTACACTGGGATTAAGATTTAAAGGGTTTTTCTCTCAATAGTCTTAAATCTTTCTTTTTCATTATCCTGCAGCACCTCTGGTTTAACAAATCTTTCTTTTTGTATTATCTCTCTCCCAGCCTTACTATTTTACAGTCGTCTGGGCTGCACAGCTTTCCATGGGTACCAACACAGGTCTCTGAAAAAGCTGAAGTTTTTAATATTTGATTGCATTGTTTCTGTTTTTCAGAAGTGACTGCCTAATTTTGCCATGGAACAAGAAACAAACTCTTTTTAGACATAGGAAGAAAAAAGATGCATAACAGTTGAAAGGACTGCAAGTGTCATAGTGCGTAACGTGGCCAGCAAGAAAATTAAATGTGATTTTGAAAAAGCAGGAGTGTAAGTGGCAATATTCTGCTCATGGATTTTTATTTCTTCAGCATGAACACAAAATCTGAAAAGTCATTTAATAATATAAAACAACTTAAAAGAGAAATTCCTTTATCTGTTTGAAGGGGGGTTTCTTGGTTTTGTCCTGGTTGGCCCTTTGGTAAGTGACTGGTGACTTATAACCAAGTTAAAACAGAGCAAAATCTTTGCTATTTTTCCCTCCAATAAAATATAGTTGGATTTTCCAAATTTCGTTAAGGCATTCTTACATGCTTCCTGCTGCTGGTATATTTCCTATATCAAAGATACCAACCTACTTATCAAACATCCATCAGTTTTTACGCCTTCAAAGCCCTTTGCACAGAAGAGTAACATTAGACTCCAAGAAGCACTAACAACATGCAGCAGGTATGTTTTAAAGGACAAACAATGTTACACAGGGGAACGATTTTGAATGATCTGTTATTTGAAGAGCTTTCTTCCATAGTATATGTTCAGCGTATTCCACAAAACACTGGCGGCAATTGTCTAGGTGTGAAGGCAGAAGGCACCACATCCTGCAAGTATGCTGCCAGTGCCTGTTAGCGGCATTCCGGGAGCACTCAAAGTGACACCAGGCTAACCGCATCCTCAGATGACATTGCCAGAAAGGAACGTATTTCTGAGGCTCAGCAAGGCTGATTGTGAAATTCTGGCACGCCGAACTCAACAGGGATTTTAACACCAGCTGAATGGATCTGAGGTTTTTACATTAAAGTTTTTGGTTATTCTTATTTATAGTTAAAGAAAATTATTATTTATGATATAATTTATGATGAATATATGTGAATACATTATTTTAGTCTTAAATTAAGTTTTGGCTTAAACATAGTAGTGCTGTATTATACATATTGAAAAATTATAAGTAAAACACAGTATGCCTAAGAAATTGCTTTTATTCTTATCCATTTAAACAGTACCTTCAGTTATCTACAGTGAAAGCTACAGCCTACCTAATAAAAATTATTTGCACATTTGTAAAACTGGTGTACAGTTTCTAAGCAGGAAGCCATCTACTAATTGCTGCAATACTGCTACAGATGATCATTTAGATAAAAGAAATTCCAAATGCCAAAACACAGTCCTCAAAGAATAGGAAACCTGACATCTGCTTTTTCATAAAGCTTCTATAAAGCATGCCATGGAATCAGGAAAGCAATTTCATTATAAATCTAGTACCTGAGGTCTCTGAATATATTTCCTACTGGATGTCACCTCCTAAACTACTGAGAATTGAAAGGTATGTCATATGCAATTTGAAAGTAATTTCTTACAAATATATAATGAAGTCTAGAATTTGACCTAAAACCTCAATGCAATGCTCATTTAGGCATTCACAGAATACCTGTTTCCTGGACCAATACCTTGGCCAATACTTACCTAAGGAAATACATGCAATGAAAATATAAAAAAATCATTCTAAGTCATCTCCAAAAAGTGCGTAAAATTTAAATTATATAGAAATACAGCTAATGCATTATAGATGAATGCAGATAAACGTAAACCAAGCAATATTTTATTCAGACTTCAGTATTCTATTGACTATGGAAAAACACCCTGCTGGGGTTCAAAGGTGAAGCCGTGACTCGCTTATCATGTTTTTTCCTACTGGAATATTTTAGCAGTCTCTATAGCTGAAGACCACAGAAGCTCTGAACATGTTTGCATATAGGGCACTGCCAAACAGCAGCTACAACTGATCTATTTAAACAGTTTGCTGTCTAAAATATACTGATGGGTAAGTAAGTATGAAACTTAAGAAACACCCTATCTCCCATACTAGACAGCAGTTACGTGAAGGTAGTTTTTGCAGTACTGCAGGAACAGTTATTTGCTTTTGGAATCTTGCTAGATCAGCTGAATGAACATCAAGTGCACTTAGGAGACAGACATTGCTGCTTTCTGAAACAATAATAGCAATAATTCAGAGATGTTCAGGTTTTGCTTGTGACCACTGTCTTAGAAGAGCTCAAAGTTCACTTGTGTATAAACCAGAATCCCCTTGTCATTTTTTATAGATTTTACTGACAACAGGAAAGTTCAAATGGCTACAAGCAAGGCAAGAAACAGATTCCATAAGACAGCTTTAAATGTTAGTGAAGTATAAGAGATTGCTTCTGTACTTTAAGAACTGATTGCTGCCCCTTCCATGAAAACAGTTTTTCACTAAACCACAGCATAACCAGAGAAATAAGAATTTTAACTGTATAGTTATTCTTCTAACATGACTAAAGCCTTATTTTATATAAATGTGCAGGTTTTTAAATCAATTGTGCTGGATGATGAAAAAGAAAACATAACCTGTTAGATTAGTTTCACATTTTACACAGCTGTTTGACAATTTGCAAAGTAATAGACTCTATTTCATTACGCTGTGCTCAGCACATCAAATACTAGAATATTGCCCTGCTATTTTGTACCACGAACTGAGGCGTGTTACAGTAATGACAAACAGGGTCTTAATCACTCTTTTGGTTAGAATACTTACACGTTTCAGTAAATGAACGTTCATATTTTTCCAATTATTATGACTTCTAAGTTCTACAGAATTGCCATGGTATTTATCAGTGCCAAGCAGTTTCATTTGTTTTACAGGTGACTTCCCTCAAAGCGTTTTTCCTATACAAGTGCTAGGTGGAGCTGGATAGCCCTGTTCCTCCCACCACACGAGACTGCAGTCTTGTCTATGCTACCAAGCTTTTAATCTTGAGAATAATAAAAGTTATGCAAGAGAAGAGGCAGACATTTTTATTTCTGTGGCAACTAGTATGTCAGGCACACTGAACACCAACTGAGAGAACATGAATAGAATTGCTCCATGGAGAGACTGGTCCATAGCAGTTAACAGCAAAGAATCCTATCTTGAGTTTGCTGCACAGAAAATATTAAGGATTCCTCCCTGCACTGCAGGATCCTTAGGCCAAAAGACTGTTAAATTGATATAGCTCCAATCCTAAAGTATTTGAGACCTCTTCAGTGGTTTTAAAGAGAGAAATAATGATGTGCAAAGCTCTGGAAGAGATTAAATGGAGGAGGGAGTAGCTATTTCTGCACTATATGTGACTTTCCCACAGGAATTCATTCCCAGCCTGCTTTGGCACCAGCTGCAGCCCTGGAGTACGTCCTGGCTTGGGCTCCCCAGCACGAGACAGGCATTCACATATTGGAGCGAGTCCAGCGAGGGACACCAAGGCTATCTGAGAGCTGGAGCGCATGACGTGTGTATCAAGAACTGTGACAAAGCACAGCATATTTGAGATTTTTCTTCTCCCCTCCTGAGAGCATATAATAGATGCTGTTCGTTATTAGCTACTTGGAAGGTGCATTTCCCTGAAACACATGTGATTTTTATCCTATTTGTAATACCATTTGCTTTTAAAATGTGACTAATAATGTATCTTTCCTCTGCCATACTGCCTTCTTTTTGTGGATTATCTGTCAGAAGTTTTGTTTTCCAGCACCCTGTGAGATACCGAAGTATTCATTATTATCCACAATTCTCAGAGAAGAAAGTTAAACTTAAGTGACTTGCTCAGGGCAGTAAAGATGATAGAGTGAGGGGCAGAACACAGATCTGGTTATTTTAACCCATAGCCAATCTTCTAGTATAAAAAATAGTCCTGTTACACTGAACCAAGACCTCATGTTAACAGGCCACTGATTTTTTTAAAAAATAATAATGTACTGTTGTGCTTGTAGCAAGAACCAACCAATTCATAACAAAGAACAGAGCGACTATTAAACCCACACAGCAAGAAGAACATAACCACAGAGAAAACTGTGTTTCTTTTTAATGACTTTCCATGAAGATTATGTAGGGCATCGGAGCTGACCTCCCTTGGTGGCAGAGAATAACACACAAAAGATTTGGAAAGAAATGGGTCTGGTCTGTTTGATCTGCTTGGAGTATTTACTTCAATGTCTCAGAGCACACCTAAATAGATTATCCATTACTTAAAATATAAGAATTAATTGAAATAAAGAGTTTAATGTCTGTTTACATCAGGTTTCAAACTCAAGAGTCATGGGTAGAGAGACTGTAAATAACAGTCTAATAATCACAGAAAAATAAAACTTTACCAAATGCTTGGAGATGTACCGCACAACCTTTCTGCATAGATGTAAAAATATGACAAACCAAACCAAAACTGTCTTTAAAAAATAAATTTGAGCATTCCAGCCCAAAGGATAAGGCACTGGACTGCTACCTGTAGCAGGACATGAAGAATTGATACTCGGGAAGTGGGCTACCTAGACCATAATTCATCTTTTCCAAAAGGCAGTGATCTTGTGCTTTTCTGCTGGTGACGTCATATCAGGCCAATTATTGTATTTATCAGATTGTGCTTTTTGTACAATATTCCATACATCAGTGTGAGATACAGAGAAAAATGACTGTTCTGCTCTTCTACAATAAGAAAAACTATTAGTGCTAGAAATTATTAAAACTTGATTTTGGTGATCCTCCTAACTCATCTGAATAAAAGTAATGGGAAAAACAGAAAGAGATAGAAAAAAGCTAATGTAGTTGCTTCAATGTAATGTTGTTCCTCTTATTTAAAACAATTTTCACATTTGTTTCCTTTCTGTGATAACCATAAGAGCAGCAAGTGGCGAAGATATTCACTCTGCACAAGGGATCCATTAAGAAATGCTATAACATTATACCAAGTGACTGAAGATGCTCACCGTATTGTAATCCTTCATTTTCAAGATACCTTTCTTCTGTTATTCCCAGAGTTATTGACTGCTGCTTTCACACTGTTGTGCCACAGAAGGATGAAACTTAAAGTAAACACCTTTGAAAACCAGCACAGTAGATGAAATATACTCTGATCTTTTTTAATTCCATCCCCACTCTTTATCTTCTTATAAGCCTCATTAAATACAGTAAGAGACAGGGGACTTCCATGGAAGATAAGAGGGTTTAAGATACTGGAAGGAGGACTAGAAACATCAAGATTCAAATATCAAAGCCTGCACAAACCACTCCAATCTCTATGTGATTGAGGATGTAGGCAAATGATCGAAGAAGGTCAAGTCACAGTGGTGAATAAAGTCACCTCAGAGCAGCCAAGGAACTATCACCAGTTGCAAGGGCTCTCCTGCCTTTCTAGTTGTCATGGTTTAGTCCCAGCCGGCAGCTAAGCTCCACACAGCTGCTCGCTTACCCCGCCCCGCACAGCCGGATGGGGGAGAGAGTCGGAAGAGTAGAAGTGAGAAAACTCGTGGGTTGAGATAAAGACAGTTTAATCGGTAAAGCAAAAGCCGCGCAGGCAAGCAAAGCAAAACAGGGAATTCATTCACTCCTTCCCATCGGCAGGCAGGTGTTCAGCCATTTCCAGGAAAGCAGGGCTCCATCACGCCTAACGGTTACTTGGGAAGACAAATGCCATCACTCCGAACGTCCCCCCCTTCCTTCTTCTTCCCCCAGCTTTATATACTGAGCATGATGCCATGTGGTATGGAATAAATATCCCTCTGGTCAGTTGGGGTCAGCTGTCCCGGCTGTGTCCCCTCCCAACTTCTTGTGCACCCCCAGCCTACTCGCTGGTGGGGTGGGGTGAGAGGCAGAAAAGGCCTTGACTCTGTGTAAGCACTGCTCAGCAGTAACTAAAACATCCCTGTGTTATCAGCACTGTTTTCAGCACAGATCCCAAACGCAGCCCCGCACTAGCTACTATGAAGAAAATTAACTCTACCCCAGCCAAAACCAGCACACTAGTGAAGGATGATGAAGAAAATTAATGTAACCTCATGACTGAACAGGCTAAAAATACATGCATTGTTCTGCAGCTGCTCAGCATTAATTTGTTATACAACTGTAAGTCATTTGCTTTCCAACATCAATCCTCATCTTTTAGTTGCCACAACCAACCTTTTCCTGTCTTATCTATCCAGACTGCAAGGTCTTCTGGGAAGAACTGCCTCCTACCATGCACTTTTGCAATGCATGGGAAAATGTGGCATCTGGTTACTTTCTAGAATTCTAGCTGCTGGTGAAACAAAAAATAAATTAAAGGAAAAAGAAAGTAGAATACTGCTTCATATTTACTAATATTTTTCCTGCCTGCCTTTTTCACAGATATTTTGTTGTGTTTTCATGGGGTAGCAAAAAACCTTTATCTCAAAGACAGCTTTCCTGTTTGCAAATAATACTCTTGGATTCATATTTTCTGGTTAGTCCATAAAAGCAAACACCTATTTTGCACAGGACTCATCCCTATCCATCATTTGTATGGGTGCAAGTGACAGCATTCAGACACAAAATATAACTCTAATGCATTTGTATCTGTAGCTCTGGTGAGTTCTGCATTCATGGCACATCTCTACTATAATTCATTGCTTAGTAAAACACTTTGAGCTATAGTACATGAAAAGCACTAAATAATCCGTAACAGAATACAAACTGAACAATCTTATATTTAAAGATTAATGTTTCTTCCAGCTGAATAACTGTCTTATGGAACTATCTGTGTTCCTGTGCAGTGGCCGTGTTTAGATTGTGTGAATTAAAAATAGGGAGAAAAGGCTAATATGGCAACATTTTGCTTTGTAACTATTTACCTGCACTCTACACAACCTCAATGGGGAAATAATGCATGAATTTTTCACTGATCCGCTGCTAGAACTAGTTTTAATTTTGAAGCTGTTTTTTCTCCAACTGCTTAGCATTTCATTAGCTGGTTTGTTACAATATTTTTATACTAGATTATCCTTAGTATCTCAAGAGAGGCCTTGTAGGTTTGCCTACACAGTAAAAGAAACTGCAAGGATAAAAGCAAGCCTGTGAGGGACAGAGGTGAAGAGCACATTCACTTCTGCCATCCCTATGAGAAGCCCAGGCAGTTTTATGAAAATTCATAACCATGTGAATGACAATTGCTGAAAGAAACACTGACCCAAACCTCACATTGAAATTGCACAAAATATCAGATGTAGGAAGGAAAACATTCTACCACTTTTGCTCCCAGAACGTCAACAGAAGTGAGACCACCTCCTTTGCTGTTTTACTCTTCAATATCAAAGAAACATTAACCTTGTAAATTTTTACACCCCACAACCTGCAGCCCTTGTGTGTTGATACACAAGAAAGGTTGATGGCAGGGAGAGTTCACAGCTTCTGGGTTTTGAAGTGGGGTAGTCCAAGATGTTCTCCATCCAGTACAAATGTGGAATAGTCAACACTCTCCGAGAACCCCCAACTGTCCCCAAGTTCATTGGCAATGGCAGGAAGAACATGTCCAGGCGTTTAAGCAAGGAGATGCACAATGAGACACACTCTACAAACCAGCTCCTGTTCAAGGGCCGTATCTATTCCTTTGAAGTCTTTTATATTACATAAATCTCCACAAACGTGCAAAAGAATTGCTATTCTAATCACATACACACAAGATGGCACCCAGGAATATTAAGAACATTTTAATAAACATTGCTCAGCAGCTTGAAATTATCAATGGAATCACAGAGGCAAAATGCAAGCCAACAAATACCACACGGTTCCTAATATCAGCAGTGATTTCAGGCTTTGTTGTTAACTGAAATTAAATTAAGAATGAGTCTTGTCTTTCCAATTTCCAAATAACAAAATATTTTGATTTTTCTATTAAGTTCCAAATTGACTGAATAGGCAGATGCGACCTGCGTTATTATTCTGTATTACTGCAGTACCAGCAATTGTGGCAAGTGAGAGGAGTACAGCATTATGCTATGCGGTTTAAGATGCCTGCGTCAGAAAAAGGTTCAGCTCTGAAAAGCTTAAAACCTTCACAAAACTGCAAGAGGGACAGCAAAGAAGGTGAAATGAGCAACACAGAGCCTTGGGATTAAAAGAAGCATCCGTCCAAAGATGTGAGCATGGGACAGTAGCACTTCTGACATTTGCAGGCAGTGCACTGACTAATCAGCTGGGTCTTCCTTTCTTACATTATTCCATAACACAGTCCACTATTGAATGTCCATTAGCAACTGCTTTCACTTTTAGTCGTAAGGAATTTTCACTGACAATGACTTAGAGGGATGCAGAAAATTCATTCCCATTCAGCCCTTTTACTCAGATGCTGCTGCTCTAAGTACCTATGAATGATTTTAATGTATTTGTGCCAGAGGGATTTAAAGCAAGGCATTTACCAAGATCTACATTTGTCCTATACACATTGCACTACAAGTGGAAATGATCTATGGTAGCATTCAGACTCAGAACCCCGTGGCTTAACAGTTTTATGTTACTGAGAACTTTGCCTTTGGCTGTCCGAGCTTAAAAATCAATTCCCTACTTTAAGCTTTATGCTGCTGATGTTTGTTTTTATTGTTGAACTCAACAAACTAAAAACTTCAGAGAACAAGATCATGAAAAATGGCTTCCCATTTACCACAATTTAAAGCAAAAGGTGACCAGAGTCTTCAGTTTATCTTTGCACTTGTACAGTCTAGTTTCTTGTAAGGATCTTGTCACTCCAGCATCTCAACTTCATGATGAGCAGAACCACATCTGAATCTCCAGATAAAGGGTTTGGCTCTCTCTCACATGCTCTGTTCATATCCTTTTCCACTTTAACAACTCCTAATACCTCTATTTTCAGTTTTATAACTGATTTTTATAGATCAATTTCTGCTCTCAGCTATGCTTACTACTGAAGTTAGTGGTTTATAGCAATATAATCAAGATCAGATTTTACTTTAATGCCTATGAAGCCATTTTCCTAAACAAAAAAGATTGTGCTTCTGCATCTATGATTCCTAAATAATTCTTGGAAACATCTTGATACTGGATCTGATTTTCTTAATGTCTCACTCTCCTTTGCATCTCAGAACCAAGATACAGATTGCATACACCTGCCTGAAACGTTAAACACGTAATGAAAAATCATTCATCTCTACCTGGGATCCACTGCCTCCTTTTCCTCATGCCTTCAAGAGAGGGGATGACTTAGCTGCATCACCCAGTGATACAAATAAGCAGGAAAATGGAGTTTTCCCCTCCTTTTCCAGACCCCAGGATCATGCTCTTCCCCTCAGAGCCTACCAGACATCACCATTTCTCCATATGCACTCAAGTCGAGCCATGGCTGCAGCTCCGTTTGTGAGCCCCTCCAAGTCACACACAGGGTTTTCGCATTTGCATAGGCGTTTTCCAATCAGTAGGACTACCTTCTCTCATGGTAATGCTGCCAGGCAATCAAAGGGCACATTATCACTGTTTTGGTGCGAGAGGACAGAGAGCATTTTTGCTAATTGACGGTGTTTTCACCATTTGCTGACAACCAGCTAACTAGATCTGGCCTGAAGCCCTCGACGCTGAAAAGGCCTGGCTTACACTTTTCAGTCTTCATGGTAATAAACTGAAATGACTGTGCATTATAAACAGGTATTTGGCGAGATCCTTTCCATTACTCTATTTTTATTTAAGTTTTCTTCTGTAGGCAGGCTTTTAATTTAAGTTTCCTTCCATTAGCAAACTTATCTCTCACCCCCCTCCCCGCACCTGTATTTATGCAGTAAATGATTTTGTGTTTATCTAAATGTTTTCTGTCATTCTAAATTGATTGCCTTGATGACTGTGCTATTTGTTGTCTGAAATTAAAGCTCTGAAAACGTCAGTGTATAAGCTACAATGTCTTAGCTTTACTTACATCAGCCCATAGGGTCTCTCCTCAGATTCTTGTTTTCTTAAACGTGTTTGAATGGAACTATAAAACAAGCCTCCTGCAAGAAATGGTAGGTCACTGAATGGTTATTGCTTCAGCGGGAGCAATCACAGCATCACAGAATCTGTCAGATGGACAGTGTTAATTCTTTGGTGTTTGGCTGGTAATTACAGAGCATGGGAAAATGGCTCTTAACCTAGAAGCAGAAATGGAAAGGGCAGTAACTACAATCGTTGACACACTATAATAGCAACTCACTGGTACCCCGAACAAGTCGGCGGTGAGATTAGTGTTCCCAAAGTCAATACTTGCCAGCAGTTATTGAAGCATGTGTTGTGAGATCCTGGGGAAAGTCAGAATAAGGAGTAGCTGCATTCATTCAGATACTGCAGCTCTATTTATTGAATTGCAACTCCTCCTGTTCCAGAAGGCACAAAACCCTCTTTCCTTCTGTGCAGCCTCTGCAGCAGGAATGGTTCTGCAGCACTGATCTTGAAGAATCCATCTGAGAAGTCCTAATTGTGGTTTTGCACTCAAGAACAGGACTTTTTGATTGACAAATTCTTCTGTTTCTACCACAGTTCCTTAGCTGGGGAGGAGAGGCAGAAGCAACCACTCTTCTGCAGATGGGGAACTGCTTCACCCTCAAATGTAAGGCTTAGGAAGACGAGCATAATTTCTGTCTTTCCAATTGATTCAACTTACAATAGCAGGAGACACACCTGTGGGAATGGGATCATCAGCCCCAGTGGCTGGGCTGATGGGACAGCTCTGGGGCAAACCAAAGGCAAGAGCTGGGTGGGACCACAGCGCACACACACAGCCAACTCAGTGGCCAGTTCTACTCTCCGTGTAAAGCCATTATGTGTATTGGAAAAACACAAGCTTTTTTCTTATTTTTCTAAGTAACAACCCTTTTCCTCCCCACTCCCAGCAACTACATCACCAGGAAGTTTATTCACGTCCTGAAGAGCTTTAAGGACAGTGTTGTTTGATAAGGTGCATTTAAAGCACATCTGACTATAAGCTGCAGCAAAGTCAGAAGCTACTAGAAATCTGTCATCTAATTGTTTCAATTGTAATGCTACTGCTTTTGTGATAGTGCTGGAAAGTTTATTTCAAACTAGTATGACAGAAAATGTTTCTCGCATTACTACCAGCTGTTATGGAAACTTTTGAACTGTGCGCTTAAAATAAAACTAGAAATAAAATATTGTTTTCCCTTCTGACGTATTGCTGAAATTGGTTACACAGTAAAAGAAGTGGATGGTTGATATTGTGACTAAGAACTGCAGAAAACCAGCAAGAAGGATGGGAAAGAAGGAATGTCCCTTTCTGACTAGCCTTGGATAGTAGGTAAGAATTCTTAGGTAAGAATTCTCAGCACATACTAGAGTCAGATTTTTTAAAATCCTCCCTTTTTGAGATTTACATAGTAAGATTTTTTAGACAAATTCAGCAGTATGGATGCTTGATCTTCAGCCTCCCAATAGAAACAGCTGGCCTAACAAAGGCATAAGAAGCTTTGCATCTCTAAGCCCCTGACTGAGTTAGGCAGTGATCACAGAGTTACCATATGGCTGATGTTAAAAAGAAATATTGAGTAGTTCCTGGTTCAGTGATCACCACTTATCCTGTGCGCTGAGACAAGAATTTTGTGGAGAAAACCAGGGTTTGGGGGGCATTGAGGAAGAAAGGAGGAGGTAGCAAACTGTCAGCAATTTTCTATATTTAAAAAAAAGTTAAAAATTAAAAGAAGAATTTTTATGGTCCTATTCTGGGACATGACCCAGACTAAGATAGTTTGGTCATGCAGAAAGTGGCTGACAGTGAGAGGACATTCTTTTTATGTGGCTTACCACCTGGAGAGGAACACAGTGGCCAAATTCAAGTAAAGGCAGAAAAAGTAGATGTCCACGGTGGCAGACTGTCCTAGCAAGAGGTGTCCATGCTGCCAGCTCTCCTCAATGGCATGGTCCTGAGTTGATGGCCTTGCTGCTATTATAGCCACCAACAGTGGGGCTGAGCACATGGGAGAGGACATCGGAAACAGACGGAGGTGTTCCCACTCCCACCTCACACTGCAGCAGCCAGAGCATGCTATTTTTTTTCTTGTACTTAGGGCAAAAATACTCAGTTTTTCCTAAATTGCCAAGCAGCATTAAGCTAGTTCTGATGATGAACATTTTTCATTACAAAGCAATGCTGAGAAATAACAGATCCAGGCTTCAGGGCTGGCAGTAAGGCTGCCCTATCAGTGGCGCACAATTTTGCCACATCCTCCCTGGCTTTTCCCTGCCCCCTGCATCCTTTATCCCAGGTTTGTGGGTCTTCCAGCCTTACTCCCGTTTCACTTCTTCAGCACTCACTCTGGTTTGGCTCCTGCTTTTCTTTTCTACCTCTGCTGAACCCTTCCTGTTGTGGTTTAGTCCCAGCCGGCAACTAAGCACCACACAGCCGCTCGCTCACTCCCCCCAGGTGGGATGGGGGAGAGAGTCGGAAGAGTAGAAGTGAGAAAACTCATGGGTTGAGATAAAGACAGTTTAATTGGTAAAGCAAAAGCCGTGCAGGCAAGCAAAGCAAAACAGGGAATTCATTCACCACTTCCCATGGGCAGGCAGGTGTTCAGCCATCTCCAGGAAAGCAGGGCTCCATCACGCCTAACGGTTACTTGGAAGGACAAATGCCATTACTCCGAATGTCCCCCCCTTCCTTCTTCTTCCCCCTAGTTTATATGCTGAGCATGACATCATATGGTATGGGACATCCCTTTGGTCAGTTGGGGTCAGCTGTCCCGGCTGTGTCCCCTCCCAACTTCTCGTGCACCCCCAGCCTACTCGCTGGTGGGGTGGGGTGAGGGGCAGAAAAGGCCTTGACTCTGTGTGAGCACTGCTCAGCAGTAACTAAAACATCCCTGTGCTATCAACACTGTTTCCAGCACAAATCCAAAACACAGCCCCATAGTAGCTGCTATGAAGAAAGTTAACTCTATCCCAGCCAAAACCAGCACATTTCCTTTCATCCTATCTTGCAGAAATCCTTCCAATTACCATTGTGTCTTCTGCCACATCTTCTGCCTTCACTGCTGTCCACCAAATCCCAACCACCATTTCCCCATAGACTCTGAGCTCCCAAATGATTGAAGTCTGAAAATATTATTAAAGTTTCAGCAACTAAAAGCAGTTCTATAATAGGCAATATTAGGCCAGACCTGACCCATGGGCATGTGAACCCAAAGCACAGACAATTAATATTTCTCTGCTTTTGACTTAATTTCTAATGTAATTCAAAAACATATATTGTCTAAACTTTAGTAGCCTGTAGCCCCTTCTGCCTTTACGTCAAATAATCCCTTTACTCCTGCCAGAGCCCGTTGAATAAGTATCTCTCAAGCTTATTTGTATCTCTAGATATTAATCTTCTGAACTTTCACCAATAATTGCAGGATCTTGTAATAAATGACTTATCGA
The DNA here is from genome assembly GCF_030936135.1 of Gavia stellata. Classification (NCBI taxonomy): domain Eukaryota; kingdom Metazoa; phylum Chordata; class Aves; order Gaviiformes; family Gaviidae; genus Gavia; species Gavia stellata. The sequence continues at coordinate 13,123,066 of NC_082597.1, read as the reverse complement.
TGACTCACAATTCTTGAGAATACTTTCTTAAAATACACTGTGGAAGGAGGAATATAACTGGGTTTCCATTCTTGCAAAACGCATATTTGCGGCTGCTGCTCTAAATTTTCTTGTTAATTTTAATTAATTATCATTTAATTTACAATTCTGTTTTCTTAATATAAGCTACATGCCAAAAGCTGCAGCTCGAATCATGAATGGGACAGACATCATGTTCTTTTCTGTGTGCCAAAACAACCTGACTCTCAAAGATATCCTGCGAACAAGCCTAACGCAGATTTTTTATCCAGTGGACAAAGATCAGATTTTATTACCAAAAAAAAAAAAAAAAAAAAGTTGCCCAAACTAATAGCTACCTTTTCTCCTTACTGCTATCTCATAAATTCTATTAATGCTAATGAGTTGCATGCATTTATTAAAGAGGGAATATATCTACTTCTATAAATAGATTTACATAATGGGACTATGCTTTGGCTTTAAGTACTTTGCTGGAATGGAGCCAAAGTCATAAACCCCTTCACCTTCTCTAGCACAATATGAAATTCAAGCTTGTGCTTCTCACCTTGAAGACCTCACTGACTGCTACAGCTCCCTACATATTTGTTCCTAGCGTCGCCTTCTTATGCCACTGACTTAAAAGTACAAACCCAGAGCATACCCAACAATAGTTTCTGCACCAAGCTTATTCAGTTTAACTATTTAGGGGCCTCGTACAGTATAAAGCACTCTGACATGACTAGGATATTCATAAAAAAACATTAGGTACAGCTCATGATGACATTTAGAAAAACATGCACAGCTCTGATCTTTAAATAGCAGACTAACATCTTGGGAACAAAGTGGGTTACAAAGTAAACCAGAATGGAAATTCAGCTGAAAATTCTCACAGGGTATTGTATAAACTGCTCTTAAAGCTGCCTGCAAACATAGTATTTCAGAAAGTGTAGATGACTGACTTGAAAATCTTTTGAAGCCCCAAAATAAGGATTTAATTTATGAAAAACATATCTAAAGTGAAGACTTTTTTCAGTGGATAAAGTGTAAGGGATAGGATAATCAAGTTTCCAGCAGTATGGCTACTGCCATTGTCTTTGCCTGGAAAATAGTATAGCAATAGGGATGTGAGCCAGACCATGCCACGCGCTCCAGGGGCCAGAGAACAGACTTAACTTTATGTTATTAACTAGAATAGAAACAGTCTTTGAGCTTCATTCTCTGAATGTCACATAGGACTTCTTCAACTTGTAATCAATTAATCAATTGGAATTGTTTCTATTCTACTGAGAAGAACATGGTTCAATGCTATTAGGAAAGTGGCTTTACTGAAGAACTTGATTAACAGCAGAAAAGGTTTCTACAGCTCTAGTCCTATATTTTATTATTGTGGATACCATCCCAATAAGCCCTAGAAATGCAATAATTTACTCTTAAGTTAGGGACTATGTAGATGTCCCATGTATTATATTTAATACTAGCTTTTTGCTTCTTTTATCCTCACAGGTGTGTAGTATCAGATTATTTTTTGTAAAGCTGTACATGTGTTGAAAAGATGTAAACCCAGTACAATCAAAATACTTGATGCTTCTAATTCTTTTAATTCAGTCTCAAGTTGACAGTAAGCTGTTCTGACACTTCATGAGTTGCTTTTTCAAAAAGATTTTGCACAGTACAGAATATGTGCACAACACATACAAAGATACAGTAAAGAAACATCAAAATATGTCATTTAGACCCAATGATGCTATCTCATCTAAGAAAAAATATGAATAGTTAATGTTAAATTCCTGATTTTATTAGACAATGAGATACCTTCTAGAAACAGGAAAGATGACTGATCCCAAGGAGCTCTGCGGAGCACACACATCACCAGTATCACTTACATCTTTAAAACAGATTAGAGTGGATTATAGAACTCACAGAAGAAAAGAAGCTGGTGGCTTATTCACTTCTGTAAATTATTCAGTACTGGAAGAGCTTGTAAGTCTTAACGGGAGAGATGAAACTGTGGTGTGTACTTCTGTTGTGCTGAATAACTGCAGTGAAATACAATCTCTGATTACGCATGGGTTTTACACAATTCATCTTTTCTGATTCCGAAGTTTAAATTGAAATAACCAACAGGCAACAAAGTTATCAATTCCAGAATATCCTTTCTCACTGCCAATGACACTCCAAGCCCATTAAAATCTAATGGACTCTCACGATTCACTCCAGTAGCAGTGGATCACATCCTTAATAGAATTAAAATAGTTTTTTTCAGGAGTAACAGAGACACTAAATAGACAGTAACATGTAATTGCAGGTTTGAAAGATGTGTATCTTGTATTTCTCTCAAAGCACTTAGACTGTGTCTTCACAAAATAAAAAACCCCTCCTTTTTAATTATAGTTTTGGTTTTGTCACACATGTAACAAATGTGACTGTCATGTCACACTGTGACTGAATTCATCATACCCATAGAAAAGACCTGTAACAGAAGGCAAAGGTTAGCTCCTAAAAAGGGAAAGATCATGTTATACACTTGTATTCATAGGAAATATGGTAGGTTTTTTTTCTTTTTCCAAGGCAGTGATTTCAGTCATTTGAAAGCATTACAAAAATATGTCAAATACTATTCCAAACAGTGGCACCTTTATCCTGAAAATTAGTCTATCAGGAATAATCTTGATGTGCATAAATCTTTGCCTAGCACATCAACAATGCATCAATTTTCTCATTCGAAGATAATGTATTCTTCCAATAAAAAAAAAACATTAAGGGGTTTTAGTCTGGTATAATGCTGCTGTATTTTTCTACTTAAAAATAAAAAGACTTTGTAAAATGGATCTGCTTTTTTTTTTTTTTTTTGAAGTTTGCAACTTAATGCTTTGATCCACTTTTCCCAAAATTTTCCTTCAAACATATTCATTATCTCTACCTCTTCCTTCACAAGCCCCATGTTGCAGCTCTAGAAAAGGTAAGGTGAAAGGAACAATCAATCTTGACCAGTACATCCTGATTCTGTTCCTTTAGTCATTCATCTTGCAGACATTTTTGACTTGCATTCAATCTCTGAATTTGTTTGTTCAGCACCCACAGTCTGTAAAATTCCTAATATTTTTAATTCTTTATTGCTATTGTTGTTTAAAGAAAAATATAAAATACATATTACATATAAGAGTTGCCTTATCCAAGCTGCTGTCCCAGAGACTTGGAACAACAGGAAGGCAAAAATTCTTTTTATAGGAAAGGATTATCTTCCACCATTTCTGCTGTCCCTATTTACAAAGGATCTCCAAGGGAACAGGGGCAAAAGAAAATTGTAAGTAAGTGGAGTGGTAGATTCATAGTAAAAACCTATTCCTCAATTAAGCAATCCCATTTTTTATATTTCATGAAGTTAATTTAAACAAATGTAAAAGTGCAGTTAACATCTCACTTGAGGAATTCCAACTATTAGAACTATTAAAGGTGTACAGAAGCTAGTTTACTGAACAAGATATCAGGCATAGTTTTACAATTAAAAACTAGTTTTGCTCAGAATGCTCAGAAGCTTTTCCTAGCCACCAACGATCCACATGATTTTGTTTTCCCACCCCATGAATATTTGGGTACTTATGCTCACAGATCACATCCTCTTCATCCTTCAGGCTTCCAGGCAGCAATAACAAATCTTACCAAAGGATTGGCAGTTTCCCTCTTTTGTTGATTGGGAAGGTTTTACACAGTAGAAGTGCTGAACCCTCAGAAAGTCAGAGCGGCATCAATTCATGTTTGGAAGATTATCTTTATAGCAATAAATATGTAGCAACTTACTTCTGAAGCTTCAGATCACTCAGGGCAATCTTTACACTTGAAAGTGCAAACAAGTCCTAAGCCCCAGCAGTTTGAATAGGGCATAAAAACCCCTGAATAAGGATATTCTACAAGCTTCAATAACCAAATTAATCTCAAGACCTTTTAAATTCAAGGATTTAATTTAATGGATTTAAACAGGGTTTTTTTGCCTATTTCTGACAGAAACAAAACGGCAAAAAAAATTAGACATATCATCTGAAGGCTAATAATGTTTTATTATGGAAAGATCTTTACCCTCTAAAGGAGGAAGAACATTCCCATAGCTGTTATTAATTCTGCGAAACGATAGCCTGCCTGACCATGAAGGCAGTGGTGATGCTTGGTGCCACTGGCGTGGGGCTGGGCTCAGCGTCCAGCTGGAACATGGCAGTGCTGGAGCCAACAGCTCTTGGGCATTTGCCACTGCTACACAGCTCCTTTACACCGGTGTCAAAGCTCTCCCCATTTCTACAGCAAGGTTTTTATGGACAAATCAATGAATTTACTACTGGCAGAAGAAGGTTTTGAATTTAGTACATTCATTCAGTCATGCTTCGATCATTTTCTAACTCCAATCGCTCCACTTAATTCTCTGTTTGAACCAAGCTCAAAAGAAGGAGCCTACACTGCTGAGGGCTCTGAAAGAGCTTTTACGTATGTACATGTGGTCCAAACAGAATCTCCCATGAACAGGAAGATGGAAGAGCAGGTGATACCATGTAGGACATCTAGGTATTAAAACAAGCCCTCAACATTTTTTACGCAAGTCTGACAGACCCGAGGAGAACTTAGATATTAAAATAATAACTCAGCAAACATTAAGAGGGGCAGATAATCTTAAAAGAAATTTCCCTTTTCCTCTTCGATGCAGGTGCATGCTGTTGCAAAGCACTAATAAGCAGTTTCTATTTCACCTGCAATTTGGCAGGTGGCTGCAACAAATACCTGCAGGTATGCGGATCTGTGTTTCAACCTGCAGAGCCCTCTAGGATGTGTTACGATGAAGGGTACTATAAGGGATCTTTATTCTTATAAACAGATACTGAATCTCTTTCTACTCTCTTGACATTCACAAAATACTGTCTTTGTCTTACAGATCTTTTAAACAAACTGCTGTAATTCCCACTCCAGGGAAATGCTGTCGAATGCCAAGAGGATGAATGCACTCACAAACACCCACTGTCTTTCTCTAACTGAAATGAAAAATATTAATATATCACCTCTACCATTAAAAACCTGCACTAAAAAATACACGTTTCTAGAACAACTTTCAATCTCCCCTGAGCTGGTCTTTGAACAAATCTCTATCACGGTGATTTTGTTTCAGCACATAAATGGAATCAGTTACACTTCATTGAGTTCCTTTTTTCTCCCTCTTCTTTTTTTTTAGATAATGGAACTGTCTCAAATTAATAGGCTGGTTTCGACAGCTTATGAATTCTCTCTTCCATTTGAATACAGAAGCACATTCTTTGCAGTTTATATTTCTTTGCTCCTAGTATATACGTCCTTCCAAAAACTCATATACAAATAGAAATAGTATACTTCTATTCCAAATAGCACTTAAAGTTAATGGTCTTTTGCTACTGCACCCATTTACAATGTCAAATATAATACTCCCAATCTGATTAACAAGCTGTGCTTCCAGCACTCCACTTGGATGTTCAATATAACTTCTATTCTTATTAAACCTAGCAGCATTTGCTCTTCATTCCAGTTCATTCATAGTCAATGCAAATGAAAGAAAATGTTAAATTTTAATTAAGGAGAAGTTGTTTAGGTTTGCTTAAGAATGACAAGAGATGGTCACAGTCCATTTGTTTTGTACATTCTTGATGGCTACAGACTTAAACATGCATGATTCAATATTATATGTAAAAGCATCCTCATTTGATTTAACAACATGATGATGAAGCTTTATCAAAAATTATGTAGAAAAAATGTTCATGAGATTGTTCTGAGCATAAAAAAACCCAAAGAAAATGAAATATATAAGATAAATATAACATATAAATATTATATATAAATATATAAATTAAATTAAACCAAATTTATCTGGGTGGTAAAGCCAAGTGCAGTGGAATTGTATCATATATGAGCACTAAATTCTGAAATGTGTTGTAGGCAAGAAGTATTCTAGCATTCTGCATTTATGCCATCAGGGATGCACACAAAAATGCACTACATAAAAGTACTAACTCAGACTACATCTAAAGCATTGAGCAGCCACAGACATGAACTAGAGGTGCTAAGGCATGATGGAACAGACCTTTTCAGGTTGCAAACCCTTGCAGTAAACTGGCAATAGTTGTAATTGTAAATGGACATGTAGAGAGTTGGCTATAAAAGAACAAGAGCTAACTTTGAGCAAAAAGAACTAGGCACCTTCATTATCCCTTAAAACAAACTCTCCCTCAGGCTACAACTCAAGCAAGCAAGCAAGCATGGACTCATAAGAACATCTGTGGACATTAGCTGGTCTCTCTAGGTACGTCCATAGGTTTCATACACACAAGCGTGACTAAGGATGAGCAGAATACAAAATTACATTGTAATTAATGCAGACCTGCTACCACACTTAGATGTAAAGCACCGTGACAATATAAGCCAGAATCATAGCCTCCCTCTTGAAGTGGAAAGAACAAGACAGCAGGAAAAATCAGCAGGGCCCTACACATCACACACGATGGTGACACAAGGAGCTGTTAGGTGATTGCTTGCAGAATATCTTGTAAAATTATCTGCATAAAGGTAAATGTATGTGTAAAAAATTCCCTGGTTATTGGAGCATTACAAGAAGCATTAAATTGCTTTAATGGTTCCTCCAAGAGCCCAGCACACTTTCGGGGGCCATAAAAATAATAAATAATATTGGCAAGAGCAGGTAAGATATTGCTCATTTCTCACTGCCACTAACCTCCCCACTAAACACATCAGTGTTTACAAGACAGAAATACCCCATCTAATGACAGAATGACCTTGTGACCATTGGATAAAATAAAGGAGAAAAAAGATTCATGCATGCCTCAAGTCAGAAAATTATTTGCTGTGTAAACTGCATTGCAAAAGGTTATCAAGTGCTACAAATCTACACTTCACAGGCATTTCCCATCCTTACAGAAACACAAATTACATGTTTCACCAGAACCACATAACCCACGTGTTAGAGCTGTGCTGGGCCTGTATCATTTCAATCACATCCCACATTTCGTAGGATGTCTACACATATTTCGTGCAACTAGGAATATCTTGTTCATATGTCTATCCATCTCCTTCAGTTCTCATGAATCAGGAACCCAAAAGATCCTATTCCCTCAAATGCAGTGGCTTATGAAATCCCATTTACCTTACACAGCTTCTTTCATCTATAGCAGCCTCACCTACGTAACAGTTGCTTCCACAGGTGAAACACATAACAAAAAAAATCCTATTTTGCTAGGAGCCAGATGTCAACCTTTGTGGAAAATAAGTATGATCATTGTTTTGTTTGGGTTTTTTCTCCTTTTTTTTTTTTAATTTAGCTACTAAAAAAAAAAAGTAAAAACTGTTTAATTTTGCGTTTTTGAAGTCCTGCAAACCGTAGCAACTCTAGTGGAGTATGGGTTAGAATAGGAGCATTTCATGTCATTTGCTGAAATGTCAGCAATGGATGCCTGTGTCATTTGCTGAAAAGTGAAAGCATTACCTTGCTTCAGTTACTAGTCATAAAAGTAGGAAACAACTAAATGGCTGTGTTTACACTTTCTTTAACTGAATGTGAAAATCTTGTGGATAGGTACCAAAGTCATACACCAGCTATGAATGCCCATCTACATACTGGCAACTGAGAAAAAAGGGATATAATTTAGTCTCAAATATGGGTCCCATAGCATAAGCCTGACTGTTTCATCAGCTCCCAACAGCTTATAGAGATGCTACAGGAACAAGGCCTGCTGAGAAATCTCTGAGCTGTCTTACTCATGCCTGTTGAAGTGCTGACTTGACACCACACTCAGTTTATTTGAACACTAAAATGTCCAGGACTTTCTCTTGAAATTTCTGTTACTAATATAGTAATGAAAGATCTTTTGTGCCTCATTTGAGTGAAGTAGGTAATTATCTAGTAATAAAAGCATGATGTCTTGTGTGGGCTACGTTTTAGCTTTGCATGTGATCGGTAGATCTGCTGCCTCTGAAGCTGACCATAAGATTTGCACAACAGTCAACTGAACCAAGAAAAGATCCCTGGTGTATCAGAAGGTAGATGTTCAACTCTTGTCTTGCTCCATACAGTATGCATCTGTATGCACCCTACATTAATATGTCTATGTGAAAGCAGCCTGAAGTAACGCAAGAGTTCCCTAGACAGAGATATGATTTGATGTTTAAGGTTTAAAGCACATGAAGTATAAAGGTATGAACCCGCATTTTTTGAGACAAACACACAATCATAATGGACTCTGTTGACTGAGAATGCAATTATGGGTTCAAATAATTTCAGATAGACATTGTCTATGATTAATCTTTAATAGCTATAAGTCATTTGCTTAGTTACCACTTTGAAAAGGCGTTCAAATTTGTAATGAATAATACTAGAAATGATCTGACCTCAGGAAAAACGCAGCAGAGTATGCAATTAATTATGTTCTTTGCAGCTCAGGACACTGTAGGTGTAACAGAACACACATAATTCCATAAGCACATGCCTATGAAGTCTGAGGGACCGGGTTTTTTTAGTCCAGAGAGGAGAAGTCTTTGGGGGTAACTACCGCCGCCTGCCAATAGCTGAACAAAAGGGTCACCAAGAAGACAGACCCAGGCTCTCTACTGAAGTGCAGAAGACAGACAGATGAAGGGCATAACTTGAAAGAGAGGGATCCTACTGGGTATAAGAAAAAAATAAAAATGCTGTAAGGATAATTAAGCACTGGAACAGGTTTCCCAGAGGCTGCGGGTTCTCCATCCTTGGAGGTTTCCAAGACGCATTTGGACAAAGCTCTGAGAAACCTGCTCTGAATTCAATGTTGCTTCTGCTTTGAGCAGATGGCTTCCTGAGATCCTTCCCACCTGGGTGAATATATGCTGCTATAATTACCCAATGAAGTTAAAGTTTCCACTTAAGAACTGTAACCTGTTCAAGGGCTGACCTAAAGAATACATTTACATGAGAAAAGTGCAGGTATGTTTTTTCTCTTGTGCTTTTAACAAAAGCAAAATAAAATAACATGTAATTTATTTTATATATAAAAAAGTAATGTGGTATAAAGTCTGTTTCCCCCAGAGACATTCAGAATTCTTTAAAGAAACAAGGCAAGAATTTAGACAAATGGCTGAAAAAAAGAGAGACATGCAGAAAACTATAGTTCAGAATAAAATTTGGCATTCAGTCCCTGGGAGTTCTTGTTCATCAGGATCACATTACAGAAAGATAACGATCATGAACGACTGTGTTCTTAACATCACATAATGCATTACAGATCCATATACAAAATCTAGTGAAAATAACTGTTTTCCAATGTTATTTATAATTAATATATTTCAAGTTCATTGAATAGTTAAATCTAAAGCTATGGTACCAACAACAACAACCTGATCTAAACAAATGCAATACCCAAAGCAAACCTGATTAAATTGAGCTTTTTCAGTTTTCTACTGACAAGATGTTTTCATATTGGATTTGGATCTGCTTCCATTGAAGTCACTGAAAAAAGTTTTGTTGACTTAATGGGAACAGATTGGGCCTTCATGACTGAACCATTTTTCATGAATCTTAATGTAAATGGAAAAGAGACACATCTGTTAATCTAAATGTATAATTCAGGAACTGTAGTGCTGGAGACCTCCAAACATCTCAGGCAATGCAGAAGCCATGAAGAAGCAGCTCTGCTCAGCACATTATTTGTTTGTTCATTCATCCTTAGGTCTTGAATTCAGGGACACATACACTGGACAGTACTGGCTGGAGGTCTGGCTCTGATTACAAGATCAGAACATAGTTGGCTAAATGTGTCAAAGTCAGTCCTCCAGGTGCTACCAGTCCATGCCCACAGTTTTAAACTCCTAGTACTCCAGTGTTCACCCAAGTCCTTTTCTGGATAAAATAATGTCAATGACTGAAACACTCTGGGACAGAGAAAGTGTGCTCACCATTCAGTTCATGTACTTAGGTGCTGGTGTATTTGCCTGCCCAGCCCTGAAGAGCTGGTTCAAAAGTGAGAATATGATTTTCAGGTAATTACTTGGGAAGATTTCTTTCATATGCTTTGAGCACTTTCGATAATTTTCAACACAATTATGGATTGCTTTGTGTCATACAACTATTCTTGTACCTTTCACTGGGTCAGAGAGGGTAAGAAATGAATAACTTCAGATATTTAGGGTAAAGCACACTGCTTCACGACATTCAATTTTTGGCATAATTCATTATGATTTTTTCTGGAAGCCCAGGACTACGCAGCAGGAATGACCACTTGGTCACCAGGGTCCTAGTTATAGCACCAAACCAAGAAGCCTCTGTGCACTTCATTCCCAGCCTGATAGAGTTTGGTATCCATTCCCCGGGAAAAGGAGCTACAAGCTCACTTCTACTGTGGGTCTGAACCAGGAATGGATACATTCAGTTGCTGCAGGACTTTTGTCTGCTTGATTAGAGGCAGAGTAAGAAAGTCCTTAGTCCTGTTCTTTCCACAGAAAGAACATTCCCTTTTTCCACATTTTCTTATCCTTCCCTTCCAAACATCCTGTAGAGATAAAAGACATTTGCCACGGGGAGGGAGATGTCTTAGGAGGCCAGAGCTTATAAAGACAAATTAACAGGCTAGCTTCCAAGTCCAACGTAATTTGGAACTAGCATTGGTTTAGGAAAATTGTGCAAAACTACTCTTGCTCCAAAACTCACTGGTCTTCCTTCTCAATGCTTATTTTGAGAAATGAGCAGCCCAATTCCAATCCAAACCAGCTCAGAATTTAAGTGTCATCACATCCATTGTTTTAAAGTTTTACAGATTATCTTAACAGTGTTCATTTAGGTATTATGGATCTGGATTTGTTTGAAAATGCAAAGGTTATAGACTAAGAGTATTGGTTCACATCTACCCTGCAAATACTTTTAATGAAAGCATTATCCTTTCTGCTCTTCCCTCTGCCTCAAAATTTTAAAGATTCCTATTCCCATGATGTTCTCCTTTTATCTTTCCATAGTGGTAATAACATACTTACTGCTTGAGATGGCTTTTGTAGCTCCAGCTGCACTTCAGTATTTAATCAACTATAAAAGCCATTTATTGCTTCATAGACTCAATCTCCAGGAACATTATCACTTAACTATGTGGTTGCCCAAAGCAACAAAAGGAAAGCTGTCTATATAGTACATATACACCCCATTCATCTTTTTGTGTAGCTCTAGTATCCAAGAGTAAATTATGGCTATTTTGTATCACTAGTAATGTACCTTTACAAAATCAGTGAAAAGAAATGCACATACTATGCTCACACTAGAACTATTTTTAGGGAAAACCACCAGCTGGTAACTTCAGCTCCCACATTATTTAAAAAAAAAAAAAAAAAAGCATCCCGGATGTTTTATAAGGCATAGAAACCAGAACGACGCTATCCCACTGCTCACTGCTGAGCCAAAAGTAGGGAATGTTTCTCTCTCATCTGCATCATTTTGCATTTTTCAGTACTGAACATCCTGTCCTCTGCTATTGGATTTCTCAGTTATTCAGTGTAGCTCTTCAAGTTGGCCTTTGTCTTTGCTATACAGAACAATTTACTATCATCATCAAGTTTTACCATCATTTTCCAGATGATTCATGACCAGGTTGAAAAACACAAATTCTTTTAAAAATCTACCAACGAATACCCTCTAATATGAAAATCATTATTCCTATCCTGTTTCCTGACTGGTTTTAACCAATGCAAGCATGTTCTCTCTTATCTTATTCTTCTCTTATCTTATTCTTCTATAACCTTGCCTACTGCTACCTTGACTTGAAGCAGATGATCTGCTTCTGTAAAGAAGAGTTCCAGCATAACAACCTCCCTAGGCTCCTTCCAAGTGAAGGTGGCTAAAAAAAAATTAAAAAAAAATCAGTTAATTACCCCATTAGTCTTATTATCCTTGAATACGCCTTTAACACCTACAGAATAAGGCCTCTAGATTATAAAGGCTGTATCCTGTACCCCTTCCCCACTCACATCTTCTCTGAGGACCTTGGAAGTTCGTTCTTAATGGCATATTCCAAATAACGTATGCTTCTGCACAAGACAAGCATCGTCTTTGCTTCTCTTCCCTGTGTACATTTATTCCTCATGTATACTATGAGTCATAAGCCTTTTTATACTAATGAAATAACCTGACGTGTCCTAAATAATTAGCTACTTGATCCTTTTGGGACCTCTAAGTCTTAATGTAAAATTTCAGTTCTCTTGAATATTAAAAAAAGGAAACTTTCTCTCTAAAGAAATCAGAAGGAAGTCCTGTAGCAGCATCTCAACAGAATATTAACCAGAAGTGCAAAGGGAGCCCACGTGCATTAAATTGTTCATGTCCAAGAGAACAGAGATTCCTATTAAGAAGCTAGAAAAAACATTTTCGCAAACATCAGAAGCATCAGATCCCCCTTTCTTGTTGCTGTACTCACCCAGACAGTGTCACTTCTCTGTTGAGAAGGCTGATCAGGGAGCAGTGAGGCAGGAAAGGCAACACCTTGGCATATTTCAGCTACGTGCTCCCCTTTGATCCTGCCAGAACATGGGGCAGGATCCAGCCCCACTTGAAAGCTCTGCGGACTTCCTATGTTAATTTATTTCAAAATAGGTTCAAGTTTCATAAACTCAGCATACCCTTCATCATCTAAGGCAGAGTGCTCTCTGTACCAACTGACCATCTCAGTTCAACACCATCTTTATTTCAGGTAAGATATATAGTTTTAGCACACCCTCCCCAAAGTAATTCTTCTTCAAAACTGGAGAAGAGTAGACTCGACATAGTACAGCAAAGCAAGAAATCAGCAAAAAGCCTAGGACACATTTCAGTGTGTTAAATAGTCACTTATGTCTATGAACTAATGGAGTGTAAGAGGCAATGACTACTTCAGTACCAGGTAAAGTCACATTTCCAAGCTGTGGAAGCAGGTTGGAGAACCTTGGTTGGAGCTCTTGCTGGGGCCACTCCACATAAATATGTAACTGCAGTGTGTTGTACATAACAGAGAATATTACTCCTAGTACTGACAATCAGATTTTCAGGCTACTTAATGGATGATCAGAAGCTCAGAAGATCTCTGTTCTTTTAGTGTCCTTAGGAACTTTCACAGTCTACAGCTAGTTAATGAAGGCAACAATAATAATGGACCTGATGCAACTCCTACTATAAAGATAATGGGCATTCTTCACAGGTTTTATGGACCCAGGTTTGAATTAGGACTATTGCAGATTTCTTGCAGCAAATATTACAGCCAGTCTTTCTTCAGCTTCCTGCAATGATTCACAGCACATTAGTTTGATCCCTGAGTAGGAAGTGGCAAAAAAGGGATTTTCACATTGATAGTAATAGATATTCACTAGTTGTTCAAGTTTTCCTGACCATACTACACCAAATTGGGGCAGAAAGAGTTGCAGCAGAGAAAAAGCAATCGGAAGGGATAAACACCTGACATACACATAGGGCTGGGAAACCTAAAGACATACACATCATCAAAGCAAGGGGGAGATTGGAGCATGAGCAAGGTTAGGGTATATTCTGGATCTAGGATAAGGAGATTTGAGAGGGAACAGATAAGGGGATATGGAAAGATAAAAACATGTGCACGAAAGCAGGAAAGATTATGAAGAACACAAAGCTGACTGGGCACAGGAAAAAATGTAGAGCTGGAATGTGAAAATCAGGACTGTGAAATGTTGCAGGGGATTATAGAGGCAAGGGAGGTGCAATATAATGACAAAATGATAAAAATAATGACAAGGAAAGAGAAAGGAAGGGAGAAACTGAGACTTCATGTACTTAATTTGGGCATGTAATTAATCTGGAATTAATTTCAAGGTAAGCAAGACAAAATTTTGCTCTTTTTTCTGCAGTCCTTGTCCCCAGCCAGAAGCACTGTTATCTGACTATTTTATGAAGAATAGCAAAGATTTATTTTAAATTTACAAAATATATCAGCTGAATTACTTGATATTTAAAGATCAGATTAACCATGTCAACAACTGATCAGCTCCACTAACAGGTTTGCAAAAATCTTAAAGAATGTTGCTAAACACCCAATAAGCCGCAAAGCCTCCGTAGGAGCTAGATAAGACAATGTTCTTATTTCCCAGCTTGCTGCACCTATACAAGCTATGCCAAATGCAGATTTTGTCTATGATTTCCATGTCCCTTAAAATTTGAATGCAAACAAGAGTAAGTGTAGAGGTCGCTGTTTAAGTTACATTTTGGGAACACACTTCTAACTTGATGAATCATGGGCTGCTCCTGGCACGTAACTCAGTGCAGGTTAACTAGTGAGATTCACATCTTCTGCATTAGATTAGGTAATGGGATGAGTAATGGGAGTCCAGGCTAGGTCATTTTCTCTGAGAATTAATAATTTTAAAGACCAGAACTTGAGTGAAGGCACATCTCCATGTTTAACTTTTGCACCAGAACATTTATATGGTATTATCACAATAGAGGCATGGCTGAGTTCAAATTACATGCTCTATTTTCATTTGAGCAAATTTCTGTTTATATTTTCTTTGCATTTTTCCAAGCACTTTTATGAATAAAAGGAAACTTGTAGATAGCTGTAGATAACCTGTGGATAGATGCCAACTTTCTACTATTACAACGCCAGTCAATAATAAAAAAAATGCTAGCTACTGCAAATGCTTAATACTGCTTTCTCGTCCAAATAGAAATAATGAAATGGTAGACTTTTTAAAAGGTGCTTGACTAAAATACTGAATGAAGTAAGTCTAAGTGGAGAAAAAAGGATAAAATTGTTAGCATTAGGGCACATACATGTTTTTCTCATGAAACTGTCTTTACATTTCTAACCTCTTAAGCAAAAATGTCTCTGAAAAAAAAAATCAGGTTTTCAAAAGCTGTGACAATCCTCTAGAACTTCTGGGAAGAAAGACTGTGACAATGTTTTCACAGAAACTACGATTGCATCACAGCAACAAACCCCAGTATGTACTCACTCAGAAATATGAAAATATTTACTTGGGCAGAATCAAGTAGTTCATGCAAATAGATTTAATCATCTTATATGAGAGACTAAAAGGGAATGAAATTTAAGGGATAATAAAAATAGACTTTAAGACCACATTACTAGTTTTATTAGAGAATGTATTTTGATTTTCATTACATTTCTTTGAGCTTACTGCAATATCTTTGAGTTCCAGACTTCATCAAGAACACATTCTGGCATTTCCATTGCTAATGTTGAAAACTAAAATCTCTACTGAAGCTTTTAGTGATTTTTCACATTGTGAAGACTATGGGAGATCTTCTGGTTAGGGACTTCAGCTGCGAACCAACAGACTGGGGCTGCGCTTCAGGCTCTCCCACAGGCTTCCTCAGCTCATGGTACAGAAGAGGGGGAGGGCAGCCCTATTTTCTTCTCCGGCCTTAAAGCCCACCATCTAGTTACTGAGGTTAAACAAGCGATTGCCTGTCAGCTCAAGCCACTACATGTACGTTTACAGCCAGCTGTGAACAGGAGGTTTCACGAAGGTTTAAACTAACATACTGTATCTTCCTTTAGCCATGGAAGTAGACTAGGTAACACGTTTTGCTACTTATTTCCAGATGACAAGAAGAGTACATGCAATAACCATTTCTCAGATGAGGGAGAAGCTACCTTGATCATTTATCATTTTATGAACATACCCTTATTATATGTGTACAGAGCCTCAAATAACAGATTCCTCTCACCCGATCCTCTGAACAATAATATTTTAGCCTTTCTGCCATTCTGTTCCTTTATAAAATGAGAACTGCCTTCTCTCAAGGGGATTAGAACTGACACTCACTAAAATAGCTGCAATGATGAGTCGGATAGTTCTGCCTAGGAATAATGAAAAATAAGTTGTACATGACATTTCAACCTTCTTTGAACTTCCTGCAATTAAACACATTAACATTTTAAATTCTAATATTTTAACAGCTGCATAGGGATCTCCTTTGCACTGTGAGAATATCCTGGCACTCTGCAAGGAGTGAGTGCCAATATTTGCCATGTTCCCATCCAGAATCCCCAGGACCTTCCAAACTGGTTCAAAAAGTATAGTTAAAGTAATTCTGCATATCTGTCTCCTTTGGGTTTGCAACCTTTCCCCATCCACTCAAAACAGTTCTGCCACCCAGATATGACACACTGTTTGTGAGCACCAGACTAGTCACAAGCATTTCCCTGACTTCTTTTCTAGTGCAAATGGCAGAAATTTGACATCGTGCAGTGTGGTTTCATGACCTTCATTCCTCATCTAGACCCTGAGAATAAGTTCTGGATTTTTTTTTTGGTTGTTGTTGAGCCAAAGCATTTGAAATGTATGTACTTCAGCCTGGTTGAGAAGAAGATTTCATCTGACAGAGATTTGAATGAAATACAGCATAGCTCCTTTAGACATTAAATACAGCTTATACCACAGTAATCCTCTGAATTCAATGAGCTCGATATGAGTTTGGCTCTCCCGATATCTCAGCGCCCACAGCTGCTGCAGTGTGCTGCAACATTCAATGGGCTGAACTCTCCTGCATAAAGTGGCACATCACCTCTGCAGGAAGGGTGTGGGCAGGAGATTCAAGATGTGGGTTTAAGAGCCCATATTTAGGCTCCTAAAATTTATTATAATCTATGTATAAATGCATACATAAAACCAGCCTAAATTTCACATGCTCTGTAAGTATTCCCTTCCAAATGACTTCCAGAGGGTCAGTGCTTCCGTGGGGAAAAAAAGCCCAAACAAAACAGCACCAAATAAGCAAGCAAACAAAACCCACCCAAAAAAGAGCGGTAGGATGCAGGGAAAATGAGGTGAAATAAAGGCAGCAAATCATCTGAGAACCACCTCTCACTGCAAGACCGTTGTGTTAACTTGGAGTGCAGGGGCAGTTTTTAATTGCCTACCAAAAAGAAGATATCTAGGGCTATTTTAGACGGTTCTTGGACACCTGGCCACCAAGCTGCCCATCCAGAACAGCGCAGGTCTCCATTAGCTCCTGTGGCATATCAAGGTACCCTCTGCAGATGCCTCAGATATTCCAGGATATCTAAAATGGCATTAGGTTTCCATATTCACGCAATAGAGTCCTGTTCCAGATGTCACATCCTGGCTATTTACTGATCTCGTAGTTTGCAGAATTATTCAGGTTGTTTTAACTCCTCTCCCCAAATATCAATCTGTCTTAACATAAACTACTCCCGTGTGTCATTGTTTCCTTCAAACAAATAGAATAAACTCCTTTTATAATTGCAGCAATCTGTCTCAACTATGCCACAGAAAAAATAACCAGCATTTTAGCGCACATCTACTTCTGAAAAGCAGCAACACTTAGTCAGACTGAACAGTGGGTTTATAAAAAACAGAACAGAACTATTGTAGTAGAGGGTAAGAAAAGATAAGGTATTATATGCAAGACAATACAATAAGATATGCTTTGTGCAAATTATTTATTCCCACTCAGCTTATTCCAATTCTGTTTTAAAAGTATTTCCATACGTGTAACCCCCCTGAAAACCTAAACCAACAAAACATGAACAAAACTATACAGGAAAAATTCCTAAGATTTTATTGGGTCCAATGCTGATTTGACTATAACGAGACACTTCTCAGAAGAAAACAAAGTCTGACTTAAGAAAAATATTAAGTAAAGGAGGGAATAGATCAATGAGAACAAGTTCTCTGATAGAGTAGTATTATGATTTCCTAACTGGTCAAAAACATCTCTAAACAATAAAATAGAAGACTATGGTTAATTTGAGAAATGTATAGTCGAGCTACTATTCCACAGGGATCTACGCTAGTATTAAATTCCATTGCAGCTCTAGATTACATTGCTGCTGCTTGAGAACAAGAAAGGCAGAATAAACTCAGACAATACTTTATCTGCATTGCAACTTGCTCCAAGTCAAGCCCTGTGTTATGCTCAAACGAGCAATGGACAGGCTATCACTGCTCTCTGACAGCACCTCCCCAGGCCGGTCTAATAATTAAAAATAAATCCAACTGTACCATGACAGTACTTACACAATATTAGTCACTGGAAAAGCTTTGGTGACCATCTTCTTTCCTTTTAATATTACATTTTAAAATGCATGCTTGTGATTTCTGTGGAATCCCATCGAGAAGGGAAAAAAACCATAATTAAGATATTGCAGGAAACACCTACCTGCAGAACCATCCAGAATACAGTGCTATCAAACCAGTGGTACTAGGGATACATTTGAAGACCAAGAAAACATAGCTAGCTCCAAATTTGTAGGTACTAAACTGAGACAGGGACTAGTTTTTTCTTGTTGTCTCCTCAGGGCATATTCTCTCCTCTGAACTCTCCTACAACATTCATTTTCACCAGTCCTTGACTACCTACCAATGCCTGAGATCCATCACCTACAAAGTAGGATTCCTAGAGGGAGATTTAATGGTACTTTATGCAGCATTAAACAAGGCAGTTTAAAAAAAAAAAAAAAAAAGGTTTGATCTGAGATTGAAGCAATGCTTATTTCATTAATGTCTGTTCCCCTATGGTCCCTTAGCTGTTTCATGGTAATACTGTTCTCCTCCTGCTCATCTCATGGGTCAAAGCAATTTTTTGAGGGAGTCTAGAGGTCACATGAAAAATAGCATTCATTCAAAAGACAGAGTATACAAAGTTATCTTTTTCTAAGGCCTCCGAGTTTCTTCTGGGGCCCTTTATCTTCAATTTATTTTTATTCTGCATGGTAAGAATAAGCATACAGGAAGGTTTGGGTTGGTTTTCTTGATACAGTGTTTCACTCCATAATGATTTCCTTTAGCATATTTCAGGTGTTCTAATTCATTAAATTTGAGCTATTTTCAAACAAACTAAAACAAACATAGGGAACTGAATAGCTAAAATTTAAACATCACATTCAACACAAACAAACCCACTGATATTAGCAAACCTAACCCACTCATTTCCTGACTTGTCTTCTGTTTTCAAATTAACAACATAACAATGCATAGCCTGAATTTTGCTCCCAGGTTGGTGCTTAAAGAAGGTTTTCTTCTCTCTCTCCAATATCTAATTCATTTACTCTTCTATCTCAGGACTGGACCTAATGAGATCAGACTGACCTGGCTGCCCAGGGAGGCAGCAGTTTTGCCCCCTCTCTTACATCTTTTCCCTGTAGAAATGTGACACACCATTGCAGGCACCCCAGCGGGTCACTCACTGGCAACTGTCTCCTGCCTTCTCTTCTAGCAAGCGACAACAATATAGGCTCTTCTGTGGCTCTACAGATCAAGAAGACTGTGTAAAAACTTTCATATCGTATAATTGTAGATCTACTCACCATTTTTCAAAATAGAAATTTTCACTTCCAGTAATAGATTTTAATGTAAATAAGAGGATCAAAGTGATACTATTCAGGTATTTAAGACAGAAATATGGATGAAGAAGAAAGGACAACTACACAGATAGCAGATGGTTTCCATCATTATATGCTTTCCATACGCAGAAAATTATGGATGCGTGTATATTCTTCATTCAACATTACTCCTCTGCTGTACCTAAAAATAGCAATTGTCAGAAGCAGCAAGGACCTGGGTAATATAACAGAGAGTAAATTTTCAGAAGGGCACCAAGCTGGGAGGAACCGCCAGTACCCTGAAGAACATAATTAAATCTTGACAAATTGGAAATACACTTTAAAAAAAAAAAAATGCTGCTACTAAAGATGATCACAGGGGATGGGGACAGGGGAGTCTAAGCAGGAAAATGAACTATAATGAGGAACAGAGTTCCTTATATATTTTCTTAAGGATGAGAAACAACTGGCTTGCCAGTACAGAAGGACTCATGGATTTCAATAGTTCCGCCATCCACCGGTCAAATGTGTCAACAGTCTCAGGCTGTTGTAGAAAGGGCAAACATCCCACTAGGAGGAGAGCATCAGACATATCTCCTGTCAGTCCATTCAGCCCAGGTAAATTGTCACAACTGGACTGCTGCGATCGGCATTAGTCAGTATCTGGTATAGTACATTAACTCCTTAGGGACTCAAAAGAGTAGCTTTTCCTCCCTACCAAATAAACATGTGGACCTCAAGGGCCAGGCTCTGATATCCAGCTTAAAGACTTGAAAAGCTTCAAAGTTAAGAAGGCTCAGATAGGGAGCAACCATTAGGAAAGCCCTGTTTTGAAAAATTTGCATCTATTTCAAAACTGCAACTCTAAATTGTTGCAGCAGTTTCTCTGCTGGCTGGCAGAAAGTGTGAGTAGTCTATGTCCATACATCAAGAGAGATGTTAACCACTGGACAGAGTCCACATGGCAGCAGTAAGAATAAACAGAAGGATGGGGGGAAGCCCAAACCAACAATCAAACAGGATAGTTTAGTCTAAAAATAAGATGACTAATGAAGAGACAGAACATGAAACCAGTCTTCAGTTGCCAAGAGTAAGAAAGTAATGTTTGCTAGAGATTATTAGCAAATGATAGACCCAACATCTAAGAATGATTAATATGAGATGAGATTACTAAAGAGCTCACTTGAAAATTTTCTCTGACGCAAGCCAAAGAGCACGGTGTAGCTGTTTCTGAATTGGCTTCGTTCCTCTTTGCCAGACACTCTTTGAATGTTCAACACAGCTTCAGGTTTTGGTTTTTTTTTTTTTTTTAAATTATTATTTTTGGTATTGTTTCATGACTAGGAAAGCTCTCACACAACAGCACAGAGGCTGTAAGAGCAATGTAAGAACTTCATGCTTTGACTTTCAGGAATGTCCAGTTAAGACTACCAAAAATTCAGCCATTACTTTTCCACAGTTCAGTAAAAGCTGTATTTTATTTCTTAGTTGAAATGTCACAACATTTATGAAACAATGAGAGTAAGAAAAAGCATGCCCTTTTTTTTTTTTTTACATCTTTGGCAGATTTCTACCATGATTCATGATTTATTTGTGCTCAGGACTTTCAAATGACATTTGAAGTCCAAAAACTTCATGATGGAAGGAAGATTACCAAATGGAATATTTAAAGGGAATTTATACAGCATCGCAGATATTAGAACAAAATCTTTATGCAAATCAGACAGCAGGATAAGATGATCATCTTTTAAACAGATACTGTACTATATTTTTATTAAATACTGTATTAATTTCTTGATACTATTAGGGAAACAAATCAAATTAATTTAAAACATGTTAATTTTTATATTCAAATAAACATTTCATGCAGCTTTTACTAGATTTATGTAACTGTTGATTGTTTTCAGGCAGGTTACAATAAGAACAACTGTCTGGGGAATCACAGAATGGTTGAGGTTGGCAGGGACCTCCAGAGATCCTCCCATCCAGTCCCCCTGCTCAAATCAGGGTCACCTAGAACAGGTTGCTTGGGGTCACGTCCAGCTTTTGGGTATCTCCAAGAATGGCGATTCCACAACCTCTCTGAGCTACCCATTTCAAGTGTTCATCCACACCAACAGTTAAAAAAAAAGTTATTTCTTATGTATAAATGGACCTTCCTACATGTTAATTTATGCCTGTTGTCTCCTGTGCTGTCACTGAGCAGAATCTGACTCAGTCTTCTTTACCTTCCCATCAGATATTCATACACATAGATAAGATCCCACTGATCACTCTTTCAGTGAATTTCCACTGAGAGGAGGATATAAATTCCTGCTTTCAAGAGGGATGTTAAGGAAATCAATTCTAGTCAATGCATGAGGTCAGGGCCAGCACTTAGCTATACATCGATACCAAAGAATCAAAGTACATGAGTGGCACACTACAGTAAAAATAAAGCCCTTTTTAGGTCCCAGAATATGAGAAAAATACAACTGGTGTAAACCTGTGGTTCATTCAGGCTGGCAGCCATAGTTACACACCACAAAATGTACAAGCTGGTAATCAGAGGTGGCTGTGAACACGACACATTGCCACAGTGCTGTAGATGAGCACACTGGAACAGAGGAAATTCAGTAAGGACACTTCTGCTAAACTCAAACGCTAGCCTTGGTGAAATTAGTGGCAAAATTCCCACTAACATCCCAGGACCAAAATTTAGACTTAAGACAGGCAGCTGGGAATAATAAAGAGTATTAGGGAAAGTGCAGATGTAAGAGTCTGGACTTCACAGTAATGTGCTACTGTTCTTACATCTCTGCTCAAAAGCAGTCAGCTCTGCTGCATCCACTGGAAAGTGGACTGGTACCCTTCGTTTTTCCCCTCTTTCTTTAATGCCAGGATGTTTATGGATTTGCCTTCCAAATACCCCATAGCCCACCTTCCTTCCTTCACTTTGCAAAAGACTCCTCACCTCTGCCAGCAGTATATCAGCCTCCTGCAATATCTGTGCATGAGGGAGCAGGATTTCCTTTTGAAGAGTAATGAAATCAGTGAATTTCAGTTTAATGTCTGCTAAGTCTGTCTAGGGTACACATCCAGCCTGCTCTTTCAAGGCAATGGATTTGATGATGAATAGGTTTCCAGAGGTTTAATAAAAATCCTGTTTCTAATATCCTAAATTACCTGGAGGCACTGAGACTGATAAACTGAGCTCAGGTTGTGATTATGAGACTTTGTCTTGATTTGCTAACATCCTTTGCCTGTGGTCAAGTTGTTAATTCTGACCATCCTGTCTCATAACGTAAAAGCTATCCCCAAAAAACTTGTCATTATACTTGGAGTTAGAAAACTGAGGAACGCTCTGAAAATACTTTCATGATGTTATTTTAAAGCTATTATCAAAGACAAACCAGACATTGCAGGTTACCTGCTGCAGAAGTTTTAAACTGAAGCTCTTTGCTGCCCTCTGTAGATATAAACGAAAACTGAAAATTCAGGACACTGATCATTGAATTGCATTTCCTTTCTAACTTTTACACCCTGACTTAAAGGGCATGCAATATTACATTGTTTTCAGTACATTAAATAATCTCACGCACTAGATTTCACTCTCCCCTCCCCAAAAGACACATTTACCTAGGTCTGGTTGTTTAAGACTGATACTGAGGTCAGATGGAAGAGAATCAAATCTCCGTGTGCAATGAGCTGCAGAAGGTGAGAAGTCCATGAACAAATCCAAACCTGAGATCTTCTCTCTTAGTTTTGTTCTGATACTCTCAGCATTTCAGTATTAAAATGTGCATTTTGGAAAAGCACGGGAAAAAGAGGAGTTTGCATGAAACAAAGGACAGTTGTCAAGTTTTCCTGAAAACAATCCTCTACATACATACTCTTCCCCTTTTTACTTTAATCCTAGTGTTGACAGTGACTCCCTTCATTGCCTTGGGCAAATAAAATACTGTATCATTGGGGTGTTGTGGAATTATCATTTGTAAGGCACTTCGAAGCTAAAAAGTGCTAAGTATTATTATTATTACAGATGAAAGGCCTGTTGAAGCAAATATGCAAAACTACTAATCTTAAAACTTAACATAAAAGTCTAAAACCCTGTAGGAATAAGCACTTTACAGACAGCCTTTCATTGCAACTGTTATAGTCTTCATGAAAACTGATGAGGAAACAGCCACTTTTCTACAACTCAAACTGGATGCAAATAACCATTGAAAGGATCAAATGCTGACTTAAAACACATTTTCCTTCCCTCTTCCTAAATCACAAACAGTTCCTGGATAGGGAAAAAACCATCTCCCATACTTCTAAGTACGCCTGCCATAGCAATTACTGTCATAGTAAGTCTTAGTGAATATTTAACTGTATCACAGAGAATTTACTGACGTGTATAAATACCAACCAAGTGGACGTAGAAGGACTATGGCAACTTTCCGTCAGATCGTTTGCTAGACTAAATCCTCTGCATGATGAGAACCAGTATTATATGAGGGACAGCACGTGATCCGATTTCTGTTCCCAACTCAGGCACAATCATCCTTGGCAGCCTTGACTGTGTTACTGCAGGATTTGTAATTTTGCCTCCCACTGCTAATGTGAGACAGTGATAGCAGAATATTTCTAGAAATGCTACACAGCGTACAGCAGAACAACATGGCGCATCTCTTTACATCAGCTGATAGAGTTGGGGGCGAGGACAACCCTCAACAGGCACAAATGCGCTACTTTACTTCCAAGCACAGCAAAGTACTGTTGTTACTTGTAGATTCTGTAAGTTAATTCCATGGCTTATTTTCTTCTTTAGCTGAATGGTTGCTCAGTTTTGGATAATTTGCAAACAGCTTTAGCTGGTTGCACTGTAGATGAGAGTAACACTTTTCTCAATGGTCACTTTTGACTTAATGCATGGGAGCACTTCCACACCACAAACACAAATATCCCATAGCACTACTGGAGTTTCCCAAGTGAGAAATCCCAGAAATATTGAATGTCTGCTATCTGCACACAAAGGCCTCAAATAAATATTTTCTTGATGTTTGTAAGGCAAAAAGAGGAGTTTGAACATTTCTATGAATACTTTCTTTAGTGCTCCTTTCTGCTCACCTGACGCTTAAGCAGGGTAGCGCCTGAAACTTGAACTCTGCAACCTGGTGTTATAGCAAAGAACTTCAATGTGAAAAGTGATCAAGAGCTCACTATACTATTGAACTTCAAGTTTTATTTCACTGTTATTCTACTGCAGTTATAAGAAAAATGAAGTACTACACCAAGACACACAAAGCTCTTTTTTCTTTAAGGGGTGAATTAAGGAGAATAAGCATCTATACAGAAAAAGCTCTACTTAAGTTCCCTATTGTGTTGCAGAGTGAATTTCCTATTTATATAAGATGTATTAATTGTTAATATGCAGCAACTATCGCAATAAAATCCTGAAATTTCCTAACTGTTTATATTCTATAATGCAGATGAATTGTTATTATAAAATAACTTGATACAATTATTTTTGTCATAATAAAACCTTTCAAACTTACTCAAAGCCCATTTAATTTATTTTTTCTTCCAAGCCAAAATATTTCAACCTCAACAAGCAAGGGGGTTTCATTTCCCCTTTAAATAGCAAACATACTCATACAAAATATTTCATATTCTCAAAACAGAATTTTACAGTACAGAATATCTCCAACAGAATTCTGGTCAGATATAACAATAATAAGAATGAAAATGTGGCACAACAAAAACATCCGAGAATCACTTATAACAGTAAAAGCTGCTGCTAACAGAGTTGTCCACCATTATTACCTTAACACAGCTACTTAAGCAGCAAGTAGCTAATACCTTCATTTGTGTTACAACAAGCAAAGACTTTTAAAGAACAGTTAATCCAAGATGCTGACCACTATCACATGAATCAGCAGCATGGTTTATCCTTATCTGCTTTTGTCAAAACAGGGCCTCCTGCAGTCACATTGCTTTTTTCTTTTTTATGAGGTCTGTAGAACCCTCAAGCAGAAAGATGTTCTTGAAGCAGAAAGATTTTTCAACAGAAGGAAAGGTGGAAGAGAAAAACATGACTAGAAGAAATGCTTAAGCAGAAAATTTAATATCAGATCCAGTATTCCCCTCCTAGCCGGGGAAGTTGATACCCAATATGTTATTTTTCAGGGGCTTTTTGTTTAGTTGCAGATTTTGCATTTAATTTCACACAAGAAATTCTTCTGTATTTCCAGCTTTTACAGGTCATTGCCAAGTCTTATCACCAACAGTCAGAATTGTGACTCTTTTGGATTATGTTATGTACAGTGTGAATCACACAATCTTAAAAATTACAGTTATAGTAAATTGATTCACCTACCTAAAAATCAGTGGTATAGTTTGGGAAATGTGAATTTCTTCCTTAGTAAAGGTATTAACAGTGGTAGGAATACACAAGCAAACAAGGCAGCAATAGGCAATTAGCTGTTTTCAGCTATTTAGCTGAAACAAGCAATTTAGCTTGTTTTCAATACTAGAGCCCTTCCTATTTTTACTATAGGATAAGACAGGGAGAGCATCTCAGCTTTGCTCCCATCTCTGCTGCCAATCAATAGGGACACAGGGATAGTCATTTCTTCACCCTTGGCTACACAGCTGGCTACATTTTCTGGTCTGCCAAGCCAAATAAAATCCCCAAGCAAGGGATTATTTTGCCAATGATTGGTAAAAAGTTTCATCCTCTTTTGTATTTCAGACATTAGAACTTTCCTACTCATACTGCAATTCCACATACATGAAGAAGGTAGTGAATCCTGGGGTCAATGAACATAGGCAAGAATTCTCAGGGAGTCTAATTCACATGACATGGAAACTGCCTGTGGTTCCAATGCCTCTTATTTAAGTCTCCAAATATTGCTAATATAGTAAAGTTTCAGTCACAGGAAACTTTAAGCTTCTCTAATGTAGAGCAGGCCATCGGGCTAAATATTATCAGTCAACTATTTCACTTGCACAAATTCAGTCTGGTGGCACTGACAAATAAAACAAACTGAATTTGACATGCTCTTACTCAGTCAGCTGGATGTTCTTCTGACAAGAGTGCTTTTAATCATAATTAACTGCTTTTTGTATGTGTCACCCACTGTTCCCCAGTCATCATTTAATAACCCATGACCAGATGAAGAAGGAGGAACTGTCTGAATGTAGGGCATGTGCGCTCTGAAGGTGGTGAAAACAAATGGCTATTAAATCTATTTCTGGAACAATAGTGCTTTTTCAAGAAAATATCAGACTCTTGCAGCTTTCTATATAGCACCAGGAAAACTGCCACAAAGTGCAAACACACAGAGCACTGAAACTTTTCATAGGGTGTGTGTACCCTATGTGCAACAGGCATGTTGGCAGGAAACCTCTTCGATTACAAGTCCATCTGAAGAAGAAAATGTGGAGTTACCTCTCTCTTGCCACATACGTGTTAGAATTGTTTAGTGCTACGCTGAATGATGGGGATGATCTTAGGAAAGAGTGACATACTATTTGACACTTGGATTTTTCTTTGGTTTGAGGGACACAATTTCTAAATTCTTAATGTCATATAAGTCCATTGTTATATGTGCTCTTAAAACTTAATCCAATGCACGAGACGGAATCCTGCAGAATTCAGTGGACTTTTCCTTAAAGTGCCTTTACTTTGAACCACGTTGCTCCTGGCAGTCATACAGGAAAACACAAAGAGCTTTCTGCCCCCTCTCACCAGTGAGCTAATGACTCACTGCACATACTACAGGGCTTGGTCCTCTTTTTACAAACCTATCTCAAATAGAGTAGCTACACGTTTCCTCTGTTATAAATATTTTAAGAGAATAAATTTATTCATCAAATGTATATAAAGATACTTTATAAAAGACATTTTTCTTAAGGAACCTTCTTGCTACCACTGAGGCAGGGTAGCTGTAGTGGTAATTAACACAATTCACTCATTGCTGTCTAAAGATTAAAATATCAAATATTCCTGGCAAAGACTTAAGAGACTCAATGCACAATAGCTTTGCTAAACTTCTGGAATACCACTGAACAAGGATGTAAGCTTAAAGGTAAACTACAATTAGAGCTTTCTAAAACTGTATCTTAACAATATCATACTGTTTCTTCATGGTGTCTGATGCTCATCGCCTTTCCACAAAAAAAGCACTGTAAGAAATGGGTAGAGGCTTTTGAAAAAGATTTCTCCCCTTCTGTAAAGTGAGCTGTACCAGCCTATTCCACGCTTTTCAGTACCAGGTTTGATCTTATTTTGAAACCAACACAGGAGCACTTATATCATCATTATGAAACTGTATACTTGCAGAGACACACAGAGAAATCTAATTTGTAAAATTCTTGTGGGAATCGGAAAAAATCAGTCTGAGTTGAAAATACAATCTTTCAGACTTTCATTTTCTATTAATTTCAAGCTTTTCAAGGCTGCTTACTCAAAAAGGAAAAGGAAATAGAAGAATGGTTTTTCTTACTTTAATTTTGTAACATTTCCAGGAGAAAATACTAAATTTCTTCTGCAATTTTAATACTTTTTGTTAGAAAATAATAATAAATACAAGAATATAAAGCTCCCTCTGAAAAAAAAAAAAACCCCTCTGAAAAGATGGTGTTTAGGTCCTTAGCATATGCCTAGCACAGCCATGGAACACATTATGAGGTAAGATTAAACAGGATACTTTGAAACTCCTTATTGCAAGTGGTTTGGTGACTAGAGATTACTAGCCATTAATGCAAAGCTTAATAAACCACTTGAAATACCTGGAAATTTCAATCATCAGATACCAGTTAGTCAAGAATGCAGCCCATTACAAAAGGAGGACAGATTTACCTCTCTGGTGGCACTTCTCCATTCACTCTAACGTAGCCACACCAGGCTGCGCTCGCAGTGGCTGTTACACTACAATCTCCCCTGACCTGGAATCATTCTTATTCCAAACTTATTCCCAGAAAGCTCCAGAAAAGCAGACACTACCAGCCTTTACCAGGGGGTAGGTTTTCCAAGGCAGAGGCAGCCAGCCCAGCACAGAGTCAGTACTGCCCAATTTTTACTGGTGATCCTCATGTCTACCTGGATCTAAGCTCTGCGTCTCTTTCAGCGCTGTTCTCTGCCTTGTTCAAAGCTGTCCCTACTCTTCCTGCCTGACTCCACTTGCTGTATGGATGCTTTGTTTGCCTGACCCTTGGTTCTACCTCACCTTCAGCAAATCTTTCTGACCCCTGCTACCTCATTATCTTGGGCACGTGCCCAAAGCCTCAACCTTAGGTGTGACTGTAAATAGACCAACCATTAGAGTTTCACTGGCTAAGAGTACTTGGCTGGAAAAATCTTCAGTATATAGCAAGAGCACTAATAACAGCTGTCTATAAAGAATTTTGATACTGTTAAATCCAGCTTGATGCAATGGGATGTTTTTGACTTAGTAAGCACTAGCAAAGTTCTGATTGCTAGGAGAGCCAAGAACTACGAAGCATTTCTCTAGAAACAGACTTTGTATAAGAAGTACTGGCCTTAAAGGAACTGACCTTTGAAATGTTCCTTCCCAAAAGAAGTTCCAGCAGGGAACAGCAAGAACAACAGTTTCCTCTCTATTTTTCAAAAAGATGGCCCTGCTTGTTTTAGGACTACATGGCAATGGGGTAGTTTAAGATCTGAAGGAATCCCAGTGATTTAGAAACTTCCTAGTCTTTCTCAGGCAGCTGTAAGACAGAATAAGAAAAATTATCTCCTTTTTGTCCACGTGTCATGTAATTCACCCAGACGGATATAGCATTCCCTAAGCATTTCCTAAGCCTTATTATTTGTCCTCTCAGTGTTATTTCCTATGTTTCCCCAGAGAGAATTAAAGAAGAAAATCCCAAACTATTTTGGACCTGATTCTCTGAAATTTTGAGTGTAATGTAGCCATTGAAGCCTGCTTCTTACATCTGGTCCCACCGGCATGAGTGACTACAGAAGATTCACATGGATAATCACCATGATCTTACAGGTTGCCCCTATAACTCATACGCACGCTGCCATGATATAAAACCTATTTCTGAGACGTTTATTTCCTTGAACTGTCTTCTCAAAGCCAGTGAAGTCATTAAGATCTGAAATTCCAGTGCGGTACTCTAACCAGGAAGATCCTACAGATGCTTTTAAAAATTAATTTTTAAAGCAACTATTCCTTTAAAAATAACTCCAGACCAAGGCTTCATCTAAAAAGTGTACACTAAGCATCACTTTACCTATTGCATGCACTCCATAGGGCTGTGTTAATTGTTATAGAGCTAACCATAGGCCCTCTCTCCGATAAAGCAAACTTGGAAAACAAATCTCCATTAGAGTCTCCACTTCTCAAAGACCAAAAGGCATCAGCAGAATGCCCTTATGAAAATTGTGGTTTGGGGGGGGTCAGCATGAGCTAGAACCCCTTAATACTCGCACTTGCCAGGGCAGGTGACTTTAGGCTAAGAATTGTTCCAAGGCATTAGTGTTATTACAAATGCAAATAAAATTATGCACCTGTGTACAAATATCAGAAAGATGGTCTAGGATATTAGAAATGGACTTAAAAATTGATTAGAGCAAATGCTTAGAAAATAACATTACGGCATTGACTTCTATGAAGGATTCAATAGAATATTTTGCACAGTTAAATATCTTCTCCAATTTAAATTTTATGTCGCAGCTTCAAAACCAATTAGGTTATGTTACAGTCTGATGATTTGTCAAATTATCCTTTCTAAAACAAAAGTAGTTTTTGACTAACAGAGGCAAAGGAAAACTGCAACTACGGCATTTATTTTCATTTTTATAGTGTAGTAAATCTAGGGCCCTACCTCAGTAAAACCATTCAAGCATATTTGTAAATTCATAGACATGAGAAGCCCTTACCAAATCACTATTTCAACATAATGGCTTTTCCATTGACTTACCCGAGACTGGAAAGTAACTTAATAGGTGTAGTCATGTGTGACAAGTGACATATATGCTCAAGTTTTTGTCACCCTGCTACAAAACTCCCTAAGTTAAAACAAACGTATGCTCGTAATTCCCAGGGGAAGAAAACAGCAGTGCCAGAACATCAGCATATAGTGGAAATAAGCCAATAGAGGTCAGCAGTACATAACAGAAAGATCTTTTTAACAGCAGCCTTGTCAACTACACTTACCTGCAGTCATAAAAAATTCTTGACTGGTATTTGGTGGAAATTCTTCTGCCAAAAATGGAGCATTTGTTTCATAATGAAAAATATTTCCCTATTTTGAAAACTATTTCATCACTCACAATATACATAGCACAGCTTCAAAGTTTTGCTAACTCTACTCTGCTAAGCTGTTGTACTGTCATCCTTCGGATGTTGGCCATGTAAGGGTTAAATTTCTAGTTACATAGCTGAGAATTTCACTGCAAGAGGGTTTAAACTGGAATAAATAGATAACTCAGACACCCCAGACTTTCATCTTCTTTACTTTAGCAAGTAATGTTTTTCAACCAGAGAAATTTGGTTTTTACTTCTTCAGTAAAGGTATGTATTTATCTAGATTTCTAATTATACCAGTGTCATAAATTAGATGATTTTTTTAATTAAAATTCAACACATCCTTATTCTTCATCTCGATTTCCATCAGGTGTGACCGCTTCTTGCAGATAAGGTCTTAGATATACACCTGAACTCTGACTTTCACAAGTTTAGCAATTTTTTTTTAATTTTTAAATCTCTTTGAGGAAAAATGTAATTTAAAAATAATCAAAGATTGCTATGAACAACAAACATTCCCCTTTAATTTAACTGTAATGTCTATTTATGCCCTATAAAGGCCAAAATTTGGCTAGACAAATCCCTTTTAGGGGCTATCTACTTGAGAAATACTACATTCTAGTTGTCCAAACAAGTGGCTGCCTGCAGTCTGGCAATCAATGGATGACAGTTAACTAAAGGAGTAGTAAGTCTGGAAAGTTACAAAGGCAGCATGCAAAGCAAGAGCTTAAAACAAAACCTTTAAAAAAGGCACAGAACTAATTACTTTTTTCAGCGGGCAATATTGTTAAAAACTAATTTGCCACCTGCTGTCATAGAACAAGTCTTGATCATCTTAGTAATGAAGCAGTCAGATATTTGACTGTACAAGTTAGAGCATATTTTAACTTGATGAAGGATAAGACTACACAATGAAGCAATTGGGAGAAGGAAAGCTTACTGCTTCCTGTTTTATTAAATACACGTTCCTTCTACCTATTAATGTTCTGGAAATAAAGCAGGGCATGTTTAATTAAAAAGCAGGATCCAAGAGATACTTTTTTTACATTTTTTTTTCCTTTTAAAACAATGAATTTTATTAGCCTTTCCTCAGTGTAGCAGCTTATATGTAACTTTAGAATAATGAAATCCCACAGGTTTCAGCGGATGCCCTTACAGGCATTACAGCTACTGGTCTCCCGAACGAACACCAGCTTCCACAGAAACAATGGCTGATGTTTCCAAAGTGGCCCAGGGAATTAATGGAATTTATTCCATTAATTTTCAGTCCACATGCTCTTGGGGTCTTTGAAATTCAAACATTTCTCTCTAACTCTCAGAGTGCAAAGACATAGTTAGAAAGATTATTGTCATGCTGTGTGTGCATTCCTCTCATCTCCAAGGATTTAGTTCACTAATAAAACAGCTCTGTAGCTTGTGACTTAAGGTAAACTACAGACCTGACAGTGGAATCAAGATCCAGGTGACATTAGGCCTTGATCATTAATGCTTTCCTTCCATTTTACATAAAATGTACTGCCACAACTGAGTCATGAGAAGGATCATTTCTAGGTTGATTCTCCCCAGCTCAGAGAGGGTAGGACAGGCTTTACTCCCATATTTTATGTACCTGTAACTTCACCGACCTCATGCCTAATTTACCCTATCGTCAGATTAGAATCAGAGCCACAGAGTACAGTCTTTCCATAATGGAGCTATAATGACACTCATTTTGGAATACATTAATAATTATGAACTCAAACCCGCAGCCCTTATCCAGATGAAAACTTGCACTAACTTCAGTGATTGATTTCATTAGTAGTTTTAGAGAAGCCAATATCGCAAGTTTGGGTGTTATAGTAGAAAACTTTTCATTTTAGAATTGTATATAGGCAAAAGAATTCAGCTGTACATAAAAACATCCAAAACTTTTCATAAAAAAACCATCCTTTGCTTGTTAGTAGGACTCCTGGTTCTCTGTGCTTACAGTGGTAAGTACCATAGCCATTTATCTAGGCTATATTAATTCAAATAGGTGCTAAAAATAATTACATTCAGATATAACATTGAATTTGAACTAGACAGCTATCCTCTAACTCTAGCATTTAAAGTATATTACTCCTCATTTCTTTCAGATTTAGAACATAACTTCATTTGCTGGGGAGGGGGAAAAAAAATAAAAAGCTTGTAACTTTCCCTAGTAGCCAGCAGATTAAAGTTTTTGGGGTTTTGTTGGTTGGTTGATCTTTTTCCAGAAAATTATTCACTATCTGCTGTTAAATTTTGTCAGCCTATCAGTAGGGAAGTGACATTTAGAATTCTGGTTTTTTCGAGTGTTTAATTTATCTAATTGTTTTATTAAATATGAAAAAAATCATTGAGGTACTGGCTTCTTATTTATGAGGTACAGTCTCCTCTCAGAAACTTTATTACATGACTAAACTGTTTATAGATGAAAGTAATTTCTGACAACTCAAAAATGGAACTTGTTCTGGGAGAAAAGAAACTGTTTAAGGCACTTACACTGCTGAAGCTGAGTGCATGATTATTAAAAGAATCTGTATCAGTATTTATATATAAGATGCAGCAATATGTACTGGATTTTGACTAAAGCATTTCAGTTCAGCTTCCCACATGATTTTGCATCATGAAGGTATATGTACTGACCCAAACATTTGAAAAGCAGAAATACAGTATATATTGGTTTTGTAAGAGTTCAGACCCAAGTTTTACGTTTCCTCAAATAAATACACTTTCAGTGATACTAGAGTGCTTCAGTACAACATTTTTCCATGGGGAATCTATATCCGAACAGCTCATCCAGACATAGACCTGGCATCAACCGGCTTTGTTCAAAATAACCCTTATAAAGAAGTTTCCTTCAAAAATATTCTCATAGCCAGTTAGAACATACATAGCTAGTGAGTATGCTCCTGACCTCACAGGTCTTCACTAAAGTATTTTTTTTACTAGAAGTCACTGTCAAATTATCATGTAAAGTTTATATGTGTATATATATATATCTACCTTCACAGATCACAGCGTCTTTGTAATAAATTCTCATCTTCACTGACTAATCACAGGGAAGAAACCCTGATTTAGTTTTGCCAAAAAATATATTTCTTAGCCATGCTATGACCTACTTCAAAAGTGCTTTAAATGTTTATTTTGGAAGTTTCATGGAAGAAATCTCCTATAATCTATACAGGTCTCCTTCCATTTCAACACATTGAATGAAAGCCAGTGCTTTCCAAAAGAAACAAAAAGCTAGGCTTTTTAATATGAACAGCTACCTAAACTGACCAAATAAGTGACTTAGTTTTCCAAATTGCCAGGACCTCATGCTTTCCAACATAATTAAAAAAAATTAATTTAAAACCTGTCTTACTCTGTTGTGTTTTTCAATGGTCTAATTTAAGCACCTTAATTACATTAAAATTTCTGCCAAGAGAGTCTATGAACTGGAATTGGACAAAAAAAAGAAAAAACATACTGCACAGTCAGAAAGCATTAAAAAAAATGTTCAAGTGAGAAAACAACCTTAGGAAGACCCAGTGAGAACAGCTTCATTACAAACTTTCTCAGATTATACAAGTTTGTCTTGTCCTGTGCTAAATTTTTATGTCCAAACGCATTCAAGATAACTCTTTCAGCCCAGTTTCTGCCTCGTTCTATGATCACGAACGGCAAGCTGTGGTTACAAAACCTTCTCATGCACAGAGGTCAGCCGCCTCCTTTCAGTTATCCCTTATTTCTCCCTCAAGCATCCATCCTCGCTTACCCACCAGGTCCCCTGACAGGCTCAGCCAATTCAAAAGCTCATCGGTAGGATCCCAGAGAGCTAAGGTCTGCATCACAAATTAACCCAAGTGTGCTCTTGGTCTGGGTCTAAGGAAGAACCAGTTGGAACTCTAAGCAAACACACTATCAAGGCACAAGATGCTGTGGCCAGAAAACGTAGAACAGGATGCTCCGTTTGATGCTGCTGAAGATACAGGTCAAAGGATTACCTGGACTTGGCAAAAGGAAGATCGTGTCCAACCATTGTCTAGTAGAACAACAGGTCTGATCTGATGGAAGAGACTGCCTCCCACGGCTTGGTTTTCCTATTGTGGAATTCCCAAAATAAAATGAGCTCTTTCAAGGGAACACTTTGAACGTCTTTCCTGCAGAAAGAGTCAACTTTGTCTCATGAATAACCCAAAATGAAAAGAGAACAGATATCCCACTAATTGGATACTTTCACCTCTTCCCATCTGCTGATTATTTTCACTGCCTCATATATACTCTTTTATACTACAAAATCAGACTAAGATGTGTTAATTTTACTGGTACTGCCCAAGGATTTCTGTGGCCTTAACTGCATCCAGCACAGAACCTAAGCTGGAAAGCCCACAGAACCAACAGTCTGAAACAACGCCAAAGACATCCTCAGAATTACTTCTCCTAACCCACCCCACAAAGATCTAGATTTATCTACTTCAGAGATATATATTTTTTTTTTAGGATATTTCAAAAATGCATAGATGCAACAAAGGCAGTCAGAAGACGTAGACAAAGACATCTCTATTGGGTCAGCATCTTTTATCTGACAGTGGCAATTAAGAACAAGGTGACTATAAAGCAATACTGCCATGGTATACCTTCCAGAGTCTGGCAACCCACTGCTTAGGGACTTTGTAAACTGGAAATTGCATTTGAGAGATGGTAATAGGTCTCCCTTCGTTTCTTTTAATGAACCTGTCCAATCACACTGCAGCTCATTTCTACTCTTGACATGTACAACATCCCATGGCAGCAACTTACAATTAAATCTACAATTTAATTCTATAGAACTTAATTTTGAAGTTCTATGTGAAGTACTGCATGATAATTTTAAACTGTGACTCTGTACCAATTTTTATGAGGGAGTCACTTTCCTTTCTATCCATTCACTCTTTGTCAAACTGAAGGCAAAAAAACTCCTGCACAAATCAGGAGATACAATAGCAGTATGGCTCTTTGTGTTCTGCCTGAGAATCTTTTTTGCTCAGGATGCTGTTGTACGTTCCTTCAAGAAAAGCCTCTGTCACCACTGACTGCCTTTCCTTTTCAGTTTAGACCACAGAATTCTGATTTTTTTCTGAATAGTCTGAAACTCTCTACTACTGCTCTGGAAAACCCATTCTGGAATGCACATTTTGTTTTATTTGCATTACCTACAATATATGAACTGTTTTCTTATCTCCCAAAGATAGTTTTGGTTAATAGTTAATTTCACTTCCAAATACAACTGAAAACTGTAGTTTGCACTCTGTCTTCATTTACACCGACACTTCAGAGCACCCTCTTCACACTAATTCTTTTTTCCAGGTTAAAAGGAAGGCATAAACAGGAGGCTTTAAAATCCTCTGTACATAATGCACTTTTGACGCATGTCCATTCAAGTCAACAAGACTAAGAAAAAGGTTTTTCTTACGCTTTGTTTTAAAATGACAGGCTCCTGGCTACCACCCACTCAGAAGATATCAAATTTATGTTGAGAAGTAGGAATTGAACAATTTCTTTCTTAAAGCTTCAGATTTTCCTTTCTGAAACTTCTGTTCTGAGAAGAGAGAGTATTCCTGGTGCCTTGGTTTACTTCAATAAGGTGCTCTTTGAGATCTTTGTGGTTTCTCCCTGCAAGTGCAGACCTTCCTCTACAGTGCAGGGATCCAGCTGTCAGCACAGTGACAAGCAGAAGAGAGGGAGAAAAACATGGAACAGAAAACAGGATGAAAACACTAAAGGCAGAAAGATGAAATTAGTTTTTTTTGAGGAAGAACATTGTAGACGACCAAAGAGCCAGAAGGTCTTTGTACACATAAATATGCAGGTACAGTGAAATACATCAAAATGTTATATTAAATGTAGTATCTTGAGACCACTTTGACCACAAGAGAAAATTTTTCAGGGAGAGGTAATATCTGTTACTAGACACAGTTGGAAAAGATGTGGGCCCAAAAGCACATACATTAGTGCTAAGTATGCAAGTTGGTCTTGATTCACAAAGTGCTCCCAGACGAACACAAAACCTCTATGTTGGGAAGTCTCTCCTGCATGTTCAGAGCCATGGGGACGTTGGGGCAGTCGCTTGTATACCCTTCTCACACCCCAGGCTCTCTCCAGCCATGGCTGTTCACACCTCCAGTTCTTCTAGCCTGACGCCACTTGGCCTCAAACCCTTTTCTTTTCCGACAGCAAGCAGTGAGCCTTTGATTTATTTTCTCCATTTACTCAGTTTCCTCAAAAGGGTGTTCTTACTGGGGATCCCCTGTAAGCAACTGCCTTTCCCATGGCACTGCATGCTGGCCAGTAAAGAACAAGTAGGAAAACCAATCTGGAACTACAAGCCAAGCAAAGTTTAGCAGGAACATAAAAAATGTTCCAAAACAGATTTTCCTGGACATGTAATATTTTTGTCAACAGTCACAATTCTGACAGAGCTTTGTTTAAATACTTTTATGGCTCACCCTTAAACTAGGAATCTTAGTCTTTAAATACCAGGCCTTTTTGACATGAAAACTTGTAAAGGTAGTGAAGTTCAGGTATAATGAATTGCAGAGACTCTAAACTCCTGGAAACAATCAAGGTCAGGTTGGACGGGGCTCTGATCAACCTGATCTAGTTGAAGATGTCCCTACTCATTGCAGGGGGGTTGGACTAGATGACCTTTAGAGGTACCTTCCAACCCAAACCTTTCTATGATTCTATAAACACTGCTCACAAAACACACAGTTACAAGTCTGTAAGTTCAGGCCTTCTCCCCACTGTTCTGTGTAGTTGCTAATACTTAGCTGCTATTTACAACTAAGCAGTTAACTGCTTAGTTAACTTAGCAATTTGGAAGACATAACTTCCTTATTAACATCCATTAATGCCACCTAAAATCCCAGATGTATTAAACCAAGGCCGCTTCTTATAATGCAGTCCACAGCACACAGGACATTTTTTGACTTAACAGCTATGGAATAATTGTTATTAGTTTGCTACAAACACCTCTATGGAAGCATAAAGACTTTAAGACATCAAATAAGTCACAAAATAATACTTAGAAACATCAAATTGTCACAAATTCTGGAAGGAATGTGAGGTAGTGGAGAGACAAGAGTTGGATGAGGGAGGTTAGGGGGAACTGAACTCCAGCTGTCATACCAGTGGCCACCAGCAACAGCCTTCAGACCAGAGCTACAAAAAAGCTACCTGAACCTTTTGCAACTTGGCACTTCTGAACCCACGACCTGTTGAAGAGGATTATACCCCTTTTCCAGCCCTGGTGGAGAGGATCTCTCGTTCTGTAGTGAAGCCCTGCAACGTGAGCCCAGGTCATGAGCTGGGCCACGGAGCGTTACTGGACCCAAGAATCCACTATCACCTTACAGACCCAAGTCCTGGATTTGAATTGCTAAGAGCATATGCGTTTATATGGCTTGGATCTCTGCAAAACAGACACTCATGGAGCATAGTAAATACAAGGCCTGAGGACAGCATTTATCTCCTCTTTCTCCTCCTCTACAAATAAAATACTAGTAATAAAAACCAATATTATTTTGCTTAGACTTCTTCCTCTCCCCCTATGCTGCCACAGCATTGTTTTTCAGACACCTCCAGGAGGGTATATCCACATTCAGATTTTAGGGAATCCCATAATCTCAAAGGTGAATGAATCCTAACGGAGTAGAAAGATCTACGTAAACCTTGCTTGCAGAGCAGCCTCATTTATATCACAGAAAATTTCTATTGTAATTTTCTTCTTGATGTGTTATAGTCTAACTTCAAATTTCTTGAATTCACAGAGGGTTTTTGTTTTGTTTTTACCATAACTAGTTATTTTAACTTTGGCTATTTTTTTTCTTAACATTTACTGCAGTATGTCATGCTCTGTTTGAGAGGAGTAATTCGTTCATTCCTTTAGGGGAAAATCAAAACACAAGCAAATACAATATTTGCACATAACGTGCACACACATTTTTGCTTTAAAGCAAAAATAAATAGTCTTTACATCCTCTAAATATTAAAACCACAAAGTCTTTGCCCTGGTGAATATACTGTTAATTGTTTTAGATTTATGGCATTATTATACTGTAGTTTAATAGTGTTTCTTACCAACCGAGGGAGAAAGCTTAGCTACACTAAGTAAATATTATTAACTACTGCAAGAGAAGAAAATGCTGTTCTGGTTAAGGCAGTGGACTAAGATTAATAAGGTCTTAAATCCCAGGTTCTGTCACAGTCTTCCTATGTGACATTGGAAAAGATCTATCTTCATGCCCTGCCTTTAACTCCCTTCTATAAAACAGAAAAGTAAGAACTATAAAACTATTTGGCAGAACAACATTCTGGTGTTGTGCTGAATCACTGCCTAGTATAATGGGGCCATAATTTTGGTTAGGGCTTATCTGCCATACTATAATAATTAATAAATGATGGTAATCTATGCCTTCATGAATAAGAATATCTGGATGAAGACCAAAGGGCTCCACTGCATTATTTAAGAAACTGAGTTAAAAGAGTGTCACGTTAATACCAAGAAACGCAAGAAGCACGAGTACCAGCCCAAGGACGAGGGAAGGCAGTGCCAAGAGCTACCTACCACAAATGCCGAGAATTTTGGTCAGGTCCCTAAGACATCTGTACCCTTTCCCACTACCATTGCCTGCTGAGAGGCAGGGGTTTGCCATGCAATGAAGGAGTGACTGCACTGCCAAGGAGCATGTGCACACTCGCACACTCTTAGTTAACCATCATCCCGACTCCATCAAACCCTGCGGCCCCACCAACACGTCTGGGGCAGCAGCAGCAATTCAACTTGGCACTTCTGCATGGGCTGGTGGCCAGCCTTGAACTGCCATCCACACTGTTGCTTAGTGTTTCCTCCATTTCCTGCATCATTTCTAAGTGGTTTCTACCAAAACTGATACCCTTGCTCCTCAGAGGTTTACTTAAGAGTGTGAAAAGTTATTCACAAATGCACCAATCACTTGTAGGCATAGTCTGCAGGCACTGTGTAGAATCAGTGTGTGGTGTGGTTGGTTTTGGTTTTAATATAAAGGGGGAAAAACTAGTCAAATTAAAAATCCTAGGCAAGTTTTGCACCTGTTTTACTCTCCATAAAATGGTAGCTAAATCACTGTACATGTTTTCAATATTAATGTTTGCTTATGGATTTAAGTTTCCAGGTAAAATTGTACTCAACCTCTGCCACATATAAGATACCACATCTGCTGTGGAGGAAAAAGACTAATGGCCATTTTATTTTCTTTCCTGTGTGATTTATTAGTCTCACACAATCTGGGGGGAGAAAAGACTGTAATGGATTTGAGTGCCACAGATTATATTTGTTAAGTAATTTTTCAAAAGTGCTTAAATACTCACAAGAGTTCCTAAAAGCTTCAGAAAAGATAATAACACTCCAAAGTATTAAAAGGAGCAAGAGAGCTAGTAGTGGAACATATACAGAGCAATTAATTAATTGCACTGCACTTTTTTTGCTGTTCCTTCTAGCAGAATCTCCAACAGTAGCCAGGATGAGTATAGTACTTAATTTTTTTTTATCATCCCAGATCAGTGTGATTACTGGGCACACCTTTAAAGTGGAAATCTAGTCTGACATCCTGCTCTTAATTATTCACAGTCATGATTAAAGTTTATCATAAAAACAGAAAAAAAAGAATATTTGCGCAATACAGATTTGCAAAATTCCACTCAGTAAAGGGACAAAACCTAGAGACCATCGGCAACACTTTAGTCCCAACATCCCCTGTGTAAAGTCAGCCAAAAGTGGGAAGGAACTAGAAGTTAGATCTGAAAGTATTCAAGGCACTACTGAAGAAAAAAGACTCATTGGATATTGCTTCTAGCCACGCGAAGGTAGCAAACATCTCTCTTACGCATTGCAGAAACTGAGAGACTAAAATGAAAACATTTGGGAATGCAGTTCACCAAGATACATTTGACATAACTCTACATTTTAATGAGTCATTTTTAAAGCCAAGTAGTTTGACAGGCCATCACGTAATTGCATGACTGAATCGTAAGTAAATGACTTTCAAATCACTCACTGAAAAACATAGTCAAACACTAATTTATTAATTGTGTCATTTATTTGGATGATTGTATCATTTATTTTGACAATTGTGAATTAATTTTCAATACGAGTGTAAGGAAAGCTATCATACAGAATGCTTGATGGCGTATTTTCTAAGATGAGCATAGCTGTGTCATGGTGGCCTTGGCTATCACATTTTTACTAGCGCTCAAAGGAGTGGAGAGTTCAATGAAATTTCAAACTACTTCAGTTTAAAACCAGTAATTTGTGAAAAGCCATTCACTGTTCAACAACTGTTAAATACCTCCCACAGTCCTAAGTTTTCTTCTAGGAATACAAATGTGATTTTATGCTGAATAAGTAAGCAAGCCAGGTTTATGCAGAACAACTGAAATATAAGCAGTTTAAGACAACCCTAAGAGGCATTGCCTTAGTTTTTCTGATTTACCTGTCACAGTATAATAACACAGCTTATAATGAAAAGCAATAAAAGTGAAACAGAAAACTGAGAGCTTGATTCTGCAACTTACTCATGTGATTTCAATGAAATGACTTGCAAGAATTAGCATGTGGAAATGATTTCCAAGCCTAAGTAGGCTCTCTTGGTAAAACTAAACTTTATGATGATACCTAGAGATCAGTCAATAGCAAAACTGTACATGTGTTTATTGAACTTATTTCTTACCAGAAACCAATGGTCAGGTAACTAGTTTTCAATAAATTCATTTTTAAATTATGACTCTCTGAGTAATAAGGGCTTGAATT
This sequence comes from Gavia stellata, assembly GCF_030936135.1. Classification (NCBI taxonomy): domain Eukaryota; kingdom Metazoa; phylum Chordata; class Aves; order Gaviiformes; family Gaviidae; genus Gavia; species Gavia stellata. Next base: position 13,081,676 of record NC_082597.1, on the reverse strand, counting down.
TGAATTCAGCACTGACTGCCCACACTGTACTGACAGTTCCCCACTCTTGAACTGCTGTGCTCATTTCTATCATTTAAATATGATTTTAAAAAAATCCTATAACGTCCCAACTATTATAGAGTTCTCCACAATTCACAATACTCTAAGGAAACTAAGAAAAAAAAAGCAAAAAAGCAGAGCAAATCCAGACACAAACCCACTACCTCACCTCCCTAAAAAAGTGGTAGCAAGAATTAACAAAAACTACAGTTCATGCATACAAAGCCAAAATTAGAACTTACTATTCTGACCAAGAAGTAACACCGAAGTAGTTTTCCAGAGAAGCTTAGATGATTTGTACAATACCAGACAGAGAAAGTAAGATCAGAAAAATAGGCTGGTTTTTGTTAAAAGCCATGAATACAAAATTATACATTTGGCTTCTCATAATGCCATCTTTGGAATAACTATTAATAATAATATCAGACACTATATGATACAAGTCCTAGCAAAAAGATTTTAAATGTAGGTGAAGCTAAGGGTAAAGAATGGATCTCTGTAGCTATTAGGAAACATTTTCAGGAAACCATTCTTAACAGTCCTATTAAGGGGTGTTCTGGTATGGTATAGTGATACACTTTTCCACTCATGTAGAATATATACAGAAGCATTTGTACTTCAGCAGTGCAAAGATGCCCTACTTAGAACTGAGAAACCACTGTGATAGGTAATAATTGTACAAAGTGAAATATGTTAGGCTGGTAAATGTGCATTTTGTTCCAAATCAGCTCTTTAACCCCATATTAAAAGGCAAGAGAGAGGGAAAAGCAGAGGAAAACAACAGATGATGCTATAGTTCTGCAGTTAATCCTTTTACAGTACATTGTAGTTATTCCCAATACATGATGATTTGAAACAAATCAGGGCACGATGATCCTCTACTTTAATTTAGAAGGCATGAATGTGTCAGCAAAGGAACTGGTAACACATAGGTTGATAGAGCAAAGAAATAAATGTAGCAAGCCCACATGAAAAACAAGAACGTACATGACAGTACGAAAACGCTTCATGTTGACTGTCTGTTAGTTCTGTGATAGAGTAAGTAAAAGGACAACTCTACCTGTCTCTTTCTGAAATTATCAGCCATTCTTCCCTGCTCTCCGATGGCCACTTGGCCTGTCGTTTAACGCAAACAGCTGACTTCACAGAATCAATAGAATAAATCAGAGTGCACATTCATCCACTTATGAAGACAGTTCACTCTGTTCTCCCTGCTTGGAACAACGTTTAGATGACTGTATAAGGAAACTAAAAGAATTGTTTACGATGGCACTGGGAGCATGCAGCCAATGCTGGTTTGTGATGGGGTTAGATCTAATAAGCCGAGGCTGTGACAGACATGTCTCCCCAGCATACTTAAGAGAATCACTGTTGCCCTTTCTAGCTGCTCAGGCAGTTGCTGTAAGTACACCACTCATTGGGAAGGTGAATGTCTTTTACATTTTCTGATGAAATAACAGAAAAAAGAAAGTTGCAAATGAAGTACTGCATTTACGCTGCATTTAGGTTAAATCCTTTTAAATTTAATCACCGTTTTGAAAAATTCTCATATCTGTTCACATAGATATGAGAATTTCCTCATTTTAAAAGTTGTCACTTTTCCAAATAATTTTATCTTAATTATTTGTTGAGCTCAGGTTAAACTTGCAAATGATTTCTATTTTCACAAATATCAATTTAGGAAAAAATTCCCATTTTCCAAACAAGATAAAAAAAAAAAATCACGCATTCTCAAATGGCATTTCCTCATCTCTCAAAACTGTGTTAGTAGTCATTGGTGGAAGTTTATCCATTATGCTTTATGAAAATCTTACAGAACTAAGATGCCAGATTGCTTTATGTGTGTCATCCTTAAATTTGCCTTTCTTTTGACTGATAACTGATTTCTAAGCTTCACTCATTATCAGAACCTAAGGCAACGTTTTCTGTTTTCATTACAGAGGTATCAAACACTTGATATGAAATATCAAAGCCTAAACCTGCTAATACAGATTTCAGTGAAAACTTGGAATGAGTATTCAGGCCTGAATTTGTGCTATACTTTCTTTTATCCATCTACTAGAGAAAATGAGAGGCCAGCAGTTTCCCTGAGACTATCAGGCGTTCGTACACTCCAGTGAGTCAACTACTACAGCTGCACTTCTGCAGATTTGGTAACACTTTGACCTAACTTTTTTTCCTGTAATAAAAAGACATTAACTTATTATTTTACTGAATTTTATGTGAAATCTATTATTTATTTTTCTACTTAGGGCAGTTTATGTTTTGAGCATGGAGAAGCAGTTCAGCATCAGCGTGTTTTCTCCTGCCTGCCAGCACGTGGCCGGGGAAGAAGCTGCAGAGACCAGCCAGCCACAAAAGCCACTCTACAGCAGGCCTTCAGACACCCAAAAAATTGTCCTCAGTCTTCCCAAGACTTTCTTTACAGTGAACTACTGCTCCCTTTCTCTGTTCCCTTGGTGGCTTCATCCGCTTCTGCCCACCTGGACTGCCCGGTTCCCCAAGCACGACCTGGGGAAAGGGCAATTGCCAAGCACTGCCGTCTCCAGCCACAGCAAACCTCATCCCTGCCAAATGCACATTCAGTATTTTCACTTTGTTTTGAGCCTGAGAATCCAGCCAAGTAGTTCTGTCAGTGCCATCAAAAGATTTCACCAAAGTGAAGAAGTGGAAAAAGGAGGTGAGGATTTGGAGGAGAAGTGGGTTCTGGGAGGAAAAAGGGGAAGACAAAGTAGAGAGGCAGAGAAGGATTGTTAAATTAGTGTTTTAGCTTTCTAAGAGTACTGTTTTTGTGCAGTAATCAGGCAAATGAACGGCTATTTTATCTATGTAGCCAAACATGATCATACAAGGTTATAAACATGCCTGGGCTAAGAAATTCTCCTCATTAGTCAATGTAATAAAAAGGAGAAAGACTAATCTATGCAAATTAAAACACTCAGCAGAGCCTTTGTAATATCCAAAGCTGGTTAGTCAGGCTTCAGAAAGATAATACACATTTTACGGTTGACACACGAAGCAGCACAGTTGGGAATTGGCCTTTGGGAGCTAAACGCTACCTGTAGCATTTAGTACCTTTGCTTCATGTCACCTGGTGCAAAGTCTTAACAGTATATTCTGCTAATACACTTGGCCACTGCCAGCAGTCCTAGCAAAGACAAGTTAAGAGTCTTTGTCAGGAAAACTTGGTATTTGTTCTCTTCTGGTTTTAGAAGACAGCTGCAACACAGGCAGGATTTTGGCCCTTAAAAACTGAAGGTATCATTAGTATACAGTTGAACTTCTTATTTTTAAAGGCATCTTTGAATAAGATAGATACACTCCATTTTGAAGAGTAACTAAATACTGGAAAATCTACTGGAACATCAAGCAAATGCTATTAAATATTCCACCGTGGAAGCTAAACTACTGCCCTGGTTAATGAGCTCAAATACTCTTACATCTATTCAGACACATAGGATTAATTAACACATTTTATTTTAAATGCTTTGCTGAAGTTTTCTTAGGTTATTAACTTGTGTAATCAATCTTGTCACGTTATTCTGTTTTTTCATATTCCTAGGATTATTGTTAATGGTAAAAAAGTAACCGGCAGAGTTTAGGAATTAAAATCTGGGCATTCCTAAAAGAAGAAAGCAACAATGTTAAACAGAACCACACAGATTTGACAGAAAGAGGTTATCAGAAGAGTTTGAGCAACAGGCGATCCTGACCTGCTAGACCCTAAGGCTTTGTGACACATGAGTATGCGATGTCTTCACCAAAATGAAACTCTGGTAATTTTCTTTTAAACTAACTAAGCATTCCTTTTCAGATTAAATTGGTTTTGAGTAGTTTAGGGAAAAACAAAACAAACAAAAAAATCCAACCCACAAAACATTTAAGCTTACAGAAAATAATAGACCTTGAGTGGAGCTGTAATACATTCTACATTGTTTTCCGCTAACAATACTTTCAGTTATACATAAAGTATAGCTGCTATACTTGATGACAGACTGTGCTTAAACTGTCAGGTAAGTCAATCCACTACACTTTGCATATTCTAAGTTAGCACAGTGTTTGGCTTTCTTTGGGATAGAGTGATTGGGATCTTTACAGATTTATAAATCATTTTTTTATTTGGCCAAATATAACTTAAGTTATTCAAAACTGTATAAATAAGCACAGGCTACCCAATCAATAGCAGTTACTAAAGCAGTTTACATATTAATGACTATTTTTGGAAGCGACAGGACTTCATCTGACCCTGAAAGCAAACACTTAGATGTTCAATGAATAATCAGTAAGTTAACTGTTAAATTGAACATTACTTTAAATGGTTATTTTACTTTAGTAGAAATAATCTTCCTGCTGGTCCTTTAGAAAATTAAACTACATAAATAATATCTGGGCTAGAAGTATTCAGTTGCTTTTTGTGAATGGGAAACAGGTATATGAAAATTTCTCATTCCAGTGAAATGGATCAGGGTTTTTTTTTGAAACCATTCCTCCCAGTACACAATGTCCACTTGGTGTAACCAGCAGAGTTCCTTGTCATATTTCTTTGAAAAGCACATTTGTGGCTACTTCGTTAATAGAGAAAACAAACCCTGTAGGGCATGAGCACTAATTTCATACCAGGGAGATGCATCTTGAATGACAAAATATGTAGGAGTTGTATTGCCACAGCTAAGTTTAATGAGCTGTACCTAGAGTCTGAAAGTGGGAAAAAAGTTAGAGCAAACATCATGACATAAAATGTTAAGTGAATGTGTTAGTCATATCTTTCAAGTGGTTATAAAGCATCAAATTTAAACTGATTACTACACCCATAATAATTTCCTCTAAAAATATCAGGGACTGGGCAAAAAATTTCCAGACACTGATCTATAAACTATCATCTCATCTGAAGTAACTTCTTTGAAACACCTGCTATACCTTGTAACACAACTATTGCTATCATGCGTTAGTAGAAAAAGCCACGACATCTGCAGCCTCTGAGCTCCTAAAACAAAACCTTGCAAAGACATATTGTAAAAACTGATATCTCCATTGGCTCAGCGAAAGGTGGAAGAAAAAAAAAAAAATCACGGAAAAATGACAGAGCTGCTGTTATCCTGGCTGCCATTATCCCATTCTTCTCAAACTCTGCTGATATGTTTGCGGTACCTGCTGCTTCTATGCTTGCTGATGTTAATACCTCTCCTGCTAGTTGCCTTTGCAGTATCTCCTCTTGTCTTTGCTGTGTCTCGCTTAGCTGGAGAATTTCTCTTTGGCAGGCAGGTGGAAGAGCCTGTCAGTAATAGGAGAAGGTAAAGCTGATATCTCTGAAGCTGTCAAGGTTTAGCCACAGGCTGAGTCAAATTTGAACAGGCTTCCTAAAGCCTCATGCAAGACAGAGTTCTCAATTTTATTTTCTCTTGCATATTTACCGCTGGACCAGCAAAGGAAGGGAAAAAAAAAAAATCAGGAAGGGGGCAAATTCTATTTGGATGACGGAATGAACAGTGCAGTCACAATGGTGGTGGAGAATAAAAACATATTCCATGGAGTAAAGACAAAAGCCAACTCAATATGTTGTAGAAGAACTTCAAGACACTCAGAGGTAAGGAAGACAAAATCAAGTATAAATGAAAGTGAAGTGATACATGTGAGAAAAAAACCACCACAACATGCTATGGTTGGCTCCAAAATAGTTATCATCACTGAGGAATGAGATCTCAAGGTTAGGATTTCAGAGAAAGAAACCCAGCAAGCACATCAACTGTTAAGAAGTCCTGGGGGAATGAATACAAAGCCCATTAGGTATAGTAACTCAAACAGAAATAAAGCAAATTAGGAAATATTACAGAAGAGGACATAGACTGTATACACTGGGATTCCTGAACCTGGAAAAGATAAAGCTGGAGTGGGACAGGAAAGAAATATAAGAAATCTGGAATAGTATGGAGCAGCTGCATAGGTAATATTTGTTCACTGTCTTCCTGTACAAGGATTCAGGGGCATCAAAAGGTGCTATCACATGACAGATCTGAAAAGAAGATACTTGTCCACACATCTTGCCATTAAGCTATGTTATTCTTTCCCACAAAACTTGCAATGCTTACATTGGTTCATAAAATGACTGAACAAATGTATGGAAGAAAAATCCATTGACAACTATTGAATATCAAGTCATCTCCTGTCATTTATGAAATCTATGAGTTGTGATGTGCTGGAAGAAATCAAAGTTTTCTGGATAAAATATTACTACCCAACTATCCTATCCTCAGATGCCTTCTTAAACACCTGTGGCAGCCACCACCAAGGACAGGGGCAGATCTTAGGTCTGGCCTTAGTACAGCCAAAACCAGATTACTCAGGTAGGAATGACCTACTTGCGTTCCTTGTTCAATAGATGTGGTAATTGAGTCTCCTTTTAGACCACAGCAAGACTGGAGCTGAACTTGCACTGAAAAGGACAAGGGGTGTTTCTGCAGCTGGAATACTGACGAACTGGAAATAGGGGACACTTGCATGGTCATACAAACCAAACCCGAAATCACCACGGGAAGCCATGCAACACTCTGGCCAGTGCAGGACTCTTGACATGATACAAAAATCCCACTGAACAAAATTCATTGTAAACCTACAGTAATTAAGGTTTAGTTACTGCACTGTTCTCTGAGTAGAATATTTGACAGCTGTTTCCAAATGAGGGTTGCTGTCCAACAATTCCTATTTATTTATGGCAAATTGTTTCAACTACCTGCCAACTTCTCTTCCATGGATGAGGATTGCAGCATCTTACCTGGATATGCATGCTGGACATGCCTGTAATTAAATGATAACTATTCAGCATAGCAAACTGCATCTAGCTTGGGGCATGGAGGGCATCTCAGACCTTTAACTGTATGGGCTGCAGTTTATAAAAAAAAATTAAAAAAATACTCATTTACCTAATTAAGCTCTTGAACTGTCCTTGTCTTCTGCCTCTTTCGGCCCTCCCTGCCCATATGCTCTAGCCTGGAAGCAGAGGGTGAGGAGCTGCCAGATCCTGCAGGATCAGGGCTCTGGGACCCCCACATCCCCTCTCCCCCCATGGTCTGCCAGGGTTCAGGGCTTGCTGACACCACTGCCTGAGCATATTCCACATGAAAATGTTTAAAGCGTCCACTGGCAGGCTGCAACATGACCATTGCTCACGTCCGAGCTAGCGGAAGCGCTGGAGCAGCACAGGGCTTGCTACAAAAACCTGCCATCTGACTGCAAGCACTGGAGGTCTATATGAACAAATCTGGGGGCTATGTCCTCCATTTCAGCAGCGCTGCCATAAAGGGGTGTCCAAGCACATTTTTGTGGGTTTTTTTTTTTTTTGGTGGTTTTTTTTTTTGGGGGGGGGGGGGGGGAAGCTTCCAATGTGACAGAGACTGAGGGGGGAAAAAAAAAACAAAACCCCAAACCTCATAAATAAAAAAAAAAATCCAGATCAGATCACACCTTGATTACCTGTGCTTAATTGACCTTCACATTAAATATCACAAGTTATAGACAACGCAGACAAAGATACGACAGCAATTGTTTCTGTTGCGGTAACACACCATGGCATACACATAAGATCGACCATCTCAATTTTGCATAGTGTAGAGGAAAGAAAGAAAAACTGCAAAGAGGCCAGAAAAGAACCACAGGAGAGCCACAAGATGACCTGGGAAGTGAAAGGAATAGCTAAAAAGATTGTTTTAAATACATATGCAATTCAGCTAAACAACACAAACCCTCATGAAGGGTCTTGAAAAAGTTTTGTAAGGTACAAAGCTAATACTGGAAGAGTTGCTTTACATTAGCCCATGGATGTGCAATTAACTGAATAAAAGACTAAGACTGAAGCTGAGCTCAGAAGTTATCTTCACAGCTTTCTTAAATTGTGAAATTATTGCTTGAGGGAAGTTGTGGGAACTCTACCAGTTCTGGGATATTTAAGAAGCTACAGGGTATGTAATCCTTGAAACAGCATTTTAAGAGGAATTTTTACCAGCAAGTACTTAACAGAGCATTTCCATCAATTGCTTTTAGCCTTTTATTCATTAAAACTCAAAATTGCTGGGGTTGTCCAGGATGTTACTTTTGTGGTGCCTTCCCTGAAAGCAACAATTTTTGCAAGGGTCAGTGATATTAGTGCCACCAGATTAACACTATGAGAAAACTTACATACAACATTCAACATTTCTTAAGCATCAACTGCCAAAGACACCAGTTTACCCCAACTCTGATTTTATTTTCTCATTGTTTTAATTCCCCATTTAGCCTCTTAAAGGTCATTCTTGTCTTATTTCAAATGTTATATTGGTTTTTTTCTTCATCTTTCTGTTGCCCTTATTTCATTTTTTTCCATTGTTCCCTTAATCTCGACTGTTACTTTCTCTGTTATTGTCCTCTCCTGCACATACCACTCTATTTTGTATTTTTTCATTATTGTTGTCACACATGCCCAACCAGAATCCACCTTTTAAATTCTCTCCCGTTTTTTTCCCCATCTGCCCTTTCTTTTTTCAGTTATTCTTCAGTCTTCGTGGCTCTCGTTAGCATTTTTCTTTAAATGCAATATTTGCATTTGGTTATGCAATGCAAAGCAATATCATAGCTCAAAAAAATTTATACAAACACACTTCTCCTTATGGCTGTCCTTTCTTGTAGCTTCTGTTCAGAGAGTACACACATTTTGTTCAATTTTGTTTAAATGCCACAAGGACAGGACTAGGAATAACTTTGTCATTTTAAGACTCCAGAAAGCAAATTGAAAGGGAATAAAGTGTTTCAGTAGGAAATCAGATGGCTTTTTAACTGTCACCTGTCAGAAAATAAAAATGAATAAAAATAGAGTCTAAAAGTACACTTAAAGGTCAGCTACCAAGGATATTTTTTTAAGAAATGGTTATCTTTTACTTCTAGCAGATAAGTTATGAACAGAAGAGATTTCTCCTCACCCAGTCCATCTTTCCACCACATACATTTTCTATTTTTATCTTGACTGGAGATGTATTGGTAGAAAAATCCATGCTTCTTCAAAAAGCAGTTTCTTTCTCTAAACATTTTGGTCATTAATACTCCATAAACAGAGAATTCAGAGGTATCACACATTTTTCTCCCCTACTCAGCCGTTCAACATTGTGTCTTAACCCACCAGATCTTTTGTTGTCTTGCAGTCATTGCAGGTACATGAGAATTTAATACAGATAACAAGCAAAAAACCATAGCTCACTTTTTAGTCATCGTTCCCAGCCCGCCCCCCTGAATGGGATCAACACATTTCTGGCTCTTTTTGAGCACCAAAGTGATATTAAAAATGCTTGCAACAGAGGGAGGTTAGAACACCACCAGAGTACAAAATAATTTAATCTCTCCTTGGCACACGGAGCAAATCTTCCTATTTCAATGGCTTTAGTTGCCTGCACAGGGAGATGCTGAGAGAAGCTTGGGTGGCTCTGGTTGGATGCAAGAGGCAGCCAGGAGTTGGACTCAGTGTGCCACGATGCTGTCCTGCTGCTGCTGCACCCTTCACTCCTGTTACATTTGCACACTTGAAATGAAGAAGCTAAACTAGTGCTCATTTCCCTACTCAGAATAAAGACGATGAGAGGAGAGGCTGCTGGTTCCTCTTTCTTTCAAATGTTCAAGCAGGATTACTCAATAGCCCATCTCGGATCAGCCAGAATAGCATAAACCGTGCAACTTTTAAAATCATAGCACATTACAAATATTTTTAATGCATATGAGGATAGCTAAAATAATAGCATCCTAAAAGGAGAGTTACAATAAAAGTAAAAGGAGGAAAGAACAAAGACTAGTTAGCTCCTCTTCAAAAGAAAACAGAGGAAAACAAGAATCCCATATTAACACTGATTTTCACACACTGATTTTCAGTCTCATTTCTATGCCATTCTCCGGTTACTACGAGAGACTGGCATAATATTCCAAACACACCCAGATACATTTACTTAGCTGCTGTTCTTTAGAGGGCTCTTAATTTAAATAAGAAACTAGCCTCAGGCAAATGCCTCAGAAGAAATACTTTCTAATAGATGCTCAGCCCTATATCTTAGCTTGTAAAATTAAGTAGCTGTCGAAACAGATTAACCAACTGTCATGCAGAAAAGAAATACATACACTATGGCACTGTGAAGACAAATTACTAAACAAATTTGATGCCTAGAAAACCCTCCATTTTTAATTCAACTATTTATTCAGTTCAGTGCCTTTATTTAAATGGCAAATATCAGGTTCTACTTTCTTAACACTAGCTGCAAATAAGAAATTAAAAACATTTTGCATAAAACCCATCTTCTCCAGCAAAGCCAAAGGTAGAAGATACAGAAGGGGTATGTTGCAAAGAAAAACATCATAAACGTTTATACTGCCTGGAGTAAAAACAGACAACTACTATAACAGATTACTTTGTACAAGGTCCAAGCACTTAAAAACAGACCTGAATGTTTACTGTTGTCCTTGCACATTGTATCTAACGAGCAGCAGCAATTACAGCATGGCATAGATTGCAAAACATTTTCCTACTATAACCCCAGGAGCTAAGGGGTCCTGAGCTGTGACAGAAGTGTTGGTACACCTACGTGCATGAGAAGGGAATTTTTCATTCACTACTTTCTGTATGCTACAATATTGTGTGATAATCACACCTTGCACCATTCTTGATGGATTTGCAGGCCACAGCTGAATTAGAAGTTTGTTTGTTTTAATTGGAACAATGGAAGAAAAGATGTTGCTCATGTTCGGTGAAGCTAGGGACTTAGTATGTAACATTTTTTCAGACATAATTACATCAAAGCTGGGCAAAATTAAGAACTAAAGCCTTTAAATAGAGCTTCTAAGGCTCTAAAAGTTCTATTAATGGTTTGCTTAGTTTTTTTTAAAACAAGCTCTTTTGAAAATGCATACAAAGGGTTCAGCAAAATCTGAAGATAGGATGTGTTTTTACAGAGGAATAGAATTCTCTCAAATGATTGTTTAGTTTCAGAACTAAGACAACCTACATCATAAGGCAACATACTTCTGGGATCATAACACAGACACCACCACCATCACTCCCCTCCCCCCCAAATCTTTATGAAATTTGGATTCTCTCCTGCAAATCTGTGCCCCAAAGAATGTATTTCTGTCTCTTACGCAAGGAAAAGTCACTGATTCATCTTATGTCCAGCATGTTTCATGACCTTTTCTTCTAAATTTCTTGCAAATTTGAAGTGGCCAGATGACGCTGGAGCTGGAAGCATCATTGATTCTATCCTTAGGCATGCACTCAAAGTGAAAGAGAAGCTGGTGGAGACTGTACTGCTTTCTGCATGGACTTAGCAGCCTTGTATGTTATCGAGGAAGTACATGCTGTGAAAGTTCCCTTGTTTAATATCTTTAACATGAGAGCATTGTGATGGATTCTGAAAACATGTTCCAGGTTGAGGTCAAACAGCAGTTCCAGAAGAATGTGATTTTTTTGTTTCCCACTGTAAATCTCAGTCTAATGAAAGAGAAATCAATATTGAAATCCAATAAAATTACTCTAGGTAGCAATATATGACTGGCTGGCTCTATGCTTATTTGCCTATATATTTGAGCTGTTTCTACATTTAAAGAATAGAGACAGAACTGGTAAAGGGTTTTTTCTTTTGTGTTCTGCTGAACTAGTGAAATCACTCAAGGGTAATATAATTAGATGATGGATAAAGTTCTTGATGGATGGGACTGCAGTGACACTGAGAAATCTGGTGCTCGTTCTATTAAGAGATATTTCTGCATCCAATGCAATTAAGGGAGGTACAGATGTGAATATGGTAGTAGCTGCAAGAAGAAGTGGCTTCATACATTTACAAGCTACTACAAAAGACATTTGAATTGAGACAAATACTGGTAGAGAGATCATCTTTCTTCTTATGATGAAGAAGGTCAACTCAAGGGATAGCATTCATAGACTATGTCAGAGCTGTGAAATCCAGCAATGCTGTTGAAAGGAACCAAGAGGCATGGAGGACAGGGCAGCGCAGTCTGCAGGGAAAGTGCATACTGTGGAATGACCTACCCACAAGCTGGAACAAGGCTCCCAAGGTGCTGTGGCCACACCTTTTTAAGAACTTTTAAAGACAATATAAAGGTAAAAGGTGCCTTTTGGTTTGAATTTATTACCTGAGCTATAAGTCAAATAAGCATTTTAAAAAACAAGTTTTTATCGTTTTCCTGGAAAAAAAATCTACAAACAATAGGAGTAATGTTTACAAACACCAGGAGCAATGTTAGAAACAAAGATATGTTCCAAAACAAACAATGCAGAAGACCTTTCACTATGCTGCTTGCAGCTCTATTACTAGCTCCGTGGGCAAGTGCAAATTTTCCGTGAACCAGATCAGACACAGAAACAAACCAGAAGCTGTTGATGGGGTGGTTTTCTTTTCCCATACATTTGCTACTCTTATTACAAAAGTCAGAACAAGAAAAGTACTGGTAAAAGTACCAATCCAGCATAAGGCATTGTATGTAATGTACCAATAAATGTAAATGGTATCAATCCAGCTCTCTCCCATGTGAATTCTCCAATGTCTAATATTACTGTGTTCAAACTGAAGTTTTGTATTTGACTCCCCCTTTTCCCAAAGCCTGCAGTATCACAATTATTGGAAACTCATCTTAAGTTAGAAAGAGCTTAAGTTAGAAAACGGATTTTGAAGTTATCACCTGCATCCCACTACCTGCATTCAGAGACAGTGTGACTGCAAAAGTCTCATTTCCCCAGGAGAGATGAATGGAAATGAGCTACTAATGCTCATTAACATTTTAGCACAAAAAATACTAAATTTCCAGAAAACCTCTGAAGCCCTGAGGTACAAACACGGTTTTTCTCATGCAAATAGCATTGGCAAATCCACAGTACTACTTACTTTCTACTTGGAATCTTTGACAGCAGTTGTAGCTTCACAAAATAACAGACTAAGACTCCTACCCTACTACAATTATAAACTACATGTATTTTTAATGTGGTTTTTTTTTTTTTTCTATGCCCTTTAATAATGTGTGCAGATCCATTAAAATGAATGGCAGCTTTCCATCATAACAATAATTGTCATGTTTTTCTGCTAATATCAAGCACTGGTGGAAATTAATCCACTGAAACAACATTTATAACCAGAACTCCACTCTGCTTTCCTAAGTTACAGAGAAGTTATGTCTATACTTGGTGTTTTTTCCCCTTAGTGTCTCTTATCACAGATCACAGGCACGACAGGTCTCCTATTTAATACAATGACAACTTCTGATAGAAATTTCAATTTATCAACCTGTAAATATTGTCTCGATTGACAAAGCAAACATATCTTGCTAGATCAAAGAGACAACAGAAGAACAGAAAAGAGAAGAACAGAAAAGAAAAAAGAAAAAGATAATTTCAAGTAAGCAGTTTTCTTATTCTTTACTGTAACGATATAAGGAGAATCAAAGGGGATTTTCATAGTATCATCAACTCCAGTATGCAAAACATAATTACTCTTTAAATATGAACAGCTCAGAATTAAGAATTACATGTTCTTATTTAACTCTGGCCATTGAAAAAGACACCTGCTCAAATTTGTGACCAGGTGACCACTATAAATAATTTGGCAAATGCAAATATTAACTTTTTCAGAACACCATGGCATTTTAACAAGCAGATCCCATTACAGAACATATGATTTCTCCACTTTCATTTTGTAAGAGCACTGATGATCTTGACGTTTATCCTTGAAAGGAAAAATAAATATTTATCAAATTAACTGAGGAAATTTGTGGTTATGGCTATTAGGAGGACTTTTCCAAAGTACAAGTATCATTCTGGCTGTCATCCAAGAAGGCTTCTAACTCAACAAATGATAATAATAATCAATGCTTTACTTCAGGACAAACCAGAAAGTATGTATTAGCTATAAATCCACATAGGTAAGACCGCCAGAAGGGTTTCCAAGGGTATGTACTAACTTTTAAAGCAGATTGTCTTCCCTTAATAGGCTAAACATAGGCCTATTTAAAAGAACTGTTTTAATGAACATAAAAAATGCATTTAATGCAGCAATATGACCAAGACATCCAAGTACAAAGATACTAGACACAATATATTCACGTTATTGCTTTTACTCCAAGAGGAGAATAAGACGGGTTTGTTAGCTTTACTATAAAGTTCGTGAAAGCAACCACCGTTTCATGCAGGAATCTATTCTGAGTTGCTACGAACCAAGAGCTGAATTTGGTTACTTAAATCTCCCTCTTGAAGAAAGAAGTATGTTGAAAAACCTGCTTCTCATGCTAATCAGCACTGCGAGCCAGAACCTTCTCAGCAAAAAGGCATGACTATTACTGCTGCTGCTTCTTTCCTGTATTTTATCTGGCTCTGGAGGGCTATGTGAAGATATACAGCAGCAACCTTTCCAATCTGCAACACCATTTATCAGTTGAGTTCCGACACATGAAGAGACCACAAGGTGTTTTATAACTGTTACCAGGTACAAAAAAAAAAACCCAAACCCACCACAAAAAAAATCCCAAAACCAGGATATCAAGTTGACTTACAATGCACGAGGGTATTCTGAGGGCAGGTTTTTCTCTACGCTATTGGCCCTGTAAGCCTTGGTGCAACTTTTCTCCTTGGTACTGCTACCCAGTCCAAGAAAGGTGCTGATTTTTTTCAGCTGCAGTGGGCTACTATGTATCTTCCAATTTCTTCATGCAAAGCCTGCCAGGTACACTAGCTATCATGCGGGAACAAAGCAGTTATTCATGAGAGATGACAATGGTCTTTTGAGATTCAGGGGATATTACACCTTCTCTATTAAATACCCAGTTCCCAAATTATTTCATTTCACTATTCCTGATAACACATGGCTAAGGATCATTTGTCAGCTAAATAGATAAATCCCTTAAAAAATGGGTGAAATTTAGTATCTTGACTTCTGCCAGTAGGGTAATATGATGCAGTATAGAGGAATTACTGGAGAGGATTAACGTGAGCACCAATTCACTGAAGCATACTTGTAAATGAAATTACGATTCCCAGATGGTTCGTTAAGAGTTATAGTTTTATTTCTGACACAGACATGTCTTTAATGACTATCTGCAGTTAACATCCTTCCAAGACCAGCTTCTACTAAAACAGGCTGCATATTCCATCCAGGGTTCCTAGTATAGCACTTACTACACCTGGTCTGGTTTTCATCACAAATCATGATATTGCATAAAAAAGCATATAGTTATTTTTCTGTCGCTGGAGAGAATGATGCTCAGCAGAACATGTTTCCGTCCTCTATTTTTTTAAACACTGATTTTAGTATTTCTATAATCTGAGGAGACTTTTGCCTATTTAAATTATTTTTTCATATCAAATAGAAATTATTTATATTGGGCAAAGAAAAGGTAATGCCCTAAATTAATAAAACCACCTGTGTACTGCAGGAGATGTGGGGATTTAACAACAGCACCTCCTTTGGAGGTATTTATAGATGGAATCTTGGTTTGGTTTTCATGGCTTTATTCAAAGACTCTCAAAGATCCTAAATTGTTATGATACAACATCCATGGATGTTGTTTCATGGCTTCTACCCCACTGGCATCTTTGTAGCAATATTCTTGTACAGCTCCACAAGCTTCCCCCTTTGGACAATGCCCATTCCCCTCGTTTTGTCTGAAGCTATACTCAGCTGTCTGTTCCCAGACTGAAAGCTCTTGGCTAATTGCAAGAACTAACTCCAGGAAGAGTGGGTTAGGAGCCATACAGCCTGCTCTAAAGCCTGGAGTTATTCCAGAAACCACTTGCAAAGCAATACTCCTTCTTGGTTTGCTTTGGGGACGGCTTCAGACTTGCCACTCAACATATATTCCCTCCTGTGGATTCTGACAGACAGGAGAAAAAAACAAGGCCCACAAACAACTATGATTGATTCTGGTTAGCCTCAAGCTTTCTGCAAAATTTTCAGCTCTGGCACTAAGAGCTGGGATTTGCCAGAGCATCTAATTTCAGTGCCTATAGTATCACTTTCAAAGATAAACTTCTGCAATGGAAGAGGGGACGTGGAAGACTACGCACAACATGCTGACACAGCTGTATCGCACTCCTACTGAAGTGGTTTGGTTTTTTTATTTAAAAAGAGTGGAAATCATAGATTGAGCACCAGTGTTGAATCACTTGTGAAAGCAAGTGCACAATGTTACATGAAAATTCAGGCTTTTATCTTCATTGGTATTAGGCTGATGCCAAAAGTTTGGTTTTGAGGTTTTTTTTTTTTTTTTTAAATGTACAAACATGGAAGCTGAAGTTACATCTTTGATTTGCAGTCTGGGAAGGGTTAACATGAAAAAGCACAAACACCTCCAAGTTAAAAGCAAGGAAGAAACCCTTTTCAGACACTCATGTATATCATGAGTAGAGATACTAGGACTGATAAATTCTGTAGCACCACAAAATACAGGGAAGAGTATGTGTGTCTGAGAGATAGAGCAGACAGGAGGGTAGGCTAGTAAATATTTTGTAAGCGAGAGGCCACTTCTCTTTCTGTGTCAGGTCTCCCTTTAGTCATGGGAAGAGAGGAGCAGGAATAAAAAAATTGTAGTCTGCAGCAGCAGCAGCTGTGCTACTGAATAAACATAAGGGCACAGAAACTCACAGTGGTATGGTACCTTGTGCAAAAAGCCAGATACTATTTTAGTTTTTCATGAGTGGCAAGAAAGTCTTTCCCTTTCAATTCCAGCTTCCCAAGCAACATGAAAAACAGAATTGGCTATAGCTTTTCTGGGGCAGCTATAGTCATAGTCCTCTTCAGTATACATTCACAGTATACTTGAAATTCCTCCCAGAGGAATAACTACTTATACGTAAATGTTGCCATTTAATCTCCCAATTCAGATAGGTGGCTTTTCTCCCTGAAGAAGAAAGAAAAAAAAAAAATCTTTGAGTACATACCTCTTGGGAAATCAGCTTAGATCTGTGCCTTGTTCTTTTTTCTTTAGTCTCCATCATTCATTGGGAGGGCAAAAGGGGAACTGAAGGTCAAAAGATTACCCCTCACTACTGAATTGCAAAATTAAAAACAGTGCCAACAGATTATCTTTTAGACCACATGCCCTCTTTATATACTTTGGGGAATCTGTCCCTATGATTCTCTTGTGGAAAGATGAGCAAAACCAAACTCAGACATTTCCAGATTTCTATAGATGTCTCAGTTTTCCAACAAACAGGACTTCATTTTCTTCTGAACTCCCTTTGATCCCAGGAAATGGCTCAAAATCAAGACCCAAAACCTCTGATCATTTTGGCCCCTGAAGGACTGAGATATCAGGACAGATCTCCTGAGAAGCCTGGTGTGAAGAAGGAAGGCAGCCCTAAAGTCTGTGACTGCATGCTCAAGCTCGAGTACAGAAAGTTGAGTTTTTCAACCAGATGAATGACTGCCGAGACAGCTGTAAGGACACAGGTGACTCTTCACTGTCCCACTGGCAGTAATCTGTTGAGGGAAAGGAAGCAGGGAATGGGGAACCTTTCGCACCTGGGCCAACAGCTACAATATTGTATGCTGCTGCTTCTAGCCGAAGCAACTCTGTGTAGTATAAAAAGCTACTCAGCAACACAAGGAAGAATGACTGAAGTAGATATTTTTATTTTTCTTCTGGCTTGCTCCTCCATTTGAAACCAGTGCTGCCAGCATCAAGGCAGAAAGGATAGGCAAAAAGCAAAAGCTAGACTTGGATGACTAATATAAACTATTATTCAAAAGTGCTAAATGAGAAGCTTTTGGAGCTGATCCACGGGGTGTTTATAAAGCATGGAGAGAGCCTTCATCAACACGTTCCTAATGGCAGTGACTGATGGTTCTGATGCATCTTTCTCTCTGCTGTCACTGCTCACACTGCATCACTCCAACCATGAAGTACGCCAAATTGTTCCTTTTAAACTGACGGTAAACCTTCGTGCACCAAAGAACAGCATGTGTTACTTAAGATTACATGTTTTATACAAATACTAAGCAAAATATAGAGACTTATCTGCATCAAGCTATGCTGAAAGGAACCAATACAGTTCAACTACAGTTATTACCTCTCCAATGGCTCTGAGGCCAAGAAGTCCCCTACTTTTACACTACGTGAACACTCTCTAAGCTTCCACAAAAGCTCTACTATTCACCTTTAATGAATTCAGATATCATAGGAAAGAATGCCTGCTTCACTGTGAGATGATTTTATAGGGAACTTTGTTAACTTATTCAGAACTGGGAATATAATCTTCCCTATCGCATACCTCTACCCTGAATATCATAAGAACGTAACATAAAAAGTGCTCTGGTTCAGTACCAACGTTCTTACAAAGACACATCTAACCCAAGATCCTGCCTCCAACAGGCACCAAGATGGGATACAGAAATAACAGTGCGAAAATAGTGTAACAATGTACTTGTCTAGCATACTCTGTTTGCAGCTGAGGGAATTCCTGACCCACAGCTCATATCCATTTTAGCCCTTGTAAATTAATACCCACAACATCCTGTGATGAGAGTCCTATCTCTTAGCAAATATGCACTATGATCAGCAACTTAAAAAACCCACAAAAACAAAAACTAAGTCTGCCACCAGCTAATATGTGGAGTCAATGCACAGAATGCTTATATCAGGCTTTCTGGAGCACCATAAATGCTTTGTCATTGTGTTCCTCAGTGGTCCTCGCCTTTGTAAGGTGAAAGACAGGAACAGCACATTACTACCTAGCACAATTATTTCAATGTGTTTAATTTTTACAGACATCTTGTACATATCACGTTTCCAGAGCAGAAACAAAAATAGGTAAGAGGAGTGATGCAATTTGATCTACCAATTCATAAAAAGAAAATCAGAACAACAAATGACCTTATCCAAGCTTGGCACAAATAACTTCTCTTTCCCAAGAACTGCCATGTGTTACAACAATGAAGGCTGACAAACTACAGTGATGAAAAAACAGAAGAGAGTTGTGTGCGCAAATTAAGATCTCTCCGCTGACATGCTAATATCAACACTAAAGACTGGAGGTGTAAGAGTCGACCATCCTGCTCATGATACACACTCCTCTGGAAAAAAAACCCTGCCCGTAGCTCACGTACTGGCCATGTTATGCAGCTTTTGCACAGGTCTGCTCTAGGCAATGAAGCAGAATGTGGTCTCAGTGCAGTAAAACATGCCTGCCCTGAGGGCTAACAGGGATGCTGCAGGGGCAAAAAACCCTTGAACAAGAAGCAGATCAGGCAGATTGTTACCTTCCCCCATCCCACTATATAATCTCTTCATAGGTTTTTATAATCTGACATGGTTTCCTTTGAGGACAGGGAAATTAACTGAGTGATCTCTGAACAAATGCAATAAAGGAATTCACAGCCAGCAGGACAGCCCCCTGTCAGAGCTACCAACACAAAAGGACTGCACGCAGCCAAACGATGCAGTTCTTGAACTCTCTTCCCAGTTGGATTCAAAAGGAAATCATGCCCATCAGTTCAGGGTGCCAGCAAGGAGGCAACTAGGAATAAATCAACAGCCAAATTTTACTATCACACAAAAAATTTAGGACATGATACAGTGGAATGAGATGGGATAAAGGAATAAATAGATGAAAAAGGACACATTGTAGAGTGACACCTAGAATAATTTGGAGAACACTGAATGAAGATGCAGATCTCTCCAGTGATGAGAAGAATTTCAATAAAAGAATAACAAAGTTATTCTCTTTGCAACTCAGACTAGTGACAAAGTATATTTGGAATACACTTAGAACTGGAAAGGTCAGTTTTGATATTTTTTTTTAAACCAGCTGTTGACATTACCGTATTAGAACTATTAGACAATATAATCCTTTTTTTTAATCTAGTCGATTTATTTTCACTACTCTTGTTTTACATTTGGCAAAATAATGTAATTTATGGACTGGTTTTTCTGTTAGACAACCTGAGAGACATAAAGCAACTTCCATTAAGTGCACTGGGATGCCCCTGCTCTTCAAAGCACAGATTTTCATCTCTCAGATCAAATTCCCCCAGCCAGTTTCTGCCTTGTAGTCCAGTGAGGCGAGTCAACTCTTTCCTGAACCAGGACTTCAGACACTGTTGATTTGTTTTCCTGTTGCTCAGGAAGAAGCATAGAGTGTGTCTGATGTCCTGTTCTGTGCAATAAATGCTGGACAAGATACCATTCTACTTAATCACAGCAATATTAAGGAAGAGACTAACCAGGGCTTTTCATAATACAAGCTCTCTGAGTCTTTGACATGAATCACCAAGTTCAATAAAGTGAGACAGAAGGCTTCCAATAATTCCATATCTTAGGTTTTTAGGAGACACTAAGGAGCTCATAGTAGGAACAGGTACTAATTTAAAATGGCTACATTAAGGTTTTTTCCCCCCATTGTTTCAGTCAGTGTTTCTATGTTTAGAAAACAGTGATGTGTATGGACTACAATAATGCTATTACGACAAATACACAGTTTAAGGAGATAGCAAAAATTATCTAAAGGTTGCAATTAAAGCTTTTGCAAAGAAATATTCATACTTGAAAAGGCACTGTAACGTATTCTTCAACTTGCAATATAGGTTTAAGTGAATAGGCTTAGCACTCAGCTCTTCTGAGAGAGCAAGAGCACATAAACCACTTCTAACTCAGCACAGCTGGAATCCAGCTGTGTGCTCTGCTACTTGAGGAGCAAAAAAAATCTGCAGTTCACCTACAGCACAGTTGTTGCCAGAGCTACCAAAGGGACTACCGCCATATATCTACACGAGATAGCCCATTTACATGTCTTCTAAAGCCTGCTCTTCTCTGAAACATTACTGCACAATGTTATGAGAGTCTGTAATTACTTCAGAGAAAAGAGACATTTACAAGACTTCCTATTGGCAAGCCAGCGGGCACGTTTACTGTCAATAATTTCCGTAACAGCTAAAATGATATTGTACAGAGTTGGCCTCAGTTCCTAAAACTCATCTTAAGCTTTTGTGGTGCACAATTTGCAAGTGTTGGGACAGCGAATGGCCCTGTTTTTTTCCAGCATTAATACTGACCCTTGTTACACTTCTGTTAGCACCGGCAGAAATTAAGATGTCAGTTTGCAAGTGTAGTGCCTGAGTGCGCTCAGAGGCCCTAATGCCCCTGCCTGCCTCCGGGAATCCCCCTGCCCTGCCCATGGCCCCATTCCAGCCCCTGGGGCCATCAGTCCCTGCCCCAGCGAGGCTGTAGGATGCTCTCTCCAGTCCTGCCTGACCATGTCCCCTGCCAAGCCAGGCACCCCCACGTCCTGGTCCACCCCCACAAACTTGCCCATCCACCCAGGGCTGGGTCTGACCCCGGCTCCCCTCACTGGGCCTGATCCTGACCCCCACTCACAGTTCCCGGACCCCTGACCCCAGGGAACGCCCTGACAGTAAGTGCTGCAGTTTTTCTATATGCTACATTTTGAAAATGCGCAAATAATCCACACATGAAGAACACCATGTTTGAACATGGGAGCCCAGAACTACAAGTCCACATCTAAAACTGAGACCATCTGATTTCTCTCTTCTTTGGTTCCCCCATGGGTGAAAAAGAAATGGCAACAGCTTCCTGCTAGCCAAAAAGAGCATGGGGCAATGACCTGATCTGCTTCCAAACACTTATTTGCCAGCAGCAAGACTGCTCCAAACCAACTGCTAAATTTAAGAGTCATATGTCATAGGACGCTGTCATTGGTTATTTAATCTTTCCTCTGGTCACCACACCAATAAGCAACCCCCATGTTGTCTATTATTTTACTGGTTTAGTATAGTATTCTACTTTGTTAAAAAAAAGAAAAGTAGTGATTATTTTTCATCAATACTTAAAAAAAAAATAATAATCTTGCAACATGTACTAAAACAAGCATTCATGAGAGTTCACCAGCAAGACAGAAACTGCCCAGACTCTTTACCAAGATGACTCCAGAAACAGCTACTCATGAAAGAAAGTTTTTAAGTGAAGAGGGTAGTTAATATCATAGAATAGCAAGTCTTACTCAGTTCTTTAATCCTAAAGGTATTTTAATTGCATTTGAATAAAACATTTTCCAGACCAAAACAATTACTTGCAATATCACCTCCTTCTTTTACACACCTTGAAGACAGTTATGGTGAGAACAGCTCCACTATTATTCCGGCAAAGAAGAGCCAGGAAATCTTGAGTCTAAGAAAAGATTAACATGCTTAATTTCAGTCTTTGCATTTAAAGTAATATTTTTAAAATGAGGTGTCCAAAAGATATCTCTCTTTTATCTACTTTCTTCATTTACATTTTCCTTTTTAAAAATGCAGCATTAAGCTCCCAAAGGAAAAAAAAAAAAAGAAAAAAATTACTAACCTGAGCACGATCACAGAGAGGGAAGGATCTGAACAGGAGTCCTCAAGTACTGCTCAAGAAATATCCCTGCACTAGCAAGGTCATTTCTGTTTGCTGGCCAGGACTCTGCTGACTGGACATTGCTAAAACCACCCAGCAGCAGGCTGGTCTTCTAAGTAAAACAAAGACTTCAGAAATACTAGGTCCACTGAGCACTTTTTCTCGTTTGGTATGTTTGGGATTTTAGCTCAAGTTCTCATAAATGACACATAATGCAGTCTCCTCTGCTTTCTCTCTCCCCCCAGAATTTTTTCCAGTGGAAAAAAATCAACACTCATGAAAGCTGCAGGATGAGAACTTTGGAGACTAAAGGCCTCTAATTATCTAGAAAAGCACAAAAATCTATCCTCCCCCATTCAACCCCGGGAATGCCTTACCGGTCTTTGCAAGGATCCTCCCAAGGAAAGGAAAAAAGAAATCAGTTCAAGGAAACAGTTTGACCTTGGACGTTCTGCTAAGCCTCTCAACAACAAAATATTTTAAAGCTTAGATTGATCTTTTTCTCCACCACCCCACCAGCACAAATTATTTCTATTGATTGAGAAAGAAAAATTGCCTAACCAAAAGCAAGGAAGCATTCTACAACAAAAGACTCCCCAAACCAGAAGTCCAGAAATGTTATCAAGTTTTATCTTCTGGTGGGATCTGAAACTCAAATGCACAGCCTTAAAAATACATACTGAATATACTAAAATGCAACACTAAACCTAGGCATTTTGGTTTTAAATTATTTCACTCAAGTTAGATCAAAATAGAAATCATCTGAGAAAGCTATCCTGAAAAAGCACATGCATTGACTGCAGCTGCTGGTAACTCAATTCCAAAGTTTTAAATATGCATATCTACTATAATAACTTAAAATTGTCAGTTTTGAGGAATTTCTCACACTTCAGACAAGTGCCTGCTATTTAAACATGTAGCCAGATGCAGTGACCAGGACTGTTAATAAACTTTCTCAGGACAGGGGGAGAAGGGAGGTAAATTCACAGTATTGATATTTAGATGAGCTGAATCTAGAATAGATTTCTACCAGTGTTATAATATAATAAAGCTATCATTTAGATGCACAAACTGATGTAAACTCATACATTACTGTGATATACTTGGTTAGTGTACCTGTTGGCAAAGTACCTTCAAAATAATTAGGGTAAAAATAACTTAAGTTTCCAATTCTACCCATCTGGCTTATACGTCATTATGAAAACGAAGCGCAGAAGTTTGTATGGAAACATACCAAAAGCAAAGTCTGATAATATGGCACATATGAGGCTTTTCATTACCAACAAGGAGTGGTTAAAACCTAAACCACTAAACAGTTCAAAATGTTTTTGTTTTTGTTTTTTTTTTTGAAAAAAAAGGGTAAACCTGAACTTTGCTCAGAGGCAAAGCAGTGCTATTAGATTAGCAGCTAATGAGTTGCACCTTCAGTTGTACCATTCCTTTAACAATACTTCACTGAAGACTTTAGCCTGGATTCGTGCCAGTTTTAGCCTTCACAGAGACTTCTCCTCCCCCGACCCATGCTATGAGATGCTATGAAATTATTGAGTCGTACGTTAGAAATCACTTCTCACTTCAATCAAGGCTGGGAGCCATCGACTTTGAAGGGAAGATACTGGCAGAAATTACTAGGATTCAGAGTCTGTACCATACCCTTCCTAAAATTCCTCTCATCTCCCCAGGGACAAACAAGTACTTCTGCAGCAGACAATAGATTGACTAATCCTAAAGCATTAACACACCAAAAAACAGAAAAAAACCAAAAACCCGCAACCAAAAAAACCAAACCAAAAATCACCCACCAAAAAAGCAACCAAAGCAGAAGCCCATCCCTACACATACACGCAGATCAGTGCTGTGCCTTTACACCACCACAGCTTTACAACGATGCTGCTGCATTAATCTAATACGAACAGAAATTGAATAATAGTTAATACTAACAACATTCAAACAAAACCCATAAATATACAGCACAGAAAAGCTTTTGTTGCAATGTATACTAAAAATAAAGCATACACAACAGAAAGATAAATCCAGTAGTTTTATCTGCATTACCAAAGTCCTAAACAGGAGTTAATAAGTCTGTAAAAAACCTTGATAAGTCACAGGAAGATAACACAATGCTGTTATTCAGATTTTACACACAGGTGAAAAATATACTTAATACTAAATATTTTAAGCAGTGTAGACCTTGGATGGGCTGACCAATTTCACAGCTGAGAGCCATCTATGCAGTGATTTGTACTCCTGGCACAGACTCAAAATATCTCTGAACATCAATTACCTGGGTAAGGAAAACATATTTACAATAAGAATTAATTTTTTTTTGTCCTAGGTTTGCCTTGAGTCATTTTAAGGCACAGTTTCACAGTCTGTATACATTGATATGTACAGATTCACTCTTGAATCACAAGTTTAGTAGAGAACAGTGTTTGGAATGGAGCCGCAACATAGAACATATGCAAACTAAATGGGTATGGGGCAAGAGGGCATAATAGAATAAAAAACCACAGTAGCTTACAGCAAATGTAGCTAATATCTTAATACACATTCAAAAAGTTATAGAATGCCATAATTAAGTGATAGTCTTCCATGCATATGCGCTATGTCATTCTTAACTGTACAACCATATCCAAATTCTTCTGCAAGAACATTGCCCATTTTAATGCAAAAGATGGATGGATGGCAGATAGTTAAAATCTGGCTTTCTCCTCAGTGTTCAGTGCGTGACCATATGCTTTAGTTCAGCATGCTCCATTCAAACATGCTCTGCAAACAGAATGATTAATTTTCTTGTGGAATTTTTCAAGTGTTCCTTGATATAGTATCTAACAACATCATAAATACTAGTTTATTTTCACAAGACTTCTTATAGGAAGGGAATCATATCATCTGCACTTTTCAGATGAAGAAACGGAAGACGGAAAGAGCTTAAAATAACACATATTTAGTGATTTTGTGCCCAGTTAGGAAAGAAAACAGTCTGATACTTTCTAGAACCCTTCACATTACTTGGGCTTTACATATCCAAAGCATTCAACTTCACTGTCAGTTTTGAATGCTCAAGCATGCCTGTAATTGAGATCCCAGCTTCTTCTTTCTGTGAAAAACTAGATCTAAACAAGTTGATTAATACAATATAGGAGTTCTGTGGCACAGGCATTACTATAATCCTGCCCTTCAGAGCAGCGCTGAACTGCTTCAAACACAAGGCAAGTCCTTCTCTTCCTACCTTCCTGCTTGATTCACTCAATACATTCCAATTTCTACATTAAATGAAGGAGGGTTATAAAAATAATCCATGGTGAATCACAGGTACCCTAAATCTCATTGTTTTCTATGTAGAAAAAGGTTTTCCAGCTATTTTGTACTTCTCGACTGTAACTGTTCTCGGTCCCCCGATCTCCTTCTCTCCCTGTATGCAAGAACCCTTCTGCCTAAATCCCCTCCATCCTGTCCACTAATGCATCTAGTGGTGTCACAGCAAACAAGCAAGTGGGCAAACCCATCTGCTTGGCATTTTGGGCAGAAGGAAAAGATTAACTCTGTACTGGGTACATTAGAAGTAAGATGATCATGAAGGTTTTATTGCAAGTGTACCAACATCTACACATACCCAGGCTTCTGCTGGCAGGCAAGCACAGCTCGCTGTGTCACCGCCACATTGACACTGGACCACTCTGCAGCAGAAATTCCAGATTCACTCCCCCACGAGACAATGCAAGAGCACCTGGACTTGTCCTGGTGGCCAGCAGCACTGCAGAGGGCTTTGCTCCCTCCTACAAAGCAGTGGTGGGGTTGGTAATCAACTGATATTGATTGTATATTGCATATAATATGTAAATAAAATACATATTGCGTAATATGAAACACATAAGCAGTCTGGGGACTTCAGGACAGCTGTCCCCCTTCCTCACCAGAATGCCCTGACCTTGTTTCCTGAGCTACGGAGCAGCCAGCTCCAACAGACAGCTGGAGGAATAGAAGAGTGATGCTCCTGACCCTGACAAGGTAACCCACAGCTCTGCAGTCAGAAACACTGGTTTGAATCCCTTTATGTGGGAAGCTTTGATCAATCAACTGCTATAAACACTGAAGGACACTGGCACCTCATGCTCATCTGTACCATTTCTAACCACATTCATCACGTCTACCTTGAGGAGCCAATTTGGAGCTCTGCAGCCCACAGTGTTCTCCTGCTGTCCGTTTTAGAGATGGGCAGGGATTTCAAACACTCCCTCAGGCATGGGAGCCAGTGAACAGAAAACAACAAGCGGTTCCTTAGTTCCGGACACAGCTTTACAGATCAGGAACCGGAGCTGCTTCATTCTCCTCCAGGACCACCAACGGAGCCTGGGGAAGAGACCACATTGGGGATTCTGCTTTGTTGCGGAGTCGTCCTGAATTTAAGCCATGTATGAACTATAGAATCATTTAGGTTGGAAGACACCTTTAAGATCATCAGGTCCAACCATAAACCTAACACTCATAACTCCACCACTAAAACATGTCCCTAAGCACCACACCTACACGTCTTTTAAATACCTCCAGGGACGGTGACTCAACCACTTCCCTGGGCAGCCTGTTCTAATGCCTGATAACCCTTTCAGAGAAGAAATTTTTCCTAATATCCAATGTAAACGTCCTCTGGCGCAACTTGAGGCCATTTCCTCTTGTCCTGTCACTTGTCACTGGGGAGAAGAGACCAACACCCACCTCTCTGCAACCTCCTTTCAGGTAATTGTAGAGAGCGATAAGGTGTTCCCTCAGCCTCCTCTTCTGCAGACTGAACAACCCCAGCTCCCTCAGCCGCTCCTCATCAGACTTGTGCTCCAGACCCCTCACCAGCTTCGTCGCCCTTCTCTGGATGCACTCCAGCACCTCAATGTCCTTCTTGTAGTGAGGGCCCCAAACTGAACACAGCATTTGAGGTGCGGCCTCACCAGCTCCGAGTACAGGGGGACGATCACCTCCCTACTCCTGCTGGCCACACTGTTTCTGATACAGGCCAGGATGGCGTTGGCCTTCTTGGCCACCTGGGCATACTGGCTCATATTTGACTGGCTGTTGGCCAATACCCCCAGGTCCTTTTCCATCGGGCAGCTTTCCAGCCATTCGTCCCCAAGCCTGTAGCATTGCATGGGGTTGTTGTGACCAAAGTGCAGGACCCGGCACTTGGCCTGGGCACATCGATCCAGCCTGTCCAGATCTCTCTGCAGAGCCTTCCTACCCTCAAGCAGATTGGTGCCCATGTTTTGTTTGAGGTTTTTTTTTCCCTGAAATCAAGTGAAGTCTTTCTAGTACTCTTAAAATAAACCTGATGCATTACCTGTGTGTTTCTGTATGGTACATTTATTTCACCAGTGACGTTTGAATTCCTGTTGAATTTTATAGGCAAGGTCCCAGCGGCATGAAGAAACTAAATTGGACCTTTGAATTTATATTTCAATTTGGCTGCTGACAGAGCGGTCACCTCCTTGACCCTGAACTTTAAATTAAATCCTAGTCACATTAACAAAGTCATCTAAAAGGTTACAAAACTACGCTGTACGGGAACAAAAGCTTATGCTCCAGAGCACCCTTCTGGCCAGGAGATGGACCTGGAAGCAAGTCTCGTATTTCAAGGTAACCTGTGGGCAAAACCCTACCTTGCCTGAAGTAATCAAGACCTTTGACATTGAAATCAATGAAAGCAGGGTGTAATCTTAAAAGGTAAAAACCCCACCCAACCTAGACCATAATGAGAGTAAATCTCCAGCAGGAGAGCCCTCAAAGTTCTCTGCACACAGGCAGACAGGAACATTTTGTGCTTGCCTCTGTCACTGCTTCAAGCTCACTTGAACAACCCAAGCAGCTGAATTTCTTGAATTCCTAAAGTGTTTTCTTATTTTGAGAGATCTTGTTTTTTTTTTTTTTCCTTAAAAACTTGAATTATTTCTATTGCAGTCATCCTTTTGATCTCTGTGTTACTGACTCTGTTTAAACTACTCCAACATTTATCTGCTTTCTTAGAAGCCAAAGAAGGAAATTTGTTCCTGCCAAGTAAAAAAAATAAATTCCTCACAGTCATATTTTAGTATGAGATTTCAACATTAACATTAATTGAACACCACCTGTTTGTACAAGCTGAAGAACTGATCCCATGAGATTTAAGGGCTAAAGAAAAACAGGATAAAGTTATGAAGACAAACTCCAATCCCAAAATAACCGAATTACATATATCTGGTCCTGGCTTTCTTCTCTGAACAATCACAGAGTTTAAGGGATTAAAAAAAGCCTAAACAAGTTCCAAATATTGTCTCAATTATTTCCAACTTTTTCATTAGTAAGAACTCAGAAACATGATAAAATAATATGATCTTCCCATCACGTTTTTATTCAGTTTGATATTAAGGAAGGAATTTATTTGACTTCTCTTTTCTAATGCTCATTTCCACCACTCGGTTTGGATCTTTCCGTCATCTCTATTTTCCCAACAGTAGATGGCACCAGTAATTTCTATATTCATTATAATACCAAGGGGTTTTGTTGTTGTTTTTAATATTCATGGTTATATTTTCCTGACTTCTATGGGTTTCCTTAATAAGTCACCATTACAAAATTCTACTTGTGAAAGTCACTTAATTTATTGGCATGTGCTTCATTTAACTATCTGCTAATTATTCAAGTGTTTGGGATAGTAATTCCTAAAACTATAGCTTGAGACAATGCCAAAACAGTAATTTTCTATGTTAACTTTAATTACTTCACTGAAATTGCATTAATTCAATAACTGTAACTTGGATTTTTAATTACTTTCCTGAAATTGCATTAATTTAATGACTGCAACTTGGATTTCTACTAGCAACACTCTTGTTTTCAAAGAAGGAATTATTTTTACCACATAACTCAATTTAAAATGTTTCACAACCACCATAGCTCAGGATATACATTTGCAATGCAGAAACCATTTGTCTATGGCAGCAGCTCTACTGGTGTTTAGGCCTATGCTATATTTTACCCTTATACTCATCTACAGCTTCATACTTTTTTGTGATATTCAGGCCTAAGCTTAATTATACAAACACAGTTGCATCGGATTTTTTTAAATATATATAAATATAGATACACAAAAATACATATATACACACACACACTTTTACACAGGAAAACAACTACACCAAGAATTCAGCTCTGATTGCCAGATGTAGTATACATTCTTTGTTTCTCAAGCTCAACCCCCACCACCACTACCCCTCAAAAAGTACCCCATAACAAACCGACCTTAAAATCTCCATTGTGGATACATATATTTAGCTGATCACTACAAGTTCCTTTCATATTGTGTGGGGATATTCAAACACTTTCAGGATGTATTTTAGTTGACTACATTTGGTCACATGAATCCCACCTTTAATTTCATACTATTAAACCAAAATTTATTACTAATTTAGCAAATACTTTCATTTTATGGGAAAGAAAATTGTAATTTGGTTACTACATACATACATATATATATATTCCAACATAAATTGCAAATGACCCTAAAAGAATGACCACAAGCAGAAAACGTTGAAAGGACATGGTTCTTTGGAATCACGATTTTAAAATTCACCATGATAAAAGACTCCTGTGGATTGGGTAAATGCATCACTAGTCTAAAAGGAAAGACAGTCGCTCATGACCTACATTCCGCATGGATTGGTGACCTATTGAGTTCAGAGATCAATTTGCTTCCTGCATTTCAAGAAGACGTATAGCAGGCACTTACAGTGCTCAGATCAATGGATTTCCTTTCTCTACGAGCCACAACATCCGATATGCATACAAAGTTAACGTTCATCCCCACTCCCACCCTAAACTAATGATCCCCAAGCTCCTGTTGGTGCGAGAATGACCCAAGTCCAGGTCTTCATGGGAAGAATCTGCCACGCGCACAGAGAAGAGAAAAATATGTTTGCAAACAGTCGTGGCCACTGAGATACCACAAAAATCAATATGACAGAGAAATAGATAAAAGGAAGCTGAATGCCACAGCTGTGAAGCTCATGAGGTTTTCAAAGCTTGCGTTGACCAGAAATTATAGTAGACATTCTCTGTTTGTTATGGGCCTATGCCTTCTGGGGAAAGGAAGCAGAAGAAAAAAAATTTGATATTTTATTTTAAAACATTAAGAATGAGGAGAGAACAAGGACAATGTGTAACACGTTATTGGATCTTACTGATGAGTATCTCTGAACTTATGTTTCAGCCCACTCCAACGTGCTGACCCTAAGTCAGGAGAATGCATTGAAGTCGCTTGTGGCTGTACTGCTCTTGGAATTAAATGAACAGAAATCCATCTTACATCCAGAAAGAGACTGCTTTAAGCACCGAGTGATTTGCAGTGAATGTAAAAAATAATCAGAGGTATTAATGTATAGTCTATATCCAGTTGGAGTTTCAGGTGTTGACTGGGCAAGAGCGATGGCTTTGGTTGCCAGCGATCTGCTGCAGCCAGGCTGCAGGAACCGGCTGAGCACGTACTTCACGGCACGCTGGAAGGTGGCATGGTAGCCCCCTTCCCCCTCATCCCCTTTTCTGTTCAGATCATGGCTACCCCTAGCCCTGCATTTGGCAGATCACAAATGTGTTGTCATTTTTACATTTCCCATTTGGAACAGGCTAGGGGTTTTGTGTTATTTTGGTTTGGTTTTGTTTTTAATATAAATGGATTTTCAAGTTAATCAAGTCTCCATTGCTATAACCCCTCCTGGGATACTCTGCAAAACAGTACTGTTGGAGATCTTTTTGCTTCCATTTTATACTCTATTTGTAGTCCCTCATTTCAAGAATATAAATTTTAAGGATCATTCTGCTTTTATTCCCAGACGAAAACAAAAAGAAAACAAAACCAATTAAGAAGCCAAGCACAAATGCAAATTTGATGCATTCAATGTAATTCAGTATATCCAACTTTAAGCTGCAATTTCCTCTGAATTTAAAAAAGGGAACATGAAATTTTCTGGCTTTTAGAATTGCAACATTATAAAAAGAAACAAAATCAAGATCAGTAAAAGCTGGAAAGGTCTGCGTAATATTTTCAATTCATTACAAACGAATTGCAATATTTGCTGCAACCTTTTAATCAAATCCCCTTCAACCTCTTAACAAACAGGTTCCTTATAATTCTACATGTAAACAAAGAAATAAACTCCCATATCTCACACTGCTTCTATAACAAAATCACCCAGATTAATACAAATTTGAACATTACAATCTCTACTTTATTTCAATATTATAATACATGAAACTTGCAACGAAAATATGATATGTACTTGGGAGCAGTACAGAAATGCCACATTATTAAAACAACACAGTCACAACCTTCACATAGCTAACAGGTCTTAATCTACACACTTTCTATTCTTCCCATTCTGGCATGACAATCATTGGTGACATTACAAGTATCTGCTAGAATAAACAGCTATAATTAAAGTACTCCAAATCAATCTCACTGTAAGTGTAGATATATCCCCTACACTACAGTTTCTAGATTTCAGTATAATCCTGGGTTAACTGTTAAGCGAAGAATAAATAGTGTTTAACCAACAGAAGACTTCTGTGGATCATAGTAACTCTTTAAATAAATACATGGAAGTTGCTGCTACAAATAAAAGAATCTCTCCTCCTCTTCTACAAAATGACCTTGAACTGCAGTAATGCAGATTCAGGTTAGAGAGCTGGAAAAAAACACTTCTGGTTTAAAAAAGGCACCAGAACGGACTGCCTGGCTACAAAGACTATGGAATTTCCATTACTGAAAATCCTTAAGAGAGAGCCAGATATACTTCCTGACAGACGTTTATAGGTATAGTCTATCCTGCCTCCAAATAAGAGAGGAGCTAGATGAACTCTCAAGTTCCCAGGCAACCCTCCCCTTATTTTATTTCTAAGTAACAGAGATACCATTTTTATGTTTTTATTAAATACTGTAATGATATCGTAACTCTATTTCTCATTTCTAAATTATTTTGGTATGTTCTCACTGAAGAATTCAAAAGTCACCAAATTTGTTTTGCTGCTCCCTCCAAAGAAAAAAAAACCAAACCTCAAAACCTCAATAAACTCTTAATTAATTTTACTACAGTAATTCTTACCAGTTAACATTTTAAGTCATAAATACTATTTTTTAGAAAATAACTACTATGCTTCAAGCCAAAATTAAGTAGATAAAGAAATCATACCTTATAGATTTTTGACATTAACATAACAGTCCTCTTTGATGGCAAAAAGCTAGTGAGAGATCTCATTTTATGGTTAATTTTACCTAACAGACTAGAGCTTCATAGCTTGAATAATCTAATATTCATCAAAATAAAGCACTGGCTTTCCTCTTTCTTTGCCAACCAATGTGTACATGTGCACATGCACTCATACAACTACACAGTTTAGACTATGTCTCCTAACTGAGATGCTGCTATTTGCTAAATGGTAGTCCTTGCACTTAATTTTCTGGGGGTACGCACATTGCTGGATTCTCACTGGTGCTCTTTACCTTATCACCTACGCGAGTGGAAATAGAGTGTCTGCTTTCTAACATTACAGCCTGTTAATAAGTTTAAGCATGTGAAAAGTCCCATTAAGTGAACACTACTTGTGTTTACGTAAGTTCGGCATACACACAGGAGTCCTCATGGATCACAAACTCTATGAAGTATCTTTGAGAACATATCTTCTTTTGTTTGTCTAAAGCAAAAAATATAAGGCTAAGGAGTGAAATCCTTCAATTATTTACACATTTAAACTATTTCTCTTTGGTCACGTGGCACTATCCTAGGCATTTATCACTGCCTTTCTGCACCATCAAAAACGTCACCCAAGAACAAAAGACATTTGCTGATGTGGAACATCTCATGGGGTTTGTGGATTTGGACTCTTCCCAACATTCCTTTTTTTTCCCTCCTCTTATTTCACTGATTTCAAGCAGCCTTTTTTTTTTTTTTAATTTAAGGCAAACATTTACACCCTTTGCTTCCCATTCTTGATAACATTAAAATCTTTATACTCTTTCCCCTCCTCCAAAAAGGGGAAATCAAGCCGCAACAACTCTGCCAAATTTCAGAGAAATTTGGAGACTTAAAATTTAATTTCACAGAAATTTGCTTAAATTCATCTGTCCAAGCCAGGTGTAGGTTGGAGCCAATCACGAGAATTGCTTAGATACAGTCAGACTTCCATTCCACAGACAAAGTCTTTTATTTAATTTGGGTGGGGCTAAATCTCATCACCAGTTAACCCTTTAATTTCCCTTTTACCTCAGGGGACCTAGTTACTTGTTTCAGTTTAGTATGACACATGCTGATAAGTTTGTGAATTGTGTTCTTTTCTTACACCAACTTCAGTTTTTAATATTTGTAGCAGCAAGTTCCCTAGAGCTAAAGAAGGCGCTTCTGCTTCCAGCTTCCTTCTCTCCAAGACCGGATACCTTCTAAGGATCATCCTTCTAGACCTAGCCCTTTCAGCAAAGGTTTTACTGTGACTACCTGACCCCAACTAACTTCCCTGCTCTCAGCCACAATTGGATTCATACAGCCAGGCTGAAGCTTCTTCTGCCTTAAACAAAAGCCTAGATAAATCATCTGAAACTATGAGGACAACAATAATAGCAGCGTTTCTTCTCATCCTCTTGTAACACATTAAATGCAGCATTAGTCCCGACACTGAATTAATTCTTCAGTGAAAATACTGAATCTTTAAACACACAGAAATTGAAACAACATCCATTATGTGTCCTATTGACGACCATAGCTCTAAAATAGAGATTCTCAAATTACTTTATTTACTACAACACCTTTGCTAACAAGATGAGAGTACCTTCATCAAAGCTACTCTGATTGAGGAATCCATTTCAGGCCCTTGCTGTGCACTACATTTAAAAGAAATTTCTTTGAGTGATCATCTAAATGACAAGTTTGTATTCTTATTTAAGCAAGTAGTTATGAACACTTAAGAAGATTTACATAAGAATTTTAACTAGGCTCTAGTGTTTTTGTTATCGTAGTATAGTTAATGCAACCCTGAAATATCCCAAATATGTTGTCATATTTTTGCCAAATTTTGGGGAAATCTACTCAGTGAGAAGCTGTATCTGCATTTGACATCAAAGACGTTCATTTGATCGTTCTCAGCAATTCCCATTGAATTCAACAGCCTTTTGTTCAGTTATTGCGGTTCTGCAGGCTTGCAGAAAGGAATAAGCCAGGATACGAACTTTCTGCTTGCATAGAAGTTACTTTTAAATTTCCAGATCAAGACATGAGATGTCTCAGCTGTGACTTTGCATTCAGGAGTATTACACATTTTGACTAACCTGTGTCTGCTATTTATCTCAGCCAGACGAACCTCCCACCATAACAGGTTCAGAGCATGCTGCCACTCGTGCAGTTAGGATGGGTGCTCACGACAGTCTACTGCTCTGTCTTCCCGTCAGCCACATGAAATTCTTTGCATGCCGGATATACTTCCCTGGCTTCAGCTTGGCTTCCTTGGGATGAGGCAACCCAGAAGTACATGACAAAAGAAAATAAGGGATGTCTACATGAAGGATTTGGGAAATATGGAGAGAAACCTAAAAAAGCTCAAACTCTCTTTTCTTAGAGCTTTCCTCCACCTCACCCACAGGGATTTTTGTGCAACTACAAAGGCAAAACTTGAAGAGCTGATGCTGCTTAACTGAGAGATTGATAATGTTAATGTTTTTCTAAGATATGAAAGCAAATAATACTGCTTTTGCTTCCCTGAAGCACAAGAGATTCAGTTGGCTTGGTCCTACAACTCTTACTCTGTAACGATTTCCCATTGAGTCAGTGGGAGCCATGTTTGATTTGGACTCCAGGATTTTAACCTAACAATACATTCGTATTCAGGGAGCAAAGGGAATCTGGAGTCAATTAAATCTGTAAAACAAAAATGGACCAACACTGAGGAAGATCTAACAGCTCAGTCATGCCTGGCAGTCTCCCCCTCCAGAAGCATGTGACCTAATTAAAATTCTAATAAAATAAAGCATGAATATTTCATTATGAAGCACTTAAAATAACAAAAAAAAAATCCCCCAAAAGCACACATATTCCTGCTGAAAGCATTGTGCTTCTCTGGCCTGCCTTCTCTTATATTTAACATCTCCCAACCCAACTTCCTTGAGAAAGAGCAAGATCAGAATTGTAGAGACCATGGTAACACTGTCAGACTGATACCTTCATTTCATTACAAAGCTCACGTGCAGATTTTATTTTTGGAAAGCAGTTTGGGCCTTTAAAAACTTATTACGAGTAAATATACATTATTCACAATCAAATTTTCAAACAAATAAACACTTTTAATGAAAGCCATTTTCTGAAGTACTGGACAGTCAAATAATGAACTATTTTGCTAACTTTAAACAGCATTAGCATAAAGTAGGAAAAAGCCCATAAACTTGCTTATTTATGCT
This sequence comes from Gavia stellata, assembly GCF_030936135.1. NCBI lineage: Eukaryota > Metazoa > Chordata > Aves > Gaviiformes > Gaviidae > Gavia > Gavia stellata. Next base: position 13,045,789 of record NC_082597.1, on the reverse strand, counting down.
TTTCTCAGTGAGTAAAATACAAACTGTTAACTAATAGCATGACTGTTTACAGTCATCCCCATAGAATTGCTTCATTCTTCATCATTTCTTGTTAGACGTGGCAAGTGTAAAGCAATCCCTCATTCAGAACGGAGTGCTTTCAAATTTTCCATGAAGAAGTATTTTTAAAAGAAAGGTATTCTACATCTATAGGCCAAGTTCTTCAAAACAACTTTGGGTTATATATTGGTGGACCTTAACTCATCGGAAGAGCTCAGCAGCACAGTTGCAGAAACACTGCTGAGAGGAGGAACAAGCCTGCTGAATGTTAATGCCTCAGCCCAGAGAAACGTGTGGTCCCTGTCCAGAAGGAGTCCAGGGGCTGCAGAGAATTAAGGACTGGAAAACAATATCAAAGACATTCAGCACTTCATGTCGCCCGTAACATCTTGTACATGTGTTTCACGGGAAACAGCTGAGCACACATCCACCAAATTAGGGCCAGTGCTAGCAATCAGCAAGCAGACAAGCGTGGGAAGCAAAAGAAACAGCAGCTCTCTTCGCCTGACTAGGGCACCTGGAAATGTCAGATGGAGACCTCTGTCAACACATCATACTCCTGCGCTCTCTCCAGCCAAGAGAGAGGATGAGACAAGGGCAAAGCAGTACAATCAGACAGACCTGACAAAACAGACCAGCAGGTATCCTGATACGCACGCCCTGATGCGCTCGGTCAGCACGGATCAGGGGAAACTGTCCTGCAAAGGCAACACAAACACCAGAGAAGGATCAACAGCTCCACTCACAGTGCAAAGTGCATTTTGGAAAAGCCAAAAGTACAGACTTGATCCAGCATGGCACAGAAGAGACTGCGGTACAGAGTGATAGACTGTAGGAGTTTGGTACTGTTTGTTATTCATTCAGTAAGATGTTACCCAAAGCAGAGGGAGGAAAAAAAAAAAAAAGAAAAATGTCTGAAGAGCAACATTTTGGTTTAAAGCTATGTGAGCGTGGGGGATTTCTCCTCTTATATTACAGAATTCAGAAATACACCAGAAGTTCTGTAAATATATTTCCCGAACTAGATTTTATTAAAAGCAAAGAAATAAAATTTTTATGAAGTATTAAAAAGCTTTTGCCACTCTCCTCTCCTTTCTGCTTGTCTGATGTGCAAGTCTATTAAAGCTGCAGTGACAACTATTCCAACCCAGTTACAGAATGGTACAAAAATAGGCCTAGCAATAAATCCAGCCTTTACAGATAAGGATGCACGAAAGGACAATTTCTTACAAATCTGACATTTTCCCATTGTTATTGGGGTAGTCAGCTTACACCAACTGCCAACAGACAGAAGTTACAGTGATTCCAATGTCCTCTACTATGATGCATTAGTTAGTAAGTAAGTAAAAAAAATTATAATAATAATTTATTTTTCCTCTTGGAAAAAGGTAAAAGCAAGACAGATATTAACCAATAAAGTTGCACTTTCAAGAATTAGGGTTTAAAAATCAAATCCATTACCTTCAAGATCACGCCAGAAAGTATTCATTACTGTAGAGTTGGGTTTGGGTTTTTTTAATCTCTTCTCTGCTATGCATTTAATGTCTTAATGTTCCCTGCATCTGTATTGCCAGATGGGACATCTTTAAACTAAGTATACTAGAATTGTATCCGTACTGCATATATGTGTGGGGACATATGTGTGTCAAAATAAGGCTTTCTCTGTATGTCATCACATGCCCTAGAAAAGGCCCTGTTCCAGACACTGCACGATGATGTACCTTGAGAGCTACAGCCCAAGTTCTGCAGCAGTTTTCTGCTGTGAGGATGGGAAAGCTGGCACGCAGACCCAAATGTTCTGCACATCTGCAAAAGTCTGCCTCAAACACGTAATTCAGTGACTTTGATTGTTCTTTCTGCATCCTGAAACCTGCCTGTGTGAATATGGTGTCATCCATTTAACAAGCCTTAAGAAAAAGCCAGCTTGCTTCCAGAAACAAACACATACACACACTCTCAAACATACTCTCCTCACGTAATGATTTATTTGCTGATGGGTTCAAACCTGGTTTCGTGGACAAGTCTTAATCTCTTCTCTTCATCCTGCAAAGCCCATCTTAGCAAGAGAGGATATGTGAGGAACACTTTCCCTTTCTTCATTGCTAAAATAATTCTTCTAGATTAAAAATCTGCGATATTTTACAGCCTCCTATAGGGTACGTACAAACTTCAGTCACTAAGGAGTACTAGCCAGCTATAAATTTCGTGTAGCAGGCTCAGTAGATGTAGTTAAAAAGAGCCTTGACTATTAAATAATAGTCCTAACTACCATACTTGCTAAATAACACCATTTGTAGTATCTCTGTCGTGCATCACGCAACCAAATGAAATTGCAGATGACTGACTTCTGTTTCTGAGGTAGTTCACCGAAATCCTAGTCCTGCTCAAAGGTTGTCTTTAAACTAATTTCACTCATCATCTGCTATTGTAAGAGTGCTCCAAATCCAGAGAGTTTCATCACACTCCAGTGTGCCTTAGGAAGGGAAAGACGCTATTCCATTTCTTGGTCTAATGTTACCCTTAGTGTAAAATCTCTTCAGACAACTCATTGGAAATGGCCATGGGTAATCAGCACACAGCAAAGCCCAGAAAAACCCTGAAGGATCAGGGCTCTATCTGATGCACTTCTTTAAGCCACTCTTTGGTAACAGAGGATGGTAAAACACTTCCAAGTCTCCAATTACCTACATCATGAAGAAAATGTCATTTTGCATCTTCAAACTTGGTGACTTGTCCTCTTCCTCATTGACCTTACAGTGTCTCCTAGTCAAGTTATTGTATGCAGACATAGGATTTCTCCCCCCTGCTCCTTTTTCATCTCTTGCATTTTCCCTCTTCAACTTGAATGGTCTACTAGCAGTAACAGAAGGTATCACCACTCTCTCTATTGTAGTCTTACTTTAAATAGCCTTAAAATGCTAGCCTCTAAACTTCTTGTGTCAGAGAAGCTGGAGATTTGTAGATTTTTGGTTTTGTCCCTAGTACAAATACTCAAGGAATACTCACCATAGAGTAAACATTTCCACAAAACAGCCTCTACACACTGCTACCTATATATAAACAAAACTGACTCTCATAGTCCAAAATTTAAGTGTCTGGAAAGGACACCTCAGAGGCAATGATTAATAAACATTGTTTAAAAAAAGTGGGGAGCTCAAAAGGTCTATCAGAGAGTCTTATTTAAAATTAAATACTTACCAAAGCTCTAAAATTGGATACTTGGCCAGAATATTCTAATTCAAGCTACCTAGGATTTGCTGAGAAGAAATTAAAAGTCTCACTGACCCTTTCAAGGACAACAGCCCTCCTTTGTTTATGTTTGCTGCACATCCTTTTTATATAATTATGTTGTCCCTTCTTTTATAAGAAAAAACACAAAGGGAAAAAACCCAAAACCAAACAAACAAAAACCCCAGGAAAGAGCAGGGGGGTCTTCATCTGTTCTTTGAAATGCACCATATGTAAACTTCAAATAATGTTCTTAATATATGCTAAATAGCCATTTCTAATACCGCTTCTTTGAATTAGCACATTATCATTACTCCCTGTACAAGAGTGGGTCAAGTGTTCCGCTTACTGTCTTATGGATGATTTAAACATTTTTGAAGTGCGAGTAAAATGATATCAGAATGATCTGGTCCTATGTCATGGCTGTAAATGACTGCACAAGGTTCAAGGTAGCAAAGTGCCAGTTACTTCTACTTTGGATCAAAAGATTCACAAACCCAGATGTTATAAGGTCATCCACAAAATTTTTCCCTCCTACATGATTTTACTCCAATGACAGTAGACTCAATCAGGAGAAATACCTGCAAAGTAAATGTGATCTGAAAGCACTAAATCCACAGGTAATTCACAAATGCCAAATTTCTTATTCTGTCACTATTATGAGGCTGCAAAATTGGATAATAAGGAAATTATTTTATATATCTTCTTGTTGTCTGCCTCCTTTGCCATTTTCGATAACTAGATTGTAACGTAAGACTTCACAGAACAGGAAAACTGGTGGAAATTACTCATTTTTCTATTTGTCTGTGTGTGTTTATTACCTGGGATTAACAGCAATGGGTTTCCTCCTTGAATTTACTATTGAGAAAGTAAGCAAAGTCTAAGATGAAAGGGAGCGGTAGGAGAAGGGACTCACTTGGAATGTCTTAATGACAAAAAAAAATAGAGTATATTAGTTATTAATTGGGCTCAACACTGGACATGACACTTTTCATAGTCCTTCCCAGACACCTCTACCAGGGGCACAGAAGCCACATATTTTAACATATTCTGTGCATTGAGTTCCTTCTCACCTAGTTGGCTGGCCTCACCAGCCACTGAGCAAGAGTTTTAATGAGGAAAACTGCTACTGACAGTGGCGTACGTTCTCAGGATTCCCTGTTATTCTTCAGAACTTACCCAGAGCCATTGCCTAAAGCAGTACAAATGACAGTGGCATCTTAGGAGACGGGCTGCCACACAATCTTCACCACCTCCCAAAACTTGCAGCTGGTGCAGGCACATATGGATCCCCCAGGGACTTGTGAGGGTACCACCTTCCTGGGACTATGACACATCCATCCATTCCACTATCAGATGAACAATGTTCTCTTCACTGAGCTCAATCCTGGCATGTGTACAGGACACAATGAAGTTAAAGAACTATAAACTGAACTGTTTCTTTTAATGATAATTTTGATGACTTCAACTGGGACTGGAAAGACCACCCTGACCTCTGTAAAGGCTCCCCACAAAAAGGGGTTCAGCAACATGGAAAAGGCATTTGATTTGTAAAAACTTAGCTGCCCTTATCTTGTTTTGACCATCTTGTCAAATCCATGACCACACAAGCCACTATCAGTCACATCCAGCACCTTTCCTCTGGTCATGCACTTTGTTTTACTAAGGATTTCAAGAGAAAAATGCATGTTAATTAGGTTTTTTTGTATCATTTTCTCTCAATTACTATTTCTGCTTATGCCTGTTGCATCTTTCTATACCTGGAATTGTCCTTTTTCTCATGTACTCTACTTTCTTCTGCTTTCCTCTCTCCCTGCCCTCTCACAGTAAAATCCCTTCTGAAACTAAGACCTTTCACAAAGTTGAAAATAGGCAATCTTATGATTTTATAATTGCTTCTCATTCTCCTCTTCCCCTTACGTCTACATCACCTCAAACTTGCATCATGTGTAAACATAGTTCTCCATTGTAACTTCTGACAATCTCCACTATGCTCGTTTAAGATGTTATCCTCCATCCCCACAACCATTTGCATTTACCACAGAAACTTACAAAGTGCAACAGTAGATTTTTAGAAGAAAGCGCAACCTATCTGTTGACAATTGAATATGATCAGTAAAATCCCTCCACTCCTCTTATATAGGCAGTCAGTAGCCAGCACTGTGGAACATAAGGGTTTGAATTCATATTAAAAAATAAAATTAAAAAAGCAAACCAAAAATATTTCAAACTAGTTTTCATAACTGTTTATTTTGGCTGAGGACTCAACAGTATGAAAAATATCCCACTCACATTGTAATATTCAGATCATTATCATTTTGTGGAATGGAATAGAATTGATAAATAGTTCATGGGAAGTGTGGGGGATAAAAAAATAGAATCATTTCAGCCTTCCATGTAATTCGGTTTATTTTCCCAGATAGATTTACATAGGCATTACCCACAGCAGTAAAATAAAAATCCACATCCCAGAGGAGTTTCATAAAAACGTCAGCAGTGAACTACTGAAATTGAACTTTCGTAGCATGTTTCAGGATTACACTGATTGTAGAAGAATATGAGTGAACATAAGTTTTGCCCTTAACAGGTCATGTAAACACAATGAAGAGCTGTTAAACTGTACTAGCTGTAACTACCATGTTTAAACCGCAAATTCCTAAGCAGCTGATAGTTCTTTCGTAAATATGTGAAACACCTCGCCATGCAGAGCTTTGAATTCCTGATTGCTTTAAAGTGCATTTTAACATTTACCATTGTGGAAGAACAGAACAAAATTCACTCTCTAGCTGAAGATCATTTTAGCTGCTATGTCTTACAGACTAAGAAATCTGCAAGTAAAAGTTAAAAAAAAAGGCCTAAACCAAAACAAAAACACAAAAAAACCTCAAAAAATCTGCAGAACCATCTGAATTCATGTGGAGACAGGCCCGTCATCCTTAAAACATAAGACATTTGCTGGAGTTTGGCAGGAGAACAAAACAAACACAAGTCTGGCAGAAGTAGCCCACTTGGGAGAATAAGGAATAAAATACGATTGCTCATTCTGGTAGAGGTGGGGAAAGAAAGGGTTTTAGCATGTGAATTTTGGAACTGACCCACAGAGTTGGTTAAAAATGAAAACATTTAGAGACATGAAATGAAACACAATAAAATAAATAAGAGAAAGATATGCTCAAATCAAATTGGATTAAGTGAGAAAGCTACTCCCATCTGGCAAATGATGGAAAGATGCCCGTGTATCAAAGATTCACAGTTCAAAATAATCAAGAGTCAAGTGATTGAGCTATGCATCACTGAAGTCCCTTTCCTCGATTTACTCTATTTCAAAGGGAACGTAAGAAAGCATCTACCCAGTAGTGTCCATAGCATAAATCTATGTGTACTTTGAAACCTGAGAAAGGTCAACATTTAACCTAAAATTTTAAAACATGTGAGTTTTCTAAAGACCAGTATTATTAGATTCTTCAAAAATCTGTGCTAGATATCTCATAAATATTTCCTCCCTCACATTGTTTCAAGAGAAAAAGATGAAAAAAAAATTCCATTTCAGCAAGGGTTTTGAGCACATCAATAAGCAAAAATCACAATTTCTCTTTTGATGGAAGGATAGGCAGAAAATATAACTAATGTAACCTAGATATATCAAAAACCCTCAGATTCTCCCCTGTAGTTTCCTCTTAGCATAATCATTGTTAATTTCTCCCCACTATCAGCACCTGAATAGATGACTGTGGGTAGTATGAACTACAAAACTGTCATTCATGAACTTTCTATACTACCAATCTATTTGTAAAATTATTATTCGCCCCAATTCTGGAAATACTGAAGGATGTACTGTATTCTTAAGGTTCAATGGGATTTATGAAGATACTATTAGTCACCCTCTTATATAGGAGACTAAAGGCAAAAGGGTGCTTAATTTGGAAAAAACCCACACTTTAGTACTAATGTAATAATGGGAAGGTGTTACAGGAATGTCTACAAAATTTAATACTGGTGCCTTTACAACCATTAGCTGTATAGATTCTACAGCACATACTAAACCTTTAATCTGCACTACAGAGCGCTTGTTCACCAACCTATTTTTCACTTAAATTTAAAAAACTGTTTAATAAATGAAAACCATCATCCAAATTTAGAATGAGCTGTAAAAGAATAATTACTACTTTTGAGTAACTAGGGATGAAAATAGTTTTGGTAAGTATAAAACTATTTAAATCGCATTATTCCTTAAGAACAGCTCTCTCATCATATTTCTAATGGAAAGAGAATTTAAGAAATTTCTTTTCAAGCAAGAATTCTAATTGCTCGGTTTACACAAGCTTTTGGATACCATCACCCAAGAGATTTATACCTGTACTAAGTACATACTCTCAACTTTAAATATGCTGGCTAATTTATTCTGTTTATGCCTCTTTTTTGAATTCAGGCTAGCGTAAATGAAACAACACAAAACAAAGAAAAAAAACTTTTTCATGTGTTGCTTTGAAATCCAGTCCCAAAGGAAAAAAATATTAAAAAGAAAGACAAATTTTTAGTGCTACATGGAACAGAGTAGCAAGTGAAACATTTCAGCAGTGGAAAAGGGTTATTTTTAATTGAAAGAAATTAGAAACCACTGAGCAAGACAAAAACAGCATCAGAAAAGACAATCAAAGGAGGTGCATTAAAGGTGAACTAAGTGTTACAAAGCCATGCAGTGTTGCTGCGTGGCCAGAAGATAATCCTGAATATTTGGCATACATAACCACAAAAAGTGCCAACCTGGACACATGAAGCTAATAACATGGTGAAAGAAAAGGCTGATTATCTCCCCCTGGTTTCCTGTGTGCCTTGTTTTGTCACAGAAGTGGCAGGGGTATTATAATGAATATTGGCTCAGTTACTATAATAAAAGAAAAAACCCAAAACCACGGAACAAACAAACCTGAAAATCCCAGTGTTCTTTCTATACCACCAGAGCCTGGAAGAAAACAGGTCTCCAGATATTTGAAGGAAAAAAGCCCTCTTTCTTAGAAGCCTTCTGCTCTTACACCCTAATCACTAGCTCATTTCAGGAAAAAACAAAAGTGTGCATATGCATGTCCCTGCTCTTTTTTGTTTAATTTTTTTTTAATTACTTCATGCCCATAGCAGTTAGTAGATTAGAGTGATACGTAATAGTACTAATTTAACCTTGCTTCCTACAGAGAGTTTTCATATTTTGTATTTAATGGAAACATCAGCGCTAAACTATTTTAGCCCCTTTATACTATATACTGCAGCAAAATCACTGCATGCGAACATCAGTTCTCCATTCTGGAAACATTAGCTACAAACCCTTGCAAGGGAAACAAAGACAGAAATTCAGTCTAGACTCTGATCGATGATTATCTGGAAGCTACAGTAATATACATTCTGGCTTGAAGTAAACTGTTTGGAAATGAAGCCTTAGAATAGCTGGTGATAAGGAGATTCACTGGCATTGCTCTGTAAAGAAACTCGTGTTCTGCATAAGCATTACGGATGGTTTTAGCTGATGCACATTGTTATACTGAGCAAATGAAATCAGAAATTACCCATCTCCGAAGTAAAATCTGGAGTTAAACAACACTCAAGTGACTAATTTGTAAATATATATATCTAAGTATTTAAGCCCATGCAAACTGCTAAGAAAATTAGGGACACAACATTTGGTGACAGGGCCAAGAAATGCTCTCTTTCACCCTGCCAATGGATACACCAGTAAATGCTCAACACAAAAAAGGCAGCAGCTGCCTCCTCTCACAACCAATGCCCTGGAAGATCCTTTACTGGTTTGGACTGACTCTAAACTAGCAGTTTTACAATCTGCATCTCTTATCCTTCCATGCCCAACCTCTAAGCTCTTTGTGGGATATCAAACAAAATCCTTGTGTGACACCGAGATCTGGACTGAGTTGATTAAGCTCCAACAGCGTAAGACCTTGATAAAGGCAGAAGAGGAGCAATAGGGCTAAGAATAGTCACAATAAAAATGAGCTAAGTCACAAACATTGCTGAAACATTGTAAGAGAAAAGCAATTAACACACTATAACATAACCCACTTCAATCTCCTTATTTATAGACTATCCTCCTTTCAGAAGTTTGCTTTGTGTAAAGGAAGATAGGCCAACTCCTTTGAAGAAGAGTCAGTGTACGCAAACCGCATTCTTCCAGAAACCTGGCTGTATGGTGATATTATCACAGGTTCCCAATAAAGAAAACCATTTCTTTTGCCATAATAAAGTATATGAACATCAGGTGATTCAATGAGTAGATTTTTGAAATTTTTTAGTGTCATTATTAATAATGTTTTTTAATCACTAGTTCATTAATTTGTTGGTCTAGATTAAAGTACATCAATTTAGACATTTAAACCTTTTTATGCTAAAGATTTTCTTTGAGTTTTATACCTACATTTATATTTGACAACATGAAAGAGCACACTAATGTTTCCCAAAACCACATGTGAGCAAGCACTTAAGACGTGAAATCCTTACAGCACTCCTTTCTGGGTACATAGGATGGCCAACACATGGCCAGTTTCCTAGGGCATCTGCAGACCACAACTGCTTCCTCCAACAGGCAAAAAGTTTTTCTGATCCAAAGCAACCAAAACCAATTCTGACATATTAGTTCTTATTCTGAAGCTTTTTAGAATTAATATTCCAATATTCTCCTCTGAACATTTAGGAGGAGATTTAAACTTCAGTGGCAAAACTAAGGTTTTAGAAGTACCTTGCTTCATGGCTAGTTAATGGCATGCTTTAAACAATGATGCTGTATTATATTTTCATTTGAAAAGCAGTTTTTAAGTACATTTATGGGACCATATTTAAAACTAAAATCTTTGTGAAATTATGTTTTCTTAAATGTTTAGAAGATGACACTTAAACAAGCTTAAGAAACTTGTGATCTCCTATCTCACTTCAGGGCCACCTCATATCAGCACTGAAATCAGAAAAAATGCTAATCTTAATTTATATCATTTTAGCAGTTCACAATACTATGCCTGTATATTCTAAAGTATGAGTGAATTGACATAAAGAGAATATTTTAAGAGATCTTAGATTTTTTTTGTTAAAAAAATCATTTTTTTCTAATCAATGCTGTATTTCCATTGCTGTGTACGTGGCAATGAAATTATCAGAGTATCATCTAGATGTCTGAGGGGAGGTGTGCTGGCAAGGACCTTTGGACTGCCATCTCAGTGGAGGCAGGGTTTGGGGACCCATGCAGCAGCAAAGACATAGGGCTTCTTGATGTGCTAGAAACAAGGGAAGCACCTGAGATCAGCCACTTCGGAATTAGGGCTTCTCCTCCCGAAAAGGTGGCAGGATCAATAGCCCAACTAAAGCACACCTATACCAATGCACACAGCATGGGAAACAAACAGGAGGAGCTGGAAGCCATTGTCCAGCAGGAAAACTATGATATCGTGGCCATCATGGAAACACGGTGGGACAACTCACACAACTGGAGTGCTCCACTGGATGGCTGCAAGCTCTTCAGAAGGGACAGGCAAGGAAGGAGAGGCCGTAGGGTAGCCCTGTATGTCAAGGAGTGTTTTGATTGTCTAGAGGTTAATGATGGTAACAATAGGGTTGAGTGTCTGTGGGTAAGAATCAGTGTGAAGATCAACAAGGCAAACATTATGGTGGGAGTCTGTTACAGAGTTATGACCTATGGAAGAAGGGGCAGGCCACTCAGGAGGACTACAGGGATCTTGTGAGGTTTTGCAGGGAGAAAATCAGAAGGGCCAAAGCCCAACTAGAACTTAATTTGGCTACTGCTGTAAAAGAAAATAAAAATGTTTCTATATCTACATTAGCAGCAAAAAGAAGGGCTAAGGAAAATCTCCATCCTTTAATGGATGCAGGGGGAAACACAGTGACAAAGGATGAGGAAAAGGCTGAGGTACTTAATGCCTTCTTTGCCCCAGTCTTTAATAGTAAGACCAGTTGTTCTCTGGGTACCCAGCCCCCTGAGCTGGAAGATAGGGATGGGGAGCAGAATGAAGCCCCCACAGTCCAAGGGGAAATGATTAGCAACCTGCTACACCACTTAGACACCCACAAGTCTATGGGGCCAGATGGGATCCACCCAAGGGTACTGAGGGAGCTGGCAGAAGTGCTCACCAAGCCACTTTCAATCATTCATCAGCAGTCCTGGCTAAACGGGGAGGTCCCAGTGGACTGGAGGTGAGCAAATGTGACACTCATCTACAAGAAGGGCCAGAAGGAGGATCCGGGGAACTACAGGCCTGTCAGCCTGACCTCAGTGCTGGGGAAAGTCATGGAGCAGATAATCTTGAGTGCCATCACGCAGCATGTACAGGACAACCAGGTGATCAGGCCCAGTCAGCATGGGTTTATGAAATGCAGGTTCTGCTTGACTAACATGATCTCCTTCTATGAGAAGGTGGCCCACTTAGTGGACAAGGGAGAAACTGTGGACATAGTGTATCTATATTTTAGTAAAGCCTTTGACACCATTTACCACAGCATTCTCCTGGAGAAACTGGCTGCTCATGGCTTGGATGGGTGCACTCTTCGCTGGGTAATAAACTGGCTGGATAGCTGGGCCCAAAGGGTCCAAATGGTGAATGGAGTTAAATCCAGCTGGCTGCTGGTCACAAGCAGTCTTCCCCAGGGCCCAGTATTGGGGCCAGTTCTGTTTAATATCTTTATCGATGATCTGGATGAAGGGATTGACTGCTCCTTCAGCAAGTTTGCAGACGACACCAAGTTGGGTGGGAGTGTTGATCTGCTTGAGGGTAGGAAGGCTCTGCAGAGGGATCTGGACAGGCTGGATCGATGGGCCCAGGCCAATTGGATGAGGTTCAACAAGGCCAAGTACCAGGTCCTGCACTTGGGTCACAACAACCCCATGCAACGCTACAGGCTTGGGGACGAGTGGCTGGAAAGCTGCCCCGCAGAAAAGGACCTGGGGGTGCTGGTTGACAGCCAGCTGAATATGAGCTGACAGTGTGCCCAGGTGGCCAAGAAGGCCAACGGCATCCTGGCTTGTATCAGAAACAGTGTGGCCAGCAGGAGTAGGGAGGTGATCGTGGCCCTGTACTCGGCGCTGGTGAGGCCGCACCTCAAATACTGTGTTCAGTTTTGGGCCCCTCACTACAAGAAGGACATTGAGGTGCTGGAGCGTGTCCAGAGAAGGGCGACGAAGCTGGTGAGGGGTCTGGAGCACAAGTCTGATGAGGAGCGGCTGAGGGAACTGGGGTTGTTCAGTCTGGAGAAGAGGAGGCTGAGGGGAGACCTTATCGCTCTCTGCAACTACCTGAAAGGGGGTTGGAGAGAGGTGGGTGTTGGTCTCTTCTCCCAAGGACAAGAGAAAATGGCCTCAAGTTGCACCAGGGGAAGTTTAGGCTGGATATTAGGAAAAATTTCTTCTCTGAAATGGTTATCAGGCATTGGAACATGCTGCCCAGGGAGGTGGTAGAGTCACCATCCCTGGAGGTATTTAAAAGACTTGTGGATGAGATGCTTAAGGACATGGTTTAGTGGTGGACTTGGCAGTGTTAGGTTTACTGTTGGGCTCTATGATCTTAAAGGTCTTTTCCAATCTAAATGATTCTATGATTCTATATGATTTACCTAACTTTTTAATGTGTTTGCTGATAGATTTCAGTACAGAAATGCAAAACACAGCCTTTAAAAGAAGAGTAATCCAGGAAGATACCAATCATCAAGCAGCCAAAAAACAAGTAAGGTTCAGAAACACATTACCTAGAATTGGCAATACAGCATCATCCAGATACATACTCTCTGGCTTCAAACAAGCCAGCTCTGGATTTGAAAGATAAAAGCCACTCAGGTGAGAGCCAGACCCTGCATACATCTATACTGGGGAATGTGGGAATACACATCTGGAGCTGCAAACTATTCCCCATTTATTCTAACAAGTCAGGAAGAAAGCTGGGCTGGCAGAGTCTACCAAGGTCCTCTCTCTTTCCTGGGGGGTATGGAGAGGCAAACCAAAACGCTAACCCCTCCAAGAGTTTGTAGGGAACATATTTGCTGCGGCATTAGATGTCCTGTAAAGCAAACCAAGTCCAGAGCTTAGACGGGACCACCAGCATAAATTAGTTCTGCCACAGCCCAGCATTAACACTACTGCCTTGTCTCCAGCTTTGGTACTACTGTTTCTGTGCTGCACTGCTCTGGAGGGTTTAGATGCATCCTTCATGGGAAAAGCAAGGAGGCAGCTCCACATTTCTCCTACTAGGATGAAAAGGAGTTTTGCTCCACTTCCACCAGACAATGCTTGATATCAAAGTTTCATAACTACTTTCTTGGGACCTTTTGTAGCACCTCAGCTCCAACTGCAAGTAAAACAGCTATTTCACAACATGTTTTCCATACCCACATATATTTTCGCCTTACCCTTCCTTTCTCTGGAGCACAGCAGTGTGCATTAAAACTAAGGAATGCATCTCCTCTTTGAACTTTTGTGTTTGTAGCTCTTCATCCACAAAAAAATTCAAGCAGGCAATAAACTTTTCTCCCTCCATGCCATTACTTGTAATGGTAATCTGTTCAAGAAATTGTTTGCTGCTGCTGAAATCGCAATAACCAGTTCATTTGCAGCAAGGCAGTCATATTCAAACATAAAAGGCAGTAGAATGCAACCTCTTGAGACAGTACTATATTAAAGTTACTAATAAAGGCCCCAACTGTTTTTCCATTAGAAGTACAGCAACTCTTTCCACTCAATTCAATGCAATTTGGATTGGGCCTAAGCTACTCCTTTGAAACATGGGGTCAAACTTTCATCATGTACCCTGGGAGAAGCCTAGTAATTCTACCCTGGGTCTCCTTTCTGTTGGGCTTTAACTGATTTTATATTCTTTTCATCTCAAAAGAATTCAGCTGTATGGTTATAAGAAACAATTTTTCTTAATAAAAATAAGAACACATTATAATCAGAAAAAAGTAAGCAACTATAGAAAGCTGTATAGTTTTGAATCTTTACTTGATTTACTTGTCCTGGCCAGGATAAAGTAAATCAAAACCTGTACGCAAGTTCAGCAATTTATGGCTTGCTCTTTCCCCTTTACTTTGAAGCAAACAAAAGAATGCTATTAGAAAAGGAAAAAAAATCTCCCACAATTCAATATCAAAATTTTTGTTAAAGTTCTGCAATATCATCCTATTTTTCTTTAGAAAATTTCTGTCAAAGCCAAGAAGTCATCACTTAGTGCAGTAATCGGGCATTGCTATACTTCAGCTATTCTGCCTTCCAGAATGGTATTGTTCAACTGACATTCAGAAGGAAGATAACAAGTCAAAAACCAGACATCCTTGCTTCAGACATTGAACTCCTATGCAAGGTGTAGACGAACCTGCAAAGAACAAGAGGGAAAGGAAGATAACTTCTGCCTTAAGTTAGAGAAGCTACCTATGACTGGTGACCTACTCCACTGTGCATGGGCCAGAAGTACAATGATGTTGATGAATAAAGGGAAAAGCATACTTCTTGAAGTCACAAAATGGCTTTCTTTCCTAAGCTAACAGGCGAGTCACAAAGGAGCTATTTGTTAAACGCTCACTTTGCTTCACTATGTTTTCACTTCAATCATGCAGAACTGTGTCAAATCACTTTCAACCCAGTGGGTCAGCACGCAGAAGTTATTTCAGCAGGTTCAGGTTCCGCTGACACACCAACTGATTTTCACTTCTGCAAGACAATTGATTTTTCTTTATGCAAAGAATATTTGCAAGAAGGGAAAAAATAAAAGGCCAAATTATCTCCTTTCTGGGTTATATAGAAAGAGAGAAAACGTCAAACTTACCAAGGTCTATGAAGGTCCTTCTACATTACAGAAAACAAAAATGCTTATGTACATGAAGAAATGTAAAGTATGAATATGAAGATGTAGGGGAGTAATGACAAAGGGGGGGCAGGAAATCACAAGAACCACCCATGTATTTACAGAGAGAGAAAAAGAAAAGGAAAAAAGATGACAATTTGTCCTTCCTGGATGACTGTGGAAGGAATATTAAATTTATGTGAATGTAATTCTTCTCTTATAGAGGATACCAACAGGCCAAGAAAGCACTGAGTAACTGCAGCAGTGTTCCAAATAAAACTGGAGATACTGGAGGTTCCCATACCTTGGGCTTCAGGCAAAAGAATAAGAATAAAGGCAGATGTGTAGCATCCACTTATAGTAGACATAATGCAGGACCTCCTAAGAGAGCTAAATCAGTAGATACACAACTTCTCCTCTCTTCTTTTTTAAGCCTTGGAAACTCAAATTTTTCTGCAAAAAGTTCCAAGTTTCTCCACTGACACCAAGGACAACTTGCTGGTTCCTCTCTAATTGCAGCTGGTAAGTTTAGTCAAAAGTTACAGAAAAACAATTTAAGGAAAGTATATTAATAGACCTTTATCTAATCAATGCAAGGATTTTCCACAACGCAAAACGAAAGGGAAGGTGGTCTAGCCAAAAAACATAGGGGGAGAGTTATCATAAGAATCTTGGCTTTAAGGGGTAGCCAACATAACTGAATGATTGAGAAGCTCTGCATCAGCATGTGCAAGTATTGTTGGGGGATGCTGGATGCATCTATATTAGCAGCTTAATGCATTGAAGGTATTCTTTTAACAGCAAAAAGTTTGCCTTGCATCTATACTTGGTGTCACATGGTTTGTACTCAAGCACACCACTAGCACACTTGAAGTACTTTATCCCCTGGTAGAACTCCGGTTGAAGTCACATAGGAGATTGCATCTAGAATACCCAGGCTGTCTCTCTCCTGTACCACATCAAGACGATCTCACCCAGTCTCTCTACCCTTTCATGATTTTCTCCATCTGCAGTATACTCTCTTCATGCAATCCAGCTCCTCACTAGATCTTTGTCATGCCCTTCCTTCAAGGCCACCAGATCAGTCCCTGTCCTTTGCTCAGCCAGAACTCCCTTCTATGATCCTCATCTTATCTCAGTCCTGCCTCCACTCCTGGTTAGCCATACAGACAAACACTACTTACTTACTACTTAACTAACAACCACTCTCACCCACCTGCCCAATTCCTAGCTCTTCTGAAGTTTAATCCTCTATGTTTAATTCATATTGATGTGCTAACTTATTTTAAACAACACACTCACTAGGAAACATGACAAAAAAATTCCTTGATCTCAGTTCCTCTGGTTGTATTGGTTTGACCCGTCCAATTCAGAGTAGCAATTTCAAGGAAAGTCCTGTCTTGAGGGAGGCAAACATCCAATACATATGTAATCTTTTGGAAATGTAGCTGCTAAAATCTAATAAGACTTGACCAAGAATGTGTGAAATGTAATTTTTCAAATGTTTATAACTTTGCCAAGTGTGGATGGATTTCCACAGGCGTAGTAAAAAAGCATATCCATGCTATAAACTTCAAATCCCTCCACTACACAGAGAAATCCTAGATGTTCAGGAAGAAAACATAGCCAGACTTTTCATGTCAGCAAATCAAACTAATATTGCAAAGATGTTCACTGAAAGTTTGCCAGTTCCATCCAAACAGTAAACTGACAACCTAAGAGTTTCAAGTATTAATACAAAAATAAACCCCAATGCCACAGAATAAGAAGCTTTTGAAATCCTTAGCCATAAACTTTAAAAATCTCTATTTGAGGTACTGCAAAAGGCTTTGCAATTTTTTTACCCCTGAAGAAGCAAACTTACAACACATTTTAATGCCGAACACAAACCTCACCAGCTCCACCACACCATCTGGTACCCTGAAAATTACATGGTTGGCTTTAAGAAAGCCCTGGGATTTTATCTTCTCTTTTTCACCTGTTGGCACACATTACTGTCACATTATTGATTTTTTTCCCACCATCATGAGGACTAGCATCTTACCACTTGTACATTACACCTGAAATTTTCCCAGTAAATATTTGCTTTATAGAGCTGGGGCTTTCATTAAGCAACAAATATTCATAAGAACTGAAACAAAACCCAGAAGTGGTTGGCTTCATACTATCTTATGAGGATGCTCTGGTGGACCAAAAAGTATATAACCCGATAGCACTTACTTATACCCATATAGAGAATGCTAAAATTTGGAGACTGGATGAAAATTGTAGAGCAAATGAAGTTCAAGAGGGAAAGCAATAACATCATAAGGCCTTCAGGATAGACTACAATACTTAGTTTTAGAATGCCTTGCTAGACATTGAAGAAAGGCGTTTAAAGTTATCTGTGTCATGGATCATGTGGGGAATGTTTGTTCAAAGGAACAAAGGAAATATAAGACACAGTGCAGCCACAGCATGGCATGGATGCTGTGGCATCAAATAACTTTGCAAAAATATACAGTACCTAATACAAAACTAAAAGAAGATGAAATGAAAGAAGAGTCACAGACATTTGATGAGGCAGGCAATACAGTCACACTGAGGTATAACTTCAGCATTTCATACTTAAAAGCAGCCACAAATCCTACAGTGAGAGCACAAACAGTTTTTACTACAAGTCCTCTGAGCTCTCCTTTGGAGAACAGTAGTCACAAAAGCTGCGTGCCCTCCTTGGCTGCGTAACCCCAAATACAACTACCATGCTAATATTTCTGTAAGTTGTCTTTGTTGTAAAAGCTATTTCTACTTATTAATGAGTCCTACTGGAGGTCATCATTTGGAAAGGAAACAGGCTCTAGAAGAGGAGTGGAATTCTTTAAAGCATCAAGACTTGTTGAGGTACAAGCAACAGATCAACAAAGTCTTTGCTGCTTAGTGGCCCCATTAATAAAAGAAATGTCTACCATAAAGGACTCCTCCTAATATGAAGTCCATCTCTCTAGCATAAGCAGTGCTGTGTAGCACAATCCCTGCATCAAAAGAACAAGCCCAAGCATGCTAACAGAACAAGTTGCCATCTGAACAATATTGCAGACACACTGACTATGTTAAAGGTCAAACAGGCCCACTGTGTAAATAAGACTGATTATCTTGTTGGTTCATACTTTCCTGTTAATTTGAATATATTTTTACTGAGCAAACGGCTTGCACAGATGCAAAGCGAGCCTGTAACTTTGCAAGCAACAGGCATCCTTCCTGAGCATGACACCTCACTGAAGCTGCTCCTTCCCGTAAGACGAAACAATCAAAATCCAAATCACTCCATTTCTCATATATGCAGTTCCTACGACTGCTAGCCAAGCCCACAGGCTGTTTGACTGCAACTTTTTTTCTAGTGACTGAGAGCATAAATTATATTTTGGTCATTATTGTAGTTCCAAATACCTCTCTGGGTTGAATTCTCCTTTTTCTTAAAAAAAGTAGAGTATATTTCAAGCTTATGGAATATATTTATCTGATCTTCAGTACTGCCCAGGTAAAAGCAACAGATCTTAAAAATATTACTGGAAAAAGGACATGCAAGATTTATGGAAATAATCTTGATAAGCTCAGGTCTCTGCAGACTAACATTAAGTTAAAGATATGCCAAACTTAGGAAAGAGACCAGTGAGAATAATTGTTAGTAAACCACTGAAAAGGTTCAGTTGAGTTTTGATGGCAAAAGATTTACGATGATCAATTACAGTGAAAACTGGAGGCATTTATGCCGAGGTTTATAACCATAACAGCAGCAGCTAGCTAGGGAGCTATTAGTTAAGTAGGGGTAAACCCAGGGCAAATGCTCTCTCTAATGCTGTCTTTTGTACAGTGTTGTGCAATAACAATTTTAATGCACAAATCCAACTTCTCTGTTTAAGAATGCAAGTACTGTCTTTGCCAGTCTTTCACTCCATGTGCTGCTGATCTTATATTCACCGCTACTGAGCACAACCTGCATCAGAAGATATCTAGCTGCATTCCTAGTATATTGTACCAATAAATATTAACTCCTCTACCCCTCTAACTCCCACAAAACAACTCTGCATGAAACATATTAACATATAAACAATTATGACTAGCATTTATGAGAAATTAGGCTTTATTCTATAAAGTCCTGATATCAGACTAAAAAATTAAGATGAAGTAGCATTCTGCCAGTTAGAACAACCAGTTAATTTCATTTAAAGTGAACTCTTGGAGTATTTTTTTTTGTGAAGGGCTACAAGATTACTGTGATGAGCAGGTATATTTTCTGGCATTAACTGTTTTGACATATATTCGGTTATCTCTAGATACAGAACTATCCTGTTAGATAACAAAATAGGCAAACCTTAACCTTCATCTGTCTACAAGACCACCTTTCCTCTCTTTAATAGGTTTTTTTTTTTGGTAGACTACATTTCCCTCAGAGCACTTCTACACAAGTTGTGATTTGAAGTAAATCCTTTGCCCGACCTGAAATAAGAAAGCAATTTAAAATAATTAAAGAAAGAAATAATCAGTTATTATTGAAGTTTAAATCAGAGTATCTTATTAGGAATGAAGTGCTATCTGGTCACCTCATAGACAGGCACAAACAAGTGACTAGGTCACTGTGAAGAGGGAATGTATTTTCCTAGTCACTTGCTGCTTGCTTGCCAAAGGAACAAAGGCTACAGCTTCAAAATAAACCTACTCTTTAAAACCATAGCTTTTAGGACAACTGGTGCTCAAGCAATCCCTTTCAGCAAGAGGACAAAGCATGTGAGATTTTACAGAGGCTGCGTACAGCTCACACGGGGTGAAAGGCAGTCCAAAGTTTGTGATTCTGTGTATCGATTTGTCATTCCCAGGGCCAATGGTGAAAGCCAAGTCATAAAATAACATGATTAATTTATAACTACACATTCTGTTCCAGTGGTGGAAACAGCGGCAGAACAGAAGAGCACGAGATGAACAAAGTCACTACGAGGAAGCATTTGATAGCGAGGTTTTTCCTTAGCTACTTCACAGTCTCCGGGAGCTTATGAGGCAGCATAAGGCCTCCATCAAGAACTGTTTTCTCTTGGAGCTTACCTTGAGCACACGTCTACCCTGTCTCTGTCACCAGAGATGGCTACTGGGCCTCTCAAAGCAGCTGTTCCAGGCAAATTCCTTCTTTTATAGAAGGACCTTACTGCTCTTAGCTTGCCTCTTATCAGAGCTTGTATCTTCACCCTCTGTAATGAAATTTTGGGTAATTATTGGAGGAGACTACAACAGCAGCTACGTTTAACTCCAAAGAGGCTGGAAATACTACACTAGACTTCTACTTCCTGATGCATTGCGTCTGGAAAGCTGCCCCGCAGGAAAGGACCTGGGGGTATTGGCCAACAGCCAGTCAAATATGAGCCAGTGTGCCCAGGTGGCCAAGAAGGCCAACGGCATCCTGGCCTGTATCAGAAATAGTGTGGCCAGCAGGAGTAGGGAGGTGATTGTGCCCCTGTACTCGGCACTGGTGAGGCCGCACCTCAAATCCTGTGTTCAGTTTTGGGCCCCTCACTACAAGAAGGACATTGAGGTGCTGGAGTGTGTCCAGAGAAGGGCAACGAAGCTGGTGAGGGGTCTGGAGCACAAGTCTGATGAGGAGCAGCTGAGGGAACTGGGGTTGTTCAGTCTGGAGAAGAGGAGGCTGAGGGGAGACCTTATTGCTCTCTACAACTACCTGAAAGGAGGTTGCAGAGAGGTGGGTGTTGGCCTCTTCTCCCAAGTGACTAGCGACAGGACAAGAGGAAATGGCCTCAAGTTGCACGAGGGGAGGTTTAGGCTGGATATTAGAACTGGAACAGTCTGCCCAGGGAAGTGGTTGAGTCACCATCCCTGGAGGTATTTAAAAGATCTGTAGATGTGACACTTAGGGACATGTTTTAGTGGTGAACGTGGCAGTGCTAGGTTTACTGTTGGGCTCTATGATCTTCAAGGTCTTTTCCAACCTAAACAATTCTATGATTTTGCCTCACACCACCCTGCCTTTGAACTACAATTAGTCTAGCCCGATGCAACAAAGCAGAACCTGCTCCTTTCTGCAACTCAGTTTCTATGAATCCTTGGTAATTGACCGTGAAGCAAAAGATTAATCTTTTTCAACTCTAGAAAGCTAAAATTCAGGTATCTAAATCAAAGCTGGTATGTAATGTAATTCTTTATTACACCAATTACTAACAATGAACAGATTCTTATCTTACAGTTTGGTGTCCTAAAAGTCTCAGCGCATTACAATGACAGTCTCAATTGGGCAAAGCAGAAAGTTTCATCTGATAAATCAAATGTCAGTCAAGCCTACAAGAACAGCAACTTTTACTTTGTGAGGAGACAAAGACAATGGGATCATAAATCCAGGGGAATTTTATTGATCAAACCTTTCCAAGAAAACCACTTGTCACTATTTGCTATATAATACAGGCTTATCCATCAGAAAGAGGCTGCTTGGCCAATTCCTTATCCCTATTCTCTAGTTAAACTACTTAAGAGTAAAATGTACAATAGCTATTCAGATCAGGTAATAATAAACAGCAAGCAGTAAAAAAAACCAAAAAACATCAACAAAAAAGTCATGTGGCCTAAAATGCATTAAGAATTATGGTATTTAACAATACCATTAGACAGCAGTTGATGATTCTGTCCAGCTGTGCCCTGGAAAAGCTAAAGTTAATAGTACAATTAATTTTCTCTAAACTAGCGTAATACGAGGTTCACACAAGACCTTGAAAAGGGTAAAAATACTGTGAATTGTATTGGCAAGTAAAAAAGAAAAGGCCATTCGCTTATGTGAGACATTTAAGCAACTTGGCTTCCTTTAACAGCAAAAGATGAGACTAATCTTTCTCAACTCTAGAAAGCTAAAATTCAGGTATCTAAATCAAAGCTGGTCACCCTGAGTTCACCTACTCATCGGTGGAGAGCATCAGGCACTTCTGAAGTGTTATCTGTCAGATCTGCCTTAACTACTTACATGAGCACGTCCAGGGGCTGACAGGGAGAAAAGACAGACAAAACAGGTTGAACAGGGAGGCACCTAATTCAGCTAGTACAAACAGGGAGAGGATAGAGGTGCGCCTTTAATATCATTCTTCAGAAAGTCTTAGGCATTCTTTTCTATACTCAGGTTTCATACATCAGCACCTTCCATAAAACCAGACACTCAACAGTCTCCTTTCAAGAAAGCCCAGGAGTCATCATTTTGTTTATAATTATAGCTAGTTGCCCCAGGTTTATCCAACAGTTTCTCAGAGCAGTATCTGGGCAAGTACTACAGCTAACTTCAAACACTTGAGTGAAAAATGAGAAGGTTGGGTTTGCAGTCTCCTCAAGGGTTGTTTGATGCACCAGTAATTAAAAATCAGAAATAGGAAGTATAACTGGACTCTAAGACTCCCCAGTCACAGGTGAACAACTTATCCACTATCTTAATTGCTCTTTTTCTGATTCACTTGGATTTTTCTGCAAGTTTATGACAAATTAATCCCACTGAACAAGATACACTAGGAGCGTCCCTCCACCTTTCCCGCTTCTTAACCTCTCTCTACTTTACAAACAGTCAAGTAGGTATTTGAATCTCCTCCACCTGAAACAAGACTGCTGAAGAAGTGTTCCAATCCCTGAATTACTGTGTGAAAAGGAGAGGTAAGAGGATCACCTACTGCTTCAGCTCTGTTTTAAAACAGAGTGGTAGTCTCCACATACCCTTCAGTAGAAACCAATCTGGTGGAGATCTCCAAGAGGCTATATTGAACAAAGGCTGTTGGACAATGAGCTGCTCAGGACTCATGACCAGTCCTAATGGAAAGTTGAGACACCTCTCCTGTGAACAGCAATGGAAGAAGCCTGGAGAATGAGATCTTTGTAGTTACATTTCTATAACTGTCACATTCCTATATAAATATCTTTACGCATTATTCAGGTAGCCCTTTCACTCCCTTGCTCTGGAATGGCTTTATTTGTAGAGTTTCAGTAACTGTTGGTTGCACCCTTGCACCCATGAAATCTGACAGTTTGTTATGTATAGCTCGCATTTCAGTTTTAAAGAGAAACCATTTCAGCTGCTATCTAGAGTAGAACTTCACATGCATCTGGTCTGGCTTTTTAATACAATATTCTACCATTAAAAAGAAAACATCAAAACAAGAAAATATTTCCTGCTTCAATAAAGTCAAATGTATATTGCTGTACATTAACAGCTATTGCAAAGTGAGGTTATATTATAACCAGCCAGGTATTAAAAAATCCTCCTTGTAATAACCATAAAGATATTTACAAACTAAAACTGAACTCTAGTTAGCACTGTTCCATGACATTTCTGCAAAGCAAAAAAGTTATGACAAAATTTTATTATCTTCTTCAGAAAAAGGCCTGTTTTCATTGAAGATAACTGTAGACTATTCTTCACTGAATTAGATCCCAACAGACAAGGAACAGTCTTGCAAAATTTGTGTCAGAGAGTAAAGTTCAGGATATTAGTTGTGAAGACACCAAGATCAGAGGTATCTCAGTACTTCCCAGCACCTCAGATATCAAATACCTTGTGAACACAGGGCTTCAAGGTTACATCAAAATTTTGAGTGCAGAGCCAGACAACTCCAGAAATCTTTACCGACTCAGGACTAGAAGTGTTCCTCTTTCGTCTCCTTAGTTCAGATTTTAATAGTGATCCATCTACAGAGATATTTCACATAAAGAAAGCCTGCCAGCAACACCGCGCCGAAGTTTTCCTACTCGATTTAGAACTCAAAGCAAATTAACACTCAGCTGAGGACTTCCTACCCTTCCACCTACCGCCTGGTGCTGAACCCGTGTACTCCACTTCAGAGTACTAGCGGTTCACACCAATGTGAGTATCATGCCATTTTCAAGAAAAGGAAATAATGTGACCTAACTTACGTTTTCATGCACATGTAGGTTTCAGTACCTTTTAGGTTAGCCAACAAATACAAAAATCAGAGTTCGTCTAGCACTAATTTTTTTGAATTAACAAATGTCACAGGTGCACAGTCTGCCTGCACCATGACTCACTAATGCCAAAGGACACGAAACTAAACATCACGTCTCTGGAATATTATGAAAATAAATTTTAAAAGAACAAAGCAAACCAAACACTCATCTAAAAAGAAGAGATAAATAAATTCAATTAATGTGTGTCCATCTTTTCCTGTTTACTTCCATCATAACAACTACATTTTAAGCTTTTTGAAGGCTCAGCAACAGCCCCAGCTTTACTATCATATCAGTTTAGGACTTGGTCCAAGGGCAGCTTTGGGGAAAATCCTTTCCAAGTGCATTGGAAGTGTTTGTCTCGGTTAAACAGATTTTATTCTACACAGTCTCCCAAAGAATCACACTTTTTATCATGAAAATTCTGTTCATAACAAAAGTACTATACTTGTAAGATGAAAAACATATACATCCCAATCCTTTATGAAATACAGGCTGACTACAAAGCCTCCCAGTCTTTCCAGAACTTCAGAATAACATGAATTCTGACTCACAGATTCCAGTTTTGTGCATTACCATTGGGTAGCTAAAAAAGCAAGAAGTGAAAGCAACAGCAGAAATCCAGGGGAATACTACTCCAAAATAAAACCAAAAACAAACATACAACAGCCAAAAAACAGTGGCTCAAAAAAAATCTGTTCAACCAGCATGAGCAGAGACAACCTTGGAGAGCTGACAGGTTGCAAAGCAGATTGCTGGCGCTGTGTTTTTGCCTTGACAGAGGATAGGAATGGCAATTACGACACAACAGTCTCCCTCCAGATATTGCAAGCAAGGGTAAGTGACTTCAAAACAGACTTTAGCAAGTGTCAAGGTGTAGTCAAGACAAGCAGCAAGCAAGGATACGTTCAATATATTTTGAAGTCTCAATCCTCTAAAAATAATTTTATTTTACTTTAAAAAGAGGCATAAAGAAAGTTCCCCCCAGATACTCATAGAAAGGTGGGCTTCTCTGTAAGAAGATGGTTGTCTACATGTCTGTCTGGGAGCGTAGTAATTTATTTGAAAGTTTCATTTGAAGAACTTCATTTCACACTCCGTATTCCATTTCATGAGCAGTGCTTTCTCTTTCCCTCTAATCACCAAAAGTGCACAATGTTTAAAATTAGAAAAAAATCACCTGACATTTTAGCCAATCATGACAACAAAATAAAGCAGCTGGAATTAAGCCGTTGCAGCATGCAAACATCATCTTAATAACATACTCTTAATGTGTTAGGACCTCTTTTAAATGCCACGTTAATGAACAAAAGTAAAAAATCTGTGGTGTCCACTTAATCAACCCACACGTGTAAAGTAGCTGTGACAGAGTGTACAAGCTGTCATGGTATTGCAGTTTGAACCAGGCGAATGTGATTGTTTCAAAACATGTTTATTCATTTTTCCACATACTTAGCATGTATGGGAAGAGGACTGGGCACCCCATACTTCCAAATGGAGCTTTATGACAGTGCGAACTACAACGGCTTCATGATCCATAGGTTCCCTTATCACAGTGACTCTACAGCCATAGTCTGTTCTCCTAAGTCTGCCCGCAGTTTCTTCTCCAAGCCTTGAGTGCTGGTCTTCGCCCTGCTCAGACAACTACTTTGATTGCAACAGAACTACCCAGCCCCACAGCCCGAGTCACCTATCTTCTCCACCTTGGAGAGGTTTCCCCTCCATCCCATTTCAGTCTAGAACATTCACATATTCCCATAAAAATTAACCTTTTTAACCAGGATTTATTCCACTTATGCCAAAAACATTAAGTAAAAGCTGGTATAAGTCACCTCATTGTAGTGTTTAAGTATTTCCGCAGCCAGCTCAGGATTGTTTCCAGGATGAAATGAAAGACAATTTTGTTATTATCTTAGAGTATTTTGATTTTCTACATGGATAATAAAGCCAAATTTAAAAAGCAGGGGGGGGGAAATCCAGTGGATAGAAAGTGACAAACACATAAACAAACATTGCATTAAAGAAAATCCCCACAAGTCCTTAAATTCGTATACAAAGTGTGTGGCAATAAAATATATAATTATGCTAGTTTATGCACATAAATTTATGCACTCCTTATCACCTTAACCTGTTAAATATTTACATCCAAGTTAAAGTTACAGGACCACAGTGTTTTCACAGAAGAATCAAGTGCCATTTTACAACACTACCCTCCAGGTAAATCAAATCATTGATGTTCAGTCAACACATTCTTGAGGACTCTCAAATAGAAGCAGATGCTCTGTGAAATACACAAGGCAACATGAAAAGCAAATTAAGATATGACACAACTCCGGAGAGAGACATAATAAAAGCAACAACAGATAATGTTCTCTCTACCAATTGCTAAAGATGATAAACCAGAAGTTAGGTGGGAATCTTTTGCCAGACCCAAATTTTAAGACTCTTAAAAGGAACAGTAATGCCTCAGGAGAAGAATCATGATTCTACACGCATATTTCAGGAAAAAAACCCCAAAACACCAAGCAAAACAAAATGAGCTCAGAAAACAAGCAGCACAACCAACAACAATCAAATTGCCTCTCAATGCACACAACATACTAATACTTTTAGCAGTATCACAGCTGATATCATGAAAGCACTGACAAGGGAACACAACCCCAGATTTTTACTGTAGAAAACATGTACTTGAGCATTGCCAACATACAATATGCTTGTGACCCTCAGGACCTCAGCAGGAAGTCTGCAGCCAGCTTAAAGAGAAGAAAAAAAAGCTGGTTTTCTTTTCTCACCCTGTCTGGCAAGGTAAATTCTTTCAATAATGGTGAAGACTGCATTAGAATTGGAAGAACACTTGAAAGCACAGCTTTGCAAGAGAAATACTAAGGAGAGAGACGGAAATGGGGTACAGCACTGAATTAACATGCTGAAAGCAGCAATGACAGCATTGAGGAACGCAATGCTTAGCCATGCTACCCAGAGAGTATTTCTTTAGATATAAAGAAAAGTGCTGGGAGATGGTAAGAGAACCAACCAGATTCACAACAGGCTTTTAAAGGAACCCACACCAGAAAAAAGCTTTTCCATATCCCTCTTGAAAAGTGCAAGGTTTTTTCAGACACTAATGCATGAAAAGTATTTGAGAGCTAAGTATCATTTACATTATTAAAGTACATAGAAACAGCTGAACCATTTTACATAAGCGAGGGCAGCTCCACATGTGAAAGCAAGTCCAACCAAGAAAAGTAATAATTTAAGACTAAAGACAGTGTATGGCAAGTATAAATCTCAACATCTAGACTATTTTGAGTAAAGATATAGTATTGAGATTTATTTGATAATACAATCTGTGCATGCTTTCTATGCTATCTGTTAGGGTCTATTACTGATCAATGTTAGAGATTTCCTTTGAGTGTGCATTACCGGTCTAATGAGTCTGGTTTCTTCAGAGGGTTAATCTGTCACTTACATAGATAATGAAGGGATTTTAAATGGGAATTTTATTGACCTAATTACTAATAAAAGTCTTAGTGCTGCAAATGTACATCGTACTTTATAAACAACATAAGATGTGTTCCAGTCTAATGGTACTGATAGAGATAAATACATTTAGAAGATTTTTTTAGAAGTTGAATTATTTGTTAGATATGTAGCTATGTTTGCACAGAAGATTCAGTCAATCTTTCCTAGTGATTAGATCATTGCTTCAGTAAATGATCTACAAAGACTGCAAAGTCTCTAGCAGCCATTTTCTGCCGCATACATGCAGCCTATTTCCTTAACATTTTATAAACTTTCTGTTGTGGGGAAAAAACAGTTTAAAGAATTTGAACTAATTTGTGAGCAGAATATCCTAATTACTTCCATAGCATAAACTCCATTCCTATTTCATGTATTGTTTGCATTTCTCTTTTCCAGTTCTTTATTTAAAGGATCATGAACAAGTTTGTTATTCCTAAAGGGCCGGAGTAAATTCAGTTTGACATATTCCACAGAAGCCTTTTATTTGCCCTTAAAGTTTTATTTGCTGTAGTGTTATGAGCACTACACAATAGTGTTGTTTGTCATCCGGCACAACTTAAAACAGAATAATAAGATGTTATATTGCTGCTAAGGAACATCATTATTTAAATTTTCATAATTACAATAATATGTGATAAACATATTCAGTGAATACAAAAAACCAAAACCAACTAACAAGATGAATTACAGTGACATAAGAGAAATTGAATTAAAAATTGTAAACCTTTACTAG
Organism: Gavia stellata; assembly: GCF_030936135.1. Taxonomy (NCBI): domain Eukaryota; kingdom Metazoa; phylum Chordata; class Aves; order Gaviiformes; family Gaviidae; genus Gavia; species Gavia stellata. Next base: position 13,017,469 of record NC_082597.1, on the reverse strand, counting down.
CATGTTCTGTATGAAAGCAAAAATAAATTATAAATAGCCAGTTTGACCTGGTTACCAAAGTTCTTAGATTCACAAGGAAGTTCTGCAGTTATCCCTAAAACACACAATGAAACAAAGTTCATTATTCCAGTTCATAGAATGGACATTACTTGCATCTCTGGGGGAAACAGGTTTCTAGAATAGAATAGGTTCATTTTAAATCAATACTTCAGAGTCAGCAACTGGACTGTGTTACACACTCATACATAAACATATGAGACATAAGGAAGTTTTGCACTTCCTTGAAAATTTTACATTGGTACTTTCTGGCTTATAAACTATTCACAATAGAAATATCCCAGCTGAATGCTCAGTGATCAAACATTTAATGTCTGTATGTCAGCTGTATACGCTACTTCATGTTATATACAGCAGCAATTCCTGGGAGTGATTTAATTCCTGGGAGTGGGTAGTTTTGGCTTAGAAAGAGGACTTAAGTTTATTTGGTTCAAGGACTGCAGAGACAGCACAGAAAGCAGATGGGTTCAAAGAAGATGGGGAACTAGTTAATCTTTGCCTCTTTCTTTCTCTCTTCTGTTGGCTGATGGAGTATAAACACAGCAGCTTTCAAAGGAAGTCTCATCAGATCCCATATTATGGGATATGCGGCATGTAACAGCTCAATCCCAGAACATTCCTGCCACCTACTGAAAACGGTAACTTCTTGTAAGTGCTTTTTGTACAGTACGTATGTGCTACCTATCATAAGGTGATCAAATAACTAAAGTAACCAGTAATGGCCTTTCTGGTAATGGGGACATCAATTCCAGGATACTGGTAGCAGCACTAGGACGCATATGCAGAAGTCTGACTCCTGGTTCTCTAGTCCAAATCTAGTGGATAAACACCGAGTAAGTAGAACATGTAGATTTACGTTATTACAATTGGAAGGTAAAATAACTATTTGCAGATAACTGTATAAAGGTGTGCTTTACAGAGATAAAACCCATAACTTAGAAGTCTCAAAGCCAGACCTACCATACTGTCCCCACAGCAGCAGCCTGGTGTTGGTGAGAAAACTAATAGAGTACTGCCATGCAATTTTATTTCAGTCCTTAGCTGTGTTCTTCTCTTTGACTAGTGCTGAAAAAACCCCACATTCTTCTCTCTAAAATTTCAAGTTTATACTACCGGACAGATGTTCCTCGAGGTCTGTAAATGACTTCAAAACAAATAGAACAACCTGCATCGGACAATCATAAATGTAGGTAACATGAATTTGTTTCTGAAAGATGATAAAAGGGCTATGAAAAAAATGCTGCAGTCAACACAAGCACTCCAAGCTATGATTAACAGTTCACCTTTAGGCTTTGAAAAAATCCTCTATTTAGCACACATTTAAAGGATACATGGGTATGATGCAGACAGTCAGATATACTATTGCTTTATTAGCATTTAACAAGTTCTAGCTTCTCATACGCATATTTATTCAGTAACAATTTCAATTTTTCAGTAGGCTTTTCCAAATGCAATTGAGTTATCTTGTTTATATTCAAGTTACTGAATGTATGTATCGCTTTATATTGAAAAATAATCATCAATAAAAGAGTCCAAGTTAAAAATAATCTGCTTACAAAAAATTTTGGCAAATTTCACCATTTAAAAATACTTGTTTAAGTAGTTTATATCATTGATTCTCAACTCTATTTGCTATTTAAAGACCTTACCAAGCATCGCACATCAAAAGATGGAGAACATCGAAGCAGCAAAGCAGTAGCAAGAAATGCAACTGTGGCTTGAGAAACATTAAAATCTCCAGCTGTGGCAAAACAAAGTTTCAAACATTAGAATTATTTTTTTGTTTTAATCATGCTGTGTTCTATCTAAACTGTACTGAAGTAAGCAAATGCAGTGGATTAAACTGCCACATGATATTTAGGGATGGTGAAGTTTATGCTGCTCTTCAAGTGCTGATGTACTGTGGGAAGAAAATAAACAGTATTTCATACCATAAGTTTCTCAGCCAAGGAGTATTATACATTCAACAAGGACAGCAATAATTTATAAGATGTATCCATGAACTCACTCCATTTTTTATGAGATGTCACACAACAACAGATTTAAGAGTGAACAGGTACTTTACTGAACAGGTTTTGCAGGAAGACCAATGCAATTAAGAATTTTTTTTTTTTATTTGTTGCAAAGTAATGTCCTTAGGAACTTGTACTTTCAGTACAAGACTTTCTTACAAGGTAAGGACTGTTTCCTGCTCTGAAGAACTTTTAGTCCAACCGAATAAGATGGATAAGAACATTTAAGGACAGTGAATAAAGGAAAAATTTATCCGTTCCTTAAGCACAAGAAATTTGTTAGCACACATTACACAAAAACACCATGAAAAGGAGATGGATTTCTCCAAGTCTGTATGTACCATAACAACAGCATGGTCTTTCCCATCTACAAGCAAAAATTGCATATAATTAGAAATACTACACCTCAAAGAAAGAAAATGGGGAAAAAAGAAAAAAAGAAAGAAAAGAAAAATCAGAGACACTAACATTAGGTCTCAGCAAAAAGCAAATTACTACAACCTAGAATAATCCCAGAAGCCTCATTCCCCTGGCATTGACTTCACCAAGATGAATCCCTTTCCATTCAGAGCTCTAGTATGGAGAGATGGGTGTATGCGTGTGAAGAAGTCTGTGCAGAGTAAATCAATCTGTCAGGCAGTATCAAAGTACCTATTTAAGAATTCATGGGCTTTTCATGATTGCAGTTATATAACACAGACTACATTTCAACTCCTTAAGTGGCTCAAATGTGACTTGAGTTTTATCTGTAGACTTTTCTAGCCCATCCCTCAGCTCACAAAAGCAATGATTTAAAGTCTTTTCACCAATCAAATCTTTACGCCACATTAAAAATTCTATTAAAAAAAAGAGCAATAGCAACCTCAAAAAAGTGTAAGAAGGTATCGTGCTTAGTTTAAGTGCTTTTAATTATATTCCAGTTCTTGAAGTACAGGCTGAACACAGGAAAAAAAAAATCTTAAACTAATGACAGCTATCTAATCCTTTTCTTGGAAACTGAATTATGCACAGGGTTGGAATATTGCAGATTCCTAAACACATTTGTCTCCAAGTTTATGGTAGCACTTCCAAGTGAGATACCAAAAGGTACTTATACCTTCTGCTGGTTCCCCACCACAGACCAGATCAGACACCAAAGTCCTCTTTGAATGTTCTTCTGACACCAAGAGCACCTCCAAGATGTGCAGACTCTATATAATTAACTTATTGGAAGAGTGGCAGAGACCTCTCTGCTTCTCTTTCATGTCCTATGACAGCTACTGCAATTCAACAGAGAGAGAGGCATTTCCCTGGCTGTGATGCATCAAGAGGATCATGGCGACTCCTGCAGAGTTTTCTGGTGAAGAGCCCAAATGGCTAAAAGTCAGTAGGATGTGCATTATGATCTCAGGTAAATAATTAAAAAGCAGCTTGTAGCAGTAGAGACAAGAGAAATAGAAGTAGAAAACCCTCAGAACATAATTGTGTAAGTGTAGGATTCCTGAAGGAGATATAATTAAAATCCATCTAACCTATAAATCAAAGTTATGATCCTTCAACTACAATCAGACCTTTACTCACTTCCGTAACTAGTCTGTATAAACATAGTTTCCAGAATGAGATATTTTGTGGAGAATTTGATGTACTGCCTCTCTACACAGGACTCAAATTCAGTTGAGCCTTTAATATTAATACACACATCTGCAGATCAAAACTTCCCATTACTTTTACTATTAGGGGAGATATTTTCTGCCTCTATTAAAAAAAGTAATTATTATAGTGCTTATGCCTCAGTATTGATTTTGTACACTTTGTTAAAAACAACAGTTGAATTTACTTACAAGTGTGTCCTTAAAATAATTAAACTTAGGAGTATTCATAATCCAACCAGGAATAGCTGATTTTTTAATTATTCAAGACTTAATTTCTTCTTGATGTAGATTGCATATATCTCCAAAACAATGTCTCCAGATTGCCATGGAGAAAAGAACAAAACTTTCTCTTCATGAAAGACAATAACATAGAAGAGGATATTCCCTTTTTGGCTAAGCTTCAAGATGTTTCTGATTTTTTTGTTTCAGTATTTATACTATTTTTAACTCAGCAGCAAAGACAACTTTTATCATCTTACCCATTCCAATTAGTACTTCCCTAAACAGAGCAATACTGAGACACTCTTGGCAAACTTTTACATGCATTTCATCAAATATATATGGGTAACTGCTTGAACATTTGATTCTACCCCAGGAACAACATGAACATAATTGCACTGTAGTAAGTGCCAGAAACCTTATCTGCCAGTAGACTAGAACAAAAAATAAGATTTTTCAATTTGCATGAAATCACATACCTTTCCAAAACATTGTGCCTCCTGGCACAACTTTTGTATCTCCTCTCTCCCCTACTCCCCAAAATACAAGTTAATCAATGCCATGTCCTCCAACCCTAAATTCTTCCTAGAGCCCCACTGCTCACAAATTAACTCCACCACTACTAACCCCACAAGAACCCACTCTGCAGCCTCTGCTTTTTCACAGACATCCACACACACACCTCTTCCTCCATCAGCCCCAGGATGCTCCCTCTTTACCTGTATTAATTGAGAATCTTCGCTGCCTACCAGGCAAGTTTCCAAGAGTGCTTTACCTCCCCCAGCCTCAACAGAAGACAGGAAAGATACAGAGGGTCAGAAGGACTGGATACTGATAAAGCCAACAAAGCCATCAGCTGTTTAGCCAAGTTCATTAACAGAGGGTTGAGTAATTAATTAACTACCCACACCTTTGTGCATACTGACTGAGAGGAAACCACCGCTGAACAGCAGCTGGCATCCTGATCAGCCTCCCGCCCAGGGAGTATGGCAACAGAAAGGCCAACCATCAGCCAGGGTGTTGGCTTCACACCCTAATTAAGGTGGTAATGAAGGCAAGTAGGCTGCAAACTCTCTTGCTGTATTACTCCAGGCTTGCTTTCTACTATCTTCTGAGCTTCTTATGTGTTACATTCAGAAGGCCAGCTTAAAACTTATATTGCCATTTGCAAAAACCTATTTCTATTGAAGGGAATACCAAGAGGAGATTTCTATCTGAGCAGGGAGGTGAGCCTATAAAGTCACTTGAAGTCCTAGATAGTGATCCACTGCCTGCTTTCCAGAAACATGTGAATTCATTAGGTACTTCCCCAGTTAGCCTGAAACTTCCTTGCATGCTTAAATTTAACCACCCAAGTATACCTGAATGTGATGATTTGAGGATACTGGCATTCCTCCTTGCAAATTGGCAGTGTTTTTATGCTCCCAGATATTCCCTAAGCAGCCCCTCCTGGGCTCTCCTCAGCACGCCGTGAAGCAGGGCAGCTACCCCGAGCAGCCAGAGGTGAGTGAAGCAGCCCTAAGGGAAAGCACAAGAGGAGGTCTCACTTTAGCCTATTACTTTGGGCACATATCATCACTGAAAAGGGGGAGATCTAGGCTTTGCTTCTTGGACCAGCTTGATGTTTTTATACAACAGAATCAGATTTCACAGAATGATAGGGGTTGGAAGGGACCTCTGGAGATCATCTAGTCCAATCCCCCCACCAGAGCAGGTTCACCTAGAGCAGATTGCACAGGAATGCATCCAGGGAGTTTTGAGTATCTCCAGAGAAGGAGACTCCACAACCTCTCTGGGCAGCTTGTTCCAGTGCTCTGCTACCCTCAAAGTAAAGAAGTTCCTCCTCGTGTTTAGGTGGAACTTCCTATAACCAAGTTTGTGCCCGTTAACTCTCGTCCTGTCACTGGGAACCACTGAAACAATAATGTAATGCAAAACACACAGAAGTTCCAGGGAGCAATGACTATAACCTTAATTCATACAGAAGTCCAGGGCTCTGCATAGTGATTTTAAGATTACTGAAAATTAGCTGTCTTTTCCTTGTTCCTTTTCATGGGTTCCTTAAAAGTCCATAGATCCCTATGGTTTGCAAAGCAACCTTATTAAAATGCACAAGGTGGTTGCTGGCACACTACTACCCGCTGCAGAAAAGGGTTGCACAGACTGGATGCCAAATGCATTCCTCTAACATTTCCTATTGTTTCCCTCTACTTTCAGTGAAGGTGGTTGGTACTTAATCAGATTGAATAAGTCTCTCAAGGTGCTGAAAAAGCTCATCCAGTCCAAGGAGAGTAATGAGTATTTAAATGAGGCAGGCTGGATCCTGTAGATCTTCAGAAGTGCCTCTGTTGAATGCATAGGGGGAAAACCAAAAGTATGGTAGGCAGACTGAACTGCTCACTGCGGCACTGGGCATTTACGCTCCTTGTGAAGCAGCTGGTTATTTAAAATAGCAGACTGAATTCTGAATTGCATTAGTGAATGAACAGGTTCATCAATGACTCATTTCAAAGAACAAAACCTGAAAATGAAAATAAAGTATAATTATTTTGAATTATGTCTTAAGGTAAGCAAGTATCAAAGTGTAAAAAATCTGAATACAAAGTGATTTACTGTAATAAAAAATAGCATTCACATCAGATCTGTCAGGCTCTTTTGGCAAGTGAGCTATCTAAGATGAAATCATTATACAGGAAAATCAAATCATTGTATCTGTTAACTGATGAAAATCATTCAAACATTGCATAAATTAATCATTACTTTAGTGCTGAAGGCGGTTTTTTTTAATGCATCACATGAACAGGATTTTACTGATTAATTGTCAGAGGAGACACAAAACATTTCCTGCCTGAAACAATCTGGAAAAAACTGAAAGTCATTTTATCAAGACCTTTATATTAATGAAACAGGAAAAGGCATGCATGTGACAAACAAAAATATCCTTCTGGCCTAGGGAAAAAAAAAATATAAAGAACAAGTTAGATGGTATGATGCCTGGGGTTAAAGAGAAATTTCTCCTCTGAGGCTTGCAGTTGTGTAACTTGCATACTGAGGGAACAGTAACACACTTTCATGAAGCATTTGGAAGTCGTTGTTGCAAGATGTTGAACGAGATGAATGGCTGAGCTGATGCACTGTGGCAGTAGTTGTCAATCTTGGAGTTTTGAATGAGTGTCAGGCAGTTTCAGCCACTGTCCTGCTTCCAAAATGCTAAAAAGGAGGGTGGTCTGCCTACTGAAAGGTTACGTGGACATACATGTGAAGAGAGAGGGGAGGATGAAGAGGAGGTATTTGGATAGGTAATCAACTGAAAACCATTATACTAATGATAAAGAAATCAGCTGATCTTTATCAGTGACCCAGATTCTGCCCAGTTGCCTGGATAGTTTGTCATTACTGATGGCCTCATTTACTTCAGGCATCCCAGGACAGATCTAGCTAGGAAGGGATCTGAACAGGGAAGGACGGTGCAGTGGTCCTGCAGGTCTGCAGGGGAGGGTACGCCATGTGCCAGTATGAAAATGGGAATCGGTACAAGGCAGAGAAAGCAAAGCGACCGTCAAATCTGACCTTGCTGGCAGCGTGGACCAGGTGGGCGGATGAGTCAGACTGACGGGGAGCTTTGTGTAAGCTGAACGTAGCAGCTTTCCATCTGCCGGGAGTGCTTTCACGTTCACAAATTTTCTAGGTACCTCGTGGAAGATGAAGCACTCAGGAGCCTGCGTGCTATAAAATTAATTTTATAAGCACACAAAAAAGCTATCAGTTTATTTATGAGTATTTTTGTTCCTCCTCCCCCCTTGGATTAAGGCTTTGTGCATATTTTGGTCCTTTGGGCACAGTGGTTTCCTTCCATAGTCAGTTCCTTCAGTTGCTCGCTGGGCTCTGCGAGGGCACAAGCAGGTCAAACCAGCCTGCCCTGAGTTTTGCTCTGCCCTGGAGAGACTGAGCTAGCTGATTTAAAGATAATGCCAAAATCTCTACCAAGAGCAGTGCTGATACGTGACTGCAGATGTATGGGGGGTGGCCCCACAGCAGCTCCAGGCAGTCCATCATGCGACATGGTTCCAGCTCTGCAGCTCCCCACAGCACACCACACCAAGCCTTGCAGCCGCCGTTAGAGGCTGCACCTAGCAAAGTTGATGGCAATGCTGCCTTGCACAGCAATGAGTGAACGATCAAACCCTCACACAGCAAGAGGAGAGCGGAAAAAAATCTTAAAAAGAAATAGGAAAACTGGCAGGGGGGTTATTAGCAGGTGTGGTAATTTATTCTCCTTCTAACTCTGTTTTTAAAATGGATTAGATTTCCAACTGCTGAGGTTCCTTTAACCCAAATTGGCAAAACAGACCACCAGCTGTGGGAAAAGAACTTACAAGTAGAAAACATCTAAAATATTGATAATGATATTTTTATATTTAAGGACTAACAAAATAATATGAATAAAATGTAAACAGTACGTGAATCCATTAACATAAAACATTCAGCTTTTGCCATATGCTGCACTAAAATAAGGGTAGTGTGTGTTTTTCTATCTAAAATTTATGAAATATCATTTCCCTGTCATTTGGTAGTATGAATTTACTCACAGAAGCTACTAAATAATGATAGCATATTATTCAAGCATGGCTCAGATCAAGAAAGGGCTGAAGACAAGAGCTGCGATCCAGGCTGGTTTTCTCAGTTCCTAGCAGCTGCTCCTTCTCCAAGTCCCTGCTGGGCTGCACCCTGCCCCTGCTGAGAGCTGCCTGGTTGACCAGGCAGCCGCTCTTCCCACGGCACTGGGTCCTGAGCTGAATGGGCATGCTGACGGTCTCTATAAGACCTGTGCAAGAACGCTTTTCAGTGTCAGATTCAGGCAATATGAGAAATCTCCCAAGTCACAGAGCATCACAATCTGTTAGGGGTCACAAGTCTGGAAATGTGCAAGGAAATTATTTCAGCAGCTGAGAAAAAACCTGTCAGCCTCTGATCTACACAAAAGAACCCTCTCCTGGGATAAAGATGACTTTGGACTGAACTCCCTCCTTATTCTGAGGTGAACAAAAGCCACATTTGCCAAGAGAGTGTGCGAACTGGCAGGCTGCAGGCCAGCCTAGGTGGAGAAATACCTTTGTGCTGTTGAAACTGAGGCATTGCACACGCAGGCAACCAAGCGTTGTGGGGACACAGGAAGCTAAGGCATGGAGGAACAGGCTCTACTTGAGTAATTAGGGAAATCACCTAGGAAGGGTAGTCTTGATCCACAGTGCCTGGTCTCAGGCTAGTTTCTATATTTTAACCAGTGACTATTATTTCATGTGAAATGCCTATGTCTGCACAGCTCACCAATGGATGCCAGGGCACCAGGCTGCAGGGTCGGGCTCTGTTTTGCTCCCTCAGTTCAGTCCTGTTCCTGTGGTAATGTTTGCTGGGCTGAGCAGAGCATGCAGGGGAGCGGGCGCCCACCTGCACCAGCCTGGCATGTGGTGGTTGAAGTTCTCACCTGGGAGATATGTAAGTGAGAGGAGGCTGCAGGAGGCAGCTCCCCTACTTCCCAGGAAGTGTTCACCCACTTATGGTAGCCTATAAAAGGCAGGTACTGTCAGGCTACTCCTATTTCCTTACAATGACAGCAGTAGGTTCTGCTCAATTGTTCCACAGAAGAAATCTGGAAGTGGTTAGAATCCAAACTCTGCTCTCTCCATGGACAGAGGCATCCCACTGCCGGATCAAATGACAAGAGATTAGCTCTTGCCAAGGGGTAGGAGTTCAGATACCCTTCTTGGACACTCCCTAACAGCTACTTTGTGGTGACTTCTCACTCAGCCTTAGGTGTTCAAGTTGCCTCTTCGAGCTTCCGGTTTTCCCCATTCAGTCTCCTGAAGCTTAGGCACCCAGTTCTCACTGCAGCATTTTCAGTGGGTCATTATGTCTATAGTGACCACTGACATACCAGCTTGTACAAGCCCTAGCCCTAACACTATTCAGTAACAACTTTCTGAAATTATATAAAGTTTTCATCACACTGTTTTAATGTGGTTATGCCCTTCATGGAAATAAAACACTTTTCTGTTCCTTTCCTCTATGGAACAAATTAGATTTTTTATCATCTCATTAAAACATCTGTTCAACACAGTCAAGTCCAATACATTTCTGAGGTCAGTTCCTGCAGCCTGAGAAAACAGAAAATGTTATTATCCTAATTTAGCAGTGATAAAGCGCTGAGGCCAGCAGTTTATGTTTAGAATTCCCTGACGTGCTCAAAATTCCTTGATTTTGGATAGTTCCAGAGCCAAGGAACATTGTCATTTCATTGAGGGGAATTCAAACAGGGTGGAAATAATTTGGTTTTGGAGGACTCATGCTAACACGAAGGCAACTGAGGGGCTTAGTGCAGGATCAGTTTCTTCTACAACATTAAGTCATCATTTAGGCTCTTACCTTGCAAACAAATATGTATGTGCTGAACTTTAACTGTGCAACTTTTAAAAGAGCTACATCATAAACAATATGCTGGAAGCCTGGTAACGCTCAATACCAAAAAATTGTTAATGGTGTGAGAACAAAGCTATACATTCATGAGCACCATCTACTGGCATATTGCCTATTAGCTCGTATTTTGCTTACAAGCAAACATCACACAGAATCACAGAAGGGTTGAGGTTGGAAGGGACCTCTGGAGGTCATCTTGTCCAACCCCTCTACTCAAGCAGGGTCACCTAGAGCAGATTGCCCAGGACTATGACCAGATGGCTTTTGAATATCTCCAAGGGTGAGAGATATCTCAAAAAATATTTTGAGAGAATCTCTCAAGATATGGTGTGTATGCTAAGATCAATGCACCATGTGGGATTATTCATTTGTTTAGGGTTAAATATATATATATGTACACGCTCAAATTTCAAGTAGGGTATATGGCATCCTGGCCTGTATCAGAAACAGTGTGCCCAGCAGGAGTAGGGAGGTGATCGTCCCCTGTACTCGGCGCTGGTGAAGCCGCACCTCGAATACTGTGTTCAGTTTTGGGCCCCTCACTACAAGAAGGACATTGAGGTGCTGGAGCGTGTCCAGAGAAGGGCGACGAAGCTGGTGAGGGGTCTGGAGCACAAATCTGATGAGGAGCGGCTGAGGGAACTGGGGTTGTTCAGCCTGGAGAAGAGGAGGCTGAGGGGAGACCTTATCGCTCTCCACAACTACCTGAAAGGAGGTTGCAGAGCGGTGGGTGTTGGTCTCTTCTCCCAAGTGACAAGTGACAGGACAAGAGGAAATGGCCTCAAGTTGCGCCAGGGGAGGTTCAGGCTGGATATTAGGAAAAATTTCTTTACCGAGAGAGTGGTGAAGCACTGGAACAGGCTGCCCAGGGGGGTGGTGGAGTCACCCTCACTGGAGGTATTTAAAAGACGTGTGGATGAGGCGCTTAGGGACATGGTTTAGTAGTGGACTTGGCAGTGTTAGGTAAACGGTTGGACTTGATGTTCTTAAAGGTCTTTTCCAACCTAAACAATTCTATGATTCTAAGACAGTAGTGTGTCCTTTTGGTCAGCTCCTTTATGCTAACTGAATAAAGGCATGAGGTAGAGATTCAGATCCACAGTTAAGTATCTATCTAGATTTAGGTATCTACATATAACCTGGGCCCTGAGTTTACTTGTCTAAAAGGTTTCCAGCAACATTTGGGATGTTTTTTGATATCTTTCCTGTGCTCCCAAGAACGCAGGATCTCCATCGCCCTGTGTTCTACCACTCTCCTCTCCTGAATGTGCTGTGCCACAGACTACATTACATCTCGCATGACGCTAGGGTTATATGTGTAGACAAATTTTAGAGTAGTCAAGACAGAATTTCAATACTAGAAGAAAAATTGCTCTTTAATAAGATTAGAAACTGCAGAAGCACTAATTTTAACTTTCAAAAAATCTCCATAGGCCAGAATATTCCTGCCTCAGAAAAAAAATTTAATAATAAACAACACTAAAAACAAGCTTTTAAGGTGAAACCAAAGTACAACAAAAAATTGGATCCATTAAAGCCAATGGCAAAATTTCCTTTGAGTTAAACAATGCTTAGGGATTTTTTTTGTTAAAGTGTTTAAAGTCCCACGTTATAAGCACGCATTGAGATTTTACGTCATATTGAGATGTATGTCCTATGAAACTTGCCTAAGTCTACCCAGAAGACATCAATTTGAAGTCTTAACACTCTGAAAATAAAGCAGTTCTTTTTCTTGAATGTTGAAAGGCATTTGTGCATACAATTATATCTTTGACCATTCAGCAGTATGCTCAGGCAAGCAGCTGTGCTTTAGACCAATGCTACCTTTGCTTAGTACAGGCAGAGTAACTCCACTGACCCCACAGAAGTTAAGCTGAAACAACTATAGGCACTTTTTGGCATACACGGTTATCTAAAATGTTTTCTTTCTTGTGTTTATAAGAGCTAATACATCAACAAAATCAAACAGAGCTATGTACTGTTTAAAATACTGGACTAACACATATTAACAATTTCTTTCCTTCCTACATATAATTTTAAGATTCCTACAAGTTGCATGATTTCACCTAACTACAGCAAGGGTGTATCTCAAGTATTCAGAGATATGTTTATTGTGTACCCAAATACCTACCAATTTCAACTAGAGTATGAGTATGTACTCACTAAGTTTCATACTGCTTTACATGGAACCTCATTACTTCATTAAACAGACTGGTTAATTCTACCATGTTTTTATAAATCCTTTAATCAAATAAACTAATACTGCATAATAAATAATACCATTGCAATCTAATTTCTGGTCAAAATTCTTTACAATGTACAAATCAAATATAGCCAAAGTGGTTAGAAGTTATAAGCAACTTGTGGAAAGACAGTTATCCATCTCTCAAGTCCCCAGTTTTGTACAATTTTTTTATGAATTGTATTTTCAATGCCTTGTGTTCTACTATAACAAACGGCAAAGGAAGTTGAGGACAACCTAAAAATGCATACCGCCTACCTGGACTGGTGCAAAGCATTTGGCAGTGTCCTGCACAACATCCTTGCCTCTAAATTGGAGAGACACGGATCTGACGGATGGATCACTCAGTGGGTAAGGAATTGGCTGGATGGTCACACTCAAAGAGTTGTGGTCAGCAGCTCGATGTCCAAGTGCTGACTAGTGACGAGTGGCGTTACTCAGGGGTTGGTATTGGGACAGGTGCATCTTTGTCAGTGACATGGACAGTGGGATTGAGCGCACCCTCAGCAAGTTTGCCAATGACACCAAGCTGTGTGGTGCGGTCAACAAGCTGGAGGGAAGGGATGCCATCCAGAGGGACCTTCATAGGCTTGAGAGGTGAGCCTGGACGAACCTCATGAAGTTCAACAAGGCCAAGTACAAAGTCCTGCACGTGAGTCAGGGCAATCCCACGCGCAAATACGGCCTGGCTGGAGAAGGGATTGAGAGCAGCCCTGAGGATAAGGACTTGACGAGAAGCTCAACATGACCCAGCAGGGCACGCTTGTAGCCTAGAAAGCCAACCGTATCCTGGGCTACATCAAAAGAAGCGTGACCAGCAGGTCAAGGGGGGTGATTCTCCCCCTCTACTCTGCTCTCATGAGACCGCACCTGGAGTACTACATCCAGCTCTGGGGTCCTCAGCACAGGAAAGACATGGACCTGTTGGAGCGAGTCCAGAGGAGGGCCACAAAGATGCTCAGAGGGCTGGAGCACCTCTCCTATGTGGACAGGCTGAGAGAGTTGGGGTTGTTCAGCCTGGAGAACAGAAGGCTCCAGGGAGACCTTCTAGCAGCCTTCCAGTACCTGAAAAGGGCCTACAAGAAAGCTGGAGAGGGACTTCTTACAAGGGCATGTAGTGATAGCACAAGGGGTAATGGCTTTAAGCTGAAAGAGGGTAGATTTAGATTAGATATTAGGAAGACATTCTTCACCATGAGGGTGGTGAGGCACTGGAACAGGTTGCCCAGAGAAGCTGTGGATGCCCCAACCCTGGAAGTGTTTAGGGTCAGGTTGGATGGGGCTTTGAGCAACCTGGTCTAGTGGAAGGTGCCATGGGCAGGGGGTTTGGAACTCAATGATCTTTAAGGCCCTTTCCAACCCAAACCATTCTATGATTCTATGATTCCAGATTTTTTTCCGTGTTTAAAAACTCTTTATGGAAGGGCAAATTATCCTTTCCTGGAAATTTGCTATTAGTTTGCCGAAAAGCAGAATGCTAATTTAAAATAATATCCTGCCAAGAAGAAAACACATCTCAGAAAAAATAGATTTGCAAATTTAATTAATAAATTATTCTACTGGCTTCTTAAATTCAAGATTAAGCATATATCTGAGGCTTTTTGTGCAACTAGAATTTAGGAACTTATCATCATAATTTTTTTAATACATACGCAAACTGCCTTGGACAAAAGTTTTCCTTCATTGTTTCACTGTGGAAAACCATCAGGGGTTTTTTCGTTTGTCTTAAATCTGCAGTAGCAGCTATATTATTTCCAAGTCCATCACCTCATAACTGGACAAGGCATTGTTCTTCCTGTAAGACCATAAGCACCATAATGGATGTGATACTGCATAAGCAAGTGTGAAAAAGCCTGATGGCTCTTCTTATCTGAAAGTCAAGAAACTGAACAAAGATTAAGTTTCCAAAGAGAAGAGCCATTCATCATTTTCAGCCAACTTCAAGCTTTGATTCCTATGTTTATACAGTTCATTACTTTTTCACAAGAAGCAAAATGTTCTTGTTTCATAGCTGAATCAAGCTTTTGAGAATTTAGCAGCATATGTATTAATCATTGTGTTCTCTTCATTTTTTAAAAGAGAATATGTAATACACAGGAAGACAACAAGTTTTATTCTCCAAGAAGAAACAACAGCTCAGCTTCACATTAACTTTGACAAATATTCATGAAACCGTAACTTACCAGGTCCAAAAAAGGAAATAGCTCATATTTAAATGCATCCATTTTCACAACTATTCTCATTAATCTCGTCTCATGTAGGCGCATATTTAAACGTAAAAGAATTCCTTGCTTCCATTTCCTATACTATTTTAGCTTCATGCTTTCTCAGAACAGCTGTGTCCAACTTCATATTTATGCAAACATTTTCTTCACACTATTTTCCAGCTACTCTTCTGTCAGTTTACAGGAATATGTGTTGTTAGATGTAGAAAGTACACTTTTGAAAAGCACTACTGAGAGTCAGGATCTTGGTTTTCATTGAATTTCAATTGCAGATGTGATTTCACCTGCTTAGGTCCCTTCAAAACCAGTTGTTTTACAGAACAAGAACAAACCTGTTCTCTACAATGTCATTTAATCTGCAAGTTATTAAGTTTGACTTCTGACAGATTTAATATAATCATCAGAATTTCCTTATTATAAAACTTATTGTATAACACAATGTAATTTGCAATTAATGCAATGGAATCTTATGTCAGAGTCTAGAAATTAGACTTCCTAGGTAGGTTTCTATTTCTGTGTATGCCACTGCTTTGCTGCACTGTTTCCTTATAATCTCTGTGGCTCAATTTACTCAACTGTAAAATAAATACAAAAAGTGTAATTATAAAAAATACTTTCTTCAAAGTTTTTGGATACATTTGCACAACATTTTGAGCACCTGGACAGAATAATGCAGGCTATCATTCTGCAGCTGTTTAACCTGAACTAATGTTACACAGTCTTTCAAGAAAACCTATCTTTTTCAAAATGAGCTCTTGGTGTTTTCCTCCCTTTGAAAAGTATTTTCTTCTTTGCAAATATTTTATGGTACTTCAGAACCACTTAGCCTATGGAAAAACAAGGGCTTTTTTTTTTTGCACAAAATCTATGGCTCTGACCATGAAAAAGGTATTTCTCCTAGCAGTATATGCAAATCTGAAAAATGTATAAAATTAATCTTGCCTTGCAGAAGTTGGAGAAAATCTGAGCTCCTAGAAAACATATTATGACAGTAAGAAAACTGTCCATTGTGACAGAATTGCACAATCAGAGCATGGATGAGGTTGGCACACACCTCTGGAGACCATCTCATCAAGCCCTCTGCTCAGAGAAGAGTTAGCCAGAGCAGGTTGCTCAGGGCTGTGTCCAGGTGGGTTTTGCATATCTCCAGGGATGGATACTCCACAACTTCCCTGGGCAACCTGTCTTGGTGTTTGTCCAACCCAAGAGTAAAAGTGTTTTTTCTGATGTTTAAATAGAATTTCCTGTGTTTCAGCCTGTGCCCATTGCCTCTTGTCCTGTCACTGGGCACCACTGGGAAGAGTCTGGCTGTGTCTTCCCTATACCCTCCCTTCATGCATTGCTAAGATCCACCTGACCTTTCTCTTCTCCAGGCTAAACAGTCACAGCTCCTTCAGCCTCTCCTCATAGAAGACATTCTCCAAGCCCTTCTGTGTTTCAGTGGCCCCTCCCTGGACTTACTGTAGTCAGTCCATGTCCTTCTTGTACTGGGCAGCCCAAAAAGCAGATCTTCTTAAGTGGTTTGAAATAGTATGGTTATACCTTCATTTGTCCTCTTCAAATGAATTTTCATTAAAAGCTTTATCTTTTACCACCCTTTTACAGATGAAACACCTTGTAAGAATCAATGAGTGTTTAAGGTGTGGATCAATGGTGTAATACGGCATTTAGTCTTTAGGTGAGAACAAACTGCTCTAATTGACTACTCGTTTAGTCTTAGGATCTCTTCCTGGAAGGCTTGGTTGACGCAGACTCTCTGTCCTTCATATTTGTACATTATATTCTTTGACTTTTTGAACAGTTTTTTCTCTGCTGCCTCCTCAGCTTTGCTCATTGCATTAATTCAACGACACTTCAAGGCAATAAAGAAAAATATTATTGTGGATTTAGTATTTAATACCTTATCTTAAAATTGTTCTATATGGAAAATTCAGATGGAGTCAACGAGCATTGTGGGATCAGACTGACAGCAGGCTATTTAACCTTGTGGTAAAGAAGATAGATATTGCTAGGAAAGGATTTAGATGAGAAACAAATTGCAAGCTAAAAATATTTAACTCAAATTTAAAAAAGAATGCACAATAAGAACAAAAGACGCTCTAAAAATCCCTAACAGCATTCTCAACAATGACGGTTAACCCAGGAGAGAAAGGAACACAAGTTTCAATCAATTTAGACTAAACATTTCTTACATTCATTTTCATTGTGCTCTATGCTCCCTATATATAATACCATGCTGGTCCCACAGACAATTAACTGGTAAATATGCAAATATGCATGCAAACATTCTTCTTTCTAAATAAAGCTCCATTTCTCTACCAATTTAGTGGTGAAAACACCAATATTAAGAATAGTTTACATTTCTTTGAAGAATCTTAGGAAAATCATACACATTTTAAAAAATACTTCTGAACGACTGCTAACTGAAAATCAAAGGCCAGATATTGTTTTATTTCTGACCAGTAGAGAAGGGATAATGAGGCCGTAAAACTAGCAGAAGATTCTAAATAAAACTAGAGAGACAGCAACTCCCAATTCCACAAGTCCATGGGAATTCTTCAGGCAGACGATGATCTCTGTGTCATCTCAATGTAGAGAAAAATCCTGAGTTTACTTGCACAGAGGCTGCTCTCTTACCTAAAGTATATCTATCTCCTGCATAGCCCGAGGGGATGGATAGGTAAATATTTCCTGTGAATGAAATCAGCAACTCTCCAATAGTACTGATTAAATCCTCTTCCAGCAAGCTGGAAATTTATTAAAAGTTATTTACTTCCATTATGGATGCAGCTATACATATTAAGTACTGTTGACTCATACAGGAAAAGAGATTAAAAACAATGACTTTACATTCGTATTAACTATATGATAGGAAATAATTAATGGAAACCACAAATACTTGTGAAAAGAGTACAGCAGGAGAAAATTACGATTAGCTTCATAAGCAGCTAATAGATGCTAGCAGCTGCTTTACTCTGTGAATGCGTGGTAGCATGCTGGGAAAGCCTGAGGAAGGATTTGAATGAGGACAACATAGCAGCTAGGCAGACATTTGTCAATGAAATGGTGCTTTCAGTTAAAGTTATTCAGTTTATTTCTTTTCTTCCCTCAGGCAGTGGAGTTTTGGGTGTGAAGCAAAGGGATCCTTAATAAGTCTCTGACTGAATCAGCAACATTTTCCTTAACTAAAAACATGTGCTGCATGTTACTGTCTGTGAAGTGTGCCAGAGTACTGGACAAACACTGGGCATATGTTTCATAAATAAGCAATAGGCATATAGCAAATATATTTGCAATATGCTGTAGTAACCAGGTACTGAGGATATCATGAGATTTCATGATAAAAGGGGTTTGACAGGGCAGGAAAATAAAAGTATTAAAATTTTAAGCTTGAAAATAAAAAGAAATCAGATATGACACGACAGAAAATTTTATACAGTTTGGGAATTGATGCAGTGCGCAGTAGGAATTTCTGTAAAAAAGACCCCTCCAAATCTCAGGATACCAAATGATGCAGGTATAAACAACAGCAAATTTGTTTGAATTTGGGGTTCCAATGCTACCAGACATCCAGCACCACTATCAAGGCAGAAAATTCAAAATAATTATGAGCATCCTAGAGCTGGGCTGTTTAAATTTGTTTACTTTAAAGGTCTTTCTGTTATTATCAATATCTGTTTATGGAAAGACAGCTACAGCAGGCTGTGAAACAGTTGGATAGATTCTTCTTCAGCTCAGTGCTCAACACGAAGCTTCTTTTTTGAAAGCATGTGTAGGCAACACTGAAAAGATTTACCTCAATTCTCCAGAAAACATAGAACTGTACAAAGATGACTTATTAAAACATACTTTTTTTTTATATCCTTCCCAGTTTCTATTACTGGAAATCAGTCTCACTGGTGATTGCAGTAAAAAGAGATATGAAATCATACAATATTTGGAAGTCTACTTTTTAAACTAGGATAAAGACAGGAAAAGCCAGAAAAAATGCAATTGCTTTGTGATGCACAGCAGGTCATACAACATGATTACATTGTCCACATTAGCTCTAAACCTCTTATCACTGTTAGTGTAAATATCATTCCTGACTTGTCTCAAGCATTTTTCCTAAGATGTAAAGCATCCATTTGGGCAATGTGTCTTCTCTTAAATCTCCTAGTGAAGTTGTCTATGCCTTTTTAAGCAATATCTGATCCTGTTCACTCTTCCTCCTGTAACCAGCAAGGTGGATGAGCTATAGAATCAAGACTGCCTTTTATGATGGACACTGCTGCAGACCCACACAGAGATAAGACGACACATCGGTAGTCGGAGAACAACAAGTGAAGCAGGAAACTGTTTACAGCAAGAGGTATGCATCCATATCCAACCAGCAAATAAGCAGAGAGTGAATGGCAAAGTCAACAGTCTGAACTTCGATGGGACACAGTCATAGAAAGCGTTCCGGGTGTTGAATGGTCCTGGAGCAGGAGTGGAAAATAACCGAACAGGATCGGCAGGCAACCAGACTGTGCAATTGGATAGGGTCAAAGGATCAGGAATAAGGAAGATAAGCTGAATCAATCAGCAGGTCTGACCTAGGAGAGTCAGGACTATGTGTAAGAACAGCACAGACGGATCAGTGGGTGTCCACTCAACCAAATGAAAGACGTGCTGGGCAGAAGCAAAAAGCAGCATGCACTAAAATGAGGAGAAACCAGAAAGGACTATTAGGCCACCAACCTGAAATGGGAGATGAAGACCTCATTCCTAGAGCAGGCTATTTACTACGGTCACACAGAATCAGCTTATTTTCACAAACAGCACAATAACTGAAATGACCGTTAACAGGGAAGAAGTAAACTGTGAAAAAGCCGACAGAGGAAACTCAGGCTAAGATATCGGAAGAGCTGTGAAAAGGCACTACAAAGTCCCAGTCTCTCACCAAATGAAAACAGTGTTAGTGGAAACCGCAGCCTCTCCCTAAGCAGCATCACTTAACTAAACACAGTTTGCTCTTGCAGACACAGAAAGTGCTCGTGTTGCCACCCAGCACGCTCACAGGGAACATCTTACATAGCCAAACTACAACTTCCTCGGGTTTAAAAACAACATAGACAAACAAAACTCCATCAATAGCAATTTTTTTTCCACACGATAAATGATGTATGGGAAGGCAAACTCAATAGTAACACTGATGTCAAAGAAAACACTGTACTTCCCGATTATACCCTTATTTCTGGGTTTAGGTTGAAATAATACCTTTAATTAAAATCATTAAAACCTCAAACCAGGGTTGTGGTGTCGCATAAATGAACATCATGATTACAGTTATTGGAGAGTTGCCAATATTTAAAAGTATCAGAAGTCTGATGATCTTTTTTTATCCTTGAGAAAGAATTAGTCTACTACACTGCACACAGCTAAAATCCAAAGCACTCAGAGTAGCACATCCTTACTGTTACAACAGACCTCAATATTTAAATTATCACTTGCAGTGTTGAGCAATTAAAACAGCCATGTATTTCTATTTCAGCTGCCTGTGAGTCAAAAGAGCGCTGTCATATGGCACACTGTGACTGCCAAAATGAACACAAATCTTTATTCATGCTGGGTAAGTCTCCACTAGATGTCAATGGAGGAGGATTTCCTCATCTGTACCTTTCTGTGCTCCTTGAGTCTTTTGAGTATTTTTCAGATACTTTCTTATTACCCAATACCTTTCCGTTACCCAACACAGAGTTATCAACACCACTGCAGTCTCGCTGCAGTTCTCTCCAATGCATTGGTACGGACAGATACTAGCTTTGCACCTGGCTCGCAGGGGAACTGGTGAGATCCTGGCATCAATGTTGGTTAGAGAAGCAGAGGCCCCCTTACCCTCTTGCCACCGGGCAGAAGGAGGGGACCTAGGAGGCGAAGGGGAATGGAAAAAGGTCCCTGCTCGGGGCCGCGGGCGAATCCCCTCCCGGCCTCCCTCACCCTCACCTTCTCAGCTGCCCCTACATAACAGATATGGGGCTCTGGAACTTGAGGGCCAGGCTAACGAGGACGTGGACGAAAGTCCATCTGCGGGGCTGCCTAGGGCGAGACAGCCTGCCCCACGCATCACAACCACCTCTACCAAGGCAAAAAGGAGGGTGGTTGTTGTAGGTGATTCCCTCCTGAGGGGAACGGAGGGCCCAATATGCCGGCCTGACCCGACCCACAGGGAGGTCTGCTGCCTCCCTGGGGCCCGGGTGAGGGAGGTCATGAGGAAACTCCCCAGTCTGGTACGGCCCACCGATTACTACCCGCTGGTAGTTTTGCAGGTTGGCAGCGAGGAGATAGAGCAAAGAAGCGTGAAAGGGATGAAGAAGGACTTTAAGGCGCTGGGGAGACTGATTGATGGATCGGGTGCGCAGGTGGTGTTTTCTGCAATCCCTTCAGTGGCGGGGAGGAACACTGAAAGGAATAAGAAAGCAAACATGGTCAACGCGTGGCTCAGAGACTGGTGCCACCAGAGGAATTTTGGATTCTTTGACCATGGGGTGGTCTCCGTGGCACCGGGCCTGCTGAGTGCAGGTGGTGTCCAGCTGTCCCCAAGGGGGAAAAGAATCCTTGCCCGTAAGTTGGCAAACCTCATCAGGAGGGCTTTAAACTAGACTCGAAGGGGGAAGGGGATGAAGCCAGGCTACCCAGAGGTGAGCCTAGGGGTGGCATGCCATTGCCGGGGGCAAGACCGATAGCCCAGCTCAAGTGCATCTACTCCAATGCACGCAGCATGGGCGGCAAACAGGAGGAGCTGGAAGCCATCGTGCAGCAGGGCAGCTATGACGTGGTCGCCATCACAGAAACATGGTGGGACGACTCGCATGGCTGGAGTGCTGCAATGGAGGGCTATAAGCTCTTCAGGAGGGACAGGCAAGGAAGGAGAGGCGGTGGGGTGGCTCTGTACGTCAAGGAGTGCTTTGATTGTATAGAGCTGGATGATTGTCACGACGGGGTTGAATGCTTATGGGCAAGGATGAGGGGGAAGGCCAACAAGCCGGATATCCTGCTGGGGGTCTGTTATAGACCACCCGACCAGGGCGTAGAAGCTGATGAAGTGTTCTTCAAGCGACTGGCAGAAGTCTCGCAGTCGCAAGCCCTTGTTCTTGTGGGGGACTTCAACTTACCGGATGTCTGCTGGAAGTACAACACAGCTAAGAGGAAACAGTCCCGGAGGTTCCTCGAGTGTGTCGAAGATAACTTCCTGACGCAGCTGGTAAGCGAGCCTACAAGGGAAGGTGCCCTGCTTGACCTGCTGTTTACGAACAGAGAGGGTCTGGTGGGTGAAGTGAAGGTCGGAGGCCGTCTTGGGCTTAGCGACCATGATATGATAGAGTTTTCAATATTTAGCCAAGTAAGGAGGCGGGTGAGCAACACCGTTACCATGGACTTCCGGAGGGCAGACTTTGCCCTGTTCAGGACACTGGTCGGGAGGGTCCCTTGGGAGACGGTCCTGAAGGGCAAAGGGGCCCAGGAAGGATGGATGTTCTTCAAGAAGGAAATCTTGAAGGCGCAGGAGCAGGCAGTGCCCGTGTGCCGTAAGAAGAGCCGGCGGGGAAGACGGCCGGCCTGGCTCAACAAGGAGCTTATGCTGAGGCTTGGGGAAAAAAAGAGAACTTACCACCTCTGGAAAAAGGGGCAGGCAAGTGAAGAAGAGTACAAGGACCTCGTTAGGTCATGCAGGGAGGGAATTAGGAAGGCGAAAGCCCAGCTAGAGCTCAACCTGGCCACGGTCGTGAGGGACAACAAAAAAAGCTTCTATAAATACATTAACAGCAAAAAGAGGGCCAAGGAGGATCTCCATCCTCTACTGGATGCGGCGGGGAACCTTGTCGCGAAGGATGAGGAAAAGGCTGAGGTACTTAATGCCTTCTTTGCCTCAGTCTTTAACAGCCACACCGGGTATCCTCAGGGTATCCGTCCCCCTGAGCTGGATGACAGGGATGGAGGGCAAAATAGGCTCCCCGTGATCCAGGAGGAAGCAGTTAACGACCTGCTATGCCACCTGGACACTCATAAGTCTATGGGGCCTGATGGCATCCACCCAAGGGTGCTGAGGGAACTGGCGGAAGAGCTTGCCAAGCCGCTCTCCATCATTTATCAACAGTCCTGGTCAACGGGGGAGGTCCCGGATGACTGGAGGCTTGCCAACGTGACGCCCATCTACAAGAAGGGTCGGAAGGAGGATCCGGGGAACTACAGGCCTGTCAGCCTGACCTCGGTGCCGGGGAAGGTTATGTAGAGGTTCATCTTGAGGGCGCTCACGGGACACGTGCAGGTTACCCAAGGGATCAGGCCAAGCCAGCACGGGTTCATGAAAGGCAGGTCCTGCTTGACCAACCTGATCTCCTTCTATGACCAGGTGACCCGCCTAGTGGATGAGGGGAAGGCTGTTGATGTTGTCTACCTGGACTTCAGCAAAGCCTTTGACACTGTTCCCCACAGTATTCTCCTAGAGAAGCTGGCGGCCTGTGGTTTAGACAGGTACACTCTTCGCTGGGTAAAAAACTGGCTGGATGGCCGAGCCCAGAGGGTTGTGGTGAATGGGGTGAAATCCAGCTGGCGGCCGGTCACAAGCGGAGTCCCCCAGGGCTCGGTTTTGGGACCGGTCTTGTTTAATATCTTCATTGATGATCTGGATGAGGGGATAGAGTGCTCCCTCAGCAAGTTTGCAGATGACACCAAGTTGGGAGGGAGTGTTGATCTGCTTGAGGGTAGGAAGGCTCTGCAGAGGGATCTGGACAGGCTGGATCGATGGGCTGAGGCCAACCGGATGAAGTTCAATAAGGCCAAGTGCCGGGTTCTACACTTCGGCCACAACAACCCCAGGCAACGCTACAGGCTTGGGGATGAGTGGCTGGAAAGTTCCCCTGCAGAAAAGGACCTGGGGGTGTTGATCGACACCCGGCTGAATATGAGCCAGCAGTGTGCCCAGGTGGCCAAGAAGGCCAACGGCATCCTGGCTTGCATCAGAAATGGTGTGGCCAGCAGGAGCAGGGAGGTGATCATGCCTCTGTACTCGGCTCTGGTGAGGCCGCACCTCGAATACTGTGTTCAGTTTTGGGCCCCTCACTACAAGAAGGACATTGAGGTGCTGGAGCGTGTCCAGAGAAGGGCGACGAAGCTGGTGAGGGGTCTGGAACACAAGTCTTATGAGGAGCGGCTGAGCGAGCTGGGGTTGTTTAGCCTGGAGAAGAGGAGGCTGAGGGGAGACCTTATCGCTCTCTACAACTACCTGAAAGGGGGTTGCAGAGAGGTGGGTGTTGGTCTCTTCTCCCAAGTGACTAGTGACAGGACTAGAGGAAATGGCCTCAAGTTGCGACAGGGGAGGTTCAGGCTAGACATTAGGAAAAAGTTCTTCACTGAGAGAGTGGTGAAACACTGGAATAGGCTGCCCAGGGAGGTGGTAGAGTCACCCTCCCTGGAGGTATTCAAGGAGCGTGTGGATGTGGCATTGTGGGATGTAGCTTGATGGACATGGTGCTGTGTGGTGTTGGGTGGGTTGTGGCTTGTTATTGTTGTTGTGTGGCGTGGGTTTTGTGGTTGTGGTTTTGGTTTTTTTTTGTTTTTTTGGTGTCCCCCCCCCCCCCAGGTTGGACTCGATGATCTTACAGGTCTTTTCCAACCGTACTGATTCTGTGAACTCAGACTGACTCAGGTGAAGGCAGGATTTTAACTAAGGTGACTAAATGGCTCCCAATGTATGAAGTTCTTATAGTTAAGAAAATCATCTGGATGAAGTGTATCATATATCCTTAAATAAGTCACTGAGAACAATCCTGTTTACTATTTCCAAAGGAACCATTAAAAGCTGCAATAGCTGCTCAAGAGCTGCGCAAACTAATTAATACTCCCAATGCCTTTGTGAGGGAGATCGTTACCCCCATTCATTTCAGCACTGAAAAACAGAAATATAATCTAAGTGCCAGCTAGTAATGGTGATGAATGATTCAAAGACGACTTTGTGGACACGCAGGTTTACAAGACTACATTTACAAACCATTCCTTATTTTTTATGTTTTAGAGACATAACAAGGTCAGGAAAAAAAATTCCTTTTGGACATAAGTTTCCAGTGTAGCTCAGAGGTACAAATACAAAATCAAAGGGTCACTGAAATGTATTATTCTCCTCTGAAGAACCACACTGGTGGTTATTAACCTGCACATGAAGAGAATCTACACACATCAGACAGGGACTCCGCTCTCTTATTTGCATCTACAGCTTCATGCTAACTCTTGATAGAACATCGAAACATTCTCAGTGAAGTGGTTAAGGCTTATAGTATTCTTGTGATCTCAAATACTATTCAAACCAGAGAAATTCAAAAGGTCAAATGAAAAACTTGGTAGTTATTACCAAAATTTATGGGGATAGTCCGCACAGTTCTGGGGGAAAAAAACTTCAGCATAACATTCAGAGGAAATGTTTGATAAAGTTTTGTATACCATATGAGGAAAAATAAGTTGTAGTTATGCTATGGAGGTGGGGCACTCAGTTTCTCAGTCTGTTGCTGTTTGCAACCAAGGCAGTTTATGCTGACTTTCTCACCTGTGATAGAGATGCCCTTTCATTTACTGAACAGAAGACACTCATCCTGGATGAAGAAGAGCAGGTATAAATATTCTTAGTCATAGTTACTGTTAGAGAAAATATTTCTAGCAGCACAGCTAACATTAGTCACAGTTATTCAATTACCTTTTAAGGAAAAATGCAACATAAAATACATGGTATTTAAAAAACAGTTCTCTGTTTCAGTGAGATGCACAGTAGGGATTGTATTCAGCTCATAGATTAACACATCTAAATTTAGACATCTACATGTGAACTAAGGCCATGTTTACATGTAGGTGTCTAGTGTCACTTACATGTGCTGTAGTAAGTCCACCTGGCCTTCAGCTACCACTCTGGAAGACATGGGTCATATCTATGAACTGACACAGCTACCTCAGATGTCTCAGGTATCCCAAGGCAACTCAATTGCTCTAGCTACCTACGCGTGGTCAACTGAATCAAGTTCTGTGTATTTACAGTCCTGTTATAGTCAAGCAATGTAATAAAAATAGTCAATGCAGAGCTGGATGGACACTTCCTCGTGAGATGAATAGTCTGTAAGCTTCACCAGATGGGACTTGGTTGCTTAAGCATTAGCTCTGAATGCTCTTAAAGACATCTTGTCTGGCAGATATGACTAAGGGACTATGGGGTACTTGCATGCTTCTGGATAGCAAATGCAAGCCATACACTATATTCTATGTCGTTTCCAACTACCTTGTGCACTTACACGTAGGCATCTGAATCAAGCCTTACGGACCAGACCTCCAATTGCTATAATGGGAGGCTACACATATAGTTCATATGTGCATATGACACCTGGAGTCAGCTGTTTTAACCTCCAGACAGAACCCCACTGCAAGGTAAACACAGGTATCTCATGTCATCTTCCTGGATAGTCTTCTTGCCTCCAGCTTTCAGCCTAGAAAGACTCATGAAGGTCTTGAGCAATATCTGCCAGCCATGAGAAACTGTTATGGATACCCCAGAGTGTCTCTAATAACGCTAGGCCCTTATGGCGAGGCATAGGGATCATTCACTGTGTTACTAACAACAGAGAAACGAAGATGTAAGTTTTATTTAATGACTCCAATTTTCAAGTTCCACTTCTAAGACCTGAGTGGGAAAAAAATATCCTTAATGATCTTATGAGACAAGTTAGTATCAGAAGCATTTTTTGCCAACTTTGGTAAAGCACCAACTTGCTATGAAATAACTTATTTGTCTATAAGAAATCATATCTTGCACTGGAGGGTTGGTAAATACATTCTATGTTATGATTAAAGTCTTGTTCCACAGGTTGTCTTCCATAAATTGAATGCAGGATTTCTGGATCTAAACTGTTGCCTGAGGTAAAGAATGCTTTGATTAGTACAACGATGGTGGCAAGCTCCTAAGAATGTATATTCTGCCCTCTGATTTCTAAACTGTGTTCTCCCAACCACCAACAGGCTCCAATTCTGTGATAACCGGATCATGGCTGAGCTGTGCGACTGTATTTCCAGTGTAATTCTAAGAGTACAGATGGAGAAATTAAGAGGGTTGGCAAAAGTCTGCAAGCCCCAAAATTTGCAGAGTCATTGATCATGCCAGTAAGTTCCACAGAACCAGTCTGCATTAATAAGGCTGCCACTGGTTTAAGTTAGATGGCATCATTTCTCTTACTGGTCATTTCTGCGATACCCAAAATGGCAGAAGTAATAACAGGATAAGTTCTCTGCTTGTGGTGTAATTCCATTAAAATAATGGCAATAGAGTATTTGGCCCAAAATATTATTTTAGGATTTATCATAACCATTTCTGAGATCTGGTGAAAGAATTTTTTCATTTCATATCAACTTCTGAAAAATCAGGAGTGTGTAATAGAAGGTAGAAAATTCTGCTATTAGTAAATGAAAATATGTGATTTTAATATATAAGCCATCTTTGTGGACTTACAGTAAATCTTCCATAGTGGAAAAGAAATGGAGCTCTCAAAACCATGTATGTAAGGTACCAAATTGCCATCAAACAAATTAAATAAGCCACAGACATGTCCTCCTCAGAGATTACTCCTTTTCTGCCTCTGCAGCTTATGCTCTATGCTTCATAAAATATTGATACTATAAAAGAAATTTAGAGGGGGCTTGCGTGTTTGTTTTAGTACAATTTTAAAAAATTACTCCCAACACCTCAGTTACAGAATATCATTCAGTCAGGGGATTGTTCTCTTCTGTCTAAGGTCTGGTTTGACTCTGACAAGACAAATATCCAAGCTTTAAAATTTATTAATTTTATTTTCTATTGCTTTGAAGAAAGAAAAAGTGAAGAATGGAAGAAGACAAAAAATAACAGCACAGTGTATGATGCAACACAATAACTAAACAGTATTAAATGTCATTAGCATTCTAGAAATATTTGTGGCCTTTCATACTCATAAAAAAATGAATCTACATAAGCAATATTTCCTCTCACGAACAATACCAACAGCCTTTGATTTAGCTGGGAAATGGTCAAAAATGTGACATTAAAGTGGAATTAACTTTTTTTGGACCAAGATTCATGTCCAAAACTTGGAGTTCAATACCACAAGCATATTTCTCCCTTACGCAACAAATAATGTAATTTTCTGATGATTCCAGTGAAAACTGTTGATCAACCATAATGTTGACTCCACAATTTCAAAGCATGTCTGAATGTCATACAGTTGTTCACTATCATAGATTTAAACAAATCAGCTGAAATATCATTAACAGAAAGGCAGGCACAGAGTCAGAGCAACAGATGCACTATAAATTCTTGGAGAACCAATACAAAAGGAATTTACAATGCAAAGGAAAGGTAAAGAGCAAAATTACCCAGGGGACAATAAGAATCTAATAAATGAAGGAATAAATAGTGTTTACTGCCAAAGGTATAAGTCTGAAGATCTTAAGCAAAAAGTGATTATTCAGAAACAGCTGAGAAAACAGGAGATGGTGTAAATCTTTCGTGAATAAGGGAGTTTATTTTGTGGCAGGAGATAACATGTAAGAACAGAGCGAGATAAGAAGTGTTTGGTACAGTCAGAGGAGCTAACAAATGAACTGAAAGAAAGAACATGTTAAGGCAACTGTGAGGGGCGTAAGTACCACAGTTGGCATGAGGAGAGATGGGAAAGAAATGAGTGGAAATAGAAGCAAGAGAAGCAAATAAATATTTTAATAAAACTCAGAAAGTTTATTAGAAATTTTTTGCCCTGCAAATCTTTTCCCAGAACACAAGGTTTCATTTTCATTAGATTTTTCAATGAAAAATACTGACTTCTTGTTACAGAAAACAGAGCTTTCCCTTAAGCAGCATTTTCCCACAATTTTCTGATGGTCCTTATGGAAAATTGTTGCCAGCCTCATGATACATCTATTCTAATATTTTGCCGACAAAGATGTACACATATAAACTTTAAGTCAGCTTAGGTACCAGTAACAGCTGTGGGACGGTGTGATTCAGTGCAGACTATCAAACCCATCTGAAATACTGTGTGTCATGATGGCTCCACGCATCAAGGTCTGCATTGCCAGAAACATCCATACTCATTTAGGATTTACTTGTGTAGGACAGGTCAGGCTCTACACTGAGATTACATTTTGGTTTGCAGTTTGACTTGCGTGATTTGCTCCAGATTTCTAAGGGCTTGAAAAGCTGCACCATTTCTTTGCATCCTGCTGACTGACCTAAACTCCTTAGCAGGCTTTGTCAGGAGGACTTGAGCCGTTAGGACCAGCAGGACAACTGAGTAAGAGGCACTAGTGGAACAAGAAAAGTTTGAGCTGTGAAATTTTGCAGATATGAAGAAAGCAAAAGGACAAGCCAGTGGATGAAAGTCCACCGGAGAGAAGTCAAGGACCAGGAGGATCTAAGGCTGGGACAGTGGCTTGAGGGAAACAAAGCTATAGAGCAGGGATGGAGGGAATGGAAGGCTCTTCCGAGATGTTGCAACTATTGCCTTTAAATAAGATGTTCCTAAGAAATCCTTTAAAAAAGGATAAAAAATATTCAGATCAACTAGGGATTTATTGAAAGTATTAAACTCATTTTACTCAAAACATAAAACAATCAGTAGATTGGAACGGTTTTCTGCCAAGCTCCTCTACTGGAACAGCTAATGAATAACCTACTGTGTTGCAAATCTCTCATCCTCTGCAATGTTTTACATCAGGAATCACTGCTAATAAAGTGGGAAGAAATAACACCTATTTTCAGAGAAGCTATTATCAGAGTAGAATTACTCAGTATAATTTAAATGTTAAAACAAAAAAAACAGAAAAGGACTTTAAAATAAAGAAATCTGAGCCAAATGTCTCCAACCTGAGACAACAATCAATCTCAAGAGAATATGTACTGTCAGTCTCTTGAATTCTTCCCCAGTCTGCTTTTACTCTGCACTGAGTAGCGTAGAAAGACGGAAATTGAAACTTCTGCTTTCTGGGATGAATAGATCTGGACAAAATACATTGCCTCCTAAAGCATTCAGTAACTTCAACATTCAAGAAGCACGTCAGTGAAATAATATAAATGAAAGAGCCCAACCAATTACTCAGTAGGAAGAGGACTAAGTTTTAATGCTTGACTCTGGCAGCTTTTAGTCGACACAGTAACATAAAGTAAATACACAACTCCCCTAATAATCCCATGATGATTCTCCAGACCCCATAAATCATTAGCAATTACTATTATTATTTGCTTGGTATTTTGGGATAGTAACTGAGATCAGGGCCTCTTTGTGCTAGGCATAGAGTAAGAAACTAATAAAAAAGTTACCTGCTCTCTTGTTCTCTGTAAGAAGTATTTTTCAATCCAGCATACCTGTAGGTAGGGTTTTAGAGTTTCCACGTGGAAAGGTGGAGCCTTCATAGTCTCCATGTGGAGGCTATGCAATGATACTTCAACACCAAGAAACCTAGTGACTATGGCTAATTTGAAACAGTCATTAATTTCAGTACCTTGCTAGTATAGGATCAAGAGCATGGAGAACAGAAGATTAAGCCCAGAACTGAGGATCGAGACACAAAAAGTGTCTCACAACTGCTGTTGTGACCTTTCTGCATCCAAAGAAATCCCCATAATAAGCCTGTGTAATACTGACTACACCTCTAGCATCTAAATCCAGAGAACATTTTCAGGTATTAACCATACTGCCTGAGGTCATTCATATGATCTAGAGGACTCCTTTGGAATTAGAAATCTGGCAGCCAGGCTTGTTTAGCAATTCAAACAGTGTGAAATAGCCAGAAGGTGTGATTTCTTTAGATTAATAAAGAATAACCCAAAGGACTCTGAAGTCAAAGCACAACTAAAGAACCAGTCAAAGCTTCAGCACTTCATCTCATCAGACTTTTGACAGTATGTCCTGAGAGAGACTATTTTATCTTCAAAGTGACACAGACTCTTAAGTTTTGTTCACTGAACCAGGAATCTGGTGCAGAACCAACTGCAGTCACATTACCAATACTGAAATACATTTTAAATACTGACAGGATTATACTGACCCTCAAAGGGCACAATATCTTTCAAGTATTTTTTTTTTTTTTTTTTGCTTTCCATCAGAGGAGACACTTTTGAATAACTACACCTCTACATGGCAAAGCTCTGTTGTAACTCCCCGGACTAAAATAAGCTCTGACTAGTTATAGACCTGACCCTAGAGAGTTACTTCCCTCCCATACACAGTTTATTTACAATTACAGGTAAAACAATGTCTAGGAAGTCTTGTGCCTAAAAAAAAAAAAAAAAACAAAAAACCAATGAAGAAAATCATGTCACGTCCCACTTCTACAACTGTCTTTTCCTCCCCTATCAGTCTGTGAATGCTTTCTCCCTCATTTTATAGCCTATATCTGCATCCCTCAATATTGTGGTTGTAAGATAGCCTTGTGTCCTAGTGATGGTAGAGAATGCTGCCACAGAAAAATGCCCCAAATCTTCCTTTCCTCCTTGGCTGGTACATAGTGGAATAATTGCAAAGCAAAGCATGTTCCACTTCTGGTACAGATGCTTTTATCCTGTGCTTGTCAGTAAATAAAGTACAAATTAACAATAGGTAGTGACTGATGCCATAATAGGTGATTTACAAATTTTAATTGAATGTTATAGCATCCCCAAGAACTCAATTCAAGAAATTTTTTTAACAACTCTGGCCTTAATTCAGTAATGTAATTAAACAGATTAAAGCTTTAAAGCTTAAAAGTTTAAGCTAAAATCAATAAGAGTATCCACACATAAAACTATGCACATGCATAAGTAACTTGTTGAACTACAGTCTTTGCAAGGGAGAAATTAGGGCCTTTGCTAAAAGTCGCAGATGCCCTATACTTCAGAAAAGGAGATCTGTATTATTCAAAATTCAACATTCAGCAGCATCATTCACTACTTATAGAGCACAAGCCTTAAATATTTCTATGAAAATGATGCATTTTTATCACTCAACTGGGGTACATAATTAATCTAAAATAAACTGAGTATCTTGCTTTCTTAAATTTTGGACAGTGAATAAAGTGCTGACTCCCATCACTCATTACATTTGTTTGTCTGAGAGATGCTTAGTATGAGAGAAGGAATATCCTTCTGCAGCTATTTTCTAAAATGTCTATTATAGGGATATTCAAGTACGGACATCAGAATATCATCAATAATTTTACAAAATATATCTTCATCTTTTTCACTTTATCATTTCAGCTGCCTTTAATCATTTGTTTATTAATATTTTTTTCACTACTCATTCTTTTCACATCACAATAATCATCATCATCATAAATAATGCAGCTTATTTTATCAGGAGGTTTGTCCAAAAGGCATGTCCTCTGTCCCTGTCAATTCAGAGTCACCTGGGTTTCTTCCCCTGGGGAAGCCAGCGTGACCTTCTGGGGCTCTGCCCTTCATCGAAGGGCAATGAGAAATGCCATTCCAGGACCACCTCTGGCTATTGCCTTGGTGCTGAAGTGGAGTGAGTAGCAGTAAGTGAGCATCTGCATGCTGGGGACATGGCTCTTGGCTCTTGTTCTGTCACTTAAGCTTATTCTATGTAACACTAACTTCTCATTCTAAAACAAGGCCTTTCATTTTCTTAAGTCACATTCCTTCCTTTTGTTTTAGACAAGCTGCCCTTCTACGCCTGAAAACTCAGTCTGTGTCTAATCAGCAGAGAAGAGAACAAGGGATGAGGAGTAAAGCAGTACATCATACTAGACTACCCTAAAAACACTGTATAGATTGTCTCTTTTAATGAATAATGAATCACAAGTACAAGTCTGTTTGGAAATTCTCCAGCAGGTCATTCCCGTACCCTCAATGACAATACTACTGGGATAAGAAGTTACAGCCAACAATGTCATGGAGATCAAAACAGCCTTAAATAATGTTGACTTCTGTATTTTCAGCTCAGACATCAGCTTCTGGATAGAATGAATCTCAGCATGAAATAGACCTGTTTCAGGATACCACATCTTTTGTGGGCAAACAACTTTGTCAATAAAAAAAACAGAAATAACAGCATTTCAGACAAATTCTGCATGAAATATCTCAAAACTACAAGACCATAACAAAAATCATAACCCTATAAATGAACAGTCCTTGTTCTTATCATCTGTGACATACCAACAAATGTATCTCATACAAGATGTTTCATACAGGACAAGCAAACAAATCTGAGGAGTTAGCAACAATTTTAAGGAAGCATTAAGATTTTTGTAATCATGTCAAGTGTTATAAGATGTGGCTGACCTGACTATTTGCTTGCTTGTCTAATTCTTCCATGATAATCTTAAAAAAAATTGCACCTCTTCTAGGATTCAGTAAACAACATCCCCCTGCAGTCCTCCTTTTCCTCACCTGGTATCCAGAGTCTTGTCCTGTGTCAACTGACTTGAACCATCAGTATACATTTTTCTGAAACAACTTAAGCAGTTGAGTTCTACCCAATGTGGATAAGACTATCAGTATACCACTTTGATAATGAGAAGTTGGGAATACTTTGAGAAACAGGATTTCCTGTCTGTCAAACACAGGGTGTTTTGTACAACGTCCATTCAGACCCTCTCCACCACATTGCCCAGTATGTGCTGGGAGGCCTCAGCTCTCAAGTTCTGCAGGATGACTACTGGGGTTGCAAAGATTGAATCGCTGATCCTTTGGTGTTACTGTGACATCCACTGAAGAGTTACTTGGACTGCCTTTTTTAAAAAGTGGTTTTGTTTAGGATATATCATGTCACCTTTTTCTATCTAGATACCTGTCTTTGACTTGCTGGTATTTCTGACAAATGTATTGGTCTACTGTGAACTAAGGAAGACAGGAATTTATATGAAGTAGGCTGAAAATGTTGCTGGCAAAATAATAATGGTAGGAATTTAAATTACAAGTTGTTCCCTTTATATATCATCTCAACAGCCAATGACCAATGGAAGATTTCTCAGCTTTAAGTTAATGGCTTTAAATATCTTCTTTTACCAAAAAAACCTTTAAAGTCTTGGGCTTTTTCCCCGCTTCACTGTCAGAGGTTAGATAATAAGTAGAGATATAAATAAGGCCATCTCTGTCTTTTAGCCAGATAATGCCTTTTAAAGCTTGTGTGGCATAAAGAACACTGGCAATGGAGCTGCATTATATTAAATCATCCATTGACAACATACAGGATACATTTGAAGACACTGAATCCCATCTTACGATCCTACAGAGTAGTTGTGCTTTCACATCCTTTTCTATTTAGATGTTATCGTTCCATGCCATCAAAATAAATAGATTTACTCACATATATGAATTATGTATTAAACTTCTTAGACTGATTTGCACATAAAGAAAGAAAATTATGGTTTAAGCCAACAGTATAAATTGCCTTTTTTAAGGTTTTATGCTAAGTTCTGGAGATTTATCACTTGAAAAGTGGTTCTTTTGGTCGTATTTATTGATCCTAAACGAGAAAAAATAACTTTCAGAGTTTTTGCCTGTTAATAATTTCAGCAGACACATAAAATGGCAAAGTTCCTTCTCTTTGTCCTCATTTTGTGTAATGCTAGCTATCTTTGTCTTGTGCTGCAGTGAGGTAAGAAAATATTTATCTGTTCTGATTATCCATTGTTGAATAAAAGTTCAAATCTGGTACTGGAAATTTACTAGTGTGCTTATCAATGATCTGCATGTTTTACAATATATACAGCTGATGTAAGCATGCTTAGAAGGCAGAAGGAACAATTTCCATCTGTATTTTTATCTGTCACTGCACAGAGAAAAGGCAGTTGTCTCTGTGGTTCTGTGCTCCTTTCCCACACCACCTAGAGAGACCACACCAAGGTCACAGAAAAATGAAAGAAGATGGAAACATGGACTTGAAGATAATTTTTTTCTTGTCTAAAACTCCCCAAAAACCCCATCAAAAATTTGCAAACATTTATATGCACAAATCTTTTGGCAGTCTTAGAGTCACAGCTCCTGTATTTTAAATGGCATGAGTACGGAAATAAACCAAAGCCCAATGCTGGCCACATGACACAAGCAGCTGAGGTGCATGATACGTGGTGAAACACCTCTGGATCTTGAATAATCTTCCCATCTGCAGAGGCAAGATCAATCCAGTCTCTTAGGAACAATTTGAAGAAAACCTACTGACAAGAACCTCTCCTTCCTGTCCCTTGCTCCATCACCATTTCCACTCTTTCTCATTTTTCTTGTCTCTCCACTGATATTTAATCACTCAAAGCCAACTGAGGCTACATTGTACTAAGACTTCATTATTTTATTCAAATTCTCAACAGTATGCTTTCTGGTGCTATCAGCTGACATTGCATTGTCCCAACTAATTATTCCTATCACAGAATCGCAGAATCACTAAGATTGGAAAAGACCTGTAAGATCATCAAGTCCAACCACTAACCCAACACCACCATGCCCACTAAACCATGTCCCGCGGTCCCACGTCTACGCGTTTTTTGAACACCTCCAGTGATGGTGACTCCACCACCTCCCTGGGCAGCCTGTTCCAGTGCTTCACCACTCTCTCAGTAAAGAAATTTTTCCTAATATCCAGCCTAAACCTCCTCTGGTGCAACTTGAGGCCATTTTCTCTTGTCCTATCACTTATCACTTGGGAGAAGAGACCAACACCCACCTCACCGCAACGCCCTTTCAAGTAGTTTTAGAGAGCGATACTCTTTGTCAGTTTATTGCCTGTACATTATACTGCTCAGCCGCACAAGATAGTGATCACTCTGGGAGGACCAAACCAAAGCTGAAGTCCATGTTCTGCTTTCAGAATCCAGTCAATATTAACAAGTCTTGGGCTGGATTTGTGTAAAATCCAGTGTTTCACAATTTCTCCCAGTCACTGGGTAAACTCTTAGGTTAGAGTTTTTTGAGTTTCAATAAAAAAGGACGATTTCTTCACAATGTGCTCTTAAAACAGAAAGTTCTGCTTTCTATTGAGTTATCCTTATTAATATGTAGTTCTTGGGAACAATTTATTGACTTCTTTTTGGATACCAGCCTAGGTCTCTGGCAGTTTCTGCATCCCTTTATGCAGACTCTATTGCAAAGATGTAACTCAGCCATCTGAACATTTAATTCTTTCCATCTATGTGGTATGTTACTTTTACAAATACTGGACAGGTGCAATTCATGAACTTTGAAGGTTTTTTGGAGTCCCTATGAATTCACAAAGGTAATTAAGAAAGACTGCAAGGTGCTAGATATTTAAATCCAATATAAGGAATAGAAAAGCTTATTCCAAAAAGCTTCTACCCTTCAAGGCTGAATATTATACATTATCTTTTCAAAACACAGACACACTAATAAATTACACGGGTTTATCACTGTTAGTATTTCTGCCTTTTTTGTTCTTACTTTAATACTTAAACAAGAGGAGTGTGAAAATGCTTTACTTTGAATAGAGGTCACTGAGCTAAAAAGGTTGAGACATACAGTACAAGACGAGACAGACACAACCTATTTGGCCAAGTTCCATTGCTACATTCTGATGATGTATTTCTTCACATATATTTAAAAGACATGTAAAATTTCTAATAGCAACAATCTCATAAGGTGTTCAGTCCAAAATTCCCTCAAGTCAATGAAGGTCTTTTACATTACAAATCAAAATATCTATCATCAATTTAGAAAATAATGTACATATTGAAACGGCTGTTAAAAATCCTTTTTAGTACAGCAAATTGTTTTCATTCTTGAGTTTCATAAAATAAAAGATAAAAGCAAGTTTTTTAATCATAAACAGTTTCTGTCTTTTTCACAAACAGGCCATGCTACCTTGCTTTCAATTTTCATTTTCCAAATAAATTATTATCAGTTGTTCAAGATGCAAAATGGAACTGGTTTCAATTTTACATGTCATATCATGTACGTAACAAGATACTACATCAGGTCAGGTTAAATCCAATAATGCAAGGTAAGCATCAAAAGTAAAAAACATGATGTCACCTATGGCTGTCTGCAATTATATTCTGTACCAGGTGCTCTATTTTCTAAGTGTTCCAAATAGTCTTTCCCAGCAAAATTTAAGAGTAAATTTGTATTTCTCTGCACAAATCCCCCAAAATCAAGGCAGGAGTTTACCACTTCATTTCTTAAGTACCTCAAGCATGACTAGCAAAGTATGAACCGTGAAAACTCTTCAAGTTCAGAACAGTCTTGTGATTCTTCAGTGTTACAGTAGGAAAGTGTCAGAACTGCAGTCAGACTTTTCATGAGGCCTAGAACGTGAGAGATCAAAGTGTCAAAAATAACTATTACAAGGATTTTATATACCTTAAGTACACAGGACCAGATTTCCCTTAATGTAAACTCATACCACCAGTTTAGCAACTGAGAATCTCAAATAACTTAAAAACAAGAATAGTAAATTCTAGATTGCTGAAGAAAACCACTGTTAAAGCTAAATTAAACAAGAAGTCTATGAGGGGATAAGTTTTGCCATAAAGGAGGGCAAATCTGGAAGAGGCATTTTTGGAATTTGATTTTTTCATTTGGGAGCAAATTGAAAGCAGGATATTAAATGGAAAAAAGACAATAAAGCACACCTCCTATCTATAGGGTTTTTTTGGACTGTAAGAAATTTCTGTGCATTCTGTATTCGTCCCTCTGCTGTGCACTGTGTTGTAATATGACCATTAATTTATCTTTATCCTAGTGAGGCCTACATTTCTACGCTTGTAAAGCTCTGTGGCTTGTGAAGTGCTTTGAGCTGAAATGTATTATATTAATGCAATCATATTCTTATAATGATGAATGTTCTCAGAGTACTTCCTTTTATCTAGAGGAATACAGTATGACAGCCAAATTGAGTTCAGTAATGATAGAAATATCGTATTTTTTTGCATTTGTTAGACATCAGCTGATGCAAATGTGCAATATTGAACTAAAGTAGATATTGACAAAATTTTCATTCTTCCTCTTGCACCTTGGAGGGCTCCTTCAACACTTCCTTTGGGAACCCTGTGTAAGCTCCCAGATTTGGGAGATACAGAGGATAGAAAGTTGCAGGCTTTCAACATACTGATTGTGTTAGTAAAATAACTTCTTCCTGCTCTTTTCTGCTCTGGGGTTTCTGACAAAACAGTAAAGATAAATGGAAGCTCCCTTTGTTTTCCATAAAGTCTCAAAAGCAGGAGAACCACAAGCCCATGGACCTAAGCCCTTCAACTATTATGAAGTTCCACGGCGTGGTGGGGTGAAGTAGTGGAACTGGTTTATCTCTATCCGTTTTGAAACCGGCTCCATCAGCTTCCATTTCCTGCGTGTGTCCAAGGAGTAAGGATGACCAAAAAACTTCATACTGCTCAAAATTTTCATTAAAAATTGAAAACACATGTTTTCCAAATTTAGAGTAGATTCCACTGAGCACTGCAGGAATGAACTCTTTACTCTGTCATATACCTGACTAATAAAATGAAGCCTAAGCAATCATGTTCCTTGTCCAACTATCCATCAAGCCTTTTGAAATACCTCTCAGCCTAGCAGTTAATTTTAATCAAATTCAAAGGAGGGGGAAGGTCTTTGAGATATTGTATTTCTGAAAAGCTTGGTCACACAGGATGGAAAACATAATCCATGTTAATGCCAACTTTGAAAGGCTGCTCACTACCTTCTCTGAGAACAAGAAGAATACATGGGAGAAAGCCATTATGAACACTTGAACTACAAAAAAAAAAGGTTTTCATTAAAACTTCCACTTTATTAAACATGCAATAATTGAAACACAAAAGAAAACTCCTTGGTACACCAGGCAGAGTTCTCCCACTCTTTTAAAGACTGTTCTTGTGGGTTTTCCTGCCCTCATTCAGATAAACCTGAACTCTCCTATCAAATGAGTATTTAGGAGAACAAGGAAGACAATGAAAAGAGAAGAAAAATTTCCACACGTTGAGTGGGTTCATCCTCTGTAAATGTTTACCTATGGCCACTGACTAAGGGAGGGAGCAATATGTCACCAGTCTCCCTCACTCAGTAACTGTTAGATAAAGTTAGGCAAGAAGGACAAGGATCTTAGGATCTGGGAGTGTACTGAGGCTACAAAAAAAAAAGATTATGGTATTTATGATACTAACCTGAGTCCAGATCAGGCTTACAACCCACCTGCTGAACTGTTCTGTTCCTATACACTGTGGATGAGATTCAATCAATAACTCATAGGAAAATTAAGATAGGAGAAAAACTGTGCTACAGGTGGGGAAGACAGAAATACATACATAAGCTATGAAAATAATGCTATACATACATGAAAATTAATGCTATTAATTTGAAATAAATAGGTTTTAGACTAATTGTATAAACTGAAGTTCTTTATTTACCTACAAGCAGAAAACGTCCATAGGGATGTGTAACAATTAATACTTGCCTATGTACACTTCATACTCTGAAAACTCAAGGCTGAAACATGATTAGATATTGCTGGCAGCTTTCTGTTAAAAACATAAAAAAGCGCCTTTCAGCCTTAAAAAATAAAAATAAATTAAAAAGACAAGCCAAGAAAAATCCCTGAAACAAAACCTGATGTGTGAAGGCTGTAAAGCCAATTCCAAAGCGTCAGTTCCTAATCCCAAGACAGGAGGAGCTCTGAACGTACTGACAAACTAACTCAAGTGCTGTTATTGTTGAACTGTTTGACAGTACAACACAAGGAACAATTCCTGCAGGCTACTTGTGAAGAAGTGAGTGCCCTGATACCTGGAGGGCTTTTGTCAGAGCTTAATGAATTGTAAACGTAGGAAAAAAGCCAAAAAGTTAATTCCTTTCTTTTTGTCCTAATTCCTATCATTTTCACTGTTAAACTCTTATAATCTCATTTTCTTGAGGAATTTAACCATGTATTCTATCTTAGCTGTTTTCTTTACGTCTTCCGTTTCTTCTAGCATTTACAGAAAGGGTCGGCTGAGGCCCAGGTCCAAATGAAAATATCACTCTATGTGCCTTCTTATCCTGATCCAGGCTGGTTGTCTTCACCCATTATTCCCTTGGGTATGTACTATGCCAGAAAAAAAGGTGAAAATGGGGAAAAAAAGCAGACTTCTGAGACAGCTTCCTTTACTTTTATCCAATAACTAATATTGAGTTTTATCTATCTCATCTATCTTATCTCATCTCAGACCTGTGATCCGTTTTCAGATCTCACAAGTTGGGGAGATGTTCACTGGCAACAGCTGAACTTCATAAAGACAGTGAGGACGTGGAGTGTACTTTGCGTATGTGAGTTCACTGTGGGTTCTGCTGTCTCTCTTTGAATTTTCCAGATGAATTTACCAAGAGGAAAGAAAAACTCAACTAAACCCTGCCTTTTTCAGTACTATTTTCCACTATCTCTGTGTCTCTCTGTCGAGCTTAGGAAGAAGGGCTGATGAATGAAGAATTGGAGCTGAGGCTAGACACGTAACACCATAGCTGAGTTCTGGAAATGATGGTGGGAATGAGATAAGACACTGTTCAGGCACCGCACGTGCTGCTTTGGAGATAAGCCATCAATGACAGATGATTGCACTGGGAAGATCCACAGCATCTTTGTGTCTCTGTGATACCTTTGTTCAGCACTGCTGCTGCAGTGACACTGTGACTACCGCAGCAACTGCTGTGGCAACAGGGGATGACAGAATGGCTATCCCTGGTCAGAAGAACAGTCATTAAACTATTTCTGGAATTTTTGTAGCTACTGGGTTTGTAATAATGGGTTTGTATGGAAAGGCACATTGTGAACTGACAATGGCATAGTGGTGATAGCAAAATGCTGTCTTGTAGACAAAGCTTCCGAAGCCAAAAGCCAGCTTCGTGATCATCATACAGACCAGACACTAGGAAAGGAGTAAAGAGTCCCCGCCGGTCTGAGGAGTTCTGGGGACAACTGTAAAGGTTAAGGAGCCCCAATCTGCAGAGTCTCAAGGGCACAGCAGACTTCTGGACAGTTTCATGTTCCCTGAGAGAAATTTGATGAAGATAAAGCACAGTCTTCAGAGCAGCAGCCTGAACTGCGAGCTGCTGTTGCAAGGACGTTGCTGCCAATCCTGGTAATAAAGCAAACTGAAGAAGTTGCCCTAAGTCTTAGAGGAACAGAAACCGATCACTCAGTCAAGGCTGGTTGCTTTTAGTTGTTGTTTTTCCCTGACTTTTTCTTTTTCCTTTGCCACTGCAGAACTCCCAAAGGCATACAAACTCCCAGGAGACTCAGCTGCAGGATTAGGTTAATTTTTAATACCTGGTGAAGGCATGTCTGGTGCAGATGACAAGAAATGTTGAGAACTTCTGCTGCTTGTGATGCAAAGAGCTAAATCCAGGTCACTTTTTTTTTTTTTTATACCTAGTGTGACTTCTGCCAGAGGCTCTCTAGCAACAAAACCTGAAAGTAT
Source organism: Gavia stellata (assembly GCF_030936135.1). Lineage (NCBI taxonomy): Eukaryota > Metazoa > Chordata > Aves > Gaviiformes > Gaviidae > Gavia > Gavia stellata. The sequence continues at coordinate 12,976,197 of NC_082597.1, read as the reverse complement.
GTGGGGAAATACTACCAATAATTTCTGCTCTCTTTCCTAGTATGTGAAAAGGCATTAGACTCAATATTAGTCTCAGAAGTGGCATTTTTCAGTATGTGAAGTGCAGTCTCCTTTCTAGTCCTGCCACCATTAGAAGCAATGGGTGCAGTGCATTTCCTCTTGACATATTTTATGATGAATAAACTGAAACGAATTATAGAAGTGACCATAATCAGATCATTCTCCTGTTCACTCACAGAAATACTTGTCTCATGGGGGAAAGCATGGACTAAATACATAAGCCACCCTATATCCTCTTGTTTTTCTTGAAAAATACATTCCATTTTTTCTTGAGTTTTACACTCCAGTTTCTACTTGCTTTCATTAATTTACAGGACTTACTAGTTCTAGGCATCCCCTTAAAATATTGCTTCACTGAGCTTCTGATATGCTAAATGGTATAATTTATCATTGTCGACCATGCAGAATTTTGGACATACTATCTCCAATGTAATCTCAATTTTTACATGATTCTTCTTTCAATAAGAATTTCTAATCTCTTTGCCCATGAAAAAAACACAGCTCAAGAAAAATATGTCAGAGATTATTCCGCTATGTGGCTCACAGAATCACAGAATCATTAAGGTTGGAAAAGACCTGTAAGATCATCAAGTCCAACCATCAACCAACACCACCATGCCCATTAAACCATGTCCCACAATGCCACGTCCACACGTTCCTTGAACACCTCCAGTGAGGGTGACTCCACCACCTCCCTGGGCAGCCTATTCCGATGCTTCACCACTCTCTCAGTAAAGAAATTTTTCCTAATATCCAGCCTGAACCTCCCCTGGCACAACTTGAGGCCATTTCTTCTTGTCCTGTCACTAGTCACTTGGGAGAAGAGACCAACACCCACCTCTCTGCAACCTCCTTTCAGGTAATTGTAGAGAGCGATAAGGTGTTCCCTCGGCCTCCTCTTCTGCAGACTGAACAGCCCCAGTTCCCTCAGCCGCTCCTCATCAGACTTGTGCTCCAGACCCCTCACCAGCTTTGTTGCCCTTCTCTGAATCACAGAATCACTAAGGTTGGAAAAGACCTGTAAGATCATCAAGTCCAACCATCAACTAACACCACCATGCCCACTAAACCATGTCCCACAATGCCTCGTCCACATGTTCCTTGAACACCTCCAGGGATAGTGACTCCACCACTTCCCTGGGAAGCTTATTCCAGTGTTTCACCACTCTCTCAGTAAAGAAATTTTTCCTAATATCCAGCCTGAACCTTCCCTGGTGCAACTTGAGGCCATTTCCTCTTGTCTTGTCACTTGGGAGAAGAGACCAACACCCACCTCACTACAACCCCCTTTCAGGTAGTTGTAGAGAGCGATAAGGTCTCCCCTCAGCCTCCTCTTCTCCAGGCTGAACAATCCCAGTTCCCTCAGCCACTCCTCATCAGACTTGTGCTCCAGACCCCTCACCAGCTTCGTCACCCTTCTCTGGACACGCTCCAGCACCTCAATGTCCTTCTTGTAGTGAGGGGCCCAAAACTGAACACAGCATTTGAGGTGCGGCCTCACCAGTGCCAAGTACAGAGGCACGATCACCTCCCTACTCCTGCTGGCCACACTGTTTCTGATACAGGCCAGGATGCTGTTGGCCTTCTTGGCCACCTGGGCACACTGTCAGCTCATATTCAGCTGGCTGTCAGCCAGCACCCCCAGGTCCTTTTCTGCAGGGCAGCTTTCCAGCCACTCGTCCCCAAGCCTGTAGCATTGCATGGGGTTGTTGTGACCCAAGTGCAGGACCCGGCACTTGGCCTTGTTGAACCTCATCCAATTGGCCTGGGCCCATCGATCCAGCCTGTCCAGATCCCTCTGCAGAACCTTCCTACCCTCGAGCAGATCAACGCTCCTGCGCAACTTGTTGTCATTTGCAGACTTACTGATGGAGCACTCAATCCCCTCATCCAGATCATCGATAAAGATATTAAACAATACTGGCCCCAAAACTGAGCCCTGGGGGACACTGCTTGTGACCGGCTGCCAACTGGATTAAACTCCATTTACTCAACAAAGCTTCTGAAGAGACAAATTCACCTGTTGCAGGTACAGTTCTAACTCCTTAGGAACTGATGGAAAATTTCAGGGAACCAATCCAAAAATGAAGTGTTTCTTCTTAAAGTCCCTGACTCTGCCTATACAGCTGTGAATGAGCAGTCATGAAGAGTGGCTCCTGCCTGTTAACTCCTGGGTGTCTTGGGACCATTAGGGATTTTATGCTCCAAGCACATCTGGCCATATGATCTGTATGTACCTGGAAGGTTGGTCAGCTGGAAGGAAGCCCTGGGTAGACCCAGAGCCATGGAAACTGCTTGAAGAGCTACTGCCTAAACCCAACAGTACACAAGAGTTGCAGAAATACAGGGGGAGCAGGCAGGAGTCTGAGATACTCTGACACACAGAGCCTGCACAGGCTTCTGCGTATGTCTGTGCTTACGCCTAAATGAAAAGCTTGTATCATCCAACTGCTAACCTGCATTTTCAGTGATGAAGCACGTACATAAATGACAAACAAAATTATAAAGCTGTATGACTTCCACAAGAGAAAAAAACATATTCCTATTTCTTTAGGCTGTACATTAGCATGCGTACGTACTGTCAAAAACATCTAGGAGTATAATTTTGTTAAAAATGTGTATCCTATTCCTAAATTCAGATGGGCTTTGTGACCTCTTTTGGGATGGAGTTCCAAAGCCCAAGATCTATTGCAGAAGATGTCCTAGGCCTCCTCATACCCCATCTGGACTGTGGACTGATTCAACTCCACTACAATACAGGTTCTCTCCAAGTTCCTGCAGCACATTGATAGAAGTGGGTTTGAGCTACAATGGCAGTTTTTACTGGCATGATTGAAGGTGTGGGCATATGTAATTCGTCTGACATTTCTATTATAGGGCTGATCGTACCTTAAAGTGCAGCAGCTATTTGCTACATAATCATGACTCAGCTCTCATTGACTCCGAGAGTACAGATCATCGTTTTCTTAGAAAGAAATCATCTTGTTTCAATAGCTGCAGAATTCTCACAGTAGCTTCTGACCTAAAAAGGTGTATTTGTCCCCATCTTCCCATGCTAGAGTGAATGCACGTGGTAATGATGAACAGGATATATATTTCTTTCCAACACACTTTTCAAACTACCATAATTAGTATCCATAAAAAGGACTAAAGTAGCAATTAACTAAATAATGCATGTTGCTCATCAAAAAAATATAAGTTTTCTAAAAGCGACTCAAATTAAAGCCTTTTTCACCACTTATTTCATCATCCTGCAGGTTACTTATCCATCCAGCAAGAAATCATCATGTACTACCCCAGATACATCACTTTCCTGTTGAGAATTAGAGCACTATCTTATACGGTGATATCTGACCACTCAAATACCGCTCAGTTTTACTCTGCTAAATGGCTTACGGGATGTCTTGATTAATTCATGCCAGGTCAATCTAGTTAATACAGTGCTTTCAAGTTCATTAAAGCTCCTGGAAACTAAGGGTGCTCAGCACCTTGAGAACATTGCTCAGCTGGATCAAACCTTTCTAATTTTCTACTAAAGTAACAATATAGGTCTGGATGCCTGCTGGTTTTGTTAGCATTACATACATGTGCCACCAGACTCAAAGCTGGAGTCACTGAGTTTTATTAAGAACATTTCGAAGCAGCCTGATGAAAGCAAGCTCTTCTTCTCCATCTCTTGTAGGAGAGATGTGTCTGATAACACTTATGTTAAATATATATTAAAGGGCTTTATGTTGTTGCTAATTTATAAATGGGATATTTTGAATTAATATGGGCACTACAGAGGAAGTACAATTCCTGGTATTGAATTGCTGAGGCACCATAGCCTGTTTCCATCGTTTCAGGAACTGGTTCAATGGTTACAGTCATGCCAACAATTGAATATTCATACTGCAGGAGATTAAGTACTAGGAAAACACAAAATTCAGCTGAATTACGAGGCAATTGTGGTATGTTGTACACAGAGATTAATCATCAGTAACAAGACTAGCAACATCAAAAAGGAAAAGATGCTTGGCATAGAGTAGCTCTTTATCACACGATGACTCCTATGGGCAAAGGGCGTGGTGCATCACAGGTTGAGAGCTACAGGGAATACAGTATTGCGTCCACCGGTTTGTTCACACTCTGATTTTGCACAGATTCTAAAGGATACTGCTGAATAACAGGAGAAAGGCAAAAATGGCTCTTCTCCACATTGCCCCCTCTCCCAACAAGACAATTAAAACCCAAAGGATCGACAACCGCACCTGAATGTTCATCCTGACTCTGCGAACATTGTCTGTCCTCATTTCACAACTGGTGAAACCTCCATGAACAGCAGCATGGAGAGTGAGGGATTCCCTTCACGGCTCATAGCTCTTGATGGAGTGACATATTTAGGGACATACTAGAAGAAATGCTGACCTGTCGTGGCATCAGCCCTGATATGGCCCTCACCCTTCCGTGTCACAGGAGCTGAGTGTTTTGGGTGCTGTTTAGAGAGCATGGAAAGACGGACAGGCATTCAGCCTGAAACAGTCATTTAAATTCTTAACTGTCTGGGGCTTCTTGAGGGACCCAGCTGAGGTATAAATGATTCTTCCCTCCTTAAATCCAATTGCAAATACAGTCTAGGCAGGAGGTAAGTGCTTATCTCCTCATAACAGGAATCCAGGAAGCTTTCAAGCTAGGAAAGACGATGCTTACCAGGTTGTGCAGTCCTGGAAAGTAAATTTGCTGGATTGCTGTCTGGGTTGGTGGGTTTTCAGCCTCTAAGGATTTTAGTGCACTGGATTTTACTTTGGATCCCAGCATCTGAACCCCAGCCAGTTCTTTAAGGTTGAAGAAATCAAATTCCCTGACAGAGGGAAGGGGTGACCTCAATCAAAATAAGATTCAGTAAACCCGAGATGAGTTTTTCAATTTAACCTCACAGCTCAGACAACTCCATTGATGTTTATTAATTCTAATTTAATTTTAGACCAGAAAAGGTCTAGCTAATCACACCCAGCATGCAAAAAAAGGATTTCTGATAGTATTATTCTGTTTCATATTCTGCAGTTCTTATAGTATACCAATCTATAGTTCTATATTATCATTCTAAGGACAGAAATAGGCCTTCCAGCAAATCTTTCCAATTTCATGTAGCAATCTGTTTTCCTGTTACAATATAATTATATTTACAATTTCTCCCACTGAACAAGAAAAGTTCCAGCATTATAAATACATCAAGTTCCATTGCTTAGATTAAAAAAACCCAAACCTCTGTGCAGGAAATTTTACACAACTATGAGTTAAAGAACTGTGCCCTTTATATAGTAAGCTTAATTCTGCTCCTTTATAAAAAAGAAAAAGAATAAAGGAACATATACCAGAAGGTATGAAATTTCATAACTGAAAAGAAATCAAACATCATGTGCACAACAAGGCACTGCCTCCACATGGAAAGGCATTAAGGCTTCCTGAAAGGCTGTCTTCTCCATTCAATTCTGAAAGGCCATGAAATACATGCAGTAATGCAAGTAACATTCTTGTTGAGGTTCAAGGCACGTGAAAGCATTGGATATAGATGTCCACACTTAACCAGTAACTGCGAGTTACAGTCCAGATGTACTTCGTGTTTCCAGTAACAGAATTTCTAATGCGTTAAAAAAACCCGCTTCAACTTTTAACAAAAATAAGTTTAGTGCTGGCTCTATGATTATATAAATGCACAGGTATACTCAGCAAAGAAAATACCAAAGGGAAAAAAAATATGCCACTTATCTTTTTCAGTGTTCAGGTACACTCTCCCTTGAGAAAAGACTCAGGAGTTGGCTAGTATTTGTTTAAAGTCACTGAATTAGTAATAGGAATTGCCATACTTACCAATCAGCCTTTCGAAGAGGAAAATACATTAGAACAGAAATCTTGAGCAGATTAGTGCTGAGAACATTGACTCAATACAATGACCAACCCCCTAGTCCTTTTTTCGGGCATCGGTACCCTGGGCAAGCTGCAGAGGCTGTGCCCAGAGAGGCTGGCAGGGCTCGGCTGGCCAGGGCGGGCAGGCTGAGACCCGCGGGGTCTGCGCAGCAGCACACGAGGCTCCGGGGGAGCGGGGGAACTCAAGGGAGCCAGGGGATCACAACACTTGGGGTGACTGGAGGCTACGAATTCTCTTGAGAGAAGCAGAGATGGGGGGGAGGAGTCTCCAGCCTCCAAGAGATAACTAGCACCAGTGACTCAGCTGCAAGCTAGAAAATGTTAAGCACAGAAAGAAACAGAAAGCCATAATTGTTAGTATGATATCTCAAATGGAAAGACCAGAGAGGCTCTAAAGCTTTTCCTACCCTGCAAACAAAGCAAAAGCTCCTTCAGCCTCTATCACGAGTATTTCCAGGACACCAGCGGTGTCAGTCTTTTGGCACCACCAAAAGCATCCATATCCCATTGCACATACAGCGACAGCGTGAGTGTGCAAATACCGAAGACCAAAGGCCTGATCTTGAAAGGTCTAAGTCTTTTCCCACTGACAGCGAAGGTACCTGAAGGCACTCAGCACCTGATAGCATCATGCTCACAGAGCAGTGAGATGGAAGTTTTGTCTCTGAGTGTACCCTAGGTAAGATCTCCCACAGAGCCTTAACTTTGGACAGCTTTTGCTTTTTAGCACAAATGAAGGAACTTCTATAGTGCTCTTTATGGATGTGTTTTAAACGTAAATATAACTCAGTACCTCAGGCAGCTCCCATTTCATGCTGTGCCTTGAGGCTGCCTAAGGTGGGTTTAGTTGGGGCATCTAAGAGAAGGGAAAAATCTTTCTCACTTTCAAGCACTCTGATTTATAGAGTCTGATTAAATTTCTAGTATAGTTTATAAACTTCTTACAAACTAGGGGTATAAACTCCTTGCTCCCTAATTCTTCATGGTTACAGCTAAACTACCTTGTATGGAATTTCCAGACACAGAATATTTACCCAGCAAATTATCAGAACTGTTACGGTAAATTATCTGAACCATATTTAGGTACTTTCCAAAGGGTACTTACAAACCGAGGGAAAAACAGAAGATCCAGACTATTGTATTACTGAGTACAATGAGACTGTAGGAAATTTAACCTAGTAACTACAAGTTAAAGTAACTACATGTTAGTTTTTGGTTTTCACGTACCAGTGTCCAGGACTGGTTTTTGGTTTTTTTGTCCCTTTTTTCCCCTAAGTCTAAATTTTAATTAGAAAAATTAGCTGTAAGAACAGTTATTAGCTCTGTAAAATATCACTATCCCTATATTCAGGCCCAAGATTTTTTGCTATTTTCATGGTAATTATCTTGTACAAAATTTGGCCATTTTTCCTCTTCTGAAAAAAAAAACCCAACTATTGGTCTGATACTACAGACACACTACACAAAGATTTCAGAGTTGGCCCCCTACCAAAGTTTTCTGTAAGTATATTTTTATAAACATCTATAAAAACCAAGTAAGTATTTGGACACTCTTGCATTTAAGAAGACATTAATAACAAAGGCTCTACATAAACACTGAACAGTTACTAATAGTCTGTCCTTAAAACTCCCTTTGTCAAGTACAGGAGTCCTACTATCCACTCTCTACAGACAGGCAATTTAATAAATCTAAGTGAACAAGCTACGGAAACCCTATTTAACCGCACAGCCTCCTGAGATCTCACAGGCATCTTACTTTACACCAGAAAACCAAAACAGCATCTAGAGGTCTCTAGACTGCACACATCTAAAGTCACCACCACGCTGCATCAGCAGAATTAGCTAGTGCCTATGCTGGCAATAATTCAAACTCATATGCTTACATCCCTATACATGTGTAATATGTTAGCTTGCTCTAATGTTACCTACTATGCCCCAAAGGTACCATGTTCAGTCCAGTTGAAAAGACAGAGCCACTTTCTTTCAAAGTAAGACTTGGCCAATGCCCATCTTTAATATATAAGCAAGTATTAAATATTTAACATAAAGTAATTTTTAAGGCATTCAACCAGAAACTGGAAGAGTTAGGTCTAACTGAACACCTTGAGAACATTAAGCCAACATCCCCTCCTCACCCCAGCTGAAGCTCTTTAGGCTGCATTTTGGCCCTATGCACCTTAAGAAATCTGACACAGAAAAGGTAATGAAACCTACTCTCTATTTAATTCTCTAAAATTTCTACCACCCTTACTAAACTTGAATTATTAAAGAGTCCAAAAAAATACTAGGGGTGAACTGCCTGGACCCGCACTATGCTGGTAGGTAGAACCTCACAAGGACCTTAGGGGAGAGCTGCACGTTACCATTGCCCACTTGTGTCTACGCTACTGACCTTGTGTTCTGCGTCTCGGTACTACATCAAAGAGGAGAGACTTTCAGGATCCCCAGATACTCCACAAAATACAGAGCGTGCTCCACCCAGCTCTCTTAGCATCTGCCTGTTTCACAGGTAATCACACTGTTCACCAAGAAGGGCTCAGTTTGCTAGTGCCCTCCTGCCTTCATACTGATCGTGCTGCATTACCGTGCTATGACGGGTGAATATTTGCAAGGTTCAGTAAAAGCAGGAGGGAGCTAAAGGCTCCAAGGAGGGCCAGGCAAATGGGAAAGTGCAATCATCAGCACTGCAGTGACAGGCACTGGGTTTATTTTAAGGGCTTCTACACTCTTACATTGTCAGCAGATCTGTTAGGTTTGCAAGGACATTGCTGTACTGATTGTAATTCCCCACTGAAGATGCGCAAAGCCAAGAGATGCAGTAACGAGCAAGGGTCCAAATGTGAGATATTTTCCCCTTCAATGCTACTGGAGGAAATACATGATCATTATGACGATAAGGGATATAAACCCATCATGCTCTCAGGCTTCAGAAACCTCCACGGTGATGTACAAACTCCCCAGGTAAAACCACGTGCTTCTCACACACGTTCAGAGCTCCAGCATGTACTTCCTGGGACACGCTGCTGCCTTGTTCCTGCCACAGAACAGAAACTCCCATTATGCGAGAGGGGAAGTACCTGCCTTTGTCCCTGGCAAAACTATCTATTCTCTAGTGCCACAAGCAGCATGTATAATCCTTTCCAGTGACCACAATGCCAAGTCATCAGCTTCTGCTGAATGGCATTGCCTGTGAGATGGTCTTGATGCAAATATGTGCAAAGACAATGGGGTGCCCTTAAAAATCCTGCTGGGGCTGTCTGAGGATGAGGTACTACAGCAGCAGCAGCAACCCTGGACACAGCCCTAGTAACACAGCACCTGCAAACAAGGGTGATCTGCAAAGCCTCCTGTCCACCACCAAGATCACAGAATCACAGAATCAGTACGGTTGGAAAAGACCTGTAAGATCATCGAGTCCAACCTGGGGGAAAAAAAAAAAAAAAAAAAAAAAAAAAAACCCACACACAACGTCAAAAAAACCACAAAAGAAAAAAAAGAAAAAAAAACCACAAAACCCACGCCACACAACAACAATAACAAGCCACAACCCACCCAACACCACACAGCACCATGTCCATCAAGCTACATCCCGCAATGCCACATCCACACGCTCCTTGAATACCTCCAGGGAGGGTGACTCTACCACCTCCCTGGGCAGCCTATTCCAGTGTTTCACCACTCTCTCAGTGAAGAACTTTTTCCTAATGTCTAGCCTGAACCTCCCCTGTCGCAACTTGAGGCCATTTCCTCTAGTCCTGTCACTAGTCACTTGGGAGAAGAGACCAACACCCACCTCTCTGCAACCCCCTTTCAGGTAGTTGTAGAGAGCGATAAGGTCTCCCCTCAGCCTCCTCTTCTCCAGGCTAAACAACCCCAGCTCGCTCAGCCGCTCCTCATAAGACTTGTGTTCCAGACCCCTCACCAGCTTCGTCGCCCTTCTCTGGACATGCTCCAGCACCTCAATGTCCTTCTTGTAGTGAGGGGCCCAAAACTGAACACAGTATTCGAGGTGCGGCCTCACCAGAGCCGAGTACAGAGGCATGATCACCTCCCTGCTCCTGCTGGCCACACCATTTCTGATACAAGCCAGGATGCCATTGGCCTTCTTGGCCACCTGGGCACACTGCTGGCTCATACTCAGCCGGCTGTCGATCAACACCCCAAATCCCCCTATGCCAGCATGGTGCATCAGCTTTATTTTGCAACTTTGAGCTCACTTGTTTTTCCAATCCTTCCAAACTCCTGTTTTGGTCTTCTAAATAGTTCCCCCCCTTTTTTTTTTTCCCCACATTTGTCTTTCTGATGTAGCCAGATACAGACTATCACTGCCTGGAGAAGACCTGGAGACAACAGACTGTTCTTCCTCTAACTGCCATGAAAATGGACAGCAGCTTTGTTAGGAGTTAACCAATGTCAAGAGTTCCCTATGTCTGCTCATCCAAAGCATTTTTGTTTAATGTAGGAAAATTCTTGTTTGAACGCTGTAGCTACAACTTAGGGAAGCTTGATCCACCCCAAGGGTTGTGGCAAACTACAGAACTGCTCAGCACTCAACATAAGGAGCAGCAGCAGCAAATGTCCCAGACGCCTGCCAAGGTTTGCCCAGAAAATACCAGTCACCCATTTGCCAACATTTGCCTCTTTCCTCAGTACAGCAGCTTTGCTGCTGAGTCAGGTCCTCCCAGCCTATGCCAAATTCCCCATTTGCCTCTGTAAGAAACTAACAGTTCATCCCAAAACTGTCCCCCAGCCCTGGGACAACTGGCATTTAAACTCCATAGGACGGCTTAGGCAGTCACAAAGCTAAGAGTCTTCCTAAAGGACACCAAGTACAGAGAACAGTCACATACTGTACAGTACAAAAAACCCTTTATTGTTATCATCACATTTGTTTTCCGGTTTGACAAGTGCAAGGCAACTGTATTAACCTTATATAGAAAAGCTGCTGGCAAGGAGTAGACCTGAAAGCCAACCAATATTTAACTCCGTGGATTACCTACCACAACAGGACACTGATAAGCAAAATGAGAAGACATTTCAAAACAGAACAGCTGTTCTTGTTGCAGCCAATGCACTCAGAGTCCACAAGTAGAATTGCCCCATACATAAATTTTCATACAGGCTACCCCTGTTCACCAGTACCAGATGAGACCATGCACAGTCCTGCCACACATGACTGGGAAACTGGCCATCGTTAGTGAGCGAGGCCTTAAGTTCAGACAAATTACATGCACTAAGGGGCTTTCTTCGGGCTTTATCCCTCTGGCTGAAGACAGAGAGAAAGAGAACAAAAATATTCCATGTTCTTAAGGGCAACCTGATAAAAAAAAATATACCTATAGCACCAGCATATGTCTGTTGAAATGCACTAAAAATATTAAGATTTCTAGTCTTCTCTGCCCTATAATAATGGTTCATGAGTCTGTCTATTTCCTCATCAGATTAGAATGTCTCCAACTTTAATTAGAATTACCAGTCTGTGACAGGACATCTCCCCCAAATGCCAAAGTCAAAGGCAACAACAACAATCACTAAAAAAAAAAAAAAAAAAAAAGAAAAAAAAAAGAGAGAGAGAGAATACTGGGACCTTCAGTCCCACCAAAGGCTATGAACATTTCACTACCGGTATCGACAAGTTTGCATGTGCCCCCTCCAAAGCTGCATCACCCATTGACCCAGCTATTTGAGGGGACTTCCTAGACTTGAGAAAACAAAAGCTTACAAGTGAGCCAGCAGACCAGGCATCATAAACACCTTCTCTGCTTGGAAGCAGCGTGGGATGCCTGACTGTCTCTACATGAGAGGTGGTTATGGAGTTTCCCAGGAAACTGGCAGTCAAGCTCTCATGTCTGCAGTGAGAAGTGCCTGGAACTCCTCATGCCCCACCAGGTTCTTCTACCTTAGGGGTTCCCAGCTGCACCAAACCTCCACCCTACATGGTCCTGCTGCAGCTATACTTCCTGCTTATCCACCCTCTTGGTAAGCTTTGTTATGGCCTGGTGGCAATCATACAGGTCTACAGGAGCCAGGAGATCTGGGCTGTTAAACGGTTGGTGTGCCCTCTGCAGCCTGGACTTCTGCTGGAGAGGTAGTGGGACACAGGAAAATCCATCGCACCGAGCCACTTTGCCTGATGACTCTGTGAAGAAAGCAAGGGACAAGGCTGTTACTTCTAACTGACTGTTTTGACCAGAGATGGGTCAGGCTCTCACACAGACAGTAGCTGATCAGATACATTTTCTTCTAGACAGTCTGAAGAACCTGCTCTTCCTTGGGGGGGGGGGGGGGAGAATCAAACCGAAACAAAAAAAAAAAAAAAAAAAAAAAGACTTGTGAGGCGCTAGGTCCAGATCATGCAAAGACCCGGCTCTCTGAGCTCAGCTTGTCCCTGTCCCTGCCATGCTTTATGTGACTACAGCCTCAGAGCTGTTACCTTTAAAATTACCTAAAGGTACTTCAACTTATCATCCCTCTCCCAAGCACATGAGACCCAAAAACAGACTCACCAATGTCTGAACCCTGCTTGCTGTCCAGTAGGAGGAAGGAAGAACTTTCTTCTGCAGGATCTTGGCTAGGTGCCTGGAACAAGCCCTCCTCCACATCAGCTGGCAGATGCGTATGATTCAGTCAGAGGGCTCATGGCCAACTGTCAAGTGGTGATGGCCTGAAGACGAATAGTGGAGTCCTGTCTGTGAGCTGGGGTCTGCTGGCATAAGGAGGAAGAGGAGGACTGGTTGTCCCAATGCAAAGACTACAGGCTGGAGTGTTTCAGGCATAAGTGGTGCCTGTTTCAGGATAAGGATCATGCCAAGAAAGATCTGACAATGTTTGTTGAGAGAGGTTGGTCCCTCACACTGGTGGCACTATCTTGACTATAGTGCATGCCTCAGTGCACTGCAAGCTTACCAAAGGTGAGAGAAGGCCTGAAACTACGTGGACGTATCAGATGTTTCACTGCTGTCCTCTCCAGAGAGCTGAGAGTTGTTCTTCTCCACCCCACAGACAGCCTGAAGTAAAATCATGAACTGAATGGCAAAACCAGTGAGTTCTATAAAACATTATACTCAGTGCAGAAGCAGTTATCATCCATGGGCAGCTGTACTTAACCATGCTGTAACCTCCTCCAGCTTTTTTGCCCTGATGTAGCACTGGCGACCAATCTGCTGGAATATTCCCCAGCAATGAGTTCATTACACAAGAGAGGCTTTGGAAAAGTCCTGGCGATAGGTGTACTCTGCCCATAGGAAGAATAGACACGGATGTCCTCCGGGACCAGCTGACACTGGTCACCTGTGCCAAGCAAGGTCTTGAAGATGACCAACAAGAGAATGTAAAGACATGGGGCGGGGAGGGCAATGGCAACAGTCTTTCAGCCTCATAGAAGTCAGGCTCTTCCAGTCAATTTTGGTCATTCAAACCAACTACTTGGTCCTCAGAGATCACTTATGGCACTCCAGTTGGGACTTCTAATGAATCAGAAGAGTTTGCATAATCAGAGGTTTTGGGTCTTAAAGGCAACTCCGCAACTTTCTTGCAGAATAGGGTAGAGAGAGCCATTGCTCTATGTTCTGTACAAACACACACCAGAGGCGTGTCCCATCCCTGCAGTGCTTGTATACAGGAATTCAAAAGGTGTACAAGTGCCAGAATCCGAGACTGTTTTCGTGAACTTCTGCTTCTATTTCTAAATTTTTTAAATGGCTAATCGCAGCTGTCTTTGTTGCTGAATGAACATGTACCGCCTCGCTGTAGCCTTTAGAAATAGATTTATCATGCAAATGCTGGTAGAATGTTAAGTATAGCTGAAATAATGAGTAGTACTGTAATAGCCTTCCCTAAGAGGTATTGTGCCACAGTTGGTCACAACAGTCCAAAAATAGAATGATTGTTCTCAAAATCAGTAGCACACCCAATACGCATTGCTCATATCTCACCACAAGGGACACTTCTGTTTTGTATAGCTGGACTCTTTCTTGTCTAGAACTGACTGGTTACATACTACGTTAAGTTAGCGTATTTTTTGGATTTTTTTTGTTTGTTTATTTGTATCATTCATTTTGTCATATTTTCTCACTATATATATATATTTGCCTAAGCATAAAACACTTATCATACCAAATTATATCAAGTGCCTCTATCACCTGGAATCCTGCTTTCGGTAATGACCAAAGGGGATTTTTAAAGGAAAACAATTAAAAAAAAAAAGTCTAGGTACTACTGCAATGCAGGTGCAGAGAGAGCAGTGGGAATTCTCTCCAGACACCATCCATGTAGCCAGCTTACACAGCAACTAATTGGCTGCTCTTTCATTACCTTGAATTGCTAAATATTTTCTTCATGTTTTACAGAACATAAATCCCTGTCTCTTGAAGCGCAAACACAATGCCTCTTTGGATGACTTCATACTGCAATGAGTTCCACTACATGGGACTAAAAGCTGCCAAGCCTTATACAGCTCTGAGAAACCAAGAACACTCAGGACCCTCTAGGATGTGAATCTTGGAGAGAAAGGTGTGGGCATTTTTCTTCACACACTGGCTTGCTTTCTTTTTAGTGAGTATGAGGTTGTTTTCATTCCACAAGATGAAAAAAAGAAGAAAATGAAAGTTCAATATATACAGTCAGAATTCATATTTTTGCTTTCTATGCTAAAAAAAAATAAATACAAAAAGAAACCAGACCTGAGGAAGAATCTATGTGCCCAAAGCATGACTAACGCTTTCTTTTTTTTTTTAGTTGGTATAATAGTTGTCTGATAATCTCTTCCTAAATATCCTGCCTCTTGTATAACTTTGGATAATCACAAACTACAATTCTACTACTACAAAAGGCATTTTTTTCTCCTTTCACAGAAAAGGTGTATGCCAGTCCTTTCACCGTTAGTGCCTCTTTCCCTCAGAGACACCAGTAGAACGGCACAAATGCTGCCCATTAATTTTTTGGTAATTTGCATTCTTTCTTGACTTATCAAATTCATCCATTAGGTCTAACAGTGTATTTCATTTTTTTAACCCGGCAGATGGAAATACCTAACTAATTCTCAGAAGAATTACAAATGTGGGGGTTTTTGTGATTACAGTTTCTAAAGTTCGTTTGCTACTTTCCAAAATTAAAAAAAAAAAAATACAATGAGGAACTAAAAGCTAGGAACAGCCAAACACACTCTGCCTGAAGTTCAGTGAACGACTCCTCTTCACTGCGATGGGAGCAGGAAAGGTCCCTACAGATAAGAAAAGTGAGAACAAGGTTTTAACTCTACCAAATTTCCCACGTGTTGCCCCAAAACTAGATACCACTTGCCAGTGATCCAGGGGTGAGATACCTGCTGTAGAGCAGAGCAGAACATTAACAGAACTTTTTACGCCACATAGGTGCTGAACTATGCAGCTGTGATTGCTTAAACACGGATTACACAACGTAAGACTTCTTGATTGAAGGAGAAACCACAGAGGATGCCTAAGCAGAAATTAATTTCATCTGCCTCATTATTTTTATATCTAAACAACATCAACAGATTTAAAAGAGCCTATACAGTCCTTCTTATTTTTAAGTTCTTTTCAATATATTAGAGTAAGATAAAGATTGTATATGAATAAATTGTCATGTGTTAAAAACCAAGCCACATCAGTTAACTTTCACAGAAATGCAGTCTAACCAAGAACGAAACTTTGGATCTAAAAACTTCTAATTAAGGACCAGTTCTCAAACACTGTATGTACCCTTAGCTCCCATGACTTTCCTGAAATGCTGGGTGTTCAGATAAGGAGTATATTCTTTTGATTCACTGACATACCAAATTTAAATTTGATAGGCATTTTTAGCTGGAGACAGCATTCATGAGCAGATTTATTTTTTCTTTCAAGAAGAATGCTTTGAAGTGCTGCTAATAAATTAGCCATTTAGAAAACTGCATTTTAGAAACAGTGTAGATAATTAGCCATCCCTTTTAGCATCGCACCACTGTTATCATCTATGTAACTTCTGATATATAGTCAAGAATAAACTACTGAATTACAAACTGTAATTAAACGGTTCTATTAACTTTACAAAATGGATATATGCTACAAAATAAAGATTCAGTCACAGGAAAAAAAGCCTAAATCAACCAGGGCTAAACCAACCAGGTGCATTCCAGTTGAAAAGAAAATAAACGGGGACACTCCACACCTACACAGGGCAGTTTCTGAGCTCATTTTTAAACGCTTCACAGTTCTATATATAGAAGACTTCAAGCAAAAAGTATTTTATGGTGTCATGGAAGGAAGGAGTTTTACTAAGTAGTCCTGCTATTCAGATATCATTATGGACTGTACCACACTGCTTGCACAAAAGCCCCCTGAGATCAAGGCCCCATAACGGTAGCTGCTGTGTGAAGAAAAAGCCTGTATCTTAAGGAGCTTACCATCTAAGTAGACAGACTATAATCAGTATGGTGTGAACTCGTTCCGCACAGCATTTAAGCTATTTCATTTTTTTTTTTTAGAAGCTATGTTACCCACAAAAAAGATGTGGGCATGAAACTGGACCTGAATCTCAGCATCCAGTCAATTATTCATGTGCTGTCTTTCAGTTTGCAGGACACAGTATAAAACATCACTTTGTCCTGTAAGCCTCAATTTTCCTGAAATTTTAAGTTCCTTCCATGCTGCTTATTTCCCGCAGTGAAAGACACTATATTCCAAAAGCTGACCTAATATAAGCCTGTGTACTAAGCAGTACAGGGCAGACTTACAAAAGAACTCACAGTTACTGAAAATAAAGAAAATTCAGAACTGCTCATATCCATAATTCTTTGTGCCATAACGGAATAATTTGGTACTTAAACAATAATTACAACTTTGGAGTAAGAACTTAATTCCTTGCTATAACCTTATTATTTACATAAGCATGGCATGCCTGGTAAACTGTGCAACTGGATGTTGAAATATGGCAGTGACTTCTCCACCGCAAAAGCTCCCCAAGCAGCCGTGCCAGCGGCTGTCCCCCTATGGACAGTGGCTTTTGTGCCATTTCTAGAGCTTTGTTTACATAAAAAGCCAACCATGGCAAATGTACAGCACACTCAACGTGCTTCCTGTAAGCCTTAATCCGGGTATGGAACGCTAATAGGAGTCATGTGCTGGCCCCAAACTGATTATTTACCAAATTCAGGAGATATCAGCCCTAGATCAAGACTAATTCACTACTCCATCCAGTTCCCCAGCGTTCCTATCAGATCACATCAAATGTCAACAGATTATGATTCATCATAGCTTCATTCAGTAATGACTCTCCATGTAAGACCAGAGGAATGTGAAAGATTACTAATACATTTGGCCACCGATGGCCGAGGTTCTGCATAACTCTTCATCGGGCCTTAAAATCAGACCGCAAGTCACCACAGCGGATGGTGGCGTGACCTCAGTTCACATGGAAGTCGCAGAACGAGAGGAATGGAGCCGACTGTAATTCTGACATTTCTCAAAGGAAAAAGGACTGTTGAATGCTTTAACTTCAATTGCGTAAGGCAAAAAATATTCACTAATCAGAATTAAATTTTGCAATCCTTGCTAACACTAAAAAAGGCTTCATCTTAAACATATTACAGCCAGATACTTCACTGGTGATATGCTAAAAAAATAATAATTTAAAAAAAAAAAAAAAAAAAGAAGAGACAAGACACCAAGGTTTAGGTTTCCCCACGGATATTGTGTTAATTCTGCCTGCATAATCCATGACAAATTAGGTTCAGCAAATTCTGACCTACCCCCAAATCTCAAAAGAGCAGCCACCTACCATGCACAATTTAGTAAAACACTTTTCTTATGTTGATTTATATATAGAACAGTGGGTTGGATGGTCTTAAACATTTAAGTTTAGGCTTTTGATAAGTTCATATACCAAACAAATTATTTAACTGCCTGAAAAAATGATTCAGAACTAAAAGGTCTCAACTGGGAGAACGCCCCCATTGTATGTGATAAACAGCTATAGAAGACAATTTTAACCCCAAAGACTTCACTCTTTAAAGGCAAAATTAAAGAAAAGCACACAATGTGAAAGCAGACCAGCCTGTATTCAGTTCTTCACAGTCATATAATTTCAGAAGTACTCTGTAGAGTGTTTTCTCACCGTATAAGTGAGCCTGGCATCTGGGGTGAGGGAGTCTACCTAGAAGGTAGCAAATGAGGTTTTGGATTTCATCAGGGGGAAGAGAATTTGCAGCTTGGACCTTCCACTTCCCAGACAAGGGATCTAGTCATTAGGCCATGACATCTAAATAACATAGGCTAGTACGTATATATATACACACACACCAATACACACACATATGTAGGTAAATGGCACCCTTCCCTAAGTATCTTTTAAAAGGCAGAGCATACCACCTGCACCCCAAACAGCTATGTAAAGAGGTGGCTCCTGCCTCTCGACTGTCCGCCTGCATCAGAGATTTAGGAGAGGGGCAGGTTTCAGCAGCAGGAGGACATGCTGAGGACAGCAAAGGCATCTCCCACCCTGCACCACACAGGGTGTTGTGGATTCTTCTCTGAGGTTCCTAACTCTGCCTTCACAATGCAGATGGTAAATTTAGGGCTGTAAACTTTATTCTCAAGGTCTGGTAGACCCAAGACAATAAAATAGAGTACTGCCAAACTCCTTTCAGAAGGAGAAAACAGGGAAATAAGAACAATCAGCCACTTTATAGTCAGGCTCTGCTGAGGCAATTTTACGTCTTATCTGAAAAGTCAGGGGGAAAAAACCCACACTATCTGAAGCCCTACTTATTTATAGTTCATGTTTACTCTTTGCTCAGTAGAATAAATGTGCAGAGTACTACTGTGATAAGACAAAAATATTACTCGTTATACTGACATGCACTCTAGTAAAAACTGTACAAATGGAAATAATGCTGCTAAACGTCTCTTATTTATGTTTCTAAGCCACTGTATTCCTATCTGCCACATCATTCTTCATGGCCTAAGCACCTTCTTGATAGTTTGCTTCTTAAATTGCTTTTTATAGATTAAATAACTTTTCCCAGCAAATCACATCCTTTCCATATGTAAGCTGTGCAAATGAAGCCAAAGGGAAGCAGTGTGCAAATCAGATGAACGGGCAGGTTATTTGAGATTGCAGTTTTGCAACACCAAGGTTCACGCTCCCATCTCCTGCCACTATATGCCATGTCTGACCAACCCCTTCCCACCTCTCCCCCTGGGATATCTCTCCATCCACATATTCTCTTTGCCCTCTGCAAATCCCCACTATTCTTCATATCTCTCTCCTCACTACCACCTGTCTCCCCCGTATATTCTTCCCAGTACTCCTATGATTTTACACCATTTTCCCTTCTTCATCCCTTCAGTCCTTCCTTAATGCCTCTTACCAGCCCACTCTTAGTCCCTGTGACTGGCAGACCCACCTACTTGTTCCCTGAACTGCTATCCTCCCTCGTGTCTCCTTCTACATTATCTGATCTTGACGTACTTGGCCACAGGAAGGTAATCTGGACCTACTCTCCACACGGTTGACCACCCAGGTGGCCAGCCAGAAGGTGTATCTATGCAAGCTATCAGGTCAGATCGCACACTGTCTCCCAGGTGCTGGTGGCTAAAAAACATGCCATGTACTTGTACGTTGTGCAAAGCTGCCCTAGACGATCAGACTCTAAACTTCTTTTAGGGAAGAGAGCAGCTCAAAGTATCCTGCATTATCCAGCTAAGACCAAACTTGACCTGCTGAGGCTGAAGTCTCAGACCCCACCAGCCTGCTGCAAGAACTACAGTGTGGATTTCCTGAGCGGTCTGACAGCTATATTGCCTTCACTTGGATGAGTGGTTATGGCCAGACCAAACCTGTCCTTTCGGGAAGAAGACAGACCTTGCTTCCCTCCCCCCCCCCCAGTTGTGGAATTTGGGTGGAATATGTCTAACTGCTTTACTACCCTCTCAAAATTGTCACAAGGAAACTGTGATTGGGAGCCCTACCTAAGCTTGTTGACTCATTGCTTGTTTAAACTCCTAACATCATTTTGTCTTCCTTTCTTACCACATCTGACAAAATTGTCCTTGCCTAAAAAAGAGGCATAAATCACTGTAATGACTGGATTACTAATAAAGGGCACCATTTAGTAATGACATAATTCTGTTTTCTAAGTTTTTGGATGGGAATAGATGCCTGTTAATACGGGAATATTTTTTTCACTCCAAAGAAATGTTAGGTATTTGACCTCTGCCTTTTTTCCCCACTCCAATTGTCAAAATGGTTTGGGTTTTTTTTTTTTAATTTATTTTGTTTACACATAATACTTACTTTTAAAATCATAACTCAGTATGATGCACACAGACATTTCAGAGCATGCAAGTAAGTAGACAAGGTCCAGTTTCACAACTCGTAGCTCTTTTCATGCAGATTCATTGCTTAATTGGGCATAAATCCTATTGTTCTCTGCATCTTTCAATAAGAAGCTATATAGTTATACTAAGTGGTGGATAAGAAACGGTGATCTGGTGTAGAGATGATCACTGCATGGATAACAAAGTGAATATTCAAACAGTGCTCAGATGCGTTATTAGCATCACATTCTGCCTTCATAAGATCATTAATGGAATACTGGGCTCAACTTTGGTGTCCATATTTTAAGCAGATATCGATAAATTAAAAGACTTCAAAAGGAGATAAAGAAACAACTGGAAAGCTGGAAAACGGATATTACTGAATAAAGTTCAGGTGTATAGTTTGCACATAGAAGGTTAAGAAGCAATTTAGTCATCCTCTCCAGATATATGTATGAGGATATTTTTGATACTAGAGAGTTATTTAATTTTCATTCAAATGCCTAACAAAGTTCAACAACTGGAAGCTGAAGGTAGAAACATATACTAGAAATAAAGAAGTTTTTTTAAGAGTTTGGATAATTAACTGTGGAACACTTCACCTATTTTGAATTCTTTGTCCCTTAAGGACCTTAAATCAAGATGGTGCATATTTCTAAAAGATAAGCTCGAGCTAAAGAAAAAAAAAAACCAACCCAATACTTACGGCCTTCATGAAAAAACCCATCTATTAAAATTATATGGTGAGTATGAGGTGGGGTCAGCTGTGTGATGGTAATAGTCCTGCCTAGGCTAAAAAGCTATGAATCCTAAGATGAGGCATACCACAAGACGTAACCCAAGAAAGGCCAGACTAACCTGAACTTTCACCGATAAATCCACAAGTCTAGAATCAGTGCCTCTGCAACTCCGGGTGTGATATTGCGTAGTCACCTAACGTGTTATTGAGTAAAAGTAATCTTCACACAAAAATTAATATTGTTCCAGTACATCCTATACAGTCCTGAAAAAAAAACATGCAAAGAAAATGAGAAAGTAATTTAAAGGTAGCTCTAAAATCATGTAATTGGTCAGAAAAATAAGAGCTGTTTCTGTTGAAGGTGGACCATATATTTTCTGTACATTTTTTAAAGAATCGCTCACACCAGTACCTTCTTTATCGCAGACTCAAGCAACCATTTTCATCTCTTCCAAGACAATTAAGAGCAGTTGGCTAGAACTGAACAAGCAGGTTTTGCAGCCAGCTTCCTTAAAAGCTCGGGAAGTCACTTGCAATGATCTCCCTCTGCCAGTTAATGTCACTTTGCAGCCTTAGGCTCCTACCGAATTGGTCACTGTAGCAGAGATGTCCAGGCAACTCTGATTGTGAGAATATTTGTCTCAATCTATTGCCTGACAGAACGCCATACTCCATTCTGTACAGTACGCAGGTGGTCATGATTATCTCCCTCTCCTTGACTAGGTGTTCCCGTAAAACATGCCACCACCACAGTGAAGGCTCGTACTTTGATACTGTCCTCAGGATGTCTGATCACACCTGCAGACCTCCCCTCCCCGTCACTTGTGAGGGGAGAGGGTTTGTGCAAAAGACGAAGTTGTGCTGGAAGCGGATCACAAACACAAACCAGGACATCCGCTGACTTTACCACATTCTAAGCCAAAGGCAAAACCAAATCCTTAGTTTTAGCTTTCCCGCAAGAACCTCTTAGCATGCCTTGGAAAACCCCACAAAAATATCAGCGGGTCTAGAAAGTGGAGAGGAAGTGGCTGAGTATTGCCACCCTTTCCCAGATGTACGGGGGACACATTTAGATGATAACTCAAAACCTTCACCTCCTTCTCCTCCAAGTACAAAGGATTCTCTTTTGAGCCATCCTGCTCTAACATAAACTTACAGCAACACGTATATAGCTTAAAAAATAAAAATGAACAACAAAAGTCTTACAAAAATACAGCAGGCATGATTCTTCCCTGGGGAAAGGATGAAAGAGCAACATGTGACAGATGTTTGTCATGTCTTTTTACATAGTACTCAAATGCACTCAGCAACAGTAGTGATTAGAGTGGTATAAAAACCTAAACAGACCAGACTGAAACAAAGCGTTACAAAAATAACACTTGACTAAGAACAAAAGGAATTAAATATAGAAAGACCAAGAAAGTGTTTTTAGGAAGCTTTGTTGATTTTTTTACGTCAATTTAAAAAAAAGAATAAAGTCTCTTTTAAGGACTCTCTCAAATCCCAATTTTGTCTCCATTATCTGCTGACTCAGAGACTTCACAAGACACTCTGGCTGAGAAACTGCAGGGGTTGCTTCTGACATAATATAGTATTGATGTACCACTGAAGGATGTTACACCACCATGAAACAAAGCATCCTCTTAGCCTGCAGGGTTTCTAGCTATTCTCTTAAGTGCCGTATTTCCTCCCTGCATCCAAAACCTCATTTTCCCTTATGTAAAACTCCTTTCTATACCAGTTTTATAAACAAGCAGATAAAAAGAATAAATACATTATCCTCTGGGAACGTGGCTGAGCAGTGAAGTGTCAGAGCGTAATGGATACCTGATCATATAGGCACACAATTCAACTCTGAAGTGTAAAGAGAAGTGAGACACTCTAATAATTCATTCACTCATATAAATATGTATGAAGGCAACTTAAAAAATTGTTCACCCCGTCTGGGCAGTGTGTATTTTAGCATGCGAACTACTGCACAGTGATTGCACACGCTCCTGTGGGGAAGACGGCACAGATGCTTTGATTTTTCAGGTTGCTGCTAGTCACTAAAAGACAGTGAAAGCATCATTCTTCAGTCTGAACTGGGTATTGGTATTCCATTCTAGACCTGAGATGCTGAAATCATTCTTCAAACATAAGCTGTTAAGCAGTCTAAGCAAAGAAAAATCCCGTATAGCTTTTTTATTTGTGTTCAGGTATTTGGATTCTGTAATAATTAGATTAGGAGGTATCTTCAAATGGTTCCAGATACTCTGCCGCAAATGATAAGAAAACAAAAATTAAAGTGCAGTTTACCTGCAGGTGCTAGAAAAAACACCCCCACTATTTGCCACCATAAACTTTTCTTCCTCACAGAGGCTCAACATCCATGAAACTCTACTCTGTTCTGATCTCAGCACAAGAACTATTTTCCACAACCTGTTTCCAAGTTTAAGAATGTTCTTCCACCAATTTCCCCATTTCTGCAAACGTAACAGAAGTTTTGCGACGTAAGTAAATGACTTATATAAAGCATTAAAGAGATGTCCCTTCCTAAGGTGGTGGGACATAGCACGACGAAGAACAGGACAGAAAAACATGTAGCTAGCTGAAGAACGGAGGTGGATTCATGGTCTGACCAACGTGTGCAGAGGCAGAGAAACCAGCAAGTCCAAACCCACTCCCCGTGCACCCGTCCTGTTCTTCAAAGGGGGTGGGAGGGAGGAAGGCACTGTGGAGGGCCACTACATTTCCAGGGTTGGAGAACTACTGAACATTACAGGTACTACAAACTCTACTACAACAATTTAGCAAAACAGAAAATAGGCATTCTTCCTTTAGTAGCAGAGTCGCAGACAGGGAAACAAATCAAACAAAAAACGCCAGACTCTCACCAGCGATCATTAGGGGGTAGTGCTGTTCCAACCAACTCATCAAAAAGCTGGAAGCCAGCTGGCTAACAACTTTTTCCTCTCTCTTGCATCCATACATCCTCAGCTAACAAACTGAAGAAAGGAGAGGACACCCGGCCAAACCACGGAAGAAGAGATCTCCTCTGCTTTTACAAGAGGAGCTCGACTCCACTTTTCTTTAATCTATTTAGGAATTGGAACTGGTTGATCCACATTCTTACATTTAATCATGAACATATTTAGGTTAGAACAAAATAAAGGCTTCCCATTCGTAATCCCATATTAACACACACTGGGGAGTATCTGGAAAAGTCTGCAAGTGTATAAAGATGCAGCTGGCAAATAAAGTTTTCCAGAGTACCTAAATCACCCAAAAATCCCCCTATCTGCTTTTCCACCTTTCAGCACCAACCTTAAAAATAGGGCTGATGGTCCTTGGTCAAGTAATCAAGGATTGCAAGATCATACCCTGATTTTGTAGCACTTCCTTAAGCTCCAAGGGGATTATCTGTTCCAGTTACTACCCAAAGTGATTAAGTCACATGATCCTGAGCACATCACAAATAAGAGACCAAATCTGCTTTTCTGCTGTACAAAACATTTGCACAACATGTGAATGAATACAACACGTAAATGAGGCAAATTTTATCCTCAGTGGTCAGACAGGAGTATAAAGAAAAGGAGATTAATTTATTCTTTTACTATCCAGTAAAAAAACATAAACCCAAGACATATATTCAGTCTCTGCTTCTGTGTTCTCATTATTGAAACTCACTTTAAATATACTTTCTAAGAAGTGCCCTTTAAAATCGATTTAGATTTTTAAAACTCAAGTAATTTTAAAATTGTCAAAGTTAAAGAGAATTCTTCTGGGCAAAAATTCTGCAGGTGCAGTTTGAATTTCTTGCCAAATTCCACCATGGACTTATAAACATAGATAATAATTTGTACTCTGACAGGCCTTTAGCAATACTTCCCCATTTTATTCTTACACAGTAAAATCTAGCTATTTGTTTACTGCAGTTAACAGGGTAATTTTACTTTTCTCCTCCATTGCTTTTACATTGTTTGAGTGAATACTAATGCATATAGAGCTTATGAGGAGTCGTCTATGACCACATAAAAGAAAGAATCTTACAGCCTGGATCAGAACAACAAAATAAAATAAAATAGTATTGAACTACAAGGAGAAAATGATTTAT
The DNA here is from genome assembly GCF_030936135.1 of Gavia stellata. NCBI lineage: Eukaryota > Metazoa > Chordata > Aves > Gaviiformes > Gaviidae > Gavia > Gavia stellata. Next base: position 12,951,080 of record NC_082597.1, on the reverse strand, counting down.
TAGATCATCTTAGTATGCTACTGAAGGATCTAAATTTTGGTCTTCCCCCCACAAATAGCTCTCATTAAAATCAGATTTAGCCAATTTCATCTCTTTTTTTCCTCCTAGAAAAGAATGCAGACACTGAAATGCAAACCTGCTCTTTGGGCTGTGATGACAACTTTTACATATTTCATTTTCACAGACTATTCCTGGTCGTTCCAGAAATACAATATAGATATTTTCATTTCTTTTTTTAAAAAAAAAAAAAAGAAACACCAAAAACTTACCTTTTTGTATCAGGTTGTCAAACGCAGCCTAGAGTGGTAGTAAGTACCAGTCACTGGAAACTGCAGTAAATTTACATACCCACTGCTACTGATGCCTCCCAACCCCATCATACTGACCAGTAATCTGCTCTTTTACAAGGGATCCACAAAGTTTTTGAATTCTTACGGTAACTGGGACATGCAGAAATTTTGCATTAAGGGCTGCAGGAGACAGCCAGAGCAACCTTGCCGCACGTGTGTTACAAAGTCTGTTAAGAGCCCCTGTAAGGTATGCCAGACACACCCCAGCAACACCGTTCTCCCCAGCACACTCAGCACGTGCAGCCTGGGGCTCCCCAGCCCTGCCACCCTGGGCACTGTCCACACATGACATACCTACCTCTGGGGAGTGACCCAGGTGAAAAATGTTTTTCTGTTTCATTTCAAATGCCCACAGAGCAGCATCTACACCACGAAAGCCACCAGGTGACCTTCCCAGCCAGAGGTGAGCTGCTCTGTTTGTGGCATGAAGAAATTCCCACTGCTGCTCTGTAAGAGCAGCATTACAGGTACTTTCCAACTTACCACTTCTCAAGTGTATTTACCCTGGGAAAATCAATGTGTTTTACCAAGAGCAGAAAGGCTTGAACACACAATGGTCACTCAATTATTTATGGGGAATGTATCGCACTCCTACTGAAACAAAACCCTGCAAATCCTCACTTCCTCTTCACATTATCCAGTTATTTGTCTCTCCCACAAAGATAAAAAATAATCCGTTAGCATCTTTGAGATGTATGGCTACTTCCTTTTCCCTTCCTGTAAACACTGATTCTTATATCGTATGTGTATACAACAAAGAACTAAGATGTAACGCTTCCTACCCTTGAATAAGGTACTCTGCAGAAATGAATAACCGTGTATTACTGAGGGGAATTAGGCAGCACGAATTAATTACTTCCCAGTAATGAACTGGTAACACAGTCAAATGGCTCTTAAATAAACAAATTGGTGAACTAAATCATGCACTACAGGACAGCAAAACACAGAATCACTAATAACCCTACCAGTTTTAGTTCATAAACTGGAACCCCAGACAACAAAAGACAATTGTCATGTTGACTAAGGTCAAGTTGCATTTACTGTCAACGCATGACAAGCTTTGGCCTCAACCCCAAGGGATCATCGGTGCTTGACAGTCCCACAGCTCTCTCAGGGTCCACCAGGTCATAAAATCATTGGAGGAAACCAACACTGTGCTAATCAAGCATTGAAACCTTATTCTCTTAGAGGAAGTTTCAAAAGGACTACTGTATTTCAGTGATTTCCTGCTCCCTTACGTCCTTCAGAAATCTCAGTCTTGACGTGCTTTTCTGTAGGTCTACACACTGTTGTATCCCAATACTGAATAGTCTACCTCAAAACTTACCTTTTTTTCAATGTTCTATGGTCTAGGCTGCCTAAAATCGTAATACAATTTTCAAAAAAACGTTAGATGTCCATATTTCCTCGTGAGATGAATGATGATTCAGAGAAGCTATGAAAACTCCATTTCACCTCAACTTCAGCACTCCACTTTAACAAATGGATTTAGACCTTTGATACCGGGGCTTACTATCCAAAAACTTCTAGCATCCGTAATTCTAACATCAGTACAAGCTAGAATTGTTCAACATTTAATAAAACCAAATAGATTAAAACAATTAAAATCTCAGGTAGGATTGTCAGAAAGTATTTTCAGCTTCAAATAGCCTTTGATAAATTTGGTTAGCCAAAAGTCTTATTATACATGTTACCCTTACATTTATTATATATAGAAAAATTATTTGTCTTTCTATAATTTATGTATTGGCTAAGAGCTTGAGCTGAGGAAGTGCAACCTGACTTCATACTATCATCCATCTCAATTGCTTTGTGGGCAGCAGATTACACAAAAGGAAAGATGACAAAAACTCACAATACTGGTTCTTGGTTTATATTTGAATATTTGATGGGTTATGATATTTGTAGTTGTATATAAAGATGGAATCAAAGATCACTTCAAGCCAGAGTTGGACTCTTCATGCTCCAGAAGACTGAACAACAAATCCTTCCCCCACAACTCGTCATACTGGACATTATGATAAACAGTAAATCAGAAATATAAAGCAGAAATATGGAGTGTCTGGAAGTTAATGTTCCAGTGGATAATAGTTTGCTATGCATCAAAGCCAAGTATTTTGGTCCTTTTTACTCAATATAGGGAATTCAACCTAACTTCTAAATTTTTTTTTAGTATTTATCCCTCAGAAAATACCTATTTTCAGTAATCTCAGATATTGCCCCTGTAAATGGAGTAATGAGAGCCTCTGGTACTTTAAAATACAAAGAACAAAGTGGAGCACATTGTGTTTCAGTTTTGTCCATGAATCCAGAGCAATTCCACAGCAGATTTAATCAGGGTTTACAATGTCTTAATCAACAGCAGATTTTGTCCCCTAACAATTTGGTAAATATCTCCAAATAGAATAATCTATTTCAGCCTGCTTACGTCTTATATTTGTTCAGACAGGTGACCTCTTCTATTTCTAACTGTAAAATGCAGATTAAGGCCTTTAAAGAAAGCCACAGTTTTGTAAATCAGTTTAAAGCATAAGAAAAGACCAAGACACCCTATCTTACATGACATCTGAGAACAATAAACAACCCCAGTCCTGAAATCTAGAATACCTAACAAGCTACATAACAAATCCCAAACAGTTTGAAAGTGCATAAAAGAATCACCGTCTTCAGAAAAAATGCTGAAATTCAGTCTCTTCAGTATAAAACAGAAAGATCAAAGGAGTAACTTATAGTTGTTTGTTTTTTTCAAAACCACCTTCATTTGGAATCAAGTTTAAAATGCGGTTGAGATGTGGGGCTTTACATTTTTCTTGCGTTGTCCTGTACGCGCCTAGTGGTCCTGAACGTTACTCAAATATTGCAACCAGCCTGTAGGATTTGGGCAATTAAAATCCAGCAAACACAGATCAAGAGTTAAATCTAGCTACCTTTAGTATTGACTCTGAGACCAGGATTTTTATAACTTTCTTCACTTTCAATGCTGCCCCTACAACAAACAGAAGAATGCCCACAAGTATAAATTTGGATGAAAGTGAAGTGCAAAAGCTCAGAAAGGAGAAGAAATAAAAATCAGAAAGTAGATTCTTTATATAAAGAAATAAAATAGACAAACTGCAGAATGAGAGTAGTATAGAAGAATAACACAGGGATGTATTTTTGGCCAGATAGCTTCTAAAGTGTTCACATACCCTCAGGAGAAAAATCTAGCACTAAGACAATAATCACAAACAACATTAACTTCTACTACCACAGTTCTGTTGGAAAGTAAGGAATTAAATTGTCTGGAACTACCCCAGAGTCCAAACAATTGGCCATAGGTATTAAATAAATGCTTAAATAAAACCTCCAGCACACATTCTACCCTGCTGAAAGGGGAAAGGAAATGCACTTGGTGAGCACCCTCCTTACCACTCCCAGCTAGCAAAGAGAAACTATCCCTCTGGAAAAGAGGTAATAGCAGAAAAGACATTTTTCAGCTAAGGGAAAAGCCCATATTTGCCATGCAGCTAAAAAAAAAGAAAGAAAGATATAGTAAAAAAGATGACTGACTTGATTAGAGTATTGTCTCAAAACTGATATGGGAAACATCTTGAGTCAGTGCATTACGTATTAAGAAAACGAACAAAAAGATGAATACACCCTTGAACTAAAAAAATAGCTATTATAATTTATCTCTTATTTACACAAGATCTGATTCAGCTTTCAGAATTTAGTTTTCAAGGATCAGGTCAATATTGAATAATTAGCAATTACATGTCTCCAAGTCATATTAGTATGCAACCCTTACTACTATTGCAGACAAATGCACCACAATTATTAATTCAATTACCCTCAGAACATCTTTCTGAGGAACAGACCTATTATTAGTTTAATACTCTATATGATTTTATTATCTTTGGAGAACTAAGGCAGAGAGACTAAGAAATTTATTCAAGGTTTCTAGAGAACCAGGCAGAGCCCAGATCAGACGGCTTGCCCATTGCCTAATCTACTTAAATATTTTAAAATCTACATCACCACACATTTCAAACACCTTATTGAAAATACTGAAACTATATGTAGATTTGTCACTTTAAAACACATAACAAACCCAATACCAATGTTATCGTATCTCAGCACTGTATCAGATGAGATATATCATAAAACGCTGTTCTTTTGTCATGACTATAATATCCAGACCCCTTTACATATACAGCTTCATATAAATAACTATAAAAGCAAGCTTTCAAAAAGTGATGTACTGGTCTTTCTTACTATAGCAAGGAGCAGTTATGCAGCCTACCTCCAACCCTTCCTCCATCCACCCAGGTATCACCAGGGAAGCCCCCAGACACCCCGGCACTGCTCTCCCCTCCCAGCAGCCGCCACCCCTGCCACACCCACACTGACACCCACCCCCGAGCAGAAGCACCCTGGTTCCCTGCACCTGGCGGTGTGGCTGATGAGCTGCAGCAGAGGCATCTCCACCCTCCACCAGCTGCAAGCTAAACCCTGTTGTCAGGTTTTTAAAGCACCATCTGTAATGGATTAATAGTGGTTTTAAATTATGGCATCTCCCAACCCTCTTCTGAATGCTTTAAAATTTTATTTTTTATTCTTTTCTGTTTTTTCTTGTTCTTTTAGGGGTTTTTTGGGGGGTTATATCTTTACTCCTTGAGACGGTACCTTTATCAATATTGAGCTCCTCAAGACTAGAAGGTTTTTTCATTCTTTGTCCATTAAATGCCATGGACAGCAACAACATAATACTTCCTACATCGACTGTTCTGGCATTTGAGCTATTGAATAAAACACATATTTAAAACACAGCATAGAAGCATGGAAAGAGCTAAGAGCTCAAATATCTTTAAAATACAGTGAGATTATGCACATAACTCCTTTCAAATCACAGGACTGAAGAGTGGGATACAGGAGAGTGTTTATCTGTTTGATGCTGAACATACTCCGACGTACCAGTAAGGACCCAACACATGGGATCGGGGGGTTGCTCTGGATCCATTTCAATGTACTGCAGAAAAACTGAACCTCTTCCACTAATAACATGAAAAAAGCATGCCCTAAATCGAAAACAATCACAAAAAGAGGACATGGTACATACATAACATACTTAACAAAACTTGGATGAAAAGACAGATTCTGGGTTTTATTTAGAAATCCTTGATTCTGTTGGTTTAAATCAAATTCTTAATGTTATTTTAACTTAGCCACTTACACATTAAAAATACAGTTTCTCCAAAGGTTTTTGTTACAGAGATTCACAAAAATTGGGAGGTACATAAAACTTTTTTTAGACCTAGTACACTTATTGCCTCTGCCGAGCTGAACTATCTTGTATGATGAAGGACCACAAACAGCTTTAACAAGCTATTGAGACTTTTCAACTAATACCCGCGTGTCGATTCTGGCTTGCAAGGCACCGGGGAGCAGCCTGCCAAGAGCACTGGCCTCTGCCCCGCTCCCAAAGCCCGTGGGACATGCCGCCTAGCAGGGGGGGGAGCGGCACAGCAAAGAGCTCATCAGTGGGCAAGCCCGCGGGGTCAGCAAGGCAGTGGACTGGACGCTCAGCTGAAGCCCCAGCGCTGGGCTCCAGCAGCGGGCAGCTCTATGCGACGGAGCCAGGTCAGGGCAGCACTTCTTTGCAATACCCAGCGTGAAGCCCTTGGCGGATTCTCCCTTTTTAGGTGCCAATCTGCCTGGAAGGAATGGGGGAGGAAGCAAAGATCCTCTCTGGAGATGGGCAGAAAGAACGGTGGGGAGGCAGTTGTCCCAGGGCTAAGGGCGCAACTCCCCTCCGTCTCCCATGGGGCTGGAATCATCTCCCTGGGGAGTGCAACGTCCCTCCCTTTCCTCACAAGATGAAAGGCTCGTACCTTTCCCTCCGGAGTCAGGGTTAGGGCACCAGCTCCAGGCCTCTTCCATCTCCTAGGCTGGGCTGCAGCACACTCTTCCCGTGCATCAGAGCCAGGGCTCCAAAGGCAGGACATCTCCAGTTCCCAGTGAAACTTCCCAGCTCTTACATTATATGCTAACCTTCTTAAAAAACAGCTGAAGAGTCCTATGCTAGGATATGTAATCTGAAAAGATGGAAATTCTCATGCAGCAACACAAGCACTGCAGACTGACAAATCTTTGTAGCCTGTTAAGCAACTGGATGGAATTACTCAGCACTGTCTTCCACTCCTACCTCTTTTTTCCCTCTTTCCTCACTTTTCTTTGCTGGCCAGATTATTCATTATGTTTATAATAAGTTATTACAGAAATACTTTGCAAACCTTTCTGAAAAACAAAACAATCCAAAATTTCCTTGTTTCATAAACAGTTCTAAGACAGAAACAAATTAAAGGCATTGCTTGCGGACAGCTTTAGTAAGCAAAAATCAATTACAAACCTTTAAAACACAGCTCTAACACGCAGAAATGCAAGATCTACAATCAGTCGATTGGCGATTCTCCTACGAGAGAAACGCAAAATATTCTACGCTGTACTGTGAACTTGATAATACTGATATGAAATTGCCCTGAGTAGTTGATATTGGCACACGAAAATAAAGCAAAGCTCAGCAAGACACATGAGATTCATGCATTTCCAATGTGACTCCAACCAGCAGAGCATAAATCAGCACGGGCATGTAATTCTTGGCTGTCTTGTTTGACATAAGTGAAGCAGAAATCATGTGTTGTTGCAGGTGCTTTGCAAGCAAACATGACGCCCAGCTGATTGTTAACAGATGACCTTTTTGCAAAGGAAAATGAGCTGAAGGAAGATCTCCAAGCTGACTAATAAAAAACCCCAGGTGGAAGTAGTTATGACCATCCCTGGGCTGGAGTAGTCGGAAGCTATTGCGTTGTTAGGATGGCACTGGGAACAGGCTGCTCTTAGGGGAACTAGGAGCAGGCTCGGGAAGCATTTCTGGGAATGGCAGCCAATTCCAGCCGGGCCAGTCACTGGGCTGCTCAGCATGGGCAGCTCTATTTGCCTCAAGCGTTGTAAGAAATTTCTATCTCACCCTGAAAGTTACAGAACACCTGCAATTTATGCTGAGAAAACTGCAGTTTCTAGCCCCTCAAAGCCAAATTCTAAGGTTATATGACCTATAATATTGTTAATCAAATTGATTACTTCATTTTCCAAACGTAAGGGTTTCTTGTTTCTTATAAAAAGCCCCAAATGTGTAAAATACTTTATAGGACTTAAAGATGGAGCCTCTCTGCTACAGGTCCCTTTTGCTTTTGAAGACATGTTTTACATAAAATTCAAAGCGTTCAGAGCAGTCAAACAGCCCTTGCAATGTGCAGGTTAGAGCAGCAAGGGGGAAAAAAAGGGTCAGAAAAAATATTTGTAAAGTCATCCATACTTTATAATAACATTTAAACATTTGATTTAGAAAGTAATTACCGCAAATTCAACAGATAGATAGGCTCTTCATAACAGAAAAATATAAAAAAATAAATTTAAAGAGGGATCCTTGACTTGCAGACCTGAGTGAATCATCTTGGTTGGGGTTTCTCCCCCCTCTTTTCTGCTGCCCCTCTGAAAAACTCCTGTGTAAATCATGCATTGCAGGGCCACCCTCCCTAACTGCAGGCTGTTTTCAGGGGACAGCCGTAGATGTAGCTGCCAGCCCAAGGGGAAAAAAAAATTAAAAAGGCTATAGAGACACAGAGGCTAGGCTGTTCTTGGATTTGACCAGAAATTGCCTCTCAGCAGTGACACACAACACTGTTTTCAGGCAAAACATGAATAAACATATGCATAAACTTTTGACCCAGAGCAATGCCACACTAGTTCTGTGATCCATCAGATCTTAGAAGATAAACATGATGAGATGTGGTCGGCTCTTGCTAGGAAGGCTTCCGAACAGGAACTTAAAAGCTGCGACTAGTCGGCGACTGAGTAGATGGCACTCTTCTCGCTGTGCATAACCCCTGTCCAGCAATGTGGCAGGGAGCACTTGCATTTAGTCCGACAGATAAAACTAAACTGAGAAAGACTGATCAGAAAACAAGGATTCTGCTTCAAAAAAAATTTTGAAGGGTTGGCATTTTGTTTCATTTTGTGCTTTTTAAAAATAAAACGGAGAAGAAAGAAGGAAATCTTTCAAATACTAGTTGAGGAATTCCTACCCAAGTTAGCCCTCCACCAAGGGTCACTGGAGATTCCTGTACAGACCTGCTCCACAGGACGGTCTCTGAGACAGTTCAGGAGCCCATTCAGGTTACCTGCTTGCAAGTGTGTATTTGGGGACAGCTTTATCGTGCCCTATCTAACATTCCCTGAAGGAAGGCTCAGGTCCCCCACCACCTAGATAGCTATCCACTACTCACGCGTCTGTTTTGGGATGTGGTTGGGCCCAGCACTCTGTGCTATCCCATCCTGATGACAGTGGGAGACACACACATGCACGAGAAAAAAATTGGTATTCTCCAGCGCAGGATGACCCCAGCACCCTTCCAACACAGGTATTTTCATCTCCTGCCACGAGGACACGCAGTGTGCCTGAACAGCCCGATTGCTGGCTGAATTCAGGCCAGCAAAGAGCTGGTGATGGTCCTGGGAGGGGAATGATCCCAGTGCTATTCTGTCAAGTACAGCCTGGGGCTTTTCGTTACAGGAGTATGGATTGTTAACTCTGGTGCCTGAGCCAAAGTCCCGCTCCTCTCAGCTATCCCCTGGTGACATTGGCTGCACAGAACATTACACATTTTCTGTACCCAATTCTTACGTGGTATCGCCATGCAATTAGAACCAGCTGCCCTTTTTTAGGCTGGAGACATCAGCTTGTCAAGGTTTCCTTTGTCCTTAGTCCTACAAACAACTGCACCTGTAAAAAGCCTCGATGAACTAATAACGCAAAAGCAGGGCAACAGTGTGCTCATGATCAACTTCAGGACCAAAGCCCTACCAGACTAACTGCATAATGGAAGGTGCTGAACAGCCAACAGTACTGCGTGGCTGTAAAGAGGAGACATGAGTTTTTTCATCAGTTCAGGTGTCCGTGATGTGCTGCACTAGCTTGCACCAGTTTTATTTAAAGCACCCAGAAGTACTGTGATACATAAAAAGGGGATTAAAAAAAGGATCGCAGAACCTCCACCGGATGTCATCCTTAATGTAACGCAACTCCTTTCTCCTGAAAAATGAGGGTGGATTCACCGCGACCTAAGTCTTGTTGCTTGTAAAAAGTAAAATCCTACCCTGCTCTCTCACTGATAGTCTCTTTAACTCTGCCCAGGCCCCAGGCACGGAAAGAGGAGGACACGGAGACCTTCCAGAGGATCCCAACGGTGAAACGTGCTCCACCAGCTCAGGCAGACATACCCCCAAGCCGGTAAGTGCCAGGGAGTCCCCCCGCCCTCTCCTTCGTGCCAGCCTCTCCAAGGGGAGCGGGAGGGAAGAGTTTCCAGTCAGAAACGAGAAACCGGTGTCGAAGCAAAGGAGGTGAAAGCATGAAGAGGGACCAACAGCTCTCCACAGAGGGAGAAAAGCACAGAGCAATGAAGTATAACCGTTGGGGTAACTGCAACTGAAACGGCCTTAACGGGGCCCTGCCTAGGACTGCCAGACGTCCTCGTAACATCAGGACACCCTCACTTCTCTGCGATTCCTCAGGAATTTGGAGGGCTGTCATCGGACAACTCTAAACCCTAGCCCTAACTTTTTGCAAGTTGTGCTAAATCTAGGATTCTGCCAATAACCCCACCCAGTTTGGGTCAAAAGATGGCAACATCAGGGCTCTGGAAGAAGCCACCACCCAGCGAAGCCGATCTGAAGTCCCCAGCACTGTGAGAAGTGAGATGTTCCCACTGGGTTTTTAATGAGTATTTTGTCCGTGTCACTCGGCAAACCAAACTTTGCCAGTGGTAACATTTATTAGGACTTCTCATATTTCCACAACAAATGAGGAGTATTTAAAATCAAAAAGAAAAGGGGGAAAAAAACCCACCCCAAAAAAACCCCACACAAATTATTTATAATTCGTCATTCGTCAGGCAGCGGCTTTAACAGGCCGGAATAATTTAATAAATGTATCCTACAGTGTGGCTGATGTACCTACATGTCCAATGAGTGCTGCAAACAAACATAAATATCTCATTAAAATATATAAATGTATATTACTTTGGTTTCCTACACTTTACCACTTCCAATACATTTCTGAAATGCATTCTATTTTAGGAGACAACACTCCATCACACTCTCCTCTGTACAGACCTTTGCATGCTTGTGCTTCTTTGTTATTGACAAAGCTTCTGCTTTACACGGGATTTGTCATAGAATTTAAAATAAATACCTACAAAAATATTTTACTCAAGCAATCAATAGAAATCCTCACTGAACACGAGAGGGTTTTTTGCAGTTTGTGTGCCTTTACTTGGACGCAGTACTGCTTGCATAGACTTGCATAGACTTTTAAATTACATTGCAGGCTTCTTCACTCTGTTATTGATTGATCTGAGATTTTCAGCAAGACATTTCACCGCCGTGCGGTTCTCTCTCTTCCTACCTATCCGCTGTGTCTAATTAGTCCTTATAAACCCTTTGGGGCAGCAACTGTTTCTCACTGCCAGCTTGTAGTACCTGTCTCCACGGGATCTGATTTCAGGTGTCTTGATGCACTAATAATCACATTCATGTTTTAAGAAATTTTAAAGAATAAAAAGAAAAAACAAAGCAATTGCACTGGAGAAATACAGTGCCAGTTCTATTGGTAAACCATACATATTTACATAGACACTTTCTTTCTAAAAAGCTAGACAGGCTTTAAATAACATAAAAAAACCCCATAAAAAGACAGCACACTTGATGAAAATATAATCACTACCACTGTGAAACTCAGCGATTTCCTAAGAGTTTTTAAGAACAACACCTCATAGCCTAGATCAGGAGACCAAAGACGCAAGGAAGTTTTACGCCGTCCCGGCTTCCCGCACTGAAATTCACAGAGGTTGGTGAGGACACCAAGGGTAACTCCCTGTTGGGGGAGTCTGAATAAGCTCTTTTTATAAAGGATTTTTAGAATCTGGAAGCTATTCAGACAGTTTAATAACCAGAATAATATTAGTGTCTAGAGGGAGACATGTGAAGACTTCTGTTTTAATGTCTCAACTGCAAATCTCGTTCCAGCAGCATCCTCCTCACTAGCTGGCCAACAGCATGCAGATACAGAGGAAGGAATTCTGCAGCTCAGTGCAAACAGTTTCTACAGCAATTGGTGAGAAAGTTGCTTACTACTTACTAGAAGTCTACTTAGTATCAACCTGGAAGAACACTATTGGATCTGCTACATTTCCTAAGAGAAACTGATACTGCTCCATTCACATGTAGGAGGTGCTTTCTTAGGTATGCAAAAAAACCCCTTCAGTTTCTCCAACTTTTACATTCAGAAACACTAATTTTATTACCCTTAAAACACACACACAGACATGAATCCCTATCAAGGCAAAGCAGCTGTTATACTTCTGCAAGTCAGATTAACTGTACACAAACCCCTACAATATTTCACACATATTTAAAGGAGACATTTTTAAATTTTATGGGTTCATCTGTTCTGAAGAGTATTTCAGTACATAAGTACCACAGGCATAACATAAAAACACAACAAAAATATGAATCCAGAAGACCTTTTAATTAATATTTTAATTACTGACTTCTAATTTTAATTAAGAAAACCCAACATCTTGATTTTACTTTATTTTCCCAACAAAACCTCCAGTGCTGTGACGCATTCTTTTCCTGAAATCTTTTATGCTATTTTTACTGGAAAATGACCAAACAGAGTGAGTGTTGAAAAAGCTCTTTTTACTGGCTTATCAGAAATTCCAGTAATTCTTCTAGAAGTTTACAGGGGGAAAATGTTCTTCCACAAGTAAATGGAGCAGATAAAAAGAAAACACTAAATTGTTCGGGTAGTATATTCTCTGTATTCAGTATAGCTAAGGATTTTTGAACAGGCTTCACTAGAAGTAACTGTAATGGAAAGACCATGAGACAACAGACCAGTGCTACCAATAATAGAAGCTCCACATTAGTCATAACTGGGGATTTTCTCTTAAATCCTATTGCTCGACTTTTATCCACTTTACAGCTTCTATCACCAAGACTGAAATATTGACAATTTGAGTTACAGATCCTGTGTTTAAAATGATACAGAATGTTTCCAATAACTATGACCAAGACAGTCATTATGGCTGACTCCGAATTTAATGTGAATACTTACATTGCCATAGAAACTAGAGACTCCCAACTTGAAATTGTCATGCTAGTTGCTATAACAAAAAGGAAGTTCCTCTCACCAAAAGCTTTCAGACTTTATGTATGAGACAACAGGCGGATATAACAAACCCACACAGAAAGAGACATCAGAAATACCAGCAAAAACAATCACTGCCAATATAATGAAGAGGAGTCACAGCACACCACCTAGCACTGTCAGGTGCAGAGCAGGCATCTCAGAGGAACTGAGCTTCAAGGACAGTTTTGCAAAAGAATAGTGTAGTGGCTGTGCAGGAAACTTGGGGGGTAATTCCACTTTACCTAACCAAAGCACATGGTAGTTTAAACTGGAAAAGTGTTCACCTCCTGCCTCGGTCTGCTACCAGAGTTGAGCAGCTGCTGCCTCTCCCCTCCGCGAGGACTGCACTGCAAGGCTGGCAGCACCCAGGTGCTCTATTACCTTACCAAGTTTGCAACAGAATGCTGCAACACTATGAAATATAAAATGCTGTTCTTATAAAAATACAATGACAGAGAATTAAAATATAATGGGATTAATCCTTGTTTATACTGACGTACCATTTTGGAAGTGTAAGAGAGGCTTATGTGACATTTATTAATGCAGATTTAGCACAAAGGACTTAGTAAGGAAATAATAGAAACTAACACAGCCATTTCATTTAATACTAGTTAAAGAACCAGCCAGGTGAATTAACACGTTAGAAACTATTCAATATCACTCATACGGGTTACAAAAATAAACCTTTCCTCAGTTTTCAATCTGAGTTTAAAATCAAGCAAACAAAAAACGTGTGTGTTGTAAGAACTTACAGGTGAAACAGATGTCCTGGAATGAGACTGATGTCCTAATTTTGTTCCCTTTCAGCTTCTGTAGCACGAGTTAGGTGTGGTTTTATAAAACAAATATATTTTACTGAAATAGGCAGATTAATTCATGATTGCCATAAGGAAACAAAGCTGGGAGAATTTTTTTTTTATTTAAAAAAAACACAAAACATGAAATGTGCAATTTAACAAATCATATTCCACATTTCATTTTGACAAATGCAAGGACAACGTGAGATCCGAAGATACCAAGATTAAATAGGTAAGTAATAAAAGACAACTTGTACCTGTTTCCAGGAAGGATTTCCACTCTGGAATACTAATGCTACATTAACACAGCTACACAATTTACTTGCTAGTATACAGTGTAGAAAATTTTGCTTATTCTAGTCCTACTGTTATTTTCCAGCTGTTCTACTATTCATAGCAAATCTACCAGCACCGCTCATAACTGTAAAAACTATTTTTTTTTTCCTTTTTTTTCTGCATACTGAGGACACAATATTTCTTCTAGTCTGTGTTTTTAAAAACAAAAAACCAAACTCGCTATGACTCTGCCGATAGTGAGTGATCTCAATTTTGTCGTCAGTGTCTGACCCAACAGACTTCCAAAGGAAAACCCTGGCCCCCACTGTGATAATCTGGGGACTCTGTGAACAATTTAATAATTCTGGATAATTCAATGAAATGACTGCCATCACTGGCTATAGAGACTACCATATGTTGTCAAGGCTGTGTCACGTATCTCCCAGACCAGGGACAATGGGAGATTGTTATACCAGGCTTGCTCCCATCAGAACAGGAATGATCTGGAATCACGGAATGCCAAAATTTTGGGTCAAAACAAGTTTCTGCATGCTTTCTGAAGTAAATTCGAACATAGAGGACAGAAATATCTTCCTGGTCAGAATAAACTAGTTGGTGCTAATGCCAGACCTGAAAGATGCATTACTTGAAAGTGTCAGGGTGAATTCCAGGGACACAGGAAGCCCTGAACAAGGATGCTTCCGCAGCAGAAAAGCTGTAGAACAGGCAAGAAAGGACACTGGTGGCAGATAGGGCTCCATGGTTTGTAAGAAAGTATTGGGGGAAGCTCCTTGAAGTACACTGATCTCAGCCAAGGGTCAGAAAAATGTAATATATAAATGTAAGCAGGTATTCTTTCTCTTACGGATTTTTTCTGCTAGTGGACATAGCCACTCTGTTTTGTCTGCAAACCATGAAACACATGCAAGCTTGGTTTTTTCTTCTATTTTCACATGGTCTTGGACACCTGAACTGTAAACCTTGCTTCCCAATGTCGGAGGTCTGAAAAGAAAGGTGCAGAAGTTACTTAGTGTTTGTTGGCCAGCACTACTTCTGAAGGTCAAGGACACCACAACTGTTTTGGTACCAGAGAAGGAGGATGTGGAAAGTGAGCCAGGGAGGTCAAGGTGCCACCTCAGCAGCAAGGGACACAGCATGCAGTTCTGGCGTGATGGTAACTAAACACTACCTGGTAAATCTCCATTTTTTGTAGGACTGTCACACACACGCAAAAGTCATCCTACACAACTATGTGTCATCCAACACAAATATGTGTTTCTCCTCCATTTCTCAGGGGGCATCATTGTTTCACCCTACTTTGGTGAGAACTTGGGACAGAAACATAGATGCATTGAGAACAATTTGTGATTTCAGCTAAAGAAGACGGAATACAATTTTTTCATTGGAGTGAGTCAATTGTGGGTATTTTAGAGCGCCAGCTTTAGCCCAGCATGAGATTTCAACATATTTTGAGGAACTAAGACAGACCTAGGAAATGCACGTTCCCTGTGCTGATTTTCCCTGTGCTGAAGAAATCTCCCCAGGGCTGTACAGTGTCTCTTGAATATGACAGAACATGTGATCTCTAAAACCAGAAATACTTTAGTTTAATAATCTCTGAATTTTTTCTTGTGTTTTTCTCTCCCACGTTTTACTTTCTCCATTCTGTTCCTTGTCTTACTTTCATTCGTCTTGAGTTCATGCATTGTGGAAGTAATCAAAGACATACAGGAGAAACAGCTGAAGCTGATAAGCAGAGTGAAACAGCATTATTCATATATTGCTAATCATAACCTATGTATGAACAAGAAGACACCTGGAACTGCTGTGTTGACAGCAACATACCTTTTGATTAAGCTGTCTGGATCCTAGCAATCTGCATGTGCTGACTGAGAGTTCAGAAATAATGCATTTATGGTTCATTTACACACTGTAAAAAGAGTAAATACATGGCAGATATACACAAAAAACAGCCTTCTGTCAACTCAGCTTCTAGTGAAGAGTCCAAATTATGGATAGGAGGTTTGAAGAAATGAGACTTTTTAGGCTAATGTTAAAAGAACATTCAAACCATAAATACTGCTTTAGAGATTACCAGTTACCAGTGAGGATTTTTGTCCAGTTTAGGAATGCTAGATAAAGTTCATTTTTGTTAAAGTCCTTTGCTCTCTTCCTTTTCTCTTGCTTCTGTCTGCCATTATACTTTCCATTGTGGTAGTTTCAGCCTACAGTGAAAAAGCTATACAAATGGCCAGCAAAACTATTAACACCTTCTTACTGGATAGATTTCCATGAGGTTGAAAGTAAGCTGATTTGTAACAAACTAGGTGTGCTGAAGAGGTACTGTTGGGATCACAGCCCCTGCGATTTTAGAAAATTCAGTTAAGGCCAGCATTGCAATGACATTCAGCAACAAAAACCAAAGATAGGCACTTTGCTACTGAAATCAATACCTTCAAACTCTGTGCTATAGACTGCACCTGCTTGGGTAGGCATCTAGTCATTCTAAAGTTTATGATCATTTTACTTCCTACTGCAGAATACTGTGCCATACTGCACATTGCTTAGCCACCAGAGTGGACGGCTTCATTGTAACTATCATATATATATATGCATCAAAACTTGTATGAAAAGCATTCTAGATTAGTATTGTAGCCCATAAATATCATTATATTATTGTGTTGCGATACTACACAAAGTCTTACAAACTCTCAATCTAGAGATAAAAAGTCCTACCCATAGCTCTCTCTCAAAAAAAAATACAGATGTACATGTATACTCATACATTCATAAACACATATTATATGTATGGAAGAAAAAAAATACTTCCAGGATGTTAACACAGTCAAGCAATAGCACTATGTTCTTCGACCCTTGCCTTGATGCTCTCCAGCGAAAAAAGTTTTCCCTTTTTTTTTTATTTGTTTATACCACTATGAGGAAGAGAACAAGAAACATCTGCTTCTACAACTACTGCAGCACTTTCCTCTCCATCACCCTTTCTAAATCACAGTTATGACCACCTCCTCACATAAATCCCTTCCGAAGGAGCACTTTTTCCATGTATACACCACCTCTAGTATACAAAAAAATGTAGATGAATAATTTATCAACTCTTTCATGTCATGAAAGGAGCTCCTCATCTACAAGGAGCAAGGAGAAGATCATGAACACTGAAAGCAAAAGCTCAGAATCTGTATCTTTCATGAAATGCTGAATTAATGCAGGTGAGGTTATAGGATGCACAAACTAAGTCAGACACAATTTTACCCCCTCATACCTGTACTTTCCTTTGGTGTCAACAGTATCAACAGATGGACAGGTGTTAGTGTGAGATGAAACATATGCGACTCAACAGAACTAAGCAGAGCACTCTCAATTATTTCATTTCTTCAAGGAAATGATGCACTAACAAAGTCATGGCCCCATCCTTTAATGGCACATTTGTAATTCTCAGAGAAGGAAAAAGGCTGATGAATATAATTCTACTTCCAGTGAACACACAGAGTTCCTGACATGAAACATCACAATCTCTCTAGAGGAGCTGAAAA
The DNA here is from genome assembly GCF_030936135.1 of Gavia stellata. Classification (NCBI taxonomy): domain Eukaryota; kingdom Metazoa; phylum Chordata; class Aves; order Gaviiformes; family Gaviidae; genus Gavia; species Gavia stellata. The sequence continues at coordinate 12,933,817 of NC_082597.1, read as the reverse complement.
ATAAATCACCAGCTACATGAGTCAGAAGTCAGCTTCAATGGTCTTTAAATTAAGATGGACAAGCATAAGAATGACATAAAGTAATGCTAAAAAGAGAACTCTGAATTTAATTTCTAAAGTTAGTAAAATCCTAAGGAGCACCAGTTAGGAAAAAGGAGTAGGTCTGAAGTACAGTTTATTTTCAAAGAGTATCTTTGCATTATATACCAGAAGGGCAGCCATGCAGATTTTCATAGTTCTTTGGGTTTGGTTTTTGCAAGACCCTTGTGATCTTCTGTATTCGGGAAAATCATGCAGCTTTCTATTGTAAAATATTGTTCTTTATATTAGTGAAAATAAATTTATCCAACATTCACATCTTGGAAGACATTATATATTGATACCCAGGAAGGAAAAACACAAAAAGACAATCTGTATGCACAGAGTATTTTAATGAACGTAGAAGAGAATTATTGATGGATTTAAATAATCAAAGAAATTTCTTAAAAACATAACTATACATAGGAATATGTGTATGAAAAAGTCTGTAGGAAAACAGTAACATTTTCACTAGCTGACATGGTATTTACATGTGCAGGGAAAAACTTTGGAAAACTAAAACATTCCTGTACTTATCTGTCAAAAGGCTTGTCACAGACTTTTAAAGAGAAGAAAATTTAACTGCAAGCCAGGTTTTAATTGCAAAACTCATGGATGAACTCATGAAGGAAAAAAAAAACAAAAAAAACCAAAACATGCTACAAGGCTAGTAAATCTCTGAACCACAAATAACTGGATGCTGGGACAGTACTGTCCTGTCCCTTTACTCTTCGCTGGGAAACCGCTGTCACCACTACCAGGAGTAGGACATGGGGAATGTGGACCTGCAGTCTGCCCAAACACGGCCACTCTTGTGTCCATCCTAATGAGGGTCCAAATCTTCTGACTGGGAAAGTGTTTGCAAATATGCCCAAGGCCATCTATAATCAGCAAAACATTTTAGCATATAATTACTCCTAAGGTAAATGATTAGACTGAGGAAGTAAAACTGGTTTTAAGGCCCTGCTTACATTATGTGCACTAAATGCCTTTTTGCATAAGGACCTAAAGCATTATGGGTTGAAGCTTAAAGTCTGACGATTTAGAATCAAATCAGAGACATTAGAAAGTGTCAATATAAAGCATCAGTGTTATTCAATTCAACTACTAGTTTCATATGGTCATACAACTAAATACTTCTAAAACTGAATTAAATTGTTCAGTTAGTCAGATCACCTGGTTACTTAGTATGTCCAAACCATTTTCCTTGAGGAAGAGATGTGTCAGGCTCCAGGACAAAATCTGCTGCAATGCTCCCGAGTTCGTAAATCCATGTTTTCAGACCGTTCATTGGGATTCTGCTGAGTGCATCTGTGGAAGTTTATAACTCTATGCAAAGAATAAAGATCACGGTTTATGCAGTACCACTGAGTGGGGTGTTCCTACCACCCTTCAAACTAAAACCAAAGCTGTATTGGAGTCTGTGCACGTCATGGACCTGTGTCGCCTACTGATGGGAATTACTGGAGAAAGATACTGCGGATCTGAGACAGCAGTAATGAACAGAGAGTGAACTGGAGACAACATTGCTCCTCACATGACTCTTCCCCATGTGATTACTTATCCAAATTAGGACGCCTTTCCTTAACACATTGCTACATTTACAACTACGCATCTGTGGGAAGAAGAGAGTACTTAATCTAAAATGTTCTGCAAGTAAAAACAATCACATTTGAAATTCAGAAGTATTTCTTTCAGAAACAGTAATGCTTTTCTCTTCACCAGAGTGAGTAGAAGGCCAGAATGCGTAACATTTGCAAATACGCCCAACTAATTTGACTGCTGTACAAAATTCTCCCGTTGAAAGGGTATATATTCAAAAAAGCATAGGACTTCACAGAGGAAATCCTGTCGTCTTCATTTGATGTCAAGGACAGCTTTGCCATTGACTTCATCTGGGCCAAGATTTCACCCCATGTGTTTTAAGAGAATCTCTGTGATTCTGCCAACAGTAGCACAGTAAATGGCTGGCAAAAAAGACTAACAAAAAAACCAAACAGGAAATAGTCTCCAAGGAATACTTCTCTGCGAACTCTTACAATTAGGATTAAAATAATAATAATAATAATAATAATAATAATAATAATAATAATAATAATAATAATAATAATGATGGTTCTTACAATCTTTTCTCCCCATGCAAAACCTGGAAATAATTTCCTGCATTAAAACCTTATTTATTGGGTGTCATACTTCGGAGGGCTCTATGTCGGATCATATCATTAAAGTGCTGATTAGTTTCTCATGATGTTTACTCCTCCTGATGATATACAGCAACTCCTACATTGTATGATTGTTATTTCTAAGTCAATATTTTTAGCTCAAGATGTTCAGCTGACGTAAAACAGCAATATTCCATCGGACTTGTTTTAAAGAAGTATTTCACCTCGTAATTTGATAAAAGATGAAGTATTTCATTATTTCGAAGAGGGGGGTGTTTAATCAAACACAACGTAATGAAAAATCATGAAAGCACCTTTATTTTCCATACTTCAAAAGAGCCAGTTCCTGTAAACTGAATTAGCCATTCCCTGATTTCATCTACAAGTGAATTTTCACTGCTGAATTATCAAAACTTTCGAATGAGAGAAATACTCATGGTCTCTTAAGCATCCCATTATAAATAGTCCTGCCCTGCCTCCACATTTTTCTCTCCAACTTCATTCCGAGGCAGCACTGAAGAAGCAGCTACAGTCACATGGTGCATTCAAGGTCATGCTACTCTAATTTACAGAGATATCGTTGATAAATTATGCGGAAACAATGATAATGGACTCATTAACCTTGTTCCAGCACACTAAAGGTGTTTTATAATTAAAAGGAGAACAAAAGTTACAAAAACGTATAAAGATTTTATTGCCCAGCTTTTTGTCTTCTACACACTGCTGCAAAGTACTGTTAGGGAATAGTAATTTGTTACTGTGAGTAACATAGATGCCTGCTGTCAGTGCTTTGTAACCAACGGCTGCAGAGATTAGTCTGAATTACACTGAAGGAGGACTCAGGTGGTAAAATACACAAACCATTGACCTTTTTTTTTAAAAATAGGAAGCTGGATCCAGAAGGTCTCTCCCTTTGGCGAAGTAAAGGATGCTGAAGCACAAGAAAGATCATTCCAGCCAGGAAGTCTCTCTCAGTTCAAGAATCTGTGCAAGAACTGTCATTTCCAAACACGCAGTCATCTGCCCAGTGCTTTGAGGACTCTCAGCAAAAGTGTAGTGTGTTAACATGCTGAAGTGAAACTCCTCAGAGAGATATATACATAAAAACTAGGCGGAACTTAGAATTCATCCTCTATGTCTCATTCAAGAAACTTGCAGTTATCCACGGACTAAAAGCCTGACTAATGTCCCTAATTCATGTATGACAGATATCTTCATTAAGGGTGCACACATTAATGAATCACTGGTGATTGCTTTGACTTAAAGAGAAATATTAGAAAAACAGTGAAGAGGTGGGACAGATACTGTTTCACAGAGTAAATGAACGTAACCTTAAATTGGCATTACTCTAAAGCATCTATAGGATTTCTGCAAAGAAAAAAGTTAGAATTTAAATAACTTAACTGACAATGTAGCCTCATCTTCTTGACACTTCCACTGCTGCTTCTTTTTTAATCCTGTGACAGTAAGACCACTCACACTAAAATTATTAATAAAAAGAAGAAACTACAGAGCAGGTTTCCTGGAGTTCACGTGTCCAGAGATGACACTATACTGCAAGACAGAATCCATCATACTCCTTTCTAATCTTCACTTATCACATAAACTATTGTGTCTCCCTGCATTGCCTAACTGTCAAGATACAATCTACAACATATTGCACAACTTACCCAAAAGGACAGATAGAAAAATTCCAGATCATATCTGTATTTAGAGGTCTGACCTTATGTAGATAACTGCATATATCATAAAGTACATTCTGAAGGCCTGAGTGAAAGTCAAATTCTTTCTACTGATTCTGTCGTGTTTGGATAAACTTATAATTGGCATATCTTTCAAGCATTCAGAAGTATCACAAATGCCACTCTAAGCAATAAACCGCCAATTACAATGAGGAAGTTAAATTACAAAATGATACCAAATGTCAGAAGAACTCCCCTGTATGTCCTCTGAGCAAAGGCTGCTGGCTATAGTTACAGAGCACAAGCGTCTCTGATGCACAGCATCAAAAATCTTCGCACCACAGAAACCCCCAAGTTTTCAACGGCTGAGCTTACTGCCCGGCTGAAGCGCGTACTTTAGCAATACGCGTACAGCCGTTGCACCACCCATGTCCAAGCAGCACCTACAGACTTGCTTCCCAGAGCAGCTCACAGCTCCTGTGCTTCAGAAATGTTGCTGGGGTAGCAGAAACCTCCTTACAAGCGTTCAGCTGCAGATAGCCCAACTCAGCATAGTTTAAAGAGGACAGAAACATGTAAACAGCATCTGTGGCGTCTCTTCTCTATTGACTTTCCTGGAGATGCATTAACCTATTACAGTACTTCAAAAATAAACAAGAGAAACAGAGGAGAGGCAAGAGTAGACCGTTCTCTCCCAAAAGTTTCTTCCTGCCTCTCCCTCCCACTTTCTCCGAGCTCCCCGCTCCCTAGGATCAGGCGATCGTTTTCACCAGGGATCAAATGAATGACTTTTCCGCTAATGACACTTACGGGATGCTAAAGCCGCCCGTAATGCCACCCGGGACCCGGTGCGCAGCGGCAAGCCCCTGTCCCCAGGCCAAGGCGCGCGGGGCGAAGCAGAGCCAAGGGCAAGCCCCGCTCCGCAGCCGTACCCGGCCGCTCCTCCCGCAGCAGCCGGAGGGGCGGCCGGTGCTGGCGGGGCGGCGGGGCGCGGCGGGCGGCGCCCCGGCCCCGTGCGGCGGATGGGGGATGCGGGGCGGGGCGGGGGGGGGGAGAGGCTGCCCGGCGGCGCTGCCGCCCCGCCGTCCCCTCCCGCGGCATGGCGAAGCGCTGTCACTGACGCACATTTAATTCGCCCGGCTGCGGGCACCGCGCAGCGCCGCTCGCATCCTCCCCCCGCCGGCGGGGAGGGGGCGGCTCCGGCGGGGAGGGGGAAAGTCAAACTGCAGCAACAAAGTTGCTCCCCCCGGCCCTGCCCCGGGCCCCCGGGGGGGCGGCGGAGGGGGGGCCCGTCCCCGCCTTACCTTGCTTGACGCACTTGAGCCGGATGGGGTCCTTGCAGTGCTTGATCACGGCCAGCACATCCCTGATGGTGAGCCCGGCCACGGGGGTCTCGTTCACCTCCAGCAGCAGCTCCTCCGGCACTAACTTGCTGCCGCCCTCATAGGCCACCTTGCCGGGCTTCACCTCCCCCAGGTAGGGGAACTGCCCGTTCTCGGCGCCCCCCTTCAGCTCGAAGCCCAGCTGCCCCTCCGGGTTCCTCACGATCACGATCTCGTGGACTCGGCTCGTCCAGTGGCTTTTCTTCTTCAAGCCCTTGGACATTGCCGTGGGGATGCTCTGCCCGACTCCCTCCCTGGATTCCGTGCTTCTTCCCTCCCACCCTCTCTTCCCCCCTCCCCGGGGCAGCCGGGCTCCTCCGGGGCAGGCTCGGGGCGGGCGGGGAGCGGCCGCCGCTGCTGCCGGCCGGCGGGAGGGAGGGCGCGGCGGCCCCGCGGGGCTCGGCAGCTGGGTCGGGGTGCGCTCTCTGCCCTCTCCGTCCGGCTTTAGCTGATATCCATGGCAGCCGCGGCGGCCGGGACCCTGCCAGTGCGTGGATGTACTAGTTGTAGAAAAACTGGCAGCGGGGAGGGAGGAGGGAGGGGACGGCCGCGGCGCGGGGAGGAGGAGGAGGAGGAGGAGGAGGAGGGGTGTCGGTGTCGGTGCCGGAGCGAGGCGGGCGCTGCCTCGCCGCTCCCGCCTCGCCTGACCCGGTAGTGAAGGCCGAGAGAGAGGCTGCCTGGCACGGCCGGCAGAAGGCGGAAAGCGGCCCCTGCGGGGGGGGCGGGAAGCGCCCGGCGGGGAGAGCGGCGACCCCCGGCCCGGCCCCCCCCCCTCGCCGCCCGGCCCCGGCCGAGAGGGGGCGCCCGGGGCCAAGATGGCGCGGGGAGCCGCGGCCGCCCCTCAGCTGGCTCCCCGGCTGCCTCGGGCGCCTCCCGGCCGGCCTCCCCCTCCGCCGGGGCGGGCTGAGCCCCCCGCCGTACCGCAGCGGCCGCGTGATCCGGCAGCGTCCTGAGCGTGTGCTGGGTGGCAGCCGCGTCAGTGGACCGCTGGAGTTCGGGAAGTCAGCCCGAGATGGAGAGGAAGAGGGATGCAGTGGTCCAGTAGCTCTGCTCGCGGCAGGGAAGCACCCAGCGACGGACCGGCTTCGGGCTGCGGCCGGAAAAACAAAAGACAGCCCTTTACCTCGAGGAGCTCGATGTTACAAACGTTGGCAGAGTGGTTTCCCTCCCTTCGGAGGTCTCACGCTTCGGTTTATTGAGTTCTACGTGGGCATAATTTTTAATGCTGGGTACCGTGGCCGCAGGAGACAGGAGCTAATAGCTCAGATGGGTGTTATACCCGGAGAGGGTATAACCAAGAGAGGGGTGGCAGTTTTTTCTATAAAATCAGCTTACCGTCGCCGCCAGATGCTCACCACCCTCACTCAGGTTGTCGTCCGCTCCTTGGCCTTAAACCCCAAAGGACCTTAGCGGCCAAAGACCGACATTTCCAACCTCCAGCGCCTCGCTCTGCCCAAGCGCTGGGATGGGTTTTGTTCAGCAGGTGACTGTAACCCGCTCCCCCTTTAATTAGTCCTGTCATATGCCTAACACGTGTGCAAGCAGTGGAGTGTAGCAGTTGGCACGTCTTTCTGAGAAGCTTGCCTTGCCTAAAAAAACAGTTTCCATCTGAAGGAGAGATTGACAAAATACAAGCAGAGCAACCTGCTGACTTCAAGAAGCGTAGTTCTTGTGCCTGAAGGATATGGGAGAGCAGGATGCGTGAAGGCAGGGGTCTGCAGGCAGGGTCCCGAGTGGGGGAAGGCAGGAGAAAGGTAGTGTGTGCTACAGCACGTGATTTAAAGCTGGTCAGATATTTTTAAAATTTCAATTAAAGTGACTCCGCAATGAAATTTTTCACAAATTGTATTCCTGTTTTCCCTCTAGGTTCCTATGGAAACGGGTTTTTATGCGATCATGCTTGGCTGTGCCTCCTTTACTTCTCCAATAACTTTTGAAGCTGTTGGGCAGTTTCGCCCAAATCTATCTCAAATATAATTAAATTATTTCATGAAAATAGGCAGCTGGGTAGGGCTGAGAGATCCTGTAAATGTCCCAAAGGCTGTAACATGAACTTGCCTCTTATTAAACAGTGTTTCACATGGTTGAGAGACCGTATAAATGTCTTGGTAATGAGAAAAGTTTCAATTACAGCTCATTATCAGCCTCAGTATAAGTCTGTGGGAAACCAGGTTTCTTCAGTTCGTGTTCTCCCAGAATTACTTGTTTAACGTCCTCGTGCCCTCAGAGGTAGAATGAGCACATGCAAGGGGGAAGAAAGCAATGAGTCTGTGTCCTGCAAGTCGTTTCACCTGCTTCACTGTGTGGGCCTGGCCAGTGGTGCAAAGCTCTGTATGTGAGGGGCTCCACAAAAGTGGGATTAAAGAACAAAAAAAGCCAAAACCAAGACCCCACAAAACTGGAAATAAGAGATCCATCAACACGGACAGCTGAAGCTGGGAGGGGAACTGGAAAGGTGCTTTGACTGGAAGGTGCTAAGAGGTTTTCACTGGTGGGACAAAGATTGCAGTAATGGTCGCCTTTTCCAAAGACTGGGAGCAGGGTCTCTGATCTGGACAGAAATGGGCTAAGACACTTGGAAAGAGAGCAAGAGAGTCAGTAGGCTTGTTTCTCTCTGTAGCCCTGCCCTTGCGTTTTGTCTTGCTTTTCAGTTCAAAAGTGGTGTAGGAAGTAAATGGCTAACAAGAGGAAATACAAGACATAATATCTTGTTATCCTTCAGTTTCCCAAATGTTTCCATAGTCCCCTCTTTGCTGAGTCCTCTGCTCTACTAAAGCCTACTCTATTAAAGTGGTCACCATGTCTTAGTTTAAAGTTTATAGTCATTCTGCTAGTCTAGTATTGCAGTTGTTGATTTGTCTGATAATTAAAAGTAAATTTCTAAGTAACTTCATGTTCATCACAATGTATGTACAACACTAGGGCATCTGCCAAAAATACAGCTTTTAAAAATATGTCAGGAAATATGCGTCATTAATATTTCAAATATTCCCAGGAGATGGGGGAAGGGAATCCCGTGGGTGTTGTTTTTCTATTTCTTAGGTGTCTCCAATAATTTATTGATCAGAATTTTTTAAGTGCCCATTACCAGTTTAAGTCAGATGACATTAACACTAGGTAGTAGGTGGATGCCTTGCTAAATAATTTGTGACACAAACTCCCGTTTTAAAGGGCCTACGAGTCAGAGCATTTCTGATTTAACATGCGTTGTGGACAAATCAAGCTAAATGAACTCTTCATTTCTAACCAGTTTAGATAGTTGTAGTCATTTAAAGTAATACTATGTAGAGCTGATGGAGTTGGTGGTCCAGAGGGAGGTCAATTACAGTTGCGTTAAATTTGCCTTCTGAAGGTGGGCAGCAGTGTGAGCCAGACCCCAGCGCAGGCATCCGCGGTTTGGCAGAGAGGTGGGGAGTATATGGAAGGAGCCTTAGCAGTTTTCCCAAAACAGAGCAGCATGTTAGTTGATCTTCATACAAGGAAATGTATGATGGCAGTTTTCAGGTTTAGAGGCAAAAGTATGTTGGTGGGTGGAATGGAAGGCCTTACGTGTTAAGATGAGGATAGAGTGAAGGATATTGCAGTTGAAGAATGAGGGAGGGATATGGTATTTCTCTGCAGCATTCTCCTGTAGTGAGGATAAGTTTTTAGAGTTTGGGGTTGACTGTGTATGGATAAAGTCTTGCCATCGTATCATCACTGGTTTATGTTCTCGGGGTTTAGGGCAGTAAGGACACTGATGGAAATGCATAGTTTGCTTTGGTCTTCTATTTGAAAATATATTGTAAGGAAATTAAAACTACAGCTACACTCTTTCAGACAACTTTGTTTCATTTTTATGGTGATAGACGGGTAGCTGTAAAACAAGATTATCTTTGTCACTGATAGAGCAAGTGTCCCAGCGCGTGGCTGAGGGGGTGAGTTTGCAGATTTTCTGCCTGGCCCCTGAGGGTCTGAAAAGGACTTTGTGACTTGCCAAGACCTTTCTGTCAGCTGCTTCTGTTGGGTTTCATCCCAGGAGGGCATGAGCTGGTCCTGAGTGTGAATGTAAGGGTATCTAACACAAGGGATTTCCTATGGGTGAAAGTAACAACAGCACATAATGAAACACGTTCACCAAATACGACACAAATGCCTTTTATAATTCCTTTAAATCTGGTACACAGGAATCAGTAAGTCACTGTACTTTTGGGAGTAAAGTTGAGCACATGAGTAAGTTGAAGTGTGAGACTTCAGTAAATAAATGTATTTTGTAGCTGGAAAGTAATCCTTCCTACTGTAACACTACAGATTCAGTAAAAAAGTAACTGAATTCCGTCTGTATTTTCAGTATGCAACATTTTTGGATAAGTGAATTCCTCAAGTAGAAAATGGTGTATTGTGTGTGCCGAAGGGGAAAAAAGGAAAATACATCCATTACCTACTATTATTTATGCAGGAATTGAGTTCTCTACCTTGTAATTGTGTTTGTAACATTGGACTTGAACTCAGAAGACATTAAATTTCCTTCTTCGGCACATGCTTCCTTTGTGACTGCATGCTAACTACATGACAGTGCCATCTCTTTATTTTTTCCATTTTAGCATGGGCATAATCCCTCTTTTATCTCACAGTTTTCTATTTAGCATGTCAACTACCTGACAGCCTTATCCTTACACGAGGCTTCTTGACACTACAACCTAGCTCCACCACCGGACATATATTCACCTAGATTTGGGCAGAACTCAGATGTTTAAATCCAAATACACAAAAATTTTGCCTATGCCCTTAGTTGCCTTAGAAGATTGTAATAGCTAATCTTTCCACCAGGAGAGCTCCATAGTGTCTTAGCTGCTTTCACTGTCTTCTGCTGGGATTTTTAAATGTTCTCTTTGGGATTCTGAAAATATTCTAAGTCCTTTCTTTCTTTGGTTGAAAACTGAAAATTCCTAGCCTTTGCAGTTGCAAATTTCACTGAAAAGTCACTAAAAGTTTGTTTATGATATATAGTACTGCTACTCACATCTTTTGTGAGCCTAGTTTCACTAGTATGAGCCTTGTATTATTACTAATACAATCTTTTTCAATTTTCTGGCTTCAGCTTTTAAGAACTTTTGCTTCAGAAAGGCTAAAACCTCAGGCTATTTATCTAAAACCTCTTTTCCCAAGTCCTCCACATTCTGAAAGCTTTGATAAAAAAATGCATGTTTTATTTTACTACAAAGCCAAAGAAGGATTTTTGGGGTTTTTTTTAAGTGTTAGATCAAAACCTTCCATAGTTTTGGCCATCAGGGCTTCAAAACATACTGTTTAATTGTAGACTTTAAAACTTTGTAAAACATGTATCTGATTAGAATGGAAACTAATGGGAAATACTCAGCTTTCTCAACCCATTAGAGGATTTCTATTGTGGCAATAGCTCTTGCAGAGGGCAAATCTGATCGCTTCTGGATGTGAAGAAAGTAGTCTCTGTGCCTGTACTGAAAAATAAATGCAGCCTTTGGGAGTGAAGGAGAAATTAGGAGTCAGGAGTTCATCTAAGTAGTGTAGTTTACCATGAGTTTATAAGATTGCAGGAGACATTTTGTTTTCTCCTGATCATCTCTGTATTGTTGTTTGTTTTAAATGTGATCTTTTCCAGTTTCCTTTCTCTCTTTTCTTATCAAACCTCAGTATTATATACTTCCTGTGCTGCTCTTGCTAGCTGCTCACAAGTTGATTAAGGTGAGATATAGAAAACTTGTTGGAGGTCAAAAACTTCCCCAGGGACAAAGTTCTGTGAGACAGGCTGTCAAAATAAATTTGGTAAGAGCCATTAAAATAAACAAATGATGGCCTCTTTCCACAGAAATGCAAGTTTAAATTACATCCTGGTAAATAACCCACACTAGGAGACAGAATAAGACAGAAACAAAACTGCTCAGAATACCCTATCAGAAAATGATCCTTTCAATTTGGCCTGGTGCTAGAAAGATAGCAAACCTACAAATATCTGTTACCGCGAATGGAAAGAAGTGTGAGGCTTGCACAGTGAATTACTGCTGCTGAGATCCTCACAGCACACAGGGCCATGGAGGCTGGGATGCTGAAAAATACTAAATGAAGTGGCCGGGTAGCTGCCTGGGCTTGGAATGACGATTTCTTCACTGCCACAGCACCGGTTTGTGCACTCGCTAGCTTAAATTAGCCTGTACCCACTGGTAAACCCCATAGGACAGCACTAGGGTATTACTGCATTGAATAATGTGGATCATCCTGTATCTTTTACTGAATTTGAATTTCTAGTATCTTCACTTTCCATTATGATCTTTTGTATTCAATGATTTATTTCACAATTAAAATATCTATAAAAAATTAGTTATCGCTCTTACATGATGATATCTTAGATTAACAAACTACAGAAGACCTATTCTCTGAATTCTTTTTTCATTGTTGCATTTTCATTTTGCTTGGATTAGACTGAAATGAGGTTTTCCTCTTTCATGTCTATAATCAGTTTCATTTTACGTTTCGTATGAACTAACAGTGCTGCTGAGATTGATCTCACAGCATCGCTGGGAAAGAAGATGAATATTTTATGAACTTAAGAAAGATAAAATGAAAGCATATTATTCTAGGGATGTATTGTTCATGTTCCACGTAAAATTGTGACAGCATGTCCATTCACCACCTTATTTGCACATCTCTCTCATCTCTTTGAGAGGAATCACCTTTCCATGTCAAAATTCTTGCACTTAATGTGATTGCAAAGACTTTTTGTCATGAAAATTAACAAATACTTCTGAAGTTAGAAGTAGCATATTTTCACACAGACATCACCATGGAAATTTATAAAAGGTTCTATGTTTTGTAGGTACATTTCCATAAATATTAAAGCATGGTGCAGTGAGGAGTTTAGAGAAAACAGCTTTAAAATAATACCTGCACAAACTCACCCAATGCTTGTCAGTGCTCAGAGGCCGAGCGCGAGCAAAACTGCGTAGGACAGATTTACACCTCAGTCAATTTAGTGCTTCAGTGCAAGTGGTGCCGAAGCACTGAACTGGCCAAGTTCTCAACTTTTTTACCTTAGTAAGCCTGAAGCTTTAGAGAACTTAATTGAGTGAGGATGATGTCTTATTTCCATTGCTATACCAAGCTTTTAAATTCAACAGAGTTGCTGACTTGTGCTGCCCCATGTCAGCTGGAGGGCCAGGACATCCCTTGCCCCGTCAGAGGCTGCTGAGGACCAGGGTCCAGCTAGTCTCAACTCCCTGCTGTGGATGCTTGTCACAACTGCAAAAACATTCAGATTGCTTCCAAAAGCTGGTTGTATTGAAAGATTATCTAGCAATGGATGCATTTTTAGGTAAAAATATCATCACACTGAGGTCAGTGGCAAAAATGGTTTTGAATTACCAGGGCTTCATTCCAGAGCGCTATATAAATACTCCCAAAACTTGAGTACGAGGGTAAACTTACTTAGGGGCTGATAACCCCTTCTCTCTGCCCTACACCCAGAGTGTGCTCCAAATGATGTGACATAAAAGCATTTGTGCCACCGTACATATGCATAGCATCCTCATAAAAAATCATCACTGAGGTTTTATTCAATTTTGTTCACATAGTTCTGGAATTGGTGCATGCATGCTTAACAGCACGTGATGGGCTTTGCTTCGGAATTGAGATGATAAAAACAAAAGTGCATTCAAGAAGACTGAATTACGTTATTGTGCAGTTTTGGCATTATTCTCAGAATATGGCTTCATGCTGAGTCATGCTACTGGTTGTACATTAGACTCCTTAAGAACATCTCTGCACAGGTGCTTCCACGAATACTGGCCGACAGAACAGGACTACACTGTATTGCCAGGTCACTAATGCTGAAGGTCTGGTCTCCAATGCCTTTTTGGAAAAAAGAAGACTAAGTCTTCAGCTGATATAATGACCTAAATCTAATGATTTGAAGACAGAAAATTCAATCAAGATTTCAAGTCAAGATTTTTCCTCCTGTAAATTGTAGGTCAAGTCCACAGTCTCCATGAATATCTGGGGCTCAACCACAGAACCCCACCTTATCCTGGGGAAAACTCTCAGATAGGCACTTGCACTGCATTTGAAGAAAGAAGTGTGCCTTACCCTCATGAAACAAGACAGGCACAGTTTAATTCTTACTGAGCTCAGTTGAGAGATTTGTGTTGAACGCATAGAAGATAAAACTAGATAAAAAAAGTTTCAAAAGTCAAATTGTTCTGATTTTGTCTTTGGAAATGTATTTGCTTGTGCTGGGAGGAAAAGATATTGTACTTCATCATTGCCTTGTTATACAATAGCTGGAAATGAAAGAAATACTGTATTTGCTAGACTGGCATAGTTGTTAAATTTTTTATCACTATTCAAAAGGAAAAAGGTTCTTACTAACTGACTGCGTAGTTAGAAACACACATGAAAAAGAAACACTGCATGAGCAATTAGATTATTTAGAAATTTCCTGCTCATTATTTAAGATACTTCATTCAAGGACAAGCATGTTGGTTTTCTTCTACCTAAATAATGTCGGAGCTCTCATAAACTTCATGCCATGATGGTATTTTGTTCTCATAAGGATTCTTTATTTGCAAGTCTTGTTCTTTCTTGTCATAGCCAGGGTCTGGGTTGGTGTATCTGAAGACAGTAACGCTTATTCTTCTGTCCCTTTCAGCTAATGATTTATGAATTGGTGCCTTCAATCCACAGTTCTGCTGCTGCAACGTGGTGTCCTTCACTCCATTGTTTTTCACCCCAAAGTTAAAAATGAGGTAGTGGAATAAGCATGAACATACCATCAGGTAAATAAAGACACTAACACCACGTGTCGATATTTTAAAATGAGTTTTTTAATAGGGTGGACAGGAAGAGGGAGAGAACTGTCATCAGAAAGAACTTTAAAAAGAATCAAATGACTTCCCCAAGGCATTGTGATATATATTGATTTGGGATGTGTCTTGTTTTCACTTCAGCCTTCAAATTGAATGATCTTCCAGGCAGATACTGTTACTTGCATTTCTTGTAGGACTCCTACTATCACCATGAGCTTTGTGCTGTGCAATTACACCGTAAGAGCTAGTTTATGCTCTGAACAGTTTATAATCCAGATGTCATAGGTAATATGGGTAAAAGTAGGCAGGATCACATAGCTCCAAGATCACTTTCTGAGTGTATAACAGAAGTTGAGGGTGTTTGAACACTAGAACAGGTTGTGCAGGGAGGCTATGGAGTCTCCGTCTTTGCAGGCACTTAAAGCCCAACAAGGCTCAGCCCTGGGCAACCTGTTCTACTTGACCCAGCTCTGAGCACAGGGTTAGACTAGGTGATCTCCAGAGGTCCTGTCCAGCCTCAACAATTCAGGGATTCTGTGTGATTGTGTTAGGAACACAGTTAACCGGACCTAAGTCTCTGGAGTCTTATAACATAACTGTTCATTGAACCACATAATCTTTGCTATAAAGTTGTACAAAACCAATATTGTTATGGATGGAGACCAGTTGTGCAATTATTAGATTGAGTAGTACTTCTTCATACCAATTCTACCATTGACTCATATATTAAATTGACTTCTGAGCACCTCTTGACCTGAAGGTTAAGCTGTTAATATGCAATTCAATTTGAAAATTAATTGGCAGTATTAAGACACTTCTTCCAAACCCAGATTAATATCCCGCTAATTTCCAGACCTAGGAGTCCTGAATGAATTAATAATGTATTAACTGGGTTAACATATCGGCATACCTAGAGTAGTAAATGGGTGCAACTGGTATTAGTTCAGCTGGTCTCAGAGGATCCAATCTCTACCAGTGATGAGAGAAAAAGGCAAATTATTAATTTGACAGGATTTTGTCTCTTGTGGGATACATTTTAGAAAGGAATGCTGGTAATAATAGACTGAAATGTTGCGTCATCCTATGCAGATAAACTAATAATGAATTATTTTTTTACTTCTTTACAGGTGGTCTCAGTAGTTGAAACCAAATTTTCAGTGGGCCCCACATGCTGCTGAATTTAATGTCTGACTTAAATGTCATGTATGCATTTTTACATGTCAATGGAAAAAAAATCTTCTGCCCTCACTGCTTGCACTTAAAAAATGAGTGCGTCACTGGCAGCTGTTTCCCTGCACTACTGGTATGAGAAAAAGTGTGACCTACTCAATGAACTCAATTAATTTTCTCAAGTACTTCAGTGTTTTCCTGATATCGCTCCTTCAGTTTTGGTATTTAGTAACCTCAGGATGCTCTTCTCTCAAAAAATACACAGGTTTCCACCTGCAGATTTTGTGTATGCACTGATCTTTCTAATGCAGATCTGAACACTTGTACCTTGGCTCTTACTAAAGTCCATTAGTCATAGTGTTGTCTTCAAAAGAAATAAAGGTAGTCAGATTTTTTTTTTAAATCCTTTTTGTATATGAAAAAATACTGAAAGTTATTGCTTTTCAATTGTGCTGTTGCAAAATCTAAAAGACATTAATTTTTAAACTAATATCTTCTGAAGTTAGCCAGTTTATTTCTTAAGAAATTAAATCCACAGCAAACAAAGAATCAGACTAGATTTTTGACCGTGTTTTTATTACAGAAAGACTTTCTGAAGCACACGTTTTCAGTCATTGCAAAAGAGTAAGAAGTCACTTTGTTCCTTAGACAGCAGTAACCAAACTGATAAGAAATAGGTCAAAATTGAACCTTTTCAAAGTTGGTTTGTTTTTTATACATTTAAGGAAAATAAGTACATTTTGTGATTTAGAAATAATAAGTCTAATGCAGCCAAAAAGAGCAAGTAAAGTCATGTGCACTCCTTCTTCTTGGTGTAAATACGATAGCATTTAACTCCACTGAATTGGTTTGTGTAGCATGCATGTTATAATTAATTATTGAAACAAAGTCTATGTTGATAATAATAACGGACTCACATTAATCCTAGGGGGAAAAAAGAGTTAAAAATTAAACTTGAATTTCTATTCTTAATGATTTATTTTGAACTTCAGTTTTCTACTATATGTGCGTACATCCCTCAGTTTACCTTTAGTTTGACATTTATGGGTTATCTTTGAGTAGTTATAAGATTAGTTTGCGATTTGAAAAGTGGGTGATTTTCTAGGATAATTGCTGTAGATGTAGAAGGCAACAAATTTTTTTCTACTTTCATCTGACAATGAATGTAGCTACTTAGATTTTTTTATTCTGAATCACGGGATTCTTTTTTTTTAAGAGTTCAGAAATGATGATTCAAGGAGCCATTTTAACTGTTATGAGTGCTTACTCTTTATGAGCTCACTCCTTTTTGCAAAACCATGGCACTTGACAGTATTTGTTACTACTAACACTTGGCTTTCTGCAGTGATCAGAGGACGGTAGTAGGCAGGTGTTACGCTGTGATTGCTACTTACCAGGAAAAACTTCCTCCTTATCCTAGACCTTATTCTTCCATCTGCTTACTTCACTCACTGTTGTGTCTGGCTATAATCCAGGTTTGTAAACTCTTTCATGGCCTTGGATTTTTTTATATTCCATGCTTCTATACAACTTAACACAGAGCACGCAATAATTATCTGTGCTTGTAAGATGGAAGGGCAAATATTGTACTCTGCAGTCTTGCCTCCTGACCATCAAAACTTAACGAACTATGGGACCACATTGCAACTCCATCCCTGAGGATGCAGCTCATTTTTCTTATAATAGTAATAAACCTCCTTAAGTGTCCTTATTTGGGTTAACAAATAAAAACACAAAAAAAAGGGATTGGTGTATCTAATACCCCAGACTAAATTAGTCAAGAAATTTAGCCGTTTATCATCACTGTATCTTGGTGTTGGTGAATTGAATTTAATCGACCCTTTTTAGATAAAATAAGAGTATTGCAACTAGTAACTGTTAACTTAAACTTCTCTTCTAAATTAATGAGCTAATCTTTGGGTAAAATCAAAGTATAGTTACTACTTTTTAAAATAACCTGCATTTTTTCAGGTTTGTTTCGTTGTTTCACATTTGGGGTTTGGGTGTTTTTTCCCAGAAGTATTAACAGTTACTGTCGCCTGTTGTAAAACTGTGATTTATGGCAATGTAAATCAATACAAATGGATTTAGATTCTGAATGCACACATTTTTTAATATGCATTGAACTCAAACAAATAAACTGTTTCTTTACTTTAGGGGGATAACTCATTAAAGGAGTACAAAATTCCTACAGGTGTTTCTAAGATCAGTGACCTAAATGCTTACATTGACATAGAAAATGGTGTTGATATGGCCTTTAAGAAGGAAAAGGGTAAAGAATTTGACATTATGTTTAAGGTGTATAAAATGAATTAAAAGATACTTTATCTAAAGGGTTCACAAACTTTTCTCAGGCTCTCCCTCATTTTCTTCAGATGAGCTCTAAAATAATTCTGTATTTACATTTCCTAGCGTTATTCTTAGGTTCACCTTACCTTGCAAATTTTACAAGTACAGATGAAGTTTCAACTAGTACAGTGAATTATGATTCCATTATTTGATTTTATTAGCACAGTAATGAAAGTCTGATGCTCAAATGTTCAAACTTAAACAAATGAAATACTTCTGAAACTATGGGCCACACACTTGGGAAAGAATCAGCTGGACAGAATGCTGTCCCCATGCACTGTCCTTTGCAGAATACCATTTTCTGTTATGTTGTTGTTTATTTATTATCCTTTTAATGCCTTATTGCACTCAAACAAGATGTACTTATATAACAGGACAAAAAAATAATTTGTGGAGTAGTAAATGGAAGTTAAAACACACTGCTTTCTATGTTAGACAATGTTTAGTTAGAAGCCTAATAGAAAAGTAATGGAAAATGTGATTTTCCCTGTTCTTTTCCTTTGTCCTAATCTTTTCTGTTTCTCCTCTCGTCATGGCTTATTTAATCAATCAGATCCATCAGCCTGAAGATTCCTGCATCTCTAGATATCCCTTGTTGGAAGAAATTAATGTAAATCTAGCCAAGCCCTGATCTGAGCAGGGAATTATCTTAAAACTGGCTTTGAATGACAGTCATGTTTGACTTTTTTATGACTTTGAAATATTAATATACCCGTCACACTAAAAAGCTTTTGATAGGGAATTAGAAATCATCCTGTCTCTTAAGGGGAGCACTTTAATTACCTATATACACAAAAGTGAGAAAACAATAATGTAATTATTATTTAGAAAAAAATATTACTATTGTGTCCAAATACAAATTAGCATAATACTTAAATCATTTATTATTTCCAAGATCTGTTAACAAATTTGTACGTGCAAACATGATCAAATCCATACTATGACATATGGTGCAATGTTTTAAATGGAACATGATGATTAGAAGGCTGAAAGAGATGCAGATTGATGCTTGATAATATTATTAGGAAGTGGATTTGCTTTCCTTACTGTGTGCCTCCCTTCTGCCACTTCTCTGAAGTGTTGTTGGATATAAGATTCCAGGCCATTTCTGTAAGGTGCTGGTGTTCATTCTTTCTGCTAAATGAATAGGTGTTAAATTTAATTTTGGTGTCTGAAGCTTTCTTTGATAACCAGCTAAAAAACTGGGTCCCCCTAGCAAAGTCCACCCTATCCAGACTCCTCTCAAGCACCTTTGGCAAAGCTCAGAGAAATAACGGAGCTGTCAACACACAAGAGGTGGGTGGAATCACCTGGCTATGGGGTTTTAAGTCCCTTCTCAACATCCAGTTACATCAAAGAGGTGAGATCTTCCTCTGCTCAGTAGATCTCAAACAGGGAGGTCTTACCAGCACCCTCAATTGCATGGCTTAACCAAAACTGTCTCAGGAGCACCAGGGGAGAAGCAGAAACTCTCCGGTCTCCAGGATCTGGATGGGGACTTGCAGTGGGAAAAGGGTGTCCACTTGGAGAACTGCCACAGCACTGCAAGAGACTCCAGGAGCAATACGGAAAGAAAAATGGTGAGGCAGGGCTCAGTCAGGGCATGTACATAAGACTCACAAGTATATTAGGTCTACAGTGTCTCTCTTCGCACTCACAGACTCATAAAAATACGTTGCGGTTTTTCAGGTCAAGCATTTCCTTTCACCTCTTTTCAAGTGTTCCTGAGTCCCCGTTCCTACCTGGGGGGAACTGGTAGGAAAACGGAGCTCCAAAATCATACACAGCCTCTGCCTTTGCAAAAGCAAGCATGGTAACCTACCTACCTACTGATAGTCCAGGCGGGTTTCATAGAAAATTGTAAAATGCTTTGAGAATTATACTTACCAGATACTATTCCTTTGTTATTGTGCTATATTCCTGCGTAGTTAGGTACATGGGGGTGAAGTATGGACATATATTTTTCTCCTGGTTTGTGTGGGAATTCTGAATCTTAAAATTAATGTGTAGAACAGGTTATCTTCAGGTAAATTGACGTTAGTAGCTGCAAGAAGCATATATGTAATTCTTTGTAAGTATAAATTCTACTTTTCTTAATACCCATAAAAATCTGCTGTACTGTAGGCAAGACTCCAAGTGCTATATTTCTTTAGAGCAGCTACCAAAATCAGCTATTGTTCATTTAAAGTATCATTTGGAAACCAGGTTTTCATGGAAGTATGAAAACTTCAATGGGAAAAAATATTTAAATCCATATACTTTGTAAAATATTGTAACGAATCCAGATCTTGCAGATAGCGGATAACATGGCTGTGGTGAAACTTTTCAAACAGGACTACACAGGTGGGGTCCAAAGTCCCCAGTTCAGATTATAAATAATCACCTTGATTTCTAAAAACTCCTGCAGAAGAGAATAATTGATTAGTACTAGACCTGGGTAAGCATCTTTCAAAGATATGTGACGCTTATTTCAGATGTAGGACTCCAGAAGGACTTGGGTCTTGCAGCATTTTTCCATAATTTTTCCAACACCTAATGGTTAGTCTTCATTCAATAAGTGATAAACCTGGGATCAACACCCTTTTGACAGCCTGATGTCATGGTACATGCATTTCTCAACTTCTCATGATGCAGCTTTTTTATTTTACAAAGAGTAAATAACTATTTGTATTCAAGGGAGAGGAAGCATGACACTTTGCCCCCTGGCTAGAGCGCTAGCTTCGGGTAGAGAGCACACATTAAGTATTGTACTGCCTGTTTTAAATACTACTTGGAGCAAGGGCTGAAAAAAGTAACTTCCCAGCAGGAATTGATCACCTGTATGTTAGTAATGTGCATATCATATCACACATAATCTCTGTCCTTGGTTTCATCAAGTAGCTATTTCTATATGTCACGCACGGTGGAACAGTTTGAAGGACTGAGAAGTTCCAATAGCCTTGTGTTTAAAAGCATTAACATGGAAAACATGTGGCATGTTCAAAGCTCTGTGGATGGAAAAAAGGCTTTCTTCTTGTTCATCACACAAACACTGTTCTAACTGCTCGGTAAGAGGGAGGTGTTTTTATCAGCTCTTAATTCTGGGATTCAAAAGGTGGGTATGCTTTGCTATTAGAGCTGTTTGTAGGAAAAAGGTGATGGAAAACCTAGTATATGACTTTCAACAAGGGCTAAACATGGACCTGGAAAGGGGACCACAAGAAGGAATGAGTATACCCTGCCTAAACTTGTTCATTGTTAGACTAGCAGTTGAGGTCTACTCAAGTTTAGTAGTGGCTGCAAATCCTTTCCAGCTACTTTCATACAGCACGCACACAGACAGATAGATCAGGGTACTGTTTGAAGGAAGACCTGGAGGAGGGCTAAAGGCATAGGAATGAAAGAAGTCCTCACTGAACAAAAGCTGGGTGGGTGGGTGTGAGAGGGGAGGGGAAATTGTGTTCATTTTTCAACCTTGTTTTGCAACTAGACAGAAAACTCCATTTTATTTTATTTTTTTTAGAACAGTCAGTCTAATTTTCACTCATGATAGGAGGACATGCATGAAATCATTTTAATGAGCAGTTGCTTAAAGGAAACATAATCAGGGAGTTTAGGGTTTTCTGTACTTTTTCAGCTTTTGATGTCTGTATCTACATATGTGAGAATTTTCAAGTTAATCATTTAGTTTCAAAAATGCTTTGAGCTTTTCAAGTAACTCCTTTTTAAGCATTGATGTAGCCACATATTTTTCTGTTCATGGCTTAAAAATAGGATTTGCTTCCCTGTTTTTTATCTGTCAAAGTCAGTAGAAATCATAAGGTATTTATGACATAGTAACCAACTTATTGCTCTGTGAAACACAGTGTTGAAAACGTGGATGTAAAATGTTCAGCTGTTTCATGATTTCCTAGAGCTCTCTGCATGGAACATGTCCGCATAGTATTTTGAGAGCTTTACCTCTATATCTCTATTTACCTCAATATAGAAATATCTAAGCGAAAGTTATTAAAATTACTGAACTGATGTCTCCAAGTCTAATGATGGTTTAGGCCATTGTTACAGTGACTGACTGAGCTGAAAGGAAAATACAGGACCATTTTGAAGGATCTGAACACCAACCTAGAACATCCTAATTGGAAAAGAAATACCATGGAAGAGCAGGTTTTTATTCTTAAAATAATGAAATTGATATTTGGAATATGTCAGAATTTTTCCTATGTTTTTGTTATTGCCATCAATAGTTTCAGCCTAGCCAAATCAGCCATTCCTAATAAAGAGCAAAGGCACATAGTAAATTCCTGACCAAAAGCACAAACATCTGCTACTCAGTTTCAAGTACAGTAGGCTGACATGGAGGACAAAATTCTGGAAATGGGGAATAAAGGTCCGGAACCTGCCTTTATCAACAAAGATAATTTAAAGATCATATGAAACCACGGTGGACAAGAGGATATACTGGAAATTAAGAATAAAGCCTGGTGCAAAATACTTAATAAAATAAAATTTTTCTTTTAAGTCTTCCCCAGGAAGTGTCAAACAGTTATTTTAGCTATGTTTTACTCTTCTTTCTTTTATCCTCTTTCTTTTTTGCTTTTTATCGCAAAAAAAATTACTTAAAAAGTAGTGATAGAAGCAGAGAAGTCAAAGTTCATGCTTAGAAATAGGGGCATGTGGAGGAGTGTCTGCTTTTCACTGTTGCAAAGGGTTTTCAGAAAAGGTCGCCTGTGCTTGTGCTTGTTTACGCTGTGCAAATGGTGAGGCATTTCTCAGAGGAATGCGGCAACCAGCGTTTCTGAAAGCAATCGGGAAGTTCTTGCTGATGTGGGAGTCGCCAGCACTCTCCCAAGCAAATGAAAAACCCCAGATCAGGATTAAATGTGAAAGAAAAGTGTCTGCTAATTGATTTTCGGTATGTATGGAACAGGAAGGGTTAGAGGTAGAGCTGTGGCTCCCTCCTGAAAGACCAGGCACTGCTGGTGCTCAGGTTGCCAGTGCATTTTTATCATCTCCCAGCTACAGGGAACCATCTTCAGTCTTCCTTGCAGCAATTGCTGTTCTGGTGTCTCCTGCGCTCACAATTTGCTGCTTATTCTCCTCGCTCACTCCTTGACTTTCTTTTCAGTTTCTGCTCGGGCTGCTTGCTGTAGCTTTGCACACCCAGTCGTGGTTCCTTCGGTATTTAAAACCAGCGGAGCGAGGCATGGTTGTGCTCGCTAGCGCTGCTGCTGGCACACCGAATGCTGCAGCGCACGGGCTGAGGACTTTCTACGCTGCAGGCGTAACTGAGAGCAATTTAGGCTTGCAGAGGGGATGTCATTGCCCACATCCTACAAACATTGCTGCTTGGGAGTATTTCTAGTAATTTAGTTACGAGCCCTGACCTCTGGTTCCCTGGGAGGGAGGTGCCTTTGCTGCTCAGCAGCAAGAGCTGGGATGGTGCCCAGCGTTCCGGGGGGCCGTCTGCCGGCACCCTATCCCCGTGCTGTTCTGTTCTCCTGGGAAATGATGCCCCTCGGACGAGAGATGTACGGGGGGGCAAGTACCAGCAAGCATGAGCTGTCAGGACACTGTAAGCTGCTGTACCCAAGGGCAGGGACTGAGCTGTCTCGATAATCCATAATTGCCTTCCAGTCTTCCTCCTTCCCACTACGGTAAGAGCGAGCAAGGCAGACCGGAGGCACTGGGGCCTCCATTTTGCCTAGCTTTATATTATAAACATTAGTTACATTAGTATCGTAAGCATTGCAAGCCTGTACTTTTCCCAGACATTTCTGTTTGATGTGACACGCTTACAGCTTGGTTTCTCCTGCTTCATTCAGAGCTCTGGTTCTGAAGGGATTGAATCTGTATTTTCTTTCTATTTCTATGGAAACAGCTAACCCTCTTCTAATATAGCTGTTTTGTAACTGCTGGGCCTGATTCCCTTCTCATGTGGGCTGTTTTTAAGCCAGCATTGCGCTGTTGATCCCACCTGAGTTACCTGAAGCTGACAACTATAATTGAGAGCATTCAGATCTGCTGCTCTCCCAGCACATTGGAGTGAAAGGGACTTACATGCAAAATGTAAGCAGGTTTGGAGCAGATATTGTAAAACATCTCTTACTATCCATCATTTTATTTTGATAGCCCTAGTTCTAACTCCAGAGCTAGAGCAGCCACAAATTTCCATTATATGGCTCACATCGACCTGCCAACTGTGAAGAATCAGCTTTTTCGTATTCATTAGGAATATGGAGTTAGATTTGGTTTTCCTCCAAAAGCTTCAGAATTCAGGATCAGAATTGCATGTGGGTTTGGGGATTTTTCCCATTTGTGTTAAAACATGTAATGTTATGTGTTTCAAAATTAAAAGATGTTCATGGTTGTTCATCGTCTTACGTGCTGGCCTGGAACAGAAGCAGGAGAGATCATTGGTATGTACACCTGACTGTGGGAGAATTTGTTCTTTGGTTTAATACTATGTGCCTTCCTCAGAAAAACGCAGTAGTTTCTCTCGGGGCTTACCGTCTTTATTACATTTGATGCTGAAAAGAGGCTGATGTCGAATGGGTTTGATCCTCATATCAGGCAGTTGTGGCCCCCAGAGAAATCATGAATGATGCACAGAGAGCTGGCTGGTCATGTTATGATAACACCTTTCCTGTGTCTAATGAGTGAAACTACTTGAAAAGCTAGGCAAAAAGGTGAGTACTTCCCTAAAATGGATTTTCTATATTATTTGCTCATTCGGAGACTGGATAGAAAGATATCCCACACAGATTTGTAACTGTCAGAGCTGGAGTGACACTACCTCCGTAGGCTTCTTGCAGCTCATGCTCATCATCTCCTGCTCTCCCTGGTTCAGAGGACTTGTGCTCGCTTCTCCTGAGCTGGTGACAGCAGCTAGCGAGGCTGCACACATTTAGCTCTTGGGAACACTCCTCTTCCTCTTGCTGCAGCTGTGAAAAGAGCTAAAATGTGTACGCATGAGGCAGGCTTTGTATTTCACTGTGGTTGGCACCATGGGGCAAATTATTTTTGAGTCGTGTTTGCACGGTTCCCTGATGGGTTAAGTAGACACTTTGGTTCTTGTTGATTCTTGCCCTCCTGAGTTGAATCAACCCATGGGCCAGTTCTTCTCTGTGCTACTTTAATTTTATGGTAGTAAATATATTTGCTAATTTACCAGTCACAGTAGCTTAAAAACAGAGCAGTATTATGGAAAATCTGTTCTTGACCTGTAGCTTATAATATTTTGTCTGAAGAGCTAAAATATACATAACAATAAAAAGAGGCTGTTTATATGCTAAATAAACCAAAGGGAAAAATAAGAACAAAATATTTAAACATCTACTGAAGCATATGAAATATATATCATTTCACATTTTCAGCTAAATTGTACTGTAGAGATACTGACAAATCCATTGCTAGAAGGTAAAAGTTGGTGTTGTACCAAACACCAAAAGAAGAAAATGTGATAGGTGGCAATCTATGCCTTATCCAGCTTGGGGAAGGGGGGATGTTTGGTTTTGTTGTGGTTTCTGGGGTTGTTTTGTTTATTTATTTATTTATGTATTTATTATTTAATTTGTAGTTATTTATTATATTGTCCCTAGAGCACTGTCATATTCACTTCCTCTTTGTGGATGTATTTGCGGAGAGATCTGACAAGGTTGATATTTGCATTGGGCAGCTTTGAAACTCTCAGCATAAACCCACTTATTAATGAAACAAATGTGCCTGGTGTTATGTTCTGTTGTTATTCACATAGAGGTTTTGGGTCTGAATGAGCTCGTCTTCCTAGCTGGGGGGTACTCTCTAAACAGGCATTTGCCTGGGAAAATATGCAGAGGCACTTTCGGACCATCTGCTTTTCTGATTAAACCGACATGGGAGATTCATGCTGCGGGCCAGGTAGCAGGGCCACAGTTTACATATTGCGATGTATACGGCTCCTCTGAGGCCACAGGAGGAGGAAGAGAGTTGCTATGCATGGACCCTAGTAGAAAATCGCATTCAGCAGGAATCTTTGAGTGCAGGGCCCTGGTCAGGGTGTCTCAGTCCCAGCTACTGCACAGGGATGCGGACTGTCCTGCCGTACCTCTCCGTGCTTATTCGTACGGCAGAAACGTCAGACGCTGGCTTGGCGGGCGGCTCGTGGTGCCAGTGTCAGGCATCATGGTGATGTCCTGTGAGGGACAGTATGGAGGTTATCAGGTGCAAATTAGGGTATTCTTTAAGTCAATCTTATCACTGTTTCAACATGAGAGGAGCATGCCCTAGCACCACTGCAGTTTTGGACTCTGGAAAGTGGTCAACCTTTTCCTTGGTGGGGGAAAAAAAATCCAGGCACACGTGTGACACCGAGTTTCTCTTGCAAAGGCTGGGTCAAACACACACATCAGGCTTGAATCCATGACCATATATATCCCAAGTGCTACGATGATAAAATATAAAAGCGGCACAAGACAGCTTCCAATAAAAGGTTATCACTGCAATTGTAAGTGTTTAGAGATTTAGAAATCCATTTCTAAGGTCTATAAGTCTTTCTGCCTTGAGCCTATCTTTTCCGTTTTATCTCAGTCTCTTAATTGTAGTTCAGGTTTAGTGCTAAGATGTTAACAGTACATGGAGGGACCAGTAAAATCTCTCACAGTAGTGACCATTTATTGTTTTTAAGCTGTATAAGACTGCCTGTATTATTTAAATGCCTGTCCTTTGTTTTTACTTTGTAGAAATGAGGAAGAACTCTTTCTCTTTAGGGTAGCATAAATATAGGTCATATGAGTTTTAGTGCCAGCAATTTTCTGGCCATTGCAAGGGCCCATCCCATAGATGAGAATCTCAAATTCTCCTGTCATTGCACATGATCATTTTTTTAGGTTTTTGGTTCCTTTAATTAAAAGGTCTTAAGTCAAATACAGTGGGATGTTTAGTGCGTAGTGGTACAGAGGATGGAGGGGACATCCATGTGGACCCTTCTGGCCTTAGTGACAACGACACGCTTGCCTGAGATTGTGCAGGACTGGACTCAGAGACCCATGTTGTCTCTTCCAGTGTTAGTTAAGCTGCCATATAATTTCAGGAACTGAAATGTAATTTAGAACAGTGATTCCCATGCTGCGATGTGTGAACCGCTTGCACCTGCAGGGCAAAGAAAATGCTTGGTAATGCGGAGAGCTGTGACTGTGGACGTGGTCCTTTGCTTCGGATGGCCTGGGAGTCCATGGCTGATTGACAGGGAATCTCGGACAAATACAAAAGCTGCATGTGATTCTTTAAGCCAGATCCTGAGATCTCATAAATTGCCAACATCCTCAGGATGTCACCCTTTGTCATCTATATAAATAATGTGTAAATATGTGGAAGATACATTCATAGTTGGTCTCAATCTGCCTACATCTTAAATAACCTAATAATTGCCTAGTGTTCATGCATCACACAGATTCGGAAATCAAACAATCAGCAGTCAGGAGACAGAGTTAAGCTTGAAAACACAATTGCATGTGTTCTTCCTATAAAGCCTTTCTGTGTAGCATTATAAATAATTGCTTACTATCAGTTAATATCTAATTTAATGCAAAATGGAACTTCATATGCATGCTGGCATAGAACCATGTTCAGTGTGCCTCTGTGATTTCACTGGTTTGTAGGAGTAAAGGCATGACTTCAGCTTGTTTAGATAACAAAAGGTGATGTAGCTCAGTTGTAATGGTAAAACACCAGAGCTCAGGGGAGGCTGCACCCGCTGAGCACCAGAGCCTGGATCTGCAGTAAGGAGTTGGTTTGATGCATGACATTTCAAGCAGATCTAGAGCTCATCTGAAAATAGCTGACTTTGAGAGAGTTCTCTCCAAGTGACTTCCTCCTTTTCTTCCAAATATGTCCAAACTTCAGTGAATTCCCAGACTAGGGTCTTCATTGTGTCACTGTGGATCCATGTTAGGAATGTGTTTCTTATGTCTGCTTTCTTCCTTTCATACGTTGCCAATTTTTTTTTTCTCTTCATAATTTGAACAAGACAGACCATTATGCAAAAGCTTACTTGGAAAAATAAAATGCCTTGAACTAGTACAGAAGCTTTGCTATAAATAAAGTTAAATATACTGGAGTTTTAACCTAGCTGTTTCAGGAGGCTGGATTTGGAATAGCCTCACTAGATACAAGCCCGGTGCATAATATCCCTGAAGAACTTACGTTTTATGTGTATTTCAGTTCTTGTGAGCGGAAGAATGCAGGAACAGTTTGTTATGAACTGTTATTTATAAATTACAACTTCAGGCACACAGAAGATAGGGACTCCATTGTATATAAGCAGTGCAAACACTAAGAAAAATAGAGATGGACCTGCAGCAATGTGTTACATCTGTATATCCCAGAGATCTGAGAGATTGTGATCTGCTTAGATCTAAAATCTTGAAGAACTGTGTGATATGAAATCATCAGTACTTTTCACTTTTTAGTCACTTTTCAATGATAAATGGTTTTGATACATGATTTTTTCTGCTGTGCCCAGAGCAGATGAAATAATTTTGCATAAATAATAATCAGGCATAACTGAGACGTCTGGCATTTTGAAGTGGATTCTGATTCCTGCCAAAGCAGAAAATCATGAGTAAAACAACTAATAAATGCCATTCCTCACTTTCTAGCACAATAAAAGGAAAATAAATTAAGACAAACTGTATTCAGCTTTTAAATGCATATATCCATGTGTCAAACTGTAGCATAAAGATCATATCTGTTCTGTCTGCAGTATTTTAACTAAATGAGGACCGTCAACTTCTCCTTCACAGAAAAGTAAGATGAAAATAGAGGTTTCATTTGTAGAGTTTCTCGCTTCCTGATTTTAAATCAGGAAGAGTGATGATAAGGGGTAATGAAAGCTTGTTGGAGATTTTCACTTAAGCTGGGACACTCTGAGACTGAGTCAGAGTTTGAACCTTGTCCAGCACTTGTAGCTGACCCGCTCCTGCCTGATGCACCAGGTGAAATACAAAGGTTCCAACATTTTGGGACTGAGGGACTTGGAGGGGTATGAGAAGATTGAGATCTAGAGCAGAGTTGTTGAGCTTTATTGCATATGCAGTCAGAACTATTCCTCAAAATTCAACAGAGCAGATGTTGCCCATGGGATTATGACCTTTACCCTGATGTTCAGGTTTTCTCTGTTTACACCAGGGATGAGCTAAAATAAGTATATTTACTTCAGATTGCCTGGGGCCCAAATGGTCTAAAAATACTGAAGCTCACTGCAGCATCTCAGCAGTGAGTTTATTTGAACAGAATCTGCATTATTTTTATACAACACAAAAATATTTTATGTATTTATGAGTAACAGAGTTTGTTATTAAAAAGCCATCCTCAGCTCTCCTCCAAACCATGTAGCTTCATGTGTGGAGAAACAATTAACATCAACTAAAACCTTGAAACCATTTCCTTCCAGCTTTTAAAATACTCTTTGAAAAGCTCTGAGGAACAACAAAAAAAAAAAAATCCAGTCACTCGCCAAGCATGGAGCAAAAATTTTAGTTTGAGTACCAGTGACATAAAGTGTCAGTAGTCCCTGAGCTCTCGTAATCAGGTATCTGGTACAGCACTCAATACTACATAATACATCAAGTATTTTCCTTCTAGACCTGACCAAGCCCTTAAGAAAGTACAAGACCTTGAAGACTCTCAGCACCTTTGTCTCTTGGACTCCAGGCATAGGGCATCAATTCCTGGAAGAGTCAGCCTTTCGTTAGCAGGAGGCTGACAGGGTGCTGCTCGCTTGTCCAACTTTATTATTCATTCTCCAGAATATGTCTAATCTCCTTGTTATTTTTCTTTCATTGCTTGTTCCTCCTGGAGCCTAAAGGCATGACATTCAGAGAGCACTGTTTTTTATATCCCTGCTTACAGTCTCGGTGGCCGCCTTCCCTACCTGCTGGTGAGGGCCCAGTACAGCTTTTCAGAACACAGTATGTTTCAGCAGTGGGTCTTTCTTTGTTTTTCTTCCTCATTTCAGATTGGTACAGGTGGAAGAAGAAAAAGTCCCGTAAGAAAGGAAAAAAAGTATGGTGATAAAGCATAGGGAATCAGGTTAATAGGGTGGTCGATGTAGGAGGATCCTTAGGCAAATTCCTTATGCTATGAATGACCTTCAAGTTCACATCCTCATTTTGGGGGTCTCTGATGTGAGAAATCTTGGACATGGTGTCCAAGGAAGCCAAATGCTCTTTTCTTTAGCTGAAAGCGATGGAAGATTCAGATGCGCAACATTTTTCAGTGAAGTAACAGGTAAATTAAATTGATCGCCCAAGTTTTCTTACATTCAGATTAGAGGAACAATTTTGACTTGACCTCTCTGTACCTGAGTTTTCCAATCAAAAAGGGAGAGATAATCATCTCTCTCTGTCCTGCAAAAGCAGTCTAAGGCTGAATGTGCTCATTTGTGTGAAATGAGGCTCAGCTGCACTGAGTTTGAAGCACCATGGGAAGACCTGTGCCTACCCACAGTAAATGCATTTCTAAGCAGCTGCTCGTCAGGGACCGCATTTTTACTTCCCTGTGCCAACCCTTCAATAGCTCTGTAAATATAGAAAGAGGGTTGTGGTCTACTTGTGTGGTATTGTTACGCATTTTATTCATGTTGCATTTCAAGCAACATTGAACATAAACATTTTTTACATATCTTTGTCAGTAATTTTTCCTTGTGGTGAATTCTTAGACTCTGACATATTTTGAGCTTGCCTTCAGCAATCCGTACACATGTTTCTTATTAGGATCTCCCTTGTTACATCATTTATTATAACACTGTTTTGCCAAATGTTTGAATTAGGAAGGCATGCCATTTTGACGTTATTCAGGAATTCTTGCAGGGAAGTAAGGTAAGATACAGATGATACTCTGTTTTGAGCCCATAAGCACAGACGTTTCTGATTAGGGTTTTCAGCAGCTTATAAAACCAAATGGGATTTGATAGAAGCTAGCTATAAAGGAAGTTTTGCAAAACTTCTTAGAAAGATTTGAATCCTTAATTTGTATGTATTCCCAGATGAAGTTTCATTGTGTAGGGAAATGAATATGGGGAGCTGTTGCATAACCAGCAAACTTCAATTCTGATTTTAGAGAAACATAATAAAGTGAAAATAAATTACATGGTAATAATTGTTTTGGACTGCAGAGCTAGTACAACTTCCAGGGAGAAAAACAAAAGCTCCGATTCACCATGGTATTACTCCATTTTTATACTCATTTCTCTGTATTGCATTCAAGGAAAAACACTGGCAAAAATTAGAATAAGGGCAAAGATGACTCAGGTCCCCACAGTGGTGGTTTATTTCTTATTATAACAAAGCATATACAAGGAACCTATAAAAAAATGAGTGCACCTCATTCACTTCACATTTTCCAGTAATAAAGTCACCATCCATCTGAACATATTTTCTTTTTAATATATGGTAGATTGTTCAATGGTACCCATCAGCACAATATCTGGATAACAATGTCCCACAGTGAGGCAGGAAAATATTATTACTGCGTTATGGACTGAAGCAGAGAAAGACTTAGATACTTGTTCAAATTCAGGCAGGAGGAGTAAGGCAGAGATGGGAATGGAACCCACATCTACTATTTCCCAATCTAGTGCCTTAACAGAGGGCTTGCCTGGTTTCTTAAAGATGGCCTTCTCCCATACTTATGGGACCAATGGACCACTGCTTCTCCCTGTTCAACCAAGCCCATTGCAGTTATTAATTAATTTTAATGTATATGTCTTCCGTGAGCTGCGTGCTAGTCCTTTGCAGTGCCCACCATGAAAAACTACCCATGTTAAGAAGTCTAACCTTAATTTCAGGGTTGCTTATTCCGTGCCTGTGCTACAAGGAACAGTCAGAACAGATGAACAAAGATGAAAGAAATTGAAAGGGCTTCTAAGTTTGCTTGCTTTGTGCATTGCCAGGGTTTTCTCTGCTGTTACCCCTCCTGTCCTGCTAGTCAGACTCCATGACTGCTCAAGGAGTAGGAGCAGAGTGGGATCCCTCAGTCTAGAAGCTGTAGTGCTTGAAGCTGCATTTTGTAAATATCTAAAACTATTATTTTGTTAATCGTGTCATTGAACATTTAGCACAGACGAGTTTTTATTACTGTTTCTATGTTCCAGCTTCCCCATGCTTTATTTCCCTTTCCAAACAGGAGGTATTCAGCCCCATCTAGCTCTGCATGCCCACTGTATCCTTTCCAATGCCAGTTGCTAACTGCCAGTCACATACAGGTGTTACCCACCTGATAAGGCAAATCCAGCTCTCCTGGCCGGAGACAGACCTCTCAGCTGGCCCTATTTCCATCCTTCTCTGCAGCTTTCCAGAGAAGTCTACTAAAGGCAGTATCCCAGTAGAGCAGCAGGGACACCCAGCAACGTGCTTAATCAACTCTGCGAAACTGTACCCAAAGCAACTCCTAATGAGATCCTCAAAAGGAGAATATTTTAGAGGAAAAGCAGTGTGAAATGTCAGATGAGGAAAGCAATACATAAGATGATCATTGGGAGAAATTAATAGATCTCCCTCTCTCTCACGGCTCATCTTTCCAAGTAAAGACGTTGTCCTGTTGTTGTGCCTTCTCTTTATGGAGATTCTGATACTGGTATTGAAGATTAAACCAGTGCTGGTTTTGGAAAGGCTCAGATTTTCAATCTGCTCACCCAACACTAATATTTATTTGCTCTGCTGAGAGAGAATATTGAAAAGAGATACCTCTATTTTCAGACCTGCGTACAGATGATGTCCGCAAATCTTTGCTATATTATCAGATTCCAGAACATACTTTGCTTTGTCTGTTTCTGTCCAGAGGATCACTTTTGTGGTTACAGGCTATCACCATACTAGAAATACATTGACTTTATCATTATTCCCATGAAGATGAATACAACAATATAATTATAAAAAAATTTAAAAGTCGTTATTCTTACAGCCTGTCAGAGCTTTGTGTCTAATCTGGTCCAGCCATTGTCAAAACCTGTTTGTTGTGTGATATTGAGTGCTTTGTCAAGTTCTAAAAAAAATTCCCAGGAGAAGGCTAGGGGACCATGGAGGCTGTCCCCAGGGGAGTCCAGTGGCAGGTCTGCCCTTGTGCCAGGGAGGTGGGAAGCCCCCAGCAACTTCTCAGCAGCAAAATTGCCGTTTTTTCCTCTTCCCAGCAAAGTTAATGAGGGAATTGGTTTCACTGACCAGCTGCTGTGTCTAGGGAGCTGCAGGTTTGGCATAGAGTTGATGCTGCTTCATTTGATTCAAACCAAAATCACATTTCTGGAAAAAGCAGCCTGCAAACTTGAAACTTGTTTTGTATCCAGATTTACTCTGTATTCTTTAAAAATTTAGGCTTTTTAGGTCCGTAAGTAGGATTAAAATTGTGCAATATTATAGGTAGCCAAATATGAAAACATAACTAACTAAATAATAAATTGCTGTAGTTTACAATAAAAGCCAGTACCACAAATCTACAAATAAGATACACAGCAAAAATCTGAGTATTAAAAATAATGATAGTTTTGGGGATTTCTGAGTCTCTTTTCTGGGCCCATACATTTCCAGACTTTCCCGTAACAATGTAAGGAGTAGGAAATTTCCATTTAAAAAAAAGAAAGGAAAAAAAAACCATTTCCTGAGGATTTAGGAAAAATGCTAGACGTTGTGAGGTTGTGACAAAGGCATGGGCGTTTTCAACATCAAGAGCAAGAATGACTTTCTGCAAGCATTGCAGACACTGGTGTTCTGACAAAAGCAATGTGATATATCTTGAGGAATAACCTCCTTTACTATTCTCACATGCTGCACTGACATTCCTAAAATTCCCTAATTAATTTGCACTGTGCCTACTGTTTTTACATACTACTTGCTTTGTACCTCGTTGTTCTCAATTGTGCAAAGCAAAATTATCCATGTGCAAAGTAAAATTTAACTATATGGCATAAACAAATGGTATATAATGTTGCTTATACATCTAAGTAGAAATTGCATTAGCATTTTGAAAAACTGTCAGGCATGATAAAATATAATAAGCAAATAATGATTGTGTATTGTGTGTTTCTCAGGTACCAGTGATCAGATGAAGAAATTGAACCACTGTTGAAGATGTCTTACACCCAGCCTAGGCTTTGCCCTCTATATTTTACAATACTAATGCGTAAAATGGGCATTCCTAATATTTGATGCATGAGGAAATATGGCGCATAATCCAATAGCACGTGCCTGGTCCCAGCTCTGCTGGAACTTCAATCAGTACAAATCTGGTGCCTCTGTGTGGATGAGCTATCTCCTTTCGGTGTGCTGTCTGCACCTAGGTAGGTTTTTGTCCTACAGCAACATGTATTAGCCAGAAAGAAATAACCTTCAGAAAAAGGTCCTGTACCCATGCCCAGGACATGGTGCGGTTCTTCAAGGCTTTTCCATTGTCTTCTCCAGCCTTGTCACTAAAGAGTAAACTGACAAGTATAATTATTCTGGAAGATCAACTATGGTTTAATTTGTTTTGAAGCAATTTAGCATTATGAACATAATTGCAGAAGAGTAAGGTCTGGAAATGGATGTTCACGTAGAGAAGCTACTCTGGAATGGTTGTCACAGAGTAGCTTATTTCATGGTAGTAGCTATGGCAGTTAGCATCCCTGTCCAGGAAAGACTCACCCTATGAGCAACCATTACCTGAACTTTCTTAGTGAGTCATATAGCAGCCAGACAGTCCTTGACTAAGTACCTCACCCTGCCGATCCCTTATGAAATTGTTTATTGGAATAGCCCACAATTTCTTACTTCTTATTTTTGTGGAAGCTTTTGGGAAGAGGAACCTAACTCTCATTTGGATGCCCTTATTTGGCTTTCTATGGAAGTCTCCAAACAATGCTGCATTGTATTTATGTGTCTACAGTTGGAGCCTGCACTTTCTCTTCAATGCAGCTTAGGAAGCCGTATATTGTATAACTAATAATAAGTAATTTCCTATACAAAATTATAAGTTAGGCTCTGCTAGGTGGATCACAGAATTCTATAGCTTTTTATTTATCTGCAAAGCTAAACATGAAATGTATTGTTGTATGTTGCAGAACTTTCTATAAACCTATTAATGCAATAGTCTACTTACATTTCCCATATTCCAAAAATAAACTCCTTCAGGGCTGAACTTGGCTCATATACCTAAAGAAGAATCTTCATGGAAGCAGCCTAATCCTTTTACAATCCAGCCTCATGGGAAAAGCTCAGCTGAAGTCAATGGGAAAGACTCAGCCTGTTGGCATCAGTTGGAGGTATGTGGATCCATCACAGGGATATGAGATGAATTCTAATTCTAACCAGGCACATAAGATTATCAAACTAAGCTGTTAGTTAAAGAAATGTGAGTGTTTTCAATTGCAGCACTAAAAGGTGAAATTTAGTTTGATAAATACAATTTGTATTTTATATCTGAAGGTTTGCTTCATTACTTGGCCATTTTAGTGTTGGACTTGATGCTAGAGACCATAATAGTGTGGACAATAAAGGGAATAAAATTTTTACACTTCTTTTGAAAATGTGTCATACTTTCAAGTGTTTTTGATATCCTTTCCAAAAAAACATTACTTGTGAAATTCATGCCTTGAAAATGACAGCACAGTTGAGCATTTCTTTCCTGAAATGTTAATATTCTTTAGCAGCTAGGCAACTGGCATATCTTGGATCTCTCCAAGTAGGAATTTGTTTACTTTTTTAGCAAGTAATGTTGTCATTAACAACAATCTTGGATATGCAATCAGCAGGAACTTGTGTCTTCTCCTACCTTATTAATGCACATTATTATTCACAGCCTCCTGCAGATCTAAAATACTACCAGCTTCTGAAAACTTAAAAACTATGGGGAAATGTTAATGTACAGACTAAGAAATTAACATTGAGGTCTGAGGACCTAAGATAATGCATTGTTCTGTATTTTGCATAAGTGTCATCTCGTACAGTGGATGTGTAACGCTAATGTTGAGATTCAGCAACATTTCACAAGTATTCTGATTTTACTTTTTAGAAACCTTCAAGGTAAATTTAAGTGCCAGTGGGAATCAGACCCTTGAAATTTCTGTTATATAACCAAAGGACAAGTTACATGCCCAAGTTACACACCCAGTGACTGTAGGACTGTATGGATTCAATAAAGATTATTAAGATGGAATTAGTTTAATAGCTACTTTAAAATAATAGATATTTAATAATACATGGTTTAAAACCTGTTGATAAAAATCTG
Organism: Gavia stellata; assembly: GCF_030936135.1. NCBI lineage: Eukaryota > Metazoa > Chordata > Aves > Gaviiformes > Gaviidae > Gavia > Gavia stellata. Next base: position 12,897,968 of record NC_082597.1, on the reverse strand, counting down.
TATCTGCACAGATGACTGGCAAAACATATGTTTTGCCATTCAAGACTTCTCTCAACTAGAAGGAGAAAATAATCTTTCATTTGCTGCTCTCATAGGTGAGTGGTTTGTCTATTAGACTAATAAATAAATGGGGACGAGGAGAAAGGTAAAAAGATATTGGCAACTTTGCTGCATTTTTCTTCTTCTTTTGAAGAGGACAACCTACTGTTGTGTGTTGATGTGGTCTGAGAAGATTGTTGTGTTCAAATTTCCCAGGGAATAAAACAAAGAAGCTCCTATCTCTCAATCACAGTGTGACACACTGGAAGCAAGGTGCTGAGGTGCTCGGCAGACTAGTGGTAGTTCAAAATAGGCCCAAAGTAAACCAGCACCTGGAGAAATGTAAGGTAGAATAATGAGGCAAGCCTGAAGTGCAGGTGTCTCCTGGATTGCATTCAGCTCTTCTGTTGCTTTCAAATTGACATTGTTTTGCATTCAATGCCTACATTTTGCCTTTGTCAGGCTGAGGTGGCCAAGCCCTTCACTGGCTCTGCGCCTTGGTTCCTCTTCCCTCCTAATAGCACGTGGTGACCCCTCAATAACAAAAGTGCCTGTAGTTCACCTGATTTTTCTGTCTCATTCTAGTTGGCTGCAAATCTTTTGTTGTGCACAAGAACCCACTCAACCTGGTTAGGAGTCATCTAGTCAACTTCAGAAACTTAAAAATTAGCTGTTTGTTCTAAACTATCTGTGGAAAGAGGTAGGTGCCTTGAAGGGCTAATTCATTCCTCTCAGACGAATAATGGAGGATGATATAAATGCTGACCTCTCTCCACCTACAAAGTGAATCTAGATGACCAGCTTGGGCTGGACACGTAACTTTAGATGGCTAAACATAACATAATTATCACCTCTGTTTGGGAATCTTATCCCTTATAGACAGTTTTTCTAATGGCTCAAGAGTCACTTCTCTTCAAACTTGAGAAAAAGATACTTCATCAGGATTACCCATTTTTCGTAGATGCTTTTACTTTTCTCTAACGGTAGCTCTAGCTTAGGGTTTTAGTTACATGCTGACATAAAGCTCAAAGTCTGCAAATTATAATATTATTTGGATTCTTTAAAGCTTTAGCCAAAGCAATGGATTTACATGGCTTTCATAATTCCTCTGAAAAAATCTTACCAGATTTTGGCTGATTCTTTTATCATCCAGGTATGAGCAAGTTATAATGACCCTAAATCCTACATTAAAATTGGAAGTATTAGGGAATGAAAAAACTTTCTCTTCATTATCCTGGGTATCTATAGCATTTGATATTTAGAAAATGTAGCTGACTATAGAAAGTGAAATAATTTGAAATTTGAAATTTTATAGTTTCACAAATCTTTAGATACCATTGTGAGCCATTTTCAATTTCCTAGGACACTGAAGCTATGTTCTCCACATACAATTGGTAACAACTGCGATGGTGATAGTGGATTTTCTGCCTCTTTCTTCTCCCATCTGTCTGTCTGTCTCTACACCCATAATGAACCAGCTGGTCATTAAAATTTGCAGCCAAGTAGAGAAGGAGTAAATTACTGCCCTCTGCTATGGGAAAGGCAAATATACCCGCAAGCTGGTTGATCAGCATGCATGGCTGTCAATCAGTGTGTCCTAAACTCAGAAGCAGACAACACATGTGCTACCACCTACCCTCAAAAGTCGCGAGGGATGCTGAGTGGGAACTTGGAATACAATGTATTTGTTCAGAGAAAAAGGGGCATGTGAGATATTTATCTACAAGAACTAGCCCTCTACTGCTCACATGGTTCCTCTCTTGCTAGTAAAAATGATAGATGAGAAATAGAGCAGCCAGAAATAACAGAACTGGTTGGTTCTTATGTACCTGAAGTTGTGATGAAGAATGTACGTGAGCACATAATGTCATACACATGAGAACCAGGAATCAGAGGTGAAAATATTACATACTAAAAGGCAATGTATCGTATTAAGTATAAAAGTGAGGTGAGATTTTTATTTACGAAGGCTCTATTCTGTTTATCTTTACCATTTTGAAGAGAACCAGATCATAGAACTGAATTGCTATGGCAGCAGATTACAGATGAAAGCAGATAACATTACGCCACAGTCGTGATCAAGACTTCAGCTGCAGAAAGCAGACAAGACCGGCTTGCCCCTACCATGTATTTTAGTTTTATAGCAAGGCAGGTTAGGAGATCTCAGACCTCATGTTTGACTGGTTATCCCTTTTGTATCGAAATAACCTCATCACTGAGAGCCATGACATCTTATTTGCCCCAGCTTCAGATATGGGCCAGATTTTGTATTCCTGGAGAGGATAAGAGTATACATAGTTATTCAGCAATAAGGCAAAATGGTATGCACAATCATATGTGCAGTTCCTATTCTGGACAGTAGTCACGTTAGCTAAAATACTGCACCTGGTTCTATGCTGGAGCCATAGGCATTGATAGGAAACTCTCAGGAGTTACTATGGTCTTCAGGGTATTACAGGATCTCTGGCATGGATGACAACCTGAAGATACCTGTACACTACGTTCTGTTGTGCTTTGCCATCTTCTTTCTAGAACCAAAGCTTTCAAGTTTTTCAAGGTCAGTCACTTGTTCTTTTAAGTCCCTGCCTGCTGAAGTGGCTGCTGAAGGTGGAGGAATCTTCAGAGGTCCCTTTCTGAAGAGTTTGTCTTATAACTAGAATACAGATTTGGAAAAAAAAAACCAGAAGAGACTGTTTGAACTAAAATCCTTCTAGCATCTGTGACCTTAACATTTCTAGAGACTAAATTTATGGCTGCTGGCCTCAATCTGGCTAACCACTAATTTTTTCATTGTCCTAGAGTTGAATGTCCTCTTCTACCAATGGAAAATACTGCTGTATTCCTTCACCTCAAGGGCCTCAACTTAGAGAAGACTACAATTTCAGTATTTTTTTCCACAAGTCATAATATCACAAAACACATTCTTCTATCAATTCTATCAATGTTAGTGCTTATAAGGATGAAAGTATCCATGGCAATAAAGATAAAAGTGCAAGGGAAATTGGACTTCATTGACAGCATAATTTCCATAGTGATCATGCCCTGACAAGATCTATAGAGATAAATATCAGAAACTCTATTGTTTTGTTTACTGTATTTTTTGTTAAATGAATCCCAGAGGGAATGAAGGGAAGGAATAGACACTTGAAAACTTAAATACGAATAATCAGTTATTATCAATATATATTCTGAAAAATAAACACTCTCATGGAATGACCGATAGGTCTGCAAAACTGTCTTCCAAATGTTAATCTGTCAAACTGATTCTGTCACTGCAAGTCTGGAACGCTTGTGCGATGTGTTTTCTTTTTGTCTTTGTCCACCGTGGACAGGTATTAAAGATGAACAAAACCAATTACAATAATCTGCTTCATCTCAATTCACATCAGGATTGTTTCTCGCAATGTTTTATTTCATATTTTTTCTAGTGTGCTTGTACCTATCCCTGGAGATGGAGTTTCTATTATTTCCCTTTAAAGACTATTCCACAGTCCAATTATTAAGACTTTTTTTCTCATATTCAGTCTGAACTATTCTGTTTGTATCTTCTTGTTATTACCTTGTGACATGTCTCCCTCCTTGATATTTATGTACCTCAACTGTTCAGAGATAGCTATCATGTCTCCTCTTCTTAGTTTTCATTTAACACACATATGAATGTGATATACATTAACTGCAAAAAGTGTACCATAAAAGAACAGATTTAAAACTGAGGAGGAATCATCTTAGCTCAGCTAGAGCTAAGAGACCTTTGGTACTTGTAGTGGGAGATAATTTAACTCTTTTATGTAATTAATGTGATGTTATTAGTGCTTCTAGCCAATGCAGCTACATTGTTATTGTGTGGTATATACATAAACAATATTTAATCTTATTATTTTTCTTGCATAGCACTTTCTTGTGAAAGGAACAGCTTTGCTCGAAGGATTTGTTCTGAAGATTATACACTTATAAACATTTTAGACTTCATACTCAAAATGCGTTTGCTGTAATTGTTCTTTATGGTAAATCTTTCAGCATTTATGCAGTGTTCTTTTTCAAACTTCTTTGTACAATTTATTTATCTTAATACATTAAGCCTGAAAACATTTTTCTGTGTGGGAATTTTAAAATTTTTAGATTAGAGGCTTCCACTGGTAGAAAAGGGAAGCTGAGGCACAGGGGAGAAAATTATTTCCTCATTGGCACACATTGAGTCAATGACAAATTTGGGATTGGAGCATAAAATGCTTAGGTTAATGTTCACACATATATTCACATATATTTTCACATATATGACAGAGAAGTTAACAATGGAATGTCCGTCTCTAATTTTCAAAACTACTTCTGAAATCATTGTTCCTCATTCTTTTTAACACGAACCATGGAAGCATTATATGTATTTATCTGAGATCTTGGCATAGTGAAAAACGGTCTTCCCAGCAGAATTCCAGAATACCAAACTTCTGAATTGTAATCCCACCTTTACCTAAGATGCTCATTTGTGTAATTCTTTCTCTGGGCCAGAGTAAAATCACTGGAAGTCAGGTGCCCCAAGTGACAGTTGTGCTGTCCAGCCAGGACAACGCTGAGCGGACATTCAAGCCAGAATCTGCCTATCACCCAACCTTCCTCTGGGTGGGACCTGCAGGCTCACTAGAGAAGGGACCCTCCAGCAACACAGAGGGGCACGTGCAAATTAGCACTTGCCCTTGCAGTATGGACACAACTAGTTTCAGTCACGTGGCAAAGAAATATTGGGAACATAGCTGGGTTTGGCTGGCAAAAACTACTTCTAGATAAACTTTTCTGTGCTTAGATGCTTCTGTAAATCCTGATGAGTAGGTATTTCTCAGCATCGTGAGGTGCTTGGATACCTCTGTAAATCCATCCCTTTGTGCAGCTCTTCCCTTAGGGTACTGAAAAAAAAAATGTTGTCGGTGGGCACTATCTGAAGATGGCCTGTGGAAATGATAAACATTACCAGGGCACAAGACTACCTCATAGCATCAAAATATTACTGACTCAAAACTGGGTAAGCACTTCCCACTGTGAGAAACCTCCACAGATAGGTTGCAATTTCTAAATCATATTCTGACCGCAACCTACTATGTACAGTGGAGAGCTAATTAACTTGCTAATATTAACAACAATTATTATTATGGAAGTGTAGCGTTAAGCAAGAATCTGTTTGCTTTGTTGTCGGCACGGTTATACCCCTGGCATTTTTAATGCAGAGCCTTTTCATCTTGTTATTTGCCTTTCATTTTCTGCTCGCAGTACAACATGCTAAGCTCAGTGTTTCTAATGCGCTAGGAGCACTCTGAGAATATTCAAAGTTCTTTGGCCTCTTGTTTTGCCCCTCAGGCCTAACCCCAGAGGTATATATTACCCCATGAGGTATTGCCAGGAGTGTGTTACCACTCCATTTTAGTATAAAGCACAATGTTAAATCATGTTCTAAATAATTCTGAAGAATAGCTGTTATCGACAGAATCAGGTTAAGCAGTTTGTGTATTATGTTCTTGCCAGATGATGGAATACAAAAACCTGTTGGGTGACAGCACTTTATTAAGTAGGAGAGAAAAGATTGCAGTGTATGTAAACAGGATTGGTGTCTGAAGGCATTGCGAGGCTTTACAGAATGTATGTAGGTGGGATTGTTGATCGGGGTACCATGTTGTCAAGTGAAAGATAATAAAAAAGAACCTTTCCTAATGATAACGACAGAAAGAACAGACAAATTTAGCTAAGGACACTCAAACACTACAGGAACAGAAAGGGGGAGAGAGAGACTGTCCAGAAAATTAAAAACGTGTGGATTAAAGAGGAATTGGGTTTCACCTGGAGTCAAGTGCTGTGACTCTGGTGATGGACTTCCAGGGTTTGAACGCGTGGGTTAGACATCAGTTCCAGGAGTTTGGTCACCATTTGATCTGATTACAATAACATCCATTTCTGGTATGAATTCATGCCTTACATTCTCCACCTCAGCTCAGCTGGGGGACAGGGGAGTGAGTGGTTCTGGGGGATATGGAGCAGGTTTTTGTTTTCCTTCAAAACTGCACCAGCACTGCTCTGTGGTGCGGGCATTTCCTCCTATACTCTCATCCTTGTTTCCCAGACTCGGTTAGGTACTAGCACCATTCTGTATGTATAGGTTGGTTGGCTATCATCAACATTTAGTCACTCCTTGTCAATTCTAGTGCATCTGAAAGGGATGAGAGAAAAAGATTTTTGCTGGCACTGCACAGTGCATGGCTTCTTTACTTCAAGCTATTCCTCACCTCACAGGGAGTTCAAGTTAGAAATTTTAATACGGCCATTTTGGTTGCTTTGTAGGTTGAATGGGAAAGAGCTGTATCTATTAGAATATAATTCTTGTTCCGCTAAGAAGCCATTGGAAAACAGATCTTAAAACTTTATGGCAATACTGATATGAAAATTGAAGTAAAAGGCTTGTGAAGGAAAACAAAATAAAGAATCCCATCTGCTTTCCTGGGACTAGTCACTGCTTTGACTATATAATATTAGACTCACTTGTCTCATAATCCACAAGCTGGAGTTAATGGAAAAATGGCATGCAGAAAAATGTGCCAAAAGGACCAAGCACAAAGAGTGATACAATAATACCAAAACTCTCTCAAGGATCAGGGCCCTATTTTATTGTCCCCATGCAAACTGAAGTCAGATAAGGGTGTGAGACTGCATGTCCGGAGCAGTTGCAGCTAACTTTACACACCTGGCCCAAGAGCCTCCGTGAGGCATACAGTTGTTGCAGCATCTTTCTTCAGCCAGAGGAGAAAGATGGGCACCTCCGGGGCGGACTCAGCTCACCCAAGCCATGAATGGCTCATGGGGTTTCTTGTCTTTCTCCATTTATTTTACAGGAACTGAGGACAAGTACTCTCACTTATATTAAGTGTCTAAAAATAGGTGAGATGAATCTGAGCTGAAGAGTGAAATGGGCAACTCAGACAAATAATCTGGAAGGATGAGATAGCAAAATGGTCAGAACTCGCAGAAATACATATCAGTGTCTCCTTGCAGCCTGAGAAGATCTGTAGGCTTTTTGAAAGGTTTGGTGAAGAGTGCTGGACAATATCTTGGAGAGGGGATGTGCTCAGGGAGTCTGTGGAGTCCAATGAATAGGAGTAAGATGTTGTGAGTTCAAGGACAGAATGCATATTCTGTATTTAGGAAGTGATCTTCCTGTGACAAAGATTCGAACCAAACAAGCACAAAAGAATTACAACAGCATGAAAACACGAATTCTTCTCTGCTGATTAATTAGCATTTATCCCATTCTCTTTTTGAGTCACCATGTTAACGGTCTTACAAGTGCTTAACCGGAAAGATTTTTTGTTGTGCTCTAACTACTCTACCTGTAAGGCCTGAGAACCAGAGTGACTCCGGCTGCACAAAATGGAGCCAGTTCAGGGAGAGCACAATGGAAGTTCACAGAAAATGAAACTCAGTTTGGAGCTGTCTTCAGAAATACAACACCAAGTTCCTGAGTTGCTAACACCACTGGAGTCAATGGACTTGCTGAGTTCACCCAAATTAATTCTGATGTATTTTGGTATGAGATCAAACCCAGGTCTCATGGGTCTGGCAAAATTAAAATGTTTCCAGTTTGCGCAGTATCACTTTGAATCATTAACTCTGAGATGTAATAAAGACCTAATGATACCACTCAACTGTTTCATTTTGGATTGTTTTAAAGTGAAAAAGAGCTACTGTTCTTGGGTGGACTGGCAAGTGATGGGTGAGTACTGAATGTGGTTAGAATAAAGATGACTGTCTGCTAAAGTAGTAACACTTGAAGTTCCATTTAAAAGTATTTCAAGACATAGCTGCCCAGAAGGGTAAAAAGATTCCTTTCACAGTTGTAAATTTCTCATTCTTACTTCCCTGGAGTATCATAGGAGTGATGGAGAACATAATATAGCAATTAGGTTCTGCAGCTACATTCCTCAGCAGAGATGTGTATTGTAGCAGGCAAAAAAAATGTGTTTTTCTATAGTTGTGAAAAAAGAAAACTACTGACAAAACTTTGTATAGACTGTGAATGGTCCCTGTGATGTTTTCTACAAGGAATAGTGGAATAAATGCATATATAGCCAACCAGAATTGCCTGCCAATTTCTGCTTACCTGGAACAACCTTCGGTATTTTACCTCATCTCAGTGGATCTTGACCTGTGTTAGTCTGGGGAGCCACCACTTCAGGGTAATATATTTTCAAAGCTTTTTAAAAAATTATTGTCAGTTGTTTGTCATGTTATGCAGGTGGCAAGAAGAATTACATTTAATTATGTAAATCAAATGTTGCAATCTTGTTGATAGGGGAAGTATCTGATACAGCAACTGCTTTGAAATTCTTGCCTAATTGTTGTGTCAATCTGACTTGTTTGTTGAGGCAGCCGACTTCATCCCACTAAGACACTCTGTGTCTGTTTTCAATTGCCAATTTCTTAGCTGTATCTCATGGGGGAAAAAAACCCTTTTTAAAACCAAACCACATTCTGTATCAGTTGATTAATTCAAATGAATGGCATTATGGAAAGTTAAGAAAAAATGAGCTCTGACTGACAAAACTTAATAAGATTACTACTTCATACTAGCATTCTTCAGTTCTTTCTGATTTCTATTTCCTTTTGGAAGAAGACTAGAAGAAAAATGAAAAATATCAAAGGCAACTAAACCCAGATTTGTCACAATGGATTATTTTGCTTTTATTTAGGACTTTAAAAATTATAGTTTTAAGAATATAAAATTCTGACTTTCTTTTCACTTGACCATTTAATTTCAAGGTTACAGTGAAACATTTTCTGAATATCATGAAATAATAGCCAAGATTCCGTGAAGCAGTTAACCCAAAATAAAGTGAGAGAGGCACTGAAAGGCAATGAAGACTTCATTTTGAAATAGCTGGCTTGTGAATATTCTTGACAGAAATTAGTTAAAATATAGTAAAAATGTCTCCGGGTGTCTGGGCTTCTACTTAAAGTTGAAAGCATAATAAAGTAGGAATTTGATCACACTTCCTTGTGTTCATTAAATCCTGTATGTCCTATGTAAGCATTCCTTCCCCAACAGAATTTGCTCTTAGAAATGAGCTGCTGTTATGTCCTCTTTTCTTAAACTGTCCACAGGTTCCTGTAAAGTACAGTGCCCATAAAATATGTGCTTTGCTGCTATGGGAATACAGCATCACTGTGATGTAATGGTAAGCATACTGGTAACTTTGCCTAGTATTGATCCCAATAAAGAGGTTTGATCCCAATAAACTCTCCAGTAGTATTTCTTTAGACTATCACTACACTTCATCTTTTCATTCATAGAAAGAGTAGAGGTTGCAAAATGCTAATTTAAGTCACCCTCCTCTTCGGAGATCTCAAAAAGCATTATTTCCATAGAAAAAGGACATGATAGGTTGATACCTTTATGCTTGTCAAGTATTAAAATGCTGTAAAAACATTTGTCTTTAGAGCAATATCCTGTATTTTTTCTGTCTAAATGAAATTATGCTCGTTTTCAGAAGGGAGGCACTAATCTTTCTTGCTTTTTTACCAAATTGACTCGTACATTCATGCTCTTAGAAATGGCTGTAATAGACAGTCAGTGAACCCTAACAGTCTTGAGACTACCAGCTAAATTGATGGTGTGTGACCAGGAAAGGGTGCTGCAGAGAAAAAAATGAAAAGAGGAGGATATCTGAAAGTTGCATATTTCAGTTCAATAGTTCACTTTTATTAGCGTTGTATTTTAATATGTGCTTGACTAGCCAGGCATTTATTTTCTCACAGAAAGCTCACATAAGGACAGAAATGGATAAAAGATTAGAACTGATCTTCAAAGAAATTGGCACAATATTAACATATGAATGGAAATCTAATCCATAATTTAGATCACTGAAGAAAACAAGTAAATGTGAAGTGCTTGAATGATAGTGGTCTCCAAAAAATGCATTCATGCAGCCCAAGAAGAAACTGAAAAGGCACAGCGAAAGTTTAGGATTTAAGGATGTCTGAAAAACAAAAAGTGATATTTTAATTCCCAGAAGCATGAAATGAAAATATTCAGATTTCCATCTGTTTCTATGGAGTCACACTTAGGACAAGTCTGAACTAAAATCCTGATTCTTCTGGTTCTACTTTAGACATAGGAAGAACATCACGAGAGCAAAATGTTACCTATTTGGAATGGAAGCCATCTTACAAGGTGTGCTGGTTTTGGCTGGGGTAGAGTTAATTTTCTTTGTAGTAGCTAGTATGGGGCTGTGTTTTGGATTTGTGCTGGAAACAGTGTTGATAGCACAGGGATGTTTTAGTTACTGCTGAGCAGTGCTCACACAGAGTCAAGGCCTTTTCTGCCTCTCACCCCCCCCCACCAGCGAGTAGGCTGGGGGTGCACGAGAAGTTGGGAGGGGACACAGCCGGGACAGCTGACCCCAACTGACCAAAGGGATATCCCATACCATATGATGTCATGCTCAGCTTATAAAGCTGGGGGAGGAAGAAGGAAGGGGGTGACATTTGGAGTGATGGCATTTGTCTTCCCAAGTAACCGTTGCGCGTGATGGAGCCCTGCTTTCCTGGGGATGGCTGAACACCTGCCTGCCGATGGGAAGTGGTGAATTAATTCCTTGGTTTGCTTTGCCTGTGTGTGCAGCTTTGCTTTCCCTATTAAACTGTCTTTATCTCAACCCATGAGTTTTCTCACTTTTGCCCTTCTGATTCTCTTCCCCATCCCACCTGGGGGGAGTGAGCGAGCAAGCAGCTCTGTGGGGCTTAGTTGCCAGCTGGAGTTAAACCACAACACAAGGTAAGCCTGCAGAATTTGGCCATCATCAAAACCAAAGCTATATAACTTAGGTCTAAACTTTGAAGCCTCATCTGAAACTTAAATCTGATCTGAACACCATCACTGCTCATCTATCTATAACAAATATAATGAAAACAGACGGGAAACCTTTCTCCCACACAAAATGTCCATACAGTTCAGCAGTGACCTATTACCACTGAAACAAGAAATATCTAATAGGATAGATATAGAAATATCTAATAGGATTAAAGTCAACATCATTGGCACTGAGAAAAGGTCATCTAGAACCTGAACATGGCCGATAAGCACTCTGACCCATCCATTTATGTGTTTTGTACTGCTGCCAATTGCTAAAACATCTGAACAAATTCCTGGGAAAAAAGATTGGCACTAAAACAAAACCTACAGTGGAGGTATTAAGTTTCTGGCTTTTTGCCTGCTCCACATTATTAAAAACTTTTCGTGCAGTTGGATTTGGGACAATTTAGGCAAGGGAAGGTTATAACTTCCTTTTAAGTATTTTTCTGGGGAAAAAAACTATCATAGAAATCTTATTAAGCATTGTCTTTTGATTGTCAGATTCTGGTTTTATTCAAGCTGAGTTGAGGACTTCTTTCCTAGCTAAGAAATGCTCCAGCATGCTTCATAAGCCATTTTTCCCCAGAGACATAGTGAAATAATAATTTGTCTGCTACCCAGCTCTTCATTATGTAAAGAATAAATTAGCAATTGGGCAATGACTGGAAAATATCAGATTTTGGGTTGTTTAGTATTTATTTTTTCAAAGCATGCTTGTTTAACTGAGAGCAAAACTAAAGTCTAAAGCATAACTTTATTCTGTGAAAAAGGAGTTAACTGGCAATTCTTCCAGTGTGACTGAAAGTAAGGACTATTTTCCCCAGCTACTTCATTTGTAAATCAGATACAATGTTACAGGAGTTAGTGAAGCTACTCTGGTTTTAAAACAGCAAAAAATGGAGAAAACCCTGGCCGCAGAGGACCAGGTTTATATCAACATTTCCAGACTATAAAGGAACTTCCAGGTCTTACTACTGACACAGGAGGCAGAATTAAGGTCTAAGAACCACAGTCTTTTCCTGGACTGTTTTTCCCATGCTGAACTGAGCCAAGCTGTGTGCGGAAAGGGCATCCCTGTGTCACAGGGGAAAGCTCAGCGAGGACGGGCTGCTCCCGTTGGGGAGAAGGTGACATCTCCCTTAGGTCTGTAGTTAATCCTAGTACCAAGTTATTAATCCCTACACAAAGACGAAGTGGTAATACACTCTCAAATTTCCTTTTTCATTTCTAAATAAAATGTCATATTTGTTAGAAGAACCAGGCTGAAGTGTTTATCCCTGAACCTATAAGGAGAAAGAATCCAATGGAAGGATTTTAAATAGCATTTGAGGATTTATCCTGGCCATAGGCAGAAATGTTGGCCTTACAAAGACTAACCCCATACAAGCTGATGATACAAAAAAAACCCCCGTTCAGACTCCAGAGGTTACCACTCTGTTTAGCTGGAAGGATTTCAGTGGCTTTACATGCAATAAGACAGGAATAGCAGTGGAGAATGAAGCTCTCTGGAGGGGACTTGCAGCATTACAATGAAAGGAATACCTGCTTAGAAAGGTAATGCAGTTTAAGCAATGATAAATACCAAAAGAAAGGAAACGGCCTAAAAATATGATTGGAAGAAGTGAGGGGCACTCAACCCTGGTACTTGACCACCCCCTCAATGGCCAGTGCCTGTGCAGAGCTGCAGCAGCTTCTGCTGGGGCTGGGGGTCAGCGTGGAGGAAACTCAGGACAAGGCTGAGGCCTGGGGCAAAACACAAACACACATGCATCATTTTAAGCATATAGATGGCCCTATTAAAGAAATAAGTAAGACTCTTGTAGGCTTGATTCAATGGCGCTGCTCATATGTTGAAGCTACTCATGTGCTTAAATGACTTCCCTGTACTGAGGTCTGAACCTGACAGGTCATGAGGAAGTGAAATTTGTTACCGTCTCTTGACAGTTTTGTGAGCCGTAAGAACAAAGCCCAATAGGCTCAGAGAAGTTTATAGTGGATAGGTACCCTTCTCAGTAAGTTACCAACATATTTAGCCACCTTCACAGAATGACAGAATGGTTGAGGTTGGAAGGGACTTCTGGAGGTCACCTGGTCCACCATCCTGCTCAAGCAGGGCTATCTCATTGAAAGACACATCACACTATCCAAAACCTGGGGTAGTTGCCTTAGATCATGGCAGAAGGGCATTTCTGGGGTTGTGCACAAAAAGCTGCTTTATGGCTGTTTTCATCTTTCTGGGTGTAGGAAAAGATTGCTGATTTAGCATTTTCCGCAAACACTAAATTCAATTAAAAGAATAAAAACAGCAACAAATAATTAAAGGCCAGTATTTATTCCCTACATTTGTGTTGTCTGTAGTAAGAAGAATCATCCTTTTAGTACAGTTTTCTTAAACTTTTTATAAAGCAACCTGGACATACTTGTAAGAATCTATCATCAGGCTCATTTCCTTGTGCATGTTATTGCTAGTTTATTTTCCATCTTGCAAACGTTCAGAAATGTCAGTTTTCAAAAAAATCTTCTTAGCTGGAAATTGGAATTCAGTTATGGCAATACACTCCTAAGTCAAAAAGTGAACCAAACAATTTTCACTGCACTATCTCTGCTCAGTAACAGTCTTACAATTTTGGATTTTAGCACCAAAAAGAAAGAGCTGTGAATAAGAGACCTTTGCCTACTGTTCATCTTCTAAATTATCTGAAATATTTAACTACAAAATTGCATTTGTCCCCTTCCCCTAGAACAATATTGTGTGAGATTCAGTCACCTGAATGCCTGATACATCCATATTTTCTGTTTGACATTTTTCTCTATGAATACTGGATAGGATTTTCTTGTTATAATGGTTTGAACTTTAGAGAAACAGTGATATATAAACAATTTTTCTGATTATTTTTCACAATTTCCAGCAGCATGAGAATTGAAATGTAAATGAGTGGCTCTCCCAGCTGAAAGAAGAGAACATGTACCACTGTGCCTCTTAGAACAGACTTGTTGGAACTTCCCTGTAGGAATTAAAAAAGACAGTTCACATATATTAAAGCAGAACAAATGAGAGAGACAAGAAAGACAAGGTTCAGGAGATAAGAATAATAATCCTGCTAACCCTAGGTGATTTGCATTTAAATATCAGAAGATAGAGTGAGCAAATAAGAAAAATATTCCTTGCTTTTTTCCCCATGGTTAGTGTCAAACAGTGTAAAAATAAATGATGAGCTGGATTCTTAACATCATATGTACACAGGAGAAAATACAGCAGTACAAATAAGTATTTGAAAATTCCTTTAACTGATATTGGATCATGCACTTTGACATATAGGTTGTAAACTCCCCTCTGGTCAAAAACTCTGTTTATCTGAATTTATTCCATAGCCCTTATTACAAAGAAATTGTATGGAGGAATAATGGATTAATGAAAAACAAACAAACAAACAAACAAACAATCTTGTTTATGTTAATGCAAGGCTGAATCCCACCATGTACTGTACACACATTATATGCGTGTGAAAAATTAGGATAATTTGTATTGTCTCTTATTGGACCTATATACGTCTCATTAAAATTGCTAGATAAAGTATGCACACACAGCTTTTCAAATGTACATTTCCAATTCTTGGGATGGGATTTCCCACACTGACTTTCTAACTTGCGCTATTTATCCTTCCATCCTTACATTATTCATCCTCCCATCCGTACAAAACACCAAGCTTTCATTCGGTCTATGCACTAAAGTTAATTGGATCAGGATTTTCCACAGGTCATTTGCTCCTCAAGCACAAGTTATGAGTAGGATCATTTTGCCACTCTCTTAGAGCCTGATGCTTAACATGGTACAATCAGTTTATCTGTGGAAGTATCTATTTACCATGTTTAATCAATCAAATAAAGGTATGTTAATGACTTTGCTTCTCACAGTGGAATTGTGTTGATCACTTTGATCTCATAACAGTAACTAAGCAAAGAGCTGCTTTAGTGCTGTTCTGACTTAAAATGAAATTTTGTTTTGCCTTCTAATTCTGACCTTGGGTAAGAGTCAAACTCACAGAATCACAGAATCACTAAGGTTGGAAAAGACCTGTAAGATCATCAAGTCCAACCATCAACCAACACCACCATGCCCATTAAACCATGTCCCACAATGCCTCATCTACACGATCCTTGAACACCTCCAGTGAGGGTGACTCCACTACTTCCCTGGGCAGCCTGTTCCAGTGTGTCACCACTCTCTCAGTAAAGAAATTTTTCCTAATATCCAGCCTGAACCTCCCCTGGCACAACTTGAGGCCATTTCCTCTTGTCCTGTCACTAGTCACTTGGGAGAAGAGACCAACACCCACCTCTCTGCAACCTCCTTTCAGGTAGTTGTAGAGAGCAATAAGGTCTCCCCTCAGCCTCCTCTTCTCCAGACTGAACAACCCCAGTTCCCTCAGCCGCTCCTCATCAGACTTGTGCTCCAGACCCCTCACCAGCTTCGTCGCCCTTCTCTGGACACCCTCCAGCACCTCAATGTCCTTCTTGTAGTGAGGGGCCCAAAACTGAACACAGCATTTGAGGTGCGGCCTCACCAGCGCCGAGTACAGGGGACGATCACCTCCCTACTCCTGCTGGCCACACTGTTTCTGATACAGGCCAGGATGGTGTTGGCCTTCTTGGCCACCTGGGCACACTGCTGGCTCATATTCAGACGGCTGTCAATCAACACCCCCAGGTCCTTTTCTGCAGGGCAGCTTTCCAGCCACTCCTCCCCAAGCCTGTAGCGTTGCATGGGGTTGTTGTGACCCAAGTGCAGGACCCGGCACTTGGCCTTGTTGAACCTCATACAATTGGCCTGGGCCCATCGATCCAGCCTGTCCAGATCCCTCTGCAGAGCCTTCCTTCCCTCGAGCAGACCAACACTCCCGCCCAACTTGGTGTCGTCTGCAAACTTGCTGAGGGAGCACTCAATCCCCTCATCCAGACCATCAATAAATATATTAAACAACACCAGCCCCAAAACTGAGCCCTGGGGAACTCCACTTGTGACCGGCCGCCAACTGGATTTCACCCCATTCACCACAACTCTCTGGGCTCGGTCATCCAGCCAGTTTTTTACCCAGCGAAGAGTGCACCTGTCTAAGCCACGAGTCACAGTTTCTGACTATCTGCAAAGCAAATGCAATAACGGATCAGGTATGAAAATTGAATTTTGATTGGTTAATGAATTTCTTGAAACCATTACTTGGGTTTTTTTTCTTTTCTCTCTTATCTAATTCCGTTTTCAACTATTCTCTTATATGTTCATATAGTCTCATAAATGTTCATGATAGGAAATTTCCAATATTTCAGATGATGCCCAAACGAGGCTGAGATGGGTTACCCAGCTCACTGGTGTAAGACAGAAATCTAATTCTCTTGGTGGCTTCACTGAAATTTGGATGAAGAGTCATAGTCTGAGCATATGAATCTGGAAGAGTAACTTCTGCAGCTGAAGAAAGCACCCAACTGTTCTCTTGGTGTTGTGCTGGTTACAGATTGAAACCTTTCCTGGCATATTTTAGAACAACAGACAGTTTTCTTTAAAGAACATCGTGGAAAATGGGCTCTGGGCTGGCTGGCTCTACCTTTCCCTCTTTATTCTCACCTATAACAAAGATTTCCCTCTGTCATGAACATCCTTTATTTGCTTAGCAGAGATTGGGGATCTGAGCAACAGATTTCAGTACACGTGGAATTACGTGCATCTTTTTTATTGTGAAGAACATTGTTGCTCTAGGACAATATTGACTTTGACATCTCCTCAGTTAATATTTAACTCTTGGGTCAATAAATCTGGATATTCACTTATTCAGAAGACAGTATCAACTTAATTGTTACTGGCAGGACATACTGTACAAATCTTTGGAGGCTGAAAACTGAGTATTTGTTACTAAATACTATGAAGAACGTATATATCATAGTAAATGCCTGATGCAGTGATGACAAAAGTTATCTCATGGTCATAAAATTTTTGTATATGGAGCCAGTAGTTGTGCTTGAGTATAAAAAAATGCTGAAAAATGGACACCAATCAGCAGTAAGTGTTTGGGGTTTCGTTCTTTCTTCTATTTGTTTAGATCAGTAGTAGCATAAATTATTTCAGTGAATTAGGAACAAAATCAAATTTCTAATTCCCATTAAAAGTGATTTCAAGGTTATTAAGTGAGCACATAACCAATATTTCAAGGGAGTACAAGTACTTCTTTAGCCTGTCTGCCTGGAAATCTGTTAAGCATAAGCACATTCTGAAAGTGTTTTGGTTTTGTTTTTAATCTTTGTGTATTCATCACGTACCAAGAACAAAAAGGGCATTGATCCACATCTGAAGATAACACAGTAAGTATTGCTAATAACAATATCCTCTTCTCCTTCTGGTGTAGCATGATACCATGGTCCTAGCCACAGGGAAAGAAGTGGGATCTGAGCTGCCAGCTCTCGCTATTCCCATACTTGTAACCAGGAATGACGATCTCCTGGCTGATGAAGCGCACTTCAGCTAAGCTGGATTTATATGAGATAGCTATAGCACGTCACCTGCTCAGCTACCTTCAGAAGTGGAGGAGCACTGGTCTGTGATACAGAGATAATTCTTCATGCCCAGCATTTAATTTTCTCTTTCAGACCCGGTATTGCATTTTTTTCCTCCTCTTTGACACTGAGGCTCTCCATGGAAATGACATAGACACCCTCATGACCAATGACTTGAATGAAAGGGATGTATTATGTACTTTCCAATTTCTGCTCATCAATATAAATTCACTTAAAGGTCTGCTTCTTGGAAATGTCTTTCAGTTAGGCTGCTTTTAACATGCCGAAAACATAGCCTTGCCCACCGAGAGATTGGTGGAGGCTTGGGTATGTCACTGTGACCAGCAAGACCTCAGTAAGGTCTGCTTGGTTCTTCCAGAGGACCACTCTGTGCAGCAGTGCCAGACTCATCCCTAATGAACAACAGAACCCAGCATTCCCTTTGGGAGTAACAGGAACATCATTTGCCCTGCACAGAAACAGAGAAGGATGGCAACGATTGCATCTGTTTTCATTTGGGCACTCATATGTGTCCTGCTGTTTGGCATTCTTTCTTTTAACTTCTTGTGTAGTCATACGATGGATAGGAAATAAAAATGGAGAAGGAAGAACCTTTCTGGGGTTAGAGTCACTGCCTGTGTGATGGTCAGATACCTGATATGTTACCATATGTTAGTAACTCCTACACAGTAGAAAAACATCAGTCCTTGTATGGCTTTTGCACCAGTTTCATGAGTTAGCAGCATTCAGGATGAAGATACAAACAGTTAAGCAGGTGGCAAGAGGCTGATTCAAGACGAAAGAAAGATTTTGTTATATATAGATAAGCTAATATATATATTAAGACACATAAACATTGCTTTTATAAATAGAAATTAATTAGTCTTCTGAGATGCCTGGCTTTATTAATCAGTATGATGGACATGCATGCATGTAAATAATTTACTTTTGAGATTCTAAGACATTTCTGAATTCAGACTGTTGATGCCAAACGTGTAACGATACCAGCCAAGTCAAGCTCTGACATCACTGTGACCCTAATGATGTGGTTAATGCCGAAGTGATGTAAATGTAAGGTCTAACAAATAAAATAGGATATCGTAAGGATCATGCCAAAATACACAGGCACTTAAAGTTCACAAGTGAAAATATATGTAACATGGCTGTGGAGTTAAAGCAGCATGACTGAGAGACAGGTTTTCCTGCAGTTATTTTTTTCAAAGATAAATTCTCTGATACCTATTGTTCCTATCCAGACAACAGGGCTTTGAGTATAAAGGAAATAAACTTTATAATGCGTTTTTCTCCTTTAAGCCTTAGTTTTAATGAAATTTATCCTACTGAAATCTGTCCTACATTTAGATTAAGGACATGTAAAATTCCTCAAAGAGTCAACAACAACCTAGTCTGTCTATTCTCCAAGAATATTGCCCCTGTAGGTGCTTATAATCATAACATGCTCTTCTGTTTAGCCTAAACGTTCCCTGGATGCCTAAGTGTAGTTGTTCAGTTGCATGGAGTAGTAGGAGAGAGATGAGCTCCATATTCTCCTTGAGGGTGCTTTGTAGCCAGATGGGCACCCATCTCTGGCAAAATTCCCAGAGAAATTGCCAACGTTAAAATGGCCAGCACTGCAACCAGTAATGATGCTCCCCCCTACCCCGACTTTTTACTTTTTTGCAAAACGATTTATTAATTAAGAGTTGTCCACCAAGAACTTGGGTTCTATGCCAATGCTTCAGGGAGCCTTGAACTTACATTACAGGGCATTTCGTGTTTCATTTCTCTTGTGCAAAAATACAATATTTTTATAATAACTCTGACAGCTTTCCGTGACTGTTTGCTGGGATGAACTTAATTAAAGAATTGGTATTTACCTGGCTTATTGTTAATAGTCAACAGGAATAAAAGGCTTATGCAGCATGATAAAGAAAAAGCAAGGTGGCTGCTTTGAAGAATAGGGAGGACAAACTTCCTTCATCAACCTCTAAATAGTTCAGCAAATGTAGTATGTGAGGACCTGGCAGGCATTTTAAGACAAGGTAGAACAATAAGTAACAGCTAAAACAGCATCAATCAGCTGATGTGGTTAGAAAAAAGGAATGGCACTGAACGTGTTATAGTTGCCAGATGTGGTGGCACTTAATGAAATTGCCCTTGCACACCTGAAGCCATGTTTCCAGTGCCTGATGCATAACACCTGGGATCACAATGCTCCTGCTCTTCTCCCTCTCACTACACTCACCTGCTCAGTAATGGTGGCGAGCAGAAACCTTTCGGTACCTGGCTGGCACAGTATTCCTGCAGACGGATGTAATTACATCTGCTCATTTTGGACACGATTCCTAACAATGCTACGACTATATTTGTTTAAATCTGACATTTTAATTTTTTGAGGGGAAAGCGTTCTTGCACTCCAACTGGCAGCGCAGTGCGTCCAGGGCGTTTCTTTGGCTGGCTGACGTGGGAATGGCATGTTCTGCTAACACTGACACGGGAGCAAGTCTGTCTGCAGCGGTGGGGAAGCTCACAGATTCCTGGGAGCTGAGCAACTCATGCTGCATTAGATCTGCCACAGAGCTGTCATTTGTGATACAAGACTTCCATTATATTTACGGGGCTGTTTATGTTATATAAACAGAATTCCTGTTTTCAGCGAATCTATTCAAACAGGAAGAGCAGGTACCCAGTTGCCTGGTCTCCTTCTAGACATTTAGGTCCTGCTTTCTTGTCTGACAGTGGTTTAGCTTTAACAGGAGAGGGACAAAGCAAGCTGATGCAAGAGATTACCTGTGCTCCTGGAATAAAATTCAGTGCTGCGGATTCAGGATTTTAACTTCTTGGGTCACTGCTTTAATTACTGGACTAAAATGCAAAAGGTTAGGTTCTGTTAGGTTCTCGTCCTTACAAAGAGGACTGAGTATTCTGGATGACAAGTGAATAATCAACTTTGATATTTCTTGTACTCTGCCTGGGCACTTCACTTTAGGCTGAGGGACTTCCCCTCTTCAGGTTTTCAGCAGCACTAGTGAGAGCAGAGAAATCTGAGGTAGATATTTTAGGCATCATAGGCTGCCCCCAGAGCCAAGTGTTTACAATTTTGGTGAGATACTACTTATGTTAGGAACTTCTGTGGGCGAGTGGCATTCTGCGTGGAAGGAATGTGACCAGCAAGCTCATACATATCTGTACATCCCAGGAAGCAAAGCCTTAACCAGATTTTAAGGAGGACATCCCCTTACAGGACCCTGATGATGTGACAGTCATGCAGCCACCAAGTTGGATCTCCATGTTTCTGTTCTGACAGCACAGAAAGCAGATAGGACTCGGGAACTGGTATCTGCGAATCCTCAAAATCACCTCCTCTGCTGAAGCCTGCTGGGAGCACTCATCTGGGAGTGGTTGGGTACTGCTGGGAAGTTTCTGTTCAAAAAAACAGTGTCAGTGTTCTGTCCTGGTTTGCATATAGCTTTCACCATTGTATTACTAAAGCCTTTTGAAAGTGCTGTAAGCAACATGATTATCTACCACCCCATGCAGTTCTTTTCTTTCCCCAGGGAGAAACTTTGCACGTGTCTTTGAAGATTATTTAATGAAGAATATGCATACTGGAAACTGTATGCACATTGGAAACAACGCTGACGGTGTGTTTAGAAGGGAAAAAAAGAGTGGGGTTTCTCATAGTGCCGTTGAATGGTTTTGCTGTGGTCTGAGCTTGCCTCTGGAGGTCCGGCCTTTCCCAGTGGTGAGTGTGCACTGGGCAGCTCCAGTCAGTGTCCCCAGCAGCAGGGCTATATGGTGCAGTCCCTCCCGAAGCTTGGGATGTGCTAGGACTAGGGAACTCTTTGAATGCAAAGCTAATTTTGCTGTGTTGAGTACATTAGGAATAGCTTCAACAGGAACAAAAAACTTTGAAGCTTTTCCTAAACAAGTTTCTCTCTCTAGTTTTAGGTATGGAAGATGCCCGCATTCTGGAAACAGCTTTCCACAGGGTGGTCTGTCAGGAATAAGAATGCCTGGTGAAAGCTGAACTTCCCAAGGAGCAAAATATTGAAATGGCAGGTTTAACAACAGAGGAAGTGTTGAAGTAACACAGTGTTTCAACACCTTTTCTGTCACCATCCTGAGTACCTGGCATGCGAAGGTAACAGCTGTTTCCCAGACATTTGTGAAGATCTTTGGTTGTAGTCTTCTCTTATGGAGGTGTGAAAAGAGTGTGATAGTGGCAGTTTTAAAATTTGTAGTGAAATCTGTTCTTGTGAAAAGCACCTGATCAGCAGAATGTCTGCACGTCTCTTTTAGGAAGACAGTAGGGTTTTGTTGCTGAGGCAACGGTGGTAGATGGGAAATGTAGATTCAACTTTTGACTCCAGTGCAGATTTTCTGTATATCCTTAGGATCAGTTAGGCATTGACTCAGTAAAGCAACTTGATTTTCTGATGGTGTGGTTGATAGTATGTGTTTAAAGACGTGGTCAAACAAGGACCTTTTTTCTGTCCATGTACTTTGGCTATTTTATTTGTAAGCTGTGTAAGCTCCTCAGGACCAGAACTGCCTCTCATTGTGTGCTTGTGCAAATGTCTAAAACAAAACAGGTCTGTAGTCAGGTCCCAGGGTGCTATCATAACACACAAATTAACGGTAGTGGTAAAAACACATAAAGCTCATTCAAGTTAATGGAAAAACTGCTTTGTCGTTTTAGGTGTTTTGTTTTGTCCTTTGAAAAGCCAAATTCCATGATGAAAACTCCTCTGAATATAAGTTGAAACAAAACTGAATGCCTGATTTGTCAGCAGATCCATTGGATCAGGCCCTCCTGCTGCCAGGGCTTCGCCTGTCGTGGCTTGGAGCAGTATTGTGCTTGAGGGGGTTGGAAGTTGTGTTTCCATGGTTATGTAGCTCCCGACTTTCTTTTAATAACCCAGACAAGAAATTTGTTAATGTTCACTACTGATAATGGGAAGTTATAGAAAAAAATTACTCCCATGGGCTTTGGATTTTGTTCTGCACTGTGCAAAGAAGAAACATCAGGTGAAAAAAATAGCAACAATTGATCAACACAAGCTATGAGCTACTCAGAAACAGCAAAATGTGGCTCTTATGCCACTGCTTGTGAACAGCTCAAAAGTCAAAGCACAATGCATCTGCTACTGTTGTAAATAAAGCTATCCCAGTCTACAGTATTTACCTTTGGTGGCAAATTTGTGAAGAGCATCATGATATAGGAAATGTCACTATTGCAGTCAATGGTCCATTCTTTGTCTGTGATTGCATCACATTCCGGGGATCTTAATAAAAATAGACATTATGCCTACAAATAATATGTTGAGAGAGGCTTTTATTCATCTTCTGCACGAGGATGTGTCAAGATCCTTATTATCTGTGGTCGATTGAACAGAAATTGATGTTAATGATCAGAACATGAAGTTACCAATATGGCTCTCAGGGCTTTTAAAAGTAGTGTTGCAGGGTGAGTGATTCAATGTTATTATCAATTATCTTTTCTATGCTAGAAGGGCAGTTACAAAGGAAATAAATTGGCTTTGTCCATACACTGAGGTTTGCAATTTGTTGAGGAAAGATATACTCTCAAGATCTTAAAATCTATTTTAAAATAAGAGATAAAAAAAATGCATACAAAAAAGTTAGCAACATTTATGATTCCAGATCAGAAATATTCTTGGATGAAAAGCCTTAAAGAGCATGAAAATATTCTGAAAAAGTAACATTGAAAAAATGAATGCAGTACCTGTTGAAGTTCATGGTAGCTGATGACAAAAATGGAATTGGGAAGATCTGATTTGTACTATCAATGCCATTACGCTCCCTGGTGATCTTCAGGATGTCACTTAGGTGAAAATTTTCACACTTTTCACCTTGATTTTTCAGATGAATTGAAAAAAGTATAACTTAAGCGAGGATTGTTCAGCAACCTTGAGAATCAAACCTCACCTTTACATGATGTTAGAAATCACGTTTGAAAACTATACTTCATGCATCTGATTTTAGACAGACACATTTGATCTTATTACCTATATGACTGAAGTTTCTCCAATAATGATGAATAATGATGGACAATAATGGGTCATTTCCAAGTGTAACAAATTTTTTTCTCCAGTGCACTGCAGTGTTTGTATACAAGGAGTTATGGAAGTGCAAAATAGTATTTGATATCATAATCGTTTCAAATTACTTTCTCATAACATTAAAGAAATTCAGGAAATGCAGATCCAGCTAGTCTTCTAGGATTCGATTTGATTAGACACTTGAGGAAGAGCCTAATTTATAGCCTATAAGCTGTATCATTAAAATTAGAGGTTTTAATGATAGCCTTAACTATTAGCGACCATCCATAGCAATTTCAGGAGTGATGCAAATACCTGAATGGAGGTTTGGGCTTGTGAGGAATGTACCATAGTAAACCCATATTTTAGTAGTCATATAAAATGACCATTATCAGAGCCTGGTTTAAAAGTTGCTGAAACTGTTTTCAGTAGAAATGGAAATGTTTTCATTATGTTGAGCAGATTGAAGTAGGTAGATCTTCAAATGCTAATTCATAGATTGCTACTCGTGGATCATAATCTTGTCTTAAAACTTTTAAAAGTAAGATTATCCTTTCACTGAAAGACGAACTACAGTTAACATTGTTCATGTGTGATCACTGAAAATGTTTAGGAACTTTCTTAGAATGATTACAGTTTATTAGTCTCCAGCACAAAAAGAAAATCAGGATTCTTATTCATGTGGTACTGAAACATTACATGTCATGTGTAAATATCTCATTTATCATTTTAATACCTGCTACTTCCAGACCTATATGCCATCTGACTCTGTACAGAATTTAAATACAATGTCTCATGGTGGGACCTGTACTACTTTTCTATGATCCAGGGATGCCAAATCAATAATTGGGTACTTAAAACATTTACATTTTAATCAATATCTCAGCTGTGCAGTTGTGAAACCTTAAATATACTACAACATTATTTCCCCAAATGATAAAGATTGTGCTTGAAAGTAGTTTTGAATTTGTAAAGTTTCTGTTTCTGATTGTGTTTGCTGGCTTTATGAGTGCTAAAATTATCATCTAAAATGAAGAAATGGTTACGTGCCATGTTACATGACAAGGATGCTAACAAATGTCACAAAATCTGCTGAAGATAGGATGGGTCAAGAGTTAAGGAAAGGAATAAGGTCCTGTCTAGGCTGCAGTTTCAGATAGATAAATAGATACATGCAGGAAAGTAATTGCTTTTGAGTCCAACCACTAATGTCCATTCCTTCCAGAAGACAGAAATTACGTCTGGGGCAGATGCATAGCTAGAATATACATATGGAGATTTAAGATTTATTCCACTCTGAGACCCTGAAAGAAGGTTTACCCTGAAAAGTGAAGGTGGGGTTGAAGACAAACAGGCACGTGGGAGCTGCAGAGAAGGGTACTGCAGAGGAGACGCTTGAGCTGGCATGTGGGTCACCCATCAAGCCTTACTAATGTGCTCCTGCTGAATGGAATTCATTGATGTGATAGATTTGATCCTGGGAGAAACAATCCCTTTCCTTGTCTCTGAAAGTCAAGTTAGAGTTTGTAAATCTCACAAATGAAAATATATAATCTGTTACAGTTTCAACAGGTAGAGCAGAATTTGTTCCCCACCTCAGACTATTTGCAGTCTTGAATTCTCGTTGTTCTCATAAGAGACAGAGGTTGCAGATGTGAGTCCTCTCATGGTGCAGGTGGAATGGACCTGGCTCTTATCCAGTCATAAAACCACAGAACCAAAAAAATAATCTTTATTTTTCCTGGGTTATCACTTAGTTGCAGGGCTCAGTGCACCCACATGAATGTTTTCCCAGGGACAAGGTTGTAGTGGCTGTGGTGGTGGGAAGAGTGGAACTGCCCTGTTCAGAAGGGTAGAGCATGGGAAGCCACTTCCATCCTTCTTACTTTAAGAGAAGGTAGGAATGGCTGTACCAGCTCAGATCTAAGTGCCCCACGGCCCAGTGCAGTATTTGCAGCGACGGACAATTCTTAATTTCTTGGATACGCATCAAAACTAGGACAACATGCTCTCTCAAGTCCAGCAATTTTTGACTCAGGTACTTCATCGACTCCATACTGAAGGGGGACTGCTGGCACGTGTCTGTTGGTACCAAGTAAACAGTAGCTCTGGTTGGAATTCAGTTAGCTATACAAGGAAGGAGCTTCTAAGGTGCTCTGGGGTCAGATGGGATTTATGAGATACCCCAATCTCCTGTGGTTCCTATTACATTAAGGTGGCTCTTTGCTGACACATTTCTTATTATTGGCACCACTTTGAATTTCTCCGAGGATAAGGAGCCAAAGAACATAAACATTAGGACATTACAGTGCTCAGTGCTACAGTGACTATTTTATTTTATTTTTACTTGGAACAAGCTGTATCCCTAATGAAACATCTTAAACATGATAATAAATATCCCGTTTCATGACATAGGCATTAATGACTTCTTCAAATGAGCAGGTTTTGAAGTCCAGGTACTGAGATCTAGTTCTGAATCAAAAGGTAACACTCATCTCTTAGAAGGGGACCAGAAGTAGATTAATGAGTGACAAGGACATAATTTACTAAGAGAGAAGTATTGTTTGAGCTGCTCTGAGAGAAGAAACATTCTCTAAGGCCGAATTCACCCAAGCTTTTAAGTACTGATCAACACTGAAGAACTGTGTTCAATGAGACATTTCACATGCTTAAAGTGAGATTTCTTTAATTACCTAGTTGAGCTGGAGTCAAGAATACTTTACAATCAATAGCATAATGAAGAGTTTAAGAGAAGTGTAGGAAATATTTTCCACTAGTCAGGGGGGATCTTGAACAACAGATGCAGAAGCCAATGTAAAGTTCTGAAATCCAAAGAGAAGATGTTGCAAATTACAGTCTGCAAGGAATTATATGAACTTGACAAAGAAATTTATTTATTTTTAATTGAGACAAATTTATGGATATTTCAGAACCAATGAACATCAATTTGTAAAATAATGATTTACTCATGTCAGTCATGATAGACTTAATTAGGCTGATCAGAGAGCTCATGCAGTTCATAAAGCTCTGTTCTTTCTCTCCTGAAAAAGCTGATTCTAGGATGTTTACCAAAGAGAAGGTATTGAAAAATATCAAGAAAATTTCATGTAGAAATGTATTAAAAATATATAATACAAAATTTCACAAATTTTTTATCTTAAAAAATTACAAAAGCAATTTCTCTAAATAACTGAAAAATTCTGATTCAACAAAACATAAGGAAAAAATCTCTAATTTTGTTGGTCTTTATTTTGTAAAAAGATGGAAATCTGAAGTTCATTAAAAACCACAATTTTTTCTGGTGATGTTTTCCTGTTGAAAATGCTTCTCCTATAAGAAAAGGTTATTCAATATCAAATCAATTTAAGTATCTTCCCCTTCTGAGATATGTAAAACCATTAATGTCTCTTATATCTGTACATCATGTCCCTATCTCAGCTATACAATATGATTTCTCTCATGGCACAGCGATCTCCCCTCATTCTGAGAGACCACAACTATCCATGGCCCCTTTGGTGTTTCATAGGTAATAATGTCAAACTGAGAGCTGTCTTTGATACAAAACAAATCTGGACAGAAATTTTAAATTAAACATTGACAGCTGTTTAATTGCTTAATATGTGCATGTTGATTTGAAAGCTGATTATATAGGTGTCTCCAATATTTGTGCCTCCAGATTTGGTCTTTGTCACTTCCCCTCACTACAAGAAGGACATTGAGGTGCTGGAGCGTGTCCAGAGAAGGGCGACGAAGCTGGTGAGGGGTCTGGAGCACAAGTCTTGTGAGGAGCGGCTGAGGGAGCTGGGGCTGTTCAGCCTGGAGAAGAGGAGGCTGAGGGGAAACCTCATCGCTCTCTACAATTACCTGAAAGGGGGTTGCAGAGAGGTGGGTGTTGGTCTCTTTGCCCAAGTGACTAGTGACAGGACTAGAGGAAATGGCCTCAAGTTGCGCCAGGGGAGGTTCAGGTTGGATATTAGGAAAAATTTCTTTACCGAGAGAGTGGTGAAGCACTGGAACAGGCTGCCCAGGGAGGTGGTAGAGTCACCCTCCCTGGAGGTATTCAAGGAGCGTGTGGATGTGGCATTGTGGGATGTGGCTTGATGGGCATGGTGCTGTGTGGTGTGGGTGGGTTGTTTTGGTGTGGGTTGTGGTGTATTTTGTGGTTTGTGGGTGGTTTTTTTTTTTGTTTGTTTTTTTTTGTTTTTTTTTTTTTTTAGGTTGGACTTGATGATCTTACAGGTCTTTTCCAACCTTAGTGATTCTGTGATTCTGTGATTCTGTGTGATTGTTTTACGTATGCAAAATCTAACTGAATGATTTTGGTTTACATTATGGTTAGTCTCTCATTTGAAATGAGAAGAGATACAAAGATATTATTTCACAAATAAAATAACCAGATGGCATACATCTTATCTTCAACATTTTGCTGAAGCACCTGGGACTGTTAAATCTTCTCAGCTCTTTTCCAAAGCCAGAGCAGCACCTTTGGCTGCGATTACATTGATAACAGAGTTGATTTAAGCTGTCCCCATCTCTGCTTGCTCTGTTCCTGTACCACCCTTCGTTATGGAAGGATAACTTTTGTGGAGCATCAGAGTTATTTTGACTGTGGCTTCACTCCATCACCAGCGTCAGTGCCCTGTTCACAGAACAATTGCTGTTCACAAACTGGTAAATAAGTGCAACTGAGGAGGAGGTGGTATTGCACTCAAAATTTTGTTTATCGGCAAAGAAGCAGCACAGTACATACATATATGTAAAGCCAAGAATTTATTGTTAATATAATGGGAATCTTAACAGTCTAATTCAAGTATTGTTATTATGCTGGATCTATTTGTTACATTAAAAAGAGAGTAATAATGCAATTAGAGTACTTCTATACAGAAAAAGTCTCAGTAATAGTAATAATACAATTAAAATGTCAACACACAGTTCTCAGTTTTCTGTGCTTTTCTTGGGGAATGCTCACCCTTGCATTTCTCCTCTGAACTTACAGTCAGCAGCTTTGTGCTTCTGGAGAGGGTAAGACTGTAAGCCATCAGCCTCCAGACCCCTTTGCTGGGAAGAATCCAATGTTGATATTGTTGGTCTCTTCCTCCTTACTCTACACATTTTTATACATTTACTAACACACATTTGCACCTTTCCCTTTTTTCATTCTTCTGCAGCTCCATGTTACATTCAAACTTACTATCCATGGTGCTCTTTATGTTAGATACTACTGTTTTCTTCTCTTTGTTACCGTTAAAACCAGATTTGTCCAGCTCCAGGTCTGCATTGCTTTGCCTCATGGTGAGTGGTTTATAGCTGTGGGCACCCCAGTGCCAGCCCGTGCCCCATCTCTTATCGTCCCAGACTTGCACTCTTCTATGCTGCATCCTGCCTCTCCACTTCTCAACGTCTCTGCTGTTGTAGCAGGCTTGTATTTCTCTACACGACATCATTGTTTTAGAGTTGTAAATATCTCATTCTACATAGAATAACTGCTCGTTACAGCTATCTGTACAAAACCATGGTTGTACCACACAAAGATAAGCAAAAGTAGAACAAATTAGCCATAGATGCCTTAGAGCTGCAGGCAGGTCAAGAAAAGTTTAGGCAGAGCAGACCTGGCAAACCTCAGTCCTTATGGCCTCTAACTTAGCGATGGCAATACTATATTGCAGGGCTATGGGGGTTACAGTGGTGAGGAGGGAGTGAATGGAGGAGCTGCTAGGTTAGGGGCTGTTGAAACCAGCTCTGCAAGAGAAAATTTCCATGGCAGTTTGGTTTTAAATCTAAGACTATCTGTTATAAAACAGCTTGGTTTAAAATCTGTTATAAAACCTAGTAGATGCTCTGTAATGATGTAGGTGCTCGTGATTCTGCATCAGCTCATACAGACTGAATATGTCCTAATTTCTTAGTAGAAAAGCATTTAATACACATGGGAAAGGTGTGAATTTATTGGCCAGGCAGCTTCAACGGTTTCTTTCAAAGCTCTCTCCCTCCGAGATGCACGTTCCCACTCTCTCTTGTGACAGCACCAGCAGTCGCCCAGCCAACAAAAGCAGGGACCTAATCCAGCTGATCCCACCAAGGTGAGGGACTCAGCTGAAAGGTTCTTCAACTGCTGTGACACTCCACCTAAAGCTTAACAAGAAGCAATTGAGGATGGCTTTTTGGCTACCACACTATCTACCTGGAAGCTTATGGGCATTTTTAGCTGAGTTTCTTTACTCTGAATGTGTTGTACAGATATAAATACACAGCTATGTGTCCTTTCCACTGTTTCTCTCCTCTTTTTTTCAGGACATGACATATCAAAGCTGGCTTGAGGCCTGTTAGCAGCACATCAAAATATAGCAGCTAGATGAGTTAATAACTAATCTTGTCTAAAAATAACACATCAGTTCAAAAATGCTAAAAAAAAAGTTGGATGAACTTTGCATTAACTAGGGCTTCTCCACAGAACAAATCAAAGACAAATGTAATATGAAATGTGGGCATTAAAAAATGCTTTGAGCTGTATGCTAAAAAGAAATTGTCTTTTTAAGATATAACTGTATATGGATGCTATTTTGAACGACAGTGTAAGTGCTACAAGAATATTACTCAAAGCTTATGCTGCCATGTAGAGAATCAAATATTTTTTAAGTGGCTCTAGTGGTCTAAGCAAAGGACTAATGTGTGAGGAAAGCATATCTCCAAGAAAGGTGATTCTGAGTCAGCAGCTCACAGAGTCTTAAACAGTAAGAAAAACACAGTCCTGCTCTCCCTCCGTGATGACTGCTGGCTGTAATGTGCAGTGTATGGGAGAGGCTGAACTTCAAAAAGAAGAATGCCATTAAGACAGTTTATTATTTCCTTTAGAGACCGGAAATGTGAAGTATAGCTATTAGCAATTGTAATGCGGGGGTTGTGGTTTGCGTCAAAACTGTTCTGTGGTAAAAGCACTTCAGTTCTCACTTCTTCATTAACAAATGCAACATTTCAAATATACTGCATTAAAAACATCTACTGTCTTAACAACCCTGGTAATGAAGCGTCGATGTACCAGTATTGTCCTCTTCTGTCCAGTCCTGCTTTAAGAGATAGTTACATGAGATGCAGTTTTTGTGGTGAAGCTGGCTTTGAAAGTTCCCGTTCCCCTCTGTCAAAGCCAGATTTGCCTATTTATCATGCTGTCCTGGCACAATCAATCAGCTATGTTTTCAATTGTGCCAGTTTAACTATTTGTGGTGGTGAACTGTAGACAGGTGCATGGAAGATGGGCTTAAAAAAACCCCAACAAACCTTTTATTCTTGGAGTACTGTCTCTGACCGGATCCCTTTCATGAGCTCGAGCCATGGGCAGTTGCCCTGGCACAGTTGGGCTACAGTGCTCTGAAAACGGAGTAACCAGTGGCAGGATTTCAATCATATTCAGCAAATGTTTCCTCCTTTCCTTTTAATTATTTCAGAAATAATGTATTTCTCTTCAGCTAGGGTTTGTGTATGCTTATTTTACCAGTAAATTTGGTGTGGTGAAAGAATTTTTGATATAATCAAAAGCAACAATGAACTCAAGCCAGTGGCAAAATACTTGTGGATTAAATAAGCTCAGGCTTCCACTCAAAACAGAAGTTAGCTCTGTATTACTATTATCAACATCACCATCATTTATTCTAAACTCTTGAATAATACATGCCATAAGGCTTTCCTGAATAAATTTTCTTGAATTAAATATTCCTTTTATAAAAGAAAGAAAAAAAAGCAAAAAAAACCCCAACAACCTTAAAGTATACCTAACAATAATCTTGTTAGGTTATCTTGGTGGTTAATTATCCCTCTTCTTAAAATTCTCACCTTCTTTTATTTCTGAATCTGCACTTCCCTTGCTTCAATTTGCAGTCACTGGATCTTCTTTTATCTTTATCTACAAGGCTGATGAGACAGCTACCATCAGGTTGTTAGCCAAATTAAAATTTACAGCCCATAATCAAATCAATCAAATCACCTTTTTTTTTTTTTTTTTTTTAACTAAATGGATTCAAACCTTTGAATATGTCATTGCAGGCAATGTTCTCCAATTCTTCAGTCATCCTGAACCCTCTCCATTCCTTAGTTCTTCAATCCTATATGGCAGGAATAGACATAATATTCTTTTAACAGTGGTACTGCTGCTAAAGCACTGATATAATCTTTCTACACAAATCCAGTATTTTGTCCTTATATATCAGAGAATCACATTAGTCCTTTCACCCAATGCACCCTTGAAGGCAATCAGATAGTTGGTTAACAGTGATTGCTCCTGTATAACTTGCTGTTACTTGTAGGGCCAAGAAGATGCAACATTTTCTGCCCCTGCAACTGCTTCTCTGCCTTCTCTGAGAGCACAACAGCATCCCATGAACCAGGTCCAAACTGGAGAATTCCTGAAGAGCCATCCCACACTGTACAGGTGCTATTATCTCCAAAACCTTGTTTCAAAGTATGGTATCTTGAAGAAGAGAAAAAAGGGGAGAAAAGTTAGATAAAAGAGGAGAGAAGGAAAAAAGAAATCAAGGCAGTTGAAGAAGAGTTATATATGGGCCACTTCATAAACCCACACAGAGAGATTATATACCTTCCCTGTACCTTCCCTTTGATTTCTTTATACATTGCAGACTGCAGGTTGCTTAATGTATTCCAGACAACAGTAAGCATGACTACTTCTAGACTTCATTTCTACACTTCTTTTGACAATTTGAAAAAGCAAAGATGAATATAAACCTTTATCTTCTCAAACTCTTCACAAATGTCTCACACAGAGTAGCAACAGAAGTTACTACTTGCTTGTTCCCCTCTACTCTTCCAGTCCAATGTGGAATAAATAGACCTCAACACTCGAATGCAGAGTAGGAGTAACATATTTTGTAATTATCTGAAATCCATTAGCATTTCCATTTTCTAGGCCTAAAACTGCTGTGTTGAAATCCTGGCAGATCGTTTGGATATGCCTTTCTGCTTTGGGGACAAGTCAGTTTTTAATGCTATGGCATATGATTATCCGGCTCCTGGGAGTAGCCTGCCTCAGCCACTGGGATCAGGTACTAGCTGTATCATTCTGGTGCCTTCCACTGCTAATGAGCTTGGCCTTGGGTTTGAAATAAAAGTGACAGCCAGATCTGACTGAAGAGGCTATGGAAGGCTTGCATTTTCCATTTTGAATACAGTTTTTCTTCTTCGTTTGGCTAGTCGTGTTGTATGAGATATTATTTAGTGCAATCATTCTGAGTTTCCAAATATGAGTTATTCCAGGCCTGATCTAGGCTCTACTCTTTGGACTGTTCATATGCTTGACATCATACATTCACTGGATTAAAAATTAGCGAAGGTCTGAGAAGTGGATACATAGGTTTCCACCTTTCCAGGTGAAAGCCCTAGCTATCAATCTGCCTTCTCTAGATTTATTCCTGACTGTACAACATCCTAGTTTTGACAGAACAGAGTATATCCTGACTCAGTGTAAGCAGCCATGTAAGCCAAATAGAGCCTTAAAATTTGGTAAAATTTTATTTCACCTAATAGAATAATTTCTTAATGCTTGTTTTAGCCTGGGTGACTTGGTCAGATTTCAGTGGTTTGCACAGAATATGACAGAACCATGCCCTGTTTCAGCAGTTTTTAAATGAAGTTCAATTATTTCTCTCTCCCAAAATAAAGTCCAACATAAGATTCTTCTATACAGGGGTGTAACAAGCTCTGAATTAGGAAATGGCCATCTGTAATAGAGATTCCAAGAGTGTGCACCCATCAATTGAGATGCAGTGTGCTGTGATAACCTGGCCTTTTTAGCTGTGTGTTCTTACAGAAAGCCATCTTCTCCCTTTTAGTATGGAGGTCACAAGCAGAGACCAGTATTACCAATCTTGTGCTCCATCTGGTGTATTGCCATACATTAGGAAGCAAAGAGGTCAAATTAGTCAAGAAAGATGTCATCCTGGGCAGTGGCAGAGCACTGGCAGAGCTTCACGTGCTTGGGAACTTAAAACCTGAGGCATTATGGAGCTTTGAAAATTGCGGAGTTAGGCAGCATCTAAGTGCAGAATTCTCAAAATCATGGATTTGAAGCTGTGCTCTTAAATCCTGTCTAAATCCATGTTCAGCACTTAGATCCAATGTGGGGCCAAGACCTTGGCTGTTAAAGCCTCACGGAAAATTACTGGGTCTTCAATCTAAGTCAAATGGGATTTTGGTCCCCAGCCCTAAAAACATAGATCATCTTTGAAAATAGGATCTATTCTTTTCTGTGACTGCTGCTTTGAAAACAAACAATAAAATAATTATTATACCTGCACGTATGAAGCAATATTATTTCAACTTTTCAAAAATTCCTGTTAAAAATATGCAAGAGGATTAAAAATCTGTCTAGCTCTGACAACCATGAAAAGTATATGCTATCAGTGCTGTAGAATTACATGCAAAATTTACTAGTGATATGCTGCATTACAATTAGACATTAGAATTAGGACAATCCATGATCTAGTATGCATGGAGAAGGAAGTAATAATAAATTGGGCACATCAGTAACTGGGAAAATTTCAACTTGCTCTATTCAGTAGAATAAAATTTGTGCTTGATTAGCCAAGAAGCTGGGAATTACAGAAGAAGTTAATTCTAGGATTGTAGGGCTCAAGCAGCAGAGGACAGTAAGTATTGCATAATCAGCATGCTTTTTCTTGAAGAAAACTTCTTCCAAGATGTTAACAGAAGTTTTAGAAAGGAGAATACTCCCCATATTATATATGAACCGAGTTTTGGCAGGAAATCTTCAGTAAGTTATATCTTAAGTGAAGGAAGTAAAATATTTTGGAAGTGTTAAAAGACATGAGTGCATCAATGTATATTATAAATGAAGACGATGCAGAGAAAAGAAAGAACAAAGACGAGTGAATGAAAAAACCCACAGGTTGTGTTATCCATGAGTGCTGATCAGATGAGCACCACCTATAATAGGTGCTAACTGGGTATATATTGGGGTGGAGACTAACCCAAGAAAGAGGATGGGTACAAATGAAACCCAGAATCATGGAACAGATGAAGAAAGGAAAAAATAGAAGTGAAGGATTTTCACAAATGAAGGAGAGATTGGGATCAGACAGAGCTGAAGAAGGGAAGAAAGGGAGTAGTTCTACAAGAAAGCAAAGTAGGATAATGGAAAATAAAAATGAAAGCACTGTCCTTGAGTGCTTTGAGGAATAGAAACAGTGAAAGACTGTTTATCTAGCTACGGGACTGGACATATACAGAGAAAAGACACTGACACACACCAGCACAATGCAACAAAACAAACATGACTGGTGAATGAAGTGAAACGTGGTATTACAGGCATGTCAGAAATATAGCAGAAGAGGAGTTTCACTAAGACATAGGGTAAGAACTATTCCGGAAAGGTAGGAATAAAGGTACACATGATAGGTACTTTTGCATATTAATCATACAACAAACTGGAGGGATAAGCGATAACACAGGTAAAACAGAATTTCTCTGGTTCAGATTGCTTTGGGGATGGCAGTACTAAAAGTCTGCAATAGGCCTCCAGGATAGGATCCATAAAATTTCTGTGCAAGAGAGAGAAATAGTAGGTGTAGGTTTGACTCTAACTTACTGTAAGTGACTGTCAGTGTAGTAACTTATGGCAACCCCTAAGACAGAGAAGGATCGTTTCTGATAAAAAGACCAGATGTGGGAAACTGGACTGAAATGGATAGTAATGAGAAGCCTGATTAATCAAAGCAATCAGAGGGTTAACAATCTGAGCATACTCATAGATGCTTAGTTGTAAGTGGAGCTGAGATCACAGACTCCAGCTGAACTTCCACTTTCTGGAGAGCTGCGTGTCAGTGGTTGTTGTTCAGCCTGCAAGAAGCCATTGACATGGTTCTTGACAATTGCTTGAATAAAAGGGAACCTGGTTACTGCTCAGTGGGGGCTGAGTTCGTGTCTGCAGAAGTTAGAGAACAGGCTGGTAGGAGAAGCATGGCCTTGAAGGGAAGGCTGGCACCAGCATCCGTCATCTCCCCTATAGTCTTTAGAAAATGAGTGATGAATGTGCCTGTCCATTGTAGGTGGAAGCAAAGTTCCTATGCTCAGTCTAGAGGGAAAGAATAATGTGCATTGCATAGTACTGGAAAGAACTAGTACATAAAGTTTCAAAGTTGACAGCAAGAAATTTTATTAAATGTGTCAAACTGGGGATGGTACAGCAGCGAGAACAGCATTACAGTAATGATATCTGAGAAGGAAAAATATAATCTTGAAAACTAGAGATCTGCTAGTTTGACCTAAGTATAATGAAAAGCTTCTGAACAAATCTGGAAGAGAAGAATACTTAAGACATGGTAATAAATGGAAAATGCAATTAAATGCAATATTGTTTTATGAAATCAGATCAGTCCAAATTAACTTGCCATATTTCATCTGAGAGGTGCCTAATTTTCTAGAAAGAGAAAATACAGTGAATATCATCTGCTGGGATTCCAGTAGAATGTTTGAAATTTCTACACCATCTAAGAAGCACATTACATGCCCAGCCTCCTATTTAGATACATATTTCTGAATAGAATGAAACCCAGATCAGATTTCTTTAGGACTGTGCATAGTATTTTAAGAGTTGACCATAGGTAAAAGCCAATATGAAATCCAATTTTTAACCAATTATTCACTCATTTTGAAGTTATTACTTCTTGCTCTTATTTCATTGCATTAAGGAACGTCATGCTAGATAATGTCAGAAACCTTATTAAAATCAAGCTATATTATGTATTTTTCTTTTGTGCTTATCTAATAAGCTATTTAATGAAACTAGAGTGGTTTCATATTAATTTTCTTGACAAAATCATGTTGGTTGTTGTTTATCATCTCATTATCTTTTGGACACTCACAAATTGAACCTTTAATAAGTTTTCCAGTATATTTCAAGATTTGAAACTAGATTGATTAGATCTGTATTTCACTGAGTCCTCTTTTCTCCCCATTAATTTGAGATAGAGAT
This sequence comes from Gavia stellata, assembly GCF_030936135.1. NCBI lineage: Eukaryota > Metazoa > Chordata > Aves > Gaviiformes > Gaviidae > Gavia > Gavia stellata. The sequence continues at coordinate 12,861,439 of NC_082597.1, read as the reverse complement.
TTTAGTAGTCTTTTTCCAGTCCTCAAGATATTATCTGTCTGTCATGACTTCTTAAAGATAGTAATCAGAACTTATTTTGTCTATGTCCTTAATCATCTAAGGATGAATTACATCTGGCCGTGCCTACTTGAATACATCTATGTCAGCTAAATATTCTGTAAGCTGTTTTTCTTAGTCTGGCTTGTATTCTGATTTTCTTGAAATAATATTTTAGTTATGTCTGTTAAAAATTAACTTTTGTTTTGGTAAGGACCAAAGCAGAGAAAGCATGGAAGTTTTACTCTTCTTTGAATCATCTGCATTCTTCCAATTTAATGTATAATTCCAATGTAATGTGCAATTTCATGTATAATTTGCCATATATATCCTTCATGATGTAGCTTTAAAAGCAGCTGCTACGCTCTCCTGTGGCTCTCAAAAGGTTTCAATAGTTACAACAAACATGTTCTCTGAAAATCTAACCTTATGTGTGACTATTGTTTTTTATATCCTCAAATTAGTCAGTTTGTTCTACAGTTATGCTACCTGCCAAGTATTATGTGGGTATTTGCATTTGAATTTAAGAAGTATTTATTAAAAAAACATTTTCTCTGTGACAAATATAAACAGGCAGGGGGAAATTATTTGGCTTGTGTTTATTGCTTTGTCTGTGGCATATCTTCGTTGGATTTGCTTGGCAGCTAGTGCAGCCTTTTTGATTGCTACATTAGTCTCCCTCACTCTAACATCCTTTGATGCAGCGTGAACTGGCTGCTTGCTCTGTACAAATTTGCATTTCACTATTGTAGCCAGCTCCACAAGCACTGATTACTGAGGCTAAGGTAAATTAGATCAAAAGAGGTTTTTTAAATACAATTCTTTTAATAAATAACGTTGTCTCTGTTTTTTCTGGGGTTTATATTGTGAGCTTTCCTGCTTTATTTTGTGAATTTTCAAGTGCACTATTTCTGTGCATAATGTCTTTTAGAATTTAACCTTGGTTTTCTCCCATGTGTTAAAATTCAGCATCATAGATCTTGATTTATCCTAGGTGACAATCATGAAGAGTTTGGAGGCACTGCACAATCATGTAAAGTGTTAAGTTTCTGCAGCTGAGTGTTGTAGTTCAGTAGTTCATAATTCTCCACCATTTTACATCCTGTAGCTGTACTATGAAACTTCTATTTTCACATTATTTGCAAATCACACTGTCATTTGCAAATGTTCAAAAATGCAGATGTACTCACTCCTGTGTGTCTCTCCTATCTATATGTCTCAGCCACATCTATGACAACTGTGGAAGTGCTATTTGTACTCAGATATCTTAACAAAGATCTTTCACCTGCAGATTAAGCAGGCAATGCTTGTAATCTACATTAATTTGGAACAGATATCTCCAAAACACAGATGATTGATAGAATATCAGACTTGCAAATGTAGATCTTCAACAGCTAGTAGTGGAACAGGAGTAGGTTTCAACCTTTTCCAAATGAGACATCATTTCCTGTGTATAAAAGCAGAGCATATATGCAATACATGCACCAAGATGGGTGATTTAAATAGTAGTGATTTTAAGTATCATTTAAATCAACAAGCATTAATTTAAATAATGCTTATCCTTTTTCCTAAGGTATTCTGCAAAATAAAGTCTGTTCTAATTACTGATATAATTTGATAAATTTAATGAAGCTATTTGCTCAGTGAAAGATGCGTGTCTGCTACAGATTTGACTAAGCTGTTATAAAACTACATGCATTTATTGTGCTTGTTAGTACTTACAGTTTTACTATACTGTAAATCAATGAACAGTGAATTCATTATTTAGTGGATAATTTATATTTTTATTTATTATTTGTGTGAAGTTCCATTTGAATGGAAATTCAGTTTAATTGACACTCAAAAATGAATGAAAATAGTATTTTGATATTGTTTATTGGGGAAATAAAACTATAGAAATTGCAAAAAAGGGTTTGTCAAAACAAGCTTTAATGCAAAATTAATTAATGTATTAAACAAAGAAAGTATTAACCATCACTAGTCAATGGATTTTTGCTTACCATGTTCTTTAAGTTTTTGAAATGGGTAAGTCTCATCATTTCACACCTCATCGTTACTTACAAACTGAAACTGGAAAATGAGCTTTCCTCCTTTTTCAACACGCTCTGGATCTCACAGCTTTGTTTTAGCTCAGCATTAAACTAAATTAGTCAAATAAACCGAGATGAAGAATACTTTTGTGCATCTTCATGAAACACAACTGTTGTCCAAAATTAGCTTAGCAACTTCAATAGTCTATGGTTTTATTTTTTTAACCAATAAATCCTACGTCTTCATACTCTGATTTTGTTTAAACTGTGATGGAAAACTTGCAGTGCTTAATTGAATGTAAATGATGTTAAGGGGCCATTAAAGGGTTTTATAGGAAAAAATGTTTAATTTACATTTAAGAATATGCATCTTATAAAATGGCTTTTTTATCTGTAGTGATCTAATATACAAACACGGGTACCTACTCTGCGTGTATGTACCTGTGTAAATAATCACTGGCTATTTATGCTTTTATGGCACAATTTAAAAGCTATTCTATTCAAGAGCTACTACATTCTTTGAAAAGTTGTCTCTTCACTGGATTTGCATAATCAGCTGACAATATTTTAGGAATTTTGCCAGAATGCCAGATGATCAAAGAAAACCTGCGTTGTTTATTTTACATTATATAGCCTACCTTATCCCACAGAAGCCATTGGAAAGGGAATGTGGGACCTTGCTGTAAAGATCTAAGGTGACTGACAGGACGTGAAGGTACAGCAGTAGCACCTGATCTAGGCATGGAAAGCAAGGGAGGAGAGTGGTTGTAGTAAAGGGGAGGGCAAGACAGCTACTTATTTATGGAAGAGTGGACAGTTGTGAGGGATAAAACTGTACTTAAATGCACAGCCAAAGGGACAAAAGGAACAACAATGGGAAGAGGTAGAAAGGGAATGTGTATGTTGGGGGTTAGAAGAATGAAAGGAGATCCTGTGGTGGGCAGTGGGCTTCATCTGTGGAATCAGTCAAGTATGTAACAGTCTTGCAAAATTATAGGTATGTTCAAGTAAGAAAAATAGTTCTCCTATTCAACACATGGGCATCTGCAGTAGGAGACATCTCACCTAAATGTGAGATGACTACAGCGTAGCTTTCTGTATCTGAGATAATTATCTAGACTCCTTTTATGGTCACTGGAAGCAATCAGGCATTTTGGTTACAACCCATCTTGTACACGTCTAAAAAGATCATCTGTGTAGCATGTTGAAGATATTTTTCTGTTGACTGCAAAAGAAGTCCAGACAACTAACTCGGGTATAGACACACTGCAAACATCTGAAGTTGAACAAAATGGATCTCATAACCTGTTGATAAGAATTCCAGCTGGCCAGGAATTGATTCCAAAATCTATTTGGCCGAAGTATCCAATCCCTTGTATAATGGTTTAAAACCTCTGTGGCACATGTGGAGTACTATTATACTGAAGGATATCTCAGGTGCTTAATTTCAGGTACACAAGTTTGAAAATATTCTCTCACTGGTTGTCCCCTTGTTACAACACAGGTCCAAGTGTGTTGCTTTCCGATTCTAGAATCCTATTACATTCTTTGCACAGAATCATCTTCTCTTTCCACCATATCTTGACTTCTTTATTTTAATTGGAATAATAATTCATTTACTCACTGACAAATGAAACGACCTTGTCTCCAGATGTTGCAGATAGCTTTGTGTGATGTTTTGCAATCTAGGAGTGCAAACTCTGTTAACACGCAAGCTGGTTCCTGTGGAACTGTATATATTTCTTTTACAGTTTATGGGATATTCTAGATAAATACTTGCAATTGGACCAAACAGCTTTATTCTGTCATGAATAGCGTTGGGATGTCATTGATGACAAAGTAGGCACTGTCTTTTGCAAACCATAAGCACATAAGAACATAGGTCCTATCATTTCTGTCCTGGCGAATGGTCCTTCTAGGCCATTGATTCCACCAGTGGCCATAAAAAGACCTCTAGGGAAGAGTAAGGAAAGAATCAGCTGTATGAGTATGAGGTTCTTCCTAATGCTTTCCTCTCAGTAGGCTTCCTGAGCCTGTTAAAGTTGGTCTGTTTACTAAGCCTGCATGGGATGTCTGTTCCAGAATTTCATCCAGTCTCCCCTTGGACACCTAAACATTCTGCATGCAGAACAGCCTTTAGCAAGTAGTAAAGCTCCACTGTCCATTGCGTAAAGAAGCACCTCCTCTTGTTTTTAAAATGCTCCCACTAGCTTCATTTTATGGACTCTACTTTTGTTATTGATGTTGAGCATTGATGAAGACTGATTATTTTTTATTGATTGAGTTATTGTTGAGCAGTCCACCTCTCTTCTTCTTCTCCATGATCATCATGATTTTGTAGATCTGTGTCACACATCTCATATCATATATTTTTCAAACTGAAGAGCGTGGCATGGGTGAATTGTGAATTTATACAACAGTAAAAAGGTGTTTTCTTTGTTCTCTATTGCTTGTCCAACATGTTCCTAACATGCACTTAATTTTTTTTTTTTTAAACCGCTGCTGAGCCCAGAGCTGGTATTTTCGTAAAACTAGCTATAATACCCCAAGTTCTCACTCCTAAGAAGTAAAAGCCAGCTCAGAATAAACCACTTTGTCTGAAGCTACGACTGGTTTTCCACATGGGTATCACTTTACATTTGTCTACACTAAATTTCATCGGATATTTTATTGCCCAATAAGTCTTATCAGTTCTTCTGCAACACTTCACAGTTGGCTCTCATCTTACTACCTTTAATAACTTTGTACCATCAGAAAACTTATCATTGATTATTCTCTTTTCTAGGTCATTTATGAATATATTAATCAGCATAGGTCCCAAAGCACTGCTGACATCCCTGATCTGTAAGAACTATTTATTTACTCCGTTTCTCAGTTTTCTATATTTTATCAAATATTTTATACATGCTGGGACCTTCTCTCTTAACCTATTGCTTCTCAGTTTCCTTTAAAAACTCTTTGGAAATCAAGATAGATTAAATCAATCAAATAATTATTATTGACCTAATTGTTGACCCCTTCAGAACTGTCTAAGACACTTGTAAAGCAGGACTTCCCCTTAAAGAAGGAATGCTGACTTTTTAGTCAGACAGCATTTATCCACAGGTCTACTAATACATCTTTTATGTGTAGTTATACCACAGTCTTTTCCACAGTTATTTTGGTTTCAAACACATTCTCTGTGGACATCCTTGCCCCTTTTCTCCTTGCCCCCAAGAAAAAGCTTTCATATAGGAATGCCCCCAGTTTCTTCTACAGTGAATGCCCATGCAAAGAATTAATTTGTTTTCTTCAATGGACTTGTCTTTCATGAGCTTTCTCTTATACTTTGGGCTCCATCAGGTTTCTTCTTTGAAGTATCATTCCAAACACTGGAACTCCCCCACCATTATATTTTAAAAGTTCTCTCACAACCTTCTCGATTTTAAATGCCAGCTGGTTTGTTCCCTTATGATACATCTCTCCAGTTCAGACTGTCTCTATTCACAATGAACCTGGAGTAACTTCCTCTTGCCATCATCTTCTCAGCAAGCATTTTCCTCCCCTTTGCCTTGTCCTGTTGGGGTTGTAGGTGGTTCAGGTTCCTTATGATGTCTACCACATTTGTGATAAGCAAAAAGGAAGTCATTATATAATCATCTTCAAGGTAGCAAACACATCTATCATTTTTCCTGATGATTAAATCTTCTACTCCTGCCAACCTTTCCCCTTCTTCCACTTTGGGTTCATGATTTCAGAGGAGCATCTTTAGTGCTGGATGCTACATTGATATTATCTAATGGAGAAAACCTGTCACTGGGATCTTTTCTTACCTTTTCCAGCTTCTATGGTATTTCTGAACCTCTCCTTAATGAACAGCTCCACCTCTCCATTTGCTTTTTAGGTAGGACTTATGCCTGTTTGAATATTAGATGGCTCCGACATGTCCCTGAAAGTGCTGTTGATTAATTTTCCTGTCTCTGTCAGTTCCTTTAATTCAACCATCCCAGTCTCATGGGCTCGAATTCTCTCTCTGAAGCTTTCATGTTGCTGATACTATTGCTGTGTCCCACTGTCCTACAGGCAAGATAGATAGATAGTCATCATTTGACGTGTCATAGAGTAAACTGGGAAACTCTTTCCCTTTTGGCTGAGCTTCTCCTTCATTTCTTCTCCACATGAATGCAAAGGTGACTTCCAAAGCTGTTCTGTATGTCCATGTGATCTAACTCACCTCACTTCCTATCGTTTTTCTTAATACAAAAGCTACAAAGCATGAACAAATATTGTAACAGTAACTGCTGTAGGAAAAATATGAGATTTATGTTTATAAAGTAGCAACTGGGAAAATAATTTCTTTGGCTTTATATGCTTTTCTTTAATGATCAGAATGACATTTAAGCCCTTTTGGGAATGGGAAAAAAATTACAGTCTTACATCACCTGAATTTTAAAAGATGTCCTTAAAGTCAATTTCTGGAAAACCAAAATGTTTTAAAAGGGCAACTTCTCATCTCACATAAATTCTTAAAAGTCCAAGAAAATTCAGTGCCACATAAGAATTTTCCATATGTATTCCCCCCAAAAGAAAGATTTAAAAAATATTCTAGGCAATCTGAATGCAGAAAATAGAATGAGGCTGTTTTGTACGTCATTCTCTGAGATTGACATTAAACACAAATTCCTTCAGTGTTTCTCTCAACTTGTAACAACTAACAAAATACCAAAGGAAGATAAGACTGTCTTGAAAACTCTGCATCCACAGACTGTCCTTCCTAAGACAGTGCATGGCAATATTAAAAAATACTACCAAGGGTACAAGATGGTGTTGTTCAATACTGAAACTACAGCAGCTGTAGAAGGTACAAAACATAATCAGTGTAACGTGGTATAAATGGTCCAGCTGTGGGGTTCTAGGACTGTAGGCTGAAGATTTAAGATCAGACTAAAGCATAGAACTGTCGTTTTCTCTTTGGAAACTCAGTATTTCATGTGAACCAGTGAATCATGAGTGACACTCAGTGTTTCTATTTGTAAAATAATTGAAATTTTAAAAACATAATGGTTCATCAAGATGCCTTGTGTGGCATTAAGATCTTGGTTTTCATTTGGCAGATCTTGATTTTGAAGTCTAAGCCAATGTGAAAAATTGACAAATATCCAAAACACGGTGAGGCATGTATTTTGTAAATGTTTCCTGTGAAGAAAGTCAATTTAGTTTATATGCATAGTATTTGTGGGGGAAAAAAAAAGGTCCTTTGTTTTTTGTGCAGTTTCAGGACCTTGAAAATACTGGCCTGCTGTGCGCTGGCATCTTAAGAATTTTATTATTGCACATGATTTTTCTCTAGACTGGTTAATTTGCAAAAAACTAGGTGATTTCCTACAACTGTTTATGAGCAGATTGAAGTAAGAGTAAGAGTAAGAGTAACTCCAACATCTGCTATGTAAGAATCATCTTAAGATCAACAAAAAATGAAGTCTGCCATTATGTGGTAATATGGATAGATCTGTAATATTTGAAACTGTACAGTAGAAATTGGTGCCTTGCTTTAAAGTAGCTACTGAAGGGAGCCATGAATTGAGAGGGACATATGACATTCCAATTACTTCATATGTCAGAGATTAAATCTATAACGATCTTTTTACCTGGAGTCTAATAAGAATCTCTAATAGCAGCAGCAGCAGTGATACCCATCCTCACCGCATATTTAAAGGTTGTTCCACAAGTTGCTTTTGCAGGCACAAATGCATCAACCCCATTTCCTGTTGACCAACCTTCCTAACAGCTGGTTTGTGGGAATTTTCACAGAATGACAGAATGGTTGTGGTTGGAAGGGGCCTCTGGAAATCATCTTGTCCAAACCCCTGCTCAAGCAGGGCCACCTAGAGCCAGCTGCCCAGGACTGTGTCCAGACAGCTTTTGAATATCTACAAGGAGGGAGACTCTACAACCTCTCTAGGTGACCTGCTCACCTGGAGTTTTTACATGGAGTTTTCTACCTAGAGTCGTTTCTTGATCATCTGGGTTATAAATTTATTTTCTTTTTTTTGTAAGCAAAGCATATCCCTTGAGATGTCAGCATGTTACTGTTGTGATGGGAATGAAAATGAAAGAGAGAAGTGGTCCTAGCCAGTGCCCCTCATGCCCTACACTGATTTGATGGCTTGCAGACCAGAACTACTGTGTACTAGATTGGCCTGAAGCAGGTACGCAACTCTGGGCATCTGCACTGCTGTGCCTTAGCTCATCATGTATCGTTTGGTACTTGCAGTGGCAATTGGAAGAAAAGCGCACAAGATGAATGAGGACACTGCTTAACTGCATGAGTATTAGGCAATATATGACAACACATCCCACGGAGCACATGGGTTTTCTGGAACAACCTGACATCTGTAGCTAGAAGTGTCTGATTTCTAAATGGTATTCATGAAAACTTTTTTACTTTCCATCTCTTCATTAAAGTGCTTTACTACAGGCCAGACCACAGAGGACTAATATGTAATTAGGAGGCAGCTATACAATTTTGGACTGCTGTCGTTTGGTAAGCAGCAAAGTGCTTGTCTAAGTGAGAGATAGTCCGACACAGTGGCACAGACTTCCCCGCATGTGTGTTGGCAGGGAAAGTTTATATAGAAAGACCTATTTTCTAGAGTGCATGTTAGTTGCCAAAAGCTCTGTTAAAAGAACGCTTCACTGAACAAATTGGGTTTAAAACATGTGTGTGATTTGTCAAAATTATAAACTGCGGGGGTGATATTCAGCTGACTCTGTGTAGTTGTCTATTGTAGAGGGCTATATTTGATCTAGTCGCTCCTGGCTCCCTTTGCAGCCAATAAAGAGAAATAGGCACTTTTGGATCATGACTCATCTACACTTAAAGTAGATGCCATTTATGCACTAATACAGAAATGCCTGCAATTGGCTATAAGAAGAGTTGAGTTTGACTGCCTGAGATGTAGACATGTAAAGTGAGGTGAGATGATTCCCACCCTGAGGCACTGTTGTTCCAGCGTGACTGTTCCCACAACACAGCCACAAACAGGAGATGCGTAATTCAACGGAGAAAATGCGTGATTGATACTTCCTCTATTAGTGCTGCAAAGCTATAGATGTTAAGAAGCATGTGTCATTTGTTAAAGGAGGTCAGTTAATGAATAACCAGCAAGAAACAAATAACCAAGGAAAGATCTGTAAGAGTACAGTGAATATAAAATTTGACAGAAACCATGCTGGGTAACGTGCAGTATTTTTACATGACAGTCCACTGAAACACAGCAATACTAATACAGCTGAATTTCCCTTACTTTGAGCTTTATTCTGGTCTTATAGCACTCTTATACACATGTAACTGCATGGGTTTCAATGAAATTACTCCTGGTTTGGGCAGTGTACATGACAGTGGCTTCAGTCTTCTATTGCAATTTGCTTCTGTTCAATCTATTTGTTCTTAGTAAAAAAGATTTCCTGTCAGTTCCTGCAATGCAGTTTTGTGCTATGTTTTGCAAAATGTTTTCTGCATTAGTATTTCCAGTGAAACATTGTCACTAATACTTCTTTGTTTTATTACTGAAAATTTACATTCCCCTCTTGATGTCCTAAATATCTGCTTTTAAAATGTAAAAATCCTACGCTTTTGCTCGTGAATCTTTATCTTCATCTACTTTCCTTCTCTGCTGTTCTCCAGGCTGTGTTCTGCAGATTGACATGACTGACTCAGATGCCTTGATGCTATGGAGACTCAGATATTATGGTAATGAGCATGATAGGTACATTAGGCTCCAAGAAGGACTTCAGGGTCATCACAGATAATTACCTTAACACGAGCTGTCTGCAGTGCTGTGACTAAAAGGGATAATGTGAACTTCAGAATTACATTAAGGAGACGATATCTCAAGCAGAGGTAGGAAAATAATCTGAGGTTTGTGTGTGTGTGCGTGCTTCTTCACCTGAAGCATTGCTTATGGGGCACAGCTGGAGGCAGATAATCAGCATGGCTCTGTCAGTGCTCTAGTGAGTCGCAGGAAATCCATGTCCTTAGATGTGCTGCAAGTGTAAAACAATCACGCAGCCATGATGAAGGTGATTATCAGAGTTTGGAAGAACATTTTCCCTTGGATTGGACCGATTGGTTTGGGCTGTGGCTTGAAAATTGTTCGGGTTTTTTTTTTTTCTAAATTCGGCTTTTGCAGTGTGAGGTAAGGGATATTCGGTTGTATTTCATCTGCTCCGTGTCTGACAGCTGACTCTAAACAGCTATCCGACTCTGATGGCACATCACTCTTTCCTTCTCCCCTTGTTCTCACTTGCAGGACTGAGGGGCTGGGATTTTGCAACCCATATGAGGTGGCTGGATAAAGTTGAGTTTCAAGGGGTAACAGGCAGTCAGCCTAGATGGCCTCATTGTTTTTTCTCTTCTTAATGAATATGTCCATGGTGAAGGCAGGTGCCCTCTGCATTGTGCCCCGTAGCCTTCGTCCCCACGTGGTGGTTACCAGTGTACACATTTTCCTCAGTTTTCTTTGGAAAAGTACCAGTTGGGTAGGCAGAAAGGCATCCCATGCATTTTGATAGTTTGTCTATATAAGCAACCCGGGAAGAAGGGCTGTACAGCAGGGCCTCAGCTAGTTTCTAGAGAAGATTTACATTTAGTCTGCTACCTGTAGCCTGTAAACTAGTTTTGAGTAATTCTTAGGAGAGGATCCATAAGAGCCTGACCTTCTGTTTGTGTAAGAGTGTAACAAGTAAAATGATGTCCCCAAGTAGTCCGACAAAAAATTCTTTATTTTCTGCCACTAATATAGGCGCTCACCAAAAGGCTTAATATCATGCCTGTAATTCTGAATACAGGCAGCACCAGAAGAACCCTAGGAAACCGTGTCTGAATTCATGCTGCAACGCCGAATGATTCACATTCACCCAACTATACCCTAGCTAAACTCTTGGCTGGAAAACAGTTTTGCACTCTCATCGTCTTTAATTAAATGCTCAGTATTTGCCCCTTTAGTACAGAGAGGATGAGTATGGTATTCATTTTGCAGAACAGACCATTGATTTAATGAGACCCATGAAATCAATCTAAAACTTTCCCCAAGTTTCCCAAGATTGCCTAGCAAGGACAGAGAGAAACAGAAGGACCATTCCTAGCCCCCGGTGTAAAAGCTTTTGGAAATTGCATGATATTTCTTTGAACTTATGTCTGAACTTCCTTAAAAGTAGTTAAATGACAGAGGAAAGTATTTATATTAATCTTGCAAATATGGGCTAGAGAGGGAATCTGCCTATAATACGTGACCTCAAAGATTAACACTGTAGCATTATCATGAGATCACAGGGAAGGAAACAATCACATAAATGTTTTAAATGGCAAGTCATGTCAGACTAACACCAAGGTCTTTAACAAGTGAAACTTTCTTGTTAACAAACTGACATTATTGTATTTAAAGGTCAGCTGACAAAAGGGTATGACTCCCAGGCAGTCTCTCACAGGCTGTGAGCAGTACCTCCCTGGGGAGACACTGACCTTTTCCAGGGGAGGAGCTATCAAGGCTGATAAAAGTCAGTCACTTCCAAAAGGAATATAACAATAAGTATGCACTGAAATAGGAGTGGACTTCCAATAGCTGCATGGTTATTTTAAGGCAGAAGAGACACTACGGAGTCCATCGATTCCCTTCTTCTGCATGCTTTCCATGGTGGCTGCATGCTGATGGGTGCACTGATGGTATGGAAGCAGCTTGCTGGAGCTCAGATGAGAAATGCTCTTGCCACAGAAGCTGGGCAATAAGCCCTTTCCAGGTAGCATTGCCATTTCAGGAGTTTTTGAAGATGACTTTATCCCCATCTGGTTACAATGGATTTTCTTGCAGCTTCCTTGGCTTCAGTAAATTAAACCAATTCTGCATCAGCTGAGAACTGAGACTCATTGCCTTGAGATAACATTAAGATGAAATTCTGTTTTGCAGCCTTCATTTGGGCAGATCTGTTAATAAGAGTGTTAGTTGAATGACTGCAAGCTCCTTGCACCAAACAAATAGTTTCTTGGATGCCACACTAACCCTGACACAGCTAAAGTCAGATATACCGAACACCCACAGAACACTGCCTGAGATCCGTCTCACATGTTCAAACATTCCTGTTCCTAGATGCACAACAATCACAAGTACAGAATAACTATGTCTGACAAAAGGGTAATACAGAGCAGAAGCCAAAGAAGGGATCAGGTCATGTACGCTGTTCATTACAAATATACCCTCACTTCAGAAGTGCATCTGTGGTGTGCCACCTATGTGTTAGGTCTCCTATTTGTCAGAGGTGATACTTGCATAAATTGTCAATGAATATCTCATGTGGCAGAACTCAGTGAATACCATAACCATGTATTTGCTTCTGAAAACCAAGTTCAGTCTGACTATATTAAAAATAAGATACAGAAGACTGCTGAAAAATGTTTTAAAACAAAGTTTTTAAAAGTGTGAGGTTATTTGTACTTTCTCAATGCTTTTCTAGCAAGGTAGCTGCTGTATAGCATTACAGAGCACGCTGGGCTACGCTGCATCAACATTATGGAAAAACTCCCATCATTCTCAGGGTATGTACTCTAGTTCAGCTGTAAATGATTGGATTTGACGCTGGAATCACTTGTGGGAAATTCTGTAACCTGAACTATGCAGGAAGGCATAAATGACCATAATAATCTTTTTTTGGCCTTCAAATTTATGAATCTATGTTCATTGTGGACTGCTTTTTCACTGCCAGGGATATCTTTTACTCTGAGTCCGTAATTCTACAGGGGAAAGCAGCACTGCAGTGAGATTTTCATCCTGCTTTCTACCTACTGAAGTCCAATTCAGTTAAATTAAAACAGAGTTAAAATCCACTGAGCTACCTATGAAACAAAATAATCCCAGTGGTAATAAAATGAGGTGCTCTGTGTTTAAAAGAACCTGTAATTTGACCATTTAAATTAACAAATTAGGATGTACACTGAGACACAAAAGCTCAAGAGGAGTTCTCCATGTACAGCTACCAGAAACTCATCACCTATATTCGTTATGCTGCAGAGACTAAAGAGAGACCCTCGATTTCCTGCATGAGCAATTGGTGAGGTTCTGTTCTGTCTGATAAATGATACTGCCTGTGTTTAGGGACTCTGGTTGAGACTGTTTTGGCATTTAGACTCGTAGAACAACTTTGGTGACAAATATGTGGCCGGAGGCCCTAGTATTAGTCTGGAGTCACTGAGCAACTGAGCAGCATTAGCAGTCACTGAGAAAGCAGCTGCACTCTGACGTCCTTACCTGAGCCAGACATATCCCTCTGATGGGGGAGGATTGCTGGAAATTTTATTCTAGTGTTGTCAGCTATATGTTGAAGCCTATTGCCTCCCTGAGTCTGGTGATCATCCTATTACAAACACCGTGGCATTATCTATGAGTGCTGTTTCCTGATACCTCCTCTGCTGAAACCTTCATCTTAGCTCATCCATCACAACACTCATCTAGTTGAGATTCACCTTGCTGACCCAAGCATATTTAAACCAATTCTTGCTGCTCTTATGCTATACGAGGAATACGGGCTAGATCATCCACCTCATCAGTCATTGCCAATGACTTCACAGGCAATTCAGGAATCTGGTGCAAATTACTCAAAGATCTTCTAGCTATTATCTTCTAGCTATCAGTAAAGCAAATCATCTGAAACTTCTACCAATTCAAAGGGAGTGAAAGTGTCCAGCAGCTACTAAAAATTACAGCTCTTGGTTTTAAAGGCAGACTTACTTCCTAGTTCTATTATTCCACTGTCTTTACCCTTTTTCCTATCATTAGCCATTTTTTCTGGCCAATCCCATTTCCCTAATTCTTGAGCAGGACATTTCCTCTGTGGCATGCCTATCACATGAGAGAGACCTCCTTGTTCTTTAATTTCATGGTTTTGTTGCAAATATTCTACTTCAGTGTGACTTTTCTATTTGAGTTTGTAACTGCATTGTGCATTGTGCACACTCTAGAAAATTTTGGAGATCCTGTTTGTGTCAATGTCAATATTAATCTGAAAATTATGTTAAATAGTGGGCCTACTATGCAAGGAAAAAGATCTACTTGTCTGTACAGGCTACATTGGTGCACTTGCACAGCTCATTCCTATGCTATGTCATGTTAAGTGGTCTGTCATTCCCTCTGCTGCTAAAGAATAGAGTGCTGCCTGTAAGTGAGGCTGCATTTATTCTCATCGTTACTAAACATAGAGGGGTTTATATAAAGGTATCTGCAACATCATTATTCAGTGTTGCTTGCTGCATAACATCAGTTGCGTGACTATACTCAATGTACGACTGGAGTTCTCACATTCACAACAATTCCCACCTTTCAGGTGAGCAACGGAGGATCAGTTTATTGTCATTCTTCTTCCTCCTCTTGTACTCGCCTACTTAGAAACAAATCCACCTAGAGGTGTTACTGCAGAAGGTGTAACACTTTTCTTTTTGCAGAATACCAATGAATCACAGTTCTCTTCCAAACCTGTATGACTTCAGGTGAGGCAGATTGAGGAGAGAACTGCAGGTAAAAATAAATGCATGGGCCTGTGCCACTAAAGTGAATACAAGTTTTAACATTGATTTCAGTAGATACAGAAATTCACTCCTAGATTCTTTTCGCATCTTTTAACAGAACTGACTCATCTCTCTCCTTTTATGCATTGCAGCTGTATCAGTGGTGCTTCAAATGTCACAATTAGTTTTAAACAAAGAGTATATAAGTGTTTCTCCAAAAAACTGTATGCTTCATATATGGTAACTGGTAGCTACTACTAATGTTGGTGCCTTCACAACCCATGGCAAAGCCCTAATGTGTATATACCTAAGTTTAGATATACAAGGACAAAATAAGTCCATCATCCATATGTTCTTTTCAGCAATCTACGAAGCCTGTATGAAATTGCATGTTTAAAAATTCATAACTTTTCAAGTTGTTGCTATCCTTTTTTCATATATCTCAGTAAATGCTACAGAAAAGCCAAGACTTAAACATTATGTTTAAGTTTTTCTCTTGCTGTGGAGACTATTCTACTAAATTACATCAGCAAGCTGCGCCTACATATTCAAAATGTTTATAGTAAGCTCAACAAATTTTGTTTAAGGGTCTAAAAACACTTTTCTTCAGGTTGACAGCAAATTAGGGCACAGTTTCAGAAAATGGGATTGTGAGCATTTAAAAATATGGATGATTCACAAAACAAGAGACCTTTCATACTTAGCTACAATCATTGCTATTACTTTCTTTAGAAATATATATTAATTTCCTCTAGTTGTTGAAAACATAAAGCTATATGTGTAGAAAGAATTCCCCCTGCCTGGAAAAGAAGAACTTTTCAGTTGAGTTCCTAATTGGCTTCATTTGTGCAACCTGAATATTATGACAAGGGCATGTGTTCTTTCTGTTCTATTCTACTCTATTCTATTCTAGTCTACCCTGCTCTACTCTACTATACTCTATCCCTACCATCATCATTCATGAATGCCTTAATCTGGAAATTATTAAATGCTAAAATAAGAAACAAATTTATTTTTTTTCCTCCTAAATATTTCCTCTGCTAGACTGTTGAGCTTGGTTTTGTCTTGAACAGATGGCTCCAAAATAACTGGAAATTGTTCAGTGGCCACAATTTAGGCATTTAAAATGTAAATGTTATTGCAGATCATTTGGGGATTTTGGGTTTTCCTATGCTGGAAAACATGCATTAATCAATGTTATTGATATAAGGATATCAGAATTTAATTTAATTTCTTACTTTAGTGTCCATTTGGATTGTTAGAGTTGAGAGAATCAGTTTGGTGAGGAATGGACCCACCTGGATTAGGATCCTGCCCTGATACGAGTTCTCTCCTTATCAGGTTCTTCGAAACAGCAAGGAAATGTATCAGTAACACCTTCTCCTCTTTCTGATTAGCCACTGTAAATCACCACTATGGCAGAGAAAGAAAGCTCTTGTCGTGCTCAGCAAAAATGTATTAACTGTTCCTAAGTCTGACACACAAGTTGTCTATAATGTGTATAAAATTGGGGCTCATCCGGATCATACTCTTCTCCCAAATTTGATTAAGTTGGCACACAGCTCTTTTTTGAGTACATAAGTCTTTAATTACTTCAGTTACTGGGCTGCAGTTGACTGATCTTGCTTATTATAGCATGCAGTGGTTCCTTGCAAGGTTGTATTGGTTTTACAATTTAAGCAAGGGCAGGTGCAGGATGGCTTTAGATTACTTGAGGTTAGGAAGACACTGATTTGCATAGCTTCAGGGCTGTTGGAATCCTTTGGGAAGCGAAAGCAATTTTCTTTTATTTACTCTCAGTTCTACAGTTCCATCTGCCACTTATTCTCACTGGGTCAGCCTTTCCTTCTTGAATGTTTATGTCAGGATGTTGCACCAGAACTACACAGCTAGATTTCACCTGGGCTCTTGAAAGGATAGCATCAAAGTTTTGCAAATTCAAAATTTTACCTCTTCTTCTGTCAGAAAGCAGTCACAAATCTCCTTCTTCTCTTTCTTCAGAAGAAGAAAAATGAAATTTTCTTTTTATTTCCTGTCAGCATTTTCTATCTATTCTTGTCCGTGTCCCTTTTTGCGTCACTGTTTCTCATTTACCACCCTTATCACGTCCAACATAAACAACTTGCCCCTAGTTACTTTTTCCCCATTGCTCCCACTTTTGCTGCATCTGTACCCATATTTAGTATTTCTGATAGTTACCCAAGTAACGAGGTTGCAACCTTACATAGTATCGCTATGTTTCTTGGGCACTAGTAGTCTTGCAAGTGTCTGCTTCCTAAAGGCCTCCCTATTTCCCCACCAATTATCTGTGAAGTCTGTCTGTTTCTCACATACCTCATCCTTATTCTTTTCTAAAGTCTAGCCATTCCTCACTGTGCTGTTACTTGTGTCAGCTTCTCACATTTTTATTTGTTAAACCCAATATTTTTCACATGCCTTATCCAGCAGTTTCTCAAGTCCTGTTCAGTTAGCTTAACCTCAGGCCAGCACCTAGTCAGCAGTCCAGTCATCCGCCTGCGACCCTAACACTCCCCTGCTTGCAGGTCACGTCCCAAGGAGATGCCCCCCTCCGTCTCTGGGCCACCGAGCCCAAGCAGGCCTCCCGTGGCACCCCCGACACGGGCTGCATACATCGGGGCAGACGCCTGACTCCAAGGGGTTTGACCTGTGCAGGGTGTGCTGGGCTGCAGCGTGACTTCTCACCATTGCCAGCACCAACACGACCCTTCTGAGGCTAAACACCAAGTACGTAGTGGGGCATTTTCGCTCTGTAATACCTGTTAGAGTACCAGTGCATGCTAGACCTGTCTGCTCGTCTGGCATCACTTCATGCAACCTCTGCTCTGCTCCCATGGACTGAACACCCACTAGTTTGGTGTTGCTCAATATTGTTTGAAAGTATTCTTGTTTGTGTGCTCGGAGAGCCTCTGGGAAGCAAACCCAAGCATGGTAAATGAGGGTGATGAGATCAGCTAGAGAAGTGTACTCCTGATTTGAACTAAATGCTAATGCAGACACACTAGCATCATAATAACAAATAAGCTCAATAACCTATCTCTGCACCTGGTCTTTCTTGAAAAGGGGCGATGAAAACTACATATAAAATTTCACTTGACGTCTTACCTACCTTAGAAAGGCATCAGGGTTTTATTACTTTTCCGCAAGACACAGCATGTATGCCCCAGTACTGGGACCACTCTTGTGGTCACAAAGCACAGCATTCCCAAGATTGGTTGGACTGGCCAGATCCTTCTCTTTACTGTAGAGATGGGCCTAATTAGACACAACTGAGTACCCACATCAAATGTTAAGACTTAACGATGGAGAGGTGAGGCTGTGCAGATGGTTATGTCGATCTACAAAAGGAAGCTATACAGGCAGTGATAAAATTAACATACCTGAGTAAGTGCCAAGAGGAATTAGGAGCAACATGTTACCAGTAATTAAACCGGTGTGCTTCAGCTCAAGGTTTTCTAACCTATGTGTGTAGTAATCAGAACAGATATATGTCAGAAATGTTCGGGCATGGCAAGGCCATGGGAGACCTATGTAGCCAAGTCACTGGTGTGTAATACTGTGTCATATCAGGTATCTTCCATTCAACAGGAGCCAGTACTCTGTGTCCTATGGCTTTCTGAGCCTCTGAGTCGAGTTCCTCCAGCTGCTTGGCCAGCAATGGGCCAGTGTGAGGCTTTTTGCTAGACTACCTAAAAAAAGGAAAACCAAGTGGCAGTTCTGAGCATAACTTATGAACTAAGAGGACAGGATCCTTGCCTGATGGGAAAAAAAATGAGGGAAGAAGGGTGGGAGAACCTGTTTTTATCATCTACGAGGTTGATGTTCTCTATCTCATTCTTTAGTAATTTATATCACAAATTTGTGTTTGTCCGTGAATGCATTGTGCTGTATGTTGTACTCTTGAATTTCATCCCATTTCTACTGTTCATGAACCACGCCTGTCTTGCTCTTTCCCTGTGATATCCCACTCCTTCTCTGTGCTGACGATGTCACATTTCAGCAGCATACCACTATCCTTAGTGCTTAGGTTGTTGAAAAACATTTTAAAAGATCAATGGTAGAGAATGTTAACCTCTGTCCAGTTTGGTGTTTCCCCCTCAAGCATGACCAGGTGTCATTTTCCATAAGTCATTTCCTTTTCCCATCAGAATTAATTTACTAATTCCCATGCAGACAGGTTTACCAACTGTTTTCCATAAAGCACCATATTTGAAGACCAGATTAAAAAAACTCCTACTATATTTAAACTTTCCTAGAAAAATAGTTACTTACTGAGATATCAGGTAAGCCTTGGAGAATCTGTTGTTTGGTTAATGCAGATTATGTTTTATCCCATTTTTGATTTATCTGCATGTTTTCAATTATTTTTTCTTCCCCAAATTTGGTCTGAAGTCTTCCATAATATTAAGGTCAGAAAAAGTGATTTTGTAGATATTGATATCTCTTTTTCCTGTGGCATATGGTTTCTATTTTCATTATTCATAAAGATGCACTTCTGGCATTCATATTTTCTCAAAAATATTTTAGACTTTATCATGAATTTTTCCCAGATTTTTTTTTATTTATTGTTCAGTGGAGATTTTCCAGTCCTCCTAAAACGCTAAACCTTTTTACTTTCACCTCAGATAAAAAATTTACCATCCTGCTCTTACTCAGATTTTCAATGACTTTTTCAGCATTTATTTGACATATCTGTTCTAGTTCAATATTATTTTAAAAATCTCTTTCTTTGTCTTATATTAAACCCTATTTCTTTTTTCCACCGTGTCTTTATATTTGTACGGCTAAAACCCATTTGGGTTTTTTTATTAGTTCTTATTTCCCATAATCCTTTTCAAGATTTCCCTGAGCATTCCCTTAGACAAGTTTCACTTTATCACAGTATCATTTTATTTCTAAAACCTTAAATACAGAATCACAGTGCTGAAAGGACCTCGAGAGGTCATTTAGTTCATCTTCCTGTCCCAAACCAAGAGCTCTGTGACATGGTTGTCTAACCTGTTCTTAAAGATCTCCGGTTACAGAGGTTATCCTACTTCCTCAAGTCCAGTATTTCATTATCATTTCTATCAAATACTTTCTGCTATTTAATTTTAATGTCTCTTGTTTGAGTTTAAGCTGATTACTACTTGTATTTTTCACAAATAACAGGAATAATAGTTTCCTTCCTCTTTGCAGCAACATTTTGCAATTTTGAGTAATAACTGAGGTGTCCCCCAGCTGTCTCTTCCTCTGGCCAGCCAGTCCCATTGTTTTTCCTAGGGTTAACCCGTGTGCATGACTACAGATTTGTCTTCTCCAGGCTTTGGTCAACTGACTCTTACCATGCTTGAGCCCAAACTTATCCATTAGCTGAAGCTTCTGGGGTATTGCTTCAAGTACTTTGGAAACAGTATTTCTGCTTGTAGGTCCTAGATGGTATTTGTCTTTTTTGAAAAAACAACGCTTGATTGTTTCAGGTTCAGTTTGTAATCCTCTCTAAGCCATATACCCCTGCAGAACCACTCCCTAATCAGTTGTCCCCTTCCTATGTTTTTGTAGCTGATTACTCCTGCCCTATATTCGGTATCTTGCTCTTGTTCCTTTTTTGTAGGACAGCTTCATGCTGTCCTTATGCTAACTTTTTCAGGTAATCTCCTGAATTATCAAGATTTTTTGAATTCTAGGTGAATGTACTTGCAGTTCCATCCAGGATGGTGTCATTAGCAAACGTAAGAAATATGCTTAATTCCGTCATTCAAGTCATTCTTGAAAATATCAATTAGTTTCAATCCACAATAGACTTTTTCAGAACCCCATGCAATAAACCCTTTCATTTCACAATGAACCTTTGATAACTACTCTGTCAATCATTTGTTTCAATAAAACATTTTTCTATTTTTGCAGGCTCTGTTAGATGTGGAATCTTTTCCTACAGAATTATTCTCTTGGATAGTCAGCACTTTTGACTTCAAGCAGTTCCAGGCTGAATGATCTGAATTCCTTCTTTCTAACTAGTTTTTTGGTTTGTCTTTTCTTCTTTTCATTTATTTCTCTTTGACAACAAAATCTTTTTTTTTATGGAACTACAATTGCTTACGCTTCTACTCTGTGTTCCACTACAGAATTAGCCAAGAGTCTTTTTTCACAGCATGACAGGATCCACTAATTCAAATAAAACAAAGAGAAGTCATACCTGGGAGAATTTGAGAAAAAGGGTAAACACCAGCTTAAAGATGAGAGCACACAGCAGTAGAAGCAAAGCATATAGGCTATTCATTGCCTTACACAGTTGTTAAAATAAGTTGGTTATTCTTTTGTGTGCAAATCTATATTTGCAAAAATTACTTGCTGTCATCTGCATCCTGTGAAGATTATTTCTTGCATTTTATTTGATATTAACTAACATCATTGATGATTTCTAGAAAATGTAGTGATGAATGGAAAGTATAATTTCTTTTGCTACCAATTTTTTTAAAGACTTTCGTCAGTTGTGCATTATTTCTAGTCTCCTTCCCTTTGCTTTGCCTGATGTTTTTGAAGTGATTGCCTTTCAGCTATAGGTTCATTTGTGTAGCAATTTTCTTACATGGAAATCTATTGTGGCTTTAAAGCACAACATGGTAGCAGAATTGCCAAGGTCTCAAGTGACCTATCGATGCTGAAGTCAAGTTTAAGCATTGTGCTTATGTCCCTGGACCTTTGCATCCCTTTTGAAGGTCTGCATTCTGGGTTTTATCCAGCCTTTTTAGGAGCATTTGTTTCTAAAAAACCATCCTGAAACAAGTCCTGTCCTATATTACAGGAAATTTCTGTTTGCAGCCATCCAACCAAATGCAATAATCTTTATAGCTATGTTTCAGTAAACAACTGCATTCCATAAAAGGTTATTTTGATTCTCAAGTCCAACACACTTCTTTTTCCAATTTGTCCCTTTATTTTTACTGTGCAACATATTTTCAGTTAATTCAGATGATGTAGAGATTTGGTTTTGACTGGCTCTTCTTCTGCATCACTCCAGCTGGGTTTGCACAGTTCAGTCAGGATTGGCCATATGACCAGCTCTGAATTAATTTGTAATAACTCTGTATTGTATTTTTACATGATAACTACTAGGAAATATTTTTGCATTTAAATTTAGAATAGATTCTACAACATCTCTCTTATGACCCAAAATTATGACCTTTAGATTTAACGGTTCCTGGTTGCTCCACCATTAATTCAATCTTTTCCAGATCAGATGTATTCACAATCTGATACCTGAACACTTCATGGTTTCAAATTTACCAGATTTGTCTACTGAATTCTATTATTTAATACATTTCCAGATTATTTTGTTCAAATTTGTCTTAAGTCAAATTTTGAATGATTTTGTTGTTAGTTTTCAGGCTAAAGTGAAAATCCACATCAGTGCTTCTTGTCCCACTTATCTTTTATGACATTGTACTTTTTTTTTTTATTTTTAATGGTCATCACACTGCCAATTAATTTCAAGGGATCTTTTGACTTTTGCTTCATCATATATTTTCATTTCTTTTTTCCAGCAAATGCTGAAAATGCTGATGTTTAACCAACAAAGGATAGGGGGATTATTTATTTTAAGCAAACCACAAATAATTGTTTCTGGAGAAAGAAAGAGGTAGTATTTTCCAGAAAAAAAAACAAACCTAAAACATATTCATTTTACAAATTTTTGCCTTGCTTTAGTCTACGTTTATTTTAATTTCTCTGAAACAAACTTTTGGGGTACGCTCACAGATTCATAAAGATTTTATGTACAGAATATGCCATAATGATCATGTAGTCTGATTTCTTCCATAACACACGACGCATAAAATTTCTCCTAGGAATTCTTACCAGAAGTCCTGTACCTGTGCTTGAAAGGCACTGTACATGTATCTGTCAACCAACTGATTTGATGAGTATAATAGATTTTCTTTGGGACTCTGGAGAAAGTGTTTAAACAGTTTGACCCTAATACACAGCTAAGCCTTTGAAAAGATCATCCTTCCACCCTCCCAGTGTATGAGATGACAGGCAAAATTTATTCAGGCTAAGTCATAGTAAAGAAGCTGGCATATGAAAGCATATATTAAAGGCATATGCAGTAAACATAATTTCCCTGGAGGCTGTATATTGTTTTGTCCTTAAAGTTTGTTGAGATATTGAATACCATTATATAGATAGAAAAGACTGAATTACATTGTCTGATTAAAGTAATAGAAAACGCTAACTCAAAATAGTGAATATACAGCAAATGGTTGTATAAACCCTGAAGGAAAAAGTCTTTTTCTCTTTATAATATAATGGAAGCCACTTCTATGATATCTATTAAATGCAAAAATCCATCAGATGTTCACCAATCATCTAATTTAAAATGGCAAAATGGAAACATATGTAAATATCTTTTTCACATGATTTTAAGGTTTCTTCTACTGTTGACTGACATGTATGAATTAATACAAAATACTGTTTTCTCCCATTTTAAATTTAGAATACTATAAAAAATTAACCTAAAATTATTGAATAGAATCATGTTATTTTTCATGCATATGCATGAAAGCTAACTTCTCTCTGGGCCATGGAATTGGTTTTATTTGTCTGGGGTGGGTGGGTTGGTGGATTTCACCATTTGCATACTTGAACACAAGCCCCACCATTGCTTAATATACTAGCCACAATATCTTTTCTCTTCCCCTAACTCTGGCTGCCTTGTAAATGTTGCTTTTGTGGAAGAAAGTGTCTCTGACTGGAGAGTGCTTTGTGTTCAATTTAAGTCCACCTCTGAGAATCTTTTTAATGCTGAACTGACTATAACAATTTAATCCACTGGCGACATGATGGTGTTTCTGCTCCACTTTGAACTTGAATCTCTCTTTTGTTTTCAAGAAGATGAGAATCCCGTGAATAGTAGCAGTAAATAATTGAACAAGATCTCTCCCTGGGCCTCTCTAACCATTGGGAAGTGAGGGAAAGCCTTTCTTTAACATGAGGGATGACAATAAGACTGAATCAATAAGCTGTCCCTTCACTTATCAGGAGATCATTTCGCACTGCAGGTTGTTTTGAACAGAACTAATTCAGTCTAAGAATGCAAGTATTCTCATCCTCTTAACCTTAATTTTCTAATTAGTAAGTCATATTCATTTTAGGATCAGGCACTGTATATTCAAATCCAACGAGCCACTATCCTCAGAGTGATTTGAGAACTTTTCATTCCCTGCGTAAAATCCAAAGGAACAGTGATTTACAAATTAACTGTTGCCAAAGCTCTCAACTCATGAGTGACTTCACTGTCCACAGAAACTTTGTGACTTGATCTGCTTCTTTTCTGCATCAAATTTCTCTTTTTATTTTTAAAGCTCAGTATACATGAGCAATTTAAAATGGTGACCAACAGCCAGATTTTTCTAACCCACTCTGTATTTAAATCCCTCATATTGCTTTTAAGACATTAATGAGACCAGAAGCAATAGCAATAGACAAGTATGCACTAGCACAAATTCATGCTGGCAGGATGTAGGGTACCATATTTGTAAGCAATGGATTACAAGATGATCTGGTCCTCTCTGGTCGAGTCTGGCCCTTGCTACAGAGAGTCGGTTGACATGCTTTTTAATACAAAATACACAGTTATAAGCAAAACTTTTGTTTTGGGTTGGGCTTTTTTTTTTTTTTTTTTATTATTACTTTGCAGGATGTAGTGTGCAAGAGGCTTTTCCAGGCAATGCCACATGTTGAGGAAGGATGATGTAGTTCAAGCTGTGTGTTTCCTGGAAGGGCTTGACATGCACTAGAATGAACAATTTTGTGATGTTGGACATACCTAATTTTAAGGATCTTTATTAAATATTTAGTTTGCATCAGACTTACAAAAGCAAGGAGAAATCTACATTATTTGTGAGGAGGATACTGATGGACAGAGGCTTTACTTTCCATGCCATAAGAGAAACAAAATCTTTTTCTAAGCATGACACTCCAACATGTCGCCCGTGCTGCAGGTCATCTGTAAACCAAAACATTTTCACGTGGTAAGACCAATGATGGAGATGCCAAGGGACTTCTTAGAAATCAATGACAATAACCAGCAATCCTACTAAAATTGTAGTAGAAAGTTTTTTTGGTAGTTGAACAGTTTTATTCTGGCCATCTGGAAACATTTTACTTCTTTCGGTATTTAGACATCAAATAAACTTTTGTCTTCCAAGCATTATAAAAGTGAATGTAAAAGTGAGACAAAAATAATAGCCTCACCATTACTAATGATAGCATTTGATAAGGAGACTCATTATTATCCAGAGCAGTAATTAAAGTAATATTAGAACTATCAAAACCAAACCCATAAAGGGATTAGTTTTGTTTGGTCTAAGAATAAGAGATATAAAGGGGAAATCATAATAATGGTATTGTGATTTGTCAAAGGTTATAAAAGAGGAGAATAAGCTATTTTTCTACATGCCTAAAGTAAGTAGGAAAGTGAATTAACTTTTGGCACAGAAGAATTTAAATTAAATATTAGGAAACACTTTCTAATCATTGTGAAAGTGATCTATTTAAGGTCATAGAAGGTGGCTGCAAAATCTCTTTACAGACTCTTGAAAACATATCAAACAAGGACTCATTCATGAGCAACACAAGGTACTGGATTAGATCATCTCTAGTGGCTCCTTTTATATTTTCTGTCTAAACCTTCATTTCAAGATTATTCCTTAGAAGAGTCTTTTCTTCATCATGAATGTAGCATTTGTGATCTATGAGTACACTGTACACAAGTGAAATCTTTAAGAAATTTACCATTTTTCTGTGTTAGCTGTTAAAAGCTGTATGCATCCAGTATGCTCCAAACTGTCAAACGTGAGGGGGCTGGCTATATTATGTCTGCTGTACTTTCCATTTCAACAACTTGAAGGGCAAAAGCCTTCAGGCTGTTGCTGACAGCAGATTTCTAATGAGGAGTGAGTATTACAGTGTCTTGCGAAGAACAGTATTTAAGGGCACAGAAAGGAATGAGCTCCCTGTTCACAAGCAGCCAGTAAAATCTCCTATTTCCCAGACTTCCTTTCACCTTGCCTATTTGTACTCTTTTGATGCACATAAGAATGACTGAGAATATTTATATACATAAATGATTTTTCTGCCATCCTTTCTCTCCCACCTCTGCTTTTGAAAATATGAATTCCAAACCTTCATTTTTCTTCTCAAGTTTTGAGCCTAGAAAGCCAGGAGAATTTTGATTTGTTTTCTCTTCATGAAAACACACATATGTAGTTTGTGAGCAAGATTCCCAGCAAAAGGCAAAATAAAACTGTCTTCTGTCTCAATCATTCTAGCACGGTGAGGAGTTAATTAATATTGATAGAAAAAATGTCCAAAAATAGATGTATTTTTTGAATTACTGTATGTTAATAAGCCATGATGAGAGCATGAGAATCTCAAGTATTCTTCAAAAATCAATATGATAGGAAGCATTTGCCAGGAGAGGTTTTACAAAAAGATCCAAATGATCTGTAGTGTAACCTCATAAAAGTGGTTCATATTTTAATGTAGCAATGTACTGCCACATTACGCCCAGAAAATGTCCCCTTCTAAATACCAAAACATTAGACCATTGAATCAAGAACTATTTTATGACTCGTATACAGTTTACTGCATATGCACGCTACAATAAGAATAGCAGGAGGTTTTGCTGCAATTTATGTTTTAGGGTATTCATTGATATAGAATTCCATGACATGGAAAACAGCAACACACAGGTTGCTTTTTCTTTTTTCTTCTGGCTGTAGTCTACATTGTCTTTTTAAGATCTTACACTCAATTCTGGAAATGCACACAGTACAAATATAGGTAATTCCAACTGGTAAGAGAAATGTACGCCTGCATATCACCCTCAAAAAAGTTTTGATTCTTAGGCTATATTAATTTATTATTATTTTGTGATTACAGCAACTAGCTTCTCAATTCTCTTGAGATGTCTGTATTATTTTACCCAAAGCACCAGAAATAGCTCTTGCTTTGTGAAGTTTTTCCAGATGCTAATTTGGAGACACAGAGGAGTATTCACACTGTAGAAATGAAGACACCCATCTAAGCAAATACACAGACCTATTGAACAATAAGCCTTTGGGGCTACTATACAGTGAATGCAGAGTCCCTGCACAGTGTCAGACCTGTTGTACATTGTGACTTGTAGCAGAAGATTATTGAGCCAGATGTTTTCCAAAAACCACGTTTTGCTAGTAACACTACATATGAGCCCTGGACATGTGGGGCTTTCCAGATACATGGTAGTCCTTGATGAAGTATCGGGCCCCTGAGCATCCCAGCCCCTGGTGACATTTTTTCAGTAACGTTAGGCCGTTTACCAAGAATAAGGGAGGCCTGTGGCTAGAAATGTGAGATCCTCTAAATCCACTTGGACCTAGGGAAAGCCTGCTAGGTAACTATATCAGTTCTCTAATTTCTGTTACCCCATGGGACTGTACTAACTGCTGTGCTACAGAGTTATGTTCCCTGTGCCTCTGCTATAGCCAAATGTTTTGAATTATTTGCTGAACAGCATCATCAGAAAGAGTGGGGAACACTCCCAACCCTGACTGCAGACCCTGGTGCCCCACTTCCAAAACAGGGCTCTAGAGGCAAATGCCTCCTCCAGGTCTATTTTAAAGGGAAGCAGCTGGCGCTACAATTTTAGAGAAACAAAATCTTCGTGGAATACCTTGGGGAACTTGGGTAATGCTCCACTGAGCCTCCAGTCCTGCTCCCAGCTGGGTGGGAGGTTGGCAACCAGGTTCTGGCACTGACGTGACCCTGGACGTGCATAAAAACAGAAATTCAGGTGCCTGGAAACCTTCAGAGTAAGATGGACATGTACATGTTGACTTATGTGCTCCTAAAGTGGGTGGTCAACATGAAAGATTTCCTTCAATCAGAGTTTTTGATTTAGACATTTCCATCATGCCCAGCTTTGAGCAATTTGTCCAGTCCAGAAACTCAAGATCTTGCATGTTTTTCTACATACGCAGTTGGCCCTGAGTGAAAATGAGTATACCATATTTTCAGAATGGCATGCATGAGCAAATGGCATAATCTCCTTTGCTGGTTCTGTGATAGGAATCTCCCTCACTGAGGGAGTGAGTTTTTTAAAGCAATACTTTTTACTGCTCATTTTATCAGTTTACTAACTACTGAATCCCAGGACAACCTAATGTCAGATAGAAAGTTGAGGATTATCTCAAAAAATATTGTACAGTAGACATATAAAAAATTCTTACATTCACCTTAATAAAAATTTCCTATCATCTCTCCCATTTAACTTTCATTCATTTCATGTTCTGAATGAATCAGTGAATATTGTCCTTGTCTTCTCTTCCTCTGTTTTCATTTCTCTGATAAGTATTTTCAGCTGTTGCTTATTTAGGTTATTAGAAATGTCCTGTTAGGGATTCAACACTATCAGCTGCCAGATCAATAGTTGTGCTGCGTGCTATGATACCAGTTATTTTTCTCTCTCCAGATAACTTGTCTCTCATAAGCTGGTTTTATATCTATGTCAATGAGAAAAGGGTGTCTGGAAGCTGAGTTGCTGAATACTGAACTAATTAGCAGAACTTCTGCTGTTAAAATTAGATACTAGCTAAGCTGGTTTGCAACAAATGCTCAACAAATTTCAGCTGAACATAGAGCTCTAGCACTTAGCTTTAGTGGTTTAGATTTAGATATATATTCTCACATGATTGTCTCTGTGCTTGATGGTATATACATCAAGGTCATCTAAACCCACTTTTGCAGTTGCTCCAGACAGAGGTCTGCCTGGGGCTAGTGAATTTTTAGAGCAAAAGATTAACCTATGCCATTTGTACATGTCCAGTCACTTGTTATGGAATGCATTACTGTAACCTCTTTGGGTGCAAGGGGATATAGCATGTAGCAGATAATATCTAAATGGTTTGGGTTTTTTCTCCCATTTGGAAAGTAACAGTCTTGCACAATACTCACTGGTGGGCACTTTCTGAAAGTCTAGTTGTATTAACTCTACTGACCTGTCAAATTTGGAGTTTGATTAATTTTGCCAATTTGAAATTCCTGTTGCAGTTCCACCTGGTATATTTCATTTCCTCTTATAAAATATTGTTTAGAATTGATTCACGCTGTGAAAAAGGTCATATTTCACTCCAAAGTCATTTCTTTAAGGGGAAAGTGAATCTTTTAGTGTTTTTGGCTGGTGAAGTGCCTTGAAGTAATTTTGAAGCTTAAGCATTAGGAGCTCAGGACCAGATCCAGAAGTTGAGGTAGAAGAGGAGGATTTGAGGTAGACAGTGTTAAAGCTGGCAGGGAGTTACTGTCCCCAGGTCTCAGATGCAGTAACTGTGCATGCTCCCACTTCAAAGTGGCATAAGTCTCCACTGATGGCTTATGGAACCTGAGCAATAGTTGGACTTTATTGCTTATCTGCATGGATATATTTTCCTGTAGAAACAAACTATTCTAGTAGAACTGATGAAACCTAGTTTTCTATGGCTTTGTAGCCTACATACTATATCTACCAAAGGTCTCTAGATCCTTCTTGCCCCAAGTCCTCCGCTGCCTACAGGCCTTCCCAATAGCCTCAATTTCAGTTCATTATCCATGACCTTCCTGAGAAGCAGGTGAGATAAGGTTATGGCATCATCATTTGCATCTGTAGTACTAGAACAGGAAAATAGCTTTTTGTGTGTCTTAAAATTTAGGAGGTAGAACTGGCTTCCAGGCTAATAGTGAGAGCTGTAAAATGCAAACAGTTAAATTTAAAATTAAAATTAGTATGACTAAAGGATTTCATTTGCAGAACAGGATTTTAGCTGTAATTTGGCATTTGACTCACAGCGAAGACGACAGGTTACAGACTCGAGAACAATAAAAGTTGCCTCTGGAATTAATTTTCTTTTACATCTTATTGCAACACATTAGACACATACATTATTTATCATCGCACGGATCTCATCTTAACAAACTCCAAAGCCTTGACCCAGTCACATTCTCTAGTCTGATTAGAGTGCAGCAGGAGATAATTATTCCAGCAACATCTTTATGGTGAGGTTTCACAGCTGTTGCAATCTGCTGAAACAACTGAGTTAACATAAACATTAACAATAAATAAAACCAAGGAATCTCCATGTTTTACTGTTTCTTGCCAGCCAATACTCCAGAGAACTGAGAAAAGGCAAACACTAACACCATAGCCTATCTCTTTCTCCAAGACTGCTTTGGTATCTGCACACAAATACAACCAGACTGACTCTAGCGTGGAATGACAGGTAGGAAGATTTCTGAGATCCCCTTGAGAAGAAATGCATCCTGCTTCCAGAATTTGCCTGTGCCAGGAACAAAATTGGGTTATGCTTAAACTCAGTTTACACCACTTGACCACTGCCTAGTGGGAACAGAACTATTACAAGTGCTGACATAAAGTGGTCTGAATGGCCAAAAAAGGATACCACCGCCACATTTTGCAAAAATGGCTCTGAGCTGTCTTCACTAATGCTGGGAGAGGGTCGTCATCCTGGGACCCCTTGCCAGCCAAGCATCAAAGATGAAAAGTAGAGCTGACTTCTACGATTGAAACAACGCTTCAGTATTTAATTTCAGCTTAACTTCAGTTAGGAAAAAAACAAACAGGAGAAAGAACAATAATGCAGTCATATTATAAAACCCAAGTCTCATTCCCAGCAAATACCAATTTCTTATGGGAATACAGAAGAAATGTATACTTTTTTTTAATAAAAGAGACAAGATGTGGACAATGAGTAGGGGTTTTCTTTTCACTCTGTTACATCAGTTTTGCTCTGGAGTAACTCCATGGACTCGGTGGCATCAAGCTGACAGACAGAGTTGAGAATCAGGCTTCACGTTAATGAGCTCTCATGGGCTTACCTGGTGGGAAAGTAATTTTTGGAACAAGAACATGAGGTATCTGAATACACGCAATATCCTTTCCAGTCTGCTGTTCCACTTGGAGCTGGGTCTAATGTACACAAGGTGAGAGGTAGCAAAACTTTGTGAAGAGGCTTCGGAACATGACTACCAGGAACGTCAAGTGGCTTATCTGGCTAAAAACTAATCATAGAATCACAGAATAATTTATTTTCATCTGCTGAACTAGTGTTATCCCTATTCCTGACAGAGCTCAAAGAATAAGTCATATTCTAAAAAACTTAGTAT
The DNA here is from genome assembly GCF_030936135.1 of Gavia stellata. Lineage (NCBI taxonomy): Eukaryota > Metazoa > Chordata > Aves > Gaviiformes > Gaviidae > Gavia > Gavia stellata. Next base: position 12,830,647 of record NC_082597.1, on the reverse strand, counting down.
GAGAATTAGTTTTTATTTTATTTTAAAAAGTGAATTTGCTGAATTCCTGATTGAATCCAAGATGACACTTTTTACCTTCTTTCTCAGATTTTAAGAGTGGGGATTTGGCTTGTTTCTAACAAGATAATCTCTTTCATCAAATGCTAAGGAATCACAGTATAAATAGGAATCTATTAGAGACCGAGGAATAGATGGAATTTGATATTTTCGTGATAGGTAAACAGTTTGGTGAAGAAGAATATCCTCCCTTCCTTTCTCCCTAGTATCTTCTGGATCAGTTCCCATGCTGTGAGGAAGGAAAAGCTACTGGAACAGAAGTAGGTCTATGAGGAGATAATAGAATAGAGATAGAGATTAGAATAGAATAGAATAGAATAGAATAGAATAGAATAGAATAGAATAGAATAGAAAAGAAAATAGGATATTTTGGTTAGAAGGGACCTACAAATATAATCTAGTACAACTGCCTGACGACTTCAGGGCTGACCAAAAGTTAAAGCATATTATTAAGGGCATTGTCCAAATGCCTTTTAAATGCTGATAGGCTTGGGGCATCGACCACCTCTCTAGGAAGCCTGTTCCAGTGTTCGACCACCCTCTCTGTAAAGAAATGCTTCCTAATGTCAAGTTTAAACCTCTCCTGATGCAGCTTTTAACCATTCCCACACGTCCTGTCACTGGATACCATGAAGTAGATAGAGCTCAGTACCTCCCTCTCCACTTCACCTCCTCAGGAAGCTATAGAGAGCAATGATGTGTATCGTTTCCCTGGCGCTGGCCTTCCTGGTGTGGACCATGCTGCCCACACAGTTCTTTTCTCTGTTTCCATTACTGTTAATGCACAAGGAATAGGAGCCTGCTGCCATCGTGCTCTCACTTCATCAGGACCCAGCCCTGCTCCTTTTAAAGCCAATGACAAAAGGCGCACATCTCATCTGCTCTCAGAGACACTTTATACAGTTCAGTACATACAAAGGACCTAAGTGCCCCTGACATTTAGGTGCAAATGCCTTTTGCAGTCACCAGCTTTGTGTTTTGTCTCAATAAAGTTTCTAAGAGTCCCCCATAGAGTAGTGTATGGGTGGACAATATTTTGACACATACCTTAATTAAAGATAAGTAATTTCCCAATGGGAAAAAAAAAGGATCATGCCTATAATTTCCATATAACAAGAATTTCACTGAGCTTTAACACACAATCTTTGTAAGAAGAGAAGCTTCCTTTGACAGTCTGTGTATAAAAAAGCTTCTTTAATAAAGTGTCATAGAACTGTCCCAAATGGGAGATTACAAGACACTGGCTTGCAAAAAACCCCATTAATTGCCTTTAAAAATTTCCCTTTTAATAACTTAAATCTGGCTATTACAGACCCTCTTGATGCTTAGATCTGTAAAATAGCCTAAAGGAACTGTTCTTTTTACTATTTCAAATAAGAGAAAAAATTAATGTTAGAAAGTGTTAGTCAACACAAAATTTGTTATCAGTTCTGAAGATTTGGTCTGCTGGACGTGATCCAAAATTTTAATGTCAATAAGCATTTTCCCACTGATTTCACCAGTGATCCATTTCTGGATCTGAACATTTGTAGAATCCAAGCATGGTTTTTGCTGTTGCTAATCATGAAAATAGTTTTCTAGCTCTTTTTTTTACAAATGCCTCTGCTCAGTGCTGAATTCTTAAGGAGAAACAGATGATGAAGTAAATGCAACCCTAGAAAACATTGTCTCAAAAATCTGATGTTCTGTGGAATGGCATCATACACAGTCCAAGGTCCAAAATTACACTAGCTTAACCTAAACTGTAGACTTAAATGGGGTAGACTGAAATCTGTATGTGAACAAGTATTCCAGTCCAATACTTGTTTTATTTCTTTTTGGTATAAATTGATTCAGAATATTTAAACTAGGTTTAATTAATCCAAACCAATAATATTCACACAAAAAATTACACTAACGAAACTGGTTAAACAGATCAGATTTTCTTAACTATATTTAGTTAAGCAAAAGTAATAGGAAGCAGTAAGAAAATCTCCTTAAGTCCTGTTCAGGCAATAGAAACACTGTTATGGATGCAAGACAGTTTGAGATCAGACCCCAAAGGGGTATCAGCCGTGCCTCCACCTCAGGAAATCTGGAAATGATCGATGCAATTTTTTGCATTCCAGAAGATTTAAAGGTATTTTGAAAGTAATACACATGTCTCTTCTAGTCCAAGTCAGGTTTTTAAACCAGAGTAACTTGCCACTGGCAAGCTGTGTTCTGTTGGAAAAGGGCTGTAAACCTTTGCTGCTCTAAATGTCTTCATGCATTCCCTGCCAAACACACGTGAATGTTGATACAAAAGCACAAAATGCATCCAAATGCTGTATTGCCAAGCACAAAGATATTAATTCCCAAACTCCAAATCTGCTCTTTTCCTACCTACTGTTGGACTCAACAGGGCCATGTAGGCAAGATTTGTGCTTGTGATATCACATGTATTACCAGGAAGGAAAATTAACAAAGATGATTTTGCCCCCCCAGCACTGTTCATCAGCTGATTGTTTTTACCAGCTCATCCTGGCTTTTTAGCAGGGAATGGAGTACTGCTGGTACAGGTGGTGATCTATCTACCTCAGTTCTCTTAAACATAAAAATATCACATTTCTTTTAAGATATCTCTGAATTTCAAATAGAGGGAAGGTGGAAAAACATTCTGGGAAAATCATTATGTGCTTACCCCTCTCCCATAGGCCCAGGACATTTGTTTTGGCTACTGTCAGCCACAGGATACCAGGCTGGGTGGACTTTTGTTCTTATCTTATAGCACATGTATACATCCTTATACAGGACATATCCACTTGCCATTATGTTTTTACAGAGGTGCTTCTGTAAGCTTTCTGCTGGTGGACATTTTCCTTACCCAAAGCATACAGCAAAGCTAACAACAGGCATTTTGAAATTGCTTTGTGTTGTAAAAATGTAAGTAATGCAAATATTTCATGGGTTGGAACATCTGGTTTTCTGTGTGCATTTGTATACTTATTCTCAAACTTGACTGTGGTTTTCGGAGTGAAGTCAGTGTAAAGCTTCCAGTCAGTCAGGTCAAATGTATTTGCAAATATTTCAGTTTTCCAATGTGTAAGGACTGTTTTCATTAAAAATCACACACACATACAAAATAGAAAAAATATAATTTATAGTATTATGAACAGTTTTTCTCAACTGTTTGACCAAATAGTGATTGAATGACTTGGAAATATAATTTTATGAACTTTTTCCTATGCAGCTTTCAAGCAAGTACCATGAACAAGACTTTTCAGTGTTTTTTATGGAAAAGATTAAAGTAACATGTAAAAGAAAATTATGTTCATTGTCATTTCTTTCACTCATTGTTGTTTCATTTCAGATATCCAAGCTCCAGAGGACTTAAAGTTTTATTTTGTGTAAAAGTTTTCTAATAGATTCTTTGGGCCATATAACTTCCCTCTCTTCACAATCTCAAATTCATAAATTCTGAGTTTTAAGTGTATTATTCTGAGCTTGATCAAATAAATAGGCTTTCTGTGTCATACCAGGGCAATCGGAAGTAGGACTTAAACAAGCGAGTGTCAGCCCTGAATATGCATTAACAAGGCAACATCAGAACACTTTCATTCAGTCTGTCATTCCAAGAATAAGATATTGATACAAAGTAAGAGACAAAAGGAGAAGGGGTTTGAGGTTTTTTTAACAAATAACAACAACAATATCAAGCACTAACCCTGGCTTAGCAGAGTTGAATAAAATAGAAGAAATACACCTGGAACAAGAAAAAAAAAAAAAACATTAATAACAAATGTGTACAAGCTTAGAATAAACCAGACCTGTCCATATTGTATTAATGAATACAGTGTCCTTCTTTATACACAGTTAAACACAGTAACCAAAACATACCAAACAGAAATCCATTTCTATGCTTGTGTCAATATGACGGTGCTATAGTAAATGAATTTGCTAATTTGAATCCCAGCTGGAGACTTCCACTGAGCGCCTGGAGGAGTACATGGTTTATTGAAATGACTGAGATACATACCAGTGACAGCAAAAGACTCCCAGGACTTTATTACTCCCCCGTCTCATGACAGTTAGGAATTAAACTCACTGTCATCATCACTTTCCAACTGAGAATTAAAAAACTAGGCAATTGTCTGAAACCCCAGCCACCTTGAAAACTAAGTATTTTATTGATTGTTGCAAGAGTTCTCCAGGTGGGAATTTCAGACAGCCCTAGAGATTCCACTGGGCAGCTCCTGCTGTGTCAAGTCCAATTTATTTGCTTAAATGGGTGGAGTGTCACAGAGATTCTTGCTGAAGGATCAATCAAATTGTACGCAGATAAAATGTGTAACTAGTCAATAGAAAATGTTCCTACAGATGCAGAAATGGTCATGTAGGACAGCACTTTGGTAAGGTATTTCAGAGATGTTTTGTATATAGTTGAGACAATTAATAAGATTTTATTACACAGGTGCTGAGTGGTCATGTACAACCACAGGCCAGCTAGATTATAAGAAATGAACAGAATAGCAAATCAGGAAATCTCCCTCTATTCAGCTGAAGATGCTGCTGTGAGAACTCTTGCACCAGAGACACCTCTTGCCACCAGTCAGCCACAGTCCCCTATGCCCTGTGCATGACTCTATGCCACAATCCAAATAAATTAATTTCTACACAAAGAATTCTGTCTCTGAGTGTCTGTGCAACACCAGCACCCAGATGATGGAACTTAATGACAAGAAAGAATATAGATTTTTCATAGTAAGTGAGTAGTAAAGAAAAGCAACACTCCATCTGAGTACTCTTCAGGATGTCAAGACTGAGATTCAGAAGAACAGTCCAGCACTAGATCAGGCTTCCCAGAGAGGTTGCACAGTCTCCTTCCATGAAGGTGTTTAAGATGCAGCTGGATAAAGCCCTGAGCAGCCTGATCTGACTTCAGAGCTGACCCTGCTTTGAGCAGGAAGTTGGACTAGAGACCTCCTGATGTCCTCCCATCTGAACTTTCATATGGTCCTGCGATAAGAATATGACAGAAACACAAGATGAGGTTTACATCCATATCAGGGGTGAAAGCTCCACACAGAGGTAAAATGGATAGTCCTCAGAACAAAGGTGCTCTGGATTCTGTTGCTCAATGACAGTATGCAGAAGGGAAAGAGCAGGGGACAATGAGTGAACCCTCTGGGACACCTATAGACACCTGGATGACCAACAAAAGGCCAAATCCTAAAAGCTGAAAGAGAGCAACAGTTCAAAAATATGAGAAGACAGTCCTCAGCAAGGAGTGGTGGAGATGGAATACTTGCTTTTTAGGAAGCAGTTATCAGACAATTTGGTATGAGCTTGTTTATTAGGGAGCCATGGGCAGATGTCTTTGAAAATGGTTTCTGACTGCAGAAGGAAACACAGTGGCTGCAAATGATGCATATAAAGTATTTAGAAACGAAAAGGAGAAAAGGGAGTAAGTTTTCGGAGAGGTAAGAATGTGGGAGAGCCTCAGGTCACTTGGAAAGGAAGATTCTGTGTAGATGGAAAGGAGTAAAGAAGGATAAAGGGATGAAAAAGGGGGAGGAGGGAAGAAAAACAGGAAACACTTTACTACGCCCCTCAACAGAGTATCTAGGCATCTAGTCAAGGTTACTTCACAAGAGTAAGAGTCTAATGTCCTTGTAAGACATCACAGAAGTACTTTGACTTCGTACAGACTTTTCATTCACATTAAGAAAGCTGATTATATTTAGGTAGTGACTTAAAATACAAAACATTTCCCAATAGTGCCTGGGATAAATTTCAAGTCTGTTTTATAGCCTTAGCTGTACTAAAGCCAACAGAGGATATTAGAAAAGAGCTAATTATAATTATTACTCTGAGAGACGATGATAATATCAAAGGCATTTCAATGTTCATCCATTTAAGAGGATCTCATAAAGTTCAGTTCATAATGGCAAACCTTTTCAAAAGTACCAAAGTGGTTTTGGAGCCTGAGTGACTTAGGTCCCCTGTATACCCAGAGGAAGAACTGGCTGAAAGGACATGAGTCATCCTTATAGAGCATGGATGGGTGCATTAGGAACTTGGGAGTAAACATTTGTTATTATTTTAAAGAGTATTAATATTTTTTCTACCCATCACTTGTTTCTGTGAACAATAGTTTAGATAGACACAAAATTGATTTGTGCTGGACTACAGTAATTTATTGTTGTAAGGAATACCATGCAACCCTCAACAAAACCGAGGCCGTGACACAATTCAGTGGTCTGCAAGTAGGAAATACATCAGACTTATGATTCAGCAGGTCTAGGGTACCAGGTTTAGTCCCTGAGCAGTGTGGTCCAAGATAGATACACTGATTTTCAAAGTCTTTTCCTGTGCTCCGCTATCTACTTCCATGCTTTTCCAGAGGCATCTTCGAAGTCTACACCTCCTTCAGTGGGGGAAGGAGAAGAGAGGGAGGGATAATGGTGGCAGATTTGCTAGGAGCATGCAAAAAAAGCTTGCTTCTCCTGCCAAATTGTTTGCTCTGTTCCCTTCCAAACCTTTCCCCCATGGTGTTTTTCATCTTCCCCTGAGGAAAGGGAAGGAGGGAGGATGGGGACCCTGCACTTTTGAGAACCTGGTGGACTGGAGACTTATTATGTTGAAGCACACATCCATGAATTAAGACATGTGCATTCCATTTTGGTCTATCTACACTGACATGGGAAATAATAGAATATTTTTTGCTCAGGACCACCTGTGCAATAAATTTCTAAAGATCAGTGTGTGCTCCAGACAAATGTAAAAGCTTTCAGTAATTTTTTTTTTCAGAAGAGATGCTCATAACAGCAGCGTTGCCTAGAATTACACTGGTTTGTCCTGGGCAGATGGAGAAAGAAGCAAGAGGACTGTAAGAACGATTTGTCCTATGTGCTCATTAATGTGAAATGCTTGAATGCAATGGAGATATAGGAACAACATTAAATCATCAGAATCTGAAGTCAGACAAATGGGTAGCACACAGGGAGGCCTGAGTCAAATCTTATTTGCATCATTTTTTAGCAGTGAATTATTTTCAGCTTCAGTAGATTTTTTTTCTGATTTACGGAATAAGAATTTGAAAAAGTGGGCATTAGCCATTTCTTCTCCATTCTTAATTCTGAATTCATTTCAGCATTTCAGTCAAATACATCTGAGATTTTTATGCAGCAAAATCCACAAATTATCTAAGTTTTTCTGGATAAAGCATTTTAAACTGTTCTTCACAAGCTATTTTTGACCTTAAAGGGGCACTGATCAAAGTAATTGAATTGACACCAAAACAAGCATTACTGTGACTAGTTCCATTAAGTGGTTAACATATATTACTTGCATAGAAATTGGGGCTTTTTTAAACACTGAGGGTTGAAAAATATCCCTTTGTAAGTACCATTTACTATGTACAAAAATTCTTCTCCAGGGCTTCCTAATGCAAAGTAAAACATTTTTCTGTAATAGCCACATAGTAACTACCAAGGTAATATGTGGGATATAGGATAGCTTCAGAAGATAGTACAGTGAGCCTGACAGAAGGCAGACTTAGGCTCATGGTTCTGTCAGCATAATTTTGGACATCTTTTAATTAAGATGATGATTATGACTAGCTTTCCAGAGAGATGACCAGACAAGTAAAGATACTGAAATTGTATATCAAATTCTCATGAGAGATCTTGAACAGTTTTATTGGCAGTGTGTGTTTCAGCAATCCAAACCTGTTAAAGTACCAACTCAAACATTCATCTTTCTGCTTCTCATTTGAATTTTCCAAGTGGGTTACATCCAAAGTAGACATGTGGGATTTTAGAAAGTCCACATGCAAAATGTTATTCAAAAGCACTGTAATGGATTGGCTGGCATGCATGGGTGCATGTGTACATACACATGCTTGTACCTGTGTGTGCATATCATTGCCATCTGCTCAGTGGCATCAAAACTGCCCACATTTATATGAAAGATCAAGCAAATAATCACTTTTCTTTAGCATAAAAGGAAAGAGGTTGAGGTTCTAAATTCTCCTGGTATGAAGCATCTATCCGACATGTGTAAGTGGCTTTTATGCCAGCAGTTTTTAAGACTCTGGAAGATATTTGAGCCAGAGAAGTTACCCTATGACTTGTTGAGGAAATTTGGTCAGATCTGTTGAGCAAGATCTTATTTATGAGTTTCAAGTAGATGAATCAAATCCAGTTTCTGTGTGCAAATTTTGTTGCAAACCAAACTCTTGAAGGCTAGCACAACCTTGCATAGAATAGTTCCCTTTTCTAGTCCTAAAATAAACGATTCCTTTCTACAAATACAACAGCATTATTTGCTTGACAGACAAGATACTCAGCTTCTCTGAATCTGCACGTCTCTGTGGAGTTTAACAAGATGCAACCATGTATAAAAGCTGAGAATCTGTTCTGTGAACTGCAGTCTGGCAGAAATCTGTATCTGTATCTTCTTATCTTCTTAGCACAGCCTGAATGAGGGAAAATTTAAAAACTCATGAAACGAGTCTTACTCTTCACGGTGACCAGATTGGTTGGGAACGCTGTTTGAGTTTTACAGGTTTTTATAGTTTTATAGATCATTTAAGAAATATCAGTTCAGCTGGATGGAGTTGTGACTCAGGCCCCAGCATAAAGCACAAGTTACTTCCTGAACTCCCTATCTTCCTTTCAATTACTTTTATTTTTAATTAAATCAAAAAAGCCCTAAGAAGGGACTTCAGACTTAGCCTTCTCTGTCTTGAGAGGTGATGCCATTATCTCTGCAATGTCAAGAGTGAATCAAAAGAGTTTCTTTTTTTCCCTCTGTTGGGCTGTTCCTGGTTAAAAGCATACTTTTGATTTACCATTTGAGGTGAAGAACATTGTTCCTTTTATGTATATCTGTTCAGTTTTGTGATAAATGGCACTTAAGTTTTTATTGTTTACCAGTTAGTGACCTGATGTGTGTTTAAGTCCTTTAAGCTTTATGACCATTATTTTTTATTTAGACACATTTTCCCTTGTCCCTTTGTTTCACCTGCCTTAAATAGACTGCCATCATTATCTTTAAACGATGTCAGATGTGTTCCTCTCTACCGGAAAAGCGCTTTTAATCTTCATTGCACATTGCAACCTCTAGCTTTCTTATCCATCCTTCAAACACAACAATACTGAGTGACTGCAAGGCTCATGTCTCTTTTAAGGGCACTGATGGTCTCTGTACCCTCAGTTAGGATGTTTTTTCATGCTCGTATCATCTCTTCCAGCTGAAAAATTGGCAAATTGACAAGATAAGAATTTATAAGGACTGTGGTGTTTTAACAGGCCCCTTATCTCTTACATTCTATAGTTCCTGTGGAGTTTCAGAAATGGTTGGGCTGTGATGAAGCACGCCTAGGCAGAAACTGAATAACCAAATGTTCTGAGTTCTGTTCTAACATCCACTAAGTAAAACTGTACATCTTTTCATACACATAAAATGAAAAACGTTTGTCTGAAAGCTGGTTGGTATTCTCTTGATCTAGGGAGCTCCACAAATATCACAGAATTTGAAGGGTTCTGATCTTTGAGTCCACTTCACAAGCACTTACTAAGCTAGGAGGTGCAAATGTGTCCAGAAATCCAGGAAGGGTTAAAGGATGTGACCCGTAAGAAACATTGTGTTCCCTTTCAGTGTTACAATGCTTTATACATTCAGGCCAAGCAATGGGGTTAAATATAGGATTATTACAGGATTAATCCGTTGTCGTGGTTTAACCCCAGCAGGTAGCTGAGCCCCACACAGCCTCTCACTCACTCCGCCCACAGCGGGATGGGGAGAGAATTGAAGGGCAAAAGTTAGAAAACTCATGGGATGAAATAAACAGTTTAATAGGTAAAGCAAAAGCTGCATGTGCAAGCAAGGTAAAATAAGGAATTCATTCACACTTCCAATCAGCAGGCAGGTGTTTAGACATCTCCAGGAAAGCAGGGCTTCATCACGCATGTATTCGGTTTGTGTGGCAAGGTTTTTGTAGCAGGGGGGCTACAGGATTCTGTGAGCAGCTGCTAGAAGCTCCCTCTATGTCTGATAGAGCCAATGCCAGCCGGCTCCAAGACAGACCCGCTGCTGGCCAAGGCCGAGCCCATCAGTGATGGTGGTAGCACCTCTGGGATAACAGAGTTAAGAAGGAGGGGAAAGAAAATGTGCAACAGCAGCCGTAGAGAGGAGTGAGAATATGTGAAAGAAACAACTCTGCAGACACCAAGGTCGGTGAAGAAGGAGGGGGAGGAGGTGCTCCAGGCGCCGGAGCAGAGATTCCCCTGCATCCCGTGGTGAAGACCATGGTGAGGCAGGCTAGGCCCCTGCAGCCCATGGAGGTCCACAGTGGAGCAGATATCCACCTGCAGCCCGTGGAGGACCCCACACCAGAGCAGGTGGATTCCCGAAGGAGGCTGTGACCCCATGGGAAGCCCGTGCTGAAGCAGGCTCCTGGCAGGACCTGTGGAGCCGTGGAGAGAGGAGCCCACGCTGGAGCAGGTTTGCTGGCAGGACTTGTGACCCCACGGGGGGCCCACGCTGGAGCAGTCTGTTCCTGAAGGACTGCACCCCGTGGAAAGGACTCACGCTGGAGAAGTTTGTGGAGAACTGTCTCCCTTGGGAGGGACCCCACGCTGGAGCAGGGGAAGAGTGTGAGGAGTCCACCCCCCAAGGAGGGAGGAGTGTCAGAGACAACGTGTGATGAACTGACCGCAACCCCCATTCCCCATCCCCCTGTGCTGCTCAGGGGAAGGAAGTAGAGAATTAGGGAGTAAAGTTAAGCCTGGGAAGAAGAGAGGGGTGGGGACAAGGTGTTTTTAAGACTGGGTTTTATTTCTCATTATTCTATTCTGATTTTGGCTGGTAATAAATTAAACTAATTTCCCCAAGTCGAGTCTGTTTTGCCCATGACAGTAATGGTGAGTGATCTCCCTGTCCTTATCCTGACCCATGAGTTTTTCGTTATATTTTCTCTCCCCTGTCCAGCTGAGGAGGGGACTGATAGAGTGGCTTTGGTGGGCACCTGGTATCCAGCCAGGCTCAATCCCCCACGACACGTAACAGTTACTTGAGAAGACGAACACCGTAACCCCAAACATCCATACACACCCCTTTCTTTCCCCAGCTTTTATTGCTAGGCACAACATCATATGGTATGGGGTATCCCTCTGGTAAGCTGAGGTCAGCTGTCCCAGTTGTGTCGCCTCAGATCCTATTGTGCACCCCCAGCCTGCTCATTGGTGGGGCGGTGTTAGAAGCAGAAAATGTCTTGACACTGTGTAAGCACTGTTCAGCAAAAGCTAGAGCATTAGTGTGCTATCAACACTGTTTTTGTCACAGATCCAAAGCATAGCACCATACAAGCTACTATGAAGAAAATTAACTCTACCCCAGCCAAAACCCAAATCCCCAAATCACTCAGGGATCCTCTGGTCCTGAGGGTGTTCAGACCAACAAAGACTTCCAAATGCACTGGTCAGGTGCTTGCTGGATTTGTGTTGGCTGGCCAGCAGTGCCAAACACGTCATGCAGGTATGCATGTGTGGGGATGGCAGGGTGTGGTGTTTTGCTGCTGTAAGGCAAAGAGACAAGGGATGCCTAGGTGCTGCTGTGTGCCAGGCCACCTCTCTAACTCTGCCTTCGTAACTGTGAAGGTGAGGTGGACTCTGTCTTTGGAAGAGCCTGTGTCTGTGGTCTTTCCTTAGTCTTCTGTTCTTTTTACCGCTTTTATGCCAGACTAGACTATGTGCAGATTAGCGAATGAGAAGGCTAAATGCTGTACTGATTTTGTGGAGATTTCTAAGATACACTGTTGCACCTTCACCCTTCCTTGGTGCTTTTGTATCACTTACCTTGTCATGTGGGAACGCTGGACCAAAAAACACAAACACACAGAGCCACTGCTCTTTAAAATACTGATTTCCTTAACCCAGTGATGTAGTCTGAGATAATACCTCACACGTGACTGCTGAGTTGCAGTGGCAGAATGTGGCAAATGGTAAATCAGAGAGCAGTGCTCTTTCTCTGCCAAAGGCAATAGAGGAACCGCTGCAGGTTTGCAATAGCGTTGGTCAGGTGCAGCACCTTTAACCAGGCAGGACAGAGCTGGAGCACTTCCTCTGTTTCTGTGCTTACCTTGCTCTCATTCTGGCAGGAGGCATGATTGGTTTGTATCATGTCATTGCTGCCTTTTGTTTCTTCACCCATTATGGGATGTATTTTCTGTTGGAAATATGTTCTTCATTCTCTTTGCTATGCTCCAGAACTGGTTCTATCCAACTCCCCGGGAAACATTTCTTTAGGGACCAGAGGCCAACCGCCTGTCATTTGTGTTTATATTCTGGACATCCCTATCATCCTGTGTCTATGTTCTCGAGGATCTCTGCAGTCACCTTTCACTTGCACTCTCATGGGCCTTCCTGTGGTCTGACGGGCTACAGCAGCACAGGGCATGGCATGAGAACGTGTGGTTGTGGGATGCACAATGGTGGACCTCATGTCTTCACACACGTGTAGGACCTCATGCTAGGTCGTGCAGAATATTTAATGTGGCAACCTACAGGACAGCAGCTCTAGGATTTCCCCTATGGCAAAGGTGCTACGACAAATTCTGGTGCCCACCAAGCTTTCTTCAAAACCATGGCACAATTAGATGGCCAAGGAATTTGGCTTGAAAACTACAGCAAAAGTTGTTCTTTAGCATAGTGTCAAGAAGTCAGGAAGACCATAACTAGTATAGGAAATATCCACAGCAGAGCAGCAAACAGCATAATGAAAGCATGATCCAACCTCATGCAGCTGGGAGTCACGCCTAGCCCAGTGTTCATCATCAAGACTATGTTGAAGAAGTCAGACTACAAAAAGAAGCAATTCTCCTGCCTTCTTTCCTCTGATATCATAATGTTTCCAGTCATGTTGCTCATCCCCTGTGATTTCTACATTTCCCCAGTGCTTCAAAACTCTGACCTTTCCTTTGCAGAAATACATTTTAAAAATTCATTACCTGGTTTTACAATCATAGTAAATGAACTTTTCAGCTTGTTTTTACTTTAAAAGTACAACCTGCATTGGCAAGAGATGACTTAGTAGTTTTAATCCAAGCTGTCAAAGACATAAATTAATGTGGAAAAACATAAATTCCTTAATTCTTTCAGTCTGGAAGTCTGCTCAGCCTGTGTTTTTCTGCCTGGTTTTCTCTGGCTGTTAAATTGATAAGATGATTATGTTACAATTTTATAAATAATGATGTGTGTTGAGAAAGGGATGTAATTCAGGTGGAAAATGGAAGCTCAGGCATTCACTGGGAGACAGGAGCTTTTTGGACAACAGTTGCATTGTAAACCTGGGAGGATAAACCTGTCTTCTGAAAGAGGTTTGGCTGTTCAAAAGGAGTAGATTAGATTTGGCATTCCTGGAGATTTGAAAGAGCAGAGGGCTGCTGAGATCTGCACTTCCATATTCATCTCACTTTGTCTGTGGCTTAGTTTACAAGAATGCATAATGCTTGCAGACATGATTCTTGGTTCTCTCTCCACAAACATTTTGAGTGTCTTTTTCAGATATTATTTGTTTCTGTGTCCCTAGTAATAAATGTGAAGTTTCTTTTGGGTCTGAGAGTGAGCTTCAGTATCAGGTGTTTTCTGTGCTGCTTAGTAAGCAGTGAGACACTACACAAGAGTCTTAATGCTCTGCTGGGTGTCCTCCAAAATGGCACTATGATTACTTTTTTTATTTTCTGGTAGGTGCTGGAGAACATATTATCCTCCTATAGTGGTGCCTTGCTGCATCTGTCTTTGTGGTTCCCATTGTTCCTATAACAAGCTATATTTTAACATAGTGAAGAAAAGGAAGAAAAAAAGCAGAATATAATGGGAGAAGCTAAAATAAGTTCAGCAGGTTATAACATCATCATCTGTCCATTGTGAAGGACAGTCTGAGACCATTTTACCTTGAAGTTGGCTTGGAGGCAGAATAGTTGTGATTTCACTTCAGAATTGAAACTGTCTCTAAAGATGTATATGAAAATTTTTCCATGGGATCAGTCTTTGTCCCAGTTCTTAGGGAAGGGAACAAACTACATCGAGCCTCTGCATAGCAGTCTGGATCCTGTGATGTACAAGTGCCTCGGTACTTCTGACATCTAAGGGCTATGTTACAAAGGTACTGTCTCCATGCATTGCAGCTGATTTCAGGGCCTATCTGGAGTTGCTGAGGAATCTGCTTCACTATTCTTGTGGCTTGAAAGTTTTTTCTTAATATACCACCTGGGGGACCATTTGTTGGTCAAGTGGTCAAAAGACCATGTGTGGCCAATTAAGCTGATTTGTTCTTAGCACCTTCCCAGTGGCCAGAAAGAAGAGATGATGGATCACCTTCCAATTTCTAACACTCTGCTGTGTACTGTAAAGCTGTTACCAGTCTTTTCAGTCCTTTCAGTCTTTTCCAGATGATTTTCAGCCTTTTTCAGTTTGCGGCTCTTAATAATTTTCCAGTGAAGGTACTAACCCTTGCATGGTACCTTGAACACTGCTTTTGGAAGGTTCTATTTTTCTTAGCTACCTTTTGACCTCTGAGAATGTGTCCACAAACCCTTGCACATCTGAGGATCACAAACTGTGAGGCAAACTTTCTTGGATCCTAAATCATGAACCCCTTTTTGCCGAATGTTTTCTCTACCATTTTATCTGCATACAATATTTTTTATATCCTATAAACATTTTATCTTTTATTGCTTTCCTCTAGTCTTTCTCCAAGTTATTAATATTTTTCTTAAAAAGTAGGTGACAAGCTAGGTACAAAATCCAAGCTACACTCATCAGCGCAAATTACAACTAGATAATTATTCCTGATATATTATTACCAAGTGTGAGATGTGCTTTTACAAGCAGCTCTAACTGCTGACTTGTATTTTATTGTTATTCCATTAAAACCCTTGGGTCCTTTTATGGCACATTGTTGTTCAGACAGGCACTTATCATTTCATATTTTCATGTTTTATTTCAGATGAGATACTCTTTAGGGGCGGGGATAAAGCCTATGTTTTGCTTTGTTTTTTCATGACTGAGGACATTGAGCCTTCCTGGAGTTTCTCATGTAACGCCACCAGCAATACCAGCATGCAGCCCTTGAGAGAGACTCATTCAAACTGAGGGTATTAAATGAGAGAAAAAGCTCAGGCACATGGTAATGCAAAACGTTTCTCTCTTGAAATTCTAGCCAGTAACAACATTGTTTGAGGCTTAATTTTATGTTTTAAAAAACCACAAAATTTCTCATGTGAGTACAGACAGGTATTACACAGTTGTTAATTTTATTTACATTTACTTAACCAAAGGACAACCTTGTTGGTTTACAAGAAAAACAGATTTGAACACATGAAAACACTGGGGATACGTGGTTGCAAGATTTAAAAGACACCATTTGATTTTTTGCTTCCCTGAAATGTCTGGCTTTGGGAGACTTTTCAATCAATAAGTGTCCCAGGACCTTAAAGAGGCAATCAGAAGTTTTCATGAGGAGTATTTAATGAATAGGTTCTCCTCACATCTGACCTATCTTTCTTATCAGGGCTTAAAACCTGAAGGGAAGAAATGTAACGTCGGGGTTTACTTTATTATCAAAGAACACTTTTCTGCTTAACACTAATGATTTATGTTCAATCGAAAATTCATAGAATCACAGAATCACTAAGGTTGGAAAAGACCTGTAAGATCATCAAGTCCAACCAATTACACTCTTTTTTTTTTTTTCCCTTAGAATCAGAGAGGGTAAATGACTGAAATATATATAAAAAACTAAGCTAGACAAGCTGTGTGTAAGAACATAAATTTTATCCTAAACCAGCAGAATCAAATTAGATAGTATACATCTAGCACTTCTGTAAAGATATACACTACCAGATTTACAGTGCAATGCAAATGTTCATAAAGAAGAGTATTCATCCAATTTTGAAACCCAGAAGTAAAAATCAAAATGAATTGAACCTAAAATGAACATTGATTACAGTACTGTTTCTACCCCACTTAATTTTCTCTTGTAAACCTAATGGTTCTTAAGACAGGACTGTTATTTCAGGGGGGAAGTTACCTCTTTTGTGCTACTTTTAAGCTGTGTGAAAGCCGTGGTTCTGGAGGGTAAAGTGGGGGAGGGTAAACAGGACCCCAAAGACCTTTTTGCACACCTTGATGTACTGGATACACTGGTGTAGGGGATGTATAATGAATTGGGTCCCACTGTAATCTCTTCTCATGGTGGCTTCATGTTCTAACAGTACATTCGCTCTGCAGTTCAAAGGTGTCACAGCAGGTCATGCAGACTTAGAGGAATTATCTTTAATCAGCTTCCTTGTCAATGGTAGTATACCTCCAGCAGCATAGAGCTAAGCTGGTCTGTAATGACCCAGAGTCCACGACCTGGCAGGTGCCCTGAACCCTATTCCTACCTACATTATTCTTACTAAGTGAAACACAGCTTGGGTGTGTGCGATACAAAGATTCTGAAAATTAAGAGTGTTTATGTGTACAGAAAAAGAAAGGATTTGATCCATATCTCATATGTGTTAGATTAATGTATCATTTAAGGTTTCCTTTCTTAAAAGAAAAAAAAAAAAGTAAAAGAAAAACACATGCCAACCCCCTCAATGTCAGGTATCAATGTTCGAGCAACTGAATTGCTCCCCAAGGAGCAATGCTTCCTTTTACATTTTCATTTTATAATGAAGAGGTGAACTTTTTGGCTTGTTAAGAAAACCTTTTTTGCCGTTAAAGTTTGCCTAATATTCTAAAGTGAACTCAGGAGAAGGGGCTGAATCCAAAGCAATTTTACTCCTCTGGGGGCAATGAATCCAAACAGAGCATCATTGCGAAGTTTGTGCCAAAAATCCAAGAGAGGTTGGGGATCCTTGGGTATCACTTCCTTTCACAATGGAAGAGACAACTGTCAAATGAAGAGAGCGGGTATAAATCTCTTCTTGATACACATGATTCTGTACATTTCAGGCAAATGTTCAGAAGCGGGACGACAGTGGCCAATTCTGTATCAGCATAACATGGTAACAAGAACTGCACTCACATCTTTGGTGGCAGTTCAGATGTCCCTTTTGAGATGCAGCACACAGTGTCATGATTAAATTACAAATTTGCATGGCTCTGTTGCCTTGAGCTTTTGTTTTATCAATTGCTTGAGTGGAAATCGCTACTATTTTGATCTAAGACTATCTTACATCTACTTTTTATGTCTTGCAAGTCACTAAATATTTAGGGTAATGCAGCATCAGACCCAGGGGTTTCATTTTATTTTTTCACTGCACCACTTTTGTGACAATTATTTGGATGAATTAAAACAGAGCTTTCCGAAAGACAATGAAAAGCTCAATATGGCTGCCTGACAAGGTCATGCATAGAGTAATAATTTGCATGAAGCTGGAAGAAGTACATGCCTTTCTAGGGCATAAACAAGCTTTGAGAATTCCAGAAATTATACAAGCAAAATAATTACAATTTGAATCAAACCAGCTTGCTTCTTTTAACCTTCCCACAGGTTCAGCTAATTTATTAAACTCCAGGCATTGCAGTCAGAGCTCCAAAGAGCTTTTTTGTTCCATTTTGCTGCACTCTACTGCATGAACGATCAGGGAATGTAGCAGTGCCCTTGATACAGATGTTTACAAATCACAGACCTGTAGTATTTGACTATCTTATCAGCACACATGATGTGGATGGGAACCTGTACACAGCCATGGTAGCACAGAAAGATACTAACTGAATTATATTACTTGAAGAACTGCAGGGCTGTGTTTCAAAAGCCATGAGGCATTCCTTTTCTTAAAAAAGAATATCCACGTTATCAAGGCTGATAACATAAAGTTAGAAATACTTCTGATCGTAAAGGTACATTATTGTTCTTAACATGACAAAGTAAATATAAACCAAAATTGTAACAGTTAAAGGCACTGAAAATACTTCATCTTACCCTGGCATGATATTGCAGCAACTGTTATGTGTGGGTGGCAAAAAATATTGTTCTACTTTCTGGTAGAATATGATAGCTGGGGTGGTATTTTGTTGACCATGGACCTGTGGCTAACTCTGCCCTATGACTTACTCAATGAGGTTTTATATTTTTTTATTTTCTTCCGCATCCCTGTATTTGAAAAATCAAATTATATGGTACGTTTGTAAAATCCATTCCATGATTTTAGCTGATAATGTTATAGGTATATCCTTCACAGACAGTCCTGCCCAGTTTAACTTATACACCAACCTGGTGAAGTGTTGGCCAAATCTGTAACAAAGGTGTTGTCTCTGAACTGGCATGGTGGGTGAGACTTACTGCAACATGCTTCTGTGCTAGTGCAATCATTTGTGCCCTGGATATTTTTCTTAATATACAGTCTGTTTGGGCTGGAGTGGTAGTGAACTACTACGTGACCCGACTCTACCCTGACATCTGGGAGGCCATGATGCCTGGGAGAAGGATTAACTTCAGGTTCCTATGAGGTTCTGAGCACTTGATGTGATATACATACAAATCTTGAAAATTTTGACGGCCTAGATCTGATAGTTGTCAGAATAGTGCCTCTAACCCTCTGTCACACAGATGAAAGTTAGGATATCTCTTACAAGGTCTTGTACCAAGTAAACATACCTTAGGTTAGGTCTGGCAGATTGGCAAGATATTGAAACTATGTCCTGACACCACAGAAAGTATGTGATGGTGCTGGATGAAATGCAGAATTCCAGACCTGAGCATCGACTTTACAGAGCTTTGTGATTATTATTAATAAATGTATTTTCTTTAAAAATGTAAAGTTGTTCCATTAAACTTACAGAGAAAATGTTCTGTGTACACATGCAGGTGGGAGAGAAAAATTATAGAATAGAAAGCATGATTACCTCTACTACCCAGCAGAGACAAAGGCTGAAGCATTCACCCATTAAAATAGTTCTGTGGTATAAAGGAGATTAGCTTGAAATCTCTTGTCAATAGACATATACATGCAGGAAAGCAATTTAATGTGTCCTCATTTGCTAGCCTATTGAATTAGACAGGGAATTTTGGCTTTCACTGAGAACAAGTAAATACTTTTCATGGCCTGATGAGACTAGATTATTGATCAGTTAGACACATTTGTCCATAAAACAATGGTCCCAATCCTTTTGCTGAGACAGATGAATTTAATGTGAACATGCAGAATCAAGTCAGAAATATGATGATCTGTCAACTTGATGGTGAGTTCTTTTCAGTTCAGGTTTTGATTGGCAAAGCAACATATTTAGGGTGGCCAAAGAAAGAAAAAAATACAGCTCTCTTACGTATGAAAGTTCATTAAGGGCATGTTTGCAGTATGATCTGCTAGGGAGCACGGGGAGATCTGTGAAACACAATGCTAGTGCTTTGCTCCAGAGCTGGTTGGGGAACAGTGATTAAAATCCCTGTTATGAATAAAATCATGGTGTTTGGTTCTTTGAGACTTAGGAATATTTCATTCATTGATTGCGAATAAATATACATGTGGCTAATGTTTTTTCCTAGGGTTATTTATGGATGTGAAAACATCAAGCATTTCACCTAAAAAAATATATTTGAAAATTCACATCAGAAAAATGTTATTGATAATTTCATATGCTTCTTAATCTCATTATTTTGAGTATGCTTTTTCAGAGAGAGAGAGATTGTCATTAAGCACAAATGGCTTTTCACTTTTGGTTTCCTCACCTTGATTGATGACCTTTCCAACCAATTACTTTAAATCTTCGCAAAGAAATATTTCCCTCTGCACATTACAAATATACTGTGTGTGCATAGATCTGAATTTTCTGGACATCCACATGTTTACTGAAACTCCTACCACATTCCAGGCAGCATTTGTGTGAGCAATTACTGAGCTTGAACTGTATGCATAAAAGATGATCTGACTTCATATGCAAACATTTCATGGAGATTTTTGTCCTATCTAAATGTATATATCTTTATACACATTCAAAAATCCATTTTTATATATATATATATTCCTGAAAGTCAACATGAGTATGTAGGCTTGTGCACATGCATCACTTCAATAAGATGAACATATTGTATGGAGAACATAACTCTCCTGGCAAAGACACAGTAATTGTAATAGAGGGTATAGTAGGTCAGTGTAAGATTTAACATTTTGCATGAGTCAGCTTCAGCTGCTGTTCTCCAAATAAAGGAGAGCTTGTAAGTGCTCTGTCCTATTAGCAGTCCAGGAGAACCCCTGTTACCCTTTAGCTCTGTAAGTTATTGAATCTCCTGAAAGAGTGTGATTTACTCCTCTCTTGTTGCTAGCTGATTATTCATGGCTGCCTGGATCCCCCTCGTCCTCTCTGCACACCGTTGTTCAGGGGCTGAGGGGCAGAAGCTCCCAGAGAGGAGCAGAGCAGGCCGGGGGCACCAGGGCAGCCCCAGCCCCAGGCGTCGGGCACCTCCCTGGGGAGGGAGGTGGGACGTTGGTGCAGGGGTGGGCCTGGCTCAGCATAGCCCATGGCCCGGCAGGTCAGCGCTGTGGTGGGGCTTGAGACGTGTCCTGTGGCCTCGCTGGGGTGGGGACTGACGGCCCCGGGGGCCAGAATGGGGTCCCGGGCCACAGGCAGGATGGGGGGAGCCCCAGGGGTGGGCAGGGATATTAGGGCCCACGTGTGCACTCTGGTACTGCCATAAAACGTGGCAGCCATTCTGGGGCAGTATCTGCTGCCCGTTTTCAGTGGAAATCCTAGGGCTGCATGACAGCACAAAAGAAGTTTCTCGAGTTTTTACATGACCTGAAATAAGAAGCTTGTTATGAGCAACAACATCGCTGGTGTAGGAGCAAAACTATTGAGAAATAAATGCATTGTTATTTCTCCTGTATAGCTGACCAAAAAAAAATCATACTCCTAAAATCTCTTGATTCCCCGTTACCTGATCAAGCTCTCCCCGAGTTTTCCCTGTTGCTCACCTGAAGGTGACTCTCCTAACATAAGTGTTAAAATTTATTGACTTGATCTTACGATTCTTTGGCAGAAAAAGCTCCTGCTAAATTCAGCTACTGTTACTTTATTATTGTCTCCTAAAACAAGCCTCATCTCTTACTCTAGCTGCATGTTCAATATATGCATATGACAAATACTCAAGAGGTTTTTAATAGCACCTTTTAAAAACACTTCTGTCTACTTACTACAGCTTCCCACTTTGGAAAAACCTGAATTTTCCGTCAGCCAAACAGACTCAGGATTTCTTTGTGTGAGGACTCTCAGGGCCATTGATCCAAATTAAAAATATGAATTTTAAGAAGATGAATGTCATTGAATCCTTGATTGGGCATCCTTATTCAGAATTCAAGTGGCCACAATTTACTTTCACTTATTTCAGTTTGAAAGCGAACTAAACTACTCACGCGGGTTTAATGCCATTATGAGCCAAATGTGCCATTAATGCCAAATGTGAACCCAAGTTCCCATTAACTTTTAGAGTGAATGTGTGTCAAAGAACTGTGGTTTACAGGTAATATTTTTCATAGATACAAGATGACTTTCCTATATACAATAGAAAAAGTTCTTCTTAGTCGAATTTTTGGTGCTTCAGTGATAAAAGAAATGTACAGTTAGCTCTTCTTGTAAATTGAATACATTTCCAGTAAGATTGATTTACTAACTGAATGCCTGAGTGAAAGAACATCTATGGGATTTTCCAAATAAAAGAAAGGAAGTTCCAAATCATATATATATATATATATTTAGAAACTCCTGTTCCAACCCCTGTCCTTCCATTCCTTCTGTTTTAGCCTGATTTTGCATATCTTAAGTTTTTTATTTTGTTTCGCTCCCTATAGTGTCACACAAGCAGACAGGAAGAAAGGGTACCTGCTGAATCCTGGCTCTTTAAAAAGAGCCTCTGAGAAGATCTGTGCAGTTCTTTTACTCTTTCCAAGGGCTATTCCAATTTAAAGGATACAATAATTCAGGCATTACACATTTATATATATAAATTTCACTCTTTTTCCTCAGCATGATGCATTTCTCTGTATGGCAAACTACACAATGTTGCCCTTTTAGAAACTCTGTGAAATTCAGCATAGATAAATTTCATATAATTTTAGCGGACCAAAAGTGTACATGGTGGGGGTTGTTTTCTGCTGAAGCAGACAAGAAAGCTGAAATGAACTTGAAAATGATATGGGCTCTTGGCTTCATGAAAGAAAATGAAACGAGATGTTTAGATTGTTCCCTCCTGTATTGCTGGGTGTCATGCTTGGGTCAATAGAGCTCACAGACTGAGTTTTTTACAGCTGTCATGAATTTATGATTAGGTCAGCAAGGAGGTAGAGAGAAAAATTTTGTGGGTCTGAGCAAAAGGGTGTTCAGTTTCAGATCCCTTCAGACATCCACGCCTCTGGGCCCTGGAAGGACGCAGACCACCACTTGAATTGCACTCTGTGACCTGATACTTCAATGAGAGGGGCATTTCCCCTGGTTTTATTTTGGTCATTTCTTGGTTTGATACGGGTGGCACAGTTCCACTTAGGAGACCGGCAAGAGCACAGAGTGTAATGGAAGCAGCTCTTGCAAAGGAGAAAATTTTATGATGTCTGTAGCTTATGAATAGAAGATCTATAATATGCTTGTCAATAACCAGTTTCAGGTGACTTCTCATGGATGGGGCTGCCTCTGCCTTATCTGTCCATAGAGCATTGTTAGGAGCACGGGACTCAGAGTCCTTTGCCTCAGTCAACCTTGGAGTGCACAGTCATGATGAGGCTTGGGATGGGCTCGGATTTATGATTAACTGAGCATGTAAACACATTGTGGACTGAGCTCAGGACTGTAACTTGCATGCCTGTGACTGTGCACCCTTTCCCTCAGTAGAAGCTCGCATGGTGGGAGTTCACTGGAAAAAGCACACAGAAAAAAAGATGGGTTTTGGCATGACCTTCAGCTCAAACTTTTGTAGGCTCATAACTCCTTGACCACAATATAGTCATGTGGACTATCTGACATATAACCAAAAAGTGTAATGGATTAACAGCCGTGATTAGGGCTGAGCCACCTCAGCCAAGCATCTAAAAAAAGGTAGGGTGAGGCTAAGTTAATTTTAATTTGTTAAAAAAAAAAAAGTTTAGTGAAATATACAGTTCAGATGCACCTCCTGTACTTGAGTAATAGCACATTGTAAGGTAAGAATTATTACAGCACGACACTTGATAACCTAAAGATGCATGAGAACAAATGGTCAAGTGACTGTCCTACCATAATGGACTAATAACAGCAACAGGCAGGAATTAACCAGGCAGCTTAACTCCATCACTGGTCTGCATCTTTTACAGCTGTAAAGATGGTATCTCACACCTCACCAGTTTATCAGTGTAGCTTCTTTCTTATTCCTTTGTGCAAATGTTGGGGACTAGAACAAAGCTGCTATGCACAGCCAAGAAATAGGTTCTTCTTCTGGACTAAAGACCTGTGCCACAGGTTTGCTTCTGCTACACAGATGAATGGAGACCAAGTGCTTCAGTGTTTCCCTTCTGCTCTTTGTAGTGGGGCTCTGTAGTCAGCTTGGAGAGAGACCGAGAAGTAGAACCCCAGTTTTCTCCTTTTTTTTTTACAATCACTGTACTGCTTCCCTCTGATAATCCATGTGTGTATCTCCCATTAAGTTTTTAATTTGTGTGATGGGGACATTTTATCCCCCACCTGTTGTAGTTAGCGTTGCTTACAATAGGGAAAGAAAAGATCAAAACACCAGTGAAGAGTGTGTTGCTGTGATCAGGCTTCGAAGCACAAATAATGATGTATCATAAGCCTAATTACTAGTTTTTAATTACAGCACAGAAAAAATGTTTGCCCTAAATAAACTGATTCCTAGAACTTTACCTTGCTTGAAGGCTGAACTTTATGACAGTGTCAAGGAAAACAATTTGCCAAAGATCTATCTGATTTTGAATTGTACAGTCTATCCTGTTGTGATTACAACATCTGTGCAGACATATTATGGTGCTCAAAAAATATATCATTTCTGTTTCCAGAAGCAGAACAGAACAAGCTTTGAAATCATGGAATCATAGAATGGTTTGGGTTGGAAGGGACCTTTAAAGATCATCTAGTCTAACCCCACTGCTATGGACAGGGAAATTTTTCACTAGATCAGGTTGCTCAAAGCCCCATCCAACCTGGCCTTGAACACTCCAGGGATTAGACATCCACAGCTTCTCTGGGCAACCTGTTCCAGTGCCTCACCACCCCCAGGATGAACAACCCCAGCTCTCTCAGAGAGGTGTTCCAGCCCTCTGATTATATTTGTGGCCCTCCTCTGGACCCGCTCTAACAGGTCCATGTCTTTCTCGTGCTGGGGACTCCAGCACTAGATGCAGTACTCCCGGTGGCGTCTCACAAGAGCAGAGAAGGGCAACGAAGCTGGTGAGGGGTCTGGAGCACAAGTCTTATGAGGACCTGCTGGGGGAACTGGGGTTGTTCAGTCTGGAGAAGAGGAGGCTGAGGGGAGACCTTATTGCTCTCTACAATTACCTGAAAGGAGGTTGCAGAGAGGTGGGTGTTGGTCTCTTCTCCCAAGTGATGAGTGACAGGACAAGAGGAAATAAATTGCCCAGGGAGGTGGTGGAGTCACCCTCACTGGAGGTATTCAAGGAACGTGTGGACGTGGCATTGTTGGGACATGGTTTAATGGGCATGGTGGTGTTTTTTTGGTTGATGGTTGGACTTGATGATCTTACAGGTCTTTTCCAACCTTAATGATTCTGTGATTCTGTGAGTAGCGGGGCAGAATCACCTCGCTTGACCTGCTGGCCACGCTTCTTTTTATGCAGCCCAGGACATGACTGGCTTTCTGGGCTGTAAGCGCACATTGCGCGCATTCCCAAGTCCTTCTCTGCAGGGCTGCTCTCAATCCATTCATCTCCCTGTCTGTATTGATATTGGGGATTGTCCTGACCCAGGTGCAGGACATTGCACCTGGCCTTGTTGAACTTCATGAAGTTCACATGGGCCCACTCCTCAAGCCTGCCGAAGTCCCTCTGGATGTCATTCCTTTCCTGAAGTGAATGAACTGCACCACTCCACTTTGTGTCATCTGCAGACTTGCTGAGGGTGCATTCGATCCCTCTGTCTGTGCCATTGATGAAGATATTAAATAGTTTTGGTCCCAGTACAGAACTTTGAGAGACACCACTCGTTATTGTTTTCCATTTGGACACTGAGCCATTGACTGTAACTCTTTGGAAGTGGCCGTCCAGCCAAATCCTTATCCAATAGTCCATCCGTGAAACTCAGACCTCTCCAATTTAGCAGCAAGAATGTTGTGCGGAACTGTATCAGAGGTCTTAGAGAAATCCAGGTAGAAGAAGACATCCATAGCTCTTCCCTTGTCCACTGATGCAGTCACTCCGTTGTAGAAGGACACTAGAAATGCTGATATCTGTTTACGTCTTCAGTTGTTCTACCCCTAACTAGCAATAAAGAAAAGTGGAGGAGACCATCCCCTTCAAGGAATCCATTTTTACAACACAAAGAAACAAGAGAGGTGGTGAGGTGGCAGAGGGTTAGACTATGATTTTCCTGACCGAGTTCCTCTCTACAGCCAATGGGAGTTGAGTCCCTTAGTATGTCTTTGAAAATACCGGTATTCGAGAAAAGCTGTCACTGAAAGTTACTTCTGTCTGATGGAAGTTCATTAATCTGTAGAAAACTGTTCCAATTGACTTTTTAGAGGTTCGTTTCTTTTGCCCATTGGAATATTTCCATGGAAAATCAGTGTGAAAGGGAGAAGTCTGCTGTACCCACGTATAAAGCCTTTATGACCACAGAGTAGAAGGTATGATTTTTAAAACATCAGTATTCCAGTGAAAGAGTTGGTGTAGACACTCTTACACCACCATGAGGTGTTTTTTAGCAGTAACATTTCATCAAATGAGAAAAGGTTATACTTCTGTTTTGGTATAACTCTATCTATCCTAGAAGCTATTTTTACCACTTTAAATGTATCAGAAGAGTTCAAAACCCCCGAATACTATTAGTTGGACTTATAATGGAAGTGAAGGCAGAAATACCTCTGAACATGTCTTCTTAGGTGTGTGATTTTCCGCCTGATAGATAGGTTTGGACAGTTACAAACTCCATCACTTGTATTCTGAGTTGTCTGGACAAGACTGGTCTCCAATCTTGAAGCCAAAGAACTACATTAATGTGTCAGTATCCCAAGGTACCTTCCCTGTTTCCATGGCTAAATGCCTTCTAGTTCAGAACTGATTTGCATCTAGCCATGAGCAAAGCTCTCCCTGTATGAGCCCCATGCGAACATCCCACCATCATTCGTTAAAGTGTATCCACAGTCCAGTGCTGAAGTATCATCACTTCTTCATCTCTGCTTGACAAACTGGTTTTGATCGTGGTCACACAGGGATTATACAGCAGAAGTATGCCCCAAGCCCATCCTTCCTCCCGGAGGTTCTCACACGATGATAAACCACAGCTGTGCTGCTTTGCAAGGCTGTGTGGGAAAATGTATCTGTGCTGTACCTGTCCTGAGTTATTAGCAGACTATCCCATAGTGCCAGGCTGCCATCCTGCATAAGTTCAAGCAATATTACAGAAATTTCACATAAAACCTTACAAGAAATCCATGTGGTTTGCATAACTGCTAATGACAGTCATTCACGTTCTGGTGACAGAGCTCCTTGTATGTGACAAGGAAAAATTGGCTAAAGATGTGTGACAGCTGCTTACAAACTCATTCAAACTGACAAAGCTCTTGAAGTAACTGCATACATGGTGGTGAAGAGATTCACTGTGAAAGCAATCAATCACTTTTAATTGTAAGAGTTTCATGATTTCGTTTTGCACTGAGTCAGATTTTCTTTAATCAAGGCCACATTACAACTTAGGCTGCAAAGGTTTTTCAGGTCTATCCCAGATTTTCAGCCAAAACATTTTCTGGTAAAATTCTTTCTCCAGTTGCAATATTCTTCTAAAATGTAAGCAAAAATATATATACAATTTGTAAATGATTTTATCTTTCTGACCTATCCTTTATACTCAGTCCATCTGCCTAAGCTTTGATACTGGAACTTTTACATGTATCTAAGGTGGCCAGATGCACATGTCATGGGATTTTAATGGAAGTTTGATGCCTAAGAGTATTTCTACACTCCTTTCCCTTTGCACAACAAAGTTTTTCATTTGCTCTCTCCAAGACAAGTATGTTGTTGCTTCATTATGTCATTCAGCAATGTCTGCCAGCTCTATCCGAGATACTAGGTGGATTTTGCAGTTTGATTTCTGTGTTCCCACAGTATGTGTCCTACCTGAGTTTGCTAGAATTCATCTACAGGGTCAGCAGTCATATCTCTAACTGCAGTACTGGTAGTGACAAGGTCTTTAAGACTTGTTTCAAAAACTTGGATGTGGGTTTAATTATTGCTAACAGACTGTGAGGACTTTTTGGTACTTTGAACTTGGAATCTCTGGAACAAAAACATGAAATAATACTGGTTTGGGCTCTTATCGTTCAAATTAACATAGAGTTGAATTATCTATAAATCAGGTGCAGAGAGAGATACTCTGCAGAGTAACAGATGCTCTGCATTTATTTTTGCGATTAATCACAGCAAAAGTGCTAGTGATTTCAGGAAATACACAGATGTACACACACAAACTATTAGGTGAAGAAAGTCTTGGGAACAGCAGACACTGGCATGTGCCAATCAATACATAAAACATCATAACTAGCAATAAAAAAGAAGTCAAATGCATTGGTGAGATGCAACAGGTGGATCATAGAAGTATTAGTGATTGTTCAAGACGCTGGAGAAAACCCATCTAAAGTATTACAGATATTTTTGGTTATTTTTAAAAAAATTGACTCAAAATCTGGATCAGAAACATAACAGCTACTGGGATGATCAATAGAAGGGAGAGTCTTTTTATAAAAAGTTACTAAAAAAGCTTTGCTTGTTAAAAAGCTTTGCTTGTTTAGTCTGTCAGATGAAGTCTCAGAGAGGATATGACTGCTCTATAAAGATCCTTGACGGGTAAGCATCAGGAAAGGAAAAACTATTTATGGCTAAGGACAGTGCTGACACAAGAATAAACACATATAAACTAGCTATGAATGCAATTAGGCTGGATATGAGGAGATTTTTAAGCATGAGAGAAACAAAATTCTGGAACAGATTTCCAGTTAGAAGAGTAAGTCTTCCTTACTTGCAGGACCAATTAGCAAACCTAATTGACTTTAAGACAGAGCCGTACTGGTTTATGAAAATAATAATACAAAATGTGTTATTAACGACTAGATTTCAGGAGCCAGTCTTGTGTTCCCTTATTGTTATGCATAGGCATATGTGTGGTTTACAAACTGTGTAGAGCACTAATGTTTCTTTGTGAATTTTAAAAATTTTAAAGTCATTATCCAATGTAATTTTAATCCATTACTACTATACCTGTAAGGTGCCTTTCAAACTGAGTAGGATTCATTTTGACACAGTAAAAGTGATTAGTCATCAAAATAGTTGTATGAAATAGCTAACCAAATGGGATGATGTGACTAGCACATTAGCACCTTCCATTTGAAAGTCAAAGCTCACCTGTCACAACAGAGAAAACTGCAAAACACAGAGACAGGAAAATTTGAGCTATAGAAACCATCATCTGATCAATGTTATGGTGAAAGACGAGGTACTCATATTCAATTAACATGTAACACCCCTTCCGCTCCACTAAAAATATTTTGTATACTAAAAAATCAGAGCACAGCAATCACTTGTAGAATTAACAATAACTTTCTGTATATATATCAGGACAAGAAAACCAATATTTTTTTTTGAAATCTGTGTTAATTAGGTGGATAGTTGAGGAGGCAGGAAGGTTGAGACTACATTTAATAAAAAAGGGCATCAACAACAGTGTGCATCTTTGACCTTGTAGAAATAGGTTTTCATGTTCCTGTTTATTATGTATGTATTGAAATCTAAGATTAATCAAGGATTCCATCACTAAAGCTTTTAATTAATCTCTAAATTTTTCTGAAAGAAAAAAACACACCTTCAGTGCTATCTGCATTGTTCTTCTGATTCTCATCTCAGTAATCCTACTTCATTACAGAAAGTAAAAAAAAAGTCATTATTGGAACTTTTCTGGATTTCATGCCTAACTGTGTAGTTGAGAATATTACATAGATCTGCAGGTTTTTTAAATTTAAATTACAATAAAAATATCAATACAAAACCTCTATGGACTTTAATTTAATAGACCTGTAATTACAGTTATTGTTTACACAGACTCAAACAAACAAAACCCCCCAGGTATAACTAAAGGCTTCAGTCATCCAGCCAATAAGGGAAAGCAACAGAAGAAACTCTACTTTGCCTCTCCTTCTGACCAAAATTGCAAGCTTTCCTTCAAAGCCGTCAGATCGATAACTTCTGCATGCATGAAAAGATCTTGTAGCAGCTCTGTGAGATTGGTTCCACGCTTCATGGGAAATGCCCTTCTGATGATGCCCTTTCCCTTAAAAAAAAAGGCGATCAGTTTGATCAGTCACTCAGCTAATCTCACTCCTGTAAGTACAGCCAAAGGAAATAAAGTGTTCTTCAAACGGGTGTGTTTTGTGCTATCAAGAAATGCATGGGTCACAGCTCCACACCTTGAAAACAGTTGAAAGACCATGAGGCAGTTAGCATGGGCTTTGCAGCCATCCTTGGTATGCATCATCCTGTGTTTCAGAAGGGCCACAAGCTTTAAGTCAGAGGCTGAGATTGCATGAGCATTTTCTCTGCTTCTCCCAATATACTCGAGTGAGTTTCAGACAATTCTCTAATTCTTCCCCATTTCTTGCACAGACATTGGCTGAGGCCTGACCCATATCAATGAAATGTGATAGAACATACATACAATTTTATTGAACACAGACTTTATAGCAGATGCTGCACCCTAGGCCTGCTGCATGGTGACCATAGCCATGATGAGTAAAGGAGCAGCTGAGTTACCTTAGTTCATTTCTCCTTCGTTGGTGAGACTATTGTTTGAAACCTCAGTGTATTCACAAGCCTGTTGAGATCAAGAGTGATGCTGTGATTAAGAGTGCTTACAGAAACTGTGGTTTCAAAAAGCTTTAGTGTTTTTTATTCATTATCTCATTTTTCATATTATTAACTGTTTCTCAATTGCCTTTTTTTTCCTGTAAATTATCTGATAAAACTGAAGGAGTGCTGGTAACAACCTCCATTGTGTGAAAGCCTAAAAGAACAACACATTATACTTTAATTGTTGCCTTAGCTGAGGATTCAGCGACACTGACTTCCGTTAATAGAATCTGTACCTGGTGTCATCTCACAGAGTCTTGGTGTCTGAATGTGTTTTTATTTTTAATCAAAACAGACTTGTGATCAGTGCTAACTTATTGATGAAATTAAGACTCAAAAAACACTGTAGAGATAGATACAATAAATTAAAGCTGATTTTAAAGATGATTTAATCAAGATGGGTGAAATTTTAAGACTGCGTTAGCTTTACACAGTCGAAAGCCTCACTGATTGCATTAAAATTGCTTTAGACATGGTGTCAGATCAGACAGAGTCACAAATAAACCGGTTTTCTCCATCAGAAAACACATTTCATGAAATTTTCAAGACATCATTCATTATACATTTACTTTTGGTGCCTCCTGGAAATGCTGCACTTCAGACACTGAAAACACAATCAAGATCACATAATCTGAGAAGTATTTTCTTCTTAAATGTACAGTACCTGATTGTGCCCCAAATAATGAGCATATTAGTTTTATTTATTGATGTGTTCCTAAGTTGTGTAAGTAAAGTTATAAAGGATGCTGAAAACCACTGACATGAAGGAAGGTAAAAATCCATTGCTATTCTACAAACCCTAAATTCTAAACTTTTAAGTTGTCTTGCTGTGCCCCAGTTTTAATACTTTTTTACAATTTCAGTCTTGAGGAATTTAGCGTGTTGAAGCAGAGCAGCTGCTTTTATAAAGCATTAGAGGCAGCGGTTTATATCAACAGAAGAGTATTTTTTCTGTTGTGTATAAATGCCACGTGTTTCTACTACCCTGAAGAAGACATTGCTCATGCATCAACATGGCCAACATTTTATATTACGGACTTTCTTCCAACACTTTGTGCAGGTAAATCAAAAGCAGATGAAATTCTAAACACTGCTAGCTGTCTTTGATTAAACGTTATTTCAAGTTTCTCAGCACTTTGTAGGATCAAGAACATAGAGCATCAAAGCTGACTCTGGCATGAAGAGTCAGAAACGTCCATAATGTAAGATACCATGGAAGGTTTTTCTGCCTCAAAACCCTTCTGGAATCTGCAGTCATTTGAATCTTCCATAGCAGGGTGAGATTGAATCATGAGTTGGTTTTGCCGCATGTCAAGGACTTCTGGTCTAGTTGTTATTAGGGTCTGTAGCTAACTTATATCCAGTATACAATAGATAAAATACATCCCTCTCCTCTTGAAAAATAACATCAGTTACAGTATTGATTTTCCTCTAGCACTGTTGTATTGATAAAACACAATGTTTCCAAACAAGCTCTGCTATGCTCTAATTGGTGTATGGAACCAAAATCTTTGAATTAGGGTTCATTAAAGCCAGTCAGTTGTTTCTGAACTGCAATAATGAAAGTTTATTTTTTAAAAGACTATTTACACTCCTGTCTCAAACTCAGTAGGACAATAATCCCATGCATGTTGCAGCCTCCACATATTGAGCACAAGATTAATAGTAATGACTTTATTCTAACACCAGATTATCTCTGCTATTACTCAGAAGTCTTCTGAATTACAGTTCATGCTGTGCCACAACAGAGAGGCTTCATTGATGTTCTGGACAGGGATCATCCTCTTCATAGATTTCAGCATAGCAGACTGAGCATATTAGGGGATTCCTATACCTTGCCTGGCATGGTATGGTTTTGGTTGTGTTTCTATAAACTGACTGTAGACACTCCTTTCCTTTAGAAGTAGTTGCTCAGTAGCAGGTTGTTGGGTTTTGGTTGTTTTGGGTTACTTTTAATCTGCTTAAAAGCCTATGTTGCTTTGGCATCAAAATTGTCACCAAGTAATAAGAAATCCTTAGGGAATATTATTATATGACAATGATCACAGTGCTGCTTGTGCCATTCAAAACCATATGAATGAATTTCAGCTGTAAATTAAGACATTTAAATCTAAGCATATATATGTAGGTGTCTATGTGACAGCTATGGCATCTAAGCTCCCTTATACAATGTTTATAACCATTAGAGACCTACTCAATTCTGGGAACAGAGCTCATGGACACGGACAGTGGTACCTAAGGCTTGATCCTGTTGTCCAAATACAGGCAGAAGGGTGCTGGGTTCCTCTATCATGTCTGCCACCGCTGTGTGGATCTCTCAGATACCCCAGGGTATCCCTTAATTAGACATATGTTTAGGCAGCTGGATACCACTGACAGTGGCTGGTCTGCTTTTACAACCTTCCTGGTCACTAGCGCTACCATAAGCATAGAAAGTGTCCAGGTGAAACTGTTCAGAGCTGGAGTCTCTAGAAACCTCAGAGATAATAGCTATGAAAAGCCATTATTGAACTACATCAGAACATGCCATATTATTCAGCAGAAATGTGCTCTGGAAAACAAAGGATACCCTTGTATCTTCTTAAGGGCAGAAGGATAGTTATATTCTTATGTAAGGATTAAGATGGGAGAAATGGGAGGAGGGAGAGAGAGAGAGAGATGGAGGAGGTGGAGTGAGAAGGAAGGAAAAAAAGGAAAACAGAATGGAAGCAAAAGTGACTAAAAATGACTCAAACTACTCTACAGGAAAATGAAGCTGCTTTTCCTCTCATTTTGCTTTTTAGATAGGTTGTGATTGTTGTTCGCTAAATATTTTAGGTAGATGGTTTCTGCTAGAGTTTTTTCCTGTTCTTCTAGCTCTAACTTGGAGTTACAAAAATAATACTAGGAGCCATAAGAAAGTTTGCAAACGGTCACAAATACAATGCTTGTTGTGGCCCATCAGGATCATTTTTTTCCAAGGACAACCAATTCCTGCTGGCATTTTCTGCAAAACTGACCACTTATTTTGTTGCATACACAAAAGCTAAACTCTGAGAAGAGAACCTGGGGCCTTAAACGCGCTAACCTGAATCCACTGCAATCAGTTGTGAATCTCCCCTGGATTTCATTGGGAACAGGATTTGACCTTGAGAAAATAGCTCTGCGTGAAAAAAAGTCCATCACTTAATACAGTGTTATGGGGTATTTTATTCCAAAAATATGTGCTGTATTCATACCACCTAAAAGGAAAGCAAACTTTTTTTGCTTGGCATAGTATTTCAAATGCATATCCACGCATATCCACATGGGAAAAAACACTTAGGAGCCGTGAATCACATTTTGCATCAAAGCCTGTAAAAGGTGGGGGGAGGCTGAGCCTTCCTGGACCTGCTGCTAGCAGCTCTCATATTTCTGTAAAGTGTAATCAGTTGTGGCACCAGCAGCACGAGAGCCGGATGTCGGTGCTGGCAAAGGAGTTCCTGTTGTGCCTTACAACTGGCTAAGCATCTGAAGGGCAAAAGGAATCCTTTTGTTTTAAATATAAAACATTTATTTTAAACTTTAAATGTGGAAGCTGTTCTTCTGAGAAAGATATTAAAACTGGTAGTAGTATGGTTTATGATCTGTCACTGAGGAACCTTGTTACTTTCCTGTAGTACAGTATGTTCAGGATAAAAAAGAATACTTTGCTGTTTCAGTTCTTTGTGAAGCAATGTTTTAGGGCCATCAATTACCTTGGTGATATTTCGTTTGTGCTGTCTGTAGGAAAAAGGGTACCTTTGCATGAAATACTGGATGGCCAAAGGCAAACCACAAAAA
This sequence comes from Gavia stellata, assembly GCF_030936135.1. Taxonomy (NCBI): domain Eukaryota; kingdom Metazoa; phylum Chordata; class Aves; order Gaviiformes; family Gaviidae; genus Gavia; species Gavia stellata. The sequence continues at coordinate 12,796,728 of NC_082597.1, read as the reverse complement.
GAAATCAAGGGGCTGGGGTGGGATTTGAAGAAGGATTTCGAAAGGGAAATCTGTGTATTTAACTTAGGAGGTGATGAAACATTAAACCAATTTCTAAGTCTTTGATGAGTGGACTTTCTAAGTCTTGGATGAGGTGGGGAAGGAGTATTCAGGGCAGCGCTCAGCAGAACAGCTGAGAACAGATAGAGTTGTACAGAGAAGGAAAGGGGTGTGGTAAAACATGAAAAAAGAAAACTTTCTCTGAGTGAGAAGCACTGGTCTATAGAATAGTCTCCGATGACAGTGACATAGATACTATATTTTGAACTCTTTATTAACATTACTTTATGTTAGAGTAGTGAGCAGTCTCTAAATGAGATCAAGGTTTTTCATACTGAGCCATAGCTGAAAGCAAAGTATGTCGTGAGATAATCCCTCCCTTGGAAACCGAATGAGATTGATAAGGCAGATAAAAAATGAGAAGAAAAGTAAAGCCGGCAGAAACTTTGCTAAGGTTACAACCCAAGTCAGTGATAGATTTACTTATTTATTACTAATTTATCTAATGAGATAAAGCCATGACACATGGACTTTAGAATTATAGCCATGCACTAAGAGGAGGTGAGCTGAACAACCCTTCCATCTGGAAAACTGTCCCATTTGCTACAATTATTTCACATGAACAAGCAGAGTAAGCAGTGGCATTTTGAGTGTATTGTAAGTTATTAGCATTTACTTCATAATCAGAACTGTGTTAGACATTAACTCTGAATATTGTAAGCTCCTCTTAACAACTTGCAGCTGGTAAATACATTTCCCTCATTGTTTCCTATTGCTGAAAAATGCATGAAATTGAAGTTAAGAGAACAGTCCCTCTAGTGAGGATTGCATCAGTCTAGTCAAGGCACTGCAACAACCTCATGTTTTATGTAGATTATCAGGCCTTTAATAAGCATACACTTATTTGGGAAGATCTTATGATGCTTAAAAATTTTTAGGAAGCCTGGGAAGCCTTAACAGTCCTGCAGATCTCTGTGACTGCAGAGAGAAAGGCTCTGTCTCGCAGGGATGCCGTGTGTGACAATCAGAATTACCAGCAGATTTACATGCTAACACTGGACTCTCAGAAACATAGTCTTTAGCAGTACCCAATAAATTGTATCAACACAGTTTTCACATGCTGGAAGAAGATGCATTAAGTAATACACCTCACATTTTGCTGATTTTTTGCACTCATTACTGAGATGAGATAAAATAATATTTAAGAAGAGATTTGCACAGAAGAGAAATAGTGTTAGCAGGTTTAGATAACCCTGTGGCAGAATAGTGCAAGAGCAGGATATATTTTTATGCACAAAAATATTTATTTTTAATAATGACTGTTTCTCAGGAAAAAAGGATTACACATATGCTTAACATTACACAGGTAAGTAGTTCTTATTGGGTTTGGTCTTAATTTCCTTTTCTTTATATTTTACCCTCTTTTTCTCTCTTTTCTGTGTCTAATTTCCCATTTGTCTTTTCTGTCCTTTCTAAGAGTATTTTCTCCCTGTACCTTCCTTCTGCCTGTCAGGTCTTGACTCTGTCAGGTTCTTCCCAGTAACCAGGAAAGGAAATCTGCACAACAAAGATCAATGAGTTTTAAATGAAAGAGGGTGTTGGTGTGGCGTTCATCACACATTTACACACCTATAATACACTTCTACAAAAAAGAAACCTATAAATCTGTGTTCCATAAAATCACCTTTCAGGTTTTAAGACAGTTGAAGATAGCCAACAAACATATTAGAAGAATGAAACCCATAAATCTAGATAAATTGTCATTCAGTAGGACTGTCTTCAGTTTCTTGGGTACACAAAAAAAAAATGCTTTATGCTTTCCTTTTTTCACTGTATTTGCCATCTTTTATTTGACTGCAGCTCCTAAAATATGCTAGGCATTGTGCAGATACAGAGGCACAGATTCTGCTGCTATGTATGTGCTGTCTAAGCAGATGAGAGAGAAGCAACACTCCAGTTAAACCCTTGTCAATATTTCCTTCATTCTCCCAAATTATTTCTCCTGACTGTCCCTTCTCTCTAAGTGCAAAATGTCCCTGGACAAATATTTAAGGGTATTTTGCTTTCCTTCACCTCAGATCACCATCTGGCAGATTTCTGTTCAGCAAGACTCTGTGGGAGAGGACAAACAGTCAGATGGGAACTGGCACACTAATGGTTCTGCCTAAAAGGCAGGGACTTACCCATCCTTCTCTTCTATATTCTTCCCTTACTGTTTCCTATCCTGGCGACCACCTTCATTCATTGCTTACATTCTTCCATTTCTCACAGCACCTGCTGATTTGCCATTTTTCTCTTTCCTCTTTTTTTTAGCTTTCACAGCTGACATGAAGCCATTTTGTTTTCTCTTTTGATCACTCTTTGTTTCCTCCTTTCTCTAGCTGCAGGCTCCTGTGATGCTGGTGAATCCTGCAGCACGTTTTCTCAGAGGAGACCAGGATCAGCACGAGAAGACATGGGCTTCCCTGCAGTTTGGCAGCTGACAGCAATCACAGCATGTTCTGTCTGCCTAAGTAGTTTCCAGTTCTTATTTGGGGCTACATTTAGCAGTGATCAATTTTTTGTAATTGTAATTCAGGCTTTTAAAAATCATGTGGTGTTAGTAATCATAAATGCTACTCTTTTCTTTCCCTTCCAGTGTTCATGGCTTTAGTTTTAACATTTTCCAGCTCTTCAGGTGACAAAGAAATATTCACATTATGAAAAATTTAAAGTCACAGGAGAACTAGGACTTTCAGGAGAATCTGCAAAGACTATGAAACTGCATGAAAAGACCCAAGGAGTTTGTGACTCAGAGCTGGGTGCAGAAGAACCAGCAGCCAATACTGCAGCTCCAGCTGCATGCACTTGAGGGCTGGAGTTCAGGGAGATTAAACCCTCGTGAGAAACACATGCCCTATATACCTCTCCTGAGTGGTTGGGCCTAATAAGAGATATTGACATCTCTGAAAAGACAGCAAATGTACAGAAAGCAAGTTAAAAAGCACTCATATGTCTGTGCATAAAGGTTACAGCTGATACGCCTGCAGTAATGTAAGTCCAGCTGGCTTAGATATCAATAGCAGAATACTTACAGCAACACAATATTTGGCAAACACTTATATAGCTGCACTGAAGTCTCAGGCATCATTGCTCTTGGTATCTAAGACAACTAACTTAGAGCTAATTATCTCTCTGTGTGCTACAGTCACACTCTGACTGAAAGAAGTCATCCATCAGAAGATGCTCGGTATGTCACACGAATCTTCAATGGACTATTCAAAATGCTGCCCGCTGTTCTACCAGACACCTGCTCCTCCTCACTGATCTGAACTAGGATCCATGGGCATCAGGGAGGCTGAGGTGGAATATCCTTCTCCCCCACGCCCCCATCTGTGTTTAGGATGGAAATTCCACTTCGTTGTTGTGTGCTTCATGGGGCAGTGGTGCGCAACCCTGTGAGAGGCAGCTGTGGGGAAGGATGGGTGGCAATTCCTGTGCAGCATCCTTTGCACTGTAGCTATGCAGAAACTGTTCTTTTTGCATGGTTCACCAAAATGCAGAAAACTTGTAAAATATGCTGCTGTCTCAGTATTATTTATGTGCAAACTCAGAAGGAATGTGATGAGCTCCACTGGGAAAGAGCAAAACTAGGTAAACAGGCAACACCACTGGAGATGAAATTGAACTTTGACAAGTGCAATATAATGCACATCGAAAGGAATGATTTAAGTTATAAGTACACACAGATGGTCCCTGAATTAGCTGCAGTCTCATGTAACAATTGGATTTTGCAGCAAACAGCTCCCAGTCTGCTCAGAGAATGGGAAAGTAAAAGCATTTATGTACATTAAGGAAGAAAGAAAATGACGTATTCAAAATCAGTGCTTGTACATACATGTAGATACATGGCAATGATTTCCAAAGTGTTTAGATCACTTAGATCCATAATCAGACTATTTTTCCACATCACCTAAAGTGAGATTAGAAAGTCTGTAGGTAATTAATTCCATGGGAATATGGGAGAACTGTTACTTGCCAACATCCATAAGCACCAGCATGCTTGCTCCCAGCCCTCATCAGCTGAAAATGCAATGAAGACCAGATCGCCTTTATGGGTAAGCATTACTACCTCTGTCTCCCACGTTTGCAGAAAACCAATTTAAATTAATGGTCTGGTATTATAAGTCTGAACTTGGGGTTTCCCAATGCAGGGCTGTGTCTGGGTATGCTTCAGACCACTCCCATCCTGGGCTCCATTTTGCGCTGGTTCTAGGCAGCTCCTTGCTGAGTGTGTGGGAAGCTGAATTGCGCTGTTAGGAAATACGTGCTTTATATAGGCTACAGAGACAGGTGCCATCTTAAAGCTTTTGGGAATTTCCTTCAGAGTTAGATGTCCCCGTGTTTGGATAGGGATCCTGAATATTTAAGGCAGATGAAATGAATCAGTCTTTTGGACCAAATACTTGTTGTTTATACATCTGTAAACAGTAATTTGAACACTACAGAGTTCGCATGCTACTGAATCAGCAAGGGGTATGTGGCTCAGTATCCCTGAAGATCTGAACCTGGTAAAAACCCTGAGTCATGAGCTTTAACTAAGACTTTTTTAAGACTGGAATTCTCCTCAAGGAAACACATTTCAAATGGTCAGAGCTACTGTGAAAGCCGAAAAGTTGCGGCCAGTGAATGGCTGCAGATACTTAAGTCCTCGATATAGCTGGAACATTAACAGAAGACCATCATGGCTCAAGAACAAATGACAAATATGACTCATTACAACTGAGAGATCAGCTTTCAGCAAAAATCCATTCAAATCAATAATCATAAATAAATGAGCAGAAAATGTATGAAAATAATTTGTACCATGCAGCACACACATAACTAAAGATGTGTGCTCCCCTTCTGAAGTCACAGGTTTATTTTTATAAGTGCTTCAAATCTGCAAAGTTAATCTGTAGCAAAGTATGAGTAACAGCTTTCAAACAGGAATAATTAGACAAAATAATAGTAAGTTGCACCATAGGTCTTTATTTGAAAATTAAATTAAAACCCCACCACATCTAAATTCCCTCACTAGTGCATTTACTCCCCAGTAATTCTCAAGTAAGCTGAGTTAATGTTCCAATAAAACATTCAGGCATAGTGAAGCTGAAAAGCATACACAGCACAAAGCATTTTTTAACAGCCAAAAATGTATTGCATACAGTTAAAAATGGGAGATGCAGTTTAACTGTACATACAGATATGGTATCCGGTAGCAGAAACCTGTATCTGTACAGCTAAAGTCCAGGAAGGCCAAAAACTCATCAGTAACACATTTGGCATGGCAGCTCCACGCTGTTGTGCGTGGAAATGAGCTGCATTGGCAAGGTGATGTGGTGCTTTTCAGTAAGCTCACATTTTGATGGCATCACGATGTTACTTCTCAGGAGCCTCAATGGACTTGCTTTGATATTTTAATGAGATTGTATATTAGGATAGCTATCTGCTTACCTGCAAATAACTATGTATGCTGCTGTCTGCCGATCACAATAGTGCCTTCATTCCTTCACATTTGCAGTAAAACTTCTTTCCAATGTAATCTCAAGGAACAGTGATTTTATATTAACTTAAATGGGGCCTGCTAAATATATATGAATACTGTTCTGCCTCCCCAGGTCTGTGTGTTAATCGCAGCATGACTGCAAATATATCTCAAGAAATAAAAACATAAAGTTGTATGTTATACAATGGATGGGGAGAAAAATGTTGCTGTTACTCATATGCTTCATGCTGTATATCAGCTGGCAAAACTTGCATAAACTGGACAGTTGAAAACAATATGAGCCTGAATACTTCATTTTGTTCACTAACTCACATATACATTAAAAAAAAAAAAAAAGCATATGTACAAAACCAAGCTATTCCTAAAAACACAGAAAAATGAACACCAAAACATAGCAAAAGTCCAGCTCAATGTACTCTCTTACTGGCAAGCTCAGCAATTCAGGAGCTCAAATACACTATTGCTTCCAAGGTTTCCCACCCTTCTAATTTCCTACACTTCCCTCCCCTATTTAAAAAAGTCTTGGGACAGAAAATGAGGTTTTCAGCCCTGCAAGTCACCAGGGACGGGGTGAGCCAAAGAGGAGAGGGAGTTGCTGGGTGGTGGGGCTCCTACAGTGAATGTCCAAGCAGCCACTTCTCACCCATGCCTGGGAAACGATAAACACAGGTTAGGCTTCTGTTACTAAGGCAAAAAGGCACAGTCTTGCTCACAAAAGTAGTTCTTAACTTGAACAGTTGCAACTTGACTTTGGAAATAGGATTTTCAAGTGAATGAGTTCTGACGGGCTTTGGAAGAAAACTAAGTGAGCAGAAAATTTTTTTGGAAGCCCTGTTCTTGGGAGGGTTTCGACTCTATAGCAGGTCAGCACATAGTCACTATGTAGGGGGGGTTATACAGGGTGACTATATCCCAGCACAATGCTGTCAATATGAAACTATAACTAATAAAGCAGCAGAGAAACACAGCCCATGCGTTTGCTTGCTCTCACATTCCTGGCATGCAATGGCCAAGTGCAAACAGGCAGCCACTGGAAATGGCTGAGCTTCCAAACTCAGTTTGGAAACTAACTCAGTTTTGGAAAACAAACACAGTTTTCCCTGTGCTCAGAGCCAGGTGACCTCAGGGCTGCTCTGACCTGGTGGCCACAGGCTGCATGGGTGTCCAGCTGTGCATCTAAATGGTTTCTGGACCAGAGCTGGATTGTGCTGCCCTTGGTGGTGAATGTGAACACTATCATGGTACCATCGGTGCCTGCCTCAGTGTCTCACTTCTTCTTTACCAATACAGTTGTGGAAAGGCCACAGTGTGCTCCATCTGAATCTTGGTCACCAAATACTCTGTCATTGGAAGCTAGTTTTTCCTGGTTCACAGCCTTGCCTTACTGTTTTTTGGTTACCTTCATCCCTTCCAGAGAGAAGGGGGAGTCAGCAACGATCCCACTTTCTATCTTTGAAACTGCAGTGCTACAGCAAAGAAACATCCCCCAGGTGCTCCATCATTCCCGGGCTAGGGCTACACACAGCCCTGTTCCAGAGGTTAATTCTGTTTGTTAAATGAAGTGTTAGAAAGGAGAAAAATATATTATCTGACATGGCAAAAAATAAAGTGGGTCTTTCCAAAGTTGAATGATGTAAACTGGGGACTATATGCATTAAATACACAGATGAGTCTATGAGGAACTGCAGGACAGAGAGTTTTGACAAGCTGCATAAATGCTTTCATCTAGAAATGAGACTGTGACTGAATATAGTTGGCTGAGCATGAAACCTCAGCAGCCGCAGCACTTGCAGTGGCACTTAAAGGCAAAACATCATATCTGAATGAGAAAACCACCTAAAAGAAAGTTACCTATGTAAGCTAGAACATGACACTCTGAGGGAAAAAATGAAAACCCAAACCAACTCAACACAATGCCAATATAAATACAATTTAGTCCATGTTTTAGATGAATAAATGCAACAATTTATAAATTGGTCCTTTGATACGAAGCAGCATTTAGAAAAAAATAATAATTTAAAATAATGCTACAGTTAAATAGGTCTCTAACCTTCAAAATTGCATAACAACAAATAAACACACTTGATAACACCCTTAGAAATATGCACTGCTGAGATTGTTCTGTTTATTGCTTTTCAACAGGGCTATGCAAGTCCTCAAAAAATTTTTATAATATGGAAGCCATATCCAGCTATGTGAGAAAAATGATGAGAAAAAAATTCTTATCCTCTTCTGTTTCTGTTGGTAACCCTGGATTTTGTTCTCTGGATGCTCCCGGATTATTGCCTTTAGTACTGATGTCATTTAATACACTCAGGCTACCAGCAGATCTTGGTTCTTTACATGCCAAGTCAAATAAATTCAGCTGCTATGCCCAAAAGATAAAACTACTTGTACATTTGTCATCAGATAGCACTTCTGAGATCCATTAATATGGAACATGAGTCTCTTCTCCATTAATGCTGAAGGGCTTATTAGAAATTGAATTCCTACAGTAGCAGACACTGGACTTTTCCTTTGAAAAAGAAAGTTTATTATTAAGACCTTCACATTAGAAGCTAAAAGTATTTATAATATACTTTGGGCTTACTTTCATAAAGTTCTCCTGAAATGCTGACACAGAACTTCTCATCCAGAAATGAAACTTAGCTAATCAAGAAATAAAATAGCATTCACTCTCTTTTTTATAGAAGATGAGTTTTAATTGCTGATAGCTTTTGGATTTCCTTTTTCACCTGATATTATTTATGTTTTGAATTTTGTTACATTTTTATGAAGTTGTTAAGGGTTTTTTTTCCTGCTTTAGTTCCACTATTTGTGAGCTGAAATGTGAACTACTTAAAGACAAACATTTACTTTTTTAAAAAAAGTTTCTCATGGAGAAAAAATTTTATATAAATGTTAGCAGAGAAAGGATTATTGAAAAAATGTAAGAAAATATGACTTTATATCAAATATGAGTATTATGTTAAAGAGATAACTGTCAAATAATTTCAGGATTTATTTCTGATGCTAAAAATTGGATGCTAAAAAATATACAAAGCACTAGCTTCAGAATAGATTTTAATATTTATGGTATTTTTGAAATGTAATCAAGAAGGTTTTGTACAAAAAAAATGGGAAGAAAACCGCAGAATCTAACAGGCAGTTCATCAAAATGCTGAGACAAAAAGTCTCAACACTATTGTATGTGACATACTATAAAGATAGATAGTGAAGCAGAACAGTTGATATGCACTCATAAAAATGAGAGGACTTTTAACAAAGGTTATAGAAGTCTCACAAAGAATAGAGAGTGAACCTGAAAAATGGCAATGATGACACATTCCCAACAAAGCCAGGACAGTAATCAAATAGACCAGTGGCTTTTATAGGTAATACCATTTATGACTTTAGCTGAATGGCCTGAAGTTGAATATATGGCGTTGCTGATATTAGTTGAATTCAGCTTCTTGCGGGATTATCCCAGATCTGACTGGTACATATAGGAAAAACAATATTTATCCTGTGAAATAAAATTAATGAGGTGATCGAGGACCTGTTGGACCTGTTGGAGTGAGTCCAGAGGAGGGCCACGAAGATGATCAGGGGGTTGGAACACCTCTCCTACGAGGACAGGATGAGAGAGTTGGGGTTGTTCAGCCTGGAGAACAGAAGGCTCCAGGGAGACCTTCTAGCAGCCTTCCAGTACCTGAAGGGGGCCTAGAAGAAAGCTGGAGAGGGACTTTTTACAAGGGCATGTAGTGGTAGAACAAGGGATAATGGCTTTAAGCTGAAAGAGGGTAGATTTAGATTGGACATTAGGAAGACATTCTTCAGCATGAGGGTGGTGAGGCACTGGAACAGGTTGCCCAGAAAAGCTGTGGATGCCCCAACTCTGGAAGTGTTCAGGGTCAGGTTGGACGGGGCTTTGAGCAACCTGGTCTAGTGGAAGGTGTCCCTGCCCATGGCAGGGCGGTTGGAACTCGATGATCTTTAAGGCCCCTTCCAACCCAAACCATTCCATGATTCTATGACTGACTTGAACAGCTGAGTTCTGCTGTAAGGTTGAAGAAAACGGTCCACATAGAATTGTAATGACTCTGGGACTCCAGCTGGCTGGACATTGAGATGCTGCAGTTCTTTCCAAGGTGCTGGTTTAGAAGAGGCCAATGGACTTGTATGCTGTAACATTTGTGAGTAGCCTTTTAGTAGGTCTGTGAAGTTCTGATATCTTAGTGAAAGCAGTGAGAAGCCCCTTCTGTAGTACCTTCCGCACACATGAACAATATTTTTGTTATCAAAGTCTGTGAGTTAGAGTGCCTATGTGTAATGCTGCACAGTTTAATTTCCCTTGTTCTTTCCTGAATTCTTATTATTTTTATTATAAAGTATTTCAGGGGAGGCAGTTAGTATTGTAAATATTCCATACATATGTCCACACTCTTGCTTTTTTACAAAGTCTTTATGTTGGTCACATTATTTAGTCTTATGTTTTGCAAAAGGATTATTTACATGATCAGAATATTACTATCAAAATATGCATTTTTTACAGGAAAAAAGAAGTGTTGCCATGTATATCAAAGATTTATATGTAAGGTCTGAGATCCTGAACACATGGACAGATATACTTATAGGAATTCTTTAAACAGTAGTAAAGGCAATTGCCATAGCAGGGATGCTCTATAGACAAATTTGCTGTGAAGACACGGTAGATGCAGTTTTCTGTGAGTAGGCAGTGAAATCAGACACAATACAAGCTATAATGGCATGGGGGTCCTTGAACAAAACAGAAGCCTGTTGAGGAAGGAAATCCTCAAGACTAAGCCTGTCCATCCTGTCCCCACATTGTGAAGGCATCATTAAACTCAGAGCATTACTATTCAGAGCAAATCTATGTAAAAAGGAATATGAGCTAAATCTTAAGAAAATTATAGTGTAGGCACAACCACAAACTGCATATGCAGAGGATGAGAAGCAGTAAGAGGCTGCTGTGTCTGGATCAAGAGCTGGCAATACAGGAAGGAAGTCTATTGACAGGCAAATTAAGTCAGGTTGCTAGGGACAGATAAGTAGAAATAAGCATCCATGGACAATAGCAGAAAGCACAAAAAAAGAGTACAAAATGAGGTACGGCTTGCAAGGGGAGTTAAGATGGACAAGAAAACATTCTGTAAGCAGCTTAAGAGAGAAAGGAAGAACCCAGGGAAGAGTTGGTTGGCTACTGTGTGGGGAAGACGAACACATCAATGTATCGAGGTGGTGCAAGTGTTTTTTTTAAGAGCAGTCTTCACAAAACAGAGTCAGCTGTGGTCAGACAGCTGACACAATTAGGATAGAAAAAAATGTAAACTCAAGCTGTATGAAAATACAGATTAAAGAGTACTTACATTTGGCAGACATTTAAAATTGTTGAGTATTTGAACCATGAGATGTTAAATGGGAGACATCACAATCAGTAAGGCCTCACACCCTAAGTCTTAGTTGTTCTCTTTCAAACACAGCAGAAGAAAAAACAAAGTATTATCTAACCATTATTTTTCATTTCAGCACTTGGAAAAATACAGGATCACATAAAAAATCTATATATTTTCTGTAGAATATGGCAAGGCAAGTAGCAGCCAAGCATGACTTTATGAAGAAAAGTCATGTCCGGTGATTGAGTACTTTGTGGCCTCCTGGATTTAGTAGAACATCTCAGAAAGGATTTAGTAGAACAAAGCTGATCAAAAGTTCAAAAAACTTCTATAAAAGAAGACGATTAACAGAGCAGAACAATTAGATTGGAAAAGAGATGATTTAGGCAGTTTGGATAAAAGTCTATAAATTCCTGAAGAAAGTAAATAGGAATTGATTATTCACTGTTTCTCACGATCCAACAACAGCAGGGCAGCCAAGAAAATAATGTGTAATAGGTTTAAAACAATAAAAGGAAAGCCTTTTTCAGAGAGTACATCACTGAACTGTGGAACATAATGACATAATGCACTGTAGAGACCAAATGGGATTGGTTAAATTCATGGAGGGTTTACCTACCAGTGAGTACTAAACATAATGAATAGTAAGAAAAGTTGTAGAGAGTCTAGAGGGGAAAAACCAACATGACCAGGGATCTTGAAAAACTAACCTAAGAAGAAAAATTGGAGAAATTAGTGTTGTTCATGCTGCTATTCTTCTTGTTAGGTATTACAGAAGAAATACCTGGCAGGAGATCCGATTGTCTCAGATAATCCTCTTCAATATGGTATTTTTCAAATAGTTTCTGTGTTATTCTTCTAGTTCACTGTTAAGTACAATTCTGGACTCGGTACAGAGTCATGATGGACTTTGCTACGAATTTTTTGAATTTTGAAAATTTTTTTTCTGTTTCCTATCCAGTTCTTCATCCATGAAAAATTCTTTACCTTTTATCCTAAAGACATTTTTCTAATGATTTAAATACTGTTGACCCCTCTTTATCCAACACTTCAGTCACTTGTTATTAATTTGCTTCTCATTAAAAAAATATTAGTATTATATTTTTGTAGCATTCACATAGTTTATCCGCTTCCTTTGACATGTGAATAAGAAGAACTCATAACTGTTTAGGACACACTGCACATACTTAGCTCTTCACCTCTGCTACAGAAATTAGCAGAACTGTGAGAGGAATAGATAGAAATGTAAGCAATCATAGATCCAGGTCACATAACCTGCTAGGAGATGCTGAATAAAGTAGAACTGTTTATCATAATGGAATTATAATGGAGATGTAGTAAAAAATTGAGAGATTCTGGTAACACTCCTGAAATATATGAAAAGCTGCTGCAAAGAGAAAAGCTGTTCTCCATGTCTCTGAAGAATAAGAATAATATGTAGGCTGGGTGTTAGGGGAAGGGTTTTCCTGGTAATACAGCAAAAGAGTGGAATACATTGGTTGCAGAGGGTCAGACTTTTCTACCATTGGAGATGTGTTTGGGAGCAGGCTGGACTCACTGCTGCTGGAGGGAGCACAGAGTCACTCCTGAGGATCTCTCTGGGGTCCTGTAGGCAAAAGTCATTAAAGCTTCCCAGCAGCCTTCCTTCATTAAGCCCTGGGGGGAGTACTGTGAATTCTTTCACTCTTCCTTTAGGAAAAAAAAATCTTACTTTTTTGCTAGCCTTCTGGCTATTCTATTTTTTAGAGGAAAGAGGAAACACTGCTATAAGTGATCACATGGGTCATGACCCTCTTTCTATAAAAGTTAATAGGATTTTTGTTTCTTCAGAGGGAGTTGGACCAGAAGCTGAGGTAGCAAGTTTTGAACGTACAGCTACAATGAGCAGTGAACACTATCTAAAAGAAAAGCTGGAATGAATGTGAAGGTCAAGTGGGCAGATTAAAATCAAATGCATCCCCTTGATCTTTTTGTTTCTGGTCCTACAACATGTTCTGCCGTTCCTTTTGTTGCACTGCCTCAGCTTTCTTGAAAAATAGGGAAGGTCGGAGTTCAGTGGTACCTTTGGCAGCAGGACAGGTACTTTCCAGCCAGACCAACCTGGGAGCCTGTGTAGTAGCCCCTGGATTAAGAGAGCAGTAGATGCTGTTGGCCAGCATGCTGTGCTTTGCATTAGACATAGGAAGTTTAAAGGTTTATCTATTGATTTTGGAAATGGTTCAAAAGAAGAGCTCATTAATCATAAACATTCCTTTTTTTCTGACTCTAATTCATAAAATGCTTTTAATAATATGTGTCATGAATTAATCAGTGTCCAGCCCTATTTATTATTAATAACCAAGAGGATTATTTTTGTAACAGCAGGCTCATTATCATGTTACTGGATACGAATTTCCAATGTGGTCTTGTCAGAAGCAGCAAGCAGTCCTGAAGATCTTTTCCTAAGTCATGGTTGTGAAGACAAATTTCAGTTAAAATTTTATTGTTTTAACAGGTACCATTCTTTTAATTATTAAAGTAGGCAGTGACTATAGCTGGTGTTCTGACAAGATTTTCAATAAGAGCGACCAAATCAGCTGGTCTCATTTCCAGTTTAAAATTCAAAATGCATAGCCTGAGAAGTCCAGAAAAGCTAGGATATTTTTTTGAGTTCTTAAATTGCTTTTGAAGAGGCAGAAGTTAGAGGTTTGAAGCATCCCAAGACACTGCAAGGAAGACTTGCAAAATACAGACATGAGTAGAAGTGGGAACCGCATAGAAGAGCAAGTGCAGTAAGTGCCAGCTGTACCCAAAGGTCTGTGTTGCAATGTAAATATTTCCAGCCTGCTTCTGGTATGTGTGTATATACATGTAAGTGCTGTGACCTTAATTCTGCAAGATTTTGCATAGAATACCAAAAAGCCCCAAGGTTCAGGCCTAATTCACAGGCAGGTTGCACAAGTTGGGATAAATGCTTAATACAATTCTCTGCAACATGAAATCTGTGCCCACTCCTTGCATATGCAGCTCATCTTGAGGAAGGGGACTGGGCAGAGATGACCAAAGAAGTTTATAAATATGTGGACTTGTGCTACAGACCTCAATATGATGATGAGGCACTTAGTGGTGTGTAACTGTCCCACTCGTGCTGCTTGGTTCTTACTAATGCAAGACCAGTACCTCTCTCTTCTATGTCTCTTGTGCTTTTATCTTGTATGTGCATGCAGTGTTTTGATTTCTGCACTCTTCAGATAAAACCAAATGCTTTTATGGCTATAATGAATCACAATCACATGAGCAGCCTTATGGCAACAGACTATTGAAATAAAACAGCATTATTATGAAAACATGGGGATGTTAATAACATGAAATACTAATTATCTGCAGTATATTTACTAGGTGTTGACCAGAAATTTTGGCAAATAAATCGCTCAAGCCATAAGATGTGGTGTTTTTCACCAGTTGTCATAGTTTCCATTATATTTGTATCTCAAGCAATAGCATTTATTAATAAGCAGTCAAAATATTATTTTACTTGAAAAGTATGCAGAATGACTGTCAGGTAAGACATGCCTAATGGCTCTCTTGCTGGCTCAGTAAGCTCAAACTCAAGGCCTTTGACAGTACTCTAAGGCTTTTCTTTAACTTCACTAGGTACCAGAAGAGATGTTTCTGCGTCCTTTGAGTCAGCTTCAAACTAGATGCACCGATGTTGGAGAGCTGCCTACCAAAATAATGGTTGCAAAGACAGTTAATCAACTCTGAAATTCTGTCTTGAAACATAAGCTGCTAAAAAAAAAAGTCTGAAAAGCAACTGCTAGCAACAGTTTCTGAGTCTCTCTGCTTGTTTGCTTTTTAATATAGTTCATTACATCATTCGGTGAAATCCAGAAAGTGAGGAAGGAAGTGATAATTCTCAGAAGTGAACAGAGCTCAGTAACTGCTCCAAGACAGCCATAAAGAAATAACAGAGATTAAATAAAAAGTTGCCCTAAGTATTGGTCTCACTCTTCCAAGCTCTGCAGGTTTTCCAGTCTATTAAGTAAATGTGAGGTTGAGACAACGCACTGCTGCCAGGACCTATCCTTCCTGGGGATGAGAGGGAGCAAAGCTTTCCAAAATGCTGCCCAGTGTCCGCAGTATGCCCAAGGCAAGGTAGCAATTGTGCCTTTAACCAGTGCTGGAGTGTTTGTTTGACACCGCTTCTCTGTTCTTTGTCAAATAACCTACTGAAGGGCTAAGAGGAGCTGAAGTAGCTGTTTCAAACTCTGCACGATGTACCTGTTTTCATGTCTTCAATGATGATAATTATGGATTGTTGCTTCCCAAATGTATGCCTACAGAAGCTTACATCTGACTGGATGTATATAATACAGAATACCTTTTAGTTACTAAGAGAATAAATATCCGGTAGAAACATGTCTGCAGTGAAGCCAGCAAGCATTATGTTGCATTCTTGCGGTGATGTTAGTTGGGAGCCCAGAGGGCAAAGTGGAGCTGTAAAGCCACTTATGGTTGTAAGTCTAACAGCGGGCACAGACTGAACCTGAGGCCATGCAGTGTGCAGCAACAATGGGCCAGTTTTGCGGCTGATATCCACTGATGTGACATCAGTTGACTTCAGCGGAGCTAGGCCAGTTTATATCAGCTAAGGATTTAGCTAAGAGGTGGTTTTCTGTATCAGTCTTTATTTCATCAACTGATATCAGCTATAGTTTTGTGTCTGCTCTGTCTCTGAACTCATTCATTGCTCACATGGCAGCAATACGATCACTTCGCTCTCACCTCTAGGTATGGCTGAGGTATGACTGATGACTGATGGCACCTTTTATTGTCGCTCCAACTGTATAAGCTAGGAGCAGTAAGCTGACCATAATCCACTGTGGAACACTGTAACTTATCTTCCCTGAAGGAGAATTTAGATTGGCAAGCAGCCATCACCTAAGTTTGGGAATATGGTCAAGACTCCCAAGATAGGATTTTATATTTTCTTCAGGGAATACATTTTATTCTTCACCTCTCCCAGCTATTTGGTGGGAATAAGAAAAGATGTCAAGTCAGTAATAAAAGAAAAATAAAGTATTACTGAACACATGCTTATTCCTGGTAATATTGTGCCATTTATTTTAAAAGCCAGGGGACTCATTTATACTTGGTTTAAATTAGTAGAACCACAGGACTGATTCAGCCCTCATTAAAATGAATGGGAGTCTTACCATGAACTTCACTGGAGGCTGGAGCAGGCTATTAGGTGGTATATATGGTCCTTTTGAAAGAATCAGAAAGAAAATGGTTCAAATTCCTTTCACTGCATGTTCTTAAACAACTTACCTATTACTTTAATGCAATGGGTCAAAGCATCAAAGGAAAGTATTTTTGTGACAGCATGAACAATTTGAATTTAAGGATTGCACTGTATTAGATGAATTAAGTGGAAAATTACTGTAGTAATCATAGTGGTCTGAAATCAAACCTGGTAAGAAGACTCACATGCTATTTCTCATTTCTAATATAGACTCGTTATTCAATGTTGGTAAAGCTGTTCTTCATCTCCATTACATTAGCTGGGAAACACTGACAGTGGTAGCTAATAATTTACTTCAGAGATGTAAAGTTTAAAGTTTGCAGAAGGTTATGAAGATTTGTGAGGGAATATTTCATCCTATGACAAAGACACTGTACTTAGCCACGCTGATTTATTCCATCAGTCCTTAGCACATAGGTTTCTGGACCAAGGTCAGAAAAGTAAGTGGTCCACAAGGCTGTCTTTCTACCTTTGTGCCACTTGCATCGCTCACCCATTTCCAGGCTTCTGGTGGTGCTCAGAATTACTCTAAATGATTGTCTTTTACCTTTTCTTTATACTTGTTCACAGGTTATTCCTTCTTGGGACTGAAACTAGGAGTCATATGTTAATGTTGCAAGTCATTAGAAGTCAGAATCTCATATAAAAGACCCTTATCTCAAGAGATTTACATTTGAGAAGGCTCAAGAAAAATAAATGTTTCTGGGGCATGATTCATCCCTTCCTAAAATAGTTGTCCGAGATAGACATTCAAAGTGCCTATTTCTCTCCATTGACTAGGGAGGTGGGGCTGACTAGTTCACATTTAAGTATTGCAGAGGTCTAAAATTAAGTAAGATGTTAAGTACAACTTTCTGCACCTATGTGTTTTCAAGACATCCTCACTGAATCTATAAGCTAGGTGAATGTTAAGTTCCCTCTATAAATTAAAAGGTAACTGTTCAAGCAAGGGGAAGCTTCATTATTACTGTGTGAGCTGAAAAAGACATTTGCCCTCAGAACTGTGTGTTTATGCCTCAACAGTTGTTGCTTGTGCTTTGTACATAACAGCAAATGTCTCACCTGGAGTTACTTAGGACTGCATTGTGCTCATTATGCACCTTTCATGTGTGTTTTTAATAGCTGAGACCCTTCTGATGACCCTCAGAGAATGGTGCAGCTGCTAGTACCAGAAATATAGCAGTTTTCTTCTCCTTTCCTGTTTTTATTGCTAAATTTAGATTAGCAGATTTGGCTTATTGTCCAAAGAATATTAAAAAATGCACCCTATGAGTTAATAAAACCAAAGGACTTGAAAGGACATAATTTTGACATGTGTTTTTGGAACTGCATCAGAGTCTGTTACAGCTAAGTTCAGATGAATAATTTACTCTTCTTTGTTCATTGCACTAGTAATTGTAGAAAAAGACATTCTTGCATGGTTCAGGTGTGTCTTCCTGCATTGAATTTTGGCTGCCTTTCTGACATATTCTCATACATGCGTACATACACATGCACACACTCATACCATGTGTGTGAGAAACTGCTGGCACCACCATCAACTGCCTCTTGTGCTGCAGTCGCTGAACCAGCAGCTCAGAGATGTGTCTCTTTTTCCCTTGCTGCCTTATTGCTCTTCTCAATCACAACACTTTATAACAGCTCAAATCTTTTTATCTCATAGCCTCCTACTGTAGGAAGCTGTGATTTCTTGCTGGTCAGGGCTCTTATAGTGTGTTATTGCTTAGTTTCCTGAGCTCTATGTTGCATCTGCAAAAAAAATTCACACAAAAACCCCTAAAAACAATTTAAAAGAAATAATCAATAAGAAATAATAAGGTTTGGAAAGTGTAATTCTGAGAATTGAATAGTTTGTTTTATGTATTGCAGATATGTGATATAGTTTGATCTAATCTGGCCTTTGGGACAGCAAAGGTTAAGAAAAAATGAGCAGAGCTGTGTCAGAGAAAGCAAGTGCATGTCCAGACACATCATTAAAGAAAAGTTGTATCAAAGTATTGTATTACTCCATATGAATCTTTGTCCCTCACATTCTCGTCTATTAAGCCAGTCTTTTTATGTTGCTATAAAGGAGTAATGTCCAATAAATCTGAATTATCTAATCTCTCTATATATTTCATTTTCTGCAGGGTTTTTTATTATTATTTTTCTTTGTTCTACACCAGCAAAATATGCTGGAACAGCAGACAAGAATTTCCAGTTTTTCATCAAAATTCCTTTTGATTTCTACCTCCTCCTTAATTTCTTTTGGAAGAAGCAGAAAAGAAATGGGCTTTCCATGAAAAAGCTGCATTTTATTGCAGTCAGGCTACAACATGAGATATTTTTCAGGAAGAAGTATCTCCTTTATGATAATTTTTAAAACTTCATTAAAGTCACATGCAAAACACATCCCTCAGTAGATCTGAAATCCCTTGGTTGGGATTAGGGTACTTTGATTTCTAATTCCAGCTCTGTCACTAACCTTGACAAAGCCATTTGACTGCTTTGTACCTGTATTTATCTGCCCATTCACTGTCTTTTCTGCTTAGATTGTAAGCACTTCAAGATAAAGACAGTTTTTACTATCTATTTTTATAAGTTGCCAGATGGAGCCTGCGTATGTTCCTTTCGGATAAGCAATATGCCCTCTGTGATGATTGTACCCCTATTTCTTCTTGCCCTAGTTTGACATAGGCTCTAGCTACATAAATTAAGAGATTTCAGCAGTTTCTGGGGGTGTTGCTTATGTGGCTGGTGGTTGCTGCTCTGGACTGACACAGGTATTCTTTGTCAGGGCTCATACCATCCTCTTCCCAGGTGGTTTCTCAGGATTTTTGGGTATTTTAAGTCCAGGTGAAGTGCTGCTATGAAAATATACTTGAATATACACATGGATAAGCAAAGGCTCAATTCAGATTTTATGAAACTTATCAAAAATCTTTTCACTGAGTTTAGTGTGTTTTAGGAAAGGGGCATTGAGTGAAAAATCAGAAATGTGGTAAGTTTCTTAAATAAGTTAATCATCTAAGTTCTGTGGAAATGGTGGGAGCGTGTCTAATAATGAAGCTTGATTTTACTTCTTTGCCACAGCTTTTTACTTCCAGCATTAATGTCAAGAAAATTTTTAGTCTCACATTGCAATCATCCACATATTGATTTGAAACTTAATGGCCTATTTCTCCATAGTAAAAATTCCATGGCTATTGTTTTAAGCATTCATTTACTGAGCATATCACAGAGAAACAGAAAAAGAAATGAAAATTCTCAGGAATAAATAGTTAAATGATCAATTACTATTTGTTGATGGGGAATAGGAGAGAATCAGAACATTGTGTGAAAGTCTTCTTTTTGGTGCAGCAGAGAGAAGGATGTTTTGTTTAGTTTCATGTGCCTTTCCCATGAGTACTGATTATATTTTCCAAAGGTGACAAAATTAAAAAAAGAAATGAGATAGCCTGTGAGAGGGGAAGAATTTTAAACCACGAGTATGAATATTGTTTACAGATGCCTGAGAACATCTAGTTCTTTATTTGATCCTTCAGTCCTATGCCCTCTGGAACAAAACATTAAAACTGATTGACTTACCTAACTTTCTCCTGA
Source organism: Gavia stellata (assembly GCF_030936135.1). NCBI lineage: Eukaryota > Metazoa > Chordata > Aves > Gaviiformes > Gaviidae > Gavia > Gavia stellata. Next base: position 12,776,900 of record NC_082597.1, on the reverse strand, counting down.
ATGGGATTTTGACTCCTAAATCATATCTATGTTTTTAGAAATTCTATCCTATATTCTCCCCTATTTTATTTTTTTAAGTAAATTTTATCTTGCAAGAGTGTGAAAATCAATTGACTTGCATGGCTTGTTTAACTACATTACTATTGTTGGTTTTTTGCATAGCTAATAAATAGACTGGAGGGACACAGAAAAGAAAAAGGGAAAATTTCCATTCTCAGTTTACTGGCAAGAGACAATAAGCAAGACTTGTATTGCATATTTCAACTTTCTGTCCTCATGAACTCCAGCTCATTTCACGGGCCATGCAGGCAGCTGGTTTGGTCTAGCAGCATTCCTTCCTGTTGGTAAAGCTTGTTTCCAGGGTCTTAATCTCCAGAACTTTTATGCAGATCTTGGAATTTTAAGTGATTTATGTGTGGTTTCATTTGAAAACCACTTAACAACTGCTAAGAGGAAAATTAAGGAAAATGAGTCAAGATGAAATGGTAAGTCTGTGGGAGGATAAGACCTAGTACCATAAAAAAAAGGATCCAAAGACTCCAGAATCCACTGAGCCTCAGAAGTTGCCTAATATTATCGGCTTTGTCTGCTCCTTCTAGCAGTCCATGATACATTGGTGGTCTGAAGTTTTAGAGAATACCTTTCAATTTGAAAGAGAAGTTATTGTAACTGGATGACGAAATGGGCAGTGAGGTCTCAATTCCTCGGAGAACTGACCTTTCCCATTCTAAAATATAAGGGTATAGCTGCCTCCCTAAAATGTTCAGTAATGTTGTACCAAATTTAAACATTTCCTCCAAGTTTAAGAAATCCCTTGTCCATTACTGCACAAATCTGAGACTGCACAAATATCCTCCGAGTTTGACTCGTGAGGATATTTTGTTCCTGTCATTTTTTGTACAGAAAAAACAACAGGTTTTTTTTGACAGACGATGCACCTTTGAATGTGTTTGTATAGCCCAAAGAGATACTAAACTTGAGTGAAACTTCCAGCTAGTCAGTAGTGTTATAGCATTCTGTAGCCTTAACAGCACAAGACATTTTGAAAATTATGTTCATGGGTTAAATTTCTTCTTAAAAGATGCTACCCAGTATTACTTATGAGGTATTTATTAATACCTACCCAAGCTATAATTTTGCCCTCCAAAATTATTAGTTTTGAGTAAGACGGAGGGTGAGAGAAGAGGTTGAAAAACCAGTTCCCTTAATTTCCTCTGATCTATCTGGATGAAAACAATGTCTTTGAAGATGCTTCACAGACAAAATAAAACAAAACAGCCTAAAAGCCCAGAAAGAGTGTCTGGCACCCACCCATTTTGGAGCAGCAGGAAGAAGGACTCCTGCTCAGAGCTTGTCATAGCCGCATCGGACATCTCGGATTTCAGATTCCTGCCTTCCCCTTCCCCATTGCAGAGACAGGGTTTGAGCCACAAAACCATTGTAGGGTAAGGCTCTATTTCCAATGGCTGATAAAGAGTTCCAGGGTGAAATCAAGTAACTCTTCTCTGTGAAAGCTGTGCAGAAGTTACAATGTTGCTTTGCAAAGCTTTTTGGAAAATCAGGACCAGCTCAATACTACAGGCACATTCCACAGTTGACATTCATGGGCTGGCAATTCTGTTAAAAGGCATATTGAATCCAAAGAACATGTTTTCCGCATTCCACCATATTCTGTTCATGTAACAGAGAGCACAATTTAGTCCAACTCTTATAAATTTTCATATTAGTAGATTAGTTCACAGCGAAGGACCTACCTAAAAATTACATTAAAACTGTAGCAACCCCAAGTAATAGATGGAACATCTCATCAGTCACACAGTACATGGGAAACCATTTTAAATCAGAAACTAAACTGGAAAAGGGATACAATATTTTGTTAAAAACTGCAGCAGAGCATAAATACTCTTCCAGATGAAAGAGAAAAATGAACATGTCTTAAATAATTGATGTCTTAATAATCTTCAGGGAGCAACAAATAGTTCTTTATCATATACATATATTACACATCACACTAACAAATGTAGAATTCTCTTTAGGGCTGACTTCTGAGCTAAGAGGGTATGTAACTGCTGACTACATTGGCTGCTCTTAATATGTCCAATTTCTTGAAATAATTGCAGTTTTGGAGACTTCAGTGGAGTTGATCAGCTTTCAAATGCTTTATAGGCATAACAGGGCACATTTTTTCTCCTATAACTTTACTCAGTTTGCCCTACTTGGATATATAATTATTACTGTTGATAAATTGCAATATTACCAATGCTGAATATAAAGTGGAATCTAGGATTCCATTGCCTTCAATAGCTGTGGAGATTAATTTATCAACATGGTGAGTTGTGGATGGTTTTTTTATGAAATGCGTAACTGAAAGGTAGAGCTGTTATATACAAAACTTATGGACAAACAGCAAATATAATCCATAAGTGAAGTTTAAAATGTACTTTCAGTTGACTTATTCTGAAAACAATTTTATGGCATATATGATATAGAAAAGTAAAATGTTAGTTTAATAAACAAACTTCTAGATGCTTAGTTATACAAAGGGATCATTGTATTTCCATCAGTCTCATACTTTAGGATCTATTATGGTTCAAAGGAGACAGAGCTCATTACTGATTTTTTAAATAAAAGATTTCAGAATATATCATTCTGCTCTCTCTTACTATTTTAGCTTGCCCTAATTTAGAAAAAAAACCAAATGTTGAAATAGAAATGTTTCTGTGGAATGAAAATTCTCTTTTGTGATTAGATGTAGTTTTTGAACTATTGGTAACTTTTCCCATTATTTTAGGGGGTTCTGTGAAAACTGGGATCATCATATCTTCCTCCATCATTAAATTACAAGTTTATTCCTTATCACTTCTATGTGACTGTATTATAGAATGTCTACAGTTCAGAAATTATCAAGTTCCTGCTTGACTACTGTAGGCCACTTCGTAACTGGTATATGTAATTGCTGAGGAACCCTCTAACTTAGTATTTTATCTCTTTCCCTCAAAGCTGGCTTTCAAATGTGTCACTGGGAAACTTAACAGAGAAGAAAAAAAAAAGTAATGAGAATTTTCCCAAGTATATTTCCACAATAGCTTTGGAATTTTCTATCATAGCAAACATGTTATTCTGTGAAACTATTACTAATGAGGCCTCATTTCCAGCACATATGAATCTTGTTATATAAACTTATGTAAGTTCAAGTTCATATCACAGTTCCTTCTGTGGTTGGTGTGCTAATAAAATGTAGTTTCTGGGATATCTCAAGTAGTGGTGAGCTCGTACTCTATTTCATATACTTTATATACTTTGCGTACAACCTGTTCCCTCTATTTTCATAAAGCTTTTAAGAACTTAGTGCCTTTGAGGGGTTTTATTTTTTTAATCATTAGCTGAAGTTGCCAACAGTTACCAATAGCCTTTACGCAGCCCAGAGAGCAGGCAAACAACCCTGTATTCAGAGCATTATGGCTCTGTTCTGTAGGAAACCATGCTAACAAACAGCCAAATGGACCTTTCTCTGCAGAATGGTGATTCTGCGTTCCTCTTCTCCTTTTCTTCAGGAGCTTTTACATCTAAATTATTCCATAAACCCTCAACCAAGGGAAGCATCCTGTCTGACTGCCCTGGGAATAGGGCAGAAATGGGACTTGTGTCAGCATCATAACCTCGTACCCTATTCTCTTCCTTTTGCCAGTCCTGTGACCACAATGAGTTAATTTCGTGCGATTTCATGTCAGCTGCCCTGTCTGGTGTACCAAGAGACAGTTTTATTCACATGTACAGGAGAAGGTTGGCGCCATTTAATCTGATATTGTCTTCAGAGAATCACCACTGCGTGCTTCAGAAGAGGACCTAGTTCTGGTTTTGTAGTTGTCTCTATTAATGACAGCACCTTAATGTGGTTCATAGTAGGTAGCAAGACTCAAAGTGCATTGTAGAATGATCTGGCTTTGGAAGATTTTTTTTCCTTCAGCTGTCTGTTATATTATCTTTAGTAATATAGGTAGAAATAGAGTAGTAATAGGGAGAAAAATTAGTTTGTAATTAATCAGGTCTTCCAAAATATCCACTAAACAAACCCTTCTTGTTAAGGAGTTAAATCTGTTCATTTGTGAAATAGTAGGGTTCATTCATGAGTGCAGTTTGAGAGGTGCAACTCAGAACAAAATGACTAACAGGACTGCAGACTGCAGTTTCCATTAGCTGTATCTATGGGGCTTGGAGATATGAAGGAAGAGTCTTGATTTTGGCTAGGTTCTTTTGCATATTAAAAGATCTCTGAAATTGTCAAGTAATTATTTGGACACGCTTTTACTTCAAGTCACAGAGTACATTTACTCTGTAGCAGCTGGGGTGGTGCAGGGGTTTTCATGGCAGTGGAACTGAAGAAGGTAGGTCCACATGGCATGGATTTTATAGGCTGCGGTTGTCTAGGTCAGTCCAGTCATGTCAGCCTGGTGTAGGACTGATATAGCAGGGAACAGACAGGACTGTACGCCTGATGATAGTCATTTTGCTTATGGCTCTGGGTGGACTTACAGGGTTAGTTCTCCAGTAATTCTCACATCTCTGCATTATGCTCCATTTCCTCAAGTATCATACACACCTCCTTGTATAGCACCCTAGCAACCTGGTCCTGGCTTCGGGGAATACTGAAGCCATGGATCTCTGACTTTAAAGAGAACACATTTTAATGGACAGCTGAGAGTAGATGCTATTTGGGGCCCTTGGCTGCTGCAGAGTCCTACCAGTAAGTTGGCTGCAGATGAATTAACTCTCCTAAGAGGATAATGATGAGATGAGACAGTCTAGTGGATTCATTGCAAGACTGAAAAACTTTCTAGTATCCGTTCAAACTCGTATCATTTGAGGTACAACAAACAACTCACTGGCGCTGGTGAGGCCGCACCTCAAATACTGTGTTCAGTTTTGGGCCCCTCACTACAAGAAGGACATTGAGGTGCTGGAGCGCGTCCAGAGAAGGGCGATGAAGCTGGTGAGGGGTCTGGAGCACAAGTCTGATGAGGAGCGGCTGAGGGAACTGGGGTTCTTCAGTCTGGAGAAGAGGAGGCTGAGGGGAGACCTCATCGCTCTCTACAACTACCTGAAAGGGGGTTGCGGAGAGGTGGGTGTTGGTCTCTTCTCCCAAGTGACTAGCGACAGGACAAGAGGAAATGGCCTCAAGTTGTGCCAGGGGAGGTTTAGGCTGGATATTAGGAAAACTTTCTTTAGTAAGAGAGTGGTGAAACACTAGAACAGGCTGCCCAGGGAAGTGGTGGAGTCACCCTCACTGGAGGTATTCAAGGAACATGTGGACGTAGCATTGTGGGACATGGTTTCGTGGGCATGGTGGTGTTGGATTGATGGTTGGACTTGATGATCTTACAGGTCTTTTCCAACCTTAGTGATTCTGTGGTTCTGTGGTTCTGAGTTTATTTTTTCACTTCTCGTTCAAATGTGTGCCATTTCAACATTTAAGATATTCCATTACTTGACTATCACAATAGAAATTATTAATTAGTTCCTTTGAATCTAGAGTGCACATATTTCTTTGATCCTTAATACCGTGAATGTGGAAAGGCAGTAATCATCTGGATGTCCCTATAGCTCTATATCTCAGTGAAAAGCATTTTATGGCAACCTGTGATGGATAAGGTAACAAGGAACTTTTCAGCCTGGAATGAGTAGGGAAGTGATCGTGCCCCTGTACTCGGCGCTGGTGAGGCCGCACCTCAAATACTGTGTTCAGTTTTGGGCCCCTCACTACAAGAAGGACATTGAGGTGCTGGAGCGTGTCCAGAGAAGGGCGACGAAGCTGGTGAGGGGTCTGGAGCACAAGTCTGATGAGGAGCGGCTGAGGGAACTGGGGTTGTTCAGTCTGCAGAAGAGGAGGCTGAGGGGAGACCTTATCACTCTCTACAACTACCTGAAAGGGGGTTGCAGAGAGGTGGGTGTTGGTCTCTTCTCCCAAGTGACTAGCGACAGGACTAGAGGAAATGGCCTCAAATTGCGCCAGGGGAGGTTTCCATTGGATATTAGGAAAAATTTCTTTACTGAGAGAGTGGTGAAGCATTGGAACAGGCTGCCCAGGGAAGTGGTGGAGTGACCACTACTGGAGGTGTTCAAGGAATGTGTGGACGTGGCATTGTGGGACATGGTTTCGTGGGCATGGTGGTGTTGGGTTGATGGTTGGACTTGATGATCTTACAGGTCTTTTCCAATCTTAGTGATTCTGTGATTCTGTGAGTGGGGAGTCCTTTGTTGCAAATATTAACTTTTGGGTTTTTTCCTTCTTTTGAACTTGACAACTCTATTTCATATATTTTCTTAGTAGGGAGTACATCAATGGTGCACATAAATAATTAATACGTCATTTTAATAATTCAATATAGAAAATTCAGTATAAACATTTAGAATTAATGTAGCTATTTTTCAATGCAACACACACTTGTGTATTGCAGAATATTAGGAAAACTTAATATTCTGATATTTACTTGAGGAAGGACTTTAGGTATTTTATTATCTGTTGAACCTGAAAAAATAAGATAGAAAAATTGAAGGTAGTGTAATTGTAGCAAACTAATCCTAATGTTATCATGTTCCATCACAGGAATTTTGGAAGCACTTCATTAATTATAATTAGCAAATGGAAGATGCACTTAAATCAAAAGGGCATAAAAAAAAGGTGTTAGTGAGCTGTGGTTATGGAGAGAATGCTGACATTGGGTTTTCAGCTAAAGTTTGGTTAGACTCAGCTGAAGAAATGAGAATGAAAACATCCCCCAGGTGAGTCATCGGGATACTTTGCACCTTTGGGGTAGGATTTTATATTGCAACTACTGTGATGCGGATGGCGGGAAGGTCTATATTTAGTTTATATTAGTCTGGAAGCTTGGCCATTGGTAAGCAGCCAGGAAAGCTGACGTGCGCCCCTTTGACTTATTTCACCAGTAAGTGCTCATCAACAGCCATGGGGTTGGGAAGGAATTCTGACAAGTCCAGACTGATGGTGGCTGAAGAGTTTTTCTGCCTTTGCCGTTAAAAAAATGAACCTTGAGGGCTGTGCTGCATGACTTGGGTTGCTAGTAGGTGCCAATAAGACAGTGTGATCATCTACAGCAAGTGCTCAGGAAGACAACACAGAGGCTCGTGGGCAAGGGCCAAGCTTTCAGAAGTGTGTCTGGGGACACAGGCTGCTAGAACAACTTCTTAAGAAAGTGCAAGGGACTCTGATCCTACCTAGACCAGATTTCCCCCCCTCTTTGCCCACACGAATCCAAAACTGGACCAATGCAAATTAGTATTGCCTGAATGTGATATACAGTGTTTCTCAACACCCATGCATTGGACACAAGAATTAGACCTCAGGGTAAGTATGTGATTAGGAGAGTAAGTATGTGGTTATGAGTAGAGTAGTCTGAATATCAGTTGAACCTCAGTGTCGATGTCAGCCTTTGTCAGTGTGCCCAAAGTAAAACTTTCAATCTGTCTATAATATTTTATATGCAGTTGGAAAGCATAAGGAATACGGTCATTTGCAATAATAATAATAAAGCCTCACTTCATCCATTACAAAAATTGCGATTAATGAAACCTGAATGTTAATAGGTTGAGTGATACTCCAAATTTATAATGACTATAGCAATTGAATGAGACAATTATTGTCCACTTTAATTGTATTACCTCTCAGGCAGCAAGCCTGCAGATACTAGGAATAACAAATGGAACTATGAAAATCATAAACATTTTACTCTGAATTTTTTTCTGCATCTAGCTTGCTTCAAAATTCAAGATCTAACACTTCATGTACCTATATAAAACACAGCTTTATTTGTTACATTTTAAGACTGCAGCACAATTTATTTAGCTGTGCTCTTTCAGCTCTTCCTAGTTATTATGTGTTTGTGCTGTCCCCAGACAGGGCATGATGCTGCAATATACCATTTTGGTAATTACAAGAATAGCATTTTTCCCTTTCAGTTGTCACTGACAATAAACCACTACATAGTGTATGGTGGTAGTAGAAGTATCACCTTTTAGATTTGTCACAAACTGTAAATCGTGACTTTATGATTACTACAGAGACAAAACTCTTTCATGGGTTGTAAATTCTGTTCGAACTCAACTTCTGGATTTGTGATTCAGCCTAGGTCCATCTGCTAGGCTTCTCTCTTTTTTGTCTTAGTGTATTTCAACAAGTAACATGGGATCTTTTCTTGTTTCTGAGACCTTCTCTTCTTTCTCAATAAATTTTCAATTGCCTTCACCTGAGTAATTTCCTACTTACTGTCTGAATCCTACTTGTCTTTTAATATTGACAGTGATCAGAACTTTGCATTTTAACAGAGATGATAAGCAAAATCCTGGGAGATTTTAGGGGTGACCTAAGGCAGGAAGCAGGTTCTTCACAAGTCTGAGGTTTGCAGAATATATGATTTTGACTATCTTATTGCTTGAGGAAGATGGTTAGTAGGCTATGTATAACAAAAAAAGGCATATCAGAGAAAAAGCTCATCAGTTAGTCTCTCTCAGATAAGAACAGCCAAAAGAAATGGCAGAAAACCCTGATGATTCTGGAGTAATAGGAAGAGTCCGAATATGAGACAAAAGAATATCTTGTATGTAAGATCAGGCTTAATGAATCAAGGTATTTCATGTGGTTGGTTCTTTTAAGGTGATTAGACACACCATATATACCAAAAGGATCTGGAAAAGTAGAAAAATCAACTTCTAATCAGAACTCTGGAGGAACTTGTGTAGACACCAACCAAATTTTGCTGCGAGAGCTTCACTCTCAAGATTAGACTAAAAGCTAAAAATGCTTAAATTCTCATTGAAAATTACTGGAATTACATGGACAGAAAAAATCTAATGCCTAGAGAAATTTGATGGCCCAGCACTGAAGCAATTAAAAGTCAGCATGTTTTGTACATGTAGTCAGATACAAAGGAAACTGAAGAAGTCAATTATTTAAGCATATGTGGGAAAAAAAGGACAACGCTTAGTAGAACATGGGGAAAGGGCACAGAAGAGTGAATGGAATTGGAGATTTAGGATTAAGTTTAGAAGGTTGATAATGAGCAGCTGTGGAGATGATCCCACTCTTGAGTCAAGGCTGTACAATCTGCATATTAATTGCTAAATACAAGTTAGTAAGTGTTGGAATTTCCTATCATTTTTTCTTTAACCTGCTGTAGGTTCTGTAGGTTTTTTCCTATCTGTTAAAAAAAAGTCAGAAAATAGATAGAAAATAGATAAAAAATAGATAAAAAGCAAGCACCATAATATATGCTCTTGTTTTATGTCTTTTATAATGACAAAGCACTCCAGTATTGTGCCTTCAGCTTTGACAAATAGTTTTATTGCAACAAAGCTTACATGAAAATTCAACTAGATGTTATGGGAACTTCATCTTCAGTTTCATCCCACCATATCAAATATCTTCGCAAAGTCAATGAAGGAGAAAATGGTTTCTCTACAGAAAGATTTTGAAAATCCTTGTGGTTGGAAGAAGTTATGCACTTCTGTGATATATTAAAACACTTCTTTAAATGACCAGTTTTTAATCTTTTTGTCCTTCAGTTTTCTTTTCAGGCACAAAGATATGTGAATCTGGACTAGAGTTATTTGATAGTCATGACCTCACCATGTGTTCAGAGTAAATCATGGGAACGCTGCTTGGAATGTAAATGTTGTCCAGCTGGCCAGGCATCTCACCCAGCCTTCCTTTACGGTTTAATTCTTTGCTAAGCTTTGCTTTCATGTTCATTTCTTTCACTACATTTTGTGCAATCTGACATCCTCCTGATGCTGTTTCTTTCCTGGACAGGAAACCAAAATTCTCACTTGTTAATATTGTTACTGCTGCAGTTATTAACAACATTGTAATTGTTGTTTAATGATACCTGCATATTAATTCACACATAATCAAGGTGTGCAGGACACTGAGCAAATATTTGTGCACAGTAACTTTTTATATGTCAGAAAAGCTTGTAAAATTCCCAGCTGCCTGGAACCTCAGAGTTTTGGATGCATTCTTCAGACAAGGAAAAAACCCAAACTGTTGCTGTAACAATATTTTTTCGCTCCTTCTAGACCTGCAAAGAATGACTGCCTGGCTGCTTGTGCCATATAGAAGTGTTCAGCAAAAGCTCATTGTTTCCCCGTACAATGTATGTGGAGGCTTATTTACCCTTTTCATAAGCTATATACAATTTTACAGTGGGATTGTGAGCTCTGTTCCTCCCCCATGTCACTGTTATGATGCCAATTGCTATTACCTACTAGAAAAGAGAAAAACAATTTTCCCTCTACTGCCAGACCTGGGAGTGAGGTGTTTTCTTATGTTTCATCTCAACCATCCAGCAATCCCACTGAGTAGTTGAGTGTATATCATGTGTTGGCACTGTTGTACTTTCATCATACAGATTTTCAGTCAGTAAGGATTTTCTTCAGCTCACAGAACTGGTATTAGGATTAGAAGAAGGTATTACCTGAAGGAAGTAGGGAATAAATTTTATGCACCTGTATAGCTAATGCAACCACTGCGTAGACCTTTTTCCTCGTCTTCTCAGCGTCATGTGGAGCACAGAAGAGGTTTGAATAGGGATACTGCAAGGGGATCACATCAGTTTAGATGATTGGTTAAAGTTGGTCTCTTTGAGTACTTTCCTACTTATAAAGAAAAACAAACCAGAGGGTGATCTCAAGAGCTGGACCCCTCATCATCCAGCTTGTTAACTTAATCCCCAGTCATTTTGTAATATTTACTCTAATTCCATGAGATTATCTTTGTAGAAGAACTGGATATTTTGACTATTTCCTGCTAAGTCTGAAAGACAATTATGTTCTCCATTTCCAGTTCATCTCCATAAAAAACAGGCAGGGCAGCTGTTACATTGCATGGACATTTCAGCAACATCCTCCTGTGTGGCTGCATTGTCACATCACAATCAAAACTGTGAATTCTCTTTCCTTCTGTCCAGACAGCTCTATTACCTAAGCTAAAACAGATGTAGACCTTTTCATTGCTGATCTCCCATTCTCTAGATTGAGAAAATGTTAAGGCATAAGGGAATATGAGTTCTTTTTTGATTGAATTTAACAAGCACTTTTTATGAAGAACTAATAAAAGCGACACCAGCATATTCAGAAAAGAATGCTTTACAGCATTTTTTGAGAAGATTCAAGCAGAGAAGACTCCATGTAATCAGCATGAAGAAGCCCTAGTAATTCATTGAACATAGAATTTTTGGAATTAACGTTTAAGATAGATAAATTTTTTACTCCTCACATGCTAGCCTGGGCTGTACAAACTGTCAAACAACATTGCCCCCCTCAGAATATCCTGACAGTATTAAAACTCTCAAAGAAATAAAGAGTTGTGAAAGTAACTTTTGAAAACTTTAGTCACTACTAAATGCCAGCAACCATGCACTGAGCAAATGGCATATCATACCAGGAAGGAGAAATGGCAGAATGTGTATATAATGTGTCACCTGCACCTATGGCCCAATGTTGCCAGGTACAAAGGGGGAGGAATTTCGGCAAAATTCATATCAAGGATTGATAATGGTACTAATTCATTTTTGTCCAGCTTCCAGTTCATATAACGTTTGTAGTTAATCTTTGTTTTTCTTGCTAAGTTCCTTTAATCAGCCTCATTCACCCCTTTGTTGAAGTTCTGTGGAATGAGAGCAGCGAGTAGCCCTATATTTCTGCCATCATATTGAGAGGGCTTCCATGGAACGCACTTTCCAGTGGTTACGCCAGCCTTTTCCTCTATTTCACATTTTTTTCCCCTCACTGGCCATCTTCTGTGTTATGAGCTAAATTGTCAGCCTAGATAAACTGAGTATCTCCATGGCTGGATTGATGGGCCCAGGCCAATTGGATGAGGTTCAATAAGGCCAAGTGCCGGGTTCTACACTTTGGCCACAACAACCCCAGACAACGCTACAGACTTGGGGACGAGTGCCTGGAAAGCTCCCCCGCAGAAAAGGACCTGGAGGTGTTGATTGACAGCCGGCTGAAGATGAGCCAGCAGTGTGCCCAGGTGGCCAAGAAGGCCAATGGCATCCTGGCCTGTATCAGAAATAGTGTGGCCAGCAGGAGTAGGGAGGTGATCGTGCCCCTGTACTCGGTGCTGGTGAGGCCACACCTCGAATGCTGTGTTCAGTTTTGGGCCCCTCACTACAAGAAGGACATTGAGGTGCTGGAGCGTGTCCAGAGAAGGGCGACGAAGCTGGTGAGGGATCTGGAGCACAAGTCTTATGAGGAGCGGCTGAGGGAACTGGGGTTGTTCAGCCTGGAGAAGAGGAGGCTGAGGGGAGACCTTATCGCTCTCTACAACTACCTGAAAGGAGGTTGCAGAGAGGTGGGTGTTGGTCTCTTCTCCCAAGTGACTAGCAACAGGACAAGAGGAAATGGCCTCAAGTTGCGCCAGGGGAGGTTCAGGTTGGATATTAGGAAAAAATTCTTTACTGAGAGAGTAGTGAAACATTGGAACAGGCTGCCCAGGGAGGTGGTAGAGTCACCCTCTCTGGAGGTATTCAAGGAGCGTGTGGATGAGGCATTGTGGGATGTGGCTTGATGGGCATGGTGCTGTGTGGTGTGGGTGGGTTGTTTTGGTGTGGGTTGTGGTGTGTTTTGTGGTTTGTGGGTGTGTTTTTGTTTTTGTGGTGGTTGGTGGTTTGGTTTTTTTTTGTTGTTGTTTTTTTTTTTTTTTTATGGTTGGACTTGATGATCTTACAGGTCTTTTCCAACCTTAGTGATTCTGTGATTCTGTGATTCTGTGATTCCATTCATTTCAGCTCAGCTACATTAACTTACATCCTCAACATAGCTGCATCCAGGCTATCATTTGCCGTCCGGGTGCAAAACCTCTTTCTTGTGTTATGAGACTTACCTTGTTTTTCTTTGCTTCTGGAGTTCTCTTGTTCTGTATTGAATGCTGTTGATCCATTATAGTTTATTCTTGTCCAAGCATGTCTGTTATGGTAAATATGATGCATGAGTACTCTGCTTTGTTTTTTCCAGGCACTGATCTCATTATGAAGACGACAAGCTACTGCTTCATGATGACATTATTAAATGAGAACATAATGGCAAGAGTAGTTAGTCATGTCACACTGTAAACAGAGAACTAGAGGAAAAGTTGTGCTTAGCAGTGACTATGAATGATTAAATATTTACCATATTGTGAGCAAGAACACAATATTTCTAGTGCTGGGACTTACTGCTCAAAGTAAAAAAATAATTTTTGGTACAGCAAAAATATTGTCCTGCCAAAGCACTTGTATTTCTCTACTCAGTAAATAAATGTAACATTTTAAATTATCTCATAATAGAGTGTAAAAATAAAATAATCTTGCTTCAATCACAAGAATAATTACTATACCAGGAAAAAAATTCTCTTTTCAAGCACTATATTTATTCTATGATACATTAAAGTGTCATTGGAGCCAGGACTTCCTCGGTTATAATCTGGTCAGAAATGTGTTGATTTGAAAAGGATCATCCTTATCTTTGAGAAGAAAAATGCCAAGAATTCAAATAATAGTGACTTGATGTAACTTGAGCCAAAAAGTCAAAGCAATGCTGGTTCCAGAGTACATTAAAAATCATAAAAATAGGTTTAATGTTAAATGGACAAGACAAATCTAAAGTAGGAAATCCATGAAAAATGAAATACACATGCATTGTGCCTTTTTAATTAATTTTTTAAACTTCTCAGAAACAAACAGGTTGATTGGAAAAAGGGATTAAAGTATATTTAAACTGGTCATCCACAAAAGAAAACCAAGGCAAACCAAGGCACACTTCTTAACTATATACATTGAGCCTACTTATATCTATACCAAGAACAAAAGACACTGCATTGCTACAGAGAACTTGGAAAACATAAACCATGAACTGTTCTTGTTAAACAGCTTTTAGCCCTCCCAAATAGAGACAACTTCTCTTGATATATCCAATCCGAATGACCTTTCCACCTGCAAGCTTTGTAGTTTTGAACAAGGATCTGCAGCACAGAAAGAAAATGTGCTAATCAGAGTGGCCTTACTGTGCCCCAGGCAGAGGTTAACACATGCTGCAGACATGCATGATCTGTGTCAATAAATATTCAGGGTAGTTTCAGCACCTACAGCATCCTTTTGTTAGGATGGTATGTTAATGGCCTCCCCCATAAGACTAAATGTCAGCAGGAACTTGAGAAAAAACATCAGAAAAGTTTTCCAGATCTATGCCGACTGACCTATACATTGCAATGAGTTGCTTCACAACATAAACAGAGCTGGTAAGTACAGAGCAGCTCTATTGCAACACGGTAAATAGCATTTCTCACTGTAGTGATGAACCCATTCCTGCAGTCAGAGCCCCACAGACACCTTGCAACCTTTCCTGGATCACAGAATCACAGAATCATTAAGGTTGGAAAAGAACCTGTAAGATCATCAAGCCCAACCATCAACCCAACACCACCATGCCCACTAAACCATGTCCTGTAATGCCACATCCACATGTTCCTTGAACACCTCCTTTCAGACAGTTGGATGGAAAAGAGACTGACACCTACCTTTCTGCAACCCCCTTTCAGGTAGCTGTAGAGAGCAATAAGGTCTCCCCTCAGCCTCCTCTTCTGCAGACTGAACAACCCCAGCTCCCTCAGCCGCTCCTCATAAGGTTGTACTCCAGACCCCTCACCAGCTTTTTTGCCCTTCTCTGGACATGCTATGATGTCAAGCACACCACAGGTCCTGTGCACCCTGAAGTGTTCATAAGACATGAACAACTTGCATTTTTTTAATATCACAAAATCACGGAATGATGGGGGTTGGAAAGGACCTCTGGAGATCATCTAGTCCAATCCCCCCGCCAGAGCAAGTTCACCTAGAGCAGATTGCACAGGAATGCATCCAGGAGAGTTTTGAATATCTCCAGAGAAGGAGACTCCACAACTTCTCTGGGCAGCCTGTTCCAGTGCTCTGCCACCCTCAAAGTAAAGAAGTTCCTCCTCATGTTTAGATGGAACTTCCTATGACCAGGTTTGTGCTTCTCATCCTGTCACTGGGCACTACTGAAAAAAGACTGGCCCCATCCTCCTGGCACCCACCACTTAAGCATTTATAAGCATTGATAAGATCCCCCTCAGTCTTCTCTTCTCCAGACTAAAAAGACCCAAGTCCCTCAGCCTTTCCTCATAAGAAAGATGTTCCAGTCCCCTAATCATCTTCGTAGCCCTTTGCTATACCCTCTCCAGCAGCTCCCTGTCCTCTCCGCAGAGGGATCTGGACAGGCTGAATCGATGGGCCGAGGCCAATTGTATGAAGTTCAACAAGGCCAAGTGCCGGGTCCTGCACTTTGGCCACAACCCCAGGCAATGCTACAGGCTTGGGGACGAGTGGCTGGAAAGCTGCCTGGCGGAAAAGGACCTGGGGGTGTTGATTGACAGCCAGCTGAAGATGAGCCAGCAGTGTGCCCAGGTGGCCAAGAAGGAGTAGGGAGGTGATCGTGCCCCTGTACTCAGCGCTGGTGAGGCCGCACCTCGAATACTGTGTTCAGTTTTGGGCCCCTCACTACAAGAAGGACATTGAGGTGCTGGAGCGTGTCCGGAGAAGGGCGATGAAGCTGGTGAGGGGTCTGGAGCACAAGTCTTGTGAGGAGCGGCTGAGGGAGCTGGGGTTCTTCAGCCTGGAGAAGAGGAGACTGAGGGGAGACCTCATCGCTCTCTACAACTACCTGAAAGGGGGTTGCAGAGAGGTGGGTGTTGGTCTCTTCTCCCAAGTGATGAGTGACAGGACAAGAGGAAATGGCCTCAAGTTGCGCCAGGGGAGGTTTCCATTGGATATTAGGAAAAATTTCTTTACTGAGAGAGTGGTGACACACTGGAACAGGCTGCCCAGGGAAGAGGTGGAGTCACCCTCTCTGGAGGTATTCAAGGAACGTGTGGACGAGGGTTTAGTGGGACATGGTTTAGTGGGCAAGGTGGTGTTTTTTTGTTGATGGTTGGACTTGATGATCTTACAGCTCTTTTCCAAACTTAGTGATTCTGTGATTCTGTGATTCTTGAACCAGGGAGCCCAGAACTGGACACAGTACTCCAGATGCGGCCTCACCAGGACAGAGTAGAGGGGGAGGATAACCTCCCTCAACCTGCTAGCCACACTCTTCTTGATGCACCCCAGGATGCCATCGGCCTTCTTGGCCCCAAGGGCACATTGCTGCCTCATGGTCATCCTGTTGGCCACCAGGACTCCCAGGTCTCTTCCCACAGAGCTGCTCTCCAGCAGGTCAGCCCCTAACCTGGACTGATGCATGGGGTTATTCCACCCCAGGTGCAGTACCCTACACTTGCCTTTGTTGAATTTCATCAGGTTCCTCGCTGCCCAACTCTCCAGCCTGTCCTGGTCATGCTGAATGGCAGCGCAGCCTTCCGGTGTGTCCGCCACTCCTCCCAGTTTTGTGTCATCAGCAAACTTGCTGAGGGCACACTCTATCCCTTCATCCAGGTCATTGATGAATACATTGAACAGGACTGGACCCAGTCCTGACCCCTGAGGAACACCACTTGTTACAGACCTCCAACTAGACTCTGTGCCACTAATCACAACCCTCTGAGCTCTATCTATCAGCCAGTTTTCAATCCACCCCACTGTCCATTCATCTAACCCACACTTCCTAAGCTTGCCTATGAGGATGATGTAGGACACGGTGTCGAAAGCCTTGCTGAAGTCAAGGCAGACAACATGCACTGCCCTCCCTCATCTATCCATCCAGTCATGCCATTGCAGAAGACTATCAGATTGGTCAGACATGACTTCCCCTTGGTGAATCCATGTTGACTACTTCTGATAACCTCCTTTACTCCAGATGCTGTGAGATGATGCCCAGAACAAGCTGTTCCATCATCCTTCCAGGGATGGAGGTGAGGCTGAATGGCCTGTAGTTTCCTGGGTCTTCCTTCTTGCCCTTTTTGAAGACTGGAGTGACATTGGCTTTCCTCCAGTCCTCAGGCACTTCGCCTGTTCTCCAGAACCTTTCAGAGATGATGGAGAGTGGCCCAACAATGACTTCTGCCAGCTCCCTCAGCACTCACGGATGCATCCCATCAGGACCCATGGACTTGTGGATGTCCAGTTTGCTTAACTGGTCTCTAACTTGATTCTCTTCAACCAAGGGAAAGTCTTCCTTCTTCCAGTCTTTCTCTGTTACTTCCAAAGTCTGGGGCTCCAGAGGGCTGGCTGGAGCAGTAAAGACTGAAGCAAAGAAGGCATTCAGTAACTCCCCTTCTCTGCATCATCTGTCACCATGGCATCTGTCTCATTCAACAGCAGGCCCACATTTTCTCTAGTTTTCCTTTTGCCTCCGATGTACTTGAAGAAACCCTTCCTGTTGACCTTGACATCCCTTGCCAGGTTTAATTCCAATGAGGCTTTGGCTTTCCTCGTTTCATCCCTGCATACTCTGACAGCATTCTTGTAATCTTCCCAAGTGGTCAGTCCCTTCTTCCACATACTGTAAACTTCCTTCTTCCACCTGAGCTTTTTCAGAAGCTCCTTGCTGAACCATACATGTCTCCTGCTTCCCTTGCCTGATTTCTTGCTTTTAGGGATGTACCGATCTTGAGCTTGGAGGAAGTGGGACTTGAATATCACCCAGCTCTCTTGAGCCCCACTACCCTCTAAAGCTCTAACCCATGGGATTTCTCCAAGCAGTTCCTTGAGATCAAAGTTAGCCTTCCTGAAGTCCAAGGTTGCAGTCATACTTGTTGTTTTGTGCATACTGCACATGATCCTAAACTCTATCTTCTCATGATCACCACGGCCAAGGCTGCCCCCAATCTTAATGTCCTCCACCAGCCCCTTTGTCTGTCCGTACTAGGTCCAGTAGTACACCTCTCCTTGTTGGCTCCTCCACCACCTGAGTCAAAAAGTTACCAATACACTGGAGGAACCTCCTGGACTGTACACGCCTGGCTGTGTAGCCTTCCCAGCAGATATCAGGGTGATTGAAGTCCCCCATGAGAACCAAGGCCTGTGATTGTGAGGTGACTCTCAGCTGTCTGTAGAAGGCCTCATCAGCTTCCCCATCCTGATCAGGTGGCCTGTAATAAACACCCACAACAGTGTCTCCCATATTAGCCTGCCCCTTAATCCCTACCCACAAGCTTTCAACTCACTCTTCATCCGCCCCCAGGGAGACCTCAATACATTCCAGTTGCTCTCTCACATAAAAAGCAACTCCACCACCTCGCCTTGCTGGCCATCCATGACAGCGTTCCAGTCATGTGAGCTATCCCACCATATGTCAGTAATTGCAGTGAGATCATGGCCCTGCGACCGCACACAGATCTCTAATTCTTACTGTTTATTCCCCATGCTGTGTGCACTGCTGTATAAGCATTTCAGGGAGGGAGTTATGTGTGTAATTTTTGCCCTTGAGGGGTAGTAGGTCTTCTGGTTCTCAAAAATACTAGCACGCTGCCGCACAAGTGCTGAGCTACTACACCCAGGCACCTCTCTAGCAAGCCCAGTTACCTCCCTGTCCCCCTTCAAATCTAGTTTAAAGCTCTCTCAATGAGCCCTGCTAACTCTTGTCCTAGAATGCTCTTCCCCCTGTGAGATACGCTTTTCCCGTCTGTTACCAGCAGGTCTGGTGTCTGGTAAATCAAGCCATGGTCAAAGAACCGAAAGTCCTACCGATAGCACCAGGCTCGGAGCCAGGCATTGATCTGCTGGCTCTTCCTATTTACCCACTCATCAGTCCCCGCAGCTGGAGGGATAGAAGAGAACATGACTTGTGCTCCCGATCCCTTGACCAGTCGTCCCAAGGCCCCGAAATCTCTCTTCATTGCCTTTGGGCTTGTTCTCATTACTTCATCAGTGCCTACCTGAAAGATCAAAAGGGATAATAGTCTGAGGGCTGTACTAGGGAAGGAAGCTGCTTCTTTACATCATTAACCTGGGCCCCAGCGAGGGAGCAGACTTCCCTATGTAGCGGGTCTGGTCTACACATCGGGCCTTCTGCTCCCTTCAGAACTGAGTTTCCTGTGACAATGACCCATCTTTTATTTTTTACTGAGGTGGTTTTGATGCGGGGGGTGGTCTGACTAGACCTTGACAACACGTCCAAGCTGAGACAACTATCATTTTCACCATTGTACAGTTCCCCTTGCAGAGCAATATGTTGCACACTGGAGAAATCTGTTCCTCTACACACAGACCTAAAAATGGCTAATGCCATTAGATCAGGCAGATGTCTTTCACTGACTTAGTTAAGACCTAGTTATTCCTCTCATCCAGAATTTATCTATTATTGTCAGTAAAATAATGAAAATTCTTATAAAATAATTAAAATTGTCAGTAAAATAATGAAAAATCAGGGCAGCATGGATAAGCAAGTAAGTTCAAGAAAAAAAAGCCTATATATTCACGTGCAGATGAATTCAAATGGTATTGCTGTAGACAAGATTGTTTTCTAGGATTTTAATTTTTGCACTGTTGTGTTTGCAATAAAGTGGTATTGTTAAGAATTTTTTTCCTCTCCAATGCTAAATGTTTTTAAAAAGAGAAATAAGTTTTAAAAATTAAAGAAAAAAAGGGAAAACACTAAAGAAATAATGGAAATAATGGACACCTTAAGAGCTTGTTGTAGCTCTGTGTAGAGAAACCTTAACAATAGCCTTCCTTCTTGTGATGCTGTTGTGCCATATTTAGATCAGATGGACTATTTTACAAATGAATTCTCTTAAAGTTCCAAGTTACAAAACCAACAGCAGAAATTCAGGTCATCCATCATGCAGTGCACATGTATGACCACCCAAATAAAAGTATAAGTGACAGTTGTTGTAGGATGTCAAAACAATGATCTGAACCTTTCCTACAGTAAAGATACCACTAGACAGACATGCATACTTCTGATTCTAAAGTTGAAAGACAGTAGTAGTGGATACTTTAGTTTTGCTCAATAGAGCTTTAGAAACGTGATTGCCCCACAGTGCACAGAATTCCCTTGTTGTAAACAAAGCGACAGAAAATAAGAAGCTTCATCCTTAAAGACTGTAAAAGATTTTTTTCAAGGGAATGGAGCTGGACACGGGTTTAGCACATTACCTGCCAGAATACTTCAACAGGTGAACAGGATTGGGAAAAGAGGAAAAATGTGAATAGAATAACAAAGGAGAGATTAGCATGGGTTTTTCTCCTAGGTATAATTTTGTATTCATTACTGTAATGACCAATGCTGACACAGTAACTGTGACTTGTAATAGAAAGCATGTTCAATAAATAGTTCAGCTTTGAAACACTGGAACCCATTCAGAGTACATATGACAACCAATTCAACAGACACGCAGGAGGATGCTAAGCATCAGGTACAAAATTTTATTTTTCAGTTACTGGCTTTAGATGACTTGCATCCAATAACTTTAAGAGACATGGCCAAGGAGCTCTCTGACTCCTTCATGCTGACTTTCATCAAGTCTTGGAACACCAAGGGTCTGGAGCACTGAAAGGAGGCAAAAGCTGCAGCACTGTAAACAGGGGGTTCGAGGCATGGTCTCGACTGTCAGTCCTAAGCACAATAATGTCATAACTGTTAAAATACAATTAATAAACAATTTAAAAGGGAGTGATGTACAATTTTTTAAAATGAATTTGTTACTTCTTTTTAAGTTAGGGTTAACAAAAGGAATAGTTTGAAAACTTAGACTTCTGTGAAGTATTTAAACTGAGAACGATAACCGTTTTCACTGAGAACCCATAATCTACCTAGAATAGTTTGAAAGCAAGGCAACTGCTGTGTCTCAACCTGCCACTGTAAGTTGGGTCTTTATCAGGATCTTTTAGAGACTGGTCCTTGACTTCATGTATTCTGCACTGTATTGCTGACCTGGAAGAAAACCTAAAACTGCTGCTAACAAAGTTCACAGAAGACATAAGTAATGAGAATGGTTAAGTCATGGTGAGCATGTTACAGAAAGAAACCGATCACAATCATTACTTGATAAATCAGGCTGCAAGCAATTAATTTGGGCTTCAGTAAAATCAGCTGTAAAATTACCCATTTAGGAAGGAAGAATACAGAACCTGGTTACAGCATGGGGAGATCTATCCACATTAAAAATGGCTTTGAAAAAGGCATACTGAGACTATAGCGATAATCAGCTGAACATTGGCTCCAGTGCAATTATTTGACCAAAGGGCTAATGAAATCGTGGCTGTGTATATAGGAGTTTATCAAAAAGAAAGTTACAAGTAGTGATCAAATCGCCTTTTTAAATATCTACATGTGAAAGAGAAATCTGATAACGAAGGAGGCACCTCTGCTCCACAGAGACATGTGTAAGAGGATACAAATGCTTGAAATTAAACCTCAAGAAGCCTAGTCAATAAGTAGAGCACGTACTATTAACAGCAAAGGCCATTAATCATTAGTACAGTTTAACAAGAGCTGTGGTATATAGCTTTTCTATCACCGGAAATTTAAAAATCACTGACTACTCCCCTAGTTTCTGCTGCAAGCAGAAGTTAATCAGGAAAATTAAATTAATTGTTTTATGGGGACATTCAGATTATAGTGGCCTTGTCTGTCTGTCTTTGCTGTGTACAAATATATAACGCAACTTTATAACTGCAAAATAGTCTATCATTATGCTCTAGACCTTCATTTTAATACCAGACTTTGAGACCTCTGTACTCTGCTGTACCAAAAGGTGACCATTTTGTATTCAGCTTATACAGCTGAACAGTACAAAAAAGATTTTATTTTGATTTTGATGTTCTGTTGATGTAATGCAAACATGACCACAACTAAAGTATCTCTATTCCTAACAGGAAAATGTATCTTCCTATTGAAATGCTAGAGAATTCAATGATGGCCTTTGCTCTTAAATTTATACATAAATGTACAGGCATGACACAAAATATTCATAATGAGCCCTTGGAAACACACATACTGATGTTTTAGTCAGGGCTGTGAACAAGAGTAGAGTTCTTTTAAGGTTTTTTCCATACAAGAGGAGCAGCTGGTAAAAATTTCAGTGTATTGTCTTCCCTTTGCAAACATCTGGGATCTTTCTTGTTAATAATATTAATGTTGTATTAAACTAGTGTGTCTATTCAGAATATGATCCTGTTGTCAGCTAGCTAGTTTTCTATGGTAGTAACCTATAGTGAGTGATACTAGAGCTGTGTTTCGTCTGACACAATAATAAGGGTTGGGATAAACGAATTAGAAGAATTGCACTGTCAGCAGCACCACCCGTTCATAAGCATGTTTTTGGCAACTGTGAAAAAAAATCTCCTATTCTTTCAGAAAGTTTTCTTGTAGGGTAGACTGGTTCCTAACTTGTGCTGCTGATCATTGCTAAGCTAAGTTATGGCTAAGAGAAATTTTCACTCTACCTTTGCGATTTATATGTCTATCCTAAGTAAGACAAATTACTAATATGATGCCATGAGAAGAAGAGAACCCATATGATTAACCTTTCAGAAAAGCAGTAAGTGAACCAGTCCTTAGGATCTTGCTTTCATGGTCCATAATGCCAGCAATCCCAATGGAAAACTCCTTTCAAGGGACAAGCATTTTGCATCATTCAGTAATTGCCTTATGCTACTTCTAGCTCAAGCTTCAAAGAAAGCAAAAAAGGTAGTAAAACTTGATTGCCTTGTCCCTGAATGCATTACAGATACAGATTGCTGTCATCCAGAATACATATCACACAAATATCATCCAAAGTGTACCACCTGGTTTCATCAAGTTACCTTTGTTATCATTTGAAACATGCAGCTTATTCTAGATAGTAGAGGATATTTTAGAGTATATCAGCAAATTAATGCTAGGAGGTGTTTTTTAGTAAACCAAAAATTTGTAAGACCTCTTAATTACAAAAGAAAAAGGCAGCTACCATACTAACAGATGAATACTTGTGCAGTCTGCCAGAAGCTGCCTGAATATATGGAAATATATGATAATTAGCCAGTGTTCATGGTACAACATTTTCAAGAGGTAGTAAGGCATTTTTTCATCTGATTAAGCAGTGAATATGCAATAGTAAAAGGTCAATTCAATGTGAGTCTGTCACATGATGTTCTAAGAGCATCATGCCAATTTAAGTGGGTAGACATCATTTAAAGTAGAAACTCATTTTCTCGGTCATCATTTTCCATAATGTCTCACAACACAAGAGGCACATTCAGGGAGCAGAAAGAAATGTAAGACATAACTTCAAGGCAGTTTTCATTTCAGACGTAGTGAAATACTGAGAAAAGTCTGATCAGTCACTTTCAATCTCTGTGCTGACAGCCTGAGTGACCTTGGAATAGTGCAGGGTGAAGTGTACGTAACAAAGGTCTTTTTTGGTGAAATGTACCTGCCTTTGAGTTTGTATTTCGTAATTAAATATTATCACTTTCACTTTACAGGTGAGGAAGCTCAAGCAAGTAAATGGCATGGCTACATTTACCCAATGCCTTAACAACGCTAAAAAACAATGAAAACCTTGACTTCCAAATATCTGCCTAAGACTGCATTATTCTGATCTCTCAGTATCTCCTATCCTTTATCCGCAGCTTGCATAGAAAGTGCCTTGCTTCTCCGTGCCTGAAAGGGACGCTTTCTGTAGTGTAGCTGTTACATAGTATATAGCTGCAGTTTGAAACCAAGGGTTGGATGAACAAGAGTCACACTTACATTAAGCTCTATACCTTCCTTTGCAAGGCTGGTGCTGATCCCAGTGACCAAGATTTACATCTTCCTCCTTCATTTCTAATTTGTGTTACATCAAGTTTCACTTCTTGCTCTGCTTTCTGTTTCCTCCTCCATCCCATTTCCTCATTACCTCTACTTACCCTCTTTCTGTTCCTATTTGCAAATATTGAAAATGGTCTGAGACTGCATCCAAGAGCTTCAGAAAGTCCTTTCAGTCTCTTCTACCAGTCGATACATTTCCCAGAGTTGCACTCCAGGAACTGCCTGGCCTCCCTATGCTAATGTACCCCATCTCTGTGCATCCAGCTCCTTTGGAGTCTGTTCTTGCCTTTAAAATTCTGGCTAGATAGTTCCTGTAGCGAGATATATATTGGAAAGTCATTGTTCATATCAGCAGTTCTCATAAGGATGGGCTTAAACGTGTAACTTCTGCCTTCTGGAATCAGGGTGTTAATAAAAAGAAAGCACATTTTACACATCACTCTCAAACTGGGTATGAGAGAGTTACAGTGAAGTGCTATGCAGTTGGCTACACCGTTAAGCTGAGCTCTCTGTATATGTGCAATGCAGTAGTGCCGTTTTAATGAGAAACTCCCTGAAAGTTATTACTAAGAAGCAAAGTATTGCTATGCAGTTTTATTGCCAGATCATAGAATTCATCTTCTTTTCCTTGGCCTGAGCTAAGCACACAGAAGCAGCAGCCAAAAAAACCCTTCTCAATCCAGCAGTGTCTTTGAAATGGCTTTCTCATCTTGAAGGTTTGCTGCTTTAACTCTTTTGATCTATTTCTACACCTGTCTGATTTAGGGGGTCCACATGCATGGACCTGTCCCACCAGTACAGGATTTTTTCCTCCCATACCTCCCCCAGCATGGCACAAGCTGGCCGGTCGCCAGCTGTGTTAGCTGACTTCGTCACTGCAGTATGTGATTTGCATTGGCGCTTCTGCAGTATGAAAAAAATTTAAGAGCAGAACAGCAGCACTCAGGTAACTGCTGGGGCAGTCATGGCTGTTGCTCCAACAATTTAAAGTTAACCACTCAGGTTTTGTTTCTTAAGATGTGTCACACAATGGAAACCTGCATAATTGTCTGCAGTGGCAACTGACAGGTGACAAGGGAGAGGCTGGCAGGAGATGCAGCTGATGAAGAGCCCAGAATGAAGAAAGAAAAATATGCCAAAATTAATAGGGAAGAAAGAATGCAGATGCTGCCATTTTGATTAATGAAGTAAAAGCTGTTAGAGATGCTCTAGTTAAAGATTGCTGAACAATCCAACAAATCACATGCTCAGCAACCTAATAGGTCTAGTGTGAGCACGACAGGCACAGCTTCTGTCATATTGGCCTGCATAAGAGGAATTGCAGGGTAAAAGGGCAATAAATAGCCAGTGTTGCTCTGCTTGGGTAACTGGTCACTGACATCACTCTCTACCTCATTTCTTCACCTTGGGATAGGGCTTGGGGGAGTCTCAATGTCTATGTCTTTGGCAGTGCTGGTGCTGTGTCCTCCTAAGGACTATGCATAGATACTCTGAATTCCTGTCCTCCTGACTCATTGCGTGTTCTTGAGCAAGAAATGTAATCTCAGTGTTTCAGTCTCCCCCATAACATTACCACTACCGTGGTTATTGGAATGTACGCATCATTCACAGAGGTACTGTGGCAAATCATTAATTAATATTTGAACAGAAGTCTGGTAATATCCAATGTTATCTAAATATTAATCATTTATTTGACCTTCCAACAGAAATAAGAGGGAAAAACAGTATAAGGAATTCTCTGTGGCAAGAATCTCCTTCATGAGTTAAGTCTCCCTTTACATAAGCACTGCAGCTGTGGCCAGATAATCAACTACTGTAATTAAGTACATGGTGATTTATACCAGGAAATAATCTGGCCCAAATCCTTTTCTTTTGAGGATAATTTGCTAAGAAAAAATGGATCCCTTGTGCAACATTTAGTTTGTTCCATGTTCCCTAAAACTCTCACAATATCTCTGCTTTCCCAACGTGTCCCCTCAAGTACCCTCAGCTTCTGCCCATCATCTCCATTTACCAGCTGTCAGAATTGAAGCTACAGTTGTGTTGACTGATGAGCTGACACAGTTGTCTGTAACACTAC
The DNA here is from genome assembly GCF_030936135.1 of Gavia stellata. Classification (NCBI taxonomy): domain Eukaryota; kingdom Metazoa; phylum Chordata; class Aves; order Gaviiformes; family Gaviidae; genus Gavia; species Gavia stellata. The sequence goes on along the minus strand of NC_082597.1, from coordinate 12,751,072 downwards.
CTTAAATCCCCTTTTTCCACTGTAGGGGTGCTGATTTGGATTTTTCTCCTCTGTAGAGCTACCACTTCCAATGAAATTTATGGGAACGTAGTACTTTTGGGCTGTAGGCCTCGAAGTTAGAGTTGGTTGAAACTGGCCAATTGTTTCAAAAATTCTTGGGAATTGACAGATGCTTTGGCAAGACACAGAAAGACAGTCACTTTTCAGGAACATCAGTCCCTGGCGGTATTTCCTGGTGCATCATGGCAAAGGAATGAGGATTCTCATTTTTCTCAAAGCTAATGTTTATCAAGAGTACTGCTAAATTTTCATTTATGCAATTTTTAATGAAACAAAGAGTCTGACTAAGCCCCCTTCCCACCTTAGACAGCATGATCTGAATTAGAAGTTTCTTGCACACTCAGTAGTTCTCTGATTAATCCCAGAGCACTCCTGCAAAACAGGAAAGTGCACTTAACACAGACACACACAGTGGGGAAAATAATTTTTAACAGAAACTTTCTAGTCTTTTTTTATTCATCACATAAGGGCAAAGAAGAATCTAACATTTTTTTCTCTTTATAGGTCACCTTTACTTTTGCAACCATAAATTACAAAAATACTGTGATATAGCTAATAATCCTTAGGGAATTCATGCACTGCTGGAGAAGATTTTCCCCCACAAAAATCAATCCTTGGAAAGATAAATACTTTTGTTAATGAGTTATAAGGAAAAAGTAAATTATTTTTTCTGTATCTGTACAATTAGGTTGGCTGAGCTGCCCGGATTAGATTCATGTGGGAGTTAGCACAATGCCCAAAAGACAACAAAAAGAGAAAAATGTTCATAAACATGAACTAGAGCAGCTTAAATTTCTACCAAAACAAGACACTCAGCTCACAGTGTGATGTTAGATAAACTAAGGGGTTGATCCTGTGATGTACTGAATATTTCAGAGTGCTAGCATGCCGAGGACTTTGGAGGAAATATAGTTGACCTGTATGGCTAGCTATGAAAAATGGCATTACAGTGGATTCTCTGCTTGCAAATAAATTAATCTGTCACTCTAATCAGACTGGTCAGAAAAGCCTCTTCCAGTACAGAAATACGGGCTTATTCAGCTGCTCTCTGCTAGAGGAAAGGACGCTCACAACTTCTATTGAGCTAATAAAGGTACTTTCAGCAACTGACTTAAAGAGGTTTTGAAGCAAGCTCTGTTTCAGCAACTAATAATAGATCACCTTTAATTTGTATGATATGGGCCTGTGTTTACACATGATGATTCTGCTTTCATTGCCACAAGTTGCGTACACACAACTGAACAAGCTTGCTAAAATGCATCAATCCAACAAGTTTTGCACTGCACATCCTGTTGTTCTTTTCATCCATTCATGCCACTGATGTTTGAGTCCTGCTTTATGCAGGTGTTTTGTCTGGTGTTATTCCAGCAGGATTTGTCCACTGAAACAATCACCCATATCATGTTAGTCTCTCTAGCACCCAACATGTAGCCCCAGTTGATACTACAGAACCACTTTGGCACTTAGCGACTTTGGCAGCACCAACAATGTGTTGAGATCTTTGAAATGAAACCCAAAAAAGGTTAGGGCCTCAGTATCACTACGTGGTGCCCAGCTGGAGCCCTGGCTACGCGGAGTGGCACAGCTGGTGTGTCCGGGAGGGAGCAGCCCGGAGCAGCGCCGATGTGAGCAGCTCTGTGTTACTTCACCAAGGAAAACTTTCAAGGAAAATGCCTTAGCAGCAGACAAAGCACAACTTCCCGTATCTAGAGTACAACTCCACTGCCTTTAGAGTAAAGTCTGATCATGGCTTTAAGAATAGGTTGTTGGATCATCAGGGTGTGAAGAGTTATGTGAAGCTTGAGGCCAGAGCTATCACAACCGTGCCAATACAGCTAAATGTAGTTTCAGAGGAGGTTGTTCTCTTAGCATAGTCAAGAGCTTGTGTAAACTTCTGTCAGGCTAAGAAGAATGAGCTCCTCACCGTGTTTCTCAGCAGCCTGTTGCTACCCAGTACCAAGGACAGCCATGAAGAAGAAGGAAGCCCAGAGCCTTTTGCTCTGCATGGCAGGAGGCTGGAGCCTGGGTTGGAGACATGAGTAGTGCCCTGATGCTCCTCCTCCTCTGCTCTGTCAAGCCAAAATTCACTCAGGCAGAGAGCTTCACCTTGTAGCCATGATATTCTTCTGGCCCTGAAATTTGCTGCTTGTCTGAAACTTGTACTGTAGCCAAAGGAAGTTTTAGTACATGGAAAAGCTGCAGAATATGGGCCCAAGGCTACATACACATATTTTCTATCCATCCAAGATTTATAATTGAAGTGGAAATTCTGGCAACATGATAATGATCTGATTACATTTTTTTATCACTTTTTCTCAGAGTACCCAAAAGGCCCAGAAATGTAAAATTTATTTCCTCCCTCCACATTCCACTGCAAAGCCTGCCAAGGCATGTAAGCCCCTGTGTGCCATTTCTGAGGGCTTGTTGTGGGAAGCTTCTTTGTTATCTCTGCCTTATGTCTGGGCCAACAGATCTCCTGGCTATTAGCCTAAAACAGACTCAGTCAATGGCAGATTTCTCTAAGCTTGCCAGGTACCAATGTAATGTCTGGTGCAGCCTTGTAACCTATCAAGACTCGCCTAAGGCATCTGCTACAGATGGGGTGTTTGTCTGTGAAAAATGAAAGGACAACATTTTAACCATACGTTGTAGGATACTGATGTTCTAGGTGATGAGACCAAGAGTAAAAGGGAATTAAATAGGGAAAACATGTAAAGACAGTTTGCATTAGTGCAAAAGGACTATCAATATAAGTGTATTCTACATTGATTGTATTACTATTTGATAGCTTGGGTTGGTTAATGTGTCATTTCACCTGACACCGAATCTCCATTTTTGATAGAAAATGTAAATTGGATTCCTCGAAGTGTTATTTTTTTTATTTTCAAGTTTGTCTATTTGAAGTATCTGCAAATAGTAGGATTTTATTGCACCTTGGTTTACAGTTCTCATTGAATAAAATAAGTGTATTTATTTTTCCCATCTTCCAAAAGGGAAAATAGGGGCAAAAAAGCATTCAAATGAACTTTAAAAAAATCTGAAAAGATCTTGGGGCACACTCAGGAATCTTATGATTTTGGACCCATTACTTTTAATCACAAGCTCAGCATTTCATAAATTTAGAATGATATTTTTCTTGTTTATCTGATAAAGCAAACTCAAATACATGGGGGGAAAAAACTCTAATTATTTGAGATAGAATTGGAATTCTATGCTTTTTTTATCAGCATATTGCCAGAGGGAACACAAAATACCCGATAATCCATTTCCTCTTACAGTAATTTTTTAGGACAGTGACATTTTCATCTTTCTGTATACAGGTGACCAGATTTTCTTGTTATCTGTCTTATATTTTAATGGGAGGTTATAGCACTCTGTGAAACAGGGATGCAGAGGTTCCAGCTTGGGCTTCCTCACTAGCTCTGCTGCTGGCTCACTGAGAATAGGGACAGGGACATCAACTCTGGATTCAGAAGTGTTGAGTAGTGCAGAGAGGGCTTAAATCTGTACAGCGAACCTTGCTCAGTACTGCTCCTCAGCTTTTCCTTAGCCAAACCCTGCCATCAGCTACACATAAATGAACTCTATTAATTCCTTATGCAAGTTGGCATATTTGTAAGGTTTTGCACACTCTGCTGGTTACTAGCTCGGACCTGTGCTGCCTTAAGTCTCTGTACAGTGCTCCACTGCATGAAATAGATTTGGCCTCAGTGACTGTGATTGATAAACTTCATTTGACGTGTCTCAGGTCATTTGCCTCTGGAACTGGGATTAGATAGATTTGCTTTGCAGGTGTGAGTCAAAGTGCAAATGTCCGTAAAATCAGGAGTTTCAAAGGGAGGTTGCAGCAAAGCTGTGCTTGCTGTATTAATACCCTGCATTCACACACCTGCAAAGTCTTTATCTGCTCATGTGCTGAAATCTTCCATCCCTGGGATCACGTCTTGAAAATCGGTATTTTGGAAAGTCTGAGGAAAACAAAATTTACATTCCAAAAATTAATTTGTGGAAATGAGATAGCCCTTTGGAAGACAGTAGTAGCTCTCTGTCTCAGCAATGCATAGGCTGGAACATCCAGTACATAATCCCATGGTTTTTTGATTGTCAGAAATGAGGCTCCAGATTTAGACACCAAATTGCGGTGCTACAGAGTTGGTGCCTATGTGTGTGATAGATTTAGACAATTATAGGTAATAGAAATCTAATAAACATAGTGAATTCAGAGAGCTTTTCAGTTTCCCTATGTAGGTGTCTGTTCTCAGAGAAGAAAAATAACTCTCTAGTGGCAATATTCAGCTGCCAAAACTTCAGTGTCTAGCGTCAGTTAGATGCTGTTGGCTAACCTGCACATCCTCCTGCTGCTGCTGCAGCAAGGCACTGGTCTCCCTCTGGGGTGGGGTCATATAGCCCAGCCCTGCGTAGGTGTGTGACATCCTCCGGGGCATCTCAAATGGCATTAGATATCCATATTTAGGCAACTGAGTCCCATCTCATTGACTACGTCAATTAGATCTTCATTAGCTGTACTGAGGGCTGATAAATCTGTCTGCTCTGTAAACACCTATACTGTAGACACCTAAAAAATGTATATGGAGCTGGTTACCACTCTGGTTTCATATGTACTTCTCATGAGTGTATCGGCTGTAGTCAAAACAGCACAACAATCTTATTGGGTCCGGCAATAGTGAGTGATGTTGGCTGGGAGTTCGTGCTGGTACACAATGACTGAATCATTCATCTTAATCTTTGCTACGCTGAACGCAGGCCACAGAACTTATATGATATTTCACCAGATTCTCTAATACCGTGTACAAGTGCAGTGAGGGGTTTTTTTTAAGGCTTGTTGTTTTCCTGTGGGTTTAAGACAGCACAGCTGAGAGCTGCATCACTTCTCAGCAAGACTGATTAGTCTGCCTGGAGCACTGCCCTGAGACAGGCACGCTGCTCCCAGCTCTGAATGATAACTTGGGCATGCCTTACTGGGTAGACAGCCCTACATGTCTGTGCATCCAAAGACTGTATTAGCCACTACATCACACTGAGAACATATGCCTTATTGATAATCAAAATGTTTTTCTGATTCACTGCCTTCTAAAATTCAATCCTTTCTCCTGCAGGTGTGATTGAAATGTGAATTTGCAGGTGAATGTGTCTTACGAATGAACTTATTTTGCTCTACAGAACTGCCTTGACATTATTTATCAGGTTCATATACAGTGCCATTAAAGGCATTGCTGGACTGAGGTCTAAAATGCTACTAGCACTTCCAGAAGCAGAGGGGTTTTCATTGGAGTTCTGATGTCCATTTCTTTAGCAGTCATGACTCTGCTTAACTTACAAAAGCTGACAGCAGCTCTGAGTTGGGAAGATTGATTCTTGCTTCTTTATTCTTTAATTAACCTATCCTCTGCTGCACTGTCGAGTTAATATTAATGTGTTCTCCTTGAGCTCTGCTACTTACCCATCACACTACGAGATCTTCCGTTGCCCAACAATTAAAATATCCTTTTCTCTTTTTTTGCTTTTAATTAACTTACTGACTACATTTTATGCGATGGAGGTATTTTATTTTACAAAATCTAAGTATTCAAATTTATGAATGTGGTGAAAGTGAGCAAATATTTGGAACACAAAGAGTGTCTCTGTGGTTGTTGACATAGAAAACCCAAATATTTGCTTAGCTCTGAAATTAATTAATAGCAATTGAATAGTTTGCCTTCTGCTACTTAACACTAAGTGTTTCTGACTGATGAGTGAAAATTGCAGAGAAACCATATGCTTTATTTTAAAATGATAGCTTATGGAAAAGCAGCCAACTTCATCAAAATTCTAATCAGAGTCAAATTATTTCTAAATTTTTTTCCTAAAAACCTGAAAAAGATATACTCAACATTTTCCATTTACATTGAGTGTTTTATCAAAAATAAATAAATATTTTTAAAATGTGTTACAGAAAATTCAGAAAGAATAAAAAATCCATTTCAATCCTCACAGCATGAAAAGAACTTTCAAATTTAAAATTTTCCTATATCCAAAGAGGCTCTGTTTAGTCATCGTAAATAAATTAAAAATCAAAATATTTCTTATAACTGAATACATTTGACACTCTACCTAGAAAGACCGAAAAATCATTAGACGTTTATGGGAAATGAAATTAATTTTGAATGCTCAGATGCATAAAAATTCAAAAAGAATAAACCAAATTATCTAAAACTTCTCTGTATATAACACATTAGTAACAAAATTCTTATTCTTAACGACATGCTCCAATCACACTGAATAAATACAGAATCTGACCATGAAAGTGAAGTTGAATCTATTAGAGTTTTGGTGGAATAACATTTTTGTTTAATGACTCTTGAGTTTATTATAATTTTATGTCTTGTAAATAAATAAATCAATGTAAATTTTTTATTTCTGTGAAACTAGATACTAAAGCAAAATGTTAATGACGTGCAAATCAAAGTGTATTGCTAGCTTTAGACAACAGAGCATAGGCACAACGTAAGACAAAAGCTAGTAGGGTCCGACAAGTTTATTAACCGGCTTAGAGCTGCAGTTCCATGTCTGTCACCTAAAGAAATCACTGCCAGTCTGCACAGTGCAGGCACTGAAACGCTGCCAGTCTGAAAGGACATGTATATCATAGTACATTCAATATCTGCTATTATTGTAATGTCAGACAATGCACTGTCTTTAGGCACTTGCCACTTGCAAAAGCAGTCTATCTGAGCACTAAGCCCAAGGGAAATGACTTGAATAACTGAATAACTTGTTCTTACTGTACTGTGTTAGACACACTGATGACAACCATTCCCAGGAGTTAAATGAAGTTCAGCCAGTGATGGCTCTGGTTTTAATCTCAGTGTATAACAAATCCAGTTGCTTTATAACAGACGTTCAATAAAAAGGTGATTTTGGAACTTTAGATTTCATTTACTAGTAAGCAGAAGCTGAGGTGGAAGCTGAGACCTGTTCACACAGGGTTTACCAACACCAGGTCACTGAATGAATGACAGGTAGTTTACACCCCAATGGTTTGCAACTTGATTGATCAGGAAATAGAACTCTCCCTTCCAGAGTAGTTCATTTTTACTTTTGCCATCTCAGCATTCTGAGTTATATTACGCTTTCTGCATCTTCACGAAGCCAGTGGAGTTACTCTCGGGATTCATCAGATCATCTCTGTCCATGAGATTGAGGAGGAGAAATGAAATATGAAATGTGAAATATGAAACATGAAATATTAAATGTGAAATGTGAAATATGACTTTTCCCACTGATTCTTCTATGAAGAGAATCAAGCTCCTGTTTTATGATACACTTAAATAATAACTGGATAAGTTGATTTCTACCTGTGATACTCAGTAATCATCAGTAATCCTGTCTTGAAAAGTGCTTATTATGGCATTTTTTGCCTGCAATCTGGTGGGCATTTGCATTCAGCTTGGCTATACTTTTCCCCTTGCTCATAATTAATTGTCGGTGCACTATAGTCCATTAAAGATGTGTGAGACTTTGATACACAGCTTGGATCTCATATTATATTAGCACTGGACAGGTTGTACCTTACAGGGTAAATAAAGTGCTTGGTTTACAGATAATTAAACTGCTTATCATCATCATGACTGATTCATGTAAGTTGCTGCAGAAAGCAATTAAATAGTGCAGGAATATGAAGGGTGTGATTTTGGATGAACTTTTAAGTCTAGCTGGAAATGTCCTAAATCTGAATGAAGTTCTAGGGTTAGCTGTGCCTCCTCACTTCCATTCTCAAGCCACTCTTTCCAAGTGACAGACTCACCCCTAGATATCCGTTGGGGTGGAAGTCTGTCATCTATATCACATTCAAACACCCAAATCACAGGACTTTTCTCCACTATTTGAGTTTTGACCACAGGCACCAGCTGACTTGGCTCCTTGGCATTCGTGTGATGGTCAGGATAAAGGGCAATCCTTTGGATCAAGGTATAACTCATGTATTTATATCACAGAAGGAAAAAAAAATGAAGACAAAAGAAAATCTCTGCACAGCTTAATTTCATCCCTTGGAAATCTTGGAAAACTCCTCTTAGACACACTTGTTCCTCTGGGACCTGGGCCAGAGCATAGGAGACTCTTCAAGCTCTCAGTCTAATTCTCAGATGTTGACCATGCACTGCCTGGTGTAATCTGGGTTGCATACCCTTTCTCAGACTAGACAAATTGTATTGAGGCTATTGTAAAGCTCCTGGATTCTTGAAAGCTGAATCTAGAATATGTAATAATAAGAAATAGTTTGATACAAGCTTAACGTTCACTACCTGACACAGTTTTAGAAGGGGACTTACTTGTGCCACGTTGATTAATATATTTACACACACAACCAGAGACCTTCTACAACAGAAAAAGCCATCCAAAGACAGACAAAAGTCAGAGAGAGGTAGAACTGAGAGCGAATATATTCTTAGTATTAAACAGACCAGCAGGCTCATATACCAGATGTTACCATCAATTCAGTCAAGCAGGCTGATTGGATTGCTCAGTTTTAATAGGTGAAATACTGTAGCAGATGTATTTGCCCAAAGCATGTATACTCTGAAGAATACTATTGTTCTTTACCAGTTTACTGTGAAAGTCACTAAATGGCTATTTTAAATTTAATTTACTCTTATCAGTAACATTGTTTTAAAGTTTGCCATTGTGAAAGCTGTTTTCTCTTAACAATTTGCTGGTAAGAAACAAGACAGCAAACTGATTGTGAACTCGGATACCTGTAGAATATTTTTATAAAGGATATATTCTACTCTTTCCAACTAATTCTGCCCATTTGAAAGATATGTAAGCTTTATTCCTGTGCTTCCTGGAGACTTTGGGAAGACTCTTGCAAGTCATAACAAATGACATTTCAAACAAATCACCATTATCAAAAGACTTGTTTGTTTGGAAGGAAGCCAGCACAGAGAAGACAAAGGACAAAAAATCATTTTTCAGTGAATCCTGTAACTCCAAGTATTTCACAACTACCATTAAAGATATTTGTTGTCTCTATGAAGTCTGTCCACATACATTTTTCAGTGTTGCCTTGAACCTAGTGAAATCTGTTCATCTTCTTTCTTGTGATTTGTTTTTAAAACTTTTGAAAATGTTTGCAATGGCTGTGCAATTGTATTGTTCCAATCTGTTGAAAACTGGCTTAAAAAATATCATCTGATTGTGAAAAAACTGTTGCCAAATCACAGAATCTGGATCCTAAACCAGTGTCTGCTACTTTGGACCACACTTCCCTGTAGACATGAAGTATTACCTCAGACCTCCATAAATTTACTGAATGCAAACTGAAGCTATAGTCACTGACAGTCATGAGGTGTACCACTGGATAAGGTTATATTTTTTCTTGTAAACTTTCAAGACAGCTGGTAAACGTTCGCCCGTATTCATTTGTATCCACAAGTCGGCATTTGCCTAGAGCTGGGTAGATAGCATACAGATCTGTCTACCAGTTACCTACCAACCTAATGTGTATCATCCTTTGAATGTAACGCCACAGGTATCATTTGCACTACACACTGTTCTTTGCAGCTCAAGTACCCATCAAAAAATTGTGTTGAAGTTATCTGTATGCAAAGCTTTGCAGTTTGCACTTGATTCCTCCTCCACTATCGTTTGGAGGCATCTACAAGTACTTGCATTATTTCTCGTAGCAGATAAGTGATTCTGGTATTTTTTGTTTTAAAGACTGAAATGTTGCACCTGAGCCGTATTGATTTGCTTATTTTAGATATGATCTGATGGAGCTCGGGAACATAATCTCTTTTAGCTCTTTTTGAAGAGACATTTTGTGAGCAGACTTACAAGAAAAACACATAAGAGGAAGTTGCAGTGAGTGGTGGCTATGCTGAAGTTCTGTTTCTGAAGGCATTGGAAACCAATCTAACCAACAAAATTGCAAAAATTGTTTATGAAAAATATCCACACTACACATCTCTTACATGTTCTCCATAGGGGCCTATTTAGGATAAAGGGCAAACAAAAACCAAAATGTGATGCTCTTGCCTTGCAGCCTAGGAAGACTTCAAATGCAGGTTATGAAAAGAAGTGGAAATATTGGGACAGAAGATTTGCACTGAGACACTCTGTTCTCAATCATAGCACACTGATTTGTAACTATCAAGTTCGGTGGCTCATCCTCCAAAAATTTCAAGAAAATTCTGAAGAGGAGGTATAGAGGTAAAAGGGAGGTTATTTGTGATCACATGAAAAATAAATTTATTAATGACAACAGTTCTTGAGACTTGCTGATCGTGGAAATAAATAGGGCCAAACTGCAAGCTAGTCTAAACTGGACTCAAATCAGCGGTCCATCACTATGTGTGACAGTGTGATATTTCAGAGCAAGACACAAATCTCCCCACATCTCATTTTGAAATAGCATATATAACTAGAATACATCTTCCTAACCCACTAATTTTGGAACATGTTAGTCTGTGACTTTCTCTATAATGTTTGTAAATCAATGGAGGAAGCCAGGAACTGGTCGTCACGTTTCTGCCTGGGATTTCCTGGACTGAAATACAGACACACGTGTTGCACAGATGCTTTCTGTGTGAGAATGAGCCAGATGTGCTCTAGACCTGCTGAACTCACAGTGCAAAAGCAGATCAATTATAAATTCTGTACAAATGGCCCAAATCTTGTTCTCCTATTTAAAGAACATTTCCAGGGGAGAGAGGCTGTTGTGCCTGCTAGTCCCATCCAGGAGTCAGGACTGCACTCAACCATCACTTCCCTCCAGATCTGCTCTGGCAAGATAATTGTTCTGCATCTGTTCTGAGGCAGACTGGCAGCTAGTTCTCTAACTGTGACCAAGCAGAGAAATCAAGATGGTGTGGAGTAAAGCTTTCCTTACCTCTTCCTTTCTCAGATATGCTGGCAATGTGGCAGGTCTTTCAGGATTACTCCTACATGATGAACGAGGCAGGAGTACCTGCCCACAGTTCAGCAGCTTACACGTTTTGATTCCTCTGTAAAAGTGCTTAATGTGGACTTCAATGATTAAACTGTGTTTTAATGCCAGAATATTCACATTTCTTCCATTTTACTTTCTGAAGAGAATATCAATAGGGATGATATTCTTATTTTTCATTTCAGTGGCTAAATCACTTAAAATCCTTTGACAGCCTTTGTCAAAGCAGAGGAGTCCACAAAATAATTTGAAAAGAGCTTAATAAGAAACTAAATGGAAACCGTGGGATATAATTGTATTGTTCACCAAAGTTAACATCAAGTATCCATTTTACACAAAGCAACCAGGAAACGATTAGCTAGACCCTGACACCTTTACTGCAATAGTGAGACTTAATCTGGTAAGTAACTACTTCAAAAGACATTAAATAATTTTAGAGATCTCAGTGTAAAAAGAAGTGACAGTATTCGAACTCAACTCAAATTGTGTATTTTTTTGAGAATATTGGATCAAGAAGTGATAATGATAATTTTCTTATAAATAATTGTTTAATCAGTTTTTTGGCTCTTTGAAGAAAAGTTGATCAATCCCAAGATCAACATGTGAAAGAAAAATATCAGAGTTTAAGCAAATAAGGGAATATATTGGTCATTTAAAACCTATACTGATGAAATTAATGATTTATAATGAACCGTAAAAATCTCTGTTTAGAATAATAACTAAAGGAATATGGCTTTACTTTGTGTATTATCGCAGAACCTACTTTAACAAAAAATATGCCAGTGATCTGTCAGATGTCATAACCGTGTCTTCAGCCTTACTAAGGAGGTCTTACACAGGAGTCAGTATGGACTTTGGACATTATTATCCCGTTTTGATTTGGGATATTTTGGGGGGCTAAAGCTAAGGACTACTGTCTATATCTAAGACTGAGACCTCCAAATACCTCTCATGAACCTCTTTGATAGCTGAAAGACTATACATAGCTATTGACCCAGCTTGGATTTAAGAATCGGATTTGGGTAGACTTGGTTGTCTTTCAGGGGATAACTATTTTTTAATATCGACTCTAGAGAAAATTTGGCTTCCAACTTTATCCGCTCTGGATTTCACCTGAGGTAGGGGCCTGAACTGACTCATGTCAACTTCCCTCCCTAAGTGATACAACTACATAAGAAGTTTGTGGCGCCTTTTTATCTGAAGTTATGACTAAGATGACGTATTTTCTCTTAGCTATTCTGCCTGATTTTTGCATGTCAGATTTTCATTATATTCTGGATCTGTTATCTAGGTTATGACACACAGTTTTAAAAAAAATCTTTGTTGGCAGCCTATCTTGTAAAAACCAGGCACTTTCACATTAATTGTAGAACGTAGCACTGGAGATGTTCAAGAGGCGTCAAAAGGATTTGAGACAACTGAAGATTTTGTACATAATTTTCAGACTTGATTGTTCAAATTTAAGTTCTTCAATCTCTGTATAGGAACTGCAATATAAATGGCTTTGTTTTCAAAGGAATTGACACAACTACCTTGGAACCTCCTTTGAGAAGGAGTCTACCCACGTATGTGTGAGATTTAGGTGTGTATCTCTGACATCTCTGATGAAAGCTTATTTGGCAGACTAACCTTGACCATAGAGATGCCTTCCTTAAGTCAGAAAAATGATATCAGATCTAACAAGCTTCATGTCAAAACAGCAAAACCCATCTGTTTGCCTTCCTCTTCCCACAATGACACTAACAAAAAATAGCACATCCTCACTCCTCCCCCATCTCAATACGAACTGTGAATGTGGGACTATGCTTCCCTCTGATCAATGAGAAGGGGAGAAACTTTGTGAACAATTCACCTGCCTATGTTCCCTGGCACTTCCCAACCATATAGCATGCCCCTGAAAAGCAAGGTGGCTGGTGTAACACAGCTATGGTATACCTAGTGATTATATTTCAGCTAGGATGGCTCTATTTCTTTTTAGAACCCAAAGGAATTGCTGTGACATAAATTGCTATGTACAACACTGAGAAACTTCTCCATACCGATCAATCTAAGTGCAATTTATGTGCAAGAACCATGAAATGAAGCTAAGTTATTCTGGCACCTAATAAGTGAATGCGAAGACATTTTTCTCTGATTGAAAGCCCATAACTCTTTAATTACAGAGCATTGGGCCAAACCCATCCTCATTTCATGCATTTTTAGGTTGACCATAATGGGTTTTCTTCTTATTTGGATTAGATTTTCAGTTTGCTTCTTCATTCTGAGCCCCTTGCAAAGACTTTAACAACTGGCCTGCCAGCATAAACGTCACTCCTGATTACCTCTCCAAAAGCATGGCAGAAAACAGCCTAACATCCTTTTGATCAGGGGGGAGGCTGATGTTGCTAACCAAAAGGGAGAGTAAATTATTTAAATTATTTGTTATATCATGTCAATTTCTAAATCTTGGACCTTAGCTGTAGATGATTTGCTAACCTGCATTGATGTCATTATTTGTATTGCTGCTTTTCTTCTCCAAAAAAGTTTTCAGATGCAGAGAATAGCCTGGGTCTTCAGAGACAGGTCCTAAATTATTCAGGTAATTTGTTGTTCTGCCAATTACCTTGGTATTTCCAGAAGTCCTTGCATAAATCAGTAAGTAAAAAGACCCAAAAATCAGTTTTTTCCACTACCCATGACAATACCATTCAATGAATTTCCTTGCTTATTGTGTCTGCACAATGTCTCTCCCTGACAAGCCATCAAAATCACACCAGCCATTTCACTGTGTTGACAGCCTGCTTCCGATGTACAACAAGGGACATTGAATGAATCAAAACAATTTGGAAGTGTGACAATGACATCACTCTGTCAAGAAGATACAGTTTGGAGGGCATAACTGAGGAGATATGTTTTAGTCATCAGGGTAGCAACATGTTTGTGGACAAAAACATTTTATATTAGCCAGAAAAACATGTTCTTTACTACAGGTCAGATTGTACTGAGTGTGAAATGGTGCAAAATATCCTAATTCAAAAGCAGAAGTTTGCTATAGTTCTAACAGCATTTTCCCTTTCTTCTTTCTTCTTTTTCCATTTTCCATTGAAGTGTGCTTTTATAGTTCTTATTATTGGAAAGTACCTGGCTTCTCATGAGTAATATTGACTCATTTTTTATCCCCTTAGGAAGGGGCTAACATTTCATCCAGAAACAGTTTAGAAAAGAAGTAAATCTTCCATTGGATTTTTGGATGGGTTTACTTACACAATTAAAAATAAATGAAAACATTCACAGTCCAATTTGAAGTCTGCTCTCAATAAAATGCACAGAGATCCATGCTGTCAACTTCTATTAATACTAATGGAAGACATTAGGTATGTCTTCCCCAGGCGCTGATGGGAGAATTTCCTGCTTATTTGCAAAGTAGGTGGAAGTGAATGATCGTCCTGTGATACAGCTTCTGGAAATGTGAGTTAGGTATGTCTATGAACATTATGAAGGAACATGAAAAATCCTCTGTTTCCAGAGGATGCTCTGGAAAGGTGGTAGAAGTTAGAAAATCAATGGATGTGGCAGCATACTAGATCAAAAAATGACCTCGGCTGATATTTGTGTTGCAGCAGGTGTTGTCTTCGATAAATGGCTCTTGTAAATCAGGGGGAATGTTGTACAATCCCATCTGAGATAAAAAAGTTTAAGTGCTCCTGATGAACTTTATAAATGCCAGCTAGCAGATCCACTTGGGGGCTATTAACATTCATACACTTCATTATATAATTGAAACATAGAAATCAAATCAGTAGAACTTCTGATGCCCAGAGAGGAGTACCAGCCTCCACTGCCTGCTGAAGGAAGACATATGTCTGACATACCATTAATAAGAACTAACTTAAATAAATTGTACATAAATTGGCAGAGGAATTTTGAAGGTAATTTTGTGTATTGTCTGTAGAGTTATCCTGGCCTGTATCAGAAATAGTGTGGCCAGGAGGAGGAGGGAGGTGATCGTGCCCCTGTACTCAGTGCCGGTGAGGCCGCACCTCGAATCCCGTGTTCAGTTTTGGGCCCCTCACTACAAGAAGGACATTGAGGTGCTGGAGCGTGTCCAGAGAAGGGCGACGAAGCTGGTGAGGGGTCTGGAGCACAAGTCTGATGAGGAGCGGCTGAGGGAACTGGGGTTGTTTAGCCTGAAGGAGAGGAGGCTGAGGGGAGACCTTATCGCTCTCCACAACTACCTGAAAGGGGGTTGCAGAGAGGTGGGTGTTGCTCTCTTCTCCCAAGTGACAAGTGACAGGACAAGAGGAAATGGCCTCAGGTTGCGCCAGGGGAGGTTCAGGCTGGATATTAGGAAAAAGTTCTTTACTGAGAGAGCTGTGAAGCATTGGAACAGGCTGCCCAGGGAGGTGGTGGAGTCAGCATCACTGGAGGTATTCAAGGAGCGTGTGGATGTGGCATTGTGGGACATGGCTTGATGGGCATGGTGCTGTGTGGTGTGGGTGGGTGTGGGTGTGTTTTTGTTTTTGTGGTGGTTGGTGGTTTTTTGGGGTTTTTTTTTGTTTTTTTTTTTTTTTTTTTTTTTTGTAATGGTTGGACTTGATGATCTTACAGGTGTTTTCCAACCTTAGTGATTCTGTGACTCTGTAGAGTTGGGTGAACGATTTGTGTGCAGCTATTTAGCAAGTCTTGTTCCCCGTTTTCTCACAAGTTTTCAGGCATTTGATTTGCTTTTTATTAATTTATTCATGCACAGGTTTATTCATTTTACTAAAACAGAAGTGCATATATGCTATGTTTTATTGCTACTATGACCTGATTTCCTAACTGATTCAGGTTGCATTATGTCTCTGTCCTGGCTAGCTCAATAACGCTGTGGGAAAGAATAGCAGGTTATCTGAGCATTTGCTTCTTCATAGATTGGTTCATGTTTTCAGAATCTGATAAACCAAAATGACATTTAAAACCTTTTTTCTTCTTTACTTATACATTTGGCTATGGCCAAAGTATCACTGCTAGAAAAGATATATAAATTTATATTAATTTTATGTAAAATGGTGGAACTATACTTCAAATCCTCTGTTGTTTACTGGGGAGATTTACACTTGCCCTGTATTCGCACTGCTGATCACTGATCATCTGCAGTGTACTATAAAAGATATCATACTTAATCATAAAGTCCTACAAGTTAATGGACAAATTCAGAGCTGCTATTAGTTGTTCTCATCTGGAAAGAACCAGCTTGCAAGGAAAGTAAAGGACAATTTGGTAAGATTTTAATAGACGTAACAGGAAACTTCTATCTTAAGGAGGAACTAGAATAATTTGAATGGAAATAACTTTACAAATTTAGATTTCAAAGCATCTGAGATATCGTGGAAGAAACATGGATACTGTAATTGTTTAGCCATACTGACAATGCAAACTGTTCTGCAACTTCAAGGCATGGAATCAACAAAAGACATCAAATTATTTCAAAATCACTTTGTTACTAATCATCCCAGCAGGAGACAGCACGTGTATTATCTTGACCCTCCTGACAGAGGTATCGTAGAAGCAATTTGCCTTGTTACTTTCTGTAACAGCTTCTCCCCATCTTATTGGAAATATTCCATCTCTTGAGTATTTTATATTTTTACGATGGGTATTTATATGACTTAATAAATATGGAAACCAGAGTCTATTTTTCAGAAGTTTCTACTCTTTTTACTCATACCTTACAGACTTCTTCATGTTCTTGCGAATTGGAACAGCACTGAAGATGCCCATTTGTATTACAGCCCTTATATACAGACTTTTTCTGTGCAAAACCTCTTAAAACAAAATTCTGATTTGGAAAGCTTTCAGGATTGCCCATTTCAGAGTTGTAAAGAGCCTTCACTTCCCACCTAGGCAGCAATGAAGCAATAAAAGATTTAGAAGAATAGGGAAATATTTGAGCACACTGAGAGCTTAAAGCTCTGTTTATCAAGAGATGGTTCTGCTTTTCATATAGCTTTATTGAATCTTACATTTATTTGACTCTCATTTCAAGCTCATGCTTATAAATGGACATGTGTAACACATGCACACACATGATGGTATCACAACATGTGGGTGTCATGGTTAAGGATTTCTGTCAGGAAAACTTGAGGATGAACTAGGATCATAAAGCTAGTAGAAAGATGAAGAAAACCAAATTACTTAAGAAAATTAAACTTCTAGTTAGGCCATAATGCATAGGCTTTGGTCATATATGAAAGATTTTGTTTTTATTAAAAGAACATAAGCTGTAAACTGAGTCTGAAGTATATTGCATGGGTAAATCAAGCACAAATCACTATAGTAGACTAAACCTATTCAAAATTTCCTGGGTGCTGAAAGAAATGGTGGCTGTACAGTCAAACTAGATTAGAACGAATTTGAGATCCTTACATGTAATGCATGAGGCAAATGCACATCTTTAGTTAGGGATGGACACAAAACCCAAAGATTAAAAAATTTGTGCTTGAGTACAGAGAAGTTCATGCAACTATTTCTCTCATTTTCTGCTTATATGTTCATCTTGTTAAATTTTGCTTTGAATTTCAAGCTCTAACAATCCCTCCACCTATATACCTGAAATTCACTTGAATCTGATTAGTTTCACATGGGTTTTATATCAACATAAATCTGGCCTGCATTTGTTGCAAGGACTGATAGTAATGGACTATGTTCCCAGTAGGCAGTAAGACTCCCAGATGCTGGTTACCCGGTCCCTGACACGTCCTTTGTGTCATCTCTTCACTTCAACAAGTTTTTCCTCGTGATCATACAGAAACAAAGTATGGCTCAGCACAATAAATCAAGCCAAATCAGGAGTTACAGCTCATCTTCATCAGACCACAATGTCAATGAAAAATAAAATGCTGCAGCGAAACAGTTCTACTGCATGTGAATGCAGCACTGCAAAGCAAATAAATATGATGCTGGATTTTTTTTCTGTGATGAATACTGTAATACCTACTTGTCTGGCCTGGGACCCTTTCTCTGACACTGGACAGCAACAGTCATAAAATGCATAAGAACAGGGCAAATAACTCCCAGCCTCTAGTAATTTGTTCCTCAGGGATTTTCAGGTGCCTTTGTATTTAATATTTCTTAGTGGGTTTCTTCTTTACCTGTGCCTAATGGTTTTCTAAACAGGTGAACATTTTTAGTAGCCAACAATGTCCTAGGTGATAAATGTGTTAAATTTTTTTCACACAAAGAAAAACGTAGCAGTGTAATACAGCAGCAGTAGAGCTACTGCACTCATGAATGACACTGGTTGCTAAATCTGGGCTAGGTGAAGATGGGTATCTCCTTTGAGGATTTGCAGCTGTGTCCACTTTATAGGTCTTAAGCAGCAAATTCAGGGTGAATTCTTTCTTTGCTACGAAGAAGAAAAAGAAAAAAAAAAGAGGAGGCAGAGTCCAGTTTACACCCGATACTCTGCATTCCTGCTGTGGCCGTATGCATCTACAGTTCAAGGGAACAACTTCATAGAATCGTCTGTTTGATCTGAAGCCACTTCCTTCATGTAACTGGAAAGTTTCCTTACTATTGGACTACAAAACCAATGTTTCCTCTTGGCAGTGTTGTAGTCTGTACAAAACACATCAACATTCAGCTAAAGCAGGCTCTGCAGTTCAGGTATGTCCAGTGAGGGACATAAACTGGGGACTAGAATATGTTTCTTAATTTTCCTGTTTTGGCCAAGAGTTGGAGAGCAAACGATACGCAGCAACAGCAGAGCATTGATAAATGCTTCCATTAACTCATGTGGGGCATCCTGGGTTAGGCCAGAGACAGATACTGTGGCTAAAGAAGAAAGCAACACAGTTGACAGCAGCAATTTCAGCAATTGGACTGTTGCTGGAACAATTAATAGAGGCAGATAGGTGAGATTTGCAAAGTAAAATTAAGCGAATGAAAGCTTTAGGAAACTTTGTTGAGATGGCTGAATAATGTGAGTGTTTATTTTGCACTCCAAAGGTGCCAAGGGCTCCTATCAGAGCACAGACTGCCCTTTGGGAAGAGACGCCAGGCACAGCTGGACACGGCACAGCTCGGGTTGGAGCTGGCAGGGGCACTGCCCAACACGCCACTGGTGGTGCTGGGTATGTACGGCACCGCGGGAGCTCCGTCCCCTGCACACGCAGTGGCCGCCATGCCCAACTGCCTCACGCCCAAAATGTTTTCTCTTTGCTTGGTGATTGGCTGGTTGCCATTTTTTGAAACTGACTGATTGGCTCCCTGCTTCCCTTTTGCCAGCAAGCGTTCCTATATAAAAATATACAAATGTACATACACTCATATATTTCTCTTTCAATACATAAATATATATTATCTATATTATTGTATATTATATATAAAGATACATAGAAAAGTGTACAAATGTGCATAAATACATATTTTATTTATATATACACAGCTGCATATTAAATATATTTAAATATGTATATATATAATACCTATATTTGAACTTTTATAAACTAAATATATATATCCTTAAAAGTGTAGGTAAGTAATGAACAACCACTTCTTTAATTAGAGCAAATTAAATGAGTCATTAAATTTTAATGAGAATAGAAAGTAATTAAACAAAATCAAAAGTCAGGTGCAGGGCCCCCAACTGCCAAGGTTGCTGGAGAAGCCCTCACATCTCTGGGGTGGGGGAAGGTGACGAAGGTGGGGGGGTGTCAGGTGCAAGGGTGGGGATGGACCCGAACATGATGAGAAATGACCCAGGTCTACGGACCCATTCCAGGAGGCCACCAAGGGCAGAGCAGAAGCCAGCACTGAGAGGCCCCTGCTGGCCCCTGCCCCACGGGACCCTGCGGTGCTCCTGGGGCAGCCTTGGGGCTCTGCTCACGGCTGCCCAGCATGGGCAACATGGCCTGCCAAAGTGGAAATCCAGGACAAAAAGACAACAGCAGAAGAATGTGTGTGGGGACAGTAAGGAAAACCCCAAGAGGATCCCCAGAAGAGACTATGTGAACCTGAAGAACTGTCTGATGGACCCATGAATCAGAAACTGCACTTCCAGGGAAGTGTCACACAGAGGGCAAGTGGTGGTATCCCTCTGCCCATGGCTGGGGAGAGCTTACAGCACCTGTGAGACCATTATGGGGTGCAGCCCTAGGGCCAGTGATGACTTGTAGAGAGCTTCAGAACTCTGGGGCAGACTGACAGGGGAGGGAGAAGACGACATGTGTTACAGCAGGTGCCTGGTGGACAGGAGTCATTAGAGAGGCTGGTGAAGGCGATCACGTGGCAGCAGAGGTCAGAGCACCTCCCCAGCCTGCTGGGGCTTTGCCAGTCCCTCTCTGCCCTACAGCATGTCCTGCTTCTGCAGAAACCCACTCCTGTGCTGGGGAGGGCCAGGAGCATCCATTTTTGAGCCCCGCCCCACACCTACCAGGTTCCTCTTAGGAGCATGCGGGTTTTGGATATGTCTTATTGTACCCTTCAGGAGCTGACGGTGATTACTCTTTCTACCTTGTCCCACTGCTGTGAGTCATTATGATTTAGTCACTGTCTCTGCTTCACACCTGGTCGTTCAGAGAAATTGCAGGTAGATGTGTGCTAGGATCTTGACGACCTGCTACTGGAGGCCTCAGCAACACATGTAATTTTTATAGCTCTTCTCCTGCTGGTATTCTGCATCCATGTGTTCATATTCTCTCTCCACTCATATCAATACAAACATTTTTCCTACAAATTTCTGCAGCTTTAGAAGATTCCCAGTTTGTAAGTTTGATTCGTAAGTTTTCTTCTCAAAAGTCACCAGACCTGTGGTATTGCCCCTCAGAATACAGAAGTATACTATGGTAAACTTTCAATTTTTCTGGTGCAGAATTACAAATTAATATTGCAATTCATTTCCTTCTATGTAATCATTTTGTCTGTAAATTCTATCTCATCCTGTCTTCATAAATATCTATTTTATTGGATTCCCATGAGCTTTATGGTGTGCCTCCCTGCTTTCTCATTGTACATTACTCACCTTACATCATCCCTTCTTATCCAAGAAAAACTGGAAAACATGTTTGAGAGGAAGGGGAAGTGATGCTTGCCATTGACAAAACAGGCAGAAAGAAATCTGGTGAGTGATGAAAAAATATTTCTTTAACTTTTAAATAATATTCTAAAAAATCTTTCCCCAAGTTACAATACTCTTTCACCAACTCTGCTGCTACATATTATCAAAGGCTACCTCACTGGATAATCAGAAATTTATTGGTTATAATAGAGATGTCATTTGACATCAGATGTAGATGTTGATCCAGGTTCAAATGCCGCATTTATAGTTGGAAGCAGCAATTGCCTCTCTCCTGAGATTAGAAGCGTAGTATTCAATGCCAGGTAATATGAAATTCAGTTCCACAAATCTTATCAGAAAGTTGAGGAAAACTGAGCTGTGCGGGAATCAGGCAGACATTTTTAATGAGTTCGTATTAGTAAGAGGAAACTTACTTTCTATACTTGATTCCATCCTGGAGCTTGTGTCATACAATGTTAAACACTGAAACACAACTTTAAAAACTACGCAAGGTTTGTACCTTCATTCTCACATTCTGTTAGTAACAGCTGGAGAAATAATATTTCATAATACTAGAAAAGAAACTGTTTCAATACTTTATCATCAGACTAATTAAATAATATGGAAATCTGTTTGAGAGTCATTAGAATGATCATGAAAATCTGCTAGTAAGTGTGTTCAAAGACAAATTCATTCACTAAAGAGCAACCTATGCAGGCCTTCGCATCGGTTAGGGATGTTGTCCTCCATAACAGCCCTGGCGTGGCATCCAGCTCCAGATACTAGAGTTCACACAAAGGTAAAATAAATAAATAGTTAAAATGTGGTCCATATGACTCTGCATGTCCCTACTACATCTCTTGCACCCTGACAGAGAGAAAGCTTAAGAACCAGACTGAGAAGAAAATTCCATTTTGCAGGATTGTGGCACCTCAGGACAATTTTACGAATCAGGTACACAGGTAAAGGAAAATACTGTCCTGAGGCACCAGTGTGACAAGACTGATGCAAATTTTCTTATTTGCTTACCGACCTCACACATGTTCTTCTGCTGTTGGCATTTTGTCCTGGATGTCCACTTTGACGGGCCTGTGCTGCCCGTGCAGGGTAGCCCTGAGGAGAGCCCCGAGGCTGCTAGGTGGGGCCTCTGGCCCTGGGGTACTTCTGGGGCTAGTGGGTGGGGCATCTGGTCCTGCCAGCCAATCACAGGCCTGCCTGAGAGCACCTGGGCATGAAGATTTACACAAGAGTGCCCCAGGGCAGGAAGGGGTGGGGTGAGCAGACCATGTGACCAGCAGAGGGGCGGGACTTCTCCTGGAAGTCAGGGGGTGGCAGCTGTGCTGCTGCTTTGGGGCTGAAGTGTCCCCTGGCAGGACCTGGGGGGGGAGGAAGGGGTGGCAGGAGCTGCCGCTCTGGGGCACCATGTCTGGGTTCAGGCAGCCCCAGCCCATGGGCCAGCCGAGCTCTCCTCACCCACCAGCCCCAGCGGCTGCTCCGTGGCCTGGTCCCTCCTCAGTTTGCGTACCCCTCCTCAAAAGGGCTCTGCTCTGTCCAGTGGCACCCACCTGGAGGCTCGTGCCCCTCCAGCCATGGTAAGCAGCGGTAAGAGGCAGCCCAGCTCCCTGCAGCACAGCCCCAGCCTTCCTCCTGTGGGGGTGCAACAGCACTGCCTCCCGAGGCGCTTGGGCAGCCAGGCTTTGGTCTGAGCAGCCGAGAGGAGGAGGCTGTCCTCCAGACAGCGAGCACTACCAGCCGCTCTGTTGAGTCACCATCCATAAATAAAATCACTTTTTTGACTCCTTTTTACTCGAGTTGGAAAGTATCAAACTATTTCCGGGAAGATTGTCTATAACTGAATTTGTTTCTTTAGCAATTTATGTTTAAAATAATTACTTATAATGGGTTTAAGCACAGGCTGTGTTCTTTTCTGAAAAAAACCCCACCTAAATTTGGACAAGACAATTCTTTTCATTGCCAAGTGCAGTGTCTGCCCTGCTGCCTTCACGATTCCAGCTCTGTCCTCGCACTGAGTGGAAAACACCCCTGTCCCATAGCTTAAGAGCACAGCTTCCTCTTCTTCCATCGGAGCACAAGGTATGCTGCTAGCTGGTACTGGGTCACCCAGGCGCGTTCACTCGTGGAGACTACGCCTGTGCATCTGGTACCATGTTGTGCAGGTCTCTCCATTCACGCCCCTGTTGCCACCCTTTTTCTTCCCATGTCACAGTTCTTGGAATTTTTTCAAGTCTTCTCAGCTTCTTGCTTTGTGTCTGCTGCACAAATGGCTTTATGCCAGGTAAAGACAAGAGAAGCTCCACTGCGCATCCCTGTGTGCATGAACTGCGTATTTTGCCACTGGAAGGGAACAAATCTTGTTTCTCACACTCAGAACCATCAGCTGGAAATTCTCTAAATCCAGACTCCTCAAGCTGCCAGACCACACAAGATGACTTTCCTTAAGCAGTCAAAGATGTTCCTTGATTAAGAAACCAAGTTTAGAGCTTCCTGCTTATCATAGTCCTCGAGGGTGATTTTAGGAAGTCACTTAGGTGCTCTGTAACTTGGTTGTTCTTTTCTAAATTGAGGATACAGCTTTCCCTTGACCATTAAGATTTTCGGCTTCAGAGGACTGGGATTTCTTACTAGGGGGCTATAAAACACCCTATAGAACAAATATTCATAATCAATTGGGATTTCTAGGTGCTGCAATAGATATAAAGAAGAATTGCAGTACATTGTACTCTGGGATCAAATTGTATAAAGGAGAATTATAGCACAATCCCTCTGTTGTAACAGTTCACATCTGTTTATGCTCC
Organism: Gavia stellata; assembly: GCF_030936135.1. NCBI lineage: Eukaryota > Metazoa > Chordata > Aves > Gaviiformes > Gaviidae > Gavia > Gavia stellata. The sequence continues at coordinate 12,727,233 of NC_082597.1, read as the reverse complement.
AAAAGCAGAGAAAACTATGAATCATTGTCTGAGGTGAGAAAAGTGATCTATGTTTGCTGTGTTCCAAAAGAAAACGAAACCCCACAAAAGTGAGGACACACTGATAATTAGTGTTTTGGGAATCTGTAGAAATTCTGTTAGCAGAACTCAATTTGTGTGCAAAAGAGAAGGGTGGTAACATTGCTCTTGCAATGGCACTCAGAAGAAGGGTCAGTGGGTTGTGTAGTAATGTGCTCCAGTATACCTAAAGATGAAGATGGGCTATAATAATGGGGAGAATAAGTCCTGTCCTTACCAAGACAATACATGTTAGCTAACAGAAGTTCACATCCTAGTATAGACACAATTTGTGATGTCTACATACACCCACTCACAAGCTTAACATTCGGGCAGAGCCCAGGGTTTACTCTACCCTCACATCAGTTGACTAGCACCATAACTAGTAAGTACTGTTACTAAGATAACAGGATACAACTTCCCCAAGGAGGATGTGGCTTCAAAATGCAATGATGTGAGGTGTTCACCATCCCTGACATAAATTGGAATACAGAATTTCTGTGGTTTGGGAGACTGGGCTCTGTTCACCTTTTAAACCTTCTGTTATTGGGACTAGTGTTAGATAATGAAGTTATCCAGACTGAGGAACTCCTCAGCACTTTTTTCTTTTTTTTTTTTTTTTAGAATAGGAAGAATGAGAGCTGCTGGGGATCAGCTGTGAATGTGCTATTGATTTCTCTCCTACTGTTACCATGAATGGGAAATGCCTTGTAAAGCATTCTCATTGAGTTGGAAATCAGAGCTTTTCCAGCAAAGTGCAACAGCACCACCAGAATGCTTCCAGCATGAGGGAGGGTACGTTCTGCCAGGGATTGTTTTTGGTCCACCACACCAATGAACTGATACAGTTCTTTGTACTTTTCAGCCTAACCTAGACTAGATCTGTAGTCTGTAATATTAATCACGCTATATGAATGCCACTGTAGGTGTGCAGCCAAGCCACAGATGAGTGGCATTTGTCTGCAGTGGCACATGGCAGTCATTCACGCCAGGCTTCTCACCTGGCAGCATCAGGCAGCATCAGACGGGCTGCATTTGCTTGGGAATTCCCACGAGGCAGCAAAGCAGACGGGGGACACATAAGCTGTTGAGCACTTAAGTTTGAGCTGTGCCTGTTATCGAACATCTTGGAGTATTTCCAATTTGAAGTGATCTTTTTGGAGATTTGGGGGAGGATGGGGTTGTGTTTTCCCTAAATAGTCAAAGATTTCCTGGGGAATACACAGCTCATTTTGTGACCTGCGCTACCTTTTCAGGCTCTTAACAAACAAAGGTATAGGGGTCCAAAGTTTTGGACACTGCTCCCAGTGATTTTACCATTTCAAGGGAATATGTTGAAATAGGAAATAAAATGAGTCTTGTACTATTCCAGTATGTTTCAAAATCAGAAACGTAACATGCTTTTAGCTTTAAAAACAGGGCTCTACATCAAATTTGTATGACTGCTGAACTACATTTGTTGAGCTTTAGCATAATTTTTCATCAGTACTCAACTTAATACATCATATGATGCTTTTAGCTGTGTAATTGTACTAGACTGCTTAAAAAATCATTCATCTGGCCCTATTACCTGTACCATATCAAAGGAGGGCAATAACTAACCAGATGTTACCGTGTATATATGTGTCTGTCTGTGAATCTGTTTACTTTAGACTATTTTAAAGAAACACTAAGTAAAATAGTATCATTGTGGACATAGGGAAATGGGAATAATACAGCATTGTATTTTTATTGCTAAGAGATTTAAAAAAATAACTGTGAGCAAATCTCCTTTAAAAATATGAAGACTGTGCCTAAACAACAAATTGTTTCTTACTCTCGTCATCTTCAAAAAAAGCCCATCAAAATTTATTCTCTGTGCTGTTGCTGCTTGTATACTCAGCTGTAATATTAGGTTAGTGTTTAATAGCATGCATAGCTATGAAAGTGTTTCCAATTCCCATTTGAACGTGTTGAAGAAATCTAAAGGTTACAGTACAATGCCCTGGGCCTCACTGTGCTTTAAAAAGTAAAAGGGTTTTAAATTTTACAGAGGAAATGATTCAGTAATCCCATTTTTGTGGTATTTCTTAAATTACAGATTAAAATATATTACAGTTAAAATATGGTAGTTTCAATAGAATGTGAAGTGTGTGAAAGTCTGTGTAAATATACACACATGAATAGGAAGACACTTTACCTCCTTTGACTCTGCAATTCTAACAGAATTCAGGGTCTCAGGCATTATTTCCATGAGGATGAAAAAATGATGATAAGAAGTAGCTGCTTTTGAATGAAACCCTGTCTATTTACAGAAATTCCAGACAAAACCCTATTCTGCCAGCATAGCAGGAACAAAACCAAGAAGCCTCTCCCCTCCATGTGGTTCTTAGGCTCTTTCCAGGCACTGCCACGGATGCTCTGTTCACTCTCTCCATGCCAGAAATGCCTATACAGTATTATCATAGCTTTTCAGATTTGTTGCATTTTGGTTTTATAAATTTCCTTCTGGCTTTGTGCCTCTGCCTCTAACAGAAACACACAGCCATAATCTAATCAGTCCCCTCTCTCCATTAGCACAAACCATGAGGACACTTAATTACCCCCCTCCTTCAGGTTGAACTAAAAAATGTTTCAGCAAAACAATAAATTAGTATTCCTGTGTGAATTCTGCCACATTTTTTTCCTCACATTTCTGCTGATTTTAAATGAATCAGCCCCATCTTCAGAGCTAGAACTAAAGTCTTTATTGTTGTCACCGTCCTGCCAGTGAACCTCAATGCTGAATCTTGTAATAAGAAGCAGTTTTTGTTCTACCTGACTTTAACTGGGACCATACTTGTCATGTCATCTGTGCTTTTCAAAGTCCACCTGAAATCTGAATGACCGTCTGGAAGTGTCTTTTACTCTCCCAAGAAATGGAAAATAGGACAATTTCTTTCCTAGTGTGGGTATCTCAGGTCATTGCTTGAAATAAAGAGGAATGACTCCAAGTCGGCATCAGAGGAATCCAAGACAGTATCTGCAATTGGGAGTCTCATATTGCTTACTTAACTCTTATGTCAGGGATTCTGGAGGTCCATCACTTTTTTTGCCTATGTAATTTTAAATTTCAAGGAAATAAATAGAAATTGTTCTTTTTAGGCAAATGTGGGTTATGCATTTAAATTTTATTTCCTTCTGACATGGCTTGTCAGAAGTGGGAAGGGATGGATTTGGGAAATTATGGAGTTTCAGGTTAATCTTCAACGTTTATCTTGCTGTAACAGGATCACCTACAGCCACTTCCTAGGAATTAAAAGTCCCTGTTTGAAACCCATAGGAGTTATTTTATACTATCAATTAAAAATTAAATATTATTAATTAAAAATTGATAGTATGAAATTACTATCTAGAAGGTATTTCATGTCCTACAGATAAAATGGGCTCTAACTGCTACAGAATGAGCTTTGTAATGTTTACAGTTGCACTGTAGCAAGCAGGAACTCTTCAGTTCTGCCCTCAAAAGCCTGAAAGTATAACAACATTTTTCCTGCAAGAATGATTTGGCAGCCTGTATGACTGGAAAAATATATTTAAGGAACTTCCTAAGGAAATTTGTTTTCCCCATTACATCAAAGAATGGCTTTACTTAAAAAAATTCTGCAGTGCAGAAGAATGTGGGAGGAATCTGAGTATGAAAAAAATTTCTCCACCAGAAAGGAGTGGATTAACTGAATTGATCAGAAGTGTTACAAGGGTTTTGTTTTGTTCATTGTTTTTTTTTTTTCAGGTGGTATTTATTTGTCAAAACTGAAACTTACAATTTTATGTAAAGTTTAAACCACGATGCATTTTGCTCTCAAAATTTAACAGAATTAATTATTCCAGCAATATTTCAAAGATGGCAAAAATTTGCATTTTAAGATTTGAAAGGTAGATTTATTTTCTATGTGTAGAGTGAAAAAAATCAAAATTATCAAAACTGAAGTATTTAGAAACCAATCTAATGTTTTAACTGCTCTGCAGTCAAGTCTCTTTGAGGGTTTGGTTAATATAAATGTATGCAATTTTTATTTTTCATCCCTTTTTGCAATAATTATTTTCTAACATCTTGAAAATCTTCATCAGTTGGAAAGCTATTTCATACTTACATCTGCTAATCAACTCAGTTATTCTTATTCTTTGGAAATGAGTGATTGTCTCATATAACTCAACTGTTACGCATTCCAGAGACAGTCAACTAATCCCATGAACCTAAGAAAAAGAAAAAGCATTAGAATACATTAAAATTAATTTATCATTTTTTTATTATAAAAAAGCTGTGTTTTACTTTTATGCAATCTGATTCTGTATTGTATTGCATATGTACTAACTGTTGATATCAGATAAAATACTCTGCTGTAATAAAGCTAATCCCCTGTTTTCAAGAGGGATGTTGGGCTTTCTGGAGTTAATTTCTGTTTGCTAAACCACAAACATACTGTTAAACCTGAAATATTTCTAGGTACAAAGAATATTTAAACCTGTTCTTTTTTATTATCCTGTTACTGCTAATCTATGTCCCAGTGTTAATCTATATTCCAGTCTATGTTGGAATCTATATGTGTGCAATCCTGTTGCAAAAAGCAAGCTCTGGTAATGAGTGCAGAAATGTTCCCCCATTTAAAATATTATGTATCTCAAAAATTACAATGGCAGAATCGTGCTAAGGGCCCATGTTCTACCACTTAACTGTTGTGAGTCACTTTTTTGAGTGGTTCACTGCAGAAATATATGTGTAATTTTCAGTAGATGGAAATACCACTGCCATGTTACATAAACTAAAAATATTTCAGAATTCAGATCTGAATAGGACATGCTGGCTTCCTATACATTTACTAATGGAATTTATGTTTTCCTGTAAAGCATATTGAAGCAATCAAGGAAGAGGTCTAAGAGTATTAGGTATTCTTAATCCAAAACTATGTAACGGAAGTACTAGTGTAGCACAATAAAAAAGTCTTAAAACACAGGGCAGCAATGTAAAAGTTGCTTATATTACTATTGTATCCTTATGTATATTTTTTCCAGATAGTTTCCGATTATGTCATGGAATGAATAAGACATAGCATTTCTATATTTACCTTATTGTAATAAGGTAAATAAGGTAAGGAAATTCTTCATTGAGGTTTTATTCTGCTTAAATTTAGCTATTTTTCTAAAGTATTTTTTGTCAGAAGTTTTACTCTTTCTGTCAACCACACATATTTGTTGAAGAGAACATATTGAGTGAAACTTTCAGTGCAAAATTTTTTACAATCATTTATTCTAGGTATGTGCAGAAGAAGCTTTCTTTTTCTTTTCTGATTATTACTTGTTACAAATAAAAAATGGAAGTAAAGTAACCATGTAATTATGAATATTAATTTGATTGAGACAAACTACATTCCTGTAGAATAGTTCTTCCATAATTTAGCATCTTTTCATATATTTCCATACTTTAAAACTTTGTTTTATTTTCCTAATTACTAAAAGTACTTTTTTGCAAAGTAAAAGGGAAAAAAATGTTACACAATAAAAAGCCTAAGAGACTAATTACGCATTCTCCATACATGCTTAAATGCACATACCTGCTTAGTCTCTTCAACATTAACAGAGTAACTAATGTATATTATCTTAACTGTTAATATGTTAAATTATTCATAGGCTTAAACATTTTCAGCATTGGGCCATGATCTGTTAAATTACATGAGTCTCTAGATACTTGGTCTTTTTTGTTCTTTGAATTTGATATGTAATGTCCATAAATACAGCTCCCATGTTTCTTTAGCATATTCTGGCACAGAGTTTTACCAGAATGTCTCTTTGCATTTTTCATCTTGTAATTCATATTAAATTGCACTGAATAATGCAAACTTATAGACTTCTGTTGCAAACTGACTAAAAGTCTATCAAAATCTGAACTGTCTGATGTAATCAAAATTTCCTTGCTAAATCTGATTCCCTCCCAAAGCTATTTATACATTTGTTAAAGCCTCACTTTGTGTTACACTAGATAAGTCACTTTGCATTATGGTTGTGTAGTGTAACATGTCATAAATGGCATAAGCAGGTGTGACATAGTGGAAAGCAGTGACTGGAACATGATATTCTAAAAAGTTATCCTAGAACACTATGCAAGAAAATTCCTGCCTTTTTTTTTTTTTTTCTTCAGTACGTGTATATACTTAATGTACAGTACTTATGAAATCTGTTGAAAATTAATGAAGAAGCCCTCCTTCTGATTGCTGATATGAAGATCATCAGATACAAGCAGCATTTCAGGCTTGGCTTACAGGGTGAAAGCCGTAAAACTATGTCAGTTCACGTATGATGTATTAGTCCATGTATTTTTACTGCTATAGGCCTGCTAGGAAATGTGTTGGATCTTACACTGATTTAGCTTATTTCATATCTCAGACTGGAAGACATGTACCTGTATAAACCCTTGTATACTGGCGTAACAGGATTTCTCCTCAGACGTGTCATAACTCTTAAAGCAACCAAATTTCCTATTACAGACCAGTTTTATTTGAATGTGATCTTTTGTGTATATGTTATGTGTTATATGATGATGAAGCCCTCGTAGATTTCTTTGCATAATCATTTGCATTGTCGCAGAGTTGTAGATGAATTACCATTTACTCTTATTGCAATTCATTTAATTAAAATTAATTCATCTGAAAAAAGTTCTGAAACTCGTGGTATGGCCTGAAGCAATGTAATTCCCCACACTAATGATGCTGGGGCACCTCAAACCCAGCAGGAGGATGCCTGCATGAAAAAATACACATCTCTGTAGTCCTTGACACCTTGACCTTCTTTCATAGCTTGCCAAGGGTAGAAGAGCACACTGTTGTGATTGTGTCCTTTATGAACAGGGCAGTTTTCACTAGGAAAACAGATTGAGGTTATTAGGTAAAAAACATCCTGGGTTTAGTAATAATTACTTTCAGACACTATTAATTTAGATAATATTCAGAATAAAGGCCTCCATTTTTACAAGGTATTTCTAAATGAAAGGGGTTTCATAGCTGTATAAAATGTATTGGTATTGCTTTAAAAGTATTTTCTTATTGAATGAGACCACAGAAGAAATTTTAAAAGCGAGTTGTGCACTGCTTTGTGAAATGCAGTTGTCGTTCATATCTTAAAACTGAATACCTACAAGATTTGGCTATATTAGAATGGAAAAGCAACTATTTCATGTGGAAGATACTCATTACCAATCACAGACTGAGACAGAGATAGTAAATTATTTTTGGCATAGCTGATACTAGACATGTAATTGGATCAATTGAGTAATACAATGTAATTAACAAATAAGAGAAAAATGAAAGGACATACCATCCTATCAATAAAATAAACTTAAAATTATGAAAAATTATAAATTATACACCTAACTACTGTTGTCTGATTACACTGATTATAGCAACCACTTCAGACTGTGACTAAAACCTTTTTGTTGCTTAGATGTGAAAGGTTTTATATTGTTTTTTAAATGGTCTAAATGGGAAATGTTTTAGCATAAATCGTTTTGGTACAACACAACTTTTAATATCCAATTGTGAAGGTATCGGATTTTTTTTTTCTTTCAGAAATGATAGAGCAGCAGGAAATTTTAATTAGCCATAGGATTAAGAGTTGCTTAAAATAAGGTGATGTCATGTGACAATCCAGCACTTCTCTTTGTACCACATTTTCTCTCAATAAACATTTTAGCCCTCTGGAGTGAGAGAAAGGAAGAGACAGGGAGAGACACAAAAGATATGTTGCTGCCTGGAAGATACTGTTAGTATAGATAAAACACCATTAAACAGGTTACATGAAATATGCAATGCTCTTCTTCTGCAGATAAAATAGCTGCTATATTTATCAGCATTCTCTAGTGTTTTAAGATTTCTTGGTTAAGTTAGTGCTTATAAAAGGTGCAAGACTGACAGCACAAGAATATGAAGTCCTTTGTCTGTCTCCTGGAAAAGTACTGAGTAGGCAGCAGAGTCCTGGTTCTCTTTTCCTTTAAAATTATTTGTCATTTGTGTCACTGTTGAATTTACTGCATGATTTGCCTTTGATTGACAACAATAATTCAAGGACTATATGCCTCTCTGCACTGTAGTACCATTATATATCCAATGAGCATGGAAAGCAACATTAAAAGAGAAAAAGTACCTGGTTTCTGTAGGTATTGCATGTCTTCCAGCACTGACCATAGAAAGAACCTGACGTCCTGGAGAACGCACTGAGCAAGCATGGGCATGCGAGGGGATGCTGGCACTTGAGTGTGATACAGGACCACGCACAGGGGCCCTGGGGCTGGGATCTCTGGACAGACAGCATGGCAGGCAGGCTGCTGGATGTCTGGAAATCCAGCAGAATGCCTGCCAAAATGGAGTGGAAGAGTGGGTGGCAGTACAGTAGCAAAAGATGTCATTCAGTCCCTGGACTCTATCCAGATACTTCCTCCAGGTGCTACTGCACCCACAGTTTTGTCATGGATGTTTCTCTCCAAGGAAGTGGACTGAAACTGCAAAGGGATCCCATAGAACAGGCGAGCGATGATAACAGTCCCCGTTGCCTATGCCAAAAGCTTAATAGGCATCTTAAATGTTTCTACGATAGATGCTGATCTCCTGCCAGCTGGTGCGTAGAGTGCAGTGTGTGCCAGCTGGGCTGGGTGCAACAGGCAGTTACATCCCAGCATATATATTACTTACCCACTTCATGGTATTTTGTCTCAACTGCCAACATTTCTGGAGCAGAGGATTCATATGCCAGCATCCCTGCTCCTGAAGAAAAGATTCACACTCCTGTTAATATTCTAATTTCACAGTCCAGAAGCACATTCTTGTCACTAGCCATGCCCAAAAGGTTAAAAGCAATCGTGAGGAGGTGTGGAGGTTTTGTTTCAAACCTGTAGAGAACAATGCCAAATTCAGCAAAAGGGGAGTCAAAAGCATGCGGCTGTAGTTTAGTCAATGCCAAAAGTGATGGGCTCCAGTTGTCAACCAAACCCTATAGATACTTAGAGTGAAGCAGATGGCAAATTTCAATACATTCTACATCATGAGGAATGTGCTTTTTTTAATGAGTTGCTAAAATCTGCAGTGAAAAATCACAATAAGCAAATAAATCATCTGCCTGGATTGTCTGTCACCAAAGCAGTAGGAATGATTTGGCTGCACACTGAAGCAGCACAGTAGTTGTTGCAAACCTGTTGATATTTTTTTTAAAAAGTTCAGAACGGACCACATGTCTTAAAAGTTCAACTAAGCTCGAATGAAATCCCAAGACGTAAACTACACTTAGACAGAATTTTCTTGCCTGAGGGACTCTTCAATTTCAACATTCCGATTGCTCCTGCAGCCTCTGACACTATTCCATCTGCTCCATCTGTTGTCGTCCAGTTAACGCTGGGGGAGGTTAAAGCTGTGCTATAGTCTACTAAAAGTGCTTTTCTAACCTGATTATAAGACTATTCATAGAGCTACATGCAGCAGAATGGTCTTTCTGTATTATAAGCAACAGAAAAGCAATTCTTCACTCTTTTTTTTTTCTTTTTTTTTTTTAAGTATTTGCTCCCTGAACCTCTCTGCCTGTCAGGTGGCTAATGAAGATCATGACACAGTCTGAAAGCATAAAGCTTTCTCTTATTGCTGGGAGTAGTATCAGCTGAGGTGGTGACCACTCTTTCTTTTCAGTTAGGAGCTTAAACTCTCGGATTCTTCAACATAACCAAGCCACTCTCTAGCCGTCTGTGTTTGTTTCTTGTGAAAGGGGCATGGAGAGGAAAAGTCTTGCTCTCGTTTCTCCTTTATAATGTTTCATTTAGAGTTGGATTCAAGACAGATGATTCAGATTCAGGGATGAATTTATTTGAAGGCAAAGTTAAGGCAATGGCACCCTGGCCAGCTCTGTTTGGTCTGGGGTGTGATCTGCTGTCCTTATCACTGCTGACCCACTTCTGCAGGACTTACCTCTCTCAGACACTGGTTTAGCCCATGAGAAGACTGTCCAAAACTAATGCAAAATAGCACAAAAAATAAGGTCTGGACCTGCTGTTCCTGGAAGCTCAGGGTGGGCAGTGTGCTGAGATTCTTTAACCTCCTGGCACAGAGACAACCTTAGCTTTAAAAATATTACTTCTGGCTTTTACAATAATCCCTAAAGCCTTTGGATCCCCAGCTCTGTACCAAAATGTCTGAACACTCACTGTCAGTACAATTATTATACAGCCACATCCATGCAACCCGTCAGACCAATGCTAGCTCCATCCATTGCAGAAACATGGGGAGGGGTGTGATTCAAACCAAAATACTGTAAGCATCTGATAATACTTCAATACTGTGTTGTGCTTAAATGATCTTTTCACAGCTGATCTTAAATGCTTCGACAACACTGCACTTCTGTAAACTCTCTGATATTTTAAGGTATACTTTCAGTATGCTTTTCTGAACCCATAGACAGTTCTGTGACTTATCTCCAGTTCCTTCTCTCACTTAGCCAGCGATATCCTTTCCACCTGGTTTTCATTTCAGCTGCCAAAGGAAAAAAAAACACAGAAGGCCTGAAAAACATTGGTTTTGTCTCCCATATATGTCCTAACCTGCTTTTAAAGGCTCTGAAGCGATGAAGGGATGAGTGAGAGGGAAAAAAAAGGTTAATTGAAGGGTGGGGTGGTTTTAAAGTCACTGGTTTATTTGCCCCGTATCCTGCATGAAAGCATACTTGAGTCTCTTCTTAATGCCATTGCAAAGATTTAACTCCAGAAAGGAAAATAGCTTTTAGTTACTCCAGACTGCCATGGGTGTGGTTACAGTGAATTGGAGAAGAAGTGAGAAAGGAGATTTTTCTCTTGTGTAAAATCTTACCTTGAAGAAATTTAATGAGTGACTGAAGGTTCATGCAAAGATACATCCAGGACCTTTGGACGAGTGTGCAGTCTTGGGAGCAGATAGCTGACAGGGAGTAGTCACTAGATATTAGTACATATTAAGACTAACTTCATGATGCCAAAAGTTTAAGTGAGATTAGAATCAGTCCCTTTTAACTTCGAAGCAGAGACCAGCTTTTGCTGAGGAGTTTTGGATCAGGCCATCCACATATGTTATGTAACTCTTCAGGTGGAAGCATAGATATGTGATAAAACTAGAGCTACAGTATTACATACTGCTAAATGCATTCCCTAAATCTGGAGGAGTTTAGTTCACAAGAAAAAGTCTTTGCATTCCAAGTAAATGAGATCCTGCAGCTCTGTAGGAAATAGCTTTAATTGAAAAGTCACATTCCTTGCCTCTCATGTAAATAAATCATGGTACTTGAATTTGGTCATGGCCTTTGTCTAGCTTGAGGCCAACACCACTCCAAGGTAATGATGTGAAGGTTAGAAATAACACAGTAGAGGCAACCCTCACATTAATACAGTCTGTAACACTGTAGGTAAGACAGGGATATCTCAAGCTGGGGTAGGGATTTTACTTCATGCCTAGCTGATCTGGACTGAAATACACGTGTGTTTATGGATGCTTGAAACATGAGCTAGTGGTCTATATCAAATGAAGCCATTTAAAAAGTTGATGGAAGCCGTAGCAGATTGCTATGATACACCCAAATGTTTTAAGAACAGGTAAAGTGGCCCAAAAGACTGAACCACATTATCTTAAGACCATATTAATACAGTAAAAAATAAATGCAGTAGTAACGCTGTATTTTATTGGGAGTAAATTTTCAATAGGATATAGCAAGCTAGAAGAAAGATCAACCTTCTTAGCTAAACTAAAAACATGTTAAAACAGTGCTTATTATTTCTTATTGAATTGCATTTTAAAATGCAGTCAGTTACAAAAGCGCCACCTGCCCCCAATGAAGGTAATGGTGATATTTCTGTTGTCCTCAGTATTTTCTCACTCCATTAAAAAAAACAGCCTGTAACTCTCCCATCCCTTAAGAAAACAAGGATTAATGTCTTAAAATTATCATTGTACCAAGAAAAAATATTATTTACTGCTTGCATTACATTGGGTTCCACAATGTGTTAGGTGCTGTACAAAGGCAGCAAAATACATTCCAAATATGAAAAAAATTTAAGATAAGCAGCAAAGTAGGGAGTAGAATAGAATTTTTTTTAATTAGTCGCTGAAAACATGGAAGAAGATATCTAAACTCCCACAGAAACTCTTCTTTATCACTACAGCTGTTTTGCTATTTGCTATGCGGGTGTGACCTTGGTGATACCACGGAGAAATGTATGATTTTGCCATATCTCCAATCCCAAAATATCCTTAATACATTAGGGAAAATTATTAATAAAGTTACACTTTGAAGCTTCTGAATTACATTTAAAAGAGGGAGTTAGTTAATCTACTCTATCAGACTAGTTTATCCATTGGAAAATGTCATGCTTTTCATAGTCAGAGTTACATTTTGTCTTTAAATCCTCATGGCTATATATTTACATAACCATTTTACTTAAACAAGTACTTACAGAAGTTTATGTTACTTTTCCCAAGAGCATGAACTATCCTATCAAGTCATGATTCATTTCACTTAACTTCATAAAACTTAGGCATGCAGCCTAGATCAGTGCTCTGATATTCCTTTATAGCCAATGGACAGATGCTGATTCAAGCAAGTGTCTCCACTTGTTATGGAGAGTATTTTAGATGAACTGCTCATACTGGCACCTAACTGTCACATATCTAAATATAAATTAGTATCATCCGTGGTTACTAGTGTAAAATCCTGTGTTTGGTTGAAAAGCAGGAAGCCTTCTGTTATAAAATGACATCAGCCACAGGGAACTAGTTCAAATAGCAAACATTCCCCTTGAACCTAAGAAACACAACTGTCTGATTCTGGAATCAGAAATTATTTCCCTGAAGACCTCTCAATAAGCAGCATTTCCCCATTCATAAGCATTGAGTGTATGTGCGAAAGAACAAGAACTTTATTACGGAAATTAGAAAATCTACATGAATGATAACTAAAATGCACTCCATGGTAACTTTGTCAGCAGCCCATAATTGCAGTTCCTTTCCATTCTGGTGATCATGTAACAGGCAAGTACCCTTAACTGTGCAATTTATGTCTTTTTAGGGTTTGTCTACACTACCACATAATTTAGTTCCCGAGTTTACTGCAGGCACTGGATCCTGTGCCCTTACTGTCTGCATTGCTTGGATGTTAGTTTGCTTTTGGGATTTCTTTTACAGTAAGCCAACCAGAGCCACTGACACAAAACTTGTATGCAGTCCATGTCAGGGATCACCCCACACCTACAGGGCTGCACCTCTACCCTCACCAGTCTTTAGTGATGGAAAGTCCTACATACTCCAGGACTTGCAATGCCTACCCTCAGTTCCAGAGTATAAAAAATTCAGCTAAGTGGCCTGCAACACAACTCAATCCACGTTGGAACTGAATTTCACTTAAAAAAACTTGCAAAAAAAAAATTACGTCATTATGTCTCAAGGCAACAAGGTTACTACCCAGACAAAGCTACCCTTAAGCCTACTTAAAAGGGGCTAGCCCTGCTCAGCAAAAATATTTTCCACTCTTCACTAGTTTTCTTAGGGATATGGTTGACTCCTTCGGTTGGATGCATTTAACAGTAGCGATGCAACCGAAGCATATTAAACCCTGCACACGGTTTTTGGGTAGTGTATACCCAGCATCCTGACGTGCAGGCAGATAGATCTGTCTTCAATTCTTTACACTGTGCTGCTCAGTGGTATTACTTTTACTGTTTTACTGCATAAAAAGGCTGCAAAATTCAACAAACAATGCTGCTCATTTTCCATTAACGGCTCATTTTGACAGTAAGAATCCTCTACAGATGTAAATCAATAGCATACAGGACTTTCAGGCATAGACGATAAGGAAGTACTGCTTTTCAAAAGCAAAAATAGTTATCTTTTTCTCTTCTTTCAATTATGCTGCCTAATCAGCACTGAGTTTCTCACTGTTGACGATAATTCCTAAAGTGTCGTGGAGATGATCTGGAAGAAATACAGAGAAATACAGAAAAACTTCCTTCTGCACCCATACAGAGATGTGGCAGAAAGCACCTACTATCTGGAGTTCCAACTAAGAGGAGCTATGATGAGGAAAAACTCTGATGAACGAGGGGTTTTTTACTGAAAACTGCTGTTTCAAAAACACTGGAATGTTTTGGATAAAACATTTAATTTCAATGAAATTTTCAACAGAGTGTTAAATAGTATTTAATTTTTTTTATTTTTGTTTCAATTCTATTTTTAGCTTTCTTTTCAACATTATGTTTTTATTTCACTGAAACTTCAATTATTTAAATTTTTAAAAGATTTATTTTAAACCGTATCATTGCATGTTACAGTTACAGTGACAACATGAACCATCTTGACACCAACAAAATAAAGCTTTCTGATGAATTGTATAATTTTCTAAAATGACATGGTTCTGAATTCTGCTTCCTCATAAATTTAGAAACAGATGTAGTCCACTGGGTTTTAGGAGAAATATGAAAATGTCAGAGTCTTTCACTGGAAGAAAAATTGTTAACAATGATCTTAATAGGCAGAGAAAGCAGTTCGGTATCTGTCCACCCTCTGGTGGGAGTCCATTACCTTGCAGAGAGCACTGCATCCCAGCCTTAGGCAGAGGAGAATTGAGTTGCCTTGCTGAAGTCAGGGTTGTCCAATACACCAGTGTCCCAGTGCACATTCTTGTCACTCACCGTCTGTCTGTTACCAGAAGGAGGTTTAATATAGTGTAACTAAAGGATACAGCGTCTTCTTTGGCAACTAACCAGATTGGGAAGACTGGAGGGGGGTGAAGCTCATATGTAAGCTACGCATTAAGAACCGCTCCTTTCAGCCATAGAAATAGGAAGCATTTTATAAACGTAATCAAAACAGTTACATGCTAGAGAGTAGAGAGTTTTTGGAGGGTATTCAGCTCTGTGGTCAAGGTACCTCATTATGCTCGAAGTGGTCCCTTAGGTTTTACAAACCATGTAAATGGAACACAAAAAGGGGTAGCCATGGGGAAGTACCTTTGGGATGGGAGTTTGAGATACAGGGAGATGGAGGTTATATATGAGGCTTCTTGCAGTAATAGGAACTGTCACGACTCATCTCAGAAGAAGCTGAGGGGAACAGACAGCCCTACGGCCCCAAGCGCCGTGGCACGGGAATGATCCTCTCTGCGGCAGGTAGGTACACGTCTGGGCAGGAGTGCTGTCCTTGGGCTCAAGGACAGTGTAACTGCAGGTCATTAAGTCTGCTGTATAGACTGATGAGGCATCAGGAATGCTGCACTACAGCTTCTCTTAACCAGTTTTAGTTGAAGAGGGTATTTTTCAGTTTCTGTGATTATTATATGTTGGTACTACGTGCAGGAAAATGCCTGCTTGGCTCCACCCCAGAGGAGGCGGCATTTCAGACAAGTGGTCCCTGTGGCATACTAAGTCTGATGGCTTGTAAAATGCTCTGGAGTCCCCTGGGGGAGAACATGGATATTTAAATGGAAAATGGTTATTATTTCTCCCATCTTTACTGTTCTATCGTCTCAGGCAAGCCTTTTGAAACAGAAACAATTTCATAAATCTTGATTAAAATAAAGTCTAAGCTTCTTCTAAAATGTTTCTCCTGCTAGTTGGTCACTTTGTGCAAGGAAAAAAAAAAGTTATATTTTCTCAAAATAAAATGCACTCTCTTCACAATTCTTATTGTCCCTGCCTGAAAGAGTCCTACTAATCTTAAAATAAAGCACATTGGGGATCCATAAGACTTCAAGGTATGTAATATATTTCAGAAATGCAGCTCATAAGCTCTGTTTTTTTGAAAAGCAATATTTGAAAAGCTCAAGATCATTCTGTCCATGCACATCACTCCTAACTCCCTCTGGTACTCACAACAAAATTCAAGGGAAGAATCCAAAAATCTGGGCAAAGGACAAGCATCAGCCTCGGACTGAACTCTGCCATGAGTTCAGCAGCATAGAAATATTGCTGTTCCTTTTGCTTCTATTCCTGCAGCTCAGTGGTCCAATTTATGTCATGTATTTTAAGACTACCAGCAGAAGGAAGTTTTTCTTTTGGTTCTGGTGAAAATTCCTAGCAAAATACAGCAACAACTGTGTAGATACAAGCCATTGTTATGCTGTAAAAGTGTGCGGACTATAAAGAAGACTGTCAATTTTGTCTACTGGTTATATTATGGGAAAAGGCTGGCAAATTGAAAAATTTCATTGCAAGGTTGGCCCACAGAAATATTCCTCCACTGAGCAGTGAGGCTTCTCCTGTACTTTGAGGTCCACAGTAGATAAAGACCCTCTGTAAGTATGAAACCACTTCTACTGAGTTCATTTTTAATTAAAGCCCTGAGAATGATTTCTGCCCCGTTTGATGTACCACTGGAGAATGTGCTAAAGAGGTTCAGGAAGAGCCGGGTCTTCTCTTGGCTTCAGTGCTAAGGTTTTATTCTCTTCTGCTTTGGTCCTTTGAAATGCCACATATTGTGGCATGGCCTGAGGAAGGCACAGCCTGGTCTCTTGCTGATCCTCTCTCTGAACCTGTACAGGTGGAAACTGATGCTGAGAAAATTTTGCTTTCATGGGGGAGTTTCACAGAAGCAAAGAGAAACTAGAGATCTCTAGCTGGAGCTGTCAAACGACAGTTTTGAATTTTGCAGCAGGAACACTCTGGCAAGCACAGGACTACTATTAGCCTTCAAAGGATACAGCCTCTTCTGAAGCATAATAACAGTACCCAACTCTACAGCCCCCATCACCATCAGTGCCACAGGTTGCCTTCATACCATGGCAGCACGTGCGATCTCTAAACCCCAGAACATCAAGCAGCAATTAGCAAAGTATGCGGTCTACTTAAGGATGCAATCCTTTTTCTATTAAATTGCAGGACTCCTACTGAATCCAGTACTGAGTTTTGAATTGTGCTGGAAATAACCATTGCAGGAAAAGTAGTCATTTCTTCCTGGAAGTTTAATCAGCTTAGTCATAATTACTGTACATCTGTTGTTGCTAGATTATTTGCTAACACACACGTGCATGCACACACTCTGATAAAATAAGCACATGCTGGCATTTCTCTGAGATGTTGACAGAAAGGCAATATGTGCAGGCTGAGGCATGGGGCACGCTCCTCTCCTAACTATATTGTTGTTTTTACTCCCTGCATTATAATCGAGGACTGAGAACACAGCAGGTCAAAACCACAGGTCATTTAGCCTTATGGCTGCTCTGATTTAAAATGTTTTTTAATGCTTCATTGCAGAAACAAAAGGAAATTCCTGCAATAGTGCTGAACTGGCCACTGTGTATCATTTTGTCCATTCAAAATGCAGATTTAATTCAAGCCTTATATGTGGAGTGCTATTTGATGACTTTTATTCCTATATCCGTCATCCTAAAGCTACTGCTCTGTGTTTAATTTGCAGTGAGTAGGCAGATTACTTTCTATTATTTACTCTAAGTCACAGATTTTTATTAGCAGATGCCAAAGAATGGCTGGTTTTCTTTGTGCTTTACACAAATACTGAAACAATTCAACATGGAAATTCAATCAAAATACAATTTCGCCATGAAAACATCTCTAATGTTACATTGAGCTTGTATTCTTCAATGATTGTATTATATACTATAAATAAACAACTGCCTACACATCAGTAATAGTATTTGTGGAGACCCTTAGATATCCTGTATCTAATTCTGAATGCCTGTGAGCTAGTACCTTGCATTGTATGTTAGGCTTCCTAAAGCCAACAATACTGAATTTGAGCAAAAAGATTGTTTGAGACAAAATGTTAAGTACCACAGATTTGTTTTAACCATTCCCTGCAAGTCATTTCTGAATAGCACTTCCAGTCAGGAGCCTAAGGATGCCAATTTAGACTCAACAGAATGCTAAAGGAGTGACTGGAAAATTGCAAACCTCTCATCAATCTGCTGTGCTTACTTTCCCACTGAAACCATATTCCAGATCCTGCATATGCTCATAACTTAAAATAGACCTGGAAGTGGTAAAATACTACAACTCCAGTGATGAATATATTCACAGGTGTGTTCAGATCATCTGAACATTTCTGTTTAAAAAGCAGTCAGCAGCATTGTTTAACAAAATATAAATCAGTGTTGCCTTTCCCCTTGATAACTGTAAAAAGACAAAACATGTTTTGTACCATCACCATAATCACAAGTTTATTACTTATGGAAAATAAATGCTTGGCCTATGCTTGGCACTGATCCCTTTCCAAGGTGATAAAGGGTAAAGCTACTTAAGGGATTGATCTACTAGACAGAAAATCAGCTCTTGCCTGCACGCCAGGAGGAGTTCTGTTAACAAAATTCTCCAACAAAGTTGGAGTCAATGACTCAGAATTAAAACTGCATAAATAATAGAGGATTCATTGTGGGATAAATCCGAATGTTTTGCTTGACTTCAGAATAAAGGATGAAATGCTTAATTTATGGGTTATTTAACCTTTCTCATAAACCTTTTTTCTGTAATTATTGTCAATTTAAAATTGAAAAATGTTTCAAAAAAAAGTTAACCGTTTCATAAATGTAAAAAAAAATTTCATACATGAAAATTCATTTTAACAGTTTTCATTTTCCATCATTTAAATAGAACCTCTCTACTGAAGTATTCAAAATAGCATTTCTGCTGAATGCATTATATGGTGGAGAAAAAATATTGTCGTCTAGTGTTTTTGATTCATCGCTGGCAAAAAGCTTACATTGGAAGAGAAGCTAAGAAGACCACAGTGGGGTTTTTTTCTTCTACTTAGCTTTTATAGATCTGTGATTGCTTAAACTGTCTCAGTTCACCAGGGTTATGACTGGATGGCACAGCGCAGGTGCCTGAGCCTGTCCTGACTCTCAGAAGCGTGACTGTATCAGTGTTACAAGACATTTCCACAGAACACCATCATTAACTGCCATTGGCAGGGCTGTGATTGATTTTCAAACGGCAGTCCAACGCAGGCAACTCATGTGGGAACTGAGGAGTTGTTGATAACTTGGGTCAGAGGACCAATGTTTTAAGCCCAATGTTTTAAGCACTTCTGATTAAATCTAGCTATAAGAGTACAAGAACTGTCCCCAGTCACAATTGCATTAGGCCTTTTCTAGCTGTAGAACTAGCTGGTGGTACCACTGTCATTTGTACCTGTGTAATTTCATTGCTTTCCTGAGTGATAGTTTATACAGCTGCAGCAGAAAACAAAAAAATGGTGTCAGAGCAGCCTGATTTTTCCTAAGACTATTTTTGCGCTTTGCCTAGTATATCTTTAATTGGCAAAATGTTAGTATTCCACCATGTTCAGCGTTAGTGATTTTCACAACCTAATGAATTACGCTTTGACACACATCCTGATAACTGTCCAGCACATCATCTTTCCTCTTTATATCCCATTACTCCTAATTTCTGTTTTGTGCACCTCAGTAAATAAACGTTCAACATCGTTGTGATCTTATAAGCCGATTAATTTTACGCATTACTGCCAAGATATTTTTTTACTCAGACTATATATGTTTTTAACTTTTAACCTTTATGTTATAATTTAACCTTTCAGCTGCTGAGCAGTTTAGCTGCTTTACTCTGAATACTCCCTAATTTTGCCAGAGCTTTCTGGTAATGATAGGTGCAGTCACAGCACTTCAGATGTGAGGATACTAGAATTGCCTAGGGAAGGTGTGTGAGCTTGTTGCTTTACCGTGTGATGCCTTGGTCTAGAATTGGTAATTTGTGTGTGTCGTGGTAGCTCTGCAATCTCTCTGCCTGATTTCCTGCTGACTCTGGGCCTTTCCTATCCATTTTATGCTGGTGACCATTGAGTGAGCAGCCTGAAAAACACGTCAGGGGCTGCATTTGCTGTTTCTGTATGTATGATCTGAATGCATTCCTATTACTTGCATGTCAAGCCACCACATGAGCATTTGAACTATTAAAGACCAACAGAAAGGATTACATAATGGAGACATCATTCAGCATAACGTATCATGTTCTCTGCTAGCCTGTTGTAGGACTTCAGACTTTCCTAATAAAATGCAATCAATAACAAATTTTATACCTGCATTTATACCTGAGCATAAGCAATAAGGTGAGAGTGTAAAGCGTGATACAGCAAGCTGGATTTTTAAAGTTCACTGAAACCAGCTGTGTTCTCTAAAACAAAAGAGCTGAACATTTGTTTGTGCCCTATGCTATAGAGGAAAAGAATTTTTAATCCAGACTAATTAAGTTCCTGAGACACTCTTAAAATCACTTAATATTTAATAATATTAACATTTCATTTATGGAATATTTATATCAATATACATATTTACATTAATTATATGTAACAGTTATTAAATAGCTACTGAACAATTATTTGTACAGCTGGTAGGTAAAGATAGTTACTTTAATAGCCTGGGACTTCTCCTGTGAAAGAGCAAGCTATGGAGCTTAGTGCATTATTGCTCCCACAGCAGAGGCACACTGTAAAAAGTGCAGTTTAGTGCTGCAAGAAATCTTGTTGACCAAATGTAGAATGCAGGTTTCATTAAAGTCAGAAATGAAACTCCTAACAGCAGGTCCTGGGTAGCATCCTCTGTGAATTGGTATTGATCCTGGATAGCCGATGACCATCTACATCTCTGGATAGGCTGTAATGTACAAGTCGTTTTGAGTTACTGGGATCTAAATCTGTTCTGCAAGCAAATTAACTGAGAACTAGTGGTCTGGTTTATCAATTATTTGTCATCTAAAAAGTACAGACGTCATTGCTAAAGACACTTCTAGATAAGAGACAGGGTGGGCTCAAGGTGTTTTGTCAGTCCCTGTAGACAGGGAGATTGAAGAGAGCCACAAGGGAGGGGAGCGGGTGCAGTGTTTGGAGGAGGAGACCCCAGCAACCCTAAGGGGGTTTTCCTGGACTGCAGAGCCTTGCCACAGTGGAGCTGTGGACCCTAAAGGATGAAACCCATGGACAGTAGTTCTGCTTTTCATAGCTACTTTTTGTAAAACCCTTAGTAATCATTCATAGATATTCTGGGGTTCGGAGACCACAGGTAGGAAAAAAAAAAACCAACCACAAAACCCTGAGGATGATGCAGTCAACTGCTGAAAGCAAGGTGACTTGGAGTAAGGCTAGAGATGTGGCTGCAAACCACACAGCCCTGCACAGAGATGGGCATCATCCCAGCTGCTGGGATGCTGAAGCTCCTTAGGAGGGTCCTCGTGCCCCACTTGGCCGCCACCTCTCCATCCTCCCCATTTCACACTTGCAGAACGTACTGGGGCAAGGGGGCTTCCACAGGTCTGCTTTCTCAAGGCCCGCGTGTCGTCTAGGGTACACCGCTCTCAGTAGTGGAAAACCAAATTACAGACATGATAAATGGGAAAAGTCAAGTCCTTGTTGTCCAAAGAGACTTGGCTAAGGAGGGAGGCTGCAAGTCTTCCCCTTCTAAAGCAGGGCATGCCTTCACAGAAGATGGACAAGTAAATAATAACCACTCAAGAACAACTCCTGTTATCCGCATTTGCAGCATCTGGTACCTCAGAGTCCTGCTCAGTGGCTGCAGCAGTTCAATGCTAATACAAAAATTAGGAAGAAGTGGGAGCTAGCTTGGATAAGCATAGGTCATTTTGGATGATGGGAGCATATTCAGCTTATGTCTACAAGAAGGTTTTCTGACAGGCTACTGTGATGAAATGTTAATCAGTATATTTGTTTCTATAATATTTGCAAAAGCATCCCACAGGTTTCTGCTTTATAACCTGCCATTTCCAGCATCCAGTGCAAATCTAGAATAACGGTTGTACTAATAGAAACTAAATTCAGGATAATATGATCTATTAGCTGAAAAGCTACATAGTAATTAATTGACATCTTTTGTAATAGATCTTATATATTTTAACATCCTCAGCTGTTATCCATCATCAGCCTTTATATTTCCTTAATAAGAGACTATCTGAATGTGCCAGTTAGTTAGAAATTGTTCTGTATTTGCACAGGCCATGTCAATTCTTAAAACAATATGTCGAGTGTTCTCCATGGTGTGATGTTAGTTGTCTGTATCTTTGACAAAAAATTAGAAATGTATTTGCACTTACACATTTAAGCAGACTCATAAGCCAAATAATATCTTCATATTCAGAATAAAAACAAAACTCCCAATAGTAATTTGAGTAACGATGACGAGGTGGCTGATAGATATATTAATTAATTATGTGAGCCTGGCCATCGTATGTTTAATTAACAGCTCATCATTTAAACTCTTAAAATCTAATTCTTTGTACTTTATTCAGTTAACTTGAGAATTTAGAGAGGAAATTCTGCATGAATGGTCGTGAATAATATCATGAACTATCTTCCAACTAAAAAATCTGTAGCCAGCTGAGTTTGACAGATACCAGTCAAGCAGTGGTAGCTCTTTTCTAGCAGTTTTTTTCCTTAGTGGTCTTCAGACATCTTAAATTTGCATTAAATCCATGCAAGTCATAAAGTATCAGGTGGAATAAATAATGAAAAACCAAGAAAGGGTTAACGAAATATTATGTTCTGAAGGCTTAATAAAACTACAGATAATGTACCTGTGTGCCTCTCACGGCATGTCTACAAGGAGACGCTATTGCAAAACACGGTAAGAATTATACATTAGGTCACAATTATTATTCTGTTATCTTCCCAGCTTCCACTCAAGCTCAGAGCTATAGGCAGAAACACAGAAGATACACAGAAGTGTATCCGAACCCTGCTTATGATTTTGGTCACTGCTGCTAATGCTCTGGAAGCAGAGCAGAGTGGCCACAGATGGCAGGGACAGCAGTGACTGGAAAGACCACAAAAAAAGGGTATGTCCTGGCATCCTCTGGCTGCACTGCTGATGTCCTACATACTGAACCATTGTCATCCACAGATACTCTTGAATGAACTGGCATTGACTCAAGAAGTCCAAAACTAATTCAAAACAAAGTTGAGAAAATATTGAAGTTTAGTTTGTCTTTTTTTTTTTTCCCCCCGGTTTCTTTCAAAACTTTGCTTTCTTTTCAAAATAGATGTAACTTTTATTGAGGATAAAAAATTTGCAGGTTTATGACCTCAAAATTATATGAAACATTAGGAAAAAGAATGGTATCAACTTAAACTATTTATTTTCTCCCCAGGTTGAGCCACTGAACTATAAAATCCATTATTTTCAGAGATCTAGTACTATAATGGAGCACAGGGAAAAACAAAGAGAATATTTTTTTAAGTGTCTGAAATGTCTTGAAAGTCAGGTACTGGCAAGGAAATGAAGCATGTCTCTTCCAACATCTCTGCATCTTCCTGCCAGAGTGCTTGATAAAGCACCAATAAACATAATTGCCTTTGCATATTGCTGATACAAAAACCAAAAAATATGTGCCCAAGTATGGCTCCCATTTTCCAGTGAGTTACTTATGTGTTCTTCATCGGTCTGTGTGCTATATAATCAGGAGCTGCATCTTGGCATTCACAGCAACTCTCATCTATGCACTGAACATTTATGGGATTTATTGCCATTTTTATAGATATGGTAAGTAAATATAAACTGAGAAAGTGTCATAAAATATAAAACTCATCAGCAGATGCTGATTAAGGAGAATTATTATACAAGCCTTATATATTCTTCCATTTAAAGTTTAGCTTTTCTGGTTTGTTAGAAAAGGCTTCATATGGGAAAGGTATGACACAGCAAATATAAAAAGGAAAGGCAGAGAGTGGGGCACTGGAAGTGGCTGATATAGACCAAGTAGCTTGCTTCATTGGGGCAGTCCTACCTCACCAGCTGTGGAGGCTGCATCTGCAATGTGCTACTGGTCCCCTCCCAGGAGGTGGTAACGGTAACTCATATTGCCCCTGTCCAGTGTGAGGTCTAAATGAAAGCAGATGGTGGAAGGGATACCTAAGATCCCAGGATTTGTGGACATCAGTGAAAACATATCCTTTGAAAGACCTTTACAGCAGACTGTTGTTCATTAGAAAAAAAGAAGCAAAGAGGAATATTGCTAGAGATTATTTGATTTGACCTACTGTGCTACAAATAGCACCCTTATTATAGCGTGATTCTATGGCCAGGCTCATTGGCTATGCTCAGTTTCAGTAGTCAAGAAATTGAACTTTGATTAATTCTACTTTGAATTCATATAACTGCTTTGCTGGGTCGTTCTGCAACATGTCTGGAGCTGAAGGGTACAGCAGACCTTCACAGAGTGTAGGAGATCATGGAGACATTCAGAAGGCAGCATGGGAGATGCTTTTGAGCGTATCAGGCTTTGTGGCCAGGGCCAAAGGGACTTACCTGAATGAGTCCTACTAGCCCATAGATACATTTTGCAGTTGCGTTTACCCACCATGTTTTCTTATTGCAAATATCAGCCTTCAAAGATGAACAGTTCAAGGAAGAGATGTTGCTGCCTGGACTGTTTCATTTTCAGTGCTAAATGCCTGTTTCATGCCTTCACCTGCTAAACATGGGGACTGAGGAAGGCTGTCTGTGGATCAAAATGAGAAGCAGGATCTGGGGACAGAATATTCATGCAACAAATTCCTGTCCCCGAACTTTGGCCTGGTGAGCTGAGCTACTGCAGAACGAGTGCTGCCTTTGCAGTCAACTGCAAAAGAGCTAATGACTGTGTCGCCAGGCAGAGCCTGTATTTCTGCAGCTGAAGTTGTAAGCTATGGCTGTTACAGGCAGTGGTTTTGCTGCATTAGGAGCTACACATTCAGCTATAAAAGTAACCTAATTGCTGTTGGACAGAAGCGTTAAATACACAGTGAGTTCATTTCCTGCAGAACCGAATAATTGCCATGTGCAGTTTTACGCTTACAGGGTCAAATTTTGCTGTGTTAAAATTATACAGTTCAAAAGTGATTGGCTTTCTTCTGACACAGAGCAATTTGGCTCCAGCAGAGGATAACATAACCGGCAATACTCTACTGCAGCACTGAATCAACTGCAGTATTTGTCGGTTACTGGTCAGTATAAATCTACAGTTGAGGGCTTGATCCAAAGCCATGTTTCTGTCACTGGTTCCAACAGACACTGACTCAGGACCTGAAAAAGATATCCGTGGTGAAAAACCGGAGAGAAGAGCATGTGTCCTACACAATACAGCTGACTATTTCTATGCTCAGTAGCTGATAGTCTAGGGCTGCAATATTGATTTGTGTTACTGTATTTTATAGCTAGTATGTTACAAGATTAATTTTGTGCTACTCAGCATCTGCTTTCTCCTTGGGAAGTTTTGTAAAGAATTCTGCTGACTATAAAGAATCGACAACTTCTTTTTTTTTGCAAACCAGCAAAACAGATCCTTTATACCCTGCCCTTCCAAAGTATAGCATGACAGATACTGTTAAGATGATTATACTATATACTTACACATGCTTCTGTGCTCACAGGCCAACAGCTAAAGTCTTATTAGTACAGGTCAGCATCCTTGTTCAGTCTTTCTTCTCTCACTTACTTCCAGCCAACATTACTATGATAGATTATTATTCTGCTAGTGTAGGCTTTGGCTGCTGTCCAAAAAACGATATAAATCTATACACTTTTACAGATGAGTATTATTTTCTTCTTGTATTTACTCGTACTTTTAAATGGGAAATAACAGGGACTGGCTATGGGTAAAAGAGTGGAGATTCAGTTCCATAAGTGAATGTATAAATAGCTCAATAATAAAAAATGTGTGGTATTACCATGAATAGAATTTTCTCAGAGGGAATTTTTTGATTTAGGTGTCTATAAATATCAGTGAAGTGATATCTAATACTGATATCTAATATCTTACCACTGAATCAATATGGGCAAGATTTTGAGCACCTCTGATTTGGCTGTGCCTCCCTTAAGGAGTAATTTAGGAGCAGGCGGTATGTGATGGATGGTAGGCAATGTAATGGGTCTTTACACAGTTTAACACCAGCCACTGCAACAGGCAGGGCTCATTTCAGAGAAGAAGGGGAGAAGTAAGTTGCATCATTTCAAGGCCTGCCATAAATTCTTTTCTTTTTCATCAAAGGGAAGGAGCTGTGACCCCATTTGTTTCTGGACAGAGCAGTTTTGTGCTGGCTTTGAGTGAGACTGTGCTTCATTGCACTGTGTGGTTCTGTATGCTTTTGTGCCTGCACTATGCAGCAGGACATAAAACTCATCCTCTTCAACTTAGTCGCTGAATTAAAAGCAATAGAGACGTGAATAGTGCATGCTCAGTCAAAATGAGAAGTGAGGAAATGAAAGCATGGGTGCTTCTCAAGGTTTAAACCAGGCTGGGGCAATGACTGATGCCTTTTAAGGAACCCTGAATATATTTCCCATGAAGGTCCTTAGGTAGGTATTTCCTCTACCTTTCTTCAAAATTGTTCTTATTGTTTTTTATAGGAGCAAGAGCTCCAGTTTTTTCTTTAGGGAGCTCCACATGGCGGCAGGGCTGAGAGAAGGGAAGAATTACAGTGCCAAAGGTTGTAAAGGCTAAATCTGATCATCTTCGAATGTAAACGATCACGCCTGATGTTTCTGCAGGAGAAGCATACTGGTTTAAGCCCAGTGAAGTTCTGTCCCTCTTAGCTGGGTAAGTCCCCAAGGGCTAGATCTGGATGACAAATTTTCAGGTGAGTTTTCTTTAGGAATCTGGAAGCACACAGGTTTTAGTCTAGAGAAAACAGAATAACTGCTCTTCTCCATCAAAAATCTGTGTCCTTCCCATAGCATACTCTGTACACTGTGACACAGAGGACAATTCAATAAAGTTAGCAGCGTGTGAACAAAATTGTCAGGGCTCTTATCTCAAATGACCAAAATGTACACGTAAGTAATCCTTCAACCCTAGACATTGTAAATAAAAAAAGGTCAAGAAGCCTTGGCAGAGGATCTGTGGCAATGTGCTATGATCTGGGTAAAGGCTGCTGTAAATCACTTTGTCTGACAATCATGCACAAGCAGAAATGGTTTAAAATCACTAAGACAAGAATAACCTTGGGAAAGCAGCCTGTAAACAACCAGTAGATGGTAGTAAGTCTTGGGAGAGGAGTACTATATGTTTATTACACCACCATAAATGAACCCAGTACTTCAGAGATAAATAGAACAGTTCCGTTCTCCTAGAGTTTTTTCTGAGTTTTTTTAGTGTTATCTTCTTGTAACTGCTTAACTTTCCAAATCACAAAGATAAACAGATGCATGTTGTCTGACCTTAGAAGTCTAAGAGTTAGTGTCTGAGTCTGAACTAGGCTCTATGGGTTCCAGGATATGCCCTTCTAGAGGGCAATTCATCTGAAAAATGTAGCTGAACTGACCCTTTTCTGTGTGAACACTTCAAATATAGATCGGATTTCAGTCCAGATCAAGACTTATAGTTAACGTGTCTATAATACAGGTGTCTACATGTGAACTAGCTATGTCAGGTCCAATCCTAGTCCTTAGAAGAGAAGTCAATACATCCAGTGGAGCCACAAGAGAGGTTCAGTTCATCCCAGAATGGACATCTCTTGATCAGACACCTAAGTCGCTTTCTAAGCCTCATTGATTGCATTTACCAATCCTCATTGACAGCAATGGAAACTTGGACACATAGCTCTGCTGTGTACATCTAAAGTGAAATTCAGGTGCCTAAAAAATGGGCATCTGGTGTTTTCTGAGATATCTTAAGTTGTCCAAAATATCCATATATGAATGTCAGGAGGACACGTGGTTTGCAGAAGACCTGTGTCCTTCTGGAGGGGCAGTAAGAAACCATGTGGAAAAACCTCCTGAATCTCAGACAGCAGCAGACACTAATGTTTAGGCAACTGAATTGTCCCCCTTTTTGTAGACACCTGACTTCATACGAACATGAACTGAATCCAACCCTTAACTGCTTGTGTTAGAAAAAAATAATCCCACCTGTATATTTGTATATTTGTTCTCTTCAGTCTGTGATATCTACAGGCCTTGTATCTTGAAAACCTAAGTCCTTTTTGTGGGATTAACCCCTATTTCTGCATAACTTCCAGTTTTAAAATTGTTGAAGCCTTTCAGCTGGCACCAGGAGGGCCCCATTGAATTTTCTCGTGTGGGAGGCCAGGGCTACTGCATTCTTCTCTGTCATTTATCATCGACAGAGTGAGATGCATTGCTCTTGCATTTGAATTTTTATAAAACTTATCTACAAGGCTTACAATTACTGCAGGCTCTGTTAGAACTCATCTAAAATGAAAATGATCTTCCCTAATCCATGCTGTGTATCTCCTTTTTGTTGCATTTATCATTCACTCCATGTATAAATCTCCTGCAGACATGTAGGGA
This sequence comes from Gavia stellata, assembly GCF_030936135.1. Lineage (NCBI taxonomy): Eukaryota > Metazoa > Chordata > Aves > Gaviiformes > Gaviidae > Gavia > Gavia stellata. The sequence continues at coordinate 12,698,913 of NC_082597.1, read as the reverse complement.
ACAAATATGCACTGTGTAACAGAAGATAAGTTCGAATATGTAATTTCAAAAACTTAAAACAGCAGGATCCTTGAATTAACATGAAAGAAGATTCACTATCAGAAGAAAAGAAAACTGAAACACATGGTGATGGAGCGCACTTTTTATTGTTTGGGTTTTTTTAAAAACGTATTTGTTTGATAGTTCCCAGATCTATTCTGGGTCAGGGCTCACAGTGTGCTTATCATAGAAACAGTCTGAACAGAAAGAATATACTATTAAGCATAGTAAATTGCCTTCTTCCACTTAAGTTAGCAGCATTAGGATGCAGCAGTAAACTTCTGAAGGATTGTACAGGAGATGAAGAAACCCAAGCAGGAGCCAGACCTACAAAGAGGTCAATGAAACAAACTCTACAGGTTTCAGCACATTTGGAGAAGACTTGATTATGCTACTGGATTTCTAGCATAATACATTTGAAAGAGCAGATATCAGCACTCAGTGTGACTTATAATCTCACAATAAAATTGGAGAAAAGGTTGCTAATGACCCGACCTCCCAGTAAGTACTAATGTTACTTTCTGAAAGCAAGTTCTCAATTACATCACTAATTACCTGTAATTATGAAGGCCATAGTCATAAGGTCAAATAATGAGATGATGCTTCTGTACTCTAAAAAAGTCATCCAACTTCATGAAGTCCTTTAGGCTTTGGTCCTTAGACTAGAAAAACAAATGTTAATAAAACCATTGTGGAATATCTTTTCATCTTAACTCTGGGTTTGTTTCCTTTGATATCAATGTTAGCAGTTAATAATGAGACAGGTATTAATTACATTTTAAGTACTGGGTTTGATGTATAGAGGTGGGACAAACTGGTACTTATGCTGATGTTGTGGTTTAACCCCAGCCAGCAATTAAGCAGCACACAGCCGCTCGTCCACTCCCCCCTCAGTGGGATGGGGGAAGACAATCAGAAGAGTAAAAGTGAGAAAGCTTGTGGGTTGAGATAAGAACAGTTTAATAAATTAAATGAAATGAAATAATAATAGTAATAGTAGTAGTAATAGTAGTAGTAATAGTAGTAATGAAAAGGAAAATAACAAAAAAACCCAGAGAAATACAACCCAAGAAAGACAAGTGATGCAAACGAAAACAATTGCTCACCACCCTCCAACTGATGCCCAGACTGTCCCCAAGCACTGGTGCCCCTGCCAGCTTTCCCCCTAGTTTATATACTGAGCATGACACCATATGGTATGGGATATCCCTTTGGTCAGTTGGGGTCAGCTGTCCCGGCTGTGTCCCCTCCCAACCTCTTGTGCACCCCCAGCCTACTCACTGGTGGGGTGGGGTGAGAGGCAGAAAAAGCCTTGACTCTGTGTAAGCACTGCTCAGCAGTAACTAAAACATCCCTGTGTATCAACACTGTTTTCAGCACAAAACCAAAACACAGCCCCATACTAGCTGCTATGAAGAAAATTAACTCCATACCATCCAAGACCAGCACATTGTCCATCCCTTATTCCATACCATTTATGTCATGCTCAGGTAGCATACTATCCAATACATTCTCATTACCTACCATTACCTTTCTCATCCTTTGATACAGTACACAGATATCATTCCCTTAGTCTATGGATCACCCCTGTGAAATGTCTGTAAATTGTCTGTAAATATCCAGAAATGTCCACAAAATGTCCATTGAGTTAATTTAGTCCATGACTTTGGCCTCCATCTGTTATGGTGGTCACTCAGGACATGAGAGGTGTTTTATTGCATGGAGTTATTGGGCAGCAAAGCCAGCTCAGGTCGGTTCACTGCTACACTTGCTCTGCTTCCATTGCTGTAGCCACCCCCACAGGGCATTTGCCACCATCCATGAATCAGTATAGAGATAAAGTATCGGTCATTTTTCTTGTTCAGCACTATCTAAAGCCACCTGAATGGCTTTCACCTCTGCAAAGTGACTCGATTCACCTTGTCCTCCTGTTTCTGCAACTTGTCGCGTAGGACTCCACACAGCAGCTTTCCACCTTCGATGTTTTCCCACAATACGACAGGATCCATGTGTAAACAGGGCATATTGCTTCTCAGTCTCTGATAATTCATTATACAGAGGGGCCTCTTCAGCACGAGTCACCTCCTCTGGCGACACCTCGAAGTTTCGGCCCTCTGGCCAGTCTATGATCACTTCCAGGATTCCCGGGCGGTCGGGGTTTCCCATCCGAGCTCGTTGTGTTATCAGTGCGACCCACTTACTCCATGTAGCATCAGTTGCGTGATGCGTAGAGGGGATCTTCCCTTTGAACATCCACCCCAGCACAGGCAATGGAGGGGCCAAAAGGAGCTGTGCTTCAGTACCAACTACTTCTGAAGCAGCTCGAATTCCTTCATACGCTGCTAATATTTCTTTTTCAGTTGGAGTGTAACGGGCTTCAGATCCCCTATATCCCCGGCTCCAAAACCCTAGAGGTCGGCCTTGAGTCTCTCCAGGTGCTTTCTGCCAGAGGCTCCAGGTGGGGCCGTTATCCCCGGCTGAGGTGTAAAGTACATTTTTCACATCTTGTCCTGTCCGGACCAGCCCAAGCGCTACTGCACGAACTGTCTCCCATTTAACTTGTTCAAAGGCTTGCTGCTGTTCAGGGCCCCATTCAAAGTCATTCTTCTTCCGGGTCACTCGATAGAGAGGGCTTATGATCAGACTATAGCCTGCAATATGCCTTCTCCAGAAACCCACGACACCTAAGAAAGCTTGTGTTTCCTTTTTGTTAGTTGGTAGAGACATGGCTGTTATTTTATTGATCACATCCATTGGGATATGACGACGCCCATCCTGCCATTTTATTCCTAAAAACTGAATTTCCTGTGCAGTCCCTTTGACCTTACTTTGTTTTATAGCAAAACCAGCTTTCAGGAGAACCTGGATTGTTCTTCTCCCCTTCTCAAACCCTTCCTCCGCTGTGTCGCCCCACACAATGATGTCATCAATATACTGCAGGTGTTCGGGAGCTTTGCCTTGTTCCAGTGCACTCTGTATCAATCCATGACAAATGGTGGGAATATGTTTCCACCCCTGGGGCAGTCGATTCCAGGTGTACTGGATACCCCTCCATGTGAAAGCAAACTGTGGCCTGCACTCTGCTGCCAGAGGGATCGAGAAGAACGCATTGGCGATATCTATTGTTGCATACTATTTGGCAGCCTTTGACTCCAGTTCATACTGAAGTTCTAGCATGTCTGCTACGGCAGCACTCAGCGATGGTGTGACTTCGTTCAGGCCTCGATAGTCCACTGTTAACCGCCACTCTCCGTTAGATTTTTGCACAGGCCATATGGGACTGTTAAAGGGTGAATGAGTCTTACTGATCACTCCTTGACTTTCCAGTTAACGGATCAACTTATGGATGGGAACCAGGGAGTCTCGATTGGTGCGATATTGTCACCAGTGTACTGTCATGGCAGCAATTAGCACCTGCTGTTCTTCAACCTGCAGCAACCCCACCACAGACGGATCCTCTGAGAGACCAGGCAAGCTAGACAGTTGTTTAATCTTCTCTGTACTCAAAGCAGCTATACCAAAAGCCCACCGGTACCCTTTTGGGTCTCTGAAGTACCCTCTCCTGAGATAGTCTATGCCAAGGATGCATGGAGCCTCTGGACCAGCCACAACAGGGTGCTTTTGCCACTCATTCCCAGTTAGGCTTACTTCAGCCTCCAACACACACAGTTCTTGGGATCCCCCCACCACTCCAGAAATACAGATGGATTCTGCCCCCTTGCAATCTGATGGAATTAAAGTACACTGTGCACCGGTGTCCACTAGAGCTTTATACTCCCGTGGGGCTGATGTGCCAGGCCATCGAATCCACACACTCCAGCAAACTCGATTGTCCCTTTTCTCCACCTGACCGAAGGCAGGGCCCCTCTACTCCTGGTCTGAGTCTTCATTACTTGTTTTTTGTACGTGCATAACAGAAGTCCCTTCATCAGGATCAAAAGTACAGTAAGCCCTTCTAATCTGCCCAACAGACACTGGAGCAGTAATTTTCCTGGATGGATGCTTTTTGGCTGTTGTTTTTCCTTGCAGTTCCTGCACCCGAGCTTCTAGTCTCCAGGTAGGTTGACCATCCCACTTCCTCATGTCCTCCCCCTGGTCACGCAGGAAGAACCACAGGTTTGCACATAGTGTGCGCCACCGGTACCCTTTCGCTTGAACAGGAAAAAGCTGACTCTTAATAGCTGAGGCTATTAACATGTTTTGGGTCAGTCTGTGTCTGTCCACAGCTGAGACACAAGCACACATGGAGGGAGCAAGATTGTCTTCATATTCTCTGAGTTGCCTGGCCAGTTCATCTACAGTTGGTGCCTCAGGGTCTGTCCAGCTCATTATTGCCAGGGTGTGGGTGTATGACATCGCTGCATTTCGTGCAAACTTTCGCCACATGGACTGTGTGCACCGGATTTCATCCGGGTCTTTGGATGCCTGGTCATTATAGATCGCCTCCAATACAGCTAATTCCCTCAGATACTGGATGCCTCCCTCACTGTTGGTCCATTTCCTTCGAGAATTTGCGAGTTCTTCCTTGAAGGGATACCTGTCCTTCACACTTGACAGGAGTCGCCACCAGAGACTGAGGACTCCTGCCTTTTTTCCAATCCCTTTGTCAATGGCCTTGTCCTTAGCAAGGGATCCCAGCTGCCGGGCTTCCTTACCCTCTGATTCCTGACTACTGGCCCCAATATCCCAGCATTGAAGTAACCCGCTAAGAATAAGCTCACCTGGTTGACAGCTGAAATATTTTTGCAGATCTTGCAGCTCACCTAGGGATAGGGATGGGGTGGTTTCTGTCGCATTGATGATTTCAGTCTCTTCCTCCTCCTGTTCTTGCGACTGCTCTGCCGCAGAACAGGCTGCCTCTTCTGATTCTTTCTCCTGCTCCCTCTTGGGAGAAGCTTCTTCATGCCTTACTAAACGACTTAACTTCCGCTTCTATTGTTTCTTTTTAGTTATAGGGGTGACTGATACAGTGCCCGGTTTAGCCACGGTGTCGGTTGGTTTGTTTGAAATGTAATGAAAAGGAAAAATAATGTAATGAAAAGGAAAATAACAAAAAAATAGAGAAATAAAACCCAAGAAAGACAAGTGATGCAAACGAAAACAATTGCTCACCAACCTCTGACCGATGCCCAGCCCAAGCAGCGGTCCCTCGGCCAGCTTTCCCCCTAGTTTATATGCTGAGCATGATATCATATGGTCTGGAATATCCCTCTGGTCAGTTGGGGTCAGCTCTCCCGGCTGTGTCCCCTCCCAACTTCTCGTGCACCCCCAGCCCACTCGCTGGTGGGGTGGGGTGGGGTGAGGAGCAGAAAAGGCCTTGACTCTGTGTGAGCACTGCTCAGCAGTAACTAAAACATCCCTGTGCTATCAAGACTGTTTTCAGCACAAATCCAAAACACAGCCCCGTACTAGCTACTATGAAGAAAATTAATGCTATCCCAGCCAAAACCACCACAGCTGAGCACTACTGGCATGTATACATAACCTTGTTTTAACCCTAATTTCATCCATTATAAAATGCAGCATCAGTGTGGAGACAATAAATCACTTATAGATAGTAGAAAGGTTCATTTATCTTTGTTGAGTTGCTGTACAGGAGCCTCATCTGAATAAAATGCTGAGTTATTGCAATGAAAGTGGATTTTTGGGCATTGAGAAAATAGGTTTGCATAAAATGTTTCTTTTTCAAGATACCACTTTTTACATACCTTTATTTACTCCTGCTCATGATTTTTGAAGCAAACTTTGTTCTGCTTTTAATACAAATAGTTTATTTCAGCAAGGAAAGTGATAGCAGATACAGAAGGGAGCATACAATAGGTGCAAGCATGATGTTGTAGACAGAGCATTCCTCCAAGATTTAGAATAATCCAGGGTGTGGTGCTTGCCCCATGCACTAGTTAATTTTTGAATGCTTGGGACACTGGGTGAACAGCACTGACAGCAAACAGACCTTAATTCTCCTTATCCATAATGGTGTAGCTAGTTACAGTTCCAGAAAAGGAAAGGCTGGATATTTTGGAAAGTGGCGCTGTCTAGCACACTTGATACTATGGACCAGCATGTATCTACTCTTCTCGCCCCACTTCCTTACCTCCATTTTTGCAAGTTTTGCTCCCCCAGCCCTCCTGGCACCTCTCCTCATGACTGGCCTCACCAGAGCCTGTCCCCAGCAATCCTTCCTGCGGACTCTCAGCAGCCTGTGCCAGAAACAGCCATAAATGCTCCCCACACCACAGCCTCCTATATTATTCTCTCCCTGGACATCTGAAGATCATTGAAGCCACTGAGGATGTGTGGTATCCTCTGAAGTTTGCAGACCTGTCAGGCAATTAAGGGTAAGGTAAATAGGTGGACTGAAGCCCATGGCAAAGTAACTCTTGTTTCTTTCCATTTCCATCAGTATTTTGGGATTAAGGAATGCTTCTTTGACACTTTACACCCTGTATTTGTTGGGTATCCTTTTTTTTATTTTCAGGTTTGCTTTTTTTCCTCTCCGATACTTGTTTTCTCTGTAACCATCAGGGCTGGTTTGCACCATGGATTTGGCTAACTGGTTCATTATCAGTGCCTAGATACCGTGTCCCTGACTTGAGCTGCAGGCTAGAGGAATAATTAACGAGTGCTTGAGACTGTTCCAGATTGCGTTTGGCTCTGTGTCTATAGCTACGGGGAGCACTTCCAGCAGGCCAGAGACACCAGGGTGCATGTGGGTATCACTGATTGCCCACCCAAATGACTCTGCCTGGCTAAGAATTTAGCGTGCAGGCAGATGGTGAGTTAACTGTCTGGTTCGTGACACAGGGCAGAGTGGCGGCTGCTGCAGAAATATCTCTGACAAAGCTGGGCTCTGCCAGTGACCCAGAATTTTGCACATGGGAACTTCCCTGCTCTGAGCCTGGGTCTGGCATGTGCTGAGTGAGCAGGTTTAGTTGCTTTTGTGCAGTGGGTTTGCGGTTCCTGCTTGCACTTATTTGTCTGGCTAATTTGTGTGTTTTCATCTGTTGGTTCCTTGTTATTCAGATTTGTTTGTTAATTGTAAGGATTTGTGTTTCAGTCATATTGCAATAGAAGAGAAGCTCTCTAGTGGAACGCAGCAGCTGTTTAACACTTTGTATCAGCAGTACACAACCAGCAATGATTCAGGGCAAAGAACAACACTCTGCTCAAAAACTTGCGAGAACAGAAGAAAAACACACTACCTGAGGCTGTAGAAATCCCAACTTTCTGAAAACTATTGTAGGACCTCTAAAGGTTCCTCAGTGAGTCATAGTTTTATGGAGATAAGAGGCAGTGCCTCTTGGAAATCTGTGCCAGAACTGATCTCGTGCCCCAGCATGGTGTATGAGGTCTTGAGTCACAGATCACAGAAATGAAATTACCAAGGTTTTTCTCTTGAGGGCCCTCATTTGAGTATAGCAGGATCCTACTTTGTTTGTGGAAAACTGTCAAGATCGGAGTTTGCAATGGTTTACTTTAATTTCCTCTGCACACAGTATAATCACTGAAATAACTAAGCTAGCTACAATTATCGGCCACGCAATTTCATGCATCCATGAAAATTTATTGAAGTACAAATCCTTGCATTTGCTCTAATTTGTGCGAATGAAAGTGCTTGGCACATGTGCTAGTAAGAGTTATGAAGAAGAAAATTCAGATGGAATTCAGAGGGTAACACTGTAATGATTTCAAATTAGAATAATAAATTTAACTTTATCACATTAAAATTAATAAAACTGCTGTTAGTGATTTGATTTTCCACTATTCTGCACCTAGTGTGGAATATAAAGATGGATTTTTTTTCAAGAAGTTTCTGGCAATCCACAGTTGGACCTTTGATCAAAGTAAAGCTATAGATTTGGGTCTCAGCATATTTCTTATTAAGAAATTTGACTCTGAAGGAATTATCAAAAACTGTAAGAAAGTGTGATTACAGAAACACAAAGGCTATCCAGCTGCAGAATGATAACACAGTTTAATGAACATTTGGTTTGCAATTTAACTAATGATCTGATTAATGACACAGAGTTATATTTTTCCTCCAGATGACAGTATAATCAGAAAAGCCATAAAGGTGTCTACTGTACCTAAATACTTTGTTTGCCTGAAGAGCAAACATATTGTTCCTGAGCTGGTTGAAGCTGGTCTACAAGGAACATACACATTATGCTTAGCCATGGAAATTCATCTGTTTGTCCTTCTTTGTGTTGTACATCACTGTAGTGAAAATCGCTTGAAAGCAAAAGCTTCAAATGTGCTTTTTCCTTGTGTCTTCACAAGCATAATAGATTTCCACATGAATGAGGACAGAAGAAGCTGAGAAGTACCAAACACTTCAACTGTCTGCTGAAATTCAGCTGCGTTGTATCCTCTCCCGCAGCAGAATGACCCACCTTGTCTGGCGGAGGTGGAAATCACAAGACCCTGCACTGCAGGAAGGGACACCAAGGGCACTGGACTAAGGTATGTCTCTCAATGGGGCTGCTGACTCTGGCTTGAAGTTGCACCCAATAATAAAATAATGCAAAGATAACAGTGCAAAAATTATTCTGATTGCAATCACAAGACAAATTGGACAGTCTTGCTTTGGTACAAGGTGGAAAGGTAGAGGAGGATGGGTGGCTATAGGATAGCCTTTAGGAAACAGGCTGAAGAGGATGGAAAGTGGATATGAACTATTATTGCTACCACTCCTGTTTTCTCTTCTCTCTCCTTCCTATTAACCTCCAAATTCTCTCTTCCTCCACCTTTTTCCCATCTCACCTTAGGCACCCCTTCATCTTGCCACCTTTTTCTAAGTGTCTCTTCTCTGGCCAGACCTGTTACTCAGGATCCACCTTGCTGTACCTGTGCTGTCCCAGGAGTACCAGGACTGGGATCTGAAAGTACATGGTCAGAAAATCCATCTTTGTGCCAATAAATGACTACTAGAACAGCAAGGCCCACTCTCTGGTCCTGAGGGCATTGCTCCAGCCTGGACCCTGACCCTACGTAGCTGCTAGCACAGCTGGTGCCAACACCTTGGGGATGAGATTTTTTGGCACAGGAGTGGTGTATATAAGAAAAAACACACAATCCTAGTCCTCTGCCTGGGGAAACTTGGATGCAGGAAAGTTTCTTTATCATCACCCTCCCCGGCCAGTTCTTGGTGTAGAAAACCATTTCTTGGCATCGGATAGCCAGGCTCATGTCAGGATTCCTGGAAAAAAGGACTGTCTGGGTGCCTTTAGTAACTATTTATGTCCAGATGGAGTATATAATGGCAATAAATTATTTAGAGTGAGAGCTATCATACAATTGATTTCTCCTCCGGTGAGAAACTGATTTGCAACACAGAAGTGTTCCACGTTCTGTAGAAGGCAGCATGGTAACACACGGGTATTTCAGAGACAAATGTATTACACACATGTAGGATGACAAATCTCATGGCCATGCTTTTAATGGTTCTGCAGACAGCTACAAAGCTGCTCAAGCAGCTGCCTAAGCTCCTGTTCTCTCTTCAGTTAATTTTGTTCTCACTGGAGGACTGCTGTTCTCACATTATCACCAAAGTTATCACATTAAAAGACTGAACTCTGGCATGACTTCACTCATCAGCAAGGCACTGAGGTGGGATTTTTTTTTTTTAATATTTTGATCTGCTTGACGTTATTCTTAACCAAACGGCATGCATGTATTTCATAAAATGATCATGAGTAGGTAGTGGTTTAGTGCTAGAGCGGTGGAAAGGAAAGCCACTCTGTCCAAGACTTGCTGTAAATCTTTGCCTTACATACAGCCTAAACCACATCTAGTTCTTTCATTAACTGTATATTAGAAATACATATTTCAATAAGAAAAAAGAAGGAGGGAAAAAACTTTTTCAAGAAAACAGAATTGCTCCTGGTTTTTGGTGAGATTTATGAGACAGAGGGCTCCCTTTGTAGGATTTTACAATTGTTTTTTTTCCAGAAGCCAATGTAGAATTGCTATCCAATATCCGCCACAAATTCGTACATTGTTCAATTTTTCACTCCAAGTCCCTGACAATCTGGATCGAGCAGCTAAGTAGCAATTAACAGCATTCATGGTTTGCTAATGCAAGACAGAGATTGACTACAAGATGACTCCCTCTGCTCTGCTTAGATCTTGGATTTGCTTGCAGCCATAAGGCAGAAGGAAGAGGCACTGACTAACCTATTCAGAGGCTAGGATGTACAACCAGAGCACTATCTTCTGAATATGTTTTGAACCATTTTGCAAAACAATAGCGTAGTGTTGCAAGAGTTATTTTCTAATATTTATTTTTTAAACATTTCCAATCTCTTTAAAGTTACAAATCCTATAAGTACTAATGCCTTTTGGGATTCAATGGCTCAGAAAGGGTCAGGTATGAAAGTTAAGCTCTCTGAATGTATATAATGGAACTTTTTTGAACACTGTAAGACAAAACAATTTCTGTCTAGAACTTCTCATTCTTCCTTTCCATTTTTGGTTTCCTTTTCACAGAACAAAAGCAGTGTATCATGACTTTCTTAGTTGGCATGCAACGCAGTCCTGTTGGTGAAGATGTTATGGTAGCATGTGTTGTGTGTGCATGAGGTGCACCAGAAATTTTAAAAAGTGTTCTAGTAACGTGTCAGAGTTTTTGAAAGAGCTGCTTGAAACAGTTGATTTCTAACTCTTATCTTACAAAACTATACGCCTCCCTCACCAGGAACTCACCTGCATAAAGCAGTGAAAGCCAACTAACAAGAACCTAAGGAACCTTTAAAGTATCTGAGCTTTAATAGACATTTTATCATGGTTTTCTAAGACTCAAAGTGAGAAACTGAAGAAGTACATGTTCTGAAGTGATATAGATCCTACTCGTAGAGTTGCAGGACAACAAAACACTATCTTTACGGTTGTGAATTTTTTATTTTACATGTCAGATTGGATTGATCCACTTTCACGCTGTGCCTTAGATTGGAATAAGTCTGCGCAGAAAATCCTATATTTGGAGGAGACAAGGATTCATTCTCATCTACCCTGCATACCACTTACCTGTCTGCTTGGTGGATTAAAATTAGAATAACTCCTGGGGGAGAAGGATTAGTGAGCAGAGAAGGAGGAAGTGGCTAAGGTACATTATAAATAAATTTATCACCAAACTGAACTTTATGACTTACATATTCTTTGTTAGCGGCAGCTAGAGTGCTGCAAATTACTTTGTTACTAAAGAAATAAATATCTATGTCTGTTCCACACCAATCTGTCTCCTGCTTCATATTGTTCAAGGCAGTGATACTGCCTAAATTAACAGATATAATCTGCTTGCAATATAAGGTTGAAATGAATCTTAATGGTTTAATGGACTTGTTTTGAAAAACTGGGCTGAGAATTCTTTTCCTGCAAACTGCATCTTAACAACCTCTTAGAACAAAATGGATAGACTGTCCTTAGTTTATACTTAACTTTGAAAAAAATTATTATATCCTGTAGTACAGTTCAATACTGGTCACAATGGCCATGTCAAAAGTATGTACTTCTTCTTGTAATGGTTTACTCCCAATAAAAAAGAAAAAGGGAGCCAGGAAGGAATTGTTACCACCCAGCACTCCTCTTGGGGTACTCCTGGTGCAGCTTATGCCATAACCTGGGTCTTGCCCTCCTGGCAGGAGAGTGTGATGAGTTGATGGAAGGTGGTTGTCCCATTCTTCTGGACCTGGGGAGACACACTAAGCCCCATCCTCCACAGTCCAGCAGCACAAGGCTCCCAAATCAGCCCCATATTGGTGCCCATTGAATGGAATAGATGATTGCATCCATTTTTCATGTATGTGTAAGGTGAACTCCAACAGGAAAAGCAGACTTTCTGAGCTCCAGATTTCCAGGAGGTCCAGCCCTAATGATGTTGTTGCTAAAATTGTCTTACCCCATTTGATGTTTTCAAGAAGACTGAGCAATGATCACTTACAGTATCGACAAGCAAATATTTTATGAAAGTCAAATCGATATGTGACTTAGAGACATCGAATTTCACATATTTTGTTTGCAAATTGTTCCCTGAAGATTTTATTTACTTTTTTATAAAATTCCTCAGCTTTATAGAAAATCAATTCTCTGTCATCTAAATGTTGTCTTACAGCTCAGCATGCCCTCAATTTATTTTTGTAGTGCTCCTTATTAATAGGGGTGTATATTAGAAATAGTTGTGAAAGTATATGTTGTGCTTTTTTGCTGGAGAGAATCTTAGAGAAGTTTGATGAAATTATATTTAAAGTGAGTACTCTAAATTTTCAATTTGTATAATTTATGTGTCCATGGTGACAGATTAATCATAGGTGCCTGTACAACATAAAACTCCAATTAAAATAAACAAAAATCAACTTGTTGAGTTGTCATGTATGCAAGAAATTGGTTTGAGTAATAAAAGAAGACTTTAAGCCAACTTTTCCCTATTCTTTTTTTTTTGTTATAAATGCTCCCTGCCTTGAGTCAATGGAATTAGTGGACTACAGTTTACCATAGGTAGTTATGGATTTCAGAAGAAACTGATGTGGATAAGAAATAAATGTGACTGCTAGGCTTTTATGAAGAATCCATAAGAATGATTTGCAAAAGAGAAGAACAGTTTTGTGGAGTTCAAGCTAATGAGTTCTGCTACTACAAACGCTAATGAAAGAGTGGAGTGACATTGTGAGGCTAGAAAGGCCATGTTAAAAAATAGTAGTGGAACATGCAATTGGACAATTTTGGGTTTGGTGGAAGTCATTGCTATTGAAAATAAATTATTAAAATGAACATTTATTTTTGAGCATGGGAGTTTATCTGACAAGTTATAATCTTCAATTGATCTTGGTTTCCTTCTCCATATCCCCATACCCCCTACTAAAATCAGAGGGATGCTGCTTCGTCTCTTTTTCTGCACCCTCCAATTATAATTTCTGATCAGTTTTAGCATCTCCAGTTCCCCAGAAGAAGGGAAGAGAGGGGTTGGGAGAGAGAGGAAAGAGATGATGGCCAGTCTGGAATTGACTAGAAATATTTTGGGGGGAAGCAACAGAGGGAAGAGGGTGAAGTAAATGGGCAAGAAAGTATGGCCCCTGAACGTGGAGGAGAGAGGTAGTCTTGGAAAAATCACATCTGTTAACTTTCACCAATTAAAACTGAATCTAACTAAATCAAGTTATAAAAAATACCTCCCTTATAAAAATCATTACATTGTATAATATTATCTTAGTAAATAAGATAATGTTGGGAATTTAAAATATTTGCCTCCAGTAAATCCTGAATTTAAAAGAATACTATATATGAAAGGAGGAGTAGAACCTGAATGTTGTCCTCATTTTTAACAATTTAACAATAAAATTAGTATCTAAAACCAGCTCCTGCAGGTAAGTGTAAGTAAGTACTAACGGGACAAACTGACTCTCCCCTCAACCATTTATCCACAAGCAAATGTACAAAAGTAAAAGAAAACCACAAGTATTAGTCAAAACATAATGATAGTGCTGTACCAAACCCCACCTCCAAGCCTCTAGCTATGAAGGCGAAGTCTTTTACAAATGAAAATTTTCAAACCACAAAATGGAAATTATAAAATTTGAATGAAGATAGAAATGGAACAAAGCAAGAACAGCTATGTTATTAATAGTGATAAGAAAAGCTGTCTTATGCTTCGGCAGACCTTGGGCATCTTGATAATAGATCAGAAGTATCTATGTAAAATCCTAACAATGGTCAAAAAGTATTTTCAGTCCAGACAAATGACGCTTATTTAAAGACTGTACTTACAAGTCCATAGGAAAAATATAAAATAAGTATATTGCCAACCTGTGCAAAATGGCTGACTAATGAGCAAATCTTAAAAGGGGGAACCAATGTTGTGATAGATTAATCATGACCATGAAGTATGAAGGAGCTCAAATGGGAATGCTCTGACAGCCCACAATAAATCAACCAAGAGCTATACGCAGAGCAAGTAAATAAGCTCAGAACCAAATGTAGAGCATATGAGTCGGACACAGAAGTAGACCATCAAATAATATATATAAATATGGAAATTGTAAGAAAGACATATTAAATTGTTACAAAAGCAAATGAGAATGCAGAAATACAGGGATAGGAGATAAATAAAATGAAAAATAGAATGTAAGCACTATTGCCATTTTAAGAAAGGCAAAAATATTTCTGAGTGCTTTGTCTGGAAAAGGATAGTGACAACTATAATAGATAGGGAAGTAGTTACATCCCTGCAGCATGGGCATAGAAGTCAGGTGAGGATGGCCAACAACAGCATTTGGCCGCTGGAAGAGGGAACGTGCAGTCAGCAAGGCGGGACTTGAATGGATCAGCAGAACAGCCAACGGCAATCCCAGATGGGAGACAGCAGAGTCAGACTGGGATCACAGATCCTTCAAATATCTAGAAAGAGTGTGGTCAGTATATCTAGAACTGAATAAATATGAAATTTTGATTATTTGTGGAAATACTGGGATACGGTCCCTCGAAAGGCAAAATCATTACAAAACCTAAGTGAAGATAATAAATCAATTCAGAAATACTATAAAAAATCTCAAAACCTCAAAATATCTTCCATAAATCGCAGATACTTGCAAACTCTAAGGCATTGATTAACCAAAGAATGAAACAACCATGGTTTCTTCAGCATGACGCATTTATCCCACATGTCAGAGAACTAGTGACCTAAAATACTTATGATGTGAATGAAAAGGTAAAGACAAAAATGGTGACACAGGGGCAAGAGATGAGGCACCTTCTTATGGGAGGGACAGCTTCCAGTTTTTGCCTCAGTGACGCTAACATGGATAGAATAAAGGTAGACCCACATTGAAAGAAATGTCTTGCAGTGATGTTTGTGCATGAAAAGTTCAACCAGCTCCTTCCGGAGCGGAAAGCCATTCAAGTAGAACATGACTATAAATCACTGGAGGGCATTTCTTAAAAGCCACTACAAGTTGCTCCAAAGTGCTTTCAGCCCACGGTCTGAGAGAGCAGCACTATTATTTTAGACTTATGCTGCAAGAAAGGGACTGCAATTACTGACAACTTATCCAGGGAAGAATTGTAGCATTAAAGGAAAGACAAGTGAATAAGAATACAAAACTGTAACCCTTGAAGAAATATAAAAACCGTGAGAATACTGACATCATTGGACAATCAGTTTTCACATCGCTTTTAAGAAAAGGTCTGGAGAGAATCATGCGAAGCACATAAGGCAAAAATTTACAAATTTTCATAACATGTTTCTTCAGGCTGTTTGGTCCCATATAAAAAAGCCCCAACTCCTTCTGAAGTGTGCCAGGAAGACTGACATGAGGTGAGTATCCAAGAATGCGTCAAACTGTACATTCCAGTCAAACTGTAACATTCAGAATACTGAAAAAAGAAATTGTCCATTCCAGAATACAGGCCTGTACCTGGAAAGCTTAGGCACCCTGTAGATCAGCAAACAGTGCTGAAGATCTCTGAGATCTGGTGAGCAGATGTGACACACATAGGAGAAGGCCAGGCAAGCCACAAAAGGGAAAATAAAAATGTACAGCTCTCCTCATGGTCCTTGTAATCAAGGGAAAATAGGTCTCATGATCACAAACCACTCATTATAGTAGACTGATTTCTTGACTGCCTCAGTGACAAATGAAGCATGAGGTTTTTACGTACATTTGTTATCACAAAGTATTATTTCAGACAGAGGCAACAAAGGAAAATAGGAACCATGCAGGCTCAGATGAAATGTTTGTCTAACTCCTGATCCTGTAGGGTCAAGAGGAAAAGTTTGGGGATGGGTAACAGAGCAGGTCAAGCACAGAGGTAATTCCCCAAAATATCCCTTCACTTTAATATGGCCTGGGACTTCCTAAATCAGAAGTGCTGTTTTTATTATCCTCCAAAGAATTTTTCTTTCCATGCATTTTTCTTTGTAGCTGGAAGATTCAATCATTACCTTTCATTATGCAGCATGTGTGTGTGTATTTCAAGTGTATTATGTCTCAGATTTTCCATCTTCTTTTCTTTTAAAAGCTCTTTCAGTACTTCAGTGGTTTCTCTGGTAACCACTATTGGTCTTGTGTGAACTTTCTCATGTGCACTCAAACCTTTCTTGAAGTACAGTGATCCATACTGACACCATATTTCATGAGGCTTTACTAATGTGGCATAGACCAGAAGATTAACCCAATACATTTTACAGGTAAATTGTGCATTTCTCAGAAACTCAGAATAACACAGAGGCAGAACAGCTGGAGTTTTGTTGGCTATAATGTTGTTTCTGTGAGAATGAAAGCGTATTTCTTTCTCTTGTGCCAAAGTATTGTGGAGAAGCTATACAAAGCAGGGCTGATTTCACTGGAGGTTATACTTCTGCTGTCTTTTATCTACTTATAATGAAGAAAATAGTTCGTGCATAGTGCAAAGTACCAACAACATTGTAAAATCTTTCCCTACTTATCTGTGTGACTGTTATAAGCTGTTACGTAAGGCATGAACACTGAAAAGTCAGTGCTCAGATGTCAACAAAATGGACAGCTAAGAAATATCTTGTATGAAGAGAAATATTTTGTACATCAGTGGAGAACAATGAGCTAATGAGTCATGGATGTCCTGCGTAAAATGCCTTAAGCCTATTATAAGGCTTATCCCATTCTAACCCCAAATTATCTCATTAGGTCTGACTGTGTGAAAGGGAGAGATGTTTGGATATTCATCCTAGAAGAATTCTCCATCTGTGTGATGCGTAAGTGGGTTTGCTGGGAAAAGAAAAAAAAAAATCATCTAATTTGTAGCTGTAGCATTCAGGGATGCAACTAATTTTCTCAGTGCACTGCTCATTTCTCCTGCAGCAGAAAGCATGCACAGCCCTGTATGATGCTGTGCACTCTTCATGAAGGACCAAGATACTTCACTGATGCTTCTGTTAGGGGATCTTCACAGTTTTGGAAGTCCTTTAAATTTAACAGGTACAAATCTCATCCCTGTCACTTCCTCTTTGTCCTGCTCTGGAGGCAAAAAGAAATCCAGGTTGGCTCTGGGAAAATTCTCCCAGCAGAGCAGCGCTGAAGTGCACAGCTCTCTGTTCCTCCTTACAGCCTGTGGACTCATCCTGCTTTACTCTAGGAGCTGGTGCAAAATCTGAGAGATAAAAATATGGGGCAAAGGCCCCCAGTCTCACTCTGAGTCTCCAAGGAGACAGAGAATCTGGGTTTCACTGGCAATTTTTATCATGCCCTGCTATGTCTCTGGTTTTGTCTACACTTTCCTACCAATTTCACTCCAGGCATTAAGACTGCTGTTCCAGAGCATCTCTGCTTAATAACCCTACTAACTCCAATATCATCCTGCAAGGCCTTTCAGCCTGCAGCCTTGCAGACTTACTGGTACCTCTGTGCTGGCTTCCCTCAACACTCAGCAGTCAGCTGGAAAGCAACAGTTGATCAGAAGATAACAGCAGCAAGCAGTGGAGCAGCTGGGAGCATCTTCCAGCCCTCAACCAGGTCACTCCCAAGACCCAAATCGTGATCCAACCATGGGTAACAGAGATTTGCAGCCAAAACTATTCCCCAGGTCCTGCAGACATTGCTGCTGGACAGTGAACTGGCTTGGGGGATGATAGAAATGAGGAGAAGATTTCTGCAGTGCAGCAGGAAAATGGTTTGACTTTTGAAGCTCCTCATCAAAGGAACCTGAAGCACTTTAAGTGTTTAATGTCTTAACAACTCCATATTAGCTTCTTAAGTGTTAAGTACTGCAGAAACATGAATACTTTTTTCATCAGTTTCGCAGTGTTTGCAGTTCTTACGAAGGCATTAGTATCTCTTAGCAATTAAACTGAATTCTATATTTCCACAGCATTTTTTATTTTGACCCTACTTATTTTTTTCAGATGGAGATATCTTTAGTTGTATATCTTCCCTGAAAATGCAGGTTTTGATAACACATTAGTAAGTATATAAATGTCCAATTAACACAAGAAAGCTCCCAAATAAATTGGAATTAAGCTCTTCCCAGCTTTCTTTATCTGTGAATGTGCTTTTCACCTGTAGCTCTTACCACACTTGACAAGTATATTTGTTTGGACAAGCTGGAGATCACAGAATAGAATCCCATGTTTATGATACAGATTCTTCAGATGGAGAAAAGTATTGGACTCCTAAATTAAATGTTGTTCACATGTAAAAAAAATAGTTCTATTTTAATACAAATGCAATTTTGAATTTCAGAACCTTCTAACAAAAAAAGGTGGCAGGATCAATAGCCCAACTAAAATGCATCTATACCAATGCACACAGCATGGGAAACAAACAGGAGGAGCTGGAAGCCATTGTCCAGCAGGAAAACTATGATATAGTGGCCATCATGGAAACACGGTGGGACAACTCACACAACTGGAGTGCTCCACTGGATGGCTGCAAGCTCTTCAGAAGGGACAGGCAAGGAAGGAGAGGCAGTGGGGTAGCCCTGTATGTCAAGGAGTGTTTTGATTGTCTAGAGGTTAATGATGGTGACGATAGGGTTGAGTGTCTGTGGGTAAGAATCAGGGGGAAGGCCAACAAGGCAGATATCATGGTGGGAGTCTTACTGACCATCCAACCAGGACGAGGAGGCAGATGAAATATTCTATAAGCAGCTGGAAGAAGTTTCACAGTCCCTAGCCCTTGTTCTTGTGGGGGACTTGAACTTACAGATGTCTGCTGGAAATACAATACAGCAGAGAGGAAACAGTCTTGGAGGTTCCTAGAGTTTGTGGAAGATAACTTCCTGACACTAGGGAAGGCATCCCGCTGGACCTGTTGTTTGTGAACAGGGAAGGACCTGTGGAGGATGTGATGGCTGGAGGCCATCTTGGGCATAGTGATCATGAAATGATGGAGTTTTCGATTCTCGGAGAAGTAAGGAGGGGGGTCAGCACAACTGCTACCTTGGAATTCCGAAGGGCTGACTTTGGCCTGCTTAGGAGCCTGGTGGACAGAGTCCCTTGGGAGGCAGTCCTGAAGGGCAAAGGAGTCCAGGAAGGCTGGACATTCTTCAAGGAAGTGACAAAGGATGAGGAAAAGGCTGAGGTACTTAATGCCTTCTTTGCCTCAGTCTTTAATAGTAAGACCAGTTGTTCTCCAGGTACCCAGCCCCCTGAGCTGGAAGACAGGGATGGGGAGCAGAATGAAGCCCCCACAGTCCAAGGGGAAATGATTAGCAACCTGCTACACCACTTAGACACCCACAAGTCTATGGGGCCAGAGGGGATCCACCCAAGGGTACTGAGGGAGCTGGCAGAAGTGCTCACCAAGCCACTTTCAATCATTTGTCAGCAGTCCTGGCTAAACGGGGAGGTCCCAGTGGACTGGAGGTGAGCAAATGTGACACTCATCTTCAAGAAGGGCTGGAAGGAGGATCCGGGGAACTACAGGCCTGTCAGCCTGACCTCAGTGCTGGGGAAAGTCATGGAGCAGATCATCTTGAATGCCATCACGTGGCACGTATGGGACAACCAGGTGATCAGGCCCAGTCAGCATGGGTTTATGAAAGGCAGGTCTGCTTGACTAACCTGGTCTTCTTCTATGACAAAGTGACCTGCTTAGTGGATGAGGCGAAGGTTGTGGATGTAGTCTACCTAGATTTTAGTAAAGCCTTTGACATTGGTTCCCACAGCATTCTCTTGGAGAAACTGCCCAATCATGGCTTGGATGGGTGCACTCTTCACTGGGAAAAAAACTGTCTGGATGGCCGGGCCCAAAGGGTTGTGGTGAATGGACTTAAATCCAGCTGGCTGCTGGTCACAAGTGGTCTTCCCCAGGGATCAGTATTGGGGCCAGTTCTGTTTAATATCTTTATCAATGGTCTGGATGAGGGGACCAAGTGCACCCTCAGTAAGTTTGCAGATGACACCAAGTTGGGTGGGAGTGTTGATCTGCTTGAGGGTAGGAAGGCTCTGCAAAGGGATCTGGACAGGCTGGATGGATCACAGAATCACAGAATCAGTACGGTTGGAAAAGACCTGTAAGATCATCGAGTCCAACCTGGGGGAAAAAAAAAAAAAAAAAGAAAAAGAAATAAAAACCACACAACATCAAAAAACCCACAAAAAAAAAAAAAAACCCACAAAACCCACGCCACACAACAACAATAACAAGCCACAACCCACCCAACACCACACAGCACCATGTCCATCAAGCTACATCCCACAATGCCACATCCACACGCTCCTTGAATACCTCCAGGGAGGGTGACTCTACCACCTCCCTGGGCAGCCTATTCCAGTGTTTCACCACTCTCTCAGTGAAGAACTTTTTCCTAATGTCTAGCCTGAACCTCCCCTGGCGCAACTTGAGGCCATTTCCTCTAGTCCTGTCACTAGTCACTTGGGAGAAGAGACCAACATCCATCTCTCTGCAACCCCCTTTCAGGTAGTTGTGGAGAGCGATGAGGTCTCCCCTCAGCCTCCTCTTCTCCAGGCTAAACAACCCCAGCTCCCTCAGCCGCTCCTCATAAGACACATGCTCCAGACCCCTCACCAGCTTCGTCGCCCTTCTCTGGACACGCTCCAGCACCTCAATGTCCTTCTTGTAGTGAGGGGCCCAAAACTGAACACAGTATTCGAGGTGCGGCCTCACCAGAGCCGAGTACAGAGGCATGATCACCTCCCTGCTCCTGCTGGCCACACCATTTCTGATACAAGCCAGGATGCTGTTGGCCTTCTTGGCCACCTGGGCACACTGCTGGCTCATCTTCAGCCGGCTGTCGATCAACACCCCCAGGTCCTTTTCTGCAGGGGAACTTTCCAGCCACTCATCCCCAAGCCTGTAGCGTTGCCTGGGGTTGTTGTGGCCGAAGTGTAGAACCCGGCACTTGGCCTTATTGAACTTCATCCGGTTGGCCTCAGCCCATCGATCCAGCCTGTCCAGATCCCTCTGCAGAGCCTTCCTACCCTCAAGCAGATCAACACTCCCTCCCAACTTGGTGTCGTCTGCAAACTTGCTGAGGGAGCACTCTATCCCCTCATCCAGATCATCAATGAAGACATTAAACAAGACCGGTCCCAAAACCGAGCCCTGGGGGACTCCGCTGGTGACCGGCCGCCAGCTGGATTTCACCCCATTCACCACAACCCTCTGGGCTCGGCCATCCAGCCAGTTTTTTACCCAGCGAAGAGTGTACCTGTCTAAACCACAGGCCGCCAGCTTCTCTAGGAGAATACTGTGGGGAACAGTGTCAAAGGCTTTGCTGAAGTCCAGGTAGACAACATCAACAGCCTTCCCCTCATCCACTAGGCGGGTCACCTGGTCATAGAAGGAGATCAGGTTGGTCAAGCAGGACCTGCCTTTCATGAACCCGTGCTGGCTTGGCCTGATCCCTTGGGTAACCTGCACGTGTCCCGTGAGCGCCCTCAAGATGAGCCTCTCCATAACCTTCCCCGGCACCGAGGTCAGGCTGACAGGCCTGTAGTTCCCCGGATCCTCCTTCCGACCCTTCTTGTAGATGGGCGTCACGTTGGCAAGCCTCCAGTCATCCGGGACCTCCCCCGTTGACCAGGACTGTTGATAAATGATGGAGAGCGGCTTGGCAAGCTCCTCCGCCAGCTCCCTCAGCACCCTTGGGTGGATGCCATCAGGCCCCATAGACTGGATGGGCCCAGGCCAATTGTATGAGGTTCAACAAGGCCAAGTTCCAGGTCCTGCACTTGGGTCACAACAACCCCATGCAACGCTAGTTGCACCAGGGGAGGTTTAGATTGGATATCAGGAAAAACTTCTTCACTGAAAGGGTTGTCAGACATTGGAACAGGCTGCCCAGGGAAGTGGTTGAGTCACTATCCCTGGAGGTATTTAAAAGACGTGTGGATGAGGCGCTTAGGGACATGGTTGAGTGGTGGACTTATCAGTGTTAGGTTAACGGTTGGACTTGGTGATCTTAAAGGTATTTTCCAACTTAAACGATTTTATGATTTATATTTCTTACAGCAAAAACAGTAATGTTAATACAGAGATTTTTTATTGTTTTTTTTTCCAATGGCCCATTAAGTTTTACACCTGGTCCTTCTAGCTGTGTTGTTAAATATGGGTTTTTTTGGGTTGGCTTCGCAGGACCTGGCAGAAAATGAGACACAAAGATTTAAACAAGCAAGAATTATTTATAGACAAATTCTGCTTTTCTGTCAAAGGTGAACAGAGAAAATCTACTACTGTGATGATGTGGAATACCTGTGAAGAGCTGCATGCAGTTAAGCAACAGAAGTACAAGGGGGACTTACTCTTTTGTTTATTCAAGAAATTCACGACGTCTGTTTTATTCACCAGCAGTTTAAGAATGCAGAATAATTGTCACTTGCTTTCCTCAGTGGACTCAGCTGATGAAATAAAAGCAACTAAAGCAATTTCTTACATGCGAATTGGTCTGTATCGCCTTTTGACTATCACACTAATGCATTTATAAAAAAAGAAGGCAGAGGGAGGGAATCTATTTTTTCCACAGTTGCTGCTCTCTCTAAGCTTTTGATTCATCTCTAAGGAAGGTGTCTGTGTCTGTTTCAGTTTTACATTTCCTTGTGGAAGTATGACAAGTGGCTCCTCTCTCTACAGGGAGGGGACAGAAATGCTCCTGCACAAGGCAGGTACCCATTGCGCCCTTCCAGCTTTCTAACTGGTTTTCAGGGATGAGCTGGACCCTGTTAAATCACCTCCATCCACTGGGGAAAGGATGGCTTAACTGGTGACTAAGGAAAACTGGGGTCCCAAAATTAAAGCAATTGTCCTTGCCTGGGGACATGCTGATTCAAAGCAATGGTTTCCTTTTGTCACATCCACACAGCATCTCGTCTTCCCACACATGGCTCCAATCGCTCTGCTGCTCGCTCACATTGAACTTTGTGTCCCTTTTTTCTCTCCCTTCGCCCTGGCACATTTTTCTCACCTTCATGGATAGAAGTGTCCATGCTTTCTTCTAGGGATTTAACCTCTCATATCACACAGAAGATTCCCCATTTTCTTCATAGCTAAATTGATCTCTGAAATACTCACACCTGGATCACAGATGGGTGTCTGAGGAGTTCCCCATTAGTCTTCAATCTTCTTCTAAGTCTGTCTATACATTGGCGGTTGGGCTGGAAACTTCTCAGGGCAAGCATCTGCTTTTCCTGAATGTCTGGGAAATGTTTATCATTTCATAATCTCA
Organism: Gavia stellata; assembly: GCF_030936135.1. NCBI lineage: Eukaryota > Metazoa > Chordata > Aves > Gaviiformes > Gaviidae > Gavia > Gavia stellata. The sequence goes on along the minus strand of NC_082597.1, from coordinate 12,675,726 downwards.
CAATCGAACAACAGACAACTATGTCTGTGTAGCTCTGTGTAGTTAACCACATACTGAAGCTTCTCTTGAGACATATGGGCTCCTGAAAGCACTTCAGAGCAAGATCCTTGCTTTTGAAGCAGGGATAGAAATGGGAGAGGGGCAGCAAACTCACATGCCAAGGAATGGGGAGGAAACTCTGGAAAGCATACTCATGAGGCTGGATTTTCGGATTGAATGCCACCTGCATTGCACAGAGAAATTTTAGTCTAAGGAAGGAAATACATGGGAATGGGGCAATAATCCAAAGTAGAACATTTAATAACCACATTATCTATAAAAATACTCCAATAAAACCATCACTAAGGCTTCACTCACTTCAGCTTGGACCTTTGCAGTCACAGCTAGTTTCATCCCTCAGAGAACATCTGAGGGAATCTGACTCTGGCTTTATACACAAGAACACTTGTACCAGAAGCACCTTTGTGCCCAGTTACGTTGTAAGTACTTTGATGCTTCCAACTCCATCCCTCTTGATATCTTCAACAAACCTCATTTAAAATTATCATGGCAGCAGCATTTCTTTGTGGAATGTAGATACAAAGTACCAGGTTGCTCTCAATCACAAACAGATATTCATTCCAGCATCACTGTCACTCATATTTCACAGTTGTGTTGCTTTTTCTTTGACTGGGTTGGCAAGTGAGTAAAGCTACAGCTGCCTGTCTTGGACATCTTATCAACTAAAGCATGGACAGTGAAGTTCTTAGTTACCATGATGAATGAAGCCTTGTCACTGTCTGTATCATTTAGAAAGTACAGACAACCCTCTGTTCTGTCCTTGCTCATCAGGTGTAATTGCTTAGTGACTAAAATCAGAAATTAAATCCTACATTTATGTGCATGTATATATATAACTCTTCTACAGTCAAAAGTTCTTCAGCTTTTGTCCAGTTTATTGCTCTATGAAAATGTCTTGCCTTTGTTAGAAGGTATAGAAGTGAGCCTTTAATAAATAACCTTTATTTTTCTTTTTACTTCTGGGGAGTGATCTCCGAAGAGCAGCGACACTGTAGCAATATTTTCATCCTATATTAAAGCCACCAGCCAGGCATCTAAAGAAGGAGCCCAATTTTTTTAGCCGCTCCTGAAAATACTGAACTTCAAAGGACTGCACAAATGAATAAGAATGAATTATACAAGGAAGGGAGAAAAGTCTGGATTTCAAATTCAGGCTTAATACAGCTAATGAAAGCCCAAAGAAGATAGAGCAGCTCACAGAAAAACGAATAGTAGGAACATCACCCTCCTCCCCACCTTACCCCCAAAAACCCCACTGCTGTCAAGGACATGGCATTCGTTCTCTAATTCACCCCGCTTGCTTTTTTCCTTGGCTATTGCAGCCAGGCAAGCATTTCTGAAGCCAAATATCTGATGAGACTGTCATGGACAAGAATAACATTTGAGCTGTGTAAAGCTAAAGAATCAGGAAAGAATCTGCACCCTAAGGAAAGTTTGTTATTGCGGTTTGCACACAGCTGGAAAATCCAATCCCTCTAGTAGCTAAAACAATTTAATTATCCCTAACTTGAGCTGCTCTGTTATTACATTGGTCCTTGACGAAATCGTTTGACAGCATTTTCCCTTCAGTGTTTACTTTAGTGCATTACTGCTAGGAGGAGTATTTTTAAAGCATTTGGGGTCAGCTGCCTGTTCCTCCTCTCCAACCTTTGAGGAATGCTGAGTAAGTTGTTCTTATCTGTTAAACTCGTATTATTGCCTCCGGGTTACAGCAGTTACTGTGTAAACTAATAGATCCCACTTAGGCAGCTCAGGATCATATTTTACACATGGCCATCAGATCTAACGAGGAAGCAAAACAAATCTGCCAAAATGTAATTTTCATTAAAAAATCTGTCTACCATCAGAAGCTCATCTTTCCTCAATTTCCAATTGAGGAAATAGGTGGGTCTAGGGAAGAACCACCAGGCTTTTCATCTCCAAGTCACTGGTGCTGCTTGTACCATCATCCAGCTGCTCTCTAGTAATGTTGGTCCAACACTCTCTGCAACACGTGGTCGGACCAAAATCACTGGGAAACTGCTAATGACAGCCTCAGCATGCAAATTAAAGAATTAGCCTCTTCCCCAAAACACTCAGACCACCACGTTAGAGTCTAAATTGATTAGGAAGGAGTTGAGAAGAGACCTGGATAAAATTGTTCTGTGGATATAGAGGGGATTTTAGTTTCCAAATATTGTTAATTTAACTCCTTTTACTTAGTACCTGGCTGCTTTCATATGCACAAACTTGGAAATGTTTATTGATGCCAGTTTGTACTGTGCTTTAGCAATATACATAATCAAGCACAAAGACTGCTTTGAGCTTCCCCATCCTTTTTATCCTGTCAAAGCTATAATGCTGAATAAGAACTAGTTTTATATATTTTGAGAAAACCATAATTTCTCAGAAGCAAACCCCTCTAATCCTATATTTGCTTTTGAGTGAAGGGACAATAACAGATGAAATCCACTCAAAAATTATTATTTTAGTAAAAGTTATCTGAGCCTCAGAGGTTCACAAAATGCAGTTGTAAGTTGAGCCACTCCCAGCTCTGCCATATGGAAGCACAATGACTCTGTAGGTCCTTCCTGTAGTTTCATTAAAGCTTTTTTAAAGTTGGAAGCCTACGCAGAGACTGAATATGAATTTGGAGTGCAGTCTTTATCAAACTGTTTGCCTTGTGTATTTGAAAGATGTGTATGCCCCATTTTAGAGAACCAAACCAGGGTTTGAGGTGTTGCACTTTGGATTGTTCCTCTTCAAATCTTATTTAAATGATAACCAATACCTAATAACCAGGGATGAAAATAAAGGCAGAGGAAGAGGCAACGATCACTTCCCTGCTGTCTCTGGAGGTGCAGGAACTGTGATGCACTCTGCTGTGTTGCTCCATCCCTGATCACACCTTTTGCACCAATAATCATAGTGGACACCTCCCTGAAAGCCTTTACCTGTACCTTGGCAAATCTTCCTCTTCCTGGATCTGTGGCTTAAACTCCTCTTTGCTGCACAGAGTATCGCAAAAAGAGTAGAGGAGAGTCCCTTTCCTGACATGGCTGCTTCTTTATTCTCTCCTGTGCTTCCCAGTGGGGCAGGGTGTACATGGCCACATTCATAGTCCAAATTCTCCCTTTCTTAGAGACAATCCACTACCTTTAATCTTTACCCAGTGATCACCCCCACACCATGCAAGGCATTGTTCATGCTGGTTTTGTGTTGGCTGGGGGGGACAGACAAATGGTAGCCAACCAGGCACACAGTTGGAAAGCCAGAGTCAAATGATGCTTGATTCCCTAGGAAATCTCCTGGGAATTTTATGAACCGGCAAGACGAGTTTATTGTAGTTTAGCACTTGAGACCATGCGGCTGAGATGCTTCTGAAACCGTCTGAGAGTAAATTTAGCATCTCTCATGGAAAAATGGTCAGAGTCAGTCAAAATACACTGCACCTAGTGGTATTCTTAACAAAGCCATAACAAGGCAGTGAATGGCCTACTTTGTTCAGCTTGGTTGTCTGTAAAGTACTTTGGCATTTTGAGAGGAAATGCAATGCATTGGCCCTAAAACAGTATGTGTGATCTGATTTAGCAGATTTAACATAAATCACTTTTGGCAGTATAAATTCGCACCACAATGACATACTAGAAAATGGGATTTTTGTTTTTGAAAGTAGAGATTAAAGATGAGCTGAGCAATTAATAAACATACTCCAGGTGGCCTGAGTATCAGTGTCAGTGTCAAGCACTCAATATGTAGCCACGCATGGTAATTTATTTATGGGGCAGCTGGCATTACCTAAACTTGGGGCTTGGATACCAGCTTAACTACATGCTTAAGTCTTTCATTGCATCCACTACTGACATTTGCAATTATGTCTTTCCAATACAAGAATGGACAGACTTCTTCCTCCTTCATATTTACTAAAAAGGTCCGGGAAATAAGCACAGCGTGAGGTTTTCAATAGACTTTTTGCAAAGATAAAAGAAGGGAACATGACATAGATCGTCACTCTTTCTCCCTGTAACCTGGGCAAGGAAGTAGTCGAGAAACAGATAATTCAAACATTACCAACTCCCAGACGGAGCCTGGAAACTAGAATTAAGGCTGGAAACAGTCCTGATCTTTGAACACATCCCGTATCCAATGTCTCTATTTTCCAGGATGTTTACATTCTTCATCTATCTATACTCCATCTTTTTATTAAACTGCTAGTTAAAATTTTCTTATTATTGATGTATGTTAGCAGACAGCAGTAGACACAACAATACAAGAGCATTGTGTTGATTTGTGACAACTTTTTTTCAATATCGAGTATATATGTTACAAAACTGAGATGAATGTTGTTTTTTCTGCGGAGCAGGAGAAGAGGAGTAAGAGTTATTAAGACCATTTATTTCAAAAGGTCTGCAATGGAAACTGAAACTGCTCAGTGCCATATTTCAGAAACCTTGATGGACTCTGTTCTTCTAAAATTCTGTGTTGAAACATAATTGTTCAAAAACTTTACTGCATTTGGTAAGATAGCTATTTCTGCCGTTCTGCTCAGTCTGGCAGTCTTTCACTAGTTGGGACCTGCAACCTGTTGGTTTGGGAATTGAAATTATTATGATGCTGCTTCTTTGTTGTTAGGGCATATAGTCAATACTGAAGCTCAGAAAAGCACTAGTGATAACCCATGTTTTGACAGCTTGTTGATAATCCTGGTGCTATGACCAAAAGGGTTGTAGTAGGACTTATAACCTGTGTCAGGCAGAAAGATTGACCTTATTGAGAACAGGGTGAAAAAAAAATCAGTTAACTTTCATTGCTAGGAAATAAGCTGAAGACAACAGATTGCTTGGGAAAAACACACTAAAAAGGGTAAAGTGAACATCTTCTGAAGTGTACCGTCAACAGGTTATTCATGGGAGAAGTAATTAGTCATTAAATATTGTGTTTTCCCACCTGGTCACTTTCAAAGCAAAGTGAAAAGAAAATCTTCAGAGATTTGTTAAATATTTCATCTTAACTGTTTTGTCTGTCTTTCACCACCACTATCACATCCCACAAGTCTTTAAGGAATACACACAGCAAAGCTTTATTAAAAAATGATCCATGTTTTGTACTTGTATATTAATATTTAAGCCAATTTCAGCCAGCACTGAAGAGACATCAGCACATTGGACAGGGTATCAGCAGTTAGAAATATCTCATAGAAACCAGGGAATTCATGGAAGCAAGGTACAGAAATAATTGAAAATCTTTTAGATATATATTATTTTATATTATATTTGCATCCACATCTGCCCTCGTGCACCTCAGAGTGGAAAACTCTTCTTTGATTTTCATGAAGGATGAACTTGGAGCCAGTTCGGAGCCAGCACTGTTCGGTGGTGGGCACCGGAGAGGGGATTTGAGTTCAGGTTCCTCGAGGCACCAGCATGCCTAACTCAGCCCCTCACAAGTGCTTATTTGTTTTTGTTGCCTTCATAGAGCATGGCCTTTTGAATCATGCTCCTGTGGTCTTTTGAATCACAGCTTAATTAAGATGTCTAAGTAGCCTGAGTAGGCAGTACAAATAATACATTATACCCCACCATAATTCCTTGGAATATTACAGCAATTTAATTACAGTTCACCCCACCTTTGTTAAACTTGGCTAAAAATAATCTTGCTTTCATTAATAAGGGACTCTACACAGAGTTTTTGTATCTGGCTGAGGGGTTTTTTGTGATGAATAGTGTGTGATACTTAAGGTCTCATTCCATTTCAGTAAAGTGCTTGAAAAGCATAGTAATTAGTCAAACAGAAATCACATAAAAGGCAATTAAATAACACAAAATCAGAACAAATATCTCATGGCAGCACTATTAAGGCACTGTTTCTCACATGAGAAAAAGTCTGTATAAAAGGAAAATGTGAACGAGGCTGGATCAGGCAAGGTGATTTTAGTGGAGACCAGGAAGCACCAATGACAACGTCCAAGACACTAAGAAAATCTGATGTGGAATATTGTGTAATGTTTGGGTCAGATTGATTTGAGGCAAAAAATCATTAATATTGAGAAAGGTGCAGCGAAATGCTGCTAGGGAGATCAGAAACTTTCTTGCAAGAGTAGGCTTAAAGGCAATTCCATGTTAATCTTAAGGAAAAAAAAAAGTCTGCGTGCAGCATGATTTTGCTCCATAAGTATTCTAGGAACAAACAGAAAAAGGGAAGAAGAAGGATTTAAACTATAAAACAAAGACAGCCCTCTTAGAAGATCAGTGCAGATGGGGTCTCATACTCCACATTGTGTCCTCTAGCTGAAAAAAAAAAATCAGCTCAAATATTTCTGACAGGAGTGTTGCCTAACCATGCTGCATTCAGCAGAAAGCCAAGCAGGCAAATTGCCATGGCCACTTCAGTCTTCCTGGGCAGGGAACCAAACTGCATGCAGACAGCACACCCAACAGATTCCTCTTTGCATCCATTTTCTTCCAGAAACCCCGCTTTCTGCAAAATGTTGCAAGATTTAATTTTTGTAAGCAGACTTACTATTTTACAATATGATACATAAATGCAGGGTTTTATTGCTTCAGAAGACCATTGGAAGTTTTGTCAGCAACTTACTGTGGAAGAGGTAGAAGAGGAAATCCACCCATCAGCTGCAAACTTCTTTTTTAAGATGATAGGCTGAAATCAGTAATCTCAATTCATACTGAAAACTTACGGGGCTCTGACAGACTCAATTAAGCTTACTAAAACTGACAACTACTATTATGCACAGCTCCCTGCAATACATAGATTAGCTCTCATTGGCCTTGGAATACCCCACTGTGTGCAGAAACCTGCTGCTTACATAGAATTAAAATTATACGATCTATCAGATCTTCCTCCATAATTATACTTCAGACAATTGCACTGAAACAGGAATCATAGAGAGGCAGCTAGCTAAACATTCAGAATAGTATTTTAATATGCCATTATAACTACATGTTGTCATCCACTACAAAACATATGGTATCCATGTAAAACATAGGGCTAGACAAAGAGTATAAAAATACTTTGTAAAGTTGTACAAGTAAAAGAAAAAAATTGCCAGACTTATGGCAGAAGTATGCCCTATTCATTATTTCTTATACTAAAGTATCTGCAAGTCTATCAGTAGAAATATTTTTGAATCCTGAAAGTTCCACGAAGCTGAGCGTAAACCATTATTCGCTCAAATATCTGAGCTGCAAATTCTATATTGGTCATCTATTGCCATTGCTTAAAACAATGTTATTTGTCCAATAGAAATTCTAAGAAAATTGAAGAAAAAATCTCTTCTTATTCTGGTGGCCATTCACACACCAAAAAGTTCAAAGTAGCTGATCACCACAAGAAAAACTGGTCTGTTTGCTGCATAAGCCATTTCTTTCAATCTGTGTCTCCAAAGAGAACCAAAGGGCTGCATCACTGTAAAGCCATGACTACCCCATCGTCTGCACAGGAGTGGGAGCTGCAAGTTCCCTTCTTCTTCCCCTCTACCTCTGCTCAACAACCGTGGTGCAAAAGGACCAACTCTGTGTACGCTACACTGCACTGCAACAGAGCAGTACCTAATTTAACACATGTAGGTACTAGAAATAGCTCATTTAATGAAATGCAATTTCCTTGATTTCTTTGTGCGAGCCAGAAGACAAATGAATTGGATTAGGCACCCTTCATTAGCTGCCTGTTACATCTGATACGTCATTTTACATGACCAAGGGGTCCCTTGTAGTAAAGCCTGATAATCCCAGCCACCCAGCACGCAGATTTAGATGCTGCATGATGCTGGGCTGCCTTGAGAAAGTAGGGACATCGGCGGGCTCTGCCGCCATTGTCCTGCTGGTGGCATCGTGGACATGTGGATGGATATCAGCTTAGCATGGAGCAGTCTACTTGGTCTCCTGAAGAAAGAATAAACATAATTTTCTCTTGAAGGAAATGCCTGCCATCAGACAGAACATCAAGCTGAATGGCTCTTAACCCAGAATAGAGCAGCAGAAAGCAAGCCAAAGGGTTTCCTTGCTGGGCTCACCACAGACAAGCTGATGGGTACTCCCTCTCAGCCCTTACCAGCTCTCGTGTCTCCGCCAGTTTTGGGTTTGCTGAAATCCTTTCTTTTTTCCTGTGCCTCCTGAGACTGGCATGCTGAAGTTTTTCAGGACAGTGAGTTTTCTGGTGTGTTTTCTGTCCTTGATGTTTATTTGAGTCTCTCTGATTTGCCTCCACAGACTGCATCATCTTTTTGATTTTTGTGTACTTTTAAAGAACTTCATCATGAAATTTGCGTGTTATAAACTGACCTCTGAAAGCCATAGAAATATATTCAAAAATAGGATCTGATTTCCTGAGCCTAGAAGAGACACTTTGCATGTAAGTCTTTAAAAGGAAAACATTACCAAGAAAAGTAAAGCAATTTTACTATGGGTCTGAATGTTCTGGAACAGGAATGTGTTAGAAACAATGTTCTGTAGAGGAAACCATTTGGGCGAAAGCACAATCTTTGATCCTGCTTATGCAGTAGCTTTCTGGAAAATGGAAATGCAGGAAACCTTGCAATTGTACAAATATTCGAGATTGATGGCACATTTTACATGAAGAAGGAATCAATATTTTAATCATCCTATCATCATTGGCTGAATTTCCTCTCTACCTGTAATAACACTAATGCTGATCTGCAATATGCACGAGGCAGCAGAACAGACTTTGTCAGTTGGAGGACTATGCAATCAAGTCCCAGGAGTGATGCTTCTCTGAATTTTGGTTCTTTAACCTGGCAATACCACACGGGATCAAAACCAGATCAGCCTTACTCCTGAGACTTCAAGATAGGAATTTCCTACATTTGCTGGTGGAAACGCAATTTCATCAGCTGTATCCAGTGCTGAATCTCTCAGTGTCATTACAGCTGTGGAGAGAAAACTTTTAGATGCACATCTTTAGGTCTACAGGAAATGTAAACCAGAAACTATAATAAATTCCTCCCCTATGAATTGTTTGTGAACATGAAAAATTACTTAAAGACTTTGATAGGCTCACTTGCCAAGTCTTTTCACATCTAACAAAATTACTCATGGAATTCCCCCACACAGTGCCCTATCTCAGAAAACAAACATCACACCCTACTATTTAAAATTTGATCCCACATGTATAAAAAAAATCAAATTTTCATTAAAAAAGTAACAGTCACAATTTTTAATCCAGCTCTTCCACCTGTCTCTAGTGTCACATAATCACTGGGCTACTAATCACTGGGACACCTATTTTTCTCTTACTGGAATTTAAGTATTTTCTTATAAACTGAAGAGCTGAAACACCCCACCTGTGCTGAATACCTTATTGTTGTTGTTTAGAGCATTGGCTATGAGACAGGGAATTACTCCTTACCTGAAAGAAAGCAGATAAGGAGTTTGAACTTGGCTTTCTTCACCCTTTGGAAATGTGAGGCTCCAGACTAAAAGGAGACACCCCAAATACCTGCTTATCCTGTTTTTTGGAAGTAGCCTTTTTTTTTCAAGTTTCCAGGCACTTTTTTCAAATGCTTGAAAATAAACCATTTGTTTGAGATTGAATTAAGCTTTATTCATCCAGAAATAGGTATGTTCATCCTCCAGAATATAATTGGAAAATTTTCAATTGGCTGAAATTGATTTGAATTTAACAGTTTGGCTCAATGCAGTAAACCGAGATAATCTTATTTTACTGCATTCTTATTGGTATCTCACTGCTTATATGGAGTAAAAGAGCATTTGCAGCGGATGAAGCTTACAACTGATGACACAGGGAAGAGACAGTGAGAGGAACCTGAGACACTGAAGGACAAAGTGGCTCACACAGCTGAATTGGAAAGAGGGCTGGAGAAAGAACCCAGTTTTCTTCATTCCTATTCTCGCACCTTTCTCAATAGAAAATCTTAAAAGCTTTGCCTCCTCTGCTGGAGGAGTAGGCACCCCTGAAAGCAGTGAGTGGATCAGAATAAAAAATATTTTAGAGGAAAAGTGCTGTTTAGGTCTAAATCACACCTATAAAATGTATTTTTTCTTCTTCAGTCATTGTTATAATCTTTTGGAGAAATATGGATCTCCAGCAACAGACTCCCATTATAACTTAAGTCTGTTAAAGTCTCCAAAACTTATACCTGTGACAGCTACAGTTGCTCTCATGCTTGACTATAAAGTTTCAGAAATAAGACATTACAGTATGTTTCTTTTTTTTTTACGGGGAAGCAGGCTAGTCCCTTTGTGCCGTGTATGGTTAGAGAAACTGGTAAAGCATTACAAATCTGTGGAAGCAGTAATCAAATATGATTTCTAATCATTTTATCTTTTTTCTTTTATTAAGTCTCAGAATCACCAAACAACAGACATTCAAAGGCATTCATCAGCCATCTCAAACATCACTTAATTCACATGAAAATCTGGCTGTTTACACAGATATATTGGGAGAGGAGTGATTAATGCTAGTAAGCTAGGCAGGTAATTTAATTAGCTGGTAAGTATTCTGTCTTGAAATGTCTCATTAATTCGTTGTGAGCTGCTACCTCCAAAGTGCATCTGTTAACACTACAAAACAGTATATTCAAATGTGACACACACGCAGAACCCAAGACAGTTACAGCTAGAAAACTGCTTTCAATAACTTGATTTGAGCTGGAAAATGCTTTTATTTAGTCCTTGACAGTCCAGTGTGTTTCGTGTCTTTTCGATGTCAGCAATTCAGCAGAAAGCAAGAGTTGAGCAGCTCCTGAGGGGTCACCACTGAGCAGGGGTGTAGGAAGGAGCCTTGGATGCACTGCAGGAGACATACAAAGACCTCCTCCAGCCTCCGAAATCATTCCTGAAAAGAAATTCATCACAGTGATGCCAAAAAGACCCTACTGCAGAGGGCAAGTGTGTTGACAGGTAGAGAGAAGAGGACAAATTTTTCCTCATAGTTTGAGATTCCCAAACAAGGCCAGCAAAGAGCCAGCAGACCCCTTCCTCAGACCTGATCTGTTCCCTGCACCAGAAGAAAACTACTTCTCTGTGCCTTAGCTTCATAACGCAGACAGGTATTGAGATGATAGGATCACCCAGCTGACAGCTCACTCTTACTCTGTTTTTCACTTCCTTCTAAGTTACTGTAATAGCCAGAAACTATTTTGCTGTTTCATCCCTTGGAGGAACAACACTTTGAGTACCAGGAAAAAGTGAGAAAAAAGCTCTATGAGCTGCTTTAAGCGAGCTGAGCTTCTTCTGAAAGGAAAATAAACATATTTTGACCTGACAAAAACAGCTTTAATGGATCAAGGGATTTATAGATTTAGGCTATGTCAAAATTGTTAGGCAGATAGCTGCTGCAGTGTAAAGCAGCACTCCCTCCAGCCTACACACCAGCTTTCCTCTCTGTGGGAAGAAGCAGGATGGAGCGGGGTGATGTCTGCCTCGGACACACGTGGATACAACCGCGTGCCAGAAGGCACGTTGTAGGTATCTTGGTTAAGCTGTCATTTCCAGGAGTAATTCAGACAGCTTCAGAGGCTTGTTATGAGATACTGCAGCCCGTCGTGAGCAGCTAGCCGGGTCCCGAAGCTGTCCCTGCTCCCTCCCTCAGCAGTGCCAGGGACAGCGTGGCCCGGGCACATGGTTGGGAGGCCACACTCTGTCCTGCACAGCAGGAACCCACTTCTCGCAAGCTCTGCCATGAGCCACAGGCAAGCTCGGGAGGCAGCTAAACTCCATCTAATCCTGTGAAGAGTCTGCTCTGCCATACCAGGGGACAACTACTGGGACAAAACAAAGCAGTTATAACTGCCTGGCATCAAAAATCTGATCTAATGGTGGGTGCCCATTAATTAAGGAACTTAATCAGCAGAAACAGAGCTAGGGTTGATCGCCTCCTCATCCTGAGGGGTTTCAGTGATGTGATGTGATTTTTTCGACTCCTACAAATGGATCGTTATATATGACCTATCTCTTCTGTAGCTGGTAGGTGTCCTCCCACTAGGTTACCCTTCAGACCTAATGTCCAGAATTAACCCAGCCACGAAAAATTCTATTAACTGCAGAAACCTGCCTGTGGCTCCAAGCTTAACATACCCAACAGGCACCAGTAGGACATTGGGTCTGGAAACCAAGACACCATTCACACAGAATCACAGAATCACAGAATAATGATTGATGATTGAAGGTTTGAAAAGACCTTTATGATCAAGTCCAACCATCAACCCAACACCACCATGCCCACTAAACCATGTCCCAAAGTGCCATGTCTACTTCTGGATGATTTAGGAAATGCTTCACTCCATCCTGACCTGGACCTTTCTCCAGAAAAAGATACTCCAGTAGAGGACTTCCCAGTCACAGACACTCGAGAGAATACCCAAACTGTTTGACGTCCATCACTGCTAATATCACACACAGCCAGGGAGACAACCCAGACTGCCCAGACTCACAGCAGTAGGAGTATCTAACACAAAATTAAAATACTACTCTCTCCTGTGCAACCGCTGTTACAGCAGAAGATGTTGCAGTGGTAAAAGATGGTACTCATAGCAATAGTTGGGAAACCCAGTTCAGACCAGCCTTGCTCCCAAGTGGAAACACAGCACAGAGGACTGATCTCACGGCAAGGAGGAGGGATGAATTGCCAGCACTGATACCAGGGGCTGGGAACAGGGTAGGTGCTTCTTTCTGAGAAGTATAAAAAGGGATGCTCAAAATTATACCAACCACAGACAAACATGCTTCCAGAAAGTATACATTTTATGGCAGAACTCCCCTCTCAATTGCTTAAGGCTGTTATATATACAGCTAAATAGAATAATTTGGTGGTCTCATCTTTACAGAGGCACATATAAAAGAGTTTAGTGCAGATGTGCCATATTATATAATAACTATTTTATCTGACAGATTAATACAGCCAAAACTGTCCACTCCTCCACCACACACGTATGCAGGAAGGGAGGGATCCCGTTGATGTTAATCTTTGCTCATAGAGCTACAGTACAAGTAACCTAAACTAATTCACAACACTGAGGCTAGACAAACCTTAGTTACTTCTCCATCTGCTTAGGTTTTGAGCAAAGGTCATTGGTGCTATGAAAAATCCTTGAGTTGAGTTAAAGTCATGCTAACAATTTCTCACAATTGCAATGTCCTGTCTTAGGAAGCCAAGGGCTGCCTCTGCTCTGCAGTAATTGTGCTTTTGTTAGAACCGTACAGCAGATCCAAGGGTCTGTGCTATGGCCTTTCGTTACATACATAAATATTTTTTTCTGTATGATCTAGAGTCATAGTATAATCTAAGTCTGTGGGACCAAAAACACTCAGAAAAAAATAAAGCAGGGAAAAGATAATACTTAATGAGCCAAGAAAGTGTCTGTGACCTTCTGGAATAATTTATGAAGTCCAACACACAGGTTAAGCTCTCTGGGAGTCCCTATCTACCAGAAAAATACTGAGGTCCTTAGAACTGACTGCTCTTTTCACTTGTTTCCCTCACAATGGCTTCATCAGCTTTGGATGTCCAGCGCTGCCCAGGCTTAGCTCCGTCTAGGCAGGTGAACAGCTCTGCTCATAAAATGGGATGAACTGTACATATTACTATTTGAAGCCAGTTTTCTCTTCCTCTCCCCCCAGCAATGACAGACAGAAAATAAAAGTTAACGAAATTGGAATTCAGGTAAATAGAGACGCACTGCATTTCAGACACAAGGAGACTGTATTTTCCTTTTAAAAACATATTTGGGGAGGGGGGAATAAAACCAACTAGAAAGCAGGAAGCATGTTACAATTCAGAGCCGAGTGAGCAGGTATCTATGACTGGGATATAGAATAGTGTCAGCTGCAGCATGGTCCATATGTCAGGACCTGGGGCACAGCTGGTGCTCCAAGGCTGGTTTAGGGGGTGTCCTCCTCACCCAGACCATGCAGGCAGAGAGCTGCTGCAGAGGGCACCACCACTCTGGTGTCCCCACTGCTCCTGTGGTCAACTGGGAAAGGACAGTGCGAGGCCAAGCTGGTGTTGGCAGGGTCAGGCTCTAGGCAGGGACCCAGGGCAAGGCTGTGACCCTATGGTAGGCTGTAGTGCCATGTCAGGCTGTCTGTGCTCCAGCACTGGAGTTTTTGGGGCCCTGATGGCTGTTTTGCCATCCCTTTTTTCCATTCCCCCAGCACTGCCCTAGATGAGTTTTCTTCCATGGGAAAAAAGGGAAAAACAGGGAAGGAATTATACCTTTTGAGTTTTACTAAACCTCCTAAAATTACTGATGCTTAATGACTTGCTGCACATAAAATTGTATTTATACACACACCTCAGTCCTTAAGCGCTTGTGATGGGTAGCATTTAAAGTGAACCAAAAACAGACATGTACTTATACCAGAAATCAGTCAAGAAGCAGTAGAAAACCACTACAGAATATTACTTAGAAGAGGGATACGGGTGCATGGGGTGAAAGAGTATCTACACACTCAAGCAGACAGGTACATGCCCATTTATAAATACATCCACAGCCTGCTCAGGTAAGCAAACAATCTGTGGCATGGTTTTTATTCTGCCAAGAAATCTCTAGAATTGTCTGTAAACTGGAGACCTGGAATTGAGGCTGAAACAGTGCAGATACTCCAGGGAAGGAGAGATGGGACTCAAGCCTGGATGAAGGGACAGAGTGTGCCCTCAGCAAGTTTGCTGATGACACAAAACTGGGAGGAGTGGTGGACACACCGGAAGGCTGCGCTGCCATTCAGCGTGACCTGGACAGGCTGGAGAGTTGGGCAGAGAGGAACCTGATGAAATTCAACAAAGGCAAGTGTAGGGTACTGCACCTGGGGTAGAATAACCCCATGCATCAGTACAGGTTAGGGGCTGACCTGCTGGAGAGCAGCTCTGTGGAAAGGGACCTGGGAGTCCTGGTGGCCAACAGGATGACCATGAGGCAGCAATGTGCCCTTGGGGCCAAGAAGGCCAATGGCATCCTGGGGTGCATCAAGAAGAGTGTGGCTAGCAGGTGGAGGGAGGTTATCCTCCCCCTCTACTCTGCCCTGGTGAGGCCGCATCTGGAGTACTCTGTCCAGTTCTGGGCTCCCCGGTTCAAGAAGGACAGGGAGCTGCTGGAGACAGTACAGCAAAGGGCTACGAAGATGATTAGGGGACTGGAACATCTTTCTTATGAGGAAAGGCTGAGGGACTTGGGTCTTTTTAGTCTGGAGAAGAGAAAACTGAGGGGGGATCTTATCAATGCTTATAAATACTTAAGGGGTGGGTGCCAGGAGGATGGGGCCAGTCTTTTTTCAGTGGTGCCCAGCGACAGGACGAGAGGTAACGGGCACAAACTTGGTCATAGGAAGTTCCATCTAAACTTGAGGAGGAACTTCTTTACTTCGAGGGTGGCAGAGCACTGGAACAAGCTGCCCAGAGAGGTTGTGGAGTCTCCTTCTCTGGAGACACTCAAAACTCCCTGGATGCATTCCTGTGCAACCTGCTCTAGGTGAACCTGCTGTGGTGGAGGGGTTGGACTAGATGATCTCCCGAGGTCCCTTCCAACCCCTATCATTCTGTGATTCTGTGATTCTGTGACTCTATAGCACTAACCATGAGGGAGGCTGCAGCCATCAGGCCTTTCAAACAGAGGTCCATATTTCTCAGGACCAGGTTATGATATGCTTCTTCGGTACTCTGCAGCTAGTACTGCATGCTTCAGATAACTGCAATTAATGTACCATTCATTAAGTGATGCTTCCTGATATCCTGACTTTCCTCACTAATTTTCAACAAAGGGTCTGAATTCTCCTGTGTTGCACTTTACACTTTGGTAAAGCAATGCACCCTGGTAAAACAGAGGAGGGGATCATGGTCTGGTGGCACTTTTACAGTCAGTTTTGCAGTAAACAATGTCCTGAGAGCCAACTGGCTTTAATTCCTATTCATATACTGCATAATGTGAAAGGGTTCCTCAGCAGACACAGTGAGCTCAGGGACAGCTATCAGCCCTGCCTCTTCACAACATTCCTGCAAGTGCATCTCTACACTTTCATGGCTCCCACAGGGTTTCCAGAAATGCACAATTATCACCAGTCCAAAATAGGTCTGCTAACGATGCATCTCAGAGAAAACGGGCAAGAAGAGTTGGTCTTAGCTGCGATGGTTCTGTAGTAGATGGAAAAATTAAAAAGCACTGAAAAATGATTTCCAGCTGGGATCTTCAAAGGATCCTAAGGGGTTTAGATGCTTGTGTCTCATTTAAATTCAATAGCGGTTTGGAGCTACTTTGAAAATCCCAGTCTTAATCACTGAGGTACTGCTGTGAAAACTCTGAGTGAAGTGCTGGTGAGTAAAGGATCCATTTTACCACAGCTTTTTTTCAAAACAGAATTATCCTGCAATGACAGTGATTAATAATCATGAACTAGTAATCAAACTTGTATTTACAGAAAACACAAGGAAAAAAAATGATGACTAGTGAAACAGTGTTATGAACTGACCCTTCTCACTTCAAAGAATATTAAGGGTGCAGCAGACTTTGCGCTCACTCCAAGTTAAATATCCGATTACAGGTTTCTGCTCATCCTGAAAGCTGTAATGAGAAGACTGCATATCTAAGAAGTGAGAAAGCTAAGCAACTACCCTTCTTGGGGTTTCTATAGGAAAGAGTTAAATTTAATTCATAGAAAAGCGAGGAAGTGCTGTCTCTTCTTTCCACGTGAGTAAGTCTTTCAGGGCTCGTTCTTTACCAGAGGACAGAGAATCACTTTGTAAAAGACCCCAGAAAGACATAGAGACACTCTGTTTACATAGAGCAGCTTCTATCATTTCTGCAAGATGAGGTAGATCCTCCTCCCGTCCCCTCATATCAGAGACATCCTTCTAATACCCCCCTTCCTCCGCCCCAGCCCCCATAGTCAGCCCGAGGAAGCAGGTTTGCACGTGTTTCTGCACGGGACAACGCAGCTGCCGGTGGTAGTTGCCAGGGTGGTTTGTGCTTTTGGTGGAAAGACATACTGGTTCACCTGACCCAGCAAGGGAGTCACTGTGGTATGCTATAGGATGGAGCAGGCTAGAGGAGAGAAAGGACAGGAGACATGCACAGCTACTAAATTCTCTCAGTTCAACCATCATTTCAGAGGATAATGGGTAGGAATAATGCCGAAGTCTTCCTTAGCAGTGCAACACGTACCGCACTTCAGAGCCAGGGAAGGCTCTGGAGTTAAGTATAGCTACTCTTTAAGTGACTTTCTGATCCCCAGACACCCGCGCCTGGGTTAAGGGAAAGAATCTCCTTGGGAGAATGGAGCAGGTGCCCCGTTGGCCTGCTGGTCAATGCTCTGGGCAGGGAGGCCTGAAGAGGACACGCGGTTCGGCTGCACATGAGGAAAGAATCAGAGCCCATACCGATAGATTTGTTCACTGCCAGGGAAACTTCTGCAGGAAGGAATTCCATCTCTGCCATCAGGGGAATGCCATTTCGGGGGAAGCACAACACCACCATATGCACTTGTAGTATCCCACTGCCAGTTAGAAATGATGGCCAAGGCACGGCCCACCTCACAGGCTGCTGCATGTGGCTCTGTGCCAAGCACAGCGGCTGACACGATGCTCCTGCCCTCCCACAGGGCAGGGTGCAGTTAGGAATGAGACATATGTCTCCTGACTTTCCTTGGAGTCAGGGCTGAGAAAGGTTGGCTCCCCAGGGCCTTTTAGTTCCACTTCTCTTTCTCCTCTTCCACCACGAGCCATCACCAGCAAGAAGGTCAGCTGTAGGGGTGACCAGAGGGCTGTGCCAGCTTGGAGGGCAGGCAAGAACCCACCACATTGTTTTTCTTTCCAACACTCCCTGACCCACACCGCTGCCAAGCCCTCCTGGCACGTAGCTAGAGATTTTCAGCATAGTGATGGTGCCGGCCAGAAACTGTCCTCTCCAGCTCCTCCTCACCCATTGCAGGCATGGTCCCACATACCAGAGAGGGCACAGTTGCCTGTCAACCTTCAAAGCTATGGCAAGGAGGAAGCAAGTGACTCATAGCACATGTTAGATGGCATGTCTTGAAGAGTCATCGTAACACAGACATGTGACAGATGTCTACATGTGGCTGAGAAGTTCCTTGCTGACTGGCTGATAACAATCTCTTGTTGTTCAGACAATGCCAGGCAGACCCAGTGGAAGAGGTATTTTTTGTATATGATGGTGCAGCATAAGTAGCATGAGGATCTTTCCCAGTAGTAAACCCTCCGGAGAAGCATCAGAGAAGGAAGCAGAGCCGTGTCTGGCTATAAAGCTCCAGCAGTTAATCTATAACCAGCTCACAGAAATAAACAGATTTATGCAGACAGAGGGACAGACACAGAGGCCAGACCTGGGCAAACAGCCACTGAGAACATGAGTTATGGGGGGAAATGAGTGAAGCAGTCCACAGCATGAAGCATTACTCGTGATCAAAAAACATTAAGAGTTGGAGGGAGCCAAGTTTTGTAGCTGCAGATGTCCTCTGCTGAAGTCCACCCTCTCCGTCCTGCAACGGTGTCACCCGTGGAGCCTGTCCCTGCTGCCTGGAGTAAGCCAGGGTGCTATGGGTAGAGAGGAAAGCTGTGGAGGCTGTCTTGTGGAGGATTCACCAGCTCTGCTGACCACAGTGGAGCAACAGCTGAAGCCAGACTGGAGCCACCCACAGGCGTCAGGGAGAGGCTGTGAGAACCTGGCAGAGGTCTCTGCAAAGGCAGGGGACTGGCCACTGCAGGCAGTCATTGTTTCCTGGTGTGTGTCCTTTGGTGCCAACCTCCCTGGTGGCTTCTGGATATTGATGTAAATGCCTTCCATTGTGGCACAACACCAGGGAAACGATGTCTGTGTAAGCAAGTTTGCATGGGTCATTTCTGGACAACACAAGTAAACAAAGCGTTCTTCCTTCTCAGCAGGAGGATAGGCACCCAGCTAGTGACGGTCACTAGTCCGTCCCTGTGCTGGAAGGGTGTCGGTTAATCACAGGTGCCCTGGCTGCTGGTGAGTGCTAGAGGTCAAGGTCGAGCCTGTCTCAGAGGAGGCTGCCCAGGAATTCATGGCTTTGATATTACACTTGCCTTGTCAGGAAGAGCTAGGAAGCTGGAAAGGTCTCTGTGTAGTGTCACCTTCTCGTCATTCACTCTTTCAGATGGAGAATGGAGACAGCATGCATGGATATAAACCTGGTGGCATCCCTTAAATTCCCCTTTCTGGAGAATTTGCATGTCTTTGCATGTCTGGGGATCAAAATACAAGTGCACAGTGCAGGTGTTACACAGATTCATTTCATGTGTGTTGAGATAAATTGCTGCCAAACATCAGGATGTCTAAAGCAGTAGTAAGTATCCGTTTGAAGTCGTGAATCGTGCTGGGATTGCTGGGCAGCCTATTCTGTCTAGAGAGTAAGTAAACCACAGATCTGATAAGCTTTGTATTACCTTTGTAAAACTTGAACCAGGCCCTGAGGGTGTTTTCTTATGTTAGCGTATTTAAGATTAATAAACCTGGATGTGGTCCACAGTTCAGAGATTTGGGGGTCAAATCCTATGTTTGCCGGAAAGATAAATGAAATAAATATTTTGTGAAATAAATATTTTATAAAAGAAATAAAAATAAAATATAAATTCACAATTTGTATCTCACAGGACTAATGTATCTTAACATTTATGCTGGAATGACTCTGAGGCCTCCGACATTTCATTTCCCTTGCCTTTGAGCAACATGATTAATTTAAATAGACAAATAAAGAACGAAATGGTAAATCACAATTCCTTTGAAGTTTAGAGCTAAGTCTGCTGAATCAGTATTAAGCTGTTCCTGCATTTCAATTAACCCTTTGAGAAACCACTGCTTCGTGGAGACCTTCTGTAATTACTGATGTGAATGAGTGGAATTCCAGAGGTGATGAAGACCTTTTAGTTAATTGATTTTGAGGCTCCAGCTAGACAGGCCGTGCAAAAAAGGAGACG
Organism: Gavia stellata; assembly: GCF_030936135.1. Classification (NCBI taxonomy): domain Eukaryota; kingdom Metazoa; phylum Chordata; class Aves; order Gaviiformes; family Gaviidae; genus Gavia; species Gavia stellata. Next base: position 12,655,752 of record NC_082597.1, on the reverse strand, counting down.
ATATCCCTGGAAGTGTTGATAAGTAGCTTAATCTTCAAGGCTTTCTGGTTTTATTTTTAAAAAGAAAGCAATGAATAAGAATGTTTGTTCTCAGAGTTCTTTTGAGGAGCAGCTTCTGTAGTTGAAACAAAAGTGTTAGTGGCTAAAAATAAAATCAATGACCTCAGCAGCCTCCTCTAGATGTAATCCTAAAACAGTGCTGACCTAAGTCTTTTTATTTGCAGATTCTTAATTATACGAAGACTGTTTCTTCCTTATTCTGCCATCAGTGTAAGGAAGCAAAGCCATGTGCAACTTCTTTTCTATAGTGGATTAGATTAATTTTCTTTAAACTTGGGAGACAACAATTTGGGAGACAAATTACAGCTGTGAACTATCTTGCTGATGGAGTACCAGAACATATTTTACAGTGTGGCAAGAGCACTTATCTCTTTCTATGAAACCAAGCATGGACGAGAACAAGGTTCATGCCCCCTCCACGGCATCCGAGTTTTATTGTTTCTAAATATGCTGGCAGTGTACTGAAGCATTTACTAATATGCTATAGCATACATTGTTAATATTTTTTATAGCACCTTCTCTCTCTTTCTTATTTCCATACCTTCCTAAAATAAAAGGTGATAGAAATTCAGCAGAGCTTAAAGTACAAATCTTCACAAGTTCCTTGGGGTATAGATAACTGGGATTTTCAAAACTTGGTTACTGAATTCTCAAATCTGGTATATATACCCCAAATCTTGTATATTTGTGACAGGAAGGAACTTTCACAAATCAGTATTTCCAAGCAACAAGCATCCTTGGGAATATTATTCATACTTAGATAAAGTTAGAATAGATTGGTTGCTCGTTCTGCACTTTGATGTACTGTTGTAGATGGGGTGCTGAAATCACCAAATAAATTTATACTGTGTGATGGCAGAACTGCTTCCTTGGGCTCTAGGCCCAGCATGACCAGTAGTCACCTGTAGAGCTCTTACAGTTTCATTGTTCTGAGCCTTACAGTACTTCTCCATGTAGATAGTGTAATACCCTCCCTTCTCAAGACAGTCAGCTGTTAAAATTGGTGGGTTTAATGGCTTGGTCAGTCTGCTCACACACAGACCCAAAGGGTATCTTGCCTGCAGGACACATACATCTCGAGTATTCTCATACTCAAGGCTGTCCCCTGTGGTATTAAACACGTACATTTGGGCAACTGAGCTGAGTCCCTGATGTCAACTTCAGGGTGAGCTGAATCACTTTCCAGCTTCCACTGGACGGTCCAGATTGCTACTGCCCTGCTCACATGTGGGCAGCTGCAAGTACCCGTTCAGTGCTACGTGTCCGAATCCAGAGCTGGATCCTCCTTACATCTTCAGTTGCTTTCATGTGCAGCACCTCCCTGGCTAGCTTTAGCTTTTTTGCTCTTGCTTACTCTTCTCCTCTCTAGACTTCTATGGAGTGGCATTTTGTTTTGGAGAAGAAAACCTTTTATGTTGTAACTGGAATATAAGAACTTACAAATTCTGTTTTGCCCAAGCAATTATTTTATGAAAAAGTTTTATCAGATTTTCTCCAACAGTTTTAGTAAAAAGCATAAAATACTGTTACGATCTCCTGCCTTGTCAGCCAGTCAATACTAACTTGCTTTCTTAAGATAGAAGCTGAAACTATTAATGATGTGGCGAAAAGATAAAATTTGGGGTATTTTTTGAGACAAAGCTATGGTTTGATTTATTTTGTAATTCATTATAATGAACTGGTTATCTTAGTTCTCAATGAATGAAAGTGACTAAAATTTTTATCAGAACAGTTTCTCAAGATCAGTGATAAATAATGTTATTAGACTTAGTATTCCAGCCTCATTTGCTTTTCACACAGAAATCCATAACAGCCAATAAGGCATGGCTATTTAATAACATTGTACTAAACCTATAAACACTATATTTATAAAGCTGACATGGAATAAAAAAAGGACACAAAAAAATCTTGTAACAAAAGAAGATTCCAGCCAGACTCAGTAAATGCTTAGTTTGGGCTCTTTATACTAGAACACTGTGAAAAAGTCATAACCTTCAAAAAAAAAATTGCTGTTTTGATGAAATAGGAAAATGAGAAATAATGTTTTTTTCCCTTTGTGTCCTTTCTCTCTCCCTCTCATCTACTTCCCTCTCTAGGGGGGCAGTGGAGAGGGTCAAGAGGGGAGAGAGAAAGATGAGAAAGAAAGACCTGAATCACTTCCAAAAAGGTAATGTTTCCAAACCTAAAATTTGTGAATTACTTTAAAGAAATAAAAGAAATGCATATTCTAAGCCTGCAAATGAAAATTATCTCCTCCTTTTTGTGTGTGAGTTTTTTATTTCAATATTCTGATGTGTTCCAGCTTCTACTTGCTTGGATGTCAGTTAGTTACTGGCCCATTAAGTACCTCATATGGTAGTCACATTTGTTCTTTTATTGAGCAATCTATTCAATAACTGGAGAAAGTTCAGATGATGCAAATTATTTTTATTATCATAGCACTACCAAGTCAGATCCTTTACCAGGAAGAAAAGAGCACGAGGAAATACGAAGCGTAACTTCCAGTTCCTTACCAATCTTCCTGCCCCATTTCCCTCCTGGGTTCACAGAGCACAGCCTGACATACCCATCTGTTTCTAACTGTTTCAGGGTCTGACTTTTATAGAAGGCTCTTGCTACAAGGCTAGGAACATCCTGAAGCTCTGACTCAAACCAGACTTGTGCTGCTCTCCCAAGAAAATACCAATTCCAGGAAGGAAAAAATCCTTTGCCTCTTTTAGAGCTGGCTATTGCTTAGAGATAGCTAAAACACCACTGTCAACACATTAAATATCTCTGCATTAGCAAGGACTGGTCCACTGACCTTGATAACGTCTATAAGCAGAGGCATCTATTTGGCCATGCAGCCGCAACAATTTTTTACAACACGTGAACCTGAGTGCTGCAAAAGGCAGTGTTAAAGGCAGGCAGGAGGTGAACACTCCTCGTTCCTTATCCAAAACAAGTTGCTACTGCAATGCCCACAGGCCCAGCACTCTTCATTTTAACAGGGCTCAGGCAAAAACCCACAGAGACATTGGGTCTCAGTAGCTCCATCATGAGCAGGGCAACAGAGGCTTCCGGGAAGGTCAAGAAGATGGATGAAAACATAACAATCTATAAAGTATGTAAGGTTCCTAATGTCTTCCAAACCTCATATATATATTTTAAATTGTGTGGAGTGGTTTAAGTTTATATAGGATTTGATTTCTTATGATCAGTGTTAACATAAGGAATCCCCAAACTGCAGTAACTAAGATTTGCCCTGGAATTACAAATTTCAGGTTTCCCTGCAAATGTCTTTTCAGCAATACCAGGTATATATCTATAGTTGTTATTCTTTACTGATTTGTTTAACTGAGTATAACTAGAATGCAGTTTCAGACTCAGTTTATCAGGCTGACTGGAAGCTGCATGGCTTTCCAGTGCTCACGGAGCCTTCCCAGATTCATTTCACCATTTTCATACCTAAAGGCCACTTTGCTACCTATTTAGTTGGGTGGCGTTATAAAATAATCCCATCAATATATTCAGACTGGAATAAGAAGGCACACATTGACCTTTTTCCCAGTACCTCTGGGCTGTTGTTATTATGTTAAAGACCTCTCGGTCGATAAAAAAAGCTTATTAAGGTGAGGCTTTCTAAATGGAAACAAGACAGACAGTGTAGTCAGTCCCCATCTCCAGTTTCACAGCAATATAAATATAACCTTCTCTCCTTATTTCATTTCTTCCCTCTCTTTTAGAAGTGACTTCAGTGCTTTTCTGTTCGGCCTCAGTTAAGTGGCTAGTGTGAATTTCTGCTCAACTAATTTCAGGTGTACAGAACCAAAATAGCTCAGTCCTACCCCATAGATCTTCTGCTGTTAGAAGTGATTGATTCTGCTGATACAAGAAAGTCTGAATTCTCAGAAATTATTGTGAAAGATGTAATTTCTTACTTATTTTCTTTTTCCTCTTTCTTAATTCTTTTGCCTTTGAAAATAGGTGTCAACCTATACTGTTTTCCTGTTTAAAAAACCAAAAAAAAAAAAAAAAAAAAGGAAGAAAAACCCTCTGAAAAATCAAAATCCTTGAAAAATGAAAGCAATTGTCATTGACATAATTTTCACTTATTTTGACCAGCTCTAGTTACAGTACAGTATAGTACATAGCATTCTGAGATGAAATAAATGACCCAACATTTATCTGTTCATTTATTTCAACACTATTTAAGTAGATTATCTGACCTAGATACACTATATAGGTTCGTTTCATAACATAGGCATGATGAAAGAACAGGTTTATAAGAATACTTTTCATAATATATCAAGAGATTAAAAGGGACAGAGCTAAGAAATATAATGTTCCAAAAAGCATAGAAAAAGAGAAAATAGGAAAAAAAGAGCTATTCGAGTAGATGGCAACAGGTCACATGTTAAAACTTCAAAAGAGCTGGCCACAAGGGAAATTAAGAGAAACATTTCAGAGAGCATATGATTAAGATGTGGATAGAAGCACTGCAGTCAGCAGTGGAAGCTGTGCTGCTGCTTCTCATTTGACTTCTATCAGCCTCATTCCAACAGCACTAGGTCATCATCAGACAAAAATGAAAATTTGACTGCAGTGGACTCCTCTTATTCTGAAAGGATGAGAAATTAAGGGGGCCTGGACACAAAGCATAAATTCCCATTTGAATTGCACAGTGCCTTAGCCAAATTCTCAACAAGGCTTTTAGAAGTATGGATTTCAACCGCTACTTGTGGTTTCCCTGTGTTTCCCTGCTCAAGGGGCAAGGCTTCCCTCCATAGTGGTGGCTGCAGGTTCTGCATCCAGGTACCTCCTCCAGCTGATCCCACGGACAACTGAGGGTGGCGGGGGGGGGGGCAGGGAATACAACGTTTATATGGTCAATGGCAAAGAAGAGCTGTAGAAAATCCCTGGAAGGGAATAAATGGCTTCCCTCAGAAGAATCCTCAGAAAACTCAAGGCAACAGAAGGAAAAGGCTACAGTTCTGCCCTTGCAGGATGCCATTTATCCAAGGAAGGACAAGCTCAGTGGCAGCACTGGTTCTTTTGCTCAGTCTCTCTCTAACATTGAAAAGCTTTTCATTGTATATTTTTTGATTCCTCTATGTTTAAAACAATACCCTTACATCAGATCCAGTCAATCTTGAGAGTCAGTCATGCCTTGGCTTAAGACTTATGCTTCCCTAAAGAACATCACCTTGGCCCACCAAAACCAAACCCAATGAACACAAACTGAAAAATCCCCAAATATTTATATTTACCCTCATATTCAAATATTTAAATTTATTCAAGTCCTTTGAACTCCTGAGCACACCAACAAAGGGACGTACCTAATAATAAATTCCATGTTTTTTCTCTGAAGTAATAAAGAAGGCAGTTTTATTTGCTGCTTTGAGTTGGCTAGGATTCTGCTGAAGTTGGGGCATCTGTTTATCTTATTTTCTTCTCCTTTATCCTCCTTTCTCCCTCTCTCTCCCTTCCTGCAGCCAAGTCACTGATGCTAGTTTCTGAAGTCCTCCTGCCAGAAGCTTGCCCATCTGTTCAGCAGTGTCTCCTTTTAACGATGTTGGCATTAATTTTTTCTGCAGTTTTTTTTTTTTTTAATGGTGTTCATCAGAAATGTGCAATCTTTGAATCACAGCCCACTTCACATCAGAGTGATAACTTGTTTGAGTAAAGCTCTGGAAGGCAGAGCCTCTTAATTTTGTATTAACAAGCACTTCAGTTTTATTTCAGCAGAGATGGGCAGTGGGAAAGCAGACCTGAGTCACCTCTTAGCTGACTGCATTTTTAACTTCCATATGCATTAAACAGGGAAAGGTTTACTTCAAAATACTTCTAAGAACAGAGAGACTGAACTGCTGAAGTCAATTAAATCAGGTTATTCAACATGTTGTAACGGACTGACAGTGATGCATTTTTAAGCACAATGCTTTTACATCCTTTGACTACCACAGTGCTGACTGAAGCAGTACCTTTTTCAAAGGAATATAGCAATATATACAGCAGGTGAGCATAGACAGCCTTGCTCTTCCTTCAGCCTGTGATTGATAGGTACAGGTTTTTTCCCTTCCACTTTCTTAGGAGGTTCAGGAATTCATACACTGTGGGACACATTTTCCTCCCACTGTACTAATATAACTCAGAGGAACTCCATTCTAACTAATCGATTTTCTGTGAGTCTGCATAACTGGTATATTACAAGGTCTACACCTTTTTCATCCTTTCTATTTTGCAGCTCATCATTTTCAACAAAACTTAGCAAACAGCAGCTAATATTATTTTATACATTTTGCATATGCTATTCTATAGCTCTTTCCACAAATCCTGCATCACCCTTCAGGAGGACTTTAAATAAATACTAATACAGAAGAAGTGAGATCTATAGGTTAGCTGGGTAAGAACTATGTATTCTAAACCCAGAAGACATACACTGCTATCTAGTGGCGAAAACAGGAAGTCTTAATGCAGCAGCCCATAACCACACATTGTTTAAAATATAGGAACTTTTTTTATTTGTTGCTCCTTTTCTAATAGAGAACAGCAACATGGCACAATCAATGCCCTACCCGTGTTTCTGATGTCATCCCACAATAACTGTAACTGGAAGTAGGCTCTGCATTTTAATTATTTTTTATTTAACTATTTTTATGATTCTTTTGTGAAAAGTGCTTGCAACATTTTGAAGGCTGAGAAGTTTTTATAAAATATGAAAAAACAAAATGCTAATATATATTTAATAAGTTTAATTAGAAATGAATATTCTTGAGACAAACTAAACCAAAAGGTCTAAAACAAGACTCTATTGTGCATTTTTCAAAAATGGTTAAAATAACACCTCTAAAATCAGTTCAGTTCGATTTTGTAAGGTTATAGGTCAACTAAATATTTTCCCATATTTTGTAGTTGTTTCTGATGACAAATTTTGAGAACACTTAGGAGGCTGACTTGTTACAAGATATTTCTGGACCCAAAAGTGGCTAAAGAAATTTTTCATTTCCTAATTCAGCCAGAAGTCTGAAGAGCAATGTTTATTTCCAGCTCTCTAGCAACTGGTATGTTGATTTGTCATTCTCTGCTTTATCAGAGGGGACGTTTGCCAGCAGGAACAGCAAAAAGGACCCTGGGTTTGTATTCCAACCTATTCATCCTGCTGCCTGTAATGAGAAGCCATATTACTTGTCTGATGTCCGTGGCTGGAGACATCAGTTGAAAGTGTTGTGAAGTTAATCTCCCCAATGTTTCTTAAAGAAGCTCTCAGGATGTGATCAGTGCTGGCGTTTGATGAATAGCTTTGGCAGTTCGCAAATTTCGTTTTATTATGTGGCTTATGAAACATAAATCCTTCATGTTGTAAACTGTGGACAGCAAGCCCTATGCTGAGAGCCAGTTTAAATGAATTTATACAGATCTTCTTACATATGGTCCTGAAATGAAGCTGTGTCTGGAGGGAGCTAATTAAGGGAGGGTCACCAGGCAGTAACTCCTAATTCCCTTTATAGTCTATGGAGAGAAATTTATGCTCCCCAGAAGGAAGGCAGAGGCAGAAATTTGTTTGGCCTTTTCCAAGTAACTGTGCTGGACTGAGATGAATCACAGCCAGGAGCGTCCAGCTCTCTGCATTGGTTATCAAGAGACCAGGCAAGCTCAGCTTAGAGATGAGGTTAGCCCAAAGAAAACATGCTGAGGACCTCAGGGCTGAGATCCATCATGGTTCAGATCTCGGATGCTGAGCAGAGATGCCCTCACAGGTGTGACATCCATCCAGATACTATGACTGGAGCCCTACAGGCTGCTTGTACAAAAGCAGCATGCAATAAGTGATGTAAGAGAGACACTGCTTAGGTGATGAGCCTGCTCTGCTGATTCACTCTTCAGAATTTGGACATGAGAAAGTACATGAAAGTCACGCTTGAACTCGCTGGGTACCATTTATGCATTTGTGCAATGGAATTGCATATTATCCAAGGAATAAGGCAGTTTGTCAAGTTTTATAGTCAGGAAACTCTGTAAATGAACTACAGTGGCTTAAAAGCAGCACAAAGATCTGTTTTTAAGCTACTTTTCCTCTTTTTTGTCATTGCAACAGCCATTCACAAAATAAATTGTCAAGATTACAAAGAACAAAATGCAGTAATAACGTAACTCAGAAAAATAGATGCAAAACAAATTAAATAGATGTAGAAATAATTTCTCAAATTTGAATCCTTGTTTTACAAATCAACAAAGAGGATTAGGGACTGATCACTGACTGTGACACAAATGGCAGGAAAAGAAACAGGACATGTCCTTAACCCCTACACAAATGATCATGGATGAATTTTGGGAGTACAGAGAAATCAAAGCACCATTGTTAACATTAGAGTCTGTAAGGAGGTTTATCTCACCTACTTCAGAAGTCTATAAATTAGGTGTATATTCTAAATTCGTTCCCCATGATTTTTCTTTAGTCAGTGGGGAGGGATAGGCACCTTCAAAGATGACCAGCATTAGTAGATACCTTTTGTTAAGGACTCTTAAAACCACTTTCTGGAAGTGCCCATCTCTCTCCATTGCCTACAAAGAGCCAACACAAGTAGCTGTCCTTCTATTTCCATGAGCAAACACTGCTGCAGGAAGAGGTGCTCCAGCCTACCGGCACTACTGGCAATTTGTCTCTGTCCCTCCACTTCCTTTCCCCTCTCCCCTCCAGCTTATGTTTTGGGGCCATCTCAGAAACTAGCAGGGTCAGAACTGTCAAAAAAAAAAGAGGCTAGTTTTAACCTGAATCCCTTCTGTAAACCAGATCACCATAGCCAATCTGTGCCAGCATCAGAGAGGGGAAAGCACAGAGGTAGGAAGGAGTGACCAATTTCAGGAGAACTGCTCAGACCTTAACGCTCAGCAGAAACTGCAGTGAAGTGGAACCTCATGGTGACTACAGAGAATTTAACTGAAATTTTCAATGATTCCTTGTTGCAAGATTTTTAGCACAAGTATGCTGTTTTATTTAGGTCCACATACAATGCCTGTCTTTCAAAATGGGGTTCCTGGCTAAGAAACTCGAGTCGTACTTGGCATATGTTAGCCTGATTGCTTGGAGCGCTATTGGGAGGGGTTTGGTTATCACACTGAAGTGCACAGCAGCACATACAGAACAGATCCTACAGCAGTGAAAATAAACAACAACAATATCAGATCTTTTGCAGATTGGTTTCAATGCATGCACAGAGGATTTTTTTCAGTGTCAGCCTACACTCATATATTTATTTTACAAAAGAGTTTTCAACAGCTCATCCTAAACCCACCTCTAACCCTCTGAGTAACACAGCATTTTTCAGACTTTTGGAGGCAAGAATCACACATACCTTAAAGACCTCAAATGTTCATTGATCTTAAACTTAACAGTTCTGTGTTTAAGGATTTCATTTGGAGTTTACTGAGTCCTAAATTTAATCTGGAGTGTATTTTCACACAAAATACTCCTTTAAACATCTGCCTTGTTATCTCAATTGTGATTAAAAAGATTTAGGATCAGTATTCTTTAAATATGCAAACAAGCTGATGGATAGGTTTTTGTCTGTTTTACAACACACCATTACAAACCTGCATTTCTGAGTCAGCTATGACATTCTGCAATTGATCCCGAAGCAGAACTTCATAAAGGCTGTTAATGTTTGCACTGTTGAACAAATATTCAAAGATACTTGAAATCCCAAAATCTCATCTGCGCATTCCAGTGCAGCGTATACAGAGTAATTATGTCAACACTGTTGTATCCCACGTGGATAGCAAGGAGACAAGTTTTCATTTATCAGGGTAGAAATATGGGTCCACAAAAATCAAAATTATCCAGAGATGCAGTATTGTGTTGAGTGCTATAAGGCAGTGCCAGGATGCCAGAAAGCCTGAGGACTCTGGCATTTGCAGGCTTTTCAGTGCCACAGCGGTGTGTAGAGCCCAGTTGCCTGGTCAATCTGCCCATTTCCTTGACAGTTCAGCAACCCAGATCCGAGATAACAGCAAATGACAGAAAGAAACAAATGAAAGGGGAAAGCTGGGCTCCAAATACATCACAGCCAATTTCAATTCAGATACTCAGACTACTCTGAGGAAGCTGCTTTGGTGTTCTGGTGCAGCTACCTTGTATTTTATTTGGAGTAGATTCCTTTTGCAAATATAGGGAAATGCACTCTTCCAACATCTGTTTGACAAGTTTTGAGACAGATTATCAGCCATAGCTGGTGAGGGCTGTGTGCAGCTGAGGACAGAAGGCGAAAAGAAACCTTTTGCAATTTTTCAAGGGTACCTTGGAAGGACCCAGACAACGTGAAACAGAGATACATGCTGTCTACCCCCAGGGCTGGACAGATAGCTACAGAGTGCCAGAAAAGAGTGATTCATTGGCCCCTTTCCTCCCTTGCTCTGAATGAGGGGTCCCCAGTTTCTGTTTTACTTTTATTCCGCAATTTCATACAGATACCCATATTTATATGTCTCTCCGAGTAAACATTTACAGCTGTCACTAAAGGACAACAGGAGAGAAAAATATTCTGCTTCCAAATATGACTGTTGTTAAACTAAACACAGGGAAGAGGGTAAGTCCCAAAAGATTGATACTTTATGGCTCAGTCTCAAATCAAATCTCATCAAATACAAAGGGTGCTAAAAGTTTATTGGATGTTTCCTGTCTTAGTGTAGCTCTCTCTTGAGATAACTCTTACAACAGCACACATTTTTTGCATGGAATAGAAAAACTTATTTATGCCTATTTCTGCACTCATTTTTAAGCACAGTTAACACTTCTTTAAGATTTTTTCTTCAATCAAAATAGCACCTTCCCAACACTTCTAACTTCTGAATGCCTATGTAATCTATAAAATCAGTGTTTTGATGGGGAGGGAGGTTGTGCTCAATTTGGCAAATAAAAAAGAAAACTGAATTTTATTCATGTATTGTACTAAAGGGAAAGGATCAAGGTCCTTCAGTTTTGGGCGTCCCTGAAACTCTCATGTGAGACAATGAGTGATTTTCCAAGACATGCCTGTGAGTTTAACACAGAGAGTTGTTGTATATGTATTATATATATATACATGGCAATATAAATAGTTCATTATTTATAGTAAGATTTGTACTCTGCAATTAAGGAGGAATTCAGTTGAACTTTTAGACTTCCCTTTTTTCTATCTCCCCAAAATAAATTGATCCAACTGAACCTTCCATGCTGCACCTCATTCCTGTAGCCAGAGGCGTTTTTTTCTTTTTTTTTTTTTCCCCCAGCGAGTTCATTTAAAGCAAATACAAACCACACACAAAAAAAAAAAAAAAAAGGATTGTAAAGTGTTTTAGAAATTACCAACTTGATTGTTCTGGTGATTTTATTTTTTTTTTCCATAACTCAACAGATCTCCAAAACGTTCTTATTCTTGTTTTGCTGTGGGATTTCAAAGATATGGGGATTGAGTGAATAAGGAATGCTGGTTTACATAAGCTGATAGTTTTGTGTGTACACGCAAACACTAGTAAATACACATTTCTTCTGAGCTAGCATTTCTATTAAATTGTCTATTAGCTTATTAGAAGGAGGGTGGGCTCACAAGCAAGTAATTGTGGAGAGTTTTTAAATATATAAAATATGTATAGTAATCCTGGTTTACTTCATCATCTGTATGGCTGTTATTCAGGTAAGACAGAGTTCAGACGCATTTTAAGGATCCCAGCTGCAGGGGCTCAGGTCATACCTCTATGATGTGAGCAAGCAGGAGACGACGTGAGGGCTTAAAGACACATACCTGCTACAGGTGCCTACTTGAAAACTGGCGGATGAGGAGATTTTGGGTTTCTTTCTTCCTTCTGGGAGGCAGGATTTAGTGTACACTAACAAAGAGTGCCCAGGTTACAGCTACTGCTTGGGTTTGGTGCTTTCTCATTCAAAAGTTGCTGCTAGATACCAAATATTTTCTGCTTTGTCTATTTACAGCAATCCTGTGCTGCCTCTAGTAATTGCAGAGTGAATCAGGAACTGCAGATGTGATGTTTGGAAAAGCATGGTACAGAGGATGAACAAACAGGCCACGTAACATCTAACTTTGTCACAGCTTGGGACTTTCAGCGCCCAAATAAATTCCTGGTCTTCTGACTGCTTTTCCTTATGCACCATAATCCAGTCTGTCTTAGTATTCTCTGCTGCTCAGCATTTTAAGTTGGCTTTTCATAAAGCTTGCATATTAAGAATTCATAGGCAATTCCACTCATGAAAAAGTATTCCTTTTAAAGCACAGAGGGCAAAGGCAACTTCTTCCAAGGTCGCTGCCTGTTAGAAAGATGGCCGCTAAAATAAAGCAATCCTGCTGTAAAACTGCTTTTTAAACTAAAACCAGTTCTTTAAAACTACTACTCTTACCAGAATTGCGAGTTTGATGACTGAGGCCTAAAATAAGAAAAAAGGATAATGGGAGGTTAAGGAGGACTGAAGGCCACAGTGACAACACATAGCAGAGATAGAGGGTGTTTAACGGAAGAAACTAATAAGCTGGCCTAAGCATCTTTTTTACCTTCCTATTTTACTACAAGTGAAGACATCCACATTAATTAGACCACCGTGCCATAAAGCTGAGAGAGCTGAGACATGGCAAGTCTAAGCACGAGCTGTGTCCGAGCGAGCAGCCCAACATTATGCAGGAGTTGGAGGGTGCAGACTCCAGGGTAGCTCCTGGGGGGCTGGGGATGGAGGGGTGCCCAGGGGTCGGCGAGTGAGCCCCAGGACTTGATATCTGAGTGCAACGGATCTATGAGGGAAGCTGTAGTTTATGACCAACTACCTCAGGAGTCCCTCACCTAAAAGAAGAGGACATCATTATTGCTGAACTTTGGGGATACGATAGTTCTTTGAAGTTAAATTTTATTCACATTGCTAAAAACAGAATTGCTACTGGGATCCTGCTAGCAGGGGATGAGGCAAAAGCTGCTCCTGAAGCAAGCATGGTCCTTTCTGTCCTGAATGGAAAGCAAACTTTCCCTGCTTGCTTGCATAGGCTTCTCTAAGGCTTCTCACAATCAGGCAGGTTGTTTCTCTCGCTGATCCTGTCTTTCTCTGCACAAATATTTCTCATCTCCTCCATCCAGACAGGTTGGAGATAGGCCCAGTTGGCTACTGCTCTTCTGGAGATCATGAGGCACCAAATTTGTTTCATTTTAGATCAACAGATGATCTATGTGTAAGGAAAAGTGAGTGGCACTGAATTTTGTTCCCCCATCACTGCATTCTTTTTGTGTGCTTGCAGAGGGGGCAGGCAAGATGCACATGTCTTTGGCTACATTTATAGGTGTCATATACACAGAGTCATAGCTAAACTTTTCTCCTTTTTCTGGGTAGAGAGAACCATTCTATACTTTTACGCAATTCAGACTGTTTCTTAATCATGAATATAATTATTAATTAATTGTGAAATCTGTTTGTAGCCTTACATAGGCAGAGATTTACAGGGAAAAATCAGGGACTTTATTCACCTGTTATTGCTGGCTGGATCAGTATGTATTTTTGCACAAAGTGATGAGGTCGTAGATGCAAACCACTTTTTTATGCCTTGTACCTTATATCTCTCATATCCTCCATTTGCTAATATGAAATCAATTTTTTACAGAAGAATGTGTATTTTGTTCTCTGCTAAGACACCCTTGTCAGTTTGCTAACTTTTTGCTATGTGGTTTTCTAAACTTACAACTTACAGACATAAATGTTCATTTCATAACTTGGAATTCATATCAAATATTCTGTATAAATACTGAACAAAAAAAAAGCTGTGCTGCATATTTGGGAACAGAAAATAAAAGAAAACTGTAATAATAATGCAAAATAAGAAGTATAATGTTTCATTCAAGGCTATATAATCAACTGGCATTTTATAGCTGGGATTTCATTCCATTTGTGCAGACAGTGATTGTTTGTGAAATTGTCGCTAGACTTGACAATGTGGCCATTTTAACAGCAGAGGCAATTAGAGAAAAGAGTTAAAATACTGAGAACAAACACTGTTGTAAAAAATCCCACTCACTACTGTAGTTAATGGGAAGCCAAGACACTACTAAATGGCACTGCAGAGGTGCTGTGAAATCATAGAATTAATTTGTAACAAATTATTCCCACTGGAAACTGTATTATAAGACAGAAAACTTGAAGTGTTAAGTCTGGAGGAGTTCAGCATTTCTTTGAAAAGTACTTTGCATTGCATGCAACCGGAGGTTTAAGGTCCAATAAAAGATGTGGGCTACAATGGAAACATTTAATTTCCCTTTTGAACAGTCTTAACCATGGAAGAAAACTTTTCCTAGATTCTTGAAGGAACAGCTATTTCAGCAACAGAAAGGCCATTTCTTATGAAAAGGACAGTCAGTTTTCTCTACTTTGTGAGACCAAAATCTAGAGACAGCATTCTACAAACAAATCACTGGAAAAGTCTACAGGTATATAGAGATATGTAGACTTTTCCCATCTGTAGTCTACAGGGATAGCTGAAATACTACCCCTATCTATAAGATTCACAAGAAAAAGAAATTTATCAAGAAATACTAGTGATGCGAGATGAACGTAGTGATCTAAGTTCAGATTTCTATGATTGTATCTACTTCGAAGTAATTGATCTGCCAAGGTTCGTTTGATCAAATTTGGAAAGAAAATGAAAAATTATTTAAAGTCTTGAAATTATAATAATTGTATATTCAAGAGAATTTTAGACTCAAGTTGTGTTTCAAATATAAGCATCTAATTTCAGCAATGAAATAGATTGTTTATATTGTTAACAGGGAGTGACTACATGGCTCCAGGCATGAGGGTAAAGGGCATGGGGGCCCAGGTGGTGTTTCCTTGGTGTCACTGGTGAAGGGGAAGTGCTTGTGAAGGAACAGATGGTCCTGCAAATCAATACCTAGTTGTGCAACCAGTGTCATCAACAGGGATTTGGCTTTAAGAACCACAGGATCCTTTTTCAGGATGAGGACTGCTAGGGTGAGAGGGGATCCACCTGACAAAGTAGGGCAAGAGAGTGTTTGCCAACAGGCTGGCCAACCTGTGGTGAGGTGAGCTTTAAACTAGAAATTATGAGGGACAGAAATAACGACCCATGGGAGGTAGCAGTGAACAGGGGTAGAAAGCAAACAGTACAGGGTGACGGGAACAAGAGACACTTCAGAATCAACAAAAAGGGTAAAGAGACACCAATTTTAAGAGTATACAAAGACCTGCAGCCTGGGAAAGAAGCAGAAGGAATTAGAGCTCCACATGGTGTCACAAAACCACAACATTGTTGGAATACCTGAGACATGTTGGGACAGCTTGCACAACTGGCGTGAGCAATGGGATGGATGCAAGCTCTTCAGGAAAGACAGGCAGAGAAGACAAGGAGGAGGGGCTGCCTTCCATGTGAAGGAGCAGCCTGGATGTATGGAGCTCTCCTACGAGATAGATGTCTGGCTGGTGGAGAGCCTGTGGGTCAGGAACAGAGGAGAGGCTGGTAAGGTAGACATCGTAGTGGGTTGTTGTTACAAACCCCCTGATCAGGGTGAAGAAGTGGACAGAGATTTCTTTTAAAAACTCAAGCATGTTTCTGGTCACAGACCCTGGTTCTCATGGGGGACCTGAACCGCCGCCCCACCCCCCCCCCATCTGCTGGATGGGAAAAAATAGGATACAACCAGTCACTAAGATCTCTGATGGTTGTCATGGGTAACTTCTCAATACAGGTACTGTATGGGACAATCAGGGATGACGCACAGCTGGATCACCTAGTCACAGAAAGAACTGTTGGGCATTACCCAGATGTGTCTGGATAATCATTGGCAGCCTTGTTAGTAGCAAACATGAAATCATGCAGTTCAAGATCCTGTGGGGAGTGAGGAAAGACAATAACAGTGTGAAGACCCTGGACATCAGGAAAACAAACTTCGGCTTATCTAGGGAACGATCAGGTGGGATCCCATGGGAAGCATCCCTGAAGGGTAAAGGAGCTCAGGAAACTGACAGGTCTTTAAGGACATCATCCTCCACCCCAATACTCAAGAAAACAGGTAGACACATCAGGAGACTAGCTTGGTTGACCTGGGAACTTGTGATGGAGCTTCAGTGCAAAAAGGCAGCCTAAGGAGGTGGAAGAAACATAGCCCAGGAATGCAGGGATGGTTTTGGGAAAGCCAAAGCTCAGCTGGAATTGAGACTTGCAAGGGACAACAAGGAGGACAAGGAAGAGGTCCTGCTACATTAGTAGTACAAGGCTGAACAAGGGAAATGTAGAACCACTGCTGAATGGGAAGGTGATTTAGTGACAGCAGACATGGGTATGGCTGAGGCACTCAGTGCCTTCCCGGTCTCAGTCTTCACTGACAAGGTCTCCCAGGCATCTGTGGTCAGTCAAAGTGTTCATGGAGAACCATCAAGCAGTAGCAGAGGTTGCACAGAGAGGTTGTTTCAATCTCCATTCTGGGAAGGTGTCAAGAACTGACTGGACAAAGCCCTGAGCAACATTGTCTGACCCTATAGCTGACCCTGCTTGGAGTTGGAGGTTAAACTAGAGACTTCCTGATGTCTCTTCCCACTTGAATTATCCTATGATCCTATATTTTGTTGATAAACAACTTGCACAGATGGATCATTAAAGTCAGTTCAGAAATATCTTAGTTCACTCAGCCAAACCAAATACCATCTGTTTACCAAAGAGGTAAAGCTGATAGAAATAAGGGTCATGGTTTCAGTTTTCTATACCACGACAACCTGATTCAAATGCACAGTAAAACTCACTGGTCAGTTGGTATATGACTTGACATATGTACAAGGAAGAAACCTTTAACAGTTTACAGGTGTCATGAAATAATTCATCTGAAGAAACATGGAGTAAACATCCTTATTGGGAACTTCTACAAATCTGCATTAATCTTACCAAATTTAAAACATCAATGAAATAAATAAGTATTTTTGTATGAGGTCTGCTCTTAATAAAGTTGTGTCTAACTTTATTTATAAATGCAATTTTTTAATTTTTGGGAGAAAGGAGAGATAGGAAAAGTGGAACAATAAATCCTCTTTAGGATTCATATTTGTCAGCATGAGTTAAAATAGTTTTCTGAGGATCTTTTTGATATCTTACATCGAAATGTATTCAGGAAGTGGATAAAATTTAGTGTAGCCTGTGTCAATTCACACCCAATTCTGGACTATGTCCTCTTACCCTCTGAATTTTGTCTTAGCTTTTTGGAGAAAGCTTTGCCACTTTAGATGGATTTTCATGGGAGCTGATAATCAGTAATTTACTTTCATTTGGAAACACTAGTCAGTCTGTTTTAAAGGCATATGCACAAGGATGCCATGCTGTGAATGAATAAGCAGGCAAACAAAAATGAGGACTGAATGGTTGTGTGTAGTTCTGTCCTCGCTCACCAGATGGTCCTGACACACCTGAGTTCACCTTTGCTAAGGGTGCCCTTAGCCCCTCCCCAATTGATTTAATGCAACAGTGCTCAGGTTGAAACTGGCACTGGTACGGTCTTTGCACAATACTTTCTGACTTCTCATAAGTTCACCTAGTGGTGCCAGTGACTGAGAAAACCTAGAAACAGGCCATTTTCTTCGGAAGAAGTGTACATAATTTCCTTAGCATCTTAGGTCTTGAATGGTTTTCCTTTCCATATGGTTCTTTTTTTAGCCAGCACCATACTGTTCTTGGGAAGGTATAATTTCACCAGCAATACTCAGCTAGCCCTCTCCAGTAAGACAAGAGCCATTATAGTAAGAGGAAAGGTCACTGGAGTTTTGGCATATATTTCAGAGGTTTAAATGAAAAAAACGTTTGGCAAACCACTCAGGAAATATGTTCCTTCCATTCAATCCCACAAGCAGAAAACATCAAAATAAAACTACATAGACTAAAACAGTACACCTTCATTTTTTTTCTCCGTTTTGTTCTCTGGCTTATGAACAAAACACAGCTGTTTCTGAGATGCTAAACAAAAGAGAGCTTTGTTATAACTAAATATATCCCAGATGGGAGTGTCTCCATGCACAAAATCCCACACGTAGTGCATGGTTTTGAAAAGACTTCTTTTAGAGATACTGTTATTTCAGAAGGGTTTATTGCTGGGCTGTAGAGCAGCTCCCTTCATCCTTCAAAATCAGGTGCAATGCATCAATGCACCAATGCACCTATGGCCTTGTTCCTGCAGCCCAATGAGTCTCAAAAATCTATGTGTGGTAGGGAGCTCTGCTTGGCTATATTACAGCATCAAGTCCTCTGTCTACTCTGAAAATGGTAAGAGTAAAACTTTGGAAGCTGCTGTGTAATTAAAACCTTCAACAGGGCTAAAAGACTAATTATTTTGATCTTTAACAATATAATACAAATCTTGAACATTACGAAACAAACCAGACAATACTTAAAATAAACGAGCTGGCTTGTTCATCCCAACAAACTTTCAGTTTACACTGAACACGTAGCTACTTTTCTAGAAAATTACTATATACCTTCTAGGAGGAATTGTCTGCCTGAACAATATACAGTTCACAGCACAGTAAGAAGATGCAAGTTTGAGAATAAAAACATATAAAACATAAACCATAAAAACAGTCTCCACCACTAGGTGGCAAAATGGTGTTTTCAATGTAATAACACGGGGTTCCAGGTTCACTGACACTGCTTTTAGAAACCTTGCTTGCCAAAACAGGGGTGGTTAGAAATAAATAATGCATTGTAATGTTGCAGCGTGTCTCCATTTGCTGGAAAACCATCATCGGTCTGTAGCCTTACTTCACACTGTTGCTGACAGGATTTCTCTTACTGCTTAGCTAGACTTTGGCAGAAGTCAGTAGCCAATACCTGCTCATTTGCACGCCCAGCTTTCCAGTTTTATTGCCATCTGACATAACAAGTTTGATGAGACAGCTGGTACCAATCACTCACAGACATAGGCTTGCAGACTACAAACCTTTCTTAAGTTTTGTCTTGTCTTGCATTGTATAAAATAGGGACTGCTCTGACCTCAGTAGAATTATACAAGTATGAAACAGGTGAGATGGAGAGAAGTGTCAGATTGTGTTCGTAGGTGGAGCCGAGGTAACATTTTAAAGATGCTGTGAAACAAAACATAAAAAGTTTTGGTACTACCAGATAGAAGATGCAGACTCCCTCTATAAACTAGGATGGGATGCAGTGGGCTGCTGAGGAGCCTCACCTGCGTGGGCTCTGAAGCATCCAGCACTCCACAGAAACAGGCCTGTAATGTGCAAAGAGTGCAAACACTACACTGCAGGAAAGTGATAAAACAACTGCAGTTAGTATCTAATCTGAAACTCAAATGAAACAAGGCATCATGGGACATCCTTGAATACTGTTAAGGCCATGGGACTTACCATTGTTTATTACTCTTTCCTTTTGGCTTCTAGTTGCTGTGACAATGGAATAACTTTTTCTGTGCAGACTGTTGTCCAGCCAACACCAGTATGTTCCCATCTATTCCTTTACAGCGTGCCCTGTCCACTTCACGTTTGTCTGTTTTCTTCTTCTCAGTCTGTACTGGTCTTGAATCACTCCTTTATCTGTTCCACAAACTAAATATGCCTTTATAAACCTGCCTTAGCTGCCGAGCACCTGCCTTTCTAAAGGATTACCAGGATTTGATAGACCTGCAGACTGCAGAATAACCTGCAAAGAGAAAACTGTACTAAAACTACCACAAATCAAACAGAGGCCAAGCACAGCTTTCTTTGCCTCTGAACCATTTTTTATTCCCCAATAAGTTAATATTTAAAGAAAACAGCAGGATTTGAGTTTGCGCCAGTCTGTGGGACGTTCCCTGCCTGTCGGTGAGATGACGAGTATGTGGAAGCTGGTATTAACCAGGGCCAGTCCCAAAGGCAACTTCGGTCTCAGACAGTAAAAACCCTCTGACATCTTGTCTAAATTATTTCCATTCTGCTGTACCCTGTCAAATCAACACAGTGTGCTCAAACAAGAAAATGAAATTAAGAGTATGCTTTAAATATGCTGTAGTTGCAATGGGCATCCCACAAGAAACTCCCTCAGCTCTGCACTGCAGCCTTCCCAGTGACTTCTTGTCAGCCCTATGTACACACGCCCAGGGTCACATCCCACAGGTATTTCATGAAGTCATGAAATTACATCATTAATTGATGGAAAACTGTAAATGCTGAAAATCAGGAACATGCAGTCAAGGTGAACTGGCTGAAAAATGGAAAAAAAAAAACCCTCACTCTAAATACTTCTGTACCTACTGATTCAAATTACTTATTGAAAGATCATAATTTTGTATATTCTCACCAAGATTTCATAATTATATTGTTGACTGACGTCTGTGCTGTTGGTTTATACTATGAATCTCTCATAATAAACTTTTTCATTAATATTTGATTCTATAATTATAGTCTTCAGGGGAAAATTCACTTTCTATTTGCAATAGAAGATAGCTGCTATTTTGCACTGGAAACTGTACATTGGACTGAGGTTGTATGTTCTGTTACTGACTAGCAGGTATGATACACTGTCCCCATTTTATTTTGAGGTAAAGCCTCATTCACAGACCATTTTAAGCCAAAGGTAACACTCAACAATTTTTTTCTGTTTGTTTTTTTTTTTATAGTTTTGGATTTAATTCCAAAGCTTAAATATACATTTATACAGCAGAGAAGCAAAACCCATGTTTGGTCTTTTTGTGAAGAAAAGTCAGAGGACAGGACACAGTAACTTTCAGTTTCCAGTTCGATAAATGCACATCATTTTTGCAGAAATACAAGCAATGTAGTAGAGTCCATGGTTCAAATTCAATATACATCCACAATTCTTTCCAAGAAGACAGTTTACATGATTGTGGCATGGTAGGTAAATCATTTTCAGCATATCTGCCACACTTGCCAGTATATTTCTGCCAGTATGTTTCTGAGAAACAAACTGGAAAACAACCCAAACATTGATAAAACTTAACTAGCCCCAGGCAGGCTGTGTCCCAGGAATAGAGGAACTGATGTTATTTATGGAGTACTCACATTACAGAAAATCAAGGGAATGAGGGTGCAGTAAAGACAGCACTGACAGATGCAGGGCTATATCGGTCAATATTATTGTACAAAATTAGGATAAAAAGTCACATTTGTAATCTAGTAGAAAACCATCTTAATTAGGACATGCTAATGGAGAGTCTGTTCTCCCTTGAGTGGGCATACTGAATAAAAGACTTTTTAAAAAATGTCTGGAATACAAAAATATAAGTGAAATAAAATACTGACCTTCCTAAAAATAATATTCACTACC
The DNA here is from genome assembly GCF_030936135.1 of Gavia stellata. Lineage (NCBI taxonomy): Eukaryota > Metazoa > Chordata > Aves > Gaviiformes > Gaviidae > Gavia > Gavia stellata. Next base: position 12,634,420 of record NC_082597.1, on the reverse strand, counting down.
TTACAACTTAGCCTGATGTTTTTCTTTTTCTTCTAATCCCATTCAGGCCATATCTTTATAAAGGCTGGAAACTGAAAATGCAGGTTTCGTTCTTATTTAGCATCTAACCTAACATCAGGTGACCTCTTGGCATCAGCAGAACATATGTGCATTACACTGGAATTATGTTAATAACAGAAAATGGTGGTTGTGATATACTCTGGGCACTTCACTGGCTGATATAATGCATCGTGGTTATTTTTGTAGAAATCGTCTGAGTTTTAACCGTCTATCAGAGCAGGTTTACAGAACCCAGGCACAGTGGTCACTGAAGCCTCAGAGGTGACAAGGCTCCAACTCCTGCTGCCACAACTGGAGCTGGCAGGCTCACAGCAGCTATAGGGAGTTTTGAGCAAAATCAATTAGTACAGAGCTGGTCAGAGAGAGTAAGAAAGAATCCTGAAGTCACAAATCCAGTAAGCAGTGGGGCTGAGACCCAGGAATAACCAGTTCACAGCAGCCTAAAAGCTTCCCCTTAGGCTGTACTGCATTTTGTGCGTGCCATAATGTGTCACACTTCAGCGCAGTAGTGGACAACTTGATTGCCCTTCTAACAGCGTATCAGCTAGTACAGACTTCCCATGCTGTCTGAAAGTGATTCATAGTCTGAATTATCACAACAAATCATTTTAATAGATATACTCATGTTTATAACTAACTGCACATAGCTAATGTAACACTGCATGTGAAGACAAAATATTGTCCCTTAGTGCTTTATTAAACAGTTGAATGCTTTCAAAAATTGAAATGTCAGAATATGTGATATTGCACCATTTCATAGTTATTTTGGAGTGAGCACTCCAGCAGAAATTAATATTTATTCATTTAAAATAAGTCAAATTTATACTTACGTGTATCAGACACAGCATTCCTTACAAAACTGGTAGAAATCATAAGCTATGGCAGCTGTCGGTTTGTCCCGAACAGCAAGGTCACATGCAGAACCTTTCGCTGATCACGTTAGTTTACTGTAAACCCAACACACCTTTCAGGCCACACCTTGTCCACATAGTTTTTGTGAAGGTGTTTGGGCTGCAGCTTGCTACAATGCAATGTGTGGATTCCTGGTCCCTGTGACTGAAGGGGACCATTATCACTAGAATAAATGTTAACTCAGATACTTGGGATGAAAACTAGCAGAAGAATTTGATCTACTTACACACTTCTGTACTAATTAGAATTGCTTTGAGCAAATGAGGTTTTTTATAGAGCTTGCCAAACATAATTTGCTTGACCAGACTATTTTACATTTATAGAGGAAGTCAATGACCTATAAATATAATGCACAAGAAAGGAAAGTCTCGCAGTCTTGAATTTTCCATTCTACTGTTGGTAGCATTCCAGACTAGGCGCCTCTCACGCTTTTGGTACAAACATACAAATCTGATACAAACTTTACAACATCCGCCACCTGATACATTGAGCATCTTGAATTTATTTTATTTCCATAGTTTGCTTGTGGAGTTGATACTCCCTGGAATCACAGACCTATGCATTCACATGCATTCATACAAACCCCACAAGCCTGATTCCTGGCCACCCCGCAGCTGCAGTCTGCACATTGCCACAGTTCTGGTGCAGACTTAGAGAGCTCACACAGCCTCATCTGGGAAGTCTCAGGATTCAGTCATGCCTTCTGCTCTAAGCCCTGGCAGTTAATATTGTTCTTTGAGGATACATGAAAACATGGGATTGAGTCAGCTACTCTAGCTGTATTAATAATTTTCATGCTATTTCAGATGAGCAGTGAGGTGCAATCAGCACTCCATTCATTTCTCTGAGAACTCCTTCTCTCCCCTGTGGGGCTGCGAGCTTGAAGAATGCAGCCACAACAAAATAAAGACTATGTTCTTAATTTAAAACCCGTATCTATATATGCTGCATGTAAGCACTTAGTTCACAGAAGAAACACAACATTTTCTAGACTGTAAAGCTGAAACATTTCTTTGGGCATGCTGTCAAGATCATCTATTTGAACTAGTGTCAGCCACTGTTAGAATCTACACAATATGCCAGTTGTTTGTGTTCGATAGTTTACTGTGTACTATAAATAAGAATGCACAAAAGAAGAAAAGATGCAATTGTGTTTCATCTTGGACAGTTAAATGGAGTGAATTATTTCTATTTTCAGATTTCTCTTTGCACTTTTTATACTATGGAATTATTTTTCTCAAAGCTTTCCATCAAAATACATAGCTCCAAAATCACAGTTGGCATAAATCAGTATTGCTGTACTTGCACCAGTGGAATTCTGTTTATTTGTACAGTTGATAATTTGCTCACAGAGTTAATGTGCCTAGACATTGGCATCCATAGCTCGACACCATTAAAATATTCTAGAACATTGCCAGTGCATATAAATAAAACTACAAACCACTATGACATTAGCTAATTTTGAGGGATTTTTTTTCAGTGGAAACACAAGAATTTCAACACACAAGGTAATGTCTCCACTTCTGGGATATACTGTGGCATTTGCAACAAAGCTTCATTACACTACAAACTCATTTACAATACTTTACTAAGATGACATGTAGATCTATTGTTTTACTACTTCCATTGTTTTACTTGTTAGCTTCTACGCAGTCCTATATTTCAGCTTCCCTCACTGAAGTACTTTTTCAACTGATTTTCCTGTCACTCAGGTTAGGTGGAATTCATGTCTCCAAGCTCTTATCACCTGAAAAGTGGCATAATTAGGCTAGTCATATAGGTTTCCTTTGTAATCAGTGGAGGGACTAGGGGGTGACTTATCTAATCCTAAAATGGTTGAATACAATAGGAGACAAACTGTATTTCAGAAGTTTCTATCTCTCCCATTGCTTACACGGAGGTAATACTGACTAGATAAATTGCTTAGATTAGACACCTAATTTCTAGATAACTAAAATGAGAAGAAAAAAAAATCGTAATTAGTGATGGGAGCACAGTTTGGATGTAGCTGATCTACCTTTAACCACTGTGGCAGCACAGATGCCAGCATGCACTGCAAACCCACCCTTGGCGAAGAGAAGGTTAACCTGTGGCCAGCTCCATGGTGCTCTCTGTGGAAGAGACCAAGAAGAGGTCAAGTAACTCGGCACTAGCCATGTGCTGCTGCAAGGTCTAGTGGAGGTCAGAAAGATGGAAAGCGTAGGCTGAGATAGACAGGTGGTAATCAGAGAATAGTGGTAGTACTATTGCACATCAGGGTTCACCGAACTGTGCACATCTGGCTTTTATTGTTCTGGGGGAATTTGAGGATTCTTTATATTTCTCTATTTACAGAATGCTACAGTGCATGTTCACATCCGCTACATGTCAATATGTTGTAAAAGCTCCTCTTGATACTTTTTGCATTAAAATGAAGACGCGTTAGCAGTAAGAGTCCAGGCTTCTCAGTTATGATACCTCCTATTTCTTTCTTCATAACCTAGCACACCCACTTGCTCTCTCCCATCAATTATGACAGCAAGTAAAGTGAATAGCTCATGAGTTTCTCTGGTAAACAGTATTTGTTGGATCTAGCCATGCCAGTGTATTACTGCCCTCAGCAGTCACTATATTTTCTTTGCAGTAGGTTATTGCATCTGCAATAGGAGGAGCAAAAGTTAATGTATGTCAGCTTCTCAACTGCTCCAGTTCACTGGCAGCCACGTTTGATTAGAAGGATGCTAGGCGACCACAGGGAGAAAAATGAGCTGAACACAATCTTTTACCCATAGCTCTGTCAGTTGTATTTGCAAATTGTTAAAAGATTTGTATTATTTTACAGAAGAGTAATGAGGAACTCAAATGAACTCAAGGAACTCAGGTTATATGCTAGTAAAAAGGACAAAGCTAATTTCTTGCAAATAACACCAAAAATTAACGAAGTTGTCATGCTGATTACCTACAGTTTGGGTGAATAACTGGGACAGAAGAGATGTGTAGAATTTGGGGCTCTAGCAAAAAAAACCTTCAGCCTTTCCCTCCTTCTCCTCCTCCCCACCCCTCCCAAAAAGACCCTCCTCCTTCTCTGGGACGTGAGACACAGCCAGTGACAGACTCAGAACCAGGTCATGAATCTGAGGAAAGGCAGCACAAAACCGTACAAGTTAATGATTAAAAGCCATCTGATTGAAATGGGAGAAGTCACTAAAGGAAAAGTATTTATGATCTGGCTCTGCAATGAAAGATGTGAAGCCAGACCAGGTACACAGAAAGACTATTGGAAGGTAATGATTGCAGTCAGAGTTTTCCTTTCCCACCATTAAAATATTTCTGTTGTTCAATAGTAAATAAATATAATGTGGGCAGGAGCTATATACAGGACAGCGATACGATAACAAAAACCAGATTATACTTTTGCTATATTTGTTTCTAATTGACAGAAGAACAATGACAGGCATTTCTCCAGTATTTCATAACTCGTTGAGAGGCAGAACTAATGAGGTTTTCTGAAATCAATAGCAGCAGTCAACAGCACTGGCCCCTTTTGGGCATGTTTTTCACACTAACCATGGTAACAGTGTTAAGTGTTTCCATTAACGTAACTCTATGTCACTTGCCATACTATGCATTATTTAATGACCTTTCTCAGACATATAATTGCTTTTAAAATCAGCAGGTGATTTGTAAGATTGCTTGATTGTATCCCTTGGAGTTGGCTCGTCGTAGCAGCCCAGCTTTTTGCTGTTTTTAAGAGCACAGGAAGAAATGAACTGGCTAAATAGAGAGGGCAAGTGTTCACACAATGCCCAGATTGGAAACCTAGAGGGATTTCATAGTAATCTGATGCTCAGAGAGTGCAATAATGTATATGACCAGTTCAAAGCCATAGAAACAGCAGTAGAGTTTAGTAAAAGGTCCTATGATTGTCTGTTAGCTTCTCTTTTTGAACAGATCATTTCCTGATGTTTTCCCCGATTGATTCAATGGCTTTATCAGTTTTTAGTGACAGTATTTGATTTCTACATCCTTTTCAAAGTTTCAATATAAAATCAGAAGCTTTTTGTCAGCCTTGGTTGTCATCCCTCATTCTTTCTTTTCAGCTGTGACTGTTTATTTATTGAATTTATTCCACCTACCCTCCAGCTATTAGCTATATATTGTCTCCATAGCAATCCCTCTCTTCTCCTCAGCACAGAAGCAATAGGAGATGCTTGGTAATTGTGATTTTAGATGCAAGGTGTCATTTGAATTCTTTCAGGAGGGCAAACAGCAGGGGATATGGCATTTCTGACACTTTTGGATAGCATCACTGTGTGCATTATTTTTTCCATATTCATGTTTCCTCAATCATTTGCAAATTTTCATTTAACTTGACTTACTCTAACTTTGGCTTTGCTCGTATTTTATAATCATTAACAATATGAACTTAATAATGTTCTTCTCATGAGGCTGCTTTCCTCATGCAATTTCACATTTACACTACAAGTCTTAAAAGGCCTTTAAAAATTATCCTTCCCATAATGTGGGGGGAAATCACTTGGTTAAACTCCCAAGACAGGTGAATAGGATTCTTTCTCCCACAAACCTTTGCCACATCTTTTCTATCATTTTGGCATTTTTTACAACAAAGCAGTATTGTTAGTATCAAGAAAGTTCACTTTCTCTCCACAGCTGACAGCAGTTAGTATACATATTTTTCCTTGAATCGTTCACAACTAATCCCATACTTACGAGAAACAATACAGTTTTGCATGTGTATGTTAAGAACGTCATCCAAGGGATTGGATATTCTGTTTCTGCTTCATTGAAGTTTCTGCTTCCATGTTCAAACAGTCTTTGTGTACTAACAAAAATGGCACCCTACATTTAGAGTTTATTACAAAGAACTAACCTGAGTAATGTACACATTTACCACTGACTGCAATGTTGCTAGATAGCAGCTGAAACATAGTAATGATATCTATGTCACCTTTTTTATTTTGTATTATTATTTATAGAGTGAATTCAAAGTGCGATGGTTCTTTAGAACACAGCGAGCTTTAGGCTATACCTTAGATAGTTTTCTGTCTAGCATGAGCCTTAACTAAACATTATGTAGAAACATGACAGTAGGGGCAGACAGGTTTATATGTAATAATGGGGTGGAGCAACTAAGCCAAAGAAGGTTGACAGACAGAAAACTGATAGACAAGGTAGTTACATTTAATATGGAAAAAGCAAGCTATGCTCCCAAAAAGGGTCAGTGAAGTATGATATTTTCCAACTGGGAAGAATCACAGGGGATACTTAAATGGAGGCTAATGACCCAAAGCGAAGTTCGGCAAGCACCATAACGCTGACTTTTGAAAAACACAGCAAAGGGTACTGTGTTATTAAACACTATACTCATTTCTCAAAGTTTATACAGGTTCATTCATTCAAACTAAATGAAAAGGATTAACTATTTGTAAGCCTGCACTTTTGCTTTGCCTTGAGGTAAATGAAGTCCACTATCAGATACTCTGTGCAGCAAGAGCATTATCTGAAGTTCACTGCAATTCTTTAAATATTCATTATAAATTCAGTGGGATCAAGATAAGGGTCTAAATAAGATCTGTATATCCTTTCTGTTGAAAAGTACTACAGTTTGGAGGAAACCTTGCTTTTCTCTCTGTATCTTTCAGTTTATTCTCATGCAAGTTCTACCAAATTTTATGAGATTTTGGTATACTGTAGTTGGAAAGTCCTTTGTTAATCAGTGAGTATATTAAACAAAATTAAAGAAGGAATGATTAATCTGTCAGGCTCTTGACTATTTGTTGTCAGCCAGTGCTTGATTGCTTTATGACTTCTTTATATGTTTTTGGTAATGAACTGATTCAATACTACTTTCATAATGAACACATTTCCTACTATCAAGGACCTGTCATTCCACTATTTTACACTGATATGCAAAGATGATGCACTGGTTCAGTTAAGGACCAGGTACCAGGGTTCTGCAAAGAGATGTAGCTCTACGTATTTATGTTGTTTCCCTAGCAGTCTATCCATACAAGAGCCCACGAGGAGGAAATTAACTTGGAAGAGCAGAAAGAGGATTTGGAAACAAGCCACCTTTAACAAGAAAATCAAATTATGGTTTATCTTTATTTAGTAATAAGGAAGGCTCCATGGAAGAGTTAAAGATTAAATCTTTGCATATTTACTGTGTTAACAGGAAGTATTTTGGAATACTTCCCTACCTAACTAGGCTTTGGAAAAAAAGCTCTGACAAAAAACAGCCTCAAGAGATTAATTAATATCAAATTCAGGACAATCATGTTGGTAACAGGCACTGATTGACAACTTAAGTTATAAAAACCTTTCTTATTAAACACCACTTGTTCAATGTTCAGTATTGTTTTGAATCAAATTTAATTTTCAGTGTTCTCAGATTCAGCCTTTTGTATACTTGTTCACAGACTGACAGCATACGTCTTCACAAAAAGAACGAGTAACCAAAACTAGCTGGCCTCGAAGCAGAAAAGGCTGCATGACAAGTAATAGAGGCCTTTTTTTATGATTTAGCATAAAAACCCTGCTTCCTGATAAAATTCACCACTGTGATTCAGTGTATACATATTAAAAGCAGGAACCTAAGGGGAGATAAGGAAATTTTGGTTTTAATGCAACTTATAATTCACTTCTTCACTACTATAAAGTATTTTTGTGGATATAAGAAGGTTTAAGGACGAAAAAAAATCAGCGTGAATAATAAAATACTGTCTTTAGTCACACAAAATCAAGATACTAATATTTGCAACACCAGTTTGTATAAACAAATCATTTACTAGCCTTGCTTATAAAAAAGTTTCCTCATTGATTTGTTTTTACATGATTGTCCATTACAGTATTTTGGAATATTTACTAGGGAACATTAGGGGCCAGCTATTCTGAAAGAAGGGATACCACAAAAGGATAATTAATTCAAAATGGCATTACAATTCCTGTATGTCAGTAATTAACATTCTTGGTTTCATCCTGGAATGAATGAGAGAATGTGAAGGAAGACCATAAATTATCCTTAAAATCAACAGATTCCTTTTCAGGCTACAGTGAAAAAATAATAGTAGAGATAGCAAAGAAGCTTGTGCTATAGCTCCCCTGCAGCAGATTTTTACATATAAATATATAAGGCTTTTTAATGTACTTTATTTTTTTTATCTATAGATACAAAGATCTGTTTGTAAAGCCTTTGGCCTTTACAATATAAATTAAGTACACTGAAGTGCCACAATTCCATGTAGTTTAAGACCTTATTACCATTGGGAGAACAGAAAATTCACACTGCTGCAATGTGGTGTTTACTGATGCAAGTGTTTTTTTTCAGATAGATTGTTGATATTTTTCCGTGAAATTACTGGTTTGGCATAAGAAAGAGCAAATAAGCATTAACAAGAAGTACTAAGCAATGTTTTTTGTAGTAGAAAAAGCAGGAAGAAAAGCAGAGGTGGCAGAACACTAGCAGTGAGCTAACTATTTGGATTTGTGAATTCTGGAATCCAGTTCTGTAACTAATTTAGTCTATAGCTATTTTAGCGGCATAGTAAAATATTTCTAAATAAAAATACATGTATTCCATATAGATCAATAGCATATATGATCACTAATCTGTAGTTTCATAAAGCATTTACAATATCACAGAATCACAGAATCATTAAGGTTGGAAAAGACCTGTAAGATCATCAAGTCCAACCATCAACCCAACACCACCATGCCCGTTAAACCATGTCCCACAATGCCACGTCCACACATTCCTTGGTTGATCTCTTGGTTGTCCTGCACGTGCCCTATGAGCGCCCTCAAGATGAACCTCTCCATAATCTTCCCCGGCACCAAGGTCAGGCTGACAGGCCTGTAGTTCCCCGGATCCTCCTTCTGGCCCTTCTTGTAGATGGGTGTCATGTTGGCAAGCCTCCAGTCATCCGGGACCTCCCCCGTTGACCAGGACTGTTGATAAATGATGGAGAGTGGCTTGGCAAGCTCCTCTGCCAGCTCCCTCAGTACCCTTGGGTGGATGCCATCAGGCCCCATAGACTTGTGAGTGTCCAGGTGGCATAGCAGGTCGTTAACTGCTTCCTCCTGGATCATGGGGAGTTTATTTTCCTCTCCATCCTTGTCTTCCAACTCAGGAAGCTGAATACCCTGAGGGTACCTGTTTTGGCTATTAAAAGCTGAGGCAAAGAAGGCATTAAGTACCTCAGCCTTTTCCTCAGCCTTGGTGACACTGTTCCCTTCTGCATCCAGTAAAGGATGGAGATTCTCCTTGGCTCTTTTCGTTGTTAATGTATTTGTAAAAGTATTTTTTGTTATCCCCATGTATTAGAGATGTTTTTGCAAACGGATGTTTCAAAGTTTGAAGACCTCCCAGATTTCTTATTTCAGCCTTTTCCAATCTTCCTATTAGTATTTAGCATTTAGCTTTCAGACTACAAATAAATATTTCTATATTTGAATATTATTAATCAGAACATTGATCAGCATACTGAAAATGAACGCTTTTTTGTCTGTCTTTTTTTTTTTTTGTTTCAACTTTGCTAGATGTGATTCTCATTTTGCACAATGCCGAACATTTCTGTGTTGGCTGATCATGACCCATCTGCATTATGTAACTGTCAAAAGCGTGTCTTGGCCTTGGATCATGTTGAAAGCAACTATTGTACAGAGGGTCACTTGCCATTTTTATGTAATTGTCCAGAGAATGTCCTAGTTCACATTTAAATGACTCGATGATACAAAATTTCTCCCAGCATTCAATCACGCTTTTGTCTTTCTCTGAATAGATCCTATTAAAAAGCAGAAATGTATGAATAGAGAGATACCCCACTGCCTGCTTCAACCCACTAGAAGCTGTAACATGCTTGTGAATAAACAATATGTACACATATATAAAGAGGAAGTTAAAATGAAATAGTTTGGTGTGAAAAATAACATTTATATTTGAATAGGTTAGGCTGGTGTGGCCAAGTCAGTGCTGCAACACCTATTCCTGAGAAAACTGCCATGTTCCTATGATACTGTTACTGTTCCTCATCCCTGAAATCTGGGTTGTTTGCTCTCTTATAATGGCCTTAAATAGGGCATAGCAAGCTATGAACGTCCAATACTGTTTTGTACTGCGGACACTAGTAGAGGGTGTCCGGGTCACATATAGACACTTTCAAACCGTGCTGAGGAGCCAGAGGAGCTGGGGAGCCAATTCTGCAGTTTAGGCAAGGTACTGCAGTATGCACGACTGTATAAGCCCTCCCTGGAGCACAGTAATGCAAAGCGTTTTTCTCACGTGTCCTTCTTAGCTCAGAAATTGCCATGCTCCTGACCACTGCACAGCGTGGGCTTTCTCTGTGTAAAATCAACTCACTATCAGTGCTGGTCACAGTGTCCTTTGTGTCTGTAATCTCCACTGTCAAGTCACATATTCGCGTCACATGTTCACCCATGATGTCATAACTGGAAAGCACTATCTCTTCTCTCCCCAGTTCTCACTGTTGTATTTATCAATTACATATACTAGTCTGTCTCAATATCAGATGAGAGACTGAAGAGTTGACTACTCTGTGCAATGATAATTATAAAGGTCATTTTTTAATGCCAACAGCAGCTTCTTTTTTCTGCCAGTCATCAAGATCTGAAACTTTAGTAAGAAAGAATCAAAATTCAGCAGCCAGATCCAGTAAAAGGTTTGGTAAACTTGGCAGACGGACCTGTAGTGCATACTTACGTGCCCATACTTCTCTTTTCCAACGGCTTTTAAGTGATTTTTAATCAGTAATATAAATCAAGCTTTGAACTGTAACTGTAAGGCCTAGCAGCCATCAGGCTAGCAATGAGCTAAAAAGGAGTTCAAAGGAACAATGAAGTTGCCAGGTATCTCCACCACATTTCGTAATGAATTAAAAGGTTCCCTTTATCCAAATTACAGAACTCTGTATCAAGCTATCTGTGGCAAGTCACACAGCTTTAGTTTAACTAAGGGACAATCATGCTGCTTTGAGAATCAGCTTCACTTGTGGGATCTTTCGCAAGATCACATTGAGGCAATGTGTAATCTCTGATTAGAAGAGATTTGTTACAGTTCATTCCTAAATTACTTTATCATAGGTATCCTGACTTAAAGGAAGTATAAAAAGCAGATTATCTACTTTGATTTTCCATTGATCACTGACCCTTAAATTATGTACTTCTCATTTGAGAGAGACAGTTTCAATGGTCTCCTCAGTGCATTGCCTGGCATGGGGTGACCGCTCGGAACCCACGCCTTCGTCCCAGTAAAACACAGATGTGCAATGTCTTCTGAAGAGACTGTCCAGGCCGCTGCGAGACACAGTGCAGCCAGCTCCTCCTCCTGCTGCTCGCGTTCCTCATCCTTTTTATTACAGAATTTTCCCTCCACATTTTTATGATGATCGATAGACTGACTGTAGATTTTCAACTTCCTTTTTGTGGTGCAGCAGGTGTGGCTCTGTAAGTAGTATTTCAATATTGGTCTCACTAAAACTTCAAGAAGAGGTAAAATTGCCTCTTCGTACACTTATTCTTTGTTTAGCTATATAAAGATCTCTTTTTTTCCCCAGGGTCCAGCATTACAATTGTTCTAGGTCACTCTGTATAATTGCCTTAGCCTCATCATTACCTAATGTTTTGCTGGCTTGTGTGTCATATGCAAGTTTTATCAGGTATGGTATGATAATTAATTCAAAGTTATCAAGCACAGTGTTGAACAGAACAGAAATGAGTCCTGTTTTCTGCAGAACCCTTCTACAAATCCCATCCACCGGTGAAAATCTGGACCTAATATTTACATAATTGTCACAAATGCCAAAAATACGTAACTATATAAAGATACTAAATTTTATATATATTTTAAAAATCTGCCAGCTCACTTCTCTTAAATCCCTCTAAGGTCTGAATCATGGATAAAGCATATTGCTGCATTTTCAATCTGAACGTCATGGAACACTTAGTCAAAAACCTTACAGGTGTTCATCAAAAAATAAAAAGATTTATTTTTGGAAAATAAACTTTAGTAAAATGTTGATTGATTGGAATTTATTTTATTCCCACCTTGTAATTCATAAGGAACTGTATTGTATATCTGTTTTCTGTTATTTTGGCTCAGGCTGACCAGCCTACCGTAGCAGGGGATATCTTGGCAGCACTATTTCAATGTTAATATAATTTTTTTAATAATATTTCTATATGTATCATCTCATTGCTACTTTTTAATAGGTAATACAATAACACCAGATCTGTTTCTGTAGGAACAGAAACTTGTCGTAAAAACATGCTGTTTATACAATAATTGAACATCAGAATATCTCCGGAAATGAAAAAGCACAATACAGCCCAAATTCATGCCGACTTTGCCTAGCAAAACCAAGGATTGCGATGGGACTTACTCCTACTTTGCTCCAATATGCAAAAGAAGTTCAGAACAGTGAGAGAGAAGGCTTGTTTAAGAGGAAGAAAACCTACCAAATGGGTCAGTTTAGAACTTACAAGAATGTTATAAGGTTTTGGGTGGTTTTGGGTTTGTGGTTTGGCTTTCTGTTTAGTTGTTTTGTTTTGTTTTTATAAAAATGCAGTTTATGGATTCCAAACTGTTTTGCTCATTACCTGTCTGGTTTCAGTCCAAGACACAGTTCTGGGGGAAAACTGCCCATGCTGCTCTGCTCTGAAACCAGAGCCTCAGGCTCCAGCCCAGCCCATCCATGGGAGATGGAGGCACCGCTTTGAGCCTCAGGAAGTGGAAACTTGTGAACTGCAGCTATTCGTTGACATAGTAATTCTTACCCATCAGCAAGGGAGCTGCTAAGAACTGTAATGGTTTCTCAACTGACAAGTTTCGGTGAGCAGTGAGCTCTGCAAGCCTCTGAGTTTTCCGGTGAGAAGCAGTACTGCGAGCCCATTGGCCCAAGTGCCTGTCCGTAGTCTACCTGCCTTGCCAGACCCGTGGGAAGTGCAGCTCTTTAGTCACACCATACTGCACACGATCATGATGGCATTTAAATCATTGCCACATCTTCCCTTTTTTCAAAGCTTTCTGTCCTGCAGATAATGACCCATTCTGCATGCCAGCATCATACTTGCTTGTGCCTCCATTCATGACCAGCTCCTGATCACTTTATCAGTGCTGTATGCCTCTGCTCCAGCTGGAGCTCACTGCTTGCCTGGACTTAACAGCTTGCCTCTGACACAACAACCCCATGTAACGCTACAGGCTTGAGGATGAGTGGCTGGAAGGCTGCCCTGCAGAAAAGGACCTGGGGGTGCTGATTGACAGCCGGCTGAAGATGAGCCAGCAGTGTGCCCAGGTGGCCAAGAAGGCCAACGGCATCCTGGCCTGTATCAGAAATAGTGTGGCCAGCAGGAGTAGGGAGGTGATCGTGCCCCTATACTCTGCGCTGGTGAGGCCGCACCTCGAATCCTGTGTTCAGTTTTGGGCCCCTCACTACAAGAAGGACATTGAGGTGCTGGAGCGTGTCCAGAGAAGGGCGATGAAGCTGGTGAGGGGTCTGGAGCACAAGTCTGATGAGGAGCGGCTGAGGGAACTGGGGTTGTTTAGCCTGGAGGAGGCTGAGGGGAGACCTCATCGCTCTCTACAACTACCTGAAAGGAGGTTGCAGAGAGGTGGGTGTTGCTCTCTTCTCCCAAGTGACAAGACAAGAGGAAATGGCCTCAAGTTGTGCCAGGGGAGGTTCAGGCTGGATATTAGGAAAAAGTTCTTTACTGAGAGAGCTGTGAAGCATTGGAACAGGCTGCCTGGGGAGGTGGTGGAGTCACCATCGCTGGAGGTGTTCAAGGAACGTGTGGACATGGCATTGTGGGACATGGTTTAATGGGCATGGCAGTGTTAGTTGATGGTTGGACTTGATGATCTTACAGGTCTTTTCCAACCTTAGTGATTCTGGGATTCTGTGACTTCTCTGACCATAGCTGTAATACTTTGCTTTCTTTAGAGTGCCCTAGATATTTTTCTGATCATAATTCTTGTTTGCAACTTGGTCCTACTAATATAGGGGATAATTTGACTTCTGACTCCCTCATCTATAATTCCATTTCAGCTTTTTTAATGAGTGAAGCACCTTGTGGACCACTTTGCACTGCTGACCTGGATTGCTGACCTTGGACTGAGTTTCTGTTAAAGCTCTAATCGTTAGGGCAATGGTCATTCTGCACACAGCATTAGCATTCCACAGTAACAAACAGTCCTCAGTTTTTCCTGTTTAAATTCCTGACAGCTCTTTGTCATCTAAAAACATTTCCTGTTTTTGTTCCCTTAGACAGTTTTATCAAGACATAGTTTTCTCAATCTGGGTTCCTCCAATTCTTGCAGCAAAGGCTCACAACTCAGTTTTATAGTTCTGCTTCAGTCAGGGAAATCTCTGGATCATCCAAATGCCTCTCATGAGAGAAACTGAAAACAGCATCTATTTTCTTGGGAATAAATCCTAGATATACTAGCCAAACCCAACACGATGGAATAAACCGCATAGAATTGTCTGCCAGATTATTCAATCAGGTGATCTTGTGACACAGACAAGGAAGAATTATTTTTGCATACTGGAGAGGAGAAATTATTTTGTTAAGCGAGGTTTTTATTTCTGGATTCTTTTACCGCTTTCTTCAGCACTGTGGAATCCAAAGTTACAACAAAGTCTTACAGATATTGATGACAGCATTCTTCTTTCACTACAGTGGATCTAGGATTTGGTATTAATATTGTTGACAGTATTTAGCTGTTATATATTATTTCTATTGCTAACCGTAACGATTCTAATACATTACTGAAAATTTTTTCTTGTTATTTTACAAATAGATTTTATGCCTGTTTCAGCATTGTATTTTTATAAAAAACATTGTTTGTGTTACTTGATTTTATTCTGTTAACACAACTGATTCTACAAACTTTATTCAAGACAAAAAAATCTTCTGTCCTCCTCTGATACATGTGATTTTTTTTTTTTGTGAGATTTAAACAGATCAACAGAATTCTCCAAGGCAAAATTTCACAGCTTTCCAAGGGACGATTATATTCAAAATGTATTTTATAATAGCAGGCACCATTAGACATAATGTATTATTTAACTAAACACCATAATGGTATTCAATTCACGATGAAAATTAAAAATTAATAACTTTGCGACCATTGATTTTCTGTATTCTGCACAGATATTGAGAAAAGTGAACCAGTCTACTTGAAAAAAACTAGCAGCCCAAGCTTTAAGGACACTGAACATGTAAACACACAATAGAATGAATAACATTACCCAGGCAACTTGGACTAATTTGATATTTATATAAAAGTGAAGCGAATACCAAGGCAAACAAAGGAGCACTGAAATATAACCAATACAGGCTGGGTTTACTTGTTCCTGTTTGGAAGATGAAGGAAGAAGCATTAGAAACCGCTATTTCCTGTAATGAGGCTAATATCTGTTTTACACTGAGTAATTATTCATTTCATATAAATCAACAAAATACAACCCATCTTGCCACCGCATTAGAGAATATCCTGCATACTTACCCGCATCTTTGTGATGACAGGAAGTGTTCTGCTTTCTTCAGGCAATTGAAGGAGAAACTTAAATGGGAAAACTACTCAGTCCACAGAAACAAAAAATTTTGAATGGAGATGGAAATTAACTTAGATGTTACAATTTCAAGGGCTAAACTATGAGTACATCTTTCCTCCAAAATAGTTGAGGATCAGATTTTAGACAAAAAGTTATAATTACTTTCTTCATTTACCCAGTAAAAACAATGTTTTTGCAACACAGTATGTGTCAGCGTAACCTAACTACGTAAGACGTAATTTTGAAAGATGCTGAGCACCCTGGCTGTAGATCAGGGATGCACTTAAACACATGTATAACTTGAAGCATTTGAGCAGTTCCAAAAGAGAAATTCTGGCTGTACTGAATTACAGTAACAGTAAAGTAAAAGTAATGGTAACATTTCCATTGACTTTAGTATAGCCAGGATTTGAACCATGAACTTTGTTGCTACTAATAAACTGCTTAAAATTAATTTTTTTTTGGTAGAGGTAATATCTTTTATTTAGATCCACTGGTGCAGCTAGGACAAGCTTTAGGGCACACAAGCCCTTCTTCAGAAGCAGCAGAGTTCAAAGCTAAGTACACGCTAAGAGTAAAAGCCAGCCTAGATGTAAATATAACTCTGAATTGAATCTGAGACCTTGTATGCCTGACAACGAACAGGAGCATTTTGAAGATTCAGCATACATATAAACGTAAAACCATGGCAAAGGCCTTCCTTCAGACCTGCTTGATGTTGCTGCTCAGTAATAATCACTAGAAGGAGATAGGCAGTTTTATTACTTTGTTCCTTCTCCATCTCTTGTAATCAAGAGATTCCTACAGAGTCACAGTAATAGAATACCAAGGTCTAGTACTAGACTTTATGTCATCATGCCTGGGGAAGAGAAGGACAAACCCACTTTGATATACATTTCGTAGTTATTTTACTTGGTATTATTGTTCAGTACTCACAGCTATGCAACATTCTAAAATGGAAAGACTACTGCTATAACCCACACACAAATGTTTGCAAAGATAGAAAGGACCAATTATTAAGAAATTATTTTTCATTTACATGTCATTTTCTGGAATATCTTGCTTAGTATAATATCTTACATAGTTGTTTCACTCACGATACTTTTACAGATCTTGAATAAAGATGTTTATCTTAAATTAATTTAAAAAGACACCAACTTATGATGACCTAGCATTGCAAGAGTAAACATTATAGTAATGGATATTTTTGCCTAAACACTGATGTTTACTTCCTACAATTCAAAATTGAAACAGTCACTACAAAAAGGATTTACTAAAGCTTGTTTTGCTAACAACTGCACATGAATATACATATTCATGTATCTAATTTTTACTCACATGCAATAACATTTATAAACACAACACTTGGTGGTTCACAGTGCTGTTTCACACTTACTGTGAAAGAATTTAAATTTATCCATACCTACAAAGGAATAAAGAATAATGTAACTGCCCAGACCACATCCCAAAGAGGCATGTATTTCATAATATTACATGTTTACCTGATTTTTACATATAATTTGTTTCTGCTATGAGTATACTAAAGGCATAATGTTCTGAAGTTCTAGAGGATTTTGTGCTGGCCTCTTAGCACTATGGAAACAGATGTGTATCTGTGTGTGCCTCTCTCTTTCTCTCTCTCTTACAAATTAATACAATCTTCATTAATAGCATTCTCAGTTTTTCAATGAGTTCTTCTTTTCTTTATTTACACTACAAAGTCCATATCATGATCAGTTCATCTGCAGCTCAGGGTTAGAACAGACAATAGATTATGTAGTTTCTTTCGCCATAACTGTTCAGAATTAAATCTAAGAAGATAATCTTTCAAAAACATGCAAACTGCTGCACATTTGCTCCAGGCTCTATCATATTTTAGCAGAGGACTTATCTACAGTCTTTTCAAGATTGAAATCGTTAACTTACAGTCTCACACAACTTGTTGGAAACCTCATCTTTTGGAAAGGTTAACATAGTATGAATCAAATGTCAAATTCCCCTCCGCCCCACTGCTGAGCTTTCTCCTAGAAAAATACATGCAGTCCACCTCCAAGGACCTCTGGATTACACTGTATGCATACACAAAGCTGATCCTCCTCCCACATTAGTGTAATTAGCACGGCCTTCATTAAAATTGACAGAATCCTCATTGCGTCATTTCAGGGCAGCAGTGAGCACTAGGTCGTGCATAGCACTCACTGACCTACACGACATACGTCTCTTCTCCCTCCCAACATCACCATCCTCGCACAATATATACCTTGGAATCTCCCAAGGCACTGACAATAATTGCTTGCATCCATATTAACAAGCATTATTGGTGTTAGTATGCTACCGAGTTACAGCTCAATCAATTCAGTATTGTTCAGGTACAGCATTAGGAAATTTTAAAACAGAACTTGTTTTGTGGTTCCAAGACAAATTTCATTTTGAATTAAACGTATAAAGTCTTTTACTCAGAAAGGCCCTTCACAGATGTATTGCACGTGATATCCAAAGTCTGCCCTGTCATTAGTGACATTGCTGAACAAGGACATTACCATAGCTAATTAACATCTAGAGTATCCACTATCTATTAATTAATCACACTAACATGAGAGGAGAATCAGCTTCATATATGCATACAGTGTAATCCAGAGGTCCCTGAGGGTGGATTGCATGTATTTTGCCAGGAGAAGACTCAGCAATGGGGCAGAGGAGAATTTGACGTTTAATTTATATAGTGGATTTGTACCTGCTAGCCACCTTTGATGTCTGTTTTACCATTTCTTCACCTGTTTAAATTTCAAATAGCGTAATACAGCTTCTTACCCTTGGTAATGATTTAGATATGGTGTCACATGGGACCACGGCATCACATGGAAGGCCCCTAGTTAATCTGGAAAAAAATGGGGGTTACTAGAACTGTAAAAAAGGCAAGACGCTGGCTAACAGCAAAACTGCAATATACACAATTTAAAAGTGAAGCAGTAGTATGGAAGAAGATACCTTTCACTGAATCTTGGTAACACTTTGTTTTCTTAGCACAAAAATGAATTAAGTAAATTAGGTAAAATTTTATTTTAGCTTAGGCATTGAATTATAATTACGCATATAGTTTCATGCTTTATTCAGAAACTATTTTACCTTGGTCTAGTCACTTTTCCAAAGATAGAAATTGAAATTCTTTCCCAGTATCCTCTATTTCTTTCATAACAATTATATTCAATTTCTCATATGCAATTTTGTGTACTGTGTCTAGTTAAAAACAAGAGGAAGTAAGGTGGCTGAATCAGATGATTAAAATGAAAATCTGAAAAACAGCAAAATAGAAAGGTGAAGACTGATCGTTATCCCCACACAACACTGTATATTCCACACCAAACACAAGAAATTTTATCTATTAAGCAGATGCAATAGTAGCAAAAGATAATCTTAAAGAAAGATGAGCCCAAAAGCAGGTGATGGGGGCTCAAAAGGAGGTCGTATCAAACAACAGCCATTTGTTGTTAAAGCAAGCAAAATAATAAAATCTCTTGAAATAATCCTGTCTCAGGAACAAGGCTGCAAAACACACAAGAGTTTCTGAGCAACCTCCCAACTTGTCAGATACAGGTAAAAGCTGTATAATTCTAACTATAGGGATGAAATACACTATCTTATATAACCATACTGCTGTGAAGCAACTCTGATCAATGCGTTAGAACAAACACATTCCTGACATTTTGGAATAAAACTGATACATGCTGTACTGCCCAAATGCAGACTATATTTAACTATTTAACTATACTTTCTTTTACTACGCAGTAGAATATTTTAGATTGTAAGAAAATACTTTAAGACACCAGAAGTGAAGCTCTGCCACTATGTACAGATCTATATTAGCTCCAGATGTAGATTCAGGCCTCCACTGTTCTACAACTAAACATCATGTAAGACATTGTTTGTTGTAAAGCACTGCACTGACAAACTTTGTTTCGAATATTGGGAGTTTCGTGGCCACAATAGTTAGCACAATCGTTCTTCAGCCTTCTTGAGCCCTGTAAGAAGAGTATGCATTATTCCATGATCCTGAGAGCTTCTATCAATGCGAAGTAACTCTAGAATATAATCATTTATCACCTGGGTCATTATTCTGTAAGTAGAACTAAACAACTGACATTGGTGAACACAGCTGAAAAGATCTTTTATTATTTCAAAGGAGACTGCATAAAGAAATAATATCAGTGAATCATATGTAACATGTAATGAGTATTTCTCCTACTCCTGTAAAATTAAAAATCAATACAAACTGGCTGCAAATTTCAACACAAGTAACATGCATGTCAGAGAAAACATATAGAATCATAGAATCATTTAGGTTGGAAAAGACCTTTAAGATCATCAAGTCCAACCGTAAACCTAACACTGCCAAGTCCACCACTAAACCATGTCGCTAAGTACCACATCCACATGCCTTCTAAGTATGTTCAGCGATGGTGACTCCACCACCTTCCTGGGCAGCCTGTTCCAATGTCTGACAACCCCTTCAGTGAAGAAACTTTTCCTAACATTCAATCTAAACCTCCCCTGGCACAACTTGAGGCCATTTCCTCTTGTCCTGTCACTTGTCACTTGGGAGAAGAGAGCAACACCCACCTCTCTGCAACCTCCTTTCAGGTAATTGTAGAGAGCGATAAGGTCTCCCCTCAGCCTCCTCTTCTCCAGGCTGAACAACCCCAGCTCTCTCAACCGCTCCTCATAAGACTTGTGCTCCAGACCCCTCACCAGCTTCGTTGCCCTATGCAAGCAGATGGAAGCATATGCAAGCAGATCTTCAGGAGTAGCCCTGTTTTTGGTAATGTCCATGCACATAATGGTACACCTTATCCACAGGACTGTAATAGGAAAAAGGCAATAGAAAAGTCCCTAATTATGAAATAAAGTGGTTTTAAGATAAATAGGGTTAAAAAGAGAATCAAATCTGTTTATATTTAGGACTAGCTAAATGTGTAAAAAAGCAGAAATTATACAGTTCTGTTTTCCTGCTGCAGGGTGATAAAAAGAAAAGGAACTCAGGCCTATTTCACCCTTTATACCTATGGGTGTAATGACAGTGTTAAACAGACAAGAAGGGCAGAGACAGAACTGTAGCAGACACTCTTAGTCAAAAGTATAAAAATGTGTGCATGCTAAGCACATGATTAAATGAAACAAAATCCATGCAAAGTTGAAGTGTCCTACTTGTAGTATCTCCATCCTTATAACATCTACCTCTCTCATTATCACATATTTCCATCGACCATAATCTCTGCTTACTACTTTCTTATCCCTTAATCTGCACACTTACACTTGCCAATATCCAAACCACCTGTTGTTTATCTCAGAAATCACTCTTTATCCTTTATTTCCAAACCAGAAAACTATCCCTAAGCTTATTAATTTTCCTCACACCATTCTTTCGTGAGCAGCAGTCTACATCACTACCTCTGTCACTTTGTCACAGGAGACGCCAGAAACCCTAAAACAAGACTAGACTCCCATATATGAGCGGAATTGTTCTGTAATAACTCTTATCCCATGGTACCAGTGTGGAAGTCTGAATGAGAGAACACAAAATGGACTGCATACATGAAACACTCAGGAGGGCAAATGGCTGGTGGCAGAGAAGCAGGTCACACCTCTCAGCTGCCCAGCCGTTCTCCATAGCAGTAGCACAATGAAGACGGCCAAATAAAATGTCTCAGAGGTCTTACGAAGTGTTAAGAGTTAATATTGTGCAGGGTTACTTTAAGAAAGGATTTTATACCATGCTTTGCTAGGGTTGAGTGCATGCCTACCAACCAGAAAATGTTAAAATTATTTAAGTCACAGTTTAATTGAGCATTACCTGCTTCATTTTACGTCTTTGCTTACTGTTTATTCAGTGTCAGCGTTCAAAGACCCCTGTAAAGAAGAAAACCCAACACAACCAATAAAAAATGAACATTTGATACACTTTTCCATCAAGACTAAGTACTACAGAAAAAACTTTAAATTTACCAAGTATAGTAACATCTAAGTCTGACAAAGTCTTTGTACTCTAATGCTAAAACACCTCCTGTACTGTAAAATTCTGCTCTTTTCAAGCTCATTCTGAGGGCAGAAACTCTTGACATCCTACAGGAATAAGAAATCCAAAAAACTCACTGGGGAAGATGAACCTTAATTCTTAACAGACTTGCCTTGTAGACCCTTGTGTCTTAATGAATGTTGTGACTGAAACTTTTCCTGAGATTCACAAGGTTTTATCTTAAGTGCAGTCTGTTTATTTAAGAAATTCTGTGAAATCTACCTTGTTTCAAACTGTGCTCACAAGTCGGTCGGGGGCAGGGGGGAGTGGTGGATAGGAAGTCATGCAGAAGCTCAGCTGATCCTGCTTTGGGCAGGAGGTTGGACCAGATGATCTCCTGAGGTCCCTTCCAACCCGAATTTTTCTGATCCTATTATAAGGTAATAGGATCTTTCTTTTGCAATCCAAACAGCTCAACACGTGCACGGTGGGGAAAGCGTTGGAGACATTGCATATAGTTTTCTTAGGGGTTTTATATTAAAGAACAAAACAAGCAAGCAACAAAACAACCCATCGATAGCATGTAGCTATGCAGACACTTGAGCTCTGAGAAAGTACGCCAGGCACATGAAGAGAAAGTTGACCGAGTAGTTTTGAGCCATGGGGTGGGATCATTTTGTTTGGCTTTCTTTTCGTGGGGGAAAAAGTACTGCAGCCTGGTGAGTCTCAGGAGGGCAGAAAGCTCCGCTGCTGCCCCAGGCCCCCTCCAGGCCCCCTCCCGGCCTCCCCCTCCCGAGGGCACGATCGCCCTGCGGCCCACAAGCACTCAGCGCCGTGGGTGGGGGACAGACGCCGAGGCCCTTTGACGGATCGCGGCAGTGAAGCGGCGGGAAGGGAGCACAAAGCAGGCGGGGACGCCGGTAGCCGACGGCCACCAAGGCGGCCCCCAGGCGGGGCCATGACTCAGGAGAACACTCTCCTCCACCAGCTCCCGCTCTGGGCCGCGCCTCAGGCGACCTCAACCTCCGGAACCGCCCCTGCGGGCGTTGGTACGGCCCTGCCCGGCGCTCCCCCGCCTCACCGGGGAATGGAACCGCCCGCACAGAACCGTTTAAATTCGAGCCCTCAACAGTTTTCCCCGCGCTACTGGCTGGTGTCCGGGACTCGCATCACACAGACGCAGCCCAAGGCGAAGGGAGCTGCCTTCCTCCTCCCGCGCCCGTGTTTAACCTCATTTACGTTTTGGTTCCGTTGCGCTTCCCCCCGCCACAACGGCTCACTGATGCTGTGCGCACGCGCAGTCGCCCCGCCCCGCCCTGCCCTTCCCGCCGTGCACGCGCTCGCCCCCTCCCCTCCCCTCCCCGCTCCGCGTCGCCGCGTGGGCAGTGCGCGCGACCGAGCGCCTCTGGAGGGGCGGGGGCGGTGCCGCGGGAGCGCGAGGGCCGCAGCGGCGGGAGCAGCAACCTCTCGGCCGGCGGCAGCGGCCCCCGGTGCGTGGCCTCCGTCAGCAGCCTTCTGCCTTGTCCTCCGCGTTCCCCCGGGGACGGCTTCAGGAGAGCCTCCCCTCGTCGTCCCCCCCCGTTTTCTTCCTTTCCGCTTGCTTGCGTGTGAGGTAAACTCGGCGTGTGGTGCCTACGCTGCCGTTGCGTTTCAGGTGAGGGAGGGGGGGAAGAAGAAAGAGAGCGGGGAGGCACTCACTCCCCCTCCCTCCTCAGCGCCTCTCCGGCGGCCCTGGGCGCGAAACCCCGCCGCTCCCTTTGCTTCTATTCTCCCGGCGAAGTAAAACAGCCCCATTCCCAAAATGGGCTGCACGCTGAGCGCCGAGGACAAGGCAGCGGTGGAGAGGAGCAAGATGATCGACAGGAACCTGCGGGAGGATGGCGAGAAGGCGGCCAGGGAGGTCAAGCTGCTCCTCTTAGGTAAGGGCTCCCGTGAGGAGGTAAGGGTCCACCTGAAGTAATCCCCCCAAAGCCCTGAGGGAAGACCTTTCCTGAGGTAAGGTGCCCCCTCGCCTTCCAGCCCTGAGGTGGGGGCCCCTGTGGAAGTGAGGGCGGGGCAGGTGCTCACCGAGCCAGCTCGCAGCTAAGGTGGCACCCGAGGCTGGCTGAGGAGAGGGCCCCGCTTCGCGGGCTTGGAGGGCAGTTGGGCGGTGGGATGCCTTCCTCTGATAACGTGGCGTAGTGGAGTATGTGCTTATGGCCCCTCAGAAGTTTTCGGGGTGAGGGGAGGCACAGCAGCCTGTTAACACAGGTGGGTGCCTCGGCTTCTTTCAGGGTTAGAGGCAGGGTCATTCTGGGGAAACAGCACGGCGTGGTTTGTCCTGGGGCCCTTGTTTAGAGCGGGCCCTGACTTCCATATGAAGGGGGTAATGTCTCAAACTTTTGACGTCGGTTCTGTGTACCTCTCCTCAGAGGAAGGAAATTTCAGGTTGGATGATGTTTGCTCTTAATGTTTCTTGTGGACCCGAACATCTCCTAAACTGATGCTGTAAGAATATAGTGCAGAAAGCATCAAAGGAACACAAGGCAAAGCACGATTTAACTTTTTGCATTGTTTTATTTTTGTGGAAGCTGCTTATGTTTCTGAAATCTTACAAGGGGAAGTACAACCTTGATAGGGGTTCTAAATGTACAATACAGTGACTCACATAATATGCTAGCATGTGTTCTTGAGTTTTGCTCACAAGTACTTGAAGCTGGCTTTTATTTTAAGTGATACGTTTGTGTGTAAAGATAAGTAAAATAAGATTATTTTTAAAAATTACAAGAAAAAAGGAAGTGAGGGTTTTAATTAGAAATACCTTTGTGCAGGACTAAAACTACTGTACTGTTTGCAGACAGCTGAGTGCTGCAAGATTTGCATTGTATTAATGTTGCAGGGAGTTTCGTAGTATATGCCGTATAGCTAAACCAGACTGGATCCTTCTAATCCAGAGTTAAGAAGCTGTTGAATTGCAGCTTTCCTCGTGCTGCCCTTCTCCTCCCAGAGCTACAGTTTCAGGCAAACTTCTTAAACAACTGACCAATTTCTCATTCTCCTCGACATTGATTTTGCTAGATTGCTCGTCTGCAGTACTCTATTCACTACAAACATTGTAGTAGACCTCTTAAATAACTTCTTTCTGTTCCTAAAATCTAAAATAGCTTCAGAAAGGTACAGGAAACTGAAGCACTTTAATGTGTAGTTGAAGAGATGAAACAAACCTAGTATGGGAAAAACAAATGTCCTAAAATGTGTTTATAGATTTAAAATTTCGCTTGTGAGAGAAACAGTTAAAGCTCTTCTTTTTCATTTGTTTTCCAGAAAGTGTTAGGCTTTTGGTTGGTACTGTGCCTAGTGCTGTACATCTTTGGAATCCTCGGACTGTTGCATGGAAAGGTTATCCTCTATGTTATCAATAGCAGTACTGCAGAAGAAGTTACCGTCTTCTTTGAAGGTGGTGAAGTGATGCTTTATGTGTCTTCTGGCAAGGCATTTTAAAATGATTTTTCACTATTTTGCTGTTTTGTATGGAACTTTTAGTACCTGTAGTTTGGTAGTCGTCTTCATATCTTTCGTCATATTCTGTGGATACGGATAAAGTCCACGTCTATAGAAAGATGCTTTAAACTTGAGAATGAATTTTGTCACTATTTTTCAGTTGTTCAATGCTCTTATGTATGAAGTTCTGTGTTATGAGCTTTTATTTTTAGATTTTATAAATTCTGTGGTTTTAATACAAAAAAGCTTATGAGGAAGGTATGTTTTTCTGCTGGGATCTCATTAAATCTTAAGATATGGAACAAATGCCTCAAATACATATGTTTTCTTATAGTGTTCTGAGCAGTAGCTCAGTTGGTTTAATATTTCCCCCCTCCCCTCTTAAAAAAAGGTGTGAAAACTAGTGGGCTAACTTCTTCTAGGACCAGTGTTTGAATCATTATTTATACAAGAATTGCCTAAATGTTTACTGAACTTGGAATGAGGTTTTATATATACACCCATGGATGCATTTGTATATTTCACATGCCTTGGAATGAAATTTTTTCTGTTACTTTTTCTTGCAACTGTGTCAGATGTCTTAAATGTTATGTGAATGCTTTATCTTATGGAAAACTATTTACAGTTACTTCCACTAGAGTCACTTTCTTCTCACTGCTCACTTTCCCAATTGCTTGTTCAGCCCATATGTCAGTTTATCATCTACTCAGTTGTATTCCTACATCTATTTATGGGCTTGTTCTGTTGAAAAGGTACTGAAGTAAAAGGAAAAGTACAAATTGCGGTCTGCTGCCAGGAAAATACAATGTGTGAGAGGCATCTAAAGTACCTTGCTTGTGTAGAAAAAGAGCATGTAGCTGTATATCTATTGACCCAATAACACAGATTTATTCTAGCATCTATAAAAACTATATTTTTGTGTGGTGATTAGAGAATCCTGCTGAAGCTTGAGCTAGAATGCTCAATTGAGGGAAGATGTGTTTATGAAATCAGTCTATTTCTAGCCTTTAAATTTAATTTATTCCATTATATGCTTTTCTAAAGGTTTTTCTAAAACAGGAAATTGCAGTGATTTAATTAAGAGAGATGGATGTGACATTGCTGTACCTAAACCATGACTTTGTGAACAATATCACTGATCTGTGTTGGTTTTATATTTTGTTTTCCTGTCTCTAGGAAGAAGCAGACATATTTAAGCTGTGCAAAATACTGTTGGCCTGGATTGTCTAACTTTCATCATATCTGTAAATTGGTGCATCATTTTGTACAAATCTGACTGCAGGTCATTTGGAATAAAAATACTGGATTCTTAACATTATTCATGTATAACAATATTTTAACCTTGTAATTCTGTGCACTTCAATGTGCTATACCAACAGCAGGAGAATCTTTTCTGGAAAATTTCTCAGCGCCATCCTCAGCTGAATTTGAGCATATAGTTTGTAAGCCAAATGGAAAATGCTTGTTGATGCGTGGAATTTGGTGATTTTTTTTTTAAATCATTAAATAAGTGAGCTTCTTTCATTTAAAATTATTTTCAATCAATGTGTGACAAAGAAATACTTAAAATTCGTAGGAACTCAACAAAAATACAAGTGCAGTCTAATATATTGTCCAACACTAAAAATTTAACACACAAAAGTACTTTCCCTTAAGTGCCTTAATATTTGTGTCAAGTTGACAGTTCCTAAACTTCTGTTTCCTAATTGTTTGAAGTAATATTTTGTTTTATTGGGGTTTTTTGTTGTTTCTTATAAATAAGCTCATATACTTAGTGTGTTGTTGTTTCTTATAGATAAGCTAAGAAACTTAGTGTGAGCGAGATTTTTGAAAGGCAATGTATATTTTGGCTGTCTTCCAAGTAGAGAAAGCAGTAGACCCAAGTTGTTTTTCTCTTCCATGGTTCCTCATCTTAACTTTTAGTGTTCAACAAATAAAAATTTCAGCGATGTTTGCAGAATGAATGTAATTCTACTCATGTTGGGAGATGGTGGTTTTGTGTGACTGATCTGTGTGCTGCATTAATATACATGTGATCCAGATCAGGTGTGGATTTGCAAGTACATTTCTGTTGAATTAGCTAAAGCACATAAAACTGAATTTTTGCCAACTGCAGGAGAACAGGCAGTACCTCATTTAGTAGAAAGCCTTCTGGTATGAGGTTAACTCATCAGGTTTTGTGAATACATTCAAACTAGCAGCATGAGTTTATAGGATTAGCACATTGTCTTGTGGATTATCACATTCTTCACCTAATATAGCAACTTCAGTGTTCAGGTTCTTAGTATCTTGAATGAAAAAGGCAATAGATATGTCTGAAACATTCTTTAGGAGAGGCTTCTGGGATCCAGGAGGTCACAGACCATATATTTGACAACTGTAATTATGTGTCTTCTTTCTGGATAATCATGTTTGCAGATTTAAGTTCAGTGGATACCTTTATACTCATGACCAACAGATCCACTTTTCCATTCCTGAATAGATCCTTGTGATTCATACTGGAACATTGGCAGGTCGTGTTCTTAAAGATACCTGTGTTTTAACTTAGAACAGAGTACTGCTCTTAATCTTTTCCATTGCACTTTTTCCTGTTCCTTAAGGCAGTACTTAGAACAATTCTATTCAGTTGCTCTTTTAAATCTTCACATCTTGGGCATCTTTTTCTGGCTGCTTTGCTTTTGTTACAGAACTGCATCTTTCTGTCTGCTCAGTCAACTGACTCCCACTGCATATGCATCTTTTCAATAGCATGATCCTCACGGTCCTTGGCAATACCTGCGTTCCTCCAGACCTGACTGCACGTTGGACTAAAAAAATATATATATGCTGTTTGTACCATTACTTCTCTTGCCTTTCCTCCAGAGTATTCTCTTTCTTCACACTTGCAGACAATTTAGAAGTCTGAACTTACGGGAGCTCTCAAAAAAGCCTTATTCTCACAAACAAGTATTGCATATTTCAGAGATGTTGACCTCATCTTTATAAGTTATGCCAGCCTAGTCTGATACATTTCTGACAAAATATTTCCTGTCTCGCCTTCAGAGAGAACTATCTATAGATATTTACAAAGTTCACCTCTTATTTAAAAGCTGTTTTGTGATGCCTAAAAAAAGTGTTTAATGTTTGGGTTTGGTTTTTTGGGGGTTTGGTGTGGTTTTTTTTTTGCTTGTTGGTCTTTTCTGTCTGGCCCCTTCCTGCCCCAACTTTCTGCCTGTCTCCTTAGATTTAGCAGGAGTTTTGAACTAGGAGCTCTCTTCCATTTTAGTATGGTACAGTTGGACTCTGGCAATCAGGATGTTTTTATGTGGACTTTTGTATCTGACTTTGTAGTTAAGTCAATGAAATCCTCAAGTCTTTGTACTAAATATAACAATAATTTCAGAGAACAAAGTCAAAATTACTAGATTCCCACAGTGTAATAATCCGCCTTGCTTCCGTGAAAGGAAGCTCAAGGATGTACAGAAAACACAGCCATTCAGTTATGGATGTGTTTGTATAATTGCAGTTTGGATTCTTTTATGCTTGTCTCTTTCTATTTGAATGTTGATGTAATAATTTACAACATCATAATATTGGTCTTTAATGTGTGTATAGACTTCTTCACTACAATACAAATTATCTTTAGTAATTTCAGGTCACCCGTTGCATTATTATTTTAAATCTTCATTTTGGAAGCTTCTTTATAAAATCACCATTTATGATTGTATCATGATTTAAATTCTTTAACATTCTCAGTAAAAAATTTACTTCAGTACATGTTGTTTGAGAATGGGCTAAAGGGAAACTGTACATTTTGTACTATGTCATGATAACAGTAACGGCCACTTTGCTTTTTTGTCTCTCGATTAAAAAGTGTAGTTATGTATATATAGAAGTTAGTTTAACATATCTTTTGTATCAGGCATTAAGGTTTTTTTTTATTTTAAGATTTAAACAACAAAAATTTTAAACTTAAAAGATGATTTTTTCTTCAAGTTGTCTTTTAAAAACAATGTAATGCTGCTTTTCTTTTTTTTCCCCTCCTGAATTAGAGACCAAAAAAGCCCTGGTAAGGTCTTTTCTTGGTAAGCTGTTCACTCCCAGCACCAGTGGTGCCTCAGGACTACACATAAGATCTGTAATACACTGACTTAATTAGTTTCTTCCTACTTTTTCTGGCAGCACAGTTTACTGTATCATCATCGTGCTGACAGTTTACTTCAGTCCTATAGATTATATTACTGAAATGTGTTTAAGCTAACCTCCTTTTGTGAAGTTATTTTTAACTCACTTCAGAACTAAAATTTACAGTATAGATCCTTGCATAGTTGTGTTGGCACAACTTGAACTTGGGCTTTGTGCTATAGACTTAGGCTACGCTGATTTATATAATCATATTACCAAAGTGAATTGTTCTTTTGCTGCCACATTTTACCCTTTGGTCCTCTGAGAAGGAAGAACTGAGTAGTCGGCACATCCTAAAGTCTGGCTGAATATTTTGAGACCAAGCCATGAGTCCAGCTTCAGCGGGCATGAAATTCTGAAGTGAGTTTTGCTGCTGAGCTTGATGGATGTCTGCAGTGTTTCCTGTAATATGCTATCAAGCAAATGTCGAGGTAGAAAACTGGAAGTAGAAAAGAGATATTTAAGACATTCTGTTAAGTGTGAAGTTTTTCTGCCATGGAAACGCTGAAATAAAGATCTGAACTGACTTGATAATTAGCTGTTAAAAGGTTTTTTCCAAGATGTGTATGGGAGAACCTGTATTGATGAAAACGTGCTATTCTGAGGCTGACTCTTAGTCATTGTCCAGCTTTACTGAGGTCAGCTGTTCTATTTATTGCCCTTGTTTGCTCAGTGTCCTACTGTTACCTCAGGCTTTGTGTAAATTACTGTTTTGTTATTGTGCAAATGGAACTTAATTGGCTTCACCTGAGAGATTCTGTATCCAAAAAGAAGTATTTAAGTTGGTAAGGTATACAGAGTGCAGTTGGAAAAATCAAACTTCGAACTTGTGAGAGCAAGAAGTTTTGAGTGTACTATTTGGAAAAATGCAGAGTTTTTGAAGTGGCTCAATTTAGTGACCTTTCTGAGCAGAAGGATAATTAAGATATTGAAATTTATTAGATGCTTAAGATAAAAATAAACTCTTTTTGCTGAGACACTTTTGTGTTCTAGGAATGTATGCTTTTGCAATAAAAGATTTGAACTCATTTCTTCTTAATGCTAAACATATTTTGTTCTCCTTGTCCATTGAGTAGGAGCAGACAAGACAAAAATAAGATTACTTAATGAGAATCAGGGTGGGAAATGAAGGAATGATATGATGTCATAGACTAATTGTCCATGTTTGTGGCTGTCTGCTCATAACCCTTTCACAGTGTAGCTGTAAGAAGTGTTAAGAGTTGGGGATTTGGAAGATGCTTCGCATTATCATGGCTTTGCCTTTGGAATTTGCAAAGCTGTGGAGCCAGCTTCAAAATCTCTGGAATTACCTATAGCTTGAATATGTAACAGGAGGTGAAGCATCATGTATCTGTTTATGCTGTCCAAGCAAAATGGCCTAAAAATCACCTAGCGTCACAGATACCCATATGCGTTATTCCTTGCTTTGAAGGTATGTTATCTGTTGAGGTCAAATTTTGACTTTCTGTTTCATTTTGGTTTAATGGATGACTAGCCCCTTCCTTGACAACCATATTTCTGTGTAATTTTAAAAAAAATTCTCTTGCTATTATTCTTTCAGGATCTCAACTGATGGGGGTAACTGACATAGAGCATTTAAGAACCAATTCTTTAAATAAGAGATTTATGTTGTTAAACATATGATAGACAAATAAATTGCTTTCCTTTTCCTGGATTTGGTAATTGAAGGGTCATTGAAGCTCTGAGTAATACAAATTCTTGTCTGTTTAGGTATCAACTTAATAAATCAAGTAGTAGTGTTGACATATCTATTTGTTTGAGTGCTATGTATATATATTTAGAGATGCATGTAAAGTGCAATATTATATGTACGTATATAAATTGATATTGAAATTAGAAAATACTTTTCGTAAAGCTACTTATTTAAAGGAATCAACACCATTCAAATATACACTGCTTCAATTTATGAAAGAAACTGTACCTCATTACTTTTTAATATATGCTTTTTAGAAATGTAGTATTGCATTTGAAGTGTGTAATATACTTAGCAAAGGTACCTGATTAAATCTTTAGTGAAATATAACAGTATCTGGGCAACCAGAATGGACAGGAAGTCTTTAATATCATTGCTCTAAACAGATTACTTTTAAAGAAGAAATCGATATACTGTAATGAAAATTCCTGTTGAAGCTGTGAAGCAGGTTTATAATTCTTAATATCTTCTAGAATTTAATATGGTCTCTTTCTTCAGATGAAAATACTGTTGGAATCAAATGGCTACCTACGTTCCAGCTTCTCTTTGCAAAGCTGATAAAATAATTTCTTACATACAATTACATGTTGGGGTTTTAAATGAATGAAGCTGTTGTAGTTGTTTGACTCATAATATGAGTTGTTACCCATCATGATCGTAAGGATGTTCTGAATCTCTGGGGCTTTTTTAATAGTTTCTGGTAAAACTCAAGAGGTTCCTCAGGACTCAGTGTTGGGGCCAGTTCTCTTTAATATCATCATCAATGATCTGGACAAGGGGATCGAGTGCACCCTCAGTAAGTTTGCAGATGACACCAAGTTGGGCGGGTGTGTTGATCTGCTTGAGGGTAGGAAGGCTCTGCAGAGGGATCTGGACAGACTGGATAGATGGGCCGAGGCCAATTGGATGAGGTTCAACAAAGCCAAGTGCCGGGTCCTGCACTTGGGTCACAACAACCCCATGCAATGCTACAGGCTTGGGGACGAGTGGCTGGAAAGCTGCCTGGCGGAAAAGGACCTGGGGGTGTTGATTGACAGCCAGCTGAAGATGAGCCAGCAGTGTGCCCAGGTGGCCAAGAAGGCCAACACCATCCTGGCCTGTATCAGAAACAGTGTGGCCAGCAGGAGTAGGGAGGTGATCGTGCCCCTGTACTCGGTGCTGGTGAGGCCACACGTCGAATGCTGTGTTCAGTTTTGGGCCCCTCACTCCAAGAAGGACATTGAGGTGCTGGAGCGTGTCCAGAGAAGGGCGACGAAGCTGGTGAGGGGTCTGGAGCATGCGTCTTATGAGGAGCGGCTGAGGGAGCTGGGGTTGTTTAGCCTGAAGGAGAGGAGGCTGAAGGGAGACCTTATCGCTCTCTACAACTACCTGCAAGGGCGTTGTAGCAAGGTGGGTGTTGGTCTCTTCTCCCCAGTGATAGGACAAGAGGAAATGGCCTCAAGTTGTGCCAGGGGAGGTTTAGGCTGGATATTAGGAAAAACTTCTTCACTGAAAGGGTTGTTAGACATTGGAACAGGCTGCCCAGGGAAGTTGTTGAGTCACCATTCCTGGAGGTATTTAAAGGACTTGTATAGGTGGCACTTAGGGACATGGCTTAGTGGTGGACTTGGCAGTGCTAGGTTAATGGTTGGACTTGGTCTTAAAGGGTCTTTTCCAACCTAAATGATTCTATGATGCTGTACTTTCTAAATCCCTATCGGAATGCTGGAAATAAGCAGTGCATGTTGTCTAATACTGTAGTGACATAAGCAGTTGAGCCATTCTAGAAGCTCTGTGTTACTAAAAAGGGGAGTGCTCTCACAGCATCTGGCTGAATGGTTTTGCCCTCTCCCTGGCACTTTTAAATGCTTAATTCTGTTTTGTGCTGGTTTAATAGTCATATTGGCTTTCCTGTTCAGACTTAGTTCGCTGCTAGAGCGGTCAGTTTAACTGGTATTTCATAATGGTCTGGTGAGGACCTGATTACAGGCATCATCGAGGAGCAGAGATACATGACCTGTGCAAATGGAGTACTGGAAATGCATATCAGCGGATGGAGGGGAAAGTGGGTGCAGAATAGGATTCTTTTTGCATTTTCTGTGTCACAATTCACTGTAAAATCAGCTTAGGAATAATGTGAAATTGTGTTCACCTGTGAGGTCCAGTTGATAGACATGTAAAACTATTCAACACCCACTTCTTTTAAAACCTCATTGCTGGAATAGGAGATAGTGCCAGTCTTTCTCAATGAGTGTATTGATTAGGGCACTTGATCAGAAAATAGAGGTCAGAGTTTGTTTTCATTCCAAGTCCAAGGAGTCTCAGGCCTATGTTCCTTATTCTTCCGAATGCTATTCTAACTTATACGTTGTAGGCTTGACTAGGAAGAATCCTCTTCTACCTAGCACTTTGTGAAGAATGCAAGATGGTAGTGGATGAGAAGCATAGCTGCCAGCTCAGTGTCCGAACAGTCGAGAGGAGAATGGAGACAGTCTCTAGTTAAAACAGTAAAGTTGTACTAATATTATAAACAGAATACAGTGTGAATGTAGTATTGGAGTGCAATTTTAAAACTTGCTATGACTGGAGATAAATGTCTTGTAATAACAAAGTTGGAAGTAAACAAGAGTACTTATAGATTTTATTTAATTAAAAGTAATTTTGAATGCTCAGTGATTTCAGAATCTACCAGCCATGTACTGTATAAGAGTGGACTAAAAATAAGCTGCTAAGTCTCATTTAAGTGTTGTCTGTATTCTTGATGCATTAAATATTTCTTGAAGCATTTTGAAAGTGGATTTCTCAGCTGTATGCAGATTCAGTTACTGATCCTTAATAAATCCGGTAAACTCTTAGCAAAACCATTATATGCTTTCTAAAGCTCTTAAAGACGTTGACAGGGATTCCTTCTAATATGCTTTAGTGCCTCAGTGTTTGCTAGCAAAGGCTGTAATTTAATTCCTATATGAAAGACTACTTAGATTATTTTCTCTGTCTGCTGTTCTGGAACATAGGGCCTTTTGGGGTTGGATTAGATCGGACTTTGACAACATACCTGTTTGAGGCCTAACAAGCTGCTACTTATGTAGGTATCTATTTTTTTCCTTGCTTCTGGGCTTGTTGGGTGCGACTGCCTGTTTGAATGCGTTGAAATTTTTATATACTTTAAAGCTTTCTCAGTTTAATACAAAAGTCTGTTTAAACAACAACAAAAAAGCCAGATTTTTGTTGTAGTACTGTTAACCACAAATAATATTCTGCTTGTAGGTAGCTTTGCACGTAACAAGAGAATACAGTTGAGTATACACATGAATTTTCTTTCCTGGTTCAAATACAAATAAGAGTTCCAAAAATGTTTGCTTTTGAAAAAGATCAGTCTGGATAGCTAGATCTTTTAATTTAACATTTCAATCTGTGTCACTTTGTAAGTCCTTACAGTTTTTTGGTGGAGGTGGAGACCTTTTTATAGTGAATTTAGGTCAATTATCAGTATGCTTATTCTACTTACTTCTGTGGGTCTTAGTTCTTGAGCTACAAGATGAAAAAAACACACTTTTTAAGTTAGGTGTGGATGAGGACTGAGGATTTTATGAACTAAAGTTTATTGCGCTAATTTTACAATAATGGCTAACTTTTAGTATAACTGTGTTTGCCCTGGTATAAACTTTCACAGTACCCATTTATCTCATTTGCAAATAGTGCCTTGGTGTTACATGACAAGCAGAGGTTTGAATAAAATCAGATGAGGTTTTCATGAGACCTTTTTCCTATTTTGATAGGAATGCATGCACCTTGATTTTTGATTTTTCCCAACTCTTTGTACAGTTGCATAGTAATATGAGGTAGCAGGGACAGTTGGATCTGTCACAACTGTAGATAATACAACAGTAGTGTTGTTCTGAATTGCAAGTGGAGCCTGAGAGGAAAATATGCTGTGAATTCCAAGTTCTTTTGTTGTATCTGTCCACCAGAATACCCTGCATAAAGTATGCCTCTGTTGCAGTTGGGAATTTTTTGTAAAATATATTTGATTGTGATTAATGATAGTCTGCTTAGTAGTAGAAGTTCTCTCTGGTATCTCAGTCACTGAACCTACCATCTTTGCACACCATATTTATAGCTCAGTGAACAGTAAAAGGCCATGGAGGCCAACAACACTGTCAAGAAAAATGTCAGGGCACTCTGGATTTCTAGAGGTTTATTAGATATGTGTTTGGAGGTCTGGATGAGGCATGCTGTACTCTGTTAGCAGAAATTGACAGTGCCTGTCATGCTAAACATTGTAAGAGCAAAGGAGGTGGTTCTTTCCGTTGGAGCACTCAGCATTTATCTCATGTGTAGTGTGGTCATACACAATATCGACTCAAACTCGTGTTCTAGAAACTCTTTAATCATGTTCTTTCATACCATGATTTCAAATTATGTTGAGGTGTTTTCTGAGCATACTACTATGTATGGAAGAAGGTAACCACTTTAATTTTTTTAAGTAACAAATTTAAAACTTATTTTAATTTTGAAGAGAAGATCAGTTATTTGCTATTAGTGAAGTTCCATTAGAAACACTTAACAAGTTTCTGGACTTTTGAATTTTGAGGAGATTCACAAATCTTTTAAGAGGATAGTAGTGTGGAGGCTGGCCTTTGATACATTTTAAGTAGTCCACTGATACTCTTACCAAGCTGCTGTCGGCATTGACATGTTAGATGAACCTGGAGACACAAACATTTTAGCTGCTGGTGATGTGGCATATAATTGTCAGGCAGCAAGCATGATTACTATGTGGTTTTCATCTCTAAATGTGCATCCGTTCCCTTATTTGATTTCTGGCGTAAGTAAGATGTGAATAAAAGTTACCTTAAGGTTTGCAAAATGGAGTGTGTGCTCTGCTTGTTTCACCAAAAGCTTTATTTTTCAGAATTCATTGAGTTCCAAATGTTACACTAAATATAAAACCATACTTTTTCTTTGTTGTTTCAATACTAAACTAATTAATACAGTCTTTATCACTTGCTTATGTGTTTACTGTAGTGATAGCCTAGGTATCTAAGAAACTTAAAGCAGTTTATTGGAGGTCTAGACCTGAATAAACACACAGGATGCTAATGGGAGTTAATACACAATTGCTTCTTGAGGTAACGTTTTATATTAATGGTTTTCTTAAATGATGTTTTAGCTATAATATATTGACTGTTTTGTTGTGTACTATTGATTTCAAACATCTAAGAGCAATACTGAAGACCTAGGAAAGAAAGAAATAGTAGTCATTAATTCTTAATTTGTTAGGGTATTTACAAAAGTGACAGTGGCTTATAGGTTTAAATGGTGCTTCTTCTGTAGAACTAAGCCAGCATGCAGCTACTAAAACCTTGAGAAATATCTCAGATCTTTTATCTGAGTCAGTGTCATAATTTTAGAATCTGTCACTCCTGTGGTTTCAACCAGTGATGTAATCTGTGATTCACACTCTTACTACACGGCTAAGTTACTGAAACATTTTCTTCAGCTATTGTTCACACAGCTTCTTTCTTAACTCATTCAAAGTTTCCTGACACATTCAAATTCCAGTAGCTATGGAAATTCCAAGACTAGTGCCACCTTATAAGTAATGAGTACTGTCAACCTTTGGTTGACTATGTGAAAAGACAAAGGGGACAAAAGACAAAAAAAAAAAAAAAAAATTTTGCAGGGAGATAGAGCAATGTGGGCACTGGTGTCAGAGAATGTTTCCAGTAGTGGTCAACCTGTCTAGTGGATGTGTAACAACAACTTTCCACTATGGGTTTCTTATACTAGCCTTGATGTAGTTTGAATATGGTAACAATGATTAGCAGCTTGAATTCTAATGTCTCATGTCTGGTTATGTGTCATGAGGTGATAAATTTAAGAGATTATACTTCCAAGCTATCTGCTTGCCATGTGCTTTTGTAAGAGATTACTGGCCCCATAGCAGAAACAGTAGAAATCACTGGGCATTTAGCTTGTGCTGTGACCAGTGGCAGCTGAGGAACAGGCACTATTCATCTTGTGCCTTCTACTGTGAAATACTAATGTCTGACAGAAGACTGAATAGGAGACTTGTGGGGAGAGGGCTTTACAGTAGGTGAATCCAACAATTTATGGGTCAACGTGTTTTATTTTAAATTTCGTATGTCTCTATGTTTAAGTTAATCTGGTGCAAGTCTCCTGTTTTACAGTCTGAAAAGCTGACAAGCATCCACTGGAAGTTTTATATTAATTACTCTTGTCCACACTTGAACTCTCTTCTGGCAGCATACAAGACTATTCCACTTGTTTGTGGGTTCTGTTCCTTTGTCCAACTTAGTTGGTGGTTCAAAGCCAGCCCTGTTCTATGCTTCAGTTTTTATCTAACTCTTCTTTTAATCTAGGGGTTTTTTTCCCAAAAAATGTAGTCTACAGTTTTTTCTATGTTAGTGTCGCGAGGAGTATATTTGTACTATTAGGAATTGTTGTACTTCACAGTTGGTTTCCTCCAAAGAGGGATACTGTGAACTTGAAGTTTCCATTGCTTTTTATTTTGCTATTTGATTAGTTTCTACAGTAAGCAATCAGCAAATGCTTCACGAGTTAGAAATGTTACTGTTAAGATCTCAGCACTTACAAACAGCAGTTTCTGTGCTTGGGTGCATAAAACATTTGTTCCAGAAATTTGTGGTCCTGGAATGCTTGCTATGTAGGCAGTGTGTGGGATATTAAATCATGAGACAGTATGAGTAGTTTAAAGTAACATTTTTGCTGACCTGTTATTTTTAATCAAATTATAAAATATTTATCTCAATTCTTTTTAAACACACAGAAAGAATATTGAATCTGTCTAAAATTGTTTGCTACAATTTCATAGTAGTGAGTCATAGGATGATAGAATCATTTAGGTTGGAAAAGACCCTTAAGATCATCGCATCCAACCGAGTCTGACTTTTTAATATTTTTCTAGTAAGTCCTTGTGTAACTGGCCAAATATCAGCTTGGAGAATCGAGTACTGCTTTAGCTGTTTCTTAAATTAATTTGAGCTTTGCTAACCCTACTCAGTTCCTTCAGAGTACTATACGTGAGGTTGACCTGTTAAATTGTTTTTTGGTTGTTTTTTTGAACATGAAAATCCTTTGATTTTTCTCTCTGTTTCCAAAATTGAAAGTTGGCTTTGGAAGAAAATTACAATACAAATTCAGTCCCTCTTATTTGGCTGAGTTTCAGATCAACTGTGCCATGGATGGTGCAGCAGTCATAGGCCTGGGTTTATGTGCTAGGTATGAATTCACTGAGTGCTATCATAACTCATGCTGAATCCAGGTAAACGACTGCTTTGGATAGCACCAATACTAGCTGTGGAAGTATTGAGCCTGATTACTAAACTTTGAGGCAGAAGACCCTTCAGATTATAGTAGAATCTATGGGGGAAAACGTGATTCTGCTGTTTCCTGTGTTAAATTGTCCTGATTAAGTTGGACATGCTTTGCTTTTGCACTTTGTCAGTCTGCATGATGAAGCATAAGGACCTACCTGCTTTCTGGCAAGCAGGTGTAATAAGAGTATTAGACTTAGCTGAAGCTTATATTCATACTGAACTCTGTGAATAAAAGTTTTAAAATTCTGTTCTTTAAATTGGATTTTCATAGGATGTGTTGCCCTTTTTTTTGTGAGGAGCACATGAAGGACACAAAGTGTGCAAGAGAGGTGAAAATACTCATCGGTTATTAAAACTTTCCTTTGTCAAGGTTATGACCTAATGGTTAGCTTAGACTTTTATTTAAAACTAAGCAAACAAAAAATGCCCACCATTCTTTCAAATTTGGAACTGGTATGCTGCTGTTTTTCTATTCTGAGCAGAACTGTCATGTCTTTTTATTAATATTTTTTGTTATGCATAAATAGTAACTGAGCCAATAAGATTGTCTTTTCAAATTATTGGCAGTAGTGAAGCTGAAATCAAGTATCACACTTAAGTAGTAGGCAATAAATAGCAACCTTTATTAGATGATTGAGGAATATACAATCAAGTCTGTCTATATTTGGGTAGGGTTTGGTTGTGACAGTACAGCTAGCTCTGACATCTTATATGCAGCTGTCACATGAAATATTTAATACTGCTTGCTCGTGTCTAAAACTTTCTAAAACAGAATTAGTTCTCATTTTGCTGTATGGACAACTCATTCACACTGAGATAAAGGAGGAAATTTTACAAATGCATCCATCAGAAAACTTGTCTGAGCTCTGCATTCAGGAGTGCAAAAATAATGAATCTCCTTTCAGTATGGGACAGAAAGGTGCAATTTTCTTACATACTTTGCAAAGATTATTCGGCAAGCTGCAGGCATTTTATCATGCAGTTAAAGAAAAACCCCAAGCTAAACACAACTGTTTCTATTTTCCATTAAATAAAATAGGGGAATGCATCTTCCAGGAACTCAGTGTTGATGTTAGGTACTCTGTAATAAATGACTTAATTTTTTTCATATGTATTATGAGTATTCGTGGTTATGTTACTGAGAAGGCTTTTATGAGAATTCTGGGTATTTGGTACACATGATTTCTAATACCATAGAGAAACACGCATATCTGACTCAGGAAAAACTGAGTAGAAAGTGTATTACAAAATAATTAAATTTTGATACTGTGACTAGCTAGCCCTGACACTGACCTGCTCGATTAGTCAAATGTGGTAATTTTTTAACAGAAAGAGCACTTCAAAAGGTTATGTGAATTAAATGCTGTAATAATACTTCTTAATATCTCCAAAATTGCTGTTGAATGCAGGCCTATATACTTCCTTAAAATTGTTTGAATAAAAATATTAACCCAAAGCAAGTTATAGTAATTTCATTAATAAAGCTAATTTTTAAACTTTTGTCACCTATTTGTGCTTAAGTGCATAACTAGGTATTTACAGGTTAAGTGTTAATTTGGGTTATGTATGTTTCGGGAGTCACAGTAACAAATGACTTTTGTACTGGTCTCTCTGTTTTCTGTTTATATTAATATACTGATATTGAACTTCCATCGCAGCTCAACATCTGAGAACTATTGCTGCTCTATAAAGAAACTGTCAGGTTTATTAAAAATAAGTCTTTTACTTGGACATTAGCTAAAGATGGCATTAAGCAATCTTAGACTGATGTTGACAGGCCTCCTCTATTCGTTAGCTACTTTAGTTCTGCAGCACACGAGCTCCTGTTGGTGCTAACACACATTCTGCTGTGTGTTGGCGGAAGGGAAGTCTAGCCACATCAGTAGCAGTGCTGGGGAGGAGGCAGGACAACTTTTGGCAGCCAGTCTTAAATTGGTTTGAGCCTGTCATGAAGCTACATACTTGGTTTAGTAGGAGGAATATCCCAAAGGCATCACTATACAGTAGTCAAAGTATAGAAATATTTTGTTTTACTGACATGAAATAATATTTTAAGTTGGAAGAAACCTTTAGAGGTCATCTAGCTCAACCCTTGCCTCAAAACCAGGCTAACATCAAAATAGACAAGGTAGCTCAGAGCCATGTCCAGTTTAATCTTGAAGATCTCCAAGACTGAGTTTCTACTTCCTCTATGCGCAATTGGTTCCTGTGCTTAACCTCTTCCATGGGGATAAGTTCCCTGCCCCTCCCTTATATCTCTGTGAAACTGCCCGTGCTGCAGCTTCTTGATTGCCTCACATCTTTGTTGTGTACCTCTGAGAAGTTTGCTTCTGTCTTCAGGTGTCTTAAGTGGGTTTTATGGAGAGGACAGCAATTAGACACACGCCTCACCCCACTTCACCTTTCCCACCCCCCCCTCCGCCCCGCCCCGGTAGTCTTTCCAGGATTAAAAAACTCAGTTCTGTGTAGCTTTTCCGTGTATGCCATGTGCACCAGCCCCCTAATCAACTAAGTAACCTTCTACTGGTTTTTGTCTAGTTTATCAGTATCTCATTTACTGGATGCTGAGGCAGGGAACAGTATGCAGTGCTCAGATACAGCATCATGAATGCTTACTGCTGGGGAATAACAGCTTATTTTGGCTTGTTGACTCCAGTTTTGCCAGTGCAGCAGTGGTAGCTGTTGGCTGGGGTCAACCCAAACACCCACACAGCTCCTTGATTCGTCTGCTCTCCCTTGGGATAAGGAGAGAATAGAAGGAAGGTGAGAAGACTTGTGGGTCAGGATAATGACATTTTAATAGGGAAAGCAAAAGCTTGCACACACAAGCAAAGCAAAAGGAAGAATTAATTCCCTGCTTCCCATTGGGAGACAGATGTTTGGCTACTTCCTGGAAAGCAGGGCCTCAGCATGCATAATGGTTGTGTGGGAAGAATCATAGAATGATGTACGTTGGAAAAGACCCTTAAGATCAAGTCCAACTGTTAACCTAACACTGCAAAGTCCACCAATAAACCATGTCCCTAAGCACCATGTCTACAAGTCCTTTAAATACCTCCAGGGATGGTGACTCAGCCACTTCCCTGGGCAGTCTGTTTCAATGCTTGATAACCCTTTTGGTGAAGAAATCTTTCCTAATAGCCAGTCTAAACCTCCCCTGGTGCAACTTGAGTCCGTTTCCTCTTGGCCTATCGCTTGTTACTTGTGAAAAGAGACCAGCACCCACCTCGCTGCAACCTCCTTTCAGGTAATTGTAGAGAGCGATAAGGTCTCCTTTCAGCCTCCTCTTCTCCAGGCTGAACAACCCCAGTTCCCTCAGCTGCTCCTCGTAAGACTTGTTCTCTGGACCCTTCACCATAACCACCCTTCCAAAGGTTATGACAAACAAGGCTTAAGACAAACATCGTAACCACAAATGTCTACCCTTCCTCCTTCTTTCCCTGAGCTTTTACTGTTGAGCATGGCATCGTCTTATGGAATATCCCTTTGGTCAACTTGGGTCAGTTGTCCTGGCTATGTCCTTTCTCAACCTCTTGTCCACCCCCAGCCTACTTGCTGGGGGTGGGGACAGAGTGGAAAAGAGAAAAAGCCTTGATGCTGTGCATGCACTTTCCAGCAATAGCAAAACCCCTAGTGTGTTATCAACACTGGTTTAGCCACAAATCCAAAGCACAGCACCATATGGGCTGCTGTGAAGAAAGTTAACTCCATCTCAGCCAGACCCAGTATAGCAGCCTGGTATGTGGTTGACCTTCATTGCCACAAGGGCCTGCTACTGACTTCAGGTTGTTGACCTCACAGTTGTTTTCCACAAGGTTGTTCCCTAACCCGTTAGTCCCAAGTCTATTGTTGCATGGGTTATTCTGTGCCACTTGGAGGACATTTGACTCTGTTCGCTGTCATGAGGTTTCTGTCAGCTCAGTCCTCTAGCTTGTTGAGGACCCTCTGAATAGCACATCTGTTCTCTGACACTGTGACCACTTCCTGGCCTCTCAGGCTGATGTCGCCTGCAGACTTGATGTGGGTGCATTCCATCCTGGCTTTCAGGTCATTGATGAAGATGTTAAACT
Organism: Gavia stellata; assembly: GCF_030936135.1. Lineage (NCBI taxonomy): Eukaryota > Metazoa > Chordata > Aves > Gaviiformes > Gaviidae > Gavia > Gavia stellata. Next base: position 12,592,094 of record NC_082597.1, on the reverse strand, counting down.
GTATTAGCCCAGTATCATCTCCTGAAGATTGCCTCTTCTAACTGGCTTCCAGTTAGATTTTAAACCATTGACAACAAGCCTTTAAGTGTGGCTGTCTAGGCACGTTTTCAGACACTCTGAAGTTGACATTTATCCAGTTTGGTACAAGGATGCTATGGGAGGTGGCATAGGAAGCCTTATTAGAGTCAAAGTAAATGACATCCATTGGTGTCCTTCATCCCTAAAACCAGCTGTTTCCTCACGAAAAGTTACTAAGTTAGGCACAGTTTGCACTTTGTAAATCAATGCTGGCAATTCCCAGTCACCTTCTTTTCGTTCATGTGCCTGGAAATGACTTCCAGGAGTATTTGCTGTATAGTTAGTCTGAGGGTCACAGTAAAGCTGACTGTCGCATAATGCCTCAGATTCCCCTTCTTGCCCTTTTTTGAAGATGAATAAGTATAGCCTTTATCAGTGGCTTCCCGTGGTCATAGTGACCTCTGAAGAGAGTTTTCTTTGATTGTATTGGAATTGGACAACTGGTGATCTGTTTGCATTAGAAACACCTGTAGACTGTGTGAAGATTATCCTCACTTCTGCAAAACCATATTGAAAAAGAGGAAATGTAAGAGGGAGAGTTCAGCACAAGACACAGACAAACCAGGAGTGTGCTATCTAAAGGGATTAGGTCACAGCTCTGTGTTCCACAATTTCTTCAGAGAAAGAAGCAGATTAAAGAAAGTGGGGGTAAAGTGAACTAAGGTTGTTGAGACAGACCTGCTGACAGACATACTAATTGTTTTGTAAGCTTTGTATTTTAACATAGCATGCTTTTTTTTTTAATTTGTTAAGCATTGAGAATGGTAATGGCATGTCTGGCAAACCTCACGCAGTCTGTTCCAACAAGAAGTAGTCTGACAGTGTTGGTTTATTCTTGCAAGGGCTAGAAGATGGTTACAAGAACTAGAACCCTAAGAGTTTGAAGATGTTCATTTGCAGCACTGAATACCATTAATACAGTGTGAAGAACTTACAAAGGAGGGTTTTGGTTAGGTGTTGATTAAAAAGGCAGTTAGAAGAATTGAGCTTCAGACTCTTAAGTTGAACAACTGATCATCTATTTGCATTAGAAACACCAGCAGACTGTGTAAATATTATGCTCACTTCTGTAAAAAGAAAAGCAAAGGCTTTTTAGAGCTGAATGATTTGTTTTTAAAATGTCTTGATTTTGAAACTTCCAGCTTGAGACACTTACATTTTGACATTAAAAATTAATTTATAACAAATGAACTTTTAACTATTGAAGGTTTTTATATTGGTTAGGTATTTGAAGTGTAGAAACTAAATGTATTTTCAAAGATCAATAAAAGTCTACTCTAATGAAGTTTCACAAATTTATTTTTCAGGAGCTGGTGAATCAGGGAAAAGCACAATTGTCAAACAAATGAAGTAAGTATGGTAAAATACTATGGTAGAGAAATATTTTTTTGTTTGAATAGAGAATTTATTTTTTTTCCCTCCGTAGGATTATCCATGAAGCTGGTTATTCAGAGGAAGAATGTAAACAGTACAAAGCTGTTGTCTACAGTAACACCATTCAGTCCATTATTGCTATCATTAGAGCAATGGGGAGGTTGAAGATAGACTTTGGTGATCCAACCAGGGCTGTGAGTATTGAAGTACACACACAGATATACAGCTGAAATATCCATTCATTTTCAATTTTTGTCCATTACTACTTTCTGAAAAAATCTCTTGATATCTAAAAATCTTCTTTGTAGGATACAAAGTTTGATTGTAAACTAAATGCTATTGGTCTTTACACGGCAAGGTGATCTACAGAGCAATCGGCACTGGGTTGATTCACAACAACTATTTGGTTTAGATACAATTCTCCAAATTCTGTCTAAATTTGGAGAACTAAACTTCTGAGCCTTAGCGAGTTTTTGAAAGGCATTAAACTATGCAGTCATGTCTCTATTTGTATGGACTTACGGGCTGTTATGTTCTGCAAGTCATTTAAATTAGACATCTTCATGTTCCTTGAAAAAAACACAGCTTAAATAGGTAGGCATCTAGCTACTGTCTGCACTTCTCTACTAGGTCATAGGCGCAGCGGTGCCTAAAACATTTCCAGCCTCTGAGCTTGATCCTGTTTCATACTGTTTTCCAGTGTGGAGGACTTCCCCCCTCCCCCCAAAGCCATGGTCATAGATAGCCCTGCTGCTGGTATCTCATTTTTTTCATGATACCGTATGGATTAAGGATTTTTCTCAAGAAATAGGAGACCTTTTTCTAAGCTTTTCTGCACGTTTTCTATCTCATTTCATCTAATGTCCCACATACAAATGTCTGATGGGTCTGTTTGCCATTCCACCTATTGAAGCTGGTCTGCAGAATTGATTCTTTTGGCTTATTCTTTCTCCAGTCCTAACCCTATGCTCTTACCTGCGGTGACCCTGATTACATCTATATCTGGTCAGGAGGTTAGAGGCTCTGAATCTCTCTGTGAAATACTTATCTTAAGTGTTTTTGCTTGTCTTCTGGTTACAGGAATCCACTCTGTGCTGCAGTGCTGAAATTGATCACCAAAGTTGTTAGTCTGAATAGCATTGAAACTTAGTTCAGGATGTGTGCCTTTATTTTCTTTCCATAGAAATCAATGTTAGAATATGGAATGCTCACCAGTATGGTTTTTGAAGCAGGAACTAGCCACATTATGGTTGTCTTGCAGGAAAGATGGAGGAAGTTGGTTTTTGTGTTCATGTATAGAAATAAGTAAGTAAGGTAGTCAGAGGGATATTTTGTTGTAATTAAGTTCTTTCCGTCACGTTAAGGTTTAATTACAGTTTGGGAGGAGAGGAGGGTCTTGAAAAATTAGAAATGGTATGTAAATTCTTCATTCATGACAAAGTCTTGTGTTCAAGATCTTATTGTTTGCTTAAAAAGCCATTTATAAATATTAGAGAGTATACCTTCAGTGACCTTCTGAAATGCATTATGTATGGTTGTCATAAGGAAGACAAATGTTCCTAAGATTATATAAAGTGGGTCATAAAGTTGTGTCTGAAATCTAAATCTGATTAGCAGTCGTGAATTATTAATTTCATTTTCTTCTTTGATAGTCATTATTTTTATTTTATGTACATATGTTAATTCTACCTGAAACCTCTTTAATTGTAAACATAACTAGTAAAAGCTTTGTTTTCATTGGTTATTCATCTCTACATTTGTTCTGATGTTTGTTGGTTAGGACTTTCCCTTAACACCAAATTTTTCCAAGGCAGCGACAGTATCTTATTGCATGTTAGTTCAGTATTTGTGCAATGGAGTCCTCTCTGGAGTCTGGCAGTTAATGTTGGAAAGAGGCAGATGGTAGACTCATGTTACTAAATACATAGTAAGGGAAAAACGGAGGAGGAGTAAATTTAGGTGTTAGCAGATAAAATGACTACCAAGATTTTGAAAGCTATTTTATATATGTTATCAATTTGAAGTCATCTGAGTTTGTCGATTTCAGAGAGCTATGTAAATGATGAGGCAAACTTTGTCAGGGATAATCTTAAATTAGCTGTCCATCCCTTTGCACTTAAGCAGATCTTGGTGGTCCAAGTTCTTTTTTCGGAGGAATACTGCTGTGGAACGTCAGTACTATGTTTTTGCCAATTGTAAAGTCAGAAATAGAAAAAGGAAATCAGAGCTTGTTTTATATATCAGTCTCACTTTTTAAAAAAAAGTACGGTTATTCCTCAATTATTATAGTATAGCCTTTTCAATTTTATTCTATTTTGTTGTAATTTTGTTGGGTTTTGGCAAAAAAAAAAAGACTCAGAATTGTAATTCCTCATGAAAACTGTTACATTCAGACTCTCTTCCTTAAATTTCTGGGGGGAATTTGGGAGAGTTTTACTCTAAATGGAATAAGTTTGTTTGGAGAAACATATACTCTCATTTCTGTCATAAGACTAATGGTAAAGCAGTGAGTTGAACGTTTTCTTTTTCAAAGCTGTTGACTCAATGGAGCACAGATTACACCAGCAGCTTCAGTAATGGTCAGTCTCAAGACTGGTGTATCTTTGTCCTACAGGACGTTTCAGTACTAAAGTAGAAACTATGTTTTGAGAGACATTTAGTGAATGTGCTTTGAAGGACTATGGACCACTTTCTGAACATAAGATTTGCTGTAATTAGCTAGAGCGATGGTTAAATTAGTTTCTTTATCTCATTTATGAAGTCTGGTATAAAAATAGTGACACCTAGAGAGGAGCTGCCCCATTCCAGTATAATTAAAGGAAATTATCTAGCATTGGTTAATAACGAGTTGATCAGTGGATACTACCTCACTTGCGGTGCCTGTAGTACTTGCCATCCTTAGAAAAGGGACTATGGGGGTAACAGAGACCACTTTTTATTTTAATGTTTGGGCTTTTGAAAAGCTGAAATGGATTCTCTTTTTCCACCTGCCCTTTCCCTACCCCCCCATTTTAGAGCATGTAGAGATCAGAGCTCCTTGAAACAGAGTAAATTTTGTTTGTTTGAAAGTCAGACCATGTTAGGTATAAAATGGCATCATCATTCATGACAAAATTGACTGTCGGTTTCTAAGCTGCTTCCGTCGTGTCTTAACATATTGACTTCTTCAAGATCTGGTGCTTCTATGAGTTGTAGGTCCTTGGCATTTTTATCCAGAGACAGCATTCAAGACCAGAATTGTTGTTCAGGCTTCTTTTATGCAGGCATATTGCTCAAACTACAGTCAATGAGATCTGACTGTCCAACCCTTTGATCTTTACTGCTCTGGTTAGTGTAATCCACTGAATTTTTATTAGTTGTCTGCAATTTGTCCTGTGCATGTACAGTAATCACTATTCTGTTAATTTGTTTGACAGATGTTTATTTTTAGATTTGCAGCTACTCTAGCTTTCAGAAGACTTTTTGAACTGTATATTGGATACCTGTTGTTCATATGTATAACTAAATATGTATACATATATATAAATCTCTTCAAGTTGCCTTGAGTTGACTGAACTTAAGCTTTTTGTTTTCAAGCTGTGAATATCAGTCTTATTCAATCCATCTGCAAACAATTTCCCTCTTAGCTGTCATAATCTTTGATTATTTAAGTCTGCAGCGGACAATATCTTTAGAACAATCACTACTTTCTGTGCTTATCCTGAAAATGCTTTTTTTTTTTCCACAGCTTATTGTTTGAACAGCAAAGGTGTCAGAACCGGGTTTTTCTGCAGATTTGCATCTGTATCTACACTTGCCGTTTTGTGAGAATAACCTTATATGCTGCTTTTTTTATCCTCTTCTTTCTTGAAATACTCTCAGTTCCCAGCTGATGTGCCTAAGTCTCTCTTTTCTCCTTCCTTCTTTCCAGTATCATCTGTTATCTTTCTTTTCATTATTGGACAAACTGTACATGCTGTGGGTAGTAGTTACAAGCCACAAATACGTTGATTTTTCTTGCTGACGTACCTTGGCATTATATAACATACAGCTAGTAAGCAAGGTCAAGCAGCTACCCACAGCAGAGTACTAATGTGGATCTCTTTCCTCTACCCAGCTGATATCTTCTTTTCCAATGCCTTACAGGTATAACATTTTCAAATTTCTTTCCTCAGTCAAAATTGGATGAAGGTGGCCAACTGGTCAAATTCTGTTAAGGGAGACTGGTGGATTGACATCCTGTATTCCATTAGCCTCACTCACAAAGGCAGTCATTATATATAGTCTTAAAATCCAGTATTTGCTCTCTTAAAAATCTTGATGTTTGCTTGATATGGCATTACCAAGAAAACTTGATCTCTGTAGAATAATTAAAGTAATGGATATTTGTAACTGATTTCTCTGGAAAGGTTTTAAGAAGTATTTTTCTATTTCCTGGTGCATGATTTGGGAAGAAATGATCACTTACCACTTTCAAAGAAAGTTGGTTTCTGAAGCTTAAGTGATTAATGTGTTTTCTTCAGTCAGTCAATATACATCTGCATTTCTGAAGGCTTTGGTATGCATTGTAACCATTCTATTCAGTTTGTGGTATTTGATAAGCAAATAAGGTTAACTTGAGACTTGAGAACAAAATATGTTACTAGTTCGGTTTATAGAAGCTTAGTTCAAGTTATAAACAGATCAGAAGAAGCTTTATCAGCTAATGAGAAATTTGGTTAACTCGTCTTTCTGTTCTTGAAAAATGTGGGAATTAATATCCTATGAAGAACACTGAAATCAATTGTTTTCCTTCACTTTTTTTGGTTTGGTTACATTTATGTTTACCAGGTTAAGAAAGTAACTAATTTGCTGCATATAGTTCTTAGGTGGTAGTACTTTCGTTGTATTTCTCAATGTTTGTCTCTCCACTTTCTGTTTACGTCCTAAAGGATGATGCTCGGCAACTCTTTGTGTTAGCTGGAGCAGCAGAAGAAGGATTTATGACTGCAGAGCTTGCTGGAGTTATCAAGAGACTGTGGAAAGACAGTGGAGTTCAAGCTTGTTTCAATAGATCTAGAGAATACCAGCTTAATGACTCCGCTGCGTAGTAAGTACTATGTGACAAACAAGACTCTCTTTGTCTTGTGAGTAGTAGCTAAAGGAACAGAAGAGAAGTCTCATCTTCTGAGAAATTCTGCTCCCATGTGGATCAAAAATTTAGAATTATTTGGACAAAGATACTGTCTACTTGGGTCAAAATGCTGCAATTAACCTTCAGGGTTGGAGATAATTATGGTGGTATAATTATGAATTTGAGTCATGTTCTGACCAGTTATTTCATCCTCTTGAATCATAGAATAGTTTAGGTTGGAAAAGACCTTTAAGATCATCAAAACCTTGGTTATAGTTCAAAGTAACTTGTAGTTTAGTAGGTTACAAAGATGAGGGTGGTGTTCTAGTTAGTGCAAATAGCATTGGTGTACGTGGAACCTTGTTTGCATTTTTGGATTTCAGAAGAAGAATTCTTTGTAGTGGAGTCAATTGCTTATGTTTTCTTTCTTCGAGGATGAAATCTCTTTGTGTGTCTAAAGCTTATTTCAAAAAACACAGAAAATTGAGGGAAATAATGTGTCTTCTCTTTCGTCTTATCTCAGAGAAATCTATGCTATAAAAGTCAAGCACAGTATAATGAATGGACCTAGAACTTCTGTAATTCTTTGTAATTATCATGTTACTGTTTTATGAATAACTGAAAGCAGTATTTGTTTTTACCTTCAGTTACTTGAATGACTTGGACAGGATAGCACAAACCAGCTACATTCCAACCCAACAGGACGTTCTCAGGACTAGAGTGAAAACTACAGGAATAGTGGAAACTCACTTTACTTTCAAAGATCTTCATTTTAAGTATGTAAATCATGCTGCATGTTTATCTGTCTGTTACGGTTTCTGTAAAGTTCTAGAAGATGGAATGTCAATGAAATGAAAAAAAATTCCTCATGCTTGGCTCAATTTTCTGAAGGGATGTGGGAGTCATTGGAACTCCTGTAATAACTCAGAATAAATATGCAGACATTAAGTAATAAATGCTTTGGTTTTATTGGAAGCTTTTTGTAAAGATATTTTGTATGTAAATTAAATCTCAAAATAGTCCATTATCTGCCATGTTAAATAGCTGTTCTTCTATCAGATTATTCCCTTTTAGTTCAGTTGGAGAGCTGGAGGCTTATAAATGTTTGCTGGTGTTGTATGAAAGAGTAGATCGATTTTCCTGAAGAACTGAATTCAAATATGTGTTGACTTTAAGTTAGTGCTTTATTTAGTGATTAAAAGAATGTGACTTATATTTCCTGTGATGTGGGATTTACAAAATAATGTTAATATTCTGAACGTTTTATGTCCAAAGACATTCATGATGAAAACATAAGGTAGTATAAATGTAATAGTATTCTACCGCCTACTGATCAGGAAGAATGAGAAGAAAACTCAGTAAAACTCACATTGCATCTGCATTTAGATTGTGCAGAGATTGTTGTCAGCATGTCTATACTATATATTTGTTTAGTATCTTCATGGAAAATATTCTTTTTCATGTAAATGCATAGCAAGTACTGTGATATGGATGCTTCAGGGCCATCAGTACTGTGGAAATATATTTTGTTTCCTTGTTTTAGGGTTTAAGTATACAAAATTTGTATTCATCTATAAAATAATATCTGGTAAATGGGAATGAATCTCTTGCAAACCTAAGGAGAGTAGTTCTTAGCCAAGCCTCAAGAAAGGACTTCAGTCGTTTGAGGAGCTATCCATTTGCTCACTCATTTGCTAATGTTTCTGGTTCAGTTCCCTATTGTAGATGAGTTTAAATTCTTCTACATTCTCAATGAATTTTTATGCAGGTAGCTACTTCTAGTATGTACTGGTTATTAGGACTGTTATAAGGACCATATGATTATGCTTCTATAATATGTGTAAATTTACAGCTAAATAGGTCCAAAGGTCTTTCTTAATGTTGTACATCTGAACACCTGTACAGCAGGTGTTTAAATTTTAGGTGCCTTAGGAAATAGGCTTAATGAGTTATTGGAAGGACTTGAAGTCTTCAAGTCTACTCTTACATAACATTGAAAAGAACTTTTAAGAGGAACTAAAGGCATAAAAGGCTAGATTATACCAAGGGAGGGGTACATAAACATGACTAGCTGTGCGATACTTCATTTTTTTTCATTATATTTTCTTTCCTGTTTTGGTGTGCGTGTTTAGAGTCTTTGAGGTTGAGCCTGATTTCAGCCTCCTCTATAAAGCACTTAGCATAGCTTTAATCATTGATTCAATCTAAAATACAAATAGCAAGTCATCTTCACCCTGTTTCTATAGACTGTTTCAGAAGTAGAGTCCAATTATTTACTACTTTTGTCTTCAAAGAACACCTTATTTTGTAGAAATGTTCTGATAATTTAACAAATTCTTATGGGAATTCAGGACTTAGTACAAAATTATAAAATGTTAACATTAGAATTGACAGAAGTAATGACTAACATTTAAGATATAAATTATTAAGGTATACAAGTACAAAATCTCTTCCTGTGGGTATCTCCATCACTATTTGAGAACTAAGAAGGAGTAGGTGGCTGACTTGCATTTATATAGGGTGATATTCAGAGACTTCCCCTGAAAGATATCTCTGAAGGTAAGGAATACTTCGAAGGAATCCTTTTTTAATTTTTAAATTTCAATAGGAGTAATCTTTAAAATGTTTTTAAGATGGCATTATTCCATTGTAGAACATTAAATGGGCAATGAGCATTGTCACTTGCACGATAGTATACCCAAGCAGAAGACCTCATCGGAGGTTATGATGTTTCTGACAGTTCTTGATCAGTAAGCCAAAGGTCTTTGGTTTTATTCTAATTTGTTTCCTCCTCTACTTATTTTTACTGTGCATTTTTTTAAATAAAAATCTAGCAACTCAGAACACTTTAGATTTCTAAAAATAACAGCTGTAATTGAATCCATTCAGGTGCAATTTACCTAGTCATGTAGTACACTAACATTAAATTGGTAGGGTTTTTTATCTACCTGCACCCCCGCAATCTTACAGCTCAGGGAAAACGGGAGGATAATAAAAAATAAAGGTCGGTTTTAATAAGTGTGTAATATGTCAGACTTTCCAGTTATGTATCGTATTTTTGTAAACACTCACCCTGCTTCAAAAATGTATTTGTCAAATTCATAGTCTTTCACAAGGCTGGGGACTGGAACGAACAACTTTTGTAACCTTAAAAAAGAAGTGAAAGCAATCATAATAAATATCTGGTGTCCTTTTGGCCTATGTCACATTTTGTATGGGTACTGGAATCATGTTCTTTGCTTAAATAGTCTGAAAGAAGCAGAATATAGCACATCTGGTAACACTAGCTTTCAAAAACATATTGTGCTAATGAAAGGACCTTGCATAAGTCCTTAAATTTGCACAATTGCAGATAAACCATTCAGAAAGCTACCCATTTAATACAGCTAAGTAACATAGCTTAGTAGAGTGATGACTGGAGAAGAGACTTTAACGCTTTACTTTTAGTTCAGTGAAGTAATTTGTCTTAACGTGGCATAGTCATCTTGTAATCTCATTGGAGAAATCGGCTTTCTTTGAATAATGGAATGTAATTAAAGCATTTCTCTAATACCTTCATTCTTTAGGTAGATTCAGCTGTTACAAACGTCAATTCTTTCAACACCGCCTTGTATTTCTTTATAGTTCATTGTTGACTCTGACTTACCTTGCATAAGCAAAGTATGGTTCTTCTGAGTAGTCAAGCCATGGATGGTACTATGAATTTTAGCACCTGAGGCAAGTGCTTAAAACGTGGGCTTGCACACAACCCTGTGTGCACACCCTCCCATATTGGAAGGTAGAATCTGTAAATCATTCTTTCAGAACTTCTTAAAATTTATCTGCAGATTAAGCAGCTTCTATGAGTGTTTCAGTCTTTCAGGACTGTGACCTAAGAGGCCTTAGTATGACTTCTAACAGGGCAGATGGAAAGCTTATGAACTTTAAGACCACTCTGTTCAGAATCACTAATTTGAAAAGAATTCAAAAGAAACAAGACTCACCTTTATAGCTCAGTTTTCCCACTTAATTGCATTTCAAAAAAATGCATTTATTACAGGGAAAATGATTGTTCTTACTATGTGATGCTTATTTTGTCTTTTAAGAGAATTTTGAAAGTAATTTCAGTGTCTCTTAAAAAAATATCCCATTTAAACATGGACAGTTGAAAAATTGATCAAGTTGCAATTTGGTTTAGGAGAGAGAGGAGCTGAAACTCACCAGGATTTAGAGATTCCAGATTAAATTTTAAAACGTGAAAATTAGATTTTACATATTTACATTCAGAATACTAAAAAAGAATAATGGAGTCAGTGTTACTCGTATCCAGCTTCCTTAGTATTGCATTATTTCCAAGTATTAAAACAGACACCATTCTGCTCTTAAAGCATCTTACGTTGTTGATCAATACCTTTTATTATTTTAGACTTTTTATTCATTTGGGCTAAAGGTTGAATAACCCTTCCATCTAGTTTACATTTAGTAAAGCTAATTGTGTTTTTATTTTTTATAGATTGCAATTAACTTCATTAATGAAATACAGTACAAATTATTTGTAGATAATCAGTCCTGTTCAGCTTTCATCTCACACTTTGCATGTTTTGTAAAATGTTGCACAGGAAGACATTTCAGGCTTTATTAGAATTGGTTTTTTATACTGAGACATTAAATAGTAATAAATGTTGCACATTTTTATGCCTTTTTTAAAAATTTTGTGATCAGATTTACACAGCTGATACGTTCAGATTTTATTGGTTAGCATTCAGAAAACTAGAAATTCCAAAGTTCATTCCCTGCTTTGCACTTCTGTTTTGCAGAATGTTTGATGTTGGAGGCCAAAGATCAGAGCGGAAGAAGTGGATTCATTGTTTTGAGGGTGTTACAGCAATTATTTTTTGTGTGGCATTAAGCGATTATGACTTGGTCTTGGCTGAAGATGAGGAAATGGCAAGTACCTTAATGTTGAAGAAAGTAATAGTTGTTGGATAGAAACTAAATAAGTTTGAAAGGAAAGCTATAAATACATCTTTTAGAGTATTACTGCTTTATAAGATGTGTGGGTTTTGTGTAAAAGGTCTCAGAGATATGGTGATAGAATTCATGCTTTCAGGTTTCAAAGTGTTTCTTCATATTCTCAGAAGGAACACTATGAGACAAGTATTCTTTTCAGCTACACTCTTTCATGTTTTAAAGGACGCATAAATTAATGAGGATGGTTGTCAATAAGATGCATTTTATTCTCTATGGATGCTAGAAGTGTATAATAAGAAATTGCTTGACTTATCTGTTTCTACTTTACCATGTTTTGTTTTTCCTTTCCTTCCTCAGTCTTCAGTTTTTGTTTCTTTCTAAATGTGTCACTCTGATCTCGTTCCTTAGTTGTAGAAATTTTTCTCTTCCTTCTCCCTTCCAATGCCCTCCACTCCTTTCTCCTTTTTCAAGGTGTGACACCTCCCCTATCGGTATGCGCAGAGTGGATGCTTTTTTTTATCTAATTGGTCTAAAGTGATGCTTATCTATTGTGTGTGTGTGAAACATTAACAGACTTCTGTGCTCTTCCTCATCTTCTGCAACTTCTTACAAAATATAGTTTGGGGAGAAAAGAGAAATAAAAAAACCTTTCAAGTCAAATGTAGTCAAAGAAGGTCATAGCTAGCATCCTGCTACTTAAATGACTGGGGCGTGGCCAAAGTAGTTACATGTTGGATAATCTTTCTACAAAGCTAAAAATTAGGGTAAGAGGGGAAAAAAACAGCTCACTCGATTCTCTAGTTCTATAGAACTATTCTTTTTTTCTTATGCTGGAATCTCAGCTAGGTGCAGAATTTAATTTTCAGTTTCCAGAAGATCTAATCAGTATAACACAAATTCAGGTAACTCAGCAACTCTTGTAGAATATCTGTACTGCAAAATATCAAAACACACCAAAAATTTCTAAAATATTAAACAGCCTAGCCTGGAAATTGGGGGGGGGGGGGGGGGGGGGGGGGCGGGAGGGGTTGCTTAAACCCTGCTCGTGAAAGCATTCTTTGTAGTGGTCTTGGCCTGTTTGTATTTCCCTGTGGTAAAATGTGATTCTGTATGCTAGAAACTTAGTTTTGTAACTTATCTGGTTCATTTGTAACTAATTGAAAATATGTATCCTGATTTTACTACTCTGATAAAATACAACAAGGTGTTCTTTTCCAATTACAGAATCGGATGCATGAAAGCATGAAATTGTTTGACAGTATCTGCAACAATAAATGGTTCACAGACACTTCTATTATTCTCTTCCTGAACAAGAAAGATCTTTTTGAAGAAAAAATCAAAAGGAGTCCCCTCACTATTTGCTACCCTGAATATGCAGGTATTGGAGGGGGGTGCAGGTGTCAAGTAATTTTTGGTTAAATTACCTCATTTTTGATGCACAAATCAGGAGTTTAACTCTAGGTATCTAAAATATTTAAATGAAATAAAGTTTAAGATGGGGGGTTTGCTTTTATGGCTCACAAATAAAATAGTGCTAGGTCAGATTCATCTTTTTAACCAAGTGAAATAATGCTGGTCTGCTGATAGCATTTAAATGTTACAATGTTACTGCTGCAACTCTTCAGCTTAATTTATTTAGCCCATTCTTCTTTTCTGATGTCCTCCTATTTTTGTATTTAGATGTAACTTTTTTCACTAGCAAGAATCCCTGAGGATACATGAGAATTTATTTGAACAGGGGGTGTACATACATGTTAGAAGTAGGTGGCTTATTCAGGAAATACATAGCAAAAGAGGATGATTTCATTTAACAAGTCTTAGCCTTTTTATGTATCATTTTCATTGTAACTTCAGACTATTTTGTTCTACAGAAAATAGCACGTTGGAGGTAAAAAGCTTAGGAGAAATGTGTATACCAAATGTCTTTAATTGAGTCTGGGAAAAACCCAAACCTTTTAAAAACATAAAAATTGCAAGTTAATAACTTGAATGAAGGAAACAAAATATCCTAACTTAGGGAACAGTGATGGGTCATTAATGACGTGCTCTGTCTGCTGATGAAGTAAATGGAAAGACTCTTCTGCAGATGGAATTAAATTGAGTCTTTAGTTTTTATTCTTAAAAATGTGTCCAAAAGTTTTCCTTCAAGATTTATTTATGGTATCTTAAAGCAACAGCAGTGGAATTAATCCTCTTCAGGTTTAGGTTAACTATTTCCAAAGAACCACCTCCTTCATAGATGTAGTATGCATCTTGTTCTTTCTCAGTTGGAAACCTGTGTACTGAGCAATTTTCTCCTTCTAGGATCTAACACTTACGAAGAAGCAGCTGCTTATATTCAGTGTCAATTTGAAGATCTGAACAAAAGAAAAGACACGAAGGAAATCTACACTCACTTCACATGTGCCACAGACACAAAAAATGTGCAGTTTGTTTTTGATGCTGTAACTGATGTCATTATTAAAAATAACCTTAAAGACTGTGGCCTCTTCTGAGAACAGACAAAAGGTTGTTAAATGGTAAATTACATGCCTGAAAACAGGACTTAGGCAATTGGAATATGCCCATGCTGTGTAAAACCTTCATAGACATACTTAATTCTCTTTTATTTTATTTCTAGGTTTGGAGAATGACTTCGCACAATTCTAATCTGATTCTTTTCAAGGTGAAAGAAATACAAAATACATTGTGCTGAATGATAGATCAGTACTGTACTTGCCTGTTTTAACAGCTTTATTTATGTTTGTCTTGTAAATTTCAGTAATTAGTTAACACTGAGATGTCAGTTGATTGTATGTAAACTTATAATTGTAGTAATGTATTTGTATAAACGTTGAATGGAATATTTTAGTAACTTGATGTCCTCTAAAATTTCCATGTTTTATGAAGATACTCTTAGAGGAGACAGACACTTTTTGCCTTTGGATTATTTAAACATCTTGTAAAATTAAATTTTCTTTTCATCTTAAGGGTGCATGCTGCCTTATTCTTTACTTTTGTTGGTAATACTGTATATGGTGTTAGCTTTTTTGATATTTAAACAGCCTCATACACCTGCTCAGACTTAAAGAAACATAACCAATAAAACTTGTTTTTTGCCTTAAGTTTTGAAAAGATCTTTTTATAAATTTAAGATAAATGCAAAGATTATTTTTAAAATTTAAATGAAATCCAGCATTTATGAAATCTGGGCTTGCAGTCTTTGCAGTGCAAATGTGGCAACACTGAGAAATTAAATTTTAAGGTTCAAATATCATTGAAGCTGATGGAAATGCAAAAAGGAAGTTGTTAAAACCATTCATATCAATAAAAAAAAAGTTTGAAACTGTGGTCTTTACTCAGTGGAGTGAATGGCAAAATTACCTTTGGGGTTTTTTATAAACCATTAACAAAGGCTGGACTTCAGAGTAATATTTTTTTCTGCTTAAGAAGTAAAATCCTGTTCTCCTTAAACTTTTTGATATTTTCTGGTAATAAAACTAGTTTGATAATTTAATAACCATGGAAATATCAGGTTCTCCCACAAGACATGGCACACAGATTAAAGCAATTTCCTGTTGCATATAAAAAGAATCTTCAGTATTTTGGATAGGTTGTTTCAGTGACTTGCAAATGCTAATTCTTTAATTTCCTCTTTGATTATAATTAAAGTCTCACAGTTCTTTAAATAATAAGTTAAAGAATATGATTTTCTTCTGGTTATGCTTTCATTATGTGATTTGATATCTTAGGTACATATCATCCATTGCCTTATGGGTAGTGCCAAAACTGATTTTTTTAATACAGATTTTTAAGATGAATAAGCTTCTATTTGTAAATAAGTTCATGGATGGTTTTCTTAAATGTATGTCATCTAGAAAATATGAACGTACCAAACTTGGAAATATTATTTTCTATAATTGTTAAAATATTTCAGGCAGCTACAGTACACTGTAAGTTCTTTGAAAAGTAAATAAGTCTTTGAACCTGTTGCTATTTTTCTGTATTATCTTAGCAGTTATGTTCTTAGAAATGTTCAACCAAAATATTTAAGTAATTGTTCTGTTATTTAATTTTTGTGTATGTGTTTCATTTAGGCCTCAGATAGCTTGAGTAAAAATTATGTGCACTTCTCATTCTTTAATGCTTCCTTTGTTAGGTACAGAATTGCTAAATGCATTTCAAATGAAAGATTAGAAAGGAGATAAGTTATTACTGGACGTTGTTAAATATACTCATATATTATGAACTCTTTCAGCAGTTATGGTAAACAATCTGTATATCCTGGGCTGCTTTTAATTGTGCTTTACAGTTCTGGATACATAACTGATTTTAAATCTCATTGAACTACTTTGTGGAAATTGTATTTACACCTACGTTCAAGATGGTTTTTGTACTTAATGTAAAACAAAAATTGGGATTAATCAAATTACATAAATAAATCTAAATTTTGTGCCTTGCTTGAAAGAAATGTTTTTCATTAAATGTGCTGATGGAAATCTTTTTGCATCCATCCTGTGGAGATAACTAGATAGTAAAAATGAGAAGATATGAAGTCAAGAGTAAATTCAAAAACTTTTTACAAGAAACAGTAAAATGAAAATGAGCATAAATTGATGATTATTGATTAATTCCTAAATATTTTTCCTTTACTAGTGTTCCTAACACCTTCATTTGGATAATTTTTGGAATTTCATAACTGGTATTTTCTGAGGTATTTACATCTTAACACAGAACAAAACTGTGAAATACTTTTGCTTGCTAGGCCAGGCAGATGAGCTTGTCTTTTCTGACTTGATGAGTGGACCGCAGGTATGTTTCCTTATAGATACTCTGTACTGGTTAATCAGTCTTTGTCCTGAGATGAAAGTTGTCAGCCTAGGCCACTGCTGTAGGAAAAGCTACAAGAGGAAAACATGCAATAGTAGGAGCCACACACTTAATTTTCACTGCAATTGTAATAAGGCCTCACTCCATCTTTGTTCTGTCAGGAGGCTGCTTCTCAGTCTGAGACCACTACAGAAAATGGAGGAAATCCTGCAGGTCCACCACTGTCTTAGGACAGTCTCGTCCCTCCGTTCTCTTGCAGTTCTCCATTCCTCCCATTTCTTCATACAAATTATCCAGGCAAACTGCTTTTTCTAGCCTTACACAAGGAAGCTCCCTCTACTAGCTTAGATATTCCTTCAGATTATTTTAAATATTTGAAATTTAGTGTATGTAGGGAATTACAACCTTATGGAGGCTTCTCCAGCCCCCATGGTCTTGTGAGCATATTGTCTGTGGTTGAACTCTCTCAGGAAAATGCAGCCATCATTAAACGTGTAGTTATTTTTAAGGGGCTTAACTGTGAGGAAGTGTCATTTGGAAAATTTGGTATTTGGCTTCATGATGCTACCTGTTGAATTCAGAGGAAGTTTGATGTTAAATATAGTAACTTCTTAGTAACTAAAACAGCGTCCACGATCATAGCATGGAAACAGCATAGCATTTGCCGGATTGCAGTTTCTGTTTCCATGTACACCATTAGCAGCTTCATGATATAAATTCTATATAAAACCTGAGGGAGCAGAAGAGATCAATCTGCAGCATGCTGAACAAGCATGATGGCTACTATGCATTTAGAATTGGGGAAAATGAAAACATAAGTTCCTGTTCCAAATCAAGCAAAAAGGAAACTCTACCAAGATACTGGCTCTCCAACTGTGTGGATGTCTTTTGAAGTTCATATTAAAAACTAATAGCCTGTGGGTCAAAGAGTAATGCCGGGGTTGTAAACTTCAAATCCTTGACTGTTTCATTTTGAAAAAAGTGTAGAAGGTGCAACAAGAGGCTGAAAGCAGCTCAACGTCAAATAATTCATAGCCTGTGAGAGAGTGCACTCACGGGCTATGAATGAGGAAGACGAGACTGGTGAAAGAGAAACTGGAAATCAAAGGACACATTTTGTTGAGTAACTTAATTGCTAGTCATTAGCTATATCAATGCCTGTAATTTTTGCAAAAAATTAGGGGTTTTGGACTCTGAAGAAGAGGTATATTAAAATCCATAGGTGCAAGAAAACCATTTCCAGCTCTGGCTTTGGAGTTCTTGCAAAGAAGCTGCCTTGACATAGTGGAAGCTAGGAGCAGAATTTCAATCAGTTATGTTTCCAAGTCATGAAAGTATGCTGTATTTAATACATGGCTGAGTTAAAATGTATTTATCAAGCTTTTTATCCATAGCATATTTAGGAGCAGTGATTTTCTAAGTTGGTCATGGTTCCAGATAAGGTGTTTCTGGTTGATTTGCTCTGCATGTGGTTTCTTTTTTGTGGTAGTGGGAAGGCTTTATGACTGTTACCTAACACAGCAGAGATCAGGGTTATTGAGCAGTTTTATCTTAGTAAAAAGTTGCTTGGACTAAGACATAATTCAGATTATTTTTTAACGTGGAATCAATGGGTTGAGATCCACATGGGATAGTGTAATGCTATACCATTTTTGGTCATACTCCCTTCTGGATTTAGGGAGGAAAAGAGTTGAGCCCACAGGAAACACTGTTCTGTAGTAGAACTGGATTTCTATAGTGCAATGCCTCGATTCTAAAAGGAATCTCAGAACAGCTGTTACAGAAGAAGATGTATGTATGCAAGGATGTACTGATCAGAATGTGCTATCTGAAATTTGATTCTGTTTTTAATTGCAATGGAACAAAATATGTTTAAGACCAAATATGTTGTCAGCAGAAGTCACTGCAGCTTCACAGAACTAGCTGTTCCCAGTTAACTTCTTTATTCTCCCTTCTTTTCTGTCCTTCTGCTAATAGAGAAGTTTGGGAAGAGGTGTTGTCCATCTGCTTTCCCACTCACAGGTTGTGCTATTGCGTAGACATCTAAGGAATGACTGCCTTGTATCCTGCGGAATATGCTGGTCTTTAATTTCTTTTGCAGATAAAAAACATACAGATGTCTATATTTAATGGAAGATTATTATTATTGTTACAGTGTAAGAATGTAAGAATATGTAAGAATATTCAGACTGATTAGAGAATAAATAAGTGTACTTAAAACTGCATGTGTTTATATTGAAAAACATGAAGAAAAGTCTAGGAAACCAGGAACTTGAACGGGTGAAGCTTTTCGATTATGCACCTTATAGTTTCAGAGTGATACACAGTCTGATCAGAAGTCTTTACAGTATGACAACAGAGCACATCTCAAATACCTCTTACAAATAAGTGTCGTCTCTACAAAATCAGAATGCACCTTGAGACTGCACAGGACAAATGGCTGAGTGGGAGACACATTTCGAATAAATACCAAGGTGCTCCCACAAGGGTTTGGCCATTTGTCAAAGTAGCAGTTAACTAAACTAAAACAAATGAATAATCCATCAGTTTTGCACATAAGCTCAAAGGTGTAATGATTTACCTCGAGAACCGTAACGTCTTACTCTGAAAGTATGCTGAGGTATTCCAATGTAGTGATTCTCTTAGAAGATGTTGTGAGGAGATGCAGTGAGGTATGTGCAGTTGCTCAGCTGCTTGCACCCTTCCCATGTGAGGCTGTTTGATGTGTGTGGATTAAAGGTCCAGGCAGCCTGATCTTACAAATATTGAGGAAAAGGGTTGTGCCCTTTTCCTTACTGTAATCTAATGTTCAGGGTATTTTTGAGTCTGAAAAGTTTTGAGCTGCCTGTTACATGTGAGGGACAAGTTACTGCTAGTTATACTACTTGTTGAGCGTTTCTCTCCAGCCTGCCAGAACTGTGCAGTCAGGAATAAAGAGCTACTCAGCAAAAAGAAATAGCCAAGATTCTCCTGAAGAGGAGAGAGGGAGCACTCCCCTGAGGAGTGAATAGAGATGGGGGGCGAGAGAGGCAGCTGCTCTTCTGTTGTCTATTATAAATTTTGTATTTGAATGGTCTCAGGGTTTAATACAATTTTACAAGAAGAGGTATTTGGGTGCTGCTGGGAGAAACTTACTGGTATATTGTACACTTAATCTTGAAACATCTTCTCCTAGATGGATTCTCAGCCCTTGAAGATGTATCTTCCTCTAGTTAATAAAAGCCATGCCAGAAAGAATAAAATGCTAATATAGCTGCAAAGTAGTAGTTTGCTAGTCTTGAATGAGTTTTTTCTTCAAAACCGGAATTTTTAACGTTGTAGTCTCAGAGATGATCTAAAAGATAAATTCTGAGGCTGTTAAATGAGTTTTATCATGTTTTAAATATTAAAGTGCAGAAATAAGGACAAGCTGTTTCATTTCACTTCATTTTTTCTTCAGTAAATCTGTGAAAGGAAGATTAACGGAGCACTCAGAGTGCTCTGTATGAGCCTTTCTGAGACCAGTGCTGAAATACAATGCTTCCATAGGCTGTAAGAGAGGCAGAATGAAGCACTTGTATCTGCCGTGGAATTGCAGCAAAAAACTGGTAGTGCTTTCTGATAGCTCTAATGTTTTAATCCAGTACATTAACAGTTGGCATCCTTGACGAAGACAAAAGAGATGTCAAAATAGTATCAATGTTATAAGACCCTAAACTACCAGAGCACAAGTGTTAAGGTCCTTTGAGGCCAAACTGTGATGACTGCTGTCGAGGAGTTGTTTACATAAACTGACTTTCAGTGAAAGCTTTAAAAGGACGTAGCTGTTTCATCACTTTCAAAAGGACTTCAGAAGGCAGTGAGCAGTTCTGTTAGAAATGGGATAATTTGCTCACTTTAATGTTCAGCATCTCAAGAGAGTTAAAACAGTTTGTCAAGTGATCGCCTATCAGCTGGCATGTGGTAATGAGTATGTTTTCTTAGCCTTTGACAAATGCAATCTACTTCAGTTTATTTAAAACACAATGAAACTTGTACATCTAAGAAATAAGGAAGACATGATCACTAAGAAAATAATTTGCAGAATTAAAATTATGCAGATTAGGTAGCCAAGGCTTGCATTCTTCCAGTAACACTTATACACATGATCACATTATGTCAGCATTTCAGAAACTCATTTATGAAGTAGATAGATCTATGTCGAGTTTTTGGAGATAGTACTTCTCATTGTCACACTATATACAGAACTGAGGGGATGATGGCACCAATGGTATTTTCTGTAATCCAGTTGCAAGGCTGTTCAGCTGGCAACTGGGATGCTAAGGTTCAAACACAGTCTGATTTTTGAAATACATTTGGCCTGCTCAAGTCTGAGAAAAGTGCCCTGGCAAATGGGCTGGTAAATACTCCGATATGGTTATTTTTACCTTGTCCTGTTAAATTTATTTCACTTTACATAATACTGACTTCTCATTTCTGCAAGGGCTAGAATCTGTATGTATCAGTTACACACATTTGTTGCAAAAGAATGAATGATTAGGATTGGTATCTTGTACGAAGTAAAATAAGTTCAGTAGAAGATCTCAGAGTTAATTTAATTTACTCATATCCTTGCTCTGAACTGAAGCAGATGCTGAACTCATTTGCTTGTATCTTAAAAGAGTACCCTAGCCAGCTGTATTATGTTGTGTAAGTCTACAGCTAGGTCCCTCCTCTTCACCTTTGAATGGTAACAAAGTCATCCTTTTAGACCTTTTTTCCAGATACCATCTTATTTATAATAGTTTACAATGTTTAATTCAATTTGAAATTAATATATCAATCATTTTTTAACTACCAGCTACTTACAGAGCTCACTTAAGACTGATCTGGTCATCCTTTAGCTGTTTCTTTGTTGAGGTGGATGGATTCAGCCTGATGAAACTTTCTGTACAACGCATGTTTTTTTAGTCCTTCATTCATTCTTGCAATTCTTTCCTGCATCGGTTTGCGTTTCTCCTTGTGTATCTTGAATTGCAAAGCTATTTGTAAGTGAAAAGGGTTTAAAAGGGGAAAGCTTTTTTTTTTCTTTAATTTTCCTTTTGGTAGGATGGATGGAGAAAGAATACGAAATGAGTGTTTTACCAAAAAACTACAAGTTTGAATCTCTCAACAAGTTTCAAAATTTTCCATTCCCAAAGCTTAAATATTATTTGAGAGGTTTGTAGATTACTAAACAATTTTATACACTTCTTTAAAAAAAAATGTAGATTGAAAGACAGAAAAATATATGATCATAGGCTGAAATACCAAAACCCCTTTCTGCCTCCATGCTATTTCTGGACAGACTAGAATAATTAATGTATGACTTCCATTAAGTCATGATGTTATTAGACCAGGGAAAGGTAGACAAATATCAGAATACTAGGTTCATTCTGGAAGAATTCAGGTAGCGTATTGAGGAAAGGCCATCAATGAAACAGGACTGCAGGAGTTTAACTGGACAGCAGAGTACTTTAAATTTCTGAATGAAGGCATGCAGCTTTCTTGCAAGTTGTTTGTCCCTTGTCTGATTTGGTTTTGATTAAAGGCTACTGCTAAAGCATTTCTTTGCCTCACTGCCACCCAGAATTCTGCTCTAGAGTCATTAGTCTTTGACTACTGGGTTCAGAAAGAGATTCCTAGGAAGTCAGTTTTCTTCTTTGCTTTAGCTCTCTTAACTCCTTAGGGGACTTTTTATGTTCTTAGGTGGGCAATGGCCCAGGAGGTGTAAGCTGAACTTTTAAGGCTGATCTTTCTTATGAGCTGTATTCTGGAAGGCAAAATAGTGACTTTAACATGTTTAACATGTTAATGTGGCTTCTGTGCTTTTAAGCGCAGCAAATTGATGTTACTAGCATTTCATTATACCAGAATAAGGTACTTTGTTTGCCATTGTATCAGCACAGCTCTTCACTTGTATTCTAAGTAGGTGCCCAGTGGTGCTGCATTCTGCCTCACTGCACTGAATTCTTTGAAAGAGAGATGACATGAGAAGCATGGTAAATAGCTGCTATCATTTACCTTCCTATATCTATTAATCTTTAAAATCTGATTTTTTTTTTGTTGCTGTCAAACAACATGAAGGGAATGCCGCAGAACACAATAATCATGAAATGGCATAATCAAAATGTGCTTTGAGTCACAAAGATGAATTTGCTTCTAATGCCAAAGGCTGAAGGTAATGGAGGAGCAAGAGCCAAATGACAAAACTCAGTACTTCTGTGGTGTATTTGAATAGTTTTGTTCAATGGATCTTTGCTTTAGATCTCAGCTGGCTGCTGCTCGTTGGAGGCTTTTTGGCTCAAGAGGCAGGTGGTTAGTTTTGTGGCATTGGTAGTTTGTAATGCTTTGAAAAAATTTCATTCTGTCTTTGTTGTAAAGTGTTCCATCATAACTCTGCCTCGGTTCCAGAGACATGATCTTATGCAGTATATGGAAAATGCCTCAGATAACCATCCTTCTACAGCTCTATTCTCATTGCCCAATTATGGGTTTAAATATTTCATGGGGGGTTTTTTTCCTTCTTTTTTTTTTCCTTTTTTTTTTTTTATTCTCTGTTGTTGCTCCGTTTTCCATGTTCTGTAGCACTACAGCTGTGCTAAAGATACTGAGGAAAAAAAACCCCACAGGTACTTTTGTTGTGGACCACAATGATTAAATGTTTCCTCCACAGTTTAGACATGTCATGCATGTTTTCTTTTTCTGTTTTGGGACTCCACTTGAAGGTTTGAGTACTTTTCCAAATTACTTTTTAGTGTAGGCTGCCTGAAATCTCTCTGTAGCCTAACTTTGGCCATTAGCTCATGAAACAGATTTTGGTAAAAGCTGAGTAGTTTAATGAAGCTGTGAGCCAGTGTACCTTTCTCTACTTACAGGGTTTTTTTCCCCTTTAGTTATTTATCTACGGCTAAAATAAATGCACTTGCCAAGAAATGCGTTGATTTAGGGGGATTTTTATTAGCAGAGGGGGGTAACAGGAAAGGCAGTGAGTGGACCGTGGGGAAGAGGAAGCAGCTGGGGATGCCAGTGGCTGTGGGATTTGTTATAGTTGAAAAATAAGACTTTAACGTCTCTGTTGTGAATGCTATTTTTAATGTTCTTGAGAGGAAGCAGATGGAAAGAGACTGTCAGATCTGCACAACATGGAAAGATGAAGAATAAGCCCTTTTAAAGCAATATATAATCCTTACGGCTAGGTCTTTCTTCTGTAACAGTGTCCATATGATGATCATATGGATATACACGCAGCCTCTGGCTGTCTTCCATGCAACTCCTGAACTCCATGCCTTATGTATGATCAAAGGAGGTTTTGACATGTGTTTCTGAATGCTTGCTGTGTTGTGTTGTAAGTGCTTTGTGCACGACTATCAACTGTATCATGTGTGGCTTTGTTGGGGTCGGTATGTCTAAAAGTGCAGTTCTCAGTCACTCTTACCCTGCTGATGGAAAAAGAGAACTCCTGACTGGCTCCTGTTTTAATCGTGGTAGTCGCAGCTGGTCAGTCTGATCCAAGGCAGTGGAGTGCTAAGTATGAAACCATGCCGAATTGGGGATGAAGCGGTGATATACAAGAGGATTTAGAGGACGGCCAAAACCAGACTTTCTAAATCTTTCCCATTTAAAGTGAACAAACTCTTCCTGAACTGGAAGTTGCCTCATTTCCTAGACAAATTACCCACTGTAACCAGGAATGCAAGATCCTTTTGGCTTTGTTTCCATAGATGATCATTTGAGAAGAACTGTCTGGAGGAGCATTTCATGGAGATAAGACATGGGTAAGATTCAGTTCCCCACAGTAAACTGGAAGACATAAGAAGTCATTCCACAAAGTGAGTCACAGGTGACGAGTCTGCAGAATGTGCAGGTAACATGATGATTTACCAGTTGGATAGGATTTTACCACAGTAAGCTTGAGAGATTAGTCTGGTCTTGAGAGGGATATGAATCCTCTTTAGAAAAAAACCACAAACATCAGAACACTTACCACACTTCATCCCTCAAAAAGCAGTGTCAGAGGTGGGGAATTTCTCTCAAGACACTAGCAAAAGTTACTGGTACTAGAATACAACAGTAAAATGTACCTGACAGTGCTACTCATTGCTTTGCTGCCAACATGGACAGGAGTTTTGTGTTCAGCATCGTCTGTCCCACACAACTGAATTCTGCTTCCATGAAGGTTAGAGGATGACTGGCTAACATAATGCTGACTTACCTGTGATGACCACAAAGCCCCATGCAGGCTATTAAGTCAGGTGAACGATCACCTCCTAACATGGCAGTACTTTTAATGAACGTTGTCTGATGCATAAATGGTTTAGTAGCAGTACTTTTTAGCAAGACGTTTGGTATCTGGCAGGCATTTAAGATGGTCTCTGTTTAGTCTGATGCAATTAGATCCAAATGCTGTCACAAACAATAGCATCATATAATAACTAGCAACAAGACTTCCTGTATTAATACAATGTTTTAATGAATCTAAATAGTTCTCTATATACTTTAAAATCCCACTTTTGTTCTGAATTCAATTGCTTTTTATTTATTATGTATGAGTATATAAACAATATCATGTACAGTACAGGCGAGGATGGTTCTTGTACCTGTAAAACAGACCCTTTGCCCATTGTAATGTGCTGTCTTGTGTTTAAGATATTTTCTGTAGGAACAAACTGGAAGTTCTTTTCCACTGATGGAAATTATATGGGGTATTACTCTATTACTGAAAACAAAGGCCAAAACTGATTTCAGTAGAATCTATCAAAGACCATTTCCTGGCATACCTAATTCATTATGATAAATCTCTTGCTCTAAGTTGCATGTGAAGTCTGTTGCAGAACAAGTGATACGAGATAATCATATTCAGCCTTACTCTTTAGGATGTCTCCAAAACTGCACTATTATCCCTCAGCCATTTCTGGGATCTGGTTCTCTGGACTGCGGTGATGTAATACAGACAATTTCTTTAGTACTTAATTATCCTTATGGCCCGGAAAGGTACTGAGCCTTTCTTTAAAGGCATCGGTTAGAAAAGTAGCCTAAACTTTCCAAAGAGACAGGGTAAACCACTACTTTAGAAATTAGGTATATAACCTTTTTCTTGGAAAATGTATGTTTATGTCCTTTTAGAAAGCATGTTTACCTGAACCTTATCTTAGATTAGTCTGGTTTACTGTATTTTCTGACTTCAGAGTGGGATTAACTTCTGGGAAATACATTCCATAGCTTCTCTTCACATTTTGTGTCTTTCTCAAATTCAGTTGTAAGATAGTAAATTTTATGTACTAACACTGTTTACAATATGATCTGTCAGCAATCCTATTAAAGTAAAACTGAACCTCTTTTCAAGGATTCATAATAAGTGATACTAAAAGCAGATCTTAGCTGAAACTGAAATTGCTAGACCTGTTCCAGCCTGACAGGCTTTTTGTATCCATTAGAGAAAAACAGAACACTGCAAACACACCTTGAGCATAGAAACAAGCTGAGGAAGGTTGTGTCTATGCTAACTTTAATAGGCATTATGGAATGCATCTAAGTTCTTCTCCCAGGTGTTGCAGACTGGCTTGTGACCATACTGTTCTGTCTTCCTGCATTCTACAGTGGCTGTACCATGGTTCAACTGCAGCACAAACTGTTGCTTCTTCTGGAATGTGTCTCTAGTGTTCCCTGTGCTCGTGGATCACTTGTCTCACACTCACTTTGGCTATACCTGTTAGCTAGCAGTGCAGACCAAGAGAAGCAGATTTGTCAAAGTAAAGTGCCTGTTGCTAAGGATGCACTGCCCAAGCTCTGTGCGTTGCAGGGGATTTTACTCTGAACTCTGTAATCTGCGCCTTTGGATAAAGTGCTCCTTAGCAACTGGAACGTGGTAGGTGCAATCCTCGTTCAGATGTTGCAGGACTTGTCCACAGTGGAAACCAGTGAGGATAACTGGAAAATTTGCTTTGGAAGCACATTCCTGCTAAAAACTAAATCTAATGTAGACACACCTTATGCTATTCACTCTACGTAAGAGCCTATGCATAGATGCTCAGCCACTGTGTATCACTGGTATAGAAGCAGGCAGCTGTCTATCTACAATTACCATGCCCAGTGCTCTTATTTCTGCTGAAAGGGCATACAGTCTCCTGGGAACTCACTCCTCTGGAAGAGAGCATTGCCATTGCCCTCTGGATCTTGGAAAGCCTTCACTTGTACTCGTCAGCGAGGAATCAATTAAAAGTAAGATGACCATCTGCTGGTCGCCTAAGCTTGTGATGCCATATTTCACTTTCAGTGTAGTTTGGTCCATAATGGTTGCATACCCGAAGTTAATCGGTACTGGTGGTCTTGCCGGGGATCTCCCAATTGAAAAGGAGTACACATGCCTGTATGCAGCTTTCATAATACAATTACGATTGTGTTAACTAATAGTTATCATTCTGTCATTTTGCAGGGCCTGTGAACTGTTGTGGAAGATCAATGGTTTCTGTGAGTCTTTGCAGCAACAGCTTACATCACCAATTGGCTTTTATACTGCAGCCATTTTGCACTGAAGATGCATTTCTTCTCAAAGAAAAGCTCATCCTCCAGGGTACCAGTGTATGAATCGATGCTCTTCATTACCATTCAGCTCTACCAGGAGACCAAGAGGCTCATGCACTTGCTTTGAGAGGGTCCTAACTCCTCAGTGTTGACATGCAGTGTGTTTTCTGTCATCTCACTAAGGAGAGGGATGCTGTGGGACAGCCTTTCTGCCAGCAGCTCAAAGTGCTTGAAATCACTGTGCAGGGAACAGAGAGCTGTGAGCTGTGGTGTACCCTAGTGAATGGTTTGGCAGGGCCAGGGGTCAGCAGGCTCAGCCTTGTCCCAGGCTGTCTTTCTCCAAACGTCCCTGCCTCCCTTCTAGCACAACTAGATGTTGCACTCATCTGTATTGTTTCTGTTTCCCTGCCTAAAGCACTGATCTTTTCTCCATAGCAAAAGCGTGCTATATGCACAAAATGTCCTATAGTGTATAAGGGCACTTATAAGGGCACTTGTATAATACAAGGCATAAGCAGTATGTTGCTTTTTATTCCTCAAAAAGGTCATCCCTATTCCACAGGGCTAGGAAAATTTTTGTGAAGAACTCTCAGGCATTTATGCTGGAAGGCTGTTCTTTAGCCACCACCAAACCTCTGCAGGCTTCTGGACATTCCTCCTTACTACTGCTAGCCTTTTATTTATGGAGATTAAAAGCGTTCCTCCATAGTATCTTTCCTGTCTGGCAGCCTGGATTTCTGTATCAATCCTTCTATGTGGGCTGCCTTCTTGGCAAAAAGCTTGCTGTTTGGGAGAGGAGTAGGAGCAGAAAAGGCTCCCAACAAAACATTGAAACAAACAATTATTTAAGATTTATTTTTACAGTTTTGGTAAGGATCCAGCCAGCCTGTGTGTGGGGAGGAGACTGGGAAGAGATTGCCAACTGTCTTGGTGGCAGCCTACTTGGCTTCTGCCAGGGCAGCTGCTTCCTGGACATCTGCTATTCCCCTGAGGCCAGAGAAGTGTCCTGCCGTGGGGTCTTGTGGGGTTGGAGGCTCAGATTAGAAAACATGACCCAGGAACTGCTCTTTTGTTGGTATCCATGACCTTCCTTCGGATGTAGCCCATGAGAACATGTGTTTTTCTGTTATTCCTTCTTCTCTTGTTTGCAACATTTTGACAACCAGCCTGCTGCTGGATGACCCACGCTGAATTGTACGTGCCAGCCTGGCAACAGGTGAGGCTAAATTCTCAGATGTTTTCGTGGCGAGGAACTCTTTTAGTCTGAAGGCACGCACTGTTGCCCATATCTGTACTTAACATACGAGGACCTCAAAAACAAAGATTTTAGTAAAAATCTTCAGTCGATCATACCAAAAAAAGACTTCTTGGAGAAGGGCCTTTACCGAGATGAGTTACTGACTGCTGCTAAACATCCTTCAGCATGGAGAGGGAGTGGATGGCAGTGCCCTGTGTTCAGTCTGGACGATCTCTCTGTTTTGGTAGTAACCTAGAGATGAGAACCTGGAATAAGCTTTCCTGTAACTGTGGGAAACAGCAGTGGAGATGGGAGTGTTGGTCTGGGTCTGCTGTGGGAAGGATTTGATGCATCCCTGTTTTTTCCTTGTTGCCGGCTCTGGAGGGATTGGATTGATTCCTTTGTGCTGTTGCAAGGATTTGCTCCATCATTAATCACAATAGCTACATCATCCTTTGGGGAGACATCCTCTTCTGCTGGGAGTTGCTCTTAAGACTTGCTGCTTTTCAGCCAGATCTGGGACTGAGACTATGTGGTCTGCTGCTCTTCCTGGTGGCAAAATACCTGGCGTGGGCACTGCAGGAGAATCTGCTGATGTTCCTTCTCCTGAGGAGGTCAACATTTGGTATCCGTACCATGGACAGGCTGTCCTGGTAGAGGACAAGCGGTCTTAGGAGCTTGGAGTGGTCTTGTGGAAGAAGGTGGAATGTGGAGGGCAGGGAAGATGGGAGTGGGATAGTAATCAGGGCTGCTTCTGTACTGGATGATATGCATTTTGTGATGAAGAATTTCTTCACTGAAAGGGTTGTCAGACATTGGAACAGGCTGCCCAGGGAGGTGGTTGAGTCACCATCCCTGGAGGTATTTAAAAGACATGCAGACATGGTGCTTAGGGACATGGTTTAGTGGTGGACTTAGCAGGGTTAGGTTTACGGTTGGACCTGATGATCTTAAAGGTCTTTTCCAACTTAAATGATTGTGATTCTATGTCCATCTCCTAGGTGCCAACAGCTACTTGCTTTCAAACCATACCGTATGTGGCCAGTGTGCAGCCTGTGTTGGCACTTCCTCCAGCCCCAAGCAAGCAGTCAAAGCAAAGCAATGCAGCATGGCTGAGTTTCTGCATTTTGCCTTACCATTAAGGACCTGGGGGTGAATTATTTATGACTGAGGCAGAAGGATGAGTGATGATGTTGTATTAAAAGCCTTCTTGGCCTTAGCGCCCTCAAGGGTAGTGAGTCCATGCAGTTACAGAATATGGAATACTTATCTTTCCTTGGATTTGGGAAATGCTACTATGGGGATGTGGATTCTGGTACTCTGGGATGCCAAAACGGCAAACCCGAGGATCTGCAACTTCTGCCCTTGTCTCGATTCAAGAAATATTGTTTTAGAACTGATTGGGGTGAAGAAAAAATTCAGTGAAATAGTGCAGAATTCCTGTCAGGAATTTCATGGCAGACAATATGGCAGAACAGATGCTGTTGGCATGGGAAGAAAAGGAAAAGGGCAGGTTTGCTGCTGAAGGTTTCTGAAGTCAAATTTTCTGAAGCTGGTCTATATCTCTACCACAGGACTCAATTTGCATGGTCTGAATTTTGTAATGTTTTCATAACTGTAAAAGTTAATCATTCTGTTTGGGGAAATAAGCTGTGACCTCAATTTATTTTCTTACTTTTTTTTTTTTTTAATAAAAATGGTAATAAAAAAAGAAAGTAAGATGGTTATGTTGTTCTTTCCAGTTTTTGGTGCTTGATTGCATGATATAAATCCACCATTGTAGTCTATTTAACTTTGTTCTTCAGTAACAAAAAAACAGTTGGATCAATAAGATTTAGCAATTGTACTGTTTGCTTATAGATCTGCTCACTAGTAGAAGCATTCAAGGATATTGCTAAAAATAAGCACCCTCTTCCTGCAAGGCTGTGAACATGGACTGTAAAATGCATCTTTAAGGGAGGTTCACAAAGTAACAGGAAATCAGCTCAGTCTTCTTTCAGTTTACTAGTGCTTGGTAATGATGTCACCTTTCTAAAACAAGGGTTAGGTCCTGAGAATAGAAGTAGTAATTTTCTTTGTTCCACAATCCTATGCTTGAATGTAATGATCTCTGGTTAGCTATCTGCCTGAGCCAATATGCAGTTAAGAAGAGGAAGGCAGGGTCGTTTGAGCTTTCTTCTGGGGCACCTACTGTCTTCTTTGAAAAAAGTATGTATATTCATATACACTTTTTCCTTAAGTGATAAAGCCAGTGATAAAACTCATGTATTTAATCTTGTATTCCTTATGCCAATACAATTAATAAAATTGTGGGTTTGCAGGTCCTTATTCCCTTCATTTCTCCAGTTAATGACATCACCTGATAATGTGAGTAACACAAGTTAGCACTTAATTTGGGCTGCCAGAATTCTTGTTTGTTGCTTAAAAATGGCAAAAACAAACAAACAACAACAAAAAGAAGAAGAAGAATAATTACTTTATTGTCCCAATAAAGGAAGTGCAGGGTCTGTTCAGTTAAGTACTCTCCTATTTTCTAGATAACAATGATAATGGGTTTAGCAGATGAAAACTTTTTAAGTGCCTCGACTCAAGCTAAAAGTATTGGTTTCAAATGAAATTTGTAACCCATGAGCCTATTTAAAGTGGTTGCTTTAACAGCCAATGGTATTTTTATGTTAGAAGAAAAATTTGCAATTATAACCTATATTCCAAACTTCAGTGAGGTTTTCTTACTTTTGCTGGTTTGTTTTTTTCTTTTTTTTTTTTTTGCGAGGAGGGGTGATTAGGTCTGTTTAAATGTGTTAATGGCTGCACACTAGACTTCTAACAGAAGTCTAATCACAGAAGTGATTAGATTTCAATGCTGAAGAAGCCCAGTGTTTTTTCTTGCTTCCTTTTTTCAAGTGATAGAAACTTTTGTTAGTGTAATTTGTGTAATTTGGCGCTAAGAGGAAGGATTGTCCTCATTGCATTAACAATTTTCAGCTGCCTTTTGCATTGTGCTTTTTAACACTTTTGTGTTTTACCTTAATGCAAATGTTTCATCAAGATTCCTACGAATGGCATCATTAAATTCTTTATAAATAAATATATGTTACAATTCTTATGTTACAGAAATTATTCATAGTGCAGTGTTACAGAATTTATTCATATGAATATATTAATATTAATTCAAAGTGCTTTATTAAAAGAAGTCAATACAGTTATTCTCTTCCTATGAGTGGGAAACTGAAAGAGAGTGAAAAGAGTCGCTGGGGCAACACAGAAGCCTACTGTTAAAATCAGAAAGATTGTCCTGTTTTCAGAATTCTGTTTCAATGCATCCCATGCCATCCACATAGGGGGTATATGTACTTATCACATAGGATGAATCCAACGTCCATAGGCAAAAATAATATGTTCAAATATTAAGGGCTGTCACTGTCCTACTCAAAAGACAAAAATCCTGTAGATTATGGCAAGTTTGCAGAGCAAAAAGCCAAAACCTGAAGTTCCCATTTGTGTGTGACTCCCTTTTTAGGAGGCCTTACATCTGTATTTCATATTTTGGATACTTGTGCAGTTCATGAAGTTATCTGTGTCCTGTCATGTTGAATCCTGTCAGGTGTCATTATATGTAACATTATTTCCTTTCTGGCTTGAAAAGAAGTAAACAATGAAGCTCGACTTTGTTCTGACTAACACTAGGACTCTTAAGAGTTTCTGGATATCTGATGCCACCTCTATCCATCTTGTTTAATAAGCTATGTTGGCTCTGAGTGTCAAAAGCAAATGAGCGTTTACTCTTTTAGAAACTGCAAGAATTTCGCAGGATTTCTTCAGTGTTCAAGTTTTAAATAGAGGAATAATGACTATCCAGTGAAGGCCCCTTTATACGGATAGATCTAGTTGCACATGCTATTAACATAGGGTGCTTTCAGTTAAGTTGCTGAGACTGATTCAACATTTGGGATTTGGGATCCAATAATCCCAAAGCGAAGAATATTTCAGGTATGTTGGAAACTTTCTACACTCTTTGCAGCCAAATACTTTCAGCTGCATTCAAAGGTGATGTAAATACCCGTGCTCTTCACTGCCAGGCATCCTTACTACTTTCAGGTAGGTTTGCTTATAATTCTGTCCTCAAAATATTATATGCTGTTTTCAGGTGAGTCCAAGGGGGGATATCGCATGGCTGAATCATGTAATTAAATAGTCGTCACAGCCAAAGTCTAGCAAGAAGGGTTCCCGACAACATATTTCTGTTGGTTGAACAATGCAAGCTGGTGGTCTTCTGACTGTTTCTTTCCTAAAGACAACACTGTCTTGAAAGCAATGTGAAACCACTTGTCTGTTGAGAGAGGAATAAAATTATTTTTCTGCATCTCAAAAGTAATAAAAAAAACCCAAAACCTTTTAAAATGTTGCAAGGCTTTCAGTAAAGGGGGATTCTAGCTAAACAGCCTCAAAATTGCATTGCTAATTATGACTGAGATCTATGAGGTGTTCGGTATTTTGAAAGATCAATATATCAAATCACAGAGTTTTGAGAACTTTTCATCTTCTGTTTCCTGAGAAAATAGATATGATCTAGCAGAGAGGGAAAGGCATCCAGTAGACAGCTCTTGTACCTACTGATGCTTTTTGATCTGGCTGAGCTAGTACACAGACAGTTCCATTAACAGCTCAGGCAAAGTGCTACGCGCTATAAAGAAAACAGCTGAATAACATAGAGATTTTGTGTGTACTTTCTAGATTTGTTGTATCTATACTTGACTATCTCTTTGGGTGCAATGCGTAACAGTAAGGGAGGTGAGGATAAAATGAGGAAATGTCTTTCGAAGACCTTTTTGACATGTATCTGGAACTGAAAGTACAACAAGTAATGTTCAGATCATTGAATTATTAATAACAAACTAGTTCACCGTCTTTCAATCTAAAACCCCAGGCATACAGGGATACCTTTGTTCTCCAATAAACCACTTTAGTAGGTTTAACATCAGGCCTTAATGTTATTCAGAAGACTTGAATTGACTTTTGTACGCTTTGGATGTAACACTTTATAAGCAGAGTAATTCAGAGGTGATGAATCCCTTTTCTTTTAGGAAAATAAATACAGAAGTCACTTATGAAACATTCACATATGTGACCAGGGACTTAAATATTCCTCATGACTTGGTTTCCTTCAGGAAGTAGAAAGAAATAAACACTGAACAGACAAAGCCATTACAAGAATCATTCTCCTGGTGGTTAAGCTCAATCATCAACAGATTTGGAAATGTGATATAAGTGACCTTTGAAAAACATGAACTACTACCAGAATATGCAATTTTTAAGACATATCTCAATGTTATAGGAAAGATGGAAATTGCATCAGTAGCCAAGGGACACATTTTCCATTTAAAGCTTAACATTTTAGGAAGGCAAATTGTCTATTACCAGTGGAGACAGATTTTTATGTCTACACTGACTGGTATTGTCTTGCAGTTTAATTTCATTCTGTCTATACAAAGCAAGCGTAATCAGTTTTTTTCAGCAGAGTTTATGGCTACTTTTCATCTTTGGGGTAGTATAAAGCAGGTAGGGTATGTTGATGAATCTGGACCTATACTTTAATAAAGTAAAAGTAAATACTCTAGGCAAATATTTACCATGCCTGGCAATCAGCAATGAAACGTAAAACAACTTCTGAAGTTAACATCTTTTTCTTTGTGCAACTGATCACTTGTATCAGAAATGGTGTATCAGAAATGGTGTGGCCAGCAGGAGCAGGGAGGTGATCATGCCCCTGTACTCGGCGCTGGTGAGGCCGCACCTCGAATACTGTGTTCAGTTTTGGGCCCCTCACTACAAGAAGGACATTGAGGTGCTGGAGTGTGTCCAGAGAAGGGCGACGAAGCTGGTGAGGGGTCTGGAACAGACCTGGTCTGGAACACAAGTCTTATGAGGAGCGGCTGAGGGAGCTGGGGTTGTTCAGTCTGCAGAAAAGGAGGCTGAGGGGAGACCTTATCGCTCTCTACAACTACCTGAAAGGGGGTTGCAGAGAGGTGGGTGTTGGTCTCTTCTCCCAAGTGACTAGTGACAGGACTAGAGGAAATGGCCTCAAGTTGCGACAGGGGAGGTTCAGGCTAGACATTAGGAAAAAGTTCTTCACTGAGAGAGTGGTGAAACACTGGAATAGGCTGCCCAGGGAGGTGGTAGAGTCACCCTCCCTGGAGGTATTCAAGGAGCGTGTGGATGTGGCATTGTGGGATGTAGCTTGATGGACATGGTGCTGTGTGGTGTTGGGTGGGTTGGTTTTTGGTGTGTTGTGCCTTGTTGTTGTTGTGTGGTGGTTGGCTTGCGTGGGTTGTTTGTGTGTGGTTTTTTTTTTTGTTTTTTTTTGTTTTTTTGTTTTTTCAGGTTGGACTCGATGATCTTACAGGTCTTTTCCAACCGTAGTGATTCTGTGATTCTGTGATTCTGTGATTCTGTTTTTTCAAACCTAGATTTGCAGTTTCTTATGTCTGGGTGAGGGGGGGAAAAAAGCAAAGATCAAATGCTTTTTGAAGTATTCTAGATCAGATATTCCCTAAAAGTGGTATACTTGCCAATTTTTAAATTTCAGGCTTTTGTGAATACTTCTACTTTCTCCAATCAATATTCTATTTCACTGCAACAACAAACATGGCAGAAGCAAAATGGCACAACTGCACCAATAAATGCAACAAAGAAAATTGAGCTTTTTTTTTTTCTTATCTGTTGTAATTCTTCACGACAGACTTCCTGTCTGCTTTGAGTACTCCACACACCTGTAGAGAAACATCTATTTTAAAAATTCTTCAAACCAACAGTGTGGACTATGGAGCTGCTCGCTTTGCTGGAGGTTAGAGAAACGGCGCTGAAGATGAGTGGGAGAGTTACAAGCAACAAAGGTTGTCCTCTAGATCTAACCATACTGTTTCTCTCGATGCTCCTGGGACAACACTGGCTCTTGTGATAATCCAAACAAACATCTCCATAATGTGGGTGATGTTACGGAGGAAAAATTTTCTGCCCTCGTCCTTTGTTTTGTGGAAGGGAGAGTCTGGTGGACTAGGGGTTGGAATCCAACCCTCTCTGCCTTTCAGGGCTTTTTGTTACGTCGAGAGTCTCCAACAAACAGAGCTGCTGTAAGAGGAGAACAGGCTGCCTTTGGCCCTACTGGGTGGCCCTGCTTGGGTTTGTCAGAGCTTTGGAAAGCTGAGGGAGGATGTTGCCTGGAGTGTGGTGGGGTGCTTTGAAAGCACCCCAGGGCCATGGGTCCGTGCTTCCCCCTCCTTTTGGGCTCCTCCAAGCTGGATTTAACACAATGGAGAGTCTTTTCTCCTGCCACTCTGTCAGAAGTTCTCACAGATGATTATCCACAGACAATCCCATTACTGTTATGATTTATTATGAATTACAGAAGCCTAGTGTGGCTGAATGACAGCATGGGCAGCAGTAGCATTACCAGAGACGAACATTGAGAAGTGTCTTGGCGCCGCACGTTTGCTTGGCGTTGTAATATCAGTTACAGGCTGCACGTAGAAAGTGGGAAGTTTGGAGTTTCCCACCTAGGAAGGCTGAAAGGAAAAAGTAATTCTGCGATGCTAACGTACAAGTGGCAGGAAGTGAAGGCTAGTGAGTTGTTATATTTTTCTTTGGTTTTGACCAATTTGATCTCAGCAACAGTATTTAATTGTGGTCATGATGCTGACAGCTTGCTTCCTGGGAAGGTATATACAACTGTACAGAATGACTGGTCTAAGTTGTAGCAAGGCATTACATTTACAAATTTAAACTTCATGCTCATCATTGTGGGTTTTTTAAATACTTGGAGAGCCAAGTTGTTCAGGCAGGTAATTTGGTCTGGTTACATGAAACTAATTGCATATTTATTGGGTCCCATAAGCTGAGAATTTGGCTGAAAATCCATTATCACACTGAGTCTTGCAGTACAATATTGTCTATGTGTTGTCATTTAAAATAACATACAGTGAAAGAAAGGCAATGGAAAGGATATTGTCACTGAGTCATGAATGAATGGTTGAAAATAATACAATCTATAATGGGCTTAATGGCTCTTGGTTCCTTGCCTGCCGGAAACCTTTCTTGGCACATGATTTTCTTGGTTTTGCAATGTCTATCAGACCTGGCTCTGGAGCAGGTTAAACATAGCACACTGAAGTGCATTTTACCAGATCATTTGTAATGTTGCCTTACTGCCCTGCTTTGAGAGGAGGAACACTAGACCTCTTCCTGGCTTTGTGAAATGATGCTGCAAAATACGTGTGACTGTTGATAGCTAAAATCCACTTCTGGGTTTCAATCTTCATTTCAGGTGAAAAACGCATCCTGCTCCAAAGGCATGGAGGAATGAACATTTTAAAGCATATAGAGAGATTATGATTTAGTGAATTAGTCAGAAACCAAAGCACTGGGTATTTTTGCAAAATAACAATGAGTCAAGAAGTTGGCTGAGACAGAAAAGAAACTGCCCTTTCACACATCCACATGCAGTCAGTGGAGCAGCTGAGCTAACATAAGTTACCACTGTCAGCTGAGCTATGGGATTAACCATGTGCGCGCTCCCAGTCAAGGGTAAATGCAAAGTCACTTTTCAAGGTGTTTTCAGTTAATATGCTTTACTTTACGGTGGCATCAGAGTAACAGAGACATCTCACCTGTCTCTGCAGACAAGTGGGTGACACGCTAACATCCCATTTTTATAGTGTTTGCTCTGGTAGCACGTGTTGCAAGTTGCTTAAAAACCTACCTGACATTTCTCACTTTTATCTGAAAATTTATAAATAAAAGATACGAACTGGATATGTGAACGTCTGCTCAGGAATCTGTGTGTATTAGGAAAGCATATTTTAAAATGTCTTCAATGTTTTTCCTCCTTTTTCTCCAAATCTCTAAATGTTAATGTACAAAAAGTTTCAGTTAGCTTTAAACGTCTTTGGGGAGTCCTCTCTCTCCTAAGGTTTTTATGATTCAGCATGCAATTTTATACAAAAGTGTTCTTGAAGCATTTTGAAAGCTTCCCTGTGAATTATTTCTGGCCTTCTGGTATTTTATGAAGCATCCTATTTTGCAATTGAAATATTTTTAGCATGATTTTAGCACGTCTGATTTTCCAAAACCTTAGAGAGCCTCTCTTGAAACAGATGGAAAAAGTGATAAACAGCTGAAGGAGAGGCTGGAAATAAAACGGACAAGTTACGAGTGATATTCTGTGTTGGACCCCCTTCTATTAACTTCATCTCCTTTGATCTCAGACTCTTTCTGCGCAGAAAACTTGAAGCCTTTTCTTTTTCTTTTTCTTCTTTTTTGGGAGGGGGTGGGTACTGAGGAGGGGAGGGAACATCCTTTGGGACTTATGTTTCAGGAATTCATCTTCAGCAGCGGAAGGCAGAAAGAAAAAACTCTTCTGACTTGGTTATTTCATAATTTGGCATTATTATGAATTGCTTCCAACCTCCTCTAAAATATTAATTACTCTTGCTGTAGTCCTGGCAGTGTGATTCTGTGTATGACTATCTTTGGTTTTTCCCCTACTTACAGCTGCTTTCAGATGCATTTAATGACAGTAATTTGCTGAAATAGACTCACTGAATTTGTCTAGGAGACAAAAATAGCATTCTAAACTTTTTTCCTGTGCTCCCAAAACACAAATCCAGGGGTGAATCTGAGTCCTCGAAGAAACTGTCCGACCTCTGTCCCCAACAGCCGTGAGCTCTTGCTTGTACACCAGGTTGTCGTCACGTTTTGTTTTTTTTCCCCTGAAAGGAAGGATTTCTGCCTGCTGTATGTGTTTACTTCCTCAACATCTGTGTTGCGAGGACACGATGTACACGTCGCAGCACTGCCTGGGCTCCGGGGAGCGGGGCTGTGCGTGGCCCTGGCACTTGTACGCGCTGCGGTTTGATCCGTGACAGAGTCCTGGAGCAAACCCCTGGGCTGGGGTACCAGGCTCTGCCCATCCAGCAGACAACACTGGAAAGGTCAGGGGAGTTTGTGCTTCAGTCTTCCCGAAAGATGCAAAAGGCTTAAAATTCCAGCCCTGTAACTTCTTTCTCATGGTGTTTTTCCTCCCACTGAAGTAAATGCAAACAGGATCAGTCCTGACGACAATAATTATTTCCCAATGATGGAAACGGGCACAGCGGGAAAGTACTCTTCAACAAAAATTTTAATGCGTGAAGAAACCAGTATTTTTGGTTACTGAGGGACTGCTTTAGTCCTTAGAACCCCCCAAAGACTGGGGCTATCCATCATGCTCTGTCACTGCAGACAGCTGGTGCTCAGCAGGCGCCGACTTTGTTGCTGTAGGCTTTTGTGTTGCTTTAAGATTTTTATAATTAAATATGAAGCAGCAGTTAAGTATAATACAAACTCAACAGGATGTTTTCTCAGTAAATCAGTGCAGTTCCACTGGCTTCATTTATAATAGTTAGCCCACTGGTGTGCTGGGATCCTTGCTAGGCATGCTGACCAATATTGTTTCACTGCTCTTTTACACTAGTGTGTGTATCATCTCTTGATTCTTGCTTTGTGCTGAGGCTACAGAGCTTATTCAAGGTTATAGTGCAACCTGTTGTATGTTTTCAAAGTAGTGTTCTTCACAGTGTTTCTTGGTGTTATGATAATCCAAATAATAATAATAAAAGTTCCGGGGTTAAATTGTACATTGGAGAGGCATGATGTAGTGACTGAAGCCTGGTGTTTGTCAGGCTTCCAGGAGCGGGGTTTGAGCTCTGCCGGGGAGCTGTGAGTTAGGGGGTCACCTGCTGCAATCTCTCAGTCCTTCAGATGGGGCTGTAACCTGGTTTACTCCATACAGAGGTAAAGATTTAGCAGTGTTTGCCTTAGATGATCCTATCAGTTTGAGCAGGTTTGGCTTAAATTTGCCCTAGAAGTACCTTCTGCTTGTACTCTTCTGCTTCAGAAGTGGTTTCACTTTAGTGAAGGTACATAAATGTATATCCAAGAAACAGCTATGAAACAAAATGGTCTAATATTTATTAGCATGGGTGGCTTAATCATTTCTGCCAGTATAATCACAGAATTTTGTCATAAATAAAATCATGGTGTCACTGGAACTGAGTTTTGCATAAGTCTGATGTTTGACTGACTTTAGTATTTTCCAAAGAAAGCTGTTATACAACCTGTCCAGGTTCTTTTAACATATACACATATATAATATTTCAACCAAATGTAGGATAAAATGTGTCCTAAGAATTTTCAGATTTTGTTTACTTTGACGTTTGGTGGGGGTTTTTTATAATCTTTGGCAGGGAGGGTTGTAGTGAGAAGCATTTGGTCTGTTCTACATTTCTTGGTTAGTTATGCTGGTTTTATAATTTTTTATCAGAAAGTGTAAGACTGTTGTCTGTGTTTATACTTAGACCATATTTGATCACCCATGCTATGGTGTATTCTTACTGTGGCAAAGCATACAGAGGTTTGAGCAATATAGTGACTTTCTCTCTCCAAGGCTCCCCCTCTCTCCTTAGCATCTCTTACCCCATATTGCATTAGACAGTCACTGTCAGGAAAAGACCTAAGTTTTGTTCAAGAATTTGTGTCACTGGGCCGATTGCACATCTGCTATAAGCCTGATGACAGTAGGAATTAATTGAAAGGCAGAGTGTTTTCTATATTCCCCTAACTGGCGTCACATAGTTTCACAGAGTCTGTTTCACATGGCTTTAACTTCGTTCACAAGACAGGCGTGTGATGGAGCCAATATTTCAGTTGGGTAAAACAGCGAGGATGCTGGATAGTTTTTATTAGTAGCTGTGTCCATGACTGAGATCAGTGTCCCAGCTTTCTAACTGCTGAATGTTTTGGTCAGGGCCAGCCACCCTTCTCCTCCTCCGCCTGGAAATGGCTCTGGAGGCAGAGCACGTTCTGACCGCCAGAGCTGTGCTCCTGCCTTCTGCTTGGACTGTAAAGAAGAAAAACTACTGCAGGATTATTCTGCCGATGTGTTAGAGTGGATATCTTCTGACTGACATCAGCATGTGTCAGTGTAAGTTCTGAATATGCTGTGTTTCTGCTGGAGTAGTTTATAAGGCTAACCAGGTGGGAATAAAGTTGAAGATCCAGGAGTGTGTCCAACCAGGAGATGGTGAAGATACATACGAGAGAAAAGTCTAAGACCAGTCTCTCATCCAGTGACAGGATTTGGACTTTTGAACTTGATTTTAATGGATCAAGGAGTCATCTCTTTGTCTTATTTTCTTCTGTATCTGCAGCTTTTTATGAAGATAAACAGGGACATTGAAACTCTTAAATGCTTTTAACGTATTTTTGTTGGACAAGAACTTTTAGCCACTGCACAAAGTGAGTCTAATATCCTTCCAAAACCATCCAGTGCATCCTCCCTCAGTAACAAGGCAATAAAAGTAAGTAGCTGCTACCTTGAACCTCCACCCCAGTTTCTGCTGGGGGCAGGACACTTAGCACTTTGTTTTCATTATTTCTTGTTTCGTAAGTCTTCCTTTTCTTTCTAATAAACCTGAGGTACTGGATGCTTTCACTTCATATTGAAATGAGTGGAGGAATGGGCATTTGAATCACAGTCTGGTTTCAATTTGAAAGGAATTGTAATGAGACTATAAAAAGAAGAGGACTGCAGTGCATGTAATCCACATGAGGCATTTTGCTACAAGTGAGACATCGTTACTAAAGCCTGCTTATGTCACTTTGATTTTTCTGAATACATTATGAAAAGGATAACATTGTCATGACACGATGTCTGGTGGCCTTCACATTACTTTACTGAGCGATTACTTTATGGCTGCTATTCAGGCCCCCAGATTATATAGTTTCCCATATTATTCTCAATGTGATTCAGATTATTTGCTCAGTGAAAACACTGTACTAACACTATAGAAACGTAAATGATGCATCCTGCCTTAGCTCCTAATTAAGCAAGGAGGCTGGTGGATGTAGCCATGATTGGTTTTGACACGTTGAACCTTTCAATTTTTATTAGACTTTGGTCAGCTGCCTTGTGCGGACTTTTTGGTTGTTTTCTTGTATGACTTGTTGCCTTTAAACAATAATCATGTAAATTTAAAGCATACATTTGTTTTTCACTATGGGAAAAAAACCCCACAGCCATGGCTAAGCTTAGGTCAGACAGAAATTAGAAACTAGTTTATCATGATAGCCTTTAGAAGAAAGAGTTGTTGAAGAAATGTTTGCATGCTTATAAAAAGAGGAGATAGATTTTAGATTAGAGCAGCCTTCCTGTGAGCTGCAGATGTGTTTTTCCTTCAGAAGACATTCCGTCATTGTAAAGGTGTATAATTTCAGAGGATGTCACAGTTGTCATGGCGATTGCATTAATATTGCATGGGCATAAAGCGTGCAATAACATCGTGTTTGTTCCTCCTGCCCTCAGGCTACCAAAAGTTACTCATTTTTTCCTTTAAAATTGTGTTAATTTTTCCCTATGAACATTCCTATTACAAATATTAGCTAAAGCGTCTTTTTAATTGTTCACTTCTAATTTGCATGGATAAGTTGCCACTCTATTTGCCATAGAAAGTGACTCCTATAAACTTAAATGCATGATTTAGTTGCATTTCTCAACAAACACTGGGAGGAAGGAGTAGTGGATATGGTAAAAGCTGCAACTTAAAATTAGGACATGATTATTCTCCCTCTTATCTGCTACATTTATGTGTTTTCCCCTAGTATTTTGGTCATTTTTCTGTCTCAGGTTGGAACTTGCCCCTTTTCGAGTCAATGGGAGTTTGGCTACTGGTAGTCAGGCAAAGCTCCATGTTATCTTTAAGGATGCATGAAAACAGCCACAGGATAACAAAAATAATAAGAAGCAGAAAACCACAGAAATTCCCAGTGGTTCAGACTGTGTTGCTATTGCCTGTGTTTTGCTAGCTCTGCCGGAGCTAAGGCAAGTTGAAATTTGTGGAATAGGAAAGGTCATGGAGGTACCTTGCTCCCCCTTTCTCTTCAGTAGCCTTCAGTGTGCTTTACTAAAACTCGTGAGGATGCAA
The DNA here is from genome assembly GCF_030936135.1 of Gavia stellata. Classification (NCBI taxonomy): domain Eukaryota; kingdom Metazoa; phylum Chordata; class Aves; order Gaviiformes; family Gaviidae; genus Gavia; species Gavia stellata. Next base: position 12,550,018 of record NC_082597.1, on the reverse strand, counting down.
GAGGTGTTATCGTTTCTGCTTCCTGCATATATTGGGTCTCGCTGAAAGTGGAAAACACGTGTTAACTCAAACAGCTAATCCCAAAAGCATGCGTCTCTCTTGTGTACGCCTGCACTGCCTGTGCGGGGATGAATCCGATCTTGTAACATTTTGATAAAACCCATTTTAAAATGGCAGCTGCTGCAGCATTTAGGTCCCTGCTTGTCAAGCACTGTTTGTCTGAGTCAATAACCTCTGCTCCTCTGCCTGCACTAGCTGTCTTTGATTTGGATGTTCATTTTAGGACTTCAAAGCCTTAAATAAAGCCTATCTGTCCAAGCATATGTTTGTTAAGTGCTTCAAGCAGATTCATTTCTCTCCTATTTCCATATGGTTACTACTCTGGTACCTCCAGTGGCTGTAGCAGTGTCAGTAGAACAAACAGGAGAGGCAATCTTTTAAGATACATTTACACTTTATATAGGGGCAGTGCATTGTCTTCACCCCTTCATGGAAAAAATCCGTTGACCAAATTTCATGCCCATGCCATGGCCAAGCATCTCAGAGGGGTTTGTTAGATGTGTCTTCAATATTTGTAAACATAAGAGCATGTAACATGCCGATTCCACCCAGAATGTTGTGTAAACTCGTTTTCATCTCTTTCTTACGTCCTGGTTGCTTTCTGCACAGCTTGAACCCCACTGGTAGGGAAGCGTGCCTGGCTCACCACAGCCTTTCAAAGTTTGCACCCTTGAACTTGCCTCCTCCCTCCTCTGTACAAGCTGGACTTCGCTGTCCTTCAGGCTCTGTTTGCCCTCAGCTCATTGAGAAGTTAGCAGCTGTCTGTCCGTGGTAATTTTATAGTGCATTACGTTTGTACCTTTTGGTACAGGCAGATCGTGCCTGGAGTTTGGCATAGGCAAATATCTGTTGGACAGAGTCATAAATACTTCAGTTAGAGCTACAGGTGTAATGACTTAAATAATAAATAACAGGAGATTGTAATCAATTAACTTCTGAGAGCCTTATAATTAACACTCTTAGGGGGATGGCATTTTTCTTCAAACTGTTTGGAGCACTAAATCCAGAGCACAGCACTAGAGACCTAGGAGGGCCCATCAGCGAAGCTGTCACATGCATTAAACTTGGAGCAGAAAGCCTTTGCACAGCAAGGACTATAGTATTTAGGAAAATGCACTAGCTGTGCTCCAGATCACTTACTCAGGATTAAAATTCAACTTTGCAACCTTCTTTTTCAGCACCTGAAGTATTTCCTCTATTTTTATTTTCTGTTCTCTTTCTACATAAAGTAAATCAAGTTTATTTTTCAGTGCTAGCTTATGATTCGCAGTTAATGGGAAGGTGGAGCAGGGCCAATAATGCATTTGATTGAGAAGATCTGTTCTGCTGGGGTTTTTGTGAGGAAATGAAAACCACAAACTGCAACAAATTTGCTTATTAATGAAGCATTAAAGATTCTGTTGTAAAATAGGATTCTTCATGATATTTTTTCCTGAGTCAGTTAAGTCTTGCATTTCTAGAATTAAGAAAGAGATTCATTAAGTTTAGCCAAGGGTTTTTAATTGGCAATACTGTAAAACAAAAGGAACACATTGTCTACAAACAGAAGTCAACTTCACTGATTTCAGTGGCATTACCACAGATAAGCACAGATCTTCCCTTTTTGCTTGTAAGGGCCATGGGGTTTTTAATATCTCTGCAGAACCAGAAAAATAAAAACTCCTTTAACTAGGTCTTTTAGGGAATTTCTGGCATTATTAGAAGTGGGAAACATCAGAAATCAGAGAAGATCTGGGTGTCCCTACAAAAGACACCATTCTGCTATGCAGACTTGTGCCTTGTTGCCATCTTTCATAGGGAATGACTGCCCCAAAATGAAGTAAGAAGAGGCATTACTATCACTCTGGCACAGACCAGTAGAGCTTTCAGGAAGCAGGTCCAAAATATATTGAGAGCTTCAATGGAAATGCTGCTCCCAAGCACATTTCCTGGAAGGCCTAAGGGCAACCACCACCCTCTACTTCATTATTAATTTTTCTTGATATTTCTTACTGCTGAATGATGGACATGAACTGCAGCATGGACTGTAGGCTGAAGGCTGTTGAAAATCCATCCTTGCCACCCTAACAGTCCTTTCTTGCACAGCATAGACAGAGGTCACATATATCTCTGTTTAAAAATATGATAGTACTGCTGTTTTTAAAGTGTGGCTTATTTCCATTCAACATAGTTTCGGTAGTCCTGTGTTCATGATTAATATTAAAAAAAAATTCTTTTGAAGATACTGTCAGATATTTTTCATTCTGAGAGGGCAATAACCTTCAAGGCTAACTAACCTTAACTGTACTCTTGGTGGGTTTTATTCCTGATATTCCTGTAGGTACTGCAAGTGGGTATGAACAGTAACCATTTTATCAATATCAAGCGTATTAAGCAGAGACAACCTCATACTTTAAAAAATGGGGCAGTTTTGATACTGATGTGGCAAGTCTCTGTATGTTAAATGGGCAGCTCACAGAAATACCAGTCCCTTGTCACTCTTACCATCAGTGTGTCCAAGGTCCGATTTGATTTTCCTGTAATCAATAGTAAATACCCTACTTGCAGTGAACAGATTGAAAATCTTGGCTGTAATTACTTTATCCTATCCTGTAGATAAAGTCTATCCATCCTGATCTAAACACTTCCAGATCTTTCTATGTATTCCCTACTTGGTACTTTACTGCTATCCATCTACACAACTCTGCCTCAGAATACTTCTCTCTGGTTATCTGATCAGCAAAGGGCTAACACTGCTTTGGTTCATCTCCATGAAACTAGCTTTTCCATTGCAGGGGTTAATGGTCTGTGGTGCATCTGTCTAGGGAGGGCTGAAGTAGCAGGGTCATGGAAACACCACTCTGGGTAAAGTTTAAAATGAAAATAAATCCAGAAACATATTAAAATGTCTTTGTTTTCCTTTCTACATAGTTGAAGTACATCTGGAAAAGGATCTTTTCCTCTTTCTCTCTGTATAAATGTAAACTAATGAAAAATTTGTAACAAATTCTTAACCTTTGACAAAAACCCTGCTATGTATTTATGAATAAATTGATTTAATTTCCCCAGAGGGAGCCATAGGCTCAACATTATCTGCTGGGGCAGCACTGCAGCAGAAGGTGATGCTGTATGGTAGTATATGTGGAATGAGATTTTTTTCTTTTTCTTTTTTTTAACCTACTATTTCATTGCTTACTATTTTGAATAGTGGTTCCCACACTGTGACCCTGGATCAAGGTAATCTGCAAAGTTATAAGAGGACTGCTTGTGGTCTGCAGCCTGCACTGCACTGTGGGGGAGTAGACCTAATGAGTTTCTGTCTGGTACCTTGTGCTTCGGTGCAGAGACAAAGTCCCTCACCCTTTATACATCCTCCTGACATGTAATGGGATTTGCATCGGGCCTTGCCGCTGGAGTGGTAACCCAGCTGGGGAGGAGGGATGTTGGAAAGCCACCGACACGGACTGTCCGGCAGCACAGACACATGGGACCAGATCCAGGGGTTGCCTTATTAAATCCCTTCATTTGTCTCTTCTGTGAATTGCTATCATTCTTCCCATGGAGAAAAGACACATCGTCAAACTTGGCAGAGCGTGAAAACCTTACTCATACATGCTTGCTTTGGCTCTGATATCCAGCACGTGGAAAGGGTCAAAGTCCTGAAGTAATGGTTGAGTGAACCGAGCTGATTGGAGGCAAAGACGTGCATCCTTCTCTGTCCTGCACGGGGAGCCTGTGATACAGATCACAAGTAAAACTGTGCAGAATCCCTCCCGCAAAGCGTTTTGCAAGGTAGCAGTTGGGGTACCTGCTGTTCGAAGGGGTGCCTGCGATGCAGGTTTCTTGAAGAGGTGGGATGGCCGAGTTTCGAGGAGAGATACTGTGTTAGAAGTGAACAGGAGAAGCAATGTTCTGCTTTGCACTCCAGCCAGCAATAATCTCTTTCCCTGCTGAATACTGCATTTTTCCTTTATAAAAACATTAATCTGTAGGGTATTGGGACATGGTCAGATCTTGCCAAGAACAAATTGTTAAGTAGTTGCTGTGCTTGTTGCTTCTTAAAGCTGTAACTGTTGGTTTTCATTTTGCAAAATAAGTATCATGGGGTAAAAATGTATTGGCTGTGACATTGTAACTATTTCCCAGAAAAATTAATTCTAAACTGAGAGACTTGGAAACAAATAGTTCTTAGAAGGCTGTTTGTTTAGCAGCTGCTGTTTATATATGAAACAAAGGAAATTTGGTTAAAATTGTATGATATGCCCTTACATTTCAAAAAAGGACCCACTTTAAAGTCTCTGTTTTCAGTTGGCTTTAGGTCATGCCACAATGCATGAGTTTCAGACTGACAAGGAACTGATCATACCTTCACAGGAGCTCACCCTCCGAGGTGTCAGACTCAAACTGCTCCATCCAGGCAGCACAGCAGCAATTCCTCTGATCGAACCATGCCCTCTGCGTTCTTCAGAACCTCCAACTACATTCAGCACTTCAAATTCCCACCTCTGTGACCCTGTGACTATCCAACCTTCCTAAAGTACATGAGAGAAAGAAAGTTTCAAATAGGGATTTGCACAAGCTGATCATCCTACTTAAAGGGACTTTCTAGAAATGCCCAAAAAAACCCATGTCAGGCATCTGTCAAGGGCTTTTCCAGAAGGTACCTCTATTCATTCTATGGGGCAGACCTAAAAACCATCACATGTACAAACATGCTTGCTCAAATCTATTGTCCATTTTCACAAATAAGGATCTACTGTAGCTTATCAGGTTTCAATAAAAATTATAGCAATAATGAATATGCTGACATAATGAAATATGCAATAATTTTACAAAGGAGAAATCTGGAAATGCACAGTTTGCATCAGTCTGAGGTTTAGTATAAGTTGAGAGAACTCCTACCAAGATCAGTAAGAGTTATGGTCTTCTATAGCAAGATAACTTTGTCCTTGAACTTCACTAACATTTTTATGCTTTGTCACAAGCTAAAAATGGAAATATTGTCAAATACTATATCAGCTCATCAGACAGCTTATTTTTTTCCCCCATGTAGTTAGTTATTAGAGCTGTTGCCTGTCACTGTAATGGAAGCTGTGTCAGACTGCTCATATTCCCAAGTTACTCACAATTTGGGCATGTATATGTCTGTCTTCTTGTAATGACAAATACTGCTAGTTTGCTGGTGATAAATTCCAAAGTCATTTCAATAGTATTTTTGCTGCAATTTATAAGCGTTTGTAAGGCTGAGACAGCAGAAGGGTTCATGGGAAACCTTAGGGTTTCTTAGGGCACCCGTCTGCAACAAGAGGAGGATGGTCATAACCTCGCTTACAAGACTGGAATAGTTTGACCCTTTTTGTGTTTGACTATATGAACTTTCCAGTAATTCTAGTGTATTGAGAGAATACTGGGTTTAGTGACAAATGAGTTAGTAAATCATTTCCTTAGGCTTTTAGTTGGCTTCCACAAGAGAGAGATCTTTAACTTAATGTGTCATTGACCACTCTCAGGTATGAGGTTACCTCCACAAATCTTTTTGTACTGTCAACTCTTGGTTGGTTATTAAATTGGTGCTGTCTACAAATTTATTTGGTTGTAAATTATTTGGTAATTATTGAGAAGTTCCTTTCACCCTATGTGTCATCTTCAGGTGGTTGTTGGGAAGTAAAATGGAAATGGATAATTTATTTTTCATGGTGATTTAAAAGTGCTTGTGAATAAGTAGTATATAAAAGAAATTACTATGTTCAATATCTGAATTTTGCTTTTAGTATAAATGTAAAATAAGGTAAGCTTTCTGGAGTAGGCATTAGCAAATCTTTTTCTGTAAGTCAGACTTTTAAAAGCTGTTATATTTACATTCAAAAATAACCTCATGACAAATTTTATATATAATCAACTTAAATAATTAATTGCTACACCAGTCCTGTTGCTTTTATCCTGAATTTGGAAATGAACATAGGCCTAAATGCCCTGAAAATATGTTTGCCTACAGAAAACATCTTCAACTTCCAATGTTTACAATCAACTAGCAGCACTGCCCTTGAACGATTGATTTTGGTGCAGCAAAGAGGAATGGTATTTCTGGGTTTCTTTCGCTTGAAATACCGTCAGTGCCATTGGACACTGAGCCCACTGAGGTCCTGCAGCTTGACTCACAGTGACTTTGTATTAGGAGCTAAAAGCTTCTGGTGTGAACAGAAGGGAAATGGGGTATCTAAGCTGGAGGTGGTATGGGGCACGTATGCGTGGAGTTTATAGCAGCACTAACATGATGCTAAGATGGAGCTCATCTACTGCACTTCAGAGCAGATGCTGCGCTGCAGGATCGGCTCCTTTACACTCCGCTGCATTTGTGTTTCTGGCCTGAGGAAGGTAACTCCTCCCAACAACCAACTGTCCTCTAATAATAAACTTAAGTCATCCAGGTTTCATTATTTTTATGGTTTTTGGTCACATTTTTAGTGTTGCTAGGCAGGGATTATTTACATGATGACATCAAGGACAGAATCAGGAGTGTTAAGTAACTCACGAGCAGCAAGCAAGTATCACAAGCACGGTGAAACATAAAACAGATTGCTGTATATTGATTTTAAAACAAGATACCTGAAAGGACTAGAAGCTAAAGGGAGGAAACATGGTGCACTGCAGCTCAGCAATTATTTACTAACCAAAGTAGTCCCTGTTCTCAGTAACTTCTGGAACTTATTTAATCATGTGAGTATCAGCACATCTGCTATCAATCATTCATTAATGACCACAAAGATATTAGGGAATTATTTGTTGTTGTGTTTCCTCTCCCCCCAACTTTTTATATTTTATTGTTCTAAAATGCATTACTTCCATCCCATTGATTTCAGTATGGTAAAACCTGAGTCTTTATTTAGGATTTCTGTCAGTGTTACCAGCAATTTTTACACAGAACAGTCATGGCTGCAGGGTCTGGCCCTGTATCATTATGTGAGCAAGATACATTTTCATATTAAACATAATTATAGTCTAAACTTCTGGTTTAATGCATGTCCAAAGCCCTGACGATTGGCCAACACGTGGAACGGAGCCAAAGCCAACAAACTGAATCGGGAAATTGCTGGCAAATAAAACTGAGGGCGCCATTTGCAGATTCTTGCCCCTTCCTGCCCTCTTTTCTTCCTCCCATGCTGCTAAAAAATACGAGCATGTTAATTAAAAGGAACGAATGATGTAGTAACTAGATCATCACACTGCTCATCCTACACATGGTGAGGCACTTGGTACATGTAGCAGAAATCGATCTCTGGATGTTGTGCGCTTCCAATTTTTTTTTTGCCAAAGTGCCTGTCTTCACGAGTGGCTCCTTCTTCCTCTGGGATGGGGAGTGACACCAGCCAAAACTACTGGCTGGGGTAAACACCCCCTGACCCTGCAGGAACCCGCTGCTTGGTTATTCCCTGCTTAGCGTCAATGCTTCACAACAACCTCCAATCCCACAGCTGAAAGAGGATGAAATCTCAAAGCTTTGGATTGATTCTAATTTGCTTCTGTGTAGGGATTCCTGTATGGGAAATATTTGCATGGGACCTTCCTTTATGCAATGTAGCTGACTGGTTTTGAACTCCCATGCGTCCCATAGATATTCTTCTTCTTGTTAAACAGAAGTTTTCATCATGGTTCAGCTATTTTTTTCTTTTTTAAAGTATGCCTGCAAAATAAACCAGAGCATATAAACCAAATTCTGAGTCAAGAGAAACAATGCAATGAGTTTAATGTCTGCAGTTGGAAGCTGGAATAGGACTCTCAATTCTTTTTGCATTTATATATTTCACTATTTAAATACAGAAAAAGATTCAAAGAAATGCCTCTTTATTCTCCTGTACCAAATCTCTAGTCTCCACTGTGGAAGCAAGGTGTAAAATGTGTAAATAATTGATGCATGCAATATAAAAAAATGACAGGACAAGAATAATCACTGTTTGGGAATGGGGTGTCAGAGCGATATGTAGATATCCACCAGAATGAGGTCTGAGACACAAAGGCCAATGTTTTAGCAGACATAAACTGCTATAGACCCATGACTTGCCTGGAGTATACTGTATTACTGTTGTTTAAAGATACATAGCTGGTGGAATATGACACTGTTTTCAGTGAAAATTATACTCAAGATCATATTTAGATTCTGTATTGGCATCTTGTTCTTTTTCTGCTTCCTACAGCAAGGGAAACCCTACAGCATTGACAAAATGGGATAGTATTTTTTTGTGGAAGCCTAAATTCTCCTTCTCCATCCCCCCACCCCTCCTGGCCCCAGATAGACTAGTGATGCTCCAGTATCTATCCTGACCAAATCTTCTGCATGGTACCAAATGCCGGTCAACAGCCGGCTGAAGATGAGCCAGCAGTGTGCCCAGGTGGCCAAGAAGGCCAACAGCATCCTGGCCTGTATCAGAAACAGTGTGGCCAGCAGGAGTAGGGAGGTGATCGTGCCCCTATACTCGGCGCTGGTGAGGCCGCACCTCAAATACTGTGTTCAGTTTTGGGCCCCTCACTACAAGAAGGACATTGAGGTGCTGGAGCGTGTCCAGAGAAGGGCGACGAAGCTGGTGAGGGGTCTGGAACACAAGTCTGATGAGGAGCGGCTGAGGGAACTGGGGTTGTTCAGTCTGCAGAAGAGGAGGCTGAGGGGAGACCTTATCGCTCTCTACAACTACCTGAAAGGGGGTTGCAGAGCAGTGGGTGTTGGTCTCTTCTCCCAAGTGACTAGTGACAGGACTAGAGGAAATGGCCTCAAGTTGTGCCAGGGGAGGTTCAGGCTGGATATTAGGAAAATTTTCTTTACTGAGAGAGTGGTGAAGCATTGGAACAGACTGCCCAGGGAAGTGGTGGAGTCACCATTACTGGAGGTGTTCAAGGAACGTGTGGACGTGGCACCGTGGGACATGGTTTAGTGGGCATGGTGATGTTGGTTGATGGTTGGACTTGATGATCTTACAGGTCTTTTCCAACCTTAGTGATTCTGTGGTTCTGTGATTCTGTGATTCTGTGATTCTGTGAAATGGCCGCTTGTTTGTTTCCAGTCACTAGGGTTATACTAATGCAAACCTGAAAACATATTCTTTCAACCAAGATATTTCTCACAGAAGAGAACAACAATACTGTTGGTGGCATCTGTGAAACATATATGTCCCATCAACTTCTGCTTTGTTTATAGGTTACCTTAATATTTCTAAGATGGACGTGTTTCTGGGTAGATCACTGTGTACTTGTTGCAACAACCGAGTGGACATTTCACTGCTAGGGATGGTAAAATGTAGGAAGTTGAGAGGTGTGCTAGACAAAGATGATTTTCAGTGTGCTATTTTTATTTATTTGGACCTGCCCTTAAATCTTAAGTTTTCATTTTTACTAGACAGAATATTCCTTATTGAAATATGTATACATTTCTTAGTCTGAAATATGCTAAAAGCTGAGCTGATTTCAACCCTTTTTTGGCTGTTCCAGGTCCACGGCATTTGAAGGCTTATGTACAAAGAGGGTTAAGCTGACCTTGGTTTACAGGAGAATTATGCCAGTCACAGGGTGAGGCTTTAAAGTAGGCACAGATCCATCCCTCGCTTTGCTGATAGGATCTCTCAGACCGTATGAATGCACATTATAAATTCTTCCTATTCCTCCCTTTTAGATGTGGCAGTTGAAGCTAAGACCTGGAGCTTATGAAAGAGAAAACACAAGCTGCTTCTGTTAGGCTGCATGTTTGGGGATGGAAGTAGATAACTTGAAGGTTTAGCTGTACTGTCAGTTAATCCATACGAAGTTAATTTCAGTTTCATTTAGAGGCTGGCCACGACTTCTGTACACTCTCCTTTCCCAATCCATTATCACAGTGCTAAGGTTCCCGCAGTCAGTATATTGCAGTTTACTTTTGATTAGGTTAATTTTTAGCCAGATCAGTTCCGGTCATACAGACAAATAGACAATCCTCTGTTGATTGCTTGTCTATTTTTTCCCCCTGAGTTTAAACAAAAAGAAAAAGGAGAATGATAGGGTTAATAGTTTAAAGTTGGGGTGTAGTTGGATAACCCTAAATAGAGTAAGGTTCTTGGCCATCGTATGACTTTCTCTGCTTTGAATTTCATCTCATGTTCTGAAATAGTTATGGTCTTGGTGTGTCAGTCCATCTAATCCCTGTGCATCATGATCACAAGATTGTACCTTGCACTTTGTGCTGTCATGAAGACTGAACTGAAAACTCGTAGAATACATGTTTGTCTAAGATTCATCTTGAGTTAGAATTGCTGAAATGAGAACACAGCCTTTTCCAAGTGTCTTGTGTAATTTACAGACCTGAAACTGGGTTGCAGCTGAAACCCAATGGGTGCAACTTAAACTAAAAAGAAATAAAAATGATCAAATCCCCTATATATTATGCATTGCTTGCTATATTTACCTCAATAAAGAAGGACTGGATATTTTATGGGTAGCCTTAAGTGTAACATTATGGCATAACAATAGAGTAATAGGCTGTAATAGTTACAGTCTGGAATGTCCTCTCTAAATACATATTCTTGCTTTGTGCCTATATGATCTTTTAGTGCAGTATCTCATCATTCTGTGACCTGGAGGATTTGCCCATGGAACACCCCAGTACAGTTCAATAGGGATATGACCATGTTCCTCCACTCATTTTATAATAGAATTAGATTTTACATGTAGAAAATATTGTTTTCTTTAATTCTAGAAACATCACAATTAAAACCAATGTCCCTAATGAACTGCTAAAGATTCACAGAACATCTGTAATAAAGTAAGCAAACAATCCAAAAGAGATTTCCAGACACTCATTCTCTGCTCTGCCTGTTGAACCCAAGCTGCTACGTCTAAATGCCAGTCATTTAATTGCCTCACTTTCTGCTATTGCTTCTCAAAGAAATATGAGGTAAACAACATATATTTGTTGTAACAGAAGCATCTCACTTACTCATGGTCTACTAGAAGTTGCTCTGGAGGAGGAATAAGTACTCAAGACCTAAGCCACAAAGCACTGAGAATTTTCACATTGATTCCCAGCCTTCACAGGGGCGTACACTTAGAAATTATTTGAAAACATTATCCCTTTTCTTTTTTCTTCTGACAGCCTGAGACAGTTCTGACATAGTCCAAATACTGTAATTCTTCTATCCACTCTTTCACTCCATTTTCCTCTATCGGTCTTTTTTTCCATTCTCTTTTCCCTTCTTTTCCCATCTTTTTTCCTCTGCTTGTTTCGTTTTGTTTTTTTCCACTGGATGCTCAGTAGACCATGTGTCGCAGTGGAGGAATTAATCAGTAGTGGCTCTGGGGAATTAGGAAAGCTGGGAAAAACAGAGTATTAAACTTCTATAGCAGGGGAAGACAGGTGTAGCAAAGTTTAGGAAATGTTAAGAATCCCCCTTAGGACTGTAAATCCTGTTCATAGTATTAATCAGCATTGGAAAACACGGCAGTCAACACTGAATGGCATTGTGGTGAGGACTAAGACTGCAGATTTACATCTTTTGACCTGTTTTTCTAAGTAGTAGACACTTTGTGATGATTCAGTTTGTTTGTATGATCTGCCTTTCCCCCTTTCCTTTCTCCCAAATAATTTTTGATCTGCTGGTTTTAAGCAAATTCATCAGGAACATGGGGTGTCTCAGGTGTTCTCACAAATTTCATAAAAATATTTGGCTGGTAGAGGTAATACCAGAAGTTAAATATATTCAAATTTACATTTTTTTAAAGTCACTTTTTATCTGTTGCCTGACCTGGTCAACCAGGAGGCACAGCAAAATAGAAAATTATCATGGATCTTTTTGCTTTTTTAATGATGCCATTAATTTAGTTTCGTTTGTATCTCACTAACAAATTGATAATTAATATAAAGCTCCTAGTGACCAAAGGGAAGATTTTTAAACTTGCATTGACAAAGAAGTTACTACCTTGATGTCAACATTGCAAATCTTACATCAAACTATTTACTAAAGAAGACAGAACCATCACCGTATGATAGGGTGACTGGAGCTTTAAAGACTGTGTACTGGAGACATCAAGGCAAATTAGTCAATTATTAATTCTCAGCATTTATCAGTGAACCTCTTGTTGTTTTCTGTTATCACTGAAAATTTGTTCTGGTTTTGCTCTGATCTTTGGTAGCCATTTATACTACTGTAAAATGCTACAATTTAGTGGCTTTTCAAGTTGATTATGGACAGACTAGAAGTAAGGCTATGGGAAGGTGACAAATGGCTGAATTCAACCCTAAATACCTCAGCTCCAGAGGACTCCTTATTCCCTGTTGAAGCTGCATTGTCAGTGGCTCTGCCAAACTGAGCTGTGGGAAGTAGGGTCAAATTCTGTATGAAACTCAAGCATCCCCTTAATTTGATAAGATAGATACCATTGCTTCTAAAAATGTATCATTTTTCCAAGATGTTCAGAATATAACCTAAAGGCCAGACATGTCTTAGAACTTCATTCCTTTAATCTTGTATTTCCTACCACCTGAGCTGTTAGATATCGATTACATGGGAGACTGTATAAGTATGTACACTCTTGCTGTCCTTCGTGGTTTTTCAAATACTCATAGGCATAGTTTTGTAGAGACATGGAATGTCTAGTTTGAAAACCACTGTCCTAAGACATCCTTTAGAATTTGATCAGTGTATTTATTTTTATACAGCAAGACATTAAGGAATGCCTTTTATCAATGCAATGAAATATTTTGCATGATTTATGTCCCACTGTCACCTTATTATTAGAAAACCTTCACTGAAATGAAAAGCTTTGTAAAGATTTGGTAGATGCCCGCTTTTTGCTGGGGATATATGGATGCCACCATTCCTAGCTTCCTTAGCTGTAGCAAATGAATATGCAATTCCCTTTCCAATCAATGTGCAGGCTCACGATTAAAAGATCTGAAATGAAGTGCATGACTTCTTTTACACAAACATAGACAACACGAGTGATTCTGTTAGTATTTCCACCCTAATAAAATCATAAAAAGTTTGACAGAATGGTCCCAAACACTATAACCAGTTTCAGGATTTGGGAATTTTTCCATAATTTCTCTAGTGAGCAGGAAGGTTGAATCTGCATGTGTCATTTATATTAGGAGCCACAGCTCTTATGTCCTTTCTCATGCCTTCAGGATCTACACACCACCTGCAGGAACTATTAGATTAAATCCTCAGTCTTTGGTATGCAAGAAAATAGTTCATTTCAATGCTCTTGTTTTCTCTGAGGTCTGTGTCCTCAGAGAATACTGCTGAATGCCACCATCCTGCTGCAGAGCCCTAAAAATGCATGTCTAATATCTGAACTCTGTGCTTTGTTCTGATCCTTCCTCTTTAATCTGTAAAATGCTCATTATACTGTCATATTTAGCTGAGAAAGTATTAATTCCTCTTCCATGGGTGGCACTCCTTGAGAGCAGTACTGAAACTACTTAATAGGAGTACTAGGTCATCCGGGCTATAAGCCTGACATCTTCTATAACTTTTTCACTTTTCTGCTCTACTCCTTTCCTGATGAGCTGCTGATAAAGTAAAATTGTCACAGGTTTATGGGACTCCATTATTTTTTTTCCATGGGGGAAAAAAAGGAAATATTATCAGGTACCAAAAATACTCTTGTGTCAGAATTTTCATCTTGTCTAGGATTACCCTATTGGGCAAATTCAGCAAAATATATTTACCACAGATGTTGCACACTGGTTTCAAGAGATGTATTTTCAATGATATTACTTAAAATTACTTTTCAAAGATCTTTCCTCTATACCTTTTCTTTGTTATACCTTAGAAGCCTGTGGTTCCACCCAGCTTCTCTGGAGGGGAAGGTGGCAAAACTTGTGAATGCATCTTCCTTTCTGCTACAGGTTATCAGAAGTAGTCAACATGGATTCACCAAGGGGAAGTCATGTCTGACCAATCTGATAGTCTTCTACGATGGCATGACTGGATGGATAGATGAGGGAGGGCAGTGCATGTTGTCTGCCTTGACTTCAGCAAGGCTTTCGACACAGTCTCCCACATCATCCTCATAGACAAGCTTAGGAAGTGTGGGTTAGATGAATGGACAGTGGGATGGATTGAAAACTGGCTGATAGATAGAGCTCAGAGGGTTGTGATTAGTGGCACAGAGTCTAGTTGGAGGTCTGTAACAAGTGGTGTTCCCCAGGGGTCAGGACTGGCTCCAGTCCTGTTCAGTATATTCATTCATCAGTGACCTGGATGAAGGGATAGAGTGTGCCCTCAGCAAGTTTGCTGATGACACAAACTGGGAGGAGTGGTGGACACACCAGAAGGCTGCGCTGCCATTCAGCGTGACCTGGACAGGCTGGAGAGTTGGGCAGAGAGGAACCTGATGAAATTCAACAAAGGCAAGTGGAGGGTACTGCACCTGGGGTGGAATAACCCCATGCATCAGTCCAGGTTAGGGGCTGACCTGCTGGAGAGCAGCTCTGTGGAAAGGGACCCGGGAGTCCTGGGGGACAACAGGATGACCATGAGGCAGCAATGTGCCCTTGGGGCCAAGAAGGCCAATGGCATCCTGGGGTGCATCAAGAAGAGTGTGGCTAGCAGGTCGAGGGAGGTTATCCTCCCCCTCTACTCTGCCCTGGTGAGGCCGCATCTGGAGTACTGTGTCCAGTTCTGGGCTCCCCGGTTCAAGAAGGACAGGGAGCTGCTGGAGACAGTACAGCAAAGGGCTACGAAGATGATTAGGGGACTAGAACATCTTTCTTATGAGGGAAGGCTGAGGGACTTGGGTCTTTTTAGCCTGGAGAAGAGAAGACTGAGGGGCGATCCTATCAATGCTTATAAATACTTAAGGGGTGGGTGCCAGGAGGATGGGGCCAGTCTTTTTTCAGTGGTGCCCAGTGACAGGACGAGAGGTAACGGGCACAAACTTGGTCATAAGAAGTTCCATCTAAACATGAGGAGGAACGAACGTCTTTACTTTGAGGGTGGCAGAGCACTGGAACAGGCTGCCCAGAGAGGTTGTGGAGTCTCCTTCTCTGGAGATATCCAAAACTCGTCTGGACACATTCCTGTGCAATCTGCTCTAGGTGAACCTGCTCTGGTGGTAGGGTTGGACTAGATGATCTCCAGAGGTCCCTTCCAACCCCTATAATTCCGTGATCCCGTGATACTGCTTTTTCTTAGCTTTCATGTAAGACTTCCACAACTTCTAATAGCTCCTGTTCAGCATGAAAACCCAGGTAAGAGGGAGAGGGAAAACAGCAAGCATCAAAAGTGATGCATCTTCTTTTTATATATCAGTTACTCTGGAGAAACCTGGCCAAACCCATTAATCCCAAGGACCATTGACTGAAGAATGTCCTGAATTTCAGTGTTCCCAGGGAATGAATTCTACACCATACAACAAGTGTGCCACCCAACAGCAGCACTGAGCTGGCTTCCCTGGCTTATGCAGGGTGTCCTGCTTTGGCTGTGATTAGCAGAACAGATTCCAACTCCCTGTGTCATTTCATTCATCTCTTATGTTTCATCCTGTCCTCTTCACCTCTTAATATGCTTTACTGCACTGAACGCTACCTCCTGCTTATATGTCCCTCCTTTTAAGCCAGCTGTGAACTTCTGAGCTGATTGAACTCTTGCTGGGAGATAACTGTGTGTTGTTTTCTTGATCAGCAAGGTCTCTCGCAGACCAGCTTGTCTTACCAGAAAAAAAATCTACAAAATATTCACAGCAGATTTAGCTCAAGCCACAGACTGGCTTGAACATAAAAGTCATTATGAAAAGAGAGATATTTTCTCTGTCTCTTTTCCCCTGGACACTAAATGATGCCACTCAGCTCCACTGGATGAAAGCATGGCTTCAGATCTTGCAGCAGCTATGAGCATTTCTGTCTTTACAAATGCAGCCGTGAATTTCTTCATGTACAAAGTCAAATGTATCTGTCCTCTCACAACCTGAGTGTTTTTTGTCAGCAGGCATCCTCTTGTGCAGGCCTGAGGAAGCAAAGTGTTTCTCTGTATCTGAAGCAGTACTTTTCTGTGACTATTTTTAGAGACCTGAGGGTGGACTTTTTTCCTTTCTCCAATGAAGTTGAAGAGTGCCTCACTGAGTTTTGACTGTTTGTTTTATTCCTTATGTCTCTTCTGTTATCATTACTCCAGGATGATTCACATTGCTTTCGAAATGCATATGTTTGGATGCCTGTTGTGGAGAGCTTAGCAACTGCATCACACTGAAAAGCCCATGCTGGCTGAGGCATGGTTGATGCTTAACCTTTACTCTTGTCTGTCAGGAAAAAGGTCATTGCTATGAGCTCATGACTGAGCAATGTTCTGCAACATTTGATTATCCTGCTTTCTACCTCTGCCTTCCTCCTCCCACCATCTTCTCCCTTCCTGGTCACTGTAATATTTCTTTAACCTTGTTACCTGTTGTCCTTCAACCAAGGTTTTGCGGTGTTGGCACTCATAGAGCGAGGCAGCGTAGGTCTATCAACAGAACCCTTACTCTTGGCCCCTAGTCTTCATTTTAATTACGCATCCAGAAGTTATGGGCCAGACTTTCCATTGCCACCCCCCCAATATATTTCACTGAATATTCACCGACTAAACTGAATGGACAGACTTCAAAACTAGGGACTTAAACCCCAAGCCTTGCCTACAAGTCACTTGGACAGTGACCTGGCCTAGACTCACTTCATTCTAATAGACTTTGGTCATATCCTTTATTCATTACATACAGTTAATTTCTTGATTTTCTTCTTAAACCAGCAGGCTAAAATAATTTCAGATAGAATATGTTTCATTTCTAACAACTTTGAATGACAGATGATTTCCAGAACTTTAAAAAAATGAAACAGGAAAGAAAGGAAGAATTTAGCTTTTTAAAACTAGGTCTGCCATCAGTATATACTTGTCAGTCTGCTCAAAAGCAAAGATAAATAATAATGCAGAAAGGAAAGCTACTTGTCAGATTTTAAGCACAAGCAAAATCATGGACTGACAAACTGCAAAAAGCTTCAAAATCTGTTTTTATAAAAAAGGTCTTTTAGAAAACAAATTTCTACCACAGTTTATGCAGCTAAAGAATAAAAGCTGTGTAATGAGCTAAATGGAAAAGGTAGGCATGATTAAATGGGTATTACTGGAAACAGAGGCACCACGTTTCACTTGATTTGTGTGGGAATTATGAGTAATAATAGGTGTTTCAAGGAAATCTTCACATACTGTGTGCTTAGAAACTCAATTTACGGTATGTATTCTTCAAGCAATTACATACACACACCTGCTGCAGCAAAGCCTGAAGACTTTTTGGCCAACATACTCTTTAAGACATCGAGGTCGTGGGCCTGGAGCTTTCGGCGCTCGCTGCTCTTCAGCTGCACTCAGCTGCCGGCTGGCAGATGCCAGAGCTCCCAGCTGCTCTCATTCACACTGCAGGGAAAAATGTTGTATTTTCTTTATCTACTTTCAGCATCTACTTTAGATTATCTCACTAGTTTGCTAGATCAGTGTGATTAGGTTTATCCTCTTTGCCCATTGGCAGCTTAGCAGAGTATTAAAAACATAACAATAATAACAAGCCTGCCTTGAGTCGAGTTCAAATTGTGCTTGTTGCAGGTAAGGCTCTATCAGTTTACAAGGAACGGTCTCATTGCTTCAAATGCTTGTGAGAATCCCCATCACAAAAATAAAAGCTTTCCTTTCAAAGTCTTTGCTTTCCTAATTTGTTAGTATAGAAATTCAAGGCTCCACATCTGCAAGCCCAAAGGTCAGCACTGAGCCTGGGAGGTTTGTTTCTCTAAACCCGCCCCTTGAAGAACCTACCTCAGCAGGCATGAATTCCCTGCATCAAAGATCTTTCACCTTACTGAAATCACAAATGGAAAACCTTGCGGCAAGACAAAGGAGGGGTATAAATTTGGAAGATGTTAGCTGGGTAAAAACCAATATAAGCATCAAACTTAGTGATTTAAGTGCAAAAACATGATTTCATTTATAAAATGAGGGGGGTCTTCAAAACTTACAGTAAACACAAGAGAGTAAATACAAAATTAGACACTGAATATTAAAAAATGTTTGTGTTTATGAAGAAATACATACAATTTTCATCAATACCAAGAAGTATAATTTCGATTATTTTCTGAACAGACCACAGTGAATGACAGCAATTGAAATTTAAGCAGTAAAACCAGCAATGACACATTAAGAACATTTTGTAGCCTCATCTTCTGTTTCAAAATGGAATTACTGAAATTGTTTATAATGAAACTAGAAATCACAGACCTGCTGCTCCTGCTTTTAATTACAGGCTGGAAGTTGGGCAGTGTTCTGAGCTAAATTTGTCTGAGGAAGGTGAATCCTTGCAATTAGCAGAGCTAATTTCACTGAAATAATGCAAAATCTGCTGGTTTGCATATGGTAGTACATGCAGTGGTTCAACATGAGTGTTGCCCTCCCATCTCTTAGTATAGTTAACTCAACTCTTAGAATAGTTAACACAAATGCCAAAAAATCTTGTTGTTTTTTCCCCATTTTAAGATTACTGATACTGAGCTTATTTTGAAGAAAATAAAGAGCAAACTTAAATGAAATCTGAGGATGTCTTCTAATTAGTGCTTGGTGGGAAAGGTTTTTTGTTTCGGGTTTTTTTTGCTTATGAATGAGGCAGACAGGACGCAGACTCCACATCCTAGCCCAGGTGTCCTGACGGCTGGGTTACCCACTGTGCCTGAATAAATTTCTGCCTCTATGCTCGCTTGTCTCCCTCTTTCTTCCTTTCCAATCTTCCTCGTTTTGTTCTATCCCTAATCACATGTTTCCGCAAACTATTATTTCTACACGCATTGAGTGTCACAAGATTATTTGGTTTAAGGTCATGAGACTTCAAGTTCTGCTTTTTTTCCTGTTTTTAATGGGCCTGTTAGAATTCCCCCTGTTAAGTTTAACTCTGCTGAGTAAAATAGAAGAGTTCAGTATTGGTCAGACCTCAAATCTCAAGCGAAGCTGGTCATGAAATACAGCATCAAAAAACAATTGCCTCAGTGAGGGCCTAGAAGGAAAACTCCAGTGCCTGCAACCCCACGCTCCTCCATCCCTGTAGGGTTTGAGACACAGCTCTTTTTTTCTCCTTCTCCGGATCTGAACCACTGATTTGAGTGCAGTAATTTCTTGGATTAGGTGAGCAGGATGGAGCTGAAGGCTAATGCTTTCAGCCTTGTCTTAACCAACCTGAGAGCTTCATTGGTGCTTTTTCTCATTTAGATTGAAGATGCTGAATTGTGGCAGTTAAGTCTCATGTGCTAAATTTAATTATATCCTGAAATGAGAAAATGGACCATCATCACGGTAAGACCCCGATGATACTTCTGTTCATTTGGATAATATTTGTTAAAGTTACTGACACATGTAACAGTCTTGTAAGGACAGGTTAGCCAAGACAACTGAAAACGGCAGCAATTTTAACCCTTGGGGTCTGTCTGTATCATCCAGTGTTTTCTGAAAACATCCCTTCTTGTGTCCCAGCTGGCTCTGGAGCTAGACGTCAGCCTTGTTAGTCCTCTTAGCCCTGCCAGAAGACTGAGCTGAAGAGCTCCAGTGCAGCTCTTCATTAACGCATCCGAACTGGCCTCTGCAGCACTGCGCTGCACAGAACCCCCAGCCTCCTGAGACTATCCCAGGCTCCCCAAACAGGGCACATATGCCCTAACGGAATTCAAAAGCTTGAGTTGGTGGTTTTAGTCAGGATTTTTTCTTATTAATGAAAGAACAACACCTCTCCTTTTTCTTCTAAATCCATTTGTGCAGCTCTGTGTCTGTTAGTGGGTCTAAGCTGCTCCATGCCACCCGTGGGTAAGGTCTGTAAAAGGGCCTGAAAGTAAATGTGATGTTTGCAAGACTCCACCCAGCTTTGAAATTACTTATCTTTCAAATTTTCTTTACAAATCTTCTGATTCTGCCTAGTGATTTTTAGCACTAATATTGCTGAAGCGTGTGTGAATAAACTATCCTGCAGCAGGCTATAAGAAGTTTCATTATTTAAATACAGTTATGCATTCTCCTGTACTAAAAAGTTCAGGATTTCCATTGGCAAATCTCATTACATTTAATTTGTCAGTGTAAAATATGACACATCTTTTGATGCAGTAGAGTAGATAATTATATTCATAATATTTAAGTTATAGGGGTTATTAAAGAAAACACCAAACACAACAACAGCCCTTGCCAACCCATATAGTGCTACGTGAGACCATGCACGGTTGATGAACCAGGTCATTAAACTGCATTACTCAGAAGGCAGCTATCGATTAGATTTCACTGATGACTGTTACTGAAGTGCTCTGACATAAGCTCGAGATTCCTTGCGTGGCCTTTGATAAGTGCCTCTGTTTAGAGTTCAGGACCACACATGGTTTGGTTGTTTTTTTTAAATTGAGATTGCTGTTAATAAAACCCAGTATTGTGTCCTTGCTATAATTTATCACCCTGTCTTTCCTTCACTTTGTTCTCTTATCTTGTATATTTGAGTCCCTCACTTCTAATAGTTAAAAGAATAGCCTGCAGTGTGAACAGTTCTGTTTATCTTCATAATAGAATTAGTAACCAGATATATTAGCTAGATAAACTTGTCTAGCAGAAAGAAACCTCCCACTTTCTTAACCATCCAGGGAAGTAGTCGCTGGATCCTGCATAGATTCTGGATGAGATCTTATCCCGACATGTTTGCATACTACCCTGACACTCCAAGAGCTCATTCAGAGCAAACATGCCATCCAGGAAGCGAAGGGAGAGCAGCATATTCTTGCCAAGCCTCAAATATTTGCTCTGAGGCAGCCCTTGTCAGCTGCTAGCACAGGCAGCAAAGGGGCCAGGCACTGAAGAGCTGCCATCCAGGCTTGGCAACCAGATTATGGGACTGTCATGCATTTTTCAGACATGGCCACAAATATTTATTTTCTTGCTAGAGCAGTGGCTTGAGGGTAAATTTGCTCAGACTTCTTAAAAACCTCTTTTCTTAACTTTTGCGGTTAGATGATTTTCAAGGAAATTAAAAATAAAACACGGCCTGAGTTGTCCCACGGCCAAGCAAGCACAATAAATCTGGCGGAGTAAGGATGACCGTCCTGAGACATGCAGCCGTTCTGCAACCCTTGCTTCGGAGAGGAGCTGCTGAGAACAAAGCTCCCTGAAATGGAGGTGGAAATCTCTCTTGTGCCAGAGAATCCATCCTCCAGAGCACCCCAGAATAAACCACAAAAGGCCTCCTCATACATGGCACATCTGGCAAATGTTGAGATCACCGCTCGGTAAGAACATCACTGCTCTGAGCTAAGCAATTCCTGCGTGCAGGTCAGAAACCTCTTTTCTCTACCCGCGCGTCCGTTGGTGGGTGGTGTTTTTGTTAACATCAGCATAGCACGCATAAACACAGAAATTTGTTGATCCTGATAAAATTATTCAGCACAGAAGATAAGCAGCAGCACGTTCGGGTTAGTTTCATCTACCATTTCCTTTTCTTTTGACCGCAAAAAATGAGACTAGAAAGGAAAGAAAACTCCACAGAATACTGACCTTGCAGCCATAACGACACATTTTGATCAAGAAGTGGAAAATTTTTATTAGAAAAGGCCACTTGGTACTCTGAGAGTTAGAGGCAGGCCATGACCATGCTTTGTGTACGGGATGAAACCCTCCTCACCACGCTTCCAGCTCCTGGCATCCCGCTCTTCTGCACCAGGAGAGGTCTGACCCTGCTGGCACCAGAAACGCAAGTGGTCCAAACTGCCGTTCCCACAAAGCACTACACCTGCATTTCTGAATTTTAAGAGTATGTCCTATTATTTGATTTTAACTTTTATGGAAGGCAGTCACTTTTTAAATAGAAAGAACTTGGTTTATTTAAAGAGCAGATTTTATATTGATTTTGATAAGTAGATTTTTGATGGGCAACAGTCTTAGTTACCCGTGGATACTGAACAACCAGGGAAGCTTTGCAGGAGTGAAGATGCTGATGCTGCAATTTAGATCATGTTCCAATGAGGGTGATTGCAAAGTGCATATCAACACTCCTCCACTATCTTATCTTTGAGGATTTCTTTGCAGCTGTTTTAATGGGTGTGGGCCGGTGAACAGCACAGTACCATGTCTCTTAGCGAAAGAAGTTTGTTTTTCGGCAGAGGAGTTATTCAGTAAAGCATACTTTGAATGTAAAACACATAATAATCAGATTTTAATCTATTATTGTGGAATATTAGATTTTTATTGGACTGGGAATAAAGTTAACAATCTAGAAGTATGAGTTTCATTTAACCTGGTAGCTAAACATGAGATAATATCAGGTACCAAATCCTGTTTGGACCTACAGCTTGCAAAGTCTCAGTCATGAAGCCGTGTTTCAGTGTAGACTTTGGCTGAGAGATGGTGGTGTTTTTTAGTGGGGAAGGAGAGGTTTCTGGTTATTTTTTTGTTAAAAGGCTCTCAAGGTGGGATTCTACACTGAAAAGCAGATTAATCAAGTCTAATTTTCTTCTGCCGTGCAAAGGATTTACTGATTGATTCAGCCCTCTTCTTACTCCCATGACATATGAAGTAAATTGGAGGAGGCAATAGCCCTATTAACAAATAAAAGATATAGGGGATGGTCCCTTTAAGTAAAGGATGGTTTACTACCTTAATAAGAGCCATGGTTTGAGACTTCTGCCCTTGAGCACTCTTCTGCTTCTTTGATGTCTCCTATCTATTTATAAAGAGTTCTGAGATTGCAAGGATGAAGCACCCTATATAAAGTACAAGGTCTTTGTCTGTCTGTATTAAAATAAGCCAAGATAATTTATGTTTTAAAAAGAGAGGGAAAGAATTTAGCAAAGAAATCAGCTTGCCATGTTTTGTTGTAAGATCTGAGAAAAACTTCGATAAAGCTGACACATTTTTTCATTACAACCTAAATCACACACATAGCTTCAGAAAGCTTCATCTGGTTTTCTACTCAGAGTAAATGAACCTGAAAAATTAGAAACTAAAACTTAACAATAAAGAATCCCAGAAAGTTGAAATGGATCCAGAGTTCTGGGTTCTAGGCTGTAATTACAGTTTAATTCAGTCAAACTGCAATTATACATAAATAGCAGGTTGAAGTAACACTGCGCTGTGGAGATGAAGTACTGAAACCAACCTCTATCTTAAGGGAAACCTGCTATGCCAAAGTGGAATATAATACGCTGAAACAGCCATAAAAAAATGCTTGGTCTGTGCAGCAAGCTTCATTGTATTAAGCATGTTGAAAATGATACACCTACAAATATCTAAAGTAATGGTTCTTTTAGTTGGTATTATGGTTTTTTAATTTTAAGGAGCAAATCAAAAGCACGGAAGATAACTTCAGAATTGGTCCTATACCACACGACTTTTCAATGTACTTTTTGAGGCATTTGTTTTGTATTTCTAGACTAGACCTACTAAACTTACAGTGCCCAGATCCTCTTTGGCTGAGGAAAGCTACGGAGTTTATGAATCCTACGAGAGCTGGCAGGAGTCCTGCTTTGGCTGGGCTTCTGATCAGGCTCTCAACCCCCGCCATGTGTCACTGAGTTTGGGAGGCCAGATGCTCTCTGCTGGGTGCAGTAAGTCCCCAGATGGGGTCTAACACTGAAAAACGTCCCATGCTGGACTGGGCACCATGGGGCATCTGCCTGCCCAAGCGGGCAATGCACCTCATCCTTTCCAGTTCATTGTATTCACTGACAACAGGCAGGACAATTTGGGCAGTCCAGCTGCAAAGGACTTCAAACACCTGAGCTAAACAGTTCCAATTCAGCAAAGCTGCCAAGTGCATCCTTAATTGCCATGCTGAATTACAAGCGAGTTCCGCTGTCGCACTCATTTGTACACATAGGTCAATGGGACTGTCATGCTGCCTGTCATGTTGGGTTAGAAAGAGAAGATTAAAAATGAGACCTTTTCTTCATGCAGCTAAGCGCTTTCCCAGTTCTTTCATACTTACCAGTTTGTGAGCTGTTTGAGACTGGCTGCTTCTAACAAATCCAGTTAGCTGATTGTCTGATGAAAAGGTACACGAGGGGAAAAACCCACCCTCATAAATACTAAAGAATATGAAGAAAAAAAAGTTGTGTTGTCATTATTTGTATTTAAAATTTCATGGCTTGAGTAGCCATTAGCCATCAGCCATACAGCTGAACTATACAATACATCAAATAGCAGAAAACAGCTAATCATTGGAAATGGTGCTCATTTATTCTCACATAACCCTGGGCTCTGTGTGAGCATGACTATTATTTCGTACACGGCAGATATTTGATATGGTGTGTGTCCTGTTACTGTGACTCTGTAAAGCTTCTGAGGGTTAACGAAGAAAGGCCGTAGAAATGTGCTGCCTGAAATGTCAAACACAAAAGAGGAGGAAAAAGTAAAATATAGGAAAACCGGACACATTTGTATCTAAAGCTCTCAGGGAATCAGATAATGTAGGTTCAATTCCTAATCCCATTACCAGCTTTTTTATGTGACCTTGGGCAAATAATTTAACTTTTCTCTCTCCATTTTCTCTTCTGTAAAACTGACACCATGCTTTGCTGAAAGGAAGGGGAAAAGGACAGGTTTTGGCCTTATTTCAGCACAGAGATCATCTCGTGGACAATGGAAATATGAATTAATTTCTTTTAAGAAAGTAATTTATAATATATGTTCCTCCTGAACTAGTCATAAAATACACAGTGCTTGAATTTCCCCTCTTTTTGTTATATATCTCATATCTGAATAAAATAGGATGTACTGAAAACTAACTGACTACACCTCTCTCAACCCCCTCCCCCCCAAATAACAGCAGACATCTGATCTCCTGAACCATAAAAAATGAGCATACTACTCATATTTTTTCCACCATTAAACTGCTAATTTTTTTCTAGAAGAATTACCTTTGGCAAAAGATTCATTTGTTGTAAATCTTCAGAAACTATGGCAGAAGCCTGCATTATAGCTTTCCATTTATTGGATCTGAACAAAGTCTTACACATTTCAGCAGCAGCTATAAAACAAATTGAGAAGATTAAGGTATATCTCTTGTCACCAAGCAGGCTTTTGCTAGCCCTCCCTTGGGCTGACAGCACTTTTAAACATTTATATGACCTAGGATTTATATCCTAACTACGTGCAAGTAAAAAATTACCCTAGTTGGTATCAAAAAGCCTTAGTGGATGTGTTATTTTGGAAATCAGTTATTTAGTTTCATGCTGAACTGAAATCACATGTTCTGCCATGAAGAACTGCTTCTGTTCCACTGTTTACATACCGTGAATAAATGTTTAAAACAATCCTTCCTGTGAGCAAAGCTCAAAAGGAAAAGCTTGGCCACTCTTTACAGAAAGCAGGAGAGATCTGGTCCCACGTGCTGGCTCCTGAGGGCTCCCAAAGAGCTGAGCTCTGGCCTGGCCCCCATCCTGCTGCGGTCAGGGAGAAGGTTTTGTGCCTTCATTCTTGGACGCTATGCAGATGTCGTGGGTCCTCTTCTGGAAACCCATGGGATACTGGGTTAGCTGGGGGACTGTCGTGACAAATGGGCATTTCCACTCACAAAATAAGGGCACAAATTCTTCAGCAGATTATTCTGGGTTGCTCCGTATGGTGAGAGCTGTAACCTCCTTCCTGCAAATGTAGTTCAGAAATACTGAGAATCTGACCTGCAAAAGAAAAAATCGTCTCTAAGCAGAAATGAATTTATGATAATGGAAAACAAGGGCATTTTGAGCTCTTATAATATGGGTATCTGGAACGTCTGTGGAAAAAAATAGCATAGGATTATATCATTAGAGATTATCTAATATTGCATACACATAAAGAAGTTGAATTAAGGCTCTTTGGGTCTTTACCTTATTTCTATCACTTCCTAACTTTTCTGTATTTACCTTAGCATCTTCAGTTGTGTCCTTAGTGCTCGTCATGAGTCATATGTAAAGTATCTGGACAGCATATGCTCTCTGAATGAACAGATTTTTAAAGAACGATTATTCATCGTTGTATGAGCAAAAGCCCCTTCTCAAACATCAGCATGTACAAAAATCACAGTCCTCTGAGTACCCACAGGAAAGGAACTGCAATGATATGAAATGGAGAAATTACACTTTATCTCACATTTCATAAGCTCATACGTTCTATCTGCAACTTCTTATTTGTGAACCTCAGGCCTATCTAAAGACCTACTAACTCAAAGAAAGCTCAGTTCCCCTGTTTTCACAACACTGATTAAAAAGACAAACACATTTTTATGTGTTCATCACAATAAAAATTCACTCCATTTTTTTTTAAATAATGATTTGATAGCCCCTTTCTTTCCAAGACTTCTGGCCTTTCAATGTATCTGTGTAGTTTTTAGCATTATGCAATGATGTGACACGGGGATAAGGCTGAATTGAAGGCCTTTATCCTAGGAAAATGCAGCAGGTATTGTTTCTTCTCTTTCCTGTTACAGTTTTTTCTTCCTTTCACATTTATGGGGCAAGCCCTGAGGAATACTTAAGGTAATATACATTATGAATTGCATACGGCATGCTAACCTATTTTTAAATACACTCTTCTTTTTTTTTTTTAGTAGACAAATCCCTTGGGGTTTTTTCATGTAAAGTTTGCGTCCAGGCCAGGATATGGCAGCACTCAGTGATTCAGACTTATAAGTTATTCTGCCAGGTTCTGCCTTGTTAAATTCAGACACACCACATCATATTTTTGACCTCATTTACCTCTCAAGAAGCCAGCGCCTGAAGCAAAGAAGATTTAGTTTTAAAGCAGTTGTTTTGGCTTCATATGTTTAAAGCTATTGAATAAACAGGTCCCTCTGTAAAAGGGCTTGTGCCTCTGCAGCTATTGTTTAGTACATAGATAGTACCAGAAAGCATTATACCATACTGTAACAGCAAGCAGGCAACCTTTGACAAAAGCATGAAAAGAAAATAGATATGTTAGCTACAAACATTCATGTTCTTAACATTCGTTTTCATTGCTTGTAAAGAAACAAAAGAGGTTTTAAAGCAGCAAATGTGCAGGAATGGCATAGACACAATGGTTTCCTGAAGGCTATGAGTCTAAATATAGACATGGGCTGTGGCAGAGGTCTGCTGCCGCCTGAAGTGCAGAAGGTCCACTATGGGACTTACAAATTTTTGAAGAAATGCATTGATCACATTTGGTCAGAGAGTGTTTGCTTAAATGGACAAGGTGCTCAACAGTGTGACTGGTTTAAAGGGGACCTGTACAAATGGATAGGCAGGTGGGGAGCACTCAAATGCAGGTGTAAATGCAAAAGAAATAGCGTACTTCAAAATAGCTCAGATGACATACAGCTTACTTCCCTCTCTCAAAATATTACTCGGATCTCTACAGCAACTAGAGGACTAAAGGCTTCTAGCTTCACCAGTAGTATTTCATCAGTCCAAAGGGGTGGGTATGTGTATAAAAAAACAGCTGCAGAAAAGATGGTGTCCACAGACATAGCTCATTTATATGAAAACACATGTTGCTGACTCTGTGTGATACCAGTACTACTCCTCAGCTCAAGGGAGACTAAGATAGGTCTGATCCTCCTTCCAGAACTGCTTATTAGATTTTTGTATAATCATGTAAATTAATCAATCTCTTTCTTTCCTTCTTTCCTTCCTTTTCTTCTTCTTTCTTTTTCTGTGTTTGTTTCTTTCTTTCCTTCCTTCCTTTCTTTCCTTCTTTCTTTCTTTCTTCTCTCTTTCTTTCCTTCTCCTTCCTTCCTTCCCTCCTTCCTTCCTTCCATTTTTCTTTCTTTTTTCTTTCTCTTTCTCTTTCTTTCTCTCTCTTTCCTTCTCTCCTTCTTTCTTTCTCTTTTTTTCCTCTCTCCCTCTCTGCCCCTTTCTCCCCCACTACCACACATTCTGATTTGTCTTCCAATTTTCTAGGCCTTTCTCTATGTTTATGAAAGCCAGGACATTTTCATTATAAAAAAAGGAAAAATGAAGTCACATGCCCTGCAATGTGAGTCACAGGAACTGGGGCTAAAAAGCTAGTGAACCAGTTTGTCCAATTTAAGGGATAAATCCAGAACTACAAATCGGTGTGACTGTCTCCAGTGAATCCAATTTATACACATGGTTGCCTTTAGTTGTAGAATCCGAATGAAATTGTGTGATGTTTTGGACAAGGTCCTTGAGGGGACAGGAAAAGTCCAGAATTTACTTCTAAAAATCATACACTGCAAAACAACTCTCCTCTAGTAGACATGTAAAGTCGCTTACTGTTAATTATTATTTTACTTACATTTTTTACTTGCCTGAAGTACTAATTCATCTTAATTATTACTCCACATTCATTATTTCAGTTTATTGCTGTTGCTATTTCTAGTGCTTGGTGTCGAAAGCTTAGACACACTTTTGTGTTTTAAATCTTACAAGTATTCACTGCTTGCCTGTAACCAGTAATGGTGAGAAACGCTGACTCGAGGTTTTTGTATTCCTACTCACTCTGTACATTGTTTGCTTTTAGTTTAAGGGAGTTTAACCTAACAGTATGAGTTGATGTAACACTCCCCTAATAAAATACATCTTGGCCACCTCCATACCCATCATACGGCTATGAGAATAATCTGGAAGCAAAGTTTCTGTGACTAAGCAGATATTATGGGAAACAGCAGGCTCTGTCACTGAGAGATGAGTGTATAGGTTCAGTGTGCTGCCAAAACCTCAGGGATGGAGTTCACCGAAGGGCACTTCATGGGAATTTTTGGATATCTGATCATTATTAGATACATGCCACTTGTGAAAGCAGCGTGGCTTTAGGCTGAAAGGGGAGAACACAGTGGCTTTGGCCCTAACCAGCATTCGCAAAGCATTTGCCATCGTGAACTCCTAGGCCTTTACATTTTCACCATTACAGCTTAGAGAGAGTTGAGCCTGGAGAAGAGAAGGCTCCGGGGAGACCTTATTACGGCTCTTCAATACTTGAAAGGCCTTATAAGAAAGATGGGGACAGATTTTTAATAGGGCCTGTTGCGATATAACAAGGGGTAACAGTTTTAAACTAAAAGAGGGTAGATTCAGACTAGATGTAAGGAAGACATTTTTTACGACGAGGGTGGTGAAACACTGGAACAGGTTGCCCAGAGAGGTGGTAGATGCCCCATCCCTGGAAACATTCAAGGCCAGGTTGGATGGGGCTCTGATCAACCTGATCGCGTTGAAGATGTCCCTGCTCATTGCAGGGGGGTTGGACTAGATGACCTTTAAAGGTCTCTTCCAGCCCAAACCATTCTATAAGTCTGTGATTTGTCCCTTTGGCAGTGTTTCTGTTGCCATGCACACAAACACGCTTGGCCAAGTCCTAGCAGCACCTGCCTTGCTGGCTACTGCCATTTACACGCAGAACCACAGAGAGAGCCTCCTCTCTGTCTTTAGCTGCTAACTGAGGAGTATGTTTCACTCTCCTGGCCCCAAAACCGTCCAAATTGCTGTGAACTAATGCTTGCTTTTTATGGCTGTTGGTGAACAATCAACCATTCTGAGAAGGATCATGGTAGAAGTCACGGAACCTTAGTCCCTCCGGTGGATCCTTGTTGTACACACTGTGGTCCCTCAGGAGGGCATATGTAAGCCACATACCTCCCAGCCAGTCCCTGGCAGGACCTTCCTCACCATGGTGGCCTTTCTTCACTCCCTGGGTCTCCTCATGCCATGACACCCTTCCCTTGAAAATTACTGGGTCCAGGCAAAGTGAAAGGGTAGGCTTTGTAGGAATCCCACTAGTCAACCTCAGGTTTCTCTAGGTGTGCTGTATCCTTACACCCCACAAGTGTTCTAGCTCAAAATGCTGGCGATACACTTGGGCATTTCTTGAGTGCGCTGAGGCAACCCCTCAGCCCACCCTAATCTAGTGCAGTCTAATTCACACATTTGGGGAGAAGAATAAACTGCATGCCCTCAAATCTAATTCAGTCTTTCATGCACTGTTTTCATCAAAACAGTGTGTGATTCATGGAATATTGCCTACATATTTTCTTTTGCAGCAACTCATTCTGCAGCCACTTACGGAAGTCATTTATGCCTAAGACTTGCTTCCATGGTAATGAATTTTCTGTTTTCATTGTTTGACCCTTTATTTGTGGTCTCTTAATGCCCATCCATTACGTAAGCCAGTTTTACAAGCTAAAACACAAGCTCTTCACAAGCCAGCATTCACTTTTACACAATGGAACAATGAAGAAATGGATATACGGTTATTACTGCATTGATGATCTGTCTTCATGATTCTTCCACATTAAGCTCAGTACAACATAGGGTCTTTTATTGAAGCTCAGCTTTATTACCTTTTGCATTTTTTCTAACCATTACTTCTGTTAAAGCAAAGAAGAAAGTCATGAGACCATCTGTATAAGAGCATTTAGGAAAACATCTCTGGGGATGTCATTATTGCTTTGAGATTAAAAAATAACCAGAAGGGGAACCAGAATGTTTCCTATTCCTACAGTATTTCATTATCATTTCATTCTGTGGGTCTCACAGTTCCCAAAAGCTCCACTTTCAGGGATCACTAATTGCAAACTTGTTAATGATAAAATTAATTTATTTCATTTCAAGAGTGTTTCCAGAAGCTGAAAAGCTTCTTGCCCCTTACATAATTTTTTTTGTGCTCTTTTCCATGTTTTTTTACATTTTTGACCCAAAGATGATTATTTTAATAAATGAGTGCCTTTAAGAAGATATGACATTATTAATTATGTAGTAAATTATATTAAGATACAAGATTAATGATAATAAGGATAATGATAATGAGAAGCTATTATTTATTTATTCCAAAGTTGCAAAAGTATAAATTAAGTCTTATTTGAAAGTATTAATTAATGATTCTGCTACTGTTGCTAATACTGAGCCTACAAAGAGATGGAGTATTGTGTCAACAAGTGCACAGGCAGTGATTCAATTAAAAGTATAAAATATTTATGTCTCCAGGCTTTGAGCTGGCACTGTAGGTTAGAAATAAAACATGAAGTTTTGAGGCTGATAATTTTAACCCAGATAATTTGGCACAGAGATCTTTATCCTTTTCCACAGCGTCCATTTTTCAGCATGTTTTCTGATGATTGCCTCAAGAATGTAAACACAAATGCGAAGGTGGGCATGAGTCAGTGTGAGATTAGGCTCATGTCTTATACGGAAAGACACTTCCCAAACAGGCAAACATATCAGCAAGATCTTACAGCTTTGATTTTGTTAGTTTTTTAAGTAAATGGCAGCTAGTGACCAATTCAGTACTGAGGTGATACAGGAGTGGCACTCTGGGGAAGATGACGAAAAAACACTCATGATGGCAGAAGATCTTCACTTGTGGAGCAGATTACTACAATTACTTCAACCTCTTCTGTATAGCATACCAAGATGAAAACTGCTGCATCACGACTCAAGGAAACATGATTTCTTTCACAGCATTGTATGAAGGCAGCCACAACACAGGGATCAGCTCTGCCCCCAGCACTATCCTAAACTGTGGTTGCTTTGGCCTGCATTAATTGGAATGAGGGCAGGGCTGGGAAGAAAAAGGTAGAGGAGAGTATTATTTTACTCACAGAGCTGTACCAGTAGCCATTAAAATTACTGGAGCTCTTCAACCCCCTGACAAAGTCAGTGGAAAGATTCCCTTTTTTGGGAAGGGCTCTTGTGGGTATTGGGTTGGTCTTTGTGGATGCAAAGGGAGTCAGCGCCCCTCAAGACACGATCGAAGGAACCAGGTTAATCAGCACTTCACTATTTCAAAGGCACCTATAGCCATTTTCAAATTTAATGGAGTTCAGATTCTTAAAGATTAAGGTATTCTCAGTATTTTCCAGACTACAGTTTAAAGATTAAGTCTTATCCTGATTTGTAAAAAAGCATGGATAACACATACTTCACACACTCACCTGGCCTCTTTCAGAAGAAGCCACTTTATGAGCTCACTTGCAATTTAGTTGTGGTGTATTTATAAAAAGAGATGTCTGTGCTGAAGCCTTCAGTTATGCATTTACATGCACCAGTGAAGGGTGAAATCTTTGTCACTGACATCAACAGTAGAGTCTCGCAGCTTACTTGGGATTCAGGCTTTCATTTGCTAATGCCTGTGAGTGATGCTAAGCCTGTTACAATGTACCTGTACAAATATGGATGGTTGTACACACAAAATACCTGATTCTTCACACACCTTTTCAGTCTCACTTGCAAATTATGTCGTATTGCACAGCGGCTGAGAAAGTTAGCCAAAATTCACTTGTTACAGTTTGTACCTCATGGTTTTGTTACTGGGGCAACTGGGGACCTTTGCTATGGAAATGTTGCTTTCAGACTTTGAGATATTGGCAGTGCTACACAGATTTATTTTGACTATTAAATAATTTTTAAAGATAAAACTGGAATTAAGGGGCATGCTTTGAGAAAGGGCTGGAATACTTTGTTTGATGTAAACAGCTAGACTAACTATGGCAGCAGATTAGCAGCAGATTCACAAAATGGAAGTAAAACAAACTTTCAAGCCTTTTGACATAAATAGGATTAACTCTCAGAAGGGAGAAAATCTGCTTTAGTAATGTGCTGGACCACGATTTCAAGTTCAAATTTATGTCTCGAAATTATTGCTGCTGAAAGACAATGTGGACATTAAAAGAACCTGCAGAGTACCAGCTATATAAAGAACTGCCCAAGTCTTTCATGATCCTCTCTGTTTTATAACACTTCCTTCCCCATTTTGTTTGGTCTGATACTGATTTCTAATAGACCATGATGACTTAAGAATGAAATCTCAAATCTCAACTTCTCTCTGATGTGCTATGACTGTGTGACAGAACAGGAGCAGCAGCTTCAGAGCATCAAAACAAGAGTCCTAACTTGCTGATATCACAGAAGTCCAGAAACACCTCCTGCTGTCCTACTTCAGCCATTGTCAGAGGTCTGTAAAGGGCCACGTGCCAACAATCAGACACAGCAGAACCATATGTGGTCCTGCCAGGTTCTTACTTTACTTCCAAAGTCTTTTCCAGGGGGCTGCCTGACTTGGGACCCCCAGTGCAGTTCTCTCTTGATAACTGCTGTTACCCCAGCTTCTACCCACACTGGATTTTCCTCCCCTATTTGAGGAATGAAGTATTCAGTACAGAGGAATGAACAGAGGTGAGGGCTTCCACATTTTTTTCCACGTCCTTTCCTCAAAATGTTCCCACAACAAAGGTAGCTTATGCCTGATGATCCTTTCCTAAGCCACTGTTCAAACTGAGCTCAGGTAAGTCATAGGTATTTGATGGGAGAGGAGAAAATAACGAGTCATCTCATCTCAAATTACAATGAAGAGGAACATGATTAGTATCCCCTTACTCCAATTGTCTTCAGCATGGCTGCTCACATCAGAGCTACTCACCCTTGGAGGTCCTGTTAAAACCAAAGGAGAAAAACAGGCACCTTTATAGCAAGTTACCTGGCCTATTTTATCTTTAGTAGGCTGCTCCAAAAGTGCCTCTTTCTCTCCATGAGCTAAACAGCCTGAATGACTGGCTCTAAGCTGGGGATGCCTGCATTTAATGAGATGAATTCCACTGCTTCTGACATTTTTTGACACGTAATGAAGAGCCTCCTGATGGAGCGGAGACACCAGTACCTGTTTGTCACCCACACTGCCGTGAAGCATCGTGAGGGGGCAGTGGAAGGAAGTGATCACTCCCAATGCTATTTCTGGCCTGAAAATGCATGCCTTACTTGGAAAACGGCAGTGGGATTTTTATCTGAGTAAGGATGGGTAGGGAGAGGGGAGAGTCACCCAGTTACAGATAAACAAAGGATTTGTATCCCTGTCAGCATCAGTCTGACATCTCTCACCCTCCCCTACGTTGACCAGAAAACCACATATGCAGAGAAGTCAAAAAGCATAGAAAATTTAAAACGCTGCATGAAAATAGACTAAATGGTTATGAGAATTTGTCAGAAACATCGTTTCCAGAGCTGAGATGCCTGTTGTTACGCATTCTTATCTATAACTGATGCTGTTCTCTGAAGTACCAAAGTTACTGTTTCTTACTAGGTTTTCTCTCGTATTTGCTAGTTACTCACCAACAAAATCCAGCTTCTGACTGTAAGAAACATAGGAAAAAAAATGTTTCCTTGAGTTTTCGTTATGCAGCTCACAAGCTGGATTCCAGCTGCATGTGAATCATTACCTTCTGGCTGGGAACAACCCATCCATGGCTTTTTGTGGGAGGCTTTGTAATTTGTTTTGGAAGCCAGATATGAGAGACCCTGCCACCTCCTTGTAGGCAGGGATTTTCCTGGTGCTTAGGTGACCTGCTGAAAAGTACTTCTAGGTTTTGTTTTACCCAGTGTAAAAAGTGCCCTAGAGGTTCCAGAGTACTGCTCCATTACCTAATTAATATTTAAGAATTAATAATAAGTGGGGTATTTCTCATGAAAAATTAGGAAAGAATCACTCCTATTGTTTGCTTGCAGGGACAAGCCCCTAATGCTAGTGCTCTTGATACCCAGCAGGCTCTGACCCTAGGTTGCCACGCTCTTAGCGTGCTGAAATCAGTATGTTTTAATAAGATTCCAATTTTCAGTGAAAATATTTTTCCAAAATTTTTCAACCAGCCCCACATTCTGGTTCCGCTAATGGACCAATGTGGCTTAAGCGCATTTTTCATTCAGTGGAGAATGCCTCCTGGGTTTCAAATGAGGGATTCAAAAATAAGAAGGTGAAATAGCAGCTTGAAAAAGATGATGTTTTGCAATGACCTTTCTCTTTAGTGTCCTGAAAACTGCAGCCAAACCATAACTTGATGGAGAAATACATGTCTGGCTGATTGATCGATAGCCTGAAGATAGCTTTTTCCCAAGTTAATTCATCCACACAGATTCTTCAGGGAATTCTTAAACACTGTGAAAGTTCCCAGGAGGTAAATTGGGTGGATGAATCTTCAAATGTTAGTCACATTAAAATGATCTAGTTTAAATTTATCCTCTGTCTTGTACTTGCTATAACTGCTTAAAGACAGTAAATTGGATGCCATATCTGAACATCGGTGCGGCGCATCTCTTTTATGCAGGTAACAGTGTTTATACAGAGCAGATAGCATGGAAAACTCAGACTGTGGATTGAACACCCACGTGCCAAGACTAGAAGCACAGAGCTTAATTTAATATGAGTTGTGACAGTAAATTAGTGACAGCAGGGTTATTGTTCTGTTTCACATGTAGGAATTCTTGGCCTGTTACCAAAGAAAGAATAAATATTCAGGGAGAAGCAGCTGAAAAAGGAAGTGGTTGTATTTTGTCATTCCTGACTCCCTCAGCATGTAAATGCAGGAGAGGAGAATCCTCCAGCTCCCTCTCGGGGATGCTGAGTTCCGCTCTGATGGCACCTCTCACTCCGGGCTGGGGCGGCTAATGGGCGCAGGCAAGAGCCTCACTAGAGGAGCAATGAGGGAGTTCAAACACTCAAACCCAAGACATCCTCAGTGGTGGAGACAGGCAGGATGAGCTAGCTGAATCAAAAATTTTCTCCGATCACATGAACCAAACCACTAAGAGTGAAATCTAACTGGAAATGTGTGTACTTGATCACAGGAAAACATGAATTGAAGCAAGATAGTTATTTTCAAGTAATTCTGTGTGTAGACCAGCCATAACTAGACAGTGATGATAAAACAGCTGGAATCTCTGAATCTCAGAGGTAGTCCCCTGCTTACAGAAGTTGTTTGGCTCTGGTCCTTCAGCTTCTCTGATGCACCAGGGGGGAATAAAACTTCAGCTGAAGTCTTGTGCAATCCTCAAGGAACTGGAAAGATGAGCTTCCCCAAACCAGAAGAGGAAAGTGAGATGATGTGGGACTTGGCAGGGCACCAGTGGCTGAAAATAAAGCCCCTAAAAGTGATGTTAATGTTGTGATCGACTCCTGTGATATTTGGATTAGGCTTTTAGTGGAAGAGAGTCGCTGGCTGTGTTGTGTCTTAGGACATATGAGAGCTAATCCTGGTGCTTTGTTCAAGGAATTCAAGTGACTAATAAGGGACTTAAAATATTGGATTAAAAGATCTGTAGAGATTATTTTCATAGCTGTACATGTAAGTTTAAAAAGGATGTTGCAATTTCAGGTAAATCCCCACTTGTATTTTCCTTAAATCTCAGCATAACCTGTGGAGAGCTGGAAAGCTTTATCATTAGGGAACTCAAGCAAACCAGCATCCTCTCCCTCCTCTGGGCAATCCCTGGGGCTCACTGTCAGAAGTGAGCCCACTGGCTATTTTTTTCAGTGTCCCTTTAATGACTGCAAGCTTTTCCTCAGTGTGCATAGACTTGGCAGCCTGGAAAGTAGAGAAGTTGAGGGTTGGGAAAGGACACAGCGAGCCTTTTTAAATTTAAGCATTAAGTCTCAAATTTGCCTCCTCACAGCCATGGCCGCAGCAGAGGGTGGGCAGCAGTGACTTCAGTCCTCGCATAAGCATTTAATTTCCATCTGCTCTCACAGAAAGAAGTTTGCTCTTCAGCAGATGTCCAGAGGGAGACCTGGTTCACCTAAATTATGCACCCATTTCACTGAGGGTGTAGTGAACCAATGTGAAACGTTAGATGCAGTAACCGGTCAGCATACTTCTGAAAGCAGGTGTGTAATGGGGAGAGTTAGCTTTAAAAAATTGTGTCTGTACCCTGCTGTCATTTCTGTAGCTGCCTGGGAGACATTGCTATTTCAGGGGGCAGTTGCTCCCTTTTAAAGCAGCGCCCTAATGAGGAGGCTGATGTGCAAAAACTATTCACAGCCATCCCTATCTGCCACAAGAAGTTAGCAGTGGTCAAAACAATAGTTACTCAGTTGAAGGGAAATGTAGGTGCAGGTTAGGTAGCTATCTTGTATCCAGCTTCTGTGTACCCAGCTTGGAATCACAACAGCTTTCTCTAGGTAGCAGATACCTCTCAAAACCACCAATTCCAGTGCAATTTGGGGTAAGCAGGGGAGCATCTAATAAGCTTAGATGCATACAGACTCAGCTGTTTTGTCAGTCTTCTTCCCAAAATCCGGTTTGTAACATATCCAACAAGCTTTCCTTTAAGCTTTTTCATAAACTTTATTATATTTTTGTCTAAATATTTTCACCAAAAGAAGTCAAATTTAGTGATGGTAATGATAATTCTTTTTGAGATTCTGATATTTTTGGACCCTGCATTTCAAAATGCATAGGAAAGTAGATATTGCTGGCCTATATGAAGTGATGTACAAGATAAAAAAAGAAGATTGTCACACAACCTGCAGTTAAGATTTATCACAATTTGTATTTCTTTGCAGTTCATAAATACCACACTTCTGATATGAAACACCAATTAATTTCCTCTCTGTCTTTACCTAGCAGTAACATTCAAGCTGTGATCAAGTAACCTTCACTCTTCTTGTTTGAATAGCCATTAATACGGAATATGGTCCTCAAGGAATTTGAACTGATTCCCAAAACTACCTGTAGATTTGAAAATGTTTCAAACTATCATACAGTACCAAAATCCAAATGAACAGTTCCTACAGCAACTACTGTTTACATGTGGAAATCATGTAATAAACAACCCATTCAGCAATGCCTGAATCAGATACTAGTAAGGATTACAGCATTTTCTATTACATTAATTTAAAATCCTAATTCTTTCTCACTAAGGCTAAGATCACACTAGGTGGACTATTACCCGACTGTTGCCTTGCTGAGGTGCATTTAAAAGACGGTATCTGTTTGTAGCAAGGATGCTGACAATTCATTCTAACAGCGTTTGGCAATTTATAATTGCTATGTTCTGTCTGAAGACCTTCTGTCATATTCATACAATCTCTATCAGAGATTTCCAAACAAAATGAATCATAAAAAGCCATAATTAATTGGAAGAAAGCCAGACATCTAAAACAAACACTACCATTAGCGTCTTCAGCAAGCCCAAAAGAGCCTCTAGAGATGCCTTTGTCACAATGAAAAAGCTTTCAAAACAGTATGAAGATGTATTCTACATGTTAATGGAATGATTCTGCACAGTCCAATACCTTGAAAGCTATATTTAGAATACCATTTTGTGAAACTAAGGTGACTACATCATTGCTGCTAGCTGTGTAACAGCTGCCTCTAAGGCACCTAAGGACCAGGTCATGGCACACTTTGTTTGCCGAAAGTGCAAAGGGAACCCAAAATGCCACCTTAACCCAGCTGAAAGCTCCAGCCTAAGGAAGGCCACATGAAGGAAGGAGATTTCACTAGACCACTACTTGCCGTCATATCTATGTATCTGGGAAGGTGTGAAGAGTGTAGAAATTCAGTACTCAATATAGCAACTAATTTGGGTGTGCAAACATTAGGGTGCACTGTAAAGCCTGTAACAAACCTTACCATATTTTTCTCTTGTCTATCTGAATTATGGGAAAGGGCATGTACCTTGGATAAATACATAAGCATGTTACTGGTATTAATTCAGTAAAAGACCTCTTAGTAACCAAGAGAATATTTCATAGAAAAAAACCACATGAAAACAGCACAGATAAATGAGATGGAAGGTGCTACTCAAGACATTTTTAATCGAATTAAACATGCTTCACCAGTAACTTTTCCAATCAATAATGATACCGAAAATATACATAGTTCATCTTTTAATATAAAAGGCCAAATTTCTACTTCATCAGCAAGGGCTGTAAGCAGCAAGTTATGACTTCCTGGTTCTTTGCCCAGCGTTGGCTTGTGAGCTGGTTAGGGCACCCTAGACACTGCTCCTAAATGCATCTGCTGGCCAGAGTCGCCAGTGGAATATTTAGAGCTACGGGTTAGCTAAGTGTACAGTTTTCATACCACATTTCCTCTCTGCCCCTCCTTGTGCCTGACAGTGACCCTGCCATTAGAGGAGATAGGAGGGAAGGGCAAAAATTAGCTTAACCTGTTATATGCATAAGTCAAACTGTGTGTTATTGGCTTACTTGTAAACTCTTTACGGTAAGAGACTCTTAGTCTTTTTTATAGTGTATTTTATTGATTCAGATACATTAATGATTTTGTAATAGAAATAATTAGGAGCCTGATTCTGTGGGTAACAGGGAGAGAAAGCTTTATGTGCCTTCCCCTGTATTGCAAAGTAGGAACCAATCAGACTGTTCAATACCCGCAATCAGTGAACTAGAGCATTCAGGTTTATCTATCTATCTCCTTAATTTTGGAGGCCTGAAATGTACCTGAGTGAAGGCTAGCATTGTCGCCCATTTCTACAGTTTCTGCCAAATCAGTCAGTCCTTCAGCTCTGAGCTTTGAAAGGCTGAGAGTCTTCTGTGAGCATATGCTCTACTCAACATCATATTACAATCTATGTTTTTATCAACCATATACTTACTATAAGTGGGTCTTGTAAAAAAGGTGCTTTCATGACATGTTTTTTCCATTCTGAAAATTTTAACAATATTGGCTCTATTGAATAAAGGGGGGTGAAAGGAGAAAGAGCCTTATTTGGAGCATGCATACTGCTTGATAGAAATCTGAATTAAATGGATACTTTCTACTCACTAAGATTGAATCTGAAATTCCTCCCAAACTCTGTATGTGCCTAGAGGAATTTAAAATATATTTAAGCTACTGATAGGAAATAGATTACTCCTCTCCAGTTTTCTGATATACCAAAAAAAAATCAAGTTCTGTGGTAGATCTGCCTGCAGATATGTAATTTCATATAGCATGGCACAGAAAGAATTTCATATAACTGATTGGCTAAAGAGGAAAGGTAGGTGAGTACAGGAAAGCTGTGAAGTGAAACATCCTGTCCCTAATGAATTAAAAATCTACAAGTCTGTGTTAATCTATAAGTATGAACATTTCTCCTCAAATGCAAAGTGGAAGACCTAGCAGCGATCAACAGCAATCCTAGCGGAGATTGAGAAGAAATGCCTATTATTACCATTGTTAGGAAATATAATGAAGCACTACCCCTGCCCATTAAAATGGGATGCTAGCCTGAAATGTAAGTGTACTAACCATCTAGGAGTAAGATTAGCTGGAGCAATGGATTTGTGGATGAGTCCTGCTGATTAGCAGGCCTGTAAACAAAGGTTCTTTTAAAGGTCTATTTTGCTTCTGTGCTACTGTTAAGTTCTCACACAGAAATATAAGGAATGGAGTGAAAATCAAAGGGGATTTTAAAATTTCTAGAATCAGTGTTTCTGTAGAGCTTTCAAGATACATTCATTTGATAATGCTGGTAATAAAAGCAACACTACTTTATTTCAATCAGCTGCTCCAAGGGAAGAGCTACTCACTATGTGTTCACTTTCTCTGCATGCAGTAATTCACCTCCTCATCAGGCTCAGCCTCCTTGTTTTCCCAGGCACCTCTTCCTAACTGTTTCCTTCCCTGCACCCTGCATGCAATAACACTAACCCCCCTCAGGAAAGCTGTTGCTTCCCTTCCAGGCACAACCAGAATGTGTATTAATAATTCATATGCTGTGACCCAATCCTTTTCAATTCAAAATAAAAAGATTTCAGGGTAGGTAGGTGGACAAGATTCCTTCAGCAGCTTCAAGTGTGTTTGGCTAACTAACCTGGATGAACCTGAAGATTTCTGTCAGAGTTCACTAGCTCCATCTGCCCTGATCTCTAACCTCTTCTGTGCAATTCTATGCCAGTGCCCTCCTCATACGCCAGCAGGAAAAGCCACATGAAGACGATTGATTTGCTCACATTTATTCCCAGCCATTGATGTGCTTTTTTCTTGTCAGTAAATGAAAAGTGGCTAAAATCACTGTTGGTTTTGATGAGAAGTGCTTGTCTTCTATGTTGCAAAAATTAGAAGGAAATATATCCCATTTACCTGCTGCATTTATCCTGGATGATAATGCTGCCTTTTGTACCCTGCTCTCCTTTGGAAACCACAGAATTAGTGACATTGCCATGTCTAGTTCACTAATATATTGGCACTGGAGCTGCCTTTCAATAAACATAACTGGGAGATGATTCTGTGAAAGGTGTTTGGGAGATGTTAAGTCTGGAGGTAAGCCTTTGAACATGCAGATATCCCAATATGATTAAGAACCTTAAAGTCTTTAGTTGGATCAATGCATTTGATGGACCAGATGGACACAGTGCTGGTTGTGAGTAGCTATTGCTTTATGGCTTAAAGGCACAACCAGATCGACATACTCTATTATTAAGATGATTAGGAAACAAGTTTTGTTTTGAATGATACTTGATAAAAGACAACAGGAGTAAAGAGAGCCATAGAAGGTATTTGATAATTGAATGGATAGTCGGGAAGTTCAGCAAGACATGCAGAAATGTGGAAGCTTCTGTAGCTCTTATTTACTGCTCACTGCAGTCTGATGGTATGGACAAGCAGTTTCTCCAGGACAAGGCTTTTCCATGATGGTTGGCTGATGGAGGTGTAGGTAGAATCTAGATGGCTGTCTGCTAAAATAAGAGTATACTAGAGATCTTATTAGGAAGTAAGTACCTTTCTCCCCAGAACTGTAATCTTGAAGCATGAATGTGCGAAAAACTACTCACTTAGGGTAAGCGAGTAGTCCCTCTCTAAGCAGGGACCTACTTAAAATGTTACTGCTACAAAGTTGTCAGATGAGACCTAAGCAGTCTGTACTCTTTCCTTATGTTAGCAGGGATAGCTGAGTACATGAAGACTGAGAACTGATTACCTTGCTTGTCCCAAATCTAATATGCATCTCTCTCTCTTTCCTTAGGCCTAAGAAGGCATAAAGTGTAACTCACCCAAAGAGATAACTGCTTCAATTTTTAGAAATTTGGGATGTATCTTTGTATCTTAACACAGAAAGGGAACTCTGAGAGGGAAATGAGAATTAGTATCTCTGTCCATGGAGTACATGATGCTGCTGAGAAATGCAGTGGGATGTGGAGGCATCTGTGGACTAAGCAATATTTTCCACTAGCACAAAAAAATGAAACTTCTGTGATGTATATTACACTTCTGCCTTCCATCTTCATTTGCTTGTTTTGCTTAGGGATCTTCAGGATGGCTGCCTTGCAACTGTGACTACACTGATATCTCCTACCAGAGTGAAAAACCCTACTGTGCCTGAAAAGATTTGCCTTTTCCAATGACGAATTGTGCTGAAATGGGTTATCTTTCAAACCCAGGAAATGTTACAGGATATCTGCTGATTTCATCTTGCTTTGCTCCAGGTGATTTTGCTTAGGCAAGGAAAACATTGAGTCTGTGACCCTTCCCCTCTCTAGTATCTGTTGGTGGTTTTTTGATTTTAGTCTTCTGATAAGAATAAAGGTCCCCCTACCTCTAGGGACATGGGAAGTAAGAAACAGTTTAAACCCTGCTCTTGCCAAAAGAAATAGAAAAGAGTGGGAATCTTATTCTCCTTATCTCTAGTGGGCCACTTTGCATCTGGACTAGAGCAAAATGAGAGAGATCAGCATCATATGTCATCTTATCCTCTAGCTGAAACAGATAAAGAAAGATAAAGCAGCTGTGCTCCTGCCCTGAAAGAGGAAGTCAGCTCTTGAAATGGCCTTTTACATACTGTTTTGGTATACCTTGCTCCTAACAGTGCATATACCACAGCTTGAAATTCTGGAAGAGACTGAAGACTACGTATTAATGAGCCTTTGATAAAAATTTCACACAGGTCCTGCTATTGATATATCAAAGAGCCAAAATAACAGGCCAGGAACTATTTAATGGCAGTAGCTCTTCAATGATT
Organism: Gavia stellata; assembly: GCF_030936135.1. NCBI lineage: Eukaryota > Metazoa > Chordata > Aves > Gaviiformes > Gaviidae > Gavia > Gavia stellata. The sequence continues at coordinate 12,507,294 of NC_082597.1, read as the reverse complement.
AGAAGAAAATGTTAAATACATTGGGTAAAAACACATCTGGTAGGAAGACATCAGTAAGTCACACTCACAAAAGTCTTTTTTCAACAGGATAATATAATATAGATGTAAAGCCTAAGTGAATTGTCACTAGAACTATGATGTCTGTCTCCTGTGGCATCATTCATGTCATTGTAGGTATTCGAGTGAAGTGTATGCTTCACTTAATTTCTCCTTTCTTTTCATTTACAAAGGGAAAAAAAAGTACTAACTAAAAAACTCAGTTCTGTCAGTGAGAAATAAAGTGTGCAAGGCCTTGTACTCTGAGATCCAAATGTATCAGACTGCAAAGTGAATTCACCTTTGGAAATCCTATTTAAATTTAAATTGAGGTCATGTGTTATCATTTTAATATGCAATAGTAGTATTGTTTTCAATTGGAGTCTACTAATCACTCTGTGAAGAGTTATAACAGGTCTTTCCAAACTCAACTGGTCATAAAAGAGAGAAAGCTTTTCTGCTTTTTTTGCCAGCAGAAACCAGTTTGGAACTTAGCTGAATATTCAGAATAGCCTTTCTTAGGTTTTTTATTTTTGCTATTTTTATTTCTGTAGCTTGGAGGTCATGGAAAATATGACTATGAAAAAATTCCATTATGATGCACTCTACAATTGAGTCAAAGAAGAGCACTGGATTTTGGGAAATGTACCACAACAGAGAACAAATTCCATAAGGCTGCTGTTTATCTTGTAAAACTATGTTACAAGCAGATACCTGCATATGAAGATGTATTTTCTGTCTTCTCAGATAAAGTAATTAGTGTTTAACGTATACACATTTATAGATAGGAGAAGTTTAATGCGTATGTGTATATATATATACACAAAACTTAATGAAAAGCATGATAGTCATAACCAACTGGACAAACATGGCAGTTATCACTTTGCATTAGACTTTGCTCCTAGTGCTTTTTTGACTCACCATTTCTCAATTCCTCATCCAGAAACATCGTGTCTCATATTGGTAAGCAGAGGAATGGCATGACTGGAACAGCATCAACATCAAGCAGCAGAAGTTTCACCAGCACAGCAGAAGAGCCTTGGGCATGGAACTTTTTAGAACCTGAAATTAACAGCCAAAGTTTCTTTCATTGATTTTTGGCCTGTAGAAAGGACAGCAGAGCCACTGATTCCTGTGGGGTATCTGCTCTGAGAAGGGCTGAACTTAACAAGGTTGGTTCCATTGACTGTACCAGGCTTCATGTTGGGAAGCAGAATGGCTATTCTGGGTCAGACCAGCTTCTATCTAAAGTAGAAGCTTGTCTCCAATACTGTGATTTTAACCTTAAGATAAGCTCAAAGAAGAGCTACAGAGGACAACAGCGGGATTAACATAGCCCACAGCATGCTTTCTTCCAGTCTTTCATACTTGAAGGTGGTGTGCTTCCCTAATGAAGCAGATCACCTAACAGATTGGATCCTCTCTCAGACTTTGATTGTTTTGGGCTATTTTTTAAAATCATACCTAAGAATATTGCTTTTCACAAAACCATATAAATATTTTGACTCTTAAGGTATATTTTTATATGCAGTTGCAGTTTACCCTGCTCCCCCCATCCATACAACAAGCAAAAGCCAATTTGAGATCTGGAAGCTGAGTGAATACAGTTCATTTGCTGAAGAGTGTGACCTAATCAGCCATGATAAAGGGGAATTTTACTAGCTGAGGAATGGTGTTTATTATCACAGTCCAGAATACAGATGACCCACTTCTCCTTGCACCTGTCCCCACCCAACCACAGGGATTTCTGTTATGTGACTTTTGATCTCTAAAACAACCTATATGTCTTTACTTCTTTTACCTCATTTGAATGTTCCACCTTTTCTTTTCAATGTCTTGCTAGTTTTGAGGGTGTTTCTGAGGACTGATTGTTTCCCCTTCTTATAAAACAGGCAGAGCAGAAGTTTTTACTTTGCCGTCTGTAACCCGTACTTTTCTGTGTGCGTGAGTTCGCATGTGCAGTTTGGAGGTCATGGAAAATACAAATGTGAAAAAATTCTATTATGATGTACTTTCTCTTATTCATTGTGTTCCTTCGGTAGCCAATATTCCACTCTTTATACACAAGTTATTTTGGATAGAATACTTTCCCAGAATTATGACACAGAATTATGACACTTTTCTGTGGTAAGCATAACAACAATCATTTCACAGAGGATTTATCTTTTTAAGTGCACTGAACTAAAGTAAGGCTGGATCACTTTTTCTGTTTCCATTGTTATTTTCTCAAGTTTCATATAGATTTAAACAAAACAGACAAACATGCAAAAAATTCCTTCACTCACAGAAAGCTTTGAAAATTCTTGAGGAAAGCAGAAAATAATTTATAGAAAGTCCTTGGTGCCTACAAAAACACAGAGGCCTTTGGGACTTCAGATGACTGAAATTCTGATAAGTGAAATGGAAAGACAGAGGTTAGACCTTGAGATCTGCAGAAACTTGGAAGGAATTCAGCTGCTAGGAAGTCATGTATTTTTAAATTTACTGTATAAAAATATTTTGAAAGGATTTTAAAGACTGTAATATAAAATATTTTCTTAATTTACACAGTTATTTTTATTATATGCCCTGCTTTTATCGATTTGAAATGATAACATCAGCCGCTTTCTATCTTGCAAATGTAAAGTTATGCAGTTTAACCTCTATGCTACTATGTTACTAACACATCAGAGATTATGCCTGCAAATGCCTATTCATCCATGTTTATACATGTGGGTCATTCCATGAAAATCAGTGGGAAAGTTCCTGCAGATATAAAGTTTGTCACCTGTTCAATCTTTCTTCAGAAATCTATTTGCTTTACCACTTTTTTATACTAGAGGCTAAGGAGAGCACCCTGCTGTCAGCAAATTCAGTGTAAATACAAAATAAATCTCCTAAGTCCGCTGGAATCCTCTCGGATTTACACCAGACTGTACAGGGAATGGCAGCACTTCACTAATGCCTATGGCAGGAGAAGCCCCCATGCAGTGCTGCAAAGAGCATGGGGAAAAGGAGCAAACACGGGCAGTCGGCTGGGTAGCAGGTCCCTTGGATCTGGTCTGTGCCTCCAGCGCAACCCCGGGGGCCACTCGTGATGAGAAAAGGCAGCAGACTGTGCACACAGTATCCTCCTCTTAAGGAAAATACCACAACAGCAAAATCCCCTGCTAAACTGCATGAAAATAAAACCATGAATAGACTTCAAATATTTTCATGCAAGGTCAGTTTCACATTTTTCCTTCTACAGTCTGGCTGTAAAATGACATCAGCAATCAGCTCAGGCTTTACAGCTGTACATTTGTCACCGTGCTCAGAATACTCCCCTAAGGCAGTGTAGTTTGTGTGATAGAAACAAGATCCCCAAGGTATGATGGGTGGCTATCTGTCCAGAGCACCTTCCCAGTGATTCAGATTATGTTCTGCGATTGATGAGAGGAAAAATAGGATCACTACCTAAAAAATTCTGCCCTGAGAAAGAGTTCAGCAGACCATAACAGAGAGAAAAATTTGCAGTGATCTAATATTCCTATTATGTTATGATCATCTGCAGAGCTCTGGCTCTGCAGTCTTTCTCTCTTTCTCTTGCTCTAATCTATGTGGGCATTTCTATTATGCCTGTCAGCACAGCATCTGAATGCCTTCCAAGCACAAAAAAATACTACCTCTTTTTCGCCCCATCAGCAAAACATGGACTTGATCTCAGCTAGTGTGGAGCCTTCTAAAAATGTCAGTGTGCCGAGAAGGAGAGCATGGAGATTTATCGTAGATACAACACCTCATTCTCCAGTCTGTTTTCTGTTCTGTTTATGCATTGTGCTGGGTCTCTCTGCAACAATGAGAACAAGCTGATGACTGTGGTATTAATAGGGTATTTATGTAAGGAATAGTTCTTTAAGTATAGCGACAAGTTTAAGTGTGATGTAGCAACTCAAGAAGTGCTTTTGATAAACTGGGTAACTCCTCCCAGAAGAGTATCATCTGCTTTATTTATATGGCAAAGGGCACTTAAATGTAAGATACTTAGCGACACTGTTTGCAGTGCTAGGTCTGTCTTCTATATGGTTTTGTCATACACAGCCTCTGTAGAAAGACAAAAACCTACCATAAGCCGCAAAGTAATCACAAGTCACTGTGTAATAGATGCTTTAGTTGTGGTTTCTATGACGTAAAACTCATAAAAAGATGCTCACAGTAAGTTATGCTGTCTTGACAGGGCTTTAATTAAAGTTTCAACTCAGTCAGTCCCTGTTCTGCTGCTGACCAAGGAAGCAGAAGAGCCCTCTCACTGCCATTCACATTTCATAATGAATGAACCTACTGACAACACTTTGTTTGCATTTTCACTGAATAGAGGGAGAAAGAGGGAATGTGTAAAGGTCCTTATAATTTAATGAACATTTATTTTACCTTCGTTCTTCATATTAGTAATTCAAACTGTCATACAGTATACAAGAATGAGACAGGAAGAAGTTGTTCACTTCTTTGTGTTTCTTTTTTCTTCTCAGAACAGTCCTTTGAAATCTTATTTGCATTGAAAATACTTTTTGAAAAGCTGAGTCTCATGTCAGGGTCCCTATTCTACTCAGAGGATGTAATTTTGCTTTGTAAATTGGTCTCTCATCTTGAATGAGGAAATAAGCATCCTGGTGGATGCCAATTAGATGAACTTTTGTATCCCAAGTAGAACTGCTGAGAGCAATTTTAATGGACTGATGTTGCATTTGAATATGCTTTCAACTGTGTCTAAAACACATTGTAAAATCAGATTGATCTCTCCAGAGTTTCTCCAATGAAAAAAATTCCAGTAAAGCTTAGACATTTTATTTGGACAGATTCAGAGCAAGAAATCTTGATTTCTGCTTAGTTCCTAAGGCTTTTCTTTTTCTTTCCCGCCCTCCCCCCCCCCCCCCATACCATCTCTTAAAAAGTTGGTGTGAAAATATTTCAATTTTGCCAAAAGTAAACATTGAGAATTACTCCAGCTTTTTTATTTGTGTGCTTTTGAGACTTATCTTCTAGGAAAAATCTGGAACACTGATTCCTATCAGAATCAATTCAATGAAATCCTGAAATTCTTTTGAAATGCAACTTCCATTCTCACAGATCATCTGTAGAGGGAAATGCATTGGTTGCTTAAAATGTTTCCAGCTGCAATAGTCTAAATCAGGAATTTAAAAACATTTTTGATAGACACTGCCTTTGGTAATGGCAGCACTGGGTATAATCACTGACAGGAATAGCACTGATTACTGGTATCAGTCAAAAGCACTTCCAGCTCAGACTGTCTGTCTATCATTTAGAGCCAGCTCCCGTACCCTTAATATGCAGTACCTCCAGAACTGCTGGGATTTGTACTGGGGTTTCTGGTTTACTAGTTTACTAGAGTACTAACCTGAACTTTCACTGCCTCCTTATATCCAAGGATGATGTTAAGGGAGCTCTAAGTAAGTTCAGGGAAATTATTTTTCAGGAGGAGGTGTGGGTCACCATCCTTCCATGAGCAGGCAGGATTGGTGTCCACTTGTAAAAACTGTTCCACTGCATCCTAAAACCCCGAGGCTCCAGTGAAAGCACGTAATTACTTCATCTTGCCTTTGGACAAATGATATGCCAGTCTTTTGCTGTACACACACTTTTCTCTCAACTCCACAGAGCTACAGACTGGTGCTACTGATGTACCGTAATTCTTGTTCATCTGGACTTACACACATGACAGCAAATCTTTTTGGAAGCAACTGTCAGGGAAGATGAAAGGTACTGGACTTCCTATAAAACCACCTGTGAATTGTTAATTCTGGTTGGATTTAAAAGATCAGATTCAGCAGCGGTGGGCATTGCAGCATGAGGACAGGCACTGGCCAGTGCTCTGTGATAAGGGATCACACCAACTGGCTGAACAGTGGTTACCCAAGAAATCACTTTTATGTAGTTCCTGAAGTCTAAAATAAATGGCATTGAGTCCAGCATTGCAGGCTAAAAAGCAATCACAAAAGGAAAGACAGCTCAGTGAACATACAGTCTTCATTTCTTTAAAGCAGCAATGGTAAAAGTTACTGTGCTCAGTGAAACAGCGGGAGGGTGAGCAAGAGACACCTCTCCCCCTTCTACTCTACATGAAGGACATTTTTCTAAGGATTTCCCAGCATGCCTAACCTTATCCCAATGCTAGACCTGATGGCAGCCCTGGTGAAGACATTTGGCTACTACTGTTGTTTTATGTAACCTTTATCAGAATAAATGCAACTGAATCAGTTACTTAAAATTAGCATCCAGAAGCTGAGCTGGAGGAGCCATTCTGTGGGAAGCCTTCTCCTGCGGTAGGCTGCAAAGAGCAGCAGTTGCTCTGCAACTCACAGTCTCCCGACAGCAACCATCCTCAGATGGTTGCTGTCCCCACCCCAGGCTCACTTCCCAGTCCCAGCACCCCTTCTCTGATGGAGTTTGCAAAAGACAGCAAATAACACCAGCCCTGAGGCATTTTGCTGCTTCCAATGCCTCTTACAGCACCTGTGTGCACTCAAGAGAATTGAGGAGGAAGAAGAACTATCTTTCCTAGCTTTTTGCCCTCTCTTTTGAATGGAGCTACTTCTTCAGTCACCACCTTTACAATTCCCCCATGCTCCTGTGCAGTGTGCTGTTTCCTTCTAAGCAAAAGAAGGCTGAATTTACCAGATGATGTCTGTTCAGTCACTAAGTCTGCATCACCGTGAATGTTTCTGTGGGCAGCCAATGTAACGACAGGGAACCTTTGAAAAGCTTGGAAGGGACAAAGGTGGGAGACCTGTGTCATCTTGATGTCTCAAAAGGCTATTGGTTTCCAGGAATGAAGACCACCCTACCCCTTCCATACCCTCCCAGCCATCAGATCCCACCTCCCCAAGCCCATCTCCCACAAAACCCTGGGCTGTATTGCTCTGTGAAGGAGAACCCCACATTCTTCACAGTCTTTACATAAAGATCTGATGCACAAAAAGGCAGGCCTGTGTTTATAATTGCAGCTAGACAAACTGATAAACAATACCTCTCACAATAGCTCAAGTTCATATGAAATCCTAGTCTTCAGGGAGCTGGAGGATAAACATGAATCTGCGTTGTTCTTTGCAACTGCTGAAGAGCAGAGCCTTAAACAGAAAGTTCTACAGCAAATGACAGCTTTGTCTCTTTAAATGCCTGCCCCACAATTTTGGGGGATAAAGTTCGACTCTTTATTATAGGTTACTAGAAGCACAAGAAACACTTCACTACAGCTAAGAAAAGCCTTCAAATCATTATGAGTTTAAAGCTTCACGTTGTTCGTGCTGCTGGGTTAGCAGCTTCCTAACTGCTGTAATTTTTGTAGCTGCAGAAAATCGCATGTTGCAGTTCAGAACTGTTTGGGAGAAAATATCTATTGCATACAGATGGAGAGGTTGGGATTTTTTACCCCCAGGAGGGCTCTCTGAAATGGAATGTACCAAAAGCAACTCATAAATTTTTCATATTCTCATACAAAGATGCTTGCATGTATGCACACAGGCACATTTTGGCACACCACTTTATTCTGACTTATGTCCAGTGACAGCGCTTCACCTTGTAGGCCAAGTTTGCTTTAGCCATTTGTTTTCCAGACAGAGCTGGCCTAACATCTTCACCTCACTTCTATTCAGCTAGTCTGCTGAGAGGTCAAAGTTAGAAGTATAATTTCCAGAGACTCTCTGTATAAACAGTGCCACTATACAGTAACCTTCAGAAAGATTATCCAGGTCATCTTGTCCCTAGGAAATTTGGAAAATGGCAAAAGAAAAAAAAATCCTTAATAGACGGTTCAAAAGCCTTTCGATTGCTTGGCACAAGGTGTGGGGGAAAACACCAGGCTAATCCTCTGCTTGAGCTTCTTTTTGTTGGTGATCAGCTGGTGTTGCTGACCTGGATCCCTCCTCAGACAACACAAAGGGTTACCTGGCAAATGTTTGTACAGTGCTTTGGAAACACGAAACGGAGATTTGATGCAGTCTTGCTGAAGGCTGCAGGCTTGTCTGGAAGAAAGTAAAGGCAAAATCTGCCCTCGTTACATTGCATGTTTTTCCCCCTCATCAAATAAAATTGCCAAAGTGCAGAATGTTTCACCGCAAATCACTTTCCTCAGAGGAAGAAACCGAAGCTAATGAACCTGGGAAAGGAAGGAAGAAAGCAAAGCTAATGAACCTGGAAAAGGAAAACTCAGTGTTAGCAATACAGAATCTCTCCTATTCATGAGGAACCCTCTGTTTCAGCCTGCCAGATTGAACAGTCATTATTAATCTCATTTCACAGCACTGATTACATTACCGTTATTCTATTGTACAATACTATATAACACTGAAACCTTGAGGAGATAGAAGCTGAACAGTGAGCCTAAGAAGAATCCATTACTACACAAGCTAAAAAAATCTGACCTGTGGTGGCTGCAACTTGAGCAGGAAAGATCCACTTCCTAATAAACTATTCAGAGAGAGGGAGAAAGAGAGAGAGAACGGGCTGAAGGTTTTACAAGATGCCAAGTGCAAGTTTTTTTCTTGGCTAACATTTTTTCAGTCATGACAGCTCTCAGTCAATTCCAGATGAAAGCAGCTGCTTCCCTAGAATGGGTTGCATCTTTCCTGACTTCTTTCTCTTGGCCTCATGTCTGTCAGAATTTGACATACAAACTTTCACTAAAAAGCATATGTAAGCCTTTTTTTTTTTGGTTATGGAAATATCCTTGCAATAATCTTTAAAGCTACCACATGTTCCATTGCCTGGGAAATGTGTTCTCTGTAATACCTTTTTTCAATATTCTCTTTATAACTACTCAATGTGCAGCTTTTTTACTTGTTTTGATTGTATATGTAAATTCCGTGATATGTTGCTGTTCTCTGTCATTAGGTGGATGTTATTTGACTTCAGCATTCAATTAACATTAAGAAAATGGAAACATTGAGGCACATTCTGACTTTTGGCACTTTTGCTTATTTTCACAAATCTTATATGCTGTTCTTGTTGCAGAACCCATTTATGAAGCAAATAACATTTCAGGGCCCAAGTCTATCAAGTGCTGAGTACTTCCAGCAAAGTGCTCAAGTCCCTTCACAAAGGGACCTAGGTAGCAAGGTCTTTTTTGGTATTAGATTCTCCTTCAAAGAGGTGTCTGGGTTCCCACTTATGTTTAGAAAAGTCAATCTCTCTGCAGCAAAACCTTCTCTACAGGATTTCCTATTGACCGCACTGAGCTCCTTCTGCAGCATGGTGGTTCTTGCAACCCCACTCTGACTTGCTGAACTCTTCCCCCTCACTTTGTAGGGAACTTCACCACTGTACTCAAGGGAGTGAATTTTGCTTCAAGAGCTGCTTGTCTGTGTCTAAACCCCTTTGCCCTGTGTAAACTGTGGGGCAGATGCACTTCCCAGCACCCAGGTCTGGATGTCTGTCTGAGCTACCTGCTGCAATGAGAGCCACCACCTTATTTTGGGTGCTTAAGAACTGAAAAATCTAAAAGCAAAGGCAATCTTTGAATATGCTGTACTTTAAAATCAGTAAGCCTGTTTGCATTTTGCTTTCTACCTCCTACTCCTTCACAATCCATCTGTTGGATCTGTACCAGCAGTCAGAACCACATGACTTGCACTACAAGGACGAAATGACTTTAAATGGCAACGTGGCACTAGTACAGCGTTAACATCTCAGCAGCAGACAGTGTGAGATTAATGTCACAATTAGCAAGTGGATGTTTGGTATCTTAACCTCAAGGATTCATTGCACTTGTAAATCTGTAGGGGCTCAGTTGGGTGCTTTGCTGCTACAGATCATGTGTAACAGAGATAATGTAAACAGGCATTTACTAGGGCCTGGTGGAACCAGGAGGTTTCTGTTTGCAAGAACAGTCTTTTTAAAAGGTAGAAATCTTGTTATAATATAAACACCAAGGTATATGTATATAAACGTTGTTTTATGGAAGAAAATTTAATAAACAATTCAGTAAACAGACGTTAAAAGCGACTCCATATTAAATACTGAAAGGGGAAAGCAGCAGCTCCTTCATACTTGGGAGCTCAAGGATGGTAAGTTTAAGCAAATATTGTGGGCAGAATTCCTTACTGTTTCTGTTAACCTAAAGAAAAATATAAATGAGAACAGCAAAATACCAAGCACTATCACCTGTGCAGACCCTGAGCTGGGAGGACTAAGGCATAGCAAGCGGACCTGATTTTGGGAGAACTTTCTGGATGCCACCTGTAAGTTAGTGCCCGCAGGCCTCACTGTGTACCTAAACCAAACAAAAAACACTTAGATGTTGCAGGGTCTAGCCCTTAGTGATGGGGGTACTACTGCTCTCTGCCGGTGCAAAGGCAGGCTCAGTGAAACATTGCTGAATGCAAACCGACTTTGGGAAAATGAACACTGCTGCCTAGAGCTATGCAGAAAATAGGCATTCCCCACCAGGGAAGATTCTGAGATTTTCACCATTAGTCTTTGTTTCTGTTTTTAACAGATGCTGGTAGTTCTTCACACATGAAAAGGGAAAGAGTTGGGACCTATCAAAATATTTTATTTCAACAAAACAAACAGTTTTGTCTGAGCTTAGAAACTTTTAAGTTCTAATATGTGAAATTAGAAAAATAAAAATGGTTTTGAAAGGGAGAAAATGGATGTTATTTAGTCGGGAAATGTACCTGTCCTTCATTTAATTCCCTTTCCTTTGAGCCTGGCCACTTTCACCTTGTTTCTCTAGTTCCTGTTCTCTGAAGCTCCAAAATTGTTACACAAGTATTTTCTCTGCCTCATGTGCTTTTCAGAGGGAGATTTATTTAGAATTTCAGATTACTTATAGTATGAAAAACACTGGCTGTGAATGAGCTCTAGGTAAATGATTGTTTATTCCAAAGAAGAGGTGTAATGTATTTTATTAAGATGTAGCTGTCATTTTACTTTCATGTTAAGTTCTACTTGCAGTCTCTCTCTATTTAACTAATGGCTTCTTTTTTTTCAATGGAAGAAACCCTGTTTTTTCTAACTGTTCTCTATTCTAAGCACTGAATTGAAGCACATTAGATTAAACGACAAGACAGATTATTCAACAGGGTCATTATTGATCCCATGTAAAATCAAAACAAGGAAAGACAGAAGAAAACAAACTTAGACATTGACACACACATATACATAAAAATTCAGTGGAAATTCTCAAAGAGCCAACATATAAACTAACTGCTAATTGCTATTCTATCGCTAATACAATATATAGTGAACATCAGTTTTAAGCAAAACTCTTAAACAAGGTTTGTATTGGCTTTCCAATAATAGCGCAATAAGGGAGAAAAAAGTTACCAGATCAAACTAAGCACGAAGAAAAAATATCCCCTATAGTACGTCATGTTATTGATGTTAAGCAGAACAATCCACTAACTTTTAATTCATGGTGAGCTTCGATCAAAACTCAGTGGCATGACGTGATCCACCTATAACTACAGCGGGTGTAGCTCACAAACCAACTAACTGCCTGTTTTACAGGGAAAAAATACACTTAAGAGAGACATTAAGGTTTCCTTTTTACAAATCTCTATTCCTAATAGGAATGAACATGATGTCCCCTTAAGCTGTAGTTCTTTAGCACAGCTTCAATCAACGCACACAACTTGGAAAAAACATCCTCAGCTCTACTATGTTCTTTCCCCTCATAAACTGGATAGAGTATCAGTCCATCTCATTCCTCTCTACACATCCTGCTATCGCAAAAACAGCCACTGAACAGTGCTGCGAGGTAGCACATTGTAGTTTTGTACCTTTTGAGTAAGATCCCAGGTGAATGCATCTCCTGCCTGTATTATTTCATTTTACAGCTTTTTGCTCCTGTGTGGACAGGATTTGCACCCATGGGTAAACACAGAGCTTTTGATCAATGCATGTTCAGCATGTAAGTGCCCTTGGATCTTAGGTCTCAGATGATCCTCCTAAGGGCTTCTTCAGAATTTATTATTTGTTTTTAATGGACAGTACCAAGGATAAGAAACTTTCAAAATGCTCATGATCAGAGTCTCACTGTCCTATGATTTATATGCCATTCCTATGCTTTTAACATATTATAGAACAGAGCTGTACTTATGGCAGGTTTTCTACAATGTTATAGAAAGTGGTTTTCGGACAGGCAATGTATCTTATAGATATACATTATAAGGAGGGTATATTATCTTTTCTGAGTGTCTTGCAACCTTCATTGACGCTAATAAGATTTACATGTCCCAGTGGATGAAAGAATGGACTGCAGAGTCTTTAATTCAATTTATTAGAATGAGTGGCTGACTCAGAGTTGAGAAGGAGCATGACCTTTCCACATCAGTTGTTTGCTCCTAGGACCAATGTAGAAAAACTCCTTGTAATCCCCAGGGAGAAAAATATTCTTTGGGTGTTTCCTGAGTGGCCTTTCTGACCATTTTGGCCCCAGTACAGTGGCTCTACAGTACAGCAGTTTCACTTGGTTAAACGGTTCTTTTCACGTTCTCAGTGACATGTTTTTGCTAAATCAGGGCCTTGGGAAGTGTTTCATCTTCAAAGATAGAGCAGTGCAAAAGTAAATACATCACAGGATGACTTGTTTCCTTCTCTAAGACTTTGTTTATTGCCAGTTCTCAAGGGAAGAGTTAAGATTTTTTTTCATCTCATGTTAAAAGGAGTCAAACATTGGAACAGGTTGCCCAGAGAAGTTGTGGATGCCCCATTCCTGGAAGTGTTCAAGGCCAGGTTGGATGGGGCTTTGAGCAACCTGATCTAGCGGAAGATATCCCTGCCCATGGCAAGAGGGGTGGAACTAGCTGATCTTTAAAGGTCCCTTCCAACCCAAAGGGTTGATTCTATGATCCTTAATCCCTCTGAATGCTTCCTGGGATGAGATGCAGGAAAACAGAAGAATGAATGGGGATGCAGTAAAAGCAAACATTTAGTTAAAAGAGAAAAGAGGAAGAAGACGGACAGAAACTGAGGAAAGGGAAATCTAGAATGCGTGTAGAGATATCTTGTCGCCAAAGTGGTCTGTATCCCAGATAAGACCTCACTAATGTTTCACTTGTAACTTGAATTTCAGAAAAGGTGAAAGTAGTCAAGGTCTAGTCTATTTCTTGAAATTGTAGGAATAATAAATATTAGTAATCAATCAGACATAAAAAACCCCGCCCTAGTGTCCTGGCTTATATAGAAACCCTCTTAGCAATGTTTAAGGTTGACGCGTAGTGCTTCATGCCCTTTATGTAAGAGAGGAACACCCCATCAGTACAAGTTCAGTGCATGAACAAAATTATCTTATGCAGCCAATCAAGCTGGATTTGCAGTGCTATAGAAAGCAATGCTGCTCTGCGAGGTTTTGGATGCCAGTTTCAAATTAAAGTAAAGATGGGTCACTCAAACATTCACAGACTATCAAAGCCACATGTACAATATTGTAACGATGGTACAAACTAAAAACAACTTAATGGCAATGCACTGAAAGCTGGCAGCTTTTGAGCATTTTCCATTGGTTAATGCTGCCTGTTGAAGAGTTTGCAAAGTAAGCAAAAGCAATAATGTTCTTTACAACAAATCCTTTCTTTTCTCTTTTTCTATCTTCAAGAGTCCATACACACAATAAATGCTGAAGAAACTTAGGAAATGGAATATAAAGAATCAGAATTGTAGTTCTGAATTGAGAATCTCAAAGAGAGTTAAGAAGAGGTGTTGATGTCAAACGCAGAAAATCTTTTGTCATTTTCTCCCACTGGAGTTCATGCATTCCTGGAGATCATCTAAAGTACAAGGGCAGGGATGAGATTAACAGTTTGATACCACTAATACCCCTGAGTATTTGTATATGCCACATATGCTGTACTTAAGCAGCCTGTTAAGGGCAAAGGAAGGACCACATCTTCTAGCGGAAGCCAAAATTTTATTGTTAACCTAATGTAAATATTTGACTGCATAACCAAAATACAGAAAACACTTAATGTTAGTTAGTTTAAATGCAATTTAAATTTTCCAGATTAAAAAAAAAAATCTCATCAACAATATTATAGTTAAAAGTTGTAATAAAAACCTCGTCCTAGTATCTAATGCTTTTGCTCTGGTGCTACATTTACCTCTCCACTGCTTCTCCAGCTGCTAATGCTGATGGTTTTTGTCTGAAGGAAGAGGTGTGACAGCAAGGTGTCCTCCTGAGATACTTCCTGGGAGGAGTATGATGTTCATGGCAGGGTTTTCTTCTCCTCTTTGCTAGGACGAGCATGATGTTGATATTGATGCCTGCTTCCTCTTCGCTCTAGGGGCCACTTGGGCCCATTTCTGTATGTTTGTTAACATGCTTTAGACCCTGATTTTTCTTCCTTGGTCCACAACTTTTATGTTGCACCTAAAGTTACTATTTATGGTAGGGTTTATACACATAAGACGCTTTTTTGTTATGCCTACAACTGGTTTTACCCAGCTCCTAGGTTTGCGTTGCCCTCATTGGTGAGTTACCAATAGCCCTGGGACATCTGTTACTATCTTACACTCAAACCTTCTCAGCCACCACTATCGCACCATAACTTTACTTCCTTATGCTTCATCATTAGTCTAGGGTCACAGATAGTTCATTCTACACAGCTGAATTACTTGTTATTCCTATTTGTATAAAAACTTTTAAAAACAGGCATTACACCAATTATACAAAGCTAAGCAAAACTAAAACAAAAAAGGTAAGAGCCACCTGCTCATTAGACAATTGCTGATGCAGATAAACAAGCTGAAACAAAGCTCCAAGCCAGTGGAGACTAGTCCAGACAAAACCTGACAAGCCCTCCGGCCTGTGTTAACTTCACACAAAGCTTGTGGCTTGTTACCAGCAACAGCAATACTGCATTTACTAATGCATGGAGCTACACAGGGCACTCAAGTAAGAAGGAGAAGAGATTCCAAGAGATCTGGTCCTTTTTTTACTATTTAATGATTAATTTCACATCTCTAAAACATACAGTACTTGGACTGAAAGTTAGGGTGACAGCTGATGATAGGATTAGGGTTTGGACAAGAGCAGTTTCAAGAAAGCTAAATTCTCAATGCATCACTGAGAAAAAGGAAAAGGGCTTATCTTGGTTTAAAGTGCTACTTTACCTTCTGTCATTCACTTCTCAAGGACTGGACCTGATTTCTAGAATACGGTAGATTTAGAACTAGGAGTAGGGCTAGAATTTGGAAAAGGGCGGGCTGAGGAGCCCAGGTTCCTGCTGCACCTTGGAGGTCCCCTGGAGCTGGGAAAAGGACTCATACCATTTTCTTCAAACTTACTTTTCCTTAACCCCTTGTTGACTCTTGTCTCATGCCTACCTTTACATCTTGAAATGAGGTAGGACCAAGATCAGGGTTACAACTAGGGTTTTGGAAAGTACAGGCTCATAAGCCCAGGTTCCTGCTGCAATTCGGAGGTCCCTGAGTGTACAGAATAGGTTTCAAACTGTTGGAAGACACCTTTTCTTCATCATTCTCTGCTCATGGGATCAACTTCATTTCTAGCTAAGGCAAAAACTGCAGTTAGGGTCAGGGATTGGGGAAGTTGTTTTCTATTATTTAGTGCCTTTTCTATGGCAAGTGCAGGCACATCCCTGGCAAGCCTTTTGGAAACCTCTGGCTATCTTTTCTCTGGAAGTCATGTTTTATGTTTCTATCCGCTCTCAAAGATTTCTTTCCCTTGTGAATAATAACCTGTTTTCAAGAAAAATGGGAAGAGGGTTTTTCTGTGTGTACATGGAGAGAAAAGTATAAGTCTACCATGCACGAAAAACACATGGCAAGTATCACGGCCTTCCCTCTTCCTCCCCTCCCCAAATACAGCCTGCTCACTGTAGTCCTCCTCACACCTCACTTTTTGGCCCTCCCTGGGAATGCCAGCACAGTTCGGGTCCCAGCAGGCCTATGGCAGGGTCAGGCCTCAGCGCCAGATGTGTGTCAGTGGAGGTCGGGCACTGCCAGCCACAGGCTGGTGCCTCAATTTAGGTGCTCAGTGACTCCGCAAAGTAAGTTCGGAGATATTTAATGAATTTAAAGGATTAGCCAGCCTTGAGGAGAGAGCGATCCAGCTCACCCTCTGGGGTAATCCAGGCCAAACGGGATATAGGTGACCTGGATTACACGCCACGTAGTATGGGGAACATGCCAAGTTCCCTAAAACAATGAAAATGGACACCTCATCTCTCTCCCCGCGCTTTCCCTGCCTCCCTCAGCCAACCGAGCTCTGTGTCTGTGTCTAGGAAGGCGTCAGAGGGGTGCCGAGGCCGCCCTCCCCGGCCCCGCCTGGCCGCTTGGACCCGGCCTGGCCCCGCCCGGAACAGGCCCCCCGGACCTGCTGGCGGCGGCGGCCCTTGGGCGCAGCGGTGCCACTGCGGCACCTGGCGGCTGCGCCTGGCGCCGCTCACGGGCGCCGGCGAGGCGGCCCCAGGGGAGGGCGGTCGCCCCTGCGGCGGGCCCGGGGGCCGCCCTTCCGCCCGCTCCTCCCGGATCGGGATTATTTGGGATCTAGCCGCCGGTTCTGAGCGGTCTGTCCCCGGCAGAGCGCCGCCGCACACCTGCGTGCAGCGCTGGGTGCAGGCGCCCGGCCCACCCGCGCTCCCCGCGCCCGGTGTGCCGGTTTCGCTGGAGCCGGAGGCGCGGCTGGGCTGGGGGAGCCCCGCGCGCTGCCCTGTCCTGACAGCTGGGCCCGCCAGCCCCCGGGGGAGCCCGGGCACCACCCGCAGACCTTTCTCGTGGAGGGTGACAAAGCCTAGAGCTCACTGAGGTTGCCAGAAACTCGGGCAAACTTAGGCCGGCCCCACACCTTAAAGCATGAGTATGAAAACCAGTATCTGTACAGTCTTACCTGTGTTAACTTCAGGCTGCAGAGTAAAGTCTGTCCGATTTCTTAGGCGATTGCACGAAGAATGTGTTTGAGAGATGTGTTTGCCTATAGATTTGTTTCTTAAAAATCCAGGCGTTTATTCTGCCATCAGGGATCCAGAAATTAATGTTAATTCCACTATAGCTCAAATTATTCGTTTTAAATTAGATTTATTGCTGGAAATGAATCCAGAAACCTTACCACTGGAAATCCATTATGTTCAATACAAACAAGGAATTATTCAAGTGAAGCATTACAGCTCAGGCAGCGATAGAAATCCCGACAGTGCAAAATGTATTTTATCTCTCCACTTCTGCTGGGGGACCTGCAGGCACCGATGACCTTGCGCATGTGGACAGCTTGCAGGACTCTGTTGTTCAGTGACCAAGTTGCCTGTTCTAGTGGTTTCAAGAATTAGATTAACCAGAACGCCGTGAGTATATGGTAAAAATTAGATTGAAATGTCTTTTAAAAAAAAGAAAATGAAACATTTTATCAGTGATCAGATTTCAAAAGTGAGTGTTCTTTCAAGACCAAGTTTCAAAGTTCAGTATAATATATTTAGAACTCCCATTTTGTTTGACATCATAGTTAAGTATTTTCTGTAGTTATAGCCACAGTAAATCAGGAGGAGTTAAAGGGGAGCAGTTCTTCATTAGGACGTTCTTTGCATAGAGAATAGATCTGTGCCAAACTCCTGAGGCTGTTTTTGCCACAAGGACTGGTGGGTTTACATCTGCTCTGCATTTGTGGAAATGACTGTTGCAATCACAGGGTACTGGAGAAGCTGTCCAGTAGCAGGAATATTAATTATTATCAAAAAAAGTCGTCTTTTAATTGTTAAAAAAAAAGTTTCAACTTGCCTTTATGGCCTATGCAGGAACTGACACTTACTGTAACATTTTATGCTCCCTCAGGGATTCAAAAAACTTGCCTCCCTCTTACTGTGTTGGGTTTTTTTCCAAACTGGATAACAGCAGTTGTGAATTTTATACATGTGCAGTTTTTATGTATGTATCCCTCAGCTCTTCTAACAAAACAGTATAATTAAACATTCAAATATTTATGTGTATGCAAGTGTATGCACTGCTCTTTGTCATAAATCTGTTAAGTCTGGAGGGTTTGCTTTTGTTGGATTAATGGTATATCATTTTTAGTTGTGTATGTAACGTGAAAACAAAAGAGTACTGAATGGAAATTGTCTATTGATACTGTTTAATGCTATTGCTTTCTTAAGGCTTCAAATATAAATAAAAGTCAGTTATCTGTTACATATTACTCTTTTTTCTCCCATCACTAGAAAGCACAGGATACTGAGGTGTCCCCAGTTTCCTGAGAAGTGCTGATTACCTTCAAATCATATTGATTAAAATAGGAATTTCCCTTTGATTCCAGTAGGATTTATCAGCAGCTGGCATCTCTGTGGAGAAAGAACATTTTTTGCAGTCTTCTGATGTCATACAGAAAGTCAGTGTTGGTCTGCAGTGCTCAGCCTATACCCGACTTCAGCTGACCACTAAAGAAAGCCTAATTGATATTGTTTCTTCACTAGAGTTTTTTATTTCAGTCAGCACGCAGGATGAAGAGAGGAAAGCGGACAGAGATGAAGTCAAGCTATGAGCAAGGGAATGAATGGCTAGAAGAGCCCGCAGCCTTTCAGATTTTCTTTGATTATTATGTCTGTGACTGCATCAAATACAAACTTGACATTCTGGGTGTCTGTGGCACATGTCAAGTGAGAATATATCTCTTTATCTTCTTTCCTTATGTTCAAGTCTAGGAATTGTTTCTTGATGTAATTTCCAGCATCTTCAAATGTATTTAGTCCTGGTGGAGAGAACAGTAAAAGAAAAAGAAGACACATTTCAACTGGTACTTCCTCACGGCTGCTAAGAAACAAGATTACTTTTTTTTCTGTTTTTTTCTTTCTTTTATTTTCTTTTTTTTCTAAAGGGAATTAACTTCATGCATTAGGTATGGAAATTTTTTGTCTAAACTGCCCACCCAAATTTAAAATTCTATGCCTAACCAGAAGTCCTCATTTCTGAAGTGAAATGCTCCTGAGTAAAACACTGTGAAAGAGTAAAGGACCTTAGAGAGAGCGCAGAAAGTGAGAGAAACAGAAGAAAAAAGGAAGGAGCATAAATTCACAGGGAATCAGGTAGACAGCAGACAAAATTGGTGGGAAGTACAAAAATGAAGAGATAAAAAAATGAAGACGGAAAAAGGGAAAATTTCAGATGCTTATCTATTCAGTTATAATTTCTTCACGCAGCTTTTCTGCCTTTTGGTACTACTCGTTTAGAACAACAGCAGGCGTGAACACTGCTACTGCGGACTTGCTGTATGTCCGGAGCAGGATGAGGCTCCTGGAGGCAGGCTGCTGCTGAGAGTCCTTGCTGGCTCCCATCCTGTCTGAAGCCTCAGGCAGTGTAAAGTTGCATAGCTCCACTGAATCTAGCACATAATGTTCGATTATCCTAGTGAAGCACTGGGCAATTTTGGGTTGTTGTGTTGATGTGTCCTGAGAAAGGGAGTGAAGGAGCTGGTTTTCAGGAGGTGTACAGAACCCATCTTCTAATAATAATATTAAGTATGCTTCATTCTGGACACTCCCTATCTGAAATACATTAGGTTAATACTAAAATACCAACAGATTTTGGTTTTTCTCTGGCACCTTCTGACACAGCTTCAGATATATTCTCTTGCATCAGCTGGGAACAGCTGCTGTTTTTTATTTCCAGTAGACACTACTGTGATATACAAAAAGAGGCAGACTTCCTTTATGGAATAGGTTTTCAAAATAGGGACAAAAAACTTGGATTCAGTTATGGTGTGTGTGAGTGATAAGCCACTGACTTGTACTGAAATGTTGGTTGGGTTCACCACACCACGCTTCAGCCATCTGAAACTTCTAGTTCTCTCAGCTTCCTCTACTCCAGTGGAGAGAAATAAGCATCTCCAGAGAGAGATGATCCCACCTTAGGATAAGCATTGCTAGTAGGTGAGATGAATTGGATTCTGGCCATGTCTGTCCCATACCATTCTTTTGAGAGAAAGACTAGATGCTTAGATAAGATGCTTAGTATTTTAATGGTTATATATAGGTGACCTGAGTCAAAGTCTTAGTCTTTAATGCATGGCCTACACTAATCATCTGAATGTATTTTCTTCTGAAAAGCCCAAACTTACCATTATACTCAGGAAAGCAGATATTCAGATGAACTTTTGTTATTTTCTCTTGAAAGAGGTCTTTTTTGTTTAGAAACAGCACAATGGAAGTGGCTGCAAAGCACTTGTGGTTGCAGATGCTGTTGAACAGCTGAAGGCTTTCATGCATTCTGTTCTGTTGAGATGCAAAAGGTAAACATGAGAGACTGACAAATCTCATTCCCATATGTCATTTTTGCTGTAATGTTCTTTACTGGCAAGAACCAATACAGCATAATAGCCTTTAAATGGTTATCAGGGAACAGGAATAGTTCTGATATGCCATCAGAGAGTACATCAAAACTGAGCAGCAAAAAAGGGTTGTTTGTCTCTTCTGACTCACCACTTCTTTATCTTCCACCAGAACCATGTCATAGGCACTGAGTGCAGCACAGAATATGATGCAAGTAACTCCCTCAAAGCAATGAATCCACTTTTTTCTCTCTGATCGCTGTCCACCCACATCAAACATCCTTTGCAGAAAAAATAACATATGTACAATGTAAAGCACTAACTAGTAAGGATGTAGTCGTGCTGTTAATGTGTAGAGTGCAACTAGAGATGAATGACAATCAAATATCCAGCTTTTCCAAATATTGATGTATTCTATCTCAACAGGTCAAGGAGTACTACCTGTTACTTACGGCTTAGTACTTGGCATAAAATGAAACATACTTGGCATAAAATGAAACATAAATGCTTAAATACCTGCATATAGGAAATAAATTCAGTACTTCAGGTGGCACTCTGTTAAGGAAGTGGAGCTCTGCATAAGAGCGCAGTGTAGCACTAAGCCCCGCAGGAAGGGATTTATTCAGGACGGAGTCTATACATGAAACATTGACAAAAGACCCTTAAATTCACAGTCATTTGTTACTTCATAGTTTTGCTTGTAGTGAACCGACACATTGATCAATAAGGCATATGACTGGAAGCTGGTCACAGGTTGACACACTGGTTATGTTTAATTGGCTGGCGTAGATCTATATTTAGTCATCTCTTCATTGCCCTGGCGCGATCACTTAGCTAGCTGTATAACCTGCAGCCTGTGGGGGGGGGTCTCTGCCCTATCAATCTCATTAGTTGCTGTTTAAGCAGCAATTCTTGGGGAGCAGGAATCCCTTCATTTGTAGAGAGGAAAATGTAGGGCTGTCCTCCTCTGCATTAATTTTCTTCAGTCTTTGCCAGAAATTGCTACCTTCGGGTAGAGTCATATGAACTTTTAATGGACTCTTTATATGGGGTCGAAAGCCAACTGAGCATACCTAACTGGGACCTAATTAGGGCCCAACTGGGATGAAGCTGTTGTCAAAGCTACCATTCTTCTGCTTAGCACTAGCTTTCAAAATTCCCACTTATATTTGCAGTTCTTCAGTGATAAGGGATAGGGCTTTCTTTTCACTATTTTTCTGACATAAAAGGTGCCAAACTTGAATGTTTTTCAAGTGCATTAGAAAGGAGAAAAAACATGTTAAAAATCAAATTTATCCTACCCTTACTTTTTGTGTTTCCTTGTGTGCATAATGACTTTTTCCTGTGCTGCCTGTTGTTGAACTTAAAACTGTACAACCTAATCCCCTGTTGCATTATCCTGTCCTTCAAGAAAATGTGTTAGATCTTACTCTCTGGATGTATCTCCTGCAGTATCTGAAAATTAAACACAACTCAATTTTTATAGCAATGAAAATACTGGGATTCAGTATGAAAAAATCATGTAAGTAATACATAGAGCAAGAATCCTTTGTTACTGAAACACCATTTTTTTTCAGTATATCGATCTGTTTTCTTCACCATCAGCAATGCAGCTGATGGAAACAAAGGTTATTGTTTATAATTTTTCATCCTGCTTAGAAGAAATGAAACCCTTCCCAATGCGCGTTCTGAATGGTTTCTGCAGCTGAGGAGTAATTAGAGAAAATTATTTTTTTCTAGTACATTTCATTTCTTTGTCTGATCACTGGGCGTCTATAAATGTGAATTATTAGGAAATCATGAAGCTGTTGTGGAGCAAGATTTTGATAACAGTAATGGCATTCTTCCAAGCATATCTTCACTGAGTTCAGTATGCCTACTGAAGAGTGAAGTCAGTATGAATAGAGCATCTTGACTGTGATTAGTGCCCAGAAGTCACCTGCCATTATGTGTCTTCCTTTATTTGTGGTACGTAACTCTGAAATCAGGGTTATGGGAAAAAAAACCACCTTCAAAATTTAGTCTGCAGTAAAGCATACATAATCATATGAATCTGTATTCACTTCCTGCAAGCTTTTAGTGTATGGCCCTGGGAATATTCATGAGAAGTCAGTTAAAATAGGACAAGATCAAGGCCAGAGGCAATGCTTATGGGCAGTTTTTGTACTAACCTTAGTTTGCTTAGCTCTTCTTATGTCAGCCTAGAACTTAACATAGGCGCATGTAAAACTGAAGTCCCTCTGTGAGTGGTAGAAAATGTATTTCTGGGATGATCTTTTTCTTTTACCAAGACAGTCAAAGTTAGTTTTGAAAGCTCTATATTTTCCCAGCACTGGTCTCAGAAAACTTAGCTACAGATACGGGACTAGCTGTATATTCATTTGTCCTAATGGTACGTATAGTGAGACCTGAAGACTAAAATAAAGCTTGCCTGATTTCAGCCAAATTCTTCCTACCACATCAATGGAAACGACAGCAGGAGAGGACCTATGAAGGTCAGACCTTCTTTTAAAAATATTTAAGTATGTTCTGACCTCTGGAAATCAAAGTCAACATTAGTGAAATAAATTGAAGAGCACAAGAAAGCTAAATTACACTAAACCAGCAAAGTAACCACTAAGAAGATAGCAAATAACAAGAGATGTTGTCTGTGCAACTGTAATTCAGTTCCCTGGAGCAGTACTGGGATTTAGACTTTTACTGCACAGATACAAAATGTTTTCTGCCTCATTCAGTTCAGAAGAGGGACAAGTGTTTAGTGAATGAGGCATCTGTTCATGTTTTCATTTTATCCATGTATGGCTTGTGACCCCAAGCCTCATTTAATACATCAACCAAAACTCTGAATGTGGAAGTGTTCCTCTCTTTATAGATGTGTCTATGGTACTTATCAAACTAAGTGCAGAGTCATCAGGATCCCCCAGCTGTTTTGCATTGCTCTGGCAATGCAAAATAGCAGTAACTGGCTGGTTAAGATGGATTTATAGCAGCTCTGCATCCCTATAGCAGCTCAAAACCCTCAGACTATTTTCTAGTGATTTTACCTCGTGTTACTCAAGCGCCTAAAACCACCAATGAATTTACTCACATAACACTACTATGATGCATAGCAGAGAGGCTGAATACAGTGTTTTTTGTGTTTGTGGTGGCATTTAGGAGACTTCCTCTTGTTTATAGACACTCAGGTAACTTAATTCTCGGTTGTGCTGCATTTCAGTTGGACCTAGCCCCTAATTCTGGTATCCTAGTACCAGGACTGGTAGCATTCATGTCAAAGAGGGTTTGCACTCTGACGATTTCTTTCTCTGTCCTGATTTTCTTTCTTACATAAACTATGAGTGTAAGTCAAGGTGCTCAGATTTCCAATGTACAAAGCTGTCTGGAAACATGTTAATCAGAGAGAAAGATGATGATGTCTATGACATTGCACTGTAGCATTTGTGGGTAAGTGCTGAATTTTCACGAGTGATCGGTGTGTTAGTAGGTAATAATAATTTATTTGTAGGGCATCTACTTCAGAATCTTATTTTGTATATGTAATCTCCATTGTGTCAAAGCATCTGTGTGGTAGTATAAATGGTTTGGGGGATGTTTAATTGCCACATAAGGAGAAAAAAAGAAGCCCAATGAAAAATGTTAAAGTTATAATTCTGGTGTTTTATACATCTGCCTATCTCTACAGACAGTTTCTTGTCTAGACCACATTTCTCAAAATGCACCACTACTTTTAAATTAGGGATTAAACTATCATAATTAATTCAAACATATTTTCTTGTGGAATTAGATGTTTTTAATTGGTTCACCAAGCGTAACAAAATCTGGAGCATCTGAAAGTGTCAATTATTTTCAGTCAAATTTCTCGAAGACATTATTTTCAAGATTTTTTTCTGAACATTTTGCTTAAATGAGCATGAAGGTATGAATGCTAATACTAAAATTTCCCATGGAACAGAAATTATTTTTTTTTTGCCAACTGTAATGCATTCCAGTGTTAAGAGCAGTTATTTCCGTTCTCAAAAGAAGAGAGTGAAAGGTTGAGAGTGCATGCAAATTAGTAGTCATCAAATATTTTGCATGCTGTTAAGGACATTTAGGTAGGCAAATTTCAGAAATGTCACAAACAATTATTCAAATGGCAGGATACAAATAATGCTTTTTAGACACTCACATATGTAAAAATGTCCTTTTAGAACCTGATATTTTGAGATCTCTTAGTAACGGTCCATTATATGCTTAAAGTTGGAGTACTGGTAGTAAAGTATCTTGCTTTTCTGGCTGTTTCAAAATACTAAATAAGAGTGGATTAAAGGATATCACAATAGGATTACCAATATTATAATATGTCAATACCTTTGAAAGAAAATACTTAAGAAAGATAAAGCCACAGAAAACTGTCAAATATGGCTTTCATACCTGAAGTTCAAATCCTTGAAAGAAAACTGAGTCTCTATAATCCCAGTTGTTTTCACTCGGGAGTGCAAAACATCTTGCTCACTAGGTACGTAGTCTGGCATTGCTAACCTATCCAAATCGTTGAGGTAACTAAGGAGAGTAAAAAGACATGGTGATTGGTGAATTCAAAAGGTGAAATGAACATTACATAATCACTTCATATTGAGCAGCTTTTAAATATTTTATGTAAATTACACATTTAAATACAATACCATTGGTTTTTATACAGCCCCAATACAGAGCGTTTCTTTTTTCTTTTTTTTTTTTCTTGTATATAGAAGTGTAATTTAGTTGTATATAATAAAAATCTTTCTGAGAATTTCAGTTCAGGAAAATCCCGATTTTCCTCAGGGATGCTAAAAAACGATCTTGTCAGGAAAGGGGTTTTGTCCATTTGGTTTCAGCAAGTGGGAATTGCTACCACGGGGGAAGAACCACAAGCATCTTTCAGAAGCAGATTGACTAGAAGTTATCGCAGCCTATCATCAGACCTGTTGTAACAGAATTTTCCTTCCTAAGTGAAAGGGAGGGTGTCATATTTTGGAGGAATTCACATTTAGGAGTTGTTTTTCCTGCAGACCTATCAGTTTACAAGAGGAAGGTACATGATAATTTTAAAAAAATACATTTTGTAATCAAAACCAGAAGCTTCAATGAAGCTGAGGACCCACTAGGTTGGTATTCTCACAACCCCCTGGAAAAGAGTGGATTATCTGGTTTTATGTCTGGCATACAGAGATAAAATCTGCGTGAAATAAGAATCCAAACCAGATGTTTGAAGCCTGTTCTTGTCCTACCACCAACCCTTCTCCTGTCTCTTCCAGGGGCACGCAGCTTTCTCAAAATGGGTGGAGAGAGCCTATGAACCTTACTGGCTGGTCTAGGAATCTGTGTAAAGAGGTTATGAATTGACAGAAGGAAAAGAAGAGGTGGTAGCTTCCTACCTTCTAACGACTAATACTCAAATAAAGAACAAAGCCAAAAAGCAAGAAACCACATACAATAGTTGAAGCATTTTCAAGCTTTTGGTGTCCCACTTGGCACCTTTCCATTTGTAGCCTCTTGTCTCTGACAAACAAAACACAGTCCCTCTAATGTTTATTAGGCTTCATGCCTTTTTTTTTTTCACTAAGTCTGCCCAGCATGAAGTTATGCTGTTCAGTTTAACCAGACAACCATCAAAACAAACCTCACAGCTCATCATCCTTGTCTGCAATATTTAATACATCTGTAAATAAATAAATAAAATAAAATAAAATAAATTTTTAAACAGCTAGAATCTTCCTTATAGAGATTTGTAAGTAACACTTGGAAATGGGATTTTCTTATTTTAAGTTGAATAGACTGAATCCACTCAGCAAGGAGTGCTGAAGTTGATCTGAGTAATTCAATGTTTTCCCATTAATTGAGTCCAGGAAACATTCTGTTTTTTAAAAAAAAAAAAAGAGCAATATAACTCTGGTTCTCTGAGTAGGGCCTGAGGCAAACTCAGCTCAGCTCACCTTTGTGGAGGGCAGAAACAAAAGACATTTTGCAATTTGTAAAGCATGTAAGCACTAAAATAAACACTTGTATATAAAATTCATTATAAAGATCTGATAGTTCTTAGTCACAAATACCTAAATCAAATTCAACACAGCCAATTGTAATTGCATAAAAAATTACACCAAATTAATTATCTAGTTAATGGAGCAAGAGAGGCATCTTCAGATTCTTCCTAGAGCTGTAGACAGCTCCAAGGGGACACTCTGCAGCCGGCTCTCCACTGGCAAAAGAGGGAATGCAAACTAGCAGTCTAAATGACTGATCTTTCCTTGGCTTGAATTAGGTGACACGAATCCTACCCTGAGAGGCAAATGACTGAGAAAGCAAGAAACACCATGTACTACCGGTAGCTATACAATGACATTTAAGGTCACGATTTACAATCCTTATTTTGCCCATTCCTTACCCATCACTCCATCTTAAAACAGGATTAATTCCAGGTGAGTC
Source organism: Gavia stellata (assembly GCF_030936135.1). Lineage (NCBI taxonomy): Eukaryota > Metazoa > Chordata > Aves > Gaviiformes > Gaviidae > Gavia > Gavia stellata. Next base: position 12,480,569 of record NC_082597.1, on the reverse strand, counting down.
TAAGGAAGAAATTCCAGCCAAATTTGACATACAGGGGATTTTCCGTTATTCAGAAGATCTCATTTTTTTCAATTAAAACACACAGAGGAAAGGCAGTGACCAAACTTCATTAGCATGAATTAATAATGAAAAGACTCAGAGAAGATAACCTCAGAAAGTCAGAGTTTACACAGTATAAATCAATACTCTGTGTAGGAGCTGATTCACAGGAGCTGAGAAGCAGGGTTTTGGTTTTAAAAGAAATTGAAATGTAGCATTAGATGGGTGATTGACTCTATCTGGTTTTGAACTGATCATTAGAAGTCCAGTAGCAATGGGAAAAATTAAGTTGATTTTAATGGTTCAGAGCCAACGGCTAGATTTGCAGAAGCATCAGGTACTGAAAGATGAAGACAGAGATCAGCAGGATTTTCAGAAGTGTTCAGGCAGATGAAAAACATATCACTGTTGGTTTTAATGTAACTTTAGCAATAAATAATGATTATTGGCTCCTTTATGGTCTGTACTAGCTCCCTTAAATAATGAAACCTGTTGCAGGTTAAAACATTATACAGCCCATAACACTGAGAGGGAACTACTTTAGATTATCCTATCTTCTTTTTAGGCAACAAAGCCTAATCTGCCAGGCATAGTGCACACACGAGAATGTTAGCTGGTAAACGGGTAATATATTTTTTTTTCTGCATTAGTTTGTTTTGTTTTGTTTTGGGTTTTGTTGTTTTTTTTTTTTTTTAATTTCAAGAAGTATTTTTCCTTTCAATTACAATGACTGACTTGTTACAGGCTTTTAGTGCTGGGAACTGCAGTGTGGCCTGTCAGAAGGGGTATGTTAGGAAACAAAAGTTTGCTCTGTACTATTCCTATAGAAATACAAGGCTGCCATAAAATACTGCCAAATCAGGCACAAATCAACACAGGCAATATTTTCTTTGTTTGGATATCTTGCATAAAGGTCTTCATTCTTGTTTTGAAGCTATAAAGAGACAAAGAATTTTTAATATTTTCATGTTGTATCCCTTCTACTATCTACAATTAGTGAGCTGTTACTGCCTTCAGTTTGCCTGGCTCCTGGCCAAGCTTCCGATCATGCCTTTCTCTGCTGAGTAGAAGGGACACCCAACACCTTGAGAGGTTTCACCCTGCAGGTGCCCTCAGCCTGTAGGAGGAGCTGCAGGAGCAGAGAAGCCTCCAACTGCAGATCTTGGAAGATGGACCACAGCTGGAACAACCCTCTGCCCCAGGTCTACAGTCAGGCTTACGCACTCTAGGAAAACGCCGAGCCAGGTGACACCTCCCTTCTCAGTCTTGTATGAGCTTAGGGAGAAAACAGCAGAGCAGGACCACTCTAGCCTGCAAGAACAGCTGTAGAAGCAACCAAAGCAGTTGGTTGAAAAGTCGAAGCTTACTGGCTGCATCTAAGCTAGGAGATGTACCCCAGCTGAATGGTGACCCTTCGTGGAGTCGGAGCTGAGCAGCCCTAGTCCCCTGCTTATCTGCCTGCCACCTCCCAGGCCACAGAAAGGGAACAGGGGCCGTCAGGTTGGAGAGCAGCTGCAGCACCACTGGCCAAGACCTGCTGGATGCTGCGATGGTAACGGCCCAGGGAACACCCATCCATGCAGCCAGATTAGTTTAGAGGGAAGTTTTTATAGTTTTCTCCAGACTTATGTTTAGCAGCTTGAAGTGTATACATTCAAAGTACAATTCTAGGTAAAACCCAAGCTGTTTCAATTCACCTTTTCCCTCATTTTGTCAATCTTAGAATTACCTAGACAGAGAATAGACTTTTTTTTTTTGCAGTTTAAACAAACTCACAGAAACAAGTTGTTCCTTGCTTTCACTTGTGTCCTTCAGTTAAACATTTCTAATATATTATAAAGATTAGCAAAAAAACTCATCCTTTTTCAGGTTAATGAGCCATAAATTTCATAGGCTATTCTGCAAGTGAGGAAGAGTTCTTGCTGCAAGCCTTCCTATGCTGTCCGTTACAGTAATAGCCAGCTGTTCAGCACCTGCGGCTGGTATCACCTACTAGGCTGCCGAGTCATTGAGCTCGTACTCCGCTGCCCTTGCGAAGCAGGCCTGGGTCCCGCCGTCGCTCCACAGTTGTTTGATGAGTTCAACCAATTCAGAAGACATGTCACCATCCTCCAGAGTTGTTGCCATGGAACACAGTTTCCTTTCATCTTCCTAAAGAGAAATTTCAGTAAATATTGTGCAAGCGCACTGTGCCCCTCCACCTCCTTGAAGACATGCTTGGCTTACAATGAGTTGCAGGGGCAAAATTTCTCATTTTCACTGATTTTTCCAGGTAGCTGTACTTGCCTGTGCATGTGAGCATCATTTTACAAGCTCACTTCCCTTCAGTTAGTGCAAAGGTTAGACTTAAATCACGATACACAGTTTTCCTCTTTTTATTGTTTTGTTTTGTTCATACAAGGGCTCAGTTTCATCTTACCATAGGTGTTCACAAAAGGTCCAACTTGGAAGGAGGGCTTTTCTTCTAAGAGAGAGTAGTGGGGTACAAAAACCGAATTATAAAGGATATTTAAAGCTTAACCATATCATACCAAAGCAGAAATATATAGCTAAATGTATTTTTTAATACATTTGGAGGAAAAAGTTTCTAGCTTTAGGCCACAGAGAGAAATGTGGCAAAGTGAATGTAACTAGTGAATGCATTTCCTATATGTTTTTTCATTTGGGGAAGAAGAAATCTATGACTGAATAAAATCCCAAATCTTAAATGTATTATTCTGTAATTTCTTCTTTTTGCAGTGAATCCAAAAAGACTTCAAGTAATCTATTACATTAAAAATATTTCTTTTCAGTGGTTAACAGCTTAGGAATGTACTGTAAATAAAGAGCATGATTAAAATAGGGTCATTTGATACACTGTCACAGCAGTGGTTAATTATAGAATATAATTCCTTCCTAGCTGTATAAGTAGACAACTGAAGTGACTTGCAGTCAATAGTTGCAAGAGTAAAAATGGATTCTGACAGACACTGTTTTGGCAGGGAGTATGTTTTATTCAAAAATAGAAAACATCTTCACAATAATTTGTAACAAATTTATTTTAGGAATGTACTGTATCTTTATGTTTCAATAAAAATTGCAGTTTATGGAAATTTTGTAAAAGTCAGAGAGAGATGAAAAATAAAACACTGCAGGTTTTCTAAAATGTTTGAGAAGTTGAGTTACCATGGAGAAAGAGAAAAAAAGGGGGAAATAACCACTAGAGAATTGCCGTCATTTGAAAGAGGAAGGAGGACAGTCATACAATTGCCCTTCTTCATTAAACAAAACTGACTCCATTCTACACTCCCATCGTCTCACTCAGTGCTGGCATCAGCAGAGCTGAGTCATGCTTTCTCGTGTGTGCCCCTCATTTGTCTCCAGGGCTGCTCTCCAGGGTGCACACTTGTTCAGCTTCAAGATAAGAGTTGGAATGTTCTCTCCTTTGAGATATCACGTATCATTTAATGATTATAGCTGTCCTCCTACAAGGTTGGATTTGTTGGTTGAATAGTCTACAACGAGAAGCCTTGAGCTCAGAGCCTCCAGTCTACGGTAAATGTTCATTGATCATTATGCAAAAGGTGGCAACTGTGGATTTTGATGCTTACGTAAAAAAGGAAGATAGCGGCAGATTGAGTTTATCATAACCCTGGTTTATATAATATTTTGTTTCTTTCTGGCATTTAGACAGACTTCAGATGATTTTCATATTAAAAATAGATTGCAATGGCGCTTTAGGAAGGAAAAAATATCTCTCTCACCTGAATTGATGTTGTTCGAAATTACGTGCTGAGGCACTTCCAGGACCACTGAGAGGTATTTACAGTCAGTCCTGGAACATGGATGAACCCATTGCTTTTGGGCCCAAGATAAGCCCAGTCTTTGGGCTAAATTACTTTAAGCAGCTAAATCTGGACCAGAACACAGCAAGAACAAAGTCCAGCTGAAATCAAAGCTTATCTCAAAACAACTCAAGCTTATAGGTGGTTTATAATTTTACAAAAAATGTAAGATAAGTTTGGTTTTGGAAGAAAGGGCAATGTTTAGTGGTGATTCATATAAATGTGACCAAAATGTCTATTTTCTTTAAAACTCACATCCAGGTTGCTCTTATGTGGTTCTGGGGGAAAAGAAGGCAGGCACTGCAAGTATTTTTTGCAGGTGTATTCAACTGTATTCCTAGGGGCCTATTCTGCCAAAGGCAGTAAGAGTGGGCTTACTGTGCTATAAATGATAAACTTACAACAGCTGTATTTTCTGCATTTGGTTACATATAATGCTAAGAAATGAGCAGGGCTATTTAACAAAAATTTTCAATTCCCAGTTCCCCAGGCTGTGAAATCCCTTGAAAATAATGTCTATGAAACTGGCATAGATAATAGATGATGCGTGAACATGTATAAACCTCTCAGAAAATTTGGTAGAGCTGAGAAAAGAGGCTGAAGTACTGGGGTACAGGCAGAACATATCTCAATTATAGACGGCACACAGAGTCTGGACCTGGTAGTGGATATTAGAGGCTGAGCCAGGACTTGTGGCTAGGTGCTGCAAGGTTCAGCTGTCTTAGGCCATGTAGACTGGCAGATGGGTCCTTACGCAGTACATATGTCTATTGCAGTTGAGGAGACCGGGCCAAGTTGCAGCACATTCACATGGACCTATTGTCTGTGTGCTGCTTTTGAGCCCTGTTATGTTTGTTTGAATGACTTGCATTTGTGGACCCTTAAAAGAATACAGGAAGAAAACATTTAGTTTCTATTTTGTCAAATGACTGAGCTTTAGTAACCTCTGAAGCATTTGTTTATCATTTTTTAGGTTAAAGTACCACATGTCATTGTAATGAAATGTAGACTACTGGAACAAGAAAAGCTCTTTCAGATAAGCAGATGTCATTCCCTGTAAGACAAACCTCTAGGGAATAGGCAGAATTTGCCAAAACTGGAACTTTGGGGATGTGTTTTTCCTTTAATTCTGTCCCTGAAAATTCAGCATGATAGCTAGAAGATAGCAGGTCTTCCTACTGTGGCTCTTCTTCTGTGTGCTTGTGCATAGGGTTGCTAACCATGGAAGGAAGGTCAGAGTCCACTTCTCTGCAGTGCCAATGCGCCAGCGCCGCTTCTGTACGACGGGTTGCTCTCTGCTCCAGGAGCAGTGCCAAACTGAAATATTTCCAACATGTCTAGATGGCCCTTCCTTACATGGCTGAGCCCCAAGGTTTGTTCATAAAAGGGAAATATTTGTTACATTTCCCAATAGCAATAAATAAGTGACTAAGCAGCTAAGAAAAGCTTCTTTTTTTCTTTCTTATGTCTGCAAGTTGAACATTTCTTTCGTAACAAACAAAATGGCAGTTTATGCAAAGGTGAGAGACCTCAGGCATCAGTCTTGAGAAAATAAAAATAAGTAAGGACGTCCTGTCACATATAACTCAAGCAGTACTTCATTTCCACCATCATAAAGCAAACACTGAACCCTCTTTGTTCTACTAATCTCTACTATTGTATTAGAAAAAATTGTATTCTAATGCCTGTTTCAAGAGAAAAGGCATCATACTCACAATTCTAGCTGGGTTTTCGTAACTGATTCCTAACTTAGCCATTGCTTTCATGATAGAGAGGATAGACTGCACTGTGTTACTGTAAACGATAGGTCTGAACTCCATGCGTTCCTGGTAGGTGAAACCGTGTTTGTGGATGATCCTGGTGCAAAAATAGAAAACAAAAGGTTTATGGGATGCATTAACAAAAAAGAAAGTAATGAAAAGTTGTATCAGATGCATTTGTGGTCAGCGTGAGAAAGAACTGAATCCATCCGGCCCTTGGAAAAGCATTTATTTACCTGCCTATTCTGCTGGCACAGGTAAACAGCAGTTTCTGCAACTATGTGAGATTAAATTTATGAAGCTAGGTTTTAACTTCCCAGTCTGAGTGAACAGGTATTAGTTTTTTGCCTTGTGGGTCAATATAAGATAGTATATGAATCCAGAAGAAGACCCAGACCCATTCCTGTGGATACAGGGCAAGATGCATAGCTGGACTTAGATGCCAAATCTTCTATTATTGGAATCTACAATGTTAGTCATGGGCTGTCACATCGCTTGTTTAATTATTCTCATTTTTATCCAGAATCTTACCTAGAGTAGAAAAATTATTGCAAAAAATATTTCTACACTGTGAGGTACTTTGTCAAGAAAATGTTACTGTTATTAACTACAAGCTTTGGGGACATACATATTACTCCAGAGGATTTGCCCTGTATTCCAGAGGACAAAGAACCTTAGCAGTCAAGTTCAATTAATCTAATTCTGCCAGAGGGATTATAATTTCATAACCCTCCTTGACTGGAGAATGGCATGTGGTTAAAGTTCTCCAAGATCAGTGTGCGGATTATATCATGACTCAGAGACATCTTTTTCCATGAATTGTGAAAAAGGATGAAAACTTCACCCATTTTGGTGTAGCGTACTCTCAATGAACAGACACCAACTGCTTTGGCTGCTGCTGGAACCAAGGCTCTATTCTTCTTCACCTCAGTTGTTCAGAGATGAAGGCCAGGTTATTAAATAAATAATTTCTGGGGTGTGGAGTTTGTTTTTTTTTTCCCAGTCTCTTCCCAGAGATACAGCCCAGAATGAGTACCAGGTGTGTGTCTTGGGGAGACTTTCCCTTCAAGGCGAGAAGTCAGCCCTGTCAGAAAATAATTCACTCACACTCACACGCACAAAACCCAGATCACAACTGAATGTGTCTTAACATCTCCCTGACTTAGGGATTTCCTAAAATTCAGAATTTGCATTCTTGTGTCTGTAGGAATAGCTCGTGTAGGAAAAAATGTTCTCTAAATATTTCCCCAATCACTTCTAGACCAGGCAAATCTACAAACTCTTTTTTGAAGCTTTGGTTTTTTGAATGCTGTTTTCAGCATGAACTAATGAACTAAAATGAATCTGCAAGATTCAAAGCAATCGTATTGAACTTGGGAGAAAGAAAAAGTGGACTTGTGTTATGCTGTCTGGTATACTGCATAGCAAAAAGTGCAGTACAAAAGTTCACTGCAAAGTGAACCTTTTTTTGCCATCCTCTGAAATATCCACGTATCCCTGTGTCAACACAGTGATTTGAATGAAATAACAAGAGTTGTTCAGAGGGGAGGCTTATTTATTTGGAGGAGTCTAATGTAGCTCCATGATAGTGCACTGGATAATCTGGATTGCTGCTTGGGCAGAACAGGACATTAAGCAATGTCCTGTATGTGAAGCACCGCGGAGCCCAGAGCTCCCCACTGGTGTAGGCGGCCTCCTTTAATGGGTCAGATCACCTTTAACAACAAATAAGTTCATCTGCTATCAGTGTTGAACCTTGCACTGGTACTTAAGTATATTCTTCTCACTCTTACCCTTACTACCTGTGAAAGCAGCAGCTTTTCTATAAATAACGGAATGAGATATATAGAAATTCAAACCCCATGAAGTACATGAACTTGGTTTAAGTACTTTGTGTGTCTCACATCAGTGGCCATAACAGGATTTCTGGGGGAGATGGGTGTTTTGCCTGTGACTGCAAAAATCTGTGATGAGAGAGAAGGAAAGGCCCTAACACAGTCCACAAATGGCTATTTTATATTTTTATGCTCCTCCCTTGAAGAACAAAGGAAGAAAGAAAGTATAAGATTCTGAAATAAAACTAGATTCTGTAATTACAGAAAGAAAACTTGGTTTTCCTTGAGGGTTTTTAATTTTTTTTTTTTTTTTTGTTAGGTTGTTGGGGTTTTTAAAAATAATATATTTATGTCCTCTGGCAGAAGGTATGTTAGCCAGCCTGTTAAATCAGTAGTGAATTCTGATGCTTTTATTAAAGATCTGTCATTCTTAAGGAAGGATTGTAAAACAGGCTGACATCTTTTATGGCCAGAAGGAGCATTTTAGCAAATGGAAAATTTTGTTCCCTGATCCTCCCTGAAAAAATAAACAACCTTTAAAAAATAAATGCAGGATGTTGAAGGCATGAGGTGTTAGGCTACCAGTCACAATATCTAAATTATGTTTCTGTTGGAGGAAAAAAGTTAGTCTGTTGTGTTTTTTCACACAAGGAGGGCTTCTCACCAGATAGGTGGAGCTGATTCAATCTCAACAGGCATGATGAGTTACCAAATATTTTGTTTCCTCCTTTTCATTTGCTGAATTATTTGTAGTAGGTTTGTACTGCTAACTTAGGGCATAGCACAGAAATACTCAACTTGCTTTTAAAAAAGTTAGATCACACATTGGAAATGATCTAGTCAGAAGCACAGAGCTCCAGAGAAGCTTTTTTTTTTTCCTTTTTAGTTATTCCTCATAACCATCCTAGCCTTTTTAGGGCCTTGCAGCTTATCTATATTTTGAGTACCAGAAAATATTGTGCAAAGCTTAGTGGAAAGATTTAACTTTGATTGAAATACTCAGTCTGGAAAGAATGAGGTTCATGAATTAGAAAATTATATTAATAGGAGTAAAATTACCCTGATTTTGGTGGAAAATTGTATCTTCAGCAAAATTATTTCTTTTGTAAGCAGCTATCAGTCTTCTCTAGAAAATGTTATGCTTCACTGAAAAAATTAATGACTAAAATTGGGGGGGTTTACTGAAAAATTTCCCTTTTTTTAAAAAAAGTCCTTGGTTGTGACAGAAAGATGACATTTTATATGAAAAATGATGATTTTCATAAACGGTTTTCTTGTAAAATAATTCATATTTATGATCAGGTTGACAGCTCAGAAATGCACAGGGCTTTAAAGATAACTCTCAGTTTTGCAGGTTTTTGCCCCCTCCTTGATGCTGTTAAATGTTATCAGCCTTCTTAAAGTGCTTAATTCAGAGGAACATCTTTAATCTGCTTCTACTGGGGGAAGATTTCAGCACAATACATTTCAACGGTTTGCTGAATAGGGAGGGTCTCCTCTTTGGAACTCAAAACAGAAATAAAATTACCCACCATGGAACAAAAAAGTTAGCAAAGTGATGGATGGTTCTGAATCTGTCTTATTACAAAATGAGCTGCTTAAATAGTAGAAAATTGCTCTTATGATATAACATTTTTTACTTCACTCTTTAAAATGCATTGGTGAAGATATGAAATTCTTAGGAGAACTTAAATTCGGAATACTATTACTGATTTCATAAAACAGTCTACTTGATTTTTATACAGGAAGAGATTGGTGCTTACAAAGATGGGTCCTGTCTAAACAGTTGCAATTCCTGTGTAATTTTCTTCTGTATTTAGACAGGTCTAGGAAGCAGACCTGGACACTGTCTATGAAAATAAGGCTAGATACAACAGCAATATTTTAGCAAGTTACACAGTGAAGGAGGATTTTTGCTGCCTGTGTAAGTATGATCTCTCAAACTCAGGTGGATTATCTATTTAAATCAGAGACAAGATTAGTATTTTGGCTACCCTTAAAAGAATAACATGAACTAATTTAGTTTTAGCCTGTTTTACTATATGTAAAAATATTGTGATAGTAAATTGTAAATGGGGACACACAAACACACACATAAATTTGATCTTCCTCTGAAGCCAGGGGAAATGAAGATACTGACTTCAATCTGTGTGGTGCCATGTGCACTTTGAACAAAAATCTACAAGTGTTCTTGTAGTAGATTTATGGTGCAGTCTCAAGATCTTCCAAACCAGATACTCAGTCCAAATTTGAACAGGGATTTCTGCATCTGAGCTTGGTTTTTTCCAGCTTGATTACTGTATGAAAACTTTTTGGGGTGATACTTTCCTTGCTCAGAGCAGTTCTTATGACTGTCCCTACCCATGCTAGATGATGGGTAGCAGCTGCTCACTATGGAGGCGGTGGCTAAGTATCTTCTCACCCGGCCTGTGGAAGACCTGAGAACAATCTTTCTGACCTCTGGCAGGAGCTGGAATAAGACTGTGGAGACCAAGAATGATCTACAGAGCACAGTTTGGGAAAAAAAACGAACAAAACTTTGCACTGTTATACAATGTGAATACTTCAGTATTTTCTCTTACAATAGAGTGAAATCAAATGAAATTAATAGGCACCAAATTAAAATTGAACAAAGGGACATGATTCACATCATATGTAATTAAACTGTGGAATGACTTGCCATAGAATATTGTGGTTGTTATTAATTTACATTGGTTCAGAAAAGATTCAGGAGAAAAGTAGGCATGAATTAACTGAGGGCTATTAAACACAGTGATTCCGTCTCTGGTTCAGGATGGTGCCTGAGTCACAGATCACCAGATACTATCAGGGTATCCAGCGTGAGTATTACTGTGTGTTTGCTTGTCTGGTTTGATGATCTTCTGGAAACATCCTTCATTAGCTACTGCAGGAGACAGGATATTAGACTAGGTGGATCTGCCATGTCTGGTTGTCTCATACATTCATGTTCTCACTACAGTACTGTAACTCCTACCAAAGCCGATGAAGAAGCGTCCCTGGTCTTCACTGAGGAGTTGGACCAGTGCATGATTTGATCAGACAGATTTGATTACCAATCCAGCTGTGTGTCTTAAGTCATTTTGCATTTTTCTTTATGTGGTTGAATGAGAACTTGATTTAAATGACGTTTCTTTGCAGTTTATTCAAATAAGCATAAATATCGCAATAAGACATTAGCTAGATAGCTTATACTACAAATACCAGATTCAACAACTGATATGAATATTCATATACTTACTTCATTTGCTTTACAATAGTGCTCTTTCCCGACTCCCCAGCACCTGCAGAAGGGGAATGTTGAGAAGATGTGATTGATACATGAATAAGTAACAAGTATTAAAAATAACTCTCTGCAACACAGAATTTTATATCTATGAAGAGACATACAGATGTTTTAGATCCCCATTGTACTAACTATAACCCTCCCTAGTGTCCATTCAGACTTAAAAAAATGAAATCTTGGTAAAAGTGTTAATTTTGAAAAGGAAAGGGACATTTGAAAAGAAATGAACATTCAGTCAATTAAGAGAAAAATACAGACTTTTTAATTACCAAGGAAATAAAATATGGGTCATATTTTGTTTTTATCCCCAGCAGATGGGCAGAAAGTCATGAACAAACTACAGCTTCTGACAGTGTCCCGTTCATTACAAGATTTGTAGCTGCTCATTTAATGTTCATCATCATGACCTTTTGTAAGCCAAACCAGCCAGTTCCATGCTCTTTAGTCAGCCCCTTTGAGCAACTGGAAAAAGGGAGTGTGGAGACTTGCATGGTGCAGAGGCAGCACATGAGTAAATGTCTTGACACTAGTCTTTTCTCAGTTCTTCTGCCCTGTGGTCTCCTGCTATGAAGTGGTCTGGCTGCAAGTGGGAAACCTGCAGAGTAATGCAACAGATTGAGCTTGGGAACAATTCTGCAGGAAATCCACATAGCTCGGGGAGGGACAGACATTTGCTTGCACAGCCAGTTGCAGAACTAGGGCATAGGCTTGGTCAGGTTATATACCACTAATTTGCCCTTCTGATTGCATGCAAAGTGACTAATCACAATGCAAACCTTCTCCATTGGAAATCAGGGCCAGTGACTATCATCTTAACTTCTGTCAGTGAGAGTGGTGAGGCTTGGCAAGAACTGCCAAACGAGACAGATTTTGAAAGCACCTGAAAAGAGGATTTAATTTTGGCTGTGAATCCATGGGACAGGATTCATCACTACTTTTCTCTGTGCAGTTTATCATTTACCTCACTGGATGGTGTCAAATACTTTTGACAAAAGAGGAAATCTGGGGCATAGATAGCTATTTTAACTGAGGGCTTCTCAGTGAATGGAACAAACTGATTACAGACTTTACAAACAGATTTTGTAAAGCTAATAACATTTAAATGACAGGGATTAATTTACTCAAATGAATCACAACAGAGAGTAAACCATACGCAAAGCATTTTCTAAAGCCCATGATGTGAACGGCGGAAAGTGCGAGAGAAAAACGAGCCCATGCAAAATGGGCTGATGCTGCCATCTGCCACAGTTTGGAAAAAATGCAAATTTGCATAGATCATCTATTATCCCTTCAATGCCCTTCTGAAGAACTTGGTAAAGCCCTGTCGACAAGGTGGCATTTGCTGCGCTTTTTGTAGGGAAGAGAGCAGGTTGTGCTGAGAATTCATACATTCACTTCATGGAAAGATGCCGGGAAACATAATATAGAAAATAACCTCTCTTCCAGATCTGAAAGACAAAGTTAAAATAGAGTGGGAGGCATAATTTATATCTTTTGGGTGCATTTTTCTACCTCTGCTCATCTTTAATTTATGATCCAGTAATGCCTTTATCTAAACAACAGATGACTCTCAGACTTTGGCTTCACTCCGGGGTACTGTGTTAGTTGTAGCAGCATTTTCACCCCAGGAAATGGGTCAGAAACAATTTACTTTGCACCTGCTTCCTTTCTTCCTTCCCCATCCTGTGCAGCCTGCTCCTCCGGCCAGGGCCCCAGGATGGGAGAGCAGGGACAGGGCTGCGTTTCCACCCGCCGCAGTAGCCTTCCGCTCACAGAAGCAGCAGCAAGAGTGTGTCATGATAGCCCTTGCGTGACTGCATGGGGATCTGAAGGCAGCTTTCCTTTAGGAGGCAGTGATAAGCTCAATTATAATTGAGGCCAGATTTTCTGAATAAAAGACAAGAACTGAGGCCGCACTGAAGCTTTGAAAGTTTAACTGGCTTTTGAAAAACTCTCTGTCACTGTGAAGAGTTATAGCTCAGCCTGAGTGAGACCAGGGATAGCCTGATCGTACAGGCCATAGCCTGTATTTTGCATTTCACGTATTTAAGATCTCATTTTGTAAAATTTACCTCTGATTTCCCTACTTCTATTTGGATGCCAAGTTTCTTTAAGATGGATAAAAACACAGAAAATAAAGGCACAGAAATCTCGGTCAGTGCCTGAAACTCTGGCGCTGCTCCTGGGAGCTGAAAGATGTCCCCACTGCCAGTAAGGTCGATAGAAGTTTGCTCCCATACTTATTCCCAGAGATCACTTTCACCATGCCCTGGGGCATGCCACATCCACCTTCAGCCTGGTGCTGTACACACAACAGCGTGGCAGACTGTAACCTGCCTCTCTTCTTGTTTTGGATATTTCAAACTGCACCCCGCCATGTCCCAAACCCATTATGTTTCTGGGCAGGCTGGGGCTGCAGAGGAGACTCAAGAAGAAGTGCCATTCAGCGTGGCTGTAGGCACCGAGCTGCAAAGGAGCCATCCCCCAGCAGCCTGGCATGAACTGCCCCGCTGCTCTGGGACTGCCTGACGTCTGCCCTGCAGGCCACCAAGGCATATAGACAGAGCAGAAACAGAGAAAAAGCTGGAGGCGGCTTGCAAGCTGGTGAGAATCTCTCAAATTCAAAGGAGAACAGAACCCAGGACCTCAGCTGTAACTTGATGTTGCTGGTTTTCTAAGCAGAATCTGTTTGAATAGTTGTGGAAACTGGGGAGAGCACAAGCCCCTTTCAAGGTTACATCTGCTGAGCTGTTGAAGAAGTTTCTTTCTATACATTAGGCTGCTTTTGTGTCTCAAAGCAAGAGCTATTATCTCTTTACAGTTACTATTTACGCAGAAGTAGAGGTTTGGTTTAGGGTCCAGAAGTAAAGGTAAGACAATTAAAAACCTACCGCCTGAATATTTTGTTTGAAACCTGTCACAAAAGCCACTGACAATGACATAAAATGGCAAAAAGCAGGAAAAGAAAACCTGGAAATTAAAATCAGAAAAGGTTTCACACCTCTGCTTGAGCCTTGTCTGTGCCATTCAGAGCTCTGGAAGCTGTGAACTAGAGTGGAAATTATATCTTTCTGGCCCTTTTACCAAATTGCACAAACTTTATCCATGGGAGAAAGAAACTAGAGAAAAGATCTAAGATCTAACCCTCTTGAGGGAATAAGGTCCTTAAATGCTGCCCCACCCCCAAAAAAGGAAAATCACTGTATTCCAGTCAATAGGATTATTGGGCCATCTTGATGCTCAAAGTCTTTCCTTCCAGTGCAGGTGTTAATAACAGGAACTTAAACCTGACTTCAGTACTACAGTAACTGATTCATTTAACTGGTTTTAAACATCTATACTATAAACTTCTACACTGAGACTACTTATCAGAGACCTGTTATAGTCAGCGGAGAAAATAATTTGCTACTAAAACTAAAACAAACAAACAAACAGCTTCAGTTTTTGTCACTCTGAAGCAGATGCTTAAATTGGGTGAGTCATGCCCTAAAAGTGAGTATTTCTCAGTAAAGTGAGCTGAGGATGACCAGCTCAAATGAGGGTGAGTTTTGTCCTGCCACAGAAAACTGTAGACAATGAGGCCATGGAGTAATACTTTGAAAAGAAATAAGTTCAAAGTTTAATGATTATTTAAACTGAAGCTAAGTTCTTATTTCTGTGAAACACCACTGTGAGCATCAGCTGTTTTGGCCACATTTCAAATGTGCGCTGTACTTTGCACACAAATAAATTGCAAGCTGGCCTCCTACAAAGTATATAAACTGTGTGTGATGTGGTAGGCAAGATATGGCCCTGATACAAAGGAAATAAAACTTTCACCTTGGAGTTTGTTCAAGACTCATAAAACAATCCGATTTTTTGGAAGTGTAAATATGTAGAGGCTAGGTTTGTGGACAGGGTGGGGGGCTGGGATGGCCTTGACAACATAGGAACTTGGCACAGAAGACCTAACTTTCCTGGTTGCTGGACAACTGGTGACGAACAGCAGAAAGTGGCATAATTTTCCACCTCCCCTAGTTGATATGTGCAGTTTTTATGTGCATGTCATATAAACTGTAAATTATTACCTCAACACAAACAATGTGTTTGCCCAGACCGTGGAACTTACATAAACAATTGTGGTGTTTTTGGTTTCTGGATGTAATTTCATTTTTGTAGAGGGACCTATTAGAGGATGCAGAGAGACCAGACTAGATATTAAATAATCGTCTCAGGAAATGGTCGGAATACCTTTTTTTTTTACGTTTTAAGGGTAAGAGCATAATGATCACACTGAAAAAATTAATGATATACATATCCATTTTTTTTCTGAGTATTTTCTACCAATCTACCTATTGCAAAAGAAACAATGGTGACATCTGGCCTGTAATATAGAGGCAACATATTGTCTAAATGAACAGAAACCTAGGACTAATGTAGGACTAGGATGGTTGGCTTGAATGGAGCTGCCCTTGATTTACAAAGTGTAAAGTTTGAGTCATTTCTGAGATCATCTCAGAGGGATGGAAAGATAACAGGCCCAGATCTGAACATAGTAGATTTAATCCTCTTGTATCTGGCGATTTCACTGGTTGACTATGGAAGGGGCTGTATGGTGCCCCTTATACATGTTGCTTCAGCAGCTGTGATTCCAGGTGTTCAAGGGACACTTTCACTCTAGATGTGCAATAGGATCAAAACAGACTTATGTTTTATTCACCTCTTGCTTTTTTAAGAACAAGAAAATTCAAGCTGTTAAGTCTGTAATCTTTCTTGTTTTTTTTCCCCAACATGTTTTTTTATCAAGTTCTTGGTTCCTTGTGATTTGTCATAACAGTTCCCAGGAGAAAAAATCTTCCAGAACATTACCCACTGACAAATTTGAATCTTTATCATGTGTGACACGAATAAAGGAAGATATTATAGAAATATACACTATAAAGAAGGCTTCAGCAAAAGTATTTCAGATTCTGATGATTGTCTTGTCTCATGAAAAGAAAGCTTGTATAGTTAATGAAACTGAAATATGTTCAGATTTGAAATGAATCAACTAGAAGTCTTTTTCTCATAGCTTGCAGTTAATCTCAAACTATTTTACTAAGGTTATCTTGAGAATGTGATATTAATAGTGTTAGAAAAAGACTGATTGTCTACATTGGGAAACATAAAAAACTTAAGTTCTTAATGCTAAATGCATACATGTGTTCTGGGAGGGGTAATTTAGTTTGTGTCCTAGTGTAAGACAGCCTCTAGTACTACTGCCAAGACATGAAGGCTTGAAGATCAAAATATATCATGAAACTGCTTATCTTATAAATTCGTCTTTATCCTATAAATTCCTCTTAAAGGATTTCTTACATCTTCCTCATGTATCAGTGCTGGATAAGGTCAGAGACAGGATGCTGGAATAGATGGACCCTGGTTCTAACTCGATATGGCAATTCCTTTTTGTAAGAGTATATAAAAAGTATTGAAACTTTATGAAAGTTTACATGAAAATATTATTCTGGTTTTTGACCAACTCAAGCTTGTCTCAGTAGGGGCAATATTTTGTATTAATGTGGCACAGAATATCTTCATATTCTCCACTGGACTAAAAAGCTTTGTAAACTGCAATCTGAATACTGATGGTACATAAAGTGTATCAAACTGCTACTTCCCTATTATTATTTGAGAAACCTGCATGGTTGTGTTTGTCTCTTATTTCTTTATTAATAATAATAGTTAGATTCTCAGCAGGTATAAATAGACTTTTTGCATAAGATACAAAACAACAGAGTTAAGCCGATTTACTTTATCGAAGGGATCTAGCTAAGTCTGAATAAATGTCAGTTTAAAAGCATTTGTAAGCATTGTGGTTACAATGGAGAAAAAATAGAAACATTTCAATGATCAAAGGCTGTTTTTCTATTCCTTTGGTGAAACCAATGTAAACTGTGATAGCGGGCATCATACTGTTAGAAGAAAAATATTAATATAGTGGCAGTGTTATTGTGCTCTTGGATATTTCTTGTAGGCTATGCAGTACCATGGAAAAAAAGAGAGAATAACAACACTGTATCGAGAAAAAGATAATTTTTCTTTTGCCATTACACCTGCTGGCTGTTAATAAATTGATTATAGTGTGGATTAGAAGTAGTAGTCTGTGAGAATATTCATCTGTCTTCATCTTATTTCATTACCTTCCATTCCACTCCCCACAGTATCATTTTTATACATCAAAAAAAGCCTTTCTAAGTCACTTTCTGCTTCTGTAAAAAATAAAATGCAACAGTTTGGAAAATGAACAATATCAATACCTTGTGACACCTGTGGATTTTCTATGTAACCAGTTATCTCACTCAATCCGGCAAATCAGTTACGACATTTATTCTAACAGTAGGTACGCATTTCTCAAAGCTTTTCAAAGTCAATATTTAAAATTGAATACATATAGTGACATGGCCATTTCCAGCCTGATCCTTGTGACTTAATTTGTTGCTTCATGAGTGTTCACAACTAGAAAATGTTTTGTGCATGTATTACAGGATTGTCTTCTTCAAATAAAATAGTGAGAGGTGGGAAATTCACTGTACTGAAATGTAATTCCAGAGCAAAATAACCCCTTAATGGAAAAGCATTATGAACAATTTTTATTCTATTTACCCAACAATAGTAGTTTGACTGTCCTGGCTTCCCTCTCTGCATCTGCTTGGAGTTTCTTTTCCAGTTCTCTGGATCTCCTGGCTGACTCCTTGCTCTCAGAACTGGCTCCACTGCCCATCTTGAGGTATTAAAAATCCTGTTTGTCCAGCTGATTTGCTTCTTCTCAGTCTAGTTGCTTTAATTCAGAAGAAGGACAACAGCCTGTGCTTCAAGAAAATTTAAAAATCCTATTCAACCTCTGTGTTCAGCCTTCAAATCAAACAGTCCCTTTTCACCTGTCACATGATCTGGAGATGCTACAGTCAAGGATTTATATAGGGACATAAAAACGTACTGTTATGATGTCATAGAATTAAAATGACACATTCAAGAGCAAACCCAAGGTCCAGACAGATCTCTGTCCTTCTTCAGACAGGTTCCAGCTTCACATGCTTCCAAGAAATGTACAGAATATCTTGAAACAATAAAATTGGGAATAACTCAGCTCAAGGAAAAATTTTTCAGCTTGTGTTGGTGCCCTGAAGCAAAACCAGGTTTATATGTGTTTGAGGCATTTGCATAATTTATTTTTCATCTTTCTCAGTAGTCATAGCTCTAAATATATGTATTCTTTATTTAAAAAATACACAATCTGGATTTATATAGTTAAGACATATTTTGTTTTGAATTACTAATTAACATGCAGAATGTTTGCTGCGTTTTCATATTATGGCAAGTGCATTTCTTTTCTTGTAACGGTAATAGGTAATTTACTGCAATTTGTAACATCTTTGGGATACTTCTGTGCAGCCATTCCTTGATGAATGCCATAGTCTTTTCCCTTTTTCTATGACGTCACTAGCAGTTCTCAGTTTGGGCTGAAAGCACCACAACCTTTTTGTGTGAGAAAGGACACAGGTCCAATTCTCCCCACTGATGTAATAATTTCACGTTAGTTTCTTCATAGTGCAATAGTAATAAAGAAGTATTTTATGCAATACAGTGGAAATATTACTTGGCATGTGGTGTCAGCAGTATATTGAGAAAATATACTTTACTGTGATATTGTGGTAGTGGGTAAGAGTAGAATTGCTGTCAGGACTAAAAGATGCAAAATACTTTCGTTTTGGTCCTTTCTCTTCAGATGAAGAATTTCAATAAAATAAATCTTATCAATGTGCAATACAATAATTAATTGTAATATGATACTTATTCACTTTATGAAGTATTTCACTTATATAAAACATACAAACATAAAAATTATATTACAGTTTTAAAATTATTGACTAGTAATAGTCAATAACACTCTTACTTTACAGTATGTAAGCTTATAAGGTTTAGCCTGGAAATAATGTTGAAGGGAAATATAAGCATACAGGTCAGTTTGAGTGATGTTAGATGTATTTTTAGGTCAGAACATAAATGAGGATGTGGGCCAGAGGCAAAGCATTTAACTCATCCTGACCTATAGAAAAGCAGCTTTCCCACAGCAGAAGTAGGTGGACCCCAGATGTAACAGGAAGGTAACTGGTACTGGACGGGGAAGATGGGAGTGAGAGGAATAAAGATCATCAGTGGTACTAATGAGTTCTGTGCCATTAGAGCAGGAGAGAGCTGTCTTCTGAGAAAAGACAGGTCCTTTGCTGTGCTCATCTCATTCAATGTGAGTGTCTTCTCAGACTTAAAATTAAGATGCAATAAAGATCTGAAGATCAATAAAGATCTGAAGTTGTGCTTTTTCAGTACATGCTTCTCAATCAGTGGAGCAGGAAGCCCTGTTTCCAGTCTCCTTGCGCTGCTTTGCCTGAAATGAATAATCAGTACTTGTTAACAGTTAAATTTTTGCATATGCATTTACAATGCAAGAAAATGCTCTGTTTTGTTAAGCCTATATCCTTACTTTGTTTATTCTTTAAAATAGGCTGTAATAAGATCTTTATGCAGCCATAGTAACAACTGGTTTGTTTAAAAAATGAAAATAAGCAGCTTCAGAAGTGTGATATCAGTACCAGCTGTCTGTTTATCAGAACCGTAGACAAGTACAGTGCTCCTATGGATTTCTGTGGGTTTGCAAAGTAAGTCTGTTTGAGTATTTCTGAACACTAACTGAATTTACAAATTAACTGGTACAGTCACAAATCATGGAGAAGAACGTCATCTCCAGATTAAGGGCCCATTTCACTACTGAGTCGTTCCAGGCATATACTAGTATATTTTGCATTTAATTTTTACAGTATCAAACTGGAATAGTGTAATGGTAAACTAGGTCATATTCAGTTATACCATAAGAAAATAAGTCTAAATAAATCAAGATAGAAAGCTTTTTTTCCTAGATGGAAAGCAATGGAAAATCAAGTGTGCATCCCATAGTATAAGTTTCCTACCATCCTCTGTTGCTATTATGACTACATACAGGAACTGGCTTTAAATAAGTAGGTGTCTGATACAAGCAGGCTGTAAACAGAATAAAGAAATAAAAATATGAAAGATTACTTCGTAAACATACAATATCTATAACATCTTATCCATTTGATTTGCTCACTTCTGCCTTCAAACATGACTAAACAGTTTACTGAAAAAACAACAAACTGTCTCTGTTTCTTTGGAGAGTCAAAGCAGATTTAGGAGCATGAACAGGATTCTGTTCTGCTTCGAAAACCTTCATCATCCTCATCCTCATCATTATCACTAACTGCATTCTGATTGAGGAACTTGATGATGATCAAGCCAGAAGCAACAGACACTGCCTTACAGGGTTCAGTTGAATCTGAAATGTCTTGTGGTATCTTTTTTCCACCTCTTGTAGGTGCAATAATAAAAATATTGCCTTTCCCTGCCTCTCTTCTATTGTATCAGCCACTTATATTTGATATGGAAGTCTTTGAAAGAAAGCAAGTCTGGAAAATGTTCCTTTGAAATCCAATCACACTTTGTAAATAATATTAACTTTATGTTTTTCGAGTTGTTTCTAGTGATGCACTCTAGGTGGTGCTGATAATATAGAGTGTACACTAAAGGCATTCTGTAGCTAGTAAGAGTTATAACAGACTTTCTGAAAGGCTCTTTCAAATGATATGTTCAGAAGTCATGGATTTGGCATTCTGGATTCCAATTCCAAATTTTTATTTTGGAACTTATATTAAAGGTATATTGCTTTGGGATTTTTGTTTGGTAAATAATACAGATTGTTCTGTTAATAGTCTTTCAATTAACTTGGGTTTTTATTTTCAATCACAGAATCACTAAGGTTGGAAAAGACCTGTAAGATCATCAAGTCCAACCATAAAAAAAACCAACCAAACCAAAACCACCCACAAACCACAAAATACACCACAACCCACACCAAAACAACCCACCCACACCACACAGCACCATGCCCATCAAGCCACATCCCACAATGCAACATCCACACGCTCCTTGAATACCTCCAGAGAGGGTGACTATACCAGTTTCTTCGGAAAGTACTATACTCTTCCCAGTCAAAGAAAGAGGGATAGCTTCGGGAATTCACACCTTCTAAGTTTTTCTCTCTTATTTTCTTTCTAGGTCTTTGCATTTACAAACTGTTCAGACTGGAGTCTGTTCATCTTTTCCACGTTTCACTATAACTAATGTTTTCCCTTTCCCTGATAAAATTTGGAGGAATGACATTGATGAAAAAGGAGGAAATTTTATTAAGAATAGGATTTTCTAAATTTAGGAACTTTCAATACATTTCCTTCAGTATGCTCCTAAATAAAGGAAGCCTGAAAAATCTTCAGTACAATGCCTGTTACAATCGAAGGAAACCCTTCAGCTCTTTCAGTAGGTTTCTGTAGAAGAAACAAAAAAGCTCCGAATTACACTGTTGCGCATTGGCAACATTTTAGTGGGAAAAAAAGTTTCCCTTACACCCTGAATGTTGACAAGCCCATCTAGACTTTTGTAACTACTGATGTGCAGAGATATCTGCTGAATGACAGATACTCTGGAGAACTATCGAAGCAGGTACAGAGACTTCTTGGTCTCTGGCTTGGATCCATGGCAAGTGGCATTACCATGGCACAAAGCCAGAACTTTTGAAACCTGTTAAGAGTCAAGGTTTATTACCTCTGGCACTTAGCCACTGTCATGGGGCTGAAATGTTTGTGGACCATAGGTATTATGTCCACATACGACTGTGTTTCACTATGTGATGTTTACAGTTTGGATTGTCATCTGCCTTGTACAGTGTAGGCATATCCATACTGCTTGACCGCTGTAAGTGATATACCGGATGGATGTTAATCCTTCTGTGAGCTTTTCATCTCTCAGACTCGCAACAATGCAAGATGGACCTGGAAGAAGCTGCTAGGGTTGACTTCAGAACTGGCCATCTAGTTTAGAAGTAAACTGTAACAGCTGGAGAATCTTTGGGTATTAGATTAGCCATGGAGGTCTTCTCAAGCTATCTCCTCTTGCCACTCTGATCCTCTTCCAGATATTGTCACTCAGTCACAAAACTGAAACTGCTGAAGCTTGACTGTGAGGTGAAACCCACAAAAAAATATCCAGGTAAGTATCTAGCTCCTCTTAAGAATCATATCCACAGATCTAAGCCAAAGGGAAAGTGTATCAATCTCAACACCAACTGTACTGTGGCACTGACATAGACCAAGTAAATGAGACAATCATCAAACTGTTGTTACCAGCCAGCTTCATACTGCTGTAAATGTTTATAGAAATGACAGTAGGCGACTGAATTACTTCTGTTACTAATCATTCGGTCTCCATGATGGAAGCAGACTTTCCAGTGTCACTGGCAACAGGTTCTCCAGGTTCTCTGGCTTTCCCTGTAGCACTACTGCCATCCATTCTGTCAGTGCACGTATGTGACATGCTCATTCTTGTTTACTCAAAGGTAGTGAGAGCTCGGGCTTCCTCAGTTTCCTACTGGGGAATCCAGGCACACTCCTTTGGGCACACTACCTTTAAGAATTTGGCCACAAGATCTGATAGAGGGATGAGTATTTAGATCTTACCATGCTACTACCCTCTGTTCAGTTATCTTATATGTATAAGATAAGGTGATTTAATCAGAAAACCCCCTCTGGACTGTCTGTCCTCTCAGCAGGGGAATATATTGAAATTCATGGTTGCAGATCAAGTTCACAGATCAATCTCCCGTGTTCTATTCTGGATGAGCAGTAGTTCTGTATGTGAATGTGCACAGTTATAAAGTGGGATCCATTGAGTTTATTGACAGAGAAGGTTGGGATGTTATGGGATGGAGGTCCATATATACTTCAGATACCTATGCTGGAAGAGCCAAAACAGAATACACTGACATAAAAGTCAGGTGATACCTGAGATGTATCATTCACCAGCAAGGATGGCTCATCTTTTCCTAATCCCCCCTTCTCCAGACACACAGGTAAGTGGTCTTTTACTGAAATGATTTTATATTAAAATGCAGAGGTTCCTTAAAAAAGAGGCACTGCAGAGTGTCATGCCCAACTCCTTGAGGTCTTAGGAACTCATAGACCAGCTTCATAAATTAAAGTTAAGGTAAAACTAGTTGAGATTTCTCTACTGAAATAATAGAACAATTTAGGTTGGAAGGGATCTCCAGAGGTGTCTAGTCCAACCCTCAGCTCAAAGCAGAGATAAGTTAAAAGTTCAAGTTTCTCAGGGCTTTGCATTGCTAAATTATGAAGTATCCAAAGGTGAAGATTTCACAGCCTCTCCAGGTAGCCTGTTCCAGCGCTTAAACACTCAGTATGAACAATTTTTTCCATTTCTCTGGTTGGAATTTCCTTTGCTGGAGCACATGACTGTTGCCTCTTTTCTCAGGAGAGTTTGGCTCTGTCAGCTCCCCTTTTTCTTAATGAAAGACTACAGTTAGATACTCTCCTTAGCCAGGCTGAGCAAACCCAGCACCATCTTCCCCATGTGCTTCAGCCTTCTGATCTTCGCTGGCTCATGACAATCTCTTTTTTTTTTTTTTAATTAGTGGTCCAAAACCTAGAAACATTTCTCTGGATGTGCCCTCAAGAGAACTCAGTGGATGGATTCACTTGACCTGATGGCCGTATTCTTAAGGCAGACCAGTATGTGGCTGGCCTTGCGTAAAAGTGTGTTGCTGTTCATACTCAACTTACTGTCCACCATTCAGGTCCTTTTCGGCAAAGCCACTTTCTCTCTAGTCAGCTCCCAGCCCGTAATGTTCCATGGAGTTATTCTGTTCCAGATGCAGGAGTTTGCGTTTGCCTTTGAGCTTCATGAGGTTCATATTGGCCCATTCCTCTAGCTTACTGAGGTCTGTCTGAAAGACAGCCCTGCCCCGTAGCATACCAACCACTAATAAGCAGTGTCCAAAGTTAATGTTAAGTAAGTTAACCCAGAGCACTATGCAAACACACTTGCAGTTCAGTGTTTGGGCAACAGCACTATCTGCTACTGGAAAAAGTTAACAAGTTACTTGAGTCTTTTCAAGCACGACTGAAAGCATATCCTCGTAAAAACAGACAAACATTTAACTCAGAGTAACCCAAGTATATGATCTAGCAATTCCTTAATATTGTTCCTATTATGTACGCATTGTGAAGCCTTTTCTGTATGCACCGCATGATTCCTCAGTGATTTAAATATTCTGTTATATGAAGGGTAAGCTTCTGGTAGTCCTGGTGCCTGTAATCGGCCATGTTCACTTCAGATTCCATTTATTGATGAATCCTGCTGTTTATCCTCTTGCTTCAATTAAAAAAAAAAATCAGATCTATGTAGTTCTCCTAATGATTTTTCAGAAATTAAAATAACTCTAACATAGCTGTTTCAGAAGGGTCACATAACTGAACTTAGTGTTCTAGAGATCATCCTGGATGTTTGTGTGGTGAACTATCATCTGTATTTTCCATGCTATGGAAAAAAGCCTTAGTAAAATAAGAATAACTAATATATTGATAACTGGTAAGAAAAGAATGATGTAGTTAACATCAGCTGAGATGCTTATGTCTATTTATCATCACTTCACATTTTTGTGCTCTTTTTTTCATACTATCTCCACATTTTGACAAAAGAAGAGTATTTTGCAGATATAATATCCCTGTTAACTGTATTCATGTGGAAAAAAGATATGATTGCTGGGTCTTCAGCTCTGTGGCTTCCTTTATAAGCAATATCATTCTTAAGCTGCAGGTTCCTGAAACTTTCCAACTGAAAACAAAAAAAAACCACTCTAAGATTTTCATGGGGAATAAAATATTGTTTCTATGAAAAACATTGAAATGTAAAGAATACATTGATAGTTCCCTTAAGTTGAAAATTTTGCCTTTTTTTCTCTAAATGTTAAAAAAATATACAATTTAGATTTTTTTTTCCTTTCTGTTTCCTTTTTCTGCACTGGATATAAATAACTGAGTTCAGTCTAAGATTTTCTGGTTTTCTTCCCCTCCTTCCTCACCCCCAGTTTGTCATATTCTATCTAGGAAACTTTACCAAATAGCAGAAAAATAAAAAGGAAATCTTGTCCCTTACATCTTGTCCCTTATATCTAAAGTAGTATCACAGTAATGACACTGTAGCATTTGCAAAGCCATTTAGTTATACAAGAAAGGAAAAATGAATGGTGTATTAATTCATTTTTACTGCTTACAGAGGTGAAAAAGAAAAGGAAGTAGAAGAGGGAAGAAAAAATACTACAAATGTCAAGAGAAAATATTTTTTAAGTAATAAAGAGTTGTTACATTTTCAATCCTGTCAAACATATTTTTTTTCCCATGATACTGACCTGTCCAAGAATTCTTTTCCCTTTTTGTGAAAATCTCACACTCACTATGAGATACATGAACTGTACTAGCTTCAGTATACTCATTATCCTCAGTTCTATATTTGCAACACATGGTGATGCAATGGAATATGTGACATTGTATGAGCAAAGATTATTGAGTGTTGGGTGGGGGCTCACTGGCTGAGTATCGGTCCAGAAAGACTCACATAATTTTGGCATGTTTACAAATACTTCAGCTGAACATAGGCTGTGTTCTCAGTGAACCTATGCCAATTTTGTGACAGTAGATGTGTGGCTGGGTTACTATGTTCAGATTAAGAACTGGTCATTCCAAAAGTTTGAAACTTGATGTATAGATTTGGCTCACCACTGACAAAGAAACAGCCAGTGCAAAGCTATAAAAAAAGCCCAAACCTTTCAGTCTCTCCTGAACCAATACTCTGACTCGAGACCACGCTTACAGGGTATCTGTGATATACTTGAAAGAGCGATGAACTGCACTGAGCACTGCTGGTTTCCCCTGATTTCTCACATGAGGACAGCAAGTATCTCAGGGTCTGACCTGTCTACAAAGATTAACAAATGCTCTCTCTGCTATGGTGAGTTTAAGTTTTCTCCTGGCTTATTGCTGATTCGCCAAAGAAAATTAAAAAGACAGTCAGAATGTAATGCATAATAATGAATAAATGATTTGAGGTCTTTGAACAGATTCATATGTATTTCCCACTGGAGTGTCTGACACTCTCTCCTGCCGAGTCCTGCAAGAGGTGCATCTCGTATTTTGGGGGAAAAAATAAAAGGAAAAAAAAAGAAAAAGGGAATCTTAATGAGAAAATGGGTGATGCCTGCTATCTCTGTTAAAAGGATTTAGTTTCTAGTACAAGGTGAACAGTCAACATAGTACATTAAAAAAAATCTTAAAACAATGGGGAAATATTTTGTCAACATCCCACTCTGAACATTTCCAGTTCCCAGTAGACCCATATATTAAGACCTGCCAAGTCCCACAGTGCCTTGCACAGCCAGAAATGAACGAAGAGTAAAAGCAAACACAATTCTGATTTGACTTGTAGAAATCCTTGAAGAACAAACAGTTTAACCTTTCCTTTTGGTGTCAAAATAACCTGCAGGGAAAAATAGGGAAAAGACGAAAAGACATTTTTCCAAGCGGACTAGCATTTCTTCCCTTTTATCTGGCAGACTTGTTCCAGCTAATCCAGCCTGTGACTGCAGTCCCTTCAGCAGAATATGAGCAGCTCTGTACTGTAACACAGCTGTGTAGTGGCTGGATAAAATCTGATTTCTGAATGATGAAGGGGATGTAAGTAGGTAGCTTCAGAGATGGAGCGATTTCCAGGATGTCAGCTGAATTGAACTATGCTGTGTGAAGGGTGTGTCCACAAAATTTCTTTTCCATAAGAGTTGTTCTGGTATTGTAATAATCCCTATAGAAAAGACTGTAGAAGAGATTGTTCTGCTGCTGAGATAATGCACTGCATCTGAAGACATCTGGTTTATTCTACAAGGATTCTTATACTACATACTTATGGAAGCTGGCTAACATCTGCTGCATGATATTTGTTCTTTCATTCACACTCCAGGCGATAATAATAACTAAATAAGATTCTTATTTTGGTAGGTTTTTAGAGAGGATGGTGGTGTTAAATTTTTTAAAGATACATTTCGCTGTAACTCTTGTGTTTGGCCTGATTAATTCAAAGAATAGAGCATGGCAGCAAAATGTGGTAAAGCAAAAGAGAGAGAGAGATTTCCTAGGGAAATCTGTCTATAATATTGAAGTTATTCTGGGAAAACTCTGTCTCCTGCTCAGTATAACTTCTGGAAGGAAAGTTATTTCTCCAGAGGAGCAAAGTTGTCTCTCACTATCTTTGTGGCTTGTAACCATTTTAGCCTCTGGGCCCTATACCTGTCTTCTTCTGTGGTCAAATCTGTTTAACTTCCAAATGACTTCAACTAAGATACCTAAAGTACTTTCCATCTTGATGGTATCCTGAAATACTGTGAGAGAGTGGCATGACGGACTTCATCCTGACCCATGCAGCATGTAGAAGAAATACTGGGAATTTTCACTCTTTGAGGACTGTAAAAATTAATGATGTTTTTAGTATTCTTCCATTCTGCTTATAAACCAGTGATCTAATTAATACAACTCTAGCTGACACTTCCCCTAGAAAACATGTATTGTCCTGGGAAGAAGTCAAGGGAAAAAGGAAATTATCTCATTCTTCTCAGCTCCCACTCCCCTTAAAGAGGAACTGAAAAGCTGAGCATTTCTTCCTGAGCTAGGCCAGCCTCCACCCCAAAAATGTTCTGTTCTTAGAGAGGGAAGGAAAAACAAAAACAAAATGTTTTTACTACTCTCCTGAATGGAATGAGCACAGATCAGACTGTCTGGGTATTTGGGAAAGGAGATCCTCAGCACATGTGTTAAGAACTCCACCCCCATACAATAAGTCGATGCGAAAAAAAGTAAACCTCTGAATTCTCAGGTCTCATAAGAAATGAGATCAGGACTTAGGTGCAAAGAAAATGGAAGAGCCTACAAGACTAGCCAGACATTTGTCAATGCCAATAGTGTCTAAGTGTTGTTCCATAACAGATCACAGCTGGGAGCGGGTCTCCAACTTCGATGATGTCCAGCTTCAACTGCCTAAAAGGAAGCGTGACGCTCATTTGGTAATTATAGAATAACATGTTGAGATGGAGAACGCCTCTGTACCTTCAGGCAGCACATTAGTTTATGCCTTCAAGAGCGATGTTTTTGTTCCTCAAAACCACACGATCATTTCCAGATTTAAATATTATCCTTCCAGTTTTATTCTCAAGTTGGTAACTTTAAGTAGAATTACTTTCTAGTCTCCTGAGGTCTTGTTATCTTGGTGTCTACAGGCGCTTTGTGCAAATGTCTCTCCTTAATTTCTTCTCTTTCTAGCATTTATCATGTCTCAAAGTTGGCTTTATCTGAGTGTACTGTTAATTGAAGTGCAGAACAGAATCTGCCAGTTCTTTGGACAGTGACTGTGTTTTCCCGTTTGCTCATTTGAGTATTTTTCTCATTAGAGATTCTGCAAGGTAGGGCTGCGGCTATTTAAGATACTGTGTGGATAACTTGAGTTATCCCATGTTACAAAATCCTGTGTCCCAAATGTTTTGTTTGTTCTAGCAATTGATTTTGTGTTTTCATATTTATTATTAAATCTGTTGTGGCAGTACTTTCATGGGGTGCAGGGTGAGATTTCCTCCAGAAGTCATTGTAACGCCCATCCCTTATTTTAAAGTGTTGTGCAGCTGGCAAGCTGTGTTACTGATATTTCACACAACTCTGTCAGGCTCTTTATTTATCTGCGTGCCCTCTGCTGCTCCAGAGTCACCTTGATGGAAAGTCATCTCTGGGTTGAAGTGTTGGCCAGATGCCATGTATTGCCCTGTGTGATTCCAGCTCTGTGGAGGGGGGGTGACACACTTGTCATGGTCCTGCTGGCTGAGCAGTCATGCCTCGTGCTTCAGTGTGGTGTGCTGCTTGGGTCTTGGATTTCATTTGTGCCTGCTCAGTTTTAAGTCTCTCTGAACTGCAGACACCGCAGGGCTGGACTCCAGCAGTTGTGATCAAACTCCTTATATATACCTATATTCAACCCCGTATTCTGTTCAGATTTTCACTTCGTAGTTAAACCATTCCCTACATATATCGCTTAGCAATGCAGGTTGCTTTTCCAGATGACTGTCTCTCCTGGATTATCTTGTGGCATGTGAGAAAAAGAAATGTCTTCTCACTCAATATTTGCCCCCTACCCTCAGTTATCTGTTGAATTTATAGGCAGCAGCTATATTAGTAAATTCAAGAATGTCTGGCAATTATCCTGGAACTGGATTGTCTGTGCTTGTAAATTGTTAGGACAGTCCCGGTAAAGAATTTGGTGTGTTTATGACATTCCCTGGACAATTCATAGACTTGGCTTGCCAAAGAAAATTGGCACAACTAAAGGCAGATTACTTAAAACCTGTTTGGTCTGAAGGCTGTGACAGTTTATTAATAGACTTGAGGTGGACTGTGATAATTGTTCTTGGTTACTGTAGCTGTAAGCCATATGTTTTGAAGCTGACATGATGTAAAGGATAAAGTGTTTGCAAGCTGTCTCATGATCAGCCTTTCTGGATATTGACTCTCAAAGCCTTATCCTGCATTGCACCTTCCCATGCTGATTCTATGTCCACAGTATGCACAAATCTGCAACATCAGAAGTTTCGCTTACAGCAGGAAGAACCACTTAGATCACATCTGTGATCCAAACTTTAGAGGAAGTCTTTCCAGTATGTTATATGATACTTACATAATATTTTTGTATTGCTTAGTTCCTTTATGTCAGGATGCTGGCTCCCAAGATGCTTTAGCTTCCTGGATTTTTTAACCTTTATTATAGTCATCTCTTCTCTCTCCCCATCTGCTGAAATCCCTTCAATTAAGAGTACCTTTAGCATAGTAATAAGCCTAGAAAACAAAAGGTCAGTAGAAGCATTATTTGTCTTGTGGCTCCATTAATATCTTCAACTGTTAGAGGAAATTAGTCAACAAATGGCAGACAAACACTTTCAAGAATGCACTTCTCTTCAGATGGCTCTAGCATCCTACTTATTTTACAGTACAATCTATGCTGATCCATGCGCATGAGGAAGTCAATATCTGTATCCCATAGGAACACAAAGACTATTTAGCAAAGCCGTCCTTTCAGTGCTGTCTGGGCATCTTGCAGTTCCTTTCCACTCTTCCGTAATCCTAAGCACTATCAAGCAAGAAACAGAGCAGCCTATTTTCCTAGTTGCCCACCAGTTTATTTCATAATATTCTTCTCTGATTTGTGGGGAATGCTCAAGGTTAACATCTGGAAAAGTGGTGCCTTCAGAAGTGAACAAGCAATGATGAGCTCCCTGCTACTCTGTTGAAATTATTAGTCTGCCTCTGGTCTGTGATTGCATCAGTATCCACAACTAGCATTTTTTTGTCAAGGTGCTGATCAGCCACTTGGTCAGCATCCTCCCCATACCATGCTCTTGGAACATATGATCCTTTATAGTAAGGGTAAATTGTGAAAATGTCTTGCCACTTCCAAGATCCAAGACTGAGAAGACTTTTTGGGAAAAGAACACCAAATAACAAAGGAAAACAGATGATAAATCATTGTGAATAGAGACCTATGGTGTGGGCAATACTGTCCTTTTCCTCTCTTTTCTTTTTATATCAGAGATGTCACAGTGGCCAAAGGTAAAAATGTCATGAGTTGTGTGAAAACTGGAAGAGTAGGAGGAAGAGATGTAACTTTTAAAATATTCCCAAGACACAAACCCAAAGACAGAATAGGATATTTCTCTGACATGTGTGTACTTTGGGAAATGCTCTTTACGTTCTTCAGGGGCATTTCTAATTATGAGACACTATGTGAAAAAGAACTGAAAGCTCCTCTTTATCACCATTTGATAGCCCAAGATGCCATTTTGAGCATCCTGTTTGCACAAGTTTGCATCTATGAAAACAAATCAATGTTTGTAGATTTTATCATATTCTTTTAAAAGTGCACATTTGTGTAGAGGCAATAAAAATAAATATGAATATATATAAATAATTTATTTTTCACTTTTATGTTGTGTGTTCTTTATTGATAATTCATTAGAATCATGAATGCTTAATAAAACTACATTCTGTCACTGCTTTTACAATGTTGAAATGTATTTGTTGACATCAGTTGCAACTGTCTGCAGATGCCTACAGTGTACAAGTCTGCGTCTGGACTAGTCACCTTCTGTCCTTTTTATAGGCAATGAAAAATAATAGGCATTTCCAGAGTTCAATTTCCTCTCACACTTGCAGCATATAGTATAGAGGCCTCCTCTTTTGCTGCTAAAAATCTTCAGCAAGAATGCCAAATTCTTTTTTATCTCCATCTGCAGTGCTCTCTCTGTTATTCTCACAAAGGTTCTTCCGAGTATGGTTCTCATCAGAAACATATCTTTTGCATCAGAAACCTCCAGCTTTTTTTCACTGATCCAAATTCAGCAATTCTCCAGGGAGAATTTGAATAGTGTCCTTCTCCCATGCAAGTATCTGGTGAAAGATTTCTTTACCACAGAAACTAAGGATGAACTGTTTTTCTCAAAGTCATTGGACAAATAACAATGTCATCAATGTCCAGAGAGACTCCAAGAGCCAACGTTCAATTTCTCATTTTAGGAAAACACTGTAAAGATCTTGAAGATAGGAGCCTTTCTGGACTTCAGTGCATGAACATGTTGGACTTGTGACTGGAGATTGCTTGCAGTGGTTAGTGGCAGTCACTCTGGAGACATCCTGATACAGTCAGAGACCTGCTGGGCAAAAGGTCCACTTGAATCTCATGAGTGGCTCCAAAAAATTTTGGAAAACTGACAGAAAGTTGGAAAATGGCCTAAGCTAGTGATAATTTGCAACGCACTGGAATAGGAGTGACAAGATGACATAATTTTATTGACAGAAATACATATTTCATTAAAATAGTCCAGTGGTTGATCTACGAACACAAAATGAAGAAACGGTTATCAAGAGCAATGGGAGACAGGGAGTGTCCCTCTGATGAAAGCCACATGCATCTTTGTGTTGACAAGAGCTCTTTTGTGTGTGGGGTGGTTGGGGTTTTTTTCCCTATTCTGCATGCAAGATAACACATTTAATTTCACTTTACTAGATTGATTGTATAGTCTAACTGTCCATCTAGGTCTCATTTTTGAAAGGACATTTTTATGTCAGAGGTTATATCTAATTAATAGCTAAGAAAGAAATCCATCTCTGGAATAATTTCTACCTGCTTCATTGGCCTGTAGTCTGAATATTAAAACATTTGTTTGAAACTCATGGCTTTCAAAATGGAAAAAACCCAAACCAAAACAACAGAAATAATACAGAACTGTTTTCTCTAGCAGTTAGAGAAATATAAATGAACTTCACAGGGAAACAAAATTGGCTACTGTGTGTCTGACTACCCAGGCTTCTAGTCCACTGTAGAAAAACATCTGTTTTGCTACAAGCCAAGTTCTGAATTGTTTTGAGTCTGTGTGGGTGTACATGGAAATTATATGGAAAAAACCCCAGAGGCATAGCTCTAGGGGCAGGAAAATGTTAGAAGCCTCAGTTCTCCATGTATACTAAGAGAAAGAAGGAAATGGATATACAGATATCTTCTGAATATGATGCCTGTCTTAGAGTTGCAAATTTGTCGTAACAGGCATACCTGAAAGGAATTGTAGCTGGTAATATCCAAGCCAACATAGTCAAGGAGAGTTCTTCCCAGAGGTAACATTACACTGCTGAAATACAAGAGGAGTTTCATACGAGACAGTGCTCAGTTCAATCGTTTCCTTAGAGAAGCCTTTTAGATCCAAGTGCAGAAGCTCATAATGGAGGCAAAAGTCCATAAATAGCCTTCTTTCTCCCTGTCACACATTTTCTGATTGAAAACATCAGGGGCATTCTAGACAAAAACGTTGTATACACTCACCTTACCATTTGTAAGTAAACATCATATGAACGTAATGGCAACAAACCTCCACGATACCCTAATTTTTACAAGAAATATACAGCAACATTGTTTGGATGTATTTGTCTAATGTAATATATGGAGTCTGAAAGTATAATCATGAAAATTCTTTTACTTGTAACAATTTTGACAGCTTAGATGCATTTTACCGTTATTAATTAATAAAGAATATACAAGGGGGTTATGGAGTTTAAGTAACAAACCAAAGACAAGTTGTATTAAGCATTAGGAAAAAATGGGCTTATGGAAACAATGGTCATAGTGAAAAAAAAAAAATCAGATTTCATTTTAAATTTGGAAAATAGACTAACAAGGAAATGAAGTGTGGAAGTGGCCATGATAGCCTAAAAATAGCAAACATGCATTTTGAGGAGAATGGAGATCAGATGCTCACATCAGGAAAAAAAAAAGATAGTCATAATTTATAACAAAGAAAGTTTCTGTTAGATCTTATGAAAACCTTCTAGTTCTACTGGTAGTTAAGCACTAGTACAATCTATTTATGAAGGTTATGGAAGTCCCTTTGTTTTATAGGAACAAATGGGATTAATTTCTACCAGGGACTGTTATGGCACACTAAATCCAGCCATATTTAACCCAGAGAGACAGAATGGAACTGCTTTTGATGTCCCATGTACTCCTACATTTCATTACTTCTGGTGTCTTTATAAGAATTAGGGCAAATCTGAAGATTCTGTTTCAACAACATGATTTGTCTCCTCATTCATGTGAATCCTAGTGTGGCTTTTCACGTATTTAGCTTGCTCAGTGACATCTTCTTCTTCAAATAGTCTTTTTGGCTACTTGCAAAGATCCTCATGATAGTTCCCCTTTCCTTCCTGAAGGTTACACTGAAGCATTGTACCACACGCCTTAATGATGTATGCCAGATTAAAACATAGCTGTTTACTTACTTTAAAGAAAATTACAAGGATTTCCGGAACTTTTTTTAAGCTGAGGATTTTTCCTACAGCCTCCAATCATGTGGTCATGCATTGCTTTTAACAAGACTCCAGGGCTCAAAGGGGAGTCCAAAGTGAACAAAACAGTATCAAAGAAATAGAAAGCTGTGTATGAAATTCATCCAGAATAACTGCGGAGTGCCTAGCTACCTCAGTATGCAGTTGTTGATCTGATCCAGATTCAAAACACAGACTCTGACCATCTGAATTAGCTACCCTAGTGTGTAGGAGGGCTCACCTGGACCTGTGAGGCGAGTCAGAGTGCTGAAGTTGGGCATAAACATTAGTGGTACAGACAATGTTAGGAGGTCGTCACCTCCAAGAGAGATGCTAAACTCTCCAAAGAGTTGCTGAGCGTGAAATTTAGCTTAGACTTTTCCACCAAGAACAGAAGATGGTAAGAAGGAAATCATAAAGTAAGATGGCTCTGTAAGCTAGTGGTTGGGTATTCAGTAGTGAATAGGCATTCAGGAATATATATTTTTTTCTTTTTACCTAGTACTTACCAACTGGTAAAAACAGCAGAAGAAGGGTTTTCTCCTTTTTTGAAAGTTAAACTCACCTTTTCAGGTCTGAATAGGGATGACAGGTGGAAACCTCTGTGGCTGCTCTGATCAAGATAATTTGAAGGACCTTATGGCATAAAATACAAATGTCATCTGAACCTGATCGCATTCAGGGTTACATCATGTTGGAGAGTGAACATTAGGATTCTCTTTATTCATCTCAAGCTTCTTAATTGCTCTTCAGGTTTATCACTGGCACCAAAGTAGGTGATCTGAATCTTATCCTGTGTGTTTTTCACAATAGGAGCAAATAAATACAGGAGAGCCTTATTACGTTATTACCTATGAATGGAACTTTACTTCAGAAATTCCTAGGATGTTTTGCTTTTTAAGGATGTCTCTAAGACTTCAAAACAGCTATTAAGGTAAGGAAATTGTTGAGCTACTTTCTGTCTGTTTCCTTCTTTTCTTGAGCCTTTAATAGAAAAGTAGAACATTGCTTAGGTAGTGATACAAACCAGATGGTGGGCTGAAACCTCCCCGTATTTATGGTGGTGTACTAATTTTGTAGTTCCTAAGCTTCCTTCCCTCCTGGGACTGGTTTGTATTGCATTCCCACTCAGCTCTAAACAGAAAAAGACCTGATAACCACTTGGTGTATTTAAGTGCTACGACAGCACCAGGCACAATGGTGTATGGTGCCATGTATGACAGGGTCCCTAATGGCTCACAGAAAGTAGAAGCTGGTTCCTTACATTGATGGCAACTAACTGACTAGCAAGAAATCTATAAGCAGAAATACATGCTTTGCTTCCAAAAAAACTTTCAGAAATTCTGTTGACAGTGCTTATGAAGCATATTGCTGCACATCTCTTCTACCAAACCTTGCATGCTGGTCTCATGAATCAGGACCTTTTGCTGTCTTGTTTCTTCACAAGTGTATAGATGCAGTAGGAATGCACCTATCCCTTTGTTCTAATTGTTTGTGTATTGCTTCTTTTCCTATATCTTCTCCTTGGCTTCTGTCCCTTAATTTTATGGCATTACACCCAGGAAGTGGAGGGATCCAAAGCTAAACCAGGACTGGAAAAGGGGCTTCCTGGAGCTCTGTATGGATGCTGGATCTAAAATGGGGGACCTGGTGCTTATGAGCATCCAGCTAACACTGCGTGCTGCAACTACCTTGCAGGTAGGTCTATCTTAGAGCCTCTGATATGGCCAAACAGCTGTGAAAAAAGGGAATAAGATGGAGAATGAGTCAGTCCATCCTTTCTGGGCTGTGGCTACCTCAGCAGCCGCTCTTAACAGGAATTCTCTTATTATGAAGAAGGGGCAGCAGGAAAGATAAAAGAGTTTTAGCCTACAGTACCCCTCCATGGATGACAGAGAGTGCAACCACCTCCTGTTTATCTCAGTTACCCAATCCCCAGCAGTCTTATCTCAATTCTGTCTGGACCACTAGTGCTGCCCATTCAAATGATTATAACATTGAAGTAACCAGCAAAAACTATGTGATAAACAGAGAATTCTGAATCTTCTTCAAGCTCAGTCTGATCCTGTGAGTTTGATGTCTATCTGTGTTCAGGTAGACCAAATTAAAAAAATATAATTCAAATTACATGATGTGCTGGCCATCTAGAAGCCCTACCTTCAGTCCCCGCAGAAACCTTTTCCCCTTGCTCCTCTGCCAGATTATGCTGTTGAGAGCTTCAGGGCAGTTAGGTTAAACTCATAATAGGTATTGAAAAAGGAGTGCTGTGGAATATGCCAACTTTTTTTGTATATCACTTATCTTCACAGGGACTCAGAATAACAATCAAACCCAATATTTTGGTGTGTTTTGTTAGGCAGTCAAAATAGGAGGAGGCTGCTCTGCAGCACGTATTCCACTAGAGAGCTCCAATGCAGCAGCAGAATTTGGGATGCTGTCGTTATCTTGATTATGGGCTCTCCACATCCTCTTTAGTGGCTTTTTCAGATGAACTCAGTATGGGGCCCTCCCAGTCAGGGACAATGATAAAGACAAAGGTTATAGATGACTAAACTCTTGGGAGGATACACTATGCAGATCCTGCTCAGACCTTCCAGTGTTTATGTTTGAATAATATGAAGAGTATGTATGCCCATACCTCAAGCCACAACCCACCACCATCCCCCCCAATCTCAAACTGATAAAGGTTGTCTCTCTCTCTCTCTCGGGAGGCCACAAAACCTTTTTCTTCCCCCATTTTACCTCTCAGGTTTTTGCTTAGACATGTGATTAGAAACAAAAACAAAATAGGACTTTTTTTAAGGCTGAAATCAGAATTTTTTACTGGACTTTATAACACAGCTGACTGAAGCTAAAAGTTTAAAGGAAAAACCAAATGCATCATTGCTCTAAAATACACTTCATAGTAAGAAAGAAATAGATGGGGAAGCAATTTCTGTATGCGGACTGAGAGGGAGGTTTTGAAATCCCCAAGCCTAGTTGTTTCACTTGTTTGGAAAAGTACTGAAACAGAGTCAGACATACAAACACATCTGTATTAAATACTTTTATAAAGAAAGTTTTCTGTTAGGGTGAGTTTTAGAAGTAGTGTTCTAAAGAAGTGTTATGTCCTCTAATGGAAACTTGACACTTAATGAAAAGTCTGAAGCTACCCTTAGACAGGCAAAGGTAATGTAATTCTCTAGGAAGGTTTCAGAGAAAAGCAGGTTACACTGTCCCCCACCTCATGCTGTGCTGCATCTTCCCTTTTACATGTTATATAAAGAATTTCATAGGAAGAGCTCTGAGATTAAACCTTGAATCACAAGATTCATCTTTGTTTATTCTGGGGGCACAAATATTTTTCCTTAGGGTTGTCTCACAATGACTTCCTAGACCCTAGACTGACCTGGCACAGCAGTTCCCCACCTTGAATATATGCAACAGAGGCAGGTCAAACCTTGGAGCTAACACTGAATTTTGCTACTCCAAGAAGCGGACCTGGGGGGTGGGTGGAGGTTGGCTGGGCTGAGCAACTACCACTACAAGGAGGGAAGAGGAAGCTGGTGGGAAAATGTGTGGAGCTGGGCTTGCTGCTTCTGCTACCTCCCAGGAGACAGGGAAATAAAGGATGGTGCCTGGTGCCTGGGAGGAGCTCCTCTTCCTCCTCTCCCCAGCACCACGCACTGGCCCACTTGCCACAGAAACACAAGCCATCTTTGCAATGCTCCAGTATCATAAACGTGGGTAGGGGAGAAGGACAGCTTTTTTTTTTTCTATAACTGCTTTCCTAAGCAACAGCCTACATTGCCCATGACTAAATCAATCATCTATAGGAGCGAGTTAATATTAGCATGCACCTTAACTGCAATTTCTATGTTTTTCTGTTAAAGAGAAGAACAAGGCAATCTCTTTCTCAGAACAGCATTGACAGAAATGGCTGTGGGCAGCTAGTCAAGCTATCATTTATTTATCTCAAGTACAATCTATTTCTGGCAAAGCAAAGCTCAGTGTGAGCTAATTTACCTTTCTTTAAGTCAATAACATGTTTATTGGTACTTGTCCAATCTGATGAGAGTTTCCTTTTGGGAAACTCATCAGGTGTTTGTATAAAAACTGCAAACCATTGTGCAGCTTCATTTGGAACATTTAGTACTGTGGAGTCCCTGTCTAGAATTTTTTCTGGTACACCTCTTTTCATTGACTGTCTCCCAAAATGCCAAACCATCTCTCTTCCTTTCTTCGCTGGGCAAATGCTCTTCTTCTTCTGGCCTTCATGTTCAAGCTCTGAGTTTGAGATTTGCATCTATTATAAGAAAGGGGTGTAAGGGTTCACAGAGATAAAATATAAGGTTTATGGGAGTTTGTTCCTCAGCACAGGGACACGCCTCTGACTAGAGTAGTTGTTATGCAGGAATGGTCAGAAGATCCTTATTTCATTCCAGCATAGTGGTCCTCCCTTTTCTACCTGGTTGTCTGAGTTATCTGGCGGCTTCTAGAGTAGTTCTGGAAGGGGGTCCTCTTTCCCTTTCTCAGTAACAGTAGACAACTGGCCATCTGTGTCCTATGTTGATGGCTCATTGCTGTCACTGAAATAACACCGTCACACATTTTTCAAAAACAGAATGCACCTTTCCCCCACTCTTTTAAAACATAAATGGATTTTAGTAAGACTGAGTAACGTCATCATGGCTATTGTCATGGACATGGCTGGCATCCATAGGCATCCATCTATGGCTGGAATCCATCCATTTTTTCAGGAATGCTTTACAGTCTTTTTTAATAATACATTTCCTCATATTGAAACATTTTACATACTGTGCCTTGATTCTTGGAAGTTGCAAACAGGGTTAAGGACTTCCACTTCTCATAGATGATTTTCTATTCCTTGGTAGTGATTCTCTCAATCACTGAATGCTGCTTCTAAAATTTTCTTGCCTGTTATGCACAACTGTTGCACAACTTTCTACGAAGGACTGTGTTTGGGGAATTTCCTTTAATGGACTGAACAACACCTCTGGCTGTTCCTTCTCATTAGGATTTTCTGGTTGACATAGTGAATAATTAGGTATTTCCTGAGATGCTTTGTGAAAGCAGTAATTTCAAATGCTACTTACCTGAATTCTTCAATGTACTGTTTCACCTGAGCAGTGCCTACATCTTCTATTAGCAATGTAATTTCATGGTGAGAGCTTTAAATTCTTTTGAAAGAGGCTAAATGGCTTTTACTTAGAAAAAACACAGGTGCTCTGGTGCTTTTACTTTGAGTAAGTGCTGTATTTCATTATTATAAACAGCATAAAAATGACAAAAATGTTCATGAACTATGCTGAAATGATGTATGTCTATGATTTTTAGTAAGCTTTAATGTTCTAATTGTATAGCAACTGGATATAAACCAGTACAGGCTAATACTTAGTGTCAGCTCACCTATGATCTCTCTGCATAGATTCGTACTATGAAAGCCACTGAAGTAATTTGAAATTTCTGGAGAATTTACAGACTTTGTGGAAGAGATTATAAGAATTTTATTTCATAACAATCTACTTTTAGGAGCTTTCTTGAATAAGCAATGTAGATTTGTGCTTGTCTTCAAAATAATTTTGGAACTTTGATGTTAATGTAGTTATTGACAGGCAGAACCAAGCTTGTTATAATGTTTTCTTCTGAAGAAATTGTTTAGGAACATTTTCATTTTGATATTTCAGGTAACAATTCCTGAATTTAATCTTTTAATACTTACTGGACTGGAGTTTTGAAACCTTCCTTACAGCAGTAGGAGATATTGGAGGGTGTAAGGTTATGCTTTTTTACCCATTAAGCTGCCAAGTTGAATTGAATGAATTTTCATTACTGCCTCTGTGAATTTCTCTTCTGTCGCATTATACCAGCACTGTAGCTACTGTGATTTGGTGAAAAATGAAAAAAATAACAAAACTCAAAAAAGACCTCAAAACACCCAAACCCCAAACTTATTTCCCGTTAAGAGCATGCTCCCAAGTTATACTTTCCAGGTTTATTTTGCTGTTACCGGTGTGGGATGTTGATCTTTCAGTTTACAGAGCGCTGCTTACTGGAGCTCCTTCTCTTTGTAAATGTGGCAAGATGAATGTGATTATGCCTCCTTACATTCCTTAGGAGCCCTCTGACTTGCAACCACTCAGCCTTTCGCTGCTCAGAGAAATGGCTCTCTGTCCAGCGCAACCAGCAACTTTTCAGTTCCTGTTGATTTTTTGGCGTTTGCACAACATTTCCTCCTAAAGACCCTACACAAATGGATCAAGCAGACCTTGAAAGATTTGTTCTTCTCTTTAAAAGGGGACTCTATTATTTTGGGAGAATCTGGAACTTTTCTGACGAACACAAAGCTTGGGGAAGAGGGTATGTCATTGTTAGGGATTTTTAGACACTTTCAGAATACTGACACAGTGGCTGCTGTGATTCTTACACTTTGGCATTTCATAGTAGTATTTCATAGCACTCCTATGCAAAAAAAGGACAATTGCAATCTAAAATATACAAAACAGTGATCAACATGAAACCTTTATTTATTTGAAAACAGGTATTTCTGTGACCTCTGTCTGTGATGCAAACAAAAAATCCACGTCAGGGAATAAAGCCTGAAAAGATGCAGAAGGAAAACTTAGCAGTGCTTTACTAAAGTTGAAAAATGTGAGCCTGGTCCTGACTTTTGAATTACTGTTATACTTGTATTATTCTGCTGACTCTAGGGAATTTATTCCAAATCTGCTCTGCATCAGTGTGGAATATCCTTCTGTGTACTTAACTGTTAAGGAACAAGAACATCAATGGGGTTGCCAGGGGTCTGCAATACCAAAGCTGCAAGAGCAGCAGAGGGTATTTAATCAGCTTTAACATGCTTATGTATATGTAATGAACACAGTCATAGAGTACTCGGTTGTGTCTATTTTCTCCCTCATGCTTTGTAACTATAAGAGTGAATTTGAGAAATTTATTACACTATAAGTGGATATAAAGGGGTGTAAGTTCTGATAGTAATTACTTTACTACGGCATTGTGAGCAGATCCTTCTTTGTAGTAAATCCTTGCTATCACATGGTCTCACAGATAGAGTTTCAGAGGAGCAGTTATTCTGGTATCCCTGCATTTCCCACAGCTGTGGCTCAGCAAAACTCAGGCACGTTACTAGAGCACAGGTCCTTTCCCCTGATTGCTCAGTGATTGGATTCCACTTCCTGCTTACTTAACTCGAAAATGTGATTATCCTTCAAGATGCAGGAAGGCTCAAATTTAGACACAGTTGGAAACTGCATGATTTTTTTTCCCAGTAAAACAACAGGGACAAACTGTTTATACAAATATTGGCACGCTGTTCCCAGCAGCACTACTCAAACTGCAGCTGGCCGGCTGGCAGTTCTGTACTGCTCCCAGAGGCACAGCTGGAGACTTAGTAAAGGAAACCTGTTCCTACCAAGCTCTACAGAGAAAGCAAGCTGCTTTAATGGCCACAGCAGCCACCTATCATGTTTTCTTTAAAGATATTAAGAACAGTTCCATTTTGTGAGAAGAATTTCAGTCGAGTTCCTTTAAAAAAATTCTTATTTTAGAATAAAGGCTACTTGTGCAATTGCTGGATTACACATTTCAAAACTTCTGACTCAGCAGTAAGTCTATGTTATATTCTCCATAGTTCCTCATACAAAGAGTTCTTACTGGCTACGACCCACCACAGCCAGTGGAAAATCCATGCACAGATATTGGGATCTGTGAACAGCCTTTGCTAATTGCTGAAGATCATAGAAGATTATCATGCTTGGGAGACTGAAGAACTGAGTTCTTCAGCCTCACACATTTGGTACTAAATCATTCACTTAAGAAACTTTGATTTAGAGTATTTCAGTCCATGTAGCAGCACATAATCAACACTGTCCTTTTTCAGAGAATCACAGAATCACTACGGTTGGAAAAGACCTGTAAGATCATCAAGTCCAACTATCAACCAACACCACCGTGCCCACTAAACCATGTCCCACAATGCCACGTCCACACGTTCCTTGAACACCTCCAGGGATGGTGACTCCACCACCTCCCTGGGCAGCCTGTTCCAGTGTTTCACCACTCTCTCAGCAGCGAAATTTTTCCTAATGTCCAGCCTGAACCTCCCCTGGCGCAACTTGAGGCCATTTCCTCTTGTCCTGTCACTTGTCACTTGGGAGAAGAGACCAGCACCCACCTCTCTGCAACCTCCTTTCAGGTAATTGTAGAGAGCGATAAGGTCTCCCCTCAGCCTCCTCTTCTGCAGACTGAACAACCCCAGTTCCCTCAGCCGCTCCTCATAAGGCTTGTGCTCCAGACCCCTCACCAGCTTCGTCGCCCTTCTCTGGACACGCTCCAGCACCTCAATGTCCTTCTTGTAGTGAGGGGCCCAAAACTGAACACAGGATTCGAGGTGCGGCCTCACCAGCACCGAGTACAGGGGCACGATCACCTCCCTACTCCTGCTGGCCACACTGTTTCTGATACAGGCCAGGATGCCGTTGGCTTTCTTGGCCACCTGGGCACACTGTCAGCTCATCTTCAGCCATCTGTCAGCCAGCACCCCCAGGTCCTT
The DNA here is from genome assembly GCF_030936135.1 of Gavia stellata. Taxonomy (NCBI): domain Eukaryota; kingdom Metazoa; phylum Chordata; class Aves; order Gaviiformes; family Gaviidae; genus Gavia; species Gavia stellata. The sequence goes on along the minus strand of NC_082597.1, from coordinate 12,438,343 downwards.
TTCTGCAAGGCAGCTTTCCAGCCACTTGTCCCCAAGCCTGTAGCATTGCATGGGGTTGTTGTGACCCAAGTGCAGGACCCGGCACTTGGCCTTGTTGAACCTCATCCAATTGGCCTGGGCCCATCGATCCAGTCTGTCCAGATCCCTCTGCAGAGCCTTCCTACCCTCGAGCAGATCAACACTCCCTCCCAACTTGGTGTCGTCTGCAAACTTGCTGAGGGTGCACTCAATCCCCTCATCCAGATCATCGATAAAGATATTAAAAAAGACCGGCCCCAAAACTGAGTCCTGGGGGACTCTGCTTGTGACCGGCTGCCAACTGCATTTCGCTCAATTCACCATGACTCTCTGGGCTCGGCCATCCAGCCAGTTTTTTACCCAGCGAAGAGTGCACCTGTCTAAGCTATGAGTCGCCAGCTTCTCCAGGACAATACTGTGGGAGACAGTGTATAAGACTTTGCTGAAGTCCAGGTAGACAACATAGACAGCCTTTCCCTCATCCACTAGGCGGGTCACCTGGTCATGGAAGGAGATCAGGTTGGTCAAGCAGGACCTGCCCTTCATGAACCCGTGCTGGCTGGGCCTGATCCCTTGGCTGTCCTGCACGTGCCCCGTGAGCGCCCTCAAGATGAGCCTCTCCATAATCTTCCCCGGCACCGAGGTCAGGCTGACAGGCCTGTAGTTTCCTGGATGCTCCTTCCGGCCCTTCTTGTAGATGGGCATGACGTTGGCAAGCCTCCAGTCATCCGGGACCTCCCCTGTTAACCAGGACTGTTGATAAATGATGGAGAGTGGCTTGGCAAGCTCCTCCACCAGCTCCCTCAGTACCCTTGGGTGGATGCCATCAGGCCCCATAGACTTATGAGGGTCCAGGTGACATAGCAGGCCCTTAACTGCTTCCTCCTGGATCATGGGGAGTTTATTTTCCTCTCCATCCTTGTGTTCCAGCTCAGGGAGCTGAATACCCTGAGGGTACCTGTTTTGGCTATTAAAGACTGAGGCAAAGAAGGCATTAAGTACCTCAGCCTTTTCCTCATCCTTGGTGACAATGTTCCCCGCCGCATCCAGTAAAGGATGGAGATTCTCCTTGCCTCTCCTTTTGTTGTTAATATATTTGTAAAAACATTTTTTGTTACCCCTTATGACTGTGGCCAGATTGAGCTCTAGCTGGGCTTTTGCCTTTCTAATTCCCTCTCTGTATGACCTAACGAGATCCTTGTATTCTTCTTCAGTTGCCTGCCCCTTCTTCCAGAGGTAATAAACTCTCCTTTTTTCCCTGAGTCCCAGCAAAAGCTCCCTGTTCAGCCAACTCATGAGCGAGGATCCTTTTCCCCCTTGAGGACAGTTGAACTCCCCCTGCTGCCAGCAGGCCCGGTGCCATGTAGACCGCCCCATGGTCAAAAAACCCAAAATTCCTCCGACGGCACCAGCCTCTGAGCCACGTGTTAACCAGGTGTGCTTTCCTGTTCCTTTCAGTGTTCCTCTCTGCTACTGAAGGGATTGAGGAAAACACCACCTGTGCTCCTCATCCCTCAACCAGTCACCCCAGCGCTCTGAAGTCCCTCTTGATCACTTTTAGGCTTCTTTGCTCAACCTCATCACTGCCAACCTGCAAAACCACCAGCGGGTAGTAATCAGTGAGCCCTACAAGGGAGTTTCCGAGTGACCTCTCTCACCCGGGCCCCAGGGAGGCAGCAGACTTCCCTGTGGGTTGGGTCTGGTCAGCATATTGGGCCCTCTGTTCCCCTCAGAAGGGAATCGCCTACGACAATTACCCTCCTTTTTGTCTTAGTAGAGGTGGTTGTGATCCGTGGGGCAGACTGTCTCGCCCTAGGCAACCCCCTGGATGGACTTTCATCCATATCCTCGTTATCCTGGCCCTCAAGTTCCAGAGCCCCATAGCTGTTGTGTAGGGGCAGCTGGGAAGGTGAGGGAGGCCGCGAGGGGATTCACCTGCTGCCCCGAGCAGGGACCTGTTTCCATTCCCCTTCGCCTCTTAGGTCCCCTCCTTCTGCCCGGCAGCAAGGAGGTAAGGGATCCTCTGCTTCTCCTGGAGCCTCCATCTGCTGCTGCCTTTCCCTCAGGGACGGTAGGGCATGGCTCCACCAGTCTATCTCCCTCTCACACTCCCTGATACTCCTCAGCCTCTCCACTTCCTCCTTCAGCTCTGCCCCCAGGCTGAGCAGATCGCTCACCTGGTCACACTGCACGCAGTTGTCAGTCTCCCCCGGCCTCCAGCACGAGCGACAGGCTCAGGCACTCCCGGCAGGCGGAGACCTGGACAGACGTGTGCCTGGGCGGGAGCTCTGTCTGGGTCGCCACATTCCTTCTGGAGATGGCTTTCAGCTGAGTGGAGACCATAGCTGAGCCTCTTCTGGGAGGGTGATGACCACTCGTCAAGAGAGCCTCTAGAGCCGGGAGCGGAGGACTGCGCCCTGCCCGCACGCCTTCCCTGCACGAACTGATACTCAAGCTGATGTGCCGTGCCCCGGATCACTCGCTCTCCCTGGGGGCTGCTCTTGTACGCGAGGGGCTTAGGCTGCGCCGCTCTAGTCCCCGCTCACGCTGAGTCCGAGCTGCCGCTCGTCAGGAGCTCGCTCTGCCAGCCCGGGGGGTGTGGGGGGCGGGCTGGGGCACCCTCTCTCTCCCTGCACTTTTGCCTTCGCGGTTTGCTGCCTTGGGAAGGGTCCCCCATCACGATCCTCCACTCCAGAGCCCTTCGCCTCGGTGGCTTTGCCGAAATGGCGGGCACACCCCCTTTAATGCAAAGGGATCCTTCTGGCCGTGTTCCATTACCACAAACAAAATATCTAAAGACAAACCTTTGAGTACTCTAATCTATACCTGTCACTTTGCAAAGCAAACAGTGCGCTGGATTAATAATTTAAAGGAAGTGTTCATACCAGCTGATAATTTTCTGCTGTAACCGAACACTGGGAAAATGCTGATGCTATAAAATGAAATGTTCTCCAGCTAGCTAGCAGGAAGGTGAATGGCTGGGCTCGCTGGGCAGGGCACCTTCAGGCTGCTCAGCTTGCCGGCTGACCTGCTCTCAGCCCAGCTTTTTCTTGCAGCAGTTCACGTCCATTTCTTCCATAGCAGATTTTTCAGAAATTGACTATATATACATTTACATTGTACATACATATAATATATATACACATAATCATTCACTTCAATAATGAAAAATGTATTATAACTTTGTACTTCTAAATATATGATTTTGTCCAAAAGTATTGCACACACACTTTTTACAGTATCCTGTCAAATAAATCACAAAATTCCATACCATACGTGTGACTATTGACAAACAATAACAAACCAGTTATCTTTCTTTTTTGTTCTTGATGAACATAAAACATAATTCACACCCCTTACATGGCAGATACACACATATATAAAAGAATTCCATAAAATATTCAATAATAGAATGTAAATACCTTTTTTCCACACAAATGATCTCACTTATCTTTTCTTGATCAAGACTGAAATGCCATTTATATGATTAAGTAGTAAAGGTCATGTAAAAATAACAAGCGCTATTTGAAGTGCACCTTATAGCTTGCCAATTCCCCTATTCCTGATAAGCTTAGTTAAATATTAAAAAAGTTTTATTTTAAATTCTCCTTGCTAGATTATCTTTTCTGACCTGAGATGAGACACAGGGATAGCTAGCCTGTCCTCTGTGCCACTGTAAAATTTAAAGCTACCTGTTTTTTCTTCGTGTAGCAATATGTTTAATATAATCACAGTTAAAAAGGTGGGGGAGCACTGGTCTCACAACAAAGGGAGGGAGTTTGGAGATTTGCTGTAAATTCTGGTACCAGCTGTTTGGGCTCTGGACCAAGAGGTCCTGGTTGAAGCTGAGGCACCCTGGTAAGCCTAAGCTGTGATTAACCAACCAGCTGACCCCTGGCATATTGGAAGCCACAGAATTTAATGTGATTATTCTTGAAGACAGCAGAGTAATTTGGGCTTCACTAGAACGAATTTGGTTTTCACTAAAATGTATGTATCTTCAAATGTGGGTTGCTGGATTAGAGCAGAAGTGAAAATCCATTGGCATCTGGAGTTGACATGTCTTCGTCTACAAGCCAGTTTTGAAGCAATCCAGTGCAACTTCACCAGTGAATGATAATCAGATTTTTGGCTGAGCGTTGGCTCTAAGATAGGGCTAGTTTACAGCTAAAGACTGAGGTGATAAAGTATCTAAGGCATGCACATTAAACAGAGAGGAATGAATATTGATGAAATTATGAAAATGTGGAGGAAAATTTAGCTAGCAACTATATGACACTCAGTTGAACTGAAATAAATGTGTAGCCATACTCCGCTACCCACAAAGCAGAGAATAGGTTGTAGAACAGTGGCATTTTTCTTGTATCTCTGAGAGAAAGGAAGAACACTAGAAACAGGAAATCTGATTCCATAAAGCTCTGACTGGTTTTCATGACTTTCCTGCATGCATTGTCATAGCATGGTCAGTAGTACAGTTGACAGACTGGGTATGCTGGGTGCTTAGCAGCAAGAGCTTCTGTTGGGGCAACATCAAGTTGCAAGTTTTTAGTCTGTCAGCATAATCTATGCCCTTTCTAACAGAATCCTGACAGAATTAGATGTGCCTAAAGTGAAAGACCCCATAGGCTTCAAAGTCTGAATTGAAATGTGGGCAAATTGCATCAAAATTAGTGCAGAAGTCCTGATAACAAACTCATGTCCCCATGGGAGGTTTTTGGTGGGAGGGGAGGATAGTATTGTGCAAACAATCCAAGAAATCTTTAGATCCTGTTGGTGAAAATTTTCTAGTATAATTGTTAGAGAAGCCAGACACATCTATGTTAGGAAAATCTCTTTCCCTAACTATTGTACCAATTAGTCTTTATAGTATGAAATTGTATGAACTTTCTTAATAGTATGAGATTGTATTAGCTTTCTTAAGAGATATATAGTTTACATTGAATACTACATAGCTCTGCTTAAGTCAGCATAACTAAAGGGCCCCAGCTCATTGCAAGGAGGAGGACAGCCCCCATCCTGAAGATAAGGACCTTCATTTCTTGGAATCTTAAAGCCAACCGATATAACACCAGCCCCTCCAACACCTCTGTGAAACCCTCCCATTATCTGGCATCATAGATAAGTAACTGTAGCAAGACCAACTCCAGGGACATCTAGATCAAGAAATAAGCAGATGGGTGATGACACCATAGACTAATAGTTGCTTTTCAAAATATTAGTATGTGTGGTGTTAAGTAATGATTGGTCAAATCATGTTGTACCTGAATGCTTGAAAGGTGTAAGAACCATGTGTAAAACCACATTTGGTGTGCCCCAATTTGAATGGGACACCTCATGCACATGAATAAATAATTACTGTTGCAATTCTATACTTTGCATCTTAGCCTCTCTCCTTGGGCAAGTTGCAAAATTTTCATGACATCTATTTGACCTTCTGCCCACAAAAAATGGTGGTAAATGTCGTTGTAGCTGGTAGTTTGCACTGTAGTGACCATGAGATAGTTGGGTTCAAGATCCAGAGAAAGGTGAGGAAGAGAAGCAGCAGAGTTAGGACTGTGGACCTCAGGACAATTCACGTAAGCTTATTTAGGGAACTTCCAAGCAGAATCCCCTCAGAGGCTGCCGTGAGGGGAAAATGCACTCCAGAGATCCGGCTAACTTTTAAAGAAAACTTACTGAAAGCTCAAGAACATACACACACATTTTATACAAAGAGGAAGAATTCTGGCAGTATTCCAGCTCAGCAAAGCAAGGAACAACTTCTTTATGAACTGGTATGTAGAAAGCATAGAAGTGGAAAAAAGGACAGCAATATATCTGAGTGTTCTCCAGGCATTTAGTGAAAATGTCAGAAAAGCCAAAGCTCAGCTGAAGCTAAAACTAGCCAGGGACATAGTAAGAAGGGATTCTACAAGCACGGCAGTAGCAAAAGAAAGTTTAGAGAAGATGCGTTTTCACTGATGAATGGGAGAGTCAATTTGGTGACAGATGATACTGAAAAGGCTGAAGTACTCATTGGATTTTTTGCCCCAATCACCACAAAGACTGCTCCCAGCTCGCTGCCTATAGGAGACTGGGAAGGAGGCTGGCCAACAGTGGGGATGCAACAAATTAAAAACTACTTAAAAAAGCTGAGTGTATTCACAACCATGGGCTAGATGGTATTCACTGAAGTGTGATTGCAGGATGACTGTCTGTTACCTACAAAAACGTCACAGTGATTGGAGGAAGTCCCTGACTGGAAAAAGGTTGATGTTATACTTATCTTTAAGAGTGGCAAAAGGGAGGCTCCAGGCCAGAAAGGCTGGTCAACCTCATCTCAGTCTGGATATCCTGTACTTCTGCAATCCATTTACAAGCACTGGAAAGACAAGAAAGTCCTTCAGGAACAGTAAGCACAAATTTACCAAGGACAGGTCATTCTTGAGCAACTTGACCGCCTTACATGATGAAATGGCTGGCTATGGGAACAAGGGGAGAGCAGTGGATATCAGATACCTTAATGTTCATAAGGCTTTTGACACCGTTTTCCACAGCCTTCCCAATTGTAAACTGAAGAAGCATGCATTCTGATGAAGTGTGCATTGGTGGGCTGAAAACTCTATCGACCATTGGGCTCAAATGATAGTATCAATGGCTTGACATCTGGTTGGCAACTGATAACAAGTACCACAGGGGTCAATACTGGGACTGATATTGTTGAATATCATCACCAGCATCTCAAAGGATGAGACAGACCATATCCTCAGAAAATTTATAGGTGACATTAAATTTGGGTAAGGCGATTGACATATTGACAGTCGAGATTCAGTCCAGGGGGATTTTGAGAGGCTCGAAGACTAGGCCAACAGAAACTTTCTGAAGTTCAACAAGAAGCCTAAAGTTCTGTACCTAGGGCAGTTTAACACCAGGCATCATTACAGGCTGCAAACTGAACTGCTGAGCTGCAAACTTGCTGAGAAGGCTATGGTGGACACCAAGTTGAATATAAGCCAACAGCATGCTCTCGCTGTAGGTAAGACAAACTGCTTATTGAATAGGAAACGATGTCCAACAAATTGAGGAAATCATTATTACCCTCTGCATAGTGCTGGTGTGGATGCACATGAAATATTCTGTACAGTTTTGGGCCATCTCACACAGTCTAGAAACTGGAGAGAATCCATCCAACCACCAAGATGATCAGGGGCCTAGAGAATGTGACTCGTGAGGAGAGTTTGAGGTTGATGGGCTTATTTAATCTAGAAAAGAGGAGGCTAAGGAGCATTGTAACCACAGTCTAAAACTACTTCAGAGGCAATTGTAAAGAGAAAGCCAAAATCTTCTGAATAGTGGCAGATGTATAACAAGAGAAAAGAGCTAGAGGCTGAAAATGTTTGAACATCAGGAAAAGCTTCTTTACTTAGTGGGAGTGAGATAATGCAGCATTGGAAGACTATGGAGAATCTGTTCTTGGAGGTTTTCAAGGCATAGCTTATCAAAGCTGCAGCCTGTGTAATATAGCATTGATGAAACTCTTGGTTTAAGCAGGAAGTTGGACCTGACACCCCTTCCAGCTAACATTTCTGTGATTAGCTTCTGTTCTGGATCTACATTCTCTTCAAGTTCAGGTGAATGTATATTTATTTGGTCTATCTAAAGATGTTGCACTGAAGAAAAGGAGTAGAAAATCTCTTCAAGTAGTAGGAGATTGTCGTCTGACTTGTATCTGACTTCAGCTTGCCACTGTCTTACGCATTTTGCAACGTGATCTGAGAACACACTACTACACACAAATGCAAGAGTCAAACAGTAGTGAGAAGGTACTATAAGTTCATAGTGGGAACCTCTCCCTGTTTAAACCTATGACAGTATCACATGCCTAATGCTTGTGAAAAAAAGGTATGTCCAAGATGCACTAGATACAGTGTAATCTGGTTATGAGTTCTTCTGCCTGTTGCCAGCAAACAAATATTAAGCCATATACTTCATCATCAAGCAATGCAGTTGTGTGATTACGCACTACTAGTTGCCCAGGTCTCTTCTGTGTCTGCATAATCCTGTGTGTTCCTTCAAAGCTATGAAAGAGAATTAAATATTTCTCATCTGGTATCATGCCACTGCAGTTAAGGAGGTGGGGAGTATTACCACTAATAATTAAGCTTAAATGACACTGTAATATATACCATTAGCAACTCAATCCTATCCTCTTTTTCAGTCTTTGGTTTTTTGAGTGCTCTTGTAAGTTGCTCCGATTTATACTTTCACTCATTTTATTTTTTTAATTTTTTTTTACTATAAATCCTCTTGCTGTGCAGATAACAGTTTCAGGTGTGTCATTTTTACTGTATCAAACTTTGACTCTGGCTCATGCAGCTGTATTACACCTGACAAAAATTATTGCTGAGTCAGTTCAACGCTGAATGCCAGCATACTTGGGCTCAGCAATTTGAGTTGGTAGATTAACCACAGCAGCATGAGCAGGAGTTTGGCCTTGTGAAAATGATCCTTCAGACAATCTTCTACAACATATCTAGGTATGCTTTTTTTTGTTTGCTGTGTGGAAATAGGAAACAGGTGGTGATATTTTGGATCCAAATCTCTTTCTAGATCTGATACTTATCTCTGCAACAAAATGTTGCCCTTTATATGAGCTGTGATAAAACTACAGTTTAATCAATAGTGAGTGATGAAGTCATGTTTAAAATGAATTGCCAGAATGTGGGTATCCTTGCACGAGATGTCTCGAAACTCCTTATTGATTCTGTTTGACTCTGAAGAAGACCTACAAGTATCTATATTGTGTTGCAAACCTAACTATGAGGATGGGGTTAACTTGCCTAGCCAGCTGCTGGAGGCCATGTTTAGATATTTGGCATAAATATTAGATATGCATTTAAACTAATTAAGCAGCTCCTACACTCTCACCATCCTGTGTTCCCTCTGTTTGTACTGCTTCAAGTTCACTGTATTAGGGAACATATCCAGTTGGAAATTAACCCAGGAAAAAAGGGTTTTAGTTGTAATGACTCAGCAGAAAGGACAGATCAAGGGCTGAGAACAACTTCCTGGTGACAGATGAGGAATACTTAAAATAACACAGCCAACGAAGAAATGAATGCTCAAGTCTTCCTTTTGTATGTACATGCTGAACTAGTTTTCTAGGAGATCTTCTGTTACAAAAGACATTTCAATGCCCTCCTCCCTGTGCAGAAACCCTTTGCTGCCCAAGAGAAGCTCATTTTTCAGTTCTGAATTGCAGCAGTTAGTAAGCTGTACATCTGCTGAAGGGACACTCTCATCACTCAGGAATGGTGTTCAAGCTGACCATCTGACATAAATTGTCTCACCATTTCATTAACAAATATGTGGCCAGCGCCATCTAAACGCTTGTAACACACAGCTGCAATACGTATAACCACTCTTAGATAGATCCTTCATGCCATGGCCTCTTTACAGCTATCATCCCTTAGACTTTGTATTTAGAAGTCAACATTCTTAACCTATTCCCTTCAAAGAAACTGGTTGTTTTTAAAAACACTTAAAATTTCTCCACTGAGCCTTCAGGTGAATATATGATGATAATAGTAATAAATTAAGCATGCTGTTTCTAATGATCTCACAGAAGGTTACCAAAGCTTTTAAGAAATTAGTCCTTAGAACATCACTGTGAATTGGGGGGAGATCTATATTTTTTTTTTCCTTTGATTAAGAATATTAAACTTGTAGAATAAATCCCTTGCCCAAGGTCCAGAAAAAAATTCTGACTGAGTACAGATTTGGAGTTCCATTGGAAGCAATGAGTTTAACCATTTGGTGTCCATATCAATAGAAAAAACTTGCCCAGACTTTAGTTAGGCTGACTTCATAACTTGACCGTAACTTCTTAGAAAACTAGAATCCTAGGTAAAGACTTGGAAAGATGCATTCAAGTCTTTCTCTGCGGGCTATAGTCTTGCTCTTTGAGTACAGAAAGCTGTAGGATTGTGCAATGCACAAAGCTGTAGGATTGTGCAAAGGGTAACAAAGGTAATCCTTTTTTAGGGTGGTTCTTCCATCGAGCCCTGAATTCAGGTGAGTTTTGAGTTAGTTTGTAACAGTATATGGGGAGCATGTTCCTCATGAGAAGATGCTGACTGCAAGGTGTTATTCTGCAAATGTGATTTTAGGGATTCAGAAAGGTTTGACCTCCTTGTATGCTGTCAGGAACGTACCGTAGAACAAGCTTTCTGGACCTGCAAACACTTAAATGACTCCTGAAGTGAGAAGACTTTTCTTTGGTTAAACAAGAACACTGAGCAGACTGAACAGCTGGGGAAAGAAGGAGACATTGAGACAACGTGAAGGGGCCCTGTAGTCCTCTTCTTCACCACTATTTCATCCAACCAACGCTCAGATATGAAAGTGCATGGCCCTAAGTTCAACCAGGTAGGCAGAGATACGTGTGTGTTTGAGGGTAGGGAAGGAGCAGTAAAGGAGAAATAAGTAGTAGAGAATGTGTGGTCAGTTCTCTAGAGAGACAGAGGGCTGTGAACTTAAAACCACAGCAAACAACCAGTGTAATTTTATCTATCTTATCCAACAGAATAACTGCACTTCACCTTTGAGAAGACTATAAATACTAAAGAGGATTGCAATGCAAAATCCTCCGAAACTACAGAAATTATCTGAAATTTTTAAAAGTTAGTAAAGTGTAATATTTATGAAGAATTTAAGTATCTCAATATGGCTCAACAGTCAGAGACTTCTACACAGAGTAAAAAAATCCCACAACCAAACAAACCCCAAACCACCCTTATTCTGGGATGTTTTAAGAAGGTTGTATTACAAAGAAAGTAATATGCTTTTTATGCTGTGTTAATGAAGCTTGGAAAACTGTAAGCAGGATAAGAAGAACGCAGACAAACTGGAGAAAGTCCAGAGGAAAGACCAAGACTGATACGAGAATGAATGATCACTATGGAAAGGCTGAATGCATTTTATTTGGTCAAGAAGACTAAGAAAGGCATAAAAGTATGGTACTATGTAATGTAGTAAAGAGGATGGTGATCAGTTTTTCTCCATGTCAACTGAAGGAAAAAAAAGGAAATAAGCATAATTATTAGCAAAGGAGATTCAGGGCAGATATTTGCAATAATATCTGGTGATACACTTCTGTTTAAAAAAATGGCAATTTCCAAAAAACAAAGTTAACCAATATACAGAAAATATTTAGAAAAATGAGGACCGAAGTGGAAATAAATGACTATTTGTTGCTAGTTTACAAGTTTTTTTTTAAATAATCTCTACTTATAAATAATAAAAAGCATGCGCAAGAAAAAGGAGCATGTCAGGCTACAAGAATTCGTTGGTATTGCAAGACACTAAGAAAAAAAAATTAAGGTTTCCGCAGGACAGGAATTCTTCTTTTTTAGTCCTCGGCAAAGACAAAAGCCCAGGAAGGGAGAACTAAATACAGGAGGGATATTGATGATGGAGTAGAAAGTACTGATAAGAAGACTTTGCTTTCTGTAGTCACGGGCTGCTGTCCTGAGCATGATGAGGAAGAATACCAAACAATAATAATTGGCCAAAAAATGAGGAGAATTTACACTGAGTTTGGGACTGATCCAAGAAAGAAATGTCAAAGAAAGAAATTGGGCTGAAAACTGGAAGCCAACACAGGGCTTTGGAAGTGGCAAAAAGTTAATGGAGCTACCAAAGGTGCAGTCTAGTCTTTTCAGCTTCAGCAGTTGCACTGCGCCTACTTTTAGGCAGCTGCTGATAACAGTCCTTTTACAGGTGTCTGTGTAGAATAAAGATGACCTAAAAGGGACTGTCTGCCTGAGTTTACATCTATTTATTAGGCAGGCTAGAGCCCATTCATGCTGAGCATCTGAGATGTCTAGTCTCAAATATCAAGACCATGTAGAAAGGTAGGAAGAAATTGAAGTTCGAATGCCAAAACTATGATTTTACTGAGACATCAAGATATTTGGTTGGAAAAACTGCCAAGCTAGAATATCTACATAGAAAGATACAGTCTTTCTATATTAACACAGATTATTTTCTCTACAGACTGTGTATTTTCTGGAAGGGCACTGTATATCTATATCTTTAATGGCCTTCTCCAAGAGTAGAACCTGAGGGAATCTTAATTATCCACAAAACTGTTTGAAAATAATAGACCATGACACAGCCCAACAAGTTCTTAGATTGTGTTGGGAATAAGTTTTTCTTTCAAATTGCTGAGCAAGTGACTAAATGAACAGTACAATTTACTTCTGTTGATAAACATGTTCCCTGAGAACACAAGAGATAAAATGCTATTGGCGTAACAACTCCTCAAAACGTTGTACTGCTTACTCAGCGAGGTCATTGTCTTACTGCTATTTTATTGCTTCAGCAGCTTAAAAATGATAGACAAGTCAATTTAGAACCCTGATTTGTGAAAGAAGTTGGAATAGCAGAGTGTAGATTGAAGACTGTAAAACTCAGTTTTCCACCAACTCAGGAAACTGCTGGATTTAGTCTTACAGTATAGTGTAATAGAAAAGCTGTTAATTACCAAATGACAGTCTTAAAAGCATAATAACAAACTACTTAAAGGGAAAGAGAGATAAGAATCACAGTAAAGAGCGCTATAACTGCATTGGGACCTCTTAAATAATGGGGGGGGGGCATCAGTGAGATAAGCATGATCATGCTTGTGACTTTGGTTTCAAACCTATAGTTAAGGCTTTCTTGGTGACAGGAATTTAAACTCTTCTTGCAGAGATAATTAAATCTACAATCGCACATCCTGCGTGGGTACTCAGATCACTTATACAGACACCCCTACACACACGTTTATGAGGAAAAGTACTTATGATGGATTAGTGTTTAATTAATTTTAGGTGATCTGTAGATGTTCACACAAATCCAAGACTCAGGATCTCAGTGTGCAACAGACAGGCACATATTCATCTTGGGCAAGGCAACTGTGCTTCTAAGCAAGTAAAGGAGTTTAGCTTCTGGCATTCCAACATACTGCAGCGGGGCAGTAAGTTGCTACACGTCCTCCTATATGTGACTGTGTAAGTAGTTTTATTGCTCCCTGTGTAGTAATTGAGATTACATAAAGAGTCACTTTAGATGACACTAGTGTGAAAACAACGTAATTCATTTTATTGTCTTTGTCCATCAATGTCTAATTAGTTGTTGTGCACAAGTGCTAGAAGGGGTTTTATTCTTCTCTGGGTCTGTAAATGTTAAATACAACTACTAGACCCCATTGCGTACTTTCTGCCATGGCCCATCTGGCGGAAAGCTAACACTAGGCATACCTTGATCCCTAAAAGTAATTTCTGCTTGATTTTGAGCTTATATTGGTTTTACAGTTAAGTCAGGATGTCTAAATGATCAGCTCTGTGTGAAGGATTTCCTTGACTGTGTCTGTTAAGTAGTTTTGTATATAAGTGACGGTTCACTGGTGGCTTTCCTGTCACGAGTCTTACTCATAATGCACAAGGTATCTTTGTGCCTTTTCTGATACTCCCTTTTACAATTTGTACTTTGTTCATTTACCCTAGAGATCATTTTGTTGGAGCAGATTTCCTTACACATGCTTCTAAAGCTTAACCTCAAATCTGGCTCCTGAGGATCCCCAGCTCCCCATGATGTGGTCGATACAGCTCCTTTCCTGTGCCTCAAGTCTTTGTGATATTGTAAATCAAATTTGCAAAGTCACAGTCAGCCTTTTCTAGTGACTTAGGAGAAAGTCTATGTGCCCTGAAAACAGGACTTAGATGCAGCTTAAGCCATGCTGTGTGCTTGCTGTGTTTTAGATATTGTAATTATTATATTTTTTTAACTTTGGCAGCCAAGTTCCATGTTTGTTAACAGTACAGCGAAACGCTCAAGGTGCCAGTGTACAGGATTTAATTTGTTTTATCTGTTTGACCTAGCAAAAACTACGGGATGTTCCATAACCAGCCAAAGTACATTTTAAAACAGATGGAGGAAAATCACTTACGTTGATTGTGATTTGAAGTAGTTGGGGGATCACAAATATGATAGTTTTTGTATATGGGTAATAGAAGTTAACTAATTATGAAACAGAAAGTTTTACACAGTGGCTATGTCAAGGCAGTCAAGTTTTCTGACCTTCCCCAAAATCCAGCGGTTTTGTTTACGACAGTCCATTTTATGCAAAAATACTTTCGGTTGTCCAAGTCAAGTCAAAGTAGAATCAGTTTCATTGTTGCTGGAGGTAGAAGGTTTTCAGCCTCCATGGTTATAACGTGATCCTTGATTTACTGCAACTTTCTTTTTTAAAACTCTGTAGCAGAATGACAAACATCCCAGTCAGTGTATAAAAACAATGCCGTCAAAACTAACGCATGGCTGCTAAAATGCTGTCAGTTATTGGGTTACTAGCATGAATTCTGACGTGTGAGTTTGAGATAACTGGAAACTTTTAAGTTCATCTCAGAAAGGATTAATAACGACGTGCATCATTATACTACCTGTAAAGTCTCCCAGTGTGAACATAATTTTAGTGAATAACAGGAGTGAGCCAGTAAAACTCTGTGTGTGTTACAGCATCATTGTGTCAAATAAATGATGACTGAAGCAGAGGGAGAGGAGGAGGGGTCAAATGAGGCTGGGTGTTTTACTGGGGTTTGAGTACAAAGGCTCTTCAGGCTGGGCAAGGTCCTTCATCTTCATCACTCAGAGCCTTGCACTCTCCTCGGTTCCTTTTTCTTTGCACCTCAGGCTTGCCGGTGGGGTTGTGAAGTTTCCAGAAGATGTTTCAGTCTTGTTTCCCTTCCCCTGCCCATTTGAACACAAGGGAGATGCTTCCGGGCGTGAGGTGGGAGAGGAACAGCGGACTGTCACTTCTCGCAGAGGCAGGTCGATGCAGCACACAGGGTGGGGGGCTGCTCGAAATCCTGGAACTAAACCAGGAGGAGGTCTGTGGAGGTCTGCAGTTGTTTTTTTTGGTCAGGATCCTGAGGGAACCAATAGGCCTTATTGTCCCTGTCCACCCCCTCCTGGGACCTCCCCCACTCTGCCCATGGCGCAGGTCCACATTCCAGCCCAGCCTGGTGCTGGCAGCCCCTGCCCCTGCCCCTGCCCCAGCCCATGGGGAGCTGTTGTCCTGTACTGCTGCAAGATTTTAATTATTTTCTTTATCTCCCTTGAATCTGCATACTTTAAATATCTGGAACTTTATGAAAGAGTCATTGCATACAAGAGGGTTTAGGGATGTCACCTCCTTGGAAAAAGTAACACAGGTGATTATTGCGTTCTTCCGAGGCTTTCAATGTTAAGCACTGCCTTAGAAGGCAGTTGCAGGTTGCCATTTCTACCTTTAGCTGTAGGCATTGGTACAGCTTATGAAACATGCAAAAGAAAAACTACCCAAATTAAAACAAGAACAAAAAACCCCAATAAAACAGTGGGAGTTTTCACCACTGACCTCAAAAAGAGCTGAATCAGGATTGCAGATTCTGTACCATTTACCAAGATGATGCTTTGAACGTGGTGAAGGTCCAAAATATGCAGCCTGGGTACTGTGTAATATTTGGCCTACACCCTGCAATTCTGGATTAGGGAGCATTGGGTTAATGAAACCATGTTTTGTGCAATTCTTACTAGGAATATTTATGGTTTTTTTCTTAATGAATGATTATAAGTGCTTATTCTTAATTACTGGGAATACACTGCTTTTTTTTTTTTTTTTAATTATTATTAGTATATTTTGTAAGAACAGTTTAGTTCATGAATGCTTTAAGAAAAAACCCCTGGATCTTGTGTTTGAGCTCTGTGAAGGAAAAGAAGCAGCTTTCAGCACTGGAGTAAATGAAGTGGAAAACTCTAAAAAGGAATAATACAATGAGGCCCTGTGCTGGTTTTGGCTGGGGTAGAGTTAATTTTCTTCATAGTAGGTAGTGTGGGGCTGTGTTTTGGATTTGTGCTGAAAACAGTGTTGATAGCACAGGGATGTTTTAGTTACTGCTGAGCAGTGCTCACACAGAGTCAAGGCCTTTTCTGCTCCTCACCCCACCCCACCAGCGAGTAGGCTGGGGGTGCACAAGAGGTTGGGAGGGGACACAGCCGGGACAGCTGACCCCAACTGACCAAAGGGATATTCCATACCACATGATGTCATGCTCAGCATATAAACTAGGGGGAAGAAGAAGGAAGGGGGGGACATTCGGAGAGATGGCATTTGTCTTCCCAAGTAACCATTACGTGTGATGGAGCCCTGCTTTCCTGGAGATGGCTGAACACCTGCCTGCCGATGGGAAGGAGTGAATGAATTCCTTGGCTTTTGCTTTACCTATTAAACTGTCTTTATCTCCACCCACGAGTTTTCTCACTTTTACTCTTCTGATTCTCTCCCCCATCCCATGGGAAGTGAGCGAGCGGCTGTGCGGTGCTTAGTTGCCGGCTGGGGTTAGACCACGACAGGCCCTCATATAGTCAGAAAGATCCCAGTGGCTTTTCTCCTCAGTGAAGACACAGAGTAAGAGCCCTGGCCTCATTGCCAAATGTTACAACATTTCATCCTTAAATACATGCACAGCACTCATTCTCTGCTCAAGTCCCAGCCACTCTGCTTCTTATACCTATGTATACATTTATCCCCAGTGCTAGCATGAGGAAGGAAATTACCCCCAATAGGATTTGGGGCCCAAATCCAGACATTTAGTGGATTCAGTAGGGTTAGGAGGTTAGTCAATTTAGCTCCCCCCTGCAGTTTATCGAAAGCAGAAGAGGACTAAAGTCCCAAATATCTGAATTGCTTCTCCAGCTTCCTGACTTTCTCCAAAGAACAGAGAGGGAAATAAATTTAACTAAGCTATTGGTGCCTGGGGTACCTTTAACCATTATTTAGACATCACAAGTATCCTAAAAAACTTCATTCACCTAAGGCCTCTAGGACTCTGTTGATACTGCCAAATTAAAAGGGTTTAGAACCAAGTGAGGACAACTGAGGCCAAGTGGCACTGATTGTCCTATATTCACAGTGCTACAGCTAGTTGGAGTGGTTCAAAACAGCCAAGGAACTGTTGCACTGAGAAGTGCTAAACATAGACAGTCAGTGCTCACACTCACTGTTCAGGCTACCCTTACTTCTCTATATAGACATACTGGTCTATGGCTTTGGTGCCTGAATTTCTTCTGTCAGAGTGTACATACTGAAAGCTGCTGAGATATAAGGTGGAGTCTTAGGAGTCAGCTAGGAGAAAACTATCAATACCTGGGTCCTTTTGGTATTCCCTGAGCAGCACTATGACAAAAGACCATCTGTATTCAGAGGTAGGTGGGGAAGTGTGAATAGATTCAAATCTTGAAATGGGGGTGATCTTGACTACAATCCCTTGACTACAAGGAGGAAAAACTGCCTGTGGAGGAGTCCATCTCCATATCTGAGAGCTCATGGTTAAACATTCTACATTGAATGAGGCATATATCTAACCTGCACTCCCTTTCTACTGCCTTTCTTGCTTGGATAAGTTATGCAGCTGTTCCCTTGTCTGTGCTTTATATGAGGGACATATAGTTCACGCTAGGAACTACATGAAATGTTAAAAATTAATTTGGAGCGTTGCAACACTTAAGTGTGTTATGGAGGTATGGAGTTGAGCAACTTGCAAATGTCACTCAGGAAATCTGTGGAAAATCTGGAACTTAATCGGGTCTCCCAGAGTGTAGGGAAGCCTAATTCCCTGTTCCCTCTCCTCAAACTGAGCCAATTCTGTACCTTCTTATGTACCTCACACTGGCATTCTCTTTCTTCTTTAGTGCTTCTTCCAGCCTTTGACCCTTTAGATGCTTGTTTGGTATTTCTGGGATCAGATTAAGAGTCAAAGTATTGGGCACCAGAGAGCTCAAAGGGAAGAGGATCACAGAATCATAGAATCATAGAATGGTTTGGGTTGGAAGGGGCCTTTAAAGGTCATCTAGTCCACCCCTCGTGCAATGAGCAGGGACATCTTCAACTAGATCAAGTTGCTCAGAGCCCCATCCAACCTGACCTTGAATGTTTCCAGGGATGGGGCATCTACCACCTCTCTGGGCAACCTGTTCCACTGTTTCACCACCTTCATTGTAAAAGAATTCTTCCTTAGATCTAGTCTGAATCTACCCTCTTTTAGCTTAAAAGCATTACGACTTGTCCTATTGCAACAGGCCCTACTAAAAAGTTTGTCCCCATCTTTTTGATAAGCCCTCTTTAAGTATTGAAAGGCTGCAATAAGGTCCCCCTGGAGCCTTCTTTTCTCCAGGCTGAACAACCCCAAATCTCTCAGCCTGTCCTCATAGTGTTCCAGCCCCCTGATCATCTTTGTGGCCCTCCTCTGGACCTTCTCAAGCAGGTCCATGTCTTTATTATGCTGGGGGCCCCAGAGCTGGACACAGTACTCCAGGTGGGGTCTCAAGAGAGCGGAGTAGAGGGGCAGAATCACCTCCCTCGACCTGCTGGCCACGCTTCTTTTGATTCAGCCCAGGATATGGTTGGCCTTCTGGGCCGCACATGCATATTGCTGGCTCATGTCCAGCTTTTCATCCACCAGTACCCTCAAGTCCTTCTCTGCAGGGCAGCTCTCAATCCCTTCATCCCCCAGTCTGTGTTGATAATAGAATGGTATCAATGGCAAGTGGGGGAAGATATACTAGTGGGAAAAGTCCAGAGGACATTTTGCATAGCCAGGGTCTGAAAGAGCTTCTGGTGATCTTGTCACCACATTTCATTATTAATGTCTGTGCTACATTTATAGCATCCTTCCCATCAGGGACTGAAATAGCAGTCAGTTATCTTGGCCAGAAATCCTGAGATCCTTTTCAGGAATTAAAACTAAGGGAAACACGACTATGTGAACGCAGAGCAATTCACTGAGGTCAGTGAAAGTGAGTAACAAAACATCATACCAGTAAGGAGGCAAAGAGGAAAAGGGTATTACGACTGCAATACAAAAGAGAATAAGGAAAATATTAGGAGAATGTGCTATTGTGCAGAAAACTAACAAGAATTACTTTGGAGAAAGCCAGATTTCTTTGTAGAAAGAAACCTAAAAATTGGGGGATGATAGGTAAAGACAATATGAATGGCTGTTAGTAAGAGAGAAAACTAATAGCGGGGTACAGAAAGAGAACTATTAGTTGTATAGAAGAAGGTTCTATTTTAAATAAAATAAAAGTTCTTTTGACTTTTAAACAGTTAAATAATAGTAGAAAACAGAACAACAAATTTGAAAAAAAGTTGATGAGGATTGTTTGTGAATATAAATGGCTCATTTGAAGGCTACCAGAGTATTTCCTGAATACTTCACTCTATTTTGCAGGATTGTTCTCTTTGCCTTCTAAGAAAATCTAAATAGGAAATAAAATTTAAAATTCATCACAAAAGCCACACTCTTAGGGCCTTGAGATTCTTGACTAATTGTATTTGTGAGTCCCTCTGAAAAATATCACTGTAACAGTGAAAAACTTCACTCTACTATTAAGCATCCCATGTGGCTCTGTTTTGTAATTCAGAATCAAATGAGATATTCAAACAAATAGCATACTCAACTTCCATTCAACTGTTTTCTTTGTGACTCCTCTAATTAATCCACAGTTTGAATACACCTGTCACAGTCTCTAGGGATAGAGATTCCTTATCTACTACATACATGAAAAGAGGCACACCTACACGACAAAGAAACGTTGGAGTGCCAAATAGCTAGCAGCAATCAGAACATCTGCATACAAGTCCTACCCTGCCAAATATTTGTATCTAATAATTTTCTTTAGTCAGACTACTCTTCAGACTACCCCAAACTGACATGAGTTGAAATGACAGAAGGATGCCTGCAGAAGAAACAAATTCTCTGCAGTGGAACAAGTGAGCAAAAGAGACAAAAAAAAAAAATCATAAAGATCATCTTGCTATCAGCTTTCCCCTGTTTACCCCGAGAACTGCTGCTCTGTTCTCATGAACTGTGACATTTTACTCATCATAACTGGGAGAGGATCATAACTGAAAAATAGAAAGCTCATTTTACTCAGTTTAATTTCCATGGCCAGGATTTAATCAATCAGAGGTAAAGTCAGACTCCTTAGTATTACATGAAATATCTAATTTTCATAAGGTTGTAAAAACAAAAGAACAAGATCAAACTAAAAGTCCATCTAGCCTAGTATCCTAAACACTGGCAAATAGGAAATGCCTACAGAATAGTATAAGAAGAGAAAATATTTCTCTCGAGTAATTTCCGAGCCTATAGGAGGCTGTAGCTTACTGACAAATAGCTTTAAGCAGATTTTTTTCAAGAATCCTTTTCTGTTACTTTCTGAACCCAAGTAAATTAATAGCAGCAAGTAATTCTTTAGCTTAACTGTGTAAAGGCACACCTTCTTTTGTTTTACATCTATTTTTACCTCTTTTTGTTTTGTTTTGTTGCCGTTCTTTTTTATTCCACCTTAAGGGGTAATAGGTTTCATTCCTTTATTGGAAGAAAGAACAATTCACTTTTATCATGCTACTTTCAGAACTCTGTCATGTTTTACCTCAGCAGTCTCTTTTGCAGGATAAAGAATTCAATACAGTTCCCAACATTAGGTTTGCTATTCTGACTGTTAGTCAGAAGACATTCTCATGGAACTGCCTAGTCTGTCCAAAATCTCTCATCACTCAGGTTCCTGACTCATAACAGCCCAATTCCAGCAATTTCAGGATTGTTTTCTTCTATGTACATCATTTCACTTATATTTTCAGAAAAAATTATTGCATAATCATTTAATGTCATAAGACTTCTCTGCAATTCTTCACACTCAGTTTTTGCATTTCCTACTAAATTTGTCAATTGATTGACAAATTTATCACTAAATTTGTCAATTGATTATTCCTCCTCTTGCCTAATCTTTAAAATTTTGCTGGCCTCCACGAGCCCCAGCACAAATCTCTGCAGAATTCCCCTGCTGATCTCCCAGCTTTATTAAAATAATTAAAAAACCTGATTAGTTCCTCTTGCTGTCGTGTTGCCTATCTTTTGTGCAGTTCTTCATGTAAGGATTTTCTTTCTCATGCTTTGCCACTTTGATTTCTTCAGGAACATTTGACGGGTGATTGTATTGAACAATTTTTTCAAACTGAAGTGACTACATACACAGGATTTCCCGTGTCCATTTTTGTTTGCTTCTTCCAACAAAACTCTTTAACAATTGAAATAAAGTTCCTCTCAACTTCAGCTACTTAAATTTTAGGTAAGAAGCTAAGAGGGAGAAACATAAGTATGTCCCAGAAGCAGTTCTTCATATTCTGACATAGGACTGGATTATAAATGAGATTTTGATGCATCCAGAACAGGCTGTAGGACTGGGATTCGTTATGCTGGGATATACACCTTAGTGAATGGGATGAACCTAAACCCAGGTGCCAGGTTGTTGTGCTCTGGGCAAAAGTAGTTTCCTTTTGTGTAGGAGTCTGGTGGTTAAGAATGTGATGTTAGAGACTGGACATCAGATTTCAGATTCTTTCTCAGCCTGTCCCATTTTACTCCTTTGCCATCCAAAACACCACGCTGTAGAACAACAGAGGGGAAGCTGGGACTTAACCATCATACAACCAAGTCAAAATATTCCGAAGAGAAGAATCCAAGATTTTAGAATAGCTGTGAAGAATTTCACCTTGGCAGAAGACATGGTTACTAACAGGAGATGACTGCCTATTTTTACCGCCTTATCAAACCTATCCCAGTTTTGCATTGCTGTGGGTTTCCTTCCCTCTTAACTTTTCTGTGCAGCCCTTCCTTTTCAGACCTCTGCTCATAACAGCTGTCTTCTTTGGCTGTAACACCGCTGTGCTTACATGTTAAGGTTGAGGATTCTTGTATTTTTTTGATGAAAGTTTTATCAAGGTCCATGCCTGCCTGTCTATGTTACTCTAATAGTGGTAAAGTGTAGTAATTTCCAGTTGAATTTGTTATTTCTTGCTTTGTAGCTGGGCCTCTCTTCTGCACCTTTCCCTCTTTCCTTCCTCCCTTCTACCTGCCTGTCTGGACTGCTGCCCAGCAGCACTTACTACGCGTTGAAATGTGCCCTGGATTGCCAGTGGCGCTGGTGCATTTTCCCAGAAAATTACTCATCTCCACTGTGAAATTGAGAATCTGGCAGACACCAGCAACCAGAAGAGCTCTGCTTAGTGATTCTAATTGTGGCTCTAAAGTTATGGTTTGTTTCTTCTGCATGCTTTCATTTGTTGGTAAAATTACTATAATAATTGTATCTCACTGATTTAAAATTGAACAATATTATCTTAATCCTCTACCTGTAAAATTTGGACTAAATTCTAAACAATGGATTAATCATCTACTCTTTTGATTTATTTCTAAGAGCAGAACTATAAAAGGTAAATGTTCCAGAGCTTTTCTGCACTGTGTTTTTTTAACACCTTCTACTCCACGTAAAGCAGAATAAGCTAAAAACTCTTTACAATGAGATGGAATATTGTAGGATAACACCTACCTGTCTTGGCTCAGATAGAGAATTTTTCTGTTAATCATTTGTGATCATGTTTTTTTTGCAGACTATGTTTCTATTCTGAGAAACTTTGAACACTTTTTACTGTATTCTTTCTCAGATAAACTCCTGTTGCCAGACAGGATTTCAGGACTTGCAATTGATATTTTAAATAAATAAGGTGAGGGTTTGTTTAAGTGTATTAATTTGACATTCTGACTGAATTGGAGAATTCCCAGTTACTCACTGCACTAGGTGTTGGACTTACTATTGAGGATTGAAGCTTCTGCCCCAGCCAGAAAGATATCTTCGTACACACAAGGGACACAAGGACATATTGGTATATTTCTCACAAGGTGATTGCATTTATTGTATGAGTTTTGGTCTATACGAACAGGGCTTATGGGCTTACTTGGAATTTGGTTTATATAATTTAGGAGAGAAATCGCAACTTAGGCACCCAGAAACAATATTTTTGTTTCAGCAATAGCCCATAGCTCTTGCTGAAGTAAAAAAGTGCCTAGCTTCTCTTTACCAATCAAACCTGTATACAGAACAGGCTCTTCAACCATAGGTCATGTAACTGAGCTTTCAGCTTTCTTCAAACATAAATAAAGTACAGAGGACAGCAAAAGGCCAGTTGTCAACTCCACCTCCCATCTCCTTAACTCATGTGTATTCAGAGGGGACCCCAGCTGCAGATAAACAAAACTCAAACCGTGTTGGAGCACCCTGTTAATATTAACTCTTCATGCTGACTAAGAGAGAGAGAGAATCTATTAAGTCAGTTTTTGTTCCTATCTGCTCAGCCTCTTCACTTGCTTCAGGGGTTTCTTCATCACAGCTATAAGGAAAACAACCATTTAAAGCAGGTGTGTTAAAGTGGGAGGGAAGGAAGGACAGGATTTGCAGTCATCAGTCAGAGCTATCAGTTCAGCCCAACTTTTATATTTAGTTGAAGGTATGAGGAGAAATGGTTTACACAATGTGGAAACCTTGAAGAACATATTTAATGCTGTTGAGCTGTTCAGGTAAGCCTTATTTTAATTAAACAAACACAATAGGAGAGTTTGAAAAAAGTAATGATGACAGTGGCATGTCATGAAAAACAGATACTCCTGGAAGCTCTCTTGATGTGAGAAAAAAAAAATTAACTTCAAAATTCTGTTCATTCCCTTGTCCCTTAGCAAAAAAAAAAGGATTTACAATGAAAAAATACATGTATCTATTTATCATGCATGGATGCAAACTAATCTTTTCAAGACAGTTGCAAACAGTTGTATTATCATCAAAATTAGTATGAACTGCCTTGTGATAATACATCTATGAATACATTTGCTTAATTAAAGTATAAGTAAATACTTCTTGAAAGCAGTTTTATTATTATTAGAAGAGCTTTTTCCACATACAAACACAGCGTACACTGAAGACATTTGATTCTAGCTACTGCATTTATAGAATTGTTTTTCCATCAAGCCTTCAGCTGCTGTTGAATTATTCTTTTTAAATAGGACTGTATTAAATCACCTACACGGTTTGAAGTAATTACTAATTTAGGCAGCATTTTAAAGTGACAGTATTTCTAATTGCTAGATGGATGACAAGACGCTAGAAATAGGCAAAGCAAAAAAAAACAATTGAGAAATCTTCCCTCACACTTGATCTCATCTTAATGACTAAGACAAGGTCAGGCCTGTCTGCTTCATGATTAAGGGCTGTCTTCCTCGTTTTGTTCACGTACTTCTCTGTGCAGAGAAACCCTGCGACACTGGAAAATCACCAACAGAACATTTTCCTCATAAGCAATGTTTTTTAACTGGATTTTATTCACTTACTTTTATTCAGAACATTTTAAAAGAATAACTGGTTCCTTAGATGCTATTGAAATAGCTTCAATCTCCAGAAAATCAGTGCAAGAAGAATCAGAAATGCTAATCCACCAAAACAAGGCTGTTTATAGAACGTTTATTGTAACAATTTCCTGCATTTGTGTGATTAGAAATCTGTAGGAAAAGGAGTTCATTTTCAAGGACATTCAGAAATGGTGTCCAAAAGTCTTCTGAGCAAAAAAAAACCAAGTTGAAACACAGAAACCCCCACTGAAATGTAACAGATCTTCAGTGAAACCGAAGGAGGGAATCTGCCTCTCCAGGCACTTTATGGAAGTCTGTAATAATGTATTTTAAGTAAACAGATATGCCTTATTTAAGAACGGCTAAGACAGCACTGACTCTTGTAATTTCTTTTTCGTTTCTTTACAAACAAACTGTAAAAACTGGATTCCTCTCTGTGTATAGGTCTCAAATTATTACCACTCTGTTAGAGTTATGGAAAAGAGGAAACCTAGTTTGAAATTATTTGGTCTCAAGAGTTATGTAATAATAATATATTTCAATATTTAAAATGTAGTTACTAGAGTTCCCACAAACATTGACAATGTCTTGCAAAAATTAGAAATTTTCGACACACACAACCCCACCACACCCCCCCCCAGGAATAGTAAGTTAACCTTGCTAGAATTAGGGGACTGGTTTCACTGCAATTTTTTTTTTTCCTCCATTTTTCTGCTATACCTATAATAGCTAGAAACGTTTTTTTAGAAATGAAAGCCAAGACACTCATACTAACACTTGACTCTATAAATAGGAGTTTAACCATGCCCGACATTGTAAGATCCCCAGTAAAATGATGAGCCCATTGGGTAACGCTGATTTCATAAAAGTCAAAGTTACCTAAGTATTTCTGTTGGTTTACTCTTTTATATGTCCACAATAATATTTTTATTTGTATTTTTTTGTTGTGTTGGATTTACATACACGGTAAGCTTATTGTAGGTGGAGGGGGGAGGCTACAGGGGTGGCTTCTGTGAGAAGCGGCTAGAAGCTGCCCCCATGTCCGACAGAGCCAGTTGCAGCTGGCTCCAAGATGGACCCACCGCTGGCCAAAGCTGAGCCAATCAGAGACATTGGTAGTGCCTCTGTGATAACATATTTAAGAAAGGGTAAAAAAAAGCTGTGTGAGAGAGAGGAGTGAGAATATGTGAGAGAAACAACTCTGCAGACATGCAGGTCAGTGCAGAAGGAGGGGGAGGAGGTGCTCCAGGCGCTGGAGCAGAGATTCCCCTGCAGCCCGTGGTGAAGACCACGGTGAGGCAGGCTGTGCCCCTGCAGCCCATGGAGGACCCCGTGCCACAGCAGGTAGATGCACCCAAAGGAGGCTGGGACCCCATGGGAAGCCCGTGCTGGAGCAGGCTCCCGGCAGGACCTGTGGAGCTGTGGAGAGAGGAGCCCACGCTGGAGCAGGTTTGCTGGCAGGACTTGTGACCCCGTGGGGGACCCACGCTGGAGCAGTTCATGAAGAACTGCAGCCCGTGGGAAGTACCCACATTGGACAAGTTCATGAAGGACTGTATCCCATGGGAGGGACTGCACAATGGAGCAGGGGAAGAGTGTGAGGAGGAAGGAGTGGCAGAGATGAAGTGCTATGAATGGACCACAACCCCCATTCCCTGTCCCCCTGGGCCGCTCAGGGGTTGGAGGTAGAAAAGTTGGGAGTAAAGCTGAGCCCAGGAGGAAGTGGGGAGGGGAAGCTGGTTTTAGATTTGTTCTTACTTCTCATTATCCTACTCTGTTTAATTGGCAATAAATTAAATTAATTGCCCTAAGATGAGTCTGTTTTGCCTGTGATGATAACTGGTAAGTGATCTCCATGTCCTTATCTCAACCCATGAATTTTACATTGTATTTTCTTCCCCTCTCCAGTTGAGGGAGGGGAATGACAGAGCAGCTTGGTGGGCACCTGGCAGCCAGCCAAGGTCAACCCACCACACTTGCTCAGTTTTTTTATTTTCTTTGTTATTTTTAGCATCTCTTTTGAATCTTTACTTTTCTCCTAATTTCCTTCCACAACATAGTCATGCTTGAGGATTGTTAGTCTATTTGCTGTGAAGTCCCTTGCGGCTGTTCAGATAGTACTTCTTAAGTCTGGTTCTTCCTTATTAACATCAGAGTTTCCTTTACCCTTTTACATACTTTCTAGAGTTGAAAATTGCCTCCCAGCTTTCCTACAATTAAGTATTGTTTATACGTGCCTGGAACAAAATGATTAAAATGAAAAAAGAAGCCAAGTATCTTTGGGCTACTGGCCTCTGAACAGTCATTCTTGGCACTTACTTAAGTATGACTTGTGCAACGTCAAGATCTGTCTCAATCCCAGTGTGTTTCTTGCTCTTGACTTCTTACTTTCTGGCATCGCATCAGCTGCTATTCTTCCCACAATTTCTGCCAGAGCCATTACAGACCCAAAGTGCACGTGTGGTTCCAAGTCCTCACAAAGTGCAAGAAGCATTCTTGTGACATTTTGTTCAGTGTCTTCTCATTTAACAAGGCTCAGTGTCCATTACAGTTGCCCAGTAGGGCAGATAGATAGTCTTTGAGCACAAGATACAAACATTTCCATTCTTCACCCCAGAGTCTGCATTCTGACCCTGAAAATAATGCAAATATCAGAGGATTTTGAACAAAAGTTGTTGTTTGGGCTTCTCATTAATTAGAAAGTCTGCATATTCCATAAAGGAAAAGTTCATTCAGATGTTTAAGCTTGCAAACTCTGAAATAAAAGAATGTTTATTTTAGATATAAATAGATCAAATTCTTAATGAAGCTCAATTCACAGGGTAACACTTCTGCAAGGAAGCAAGAACAGTCCAGGCACTCGTGTACCTTGTTAAAGGAGTCTTTATTTCAGAAATGTAACGACCGGATCAGTGAAGCTTACAGCTTGTATATAAAAATTTAAAATATAAAAGTTGTAAATAGTAAATTCTCATATTAAGATGTTAATGCTAATGGTATTCTCTGATGATATACCTGTGGCCCGATTTTTAAAATAATGTCTTTTGAGTGGATTTATTTTTTTACAGTGTGTCTTTTACTGAGTTTAGTTTCAGATGCAAAGGCTGGGGAGCTGGGCATGAGCTGTTCAATGAGATCTCTATGAAAAATTTAGTTTTCTTGAATTTCACATTGCTTTCTCATTTTTAGCAGAAAAAAAAAGGTAAGTTCCAGTTCTTTGGGACAGCATCCTGTTGCCAGAATTGTGATATCATGTCTTCTTTCATCTAGCAGTGTACATGGCTTGTGCTTGCTAAAGTCTGACTGACTGTCAGTCCTTTGTAAAGCCTATGTCTTTACTTGCTGCACCTTCCAATTCCCTTGAAGATATATTTTGTAAATCAAGAACTCCCAGACAGACATGTTCCAAGAAAGGATGTGCTGAAGCACACATGGGGTATAATGGAAGTCAATGCTCGTTCAAAAGACATAAGGCATGCTCAACCTTACATTTTCATCAAAAGGTGGGTTACAGATATGGCACTTGTGTTTGGGAAATACAAATGAGAGGCCAAAGAAATGAAAGCCAATTAAAGTCTGCTGAGATGAAAAACAAACGTTAAGGATCTTTCCAGTAGGAGAGGAGCTAAGCACCGTGAGCATCCTCCTGGGAACACTCCAGCTGACTCTGGTGGGCAAAATTCTGTGGTTTGTGGCTAAAAAAATGGCAGAAAGTCTTTTCGCTTCTGTTTTAAGAAATAGCAGAGAACTATTGCCTGAGCAATCTAGAGCTGAGATTTATGTTTTTTGAGGGTTAAAAACAATTGCTATTTGGCAAGATTGAAACAATCTAAAGCATCAACTTTATTTTTCACTGTGCAGACACTGTATACACAAACACGCCACTTCCATTTTTTAAGTAACCAGCAATTTTTTTTTATTTTAAAAGGTTTTTGGCAATGCTAATCTCTCTGTTTTGGGGAACATGGTAATTTCAACGAAAAGGGCTCTGATTTGCCAAAGGACAAATAGCAGTCTTCATAAATCAGCTATGTAAATTTGAAGGCATCCAGTATAATTTGTGACTTCTGAGAATAACATTTTTAGGATTCATGTACATTAGGATATTGCAGTGTTTGGTTTACAGAAATAAAGCAGAGATGCTGTTTTCAGCCATGCCGAGACTTACAGAAAGTACATGAAAATAAATGGGCTTTATCTCTCAAAAATTGACTAATGCCACAGAACTACTGATTTTCCACTGCCTTATATTTATGTAACTTCATTACTTTGCCGATGTAAATTCTTTTGGAGTCCTGTGATCTGTCACTTGGTCTGGTTCGTATTTCTGAATGGCTTCGAATATGTCCAGACTCAGTTGAAGAAGAGGACAATTGCTGTAACCCATTCTGGGCATGTAGGCAGCAGGCCTAGGCAACTGGTCTAGGAAAAAATCCTACTCTGACATTTTGCTTTGAGACACGGGAGTTTCCAGGCTCACCACCTAGACTCAGCACCGATGCCAGCTCTCTCAGCTTCCCCACAGGCTCTGTGGGGATTTGCTGTGAACGCTCAATTACCTGAGTAAATCCGGCAGGGATGGTAGTCATTAAACAAGGAGCTACACTGCTTTGTAGTTTCTAAATTCAGACTAACTTTTAACTCTTGAACATGCATAGAAAGTATTAACACTGTATAAACTTCTCTTTACATTTTTATTCATGATTTTAGAGACTGTTAGGCTCTCTATTAACAAAAAACAGGTAGAACACTACTTTCAAGGGCTATGAATCTTTATAAACTCTATAAAAGTCCATTTCTCATGTCAGAGACTGAGCCACTGAACGCTTCAGGAGCTATTTTGATTTTTCATTTAAAAAAAATAATCTTGCTATCCTAGTGGTTTACTTCAAGTGTCAATTACTCATGCAATGTACAGCAAAGACAAGCTCAGTGCTGTTGTAGTTTCGGAACAGAAATGCAACCTACTGCAATATCTCCCATCTTCTTATTAGAGATGTCATACCAAAAGACATAGGTGTCAAATGGTTGTCATTATAATACTTTTTCATTAATATCACTCAGCATGCTCCTTGCTAAACCTTAGCATGCTCCTTGCTAAACCTTAATATTGAACTAATTTATATCTTAATATCTAATTAATTAAAAGGCATAATTATTTAATTCATATGATGGCTCCTTTATGTGCCTCTAAAACTGCTTGAAGAAAGCCACTGATTGGGGTTCCATCAGCACTTCATGAAGCTTAGGCTTCATGCATTGCAAGCACAGAGTGTTTGACGAGTTTTAATCATTAATTAATTGTGTATTAAATTAATTGTTACTAATTACAATATGGTGAAATAAAGACTATAAGAATAAATGAGAATAAAAATCTTAATGCATCAGATAGACTAGGACAATTTTATGTTGTGATTATTTAATAAAGAGTCATATGTACTCTTTGTACTGTAATGAAATTCACCCTGAGCAAAACCCAGGAAAAATGCCCGTAGGCTGTTTAAATTCAAGTTATGTCACTGTATCAAGCCTCGCTAACTACAGTCACTTTTTCAGGACAAAACTCTCCCCATAGCAAGTAAATCCCAGAATCAAATAAGTCTGAAATACAAAATGAGGATGAGACCAGGTCAGATAAAGCTTATACTATAATTTTATTTGTGTCCGCTCCCTTCTAATGCCTCATGAAGTTGAATACAGGTTATTTCTGAAATCCTGAAAATCCTTCAAGATCTTTGGAGTGCATCTTTGCATGCCTTTTTGTAGGTATTATATTGAATAATACTCCTTTTTTTTTTGCCTAGGGAAAAAGGAGAAACTTCATCTCACAGTGGGAAATATTCTGAGCTAAATTTTTGCAGAGCAATAGACACTTGTGGCAGGTAGCTCATGAGAGCTACTTTTAATTTATCATACAGGAATGATGAGAGGATTCAAGTCCTAGAAAGGCATATTTTTTTCTCTGTGTACAATGAAGGGTTTCTGGGTAGACATTCAGATGTCTACAATGTGGACAACTAAATGTGGAAAGATGAATCCTACACTGAATGGCAGTTCATTTCTTTTGCTTCACAAAATGCATATTGATTCAGAATGCACTAAAGATTTTTCACAAAAAAATGCTATGGTTTGCTGAATGATTTTTGTTGGTTTGTGGGGTTTTTTTTTTTAATTAAGATCCGTTAACTTTTAGTCCTGAAAAAAATTCCTGAAGTTCACACACAGGAAACAATGTGCTAGCTCAGTTCTCCTAGGATGCTTGAGGGCTGCACATAAGGGAACAACAGCATGGACATTTCCTGGGTAAGGTGGAAGCTGTTTTATATATAGCTAACGACAGGTTTATGCTGAATTTTGATCCTTAGATTTGTAAGATCCAAACAGGATATATTTCCAGGTGATCCAGAAAGATCTGGAGGTGAAATCAGGGTGATGTGTTGAGTCAACACATTTGCATTGGGCCTGTACTTTGGAAGTTGCTCTTGTCCTGTCTATAGAATGTGCACTGGGCACACGCCCGGTGCATAACGTGAATTAAACACGAAGTATCAAAATGGTATTTAGATGAGGCATAGTTCTAAAAGTGGGAACTTGTTCATGGATGAATTTCATCATAAGCAAAGGAGGGCTACATAGAAATACAGTAGCCACATTAAAGAGGGCTGTAGCACCTCGGAAAGCACCTCGGTTTAGGCAATACTCTAAGCGTGGCAACACGCCAAAGAAACAGGTCTATATTACTGCTCCATTCTTCAGGTGAGGAACCTGAATGGTATGAAAAGTATGGCTTGCTTAAGGCTGTGCAGGGAATCGTAACACAATTTCAAAGGTCTATGTAGGCACAAATCCTCCCAGCCACATGCATTTCCATGGGACACACATGGAAGTTTCCAAGGAAAAGCTGGTATTTTTCAGGATGTTCGCATGATGGAAAATGGCCATAGGCAAGGTTGCAAGAGGCAAAAGAGCTCAGCTATGCGCTAAGTTTCAAGAGATATTTGAAACTGAAACAAGGCACCTGCATGTGTGTTCATGTGTACATGCAAGCATGTATAAATGCCTAAGTATTTCTTGGGTCAAAAATGGAATATTATTGCCCTTAGAGAAGAGAGCCTTCACATTTTACTTGGGCATAGGAAAGTAAAATATCTACAGGAAAACATGTTCTCATGCTCACTATCCAAGGAAAGAAAGACCCTCTCAAGCCTCACCAATTCATGAGGCAACATATGCGTGTCATGCCAAGGTGAAGATTTTTCTCATTACATTCAGATGAAGAATCAAGATACCAGCATCTGCTGTCTCCAAATGGCAAAGAAGTTGTCTTAATAGGTTTTTTATAAGCGTAATGGATGAGAGCTGTCTGCCACAAAAGCTGTTGGGAGGCCTTGAAAAATCATCTCCAATGCAGTTATTTCTTCCTGTTATAAGGAGATTCGTGCACATTACTTGAATGTGCATGCAGACACTATTTAGGCATGTGTACATTAGAAACACAGACACATTAAACCTATAGACAGAGGCATGGTAGGTAAACTGACAGATATCAGCTGATAGATGTCCATGGTGTTTGATCAAGATGCTGGCATGCTCCCTTGGGTACATGGACTTTGGAAAATACCATGTTCAGTAAGACCTAGAATGTGTAAATGCTGTTAAAACAGTTTTCACACGTAGAAGTACAGTGGAAAAAAACTTCCCTATTGCGTGAAGGTGCAATGCTGAGATGAGCATCGCAGTCTGCACATCCAAGACTTAGAGGTACTGTTCTGATAGGGTCAAGATTTATCCTCTGAAAGGAGGTGGGCAGACAGCCTGATAGCAAGGCTTAGGGAGAGGGGGAGAAGTCCATGTTAGAATCTGGCAGCTGAGAAAAGGAATTGTGAAAGAAAGACTGGCAAAAAACTAACTAGAAAACCACTAACGGAGCAGAGTACAGCATGGAAGAAATCCTTGCCAGAAGCTGGAGGGTCTGAGCATTTATGTGTCTGTAATCCTGTGGCTGTTACTACCCAGAAAGTCTTGGGAGTGTCCTGCTGAATCGTCTCCAATACCGCTTTGGGAATCTGATAAGTGACTATTGTTACTTTTTACCTAAAACAGAGAAGCCTGAGTGTAATTAGACAGAGGGTGTGCACTCTGCCACAAACATGCCTGGGGTGTTTCATGTTGTGATGGCATGTTTACGATTCTGTAATCTTTATCCTGTGTAATTTTAAGGCTTGTTTTTAAACGCTAAACACTAACGAGCGCCCTGACTTCTCAAAGCATAAGAAAGAGGTGAAGGATACATCCCATTTCCTTTCTAGCTGTTGTGGGGTGGAAGGAAGGGCACAGCACTGGTTTTGGTAGTCCAACATGCCTGCTCTGCCACTGAACGTGTCTGACCCTGCATTCAGAGAAGTCTGAGTTGTTCCCAGCCTCATCTCAGATCCTCTCTCAGCTCTCGTGCAGGTAAGTCGAGGACGAGGTTTACTTTTCCTTACCTGACACATCTGCTTCTTTGTGTGTGGGTGAAGCTGTTCAATATTCATTTTCTTAGGAGTGGGAGGACTTCAAAAAGAGTGCTGAATGACAGGTGGGCAGCAAAAGGTTAATGGGCAGGAATACCATGGGCTATATTATTCTAAGGCTTTAGGAAGGGACACAAACAAGAACACATTACAGGATTAAGTTACCAAACTTAAATTATTATTCATAATTAACCTTTTCAGGTAAGATCCCTCTGTGTAGCAATATATACCAGGACTTCAGGCAGAGGGAGAAGAAGGGAAGTAGGAGAAGGAAGAAAAAAGTATCATGGGAGATCTGGGGAAGCATAAATGTTAATGGCAGGGGACAAGGACAGAATTGATGGAAAGCTGTAAATTCTGAAAGTGGGGAATAAAATAGAGGCTAATCCAATGGGGGAGGAGACAGAGCGGAGACGATGCTTGGTGGAGGAGTGGCTGCTGAGAAGATAGGGTGGAAGGTGGGTGAGATACAGAGAGCTGGAGGAGGGAGGAGATGCTGGGGAAGGAAACAGGAGTAAAAGGAAGCACATGTAGAAAGGAAGGCAGAAGGGAAGTCTGGCAACAAGCTGGAGGCTGCAGCTGCGAAAGCCACACAGGAAGAAATCAACGGGACTCCAAGAAGACCAAAGGTAGAACAGCAGCATTTACATAAGAGGATAGGTCAGAAAATATCCAGATTAATGGAAATTTCAGGAATATTTTTGTTTCCTTCCTTTCCCTTCTTGCTTCATTTTCTGACTAACTTCAGAGAAGGAGAAACTTCATAGAAAGCCGGGCAATGAGGCTTACGCCATGGGATGCCTCTTGAGTTAGTACGTGTGGGACATAGCTTTATGGCTCCTGCAATACTAACTCACCTCGGGGTCCTGTTAACCCTCTGGGACAGCTTTTATCTTAATTATGAAAGGCCTTGGCAGATAGGCTGCTCACTGTTGCTATTTGTTGTAACTGCCTGGAAGGAGGTGCCTCAATCCACTGTTCAAATAAAAAAATTAATACAGCGCTTAAAACTTTAACACTTTAATAGTCTTTAAAAAGTATTTTAAACAGTTCAACACTGCTATGATAAAAAGATCTAGCAAGGATCCAAAAGGACAGGCAGAGGGGACAATAGCACTCTCACTTGGCTCAGATGTCCACTTAGACAACAAAGTTCTGAACCAAAGCCTGTGGAAATCATTAGAAAGGGTCCCATGAATTTAAACAGCTGTATTCACAGCTGTGATCCCTCATTCTGACCTGTCTCTGTGCTTTGTGTAAATAAGTATAGTAAGCCCAAATCTGGAGAGTTATCTCTAGTATGAACTCCTTACCTGGCTCCCAGTGTGTTGTGAGGATTAACTGGGATCAGACTGTTTGCAAAGAGTTATTGCAAAGTCAATTAAGCTTGTTCTGGATCAGCAACAGGGACCTGATGCATTGCCTCCAAGTGCTGGGCTATTGCAGAGGGTAGAGATTAGAGGCAGAGGGTAGAGATTAGAGGCAGAGGCTGGTGTTGAAAGGATTTCTTAGAACTGGTCTTTCTTGCAAAGAGTAAGTGTGAAAGAGGTCTTATAATTCCTGATCACTTGAGACAGCTTAGCTACCAAGGAGTTTAAAATATCTCTGCAACTTTCTATTTCTTTTTGTGGCTGATGAAAGATCAACTGACTCGTAGGGCACTGGGCAGCCAGGGTTGCTCCAGGGTTGCTACAGCAACTTGATTTTTCTGTGAATAAGGCGCTAACTTAGCAGGCTCTTCTGCAGCAATCCAGTTCCTGTTGGCAAGAGTAGTGAGAGCAGCTCACCGTCCATACAGGTATGTGACCCTGCTCCTGGACTAAATGCAGTTTCTCAGCACACAGGTGGACATTGCATTCATTTCTTGTGCGCGTACTATTGCACTTGACTGTTTATAACTCTAAGAAGAGCCCATTCACTAGAATTTAGAAAGAGTAAATATACTGATAATCAAATTATTTCACTTGCATATATTAATATATTGCTAATATTTAATATATTGCTAATATTTCACTGTACATTGCAATTAAAAATGGATGTATTCATATTTTAAACTCTAACAAGTGCATATAATCATTTGTCTGTGAATCATCGTATATATAAAAGTCTATTATATAAAGGATTATATATATTTACTATCAAAAATAAATATGAATGAAGAGAAATATCAAGTGTATGGCTGATCATAAAATGCATATGTTTTATAAGTGAATTTTTTATAAATTAACATCTGAAAATCCCGTAGTAATTATTAATTATAGGAAAAGGCATATATGTTCATTTCTGTGTAGATTTAAAATTATAATTCATGTCCAGTAAAGACACTGATGTAACTGACATATCTTAAATTAATTTTTATGTAAGTCCTGAGATGAACTCAATAAATGTAGCATAGTCATGTAAATACTAATAACTTGTGCTATTTTAGTGATCTGATTCTTTTTAACAACTGACACAATAACTATGATATTAACTCAGTGATTTATTTTATTTACTTGGCAAAAATGTCTTATTCATAAAATATGTGTAGTCTGTAGTTGTCTAGTTTTGGGGATTTTTTTCTGAAGTGATACCTCAGAAGCATTTATATAATTGGCACAACCAGGAAAATGATCAGAAATGTAGTTTTATTCAGTTAAATTATTATATTTTGGAACCACTTTTTGGATAACTGGTAGTTATATGCATATTTCTGTAACATGGTTTCATTTGAAAGAATAATGCAATATCATAGCATCAGAAAATGACATAAACTGAGAAGTTCAGGGTATCTATAAGTTGCCTGCTGCATTCACTGCTACTGCACAGAAATCACCGCTAGTACTTTTTGTACTGCTCTGTTCTTCATAGTTGTTCATGTTTCTTAATACGCAATACTACTACACAGATTTTCCTCATCTCTCAAGACCTCCAGCTGCTGCCAAGATATCTCTTGTGGCAAAGGTGATTTTATTTTTCAGTTGGATATTTTTGTGTATGTGTTATCCATGTTTTATACTTTCATTGTAGTAATTAAATACCCTCTCAAGAAAAATATGAAAAAAGGAAGTATTCCTTTTTTGTCACACACACACAAGTAGCACATTAGCACTTTTGAATGAAGAAGAGAAAAAGCATCCTTTGGTATAAGAAAATTTGTATAATAAAGTTTTTGTGTAATAAAGTAGTTTAAATAAAGCCTAGCTCACCAAGATCCATAGGGAAAGGATATAAAAGGTGAAAAACTCCATGGCATTCGGTGCACATTTTCTTGAAACTGCCTGAGTATTGCTTCGTCACCCAGACTGTTAGGCAAGACCCACACGGTCTGTAGCTCTGCTGCCGGCTGGAGGGGACAGTCTGCTTTTCTGAGGGTGTTTCCATCAGCTCCGTGCTGCCACTGCTGTAGTCTCTGAGATTTCCCCTGAGGGAGAAAGCTTAATCAGGAAGGGCTTTGGCCTGTATTGATTCTCCAGATGTTTTTCTATGTCACCCTTTCTTTTGGTAGAAAACACATGTCTCACTGGCAGAGGCCTGGATCTCCTGGTGCTATCCCAACCACCGATTCTGATTCTCAGAGTGGGGCTGGGGAACTGTCCCAGGATATGGGGTTGGTTAAGTAAAGCTTTCTTCTTGTTCTGACCTGATGAAGAGCAGGGTTTTTTCTGGCAGTAGGCTTATGGTCTGCCTTTAGTACTTTGTGTTTGAGGCTGACTGAAGTCCTGGAGAAGATCTTCTGCATGTTGTTCAGAACAAGGACATGTCTCCGGGTCTGGAACATGTGAACTGAAAGAAAAGGGTGTCAATTATTTGATAGGTCTCCAACTCTTGAGAAGTCACCAAAAAGTTGACCTTAAACTTACCTCTTCATTAACTGGAAAAATCCCCTGTACGTATGTTGTTCTTAAATATTACACGGACAAAATTATGGTGTAGCTGGTAGGCAAAAGCTAACATGAAGACTACCCAGTCATTCATCAAAGCCACTGCCATTGTCTGTTTGGGATGATTCACTATGGTGACTATTTCTCAACCAGGTATTGCACCGGTGAAGGAATTTTGAATTACTCCATTATTCTGTGACTTCTGAGCCAAGGAGAAGAGTTTTGCAAGAAGTGGAATATATCCAAGTAGGATTTATTAAATTTCTCCTGACTTCCAAAAGACGTCTGCTTTCAAAATTTTTCTCCCCTACCATTGGAGCCTCCTCTCTGTGCTCTCCTTAGGTTTCAGTGAGAAATGTCTCTAGCATTAATAGACTGACCCAGCCGTTTAGGTAACAGATTTTTATGGCTCTTTGATGCTTCAGACTCACCCAGAAGCCTAAGTTATTATATTACAGTTTCTGTATTGGGTTCAGTTCTACGAAGTTCTTTCCTATCCACGTTCTGAGTGACTCTCACATGAACCCATAGGAGTGGAAGAATCAAAGTTGGCTCTAACCCTGCCTCTCTTGTGCTTTCTTCACCTCATTTCCCTGCTAAAATAATTTGAAAATAATTTTTAAAAGTGATTTTGAGGACTGAGAAAGGCAGCAGTTTATGCATGAGGTAGTCAGCGAAGAAGAGCTCAGAATCAATATTTCTGGGGAAAAAATAAAATGAAGCAGCTGCTGCGTCTTCCATCATCCATTTTTCCTTTAAAGAACCTGGTTACAATATGACAGAGAAACTGTCATATCACTGGCAGGAGCCAAATATATCACACTGTTTCCACTGTACTGCTGCCAAGTTGGCTTGAGCCAATGGTATTTTAGGATGTTTTCCGTATGGTCAGAACACAGTGAGAATCACAAGGGACAGCACCTTATGTCCTAACACTTCACAGAGCTGGGAAAACTACAGTTAAGAGTCATTAGTGGGTAATGAAGGAGCTACACAGCAGTTTGGAATGAGTCTTCCAAGCTCTTGTGTTGGGAAATCAGGTGTTAATGCATATTTTGGGAAGATCTTTTTTCAGGGGGCTGAAGACTGCTTTATATGAGTGGTTGGAGTATGCCTCAGGGCATACACTGGAAAGCTTTGAAAGCCAACACATCTGCAGTAAAAGTCTGTGGTGCGAGGTGGGCAAAAAAATGCTACAACACCTCTGCAATTTTTGGCCAAACTTTCCATTAATGTCAGGTGGTAAATATTTTGAAGTTTTCTCACTGCATTTTCTTCTTGCTTCACAACTTGTTTACACTTACCAGAACCTTGTATAGCTGTTCTGGTATTGTCAGTATGGTGCACTGACGAGGGGATGAGCTGAAAGAGGAGCTTGAGTGGAATTGTTCTAGCATTAACCTTCTAAAAGTTAGATGTCTGAATTAAATGAGCCGTTTAGATCCTCCATGGTTAAAGGAGAGACATCAGTACCTCCAAAGGATCTAATACATCCTTGTCTAAGATAAGCATTTAAGGTAGATGGGATGTGTCCATGGAAGTGCTCGTACCTCTCCATTGAGAGGAGAGGAAACCAATTCATCTTCCTTAGGCCAGATGCATACGTTTTACCTGGATAAAGTTATTTGCAACAAATATTTGTAGTTAACTTTAAACAAGAAAATAATTATTGCTATGAAACTAGGTCTTTCTTTTCTTTTAGGTCCTTAAAGATAAGATATTAAAAGCAAAACTGAAACAACTGAAATATCTAGTTAAGGTCAACTTTGTGGCCAGCAGGAGCAGGGAGGTGATGGTGCCCCTGTACTCGGCGCTGGTGAGGCCGCGCCTCGAATGCTGTGTTCAGTTTTGGGCCCCTCACTACAAGAAGGACACTGAGGTGCTGGAGCGTGTCCAGAGAAGGGCGACGAAGCTGGTGAGGGGTCTGGAGCACAAGTCTTGTGAGGAGCGGTTGAGGGAACTGGGGTTGTTCAGTCTGGAGACGAGGAGGCTGAGGGGAGACCTTATTGCTCTCTACAACTACCTGAAAGGAGGTTGCAGAGAGGTGGGTGTTGGCCTTTTCTCCCAAGTGATGAGTGACAGGACAAGAGGAAATGGCCTCAAGTTGTGCCAGGGGAGGTTCAGGCTGGATATTAGGAAAAATTTCTTTACTGAGAGAGTGGTGACACACTGGAATAAACTGCCCAGGGAAGTGGTGGAGTCATCATCACTGGAGGTGT
Source organism: Gavia stellata (assembly GCF_030936135.1). Lineage (NCBI taxonomy): Eukaryota > Metazoa > Chordata > Aves > Gaviiformes > Gaviidae > Gavia > Gavia stellata. The sequence goes on along the minus strand of NC_082597.1, from coordinate 12,399,428 downwards.
TCAAGGAACGTGTGGACGTGGCATTGCAGGACACGGCTTAATGGGCATGGTGGTGTGTGGTGTGTTGTTTGGTTTTGGTTTTTTTTTTTTTTGTTGTTGTTGTTGATGGTTGGACTTGATGATCTTACAGGTCTTTTCCAACCTTGGTGACTCTGTGATTCTGTGATCTTGATACTTCCTTCTTTTAAACTGAGGTGACAACTCCTGCCATGTAACTCTGTTCTCTCCCATGGCTTTTGGAAAATTAGGTGGTAGAAAATAGCAGTCACAGTAAGAGTACCCAAAACAAAGATAGTGAATATATCATTTAGGAAAAAAAATATTAGTTCTGTATTATTATTTTTATAATTTGGGTGTTATATATTCAAGTTCTTTATAGGCAGTACTTGAAGATAGGCCATGTTCACTCTAGAGGAGGCTCTTATGCAATAGAGGTGAAGTAAATTGTTGAGGCTGGTCTGGGTGGACAGCTCATGTGCTGTTTCTTATGTATTATATGATGACATGATACACAGAAGGTTTTCATATCCATAGGAAATCAAACTGCCTTTTATGAACACAAAATTTCACTCCCTATAAAGGAACACCCCCTAGTATCTCCAATACATGCGGAGGGATAGAAGTCTTATCCAGCTGGTGGCATATTGCACATTTTCTTCTGTAGATGATTCATATTCCTTGTTCTCCTCCTCAGTAGAACTAAGTGGACATGAGTGAATATGAGTGTGTTGAATCAGGAAGAGCTTATTTGGGGACAGGAGCCACATGTTCTTAATTTTTGTGGTTTTTTGGAATGTTTTAAATCTTTCAGTACCAAGCACCCTTTTTGTGGGACTTAATAACTGTGGAGAAGCCAAAGAGGACCACTAAGTGATGGCAACAGGATTTTGGGTAGGGAGTGTAGAAGCCAAGTAAGATGATGCTAATAGAATAAGCCAGATAAACAATAAATCTATGCTTTTACTTGCCATAGAAAGGAGGTAAACATAATTTCTCACACATTTATTTCAAAATAGGAAGAGTACTCAAAAGATTATAGAAAATCATGTTTTGAATGCTAAGAACATTAACCTCATCTTCAACCCCAGGGCTTGGCACTTTACCTAACAACTAGAAGGGGTTTTTTTTGTTGTTGTTTTTTTTTTAAAGGTTAGTGTCCTCTGAAAAATTCAGAGGGTGCGGAAGTATAGAAAGGAATTCCCTGGAGTTTTCTAATCTGCTTGCTAGCCTCAGCCACATCTCCACATCTGACAAGGGATTAATGTTAAGATTAGTTTTTACAAGTTTCATCACAGGCAGGTGAAGAAAAACCCTGAGAGTGCCATGACTGTGGAAACACGGGAATATAAAATCATGCTGTGCTGTACTGTACATCAGAGAATTCCCACAGGAATGTGGCAACATTTATGTGGGCATCCTCAAAATTCAAATTATATGTACCATAAAGGTATGTCATTCCCTGATGGAAGGGTTCTTAATGTAAAATAAAAGGGGGGCATTGAGTGTTTAGGAATCTCAGGGCGTATAGACAGATGATAACTCTCATTTGTTCCCTCTGTATTAGAAAGCACCCCAAAGAAAGTGATTTCCAAAAGGCCCCTGTATAGAAAAGCCAGGAATAACACTTATCTCTTCAGCATTTTCTTGTCAGTAGTATATATATTCCAGGAAATGTGGGTGGACTTAATCTGGAGTTAACAACAGCATTTGTCTTTTTCTGCTTCCTGTGGTTTTCTGTGTCTTCATCAAGCATGTGAGTGTCATTTACACTATTTCTCTTTCTCAACAGTTTCTCCTTGTGGCGTATTTTGTCTGTCGCCACATCACTGGGAACTCCAATGAAGTACATAATTTTTTTGCTTTTTCTGTCATCACTCTGTATTTTCTCCCCTATAACCTCTGAACTCTGATATGAAGCCAGAGAACACAGAAAGACCATTAAGTACTTATGGTTTGGTTCAGTTTGTTTTTAAGAAACGGAAATGACTGATATCCAGAAGTGCACAGCTTCTCTCTTAGCTTCAAATCCTTTTAGATGGTTTCTGCAGTTGAGCCTAGCAGTCCTTATTTCACTGCCAAGCACTGCCTGCTAGAAGAGGTTTTGCTTATATAGGACAATAATAGGATATAAGTCACAAAATTAGCTGATACAATTCAGCATGTGTATGTTGAAAACTGAGCTTCATTACATCTGCTTTAGTGCTTTTAGGATTCCAACAAAAAGACAGCAGTCGATATTTTCCTCCCTAATGAATGATGCACACTGAATCCCATACAACGCAAATGGAGAAAATGAGCATGGTAGGGAGCATCTCCATGGGCAGGTGTGAGTAACTGGAATTACTTCCTCTTAGAAGAGACAAATCAACAGTGAAGAAGGCAGTGCAGCCTGGGAGGAAAGCTGGGGGATCCCTAACAAGAGCATCATACAAAGAGATGTCTAATAGAAATAATTAATGATAATATTCATGAAAGTAGTGCATGGGAACCATAGTGTGGAGGATTGCTTCTTTCAGCAGTTAAACTCCACTCCCTAATTAGAGAATAGAGGAAAGCAAATTTACTGCTCTTTTCAAGGATGTGAAACTGGAGTTAGTCAGGGTCAGCAACTTTCCCTGGCAGCGAGCCTTCTACAAAGACTGTCCTATGGGTGGCTTTCAAAGGACCAGCCTCACTTTCACTCTTGCTTTCATTATGAGGAGATAAAACCTCAAATTCATTACTCTTCATCCACCTTAGATTTACTTAGCAGGAGTAGATTAGAAGAAGGGAGCTTCTTCCACAAAAGCTTAACTTTCAACTAGGGCAATATAAAAAACAGAACAGTAAACAATCAGTCAAAACACACAGCAAATACTAAACATGTGGATCACAATCTATTCAGTGCTATACCCTGAAAGTCTGGACCTGAGAATCTATTTTTAGAAGTATTTTCTCTCTTATAATTAAATAAGCCAAATATAAATCACTTCCTCTTGCTGCTGCCAGAAGAATCTTTTAAAACAATCTGTTCATTTAATTCACCTGGGATGAGGAGGCATTTAAAAAATATTTCTGCAAAAGCTTGTCAAACTGATTATTGTTAATTATTAATAGACACTGTGCTGGGGTGATACTTTGGTTTACACAGACATTAGTGTAAAAATAAGTGATTTTTAGATACATTAAGAAAAAGAAACTTCTGAGATGAGGTTCACTGAACTTGCAGTAAAAGAGGAAGAGCCTTAGCACTTTGTGAGGAAATGTTGTAATCCAAGCTGTGAAAACAAATCCCTTTAAAAAATATTCTGACATTTCCTGATTTTTATTACTTGAAAATATACTATCACGATGATTAAGCTGCAAAGGTGTTTAACCTGTATTTTGACAGAGAATGACTGCAATAGTAAGGCTTTACTTACACAGTTAGGCATGCTACATAGCAAAGAATATTTGAAAATATTCTGTATCTTGAAGAAGCTGTCAGGAATTGGTTAGTCATAACTTGCTAATGTGAGCAGTTTTAAAGCAAGTGGATATTAGAGAAGAAGTGACCAGGAACAAATAAGTAAGTTACCCTTTTGTATCCTTGACCTTTGACTCACTTGGATCAAAATTTGACAAAAATTTAAGCTGCTAAGTATATTACCACGAGATGTAGGTAGTGGCTTTTAGTCAGACTGTAAAAATAACGCCCCCCCCACCCCCTCCCCCCAGCACCAATACAACTTAACTTTTTCTTCTGGCAAAATGATAAGGGGGGAACTGACGTCTCTTGGAATATATAAACACTCCCTCGAAGTTTAGAGGTTATGTGCTTGGTGGGGAGATTTAGCTGCTTGTCTACTCGTAACTTGATGCAAGTCATGTGTTAAGTACTTGTATGTTCAGCTGAAAAGTCAGTTGCCCTTATTCAAGGTGAGTCATATGATACAACGTTTAAAATCAGAGGGTTTTCCTCAGAAATACTTTCAAAATAAGTTGGTGGAAAGGTCTTGAAAATATTTATTTATAATATAAAATAAAATGACAGGATTTTGAAAAGCTGTTTGCAAGAAACAGTGAAATTTTACATGTACTAGTGAAATGCTTTGTTACTATGTTAGCAATGGTATTTTTTGTTCAGTATTGCTGGTTTCCCAATTGCATTCTGTCTTTTGGTATTTAATATTCTTGAAACTACAGTTCTGGAGTCATGTGAATTTATAAGAAATGCATCTTTTTAAAGTGATATTTGTAGCATGTGCTATTGCAGATAAGAAGCTTAAAACTATAATTTCGAAGTATGTCAAAGATTAAAAAAAATAAAGCAGAAATAACCTTTTACCTGCAAACGCATCTTTTAATAATTTCAGGATTTTTGATCCCACCATCTGACTTTGGAGAAACACCATGTTTTGGGGTTGAAACCCATTTTAATTTTCACTATACACACTGCTTTTTCCCCATGTAGTTGCTCTCATATGGGGCAATGAATCTGATTCTGTCAGAATTGAAGTCATGCCATGTCAAGCAATGTTTAAAAATAACTATTAGAGCTGGAGAAATCATTAAGAAAATACAGATAATATTCTTTGATTTTTATAAGGGCTTGCTTTAAACTGACATGTACAGAAGTATAAGTTAAGTAGGGAAGAAAAAGTTTAATAACATTTTGCATCTTTCCTCCTACTCAGTTGCTTATAAACTGTCTTTTCAGAGATTTGAATGGACCATTTCCATTGTCAATATTCTATTAAGGACATTTGGAACAATATTTAAAAGTACATACCCAACACTTTAGAATGGGGTGAATATTCTTATTAATCCTGTAGTCCAGTCTAAGTTTAATTGATAGTATAGTGTCAAAGTCAGTATCTAATTTTGTAACGATACTTTCTATTCTGCTTAAGGTAAATTATTTCTGCTTGAATATGAATTCCCAGCCACAACTGCATTCTTATTGGGAATTTCTACTATAACCTTCACATTTTACATTCAGTTGCGATAGATGAGAATAGCTGGTTGTCTTCTATGGGAAATTGAGTGTTATGTTGTGAGTGTTCTTCATTGCAGTTGTGTAACGGATAATTTGAATTGCATAAATTGAGATATGTCTAGACTGCTGTTGCATTGTGTTTGGTGGAAGAAGGGTGAATATTTTACAGTTTGCAAAAGCTTGGAATATACACAAGTTAGCAGCAGCCAGTTGCTTTCTAGCTGTTTATTGCTGGTGCTCATGAGAGATGAATCTACCTAACACAAAAAAAAGCCATTGGAACAGCTTCTAGAAACTTAGATGGAAATGTATTTTGGTAGAAGGTGTATATCTGTTGAATCTGAAAAGCTTCAGTATGTAAGCCAAGAAAAAAGTCTGACAATGTCTAAAAGCCCTCTTTTGGAAGAGAGAATTTCCATTTTTAATTTTAAAATGTGTATTTCCACACTTTTAAAAAAAAATTGCTTGAATAGAGACCATTGGGGGAAAAAATCAACCTGAATATGTACTTCTCAGAATTTTATTTCGTTGAGAATTTCTGCTTCTCCTTAGATTTGCTACAATATATAACAGCAGTCAGATTTTTAAATTCCTACATCACTTATCCAATGAGTTGCATAGCAGTATTACAGTTCTGCTTTTGCCAGACTAAAGATCCTGATCTGAACATATCTAAAAGACATGAGAGTTGGTCCTAGTGACTTCCACTTAAAAGTTATTCAGGTCCAATGAATTTCTAACTTGAGTTTGCTTTGAAGTTTGCCGTTAGCCACATTATGCATCCATCCACTATACCAAAGAGCCTTTAGCAACTTGGTGTATTTATAATTCAGTCAAGTCATCTTTCAGTTATCTTTGTGAAAAGTGCAACAGGTTGCATGAAAAGTTTGCGAAAATAGATTATTTTCTTGATGTTACATATTTGATGAGTTTCTATTGCTGTTGTGTGCAAAGGCACAGAGTAACAGGGCTGGTAGAGAGGAAGGCAACTAAGTAAACCTGTGGTTCAAATAAGGTGCACCTCCTCCAGCAGAAAAGCCAGGTTAACAGCTGGAAAGAGATTCTTCTCAGTCCCTAGCCAAAGTCAAAAACTTCAGCCAAATCTGGTTTCCTTCTCAGTCCCTTGTATGTGCAGGTAAAGCAATCAAAGGGCAAAGTTTTGATGTGGGAAGCGCAAGGAATCACCTGGTGGCAGGTGGGTGGACTAGCTGACTTTTATAGGAAGGGCATTCTTCTGAGATTGCAAGTAGTCTTTTTGTCATTCTACTTGCAAGTATCCAAGGAGAAATGATCAAAATACCAAATGAGCTCAAATGTACAGAAATAGTCATTGTTAATGTCAAGGGACCCATAAACTGCTGCTAGTGCAAGACCAGGCAAAAGGTGGATTTCCAGTGCAGACAAAAGGAGCGGTCTGGGCTCAGGTACAGACATCATATAATTGTGAGTTTGGTAGGACATGGGAGGACACATCATTAGCCTGCTGACCATGGTACCTTATGTGTCAGCGCATGCTGTACCTGTCCTTTTTTTAATAAAAGGACCTCATAACAGCGTTTACGAAAGTAAACCACATGCTATTCCTACACCTGCTTTACTATTTAGAAATCCATGAAGATTTTTTAAACCTTCAATCCTCATGAGTAAACTGGGAATTCAGGTTGAGTTGTTCTTCCACTCCATCTTTCTGTTTTCCTTTGCTCTCTGTGTTTGGTCTTGAACGCGTAATTAACCCTGCAACTAATACCTGCTTTAAAATTGATTTAGAGATGATCACAACATGTTAACAAATAGAAATTGGTAAGAATAAAAAGGATATGGACACTGATATCTAAAATAGAAAACAGAAGATTTGCTGTTAGCTGGAAGTCTAAATCAAGTAACAAACTTGCAAATTCTGTGGATGTGATTAATTTCAGAGCAAGAATAAACTGCAAATTAGGCAGCTCTTTGTCTCAGTTATTCATAAACAGTAACACATAGGAAAAAATGTCACTGGGAGCTTATGTTTTACCATATCTCTCAGTACTGGTATCTTTCGGATTTTTCTTTACAACACCTTTCACTAGGGGCCAGATCTTAAGATATGTTAGCACGTATTACCAGCAACTGTTGTTCTCCAATAAGTAATTGCAGACTTTTTTTTTCTGAGACTGAATGAGGTGTTACATCTTTCAAAGATCAAAATCTAGACTTGCTTTAAGAAGTCTGCCTTTCTGTAAGGCAATTGGGATTGATGAAACTAAGAATGCAGCTCTAAAAGGAAAATCCAGTCATGCATTTGTCATGAAGTTGCTGCAACAAAGTTTTGTCCCTTCAGTAGTAGACTGTGGACTGACAGACATCTGGAAAGACAGGATTCTCGTAGATGCCTCCCATTAGAGGCTGCCATTCCCACCAAGGTGCTGACAGACCTTGAGGATTTCCTTGCTGGCATAATGCAGAATTAGCCTGGGTAGCTCACACTAGTGGTGTAAATTCCTGGTTTTGCCTGAAGTGGGAGCCATGGGCACGTCAGGCTGTGATGAAAGCAGAGGGCTATAGCCTCCTTTTTTGGCACAGATGGATTTTAGGGAAGGTGCTTGCCTCAGGAAGAGTAGCAGCTGAGTAATAATTATGTCAGTTCACCCTAATGCAACAGAGCCAAAAAAACCCAAAAAGACTAATGAAAGAACTTATCTGTCTTTTGGAGAATTGGAACAAAAAACCATAATTGTCTGTAACAAGTGACTAGCTTGCCAAAAGTACATGCAATTTTTTTTTTTTTTTTTTTTTTTTTTTTTTTTTGGCACTGGCTGCCACTGGCTGGCTGGTTTTGATATGCCATCTTCCTACCTGGTTCACCTCATGCACTTTGTACATTGAGCTTTGGAATGTGATTTTTATTTACTCTCTCCTGTGCTAGCAGCTTCTCTCAGGAAGATCAGTGAGTCTGTTGGGACCAAGAAGTGAGAAAAAGGCATCAAGCCTTACAGCAAGGATATTTTTACATCGTCTGTCTGCACCCTGACAAAGGAGAGGAATGGGCTGTAACAGAAACTGTGGGCTCCTCACTGGGGCTGTCATCGGTGCTGTGCTGGCTATCTTCGGAGGAGTTTTGATACCGGTTGGAGATAACCTTATAGGCAAAGCAATAAAAAAGGTACACATTTTTTTCTTTTTTTTTCCAATCTATATGGTTTGTGGTTATTGAATAGTCATTATTTCTAAATCTTTTGTTCTGTTTCTGCTTTTTTGCTTTTTTTTTGTTTATTAAACCTAGTTTTTGTTCCCAAAAGTTCCCCAAACTTCCCTGGGTATAGATGCTGCAGCAGTATTTTTTTAATATATTAATTATATTGTCATGTTTATTTGCTTGCTGTCTTTCATGCTTCACATAAGAAGCCAAAATATTGTTTTCAAGATGTGTTTTCAGTAATTTTTTAATTTTTATTTTATTTATGTTTGTTTCTAGTTTCTTTATTTTTCCCCATGATGATCCACTTACTTATTTTTCTGCATTTTTTTCTTATTTTGGTACTCATTCCATGCTCTTATATTTACATACTGCAAATAATCTAAACAAACTTCTGATGCAGAATCTAATCCTGTACTTAGATGCATTCAGCTCACATTCTGTGACTGTATGATCCAAGGCAACGTGGTCCACAAGACTACAGGATCTGATCGTATACATCTCCTTGATTCAAGGAGTGCGAAGAGTAATTGGAGTGTTGTAGACCTGGCAGGCACAATTCTTTTCTTTCTTTTTTTAGATGATTTTATTTCTTTTAAATCTAGTTTGGTCTTTAAAGAAAAATGAAAAGTTAATTTGTTAAATCTTCAATGAAAAGGATGTATAAGTGAGGGTCTAAATCATGGAGTAATCTGGAGTGAAAGATCATGGAAGCCCTGGGTTGTCCACCATGGAGACATGGAGTCTCCTTGGGGTCACTGCAGCCAGGGTGGCCTCTTCTGCAGTTAAAAATCTGGAAGCCTTAAGGTCTTTGGCTGATGGTTAGTCCTCCTAATGATCTGCTGTGGCACTGAAGACTGTGGAGATCTTGGAGATACTTATTCAAAGGCCCTTCTGGAAGACTTCCCTTAACTCAACAGCTATTGAAGTCAGTTGAGGAGGTGGATAAATGAACTATCAGCAAATGTTAAACTGTCTGTTGAGGCCCTGCCTAGATTCTACCTTCGCTTTTTTTAAAAAAATGAAAAAAATGGCTTCTACGTAACATTTTAATTTTGTCAGAAAACTCAGTTTTTCCAATTCTTATTGTATTTTTCATGAGATTTTCAAATCTATAGAGAATTAAAAAATAATTTTCACTAGATAATATCTCACCCACCTTGCAACTTTTTACAAAAAAGTCATATTATCTATATTTGCATATAATTTTAAATGATTGACTTATTGAGGAAATGGCAGGTTTTCTAGAAAGCACATAGTTTTAAAAATGTGTATGTCCTTACATTGAATATTTACTTTGAGTTAACCCAGAGCGTTATGCAATTAAGTGTTTTCAAAGCAAATTACACATATTAGCAATGATGTTATGTATTCGTCTGTTTACTTATAATAATGAACCAGTTATACAGCATGGTTTGCAAATGTCTACATATGAAATTATACCTGTATGAGTTCTTAGTGGTAAAGTATTAGACAGAGTAATTTTTTCCTCAACCTCTTTATAATTTTCTGCATTGTGATCATGTTTCAGATGCTTGTACCTATTTCAAAGCAGCTTGTTTGATATACATAAAAAGGACAATTTGTACCAGTATTCATATAGAACATAAAAGAGTAAATTTGTAGAGGCTTTTTTTATTTAAGTAAACAGATACTTTTTTTCCGAAGCACAAGTCATACAAGATTATTTTTTTCCTATTTATCATGCTGACTATTTAGTGAGACCATGAAACTCTAAGACAACTCCTTTTCAGAAGAGATATGCCAAGGTGCAACAGCTGAAGTATGTCATCAGTTAAGCAGATGCTCAAGAGGGACTTGAATCTAACTAATTCTGATCTACCTGTGTGGATGAAAGGGCTAGTAAGAAAAACAAATATTTGTTATTCACTGCAGTTATATTTCAGATAAATATAGAGCTGACTGACTGCTTTTCTGAAATCTTTCACTTTTGGAAATGTCATTTTTTAAGGAAATGTTTAGTAGAAACAGATCAGTTTCGATGACAATTTTATTTGGAATTTCTTAAGAATAGAGACTCTAGGACAGGAAAAAACCTAATGAGCAAGATGTTCTCTCAGATATGGCCTGTAAGCATTTATATTTCCATTTGAACTCATATGAGGCAAAGCCTGAACTTAGGTCCTTACCCACAGGGTGAAAACAAATGTCAAAATGACATGTATTTAATAAACGGGAAAAACTATTTCAGATATCACCATTATAAGCAAAATCATGTCTTAAATTCTGCACAGTCCAAAACTTGAAAAAAGGCCCCTAGTTGTTCCTCTGCCTATCCTATCTCAAAGTAAATCCTCATTCTTTGCACAAGTTGATGGCAACACAGTAAGATGAGATCTATATTTGTAGGGGAAATGAATTTTGCTATAAAATGTTATTGCTGGATGAGAGAAACAAATGTTGAATAATTTTTTTTCTCCTGAATGAATAATTTTAGGACACTTCAAACTATAACGAGTCAAATTGTCATAAATGTACTTGTTATCAAGATTTAGTCAAATCACTTTATCATCAATTTACTCTCAAGCAAGTCCAATTGAACTTCTTAGCATCTCCCAATAAACAGGGACAACTTTAGTTTCAAAAATCAATACACTCAATAGTTCTTACCATTCTTGTTTTTTTAGGAGCAGGAGCCTGAGCATGAGCCTTAAGCACACATCTTTGCAGCTTACCAAACCCTACCAGCCTCATTTCTCTTTTATTGCAGTCATTGAGAGATTAGCACAGCAGGACATATTTTGCTGGAAGCCTGCATACTGTTGTTGCAGCAAAGGGAAAACATCTGCAGGTGTATAGACAATCTCAGGTGCCCTTAGAAATTTGACAGAGACTCTCAGGGCATGGGCTGTTATCTCCTAGCAGGCAGGTGCTGTTCTCTACCCATGAACAGCCCATGGGTGGACAACCCAAACAAAGTCCATGTAACACCAAGATGCCACCTCTTCATGTGTTCCAGTTTATTAACACACACCTGTGCTTCAACACAAAACACATTGCTGTCTTCTCTAACCCCAGACTGCTCCACCTGTGTCTCAGATCTTTTTGGGATCAGCTGTTTCTAGTCCTACCTCCAGCAGGTTTAAAGGATTTCAACATTACATACGTTTTCTGAATCCTTTTAGAGGCTCTTTAAAGAAACTGTCACTTGAAAAGCACACCCAGAATGACACCACCAGCAGCATCTTGGCAGGGATGCACTGAACCAGATTAGTACTAAGCTGTTTATTTCAGGTCTTATACTATTCAGGGAAAGGAGAATTCCCCCTTAAAAGGTGCCTTTGACTTCAGTACCAAAGAGCAAAAATCCTCATTTCCCCAAACATTGAATCTATCCCGAGGGGAGAGATGCCTTTCCATGAAGGCCTTAGGGGTTTAGAAAACTGTCCTTGGTAAGTTAGGAGTGAAACATGAAAGTTTCAGAGTTTACAAAAAATATTTTGTTTGAGGCTATCAAAATGCACCTTTTTAACTCACTCCACACATTTCGGTTGCACATTATCATGTCTATTATCATTATTATTAAACATTATCATGTCTAACATTAAAAAAAAATTAAAAGGAAAAGTTAATTCAAACCAACAAGTCAGAGAGCTTGCATTTGTTATTGTTGAAAGGAGATATTTTGACTTGGCTCAATTGCTACTTTTTGCCTTTCCCTCCCTTAAAACAATATTAAATTTAGGCAAAATTCCCATCATTTCAGTTATGATAAAACTTTTTTTTTCCCCAGCTGGTCAGCTTTTTTTCCAGCTAGGTCTAACCACTCGAACCTGTTGGTAGCTGATTCATTTGCCAGAAAAATCTTTATCACCACTTCTTTAAGAGCTTTTGCTTTTTTACCTGAGCACGTGAGTTCAAGAGGTTAACAGAAGCCACGTAATGTTTCTTAATATATTGAATTCCTGATGAATTGATAATACAGAATGGTGTATGATTTGACACAATGCCTCAGTGCTGTACTCCTTCTGTAGAGTCCTCAGGATTAGTCTCTGCTATTTTTAGAAATATAGCTATCAACTTTAGCTATTATTATGTTTACCCATCTGTCTCTCTACATATCTGTTATCTATGGTTGGCCAGATTATATCTCCTCAGCTACTGGAGGCATAGGAAACACTTCTCATTTAAAATTCTGTTTGTGACATTCATATGCCACTTCTTTATCTAAACTAATGAAGCTAAAGCAACTGCTGTCTCTCAGCAGAACATAAGTGATCTCTTCACACATATCCTAGCATTATCACTGATAAACTTGATTGGCTTCCATAATTTTTTATGATCAAGGACTGAAAAAGGACTAAAAGTTTTGATCCAACAAAGCCTGAATAGAAAGGATAATAATAAGCTAATAATCACCACTTAAAAAGTAATAAATGGCTATTCGCACTTTCAGTTGCAAAATGGAAGAAGATTATTTGCTTTCCTGGAACTTAACTTATTCAGTTTTACAGAATTGTACTATTAGTTTCCACCTGCTTACATATGCACATACAACACGTAAAGATAAACTAGTAACAATTTTGTTACAGCCTAAAGTATTCATGGCGTCTCTCAGTTCGCAGAAAATGGCATCTTTTGTCCATGTGGCCAGATCCATTTTTGAGACAGCAACTTTGTCTTACATTTTGTATTTCTTCATCAGAAATCACGATGGCTGAATTTAACATAAAGCAACAAAGTACAGCAAGCTTCTATTGCTGACTGCTCAGATTTTCTTGAATTTAGGTATTGCCAGTTGACCCACCACAAGCGGGGGGAAAATTGTGTCAGAAACAAAAGGGGTTAAACTTTCCATTGATTTCACTCAGTCTTGCACAGTTAGGTCATGAGATGAACTTGGTGGTGTAGCAATTACATATTGTAGAGCTACTTTTGCTAACAATAGTTAACTATTACTTAAGATATTAAAGCTGATATAGGCTGACTAGGGAGTTGAGAAATGTTTCATATTGTCGATTGCAAATTAGTAGTTTCCCAAATTACCCTGCCTTTCATAATATCACAAAGCATGGCAGTGTTACTAGGAGAATCTAAAAGTGACCAGCCATAAAGAGGGGTAATATTTAGGGCTGGCCTCACCAGAGATCAGACAGCCAAAACCGAAGCGCTTGCTGGTGTGAGGATATTAGTTTTATTAAATGAAGTCATGAATAAAGACAGAGCTCTAGATATTCTTCCATTTTAATCCACCATTTGCACTCTCGAAGTATGTGACAGAGAATCATACCTCCCTTGTGGGAGAAATGTTTTTAACAATAATGGCTGGATGCCACCAAAAATAATGGTCTTGCTCCCTTCCTCCCCCTCCCTTTTTTGTCCTGCTGCTTCCCTTGTTTTAATTCTGCTTCTCATATGATCCTTCCCTCTACCCACACCGCCGAGCCACATGGCTTACTGGTAGAAAGGTAACCCAGCAAAAAAAAAGGAAGGAAATAATCTTCCTTCAGTCTGGCAGGCAAAACTAGCTCCCTGAGGAATGAGAGCTGGCACAAAGGAAGGGGGAAGTATGTGGATCAGGTACCGGCAGTTGCAGAAGCTGGCTTGCCCCTTTGGCTGCAGCACTGTCAGGTTGGATCAGCTGTCCCCTTGAAGCATGCCCCAAGAGTGTCCACGGTGGCATTAACACAGTGGCAAATCCACACAGTAACTCGTTGTGACCTGGCTGTCCCATGTACTCAGGTCTGAGGGACCTCTTCGTACAATGCCCGAAGTAATTTTTCTCTGTTGGCATTTCCTAAGGGTATAATATGGACATACTAGTTATTCTTGCATGAAAAATAAAGGAGAGCCACCCCATCTCTAGGTGGACAGCAAATTTGGTCTAGATTGATAAGAAAGTACATAGTATAGTAAAGTGCAGTAAGGGGCAGTACAGAAAGTACGTAAAAAGGCTTGGCACACAGCCTACAGTCTCAGTTTACATGGACAGTTGTCCTGGTTGTACTAAAAAGCCAGTATAAAGTCCTGCACGCTCTTAGCTTTCCCTGCAAGAGCAGGGAGAGGATTAGAGGCAAAGATCCACCCTTTGGAAAAAATAAGATCATTTACATGGAGAAAGCTGTGAGGAAGCATGTTCCTTATGTTCTTCCAAGTCAACACAAAGTCATAAGATGTGATCATTGCAAAATATACATTTTTCAAAGTGCACAAAATGTCTAAAGCTAGGGGCAGGTTGGGGACTATTTCTGTGCCTCTCAAGGATGGCAGAGATCCTATGGCTCAGGCACTCGGAGCAAACTCTGCAGTGGCAGGGGAGTTTGCATATCATTCTGTGCTCTTATAACCCCTAGCAAAGGGTTATGAGGGGAGGAAGGAATGAATAGAGGCGAAAACTGAAAGCTTTTAAGAAGCAAGTAACACTGCTTTAAAATCTATCATCACAAGGTTGAAACTTCTCTATTAATTTCTGTGCCTGAGTGCTGTTGACTTCTAGGGAGATTAGTTTGTCCTCTTGACCATATAACTGCCAGGAATCCTTAACCATTTCCCTATCCTAGTTACACAGAGGCAGGAGGTCAAATCCTGGCATCTGCCCCCATCCCGGGACCCTGCGGAGTACAGATCACAGACAGACTCTGAGCAGATCGAGCTGCCTGTTTCTTTATATCAGCCTGCTTCTCCCACATCCTTTGAGCAATTCTCTGTGGAAACTGAAAAGGTGATTTCCAAATCACGTAAGCATTTCTCTCTTCACCAAGGAGATGGTCTGCCCCAGGCTGGATCACAGCAAAATAAGGCTGAAGAGAATTTTAGCTGTTGGGTCTGAGTGCAAGACCTCAAGCTGATAACATGTTTGCTGAAGCAGTTCCCTTCCCCTCTCACCCAAATGCACATAAATTATAGCAGATATTCAGACAGCAAGCCCAGTGCTTTACACCACTAGCAAGGCATTTGCAACTCAACCATACAAACAGGCTTTGCACAGACAAAGCCCTGTCAGTGTTACGAGTTCTCCAAGACATGGTATTCGTTTCTAGCTGCAGTGATTCTTAATTGGTAGTATCCTTTTTTTTGATGGTGCTTGCTAAGCAAACTCTAGAAGCAGAAAATTAAGGTAGAAAGAAAATCTAGCAACTTGTAATTTAAAATGTCTTTTCTTGCTGTCTGGAGGGATTCAGCCTTTTGCTTCCTGGGGCTCTGTGAGCTGTGCAAGTTAACTAATTAATATTGCACAACCCTAATAAAAAAGCATTTTATATGCTGGAGCCAGGTAGCCTAGATTTTTCTTATTGAAAAAGCTTTTCTAAATTTTTGCTACCAAGAGGAAAAACTACATTATCCCAGGGCTTTGGGAAAATCGTATAGAAAGGGGCCTGACATAGACCAGGCAAAGCAGGCATTCCCCTGACAATACAGGAAACATACCTTCAAACTCTCCTTTTTACTGTACAGTCCCAAGGACTGAATAGGGTTTACCATACTGTATCTGAGTGGCACGGTCATAAAGCTTTTGGTTACTCTAGAGTGGTTCCTGATGTCCTGTCTTGTCTTTATAGCCATATTTTGCCCTCTTTCCCTCGACCTGGGAAACCTGCATAACAAAAATGTTATCAAAACTAGAGACATTTTTTAGAAAGTCTCAGTTTTTGTGACACGAGTTTTCTGACAAAAAACAGTCCTGCAAGAACACTATTTGCTTTTGCTGAGTGCAAAATGACTTAGTGCATGAGTAATGCTGAGAGATAACTCTCATTTCCTCCTCTGGGATATTAGCAAATGTATGAAAAGTAGATTATGGATTCCAAAAACTGCTGGGTATCATGCAGTCATTCAAAGATTTTCTTTTTACAAATAATCAGTGGATTTGGTGAGTACTGGGGAACTAAGGCAATGCCTGACCACAGCAATAGGAAAGCTTTGCTGCTGGCTACAGTAGTAACTATATCAGCTTTGTGGTCACTTATTTTAGGGGGACTCACTTTTGCTCTCACTGAGGAATGTCAAGCTGCCTTCAAATGTTGGCCGAAAATGTGTGCTATATACCTCATATTGATGATAAACCAGCTTTTTTTCTGTTTGTTTGGGAATCTTGTACAAACATCTGGAAAGTAAATGCAGTTTGTCACTCATTTTTTCTGGTTAATTTTAGCTTTGATTTTTCTCCTTTTAGGAAGCTGTCATTGCAAATGGTACCATTGCTTTTGAAAATTGGCTTGTGCCAGGAAGTTCAGTTTACAGGCAATTTTGGGTTTTCCATGTGCAAAATCCTTCAGAGGTATTAGACCAAGGAGCACGTCCAAAACTTGAACAAAGGGGACCTTACACATACAGGTAAGCAAAGCCCCCTGAATATGTGACATGTCATATCAGAAGTTTTGTTAAAGTCAGAGAAAGTTCTGCTGAGTTAAAATTAATTTTTGAAATTCCAGCGTCGTATTTTAGTCCGGCTTGACAAAAATGCCTAAATTGCAGCTACACATAGCAATCACAAACACTTTCTGTGTTGAGTCTCACATTGGGAAAACACATATAGAAATAGGTAATTGGGTGTGAAGCTGTTTGTTCTTGTGAAAAATGATTGCTCATTAGCAAGGTGTTTGCCACAACAACACAGAGGCACTGTTGCATTTGTTGCTGTTCGGTGTTTGCCAACTTTTTACATAGAAGACAATACGCCAGATGCCCTAAAACCACGAGACTACCTTATCACCCATGTATCACTCATATTTATTTTAATAATGTTTTCTTTCTTGCTCCTTTATGACTTATTTTTAATCTATAGCTTTTCCTTTTTCAATTTTTCTTCTGAAAAGCATTCCTTTTTCTGAATGTACTAGCTAGGGCCTAGATGCAGCAGTCCATCCCCATTCCGGGAAGCTTTTAATCATTTGCCTTATTTTAAATGTGATGTTGACATAGGACTAGTTGATGCTTCCAGAGTCATTAAGCCCAACACACAGCTATCACTGGCATCCTTGTTACGAAATTGCTTTCTTAAAATGATAAGATATTTCCTTCTTGCTGTCTTTGGAGATGTATATTATATTTGCAAGATAGTTCTGGATTGCAGCATCTAAAACTGAGGGGCTTTGATGCCAAAAGGATTATTTATTTCTCATTGGAATACCTTGGTTCATAAAGTAACTGGGAAGACATAGAAAATGGTTACACAGGAATCAGGAAACAGCCTATTTTCTCAGGAGCAAATCTCTGCCAGAAACCTAGATCAGACTATGTAAGAAATGATGACCATTGCTCTTCTCACTGCCGCAGTCATGCTCACCTGAGATATTGGGTCTACCTGAATCACTGTGACATTGGGTGTCTCTATCTCTCGCAATCTCCCTTGGCCTTGAAAACGCAGCTGTCCCTGGGATTCTGCTGGGAAGTAGGAAACCTTGTTTTAAGTCTTTTGTTTCCAGTTAGAAGTAACATTAATTAGAAAACAAATCTCCCAGCTTTCAGGGAGGTGCTTTACACATTAGGCTATTAATTAACACAGCACGCACACAAACCAATCTTTGAGTAGCCAAGATCCATCTGCTTTTCGGGTAAGGCCCACCTGCATTGGCTATGTCTGTACCATGGGGAAATGCTCTCTGAACCTTTTGGTCCCCCCACGCCGAGGCTGGAAGACCTGATGAAGCACCCTGAAGATCCCTTCTGGGATGGAGCTGGGACAACCTTTGTGGACCCACAGCATAGACTAAGTCATATGATGCCTGCTGGATGCTGCCCCCGCAGAGGGGTCAGCAAGAGGACGGGGACTTGAAGAGTTGAGCTAAAGCTAGTACTGCAGCAGATCAGAGATATGTACCTTAGTGATCTGCTGACAGGACACGCTTGAGAGGCTCATGAGAATCTCAGTGGAGCTGAAAGACCGTTTATAAATACCCACATGAATATGAAATGTTATCAAAGTGACTCCCATTATGGATTTAGCCTGTAATCTGTTTTGTTGCAACACAGGCTTATCAAATCAAACCTTAAGAGTGTTTATTAACCATTCTGAGTTATTCCCGTCTAACCACATGCAACCGTAAGAAAGCTTAGAAAAAAATGTGATGAAACATAATTAATTTAAAACAGAATATAAAAAGATACAAGGTCCATTACTGAAATAAAAATAAAAAAGAAATAGTATTTTAGTAAGAATTTTAGTATCAAGGAAAAAAAATTCCATTAGACACTAAGGAAATATTTCCAAAAGAAAAATATTTTACAGAAAATGGAATTTTTACATATATTCACATGAAAAGTTTAGAATGCTTTCAGTGGTTATAAAATGTTCAATATTCATCTACCAAAAGGTTCATCAACATTTCAAAAAAATTCAGTCAGGCGTGGTTATGTTTTGTGTCAAAAATCAAATGTTAAAAATGTTCTGTGTTTCTATTTTGTATTTCAAGGGTGCGATATCTACCCAAAGAAAATATCACGGAAAACTCTGATGGCACAATATCCTACATGTTGCCTAACGTTGCTCGTTTTGAACCTGATATGTCTGTTGGGACAGAAAATGATACCATCACGTGCCTCAACCTTGCTGTGGTTGTAAGTAAAGAAAGAAAACTATAATGTCCACATTCAAATGTTCAGATACTGCAGGGAACAGGGGAGAAGTTAGCATTAGTAATACTGAAACTGTGACAGAATAATTTTCCTCTCTATGAACTCATATGACATGTGTGTCAGCAGCTGTACTACCATCTTTAAAAAAAAAAAATTCTGAGGATATATTACATGTATATTAAGGTTTCCTTATATTCCCAGGGTAATCTTAACAGTCAATGAAAATTGACTTGTTCCTGTCGATGGAAGCAAAGTCATCAGTTTGGATGGGTTGTACCAAAACCCATCCTCCTAGTCAATTTTAGTGTGGGAATGAATCGAGAGTTTGTGGATGGATTCCCTTTCTGTGTGAGGTACAGCAGGAACAGTACGAGACGGATTTGCCATACTCTTTCCATAATATCCTCAGTCCTGCCTTGCAGGGGAGGCTATATTAAATCCCATGCTCAGTGTATGCACGGCCTTGCTGCCCCAGCTGCTTGCTCCCGATGATGTCCCTCAGCACCGCGGCAATGGCATTCCCTGAGCTCTCCCGTCCTAAGACCTTAGTCTATCAAAGAAAAGCACAGGGGTCCCCATCTAGAGTAGTGCTAGAGCCTTTTCAGTCCAGATGTTTTTGTGTTGTCACAGGCTGAGGATGTTTGCCCTTGACTGACGTTTACAGTTTTCATATTTATATTCAGCCCTGGTTGTGTTGCCTGATTGTCCTGCACCAACTCTGTGGTGTCTGGGTGTGAGTGTTCAGGATCACTATGAGGGGGTGGGTGCTAGGGGCAGAGTGAAGAGGTGCTTGGTGTTAATGCAATACAGAATCATAGAAGCAATCACAGAAGAACCCCTGTTGGAAGGGACCTCAAAAGTTCATCTGATTCAATCTTTTCTGAGAAAGGGAGCCTAGATGAGATTTTCTAGAACCCTGTCCAATTACACCTTGAAAACCTCCAGTGATGGGGAGTCTACGACATTCCAGTGATTGTTCTTACTGTAAAAAATTTCTTTCTTCTATCAAGATGAAGCCTTTCCTGCTGCAAATTGTACCCATTTCCCCTTGTCTTCTCCATGTCGCTCCTTGTGAAGAAAGAGCCTCCATCATCTTTCTAGCTGCCCTTTAAGTACTGGAATATTGTGATGAAGTTCACCTGAGCCTTCTTTTCTCTAGGGAGAAAAGACCTAATAAATAAAGGCAAATGACCTTATTCAGACCAGATATATTCCGACTGCGTCCTAATTTAGGCCAGCATCTCTCTTTTGGAAAGCTGTTCTTGTTTTCTGTACTTGGAGTCCTTCACGTCGTGATATTAACTAATACTGCTCAGCTCCCACACTTTGGACCATGTAGCTCTTTATGGGTCTAAGCACAGGCTCATGCCTGGAAGCAGCTGTGTCAGCGGAGATGGGGACAGAGGATCCAAGTCCCATTTTGCTGTTCAGAAACAAACTGGTGTAAGCCCAGATTCCCAGAGAGGCTCTACTTATCTCATTTGACAGCACTGACTTCAATCCAGTAGAGCCCACTTTTTATATCATAACCGTGTTGTCAAAATACTCACAAGGGAATTCAGAGAGAGGTTTTTCACACTCTCTTAACTCTGAGGGGATTGAACCCACATCTCCTCTATCTCATAATCTTGTCATATCCATGCTTCTGCTTACTCTGTGTTCAGACATTCTCTAAGAGAATGACTTGTTTTTACACAGGTTTGCTTATCAAAAGTGTTACAACTTCCTGCTTCACCAGACAGGCCAACGTATATAATTTCTGTTTGCTTTCCACAAGCTATTCAGTGCCTTTAGGAACTTGACAATGTGTTTACATCTCAGGGAACTTTCATTTCAATTACTGCTGGAAAATCTACATTATTCTTCACTGAATTAGGAAAAGTTACCCATTATTTAGAATTAAAGCTGTTCAGAAAGGACTTGTTTGTTGCAAATATGTATTCTTTCTAAATAAAGAAATAATGGAGATTTAGCACTTGGTCAGTTTTATGCAGGATATAGTTGTATTGCTGCTAACATAACAGCAAATCTAGACCACTTATCCAAGCCAATAAGTAACAAGGTTGGTCTATTTTTTCTTACATGTTTATAATGCGAGTGAATCTGAAGTATGTGACATATGGAGATGACAGAAAAGAAGTGGTGCAACCCATGTTACACAGATAGGGATTTGAGATTATTACTTGGAGATATTCAAATGCCGTCTGGCCATGGTCCTGGGCAACTGGGTCTTGGTGGCCCTGCTTGAACAGGGAGGTTGGACCAAATGACCTCCTTCCAACCTCAGTGGTTCTGTGATTCTGATTAGGGATGCTCTAGCGAACTCATGTAAGCAGTAAAGACAAAATGTCTGCCTTTGTGTAAATTATGCCCGGTGATTGTTTTGTTAAGGATTGTCAGTTTTAAGTAGAAACTTAACTTACAGTGAGCTGCAACTCTGGAAACCAGCTTTGCCAGAGATTTCTTGGAGTCCATCTCTGTGTTTTTGATCCAAAGCACATGCAGGATTTTATGCTAAACATTAATTTTGTTGTTGTTGTAGGCTGCACCTGCCTTGTATACAAACACTTTTATACAACTACTATTAAATACCTGGATTAAAGCTTCTAAGTCATCCATGCTGCAGAACAGAACAGTGAAAGAATTACTGTGGGGATACAAAGATCCCTTCTTAAACAAGGTCCCCTTCCCCTTGGACCCAGTTCTGGGAGTCTTCTACCCGGTAAGTGAAATGAACGAGGAGGCAAAGTCTTCAGTTATCATCCTGTGAATAAAAATTAAGGCAGCTGCTCTGAGGAAGAAAAATGTGACAATGCTAATTTCTGGTTCAGTACTTCTAACTGTTATTCCTTCTTCTTGTGTCTATTACAGTATAATGGAACATTCGACGGACTTTACAAAGTCTATACTGGGAAAGAAGATATTAAAAAAACAGCAATAATTGAAAGCTATAAAAACAAAAGGTATCATAGCATTGTATAATTAAAAACCATACATATTTTCAAGGTATGGCTTTTAAGGCTTGATTCACTAAAAGCTATAGATAGATGGAAAATCTTCAACCATTCAAGGAAAGCTGGATCAAGCTCTGGGCTTAGCAAAACCACCTCTCTCTTTCAGCTGTTCACAATTCCGTTAGGAGTTTGGATTTAAGACAATTATTGATTCTTTGATACAAGTAGTGACTTCTGTTTTGCATACTTAAGTAGCTAGATCCCTTTTATCCTATTCTAATGCATTATATAGTTTATCTGAATACATCAATGAACATCTCTGTCCTCTTACTTTGCTAATGAATCAGGCTTATACTGGAGCAGTTATATTTAACATAACAGGTAATGAAGTGGATTCCATGTTATACTACATGCAGCATGACTTTTTTTTTTATCTTAAAGGAATCTTTCATACTGGGAAGGTCACTGCGATTTGGTTAATGGCACAGGTGAGCCTATTAAAGCATATTAAAACTTCAACACATTTCTTGATATTGCAAGGGAGTAATGAGATACAATATTTAAGTTAATTCCCCTGGGCTTTGAGAGTTCTGTAATCTGTATATTAAGTGTCTATATAAATATGAATGTATACATACTACTACTACTACTACACATGCATGAGTGTGTATCTATTATAATATATATATATTATACTTTATTATACATTACTGTACATTATTTTATATATAGATGAATACACACCCTCTTCAGCTAGAGTAGATGTGGAAGAGACACAAGAAAATAATCCAGCTCTCTGTTATCTTTATAGTACAATATAACTAAGATTCTTTTTCTTTGGTATAGTAGTTGAAAATTAACTGTTGTGCTAGTTTTCGCTGGGGTAGAGTTAATTTTCTTCATAGTAGCTAGTATGGGGCTGTGTTTTGGATTTGTGCTGAAAACAGTGTTGATTGATAGCATAGGGATGTTTTAGTTACTGCTGAGCAGTGCTCACACAGAGTCAAGGCCTTTTCTGCTTCTCACCGCCCCCCCCACCAGCGAGTAGGCTGGGGGTGCACAAGAAGTTGGGAGGGGACACAGCCGGGACAGCTGACCCCAACTGACCAAAGGGATATCCCATACCATATGATGTCATGCTCAGCATACAAACTAGGGGGAAGAAGGAAAGGGGGGGACATTCAGAGTGATGGCATTTGTCTTCCCAAGTAACCGTTACGCGTGATGGAGCCCTGCTTTCCTGGAGATGGCTGAACACCTGCCTGACAATGGGAAGGAGTGAATGAATTCCCTGTTTTGCTTTGCTTGTCTGCACGGCTTTTGCTTTCCCTATTAAACTGTCTTTATCTCAACCCACGAGTTTTCTCACTTCTACTCTTCCGATTCTCTCCCCCATCCCACCTGGGGGGAGTGAGCGAGCGGCTGTGTGGTGCTTAGTTGCCAGCTGGGCTTAAACCACAACATCTGTGCATTCTAGTAATGTACATTCATTTACAGTTTTGAATATTAAAATTAAAGGCACCAAAATGGACAGAAAAGATTTTTACTGAGATATGAAAAGAAATTGAGGTGGCAAGGGGGAAGGCTCTGAGAGAAGTGGTTTGGAGACCACTAGCACGTGAAAAGGGATGGAGATGTAGTTTAGTTTGGGATGAATAAATTAGAGAGAAATATTTTTGAATTTGCTTTTGGAATGCATGTGAAAACAGTTGAGTTGTTTAAGAATACATTTGTTTTCTTCTTGATGGGTGAAAGCGTTGCCATGAGGACACCAAAATTTGTTGAGCTGAGGCTGGCAGATGTCATGGTGGAGGCTTTTGTAAAAAGCTGTAGGCCTTCAGTGAGCAAGTATCAAAACAAGAAGGTTTTTGGGTTGTTTGTTTTTTTTTTTTTTTTCCTTTTCTGTGCTGCTTTCTCTGGCATAGATAATTTTCCTTATAACCCAGAGCACATGGCAAGTTATTTTGAAATATTTCAAATACATCACAAGAATCTGACTTTCAAAAAGTCTGTGAGTCAGGAAGGATTAGTTCCTTGTTGAACTATGTAATCAATTTTATACGAGGCAATATTTTCTTAGGTTCTGGGACTTTCCTTCTTTCTTATGGAGCCTGAGCCCTTTTTTCCCAGGGTCAGCTTTTTCTTTTTTCTTCTTCCACAGCTGATGGAGTAAACATACTCAGCTAACTAGACTAAGTGCTCCAGTACAGTAAAAATGTGGAGCTTTTCCTTGTTAGCAAAGGTTATCACACAGTTTACAAGAGCATTCACTGCGACTGCTCAGGAGAGACCGTGTGTTTAGAGAAGCAGCAGGTTTAAAAAGTCTTGTAAGTAAGTGTGAGAATTCCTTCTTATCTTGTAAGCTTTCACACCAAAGCACAGCATGTATAGTATAAGTAAATATCTAGATAAAAATATTAAGCCTTATTCCTGTATGGGCCTTGAAATGAGTCCATGTTTGCAAACTCTCCAACACTGCCAAGATTTAGAAATAGAGTGTGTGTCTAGGATGATCTTGGATCTTCTTTAAGAAAAAGCGCTTCTGTCAGCAGTGGGCAAGTGGCAGTATGTAATTTAGCTTTCTCGCTCTTGCCAACTAGACTCAAAGATATCACAGATGTTTTCAATCCCTTAGTTATGGCTGTTGACTAAGAAACTAAACAGAAATTGTAGCAAGAAATAACAAATGTCCTGGTTAAAGGTTTGTTACAACACCTTGTTCGGGAAAATGGCAGAGAGTCCTCTTACTTAACTCTGGATGCTTGCAATGAAGAAACTGCAGCTGAACTGGCTGTCTGTGTTCATTTTATAATGAGTGAAGAAAAAGACATCACCAAAGTGCTATTCCTCTGACCTATTTTGCATGTCTACCATGGGGTGAGATGGGTTGTGCCCTGGAAGTGCTTCCTTCTCTCCATTAGCTATAGAGAGGATCTCAGCTTACAAAGAAGAGGTCTGCTTGAGCAATCTTTGGTGTAAAAATGTTTAGTACTGATTATTAAATGGGCAGTTTTGAAGTCTAAAGGTGTGTTTCTTGTAAGCGCTGAATGCCATAACTGCAGGGGAACGAAGCATCTCTAGAAAGGTTTAGGTCTTTAGATTGCATAAACCTTGAAGCAATGGCCACAGGTATTGGGATTCATATTAAGCAGGATTGGTTTTTGCATCCTCTGTTTTTAATGGGCTTGATCATATACCTTTACATCTGTGAAAAAAACCCCAATAGCTGCCATAATTTGGCTCGCTTTCAAAAACAATACAGTCTTATCTGTGGAGTGTCTGTCACTATGCAATAACTTACATAAATATTTTCCCCATAAATAACTCACTTTGTTTACCTTTTTCACAGCTTTGTAGGAAAATAACAGCTGAGTATTCAGCTAGAAATTAATTCACGTGTTCTAAGTGGAATTGCTTTCAAGCCCTTATTTTATCTTATTCACAGATGGGGCATCATTCCCACCATTTGTTAAGAAGGATCAGATACTGCGCTTCTTCTCCTCCGATATTTGCAGGTAGGCTGGTCCCCTCCTGGTGTGCGTACACACCTGCGTGCACCACCCGAATGCTCTTTCGTTTCAGAGGGCAGCTGCAGTGGCTCTGCCTGGGCTCAGGTTGCCAAGGCAGTTCAACACAAACGTGTTGTGTTTCACCTAAACACAAGTTAATTTGTGAGCTCTGCTCATGATTCAGAGCCTGATTCTACCACTTTTATTTATCAAGTAGCAAGCTATTTATGGCCTATTTATTTCAGCCAGTTACAGATGTGTGATTCAGGAATATCTGACACTGTTGTGAGCTGTTACAGACCTAGGAAAGACATTGAGGGCCACAGGGTTCAAAGTCTTGAACTTCTAAGACCAGGACCCAGCCTATAACCTGCCTTATTTGGTCTGAGAAGGCAACTTACCCCTCCGCATAGATACAGGAGAGGCCAGTCAGGACTATCTTTGGCATTTCTGCAGAACATCATCTATGCAGAACAGGATTTACTGTCATCTACTAGATACTCAAAATTGTTTTCTCACAGGATATTTTTATGTATTTTATTTTTATATATTTACAAACAAACAAACTTGCCTAATACATCCCATAGTGATGGCTTTTCAGCCTGCTGCTTCTGCTGTGGCTATCCAGTGTCCCTGAGTTCTCCAGTGGGATCGCTGAAAGCGATGTTAAAAGACTTAAAGTGCACCACAGTGTGTTTACTTTGGGAGGTTCGATCCCTTTATTTATTTTGCTGCCTAGAAACAGCTGCTTCCTTTTAACTAGGTTTAAAGTGAGCCGTTTGCTTTGCAGACTGTTTGTTTTTAAAGATCGACATTTTTACATGAGTTTAAAATTCTTTTTTTTGTGAAGTAATTGTATCCTCAAAGTGGAAAGCATTTCATAAGTCATGGAAAAGGGAATTCTATGCAGAGGAGAAATGATAAAATTCTTTGGATCGATTGCACACAGTTTGAGAGATCCCTCTGGCCATTTAATTCTCTCAATTAATGAACAATGAAGAAGGACAGTAAGAATTGCCCAAAGGTCATGCTGAAATGGGGTCATGGAAAATGGTTCTGTCCATGTTGCAAAACCCAGAAGCATTCTTTTGTTTGCCTGAAATACAAAGTGTTGCTGCCCTGGTTACATTACTGTGTAACAACCATATCTCTGTATCAGTTGATAATGTATCAGCAGAAAGAAGCTTAAGCGGTATTCTGATTCATGTGCAATGGAATAAGGTTATATGCAGAATGTTGCCTGCATAGTAAAGCTTAGATTAGTATCATCAGGTCAGCAAAAACCTATAGCAGAGCTGATTTATGCTGATAAGTATCTCTACTGTAGTCCAAAAACTTTCAAAATTTTGTAATAACAGTCAGTGTAGAAATGTGTAGAGAAAAGAGCTCTTAATTAATTTGCTAGCTTTGTGTATATTGTTTATTAGTAGTATTAGTATTTTTGTCTGTCTTTTTGCTTATTGTCATGCTTACCTCTGAGCTTGTACATCCCTTTGTGAAAGTGTGGAATATTCTCCATTACAGAGGAACACACCTACAAACTGCTGAACAGTGTGAAGGGAGCCCACACATCTGGAGTACTCTCTTTTAAGAGAGAGATAGCTGGGGGATCCTTAAGGAGTATTGCCATGAATTCAGATTTTTAATCCAAATGACTGAAACACGTTTCTCCTCTTATATTCAGATCGATCTATGGCATTTTCCAGGGCAAGCAGGATGTGAAGGGAATCTCACTCTATCGTTTCACAGTTCCTCGTGAAGCATTTGCATCGCCTGCTGAAGTCAGAGATAATTATTGCTTCTGCACAGATGAAGTCATATCAAAGAACTGCACATTAGCTGGAGTCCTAGACATTAGTGCCTGCAAAGCAGGTATAGTAGTGACACTGTACTGCCAAACAAGCCATTTAACTGGGGAGAAAGCATGTGTACTGTAGCTGAGGTGTTGCTCTAAGATCCAGGATGTTTGTGTTTGTCTGTGAATTCTTCCACAGATTGCCTGTGAGACCTTTCACTTTTCTGTAGCCTCATTTCCCAAAATGAGGACTATAATATTTCTGTATTTTGCATAGTGTTATGCAAAATCGTGATACTAC
Organism: Gavia stellata; assembly: GCF_030936135.1. Taxonomy (NCBI): domain Eukaryota; kingdom Metazoa; phylum Chordata; class Aves; order Gaviiformes; family Gaviidae; genus Gavia; species Gavia stellata. The sequence continues at coordinate 12,372,201 of NC_082597.1, read as the reverse complement.
AGATTGTATACTGAAGCTGCAGGAATGCACGTATAGAAAGGAAAGAAGGGGATTCTATAGGCACTGTATAAAAGCCAGAGATAGTCACAGTCCTTGTATTTGTGATAATTCACACACGCTCTGTGTGTGTGTGTGTGTGTGTGTGTATACAACTATATACACATGCAGAGTTGAGAGACACTGTTGGCTAAGGTTAGCATTGGCTTAATAAGACAAATATATGCAGAATCTGCGTTTGGTGCAGAGTGGACAGCATGGGTTCCCTTCAGGCTTGCTTTCTCCTGAAACAAGATCATGAGGCGAGTGGGGGAAACAGTGACAGTCAGGTCCTCACCTCAGCATGAAACTGGGAGCACTGACAGCTCCACAGTGTGGACACAGACAAGCAGGATTTATAACTACAAGTTATTTCACTATGCAAATTTTCCTAATGACAGCAGAATCACAGAAATGCTCAAATTTTTTTCTGGGGAGTGGGACTATTAACATTTTTATCAGGATTGTTTGTCTATGTAAAAAAATATGTTTGCATGGCAAATGGCCTCAGAAGATGAACACTGAAACAAGGCTTAATGATTCAAGTGAGTTTTTTTCAAACAGGAAGACCGGTATTTATCTCTCTTCCACATTTTCTTCATGCAAGTGATTCTATATTGCATGATGTTGAAGGCCTGAGCCCAAATGAGAAGGAGCATGAGACGTTTCTAGACGTAGAGCCTGTAAGTCTAAATATTTGAAAATTGTAACTCAGTAAACTTGTAATGTTTAAATTTAATTGTAGTAGAGTAGGCCTTTTACCAGAGTGACCAGCAGAAGATACAATATTTTCATGCTTGCTTTTGCAAGATCTGCTCACAAAGGTGTTATGGTTTTCACAGGGGAAATTTAGAGCAGAACTTTGTCTCATTCTGACCTTCAAAGTCTGGAAACAAGTTTTGATTTTTCCTTATTGGGAATGTGGGATTAAACAGGTTCTGCAAACTGTGAAGTATGCTATAGCTTTTCTATGACCTTCAAGTACTTTGAGAAAATTCTTTTCTATGAAAGTTCTTCTGTTCCCTCTATACTTAATTTTTTTCATTTTCTACAACTACCCATTTTTGTATAATTACTATCTCAATGGAAATTAAATAAATATAGATGAGTTTATTTCCAAGAACATTGCTAGAAGTCTGAACAGACTAGTCTAGAACAGTCTTTGTGACTCAATTGTCCAACAGATCTCCCAAACTGAATGAATTTATTACAGCTCTGATTTTGATTGCAACCAATTTTACCTATACTTCTCTTCCAGTGATTCAGATTCTTCAGTGTATTTACCAAAGTTTTCTGAATTGTGTGATGAATTATAAGGTTTCAAAATTTTATTTTGCTCTATATTTGGATGAAAAAATAAAATTCAGGATTTTTCATTAAAATATTTTTAGTCATATAATTTGACAGTTATGTAACTTCAGTGAGGATGTTTACAGTTAAATCTTTGTTTCACCTTACTTGGAATAGCCACATCAAACAGAATTTCCTAAATCTGATATGAAATTTTCAAGGATCACACCCTGTCTTGTTTTTGTTGAGGACAGAGGGGAAAAGATGGACATGAAGAAAAGATCTGACCTTCGTTTTGATCTGTTTGTTCTGATATGAAATGTTTGTTTTCGTCCCTATGCAAGTTAAACATCCTTCTTATTGAAAAAGAAAATTTAGCTGATTTGTGGTGGGAAAAAAACCTGAAAACATATCTTTGTATGAAACATTTCATGACTGATTTAGTATTGTTAACCTTTTTTTTTGCCTTCAGTTTTAATTGCAAATTACAAAAGCAACTATGGTAAAGCCACAAAATGAGAACTTCTATGAGAAATGAGAGACCCTTAGAAACATTAAAATTTCATAAAAATGGAAACGTTCAAAACATGAGGATAAGATAATACCAAAGTGCTTTTTGACACAGTCAATATTCTAGACTTAGGCATCTAATTAAAAAATTTAATTTAATGTGGGTTTTTTTCCCTGGTTTTAGATCACTGGTTTTACACTACAGTTTGCAAAAAGGCTGCAAGTAAACCTCCTTGTGAAGCCTGCACCAAAAATTGAGTAAGTACTACTTCATTATTTTGTTTTTAAAGACTTTCTTCAAGATAGCTGATTGGTCTACAAGAGTTTCAGTAGAAATGGCCAGGAAAAGAAGGAATAAAAATACTTTCCGAAAGCCTTTTTGTCTTTCTTGCGAAAACTTCAGTCATGACTCTTCAGAGAACATAAATTTCAGCAAAAGAGCAAACTTTCTTGAGCAAGGCACTGCCCAAGTATTTTAACACACATTTGATTTCCCCACAGAAGCTTACAAGGCAACATGTTCTTAAAAATAACATACTTACAAAACCCAAATGGGGGCCATGAGGGTGAAATAGAAGGCAAAATGTATTTTCTGTAACAAATCCAATGAGAGAGAGAATTTATGTATGCTCTGTCACTAGATGGATTTTATCACAAGGGTTGATTGGTGTCTCTAGCTGTTTCTTTCCTCCTCATTGGCCCAAATGTACATGTACAGACGTGCGTTTTGGGATCCTGTACATCTGGCAGGTGAACACCACACAGATCTTCAGACCCTCCCACCAACACCTAACTGTGTCCAGCCTTTCTTCTTTCTGACTACCCACATATGGAAGACTAGACAGAAAGAGATGGTCGCCCGATATGTAAAATGGCTGTTATTAATTGTAGGCTTATTTTTTTTCAGTTCAAAACTATACTAAAAAGGTACATCTGGAATGTAGAAATGTAGTTAGAGGAGACAAAAAATGTTTATCTAGAGACTGGGCTTATGCACCAAACTGAAGGTAACATGCTGTACCTATTTTCTCATTTCAGAGCTTTATCAAAAGTTCAAAAACCTTATATTTTTCCTCTTCTTTGGCTAAATGAGGTTAGTATATTTTCTGTCTATTAATCTTCACTGTTTAAAAAAAAAAAAAAGAAAAAACCCCATGACCTAGCTTTTTCAGTCTTGGTGCCCTGAAATTGGGCAATTAAACTCATGCTGTTATTTGCACGCACCAAGAATATATTCAGCAAGTGAGGACTTGCATACTTACCTTTCACTGACATTTTCTTGCACTGTTTCAGTCTGCTGTTATTGGGGATGCGAAAGCAGAAATGTTCAGAAATAAAGTCACCGGTCGGGTCCAGATGCTGAGTGTGCTGCAGATGGTGTTAATGATCGCAGGTTCTGTGCTGTTCCTCGCATTCATGGGTTCCTATTTCATATGCAGATCAAAGAAATTAAAATAAGTAAGTAAGCACTAAGGGCTCAGTCCTCAGCAGTAGCTTTTCCTCAGGGTTTCAAGAAGTTCAAGATCATTACCTATTTAGCTATTCTTATTTTTTAAGTGCTAGTAAATTCAGCATTTGTTCTGTGGGAAATCATCCAGATAATTTAGTTAATGTTTTCAAATTCTCTTCCCAGCCTTAATCTTTCAGGATGCTCTTAACACACCCAGGAGAGGGTATTGGGAACTATATCAGAAGACAAACATTTTTTTAATTCCAAAACACAACATGATTGCTATGAGTTTATGAAAACAGACATTTTATCCAAGACTGCTAAACTGTTCAGAAGTGCCCTCTAGTACTTCTCTGGGAGAGTGGCCACACAGCTGCAGATTCCCGTGCTCTTCCAGGACATATCCCTGTCTGGGGTTCAGAGAACCCACTGTAAATGACATTTTTTATAGAGTGTTGGATAGGGTTTCTCAGTTCTTTCTCTTAGTCATGCATTGCTGTCATGTTAGCCTAAACATCTCCTGAACAAAACTAGCCCACTAAGACTACATATACTCCCATCATGGGTAGAATGACCAAGTGGTAGATTAATGCACTGACATCTAGGGAAACAAACACATTTTTGAGTGATTTAAAAGAAGTGCAGAGACATGAATGTTATGGTGAAAAGTATGCTGTAGTAAAGAGACATTTTTAAGACAAAGACTTACCTCATCACATGCTGAATTCTGATTTTATTTCACTACAGGTAACAAAAGACTTCAGAGGTGGACAATGTTTAATTGAAATTTCAGCCAAGCAGCATGTTAAAATTCAGAGACAAAAGGTATGATTCAAGGCACAGTCAGTCTACATGCTATGGAATTCAACATGCTTTTCCATTTTGAGAAGACCAACTCACTAACCCAAATAAGCTGATCTTTCCAAAGGTCCACACTTTGGACAACACTGAAGAGGCCAGCATGGAAACTATGCTTTCAAATAACTTTGATTATTGAACCTTGTTACAAATTTTAAATGACATTCAAGCAGACTGAAGTTGAGAGGCAGTTGGATTTTAGTTCACCTTCTGCCATTTATGCAACTTGCTATTTTTTTTCTTCTGGGATTTGCAAGACAAATGAAAGCCATTTGCTGGTGTTCTGTCTCTGAGCGCAGGCTGGGAATGACAACACCTTTGAGCTCATGCTGTGCTCTAGATGCTCTCATTGCAATATTTCTTTCTGTTCCTTCAAGGAATAGAAGCTGCTGCAATAGAACTGCTCTCTGTCCTCTATTCAGGGATGTGAATTGCATTGAATGTGAAGTTTATTATGTAAAGTTACTAACTGTAATACATGAAGTTAATAAAAGACTTACTAAAATACGTGGTTTATACATTTTATATGGAGATGGCCCATAGACACACCACAGTCATTCATATGTTGATGGTGCTCATCAACATTTGGCTCCACAGCTGTTTAGCAATCTGAGCTACTCCCTAACTCCCAACCTGCTCCACTGCTCTTAACTGTTGCATCCTGTGTGCTTTTCTTTCTGGCTGTTGCGTGAAGACCAGCCTCTGCTCTGCCCTAAGCTCACTTTGCCCAAGGCCTCCCTTAGGGAATGATCTCATATGTCACCTTTAGGGTCAAGAGAAAATATTCCAGAATGCTCCAGATACAGGAAGGACTGAGATAATGATTATGATCAAACAAACATCAGAGGGTTCCACTTTCTTGCTATAGAAGAACAAAAATGAAAACAGGTAGCCCCAATTCTTTACTGATAAACCATCTGCTACAATGAAATTTGTGCAACCATTTGTTTAATGAGGTGCATCAGCCTGTAGACAGGTAGCAAACATTGCCACCTGCTTAAATGGTTTACTTTTTCATTTGATCTGAATGCCATACCTTAGAAATGAAAGTCAATGGGCAGATAGTGAGTGTTGTGGGGTCTCTCCTTTTCCCATGGACTCACTGAATTCAGAACAAGAGCCTAAGTTCAGCATTTTCAAAGATGACTTCTTGGACCTTTTGTCCCCTTAAGTAAGAGCTGCAAAGAAAAAGAAAGATCAAAAAACGACCAGCCTCTCAAAGCCTGGTGTTTGGAAATAGTGCTGCAATGGACTTTAAACCAGAAAGATTTATGTTGCTAGTAAAGGACAATATCTTTCACCAGGTACCTTTAGGAAGATGTTTTCTCCCTTCGGAAATAAAGGGAAAAACCCAACAGACTAAAATGCTTTTGTTTTAATCCCATGTTCCTTGTGGACAAAGTTATGTAGCTATCAACAGAGCTGATGAATCACAGAAATCCCAAGACATTATTCTTGAAGGCAAGGTCTGTCTGGTACATGGCCACATTCTTTTTCCAGCCGTGAGCTGGAAATGCAAAGTAACAGGGCAGGAGATGTGAAGGAGGCATGGCACTCAAGGGAACCTCTGCTCTCACTTAGAGAGCCAATGCATTTGATTACTCACGGTGCTTGCTAGTCAGTGAAAAATAAGAACTTTCTCTCATCTCTATATTATTGCTGGTGTCATATGTGATGCTCTGTTCTCATATTAGTCTGGGGACAGTCTGACACAATTGAAGACATCCCTAGAGTCCTATGGCCTGGTCAAAAAAGTATGAGGACCACTAAAGTCATTAAGTCACCTTCTCCTCTGGAACATGCACAGCTCTGCTGTGGTTCAAGATCTGACACTACATTTTTATAATAAAACTAGTCTTTTGTACCAGAATCTAAAAGTGAGATCTTTTCACCAAAGGAACAACAGCAGTCTCCTGTTGTTTTTGATACACTAGCATTTCAGCTTCATTTTCTTTGGCTTCAAGTCCATTGTCAGCAAGTCAGTGTTTGCTCTACTAGCATTGTTTAGACCTATGTGGTGCTCCAGCAGCAGTGATCCAGCGAGTCAGGCCATGATTTTAAATGTCTCAGGGCCCAATTTTGCATGCACACAAATACTTTTTTTCGTATGTATAATCTCATTGATCTCAATGCAGGTTTGGACTTTTAAACTATGTTCAGCACCTAGTCTGCACTTGAATTATAATTAGTAATTATTTTGTCCAAAGCATTGGTTACAGTTATTGTTAATTCATGTTATTAAGGCTAATGTTAAGTATTTACATTTGTTCAAACAGTGCAGGATAAACATTTATTAGAAATGTAAATGAACTCAATACAAATAAAATAAAGCTCAAACGCTTCTTTCTGAGATACGTCTAATTGTAAATAAAGTCTTCTGTGTTGGATAATGACCTCCTTGTGTTTCTTTTCTTGGTGTTTTGGGTGTGTTTGCTTTTCGTAGAGATTGATTTTATAAACTGATGAATAAGCGAACTTATGGCTAACCTTGTTATGTCATCGTATTCTGGCACATCACAGCTGCTTAGAAGTGCATATCACTTTTCCTTTTGCTACATGATATATTATGAATACCAGTGACATACAAAATTTATGCTCTGGATTACAAATAGGAGGAGACTTTGTGGGCAGAGCTGAGCACCAGCATGTCTAAACCGAAGCAATTCTAAAAAAATTCCAGGAAACTAAGCTCAGGAAGAGACCTGCTTTCAACTCTGTTGAGCTGGAGATGTTGGCAGGATGGTGTTAGCACATCCCGCAGCATATTACAACATCCTTTGCTGGCTCTGCCGGCCCGGCAGGTCGGGTGGGAGGGGAGCCCGACTACGCTCAGGCCTCATGTTCCCCGCTCACCCCAGGTCCTTACTGGTGAAAATCACTGATGAAAATCAGATCTGACCCAAGATCTAACAGCCCACATACTTACACCCCAGAGCAGGTGTGACAGCACTTGATCGCTAACTGTAATTATGCTTTCAAAGGCTTTCTTAAAACCTGTTCTTCCCACCTAGGCTACCAATGTCTGTTAAGGTAATGTAAACATGCTACTACACCCTGAAAAAGAAAGAAAACTGATGTTTTCTGTGTTCTTTAACTGTGAAACTAGGCAAGGGTTTGTTTTATTCATGGGTGTACACATCAACAGTATTTAAAAAAAATAATAAATTTAATAGCTAATAAAATAGTTTACAGCTTTTTTTTCAGTAGCCCTATAAACCCAAAAACCAAAGAAGCAAATGACTCACACTTACCAAATGCAAACTGCATTTACAAATAAATGCTATTGATTTTCTATTCTCTGTCCCCTCTTTGCATACCTGATATCCCTGATGCTCTGTGGTCGCACCCTCTCCCAGCAGTACCCAACGGAGCCAGGGATTTAAAGCCCACCCAGCCAGTGCCAGGCTGGGACCTTTCTCAGCTCTACTGTGTAAGAAAAGAAACTAAACGCTTTGCAGTAGGCGCCACCCAAAGGGCATACAGTTTTTCACAACTTCTGCTTCATTTCAGCATAGGCAGTAAAAAATAATGCTGGCTAAAATTCATTCTTGCTTCCTCTGCCAGCTGACATCACCAGAAATAATTACATCACTTTAAAAGGAGTGTGAGAAAAAACACATCCCATGTGTGTGTTGAATGACAGATTGTCAGATGCAGCACTAAGACAGAAATTTTGATGCCAATTAATATTCTAGAGTGTTTTGCTAAGGCCAGGGTTTCCCCTGAGTTCTGTGAATTGGTGTTCTATGAAATAAGTGCTTGATGTAACCAGGCACACCCATATTTTTCAAGACTCTATTTCTTGTCCAGCATCACTTGTGTAACACCAAGCATTTGTGGACAAATCAGGACTTACATATAGACATGTGTGTGGTCTTTTATGTGACTTAGGTTTTGACTGCACCTTAAACACATTTGCCATTTCAGCCCTACTAGAATATTTGTATGTAGGACTGGGAAAGTGGCATTTTTTGCGGGATCATCACCCGCTTTGCTGAAAGGATGTACATATGTGTTTCCTGCGTAAGATCATTTGGCACTTAGTACAATCCTGAAGGAGCCATATCTGATAGATGTACACAATGTTTCTAGCAGTAAAAATAAGTTAAGGACTAGAAGAATCAGCCAGAATGTATAATATGTGGGTTCCAAACGCTCCTATTTTTATGTGAATCCATTTAGATTACACTGATTCACATGAAGAGAGTATACTACAATTCAGGTTATTCCTTCAAATGAAGCTAAAGTCCTGGAGGAAGATGATTGCTAATCCACAAAGATGAAGGAAATCTTGGCTCTACTTTGGATACTGGTTGAGAGACAGAGGACCCTTTTTATGCTGGTTTTAATTCTTACTGGGTTAAAGCCAGAAGTTGTCAGAAAATCAAGGTCCAGAAACTCTTGATCTCCCTTTCTAAGCAGGTGCAGGAACTGTAACACAAATGCTAAATGCATCTTCTCCTTGAGGAAAGATGGATCACATTTTGGAGTTTAGATGATCTATTTCTTAGCATGCCAGCTTTTATGAATCCAGGTGAAGAGCCAGATTTTACCCTGTGTTTCACCTGAATTCCTTCCTGGGGCCAAGCACCGCTTAGGCATTGCAGCACCAACTATCAAAACATTTAAGTACTTCTGTTTAATGCTGCTCTGACCCCAAAGGGGCTGCTCTGTCTGGAATACCTGAGTGAAGAGGCTGGAGGTCCCTGATGCCTGGTCAAGTTTTACAAAAAGATGAAGAAAGGCAAGTTTGCACAGATGGTTTAGCATGGCAATGCCTCATACCCCTGTGGAAAACTTTCAAGAGTGTATTTATTTCAAAGTCACCTGCTAAGAGTGCCAGTCCTGCAATCTGTGCTTCATGGCTTCACGAATATGACAGTGCTCAGTGGCCTTGGCTGCAGTGGTAGAGGGCAGATCAGACCACATCAAAGCCTCCCAGATAGCAGGCGATAGCTGTTATTCAGTAATATCTAATATCTGTTTATTCACTAATAGCTGAAAATTGAATCTTATTAAAATTCTCCCATTTGACTGAGGCAGAACAAGTCAAACAGATAAGTTTAAATAAATCGTGGTGATACTACTTTAAAGTAATACATTTGACTTTGAATTTCAACCTCTTTGATGTGGCATACACAGGAGACAGTTTAAGCAACTATCTCTGATCAATCAGATCTGAGCTGAGACCTGTTAAATGTTTTTATGAATGTTTAAATCTTTGACAAGTGGTTAAATTCACCTATTTAGTCTTCATCTGAAAGAGACCAGATGTTTTCACTATTGCACAAAGGATGATGAAATAGGTTTACAGACACAAAGATTTATTTGTGGGCTCTGTAACTCATGGTATACAACAACTGTAACAGTAACTCTTCCATTTGGGCAAAACAAAACCCAGACTAATATACAAGGGAAGGAAGGGGAAAACAGAAGGGAAAAAAAAGAAGGAATGTGCTCCCAAGTGGACAACCTGGATGAGAAGTGACAAGGGTCCCTCCAGATGAACATCCTCTTCAGGGCACCTTCTGCAGTGAAGCATTTGCCTTCAAATACCATTTTCAAAGTAACTGCAGTTACATCTTGATCTCGCCATTACTTTCCCTCCTTCTTTGCCCTAATAGGGTTGACTGACTGTCGTGGTTTAACCCCATCCAACAACTAAGCACCACACAGCCGCTCACTCACTCCACCCCCAGTGGGATCGGGGAGAGAATCGAGGAAAAGGTAAAACTCATGGGTTGAGACAAAAAAAAAAAAAAAAAAAGGATAGAAAAGGAGGAAAATAATAATAATGACAAAAGAATATACAAAACAAGTGATGCACAATGCAATAGCTCACCACCCGCTGACCGATGCCCAGCCAGTTCCTGAGCAGCGGTCACGCCCCCCCAGTGAACTCTGCCCATTTTTTTTTGTTCAGCATGACGTCATATGATATGGAATATCCCTTTGGCCAGTTTGGGTCAGCTGTCCTGGTTGTGTCCCCTCCCAGCTTCTTGTGCACTTCCAGCCTCCTCGCTGGCAGAGCAGTATGAGAAGCTGAAAAGTCCTTGACTTAGTGTAAGCACTGCTCAGCAAGAACTAAAACATCAGTGTGTTATCAACATTATTCTCATCCTAAATTCAAAACACAGTACTATACCAGCTACTAGAAAGAAAATTGACTCCATCCCGGCTGAAACCAAGACAATATCCACCCCTTATTCCATACCATTGACATCATGCCCAGGTCCCACACTTTCCAACACATCCCTATTAATCACCACCACCTTTCCTGTCTTTTGATATATACACACAGATATCATCTCCTCAACCTATGTGCCATCCCTCTAAAACGTCCATTGAATTCATTTAGTCCATGACTTTGGCCTCCATCTGTTATAACAGTCCTTCAGGGCAGGAGAGATGGTGTGTGGTGTTGGATTGTTGCATGTTGAAGCCAGTTCTGGTTTCATCACTGCTGTGCTTCTCTGGTTCTATCATGGCTGTACTTTGCTTGGTTTCATCAAAATTCATTCTTCATTAATTTGGGTGATTCTTCCTGTAATACCATTGATATGGCATATAGCAACCATAGTAGTGATGACATACAGCATTATATAGCAATTAACATCATACAACTCAAATCATTGGCTATTCTCACTCAAAAGTTGCACCATGGTAGGTTTAGACTGGATATTAGGAAAAATTTCTTTACTGAGAGATTGGTGAAACACTGGAACAGGCTGCCCAGGGAAGTGGTGGAGTCACCATCATTGGAGGTGTTCAAAAAAACATGTAGAGGTGGCATTGTGGGACATGGTTTAGTGGGCACGGCGGTGTTGGGTTGATGGTTGGACTTGATGATCTTACAGGTCTTTCCCAACCTTAGTGATTCTGGGATTCCTTTTGGGTCCTTGAAATACCCTCTGCTGAAGCAGTCTATGCCAAGGATGCACGGAGCCTCTGGGCCAGTCACAATGGGGTGCTTTTGCCACTCATTCACAGTTAGGCTCATTTCGGCCTCCAGTACAGTTAGCTGTTGGGATCCCCCTGTCACTCCAGAAACACAGATGGGTTCTGCCCCTTTATAGCTTGATGGCATTAGAGTACACTGTACACCGGTGACCACTAAAGCTTTGTACTCCTGTGGGTCTGATGTGACAGGCCATCGAATCCACACCATCCAATAAACCCAGTTGTTCCCTTCCTCCACCTGGCTGGAGGCAGGGCCCCTCGACTCCTGGTCACAGTATTAATTGCTCACTTCTTGTAGATATGAATCAGAAGACCCTTTATTAAGATCGGAAGTAAGATCAGCTCTTCTATGCTGTCTGGGGAACTGCCTACTGGAAACTGGAGCAGTAATTTTCCTGGAAGAACAGGGTGGCCTGTGGTGTGTGCACACTATATCCTTTCTTGAGCAGAGGAACGCATACTCCTAATAGCTGAGATACTAGTCCACACAGGTGGGGAGTAGGGCATATCCTCTTTGAATTGCTGGAACTCCTGGGACAATTTCTCCACAGCCGAGACTCAGGCCCATAGGGAGGAAGAGAGACTTTCTTCGTATTGCCGGAGTTGGCCAGCCAATTCATCCACTATTTGTCCCTCTCCATCTTTCCAGGTCATTACAGCCAATGAGTTGGCATATGACAATGGTGCACTCCATACAAACTTCTGCCACATGGGTTGTGTGCACTTAACTTCATCTGGATCTTTGGATAACTGCTTATTGCTCAGATCATCATAAATCACCTCCAGCATGGCTAAGTCCCTCAGGTACTGGATACCTCTCTCCATGGTGGCCCACTTGCCTGGGTGACATGTAACATCTTCCTTGAAGGGATACCTTTCCTTTATGCCTGACAGGAGTCACCTCTAGACAATGAGGGCTTGTGCCCCTTTTCCAGTCACTTTGTCAATGCTCCCTTCCCTAGAAAGGGATCCCAACTGCTTGGCTTCCTTACCCTCTAATTCCAGGCTTCTGGCCCCATTATCCCAGCATCAAAGCAGCCAGATGACAATGTGCTTGCCTGGACAATGGCTGAAATCTTTTTGCATATCTCGCAGCTCACTCAGGGATAGGGATTGGATGGTTACCGCCTCGTTCATGAGTTCTGCCTCTTGGTCCTCCTCTTCTTGTGATGGCCCTACTTTGGAGTAACCTGTCTCACCCACTTATTCCTCCTTCCCCTTCTTAGTGGAGTTTCTTCCCTTACTGAACGAGCTGACTTTCGCATCCAATATTTCTTCTTGTGTATGGGGGTGACTGATACCGGCACGGGTTGGTTCTCTGGTTCAGCTGCAGTGCCTGTTGCCGGGGTTGGAGTAGCCGCAGTGCCTGTCGTGGGGGTTGGAGTAGCCACATTGCCTGTTGTTTTGTCGTCAGATCCAGAGAACTTCTCTTCCCCTTGAGGGTACTTTGAGGCTACCGAACAGTGTTGAACAGGGCTCAGTAGGTATGGGCCAGGCCCCAGCACATTGCAGTGATTTCTGTCTCTCTGGAATTGCCGGGGTGACAGCATACTTTCTCCAAAAGTTTTACTAGTTTTTCAGGATTATGCACACGTTCAGGGGTAAAGTTCCAAAACATTGGAGGTGCCAATGTTTAAGGTTAGTTGCTTAACCTTAAACAAGATGTGAAACACATGACGTAGCAATAGGAACATGTTGGTCTGAACATCCCAAGGATATTCAAAATTCTCAAGAGCCTGGAGGAGAACGGGAAGGGGAAGGAGTGGGGGAAGTGTCCCCCCCCTTGCTTCCCCCATAAACTGGCTCTCCCAGGAGAAAAGGTAAAGACTGTAATTATTAATAGTTTCCAAGAGATGGTTCCCAAAGTATGGAGATGACAGCAATGCTGAGTACAAATACCAGATTAGTCTCATGACCAGTAATTTTATCATTTCATAAGCCAGTGTTACATGGTACAGCAATATGATAACCTTAATCCAGCCCCCAGAGGTGATAAACAACACAACAGGGAACATACACAGCAAGTAAGGTGTTACATAACACAACTCTGAGAACAAGCACAACAACTCTGAGAGCAAATAAATCAACATTGTGACAAGCGACTATTAACCTAATAATAAATGCTTATAACAAATTTGTTTTAACACGCTCTGGCCAGAGCTGTCGTTATCTCAACCCTTCGAGCCCCACACTGGGCGCCAAAAAAGGACTCCTGTGGTTCAACCCCATCCAGCAACTGAGCACCACACGCTGACGAGCCTTCCAGCCTCCACGCTGAAAAGTCCTTGACTTAGTGTAAACACTGCTCAGCAACAACTAAAACATCAGTGTGTTATCAACAGTATTCTCATCCTAAATCCAAAACACGGTACTATACCAGCTACTAGAAAGAAAATTAACTCCATCCCAACTGAAATCAGGACACTGACACATGCTTCAATCAAGAACAGCTCTAGCTGGCTGCTGAGCCTTGTGTGTATACCTTACTGGGAAATGTTAACTGTCTGTCTGAACAACTCTTATCTACTATGCTCTACTTGCTCCCTAATATATGGCTTTAAAGTAAAAATTATTAAGTGGGCAATGAAATGTAGAGGGAGGAAGGAAGGGCGACTCACATGGCGAAGGCAATGACTTTTGGCAGAACCCAGCTGAACAGCCATAACAGCAATTTCTGAGTGCCCCCATGCAAGGCAATGAGGATAAGAGCACTCTGGAAGACCAGGTCAGGGAGAACAGCTGCAGATGCAGGTAGGGGTGGGCAGGCGGATGGTGATAAAGTGAAAGGCAGGCTGCAGTGTTCCACCAGAAGGACTAAAAGGATGAACACAGCAGGCCCTGGGCATTGCACAGGTTGGGGCACCAGTAATATCATCTCACTAGTGAGTTTGTTGCCCACCAGCCACCAAACTGTTCACTGCTGGTACCCTGCCAAGTGTGGGTGTGTGCCATACACACATGCAAGCAAACCAGGGAAAGCAGGAACGCTGTGACCAGTCTCAGTTGCCAAACTGTAGAAATGCAATATATCTCAGGACATATAATTTTTTTATTAGCAGCTAGTTTAGGAAGGCCTGGGTCTCCCATAGAGTCCATATCATACCACTCGTGCCTCATGGATATCTCAAATATCCCAGAGCAGGTCACGTGAGAAGTTTTGCTACATCATTCTATCATCTCTTTCCATAGCTGCATTTTTCAGGACTGGGCTCTTTAACACAGTTGCTGGGCTGAAAACAAGGCAGAAAGAGAGGTAATGAGTGCAGGAGGCCACAAAAGTCACGCAGGAGGCTCGTCACCAAGACTTTTTGGCTAGCTTTGGCAGAGACCCTCTGTGACAGCTGGGCTTTGCATCTCCCCATCTCAGGTACCCAATCCTCCCTTGCTGAGCAGCTGAGTTACCTTATTTATAGATATGGGACTAAATACTCAAAACTTAAATCCTTTGCTGTTCTTGCTTCACACCTGAGCTCTTTTATGGAACCTCCCCTAAAGCTCTTTGTAGACAGAAGAGAGAAATGAATGAAAAGAATATCCAGCTAAATAATTCAGGAGCAAATTTGTATTAACTCCTCTTGCTAATCTCTTCTAAGATTTTTCTACAGCCACTTCTTGGATGTTCCAAAGTAGCGTTTAGGAAGAAATGCCCTCTTGCAGTCTGAAATGTCATGTTTAGGTATAAAAATGTATATTTTACAGTTTTGACAATATTGAATTTTTTGCTCCACATGCACCCATGCAGCAAAACTTGGGAATGAAACACACCTGCCAGAAGTTGCAGAGATCAATGCTTTGCAACTCATTGCATCACTGTTCGCAGTGTAGGGATAATGCGCAAACTATGGAGCAATCCCAAAGGCAAACAGTGAATAATTTTGAATGAGAAATGAGAGTTACCTATTTGCATTCTATTTGCAAGCAAATACTCAGCTGAAAGAGGAAACACTGTGCAAGGCTTACCTTCAGCATGTCCTTTCTGTATTTACAGGGGGCACACAGAGCTCTTCCCTGGGTTCTCCTACACCCAGAAAAGGAAAATGCAAGGGGTGAGAGCTTCAAATTTCTCTTGCTGTTCCCTCACAACATTGATTCTTGCTGCTTTAGAAAAGGCGGGATGAGACTGGAGATTTCTGTTAAGAATTTCCTGCTGCCATGACATAATAACCCTCCAGCTGAACATTTTTGAAAACCCTCCTTACTTTTATACATGTTTAGTGCTGTGCGTCTTAACTTCCAGGCCTTGCCATGCAGTTTCTGCGATGCACACTAGATGGCAATGCAATATCTAGGCTGACAGTCCCAAGTTCTCCAAATCTGTCCAGGGCGCTTCACCCTGCACCAGGGTTTGGGTGGATACACTTGGACATAGTCAGACTTCAGCTGAGGCCCCTTTTTTGCATTAATCTGGAGCATAAAATAAGCATTGCATCACCACCTCACACAGCTTGGTAGTGTTGCAACCGTTACCTAATTAGTTCATGTACGTTGGTGTTCGGCTTCCACAGGAAATAGGTAATATAGAGAATAGTTTTTTACAAAATTGCCTTTCAGCCTGTGAAGAAATGGTGAAATATTTGAACTCAGAGAGATCACACACTCTCAGGCCTGCGAACAATGTAAAAGGTGCTCCAGTTGTTGTTTGCCAGCTGAGCTGCTGCAGACCCTCGTGCCTGCTCAGAGAGCCATGAAGAACATGAGAAAGTATGCAAGACCTTCACGCTCAGCAAACCGAATTGCTGCCCCTCACCATACCGTCAGAGCACAACTCCCACTTTTGAAGACTCCGCCTTTGCAATATCCCCAGAAAACTCACCTTCTCTGATTCTCTCTGCTTCCTGCAACTATGAGGATGTCTGACCATGACCTGCTTGAGAATTTGAGCTCAGTTTTACTTACAATGCAGACATGTCTAGAAGTGGCTCTGTATGTATTTGTGTAATTTTGTATTTAAAACATTTTCTTAAATTTGTTTACAGCATCCCTCCCAGATTTCAGATAATACCTAGGTGAAAGCACTTCTCGTAACACTCAAGACACTCTTTACAATGGTCGATCGGTTTCTTTTTCAAAATCAAGCAGCTTGAAGTATCTGGACAGAGTCAGAACTTGACTCTAAGTTATTCCTCAGAGAAATAAGGACCAAGATGTTACATCAGAAGTTATCTGTGTTGCTAAACAGACAAGGTGCCAAATGCTGGGATTGTTCAAGTTTCCCTCTTCGTTTCTATTTGCAACATGCATGTGTGGATGTTCTGAAGATGCGGTTTCTGTTGACTGGCTACATTTGGTATGAGAAGGATATTGGTGTAAGTGTGTCCAGTCGTCACTGTATGTTATGGAAGTTTCTAGTAACAATTTTAGGATGAGGACTTAATCCTAAATTTTACAGTCATTTTGTATAAAATCTCTCTTATGTTCTTTTCATATATTTAATTACCAAATTGTACCTTTCATATATTTTAAATAAGAAATCTCTACCTTTGACTACTGACTGCAATTATTTTTTGGCACACCTGCCTTTCGCTGAAGAAAAATGAGTTTTAAATAGCTTTACCCATACCAACTGAACTTGGCATGGAGGTGATCCTGCGGGAAGCTGGTACTGTAGTGAAGGCTTTTGTGTTGTTGTGTTTTAAATGTTGATTTAAAAACTTGTATCCATTACTCAAATTAGCTCTGCAAATGAACTTTGCAGAAAGTCTTGCCTAATTGAAGGTCAGCGCATGGTAGCTTGGTGTCCCTGCTGAAGACTAAGCCTTCATGCTGAGTGCCAAAGGGGAGGGAGAGCGTTTCCAGGTCTGAGGAGGTGGTGGAGGCGTGTTAAAATGACAGATATGCAATGTGTATTAAACTTTCTCCATTACTGGCTTTGCCAAAGAAGATTTCATAGGCAGCTGCCATTGCATGAATTCATCTCCAGCTGCTGACTCACCAGGGAGCACATGCAGCTGGTGATATATAAAATACTGCCTTTCGCTACTTCTGTCCCCGTCAGTCTGCTTCCTCCGGCCCTCAGCAGTGGCTGCTGATGGTTCCTCCAGACAGGCTTTTTCAAGTAGCAAACATGGAAAAAGCTGTATTGTGAAGCAGACAGTTGCTGCACACATGACATCATTACCGCATACCCACATAAATAAGAACAAAAAGTAAAACTGCATCACCTCATAGGATGGAACTCTCCATTACATCATCTGCAAACATACTCATTACATTGTATACTGCATCACGCCCTCCTCACCCCGTTCTTCTGCCTTGATAACCACCCATTGCTTTTATAATGACTGTTTTCCAAATCCGTGCACAACGTACCTGAACCCCCCCCAATTACTCGGGGTGGTAAAGCCAGATAACTGGCAGTGAAGCAACAGAAATACACTTGAGAAGATACCATGACCCTTCAGCTGGGTGCGGCCCCACACTCTTGACCAACTTTCCCATCATAACTCAACAAAGTGAAAGTGAGCACAATACATGAAAAGATGTACAAACATGTGTTGGACATACTGTATGTTTTTTCCTGCGTAACTCAGCCCTGTATATGAGACTGATAATGTCTGTAAGTACCCGCCAGCCCCTTTGTTTGAAGAACTACATGCTTCGGTGAAAAAAATGCGTGTCCAGGGCTTTTCCTCATGGGGTATTTAGTGATTTACTCAGAGCGTGCCAACGATTTCCTCAGAGCACGGGTCAACATGTTGTTGCAGAGAGCTGCAGAGCCTGAGGCCGGGTGGCCTCGATGTGCTGGTAGCCTGAGAGGGCCCGGCCCTCCGTTGGGGAAGGGCACAGGCATTTTCAGGAGCCATCGATTTCTGAGCTTTATGGGATTAGGAAAAGGATTTGGAAAGAGTCACGGATTTCTTGGCAGGACTGAGGCATTTTAATAGCTGTAATATCACAGGATAAAAACATTTTACTCTTTTTCCAGGCCACCGTCACAGCTCTTGGTGGTCGCAGGAGGGCCTCAGACAGCAGTCCTGTCTTCCAGAACTTAAACCTTCACACAGAGGGCATTTAAAACCCAAATGTTCAAAGAGATTTGATCACTGAAGTACTGCTTCCACCTATGACTCGTATTAATTTCAGTAGGTCTTAAATAACAATTAGTCAGCTACCCCTAGATCTTGGGCCTGAGGCTTAGGTTGCTCTGGTTATAAAGAGCCCTAAAAATGTGACCCCAGGGCAATCAATCATGAGGCCTACCGGTACCCACCTAAACAAAAAGAGCAACTGATAAATATAACACAAAGCTAGACTATAACGGATGCCATTTAAAAGGTACAGGTTTGGATTGCAAACCATGCGTGAGCTACTGCAAATGATGACCTGGTCTGCCTTCAAATAGGTGGCTCGTTGTCGTGGTTTAACCCCAGTTGGCAACTAAGCACCACACACCGCTCGCTCACTCCCCACCACCATCCCAGTGGGATGGAGGAGAGAATCGGAAGAGTAAAAGTGAGAAAGTTCATGGGTTGAGATAAGAAAAGTTTAATAAATAAAATATAATAACAATAATAATGATAATAATAATGTTAATAATGATGATGATGATGATGATGATGATGATAATAACAATAATAATAATAATAATACCAGGAAAATAAGTTAAAAAAATATAAATACAACCCAAGAAAGACAAGTGATGCAAACAAAAACAATTGCTCACCACCCTCCAACCGATGCCCAGCCCAAGCAGCGGTCCCTCGGCCAGCTTTCCCCCTAGTTTATATACTGAGCATGACATCATATGGTGTGGGATATCCCTTTGGTCAGTCGGGGTCAGCTGTCCTGGCTGTGTCCCCTCCCAACTTCTTGTGCACCCCCAGCCTACTCGCTGGTGGGGTGGGGTGAGGAGCAGAAAAGGCCTTGACTTTGTGTAAGCACTGCTCAGCAGTAACTAAAACATCCCTGTGCTATCAACACTGTTTTCAGCACAAATCCAAAACACAGCCCCACACTACCTACTATGAAGAAAATTAACTCTGTCCCAGCCAAAACCAGCACACCCACCCCAGCTCCCACAAATTCAACGGAAACCTTTCCATTAGTGCAGTCAGTGTCAGTTCAAGACATTTGCCTTAATGAAAGGTTTCTTGCAAATAAAAACTCATCTGCTTTGTCTCGTTTCTGTGTTCAGAGAATGAGCATTGCAAACCGGAAGGTATGAAAGCAGCAAGCATTTAGCAAAGTTCCAAATAATGGCTCCCAAATAATAAAGTAGATGTTTTTGCTCTTTCTTGTATGCATTTTTCTACTGAAAATCAGTGGTCTGTAGTCAAAAGTTAGTAAATGTACCAGCTTTCAGCATCTGGAGAAATCATAGTCCAAAATAAATTGTATGCTTCACATATTGTTTAGCTCTGGTGTGGTCACTTGATTCCTGAGGAATCTGTGTGTGTAGGACAAACTCTTCACCCTAAGAATGCAATCAAGCAAACACCAGCTGTTTAGGGTTTTAGCCAACAGAACAGGAGAAAAAAAAAAATTAAAAAAGCTAGAAAGCTGTATTTACAGCTGCATTAGCACTTAATACCATGACTTTCTTTCAGACTCAGAACAAAACTGACCTTTAAGGGTAGCAAACTTGGAATACAAATGCAAAACATGGCCGGATTATGAAAGCTCTGATATAAAGCAGGTTTTATTCTTACAGTGCTTGTCAAGCCCTTGGCTTGGAACTGCAAAGCTCTTTGGTTGCCATGCTTTTCCAGGCAGACAATAAATCTGCCTGCTTTGTGCAGTTTGATATGACAGCATGGCTCGTGCTAGTCTTTTAAGCAATGAAAATATGCCTGACACCACAAGATTGTGTCACAGATAAAGGAGCTCCCACTTGCATTGTTTTTTTCATAGGGATGCTAAGGGTATTGAAATCCTCCTGGCTCAGGCACATATGGTCACTTATTGATTGGCTCTGTAGATCCAGTTACAGCAAATGACATTATATGCCCTCCTCCCTAATTACTTAATGAAATCCCCTTGGGCTGCAACAATTTCCATATCAAAGTGGGTGGTTCATGCATAAATGTAATGACTGGAGCTGAAACAATCCTTTTAAAAGCAGAAGCATAAGGCAAAAGGCTGTTTCCTACAATTAAATTAGATAGTTTAAAATCAAGTTGGATCAGGTGTGTTGCTGTGGTCATAGAGGTGTGCTGGGCAGTCTGAGTTACTCTGTCAGAAAGAACATTAGGGTTGTACATCTCTTTTGCTTGTAGTGGTCTGGAAGCTGGAAAGGGTGGAGGAGGCAGTTCCTGGGAGCAGCTCTCCAGCAGCATAGAGAAGTCGGTGATCATCCAGGTATATGCACCAAAGTCAAGCAACTCGGTCCTCACTGCAGCCTTTCAACCGTCCTGCCCCGTGACCCCCTCTGCCTCTTACCTGCCTTGCTGACCTAGACGGAGGCTGTCACTTATGTATTAGAACAGGGCCAAGAGCAAAGGACTGCTGCTCTGGCCTGGGGCCTTGAAGCGCTGTTACTGTGCAATATGGAGGAGTTGATACGCCTCGGTTAGAGTACGTTGCCTTTCACCCAAAGCTGAGGGAAGAGGGGAATGAACCCAGGGCACTCGCTGTGCACGTGTCCCAGTGCATGCCCCTGAGTCAGCTGGCATGTATGAAGTCTTTCAGCTGATCCGTGGTATTGCTGTCACTGCTCTTACTCCCTTCCAGTGCCTGACTCTTCAGCCATCCCAGGAGACAGCTATGCTGAGGCTTATCTCACCTAGTGTTATGTGCCCTTACCATAGCTATTATACCAGCACATTACACCCTTTTTCTAGTTAATGGACAAAAAGAGGCACTCTGAGTCATGATTCCTCTAAGCTTAAGGCTTGTGATGAGATATACCACAAATAACAAAGGCTTATTTCTAACCCTTTGACCAAGGAATTGAAAGAAGTAGCTCATATGAATGCCTCCCCTCACGATATTTGGTGTGTTTAGGGCTGCCCAGCTCTAGAGAGGAGGTTTTGGGTTTTATTTTGGAATTAATCTTTCAAGTTGCTATGTGTGCCATGGGATCTAGCTTCAGGAGAACTGCCTCTTCAATATGTTGCATCTGGCTCTGGATGCCTAAATCAAAACTCCCACCTGACCTAAGTGACACTTTCTGGCCACAATCAGCTAAGCTTCATCTGCTCGCTTGTAAGCACACCAGTTACCTAAGTTCTTGGGAGTTTTGAGGATTTCCACAGCAGATATTACTCCAATTACAAAGCATGAGCCTGTAGCTGTTCTGAGACTATGTGCAACCCCAGTTAAACACACCCCGAGAAAGACCCCTGCCCTCCTTCCTTTTCAGTCATAGGTCATGGGGCTAACTCAAATGCCAATCCCTCTCCAACCAGAAGAGATTTTAATCCGCTTCTCTCAACCAACTTGAGGCTAGCTCCCTCATTGCATTTTGGGTAGGGGTATCTAAAACTCTCTTGCCGAGGTTGGTTGGCTTTGCGTGGAAAAGAGAAGAAAGGAAAAAAGAAATCTCACAAGCCTCAGTAACACAGTGCTCAGGACTGTGAGCAGTCTCTGCCTCACCTGGCAGAGAAACCAACACTCTGCTCTCTTTGAACATTGAAACCTCCCTTTTGTACAGATTGCATTGGGAATCCAGCCCAGAGCCTCTGTCTAATTCCTACTACATGGAGCAAAGCTGTGGCCTGAGACTTGCTCAACATCTCTCTTGCTCAATAGGGAGGACTGACATAAGCAAATCCTACATGAATGAGTTCTGCATTCATGTGACAGGTCCTTCTGCAATAATTTGAAACTTACTCCTCCAGAAAGTGTGTTAATGTTTATTTGAAAACCCTTTGACCTTATAGAGGTATTGTTTTTCTCAGTAGATAGGGTAATAAACAGCTGCATCAATATTTACCTTAACAGAAAAAGTGTTTTCTCTGTATCAGTTCTCTTCTTTTTTGTGCTTCCTCCAGCCCATGGGCTGCAAAAAAAAAAATCTCTTTGTTTCTTCAGGTTTCAGATTGGAGGGAAAAGGGAATTTACTGCTATTTTGCAAACATGGACAACCGTATTCATGGCAATGGCTGAGCTGTGATCAGCTTTCTTGTGTTGCTGGAAGTTGCTGTGTGGTGGTAGGCACGCTGCTCCTGCAGGCTTTACAGCAGTCAGCTAGCACATATCAGCAAAGGTCCAACTCATCTTCCCAACATTAGTTATAAATACCAGGAACTGCTTGCTAACAAACAGAATATGAGGACTGTATTGGTACACATTGCGCTTATTTGCTATAATGCTTTTTTCAGCAGTTCAAACCCTTATTTTTATCTTTGTGAAAAGGCCAATATGTAATTTGGGGTCAGTGGTGATAAGAGAAGTTGAAAATATTGGAGGTTAAATATCCTCTGAGACTTACATTTTCATTTCAGCTGTTGCTGTGCGTGTGTAGCTGTCCACAGAAGAGAGTGTGAGATCTGGGATGACACATTCATTTTGAATTGCAACCAATTTTCTGACCAGCCAAATGAAAATATAAATTCAGGCTGTGCTCAACTGTCTCTGCAGCTCTCCCATATTAATTACATGACATGTTTCTTCAAGTTGGCAGACCCAAGTGAGTTACAAAAAAACAAACAAACAAAGAAAAACACAGAACCACCCTGCAAAGACAGCTAGGGAGACCAATGGTCAAGATTTGTGGCGGCAAGGAAAATTAAACGGCACAACTGGTACAAATTCCTATATCAAGGAAGACAAAATAACCTTCAGAGATACAAAGCGCTGGTATATTGCCAAGGAGCTGTACCCTACGGCAATAGAAGAAATATTTAAAATTTCAATTTTTAAAAATTTCTATCCTTAAAATCAATTCAATATTTAGTTTTAGTGAGGCACTGTTAATAGTTTTTGGTCCAGGGCTGGACTGTAGAACTGACTCATTTTACAATTTTTAAGTCTGGTGGCACACTGGAAAACCAAGTTTTAAGTACTCTCTGACCAACAGTAAGGAGAATATGAGCCATATATATGCTTGTTAATGCAATGCAAAAGCGTATTCTAGCACCATCTAGCCAACGTCAAAGGCAACTTCAAGTCAGCAAACAGGCCTTGACTGTCACATATCATCAAACCAGCAATTAACCATGTCAGCATAGTTGGTGGACTAAACAGCATGGTTACAGGACAGCCAGGATTGCAAAGTCATGCATGTGTCCCAGTTTGGTTCAAGGCTGCCTCTACTCCCGAAAAAATGTGGTTCTTTCTATAAAAGAGAACCTCCAGTGAAGAAACTGTTTAGCTATCCTACTTATTACTCAGTGTGGAGGAAATAATCCAGTTATTTGGGGATATGAGTGGTTCAGGGTATGAAGATGATGGAGAGGAATATAATTGTCACAGTTATGACTGAGATGTGTCAAATAAAATCAGTAACAGGGTGCATTTTAATTTCTCTTTTACTGCATAATAGCAGAATCTGTAGGGGATTATTTAATTCTGATTTTGGTTTTGATTTTTTCTAAATACGGCAGAGCCCATTTTTCCCTGGTTAGTTATTTTTTTAAAATATACCTGCTGAATAATTTCTCATTACTTTGTGTTTGCGATATCCTGACTTTGTATATGGTTACTATGGCCATAGTAACCTAAAATAAAGAACACAGAAAATAAAGTGTTCTTCTCACTGGCTTGGAATGAATTGATGAAGAGAGGATATAAAGCACCCATGATCAGGTGGTGAGAAAGATTTCAAATGCAGAACACCCTGGATACAGGAAAAAGGAGCACGATTCTCAGAAAGCCAAATCTCACAGGCCTTATTCAGCTCTCACTCATCCAAGCTGAGTAACTAACATCAGTAGGAGTTTTCACTAGGAACCTGGCCTAAGGAACCAAGAAAGGGAGTACATTGGACTAGGCTGCAATTTAATATGTCTTCAAGGAAATACTTGCTGGATCTTTCCTAGGATCTGGGGATAGGAATTGCTAGATGATGTGTGCGTTAGCCAAGGAGTTTATGACATTGCACAAGACTCAGGGTATTTTAGCATGAACTGTCTTAACTTGAATTCTGGTTCTTTCATGAATTACATATTTCCTGCTCTTTTCCAGTAGCTAAATTTCAAGTTCAAGGTATGATATATCTTAAGGACTGTCTTGTTTAGTGAAATACAGGTGTGCAGTATTACAGAAACTATTCTCCCATCTTACAGCTGAAAGAGGTCACTATCAAGCATTATTTGCAAATCAGAGCTATCCTGGTTATTGCACCAACCTTCCCAGTGCTGTGTCCTTCTTTAGGATGCTGGTAAGTCCCAACGCTGTCTTTGTGCAACTTAGTGCTTTGTCCTGGTAAAGGGACTTAAAATAATGGCCTAGACCCAGTGGTTGCTTTGCAAAATTCTGATGATGAAAAGCAGCTGTGAACTGACTTAATCAACCAGTTAAATGGTGTTTATGACTGTTTCAGTTTTCTGGGACAGCACAGAGTAGCTGGAGTGAACGAAAGGAGAGGCCCAGAGTTGCCAGTCTGAGGCAAAGGAAGGAGAACTGCACCATCTCCTCCTCTTCCCACACTGACAAATAAGGCAAAATCTGGTGTAAATGGGGCCGGGGGACGCAGCATCTGGTATGGCATGACACTGTCTGCCACACTCAGCTCTGCCTTCACAGCCAGTAACAGCTCAGTCAACAGCAGTTTTTTCAGAGGTTTCCCTCAGAGTGAGATTTATTCTTGGCGTCCAAACCTGAGCGCTCTCAATGCAGGAAGACTTGTACCATTTCCAAGATTTCTGCTGGCTGACTTTACAGTTGGCTGGAGGATGCAGGAGAAGTTTCTGTTCAGCTTATATGGTTTTCGCCATCGTGTCGTTAGCTCCTTTCAAAATAACAGCTTGCCTTCTTGACAGGAACGAATAAACTGGCAAAGCAATTCTTTCTTTGTTAATCTCTAGCTGATCTCCAGCAACACTAGAAAACGAACCGACCCTAACTCCATTTAGGGCTCCTTGGCCAGTGTGTACAGCACCAAAACAGCCCCGTGCCGGGAGATGACTAGCATTCTCCAGAGGGCCAGGTGGTTACCAAATGGCAGCAAATATTATTCCCTACTTCTGGAGCCCTGGATAATCCACCAGGCATGTTATTCTCTGCTTTAACCATTTCCTGATAAACAGCTCCAGACATTGCTAGGTGGAGGACACAGCACAGGAGAGATCCATACCTAGGACAAATCCATATATAGGTAAATATCATAAGTCTTTCTAATCCTTAGAAATCTTGGAAAGGGAGGAAATCTTGTGGGCTCCTTTTGTTGCATATATGTGAAGGAGGCATCTGGATTTGTTGCTGTGATAATACAGGTGATCTTTCTCTTGGATGGCAAAGGCCTTTGATCTTTCCCTCCAAAGAAAACAGTATTAGGAACATTTTTTTGTCCTCATTGTTTTGGATAGCTCAGACTAATTCTTTTGATTATTGACCTTTCTGAGTTACAGATTCATTTCTCCTAGAGGTTATTTAACTGAATACATTTGTGACTGGCAATCTGTCAAATAGATCTGTATAATATAATCTATTGATATTTTTTCTCTCCATCCTTTACTTTATCTCAAGTTCCTCAAAACAAAATCCTTGAGCCAGGGTACTTGTATTGTCAGGCATGAAATAAAGGATAGTCTGCAATATGAATACAGTGCTGAAAAAAGCAGAATAAAATATTACCCAAATGTCTTTTGACTGTGAACATAGACATTCAACTACATAGTCTGGTTCTGATGTTTGTTCTTAAGCTCAAAAGGCTGCAAACATCTTGGAATTACTTCTTCATATTTTGTTTGTTAACTGACATTACAAAGCAGACAAGCTTGACGAAGCCAATAATGTGTGGCACCTTTTGAAGATTATAATGGGTAATATATTTCAAGAGTATTGGAGTGAACGGGGTTTGTAATTAAAACAGCTAAATTAAAGTAGCCCTTCTGGGACTACTAGCCTGAGTTCAGCTGAGGAAAGGAAAGGGAATAAAGAAGAGTCCATACAGAAAAGCAGGAGTAGAACCCTAAAGGAAGAAGAGCTTTTGAAAGAGGAAATGGTTGAATTTTTAATAAAAATTGAGGGGGGCATAAAAGCTCTTGAAAGGGCCCAACTGAATCCTTGTTGTGAGCAGTGAAAGGACATTAATCTTGGTGAGCTTTGACTTATGGGAGAATTGAACCTTCAAGGCTGAAAGAATCATATTTTTCCATCATATAACAACATGCAGTAGCAAGTCAATGTTCACAGTGTTCATGTAAGGACCATGGCATGTTGCATTGCTCTGTTTTTTTCTGGGGCCCTGTTCCTCACTGTCTGTTTTGAGCAAAGTCTTAAAAAAGTTTTTTTCCAAATATTGTATCAATTGCTGAAACAATTTAGGCAGATATCATAGATAATATTATATGCAATATTATTTTTACTGAGGTCTTATTAGACAAAAGGCCTGAAAGGATGCCCTGGACATCATGTCCTAAGATGTTAACTTGAAAGCAAGTATAAACCCTGTGTGTCTTAGGGACCTTTGAAATGGAGACAGAGAGAGCAGATACTGGAAAAAGAACTACTGCAAAGAGCCAAGGAACAGCAACTATCCAAAAGAGCTATGAACCTAAGGTTAAGTAAATGTATTTTTGCTTACTCTTTCCCCATGCTACATGTTGCTGTACAAGTCGCTTGCTAGAAAACAGTCTTTCTTATTGACTCTCATTTCCCATGGACAACAATACTGGTCATTTTTTATCGGCTTTTCCTAAAATTCTTTGAAAAAGTTTTAGGGCTTTTTAAAATGTTGAATATTTTGAAATCCCTTGGCCTAACTTGTCTTGAATGTGGAGCTCAGCAAACATTCGGGTTTGTTTATAAGGCTGGCATTCAAATCAGGAGTAATGAAGCTGATACAGTGCTAAGAATACACAAATGCTGTTTGCTCTGTAAAGCTGTATATAGAATCCAATAATGAGTCCTGGGATACAGGACAGTCTATCACTGTAGAGTAATTATTTGTTGACTGCTGAGCCAGCTGTGTTGAATTTGTGTCTTGGAGTGTTCAGAATGCCAAAGCATCTTTAAATCTCAGTCTTTAGTTTATATTAGACATGTTAAATGACAGCACATTTTTTATTTCTTACACTGTGCTTGTCTCCTGATGCTAAAAGAAATTCTTGTTGAGATAGTACAGAAGAAGGTAAGTTAGCAAGGGGAGTGGTTAGAAGAAAAGGCTTTTGTTGATCAATTACTTGTCTTTTAAAATGCTCTCAGAGATGGTAACTGCTCTACCCACAACTATAGATGTCTTGGGACCCTGAGGTCTGATTCTGCCCATGTTGAAACAAGAAAAGGACATACATTAATGTTAAAGGAAGCTAAATGAATCAGTGAATACTGAATGGAAAGAAAAGCTCCTCTATATGCAGGTAGTTGTATGTACGCCTGTATCTATCTGGAGCCTGCTGGTATCTGTGTGTAGTTTTACTTGGGCTCATATCACGTGAAGTCATTTCTCCCTGGACCACCTTGGGGTGCATGAGAAGGGCTTAGCAAGCCAGCTGCAGTGCAAAGGGTGAAGACGTATTGGTCTCCTGAGACCTAGTCCATTGCTTTAGGCAAAAGCCACAATGCCTCAACCGGCTTTTATGGCCTGCCCCACAGAAATACAGCTGCTGACTTAATTCTGGAGGCAGCAATTAATTCCAGAGGCAACAATCATCCTGTAGCGTTGGGAGCCACCCCATTGTTAGCGGTGCCTGCTGTGCAGGCAACATTTTTCACTGGTCCCCTCTGGGCTTCTGTGGATGCATAGCGGAGGCTGCACTTGACACTGCTCTGTCCAGTAGAGATCCTGCATGGGCACATGCACCACAACAGACTGTGTTAAGTGTGTGGGTTTTGCATCCTGCTTTCACTTGAAGAGAGACTTTAGAAAGGTCTTGTCACCAGAAGAGACACCTTAAGAAAAGCAGTAGCTCCCAGATGAAAAAAAAATAAATTCCAACAGACATTTGAAAGACAAAGGAGAAGACTCAGGTCTTTGAAGATCTCACATCTGATGTACTGAAAAGTCCTGTGTCTTGTTTTGCCACTGTAGAGAGCTAAGGAAGCAAAGCAGTACGTGTTGAACCATGCTGTAACCCTGCAGGAGGGGGAAAAAAAAGAGAAGATCAGCAGAAGACAACTGAGCAAGATTTAAAGATAGAGGATCAGATCTGGGAAAGGTTTCTCAGAGTGTAAAACTCTGTAAATGCCCAGCTTTTTTGGAGCCTAATCCAAACATTTCCTACAGCACGTGGGAGTGCTCGAAACCTCAGCTTATGACCCAAACTGGCCTGAGTGCTGAACAGGTAACTATCCAGTGACAGCACATCTAGGAACCAGCCAGTACGGAAATCCTGGAGTGAGGTAACCTTACCACTCACACCTCATAAAGCCTTGCAGGAACCTATCTATCTGGGAAATCAGAATCCAGGCTTAATGATCCAGAACCTTGTTGTGAAGGTCAGTATTTGTGACATTTATTTTTTACTTCTTATCCCAAAGAACTGAGGAGGCCCTTTGCTTTCTTGCTAAAACCCATGTGGAAAAACAGACGATAAGAAGAGCAATAATAACACTGCTTGGATGATAGAGGAGTATACTGCAGGTGTCAGGCAGGTTATTTCACTCCAAGGACAAGCCAGGAAATGGGAGAGAGCTGCGGCTCCCCGTGGCACAGCCCCACCAGCCTGTCTCCCCTGCAGAGCTGCTTGGAGAATGCCTCGAGTCCCAGCTGAAAGAAAAAGCTGAACAACAGAATTTGTTTCGTCGGCAGGATTGCACAGAAGGTGCTTGGTTTTTTGTTTGTTTGGGGTTTTTTTGTGTTTTTTTTCCTCAGTGGAATAAAAGCAGAAAGCATTTACATTTCACTCCCCTTTTCTGATTGACTTTATACTTCTAGTAGAAAAACAATTTTTCTTCTTTTTTTTTTTTTTTTTTTTTTTACAATGAATAAAGGTTAACCTGCTTATGTGCAAGGTCTTTATATAGGATAATTTCTGAAAGAATTAATCTCTGACTCCTCATGAATTCCTGGAAATCTCGGTGACTGAGTGTTCAGCCCAGAGCAAGGCTCAGAACTAATCAGCTGCAATACCTGACACTCCGAGTATTTTCTTGGATTTATTTAAGAAAGTGTATGGGATTGCTTTTCAGCTAAAAAATAAAGTTCCTTATTTTTAACACACATCTAAAAAAGGAATAAAACAAGGTTTTAAGTTGTTGCAACACACTTTATTTTGTCAGGCAAATAATATTTTAGATATTCAATTAAATAGCACTATGTTAAACTACATTTTGTTCTTTCTTACACACTATATAATGCATATTCACTGTAATGACAGTTTCATCATGCTAGGAACTTATACACATACCTACACTTTTAAAAACAAGATTTTCTTAATAAAATACGCATATCTACAGTAACAACAATTGCAAAGAACACATTGTTAGGTCAAGATTTCAGCAAACTTTACAAACTACACAAAATAAAAATAGCCAAAAAAATATCAGTACACAGTGAAGTTCTTAGCAGAGAACGTATCTTTACATTTGGTGAAGTTATGCCTAGAAGTCATTTTGCTTTTGTATTTTTCAGGAATAAAATTATATACATTATTTAGTAATCCTCACAATAGGAAGTATTAAATAGCACAAACAATATTACAGTCTTAAGTTTTGGTGTTACCTACAGTAGAGGGGCTACTTTAAACAAATAAAAATTGCAGGTTGTCTATTCTGTACATTTAAGGCCAAACGCTCAGCTGGTATAAACCACAGTAGCTAAACGGACAGCAAGGAAGTTACGTTAGTTTATACCAGCTGAGCATCTGGCTCCTGACTACTCTATACCCAGGGGAAGGCTGCTAAAGCATGGAAGCTTGGACCGGTTACGCACTGACAGAAGCTTATTATATATATGCTGAAGTTTTCATGCAGCAGGAAAAATGTTAGTTTAAGTATAATCCCTTAAACAGTCACACCATAATAATGGTATATGAAGCAGCTTTAAAAATATTATTTTATAATCATATGAAACTCTGAGCTATGCTGATTGTTTTAACGGAATCCCTTATTGCCAATATTCTATTAGAAAACAGTGTAACTGTAATTTCTGAGGCCTAATGGGGGCCTATTAAAATATCACTGTACCTAACCACTTAAAGGGTAAATTGTACCCTTAAATACCTATTAATCACTGTATTCCATCTGGAAGCAATTACGATCCTCACAATAGACATTAATATCACACTAACTCTGCAGTGGATCTGCTGGGGAAATAGGAAGAGCATGGCAGCATACAGAGTATATGCACTAATGTCATTCCAGGAGGTAGATTTATTTTGTGGCACTCGATTTTTGGTTTGTCACTTACACACTTCAGAAGTCAGTCATCCTCAGAAAAAAACGTAGTTTGCTGCACTGAAAGTCAGCTGGGGAAAAAAATAACCTTATTTTCCCTTACCCATCTCATTTTCCTTTTTTTTTCTCCAGAGTCTGCTTTGCCAGCTCCTAGGGCCAGATCCAAGCTCACTGAAGTCAAAGAGAAAGTTGCCCGATGGTTTCCATAAGAAGGACCTTAGATACCAGTGGCTGCGTATTGCAGAAATAGGCATTTAGGCCTTGATTAAGGAAAGCACTTAACTAGACGGCAATATATGAGCAGGCTGGCACTGCCATCTCCTTTGAAGCAAGCAGTAAGCACACAAATTAAATTCAAAGAGCTCCCACCAGCCTCAAAAGGACTTAGAGACAGTGTTTAAGCGGTTTCATCAGTCAGGGCCCATTTCCCAGCTATTCTGCATCAGGTGGTGATAAAGTGACACATCTAACTAATATCAGGTAAATACCAGAGTTGGCTCCATTGCACTAGATCTTAATTCACGCCAGCACAAACCCAGAGGTCTTCTCCTACACCCTGTAGAGTTACTCCCAGAGTATTCTAATAGAAGCAGAATCAAAATAATGCCCAAAGAGTTTCAACAAAGACCCATTAAAATGTTTAAAGCTATGTTTTAAAATACAGTATCCATCTGTTACTGGCTGGAACTAATAACTTTTAAAAAAGATTTTTTCTTATTTTCTCTGGGTTCAGAAATTATTTTCACTCAATTTTTTTTTCCAGAAATTTAACTTCCTTTTGGTTTTCTGTTATTTGAGCTGAACATAGCTCAGTTTTGAGCTGAACGTTGGTTTATGGTTTTGTGTTTGTATTTGTATTTATAAAATATCATGGAGTAAACCACAGTTTTTCTAAGGTACTCATACGTTTTTAATCCCTGTTATCTATCTCCTTTGAACGGACTCAGTGGCTTCTGGAAAACTCTTACATAGTAAAATGAGGAAGATTTTACATAGTAAAATGAGGAAGATTTGTCTCTATTTTTTGGCATCAGTGTTGCTCAAAAAAAAAAAAAGTGATAGTTTTTCCCAGGACAGCTTGATGCACATTTACCCAATTTTCAACTAAACATACTTCATTCGGCCTGACAGCTGCTTCTGAAACAAAAACATTTTGGTCTAGTGGAAGGTGTCCCTGCTCATGGCAGGGGGGTTGGAATTAGATGATCTTCAAGGTCCCTACCCAAACCATCCTATGATTCTATGATTCTATGATTTCTGTTTAAACATGCCTCTCAAGTTGTTAAACTTTTTGGTTTTTCACCCAAACCCATTTTTCAGTTTTATCTTTCCCTCATTCTTTTTTTTCTCTTTTCCTGATCTTCTTTTCAGCAAAATACTGAAAATAAGAGAAAATTGTGAAAATAAGATTGAAAAGAAAAAGGGTACAAAGACTGGAAAATGGAAATGGTTTAATTTAAAAATTCTAGTTAAAATATTTGCAACTTTGAGAAAACAGTTGAAAAAATCATGTTTTAAAATTTTCAAAGACACTCATGATTTGTTTCCACATTGCAGACCATCTCCAATATAATCATGGAACAGATTAAAGATAATCTATGTTTTTCATTTCTGGGCAAATACTATACAGTATACCCACATTCTGTTATTTGAAAAAAAATTGGAGTGTAATGCTTTGAAAAATAGTTAAATACCTAAGTCACTTAGGTGTTTTTCATAATTGTGTATAAAATGAACATTCTCATGTTAGCTTTGTGCCACTTATAAAGCTATGTAGTGTTATAGGACACCCTAGTTTAATAAAAGTCAATATGAGCAGAGATATTTTAAGTTACATTCCAGAACTCATGAATTTATTACAACTCACACTATGCACAATAATCAATGTTTCCTCTGATAAAGTATAATTTTTTTTCGTTTTTCTTCTACTCACTCCTTCATTTGACCTCTGAATGAATGAAACATTTCTACTATACTTTACTTGCTTCCTATCAGCATGCATTCACATGATTTGAACAATGAGTGAAAGCTGTAAACCCAATATTGAACAGTAAACAAGATGAAACTCATGTTCTTAAATGCAGTGCAAGGAAATCTTAGTACCATCCTACTTTGAGCATGCATCTTAACCCAGATTCTCTCACCACGAGTCTGGTTGGTACAGTTCTGGAGTTGCAAGATAATGAATTGATTTTGTAAAAATTTCTATTCAACTGCAATTAAATACTGAGATGTTAAATGTGAATCTGGTTTAAGACAAATACTCAGTTCTGCTTCTAGGACAGAGCCCAACCTAGTGTCAGTAAGCATCTAGGGGAGAAAATGCTCTGCATTATTTTCTTTAGTTAAGTTACACTGCATTTTATTGGGAGGAGGACCTTTTCTGATGCTTGGTGGATTTTCATTTAATTTTTCATCAGATTTGCTCAAATTTGTTCTCAACAGACAAATATAAGCCCCCTACAGTATGGAGAAAGATATCTATTACTACAAAATAAAATTAAGATCCAGGTAATTGATTCCTTCTATTTCTACTTTTCCTGCTATTGATAAGGGCCTTTAGTTTGCTGTAGTCCCCTCTCATCTTCTGGGATTCTTCCTTCTGCTGACCTTGCTGTCTACTGTCTTTGCAGTACTGGTTAATCATCTGCATTTCTGAGTGGCTGAAAGCTCCCACAAAGTCCTTTGGGTGGAACTGCAGTGCTCTCACCGAGCTGGCCCAGGTCCAAGGGGACCACTTGTCGGTCATGAAGGCCACCATCTCTGAATCCAAGACTTTGAAATTGATCTTTGCTAAGGTCTGCTTGAAGCTGTTCTCTGTTGCAATGCAGTGGTAAAGGCCCCGGTCGCTGTCTTGGACAGAGCGAATGAGAAGTCCCTGCTCAGTAGCTATAATCCTTTCATTCAGCTTGACCTAAAGGACAAAAAGGCAGAAGGAACTTTTTACGGAATGTTATGGAACAACACAGTATTGGACCTCTTGGTAAGTCTCACTTCAAATGCCTCTTTCTTTCTTAAAGGGTTTCTTGAAGGTACTATATTTTGCTTTATCACATCTCCCGGAGAGAACTGTTACTGCTACTGTTAGGAGAGAACTTACCTCAAGGTAGGTAAGTGTCGCTAAAGAAAATGACTTCAATATTTTTATTCGTTATGTTACAATAGATTTGATCAGGATGAAGACAAAGATGCAAATCTGGAGACTACATGAATGAAGAGTTTTCATAATGTCCAAATAGCAGAGCTGAGGAAATGAACTCTTATTTGCCAGAGAATGTCTCTTCCAGCACCAGAGATTGCTGCTGAGACTAGATGGAAGAAAGGTGCAGAACTGGGGGTTGATCTGTCATGGAACACAGGGTGGCTTCTAGTTAAAAATGCTGACTTTCAGCAGGTTCCTGGGGCCAACTTCTGAAGAACTCTATCTGCACTGCGGAGTCTATAGCCTGGTATAAAAGTTTTCATCACAGTGGCCTCAGCTGGAACTTGGCTCATTGGAAACCAAGAGCAACTTTTCTACTCTCCTATTTCCTTTTTGTCTTCAGACTCTGGACAGTCCCAGGAGATGGTCTTATCATCCGAAGGAAGGAAGTTACCACAGCTTGTTGAGTTATCATCTGATTATAAATGACTGTGCACATGTCCCTTTGCATATCGTTTGTGAAGTAAAAATCACTAATTTAACCCATTATGAAAGAATACCAGTGCTGGTATTTCTATCAATGATTTTTCTATTTTGCTACTGCACTTTGCATTATACCTGATTCTCTCGGGAATTCACTTATTTATTATGCTATTCTGTTATTGTAAACTGTTGTAGACATTGTGGAGGTAAGATTTGCAGCAATCTGAGAGCTTGAAATGTAATCAACCCTTTGATTGCTTTAGTTTGTCTGTTGTTATTTAAAACTGCATTGATTCTAATACAGTTATTGAACATAAGAACAAAAAAGGGAGATGTTCTGCTGAAGCAAAGGGTTAAAGAATTTCACCTAGATGGCCAGGACACGGCTTGAGTCTTTGAAGGGTACATAAGAAAAACAGCATGAAAGACTCAGTGAAAGGCTTGTAAGTCCTCTCTGATTTTGGAAAATGGCCTGATATGAGAATAATGCTTTTCAGTATTTATGATTTATAAACAGACACCATATTACTTAATATTTCCTTTTGAAAGATGTTCCTTTTTATTCATACAGTAACTGCCTTGGATTTGAAATGGATTTTTTCCCCTTTTATATTACTTAAGGAAGGCACGTTCCCCATAAACAATCATACTGTATATTACAGTGCTGAAACTTGAGAGCCTTAGAGAGTGCAGTAATGGAAAATGTGATTGCACCATGGTGGGGAAATGCTTTTGTCAATACGTGTTCTTAGCCTGGACTGGTTTCTTGCTAAAGAAACCTTTCACATTTCTCTCACTTTTGCCTTTTATCTCTTCAATAGCACAGAAGGGCTGCTGCATGCGGACTTCTTCCCGAACGTTATACAGGTTATTGCTTTTATGCCTGTTTCCTCAGATCACTAAGAAGTCCTGAGTGCTGCAAACCTGCAGTTTGCAATTAGTAAGGTGTGAAGGAAAAATTCATTAACTAGTTCCCTGACTTTAGGGGCTAACAGGAGTTTTCTGATAGCTGTTCTGGTCCGATAGAAATCACTGGGGCTGAGGAGTGAAGAATCTGCCCTTATTTATATGAGTAAAGTGCTGGTCACTGTCCTGCAGCCACACAATTTCTCCAGCTTCAGTGTAGCTGGACTGTCTGATGAAAGCACAAACGCTTCCTCGCCTTGGTCCGGGGAGTGGATGTAATGCTGATGGAGGTCCCTTCCAGAGCTACTGCTCACATTACTCACCTCTTTCCTCCTGTCATTGTCTTTCTGTAGCAGCCATTTAATAGAAGCCTGAGGAGATTTGGGTGTGCATTCGAGAAAGGTGGTGTTGTTTTTAACTCCATACTGAACTATTTCTGCAGCGTTTCTGTATGCTAGAAAGCAAAAGAAAACAGGTCAGGCTACTGTGAATGGTGATTTGGTATAGAAAGCAAGTAACTGTTTGCAATACAGGTAAAATGAAGTATATCTGATCCTGATATTGGCCAATAATAAGTAATTTAGGGCACAAAATTTTCAAAAACATGAGATGAAACATGAAGAAGCACATACATTTCCAAATGCCAGTGTTTTCCATCCGACATGGTCTGTTCTGAGGAAGCAGGATACCTGTGGGCTGGCAAGCTCTGCTGATGGGGTAATTGAGCTCAGAGATGTTGTTCCCTGAAATGGTCTCATTCTCTACTACTACAAGAACACCCGTCTAGAACTGCCCAAAGGAGAATGAAGCATTTAATACATTTCTTCACACTTCACAGTTTACAAGTTGGGGGAATATGGTTGTATGACTCAAAATACAGCAGCACGCCCTAGAGAAGGCTCCGTCTATTCCAGCTGCGTGCAGTATTCCCGGGAGGCGAGAGAGGGCAGGCTTGGCTCCCACTCCTCCGCTCTCCTACCAAGCGAGGAAGGGACTGGGCTCTAAAGCTGGAAGGCAATGAATTCGTAGACAGGCCAGCAACAAAGAGCAGGACAGATTTATAGCACTCCAGCAACACCTGGGCAAGTGCTGAGCGCATGTCATCGCTTAGACTTGTTGTGCCCCTTTATAGTCTTGATAGATGAACAATTGGCAGTCACCAATAGGAACTTTTAGATGCTCACTGCTTGCCCCAAATCATAATATTTGTCCTGAAAACAATACAGTTCCAGATTTAAAAGCTTACCTCATATATAAAATACAATATTTTTTTCTTTTTTTTTTTTTTTTAAAAGGAGTAATGGATACAAAGTAGTACTAGAAATGCAGATACCTAGAGGCCAACATGTCTAAAATCAGACTCTGTTTTTGCACAGTCCTAAGACTGGTTTTCCTCAGACTCTACTTTATCTCCCATTCTTTTCAGCTTCTTTCATCAATTGATATGTGAAAATTGAATCTGTTCTACTAAAGGAAGGAGACTTTGCTTGGTGAGGACTTTGCTTAGTCCTTCAAAGTTTTTAGCACATTTATGAGGTTGTACCAAAACCAATTGTAACTTTTAGGAGAAAAACGTGGAAATATTTTGCATTCAAAGACCATAAGCTAGGAAAGAGCTTATCTGTGGGCTGACCTCTCTGTAGCTGTGGAACAGTGAGAATCAGAGCTCTAATACATTTTTATGTACACTGGAA
This sequence comes from Gavia stellata, assembly GCF_030936135.1. Classification (NCBI taxonomy): domain Eukaryota; kingdom Metazoa; phylum Chordata; class Aves; order Gaviiformes; family Gaviidae; genus Gavia; species Gavia stellata. The sequence continues at coordinate 12,335,492 of NC_082597.1, read as the reverse complement.
CTAGGTGTACTACAGAAACACCTTTTTATCTGTTTAATTGATCAATATATATCTAGCTTCTTACTTCGTCCATAATACTACTACTTATACATGCTAAGAAAAAGATTGAGAGAATACAAATGCATTTCTCTCATGGCCATAAGGGCTAACACAAGTGTAACAATATTAAACAGAACATTTGAAAAGCAATCATACAAGCCCCTTAGGTCTTGATGATCTGTTTAAAAATTGCAGTATGCCAAAGATGTTGAATTAATACATGCTGAGAGATCTAAGGCATGCAACCTATCATGTTTAAAGACTTTGTTTCAAGATTATAGTTCCCTATGAACTTGGAAGATTTTTTGCTATTGCCCAGCTCTCTGCTCTTTTGTCCTTTAGGTAGATTTCATTTTTTCCCCAAACATAGTAGTTTTGCTATAAATGGCTTTAATTATATTTTGAAAGAGTCTAAGTGCTGTTTCTTTTTGTCTTTTTTTCCACTGGGGAAACAACTGCCATCTACCTATGCTATACCGCCCTGCTGTCACCAAAACATCCTTTAAAGTTGCTAAAACACATAAACCTATAAATACATCTACATTAAAAAAAAAGGTTGGAAAACAAGAAACCTGTTTCACAAGACTGCCAGCGTTTAAACATTTTTTTCCCCTCAGCCCAGAAAGCAGACAGTTGACATTCTCACATTTTCCACATCGAAAGAGAAGAAACCCACCCTCAGGACAGACAATGGGTGGGTGGTTACAGCACATGCCTGCAAGGTAGGACACACAGCTCAAGTTACTTCATGATTCAGAGCCTAAGCTTTAATATGGATCTCTCAGACCTCAGGTGCATACTCTAATGGTGGGGTCATCTTTTGTAATTACCTGTTCAAGCTATTCAGCTTCATATAAATGACCTAATACTGAGTCATGAGGAAAGACCTGCGGGCGCTGTAGATTGGCAGCTAGAGCAGGATTAGCCACATTTGGGCTGAGGGATCTACACCCAGCTGACTGTTGTGGTTTGTTTTGATCCAGGAGAGTCTTCTGACACCCAGCAGAGACCATTTCAGTGGAATTATTATTAACTGAACATTTCATATGTAACTTTTAAAGCATTGTTCTTTTACTCAAAAAATTCAATCAAAAATTTGCAATCATTAATTACAATCATTAATATTTGGTCTCCAGATGGTACAGATGAGAATGTACTTCAAAAGGCAGGCTCAGAAACAGAGGTGGAAGGAGCATAATTCTCCAATATGCGTCTTCGGTTTGATGGCATACATTGCCACAGCCTACCTCAGACATGCATGGGGTTGAAGAGGATTAAGCTGACTTCATGTATGTGTCTACTCTTACTATGACTGGCATTATTTGACTGGTGTCCATCGATCTGGAGAAAGTCCAGAAAGTAGCTGGGAGGGCAGAGCATCAGCTCCCTTGTCCATCTGCACCATGCCAGGCTGACTAAACAGTTGCACAGCTGGAAATAAGGGACTTCATAAAGAGATTTGGAATGGTTTATTTGCCCATGTAAAGGGAGAAAGAAATAATCATAACTCAAAACACAGGTCAAGCACCTGCTGCTTGCTGAAAGATGTTCTCCAAAACAAAATATGACCTCAAATATGCAGAATAATTCTGAGGTCCAAGACATAAATACATGAAGAGGAATTAATAAAGACTGAACGGATTTAGAAGTAGAACAGCCCTCAAATTAACTGTACCTGTTTCTAGTCAACACTGTCAGCTTCTCATTTCATGTATGCTGAACTACGTATTTCATGGTTCACCATTTTATCATATATATGCAAGTTTCATGTAATTGCAAGGAAAGATGTTAAAATTGAATCAAAACAAAACTCAGACTTGGAAAATAATTATGCTTTACCAGTAAACCACACAGATAATATGAGTTATGATGAATCACATGAAGGAAAGCCATGCATTCTTTATATAGCATGAGGATCTCTAAATTACAGTACCTTTCAGGTTGAAACCTCGGCACTGAGTCAGAGGGTTTCCATGTCTCACGTCTTGCCTACGACTCCTCCTGAAATATTTTGCAAAACCAAAATGTTATTCTAAGATAGATACACTGCAAATAAACACTTTTTTATTTGTGCGTTTGGGTTTTTTTTTAACTAGATCAACTGTTAGGGATAGTTCATAACCTACTGTGAGTATGCTTTACTCTTGGCAGGCTTCCTAAAGTGAAGATACTGTTTAAGTGAATAATCTGTTTGCTGAAGTTTATAAAATGGTTGTACTTTTGGTAGGTAAAGTAGTTTTGCAATAGAGGTATAGAGATGGAAGGGCTAGAGGCGATGCATAAAATAGACATACGTTCACTGTTGCAAGACCTAACATTCAAAGCCAGAACCCCTAGCAGGAACTCTGATAAAGGCAAGCACCTAAGAATGAGATGCATAAGAGTCACGGTGCTCATATCTAATGCACCAACAGAAAATTATGATATAGGGCATGTTCCCTCCTTGCTTTTGGCAGGCACCTTATTTTTGGTGCCTATAGCCACCATGGTAGCAGAGTGACTGAAGTATTTATCCAGAATGGTGGAAAGCTAAGATTCAGTTCTGTCCTTTACTTGTATGGGACTACTTCCAAAAGATACTCAAACACACCAAGTGTCAGAATACTTTTAAATGAGACTTTGTTATATTATTTGGATGACAGATGCAAAATCACAATTCTGTAGAAAACTAGCTAGGGAGCTTACTCGGATTGGGAATACTGTCATTTCAGTCCTCCTCAGCTAGGAGGTCATAGTTCACAGAATTGAGTGCATGAAAATCTGGTACCTGAAGTTTTTATTCTTAAGATATATTATTTTGTTTGCTGAATATTCTGTAAGTTAGTTCAATATTCATCAAGTTCAACAAAAATATATATTGGTGATAGACTGTTGCAAAGGGATGCTGCTGGGATATGTAACAGCTGTACTCTGAACTATGCACTAATGACTTGTGAGATCAGAAACCATAAAGAGCCCCTGGAGCTCCAGTGCCGCTGAGTGAAGGGTGATGCCTCTGTGGTCACATTATACCAGGTACTGCACAAACACCAGGAGACAGTGTGTGTAATCCTGTGTCATCTGATCCTTCACTGCATTGTTTTAAAAGGAGACATTTGAAAGGTGATGTTTCAAAGGAGTAATTTCTGACATTCCAAGTATATTTTTGATGTTTACCATCAAAAATATTTCATCTTATGCCTTGGTATCTTAGCCTTTGTGAACTGTTTATGTGAGTCAAAGGAGACAATGAAGAATTTCTGAGTGAATTTCAGGATTCCTTTGCTACCGTGAGCTGCTCCACACTGTCAGAAACGCTGCTTGCATTAAGTAGTTCTGAGAATGTAAACTTACAGTTTGATATTTGTAAAAAAAGGTTGAGAAGGTGGTGTTTAGAAAATAAAGATAATACTGTCAGGTGTTTTGAGGTAAATCAATGTTGGATGAGGAACTGCAGTAATCCATGGGAAACAGGAGTGTCAAAAGAAGCAAAAAAGCAAACGTGTCCATCAGATACTACTGTCTAGACTATGGGATTTGGCTCTAATTACCAATGGTGTCTCCTTCATAATCTCTCTTGTTAGATAAAGGGACAACTCATTTCCTTCACATATGAAAAACAGATTTTTTTCCATACAGTTTTAGGTGTTTATTTTGGTTTGATATAAAAAGCTAATTGCAAACAAAGCATGAAAGCAAGCCCCAGTGGAAATAACCCTGGGTGTATATAATGGGGATGGCAAGGAATCCACTGGAAACTGCACAGACTGGGTGTACCTGACTGCTCATTATATCTTTCAGCAGCTATGTTAGTGTAGGAGTTAGGTGGCCTGAGACTTGGGGATTTTTCTTTTCTTTCCTCCTCCTGTCTTCTGACCTTTGTTGCAAGGAAGAAAACAATCTGTTTGCAGACTGGAGGCCGAATATGCTGAGTGAAAGCAGTAAAAACCCCAGGTACTTTACCAATTGCTACATGGCCAGGTTGGGCTTTACCCAGTCTGAAATAAGGAATGACTCAAGAAAACTTTGCAATAACAAAAGTAATTGTCTTTAACCCCAGGGGATGACATTGTCATTAGCTGGTTGGGTCACTGGAGCAGAGCCAAGCTTTGCCTCTTTCTGTCTACCATCTCCCTCCCTGCAGGTAAAGCAGTAAAGCCCATTAACTGTATCTGGCCTTCTGCATCTGCAGCTCAGGTACAGGGAGTGAGCACAGTGGCATATAGCGGGTAAAGCTTTGGTGTACATCTGAAAGGTTTGTCTCCTCTGCAGTAATACCTCATTGTGTATTCTGTAGCTTTGTTTGTATGTGTAGTGAAATCTTAGTAATACAAGAGCTCACTACAACCTCCTGTTACTAAATATTTCCCTTGGAAGGAGGAAAGAGGCTCCTGTTTTGCATAACAATTATGAGATGGACTATTAGCTCTGTTGTAAATTAAAGAGAAATTGCTTTCCGTGTCTGCTTTAATAAATCTCATGTCAAAAACCCCAAATCTGCAGGCATTACACGGAAATCACATTTGCCTAAAATTTCCCTGGAAATAATTCTTCTCACTTAGGAGGAAATGAGGAACAAAAAAAAAAAAAGACTTTATTCCTCAGACAGCCCGAGAGATATTTTGCTGTATTTAGGGCTATCATAATTACATACATAGTGAGCAACTGAATTTAATCACAGGGAACAAATGTTTCACTGATTTTGTGTGCTTGAGATAGAAGGATTAATATTTATGATTAGGAACCTTTTTTTTTTCCCTTTTTTCAGTCCATTACTTTAAATATGAAAAGGCAAGCTCTTTATCATACACTCTTGCAGCATACACTTCAAGGTGATGAACAATGCCAAGCACAATAGCTACGGAGGTATTGTTTGTACATGCTCCTGAAAGGAATGACATGCATTACAACACCCTAGGCTACATAGCAAAACAAAAGCCTTCTTCCCTTGCAGACTTCATTGGTCTGCTAAATGCTGCTCACCTTTTTCCTGTGGGATAAAACCTGGAGCAGGAGTTGCCATCCCAGGCACAGTATGGATCTCGAGCTAGGCAGCAGTCAGCGCAGGCGGTCCCGTAGATGTGGCAGCGATGCAAGGATACCTGGGTGACCCCTTCGTCTGAGCTCACATACAACTGTTGCTGTAGAAGTAAATGGAAAGATCTATTTCAGATGTGGAGGAGCTTCACCTAACACACCTAAAAACTTTTCAATTAATTTTGGAATTAATTAACTCAAGACCAAGAGGGTAGCCACTAATATATATAAAGCCCAAAAACCCAGAAATCTCCCAGGTGAACAGGCCTATAATATTTCCACCTTCCTGTTAGAAAATACTTAGAAACACTGGGGATTGTTAATGTGTTTTGGACATTGAGTGTCATTGCTCTGTTCTGGGACAGACAGGCTGAGTTAATATTGCTCAGATTTGAGAACTTGGTTCTTATTCAGTGAGGATTATTGGCTCAAGCCTTTGAACTAAGTATTTTCTCTGCATATAGTCACTTTAATAAATATTATGCAGAGTTCCTAGATGGATTCTCCAGTGCATAGATTTCCAAGATATAAAACCTAGAAATTATGTTGAGGCTTATGGCCAGATTCCAATAGCCTTATATACCTGGAAAAATAAGCCAACAGAACTTCTATAATAAATGAGACCTTTTGCAAAAGAAGTTCAAAGCAATTGGTCATCACCAAAATCTGGGCCAAAATGACTGTTTTACTCAGAAAGAACTAATGAATTATTCTTAAAATATAAATTAATATTGAACAAAAAAACCTTGAAACTCCCCTGATCTTTTTGTCATAAAACTAAAAAATTACACTGAATTCAAATTAGTGAATAATGTTTACTTATTAGTAGTTTTGTAAAATATTGAGCAACATGTTGCTTGCAGAATCATGGGATAATTATTTTTAGTTTGGGTGTTTAACATTTCAGCAGAAATCCTCTCAGCTGTTTTCATCATTCTTATTGCCATCATTATTATTAATAAACAAACATGCATAAATTGCACCATGGACCCAACAGTCCCAACAATGCCTTTTCGCATTGAGCGGACTTCGAAGGGAAAATTTCTATTTAGGACTTACAGAAAAAAAGGGGAGGGCAAATTTCCTCTTTTAGTCCTTTTTTTTCATTACTTGTCAAACAAAACAATAAAAAAATTTGCACTTTCAATGAATTAGAATTGATACACAACGGATAGAAATTGTTTTCTCTTAGTGGCTCTGGGGCATATAAACAGCTCATGCAAACTTCAGTCAAGTTTCTCCATATTCATTATGGAAAATCTCCTGCCTATATTCAGTATGCTGGACAACAATTGGTATTCTAACATCTTTAGGTCAATTTATTTCTCAATTAATAAGTACTAAGTAAGCATTCCACTTTTCTTTACCTTTTTAGATGAAATCTTCATTGTTGTTATAGGAGAATTACTCTGAAAGACAAAATTTCAAACAACATTTACAAGGGCTTCCTTGTTAATACTGTCCCAACATTAAAATCTTAAATTCAATAAAACCTAAGTCATAGCTAAGAAAACTATAGCTTTTCATATCTTGGAAAGGCATCACTCACTCCTACTAATTTTTTGCTATTTTCAGAACTAAACAAATGACATAAATACAAGTAATGTCTCATTAAATGTATTGGCTAAGCTCAACTGCATTGTTATTACTCATGTGCATCAACAAGTTTTTGTATGCTTCTAATTAACCTGCATCTGTGTTACCTCAGCCATATAGGAGCAATATGTTTTGAAGCTATTACTCTCACTTTGTAATAAGAAACAATATTTGTTCTTTGACAATGATGATAAAGAAAAATCATACAAGAGCTCATGCATATTTACCACATGATCCAGATAAGAATATGTCATATTTCTCCTAAACATTATCTATAGTGCATACAGTTTGGATACCATCCAACATATACTTTCAGATTATCAATGACTACAATATTAAAAATGGCATGTGTGTTATTGAATGTTTCTTTCCCAGAGACAGTACTGTATACTACTGTGTGTCATCACTGCAGTCTATTATTGTCTGTGTCCAAACCAAATGTTAAAGAGCTGGAAAAGGAATTATCACATTCATTGCCTTAAGCACGTGAAGCGATTCATTATTCTCATCCAAACAAATGATAAAATTGATGGTAATAGAAATGTTCAGCATTTTTTTTAAGATTTAGCATTTGCTCAGTCACAAAGGAAAGCCGTAACGGTGGGCCAGGATTAACTGCAGTGGACTAGAAGCAGAGCAATGAGGCCAGGAGTAGGAAATCTGGCTGCAAATCATATGAATTGGCAAAGGTTTGAAGGAGTTTAGAGCTGCTGTAGTATTTCATGAACTGCCTGGAGACTCAAGGTCAAATGCAACATTGGGTCTGATGCCACATTCTCCTTCGCTTGCTTATAGTCTGGAAAGGAATCAGTGCTTTGCTTACTCTCGATATTTACTAGCACGCAGCCAGTGATCTCATTCCGCCTCTCTTGGAGAGAGTCATCAAAATACTGCCATGCTGCCCACACACATTGCAATGGCAGAGGTTCTGATATGATTTTGAGGGTTCAGGATAAAAAAGTCTGTGCCACAGAGGCCCAGAAGCTAGGCCAGGGTCAGGATTCCTCTCAGAAGACCTGTCTGCTTGCTGTATTAATTTACCTTTCAGTAAATGGAATTAGTAATCCTTGGGTGAAGGGTACTCTGTAGGTAATATTACTCACATATATCTTTTTAAAGGGAAGTCTCCAACAAAAGCCTAGGAAGACTTATTATGCCTTTATGAGGGTTAACACAAGAGTGTATTCCTTTTCTTGAAGAAATTGTTAATGTTGCCTGTCTAGATAAAAAAGCTTAAATTTTCCTTTTTGTATCCCAATGAAATAGAGAAAAGCCCATGACAAAACCCATAAGTTTATAGATGCATACTACCATTTGCCCTGAGACTACCTGTTCTAAAAAATAGGCCATTCAAAAATTTGAAAGGGATTTTTCAACATGAGGGTGAACATTTTCTTTAGGTTATTATAAGCTGCTACGTGCCAGAGTGATGACAGAGGCTATTCCTTTATTTCTCCCTGTAGTTGTTTGTGTTTCTTTTCAGCTTATGTTGTGTTAAGCTTGCAGCTTCCTTGATTCCAGAGGCATGTATCTTTGAAGAATTGGAGTTAAGCAAAAACAACAGTAGTTTGCTTCCATTCTGCAGCTCAGAATCAGGAAGATTATCAGAATATCAAAGAAGTAAAAAAATCTTAGATTTCATCTGTAAATAGTGACAGTCTGGGTACGTGATGCCACTGATAAAAGTTGCCTTCTGGCAGCCACTATAACATGACCTCATAAAAATGTGATTATCAAAACCTTTCTATCCAGTATAACGACATAAAAAATAAGCAACTTAAAGGGGAAAAAAAGGACTTAAGCTAGCTACAGCCTTCATAACAGTGGACATTTTATATTCCTCTTTGGGTGGGTATCAAGCTGACAGTATGCATATGTACTTGATCTTTTATAAAGTCACTGTTGCCCTTGTCAAAGTCTCTTAGAACAAAGTGTTTGTGTGAACGTACACATTGGAAGAGTAAAAGTAGGAGCAAGCCAAACCTGAAAAACCTCCAGCTCTTCTAAAATGAGTTCTCCACTTGCAGAGAAGTTGGTGGGTAGGACAACCACTTTTTGTACGGTACCTTGATCTAGAAAAGATGAGAAAAAGTGAGACCATGTGACAGAGAGAGAGAGAGAGAGAAAGAAAAAAGCAGATGAATATTATCAATTACGAAAAAAACCCATCAAAGCAAGCACTATGGCATAGAGAAAGGTAAAGAAACGTTCAGTAATTTCTACGGTTTGGGGTCAGAAAGAACCATGAGACAAACCCTTACATGGGAATACAATATCTGATATTATTCTCATATATGAACATGAAGAAGTCATGGTAAGATTGGAGTTACTACTATTACTGTTACCACTCTACCCAAAAGATCAATCAAAATCATTATCTTCTGTACTAGTTGCTGTACAGACACACAGAGGGGCAGTATCTATCCGAATGAACTTAAAGTAACAACACAGCAATATAAACAGGTAAAAAGGAGCTACTGCAGAATTTAATATATATTCATATTCATTAATGAAACGTAATGACAACTGATGACATGAACGGTAAACCTTCCAAAAAATAACTCTATCTGCACCTAAACAAAGCAAGATCAAAGTTATTTTTTTTTTCAAGAAAGTCAAACAATAATCAAGTCAGTTTTGTATTGGTAGGAGTTAATATTTTGGTCCATAAGGAAAAAATGAAAAGCAAGGTAAAGATATTGCAGCTACTCTATCATGGCTGCCCTCTCAAAATACAGTTCCAAGCCTCCCAAATCCACTCAGATCAAAGTAATAAGAAGTAAGAAGGATGGGGCAATGGCAGTGTTTTTGCAGGGTAGATGTGATGAGTGAGACCAAAGGGATATTTGTGATTAGTTTTCCAAATTTGTTGTGTGGAAAGAACATATGACATGAAGGGGTCCATCTGTGAAGGCTCTTAAAGGCTGAGACAACCACTGAAGTATTTCTGATGTGGCAGAAAAGGCAGACTGGGGGAGAATCGGAAGGGCAAACATTTTTACTTGAAAAAAGCACAGCACATCATAGAATTCTTCTTGCTTGAAAGGCCTGGAAATGAGTCTGAGTAGAATAAATTTATTTGCTCAATATTGATTCTGAGGAATGAGACCACGTGGTACAGATACTGTTTGGCCTTCAAAAGTTTTATGAGCAATATAGGCTTGTGCGGTTAGTAAAATATCTGTATAGCACGATATAGCTAAGTATCTACGTGTATTTTTATGAATTTGTGACTGAGGAAAGGAAATCTCAACTTCCTGTTTGGCAATTCATGATGTAGACAACGTAAACTGAAAAAGGGCAATTTTGCTTTTGCTTTTAAGGTCAGTGCCTAAATTCCATAGCTGGAGCTGCAGGGCAAGTTGGTTACGGTAAATAATTTACATCTTCTTATTTCCCTGGAGGAAGCCAGCAAATAATAATATGTTTTATTTAAAAAAAATAAGGTTTCAAGCCAGAGTATTGGTATGTAAAGACCTGACCACACACAGAGAGCACACTGCGTTATTTTGTCATTTAAAAAAATAAGGAAAAGAGAAATTGAAAGCTGACAAGACTTTAAAATGTGTAGCTATCAATTGTACATGCTCAGGGCACATTAGGCATGAATTTTTCATAAGAATTTTCTATGAAGAACATTTATTCTTATTATACAATGGCACGATAAACCAGTTACTTCTGAAGCAACTTCACTGAAATTAAATCTTGTGATAGCACAGCTGTGGTCTAGACTGGGTGCCAGTATTAGCAAAGCTGAGAGAGATTTACTAACTGCCAGGACCCACCGAAGCTTTAAACTGCTGCAGATGCATCCCTCGTTGGAGCTAAGGAGAAGCATGTGCGTGTGCATATGCATGTGCGTATTTCTGCTCCTACTAAAGGGAATAACCCACTCACAAATACACACAGCTGAAGTCCAGTCTACCTCTGCCTCTTTGCATCCTTTTATCAATGTCCTCCCTCTAACATTAAACTATACCATACAAAACACTGTATCAGAAGTGCAGGAAGGAGTTGCAGCCTTTTGTGGTTTTTTTCAGCTGCCTGCAAAGTGTCAACTACCTGTAACCCTGATATACAGTGCACTAACCATGTTGAGAGTGACCTTACCTGCAAAGGAATGTGAGGCTGCTGAGCCTCTGAAGAACCGGTTTATTTCAATGATCCATTAGCACATGCCACACGTTTAAAATTCCTAAATTGTCTTTGGTCCTTAAACATTGCCCCAAACTGAAATCAGAACCTGAGGGGAGATTTTATCCTGGGCATTGGCACAGAAAATACTGATAATGCCTGACGCCAAGTCCTTGTGTCCTAATTAACTTTCCTATTTGAAAAGTAGGTTCCTATCTGCCTTTTTTGTCACACCCCAACAAAATACACAGTGTTAAGGACTGTTTACCTTGGTATTCATTCCCTTTGACTCAATATTTTACCATTTGCTTTGACTCAGTACTGTACCATGAGGGACAGATCGTTGCAGAAAGGAATGTTCCATTGTTTTAATGGAATTAGTAAACTTAATACAATATTTAAAATAAATATTCATGTTAGGGAAAGCAGGCAATAAAAAGCTATTCATTAAATGAAACCACTTAAAGCAAGGGATTCCAATAGTCTGTACAAATATATAAATATACATACTTCCAACAATACATGGCTTGTAGGCTATAGCCCTTCACCCCTTCTAAAGAAAGTTTTTCTACTGTTTCTCAGCCTGTTCCTTAATAAATGAAATGCAAATATTTGTGCCGAGAAAACACTTCTTATTCCTTTCTCAGTAGTACTGATGTTTCCACTATAAGCACAGTAGCTGACAAATCAAGCACTTATACGTGTTCATGTCAGAAAGGTTATGGTACATCTGAGGTTTGCTTATTTCCTTTAACGGCAACGCAGCAAAATAAATTCCGTGGGCCAAAAGGAAGGTTGGAAAGGATGCAGCACTGTGCACTGCAGGAGAGATATGCAAAGTAGCAGTGCCTGAGCTGTTTCCCAGTGTATTTCATAATAGATAATCTTTTGTCTTGTAAGCCAGGCATAAGAGATCACCAAACAAGTACAAGTCAAATTTTTCCATGTTTAGATCAATCTATGAAATTATAAGCCAATTCTGTAAAAATGATAAAAGTGAGCAGGATGGTTTCCTTTGCCGTTTACTTCTTACTTCCAGAAATCCACTTGCAAACAGTTCTATACTGTTATGTTTTCACATAGTCATGAAAACAGCTCTTGTGTCTCCAGAATATCAACCCACCACTAGAATGTATGAAGTGAAGAGGCAGATTTATGCTCCACACTTCCCTGACTTTTCACTGGGAGCTGTTTGCAGCCTTGCATCAGTCCAGCAGCAGGCTGTGAGTTGAGAGCAGGCGGACAAGCGAGAAGGAATCTCCCTCAAGCTGATGGCAAGAGGACAAGGGCAACTCATAATGACTGCTTTTCTGTTTCAAACCTGCTTGAACAACTGCAGTCTCCCAGCTTGACATGGAAGACAATGTTACTGAGATTGTGCTCCCTCTGAGAGGACAGAGAAAGAGGGAGCAGCAAGGGAGGGAAGTGCTAACATCCTGCAGGCTAAAAAATGGTGGAAAGAGTATGCAGAGTGGGAAACAAATGGAGAAGGAAGAAAGTCCAATAAATGGTCCAAGGAAGGAGAGAGATAAATTATTATTATTATTATTATTATTATTATTATTGTTGTTATTATTGTTATTATTGTTAATATTGTTATTATTGTTATTGCTGTTGTTATTGTTGTTATTGTTGTTATTGTTGTTATTATTGTTATTATAGTAAACCCACCTTCCTTGAAACGCAGGGCATGATTCTGTCTGGTATCAATCAGCTAAGCTTCATTGACACCAGTTGGACTATGCCTGATTACACTAATTCCTGGTGTGGCTGACCATGGGCAATGGAAAAGGCAAAGCTTAATGTACAGCAATGAAAAATACACAGGTGTTTGGCTGGAATCTGTATTCCAGAAGCTGAATCTGCAGGTCTAAGTTTAAATCTCATTCTCTGAATCTCTGCTAGCTTTTCTTTCCCCAGCCCTAAGTGAACACTGCAGGTGTCAATACCGTGAGCCTCAAAGAGAGTCGGGACCAATCCACCCCTGAGCCACATCACATGCACAAATTGAACAACAAATAAAAACCCTGATTTTTCCACATCATAAAAAATTGACTGCAATGGACACCAACTGCTACCCTGCCAGGAGTTTCACAGAGAGGCCTCCTGTAGTAATCCCCCTCCCTGATGTGTCTGACATTGCCGGAGACCATCTGAAAACTTTTCTCCGTATTGTACCTGTCAGCCTGATGGCAGCTTGATTATTTTTGGTCTCTAATCTGAGTTGAACCTGATGCAAACAAGTAACATTACAAAGGAAAAAGAAAGCAAAGAGTTTGCAGAACGCTTAAAATCTCTCTGCTTGAGAAAATGTTCCGGCTCAGCAGAGCACCTAAGAAGGTGGCAGGTTAGCAGTCAGGGCTGAGAGCCAGGTCCCCACGCTCTCTGCTCTCCTTAGGTGTCTGCTGTAAGTCAGGGCTCCCACCACAGACACCTAACTTCTTTGTGCTTTAGTTCACTCATCTGTCAAGTGGGTGTCATTTTTTTTTCCAGCTCATAGTATTGCTGTGAAACTTTGTAAAGTCATTCCAAGCTGCATCAAAGAACAAAAAGGCAGATACAAATGTCTAATGAGCTCACATGTGAGGGCAAAACTTTCAATAGCCCCAGCTCGGTCAGTCTTCTGGGACACACTGTGATCTTGTTTGAACAAAAACTGACAGGGAAAATAAAACAGGTGGAGGAATGCCCTCTTAACTTACATATCTTCTTAAAAGGCTGTGAAAAAGCATTGGATGAGTTGGTCAATGAGAGGTTTTGAATGACTCAGGCAGTGTGCCCAAGAGGAAGAAGGAAACTGTCTGCCGCCTCTTGTGCCACTGTTATGCAACATCATCTTCGCAAGCTCACAGACACGAAGCTGCAGCCAGCAAGTCTGTGGGAGGCAAGCTTGCTCTTCTGACCAGATTATCTCTCGCCGTTAGAATCTGTAGCTCATTACATGATTTTGGCTATTGCGTTACTGGAGGCTACTGTTGTCAGCAAGGGTTAGTTTTCCAAAAAGACAGCCATCATGCATCACCATGAAAACGAGTATTACATCCTTATGTTCTGAAGGCACTTACTGCATCCAGACTTCAAAAACAAGTGTTGCATCAGAAAAGAAAAGGTAATAAGAAACATCGATCAACCTCATGCCACATCAGATGCATGTGGCCCACATTAATCATCTGAATAACGCACACAAAAGTCTGAAGTGCCTTTTCGTGACAGTCAGTTAGATCTCTTTATGCAAAAACATACCCTATCTTGATAGCAAGGAGCTGAAAAAATCCTGTTGGTGCCCATGGCTGTTTAATGTACCCAAGTTTGACCCAGACATTTAAATATTTTCATAACACCAAGAGCAATAAAAAACCCCATGCATAATCTTATGATTGTGCAATCTGTGTGTAGTTTGACCAAAGGCTTCCGTACTGCAAGCAGTAGGTGGCATGCCTAAAAAATAAATATTAATCTCAGGAAAATGTTCTCATGCTGTTTTACTGCTGTTCTTAAAACTCAGATGGAAAACAATCTACCAAAGGATAAACAGAAAATGGTGAAAGCTCGGGTTCTTTAGATATAACTGAAATGAGTAAAGTGATTACAGTAAAACTAGGGTCAATCAAAAACTTCAGGACTGAGTTCAGGCCTATCACAGAAATGGGATAATCGAAGCAGAACTCTAACCCTAAATTCCCGAACTGAATATGTTATTACTCATTGCATAGGGAAGAAGTATCATCAGCACGGCCCTTGTCAAATACGCAAATGAGTGATTACATTATATCCAAGTAAATTATCCCTCAGGGGATTATTATCCCTCCCTTCTGTTTGGGAAGGTGAGGTATACAGCACTCTCCTCTTGTAGCACTGCTCTCTACCGTTAAAGACTTGCTCCTTACTCTAAATCAGCTCATTTCAGAGGGGGGTGAAGAGATCCCTTTGGGTGGACTTAAATACTAAGTTTTGTTAAGTGCTTTGGGAGTCTTCAGGTTGAAAAGCATAGGGAAAATAGGAGATCGTTATCGTTTGAAAAGCGGGTGGAATGCTGTGAGAACAATGTCTGTCCCTGGGATTTATTTTGATAGCTATGTAGACAAGTGAGGGAGAAAAGCACTGTATTAACTCGGCATGGAGAAGTCCCTGTGAGATCAGTACTTTTGTCTGGGGGTGCAAAGGAAACACTATATTTAGTTCACATTAATGTGAAAAAATGATACAGCTGCCTATACCCTCCTATGCCATGGCTACATGATGAAAACCACTGGGGTTCTTGGAGCTTTATACTTCTGTTATTCTTCACTTGCATTCAGGAACTGATTTATTACTGAGGCTGTAGAGGAGGAAGAGAGGAAAAGCTAAACATTTTGTGTGCTCTGCATCTGGCAAGACATAAAACACTCCAATTTCAAGCATGAGACAGGTCACTGACAGTGACAGACATGGCTGGCAACATCTCAGTTCAGCAGCAGTAACTCATCATTCGAGCTGAGTGTAATTGTCACCAGGTGTCAAGTCCCATTGTCTCCGGCTGTGGGGCTCCAGGCTCCCAAGGAAATTATCACATGAAATTCTCCCATACAATGTGGTTTTTGCATTTGCCAGGACGAACTGACACCAAAGCAAATCCCCTCTGCGTTCCTTTTGACAGTTAATATCTCTATTGAATCCTCCTGAGTCTCTCACAGTAAGCAGAGAATAAAGAAAACAAGTTTCTCCTCTCAGTGGCTGAAACTTGATCACTTTTAAATAAAAGGGCTGAGAAACGCAGTAACTTACATTGCACCAATTTCTTCTGAGGAAGACCTTGGACGCTATTAATGTCTCAGGGCGTCACTGTGCCCTACTCAAGAAGAATAATGCCTCCCTTCCAACTAACTAGAAAGCAGAAAATGATCCTCGTCTCCAGTGTAATGCAGAAGATAAAGCAATGAATATAAAGTATCAAGAGTTGCAGTTTACGTATTTGTCCCATAATGGACCCTGTGCTGATACACAGAAGAGGATTAACAAAACCTAAGAACAAGCTGAGGTATGTTAATATTTTTAATGAATCACAGTGTATGTGTGAGGCCACGCTGATCACCTAAAAACAATCAGAAGCTAAGAAAAGTATAAAATGAACTGTATTTATCTCTTGCAGAATTACAGAAATGCTAAATATCAGTATTGTGCATTTTCATGCATATTTCAAATTTTCAATACATTTCCAGTATTAACTATCACTGCTACATTAAGAATCCTATATTGGTTGGAAACTTACATGTCTTATCTTTTCCACTAATCTTTTGTAGAATTTTCCTCCAATTAACATTTGACATTTGTAGGGCATTTTAAAACAATGGCACCAGTATGTAAAATAATGCATAAAATGTTCATTTGAAAAATCTGTACTAGCCTACCAAGCTACTACTCTGGCTAAATATAGTGATTTGGCATGAAATAAAGCTAATAGAAAACCAAACCTTCTCTTTTACTAAGAGTTCTTGTGGAGTTGTATAACAGTAGTAGGGACAATATCTATTAACACTTCTGATATTTCTACAGTGCTGTACAAAGACTCTTTTCTTTACTTGTGTAGGAAAGGAGGAAAATGACCGTAAAGGGTCTCAAAGTCAAGAACTCTAGCTGCATTAATTAAACTAAAAAGAAAATGTGGTTACATGTTAGGGAGGGGGACAAAAAAACCACCTCAAGAAGAAAGCCCTGTCTTAATTAGCTTAATTTGGTAGTTTCCAATGACTGCAAGTAGGATCAAAGACACCTTAAAACACATTTATCAACTGCCAACCAAGAAAAGAAAAATGCCCAGATCAAAAAGTGATGAAATTCCTAATGCAATTCATCACCCAGAGCTTCTTCTACCCTGACTATGCCTTATGGTATACTAAGCATTCACTGTACAGTAGTAGATGGTAACCTGGTGAAGGTTTGACACAAGAACATTAATAAGGTGTTTCTGTTTTCCTGTTTCCTTTCATTGAACCGCAGAAGCCTATAGGCTGGAAGGGGCCTGCAGAAGTCATCTAGTCCAATCCCCTACTCAAAGCAGGTCCAATTAGAGCGGGTTGCTTGGGGCCATGTCGTGTTGGGTTTTGAATCCTTTGAGTCTCCGAGGATGGAGAATTCACAAGCTCTTTGGGCCCTTGTTCCAATGTTTGATCACGCTGACGGTGAAAACCTTTTCCTTTATGCCTACCTGCAATGTCCCACATTGCAACTTGTGTCCATTGCCTCTCACGCTGTCACCTCACACCTCGCGAAGAGTCCAAATCTGTTTTTTCCCATTAGATAGTTGTACTCTCCCATTAGATAGTTGTCAACAGCAATAAGGTCTCCCCTTAGCTTTCTCTGAATAAACTCAATTCTCTCAGCCTCTTCTCATACATCACATGCTACAGTCATTCACCTGATCTTGTTCCATTAGGTCAATGTTTTCCTTGCACTGGGAAGCCCACAACTGGACATGGCACTCCTGACAGGAGCTGAATACAGGGGAAGAATCCCTTCCAGCAACATGCTGGCTGGATACACTTCTGCTAATACAGCACAATATGCATCTGGTCTCATTCGGCACAAAGGCACCCTGCTGATTTTGATGGTTGGGGAGGGTTTTCTAAGAAGAGTGAAGAGAGTTCCTTTTATTCCTGCCTCTATAGAAGCCTGACATTCTTGAGAGATTTTTTAGCACCAGCTTCCTAAATCTATTACAACAGGATGGTTATTCCCAGCCCCATGTGAGTTTGCTGGCAGACACGGTTATTCTACAAGCAGAAAACAACCAGGACCCCAATAATATGTGAACCATAAAACCAATGCAAGCCATCTCTGTAATTATTTTCTGATGTTCAGAGATATATTTGTTCTCCTGGAGTTCTTTTCCTTTGTTCTACTTGAAACCATCTGCAGTAAAAAAGATTAGCCTTTGTGCCTATAATGCCCTGTTAAGGCAGAGGGAGTTTCAGACGTGAATGAATCCTAGGGTCTAGCCAGAGTACCACTCTGCTTGTCTGCTTCAATCGGAAGAGTGTGATTCATATCTGAATATTTTAAAAAATCAAAATTGATCAGCACAAGAATCGCTTGACCTGTTCCCTGCAGACTTCAGAAGCATAACACCAGATTCAAATTTGACATAACTAAAACAAAATGTAGGTTATATTAGACAGAAATTATTTTAGAATACTTGGATCAAATTCTCTGTGTCCACTACTCCTAGGACTCCAACCATTTGTTTCTTTTTCTCTGCTAAATACTTCGATGTTTTTACTTTTTTTGTGGAGTTGTTATTTGTGGAGATGTTGCCTTAGTAACATCCTGATCAGATTGTGTTTTTCTTAAGAAGTAGCTTACACAGCGTATATGAAATAGTGATAATGATAGTATACAATACAATACAAAGTCAGATTTTGGTATTTTTGCTCATGTTGGAGAGCATCAAATTCTAATGTGGAATCATGTTGCAGACAAACCATATTCAAGAGAAGTATTATAATTTAGATCAAATACAATATACACTAGTGTTGATTTCCGTCTCAAATAAAATTCATATCAATACATTGTATCTCTTGCACATAATTAACATCTATAGAAAATAGAAAAATGCACAGAAAGTAAAAAGCATAATTTATGGATTCCTATAGACATTTTTGTAGATAGCAAATATGTTTAAACAAACATTTCTGAAAGCTGTAAATTGTAGAGATTGGAGTTAATTGCAAATTATAATGCAATGGAGGAAAAGGACTGTTGCTAAGTTTGTCTTACCTGTTCCAAGAAACAAGACGTGATATCTTCCATCAGCAGCATTCACTCGATCCACAGCAATCTTTGTATACTTGTAGTCGGCTCCTATCCGGATGATTAATGGCCTCTTGTGTATTGGGTAAATGGGATTAAACATCAAAGGGTGATTCCTGATGAAGGTCACAACATCGTCTGGAAACTCTTTGGTTGTCCGCATATTAGGTGTGAAGGCTCCTCCCGGACACTGTAAGAAACATGCACGGCAATGCTTAACAATACTTACCATCTTCCAGAGAGTTTTCATCTCCAAGTCATTTACAAATATTGACAGATAGTTGACAAAGTAAGTTCCCGAAAGAGCACTTCAGACTCTGACTGAAAGTAATTATGTTCCAGTAACAGGAATTAAGTGCTTGAATAGCTACGCTTTGAACTCCCATCAGTTCAAATAAAGCAAACACAAACATATTTTTGCACTTTCAAAACCCAGATTGATGGCAAAGATCCATACTTCTCGACCTATTTCCACATCTTTATGCTTCCAAACTGCCTGTTGAAAAAAAAAATCCAAGCGATTGGTATGGGAAGATACCAAACTTTCGCAGCTGGTTTGTTATAGATTTAGTACCAAGGCAAAAGGTAAAATCTGATATTAACTGTAATTTGGTCAATATCCTTCTAGTTATTACGTTTATTGTGAGATGATGAAAGGGCCTGTGACTCACCTTCATTTGAAAAAACAATAATATGGAGTTGATGAGATGTCCCATGACAACTCATTTACATCTGAGAAGCCTGACCATTCACAGGATCTTGTCTACACTTTCCCCTATGCCCGAGAAATAAAGAGGTCCATGAATACTCTGAAGGCTTCTTTACATGTAATGAAGAACAATCCAAATAATCAGCCCTGAGGCATTCTGGACCTCATGAGGAAATAAAAGCAATCTCAGAAAGCTCAAGTGTTTACTGAGAGTGAAACTAAAACAAGACTGTGGGAAGAAATCAGGAGCTATGTCAGTAACTGGTACAATGTTCTGGATGTACCTATGTTAATTTACAGGACATTTTTTCAGGCACCATTACCACACTTCTTATTGCTGCTCCTGAGCCTTCATTTTACCCCTTACCAGATTTCTGAGCTGTGAAACTCTCCTCGGAGTATTGGAGCTATTCAGAAATATTTCAACACAATATTTTTCCAGTTGGAAAATGCTGATTTGTTCAATACAAAGCATTTCACGGAAACTTGTTTATTTTGATGAGGACCACTCTTACGTCTAGGATGGAATTTCTGGTCAAAACCACAGACACAAAAATAGCTAGTAGCTTAGGGAGAGATTTACCTCACCTGACTTCTACTGTCTCAAAGTCAGGCATTTATTCTTAGTTAGCCATCTAGGTTTCCTCTGTAGTCAGTAATTCAGACTAGATGTCCTGCTTTTAGATGGCTAAAATTACATAAAATGAATCATATTCTGAGAGACTAGGAAACTTGCTGGGGATATATGAGTCACGTGTCCAACCTACCTGATGAGAGCCAACATTAGAATCTGGGTCTTCATCTCCCAGGGGATCCCTCTAACCACCAGGCAGGAGTGTCTGTTCTACTCGTGCTGCTAAAAGCTGTTCCATCTTGTGTACATAATAAACTATTCATCGGGCAATACCAGGAGCAAAGTAGAGAGGGGACTGCAGCCTAATCCCAGGCTTTAGAATCATCTTCTGGCTCAATTAGGATTTAATTATTTATACAAAGTAGAACAGCTCTGGTAGGAATTCTTTAAAAGAAACTGCTCTGGCATCAGTTACCTTCAGGAAGAAGAACCAGAACTCAGCTCATATATGGGTCTCTTTTCCCATCTGACATCCTTGACAAGTGATTCGTCCAGACTCGTATTTATCCTGAGGGTTTTGGTTTGGTTCTCATTAGAAATGACACCACATGCTAGCCCTCCAAGTCCTCACAAAACTGTATTCTGATTATCCTGTTTGCTCTACTCCATCCCTCTGTGGCACTTCCATCCACAGTCTTCCAGGAAATGTATAGAGCTATCTGCTAAGATTAGCAACAAATGCTGAAAAAAGAACTGTCTTCATAAATTTCTAGGCTATTGGCAAAATTGTTCTACTTGGTAGTGATCTGCCAGACCTCAGTTCCTCTCCAGAGGGATTCTGTTTCACGAGCAGTTCAAATTAAACTTTCCTGCCTTGCACAGCTCAGTTAAAAGAAGACTTCCTCCAATACTTTCTATCCTTCCATTCTTGACTTGGAGATCATAAGACCTTTGTGACTTCCTGCAAAAATGTCTGTGCTATGGTTCACCCCAGTATGACCTTAAAAACTTACATTGTACCATTGTTCTGAACAAAGCCTTAACAAACATCTTTAATCACTTAATTCTTTTGCTATCCCCCGTATAAACCAATGACAAGCAAAAGATGTTACTGAAGAAACCTATAAGCAATCCCTATCCTGGAGGGATTGAATGTGTGTCCGTCACACCTCATTCAAGGATGTGGATACACAATAATTATGTTCACAGTTGATCACCATGCAGTTAGATTGCAGAGAGAAACAGAATTCTTTAATTCACAGCATATTCCCCAACATGCTGTAGGTACAAAAACTATTTCTGTAAACTCTGAAAAATGGAAACTATCCTCAAACATCACTGAATTTAGTAGCAAGATGCCAATTATGTAATTCTTTTTTCCTTTCTTTTTCCACAAGTAAGTTTTGCTTGGGGAGAAATAAGAAACCATTGGTATTTAGTGAAGGGCAGCCAAACACTGCGGAGTTGATTATGGCCAAATGAACATATTGCTTTATTTAATCCTACTGAAGGTATACCGAAGCCTGTTCATTGTTTATCCAACGTACTGTGACACAATGACCATTCATTTCTGTCCGGAGGTTTAGTATGAGTATCTCTTTATGCAACTGTAAAGTAGGATTTTCCATGTCATATAAAAAGGCATCCCTGTCTAGTCCAGCATTCCAGAAGTAGCAAAAAACCTACGTTCCACAGGAAAGAGGCTCATGCCCCACAGCCTGCAAGCATGGTTATTTAAAGTTAACCCTTTGAACACAAATTTTGAGCAGGAAAAAAATCACCATGTCCTGATTTTTACAGATGCTTTGACGTAAGTGAAAAATAGATTTTGTGGCATGCATTTAAAAGTAGGACTTCTTGGCAGTGGAATAAAAGCAAAGCCAAACAAATCCCAACTTAGAAAATACACATTTAAGATACTGTGTTGTGGCTGAATTGTGAGGAAGCACAGAAAAGCCAGTGATTAGAAAATCAGCAATGATCCTCTTAAAAGAATCTCTTTTGGCTTTGTTTTTTGTGAGAGCTATGATCTAAGAACTTATCTTCAAATTCAGAGCTCATCGGCACATCTGAAAAATTTAGATGATTTCTGTCACCATGTTAAATCCAAATCTGAATTTTCTTTTTCCCTTTCCTTTGTGCTGCCCAATTTCTTTAGGCCCATCTGGAATACCTCATAAGTCTCCATGAGGCGAACCAAGAATAACATGGCAGTGGTTGAGGAAACATACACAAATACAATATTCTGAAGCAGCAAGAAACTCTGAAATGTGACTAATCACAAGAGCGTGAAACTTCCTGTTTAAATGGGCCATTTATTTTCTTTTTTTGTAAAGTTTAAGCTTAACACCTTAGTGAACTCATGAGATTAGAGCTGTACGAATTAATTGCAAAGAAAGAATAATGCTAGCATTAGACCTTGGTGCAATATCAGGTATTGATTAGCTAATTCTAGAAAACTGGGAACATAATAGTCCTAAATCTTACAGCCAGTAATAACTGCACTAAAATGTCATGAAGAATTGTGTGAACAGCGAGAGCTATTCCATGTATCTGTGCATTAGTGTACGAGAGAAAAAGCAAGAGAAAGAACAACGCAAAGATGAATATGAATGAAACAGTGATATGGTTTAAGGTTCTTGCAGTGACTTGCAAAATTAAAATAAAATTTAATTTCCTGTGATAAATAGAAAAGCAACAAAGTGTTCACCTAAAAAAAAATTATACTACATCATTGAGAGGTGATTTATGATTCTGTGCATACTTGTTTAATTCTGATACTTAAGAAGTTGTAAGAAGACTTCATAGGAGTCAACAAAAGTCCATACTCCATACTTCATTTAGCAAATATGGATTTAGAGAAGATTCTAGAGAAAGTTCATATATTCTTCATTAAAGCTGGAAATATTAGACTTCATACTTCTGCTAAATCTAAATTAAGAACAGTGTAAATAAATAAAGAGAAAACTGCATCAATAGCAATTTTTATACACCATAAAGGTGAAAAGAAAAAAAACCCACAATTTTGTTTAAAATCTTTCATGGGACATTTTTGTAAAATTTGGAAACAAAGCTAGCTCTAAGGATGTACAGACTTTATTGGAAGATTATTACCACCTCTGATACAGTGAAAGAAAGTTCTGAAAAATTTTCAAGGCATAGAAAAAGCATTCTTAACAAGGAGGACTACTATGAACTGATTGGCATGAAAACTCATCTATTTCCAGGTCTCTCATCTAAGATTCAGTACCTGACAGGGTATTAGACCTAGTCAAATGACAAGTCCCAGAAGCCTTGTTCTCCAACTACATCTCCCAAGCATCCCAGCAGAGCTGCAAAACTTTAGAGAACTATGGAAAATTCATACAGACTGAAGACAGATTTACAGATGTTTGGATCCAGACTGTAGAACACAGTCACAATGCTGTCTTTGTATGCCTATCTATTTAGCTATCTTTTGCTCAAACATGCACACTAAATGTAAATTTACATGTCAACAATATGACTGCCATCTAATGAAATAATTCTTACCACCTTTTGAGCAGAAAGAGCAAGAGTGATTAACATCTTGCATGACTTTTAATTCTCTAGAAGATTTCCAGATACTACGTGATTTGTATGGCAAGCTGAGAAGCAAATAAAATTGTTCTGAACTGTAACTGTCATAGTCACATACAGTCCATTCTCCCGGAATAAATAATATTTATTTATGTATTAAACAAAGACAAGTAATTGGCAAGCCTGCATAAACATCTTTGTACTTACGGTGCCAGGTCGCGGGTACGGAATTCTGCCCTGATATGGAATCAGCTGGTGGTTTGGGCCCTCCTTGTGTGCAAATGGCCCATTGAACACCGTCTGGATGTCGGATAGATGATACACACACACGGCTGAGCCTTTAAATATGGAGCTGGAAGATAGTAGGAAAAGTTAGCATTGCAAGCTACTAACTTTTGTATAGCTTTTCCGTCATTTTGCATGGTCCAATAATGAAAGGTACCTCTGAAAGAATATATTTAATACAATTTAATGCTTCTATTACATGGATTTAATACATTTGAAATCAATTAATTTAGCTTCCCAATATACACCATCACTCCTTAAGACCTAGCACCTTTCTGAAGTGAACTGAAAAAAGAGGGAGGAAGATACTACTCTACTGGTGAAATAAGAAAATTTCCTAATGTTGAATATAAAAGAAATACAATCTAGCCCCAGTTAAATCAATGGCAAAAATATTGCTGACTTCAGTGAGACAAGAGTTTTACAAACTTTGTATTGCCAAGCTCAGCACAGGTTTCCAGAACTCCCTACCAGCATAATAACCACAAGACCTCCATGAGCCTCCTAAAATACATGGCTAAAATATTAATTAAAACATCCAGCGCAATTACAGTTGGTTAGATTATTACAATCAGTTGCCAGCTTTTCTAAGCAAAACGGGAACAGGTTGTGGCTCTAAAGGAATTACTTTTATACAGTCCTCAAATCCACCCACAAAACTCGTCTTACAAAGACCCCCTCAAAAGGGTTGAAGTTTGATGCTTCCTGGGGAGAACCCAGGGAGTCACCTAAGAGAAGGGCATGTTTTCCCACTGCTCTGGGTTCAGCAATGGTCTCAGATGTCTCCTCAGCCAGCACAAGCCCTGAATGGCCTCCATCACCCCGTGATGATGGAGGGCACTAGGGGAATAATTTCCAGAGTGATGCTAAGGCTGACTGGAGTGAATAAGTCTTTTTTCTCCTCTCACTGCATATAAGGTTTGGGATATTTATCTTAACAAAGTGGAAACTCCAAAGAGTCTGAAATCTGCCTCAGGTTAACGGTAGGATGAAGATAGTCCAAGTAATCCTCTGTTTTCAACTGAAAAAGAACACTCCAGAAAAAAAAACTGAAAACATTACACATAGTGTCTAAACACGGAAAGTGCAATCCAAATCATTGCTCTCAGCTATAGACGGATTAGCAGGAGGAACCTTTTAGATGGGTTATGGTATTTGTGGAAATTTTAGTAGGTATTAATAGGTTTTAAGAAACGTATTTAATCTTTCCAGACGTCATTTGTTAGATATACAGCAGATTATGCCACCAAAATAATTTGCTTCAATATCACTTGGTTTCCTTCTGTATGGTTTAGATAAAAGTACTAATAGCGATTATTTGGTGGGATATTTCTCTCTTGCTACTGTTATGAGTTGGAAGTCTACAGAGGTGAAGATAAAGGAACTAAGGAGTAAAAATCATTATGATCACTGTATTTAACTAGGTAACACATCCAATCTATTAGTCAAACAAAGAGAAGAAAGCCTAGACCATGTGGTTCATGATACCAGAAATGCATGAGTGTAAAAATTTCAATAGGGAGAGAAAACAGCTTGAGAGCCAGGAAAAAGTGAAGTTTTCTCTTTGTTGTCACCTTATACGGTCCTGTGATTCAAACCTCATTTCCACTGCAGGAATACCAGGAGAATTAGGTAAAAGTGTTTCCAGTTCAGGCATGTTGCATCCACAACCTAATCATATGTGTGGTTTTACTGCTAAACATAACCTCAGCATTTTCTCTTTTTGTGCAGTAGGAATCATAAAATGTAGACAGCACCAGATGTTTACAAGTTATGGGATTCTTTTTTTCCCAATTAAATATCATAAAATCATATTTTCCTGGCTGGTTGACACATTTGAGAAAGCAGATCCCTGGATCTACATGAAAAAAGACAGAAAAGTGTATTCGGAAAAAATATTTTTTCATGCAAGGATTTTTCTACTAGAAATTTCCATCAAAGGAATAACTAGTTATAAGTTAAATAATTTGCTAATTTGCTAAAATAATTTAAATTAAATAAAAAAATAAGCAAAAAACCTCTTTGAAGTTAAGTAACAACAGCTAAATAATACAGGATAGTGTATCAGAAATCAGTAAGCAGTAACTATTTCTACTCTGTATACTAGCACTATGTGGTGAGGGCAAGAGAAAAGTGAAAAAAATGAAGGTAGAGATGGCAGAATCTGTTGTTCCACCTGTCGGTCTATCTTTGTGGAGAGTTGCAGCATAGTAAGCCATATGTAGTACTTCCACTGTCTTGGGAGCTCATTGAATGCTTTCTGAGCTGGACAGTAAGTGAATACTACTGACTGATAACAGGGAGCTTAAGGCTGCAAGGAGGTGATCAACCGCCATATAAGCTTGTCTTTTCATAGCCAGCTGAAGCTGAGATGGGTTATTTGCCATCTGTGCAATCATCTGCCAGCTGAGAGACTGGAAATGATTTGTTTGAATTCATGTAAGAATTCCCAGTTTGATCCTTCAGGGTGCTGGATGTCCTTCAGGAGGTGTTAAGTGCTCTCAGATGCCACATGAGTTCACTGCGTTGAAGTCATTTAGCTTTCTGCTGCTGAACAGTAACAAGTGGCCCCCCACGGAAACATTTTCCCAGTGCCAACTGACAGTATGTCAGGGACCAGTTTGCTCCAAGCAGCATAGCTCTAACACGGATAGCAACAGCAATGATACTGAGACTGTTACACCTGCATGCAAACGGTGGCCACAGGAGACATACAAAATTGCACAGAACAGCCTTGACCACAAACCATCACTTTCAGTTTTCCTACAGAAAATTGGGCAGGTCAGAAAGGTAATTTTTTTTCAAATCTCCCCATTTACCTTGATGTTGTAAAAATTCCATACACAAGCGTTGTTCTGGGGTTATCTGTCTCTAAAAGAAACACATCCTCTGTAAGAAAGAAAAGGAAAACAGAAAAACATTTTTAATACTAATAAAACCTTTATTTTCCAGTTTAATTTATGACTTTATTCCTGCTAAAGTCAACAGCAGTTTTGTCTCAGACTCGAATGGGAAAAAGCAGGCTTATTGTATGAATGGGTCATATGCATAAATTTAGCACTTGAACATTCAGAAACAGATTTGGAAATTAACTCCACACCATCTAGCCTTATGAAGACAGAAGGCAAAGATTTTCAAACATGTTCAGGATCCATGTCCCACATTTCTCTCATCTGGATCTCATTTCAGCAGGTTGATTAACAGTAGGCAAACGTTTAAGTTGCAGTAGGTCAAAGACAAAGCGTTCCCATTGACGGATGTAATCCAAAGCAGGACAATTAGGTGTTTTATCATCCAGTAACACACTCTAGATGCCCTCACCAGCTCATTTTCAACACGATATGAATGACAGACAGTTTTGCAGTGAAGACACTGAGAGATGTAAACCTCCCAGCTTCTGCTGTGTAGGGATTTATTGAGTGCACTATGCAAAGCTGTACCTGCTCACTAAGCTGAATTTGCCCACCTTTGCCTCTGATCTGCTGATTTGTTTTTACACTTCAGGGAAAAATACTTTAATCTCTGACAGTTTCTCCTTACAAATGTTTCTAATAACTATAATCAAGCTACCTCTTAAACGTATTTTACAACACAAAAAGACTGAACTGTTTGAGCTTTTTATCATAGAATATGTTTGTTCTTTAGCTTTCCATTAATTTATGTGGCTCCTTCATTTAACCCTCTGAATTTTTTAAATATTCTTTTAAACATGTCAAAAGCAAAAGACTTCACCATGCAGGACTGGAAGTGTTACACTCTCCTGCATTATACCTGAAAACAGAAGCATGTGCTTGCTCTCTCCCAGTTTTCTGCATTTCCAGCTGTGATTGTATTCTTCCTCTTTGCTAGAGGATTGTGCTGGAGCCCAGGCGGAGAACATTGTCTCCTATTTTGTATGGTCCTCTATTTTGTCATACAGAAAACTAAAACCAGTTATCCTACTGCTTTGTTGAAGAGGAGTGGACTGGTAAATCACAGCTCTCAAAGATGAGTTGCTGTGGCAGTGCTAGGAGGCACTGGGAACTGGGAGGCACTGAGTCAGTCCTCTAAGCACCTTGGATATTCTGAGTTACAGCAAGTTAGGATCTGCTCCTGGGCCCATCAGGTTCCATCGAAACCTTGAATGAAAGCAAGCACACCAAAAGATGTAAAGATATAAAGTCAAAAAGACTCAAAACCCCATTTGCTGTGATGACAATCAGGAACAATGCCAGAGAAAAGAGACAGATTACAATGGAGAGAAGGTCAGAATCAGATGCAGCCCCCGGGTGAGGTCCATTAGCTATTTAGATTACTTATATATATATTTATACTAATACACATACCAGATCTTCCAATACCTGAATCTAGAACTATGACTTTGTATGTCACAGCTGTGGATGATATAGAATTTGAAACTTTCTGATAATGTTGTTTGGCACTTAGGTATCTATTAATTCCTTATACAGCTTGTGACTGCTCTATCGATTATTCACTGAATATTTATTCATAGTGTTATTGCTGGTGCCAGTAACAGGATTTATTAGTATTATCTTGAACTATAAAATTGAGGCCTCTACCCAGTGATCAAAAAAGAAATTGTATTGCGGAAAAGCTGTGTGTTATACAGTGGTATAAGAAGCAGTTTAAAACAGATGTATGTTAAAAAACCTCTATCATAATCGTAACTAGGAGCAAAATAACAATAGACTTCTCTTACGTGTTCCCTTTCAAATATTAATTCTTTACATATTACATATATAATTCCTTTACATACTCAAGATTAATTACCTGTATTTCAAAGATAATGATAATTACCCAGAGAGATTTATGAAGAATTTTTTCATTTCCTGTCATAAAACTGCAAGGGGAATTTTGTCATGAATTTCTACTGGGCCAAGATTTTACTGTCAACAACTTGACTAAGGAGCTGTATGAACATCAATAATTAAATATGCACAGGTTGCAGGATTTAGATAAAACTTTTAAGGGATTTTCTTGCCATACCTAATTCATCAAAGTACGTTTCTGTTCCATCTTCATCCATTACTGAGCATACAAGTCTTGCTTTCAAGAATGTTGTCCACTTGTTCACGAGACTACGCTGACCACCTGTGTCATTCTGGAAAGGAATATTATTTTCAGAAAAAAAAATACAACACAGGTAACATTTTACAGGGCTTTCCCACATTTTCCTCAGGTTAATTTGACTCATCATCTAGACAGTTACGCGGGTATATTCAATAGAAAAAATAGATAAGCCTAAACCAAATCCCCTCATCTAAACACTCCAGATGCAGGAAAAACAAGGACTAGTTTTCTAGGCAGACTTTCTGTGCTGGGCTAGCAGGCTTGGGAGGGTTGGGCAGTAGATTTTGTGCAGCAGCAGCAGTGTGTAGGTATGATTGGAAAGGACTGTGGAGGTCTGTATTGCTCACTGACACCTAGTGTGGAGAAGTCCATGCTACCTCTAAAAGGTCTAATAGGCCTATGGAGGGATGTTTCCTCTAATCCTGACAGCAGTATAGCTGCATCCGACCTAGTAAGCCATGCTGGCCCATGAGATGGATGCTCTGAGCTAAATTCAGAAATGATGGCTAGCATGGGTCAAGCCAGTTTTGCAGTGGTGCAAGTCCTGCTGGTTTGGTCCAGAGCTGCCTTGGTCACAGCTCACTCAAGGATCTCTTCATCTCTCTCCAGTGCAAGGTGGAAATAGTAACTGCTAAACCAGATGGTGCAGCTCCTGCCTCACTCTGCTGGTGAACACCTTTGATAAGTGCCATATCTTCCAAACTGCATAGCATAATGTCACCCAGGGAAAGGCAAAAAGGAAATGTAGAAGCTAGGCAAATGTAATTTCGATGAAATGCTGTGCCTGTTTCACTGGTGCTCCTGGAGCTGGTAATCAGACTTTTTGGGTGACCCTAAGGGGTCTTTTGAGGGAGGTCTCTCTTGGCCCCATTCTACTAATATATTTGGCCAGTCTCAAAGGTGTTGATATATGAATATGATGGTATACAAGTATACAAATATGACTGGCTCAGATTTATTTTCATCAGCTGTGGGATTCTGCCACTGACTTCAGCGTAAGTCTAAACAGGCTGAGTCCTTTCAGAAATCATCTGGGCTTCATTATAACAGTAACAATAACAAATACAGTTATAATTGTGTGAAATGTCTTCTTGCAAAACACCCAAAAATGCCTTTGGGCACCCTCACAAAAATACAGAAAATTGAGATTATAAAAGAGATCACATGCCTCATCATTTTGCTAGAGGAGTTTAACACAATCCCAAACATGCCCTCACACCCATGCACAACAACGTCACAAAGCACCAAATTCTAAAGAAGACCCAGATTAAAGACAGGGAATACACAAACACTCACAATTGTCTTCCTGAGCCTTTCCAAAACAAGGAATGGAAAGGCTAGCAGTAACTGTGCATTTATAATTTTTCTCTCATAAAAAAAAATCCATTTCACCAGCGATATTAATAGCTGCTTCAATAATTTTTCATCTAGAGTTGATTACAGACATGAAAAAGGAAATAGAGACAATGAGGAGTGCTGTGATCGTAAATTAATTAATGCACAGGAGTAGCCATAACTCCTGAATTTAATTTTCCTGTGTATGCTTTTAAAGTCAGGCTCACACACACATCAATGCAAGAACTCAGGAAGGACAGATATTGTAAAAATGAAAACAATATTTGAAAGTTAAATCAACCCATTTAAAAGCTTGGCTCTGATATTTCCAATGTGTTTCAAAGATTTTGAGCGTGTGTGTGTGCATGTGTGTGTGAAAGACTTCACTATATTATAATTCAGCTTTTCTAAGCAAAGAATGTACCTCATTTGTGCAAAGGACAGCAAGGCTGGAAATTCAACACTGGTAACTATTCTGACTCAGTCAGAGAAATACACAAATCCCTGAATCTCCATATTTCCACATCATTATATGTAAAGCCAGATATACATAACATGTTCAGACCCTAGCCGTGTGTTCAGTAACGGCGCTTCTTAATTATGAATGTGGAAGCTGAAACAGGAATTTTGTTTCAAATATAAATCAAAGGCTTTTCAATCATTTAGTCTTCTAGCTTATCATGTCACACTAGCAGCTTGTCCCAGCAACCTGGCAAACAAAATAGTTCTTACTGGGCATATTCTTGCAATCATTGAATGAATTTGCTTTGTGCTGCCACTGTTGTCTGTGAGTCTCTCTTTGAAGAAGAAGTAGATTTTGGCATCGTTGGGGTCAGTGCCATCTGGGATAACATGAGCATCCACAAAAATAGGCTCTGAAATGAAACAGTATATCAAAAAGATGAAATCAAAAGACGTATCAGTATAAGCAAGTAATGATTTGACAGTTACTGACTGCTTCAAGGAAATGCTGTATAAATGCTATATAGAGGTTCTGCTGTGGCAGGTTAAGCTACATGCTCTAGCCTCCTGTTTGTGTATACCAGATATCACCAAGTAAATGGCTACTTGCTGGCAGCCTGAAGTTTCTGCATCCTCACATTTTACCCCACAGCAGATTTTTAGAAAACCGATTCAAATGCAGAAGCAGTAGTATTAGATTACTGCAGAGATTCAAAGACTTGGAGGAAGAAGAGGGAAGAATTAGTGTGTTATCAGGGGCACTTAAGGAAAGACTCACTGAGGCAAAACATAAAAGTAAGCTGTTGAAAGACTCATTAGGCAAAGATCAAGTAAGGTACATAAATAAGAGAGGGAAATAACTCGTGGAACACAGAAAAGGAAAGCTGGATATGCAAATGCTTGAACAACATTTGAGTTCATATCAGAGGTCAATAAACATAACCGAGTGTACATGCAAAACACTGCAAAGGAGCACTAGTGATAGAGCAAAATAATTTATATCCTTAACAGCAAGCATATAAGGGACAGTGAAGGAGTCCTCAGAAGACCTTCTCCTTTTTCTGAAGGAAGAAGGGGACCTTCTTCCTGCATGAAGGATATATCTTTTCAATGATCATGCAAGATTGCTTGATCGGTTGAAATCCAGTACAAATCTTGAAACAATCTGATACAAAGGTTGGATCTCTGACAGAAAACTCACTTTAGACTGCAGCATTTTTCTATTCACACAAGCCCATTCTCAATTAATATAACAAATGTCATGACTCTGGCTCTAAAAGAACATGGAAATAAATTGTGCTTGTCAAGTACCTGTTCTGAGCATATGTAACAGGTAGATTTTCCAGAAATTAGGCATTTTAATGGTTCGTTTTCCCTAATTCACTTTAGGGTGCACACTTCAGGGTGTGCAGGTAAGTCTAAGAATGTATAGCAAACAGAAGAAAAATTTAGAAAGCAGACATAGTTTCACATTCATAGTGAATTGAATTTATTCTGATTGCAATCCTGTGAATACACTGTAGTCACAGCCACACGGGACTAACAAGAGTCACCCTAAAATAGTCAACACAAAGCCACAGTAACTTTACTTCAACATACCTGAAGGCTTTTTTAAATTGGAACTGCTGCATCAGTTGCTCTATAACCTTTGACATCTACCTCTGCTCAGAGGGTTGACCACCATTTTAATTCAAAATAGTTTAATTGGAAGGAGTCTTCTTATGAGTAAAGTCAGGGAGAATTTTCACATTGATTTCAGTGAAGCCAAGAGTTAAGTGTTTGTACTCAGAAATAAGTTTTCCTACTGTGTTTTGATAGTCAATTTCTTACCACTGAAATAAATGGCAATAGTTGTCACTGACTTCTGTGATAATGGGACTCTCTTCTACACACATTTTGAATGCAAGTGGTGGTGAGTCTTCTGTACAGAGGTGGATTAGTCTGAATTAACTGAAGTTGGTAATTCATTAGAAAAAAACTTAGAATTAAGCACTCTTATTTAAGGCAATGTCTGATGCATTAGAGGTGGAGAAGGCACTTCCCTAGAAGTCAGATTGTCTGACCACTTGCCGTTTGAAAGGTTTTCATAAACCTTCCCTTGAACAGTTTGGTTCAGTCTTAATGCAAAAAAGGCCATCGAGTGGGGTGGTGTAAGAGGTTGGCTCATGCAGTGAACCCTTTATATCTGTGCATTATCTACAATATGTATTTACACACATTTCTTCATGATTCAACTTCATGAATTAAATTCAGAGAAAAGCTCTTTAAAAGACAAGCTCTTTAATTTAAACAAAGCAAAGCCGAATCTCTGTGAAACCCATTAAAAGTAAAACAAAGGCATCTCACCGCTCAGCCACTTGGAGTTGTGCTGGTCGGTTCGCACTGCATTCCTCCTGGTCAGACTCCGAAAAATGGCCGCATCCGTCCCCATGAAATCAATATACATTCCTGAAAAAAGCTCTTCATCTGCGAAGAATTGAAGTGGAAGGGAAAAAGCAAATGCATTGTTATGGCTTTTGGGAAATCCATGTTTACTGATCTGTTTTTATTTTAAACTTGTCAGCACTTTATTTACACAGGAGTCTATACAGATAAATATTGGGTCATGGGAATGGGGTTCCCCTCTGATCTACAAAGACACAATCTAGAATGCATGAGAATCATCAGATTTTTCTTAAAGACTTTAAGGAACTGTATAATTAAATGCAACAGCAGAACTGCATATGTGGTGAACCTTTCTTTGATATGAAGTTTAGTTGCTCAACTTTCACTGCTAAGGATGACTGGAAAATCAGGCTAGTGTTATCAGAAAGAATCACATTCAATTTTTTAAGTACGTACTTCAAAAAGCTTGTTTTGTTATGGGAGTAGACAAAATGACTGGGCTGAATTTATTGCTGGTGTAAAGTGGCACATC
This sequence comes from Gavia stellata, assembly GCF_030936135.1. Taxonomy (NCBI): domain Eukaryota; kingdom Metazoa; phylum Chordata; class Aves; order Gaviiformes; family Gaviidae; genus Gavia; species Gavia stellata. The sequence continues at coordinate 12,302,012 of NC_082597.1, read as the reverse complement.
TATTGCAGTCGATGGATCAGTGCCAATTTTTAACAACAGCATTGTCAGGGCTGCCCCAGGCAGCCTGAAGCTGACTTCAGTATTGCAGAGGCCAGACAATCATATTACTGAACTTTACACAGAGTAATACGGAGCAACAATTGTCCCCTTTTATGTACTTGCTTCTAAGTATATTATGCTTGAACAGAATTAGACACGCAACTCTTACATTAACAGCACTATGAACTTCTGCTCCCTGTGCAGGGCTGAAAACTCAGTCCATCAGTCAGGATGTATATCTGTGTTTGTGTGAGTCTGTGTGTGTGCATAAATATACGTATATGTAATTATAATTCTAATTGCATATACTATCATTTTCTACTCTGTGAACAACCACGCAATTTCCACTGACTAATGACAATGAAACCCCAGAGTAGAAAACAGTAGCTAAAATAAACTCTAACTCTCAGAGTGGGAGTGGTGGCTGAATACATTCCAGTACAGCTGGGTCCTTTGATTGATGTTTTTGTCTGAATTCCTGGACTACCCAGAGAGTGTGGTCAAGCTGGCAAGAGTCGCAAGAGTCACAGGTTCAGAAGCGCTTGAGGCTATTTTTACGCTCTGTGTGTGTGTGTGCGTGTGCATGCATCAATATGGAAGACTATTGGCTCATGAGAAAATTAAAACTCTGGAGATTTTGTTTTTCTGCTGCTGGCTAGAGCCTGAAGTGAACCCCTGCAGAGCAGCCAGCAGCCACTCTTCTGCTCTCATCTCTCCCAGTGATGACAAGATTCATACACAGGGGATTTAAACAATGCATTTGCTGCATGGTTGTGAAGCATTTACTTCGTAAGCATGTCTTGACAGAATGATGTTAGTTCTATACTGATTTATAACTGATTTTGTATATTGGCCTGATTGCCTCAATCCGTCAGAGCTTCATTCTTATTGTAAAATAAATTGGCTGAAAGAGATGAGGCTTGTGGTTCTCGCTATACATATAAGCACACATTTTAACAATAGTACTACACTATGTAATTTTAATCCTATTACTTATCAAAGCTATTAGTTATGTCTTAAGAATTCCTAGCATCTACTTGCTAATCATGTATCAGATGATATCCATCAGCTCTACTTCCTTTTGGTTAAACTCTTAAATTCCGCACAGCACTTGGTCTGCACAGCACAACTAGTTCACACTACTTCTCTTTGTTATTGGGGGAATTACTGAATTGATGAGGTATGTCTGCTTTCATAAATATCTCAGAGTCTTGGTGGGGTGAGAGACATGCATCCTGCACATTAGTTATGCCAAGATTTTTCAAAGGACATTTTTCATTGCTTTGATGCAAAAGTGTCTTTGTACAATGGCAAATTGTACCAAGTTCAAATTTGTTTTTATAGCATCACTTTCCTCTGAAGGGTGAATCAGCTTTCCTGCTGTATTCTAGGCTGGTGATACCCAAAATTGTGAGGAAATTGCACCTATATTTAAAAACAGTTCTTTTGTTGTGGAAGAGTTAGCTGGTCTGGCAGTATTTCCCATCTTCTGAAGTGAGGGGAAGGAATTCCTCCTGCAGAAAAATACTCAAAGGAGAGCTCAGTCCTCGCATTTTAACTCAAGCTGTGATTTACAAAATCTTCCCTTTTCTGGCATGGATATTGAGGCTAAATTCATTCAAGCTTAATGTTTTTGAAGTGACTGGACTTTGTACTAACAGGGAGAAAGTATAAAACTCAATCTATGGGACTCTTTTGAAAAATAATGTGACCTTTGAGAAATAATTTAAACTTTGTAGATGAATTATGTCATGAAAGATAAGTCAAACACTAGGGAAGGTCTCTTCAGTCACATAACTGAGAGATCAAGGAAGGTAACGTAAAGTCTACTGAGATGAACAAAGCTGCCATAGATCTAGTGTAGAAAAAAATCAGCTTACTGTATATACAGTAATTCAGAAACAATGTACATTAATGGTGTTTCATAAAATCCAGAAGGAATAAGGAAAGGAAACTTTATTTTTAATGACAGTTGATTCACTTAATAGTACCAGAACAGCAATGAGTAACAGTGGATTAATCCACCACTGACTTTGAACAAACATTTTCCTTACACGGTGAGTGTCTGTAAACACTGACCATAGATCACTGATGAGATAAAGGTGTAAGTGCAGCCAAGGTTTGCAGAGGTATCTAGGCAGCATTTGCCTATTTTCTAAAGGTGCTTCAGTTCATACCTCTGTGAATTAAATTACTTGTCCTTTGTACTAAATATATTTGCAATGAGGAATCAAAAAAAAAAAAGTTAATTTATATTTCGAACAGACCATATAGGATAGACTATATGACACTTCCCTTAAGCTCCACAAGACTCAAACTTTAAAAGAAGTATCTGGCACAATATGTAATTGTGATTGATTTCAGTTGAAGCTGAATGACAGAAACACCACGCATTGTTCCCTTGTAAACCTTGGGTGAAACATGCAGTACCTGTGTGCACTAAGTTTTATTTGCTAAGAAAGCCTGAAAAATCTGTGCAACTGCTGTTCCCTTCATAGCCAAAAATACAGCAAGGAGTAGGCACATGTTGAAAAATCAAGGCTTTGGCACTAGAAGTCTGTGAACATGCTGCAAATGTGAAAGGTCGGGTTACACTAAGTATATATAACGTGCCTCCTGGTTGAAAAAAAAAAAGAGTTTCTTTTACTGATGACTTAGGTTGCACAAAGTGTATGCCCCCTTTGAGTTTTCAGTTAGGTGTGCAATAGGCACTGTGGTAATTCTTTGTATGGGGTATATCTCACAGCCACTGAGTACAGTCGCCGCCAATTCACAAGACTATTTGAGGTGTGTCAGTTGTATCGCTTTCTGGACTTTCAAATGGAAGAAAATTGCAAAAGTGGTTGGGTATAAAGCCAACTGAAGAATGAAGAACCTTGCAATAGCTGGTGGGCTCTACAGCAGAGATGACAGCAAAAATGAAATTCAGAGTAACTAAAGTCTTCAGGCTTTCTTTCCCTGGCTACTTTGAGATTTTACAAATAATTAAATGAGACACAAGTGCTGTCTAGGATGAACAAGGTCAGAAACTGTTCAAACATAAAATGCTAGACAGGGTAATGCAAAGTTGAAACTAACCCTGGGAAAAAATGTGTAAGCTGGAAAAGGGACAAGCTTTTGTTTTCTGTTTCTCTCTCTCTCCTTTTCAACAGTTTATTTCTGCATTTCATTTGTACATCCACCTTTAGCTTCACATAGACCTTGAAACAAGGATGGACCCAACCCTTATGCCCATCAGCCAGACAAATGGTACTGCTCCTTGGAGGCTGAATTCTGTGTCCAGCTCGTTTCAGGCATCCCGTCAATCCACACCACCATATGAGTTTAGACCTCAGCAACTTGGAGTATCTTTACTTACTGATCATAACAGACACCGTGTTCACATTAGGGTTGAAAGAACAGCGCCCCTTTCCTGATTCACACTTGGAGTCAATCTTGAAGATTTGTTCCTGCAATGTAGATTTGTGTGTCACTTCTCATTTCAGAAACCATCAGACGTAAAGTGATTTTTATGCTTGGCCGTTTCCAGCATGAACAATGCTCAGCACTGCTGGCCCCTTTTGCTGTATTATCAGCAGTTTAGCTTTCCTATGCAGAATTTCATCATCTTTTTAGACAATTTTTTCATTGGTACCCAGTCATTTTCAAGACTCTTGTTCAAGATACTGAAACAAAGAATTTTTCCCTCTAGCTCAGTTATGCTTTGGAGATGTTGACTGATCTCTACAATAACATCTGTGGAGATTACTTCTGTGTTATTGAAGTTATTTATCATTTATTTGCTGAATACATGGTGATACTTATGCCACTTATTTTCGTTAATACCATTTATTGGATTATGGGTAGAGCTCCAGTTCCATACTGATAGATGATTTATCAATATCTCTTGCCATAGCCTGAAATATCTTGGAAATTTTTTGCTGTTTAGGAATCTTGGTATGGGGATTTGTTTATATTTTATGTGATTTATAAATAGGAAATACATTTGGCAAAGTAGAAGCATCCTGGACTACAGCTTGAAATACACACAGTCTGAATATCTTTAGAAAATTCACCCATCTTGGTGCACCTCTTCACTTCTTGGTTCCCAGCAATACTGAAGAGCACAGTATGCTGAGCAAGAAGGGACTCTGGTCCACGTCAGTTCCTTAAAACCTGCAGTCAGTAATGGCAGAGACATTGATCCATAGCACATCGACTCACATACCACTGTATACCAAACAAACAACTTGTTCCTAGCCTCCTATAACAAACTTCTAAACTTTAATAAAAGGCCAAAAGACACAACTGGAAGGAAAACCCCACCCAAACTTAAACCATTTCTGTTTTAACAGAAAAATGTAGCTTACAAAAATTCCAAAGAAAGGCTTCTGTGATCTACAGGTTTGCCAAGGTATTAGTTATTCAACTAAGGGCAGCAACTCTTTATATTCCCTTTAACAATTAATATTAATCACAGGGAAATGGGGATGCCACACAGATCACCCAGTAGCCATTTGGTGACAGCGAACTGGAGACTCCACCAACTTGAAATGCTCAGCTACAGCAGGAAGTTTTCATATCCATTATCCCCTATCTCTTTTCCCCCTCTTCTGTTTTGCCTAATTTAATCACAGAGATCTTATCTATTGTTTCAGTAATATGCTCTCTAAACAGTGTTAAAACATAAGTATGAAGTTTCTAATATGATCTTGGGAGATTTTTTTGTTGCTGTTTTACTTCTAGATTAATATGCAGCCTGATGTTAATCCATATTTACTATATTATACCACTACTTACCAATTCAAAATGCCCATTACTGCACTATTAAACTAGCTGCAGGATTACACTTGATTTTCATATATATTAAACTACTTTTTACTCTATAATTAATTCACATAGTGATTACATTTCTTTCTGTTTGCATTTACCTTGACATTAGAATGTATTTGGGTGAATAAGAGAGTCATTACCAAAGACCAAAGTATCAAGTGCGCCAAGCAAGAAAATTAATTATTTTTTAACCTCTGTTTCAGGGAAAAGGGCAACATTCTGCCTCATCAATGAAACCGCCCTTTTTGTGGGATTATGTGGAATCCTAGAGACAAAAGAGCAAAACAGGCCCAGTTCTTATGATTGTTGGATATGACTCTTACTGTCAAGCTTTGTAGCTTCTAGAGAAAAACAGATGTGCTTTCTAAAATATCCATTTTGCATGTGCAAAAACAGCCTTCTGTGCATGGAAAACTGTACTAAATTAAAGGTGAAATGATAAAAGCAGAGAAAAAAATGAGTTCTCACTAGTCCCATCAGCACTACAGAGTTCTTCATTCTGCTCTATTAATTAGTCATGCACTGATATATGCAGTGAGTTCAGAAGGAAATGCTTGGTTTTAAACTGTTATGCTATTGTTGGCCTGTACAGTAATGGCTTTGAGCATGCGATGCCTACAGTCAAGTGTCTGACAGATTCCAGACGTCTGAAACAGCAGTTTATTTAATCAATTGATCATAGTCATGTAGCTATACAGACAGGCTAAGCAAAGCCAGTTCTGCTCTTCCAAGACATGTATCTTTATTTTTAACCTAAGAAATTTAACATCTTGCATCATCTGGAGATGTCATTTCCCGCCCTCCCCCTACCCCCTAATCTCATTTACAAAACCCCTAAAATAATGAGATTCAGAGTTCTCTGGACTATACTACTACTTAAGCTGATAAAGGAATATTGCATTAATTAGAGACAAATGAGATCACTTTCCATGTTTTAAATAATTTGTCAAGAAACAGGATAATGCCGAGGAAAGCTGACCTCAGTTTCAAAATAAATCAAAGTAAGTTAATGCAGACTCTGTTAACCAGAAGGATGAATTTACTTATTCAGTTCTGCTTGCTTGTGCTTTTAAACCCAGGCCTATGAACCTCTACTCTTAGATAATTCATTAGGACTGAAGGTGGAGTGATTCAGACTGCATACTCTGTTAAGGAGGCTGGAGCCAGGTAACCATCTACAGAAAATCACTGAGATCATCCCATGCAAGCCTACCTGGAGAAACAATGATGTATCAGCTCCCTGGCAACCTCTGCAGTAGTCTTGGGTCTTGGCCGGAATTCCCATCCCACTCCCAATGAAATCAGTGATGAATTTCCCAGTGTCTTCCCTAGGAGCCAGCCCAGCTTTTAAAGCTGCCCTCAGATGGCAAAACTCCAGGCAGCACGCTCTGATCTTCCTTCCCAACACATCTGCTTCCACATTGTACAGGAAAATATACTGCACACTCCTGTGCCTGCAGACATGAATCTGACCCAAAAGCTACTGAGGTGCTGGGTCTCAGTTAAATGCTTTTCTTTCTCCTTCTGGTTGCTTAATTTATTACCTATTACATTTGCACATAAACAAACATTTCACTTTCAAATCAGGAAACTTGGACAATATACTTATGAAACATCTGGTACTTCGTGTATTGAAAATATACAGTGAAGCTGAATATAGAAAAACTGGAGACCTATCTAGAGAAAATAAGATTTACACTCTGGAAGATCCCACAGTGATGAGAAAACTTACTGACTTCATCCTGGCAGAATCTACTGGGGCAAAACTTGTGTAGCAGATGAAAGTTACCTGTACTGGGATTGCATCTAGTGGGTATTAAGCTGAAGTCCAGCAAACCTTCACATACCTGAACAGTTAGCCCACTTAAGGGCTTCTCCCAGGAATCAGTAACACATGGAAGCTATAAAAAGAAGTGGACTGCCTAGTTTACTTTTTATCTAACTAGCTGTTTCCTTTCAAGCATTTCTTGGCAATTTTTCCAACAAATAGTAGGAATGAATTCACCAGACAATGTCAAATAAAAAGCAGTATCAAATGTAGCCCAGTATTTGGTATGACTGTGGAATTTTGAACAACCATCATATTTGAGGCATGGGTTTTGATCATGGCTTTGCTTCTAGCTGGTAACAGGTCAGAAAACTATAGATGTTTGTTCTTCTTCTATTTAACATGGGTGAAGAAACCTATTCGGATCATTGATTTTTGCATTTTCAAAATTCTGAGGTTTGTGTAACACGAGTAAGATCCACCACAAAATGAGTGGATAAAATGAAAAGAGACGTACCTCGGACCTGCGTCCTCTGTTGACATACACACACACGGGGCTGAAGGCACCGCTGCCACAGACATACAGGTGTGTGCGATTGTACGACTGTATCACACGCACAAAATTTCCACAGCCATGCTGCAGGGAAAACAGAAAAAAATAATTTCTCATTGGCAAATGTTATTAGATGTTGGGAACTCTAGGGGAGAGACATGGTTTATAATTTTAATAGTATCATGAAAACTGCTACTGAGTTTGGTAGTCTTTGGATTTGAACAGCTATAGACTTCTGTTTTCTTTTCATGTCATTTTGCTTAGTCTGAGAACTGGGCATTGTTAGGCCAATAGAGAGGAGTTACAGAGGAGTGCATGTAACTTTCCCATCTCCACACAGCAATCTAATTTTCATCCACAGGCTTCTCTGTACCTTGCATGGGAAGAAGCAGGGCCTCTGCAGGAAAACAAGAAGTAACCTTACGAAGTTTCCTTAAGGATACCTCCAAAACAGTCTCTTTTTTCCCCCTAAGTTGTTCATCACAGCTGGAGACAATTAAAAAACAAAGCAAGCCCAAATCTCAGATCCCATTATTTGTGTAAAAACATTCTTTCCAAAACATTAAAACTCTGAAGAACACAAAGCAAGTTTGCAGTGAATTGTTGCTTCATATTGAAGATCAATGGTAATGTCTTCAAATCAGCATGAAAATTAAAACAGAATGTTAAGTGCCACACAGTTTCACACCATCAGATTTACAGTTTTCTCCTTTCAGCATACCCCTTTCTTCTCTTGCTATTTCCTTTTTTGACTATGATCAACTGTTAATGCACTTTAGGTTGAAAATAGAATTTTTTTCTGAACATTTTTCTTACTGAGATCCCAGTAGTGCCTTCATATTCAATCATCCAAACCTTCACCAAAGACAGTGAGAACTACATGTGTTTTCTGAGCACAGGATTGGAAACTGTTTCATCAGTCATCTTCATGAAAATCAGTAGAGTTAATCCTTGTTCAGCAGACGGCACAGTTTATTTATGTTTAAAGGCATTCACATTTTTGGTTCAGCAGGAGCTGGTACCCTACGACAACATCTGCAAACTGGTGCATACCTGTAGGTAGTTCAGAGTTCATAGAAGGAGTTTCTCTACAGGGAACACTGCATGTCCTCAGTTAAGTGTTAGCTCTAGCTGTATCAGAAAAATCCTTTAACCCAGTCAAAATATATTGTTTCTCTAAAGCTGAGGGCTGTTCCTAAATGTTTCCATTTTCTCATATCCAGCTATCTTAGTTTGGCTCAGAGCTGGCTTTAGTAATGTCTTGCTATCAAAATCATGTTTTTCTCAGCAGTACTACCAATCCACATTACCGCTGTGGAAAGGGAAGGACAGGTGAAGGTATACCACTAGCTTATATGCCAGAGTGTAAACCGATGCTTTCTTTTCTTGCTGTTTGCAGAAAACTTTTCTAGAAGACTCCTAGATAAAGGGTTACATGCTGAGAAATCTCAGGATGAAAGTCTTCCGGGATCAGGCCCAGGAAACAATGTCCACATGAACAGTACTGGTACATGGCACTTGCTACTCTGCTTCAGTACCATGCCATGCGCTTTCCAAAGTGTCTACGGCAAGAACACAGGGGTGGTTAGATGAACGGCTCTTTTCTTTAAGAACAGCCTTCTGGGGTAACCATCTGACACATACTGTGTCTTCATGTCTCTTCACTGATGATTTACAGACAAGTAGCACAAGTTGGCTCAGTACCAACAGTCTCCTATTTTAATGCTGCCCGGCAGGAAGACCACTTTATGATCTTCTCTGAGCCTTTGCCCATCTCTCTAGTGTTGAACCACTGAACTCCATTTGCAATTTGCTACATGATTAATCCGGGTACTGCACTGTGACTCCACAACTCAACAAAGCCAGAAATTGTTATTTCAGAATATATTCTGTAAGACTGCCATTCAAAAGCACCTATGCCTCAGTTTATTTCCCCTTCCTTGATATTGGAGTACGTTGTGCTTTTAAATCAGTCTAGTCTGAAGTGACATGAGATAGTTGTCTTCATGATGGATGTTTGTCAAAGGCAGTGGCTAAGATGTCGATATTCACATACTACTGGTGCTTCTCTTGGAGCTGATACCAAAACTCACTCATTAGCAGTGTCTGGGGAACTGCCTTACTGTAGGCATCTGAAAGTCAGACAACTACGCCCTAGGGTCTCATCACAGTAAATGGAGAGAATAGATGTCATGCTAATGTAAGCATTCAAGTTAGCCTGGTGAACACACTGTTTAGAGGTGACAATTTCTTTTCAGTAACAAAAAAGGCAGCCAAAGATGACAACCTCAGACACCAATGTTTGTTTAATGGTAGGGCAAATGAACGCCCCCGCCCCCAAATCGCCTTGGCAAAGAATTCGCTGATTGCATAAGTCCTCTATTGGCTGCTCCAAGTCCATCTATTCCTCTTTTACCTTGTGATAATCACTATTCTCTGATAGGCCAAACGTTATCATGAATTCACCCCCCCCCTTTTTTTTTCATTTAAAATTCTTAATTCTTCTGAACTAATTCTCTGCTTCTCCCATTATTATCAGGAATGAAACTCACAAGAATGCTAGTAAAATAGAACCATAAATTTTAAGTTGCAAACAGTGATTTAGTGTTGGGTTCTCTTTTTCTCATTATTTCAGTGAGCTTTCAGTAAGATACATCATTGATTTTAGCGGGAGCAGCAGCTGCTCTTCAGTAGCTTTTTTTTTTCTCTTTCAAACTCTTGAGGACAAATACTAAGAAACTTAACATAAACTTCTATTTTTGGAACTTATTTTTTCTTCTGCAATGCACAGCTAGGATTAAAAAAATCAGTTAAAGTTGATGCACATGGACATTCTTAATTACCTGTGTTACAGGAAATGAGCTGTACCCACAATTAAACTGTTGTAAAAACAAAGGTTCTATCCAGAAATCTGTCCACTAATGCAGCAACATTTGGGTACTTCAATATGATTAAAAGCTAGGAAAGTCTCACCACTAAACAGCCAAGATTAAAAGTTCTCTGGAGAGTCCAGTACTTAGTAGTGTCTTAGTTTTTTTTTCCCATGGATCACATACTTTGCATACAACTTTCTGCTTTTTTTTTTCTTTTCCCTATTTTTGCCCTAGAAGAGTGTCATCATATGTTGGAAACATGACTAAGATTAATAAACTTTTGTATTTCAAAGAAAAGAAAATTCCTTAACCAGTCTATCCCAAGTTGATGATGCATTTGACATAGTAACTAGGGTCAACATTAACCACCATTAACAAAGCTCTATGTTTGATTTTCACATGTAGTGCAAATTAACAGGCCACTAGCTGTAGAATTTACTGCACACTGCAGTAACCAGAAAAATGTAAAGATGTGTAGAAAAATAGGATATTAAATAGGAAAAATACTTGTTTTTCACCACCATAGCTATAAGGAAAGAAAGCAGGTAAGCTGCCATACCAACCATAATATAGTTATTCATAAAGAATAATTCTGTTGCTCTGCAGCAATATAGTGAATTACTCTCCACAGTTTCGAAAAAGCAATATCACAGCAACACTCTAGTAGGCCAACCTTCTGGGTTCCTTACATTCATCAGCATTTTCAACAGATTTTCAAAATAAAGCCCACACATCTTTTTCTTACAAAATGGACTCAGGTGAGTTATTGTAACATTGCAGTAACTGAATTGCATGTCATCTGTAGGCTTAGTTAACAATACAAACTGTGTAGCTAAAATAAATAGAAATATTAGCCATGATACAGAGACTCCTGAAACAAATAGTTTCAATTCAGTGGACTTTTGCATTAATTCTATTGTTTCTGAAATTAAAAGCTATATTTATATACACATGCTTATGTCCTTCAAACACTTCATTAATTATGATCCTAGATATATGCTGAGGAGTATGTTCCAAAGATGATTATACCTAATGTGAGGGCTTCTGATTTCCATAGTTTTTTTCCCAAGTAAAAATAGAAGGAAAATTTCATTGTTTTTTCTTATAAATTTAGGAGTGAGAAATTGCAATTTTCTAGCTCAGATTAGATTCTGAATTCTAATACTAAAATATCAGTTGGAAAACAGCTATATCTAAAGAGCTAAAAAGAAAACTAGGATAAAGACCTTTAGGTGCTGCTGAACTGGTAAAAAGTCAGAAGGTAACTGAATAGAAATGAAATGTGGCTTTCTGCGTTTTGTTTTACAATTTAGCTGTCTTCTGTTAATAAAATCTAGGCATATACAGACTGTAAATTCAAATTACTTTAGGAAGATAACCATATTAATATACAACTCTTCCAAAGAGAGGATCTGCTCTATTGTACCACTAACTGGGTCTTTCAAAATACCTCATTTCTATCTATTATCTATAAAAATGTATAGGGAAATTGCCATCTGATTTAGGTCCTTTGGAAAGTGGCTGCATTTAGATGGGAGAATAATCAGCTGTGGTGCAAAATGACTCAACATAACGTCTCCATGGTCTGTGTTTCCCGTGATTCCAGAGATTGTCTTTACCTCTTTCGAGGAAAGCAGACTGATTTGGGCATTGTTTTGTGGAAGTAATGGAAAGAGGTGTTTGGGGTGTTCCTGAGTCTGGGGTCTTCAGGCTGCAGACAGTGGGTATCACCCACCTGTAGAGTCTGTTCCTGGGGCGAGAAGACAGCCAGAGCGCTTCCCAACTCTGAACACACTGTTCAGCATCATTCCCACGACATATCTGGAAAAGTACTGTCCCCTAGTTGACTACTCTTGTTACCACTCTTATTGAGTAGTAACAAGAAAAAAAGGCAAGGAAGTGGACAATGCATATCTTTTTCCACCTGTCAAAGTCTGAAGTTGCATTCCATTTACACAGCTTGTTTTTTCATAATTTCACTTTATCGTTTGGCCTGCAAAGCATTTAAAAAGCAAAACAAACGCTTCTTTCATTTTGTTTTTGGCTGCACTTAAGGTGCTCTTACTTTATTGCCAAGTATGTAGTTTGTATATGTGTATGCATGTACATGTGGATTACAACTTACTGTAGGATCTTTGCCAGCCATTTTGCACTCTTCAACTTTGTTTGCTGATGCTGGCCAGAAAATCTGTAAAGAAAGAAACATATTTATTACATAATTTATTTTTTAATGACAACTAAAAAGCATTTCACTGCCTAACTTACACTTATAAGTTAATATTTTGACAACTTTTACACCTTGATTATAAGGCAAAAAGCAATTTTCATTGATAAATGAAAACAACTTTCTGTTTAGCATACAGTAAACAAAATAAAGGCCCAGGTCTTTGGCTGATATAAATTAATTTTATTTAATATTTATTAAATATTTATTTAAACTTCTTTCTTCTAAATAAGAGATATTTTCATCATCATTGTCTAAATTAATGTCCATCTTTACTTTTTTGCTTCTACTGAACTTCTAGCAATTGTTCACACTAGAAACCGGAAGACTAAAATATTGAAAGAAAGGTTCTTGTAAATTCTTTTCAGTTTTAACAGTAAAGGTTTGGATATCTTATGATAAAACCTGCTTAAAATCTTAAGATTTCAGGCTAATTTCTTGATTTCTTTCCAAGATATCTTGCACTACAGACAGTTCTCTGACAAACACCTCAATGTCTGAATGTTTCTCTGATCTATACACAAACTCTAAAGTTTTTGAGCTTCTTCCAGTATTTATTTTGATTTTGAAATAGAAAAGACATCCAGTAGAAATCTCTCCCTAGAAATTTAGCAGGTGACAGAGCCTGATAACATTTAGCCTCAAGATAACATAAATAATAGCATTAAAAGATCTCTCTATATACATATACATACATATATATATGCAGAGAGTTGCAGGTATGTATGCATATGTATATAGGGTTTCTACAGAGGTGTAAGATTAGCAAAGTGAATCTGTTATAAAAATAAATAAACAAACGTAAGAACAGTGGAACTGCAGAGACTAATTCTGAGCCTAATACTGGGTGATCACATTCGCTGCCAGAAAATTTTGGGTGTTTCTGCTTTATGTTGTTTTTTTTTTATTCTTGTTTGTCCAGGCCTAAATAGACTGTTGAAATGCCTCACAGCTTTATACTGCAGAATATATTTCAGGAAATACAGAAACAGAGGCCTTCATTTCTAACCAAACTCTGCACAGAATTAAAAGCGACCTGCTAAGGGAAGGCTGAAGCGTGCCGTGCGGGAGCACAGCAGCACCCAGACAAGGGTGGTCAGATCACTGGTGAGATGGGAATGAGCAAAAAGGTCACACGAGCTATTTCAGATGCGAGAAGGCGGCCCCATTTCAGAGGAAGGTTTCTGTACCATTGTGAGGGGAAAGGATGGTTCATGCCATCACGTGAAAGGCATTTAATTTAAACATGTAAGTTAGAGTTAGCCTCCCTGGACTCCCTGCACAATCAATTCAGGTAGACAGGCACGTCCAGAGGGTGATTCAGAGCAAAGCCTAATTTAAGTGCTCTTAATCACCCTCCAGCGGGGCCTCTCTCTCTCCTGACTCATGAAAAACGTTGCCTCTGTAGGAAGGCATTTAACTTCCCTGCTGCAAGCTGGGTATTTCTGCCCCTCGATACTCCTGAGGTACTGTAATAAAGCCCATAGATTAAAGGATTGGATGCATTTGGTAGAACAAGGCCTTTACGGTAGACTTTAAGGTAGCGTTGTAGCTGTGATATTCTAAAGATAGGCAAGGCAAAGTCTGTAAAGAGGTAATATCTTAACAGTCAGGCTTCTGGGCGCACAAGTACTTCTGCAGGCCACCTATTTTAAAGGCAGAGAAGCTGGATTTAAACTGGCTCTGGGAACAAAAAAGGAATCTGTGAAAGTGGTTTAAACATTTGATAAATTGATTCTTTTCATATACAGGCTGCCTACTACAGTCTGGGGAGGTGGGACACCAAGAGGCCTTAGAAAATGGCATCTCGGTGAGTGAGAGAAGCAGCCAGAAAAGAGGTGGCGTCAAGCGGGAGATGAGGGTCATAGTGTCCAAAAACCCCAGAGAGGAGGTGTCTCAGCTACCCAACTCAAGGGCGAGGGCTGACACAGACATAACAAAAGATTGGAAAATAGTTTGGTGATTAGGCTTCAGAGTACAAACCAAAAATAAATATAGCCAAAGGTTAAAGGCAACTCTGTCCCTGTTGGTTTTTACCCTATGGCCTGTAAATGACCGCATGTATCTTACTCTTCCTTACAGGCTTCTTTTAAAAGTGCATCTCTGAATTATCTTAAATCTTGGAGAGGAGTGGAAACCATCAACCATACAAATTTTCCTTATGAGGCCAAGCCACTCTGAATGTCGCTTCAAAATGAGTTAACAGGTCAGTTTTTAAACAGTGTTTGAGAAGCAACCATGCTAATAGTTCATTCATCTTGTATTACACATAAACCAAGGACTAACAGTTGAATAAGGTGCGTGCCTGGACTTTTGCCGGCTGCAAAATAATGAAATACACATTTTTTGTCTTAAAAAGAAAGGCATATAGTAAAGCAACCTTGGAGTCTCAAAATAAATCCTGAACTTACACTGAGAGGGTCCTGGCTTATATTATTAATATTCAAAGACAGAATATGATCTTTGCTGCCCACGTAGATCCGATCCTGATCTTCATCCATTAATAATATCCTGTAATCCAGGGGACTGTGGGATATTCTGTGATATTCAGAGGTCTTAGTTTCTTGCAGCTCTGAAATGGTAAAGAAAACAAGTTAGTAAAATGGTTCAGTTGCCTTTCTTGCTTCACAACTGCATTTCTTTCTAAATAAAGGTATCTTTGAACACAAATGGGGTCAATTAGAGAAGAAAAACCCTCAGCAGACACTTGGTAATAATATAACGGTTTAGTTAGAACAAATTTCCCTTTCCCAGTTTCAATGCAATTTTTTTATACATTAAGTAGCTAGACATGTCTCATAAAAATCTGGCATTGCTGTTACTCATTCATCTAATTAATTCTTATTTTAATGGATATGATTATTTACAGCTTTGGCTTTTAAGGAAGATCATATATTAAACTAATCAATGTGTTCAATACACTTTGAAGTTTATGACAGCAGAAAATCCACAAGATCAATGAAAACTACATAAGAACAGTTTACTTTCTTTTTCTAACAGGGGGCTTCACTAGGAATAGGTTTTTATCATTTTCAAGGTCAAATTTTTTTTTAGTTATTTATCACAATGCATGGCTTATTTAAAAGAAAAAAAATATCTATTCAGTCAAGCCTAAATGTGTCCGGTTATTCAGTTGTTTATTTCTGGGATTTGGATCAAACTATCAAAACTGTAGAACTAGCTGGTTTATTTTCAACATAAAATTTTCGTCAATGAAGTGAAGTGAAAAACGTCCTTTGATCTCAGTAATGCAGGATCAGGCCTGTTATAGAAATAGCACAAGCATCTGCAACATAAGTATTACTTGCTGCCCTTGAGAAAGCTCAGCCCTCCTGTCTTTGCTTGGCCAATATATTTTGACGCCCACTCAGATTATTTTTCTTTTCAGTAATAACAGAAAGGATATTTCTCAAGAGCTGAGAATGGAAAAAAAAAACTTTAATAATCAATTTCTCCTTATTCAAATATTTAACATATAATTATGCTTTCTTACTTCATGAGCATTCTTATTCGATTGTGTTCCCTGTGACTCTAAAAGGGTGGCAAATACACAGTACATATGAAAATGAAGCCCTCCTATAATGTTTATTCATAAATCTAAGAACTGAGTCCACATCCCTTTTGCAAGCCGTTTGTCTGGGAAAATACAGCTTGTCACTGTTGCTAAAGCCTAGTTTTTGCTAAAAGGAAAGTTTTTGGTTATTAGTTCCCTATAGAAAACATTAGATGTCTTACCTAAAATAAATCATCTATGCCTTTTAGATGACTAGATTAATGTGGGCTGATGATACTTTGGAAAACAAAACTTCCAAAACAAAAATATTTTTGCATATTTGCTCTGTTAAAAAAAAAAGTGTGCCTAAAGTATGCGCTTTCTATAAAAAATATATTTAGCTGGAAGCATAATTTTTTCTGTGAAAATTACCTGGAGAGCAATTTTTGACAAGCTGTAGAGAACATAAAGGCAAAGGATGCAGTCTTAGGACTTACACCTGTCTACTAGAGATCTAATGATTGAAAGAACACTTATACAGAATATCATTTGCATTGATAAATATCACATATAGCTGCACTTAATTTTTATCATGATTGTTAAATAGTTTCATAGGAAGATGAAAAATATCTTCAATTACTGAAAAATACAATGTTTTGATTCACTTAGATATGTGACAGTTTTCAGGAGCTAAGGGTTGCCTACATGCATTTATTATGATAGTATTAAAAAAATTAACAAGTGATATTCCTATTTCATATGTCCCTCAACAAAAGATCAGCATACAATCAAGTTTTACAGTCTGCACCTAAAAACTTAAACTGAAACAATGCTCTTTAAATTTATATGAAAATTGTCCACATCATTTTCAGAAGACTGTCTTCAGTATTTGAAAAATCAATTGGTTTACTGCATTTAAAAAAATCCTCCCTGTAAGCTTTTAGCTAGGATTTTCAAAGGCACCTGGGAGACTCACCAGCATAGTGCCATTCAAATGCAGTCCCTTTGTGCTCTCTGAAATTCTCAGACTGACCTTTCATAACAAGCCTGACAAGCTGGCCCTCATCCCTTTTCCTGGTGGCCTTATTAACTTTACTGTAATATTTGGCAGCTGTAAGGTGAAACTTAACCTTCTCATAACTGTATATTTGATATCCTAGAAAAGCACATATAAACTGGGAGAGCCAGCAGTTTCCCGTGCAACACTGGGTAAATGTGAGCACAGTGATTGCACAATACAATGCCCCTCCTTATTGCTTCAGTGATTGACGACGATTGACAAAGAATAAGCCATGACTGACATAAAAGATGAGCAAGATCATGATTGTTTTTAAGCAAGAGACAAAAATAGATATTTGATTTCCACAACTTTCATTTATTAAAATCCATTATTTTCATGGATTTTTAACCTCTTTGCAATGGTATTATTCTTTCTATGGCACCTGAAGGGTAATCTGTCTCCATCAAGCTGCTGCTGAGGAGCATGCCATATGCCATGTCACTAGACTGCAGAAACTCAACGCCATTCATAAGAGGGAAGGAAAACCCTGAAACAAATACTCTTACACAGATTTATTAGTTGTATTTGTTTCTGTGCTGAAGCTTACGGTTTATTAGCCTCTTAGGGCTACAGGGAGGGAATTTATAATTAATCAAATTTCCTTTTCATTTAACAAAAGTTACCACACAATCACCCAAGAAGATATGATTTTTTAAAGATTTGCTATTGGAGTGTTGTTACTCGGAAAGAGCGGTGGCTGGAAAGATGCTTTTCATCTCCAAAAGTTTTTGTAAAAAAAGGATGTAAACATTTAATGACCTTCAAAGCAAATTCTATTCCACACTTTGGGAATTTAATCAAACGTTCAAGGCAGTAAACCCTGTATGGAGAATGATGTTGTGGACAGCTCTTCGTGAATATTAACAATTTTGTTTGGCAATAAAAAAAAAAGATTATAATATATTCCATATGCAAATAGCTGTCATCGTTAATGATACAAAAATAATCTTTGTTCACCCTTTTTTCATTAGTCAGTGAATTTAGTTTTGGCTTTCCTCAATGATAAAGCCAATACCAACTTGATTCCTAGTGTTAGAAATCTGATCTTAAAGGACAGGTTATATAGCTCTTGTCCCTTTTCATGGAAAACAAAAGCTTCCGTGAACTCTATCCCCAGAACTATTATTATTATTCAACTGCACATTTTGGAGATCCCAATGACTGGGAGTTTTCTCCGTACACAGTGTACAGCTTACTGACAATTAGGCAGTTTAACACCTACTCTTTAATTATCCTTCTAATCCACCACAAAAGTTAATGCAAGTATTATTTTTAAAAAAGTTGTGTTCTCGCAGAAGAAAAGACAAAATATTTGTGTAATATCCATTATTAATATCACAAAAGCCTTTGTAACACTCAAAACTCATTGTGTTGGCCAGAACAAAACAAATTACAGCTATCAGAGACTGGAAATCCAGGAAGGTGGAGGTATCTCCTCTGTTGACAAGCACAGCCTGTTATACCCAAATTGTCCAACCTGCATATGGGTATATGAGCTAGATCCACTCATCAGGTTGTCCTCTGAACATCTTATTTATCACTCAACATCAACCTTTCATCACTCCTTAATGCAAATTCACTGATGTCACAATGCTGAAAACACAGCCTGACTTTCCAACATAAGGGATATAATAATCCCTAATATGTAAAATAAGACCCTAATAGATGTTTCTTCCTCAGTAGACATCTTAAACTAATATAGATGTTTGATACATATGTTACTGAAATTAGTACAATTTTTAGCAGGACCTTCCCAAAATAAGATTATTTCCTATTCACAGCCCACATAACCACATGTTACTGAAAGGTTCAATATAATCAAGAAATTATATTGCAGAGTTTGGTAAGCTACAGCCGTGGTATGCAAGCATCCCCAGCCCAAGTTCAAAGCACTGAGTTTATCCACAGATAAGCTGCGGATAAACTACAATACGTGAAAGAGTATATGCAGTCATGTCTGCACTATAACATCCCCGGGTTTCCAGCCTGGCAGGGCTTCTTTGAGCAAATCTAGGAAGGTCTGTCAAGCTTTTAATTTAGGATCCCCTGTGGTAAAGTGCAAGAAATAATATGTTTTCCTCGTCTTTCCTGCTGGCATAAGGATTCAGTCTCAGAAGGTTTTTTATGAGGAAGTTCAGAGCAGAAGCAGAGATTTGGTGTATGCGCCTCAAAAAAAAGCAGGGAGTGAAGCATAGCAATACAGTTTCACATGCAGCACCACAGTGAAAGGGAGAAACATAGCTTTTCAGAAAGATGGGCTACATCTCCCCAGGGAACCTCTGTTGCCCAAACTGGCATGGATTTTCTGTAGCCTTAGTGATTTGGAAGTCAGCAATACAACGCTGTTTTCTTTTATTCCCTCACGGGGTATGGGGTCCACAAACGACAGGCCTTGTATACATCTAGCAGTAGGCTTGACAATATTAGCTTCTAGTTAAGCAGACTGTAAGACTCTCTGAAGCCTCATTAAACCTTTAGTTTGTGCCAATAAATATGCCAGCCCATGCCAAATGTGAAACTGCAATGTAAAATCTCACCTTCTAGGAACTGGAATGAAACCAATTTTCTTTTTTTTTTTTCTCTTTTTTTTTCTCTTTTTTTCCCCTAGAAATAAACATTTAAGTAGAATGATGTTTTTGCTTATAGCATCAAATAGAAATGGCACCCTTTTACTCACAGAACACTTTTGAACAGGTGAAAAAGTAATTTGCACATATAAATTTAGAGAAAGACTGTACATAATGTTGCTAGCATTGAAAGGAATGGCTATATATTTTAAAACTGTGAGTGGAATCAGAGATATCTGCAAAGTTATAAAAAATAATTTAAAAAAATGCTTCAGCCAGAAGAAAAGCTCTGTTTTATCTTAGTTTATATATTTTCTTTTCTATTTTGCATTGACTAACTTCTCTGTTTTGTACCTTATTGGTAGAAATGACTGGAAAAGATCTAGTTAAAAGGTATCAGATTTCATAAGAATCTAATAATTTTAATTGTTGTTTTCTTGGCCTTATTTCTAACTTTTTAGTGTAAAGTCATGGAAGAAATAATGTATTAATTTTATAGTTTACATAGTACCTGTGGAAAAAGTATGCTATTTATAATATTGTTTTTCAACTCTGTGAGGATACAATGTGTAAAATTTGTTTAATTTTATGTATAGAAAGAGAACAACGAAGGTCGGAAAAAATTCCTTTCAAAAGTTCAGAACAAGTCACCTTTACACTGTCGATACTTCTTTTCTTTGAAGAAACCCGTATTGATTCCTTCTACTTAAGGGGGTGAGATAAGAGAGCTGTTAAAGCATTTTGCCACTGCTCATGCAGTGTCCAAACTAAAACCCAACTCTCAGCCAGGTCTCAAGTGAAGCTGATTATAAATGGGTGTGCAGTCATTTGGCCAAAGAGCCATAAGCAGACAGATGTGCTACTAGTCAGTCCCATGTGTGCCTTAACCACACGGGGCCCAAAAAGCTCAGGTAGACCTTTGACCTTTTCTTTATCTCTTTATCTCTTCTTCACGCATGAGAAGTCTTTGCACGTTTTTAAATGCTGTTAGAATGAAATTTGGCTTTTTGTACCAGGAGGTAATAGGTTTATAAGGACTGGAAACCACAGATGTGCACACTTGCTAGCTTCTGAATATGTCTGAAAGCGTTTTAATTACATTTTTATTTAAAAAAAATGCCAGCGGGCGAGAGGGGAGAAAATAGATTTACAAGTGCTCATAAAATCACAGGCTAACTAATTAACAAGATCACTTGGAGGATAGGGAGGAAGGGAGTTCAGACAGTACAGGCTGAAACAGGACCTCTCTTTGTCCAGAGCTAAAATGTATAATTTGCTAGAAGGAAACTTAATTGCTGTATTTGGAATGAGGGTAAATAACACCGAAATGTCAATGATATCTAAATATGATCTGGTTTAAAGATACACCTAGAATACTTGTTGGTATATTTGCTAAATGAGTTGAAAACTGAATTTAAACATTACTGGATTGAGAGACTGAAGTATTTTATAAATCTAAATAATAGCAACAACATGAAGTCTTTGGCGAATCAGGCCCAGAGGTAGCTCTAGCATGTCTGAAAAACAATCTGTCACCTTGGGCAGCTCAGCGTACACATTAGGAGCAGTAAAACACTCAATAGCTCTTTGTGAAGGGGACCATGTGTTGATAGGAAAAGACATACCAGTTAATAGTTGACCTTAAGTAGAGTGTTCACGTAAGTCTGTAGATGAGTCCTTTTTTTACAATTCACAAGACACACAGAAGTCCTAAAATCCTGGTAACTTGTAGACTTTAAAAAGATCACAATGAATCACTGGCTTTTGATGTTGGGACTTTTTAAAAATTGTATTGAAAGGGGAATCACTCATGACAGAGTGCTGTTTTATTAAAACTATCAAAAACTATCAGAGAATTTTTCATCTTTGATTTGCTACTTTGAAGAAAGAAGAAGCAGGGGCAGATCCACCGAGGTGTGGGCAGCTGCCAGTTTTTTGTGGAAGGAATGTGCTTTCTAAGCAAAGGCAAAGACACAAGAGAAAGTCACTTGTGTGCAAAATGTATTAACATGGCTCTGTGGCACAGTCATCAACCCAACGTACCCCACAATGTTAAGTGCATTTTTATTGAAGCTTTACATTATGAAGAACATACACTATTAAAATGCTGATTTTCTTTATTTGACTTACACAGATATTGTCATGATGAAATCATACCACATTCCATAATAGAAGCCCCACTCCAAAACAAAGAGGAAAGATATGTCAACTTTTTCCAAACTGCAGTTGCATAGCTATTCCAAGTCTTGCCAAATATTCCAGTACTGAGATTCCTTCATTGAGAACTATACAAGACCACCCACACCCTCCAGCCAGCCAGTCTCACTAGGCTGTAGACACTTCTTGGCATAATTTTCAGATTATTCCTCCACTTACCTCACTGTAAACCTGGAATAACCCCTCTGAAGTCTGTATAGGTATTTCAATAAAAACATTGAAAAGTGGGCTTCATATTTTTTAATAAGTAGTGTGCAGTTATTTTACCGGTCATCAACTTCATCCCTTTATATAATTGCAATTTGTAGGTTTTATTTCAGAAGATGTCACAAATACTGCCACTCTACAGAACCTTCCAGAAGAAGATATCTGATTTTTCAAATATTACCTTGATTGTTTCTGCCCATTATTAACCTGTCCAGGCTTTATTCTCATGAGTGGAAAGCCATAAAGACAGGCCAACTGGGTTTAAGATTACTGCAGCTGAGTTAGCCACGTCAGATGGGAACCAGTCTTCTCCAAGTCTCATGTATAAAGAGCTTGTGAGTAACAGCTCTGCAGTGTGCAAACTGCTCTCCCAGAGTTGTAAGCTGCATACTTCAAAGTCTGCACAGTTATACAGTTTACCCTTTTGTTTCTTTCCAACAGACATGGAGAGGGTCCTTGCCACATTGCCTAAGGCTGCACGAGCTCAACCTGTCTCACATAGCCTGAGTACACACAGTGGCTTTGCCATTGGCACTCGAGATGTTTTTGTTTTCCAGATGCAGGAATGAGAAGCTTTCAGTTGCCAAGTATGACATTATTTTTGAGATGGAGCAAGAAAAAAAGCCACACCCGTGGAGAAGTCAGACAAATTTCACATTATTTTACTTCTTCTGGGAGCAGTATATCTTTTCATTGTAATCTCTTGTGTTTTCTCTCTTGCTCTTTTTGTTCTAGTGGACCAGCAATCATGTCATTGAAGAAGTGGCTGTGCTTCCTCCTGCGATGCTCAGTCACACAGAGGAATGTTCCAAGTAGTAGTATCAGACTAACTGGCCAGCATAAGCCCTGACTTTATGCAGACACCAAAGCTCTTTGATCCAGATTTAAAGAAAGATATGAGAAATGGAAGAAAGTGAATTATAGTAACTGTCTGTCTGAAAAATGAATTAAAACTGAAGCTAGTGCTATTCTCCAAGTCAGAACTGGGGCAACAACATGAGACTTGTGAGCTGTTCTCCCAATTCATTCATCTTCATCCCGTTTGCTGCTAGTGGGTTGATCTCTGGGAGGAGAACAAGGTCTGAGCGGGCTGCTCATTAGTTTTGCATCTCATCAGGCTGTTGTTTTTGGGATAAAAGCAAACCTTTCTAGGCTTAGGTTTGAGTACTTGACTATTTACTCCCCACAAACTGATGTGGCAGACGACGTCAGCTGGAATGTTTTTGAATACTGGGAGGGAGAGAAAGGAGCAGGGAGTGTAAGTAAGGTTGAGTGAAATGCAGGTTGTTTTACTGCTAGAATTGTCTTTCTTTGCAAGTTTTCTGTTTCAGTGTAAGAGTGTACTTTGCACGTTTACTGAGGTAGCCTGTAGACAGTGAAGACATAATTTGCCCTTCGCAAAATTGACAGAGGCAGCTACTCCCCAACTGTGCAGTTTTGAGGTGTTAGTATATTTTCATTGATGTACTGACAACTGTGCCTCTGAATTGTCACCTTACAGTAGTGAAGAACTAGCAAATGTTGCAAAATAATCAACACCTTAAATAATGAAAGTATGATAGTAGTCTCTAACTTCTTTTCTGACCGAAAAATCTCTTCACATCAACTCACATGCACAGTCTTTTTCTCTCCAAGCATATTGTTGCTAAGCTGCAGAATTACTTATGTTGCCAGAGTTAATAAAAACTCATTGAGAAAACACAGCTCAACCACTGAAATATTTCATTATGGTTTCCGTAATAAAGTAAGAACCCAATTCATTGTGGGGAGGCAGAGGAACCCTCTTCATTATATTCCTTTCTCTCCTTCAAAGAGCAACCTCCCCAGAGATTCAGCCAATCTCTGTATATCTAGGATTGGCATTACTGCCCTTGCTGCAGTAATCCTTGCCTTTATTGATGTTACCAACTTTAGCTGCAATTTTAGCCATGCCGCTTTATCCACATATCTCCTTAAAACATATTGGTCCTTTCTTCGGCAGTCACTTCTCACACTTACTCTGTATAAAAAAGGGCAACTTAGTATATGCAGGCTTGGTTACAGTTTCATTATTATTATTATCATTTTAATCAAAGTAGGATTAGCTATCAGGCAAACATCAGGCATAAAGAGATCAAGCTAAATCCCAGGTGCTTAGCTTTTATTCATTCTTCAGTAAAATAATGTAAAATTTACTCAGCCATGAGACGAAGAAGGCTTGGAAGGCAGTATATCACATTCCAAAGAATTTCATTAATAAATTGATATCAATGTATTGGTGAATTAAAGGGTGGTATTTTTAGACACAGACCATTCTGAATACAGAGGGGTGCTCGTAAAAGAAGCCAAGTTGTCTATAGCAAAAATAAGGGAACAGGTATGTGGGACGGTGCGTGTCACATACAACTAGGTAATCTACTGCTTCCTTTTTTAGTGTGTTTTCTGGTTTCCTATCAGTATCAGTATGTCAGTCAATGGTATGCATATATCTGGTGTCTATACACTCTTGTCTATATATCAGATAATGGTCTCTATATACCAAGTCTAGAAAGTTAGCAAGCTCTGCTTTACATCTGGGAAGGATAAAAGAAACATTTATTCTCGCTCCACTACGTGAGAAAACAAAGCAGCTGGAGGTCAACAAATGGCATCCCCCCTTCAGTGAACCTTCAATGAACCCCTAGTCTAACATGATGCCAGAAGGGTCATTATATTGGAGATAACGAACTTTACCAAAAGAGACAGCCACACTCGATTCCACCGTTCTTTCACAATTGTATTTATCCAAATCTCCTCTTGGTATTTCTACTTCTAGAATAGAAATATTAGAATAGTAGAATACTTCTCCACAATATCCTTCATTCCTTTTCCTATATTTCTTTGTTGCTCTGTATGGTTAAATTACCCCTTGTAGCCTAATTTGGGCTCTTTGATTAAATTTGATTTTGCATCCAAGAGGCCACCCAGTCTTTTGCATTTACAGGAAGCAAGCTGCTTTCTGGACGTGGGTGTTTGGGATGCCTCCTGAAGCCAAGGAAAGTTTGGTTTGTGAGAAGAGCAAAGGTCAAGCCTATCCTTAAATGTTTTCCTTTTGTTTTTTTCCCTTGAAATACATTTTTCTGGTATATTAAATGCATCCACTCCCACCAGAGGAATAGCCATGTGGTTTCATCAGATTGCACATTAAGATTTTTTTTTTCCCAAATTACTCTAATGCCACAATCTGCTTCACTAGACACAGGGTTTGGCCACATCCCCCAGAGGACTTCAGAGGCTGGACCCAACTGGAAATTATTAATTTCATCATCAATGTTCACTGTGTTGCTGAACACTTAGGATTGTTATGAGTATTTTCAATATTAAATTAATTAAGACTTGGGGTTATTTTTAATGTCAACTTCAAAAACAAAATACTGCCAAGCATGTGTGCATTGAATATTATTTTATTTAAGTTTACTTTATTTCTGTATGGATTTGGAAGCTGGAAGTGGGTCTGTCACTGTTAGGTGTCATTTTTGAGATGTAGCTCAGTGGGAGTAGGAGTGCTGTGCTCAAGCCCGCAGGGAGACGTGTTCAGTGGGTAGCATGCTTGCTGTTTAAACACAGAGAATGTAACCGTATTTCACTCTTTTTCGCACCATGAAGACTAACACAAAGAGTGAATTTAGGAGCACATTCCAGAGCTGCATGCTACCATCAATCTTCAAGTGATCACCAGCTGGTATTTGGGTGCACAATAAAAGTCATGTTTAGTGGGCTGAGCATAGCCTGGCGGATTAGAGTCCACTCAACTCTAAATCCTATTCTGCCAGTATTTTGCTTTTTGACTTAAGACATGTCACATAAACTCTCTGAGTTACATATGTAAAGTGGAGGTAACAGTTTGGCATTTATTTGACTGGGTTGGTTTTGGGCTGCACTTGGTGATGGAGAAAAAAGCCTTTGAAATTAAAATGAAATAGCTGGAGGAAGTTATTTCAAGCGTGCTTCACATGCAAAAAGAGATATTTTGTTTGTTTGTTTGTTTTAAGTCCAGACTCTTCAGACTTAATAAGCTCAGCCAAAACTCTGGTTTGGATTTAAGAGAAAACTTTTATGCTTTTCTGTTTAGATTTCATCTGAACGGGAAGCCATTTAAATAAATAAACCTTCTGCAGTCACTGACTCCATGTTTAAACTAGACTTGCTGTATTTATTTGGCAGGATGACCATCTAGTATTTGGCCCAAAGAAGGAAAAACAGTATAAGAATTCCCCCTCTTGCATGTCCACAGATATAGAAAAAAATTAGATAAAACCTACTTGTTTATATTCAACTCTCAGTTATGAAGCATCTCATGATTACAACAGCACCGCTTTTACATAATGGCAGGCCCTAACAGGAGTGAGCTATTAGTTCATTTGGATGTGCTGAACATCCACAAAGAGAAAAAGGAAGAGAAATCATTGCTTCCGGGTAAAAGGCAGAAGAGTCAAGAAGAGTAATGTACACTGTTAAAGTACTACACGGACCTCTTACAGGTTCAGCATAGAAATAGCAGGTTCAAGGAAGGAAGGACTCAAACAGCAATCCAAAACTGAAGGGTATTTAGATTCCTGACAGATTAAAATTGGCACACTGCAGGTATAGGATAGGAAGTGGTAGTGGACAGTATGGGATAGAAGTCAACCACAGTCAACCACTTATCTCTGTAGCAAACTACTAACTGTAGCAGAGGATGATGCAAGTGCCCTCAGTATATGACTCTGTGTCCTTGATCATGAAACAAAATAAAAATTGCACAAACTTTAAAGGCAAAATTCACAGATTGTGTCCTTTGTTTATGACCTGTACTCGTATTTTGGAAGCACGAGCAAAATAAAGTGGCTATTCATTTAGACCATAATGTACAAATATCTAGAACAAAGGAGATTTGTTTCATGACCATAACAGGGAACTATAAGTCAGAACTCCTGGGCACTTGCTCTCTGACCTTGAACAAATCTCTCACCCTCCATTTATGTCAGTTTAACCATCTGCTGTATGTTTTTAACAACGCTTACCTGTCTTTCAGAATTACTATCAAGTTCAACTAATATACGTTTGCTAAAAAAACCAACAGATGAAAGGCATTTTTATGTTCAAGGTATTATTCTAATTCATGTTCCTGCTAACCATTTAGGCTTATTGCATAATACATTTAAATCTCTCCATTTTACAGGTACACATGCTTTAGTGTTTCTGTGTCATATACAGTAATGCTGCTTAATGCACAATCCATTTCAGCTCCATTAAATAGATAATGGCATGAATTCTATTGTAGTAGAAAGGAAATCTCTACCATGTGATTGTGACAGAGTAAATAGAGACAGTTCTGAATAGCTTTTAATCAGAATTTGTTTACTAAAGGCATGTTAACTTCTCTAGATTTGCCAATGAGGAGGAATGCCAAACAGTGACCTTTTGAACTCTTAGCTTGAATGCAAAATATTTTTAACAGGTTTAAGTCTTTTAGCTGGTGTTTATTTAATAGGGCTTTCTCACTATTATAGAAGACATATTTTGAACCAGTTCCCTTGAATAGCTTCACCTTCATAGCAGTTCACTGTATACTTCAACTGTTTATCAGTTATGAAAAACTAAAAGCAAATCTACTAACTTTTAACTTTGTTAAACTGATCTCTCATAGCTGCTCCTCTTCCTTAGCTCTGTTTAATATTCAATGCTGGGTTATTAGATAGTTTACTGGCACTGAAAGTTCCTAGAAGCAGGGGTCTCTTGCATTAGATACATATCGAGTGTAAAATAAATAATTTCAACTTATTTTTATGTATTTTTGGTCACAATCTATTGTAAAGCCTAAATATTATCCACTGAAGACACTACAATCTAAACATACCTATCTTTCTCATTTGTGCTACAAAAGTTATCAAACCTGCTCTTTTTATGGGAATATCATTAGCCTGAGAATTACACTTTACACAACCCTGGGTTTTATCATCACTGACCAGTAGTCTGTTGATCTGATTTCCCACTGCATTGCTCCAAATGTTCGACTCTCAACTCCAATGAAATCAACAGAGAACCAGTGGCATAAAATATGTTAAAGCATTAGAAATCTGTTCTTAGCCCTCCAACAAACTGTCAGAAATGCAGTCTCCAAATTTATCAAATTTACCAGTTGTAAATTGTAAAATTTCAAAAATTGTTGACATGCGAGCACATGGTGAGAAATGACCTAGCAGTTCAGATGGCTGGGCTCTACTCCTGGTATTACTACTAAGCTAGAGTGCAGACAGTCATTCTTAGAAATGTGATTCTCAGCTTTGCAATGCCTGTCAGACTCTCCTTCTTGTACCGCAAACTTGAGGCAGAACTGAGGAGAGCAGGAATATTTTGGGCATTAGCCTTCTGCCTTTCTTTATGGCTATCACAGACCATTTGGTGCAGGTTGATAAGGCCTGACCATGCATATCAGGCTTACCAAAGAATTTAGGCAGAGAAGTTATTTTGTTCTGCATGCCAATAAACCTTAGGCAGCCACCTCCTTCATCAACCCAACACAGAGGGACACTATTCTGGGCATGCCCAGTAGTACAGCTTTCATCTACGAAAATTTCGGATTATGAGCTAGGCTGGATTTTCCTGAATTAATATTCTGAACTTAGGCTCTTATTTCCCACCTAGATGCCAGTTTAGGTGCATAACTGGTGTATTGAACATGTTCCTGGTTATAGTTCTTGCTATACTGCACTTCCCTTACTCTAGCTTTGGGCATGTCGCAACTACTGTCATCTCTTCTACAGGTAAACTCAGTACTGTAGTGCCACTTTATGTTCCAAAATACGACTACCAAAAGAATTCACCAATACCTGCTGATTTCATAACAAAGGAAACATTGTGGAGTCTGGCAAAATAAATTTTCCCCTTTGTACTTCATTCTGTTTTACATGCGCCACACTCAAATAATCATGTAAATATGATATTGCTACGCTCAGGAGTCTAATTCCTGAGCCTAATCACAGGAGGCAAAGAGGGCTGTCCCAGACTTGTCACTGCCTATCAGATGACGTATCCCTTTATCACATCAAATCAATGCAGAGTAGTCCAGAAATAGAACGATTAATGATTTACAACTTGTAAGGTAAAGTACACACAAAGAAGCTCATCCATCAGGGTTCCTCATACTGAATGAAATGGTCACAAATCCTGCACTGCCAGAAAATACATCACCTTCTTCAGGTTTAAAACACGACAAGATAATCAGGGCAGCGTATTTTAGGCTTGGATATGAGAAAAGGGAAACCTTAACAACCAATGACTATTCTGGGGAGAAACATTATGCTGAAAGAGGGAGAAATAAAGTCATTGTTTTCAGGTGTTTTCTGAAATGAAGGACAGTGACACAAGAACCTAACTCATCCACACTGACATAATTTTCTCTGTCATTGATTGCAACCTTCTTCTGCAGGTTCCTGGGTTTTTTTTTTGTTTTGTATTGTTTTCGTTTTGTCTAATGATTAGAAAAGAAGCCTGGATGATTAACTCAGACTAGATATCTAACATCTAGATGACAACACTAGAAGCAGGTGAATTTCGTCAATATGATAAAAATACAACTTTTTCTCACCTGGTACCTCAGGGGAGAAGTGTAACAGTAACAGTAAAGAAAGGATCTGAAAACAGTTAACTAAGTGGTTTGTTTGTTTGTTTGTTTCAATGGTTAACTTGAGCCATTGAAATAAAAAAGACCTAATTCTTTATAAATACATTGAACTCAAATGTAATTGCATCAAAAACCTCCAAGCAGGACAAAGCCCACACAGACAGGAGTGTGATAAATTCACTTGCTGGATTTATCATCTTAGAAAGCAAGTGACACATGAGGAAAGCAAGGAAGGGAAGACAATAAAATATCTGCAATTTGCATACATTTACATTCATTTCCTGATAACATTAAATGTCACCTAATAACTCCCTGCCCCTCACACACTAAGCCAATTCAAACCAAAGGTCCGGAAAACACTATTTATAGAAGCAATCAGAATGTGACTTTTCACAGATGCAAAAAAATAATCACGTGAATAAATGCTTGCAAGTTCAGTTGGGCTGCATGTTACTGATATTTAGATGCTGTTCACAAAGAGCACTCTGCATATCATATAATTAATACAGTTTTTCTCCTTCAGTTCTGCTTTCCTTTTTTCCAGCTCTCTAATAAGGCAAAGGACTGTGCTTTTAGCTGTTATGAGCTTGTGCGCATCAATTGAGATGACAGATAGTCCAGGTCCAAGTGTGAACTGTAGTACGCTTACAAACATTGGTTAACATTTCTCTTTTAAAATTACAAAATGCAGTTGCAAAAAAATTGACAATTTTTGTGCTGTGCCTTGGCCCTCAAATTATTCATATCCTGCAAAAAATCTGCTTCAAGTAGCTGACACCAAAAATCCATTCAGTTGTTCAAATATGATATTTTAAATATCTGACAAAGTTATTTATAACTATTGTATTATTTTAATTAAAGTAAGACCTATCAATTACATTAATGAATAGTGGTAGTGTGTGGATGTATGCCTAACAAGTGAATATAGAGTGTAATTTGAACTGTTTTTTCTGCAGTAATGCTACTGTTACTCAGGAGACATTAGTACTTCGCTAGATTTAATTGAACAAAGGAAAGTATGTCAATAGCCTTGGGAAAAACATTCTAATCAGAAATGAGCAAGTATTCAAACAAGCTTGCTTCTGTACTGAAAAAAAAATAGAAAAGGCATAAAATAACTGCTGATGATTAAGATATGAGAACATAAAAATATGCATTACCGTTCTGGACCAGACAAAGTACTAAAATATTCCGAGAAACTCACCTCTTTTGTTATATGCCAAGGTAAAAAGCACTTAATTATTGTGGATGTGTATGTCAGAATATCACACTGTGATAAGGGATGTGTTATTTCTGATTCCATTTCATGACACGGGAGACGATGCTCTTACATCTTTTGTCTAATTTTGTGAATTCATTAAGTTGACACATTTTTGCCTCTAAGTAGTGAGTAGTTGCTGAAAGCCAATTGAAGTGGCTTTTAGCTGGCATTACCCGGCTTTTCTTATTGAAAAAACATGTATTTCTGGTGACGAGGACCTTTTAGGTTAACTTGAGCTCTGCTACCGGCCAGCTGCATAACTGTGGGTGTATCATTTCATTTGTCTAGTTCTCCTTCTAGCTTTGGTCTGCCTTCTTTATTTAGATTATAAACTCCTCAAGATGGGCCACAGCCAGCTTCTGAAACTCTGTTGAGAAGGGCAGGGCCAGTATATTACATAACTGCAATAGCAATGCAAAAAAAGTTTTATAGTGGCTTAAATAATTTGGAAGGGGGTTCATACAAACACCTGCTCTTTTTTAATTAGTTTTTAAACAGTGCTTTTGGCCGAAAGATTTTTGGATTCCTAATTTGCATTTTGAACAGTATCAGAGCAATATTCTTATTGGAAACTTTATTTCAGGTTGCCTTCTGTCTGCTTCACTCTGTTGGGAGATCCAGGATAAATATATTATCATTGCTATTGAGTCACTCAACCACATTAACAACTCAAACCAAAGCCAAATCCTCTGTGGCTGTTAGGATTACAAACAATCTAAGCATCAGCTTCTGGAGCAAATAAACAGTCAAGTAACACACAGGAAAGTGATATGTAACAATTGCTTTTGAATATTAAACAAGGCAGGTGAATAGAAGGTCAAAAATATTTTCTATGGCAGCATAACCCACAGACCCAAAGTCAGGATTGCCATTAAGTTATAACAGACCTGCAAACATTACAGGAGGAGAAAAAGCAAGGGCATTCTTCCAAAAATCAATAGCTCCATCACCCTTTCTCACTTAGTGAATACATAAGCAATTAAGAGGGCGCTCAGCAGGTCCATTTTAAGAATTCCAGGTTATCTGGAATTCTGAGGGTAGGGACATGGCTTGCCCTAGTCTTTCTTTTCTATTAATAAAGTGAAGTCCCAAGAAGATGTGAGTTTGTCCATACACTGATCGGGCAGGTTGTAGAACGTCATACAATCTGCTGCAGGCATCTAGTTTGAAGTACTGAATTTAGGAGCCCAGTTTCTCGAAGCTCTGTATATTCTGAGAGAGAAAAATTAGAGGGTTAAACAGAGCAAGGGAGTAGCTTAGATTCTTGGAAGCTCCTTCTGAAGGAACCTGCCTTGATTTATTGAGTTGAAACAGGGCCTAAAGAGATAAGGCTCTAACTCCAATTTACAAATAATTTTCAGTCTACTTGATCTGCATAAGGGCACATCTAATGGTGTTAATTTCCCATGAAACAGGTAGAAAGTATGCCTCCTTGAATAAAAGATCATGGACATTTTTCAAAACACTAGGCCCATAGATCAGTGCTTATGTATTTTTTCTTGCAAGTATTTTAAAATGCTGCAATGTCATGCATATCTCTTACAGGAATCATTAGCAACATAAGAGTAACAAATTGTAACTTTAATTATAAAACTTCCGTCTTCCTTTTATGTCCTTCCAAAGAGACTACACTTTCAGAGCTGATCCAGCCTCTGTAGATCTTTACCCCTGCTCTCACTCCTTTTGCAATCAATGGGATTCACAAGATTCCACTGAAAGATTGGTGGCTGTATTTTCAGTAGGACAGGCCTAAGAGGTTGAAATAAACCAGGAACTTTTAAATATTTCAAACAGGGTACAAGGAGAAAATAGGGGCAGATTTTCATCTGCTGCAGCTGTATTTAAGCACTTAGAGTTTGAGTGAAAACATACAAGAAGTTCCACTAAGACTTCTCAGGAATGCAAGCTAAGCATCTTTAAATGCTCTGTTGGACCAGTCTTTAATTTCAGGTAAAAAAGAAAGTGAAGAAAGACACTTACATATGAGGGAAAAGAAAGAAAACAAGCAAGGGAATGAAAATATTGCATTAGTTATTACAAATGGGAATAGTGACGTCAGTATTTTAAAATACACAGCAGTGTCTTACTGAAAGATAGGAACCTAAATTTTAGCTGGAAGTTGTAAATAAACACTGTGCTGCCACAATTATGTATTGCTATCCCAGCAGAGGAAATAATCAACAAGAAATAAGAGGGTTATGGAGGGGGGAAAAAAAAGAGAGTAAGAGGAGAAAATGCCATTCTAGAAATAAGATTGCCAATACAGCTGAAAATTGGTTTGCACGCTATTTTCTTCCTCCTGTCTCTATGCAATCTTGCTGGGATGCATTTAAGAACAGCCATTTTCAAGAGTCCTTCTGGGTTAAGAAAACAAAGAGGGATGGTGGAAGGATACTCCTCATATGCCCAAGATGCTAACATATCTATCTGATAATTTATTTGTCAGACAGTATTAATTTACTCCAAATTCAAAGCAAAATTGCAACTCTGTGCAACACAGACATAAGGCAATCTCTGTCAGAAACAGTTGCACCTTTGCAAACAAGTCAAAGAAGAGAAATCAGAAACATAAAGAGTGAAAGTGACCTTCCAAAAGTCATCCAAGACCATAATTGAGAGGAGTACTTACTGCCAAGGCCCACTGTCACGTCCTGTAAGATCAAGGGTAGCATCTTGGCCTCTCCTTAAGCAAAGGAAGAAATCATTTGGGAACAGCCATCCCCGAGGAGGCTGCATGCGGCAGAGCCAGGATCCCTTCTCAGAGCCCCAGTGGAAGTTGGCTCCTCTGAAACCTTCCCAATGTCCTTGGAGGGACCAAGCACTCTGGCTGCATACTTGCATGGGTAGCAAATAAACAGCACATGCTTGAGGAGGAAAATGTGGAACCCCCTACTTTAAACAGCCATTAATGGTTTGTGGCTTAACTAAAAATAACAGTGGCTGGAAACACAATCTGATTTTTTTTTCTTTATGGGTTCAAATTATGCTGTGCAGTGACCAAGACATTTCATGAGATTCAGTCCAAAGAGGTTCAAATTTTACTGTCCTGGGAGGATAGGTTGGTTGTATATCCCCGGGAAACCTGTCAGAAGGAAGTTGGCTTTTATAAAGCCCATGCTAATACACTTCACTCCCAGCCTCCCACATTACAGAAAATTGAGCTAAGACATCACTCAGCCCATCTGCCTCTCCTACCTCCTAAACATGCTTCCCTTGTGCTTTAACGGTATATATTTCACTTGGTTAACAGCTGCTAATAATAATGTTTCAGGAATACAGGGAAGTTTGTTGTGGGCAAAAAGAAGTATCTTTTCTCTTGTAAACTTAAAGAAAAAACACACCCAAACAGAGATATTCTAGAGAGAAATAAGCATGCAATCTAGCAACCCAATTTTCGGCACACAATTGCCTCCAAGTACAGCATGTAAAATGGCAAAGGCTTTTTACTTCCACACCTTGTCACTGACATCGAAGTCCATTGAGAACTCTTCGGTTTTCTGACTTGTCTTATTTGACATTTGTTACTCTTGCCATACTTAATGTGCTTTGCACTGAATGTATACAAAGCTATTTGTTATTTCTGTTTCCTATTAGCAGAGGATTTATGTCACTGCATTAGAATGCTATTACAATGAATAAACTCATCACCACCCTGAAAACAAAAACAACAGGGACAATAGGAAGAAAAGAAAAAGAAAACCCAGATGCACATCCGGAGAGAAAAAAGTTCTAAAGTTCCCTAAAAAAATAGATATTTTGGCCACGTATGTGTATCTTGGCGAGTCAGTGTCCCAAATGCAAAATATAAGGGCTTTGGCCCAAAAAGTAGAAGAATTTTTGAAACAGCCACTGACATGTCCAATAGCAGAGATGTACTTCAAAGAAAATTCAGAGA
Organism: Gavia stellata; assembly: GCF_030936135.1. NCBI lineage: Eukaryota > Metazoa > Chordata > Aves > Gaviiformes > Gaviidae > Gavia > Gavia stellata. Next base: position 12,267,419 of record NC_082597.1, on the reverse strand, counting down.
GCGAAGAATGAATATTTGCCCCTTTGTGCTCAGAAGGAAGCAGCAGGATTCGCTGGTCTCCAGTTAACCCTGCCATCCTCTTTCACGTCATCAAAGGAAGGTGCAAATTTTCATTACCCTTATAAATATCACTGCCTTGAGGAATATTACACAAGTCAAAAGTTCAGAGAAATCATTTTTGTAACAAACAAACAAATACACTTGGCAGAGAAAGAGAAGTGTTTGGAGCAATCTGAATAGCAAGACAGATACAATCATTTTTGCCAAATATTGGCCTACACTGATAGGAATGAGCAGAAGCGTGACTAAATCTAATTCAAGACCATTTCTGCTAAAGGAGATCAGGAGTTGAAGATTTAAGAAAACAAAGTTACTGGTACTGCAAAGATCATAAAGCAGTCATGGAAACTAGCAAATTATTTCTGTCTTATAATGAGAACAGAATAGAAGAAGATGACTCAGTCTCCATGAAATAAAACAATAAAACTTTCTCTATTCCTCCAAAATGAGTTACTAAGATTCAAAGAAATTTGGTAATTTCTTCCTTGAAATCTTATTTTGAATGTTGTTTCCCACTATTCTTCTATGGCTCGGCTAGAAGAAGAAGAACTGAACTCTCCCGGGAAATGTGATAGTACCTCCAGTTTGTTCGGAACAGGAGTAGTTTGATATTTCCTGAAAGTCTGTAATTTTCAGAGTTACTTTTTCAGTCTTTCCTCTGACACGAACTGAAGCATGATTTCAGGCAAAGAGATAGTCAATTATTAAGGCTGAGTCTTAGACAAGGCTTAGTCCAAGCCCGTTAGAGACCTCCCAAGTTTTTGTTCCCAAACACACCAGACTCCACACGCAGGGTCGTGTGAACAGTTACATCCCCCACATGAGGGCACTTGCAGAGGGCGGGCAGGGCATGCTGGCCAGGGGCTGAAGCCAAGGACTTCTGCAAGGGAGCGTGCTTTCCAGAAAATGCTCCTGAGGTCTTTCTGGAGTGCAATACCCTCGTCTCTCTGATCTGCAAGCTCATTTTCCTGGTGCAGCAGGACAGTCAGCAGGTCCTGGCACACACGTTGCTCCAGAGGCAGAAGAAAGCCATGACATGGAAGGAATTGATGTGAGGGCGACCATATGAGCTCATCTTCTGTATAAAGCACATGACTTATCAGGTATAGTATTAGTGGCAATAGAAAAACTTTACAGATAAAATAGAAATGCAATAGAAAATGCTGTTTTCAGTAGGTCAGGGAGACAGTGAACTGTTGCACACTTTGTCAGACAAGGTGAGCCTAAAGCCAAGCAGAAGAAGGAAGTCTGAGAAAGGACTGAGTACAGACAGAATGAAAGTTGGCCTTCAAACTTCTTGTGTTTATCAGCAGCAAACTAAATCTTGACTTTATTGAGGCTCTCCCCATCGGTGTAACTGACTGAGCTATAAAAATAGGCCACATAGTAATGAGGTTTTTGATAATGTTTCCCAGCACAAATGTTTCACAGAAGCTTCATTTGTTGCCTAACACTGCATAGGGAAATCATAAATACTAGCTAGAAATACATAGGTCTTTATGGACTCATAATACATTTGTATCTGTTACAACTAGGATTAAGCTGTATACAGCTAGACCTGCAGGCTAAATAATAGCAAGTTTAATTAATTTGTTAAAGCCATATAAAGTATTCAGCTTTCTAGGTACAACAATTCTATTCATGCAGGCTGACTGAATACCAATAATTGCCTAACAGCAAATCTAGCTATGAGACAATGCAAGCATTCAAATAGCAAAAATTACATGTAGCAATTAGTTAATATGGTAAAACTAATAAAGCAAGTGTTCATAGCACAAAAAAGTGATAGAAAATAGTATATAAAAATAATAAAATGAATATACTATTGCACTTAGTAAATAAACGTTTTGTCTCTCAAAGTTATTTCCTTCTCCCTCCAGGTAAGCACACAGCCTCACAGCTGGTGTCCAGGAAGAGCTCTAACCCTGCTTGCTACATATGTCCAGGGAAAAACTAATGGCATTGACTTGCTTAATTTTTGGAGGTTTTCATCTTGAGTAGGAATGGCCTACTTGACCAGACTGAAGTACCTTTCTGTGATCAGATCAGCTGCTTTGGCATGAAACTTAGTATCCTTTCTTGGGAATTTCACTTAGGAGGAGAATAGGATGTGAACTATTCATATGGATACTATTCCTTTATTTTTAGTAGGTTCCATAAGGAAATCTGGTAGAAGGCAATAAATTGGACCGTTGTCTCCAAAGAATCACGTCAGTGCTCTCAACCTTCTTACATGCCATTTTGAGCATTAGATTTAAAAATTTAGGTCATAAATACAAAGCAATTTAAAACATAGTAACCAACATTTATGTTGCAGCAGGTAATAAAATAATAACATGCAGTAACACTGCCCCAAGGATCCCAAACCACTTTAATTAAGTCTTAAAACATAGCCCAGAGAAGAATGAACACAGTATAGAAAACACATCTCTCAACAACCAGCTCCAGGTTAAAGGGAATAGCTGTTTCACACCATATAGCAAACAACACCCAAGCTTGGGGATAAGAATAAAAGTGAATACTGAAGCCAAACAAAGATGCAGATGGTAGGTCAAACACAAAAGTAAGAGGCTTAGATCTTACACAACTATATATGGGCTCACACTCTACGTTTGAGTCTTCAAACTCTAGTAACCCGGCTTCTGTTTAACATTTCACCTAAAGGACAGAACCTCCAACAGCACAAAGCCATCAAACTTTATTCTGGCTCTTCTGATTTAGGAGATGGTCAACCCCTGAATCACCAGCCGAACTGCAGCAGCAGCTGGGCGTGCCTGGGTGCGGATCCAGCTCCAATTAACTCCACAGCCTCGAGATCTGGCAGGATCCTTGTGCGAACCAGAGCAGCTGCAAAATCTAGGTGGAGTGATGTCTCAAGATGTCTGTAACGCACATTAATTTGCTAAGTGTGCAAAAATATACTCTGCAATATTTACAGTTAAAAATCTAACAAAGCTATGTTTTGACATTGAAGACAGAGTTCTGTGGCTTTTGAGTATCTACTTGGAAACTTGTCAGTAATACTGGTTTATAGTTCATGTCATCCTCTACCTATCCAGATCTAGATATATAAAGATACCCAGGTATAACGATTTGGAAGACCTTGGCTAGTGCTCTCAATAGTACTTGCCAAGGCTGAAAATAAGCATTACAGAGATCAGCCTTCTTGATGAACACTAATTAGCTGGCAAAATACTCAGGAAAACATGTATGCTACAAATAGGAGCTTTTTTTTTCCCCCAGAAAAAGCCCAACATGTTAAAAGGAAAATGCTTTCCATGTCAATGGATGAATTTTAGCATGCTAATGCTCTGGACATTCAGATTTTTCCTCATTTGTTCTTTTCTACTACTTGGATTTGTAAGAGGTACATTGGCTGCATAGCATTTAGGCCAAAATGTATATTTACATGCTGACAGTGCAGCAGATTATAAACAAGCACAACTTTGGGCAGAAGAGTTTTAAATGGTGTAACCTGGGCATGGGGACACAGATTTCTACTTCACTGGCATGATCTGTAGCCATTAACAATTATCTGCTGCTTCTCATGCTCAAAATAAAAGTGGAATCCTCAGAAAGCCGGAGGCCTGGATATTTGGAAAAGGTTTTTTTGGCTTTTAATGTTCAGTAAAACAAAGCCCACTCATCACCCTTGAAAAATGTCATGTCCTTGGAAACCTTTTTAAACCATCCTTTTGAAGTAATGATGACAGAGAAGTAGCATATTTGTTATTATTCACTGCTCCTTTATAAGGGAGAATGTGACCAAAAATAGCATCTTAAGCCTCCATAGCTACGAGCACAGGGAACCCACAATATCTTGGGAATATTTTTGTTATTTCTCAGTGTCAGCAAAAAAAGACAGGCAAACAAAGAGAAAACTCCCCAAAGAAGCTAAGAAGTCTATTGTTGTACACTTGACTGCATTGTGAATATGTTCTTCATTTGTGTGTTGAACTTCTTTAAAACTTAACCAACACTGAGGAATACTGAATGATTTAATGGGCATGTGAGTTTTTTCTCTCATGTGCACATTACTGACCAAAGTTGTGTTGCCTGGTGGTAAAATCAAGTATAGTATCCCCCATAGAAACAGAGAATCTAATCGTCACCTGCCAATCCTCACTGATAGTCACAATACTTGCTAATTAACTACACAGAAAAGGTCACAGAAGGAGGCATCAGAAATGAGATTCCTGTGGTGAGGTCCTACGTACAAGTCGGTTTGACCAAAACAACTTACATCTGGACAGAATTAGCACTCATACTACAGATTCTTTGAACTCTGAGATAGTGGCCAAAGTGGCTTGGATGCAAATATATGTATGTGTGTATATATAAACACAGACACACACGACTCAAAAAGACTGCCAACCAAGTTTTCTGTAGGGCCAGTCACCAAGACATATGAGCATCTGTGTCACATCTGGTAATGCTGCTACACTTGGTACTTCAACCATAGGCTGAGAAAAGCACATAACATGATTAAGTGGAAGATGCATACGTGGAAAAAAAAAGACAAAAGGATACTGTCGTCTTTGTGGGCACATTAAACAGTGAAGAGCACTGAGCTTTCAGATGTAAAACACATGGCTAAGGCTTGTAATTTAAAATACAAGAGTCTAAAAATGTAAAGAATCTCATTATACCAGCCAGGTTAAACATTTAAATTCCAAGATGGAAAATTATTCTGTTGCTAGTTTTCTTCAGAGCTTTGACTTCTGTTAACTCCTGTATCGCTATCCTGACTGAGTTAGTATTGCCAGGACCACATACATCAGGTGAGAGAAAAGATTTAAGTATGTTCTCAAAGCAGCTTTCCACCATTTAACCTAATATTGTCTCACGGATTTTTAAATTAGCTGGTTGACGAGGTCTAGAACTTTAATTAAATGCTAGGTATAAAAGACTATGTCTTCAATATCAGTGGAATAAAGCCAGAACAATGTAATATTACCGCAAAACTGGCACGGTTTCTTAGTAACTCTAGATAGCTTTCTAAATCCAAAATTTAGGTTTGCAACCAGCAAAAGACTTACTGTTAAAATGCTTGAACACATTTGTCGCTCCCCATAAAAGTGTGCAAAGGAAGGACATATGCCACACGTGCTCAGATTTCTTGTTTCCCTACCCTTCCTTCAAAATATCCTTGCAAAATATGCCACCAACAGCACGATGCCAAGTGCCTTAAGGGTCACACTGGGCTTGCTTCACAAGACTACAATGATTATATCATGGTGGCGTTGACATGCAGCCATGTCCAAACAGCTGCTAAAGAGATGACAGGATACCATCTGTCAGGAAAAACCATGCCCAGCTGCTGTCTAATCTGAAGATTACTTTGCTGACATGATGCAGATGGCACGAAAAGCTTCATTATCAGGTTAGTTAACCAAGTCAAAAAAATCCAGTGTTACAATAGCAGAAGCCTTTCTGCAGCTATAGAAATGAGGCCTGAAGTAAATGGTGTTCATGCCATGGCACAGCAGAAGGCACTACAATCCACCAGACAGAAGACGAAAGCTAAAAAGATACGAAAAGATCTGACAGCCTCCGCTGTAAGGCTGCTAACACGCTCTGCCAGGATAATTTGTTCTTATAAACAAGTGACGTCTGTCCTCTTAAGTTTATCCTCCTCTAAGGCCCTCCACGACACAGGGCGTACTGTGGACCTCTGAGCAAGGAAACCAACAGGTCCCTCTGCCCAGGTAGCTGCCAGCAGGCACCTCTGGCTTTGGCCCACGGAGCACAGTTAATTCTGTGAGAGAACAGATCTCACCCAAAATGCAGGAGAGAACATTCCCATAGGTAGCTTTGACACCAAGGGGAGCAAGGAAAAGGATTTTGTTTTCTGGAACATCAGCTTTCTTCCTCTTACGATCGAATTGGATTTCACTTCCTTCATCGCTTTGCCTATTAAGGAAATTGGTAGCACCTCCAAGGACTTCAAAGTGCACAGTTAGCTGACATTAACAAGCCCACTGCTTTTCTTTCTGCTGCTTCCAAGAAAAAAATGTTTGTTGTAAGCAAAAAGATGCTAAAGTACCACTTTCAATATGTTTATAGCTTTACATTACTGTGATCTTGTTTTCTTTGTGATTCACATTGCACGGCTGCTGATTGGAATAAATTATACAGATTTCATTGCTGTAACGTGAAAAGTATGAGAGGAATTTTCCATCTAAAAGGTTTAGCAATACAACTCACTTTCAGTAAGATTTGTCCTGTCAGGCCATAATTGCTTCTGAGCGCCCCACCCTCTAGTAAAAAAGATAATGTCATTTCATAATATGGGCATAGAGTATACTGTATTTCACAAATATGTATGGTCCTGTAGTCTTTGCCAAAATTCATAAAATAAAAAAGATAGGAAGCAATGCCAGATGCAGAAAAGGAACTTTGTTTTAATCATGTACTTAGTTTACAATTAGCAAATGCAGTAATTCCATTTAAGGTTACAAACTGAGGATGCAGAACTCAAAAAGAAGAGTGCAGCTAGTAAAGAAGCTGGATGAGTAATGTCTTCTTTTCATGCTTTTTCATATTTTAAGGAAGAGGTTTTAAACAACAAGGAATGCAGGAACAGTATCAAAACAGTTGCTCTAAAATTAGCAATTTTTTAGAATGCTTTCTCTACATTCTGCTTTGGTAGGATTATATGAAATACTACTCAAATAAACTGTAAACTGTCCCTCTCTTCCAATATACTCTGTGTAGCTCTAAAGAACTTGTTCATGAGTATACAAGAACTTGCACGATTAGTGATCAGCAAAGTGAAGGTTTAGGAGCTGGGATTCCCTTTAGATGTTTATGTAAAGCATAACCAGATACACCTTAAGATGAAAGTAAATAATGGAAATTAAGTCTTGATTATGAACTCTCTATGGACTGTGCTGACCCAGGCTTTGCATTACCAAATCCCTGTTGAGGTGACTTGGAGAGAGTCCAGGCATACACAATAATAAATGCTGTTCTTGTTCTGTCTTACATGCCTATAGTTACCATAATACCTGTCAGATTTGTAAGTGTTGTTCTTTATTCTCATAGTATATCGGTGGTGTAGCATCAATACTGATCCACTGACAGGAAATTACAGACAGGGGACTAACGTACTTGCTCGAAGCGTCACAGTAAAGCTGTTCAGCAGTAGGGAGGTGAACCTCCATTTGCAGGAGGCACCACAGCTGCTTGGTCAGCCTTCTGCCAAAACATACCCGGGCAAAATTGGCGAAATGTAAATTTGCTTCCTTAAACACGAAAGCTTGATCAGGGTATGCAACACATTCAGAGAAGCAGAGGGGGTGCTGTATCATGCTCATGCCTGTGTCTAAAGGAGCAATGTAGGTTCTCTTGAACTTGGACAATTGAGATGACTTCTCTGTGTTTCAGTTTACCTATCGGATAATGTCCCCTGTAAAGCTTTTGATGCTTCTTTCTCTAAAAACATTATTAAAATGCCAAATATTGTTATTGTTGCTACCATTCAAGTTTTTGAGTCAGCAGAACAGGTCTGAATCTCTTACAAACAACCACTGCGTTGAAATTCTTTACATACTTTTGTAGTGTAGGCTGGATAAATCCCTGTAAATGTAATGGTTTGCTTCACCCTTCTTTATAGAAACTGGAAAATTTTCAGCTACTTGGGGAAAAATACATTTTATATTTTCCAAAACAGTGTTTTCCTTTTGAGGGTAAATATGAAATCATAAAATGTATAATAAACTTTCCACTATGTTTTTCATAAAAGCTAGAGCTTCATTCAAATATTAAATGTACGCTGCTAGTGCTGCTAGTCTCAGTGAAAGCTCTCCTTTCTTTTCTAACACCACTGTACTAACAACAAAATCTACCATGAGTGAGAAACCACACTGTCCACCCAGCATTCGCTGCAGCAAAGTCCAGACAGTATTGGTTGTTGTCTCTACAATATCCTCCAGGCAGGAGTGAAGAGTTGCCAGTAGCCATTCCCTTTTTTTTTTCTTTTTTTTTTTTTTCTCTGCATTTTACAAAGAAGCAGTAGCTCCAAGAACAACTCTCTGGCAGGGTGCTGTACATGCTGACTTGGAAACTCATCTCTGATTCTAATCCAAACCAGCAGGCTGTGAAGAAAACCATAGTCTCTCAAGTGCAGCAAGCACTTCTCCCCCTCCCCTCAGTCTACTGAGACATTGTGTCATCAAAGATTTTATTGTCTCAGCAGGTGGGGGTTATGTACCTCACAGACACCAACATTTCCAATTACAAGCCAAACACAATGCATTGTTTTTTAAAGGGACTTTTGTTTGTTAAATGGTATGAAAAGCGTTCTGTACAGCTACAGAGCTATATCAAGTCATTTAGATAGCAGAGGGATCAGTGTGGCAGACCAGGAGCGCATCTGCAGTCACAGCTATATCTTAGGAAGATTTCCTCCTATAGCTATAGAACAGAACAGTTATACAAACAAATGTTGAAGACATATATGATTCAAACCCACCGTAATTAAAACAATTATGAAACCTTAAGGCCCTTGCTGCCATCCAGTAAATCAGCTTCAAATACTTGCACAACCAGAAGATCAGCTCTGTCTCAGGACGTGCCTGTTGTACCATGTCCTTCCACATTCTGCATTACTGCCAAGTAATTTTCCGTTCCAAAATATTATGTTGGTATTTTAAATACTGTGTTGATAGACTTTTGTACATACCTCTGCACTTAAAAGTCAACAAGATAGAAGACATCTCCTACCCTATCCCTAAGAGTATAGTGTGTGGTACATCATTATGTTTTGATGCTTCTGCTGTTTTTAAAAGCATTAACCCATCTGGTAGTCCAGGGCCTGCACCCTGTTGCATTTCTGGTGCAAAAACCATTTCTGATATAATCTAGAAATCTTTAATTATGAATGGGAAAACCTGGTGTTTTCCTGGAGCACAGAAGAGGGCTGAGATATCAAAAACGATGCTGCTTAAATAGCTGAACACTCTCAATATAGAAGCCCCTGGATTGTAGTCTCTCCCTTTTCCTCCATATGGGTAACTTCAGTCTAGGACCTACATTCAGAATTGCAAACCTAGTTCAGAGTTTTCCTATATTTCAGTGCTTTTTAGAGGCGCACTTGATTCTTAGTTCCAGAGATGCATCCTGGAACCAAACTATACGTAAGACTCATAATGTTACCTGAACTAAGGCTTTTACAGTAGCTATAGCAGTTTCAGACAGTCAAATAAATACATTCCCCTTAGGTCCCTAATATTTAATCATGGAACTATTAAGTAATTTTAAAGCTGGAATCCCAACAGAAAGTAGATACTGTATACGTTCAGCACATTAAGTATTGATCATTCCTTGTGGGAGTAGCTGATAAGAAATGATAACAGACAAGTGGATTTGGCATACGTGTGAGGAAAAGGCTGACCTTCACAAAAATGTGATTGATGGAAAAAACCCCACACAACCTGATGCGTTTACAGCTTACATTGGGGATGCCTCCCCTTTCTGCAGATCCAGCAGTGTTTTTACATCACTAATATTTTAACCAGGCACAGCATTTACCTTACACATCTACTAGTCAAACCCACCTCACTATTATTAGTTCCCTGTGGCCTTTATTATCCTTTATCAGCATAATGAATCGCATCAATCCAACATGACAAATGCATCTAGCTTCCAGTTCTGCTCTGCGTACCTCAGGTGTGGCAGCATGGAGGGGTCAGTCCAAGTAAAACATTTGTGTTGAACCTCAAATGAAAAAAAAACCCAGCCACAAACCATCAAAAGACCAAGTCCTGACCTCAGCCAGAAGCTCCCACATCCTTCCTGTCCTTCCTTGAAAAAAATTATCACTGCTCAATGAAGGATCATGGCTCATCTTGGCTCATTCTTTCAAAATCAGCATCATCAGTTATTTATTAACTCCTCTGTATCTCTGTGTGTGATATCACTAATTCAGACCAATCTTGGCCTAAAAAATTGCATACAGGTCCTGTAATACTTCCTTCCACACAAATATATTTTCACAGAATCACAGAATCACAGAATCCCAGAATCATTAAGGTTGGAAAAGACCTGTAAGATCATCAAGTCCAACCATCAACCAACACCACCATGCCCACTAAACCATGTCCCACAATGCCTCGTCCACACGTTCCTTGAATACCTCCAGGGAGGGTGACTCCACCACCTCCCTGGGCAGCCTGTTCCAGCGTGTTACCACTCTCTCAGTAAAGAAATTTTTCCTAATATCCAGTCTGAACCTCCCCTGGCACAACTTGAGGCCGCTTCCTCTTGTCCTATCACTAGTAACCTGGGAGAAGAGACCAACACCCACATCTCTCCAACCTCCTTTCAGGTAATTGTAGAGAGCGATAGTGTCTCCCCTCAGCCTCCTCTTCTCCAGACTGAACAACCCCAGTTCCCTCAGCCGCTCCTCATCAGACTTGTGCTCCAGACCCCTCACCAGCTTCGTCGCCCTTCTCTGGACACGCTCCAGCACCTCAATGTCCTTCTTGTAGTGAGGGGCCCAAAACTGAACACAGTACTCGAGGTGCGGCCTCACCAGCGCCGAGTACAGGGGCACGATCACCTCCCTACTCCTGCTGGCCACACTATTTCTGATACAGGCCAGGATGCCGTTGGCCTTCTTGGCCACCTGGGCACACTGCTGGCTCATATTCAGCCGGCTGTTGACCAACACCCCCAGGTCCTTTTCTGCAGGGCAGCTTTCCAGCCACTCATCCCCAAGCCTGTAGCCTTCCATAGGGTTGTTGTGACCAAAGTGCAGGATCCAGCACTTTGTGTGTATTTGTGTGTATTTGTGTGTATTTGTGTGTATTTGTGTGTATTTTGTGTGTATGTGATTTAGGTTGCTAAGTGCCTCATGTATTATTTAGCTTCACACCTAGGCAGATCTAGGCTGGCTCAGTTCTTGGCAGGGAGGTCACTTAGGCACTATATGCAGACATAAAGAAGTCATATTCAAGCAGTTGGTAAACACCAGCCCAACTTCTGTGCTCTTTCAAGACAAATTCAGTGAATGAAGGAATTAATTTTTTATTGTATGTCTATAAGTTTAATGTGTAGTCTAATTTCACAAATGGTAAATATTAGAGATGTAGGCTATTCCAGAAACTTATTGTATAGTAACATCACTAACAGTTACTACTGACTTTTTGTAGAGGTGAAGCCCTTTGAGATACTACCAAAATGCCTGTAGCTGTTATAGTAAGTAAGAATTATTTTCTTGGATTTCGTTGTTCATAATTTGTTTCTTTGTTTGACAACCTAGTACATGGAGGCAAAAACTTACTTTCGCATACATAGACCACACCAGCAGTAGAAGAGTTTTCTGGTGCAGTTCTAGCTAACTATCTATTGCAATAGCCACATTTAAGGTTGAAAGGGACAAATAACACAAAATTAAGTTATTTCTCTTTGCATTTCCTAGACTGAAAATGTGATCAATCCACTTAATTTATTGTACGCTTTACAGAAGAACATATTCATTATGAAGCAAGGTGAGGCTTCTTATTTAATAATTTGCAGAATACTGAAAGTACACTGGCTAGCATCCAAAATCTGATAATCTTACTCAGTTTGGGAAGGATGGTAGAATCCACAGGATTTCATGAACTCCAGCTTAAGCCAGGGTGCAAAATTTCTATTTCTTCCTTTAGTACATTGCTTTTTAACATTTTAGTAGCAGGTCTTTAAATATACCATCCTCTCTTCCTCTCCTGCCTTGTGTCACTGCATCTTTCAAAGCCTTGCTGCTGCATCCTCACCAGCCTTTGCTTTCTTCCTTTTCCCTCGGGGTGCTGGTACCTGCTGCAACTGTACCAAAGCCTTTGCCTAATGTGCCCAGAGAGCTTACAAGTCTGGACTCTGCTTCACAACATGCCTCACTTCCAATATTGAAGGTGGACTGGCACACTCTTACAAATGTGTGTGCAGGAGTTCAATATTGACATTCATTTAATATTGAAGAACAACGCCACTCCAGAAGCAGCGAGCAGCGATTAAAGGTGAGCAACAATTTGAGAACACAAATAATGCTTTAATGCACAAAATCAAGTTACAAAACCACAAAACCAACAGAATTGCCATGGTAAAACTTACTGGTGGTAACAAAATTTACATATTTCCTTTCTGGTGTATATGGTTCATTCCAATAGCTCAAGTTGTATTTTCTTTGGGCATACCGTACTGCTCTGTTTGAATTTCTGGCTCAGTTAAAGTCAGGGTAAGAACATGGGACATCCCTAGAGGGATTCCAGAAATGTTAATAGACACCTTCAGTACCAGAAACTCAACTCAGCACAGTATAATATGGAAAAAAAAAAAGGGAAAAAAATTATGAAAGCTGAATGAAAAATGTGGGAAATGCCAGGCTTATAATACTATGCACCACAACACAAGCCGTGGCATCACTCATAGATGGCAGTCATCCCAGACCTGTATCAGGAAATATGCAATTTTGCAAAAGCGACTGAAAAGTGAGTTTCGGAGTCTCCTTTAGCTCATTAAAAATCTGTCTTATTTCCACTGAAGTTGGTGGCGAAATATTGTCTGATTTTATGGATCTGAGATAGTAGGTTTAGATTTGCTCATTTTCACTTTGAAAAGGGATCTATATTAGAGCCAAAAATTATGACCACTAATAGATTTTTTGAGGAAAGTTTTCGTTTTTAAGTTTGTGTAGAGGCCTACTTGTAGACATTTCACTTTTTAATAAGCAGTCCATACAGCCGTAGCACAGACTGTGGTGGAGAGACCATGAAAATGAGTTGACTTTTATAACACATATGTTATGGAATTATATGAAATACATGCAGTATATGGAAATGTATGGAATATATTGGTATTATTTATTTCTGATATATGGAAAATATATAATTTCACCAGGATCAAACACCAACATCTTGTCCTCCTACAAAACTACTGAGAAAATAACAGTTTTCATTAAAACATGTTAGAGGTTATGGATTGCTGCCAATTACTTGACTAATTTATATTTCAGCAAAGGCAAGAAATGCATGTTCTATGTATTATACCACTCACATGGAAGCTAAGGTAATGGACCAAATCCAAATGGAGAAGCAGAGCTGGGAAGGATCACAATGTTATTATACCATCCTGCTAAGTTGAAGAACGATCAATATAGGTAGATATGATTACAGTGGTTTTTTCTGATAAACATGTAATTCTCTGGGGACCATCACTCCCATTCTTCCAACACAACAAGTCTGCACAGTTAAAGTTTCTCCTATGAATTCCTACTGCAAATTAAGTCAGTCACTCCCTGCCTTGTTCTCTGTGGATGTGGGGAACAACTGATAACCCCCATGGCTATAACAGTTTTGAAGACAGTTATCAAGTTCCCTTCTCCCACACTATGAGTCTTCTCCTTTCCAGACTAAACAAACCCAGTTATTTCAAGCTTTCCTTGCAGGTCATATCTTTTATACCTCTTATCAGTCCTGTTGCTGTCCTCCAGACTCCCTTCACTTTGCCTACATCTTTGCTAAGTGTGGTGACCAAAACTGTACTCAGTGTGCAGTAGAATAATTGCCTCCTGTGTCTGAAATGGACATTTCCATGAATTTATCTGACACACTTATATTGCTACTTACTCAGTTTGCAAGGTAGTATGCCTAACTCAAGTTCCGTGATGTTGCTGCCCAATTTTCTTGTTTTTTATTTGACCATTTAATTTCTTCTCCCTAATTGCACACACAGACTTTGCAGTTCTCCTTACTGAATTTCAATTTATTGACTTCAGACCATTTTTCAATTCAGTGAGATTATCTTGAGCTCTGACCTTATCCTCTAAAAATCTTGAAACTCCTCTCAGCTTGGTGTCATATTCAAATGTGGAAATTCTATTCCATCATCCAAGCTGCTGCTGAAAATGTGTAACAGAAAGATTCCAGAGACTTTACAATCACTCCAGAGAAGTCTTTCCATTTTGACAGCAAGACACTATTCTTAAATTATCTTCTACCCACTAAGGATATATAAAATTAATCTGGACCTTAATTCCATAGTTTGCTTTAATGAATTTGAAATGGGGCAGTGTTAAATCAAGCTATAACAGATGCACTTTCTCACATCCATAAAAGTAGACACTCTATCAAAAGAGGAATTTGGATCAGACTAAAATCTACTTTAGTCCTTATAAATCAACTTTGATTCTATTCACCTCATTATTCTTCCAATGCACTTAAACTGGCTGTTACAGCATTTTGGTTGATTTGGGAGTTTTTTTGGTTCCAGTGTTATTGACAGGTCTTTAAACCCTCTGTTTACAGCTTCACAAAGAGCAGCCTCATCTTTGCTGATGCACCACGCTCTGATCCACTTCGACATTACCATCCTCCAAGGACTCTTGCAAAGACACACTAATCCAGCACTTAGCAAGTAAGAAAAAGTCACCTACTATGTGATTAAAAATGAAGACACAAGTCTATAGTGTTAAACTGTGAGAACAGGAACATGGCATTGTTTGGGCTGGTGCCAGGTAGCACTTTCCCAACCAAATATTGAGGCTGGGTGCAGTACAGAAACAGCCAGGGATGATTCCCAGCAAATGCTTTGGATGCAGATGATCTCTTTTGGAGGCATATACAATTTTTTAGTGGAGACCTGGGCTGTTTCTTGCCCCATGACATCAGTACCCAGGGAAGTTCCTAGAAAGTCATATTTACTATTACAAGCGTAGCCTTGGAACTGGAGGATTCCTTATGCTTTCCTTAAATTTGACTAAGAAAAACTTAATCAGCCTCTCACACTTGAAAATATCTAGCTGGTCTAAATATCCTTTAACTTGTTCTTCTTGTATTACGATCAGTGTTTCTCTCTTCCTCCCCACTAAAATAAACTGTTAAACTTGTACCACAATATGTTCCTTTGCTCTCTTTTCAGTCAGCTACAGATTAATACTTTTATTTTGCATTTCCTACTCATATCAAGACCTGCAGGATAAAAAAATGTTTGCAGTACTTGCATAATTCAGAATCAGGCTTACAGTAAATCATCAACCTGCTCTAAAGTAACACTTTTGAACAAGAGCAGTTCCTCCATTCTTCACTGACTCGTCAATTTACAAGGAGTGTTTCTAAGCCAAAGTTAGGTTTTAGTGGATTTATTATTAAAACACATATTTCAAAATACTTTTGTATCATTATAGAAACTTCTATTTCAGTTTGATTAAAAGCACCGCAACACAAAAAGAAAGCAAAGATCTCCGATACTAGCGTTCATTTGCACTTTCGGCAATTTATTTGTAGAACTTTCCTAAATTATGTGGTTAATAAGATTTTTCTAGTAGTTTAGTAGCCAGAAATGACCACTCTATCAGAGTCTTATATGGTTTGTAGATTTTACAAAGGTTACCCAACACTTTTGTTTTCAATTGCTCAACTGAAATTGTTTGGGC
This sequence comes from Gavia stellata, assembly GCF_030936135.1. Taxonomy (NCBI): domain Eukaryota; kingdom Metazoa; phylum Chordata; class Aves; order Gaviiformes; family Gaviidae; genus Gavia; species Gavia stellata. The sequence continues at coordinate 12,251,944 of NC_082597.1, read as the reverse complement.
TAAATTTTTCCATTTTGGCCAGCTGCCTTGGGCTGAAACCCTGGGAATTTTCAACTCCATATTTCTGCACTTCTAAAAAAGGAGGCTAGGGATAATATATCATCTTGATAATGCTAGTGTAAATAACATTTCATATAAAAGGTTTGAGCATCCCTTCAATGACTGTTCTGAAATTTTACAAGGAAGTGTCCTTTTCTGTCTTGTGGAAAAAGCACTGATGTGTGCCCAAAATGTACACCTTTGAGAAATGACACTTTGTCTGTGCCCAGCAGAGACACATTTCATCCTGGACTGACTGCTGCATGTCAGGCCAAGATGCCAGACCAAAGAGAAAGAAACTTGTTGCAGGCGAACCCTGACATGAGGTCAGGCAAGATATGGAGGTAACCCCTTGTCAACCAAATACAATGGGTAACACCAGGAGGGAGGCTGGCCTATGGTCACAAGTGACTTCTCCTCTAGGTTTGGTTAGCAAGGGTCATCTCACTGCTTTTGCCACTTCAGTGGCAGAGGATTGAACGACCTCAAAAATCAAATATGGCTTATGATTTTTATGAGCATTAAGATGATTGTAGAATTTCAGCAGAAAAGGAAGGAGGCACTCAGAGTGCTTTTTAAAACACTGTTGTGAAGATTTTTATTCATTCATTCAGCTTTACTTTGAAAGAAAACTAACACTGAAAATTCAAGCACTCCGAAGATGGAAACTCCCTGAATAAAATCTAATTTGACTTCTATGTTATTGTAAATTACAATATTATGAATTATAACAAGTTTCTTAATTACATCAGCACATTTTTCCTTAGTACTCCAATTAACTCGTTCAGTGCATGGAATATTGAATAACCTTGAATTAATTCAATATTTTTTCGTTTTCATTCCTCAGTGATAGGAATTATTCAACCTCTTTTGAAGACAATATTTTTCATTCCTGTGGGGTTTTTCAGTGCTGCTCAGTGTAGTATCTGGGTGCCTTTAGAAATCTTAAATAAATTACTATTATAACATGTCTATTAACTTATAGATGGAGAATTGTATTTCAGAAAAATTGGGGTATGCAACTGAAGACACAAAGATACATTTCTTTGTAGACTTTAATATTGCATAGCACTTTATATGTCCAGTTGTATGTTGCTTATTATTAAGCCTCAAGTGTAAATATTTGTCACTTCTGCAGTCAAACAGGAATCTCATCCCTGCTGAAAGCACTTTGTGACCAGCTGAAAACACTACTTAATTGACTGGTCTAACATTGTCAATGAAAACTGTGGAACAGACAAGAAGAGGACTCAATTCCCTCAGAAACATTGAGTTGAAATTTTTCTCTTCCACTTTGTACCTTCTGCAAATAAATGACAGTAGAGATCCACAGCCAGGAATAGCATCTCAGGCCCTGATTAATTCCAAAGGTGGAGGTAGTCTACAAAAAATGGCATGATAATTTCACAATACATGATCACAAAGCAGCTGAGTTAAATTTAGGCCGGCTATTTTCCAGCCTTCTAGTGATTGACTTGATCCTTCAGTAATGCTCTCTTCACATGGCTGGGTTTTGGAAGAGTTTTGTAATGAGACTAATTCTCACCCGTGCTCACTCATCAGTTCTATTTCCGGCCTGATGTGAAGGGGGAGCTCTGTGAATAGCTGACCTAATATACTGAAAGGCTTCACATTTCACAAGCTTTTATGCTTCCTGATCTTTGATAATGTAGTTTGTCAGTTTTTCTCTTTTTATCCAACCTGGGATCCTATCAGAAAATGCCGACGTGCTCCCTTTGGGACAAGAGCCTCCACAGCAACATTTAGGTCATGGGAATCTTTCAACTGACTTCAACGGATTATCAGATTTTAAAAAGATGCCACAAGCTGGTGTTTCTCCACATTTCACAGGGCTATGAATGCTTCAGGTCACTGTTCAGACAACAGGCAACACACAAGTGTGTACACTGGATTGTGACAACATGGGGCTTAGCCTGCCAGGCTGATGTGTCTATGTAGGAGTACTTGACCTACTCATACATTGCAAGAGAGATTCCACTGCTCAGAGCTAAGGTAACCAAGACCTTTGAAGTAGGCTATAAACATACGGAGTGCACAAATAACCTGGTGGTTTTGTTTCTTGCTAGAGGAAATTTTCAGTGTATTTATAATGTCCTTTGATGCTCCCTGTAAATTTGCAAACAAGAGGCCACATGTCCTTTCGATGAAACTTCAGTTGTAAATATATGTAAAACAAGCTGCTGGAAGAGTTTGGAAGAGTTTGAAATAAACAAACAGAAAGGGTTACACATACACCACCAAATCACAGCTTAGTTACATTTTAAAAGCACAACAAGGCAAGCTTTGGCTCCCACAAGTTATAAAGGGTTGTTTAAATAGCTCTTTTTAACTAGTTATTTAAACTAAGAACACCATGTCTGAACAGGAGATTAAGATATACACTGGCTATGTGTTTCAGCACTTTTTAAACAAATCCCCCCAAGCTATGCACATTAGAATTAAACAGACACAGTTAGGAATGAGGGCCCTTTCTCTTGCATGCAATTTCACTCATTTCTAGAGCTGAACTCAAACAAAATCTAATGTGCGGATCTGAAATATTCAGACATGTTATTTTATCCTAAATAATGGAAAAGGATTGGAAAGGACTGTCTCAGACCTCTTGTTGTAATGGATGGAAGCAAATCTAGAGAGGCAACTTATCTTGACAAGGTATTGATGGAAATGAGAAGTAGGTTCTGTAAAATGGGCTATGTACTACACACTAAGTGAGAATCTAAATAGATGTCAGCTTAACCTGGAAGTCTGGTTATCTTGTTGGTCACCATTCATGATTAGAGGTCAGAAATCTTGCCTGACTTGACGAACACGTGTTTTCTAGCCAAAAGCCTACTCTTGTCCTTGCTAACTAGAACATATACTTTAGGTGAAAAAATACATTATGGTTGTCCCAAGCAACAGAAAGAGATGAGACTCTGAGCATTACCATATAGCATATGAAAAGAAAGGAAAACTGTACATGTCTTTAACAACGTACATGTCTGCAGCTTGTTTTGTACTGGGTACTGAAGACTGCTTTCCACTGCTCTGAAAGAGGTAGTGATACACTGTACTGGAAGAGTTTTTTAACTCCTCTGAAAGACACTAGGGTACAATGTATTAGCAGCAGTGGTTAAAATAACCCTTCTGTGGAAGCAAGCAGGATGTCACTAGTGGCACTGAGAATGGCTTTCCAATGGCACATCATAGCATAAAAATAGTTTGTTTCAACAGATTTTGATCCATATGATATGTCATCATTGTTCTCCACAACAAACCACAAAAAGCATCAAGGTAGGATTTGGATTCTTTTAAAAATCCCCTTTATTTTAGGCCTTTCACTTAGGCTTTCTCTTTTCAAAGCATACATAAGTCCAGGTCTTGTGAGTATTTTTGTAAAAATCTATCAAAATTTCACATGCATATTTACAACTTCAGTTTTCTGCAGATTTCTTCCAGCTTATCCAAGTCCAGAAGGATTGATGCTTGTGCAAGAAAAAGCCCCAGTTTAAGCTATGCTGTTTTATGCCGGCTCATAAGGTACTGCCAGTCTACTCCACAAATATGAAAACATCTTGCAGAAAAAAAAGCTTGGACTAGTGTACTGAACGTATTCCTCAGTAGGATCTCCAGTGTAGCAACTATAGACAGCCTGCTCTTCAGTGAACAAATTACCATTTTGATCAGCTTTTACAAACATTCATCTCTTGCTGCCCCAAACATTTGAATGAGACTAGGCAACCCTTTCACCTAAATGAGTTGCTGTTGCACGGTGTACCATTAGCTTATAAAAACCTGCTGCTGTAAGCATCCATTACCACAGCCTGGTAGTGACATATTGATTTTCAAGCTGGAACTACTTCCCTTGAGACTAGAGAGCATATGGCTGTTTGTTAGACCTGCTGGGTAAAACATATTGATGGCTAAAAGGAAAAAGATGGAAAAAGTAGGTGTGAGTCTTTGTGATTTTTTTTAATTATTACAATTCTTAAAATAATAATAATTCAGTCATAGTAACTGCCTTTTCTTAGACCAAATGAACTTCAGACTGGGTCTTCCGCTGTGTTTATTACACAGATAGAAATTCATGAGCATTGGAGTTACAATCAATAGTGATATCAAGTTGAAACTATTAGATTTTGAGCTAAAGGCAGCAACAGGGACTATTGGTATATATGTGACTGAGATCATAATTAAACACCTGTTGTACCGAGCCTGGCCAGACAGCCGGACAGCCATGCAATCTGTAGGAATCTTTCTGTGAAATGCTTAACAGGCTTTATGTCAGAACATAAAGAAAGCTGTTTCAGCTCACACCAAAGGTCTATACACTGTCTGCCCCAAAATAGCTATAGGGGCAGAATATAATGGAAATGATTTTTTCAAATGAGATTCTGTCTTTTCCCCATAAAATGCCTCCACACATGTGTAGATCAGTATTTGGTCTATCTGAATTTCAATGTTTAGCAGTATAACAAGTCAGATTTCTTGAAACTTTTTAGGCTGGACATATGAAATAGATTATATTAAGTGGCAAAGTTAAACATTTCAAAGAGGTTTCAACTGAGGCACTCAGAAGAGCTGTGTCAAACTCTTTTAACCTCCCAACTTTTGACACATTGATGAGACGCAACTCCCTCCCTGAATACACTCATAAACTTTGCTCTGTGCTGAATAGCAAGTAGTGTCCTGTTCATGGTAGATACCCAAACTATATGAAGAAAATAAAAACTTAAAAGAATTAGGTGAATGCTCAGGAAACAATATTTACAAATTGTAGCCTACAGGCACAGGTTTAATCATTCAAGCTATCAACTCATGCGTTGGCTCCACGGATGCAAGCTCCAGTCTTCTCTAGCTGTAAGTGTACTGGAGCTTTACTACCTAGTGAACTACAGGGTCCAAAGCACTTTGGGAAACTTTAAAATCAATACAAAGACAGAAAGAAAAAATACAGTTATCAGGCAGAAAATGTGAAGAGCCTTTTCCTATATGGTACACACCCATGGACTAGGCTGTAGTCTGTAGTGGTTAAAGCGCTGCATAGTCCCAGCTCAGAAGATCACATGATCAGAAAAACATTTAGAATTTATTAAGTAGTTCTGTTTTAGTAATGATTAAGGACAGTTAAATGGGTAAAGTGACACCTGAAAGGAACAGGAACTTACATGTGACCACTGTAGGGAAGTGTTTCTTTTTCCGACCCTCACTTTAGATTTGCAGCACAGGAGAATCTCACAATAAACTGCTTTGCTTCCATAGTCATCTTTTCTTTGAGAATTAGCCTAGCAGCAGCCTGGACCAGTTCCAACCCAATCTGGTCCCACTAATACTTTCAATATTTAGACTGAAAACTATTTTTACCTAAAGACTCCCCCAAATCTTTTTACTTGTCTGTTCTAGACAAACACCTGCTTATATTGGAAAACAGAATAAATTAACAAAAGAAAAACTGCAGTTGTTTATGTTTTAGAGAGCTAAATATTAGCTACAAAATAAAAATACATATATAGGATATGGGTATGTATGGGTGGACAGATCACGAATCACTGCTCCAAGATGCTTTAGAAGTTCTGCTCCAGGCAGTGTTCATTACAAGTGTTCAACAGTTGCAGAAGCAAAACACTGCATTACATTGTTTTAGTCATTGTAGTGATTTAATGGTTTCTGGGCTTCCACTTCATGGGCTCAGAGAAGTGAAGGCAGCAAAAGCAATACCCAGTACTAGAGGGTAGGCACAAAGGTGGGAGGCAGAACAGGAACAGATACAGTGAAAGAGCAGCACACATTGAGCCCTTCGTAAGTGCCAAAGTGCACGGGAAGACAGGCAAAAACCTGTTAGGAGAAGACAGCAGGCACTGTGTTATTCCTCATAACTCTCTCCCCCCATAAATCTTTTCAAAATACTCCTATAATACCAAATCATAAGACAATTATATTTCTGGACTGTTACATGAATGCTAAATCCCCTGAGAAGCAAATGAGTCCCTCATGGGAAATACTTAGGAGCATTACAGAAGGAAAAGGTAGAATACTTGAAGCAACAGGAAATTTTTATTCATCTTGAACATGATTTAATGGATACAGTTCTTCCTTCCTTGGAAGCCAATAAGTGGCCCACTGAGATTAACTAAATTAGACTCCATGACAGACTAACCAAAGCTTTTCATTACTCCTTTTCTGAAAAAAAAAAAAAAAAAGAAAAAAAAAGAAAAAAAAAAGTAAAATTCTTTCCCACTTTTATTCAGCTCAGCACTTTCCTGGCTGATGTGCTCGTTCTGAAGCAGAGACCACTTTTGCCCTCCTCCTGCCATCATTCCCCACTCTTCCTCTCCAGTCTCCTCTCATCCCTCGCCACCGCTGCCGAGCCGAGCCTGCCACTGCAGCACACTCACCAGTGGTGCTAATGCTCGCTCAGCCCACATTGTTCCAGGACATATCACAAGTCTCTAATCCCCGGAAAATTGATATTCTGAAAAGCTCTCCTTTATTAGAAACTTGAAAATGTATTTTAAACACCTTTAACAAATGGTGAGAGTTTCTAGTGAGCAGAAGTAATTTCTGGACATGAGGCAACTGAATCCAACTAACCTGCAGTTGTCAGCTTGATCCACTTGATTCGGTTAAGGACTGTCAAAATACGTTTTATTAACACTGTCAGACCAGCGAGTTAGAAAGCAAGCACTCAAGTGCTCAGTGCCTCCTGAACTTTTCCTAACTACTTCTGGCACATCTTTAACTGTAAAGTTCAGAGACTTCCAAAAATACACCACGTGAGATGCAGCTGCCCGCTGGCAGTGGCATCTCCAGCCGGGAAGGCTGCCTTGCACTGCACCATGGGCATGGGGGGACGGCCATGACCCCGGACTGACTCGCAGGGCAGCTCTGCCATCTGGGCAAAAAGTCAAGAGAGCTCAGCTCCGGCATCGGCAGTGGCACCGCGGAGCAGCGCCGGGAGTCCTGCCCCGTGGCGGCAGCAGGCAGGATACCGTGCTGCTCTCATGGGGACACAGAGATTGGGCAGGGACGGTCAGATTTACCCATTCACTGCCCCAGTAAAATCAAATTCCCTGTTCGGACGTGGGTATGTGTAAATGAGAAGCAAAGGATCCAACAAGCCTTGAGATGAATGATCATTACAGCTGCTGTAGCATTATTAAACAAAACTCGGTATTTAATTTTGGAAAGTAATAATGGAGAGAGGCAGGAGAGAAAATGACATAAAATGCAACTGAAGATTAGGAGGATTGATTTTCCCTATCTTATTTTCAGTTCTGATGTCTAATCCACATTGTAAAGTGATAGCAGAGTCTTGTTTTCCTGCAAGTCTTACAGATCTTGGTACCATTTTTGTAGCTTACTCAGTGGCTCTCCCACGTAGAGCCTTCTGATATGCTTAATATTGCACAATGTTCTCATCCAAGTTTTTTTGGCTTTTATGCAAAAACTCTTCACAGGAGGTAATGAAAAACTGCTTTAAAATCCAAGGACAAATCCTAATGATTCCAGTGAAAATATAAGCATTTTGGATTTTATTTCATACTTGTTCCAATGCTTCTTCCAAATTTTTTTATACCTTCAAGGAAGTGATAAAGGTAATGGGCTCAAAAGGTACAGCCTACATTTATATACTCTACTTAAAGAACAGCAGCATCAAATTAATTAAACACCATTCCGTATTGCATACCTAAACATTTTTGCAGTTTAAACCTGCCTGCTGCATGGCACACAAACATTTAACCATAAAGCAAGCAAACGAACAAACAAGAAATTCTTCTTATTTTGCATATACCATATAACTGATTTTACAATCCTTTGAAACTTATGCAAGCTAAAACTGCCTTCAGGCATCTTATGCACCTAAAATGAAGAAACAAACAAACATATAAGTCTAATTTATTTTGTTAGTTTGATTTACCTGGGTCCTATTTTGCCAGGACACATTTGTTAGAAAAAAATATCTTAAGCATTAGAGAAAACACAAGCTTTTCCGGAGCATCATGGTGAGTCTTTCTTGGGTTTTCTTGTTCTTTAACAAAAGCCCATTCACTCCCCCCAAGCGCTTGTTTCTCTTTACCCCTTTTAACTGCAGCTCAAAGACCTGATGGATCAGCTAAACTTTTTCTTCTTAAGAGTGCAAATTCCTCGGCAGTGCAACTTCTTTTTTGTTACATAGCAAACAACAGGCATAAGGAGATGATTTTACATGCATATTGCACAACAGTAAAGACTCCACTGCTGAACTACATTTTTGTCTCCTTTCCATCACTATCTTCTTTCAGGGCATGCGGAGAGGATGAGTAAATGCGGGAGGCTGTTTTCTGTGGAATATGCCTTGATGCCATAAGAGGGGCCAAGGATGCAGCAGATTTCTAAGCTGTGGAATAAGGAGTGCTGGCACCGGTGACAATTATCTGAGTAAAAAATATTACACCAAGCCTGAGGCTCACACCAAACTTCAGACCTAAATATCCTTGTTGGTTAAGTAGGAGGCTGTTCAGAGCACAAATCTATAGGGCCAAGTCAAAACTCTGCTTTTGAAGGAAGCCCTCAGCAGAAAAGACGTATGCATACACATGAAGAATATATAGAGAAAGGGTTCAGACCTGGCGTTGTTGTTGGTTATGAAGAAATCTGATGAAATCTGGTTTCACTGGAATATTCCAACACTGGTAATGATACTAACAATAGCAGTCACAGAGTGAGGAACAGATATCTGGTTCCTACATCATAAGGCTCCTATTCCAGTACTGCAGCACCATATCTGGACCTCTCTGTTTCTTGCCTGTGTACACCAAGCACAGCAGACTGCCTTGACACCTAAAAGCAGAGTCACGAAGCGCTGTAGGGAGAAGCAGGGAGACAAATCCCTGAGATGAAAGCAGCCTAATGCAGCATTGCTGCCTGCTCTTACAGCAACCCAACCTTGTATGGGTCTCCCCCATTACACCTGGCAAGGTAATCCTGTCTCAGGCATCAGCAAGGAAATTACCTGTGTGACCTTCAGGTGCATGACTTCAGGTATCATTTCCTTTTGTAGGTAAAACCCGAGATTTCCATCCCCAGTCAAACTGAATGGCAAAATCTAGGATGAATTAGTCTGAAAACCTCTGGAACAACATACACTCTAATTCACACTTCTGTCCTACTGCACATGTGGTCTTTAGAGGGCAAGAACAGACATGTGCCTGAATATATTAAAAAAGCTGAAAGTGCAGCCCTACACATTTGTACAGCTGGTGAGTCAATGGCAAAATGACAAGCTTCAGGAAACAACGTGCACATAAGCATGTAAATAGAGTTGTCCAAAGTCTTGGCTCTATTATTTCACTAGTACTGTGTCACTGGTGATATGTTAGGATGCCTACAGACTTGGCTCACTGTATTTTTACTATTTCAAATCTAATGCCCTCATACACAAGTAGGAAGGTGATGCATATTCACCAACTTCAAGGGAGTTGGTCCAGATTTGCACACATTAAATTACCATTAGAACAATGGAAGTGTATGCACCTGCAAGAAATAAATTAAAAATGCACTGAGTTGTATTTAGCATTACTTTGAACCCTACCTGGAGGAATCCCATCATAGAACAGCCCTTTATCACCCTGAGATTATCCATGGAATAATGAACTTCCTTGCTAAACTCTTCAGTATTAGTAATGTGGAGGAAAACTGGCACAAGTTTGGAACCCTGTAAGTATTCAAGAGACTGAAGAGACCAAATTATGAAGGAAGATCAAGAAAACATGAACAAACAAACTAAAGCATGGCCAGCAAGGCCAAAAAATGATCGTAGAGCAACATAACAACAGTCCTGTGTATGAATGCTCTGTGCTCAGACGGGATAGGATTAGGATGGTGCACAAAAGTATAATTCACTGTTACAAAGAGTTACAAAATAGAAAACAAAGGCTCATAGTTAGAAAATAATTCTTCTTCCTGAAATAACAGCTCAGAAAAAAGTTTCTGTGCTTAGGACATTCATTACTGAACAAGAGAAAGCACTACAAAAATGTGCTGGAGCAAACACTTTTTCACTAAAATGAGGTGGATTAGAGGAGCTAAAGGTTTCTAATATTTCTGATTTTCAAGATTCCTACATTTATAAGACATGTTTTTTCATTAAGACTGGATTTAAATATTGATTGGGTCTATTTCTTGAGACAGAGGTCTCACAATGACATTTTGTGCCTATGTATATGTGTGTGCACACATAGACAAAGGGATAGAGAAGTGTGTGTACATATTAGGAAAAGAGAGATATTTAGATGTCTTTCTTACCTGAGGCAAAAATTATAAAGTGTTCTGAATTCACAAGTATCTTGAATAAATATCTAATCCTGTTGCTTGAGGGAATGAGACATAAAAGCCCCAAGAAGTAAGTAAAGTTAATGAAACAGAGCCAAATTCTCTGCTGGCATAATTTCATTAGAGGTAAATGCATCTGCCCCCACATACATAGCTGAGAAGGCTACTTGAATGACGAAAAGAGAAGAGGGAGTCAGCCTAAATGTGTGGTTTCAAATTGTATTTTTCACTGTCAGCACAAATTGTAATTGCAACACAGGGCAATTTTTATTAATTACGCATTCAGAATTAGCTTATATGTATGTATTGCCCTGCATTTCACAGTTTTTAAATGAGTATCTTCAGGATTGTTCCAATACATGTATTGACTACAAAGTATGCCTTATATTGAAGAACTGTACTATTTTCACCCTGACTCTTGTTTTATCTCTTTTTTTCCCTTCTGTAAAAATAATTTAGAAAAATAAATTCACAGTCTTCATCATTTTATAGTTGCTTTTGGTGCAGTAGTTTCCTTCAAGTCATAAATTGTTCTTACAAGCACCAAACAACAATTTAATTAACCTTATCAAAATTTTAAAGGAGGTATTCACCACGGCTTAAATCCATCCTGGAACACAGGCATCTCTGTCTGTCTGTATGCAGCATTTGGGGATCACCAGCATATAGAAATGACAGATTTGTTCACTTGTAACAGCAAGAACTTAAAACCTCCAAGCACAAGAGTGTCTTCTGGCAACATACACAAATTTCAATCCGTTTTGGCATCTGTGAGCCAGCCTAAAGCCAGGCCAAAATGTTAGCAGCCTTCCAAAATCAGATGTTTCCCAACATGCAGCCTTGGAGATGCAACACAACAGCTAATCTATGAGGCCTTATCTGTGCAGAAGACAGTCAAAGAGATTTTGGGGCCAGGTGGCTAATGTCCCCCTTCAGCAGGCTACAGGAATCATATGGTGGATGCGAAGAATGGAACAGTGGCTGTCCACAGCTCCGGTCTTCCACCGTCCCAAAGGCTGCTCTTAATGGACAGTTTCTCTGTTTTACAGAGCTACCAGTTACTATAAAATAAAGTTGCAATTATGAAAACAAGAAACTGCAGCTACAACTCAGATCTAATCTACTGCCCTTTATGCTTCTCAGTCTAGTTCAGTTCATTCTGCATTATTTTTCGTGTATAGTGGCAGAGCTTAGAGAGGAGTGAAAAGTACAGTTCTTCGATTACCTCACCTTATGTCTCCTACTTACAACAGTTATTTAAGAAACATAGGCTGGAATTGGAACTTCTGACTCTTTGCTTCCTAATTAAGATGGAAATTAAAACATTCTTTTCTCTCTTTATTATACATAATGCGGAAAAGAAAGTAATCTCTGCTCAGTTCTTTGAACGTAAACTACGTAAACATTTCTCTTCAGGCAACGTCCCTTTGTGTGGAGTCCAGGCTGATGGAGGTACCTCCCTGCAGACCTGAATAAGACAACTAAATACGAAGATCTGTGTTCTATTCCTGTCCTCAAAGATTCTCCCCTAGCTACTTCCAGGTAATGTTTAAAGAAGCATGATGATTTTTGGCAGCATTTGTTTATTTGACAGACTTGCTTCAGCTCCCAACCTGAGCTGCCTAACTCTCCCCATGGGCTCAAGAGCAGGCACAGACATCTAACACAGGCTTTGAATCCCACCCAGGAGTCAGGCACACAATGTTTTTGCCAGATATTTCAGCACATTATTCCTTTGTTGTATTAGCCCTCACTTTGTAATATTGTTTGCATGCAGTCACTATGTAGTATGTTGTGCATTCGAGCATGTAACATATAGTAAGTAGCACCATTCATTGGTAAATTGTCTGTTGAAGCTCATCTAATGTAAATCAATAAATTAATAAATTTCAGGTATTAATGTTAGAGACCTTTGGACATGATTGTACCACTGCATGTTAGCCATTATACAGTTTGCTAGTGGAGTGAGAACAACCTAAGTTCTCAAATCACAGCGCATCAGTTACCCCAGGTATCTGTCACTCAAATGCAATGATCTGTCCTTTATCCTAGAGCTAGCAAGGCCTGGGAAAGTGTGGGACTATGAGGATGCTTGGGTGAGAATTTAATGTTGCTACAGAAAGCTAATCCAATCTATCCAGACATAAAATGCATTCATTCTTGTTGCTTTTAAGCTGAGCTACTAGTCCATCTACCTAAGAATACTTTGAACACATATTCTTGTTCCAGTTCTTATTTCTTGCTCTAAGGTAAATACTTTATAGGCATATTTTTGTTTATTTAATGAGAGATATGTGTGCTTCCACTGGGTGCTTAAGTGCATTAAAAAAGCCATGGTATGTGGCTACCAGGCTTATACAGTATGTCAACCAGAATGTGAAAAGTGACTGTATTCCTACTCAGTGGTTAAAGGCACAGAAGAATCACGGGAGCCTCGCTCTAGCCTTTATTTTTGGCTTTAGTAAAACAAACCCTAATTCTTTATTTGTCAAATTACTATCTGTTAAAGTTTGAACTTTCCTTAAGCTTTAGTCGCCTAATGAAGTTTAATCTGCCTCTGGCTTGAAGCAAAAGAGTATTGTGTGTTTGTGTGTAGGCAGTGTGAATGTGGTTTCGCAGAAAAGGAAGTCTTCTGAATGTTAGGGGCTAAAATCAATGGAAAATGGAAGCCAGCCTATTGCCCTTGTTTTTCCAGCTGTCAAATTTTACTCTAATAAAGTTGATGATAGTATTTCTTTACAACCCCATTAGTTTTTCCTAAGCAAACTGACAATACCATTCAGTGTTCAGTGAACGCAACCTCCATAATTTATGCTATTCTTCTGTGAGAAATACTCTGAACACTTGTGTGTAGAAAAAGGAACCTTTCAGCAATGTGTTCAGAGGCCCAAATATCTCTTCTACTTTATTTTACTTTTTAACTTGGGCAGGGGACTAGATCCAGAAGGGAGCAAATGTGAATCAAATTGGAGGAGACAGTAAGTGTGAAGAATTGTCAGAGCAATGCACATTTTAGACTGGCAAAAGAGTACGCAGTCTCCTAAGGGGCTTAGAAATAAATAACAATAGATTTTATAGAAAGAGAAGGACATTAAAGAGATCAGCTCTATGAAATCCTTCTATAATTATACTGTTTGAAAGGCAGCCAAATCGGGGATGGGGGAAGGGTGCAGAAAGCAGGAACTCTGTCGCTACGTGAGACAATCCATAATTTCACATAGGCTCTTAATCTATTAAACTTGTATCTACACAGCAGATCATCAGCTTTCTGACCCATGGTTTTATAATGTGTGAAAATTTCTCGAATGTGTTGCACTGTTTAAGATTCATCAGGTCTAGCTATTAACAGGAGTCAAACTCAGAGTAGGAAGAAAAACTTTGTAGCTATAGAAATTCGCATTTGTATTTGTAGAGAATTACTCCCTCAGTACTTATATGGTCCTCATAATTCAGGTATTTGCAAGTCTCAGAGTCACTAATACATTTTATTTTTCCAACACCCCTGTGAATAAAGAGGCAGCATTAGCACAAAGGGCCACATACGTACTAGCAGTATTAAAAGGTTTATAAACATTTCTAGGTATCTCCTGTTACTTATGAAACCCTGTTGAGATTGTTTTCATTAAAGACACTCTGTAGATGAGTATTGTGTTTTTCTTTTAATTTTGAAAAATCTTAATTTGATTTTGACCCTGCATAATCAAGCTCAAACTGGTAAGGCTGGCATTTGGGTTTTCCTTTTTCTCTTCCTCTAAAGATCTGAGATGCTGGGAAAAATGGTCTCAGTCTGTTTCAGAAAAACCTTATTATTATTATTATCATAATGGAAAAAAGGCAGCTTTAATCAGTTAGGTATGAGACATATTTAATTGACTGCAGGAGAGACGGTAATGAATTATTGTTTCCCACCCACCCTCGTATTATTCCTACTGACTAACACAAGCGTTAGCACTGCTCACTGAAAAAGAGTTTTTTGCTTTTGATTTCACCTTCTCTTCTGAACTGTAGTGTAACATTCCCTCAATTAGGAAAATTAAATATTCTTAAATGTGAAAATATTAACTAACTGTATGAGACAGCACAATTACAGAGAAGGTCTGCTTCTTTAACCTTTGTCTGAACTTGTAGATTACTGATTTATTTCTGTGGGAGTTGCTTGACATGCCTCATTTCAGTTGCTGCCTGTTGTCGTAAGATGGCAAAGTACACAAAAATCTTTCATTCTGCTTCCACCAGACAAACCTCAACAAAAAGCTTGGGTGCAGTCGTGTGGGGTAGTGGCTAAAGAGAAAAGAAGGAAAAAACAAACCTGCAAACCAACTCTGTCTCTATAAATAATACAAAGTGGCAATTACTGGCATGGGCAGTGAAGAAGGGACAGCAGCAAATGTGTACTCTTTTCATCATTACCAAGGGAGCAGCCAGGCCTGTCCTGAGATGTGCAAGCACCACCCTGTTAGTGCATCCCCACTTCCACAGGCTCTGAAACCTCTGAACTGGATGACACGTCATGCTGAAGTTGGGATGTAAGAAAAAATTGTAAAAAAATGTGAAAACATAGAAACTCATTCTGGTTTTTTTCACTCTGAAGTTGAATACTCTCTTACAGTGAAAAAAATCATTGAACACTGTCACGTATCACTGTATTCATAACTACACACACCTTCTTTTAGGGTGGAGAGTGATTAAATGTAGATTTCTGATTGAAATAATACTGAACCTGTTGGAAAAAAATGATCATGATCCAAAGTTCGGAAACATCATTGGACTTCAGAAGGATTTATGCTTTGTTTTGTGTTTTTTTTTTTCCCCACAAAATGAAATGTCTTTTTAGTTGTTTTTTCCTTTTATTTTGCCAGAACCAAGTGGAAACATGTAAGGCAGAGAAAGACCGCTGCAGTGCAAGCTATATGCTGTGGATAAACCTCTGCGGACCATTTTAAAACTAAAATGCATCTGGTCAAAGTGTATGGAGACACAGACATGAATACAGATGGGGTTTTTTTTGAAGTTTTGTACCATAAGGTTTTGTAACACAAAGTTCTGTAACACAAGCTTACTTCAATTTGAGTGTAACATCCATAAAATTGAACTCGGAATGAAAGCTGGAAGAAACAGCCTTTCCATGTCCTTTTTCTCCTTAAGAGTTTCCTTTGGTTTTGACATTTTGGTTTGCTTCTTTCCGAGGTCTCATTCTATCTAGACTGCTCTGGTTATGCTGGAGCAGCAGTTTTCAGTTGTTGCAACCTTGACTTAACAGTAAAAAAACCCCCAAACATAATAATCAAACTTGCAAGACTTATTCCTGCATTCTGGATCACCATTACGTGCCACTATCTAGTCAAAACCACACAGAGAATATGCCCTCTTCCCTGTGCTAAACACTAGGGCAGAATTCCTGTCGGGTGGGACATGTACATGGAAGCAAAAATTCTTAATCCTGTAACACCATTTACATTAATTATAGTCCACAAGCAAAGTGACACTAAATCTGTTATTCCCTTTAACTTGCTTTCAGCCTCGTTTTTCACGTGCAAGAGGAGACAAGGCAGAGAAGGTGTGGCAGCTGGGCAAACAGAGGTGGCATATTTTGCTATGAACTGTGACCCCCAAATCCTAAGCATTAGTTGTGGAAAAGAACAATTGCTTTATCTAAGAACAATCTTGTTGGTATTTTCTATCAATAAGGAAATCATCAAAGGATTTTTTTCCCTAACTTAATTTAGAAGGAAAATAGTTTTGTTTGTTCTTCAAAAAATATCTTCATCTCGTCTAGCCTTCTTTATCATTGGCATTTATTACAGAAGACAACTGCTGCTGAGAGCTTTCAGTCACAGAGCTTTTGAAGGCTGATGGAAGCATCAAGTTAATATTTTCAATGGCTCTGGGATCTGAACCCATATCCTCAGGATTAAGGCAGATCAAATGAAAATGAATACCTCTTTACAGACAAAGTCCACCTATCTTTTACCACACAAAGAATGAATTTGTCTGCACAAAGTAGAGTCTAAACCAGTGAATTGAGGTATTTTCTATTTTATTACTCATATACAAGTTATTTTGCTCCTATTTTGGTATTACCAAAATGACACAGTGCTTTGGCTTCCCCCAGTGACAAGAATTAATGCCCAAAATGTAAATTAATAGGGAACTGGTAATGCATACAGAGGTTTTTCCATTTAAACTGCTTATATAGATTGAATTACGGGCAGGAATCAAAAGGTATCCTCAGAAAGTTAGAGAGAAACTTCTTTAAAAATGGCTGGCAGGTGACTTCCTCATGATATCCAGCCTCAAGAAACACTCAACAACTGCCATGGGACACAACGCTCACATTTGTTCACACTTTCTGAAAAAACCTTCCATAGTTGACTCTAACCCCACTGGAGATAATGAAAGCCTCCTTTTTCTTCCCCAGCTGTACACTGAACAACTTAATAATCATTAAGTACACACACACAGACATATATACAGTCCTGATTCTAATCTTACTCAGTTTTAAAGTGGCTGAATGATGAAGCTGAACTACTGTAATATGAATGGAGTCAGACTATGTTCATATTATATGCAGAGAAAAGCCTGGAGAGGGTGAAGAGATGGCGAGCAGTTACTGAAGTGAGCAGCTCACCATTAGAATGGAAAAATCACTTTCCAAGACCGAAAATAAGCCAAAGAACAAATAAAGTTTCGGGAGCACATGGCATACACGGAGAGATGAGAGAACTGGGTTTGTTCAGTTTTAAGACGCAAGGGAAAGGGGAAATCTATTGTACGATGACCTGCTGGGAGGCTACTGGAACATCGACATTAAAGGGTGGGATTTCCGCCCTTGGAGTTATTCAAGACTGAAGTGGACATGTCCCAGAGCAACCTGATCTAATCAGACCTGCTTTGAGCCCGATGTTGGCTGGAGGTCCCTTGCAACCCGCATGATTCTGTGATTCTATGAAAGACAGGAAAAATATAGTGGTTTTGTTACATAATGTCAGTAAGAGACCATTACAGCCTTTCAGAGATGTTAAAGAATGTCTCTACAGCCTAAAAATCAATACACTTTTAATGACTTTTTCAAATATTCGAAATAATACAGTATCATCACATAATTGAAAGAATAAGCTCAGAAGCACATATCAGGTTACTAGTTTTTTGTATGCTGGTTGTGCATGCATGTATGTGTGTTTGTGCATTTATCATTGAAGAACAGAGCTCAAGCTTGCAAACTCAGCCACTGAAAAGAAAGAAAATAGCATGGCTTGGGCAAATTTAGAATGATATGCATATGAAACAGGATGTGGTCAGGTAGTTTAGAATTTTTTACTCTAGACTCTGCCATTTTAATATCATTTTTGCAAATGTGTTTTGCTACACATCTGCCATACATCAGACAACATAAAACTTGCCCAGAAGCAGACATGTATACTTCCATAAACACAGTATGTACTGTAGAAGTCTTCTTTATCTGCTCTATAGAACATTATACACATGTACAGATAAAAACTTTGAAAATAAACTAGAACCAGATGTCACCATAAGTGAAGTTCTAATATCTGTTCTGAGACCAAATGTATACTGTGAAACTTGGTCAGAAATGTCACTTATTTTATTTAACCTTAATTTTAATTTGGTATTAAAGAAATTAAATAGAATTTAAAAAAAAAAATAAATTCTGCACCTGTAAATTTAGTTACATTCTACACACTCCATCATAACGTGTAGTGATTTACTCATCATATTATGAATGAGCTGAGTTCAACAACAA
Organism: Gavia stellata; assembly: GCF_030936135.1. Taxonomy (NCBI): domain Eukaryota; kingdom Metazoa; phylum Chordata; class Aves; order Gaviiformes; family Gaviidae; genus Gavia; species Gavia stellata. Next base: position 12,233,835 of record NC_082597.1, on the reverse strand, counting down.
GAAGGCAATCTCTTTTTCTTAAACAGAGAACAAAGGAGATTACGTAAAGAAAATACAGGTAGAATCATCTGACATCGCTTTCATATCATTTCATGTAATGCTGCATAACTAGGATTTCTGCCATTCCTTAGAAGAGGAATTTTTCTATTTTACTGTGCAGCTACAGACAGACCATGTTTTTCCTTTCCAGGGAAATCTGTTGTATTAAACTGTAAGAAAACATTTTACACAACATGCAAGGATTCAAACTTGGAAACACACACTTTAGGCGGAATAATTTGCAGTAGGTATCTAAATAAAAATTCCTGATGTTGAGTGTTTATAGTTTCCATTGTGGACACAGGCTGCCAGGTCATTTGGGTCAGATTTCTGACCTTTTTGAGAAAAGCTAACTTTCTTCATCATAACTGCTTTAGTAGATAAGTGGTGCTGGAAACACTGCCAAAATAGATACCAGCGTCTTAACACTCACACCTGCTGTTCGCTGATAAAATCAAGGAACCACAAAGCATGCAGGTTGGAAAGGACATCTGAAGGTTATGTCGGCCAAAATCCTGCTCAAAACAGGGCTAGCTACTGAAGTGAGATGGATTTGCACAGGACCTCGTCTAGCTGAGTTTTGAATACCTGGAGTGATGGAGAGTCTATTGCTTCCCTGTACAACCTGTTTCAATGTCTAACCATGCTCATGGTAAAAATAAAAAAAACAAGAAAAAAAAAAAAGAAAAAAAGTCCTACCATCTAAAATGAATTTCTTTTGTGAAAACTTGAGACTTTTACCTTTTGTCCTATCACTGTGCACTTCTGAGAAGAGTCTGGCTCTGTCCTCTCTATAATCTCCCCATCAGACAGTTGAAGACAGCCATGAGATGCCCCTTAGCCTTCTCCAGACTGAAGAAACTCAGCTGCTTCAGTCTCTCCTTGTCCGCCACATGCTCCAGCACCCATAACATCTTAGCAGCTCCTCACTGGGCTACTTCCATTTCGCCATTACCTTTTATGTTGGGAGGCCCAAAACTGGACACAACAATCTGTTTCCCTGATCCCTCCTCTTCACAACTCAAAGCAAATAAATTGGCATGATGGCAGAAAACTTTAACATATAAATGACACAGTAGGCCAGAACCACGCTCAACTCCTGTGAAGAAAATTAGCATTTTGCCTCCTAACTGAGCCTAAAGAGAATATACACATGTACTTTCTTCAACATGAGAAGATCTGGTATCAGAACTGAAGTCAGCTTCAAAGGAGCTGGAGATTACCTCTAGAAAAGTTGTTATGGCTGGCTGTTCTCATACAACATGAGCTGGGGTGGAGTAAGATCTTCCCAACTCCTTGTGCCTGTGAGTGTTCTCCACAAGACCCTTTCACCTCTTGACTGCTACATCATACCCTCACTCTCCACAGAGAAATAGTTGCTTTCCTGAAAGGGTCTTTTAGAGAGAAAATATCCCACAGTCTGCTATTTCTCTCTCACACATTTCCACGTAGGACTCATACCTATCAACCAAGAATTAGACCCTCTTTGAACAAAACTCATTTTCAGCTGCTCAGCAAACAGGTTGGGGCTATCACAGACACAGAGCAGGAAAAATAAGCAAAGGAAACAGTAAACAGTGAGTGGCCACCTTGTTTATTCAGAGTGCTGTGGTTTATTGATGTTACACACAATCTCAAGTTTAGTTGATCTTAGATGTTAGATGTTTTCTCTCACATCCAAGCTGATCTGAAAGGGAGTTTTCTCCAGCTGGCTAGGGAAGCTTTCAACAGCCATAAGCAAGCCATAAACCCCTCCAAATGCCACTGTCCCCTCATGTGAAGAAAGAGAATAACCTTAAAGCAAAGGTCCTTCACAGTCACCACACAGAGTGAAAAGAAAAAACTCAGCTGCTTGCCTGTTGGACAAGTCCAGGCAGACTTCTTTCACCCCTTCAAGGACAAGATAAGAGAGGAACTGAGTATACAGGAAATACAGGCTGTCTCATAACCAGCGTTCAACACCTGGCTCCAATACCAATACCAATACCAATACCAATACCAATACCAATACTAGTAGAAGTACCAATTAAAACCCACTCAATAGAAGCACAAATATAATAATAATGGAGAGGCATCTCATCACTGTACAGCAGTGCTGGATGTAACTGGAGTGCTCTTACAAGGGAAAGTTCTTTGGTGATGACACCCTGAGTATCTGGAATGAAATGTATCTTTTTTTGAAACAGCAAATGGAAATTAAGTCATCATCTGTGGAAGATTCCTGTATCTGCAAACAAATCCAACTCATGAAAGCTTGGGTTTTTAAAAAAAAAAATATAAATATTTAATTCTATTAGATCACCACCATCCCAGACACATCTATGTAAATTACCACAGTAGGTATGAAACCTGCCCCAGTATTGATTCAGCTGGCACAACCTTCCTCTATAAAACGCTCTTCAGAGGCCCTGCATCAGGGTGGTCTGCTCTCCCCAGCTGCTAGGGAGATGCTTGCCTCTCTCCCCCAGCGCCTGCTTTTATTGAAGTGGACACAGCAGCAGCTTTAACTAGTCCTGCCACATATATACACACAAATACATCAAGGCTCATGCTCTTTATCTTCTATAAGTGCCATGCTAGTGCTTCATGAACTCATTGCTCATTTTCAGGGTGCTGGAGCTGCAAGAAGAATTCATTGGCTTAGGAAGCACTTACTGTCCAAGCAAAGATGCCTCCGTGTCTTGAAGGAAAAGATGGGACAAGATAAAAGCAGCTGTTTGTTGGACCTGGCTGGTGGGCCAAACCATGCTGGCCAAGTTTGTAAGTCTTCTCCTTGCTTCACTTTCTGAACAGTGTTAGTACAGATAGTGGTATACCTGGCCACTACTGAAAGTTTCAAATTATTTTTGCAATTTTATGCAGTTTTGCCACTTTAGGAATAGACTTTTTCAGCTGCCCGTGTGAGCTTAAGAACACATTTACCTGAGTTCAGGAAACAGTAGACAAGGAGCTTGAAGAAACATCCAATGAAATAAAAATCAGGGACATTTGATTCTTCTCCTACTCTACTTCTGAAAATTATTTTTGAGAAAGTCTTATGTTTGCAAGTACCCATAAGAAAACTAAGGTTTCTACTGGAGAAATGAATGGCTGACACACTTCTCATTTTAACGGGACTTATCAAAGCTGTAAAGATGGTAAGTTATTAAATCAGAGGGAATGGCTTTACAGGCACATTAATTCTCATATTTTATATCCATGTATGCACAGCTTTATTTCCCTAAAGCAAACCACAATAAAACATCTCATGAGGGCTTTAAACTCTTTTGTCTTTGCTGTAGGTTTGTCTGCTTTAGGAAAAAAAATAAAATAATGGTGCATTATTTTCAACAGTGGCAGGAAGTGGGTTTTTAGCCACATCAGCATAAAAAATTCCAGCTGTGTTCACGTTGAAGCCATCGAAAAGTCTAAGCCTGGGATCAGCTCTCCATGCCAACTAAAACCTTTTCAGACCTCAAAAAGTAAATTTTTGAAAAAATGCCAAGCCTCTCTTTGAAAATAACATCTTAATTGGTTGATATTAAAAAAACTGAAAGTGCCATTCTGAAGATGCAAGTGCTCACATTTTTGTATACCAATTTGATATCGTGCCTTGTAAGAGCCCTCAACATACTAACACAGAGACTGTCTCAGAAAATTGCAATGACAGGCATGCAGACTGGTTATTTCAGACAAGGAAGAATTTCTAAGAACTGTAGATACTCAATGTGTTACAAACTACCCTGTGCCGTTGAAACGCACCAGAAAAGCCAAAGAAGTGTGTGACAGTGTTTGCCCCAAGGAAAAGACCATGTTTCATTCCCCGTCTGGCTGTGGCTCAGTAGAGGATAAGGAAATGCCACTCTTGTTGTCTTCCGAGATCAGCAGTTGTTTTCAAGGAGTTTCTGTATCAGTTTTAGGTTCATACCCAGTAAAATGTTTGGGATCAAAAAGCAGAAAATGCAGGCGTACACATTGATGTATGTATGATATAGCGTTTTGAATACACATGCCTTTTTGCATTAAAAATAAATTACTGCAGGATTATGAATACATCTATCTTTCCATCTTTGTTTTCTGTTACACTATTATTTTTCGTGTGCATGTATACCAAGAAATTTATCTTCTCCTTCTGCTGTTCAAAACTTTGCATTCTTGGTCTGTTATATGAGAAGGAAAGAAAACGAACCTCATCATTCCCAGCCACTGAACTGAATGAGCGATCAGACATTTGCCCCACATATTTCCCTTATCCCTGTAAATCTAACTCTGCAGCTCCTTTAAGCTGGGAGACTGAGAGATATAGCCTGATTTACACAGATGTTAAAAGAAGCCAAATATTTGCCCAATTTAATTGATTCTGAGCTGACAGAAATTGATTTATTCTGCATAACTCAAAGCTTTTAAAAGCAAATATATTTTTCCTTAAGAATGGTAAAGGGAAATAGTATTAAGCAAAAGAAAAAAAATCTAGGAAACAACAACAAATTATCAGAAAAACAGGTGACTGAGAAAGCCTATTACTCTCAGAGAAGGATTTACAAGACCTTTTTTGTTTCAGTTGCATTTACAAAGCAATATAGGAACTAAGAAATTACAAAGGAAATAATAAAAGGAGACAACAGTTGAGACAATAGATAGTTGAAAGTGAATTTTAATATGTCACTCATTTACCATGTAACTCTAAAGCAAAGTCCTTTATCTTCATTTCAGAATGCCAGTCTGACCTTAATGGCTGAAAGTAATGCCTTTAATTAAATAATTTGGCTTCAGCTTAATTTTGGGGTTTTGTGGGGTTTTTTTTTTAATAAAATTAACTGCCAAGACAGATTTTTTCCCATTAAGCAACTTGGCAATCCAGGGAGATTGTGATGTCTCCTCATCCACATTCTAGAAGATAATTTTGGTGAGGCAATCGTTTATCGCAGAGCAGTGAGTAAGATTAAGTAGAACAGTTCAAAAGTTTGGGTATACATTCCAAACTATTTCTAAATGTTGCATTTCTTGAAATCAAATTTGCATTTGAATTTTGTACTAAAAGTAAAAACTTCTCATAAAAATAGGGTGTATTTCATATGAAGTATTTCCTTACAGCTCCCAAATAAAAATAAAACAAAGCCAAAACCACTCTTCCTTCCCCAGGTTTACTGATGTCATTAAAAATGTCATACCGCACTTCTGAGATAGTGGCCAAATTAAGAAGGGGCCAAATTAAGAATTAAGAGCTCAGCCCTGAAAGGTGCTCATAGACCAAACCCTAAGCTTGTGGCGATTTGAGGGCATTCACACACCAGGTCTGAAATTCACGTTCTTGTGTTAAGAACACACAGAGTTCCTAACAGATCCTGCATTTCTTGTCACTCCCTGATTAAACTCACTGGAGCTGTGCACTGGTGAAATGCTGTTCCAGGAATTTTTTTATCAAGATGGTTTCTATCAAGATGGTCCCAGAAAAAATGTTTGTTTCAGATAATGATGAAATACCATGGACTAGAGTGTCTTGTAGACAAGATCTATGATGGTAGCAGGACATTCCTTCAAAATGTTGTCCTCTGTTTGTATCACTGTCTTGGAACATATAATTAAGTTTATTAGTTAAAAATACTTATACAGTGTTTCTGAAAATAATCTAGGTAATAATCTGGGGTATTAACTGTGGTAATAGAGGAGCCTTTGTAGCACTCACTTTTGCATAACTGATTTGCTGGGTGAGAGTAGCAGTTGGACTATCCCAAATACTAGCTGCTGTACAAAGGGACAGGAAACATAACCTCAATCAACCTCATCCACACAAGGAGCAAGAGAGTTTTTCCTCAGGGAGAGATAGTTAGCCTTACTAGGATAAGCAGAAAACCTAAACTCTCTGAAGGGCATGATGGTCCCAAATCCAGAGAAAGAGTGGTTTTGTGGGAGAGGCAAAGCAATCACTCCTTATCTTCCTGCTGCTGTGGTACCAGAGTCTTAACTCCAGTAAACCAGTAAGCAGGATTTCTGCTTCCAGGAAGAAGCCATATCAGTGGCGGATGAAGTAATGATGCAGATGCAATTGTACCAAGTCTGCACTGAATAAGGATGGAGGTATGAAGGTAAGGAAGGACGAATGGTGTAAACCCTCCATTAATCCCATTAATCCCCATTCACTTCATTACCAGAAACATGCACTTATCTTGATTTGCACACTTCACAGTAAGACAGAAGATCTAACATCGCACTGATACATGCAGGTAACAGTATTTTTCACTCCTCAGTTGCATCCTTGAGACCCCAACTCCGTAATTGGATGAACACGGGAAAACACAGAGCCTTCTTTTAACCTGGTGTCTGCTGCAGCCATGGCAGTCTGAATGTAAGATGAGATAAGAAGGCACACTGTGAATCAGCAAACTGTGTCCTTATGACAAAGGCCTTTCCCTGAGAGAGTACCTAGTCTTTTTATTAAGGAGTGTTATTGAGAACACTGAAAATTCAGCACCAAAAAGAACAAAATACACATGTTGAGGAAAGGGCCAGTTCAAATGACAGGATAAGGTCTTGGTCTATGTATTTATTCATGGCAGGATCTCAGTCAACGCACTTCAATAAAATGAGTAATTATTGTGAGTCACATTGCTAATTACATGTGATACACAAAAAGGCTTGTGCAGCACCACATATAAAAGTGCACTGTGAACTCATCCAATATGAAAACGGCTCACAGAGGATCTCTTGTTACTGGTACTCTAACAGTTCTGAAAAAGATATGGTATTAGAAATGTCTATGCCATTTTTCTCTCATCGCATTTTTTTAAACATAAAAGAAGATGTATTGTACAATAATGGCAATATAACTGCCTATGTAGGGACTTCAGCATTTGCCTTGGACAGGCAACACAAGGGAGAATTGTAATGAGAGAGCAGTGGAATTGGCCAAGATAAGCTGCTTTCTTCTATGACAAGTAGAGAGAACTAAGATGTGTCGAATCTGTCAAAATGTTCTGAGATAAAGTTTGATTTTTCCATACCAAAATAAAAAAAAGAGATGGTTCAGATACAGGTCAAATTGACTGAGTTGGGGAACAGAAAGAGATTAAAGGAAGTCAGTCATCTCTTAGATAACACATCTACTTTTTAGCATCCAAGAAACACCCAAGTCTTCTCAAACTTTGTAAAATTTCAATGAGTTCTTCATTCAAGAGTAGGATTAATTTTTTAAGCTTTCCCCCTAAATTTGGGGCCTGATAATTGACTACCTTGAAGACCATGTACTTATTTGTGCTTTCCTACAAGGGTACCTCTTGTAGTAACTTGAGAGAAGAAACAATGAACTGGACCAAACATCACCTGTGACTTCAGCTCTATTGCATGATAGTTTTCATAACTGAAGTCACAGCACATGGCACAATCTAACTTTCAATACAGAAACAATACATGAAATTCTCCTCTCCTGTACACTCATGTCAACAATAATGACAGTAAAGCGAAGTCAGTGACACTGCCACTGAACAAGAGACAGTGTGAAAATAAGCAGATTCAATGTCATTTGGCATGTGGGACCTCTACCCATGGAATTCTAGAAAGAATACACAGCTTTTTACATAATGCTTCCTTTAATATCTGTTTGGAAAAAAAAAATTGTTTTCACATTTAACACATAGCCTATTCAAGTAATTCAATTTCTATACAAGTAAGATTTATTGCATTATGTCTCTTTATTTTAACAACAGAGAAAAAAGAGACAAAGCAAGAAAAAAATTCCATATACAGAGAAGATAAAGTCTAAAAATGACCCCCAAAGACTTCAATTTGTAAATTAGGTATTTGTCTTTAAGTGCAACCAAAGTTGTCAATTCAACCAAATGTAAAAATACCAACTTCACTACTAAAGATTAGAAAGAATTTTATTTTTAGTTGACAGTGAGACAACTGAAGTGGAAGAATTTTCACATGGTTGGTGTTCAGTGCTTTATAAATTAGTATTATTTAAGATCCACAAAGCTGTCAAAGCCACAAATCAGTTACTTTTGAGAAAATCTGACCCACAATTTGCTGAAAATTATGCAACCCTATAAACACTCAGATTTCTGTATGAGTTCTGCATATAAACAAAAATAAAACCATGGTTCTCTTTTCTCTCTCTCTTTTTCTTTTTTTTTTTGTCTTTTACGTTTTTTTAAAATGCTTTACCTCTACTTCATTTTGCAAGTAGCTTTCATTCTATGGACACCTCCAAAGATCCAATCAACTATTTGAGCATAAACCGTTGCCTACTAGACTGTCATCAGCACAAAGTCCCCCAAATAATAAATGAACTTTTTATTAACTGTGGTAACATTAACATTACAATGAGGGATTGTTTAAAAACAAGTTGTACTGCTGTTGCTCAAGAGCTCAAAGAAAATGGTTCTCAGTTCCTTTATTTTTCCTTGAGGGTAACCACAGGGGTTGCATTAAATCTTTTAAAATATGTTGACAGTTGAATAAGTGCTGCTGTTGCTCTGGTGACATTTTATGCTTTTTAATTGTCATTAATGAAGCTGACTGATACTTTTAAGAAAGTGCTTTACGTGTTCTAGTAATTTTATGACAAAAGGAGGAACAAAACCATCTGCAAATTAGCCTTGATCCAGTTCTTAAACGGAATTTTCACGGGACACAATGGGAGGATCTGCATGGGAAATATCTGCTTGACCAGACATTTTAGGTAGGAATGCATGAAATGTTCCCAGTCAATTGTGAAATTATCACTTGGTTGTGCGTCTCCATATAAATTCAAAGCTCAAAGAAGTTTTGTTTGAATGTTTTCAAAAACAAGTACTGGAACTGCTTTGACTGATTCAGAATCTGATGTTAAAATGGTATGGCGCAGCATTTTAGGGTTGCAATAAAACCCAAAATGTAAATGTGGGTTGGAATGAAATGAAAGTCTGACACTATCCTGGAGTCTAATAACTCCTTTCTTATTTTGATAATACTCCCACTGGATTTGAGAAAGGTTTTGCCCCTGTAAAGACTGAAGGATACGGCTCCCAATTACCTGTTCAGGAACGTGCAGTAACAAGGAGGAATGCATGCGGCTTGAGAAACAGCAGGCACTGTACTCGATAGTTCATAAACAGATAAGGTAAGTCTTTTGCTATGGGGAGAAAATAAACCATGGTGCTTTAAGTTATGATGGGTGATTTAGGTAGATTGAGGAAGATCTATTCTGGGGACAAGGAGTCAGAAGAGGTAAGAGGAGGGAGGATGGTATACTAATAGTGTAGGGACATGTGTTGAGTCCTTTGCTTCCCCCGTCCCAGGTTCCCTTGCTCTCACAAGCTCCATGGTAGATGATTCCCCAACACTACTGCAGCTGCAGCACCACAGCCTTCACCTCTTTACAACTTCAGAATCAGAAAAAGCTGGAGCCACCTTTCTTTCTTCATCTGCAGCCACTCTTCAAGTGCAGATGTTGTACAAATACTGATGGTTTGAGCCATCACAGTTGAACAGGACAATTAGGTTATGATAAATCATCCCAAGCAAACTAAGAACCCCTTTGTCTGATTCTCCGTAGGCCTAGTGCCATGTATAGCCATGTATACCTGTGCAAAGCATGCAGTTCAGCTCCAGCCTGACCTTTCCTTCCATCCAAGCAAATGGTTATACAACGTGCAAAGCAATAGAAATTGGGCCTCGGGGTTCTGCACGGCACTGCAATTTTCAAGACACTCAAGGTACAGACAGCAGTAAGTTCCACACTCGCGTCAGGCGCACATTTAACAATCTCAGCTAAGTCATGAACTACATTTTAATTAGACAAGGGGCCAGGCTTTTGATTTCAAAAATAGAAATTAGTGTTGCAGTCCTTCATCCATTGAAGTTAATTGCAAAATCCCTATTATCAGGCTCTTGAGGTATTACCCAGGCTTACTTTTTAATTACATTTGATTCTTAATGAAGTAGATGCCAAAGAGAAAAGCAGCCCATGATTCAAACGATTCACATTTTTATCTTTCCTGATGAACAACAGAATAGGTCAAGATACTTGCTGGATTTTCCCATGAGAAATGCTGCGATGTGAATAAGCTCAATTGACTTGATCCTGAAGGAGCAGGTTAGCTTTGAAAAGCATCACTCATTTTCTCCTCCTGTATACATTCTACCCCAAAACTTATACAACGTAATGGTAGACACCAAGCCAAATCCAATTCAGAACTTGAAAAATATCATGTAAGTATTCTAAGCTTGAATGACTTATCTTTATTGTCTAATGTCATTTAAAACATAAGGAGTCCTAATTATAGTTTTATTTTCAAAAGATGCACTTCAAAAGAGTGACAATTCTCCATAAAAACTGACAACTTCTCAGGGCATGGAGACAGCCAATAACTTCTACATGATTTAAAAACAATAAGCTATGAAGCAACTTAGGCAGAATAAGTGTGTTATCACACTTGGCAAGACAACAATACAAAGTTTCACCTTTTTCTCTTATATCAATACCCATGTAAAGAAATGAAGATTTATAGAACAGACATTCATACTACAGGTGGGGCCATTACCTTGTTGTACACAGCAACATGCAAACTCCTTTCACATACTGAAAGCTGTTTCTTACCATCTGGAAATCTGGCTTAAAAATAAAATTACTGGGTTTATATTGTATGAAAAGCTCAGCCCTTTATTTCAGATATTACTTGTCATATTATAAAATGCATAATTAATTTCTTACTTTTATGACTTTGAAAGATCCATTAAAAATCAAGGACTTCAAAATGCAATTTTTTTTTTAAAAGGTTGAATGTTGAGATAAGTATCAGAGAAAGAAAAATGTCCATTTTAAGAGAAACAGATAGAAATGCAAGATTCTGGTGACACTTACTTTCCCCTAACTTTCACTGAGGCTAGACACTCTCAGTTTTACCCCTTCAAAGCATCACTTTAAAAATCAAGGAGAGGACACAAGACTGTACATGATACTGCAGAAGCGAGCTGTAATCGAGGCAGCCCAGGAGGGTTACAGTCAGGAACTGGAGAGCTGAGGCTGTGTCCCCAGGGCTGATGCAGGGGGACAGAGCTCTTGGGGCCCAAGAACATCACCAGACGAAGGGGTGGCAGTGACATAAAGCTGTCATCAACCCTTTTAAAGGAAGGAGGGACACCCTCCTTTCAGAGAGGGACAGAGAATCTAACGTTTCAATTCACCCAGCCATTATTTTTTCTAAATCCCTAGGTTTGGGGTTTTTTGGCCCTATGGATGGTTCTGTGTTTCAGACTTGCAGGATATTTGTGATGAGCCAAGGAACAAAACACAAATCTCTTGAGTCCAGGTTAAATCCGTTTGCCCCTCGTTATGATTCTTTCCTATTCACAAGGTTGAATACCACAAAACATGAACACTTCCTACTTCATGCTCATACCAGAGATCAGGGGAAGCCTAGATTACTTTCAAGGCCACCATGGACACAATGTGGAAATCTGAATCATAGAATCGTTTAGGTTGGAAAAGACCTTTAAGAACATCAAGCCCAACCATTAACCTAATCCTGCTAAGTCCACCAATAAACAATGTCCCTAAGCGCCTCATCCACACATCTTTTTAAAACCTCCAGGGATGGTGACTCCACCACTTCCCTGGGCAGACTGTTCCAGTCCTAATATCAGTCTAAATCTCCCCTGGTGCAACTTGAGGCCATTTCCTCTTGTCCTGTCACTTGTCACTTGGGAGAAGAGACCAACACCCACCTCTCTGCAACCTCCCTTCAGGTAGTTGTAGAGAGCGATAAGGTCTCCCCTCAGCCTCCTCTTCTCCAGGCTAAACAACCCCAGCTCCCTCAGCCACTCCTTTATGAGAGTGCTCCAGACCCCTCACCAGCTTCGTCGCCCTTCTCTGGACACGCTCCAGCACCTCAATGTCCTTCTTGGAGTGAGGGGCCCCAAAACTGAACACAGCATTTGAGGTGTGGCCTCATCAGCGCCGAGTACAGAGGCACGATCACCTCCCTAGTCCTGCTGGCCACACTGTTTCTGATACAGGCCAGGATGCCGTTGGCCTTCTTGGCCACCTGGGCACACTGCTGGCTCATATTCAGACAGCTGTCAATCAACACCCCCAGGTCCTTTTCTGTGGGGCAGCTTTCCAGCCACTCATCCCCAGGCCTGTAGCGTTGCATGGGGTTGTTGTGGCAAAAAGTGCAGGCCCCGGCACTTGGCCTTGTTGAACCTCATCCAATTGGCCTGGGCCCATCGATCCAGCCTGTCCAGATCCCTCTGCAGAGCCTTTGGACCCTCGAGCACATCAACACTCCCACCCAACTTGGTGTCATCTGCAAACTTACTGAGGGAGCGCTTTATCCCCTCATCCAGACCATTGATAAAGATATGAAACAGAACTGGGCCCAATACTGAGCCTGTTTTGCATAACTGTGACAAACCTGCAGGTGTAATACACAACCACAGTCAAACTTGCTTCTGTGTTGAGTTGTGCTGAAACATCACCATCTACATTAAGTCAGCATTGCTTAAGCAAGGAAAATAAATTCCCACCTACTTCTTCATTCAGCAGTTCCCTCTCGGAATGCAATTTCTACTATTGCTTTTACTGGAACCATGCCAATTTACACCTATTAAGTATTGCGCTGCTAAGTTTAGGACCCTATACTCTGCAATATACAATATCTTGTAATTGTTCAGTCTGCTGGTTGGTATTGTGGAAGGTTTAATCTGGCGGGTCTCCTTCCGATGCCTCGCAGACTCAGGAGTACATAGTTATGAACATTGCAGTGAATAGCAATTTGAGATATTTACTAGCTATGATTATTTTTAAAGTGATTCTTTAAAGACTATTCAGAGCACACAGAATATTCCCATGGCAGGACATGGCAGTTGCAGGACATCCCTGCACTCGTGAACCATGCAAACCATCCTAAAGCAGACAGTATCGGTACAGGGAGTAGCAAGTCCTCATGCCTCAAAGACAATTGCAGAGGGCTGAAGAAAGCCCTATTATTTATTGACAGACAATTTCTGTTTAAATTTGACAGAACCGGTAAACCCAACGAACACACATATTCTGAAGTAGTGGCTAAAATCAGCATTTAAAACAGGGATTAATACTGGGTTAATACCTCACTATTAAAGTAATACTGAGGCAATTGCAGTAATAAGGTACTGCTCATCACTTCAGAAGTAAATGCACTTCTCTTTTGAAAATAATAATTTTGATTGCTTGTTTACAGTATGCAGTGATTGCTACATGCTCTGTACATCCAACACATTGCACAAAGTGCCCAAGACATTTTATTTTGTCAAAGGACTCTGTGTCTTGCTAACTATCCCGGTAAACCTTCAGGCAGCCTGATTTTCAGAGTATGAAGTGGGCACCGAATGAAAGCAACTCAAATCATTAATAACTTCCACAACATGCCATGTGCCTCACATGCTATCATCTTTCCAAAACAAAGTTAAGGATAAGAAATAAAACCTTTAGCTGTTAGTAAGTCATAATAACTTTCAAAATAAAGAGAAGGTATTATTAATTACGTAACTATAGCTATAGTAGCAATGAACTTCAGGTAAAAATCAAATTTAGGCTAACAGGTACCTCAGCAACACAAACCAAAAATAATAATTGTGGATGCAGATCAAAAAGCCAATTTCTACTCAGTTACTGAATTTACGGGGAAGAAGAAAATATTCAATCATAACATTTGCTTAAGATTGTTTATCTTCTTTCTTACCATTGAATGTCAAAAACACCCTTGCTTGAGGCTGGGAAGATCCTTTTACACTGCTAAAGTAAATAAATATCCCAATCAACACGTGCAGTGCAAGAAATGCCATCTCTTCAGATTTGCAACTTAATATCCAAGAAATGAAACCTGAAAGACAGAGATATCACATTACTGTTGTTATACAATTTTGTGGAGCATAAACAACACTACAGAAAGATCTGTGTTAGAAAGCTTTTCCAGATGAAGCCATAATACGTGATAATGTGAAGGAGGTACAGCACTTCTGTTTTTTCTTTGTAGATCTGAAAACGGTTTTCTCCAGAGGTCTTCTGTGCTGGCACAAAAGGAGCTTTCTGCCTGTTAGTATGAACCAACAGAGCCTAAGTTTTGGCTAAGGCAGGCTACAGCATTAGATACAGTTTATTTAAATAAGGACAATTCCACCTGCTGGAAAAATAATTACACTAAATGTCAAGGCAGAGCAAAGCAAGGACAGAAGATAAAGTTTCATGAAGAAAAAGCTGGCTGATATTTTTAGATGTCTCTCCTCACTTTACATCATATTCGATCTCCCGCTCATGTTGGGGGGGGGGGGGGCAGGTTTGGGTTGTTGCTTGGTTGCTTTTTTTCTTTTCTTTTAACATTTGAAATCAAAGGTGCTTGGAAATGAGCTTTAAGTTTTAGTAAGTTGAGTTCTCTAATAGCCCTCTAGATCGTCGTCTTTTAAGATGAAATCCTAACTATGCATGTCATTAATTTCAAAACCATTGCAACCAAAAGTATTTCAACATGCTTGAAACTATTAGTCAACATTTGCTTTTTGGGCTAGCTGCTTTCAGGATACTTACGTGCTCTCATAGACTTCTACAGAGCACTAATACCCAGTGTTGGACAGTGCATTACACTTGATACTTCTGCTACTCCTCCTGCACATCTGCTGAATCTACATTCACTTTATAGGGTTTAGCTGCTGAGAAGACTGAGTTCCTCAGAGAATGAGAAAACACCCCAAAACAAATCTCCTTTTTTTCTTAGCTCAGGAAGGTCTTGAGCTCACTGGAGTCAGTGGAACTTTCCTATCAACTCCAATGGACTTTGGACCAGACCCATAAAACCCAGCAGACATTAGAAGCTGAATGTTTTATATCTATAATGCTCCTAAACTGCATCTCTCCAAAAATTGTGAAGTTCAAATATAATTTCACCTACGATAACAACTTTGTTCTTCAGCTCAGCTGCAAAAGTGAGAATAAAACACACTCTCATTTTAGGCCCATTCTACTTCCCTGCTTATATATATATATATATATATATATATTTTTTTTTTTTTGGCATCAACAGCCCTTCTACTAGACATCACTTACTGGTTAACCAGGTGATATATTTGATTCTATGGTACCTGGAAGCACTTTGAAGGATACAACCCCTACAGCTAGAAGACAACATTAAAGGCTATCCATTTATTTCATGAAGAGTTTTGTTGCCTGTGCAATAATCTTACACTTCTTTACCTCAGCTCTGCTCTGCTCTAGCACTACAGTCCCTCCAGTGGAAGCCAGTATTTCTACACGCTTGCTTGTTCGGTCCCTCTGAGAGTCACACCTGCCCTAAAGGAACTGGCTGTAACCACCACAGCATGGCAGGAACCAGCTGTTACGCAGGGATGACTTTAGGTCAACACCAATTTGGGCTGGATCCACACCACTGACTTAGCGGTAAAAGCCCCGTATCTCATTACTACCTCTGTCATTCACCATCCACTCACTGTAAATCGTTTTGAAAGGCTTCCCTCCTCATGAAAACTTCATACGAAGTTGGGGGTGGGAGGGAGAGCGTGTGAGCGAGCACACAGCTCTGTGGCCCACACTCTAAAGTCTCCTTCACAATTTGCTCTGGAGTACCGAGAAATGCGTGAAGATCAAGTAATGCTACAACTCTGCTAATTGACAAAGACACCAGTGTCAGAAACTTCCCAGCTACAGATCTGGTCTACAGGAGAAACATATCCATTCTGTCCCAGTTCCAAATCATCTCTAAGGGTCTGTTAACTAATAAAATGATAGTTGAAGAGTTTTTGCCAAGAATAATTTTTAAACAGGCTGCACGAACTCTAGTATTAATGCTGCTTTGTGGGCTTTAAATTTAAAACCTTGTGACTAGCCCACGGGATATCCTTTAACTTACCCCTCTTCTAAGAGAGAAATGCCATTAAATCCTGATAAAATTTCTTTGTCAGGCCAAAACAAATAGCCAATCATATAGAACATGTGATTTAACAGATGCAATGGGATTAGTATTTTACAGTAGTAGCACTATGTTTTCTTTGCAACAGATATAAAAAGTCAAAGAGGAACAAGTGTGTGGCTTTCTCTTTCTTTAAATTATATTGTAGGAAATAATAACAAAAAAAACCCCTTTCAGCACTCTTTCCCTCCCACTCTCATGCCTCCTGCCAATTCTAGTGCAATCAGTTACAGGAGTGAAACATTGCTACATTTCATTGCTCAAATTGCAGATCTTCACCATTAACACAGAAGTGACAGGCAAATAGAAGATTCAAATTCTGAGCTGCATGGTTCCTGCCCAGCTGTTAGACACATAAATAATAAATGTATATGGTGCCAAAAAGGTGGGTTACCTAATGGAAATAGGTTTAACTTCAGAGATTTACATACCTGGTAACTGAACACAAACTCATTGCAGGTTTGAATCTCGGTTTGGGCTTATATCCCAGTTCTGAATTTATCTCAGTAAGTCATGATACTATATTCAGCATGTCCTGTGCACATGATCTCTGCTGACAACCCACAGACCTAAAACCTTACAAGTACTTTTAAAGAATCTTTTAGGACAGGCAAAAGGCAATGTCTAATTACATTTCTGCTCTTATACCCTATTCTAACTGTAAACAAACCGGCAAACTGCTACTGAAGTAAAGTGGAGAAGTTTTCCTGCCATGGAGGTCACTTTCAGCACGCTGTATTGCTTCTGGAAAGTATTATTATTCACAGCTGTGAAGTGCTGTGCAGGTGTCATCTGCTACAGGCTGAGTCCTACCCTTAAATCCTGTAAGGAAAATCATTCAGCAGAAGAAAGGAAAGAAAGAAAGGGGAAAAAAAAAACCCCGCCAAACGCAGACTATGCTAATCTGGAAAATATTGCCTTAACTGTCTGTGAACAGTAGGAAAATTCAACCATCAAAGACATTGCACATCTATTACAGCAAAGAAAGAGAACTTTCAATTATGCTTACCCAGCTATTGGAGGAACCAGTAATACAGATTTCTATCTGGTTTCTATCAGTTTATGGACTCCACTCCTGTTACCAGAACATTTTAATTCCAAACCTGGCTCATTGTGGGGGGGGAATAAAAAAATAAAGAAAAGTCTCTCCTCCCGGTGGTTGCAAAGGTACTCCCGGCTCCTTTGTAAAACAATCCTTACAGCTGGACTCCTAAGGCACCAGGACCGCTTCTCCCCAGCCCTCAATTAAGCACCTAGGAGTGAATGGAAAGTGGCCGGGCGGTGACGGTGAAGGCTTTGGTTTCCAGTTACAGGCGCTGCCCTGCCCTCGCCGCCGCCGCCGCGCTAGCGAGGCGAGGCACCGCGGCCTCCGGTGCATCATTAGCTGAGCAAATAGGGGCTGGAGCTCATAAATAATGGCGAGGCCACACCCCGCCGAGCGCGGCGGCGGCGGTGGCCGCCCGGCCCGGCCCGCCCCAGGCAGCGCGGGGCCGCCAGCTCCGCTCGGCAGCGCGGAGCGCCGGCGCAGGGTGCAGCCTGCAGCCTGCCGCCTGCCCGCGCGGCGTTTCGCTGCGGGGGGTAGGGGGGCACGATGCAATCAAAGGCTTTTTAGGGGAACAGCCCCCCTGGCTTGGCCCCGAGGGGGGGTAAGCGGCAGGTAGCCTCCGACCCCATCCGCGCAGTTTGCGCGCCCGCGCGGCTCGCTGGAGGAGGGAGGGAAACTCGCCAGGAAAGTTTCTGCCCCTCCGTGCGGGCCGTCCCGGGCTCCGAGCGCGCCCCGACGGCAGCGCCGGGGCTGGCGGCCAAGCCCGGGGGGAGGCGGCGGTGCCGGGCGAGGAGCGGGGTCCCGGGGTAGAGCGGCCCCGCGGGGAGCCGGCCGCCGGGCTGGGAGCGGGTCTGGGCCCGGGCGGAGCCGAGCGCCCGGGGCACGGCGGCGGGTGGAGGGGTTCCGGGGGAGCGGGGAGCTTTCCGGGGAGGCCGGTAGATGTCACTGTGCAGAGAGGGAAAGAGGCAGGGTTGGGGTGAGGCGGAGCGCAGGTCACGTCCGGCCCCGGGCAGAGGGGGTTCTGTTTTGTGTGTGTCGTCCCCC
Source organism: Gavia stellata (assembly GCF_030936135.1). Classification (NCBI taxonomy): domain Eukaryota; kingdom Metazoa; phylum Chordata; class Aves; order Gaviiformes; family Gaviidae; genus Gavia; species Gavia stellata. Next base: position 12,215,790 of record NC_082597.1, on the reverse strand, counting down.
CCCCCCCCCCCGAATTATTTCCTCCGTCTGAAACTTCAAAAGAGAATGAGCGAAGAAGACTAAGAAGGAAGCGTTAGTGCAGTAGTTGGGTTTGTAGTTCAGTCTCCTGATTGCTCCAGGAGTTTTACCACAAACTTTCAGAAGCTCTTTTGCAGTTTAGGGGCCTGGGCGCTGCACTTGCTCAAGCTCATTTTTCCCCCAAGATTCTGAGCTATTATTTGTTGCAGACTTTCTGGTTTCAGTGAGATTGGTGCTCTCATGGCAGTTGGATAGCTTTGAAAATTTTACCCAAGGTGTCTTGAAAATGTGAACTGCAGCATAGCTCCATTAAAGCCACTAGAATTTTCTAAACAAACAGTATTTGGGTTCTGGGTTAGGTTTTCCTAAGTTGTCTTGCAAGCATATTCTGTTGTAGTCTGGCCTGCTGGGTGCGAACTTCGTTGGAATCAAAAGTTGCACTTTTGCAGGGAGAGGTGGTCTGATCCAGCTGAGGCGGTGCAGGTTGCATGGCAGGGTACCGTCACAGCAGTACTTCGAAGGAGCACATCTCATGATACTCTTGCAGCTATGTCCCACAGGCAGAAATACATTAACAAGTACCCACAGTGAATCAGTGGACATGCTCAAGTTACAATTTTGTTTCCGACTAGTACATACTCTGGCCATACCAACCAAAGCAGTCAATAATACTAATGCATTATAGCCAGAGAGCAGGGAGTAGCCTGAATACAGTGCCCTTACTAAATAAATTTTGTCTATACATGTGGATGCCTTTATGGCCTGTGTCTATAGGCTACTTTGTGTAAAAGCTCATCTGCATGAGTTGGAGTCACACATATTTCAAAGATAGTTTCTCCCCGAGGCTTCAGTGCCAGCCTAGCAAAGTTAGTGCTTTCTTCAAGCAAGAAATTCCAGTATTATAAGGCACTTAAAATCCCAAAGAACACAAAAGTATGGGATGCTCCTTCCACTGAAATGAAACATCAGATTTGCAACTGATGCCAGAAAACAAATGGGTCCAGAATTTTGAAAAGCTTGACCCACTTCAGATCATATCTTGAGAATGAATTCACTAATGCCGTCAGATGAACTAAACTCTCCAGATCATAAGTTCTTAAAAATATTGATGCTCTTCCAGTTCTCCTCCTTAACACAAATAAACTATTCAGAAATGTGTGAACATTTGCTCTTCTAGGGAGCAGTTAAACTAAGCGATTAGAGAGCTTGTTCTCTCAATGGGCAGGGAGTGTGGCTGTGAACACGGTGCTGCTCATCCTCAAAATGTGGTGATGTTCGAATGCCTCAGTCTGAGAGCAGCCCCCTGGCAAAAGGAGAAGTCACTTGTCTGCTTTGGAAAATCCCCACAACTAAGTGCAATTAGAGGTGACCACACCAGGCAACAGAAGTGAATCAGCTAATTCGTATTCTCCCTCTTGCTGTGGTCTGTGCAGGGTGATTCAGAGAAGAGTGCACAGAAAACCACAAAGCAAATATGAAATAACCTCTCTTTTAGGAGATTTTTGGGACATGTGTAATGGGTGGCGTACCAACACTAAAAATTATGATGATTCTAACTGTCCTCCCCAAATATTTTTGCCTTAATAAAAAAAAAAAAGTATGATGATTCCACTTTTTCTTCTTAAAATTCATACTAATAATTTTCTAGGTAAGATCACAAACACATGTTCCTAATAATATAGCATTAGAAAAAGACAACAAAAAGAATATGCTCAAGCATGAATCAACATCAGCATCAGCTAAAGTCACTTGTGTTTATCAGTGCTTTTGTATGTATGGATGCTGGGGAGCCATCTGGCTATCTGGGTTTCTTTTTCACACGTGCTAGCGACATTGGAGATAAAAAGGTAAAACGGAACATTGAGGAAAATTATGGGGCTTTCCGACACTCCCTCAAGGACTTTGGGTTTATAAAATAGCAAATGAACTACAAAGAGACAAACACAAAACTTTAATCTGTGAGATACCATCGCACTCATATATCTGCTAGGCAAAGCAAGAGTATGCTAATTTTAAAAACAAAAAGCAAATTGAAACAAGAATAAGCATGCCATATTGATTTATTTGTATTTAACATGAGCATATGTGCAGGTCAGAGCATGATAATTAACAAGCAGTTTGAACTTCACAGCTGGGCTGAGTGAAATGGTTAAAAGTTTTACTTCAGATGTTTTGTAATAGCATGTATTAGCTTCAAGCAAGACTCATGGAATGGAAATTACTTCTCCAAACTATGAGGTGGGGTTTCAATGTTTACTGGCATGAATCAGCCCTGTGAGTGAAATGAAAAGTATGCAAGACACTTGCTTTCCAGGCTGTGTATTTTACAGGCTAACTCAGGGATGAGGACGAGTAAGTTGGGCTCTGCTTTGCAGCTGATTTTTAATCATTCTTATATTACACAAAGCATGCAAGGTGTTGTACAATTTGCTTCTAGTTCTGATTTGGTGCATGTGAGATTTATAAGTGCAGTTACTCCAGGCTGCATCACATGTATCAGGACAGTCAGGCCCTTGCTCTCAGCTTCGGAACCGGAGCAGTTCTGACTCTTGCAGTGTGATCTGAGCAGGCAGACCCTCATGGCCAAAACAAACAGACGCTGATTTTTTTGTATCTGTGTATGGTGTTTCCTTCTTACCCAAACAAATCGTCCTAATGGACCCAGACCTAGCTTTAGACCTAAACACCAACTGAAGCCAGGAACGAGCAAGACAAGAGTGGATTTGGGCGTTTACTTAATATTTTGTTTTGGGGTTTGGCTCTTTTGTTTTGTTTTGTTTCTCCCCATTTAGATTTTAAGCTTCTGAAAAAGTGAAGAGATTATAGGAGGCAGTAGGACCAGCAGGAACACAGGTTTAAAAGAGGGAAGACAGAGAAAAGATACTAAGATGGAGGAAGATGGCAGAGAAGGAAGACAGGAACCTCGTGAGACACAGTTGGATGGTTAAAGACAGCATAGTGGAAGAGAATCAAATAATTTCACTGGATTGGCAACAGGTAGCTATTAAGAAGATCAACAGGCTCAATAATCAGTTTCTGCTTTGAACACAAGCACAGACTTACAATTCAGACAAGATCAAATGCTAGCTATTGTAAAGAAAAATGTAGTAAAGGCATGATAAAGTGACCGTCAAATGTAATCCATTCCTTCCTTAGAAGTCAAAGGAAGTGTGTATACAGTAAGTGTCCAGATTCCAAGTGATGAGAGAAAATGCTATTAACTTCTATTTCCTCTGTCCTCATTGATGAGTATCAAATCACCTTATAGAAATGCAAAGTCATTAGGTAACCCAATTAATTAATTATTTTCTTTCTTACAGTTACAAGAAATGGGGAAAGTGTGAAATATATCAGCGGTTTATTGTGGGAAAGCCATCAGATGTTTGGTTTGAAGGTGTGATAATATGAGTAGCAAATTATATTCTTTTTCACAATAAATAGTCCAAAGATTCAAGAGACAGTAAAGATAGTAAAGATAAAGCTACTGGTGATACCACTGTGTGATCAGAGATGGGGTAAGGTCCTTGTGCCCTAACTTGTCAATGGGCTTATTCAGGTGGGTCAAATAAGGTTTACTCATGAAGAGTGAGGCTTCATCATCAAGGTCAAAGCCTTATAAAACTGCTGGCGTGTAACTAACAATGAGTTGTCAAACTGATTTCATCAGTTTCCTTTTTACTACTTAAGGTTCTGTGAAAGTCCATTTGCAGGAGACAGTTTTTCATTTCACAGCTTAAGAAAAATTAGGTGCTTAGGAACAGCATCAGTCTAACCACATTAATGAATTACTATTACCTGTATGGGAACAGAGGAAAACATTATGCTCTTAGTTTGATAAAACTCCAGTTGTCTCCAGTCAAATAGACCCAGCTCTGGACGGCTTCCCTGGAAGTCAGTGAGCCAGTACTTCATAGTGACCTCTGTCATTGAACAAGCTGTGGTTTCTGTAAGGTCATCATCAAATAAGTACTTCTGTGTCTGTACAAAAGATGTAAGCTGATTCCTTGTATTCTACCAGGCCTTCATGCCTCCCCTTTTCAGTGAGGCAACCACATTATTGCTGTTTCTAGGAGAAATACTGTGTTTTGGTCAGATTTTCCACCTTTTAGCCGCTATGACTAAATGAGGTCAGGGATATAATCAGAGTCACTGTGCTTGCACAAAGCTGGGTTTGAGTTTTTAACAAATCAAACAAGTCATCATTATTTTGCAAGTTGATTAGTAAGGATATGTATTAGGAAGGCTTGAATGAAAAGGGATGGGTCATTGACGCACCAAGGATGGCTTCAGGCCAAGCAAGCTATAAATACAAGAAAGCACAAGTGCATAGAGGATGCAACAATGTGTAATCTGTGTATTGGACGTACTTGGAATGAAGGTCCTGTGGTGCAAGGAGCTGTACAAACACACAGGGAAGTAAAGCAGGAACGCTTATAGAGAAGCTTTTTATCCAAACAGACAAATAGAGATAGGAGGGGAGGTGAGATTACTGCAGGATAGAGGGGGCAGTGACTTAACACTGGGCATCATGGCAGTTTCCAGTGTGACACACCACTCTCCAGCCTCGTGCTTGATCCATTGCTACATGCTGCAGGGCTCACAGCACTCAAGGGAGTCCCCTCACTGTTGGAAGGAGATTTTGGAAAGGTATCTTTTTGCCAATGATTCAGCTGCTTTAGTGTTTATAGAACATTATTTGAATCACTGGTTTGAAAAAAAAAAGAAAAAAAAAGAAGGCTTATGATTTTTTCCCATTCATCTTATATTTGAAACACACTTGTAGAAGCCTGCTTATATAAAATCACTCACCCTCAGTCTAGTCCTAGATAATATAGCAGTGCAGTCCTATTTCTCACCATCCTGCAGGACAACCAAGGGATCAGGCCCAGCCAGCACGGGTTCATGAAAGGCAGGTCCTGCTTGACCAACCTGATCTCCTTCCATGACCAGGTGACCCGCCTGGTGGATGAGGGAAAGGCTGTTGATGTTGTCTACCTGGACTTCAGTAAAGCCTTCGACACTGTTCCCCACAGTATTCTCCTGGAGAAGCTGGCGACTCGTGGCTTAGACAGGTGCACTCTTCGCTAGGTAAAAAACTGGCTGGATGGCCGAGCCCAGAGAGTTGTGGTGAATGGGGTGAAATCCAGTTGGCGGCCGGTCACAAGCGGAGTCCCCCAGGGCTCAGTTTTGGGACAGGTCTTGTTTAATATATTTATCGATGATCTGGATGAGGGGATTGAGTGCACCCTCAGCAAGTTTGCAGACAACACCAAGTTGGGTGGGAGTGTTGATCTGCTTGAGGGTAGGAAGGCTCTGCACAGGGATCTGGACAGGCTGGATTGATGGGCCCAGGCCAATTGGATGAAGTTCAACAAGGCCAAGTGCCGGGTCCTGCACTTTGGTCACAACAACCCCAGGCAATGCTACAGGCTTGGGGAAGAGTGGCTGGAAAGCTGCCTGGCAGAAAAGGACCTGGGGGTGTTGATCGACAGCCGGCTGAATATGAGCCAGCAGTGTGCCCAGGTGGCCAAGAAGGCCAACAGCATCCTGGCCTGTATCAGAAACAGTGTGGCCAGCAGGAGTAGGGAGGTGATCGTGCCTCTGTACTTGGCACTGGTGAGGCCACACCTCAAATGCTGTGTTCAGTTTTGGGCCCCTCACTACAAGAAGGACATGGAGGTGCTGGAGCGTGTCCAGAGAAGGGCGACGAAGCTGGTGAGGGGTCTGGAGCACAAGTCTTATGAGGAGCGTCTGAGGGAACTGGGGTTGTTTAGCCTGGAGAAGAGGAGGCTGAGGGGTGACCTTATCGCTTTCTACAGTTACCTGAAAGGAGGTTGGAGAGAGGTGGGTGTTGGTCTCTTCTCCCAAGTGACAAGTGACAGGACAAGAGGAAATGGCCTCAAGCTGTGCCAGGGGAGGTTCAGGCTGGATATTAGGAAAAACTTCTTCACTGAGAGAGTGGTAAAGCACTGGAACAGGCTGCCCAGGGAAGTGGTGGAGTCACCATCACTGGAGGTGTTCAAGGAATTTGTGGATGAGGCATTGTGGGACGTGGTTTAATGGGCATGGTGGTGTTTTTTTGGTTGATGGTTGGACTTGATGATCTTACAGGTCTTTTCCAACCTTAGTGATTCTGTGATTCTGTGATCCTTCATCTTCAAATGAAGAATAATGACTGCATACCTCGCAGTATTTGATTTGTTTTGTTCTCTGTATGTACAGACTAAGTTTTACTGATAGTGTTTGTCAGCTGGTTGCTCACTGCATATTGTCTGCATTCTGCAAGCTGTTACTTTGGAAGAGTAGCAGAAGGACCATTCTACATATGCCTTGTCCTTCCCTAAACATGTCCTGTTGGCCACTGTCCCTATTACTCTCCTTAAGGAAGTTTTTCCCATGCAGAAGAAATAAAAGTTAAAGAACTTGTGTCTCCAGATGGAAGAAGAGCAAAACTAATTACAAAGGTCATAATTTAAAACATGCATGCAAAGTGGAACATTGACTGAAACAACCTGAATAATGCCCGCTGTCCGCTGGAGATGTCAGGGATCTGTGCGTATGGACCAGAAGGACACTGAGGAATGGAACAGGCCCCAGAGATGTCTCCTCTCCTACTCATCAAGCCTGATCCTTTTGCATTACATCCTAGCTATCACTGGAGTTGGGATTTTAAACTAGATCACTCAAGTGACCCACTATGACCATTCTTACCTTTCGTTTAGGAAACTGAAGTATCAGTGGCAATTTTAATGTAAATCCAAAGTACCCTATAATTCCCCCAAGGTGGAAAACATTGAGATTCATACATAGGATTTCAGTCCTAATTCTTTATCATAGTATTTTTTCAGTCTTAAGGAAGACATTCTTGCTTCCAGCTAAGTGTTCTTTTCCATTTCTTAAAGAAGCTGTCACATTGTCAGCTATGAACCAAGGTTTGTCTCTGGAATCAGCATGGTACAGATGGTGTTGTACTGATGTTTTAGCTGTAATACTGATCATTTTAATGCTTTGTTATATAGATACCACTGCATTCTTCTAAGGTCCTAAAGAAGATAAAATTGAAGCTCTGGTCTTTATTGTGTTCTCTGCTGTATTCTTGGTCATGCGAACTCTCTTCTTCCTTTGTCACAGGTATTCATACAGTGCCTCCGAATGCTCATGATTCATGGGGACAGGAGACTGTTTTCCTTTTTTCACTGTCAGTGCAATAGCTGTTTTGAAAGGCTCTTAAAAATGCTTTTTGCCGTGTATTGAGTTATCATATTTCAGTCATCAAAACCCTTCTTGCAAGCCACCTCACTGTATTCATTAGAATGTGTTGCACAAAAAAGCATGAGCAACCACTTGGCCCGGATAGTGAAAGCCTATGAAGTCAATGTATGTTCAGTGGGGTTTAAGAGAGTCAGCTGACTTCTTTGTACATTTTTGGGGCCTCGGGACAATCAGGGTGTGGGTTAATTTAAAGTAACATTAAGTCATCAGCTTAAAATCAAATTTTATTAGTTAAAAAAGGACTGAGATGCAGTCATAGAATCTGACCTAGCTATATATTGGCCATTATGGATTAAGAATACGCTTTCTGCCTATTATTTTATTAATTGCCCACTCAAAGTTAGCACAGGCTTCATGGAAGCACCTGATGCACGAGAAATACAGCATCAGATAATCTAACATTGTGAATTAAGTCTCAGAATTTTCTATCCTACTGAAAAGTTTCTGTTGCTTTAACTTGGTTCTTGGCTTATTATTGAAAGAACCACAATTTAAAGTGAGTCTACATTTAATTTTTTCTCGACAACATAAACATTCCACTAAATATTTATCTTTTTTTTTAATCTGACTCTCTCTAGAACATCTGTTAATTGAATCTTTATTTGATTCTATTACCAGGAGTTTGTTTTAAGCCAAGAAGGCAAAAAAAAATCTATAGTTTGTGTGGCAGCCAGAACACAGTATCTTCTCCAATTACACCTTTATAACTTGAAATCAATTTATTCATTGTCAATTATTCCAAGTCAATTAGAAGGAAGAAGAGGCAAAAGAAAAACACAATAGATACAAAATGTTTCTTAAGAACTTTATTATTTGCTATTTTGCTATTGCTAACATTTAAAACACTTAACTTGTACTACTTCATACAAGTTTGTCAATGTACTTACAATGTATTGTGAAATTGGAGATAAACATTTTCAGTAATATTTCATCAGTCTTGCCTGCTTATTCCTTACAGTTTACTTATATTACAAACACTTCCAGAAATCAGTTAAATCCTTTGTTGTCAATATCAATAAATATATGCATAATATATGCTTGCTCATTGCTTTATATACACTCATTTTAATTTAGCAACTGGCAAAGAACATTCATCAAAATTTTCTAAAAGTGAGTTCCTTATCCTAATTGTTAAATGCTTCTAAGACTGGATTTTCCTCTCAAATATCCCAGAAGTGGAGGAAGCGTAAAAAAAAATAATTAGTATAACTTGTTATGACTGTAATATCATGCATAGCATATTTTTCTTTTTCCTTATTTTTACCTACCAGGATAAGTGGGTTTTTCTGAACATAAATTCATAATGTAAATTATATTAGACCAGATGAATTTTGGGGAATCCCTAAATTTTGCCATAAGAGGGCATTATTCATGCACTTAGAATAGAAAATGCATCTCAACATGAGCATATATGTTTTAAGAAATGGCAATTCTCTACACTCATGCACCAAAGAAGTAAACAAGATGAATACTTCTCTAATTAGGAATACCTTAAATGAGTTACGGGGACAGGCATAGTTCACTTTCTTGAGTTTTCTTACTGGATAGTTTGAAAAGGCAAGGGAAGACCAAAGAAGAGGCAAAGTACTAGTTTTGCAGTTTAGAAATTACCGCAGAAGACTACAAAGCCAAAAGTTGGTGGTTTGACCTATGGATGCAATTCAGAAAATATTCCTAGGCAGAGTTAACATTAAGCACTTGTTTATCCTCTCCATGCAAATGGAAGTTAAAGATACATTCAAGTGCTTCCCTTGAAACAAGCAGCAAGACAGTAAAAATGAGACCCTCGAAGCTTTACTATGAAAAAAGGACTGAAGAAGAATTAGAGCATGTGTGAGACAAAGGACATGAATTGTTAAGTTCCTGTTGTGAATAAAAAAAAAAAACAAAGAAGAGGAGCTTAAACCTAAGCTGCTGACATTTTTAAAGTGATGTAGGTTGTGAGAATGGGAGGAATACAGAGATGTGCCATGTCAAAATAGGGACCTGAGAAATCTTTGGGATCAGAAAGAGTTGTCTCTTCTCCCCTCCCCACCAAAAAATTCAGAGTAGAAGTTAGATCCCAAAACATGCTGTAATGACTTCTGCTAATGTCGGTGAATATTGGATTGTTTCCCAGAAAGATAGAAAAGTCTTCATTCTGGAACAAGAAGAGTTGTTAACAAAAAAATATGCACTATGTGGGGCTTTCAGAGCCCTGAAAGACTGTTACTATGTAAGCCACAGTTCTGCTTTTCATGAATAGAGACTGATTCAGGACCACACGTATTGGGTGTCTTGGGCAGTGATTGTCTATGTCTTACCCTGTATGCCTGTTCTATCAGGTATTGCAAATGACTCCAGAAAAGTATTTGGTTGCATCATCCTTGTCCACCACAACAAGTAATGGATTCTTTTAATTCTGAGTCTCTTGGAACATAATTTTCTGACAATATTATTTAGCATATAACAAGGATGTATTTTATTGTCCTGTTTCCCAGAATTATGTAATTTATCACATGATCTCTACCTCTAAATCACTTTCACTAACAACTATAGGGAAAAACAATTTGACAAGCAGAATACAAACTGCTTTCAGATATGTTTTGGATATTCTCCAGCTTGTCAGATTTCTTTGTTCCATTGGCATATACCAGAAAAGCAAAGAGACCCAGCAGTAATCTATTATTTGCAGAAATTGGTAGTTGAAATGAAGAGCTGAATTTGGTCACTGTCATCTGGGTAGTTTTATGAAGAATTATTAATTAATATTAAATTAATTCTTAGGGGAAAGATTTATAGTCTTTGAACTTCAACCCACTTCATCATTGCATGGGCATTACATTAAGAGTTGAAAAGCCAATGTTGCAGTTGACATAAAAAAAATATTGTTTTGGTAAAGCCAGTAAGTCCACTGACAAATATTTTATGTTAACACCTGCATATCTTTAAAAGAATTAGACACATTCCCCAAGGCAATGATACCTCAGTATCTGTACTGGAATCCCGGCCATTAAAAATGGAAATCACATCAATAAAATTCTGCATCTGCAACCTCAGATTTTTCACCTTCCTTCTGCTTTAGGCAGAATGCCACTATTTTTGTTAAATTCATCAGGTAACAAATATTTGAAATGATGGACTACAGCCTGGCTAAATTCCAACATACAAATTGGCAAACTTCTTGGGAACAGGTTAAAATCAGACAGCTCCATGACGGACTACTTTCAGGAGTGCTGCATTTGCTCCGCTTGTGGAATGACTTGTGGATCCACTTGTACGGATTCACATATATGCCTGAACAAAATCATGTGATTTTTGTCAAACATACCGGCTGCTGCTCCTCCAAAATTCTTCCTGTTTTTCTATAATTTTTTTTGGCCTTTGTCATTATTGCTGTGATTATAATTATTACCTACATACTTGGAGATCTGAAGCAATAGAAGTTTGCAGTTACATGTAAATAATTGGAAAATTACAGTCATTTACAGGGAATTATACTGATGACTGTTGGACCTTTTAGGTGCAGCAAAATCTTATGGCAGCTGGAAAGGCAGGCACTTCCATCCAGAGCATCTAACCCATCCTTAAGACTCAGCTAGAGATGGGTGTGCAATAGTGTCTGTACCTATTCGGGAGCAAGGAGCCTTCTGCCAGGCAACTTTCTCCTTTATATTACAAGCAGGCTTAAGTTATCTTTTAATAATAATAGTAATGATAAAAAGACAGTGTACCTCCTCTGTACATTAGGTGCATGTTTCAAGGTTTTTCAGTATTTTTCCAGTACCTTTAAACACACAACTGCTTCATGAAATGTTAGTTCATGTTTTGAAAACAGGCAGGGTAGTTAGGTCATTGGCTTCCATAGGCCAACAGATACACTTTCCTTCAGTGTCTTTTGTGGCATCACTCTGAAGGAAAGCTACAACCTTCTACATGCTTCAAACTTGTACTCAGGTGTCCCATTCTCCTATTTCTGCCCGGTTTCTGGGACAATAATTTTATTCTGTTTGGGCCTGGTAAAAAAACAAATGAGATTATAAAGAAGTATTTTCTCTTCACTGCTGTAGGTTTTGGATTAAAAGCAAGAAAACAAACAAACAAACAAACAAACAAACAAACTTTTTTCCTCCCCCAGCTAAAACCTGATATAAATGCAGAACTCTGTGGTGTCACAGCTTCACCTCCATTCCTATGTGCCTTGACTTTACTTTCCACAGAAAAGGAGACCCCTTGCCACATTCTTTCTCTAGCTTCTCTATTTGAACAGGAAACTTTTCAGAAAGGATCTGTTTCTCAATGAGTTCTTCACCTAATGCTATATTGCCTTTAGGTGGATTCTTAAAACTACTCCATTATGGCTCAAAGCAAACACTTAAGAGCTTTTAAGAAGCCTTCAGCAAAATCCAGTAACACCAGAACATACCTGTGTTTTTGATGTTGTACAAATCTACGTTGTCGGCAATAGTGTCACAAAGTTGTTGTGAGACATGCTTTGAAATCAAGAGAAGGCATGAAGGTCGCAACCTAGCTAAATTTGAAAGGAGTCACTGCAGAAAAAAAGAACATTTACCAGGAGTGTTTTCTGTCATCTCAAACTCTGTCTGTGAGCATTCAAAGATCAATTCTGATATGCGAAAAAAAAATCTTTTAAAGTGCAAATGAATATTTGTGAGCCACCTCAAACAGTCTCAGGACTTACTCCTGCTTATCTTCATCTTTGAGTAATGACTGGTTAAAATATTTTTGAATAATGAGGGCATTATCAAAAATCAAGTCTATTCACAAAAGATGCATAAAAAGAAAATGGGGCTCAAGTTGTTGAATACATTTTTCATTCTGAATAGTTTTTCAGACTCTATTTACATCTTAGAGAGGATGTTGATTTCCTAGTTGGTTTTAAAATGCACATTCACTTTGTAAATATTTAAAGATGCTAATTTTCTTTCCCTATCATAGAAACTTGTTTTTGACAATAATCTTTTTAAAGCATCTTTGTTAGTGAAGAGGTGTTTTGGCCCTCACTGCTGACTACTTCACACCTTGTTTGGTGGTTTACACAGGTGCGAGGTGATGTAAACTGCAATCAAAGAGAATGATTTAATTTTTAATTTTATTTTTATGTTCCCTTTGCACAATCACAATAAGTGAAAAATGTGTGATTTCCTTATGTGGGGTTCGTAATTTCTTATGACACAGGAACACAGAATTTGTATACAGATCATCCACTTTCAGTAAGCAGATGCCCCCCTGCACACAGTCTAAATAAAAGTAATTTTTATATAGGATATATTAGTACGAGGGAAACAAACAAAAATTCATTTTGGATTTTTTTTAATCTTTTAGATTACTTTTGGGGGTTATATCGTCTTAGCTGGTATTAGTAAAAATAAACTGCAAATAATAACATTGAAAGGAATTCAGAGTACAAAGTTCACTTTGCAAAAATTCGCAAACATAATGTCTAGTTATCATCACAAGCTCTAGAGAAGTTAGAAATAAAGTATGTTTTACTAGCATTTACAGTTTTATAAAACGCATCAAGATAAAATTACCAATAAAACCTTTATTTTTTTAATCTTTGGTATCAAAAGTATTATGAGGAGCGGCTGAGGGAACTGGGGTTGTTTAGCCTGGAGAAGAGGAGGCTGAGGGGAGAACTTATTGCTCTCTACAATTACCTGAAAGGGGGTTGCAGAGAGGTGGGTGCTGGTCTCTTCTCCCAAGTGACTAGTGACAGAACAAGAGGAAATGGCCTCAAGTTGCACCTGGGGAGGTTTAGATTGGATATTAGGAAAAATTTCTTCACTGAAAGGGTTGTCAGACACTGGAAGAGGCTGCCCAGGGAGGTGGTTGAGTCACCATCCCTGAAGGTATTTAAAAGACACGTGGATGAGGCGCTTAGGGACATGGTTTAGTGGTGGACTTGGCAGTGTTAGGTTAATGGTTGGACTTCAAGGTCTTTTCCAACCTAAGCAGTTCTATGATTCTATGATTCTAAAAGAAATTAAAATTCTTTGGTATTTAACATATGGAGAATCCCAGGCACTAAAATATTCCATTCTTTTAATACTGTTTCAAGTCCCTGTTCTTTAAAGTCTACATTTTCTTTAGGAATTTCTCTCTGAGGATGAAACAAAATCTTTCAAGCTATCAAAGCTGGTGCGCTAGGTCAGGAAACCTGTATTCTGTAGCAAATAGCTGAAAGTGTTTTCTCATTCTTCATGTCTGCTTAAATTGTAGATTTTATCAGAGCATCTCAGAAAAATTAGGCTATCATCTGTTGGGGGGGAGCTTAAATGAAAAAATTATACTATATATTATATCATCATATCATGTTATATTAGAATATATAATATATAATATAACACAAGTCATAAAGTTGTGCATAGGTTTTGTTGTAAATTATATTCATGTCAGTGCGGTGTTACTCACCTGCAGTCACTGGGACTGTCTCTTGTTGACACTTTTGTCACCTGAAAAATGAATTGAACTGACCCACAGAATCACAGAATGATTTAAGTTTGCAGGGATTTAATCTCATGCAATCCCTTCTCAAAGCAGGACTAACTGGAGTTAAATCCAACCTCAAAGTGAGATCACATTGCTCCTTGTCCCATCAGGTCTTGAAAATCTCCAAGGACTGATGTTCTACCACCTCCCTGAGCAGCCTGCTCCCGCGCGTAGGCACTCTCATAGCAAAGAATTTTTCCTCCTTTCTAAGAGGAGTTTCCTTACATCAGTTTTGGACCATCCTTTCCTTGATCACCCCCTGTCCTTTCATGTGCTCCTGTAAGGAGAATCTGCCTCTGTCTTTGCAACCCCCTTTTATGGAGTCAGGACTGCTATTTGATCCCCTTTGTCTGTCCTGTTTTTATGTTCTGTTTGCTCTTCCTTGCCTTTAAGCCAGGAGTTGGATGTCAAGTTTCAGCTGATTCTGGGCATGGGCTAGTGGCCATGAGGTAAAGCTAAGGACAGGCTGTGAAGCAGGGGGAAAACAAGGTTTTCTCTTCCATATACACACAGCAAGTGGGTATTTCTGCATCTACGACTAAGCAGGCATGGAGCAGGAGAGAAAGAGCCAACACAGTTGCCCAGTCTGTGCACAAAAGGACAGCTGCAGCAGAGAGTTAAACTTTCTCAGATTCATTTTTAAATGGAAAATTTAAGAATCAGTGTTGGTTTCAAGAACCGTTAGTACCAGATGAAACTGCCTCAGCACATGCTTGATCTGACCAATGATATATATTTGAATTTATAATTGAGGGCTGTAATTTGTAGCAGAAGAGTATGTATGAATAGTCCATGAATGAATACCTCCCTGGCAATCTGACCAATTTTGTGTAAGGGAAGCAAACTGATGAATATATACCATATGTTTAGATTGTGTAAGTGGAGGCAATCCTCAGTGACTCAGGGACTTCAGAGAAGCTATCCTTGTTTACACCAGCTAGGAGCTAGCCTCGTGCATATAATTTGAAGCTGAATAAATGCAGATGTTAGCATTATACAAAACTTACAGAGTCTCAGGTTACTTTTGTTAAACAAGGCATCTAGCCCACAAGTTTGGATTTGGCAGCATTGCGCTGCACTGCTCTCTGAGAAGAGACATAGGTTTGGAAGTGAACATGGCATTTCTGAGCCTTTGGAAAAAACAAATGTTCATATGTCCCAACTGTACAAGAAGTCTTCCAAGGCAGAGAAAATGAGGAAATGAAAAGGAAGCTATATGGAACCTGAAACAGTGAAATGTGACAGGATAATGTGTGTACCTGAAACCTCGCACCCTGCACGCCTGTCTTTTGCCAAAATACACAAGTAACTGCACCAGCTACAGCAGTGGTATCTTAAGGATGCACTCGTTTACCAAAATAAAGTTTACTTCAAGTTTGTGTTCGGTGTATTTACACCCATCGCAGAAAATACTGGGCTTCCTGCAGATATTGCTGTTATTTAATGGCAGATGCCCATGATAAAATCCTGATTTGTGATGAATGACTCTAGCAGTCTCCCTGAAGTCAATGGGAGGGCTGACATAATCTAAGTGCTGCACAGCTAGGAAAGAGTTGTAAGGACGAAACCTTTAGTTACTTAACAGCACTGACAAGATTTTAAAGCCCATGAGGGCATGCTGATTAGGCATGAGAGAAATAGTTGTCGTGGTGATATATTTCATTAGGACAATACACAGTGTACTAAACTTGGCTGACTTTTTCAGCCGTGTTTGCAAAGAGATCTTCTGGGATAAACAGAAAATGAATGATACTGCTGACAACAATCTAACCAGGCAAATGTCTTTTGGTACAAACTAACATATACAAAACTTGCTGTAGCTACATCTATCCTGTAGCACCCACAAATGGTTTTCTATTTCCATGCGAAGGGAAGTTGGATACTTGGCATAAAAGGCAGACAGTGTGTGTCTGATTGTGTGCCAGCTTGGATGACTGATGGATCAGGATCCCAAGACTCATCATAACTTCAGGAGAAAGTAGGTGAAGATACAGCCTGTATCTTTACTATCATGTATATGCTGATCAGGATAGTATCATTGCTCAAAGATTGTATGACTCATTCTCTGCTCTTTGTTTGCTGTTTCTCATGTTTATTTATCAGGAATATGTGTATATGCAATCAACTGAATCGTAAAGCTCATAAAGAATCGAAATCCAGTTTTGTTTCAATATATTGTGAGATTAAAATTATAGTCCTGGCTTTATGAATCTGCATACAGTATGATTAAATAAAAGTTGGTTTAGAAAAATCCCAAGGCCTGTATCCTGCAGATGGTTAGAGTAGCCTGTCAGGGTGAATCCTCTGGGCCTTTTGTTCCTTGAACGTACTGATCTATCAGTTTACTGTGGAGAAAATAGTTATTCCACACTGCAAGACCTTGCCACGAACATGTTAACACAACTGGGAAAAAAAAATAATCTCTTAAGCAGTCAAGCAGTCACCATATTTTTCTGCAATATCATGTGCTTCTCTTCCTGCTTTCTCCTCCATTTTCTGTAAGGTTTCCTCAAGCATTTACGCACTGGAATAAATTCACTGGGTTGGTGAGATTCGCTAATGAAGATAAAGACAACCAGATCTGCAAAGCGTTTTATGGTTTCTTTCTCTACTTTTCCTGCGAATAGGAGCTCACTTCCAGCCTGAGTTACAGGGTTACAGACGGATCTGAATGCCAAGCAGGGACATGCTGTATTCATTTGTGTTTTTAAATAATTGCTGTCTTTGACTTGGTTGCTTTGACTGTAGCTTCCTGTGCTGTTAGCCAGCACACCATGCAATTGGTATAAGTCCCTCTCTTTGATCTTCTGCTCAAACTACACCTTATTCTGGCTTTCCATCTAAAGCTAGCTATCCAACCTGGCATCCTTGCTCTTTCTTACAGTACTTTAAAAGCGGTCACCCCCAATTGAAATGCTGGCTTTTACAAGGAACATGTCAATTGCTCTTTGCAGCTATTTTATTTTTACAGTGCTCTGAACCTTTTACTCCTTCATCTATATTTTCCTCTTCACATTTCATATTCTCAGGACTATATTCTCTGTCCCCAAATAAAAGTCTTTACACTATGTATTATAATAGTTACACAATTACTTGCAAAAGTAGAAAGTATATCACTGATCTCCCTTTAAGCAGTCAGATATCCATCCTAGGTTCCTTTAAAACCAAAGTGAATCAACAGGACCTAATGAGGAGTGATAACATTGCATACATTATGCATAGGAACAGGCATCCCTGCCAAAAGTTCTTGTTGAGGCTTTGGAGAACCTATATCAAGAGGAACTAAAAGCAGGGTAGTGAAATATTCAGATAGTTGAGGTCTTACCTCCATTCTGTCTTACAGCAAGAGCAAGCATTTACCCTTTCTCCTCATTTCTAATTCATATAAGAAAGAACAAGACTAATGTCTCTGGGAAGCAGTATAAAATTACACCTCCATTATCTAAAAAAAATATGTGAGCGCAAAATGGGAGATACTGGCACTGTGGCTGCTGTTTGGTGCAATGTAGCGTTGAATTCAGGTATAGTGTTTCAGTGGTGGGTTAGAAAATTTCTGGAATAAGCACATATTTTAACTAAGAAAGAAACCAACATTTGCAGCACATAGGAAGCCAGTGACTATCAAAGTGGTTCTGCAACACCCAGAAGATTAGTCATATCAAAACATCCCATGCCTTGTTAATGTGGCAATGTGGCTGTTTTACTACAGTTTTTTAGCACAAAAGCAGGCACTCGAAACTTTTTGATTGCATTCCTAAGCCTCTGTCCCAGTTTTTGACTGAGCTTTTATTTCAACAGACAATGAACCTGCAAGAATTTCAAAATGCTGAAAATGCTGTTGTTTTCCTCAGATGTTTCAAGACAAAGAGGTAGAAATTAGCTCTTGGGACTTTTTATAGAAGATACAGCTAGGGCAGTTGTAAATGTGGATGCCACATAACTGTACAAATGTGTCAGAGAAACCTACCATTATTTATAGGGAAGTCTAATGCTGCCTTGTCCTCTTCATAATACCACACCTGAATACAGCCAGGCATGATTACCGCAGTATGAGAGCTGTTGTAGATGGTAAGTTCTTTGTCAGCTAAATGTCTCTCTCTCATCACTGAAACATGACAGCTAAATTCAACAATGAAAGCTTTACTGTATAGTCATATAGTTATTATCAGAACTACTTAGCACATCACTATTTTGAGTAAAGTCTTACAGGTTTAAAATACACTGAACTAGTTCTATAGTTCTTTTAACCTCAATGATACAGTAGTTCTACAGAAACACGAACTCAGGGTGTTGCAGTGGTCAAAAAAGCAAATAAAATTTAAAGAATTGTTAGGAAAGGAATAGAAAGAGAAACAAAAACCCATAAGTAAGCTAGTGTATGATTCCTTGTTTCACAATCTGTGTACTTTGCTATCTCAAAAGAAAGGAACATGGGCAGTAAGGTTGAACAAAGATACAGAGCAGCTTTGATACAAGCAACAACTGAATAGGTTGGACCTCCTCAACCTACAAAAGAGAAAGCTTAGGAGTATGAAAAAGATCTGCAAAATAACTAGTGGAATAGAGAGGGTAGACAGGGATCTACTGAGGTTTTTCCCCAGTACAAGATCCATCAGGTGGTCCCCCTCTGCTATCACCTAG
Source organism: Gavia stellata (assembly GCF_030936135.1). Lineage (NCBI taxonomy): Eukaryota > Metazoa > Chordata > Aves > Gaviiformes > Gaviidae > Gavia > Gavia stellata. The sequence continues at coordinate 12,197,367 of NC_082597.1, read as the reverse complement.
TGGTAGAGAATTTCAAAACAAACAGAAAGAAGTGATTCTTCATGCAACAGGTTTTATGACTGTGGAGTTCTTTGCCAAAAGATGCTTTGTTTGCAAATCATTTATATGGGTTAACAGGTAGATTGGATGAGCACTTAGAAAATCAGTCTGAAAGTAGCTGGAGGCAAACAGCATATTATGGGTGAAATATCATACATCCTTGCTCTGATCCTCTTTTTCCTAATATGTCCACAGGTGGACACTCCTGGAGACATTACTGGGCTAGATGGACTCTTAAAGCACAGTGGCTGGTTTTATATGTGATGAAAACTATCACAAAAGATGTTTCTTGTTTACCTGTAGTGATGCTGCCGTCAAAGAATGTGGGTTTCCCAGTTGTGTGGAATGTAGAGAAAAAGAGGAGGTGCAAATTGGGGATAATATTTTGTGTTTAAACATGTGTGATCGGAAAGTTTTCCACATGGAAAATCTGTAAGGGGATCACTTTTCTTGCATTTAATTTTGTTGTCTTAAAAGGACCAATTTAATGCAGAAGTCTGTCATAAGATGCCTGGGGATATTGACTCATACAGCAGGCAGACATATAGGAGCTCTGAAAATGAGGAATAATAAGTAAGTCTTCTTCAAACTTGGTAATTAAATTGATCTTACTCTCCTCGGGTAGTTTGATGATGATCCATAAAGCTGGATGAGACATAAAGCTGATCATTTGCCATTATTAAGTACCCCATAATTTATTTTAGGTCTGATCTTGAGAAGTGAAAACACTCCTGTAACATCTGAAGACTTGCAAAATTGCAGGGCTTAGCACTTATCCAAATTGGTGATTAGCAAGAACAGAGATGTTAGCCCTATGGTCCTTGGCAAAATCCAACTAAGTGAAAGTACTGTTGATTAGTGGTGCCTACATTTTCCCTCTGGTATTATATGAATACAACATTTTTCAGGTCTCCTCCCAGAAAAATAATGTGCTGACTAAGTCAGAATGATTCATGTTTCATACCCTATATGTGGATGTATTCCAATAAAACAGAAATCCTGAGAATGATTGAATGAAAGTACTGCAGAACTGAGCTCTACTAGGTAACTATTAAGTGTAATGCACTGGCTTTGTATAAGGGATCCAATCATAAAGCAATTTTTTTGTCATGTATCTGATATATAGATAGATAAACAGACTCCACTGAATGGCCTAAAATCCTAGTCTGTGACAATAGATATTGTGTAATTTGAGTATGGAAAAATAAGAACAACCTTTTCTTATACGGATCATAAAAATGTTTCCTGAGCTTTTGGTGAGGGAGTGTTGGGATGAAGAGCACTTATGAAGGAGGAGGAATCCTTACAGTGTAATGAAGATCACTTATTGAACTGTCTTATAATTCAAGGAGAAAAATAATTAAATCACTTTTTTTCCCCTATGTACTTGCAGATTTTTTCTATGTGCTTATAAAAGGATGTATAAAATTTGCAGATGATGGGATATATCTCCCATATTGGCTGCTCTGAGCATCTTGACTGTAGACAGGGTAGTCAGCAAATTCAATAGGATGATGTCAGTTTACTCCTGATGAAGTCTGGGTATGATTTTTAGAGCCTTTGTAATCTGTCTGGGCCATGGACACAGACATATATTTCACATGACATCTGGATAACTGAAAAAGCTCTTCTGGATGAAACACTGCTGTGATGTAGTAAATATGGCTGCAGTTATTAAAAAAGTACCCTTTTTTAGAAGCCATCTCTGGAATCTTTTGATTACCGAAATAAGATCTAAGATCTTTCAGGCCAAAATCTCTCAGCAAGCCCAGATATGGGCTTAATCATTGCATCAAAGACAGAGGGATGAATGCGGATTTCTGCTGGTGCAGGAGAAGATGCTTGCCCATGCGGGCTGGAGAGCAGCCCAGCAGCTTTCCCCTGTCTGACTCAGCACGTTTCCATGGCACTCTGGGCTCCAGTGCGGGGAATGCTGGTGGGGGGAACAAAAAGGAGCAGTTTTACATTACCCCCGTACTCCACTGCTGTGACTAACTCTTACATTCCTCACTTCTGTGTGTTGGCAGCAAGTATTGATATAGATTTGAACTTTCAAGCTTGAGTTGTTTTTATTAACAGAGTTCTCTGTACCAGGCAGCTCTTAGGGAGGGGAAAAAAAAAGAAAAAAAAAATTGTAATTCTACGCAATTCCCACCTGTCTGGCAGAGACGCAAAAGATTTCAAGATGTTTTTTCGTATATTGTGTTCTTCACCATGTGAATTCTCCAAAATGTTTGGCAGCAATCACAATATCTTGAAGCATAAATGCTATTGATAATTCCTGTGTTTTATTTTGTTAAGGATATAATTCTCACTGAATCCCCTTCTATTCCACAAATTGATTAGTAATTCTAGTGAAACCCCAACTAGGTAACCTGTGCTTATCTCTGATTAATAGAGAACAAAAGGTTATCTCTTTATACTACACTTCTCCAGCATTTTATGATTGTGAGCATAGTTTGATTGCGTTGAGTTGATATGAATAAACTATGTAATAATTGACATTCTCTTGTTGGCGTTAGATTTTTATGTTGTTATGTCTTTGACATGGTAATTTTAATATTGTCCAAGGAAAGAGAATTACATTTCTGCTTTTTTATAAATATTTTTTTTTATATATATATATAAGTGGGCGTAGCATGGCCATTCTTCTCAGTAACATTGACGAGTGTACCTGAGGATGTACTATGAAGGCAATAGGGTTGTACAGGTGTAAGCAAAGGAAAAATATAAGAGTAATAGAAGAAGAGAAATGTGTCTGCAGAATATTTATGTATATTGGTAATGCACAAATGATGAAGAGCAGAGATTAAACATGCAGGACATTAGCTGAGTCTGGGGACAAGAGAGGGAGAAATAGATGGAAAATTTGATTTTGCAACAATAAAGACCTTCACAAGTTAGAATAAAATTGAATTTTTAAGTAAAAATAGTAATTAAAAAAATTTAATATCTGAAGCATTGATGTCTGCTCAGGTTAAAAAGAGCACTGATTGTTATGTCTGCAATGTATTCTGAATTGTTTGCTCCCTGTGCTTTTGACAGCATGTTTATTTGTAGTAAGTAACACAGTTTCCAACATAAAAGAGTGAGATTTTTGAACTTTCTTAGCTAGCAGATACAAATAATAATTTGTATAAAGGTTGCCGGGGTTGTCTCCCCTCCTTTCCTAGTACAATAATTGCATTTGTTTAAAAGCTACACAGAACTTCAAAAACTCACACGCCAAACAAAATGTAAATGGTTCCATGACCCTGTTGACCCACTTAAGCTGACGTCTGTTATTACCAACTCTGCTTATGCTTAGGGGAAATTGCTGCTTTTTTTTCTCTGCAAACAGTTGTTACATCTTGGGTCAGGCCAGTTGTTCAAGGTCCAAATAAAGAGGAAGCCTGATTTTATGGTATGAGTCACTGAGCTTATGATGCAAGTGGTGTCTTTTTGTTTGGGCTGCGAATTTTGAAGGGTAAATGAGTAAGCACAGCATCAAACTGTGTCTCCAGTAAACGCATGGGGATACTGGCCATGACATACATAGGAAAGACCAGTGACATCTATGCTGAAACTTTCCACTGGTAATCCAAACTGGAAGAATGCCATGCTACTTTTTCTAATAGTATATAGGATCACAATAGTTTTCTGTTACTGTGTGGAACTTCGTCATGTCAGCTAAGTTTAATGAATATTAATCAGACTTGTAAAAAAATTAAAAGTGCTTTGATGTTTTGGTATTCCCATTTTGGATTTTATCTGCTTTTTAGGACATAGTGCATAAATTTGTATCCAAAACACAGATATGAAATTCTTAGTGTAATTAGAAACTCTTAAACTTGTAATGTTTTATTTTTCATGTTTCCACTTTATTCTTTTTCCTGTGGGAGATAGAAACTGTGATGAGAACTGTAATCCTTTGTCAACTGCTATCTTCTACTTTTGGATTGATGATTTAGCTGAGAGTTAGGTTTTTCGAAAGGTATGTAGACACGTGGAGCTGCCACTAAGGCACTTAATGGGATTTTCAGAAGTTTCTGACCTACCCTGATTTCACTGGGAGATAGGACCATCCTACTAGGCATCTGTTGGCCACCAGGCATTGATTTGTTTCTGCATAACCGAGCCAAAAATGTGTTATAAACCTGGCCTTTGATCCTTAATACTGTAAGTATTTAATCTCATTATATTTATACACTATTGCACATGGATTCTGGATCAAATCTCTCACTTGGGAACCTGTTATTTAATTTATTCTTTGTATTTCTGTGTTTTTCCTCCATGTGCTTTTTCCTGAGTCGCTAGTGACTACTGAACCTGCTAACAAGTCTAGGTCAAATTCCGTAAAAATATCTTCTTTCTCTCTCTGACTCTAATTGCCCTTTTGCCTTATCCTTTCCAGATAAGTGATAAGGGATGGTGATAAAAATGACCTCTCGGGCCCTTCCCAGCAGACGAAAACCAAAAGCTAATATGTTAATTCACCTTAACCTCATCAAGGATAGGCAGAAGGATAGGCATCTCAGGAATTGCACCTAGTTCTGGTGATCATTTACTGTGTAGGTGACAAAGATCAGGTCTTCCTGCCTCTCTGCCCACATATGCCCTCCACCTGCCTCACACTAGTATGTCCACCTCTGAGCAGATTGCAAAAGAGAAAGTCTTCTTTAAAAAAGAGGCATGGACTTCTACCTCCTCTCCTCCCCACAATTCTACTGGTTGGGGATGTGCTCAGAAACTCTTTGAATGCCTCTGCCCTCTCAAAGTCTGTCCGAGGGCTTCTTCTCCCACGGAGGTATGCTGTGCTTCCTAGTATCTGCAGCTTTACCAGGGAAGTGCTGCTGTAGACGTGTAATGCCATTCTTGTGGTAGAGGAATGTTCTTTTTATTTGCCCTTGGAGTTGTGCTCCTGCAGCCATACCAATTGCTCCAATCAAAGCTAGTCCTTAATCTTCGCAATTTCTAATTCATCATATGCAAATATATGCTAGAGTCTACAAAGTTTGCTTGAATTACTGTGCTGCCTCCTTCATAAAAGATGATGGTTGGGTGATTAAGGGTGAGGAAAGAGTGCTGATATGGAACTTTTTCTCTTATTGTAAAGCAGCTGACAAGACGGCAGAGGTTCTTCTGGCTCTTTTGAAATACCCAGCAGTGATCTGGGCATATTTTCTTTCTCATGGCCATATCCCAGAAGTCATAAGAACTGGAATGTGGTGTTTCTGTCACACATACAGTGTGTACTAACTGTTGCTAGGCTGCTTTGAGCTACTTAGTGGCACCAATGTACCATAGAAAGGAAAAAAAAGAAAAAAACCAAGAAGTCCTTTGCTACAATTCATGTTTTGTTACACAAAGTAATTTCAAAATATAACTTTGGGACTAAATCCTGAAGATTCTCCATATCTTTACTGACATGCCCAGGACTCTGATTTTTCACGGGCATTCAGTATCTAAAGTCCTCCCTCGGCTCATTGTTGATAAATACTAGAAAAGGTGTATCTGCTTCCCAACATCTTCAGTAGCGAGCTCAGTGTCTCATAGGATGAATCCATAACTCAAGCTGCCTTTCTTTGTCTGTTATTATTCAAGCAGAGGAAGCTACAACAAGAATTCACCGTAGAAAATAAAGTAGTTACTCTCCAGCTAGGTTATTAAGACAACCCATAATAATTCAGTAGAGTAGCTGGATCTAAATCATTCCAGACTTACTGTCTTGCAATGGTGTTGTATTTTGTTTGTGTTGTTTAGAAAACTATTGCCAAGTCAGAGGTCTGGAGCTTATTATAATTGTGTGTGTGATATATACAATAAAAAATAGCTGAAATCTTAACCAAAAACAAGAAGCAAAAACTGCCTTGATGATCACAGACATAACAAGAAATAACAGGCAACTCTTTGTGTAACCAGTATCTTTGAAAATGACTTTTTAGATTTCTCATTACCCTTTTACACAAGGTTGTGAGTCACTAATTTTTTTTCTTAAGAAATTGCCTTTAGAAACAGTCACTCTTCTGACAAAGAAGTCTTTCAGATATGCCCTATGCCTTTGACGGATATTTAAGCTTTTTCCTCCAGGAGTGACAAAAGAGAAATAGTGTTGATTCCACTTTTTATAAATGTTCCTTTATACAATGTGTAGTATATATAGTTCTAACGATGTCTATGTGCAAACCTGGCAAGACAACTAAGACAACGTATTTATAAAACATGGTCCAAAATCTCAGGTTTATTTTAAAAAAAAAAGTTTTCACAGAAACTGTGGGAGACGACAATTTAAGAAAGTATGGTTAAAGAAAGTTGATAAAACATTTTAAATCCCACTAGTTGTTTTTGGTTTTACCCTGCTCCTGGTAATTCCTGAGGTTTAAAAAGTACATTTTTTATTTTCAAGATTTTTTTCCTCAGTATTTGCAGATCATTGTGGGTAATAAATTATGCCCTGCGGTGGATGTAATTCCATTTTGCTTGGAACTAGTAGTGATAAATCTTGATATAATTCCTAGAAAATTTGGAAAGCTTATTTGTAAGGTATTACAACTTCAAACACCTTCAACTTGATCAGAAAATAGAACCCTTATTATTTGACATCAAATTGCTGTATTAAACAACTTTATTATCTTATGAACCAATCAAATGACTAACTTTTGAACCTGTAATAACCTTTTTAATCAATGCAAGGACATAGAGAATATAATGGCCAATTCTTGCAGTAAATCTTTTGTACTCAACTGTTGCACTGATCTTAATTGCCTGTTCCTGAGAGCAAAACCTGCACTGACGAGCAATAGCTGCCTTATTGAGTTTGGCCCCAATGAGCTACATTCATCATAGCATCATAGAATGGTTTAGGTTGGAAGGGACCTTTAAAGATCATCTAGTCTAACCCCCTTGTCATGGGCAGGGACATCTTTCACTAGATCAGGCTGCTCAAAGCCCCTTCCAACCTGGCCTTGAACACTTCCAATGGTGGGGCATCCACAACCTCTCTGGGCATCCTGTTCCAGTGTCTCACCAACCTCATCATAAAAAATGTCCTCCTTATCTCCAGTCTGAATTAGTTTAAAACCATTGTGCCTTGTCCTGCCACTACCGACCCTGGTAAAAAGTCTCTTTCCATCTTTCTTATAAGCCCCCTTTATATAATAATATAAATATTAATGGTGGTTGGAATGAAATCCAGTTGGCGGCCGGTCACAAGCGGAGTCCCCCAGGGCTCAGTTTTGGGACCGGTCTTGTTTAATATCTTTATCAATGATCTGGATGAGGGGATCGAGTGCACCCTCAGCAAATTTGCAGACGACACCAAGTTGGGTGGGAGTATTGATCTGCTCGAGGGTAGGAAGGCTCTACACAGGGATTTGGACAAGCTGGATCAATGGGCCCAGGCCAATTGTATGAGGTTCAACAAGGCCAAGTGCCGGGGCCTGCACTTGGGTCACAACAACCCCATGCAATGCTACAGGCTTGGGGACAAGTGGCTGGAAAGCTCCCCTGCAGAAAAGGACCTGGGGGTCTTATTTGACAGCTGGCTGAATATGAGCCAGCAGTGTGCCCAGGTGGCCAAGAAGGCCAACGGCATCCTGGCCTGTATCAGAAACAGTGTGGCCAGCAGGAGTAGGGAGGTGATCGTGCCCCTGTACTCGGCACTGGTGAGGCCACACCTCAAATACTGTGTTCAGTTTTGGGCCCCTCACTACAAGAAGGACATTGAGGTGCTGGAGCGTGTCCAGAGAAGGGCGACGAAGCTGGTGAGGGGTCTGGAGCACAAGTCTGATGAGGAGCGTCTGAGGGAACTGGGGTTGTTCAGCCTGGAGAAGAGGAGGCTGAGGGGAGACCTTACTGCTCTCTACAATTACCTGAAAGGAGGTTGCAGAGAGGTGGGTGTTGGTCTCTTCTCCCAAGTGACAAGTGACAGGACAAGAGGAAATGGCCTCAAGTTGCGCCAGGGGAGGTTCAGGCTGGATATGAGGAAAAATTTCTTTACTGAGAGAGTGGTGACACACTGGAACAGGCTGCCCAGGGAGGTGGTGGAGTCACCATCCCTGGAGGTATTCAAGGAACGTGTGGACATTGTGGGACATGGTTTAGTGGGCATGGTGGTGTTTGTTGGTTGATGGTTGGACTTGATGATCTTACAGGTCTTTTCCAACCTTAGTGATTCTGGGATTCTGTGATTCTGTGATTAAAAGTCTGCATTATGGTGTCTCCAGAGCCTTCTCTTCTCCAGTCTGAACAACCCCAACTCTCTTTGCCTTTTTTCATAGGAGAAGTGTTCCATCCCGCTGATAATTTTTGTGGCCCTCCTCTGGATCTGCTTTAACAGGTCCATGTCTTTCTTGTACTGGGGACCCTGGAACTGCATGCAGTACTTGAGGTGGGCTCTCACAAGAACAGACTAGAGGGGGAGAATCACCTCATTTGACCTGCTGGCCAGGGGTTTTTCTTATGCAGCCCAGGATATGACTGGCTTTATGTGCTGCAAGTGCATATTGCTGGCTCATGTCCAATTTTTTCATCCACCAGTATCCCCAAGTCCTTCGCAGGGCTCTTCTCAATCCCTTCATCCCCCATTCTGTACTGATATTGGGAATTGCCCTGACCCAGATGCAGAACCTTGCACTTGGCCTTGTTGAACTTCATGAGGTTTGCATGGGCACACTCCTCAAGCCTGTCAAGGTCCCTCTGGGTTTGGCATTCGGCTTAGGCTAAGTTTCGGAGGGGATTACTGTTTCTGTGTACCCATGTGGTGAGAACATAATGTAAGAAATGCTAAATATGAATCAGAGTGAAAACGTTAAGATTTTCTCCATATCATCTGTCTACTATTCTAATAGTTCTGTCTTCCTGTGTTATTACTTTTTAACTGCAGAGATGTATGACAAACTTTTAGATGCTTTGATAAACATTAGGCTCTTCTCGTCATTTTCTGTCCTTCGGAAGGTGATCTTAATAAAATTTCTATGCATTCACACTTACTAAAGCTAGCATAGCTTTTACACGAGCCAAGCAAGAATAAATTAGTATGTGTTTCTTCCAAAGATATGATTTTGTTTGTCTTTGTCTTGGTAATTTTGATAACATTTTTTTCTGTGGATTTAGTTTAAATTGCCTGGAAAATTTAAAGCTCAAACCAAGAAGTTGACCCAAAATTAATTAAAAATATATATAAAATCCGTTTATTATAAATTCTGCCATTACAGGGAATTAAAATGAATTCGCAAAGTTGAGAAACACAAAGCTAAATTGTTAACAGATTTTCCTTCCTACCTGAAAGAAATAAAATTGTAGTGTTCATGTGGGAGAAATATGGAGCCAAATACATATGCACATTGCCTTGCTTTTCTTTCCCCTCCTGCCAAATACTTTCTCCTTCTTTTCACAGCTGGCTGACCTAATGGAGGCTCAAAGGCTAACGCAGGAATCGTACCCTGCAGGATTAGCTGTGCCATTTAGCACTGGCTCTGCGCGGGGAAGTGCAGATCCATACCTCTCCAAAAGGCAAACTTCTTGAACAAGTCTCTGTGTATTGTGTCGTCAAACAAGCCAAGCCAGAGCTTTTTTTTTTTTGTCTCCAGAATATTCAGCTTCCTTTCCTTTTTTAGGCAGTGAATGTGTAGGAAGTGGGGTGAGCTTCTAGCCTGAGCCACTCCCTTCCTCTTTTAGGCCGTGCAGCTGTGCATTTGCTTTTATGAACACGTGCAGATAGACTTGAGCTTGTTTTGTCTGTACTCCAGGGTAGGTGGATGTGAGCCAGCTCCAATCTGTCAGTGAGCTGGCTATGTTAGCATACCGCTGTACTGAACCTGCTGAGCTCTGTTGAGACTCTGCAGTTATCGCTGAGGTTCAATGACACACTCATGCATCTTCATAGCTTAAGAGACTGGACAAGGGTTGGGTCTGGCCAAATCAAAATCTCCATAGAGTGTGTATGGATGTACTTCCAATCTGTGTCTACATCTTTATCCCACTGTTGCACAAGGGGAAAAAAATAATGAAGGGAAGCCTTCTATGCCTACTTTCATTTCCTTGCTATTTAAACTTCAAGCAGTAGGGGGTCAAGCTAGCCTTAAAATAGCTATGAGAGAAATTAAGGACCATTTGTGCTTATTTAATCAATGGAAAATTGTATTTGATTTCATTTGACATTGGTTTTGTCTTTAACTGATAATAACTTAGAATAGACAAATTTAATCAAGCTCCCTTAGATTATTCACAGTGTGTCTCATGGATATATATGGTGGTTTAGATATTTAGTGCAGATGTCAACAGCTATGCTTTAGGTGGGTGTCTACACTGTGGTATCTGATGCTGTAATTAAGCCCCCCTCCTTCTGAGATTAAAAAACCTATAAAGAATAGATGTCAGACAAAAGCATAGTGTTAGAAAGGGGAGCTTATTGTACTGTAATTATATCAATAGCACCTAGGAGTGCCAGGTAAGTCAGATGACATCTTGCTCAAAGACAATATGGGGAAGAATGTGAATTTGTGTAAGAATCTTGAAGTCATGTAGTCATTTTATGTTACAAAAAACCCCAACAAAAATGTGCATCATCTATATATCATCCTATATAAAGTTGATCCACAGCAGCAGACAAAACCAAAGTAGTTCCCCCAAAGTTATGATTTGGGACAGGAAAATTAGGTAAGTCTGTTGGGCTGTCAGTTAATTTTCCTCTTTTATTCTGAAGAGAAGATGCTCCAGGGCGGCTCCAATAAACAACATAAATGAAACTGCACCATATTCATCTCCCTTTAGGCTACATAGCTTTTTCCTACTACCCCAGCAAGCCTCCATCCCTACATGCTTCCAGCAACATAGCTCTAATGTCATTTGACACACTCTTTACTGAAAAAAACTGCACATATTGTAACTATGTATTGAGAGAACATATTGAGAGAAGGAACATACGGAGCCAGAGATTCAAGTGTCTCTCCAGTGCTGTGTAGTGTGAGTTCACCAGTGTGCTTTAAGGAAAGTATGAGCGTGTTCACAAGCCACTCTGCATCATTTGGCTTGGGGAATCAGGGACCGCTGCCTGGCAGAAGCATTTAGCACAGTAAAGTACAGCAGTAATATATTTAAGATGGGTTGTAAAAGAGACCTTTAATTCAGGTTACTCAATTCTGGCTACCTTCATTTAGAAAGGGAACTCTAAACCTCAGAAGAACTCCATCTCTGAAATCTCATTTGGCCCAGCCAAAAACTGATGCACTATGAAATATAGGTCTCAAGAGAAGCTTTGTATGTCAAGCATCTGCCTAAGAAATAGCACATTTCAGCAACTGAATGTCAAACGAAAGCTGGAAACAGTATGTAGAAGTGTGAACACACATCTGTGGATCTGTAAATACTTTATCCCTTGAAAAATGTAATGCCATTAGTCCCAAAGTTATTCAGACCCTGAGTTTACTAACTGTTTTCTTTTGGGAAAAGTCAGGGCCAGATTTGGAAGCAGGGTGATGGAGGCAGTGTGTTGCATGCTTTCTCTTTTATAGTCTAGACAAGCCATTCATCCGTCACTCCCAGGTACTTGAACTCTCCCACAGAAATTTGAACAAGGATTTTCAGTCTTTCAGAAAAAAATCCCTCATCCTTTATGCTGTTGACTTTCTTGAGCTGGTTGTTCTTCTGCCTGTCGCGTTTCATTTTTAATAGAATGCAAAACCAAGGACAATTGTTTGTTGGCTTAAACATTGCTACATTCCCTCAGAATGGTTTATCTTTCTAAATATTTCATAATTTGTACAAGATAAAACGTGTTAGAAGAAGACATTAATAACACCGAATGACAGAATCCCCATGATCTAGCAGTTGTGGCACTTTCCTGGAAGGTAGGAAATGTAGCTCAACACTCAAAAGAAAAAATTAGTCTGAGTCACCCTTGTAAACGTAATGGAGATCCAAGTGAAATATTTATTTCATACCAAGCTTTCCCTCCCCTTCCCCTTTTAAACAAACAAAAATAATCCTGTTTCAGACTTAATTTTAAAGGAGGGAGAGGAGAGGACTGGCTTGTCAGTTGACAGAAAAAAGCAACAATTACACAATCCATCTGAAGGGAAAGACCTTATTGAGAGAGGGTGGAAATATAAACGTTGGTCTGTTTAGATTTAACCCACCTAAAAATTGGGATGACTGATTTTGATACTTGCTTACGGTCTGCTGCAACTTACTGATATTGTTTTCTTACATTTGAAAGCTATTGTTCAATTGGAAAATATTAAAAAGTTGCTCAGGAAAGCTGTGGGTGGCATCCTAACTTCACTAAGGTGAGCGAAAATACATCATTGGGTTAAAGTTTCATCCGATAATGACAGAACACTCAAACTGAAGCTGATTTAAACTATACAGTTTGGCTGGAAGTTGTTTATACATATTATACATTGCAGAGCAACGTGGAGATTTCAAAGCTGTCATTAAGTTAGTAGGCTCAGTCTTGCTACAGTGACACAGAAGCCAACACATATGTTGGTGTCTGAGCAAGTAATGCAGATAGCCTGGATGGGATTTATCTTAACAGCTGCACCTTCCTACCTGACTCCTGAGATTGTTAACTAAGGTCTGTTTGTAATCTTTGAAGAATAGAAACGTAGGGAACAATTAATCTCCTAGGAAAGTAAAAAGCTAATGTAAGTCAGGTGACCTGCACCCTACCTGTTTATTTCTATTTACTGTGTAGAAAGGGTGACTAGATCAGATGTAGAAAACTATTACATACCTGCAAAGATATGTGGGATGAATATCACTGTCCTTGTCCTTGACCTTGTCCTTGTCTCCCATGCATCTGTGAGATTTTTAGCTCTGTTGCTCACAGCTGAGCAAAAAAATACCTTGAGCATGTCTTTCTTCAGGCTGTTTTTCCAGTTGTTTTCTTATGGAACCTTCAGAGGTGGAAATAGGCAAAATTATATCTATTTTAAAGAAATTTAAGAACATACCAAGCTTTTATAAAGTATCATGGGTTTGGTTTGGAAATAGAGAAGGAAGGGGAACGGTTGGTAAATGGACCCTTAATTGTTTTTTCCAGATGCTTCACCACTCTGAATGAACCAGAGTGCAGAACAGGAGTGTCAGTTCAGCACGATGACATACCTCTCTGTAAGTGTTATTAGAAATCACAAGGCTGCAAACCTTCATGAATTTTAATAAGTGGGAGATCACAAGAAAGTCAGTGCAATGCCAAAAGGGAAAGGATTTCATTTCTGATAGCATCTTCCTTCTTTAAAAGAAAAAAGAAGATTAATAGTGTTTCCTTGTAGTTGGTACAGTTCTTTCCAGTATGATCAATAGGAAACAAAACTTTAAAGTTTTTTAATTTAAATAAAATAAATCTTTAAGTTAAGATGGCTTTTAGCACTTTATACGAACTCTTTGGGCCTTTTGCATCTGCAAAAACCTCTTAGAAATTTCCCAAGAGAGGACTGTATCATGTAGTTTCCAAGACTTAGAAATATTAACTATACTGCAACTTCTGCCTAGCAATGAAAAATACATTAAAATAAAAAATAAAAATAACATGAATTTTTAAAAAATTATTTTTGATTCAGATTGACCAATAAGATGAATGTAATTTTAAATTATTAATTTTCCATTACTCTATTTATTATGCTGTTGGATTTCCAGTGACTTTTTTTCACTTTCATTTCTCTGAAGGTATTTACTGTATTTCAGATTTTAAAAATAATAACAGCTATGTTCCCTTTCATCAATGGTTCCCATACAGTTCAAGTTTATATACTAATTTGAATCCAGACTTGAGGAAATCCTACATCAGAGGAGTCTGAAGTACTTTTACGTGATACAAAAAATAGAGAACATCATAGTTGTGAGGCTGTCTCCTGAAAAACCTGACATGTGATGAGCAGTATCCCAGAACTACTTGGTGTAGTGAATCCAAGCTAGGCTGTGTCTCATACTCCAGCTTGAAGAGTCTAATGTAAAATACTTTACTCCTGGAGCTTCCTAAATCTCTGAAGCAGTTAAAGATTAGGACTATGAGTTTCGTGTTAAATGTTTAAGTGGTGGAATAAAGAATACAACCTTGAAGTCTGAGTTATAGATTGTCAGTTTCTTTGGTCCGAGCATAATTAGAGAATATCTGCTTTACTCAAAGAGTCCAAGAAGCAAAACCTAATTTTCCTGTTTACCTTTAAATAAATATAGGAATTCATTTAAATGCATATACAATTTTACTATTATAACTAAAAGCTGTGGTAGATTGTCATTCTCAATTTAAGTTCAAATACAGAGAACTTCGGATATAAAACCAAACTGAACCCAAATTCTATTTTTTTAACTAAATCGAAATTCCAAATTCTTAGATTTTTGTCTTCCAATAAAATTAATGAAAGACATATGAAAATATGTTAAAGGAGAAAAGTATTCATGCTGAGCTGAACATGAAAGCAGCTGGGAACCCTATAGACTCAATGCCAGCTGAAAGATCTTCCAAATTCTGTCTGAGCAACTAGAGCTTGAGATAGATATGGGATTTCCAGACCTGAAAACATATATTTAGGTACCAGGGGATGATAGAGTTAAGAAGGTGAAGAGGAGTAAAAAACCCCATTGTTACAGGAAGAAAACGATCATTTTACACTACACATTCTTTGTTCAGTGGTCCGTACAACACCACAGAAGCTGCCTATAGACTTGGCAGTGGAGGAGGAGACTAATACAAGTTCTATGTTCTGCTCAAAGGAAAGGAAACAATAGAGACATTAAAAATAAAAAATTCCTCCAAATAACCAAGTGCCAGGATGTGAAGTAATAAATATTTGGTACAGCTCAAGAAGAGTAACAGGGTTTTTTTAATCCATGCCAGTGTGATATGGAAAGCCTATTTGAAACTGTGCTCAATCATGACCTCAGGCTGAAAGACCTCGTCGCTGGAATAGACTTCAAGGGTTCAATGTTTTCAAGATTATATGGGATGTTATAGTGAAACAGCAGCTCTTTTCTAGCCTCCCATGTATGGACACTGCAGTTTCACAGTGAGAATGCTTTTTGGCTGAATAATGTAATTCACATCCACAGCAGATTATTGGAAACCATTCAGACACCTTTTGTGAACAGTTTCATTGTCCACTTGAGAAACAAATCTGGAATACCAATACAAATGATACATTTCATATTTTTTCCCTGTATAGAAAAGTGTGAAAATAACACACGGATGGACACTGTAAGTGAGAAGAGAGGAAGGGGACATACTTTCCACAACACTAGAGCTGTAAAAGTCTAGGGATTAGAAAGGTCATTGGTTCACACAGCTAGAATATAGACAAGGTTGGCTATAGACTCCTTTTTATGATGTTAGGTAAGGGACATGCATGCTATGTCTTTATCAACATAAAGGAGAAATAAAGTTTTGCCAATATTGCTGAAGTGGTTTTATACCATGGGGTGTTTGAATTTGAAATTTCAAAAGTGAGTTGCTGGAGCTTCTGTATCTCCTTCACACTGCACAACTAAAAGGTACAGATTTTCATAGGTCAGTGTACAGATAAGTCACAGTGTCAAGCATTGAAAAGGGGAATTTAAATAAATTTAAAAATGTAATTACTTGGTTTTGCAGAAGTGTGCTTAGAAAACAATATTCCATCTCCGGCCTGTGGTTTGTCGAGTTAGTCAAACTTTCAATGATATTCTGATTTCAAGCCACAAATTTG
Source organism: Gavia stellata (assembly GCF_030936135.1). Classification (NCBI taxonomy): domain Eukaryota; kingdom Metazoa; phylum Chordata; class Aves; order Gaviiformes; family Gaviidae; genus Gavia; species Gavia stellata. Next base: position 12,181,663 of record NC_082597.1, on the reverse strand, counting down.
TATTTGTAAACAGATTCTCATGTATGTAGTGTGTGCTAATGGAAGACAGACAATGTGTCCAGGCCTTTGTTTTCTCCTTTGCAGAAAATATGTTTTCCTGATCAACAACAGAGTACTTATATATTGTTTTATACAACAGTAGTGGTGCTTTTCTGCATAAGCATGTATGACTGGAGGTTAGCAAATGTGACACCCATCTACAAGAAGAGTCAGAAGGAGGATCCAGGAAACTACAGGCTTGTCAGTCTGACCTCAGTGCCAGGGAAGATTGTGGAGCAGATCACCTTGAGTGCCGTCATGTGGCACTTACAGGTCAATCAGGTGATCGAGCCCAGTCAGCATGGGTTTATGAAAGGCAGGTCCTGCTTGACTACCCTGATCTCCTTATATGACAAGGTGACCCGCTTAGTGGATGAAGGAAAGGCTGTGGATATAGTCTGCCTAGACTTTAGTACAGCCTTTGACACCATTTCTCACAGCATTCTCCTGGAGTAACTGACTGCTTATGCCTTGGACGAGCGCACTCTTTGCTGGATAAAAAACTGGCTGGATGGCCAGACCCAAAGGGTTGTGGCGAATGGAGTTAAATCCAGCTGGTGTCGGGTCACATATGGTGTTCCTCAGGGCTCAGTATTGGGGCCAGCTTTGTTTAATATCTTTATCAATGGTCTGGATGAGGGGATTGAGTGCTCCCTCAGCAAGTTTGCAGATGACACCAAGTTGGGCGAGAGTGTTGATCTGCGTCAGGGTAGGAAGGCTCTGCAGAGGGATCTGGACAGGCTGGATCGGTGGGCCGAGGCCAATTGTATGAGGTTCAACAAGGCCAAGTGCCGGGTCCTGCACTTGGGTCACAACAACCCCATGCAACGCTACAGGCTTGGGGACGAGTGGCTGGAAAGCTGCCTGGCGGAAAAGGACCTGGGGGTGTTGATTGACAGCCAGCTGAAGATGAGCCAGCAGTGTGCCCAGGTGGCCAAGAAGGCCAACGGCATCCTGGCCTGTATCAGAAATGGTGTGGCCAGCAGGAGTAGGGAGGTGATTGTGCCTCTGTACTCGGCACTGGTGAGGCTGCACCTCAAATACTGTGTTCGATTTTGGGCCCCTCACTACAAGAAGGACATTGAGGTGCTGGAGAGTGTCCAGAGAAGGGCGACGAAGCTGGTGAGGGGTCTGGAGCACAAGTCTGATGAGGAGCGTCTGAGGGAACTGGGGTTGTTCAGTCTGGAGAAGAGGAGGCTGAGGGGAGACCTTACTGCTCTCTACAATTACCTGAAAGGAGGTTGGAGAGAGGTGGGTGTTGGTCTCTTCTCCCAAGTAACAAGTGATAGGACAAGAGGAAGTGGCCTCAACTTGCGCCAGGGGAGGTTTAGATTGGATATTAGGAAAAATTTTTTCACTGAAAGGGTTGTCAGACATTGGAACAGGCTGCCCCGGGAGGTGGTTGAGTCACCATCCCTGTAGGTATTTAAAAGACGTGGGGATGAGGCGCTTAGGGACATGGTTTAGTGGTGGACTTGGCAGGGTTAGGTTTGCAGTTGGACTTGATGGTCTTAATGGTCTTTTCCAACCTAAATGATTCTATGATTCTATAATATATATATAAAAATAGTTTCAAATATGTATGTGTATATGTATACACATTTATATGTGCAGATATATATATGTGAATACGTACATATATGTATATTTATGTACGTGTATATATGTATGTGCATACACACACATAGATACAAATGTCTTTTTATATATGAATATACGCATGCACACACACACACGTTTAAACCATTTTGTTCTGTTCTGAATTTCCATAATGAGAAATCTGTTTCACAGTGTGTGAAAATGCTATATTTGGAGAAAACAGATTGCTGTAACTAAGCTAAATCATTAGGTCTATTTATTTATTTATTTATTTATGTATTTAGAGATACAGTCCTACTTCTATTGATTCTCTTTTGCCACTGACTTTATGTGTGACAACAGTGGACACTAAGGTCTCATTGAAGGTCCAAGGAAACTGATGAAAATCAATTGCAACATTTTGGTGTTTCATTAGATGTACACGAATGGACATGTCATTACTAAATAGACTGGATTACTAGAAGTAAATGAAAGTTACTTTAATACAAGGACAATCTTGATGTAAAAATAAATGGCTATAAATGGCTATAAACTGCAAATGAATTCAAATAGTCTGTAAAGCAAAAGGTTTCTATCCACTAAAAGGACATTTTGGAGCATCCAGTACATAGAAAAATTAGGATTATAAGTGGTTTTAGGATGGTGCTGGACAAAACTACTAAGGAGATTATATGATATTTTTCAAATAGTAACAGTAGACTGGATTTGGTGCCCTTGGTCTGTTTCTCAAAGTTTATCTGTAACTGCTGTTTCTTTTGTAATTCTTAGAGAGACACAAGTCTTCAAAATGTTCATCTCTATTTTTGGAGCTTTACAAAGGATGGTTGAGATTTCTTAAACTTCTGCCTTCAGACAGAGGTGGGAAGCAAGAACAGCTGTTCCAAACATTTATTCTAGTTAGAATAAAGTGATCAGAATTAACCAATGAGAAGGGATCCAGTAAATGATAGTTTTAGTGGCAGGTATTTTTCAGATTTGTTCTTGTATATATCAGAACAAACTGCCATTTTGAAATAAGCTAAGAAATATCATATAATTTTTCAATGTTTGTGGCTTTACTTAGTTTTTAAACAGATCTATTCACGTTATTAAGAACTGGTCATAGTTCAGCAGCGTAATTGACTTAGGAATTACACATAGATAGTATATCCCACTCATCTGAAATATTTGGTGCTTGAACTTGATAGTGCTAAACTGATGTTACTAAGTTCTTATGTGTTTAGCATTTGCCAGAATGCATTAGAACTAAACCACATTGCTATCATTCTCGTATTTTGCCTTCAGCAAAATAACATTTTTTTAGTTCAAGTATTATAACTATACTGGTTTGGACTAGCCACAATGCTTTTTTTTCAGCACTAGTAAACATTTGATAATGAACTTTCCAGGGCCAATAGATTTATGACTTAACTGTAATTCTCAACCTGAGAAGTCACAAAACCAAAGATTTTGATGGCTTTTGTTCATGTTTATTTGAATCACTTTCATCTAAAAGTTTAATTGCAAATCTTATGAGAACAGGCTGTCTTGAGCTTTCCAAGACTGTTCCTCAATCCAGTTTGGAATTTATTCAAAAATAGCTTTGTTTTCATTATTTCACAACTTTCAGTTCTCTTCCTGTGTCAGAACTTGATAATGCAGACCAAAGGTGTAAATGATAAAAGGTCAGAGAGTTTTATAGAAATTAAATTCCCATTTTAGGCAGCTGAGGTTTATTGTCTGAGTTTGAGGCAGTAGATGATGATGATGATGATGATGATGATGATGATGATGATGATTATTGTGGTGGTGGTGGTGGTGTTTTGTTGTTGTAGTTACTGCTATTGTTATTGTTATTATTATTAACATTATTATTCCTGCTTTAATTAAACCAGCGAATATTTGTAGGAATTGTCAAATAAATGTAAATACTGCTAAAATTTCGTCCTAGTGCATGTTCAGTTGTATTAGATTTCATTGAAATTACTTATCAGTGTCAATGTGTTGAAGCATGTCTTTTCTCAAAAAGGGTTTTCATAAATTCTGTTAATTTTTGTATTACTGATTAATGTGTGTGATACATGTTTGCATCAATTACTAGTTAAACTCCAATTTGTATCAGAACCATAACTTTTTGCACAAGGCTTCATTCCTTTGCTGTTCATTTTCTTATGGCATAACTGTAAACTCTAATGAGGATTTTATTAAGGGAATGTGTTCCCTCCCAAAGAGATTGACAAACACCTTAGTTTATTTCTGAACAAGGCTCTACTGTTTGACTACTAGCTTTATATCTGATATAATGGTTTATAACTATGGTACCTGACATTTATGATGTTTCCTAGTACATGTAGCTTTTTTATTAAATATATGCAGCTTGACAAATCTAGAGGCCATCCCACAGAGGGCTTCAAAACAGCAAATCTTATTGTCTATCTTCCATCTCTGTCTGGGCAAAACTCTCAGTCCACAAAGGTTTCAATGCCACCATTTACTACAAGTCACTGAGATATAAACAAATTGTTCAAATGAAGCATATGTGTCATTTAAGAGAACAAGAGAAGGGCAATCTGTCTTCATTCTCCTGCAAGAAGAAAAGGATCTTTTATTTTAAAAGGAATGCAAGGCATTAGAAATCACTTGCTATTTACTAGAGCTGTAGCTATAAAATATCACACGATGCTGAAAGCTAGGCTTTTTAAGTTATTTCAGTGGCAAACTCCGAGGTTAAAGTCTAGAGTAATTGCCCAAATAACACAACTAATAGCTACAATTCTTGAAACTAGGCACCTAGGTTGTAAACCAGCAAGGAAATTAAGAATAACCAATGTGGCTGAGACTAAGGCATTTCTGAAGGCTACTTACTAAGCAAGACATCACCCTCAGCTATCCAACATGATGTACTAAGAACAGAAATTTTTCTGAACTTCCGCTTCTCCTTTTAGCTTAAACATCTTCAGGTCAGGCCTTATGTGGGAAGTCTATTTCCCTTTAAAAAGCTATAGGAAAAAAATAGAAATAGTTCGAAGACCAGGTAGCAGTCCACAGATTTCTTTTGCTGCAGGGAATTGCCGGATGCATTCTTCTGGATCCCTAAGTCCTGCATCACTGGTTGTGTAGTGGCCCAGCTTCAACAAATCAGAAAAGGGTTCTTCCCAAAATTTCTATATACCTTTATTATCACCAAAGCTCAAATATTCTCAACAGCATGCCTGTTAGAACACTTTTCAGAAAATATCAGGATGGGTTTGAATTCCCTCAGATTGGAGAGAGAATTGAACTCAGATTTCTCACTTTTTAAGATTAATTTACTTACTACATTGCTATTATGCAAATGGGAGGAAGGTCACTATCACAGTGAAACAAAGTGAAAGCAATGGTTTGTGCCGAAACCTGTATTTGGAGGGACTCATAATGAACCATATTTCTTCATGGACGTGCAGATTTGGATATTTCTTTCCCTTGGCCCTGAACAGCAGTTGGACTTTAAGCAAGAGCTCCATAGCCCAGGATGCTTCTGTGCTGGCAAGAGTGGGTAGGAAGTGTGGAAAATGAATTGAAAAGTGTTTGATGAGCATGGAGTGCAGAGCTAGAGTATGGATTTTATGGGTTATGGTACTGATCTGAAGAGCATACCTTTTACTGAAACTCTGTCTTAGGTGTTGGATTAGGTCCTTTAGGTCCTTTCCTACAAAACTATCAGGTTATGCCAATAACTGCAGTTTAACTCTATAAACTATAGAATTTGACTTTATATCTGGCGATGAATTCTCTTCCTTACAGGTAAAATCAGACTACTTTAGTAGCCTTCAGTCATTGTATTAAAACAGTTTGATGAACTGAGACAATAAATCTTCTGTATTAGCGTATGTAAGTAAACATGTTGTTATATAGTCAAGAGGTCAGAACATACGGAGATTTGCATTGGACATACTGATTCCAGCATGACAAGAAGGGTGAAACACTACAAAGGCAACCTTGATGTTTCAGTAATTTACAGATCTTTGCTTTCACAATAGCTGAAATACAGCAATGGTATAAAATAATTTTTTATTATGCCAAGTTTTCTTAGAGAGAAGACAAGAGAACAGTAACAAAATATTGAAACTGAGAGAAATACTTGCATCTTTAAACACCTACCTAACTTAACAAACTTAAAGTCAAATGCTAATACTTGTGTGAAATGAGTTGCCTTTGGATACATAGAAAGATGCTACTAAGCAGGGCAAAGTTTGCAGTCAGAGATAATTTTTTACTAGAGAAGGTGTCATCACTGGGGGAAAAAAAAAGGTGAGAACGATTGCTCTAGATTTTATTTAATTATTGTATTCAATGGGATAGAAAGGCACTTGGTACCTGTGGAGCAGAAAGGAAAGATAACAAAGCCATTAGACTTGTCTTGTGGTACAGAAAGAGAGGGAGAAAAGACAAGGGAGAAGAAAGTATTTTTAAAAATTCAATGTGATTTTATTTTGCATTTGATCCTCTAAAATTTGCTCTTGGTCATTAACCACCATTCATAGCAGTGTGTGCTACACACTGTGGGAATTAGCTGAAATCACAGCCACTGATTTCAGTGGGCTTTGTTGGCACAATTATATAATTTTGTTGTCTGCATTATGGTAACTTCTTTCAGGAGGAAAGAAGGACACAGAAAATTTTGCAGAAAAGGTGCTCTGCACCACTTTGTTTTGGGAGCTCATAATTCCGCAGGATGACGAATGGCATTTCTCATTGTGGTACAGTAGTGAGTGACATGAAATGAAGTAAAACACACCAGACTGATATGACTATTTCTGTATCTAATTCCTTCCATTTTTTGGGGGGGTAATTCTGGTATCTTTTTCTAGCTGAATCATAAGGGTGCCTAAAGAAAGATGTCAGAGATGAACTTTTATTTTGGGAAAATTATTTATTTTCCCCATATCCTAATAAAACCAGCCATGTAAAAGAGATTGCAGCTGCTGCTCACCTTGTTCTCTTCAAAGGTTGGACTTAACCCAGGTCAAAATTTTGGCTTCATGAAGTCAGTGAGAAAACTCCCACTGACTTCCTTGAGGTCAGGAAGGGTAACATTAGATAATTGTCACTATGCTGTCTTCCCTATTGTCTCAGTAAAGTAGGTAAAAAATGGTTCTAACTCAGATTTACAGATGTACAGTTTTCAAGCCCAAAAAGTTCTTGAATGAAAGCTGAGACCCATGTTCTTTAAATGACTGTAGCATGTTTGGGATATAGTTAAGTTACAGGGTGTGTACAGCAGGGAAAAACACTATGTAGATTAAGAATTGTTTACCCAGCAAATCCTAGGCAGCAGTCCCCATTTTTAGAGTTATATGTGAGTGATACAGGATTTCTCAGAACAAACAAGATGAAAATCAAACTGTAGCAAGAAGACATGTAAACATGTATTATAAACATGTACCTATGTTGTGGTTTAACCCCAGCTGGCAATTAAGCACCACACAGCCACTCGCTCACTCTCCCGCAGTGGGATGGGGGAGAGAATCGGAGAAAAGGTAAAATTCATGGGTTGAGATAAAAACAGTTTAATAGAACAGAAAAAGAAGAAAATAATAATAATAATGATACAGGAATATACAGAACAAGCGATGCACAGTGCAATTGCTCACCACCTGCTGACCGATGCCCAGCCAGTTCCTGAGCAGCAGCCCCAACCCCTGTTTTGGTTCAGCATGACGTCATATGGTACGGAATATCCCTTTGGCCAGTTTGGGTCAGCCATCCTCTCTGTGTCCCCTCCCGGCTTCCTGTGCACATGGCAGGGCAGAATGAGAAGCTGAAAAGTCCTTGACTTAGTGTAAGCACTGCTCAGCAACAACTAAAACATCAGTGTGTTATCAACATTATTCTCATCCTAAATCCAAAACACAGTACTTTGCCAGCTACTAAGAAGAAAATTAACTCCATCCCAGCTGAAACCAGGACAACCTGTAAGTTGTAAGGATTTTTTTTTCTCGTTTATTTGGATGGATCAATTACCATTTACATTATAATTTACATTAAAATAGAATGGAGATTCTAACTGTGTTGGCTGTTGAAGCAGCTAGGGAATAACCAAGCAAAGAAGGAGGAAACAGAGACAAAGAAATATGCCTAAAAGTCATGGGGTGTCTAGGTCAGCATCATACGGACAGTCAGGGACAAAACAGAACCAGTGCTGAGGATTAAGCACGTTGTGTCCTTGAGCATATGGAGATGTTAACATGCAAAGAAACTGAAATCTTACACTACTGTACATTGACCTAGACATTACCTATGAAGTGGTGCCATTTTTCCAAAGCAAAACTATTAGCCTTTTTAATTCAAACAACATAGATTGTCTGAAGTTAAAATAAATGAGGTTTTAAATGTACTGGCAGGTATTTAGCAAGCAGTTTCTGACTGGGCAAATTTGAAATGATCAGAAAAGATACCTGATTTGACATTAATTTTAGGATTCCTGTTCCTGCTCATGTTGATGAATGATGGTTTTCAGCTACCCAGAGGTTTGGTCTCATAAGAAGACAGAGTTTTGGTGAAAAAAAAATCCAACAACCAAAAATCTTAATTTGAGCCATTGAAAGTATAGGATTATATTAAGTAGCCCTGAAGAGAAACAAAAGCAAAAGAAAGATCTTTTTATGTAGAAGATTGAAGTAAGAATATCCCCTTAGAAAAATGCAGTTTACATAGAAAAAAAGACAGCTAATTTCTCAAATAACAAGCAAGATAGAAAATGCAGAAATCAAATTTCTTAAAGGAATTGCTACAAGAAATCTATCTGGGCACTAGACCAGAGCAATTTGTGTGTGGTCATCTGAATGCAAAAACAATATGCAGTTCTAATTGAAGGAAGGGGATTTGGCCCACAGAGCCATTGTTTACCAGTCAAAAGAGAGATTTAAGAAAATATAGACTTGTCTTTATTCTGATTTGTAGTTTTGGAGTAAATCAAGGAGTGCTCTGTTTAGATTAGGTTTTGCTGAATGCCCCTGTTTACTTGAACTAAGTGCCGCTCAAGAAATAGAAGAAGACATAGACCAGACATTCTAAAATTTAAACAGCCTGATAACAGAAAACATACCGTATGCTAAGGGGAAGTGTCTGTTGATTTTGCTTTGCTTTTCATTCATTTACTAATTTAAACAGATTTTAAGCCACCTGCATAAATTTGAGCATATTTGACTAAGAGTTGGCCAAAGACCAGAATAGCAGCAGAAGCAGCTCAAGAGAGGGAAAGTCCTGTTGTAGAGCTAGCAATAAGATGAACTTTAGCAGTACAAATGAACCCATGAAGACCTGCAGACTAAGAAAAATGAAGTTCATGACACAGGAACTGCTTAATCAGGAATTATATGTAAGTGCTGTGCTAAATTAAAGCATAAGGCTTAGGGGGCAGATGCAGGCATCTACGAGTAAGGTAGCATCGTGCCCTGAAGAGTGTCAGCCTGGTCCCCAAATGAGCCAAAATCCTGAATGAAGCTCACTGACTCTCCAGTTGCTGCATAGAGAGAATTAGAAATATCAGGAAGATGACCCAAAACTTGCACTTAAGCAGAAAGGTATTTAGCACAGAGCGACATCTGTGCTCTTGCTTCATCTCTGGAAGATCCAGATCCAGGCTTCTCTCTCTGCTTAGCACACAGGGCCCCAAATCCTCTGATAGTTTACATGGTAAAGGCGATGTTTAGAACAGATTTCATCCTACCTGCTGAAAGTGAAAGATCAAAACGTAGCCAAAGCCATACAGCCTACGAGAAAGTGTGACTCTGTACTTGGTGTTTAAGGTGCTGAACTTAGTAGTTTAACTCAGTGCAAAACTTCTGTAGTTATGGTACTGAGCTGATCTGGGCTGCGATCCCAGATGTTGGGACTGCAGCCTGGAAGGAGACATGCATTCCACCCGCGCCCTGCGATAGCGCAAACATTAGCAGAGGGACTGTGTTTCTCTGAGGTTAATGCCTTACCACGGGAATACAATCTGTTTCCCATCTGCCTCTCCGACCTTTTCTCCCTCCACCAGTGAATCCTGGAGCAATTTCAGCAGTAGGCATGTGGAGTGTGCTTCCTTCCCTGAACCACAGAGTGATTAGGGCACTCTGCTGAGAGATATCGGTTTGAATCCCTATAAGCAGGTTAAAATATTATTACAGTCCTTTTTCATCCAAGTCCGGAAGTTGAAAGCCAAAAGTAACATCAAAGCAGTATCATTTCCTTCCTATGCTTAGCAAAGCTTTTAGTAACATGACGGGTATACAGTGCACATGCAGCCCTCAGTTTGATCTTGTTGACAGTATGGAAGATGTGTGCTAATTGTAGTGAATTCAGTTGTCTGTCACTCAAAATGACTTATTTTAAGTATGGTGGAAAAAAAATTGTCCCTCAATGATTCTTTGCCTTGCTTCTGTTCTGAATGGGTTGTATAGGAAATAATTTTGTTCAGTGTTGTCCCAGATTAGGAGACATAATCCTTTCTTCTTTTCTGGATGCACAATACCCTCCAGGCACTTTCCAACTCCTGCCCTGACCTCCTTAATCTTTGAAAGGTTTTTCTACTTGTACTGAACTCCCCGTGTTAATACTCTCCCTGCTGCAGCGCACCGGTGGAACGTACAGTCCTGTCCCAGATACAAATGTTTGGCACAGTGTTCCCAGCTTAGAATCGGCTGTTTATGACTTTCCTCAGCATCATGACAGCACTCTGTGATTAAGTAAGTTCAGATTTCTCTCTGTCCTACTTTAGTTTATGACATTTATGACATTTTAATTCACCTACTTGGCACCTCACCAAAATGAATCATCATTATTTTGTTTGAAGTTGTAGCTCTGGGAACATGCCAATAAACTCCTAAGAAAACAAAGCTACAATGGGATACAAATAATAGGCGAGAATCTTTCTACATGCGAAATGAAGGTAGAATCTAAGAGGAGTACAATGGTGGGCTGATACTGTGTCCATGTGCTGGGACAGAATTTTCATTTATTACCAACAAACTTAAGTGCAACAAGATTATTCTTAAGAGTTGTGTGAATTTGGTCACCCTGAAGGTAATTTGCTGTAAAATATGATTTAAATCAGTTCAGCTCTGTTCACAGACTGACTAAAATTTCCAAATAGTTTTGTATAGCAAAAGATGGTGAGAAGGAGAAAAGGGAAAGGAAGGGCTAGGAAAAGAAGAAAATCCGCTTTATTCTGTAAGTCAGACTTCAAAATGGTCTTAGTATTCCTAAACTTTTCTGAAAATATTTCCATGGATAGATGACAGCTTCTGTTTTCTCAGGAAGGTCTCTATTCACCATATTAGAGTGTATACAGCAGTGGGGCTGACAGAGTTTTTCTTTTTTTTTGTATTGAGTATTTAAATACTCAGTAGAACACAGAAATACGTAACATAATGATTTTGTTACTTGACAGTGGTTTGGACACTGATGCAGTGCGTAGGAATCTTCCTTCCTTTAGTTTAGGGAAATGTGTGTGTTTGTACAAAGTATAACTGTAGCAAAGGAAAACATTTTCAATCAATGAAAATTTTCCTGAAAAAACAAAAATGTTTCAGCGGAGGTTACTGTAGGAGAGTCATGAAGTGACCGTTCTTCAGCTATGTAACACACAGTATCACACATAGAAGAGGCTGCCCTGTAAATAAGCACCAGCTGCTATCTATTCTTTTACATTAATGATAAACTTTGTAAGGACAAAGTGTGACATCATCAGGTCCCAAAATCTTGTTATGCCAATTTTGTGCTGATTTCAGGTCAAGTTCCGTTTTATCTGAATGCAGTTCATTTGACTGGGCTCATAAGATCAATCTTTCACCACTTTTTTTCTAAAGCATTTGAGATTCAGCACTGAGAGGCAAAGGTAACAGCACAAGCACAATCTAGCAGTGAAAGGCTGAAAATTAGTGCATCTGGGCTCAGATTTTAAAGGTTTATGATTTTCAGACATTCCTCCCTTGGAAGTATTCCAAGGTAAGCATCTGAAAATTAGCTGTCACACTCCTGAAAGACCTGTCCCTGGTTTCTGCTTCCAAGCTTCATCTGACTGCTGTTAAAATTTAATTCGAAAACCTGGTCATTTGCTACTTCTCTTCTCCAATGCAAGTTGGAGTGGGCCAAAAAACCCTTAGAGAATTGCTATTTACAAAGTGTTTCTTTTACTATGGCAGTTTCTGTAGAAGTAAACTACCAAACTTAATAATTTATCTACTTTTAAAATTGTTATTAAAATTAGGCTGATATAAAAAATAGGTTTATTGTGAAACAGGAACACCTGCAGGAAGAGCCAAGAACAAAGAACTGCCGTAGCCAGGAAGCCTATTTGAAAGTCTTTACAAGTCTTGCAGTGTCTCAGGATAGAGAGGCAAAGCCTGTTTCACACTAAGACTATTTAAGATCTAGTCTCAGGATTCAGTTCCTGCCTTTCCTGCTCCACAGGCCAGTGATGGTCCAATCTGAATGTCAGAGTGATCCCCATGAAAGGAAACAGTACCAAGAGCATCCCCACCGCTGGCTGTACAGTCAGGCTGCCTTTTCTCCTCTTCCTCTTGAGCTGTTTCCTGCACAGCAGCACCTGCCAGCACTTTGGAGGGTGGGTGGCTGCTCGTGGCCCCTTCCTGGAAAGTTAAATAGGTCCTCCTAGAAAAGCTAAGAGACATTCCTGAATGTTAGTAAGAGACAAAAGACCACACCACCTATCTTACTGACTTCCTGGGCAAATGCTACAACCAATAGATCATTACAAGGACAAAAATAATTTTCTCTTGACATGTTCCTGGGCCAGTACTTCAGGGAAAATAAGAAAAAAAAAAAAAAAAAAAAAGGGAAAACAGCTGCCAGTAGGGAGAGTGCAGGGACAGGGGACAGAGACACCTCACTGTGGCTCTAGGATTTAAAAAATACTCATCTGCCTCCATGTTTTGTGTTTTAGCTTGCTCTGGGTAACTGCAAGACAGCATTAAGTTAGAAATCTCACAGTGCTCACTGTTTTGGCTCTCACAGCGTGGCACCAAAGTCTCCACACCCAGCACAGAGGGATTCTGGGCATCTAAAATGAGGTTTGTTACTCCATTTCAAGGGGCTGGAGTCCTGTCTGGGCTTGACCCTTAAATCTTTTTCATTCTTTTTTTCAAATAGAGTTTATAGAGGTAGAAATTTTGACCTGTCAAGAAGTAGATTCTGCAAAGCAAGAGAAAGTGATACAGCTGTCAACTTCAAGACAAATGACAGTGATTGTATCTTAGCAGGACATCTGTGACTAATTTCTGGCATCACAGGTGCACAGAAGGCAGGGGCAAGTAAGGCAGTTTAGTAGGGAAAGGACCTGTAGCAGTCTCTCCATAGGGATTTCCAAGGTTAACTGATTAGGGACAGGAAAAATTACATGGACTGTAATGATAGTTGGTTTTAATATCAAAATAAAAAAATGCTTAGTAAAATACAGGAAGGAACAAAGAAAGGAAGGAAGGAAGGGAGGAAGGAAGTCAGGAAGGAGGGAGGGAAGGAAGGAAGAAAAAAAAATTAAACTATAAATTAAAAGTATTTTTATCTTTAAACAACCAAATTGTTTCCTAGTTTAAAGTGTTTTTAAAAGGCAAAGAGGTATTTTCAGTGAAAATATTTTCTTCCATTATAATAGCCAGTAGGAAAACATTGAGCAGCTGTAACAGCGATAGTGTAATACACCCTGTAGCAAGCAAAATACGTACTTGAACATCGGACAGCGAGTGCAGCCTGACCCGGTTCAGCAGGGGACACCTATATGAACTAAGGTCAAAACTCCTCTTCCATGATTTTACAACAGGTTAGGACTGTCTTCAAGAGCAAGTCTGCCTGTCTGCTTGTAACCTGGAATAAGCTGATTAAATTTGCTCTGTAAATGGAAGGATGTTGAACAGCTGTGTCTGATCTTTGGTCTGATTCAAGCCCAACAAAGCAAGTGTCAAGGAGCTACTCAAACCTAACTCTGCCAGTGGGACAGTGAAGAAAGCATCATGTCTGGCTGCCTCTGATTTCTCAAGCAGGGACCCACTGATATTTGGGGGTAACGTTGGGAGAGTCTTTGGACTGACTCACGTTTTTGGTTCTGTGGGACCTTAATGATTCTGCTATAATGCTTCTAGGCCCACCAATGCATGTTTTCTTCAGTGACAAAACCTTCATAATATTAATAGAAAAAAGTGAGAAATCAGATGCTAATACTTGCTGTATTCTGGAATCTTGAATGATAAATTTCAGATTTCATTATCTGAAATATATGCTGAATAAGAAGAGGTTTACTAGGTAAAATGTCTTGCTTAAATGATAGATTTAAAACAGATAAATGCTGAAATATGTATTTTGTCATATGATTTTAAAATTCTTTACATTGACTTTGTTAAAAGATGGTACAATTTTGTTCATATGGGCATTTAAAATTAAAATATTTAATATTATTAATTTACAATACTGAAAGTTTAGTCAATGGTTTTGTAAAAAGAATTCTCAAGGCAACAAAGCCCAAAAATTTTTTAAAAAGGCAGTTTCAGCAGTATTCTTTTGGTTGCCTGCTGCATTGGTTTATTTATTTTTCTGTAATCACTAAATTTGCTTGGAAGAGTGAAAATGCTTATTTATAAATAATTTTCTTAAGCACTCCTCAGTATGTCTCCCATATCCCTAAGCATGAATTAGAAACAGATTTCATATGCAATATGACCATAGTGACTAGTAAAAATAATTACAATTGTCATTGTTACTTCTTTTGGTTGTTTACTGGCTAGAAAAAACAAATAATCAAAACCTAAATTAATTCCATTAGCTTATATTATGCCCAGAAAACTGGATTGCCATTGAGGGGAAGGGATTCAAGAAAGCTCTATCTCATAGTCCCAGAAAAGAGATTTGTTTATAGGTTTCCTTGTAATGGCCATTTCGGTAGATTAATCTTTTCCAAAATATGACAGCTTTATCACAGAAGCAGCATGTGTCTAAATAGGGGGGTTAATAAGGAGTAGGTATTCTACTTTAACTTCTATCCATAGACAAACTCTAGATCATAATCCTGCAATAAAATTCATACAGCCTGACTCAATTTCATGCTTATGAATTTAACCAGCATTATCACTTTCAGTTGTAAAAACATCATATTCCTCTTCTAAAAATCATGATTAGCCCATTAGTCAATAAATGCATACAAAAAACCACAACTAAAAAACCCAAAACACCCTTCTGAAATACTTTTATTTATCTACAGGTTTTAAATTCTATTTTTATATTTTCCTGCTTTTCACAATCAGGAAAAATTGAAAGATTTTTTTAAAAAATTAAATTGAAGAAGTCATCTTAATTTAATCAGTTGTTTCAAAAAGTTGAGGCACCAATAAAAATATCTTGAGTGATCTTAAACATAGAATGGTTATTTTCATTGCCATATGCAAATCTAAGCATCAAAAGAGCAAATTATAAAACAGAGAAATAGGGATTCAATTTTTTGAGCTTGAAAATGAAAAAAGAATGTCACAGGCATTAACATCTTTGCTTTGTCTTCAGTGAAAATTTTATTAGTTCACTGTGATTTTAGTATATGTTTCTTCTTGCATACAGAAAGCTCCTTTTCTTGGATCTTCTTTTTGGTGCTTTCCTATTGCCTGATTTGAGGGGTCTGTGGTTGAGGTGAATATTGATTCTTGCTCCTTGACTGGCTGAGCTTCTCTGATTCAGTCAGAAAACAGGTAAAAACCATTTTTTTACTCTTGGTAGTAGATGTTCTGGTTGCAATATTGATTTTTCAGAGATGGATGAATGCCATAGAAAAATAGTTGTTTTACAGAGGGGATTCAAGGAGCTCTAGAGATGGTATTTAGGCAGATGATCTCTGAGTAACATTTCCCCCGAGGTGTGGGTTGGTCCAGGAAAGAATTTGCTTTCCTGATAATAAGCCTTTGGACATTTTCCCAGGTAGTGGAACTAATTCATATGATACATTTGTATGCTGTTACAATCAAATTTTGATATAGTAACTAAAAAAAAATGTGTTTTAAAGTTCCACTCCTAAGCCTGCAGTTAATTTCATTATCCTTTCTGCTGTGGCACGTAGAATCTCTTATCTCTAGGGTGATTTTTTCATTGAAAAAGTATTTGAAAATATTGTTTGCTATAAACTAACAAACAGAAAATAAACAGTGTGATTTTAAATTTAATCTTCAGGTACTTTTGAAAGAAACTAAAAACAAATGCATCTCTAATATGGTATTTTCCTTATTTACATTGGAAACAGCTTTAGCTGGATGAGGTCTGCCAGTGATGTACATACGAGAAAGTGATATTTCCGTGCGTATGGATCACGTTATACTAAACAATAAATATGACTGTGAAGATTAGACTAGCAGCTTTATAAATGTACAGAAGAGGTAATAGACTCACTAGCAGTGATCTGCTTGTGCTTATTCTATTTTCCTGCTGGAGGAGAAAAATAAAGGAGAAAAAAAAATCTTCTACCTGTACAGAATTGATAAATACAGCACTCACTGCATAAGCACATACTCAGTTACCTCTTGACCTGGGTAGGCTGCTGGTCATAAACCACATATTTAGTGGTCTAATAATTTCTTGGTCTTCTTCCTGAATTATAGGTTAACATATCATGATTTTGGCCTGTGGACTGTATGCTATTTGCTTTCACTGTTGCCTCACTCTTCTTTCTCTGTGCTGCTTCAGTGGTCCACGTTTCAAAAGCATACTCTCCTCTGCTCCATTATTTTTCTCCAGTATGTCTCAAAAAATAGTTCTAATTCAAATTGTCTTGTAAAAACATATTTACGTACATAATATTCAGTTTTTATATCAGTAGTCCAGAGGAAAAATTGTTTTCACAGTTTGTAAAAAATGAATAAAGTGTGGTTGTGAAATGTCAACATAAATTCTTAGGGTTGCAACATGAATTCTGGACCAGCATGGCAAAAATAAAAAAAAGGATACATTTAAATCACTTTATATGGCTCCTTCATCTTCAAATCTTGGTGAAATAGAGGTAAGAAGGAGAAGAGAATAGAGGCATTCAGGAGATACACACAAAGAAGTTAAAAAAGAAAATTAATACCTGACAAAAATGAAAGACAGAAAGTAAAGCCTGAAATTAATGTTTGGTCACTCCTCCATTTCCATCAAGCTTACGCTAGTGGTGTTTTTTCTTGTTCCTGCCAAACCTGATTTTGTATTTGGACATTAAAATAAGTGGTGTAAGCTCAGCTCTGAATTTATATAGGCCACAAATTTCGAATTAGTATTCAGCCTATCCTGATACTTGTGTTTCTTGACATTTGAAAGAATGGACCTTGAAAACCAATTGCTTGAACTGGAGCTTTCTTAATTTGGCTGTCAGAACTGTGCTGGGTTGACCCTGGCTGGACTCCAGGTGCCCACCAAAGCTGCTCTATCAGTCCCCTTCCTCAGATGGACAGAGGAGAGAAAATGTAATGACAGGCTCATGGGTCAAGATAAGGACAGGGACATCACTCACCATTACCGTCACAGGCAAAACAGACTCGACTTGGGGAAATTAGTTTAATTTCTTACCAATCAAAATCAGAGTAGGATGATGAGAAATACAACCAAATCTTAGAACCACCTTCCCCCCACCCATCCCTTCTTCCCGGGCTCAACTTCACTCCCAATTTTTTTTTACCTCCTGCCCCCCAGCAGCACAGGGGGATGGGGAATGGGGGTTGTGGTCAGTTCATCACACGTGGTTTCTGTTGCTCCTTCCTCCTCACGCTCTTCCCCTGCTCCAGCGTGGGGTCCCTCCCATCGGAGACAGTTCTCCACAAACTTCTCCAATGTGGGTCCTTCCCACGGGCTACAGTTCTTCGTGAAGTGCTCCAACATGGGTCCTTTCCACAGGGTGCAGTCTTTCAGGAAGAGACTGCTCCAGCGTGGGTCCCCCACGGCATCCCAAGTCCTGCCAGCAAACCTGTTCCAGCGTGGGCTCCTCTCTCCACAGGTACTGTCAGGAGCCTGCTCCAGCATGGGCTTCCCACGGGGTCACAGCCTCATTTGGGCATCCACCTGCTCTGGTGTGGGGTCCTCCATGGGCTGCAGGTGGATATCTGCTCCACCGTGGACCTCCACGGGCTGCAGGGGCACAGCCTGCCTCACCATGGTCTTCACCACGGGCTGCAGGGGAATCTCTGCTCCGGCGCCTGGAGCACCTCCTCCCCCTCCTTCTTCACTGACCTTGGTGTCTGCAGAGCTGTTTCTCTCACATATTCTCCTCGATTCTCCGGCTGCTGTTGTGCAGGGCTTTTTTCCCTTTCTTAACTCTGTTATCCCAGAGGCGCTACCACTGTTGCTGATGGCCTCAGCCTTGGCCAGTAGCGGGTCTATCTTGGAGCAGACTGGCATTGGCTCTATCAGACATAGGGGAAGCTTCTAGCAGCTTCTCACAGAACCCTGTAGGCCCCCTGCTACCATAACCTTGCCATGCAAACCCAATACAAGAACAAAAATTAGTCTTATTCAAGCTACGGAGCATTACTAAAGCTCTACTTTAAACTTCACATTTGCCTAAATTAGTGCAGTTAAGGAGTGTGGTTGTACTTAGTGCAGTTAGGGAGAAGGCACTACAAAGCAGAAGTTCTCTCCTCTAAGGTCAGTGAGAGTTGAATCAGCCCATATGCAACATAAAGCAATACTCAGCTGTTGGGACTGGGGTTTTTTTGCTTCATCATATGATTTAATGAATCAGCTATAAAAATTTGCATATTCCTCTTCCCTTTTGTTGACCACCAATTGCTTCTGACATGCACTTGATAAATATAGCAGAAAGTGTTGGCATATTGTAAACCAGATCAGGGCCAGTTGAGATAACGAACATTCCCTATATTGTGAATTCCAGTTGTATGGAGCAACCACTTTAGGGGTTGAGGGGTTATTCCTCACTGTCCAAATGATGGATGGAAGACACCAAACTGGTGAAGTGTCTTTGTACAATGACTGAAGGAGAGCATGGCAAATAAATGAGTATTTTGTATTTAATACCCTCTCCATTAAAAAATAGAAAAAAGAAAAAAGAAAAAAAGAAATGTAGCTTTGACATTTAGGGAGGTGGAAGTCAATGCTCATATCAGCTTAATTTCTTTCGGTAGTAAGTTTCGACGATAGCTTAATGGCTTAATTAATGTTGTCTGTCATTGTGGGTTGCAGTTGTTTAAAAGCATCCAGATTAATTTACATAGACAGGTTTTATTATGGTTAGAAATTGAAATAAATGGTTCCAATGCTCTGAACATAAAAGTAACGACAGGTAGTAGGGAGAAGGTGATGAGTGAAAAAGACAAAAAAGAAAGTCAGGAAATAAGTGCCCCATAGAGAAAGACACACAGATCAGAAAAGTGAAGGGAAGAACCAGATGATGGTAGCAAGGGCTGGAATTGAACGAATGAGCCTAAGCAATGGGATTTGTTAGTCGGTTGCTGCTGATTATTTGCTTTTGAAAACAGAATGAGATTTTGTACTAAAATCAGCTAGTTTAAGATTTAGCCCAGAGACTAGAGCCGGTTGTGGTCCAAATTAAGACAAGCTGTAGAGCAAAAGGGCAAGTGTGAAAGCTGGTAACAGAACAATTAAGGCAACTTGTTTATAGAAGTATAATTGGCACAGGAAAAAAAAATCAACAGCACAGTTAACAGGAAGCTGTGTTACTTTTCTTCAGTTTAAGGAAATAAAAAACAAACCCCAGTTATGTTTGTATGTTTTTATGGATCCATATTCCAATAGTTATGTATTCCCAGGGCAGCCTTCAGGCAAAGTGAAAGCAGGCAATTTCTTAGACAGGTAGAGGTGGGAAAAGCAAGGCTTTATGTTTCCCTGTTTCTGGGAGAAAAGGCTGTCTGGGAATATCCCACCTATGAGGAAAAAGTTGTGGGTAAAGTGAAGGCAACCTGTTTTCTTCTCAGCACCCTTATCCTGAGTACTGAAGCTAGAGCTATGCTGGTATAGCTATGGCTGTGTTATCGTAACAGATTTGGTTGCTTCCCTTCAGCTCTGACAAGAAAGGAAGAGGCAAAGGCAAGCACTGACTTAGCCGGGCACACGGGCAGCACGAGCTCAGCTGCTTGTTACTGCAGCCAACACCTTCTCTTGGTCATTTCGCCAAGCCACAAAATTGAATGTTAATGTCATAAGGATTAAAACAAAGTCCTGTGGGACAGTAGTACATTTTTACTGATGCTGGTGAGAAACACTGAGCCAGGACTGTATCTTACAGTTAAAATTTTATGTTACTGCTGTCAGTGGAAACAATAATGAAAACATCATCATTGCTGAAGTTTCATTGAGGGAAGTACTTGAATTTTGTTTTTTTTCCTCCAAATGCTAATAATAACAAAATGTCACAACACAGTTGCCAAATGTATATCTTTTAAAAAGCCAGCAGGAAGTGGGCTCAGAAATAAATTGCTATGATGTGATTTAAAAAAAAAATAATTCCACCCAACTGGTGCAGAAGAGAGAAAAAAAATGTGTGTCAAGATCTGTGTAAGACTGCTTTGGCAAATAAGGAAAAGTTCTGGATTCATTTTTCCCCTGAATGGATAAAGAAGCTGCATTCCATTTCAGAGACCCACCCTTTTGAGTTATTCAGTATATATCTGATCTTTTCTGCTCTATATAAATATAGTGAAACTAGATAATGGAGGCATATACTTTCATTTCTTATTGACTCTACCTCAAGAAGACCATTATCCAAGTTTTAATAAGTGAAGATGACTGGTCTTTGCCTGGGAAGCAATCAAGCCTTCCAGTGTTTCCAATTCTGTGAGATCCTTCTTTATATGTTTCTATTGTGGGTTCTTTGTTATGTCTGATTTATTTTTTCATCAAAGATATAAGAAGGGAGATAAGAGTTTATATCTGAAAGCAGAGTTTATAGGGAACATTGCAGGGAACAAAGCCAGTAAAAATTCTAATTAGCCAACTAAAACTAAAAGGATTTCTTCTTTCTGGATACAAAAGACCTGAGAGAAGACTGTTTTACTAAAACACAGGTATCAATAATATTATTAAAAGAATAACATTCAAGAGTTTTTATTGAATACTTGCTATATATTATAAAAATAAATATAATAATACAGAAGAACTAAGACATTAGAAGAAATTAGTTAGCAAAACAATGATCAAGCAAAGGACACATCTTTCTGGGCCAGCAAATAACATCAAGGACTGTGATGTCATATTGTTTTTAACCAGAAATCAAAGAGTTTGCCCGTCTCCCACCAACCACCTACACACACATATATATACCTGCTACAGGCTTTCACACAAATCTACTCCTCTGAGGTGCACTGTCCTCCCAGTGAGGGCTGATGCCCACTCCCTGTTTGCTGTCTGACTCTACATCCAGAAGAGTTTTGAACCTTGGGTTTTATTTTCAGAATTTTTGGAGGACACCAACAGAGTCTGAGAGACAACTTTTCCTAAGATGCGGCATATTCTTTGTGTAATCAAAGCCTGAAGAAAAAATGTCCAAATTCTGTGGCAAGAAATGGAACAGCCTTGGTTGTTTTCTGGTGAGTTCTAGTTGGTTTTGACAGTTCCTCTACTAATAAATCACATGGGTGAATGACTTCTTGCTCTGAGACCAATTGTCATGACACAGACTGTGTTTATGTGCTAAACTCTTATTACCAAAGCCATGGTGGCTTCATCAAAACTGCCTTTTGGGCATGGGCATTGGTACGAATTAATCTCCAAAACTTGCCCTTAAGGAGTAAGTCATCATGCTAGTTGGTCCAGGCAAAAAACAAGTCAGGGATAATGCTAGTAAGTCAGTAATACAGATGATGACACAACTGAGCTGTGCTTTCATGCTAAAATAATTCTACTAGATGAAGTCAGGATCATCTTTCTTTTCATTGGGTTTAGTGATGAAAATCACCAGAATAGGCATCCTAGATGCAGAGAAGATGCCTTTTCTGGTGGCTGAAGGTCGTCCTGCTGACAATGACTTGGGTATGGGCATAGAAGTGATAAAGCACCAATTGATTTTATTTTTTCTAACTTTTAACAGTTAATTTTCTGGCACAACCACAGTCTTAATAACTTCTTATGCCCTGGGTCTCAGTTTCTTTTGATAATGCTCCTTTAAAGGGAGCATTAGTTAATGGGGGATAATTCTGTTTTTAAAAGATTGATCACTACACTGAATAAGGCTAATGAGCTGGATTTACTAAAGAGCAAACAAACAAATAAAACCAACCAAAGTACAGCTTTTCTGCCCTCCAGCAGTCTTTTATTTACTTATGTTTTATTTACCTATGTTTTATTTACCTATGTACCTTTTGTCAACCAAGATTACTTAGAGTGATGACTGAACCTATACAGATATGTACTGCGGCCTCAGCTGGGGTAAGAATGCAAAAATTAGATGCATGCCCTGGCACTTATCTGAGCTATGGAAAACCTCTTTTTCAAGTTCAACTGGATTGGGACAACTTTTTGATATTATTTTTAATACTGCCTCATTTCTGATTGGGCTAGACCTGTTTTCTTAGGACACCAAACAATGAGAAAGTAGAAAGAAGAGCACAGAAACAGTCAAGGCAGTGGTCAGTGAAAGGAAAGTGTGCTGTGCGTTCCCCAATTTCACAAGAAAAAACCTGTGAAGAACTCTGTGAAACGGGTATAGCTGGTCAGGGAAGTGGATGTAAGCTCAGTTCTGAATGTTACCTTTAAAAAGCAATTTTACATTGTGCTTCTACTGCACGTAACACAACACAAATTACTCTCCCAGCAAATAATGCCCAAGCTGTAATAATATTGCACAGGCTTTTGAAAAAGAGCTTCCTGAGGAGAGCAGTGCAGAGCAGAAAGTTACATTTTGTTTTAACTTGGTGGAAAAATTCCAGATTCATATGACAGTAAGCTGGAACAGAATTTTGGCCAGACATTCTCAGAAACTGTAGGACACAAAATACTGCCTTTTAATGGAAAAAAGAAGTAACATTTTTATCCTAATGTAAGGAAATAAACAGGGATGAATTAGCACCCCAAGAAGGTAACATTAGTTACTACCATCCCACCCAGGGACCCAAGGTCTGCACAGATATTTCTCCACACCCCTGTTCAATAATGCCAGCTTTTCTTGGGTGAACTAATGGAGCAGCTGTGCAAGCACAAAAGGCCAAAAAGTATGGGTTAAAAAAAATCCAAGAAACCCAAAGACCCTCTCAAGACCCCAAACAAACTTTACATTCGACCCAGCCTGGAGAGCCAGCAGACGGAGAGCCAGCACATTACAGGAGAAAGGGAAGATGCAATGACACAGAAGGAATGTGGAAACTTGAAAATAGACTTGGCACCGCGTGAACAGCTGAAATTGACGACCAAATGATGGATGGGTAATATACAGTGACACTGAACAGAGAAAATTATTTCCCTGGGGAGCAGGCCTTTTTGGGTAAACCATCAGGATATTTGCCTGTAATCTATTTTTGCATGTGATTCTGCAATTAATCATTTCATCCTGAGGCATCTGCACCAATTTGTAAGGCCTTTTCATGCAAGTGTAGGGCTTTCTATGTAGATTTCATATAACTGTCTTGCGATTTTTCTTCTCCTGATGTTGACACCACATTAAGAGCTGTCTTGCTTATTACATAGAGGTGAACAAAGAATGTCTTGCAGGTTTCAGCTTCTGTATCTTTAAAATGATCTGTTCTTACAAAGCAAAACCATAGCCTATATATTAAAAGTTTTTAAAAAGTTGTTTTCTTGTTTACGTGGACTGTATAACCAGAAGAGGACAGGAGGGTCTAGAAAGAAAAGATTTTCCAATCAGACATTGCTTCCCTAAATATTTTGAAGTCCAAATCTATAATTAAAATGCAGAAACTTTTGAAAACTGTGCTTGCATGTAACACCTGAATTTCCAACCTTTTCACAGAGTCTTTCACAAGACATAAGCTTTGAAGGTAGTTTTGGACATGATTATTCACTCCAAAGCATTAACTTTTTGTGTTGGAGGAACTGTCTTTTCGAAAGTGAAACTGCATAGGCATAAAAGTGTATGGTGAATCCTTTATGAGACAAATATTTTTGTGGAAAGCACAGAGAACCTGCATTATGGCCAGTTCAGTGTGGAGAAGCACTCCAAAGGAAGATGCTGAGTATCTATGCACAGAAAAACATTTTTATCTAGAGTTATCTGTTTCCATTGAAGGGTATTTTGGAGCAAATACTGCCATTTAGAAAAGAAATTAAGAGATTTTATTGGTCTCTTGGATGCAATACATTTATCTCCCCTATAAATTAGATTTAATATTAACTTGGTAAATCAAAAAATATGTTAAACACATAAAATATCTGTCTGTACTAGGCCTTTTAAACCACATCAAGGATAGAGCTCAAATTATAGTAGCTGCCATAAAAAAAAACTTTAGTGTAGAGATTCAGCAATTATACCCTTCTCAGAGACAGGAAGATAATATATCAGATACTCTTGGGTGGTATTGCTGAGAACTGCTGACTTTGTAATGGTGATTGTTGTGTGTGCAGAGATGTAGTGGAGTACAATTAGAAATGCTGTGCAGAATGTAAGAAGACGGAGAAGAAGCTGACAGCCAGGCAGGACATTCTGGCCACCAGATCTGTTATCCTGAGGAATTACTTAGTGATGCCTGAAAATCTGTTGTACCCCCTTGCTGTATTCTGTTATGCATTTGATTGTAGTCTCCTGGAGTCATGTATTGCAAGTTATCTGATGTACCATGCTGTTAATCCAGACTCAGACTTCTTAATAATTCTGCTGCAAGAAGAAATACTGTTACTAATGCAGACCAAAGGGGTACCACCTCATTTCAATGATGCTGCATGAATGTTGCCTGGGGCAGAGTCGGTGTCCTACCTGCAAACACCTAGTAGATACAGCTTTACTGGGACTCTGACACTGGAAGAACTCAGGCTCCTGGCCCCAAAGGAGGGGAGGAGATGGACTACTGCTGTTAGCTAGACAGGGACCCCATCATGCCCCTGCTCCAGCCATGCTCTGGGCTCACTGATGGAAGCGCATTTTAGCAAAACTTCTCATGAGAGGAATGGACTCAACCCGTAGCTGGGTCAGTGGCATAATTTATGGAAGCTAATGGAGGTGCAATCCATAAGAGCTACTTTTCTGTATATTACATAGTTTAATGTTAGCAGGCAAGGTGCAGAGGAACCCAAAACTACATATGAATTCAAAATGATTAGGTATACAATGATATTTTTATTATTAAACACAAAGATATAGTCTACAGCAACGTATTGGAGCACTGTTACACGAATGCCCTTTTTTATGCCTTTATAGGTGTCCACTGTTTCTTAAATGAACTTTTGGCCCCATATTATACAGTTGCTCTTCCATAGTCATATAAGGTTATATAAAAGGCTAGCTGGATTATCCAACCTATTTTCTTGGCAATATGGATTTGTTTTAGAAAGTTGTTTACTGTGTTGAGTCTCGTTTAAAGACAATAGGGCTTTCATCATTTCTCATAGCTATAAATTGGTCACTTAATACATTTAATCTTTGTCTCTGTCAAAAAGGCAAATCCATGTTTTTTTCTGGTTCCTGACTTAGTAGATTTATTGCATGCTCTTACACCCAGTTCTCATATGGGACTTGTAGTGACTTGATGGTTAATCATCTGTCTTCCTCCTCCATCATACCCATACACTCATTTGAAAATCCTTAACTTCAAGACTTGAGAGCATGTATATAAAACTATATGTACACAGCTGCAGAGATCAACAGCAGTAGCCATACACTCGGGCCAGCAATGGAGAGAAGGGGAGTAAAATCTTTTTTCTCTTTATCCATGAGACTGTAGCAGCTTAGCCTTCTGATGATTTGTTCAACCTCTGTTGATGAAAACTAGTTTTTATGTACCTATAAGAGAAAGGAAGAAAAATAGAAGTCCACATGGGCTGTGTGAATCCAAGAGGATAATTTTTCCTTAGGCTTTACTACAGCAGCTGTTTTTTTTGCGCTGGAACTTTTACGCATGCTGATTTGTGGCCTTACAAGTTGGGCATCACAACTTTTCTAATCTGACTGCAAAGATGCTGATGAGACACAAGTTTCTGATTGCAAACAGTATTAGGCTTGTCTTTGAAAGACCAGATAATAAAACTATAAAGTTTTTTCTTGTCTATATAACAAAGGCCTGATTTATTACTTTATCTATTTCCTGTTACCAATTTTCATCAGTATAAACAAAATAAAAATTAAACATAATTATTATCTGCAAAACACTTAGGGATTGTCAGAATGTTTGCTGTTATGAGGAGTATTTCCAGCCACTATTTCTAGACCCTACCCTAAGTGTTGAGCAACATATAGTTGCTGATATGAAACCCCCCCATGCATTAATGTAGCAATTCTGATATATTGCAAACAGACATAACTTTCTGCATGGGTCTGTGAAAAAAGATTAGATTAGATTAGATTAGGAGATATTTGGAGGCCAGGTTTCCAGCTCAAACCTTTATGCCCCCTTGAGAGAGGGAGAGGTCATTACTCAGAAGCAGTGCTTGTAACCACATGAAGTTTTTTATGTCACAAGCTTTTAGTTAATATGAAGTCATGAGGAAAAAATGTGTATTCAGTTTGCTTGGCTTTCTCCAAATTACTACAGAGAGCAGCAGGTGCTGCATGTAACATGCACAAAATCAGTCATATGGCTGAATCCAAGCAGCAGATTGCAGAGTCGAGGAACACAGTGATCAGGACCCATTGCTCTCCATTTGTTAGCCAGTATAGAAGTGCATAAAGGTTTCTAGCACTGATTTTTTAACTTTAACCTTTTCAATAGCCAGAACAACAGCATACCATCCCTGATGATGCTTCTAATGTCCTAGGTGCTGGGTAACAGGTCTGTGGTCTCCCTTCTTGGCCTGTGCAGTCTCAGCCATGCTAACCAAGATGCTGGTTAGCAGCCTCTCAGTACCACATGCAGTGATTGAAGCTTCAGCACTGTATGTTCCCCAAAGGGCATGTTCGCTCTGGCATATGTTGAAAGGCAGCCTACTCTGCATATTTGTTTTGCAATCTATTCATTAATGGGTCTTTTTCTGATCATGGTGTATGGAGGGCTTGTAGACAATGAGCCACCCTTTCACGGAAGGTGGACTATGGACATGAGCTTATTCCTCATGATCCTTTGACTCTCTTGTCTACACTGGTATCAATTTGAACCAAATTATTCCTCCACAAGTTTTTCTTTCCAAGATTCTGAGGATATTAAAATTCAGAGTCTTGAAAAAGTGAATTATTAATGTATTTCCTTAAGCAGAAAAAAGTCATTCAGAAACATGCTGGACTTCTTGTGGCCTCTATGGAAAGCATAAAGGTCAAGCTATTGCTCACAAAAGATGTATTTTCATAATAGTCTGGCTTCAGCAGCAAAGCAAGTTTAAAATAGTTCTTTATTCAGGCTGGAGTTATTTTTAATCTGGTTCATTTAAGTAATCCAAGTTGCAGCACAGCCATACAAACAGTTGCATCAGTTGGATCAACTGGAAGGGTGTGATATGAAAATGGGAACAAGCATCTGGAGGTAGAAAAGAGAGGGGCTTTCATTGATTTTGTCTCCAAAGCCATCATGAAACAATAACCAGAGATTATTTAAGTGGATCCCTATTTACCTAAAATGAGCAAGACAGACGTGTTCCAACTAAGTACACAAGAGCTCCAATAGTTTCTTCAAAGAAAGTGCCTGTTTCCCAAACTGTAAAGCAGTTATAATTCAGGCTTTTGGAAATTACTCTTGAGCAGATTTGACCACACTGAATGATCTGATTATAGGGCTGTCCTACAACTCTGATTTACATAGTGCTACTTCCACACAGAGAGGTGCTTGTTGCCTTGAGATCAATGCTCAAACGGACAAATATTCAGAGAGGAGACAATAGCTAACATTACAATAGTAAAAAATTTTGTTTCGCAAAGATAGTGGTGTTATATGGGTCTTCTTTGCACTTCAGATACTCAACAGAGTACAGACATCTGCATCATCAGTAGAGCTGTGAACCTAAAGGAACTACTTGGAATCTCTCAGTTTTCAACAATTTCCTTGGACAAGAACACAAAGGAAATGGCAAAGGGAAAATTGTAACAGAGCATGAAAGCAGATGAGGAAATAGGAACCTGTGTGACCTACACGGGAAAAATTATGTGGAAAACTATTTTTTTCTCTTGAAAGAGAATAAGAATCTAGGGCAATTGTTTACATGGGGGCTCTGTGTACCACAAGTGTTTTTCTTCTGGATAAAACATATTGAAGAACCTCAATTTACCTGCTAATATAACTTGTAATTTCAGCTGTGGACACATGTAGTGTGCTCCAGAGACACCCAAGGAAATCAAGTCAGTAGGGCAGAAGGCACAGAGCACCACACTGGGCATCCCAGAACAGTGTCAGCTTAGTCCCAGAATAATAGTACCACATGAGAGCAATGCTTTTCCTGAATTAATAAATGATGACTCTTGTTATCGTAGAAACAGTGTCACATGTATGTTACTCCTTGTTTGAGAGCTGCCATAATCATTTCTGGGTTACTTTCTTTGTAAAACTCTACTTTATGTTGTAAATACTTATATGAATTATAAGAATAAAGGAAATCCTGTAAAATATCAAGACCTGAGTACTGAAAAAAAATTATGGCATGTTAAAAAGTCCATATAATTTTCAACCTATTTTATGCATTACTTACGACGTTACGATGTTGATTCAGAATTGCTTAGTTTTCCTCCACAACAGTCATCTTGTTTTCAGCACAGGAATTACTATTTTTCTTTTTAAATAAATGTGAAAAATTTGCCAGAGAATAGACTGAGATAAACATGAGGGGGAAAAAAAAGCTCACTTAAGCTTTTTCACATTTCAAAGTACTAAACTTGCATTTAGGTGAATAAGTAATAATTACAAAATTATCTTTTTCCAGCTTTAAAAATACAAGGGAATAGTAAAAAAATTTCTGAAGATCTGACAAAGGAGATGTGAGAGAAATGTAAATGAAAAAATAAATGAAACAGATCATTTTATAGTGTTAATGATGTGTAGCTATGAAATCCTAGTTTGAATCATCAGCACTACAACATATTTTTCCTGCTTAGCCCCTGGTGAAATATTTAAAAACATTTTACTGGTATAAATGTGAGTCAGTCATTTCTGTGAAGTCTTGAGTACTGTTACAGCAACAGCTGAACATTCTTTCTGGGTTCCCAAGAAGGAGTTTCAAGCAAATGCTTTATAATCCTGAAGAGTTTTCAAAAAAAGAAAAAAAGAAAAAGGTCAGCAAAACAAACTAATCTCATGCAATTAAACCCATTTCTCCGTGTATTGCTCCTTCACTGGCACAGTTGGTTTAGGTTACATTTGCTAACAGTCCTTCTATTTGAGATCTGTATGCGGAAGGCATTGGGTACTCCGCTCTGTTCACTAGCTGCCAAAGTCTATAGGCTCACTGACATCAGTAGGAAGATGTTCGATGATTTAAGTGGGTTTTGGAAAGTGTCGCATGTTTCTGATCTTTTTAATGTAGGAAAAAATTGTACCACTTCATTCAAGCCAGAGGTAACAGGAGGGTGGATATATGGTAAATGACGTGACTGAATTTTTTAATATAGACCAGGATAAAGAAATATACGAATTATTTCAAATATTTACAATTCAGTTATTGGGATCAAGTGATAGACACCCTTAAAGTTGAAAATAAACAAATTTATGAAGTCATGAATCTCAGAAGTCTTAGGGCTGTCATTTCTCTCACTATATCTCTTTGGGGAGCGCTTTGGGGCTTGGTCAAATGCCATTATGAACTGGCTGTCCCACTTCTGATACACTTTGTCTGCATAGGGTGTCTGTTGGGGAGGGAATAAAGAATATAACTTGGTGGTGGTAGTGCCGAAGCAAAGCTGTTCAGAGATAACTATGCCGTGATAGTGAGCAGCCTGTTCACTATTACAGCGCTGCTATCCCTGTGCACTCCACACACAAATGTAATCCAGAACATGTACGAACCAAACTACCTAGAACTGCATTAGCTGGCATTTTGTGCTTTTATGGCATATTTTTACTGGCTGTGTGAGAACAGATGCTCCCTGGTCTAGCACACAGCACCCCAGTTAATCCTTCAAAATGTTTTGAACAAATCTGAACCAGCAGAATGGGTTTATACTGGATCAGTGCTTTGTGGCATGTGGCCACGGAGTTTTGGATCTGATAGAAAAAGCCCCGAAGCCAAATTCTGTGTCTTGTTGAACCATAGCCCAGGTAAACATGAAAATAATTTTTGTTCCATGATACCAGTTACTGCCATGCTGAATGGTTTACAAATGGGACATATGTGGTCTCGGTAATATAGACACATAGAATTTTTCTTTAAAACAGGGTCAAATTATTGCACAAGAAAAATTGACTTTTTTCCCCCTCTTTTTTTCTTTCTATTTAGGTGACTGGGGAATAGTGCTAACCTCATGCTTCTTGTTTTATGCCCCATACTTATATTCATTCAGTGCCATTGCCTGTATCTGTTCTTCATGGGCAAAATTCCAGAGGGAATGAAGCACTTTTTTTCTCCCTGTTCCTTTCCTCAACCCTGAATACTGGGCCTAGGAAAAGAAACTGCCCAGAAAGCCAACCAAACCTGAGTCCTTATCCACAGTGGGATGCTGCTCATACTGCTTTACTTGTTCCTAAAAACAGACTACGTCTTACTTGTAAAAAGTGATGTTATGATAGAGGAACAAATAGAAACTGTAGTACTCTCTCCAGCACTCACTGCTCTTCTGAGTGAACATAACTGACTCAGGATTTCAATCTAAATGTATCCTGAAATAATAATGCATTATTACAGTCATGTTATACAACTGGTAGCATCAAGAAAAATGATTCTTATATTTTTTCCTTCAAGAAACTCACGGACTCAGGAGTCTTTTAAAGGAGAATACATTGATAAGATAAATCTGTACATGAGACAAACAAGTTAAACATGGAATGAGACATAATAAAACCATCAAGTCTATTGTTTATATCCTAAATTAATCTTATTTTAGCAGCAACTGAGAACCTCAGTACACCAAGGTAGGTTGATGAATACCAAGAGACAAATGAAGATTTCTGTGACACGGAAGTAGTACTAGTGCTTCAATTATAGAATGCCTGGTTTCTTACCAGCACAAGAAAGCACAGATTTTTTCCTCAAATCTTTTCTTCTTAATCTCCAATTCACTGGAGGCAGCAATTCAGTGGGGCCTGATCAAGTTCCACTGTAGTCAGTAGAAAAGACTCTGACTGGGATTGGGATCAAGTCCTTACTAACGCTAGAGGGTGGGGTTAAAAATGTAAAAAGCTATCGTTTCCAGATCTGACTACTTAAGACCAGATGTGCAAGGCAGGAAACCATATGATAAAATTCAAACAATAAATAAAAAAGGAGTTGCCCTTGTTTAGAAGCATTTTCCACTAGTGGAGATTTTCTAACCATGACTACATACTGCAGGATTCAGTATTAAGTCATTGAGTGGCTGAACCTCTATCCAGCAAAGCCTACTGAATCTTTGGGGAGTCAGGATTAGCTGAATGAACAAATGTAAGAAATCACTTCATGTCCAGCTGAAGCTAACAAAGATTTTAATGCTGAACTTTCTTCTGGTTTTCATTTTCTTCATTTTGAGTTACTTATCTTATTTGAATCTCCTGTTGCAGGATCCTTTTAACTGTTGTAGTGTGTTTCCAGTTAATAAAAGTAGGCATTGTTTGAAACAAGACATATTCCTTGAAACCAGCTTTTCTTTGCCTTTCCTTCTCTCCTTCCTTGCCTCTCTTCCCCTTCCTTTCTTCTTCAGAATCACAGAATCACAGAATCACTAAGGTTGGAAAAGACCTGTAAGATCATCAAGTCCAACCAATAAAAAAAAAACCACAAACAAACAAACAAAAAAAACAAAAAAAAAGAAAACAAAAAACCAACAACAACAACAACAAAAAAAAACCAAAAAAAAACCCCACACCACACAACAACAACAAACCACAACACACCAAAAACCAACCCACCCAACACCACACAGCACCATGTCCATCAAGCTACATCCCACAATGCCACATCCACACGCTCCTTGAATACCTCCAGGAGGGTGACTCTACCACCTCCCTGGGCAGCCTATTCCAATGTTTCACTACTCTCTCGGTAAAGAACTTTTTCCTAATATCCAGCCTGAACCTCCCCTGGCGCAACTTGAGGCCATTTCCTCTAGTCCTGTCACTAGTCACTTGGGAGAAGAGACCAACACCCACCTCTCTGCAACCCCCCTTCAGGTAGTTGTAGAGAGCGATAAGGTCTCCCCTCAGCCTCCTCTTCTCCAGGCTAAACAACCCCAGCTCCCTCAGCCGCTCCTCATAAGACTCATAAGTCTTCTCCTCCTTTTCCTCCCTTCCCCCCTTCCTTTGCTCCCTCTCTTCTTCTAACCCTTCCATGTAAAAACCACCACCAACAACAAAAATAAAACCCAAAAGAAAAACAAAAAATCCACCCCAAACCAAACCCAAGAGGTCTGCATATGACAGTCTTACATAGCACAGCAATTCCCACATCATGGTGGTTACTGAAATGAGCACACTGTGGGCCCCTTCTCTCTTTTCCACCTTGTATAATAAGGGTTGCCTGTCTAAAATGGGTTGGAAATATTGTAATTCTGATTTGCAGCTTTTTTTGCAATCACTTTTGCAATTTTTTCCACTGAGACAAGTGTCTAAAGGAACTGGAAGGCAAATCTGCAATTTTTTAACTTCACGTACACTTCACGTGTATGAAGGGAAATTGTGATTCTGTGACTTTTGAGGTCATTTACCATTGCAAAACATCCAATCACATGTGCAATGCTGGGAGAGAGAGGGAGTTATGAGGTTCCTCATAACTGGATCAGTCCCCAGAACCTAATAAAATATTTGGGCAGCATTTTCAGGGTAAAGGGCCCTGCGCTAACATGTCTTTAAGACTGAAAGTTTTCACAACTGTGAGTAATTGGATTAGTGTCTGGAAGCAGCCACCATGAAGAAGGTGCCTGAATAGGAGCTGAAGTTAGAGTCTTAGACATACTTAATACTCCAAATTTACCAGTCACTACTTTCCTATTTATTATCGCTGTACAAGAATGTAAGGTTTTATACATTAGCACAAAGGTGGACATTGTCCTGTTTTCTTTTCCATTCATTTCTCTGTCAAGAAGGAAATAACCTGCACCTGGAATGCAAACCTCTCCTCCTACTCAAAGAGCAGTTAGACAGAACAAAACACAACTGTTATAAATCCCAAGGCAGATGCTGTGAAAGCTTCTCTCTCCCTTGCCACTAGTTTCATGTTTATTGCTATAATTAAAAGATCTATATACTGTCACAATAGTAAGTGAAGGATAAGGTTAGACGCTATTTTTTTTCCTGTCCACAGAGGAACATGTTATAGAAACATGACTTTCCCAACAAGAAAATCAGCCAATTGTATTGTGCCTAAAAAGGTAGGTTTAAAAAGAAAGAAAAGTAGCAACATTCTTAAATAATGTATGGAACTTATATAGTACAGAAGGCAGAAGATGAGTTTCTAGGCTGTAGTTCAAAACCACTGCAGAATCTGTATGCACGGGAGGAATCGACTGTTCAAGTTGATGGAGGTCAGCGTGTTCCAGCTGAGGTCATTCTGATTAGTTTGGGCAGCTACCTAGCCAGCTGGTAAACAGATGCTTTCTTATAAGTTGATGGTTTAGAATAAATTAGGCCAAATGCTTTGATTGTGGTTGATGCAAGAAATCTGATAAATACAGCCTTGTGTTTTCTTTATTTGGAAATTTTAGGCAGCAAAAATATACTATTATACTTAATAATAAGTAAGTTGACAACATATAATAATCATGAACTGAAAATGTGCAAAAGATTTGTCTGAGCTACACCACCCCACGATCGCTACTGTAGTCATTTTTGTGGGTCTTTGTAAGAACCCTGTGGCAAAAGTGCCCTTTTTGATTTCTACTGCAGTAATTCCCTGAGGCAGGTCCTGGGGGCACTCCTTCCCATCAGGTGT
This sequence comes from Gavia stellata, assembly GCF_030936135.1. NCBI lineage: Eukaryota > Metazoa > Chordata > Aves > Gaviiformes > Gaviidae > Gavia > Gavia stellata. The sequence goes on along the minus strand of NC_082597.1, from coordinate 12,147,955 downwards.
TATGTGTATCTGACTATGAGACAGACACACTTTTGCAATTTTTGCAAGGAAATCACAATGTCTGCTGTAAAAGCTTCCTTTTGCCTTTCTGGAAAGATGGGATGGGCTCATATCGCTCAGAATCAGTCCTAACATTTAGTTCAGAAAGTGCTTAACTCCACGTACCAAACTCTGTTTCCGGAAGATGGTGAAGCTGTACACGTCTGGAATTTCCCTAGTGATTGATGGGCAGCAATTCTTATTCTTTTTCATTCCCTTTCTCCTTCCCCTGTTTGGGGGTGGGGGGAAGTTGAGGGAGGAGGCTGAGGGAGAGTGTTTGGGCTTTTTGTTTTGTTTCGTTTTTTCATGGACCTTATTCAGGCTTGGCCTTAATTAGATTGTCTCAGAAAATTTACAGTCCCTGACACTCACCAGTCGTTGGCTGTTAAGCAAACACAGCCACGGATACACTGAGTTGGATTCTCCTGTCGCTTCTTATATTCCCACCTTCTCCACTCACCTAGAGGCATATCACAGATTCACACCAGTGCAAATAAGATCCATCTGTTGGCTTCACAGACACACACGGGTTGTTTCTCTTGTTAAATGATACCTTTGTGAATTGTCATTTCTGTAGGCATCTGGTCCCAAAGTAATGAAAGCAGGGGCTGTAGTGGTAGGGAGGGACAGGACGGGGACAGAAGAAGGGGTCTGTACAAGTACCGTGGGTCTGCAGAGTGAAACTGCCTGTCGGTAGAAGTCTCAGATCTGCCCAAATTTGCAGTGAGCAGGAGTGATGCAGTTGCTCAGTTTTAAGCTCATGAAAAGATACCAAAGGTGAAGATTAATGCTGGGTTTCTTTAAGTCACAACTACCAGCATCCTATGAAACACAAACTGTGGAGCACGTAAGCATGTGCCGATAATAGATGCAGCTAGTAACTTATAGGTGCTGCTAGCACATATAGCCAGCATGCTTCACAATTTTGTTACAACCTTTGGCATATGCATATGTCATCTACAGCATAAAAACATCAGCGTATAATGTATGCAGATGCATATGCCTGGGCTAAAGCACAAGTTAAATGCTGAAATGAATGTGAAAGCCTACTTCATTTCATCACTTTTGGAACCACAATACAGAATAAAATTTAACTGCTTGATCACCTGTCAGCAGATATTTTTATGCCATAGGTAATGTAAGGAAATTTTGTATCAAATTTTGTCACAGAAACGTGAAGCATGTTGTGTGTAAGTTAACAGGACCTAGACATTGCTTCACAACACTGCTAACCTGGATATGACATGGTGCAAAAACTGCAATTATCTAGTAGAAAGGAGACACCTGTAGTAAGGGAAACTTTTTCCTAAAACTTTACATTAACATGTATATTTAGAGAATGGAGAAGAAGCAGTTAACAGAAATGTTATAAACTATGGAGAAATTCATTGCAACTGAGAAATGACTGGAAATTGAAAGCACTCTCTTAGGCTTTAGTCAGCAGATGTCCTGCCATTTGGGTTCAGCACTGTTCAAGCTCTCAAATCAAAATCACATGAGGGCCTTTGGGAAGCAGAGTTTGCAGACTGTTTCCCCCTGCGATCTGTCAGAAGTTTTCCATTAAGAAATACCACCCTGGACTGGATCTTGTTAAGATCATGATTCTGATCTCAGCCCTTCCCTCTCTCTCTAATAAATGACCTTTCATAAGGATTTCTTCACTACCGACTGACTGTTCTTTTCTTCCTCCAGATAATTTTTTATCATCAGTATCAATTTTTTTTCTGCCTCTTCCACCAAAACAGACTTTAAAGATGTAACTTCCCTAGACAATTCACAGCTTTCAGGAACCAGAATGAGATTTAGCTTCAAGAAAACTTTTTGCCCTCCACACTCCAGCCCCAAACCTGTGGGTTTTTCATTTACCAGGAGCTGTGCTTCCAAAGACCTGCCTTCAGCCTCTGGGCATCCCCTCGGGGGGTGCCTCTTCAATGCAGCCACAAAGCTTCCCCCTCAAAGCTGCCAATGATGCTTCGGAGCCTGTGGCCTGGGGACATGCTGGCATCACTCCTAAAGCCATGCCCCGCGATTCAGCTGGTTATGCAGTCGCCAGAGGACTGATGCAGTTCTGCCTCTTGACTTTCTGCCTTTTGGGAACAACTCAGGCACAACACATGTCTTTCACCGGTATCTGCTTTCCCAGTAAAAAGGCCAGAAATTGGGCAACGCTTGCTTTTTGACTCTTCATGTGATGGTAACAGCTGGGAGCCATACGCACAGAGGAACCGAATATGGAGCCTGACTTCGGCACAGCCTTTGCTGGAGGAAGCTACATCCCCATTTTACTTCCTGACCTCATGTATCTCATCTGAATGACTGGGAGATTGTTAGACCAAGAGCATATATAAGATTTGGGTTCATGAGTGACAGAAGAGTGATTAACTCTGCCATGAAAGTGTATCATACTGCCAGGAAGCATGAGGAAAGGCTTAAACAGTCAGCGTATGAGACTTGTCAGTCTCCCTTACAGTCCTATCTGAGCCCCAGAGCTGCAAAGGCAGCAGGGACTCTGTGCTGCACCACCGCTCTGGGAGCCTCACCCCCTGGGCTAAGGGCAAAAGTTCCCGTGATTTGACCTACATGAATGAGGTCCAGGGGCTGGAATGCACTGGATTTAAGGATTCTAACTGCTTTTTAAATGCTCCTTCTTTTTCCTTGATAGTAGTTGTATCCTTTTGGATTACACTTTGTCACGCCCAAGAATGGTTTCTGAACACATCCTGAACCATGGGTAAAGATGGTTTTTTTCATTCTTTCCACATTGCCAGTCTTTCTCACATAGACCTACCACAATGTGTACTGCACTGTGTAATCAAGCATTGAAAAGAAGACAAGCGTAACACAGCTCAGCTTTGTGGTTCACCACATACATGGCAACGCTGACTCTGAATCATCGTGCCAAAGCAAACCCTGGTCTCAACCCCCGGTTTAGTATGATATGTGAGTTTTATCTAAGTGGGTCTAACAATTGATATGCTGAGATCTGCAGTGCCTAAATTAAAGTATTTATATCAAGAAATCAATAAGCCTCAACCAATTACTTCAAACAAAGCTCAGGATGAGGGATAATCTCAGGACAGTAAACTAACAGAGACTGATGGAATCAAAGCAACCATCTAAACCAGTGGTGCTTAGATTGCTTCTGCTGGTTGTTCATTTTGGAGTGCTTTGTTACCTGAAAGCTTCAGAGATACCCCTGAATCCTTAACCTGAATGGGAAAAATTGTGTGTCTCCACAGTTGCATTCTGATCTTGTTCTGGTTTAGATTATGTTTATTATTAAAAAATCCCTCATGCTTTATATTATTTTCATATGTTGTTTATGAAGGTTAACAGCTGATTATTATCTGTGATACAATGCAAGCAATGTATTGCAAATGGTTATGAGCACATCTGTAGAAGATACAGAAAGTTACAACATACCTATTGATCTGCTTGATGTTGTGGCAATTGACTGTGGCATTTATTAAAGCAGGTATCATTACTTACCAGGAAAAAATACATCACAGAGAGTGGACAAAGGGCAAAGAAACTGCTGCAGTTTCAAGGCCAGTACATGAACTTTCCTGCCATCTTTCCTTATGTAGTGCAGCCTGGTTTAACTTTTTGAATGGGCCTGATGCTCTGCCCACAGTCATGCCTACCCCACAATTTTCTGCCTGTTTTGCTGATGTTTGCCAGGGTAATCTCTGTGCTCTAACGTGCAGTGGCTGTAAAGGTGAGATGTAAGGCTAAATGTCTCTTGGGTCGTATTCACATATAATGCCACTGAATAGAAGAGTGTTTCACATTAAGATCAGCTGCCACATAAGGTTTCCAGAGCTTGACTTCTGGGAGATGGAGCGGTCTCAGCTGCACACAATATGTGGTCCAAATACAGCTCCCTACTCAGCTTCCTTTCATGTTAGAAGGACCTTGGACCTGAAAGCCCTGGAAAATAGCTCATTCATGTCTTAACTAATAGTTTAGTAAGAGGTCAGAGTATGGCCCTCTCAGCCTCCATGTTGAGAAGCAAAGCAGAGAAAGTAATTTGTTGCTTCCTCAACTATGAGCCCACTGAATCTTTAAGGAAAATGGACCTATTCATGGTAGAGACTGAGTCTATAATTTGATAGGAGATGAATTTTTTATGCTAGAATATATGAGAAAGGAAACTAGTTAAAATAAGATCCAGGTATTCCAATAAGGAAAGAATTAATTAAAGATTTTAACAGAGCTGATGATTTCTAAATCTGGATTGAATTATTACCTCCAGTATATGTCAGCCAATGAGAATTTTTTTTTTTTTATCATAGCTGATATATATTGTCCTCAATTGCCTACCAAATACTGATAGAAATTGTCTGTATAAAGAAGGCAGTGCATACAGCTTTTTGCTTTCTCATTTGGAATTTATAGACAAAGTAGAGCTCCGCAATAAAATGTAAATAGAGCTATAAATATATGCATAATCTTTGGTAAGGCAAATGAGGTCCACTGAATGTCCTGCACTTTTCAAAACTTCCCAAAAACCTTGTTATCCTCAGGGTAAAATAAACTTTAGCCATCAATATAACAATTACAGATGCAATAGATACATAACACTTTTACTAGTTAAAGTACAGTTTTAGAAAGTCCATTTTCCAGGAGAGTTTTACATACAGGAAAACGTAAGAACCCGCCTTCTTATTTTAAATTCTCATTTTGCATGTGTGTATTTTTTTTCCTCAGTTTCTGATGGCTTCCCAATTTTCACCTGTTGGTAAAAATTAACAAAACACTAAAAGAGATAATCTAATCTTGCTGCTCAATTGGATAGAGTCTATAGCTTTGACTCTCAAATTATGTTTGGCTGTAAAAGTATATGCAAGCCCTGAATGAGTAACGTAATATTTCAGGACCAGCGTTCCTTACATATCTTTCTTTCCACCTTTCCTCCTTGGTTGCAATAAGGCTTGTAAGTAGTTTGTCCAGGCTGCTTTGGATTATTAGAGCCACCTATAAAAAGACGAGTGATCAAGCTGTGTGGCCTAGAACAAAGGTATACCATGTAGAATATTAAGGATTATTCTGTTCATTTTATTCATGTGTGTGGTCCTGCATATTTCTTGCCCATTGTTTACATTATACAGAATATTTTTTCTGGTTACTCAGAATATGATATAGGTATATTACCTCTTTCCTATTTAACTTAGCAAGCTTTGTTTTCAACCGTAAAGTTTTCACTATTGAAGTTTAGGATCAAACTAGGAATAGGTGAATGGGTGTTTCTAGTGGAAGAACCATTTAGTTTAAAATAATTGAGGGGAATGATTTGTGGTAAACATTTGTGTATTTATATGTGGACTTGTAATGGGCGCTGATTACCCCAAGGAAAGGTTTTCATGAAGTTTTATTCAGGAAAGTCTGCATGTTTCAGTACTAGCAGAAGGAATAAACTGACACATTTAATCTATTTCAGTTAAATAAGCATTCTTGCATCTCTTTTAATCTAAATATTCTGTTCCATTTTACACGCATATAGTTTCCCATGAAAAAAGTGACTCCATGAGTTCTTCATTGTAGCAGTATTGCTAGTGATTGAAAATAAAAGAACAGAGGCATTCCATCTGCCTACCTGTCTGTCTGTGGACGTATGTATGTATGTATGTATATATCCTCACTTTCAAGCCTGTCTATTCCCATACTTTTAAGCCTTTTATCAGATAGTTTCCCATCAAAAAAAAGGTGGGGGGTGTGTTGAGTTGGGCTTCTTTTGCTTTAATTTTATGTTTGGTCAGCTTCTACTACATGACTTTGGCTTCTTGTTGTTTCTACTCTTTCTTCCTCCCACAAATGTTGATATTTATTCCCAGATAGGACCCCTGTGCCCCTATTACCTCAGTTTTTGACACTCTCTATTGTTACAGGAGGTATAAATATATTTTGTCATAGAGTAATTGCCTTATTCTCCTTAGAAAACAGACTTCACACAATGTCAGGTTGTTTTCATGTTAACTTCATTTCAGCTTAGCCTTGCTCTTTGAGGAAAACAATTCATTGTCCACATCTGTTAGATGCCTCTAGATCCTTATTAATACCATTGCGTTGCATCTCTTCACCACCTTAAAGCTCTTAGCTGTTAAAAGAGTCTTTCTGAGGCTTTAATATTCCTTACAGTCTTCTGCCTTAGTCCTCTATTCAAATTATGTCCTGTGCCAAAAAAAAATCCTATCATCTGCTTCAGGTGTACTCCTGGCAAGCCGTAAGGCTCTTCTGCACTGAACTGATTGAAAGCAAATTACCTTATACATGGCCTTGTAGCACACAAACCTGAGGCCAAATCTGGCAAGGTGAGAAGAGCTGCAGGGTCTCCTCATTGCAGAGTAGTGTAATGAACACAGCGTGTTCTTATTTTGGCAATGTCCTTGCACCCACCCTGTGGATATCTGGCCCTTGCCTATTCCTTCAATGGCACCTCAGTAGGAATCTTCTCCCATGAAGTAAGTTCATTCCAGGATCACGGCTTGTCTCAGCCTCATAGCGAAAGACTGTCACACTGAGAACTTAAAGACCTTAGCAACAAGATCCCACCCTTTTTAGCACTGAAAATGCATTTAAAACAGACCAGATATGTTCTCAAATGTAAATATGAGTGAGGAATAAAAGCTTGTTTGATTCTTGATACAGACATTCATTTTTAATTGAGACTAGTGTTTTGTTCTAATTAAGAAGCTGTAATACTGTCATAATTTGTTTGGGCTATGGTGGTTTTCTCTATTTGACAGGATCATTTATAATAACTAAATTAAATAATTTCCAAATTAAATGGCCATAAGAGGGGAAGAAGAGTGTTAATATTTTTTCTGAAAGAAAGACTGAGATGAACCATGGCATTACCCTGCTTCTACAACAGTATAGCTGTTTCAGTTTTCAAACTTCTATTCCTTCCTTCCCTCATGGTTTAAAATATAGTGTGAAAGAAATAGAAATGAAAAGAAAATGGGAAAGGATATATTGCTCTGAGTATTCTGTGCAAAAAGAGTAACAGCAAAATACAAGGCCGTTTATTTTATCTATTTGTTTATTTCAAGCTATTTAGAAATATGTTGTTCCGCCAAAACCCTGAGAGCACATACAAAACCTTTTGTAATAAATCTTGGGAATTAAAGCCAACTTCCATATACTGCGGAGAAAATAAATCTTTTGTGAAAGACCTTACAGGAACAGCCATTGTACAATATCTGTTCTCAGGTGTGTATACTGCCTCCAAGGTAATTAGTAGAAGGAACATGTGCATCCCTTCTTCTATCTCACCAGATCGCCATAGAGAATTATGAATCATCAGGATTAAAGAACAAAGTCTAAAACCTATCACAATCCCCCGAATACCTGCTGGTGCAACCTAGGATATTGTCTAGTTTCAGGTTGGTTCCTGGAAATCTAATTTTGCTCTAAATTGTTTACAGAGGTGAATTATGTGCATATACATGGGTATAACATGAAACAATGGCTCTTACATCCGTTTCTCGCACATACCCATCCCAGGATATTCTTTTTCAGGTTTCTCTGACCCTAGAACTTCTCTTCAAGCAAATGGGCAAAAAAGATGGGGAACAAGAGGAGTCTCAACTCCATCTCAAAGACACTCGCTAGCAAAATGGAGCCAATGACTAAAAGTGCTGTAATTTCCTGTTAATGCAGTTCAGAGCAGGACTGATACAGCAAGTTTATTTCTCTAAGGCAAAATAAGCACATAGGCCACCATTAGTGCAGTGCAATGTGTGCATTACCCAGTGTCAAAGACTTCACCTCAAGCCATGGGGAAACTATTGAGCACTGACCTAACTCCATTGAGCATTAGCCTGGAAGAGAGTGTGTTTGCTCACAGTGGCAAAAGTTTTGGCTGTTAGTTTTAACTTACCTCTTGAGCCCATTTAATTTATTTCTATTTCAATCCAGAATTGTATTTTTACAGGGAAATGAATACGGGTCTTTTGTAAAGCAGTAGGTTTCTTGAATAGGCCTTCTCATTTTTAAATATTGGGAAAGAAATAAGACTTCCGTGGTCTCCAGACAAATGAGACTTAGAGGTTGTAAGTCTTTGACTTCCAAGTTGACCTTTCGTTATTGCTGAGTTGCTGTCAGCCATGCAAGACTTGACAGAACAAAAGTGGGATTAGATTTCAGAGACATTAACCACCATACTCTGTGGTGCAAACTCTTTAGTGCATGACCTGAGAAGTAATTCTAGCTTACTGCCACACATGGCAATATGTAGATCCTAAAATCAAGCTCATTAAAATATTTAAATAAACAAGACAGAGGAGAGGAAAAAGTGGAGACAAATGAGCAGCAGCTGACAGAAGCTGGGCTTGGCACCTACGTCCCCTTCAGAAACTGATTATATGGATGTTTCCATCTCTTAAAAAGGGCTTTACTATAAAACAGTCAAACACCAAAAAAATGAAATGAAGTGAAGGAAATTAGTATGTATGCTTAGAAAGTAAAAAAACTTCAATGACTATGACTTGGGCTGTGGTTAAAACAGACATGCTCTGTAGAGATTTCATCTACTTTAATTTCCTGTTCTACCTGGGTGTGATCTGTCCCTGAGTTCTTCTGCAATGCCAGATCTGAAATCCAACAAGATTTCTCATTCTCCTTTAAGCACTGATTGAAATGTTTTGAAATTAAGCAAAAGCTTAACAGGTTGTAGGGCTCGGTTAGAAGAAATCAGAATTTTTCTTTGGTCTGGAAATCCATAGGCTGCAGGTGTGATTCCAGGCCTCCATGTTCTCATTCATCAGTCCTATTGAAGCAAAGACACAGAAATACAAAGACATGGGAAAAAAATGAAAAAAAAAAAAAAGAAACAGTAGGCAAAGAAGAAAAGTCTAATAAGTTTTTTCCTAAAAGCTCTACAAGAAGGAGATAGACCCAAGAAAATATCTAAATTTCTCCCTAATCTCTGGGAGATCTGGGTATAGTTGTGAAAGCCTTTACATTTAAGAAATGAGGTCTAGGTTTCAAACCTGAATTTCTTATTTTGGACATATATCTAGTCAGACGTCTATATTTGATTTTTGCCTTGGATGAAAATGTAGCTTAGCTGATCCAGTAATAGTATTCTCTCCTTTTCCACTTCAACAATGGAAACATCTTATTGCTCTGTCTTTTTGCTGTATGAAACTCAGTATCAGAAAGTCTGCTTTTCCAAAGAATTAAATAGCCTCTCATAGAAGATTAAGGCAATTTTGAAGCTTCGAGTAATTGATTGAAAGAGCTGAAGCCACACGCCGCTAAGTACAGAACTGGTGCGAGTTCATACTGCTGCTTCAAATTTGTTCAAAATATTTTGATAGGGTAATTTTGTCCTGGCAGACTCAGGATCAGATCAAGTATCATCTGTTCTCCTGCAGCTACACAAAAACAGCCCAAGCACCATATGGTGTGCTCTGGCACAGCACGCATGCCACAACTGAAACACGATCACACATTCACACCAAACCTAGATCAGATTTCTGTTCCTTTAGTGCATAGATCAAGTATCAATGAATATGGAACCACTAGCTGTTTGCCATGGTTTTAAAAGAAAGACCCCACTATCAGTCCCAAGTGTTGGGCTTAATGCTGGGACACGCTGCGTCCTCCTCTCCTATCTAATATAACTGGGGTTGTCACTTGGGCTGCTGGTGAGCAGAGGAGTAGCAGACTCACTAAGGGACACACTGTTAGGAAGGGCTTAACTAAGGGACATCTCAGCTGTGACCACAGTTACACATCTGCCACCGTGAAAAGCATACCCACTTTCTGGGCCTTCAGTTAAGCAAGATCTTTCAGTTGCTGTTGCAAGGCTATTATTTGCACAGATGTATGCACACACGCACAGGACACTGGTGTTTTCTTAGAACTTTCTGGCCAATGTCCAATTAATCTTTAACTGCAAAATCTTTCCTCAGAAAATGTATTTAGGTCCTATGTAAGTAAGATTCATAAAGCGTTAAATAAATAGTGCATAATGATGCTCACAGTATTAAGCTAAAATATTTTCTTTTGGTTCTTTCTATATCTCCTGTTCCACTTCCACATACACAAAAAAGCATCTATATATTTCTATCTGCAATTTCATTCGGTTCATAAATGGAGAATAAAGAAAAAAGGATAAACAGATTTTAGATCTCTATAATAAACCAGGCTTCTCCAACACTTTATATCTGGTATAACTTTGGGAAAGGAAAAAAAAAAAGAAAAAAAAAGAAAAAAAGGTTGGGGACCTTTGTTGTCAGTTTCAAACTTTTAAAACTTTTTTTTTTTCCTGGAAAACACCCCAGGGTTTTTCTTGAGAATGCTAACAAAGGAAAAGAGTAAAAGATGAATTTTAAATGTGTCAAAACATTCTGTTTTGTGAAAACCAAATGTTTTGTTTCAATTTCCAGCTTTTAAAAGCACCTTGAATTTCTAAGAAACTGAAAGGGAAGTCCTAGATAGAAAACTATTTCAAATGGATCCATCTTTAAAATATCGAAACATCAATTTTTTTCTTAACAAGATGAATACGTGTTTTCAAAGCAATTCTGTAATGCTGAGTGTACATTTTTTCCTAGAAAAGATTTATGCATCCAATTCTAATCAGTTCACACCTGCGTAAAATGAGTGTAAGCAGATGTATAATGCTTCTGTTATAATGTGGTATGGCTTCTACTCACAGGGGAAATCCTGGCTCCAGCAATGTCAAAGAGAGTTTCTCAAACTCATTTCTTCACACTTAATTCATGTTTCATCTTTAAGAATCAGTGATTTCACACTAGTCTAAACGTTGCTACTCTTACTGGTACCATTGCCAGATCGCTCACGTTAAATACGCTTAGTATCGCAACAATTCCGATTTTTTGCTTTATCAAGGGCCAAAATAATGGTTCATGCCCTAGATATTTCCTGTCTAGACTACTATATTGGTCTTTTGGACAGATTTGCTGCTTTTTCCATTGTTGTTTTCAAAGTGAAATGTACAAAACTCTGTAGCTTGTTTCTTACTTTTCTAAGCTCTCGAGAAGATGATGGGATTGTTTTCTTGACTTGTGAAATTAGAAAACTATACCCCTGGTGAGGAATCAGTCCTGTATTTATATTTGAATTGTGATTACATGAGACAGCAGGAACTGATTCTGTGGGTTGATTTACAATAGAGTCCACTTTAGATAATGGCAAACTTACAGTGGTGGCCTCTGAAGTATCCTATTTATTGCGCTCCGATGAAAGATGATAACACCCTTCATTCAACAACTCAGTAGAGACTGAGAGGTCAAATATTCAGGTGGGTTTCATTCATTATTTTATTCCAAACATATTAAAGTTAGCTGTCCCACCTAAATTAACCATATAATCTCCACCAGCACCTCCAGATAATTATTTATCTGAATTATCTTAGATGCCAGTCTTACTACACCATATATGACCTTTTTAGGACACCTGTTTCAGTGTACTGAGGGGTCTCCGAACCTAATAAGATTACACCAGATGCTTAACTTTTAGATAGCTAAATTAGATTGGAAGAATACTATCTCTCCTTTTTTTGCTGGATACCTTGTAATTTGTCAAGGATGTCTAAGAACTGTGGTGACCATCTGTGGAAAGGTAAATATGGATATTTTTAGAGTGGCTGAACAGGTCATTAAGTGATTAATAAGCCATCATCTGTTATTTTTAAATGCAGTTTGAGCTTGATCAAGCTTATTATAACATTCAATAATTCTAGTCTAACCTTTCTTTCAATATCTTGTTCTCTAGCATTTGATTGAAAGATCAGTCAGAATCCATAGCATACATTGTAATTAATCAATTTTCATTTTTCATTTTTTCATGTGAACAGTGACTTATTCTGCGTATTTCTTCAATGTGTTCATCCATGCAGAATTTTCTATCTATTGTCTGAATGTTCTTTGGAAAATTGTGACCCAAGAGTTACTCACTGACACCACATTGTCATTTCTTTTGTACTTGGGACATAGGCAGCTTCACTGCTTGTGTGATTTTGTAACCTTTGAGATTTCAGCTGAGTGACTTTGTTCTTCTATAATAATGAGTTTTGGTTTACTGAGTTTCGTATTTGACATGTTTTTATACAGGGAATGCTATTCAGGCATGTTTCCCAATCAGTACTCCAACAAAGCTCAAGTGTTCTGTTGATCTCATTGTGAACAGTTTTTAACAAAGATTTTTGGAAGCTTTCCAATAAAAATGCAACAGAAGCAGACAGGGAGAGGTTAGGCAAACAGTGCTGCATTATACATGGCCACATATAATACTGTGCTCAGAAAAGGCTAAAAAAATATAATTGCTCAGAGGGACCATTTATGGGGAAAAACAGTAATAAAAATAAGTAAATGTTTCAGAATCATCTTTAGTTTGAAGAAATTATGAGGACCAATGGCATGCCTAGTCTATAAGATTTTATCTCACTACAAAACTTTCTGGTTATCAACAGTATATGAACAAAATGCTCTTTGAAAAACACTTGAAGATGCTTTTACAGATCTCCAGTTTTATCCTAAATCTTTGCAAATATCAGCAAATGCATAGTGAGAGTGGTATTGATTGAGTAAGGTGTAGGCTATGCATGTTTTATTATTCCATGTTGTTGAAAGTAAAGAATTGTGGCTATCTTATGCTATTCCAATGAACATTGTGCAGACTGTATTGTCTAAACCTCAGTGTCATATGGTGTCTTCTTCTACTCCTGTCTTCTTTCAGAGAGTATTTATTTACCATGGCCAGATCTACAGGCAAAAATTCTCCATGTTCTTTTCTCTGTGAAGATATTCTAGGCAGCCAGCCAATTCCTCATTCTCTATATTGGGATAGATGAGAGTGTACATGGTCCTGTTTGTCATCTCACAGCTGATGCATACTTCCTTAGAGAACAGGACTGGGTAGGGCTAGAGCAGCCTCTGGGCTGTGCTAACAGAAAAGCGGATGGCCCTAAGGAGCTCCTGACTGATCCCAGCCCCTTTTAAAAATCTTTATGCTCAGGGAAAAAAGGAGCAAACATTTTTAATTTGGTATGAAGGGTTTGTTCCTTCTCTGTCATACTGTTCACTCATGTACAAACATCAGATGTTGCATCAGCTACTGAATTTCTGAGCAGGGAAAACCCAAAAATGCTTTTCTGTTTTTTTTTTTCTTTTCTTTTTTTTTTTTTTTGTTTTTTGGTTACATTACTTTGAGCTTTAATGTGAATCCATGAGATATTGAATCTCTGTAGCATGGATGCAAATGTCACTGTTGCAGATGGAAGCGCTCTTCTAAGAAAACAAACCTGATTAATTTTTCTAAAGCTCTTGTTCTGTTAAAGACTTTCCCTTTTCTCAAACAGGCATAAAAAGTTGAAACCTGGGCTACCAGGAAATTGAGATTTTTTTCCATCACTAGTTAAATATGGGCTCATCACTAGTTAAATATTAATAACATCAGAGCCAATATGCTTTGAGTATATACTGGATTTGCCTCCTTACTCTACATCATCTTTGAACCCCAAATTTCCCATGGTCATAACACCAAAAGAGAGTAGTTATTTATCAGAGATTACTTTTCAGTTCAAGTCTTGTTTTTCCAGCACTGGTATGCATGCATTAGTAATATGTGCTATATATATATTTCCCCTATAATATTAAATTTCAAATGCATTATCATCCCATCTCTTCACCCTCTCTCAATATAGAAGATCCTATAGTATTGCTTCATTCAGCTGTTCTGCTTTTTAACTCTCCTATAGATCTAAACACATGGCAGTTGTAACAAGTATATTTATGTGTCTAATTTTGAACTTGCTGAGTGAAAATCACTAAAATTGATTCAGAAATTAATGCCTTTAGAAGCTGCAATAGCACAACTTTACTTGCCATCAGTTAGTAGAAGTTTAATAGTGCTGCCCACAAAAAAGGTATGAGCTGTTACACTTTTGGTAAAACTATTACTGAGCTTTCAAAACTAGCCACTGTAAAAAAGAGGGGTTTATTTGGGTTGTGGGGTGTGGGATTTTATTTTTTTTTGTCTAGACATTGCCTAATACAATGAAGAGAGTTAAAAATTATAAACATATTGGCATTCCATTTCAATGCTTATGAAGTGAGATGATTTCATACAAGAATGAAACAAGAAGTCATGGTCTCGGCAGACATATGGAAATATAAGTGTGTGTCTGTACCGCACACTTATCCCTAGGCTAGTATCACTCTCCTCTGTCAGGACGGTGCACGACATCGATGTGCTGTTGCAAGATCAGAATTGCCTCGCTGGCTTCAGGGTCACTGCGCATGCCATGCTAGTGCTGAAGGCGGAGAAGGATGGTTAGAAAGTCTTTCAGCAATAGAGGCAAATCTGTCCTCTTCCTTTGGGATGGGAAAGGGGCAGAAGGAGGCAGAGGATGTCAGAAGAGAGATCGGAGCTATGGATGGCTTTTCCTTCCCTCTTTTCTGAAATCTTGGGCAACTACCTAATTTGCCCAAAGCTGACACTTTAGGTGTGTCCTCTAATGCCAGTAAGGCTGAATAATTTCTCTAGTGAATTGTGTTGTTGCTGTTGTGTTTTAAGGGGTATAACATTATCCGCAGCAGGATTAAACCTTGAGAAATAAGCTGTGTACTTAAAAGCAATTTTCCACAGCTGAAAGTTTGAAATGAGAGCTTGTCGGATGACTTCATCCTTGTCTTATCCCCCAAAACCTCGCAAGACCCCCAGACTTTAAACTTAGGCCAGGATCTCTCCAAGGTCCCCTAATTTAATATGATGTCATCACAGACTCGGAAAGGATCTCTTGACTTGACCTGATCAGCTATCCATTCAAATTACTTCCCCAGGCAAAACTGAATGCTCCCTGGGTGAATGTCTGGAGGGAATTCCCAGAAGCATGTATGATTTATATGTTTTAGCTAACCAACTACAAAAAGCCACTCTCTTTATGGTACTTAGGGAAGCCTGCACGAAATGAAGCTGGGATGGGTAAAGGTACTGGAGAAGAGAGAAAGTGAAGCTCTCCGAGGGCATATGAATTAAGTATTACATACATCCTAAATTCCTTTATTTCATATTCTGTATTGATCACAAGTATAAATAAAAAGTAAACATGCTCATTGCACAAAAAACACCTTTATGAACTCATTCAGATGTAGGATATACACAGAAAAATGCTACAAAAGAAGGAAAGATGCACTTTGTAAAGATGTAATTATGCATGTGTGTGTACAATACACATTTCATTTTCTGTGCATTTCTTACTATGTAGAATGAATTAAGATAGGTGGCCCAGGAAAAAAAGCCACTGTTGAAAAGGTCAATGGGAAGCAGTAGCTTCAGGGAGGGGCAGCTGAAGGAGGGAGAAAAACTAACATGCTGAGCAAGAGTAAAAAGTATGCTGCAAGCACAAAAAGTCACAAGACATAGGTAGCTTAGTTCTGAAACAGGCAACAGTATAGAGTCACATCACTCTGTTAGCTAAATTACACTAATCTGTTTAACAGTGAACACATTTTCAGAAAAATTACTGGTGTGTGCTTGAGCTTTACATAGCTGCAAAGAAGTTGGCAAATTGGCCATACACTGTGTGATTAGTAAAAGGATTCAAAATCAGGACAGGAACTACAGACAAATTTCAGCTGCTTGTGAGGTCTTTCAGGGTAATGTATGCCAATCAATAATTAGAGTAACTGACAAAAGCTATGCATGGTGAATACAGTAGAGGCAGATATTAATGTATACTGATTGGCTGCTGTTTGTGTGCAGGAGGATCATTAAAATAAGGAAAATGTAGCAGTGAGGCATTTAAAAAGAAAACAGCAGAACATTTCAGTATTTTCAAAGTACACCTCCTTTAGTCAATGGAAAAAGACAAAAGTGTCCAGAAAGCAATTCGCCTTACTTCAGAGAGAGGGTGAATTGCTTTCTGGAGTGCATTGCTCTCTCTCTACTCATTTGCTATAGAAAGAACCCAGCTAACTGGTAGAGAATATACCCTACATTTTTAAGAGAAATTTATAATGGAGCTTAATAACTATTTTCCTGAACCTGTTCCATTCAGGTAAGCATGGACACAGTTTAGCAGTATGTAGAAAAAGCTATCACGTATAGAACTAATATTTTGCACACTGTTGCAAAATTTTATTCACATTTTTTTCTGAAATAATGCAAGCATCTAAATCCATACTTACTCAATGGTATTCATTTTTTTTTTTTCCAGAAGTCCTTGGAATCTAGTACTGTAGCTTTTCTTACAACCTTAGAGATACTTAGAACGGAAGAATCTGGCTTGCGACTCCAATATATATTCTGATATGTTTGTATTGATAAACAGGTTAAAGTTTATGGATATTGAATTTCAGTTCTAAGCGTAATATAATATTTGTTGGTTTTATTTATTTTTTTCTGTTGACAAGGGGTTTTCTATTTGTGCTTTTTGGTTTTTTTTTAATTATAACTAAAAGTAACATTATCTGAAATTTGCAACAAATCAATCAAAACACGGACTTTTCAAATTCTCAAATATCCTCTGAGATAGTGTATGGGAGAAAGGTAAATATGTAATAGCTTATTCAGAAAAACTGTAAACCCCTGTGTGTGTACAACCAAAGAATTCAAAATCTGTCCTAATGAGGAAGAATCAGTACAAAAAAGCAATAGCACGATGCAGATAGACCTTTAAAAGATTCACAAACTCATCAGTTATGATCCCAACTGGTCTTCAAAACCAAAGTTGATTATTTTTTTATAAAAAAAAAGCAAAAGCAAAAAAAAGGAACAGAATGAGGCAGTTAAATGTTTCTGATTTTTATATAACCTCAGAAGAACAGATGAGACTGAAGGAGCTGATGGCTGCAAACCCTGTTCTAAGCAGCTCCCTACATTTAATCCAAGGAGATCTCCATATAACTTGGAGTATAACAAGCCTTCTATTATTAAACAGTTTGTTTCCCTTTCCTTTCCTTATTGCTCAGACCTTATGCAAGTAATAGTTTCTGAAAAAAGGCTACTTTTCAACACTGAACTTTGTAGGTATTCTTTGACACTTTAAAGTAAAGCTCAAATATTTCATAAGTAAACAAAATCTATTCACGTAGATTTTTACAAGCATATATATTGCTATCGCATTTGATTACCTTGCTGGTAGCTACATTTAATTCTGATTGTTTTTAAAGGCAGTCCTGCTGAGAGGACTTGATATGGCATAAATTAGATAATCAGATGTCACCCTCATAAAAGACATATTCTCAACTCCCACTACCTTTTAGCTGCAGATTACAGCCTGAAGGTGATCACAGCAGGGATAGGAGAACTTAACTTGTCTTTTTGTGCCTTTCATACAGTTGCAGTCTCATATCTTGCATGATACAGGCTGCAGAATCTCTCCCTGCAAGTTCTGTATCACACTCACACGTATTTTACTGAAACAAAGTATAACTTTCTGAAAACTATCCAGTCTCAAATTAATTTTTCAAATTAAAAAGATAGTTACAGACTCATAGAATCATAGAATATCTCAAGTTGGAAGGGACCCGTAAAAATCATCGAGTTACAAAACATAAAGGAACGTGATCCCTGACTCTTTTTTGCCATACGTGTGACAGTAGGATAAGTTACACGGTTTTGTTTAGAAATGCTCTTCAGTGAGTTGATAATACAGCCCAGGTTGTAATTCATGGATGAGGCAAGGGAAGTAACAAGGCAGCCTTTTGGGAGTCTAGGCTGCTGACATTTTTTTTCTCATTCATGTGACATAATGGTTCATACTCCAGAGACGTAGTTACAAGTCAAATCCACTCCACAGCTTTCATAGCTCTTTCCTGACATTTAACATTAGGCCAGTGGATCCACTAAGTGATCCAAAACTAGAGTCAAATAACCACAAACTCTTACAGAAGAGGTACAATTGCCACAGGTGAACATAAATAAATAAATAAATAAACAAACTGATCAGAATTAGAGCTAACTTTGGTTTTAGATATAGCTTTATGTTACTACTATATTTACTATGAAATAGCCAAGAAAAACACATTTTATGGCCATTAAAAAGGCATCGGTAGGACTGCCTCCTGTAGCTCTTTGCGTCCGGAAAAGTAACATAAGCACAAACGTAATGCCTTGTTAACAACAAATTACGGAGTCTGCCTTTTCCTACGACTTCTATATACTTCTGAAGAGGTAATAAAAATGGTGAGAGGGGCCCCTCACATTTATTTTTTTTTTAAGGAGACCTGAATGGATACAGGCACATAAACATCTTCCATACTTCATTTTAAAAACTAAGTACGGTAGCATTCTGAAAGAGTTTGGAACAATTTCTGGTATAGAGTTAATGATTGTGGTGCTTTTATTAAAATAGATAATAGAAAAAATAAGAAACGTGTTTCCATTGCCTTTGAATTTTTTTCTCTCCCCTTCCTCTCCCCCACCCCCCAGCTATTAGGGACAGAAACCAAATAACCCTGTGAAATAGAATGATGGAAGCAAAAGACATTGAAATTATACTATAAAATGGTGGAGAGTTTTCAGGCAAGACCTTATATGTCTGCCTTTTCTGAAATTATCAGAGCACTAGTCAAGTTCTGGTGTCTGATCCATTGTTTGCTGTCCTGTATTTTAAGTGGCTGAAAGGAAAATGAAGAAAACCATCCAAGACGTTTAAACTGTATTCATTAATTGTCTTTTTATGTTCTCTGCTACCAAATTGTTTGTTTATCAGAAAGCAAAAATAACAATGTTGGCTAATGGGATTACAATACAATTAAACCAACAAGCACATGCTATTCAATATACAAGCAATAAAGAAAACTATCATTTTTACATTGATTTGTGCATGCAAAACACACTTTAAACTGAGCTAATCTGAAATTCGTTGTGGGTAGATACCAACAGTGACAGTTGAGGAATTTGCTTCTAAGAAGTCACATGATTAAAAGAAAGCTGTCAGAAAATTGCAGAAGGAACGACCCAAATTTTCATTCATTCAGATGCAGACCTTTCTGGGGGAGGTAAAGGGCAGGAGCTCCATGATAATAACTACTCTCAGTGCTGTCACATGGATACTCATCACTGCCATTCGTACCTTGGCTGCATCTTTGTCCATCACCCTCTCATGAAGGGTATCGCATCATCTTCGTGAATTAGGTCTATACTATTCCCTTTTCCAAATAGGTGTGAATAAGGAAACATGAGAATGATGGTATCAGGTCAGAAGAACTATTCATCTAACCCAGTATTATTCTCCTGGAGAAACTGGCGGCTTGTGGCTAAGAAAGGTATACTTTGCACCAGGTAAAAAACTGGCTGGATGGCCGAGCCCAGGGAGTTGTGGTTAATGGAGTTAAATCCAGCTGGTGGCCGGTCACAAGCGGAGTCCCCCAGGGCTCAGTTTTGGGGCCGGTCTTGTTTAATATATTTATCGATGATCTGGATGAGGGGATTGAGTGCACCCTCAGCAAGTTTGCAGACGACAACAAGTTGGGTGGGAGTGTTGAACCCCTTGAGGGTAGGAAGGCTCTGCAGAGGGATCTGGACAGGCTGGATCGATGGGCCCAGGCCAATTGTGTGAGGTTCAACAAGGCCAAGTGCTGAGTCCTACACTTGGGTCACAACAACCCCATGCAACGCTACATTTTGGAGATATGGAGATTAGATATACAGTTTTCAAGATAAATGTATAAATTTTCTCTTTTGTTCTATAGTCCCTTCCCAATAATTCCTAATACTGCTTGGCTTTTTTGACTTCTGCTGAGCTTTGGGCTTAAGTTTTCATGACTCTATTGATCATAACCCCAACTTCTCACAACCTGTGTTGCAATGATCAGCTCAGAGCCCATCCTCTTATATGTGATGTTGGAATTCTTTTTCCCTGAGTGCATTATTTTATGTTTATCCATTTTAAAATCCATCTTTCATTTTATTACCTTATAGCTCAGTCTCATGAAATCCTTTTGCAAGGCTTTACAGCCATTACTCATCTCTATTATGTGATTAACACCCTTTGCAAACTTTTTTACCTTGCTGATCACCCCCTAGTTTAGGTCAGTTATTTGTAAGATAAACACCACAGGTCTCAGTACAGCTCCTTGCAGAACTGCACTGGTGTCCCTCTGTTGCAAGAGCTGGTCGTGTATTTCAGCCTTATGTTTTCTATCTTTTTAGCAAATGGTTTATCTATGCAAGGGTGCTCTTACTTATGCTTTGTTTCTTGTTTCCTTAAATGCTAATGCTGAGACGCTTTGTCGAAAGCCTTTGAAAATCCAAGCAGAACTGTATCAGCAACACGTCTTTGTTCTCATGCTTTTGTTGACTCTTTTAAGATATCCTGTTAGGTTTTAAAGACAGTACATCCTTTTGTAAAAGCCATGTTGATGATTCCTAAGCAGACTAGATATAAAGGTATCCGTGGATTCTTTTCTTTATTAGAGTTTCTAGTAATTTGGTAAGAGCAAATGTCAGACTTGGAGGACTGTATCCTTCAGAACTGCCCTGGAGCCATTCTTAAAGTTTTTGCCACTTTGCAGTCATCATATATCATGGCAATTTTTACAAGAGGTTACACATTACTATTAGCATTTCAGCTATCTCATCCTTTACAGTGCCCATAGAATTCTTGGGTGATTACCAAGCTCTGGTTCCGGCATTTTCTTGTTGATTTTGTTTATATATCCCATACTCTGTGGTCAGTTAAATTTTAGGCAGATGCTCTGAATAATCTCCCACAATGAAAGGTTCTGGTTTAACTAGTTCCTTCCACAGTGATCCCCAATTGTTTTTCTTATGTGATTTTGCCTAACCATCATTGGCTCTACAGATTCGCCTGACGGCTTCCTGATTTTGATGAATTTGAGTGAAAAGATTTATTATTTGTTTTCAGGGTTTTTTTGTTAGTTTTCCTTCAATCTCTTTTTTTCCCTGTCTTATTGTGTTTTGTTTTGTAGTCAGGTAGATATAAATTTCAGCATTATCCTAATGTAAGACAGATGATTTTTTTCTAAATTTAATATCTCATTTTAAGTTTTCATTTATAAATTTATTAAATATCTTAACTCAGAGATATATTGAATATGAAGTGGCTTATGAGTCTGCTCTACCATATTTTGTATATGTTTTCTGACCCCTCAAAAAGAATATGTACACACATTTTAACCTATAACAGTTGGCATGCAAAGAATGAATAATGAGCATCTTCACTGGCATAAATCAACTTTATTCTATTCAATGAAAGCTCCATCTTTTCCAGTATCTTATGTTTAACAGTGCCACTATCAGTGTTCATGGAAAGAGTAAAAGAACAGTGAAAGCACAGGCTGACATTTCCCCTGGTCACAGAGCCTCTGACAGCCGCTGGTTTGGTCATTTCCTCACATGAAATTTGCCCCATGTTTGATAGTCCCCAGAGTCCTTGCTCCTCTGTGAATTTGCCTAATACCTCTTGGAACCCAGCTATATATCTGAGCTTCACAATATCCCTGATTTATGTACATAACTTGTTAAAAGTACCTTTTAAAGGGATACTAGAACATCTGATAATTTTATTGTTATCACCTTCTGTCATGTTTTCAGGAAAAGGGAATAAATTGTTCTGGTTCTGTATGTGGTTACTCAAAAAAAATGTATAACATTGACTTCCATCTGTAAAATTGTTGTATTTCAATTAAGATTAACCACGGTTATCACGACGAACAGGCTACAAGCAAGCATGAACAAAATTTATGCCTCTTTTTTTTTTTTTTTTAATTCCACTGACATGTATTCAACTTACCTAAGTTTAGGCAGCAGTTTGGAAGAACTTTTTCGTTAGCTGAAAGACAAAGAAAACTCACCTGACTAGAAAAATTCTCCATTTTGAAAGAAGCTGTTGTAACCAGCTGCTAGGATCGTTACAGCCCAAAGTGCATCTGCCACCCATGAATATTCTAAATACACTGAAGAGTTTTGGGTTTTAAACACATTTCTTAATTTCATTTCCTTTAGTCCTTGGAGCGTTTAAGATATTTGAAGATGCCACAATAAATCATGCTCAAATTGTCTAGAACTTGCTTTAATTCAGTTATGTATTTATATTGAATTTTATAGGAAAAAGAAATTTTAAGCCCTAGAATCTCTTTTTTTAATGTGAAATTTACTGCTGTACACAACATTTCTTTGTCATAATGATGGAAGTATATCATGTCTAACATTTCTGCAGTATAATTCTCCCTCGGTAAATTCTTTGGAACATTTACAATTTTCTGTCTTCAGACAGACAAGTCTAGTTCCTAATGAAGCAGAGGACCACACTTAAAATTGGCTAAATTGCCACCAAGAAAGATTTGTCTGATAAATGCAGCTCTTTTACTCTGTTCATGAGTTTCCCTCACAATTCTTTTAAACTTGCAATTGACACAAAGACCCAAATACTGATTCTGTGAAGGTTTATTTGTAAAAGTTTTATTACTTGCAGCCTGAGCTACCCTCTTGGATTTTCCTTTAAACATCTGTATTTGAAAATAAAATATTCTAGGGTTCATTCTTTGTCCCTCAGGCACCAAATGTCTGTAATATATGTCCATATCGCTAAACTCTCCTCCTCTGCCAGACAGAGCACCCTTACACATGCTGCCTGTTGGGAGCAGTCCTGTTCTCAGCACTATCTTGGAGGATAATAGTTATCACAAGCCAAAACCATGCCACAGGGCATGTTCACCAGTACACAGTACCACGTACCAGTGTTTGAACCTAGAGTCCTGCCCTGTTTACTTTATTAGTGGTAATGCCACCCTCAAATAATTAATGATATATAAAGGAGTTTTATACTTCAGAGCTGAAGTGTTGTTTTCAAACTATTTACTTAGACTGTTACAGTTCATTATGTGGCTTGACATCAGCAAAGGACTAGCCAAGCCACATGGTATTGCTTATCCTCCTTGATAGCCTTTTTCTGAATAAAGAATAATGAATAGAAGAGATAGATAGCTGGGGGGGGCGGGGTGGGCGGGGCGGGGCGCGGGGATTAAAAAAGGAATCAGTGACCGCTTCAGTTCTCTCTTAATTGAAACTGAAACATTTTAAAATCTTTTAACCTGGTCTATTCAAATAAAAATAATCAGTGTCAGTTATGCATAGCAATTTACCTCTTCACACAAGAATTATAAAAACAAGGCAGTTTTCCATGTATCAGAAGGAAGAAAAAACTCTTTGTGAAAAATGTTCCTGAATATTATCTAAAAGAACAAGCAGCAATGACAGTGTACAGCTTCTCAAGTTCTGAAGATTTTTGAAGACTATTTTTTAGCTTATAAATCCAAATCTGACTCTTAATGTGGAAGTTCAGAGTGGTATGAATCAAACTGGAGGTAAAGCTCTTTAAAATTTCTGTGCATACGTTTGCCCATTGATGCACATATTAATGTACTGATTACTTTTAAAGGAACATAGCATGTACTTAATGAAAAAGAACAACCACACGTGAACACCACCAGACATTTTCTGTTTCACAATACTCTGATGAGATGCATTGTCCTTCCTACATCTAAAGGGCACCAATGTACACAGGGTCAGAACTAGTTTTCAGCAAGAGGGGAACTCTTTATGTTTACCTCTAAGCAGGATCTGAAATGACCCTTGCAGGACCTGCATTGTTATTGCAGGTCCGTGGTAGCACAATGCAAGCAGCAGATAGTAGCTTCTGAGAATAAAAGGAGCCTGGTGAGAGGCTACGCTCACCCTGGCTAACAACAGGTTTCATGCTAGCTTGAATTGCAATGCAGACAAATAATAAAGGGGAGACATCAAAGGCAGGATTTGCCTGTGTATAGATACTTGCATGCAAATTAGAGATCTCAGCTTCTGTTACAGACAGTGGGGATATCCACAAGGGTCACTCAGTTGCCAGCACGCACATGGCTACTGCTAGCAGAGATGCTCCAAGCCTGGCTTGTTGTGCCTGGCCTCCAGTTGCTGCTGCAGAGGGGCAAGGGCTGCTGTAGGGCTCCTGTGTGCCCCTCCTGGGCAGCTGTACTGGATGTTGAGAATAAGCAAAATGTCACTGGCTGATAGTGCCCAGGCAAGCAAGTCAAGCCCCTTGTTAATATAGTCAGTCAGGTCTGGAGAGCTACAGCCGGTCACATGCAGGACTGTTTCTGGGTGAACTGAGTAGTTCTTTAGCCTCCATGGTGGGCAGACTTAGGGTCAGCTATAACATCAAATTCACATGTAAATAAATACACCTTCACGTGTCTGAATCTGGATCTGAACCTGACCCTGAAGACCTTTTTCAGGTGCCCACACACAGATACCTCCTGCTGTTTGAGATGCCTTAGTGAGCTTGGGACATCTGTGTAACATAGTCTATGGGAAACCTCTGGCTTTTTGGAGCAACAGTCAAAGTTCAACCAAGATACTACAGTGCATCTTATATGTGAGCAATGACCTGAACCTCAAATGTCTGGAAATTAAGAAAGGTTTAGAAGAAGCTGTGTATTGTACCAAGTCTTTGGTAGGTCATGCTAACTCTCTCTTCTCCCCTTGGCAACGTATTTCTCTCCTTGGACCCAGTGTATCCTTCCTAATTTCCATTTCTTCACATTTCCCTTTGCAGGATCTGCGGAATCCCTCATGACCCAGACCCAGCCTCGCACCCTGTTTTGCAGCAGCATCTCTCAGCACCTGAATGAGCTCCTTTAAAATGAGTTTCAGAATAATTTTCTTTGTGGATGTCGTACACTTTATGCAGTGGACGGCCAGCTGCACTACTGTAATGATGTGTTTCAAGGCTTCTTCACATCATAGGCATCCAGGGACGCATCGTCCTTCACCTCTTCTACTTCAGTCCTAAAGAAATATTTGAAATGGCAGTATTTGTAAAGTTTAATGAGATGATATGCTTCCAGAACATGCTGAGATCTTGAAATGAAATTTTGTACTGGAAATTAAACTATCTTCTTTGAAGAAAATAAAAAGAAAAGGAATCAAAATCCTACATTGATTTCAGCCTTCAGCACGAGTTTGAGCGGATAATTCGTTTTTCTAAATCACACACTCTCCTGGTGTACAACAGTATAAGTTTTTCCCAAAAAAAGTCAATAAAGTAAGTTGTGTGTCGTAAATTCAGAACTGAAAGATAAGAAAGAAGATGTTATAGACCAACTGTATATAAGAGGAAAGAAAAACCTTTCATTCCAAATTTGGACTATGAGAGACTACTTATCCTTGGCAAATGAGTACTCTAGAAATAGAAACAGGATCTCCAAACTGAAACCATGACAGGAAAGTTTGAGATGCCTACCGTCAGCTACTTTTCATATGAAAACAGAATAATCAGGAGGTTTATCATGACAATAATCCTTGAATAAAATGGCAAAAAAAGATAGAAAATTAAATCACCCATTCCAATTTCCCATACTACTGCTTATTATCCATTTTCGAGTATTCAATGGCAACAAATCCCTTCTATCAGGCCACCCGACTTCCTGCATTGAATTGTAAGTGTTGTTAAAAGTGACTTTCTAAGAGGTGAATTGAGGAAAAAGCTCTGCACTAAGAAAAAGTTACTGTTCTACATAACTGAAAATGCTGTATAGCTACTATTCAAATTCAAATACGGAAAGTAATTTCTTTTCTGAAGCAAAACTTAGACAATCTGTAAATTTGGGAGTGATGAAAGAATTGTATGGAATGTGACAGTGATTTCTGGCTGACAAATGAAAAATCTGATAAAGTGAAAATCAGCATTGCAGGCACTAGCTGTATTATTAGGAAAAAAACATCAATTCAAGGTTAAACTATCTTTTGAAACATGAATATGACTTTTGAACCTGCTGTTCTAACCTTCAAAAATGTGTTTTCAGAGAAGCTGTTGCTTTCTGCATTGCAAGACCTTATTTAGAAATAAAAGCAAGTACAAAAAAGTTTAAAATAATTAAATGCATTAGACACTGAAGCAAATCTGCTTGGTTTTTATCATTTCTACTACATTTACAGTACAAAGAAAACATTCCAGTGAGTGAATGCTCCCTTCTCCAGCTTTCTAATCTGCAGTTTTGCTGAAGCTAGATCAAGTACTATTTTGGTATGGAAACTAAAATAAGTGTTAGTGAGAGCTGTACTTAACAAAAATGTGTTATAAATGAGTCGTAGTGCCTTTTCCAACTGCTAATTTAAAGGCAATTCACACAATGCAGTGTGTATTCTATGCTGTAAAAAAATATTTGGGTAAAGACAGATGCAACAGCTGCAACATTTTATGCATGTCTAGATTGTTGGGATTCTTTAGAATAGTACTCAACAAAATGGTACTGCTGCTGCCGTAATCCTTATATGACAATCCATAGTACTGAAAGCCAGGCCACATTCTTTGGTTTCTTTTTAAAGCTATTGGATAATATCTTGGCCCCAGTAAAGTCAAGTCAAAATAAAAATTACCATGGACCTGAAATGGGCCCAGGTTTCTGTCATGAGCAAAAAATAAATCCAGTTTTACTTGAACATCCACATTTGATTCAGCATTTTAGCTTTTGTTAATTACCTCCACAAATTAAAGTGCATTGTCCATTTTATCAAACTAACACATCCATTCCCTTAGGTACTTTATAGATTTTTTTTTAATTGCAGGCAGGAAAAGCCTATTGATCCATGTTATGCTAAACATTTTGTTTGTATGTGTGTACTCACAGGATGGCAGTATTTCTTGCATTTTGTACTACTTTAACATAAATATTATTACTCTCATTTTATAGTAAGAGTAAAAACAGAAATGAATTTGTTTAAAGTATGGCACAAAGTTGT
Source organism: Gavia stellata (assembly GCF_030936135.1). Lineage (NCBI taxonomy): Eukaryota > Metazoa > Chordata > Aves > Gaviiformes > Gaviidae > Gavia > Gavia stellata. The sequence goes on along the minus strand of NC_082597.1, from coordinate 12,121,177 downwards.
AATTTGTAGTGATTTTGTGGGTAAAACCCCCCTACATTTCTGTAGATTTTGGTTATTCTATAACCTTGCATTCAAGTTATATGCATGAGCTAATAGTTGGCACAGAATCACAATAGCTGTATTAAATCATAAATATGTTCTCAATATTTTAGATTACATATGGAAAAGTTATTGAGTCCAAGGACTGGATGCTTCAGGTGTTTATTAATTGAATATGGGTTATTTGTTTGAATCAGTTCCAAGTTAGCGATAATGACCAAAAAGTTAATAAACCCTAATGGCTGTCTAGGAGACTTACTGGAAATCAGTTTACAGCTTCAGTCCCCATAGTAGCACAAAACTTTTCCTAACACTTTACAACGCTGCCATCAATACCCAGGCAATTACCACCAAGGCTGGTTATGCCATTGGAAAGGTCAAGAAGGGAGCAGTGATTAAAGGTGATGAACTACAATTTACAGTTTGTCTGTTAGTGTCGCAAAACTTTTCAAGGAAGTTTGCCCTTTAAACAGCAAGAGAAATGAAAGTCTTGTCTCCAGAGCTAACAATTTAATTTATTTTTTGGAGTTTTTCATTCATGTTTGGAAGAAACAAGCAATATGATAAGGATTTATCCTTCGATAACAAAATGCTTCTCAAAAGAAGGGCATGGCTGGTTCCTGGAGGTAAGTGTGTTCTGCCTCAGTCCTGTAGGTGCTGAGGACACACCTGATTAGTTGAGCACTTTTACACATACTAAGGTTTCAGAGGACGAGCACTCATAGTTAAACAAGTATCTTGTTCTTCTTTCACAAGAATTGTTTGCAAATAACTATTTAGATTTAGTGTAATTACAATAGTCATTTCACTGGCCACAGGTGTCAATGAGGTTTTCACTGGAATGAGTCAATCCTGAGCTTGGCTTTACATTTTGTTCACCCATGCTTAGGAGCAAACACATTTAGTGCAGAAAAATGCATAAGTGTAGAATACTTAGTGCACTCAGAATATTTAGTGCAGAAAAATGCAAAGTGCAGAAAAATGACAGGTGTTCTTTCCAAGAATAGATTTATTGATTTATGCTTTAAAGTCATGCAGCTGCCAATGATCTTGCTTGGTTATTAATTTCAACTGAATTTATTTATCTGGCATAACACTTAAAATCCAAAATAATTTACAAACTTCCCTGATTTACATAAAGTACCTTAACAAATGTTCATGTCTGATAGACTTTAACAAACCCATCTCAACTCTCATTATAGAACTGCAGATTTTTAACATCTAGAATTTTTTTATTCAAACTAATATGTAACCTGTTTTGCCTGGATAGGCAGAGAAATATGTAGTTTTTGCCTAAAGGAAATGTGCTCAGTCAATGGTACATCCAGGATTAGCATCTTGGAATTGCTCTTACAGGGGGCATCCACTTTCTTGCATAAACGCACTACAAAAAATGTGACCCGTGTCATTTCTGTTATGTAAACATTGCATTTAGCCAGTTATACTGTGCTGATTAGGTATCTGTGGCTAAATGAACACATTCAGAAAAAGAAAAACATTTATGTGTCTGATAGCATCCTGTTTTTTGTCTCTGATTCAGTCTTTGGTCTGCCAAAAATACTAGAGATAGCAATGGAATTTGGACTACATTCTGATTATAGCTATCAGGACGAATCTGAGCTATATTCATTCCAATTCAGGGAATATAAATACCCTTTATTTTAATGGGTGCTTTTGTAGTCTATTCTCCCTGGAAAATCAAGAAAAAAATGGTATTATTTAAAAAAAAAAAAAAAATCCGTAGCCATTTGTTACCAGAATATCACCAAAATGAGTATTTGGTTTGGAACTTGATTGGACAAACTGGGCAGACCAGTGGGAAAGGAAAGGGGGCAAGTGAAGAGCCATTGTTGGAGAAAGCAGGCACTAATCCCAAAATAAATGGAAATTTGGAAAGATACCCAACCTAGCTGAAATCACATCCTACCACTGAAATCAATTACTGTGTCTATTTTTATTCCTTAAATGTACAGTCCAAACCCCACTTTTTTTTCTGAACCTCCGTGAAAGGGAAAAATAATATCTCAATTTGACATCTTTCCAATATCTAAATTTTCAGACATTTGTTTGAGTCTCAGAAGTTTGTCTTCTGCTCCTTTTGACTCCTATGTAAAGGCACAGTAGAGTATAGGTGAGTGTATGAAATCAGTGATACAGAGGAGTCCTTGAAAAAAGGTATAGGTCAGTCATACACGGGCCACCACATAAACCATTTCAGTGCATTTAGTATTTCATAAAAGTAAAGGGCATGTTTAAAAGTAGGGACAGACATCTCTGTTTCCTTATAATTCTTTCAGCTGATTTTCTGACCTGAAGGTAAAATTCCATTGAGCTCCCATGGAAAAAAAAAATCTTTCCATCTCTAGCATAGAGGAAAAAAAATAAGCATTGTGATTACACTGGTAAATGAGAACTGTCTGTGGCCAGGATAATTTGCATTTGAATCCATACTTGCTCCAAGAGTAAATTTGCAGGAATTTTTGTTTGATTGTTTCTCAATTATTTAACCCTTTCTCACAGTCTTATCCAAGCAGCGGCACCAGACTGAATAGTTATATAAAACATTTGGCTTCCTCAGGATCTATTATTGCACTGGTAAATCACAGGTCTTCCTTACAAGTAAGAAAAGGATGTGAAAGAAAAAAAGCTGGATTGTTATTATCAGTGCAAGAACATGAGATTCCCCTTTTTCATGGCTTAGGATTGTTTCTGGCGTTTCAATGACCTTACAAATTCTCTCACCACAGAGTTTTGAGTGTTGTGGTAGGTAGCACTGTGTCAGTCCTGCAGTTGCAACAGTTTAGTTCACAGTTTTCACTGCTGTAGTAAGTCAAAGTACATATAAATGTTTATGTACTAGCAAAGTACTTAAGAATAAAAATAACAGTGTGCAGTAGGCAGGCAGCCATACTATAAACTTAACTTTGTACCTTCCTTTCTGCTGTCACTTTACATTTTTCTTTCTTCTCTTGGCATCCTTGGCAAAATGCCATTTCTTTCTCACTTTCTCTTGTTATATGTCAGGCTCTCTAAATGTTGCAATGTATTCCAAAGCTATATTGGTAAGTGAAATTCAGTGGCATACCACTATAATAATGTTAACAGAGCATTGGAGTTGTTAGATGTTGCTAGAGTATTTTACAGTCATGTGGTGATGTAGTATCAAAAAGATTGAATGCAGCTTACTTAGATGATGTGCTCTGGTGATGCGAGAGTAGGGACAGAAACACCTTTTTCAATAGAAGATTGTTTCCTAATGTGGCTGATCATGCACAATACTTGTACTTTTTGATCACTGTCTGTGGCCAGGTAGATCAAGGGCATAATATTGATCCATGGAAGGGTTTCTCCAAATAACTGTATTTCTCTCCTGTACAGAAGTTAATTATCTATCCATTACAGTCCATTTCTTATACATGCCATATATTGGCATTCATTATTTACATCTTCTAGACTGATTATCAGACCATTAAAACTATTGATTTTGAATCTGGATTATTTTAAAATATTCTAATAAAGACTATTTCATAACTGTGTGAACAATCAAAGACTGTTCTGTTTGTTTGTTTGTTTATTTGAGCTTTGAAAGAAACAGGAATTTGATTGCTATCATATGGGCTTGTCATCCTCTTGCATGAGAAGGATTTGTTCTAACAAATACTCAGCTGCAGTTTTTGGCTGTTGAGATACACTTTGAGATGCACTGATTGCCAAAATAAAAGCAAATAATGTAGACTCTTACAAAACAAGTTCTGGTCCATTCTCAAACAGGGAACTTCTTTGACAATGAAATTGCTTTAGAAAAAAACCCGCCACAAACATGTTGTAAATATATTTGAGTGAATCAATACATTATTGGCAGGTTGAGTCTTAGCAAGAATAAATGTCTGAAATTCAGAAAAAATTCCTGTAAAGATCCTGTATAGAAATATACCTCTGACTCTGCATCCCTTTTTTTTCTTTGCACATGCTCTGGTTGAACAAAATCCTTAAATTTAATGCATAGACACTTTATGAATCTTCTTTTTTCTTTAAAGAAAAAAATCCTCTGTTGATGACTCCAGTAGGGCATAGAATTATATCCTAGATTTTTTTTCGTCATTCAACACACTGTTTTGCTCTTTGTGGCACTAGAGTAATTGTAGGTGCTCAGCTCAGTGTGGTTCAATTTGAAGGTGAGCCTGCGCTCTCTGTTTGAACTCCTTTAGCTTGTGGATGGTATTAGTCTCTCATCTCTAGCTAGTGTTAGTGACATAAGTAGCACATAACATTTGTAAAGTAGTTCTGATGAGCCATATTTTTAAAGAGACAGTCTTGCTTCATTTGGGGAGGATTACTGGATGATAATCCTGAATGGATAAGGACGGTTTCCTGAAGCCTTCAATCAAGCATCTCAGTCTCAAAGTGGATTTTTCAGCTCCCTGCCCTTGGGCATTCCCAGGTCTGAAACAAAACTATTTCAGTTCTCATTTTATGGCACCTAGGTTTCCCCTTAGGTTCCTACCACCTTCACCAAGAGCTCTGACCTGGAAGTTGGACATTGCACTGCTTAGTTCTGAGTCCTGGTTTTTTTTATCAAGTGCAACACCTAATACATGTAGTTTCCTTAACTTTCCAAGAAGAATGGGCTACATTTCAAGCTTGGTATCATCCAGCAGTATCTGTTGTGTGGCACTGCAGCAGAGATGTACATATGGAACAGGGAATAGAGATCATATTCTCCAAAGCTCATCCAAATGCTTGACATCTTTCAACCCTAAGTGATGGTGTGCTACGTGAGCATCACTTGCCCAATTACACATCCCTAGCACAAGGAGCATCTCCAGGGATTGAGATTCTCTTTTCCTTTACATATTGGATTCTTTTTAGACCTGCTCTGTTAAAAGTAGACCATATGACAGAAGAGAGCATGGTCTCCTAACTGCTAAAATGCTTCTTGATGTTCAGCCTAGGCTTTCCTTTGCTCATTTTCATAAGAAACAAGAGTGTGCTTTGGCTTTAAAGTATCAGAACATGAACCACACTATGAAAGGAAAATGGAGCAGACAGGGAGCATAAAATGTCACTTGTTAGTGGTTTTTTGTATCGCTGACATTAACTGGACTCAAGAGTCAGGTAAATGTGAGGAATATATTCCTTAAATAGCCATAGACTTGTTTATTAGCCAGGATTCTTTTGAATTCCAGGTTCAGGATTATTTTTTAAATTAAATATTCAGATTCAAGTAAATATTTCTTTCTTTTACTGAGCCTAAAAATCTTTTTCAAACAGTGGCCATTGTTCTTGGATCACAGCTGTGGACATTATCTTACTTTCTTTTAAGACTTTACCTTGAATGGAAATAAAACCAAGTTCCAGGAACTGGAACAGAATGGAATAGTTTAGGCGATAATGACCATGAAGATGAAATGATATGATCTGGGGAACAGTTCCATCATAGTGAAGCTAGGGCATTTTCCACTTTCCACTCTATTTTATCATATAATCAATTCGTAGTAACAATAATGGAACTTGGCCCAGTGTGTTAGTGACAAAAACACATTGTAAATAGGCTAGACAAGCATATGCCTTCTTCGATCTTGTCTTTTTGGTCCATTGGATCTTGCATTCCTTTCCTTCTTCGGTTCCTTCCATAACTCATGCAGGCACCTTAACTCAAGACTCATGTTTACTCATTTCTTGGTGAATTTGCTAAATAGTAGCTTTGCCATATAAAAGATAGACAATGGCAGTGGCAATGATGTCGTTTGTTCCATTTATCACATACATTACTATTTTATGTATATTTAGGAATTTTAGTTTTATTTAGTTCAAACCTCATAATGAAAAAAAATATTACATTTTCCCAGATGATGTTTTTATAGTGTGAGACTAGGATTAAATGTTGCAGTCTATTGGAAGAAGACCTCAGACTGAACTGCACTGAGAACTGTATCCAGATTTTGTCAAAAAGTGAGCTAACTAGTCTACTCTAGAAAATACCTTAGCAAATAACTAACATTTATGAAATGCTAATGATCAAATGTGGATACAGCATTGATATTTTGGTATTTTTTGGGGAAACTACATATAGTGTCTTCGTCTTGAATAATCTTCTGAATAAGATATTAATCTTTCACAAGAAAAGTTAAAAGAGAAGTTAAAAGTAGCTATTACAGTAGTTCTGCAGCACCTCTTAAGGACAAACCACTATCCTGGTGCCATGGATTAGAGTATACAGCAAGTAGCAGGAAATTCAGTATTTGTCACAGGCAATATGATTGTTATAGAATGATTTTGTAGCAACTCTACCTTTCTTTGGTGAGTTGACAGAACAGCAGTAATCTCTATTGACTGAGAGAAAAGCTGCCTCCCTTGATCTCCCTCACACTGGACTGGGACTAAGACTCAGAACCTGGCAGCTGGACAAATCATGAAAAACACCTAGAAAAACTCATTCTCTTAAAAGAGATAAAAACTTTGTTTATTTCAGCTCTAAGCATTACTCTTTGGCCAAGTCTCCAGGACATGCTATAAAGCTTTAGCTGCAGCTGAACTTTGTGTGAAGGAAATATAATGTGATATGCCCTAAAAGTAAGGAACCATCACATCTTTGAGGACATATGTTACAGATTGCATACATTGTACTATTATATATTGAGAGAGTAAATAGCATATATTACCTGTGCTGTTATATAAAGCTGGACTTTATGTAAGGTTAATCACATTGCTGGCTTTGTATAAAGTAGCGTGAGTATCCAGCATACCTTGCTGTACATAGTACAGCATACTATCTAGGTCAGAGATATCAAGGTACCAGTCATACGCCTCATTCTTGCGATATGTTATACTGCGGGTTGATTATACCTGCAAAACAAGCCCACAAACTCAGTAGAAACTGTAGATCAGTCAGGAATCAGTTACCAGCTGGTTGCACTTCTCATTTTTTGCTGGATTCCTTAGATCAATGATTCATCTGCTCCGGTCAACAAAGATTGACCATGCATGGAACTGTTGGCAACAGTTTTAATGGGCTTCAGTTTTCCAAGCCAGTTAGCCAGAAGTGTTATTAAATGTTTGCAGACTACTCCTCTATTCATAAGAGACAAAATATATAACCTTTTCCCTTGTAAATACAAAGAAATTATGAAGATGAAAGACATACTACTGTCTGTTCTTATGGTACTGCAAAGGATTTTACAACCTGTTCTCTATAGGTCTGCTTTTCTTCTAATTATTAAGTTGCAGAAATCATCCAGAATACTTCTGGAAACAGATGAGTGGGCTAGGTGAAGAAATAATCTGAACCAAGCCAAATACCGTAAGAATTTATCTTGAATGAAACAATCTGGAGAAAATCAAAAAGAGAAAATTATGTTCAAATGATTAGCAATGACTACAAAAGATTGGCATACCGTCAGATGACTGCCTTAAGATTGGCACTCCAAAGCAGACCTGTTGAGGAAGCAATATAAATATCTCCAACACTAGGTCTGGAAAATATTTTGTAGTTGCACAAAATCCCTTTATCACTTGGGACTTGGCTTACTTGTCTGTACCTGCATTAGACCTAGCCTAACTCAGCCTACCGCTCATGAATTCAAGACAAGACACGCAGACTGAATCGAAACACATCAAATTGTGTTTCAACATGTTTTGTCTGAAAGATTACACAACGAAATTTTTTAATCAGTTCTTGACAAAACAGTTTTATTACCTGCATATGTAGAAATATAATTGCAAAATGTAGCATTTTCAGCTCTGACAGATGCGTTTTCCTTAATGGCAGTCTTCAAAATGTGTGAAAAATAAAAGGTCATAAAAGCAGCACTCATAACCTGCAAGTGTAGATCAACTTTCAGACTATTTGCCTTTTTTATTTATTATCTGTAATGGCTGAGAAATGTCTGTAAATAAGAACAGCTAGAAAATGTTTCCTTTAACAAGCTGCACTTTAAACAACTGTGTCTGTTACAAGAGACTGAGAGAAAAACAGCTTCTATTTTCCTTCAATAACATATATAACAGGAATGTAGGTTGTTTAGCTAGGCTTACATGCAGGACATTGAGAGATGTTATTCAGTTTACACCTCTTTGCCTCATGCAGCAGAAAGTTTTCCACCATTCAGAGAACGACTACCAGAAATAAGGATTATTCAAATCTTATTTAAGCTTTACTTTAAAGATTTAAATGAGACTAAAGTATATATTTTGCAGGTATCTGTGCTGACTAAATTAAGCCTAGCAAGCTTTATTTTGTTTTTATCAACATGCTCCTACCATTGCTATAGTATTGAACTGACTTTCTGACTTTTTTTCTGACTTTCTCCTTCTGCAATTCACCTGCTTGGTGTTCACAGATGCATCTGGCAGTGGCCAGAAGGTCCATCTCTGTGCTAGAGCTGTGAGGTGACCTATGTTCCACTCAAACCAACAAAGCCCCAAAATGAAAGTGGCAATGTCTTTTTGTTCCACTCCCAAAGTACTGCTTTATGCTAAGGAAAAATGGCAGGAGAGAGATCTGTGGCAACACCAGCAAGTAAACAGTAGTAATAGCATAATCAAACAAGGAGGGAATTTATCCGAGGTCAACCATACGTGGCTGAACATAAAGAGCAGAGTAGTTGAGTCACTGAGCTCCATTGAGCAATTCACTGAAAAGGAATCAGGATTAGCTATTTGTATGCTTCTTGCATACACTTCCTGAATAACGATCCTAGGACATTTTAGGCCTCATTAACACACAGTGAGTGCATTTGCTTAGTCAAAGTGGAACTGGGCCAGATTAGAAATATTAGTCACAAAGGGAAACTCTCCCTCCATTGTGTAATCCCAGCCAAGTCTCAAGGGATGTACCAGTGACTGATGTGAGCAGTGAAGAGTCATTCTGTTTAGGGCTGTACTCGGTCTGCTTTCCTCATGTGGAGGCCATCTGGGTAGAAAAAATGTTTAGTTTCAATTTAATTACTTAAGAAAAATGTCACTTTGTATGAGTAAAAATGGCAGAATTCACTCCACAGTTATTAGCAGTCCTCGGCTTGATTTCTTTGCCATCACTAATTTTTTTTTTTTTAATTATTTTATAAATTCAAAATAACTAGTTGCTGAAAAGCATGCAAAGAATTGTACCCTTGTTGCATTGAAATACTAGTTTCTTCTGTTTTGTATTGACTCCTTTAAAGACACTTCAAAATACCAAATGTCATAGACTCAGTATGTAGTAAATCTAAAAAGAAAGATCAATGAATGTAATTACTCTTCCTTTGAAGCTCAATTTTCATTGTAATTCATGAAGTGAACAGGTGAACTATAAAACATGTGATATCATTAGCTAATTTTCTATTTCAAAAATTTTAGCCTAATGATATGATACAGTAAATGATGTTTTTAACAGATTTACTGGACCAGGGACAATAGTTAGAGAATGTGAAGAACTCAGGTCATCTAGTTATGTGCCAAAGTCTGATTACTCCTTGCAGTATATGTTGGATGCACTAGGGAAAAGGGAGACAGCAGAAAGATTCAAACAGAAGAAGAATAAGGATATTAGCCAGTCAGGACTTAGTTTCTCAAGGTCGCTGAACAGGGCATTATAGTAACATATACACCACCTGTAAAAAGAGTTTCCATACTTTTTTTACAATAACCTGAAAAGAAAGGCTGTAACTTAAAGACATGATGAAGTAGGAAATGGGAAAGTAAGTAAATAGAAAGTTGTGTTTGGTCTTATGGAGGTTGACCAGATGATTGATGTCAAGAACAAAAAAAATTCCCCATATTATTGACCTACTACAGTGTATCCTGTGAGTTTACAGTTTTGCTTTTATTGAGTAAATTAATTTTATGCAATGTTTCCTCACAATCCAAACAAAATGCAACAAGAAAGACTTAAATATCACTTTTATTTAGTAAGCTTCCTACAATACTATTAAAACAAGAGGTTGCATTTAGAATGAGAATTTCAAGCATGATATATAAACTTGAGGATTTAAATAACAATATAACTTTCAGACTCATTTTTTCTTCTTAGTACCAAGAAAATATAATACATTTTAATAGGAGACAAATCCACTTTATTAAGCAGAGGTTGTAATGTGAGCTTCCAAACTATACTCATACTTTAAAGTTACTTTATCTATATGCATTACACAAGTCTTATTGATATAATGCATGAGAACCACAGATTCTCCCTGCTTACTTGACTTATTATCTAGATGACATCTGGGGCATTGACTTCCTAAAAGATTACGTTTTTCCATCCAGTTCACACTGTTCATATTATTGTGCCAAATTTTATCTTTAAATGTAGGTGAGTTATTTCAGCAGAAGACATCTGAATGACTCAAGGGATTTTCTTTCAAGCAAGCAAGTACTTTTTTCTCAAACATTCCCTCGTGAAATAAATAATGAAATATAATAATTGACTTGTACAAATACATTTATAAATTCATATTTGGAGACAAATGTTTCTTCTAACATAAGTTATCTTGAAGCAAAAATGCAATAATTTTATTTGACTAGATTTGATAAATCCTTCAGCACAGCCCTTTCTTGAAACCAAGCGCTCTGCTGAGACAAACACATTTCAGAGCATTTGTCAGATCATGTTAGAAGTGTTATGACATGACATGAAAAAGGAAGACCTGATAAATTCATACTTCTAATCAGAGTCTTCGAGAGACATTAAAATTAAATCCACACATTCACAAAAAATGAGTTCCCCCATGTTTCCATTTAGCAGCATTTCCCATTACTTAAACCTTGTTCCTTCAGTAGGTGAACCAGAAAACAGAGTTCTCTTTATCTAGCTAATGAAAATACACAGATGGAGAAAATACACAGTTGATGTATGCTCACCCGGTGTTTGAAATATGATGAAGTTCGTAACAGAAACCCTCAAACTTCCATCAAACAAGCTAAGGTAATAGATACACCAACTGTGTTGATACTAAAATGGCTGAAACATCATAATTCTTTTTATAGGTCTCATGGCTTGAAGTCTACCAAAAGCAAACAACAAATCTGTCATGAGTAGGTTACCTCAGCTGCCTCCCTGTAAAAGAGGAGCCATTAGATCCTCCTTTAATGTTTGCAGAACTTGAGAACATGTAACAGAATTCCCTCTTGTCTAACAACTAACCTCCACGATTTCTCCAATTTCTTCAAGAATTTTTAATAGACTTTTTCTCTTCAGATGTTGAATGTGCTCATTGAGTTTGAAGGATTGACCTCTTCACCCTTGGCCATTTTAGGTGTAAGAAAACTTCTGTAGGCCAAACATATAAAAGGATCTGAAGCAAAGTAAAAGTTAAATTTCTTTTGCAAACAAGACTTTGCTGAAGACACTGGACAAGAGCTGTTGGAATTTTTCTTTCCAGTGTATGTCAAATTCAGTTTATTAGAAACAAAAAATAAAAGCAATAGGGAAAACAATAGAGAAACATCTACTACTTTTTTTTTTTTCCCTCTCATTGGTGTGTGCATATGTATATATACACACACACCCTGCATATATAGAGTATAAATGGCAAGATTTTAGTATTGGGACAGGGAAGGGCTGCAAGGTTTGCAGTGTTTAAATGTTTGTCTTCCTGCTTTTCCTATATCTACATCAGTAATTAAATGTTTATGTCATGTTATTTGGCAATAAATTAACTTAAATTCCTCAAGTCGAGTCTGTTTTGGTTGTGACAGTAACTGGTGGGTGATTTCACTGTCTTTACTTTGACCTGCAAGTTTTCTCTCTCTTGTTCTTATTTTTTTCCCCAACCCACTAAGGGTGTAAAGTGAGCAAGTGGCTGTGTGGGTGCTCAGCTGCTTGCTGGGGCCAACTCACCACAGTCTTTTAAGTTATTTGATTTTCTATAATTTAATATCAATTTTCCATCTTCATTTCTATCAAACAGCTTGCTTTATCTCCTGTTTCAAACAGCAGCTTTCTTATTGGACCGTTACTAGATCTTATCAAAACTATTTTAAACTCTACCAATCCTGACTTTGATCTATGGTCTTTTTTGTTTGCTTTCTGGCTCTTATTTAATATGACTAAAGAAACACTTGCTGTTATTTTTTATTCCTCTGTAATGAATCATTTCACTGCACTTCCTGATCTCTCATGTGTAGTATTCTTTACTCGCTCCTAATATCCTTCTTGAGGTGATTCACGGAGTTATGCCTGGAGCCCTCCCCTCAGTTCTGTCCACCTTGCTTGCAGTGGTAACTCCAGACCATTTGTGCATGTTTGCTTTAGAGAAATTACAAACCTTCTCCACGTTTAAATCTTTGAGTGTCTTCACCCAGTTTACTTATCTGACTGGCTTCCTAGTTTATCAGAGCTTTAAAACATATTTGATAATCTTACCTGATTTTTTTTTTTAATCTTTCCCTTACACTTGAGTTTGAATTACAACTGAAATACCTTATTAGTAAGTGATTGATTATAAGCTACTATAAGCTGAAATCAGTTTATTTTATACATTATGTTTGGTTTTATTTTGAAAAAGTCTCACGCTTTATGGGAAAAAAAAATAACCAAAGAATTATTTGATGAAGAAATCTCAACAGCAAAATTAAGGAATACCAAGGAATACTGTATCAGTAACAACTTTTTCTCCAAACCATTTCCTGAATTAAAGTCTCCTATAATTAAGCAACTCCCTGTAGTACTAATTATCAATTGTATTGAAGAGTGTTTCACTAACCAGGCCACACTAGCAGTCAGACCAGCATTCTCTCTCTCTAAATAATCTACCTAAATATTGTGATTCAAATACAATGATCCAGATATCCTAGTCAATACTGCAATTTTACATGTGGGTTTTTTTCATTTATCATTTTTCTATCTCTTTATACACTTGAAGAAGTAAAATGTATAGAAGGATTGGAAAAAGGCTTCAAGGTTTGAGAAGTGTATTCCTCCACTGTGTGAAAACAGCAGTTGTAAGATATCTTAGATGAAGTAAAAGAAGATGGAATTGATCAGAAATTTTCTTCTGATAAAGTGACAACAAAAGTTTCACTTCTAGGAATCATTGACTGTTTTATTCAGGAAGTTATTTTAGTGGGTAAAGACCAACAAACCTGCATTTTATTTCTTTGTGTCATCAGTTGAATTTCAATTCTTATGAACATCAGATGTACCTTTCCATACAGTTTTGGATGGTAATGCACTTAGACTCTCTGAATTTTTATATCTGCCCACAGTGTAGCTTAGTGCAGTGTAGTACTGAACAGCAAGTAGGACAAATGTGTCATAGTGTATTTTCAGTTTATATATACAACCTGTGGTAGAATTAATAAGAGATACTGAATATATTGCATAGAATTTCTAGTCATCTTGTGAAAAAAAATACCATTTGATTAATTGCTGTAAATTATCAACATTTAATGTAGGAATTACTGTCCTGCTTGAATTGTCTATTCCATTTTAACACATCCTTGTCACATGAAAATAAGCAGTACCCTACATCTGCAAAAAATAAAATAGATGAACCAGTCACAGCCTGAATACATCTAATATGGAGCTTGGCAGTAATGTATATGAAAATCCAATGGCTGATTTTAAACAAGTATTCATTGAAACTTAACAGATACAGTTTTCCAAAAGAATCATCAAAACTTTGTAAACCATACATGTTTTCAATAAACGTTTGGAATGTAATTATTCTACAATAAGTATCCTATTAAAGTTAGAGTTATTTTTAATAACAGTTGCTGCATAGTTCATACAGACTAAAACAAATGGCTAGTATAAACAGATTTGCCAAAGATCAACAGTTACGAAGGAGATATGTATACTATATAAATAGATGAATTCGTATTTATATAGATATAATTAATTCCTTCATGTATGCATATATAGGCTGAATATTTCCTCCATGCTTTCACGTTTCCATCATTATATGTATATATTTCCTTTCTCATACATGCATACATTTAGATCATGCAATGTTTCAATCAAATTTTTTAAAGTATATGCTTTTAAAATAAAATTTCTGTACTAATATGCCTTTAAAATCCAGATTTAATTCACTTTTAATATATCACATCTTTAATACAGATTTCACACCAAGTCCAGTACATTAGAAACACAGGGTAAAATAATTTCCCTATAGACTATAGAAGTTTATCCATAAACTATAGACATTTGCAGTTAAATGAATGTAAATGTCTTCTCTTGACCATAGTTTCCCTAAGATCTCTTTGCAGTCTGTGGTCTGTTTCAGTTGAGCCATCTCAGTATTCAGCAGACTGTTTCCACAAACTTCCTATTGTGCTCCACTGGCTAGAAAAGGAGCTTACAGTTCAGATGTAAATGGGTGCATTACAAGCCCATGACTTAGATTCTTAAATCCTACAGTCAGGAAATCGTATATTTAATTGTCTCTGCTAATCTAGTTTTACAGAGCAGTCACAAAATAAATTGAATTTTTGAGTTCTGTAGGCAAAAAAAAAAATTGCTGCATGCCAAAATATATACCAGTCCATCTCCAAAACACATCCTGAAAACAGTGTATTTTGCATTCAATTACAATACTTTTTATAATCTGAAAGATTTAATTCTGATTGTGAAATTACAGCAAATAGCTATATAACAAAATATAAAATAAATGTCAGTCATTTTGAAATAATGGGAAAAATAAATTAAAATATAAACCACATCATTATTAATCTTATTTTTTGTCAAAAGTATTTTTATCATATAGACACGTCTTGATGAGAGAAGACTTTACCAAATTGGTGTTTCCTCAAGAAAAAAATCCTGGAAAATTTTCAGCCAGTGCTTTTTCCAGAGTAAAACATTCCTTATTATAAAGGGGAAGGTAGGTTAGACCTCATTTTGCATTACAAGGAATAGATTCATGATATTTCAAAAGTTTATCAGTCCAACAATGCAACTTTGATTTTATTAAATTTGTGCTCTAAATGCTGTATGCTGAGCACTGGTGTGTTTCAATCTTACTTGATATGAAACTTTATAGTCACAGGATTTGTCCACTGGAAAACACTGGGAGATGGCTTCATGTGCAATATTTATACAACCACAACATGTTAGAAGTCTAGATGGACTATCCTGGCTGAGATATAATCATTTCCCTGAAGTGAACCCTGACCATAAATCTGCAGACATACCAGTATCTTCTTACTCATCTCAAATTCCCAGCAAGATCGACACTGAGTTTATCTGGCTCTACAGTTTCAGTCTGGCATGAAGTATGCAATGAAAGTCAGAAAGAAAATAATAGCTGAATGTGATCTGACTGAATCAAGTTTAGAAACCATTTTTTGCCAGCACCCAACTTAAAAAAAGAAAAGAAAAAGACACTAATAGCTGAAATCTGCTGTATAGCAGGGTCTACATGGAAGATAAATTAAGCCCCAGAACTTAGGAGAGTGTTTGTAAGGGTACAACTCAGAGATCTTAAACAATCATCCCCCCCAAACTCCATCACATTTCCCATGAGTGAGAACCTTTAAAATCACTGGAAAAATCTGACAATCTGACAAGCTTCAATCTGACCGTTGTGTCAGGGACAGCTAAATGTATTAGTCACTCTCCAGATTCCACAGAATATTTAATGTGGATTGTAAGAGACTTTATACTGAAATTATAAAGGTATGGCTTTATAAGGTAACCTTTTTAAAGATTAATACGTACAATACTAGTGGTGTGTTCTGTTGCTTCCAAATAGATAGTCTTAGTGGATCATTGAGCTCTGTGCTACGATGCTACGTATTGTTAACAAGTGCATGTTTTTATAGACAGCTGTTTGGAAAAGGGAAAAGTCCAGGTATACTTCATGAGTCTCTAAATATATTATCTTTGGAAAAAATAGTCATATTCGATTTCCACTCCTGAATTGTTTCTACATGTTTCCTTACACTCAATGTTGTTCTATAACCTTTTTAGTTTCTTTCAAACTAATTACGAAATTAAAGAGGTATGCAGAGGGTTACTGGCAGGTACCGCTTGAAAGAATTCCCTCAGGTCTTGCCACACAGTCAAAAGTAATTGCATCTTAATGAGATACCACTCATCAGCTGTGCAATAGGAGCTGACTGTGCATATTCTTCACTCACCTGAGGTTTGAATAAAGTGTATTTAATCTAAATTATGCTCATTACTAGCTCAATTTGATATTTTTTACTTTGCAATTTGGAAAGCCTATAAGCATAAACAATCAATACATGAGACTATACTAGAAGATTCACAATGTCCAGCATCAAAAGATTTTATAAAATGACCAGAATTGCACAAAACCTAGGAAGGTTTCCTTTATAAAGTTCATATAAATTGTTCTTTACTGAATAATAATGCAGAATGCGACCATGGTTAATTCATCCAAGTTTCACTAAAATTGCATTCTGCAATTCTAATTACCTCCTTTCTGGAGAAGAAAAATAGTAAGACACAAGGTGGTTTTATTAAGTTTCAAGGTAATACATTTGCCTTGAAATGGTTAAACATTGAATATTAAAATAAATAATTAAAATAAATAAAAAAAATTAAAATAAATGATTTTTACTAAAATGAAATTTCTGTATGCTTGAAGACTGACATTATCCTAATAACATGAAAAAATTAATAGAAAACATGACAAGGGGAAACTATACTTTAGTACTAAAATGGAGAAATATAGGGGCTGAGAACCTTAACTTTCAAGAAGTTGTGCAATTTCAGAGTAGTTTTTCTGCTTTAAAGGTCCATATAGTGTATGTTTCTTTCTCTTATGGATAAACTATGTCAAGGACTTTAAGAAATGCCGGAGAAGTGAACTAAGTTTTCTGTTACTAAGAAAAAAATCCTATCTCTGAGTTCTCATATATTCAAACTTGTACTTTCTATTCACTGTGAGATGAATCATTGCATACACTATTTTCTAGAATGATTATAGTATCCAACCTTAGATTTAGTTAGGATCAATAATTATTTCAATTTCCCTTTAAAACTGTAGAAAAGTGAATTATTGTGCCATATTTCAGTAAAAATTTGCAGATGTTTCAGTACTTTGGCTGTTTTTGATAGAAAAATACCAAAATGGGTTTAGATACCAATGGAACATTATTATTTGGTTATTTTAGAATTCTTTTTCTGACAAAATACCACAGAAAAATTGTTTTTGAAAACCTTAATTAGTGTTAAATTATTTTTTTAACCAGCTCAACCACACATGTAAAATGAGATAAACTTCAGGTACTCTCTGATGATGTGTAAGGCCAGACTGCGTACTTTCATAGTACCTGTAAGAATTAAAGGGTGTTACACTTTCTGGAATTAACATACTTCTAGGCAACTTTTATGGCTTCAGACAACTGATTTTTTTTGAATCCTGGTCTTACTCAACAGCCTTCTGATTTTGTAGAACATTTTTCCCTTTTACTTGTGATAAAATCCTCCCATGCTAATAAAACCTGAGCTCTATTATAGATGCAAAGATGGGTACTTGTAATATAATACTGTTAGAAATTCTACTATTGTGAAAACTTACATACACCAAGCTTTCAGGAGCTTCTTACCATTCAAATCTTCTAAAATTGAAACCTGAGCATTAAAAATCTTGTCAGTCATAATCTGGGCATGATCAGCTGGGAAGAACTGCTTTCTATTTTTTATTCAGTTTGGTTTTTATTCAAAACCTCACTTGAAAAGTTTTTCAAAGCCAAAATAAACATTAAACATGGTAAGCAACCTGGCTTCCAGTTGCTTTGAAGGACTTTTTGTGGTTTTTCTTTTCTCCATTTATGCCAGCCTTCACATAAATTATTTGACGTCTTGTGTTCAGGCACTGTAACACTTTGTTTGATTGGCTGTGAAAGTGATTTACAACTATGTAACAAGGCTTCACCTATACAGCTTTGGCAGTGATAATAATACTAAGAAAAAGCACTCTGGTTTTTGTTTGTTTATTTTTTTGTTTCTGAGTTTTGTATATGCATATCAGAATCAATATCAGTACATTTCTTGTGATCATGGGTAAGTCTTAACCTGGGCAGGTCACCACCTGAGTTTCTATTTGCTCCCGAAGAGATTCAGCCATCTCCCGCACTAGAAGCCCTGCCTTTCTTGGATGTTGAAAACAAGGAATTAGAAGACAAAATCTACAAATTAGTGCAGAACTTCGGTTGATGAATTCAGATCATAGTCCCAGGTTAAAGATCTGAGAGCATGCTTAGCTCTAGAGACTCTGCGGTTTTTTCTCCTTCTTTTTCCCTTGTGACCCCCAGTATATGACCCTCCTTAACTGTTCTTTGACACCCGCCTCCGAACTAACACCCTCGTCTCCTCTTGGTTTGCCACGTCCAGTTGTCACTGGTCCATCCCGCCTTAGCCCAGCAGAGACCATGGTTAGTCTGCAATAAATGGAAAAAATCCAGTGGAGATTGACAAGAAGAATAGTAAGAATGAAAACTTGAGTCCTAAGAAAAAGCTGAAAGAATAGAGAATTTTTTAGACCAGAGAAGCAAATACGACAACCATCAGTAATTCCCTATGCCCATTTTGAGTAGGGCAAGAAATAATAACTTACTCTATAGCAAGGAAGGATTACTCTGTATCTTAATGAAACTTCTTTTCTGGTAGAGAGGTAGGTAAGCATAGAAATACATTCTGTAGGAAGCTATGGAATCCCTGCAATACGAAGGGTTTAAGATGTTAGACCAATGGGGATGGTATAGATGTATCAGATCGCAGGAAAGAGAGAAATGGCTTGCTGTATTTCTAGGACTTTATGTCAATGCAATTCATTTGTTTTACTAAATTCTGCAGAAGCAGATTTTCCTGAAGCTGGCATAAATGAGAAAAGAGTTATTAGATTGTTTATGGTTATTGAATTGATATTTGTGTAACAATAGATGGAAGAGATCACAAATACCAATATCTGCTATATTCAGTTTTCTCCTCTTTTGACCTTGTAAAAGCACAGAATCCCTTAAGGAAACAGATGAAGTTTACAATTTTGACTTCCAACATAGGCAAAAGAATTGTTTATCATTTACATATAAGGGTTCCTAATACAAATTTTGAACTTTGATTGATGATGTGTTTATCATCCAAATTCATTTTAGCTTGCATATCTATTAATTCTGATGGTTTAATGTTGATATCAGAATGACAAAGTCCCTGGAAAAAAGCAAAGTATTATGCATTGTTTAATTCTTGTAGGGAATTGAGAGCATGATAAATTCCATTCCTGTGTGTCTGTTTTAACAACCGTTGGTAATGCAAACAACAAATGTAATAACTTTGGGAAACTGGAAAATGGAGAGGAGAACGAAAGAAAAGCAAAATGGATTTTTCTCAAAGTGCTTTAGCAGGTGCTTTTATTCAAACATGAGAGCATTTGCATTCCCTTCAAAGAACTCAAACTGCTTTCAAACTTAAGCATACACTTTGGTGGAACCTGGGTCCATGTTACATTCTATTCAATTGACTTAAAATATAAAAATTATTGACATGAGACTTCTTAGACTCCACCATTTTTGTGAATCTACATTCTTCCCATAGCAAGATCTAGTGACACTTATGTAGAAGGAAATCACTGTTGACCTGAAAGTATCAAGGCATCACCTCTAAGGAGAAATGGTGATAATTAATTTCAGATTATCCATTTATGTCAGGGCTTTTCAGTCAGACTAAACCTCAAGCCTGACCGCTTCTGAATACTCACTGCATGGAGATACGTAAATATTCTTGTTGTAAAAGCACATTTTGCCACTGTACACTTGTTGGGAGTTTTTTCCACCATAATTTCAATAGTTTGCTCTGCCTCTCCAGTCCAGCTATCCTATTCAATCTCCTGATCCTTCTGGATATAGTCAGGTATAATATCTCTCCCTTATTGGTAAATTCTCATTCTCATCCCATCCCTTTGGTCACCTCAATATTCCCCTTGCACACTTGCCTTCTCTGCCCTCCTTAGCTCCTTCTCATTTTCTTGTTCCAGGCTTTAGTTCTTTGTGTTGTGTGATGCGGAAGGAAGAACATTGCATTTCTCAACTCTTTTTCATTGTTCTAGACCGTGGCAGGCACCTCAGTGCTTCCACATTTTCCTCTATGTGAGATGTACCTCATGGGTTGTGTCTGGGCTCTCATGTAACCTCTATGTTTTCTTTAGCACTACTGTGATTAAGACTATACTTGTTACTATCTAATGGGCCTTAAAGGACCCTTGAGTTTTATGGAAAAAGTTCAATATGAAATCATAGTATACACAGATGACTCAAAAATGTGATGCATTTATGATCTATAAAACATTAATAAAAATATTTGTGTTGATACTCTACTTCTTGTGTCACTAGGTTTCCAGATAATTTTTTTCAGGTCAGTATTTGATCTATGAATCTGCATACTGAAGCAATCAGAAAATGTTTCTTTTAAAACCTAATATACCTGTTTATAATCAATTACAGCTGAATACGTTAGTGACAAAAATGAACTTTTCGTCCGCAGTGAAACATTGCAGAGCCAAATGGCTATGGAAAAATGAGTCATATTTTGTTCTAGCTCCCACACCATCAGTGGATCTGAACAAAGTTTCAGCTGCAGGACCATATTTTGCCCTCAGTTTTATACTTCCCTGCTTAGAGAAGTTTAAACTAGAGGCAGAAATTGAAGACAAGTTGGTGTTCCCAGTAGACTTGGTTTGACAGAGTCCTCAGTACTTGTGTTAATGTATAAGTCAGAGAGAAATCAAAGCAGCTCTCATAGTTTCCAGGACTGACACTTAGGAAATACCTAAGAAAACTTTCTCTGCAGTTCCTGAGAGACAATAAATACAGAGCCTCATAATGCAGATTTTACAGAGCCGTTTTCTGAGTAGAAGCATGCTGGGCTTTCGACTTTATAGCAGGGCAGGGATCACCTTATTTGTCAGTAGTTTACTTGCCAGCAATACAGTTAAACCATTCATGAATTTAAAAAAACATTTGGATGGACTTCTTTTTTTTTGTCAAAAAGTGTAAAAAACATTGGCAGCTATCTATTCCTCAATAAGAGTTCTAGTACTGTTGTATTGAAGCAGTAGGTCACTTAGCTATGATGTTGTAGATGCGTACTCTTTCCTTAGTTTAAGGAAAATCGTATTCATTTATCTTCCGCTATACAGGAAAAAAACTTCAGCCTTTACATGATAGGCTATCTCGGAAAAAACCAGGATGCTACTTTGCACATGAATGTCTTAACCACTGAGCAAGGAAATCAGTCCTACTTTCTCATTTTGGCTTACAATAACAAAGTAATTATTTTACACACATATATAAAAAAGGAGATTTTCTACCTTTTTGATATTGACACCCAATACATTTTTGGCAAGCAAGAGGAATATACTCTGCTGGATTCAGAACAAGAATCTGAATCAAACTGTCAATATCTGTTCAAGTACATGATGCAACAGTGGCAAGAAGGATTCATTGCATTTTCATAGTGTCTGGAGAATGTCTGTGGAATGTCTTATTCCAAAGAAGAGAACTGAATTCTAGTTTTCCACGCTCTCTGCAAGTGAGCTGATCAGGAAACAGGAAAAGGACAATCACAGTCTTGCTGTTTTCGTGAATAATAGGAAATTCTCTACTTTCATTTTTACTGTTTTTCTTTGAAAAGATTTTTTTTTAGAGGAAAGAAGTGCTTAGTTGAATGAAAACAAAATAAATTTTTAGTTTCATATTTTATTATACTGATTTTTTGACCCATTTTTCAGCTCATTGGTTGAATTTAAAAATTGATTACCTAATATATAGTGCTAAGCAATCTGAAAAATTACTACCTTATTTCTGGGATAAAACATATACCGAAATAGAATCTGGTTTATAGAGGACAAGGAGTTAACAAGATAAAGTGGATCAAAACAGAGTGCCATGTGCATAGACCAATCTTCTGTCCCAGGACAAAGAAGTTAATTTAGAAATACATTCAGTGTAAAGCATTCTTTGCGATTTAAGTGTCCATACATTATGTGACAAACCCTGTATTTCCTATACTAAACCTATATTTTATATACTAAGTGTACTAAACTACATTTATTTATTGAACAAAGAACTTATCTTGTAGCTGTAGAATGTGTTTTTATTTACCTGTAAAGGTATCTGCAGGGAAACAGAAAGCAGAATTATAGCATGTGCCTCAGAAATGTTTTTTGTCCTTGCATAAAATCCAGTTTAGTAGATTTTCTGCACCTCAGTTCCCTAAAATGGCTGCACAATCTGCTTTCACAAAAGTATTATGCAAGGTTCAGAACTTGCTTAAAATAACATCTTTTTCAATTCACTGTGTACAGGATCACCAAAAATTATTTACTGGCTAGAAGTCAGGATTTATCAAAACGTTCTATGAATGTAGTTGTTGGGAATAAAAAATGCCTTCTAAAGATGAACTGCATGCAAATATGAACAGCATCTGAGATGACACCTAGGACTGAATCATGGTCCTTCACAGGTAGACACTGAGCAATTACAGTTTGAAATAAGCCTTGTTAATAGGTATTTCAGCTTACATATATACAGGTCAGGCACAGAGCAAGCAGTGCAGCACATTGATTTTGCATGTATATGTGTGTAGTATTATATTTCAGTCTTGTCATAGAATCATAAAATCATAGAATAGTTTGGGTTGGAAGGGACCTTTAAATGTCAGCTAGTCCAACCCCACCTGCAATGAGCAGGGACATCTTCAACTAGATCAGGTTGCTGAGAGCCCCGTCCAACCTGACCTTGACTGTTTCCAGGGATGGGGCATCTACCGCATCTCCGGGCAACCTGTTCCACTGTTTCACCACCCACATCGTAAAAAATGTCTTCCTTATATCTAGTCTGAATCTACCCTCTTTTAGTTTAAAACCCTTGTCCTATCACCACAGGCCCTACTAAAAAGTCTGTCCTCATCTTTCTTATAAGCCCCCTTTAAGTACTGAAAGGCCGCAATAAGGTGTCCCCGGAGCCTTCTGTTCTCCAGGCTGAACAACCCCAACTCTCTCAGCCTGTCCTCATAGCAGAGGTGTTCCATCCCTCTGATCATTTTTGTGGCCCTCCTCTGGACCCACTCCAACAGGTCCATGTCTTTATTATGTTGGGGGCCCCACAGCTGGACACAGTACTCCAGGTGGGGTCTCACCAGAGCAGAGTTACAGAATCACCTCCCTCGAACTGCTGGTCACAGTTCTTTTGATGCAGCCCAGGATACGGTTGGTTTTCTGGGCTGTGAGTGCACATTGCCGGCTCATATCCAGCTTTTTGTCCTTCTGACCTACACATGGATGTCACAGTAATGAAATCCCCACCCCTAGCAATTAACATGCTGCTATGTATCATTAAATTATTTTTCAAGAAGGGTTGGAATATTCTTTGTATGCATATTACTGCTTATTTTGCTTTGGCCTATTATGATCTCAGCCATAGCATACATAGCTGTAACATGTCACTACCTGAAATTTAGTATTGCTTCTCCCAGGATGGACTAGAGTTCTGCATTTTTTTAAAAATAATATGCTCTAATTCAACTAATTAATTAACTATCAGGTAAATATTTTCAACATTACATCTCAGTTGAGCCCAAATTGTCAGCTAATAACTGGATTAACAACTTTAATCCATAACTGGATTAAATGACATTTCTATCTCCTTTAATGGCTCCATATAATAGCCCAGATACTTCTGGTCTTCAAGGTACCCTCAGTGCTATTCAAGAAGTAGAGGATGGCCAAGAACATTAATTCGGAAAGAAACTGATCCTATTATGGGAGAATGTGCTCCTAGATGGATTGAACACTACTTTTTTTCTCCATCTTACAATGTGAATAGCATAAATAACAGTAGATGAAGAAATCATTCAAACCTACATAAAAGCAATTTCCACATAATTTTTGTGGGGACATCTTTCCAGATGCCCTTCTTTTCTGAAGCAATGAAGATGATGAATTTTCAAGAGAGTCTTTTAAACCGGTGCTTTCTTGCTTCTTTCCACCTGGACTTCTCCCACTGACTTAATAAACCCAACAAACTTAATGCAGTGCTAAATGATTTCTCTTGTAAGAGTTACCTTAATGATCAGCTAATGAACAGCCACTTAAGTGATACAGCCACCTTTCCATTTAAGATCCTCCTACTCCTCAAAAATTGTACAGTACACAAAAGAGGTAAATCACGAGTTATTTCTTTGGGCATGCTGTTCCTTAAGGACAAACTTTTCTTATTTGACCATTTTAAGCACAGAATAAGAGAGGTTCTTTACACTTTATAGAGTAAGAAAAAGATGGAAACCAGAGATGAAAAGAGGCATTAGATCACCATTTTTATTTATTTATTTTATTAATTTAAAATTGTTATTTATGGATACAAACCCTTGGAAAGAAGGAGGCACCCAGTGGAATCGGAGGTATTTTCAGCTTGATAAATTTCAATGCCTGTCATGATAGAAAGTGTGTAGTGAAATGCTATTTTCCTAGTTGCATGTTGATTCTCAAGCATAAATTAGTTTTTTTATAATCATTTGAAGATATGCAATCAGTGAAAAACACCACAGACTACAGTTTCACACTTCTTAAAATAACTATTATTCACTTATTCAAAAACCATCTACAAGAAATTTTGTGGAAGCTGTACAAGGTACCTCTAATAACAGCCGTAGAAGTGTAGCAATGCAATAACTCCATTTAGACAGAAAATGCTGTATGTGCCAGTGTATATTTGTGTCTTCATAGCACCTGTATGAAAGTACCAAACTATCATAAAAGGTTTCTTGTTTGCAGTTTTGATACACTGTCAGATCTATAGCAGCACATGGTTTTCCAGGTATTAAGCATGCCTTTTATAATCTGTATTTGACTAGAAGCTCAAAACTTTTGGGGATTTTCAAATGTGGATCTTGAAGCCACTCAGTTAATTTGAGACTGAACTACTATAATGCAGTCAATATGATATTGCCTCTTGCGCCATTCTGTCAATGTCATACATTATTGGAGTTGCAGTTACTCCCAAATTACAGATAGGTGTGATTATCATGACAGATATATCATTAACAAGTCATTAGATACAATAAAACCGTAATGGTGAAGGTCTTAGATGCTTGCAGAGGTGGGTTTTGTTATTTGTCTGTCTATGAGTACATCAGAACAAGAACTGTTGGCCTTAGGGTTATTCTGACCATTTTGTGCTCTCTCAAGCCTTTCCAGGGATAGGGATAGCAGGGAATAAATAGAGAGAGGAGAAATGGTAATGGAGAATCATCAATTCTGAGAAGTTATTGGCAGCATTTTCTTTTGGACATTAGTTAAGTCCAGCAGTTTTGCATTGCTATTACAATTGCATCCATGTTTCCAGAGCTCCAGATGGAGCTGACTCTCCTCCACCCGTTGCCATGGAGTTCTGCCTGTTTTACTCCATTGTTTGCAAAAGGGAAATCAGGCCCAGGAGTTCTAAAAATCTTCAAGACATTTCTAACACACAGGAAAGTGCTTTCTTACCTCTAGAAGAGCTCATATTTTGACAGAAAGTAGAACATGTTGCCAGCAAGTAAACATATTTTGGCAAGTCTGAATAGGACAATCTAAACATGCAATGCTCACAAACCAGACAAGTCCCAAACTTATAAGGTTCAAATAGGCTAGAGAATATTTATGGCATGTTACACAGTCCAGTTTCAAATAACACAAGCCATTACTACCACTATGATCCCATATATACTTATATCCCTCTATATATATCACTACCAGGCAAAAATGAAAATTTACGTTAGTTTTCTTATGACTGAGAATCTCAGTGCATCTTTTATGAGAGTTTCTTTCTCAACCTGTAATCCAGAAGCTAACAAGAAACTTCAGCTCTTTTAAATAACCATGTACATTGCATTCAGCCTCCGAAAATTACCTTTCAGTATTTCTGAAGGTATTCTCCTAGACTGGTCTGGTTTCTGGTTTAGACCCTAGTTGTTTCTGGCTAGATTAGTCTGGCAGCAAACATCCTGTTCTCCTTCCAGCCTACACAATAGCCTTTTATCACAACCAGTATAGGCTAAGTTGACCTATATATTGTAAATTAGGTCTTCTACCCCTTCACGCTTCTGTGACTGTTACAGAATAACCTGTATGTAGACAGTGTTATTTACCTCTTTACATATGTTAAAACTGATTTTTAACTGATTTATTTTTTTATTTATGGGAATTCTTTTCTTCAGATTTTCCAAACTAAGTTACTTTTATGAGCTACTTTATAAGATCAGCCTTTCAAGCTATGACAACTACACAAAACTTATCCATACTGGAAGAACTTTATGTTCAACAGGAAGGTTTCAAAGTTCCCTTAAAAAAGATAAAGCTTTAAATGTTGGAAGTGATCTGCAGATTATAGTTCCTATGATCCCTGCCCTGGATAGCTGAGGCATCAACAGGTTGCCAAGTGATCCTAGGAGTTTTAGGAAGGTAACTTTTTCATAAAATACGATCACATAGATCAGCTTTTTATGAGGGTAACAGCAGGCATCTTGGTGTCAAACAGGTATTAGATGGGAGCTACTCTAGAATAATAGTCAGAGTATTGATAAGCACAATTTTATGAGCACAGTAGTTGAGGTGGGTCAGGGCAACAATGTAATGATATGAGGCCTTGTTAGTTTTTTCTGTGCGATTTCACAGTCTTATAAGGAGTTGTTGAGGAATATTTATTTTTACAACTACAGTAAATGAAAGCATCATGAATGTTTAACACTGACTGCCAAGACCTGTCAAAAACATACCTAGAAGATAATGCAGCAAATTAGATTCTGTCTCCTTTTTCCATGTGATTGAAAGCATTGTTTTTTCAAAGGCTGGAATACCAGGTCAAAGGGCTGTACAAACTGGAAGAGCCTGTAGGCAACTGGTTTACTGGGTACGAGCTTGGAAGGCAAGTAAATATCTTACAAGCTGAAAATGTGTAGTCTGCTTAAGGGGTTTTGAGTTAGGGTTTTCTTCTAAATATGTGATATTTAACTTAAAAGAAGCTGCATGTCCGAAGGGAGCAGACTGAAGGGTTTGATGTTAAGCCAGATCTGTTCAGAAAATGATCCCAGGTATCATGACCGAGCTTTAGCAAAGAATTGTGTGATTCTATACTAAGCCAGATATCACCTAATAGCCAGAAACTTGAGAGGGTTGCACTCAGGGAAGTAAGGAAAGGTCATAGGTGCAATTTGCCCAGTAACTGTGAGTTCAAGCACTGAAGCAAAGGTAAAAGCATTGAGCTTTTTGTGTTAAGTCCTATTGTGAGAGCTGTGACAATTTCATATGCTTTTTATTTTGTCACAGAAAATAGAAATCAAGCATCCAAAACTGTATTATGCAATGAAATAGGGGTTTTTTAAATCCAGAAAATTACGTCTGGAGCTCCTCTTTATTAAAAAGTCTATTCTGAACTAAAAATAAGGAACATGATTTTTAACAGTGAAGGCAGTTTCCCACAGACAGTGCGTATTCTGGGACTTTGAAGATTCTCCATCACTTTCACAGCTAGAATTAAAACTGGATGTTTTTCTAATAGACAGCTCAGACTGCAGTTATAGATCTTGTACAAATTGTTAGTTCAGTTTTTTCGGACTCGATCTGATCAGATCTGAAGGCACCCCCCTGCCTTCAAACTCCATGAATCTTTTCTGCATTAATATTAATATATAGATGTACTTAAAAATGAATTGAACAAACTCTTGCAGAAAGGGTAATGCATAAAAAAGGTAGTTGGCTCATGTATGTGATAGATTTTCTCTCTAAAACTTTTTTTATTCACCAGGAGTATGCAAATCACAAGAGTGATTTTGTTGATGCGGAGTCATAGCTTACTGGAAGGTTGTCTAATTAAAAATGGAGGAATCAATTAATGTTTCAGCTATTTAGCACAGTAGTCAATACATAATTCCTGGCAAAAAAGCAGTGCTGGCTGGAAAATATGTCTTAGGCATGACAGTTAGCTTCCATTTCTTGTAAAGAAAGATGACTTCTGTCATTTACAGTCTTATAATAACAAACTTCATTGTTTGTTCTAGAAAACTCTGAGCATAAGTAAACCTACAGTAACTACTTGATACACAATCTTGTTCCACTGAGTTCCGTAGTTAATTACACATTTATTTAGGCACAATCATTGCTTAAACGGTTAACAATGACTCTTCATCAGCCAGGATACTGCAATTTGCACGGTGTTTGGTT
Source organism: Gavia stellata (assembly GCF_030936135.1). NCBI lineage: Eukaryota > Metazoa > Chordata > Aves > Gaviiformes > Gaviidae > Gavia > Gavia stellata. The sequence continues at coordinate 12,092,996 of NC_082597.1, read as the reverse complement.
TTTGAAGGTAGGTGCAGATCTTCACACAAACCAGTCTCCCGTCAGCTGGAATGCAATGGCTCTTCCGTTTGATTCCTGAGGCAATGGTAATCACAGAATCACAGAATCATTAAGGTTGGAAGAGACCCGCAAGATCATCAAGTCCAACCATCAACCCAGCACCACCATGCCCACCAAACCATGTCCTGAAGTGCCACATCTACACAAAAATGTCACACTTTTGTGTGGCTCTCACAACAGCAAAATCAGAGAACATGTAAAGCAGCAGCACTCAAAAATATTTTGATTTGCTGGGACTACAGTAGGACTTACAGACTTCGCTGTCATGGACTATAACAGGGTAATGTTCAATTATAATACATGACAGGTAGACACATGTATATGAACATAGAACGAAATTTAGATAGATATGCACTAGATTTATACAGGGCATGCAGGCTATTGATCACAGAGTTCAAGTAATTTGTTTCAATCAGTTAACTTTAAAGAAGTTACTCCTAATTATAAGTGTAACTGAGAGAAGAATCTGTTTTACTGATTGCTATTATTAAAACCTCAGTAGTAGTGATATAAAATGTTGAAGTTAAATAAGTTGGGAATTCCCAAATAATTTGGCAGGAGTTCCCCCCCAAACTCTAGACCAGTCCAGAATGTGTAAAAGATTAGCACAAACTACCCTCCATGTTTTACGAATATTTCCAGTATCATTGCTGAAAGTAGAGACTGAAAAACAACATCAAACACAGTACACATACAAAAGCACAGAATCACAGAATCACAGAATCACAGAATCACAGAATCACTAAGGTTGGAAAAGACCTGTAAGATCATCAAGTCCAACCATCAACCAACACCACCATGCCCATTAAACCATGTCCCACAATGCCACGTCCACACATTTTTTGAACACCTCCAGTGAGGGTGACTCCACCACTTCCCTGGGAAGCTTATTCCAGTGTTTCACCACTCTCTCAGTAAAGAAATTTTTCCTAATATCCAGCCTGATAATAAATATATTTTGCTGAATGAACTTACTGCACTTTAAAAACTCCCTCAATAGAAGCTACAAGAGAAACAAAATTCTATGAAAATAAATACATAATTTTTTTTAAGGTCCCACAGTATTATCTGCTTCACTTCTTTTTATTGGAGGCATCTCTTGAGCAAGGATGACGTTGCTGGGCTGCTGAATACACAGGTATGCCCTAATGGTCCCCTGACAGAGGGAACATTGAAGAGCAGTGCTTGCACAGCAGTTTTGTAAAGGATCAGCAACATGGTTTATGATTAAAGATCAAGAATTGGGATTCTAGCCTCTCCAGTAATAATTAAAATATACCAGCTTTTCCCTGAGAAAGTGGGCATGTAGCTGTATTTTCAGTCATGAAGCTCATATAAGTGCATGGAATAATATCTCCATATGTTCTCCCTCATCCAGATCAGTATGAATTCCAGGAGAAATTCCAAGAAATCTGGAAACTGTATAGGGCCACTGTAAACCAAGGACTTTAGGTGCCAAGAAGCTTCAATCTTGTCCAGATCCATACCACACCCTACATATGGGTTGTGTCTAAATACTACAATGTAGGCCTAAATATACTTCTTAAGGAGTTGCATATGTCCTTTGAAACAGAACATTCTATTATCTATTCCTCCATCCCTGCTGTGCTGACCAATAGCTGTTGATGGTATGAAGAGAGAAATAAAGAATAAATTCAAAGAAGAGCTCTCTATTTTTACGAGCAAATCAAGAAACTCATCACATCTTAGTAAGTAAGGGTTGTTCATAGACTTCAAACTGTATTCATTATTCATGTTAATTCAAACCCTCAGTAATAGCTTACTGGTTCAGTATCATGACTTTTATTCTTCAGAATTGTCCCATATGGCTTATTCTACACTGTATAACATCACGCAAATTCTGATACTACCAAGAATCAATGGCAAGATCAACAGCACTCCAATAGTTTACTGTAGAAAAGGGACACAAAGGGTGGATCTATTATTCTCATTTTAATCAGAATCAGTAGTGTATTTTTGAAGAAAATATCTTGGCTATCTCAATTATAGTACTGTGGTTGGCAACACAGAGTGGCCTCAAAGCATGAAAACTGGATTCCTTTCAGAGCAAATGAATCCAGAAGAGAAACTCCTTAAAGATGCCTAATGTTCTCCAATCAGCGTATTTGAGTGCATGAGACCAGACAAGGTATTCTGAAATATAACCCTTGAAAAGCATGTGGTGTAGACACTGCATCATCATCAACAATACTCTGTAAAACCATTGTGTTGAACCACTCTACTCACTAATACAGGCATAGCCACATGGACAAAAATAATCTCCATGGTTTAAGTGCTCTCTAAATTGCATGGAAGATGCAAAGCAGGACTTCATGTCCTGTTCATCTGGTTGTCCAGAGTAGGGAACTGGCCATCTGACTACACAAATCCTTTCTTCCAGTGTCCCTATTCCGATGAAGTCATTCTACAGAGGTCTCCCCAGGTCTCATCCAGAATAGACTACTCCATAAAGCGCTAGCAAGACACCCTTTGGAGGAAAGCAGTTCACAGTGGAATAGGTGCAGAAAGGACTACTAGCTTGAAATGGATACCTGGTTCTAGCAGCTAAAGCTGAAATATTTTATTCACCTTCTAAAATCAAAACCTAAGTGAAGACATGATTTATGAAAGCACTAAGAGTATAATTCAGTAAAACCTGTCTGTAAATAAATTTAGCTAGATAGCAGAAGACAGGTCTACATGTCAGAAGAATGTGCCCCAGGAACATTTTTTTTTACAGTGGACAAAATAAGCTAATTAATGTTAACCTAAGTTTATGCTGAAGTTTTATATTCGATTATATATACATTTATATGATATTATCAGTAAGATAAGTCTTGAGAGCCCATATTCCCAGTATCGATGTACTCAAATATAAGTTTGTATCATCGTTTCATCTTTAAGGACCGCTACAGTTACTCTATGTAGGCTGGCATATAATTATTCAAAATATCAGTTTGTTTAATCAGGGTAGAATCTCACAGCACAACTCCAGCAATGTCATCACTTCTTACATGGTAATCCTTTCCTTTATAACATTTCTTCTATCTCATCAGAGATATTGTCCTATTTCATCAGAAAGAGTAACAATTGCTTGTTTTCCAATTTAAGAGAATGAAACGGCCTATGTGACAGCATAGAGTGTCTATTGTCTGTTTATTAAGTGTAAAGAATCCCAACACATTTCCAGAATCTGACCATTTATATCACATTCTAAAGTGATTTTGTCTATTGCTATTTTTATATCCCAAATATTTCCACATGTGTTTCACGTCAAGTGTATGAGTGTCCCTTTTGAAACTGAGCATATATACTATTAGTAAGAACAAAACCCAAATTGTTCGTAAGACCAAGATCCCTGACTGATGTAAATGAACATAACTACAGTGGTTTCAGTGTAAAACCCTGTTAGCCAAGGCTATAATTTCTTGAATAAAAAGTAATTATTTTCAATTCTCCAGCTTTTCTAGCAATCTAACTAAGCTTATTTGAAATAAGCAAAAAATACCAATACAATTTCTATAAATAAGTGGTATGCAAACAAAAAGCGTGGAAGTTTTTCCATATTTTCCAAAAACGTGTTATTTCATGGAAAAAATGCCTTGGTAATTGCTTTATAGAACTGGATGATTTTATGACAAATTCATTCAAATCTTTATATCTTTTCTTTTGTTAATGTCTAAAATGTGCTTTAAACTTTTTTTATACAGAAGAAATCAATCACGGTAAGCGAGCATGAAAAAAGTAGTCTAATATTTTATTTCTGACTATAGATCTTTTTTTGAAAACTGGAAAGTGGTCCTTCTGAGGCTAATTATTTTTTGTTTCACTTAGTCAACAAACAGTGGAATTATATTAAAAAGTTCCAATTTATAGAAAGTCATGCCTCATAAAATCTCCTGGGGCCTGTACTGTTTTGACTTATAGTCCATGGAACCTCACTGAAGTCAAGCACCCACGGACTTTTAAAAAATATTTGCTTATCATGATGAGGCATATGTACATCCAAAAAGTACTGCTGATGCTGTTTAAAATCTGTGCTGCATTAGGAAGAATCTAAATGTTTTACATCACAAATCACACTTGCATCCTATTAATAGGCACTATAGATTCAGATGTATTTTTAGATTAAGACTTTTTGGCACAGAGTTTGTCAGAGTAAACAGCTCATTGCCTCTGAATTTAATCCCTAACACAATGTGAAGAAGGATAAGAAAAAGCTGACGCAGGTTGGAGTGGATGAAATTCTCTGCTGTCTTGTGGCTACTTAGGCCCAACTTCTGTTGAATGATGTGGACATCTTTACCCAATATGAATGTTTTAAGACACCAAATTACTAAATATACAATAATATTTGATGTTCTATCAAATATAATGTACTCTCGTACGTTCTGTCCTTTTATATTTATTTGCTTGAATATTTATTTCTTGCATTTCTTAGAGCTACTATAACCAGCTGAAAGGTTAATATAAAATTTAGTAGCATTTATAAAATTTCATAAAATAATTCTCATCTAAAAGGTACTTAGAACAGGAACTTCACACTGCTAGCATTTCTTCTTCCTAGAGTTAATACAAACAGATATAGTCCTTTTTTGAAAATCTCCCCTGTTAATTATAAAGAAGTTTGACAAAAGATCTCCTGAAACATACTATGACATATAAATATAAAAAGCAAAGACAGTAAGTCCAACAAACTGAATAAACACAGTTGAAAGTTAGAGTAAGTTTGTAATTTAAAATATCCTACAAGTTTTATATGTTCATAAATGTCAGTCAGAACTAGAACAACATCTTGTTCAGATGTATTTTAGAAATATTTTCTCTGAAATGGAAAGTTCAGATAATTCCTGGCTTTTTTGTGTGGTTGTGTTTTGGTAGCACTTAAAACTAAACAGTGTTCTGCACAATCAGAAAATCTGGGAAGACTCTGTCTTGCACAGTAGTGTTTAGTTCTCAAGACAGAAACCTGGGAAACTACTCATAAACGTATCCAAAAGAGAAGACTAAAAGGAGCACAGGAAAAAACCATAAACAGTATTTTGAGACCCATGATCAGGTCATTCTGATGTTTCATAAATGTCATAGAATATTTGATTTCATAATATAGCAGCATTATAGCAACCTTATAGCAACCTATAGTAGCTGAAGTGGCCTACAAGAAAGCTGGAGAGGGACTTTTTACAAGGGCATATAGCGATAGGACAAGGGGTAATGGCTTTAAGCTGAAAGAGGGTAGATTTAGATTGGACATTAGGAAGACATTCTTCACCATGAGGGTGGTGAGGCACTGGAACAGGTTGCCCAGAGAAGCTGTGGATGCCCCAACCCTAGAAGTGTTCAAGGCCAGGTTGGATGGGGCTTTGAGCAACCTGGTCTAGTGGAAGGTGTCCCTGCCCATGGCAGGGGGGTTGGAACTAAATGATCTTCAAGGTCCCTTCCAACCCAAACTGTTCTATGATTCTATGATAATCCAGGTAGTGTTTCCCACTTCACTTACCATCACCATGCTAAACAGATCCGTCATCTTTTGGTAAGATCTTTTCGAATAAGTAAGAAAACAGTTTTTGAAGCATGGGAGAAAGTGAGAAAGCACGCTTCTCATCCAAATTCTTTGAATTTTCCTAATTCTAACCAGAAATACTGTTTAGCTGGCATTGATTCTATGCATACACTTATCTCTGAAGCCCAAGGCACTTCCAAAACACATCATCTCACCTTCAGATTTCTCATGTGAGCAGACTAGGCCCACAGAGTCCATCATTCGTTGCAGGATGTGATATTAAAGTTCAGGTAGGAAAGACTTTCACCCAATCTTATGTTTTTGTTTTTAAGGGTACAAAAAAGCTGTGAAAGATTTATGGACAACCAAACAGTGTCAAACCTCAGCCCTAAGTAAAGAAAATAGTTGAGTGTGTTCTAAACAGGATAGGAGAAAGTATATCATGTGACATGGATAGAGTCCACAGGCCATCCAACAGTTAAATAGCAGGAGAATGACAGAAAATGTGGTCTTCAGGGTGCCCTGACGCTTGTCCTGCACAGAACTGTAGACACAGGCAAACTGGTTTGCAACTTAATATGTATAAAATCATTTTATACATCAAGGAATGGAATTTCTTTTGTGCTCAAAAGAAAATTAGTCAAACTTGATGGGCTATATAAACCTTAGTGGGCTACAGAAAGAGAAAAAATAGGAAAATTATTGACAGTAGTCATAACAATAATCACAACATTGATGATGATAATTGTAATGATAATGATAGTACAAATTTAAACAAAATTGGAGACAGTGACTACTATCACTAGTACTTCTGCAAATTCCTCTGAAGGTTGTAAATCTGGCATACATCCTGGCACAAATTTTATTCATGTCCTATTTGTGTCTGTGTTGTGAGCAGTGATTTCTGACATAGAAAGGAGATATGGGGAGGGAATTTTTCAGCAGCAAATGTGTCAATGGAAAGGAAACTATTTTGAAACAGAAAGCAGATTACAAGTCAAACGGAAACGTGCCAATCTGCAAATAAAAACAGAGGGAAGTCCAACAGGTGCCATAACTCCAAATCTTTTGATGTTTCTCATCTGCATAAATGATACAGACAGGGAAACCAGCTGCAAATATGTTAAGTTTACTGAAACACAATACTAGAGGGAGTACTAAATACCAGGCAGTTATCAAGGATACAGAAGAGGGATTTTGGATCGTCTTTGTAGAGTAATTGCACAACACATGTTAAATCAACATATGGTTCAAACAGAGGCTGGGATAAAGAAAAGGTTTTAAAAGCAGGCTTAGGAAAAGAGAAGAAATATAACTTAAATATGTCAAAACTTTATACAGGGGGGAAAAAAAGCCCACAAAAAGAAACAAAGAGAAAAAATGTGAAATTACTGGTTCCAGAAGTAGATTACATGGTCCTGGAAATTACAACAGTTATTAGAGAGACTTTATTCATGTATATTCATATAACTATATCGTGGATATGACAATGGGAGAATTTATTTATTTGTAAAATAGAATAATGTGGACCTTTTGTAGAAACTCTTTTAGGAATCTAAATTTGCAGGTCACTGAGAGGCTCACTAGGTTATTGAATCTATTCTCCTTTCCTCACACTGTTACAGTTAAAAGATAAAACAGTAAAATAGGAATTTTTGATTAATCAGTAGGTACTGGTAAGAATGGATTCTGTGCCAGTAACTGCAGTGGGAGATTTTTGCTAAAATAATTTTTCACATTTTTAAAAAAATCTTTCATATTTAAAAAATAATAATGGAATTGCTAGTCCAAAAAGCAAAACACATGTGCGCGTGCACACACACACACAAAGGAATTTGTGGGTTTATTCTGCTTAAATCTGTATTCACAACATGTAACAGTAATCAGTTACAGTAATTTCCCATTTCTATTTCATAATATGAAGCCCATACTTTTAATGTTGAAATAATTTTATGCTATAATTATTAGACTTTTCCATCTGTATAAAAATATGATTTTAATAATTTTTTAAAAGTTGAAAAGGGAAATCTTTGTAGCTAATGTTCCAACCATAATATGATGACAGTTTGTTGTATTCTTTTTATAACTTACCCTCAGAAAAAGAGTAACAGTCTATTGCCATAGTTTGTAAATTCAGTCATTCATTTAACAAAAATGACCCTAGACTGTGCTTTGTTATGGAAAAGCTCATGTTCAAACTTTACTACTGCCATCTATTGAGGAAGTGGGAGCTACAATAGAAAAATTAAAATTTAATCACAAGAAAGCACTTTAATTATTATTGCAAATTGCAAAAATATAATTGTAAAGATAACCACTTGTAGTAAATGGAATTGATTAGTGACATATCAAAGATAAATTGAACTAAATTATAATCACAAAGAAATCCAGCTTGGAACATATTTCTGCAGGTCATCTGGTCCAAACCTACTTCTCCCCCTCAAAGCAGTACTAGCTTCAAAGTTGGATCCAACTTCAAAGTTAGATCAGGTTGCTCAGGGTCCCATCCAAACGAGTTTTAAATTCTATTCTATCTACAAGGATACAAATTTTCACAGCTGCTCTGGGAAACCTGTTCCCATGTTTGAGCAACCTCCTTGTGAAATTTTCCTAGTATCTAGTTAGAATTTCTCTTACTGCAGTTTGTGCCCATTTCCCCTTGTTGTCTGAAGTAAAAATATTCAGGACCCTTCTTTTCTGCTCAAAAAACCCAAAAAACCCAAACAAAAAGCTTTCTTTCCACATATATTTTTAGAGGGATCCACTATACCTCAGTCATAGTATTTTCCCTCACTGAAGATTTCTTACCAAAAAGCAGCATAATACAACACACATGGAACACGTCCTTACCACAAACAAGGCGTGCATCTGCCACAAACTGAAAATCTTAAATATTCTTGGTAGACAGTTGTCAAGGAAGACAGAACATGACAAGTTCAAAACTAACTGCTATAAGCTTATCTTTACGTTCAAGAAGATGTCTTAGGGAAAGAAGAAGATATTAAAACTTCAGTAATCCTGAATGAAGAGAATAAAGACTTAGCAGGGAGAGGAAATCTTGGAGCTCTTCACACTGATGCTTGGAGTTTGGTTAAGATCCTCTTTGTAGGGAGATGAATGGCAGAAGGCATGGAGACAAGCAGTCCTAAATAGTTTTATAATTATAAATCTTCTAGGAGCAAATCACTGATCATCCCAATCATTCAGCTATTCAAATATGTTAATATTCTAAATGTTCATACAGTTCAGACTATTATTATAGATAATTAAAATTTTTTTCAGTAGAAAAGTTCAGCTTTTCTGTGAAGAACAAAAAAGGGAAATAATCTTTCTTGTTTATGGGGAAACCCACAGAAAATATTCACTAGCAAAGAGTCAGATTCCTACTAAGAAACAGTGCAAATCTGTTGGGTGAACAATTTTTAACCAGTCTTGTCAGCATTACTGCTATCATGTATGTCCTTTGACTACATATGTCTTGAACTGGACAGGAAGCTAGGCTCATTTCTTGTTTAAACAGTTAATTCTTTCCTAATGTCACTGTGTTTTATTGCTATCACCCCTTAGTTATTCTCTTTAGATCTTTGGATATATTGTTTTAATATGCAGAATGTGAAATATTTTGGATCAGTTATTATTTACAGTTAGAATGGTCAGAAACTCCAGATGTTCATAAACAACAAAAATGAATCTAGTTAGTTGTCTCCTTCATTCCCTGTTATAACTGAGAAATGATTAAACTAACCCAGATGTGTCTATGCCTTTAATTCCATCTGTGTCACAGACATTAAGGCTCTGGTTGTCAATGAATTATTGCATATTAATTTCCAGAACCTTTGATGTTACCATTAGTCTGATACTTTTTTAAAATACACATTTATTCTCAATCCTGGAAGTAAATCCTGAGAATTTAACAAAGTATTTCTTAAACATTCATTAGTAGGGGGCAGTTTTTTCCCCCTGTTAACTATGTTGCAGGAGGAGTGTTAATTATAGGTATAGGAAAATATTAAAAAAAATTGAGACAAAGAAGCTATGAATTTTAGTCCCAAGGGCATTATAACAAGAGAAATAAATAAAATCCTTATAACAGCTTGCAGACTTGAAATACATCCTTTTTGCTACTCCTTTTTGCTGAGAATGTATGGAGATGGTCTATTGTTATCTTTATAATCTCTAATTCTAAAGACCCTAAGCATCTCTGGTGATCTGTAAATCAGGCTTTGCTTTGTCTTTTGTTTTTTCCCTGTGAAAATGATTTTTTAAAAATAAGAATGTATCAGTGTTTGTTTTGCTTTACTTGTTTTGAATCGCCATTTATTAGATGAATGTGTTTTGTATTCATTGCAGTAAAATCTATTACATGCACACAGCACATGTACTGTGTACTGTGGTTACCTACAGCTGTTCAGACTTTCCTGGAATAAAATCTAGTGAGAGAGGAACAAGCAGTATTAATTACTTATTTTTATTCTTTCTGGATTGGTCAGAGAAATGGACAAGGACTTAGCAGAACTTATCTGTACACTAACATTATTCAGTACTCAGCACAGCCTAATCAAAATGCTCTCCAACTAGTACAGAAGGAAATTGCAAGAAATGGGTAAATCTACAGGTCATTCCTTTAAGTATATTTGAAGCAGTGCAAGTAGATGCCACTTCTTGCTGTGAGATTAGTCCTTAGATTGAATTTTTATCACAGGTGAATGAGCAAATCTCCAAAGAGGATAATATTGCATGCAATATATAGATAATTATATACCTTTCTGAATACTAAGAGTTTCTTATTTATAACAACATAATCTTCTATAAGGTTGATAAGGAGTGATGGAACCTTGGTAGCTCAGCCTGATTCAGAGGTGTTCGAGATTCCCCATGCTCCCACTGCTCCTTATGCTCAGCAAAGTTTGGGTACTTCAGCTTTTGCATCTGATTTATGTAGGGAAACCATCGAGTTTTCCAACAGTGAGTTATATTTGCATTCCTTCCCTAGGAGCCATATCTCAATGAATTTAGAAGGCTTTTCTGTTCCAGTGCCCTGATATCTGTGTTGGAAGATATTTAAACTACTGACTTGGACTGCTTAAAGAACATGGACCAAAAGGGCAGCAGATTTATATTCCATCTTGGAGGGGCTCAGTCCAATAACATGTCCTCACAGAAAATATGTATTAAAGAAATACATTAAGTTAGCCAGCACAACAGTCATATAGATCCAAAAAAAGATGACCATCATCTGGTAAAGATTCAGATTTAGTTAAGAGCTCCTGATAAAGAGAACATGAATCAATAGGAATGTTGCACGTTAGTATACATGTTAGCTAACCAAATATTCTCTTGCTTGAGTTTTCCAGTTCCACTTCCCAACAGTAATGATACACCGATTATTTCTGTGACATCATTAAAGGTGTAGTAGGCAAAATCTGGCACTGACAATATGAAGGGATGCATGAAGTAGGTGATGAAATATACTTTGGCAAATTTATAAATACATGAATTTGGAAAATGTTAAAATAAACATTAGAGAGCAGCAAATTAAATGTTTGTCAGCAAACTTAATACTTGCAGGAGGAACCCGTATGATAGCCCTGTGAGCTGAAGTTAAATTTTCTTCCTGTATTTATGTGTAGCACAACTCAGCTACTTCAAATGCAGAGATGATGAAAGAATGCATGTTTTGCATGGGCAGCAAAGCGTAATTCTAAAACTGTAGACATGACCTCCAGAGAAGTGGCAATTTTGCTTACTGTTAGCTTTGATCCTTGGTCTCTGCCATAACAGGTCAACTAGGAAACCAAGTAATGCACTGCAAAGTAGTTTTTTTGGGATATGAGCACAGGTACTCTAGAAAGTAGGGAGCATCATTTGATAACACCTTACGGGGTCACCAGCTATCCGCAAGATAAGAAATCTCTTTATTTCCTGTGATCCAGTGAAACTTCCCCTTGCTCCATTCCTGCCATCCATCATGCTGCCATCCAATCCCTTCTATTTACGTATTGTATCTTTCTTTACTGAAGCACATCTTTGCCTTCCTTGCTCTAACCAGGACATGGATTTCTGAATCAACTAATAAACTGATTAATTTTGTATGATTACTGATTGATCAGTCATCAGTTAGAGGGAAGGCCACTACAGAACTAAGAGACTTCCCAGAAAACACTGAGTCAAAAGATCAAGCATGTGCTATAATTTACTATAATAGTTTCTTGACATCAGGTGTGAAAACCTTTTTCCGTTGTCAAATATAAGCAAACTTTATTGTCCTCACATAGTGACGCCACTGGAAAAAAGTAAATTTTACAAATCAGCCTACACTGTAAACCAGGGACTTCTCGATCCCTTGAAATATTTTTAAAAAGAGAAATAAACTTCTCATGTAGTTCAGTCCTTATTTCTGTAGACATCATAATTTTCTCCTCATCTTGACATTTGGACATTTCTTCTTTCTACTTTTGAGAGTATGAACATACATGATGGACACCTCGCCAAAGACCTTCTGGACCCTGGATGCTTAGGGGAGGAGTTCCCTCTTCCTTTCCTTCTTGTTCCCCAAATTGACTTGATATATCTTTCAGGTTCTTATATTACTTCTATTCAGTCTATTATGGACCTGTTGATTCAGTTGGTTATTCATTTTCACAGTGATATGACTGTGGTGCAACAAGCCTTTTCAGATCTGTAGTTTCCAACATATTCCTTCCACACACAGAAAAGCAGCTTTCCTTCTTCTATAATTTCTTCCTTACCTGGTGACGGCCCACAGGTATGCCTTGCAGTACAAATGAGCAGACTCAGGTTGCTGCAGGCAAGGGTGTTTGGAGCATGAATGACACTGTGTAAGGGCTCCATGACAGCAAGGCTCCTAAGTTTTGCCCTCTAGCTTCCTTTCACCCATCAAGCAAGGCACTAAGGAGCACAGTAAGAACTATGCAACGGAGCGGGTCGGAGTTTGGTCTCGATGCTTCTCACGATGCCAAAGCAGTATAAACACAACAAGTCTGTCCAGGAATTGACTTGGTTGGAACATTCAACAAAGTTTTCTGTGGTTTTTTTTTTCATAAACAGTGCCATAACTTTGGACTGTAAAAGAGCTGTCTCTTTAGATTAATGATCTGGCATCAGCCATGCCTTTTTCCAGTAACAAACTGTTCCAGCAGTAAATAAAACACTTTTGTAAGACAGGAACAAATCACATTTTAGGCAGGGATGTTTATCTAAAGTAACCTTGGTCTGCCAGAGCAATGATCTGTAGTATACTTAGGGCACCACAGTGTTTGATCTCTTGTTTGAGAAATCATTTCTTAGAGCACCTTGTTTGCAGCAAGGGGTAAACTGCTTCCTGGCATGTTGTGCTAAGAAAATGGCTTCATCTCACAAATAAATTGAGCATTACCTTGTTTTAAATAAATAGCTTTAGAATAGTCTGAAAAGATCATAATTATGGAGCACAACTAGCACCTGCCAACTGCCTGTGCTCAAATCAGACTTTTAAATCCTTCTTCTCAGTGACTGTGACACACCGAAACTACTTTTGTAGAACACCTCTTTATACAACTAAGAAAATGTCTAAAATTCTTTTATGTAAAATCATAAAGACTTATCAAATCAACAGATATTATTCTAGCCACGGGAGAGCAAGCTTCTATTTCCCCTTAGTATTGTTGATCTTTTGCATTGCTGCACATTTTTTTTCCTCAACTGTAAAACAGAGATAATGAGACACAATTTGTGGTCCGTTAAACTAAATTAACTCTATTTCAATGGTACTGTAAGATGACAAAGGGGCTTTTTTGCTGTTGTTTTTTTTTTTTTTTAGCTCAACCTTTATTCATCAAATAACTTTGCCAGGCAAAGGCACATATGATCAAGAAAAAAATGTTGATGTGACTAGAACTTGATCTTAAACCCACTAATGTCATGTCTGGGCTTCTATTAACTTGAACAGTGTGAAATTAATCTCTTAAGAAGACCAGTCCAAAGCAAATAACTTTCTATCTTGTTAGCTAAATCTGGAAAAACAAAACAAAATGGAAAAAAACCAAAACTACTTGTCTATCAATCCGACCATCCATCATTTTGTCCAAATATCTTGAAAATCATGCTCTATTGACTTACTATATTAAGTGATGTATATGACTTACAAATAATATCAAGAATAAGATTTTTCTTTGAGTTGCATGCTTGATTCATCCCATGCTTTGGAAGAAAAAAAGAATTAGATTGCCAGTGCCTATACATTTTGACAAATGTTAGTTTCTGTGTGTAATATTGGTATTTTGAAAGGCAATTGGCTTTTTTTTTTTTTTTAAATTAGCTTTATCATAAATCCAGAACTCTAACAGAGAGGAAGTAGAATGTAGTGAAGTAGAAAGAATGCACTTATCGCTTGTGGTTTTCTATTCTTCATCTTGCTGAGAATATTGCCACTCTCATAGCTTTTTATGAACTACTTTCAGGCTGATTGCTTTCAGAGCTATTGCCTTTTGCAATAGTAGTTTTCTACTACAGCATCCATTAGCAGAAGGTATAATACAGTAGGGTACGACAAATGATTTTATAGCCAGCAGGATATAGGTTGCATTTAAAAATATTTAGAGAACAATTCAACTGATGAGTTCATTTAGCACTGATTTACAGAGACCTTATTATTAAGCATTCTCCTCTAAATCTTGATATTTATATTTAGCTATGGAACTACAATCTTGCGTTACATTGAACCTAAAAGCCCTGAGGCAGGGCAAAATTAAAGTGTATTCTTAAGTATTGTTCCATAGAAATCTCTAAAGGGAAAGGAGATTACTTTGTGTCATCTGCCCTTCATGTGTTAAACAGGAATTAAATGAAAAAGTTCATATTGGCTTCAGTGGTCTTTGAATCTAATTCCATAAACACCCATTTAGAGTTTTTCTCCATACTTGGCCATTCCCATGTTTTCCTTTGCTCACCAGCAGCTTTCAAAAGATGTCTTTTCTCCACCTCATAAGAATTAATAAGATCCACCTGTCCCAGAATAACTGCTCTCATAGCTGAAAGTAAGCTATGGTGTTGCAGTAACTTAAACCCACACTTTTTTCTAAAGGATCCCTGAACTACCATTCAGTTGCTGGTATGGAGAAAATACTGTTGTCATTACATTAGAAGCTAAAAAGAAGAAGTAATTAGGATCAGTCACTCTGAAAAACCACCATAGCCTGGTTAGATTTCACTGCCACTTTAAATAGTCATCACTATTAAGAAGTAATTCCTTTAATTTCATTTAGCTCAGTTAATAAAGCTTCTGGGAAGCTCCTAATACATGAAAAGATATCCGTATTCTTTTGTTCCATCTCTCATAATAAAAATGTGCGCTTCATTTACCCAATAAAGATTTTTTAAAGTTTATTAAAAACAAAGTGAAGTGAAGAAACAATTCAAGGGTTTTCATGCTTAGTAGTTTCACTTTAATCAAGAAATAATAATATTTACATGTTACTATATTCAGCATACAATTAAGAACTCAAATTTAGGTATGATCTTCTCTGATTCGAGCTTTCTCCTCTGTTTGTCAGTCTTTTTAAAGCTTCAAACAGATACGGTGCATATGTTCTCTCTGAGAAGACATACTGCTCACTTGTTTGTGTGTGTGTATGTGACAGAGGAAGAGAAAAAACATGTGAACTGGTAAGATTCCAACACGTATCCTCTGGTCAAGTCCAAAACTATATCTAAAAGCAGAGCTGCAAGCAGAGTTTATCCATTTGCATAATGAAGTCATAATAAAGATAATTTATATTACAATATTATATCATGGACACAGAATAAGATTAGTTCATTTATGGGCAGAAGCATATCTGCAAAAATTGTCAATTAAAAAAGAAAATTTGCTTTCTCCTCCCCCTTCCATTCTAACCACATTATATAACATGCACATAAGGACATCTTGGAATAATTAAATTACAGACAGAAACCTGTCAGCATGTCCTTCACTGTCACTATTCACCCAGCCCAGCCTTTGTACATGCATGACTTTCACATTGACACTTCTTAAGTTACAATTTATATCTCAGACCAAAAGTTGCATTCCTAATTTTCATGCCCCCTGCCTATAACATTGTTATTGCTATATTAATTTTCCCTGTCTCTCTTATTTTTTTTTATAGATCTTAGTGTCCAGTTTTAATTGTCCTCAATTACACTTTAAACGTAAGTGCCTACAGTTAGACACAATAATTTGGTAGGCTGGTTTCCAGATCTTTTTCAAAAACAGATTAACTTCAGCATCTGCTGACATCTGTGAAGACTGTTGGAGCTCAGCACTTACAAAATCCAGGCTTCCCATTGCAGTGCTGACCACTAACAATAGAAATGTAAGTAGGCCTATTCAAAGTTTTCAACTAGAGGTTTAAGAAATGGAAGGAGGGCGACGAGCGACAGGACAAGAGGAAACAGCCTCAAGTTGCGCCAGGGGAGGTTCAGGCTGGAAATTTGGAAAAATTTCTTTACTGAGAGAGTGGTGAGACACTGGAATAAGCTGCCCAGGGAAGTGGTGGAGTCACCATCACTGACCTTCAGGAATTGACCATCACTGACCTTCAAGGAATGTGTGGACGAGGCATTCTCGGACATGGTTTAGTGGGCATGGTGGTGTTGGTTGATGGTTGGACTTGATGATCTTACAGGTCTTTTCCAACCATAGTGATTCTGTGAATACCTCTGCTAGATAATAAAGTCAGCAAGTGCTGGCAAATTCAAAATGGGGAAAGGATGCAAGATACTGATTTGAAGTGTTAACAGATGACTAATTTAATGTGGAAAATAAAGTATTTTGGAATTATCACTTAGAGGAATTGCTTAGTTTTATGCCAGGAAATATAAACTTGATATTATGACAAGTTGACAAGTGTCCTATATGAGAACTCGAGTTCAAGGAGTTCAGATTTTGAAGGGTGAACTAAGGACACAGGGCTGTTGAATAATGCCCAACTCTGGGTGAAACAGCAGGTTTTGTATTAAAACTGAAAATTAAATAAAAGCAACTTCTCCAGAGAGCAGAAGAATGAAGGTTATGTATCTTGCTTTTTGTTTTTTTGGTTTTTTTTTTTTTTTTTTTTCCCCCATCTTATAATTTCAAAATCACTGCATTCAAGAGGTAAACAGCCAGGAAGTTTTCTTGTTGAAAAATGTTTTGTTCCTCTCATAGAGTCTAGTATAATATCTCCATCTGCTTAATGACTGATTATTTTCCTGATACATTATGAAATAGTTGGTGCTGTTGTTTTGGTTTGTTTTGATGCAGTGGGTCTGGGTTTTTAAAGGATTCTTTCTGGTTGAATATACCACTTATTATATTGATATATACTACCCAATATACTACCCAGTGCCCTGTCATATATTGTGAAGATTAAGGCTAATGCAAGTCAAAGAAAACTATCAGAAAATCTGTCCTAAATGATTAGCTCTTAGACTAATCCACAAAGTTGTATTTAGGGGTCCCTTTAATGCTGAGGAATTGGCTAAGACCCCCAGATTTTAGATTGACCACAGCCAGAGAAACAAAATTTGTTTGCTAGTTATTTGGAAATCAGCAGCAACAAATGTAAGGCTAAGACAAAGAAATACTTCATTTTCAGTAGTCCCAAACATCAACAGCGCTGTTACTGGGTTTAGAGAGAGAGAGATGGAAAAGATAATGCATATTTCTTTGTACCTGGACTTCACATTCACTCTAAGAGGTTTTCTCTTTGTGTTTCCCAGCCAACAAGCTACCAGAAAAATATATGTCATTCTGGCTGGGGAACAATTGCTGAAGCAAGCCCTCCTTCCTCCTATACTGTCCCAGAAGAGATCTGGGTCTGACTAAAGACTTATATATGCAAATCCATCTTGGAGTTTTATTCAGACATGTATTTCCATCCTATCCCTTGCCTAACAGAGGAAGTCAGAATGTTCCTTTTAACTTTTGCTTAAACTCTTCCACTTCAACTTAGACCTGGGTAGGGATAACCACCTCTTTCCAGAAGATATAGTGAAATTAGGTGAAAGGCTGTTCTTGTACCTAGAAAACTATAACAGTTTTTAATTTTTTCTATCTTATTTTCAGGAAAGATTTTCTTCTTATAGTGAGCAGTGTTCAGTCTTCAGTCTACAGCTTCCTCATCTGCCAACACCAATGTTTAATATATTTTATATATAGTAATAGTCAGTACTTATTAAAATTTTATAATAATTTGTATAAAATGTAAGAATCACAGATGTAGTTCATTGCTAATTCTTAGCTGAGACAATATATGATTAACTTTATCCTTTCAAGTGACAGACAACATGGGATACAGCCTCCATACAAAGCTTTGAAAAATATTATATGAAATGGGTTCAGCTGGAAAAAAATAAATTCTAAAAGCAGGAACTGTTACCCTTCAGCTGGATGGATGTACATGAGCTATAGGACATACCATTTAAACACTAATTTAGATGTTATAATAAGTACTATCTTCGTGAAAATGTTTCTTCTCATCTTAAGCGAGTTTCTGTGATTGTATGTTGTCCTTCAAAATGAACACTGTAGCCCTTTAAAAAGAAAAATTATGGAGCTCAGTGAAAAAGCTGTTTGCTGAGAGCAAGGACCTAGTGAAAGTGAAGACAATGACAGTGTAAGAGCTGTATTAAATCCTTTGAAGTGCTGATCCATAATGACAATGTGCCATACTGTTCAAGAAAGATTGTGCTTCAAATTGGCAATGCCAGTCCTGCAGTCATGTCATGCTCACATGTCTACATGGATACTACTTGTACCATGTGCAATAAAACCAGGTTCAGCTTTGACTGTAAGTGGTCTCAACCTCTTACATTTGCCGTACAGAAGTACTGGTATTGAGACATATATGCACAACATATGAGCAGACAAACATGGATAGCTACCTAAAAATAGAGTACTGTTGGTTAGATAGATTTCACTATAGTCTTTGTCTTTTATTAAAAACCAGATGTGAAGAAAACGGCAAAACTGTGTACATCTCACCTGTGGATTTTAATAGACTTAATGAGAATTAAATATATGTGTGTGTATATAAATGTATATAAACTTTCTCCCAAAAACTCTTGAAAAAAGCTGGTCTTATTTTCTTTTTCTAGTATTAGTCAAAGATATAATCCCAATACCAAGTGACTGTTCTAAGTAATTCACCTTATCACTTTTTTTTTTTTTTTTTTTTTTTAATGTTGGCACACTATGGATCAGATTTGCTCTAAGAATATCTCTACGAGTTTAAAAATGTGAGTGGGAAATGGAAGATTTTTGGAATGCATGCATCATCACACCTCTGCCCTTCCATAGGTTTCTAGACAGCAGTGATTCAGTTTAAACGTTGAACTACAATTCAGACTCGGCCTTCATTTCTTCAAAGTAATTGAAAGTCACTTTTACACAATCACACTTGTTTTTCAGTTGATTCATCATTAAATGAAGTATCATTTAAACTCTGAAACAGAGTGCACTATAGAGAGATGATTTAACCAGTGTTATATCATAGAAAAGTATGAGACAAGGAGGATAGATGTCCTAGATAGATGTCACGCTTGGGTGAATCTAACTGCAGCAAAATGGTAGGCTTCCGGTCCCTTTCTAAACATTTCAAGTACTTTTCATTAAACAAATGGATATGTATCATCAGTTTGTTTTTTCTGCAGCTCTGGCAGCTCTAATCTCCCTTTGACAAAATAAGAATACTGAAAACATATATCTCCCTTTGTTTACCTGGCCTGATGCAAAATAGTAAGTGGCGCCATCTGATCCATTGCTTTACTTACAGCAGCTCAAATATTAAGATTTCCATATAGATTCTGCTTGTTTATACCGTATGTCACCCAAGTTAGCCTGGTAGAGTTGAATCTGTGTGGTCTGCAGTCTTCTACTATTAGGACAGAAAGCAGTAATTTCCTATCTGTTCAATAAAAGGGAATGTAACCTGTCATGTAACCATTATGATCACACAAAAGGATAACTATGTCATATTACAGTAATGAAATAGAAGAGTTAATTTCTTAAAACATTTCTATGCCTTAAAATTTAGTTTTACAATAAAATGGATGAAATGATTTTCCTTCTTTTACGTAGCTACAGAAATTTGCCTCATCAGTACAATACAGGACATTTTCAAATACACTTTGATTCTGCATTACTCTCTATGCATAGGAGAATGTTTTCAGAGTAACTCCTGTTCACAAAAATATTACTATTTTATACAAGAAGCATAGCCTCAATTAATGTATACAAATATTATAGTATACTTTCATCATATAACTTGCATGGATGAAATGTTTCTATTGTTCCTTTAAAAAGTCTGGAAATATAACATATTTATTGTATTGCTTTGACTTCATTTGAGAATAAACAAATCTGGGGTGATTAATCTCTTTCCAAGAGTCAGCATCAGTCTTACAGTCATCTGACAACACCACTTTGATATATGACTGCATTATCAGCCTAACATGTTGGTAAAGCTTAGCTGTAAATGCAGCTCATAAGACTGAAAATAAAGTTGTATCTGAACAGTAATGCATTTATTTTATGACCTAAGGAAAAAATAAAAATCTCCTGTTCTTTATTTCATTTCCATCATAAGGAAATGTGACTTTATTTACTTCTATTATTTGAATAAATCCAAATTATAGGATCTCTGTTTTTCAGTGAGGAGAACTATTCAATCATAAAAGAGTATAAACATATCAGAGCATCATAAAATCCTGATAAAGCAGGTCTTTTTCTTCTCAGACTTTATATCTCAGTAAGTATAAATGTGGGACAGAGCCTTAAACATTATTCCCGAATCTCCCAGTCCCTGAAGAATTGATTCTTGGAATTTTCCTTTTTTCTTTTTTTCCAGTTTAGGTATTCTAAACTTGGATTAGATCTTTAATAGCAATGATGGCATCTGGAAGGCATTTTAGTAACAGAACTCAGCCAAAATATCAGCGGAATGCAACATGTGGACAAAGTGTGCTAACTTCATTTATGCAACTGGGCACTTAGACACTCTGTAGCATTAAAACTATTAAAACTTCAAGCTGTCCTTTGATGTACAGCAGTAGGGTTCTGATGCAGAATGTGTTCACACTGAATTAATTTCTTTTAATAATATTAATGTAGTCATTAGTGTGTATAATAACTTGATGGTAGCACTTTAAGGAAGGCTTATAGCCTTAAAAGTAAAAAAAATTGTAAATTTACATTTTTACTTGTGGATAAAACACAAGCTGGTTTCGGTACATCATTTGGAAATCTAAAAAAGATTTTTTTTATCTGTGTCAAGGACAAACTAGATTTTTTACAGAAATAAAATCCTGACTTTTTTGTTTACTCATAAAAAGGTGTATTTTATCAGTTTACTTACCTTTACTCAGAATAGATGTTGGAAATAAAAAAGCAATGAGAGATGCATTCAACAAAGTTACATTCTTATAGATTTGTATATTGCCAAGTTAAGCTCAGAAGTACTTGACTCAGAAGTCCAGTCTGGTCCTTTTTTCCCATTTTCATTGTCCTCTGAACTTATTCTGAGTACACAATACGTTACAGCTGCTGCAGACCAGTACATAGGAGGCAACACATGCCTCTCCCCACCTGTGTGCCTGTATAAATCCTGTTGTGACCCACCCCAGAACCATTTGTAGCCATTCATCAATTAGGTTACAGGAAGTGAGTAGTAGCAGTTGTGTTGAGCTGCATAATTAGTTTGAACTTTCAGACACTCGGTCACTGATTCACACGGAAACCACAAGTTACAAAGCTCTCAGTCTTAACTAAGAAGGTATAAGAAGGTTGTTAAGAAAAAGAGCATACACAAGGATCTATTCAGAAGGTACTATTATTAGGTGTGGAAAATAATTGAGTGCTGTCCTGTTGAGCACACTATGGGCTTTTTGGTTCTCTACAACTTTTAATCTTGATTAATTATTTAGCTTTCATGTCTGAGTATGTAGGAAGGAGAAGAGGGACTGAAACAGACGAGTGTTGAGCCTTTAACAAGCAAGCTTCAAAGGACTCAGGAACCTGCTTCATAAATGGGATAATGACAGGTGACAAAGGAAATGTAATACTGACAAATGTGAAGCTTTTTCCATTAAAAGGAAGAGTAATAAGCATAGGTATCCAACACACTGAACTAGAAGAGAATTCAAAGTTTCTGTTGCAGAATTAGATTAATTTCCAAAAAAATGCCAAAATTATACCAAGGAAAAATTAACAAGACATCTTGCCACACATTATCTGTCTCATTTTGTACTGATACAAAAAGTCAGTGATCCTGGTTATATAAAAACCTAATAGATATATATGAGAATTTATCATTTTATCATTTCTAAACCAGCATTTTAATTAGAATATTAAAAGAAATAAATAGTAAAATTCTTGACGCTTAGGTTTCCTTTCTTCAATGGAGACTGAGGGCAAAATATTTTAACATTTGTCTAAATTCAGGTAGAATCAGCATATAGGAACTGAAGTTTCAGAGACCACTGAAAACATCAGCTAGCTCCTCCCTTTGGGCCACACACTAACCTGAAAGTAGGTATTGCATTTCTGTCCAGCTTCTGCATTATTCACGGATGGGACACAAGCCTGAATTTCACAGAGGTTTCATTAGGGTCTGATATAGGGCCGTGCAACACAGAGAACACTTGATTAATAATAATTCAAAATGAATCCCATTGGTGCTCTGAACCACAGAATAAGTGTTATATCTTTGCAATCAGAGCACACTGGAAGGTTATCGTGGATGCTACTCACCTTTTATGTTGAAGGCAAATATAGGGTTCCCAGGACCAGGGCAGTACAAAGAGGAGACAGGACTTTTCCCATTTGCTGGGAGAAGATGAGGAAAAAAGTCATCAGCTATGTCAGTTTTTCTCATGAATCTTTCCAGTCCACAAGAATAGCCTAGGTCCGTGACCACAGAGTATGTGGAAAACCCTGGGGATACGATGTCTGTTAATCATTTCTTTGTGAAATGGAAGGAACTGAAAAAAAAAGGTATACATCAGAGAGAGAGCAATTACAATCCTGCCATGCTAGGACTCTTCTCCCAGTGGTGGAAAGCATGGGTTTGAGCTCTTAATCTAATGGCTGGATAAATATTTAATCCAAAGACTGTTCCCTATAGAAAAATATAAATGTGTACTGAGATGAAGATGGGAACTGAAGTTTTCACCTCTAGTGGAGTGCTTTAACAACTAGGTTTAAAAGTTTGAGTTGCTCTTTCTCTGTGTGGCTCAGCAAACCTTGGGCTGCTCCATATAAGTGAGAACAGGATCAAAAGAACATGTGGAAATCCAGGCTAAATATCTTTCTTTGGCCATGCCTTATGTAGAGAACATATGCAAGATCAAGACCAAGAGTTTGGTTAGCAATGTGTCCAGCAAAGTTGTGGACCCTTGTATGGTTACAGTGTGAAGAAAGACAAGTATGGGTAAGGCCCCAGCGTAACCTTCTTGCCCTGGATACCCCCAGGATCTGAGGAGGTCCCCTGTGGCTAACAGGGTGCCCAGCCAACTGAGGAGGAGCACACATGGCTGCTGACCTTGAAGAAAGCTGTAACGAAGAAAGCTAAAACCCTCAGTGAGGGCCAACCCCCACTCAGGGGAAGCTGTTTCCAGCTGAGGCTCTTGGGCCTCTCCGGAGCTAGCCCTGGCTGTGTCACCACGGTGCTCCCCCCTGGCCTGATCGGACCTCACCCCATTCCTGTCGGCACAGCCTTATCCGGCCATCCCAGGATGGGTCTGATACTGGTTCCCCTCACTGGACCCAATCCAGATCCCTGCTTGTCTGCCAATGTCCTGTCCCTTTTCCCCCTGGGAGGTGTCCGACGCCCAGGGCTGGGGCTGCCCCAGCAGCCTCCCGGCCTGCCCTGCTCCTGTCTGGGGGGACAGGCCCTGGCCGCCAGGCCCTGCCCTGCCACCCCTGGGAGCTGCCGCCACCCCCAGCCGAGGGAACTGCCGGCCCTTGCGGTGCCCCACAGTACACCTGAAAACCAGCTCAGGTGGTGGCTCCTCCGAATGCCGACGGTCGTTCACGGAGGATTGTGAATTGGGATTCAGAGCTCTGGAGGAAAATCGGGCAGAACTTTGTCATGTGGCCTCAGTTTTACATCTCACATTTATGGAGGTTAAATATAGCTGAACAGAAGCATGAAATGAGAGGGAAAAGAAACACACACAAAAAAAAAAAAAAAAAAAGGAAAAAAAAAGGGAAAACAACCGAACTAAAAAAAAATAAAATCACAGGCATACCTGAAGAGCGCAATAAATTCAAATACCTTCAGCTTGGCCAGTTGACTTGTATTCTCTGTGCTTCTCCCAGCGTCCGTATCCTAAAATTAAGAGAGTGGTGAATAATATTTAGTGATAAAATTTGCAGATCTCTTTTCAGGGGTATGTTAGTCCTCAACTTGAAATAACATATACAGTACTCATGGCTTAATGTAATTTCTCATTCTTTTTTACCATTTAAGTTAAAAAATAACCCTATTTCATACAAAGTTCATTAAATACATAAAGGCAAATATTTTATCTATTCATTATGACTTGGCTAAGCTCCATATATTTATATTCTTTTTTTTTTTCTTTTGAATACTCTTACTTCATCCACTCCTCTTAAACCTCTAATAGAATTATAATCCTGCATTTATGACAGGATACTTACTATTTCATGTTTTGCACTGCAGCATCAACAATTTTTTGCATGTTTCATACAACATTCTTAGTATAGTATCAATAATGCTACATAAGGAAAAAAATCACTCCCTGTGCTTTGACTCAGTGTCCGTGCAATTCTATTAGCAATTCAGAGTGGGCTGGAATGTACTTCTGTCATCACTCCACCTCAGCTACAAAGATAAATTAATGATTTCCTCCACCATCACATTATTATGTGAGAGCTGGCCTAAATCTCTGAGGAGGGTTAGGTGATAATTATTTATAATACTCCATGAAAAGTATTATTTTATATCAAATTTTTATCAAATATTTTCTATCTCCTTTATCCTTTTCATTACTATTTTTTTACTTTTGTTTTGATCAATTTGCCTTTCAAGTTCGCATCATTATGTGTCCCTCTGTGAAGCAAAAGGTTACCTTTACTTTAAAAGAAATATTGAATGAACTGTTTAATTACACTGTATTTCTGTCATGGCGAGTCAATCTGACTACTCAATTCTGACCATTGTGCCATTTGTGCCTATCTTCATATCCCACTCAATGCATCGTTATAGCAATTTCAAGTTGTTTATTGTCTTTCCAATGCCATCATCAGCATATTTTCCAGTAAACCCTTACTTGTTAAAGTTGCCATAGGGCAAGATGCTCAGCAGTCACCAAACTGTAACTGAACAATCGCACTCCTGTGAATGCTTACCAGTTTTACTACCCTGAGAGTTAAGCACTAAATTTTCACTCTTGTTTTCTCCAGGTAATTTTGTCCTGTCTAGATTATATTTTTTCCCCTCAAATTTCTCACCTGTATAAATATATGTTTCCTCTCTACTGTCATTAAACTTTCCATTTTAAATGAGCTTACTATTTTCTGTGTATTTAATTAGCAAGCATCATAGCAGATTATTATGGATGATCAGTAAGCCGAGGTTTGCATCCTGTAGGAGTCTGCTGGACACCTCTGCTTGCTACTTCAGCCAATTTTCAGGCCACGTGGCATTGTCCAGCTAGAAGGTAATTTAAGAGTTTATTTTGGAGAAGACCTTGCAAGAATAACATGATAACTAATGCAACAGATGAACTGGAGTCCATATTATCTTGCACCATCTGCAGTAGTTTCATATACACACCAAATAAAAGTGACAAAATAATCTCTAAAAGGTTTAATAAAAGAGGGTATTCAGGGCAGATGAGTCATTTCCTCAAATGGGAAGGTGCAATCACTCAGAAAGAACTACCAGGACATTGTGGAGTATGTAGGTGAATCAATAGCATATTTAAGAATGAGCTTGAAGTCTGCCAACAAATCGAAGAGCAGTGAGGACCAAAGAAGATAGTAGGGAAAGGAAACTGATGCTACAATCCCAGCATTTGTCACAAATAGAACTAGAACTATAAAAGCAAGGCCGGAGAATCTGAATATTGTCAGGGACATTAGCAGTCTCAATTTCAGTAGGAGTGAATGAGCCATATGCAGCATTTGGAAACTGTAATAATGGAAAATTCGCTCTGTGCTTGGTTATGTGATGAGATGATGTCTCCCTCATGAAATGAGGATGCACTTTTCCTATCTTGGATAAGCCCCTAGCTCCACCTCAGCTGCTGTGGGCAAGTTTGCAGGGCATCTCAGAGTACAGGTAGTTTCCAGTGTGGCAGTGTAATACAACATCAATGGGGAAAGACTTAAGCCTTCTACTCATCAACCCATTCCTTCCTGGTTATTTTAATATGTCTGTAGCACAATATATAATTTTTCTGTAAAAGATGTTAAATAAACAAAATTATTCTTTTGGATAATACACTTATCATCCAAAGAACCTAGTGATCTTCTATCCTCTTTCTCAACCTTATTGCACTACTTGTGTTCAGGCTGCCGATACAAACTTAGCCAATGCAGTCACAGCCTGCTCTTAATTCTTAGTCATTTCATTGCTATGTCTTTTGTGTGGGGTCATCCACTGATAAGAAATGCATACATAACACATCTTCCTCATATTGGCAAATAGGCCATCTTTAATAAAAATTGCTGGCTGAACTGTTTAGAATTTATCTGATTTTAGGTTCTCAGTGTCAGCATTCTTGTAAGGGCTGCTTTCCAAACAATGGACGCTCAGGCTTATCCCACTATCAAGTTTCTTTTGAGATGTTTCCTTACTGGAAACCAGAATGTACTCAAAATTAGTCATATACTTTAAAAAAAAAAAAAATAAGGTAACACGTTCATTTTGATTTATTGTGAAAATATAGTATTTTCCCAAAAAAAATTGTAAGATGGGTTCCCAAGATGAGCTCTTACATGACAAAGTTTTGTGCAAAACCCACAGTTTTGTTTATTTTGTTATACCTCCTTTAAAACAGAGGTTTATAATGGAAGTAGTGACACCCCTAAGTACTGCCCTGGGAACTGAATTACAGTCATAAAAATTCACTGAAGCTTTACTGAAATCTTTCTTTTATTCCGTAGAATATTTTTTAATGAAGTTGGAGACTGTGGTAGTGTCATTGTCACTTATCTAAGATTACTACTGCCTATTCCTTCCTTCATTTCTTTGGAATTTGAACTCTGGTCCACTGCGTTTCAAAAGAGCTTTTTTTCTCATACTTTTCTTCTGTTGAACGGCTTAAGGATATCAATGTACTGTAGCTGCATGTTATAATGTGTTGCATAATAGATATAGTAAAGCTCCTTGAATAAATTGCTGGAAGTTAGACATATTCAATCTCTGTTAGGCTTTTAGTAAATCCATACAACATAAAGATAAGAAGCTTTTCATTAGCACTCTAACAATCTATTCCCCTGAATTATGAATACTGATGAATAAATCTCTGCAAGCCTAATGTACTTTATCTGAAGCATTTAAGATCATTTGCTTTAGTTATTCAATTTACATCATGAGCTCAGATATGCCCATGAGGCCTTCATTTTTAAGAGAGACCAAAATGAATAATATTTAACCACTACAGCTTCTATGACTCTATTAGAATGAATCAATATTGCTAAGCACATGGTAATTACCGTTATGGTTATAATGCTTCCTAGAATTAAAGAAGAAAATTGGTATTATTAGTCATATTTGCAAGAGAAAAAAAACATTCCACGGGTGTGTGGTGATGGGGGAACCCCCAGCATTACTGCAAAGGTAGATGGTGAATACTTTTTGTGATAATATGGGAAACTCAGAGTACTGGGAGGATTTTGTACATAATGTGCAGTGTTCCACTGGACTTCTGATTTTAAAGTAACCAGAACAGATTTTTAAGTTCATTTCTCTAATAGTTTGTTTTAGTGTTATATAAAGCTTGTAAAATAAAAAGTCTGAGCTATTCAGTTGCATTTTCTTTCTTTATTTTTTTTGCAACATTGAAATTATGCACCCTCTTGTGCACTTTATTTCATGCTCTTAGGAAAAACCTTGATCTTTGACCTCTATGCTTTTTCCATTCTTTTAAGTCTTTTTCTAGAGATCAAAATTTATAAAGAAAACAATAATTGTAATGCCTTTGGAAGAAAAAATATTTGTATTTTGTTTATCAATATATTCCTAATATTATGAATGTATGTTAATAATTTAACATTGTTAAAGAAATATTTGAAATTATCACAATCATCTTCTATAGTTAGCATTATTTGTACAAAAATAACATGAGCTAACAAAAACTTGTGGAAAAAGTATTCCTTACTGTTGTTTTTAGATGGCTTTACAGCTAAAGAAAAAAAGACTTATTTTTCCATTTTCACCATCTATTATTAGAACATATTACCATTTCTCAACCTTCGGTAAGTAGTGCCATGTTCAATAATTTATAACAATACAAGAGGGTACCATTCTTATTTCCAGGATATGAAATGACTGTGTTTGTGCACATGGCCTTGTTAGCCCTTCTGATATGTATTTCTCTGTGCTGAATAAACCTACTGAGAATGACAAAGAACAACTTTCTTGCTGGTAAATGTCTTTCTCTTTTGTGTACTCTAGTCTTTGGTACTGTTACTTCGAGCTTTGCTGTTAGCAAAGAAAGATTCTCAGCATGATACCTGCTTTCTCCTAGGCAGCTGAAGATCTTTTGAACATGCATTTGCCC
This sequence comes from Gavia stellata, assembly GCF_030936135.1. Taxonomy (NCBI): domain Eukaryota; kingdom Metazoa; phylum Chordata; class Aves; order Gaviiformes; family Gaviidae; genus Gavia; species Gavia stellata. Next base: position 12,064,666 of record NC_082597.1, on the reverse strand, counting down.
ATTGCAGTGCTATGGCTCTTACCTGTGACCCAGGAAAATAAAATAATTGATTGGGATGTAATCTTTCATCTTCAACACAGAATTAACAAGTTTACAAGCCTTGTGCACAGTTATTACTTATCCTGATCTTGGCTGTATTTAACGTTAGATAAATAGAAAACAGAGCTAGGAGATATCTTGATAGGTGATTCAGTCTGATTTTAGCAAAGCTATTCCAAAGGGCATTGTTCCAGTCCAGTCTTAAATACTTCAGTAATAGAAGTTCAGCAACTTCTCTATGTAAATTATTCCAATATTTGACTCTTTTTCTATTAGAAAATAGTTTATTGATGTTTAATCTCAGTGTCCTTGCACATGTCCTTATACCTGACGATTTTTGCCCTGTCTTCCGTGAGCGTGGAGAAGAGCTGATTTCTATTCTTTTGCTGAGTAATCTTCATTTATTTGAAACTATTTGTGATGTCGCCTTCAATTCATCTTTTCATTACACTAAACAGTTCTTTCAAAAGTTACTCACAGGTGTTATCCTTTGGCCTGGTGTGTATCTTTGCTCAATAAAACTGTGGCTGTGGCTCAGATTATGAGTTGTGCAACAAAAAAGCTACTTGGACATGTAAAACTATTACAGAGAGCGAAGATGAAGCAAATCTACTGCTTTGGAAACCTACCAAATGATCTCTCCAAACATTTTCTCTGCTCTCTTGTAATATCTTAATTTTAAATGCAGAAGCTGCTTATCATGCTTTGAACTGGTATTTTCAGCCCAGCTATTGTTTCCTAGTTGTTGTAATGATGGCAGAGATGGTTGCTCTATTGCTGCATTTGCTATGTTAGTATTTCCACCCCAGGAATCTCCCTGAGACACAGAACTGGTGTCGGGCTGCTGCTGGGTAACAACATTTGTTTTCCAAGTCCTCATTTCTCCTCTTAAAATATAAGCAGTTGAGGCCTCTTGATTTAGTCATGTTTAATGTAGGTGTTAACAGCAGTGAATCATCTTGGGGCAGGTACCTCAGTGACACTCCGTTAGCAGTGCAGTTACACAGACATCCCAAATTGTTACTGCTTTTAAATCCTGGTTCAGCTTTCGACAGATGTTAAGTTTTGTAGATGAATTCTACATTGCCTTTCACAGTGAAGGCCACCCTGTGAAAAAATTTGCATCCGGAAAGGTTAGTGGATTTCAGAGGAAACCAACATCGTTTCTCGTACTAGGTGTGGTTGTTTTCCTGACTGAAATGGAATGTCTGAAGCACTGAATTCCTCTGCATTATTCTTACTTTTGTACTGTTGTGTCCTCTAAATGAAATTAGTTAACATGACGCATTTTATAGAAACCCTCCCAAACATGGGTTTATGCCACTAAGATACTATTAAGAGTTTTTTTTTTCAAGCCAGCTTCTTTTAAACAAACAAAAATTGGACTTGATTCATGTATTATAAATCCCCACTGGGTTATGCTGTTTTCATGACTAATTTCTCTCACTAACCACAGCTTTACAGCCTATGACCTTACAACAGCAAGCAAGCTGTAAGAAAACATGGGCTTGTTGTGATGGTTATGCCTTTGCTCATGTTCCAGGTCCCCTGTGGCTTGTCAGCTCTCCAGACAAATACTACTTCAATTGCCTCCAGGCCAACTGCAGTTGTTGAATTGCCAGGGATCATGAAAGTAACCTGTCTCCACTGAACACTTCAGATTAAAAATAAAAGAAGTCGTTCTAATTTATGTTAAAATCAATATAGATTCTTCTCAATTTCACTGTACGAAACAGAACTCTCTAAAGGAAAGCAAAATATTATTCTCAGTCTTTTGTAATCTCATATGCAGTCTTTACCGCAAATTATATTCCTTTGATATTAAGTTATACTAACGACAGGCAATAGATAACACAATGAGACACTTCATTGAAAAGAACTGGTATTTCACAAACCATTAATACTTTACCATCTAAATGTTGCTAAATACGTATTCACATTCAATTATAACAAAGTGCTTTTGCTGACACCTTCTCACACTGGAAACTATTAAACTATAATGTCAAAACTTGTAGGTCTATCCAATCATGTGAGTTACCTGGCGTCCTCTAAAAGAAAAATGTCAGGTTATCATTCAAACACAAACAACAACATGTTTAATAGAGTTCCTTCTAAATATAAGTTTGGCATCCTTGTCCTGCATAATTACAGAAATGCAAGTGATAACTTTCTATTAAGCCAGAAGCACCTGATATGAAAGAGGTAAGTATGGGAGAATAGTTGAAGGGTGGAGGGGAGCTCCTGTGGAATATCTTCTGCTGATACATATGCATACATACGTATATATATATTTGTGCCACATGTAATCTGTGTCTGACTGTACCACTGTATAGAATGGAGTAGGTATTATGAATTCTCAGATAATGAGAAATGAGGTTTCTAAACAGATCATTTATCATAATCATACAACTTCAACCTAAATATTTCTTAGATGGGTGCATTTCTGGAAAGAAGACCTAAATGATGAGGAATTAGCATGAGCAATTTAGTAGTTGAAGCCTTCTTTGGGAACTGATACTGCATCTGTGACCTACAACGGTGTTGGGGCATGACATACTATGAATAAATCATTAAAATGAAGTCAGGCACCTTTGATCATTAAGAAATCTCATTGCACTGCTTGCAAGAGTACAGGAGATGTTAAACTTGGCTTCTGGACAAGTTTTAAATTGGGCAATTTGAATCGGTTTGGGTAACTCAGATGGGGTAATATTCCTTGCTATTTGTGTATCTACAGACTTATTAAAGGAGATCTTTCTTCACTTCTCTCCTGAACAGTGATGTGTAGTATTGCTGGCAGGAGCTAGAAATTTTCTCCCATGTTCCCACAATACATTAAAAGCACACATACTTGGATTCAATTTAGAAGTAAGGACTTTGATATGAGATTAAAATCCTACTTTTATGTAGTCCACAAACTTATATATTAATTTTATAAGGACATTAGTAAGATGCATTAAAGACACCTGTTTAATTAAGAATAAAACTCAGATTCAGGTAGCCTATTTTAGACGTCCAGAATAATTATCTCATCTCAGATGGATTAATCCAGGCATATAATTTATTCAGTATGGATCTCTGTTCTGTCTGCTGGCTGTGTAGAGTGATTCAAGAAGCTTATATCTCTTTTCAACTGCTTTCTGTGTTTAAGGTTCTCAGTAAGGAGACTTCAGCAGAATTCTGACTCAGTTATAATTAGACAATTAAAAAATATAAATACATGGTAACAGGTCTGGGTTGTCCTCTTTATAACTTTGAGTATCCTAATCAGACCGTTATAGCCTGACCTTTCTTCCATAATTCAGAGTTACTCTGAGGTCTTCTTTTAAGCATGAACAGAAGTATCTCTTTCCAGATCAGCTGATGAAGAGCAAGTTGGGAACTTGTGGGTAAGGATTAAGGGGCAGGCTAATAAGAAAGACACTGTTGTGGGTGTTTATTACAGGCCACCTGATCAGGATGGGGAAGCTGATGAGGCCTTCTACAGACAGCTGAGAATTAGGTTAGGGCTCTAGAGGGTAGTGGGGCTCAAGAGAGCTGGGTGATATTCAAGTCCCACTTCCTCCAAGCTCAAGATCGGTGCATCCCTAAAAGCAAGAAATCAGGCAAGGGAAGCAGGAGACATGCATGGTTCAGCAGGAGCTTCTGTAAAAGCTCAAGTGGAAGAATGAAGTTTACAGTATGTGGAAGAAGGGACTGACCACTTGGGAAGATTACAAGAATGCTGTCAGAGTATGCAGGGATGAAACGAGGAAAGCCAAGACCTCCTTGGAATTAAAACTGGCAAGGGATGTCAAGGTCAACAGGAAGGGTTTCTTCAAGTACATCGGAGGCAAAAAGAAAACTAGAGAAAATGTGGGCCTGCTGTTGAATGAGACAGATGCCATGGTGACAGATGATGCAGAGAAGGCGGAGTTACTGAATGCCTTCTTTGCTTCAGTCTTTACTGCTCCGGCCAGCCCTCTGGAGTCCCAGACTTTGGAAGTAACCGAGAAAATCTGGAGGAAGGAAGACTTTCCCTTGGTTGAAGAGAATCAAGTTAGAGACCAGTTAAGCAAACTGGACATCCACAAGTCCATGGGTCCTGATGGGATGCATCCATGAGTGCTGAGGGAGCTGGCAGAAGTCATTGCTGGGTCACTCTCCATCATCTTTGAAAGGTTCTGGAGAGCAGGCAAAGTGCCTGAGGACTGGAGGAAAGCCAATGTCACTCCAGTCTTCAAAAAGGGCAAGAAGGAAGACCCAGGAAACTACAGGCCATTCAGCCTCACCTCCATCCCTGGAAGGATGATAGAACAGCTCATTCTGGGCGTCATCTGAAAGCATCTGGAGGAAAAGGAGGTTATCAGAAGTAGTCAATATGGATTCACCAAGGGGATGTCATGTCTGACCAATCCGATAGCCTTCTACAATGGCATGACTGGATGGATAGATGAGGGGAGGGCAGTGGATGTTTTCTACCTTGATTTCAGCAAGGCTTTCGACACCGTGTCCTACATCATCCTCATAGGCAAACTTAGGAAGTGTGGATTAGATGAACAGACAGTGGGATGGATTGAAAACTGGCTGATAGATAGAGCTCAGAGGGTTGTGATTAGTGGCACAGTGTCTAGTTGGAGGTCTGTAACAAGTGGTGTTCCCCAGGGGTCAGGACTGGCTCCAGTCCTGTTCAGTATATTCATTCATCAGTGACCTGGATGAAGGGATAGAGTGTGCCCTCAGCAAGTTTGCTGATGACACAAAACTGGGAGGAGTGGTGGACACACTGGAAGGCTGCGCTGCCATTCAGCGTGACCTGGACAGGCTGGAGAGTTGGGCAGCGAGGAACCTGATGAAATTCAACAAAGGCAAGTGGAGGGTACTGCACCTGGGGCGGAATAACCCCATGCATCAGTCCAGGTTAGGGGCTGACCTGCTGGAGAGCAGCTCTGTGGGAAGGGACCTGGGAGTCCTGGTGGCCAACAGGATGACCATGAGGCAGCAATGTGCCCTTGGGGCCAAGAAGGCCGATGGCATCCTGGGGTGCATCAAGAAGAGTGTGGCTAGCAGGTCGAGAGAGGTTATCCTCCCCCTCTACTCTGTCCTGGTGAGGCCGCATCTGGAGTACTGTGTCCAGTTCTGGGCTCCCCGGTTCAAGAAGGACAGGGAGCTGCTGGAGACAGTACAGCAAAGGGCTACGAAGATGATTAGGGGACTGGAACATCTTTCTTATGAGGAAAGGCTGAGGGACTTGGGTCTTTTTAGTCTGGAGAAGAGAAGAGGGGGGATCTTATTAATGCTTACAAATACTTATAAATGTTTATAAATACTTATAAATGTTTACAAATACTTAAGGGGTGGGTGCCAGGAGGATGGGGCCAGTCTTTTTTCAGTGGTGCCCAGTGACAGGACAAGAGGTAACGGGCACAAACTTGGTCATAGGAAGTTCCATCTAAACATGAGGAGGAACTTCTTTACTTTGAGGGTGGCGGAGCACTGGAACAAGCTGACCAGAGAGGTTGTGGAGTCTCCTTCTCTGGAGATATTCGAAACTCGCCTGGACACATTCCTGTGCAATCTACTCTAGGTGAACCTGCTCTGGTGGAGGGGTTGGACTAGACGATCTCCAGAGGTCCCTTCCAACCCCTATCATTCTGTGATTCTGTGATTCTGTGAAGATGGAAGTGCCAACATTTGCATTCTGGAAATGGGAAGATTTCTTCTGTACTGTTGCCATTTTGAGAAGCTGGAAAGGTACTGCTCCCACCCACATCCCTAGGCAGTTGTTATGTTCCAAGTGTGAAAATGCCAATATCTCCTTTTGAAAGCTGCTGATGTTGGGCCATTGTTGGGAAGACAATATTGCTATGGACAGAGAAAGTGCAAGCAAAGAAAAGACCAGTTCTATGCCTCAGTGAAATGGGTTACCCCACTGGGACGAGGCAGGTCTAGGTCCTGTTTTCTGCTCCAGGAACACAGTCTGTCAAAGAATTAATAACTGGAACCATACTTAAGACTTACCCCACACAGTGGTTTTGCCTCTGTCAGGGAGCAACAGAATCGTGTGTCAAAATGAGAATATTAGTTCGTAGGTACCACTAGAAGTGCAAAGTGTACCTTATATGCTTTTGACATTTCCATTCTGTGTAAGTCCCAACACAGATGACATCTAGGGAGTCTGAATCTTTCTGTTTCTGATTTTCTGCGAAGTGATAGACTTAAGTGTTTTCTCAGTCATTGCAGCATATGCTACAAAAATAATGCGTGACATTTCATCAGTTAATGCATATTTAAAGAAATAAACATTCTTAATGAGAATCCTACAGTTTAACTTTGCACCCTTATATCCAAAATGAAAGTCATATTTGTGATACACTTCACTATGCAATACAAATGACTGATGACTAAAAGGAAAGGTCAAGTTTAAATCAGGAACTGTTTCTGTATTCATCAGCCCATGATGAATAAATGAAGCAATTATTAAGATTTTTAGCTAACCAGCAAAATATTAATTGTGTCACTCAGACACTGAGTGACTTGTTACAAGCATCTGTATTGAATTAGAGAACCATATTGAGTTTGAAAACTATGAATATTATATGTTGTCGTCCAGGCCAATGAAATATTACACTTTTCCATTTTGAACTCAAGCAATTCTTTGTTAAATTTCACTGCAGGAAGCTATTCTTTAGTCATTCATCAAGACAGGACTTTCTAATGTTTGAATACAAATTTTAGGTGTAACTGCAGTTTTAGCTTTTGTAATCTATACTTGGCTTTATTTCTTAAATGCAGTAAGTATAACTGCTAGACATGAGAAACACCATGTTAACGCTATACCGCAAAAATGAATTTTTGTTGATGAGAAAACATACCTAGTATATGTCTAAATGGTGGAACTAGTGAGATTATAAAATAGCCAGGCTTAGCAGCATTGCAATAATTTAACTCCCTAATTTCAATGTTTTGAACAACAGAGTAGACTTGCCAGAAGGAATGATAGGACATCCTTTTTATTTTTCTTTTTTCTTTCCTTACTACAGAGAGCATGAAGCTTTGTTGTAACTGACCCTGATAACAAATTCAGGTTGGCTAAAGATATAATGATACAGAAAAATATATGAGCTAAACGAAGAGAAGATAGAGATAGAATGTAACTGGCAAGTGGATATGGGAAAAGTGAAGAAAGGAAACACTAAGAGTGATGGCCCAGTTTGTGGCTTGGACTAAAAGATTAAAACTATGAACTGAAAAATTTAAAAGGTGAAATTTGTGACAGTGCTTTGGACTGTGTAAAATGTTTCCTAGGCAAGTAGTAGTGTCCCAGGTCTTTTGGTGATTCATCACTAACATGGGGAAAAAAAAAAAAAAGGAAAATTGTCATTAGAAATAATACTTCCTGGCAGAAATGTGCATTGAATCATCTGATAGGTCTTGTCAGTGTCTTATTTCTGTGGTTTAAATCTCCAAATGCTAGAGTTAATGTTCACATTTCAAAGGTTTTTTGAAGTTATTACGAATTATTCTAGTACTCAGATATATCAAAAATAACATCTCTGAATGCAATTGCTAGAGTTGAGGTACTTTTTCTCAGAAATTATCTTCCATCATAATTAAGCACTATATTTACACTGAATGTATTCAGACTCCATTAATGAAATATATTTCTTCCACAGCAATTCAAAACTAAAGTTATGTTAAGTAGGTGCACTGTTTTAGGTTTGGTTTGTTTTTTTCTGGGAAATGTTTAAAATGTAATTTTTTTGAATGATTTAAAATGTTTTGGATTTCTTCAGAAAAATCTTTGCATAAAAAACTTACAGTGTCATCCAACGTGTTAAAATGAGAATGAAAGGAATTCTTGCTTACATTTGAGAAAATTATAGTAAGCCTGTGAACAATCTTCAAAGAGAAAATAAAGCTTAATTTACTGCATATATTCTTTCTTTAGAAGCATTTCTTTTAGTTTATTTGCTAGTTTTGTGATTAATCTGAAAAGTAGTACATCCAGGCACAGATTTTCTCTTTTCATACTGCTGGCGCAGTATTGCCATAAAGATTAATATTAAAGGCTATCTCCCATTTTAAGATGGCAGTAATACTTCCTGTGATCTGGGTTTTACTTTTTGTGGTGTATTCAGATATTGGCAACACTAAAGACATAAGACCTTTAGGACATTATCTAATACATATGGTGATTTGTCTGATATCTATGGTGTCTAATATCTCTTTTCACACCACATCACTGTCATTCAAAAGTTAAAAGGATATGATTTTATTTCTGTATACATCTGCTTAGTGTGAGCTATGGTTAAAAAGCAAATGAGGTGTAAAGTTGCTTTAGAAAGAGGAAGGTCAAGACTGCAGAGAGTTTATTATCTACATAAATTGATGGATCTACATCAATATATGTCATTCAAGATCACCCACAAGAACAAGAGGCTGTGGGAGGGTATTGCTCAGCAAGAGCTGGTTCAGAGAATAGTACAAGACTGGTAAAGTATATGGTAAACTGCTCTGAGGAGTGTCATTTAATAGTCTTATTTTTTTTTAATCCTTAAAAGCTGAGTAAGAAAAAAATATGAGGAAAATGAAGGAAATTACTAATTGAGAGAAACAGTTATGCCAATCTATAACCAAACACAGATATAAAACATAATGTCAGATTAAACCAGATAAGCCCTTTCCCCTTACAGCAATTAGTCCAAGTCAAAACTAAGCTTTTGGAGTGGATTTATTCTGTTTTTTATCCAGACTCGTAATTCCTATATTTCATTGATCTGAGCAAGAAATAAAAAGTTTTACTCCTCAGTCATATCTTATTGTCCTGAAAGATAAAATAATACATTTTGGAAATGTAGTAGATTATGTGTATTCCAGATCAGTTATTTCCAGTTTACTTAACTAGGAAAAAGCTTTCCTGACTGGTAGCAACATGGGCTGGACTCAAATGTAAAGCTGGTTCTAAAAAAGCATTGTCTGAAATTTCCAGAAACCTAGAAAAATTTGTAATATACATTCTGTTCCTAGTGAGCTAGTTTTTTCCATTCAAATCCACTGGCTTAATAAACAGTTTTTAATAGCATAGAAGGAAGAAAATTAAAAAAAAAAAAAGCCCTAACAAAGCCACAAACAGAGCAGCGTACAATACCTAATTCTCATGCATAACTAATGCCATTTTGCAGTCTTCTTTGATGAGGCAACTGCTAAGACAGCTGGCTCCTTCCCCCTTCCTATGATAATACCTCACTCACACTTTGGGGCTGTCAAATCTTTGCAGATAGGAGACCCAATTTAAGCTGCCCTGCTCCTGTTAACCACTCCTTATCACTCCTCTCACTGCTCCTAATGCCAGGGCCTGCCCTGACCAGCTATTTTAGCTCTGTTAACAGGTTTTGTTCCCTCAGTTCTTGGTAAAAATGTGTCCAACACTCTAGGGCTAATGCAGTAACCTTCAATGCATGAGAGACTAATGAACAGCCTTCCTGTTCTCTATCTGTAGAAATCTCTAAAACAAAGTCATCTGCCTTCTCTACTGTTCTTTGCTTTTAATTTTTTTCATATCAATGTTAGAAACTATTGCTCAGTTCGTGTTGGCCACCACCTAGGCACACTCTGCACAGTTAGTTGGTTTAAACTCCCATATGTTATTACAGTGTAAAATGATTCTATGATATGACCATTTTGATAACAAAAATGCTTTCCCACAGTACAACGATGTATGTAAAATAAACATGTTTCAGGCCTGCCCATTTGTCCCTTCATTTGCCTCCCTGATCTTGAATTTGAGGTTTACTTCAGAATTTTAGTTATCTATATATGTCATTTTCCAGTTTCTGTCATCTTCAGAAATTTGAAGTGGAAGTGAAACTGAATAAGAGAACAAAATCAAGGACATCTAACTCTTTCTAAGCTCAGCTAAAATAAGCAATGTGTGTGTGTGTTACTAAAATGGCACAATAGCTGTGACTTGACTGAGGAAAGGTTTTGGAATCAAATCATCATTTACCATGTTAAATCCCAATACATGTTATCAGTTTCAGTTTCACTGCTGCCAACAACATAGCCTGAATGAAAAAACATATTCCAGGGTGTTTCTGGCTTATAGTCCCATAGTCAGAAGTCATAATCAAATTATGCTTACAAAAATACAAAATTAAATATATATATATTTATGTTTATTAGATGGTGAATCTAGCACTTAAATTTCTTTTAGATACATATGTCCATTAGATCAGCACAGCTATTCTATTTCTCTGCTCTGATCTGGTTTAGTTTTCATGTTCTGTTAATGAAATTTGGAAATATAATCTCACCAAGGCTTAGAAACAAACTTCAAAGAAAAAGGAAGACTGCTAAAAGTGAGTTTTAAAATGTTACGAGCATCTGGATTTTGATATTATGGGAACAGGCGGGAAATTTATCAGCATTTTTTTCAGAATGGGTAGCACCTGCAGCCTATAGGGGATAATATACTTCAGCTCCTATGGGAAATACACTGTAGACTGTTACCATCCTCAAGATGTAATTATAGCCCGTTGTATCAAAGAAAAGGTTGATTTCATACATTTACCACATTTCTAAAATCCATCCTGAAAATTAATCCAGCCAAAGATGAGCCTGATCCAGCATCGATAGAAATCAATTGGAAGACTCTCACTGATTTCAGTAAGCTTTGTACTTGACTGTAATTAGGATATGCAGATGTGCATCTTTTCATGAAGCAAGTCAGTAGTACAATGAAAGGGTGGAAAGTTAATAATACACTTGAAATGGCAGCATGTGGCTGAATATTAAATACTGTTTAGATAGGCTGAGCTACTTAGAGTGTTGCAACCTCAGCAAAATCCTGAAATGCTTCACATTAATGAATTATTTTTCCTCTCTGTTGCTTCAACTTTTTTGCAGAGAGCATTTCGTATTTTGTGTTGAAATACTTTCCAATTTCAAAGAGTACTATAGTAAACTACCCCATATATAAATATAAACATAGGAATAGTCAATGGTATTTTGAGTCTGCTATAGGCAGTCCTTGTTTGATGTATGATTATGATGCTATTTATTTGTATAATTGTTTATTTTATCCAACTATAATTTTGTGAGATGTGTATATGAGACATACCATGTCAGCAGATAATCCATGTATAAAAGTCTAACAATATCTTCGTGCCTATCTGGAGTAAATTACAGGGCAGTAATACTGAATACTGTATGTTATCACTCTTGAAATTTGAATCTCTGGCACTATATTTTATATTCTCTCCAGAGCATTCATGGAGGAATGTAAGTACAGTCCTTAGTGCATGGTTTGCACACTACTTCAGGCAGGCCATTTCACAAGGCAAAAATGGCAAGATATAAAGTGAAGCGAACAAAAATGTATTCAGTATTGCCATCGATGAAGGAAATAGATGGTTTTTTTAAATGCTCTGTTTAAACAAATGGGAAAGGATAAGTGGAATAGTGTGCGAGAGACTGATACTGAAGGCACTTGGTGTAGTAGAGAAGGGGAAGGATTCAAAGCTGAGGAAACCTGGTTCAGCCCTGAATAAAAGCAACTGCAGACTGACCTAGTCACTTACAAACTGATCATGAATTCAGGAAAGCCTCTAATAATTTTGTTCTTAAAAAGGGGTGAATGATGCCTTCTCCTCTGCAAAAAAAGACATGCTATACACATTAATAGAATTAATATTCTGGAATGATCCTTACGTAGTTGAAATGCAGAAAAAGAGTTCTTACAACACCCCACAAAAGTGCTTATCATCAGTTTTCACAGTTTATTTGATGGTTTAAATGAAGATCACTGTTTCAATTACATGACTGGGCCCATTATCAGGCTTAAATTAGTGGCAGAAGTGAAAACAGAATTTAGGGGTCCTAGTTTCCAAGTTTCAAACTAGATCACTAAATTGTATCACCAGGTCAAATCTTAATTACTTGAATTTTTGCTGACATTCACAGTGGGAATAGAGTTTATCCATTTCTGAACAGCAAATGTTTTCCCATCAGTTCTGCCATGCAGCTAACAGTACTTTAACACAAGAAGTCCCTCCATTTTCCCTCTGCATGGGAGCAAAAGCTTATGCATCTGGGAGTTCACTTAACGACAAGCTGAGTGCCAAGGTGTGTTTTTCAAGGTAGCACAATGTATATAAAGGGTCAGAAGAGAGTAGCTATGTGCTTCGTCTTGCTTCTTAGAAGGCTGGCCAGCTGTCTCCCAGCATAATGTATGCATTGAGACAGCTGGACAAAGTATTTCAGAAACATGTGGGAACAACATATGTGTTGTTACAGGTCACTTGGTTACTTATGCTGTGGAACGCCTTGTAATTCCTGCACGTGGACTTGTGCCCCGGAGACGAGTCCATAGTAGCTTGTGCCATGGGAAATTAACTGATAGGCAAGGATTCAGCTATGCCTTAATTCAATATTTAGCAATATGCTGAGGAAGTGTATAAGTCTGGCAGAAAAAGTTATCAAACAAAAGAACTGGGTGCCAGGTGTAACATGAGATGGATGAATATCTTTGGTCTCTGAGTTGTACTTCTGGAAAATAAACTTTGGATGTAAAGTCTCTTTGCTTTCTTTATTAACACTGAAGTTTTACTTAGTTCGGAAATTCTTACACACATTTGTTCAAGTGGTATTTTAGAAAATACTACAGCCAGCTAAATGGCTGATTCTATTTTTTTAAATTATTATTTTTCTGTTCTGGCCAAATGGCATGAAAACAGTTTTCATATGTTCTTTTCTTAAACTGTGTTGCTAATTTTACTCTAGCAATCTATTACTCACCTTACAAATGTGATACCTTCTAATGGTGTGGTGTCCATCTTTTAACAAATATTTGCAACAGAAAGAGTTCACAGTGGAAAATGAGTACCAGATATTTCAATTTTCTGATTAATGCTCTTCATTCTTTCTTGTTTCAGGAAGTCTCTAAAGCAAGTCGAGAAACGGTATTAAGTCAGTATCCCACTCGCACACAAAAAATACGTGGAAGATCACAACTGCACACTTTATGAACAATCCGATGCACATGAGTTATTTTATTTCATGTAATTTAAAAAATACTGAACATATCACTCTGAAAAGGAATGGGGATGCTGGTGTAAGAAAAATAAAAAATGAGGCATCATAAATTGTCATTATCTTTAAATATGGGCTTTCTCTAACTAAAGTGCAGAAAGCAAAATATTAATTATATTCTTCTCTAATACATATTTTTATTGTATTTCCGTTTAGTGACACCTCTTCAGATTTTTCCCAGGCATTTTCCCAGAGTTTGTCTGGCCTAAGCCTATACTGAATAGGTTGCAAAATCCTTTTCTCCCTAGACAGTACTTAATTTACAGTAATTGTTTTTGTTTGGTCTCTTGTTTCATCCATTTTTTTTGTTTCTTGCCTCTGTCAGTTCTTCATCCTGCACTCAGCTATGATATGATATTGTGCATTTTTAATCTCACAAGTCCTTTTAAATTTGTTTCCATTAGTACACTGTAAGATTTTTTACTAAAATTATCAGCAGCCTCTCTTAATACACATTACAAACTCAAATAAAACTGTTCCCAACTCTGTAACTGCTCACCCATACATTTTCCTTTGTATGTGCAACTAGTCACAATAAGCTCAGTAATATTCTTCATAAACCTAATTAAATACATGAGTACTTGAAAGATTAGAACCTTACCCAGAATTCCTGATGTCGAACAAAGTTGGGTGAAATTGTTTTCTTTGGGAAGAAGGGGGTTTCCTTAATGTTTCATTTGGCTGAAGAAAATAGAAAGGAATTCAAATAATAATCAAAGAGGAATGAACACAATAAGGTAATATCTCCACAGAGAAAGAGTGTATTTCAGGCATTATGACCATATGTATAAGCTCATAAAATAGATATCTGTAAAAGCCTAACATGAGATGAATCCTTTTTATGTCGGTGCTTGTAAATTGAGGCTATCTCTTCTTGCCTGCTCTCCCACGAAGGAACTGTGCTTCCTGCCCTCTCTTTTTTTAGGCTATTGATAATGGAAGCACTATGGATTGCTAATATAATATCCTAGCACACTGAGAACGTTGTGTTATCTGGTGACAACCAATATGAGTGTAATAACTTTTTAATGGCTAAACACACATGCAAACAGCAGGTTCCCTGGTCTCGGGTAATTATTTTTCACAGCTAGATCTAGATCCTGGATCCCTTTTTTCCAGGCTACCACCTCACTGAACGAGTGGCTTTCAGTAGTCCAGTCAGTCTGAGGAACTTTAGGAAAGAAAAGAGACTTGAAAAAATGTTTAGAGAACTTTTTCTATGGCTGGCATCAGGCAGTCAGTTGTCAGTGATATATGTTTGTCTGTTTTACCCTTTCAGAAAAATCTGTTAAAAATAAAAGATGCAACCTCTGACTTACAAATGTGATGAAAAAATTAAGAAGGAAATTAAGAGAACAGCTAAACCAGTGTCCAAATTATGAACTATTTAAACTCTTTAGCTGAAACTAGGACATATAATTGGGAGCATTTTCATTGGTTACAGATCAAGACTGGATCAGTATATCCTCCCTCTAAAGTCAGAAATTCTCTACAGTGTCCAAGTTTTTCATTTTTAATTTTAATCCACTATAGAGAACAATGAAGCCATAAACATTCTTGAAATAAGGAGTCTAATAATTGGATTTTTCTTCTCTCTTTTTAATGAATTCTGGAACATTGCCTTTACCATCTATTTTAAAGGTCTACTAACATAACACATAAATATTCCTGCTTCTTTTTAAATGTCTTAATTTGCTTTTTTGTTGTTGTTGTTCTTAACATTGTTTCTAAACATATACATTAAGAATATCTATCCCCAACACACACATATGTGACCTTGTTTTCCCAGGGTAAATTAAGAAATCTGCAATTAATTGTAAGAAACAGTACTGTTTTCTGAGACTATATTATGGCTTCCAGTCAAACAAACTCCATATGCAGTTAAAGTTACATCTTCTTTTAATATAAGTTCAAAGATAATATCACTTTGCCAAGAGGGAAAAAACCTCACCCAAAACAAACAAAAACAACAAAACAGCAACAAAAAAAGAAGAAGGAAAAAAAAAGGCTACCATGAAGAAAAAAATAAAAAGATCTTTCTGCTCAAAAGGTCTATGAAAATTATCTCCAGTTGTACATTGATCTTAAAAAGAGAATGCTAAGGAACAATGAGCTCAGTTTTCATTTTACTGCTGTTGGTTTACCAGTAGAGTATTTGCACTTATTTAAACATTTCTCATTACGTTGGGCCAAATCAGAAGTCCATGAAAACAAATGGAAATCTTCCTCTACGTTGTTTGCTTTGAACCAGCTCTTATGCCAATGTAATTAAAAAGAGAAAAGGTCTGATACCCCACAGACAATAATTTCTTTGTTAAACTTCATTAAAGGTATGTCCACTATGTATTTACCTCCTCCTCCCAAAGTTCAGGTGCCTAGTGTGAAGGAAGGTCATGAAATTCCTTCTAAGATAAATGTTAATTATTAGTTAGCAGAAACTTTACGTGTCCATGTCTGCACAATAGCTGAAATATTTGCAGTACATTTCAATTACAAGATGAGGTGGACTTCACATTGCTCACATTCTCTTTCATTTAACTTTCCTGAGCATTTTAAGAGAGTTTTGCTGAATTCTTTGAGCATTTATGTTGTGACTATTAATTTCTCCCTCCAAGATTTCTGAAAAAATATACAAAGATATCTGGTGATATCCATAAAATCTGTCTTTTTCTAACACATAAATTAAGTATGAGAAGAACAGTACAAAGAAAGAAGGAGGCATGGTTAAGTGTTAGCTTCATGGTCTTGTTATCTCTGATTCTGGGAAACACTTATTCTAATAAGTGTAATGTTGTATCTCATTTCTTGTCAGCGGTGAGCACCGAGTGTTTCCATAAAACCCAAAAGTTATTTGGGTTTCCTGAAACCAATAAAGCATTTGAATTTAAACTTCCATTTGTGTGTGCATGGTGGATTAGTCGTGAGACTCTTGGAAACAATAAGTGTTGTGAATTTATTCCATTGCACATGGCAGAGGAACACATACCCTTTGAGGATGAAGTACCATATGTTTGATTTGTTTTTTCTTTAAAAAAACCCAACATGTGGAGAGAAACAAAATAATGAAAAACTTAAATGGATTTAAGAATATGGATAATGGACTGCAGGGTCCCCTCCACCACCATGCTAGTTCCTAGAAGGCAGCAAAGTCATATACTAGATAGAAGCAAAATTACCTCCATAATTCTGTCAGCATTCACCTCACAAATAGCAGCATTGCTATTTTAACTGTTCCAAAAACTTGTTCTCTAGATGTATCTTTAATGAAGGAAGTGCCTCTTTTGGATGAATAGAAGTAGATATTTTATGGATCTTCTGGGGAAAAACACATAGAACTGAATGGAAGTCTTGACAATTCTTACATGTTAACTCTCTCTACTCACATTTTGCTAAGGTTCTGATGACAGGGAGTCACAAATTCTTCCTGAAGTTTAATAAAGGCTTTTCACTGGCCTATTAATTCATAACTATAATTTAGGATATTATTTTTTAGCTGCATGTTTAAGCAGTGGTACACAGAGGTATATGGAGTACATATACCCGTGCCCCTTTGTCTACAAAATCTCTAGCAAGTAGGCTTTTGCAAAAAATGTGGAATATAAAGGTGGCAGAGAGGGCAGAAAATATCTTGTATATTTATTTTTCTTTCAAATATCACTCTGCAACTGTTGGAACAATGTTTTCTTTCTCTCATGTCAGAGCAGCGAAACCACAGACCCCAAAAGAAATCCAATTTCTTTGTTGCATTTGTGATGCCAGTTGCAAATAGTATTGTAGTGCAAATAGATATAATGAGTTTTATGTCAAAAAGACTGTTCAGATAATAATCCACAATCAACTGCAAATTATTCAGTTTCTGTACCAGCTGATTTAGTAAACAGGGAGCCAAGCCTGCAAATCACAGAACTGTGGTTTGAACTGTAGTTACAACTGGATTTCTGGTTTTTTAGATTTCCAAATTTTGAGGTTTCTGGTTTACTTTCAATTTCACAAAGAAATAGGAAAAAATGACTTGACATGTGTAATAGGAATCTTTTTCAGTCAGTACACTGAGATATCTGAAGAAAAGATACTCTAAATGCTATTTAAGTTCTCAAAGGACATTGCAATTCAAAAGAAAATAGTTCAAATGCAATTTTATTTCAAAGAATAATCTGTAGCTTTATTTTTTCTTATGTGACAGCTTTCTACCACAACTGAGAGCTTTTCTGATTCATTTCACTAGGATATGTTAGGAAAAAAGAACTAACATGCTGGTGTGAAAAAAGTTTGTTGTTAAGGCTCACTAAAATCTACAAGGAGATTACCATATGTACAGACCCAGAGACATGTTCAACTCCCATAAAAAATATTTCTGTTACAAAATCTGTCTGTCTTTCTTTGCAAACTAAAGCACCACATGCACTAACATACAGCTAATTCATTATTTGTGCTTTGCATTTTCCTGCTTTCAAGAACGACAGAAGCCTATTGATGTTGTCCATGGCAGCCTTTTGTGAATAGATGAATATTAAGAACATAGACATGCTAGATTTGTCCTACTCTTCACAGGCTATTGGATACAGAAAAGCAACTCTGAAATATTCCCTGTGCTTCTAGAAGCTTTGTAGTTGTCAGAATAAAAATTGTTTCTTGAATTTCTGTTACAGGCATCCCTTGTGCACTGCTGAGTGTCCAAGTCACAAAGTAAAATATAGCTCCCTCTGTATGACATTAGAACCTTGGATTTGGTATAAGACTAAGATCTTTAGGTGTCTACATATTACCCAGTTATCTAAATGACTATTACAGTGAAGAATCTATGGTTTGATTCAGTTACCTAAATATAAACCTCGAGAACCATCTGAAGTGCCCAAGATAATCAAAATATGTATTCAAGGAACTGGCAGATATGATACAGGAGCTATGGAAGAACCACGTCCTTCTGGATCAATCAATAGCTGGAGGTCCGACAGGATATCCCTGGGCATCTCAAATATTACTGGAGGTCTATTTTTAAGAAATTTAATTAAAAAAACCTATTCAATACAATGGAGCTTAGAGATCTATTAAGGTGACACCAAAGCAGATGCTCCCAGCATTTAATTTGACGTAAGTCAACCCAAAATTTAGGTATACATGTGTTCTTGTTTTCAAATTAATTGCACACTGGATTTCCTTTTCTAGAAATAAACATCTGGTGTCATTCAAGCTGCACTAGGTAATCTGACATTGCTACCACTCTAGAAGGTAATTGATTCTCCTAGAAGTTCTGCACTGCACCTGCCAGCAGCACCTGAATGCTCTGATTCCACAGAGTTTCCCATTATAGACCACTGACATCTGCAGTGGGATGTGGCTGTGTATGTGCCTAGTGCCCTCTGGATGCCCTAGAGGCTGTATCATCCTCTAGTAAGAAAAGCACGTGTCTTCTGTAGGCTCTGTGTTATATCTGCCAAAGCTATAGAGATATCTTGGCTATCCTATAGCACCCTGTACAGCACTAAAAGCCTTTGTTTTGGATACTGAATCATGCCACTGGGTCACTTGAGTCGATTCCTGACTGTATTTAATAGACAATGGCTGCTTCTAAAGGGAGTTTAGACATTTAATTTAAACATATGTTCCTAATTTTAGGTGTCTTAATCTAGAGCTGAATCCCCCACTACTATGACTAACCCTTCCTTTTCTGTCAAGAACTCATTCCTATTTCTATTTCTCTTAAACCTGTGTAGGGTCAGCGTCCTTTTCCATTTACCATTCCATCAGAAACATATTCTTTGTAGCCATTAAATGGTTGGGATCTGAAAGAAAGAAGTATATATGATAGATCTTTAGCCACTTACTGTAATTAAGTGGTATTTCTGCTGTACAACTACAGTGGTGTAATTGCACTCCTATGACCGTGGAGTAACTCCCCATGTGGACACCCTTTCCAAGGAGTGATTTCTTTTTTTTTTTTTTTTAATAATTACATTGCATCCAAAGAACTAATTACACTGGAGGAGAGAAATTTCTGTATTAAGGCCATGTTTGTGTTGAAACAGAGATTTCACAGGGGAGTTACACCAGTATAGCCGCAACAATGTAGCTGTACAGCTATAATTCTCCTGGATGATGTCCCTAAGCAGACAATTCTGGGAATCTGGCATTTCTCCCTTCTTTTCAATAGGACAGTGTTATTGGTAGGTATCCAGCTCACTGAGTTATTGGGCTGGTGATTTTCCTTTTCTCTGTACCATGGTCAGATACACTGGACACCTGGAAAGAAAATTTCATGGCTGGAAAATTGAATTGTTCAAGGAAATAGTAGTTTTATTGTCTGAAGATAATTTATTACTTTCAAGGAATAATATGTTCATCATTACTGCTTTTCAAGTGTTTTTTCTTTACCTCTGTATCCCCTGAAGACATTGAGAGGGCATCAGTATAATCTGCAGGTCATCTGCAGGTGTTAGAAAGGTCATCTTTTTTTCTGTCAGCTGGTCCAATAAAAAACAAGCCATCCTTACAAACCTTGCTATATGCTTAAGTTCAAAAAGAACAATGAAATGGATAACACAAAGTAGCTAAAGTAGCAGAGGTACATATGGGCATTAAATATGAATATGAGCGCGATTAGGAATTAAATATAAATATAAATAATGTAAATATAAACATACACACCACATTCATCTTCACAATGTTAATTTTGAAATAATGATAAAATATTGATCTAATGAGGGTCATACAAATTCATAAAATCACAGAATAGTTGAGGTTGGAAGGGACCTCTGGGGTCATTTGGTTCAGTCTCCCTGCTCAAGCAGGGCTACCTAGACCAGGTTGACCAGGACCTTGTTCAGACAGCTTCTGAATATCTCCCAGCATGGAGGCTGCACAGCCTCCCTGGGCAACCTGTGCCAGTGCTCAGTCACCCTCATAGTAAAAAAGTGTTCCTTTATGTTCAGATGGCACCTCCTGTGTTTCAGATTGTGCCCATTGAGTCTCGTCCTGTTCTGGGCACCACTGAAAAGAGCCTGTCTCTGTCCTCTTTGTAACCCCCCTCTGCCTGAGCCTTCTCTTCTCCATGTTAAACAGTCACAGCTCTCTCAGCCTTTCCCACCCAAATGAAGCAAAACAAAACTTTCAGAAAACTCCGTAATGATGTATTTAAACATGTACCTAGATGTACCTAAAGATATGCCAGTCCTTCATCTGCACATTATTGTTCCTTAAAGCCATGTAAAACACAGCAGTTTTCCATTATCCATTGGCTGCATTTAACAGAAGCAAGTACTAGCTCTTACTCAAGACATAGATAGATGAACAAAATATTGTCTTCCCTCAGTCTTGATTTTTTAAAAAAATCAATAAACCAGAGAACCACATCACATTTGCACTGAGTGTCATGACATCCAGCTTAATAAGTATTAAAATCCTTGTGGACAATGAACTTCATGGTTCCATAAATGAACCTACTGAAATTCTGTCAGTTTGGAAATAGACTGTGTAAGTGTGTAGGGGAGCAGTTGAAATTCCATCACCTGCCCTTAAATTAGAAAGTTACAATGATATTAACTAAAGGAAGTGGGATTCTATCAGGAATTAAAGCCGGTATAGCAACAACAACTTTCTGAGTTTCCTTAATCAGATTATAAAATATGAGATAAATCATCCATCAGTAGATAGTATTTTAAGCCAGCATGATATTGGTAGTGCATGCGAAATTGAGGCATTTGTGGAAGAGTTAGGTGGCACTAGAGAAAATTATGATCACCTTCTTAACTATCACACTGTGTTACTCAGGTGCAGATTGTAGTTCTCCCTTGTAGGTACAAAGCTTAACTGCAATGCCATAAAACATACACTTGAAAGATGAATCAATGTGTGTAGCTTCAAGCTTAACAGTACTTGGAAGATTGAAATATCAAAAAGGGTTTTTTTCTGATAAATTACCTAACTATGGACTGTCTTTCAGTAGCCCATTCTTAAAACTATGTTCCTTATTTTCAATAGAAAGAATGCAAGTTAACCTGTAGCGCGTAAGATTCACATATCGACATATAATATTACCTGTTTTAAGGTACATTTCCCTGAAATCCTTCAAAATCATTTTTGCATGTGATCTCTCCTAAACCAGCAAGACAATAATGAGATTCTCTTACAGAACCCATGATTTGTTCTATCATCATTACCACACATGCCAGCATCTTACACATGTTTCTGGGTAAATCCAGTCCTTATAAAGCAAAAAAACCTATAGACTTTGGTGGTGAAATGACAGGAATAGGGTTATCTCTGTCAACCAAGTAATCCCAGATCTCCTTTCACCATGCTCTTCTGCACTGATTTATGAGCTCTGTGTAGAGCCCATGTCAAACAAAGTTACAGTAACACAGTGAACTCCCAAGAGGTAGCGCTGTTGAACCCTGCAGACCTTCGCAAGAAGTGTTTTCTAAGGTTCTGTACAGTTGGTGTCAGATTGAATACATCTGGGATAGATTTAGACCAAGTTTATTTCCAGCAGAGCTTTCCAACTGTTCAACACTTATTGAAAATCATTCTTATCCTTGAGATAACTGTGATCTATTTATCATTTTCTAATATACAGAGATCCATGAAAGGGATTACGATTCTGTGACAATTAGGAGAAAAAAAAAAATGGAAATTCTCAAAGCGAATCTTGAACTGAGAATGTAAACTAAAAAACTGTTTATAAGTATCCTCTAAGGGCTGTTCACTATTTTCCATATGCGTGTAATTTGTTTGCGATGTCATTACCTTCAATAAAATGAAAAAAATCAGGAGGACACTGATGTGCTATATTCCTTACAAGCTAAGAAGAAGGATGAAATCCATCTGCTGTCTTCCCTGAGAGCAGATGGCAGCACAGAAGATCATAGAAGTACAAAGGAAAGAATCATCTATACTTGATATAAGGCTGTAGTACTGCCCTTTGAACACTGAACAATACCACAAATTCTTGCATTATCAAGACCTTTCTTTATGCCTTCTGAAGTGTTTCTTACTACAACCAGTGAGCAATTTGTACAATTTAATCCATAGTGTACAACTTCTTTCTCCTGATGTATTTTCTTGCTTTATTCCCTAACTTGTTAACGGGCAGAGGAGAAAATGAACACGGCAAATACAGTCACTATTGATTAGTGTAAAGTTAAGGCAAAAATAGACAAACCTAGTATGTGGGAAAAAAGTAGAAGGAGTAGTAGATTTTATTGCATCTCAATAACTGTACATTCACTTAGCTAGTAATTCAGTCCTAAGTTAGTACTTCAGAGCTCTGAAGCAGTTCATGTGCCTGAGTTAATATTGAGTCAGTATTTTGGTGTGGCGTTTTTTATTTTTATTTTTTAAAATTCCGTTCAAAAACGTTCAGCCTTGGAAAGATATGAAAAGGTGGTATCTGAGTTAATCAAAGTACCATATAAAGGGAGACGTGTGAGCACCAGAAAATGTTTCAGTTTGAGTTTTGTTTAAATTCAGTCCTTGACATAGAGCTACTCCCTGAGAAGTTGGTATTGAGTGTCTGGAAAAGAAAGTAACCTAAATAAGAGTGTGCCTGGCATGTTCTTTTTCATCCTTTTTTCCACGGCAGGTGTGAATGCAAATAAATGGCTTATATTTGCAATAAACCCAGACTTCATATTTATGATATTTCCTTCACTGTAAAAAGCAGTCTATGAGACCTCTGAGTGCTTACTACAACTCATCAGAAAGGAAAAACTCTTAGGACATTGATATCTAAAGAGTAATAAAAGAAAGCAAACTTGTATAATGTAACTGCTTTAAAATGTTATCTTTCTCCAGGTTTGGTACCTGTTCTTGCCTGAGTCATCTTGACTCCTTCTCCCTGTCTTCTGCAACAGCCAATTCTTCTCACACAAGACTCCTTCGGGCTTCACCAGTCCTCTCCAGCCTGTTTTCTTCCTCCCCTTTTAGCTGCACCAGCGCCACTTTTCTCACCTTCCACTCAGTTTATGGGCTAGCTTTCTTTCACACTAATCCACCTTGATACACACAGTACTCACCTCCCATTGTCCCTTTCAGCCTCCATTATTCTGCAAGTCCACAAAAAAGGGAAAAGTTGAATTCTGCTCTCCTGGAAAAAGCCTGTTATCAGCAGGATTCCAGTGTGTGAAATATTGACAGCAAACATATAATGGCTTGTGAGATCTTCACTACAGTGATTTGAATACTTTTTTGTTTTGAACTGTTCATGGTGAAACAATATGGATGGGTACAGCATAATTTTAGGAGGAATAAGTAAGAAGGTTTGAGTGTTAAAACCAGTATGAAGAAGCAACTCAAAACAAAGGATGTTGGGAGTGTAAAAAACCCACAATGCTGGGAGACTTTGATTTACTTTTTTCCCCATAAAATATTTTCCTTCATGTTAGCTAAGAGACAATGCTGTGCCTTCCATAAAATACAATTAGCCAGCAAAGGTGTTTTCTGAATATCTTTCTCATACTTGTAGGTTGTCTTACATTACAGAGTTGGAGGGCCTGTAGCAGTGAACTTGAGCAAAACTGAAAAGTCTGGAGAGCCTGAGATGAATGATGACCAGAGAGTTAAATAATTCTGATGGGAAGTTCCTGGAAAGCTGACAGTTTTTAATTAAAACTAAGATACATATATCAGGGGCATTTTACAGATAGCAATGTTCATTCAGAGTTTTCTCTGTTCTTTCTGGTATTAATATATGGTTTCAAAGGCAATTAATTATGACTATATTCCTTTAAACTATTTTGCCTATAAAGCTTTCAGAGAATTTTACATCAATCTAGGACACTATACATCATTTTAATGCCTACTGAACATGATATTTTAATGTGTTAACATAACTATCTTGACAACCAGAATTTGGCACAAATCCTTAATTCTTTTGTAGTCTGTAAAGCTCATGATAATGAATTATTAAAAGCCTTAATTTGGCTTGCAGAAAAGAGATGTCTGGAGCCACGTAAGAAGATGCTTTCTAAGGGTAGTGTGGTCAACGGTAGCTCTTGCACCACGTGCTACTCCTTCCTGCTGTATTTTATTTAACCAAATCAAAAAGTGGGTTTGTCTGTTCTTTTTCTTTTTTTTTGGTAGGATAAAGTAGTTTCTTGATTCAATCTGAAATATTTCATTTTCCATTGCTTCCAGAATTCTTTAAAGCTTCACATTTTTACTTGTCAATTTACTGAATATTTTTTTTAATGAAAGTACTATCTTGAATAGATAGGCTATTAAATGCCCTTTAACAATATTTCTTACTCAAAAAAGCATTTCTAAAATGAACTGTTTCCTTTTAGAACTGTTGAATTAAATGTCCATTTCCTGTGTACCTCAATTTCATATTAGAGACAAAACTATTCCTTTACTTCAGTAAGATAATGGAAAATAAAGCCATGCCTGTTATTGATGGAAAAATTAGAGAAATAGTTATGTTGACTTTCGTGAAAAACAGCATAGCAAAGAAAATTTTGTTTGAATCTTCCACACAGTCTCCCTTCAGAGTAATTTCTATTTTGTGCAATTTCAACAGTAACAAAGTGATGGAAATTAAGAATTTGACATGGTTTCTAGTCAGAAAAATCAAGTCCAATTTATCCAATTACCTGTTGGTTACAACAGCCATCTATCTACCTGTAAAACACAGATTTAAATGAGCTGTTTATAGCTGGAGAGAGAAGAGAGGAGTATGGAAGAGTTTTTTCCATGCAGAATTTGTCGTGTCAGAAAAACCATACATCCAGCCAAGGCACCAACATCTTCAAACACAGAAAAGACTTCAGACTGGGCCTCCTACCCCTCTGATACGACCTGATAGACTATTGAGTTATATGAAGCTAATACAAATTCTTTGGTGGAAAGACAAAAAAAAAAGGAAAAAACCCCACAACAATTTCAGTCTTATTGTGTTGTTTTAACTAGTAAAAAATCAGAAGAAAATGTATTAGAGTTTATGTCAATATCCCTTGGTAGGGAGTTTCAAGCAGAACAACTTCGTGTCCTTTCTTTATGTGGCAAACATTATGATTTATGAGCTTTCAGATTTTTATTTTTATTTTTCTATTTTTAAACTCATATTCCTATGCATCCTTGAAAATCAGTCTGAATTTTATTAACTACATTACTACAAAGAGATGTCCTTTTAAACACTTGTAGTGATTTAAAACTTAACAACAAAAAGAACAAGTCATTAGAAACAGATTGAGAGTAGAGAGTAAAGATGAGAAAGAGCCAGAAATGAAAGCCCCTGACCTGATACACAGCTGATCACAGTCAGCAGTTCTGGAGCTAGTCATACAAATATTAATCCAAAAGATTTTTCCTGTGTATTAAATTACATCAGAAATCAGAAGACTTCATTTAATGTAGCATGGTTATTTTTAATCCTACTACAGCTCAGCTATGAAAACATCACCTGTTTCTTTTTAAAACTAGAGATGGAGATGGCCTGAACGTCAGGGTGGGACACTGAATCGTACAGAAAGTCATGGGCTGGCAAGCAAGAGGAGAGATAGAAGAAATGTTGAATTCAGCATTTTGATTGAAATTATTAATAACCATAAGCATGGACCTAAATTCAAATGTCCCAAAGAATAAGAAGAACAGGAGGATATTTGGATACAGGGGGCGTATGAGTGCAGAGAGGTGGGACAGAGGTTGCTTCCCATCATTTTTAATAAAAGCTTTGAAATTTGGAGGTTGTTCTCCTTTCAGTGTAAAACATACATAAGTATGTCCTTGCTTTGTCTGGTTCAGTCTGCACCTTATGGGAGTCCACTTTGCACCATGGACCAGGGTCCTGAATCCTACACTTTCTGTGGTTTTGGAAACCTGTTTCACAGCTATCACAAGAAATCATCTAACCAAAGGTGGATGTCTGAGTGTGGTGTCCCATAGCACTTCTAGGGTGACATTCAAGTGCTACTGTTGTCAATAGTTGAGTAAATTAACTGTCCCCTGAAAGTGCTGATTTCTATACAGCAGCTGTAGGAAGAGAGAACCAAGTTCCAATGTTAATGTGATGTAGAAATGTCAGGTTAAGTCAGACAATGAATATCACCCCAAATGTTATTTCAAATTATTTGTTTCACAAAAATTAACTGCTACTGGTTTGGTAATTTGAAAAATACCATACAAAGCAGTCTTCAAGTTTAGCTTACATTTTATTGCTGTATCCCTAAGAAAACTCATTTTAACCATTGAAGTTACTGTTCTTTTTCAGTTTGTTAGCATTTCTGAGACACTAACTGTGTTGTGATCAGAACAGTAAAATACGTTCTACCTTGACATTGTATTGGTATTTGCTATCAGTCTACAACTGTGATCACAGAGAATTTTAAAGTGAAAATACCTTTCCAATGATGGAAATATTTAATTTTTAAAATGTATTAAGAATTTTTTTTATCCCCCCTTCAAAGGAGAAATACTAGCTTTATTAGAAATGTTGCAATTCAATAATGAAATAATTTCAGCTGAATAATTTTGCTGAGTGCAATCTATACACACCAAAAGGAATTCAATACTTTAACAAAAAGAAGGAAAAAATACAATATAGTAATACAGGAAAATTTGAATCAATGTAATATCAATTTTCCTGTTTAATGAAGCTATTTCTTTTTAGCATTATAATTAATTTATCAATTCATTTATGACATTTAGCAGGTTAGGAGGAGCTTTGCATTTTCTAAATTATAAGTATAGGAATTTTTTTTTTTTTTACCATAGAGAGCATGCAGTAACACTTTTATGCAGATTACTATTTATTTCTGTACTGTAGTGACAATATGCAGAACTAGTGTTATTATTTGTGCTGACAAAAATTAGCTATATATATACAAACATGCATTTTTATGGTGCAATTATTCTATATAAAATCTGCATCGGTTACAGGAGGCATGGCTATGGTCTGGGCAGAAAGGACGGGCAACATCTTTAAATCATTATAGACTTTTACTTTGTAAATGTTCCTTGAATTATCAAAAGATCATCTGGAGGACCACACAAGGTCTGGTGTTTAAAAGATTTGGGATATCACAATAGAATAAGATTTCTAACTGCTCCAAGCTTTGAAGACTTCTTGTGGTCTCTGGTGATTAATCCCACCATACTTATCATGAAGCACAGCACTTTACATGACTAGATTTAAATTTAATGATTTGTTTTGAGGAAAAACTTTAGGTGCAGGTCGCCCAATATATTATGTTCCTGTATTAAAAACTTAATGTTTCTAGTGAACATTTTAAAGCATCAAAAACTCTACCTGACTTTTAAATGTTTAAATGTGTTTAAATGCACTTAAACATTATAGGCCCAGATGCTTGGCTTCGCAGGGAGTGGTTTTTCAATGCATAGTGGACTGTAGGATTTCTTAATGCACGCTGGGCTGCAGTGTGAATACTTTTAGTATGAACAAAGGACAATTACTAGTGTCAGTCCAGAGGAGAAAGTTCTTTGCTTAATTTCGAGGGCCAAGAGTTGCTCTTGGTCACACCCAGACAACCTCAGGAGATGATCGCAAGCCGGGGAGCTGGCCCTTTGCTCCCAGATGGATGAGCTCACTCAAAGGCAAAGTTTGGCCTTTCAGCAGCAGCGTGTAAAACTGGGAACACAGACAACTTGTTCAGTATGGATCTTGCAAGACTGAAAAAACAGCTCTGCTCTTAAAGCTTAAGGAAAAGGAGAAGTTTAATGAAACCTGTCAGCAGATTATCCCGTCCTAAACATTTGGAGCCACAATCCATTTTACCTGTAAGGTTGTGCCAGTTCCGAATTTTTGGGTACTACTCACATGAAAAAAAAAAAGACTGCAATAAGCAGAACTTGATTTACATTTGTTGTTTTCAGTTATTTACTCATTAATTACTGTTAGAGGTACACCATGTCCTGCCTGATGGTCCTGGACTAGAAGAGAAGGTGGGACGCCATGAATGTGGCTCTGGGCTGGGAGCGAGTGAACTGGGCAGGGCAAGGGCTGTGCTCTCCTTTGATCTCAGACAAAGCCCTGTATCCAGGTCCCCTGTGGGCAGGCATTTATGGTCTCACCTGTGAGATACTCTGGGAGGCATGGGATCAAATCCCAATTCTGACACCATTTTCTGCCAGAGGCAAGTCAGAGCAGGGAGGTCACGGTTGGGCAGGACATCGTGTCAGCTCCTGCTGTGCCTCCTTCTTTCCACCCCCCTTGTCAGGGAGCAACAGGAGGCAGGCTGGTCCCTAAGAGAAGGCGAGCAGGGAGCCAAGGGGGATCACAGAGCCGACAGGACAGGGGCCCAGGCCAGGCTGGCATGCTGGCACATGGGCTAGTGTCAGGAACAGGCCCGTGCAGGGGAGCCAGGGTCAGACCCAGCGTGGGATGGCCGGGCAGGGCTGTGGGGATGGGGATAGGCCGAGGCCAGGCCCGGATGTCGGCCTACAGGTGGGCTCAGCTCCACGTGGGCTATCACTGGGCAGGGCAGGGCTGTGGCAGGGCTGGAGACATTGTCCTACAGCCTTGCTGGGGCAGGGACTGATGGCCCCGGGTGCTAGAATAGGGTACTGGGCCATGGGCAGGGCAGGGGGAGCCCTGGGGGCAGGCAGGGACATTAGGGCCCTCAGGGCCCTGGCACCCTTCTTTCCAAGGCCACTTCTTTTCAGGAACCTTTTTTTTTTGACACACCCGTTTCTTCCCAGGCCCACCAGCCTTAATGCAGTCTTAATGCAGAAGTACAGCATGTCTTGCAATCATGGTTCTGTCCCGTGTCTTGTTACTAACTGTAGAACTCACACTTGCCACGTCTTAGACCAGGTGCTACCTTAAACTTACACACACTCTGTACCAGTCACAGAGAGCAAGTAGCAGGTGACTGCTACTTGAGAGCACCAAACATTGAGAGATTAAAGATTCAGTTTTGGACATTTATTCTCTCTGCTACACACACATATACCCAATCATCTGCCACCTGTTAGTGTTCAATTTAAGATATTTTCTTGCCTACAACATGCTGGTTTTCCCCCCCGAGCCACGCCCCCCACCCCCCCCCCACCCCCCAATGATCCATGATTTTTGTTTATTTCTTTTCCACAGCTGTCAAAAAGACTCAAGACACCTACTGTTTCCATCTCACTTACCAAACTTAACAACAGTTCCAAAGGTAGGAAACAGCCTCAAAATATGTTGTGAATAAAGACAAACCTTGTATTAGGCTGAATAAATCCAGGGTACAGCTAATGAAAAGAACAGCGAAGCATTTCACTAATCATTTGATTACCTTTACCATCCTTAACATTATTAATATTATATATAATGGATAACACTATTAAATTTAGGGAATCCTTCAATTTAGGAAGTAGATTCTTTCCTGTTGACTCTTCCTTAAATGTATCCAATATTGTACTATAATAATTTCAGCCCAATTTTTCCTGAAAATCATCTGGCATTATGCTTCCTCCATGATAAATATCAAAAGAAATCATTATATAGAACTTTATATATTTTTCTGGTCCATGCCTGTTCTTTACTTCACAGCTTATCACAATTCCTTTGTGGTTAAGAATAACTTTTGTACTCTAGTAAGTGTAAAAAACAACAACAAAAAGAACCTGTTGCACTTCAGGAATGTTAATCTGTGCAAAAGTCTTAACATCCTTAAATTAAACCTACGGTTTTAAAAAGGGATTTCTTATTGATATATCTAAATTAGTATTCCTCCTAGAATGGTACTTTCTTCATATCATTTAGGATATTTTACTCTGTGGAAATTGGGGTTTTTTCCTATTAATTTACATATTTTCCTTTCTTAGTTGGGGCTATATGAAATTCACAGAGCTGTGCACTGTTAAAAATATTTTTTTATGCTGCTTTTGTGTGTGGATGTAACAATGAAACCTACTACTTGAGCTTGTCAACTATTCTGAACATTTTCATTGCCTTTTCAAGCATTTGTAAAGCAAATATGAAAAACAAGCTGTTTCACTAATGATTCCTGTTATTATGGATTAGTACCATTTTTTTTCCAAGCATTACTGATATAAAGACAATACCTTGGCAAAATAACAAAAACTTGCTAAGAAATGTTGCAATTTTTTTAAATTTAAATTACTTACAATGTACAATCTGGTATCTGCAAAAATAATTTTTTAGTGGCTATAAAGTCAATAGTAAGGTGTTACATAATATTGTTAACTTTACTCTCATCCCCATCAATAGGAAAGAAAGAAAGAAAGAAAGAAAGAAAGAAAGAAAGAAAGAAAGAGAGAGAAAGACAAAGAAAGAAAGAGAAAGAGAAAGAGAAAGAGAAAGAGAAAGAGAAAGAGAAAGAGAAAGAGAAAGAGAAAAGGAAGGAAGGAAGGAAGGAAAGAAAAAGAAAAAAGGGAAGCAAGGGAGGATGGTAGGAAGCTCAGGAAGGGAACTACACTCTTCTGAAAATGGACTATTGATGTTTTTTTTTTTTTTATTTCCCAAAACATCTTTTTGAAGCAAGTCGTAATGATATTTCTTTAGAATTTCCTGAAGAAGAACACTATGAAAACTGCTTAGCACATTTTTGATTGATGAAGAATATCCAAACTGCCAAAGAAAAAATTAAAGTTCCTTCTTTCTGGTCACTCACCAGGCAGCTGTGTTTGCATTTACACACTGATTCTGCATGTTGAGAAAACATCTTGAGTTTACGGAACCTCTAAGCACTGGATGTTTCTTTGGCCACTGACCTGTTGCCCAAACTCAAACCCCTCCAGTCCAGCTGACTTTGGTTCCCAGGGTGTCCAGGCCTTCCAAACCTCTGCAATAGCTTAAGCACAGCCTCTCCAAACTTCCCTGCCCCCCATTTTCTCTCGTATCTTAACAATTTAGGGACATGTGGAAAGGGACTGGAAAGCCAGAATGCTTGCAGGACAATGAACACGCTTGTCATGATGATTATGCGGCAATCAGATAACTGTACAAAAGAAGCACTGACTAGTAACTTTAGTTATAGGAGAGAGATACTAATTTTGCAGGTGTTATAAATTATCTGTTTTTAGACTTATCAAGTAGAACTAGACAAAAGAAACATGCAGACCTCTCCATCTTCGTGTTAGACGATATTGAAGTGTGGCATTTAAACACAGAGGTCTCTCTGAGCAAATTCTGAGGTGCCTCTTCATAGACAGCAAAAGTGTCTCCGGAGTATTCTGTGCCCTGCAGGATGGCACAGCCTTCTCTCCCCAGGAAAATCAACTTCTTGTGTGCTAGGGCACAATGGGGCTCAAACCCCTGCAGGGATCATTCCACAGATAATCACCACAGCATCTGTAAATAGCAGATTTACACAATCTCCTCCACCTTCATCTACATTTTTAAAAGAAAATTAAGAGATTTTCATTCTGAGGAGCCTCGCTAGGTTGATATGTGATATGTAGGCTCTGAGATCCTCCTTCCAGCCACCCGTATCCTACAATCTGAAGCTCCATAGGACAGAGGGGGATAGTGGTTCTTTGTTGCTCAGAGGACAACACTTTAGTAATGCCAAAAGCAGAACCAGGGAACATTCCCATGCAAGCAGAGAAAGTTTAGCTGATGTGAGCAGTGAAAAGTAGAAAGGCCCCTTTTTTGATGTTTATAGAGTACAGTACTTAAGTATGGGGTCATCATCACCATCTCACTACATGAACTAGTCAGTCTGGTCTTAGCATCAGAGATGTTCTTATTTCAGTGGTTGGTATTTTAGCCAGGATCTATCTTTAATACCATCTGAAATCTGTTTAGTGATTGTTGCAAAAATGACTGTTGGTTAAGGGATTGGATCATGAGCATGCAAGCAAAAATTTCAGACTAGCTCATTAGCTTGGAGATGGGTATAGGCATTGAAATTGCAGAGAAATCCTTGTGCAACAGAAGAGAAAGCAGTGTGGAAGATGCTGAGGGGCTGATGGGAAGGGGAAACTGCTAGAGGTTTGCCAGAATTTTTTATAAGCCTCTAAAGTACTTTTCTTCCTTTAGATAAAAAATCTCTTATTTGTCTTTTCTTTTGGTAAGACAGAGACCATTAGAAGAGTTAAGTGCTGAGGTACAGCTTCTTGCAGCATCCATGGGGATTTAGAAAAGAAGAATCTACCCCAAAATAGCAGCGTTCAATAAAATATATGTAATTCTTTTTATATAGACAGTGAAGTCTTATGTAATTCAATAAAACTTTTCCTTGTTAATAAGAATGAATATTTAGAAAAGTAAGATATGTTTATGTAAGCAAATTAATCAGATTTCAATACTGGCTTTGTTTATAACTAAGCAACAACATAAATCAATCGATCCTCTATGAAAGAAGTTTTAAGAAAAGCATTCATACTAAAAGAAACTATTTTGAAAGTCTAAAAATGACCACTTTTCCAGAATAGTAGGTAGTTGCAAAAAGTCTTCGGTTTCAGTTGGTCTTATATGAGATATAATTCAAATATAAGATTTTTAAGCAACAATGAATCGCTAATTATCCATGCACACAGTGCATTATGCTTTATCACCATTACAGTAATCAGGATTTTTTGGAATACCAGAATGGAAAACAAAAGCAGCCAGGCCTTTCATATTTGGTGTTTTATAACTTGTTTTAAAATGTCCTAAGAAATGAGAGGGGAGACTATGGTTGACTACAATAATAATATTCCACATTTTATTCTTTATGTTTTAACATTTTAATACTTGTCTTTTTCAAAATAGAAATTAATTTATGAATTTTCTGCAACACAATTTTATGTTCAGATATGCTAAATTAGTTATATATTCTAGCTTTTGGAATTTTTTTAGTGTTTTTTTGAGACTAGGTCTAATACAATGGCTCTCTTCTTCCTAGTGAGATGAAATAGACTTTATTGTTTTAAGTGAGAAGGAAATGTAGTTATTCATAATTTAACAAAGTGAATATGAGTTTTATTTAAAAGCAAATCATAATACTTATAAATTCAAAATGAGTTATTTTGTACTTACTCTTAATTTTCATTTCCATTTTACAGAAAATAAATACCCACTAAAAATGCATACTATAATTAAAGCTTATTTATGATACATCTGGCAAAAAAAATTCAGAAGATATAGCTTTAAATTGTAACATGCACATTAAAACTTTTAGTACCTGCACTTTTTAAGTTTCTTGATCAGTATAATCAAGAAACTTACATAAATGTCCATTCTTTTGATAATTTAAATAGGATACACCATTTAAGGCATGAAATAGGAAAAAAAAAGTATTTCTCAGTTGTAATATGTCTATATTTTTCTAACATCTTTTTGGAAAGCTACATTTTTTTTCTGAAACTCTTCCCCCTTACCACACACAAACTTCTGGATTTTTCTGTCTTAGGTTGATTCCTTGTCTTGAACACATTTTAAACTATAAGGCAATTTAATTTACTCATTTATAATTTATAGCCAGTGAAAAAACAAAAAACACAAGAAAAAAACAAAAAAAGGGAAAAAACCCAAGCAAAACAAAATACATACAAATTCACTCTTTCTCATTAAACGCAGAAACTGATCTCTCTGAATTAAGTGAAGATCTTGCTGTGAAAATATGGAAATGAAGGGCTAGAAATATGTAGGGCCACATGTTTTATTAATCCAAAATAGCCTTCTTTGGCGTGGCTACCACCTTGGCATGTCATGGGCACTTTTCTGAAATCATTTTAGGTGGTCACAGCATTTCAGATGGTAAAACATTGATTCCTAGGGCGTCTCAAGCATCAAGGTAGTAAGACAAAGATCTTGCATTTCTTTGAGTATTTAAATTACACATAAAGGCATAACTTCATCTTACTGGGAAAGCTGTTGCTCAACAGCAGGCTACTTAAATATTCTGAATGAAACCCCTAATTAGGGCATGTCCAGTCTAAAGGACTTATCAGAAATTTCAGATCTGAATTCTAGACCTCCGTATACTTATAATTCCTCAGAGAGTGCCTAGGGAACCCTACAAGAAGTCATTCCTCCTGTTGAAGCAATACTTCTGATTCAGAAAGATGCCTGACAAGAAGGACATAACTTCTTGTCTACTGCTAATGGCATTCTCCAGATACTTGGTTCCTAGAAATTCATTAAATTCCAATTGCATGAAATAAATAAATAGCATTTTGAACTGGTATGGAACCCATCCTTCATTCTCTCAAAACACCAAAAATTGTAGATATAGAGCCTATTCAACAAGCGAGCTGGTGAATATCGTCACGGCAGCCATGTTTATAGCCTGGTAATGAGACATTCTTCCCCTTGAGAAACAGCAATTTTAACTTTGAATCTCCTCAAACTGAGAAGAATATAATTCTCAGGTCTCCCATTTCCAGGTCATGTACTTCAATCTGAAGAGTATTGCACAAAAATATATCACCTCCTCCTGTCTTTGTCAAAGATTAAGCAACCATACTCCAAGTGTTATTTACCTCAACTTTAGTAAAGGCTTTTGATACTGTCTCCCACAACATCATCACAGTCAAGCTGACAGAGTATCATCAGATAGCTGGACAGTGAAGTGGATTAAAAACTAATTGAATGACTGGTCCCAGAGGATTGTAATCCCCTCGTGCCCTGAATGGCACAAGGTCCACTTTGAGGCTAGTCACGAGCGTTGTATCTCAGAGATCAGTACTGGAGCCAATAGTGTTCCACATTTTCATTAATGAAAGATGGAGTCAGATTCTTCTCATTTGTGTCGAGTGGCAGGACAAGAGTCAATGGACACAAATCAAAACAAATGAAATCCCATTTGAAGTCAAGAAAACACTTTCTTTTTTTTCACTGTAAGGGTGTTCAACCACTGAAACAAGTTGCCGGGAGAGGTTGAGGAGTCTCCATCCTTGGACATATTCAAAACCAACTGGACATGGCCCTAGACAAGCTGCTTTAGCTGACCTTGCTTGAACAGGGGGATTGGGCTAGATTACCTCAAGAGGTCCCTTTCAACCTAGAATATTGTGTCATTCTGTGAATATGTTTGTGTATGTGTGTGTGTAAATATGAGTATACACATATATATATGTGAATGTATGAATATCAAACTTCTGTATTTCCCAGGAACTAACACTTCCTTATGTGCTATAAACACAGTGCTGGACCAGATTTTAAACTAATATGTACTATTTTCAATACATTAATTTAGAGGAACAGAAAAACTTCATGGAACATTGTATGCAACACCAGGGCTTTCTAGCCAAGTGCAGTCCCAGAAGGAGAAGGTGATATACATATGCAGTTGCACACCCACACAGTCTTTTCACAATATGAAACACATTTTGTTTACATCTGTCATAGCTACTGTATGTTAACTTTTCATAGTAAGTAATAACCATTGCCTTGAGTTGATTATTGACTGCGGTCAAACTTCCTGCTACTGTTTGCAAACTAAAATTAAACAGGAAAATCTGAGTCCTCTATAGATGCATATACAAACATATCTATGTACACACTTTCAGGAAGACTAAATTGCAAACGAGCTCTGAATGAAGACCATCTCCAATTCAACATAAATCCATCTACGTCTGAAATATCTTCTCCAGACTATGAGTGTTAACTCTTTCCTTCTTAAGACAGCTTTTAACACATTTATTTGAAAACCTCCAACAAGATAGCAACCATCTTCTAGGATTTTGGGTTTTGTTACCTTTTCTTACTTTCTGGCTGGTATAAACAGTGCTTTTTTTCAGCTCTCTACAACCCAGCTATATTTATAATCAGATAGGACTGATCTTCAAAAGCCATCTGGACATGGTTCTGGACAACTTGGTCTACGTGGCCCTGCTTGAGCAAGGGGGCTGAATCAGATGACCTCCAGAGGTCCCTTCCAACCTCAACCTGTGATTCTGTGATTCTGTGATTCTGTGATTCTGTGTCTGCCATAGTTAATTTCTCTTCTACAGTTTCCTGCCTTGTTACAAATTTTTCCCAGATTCTGTGTGGAATGAAAGGAGAGTCTTCACTGCGTTATGTGAAAAATCTAAATCCTTAGGTGGTGTGAGTTTTCCTAGTTACAATGAGGTAAGTAAATTAGACCATTGAAAAGCTAATTTTATAGGGTGAACTTGACAGTTCACTGGTGCTGAGGAGACAAGGGAATTAACCTGTGGCATTTAGAGCAAAAAAATTAGAGGGTTCACCATTCTGTCAAGAAGAGACAATCCACCAGTAGTGGAATGGCAAAGAAAAAGACTGCAGGAAGAGTTAGTAAAAAGAAAAACAGTTAGCCTATAGAAGTGGTGGAAATAGACATGTATGTCACTAAAGAGAGAAAAACTGAGCCAAAAAAAAACCTAGGGAAAACCCCACCTTGTGTATCATGCCCAACAGTGACTTGGGGGTAACATTTAGCACCTGGCTATGTGAATGGTTACAAGTAAATAAATCCTTCTGTTTCAGCTCCCTTGAAATACACAAACTCAAACTGGTTTGAGACCTGAAATACAGTAATTGTGAGCTTTTCTTAATTTATGTTTCATTATGATGGATTACAGAAGAATTAGTTTGGGCATTGCTTTATTTTTATTCTGTACTGTGTCACTCCCACATAAAGAAAAGAAACTCAGTAATAATAACTCTATATATCTAAGTATTCCACTTCAATCAAGGACTCTTAATGTGTAGAAATACTTGGCAAAGGAGTCAGTTTTGGGTGACTGGAGAGGGTGACTGGAACCCAGCTAATAGCACACCACTTACTGGGAGTGGAAAAATGTTGTCAGTTTGATAGGAAATTGAGAAATGAAGGAAATTTTTCCACAGTTCTGAGCAAAGACTTTTGGTGTAATCATGACCATGTGTCTTGTATGTCCCACTTTGTCATCACCAAAGATGATTGCAGCACACCATGCAGCTGCAATTAATTGGAAGCATTGCCACTGACCCCTTCTAAAAGCTGCAAACCCAGGGTAGTAAAGATTTAGGAGAAGGTAGGAGACTGCAAAAAGAACAAAAATGAATCCCAGGAAGCAGAATTACAGGTATACTGACAATGTCAGTGTGTGACTCCTGTTGCAGACAATGTCCCAAAGTAGCTTTGCCACATGGAGTCATGCTTCCTGAAAGGGTTGTGATAGTAGTGACCCACATTCAGTAAGTAAATTCTTAACATACATTTTTTTCTAGCCAAGACAACAAGCGATAAGTAGAATTAGGAACAAACAAGTAAAAGAGAAGACCCCTCAAATTCAGTCTCCAGATGGAGGTAATGATGCAGTGAGATCCTTAACATTTTTCCCCTAACTATGCATGGTAGAGGGCTGTTCCAGAACTGCTCATCTATACCAGTTAAGAGCTTTTTTTAATGAAACATAGCATCAACATTTTTCCTGTGTGTTGTTACCTTTTAGCTAGATGATCTTTCCCCCACCCAGGTGTATAATTCCTTCATATATTTGTACAGCAAATAATATTCTTTCTCAGGCTCCACACTCCTAAGTTGAGCAAGCCATATAGTTCTAGTTTTCCTTTGTAAAATTAATTCTTTTTGTCCTGATTCCTTTACTGTAATTTCTCCTGTCATTTCACAGAGTCTCATGTTTCTTCACAGTGTGTAATATGTGACTCCACTTCCACTACTTAAGTCCAAGAGAACATGTAAATAAAGAGAAAATAATCCAAGCCCTACCTATGATCTCTGTCCTCAGTACTGACCATATTTCTTAATTCTCTGTCACTAAAATTTACAAGTAGACTTGGCCGCTGTGCTTAATTCATCACTGAAATTCTTAGTTGACCCCAAGACCACATCTTGAAGAACTCTTTAAGACACCCTTCCAGGCCAGTTCAGAACAACTCGCTGTTCCTTTGTTCTTTTCAACAGTTTTTTACCTATCTTAGACTTAGGTTAAGTGTTTTCCCATTTCCCTTTTCTATAAAAACTGTCATTTCACTAAACATATTGGACTAACGCCTTTTATAAACACACGCTGCAGCTTATGTCATTTCCCACTTATTTCCAAATTGTAAATTATCACTTATTTAGTAAATGACATTGCTTTTCACTTCAAAGCTTTTCTATTAAGTACTATCTGATCTACAATAGGCTAGTACATTGATAAAACTTTTCATGTAAACTTGTTTTACAATCTACTGATGGAAGATTAAGTGGCTTTTACATCCAGATCCTGTTTTTCTCTTTCTTGTATATAGGTAGAGCATTTCCTAATTTTTCACTGACTTAAGGTCATCTTCTATGAGCCTACTATTTCACATGCCATTTTTTTCTAATTCTGTAGTGCAAAGTATCCAGTCTCACACTTTTGGAACAACCAGATTTTCTTCCTTTTCTTTCCACCATAGATATGGTAACTGCCATTTTCATAAGGTCTTTCCCACACTCTTTTTTCCAGTGTCTATCTTTACATTCACATTTGGTGTAAACAAATGAAACAAAGGCTTATTTGTTCTTTTAGTTACAGAAAGAGTTAAATACTTATTTTATTCTTTGGTTTAGAAAATTTATCTTAGATGTATTCCCTCAGCATTTCCCATCCCCCCCTTTTTTACTCCCCCCCTGCCCCCTTATTTTGGAAGCTTTTATTTTCCATATTCTTTCCACAGTCTTTCTCAATTCAAATCTCTTAATCCTCTGTCAAGCACTGACTGCTGAGCACCAAAATACTGCTTTGGAAAATTAGGCTATGATCTTTCAATCCTCTTCCTTCTTTGACATCCTGGTTTGGCATAACATTTTGCTATGATAAGCAGTCATGCCACGATATGAATGCCTGGACTCAATATTAAAGGAATTGTTGTCAGAGAGTGAGGCAGTCAGTGTGTGGTCACTAACATGTTTTAGATCCTTATGTCTATGCAGTTCTGAAATCACCTTCATGCCCATACACATCATTCAGTCCTTGGCATGGGGCAACTTAATATATATGCAGACATGCCCAAACAGACTGGTCTGTGGAAAAAGAGTGTTCAGATTAGAATATAAGATGCTCATGACAGCTGACACTCACAGCATGGGTATGAGAGTATAAGAGATGAGATTTAGATTAGGTACAACTTGAGAAAGCACAGCCTCTCTCAGTGAACCCCTCAGAATTTTTAGTGTTTATAAATTGAAGAAGATTTAAAATACGGTAAAGTAGGCAGTATTGCATTAAAATTCTTATTCACATTTAAAAAAAGCAAAAAAAATCTTGTACTCAATATCTATTTAACGTACATTCACAGACGTATTTTCATGTGACTCAGAATGGTTTTCCCTGTCTCTCTCTTTTTTTTTTTTTTTTTTTTTTTAAGGGAATTAATGCTCTTGATGCAGTCAGGGATTCTAGACAAGACAGGACCATTATGATCTTTTCATCTGACCTCACCAGACATAAACCTTCACCTAGTAATTCCTAAAGTCAAACCCCTTTCAGCCATGGCAATCAATTCACAGCATTACCCTTTGACATTTACTACACACTGATATTTATAATTGGGTCTGTGAAAAGTATATGAGCAGTCAGTATACGTTGATTTTTGCAGGAGGTACACTTCTTGCACTATTTTCTAACCATACTGCAACATTTTATCTATTTTTTTTTAAGGATTTAGAAAAAAGATGTTGTTTTCTGATAATTATTGACAAAAATAAAAATAAAATAAAAAAGTTCAGAGCAGATTCTTTAGCTAAGTGAAGTTGAGTGAGACATTTACAGGAAACCATCCAAAAATATTTTTAAGCTTTTAATAATTGGAATAATGACTCCAAGTTGTTGTTGCAAGTGAAGAAAATACTTCATTTGGTGGTGAACTTTGAAAGACAGCACTGATCTTTGGCAGAAGCTAGAGAATTTATTTGCTTTAACATTCTCAATTGAGCACTGAATCACCTCTGCATTAAAAAAATAATAATAATTGTATCTCACTTTTTCTTAAATCACATTTTATAAAGTAATATGGAAACCAAAACACTGAGATAATTATATGATGAATGTTTCCTGGCTGTACTTTATGCCTCGTAATACCTTAGAGAGACATTCTTATAATCACCACACCTCTGTTTTTGAATTCTGGCCCACAAAAAAATGTATGTGTGGAGGCAGGATGTGCTAAACAGTAACAGACTGAACTTAGAAGTTTGTTGTGAGCTGATTGCACTCCTTCCTCTCAGAAAACTGCCCTAAGAGACTTGTCAGGTGAGGGTGCATTAGGACAGATTAAATCTTTGCATGTTTCACTGAGTTCTGCAAGCCAGAATTCCTACAGCTAGGCTTGATTTGGCAGGACAAATCATAGGAATTACATCCGTAGAAACGGGCCTCTATATCCCTTCTGTCAAACTAAAAGCTGCTCAAGAAGTATTTGACATTTAGATAATTTTGATTAGCAATGTGATACTTTATAAGCCACCCCTTCTTCCAATCAGAACTGTTTTGGGGTGAATCAGCACACTGATCCCTATATTTATGGGATTGCACAAGAACCACAAAGTATGTCTTGAAAATAACCACAGAATCACAGAAATGTTGGAGTAGATCTAGTTCTACTTGAATTTCAGGAAGGACTATCACCAACAATACTAAAGCAGGTCAGCCATGTCTTTGCATAGCCACATCTTTAAAATCTCCAAGAGTTCCCAGCATCCCTGGGTGACTTGTTCCCAGTGAAAAATTCCTGATGTCCAGTCCGAATCTCATAAGTTGCAGTCTGTGGGCCTTGTTGTAGCCTCTGATACTACTGAGAAAATTTGGTTTCATTATCTTTTGAACAGCCTTCAAATAGTCATGCTTTTAGATGGCCACATGGCTTCCTCTTCACCAGACTAAACAAGCACATTTCCCTCAGCTTCACCTTGTAGGTCGTGTGCTGTTGGCCCTCAACATCTTTGTACCTCTACACTGGACCCTATCCAGCTTTTTGACATCCTTCTGGAATAAGGGGGCCCCTGACAAGGTGCTATATTCCAGCAGTGGTCTCATCATCACTAAAGGAAATTCTTTCAGTCAATCTGCTTGCCATACTTCTTTTCATGTTGTCCAGTATGCAATTCACATAATTTGTAATTTGTTTATTCATTTGTCATTTGTGTATTCATCACCACAACGCTTAAGTACCTTTCAGTGGGGTTGTTACATTTCCATGTATATATAGATATACTGTTTTTCTGCCTCAGGTGCGAAGCTTTGCAGTTCTTCATGTTGAACTTCATGAGGTTTATGTTGGTTCAGTCCTTAAAGTTGCTGTGGATTGAAGCACCTGTTACCACAACTGGCCATCACCAAAACTTTCTATTGAGGGGTGCAATGTAAATTATTATCTAGGATGATGATGAAGATGCTGAAGAATATGTGCCCCAGTATCAACTCTGGGGTATAGACACCTATACTGGCCACTACTGTGATGCTGTTGACTAACAGCCTTTTGAACTCAGAAGTCCATTTAACTGGCATTTCTATCAGTGTTTCTCTCTATCAAAACTGAAGTATTGAACACGAAAACATGTTCCAAAGGGGTCAATAAATAGAAAGTAAGCTAAGAGAACTTTTCTGGGGCTCATTTCCAATGTAAAATGACAAGTTTTAAAACTGGCTGTGATTTTGGAGAGTAACTGGATTTGGGCAGATAATGTTCTTTTTCTGTGGTGCTGTTGGATCAGCAGCATTTTCTGGGGACCCAGAGAAGTAAGAAAAGTCTGTTCTGTGGAGTAAACCTGTTATGCTAGGTGAACCGGTCTCCTAATGGAAGAAGAAGGTCATGCCATACTCGTATATCTGGAGTGTTCCTAGGAAAGACAGGCTACTTGTAGCAGAGTATTAATTCTGTTCCTCCACTCTTTATGTGAACAAGATAAGAGACTCTAAGCCAATTTGTCCATCAAATGGCACCTTCCTCCCCCCAAAAAAACCCAAATCAAAACAAAACAAAACAAAACTCACGAGGTGTTCTGTAACAATAAATCCATTGTTAACTAATATTTAAAGAAATTATCTTTGTAAGGTAACCAGCTAATAAATAACCAAGAAAATGAGAAAATTAGATGCTTTTAAGCAAATGTATTTTATTGTAGTATGCGGAACAGATAACTCAGTGTCAGGGACATCACACAGCAGTGCCTACACCAATAGCCTAAGACAAAGTTTACATGTTCCTAAAGATTTCACTTTCTAGTTCTCTGCAACTTCTCCCAAGCAACATTCCTTTACCACAAAGCTAGCTGCAGAGAAGAAGCTTCATAGAATATTTCTTAACGAATAGCAGAAAATAGTATTCCAGGCTCAATATTTAGGTCCTGACAGAAAAATGGAATTTCTGCCTTTTCAGAAATAGTGTTCAGTGGCAGTTTTGGCTGACTAAAGGCTAGCAATTATGTGCTTTGATCTTTATGTATGATACCTTTATACATATTGTGTTTCAACAGAAGTTTAAAAGCATGTTTAGTCCTTTGCCTCTTCTTGTCGACCCAATACAAAAAAAACCTCCTGTCATTTCACAGGACAGAACAGAGGGTGAACTTGTTTGAGCCTTCCCCATTCCTATTGTTTCTAACTTGCAAAAGCCTTATGATATGGAGGATATTTCACAGTCCAAACTATTACAATGATAGCCACAGGAGCAAGAAAAATTATAGCCTACATACACATCCCAGCTTTGTTCTGGAAGAACCTCACCCACCCAAGGTATTAGGCTTTGTATGAGAAAATAGCAGACTGGCTACATTTCATATGTGTGTGCATAGATATGTCACTTCTTAAAAAACAGGTCACACGGAAAATAAGATATCATATTTAACACATTAACACCACATGCCATTTCAGACAGTGAGATAAGATAGCATGGTGAGTAGGCCTAACTGTTGGTATTTAAGCTATTAATCATAACCTCTCCTTTCTAGCACCATGGGGGAAAAAGTCAGCATAGTTAACATATTTCTCATGCATATGCTAGCCTGTACTTCGCCTGTACTTCTGTACTGTAAAAGAGCTATCTTTCCAATACCTTGATTTGATCCACTGTGTCTTTTAATTTCATTGTGGATTACAGTAATCAATGGCAGCTGCAAAGGGAACATTATTTTCATTATTTCAGATCAAACTGAAAACAAACGTTAGGCTGTATGTCATGGAATAAATTATATCTCTTGTACTTCAAATTACATTCTAAACCTGATACATCAATCATACCCTCTGTGTATTATGGGTCTCTTTTCCACCATGTTCCTTGGTGACCTTTCAGTGTGTTCAAAGGATAATATAACAAAGTAGTATTACAGAGATTATTTTACATACCTCTCATATTTTATATTCTTACAATCCATTGCAATAAAAACATATTACAAATCTAAACGAAACAGACCTAGATTATATACGTTCAACAGATCAACCACTGGTTAGGTTGATTAGGCAGCAGAAGCTACAACTTGTATAAACCACTAACACCAGTTACAGTAAACTTTCAATATTCAGAGTTCACAGATTTAGGTGGAGGTGCATTGAGTCTAAGGCCTGATTTTGGTCTGAGTGCCTTTTTGCAGCATAGTCAGAATACACAAGATAATCGTTGCCTAAGTTTCTATTTTCCATTTTATCTAACTACACTGTTGATGGAGGAGATGATTCAATCTGCTTCTAGTGACATGCCATGGATGTTTTAGCAGAGGCACCACAACTCTCTTGGTTATACAGAGAGAGCACCTCTGAAAGCATCAGTAAAAAAGAACAAAATGCAGTTAAGGGACTTTGATTGCAGCTCCTTTTCAGCTTTTTCTATTGCTGAGTGATGCAGTATCACTCAGAATAAACTCCGGATATACCTAATGTTCCTTTTCTCCTGTCAATCGAACAAAATCAATGTTTCAACAACTTATTTGTCTAACCTCCAGATTTTCCTACCAACACTTGTGTTTCAGTAACCTGCCTTTTAGGAAAAAAAAAGATGAAAAAAAAAGTAGACTGAAATAAAGCAGACAAAGAAGTAAGTATGCTAGAGGATAATAGGGATGGCTGAAGAATTTGTCCACTAAAACTGTGAAGTTGTCATTTTATATTTTTCTTCTTCTGCGGGATTATGCTCAATCTAGGAAATCTAACTCCTAACACATGCAGAAATTGAAGTCAGAAAGCATCATGCTGTGTATTTACCTTTTTATCGATAAAGTAAAAAAAGTCTCCACACTTCACTGAACTTAACAGGAGATCTTTGATGTATGTCTATGAGTTCCAGAGAAACTTAATTTTCTAGCCTGCTCTTTTATATTGCAGGGAACACAATCACTCTTTTCTTATAAACAAGCTGAAATTTCTGTTGTGTGAACCACTACCAAAACCAATCAGTTTAACCTTGATGTTTTCAAAGATACTGAATTTCGTTGTGCTCTTCACACCAAGTAAGTAGTCTCAAAATGGAATTAGCACAGAGAATGGCACACAGTAGTCCTCATAGATTTCCTCATATCTAGTTAAACTTTCCAACATGTATCATTAATACAAGACCAAATCCATATCAAAATAATTAAATTGTATTAATACCTTAAGCTTGTACTTTTAATAGTCTTCTTGCTTATGCAGACTACGCAGTCATCTTAGTGCTATTCACCATAGTCAAGAGGAAGCCACACTTGAAAACACTTAAAACCACATACCATTCTATTTTCTATACCATAAAGGGGCAGTTTATAGGCTGGAAACCCTTGCTCTTTTTTGTTTTTCCCTCATGCAAACAGGGTGTGGACCAAGGCAACTGTAATCTGTTCTTTCCTAACTCAAACTAACTTCCTATTGTCAGAGCTTCCCCTAAGAAACTCTTAAAAGCAAATAAAAACTTGACTGAGTGCCACATAGTGCAAACCTCAGGTCCATTTTCAAGGAATTTGATTTTTGATATTCAGTCTGGAGTCTTACTTTCTTTTTTTTACCTCATTACTTTTTATTATGTCAAGTAAAGCCAAATTTCTCCAGGGGTAGCTTTTTTCTAGAGTCCATTTAAGATCCCCATGGTAAAGAGAGTAATTTCTCCAC
This sequence comes from Gavia stellata, assembly GCF_030936135.1. NCBI lineage: Eukaryota > Metazoa > Chordata > Aves > Gaviiformes > Gaviidae > Gavia > Gavia stellata. The sequence goes on along the minus strand of NC_082597.1, from coordinate 12,019,669 downwards.
TTAATTTTTTTTTTTCTTCTATTTTCACAATTAACTTTCCACTTCTGGAGCTTTGTTTTTGCTCTGCAATTATATTGTTTTCCTCTCTTATTCCTTCAAGTTGCAATATTGATTTTAGAATCAGTTGAATAAACCCATACGTATCCACCATGAATGTATTCTTCCTCGTGAACTTTGTGACTGATATGAGCTCATTCAAGTCAATAGACAAAATTTAGCACTGCAGGGTTAGGGTCATAACTATCACATTTATCAGGCAGCATATATAATTTTTAAGAGCATTTATTGTAAAGTTGGAGTATATAAAACGCTAAAGTCAATATATCTCTTAAAATTGCTAACAAAATCAGTGTTTAAATAACAGAACATCTTTAGAGCAAATTAAACCACTGTAAGATGTTTATCAAATACTATGGGCACTTTTTGAAGTCCCGTGAAGGCATTAATTGCTGCCTTTAAAAAAAGTTCCTTAATGGGAAGTTCTTAGAAAAGCCACTCCCCCACAAAAGTCCATAGGCTCTAATTTAACTGTTGTTGCTTGAAAGAAAATTACTAAGATGCTGACAAAGCATGGTTGCACTGTTAATCAAGAGACTGATCATGCCCTGTCACTTTAATAACATCTCTTGAAATGACTGTGAGTTTATTTCCGTATCGTAAGTATTCAGTACAATTTGTTATAAAGAAGGTATAAGACTGTCCCGACCACAGCATCTTATATTAATTTCATATGTAAAATATTTATGTGTAATTATGCATTTGCATTTTGCAAACAAAAATATTTGTGATACTACAGGAAGACTGAAAGAAGGTTGTTGTTTTTTTTCCCAAGAGAATCTGAAAAACACCTCGAAGAAATTTCACAGTATAGGCAATATTTCAAAATTAATAGATTCCCACGTTACAACAAATTGTGTCAGAGTACTGTAAGTTCTAGAACAACCTGTCTACAGAGAGAACAGGACTCTTTGCAGTCAACTTTGGTTGTTTTGTGGGGTTTTTTTTAAAGAAACATATTTATTATTTAGTAATTGCATTTATGCTTATCTTCTGGGCTTTTACTACAGTAAAAATTCCTTGCACAGGATATGGTAACTTTTAGTGATACAGACTAGAGTGTGTGTGTCCAGATGTCAAGCCAGGATAAGTGGAAACTATTCAGGTGATGAAAATAATAGCAGACAAAATGATTTTGAAAGTATCCTTACACTGTTGTTCAGTTTCTTGCTGTACACAAGCATTTGGGTACCTCACTCCTTTGTAAAACGGGATTAATTACATTTGCCTTATAGGAACTGGTGAACAGAAATCATTAAAGACTTAAGAGCTTCCATGATGTGCCTGGTTAAGTATAAGTTATTTAGACAGCAAAGTTTTCTTTCCATTCTCTTTTCATTTTGGGGGCAGTTATAAATGTTTCAACTACCCTTTTCTCATTTAGACCTTGCAGTTTTAAAAGGAGAGGAAAGGAAGCAAGACGTGCTTTATCAAAACTTGCTTCAGAGATGCTATGTATCACCTTGCATGTTTAGGACTGGTTAGCCTGTAGCCTAGTCTGCAGCATAAGGCAATGAAGTGTCCCTAAAAATAAGCCAGGACTGTGGTTTGGTGATTCCAGGATTTGTCAATGACCAGTATTGGTCTGGTCTGATAAACAATTCCCAACAAATTAAAGCTATTCTGAAATGAAACAGCTGCATGAGCTCCCAGCTGGCTTTCCAGAGGCCAGGGACTTGTCAATATCCTGTGTCTCAGCAGTGTTACACTCAAGATCTTGTTATGGCAAAAAGGGGACCACACCTTCTATGTGAAGCCAAGAATTCACGGTTAGCTAAAATGAAAGCTTTAACCGTGTAACCAAAATGCAACAAAAATTTATTATTATTAGTCCAGATATATTGATGCTAATACATTCTAAATAGAAAGCAAATCTTATTAACAATACAACATTTCAAAAGTTGTTATTCAGATAAACCTCTTACTATCAAACCCCTTTTTATCTCTATTGTTAGGCTCACTTTTCCACTGCTCTCTGGAGCCTAACATCAACAGTTCAATCTAGGGGGAATTACAGGGATTCATGAGCTCCTTGAAATCTTTGCTGGGAGAGTGTGATGTTAATGATGGGGGTTAATGCCTTCTCTTACAGAGGGTGCACAATGTTGATGGCTTCTTCCTGTCCCCTTGCTGCCATTTTTACGTTTTCTTAAATGCTTTACACCCTGTTCTTTCTTCACTTTGCATATGTTGAATACTGTTCCTTGTCCTTTTTTTCCCCATAAATCCAGTTTTGTCCAGCTCCTAAGTTTACATTTTTTTCAGTAACTGATTACTGGTGAGTTATCGATAGCCCTGGGACCACTGGTATCATACTGTGCCCAAATCTTCAAGGCCTCTGCTGTCACCCCAGATTTGTCCTCCTTTAAGCTGCATCATAGTTACCCTACAAAAGTAGTTCACTTTTGTATAGCATACAACTACTTGTTGTTCCTATGACAATAAGCAATTGCACTGCTTATTGCAATAAGCATTGCACTACATAACTATACAATGCCAAACAAACTAAAATTAAATAACAGCCACCTGGCCATTAATCAGTTGCTGTTAAATCTAAACAAGCTAGAGCAAAGCAAGCCAAGTCCAAACAAAGCATGTCTGATGGCCCCAGGCCTGTGGTCTGCCTTAGCTTAATGCAGAGCCAGTGGCCTGCTAGAATGGCAATTCTGTACTTGCTGGCCAACAGGATTACAGCAGACGGAAGAGTATATACTGACTATATCACACAGGAATTATTTTCTGGCATAGGCACCACAAATGACAGCTTAATCTGCCTTTAAATCTGAACAGATAAACTATCTCACTGGTGCAGAGGTCCTGGCCCGTAACATTGAGCAACTGTATAGCAATGTACATTTTCAAATAATGGCCAGGCATTAATGGATTGAAGAGCCTTACCGTATATCTATCTGCCTACAAACTGCAGCACTAAGTCATCAAAGATCCTTGTTATCTTAACATTATGACATCACAAAGTGATTTTAAAGGGGGAAAAAATAACATGTGAATGGGTGATTTCAGCTATTTACATTTTTTTCCTCTGTGTGTGGTCAACACACTGCTCCGCTTCCAGATCTGCTCACCTCTTGAACATCCAGACATCTCAGAGGTGTCTGCAGAGAACTTGAATGACAGCCCAAAGAACCCTGGACTGGCAGTGGAGTGACTTCATATTCATGACAAAATATTAAATTCTGGGTGCACTAGGCTCACAAAATTCCGTTGAATATGAAATGTGACCTCTCGTGATGTGTGATGTTATGCATTTAGGAAGGTCAGGCAACCTTGTGGGACTCCTTACAAGACAGTTTAAACATACAGTGTTCTATAGTCAGCCAGCTTATGTATTGAATTTACACTTATACTTCACCAAATAAAAAGAGGTAATGTTGGCAAAAGCCTGTGAGATAGCAGAAGCCTGAAAGGACTCAAGCAAGATTGGTTTTAAGCTGAGCTTTATACCAAGATGACAGAAGAAATAGCTATTAAAATGAGTTTATCAATAAGTTCTTTTTTCTCACATGATATGTATGGAACTTTTCAAATTATTTTATTTCCGTTTTAGTGTGGATCTTCAAATAATAATTCATCATAAAATGCACATGGTGCATTTTAGTTTTTATTGCAGAAATCACAATGCTCAGTTTCCGTGTTATTGCAGCAGACACAAGTTTTCATTTGGTTTCTTTTCTCTTTTCCTTCTAAAAAATAAAACCTAGAAAGTGAAATGAAAATAAAATTTATACTAAAAAATACAAGCAAAATATATACAATTTGTATGCATATTTTTTAAAAGGAATCTCTGAGGAAAAGATTTGCAAGTTGCCGTGCTCATATCCATCAAAACTAAAATTCCCAGTAACTATGAGACCTTTATCCACTTATTATGCAGAATTATTTGCTAGCATGAACTTTTGCAGTTTGTGCCTTTGCCGAGGCACAAACTCTGCTGAATTTCAGCCCCCAAGAAAGGCTAGAAAAGAAAATTGTTTCCTTAAATAGGATTTCAACTTTGAACTGTATGGAAGATTTTAGGTGACTGAAAATCTGCATGCATTTAAATGTTGCTACATGTTGAAGATATCTCTTTATGTAAAATAATAATTCATTTCCAAAAGACTATGCAATAACCACCTCACAGTACCAGGTCAGAGCTATATTTAAGGTGGCCTCTTAAAGGGAGGAAATCACAGCTTCCTCTTGGGTAGGATCCTGTTGATGTGAATACACAGAATTAGAGTTCATGATTCAGTTACTTCTAGCCTAGTTACTTATTGCCTTCTCTAAAAGCATCTGGAGAATAGTATCTCATCTCCCCATTGGACTCTGAAATCAGAGGCAGGAAAACAGACTCAGAACCTCATTAAATTAGGCTTCTATTATGGCACTGGAAGTTGTTGCTCTAAATTGAAATGGTCAGTTTGTCAGCTGCTAGAACTGGAAATAATCTTACTGCAGAGTATATCCACTAACGTACATGCACTAAGGATCTTATCTATGGCTTTTCTTGTCCCAAAGGTATTTTAACTGTTTGGTTTTTTTACAAAGAAAAAGATTCAAAGATGCTTAATTTTTAGGTTTTTTGGCACCTGCTGGGATAATCACAATGGATCACTGAATTTGTTTGCCAAAACATATGTTACAATATCCAGTCCAAATCTTATTTCTTCCATAGGTGACAAAATAGGGCACAGCTGCTCTTAGGAGTCATGCTGGTGGAGCTACTTCCAGCTTCTTTGCTTGTTCTAAGATTTGTGAATGCCCTCCTATAATTTATGAGAATAAAGGTCAAGTAGATGAAAGGCCAGCAATGGCACAAGTCTAGGAGCTAACAGACAGCTGAGAGGTCAAAAATTATGTCAAAGGCTAAATACAGCTGAAAGTGAGGAGGCCACATAGAAACTATGCACTCGTACCAATATGTACATCTCTGCACAGGATACCTTGTTTGACTGATGAAAGGGAGTGATTTTTTTGGTCTTGAAACTGTCTCTTTCTTAAAGTGAACAATGGTGGCAAGCCTCAGCTACACATTATGCTTAGAATAATAAACTGATATTTTTTCAAGTCAGAGTTAGTTACCTAAAGACTTTTCAAAAAAGCTTACCCATTTTTTATATATGCAAATATTTATGTGTCTGTATGTTCTCTATTATATATATATATATATGTAAACTCACACAAAAAAGCATACCAGGAACAAAAGAAATAGAATATTTGCACTGTTCCTCTGCCCACTATACTATCACTCAAAGTAGGTCATAGGCGTGAGACAGTATAGGAACAGAGGAAATATGTATGACATTTCCCTCTAGCACTCTTTAATAAGTGTTGGGGACTTTCTGTGCCAGAAGTGAGGACTCTGCACTCTGGTGTAGCTTTCAAGGGATTTCTCTTCCATGCACTTAGGCAAATTTACCTTGAAGCTATATAAGCTTTTAACATTCACAGAGTTCTACAGCAAATTCCAGTACTTAAATTTATGTCCTATAGATAAATAGCCATAGGGATAAATATCTCTCTCTGAATTTTGAACCTAAGACCCCCCTGCCCTCCCCAGTTTAATTTGAGAACCATTGGTCCTTGAAGTTGAAGAGATAGTGAATGGATGTTTCCAGTTCAGCATCTCTTCCATGCATAGTTTTACATACTTCTATCATATTTACATCATACTTCCTTCAGTCATCTCCTCATAAGGATGGAGAGTTCCTTCCCATATTCTGGTTTTGCTTTTGGTTTTGAGCAGGCTTTTAATAGTTGTCTGTACCATCCTCCTCATCCAGAAGTTATTCGCTACTTTCTGTACTTTTCCCAGTTTCACTACATCTTCCTTTTTCACACAGTATTAAAGTTGATGCATCAAGGATCTTTACAGAAGCATAATAAAGGTCTTTGTTTTGATTTCCACCTGTTAACCACAGGATATGTCCTACCTGTTATAATTCAGCATCTCATTTCTGTGTCATAACAGTTAGATCAGAGCTACTCTTGACACGGGTAAAGTTGGGACTGCTTTTTTATGCGTGTTTACTTACATTCTTCCTGGAGACGGGAAAGATACCTAGGGTTGCAAGTTTTTTCTGCAAAACTTTACAGTCAGCTTTCACTTTAAATGCCCCAAACATCTGCAGATTTTGTCAGCTTGCCATTTTTCCTCTATTCCAAATCTTTTGTGTTGAACAGCACTGGCTTTTTCACAGATCTCTGAAGGATTTCACTGGTTATCTCCTATTATTGTGAAAAGTGACCACTAGTTTTCCATCTTCTAGCCAGTTCATTATCAATATGAAGACCTTGTGTCCTATCCCATTGACCAGAATTAGGGCTCCAAAATAAGGTAATACCAAATAAGGAAATTCCAGTGTTTGCATTTCCTGTGCAATCTCAATATGACACAGTCTTACATGTAATCACATATTTAAGTTTTCCAAAGTTGCCATGTCTTATTCACTACACTGAATCAATTTAATTACAAAATCAGTCAGAGCTCTGTACTGATACTTTGCTTCCCACAGATGTGGAAGATGAGTACTCAATGACAAAGGTTAGATGTGGGAAAACAAAGCACAGTTGAACTTTGCCTTGAGAATCTGTTGTCTGCGTTTGCCTCAGAGATGTCAGCGTTAGAATCCGACTTCAGTGAGATTTGTCTCAGATGTCACTAACTGTGTGTTCTTTACATTTATTTCTGTGTGTTCATTCCTTATTTTCTGGTATGGAATTTGCAGATGCGCTTAGTGTGTTTTGAACAGTGATAGTGCTGTATCATGGTATATACTTAAAAACCCCAGCTAATAGATATCTCAAATTAATAGATTCATTTGATTTACTGTGTGCATCAGCTTCAAGCTTTCTGACATTCTCCCATTTCCCTCAGGCACCAACCTCACCAGGGATGTTGTGAAAATTAGTAAATAAATGCAAAGGATTTAGATGTCATAGTGATGAATGACATGACAAAGCACGTACTGAATTTAATAATTTATTACAGCTCCTATATTTTGTGCAGCAAACTTAACTTGGGCTACATGGTAAACACTGCACACTGTATACACAATGTTGATTAGCTGCTCAGTAAGTGAGCACTCCCCATTCTATTCTCTGCACAGAGACATTGAATAAATAACATAAGATTATGAGATTAAAGACTACATGGTAATGAATATATATAGAACAACCAGAACAAAATAACAAGTGCAATTGTAATTGTCACCTTTCCTAATCTGAGTGCTTTACAATATAACCTTAACTTTTTTTTAATTACTTATATTCACTTAACTAATTGACTTGATTAATTACAAATGAATATAAATATTTTTTAGAAAACTGCCTGAAGTCAGCAAACACCAAACAGTCCAAGTTTGCCAATCCTAAATCATGTAAGTAAATTTCGTTGACAACAGTCCCATTCAGTTATTCACACTATTTCTGGCCGGGGATTTTCCACCAAAACAATTTTGACAGAAAATACCAGTTAGGTAAATCTGACCCTTCCCAAGGAAACATAATGAGGCCAATAATATTTTTTCAGGAAAGTCTTCCTTGAGCCGAGAGATAATGTCTGTCAAAACAAGTACCAGCGTAAGATAAGAAAGGAGGAAGTGAAGGAGGGAGAAATTGAGGGGAAGGGATTGCCAATGATCTATCGGTTAAGTGAGTAAGAACTTACGTGGAAGATTGTCTAGCATATTACAGACCAAGGATTTGAATCACCATATGAGTATGATGTGGGACTTTTCTTGGATGAGTTTTCTGTAGTTTACATTGGTGGTGGTGTCCCATTTTTTGTAAATAATTTTATATTCCCAGAGACAGAGGGAGGGAGGGAGGGAGAGGGAAGAAGTAAATATTTACTCTATGTCTATAGACATAGACATGTGATAAGGGCATTCATCTGGACTGTGGAAAATTAATTCAGGACTGAATGGGGAGTGCTGATTGAATGCTATTCAAAAGTTTGTTTTCTCTTCATTGTTCAGTGCAGGAATAAAACTTAGTGCTCCCTCATCTATTACCTGGAGGCCAGCTATGGCTGCCTCATATTCAAGTCTCTCACATATGTCATGCAGAGTGGAGATACAAACCTTTGACTCCCAATGATATTCCTAACTTCTGTACTTATTCTAGGGTTGAGAACTAGTTTTTATTTTGAAAAGGTCTGTAGGTTCATTTGTGAATTATGAAGGATATTTTTTTAAATTTAAAATTGTGTCCAGAGACATTTTCCCACCCAGTTCCTGTGGAGTCACACTCTAATATTTCACATCATTTCACTTAATGTCATAATTTGACAAGTGATATTTATGAGCACTTGAAGAAGAAGAGGAAGGAAACATATTGGTAAAAGAAATTACGTGGTGTGCTTCCTTTGTCTGTAACAGAAATTTACTTTTGGTTTGATGTTAGTCTAGATAAGTCTATCCACAGAGGATCTAATGTAGCTAGTTTAGGTAGTGGTTGAAATCAGATACGAAAGCATAGGCAGGTGCAGGCACCCACCAGTGATTTCAGACACGCCCTAAGGCCACTAGCCTGTATTGAGGTTCATGTTATCATAGTTTGACTGTTATTATCACCACCTATAAACTAGTTGAGATCCTTCAGCTACAGTTAAGACAATGACCTGAAAGAGAAGCTCTGGATTTGTAGAGAAAAATTGTGAAAAAAAGAAAAAATAAGGAAGGGTTGAAAATAAACTAACCTGTAAAGAGAGCAAAGATAGGACAACAAAAATAGAAAGGAAAGGTCAAAGAAAAGGAGGTGAGATGCTTGGTAAATTATGTGGAGTTGAAGACAAGAACAATGTGAAATGTATCTAGAGTGGATCAGAAACTACCCTTCCTTGAAGTTGATTCAGATCATAGGGAGACAGGTCAGGACAACGAGGGAAGAGGAGATGGAAATAGCAGAGACAGAAAATTAGGCTATTAACAAAAGGTTTTAACAGTAATGGATAAAAATCTTTCAGACAGGAGTAAATCTGTCAGAACTCAGGAAGAATGAAGGAGAAAGCAGGTCTGAAGTTGATGTTAAGGCTGAATGTGTGTGTGACAGAGAAGAATTGTAATTACCGGAATTAACAAAGAAGAAAAGAATGAGAGGTAAATATGAAAATGTGTCATTATTCATAGGCAGCACTAATCAGAAATTAGCCTGTACTTCATTGAATTTCCATACTGCTACAGTAAATTAAAACAACTTCTATTTTTCTGCCATACAAAGACCAAAGAAACAGAAAAGGAGAAGAGCTGTACAGCACACTGACTTTGAACATTAGCATAATGCAGTTACAGACCAAAAGATAAATGAACTTAACGTCAAGTTTCAGGGAGAATAATTATATTTGTATACAGAATCAAAAGGAAATGAAAATGAGAATGTGAAAATAAAAACAACATTTGAGTAGCAACAAAATCTAAAGAGGTAAAATGTTCTCACACCGGGAAGACAGAATAAACTCATTCCAGAATCCTAAAACAACACAAGAAATCACAGATCCAGTACCAAGGACTACTTAATGAAACAATCATATCAGAAATTATAATGTCAATGGGAACAGGGAAAGGGAAAAAAATATCAGTTCAGATATTTTTTTCAATTGCATGCAGATATTACAATGAGCTGTGGCTGAAGGGAATAATTAAAATCATGAGACAATAATAAATGAGGTAAACTTCAACATCTGTTTCCCAAAGACAGATCTTCTTATAGATCTTTGAGAAGGTAACTTCTTTGATAAGGAAACCCATTTCCAAACCAAAAGAAATGTTGCAGCTTTTGTCTCTCTCTGCTTTGGTAAGGGTTTTGATGAAATGACACAAAAGAAATTCCTTGTGAAACTGGAGAAGATAGGGATTAGCAGAGGAACTGAATGTCCAAAAAAAGGGATGGCTTAAGGAAGACAGTGATTGAAGAAGATAGTACTCTGGCTGGAAATAGGCTTTTAAGGGAATTTCTCAGTTTATAGTCTTTAGAAGAATCTGTTTTAAAGATCTTATGAGAAAGTTCAAACCTGATTAAGAGCACATTAATGTAAACCAGTAGGTACCAGGAATCAACATCATTACAGAGGAAGGCTGCAATTACCATCCAATATCTGAATTACTATGATGACCAAAAAATCTCTGAGGGCAGATGCCTCCTCAAGAAAATGTATTCAAACCAGAGGAGGTGCAAAGAATTGCTACTGGGATATCAGGGAAGAAAGAGAACCTGTCATATATGAGGGGGTTTAAGGAGTTGAGATTCTTAACAGAAAAGGAGAATAAAGGAAATAATTTCTACTCATAAATATATAAAAAGAAGAAATGAAAGTAGAAGGAGAGTTATTTAAGAGAAAGCCCACACTGGCATAAGCAAATGGATATAATAAGAACAAAGTGTTATAATCACTAAGAGAGCCTTTGATTTCTGGTCACAGTTGTCTGGTTAAAAATCTTAGTTTTAACATGGAGGTAGAAAAGCACAGAGAACCAGAGGAGCTGCTGTTCCCTGCCATGGCAGGGGACCAAATTTGACTGGAGGAAGACCAGGCAGTCTTTCAGGTTGTATCCTATATTCCTGTCCTGTTTGATATGTGGTCACAATTAGTCTTGCAGCTATGTTTCAAAATAATCTGCTGCTAAAGACTATTAATACAGAAAAATCTACTACATTTAGTAGCATTTAAGAAGGTACAGCATTAACCTCCTTATTTAGACACTGTGTCATTTTGACTTACAGCAGATCCCTGAATATATTCTACTGGTGCCAGCACTGGATTATTAGGAAGATTATTTTGATTTTGAAATGCCAAAATCTGACTGCCACACCAAAGCTGTATGTGATGTGCTCTGGTCTGACTGAGATCATGGGAGAAATTACAAGCTTTTTTTGGCATACCTTCCCTGTGCCCTAGCCATGCACACAAAAGAACTTTGTTCCAAGCTACCTGAGCTCTTGGTTTGCACTCCCAAAATTTCAGTAATGCCATTTATCAAACCAAGACTGTTGCCTTCAGCACATGCAGGCTACAAATGTCTTTTTCATTAGCAAGCCCACAAATACCACAGAAAAGGACATATATATGTACTTTAGTCCATAGACCCCTTTAAAGGAGAAGTTTTTTTCAATTTGATCAGTAAGTCATGTACTAATCACACAGTATTTTAGAGATCTGATCTTAAATACATAAAAAATTAATATTACAGTTTTTTCTGTATCTTCTTTCTACAGGCTGGTCCTAGCAAGTACAACAGAATTCAACTCATCTGCAGCCATTAAAACTGCAAAGTCTGGATAAAGCCATGCTTAAAAAATGAGAATCACTCCCAGCATATTCTGAAATATTTCTGATATGACATGGATATAATTGTTTATTGGATCTTTTCAATCTAATATATATTGCTGCTTTAACTTGTTAAAAAAGTATACATAGGTTTGAAACAAAAATGTTTATTTCACTGATCTCACTATTTGATAAAACACCCATTTTTCCCTTTCCTTACAGTAGAGAGTTTTATGATCTAATGCATGTCAGCTCAAGGTGAGTTCATTACATTAATTCCCAGGAGAAATACTGCTCCCATATGACCTTTTTATTTAACAGTGGGACAAAAAATCTGTGGTACTCCATGACTAATATTTAACTTTTGAAGTATAAACTTTTGACAGGGTTTGAGTAGTTTTTCAAACCATTCTGTGATATTTTTGGCTATAAAAGATAATTTCCCAGGTATTTGGCTAGACAGATGAATGGAAAAAAGAAATATGCTGCCTCCAGATTTGATGACTTGAATGTGAGCAGTGTTTGTTGTTTGTAGCTCATTCTTTGTTGTCTTCAAACTGCAGCTTTCAGCCACCAAAGAATGGTTGCCCAGGAAAGTAAAAACTTCTGAGGTCAGCATGAATTAATTTCAATCATTTCAGGATAGAAGTATCTGCCATTGAATATGTCCACATTTAAAATTCATTTTTTTATTAACATGTTTTTACTTTCCCAATAACATTTAGAATATAAAACCCAGAAAATGCACTTACGTAATTATAACATTTTAAAAAAAATTTTGGAAATGGTCACTTCCTTTTATATTCAAAAAACCCAAAACAACCAAGCAGCAAGAAAAAGAAGAAATCTTTGTATCTGCATTAATTTTGTGTCAATGTCCTTATAAAATGTAATTCTAACAATACATTAACATTTAAATATTTTAAACATTTACCAAGAGGACACCTATAACGGATACAATCTTAAATGGAGAACCAGGATATCTTTGTTCTATTCCCACCTTTTCCTCTGACTCAGTGTGGTCATCTTCAATATGTGTTTGCATGCGTCAAATGTGGCTACTAACCAAATTCCTACTTACTCAGCTGTCTGCCTTGAAGGACTTCCTGCTTGTGAGGATGCTTTGAACTTGAGCAGCCTCGTCTGGTAGGTAAGATGCATACTGACACTCAGGTGCTCAAACTAGTAGTACAACATGAAATCAGCTACCTTAATTTAATATTAGAGTTTGCCTGTAACCTCATTCCTGCTTGTCAATCTCACTGAACTTAATTAAGTAACAAGCAGGATATCCAAGCTATTTGCTCCCAAGGAGGACAAGACCATTATGTGTCAGAGGCAAAAATGCTTCAAATAATCTTTGTGTCTCTGTTTCTAAACTTATACAAAATACTTAAGTGCTTTTCCATTCAGACTTGAGTTCAAAATGTGTTTTGATTCTTACAGTAAACAAACCATTTCTTCTATGCCTGGCTTTGAATGTTTTTTTCAGATATACTGGGTTTTTTTACCCCTTCAATGCTAAAAGAAAGAGGAGAAGTAAACATACAGGAAGACCATGAATACTAATCTGTTTGAGCATGAGTTTCTTCACACTCTTTTAATTGGACCAGATGTAAAAATAATCATGATCATAATCATGATTTCAAAATGCTTGAAGATGACATTCCCTCCATAGTGATTAGCATGGGCCTTACAATAACAAGCATTGCATCGTTTATGCTTTAAACCAAGAGGGGCATTTTGTACTTTCCAGGATGGCAAAGTGATATATTTCAATTGTTCTTAATCCTAATGAAGCTGTAACCATAAATAATAGGTAGATGTCAGGATGAGACACTAGATTTAATAAACCTAATTAATTTTATAATATCTACAGAATTACTTTAGTCTTAGAAACAAAGACAATTCAAACTTATTTATAGAGAAATGTTTATTCCTTCTGAATCATATAATCAGTATGTGTTAATATGCATGCCAATGTGGAAGTGTCTGCTTGCAGTAAAATTTAATGCTTGCAGGAAGAAAGATACATTTAGTATGTTGTCTTTCCAACACTTTCAGAAAAGCTTTGCTAGATTTAATTTTAAAAGAGATAAACATGGCAAATGTTGCAAATAAAATTGTTAATAAAAATGTAAAATTGAGTAAAAAGCCAATGAGTCAGAAAATGAAGAGTTAATGATACATTTATGATGCAAATACTGATTACGTCATTGTATGCATACAAGACCTAGCAAAAAAACCATTGCCTTTGTGTATATCTGAAAAAATTAACGAATACAGAAGAAATACTTTCTCTAACTCACAGCAATGCCTCTTGTCTTCAGAGTCAGGGATAATTGTACAAATCTATAGAGAAATACAGAAAATGAGACTTACTGAAAAGGTGTCTAGTAGCACTATGGAACAGTTCTATTTTTATTATTGGTAAAGACTCGATATTTTGCAAATATTCTCCTTCAAGCTCATGCTAAGGTGAAGGATGGTGTGTCTAATCTTGCATCTTCTAAAGACTAAGTCACTCTGGGATTATTGCAGAAAGGATATTTAATTTCACTGTTTATATTTATGTCACTTTTTCCATAGAGAGTATAAGGTTAAACAATTTATTATAGCCCTAGACTTAGCTAAAACTTCCCTTCTACTTACATTTACTGTGCCAGATAGCCCCTAAATAAGAAAATTCCCTTTGGATTCCTCTAATTTTTACCCAAATTCTGAAGTAAAAATATAGGGAAACTAAATTAATGTAACTTACACTAGCTTACAAAACATCTTGATTTTCCATCAGTTACCTGCATCAATGTTTTGTCAAGTGTGGTAGCTACTTAATTTAAGGAAAAGATACATTCACTATACTAACAGAAAGACAGATTTTTTTGAGTATGAGGCATCAAGGAAAAGACTTTTACTACCATCTGGAAGAAAGTTTAATAAAGCATAAAGGATAAAGTGTTTCCAAATCAAAATCAAAATATTGAAAAAGGAGCTTCTGTACAACCTTAAGATAATTGAAATAGTCCCAGTAAAACATCCTTTGGAGCTAGTACCCCTCAAGAAGGAAGGTATGGGATTGATTTCAATTAAATTCATGTTTTCATCAGTTGAGAAATGTAAGAGAATTTGACATTATGAAATTCTACCAGAACACAAAGGTTGTTTGACAAAACAAGAGTTCATTTTACAAAATTAGGGTACAAAAATGTCAGTGGTCAACCTGGCACCACCAGCGTTTCATTTAATTTAAACAGAAAGGAAAAAAACATATCCAAACAGTTTAAAATTGCTTGCATGCCCACAGCCATTAAAAATTCTGTATCCAGCTCTTTTGCAATTTTTTTTATTGAATTTTTATATATATACACCTCCTTTACAAACCTGTGAAAGTAAAGCCAGATTATGTCCTGCTTTTTTAATTATGAATCACAGCTTACAGAAAGACAGTCTTATTTCAACTTACCAACACAAAGCTCTAATTTTGATGGACTAGCAAAGTTATTTTCTGCTGGTAGAGCTAAGATTCAGGCTGATAACATATTTATTTATTATTATTTTTTCCTTTCAGCAAACAGAACTTTGTTTTACCTCTCCAGTTTGTCAGAGAGGCTGTAAATGGTTTTAAAGTTCAGTTAGCTGAAACAACTTTTATAATATTTACGGGATGATCCTGTTATAAATAGGTTCTACATATGCTATATATTTCCTCAGATTGAGCAACTTTCTTGTGAGTCATAAGAAGGATTATCTACATAGTCTCTTTGGAGGCTCTTCTCTCTTCAGGAATTACTGTAAACTTCATGACATAATTTCACCTCCCTTTTGGTCTGTGGCTATTATCCACTTCATCTAGATTAGTTTCATGCATAGAAATTAATAAGAAGTGGGCAAATACAGCCAAACCTGTGCATATACTACTAAATAACTCAGATCAGCGACTCTTCTGTGTACTTTTCTTGAAGAAGAGGAGCAAAATAGTAAGTTCTAAGTATGTTTCAGAGAGGTAGTTTTTAGTACCTGAGGTCAAAACTGTGCATTCCTCCCACTCAAAATATCTGAGGTATCTGTGCCCGAGCTAGTCACCCTAGACTGCCTCTGTAATCAACACACAGGAAATACAAACCTCAAAAGGTGAATCATCTGACCGGTAAAGATATTGCTACAGACACGATTAGTAGCTCTCTGGAAGGGCACATTCTTCTCCATTAACTCAAAAAACCACTACAGGAACCAGCTGAAAAACAGAAGTTGAACACTGAAAGGCTCCATTTGGAACAAACTGCTGATGGTTGTAGGATCGCTGTACCCTGCAGTGGAGCTGAGTCTTCCTTGAGTACAACTCTGCCTTGGACAGCTTCCTTTCCCTCTGAACTCTTCTCTTCATACCAGTAACTGATTTGTACAATTTAAGCAATGGAAAAGAAATGGGAGAGCTACTGTGCCTCTGAGGAGGTTCTCAGAAGCAGAAGTTGCTCTTCAACAATCAGAACAGGAGGGAGTGATCCTGTGATTACAGAGCAGCACTGTACTGAACAAGTAGAAGATTTTCTGCAGGTTTGACCTACAAATTCATTTTAGCTGTGAGAAGCCTTAGAGAGCCATAGATTTCATAATTAAAAGGTAATATGTGCATGAGTGTGGACTGCTTATACTTCCTTGTCCTGTATAGGTGATTTAGGTCTTAAGTGCTTAGTATCCATGAAGTACTTTTTAAGTTGAAGGACAACTGAAAAATCCAAGTTTTTTCCCTTGCTATTTTTGTGCTTTGCTTTTTCAATTATTATTATTATTATTGTTCCTTTTTTTAAACAGATTCCTGCTCACTTTCAAAACTCCTTGTTCTGTCTAAATTAAACCCTTTCAGTAAAACATGTGATTATTTCATATAAAAATATAAGTCCTGATTTTGTATTTTCTTTCCCTCAATATTAGGGTTGTCATAATAAGTTCATCCCTGTGAACCTGCTTACTTATCGAGAGTTTCAGTACCAGTCTCAGATGCACTCTTTTCATAACCCACATTAATCTCAGCAGTAGTGCCAAAGTAATGCTTTTATTTGAACAATTTTCTCTTTCCCACCCTATCCTCACATAGTCTATGTATCTCACAGTCTGCATTTGATCTGAATAAATAAAACGGACTGCTGAGTGTTCTTACTGGGATGGGATGTCTCAGATTCATTCCACATGGCATTGTTTGCTTTTTCTTTTCTTCTTTTTTTTCCCCAGTTTGCTATTGTGAGCCTTTTGAAGTTTACAAGCCAACTTCTTCTCTCATGTATACAAGTGCAATCCCATTAGCTCAAATAGGTGTAAGCTAGGACAGGACTTGGACCTGTTCCTACCACTTGCTGAAAACTGTAGTCTCCTTTCTAGACAGGTATCTTAGTTGCTGGCTTTATTGTCTTGTTTCTTTTAATTTCAGCTCTAAGAATGTGCAAGGATAAGCATTTATCATAACATGCCATGGATTCTGGAGTTTCTTTAATAAAAATAGCCCAGCATGTGCCTGCCACAAATTTCAGGGTCTGCATATTGCCTACTCAAAATAAAACAGCTCCTCTCCACACTCGTTTGTGGAGCTCCTCTCCACACTTCATTTTGAGTAGAGATGGACAAATATGGATTAAAGGCTAGCCATAGGGGTTCTAAAAGTGCCTGCAAAATTTAAGTAACAAATATCCAAACATTTTTTCTTCTTAATCTTTTCTTCTTTAGGCAATTTTTAATATTCATCTCATTCTGGTAGTTCAAGTGGCTGTCAGGAACATACTTATTTCTGTTTAGAAAACTGGCTTAATGAAAAATCATGGGTATTCAGGCTAATGAATCCAGAAAACCACTATATCTATGGTATAGAAAAAAAGGCATCCCTTCAGAAATCACACAATTCTTCTAGCGTTGCAACATGCTTGTGAGACCTATTGAGTCTATTTACAGTACTTAAATGGATACGTTCACCTCATTTCAAATGTGTTCCTGGCCAACCATCTCAATGGTTAGGAAAAGTTGAATCAAATAGAAAGAGGAACAGGGAGAAAATATTCAATCAAAACCAGAGTAGGTTGAAAAAAGAACAGAAAAAATCTGATAAAATAAAGAGAGGAGGTAATATAAAAATTGAGAGATTTGGAGGTATCAGTGAAGTATCAGGCCAATTTACAACCTCATCCTTTGCTTTGCTGATCAAGCAGTCTGCTTACAAAAAGAAAGTCATGGGTAAGATTCCCTGAGCCCCAAATGAAATTTCTAACCAAACTTTAACGATTCATTTTCAGAGAGCAGGCTTCAGCTTAGACATTGCTTTCAGTTTGTTTCTGATGAAGTGTGGAGTTTTTAAAACCCTAAAAATGTATTTAATCACCTATCAAACCTTATATTCCCATGGCTCTCCATGTAATCAGAAACATTATGTCTCCCTTGAAGACAGACTGTATTGCAGGTTCTGCTCAAAATGTTGTCTGACTTTGACTCAGGCCTGAAGCCTAAGTTAATGAACAGCTAAAACTATTTTCATGTTTGTGATCACCTCTTTGAACAGGCAACATTCCCACTGATTTTAGATGGACAGTTGTTCATTTTTGAATCTCATGGTTTAACATGACATATGAATGCAGCCTGGTTTTAATCAGGCCATAGGGTAGTTGAATCAAAGTTATTAGTTTCACCTGGAGGCAAACATTCTTCATTCAATAAAATTTCTTTTGAAGTATCAGTTTGCCTGAGTAAAGGCTAAGGAAAAAATAAAAAGAGTATTCAACTAAACAAGCATCAGTCAGGTGATCAATAAACTCTCCCATCAGGAAAGCTCATAGGAAAGCTAGTACTGCCAGTGTTGTGGCTGCAATGTACACGATACATTTGCTAATGTATTCAGTAATTATTTTCCTGAACAGATACGGCTGGAGACAGGGACATGTCATTGTTGAAAAAGTGAGAAACATCTCCTTAAGTAACTACTACAATAGAGAATTACTACTTCACATTATCATCTGATCAGAGCTACTAAAATTTGTGTTCTGTCAATGCCCTTTGTACCTCTTACCCTAACACAGGTTGAGACTAAACCAGTGATGTGTTCCCTATTCCATATACTTTAAGTTTGGTGTTATTGCCAGATCTCCCCTACCCACCCCCAGCAGCTGAAGGCCTGGATTCAGTAACAAAATAGCTTGGGTTTTCAGCACAGACATGTCTGAAAAAAACCCATGGGGAGCTCTGAGGAGCTAGACTTTAATAAAATTTAGAGAGCAAATTTGAACTTTGGAGACCTTCCTCACTCTTTTTTTTTCTTTTAAAATATTTGCCAATTGCTTTACCCCTCATGCTCCTTTTTCCAGTAGGGAAAAAGTATGTTCTTTCATTAATTTGGATTCTTACTCTTCTGGAAATTATCTCTCAAGAAAAAAGAAATAGTTTCTGATCTCCACCATTAACACCTTCTGGTTTTCTGTCATTTCCCAGCTACTGTACTTTGTTTTACAGTTATCCAGCCACAGACTACCTGTCTGATTAGAGATATTTGGCTTTGGTAATGTATTTATTTATTAATTATTGCCAGGATCTTCATGAGAACTGATGAGAACAAATGAGTTACTGGATGAAACGCTCCCTCTGCTGTCAAAGGAGCGTATCAGTAGTGGTAGATTTGTTCCTAATGCTGCAAACATTATCAGGGATAGAAGATACCATTAACCATTAAGTGTGTTTCTAACTGTACTGGCTAGGTATGTGGTCTCCAAGGGCAAGCTCTCAGCTCTTACCTTTAGTCTGGATGAAACTTAATATCTGAATTTGAACATTTCCTCTGGAGCATTCAACTTTATTAAAAGAGATAAAATAAAACTGGCCTAGTTCTTACACCATAAATCGTACTGCTAATCTATTTCAGATACAGCATAGGCCATCAGCAGCTGGCTGGAAGCCCTCTGAATCAGAACAAGTTGTTCTCTTGACTTCAGTGTTTTTGCACTGGGCTGTTGTTGGGTAAAGTTTATGTCACTTTTAATTTCTGTTGTTTGTTTTCAAAAAACACTCCAAGCAAACAAGAGAACGTATGTCCTGAGAATAAAGTGACAGTAAAGAATGGAATAATACCTGCACATATAGAATTACTTTTGATGGCAGAAAGCAGGAGAGTTGCCCCTGAATTTAGCAGGGCGAGGATATAATCCAGGGAACTCTTCAAGAACAATGACATTCTGCTGCTTGCTGAAGTAATATATATCTTTGATTCTGCAGAAGTGCACTTTTCTACATTGTACTGAAATCCTGTTAGCATTGGCTCCATCCTGCAAAAATGTGATCATAAATGTTCATGTACCAGGCGCCAAATGTATTTGCTTTGATAATGTTCATAAGCTCTTTTATTCACCTTTTGGGAACTGTTGTACAAGCAAATATTTGTTCACAAGAGTATTTCCAGAATGTGAAAATGTGGCGAACACTCATGCAAACGGGTTTGTGTGTGAATATTTGAATGGCAGGTTTTTTTAAAGTCCTTCTGAGGCTAAGGATCTGAATGAGACAAAACACAGTACCTTAAATAAAAAAGGCAGTAATACAAAAAACAAAGAAAGAAGTCCAAAACCAAGCAAAATTTGGAGATTCCCTAAATCATGTTTTCTTATAGCGTGACTATACTGGGCAGAACTTTAATCTCTTTTTTATTCTAATTCCTTCATCAAAAGCCTAAGTGAAGTCATTATTATGCTAACAGAAAAGGCCTTTTAAAATATGATTTAGTCCAATTAGGACACTCAATTAACAGCAGAATTTTTCATTTTTTATTTTTTTTGTAAAAAAGGATCATGAAGGAGAGAAAGTAACCCAGAGGGAACCCAAGCTCACTAGCACTAGGCTTCAGGTAGGCATTTCTCAGTACTGAGTCCAGAAATTCTACTTCATATGCCATTTATAGATTTTATTTTAGACAATTCTGGGATAAAATCCATAATTAATCTTGACGTCAGAACCCTCTGCTACTTCACTCCCAGCACAGTGCTCTAAGCACTGTAGTAGATCCAGGCATCTTTTAATCATTCTCTCCTTTTGAGTGTATGACTTGGTGTTGATGTAAGGATATGGTAGCCTCTTAAATGCTTGTACTTTGTAGTCTGGTGGTTATAACATTTTTCTATGATGTGAACAAATAGGATTGAAACCTCCACGGGTTTAGGAAAGTCTTGAATTCAGGGGAGACCTTATCACTCTCTACAACTATCTGAAAGGAGGTTGTAGAGAGGTGGGTGTTGGTCTCTTTTCCCCAAGTAATAAGTGAGAAGACAAGAGGAAATGGCCTCAAGTTGTGCCAGGGGAGGTTTAGATTGGATATTAGGAAAAATTTCTTCACCAAAAGGGTTATAAAGCTTTAGAACAGGCTGCCCAGGGAAGTGGTTGAGTCACCATCCCTGGAGGTATTTAAAAGATGTATAGACGTGGTGCTTAGGGACATGGTTTAGTGCTGGACTTGGCAGTGTTAGGTTAACGGTTGGACTTGATGATCTTAAAGATCTTTTCCAACCTAAACGATTCTATGATTCTTTTACTTCGGAGGAAGTGTTCTGGCCACAGAAATGCCATCACTGCAAACATGCAGTAAAGCCAATGAGTTATGCTCCTAGTATGCCTAGCAATATGGTGGTCCCACCAGGGGTTCTGTTAGGGATGTGGCAAGAAAAAGACCTGTATGTACTTAGCTCATTGAAGATACTATTGAAGACATTCATTAACACAGCTTTAAGTTGTTGGGGAAGCCTTTTTTTTTTCCTGAAATCTAAGGTGTTATTGATCAATTGAAGAGGTTAGACAAGTTTTTCCTAAACTATCTTTTCATATATTAGTGTCTAAATGCACCCAGTTTCTGTGGCTAAATGAATGCTTCCCTAGAAGACTGAATACCTCCATAGAAGGCATCATATTGCTAGATCCTTTTGAACGCAGATAAAGCTTCATTCATCAAGCAAAGCTCCCTTAAAGCCATAGTACTGAAATGCCTAGTCTGTTTGGAAGATATATGTGGAAACTGGGGACAGTTCCCAGCCAAAATAATCAATCTATATGCCTTGCAGCCAGGGACAAGGTATTATGAGATCTGTAGCTCCAGAGCTCACTAGAATTTTCAGGATTTTTTCTTGGAACAGGGTGAGACTTTCTCCAGCTGGGGTTTAGCTCCTGACCCTACAGATGGTCTCCCCTATTACAAACAAGCCACTCTTGGCTGACCTCTTCATGTCAGAGCTTTCAAAATCTGGTGAAGCCAGAGTTCCAAGTGTACATGGCTGTGGGGTTGTCCCCTTGGTGGGGAGCCAGATGTTAGGAGTTTCTCTTGCTACTCCATGACACTGGTGTTATTGTCACTTCAAGCTCTGCTGAGTTGAATGCCCGTTTAACAGACCAGCCACCCATCTCATTATTTAATTCTTATTTTCATGTGGTTCTCAAACATATCTTGTTCAAATGCCTGGTTCAATGCACATTTTTTAGAAGGGTCTATGTGTCAACTCACACTTCTAGGCAATATGACAATAATTGGACAGTATATTCAAGTCCTGCAAGGAGTATATTACAGCTGTTTATCACTGATACATTAAAATAGTAAATCAAACAGGAGAGACTTGGATAAGTCAACACAAGATTTGTGTCTATTAGAGCAAAGCCACAGGCCAGAACCTCAGCAAAAAGGCAGTGAATTAAATTAGTCAAAGAGTAAGCTGCATTTTTCATGGTTATGTGCAATTACATGCAGATTCAGTTTCTTTGAAAGAATTTGACAGGAGAAAATTTAAACTAAAAGTTTCTGGTAGACCAATAAATCTTGCTTTCCATGACTCATATCTCTGTCTCCTGGCCAAAAAAGAAGCCAGATATTTTATCTGTGTTTGCATATATGGCTAGAATTATAAAACCCCACTCAAAAAAAACCCAAAGGGGAAAATACGAAACTTCATAATATTCTTTAAAGATAAATTCTATGTTAATATTCTGTTTTCATTGCATAGGACATTCTGGTCCCATTCATAAGAAAAATCAGACACAAAAAAATTACATTGCATGTAGTCCAGCCGTGAGCTTTTTGGTCTATCAAAGCTTTTAACCTTTAACTGCAGAAAGATGTCTTTGTTATTTAGGAATATTCACTGTAGATTATAAGATCCCGATACTACAATCAGAGTTTTTGAGAAGGATTCTTTTTGTTTGTTTGTTTATCTATAGTACATCTTGAACACTTTACTGCAAATACAATAATAAAGTTTCAAAAAATTTTATTAATTGTCTCTTTTTCAGGTTCCTTTCCTCACCTGAAAATGTAGTGCCTTGATTTGTGAAGAGCTAATTCCGTCAAAACAATACAAAAACTTCACTTCTTAAAAAATCATTCTGTCCATTCCCAAAAAACTAGATCTGAGGCAAAAGATTAAACCGTATTTATCAGGTATATTTAACAAGAGATATTCAAATCACACATTATTTTGAAAAAAAATGAGCCCTTCATGGGCAGACACAAAATGTGGAAGAATTCCTACTTTATAGACGGTTTTGCAAGGCTCTGTGGAAGGTGATTATCGTATCCCATTTTGGCAATTATTACACACCTAATCCAGGTTCTCCAGCTTGTCCCCTAGAGGCATTTGTCTCTCTCCATGGATTACACAGAGAGCCTTGGACCCTGATATAGTTATTTTCAAGTGTAGATAGCTATTAGGATAGTGTTGTTTAGTGCATAGATAAGTAAAAAATAACTTTAATAATTATTTTAATGAAAACTTTAGGGTTATAGGTGGTTAACTATATTTGTTACAGGCAACATTTATGTGTTAAATTTGTCTGGGTGAAACTTCCCCTGAGGCACCAATGGAGCTGCTAGGGGCTGGGTTCTTCTGTAATGCATCTATACTTTTAAGCTTCTCTGGGTCTTAAAGCCTCGCTTTTTTTTTTTTTTTTTGCCTTTTTCCCTGCCCCTCCCCCGCCTTGTTTTGTGTTTTTTTTTTTTTATTTAACTTTTTTAACATATTTCCTGCACTTACACCATAGACTGACTAATTGAGAAGGCTGACTAAAAATCAAGTGAGAAAGCTGAAGAAGAGGTAATGTACTTGTGGCTACATCACTGTTAGTAAATAATGCGAGACATTCATTAATTGGATGTGGCATGGCTCTTGCCCACATAGAGGAATACCCTTGCCCCTCAAAAGAGAGACCACTAGGAATAGTCTCTGTCTGACACTACCCCCTAAATCACACACAAACATGGCTTGGGAAGGTAGGCTGGAGGCAGAGACTGTGTTTAGGGCCTTTCTAACAATTTACAGGGTTGGATTTTCCCAGGCCAGGTCACTTACCTGTGCCTTGGTCCTGTTTATTTAGATACATGTCTTTTTAGCTACATCACTTTACCTACCTCCCTGTGAAAGAAGACGTGCAAATCCAACTAACTCATGAGGTCAAAGCACTGAGAAAGTGTATGCTCTCTCTGGGTTAGGCAGCTCAGCACTGGTTTCAAGTGGATAAGCTGGATAACCTCATTTCTACTGAGGGAAACGTGCATCTAGAAAGGCCCAGAGAGGTTAAAGAAAGATGTGATTGCTACTTAGTCAGCCCCAGAAAGCCAACACCTGCATCTGCTCTGTTGGACCCAAATTTGTACGCTGTGGAAAGGTCCAGATGGAGAGCTTAACTAATCCTTTATGAATAACATATCATTAAACATCTGTACATTTTAAAGCCAATAAAGCAAGGGTAAGAAAGAAAGTAAAATGCTGAGTTAATGAAGACTGAAAGTCCCCTGCCCAGGGCATGCAAGTCTGGCTTCCCCCAGGCCCTGACCTTCCTCTGGTCTCAACAACTGTATCAGGCTCAGGACCATCCACTATCAGTTTTATCCTGGGAATCCTCCGTCTACATGTGCTGGGGTCTCCTGCCTGTGCCTCCACGGAGGGCTGTTAGCACATGTCAACGGGAGCTAGCGCGTGTGCAAGCTGTCGACAGGCCCTGGCCCTGAGCACAGCGTTACCATTCCCCTACAATCTGGCAATTGCACTGCACAGGGGAACACCTCAGGTGTGCTGCCACAGCCAGAAGCAAATATTTCCAGAAGGTTTTAATTTCCTTTTCTCGCTGTTTGCAGAATTGCTTTGTATATATACTCACCCAGGTACCTTCGAAGGCAAAGCACAGTTTGCCCCCGGGCGCACAGCTTGTGAGTCCAGTTACTGTCTCCTATACCTGCAGCAATGGGCACATTACACAAAACAATATGGCTTTCCAGTTCAGTGTCCAGGATTAGAGAATGACCTGTGTGGGTAGAGAGGGAAGGAGGGAAGCCAGCATCACTGCCACCAGGAGAGCTCAACAGTCTTTAGCTACCATATGCTTCTTCAGTTATAAACGAGTAGTTATTAGAGCTGGAGAGAAATTACCCGTTGAGATGTCTTGATTAAAAAAAAGGAATTTAAATAGGAATTTTCCATTCAGGTGCTTCATGAAAAACCTTAGAAAAGGTCCAGATAGCCACGGACATCAGAAACACAGTATAGCATGTTGTGGTGCTGATTAAATTGCAATAATATGACAAATGGTACATGAAGACATGTTTTACATTTGTGTTAAATAGAAAAGCTTTTAAACAGAAATAAAGAATGCTGTAAATAATGTGCCCCCTGAATTTTTCTCATGCATTTGAGTGAAATATGTATTTTTTCTCTTTCTTCTGTTGGAACTTCTCTAGAGATATAATTAATTAGTGTATTTTTTATGCATTTGCCATCTTTTTCTTACCAGTTAACATAATTTTTCATGTCTTTTAAATGACTGACTCAGAAATTACAATAGTACCTCACCATAGACTGTTTGGTATCTCTACATATCTTCAATCTAATATTAAAGACAAATTTCCATATCTGTTGTGTTATAAGTGTACTTAAGGAGTGACAGCAGGGCACATCCATAAGGCTGTTTCCAACACTTGTACTGAATCTGTTCTAGCTGTTCTTGCATAGTTTAAACTGTTTCTCACAGACTTAACCCAAATCTCACTGAAGGCAGAAAGAGTTCTTAGTAAGCTCTGGTGCGGATCCCTGAAAAATAAGATAAGCTGTTTTCCCTAGTGGGAGAGCTAACCAAAGGCCTGTTCTGAGCCCTACACATTTTAAACAATGCTGTTTAATGATACCTAAAGCTGTGGAAGTGTCTGATGCTTCCTGACATCTCTCTGTCATTTTATGTGAAACTTGGAAAGACCTATCAGCTCGGGACTTAGCCAGCACACACATTCCTGCACATACAAGTCTATGTGGTGAAACAAAAGTGAATCTAAGATTATTCTGTGCTTCAGTAAATGTTTTCCTATGAGCTTCTTAATTTTGTTTTGTTTCTCTTCTTCTGAACTCCGCTTTGATGCCAGACAATAATATCATCTAGCTGAGGGCTAAAGACCAAGCAATACAAGCACACTGTGCATGAAGGTAATTGTCTTTGCTTCCCAGTGATAAACCATATGAAAGAAATTACAGCTTTTCCCTATTATTCATGGGGCTGATCCAAAGTCCATTAAAATCAATGGGGAACTTTCATATTAGTAAGTGTTTCAAAACAGGTTTTAGGAGATTTGTGATGCAAGGCCAGCATTTTCGAAGGTGTCAGGGAAGAAATTCAGGACATGGGCAGGCGATAAAAAACAGTTAATGAGTTACCACTCATCAGCAGAACCACAGTAAGTGACAGCATGCACAGTCTTAATTTATTATGAATTCACAAGAAAATGTTAATTTAATTCTTTTTTAGCTGTCATGACTCAATGGCTTGTGGAAGATCATTTATCCACAACACTTCATCTAGGGATTCACCTCACCTACTCTAACATTCTAGAAGATTGAGATTCAAGCTGAAGGGTATTCTGTGCTGCCAGGGTAGACTTTCACAGTTTCTCCTATTACAGCTGCTCCACTTTCTTTGAAATGCTACAGCATTCTGTGGAAAGAGGAATTGAACAGGACTTCTTGTGGTAAATTTCCTAAAGTTTTTCTTTAGCCCATTAAACCTGTGATTATTGTACACAATATAGAACTGACACAGCTTCAACAGAAGACACTGAGAAGTTCAAACACTGAAACAGGTGCCTAGCTATATTCTAGATACCTTTGAGCAGAAATTACAGTATCTGGCATGTTTTGCTAGCAGAAATGTCTCTGCAGCTGCCTGACTTTTATATAAATGCTCAGCAGAGTGGCACTGTGAGCATTAGTATTACCTAACTAAAGCCCTTCTTGTGAAGCTAACCCTGAATGCTGCAGGTTTAAACCAGTGGGATCTGCAGGAGCATAACACACTAATGACCTATCAGTGTTGATTTGTGTGCTTCAACACAGAATCAAGTTTAAGCAAATCACATTCCAAGTATTGCTCTAAATTATTTTCTTCTAGAACAGCAAGCTTCAATGCAACAGTGATGCAGTGAGTTTGATGGACCCCCTGTCACTGATAGGATTTAGCAACTCAGGAGAGGATGCTCAGCTCAAACTTATGGCAGCAAGCCATTCACTAATTTTCCTATTTGTATTAGCCTTATTTATATATGAAAGCAACACAGTACCACAATTATTGGATGTTTCTATTCAGAAAACAGCAGGGACTGGGAACAACAGGGGTACTGCTATTCAGAAATGGAATGCATTGGCCAGACTGAGTGTTTTGAAAATTATGCAGCACTTCATCTTGACAATATGCCTAGGCTTAGCCAGAAGCTACATTTTGTGATTAGTATATTCAGACACTTTCTTTTCTTTATGTTCAGAATCCAACTGTTCTGCAAATCTGAAAAACAGAACAAAAAGAAAAATATGCTTTTAAAACCAGTCTGACAACTGCAATTAAATCAATCACCCACTCAATTTCAGATATTTGTAACATCAAGTAATTTAACAAACACCTTTCATCCATTACAGCTCAAGGCATATTTGCTTTAAAAGCACTTCAGTAGAAAATTCCAGCATTCCTCCCCCACTAAGATCCTTTTATAAAGAATGCACTTCTAACTATAGAGACTAAAAAGGGTTGAATATTCACTAGTTTAAAATTTTCAACATGGATCATAAACGTCTGAGGGAACTATGCCTAGCTGAGGGCAAATCTACTACTTGTTGAGGGAAAATATTTAGGAATGGCAAAGAAATTATTATAGTATGTTAAACTACAAATACATTTCATGTAACTACTGGCTTCCATTTCTGTTGTGCTCTTGTGCATGCCTGTTAGGCTATTGAAATAGAAACAGGTGCTTGGGTTCCATCCTTGGCAAAGTATCTAACCAGCAAAATTGCTGGAAACTTAACAGTTTGCAGCCCTGTTCTGCCATGGAGGTCATGAAGAGCTAGAAGACTAGATGGGTATGTCCAAGACAGCAAGCTATTCATGGGATACTAATTGGAAATATTTTAAATTAAACAGAATGAAGTTTCCCGATACATTCTCCATCTTTGTGGCAGGAGAGAACCTACACCAGGACATGA
This sequence comes from Gavia stellata, assembly GCF_030936135.1. Lineage (NCBI taxonomy): Eukaryota > Metazoa > Chordata > Aves > Gaviiformes > Gaviidae > Gavia > Gavia stellata. The sequence continues at coordinate 11,991,841 of NC_082597.1, read as the reverse complement.
TTAAAGATTGCCAAAGTTTTTGCTGACATGGCTAACCAGCCAGCAGTGTGCCCAGGTGGCCAAGAAGGCCAATGGCATCCTGGCCTGTATCAGAAACAGTGTGGCCAGCAGGAGTAGGGAGGGGATCGTCCCCTGTACTCGGCGCTGGTGAGGCCGCACCTCGAATGCTGTGTTCAGTTTTGGGCCCCTCACTACAAGAAGGGCATTGAGGTGCTGGAGCGTGTCCAGAGAAGGGCAACGAAGCTGGTGAGGGGTCTGGAGCACTCTCATAAAGGAGTGGCTGAGGGAACTGGGGTTGTTCAGCCTGGAGAAGAGGAGGCTGAGGGGAGACCTTATCGCTCTCTACAACTACCTGAAAGGAGGTTGCAGAGAGGTGGGTGTTGGTCTCTTCTCCCAAGTGACTAGTGACAGGACAAGAGGAAATGGCCTCAAGTTGCACCAGGGGAGGTTCAGGCTGGATATTAGGAAAAATTTCTTTACTGAGAGAGTGGTAACACACTGGACTAGACGGCCCAGGGAGGTGGTGGAGTCACCCTCCCTGGAGGTATTCAAGGAACGTGTGGACGTGGTATTGTGGGACGTGGCTTGATGGGCATGGTAATGTGTGGTGTGTGGTTTTTTGGGGTTTTTTTTGTTAATGGTTGGACTTGATGATCTTACAGGTCTTTTCCAACCTTAGTGATTCTGTGATTACGTCATTATCCATAGTCTCTCTACAATTATGATGAATGTTCATCAGTTTAGTAGGCCTAGCAATTTATTTGGTCTTCAACTTCTAAATAATCTCCTACATTTTCTGCCCTATGGAGAATATAATCTAATACATCCAGCACTGCAGTCAAGGGTAGGATTCAAATCTTAGGGAGGATGCATAGGCTATATTTTTAATCAACGCGATTAAATAATTGCAGCCTGATGAAACATCTGTTGGCTGCATTCCTGCCAACAGTGTGACCTTTGGCAGGCACTGGTTGCCCTTTGTTGCAGGAGCTGATCTAAGAGCTATGCAAAGGAAGATCAGCTGCGCAGCATATGTGCATTGGATCTGATGTAGGACGCACTGGGTCCATTCCGTTCAGATCGGATGATGCTGGTGGATTGCACAAACTGACAGCATGGTCTAACCTTTTAAAATATCTGATCAATAATTTTGCTTTTTTTTTAATTGTTTAGACACTATGTTAGAATAGGAGTGTAAGGGGGAATGAATAGATGGCAATGGTTTTATGTGGAAAAGGAAACTTACATAGAATAAAAATAAAGCTCTAGGAGAATACGTTAGAAAATACTGGTGAACGTGAGTGGTAGAGAGTGCTGAGGGAGGGGTAAGAACTCTTACCTGCATATTATGAGTACTATGGCCTCAGCAGAGTAAAAATAATAATAGAAAGAAAATGTTCTTCCTTTTGGTTCCTAAGACTATTTAAAGGAATATAGGATACAGATCAGAAACCTTTAATTTTATGAATAAACTGGAATGGTACATTTCAATATTTCTTTTTATTTCCTGAACAAAATAATAAACCTAATTGGAAAAAATGTGTGGCTCATAGATAGAACTCTAGAAAAACGTAAATTAGGAAACAATGATTAAATTTTTCAACATATAGAATCATAAAATAATAGAATGGTTTGGGTTGGATGGGACCTTAAAGATCATCTAGTTCCAACCCCACTGCCATGGGCAGGGACACCTTCCACTAGACCAGGTTGCTCAAAGCCCCGTCCAACCTGGCCTTGAACACTTCTAGGGTTGGGGCATCCACAGCTTCTCTGGGCAACCTGTTCCAGTGCCTCACCACCCTCATGGTGAAGAATTTCTTCCTTATATCTAATCTAAATCTACCCTCTTTCAGCTTAAAGCCATTACCCCTTGTCCTATCACTACATGCCCTTGTAAAAAGACCCTCTCCAGCTTTCTTGTAGGCCCCTTTCAGGTACTGGAAGGCTGCTAGAAGGTCTCCCCAGAGCGTTCTTTTCTCCAGGCTGCACATCCCCAACTTTCTCAGCCTGTCCTCATAGGAGAGGTGCTCCAGCCCTCTGATCATCTTCGTGGCCCTCCTCTGGAATCGCTCCCACAGGTCCATGTCCTTCTTATGTTGGGGGCCCCAGAGCTGGACATAGTACTCCAGGTGGGGTCTCATGAGAGCAGTGTAGAGGGGGATAATCACCCCCCTCAACCTGCTGGTCACGCTTCTTTTGATGCAGCCAAGAATACAGTTGGCTAGATATGATGGGGTGCTGCTTAAAATCTCATTTTATTTCTGCTTGTCTCTCACTGTATTAAAATTTAATTTTTATAATATATAGGATCAAAGAGAACATGTGTATAGCAGATAAGAAACATAGGTCACACAGTGAACACTGTGCAGCTTCCCTGACCTGAGTCTCAAAGCCAGTTACCAAAGAATATCCAGAGTAATAAATGGTAACAAATGGTACTGCAAAGTTTTCATTTCAAAAAAGATGAAGATAGGGTCTTAGACTACAGCATGACAGAAAAGCAGGGTACAAATCATCCTACTTTAATTTCCTTCATAAGTTATGATCAAATAGGAGTGCTGGCTATGTAAACTTACAGGTCAAAATACCCAAGTCAAAATTAATTTCTTCTAAAGCTGAAAAAAATTAAGAAATTAATTCTGAGCAATACAATTTGTTTTTTTGAATTTTGTTTTTCTGCGAAATAATCACATCTGTACTTTTTCACATCTAAAAGATTTCTAAGTGACCAGTTATAGTGAAATAACTACTTTTCACAATCCATTTCTCACTATCCTTTTGGCCTAAATAGTGGAGAGGTGAAGACATCAAGTGAGTGGCTGTAATCAACTTTTGTGTTACTGCCTCAAAGTCTGGAATATTATCGCTATTTTCAAGTCACAGAGTTATCAGCTCTGCTAAAATTAGTGGTTGTCTTTGCAATTCAAATTCACTTATTCCAATGAAGTCAGAGTTCAAAAGAACAGCAATTACTGATAGCGGCAAATTCCTCCAAGGACCACACTCTTTAAGCATCACATGGCTAAGTAAACACCATAAGAAGGTATAAATGATATGATTGTATTACAGTCCTTACAATCTTAGAACTTCATACATCCGAAGTGTTCTTATAGTTCTTGTAACACATTAGGAGGCGATACAATTTCCCTGAGCTCAATCTCAGGGCCACTACCAATGAAAATCTACAATATGTATTAAATGATTTCCACCTCACATAGCTGAAGCTGGAGTGGTGGATCACAACATTAGGGAAATCAACCAGAAAGTAATCTTTTTTCCAAATTTTTGCAGCAGTTAGAATCAAATAAAAGTGGTGACTATATTGTTTCCTGTCAATGTAAAACATGTGTATCATGGGAGACTATATAGTGGTCTACAGGTGCAAAAAGACACAAATACGTGCATAGTATCTGACTTGCAGCTGTTGATTAAGTAAGTAAATTCTCAGAAGGTTGTATTCCATTAAACATCATAATCAAATCAAAATCAACTTAGGTATAGTACGACAACTCTAGCTATAAAGTTAAAACACACTTTAAGAAGATGGATATGCATAGAATTCTTAGAAGAAGCTGATCACTCACTACAAATTTTTTACTAAATTTACTAACCTCAGTTAAGCATCCACAGCATTGTTTCAGGCTCCTTAATACATTCTTAATATAATCTTTCTATAAATCAGAATGATTTATAGGAAAAAAAATCATTTTTTCTATAAGCCTCTTTTGAGGGTAGTAAGTGTTAAAAAAGCAAAGTATAGGTACATCACCGAAAGCATCAACCTATACTTGCCTAAAAAACTGTTCTCTAAAATAAGTGCTATGATACATGGAGGATGAATCACCTCCAGTGGGGCCATCTTTTGGCTCTACTGACTCTTCAGGAAACCTAAACAACCAGCTTAGAATTTAAAGCTAAAATTATATAATATGAATCTAGTCCCAGCTATAAAGCACTTTTTCATTCTCTCTGTAGCACTAACCTATACATACTTCCTCTCTTTATAGTTTTGAAAATATCCATGTCATGTTGTGCCTTAAAAATAATATGCTTTGAGTGAGGAGGCAAATGGGAGAATCAAGATTCAGAGACAAAACCTTTCCCAAGTCATTTTGAAGAAGCTCAGTATTTTTGCAAACAATGAAGATCCAGAGCTATCAAAACTAAATCAATTTCACAAAGTTCTTCCAGCAGGCAAGTCATCCCACCCTCAGCAAAGAAAATGCTAATATATATCACAGCACTCTGATGAAATTGCATTGAGGGAAAGGAATAGCTGTGAGAATTGGGAGTTCAGTCAAAATATCATAATATGGAGAAGGAAAATCAGTAAGACTCATATAAAGGTTTTTCTAAAAATGTTATACTTTTTTATCCTGTTATAATTAAGTCATGGCTATAGTAGAAAGCTGTTCATTTGCTGCCAGTCTTGATGTGGTCAGCTTGAACACTTTGCTGTTTTGAACAGGGCCACGTGGCCTCACTGGGAGCCAGGCTGCTGGGACAGAGTCGCTGCAACATGTCTTAACCCCCTGTGTGCTCAGCAGTGCCTTCTGGGACAATTTTGTAGTGAATTAAGGGATAACAGCATAGCAATCAAGGAACAATAAGGACTGGGCATCCTAAACTTTGGTGTTTTTCTCCATTGTCAAATTTGTTTGCTTAAACGTGTGTGTGTGTATATATATATATATTTCTTCTCTTCAGTTTATTTTACTCTTCTAAAACAAGAACTCTTGTACGAGTAATCCAATTTCATTAATCAGATTTAGACAAAGAACATTATTTTTCTCTCTTTGCTGGACATCATTGACCTTGGAGGGTTGATTTACACTGTCAAAAATTTACTGACAAGGAGCAGTAGCATTTCTGGGATCTTCAAGTGCCAACTGATAGGATCATTTCGAGAGACAGCTCTGGGATGGCTGATAGTTGCCATAAAATATTCACCGATTTTTGAAATTTTGCAGCAAATTTATCCCATCTCTCTGGGAGCACAGGCATAAGGATCATTGGTCCTTTACGGGTAGCAGTCAGGATCTGAAAGCTTGCCAGCCTGGTTTGGCAATTACTTTTGTTGCTGGAAAAAACATGGGACGGCCAGTTATTTTCGAGCATACAAGACCTTAAAGAGTTTCCAGCTGCACAAGACTTTGATTTAGTGCAATATGTAGGAAATAACAGAGGATTTTGAAGCAGTCTGGTGGAGCAGGAATGGTATTGATATTCTAATTCTGGTTTTAGCTATGTGTATCAATACTGTAAAAACCACGTACTCCAAATTATGGAAGTGCTAGCAGATCACTAAATATATTTATCCAATGAAGTCTATGATGATGATGGAGTGCCCAGACTCCTTTAATGAAGCTGTTTATTTTAAAGGGCTCTTTTAATTGAGCTATTCCCCTTTGTATAGCAAGGAGAAAAACAGCATTACAGCAAAGACCTGAACCTTAATCTTTCTACCTCAGGCAAGTTCTGCGACTTACTGAGCCATTCCCTTCTCTTCGGAGGATGGTAGTTACGTAGTGTAAGTAGTCAGAAATGTAAAGATTGCAGGTACCTCTGAATGCTCCCAAATTATCTTATATACTATCTAATGAACATAATCAATTTATTAAGAGACAAGTTGTCCAGTGTTTAGGGAACTCAACAGATGTAGGAGTTCATATGCTGTCTCAGTCCAGCTTGGAGTATGGGATAAAACTCAGGTCTTCTGTTTTTTGTTAGGAAGTATTCAAGGAGTAAGGGAGGAAAGCAGTGAAATTCTGAAGCCATTTTATGTTACATAAAACTGTTTGTTGATCTGGATATCACCCATCATAGAAAATGACTTGGATTCCCCTGGGGGAGGCAGGACACGTGAGTCCTTCTCCCTATTCCGTCTGCCAGAGTTGGACAGGGAATATAACCCTCTAATGTCTTAAGAAAACACCCTCTTTGCTTTCATTTGCTTTTATATAAAATGGTTTATAACTGAACAGAACAATTTATTCTTCAACAAGTTGATAAAAAAATTTCATTCAACCCCCCAAAAAATTATGAAAATGCCACAAAAATCAGTTTAATTTGCTACTTGTATCTGAACCAAAAAACTTAAAGATATTATATGTACAAGCCTAGTCTTAGGCTTACCCTAACATGGAATAGGACATTTCTAAATGCATTAACATTTTTGTGGGACAGGAAAGTCATTTTTATTCAGCTAAGGAGGAACCGTGAGAACATAATATAACTATTACATGTGACAACACGATTATGCAGATTGCCTACAGATGTGAATCAGAAGAACTCAGTAGGGTTCTGCTGATCTACATTAGCTGATGATCTCAATTTGCTGCATTTTGGAGGAAAGATAGAAACAACTAGTCCCCTTTTTTTTTTTTTCAGAGATCCTAGAATACTTTCTGAAATCACCAGCCCACATGTTCTGATTAAATTCTGTTTTAGAATGTCAGACTACTTACCCCTGCAGTGCTATCCAAAATAACTGCAGAGTAGTGTTTAAATAGCAAGAGACCAAGCCATTGATAAAACAGAAATGTAGGACAACACTAACTTTTGAGATAACAGTAGAAACATAGATAAAGATAAGAGCTAGGTTGAACCAAATCCAGTTGGCTTCACGTGTACAAGTTTTCAAATCACTGTAGGTTGTATTCTGTCATTTAGTGATTCACTGATTAATGAATCTGCTGACATTGCACTTCATCAACAACCACATATTCATTACATGGAGCCCAGAGATGTTTAACATATAGACTGCCATTACTGTAGGTTTCTTGTCTTGCAAAAACTTGTCAAAAGTGGGAGTGATGAAGAAATGGAATTGGGAATTCGAAATCTGACCTACCTGAGATAGGTTTTATTGTGGAATTAGGCTTTCCATTACAATTCTTTCTAGTGATAAAACATGTTCTGCAAAGTCTGAAAAGTTTTGGTTGTGAGGAACCTTAACTTTAGAAAACTCAGCAAAATATGTTTCACAGTTTCCATATTTCAACTTATATGATATTATAAATTCAACAACAGGTCTTCAGCTTTCATGATTGCCCACTGTTTTATGTAAATAGAATAACTAGAAGTCAATTTAAATTTTGCTTCAGTGGGAGAGAATTTGACATCTGTCTTTACCTAGTTAGAAGAAATAGGAGATGGTAAAAATCCAAGAAGCTGGGCCTTGAAAGTAGTACCAATTCTACAGAACCTGTTATTCTGATTTCTCTAAACCTCTTATAACCTGTTTGGGAAAGAGCAAAGTGAGAACAGCTGTCCTGGGAGGAAATATTCACCCCACTTTCTTGACTCTTGTACCTTCTCCTGTCATGCAAACTGATGCTCATGAAATTCGTGTAGGTTAGGATGCATCTGTCTTTATGTTCTCAACAATCTCTAAAGGAGAAAGTTCTCGAGGCACCTGCTTAGCAGAAACATTTTAAGCCATATGAGTGTGGCAAAAACATTGTCAGTAAACAATGTATAGGTACAAGGCCCCTGTTCTGATTTTTCTGCCTTTTACAGCAATGGAAAACTTCAGATAGAGGAACGTAAATATTTTTCTTCACAAGTAGGAAAACCTCAAAGTTTAAGAGAGAAACTTCATGGAGTTTCTGTCTTCCCCAGAAGAATTCTGTGCAAGGGTTACTTTGGCTTTGTAACTCTGCCTGGTCTAATTAAGACCTGTCTGTCTTAAGTTCACCAACAAAGATCTGTTATTTGTAAAACCCACTTGCTTTTATTTTCTGCACTTATGCAGTTTTCTATTTCTCTGCTTTTAACTTCTCTTAGGAACAATGAGATCCAAATTCTGTATGGATGAAGTATTAAATCTTTATAGAAGCAGATGTTGCATGTGTGCTGACTGCGAGAATTATCAGGTACAAGGCTCTTAAAGAGACTGGCTTGCTTGCCTACAAACATTGTGTGACTTAATAAAATGTCTTTTATATACTATCAGACGTGTGTGTTGGCAGTTGGGCTGTGCTGCATTACATCTGAAAGGCCTGAATAAATCAGAAAGCAAACTGGAGCTGGTATTAAATTTTAGCAGCAAGAACATTTACATTAAAGACAATGTAACTATGAAGAGGGCACTGCACTATCATGTCAAAGAGTATGGTTTTACTCACTGTGATTTACAGAGCTTTTGTTAGGACTATGAGGCCAATTTCTATGCAGAGCTGAATTGATACTACTGACATCAGAGGAGTTCTGCCTGATGTTACCATCACACAATATGTTCCTTAATTAGAAAATACAATACATTATAAAAGTATAGAAATAATGATAGAGTTTCGCATGCTTTCTATTACAAAAATATTCTGTAAAGATATCACAGGAAGTTTTCCATGAATCAAATAGTGTACCAGGAAGGAGAAGGTAATGGAATATATTGAAATGCTGAGTCCACTCATGCTGGAATTACTTCATCATGGAAAAGGATTATTTTATAGCACAGATCCAAATTCTATAGATGCATTTGGAAAACATTCCAGATTACTGAAGTTTCTCTCTTCATGTGAGAAAGGAAAGGTGAGCCAGCATCTTCCTACCATGGCACCATCCAGAGACTCCTCCACTGAAATCGTCTTTTGTTGAAAGAACCTGATATCCGAAGACTACAGGGAAAGGGTTTCTTAAGCGCTGCTTACAAACTGCTTCAGATGTTAATAATTCTTTCATGGCTCTATTGTAGATTTAAAACAGATTTCTTGCAAGCAGTTGCTGGATGACTGTCACAGACAGAACAATTAACTTCAGGAAGCAGAGAGGTTATGGGAAAATCTGGGGACACTTTTGAGTAGTGTTTCACCTGCCCAGGACTCAACTTGAGCATCCAGAAGTTAGATGCTTCAGTCTGAGCCAATTATCATGTGCATCTTTTGTGGTCAATGAAGAGAAAAAAGACAACTTCAGAAAGGGAATTCTTCTGACCTGATGTGTTTCAATTGGGCTGTAAGATGCCCATTTCCCTTTACAGACTATAAAAGAAGGCTACTTCATGTGTTCAGCTATAGTCATTCACAACTAGATGATATGAGTCCCACTTATTTAGACTGGAAGGTTTACTGAATGATTTATGCAACTTAGGTGTCACTTCTTTTTCCTTTTTTTTTTTCCCCTTATCCTATGTGGAGAGCTACTGAGATCTGTGTAACTGTAGTCTTAGTCTAAGAGACAGCTTCTTTAAAACATGTTCCTAAATATTTTACAATGTTCTTAAATGTTTGGAAAATCCAACTCATATGAGATGTAACACTGAAATCCTGCAATTAAGGTTGGATGGGGGTACTCATTTCTTTTTTCTTGCCTCTTGGTTAGTAATGATTCCTGCACACATTAAACAAACATCTCTGACCTCATTGTTCTTATTTGGTCAGGTGGGAAAATTGCAAAACTGCTTTTGAAATTGCTGCAGTTTGTTTCTAGTCACTCTAGAAGAGATGTGCAGCCACTCCAAAAGCAACAATATGTCTTGTGGATCCTATGAAGAGCTGAGAGGCAGATACTGGTCCGATATGCTCTTAAGTTTTAGGGAATTCGTCATATTGATGGAGTGCAGAATTAGATTCAATGCTTCTAAATACAGCTTTGCCATTGACCCTTGCTTGGGACTGGATAAATCTTCTCCATTCTCCCATCACCACAATGGAGAAAGGAAAATATTACTATAGAATTTTTTCCTTACAAGGCTGTTTTGGCAATTTGCTAAATCTTATGGTACACTTCAACATTAATTATTATATAAAAGTGTTAAATAACACCTAGATATAAATTCAGTTATGGCTCATAATAGCTTAGCTGAGAAAAGGATTTCATAGTTTTTCGACTCTTTATCCAATTGCTGCAGTCTTTCATTCTTGTACTTGGAATTAAGGCTTTGAAGTACACAATTGCACAGGATTTATTAAGATGTCTAGATGGATGTTTGAGAGACTTTTTTTTTTTGTTGTTAACAGGCCAGCTAGAGTGTTTAAATTTAGGCATATTCAAAGTCTCTGTCTGTGGGCGAAAAGTAATTATGTGCAAAGAGGTTTTAGAGAAAGGTTCAGCATGCAAAAAAAATATTTTCATACTACTAAACTTTCCCAAGTAGAGGAGACTGATATTTGTGTTACCTCATTTCAAAGGTACTACAAGTTTTCCTGAGCAGCTTGGCATGTGCCTAATAATTACTGTAAAACTGCAGGGAAATCACCCATTCCAGTTTGCTTAGATAAAGTTTCTTTGAACTGCCTTCCAACACTGGACTCCATTCATAGCGCATTTCATTCTAACAGAGTTTCCACTGTCTGCTATAGAGGGGGAGTTTGTGTAAGTTTTATGAAGCACAGCATATGGAATTACACATGCTATTTGTAACAATCAGTGCATAAATTACATACACTTTAGCAAAGACCTTTATCCTCAGTCATAAAATGAGATGTGTATTTTCCACAAGATGATATTTTCAACTGGAGCAGTTTCCTCCTGATTTTTTATCAATATCGATGATGATTTAAAATTTTTTATGAGGCTTATTGCATAGCCATGCTTTACAGTCCAACAGCTTATCAGTTCTTATAATATTCATGTTCAAAAATTGGAAAAATTAAGCAGCCTTCTACTTAAAATCCCAAGTAGATTACTGCAGGTGTCTAGCAGGCACAAAAAAAAGAGATGTTTACCACCTTTTTCATTCCTGGAAGAAAAAAACAGCTAAGACAACCCAGTTCCAGAGTAGCTTTGTGCCAGCAGAAGAATTGCTTTTCTTTATGAAGCTTTCAGTTTTCCCAATGGGACCTGAGAGAGTTTTGAGAGGGATGATGCAGAAGCTGAATACCTGGGTCCATGATAACAACCAATAAGTATTTCTCCTTTATAGTCAACAAAGAAAAAAAATAGGCATCTCTCACTTCCCCTAAAAACTAACTCATTCCTGGAGGTACTGGGGAATGGAGTCGGTCAAATAGCAAAAGTGTTTGTTTTTGATATGTCGTATACTTCCAACTGCTGTTGGCTGCTTTTCTGTATGGTAGATTTCTGAAACCCTAAATGAGCAAAATCCATTCTTCACAGAGAAAAACAAAGTTCCCACAAGAGTTGGATATATAGTGCAAAGTGAATTTTCACTCCCTGTAACATTCCTTTATTCCATGTGGCTTTTCACGTGATAGAGCAGAAGAAAATAAAAGTTCTTTATCTAGCTTATCTTTGTAGACATAACTATTTGCACATTCAGAAGTTGGTTTGGTTGAAAAAACACAAGCAACTTCTTTATCACTAATATTATTTTTTTAGAAAACTTGTATCTGTGTACATACAGGAATTACCTTTGTAACATTTCCTGGATAACTTCCCCAAATGGAAATTACTGTTTCATGTCTCATCTCTGAAGTCTTTGTGTCTTATCACTCTGGGTCAGTGCATCTACAATCTGATCCCAAGTGGTTCTCAAACTATGAGGAGCTCAAGCATGCTCAAGCAGTATGGGATATTTCAAAAATTTTACCTGATAAAGCTGAAATATGTGTTGGCATGAGGCATAGCTCTCTTCCAGATGTCATGTTCTTGTGGAAAAGGATAAAAATACTAGTTTTTCATATTATAGAATCATAGAATTATTTAGTTTGGAAAAGACCATTAAGACCATCAAGTCCAACTGCAAACCTAACCCTGCCAAGTCCACCACTAAACCATGTCTCTAAGCGCCTCATCCCCACGTCTTTTAAATACCTACAGGGATGGTGACTCAACCACCTCCCTGGGCAGCCTGTTCTAATGTCTGACAACTCTTTCAGTGAAGAAGTTTTTTCTAATAACCAATCTAAACATCCCCTGGCACAACCTGAGGCCATTTCTGCTCGTCCTATCACTTGTCACTTGGGAGAAGAGACCAACACCCACCTTTCTGCAACCTCCTTTCAGGTAGTTGCAAAGAGCAGTAAGGTCTCTCCTCCGCCTCCTCTTCTCCAGACTGAACAACCCCAGTTCCCTCAGCTGCTCCTCATAAGACTTGTGCTCTAGAACCTTCACCAGCTTCCTTTCTCTTTGGACATGCTCCAGCACCTCGTTGTCTTTCTTGTAGTGAGGAGTCCAAAACTGAACACAGTATTTGAGGTGCGGCCTCACCAGCACCGAGTACAAAGGAACAATCACTTCTCTACTCCTGCTGGCCCCACTGTTTCTGATACAGGCCAGGATGTTGTTGGCCTTCTTGGCCACCTGGGCACACTGCTGGCCTATATTCAGCCAGCTGTCGACCAACACCCCCAGGTCCTTTTCTGCGGGGCAGCTTTCCAGCCACTCATCCCCAAGCCTGTAGCGTTGAATGGGGTTATTGTGACCAAAGTGCAGGACCCGGCACTTGGCCTTGTTGAATCTCATACAGTTGGCCTCGGCCCATCAATCTGGCCTGTCCAGATCCCTCTGCAGAGCCTTCCTACCCTCAAGCAGATCAATACTCCTGCCCAACTTGGTGTCATCTGGAAACTTGCTGAGGGTGCACTCGATGCCCTCATCCAGATATTTTATAAAGATATTAAACAGAACTGGCTCCAATACTGAGCCCTGGGGAACACCACTTGTGACCAACCGCCAACTGGATTTAACTCCATTTACCACAGCTCTTTGGGCCTGGCCATCCAGCCAGTTTTTTACCCAGCGAAGAGTGCGCCCATCCAAGGTATAAGCAGCCAGTTTCTCCAGGAGAATGCTGTGGGAAACGATGTCAAAGGCTTTACTGAAGTCTAAGTAAACAACATCCACAGCCTTTCCCTTATCCACTAAGTGGGTTATCTTGTCATAGAAGGAGATCAGGTTAGTCAGGCAGGACCCTCCTTTCATAAACCCATGCTGAATGGGCCTGATCGCCTGGTTGTCCTGTATGTGCCGTGTGATGGCACTCAAGATGATCTGCTCCATAACCTTCCCCAGCACTGAGGTCAGACTTGACAGGTCTGTAGTTCACTGGATCCTCCCTCCTGAGGTCAGACTTGACAGGTCTGTAGTTCACTGGATCCTCCCTCCGGCCCTTCTTGTAGATGGGTGTCACATTTGCTAATCTCCAGTCAACTGGGATCTGTGACGGTGTGCCCCACCCTGAACCCCGACCTGACCTTTTCCTGTAACCCTGCTCAAGCACTAACCACCAATGGCAGTTGTGATGAATGTGTCTGGTCATGATGGATGCATTCGGCTCAGAGTGGATTTGGGGGAGACAGATAACAACACTGGCTCAGAGTGGATTTGGGGGAGACAGATAACAACACAATAGCCAAGAGCTAATTTATGGAAATGCATCCACCTGACCACAGTGCTGGTCAATGTCAAGCTCAAGCCAAACTTGGAAGAAACTAAAATCTCCAGTCGGTATGCAAATATGACTATGAGTCAATCATCTTAGCCCCATAAATAACGAGTAGCCCAAGAGCCCTTTGAGCTCTCCTGCATGGCAGTGGGCTGCACGCCAGGATCTCCCCTTGAGTAGGGATGCCTCTCAAGGTTACTCCTTGAGGCTGAGAGATTCCTTGCCACAACAGATTCTCGGTAAGTGGCTAATAGCATGCTGAAACTTTGAAACCTTAGCTAAGCGATATAAGGATTGATTGCGCTTGTACAAACCTTTAGACATAAACCATTGATCAAGTCTGGGACTAAGTCTGGACCCAGCCACACCTAGACTCCTCTCTGAGAAGGAGATTAGAACACAAGGGGGTCCCCTCTGAACCTCACAACTCAATGGGAGGGTCTCCCTGTCAGTTTCGTCTGACCCTGTCCTCTATGCAGTAAATAATCAAGTGCACCTTGCCATCAAATCTTATTAAACCACTGTCACACTTAATATCAAACTTTGTTCACTCACTGTTTTATAGCAATAAAATATATTATTGCTTCACTCTTACAAGTGACCTGTGCTCTCACTCTATCTGCGACAGGACCTCCCCGGTTAGTCAGGACTGCTGATAAATGGTTGACAGTGGCTTGGTGAGCGCTTCTGCCAGCAATCATAGGTGAACCCATTACTGTTATGAAAAAAATTACTCAAGTACTTTGAGAAAAAGGTGACAAACATTACCATGAGGTGCAGGGCTGGTAAGTGAGCACCAGTAAAGGAGTATGCAACAATAACTTATCACAGAGATAACCAGAGAGATAAGTAAAATTAGATAAAAACATAAGAAAGGAGAGAATTTATTTAATGGTAAGTGAGCATAATAAGTAAACAAAACAGGGTGAGAATAAAAAAAATGACAGAATATCCTATGCCTCAAACATATATTGTTTTGGTATATGTTACTCAATTTTCACAGAATCACAGAATCATTAAGGTTGGAAAAGACCTGTAAGATCATCAAGTCCAACCATCAACCCAACACCACCATGCCCACTAAACCACGTCCAGCAATGCCACGTCTACACGTTTTTTGAACACCACCAGTGATGGCGACTCCACCACCCTGGAGCAACTTGAGGACATTTCCTCTTGTCCTATCACTTGTCACTTGGGAGAAGAGACCAACACCCACCTCTCTGCAACCTCCTTTCAGGTAGTTGTAGAGAGCGATGAGGTCTCCCCTCAGCCTCCTCTTCTCCAGACTGAACAACCCCAGTTCCCTCAGCCGCTCCTCATAAGACTTGTGCTCCAGACCCCTCACCAGCTTCGTCGCCCTTCTCTGGACACACTCCAGCACCTCAATGTCCTTCTTGTAGTGAGGGGCCCAAAACTGAACACAGCATTCGAGGTGCGGCCTCACCAGCGCCGAGTACAGGGGCATGATCACCTCCCTACTCCTGCTGGCCACACTGTTTCTGATACAGGCCAGGATGGTGTTGGCCTTCTTGGCCACCTGGGCACACTGCTGGCTCATATTCAGCCGGCTGTCGATCAACACCCCCAGGTCCTTTTCTGCCAGGCAGCTTTCCAGCCACTCTTCCCCAAGCCTGTAGCATTGCATGGGGTTGTTGTGACCCAAGTGCAGGACCCGGCACTTGGCCTTGTTGAACCTCATCCAATTGGCCTGGGCCCATCGATCCAGCCTGTCCAGATCCCTGTGCAGAGCCTTCCTACCCTCAAGCAGATCAACACTCCCACCCAACTTGGTGTTGTCTGCAAACTTGCTGAGGGTGCACTCAATCCCCTCGTCCAGATCATCGATAAATATATTAAACAAGACCTGTCCCAAAACTGAGCCCTGGGGGACACCATTTTGATTCAATTTACAAAGGTTTTCCGGAGATTTCAAACTAGACCAACCTTACATATTTTAAAGAGTTTGTGTGCATTGCTAAGGACACTATGGCACTCTATGTCATTCTAAATGCTATGAGAAAAGTGCTTTCTCCTGGGTTTGGAAGATTATGATTGATGACAAATTTCCACTTTCAACTGTGAAATGATTTAGTTTTTTCATGAAGCTTCCTGAGGTTTTGAAAACTAACATGAAAAGTAAGAATCAATTACAATTAGTAAGTTTTGTTTGCCTGATTTCATTGCTATGAAATTTGTATATTTCTTTAGCTAGGATTAAACCCAGAAGGGGGAGACGGTAGGCCAGATCTGAAAAACTTTGAAAATTCCAAGTTTGTTAATTGGTCATTAAAAAAATAATCCATTAATGTAATGGACTTGATGAATGCAGAAACACACCATACTTTTCTCAGACTTGAAGCTGAAACCATTGTTGAAACTGTCACCATCACCCTTGTTAGTGTGTGGATACTCCATTCTTTGCTTTCCTTATACAGTTAAGCCAGAGTTGAGCTCAGTCAGTTAATGTTATTGTAAACTGGGGATAGCTTGAACTTTAGGACATTAAAAATAGGGCATATGGCTTTTAGAAACACTAGATGCTTTATTATTCATTCTCTTCTTTAATATTTTAGTAAAGATTTTAAGCTGACTCTTAGATTTAAGATTTCTTACAGATATCAGATTGCAAGCGCAGTGGAAAGCAAAACAGTTATTGGGTGTTATCCATTAAGAAGAATTCAATGGCAACTGTTAACAATCTGTAACACCAGGGTAGTTGTGGGTTTTTCTCTATGTCATAAAAGACCCTCAAAGTTACCATAAAGTTTCATTCACTTTCAGTGTGATAGGTTACACATGTGATGGTTTATTTTACAAGCAAAATCTGCATGTAAGCTGTAAAGTGCCTGAATGCTTGGATTACAAAATGGAAAAATAAACAACTGCAATTAAGGGATCAAACATTCCAATATTGCTCCTATTATATCATGTGACTTTATTTTCCTAAAAGTACTTCAGAGAAATATCCAGCCAAATTAAGAACTTTAATCTCTTCTGAGATGATCGATGATACGTGGATATTCTAGTCAGAAAAAGCAGCATTAACCTATTGACTATATAAAGCATTTTCTGGGAAATCTTTCCTGAGTTGCTTGTAAGCTTCAAACGTAAGTTCAATATTGAAATCACCTGTCCAGTTTAATTATTCATTATTTCTTTTTCTAAAGGAAATTAAAAATCTTTCATAGTTCTCTTCATCTGAATGTATATTGTATGCATTGAATTTCAGCCTAAGAGATCTATTACAAATTAGAGTAGGTATATTTTTGAAGCTTTTGTAGGTTTTGAAAGCACCTATGAGATTAGGGACCATAGAGATAACATTCTTCTTAAGTTTATACTACATTGTACACTGATTGTGAAGTTCATGCAGATCTTGTTAGTGTTGCTATTTTCAACATTAAAAATGTTTGATTATGCCATGAAGCAGTATTTTTTGTACAGTGGTATTGCAAAGAAGTCTACAAAAGCTGCTTCCAACTGTTTGATTTGTAAATCAAACTCTAATTCTGAATGCGGATACCTGATGAAAGTTAACTAACCAAAGTCTGCAGTACTGGAACAACTGGAATCTATCAGTGATGTATTCAAGTACACATCATATTTTTACTAGTTATTAACACCCTACTTCCTTAGAGATTTAATTTTTTTAAGTGCTTTGTGAATGTTAATTTTGGAATGTTACATTTTCAGAAATGTAATAGATTATTCCACTTTATATTGATATGTTTTAAAAAATTCTACTGCACAAATTGTTTTTTCACAAATCCCTGCTAGGCTGTGTAAGTTTTTCCCAAATGATGTATTTATTTTTTTTTGTCTGACCTGCGAAGGGCCCTTATTTTATATATTTTATAGTTATTAATCAAAGAATGGAATATCAAGCTTTAGTAAAAAAAGAAATTTGGTATTTTGCACTACATTTGCCTATTTAATTAAAGCAACCCACTGAGATGCAGGAATGCATAAAAATTAAAGACACAAAATGAGAAGGAATACCATACATACAAAAAGAACAAAATTACATGCTATTCTTCCCCTGCTTTGCTATCTACGTAGCAAGGCAAAATTATCCATCTTTTCCCAAAAGCGCAGTATCTTTAATGACCGCAGTGGTTGGATGCAGAATCTTGCAGATCATCAACAGAAAACTTTGTCTGCCTCAGTACCCAAAATACCCGTCCAAGAAAAAGCTTCATACTGATTTTGAGGAAATAGTGCCACCTACTGAGCCAGCATCTTCCGTTTCTACAGCCCTTGAAGAGAGTTCCCATAAATACAGATTTAATCCAGCGTTGTGCACCTGAAAAATCTTCCACTTCATAAACTTTGAAGGTTCCTGACTAGGGCTTTTTTCATTAAGTTTATTCTACCAGCTCTTAAATTAAAGGGTAAACTTCTTGGATGTAGCCCATATCTACTAATGGATTTGTGCACTCTAGCACGTGAGGTTCAGAGCTTATATATTACAAATGCTGTTGGAATATAAATAATGAAGAACATGGCTCCAGGCTCTTAGATAAGGAAGCGACTCCACTCTTTCCAGCTGAATTTTATTGGCAAACCTCAAGATTTTCACAAATAAGTAAGCTAGGAGATTTGTTACAGCTTCAGTTAAAATCAAATGTATCCTATGCGTAACAATGATATTTAGGTCAATGCAATGTTTAAGTTGTTTTCTTACTAGGCTCCCAAGAGACAACAGATGATCCAAGTAAAACAGAAATACAGAAGGTTTGTCTCATTTTAGAATATTTTATTTCAAAGCCTTTATTATGTTCCTTGAAGTCATAAAATGACCTATGTCTTTGTTATAAGTTCCGTTAGGAAGCCTATAAATCAATAAAAAGGCATCCAAAGTAAATGGACTAGAAAATAAACATTGTGCTTAAGATGGACCTTTTTATCAAAACAATCCACAGCCAATTCAGGGCAAGCTATGTCATGGCAAAGAGAATCAGTCTATTCTTCAGTTATCCCATCAATTTAGGAGAAAGACAAAGACCCAGCGTGAATGCAGCTGTGGGGTTTGGCATCCTTAAAAAATTGTGGAGGCATCAGTAGTTAAGGTTACATTTCGATTTACACAGGAAGGAGGGCTGAAATCCTCCCTTTACATTTTAGTGACTGAATTTGGTCTCCAAAATCATCATAAGAACTCTTACTAGAACAATTTTTAAGAACTCTTTAATGAAATCTTTAGTAACAAATCTTATAGAGGAACATATTTCAATGGTCTCACTTTTCATTCTTCTCATAACCCTTTAAGTTTCTGGTAAGAGTACAGTATTTTTCCATTAGCCTTTCTATTCCATTTGCAGAAGGGAAAATTGAGAATAATTCTAATGAAGTTAAGACATCTCAGTGTGTGAAAACCTGGGATTACTGGGCCGAAACACTCTCGACCTTCAATCTATCTTTCAATCATTGTTCTGATATTTTGTTAATCTCTCTATTTCTTAAGGTGTCAAAATGTGTGTCCAATTAAAACACAGCCTGTGATTAATGACTGTGGTATTTGAGTTATAATTTGCTTCAACATTTTCTACAGTTTTTGATGGATGAGGAAAGCCAGTGAGAGAAAACTCCTGGAGAAGATCTGCCTTTATCAGTAAAGAATGAAAATCAGAACTCAGAATGAAGTGGAATGTTCACTCGGTTTTCAAAATTAATTTCCTGAAGGGTAGGAGAAAAAAAAGTCAAAATAGAAAACATTTTTGTGGAATGAAATGTTCAAAAATAATAATTTTGAAATATTGCTTCATTTTGGACCAATTAACCATTAATTTACATCTGTTCACTTTATGGCAGTGCTGAATGGAAACTGGTTCTGTCATTTGCTTTCATAGGGGAGTCTGGTTTTTATGTAGAATATTGGTCTCGGGAGAATAGTTTTGCATTTGACTGAGTGAAACTGTAGATTAAACAAGAGCAGCATCATATTCTAAATTACACTTTGGCACTTTGGATTCTTGCTTGAAAACTTCTGTGGAGCACAGTATTATAGACTGTGCTTGATTTCAGAATGAGCAGGCAATGCATCACTTGGCAAGTAAGCTCCCAAATGGGTAAGATATATCTAGGTTGCATCCATAGGATTTTATATTTTAAAGTAAAATGTACCATTATATTTTGATATACTTTTGTTATCCCTACCCTTCAATTAAGATTAGTCATGGGGCAAATCCAGAGAGCATTTAGAAAAAAAGCAAATCAGAAGATCTGGTTCAGATGAATATTTCCCCTCAGATTTAAGAAAGGGAAACAGAGCAGAATTCAGCTCCCTACTCTAGGACCAGCAGACAGCTTATACTCAACATTTATTGTTCAGTTGAAGCCTATGTTTAAGGATAAATAGAAATAATGCAACTAAGCTGGGGTGATTTATCCTGGAGGAGGCTCAGGGGACACCTTATTGCTGTCTACAACTACCTGAAAGGAGGTTGCAGAGAGGTGGGTGATGGTCTCTTCTCCCAAGTGACAAGTGACAGGACAAGAGGAAATAGCCTCAAGTTGCGCCAGGGGAGGTTTAGATTGGATATTAGGAAAAACTTTCCCTTGAACTGAAAGGGTTATCAAACACTGGAACAGGCTGCCCAGGGAGGTGGTCGAGTCACCATCCCTGGAGGTATTTAAAAGATGTATAGACGTGGTGCTTAGGGACATGGTTTAGTGGTGGACTTAGCAGGGTTAGGTTTACGGCTGGACTTGATGATCTTAAAGGTCTTTTCCAACCTAAATGATTCTATGATTCTAAAGCCTTTACTTTAAAATGAGTGTGCACTTACATGCCTTGTTAGGACAGGAACACTCCAGAAGTTTAGGCTGGTTTTGTAGATGGATTAGAGGAAAAATGGACATATAATGGTTATGGTGAAGCTATAGAAAAAGCAACTCTGCATATTGCACATGAAAAAGTCAGTTAATGGCCCTGGAAAATCCATGCCTGACAGCAAAGCCATTGAGATCAATGAAAAAACATGTAGAATTTAAAGGTAGTCTGCCAGCAAAACATTAAAGTAGCTCCAGGCATATTAATGCACTAATTCAAATAACAAAATCTCTTACATTCTCCATGCACATAAAATCATCTGCAAAGAGTTTATACATTAAAATGACAGATGACTGTGTATTGAGATTCAACCAAAAGGATATTTAGGAAAAGCAGGAATTGCATTCTGTATGTGAAAATCTGTAAGAGTGTTTTTGTTCAGATGGAATGTAATAACTTTCTGTCTAACCTATCCTGTGTTTGGGAGACAATATATTGCCTTTTAGGGAAGAGGGTTTGAAGAGAATAGATCTCTCCCTCATCTAACTGCTGTGATAATGTCCTTTTAATTCAACACAGTAAAAAACACACATGCACGTATACAAGCACACTTACTCATATGCATTAAAAACAGAAAAAATTTACATATTTCTCCCTAGAGCCTAAGCTGCAGCATTATTTCAAAATGTTCATTATGTGATAGACACTATAAACTTTGGGGAATGTAAAAAGATTAAAACCAGGGAAAGATACTTTTAAAAAGCAATGCAGGAACATGAAGGTGTTGTACAAAGGAAATAAAATATTGAGTATAGGGACAGATAGCTTTCAGGCCTTCTGAGTTTGAATCTGAGAATAATGATTATCTGTTCAGTGCACAGAGATTTGTTTCAAAACTCTCTCAAGACCATGAGAAATGTCATCACCAATATAAGAAGATGTATTTTTCTTTCTTCTCTAACACACATGTATTGCCGAATGTATTACAAAAAACATCTTCATCAAAATCTTTTCCTGCACATACTTTTCTTCTTGTCATTTTGCATCTTTCTACCAGTTCCCTTGTCTATCATATACACAAAGCATCACCAAGATATTTCCCTTTACTATTAAGGTAATTTTCCTCCTGAATTCAGCAGTAGTGCTTAGAAGATGTATTAGGAAAAATATTATGAACATTTTATTCATAAAATGGAATGGAATGGAATAGAAAAGAGAAAAGAAAAGAAAAGAAAAGAAAAGAAAAGAAAAGAAAAGAAAAGAAAAGAAAAGAAAAGAAAAGAAAAGAAAAGAAAAGAAAAGAAAAGAAAAGAAAAGAAAAGAAAAGAAAAGAAAAGAAAAGAAAAGAAAAGAAAAGAAAAGAGAAAAGAAAAGAAAGGAAAAGAAAAGGGAAGAGAAAAGAAAAAAGAAAACTGATCCTGCTTTTCTTAATTAATATGTAAGATAAAACCCAGTATCACTATTCAACTGAGTGAGGACTAAAACTTTCCATCAGAATTAGAATTTTTAA
The DNA here is from genome assembly GCF_030936135.1 of Gavia stellata. Taxonomy (NCBI): domain Eukaryota; kingdom Metazoa; phylum Chordata; class Aves; order Gaviiformes; family Gaviidae; genus Gavia; species Gavia stellata. The sequence continues at coordinate 11,970,265 of NC_082597.1, read as the reverse complement.
AAAGGACAATCTAGAAAGTCTTGTCTAAGCGGGGAAAAACAATAAATATGAGTGTTAACTATGCTAGTATGAGCACTGTCTAGCTTGTGTTCCTCTAATACCCTCACTTGACATTGAAGACAGGAGTCTATTATGTGCCAAAATAGAGTAGATTTTATTACAGGCTTTACAAAAAAGTCAAGAAGTGTTTAAGAAGTGAGGATTTTGATAGACACAAGTAAAAAACAATTCATCATGAGACAGTCATATCCATTAGAAATGGATGGCCCTGGTGTCATTTTTCAGATGCCACTGGCCTGGCAAGGGAACAGTACCCTGCAGACTCCTACAGCTCATTCCCAGAAATGTATTCTTAAGAAGTTCTCATTCTTTTGGGATAATTTAGCATGGCTACAGTTTATGAAATTTCTCATACTTATCAAATCCTCATAAAACTATAATGATAGAGTTTACAGTTTGTAACTAAAAGAAAACCCACACAAAAATTTTAAAGCTACTGGTTTTTATCATAGTATATTTAGACTGGTTTAAGTCAAGCTTTTTCCCAGCTCTGGTTGTGACCAGCAATGTGGGTAGTCTGTTCAAAGGAGGCACTTTATTTTTACTTGATCAGAGGGAAGATGAAAAATAATGATCTACTCTAGGATTTCTAAAGTTAAATTATGTTGACAGTATTTGGTAAACCACATTATACAAATCTTTATTTCCACTGTGATTGCATGAGTAAAAGTCTGGGTTCTAGTGGACACATTTGCATGTCTTTTTTCAATTTCAGTTTCTACGTTTATTGTCTAGTAACTTCTGTTTCTAAACATTTTTTTGTAAAATTTTCACCTCTCCCCAAGAAAGACAAAAGGACCATTAAAATAGTTACAGGAAAAGGACTGGAATTTCATAGAAAAACAATAAAACCTGAGAAATTCAGTGCAGAAGGAGAACTGAAATGCTGCCATTATGTGATGATCTTTACCCCATCTATACACTATAAATCTCCTGCTCTACTTAATATAAAGGGTCACAGTACAAATAAATTGGGATTCACTGTAGATCTACACAGGTCACAACTGCAGCAATTTCTATCAGCTAAGAATTAGTCCAATATAAACATTTTTTAAGGCATGAAAGGAGTTCTATTTTTCAATACAATAGCAAAGATGAAATTTAATAGGACAGAAATTTCCTTCCTTCTGCCATGCACTCTTAACTCCCACTCACAAGTAGTGTTGCTTCATGCCAGAGGAGTGCTCCTTTTCAGACCTATGGCATGTTCCATTTCCTACTGGACCCTGTTGGATTCGATGGGAGTTAGGTCAATCTTAAAATGGGTTTGGAACAGACAGCAAAGAGCATAGATCAGCTCTTTATGAACAAGTTTCATTGTAGTCTGGCACTTCTGAGCTAACACTTCTCCCCCCGCCTTCTCTCCGAGAGTCCAATGGCAAGTTGACCATCTGTCTGTAAAGGAGAAAGCTTTGATATGTATGAACAGCTCAGCTTTTACTCAGCTTGGAAGCATTCTGCACATTAGTGTGAAATGCTCTTAGAAAACCTACCATGACAGTTTTATGAATGGAGTCCATTGTAAATTTAAACTTTGAAATAGAATTTATGGACTATGCTTAATGCTTAAAAAGGCAGTCAGCTGGGGCAGGTATCTTGGAAAGTACGGTTCATGAATATTGAGCCCCAAAGTGAGCCAACTCTTGCTTTGCACTTCAGAGAATAATTTCTTCATTTGAAGGGATTTGTTCTCTTCCATAGTGCTGATAAAATAAAGTAAGGAGAAAAAAAAAAGGGGAAAAAAAAGGAAGAAAAGAAACCAAGCCATTATAAACTACAAATAACATACTTATGCATCAAAATATGCACAAGGAATTAAAGCAACAACAATAAAAATCAGAAAAAACATTACTTTCTTACGTCTAGAGCAACTTTTAGAGTTCATTCTGTTCTTATTTTCTCGGAAGCTTAAAGAACTAGAAGTTTGTGTTGAACTATACATGATACTGCCATGCAACAGGCATTACTTTGTCCTGACAGTGAAAAAGAATCTGGGGATGAGGATTTCCTGTCTTCATGGTTCAGCTGGAGATTTGCGGACTCTCTGACACCGTTTGTGGCTAGGCTTTCCTTTGGACTTTTAGGCTTATTAACCTCATCCACCAAAAATTTAATTCTAGAAACTAATCTTATTGACAGCAGATGTTAATGGCATCTTGCAGCTTTTTTATGCCTTAACTACTCCTTCTCTGCCTTCTTTAGTTGTCTGATCCAAGAGCTTTCCTCTTTTGACTACAGATTTTTCAACTGAGCTTCACACTTTCTTAACTCTTCTCTCCTTCATCCCTGAACCTTTTCATACTTTTCAACTTCCCTTCCATTTCTTTCCATCTGGCAAAATAATCCCCTTCCTCCACTCAGCCACTACACAGCAACCCATCAAACCATTGTGTAATTGGCTATCCCCACTGTATCCTTTCTGTGTGGGTGTTTTGCCTATTTTTGCTGTTATGTGACTTGTGGTTTAGATTTTGAACACTAACTGACACAGACTAGCTAAGAAAGGTGGTTTGGCAGAGTCAAGAGAACTAGTTTTGATTAGCAGCTCTGGATTACAGAAATATTTTTTATACAGTCTTTGATCTAAGTCTTTGATATGATTTATGCTGTGTTTATAGTAAAATAGTGGCATATCTACAGAGTACAATGCATACCTGCAAGAGGTGACTAAAATATCTCTGAGTTAGGTAGCTTCATTTTCTCTCATTCTCTGGGAATACTTTTTTTCCCAAACTATTTCGCTTTGCTGCTTCTCATCTAACACATCCATTCTGGGACCTGGAACAGGTCAGCTTCTGCTGCATGAACAAATCTAGCACAGAGCCATCCTCCCAGGGACATTTCTGGGATATCATGAAGGAAAGAAAATTTTGTATTTGTGCTCCAATTTACTCTGAATCTGCTCTATTGTTACACTAACTCCAGAAAATGTTTTTATGTTCCAGATTATTTTAGTCTAGAGGAGACATCACTGTTTAAATAAATATTTCCTGTATTTTCTCTAGTTAAGTACTTTTACAATACACTGGGATTACTTAATACTTCTTATATCAGAAACTTTCACATTCCTCAAGCTATCATATTGCTTTCATCTCAGCTTTTCCCTCAGCTGCACATATTGCATTACCTTGATATCCTTTCATACTTCATTATGTATATAGACCTAGATTGTCTTTCTAAAGATGTTCTCTCAATTATCTTTAACTTTATACTGAAATGCTTTAATCTCAAACTCTAATATCACTATTAGAAGCAGTAGTTTGAAGAAAGTAGAGAAAAGTGTTTATTAAAAGTGTCAATTATTTCCCATATAAACCCAAGTTGTTGAAAGGAAACTAATTCTTTCAACTACGTGAAAAAAAAAGAACACTTGTCTTTTACTTTGTCTTTAATGTTCAGCAAATAATATATTGAAAAAACATAATAAAAGAAACAAAGAAAATTTCTTTTCCTTTCATGTGTAGAGGAATGCCTTGTCTATTCTCCTAGTGGTGAGGTGGAGGGAATTGATAACAATGAAGGCTGATACAGCATAAAACCCTGAATTTTGCTTCTACTTAAATAGTTTCTTTCTACCATCAACAATAAAGGGATCAGAACCAGGCCATGAATGATCAGCATCAGTCCCAAAGTGAATGTGCATCTTAGTGTCCTCTGGTATGAGATTCTGGAACATTTTCAGGATCTGGCAGTACGGTAACTAGATGTGCCACTTAGTAAATGAAATTAGTAACTTAATTCTGCCATAGTGCCAAAGAAACCAGTGAAGTTAAATCAATGCTGAATTTAAACCATTTCCTCAAAACAGAAACATGATTTGATTGAAACATTGGCCTTAAGCAAGTTTTTTTGTGAGTGACTTCAGTGTAGGATTTCTTTCACTGTTAACTCTTCATCATCTAGAAAAAAAGCCTAAGAAATTCAGAACAATTTTATAGAATGTACAAGTAACATAGTTATGACCACTGCTTTCTTTTCCTAAATATATATACTTCATTTTATTCCTTTTTCTTTTTTGGTAGTCCCAAACATCAGAAATAGTAAATTCTTTGCATAGGAATCTTAAAGTTACCAGCCGTTGTCATTTGTTGAAAATGAGACTGAATCAAGGTAAGCAGCACCCTGACCTTCAAAGTACTGATCCACACAAAGCATCCTATATTTTAAAATCCAATAAGAAATATTATTGGGAAATGAGCTTCCACAATTGCCCTTCAGTTATAGCTGCTCCTTATTTCCTTTTTATTTCCTGTTTTGAAAAGAGGCTTTCAGAACCATGACATGCTGCTTGCTCCCTGGGTGAAGCTTTCTCTAATAAACTCATGTATATTTTTTTGCACAAATTCATTTTGTGGTTTAGATAAATTTATGTCTTTCTCTGAAGCCACTACCGTACAGGTAAGGATCACCTTTAACTTACTGAGGGAATAAGAAATTGTGGATTTCCTTTTTTTTTTTTTTCAATTTTAGACATTGTCCTCAAAGCTTGAAAGAAATTGTGAAAACAGGTTTTGAATGTAAAGTTAAGTTTCTCTCCGGAAAGCACATGAGCAGTTAATTTATCATTCTGTTTGAATTTATCTGACCACTGGACAAGCTAGGAAGCACTCAAAAGAAAAAAAAATAATCTTACTTAGGTAATTCATTCATGCTGAGATCTGAAAATATTTTCATGATTTTTGTAGCAAGAATAAAGCAAGATACAAATGAAACTTAAAAAGGTGTGGTTCAATCAAACACACAGTACAGCTTCTGGAGAGAACATTGCCTGTGATTTCCACGGCTCCTGAGCTGGTTATATCTTGAACTTGAATTGGGCTCAGAAGCAGAACAGTGTGCAATAAGATAACTTATGATTCATAAGCCGTTCAACTGTAGGAAAATATTCTTAAATTCCTGTGTGTCACCTTCTCATCAGATTGTCTTTGCCTTCTAACAAAATTAGGTGCAGCAAGGCAACAAGGTCAATTAGACTAGAACAATCTTTCTTGTAACTTTTTCAAAAGTTTATTTGAAAAGGCAAATAAATTTATTCTAACATTTCTCAAGTCATTCAAGCTAGGAAATCAGTACCAAAAATGCAAATGATTATGCTCTTAATTTGGTTTCATCTAATGAAATGGGGTTAACCCTTCATACTCCTTCTTTGCAGTAGAGTAGTATTTTTCAACCCCACTCAGATATTGGCATGACTTGGAATTTCAATTACTCCTTTTACTTTAATCATCAGCAATATAATCTGATGCCTCAATCGCCCACTGCCTTATTCTACTGGAAATGTTTGTGTATTTCTTGATTGTTGTAAGTGATGAGACCACACAGAAAGTGAAAGCAGACTAAGGACACATTACAGAAAAAGAAAGAAAAAAAAAGAAAACCAGAAAATATAACCCTATCCCATATGTTTATCATGTGGTTTGGGCTGAACAGTGCACAATGTGGCTCTATCTTGTAAATTGAGTCTATCTTAAGTTGGTAAATGCTATAACTCTGAACATGAAAAGACTGGTGGCAGCAATCCGGTTTCAACTATTTCCATTCAGATCCTTAGCCAACTGTGTGTGCTTTGGATTTTGAGCTGGGAATCTTAAACCTTTGCAGTAGATTCCCAACACTTTCTGGTTTCAGCCAGTCTGAAAACAGCGTCTGAGAATTTAACTTACAGATGTGTTCATTGATCAGCTCAACCACCAGTATTTAAAGATCTGTGAACTCTGCAGAAGTATGGCATCCCTAAAGTTTTCTTTCCCAGTCCCTGCAAAAGCAGTATTTAAGCAAGCAGCAACTGTCATTTGCAATGTAAACCAATAACCAACCAATAGGTAGGCTAAAATCCTAGACTTATTAAATGATGATTAGACAAGCCTTGAGAAAATACTCTCCTGTTTGGCTTTGTTTCTTTTTTCTTTTCATTTTTTTTCCCTTCTGAATGAGGTTGACATTTTTGACATTTGCAGTGATATTAGTAGACCTCAGATCTTCCTGATATTCCAGAAAATATTGTTCACTCATGCTTCCAGATTGCCCCTCTTTGTGGTTACCTGGGTCACATGTGTTTGTTTGCACTCTTCTTCACCTTGTCTACCTGCTGTGATCCATCTGCACAACAAATTTATATAATTTTCAATTGGTAAGTACAGCTGGCTCTGTGGAAGGTCTGAACTCGCTTGGTGAATTTCATCTATAAGCGTTACTTAAATATAAAAAGTTTTGTTTCTGACAATACCCTATAATATTTTTCAAATTACAGAAGGAAAGTGGGAATGTTTAAATATTGCCAGGCAAGGGGAGAAATGCTTTGGAGAGATCAATAACAGGCACACTTGAGCTGATAATTCAAAATACAGTTTTTAAAATGTTGTAGTACTACATTGCAGGTCAGGAATGCATATCAAAATAAATCAAAGATGTGCTTTCATCTTGCCACTACCATGTGGTGACACCTCATCTTTAAAGCTCCCAAGAGCCTTTCAGACACTCTATTTTCTTTTCTAAGGAATGGAGATAAATTGACCTTTACAGGTGTCTAAAAAAGCTAAGAACCTTGCAATGGTGGCTCAAGATAATGCTTTGAATAAACTATTTTTATTTCCTATTGTGCCCTTAAATAAAAGGGCAAAATGTTATGGGTATTGTTTAAAAGTATGAATCAGACCCTTAAATATAAATGAAAAAAGAAAGGGTTTTGGTGTTGTTTTCTTTCATTTATTTGCTTGCCCAACCAAACCTCTATACACTTTGGAAACTCTTCTGAGAAAATTTGTTAAAACTCCCATTCTCAAGCCAGAAGTTAGATTTACACAAGTGTGTGGAACAACCTCTTCAGGGAATGGCATGAATTTGCCACAGCCTTATATTTACCTTGTGAAAAGAAACCTCACTTCCTTTCCCTTCCTACAGCAGAGTTATACTGACTTACACAGCTATGGATCAAAACAATCCCTTTCTTTTTATCTAAGCAAATCTAGCACATGACAGCCAGATATAAAATTGGAATTAAATCTTCTGCCTGGCTGACTGGTTACTGGTTATCTTCATCAAGCTCTTGGCTTCTGACTGCTCTCATTCTTTTCCTAAATGTCTCAGTTAAAACTATTTCACCTTGTTTTTCTTCTGACCATTCCAGTGTTGAATTCTACTCAGATTCCTCTCTGCACTGAAGTCTCCACATACAGGTCACACACAGCCGATAGAAGGAGAAAGGTAAGCACATAGTATGTGGGAAGCCCAAAGGCAGCTTTTCCCTCCTCACAAAAAAGTCAGCAACAACAACCTCCTCCACCCCTGAGATCCAGTAAGCAGAAGCTTGTTTCTAAATTGATGATAGCCTGATTTTTTCTCTTGCCTCTACAGCTCCTGTGGCAGCAGAGCTGAAGCTGAGACAACCCATCTTTTTTTTCCTTTCTTGTTTTGCTGGCTTGTTTTCCGGATCCAACAAGTCTGTAGCTAGAACTGCCTTGGCTCAGCACCCAGCCACACAAGTGCTGGTGCTGGCACAAGGGGGGCAGATGGGGTAATTTCCCTTTGGTTGACTTTGATTAGCTTAAGCCAGTTGTGACGCTGAAGCCCTGGGAACAGTACTGATATGATACTGCACTCAAGATGAATTCCCCCTGGTTTGCACGCTAGTACAGAGAGTTCTGACTTTTGAGGTATTCCTCCAGGACATCGGGTCTCCTTGAGCTCCTCCCTCCTACTGCCAATGCTGCCAACGTGCAGCCAACACGGCAATGCAGCTGCTTTTGCCTTACCCAGCTCTGGCTGGTGCCAGTATGCAATTTATCTGTTCTAATACTGACAGACACATTGTGCCTACAGAAAAAAGAAAAAAAATAATACTGGTTTGGTATGCATAGCATAGACAGGATAGTATAACTGATTTGAGTATTCCTTATTCCTAGCTATCAGTCACTTTGAGACAATAAAATCTCAAAAAGTATGTTGGTTTGAAAGAAAATCATTGGAAGCTCTGACTGGAAGGCTACAGATATACATGACAGAAAATAAGGTGCTAAGAGAGGATGGGGTTTTACAGTTATTTTAGGTCCCTAGAAAATTCATTTGTCCAGAGAAAATCTAGAAGAATGCGGGAGAAAGAGACTGATTCTATCTAAACCCATCACAATAAACTATTTTAGAAACTCTGCTCTCATGCTAGCTTACAAGAAAATTTATCCCAAATAAGATTTTGAAAACTTATGCCTCAATCCAGAAGACACAGATTGTTCAAACAGAAATTATTTAAAAATCCTGCTTTAAGAAAAAGAGTTCCAACCTACTGTATGAAGGGATAGCTTAGAAACAGCTTACACATTTATAAAAAAATGTTTGAGAAAATAACATCTGGAGGAGGTAATGGTTGAATAGAAATCTGAATGCACTTCTAAGCCAATATATGAGCATAAAATTTTAGTTCAATATATTCTATAATAGACTAACCAGGCTATACACACACATGTACTCCTATAAAAATCTATATATTTAGCCACTTATGCCATAAAACACATTTTAAAAATATATACAAGTCTCCAAAGATTTTAACAGTTAACTACAAGCTGTATTATGTCAGCACAGAGCTTGAGGTCAATTGGAAATCTCCAGTACCTGCTTAGCTGGAAAAATCAGTCTCTTTCTGAGTTTCCTGCAGTTTTTAGCAATAGGCAGAAAAAACTGGCATACTATCTGCAAGACTGCAGATGCGTTCTAGGTGAAGATAAGACCCCATTCTTGAAGGAATTCCTACAACTTTGTCACTTTCAGTAGCACTTGATGATCCTTAGGACTAACTCTCTGATTGCCGGAATATTTTAGCATCAGTACTGGCAATTATTTTGAAGCTCTCAGATACAGATGTAGGAATTTATCTGAAGCTTTGTAAATCTACAGTAGATTTCCTTGATTGCTGGACCAATTTTCACCTGAAAACTCAACTTTATTCATAGGTCTTATCATTTTTGCCTTAGCTGTTTGATTTTAAACAACTAAAGTGTAGTTTAAAGCCACCTAATAAAAAAATATATATAAGAACTTGCTTACATTTGGTGTAAAAATGAGTGTCTGTGTATTCTGCAACCACAGAGGACTTCACAAACATGATGAGAAGTACTTATGCCTCCCTCTGATAATAACACAACGGTAGACTTGGAGTAGTTCAGGATTCCCTGAATGTGGAAACAAGGACCATGGTTAGGCCATAAACATGTCAGTTTGTGCCTGGGGAGAAGGCAAACGAGTGGCACATCTCTAGCAGGAGAATGAAGGAAATTCTAGGATGTGTAGTTTCCTTTCAGCTCTGAATTCAGTGCTGTACTAGAAAAATGATAGTTTGACACTTCCTTTAACTTTGAAACTATTTTTCAGCCTCTGTCTGCATCACTTGCTTCTGGAGCGATCTTAACAAACAAATGTAATGAGGTGGATAAGAATAACTGGGTGACTGAAAGCCCCAGTGCTTTGAAGTGGTTGCTTCATAGCGGTAGAAGAAGGTAATGCTTGTCAGGAGGGTTTTTCTTTCATATCTATACACACACACACACACACACATATATAAGACTCTTGCTTTTGCCTAATTCTTGTTAAAAAACTGAGCAGTGGAAAGAAGGAGGGTGAAATGTCTCATATAATCTCATTCAACTGTCCTTGGTGAGTGCCCCTTTTTACCATAGAAAATCTATGTGGTCCTGACTATTCAAACATTACCGTACAGAGCTGCTTTTTGTATGTCTTTTACATTTATACAAACTGTAAGGCATCTATATGCCAAGTACCTCTGGAACTATGTCCAGATTTCACTAATGGATCCTCAGTAACTTCTGCTTCTTGCAGCTGTTTTCCTTACCTTAAATACACTCTCTGTTACCCAGCTGTCTAATGCTGCTGTTGATCACAAAGGATATTTGAATCAGGCTTTGGTGCACAGCAAGTCGTTTATGTTCAGAAGCACATTTTGTATATTCAACCTTATTTCCTCAGACTCATTTTCTCTCAGGCTTCCCTCATCCTTATTTCTTCCTCAGGCTGAATGCATTCTGTTACAGGGACACAACACCTCAGAATGAGAAGTGTGGACATAGTATGGAGATCAGTAGCTCAGATGGATCTAACAGCCTGTGTTTGGGAGAAACCTGTGTTCCTCAACAAATAAAAACAGATACAAAAAACAGCTAACACTTTCCAAGCCTGGGTGGCCTTCAGTTGCAAAACTTATCATGGCTAGATGATTTTGCTGCAGTTTTAATGGTGTTAACAACAGATGTGAATACTCAGCAGTTAGTACTAATTTGTAATGTGGTAGTAGCTAGTACCCCATACAAAGGATTAGCTGTTGTATGCACTCAGAGAGGCAGTTGTCCCTGCTTGTGATGTGGTAGAGAGCCCTACAAACTCCTTTGAAGAAGGATAACTGATACAAAGATACATGGGTGACTTGCCCAATTTTCCAGCAGAGCACATCAATTACATCCAGTTGAGAAGCAGGACAATTATCTAAAGCTGTGTCTATACTGCAGGCTGTACCTTAGCAGACTGACTCTGAGACCAACTTCATTTGTTTAAACCTACTTTGTGTTTCTCAGCACTGCAGGAGCACAGTTCGGGCACAGCCTGAAAAAGCTGGTAGCTACTGCTGTTAAACTTCCTCAGTTTGGAGGTGATTATGTCACTTAGCCATCCACAGAAACTGGGGATGAAGCTTTTCTCTCATCAGATAGCAAGCGCTCAGTCATTTTTGGCACTCCCTCAGCAACAACTGCTCTCTCGCTCGCCCCAGCGCTCCCACGCGCCCGCAGACTGCCGGGGGCTCCCCGCAGCCCGGCGTGCCAGCCTGCTGCTGCAGCCGCACCGCGGAGCAAGGGACGTGCTGCCTTTCGGTCATTCATCCAGAAAGCACTTCAAACCTTTCAACTCTAATGTAAACAGAATTCCTGTAAGGACGGAGGAGCCTTAAAGATATAATATATGTCTGACAGCACAAGATTCAAAAGGAAAAATACCTCTTTTTTTTTATTGTTATATACAGGCTGCTGTTCCAGATCAGAACAGCAATACAAAAAACAAGCACAGTTCAATCATTCTGATAGTCTGGATTTCATGTCCACGCTAAGGAACTACAAATAATCATTTATAGTTTCAATTGCTTCTCATCCTCCTCATTTTTGCTTTGTTTCTCCTGGAATGACAGTGAGAGTTGAGCACTGGCAGTTCTGATAGACTTACAGCAGAAGAGCCTTTTAGCTTTTCTGACTTGCAAGTCAGACTGGGGAAGATGTTTGACACTGCTTTCACGACTAACACCACATGGGGCTGGTTGTTGCACAGTACACAATACTTGGGCTAGCACAATATTTGGCATTTTTCTTCTACACTAGACCTGAACACACAGTGTTAACAGTGAAATGAATCCACAAAACCAAAATAGATGATTACTCCTCTTCCATGTATGTGCTGCTACATGTGTGGTGTGTGGAAATCTCTCACTGTTCTACAAGGTAGTCTTTGAGATCTAATGTTTGTGCATTGCCAGATTCACTTTAGCCAGTGGAAAAAACGGTTTGTGATTTGTCGTGGTTTACACCCAGCTGGCAGCTAAGCTGCTCACTCACTCCCCCCCTGCCCCAGTGGGAGGGGAAAGAGAATAGGAAGAATAAAAGTGAGAAAGCTCGTGGGTTGAGATAAGAACAGTTAAATAAATGAAATTAATAATAATAATAACAACAACAAAAATTGTAATGAAAAGGAAAATAAAAACAGCAACAACAAAAAAATAAAAGCCAAGAAAGACAAGTGATGCAAACGAAAACAATTGCTTGCCACCCTTCAACCGATGCCCAGCCTGTCCCCGAGCCACAGTCTCCCAACCAGCTTTCCCGCTAGTTTATATACTCAGCATGATGCCATATGGTATGGGATATCCCTTTGGTCAGTTGGGGTCAGCTGTCCTGGCTGTGTCCCCTCCCAACTTCTTGTGCACCCCCAGCCTACTCGCTGGTGGGGTGGGGTGAGGAGCAGAAAAGGCCTTGACTCTGTGTAAGCACTGCTTAGCAGTAACTAAAACATCCCTGTGTTATCAACACTGTTTCCAGCACAAATCCAAAACACAGCCCCACACTAGCTACTATGAAGAAAATTAACTCTATCCCAGCCAAAACCAGCAGAGATTACATCACGACTTAGTATGGCACGCAAACTAACTTGTATGGTACTGCAAAGTCTCAGAAGATGGGGCAAACACATGGCAGGTTCGAATCAACTTGTTAAATTTCTGGAAGTGATTTGGTATTTAGCACAAATGATACCTGAAGAATATCACGGTGGAGGTGTAACAAATCTTATGTGGACTTCTGAGGCAAAAGCTGGCCCAGTTTACTCTTCTGGCTGTTGTTATCCTGATATTTTCTTTAGCTTCTAGCACTCTCATTTTTTGGGGAACTATGCATCACAAGACCAGTTTTATTTCTTCATTTCTTCTGTAATTGCCTATCTATGTAATTGCCTTTGCTGCCCTCTCACTGCCTTCAATCTGTTAGACCATCTTTGCCTCACTGTCAGGTGAGACACATTATTTATGATGTGGTAAGTTCTGAAGCTTGTACAAAGGAGTGACTAACAACACTGTAAGTTTGGGCATAAATTTTGCAAGATACTCTATTTTAGTAAATCCTAGTCCTTGGCCTGAAAAGAAGCAGATTTGTGTCAAGAGTTGATGGCTACTTTACAATGTGGACAAGCATCTGCCAACACAGCTAAAAATAGTTCATTTCCAGTTTAAGGTGTCCCCAGCCTAGCTCCTAATTGCAGGAATGACAGCCTCAGATACAGATTAACACCAAGTTCCTCCTTCTCCTTCTTCATCAAAGCATGGCCAACAGATGCAGCAGTTTGCACAGCAGTTTCTGGGGTCTGCTTTGAAATCTTCTAGATCTTCTTGGTCTGGGATCATCAGGGACCTCTTCAAGGAAAGCCAGAGCACCTTGCTCCTCCTGGGAAAGGATAGCAGGAGGTTGTGACTCTCTGCAATCTCCAGCATCTTCTGACAAACTCTGTCAGCTGTTCTTCACCAAATAGTGCTTGAAGCACCTGTCACAGCCAACCCCAGAATGGAGCCAGACACCCTCACAGTAGGTTCTGGGGAGAGGCCTATATAAGTGTCAGCCTAGGGCGCAGCTCACAGAGGAAGCAGATTTAATGGGTGGGGGCTTGAAACAGCAGAGATAGGTACAGACATGGTAGTGGTGCCCTATATGGGCCCATTATCCTGGTAACCTCAGAGGCCTTGACCGCTCCCAAACTAGGGTGCAGCTCTCCAAGCCTGGGGCTGCAGGTGCCTAGAGCTTGGAGTAGATGGCTCCTTGCCCGCAGGAGGTGTGCACTGGCAGAGGCCAGCAGACTGCACAGCATCAAAGGTCATGAGAAAGGGACTGATGGGATCTTCTCTGAGGCTGTGCAGCTTCAATAGCCTGAACCCTCAGCTGTAGTGAAGGAGGGGAAGCCAGAGTGTCTGTTTATCAAGTAGAGAAATGGAAATTCTTGTAGTTGTAAAGGCTTGGAGCTTATGTCTTCTGATGCCAGAAGGTTTGTTCCTGCTCCACACTGCAGATTTGCAGCTGTGGAATGAATAGGTCAGTACCTTGGTAGCAGATTAGGGTTAATGAGCTCTTGCCAATAAAGCATCTGAGCTGGCTGAGGCTGATCCATGCAAAAGCACCAGGAGGAAATGGTGAGTGATGGTGGTGGGACACTCCCTGCTCCAGGGGACAGAGGCCCTGTCTGCTAATCTGATTTGCTCTCCAGGGCTGTTTGCTGCTGCTTGGATCTGGGATACTCTGGAGAGACTGTCTAGTCTTTCCCAGCCCTTGGACTATATCCCCCTTGCTGTTTATTAATGTGGGTATTCCTGGCCTGTTCAGGGACCTGCTGGGAAGGATCCTCCTAGACAACATGCTGGAAAGAAAAGAGGTGCAGGGGAGTGTTTTGGTTTTGTTTGGGTTTTTTGTGTTGGGTTGGTTTTCCCCCCCCCCCCCGCTTCCTGTCACCCTTATACTCAAGAAGGGCAAGAAGAAGATCCCAGGGAAATACAGGCTGGTCAGCCTCACTTCACCTTTGAAGGTGTTGAAGCAAAACCATTTGGAAACATTAAGGACAAGAAAGTGATTGAGCATAGTCATCATGGATTTGTAAGTTAGCATACTTGACCAAGCCTAATGTCTTCTATAATGAGACAATTTACTCAATCCTAACTTCAGTAAGGCTTCTGACACTGTCTCCCATAACATCCCCATAGACAAGATGATGAAGTATGGGCAAGGTAAGTGGATGGCAAGATGATTTGAAAACTGGCTGAACTATGGGGTTCAAACAGTTGTGGTTGGTGACATGAAGTTCAACTGGAGTCGAGTCACTAGCTGTGCGGCCCAAGGGTTGATACTTAAGTCCAATACTACTCGTCTTCTTTATTGACCTGTATGAGGGGACAGAGGGCACCATCAGCAAGTCTGCAGACAATGTAAAAAAGGGAGGGAAGACTGATATGCCAGATCTCTGTAAAATGCAAAGTCCTCCACCAGGGGAGGAATAACTCTAAACATCAGTACCAGCTGAAAAATCACTTTGCAGGAAATGACCTGGGGGTCTTGTTGAACAACAAGCTGACCATGAGCCAGCACTCTGGTGGCAAAGAAAGCCAACAGTATCATGGGCCGTATTAAGAATAACATTGCCAGCAGGTTGAGGGACGTGATCCTTCCCTTCTTCTCAGCACTGGAGAAACAACTTTGGAGTACTTGGTTCAGTGCTGGGCTCCCTAGTACAAAAGAGACATGGTCATACTGGAATGAGTCTATTGAAGGGTCACAATGATGATTAAGGGACTAGAACATCTGTCATATGAGGAGAGGCTGAGAGAGCTGGAGTTCTTCAGCCTGGAGAAGAGAAGGCTCAGGGGGATCAATGTGTATAAATACCTGGTGAGGGAAGGAGGTGTGTGGGTGGGGAAAGCAGAGAAAACAGAGACAGACTCTGTGGTGCCCAGTGACAGGGTAAGAGACATTGAACACAAATTGAAATACAAGAAACTATATTTAAACTTAAGAAATTGTTTTTTCCATGGGGGTGGTTGAACACTGGTGCAGTTTGCCCAGGGAGGCTATGGAGTTTCTATACTTGAAGACATTCAAAACCCAGCTGAGCATGGTCTTGGACAACCTGTTTTAGCTGACTCTGCTTTGTGCAGTTGGACTAGGCGATGTCCAGCGGTGCTTTCCAGCCTGTGATCTCATGACCTGTAAATATCGAAGATTTCTAGTGCTTTGAGAAGGAGTGTTACAGAAACTGAGGGAACTTCTTTTAAACTTGAAATGCATTATCACTTGTGGAAAGTATCTCATGTTAGCTTGCAAGCCACTGCATTACTATAGTTTAGTGAATAAGGAATGTTTACAACATCTCCCTTCTTGAAAAAGGTGCTCATGGCAATCATGATGAAAACACTATCAGCTGCTTCTTTGAAGTAATACATTTATTTTTATTGTGATCATCACAAGTGCTACTCAACAGTAGCATTACGACAGTCTTAACTAGGAATACTTGTTGACGGTAGGAAACCCCCAATTTTCTCATTCTTTTCCTTTCCTTCTTACAGCCTTTTCCATTGAAAGCTGGGGAAAAAAAGAAAGAAAGAAAAATGTAAAAAAAAAAAAAAAAAGGTTGGCCAGCCAGTTGTACACTGTTTTCATTCAAAACTATTCTTATCTGTATCCAATGTCGGGATGCTTATGGTGATAAAGGATTACTCTGGTGTTTGAGCCTTCCAAGATCATGTAGGGAAGCACACTCTTCCGAGAGAGGGTAGATTTCACAGGTGTCACTGGTCATCCAAACTCTGCAACATAGTTTACGGAATACATGTTAGTGATGCACCAAAAAAATCTTTAATGTGTTAACTTCTGCAGGACTAGACAGGAAGCACAGTTAGGGTACAGAGCTGGAATATTCTCTGAATATTTTGAATATATAGTCTTCTTTTGCACGGAGAAAAACCTCACTAGCTTTGTCTTTTCTAAAACATTTGTCATTTATGTTCAGCTACGCTAGAGGTTTTTTCTTCACTGAGGACAAAGGGAAGTTTGTAAGACAGGTTTATTGACTGTCTAGAGTACTTTATATTCCAGTTTCTCTTGTCACCTACACAAATAATCACATGTGTTTTGAGCTTAGTTCCAATGCTTTCAGCCAGACCGATGTCTGGGTTTTTATTTCACAGAGTGTCTGGTCTCTGGCTGAGAGGATTCAGAGCTCCACTGAGCATTCCCTGCTTCCATACAGAGCACATACAGAACACATGCTTCACACATCTGCCAAGAACCAGAACCATTCTGTGCTCTGCCGTGCTGCATTTTTCCTACTCTCCTAAAACATAAAAGGGTGTCCTACTGTCCTTTCTTATCTGTCTGTCAAACTAACTTCCTTCATGCCATACTCTTGATCTGTAGTTCTGAGGACTTGCTGTGCCAGTACCTAGGCACTGGTATCATAAGAGTTAATTTTTATTGCATTATGTCTCCTGATTTTAATTGCCAGTTCCTATAAATGATGCTGCTTCTGTATCAGGCTAGGTACAAATTCAGAGACATGGCTCACCTGAGTATTTCTCATGGACTGGACACTCAGCAACTGCTTGCTCTTTTTTGTGTCTGCTTTTTTTGGGGAGGTTGGGGTTTTGTTTTGTTTTGGTTTTAAGTTATCTTCCTTTTTTACTTTCTCGTTAAGTTTTATGTTGATGCTCTACTCAGTAAACATTGCTGACTATCGTGTTTAAAACAGTGTTCAACTGAAGCCTGGAGCAAGAAAATTAATCTATAGTTCTTTTGGGCAGCTACACAGTAGAAAGTAAGGCAGAAACCTTTTTGGGCAAGCAGTGGGTGAACAGATATCAAATGTAGGGCTTTTCTGGAAACATTGTGTAAGCTTTAGACATGTGGCCCTCACTGCTCTTGGAATAGTTCTGCGTAGTTATTTTTCTGCCACCTGTAGTGCTGATATCAGTTGCTTGGTGATGTAGATACGTTCATCACTACAGACTTTACGAGTGTTATTAAATGAACTATTTCTGAATGCTGAGTAACATAAATATACCTGGGAGTACACACGGTATGAGGAGAAAGAAATCTGATCATATGAAGCAAAACATAAGAACATCTGTTACAGCTTGGGGGTAATAGAAGAAGCAAGAATAGACAGATTTTATAAGGTTTTTGATAGGGTATCGCATAATAGTCCTGCAGTCAGATTGTAGCCAAAGAAGATATGGACTACACAGGTGGACTGCAGGCTGGGTGAAAAACTATTTGAGTTGCCAGACTTGGGATCGTGTTCAACTGCTTGAAATCTCTCACTTAAGTTGTGCATAATTTCAAAGAGTTTAGGTATTTTAATATGTAACAACAAGCTACTGTTTGAAATCTAACTTGTGACAGGCTACAAATGATGTTCCTGAGGGGCTGGCGTTGTGCTTCTACTGTTTAATGTATCCACTGAAAATCTTGGGAATGGGACAGGAATGCAGCCTTACCCGATTCACCAGTGACGCTCTACGGGAGTAGTGGCAAAGCACAGCAGGGCAGGGCTGCCTTTCAGAGGAAAGGGATCTTGGCAAGCTAGAAGTATGGATGAGAAGTATCATGAGTTTCAACAAAGACACATGCGAAGGCCTATATCCAGGACAGACTAACCCTGTGCATCAACATAGACAGGGAAGTGACTGATACTCGACAGGCTAAAAATGTTAGCAGTGTGTCCTTGCAGTATGTAGGCTGGCTGCATACTGGGCTACTTTATTAAGAGTATAGCCAGCAGGTCAAGGCAAGTGATTATTTCATTCTATTTAGTGCTTCTGAGACCTAATCTGAAATACTGTGTCCAATTTCACACATACTCACCACTTCCCCAGGAAATCTCTACACCTCCAATTTACATACTTGAAGACAGAAGTAGAAGACAGCCAAATTCTTCCTAGAAGGCCACAGCAAGACAATAAGAGGCAAAAGTCCCAATTAGCAATAACAGAAATTCTGACTGTAATAACCTTTCTCATGTGTTCAAAAAGAAGGTTTAATCACTGGATCAGATTGTCTAGAGACCTTGTGGAAGTTCCGTACTCAGAAATTTTTAAAACACCAGGTAAGGTCCTGAGTTATTTGATCTAACCTTGAAGTTAGCTATTCTCTGAGCAAGAGGCTGTATTATAGACAGCCACAGTTCTTTCCAACTCATTTTTTCTGTTTCTGTGAGTCTAATATTTAAAAAAAAAATTATTAAAAGAGCTTGAGAGGAAGTATGGTGAAAAGTAATCATAGCAATAGTGTCAGTAACATAAAAGATGTGGGTAGAGAGTACTCTTGTTCTTCTGGGAAATCAAAATATTACTGGTGCATATTAATATGTCCTGTTGATGCACTCTGGATTAAGCGACTGTCAGAATCGGACTCCAGAGGAACTTTTTATCCCTATGATTGTACCAACGGGGACTCTTGGATGATCTGAGTTGCATCTGGCTCCGTTATGATAAAGGAAGATGCCTTGAATCTCTTCTGATCTTTTCCTGTGACACAGTTGTAGCTTTTGGTCTTTTACTATTGGTCTTGAGTTTAATAGCACGGCAATGCAAACCTCACCCTAACAATTCCCCACTTCTATGGCTGTTATAAAGATACTTATCTGCCATAAAGATTTGGTTTTTGTGCCAGAGCATTGCTTTCTGACTAAGTAACCACTAAGGGTAGACTCATGGTCCCTTTTGAGGTTTCCTGTAGTCTGTATTTCTATAATTTCTAACTTTTTTTGCTTTGAGAGACATAAATTCTTCCCAGCTCTCTGGGATCAGATTGGAGTATATGTTACAGACTCCAAAACTTCCTTTATTTTCTGTGAAATATATGCTTTTTCCTTGTTCTTGCTTTGTTATTTTTGGAAGTAAGGAGCATGCCCATGCAGTATGCCAATGTGTTGGCAGGTACTGAGCTAATGAGGTGAAGTGCTTCTACACAGTGTCGGTGTGAAGAATGCCAGTCTAAGCTTTCAACTCTCTCCCTCACTCCAAATAGAAAACAACAGTACTTTGCAAATGCTGAAAGCTGAAGTTTAGACTGCTTCTCTGGTGAAAGAAAACTAGTGGAAATGGCCAGATGACAGCTTGCCTAGCAGCACAGAGCCAATGCAAATAGCTTGAGACTATATTGCGGAGTAGAGTCAATGGTAGCTGTAGCCTGTTAGTCTGGAAATCCAAAGGTGCTGCAATAGTTCCAGGTTTCTTCCACATCACCAGGTAAAAGATTCTTAGAGCCATTCCAGCCTGAATAAAGGGAAATAAATTGTACATGTATGTTGTACCAGTGCAAAGAGCCATGCTGAGCCATCCTTCCAGTAAGTAAGTGGTGCAGCAAAAATACAGATTGACTCAGAACACCAGTATCTGTACTTTCCTAAACTTCCTTTTTAAGACTGAGTTTGGACTCATACAGAGGGAAGAATGATAAATACACACCCAAGAGGAAGAGTGGATTATATTGCTATTTTTATAACCGTCATAATTCACGTTTATTTGAAATCATTCCCAGCCAAGATCTCTTGCATGAAATTACCTTTTTCTATACTCTCTGGGCTGACTAAGTTGTTAGAGAGGTGGCTAAGTTCAAAGACCTTTGTCCCAAATGTGTATGTATGAAAAGGCAAGCAGATGTTAGAAGGGATATGACCAAGGGAGTTTTTGGTTCTGTTATCACTACCGGAATAGAGAAGCAGCCTTAATAGAAGTAGTATGCATATATAAATGTATATTCATTTATATATGCATTGTAAATATATATATATATTTACATATGAAAGAGGACAGAATTAGAACTGTGACCCTTGGTAGTAGAAAGAAATATATAAGCAAAAATAAAGTAAATAACTTACTGTCTTTTACCATAAGATTTCTGTTTACTGCTGTCTGGCATAGTGACAAACATTTCCCTAATTTTCTGTGATTTCACAAAGTAGTATCTGGGCATGATCAAATGCAAAGGTGACCATTAGAGCTAAAATGAGTCTCTGGACCTAAATCAGTGCTGCTGTATTTTAGCAGTAAAGGGATATAATTCATACTGCCAGCAGATTCTTATGATTTCAGCCTATGACTTTTTCAGACATTTCAGAAAAACTCTCAAATTATTTTAGAGTATTTTGGACCAATGAGGTGTTAATTATTTTTGATGCGTTTAAAATGTCAATTGAAAGGTGGGATTCTGCTGGCCAAAAGATCTCTATGGCAGACATTGTAGCTGGAACTGGTTACCCAATGTTCCATTTGCAGTCACTGGAAAGAAATAGAGATAATAGACCAACTGATCTCATCCAAATATGGGAGTCAAAGGTGAGTCAGCCTAAGTTGTTCCCTAGAAGTACCTATTTCTCTTCACTGCCTGTGAAGGGAGCCTAGAGTGACCAGCTCAAATCACAGAATCACAGAATCACTACGGTTGGAAAAGACCTGTAAGATCATCAAGTCCAACCTGAAAAAAAAAAAAAAAAAAAAAAACCAAAAACAAAAAAAACAACCACCCACGCAAGCCAACCACCACACAACAACAACAAGGCACAACACACCAAAAACCAACCCACCCAACACCACACAGCACCATATCCATCAAGCTACATCCCACAATGCCACATCCACACGCTCCTTGAATACCTCCAGGGAGGGTGACTCTACCACCTCCCTGGGCAGCCTATTCCAATGTTTCACTACTCTCTCAGTAAAGAACTTTTTCCTAATATCTAGCCTGAACCTCCCCTGGCGCAACTTGAGGCCATTTCCTCTAGTCCTGTCACTAGTCACTTGGGAGAAGAGACCAACACCCACCTCTCTGCAACCCCCCTTCAGGTAGTTGTAGAGAGCGATAAGGTCTCCCCTCAGCCTCCTCTTCTCCAGGCTAAACAACCCCAGCTCCCTCAGCCGCTCCTCATCAGACTTGTGCTCCAGACCCCTCACCAGCTTCGTCGCCCTTCTCTGGACACGCTCCAGCACCTCCATGTCTTTCTTGTAGTGAGGGGCCCAAAACTGAACACAGTATTCGAGGTGCGGCCTCACCAGCGCCGAGTACAGAGGCATGATCACCTCCCTGCTCCTGCTGGCCACACTATTTCTGATACAAGCCAGGATGCCGTTGGCCTTCTTGGCCACCTGGGCACACTGCTGGCTCATATTCAGCCGGGTGTCGATCAACACCCCCAGGTCCTTTTCTGCGGGGGAGCTTTCCAGCCACTCGTCCCCAAGCCTGTAGCGTTGCCTGGGGTTGTTGTGGCCAAAGTGTAGAACCCGGCACTTGGCCTTATTGAACTTCATCTGGTTGGCCTCAGCCCATCGATCCAGCCTGTCCGGATCCCTCTGCAGAGCCTTCCTACCCTCAAGCAGATCAACACTCCCTCCCAACTTGGTGTCATCTGCAAACTTGCTGAGGGTGCACATGTGAACATGTACCTTGCAAGTCAAATGGTAAGAATTACACCTGAATGCAAATAGGTTCAGTTAACTTTCATTGGACTTTTGAGCACTTTAACTCAAAAATTAAGTGTAGGACATTCTAAACACTTGCAATTTTAGATTTAGATTTGTCCCCTACAGCCTCCCACTCCTGTCATTGACTGTGTCCATCAGAGAACAGAGAAGATCTATCAAGACTTCCACAGAGGCTACACCTAGCTCTTACCTCCTCCTTCTCCCCCTCTATACATGTAGATATTTCTCATTCATTACCCTTTCTAGTCCTCCTTGTTCTTCCAGGGACCTTAGTCTTCCCAATCTTCTGAGCTGATCATTAATTTTCTTCCCTGCTCTTTTTTTCTTTTCAGTAATCTTTGAGTCACCATTTAAATGTGGTTTTACTCTCTTTTTACCAAAAATTAAACTCCAGTGTTATTAGCCATGTTGTTATGGAGTCACATCCATAAAATCCACCCTAGATTCTCTCAGGTAAAGCATGTTTTTCAGTCCCCAAAGACCACTTCCATATTTTTTATCAAGTATTCATAAGCAAACTTTCACAGAATGATTGAGGTTGGAAGGGATGTCCAGAGGTTATCTGGTCTAACTCCCCTGCTCAAGGAGGGCCACCTAGAGCCAGTTGCCCAGGGCAATGTCCAGATGGCTTTTAAATATCTCCAAGTTGGGAGACTCCACAGCCTCTCTGGAGTCTAACCACAACTTTCACAACCTTTCTGGAGTCTTTCAACTAATATTATGTCTTCCTTTTTGATGTTCCCCCAATGCCTTCAGTACTGTTATCTCTGGTCTTGAAAACTTGCCCTCCTTTGGGTTTTAGGAATCTAACCTTTCCAGGCTCTTTTTCCATTTGATTCTTCCTGTAAACTTCAGAGGACCTTTTTCCTTCCCATTCTCTGTGAACAGTCTTCCAGATCCTTTTATTCCATTTTCTTCTCACTGTGCTTTCTGTATTTAAGTAATTCTTTCTGCAAATACAAATTCAGCTGCATACTCTGAATAGACAACTTGTAGTAGTTTCTCCTCCTTTTGCTTGATCCTGTCTTTTCCAGTTTCCTACATTCCCTGCTGCCTTTCCTCAATCATGTTGACAGTCAGGATGGTGATCTTGCCTGGTCATAGCCATAGCCACTTATACACTAGATCACCACATCTGAAGGATATCAATGTGGTCATGTTCCTTCCATATAACAAGTCTAGGATATATCCCTTCCTACCCATCTTCAGCTAAAGCGCTTGTCCAGGTTTTCATCATCTTGCACTTCTATTATAAAAACAGCTTTGTCTGGCTTTGACAGGTGTAGCCTTATATACCAAATCTGCTGTGACAGCTATTGCAATGTCCCATCCATTCTGCCTTGCTTGTGATTTCCCTTGACATACGTATTACCTCACCAACTTGCCTTAATTTTAAAGGCCCTCCTATCATCTCTGGTTCATTACTGAAACACCAGCTTCATCTCCAACCTTATTACCACTTTTCACCAGCCATTTTTCAAACTTTATGAATTTTAAAGCAAGTGACTTTGTTTTTTTTCCCCATCATGTCCTTCATATTTCATTTGACAGTCACACAGCTGTTGTGTTATTTTCCTCAAAATCCCTCCTGAAACTTTCTTTCCATGACAGAGAAGGAAATTAGCAGTTGCTAAACTGGTGATATGTTGTTGTTAATTTTGTCTCATGACTTTCTCCCAGTCCCTGATGTGTCTGACTTGCATTTATTGTTTCCTATGCTGTATTCAATTGTGAACTCTCCCGATAAAGAGCATTGATTTTGTTGCAGTTTCTCAATGCCACGTCATGCAAAAGGACTTGGTCCATGAGTCAGTCTTCAGTAGTCTATTAATAAAAACAGTTCAAAATTTAGAATATATTTGTAATACAATTGTGGTGTCTACATGCTGTAACATCATTCTTAGCCATTTATTAGGCTAATATTTGTGCCTGTGAGCTGCCAGTAAAGATTTCAATCCGTTCCATACACGGAAGGAATGTAGTCAGATTGCATGCCTCTAGATCCATGTCATCTTCAGTAAAATTGTTATTAACATCAAAGGCTTGATGGTACAGAAAGTAGTAAGACAGCACTAGAAAACCTGATTGTTAAAATGTATGTAGTAAGCTCTTTAAGATTTATCTCTGTGAACCAGTGCACTAGAAGCATTCTGTTGTCACTGTCATCTTCAAATATTTTTCTGGTGCGTCTATAAAATACACGTTCTGTGACTCTGATATTTGCATGCTACTGCTATTTAGACACCTAATAAGTCACTAGGAGTTTAGATAAGCACCAAGGGACTATCAGTGGCTGTACTTGGCTGGAATTGTATTGAAGTCTATGAAACTTCTTTAGTTTACACTCACTAAGCATCTAGCAGACAGTCTGCAAAAAACCAAGCGTTTCATGCTGGCTCCTTTACAAGTGTAGCAGTTCAAACAGTGTCTGGCAGTGGATTAATAATGTGGCTCACGGATGTGACAGTCGCTGGGACCTTGTTATAGTCAGAACCAGACTGGAATGTGAGAGCTGTAAATCATAAAATTGTCTGAAAATACATTAAATCCTTTTGACCCAATGATAGAAAAACAGTTTAAACTTGTGACATCTCCCGAGCTTCTTTTATCAGGTTTATAAGATTTAAAGGGAAAGTTCAGGGTGAGAAGAAACTAGTGATGAGATGGGGTTGTTTTTTTGATATGTGTAGTCAATGATTTAAAGTGTACATTGTTCATAAATCTTATTAAACTCTGTATGGTTTCATATACTCATACTAAAATTCTCAAGGTTTAAGAACTGTGGTACCCAGAGGGATCATAAAGTACATTCACTTTTTTCACATTAAAAATAGAATAAATCTCCAAGCTGGATTTTCTCCAATGCTTCTTTTCTCATTCTGTTTTATTTTTTAAGAGCTCTGCATGCTTTTTATAAGAATTTATAGTCCATTGATACAAAAAACCACACTGAGTTCACCGCATGATAATCATTGGTGCAATCTAGCATGTAGTGAGATGATGTGTTCCAAGTGAGGAAAACTGTCAAACAGGAAAATAATTCTTTGGATAGCATAGTAATCCACTTATCAGTGCTTGCCATTGATTACATATCACTTAATTCTGTGTTTTTGCTATGTTTCTTCACTTTTTTCGCAATATTTGCATCTTCCTAAGATGAAATTTTCATCGTAGAGTCCCTTTCCAAAAATGATGTTCTTTAAGTGAAAGTAAATTTCCATGATAACTCATTTTGTATGACTAACTATCCTGTAGAAATCATCCTGGTTGTGCTTGCTTCAAGATAAGCAATTTAACCCTGAGCAATGGCTGTAGCAGTCCAAGACGTATCCAAAAGCAGATCGCCCCAGACAAACTTTCTTAAGCACAGACCTGCTTCCTGTTCTTTCTGGTATAGGGGGAAGGGACCATCAATTTATAATAATACTTGAAACAGTTCTGTTTGTTCTTACCATCAGCCAGAGCAGTTAACCCATGACCAAGCAAAGCATTATCTAAATGTTTGCTACATTTCTGGACATGTGGAGAGCATGAACTGCCATCAAAACAAGGGCTAAGACATCTCTCAAGCAACTGTCAAATCTCTTTGGAAATTACATCACTTTATTCTGTCAATAATACAAACCTATCCCTGATTTCGCATACGGAGGGTAGTGTTCAATGGCTCAATGTCAGGATGGAGGTCAGTGACAAGTGGTGTCCCTAAGGGGTCCGTATTGGGATCAGTACTGTTTAATATCTTCACCAATGACATAGTGGGATAGAGTGCACCCTCAGCAAGTTTGCAGATGACACACCAAGCTGAGTGGTGCAGCTGACAGGCCTGAGGGACATGATGCCAACCAGAGGGACCTGGACAAGCTTGAGAAGTGGGCCCATGTGAACTTCATGAGGTTCAACAAGGCCAAGTGCAAGGTCCTGCACCTGGGTTGGGAAAACCCCCAGTATCAATACAGGCTGGGGGATGAAGGGATTGAGAGCAGCCCTGTGCAGAAGGACTTGGGGGTACTGGTGGATGAAAAACTGGACATGAGCTGGCAATGTGTACTCACAGCCCAGAAAGCTGACTGTGCCCTGGGCTGCATCAAAAGAAGTGTGGCCAGCAGGTTGAGGGAAGTGATTCTGCCCCTCTACTTTGCTCTGGTGAGACCCCCACCTGGAGTACTGCTTCCAGCTCTGGGGTCCTCAGCACAGGAAAGACATGGACCTGTTGGAGCGGGTCCAGAGGAGGGCCACAAAAATGAACAAAGGGCTGGAACACCTCTTCTATGAGGAAAGGCTGAGAGAGTTGAGGTTGTTCAGCCTGGAGAAGAGAAGACTCCAGGGACACCTTATTGCGGCCTTTCAGTACTTAAAGGGGGCTTATAAAAAAGATGGGGACAAACTTTTTAGCAAGGTCTGTTGTGATAGGACAAGGGGTAATCGTTTTAAACTAAAAGAGGGTAGATTCAGACTAGATATAAGGAGGACATTTTTTATGATGAGGGTGGTGAAACATTGGAACATGTTGCATAGAGACGTGATGGAGTCACCATCACTGGAGGTGTTCAAAAAATGTGTAGACGTGGCACTTTGGGACATGGTTTAGTGGGCATGGTGGTGTTGGGTTAATATTTGGACTTGATGATCTTATAGGTCTTTTCCAACCTTAATGATTCTGTGGTAGATGTCCCACCCCTGGAAACAATCAAGGTCACCTTGGATGGGGCTCCCAGCAACCTGATCTAGTAGATGTCCCTGCTTATTGCAGGGGGCTTAGACTAGATGACCTTTAAACATCCCTTCCAACCCAAACTCTTCTATGATTCCATGATCTGAAGAAATAAAATTATTTGTGTTTCAATAACCAATAAAAGGATTGGGGAGGTGGAGAAGAAGTAAAATCTTCCTGGATTTGAGGGGTGAAGAGAAAAGGGACTGTCTGATATCTTTTGAAGGTAAGTGTGGAAGCAAATAGTCATTAGATTTGGCCATAAAAGAGTTCCACAGGGAAAGAGGGCTCAAGAAAAATACTTGCTTAGAACAACAGAATCTGTTATTTCTAAAATTTGATGTCTTGCAAATCCCACAGAAAAAATAAGGCTCATCTCAATCTTCTTATTGCAGGTACAAATTTTAAAAAGCAGCAATATTTATTTGTATGTTTTGACCTTTCAAATGAGCTCATCCATATACCTCTGCATCCCAGTCATAATTTCTTCATGATTAGTGGAGAAACACTGATTTGGGGAGACATACTCAGTTCTTAAAATATCATTTTAATCTGTAACTTAACTAAATATTTTCTTTGTCTTAACCTGCCATTTGTAAGCAGTAGGTTTAATTCATCTTTGGGTTAAATATAGGTTTGGCTGATGAATTATACACTTGTCTAAGCAATTGATTAAAACATAAAAATTATTTTCAATACCAAAGTAAAAGAGGAGGGAGCCTGAAGGTGAAGAGCTGTGTGTATTGGCTAGGCAATGTGTTAGAAAGTTTACAGAGCACCTGTCTACAGTAGGTTTGTCTGTAGAGAGTGTTATAAAGCTTCTCCAAATGAGTGAATAAAGTTCATCCTGAAGTTCTGTTGTGGCGGGACACCAGGAGACTGAATTTGTGTTTGATTTTCTAACACAGAAGAAATTAATGTTTCCAAAACAGTCTGGCCTCAGAAATTGCAGGTGACCAAGCTATGAATGGGATTCTTTCACACTGAGTTGTGGCTAAAGAGCGTCTACCCTGGGAGTTTCCTTGTACACAGCCAGGAAGTAAGACAAGTACTTGCAGGAGAAGCACAATTTATAAAGCCTTGTTTCCCATGGCTTTCATACAGTTCTCTCCTGTGTGGTTTTTGCAGCATCTAACAGTAATATACTTGACTTCTCTGGACAGATTTTTATTCATCAGTGGAGGGTAGTTATCTGGGTATTCCTCCTCTACTCAGCTACCGATGTTTTAATAATATTTTGATATCCCTCTGTCAGGTATGAGTAAAACTGGTCAATAGAATTGACTTTTTTGTGATCCCAGATATCCTAGGAATACAAGGACTTTCAAATTCTTTATTCAAGTCCCAGTAGACACTAACTTCTAAGAGAGGGTTTCATTTATTTCAGTAAGGTGTAAGAAATTATCTTAATGCACACTGAAATAGACCTTGATTACCTTTTTCTCTGAGAAAGAGAATCTAACCTACAGCTGATTGATACTGAGAGAGGCTACAGGAGTTTATGGGGTTAGGTTTCATGTTTATGTTTGGAGAGTTGTGATTCCCTCATCACAATAATCTGTCTTGGCTTAGTGTTGACAAGTAGCATCATCTTGATTGTCACCAAAGCTGTTGCACAGTTCTCAAGCCTGGGAAGAGAAAGGACTAATATTTTAAAACATATACAGTAATCAGTTCTATTGGGAGGTTAATGGCCTCTTCATTTGTTTTCACAAAACAAATACCAAGTTTCTTCTATTTCCAGTCTGCTCACTCAATCACATTCTAGCTAAAACACTGCAAAATTAGTTGCATGTGAGTGGAGTTACCTCTAGGGAATTAATTGCTCAAAACAGATGTAGAGGATCTCCCCAGCCTGACTTGCTGTTCCTGTTCTGCATCAAAATCCTGTCAAGAGAAGATGGCTGAG
This sequence comes from Gavia stellata, assembly GCF_030936135.1. Classification (NCBI taxonomy): domain Eukaryota; kingdom Metazoa; phylum Chordata; class Aves; order Gaviiformes; family Gaviidae; genus Gavia; species Gavia stellata. The sequence continues at coordinate 11,942,035 of NC_082597.1, read as the reverse complement.
GCTGCCCTTTACAAGAGATGCTCAACTTTCAGCCTCCAAGCCCTGTGGATGTTAGAAGAATGACAGGAGACAGACAATGTTTGAAGAGAAATCCGACTGTTTTTTCATACTGCAGCAAATGCCCAGCGGATCCCAGAACTGTCTTTCACCATTCAGTTTCCTTAAGGCTCGAATTTATCCCCTGGCCTTGTTGACTTCAGTGGGATTTAAGCACATGGTCAAAATTAAAAAGATTACTTTTTTTTTTCCTAGACTGAAAGGAAGGGAATGTCACAGACTATATGTGAATACTTGTGACACTTAAGAGCCAGGTAAAATATCTAATAACTCACTTCTTCCCACTTTCTTTCCCAGCCCTTGTCCTTCCCTGAACCCTTTGTTATCAAAACAATACACACTATGAAACTCTGTGCTATAGTCAAGTCTCTGCTGAGCATTGGGATGTGAAAGAGGGAACAGGAAAAACAGTCCTTCTTACTTAATGAAATATTTCATTTAGGACAGAGCTGAACACAGTTTTACAGCTTTTACCTCTGTTTGGGAAAAAAGGAAATTTAAAAAAATTTAAAAATCTTTCAGTTTTTCACTTTTTTAAAATTAATCAAAAATCAAATATTCTCAAAGCCTTGTCCCTTACCTTAATTTAATAGTTATGTTCCTAGATTTTTCTTTACCCATAGTAATATGCCAACTATAGCTATATGACTAGAATTGTTTGAGAAGTAAGAATACATTTGTATAAGAACAGTTAACTAAAGAAGCTCATGCAAAGAAAATGTAAAAGCTTTCTTTTGTAGGTTTTTGATTTATGTGTTTTTTAATCTTAGTCTTTGAGTGATATCCTTCACAGTGCTTGTCAATAAATGTACAGAGTGATTATGAAAACACCCTAAATAGGAGTGATTTTATTTCTCACCATATTTATTTTAGGTACTAGTAATCATGAGTGCATTGAAGGTTTAAACCCAGTCTTCAAAAACTATTCGGCTATTAGCTTAGCAATTTGAAACTCATCTTCTTCAAAATAAAGACTCTAGTTTACTCCATTAGTTGCAGCTGAATGTCTCAGTGACGCAAATCATTACATGTAATTATGATTTATATTGCTATATGCAATCTCCATTCTTGCTGCTTAACGGCCTAGTCCTTATAAATTAGGCTGAACAGACTTTGATAAAATAAATTAATATTTTTCCTTAGTGTGTAACATCTTTCATTTCTTTCCCATATAAGCAGCACAATCATTGGTTTACCAACAGCGTGTAACAGGACATACCTTAGATTATCTCCCTACCACCGTTCAAAGAGTTTGTCATTTATACATATCACAAGAAGAGCTAGAGCTTTTCACAGAATCACTAGGTTGGAAAAGACCTGTAAGATCATCAAGTCCAACCATCAACCCAACACCACCATGCCCATTAAACCATGTCCTACAATGCCTCGTTCACACATTCCTTGAACAACTCCAGGGATGGTGACTCCACCATTTCCCTGGGCAGCCTGTTCCAATGCTTCACCACTCTCTCAGTAAAGAAATTTTTCCTAATATCCAGCCTGAACCTCCCCTGGTGCAGCTTGAGGCCATTTCCTCTTGTCCTGTCCCTAGTCACTTGGGAGAAGAGACCAACACCCACCTCTCTGCAACCTCCTTTCAGGTAACTGTAGAGAGTGATAAGGTCTCCCCTCAGCCTCCTCTTCTCCAGACTGAACAACCCCAGCTCCCTCAGCCGCTCCTCATCAGACTTGTGCTCCAGACCCCTCACCAGCTTCGTCGCCCTTCTCTGGACACGCTCCAGCACCTCAATGTCCTTCTTGTAGTGAGGGGCCCAAAAGTGAACACAGTATTTGAGGTGCGGCCTCACCAGTGCTGAGTACAGGGGACGATCACCTCCCTGCTCCTGCTGGCCACACTGTTTCTGATACAGGCCAGGATGCTGTTGGCCTTCTTGGCCACCTGGGCACACTGCTGGCTCATCTTCAGCCGGCTGTCAGCCAGCACCCCCAGGTCCTTTTCCGCCAGGCAGCTTTCCAGGAACTCTTCCCCAAGCCTGTAGCATTGCATGGGGTTGTTGTGACCCAAGTGCAGGACCCGGCACTTGGCTTTGTTGAACCTCATCCAATTGGCCTGGGCCCATCGATCCAGCCTGTCCAGATCCCTCTGCAGAGCCTTCCGACCCTCGAGCAGATCAACACTCCCGCCCGACTTGGTGTCGTCTGCAAACTTGCTGCGGGTGCACTCAATCCCCTCGTCCAGATCATCGATAAATATATTAAACAAGACCGGCCCTAAAACTGAGTCCTGGGGGACTCCGCTTGTGACCGGCTGCCAGCTGGATTTTGCTCCATTCACCACAACTCTCTGGGCTCGGCCATCCAGCCAGTTTTATACCCAGCGAAGAGTGCACCTGTCTAAGCCACGAGTCGCCAGCTTCTCCAGGAGAATACTGTGGGGAACAGTGTCGAAGGCTTTACTAAAGTCCAGGTAGACAACATCCACAGCCTTTCCCTCATCCACTCGGCGGGTCACCTGGTCATAGAAGGAGATCAGGTTGGTCAAGCAGGACCTGCCTCTCATGAACCCGTGCTGGCTGGGCCTGATCCCTTGGTTGTCCTGCACGTGTCCCGTGAGCGCCCTCAAGATGAGCCTCTCCATAACCTTCCCCGGCACCGAGGTCAGGCTGACAGGCCTGTAGTTCCCCAGATCCTCCTTCCGGCCCTTCTTGTAGATGGGCATCACATTGGCAAGCCTCCAGTCGTCCAGGACCTCCCCTGTTAACCAGGTCTGTTGATAAATGATGGAGAGTGGCTTTGCATTTTATAATTAATGCTAAGAAAGGATATTGGAAAGCCTTAGAAAAGTCCCTGTTTCAGGTTTAAATCAATCTCTTATACATGAAAGATTAAAAGGAATTCTTTATAGAAGGAATTATTCCTATTGCCTCTTTTCTGAAGCATCTGGGTTTTGTCACTAAAGCCACAGTATTAGAATGGAGCACTGTTTTGCTCTAACATGTCGTTACCTATCTCTTGGTGGACAGAATACCTTACCACTGTCACTCACACAGAGAAGGCTTTTTGTTTGCTTGTTTGTTTTAACTGCTCTTTAGTGTCCTTAGAAGCTTTAGCACTTGGGAAAAAATCATAAAAAATAAGAGGCTTCCTTTTCTGAAAACTTGTGGCATCCCACTCTGATACCTAATGTCTCAAAATAAAGACTTTTTTCAGAAATATAAGACTGGGTAGCCAACCCTATTGCTAGTTCAGCCCTTTTCTGAAAGGCACAGACACTGTTTGACTTCTGTGCAGTCTGAGTGAAGCTCCAAATGATGACTGCATGATTTCTACAGCCAGTTCCTAGACATGAGAACAGGGCTTGGTCTTGCACTTCCTTGAAAAGTTCTGTCCTGCAGATGTGAGTGAAGTTTCTGCTAGAAGATTCGCCAGCTGAAGACTTCCCACCATTTTATATGATATTTTTTTTTAGTGCTCTACAGCGTGACTTTTCTTCTGCTTGTTTTGCCCATCTGTTTTCTATATGAAAGAGATCCACTGTCTAATGCACTGAGTTGTTTTAGTTTTACAGGAGCTGGAGAGTTTTTTAGCTATGCTAACCCTTTTTTTCTGTTTAATTTTTTTCATGTCTGTCCAGGATAACCTCCAGTTTTTGTTCAGATTTAGTGTTCTTCCAACTTACTTTTTTAAAGGAAAACTCATATGGAAATGACTGGTTTTGACTAGTATCATATTTTCAGCAATTTTTTGAAGAATTCCATCTATGTGCTGGTTATTTTGGAGCACAGTAGTCAATCGGCTGGCTAGTACCTTATTTTATATATGGAATATCTGAAGCATGCACTTCTGCAGGATCACGAGAAGCAGTCCTCATGTATTATGTATACATTTGCACACGAGGATTGAGAGCTGCTGTCTGTATTTCAGGCATTTATTAAACACTGTTTGAGTCACCTCCTGTAAAACAAGTATCACTTTGTGTTACCTCTGAGCCTCAGGTTAGAGTAAAATCCACTATAGATAAGCCTTCAAAAAGACAAACGGAAATGGCTTAGACTACAGACTCTACTTAATAAATGAGGCAGGAGTGGTGCATAAAGGAAGAGAGAGAGACAAATACTGATTTGTCCAAAGTGACCCTACAGGTCTGTGAAAGTCAAATGCTACTGCGCTTGTCTCCCAGTGTAGCACCTTAATTACAAGGCCACATTGCCCAGACCAAGCAGCCTGCACTTAATAAAATTTATTAACATGGCACTTACTTCCTTTGTACATGATTAATAATTACTGGTTAGAATATGCCTCACTTTCAGTCTGTCACATATTTGTTTGGTTCCAACCACCAAGCTTCAAACCACCAAGGAAAAACAGTGTAACATGTAGTGTAGGCAGCTTAAGCCAACTCCCTTGCAGTTCAACTTTATTGGTATGCAAAAAGAAATAAACATGAGAAAACAAATTTAAGACCACTACCTATTAACTTTTTGTATACTGCAAGAAAAGCCTAGCAAACCAAGTCATTAAACAACCTATTTGAACAAAACATTCATATCGACTCAGGCTTTTGTCTTCAATCTATTCTTAACCTTTCCATGTAATTCCTCTTGCATAATAAAATAAAAATGGTAGCAATAATTTTAAAGCAGAGTTTATTCTGGCAAGAGACTGCTTATTAAGCAGGTTTACTGCTGTGGGACAGTAGATTTTTTTTTTAACTTTAGCTTCATGAAGGAAGCTAACTGGATTTTTTTCCCAGGGCAAATTGAGTCTTTTTTGAATGTGCCACAGCTTTGATTAATTTCCTTTTTAGTGAGGACATGAGCTGTAGCAGAACTTAATTACACCTTGTATATTTTATTCTTAGGAAAACACTAGTCAATACTAAAATAGGAAAGAGTTAACACATACACATCTCTTTGGCAATTCCAGGGGATAAGAACTGGCTAAATTTCCTGAAACTCTTAGGACAAAGAAGCTCCTATTATTCCCCTAAAAGCACATTGCATAAAACACTGACAAAATTACAGGGTGAAATTCGATGACCCATGTTATGCAGGAGTTTTGACTAGATGAGCACACTCCTTTGCTTCTGACCTTAAATTATATATGTTTGAGACAAATATGGTTTATATTTTCATTTTTTGTTAAAGGTCTGTCACAGACACAAACACAACTATAGTCACACATCAAAAAGATTATGTAGCTCAAATGCTGAACTATACTAGAAAATGAAACAGTAGTTAGTGCAATGTCTTCTACACCTGTATAAGGATGGCTGTTCAATAGGTGCTCTTGCATAGACATAAATATTAAAGCTACAGCAGACAGTGGTGTATACCAAAAGTTAAAAATTAAAGATGTGTTCATGCTCATCAATAGAGCACGGTAAGAAAGCACTGAGACCACACTTCTCTATCTATGAAGTGCAGAGCTGCAGAACTAGCTTGCAATGACAATGTGGCTGTGGGAGTGCGGTGTCACACCCATGCTAGTGAGCGCTGTCCCATCATGAAGGTGGGACATCTTAGCTACAGTCCCATAAGGACAGAGTTGAGCTTTTTCCTGTTCAAGGGAAGTCCTGGATGGCAGTAGCTCCAGTACCCATTGTACCAATCAAGCATGCTCTGAGAGGCACAGAGGTCCCTCCACCTCTGAGGAACATGCACTGGGACTAGAGTGCAAGCTAGCACTAGTTTCTAGCATAATACAGACATGAAAGAAAATTGTCCTTTTTTACCTGCAGGATATGGTCACTAGTACAAACATTAGCTTGGATGCCAGTCTTAACAATCCATTTGTGGAAAGTGCCTGGAGGAATATCATCATACATTTCCAAACCCTAAATTATTACGTGCTGTTTTTAAGAAAGATCCTTTACTTAAGTTATCCTGGCTTAGAGGTGACATTTTGACAGTGGTTGGAATTACTTGAGAAATGGGTAAAGGAAAACACCTGCAGTGGATCTTCTGCAGAGGATCTCAGTGTATGAAACTGTTCTTATTTGAATAAAATTTGTGAACAATGTAAATCTTAAATATCATAGATACCCATAGCAAAATATGCATATCCTCGCCCTAAACTTTCGCTCTAAATATTATGAATATGGTGAAAGTGACACAAGTTAAACTGCAGAGCTAACAACTTGCCCAGAAAAGGAAGAAACTCATGACAGCCAGGCTCATCTGAATGCCTTGCATCTTCTACAGGCTGTACTGAGAAACCAAGAGCCTAAAGGAGGACTTGCTATATGGGGAAGCATTGATAGAAAGTAACTCATGGCTGTGGTGAAATATAAGATGTACTCATCATCATGTCATGTGAAATTAGAGACAGCAAATGGTAGCTTCTGCTGCGCTAAATAAGGAAGTAGTAAGTACAATAATATCATGTTATCTTTGCAATATATGTAATTAAAAAGACCATTATTGGAATACTATGTCACGTTCAAGTACTAATGTATTATAAAATATATCAATAAAGTAAAAAGGGTTCAGTCAAATGCTATGTATGTAATTCATTGCACAGCTAATTTTCTGGACTAATACTAAATGAATTTTTTTTTCCTCTTCAGGAATTTTCAGGATTTTAAATGTTTTACTTCTTTTCCTTCAAAGCAAAACTGACCTCTTTCTTTTGTTCTTTCTCGTTTCTCTCCCTTCCACCCCCCTTTATAGGATCAAAAGTGCCTGTTGTCTAGGGCACTAGCTCAGAACGGAGAAAACTCACAGTCAGGTTCCTGCAGAGGGAGTGTTGATACATCATTAATCTATTACTTTAGCTGATGAAAATGAACCAGAGAAAGTGACAAAGAGCAAATGCTCTGTGTATGAGACGGATTGTTCAACAAGCGTTCCTGGACAGACAGAACAAACATTAAAGCTGCCTCAGACTAAGTTAACAGTATACATCAAAGTTGTCTACTGGAGATTATCATATATGAGAATAATTGCTTATTCATTGGTCTAGAGGAAAAACAAAAGAAGGATTCAATAGATATGCCAGTGTGGGCTGTGCAAGGCAGGGGTTCAAATCTCCCCGCATGTCAGAGGCCACACAGCTCAACTGAGTATAACTTGCTCCCTATAACTTGCTCCTTTATACCTGAAAGATATTTTTAGGAAATTATTTTGCAAAAAAAGATACCAATTTCCAAATTCTAACTTCATAAATTTCTAGAAGCTTACATTTTCTTGTAAAAAATCTTCTGTTGAAAACTTCCCAGACTCCTATACATCAGTCTGCGAAGCATAGAAGCTCACACTTTCTCATCTCGTTTTCTGAAGTCGTCAAGAAAAGTATGAGTCAAACTGTGTAAGCTGGGTGTCCATCACAGACATCTTTTGCTCTCTTTTGAACAAGGGTGAATTCCCACTCTTGGAAGGTAAATACTCAAGAGCGCCTGTTGTAAACTCAGCGGCTTACCTGTTTTGACAATTGTATGGCACATCATGTGGAGCAACACACATAGCAAGCATTTAGAGCAGAACGAGGGCAAGTGGTATCTTCTTGTGAGACAGGCTGTTGTTTCAGCTCATCTGAACCTGCTTTAAAAGCAAACACAGTCATAGAATCATATCTATTGGGTTTGTTCTCCCTCTACTTCTGTAATATAAAGGAGAGCTCCAGTCTGGGGAGTGCACGGAGCTGTTCATTGTGGGTAGATCTTTATAGTGTTTCTTGGTTCACTTATCTCTTGACATTCTTTACTCTGGGGCTGTTACTGCATGATTGGAATAGATTTGCTCCAGTTGGAAAACATTTTAAATAACCCACCACTCAAATGAAGTATATTTCTTAAATGAAGTCTTCAGGAGGATGCCTTTGCTTTTGGGGCTCTTTGGAAGCAAAATTCTAGGTGGATGACCTTTGAGTCTTTTTTTTTTTCCTTTAAAAATTACATTTGACTGTTCAACTTTTGATGTCAGTGTATGTTGTAGCCAGCATGAGACAAACACAATGATAAGAAAAGAGATTACAGTCTTTCCATCTGCCTGAATAATTTACTGGAGATTGAATGGTACAAAACCCTCATTTTATCCATACACTCAGGAATTATAACATGATTTTAGTGCAGTCATAGCAAGAATCACTATATAATTGTATTAGTTTATTGCTACTGCCTTAATATAAGATTCTAAGCAATCTCATTTGATTTCCTTGTCAACTGCAATGTTTTGGACAACTTTGAAAAGTGTCCATTTTATTAGGTACTCACAGGAGACATTTGTAGACCTGCTTTTATGCTTGCAGTTCATATTGAACAGGAATTTTCCATGTCTCTGGGAAAAGAAAAAAAAATACAGTAAAACAAAAACTTTAAAATTCCTGAATTAGCTCCATTATTGAAAAGTTGTGTACTGTTCTGCTGAAGGGTAGTAAAATCCGATTTCTACAAAAAAAGCTGCCGCTTTTATCTGAAATTTGATAGCTTACCTGTAGTATTTCTAAGTTTTCAGGAATGTTTCACAATTCATGCCAGTAATTGTTGGATCACATAGAACATGAGTTATTGAATCAGGTTTTTTGGTAAACTAAATTCCTCTGTATGAATTTCGTGGGTTTTTAAGAGGAAAATTTGCATACACTTGAAATATAATTCTTATAAACAGGAAAGATTATTGTTAGACCTGCATCTGACAAGCTTGTCTACTCTCTGTTGAGCCAAACCATGTTTTGAAAATTGATTTCAGTAGCAATTTCTCTTGAAAGTAGTGCAACTTTCTAAATATCTGGCTAGTTATTGAAAAGGCTCAATGTAGACCAGGCTTTTACTGAACATTTAGTTATAAATAAATGGTGAATTAAGATCTGCCTTACACTCCTGATTGATCTTCCAGCACTTTGAATCCAAGTGCAAGGGAAGGACAGGTGCATGAGCAGAACCTTGAGCATGGAACCAACAGTAACAAATTAACTAATTTTCTTAGCAACTGTTTTTGACGGAAATAATGGATACTGCTTTCATTCCTCTCTGTATTACAATTACTGTCAGATTATAGCTTGTTTAATAATGAAAACCCACACTGTTGCAAGGGGAAAGCTCTGCACTTAAAAGCTCAAGTAACCTTAGGGTTAAAAGATACTCAGGTTCCTATGTTTCAAGCCTGAGACCATTATGCTCTTGATTTAGCAGGATGGTACAAATTTGATATAATTAGAATTATTAATTTTCTCTTGTGATTGTGGCTGGCAATCATCTAGTAGAAAACAGTAAAACAGATCATGATTTCAAGCTAAAGTTTGAGTAACACTATCCTGGACACTTTCCCTAAGCACTGTATCTCAAGTAATTTTTCATCTTCTTTTTCCTTTTCAGTGGGCAGCAGATACTTCTTCCAAACTTTTTATCTGTCCACTTGGCTCTGTTCCTCTCCCTCCTTCCAATCCTTTTAGTTCCGCTCAGGTTGTCTTGCTTTCTTAAACGGACAGATGTGCCTGTAGCACTCAGCTCCCTCACAGCTGGATTCAGGGCCTCAGGCTTGAAAGTATGCAAAAAAAGTAAGAGTTGTTCCTTTCTTCAACAGGTTTTTCACCCTCTTCCTACAATGCTGCTTCTTCTTCAGGATATGCTCCAAGCCCCTGCATTTATAGGAGACTTGCCTTCTACATGGAGATATATCCAGTAGTTAGTTTTAAATTCAAATCAATCTGATAGCTTGCTTTCTAGTGATCAAATAACAAACAGTTAAACCCCAATAATAGAATTGTACTTCCTGAACATGCTGGACTTCGGTACTCTTGTGGAGACATATTTGCAAGGTGGTTTCTAACATTTGTCTTGTGTTTCTTAAGGTTTCAGACAAGCAAGAATAATCTTCGGCATTGGCAGGATCCTTTTAGAGGTTTCCGTAACAAGTTATGTATTAGCTAACGGCTTGTTAGTAGAGGGTATTGACATAGAAGCACAGAGAGAAAAACTTAATATTTGAAAAGAACCAAAATAACATGAAACAACTATGATTAGATTCTTCTGCTTACAAGATAGTTTGCACTACAGTTAAAACTTTGAAGGTCTTCTGTATTTCTGGAAGGCAAAGTTACTGGCAAGATGAAGAGTTTTGATGTTGCTGTTTACAGGTGTTAGAAACAGGCTCTTTGGCAAGTCTCTTATTTTCAGGAGTTGGCTTGACTGTGAAGTGCTGTAAAGCCACAAATGAGACTCCCTGAGATGAGTAGGCAGTAATACTCTATCCAGGGTCCTTGCAAAAAATGCTTCCTCTGAGAAATTTATACTCACTTTAGCTACGAGAAAATGAGAGCTGTAATCCTTCTATAAATGTACGGAAAAGCATGTGATTTCACATCAGGTGTCTTCACTTCTAGGACTAAGCTGAATGGCAATCAATTGCAAAAGTGGGAGGCACTGTGTGGGCCCTGGAAGGGCCATGCAGATTCAGCTCTCAGCGGGACTCCGGTGCCCAAAGGTGAGACAGCACCAGAGCTCAGCAGAGAGAATGGGGAAGCATGCACAGAAGCCTGGTATAGATGAGCATCTTAAAAATGTGTGGCTTAATAGGGGCAGCTATTATAGGTATGCAAAGTCAGCAGCAGCTTAAGACAAACTCAGCTGGGGAGAACAAAACATCCTGAAGAAGTACTGCATTTGCAGTATTTATAACACTATCAATCCTTTCAAGCACAGATACTAACATAACCCTGTCTTCCCTTTGAATGGGAGCAGGTCTCATCTCTGGTCTTATTACCAAAGTCTGTAAAACCATTTGATAATATTTTTTTATAGAAAACACCCTGCAAAATAAAATTATATTGTTTTATTTTGTTGCTCTATTTAGAAATACTTTCCATTTTTTAATATTTGGAAACTAAATAAAAGATGGCTTTAATTTTAAACATGAATAAAATCTTTAGAGACTGACTGCTATAATGTAATGAAAAAAGTTTGCTAAAATTCCATATATGCAGTTTATGGGGACTTTGTATCTATTCCTAAAAGGGAAAATTATATTAAAACATAATTTAAGTTGTGAATGATTTTAAAGAGTCAATGGTTTAAATATTCAGTCCAACTTCTTTTGTTTTTTATGTGGTTTTTAATAAAATTCAGAAAATATGTATAAAAATTCCATTAAAGACTATTTTCTTTAATCTCAGGATTTGGTAGATTCAATATCTAGGGAAAACATGATGCTAATTTGCACCATTCTATTTTGATTACATAAAATCAGAGAATTCAGGATTGTTCTCTTTTTAATAGTGTTTTTATAAAAAGAGAGATTGAAAAACACATATATCAGCAAATCCCACATTTCTACAGGCCCAAATCCAATTTTAGATCACCACTGAAAACAGTAGGAGTTGCATGCAGAGAAGAGCTTGATTGTGTCCCTATATATTCTAAAACACAGGGACAATATGGGGTTTGTGCACAAAAATTTAAACACAGATTCTTAACTGCATGCACTGAGGTCAGTCTCCAGCTTTTAAGGGAAACTTTCTTATTATAGAGATAGTTGAAGAAAGATAGTATAGCTGCTTCTTATTTTTTTTTTCCCCTTCTTAATAAATTAGAACTGTAAAGCTTAAATTACCCAAAAAGAGACAAGAAATTATGGCCTTACATGGCCATTTTATGGTACATTCAATTACTCTTAAAAATTCTACCCAAATCAGATACATGAATGAACAAGACATATACAAGAATCTTTGCACTTGCTGCTATAGTGCTGGGACTGCTGGCAAAGGAACAGAGCTGTAAGCTCATTGCAGCAGCAGCAGCAGTCCCAGGAAATCTTAGAGAGACTCTTAAAAGCTATAGACAAGGCACCAGAAGGCAGCAGCCTCTGGCAGAAGAAGAGATTAAAGGTCAACAAGGCAGTTTCTGAACGGTTTAAAAATATAAAAGTGCCATTAACAAGAAACTCCAGCAATGCCTTATGCCACCATAGAGGGGAAGAATGTCTATTCTTTTTTTCCACGCTGGAGAGAAGGGAGCAACATGGGATTAACAAAATCCTTTTTACTTTATGGTTCATCTCCTTTGACAAGCTCCTCTTTTGATTTTAAGTAGCCGACTCTCTTCAGGCCTTCGCGAACTGGTACCCACTGGATGTCACAACCAAAGCCTGGAGACAAAGGAGAGAAGCCAGGACATCAGAATGAGCACACATGCAGTGGCCAAGCAAATTGTGTACAACTAAAGGAGGATTACATGTAAAAATGTGGGAGAAGATGAGATCTAACCATGAAGACGATGGAACAATGGGGTCCATCAATAGGAAGTTGGTGAGCTCATTAAATTAATTTGCTTATCATAGCATCATAACTAGTCAAAAGTTGAACATGGCATGTCCAGCATCATAGTCTCCTATCTTGAAAGACATGACCCTGGTTCTTGCCATGATATTACTGTAAATTTTGTTCATAAATGATTTAGAGAAAACAGTTCCAGATGTTGAATCTCCTTCAAAGCTTCTTGTAAGATCTCACAGTTTCCTTCTGGTTTGCGATTGGCAAGCTGAATCAGTTCAATGCTAAATTGCTTAGCTGGTGTGAGTTGATAGACTGAAATCATAATATAATACATTGCCAAAAGACCTTTGGCTGGGAGGTATGTGGGGAGCTGGATGGATGCTAAGGTGCTGTTTTGTGTACTGAAATACTTCCTATCCAATTGCTGTTTAATCTACAAATATATTAAGGAGACAGAAATCCAAAAATCTACCAGGCTACACCACACTCTCTCTCTCTGAGCCAGTGAATTTTTCATTCTTAGATATATGGCAGCTCAACTTTGACAAGCAGAAAAGCTAGTAGTCATTTTTATCTACCTTTCTTCATATGTGAGCAGTACCCATATATTCTAACGAGACACAAGAAGTGCTCTAACCACTGTTGGGGGAAAAAAGGTGTTTCTTCTTATTTTGTTTTAAGAGAAAAAGAAATACTTAAAAGAAGCACAAGAAAATGTTTCAGACTTAATCCTGATAACACATGGGCACGTAAGCTGGAGAGAGAGCTTCAGGTATAGAATCATAGAATCATAGAATGATTAAGGTTGGAAAAGACCTTTAAGATCATCAGGTCCAACAGTAAAACTAACACTGTCAAATCCACCACTAAACCCTGTCCCTAACCACTACATCTACACATCTTTTAAATACCTCCAGGGATGGTGACTCAACCACTTCCCTGGGCAGCCTGTTCTAATGTCTGACAACCCTTTCAGTGAAGAAATTTTTCCTAATATCCAATCTAAACCTCCCCTGGTGCAACCTGAGGCCATTTCCTCTTGTCCTGTCACTTGGGAGAAGAGACCAACACCCACCTCTCTGCAACCTCCTTTCAGGTAGTTGTAGAGAGCTATAAGGTCTCCCCTCAGCCTCCTCTTCTCCAGGCTAAACAACCCCAGTTCCCTCAGCCGCTCCTCATAAGACTTGTGCTCCAGACCCCTCACCAGCTTCGTCGCCCTTCTCTGGACACGCTCCAGCACCTCAATGTCTTTCTGGTAGTGAGGGGCCCAAAACTGAACACAGCATTCAAGTTGTGGCCTCACCAGTGCCACGTACAGGGGACAATCACCTCCCTAGTCCTGCTGGCCACACTATTTCTGATACAGGCCAGGATGCCGTTGGCCTTCTTGGCCACCTGGGCACACTGCTGGCTCATCTTCAGCCGGCTGTCGACCAACACCCCCAGGTCCTTTTCCATCAGGCAGCTTTCCAGCCACTCTTCCCCAAGCCTGTAGCGTTGCATGGGGTTGTTGTGACCCAAGTGCAGGACTCGACACTTGGCCTTGTTCAACTGCATACCATTGGCCTCAGACCATCAACCCAGCCTGTTCAGATCTCCTTGCAGAGCCTTCCTACCCTCAGGCAGATCAACACACCCGCCCAACTTGGTGTCATCTGCAAACTTATTAAGGGTGCACTCGATCCCCTCATCCAGGTCGTTGATAAAGGTATGGAACAGAACTGGCCCCAATACTAGCCCTCTGCAGCATTCCATATTGTGTAGTTCAGGCACCATGTGTACTGTTTGTGGATTGTGTTGTGGCTAATCTTGCTCTCATATACTGAATAGGAAGAGCTAGAGAACTGTGTAAAACAGACACGTGAGACCTCACTGTGAATTCTGCTCCCAGGCACAATAACAGACATTCAGCCCTGGGACAGTCAACACGAGTCTCTGCTTGCCAGGCTCAGTGTATCAGAGATCTACGGCTGATCTAGTCACTCAGGTATAGTCATGGGGAGATACATGGGCTCTCTTAGAGCATGTTTCATCAGGCCTATCTCAAATGCCTGCTTTAGGTTGAATGCTCCATGTTTATGAGCTTCTGTTCTTGGTTATTTATTTTCAAGGAAGCTCAGGATGACTGGGTGAGATGAAAATCGCAACACTGCAGGCATCTATACTGTCAAACAAGCCCTGTGCGCTGTGCCTCACATCCACATTTCTTTTTGAACCTAGTCTGATGTTAAGCACTTTAAGGGCTACATCAAATATCATCTGTGACTAGCAGATCAAGGGAGGTGATCCTTCCCCTCTACTCTGCTCTCATAAGACCTCACCTGGAGTACTGTGTCCAGCTCTGGGGCCCCCAGCATAATAAAGACATGGACCTCCACGAGAAGGTCCAGAGGAGGGCCATGAAGATGATCAGGGGGCTGGAGCACCCCTCCTATGAGGACAAGCTGAGAAAGTTAGGGTTGTTCAGCCTGGAGAAGAGAAGGCTCCCGGGAGACCTTCTAGCAGCCTTCCAGTACCTGAAGGGGGTCTTCAGAAAAGGTGGGGAGGGACTCTTTATCAGGGAGTGTAGTCATAGGATGAGGGGTAATGGTTTTAAACTGAAAGAGGGTAGATTTAAACTAGATATTAGGAAGAAATTCTTTACTGTGAAGGTGGTGAGACACTGGAATAAGTTGCCCAGAGAAGCTGTGGGTGCCCCAACCCTGGAAGTGTTCAAGGCCAGGTTGGATGGGGCTTTGAGCAACCTGGTCTAGTGGAAGGTGTCCCTGCCCATGGCAGGGAGGTTGGAACTAGATGATGGTCCCTTCCAACCCAAACCATTCCATGATTCTATGATCTGAAAATCAGCAGCAGAAGTCAGATTCAGTCAAGTCAAGAATGACAGGATCCCAGGTGTTTCTTCATTCATAAAAACACCCTGTCCCTCACTTTGCCTGTCTGAAAACAGATGCCATATCTGGATCATGTAATCAGCCTTCCATGCCAGACCATTAGATAGCAGAAACCAGTGTAACCTTCTGCAGATCTGTAATGTTTTATAGCAGTTATTGATATGGCTTGCTGGTTTTACCCCAAAATAACCTATAATTTTATAGGTAAATTTATATAAATTTTTATATAAATAAATTTACACTACTCAAAACATAGCAGACTGTGATTTTGTTTGTTTAATCTGAAGCAATTTAACAAACTGACCCAAAGAAAAGAATTTCAAATACTGTTACTTGTAAATGTCAGTTGTTGGGGTTTTTAAAGAAACACTAAGATAGATGATGTGTTAGATTAACCTGAGCTAAGAAAATAGAGTCATAGCCAAAATTATAGACAAAGACTAATATCTGTGCAAGGAAACATACTGAAAACAAACTAAGTTTGACCTCTGGTAATGCTAGCAGCTGGGCTATACATGAGTGCAACTTCAGACCTGTTCATTTTAGAAATTTTTTTTAGAGTCCATTTTGTTGTACTGTTTCCAATAAATTAAGTCTTGGGTGAGTTTTCTGCTATTTTCTTTTCTTTCTCTAACGAAACCCTTCAGACCAATCTACTGAGGAACAAAATGAAAGTTCATGCTATGGCCTGTTGCTGTATAAATTTTCATAATGCTGAAGTAGTGAATTAGCACATTTCCTGTGGATTCCTGTCTTGCATCAAAATTTTCTCAGCCAAGTACTTCAACCTGATTTTTCCTTTCAAAGATACAATTTTACATTCATTTTGTCTCCATGTTACAGTTCTTTTTCAATGTTGCAGCCTGCTCTCAACAGCTTGCTGGACGTTGGGCTACAGTTTATTGCCCTTTTTGAGTTGCCATGCTGTAAAGTGGAATAGGGATGTATTTTTGTCTATGGTATTTTGGATTATTTTTAGCTAGGGTCAGTGTTTATTTCAGTGTATCAACATGACTGAGGGATGCAATAAGTCACAACCAGAGATGAGCAGATAGGGACAAAAGTCTCTTAAAATGGTCATTTCTTCAGAGAAAATGTATGTGCTCTTACACCCTAGTAGACCTTGGAGAAACATGGCTATCAAAAGGTCAGTAGGGGAGAAATCGTTTTGATAAGATTAATAAAAAATGAGGATCAGGATTTTATCTGGCAGGGGAGATGTTGGCGAGGATGGAACTGTAGTGATAAGACAGGAGCACTCAGCTGAGATGCTCTCTCAGATCGTGTCTCCCTTCAAAACCCCCTATGCGAGACACAGGTATTTGCATGCACATTGAAAATAACACTTGAAATCTGAATGAGAACTCCCCATCTGAGAGTGAATAGCTTAACTCCAGAGATGAACCTAGATCTCATTCAAATCTAATATAATGTGAATTTTGCAAAAATTTATTCTTTTAAAAGTTACCTCCCTTTTTGTGTGTGTTTTCAACAGTACTTGAGCTTTACACTACGTTTAAATGAATATGCCAGAGCTCATACGTGATATGGTATTTATAAGCTTTCATACAACTCCCACATCTCATGATTTTTCTGGAGAGTGTGCAGTACTTAAAATTCTGAATGACAAGATTTTAAAGACATGGCAGTCTAACAGATGCTCTTAATGTGATGCAATATTGGCATGCAACAAATATGAATGCCTTATTAAAAAAATATTAGAAATGATTGCTACACAAGTGGGATAAAGAAATGTGCTAATCTATTTTTTTTGGAAAATAATCAACCCAGCATTCAAGACGGCTGCCTTATGCATGGAGCATGTGTAAGGCAGGAACCTCTATCCTTGAATATTATGTCTGATCTAGAAAAAAGCTATTTTTAATTGTATAGTTTAATATTTGTATAGCACCTTTCATCTTCTGCCAGAAGACTTTTACAACTGGTATAAAAGACACAGGAGATTGGATGCTGTTGGCATGAATATGTAGGACTCCTGGATTATGTTTCCGCTGCTGGACAGCCAGGGACAAATAATTTCTCTGATCAGGGCTTTTATGACCCCACTAAAATTGATTAATAATAGCACTCCACTTCTTTGCAAAATGATAAATATACATTGACAAAACCCAAAGTCTAATATCTAGATTATTATGTATTTAATTCGAATGTCTTCCTCCATGTACCCTTCGTATCTAAGCACCCTTAAATTCCTCTCAAGAACAGAGTTGGGAAAAGAGGTGAAAGGTGTCAGTTGAAACTTCAAGGAGTCCTCAGAAAGGCAAAACATTTTTGTCTCAAACTTGATTTTTTTATGCTGTCTGAATGACATCAGTGAGCAAGAATTTAGATTTAAGCCCAAAGATAGAATCTCTAACATCACAGGTTTCTCTACCCTATGGGTTACAGCTTCTTTTATACTGAAAGGTCCTTTTTAGGAAAATATTTTCATTATTCACAGGTAGGATGATTAATGATTACATATTCTGCTTTCTGGAGGACTTCTGCCTTTATTCAGTAACTAGGTAGTTGTTCACTGTATGGTTTCAAGTCTTGTTTAATACCCATCATACCAATTTTGATCAAGATTTATTTCATCAATCACTCACAGCCATGGCTTATCAATCTATTTTTTATAGATTCACTTGCAAACATACACATAGTTATTCTGTAACACTGACCCGTTGCAAAGGATTACAGTAAATACCTCTTTGAGATGTTAAAAAGATAATAAAAAAATGTAGTATTATATGCTCAATGAAAGGAAACACTAATTTGGTATGTGGTTAAAGCTTCTCATCTGAGTGCTGAAGATAGGAAGAAAGCAGTCCTGACTCTCATCTGACAGTCGTAAGAGTGGTTTGGCAACTATTCAACTTCAGTAATTTACAGCTTACACAGAACTATGGCATAGCAGCCAAAAAGGATCCTGAATTACCAGACTTTACAAACCTCAGATGCGGCAGCACTGAGCCAACACCACAGACTCTGCACTTAGCCAGAGCGGACAAGGAACTGCTGTGTGTCTGTGTACCTAACCATGCTTCAGTGAGCATGAGATTTTCATTGTGAATATGAAAAATCTGTACTAATTACCATTTTCACAAATTATATTTAACTGCCTTGTTTCCTCAAAAGGTGGCGTATGGGTGCACTTTCAAACTGTTAACTCCTTTTTCAGTGTGGTGATAGAACTCCCCCCTTTTAGATTAGAGATATAGAGCTCTTACAGCTATTATTAAAAAAAGAAAACCCATCTTGCTAGCTCAGTTGAAAGAGTTTTAGAGAAGGGTAAGTTCTGCATCATTCTGCTCATGCTGTGCAAAGGTATTGTTTTGGCATCAATACTTTTACAACTTGATTGAAAAATAGTTCTGTTAAAATGTTTTCAACGTCATTGTGCATTCTGTCTTTCCTTTATTCTTCAACTTCAAAGCTTCTAAAGCATCTATTATCTGAGTTTATGGGCTTTAATTACCTATCTCACATTCTGTATGGGCTTTGAGATACTGACACCTTAAACACCTGTTCCACAGTAGTTTTTAACACTTCTTTAATTGCCTGTCGTGGACAGGCTTTCTTTTTATTGCATTTCCCTATTTCATATCAGTATCTGAACCCAGTATAGACTTATAAACAAGTATCTCTTCCTAAGCATAGGCTTGAATATAAAATACTATACTTTACTTTCTTCCTATTTTTACAGGAAATTTGAGAACTGGTATCTGAAATACATTTACCCAATCATGAGATTGCAGAGGTATGAATGGTACCTGCTATTTTTTAAATGTGCCTCTTCTCCCTTCAGAGAATTTTTTAATTATGTTTTTATGTTGACATTGTACGAGAACAGAAATGGACACGTTACAATGCTTTTAAAGTATTGTTCATCCCCTCCTACTTATAGAATGTCCACTGTTGATCCCTGCTCTGAGAAATGAGTCAGATAAAATTTAATTTAATAGGAACTATCCCTTAAGTCTCTCATTCCTAGAAACTCCCACTCCACTCCATTTTTCATACTCAAATCACAGGAATATTTCAAATCACCGTTCATTTTTTTATAGTGATCTGCAGCTCTTTTATAAACTTCACATTCAAGAAGTGTGTCTTATACCGAATGCTGAGAATCCTATTATTTTCATTCTTTTCACCAGATGCATTGACTCATCATGTCTTATTTCATTAGTTAGAGTACAGTATGACAGCGTATACACTTCAATGATATCAGCAGATGTGGCCAGGCTTTTAACTCTCCATTTGTCCTTTGAGAAACAAATTCTGAAAGCTGATTAATTTTTCAAGATTCCTGAAACCCCTCATTTGGTTTAAAGCCTGTGTATTCATCTGAATACATGGAAAACCAGTTACCATAAATGTAACCTACTTACCTGATATATTTTTGCCTCTGCTGGGTTTTTTATTTCATTGTGGCTTTTATTTCAACTCTATTAATTTAGTCACACTGAAGACAGGGATAAGTACAGAGCATGTATTGTGAAAGGATGTTTCTAGACTTATGCAGGCCAAATGGAATTGAAGCTCATTAGTGACCCCGATTCTGCTATAAAAATCACGACAACTTTGTAAAATATACATTTAAGTTATGTTATGACATTCATGTCTAGAAAAAGGGATTTGATCAGTTTAATATGAAAACTACCAGAGTAGCTCCATTAATCAGATTTTGTTTCTTCTACAGATGTGAATGTAAACAGTTGAGCAAGTGCAAGTTTGTGAAATGTGTTTATTATGTTATCCTTTTAACCTCATGAACTGTTTAGTATATCTAATGTAGAATTGCATCAATCATTCTTTTCTAGGCAACACTCAGTGGAGATACTTTGCATTCCTGGGAAATCTCATGAATAAAAATACAGTGAGAGGAAATAGTCAATACGTAAAAAAAATTCTAGACAAAAGGAATTTTACTAATTTTTAGTTTCTCTGGGGATGGTAAGTCAGTGGTGTCCTACAGCAGGGTCAGGAAGACTGCCCCAGTGTAGTCTCTGATTTTTTCTTCACTGTCTCAAGGGCAAAGGACCGTGCAGCTGCAAACCATTGCTCCCCAGTTCAGCCTGGCTCAACAGTACTGGGAAAGAGTGTTGGGGCTTAGAAGCCAATTACAGGTACAGGCAGAGCAACACTGAGCTAGATGGCCCAGACATCACCGGCTAGCAATAAACACACGACCCGGACATGGAGGTACCAAGTTGTTTAAAAAGCTCTGTCATGAGGGATAGAAAGACAAAAGACCTGAAATACCCTAGCAAGTTCCCCATAAAGTTGGCGGAGGAAGGTAGGCACCTTTTTTCTACCAATGTGTTACCTCTTTTCTGTCAATGTATCTGCGTGGTGGCCCAGTCCTAAAAGAAGGACTAGTGTATGCACCTCTTTATCATCACAGCTAAGAACTTTGCTAGGAGGTAGGAGATGAAAGTTTCAAACCTCCCAGGTTAGAACGAGCTTTAAACTACCTCTTCTTCTGGGTTATGGTTTTTAACTTGCTAAGTAACAGTGGATGCTACTGACACCTCAAACACAAATCTGTTTCCCTATGCCAAACCTCTAGCACTTTAGCACTAGGCAAAATCATCTGTCGAGCAGGGAAGCACATACTGCATTAAACTTATCTAAGAAGAGGCAGAGTAGATGGTTTGGATTTCTGGATTTTGGGGTTTGGCAGAATTTGGCAGCCCAGATCTGTCCCTTCCTTCATCCATGTTCTCTGCGAAGGAACAGGGCATGCAGGCAGAGGAAGATGACTGAATAGAGAGCTCTTTTGCGCCACTCTGTGATATAAGAGAGATCACATCTGGGCCTTGTCCGTGTGAGCTAGAATGTTCTCATCTATGATTTTTTCTATGAATTATTTAAGGCAAGACATTTTTGAACCTTTAGTAGGTTGTTATTTCAATGAATGCGATTAAAAAGCAAGCACGATGTTTGTACAATCAAAAGTTCAGCTGCCTGTAGATTCCCCAAAAGCAAAGAAGAGCTGCCAGATCACTGCTGCCATCACTGACCCACCCCCCCCCCCCCCGCCCCTGCCCCGGGTTAGCCCCCTGCATTTGTGATGGCTCACTAGAAACTAAAACAACCTGTAGACATTTCTTACTTTCCAACCTGAGGCCGCAAGTGTCATCCCCACAGAACCAGAACCACTGCTGAACTTGCTGTCAAGTTTTTGGTGCCACAGCGCTCTGACAGCTGCTACCTGTTTCAGGATTTGGTGTCTTTTTCCAAGTCTATGGCAATGCCTGACCTGTTAAGGTGCTGGTGAGTGACTCTGCATCCTCACTGAAATCACAGGTGACATGATAGCACTATTATTCCCCATTCAGCAATTTGGTTTTGTTTTTAAATTAACCTCATTACATAGGAATGCAAGATATTTTAGGATAAATTGAGACTAAAAGACCCCTCAAAGTCTGTTTCTCTTTAGAGTTAACATTCCATGAACTGCAATGAACCAGCTCATGAGCTTCATCTTTCACCTTCATTCACCTGGCAGATGCTCTTCATGGTATGTGAAAAGTGATTCATTTAACTGGCTGCAAAGGGCAAACCTCAGAGTAATTTTACTTATTATCTTTGTTCTCTCGTTTATCATACACCAAGTAGCAACAGGCAAACTTGTTTTACTTTATCACCTTACTCATACACCACAGTTGTGCAAATGATATGTTTATCCCAGTGTGAAGAGCACTTTGGTCTGTTCATTTGAGCTGGAAAGGAGATGGATGAAGACATGAAAAAGGAAAAGGAAATAGAAGTCCAAAGGGGAGGTGTAAAAGAGGGCAGAATTTTAATGAATGTGTGGATATACAGGGTAAATATTGCATAAAAAACTGTGGATATTTGGTACCTTCTGGTAAAGAATTATATGCACTTGATTTAGGAAACCTATTAAATCAGCCAACATTGAAAATATTTCTGAGCCAGATAAGACCATCAGAATTGACATCCAGGGCTGAAGCAAAGTCCCAGAGCCTTTTACCAGATGATCATCTGTAACTTGTCTCTCAGGGAAAAAAATACATAAAGTGAGGCAAACAGGTTAATTTTTCGTGATGTGGTCCCTGCCTGCTTTCAGCGCTGTGGGAAATCCTGAACTAGACAGTACATTTAGGCATGATATGCATAGATACCTATACATTACAGGTGGGTTCTAATTCAGATCAATTTGTCTAAGCTCATTTTTATACTCTTATGCACTTGTGGTCAGAATCCTACAGCAATGCATCCTAAAATTTAATTATGTGCATCATGAAAATGCACTTCCTTTAAACCTTCTACATTATCACCTGTGTGTCCTGAAAAATAATATCTTCTCCTTATAACTACTCCCCAGTACTGATCATGACCTTATAAACCTCTGTAATCTCTGCAGTCCACTATTTTCATCGCTATTGCATGTATAGACTCCAATGTTTATAAAAGCTGTTCATGGTTTACACAAATCTCTGTTTTGGAAAATTGTTTTCTTTTCATGAATTTGCACTACTTGAATGTCTGACTCACTGTTGTTTTAATTAAATGGAAACAACTGTTTGTAGGAGTTAAAAAATAGTCTGAAATGTGTAGAAAAGTTTCACTGTGGACATACATCTTTTATTCAGAAAATGGAACATGGTTTCACTAGATTCGTACTGACAATTATGTAACTTGCATGAGCGATAAGAAGATACCGCGCACCAACACAACCAGATCAATATTTATTTACCTTTCAGTCCACAAAAGCAGTGGAGATAACAAGAGTATGCTCTAAGTATGTAGTCCTCTGTATTAACTGTTTATGATTTTTATAAATGTCATTCAACCCTGAGCTACTGTATCTTACGAGATGCTAAATTAAGCACAAAGCAACCACTAGATGGCATCTGTTAGCTCTAAAGGGATTAAATCAGACCAGCTCTAAAGGAGGACTGAAGGGAAAGGATTTACTTACGAATAACTGTCATGTGGGCGATTTTAGGTGAGCAACACTGTGATTTAGGGAGGCGAAAAAAGTCAGAATTAAGGCTAAAAGTAAATACAGAACATCAGAAACGCAAAAGAGAATAGAGTCTTGTGGAAGAGATAAGCACGGCTAGACCAAAGGAAAAATTCCTGGCAAGGAAAATAATACATTTGAGCCTGACTGACAGGCAAGCAAGAAGTTCCCCAGTGCTTCTCACAAGTAAGGGCTGCTTCAATTTCCTGTCACAGAAGGTGCATTCCTGCATGTCCAAACAGCTCAAAGCCCTGCCCTCCTCTCCTGTAGCCCCACATTTCACTGGGATCCCAACCCATGCTCTGCGGTCTCAGTCTGAATTCCCCCATAAAGCAGCATCTTTGCATCTGTGATCCAGACCTCCCACCCTGAACCCTGTGGGCTCCATCAGCCGTCACCCAAGGACCTGCAGTGCAGGAAGCAGTGCTGTGAACAGCTTTCTTGCACATGCAGATGTGCGCATATCAGGGTACACTTGCTTCCAGATGTGTGACCTGAAAGTTCCTACTGCTTGTGCATTTTGTGCATATTCCTGCATATATTATTGCTTGGGGTTTTTTTTCATGTTTTTGGACAAAAGTCTAGTATTGCTCTAGCAGACAAGTTTTAACTTATTTGTAGAACAGTTGTTGACGCTTTTAGCCTTGTCAGACACAGAGATCATTTCAAAATCCTTTCCAGGATTTCTGGGGCACACATCAGCACATTTCTCTCTTAGATACATGACTATAAGCAAGCATATGGGAAAGGCTAACTCAGGGTCTGCCACCCATGGTTAATGTTTCACATCTCAAAGAAAAGCAGTTACACTTCTACTGCACAATTGCTATGCAGGGTGCAGTTGATCAGCACAGTCTACAATCTGCTGATCAGTTCCTCTTGGGTATTTTTTTTCCTTTGGGAGATGATTTGATGCTGAAGTGCTCGTGCTTGGCCGTAGCCTCAGTTACCCTTCACTTGTATTGAAGCTACGCCTGTGTCTGGACACTCACCCTGTTCATCAGGACCCCGGCTCGCTGACCTGCCATCCCGGCTGGGCCTGGTCATGTTCTTGTCTCCATACCCCTGCCCAGCCATCCCGGGCTCGGTCTGACCCCGGTTCCCCTCATCCTGCCTTATCCTGCCCCACCTGAAGTATGACATGCCAGCCTGACCTCTGCCACTTGAATTGTTCTGTGCAGATAGGTTACTATAAACTAAACAATGGAAAAGGTCACAAAATACATTATTTTTCTTTTTAAAAAAATATAGAAGAAAACATCTGAGGCTATTCATCACAAACCTCAATTGAAACCTGAACAATTTGCTTGAAAACATCCCTTAGGGTTTATAAAAAACAGGGTTTGCCCCTTTTCTTGCCTTTGCAGCCCAGTGCCTCCCCACCTTGAACAGCTCTGTCGTCCGGACTGTTGGGGTGCACTAAGGGATGACTGTGGTGCGGTATGGGGGGGCGGTCTGACTTGGACATAGAAGGTAAGGCACTGGAGGGCATTTCCAAATCTTTTTCGTTTAGTTTGTTTTCAGCCGAAGGCTTTTCAGCTGTCAGGTGTTCTCTCTTTCCAACAAAAATAAAAGATTACGTTGTCTGCAGAAAGCAGACACATTCAAACAAATGTCCTTCTAAAGAAAACCCAATATCCTGTTGGAAAATAGTTTCAGTGGAAAACAACCAGCAAGAACCTTGTGCAGTTTTATGCCAAGGCCAATTGTTTCCTTTAAAACCTAACCCACTTTTAGAGAGCCACAATCTGCAGTTCAATGTAAGAGAAGGGAAAAAAATGGAAATCATCTTCAAATGGTCACTGAAGGGAGTGTGTCAAATGTGAACACGGAATAATATATCAAGCATCTGTTTGTTTAATTAAGGAGACTGAGACACATTTATGCAGACCATACAGTTAGCATTGCTGTTGATCTGATTTGGGTATTTTGCCAAGCATTTTAAGGAACCAAAATAGTATTTGTATATCAACAGCTTATAATATTAGCTGTAATATATTATTTAAGCTGGAAATAACATTCAAAGCCTGTTACAAAGCATTCAAGTGTGTTTAAATTATCACAGAATCACAGAATCACTAAGGTTGGAAAACACCTGTAAGATCATCAAGTCCAACCATCAACCAACACCACCATGCCCATTAAACCATGTCCCACAATGCCTCATCTACACGATCCTTGAACACCTCCAGTGAGGGTGACTCCACCGTTTCCCTGGGCAGCCTGGTCCAATGCTTCACCACTCTCTCAGTAAAGAAATTTTTCCTAATATCCAGCCTGAACCTTCCCCGGCGCAACTTGAGGCCATTTTCTCTTGTCCTGTCAGTATTATAATCTGTAACAGAGCTTATATGTGATTTTTATTGATATAGTTTATTTTCAAGCTGAAGAGCTGTGAAGAGCAGGATATCTTTGCTGCTGGATTTCTTCAATATTGAATATTCTTCAGTGATCAACATGTTGGATAGTCCAATTTCTGTATTACAATAGTTTTACTGTTAAAGATGTACTGCATACCTGTCATTAAAATAAAAAAGAAACAATAATATAATGGATGAAATGTTCATAGCTTTGGAAATTAAATATTAGTTTCGATTACTAATTATTGTGTTGTTATTGCATTTTATTTATGCTATTTAGAGGTGAAGCGAACAAAAGCTGTCATTTCAAACATAAATCCTGTTAACATTTCCAAATGGATTTTGTGTAATTTTTTCTGCAAATGTAAAATAAATTTACAAAACCAAAGTTCATGATGGGTAAAATTTCCCATAAAGAAATGCTAGTGAAATATTTGCATAACAACAAATTCATCATAACTGATCACAATACTATACACACACATACAAATTAAAATAAAAGAAAAAAATCTTTGCCCCATATTTGCAAATAGCAAAAACATATTCAGGAAGAGGTAATTTTGCCTCAGTCTTCACTGGCAAGTGCTCAAGACACACCGCCCAAGTTGCAGAGGCAAAGGCAGGGACTGGGAGAATAAAGAACTGCCCACTGTAGGAGAAGATCAGGTTCGAGACCATCTAAGGAACCTGAAGGTGCACAAGTCCATGGGACCTGATGAGGTGCATCCGCAGGTCATGAGGGAACTGGTGAATGAAGTTGCTAAGCCACTACCCATCATACTTGAGAACTTATGGCAGTCTGGTGAAGTTCCCACTGACTGGAAAAGGGGAAACGTAACCCCCATTTTCAAAAAGGGAAAAAAAGAAGACCCAGGGAACTACAGGCCAGTCAGTCTCACCTCTGTGCCCAGCAAGATCATGGAACAGATCCTCCTGGAACCACTGCTAAGGCACACGGAAAACAAGGAGGTGATTGGTGACAGCCAACATGGCTTCACTAAGGGCAAATTGTGGCTGACAAAGTTGATGGCCTTCTATGATGGGGTTACAGCATTGGTGGATATGGGAAGACCAACTGGTCTACCTGCACTTGTGCAAAGCATTTGACACTGTCCCACATGACATCCTTGTCTCTAAATTGGAGAGATGTGGATTTGACAGCTGAACCACCTAGTGGATAAAGAATTGACTGGATGGTCGCACTCAAAGAGTTGCAGTCAATGGCTCAATGTCCAAATGGAGACCAGTGATGAGTGGTCTTCCTCAGGGGTCAGTGTTGGGACTGGTGCTAACATCTTTGTTGGCAACATGGACAGTGGGATTGAGTGCACCCTCAGCAAGTTTGCCAACGTCACCAAGCTGTGTGGTGCGGAAGGGAAGGGATGCCATCCAGAGGGACCTTGACAGGCTTGAGAGGTAGGCCCATGCGAACCTCATGAAGTTCAACGGGGCCAAGTGCAAGGTCCTCCACATGGGTCAGGGCAATCCCAAGCACAAATACAGGCTGGGTGGAGAATGGATTGAGAGCAGCCTGGCGGAGAAGGACTTGGGAGTGTTGGTTGATGAGAAGCTCAACATGAGCCTGCAATGTGTGCTTGCAGCCCAGAAAGCCAACCATATCCTGGGCTCCATCAAAAGAAGCGTGACCAGCAGGTTGAGGGAGGTGATACTGCCCCTTTAATCCACTCTCATGAGACCCCACTTGGAGTACGGTGTCCAGCTCTGGGGTCCCCAGCATAATAAAGACATGGACCTGCTCGAGAAGGTCCAGAGGAGGGCGATGAAGACGATCGGGGGCTGGAGCACCTTTCCTGTGAAGACAGGCTGAGAGAGCTGGGGTTGTTCAGCCTGGAGAAGAGAAGGCTCCGGGGACACCTTATTGCAGCCTTCCAGTATGTGAAGGGGGCCTACAAGAAAGCTGGAGAGGGACTTTTTACAAGGGCATGTAGTGATAGGACAAGGGGTAATGGCTTTAAGCTGAAAGAGGATAGATTTAGATCAGATATTATGAAGAAATTCTTCAGCATGAGGGTGGTGAGGCACTGGAACAGGTTGCCCAGAGAAGTTGTGGATGCCCCTTCCCTGGAAGTGTTTAGGGTCAGGTTGGACAGGGCTTTGAGCAACCTGGTCTAGTGGAAGGTGTCCCTGCCCATGGCAGGGGGGTTGGAACTAGATGATCTTCAAGGTCCCTTCCAACCCAAACCATTCTATGATTCTATGAATCAAACACTGGGTCAAAACACAAATAACTGTTAACGAATGTGTGTTCATTGCTCAGGCAGCATTGCTTAACCAGTTCTTACCAAGAGAAATAAGGTAGCTGAAGGGTTAAAGTAATGATATTTTGAAAAGATGATATAATTAAAGGCATAGATGAGGCATGTTTGCCCATAATTTGTGGACATAGAACACTTACAGGTACCTACAGACTATGCAAAAAAAAAGCATCAAATGTGCCCAGAGCAGTTAGTTCGTTCCTGAAGCTTTTTGAGAAGGAAAAATGATTTATTCCTAGTTCACTAGTGTCATCTGGTGGCCACACCGAATAAAAACGTATTTCGTAAGGCTGCTGTGTGCGCCTTGTTAAGAGCTGGCTGACAAGAGCCCTGCTCTCATATTCAGCCACAAAACAGGACAGAAATTCTCTCCCTGTTTTTCAGTTCACTGCTTGTTTTGCTCTGCGCATTTTGTTGTTCCCTCCTATTCTTCAGGCTGATTACCCTCCTCTTTAGTTCCCTCTGATAAAGCACAGATCTTAACTGAAGTCCATAGAGGAAAACAGTGATCCCTGGGGGTAGCTCACTGAAATCAGTAAGGAAAGACTGCTTTCATGTATGTGGGGCATACCCACAACTGAGCAACCCTTCTGCTTGTCTTAGTCTCTGAGCTGCACTCAGGGATGATGTAAGAAAACTAGAACCATTGGGCTGGGCCTGTGAAGAAAGCAATTGAGATTTGAGCTCCATGAGAGGCAAGAGAGATTTTAAATATGATCTAGGTTTAATTCCTAACATCTGCACTATTTATTCTTCTTTCCCATAACTGCTCCTACTGCTCAACTACTATTTGTTGACTCCTGGGAATGAGTAAGCTCAGAGATGAACATGATTAAGATATAAAAGGGATGGTTGAAAGCTAGCAATGCCTGTGACATCTGTTCTTACTGGAGGAGGTGGAGACACTGAAGGGCAAAAGTCAAGTTCTTCCTTCACTCCATTCTTGGGAGAGCCAAGAATAAATAATGGTTCATTCTTATTAATGGGAATGCAAAATACAAAGAAAGGTAGAGCGAGCCAGTGGCTAGAGAGGCCAGATATGCTCATAAACTGTATGTGTGGAATGTCTCAGTAGAAGATTTCTCCATGTACTGTTGGCAATGTTCAATGATTTACTTAAAACTATGTTTAATATAAACAGGTTGTATCTTGAGTTTCTGAATTTCAGCAACTATCTGATGAAGCTGTTAAAAAAAAATCAGCTTTATAAAGAGTTCATGTATTAGTGTTGTACTTTACCTGGACCTACAGTACATTCATCATAAATTACTGAAGGCTGTAAGAAAAATAAATAACTGACACTAAATCACGAGAGCTATTTCTAAATATAAATATTATTTTTTTTCCCCACAGAGAAAAAGTATCTCCCAAAGTGGACACTCCCCTCTGTTTTCTTCACACAAATTGCATTTGGTGGACAATAACGAGCCAGGCTTTTATAACCATCTAAGATTTGTATTCCACCCTTCAGGGAACACCAGTACCGTCAATATGAGCCTGTAAATCTTTTTTCATTTAGTCAGTCAAATAATCTACTAAAAAATATCTGCCCATCTAAATATTCAAAATGCATCCAGAACATGATTTAACAAATCCTGACCCTTTATTGTTACAACCTGTCATTAAAAGAGGAGGTATGCAATACCTTCATTGCGCATACTATTATTACATGTGACTGTGAAGCCCTAGAAGTTTTGAAGTTTGGTTTTGTCCCAAACAAGACAAGAAGACAAAATCTTAGGATTTTTCATAAAATTAAGTATTTCAAAATATTTCATTTTCAATTATAATTGAAATAATGAAGTGAAAAGGAATCACTTCATTGTCATTAGAATGCTTAGCTAAAACCACAAATAATATCATTAAAACAGTTACAAATTTTACTGGGCCAGCATTTTCTACCTATAAACCGTTCTAGCATAAGATTTTTGGAGAGCTATACTCTTATCTTCCAGTGCTGCTTCTCTTTAAAGGTTAGAAGGTACTAAACTACTCTGCCAATTTTTTCACAATTATTATTATTGAACACTTCTGTTCTGGACACTCCCACTACAGAGTGGCAATTTTTAGAAAAAATGTTAAATATGCAATGCTATTAACAAAACCCCAAAATCTTACTTGTTGATATAACAATATCCTGTAAACATTTGAAAACAAATTAAAAGCAATCTTTGTCTTTCTTTTGCCTTTTCTTTCTGTTTGTTGCACAAAGGTGCATCACTTACTTACATTAGATAGAAAGAGCCTTGTCTAACTCTCTTCAGAACCCTCATTTCACTGAAGAGCTCCTAAAGCCCTTATAATCATAGTATCTCAGGAAGCAAACGTGGATGCATTCAAACTTGCAATACTCTTGCAAAGAGGGACTGTGTTATTGTTTCTATTTTATACATGGGCAACTGAAATAGAGATGATCCAACGTTCCCAAGCAGGGACTACACCCAGGTCTCCCAGGCTAACATCCTAACCACTGACGTATACAGAAACTGTAATAAATAAATCCCCCACTGGTACTAAAGCAATCCAGGCTGAACTGCATGCTTTTCCAAGGCAAGGGGAATGCGGACACAGATCACGCACATGTGTGGGTGGATGATGTCTGGGGCTAATATGTCACTGGAATTTTGACATCATAATGTGCATATTTAGTCTTTTTAGCTGATAGTGTTATGAGGGAAGACCATGTTGTATACCTGGTATAAAGGTGTTTATACTATATGATATAGTCTTTAATTACAAAATGAAGCAGTTTTTTCCAGTTTTACTTCAGAACCCCTTCTCATGGACTTCTAGCTTTTCACTGTCCCTGTGTCATGACTTGAAAATAATAATTTTCAGTCTCTTTTAAGTACTTTTGCCTTTCAAATGACCCATGAGCTACTCCTTTTCTTTCATCTACTAAAAATACGTAGTATAGCCCCCAGTTTTCTCTAAATACTAATTTATATATGGCTATGTATTTTACATTTCTGGACAGCAAAATAATTCCACTGAATACTGAACTTTTGTTAGAGAAAAATTATGTCCTCCATGCCAGGCTTTTTGGAAAATAAGATTCATTTTTTTGCCTTATAATAAGATCAATTTAATATCTCTTTGTATACCTACAATAGGATTGCTAGCTTGGTATATAAACTTAACTGACTTTCATTTGCACGCATTTTTCTAAAGGACAGAACATGGTATTTTGGACTACTGAATCAACAACTGAGACCTGATTTTCCTCACAAATTCAAGGTATTCCTGAATAATAGGTGAGAATCATAGACAGACCACTGCATATACCAGCTAATTACCCAATAATTGTTTTTTTGAATGTCAGCCAGCTCACAAGGCACTTATTTCTTTTTAGGATGAACCAAGAAAACCTAAGCTTGAACATGGAGTTTTCAAAGAACAATGCAAAAAGGTATGCATGTTCCTATTTCGTTAACACCTGGAAAGTATAACCAGGTCCATAATATGTTTAACATTAGAAACATTCATTATCTTAACACTGACACAAGTCTTAACACATGAATAGTTTTAGTGAAGTCAGGGTGCCTATCTGTGGATGTATGGATGAATGGGAATTTTTTAAATCTTCTGGAAGTAGGATCTCAGTTTTTACACTTCCTGATTTCTACTTCCTCCTAACTTACCTGTAATTGTAGGAATTGAAATACATTGTAAAGAAAAGTCACGGAAAGTGTTATTTCCTGGAAAAAAATCATGCCAGGACATATAGGTATATTAAAACCAGGACTGCTGTTACATTTAATAATGCAAGAAACCAACCATGAATGGCCCAGTAAAGTGAGATTCAAACCAACACAGTGTTATTTACCCAGTAATGCAAAAAAATATATAGTAACACAAAAAATATACCAGTAGAGGTTTTCTCCTCATAACTGGCACATCAATCATAAAAATGAAGGAACATCATATGAGCATGTTCTAGAAGCAACCATCTTACCTTAGATCATGCAGCAGTTCTCATGATGCAAACATGAAAAGTCCCTTGACGTTTTGCAAGACGAGGTTTGTTAAGCCAAGTGTCCTGGACAAATGCCACTACATCTGGGGTTATAATAAGAATACCTTTTCTGCTGATGCTCAAGTGATTCCAAGAATGAATTTTCATTTGATTATGTTCATGATCGTTACGTGTTCAATTAATCCAAACATCAAGCAGTAGAGCCTCAGCTCAACTAGATTCAGAGTTTTAGAAATCAACTTAAAGGTATAACGACCAAATTTTACTGAATTTCTGTTCTAGAACACATATTCTCCTTAAATGTTTCAGAATAAATTCTGTCCTGCTGAACAGACAGAATGCCACACGATTTATAGAGTTAAACCACACAGAATAAGAGTAATAGAAAAGGTTAACTGTGAAATAAATAAATAAATAAACAAATCACAGTGAAATGACCAGGCATAGAGAGCATTAAAACATTTGAAAACAGAGAAAGAAAAAAACTGTATGGATTTACTTTTCTAATTAAGTTGTAGACTCATCCAATGAAAATATTGCACCTGCTTAAAATTCTCCATTTTATTTGAATTAAATAAACAATGTTAGTCCACCTATTCTAAATTTTCTTGTAGTTTATATGTCAGTCCCTACAGCATTTGGAATTATGCTTATATGACTATTTCCTATTTTTAAAACAAATTTATTTCTAGTCCTATGGGAAGCAAAGTTTTAAGTACAAACCCCATATTTTCAAAGGAAAGTATTGAAATTTTGATTAATAAACTCCAAAGCATTTTCATGCTTTTCATCTTCAGCCATTTAACTTTCAGAGATTAGTTATTATCATTGCAATATTCTGTTCTCCTGCATCCTTGTGAAAGCCACCTAACTGTGCAGTTAAGGTATCCTGCTGACTTTCTAATTTGTTGGTTCATCATTAAGGCAATTAACACAGCCATAAAATTCTACTGAAATATCAGGCAAAAGACAGTATCTGTCCACATTTACTTCCTTCCTTATACACCAAAGCCAGAAAAAATTACGTATGTACCCTACAGAAAGTATTACTATTTTTTGTAGTATTACCTTTTTACTTTGAAATTACAAAACTTGCAAATCAAAAAGTATAGATTAACAAAAACATCTTTTCTCTTTCTCACTAGCTGCTTCTCTTTGCAAGTTCAAACAGGAGATGAAGAAATAATGAAACCAGAAATAGCACAGACATAGCCACACAACAGTAGTCATAATTTTAAATATTTATTTTTTTGTTTCTTGTTTCTTGTAGGTCTACACATGTAGCTGTCTCTCTAAAGCATGCTTTCCCTTAAGTCTAATTTCATCAGACATCCTAGAGTGTGCTAATAAGGTTCCCACAGTAGTTTCAAGAGGAAGAATTTCTTTTCCGAGTTCACTATGCAGATCTTTTGACACCTCTCCTGTTATGGTCTTCCAGGATACATATTCTGACAGTAAATATCTCCAAAAAAAAAATTCAGTGAACTGAATTGTAAGAGTAAGCAGATCTAGAAGTGCCATGGTTTGTTCCATTTGCTAATCAAAATCACAGTTAAAAGGGTGGTTAACCTCAGCACAGAAGGCCTTCAGCCTTTTGTGAACATTGTTTCAAATGATCAAAATTACAGAAAATTTCTAAAAACAGTGTCCTATAAAATATTCAGTACATAGAATGTGAAATGTGAGAAGCATTAATACCAGGGCTATACTGGTTCATGCCTCTTTTCTCTTTTCTAATATAGAGCAGAACTTTTAATTTCAAAAGAAATACATTGTGGTTTCGGTTGCAGCCACTACATTCATTTATTTGATTCAAAAATGTTCCTCTTTTTGGCTTGCTCCACTAAAATCTAGGCCATCAGCTCCCAGGACTGACCTTCATAAACAGTCTTATCTCTGTAACGAGCCAACCCACAAACTTGGATACATTTACTGGAAATTTTTGCAACTTTGGATGCGGCATGAACTTTGCTTTCTAGGCTGATGTTAATAACAACATAAAAAGAGCTAAATTCTGAATTTCAACTGATGAAATGAAGGTCCTTTACAGTAAAGTTGTCAATCTGGAAAGATTTCATGTTGTGCAACTAAATTGTTAATGAACCTTGAAATGTCAAGAATTATAATTTGAAGTACAGTTTAAAAAGGAGGAAAGAAAAACTCCCTCCTGAAGGAGATAGTTCTTAAACATACAAGGTAAAATCTTAATACTTGGGTTTTCCCCGTTCAGAAAAATCTATTGGCTTTGAAAAGTATCAGCATATATTCTGCAAATGATGAAAAAAACCACAGAAAAAACTGTTTGGATCTTAAACAGTTAAAACCTCTATTTTCATTTCTTTCCAGAAGATGGTAGTGTAGCATACTGTTAAAGACTTGCAGAACGTAACCAGTTTTCCAGTGTGTGAGTGCTAAAACTAAAACTAAGAAGAGTAAGTTGCACTTACAAGGTTTAAAATGCAGGGAGGGTCATTTCGGTCAACTGCTTTAATGTTGAAATTTAGATGTTGTGTTAGCTAACATCAAAATATTATTTAATAAGTAAGTGGATTACAGAAATACTTCGTAAAAGGGAACAGAATATGCTGTTGATTCTGAAGATTATTTTGCTGTGCTTGAGAAAAGAACACATTTAAATAAACATGTAATACATTGTCCTGCAGAAAGCAAGCATAACAGGACTACAGGTTTCAGACCCTACCACATTAATGCTAATGCTCTTCTGAAAAGTATTTGTATATTCTAGAGCAGAGAAAAGGTCAGCAATTGCTATTTAAAACAAGTAAACAAACAAATAAGATATAAAATCAATTAATGTTGCTATGTCAAATATGTGTTATAAATATGGAAGTAAATCTGTGGCTGTCCATGTCAAAAGCTGTAATATGCCTGAGAAATAAATATTTGTTTGATTTATTGAATCTGAGTCCTAAAGAATCTTCATAATATGTATTGCAACTAACTGTAAATTGTAGACTACTTCTTGCCCTTATTCGCACAGAGACATTTAGACTTCTTGTAGGAAAAAAACCTAAAAAACCAAAAAAACCAAAACCCCCACAAGAATAACTTCTGATATTAATTTCAGATAACACTATTTTGGGATCTGTATGTTTGACTTAATTATTCATTTAATTAAAATATATCAACTTGACAGCCATCCAGTCTGACTAAGAGAAATGGAGAATTTTCTGCTTTCTTGGTGCTTTTCACTTATAGTTAATCACTCACAGTTAAACTTTCTAGGCCTTAAATCAAAATTAAGAAGTTCTGGTTTTAATTTCTGACTGTATGGGGTTTTCATACCTTTCTAGATTATAACAAAAGCCAAATGGTGCTCAGTGTTTCTTTCCTTGAAGGTGTGCAGCTACTCTAATTAAGTCAGCTTTCTGTAATGGTCACGTTAAGTCACCTCTTCCTGGAAAACTTAAGTCCCTCAATTAAGTGATTTCTTCAGCCGCTGGAATAGTAGTCTTCTGTTTTCCATATTTTTGTTCATGTTTTATAAGCCTTTAAAAAAGCTGGACATGATAACACAGAAGCGGTTCTCCTGAAATGCATACCAAAAGAAAATACATCTCTCTTCACTTCTATTGATTATTTCTCCATAAATAAATTTAAGAATAGATCAGCTTTTTTGTAACAGTCATCTGTGTTGCAGTGATTTTATGCTTTCCTTCATGATGCTCTCTTAAAGAGACCAGGATACAGTCAAAGGTGATGTCAGACACTTTCATTCTTTCTAGGTGTGTAGCTTTGTATTTAGCAGTTTACAAGGCATGTTGTTGAATGGATGTTGCCAGGAAAGCTACATCTCTGGATACAGCTATTCCATCTTCTGTTTCCCCCATTCTGCCAACTTCACGTCATCTGTGAACTTTTATTAATTACATATCACTTCAGATAATTGATGAGAGTGTTGAATACTTGGCCAACTGTCTTTCCATCTGAAATCCCATTAGAAACTTCTGTTTCTGTAGGTGGCAGCACATCAACAGCTTCTCTCTGACAGAAAGTTCCTAAACCGTTTCATGTGCTCTCCTGTGGTCATTCTGCAAATGTTTTGACAACAATGCCATAAATCCACACATCAAAGAGTTGCAAGGGTTATTGCCTTGTTAAATCCTAGTCCCTAAAACCAAGAGACAACCACACAGTCCTGGAAAAGGGTCCGTAAAATATTGATCCACAAGCCTTTGCATGCTAAGGCCACTGAAGTCCTTTCAGTTGCCTGTATTAACAAGCATGAGACCTAGAGTAAAAAATTGCAGCCGTGACTGTATCCAAAAAGGACTAAATCTTCCAATCAGGTGAGTGAGGTTTTACAAATATTGTTGCTAAGCTTTCACCATTTTCCCCTTTTGTCACAGATTAAAAAAAAAAAAAAAATCCTAAATTTTAATTTAAATTTGCTTTGGAAGTATTGAAATTGCCTTTCTACCATTTGTTGGGGCATCTACCATAACTGGTTACGTTGAAGCCACAAAAAACCCTTTCCACAAAACACAAGCTAAGGGGGATCTTTCTCCTTCTACTCAAAAACCACAAAAATGAACCATCCATCTCTCTAACCAAAGCTACTTTATTGCAGCATGCAAACATGCAGGCAGCAATGTTTGCTTAG
Organism: Gavia stellata; assembly: GCF_030936135.1. Classification (NCBI taxonomy): domain Eukaryota; kingdom Metazoa; phylum Chordata; class Aves; order Gaviiformes; family Gaviidae; genus Gavia; species Gavia stellata. Next base: position 11,905,687 of record NC_082597.1, on the reverse strand, counting down.
AGTGACCCTGTGTGTCAGCACGTTTTGATTGCCTGCATTTTTCCAGATGTGACTTCACTTTTACATTCTTTCTAATGTAAAGTCCTCCAACTAAATGCCTCTGGATGTTGCAAAATGTATGTGCAAATTAACCCTGGCCACTAATAGCTCTTCTACATCCCTAGTGGTGTCAACGAAGGGTTTAATCTCTTGGTTTTAGAATGTTAACTCCCTGTAAATGTGGTTTATCTGGAAAGCACTACATTTGTCTAATAAGTACATCATCCTACTTTCCAAATACAGAACAGAAATATTTATAGAAGATAATGGCAACACTGATGATCACTGTCATCTCCATTCAGTGACAGACCATTACTGTTGATAAACTTTTTATTATTCTTGAAATCCTTTAAAAATCATTATTTTCCTTTGACATGTGCTGGATTTTACTCTTTTTCTTTCTCCTTCTATTTCTCTCTTTTTTCCTCCTATTTCCCTTTTCTGTTCTTTCTTTCTCTCTCTCTCATGCTCTATTTTCTTTCTTTCTCTCTTGTCTCCTTTTCTCTCTCATTCGCTTTCTTTCTCTCTTTTCCTTTCTCTTTTCTCTCTTTCCCTCCCTCCCTCCCTTCCTTCCTTCCTTCCTTCCTTCCTTCCTTCCTTCCTTCCTTCCTTCCTTCCTCCCCCCCCTTCCCTTCTCTTGCTCTCTCTTGCCTCTCTCTTTCTCCTGTTTTCTTTTTCTCTCTTTACTTTCCAGTTTGTATGTATCAGACTACTCTATTTCCTTCCCAGTTGTTTTACATGGTGTCTTTCAGTTTCTAACCACTATATTTACTTTTGCAGGGAATCAAATGATTTTTTTTTCTCTTTTGCTTTTTAGTTTTGTAAGAAAGGCTTTTCAGCCATGCGAGAAAGCCTTCTTTAATTTTTGTATCATAACATTTCTTTCAGTCCACTCTGTCTTTCTTTGTCTTCAGAAAATGACCTACTGATTACACGTTATCAGATAGGGTTGCTTATAACAAGAGCGTGATCACAAGTCCCAAGGTAGTCATAACCTTCCAAAGCTCTTACTAACTTTATCACATATATTGAGGCCTAAAATACTGTTTCCTCATGCTGGGTGCAGTATCTTTTGTATTATAAAATTAATATCTACTTTTTTTTTAACTCATTATTCGTTTCATAAGTGTTCAGCAGCTTTTCATTTTATCAGGGCAAATAAGTGTCTAAGGAGTAAGCCTAATCTGTTCTGGGTAGCAGACTCCCCCTGCCCACCTTCTTGGAGTCTGTTAATTAGGAACTACTCATCTATGCATACTAGAAAAGATGTCCATCAGATTTGACCCTGTAATATTTTCCTGGTTCCTCTGGTGATGTGATCCACACTATTAGCATTTCAGAATATGAAATGTTAGTTCCTATTCCCTGCTTGTATAGGCTTTTTAGTTCTTTTTCCCTTCTCTCTGTCACGAGTATGCCACCTTCTTCAGCGTCTAATTCTTTCGGACCCACTGCTGCCAATGTTTTCAGGGAGGTTTCTGGCTATTTTATTTTTGTTCTCCAAGGACTGTTTCCTAAGGTTACTATACAGTTGACACAAACCTGGTACATGCTGCAGTGTCAGTACTGTGGGAACAGGATCCCAGCTCCATGCTATTGGACTGATCAGGCAGCGCTGACATGCAGGACAGGAGGTACAAGAGAAAGGCTATCGTTGATGTAGTAAGGGACTAGTTCAGAGAGGGTTTTAATAACATTTAATCAGAAATCATTACCGAAATAATGGGTTAGAGATGAATAAAAAACTGAATGTCTTTAGACACTTACTGGGGATATCTGTAACTGTATGGGTATGTATGTGTGTGAGAGAGAGAAATTTATTTCAATATTGTGTCACCAAACAATGAAATTAAAGGATTTAGACAGTCACCATCTGTTGTGTCTGGTCCGCAAGTGTCCTGACACTCCGAGTTCCTTATGGCTGTGGCTTCTTAATTTGATTTGCTGGCTTAGTGTCTTAATTACTTAGCTGGCTCTCTCACTCAGGGTTGTATTATTTTTAGAAATGTGGACAGGTCATAACAAAGTGAAAGTCACCTTGGGAATAGTGTATCTCACGGAAATAACCAGAAATAGATACTATACAGAAAGGATAAACTTGGTTATTTTATAAGGGAGGCATGATCCAGTTCCACTGAGCTATTTGTGAGCCTTTCCACTTCTTCGCTTCACTTCACTCACTGGATGATTCAGCCTTTCTCCTGAAAAGTACTTCATTGTATAAAAAATCACTCCAGTGGACTTGAAAGAAATAGGTACAAACCTGCGATTCATGTACACACAGCTATTCAGCACTGAACCCTGATGGTTCCCAAACTTTTCACCAGTTGGTCTCAAAACTTTCTAGGCACCCATATATCTCCTTTTTCAGGGCTGCCTTGGCCTGAATTGCTAAGGGACAAGCTCCAGCTTGGAAATACCATCAAAGTTCCCTGAGTGACCAGGTCCAAGAGTCAGAGAGGTTAAAAGTGAAGGAGATAGAGTTTCCTAATTTTTTTCATAATTTCTTAAGACTTTAGCACTCCTTCAAAACCTCTCCTCAAACCCTTCGAATCCTACCATCATCTTGTAGCAAAATATGGAGTTTTGAAAAAGCTGCAAATCCCAAGCATCAGAATATCCAGGCAGTTTATTAATCTTCCTGCTTATTAGATTATTCGAAAAAAGAGAAGTAGAGCAATTGGTATCTTAGGTTCTTCCAGTTAGGCAAGAGCAAACCCACCTTAGTTCTTTCAAATAACAAGTATGGAAACTCAGGCCTGAACATAGAGATATACCTGAAATATCTGCATAACCTGTGGCAAGGCACAGGATAGTATATAATTCTGCATTTAGCATTTGCTGTCACATAGCTTGGTTGGTCCCTGTACGATGCATGTTTTTCTGATGCCAGTCATGAGCCTGGGTACTCTATAGATACCTAAGAGCTCTGAATTTTTCACTTGGCTAAATCCACAAATTTTGGCATCTAACTGGCTGCCAGATTTTTTCCATGAAATTAGTCTAATATGAAAGCAGAATAACACAGAAGGTGCTTACCATGGTTTGTATCAGGCAGGTTCTACTTTCTTATACACTGGTAAATTTGTACCTCAAATACCACCGTTTGCATCAAAGCACCATTGGTGCAGTTAGGATCAGTAACCAAAACATTTATCTCTGAGTATAAGGAAGATGCAGATGATCAACCTATACAGATTAAATAAGAAAAGAGCTACAAAAGCAATGAAAAGTCAGGAAAGAGTGACCTACAAGAGGCAGGTAAAATAATTATAACTTACTAGCTATTATATACATACACAGGCACAACAGACAGACACACACTCATGGGATAAGTGATCTGTTTAGGGTGTTTCATTAAAATGCTTTATTGCCTGAGAAGGAATTTATTGTTATCTCCTGATTCTTAAGTAGAAAGGCAGCTGAAGAGAGGATTCAAAAGCAGTTTCAAATCTACTTATAATATGATATTAGTATTCTATGACATAGCAGTGTAAGTAATGGCAAGAAGGTGACCATGATACCAAGCAGAACTTGGAAAGAAATACATAAAGGTAGAATATAGACAACCATACAGAAATTCAACAGGGGTACTGATGGTAAGCTTCAAATTCTTGCAAAAAATTTCTATAACATCATTAAAGCAAAAACTGTTCCTGGTTGCTATCTTATCCAAGGCAGAGAAGTCTCCAAGATAACATGTCCTTCCTCTTATTGGCTTAATTTCAGACTATAGAAACTGAATTGTTAAATTGTCTTCCAGCACAGTTATAGCAATCCAGAGAGCTTGCTCTAGATTCTTCTCACTTAATTTTAGGGGAAAAAATTGGCTTCTAAACTAGGAATATAATTGCCATAGACTTTCTATATACTATGTGTTGTAGAATAAACACCCACATAGGAAAATTTCAGATGACAGGAACATAATCCTGTATTCCTTTGAAAGTTTTTTTTATCCCTAAGTGTGATTCTTAAGCCTGTAATTCAGTGAAGTAGATATCACCTTTCAAAAGATCTTTATTTTTAATTTACAAATTCATAGCCAAACTATTGTGAGGTCACAGACAGACCATGATCTTGTGTCAGCAAAGTGCACTCATGAGATTAAATTCAAGTAAAAATATTTCATTTTCTGATCTCTTTACAAATGTTGAACAGAATGGACTGGGCACTTACAAAAAAGGTGCTAATCACACCATATTTTGAATCAATTTTGATATACTCACTGACCGGTATAGAAAAAGTCTGACACTGCTTCAAAGGAAAATCAAGAACTAAATGTAGCACCTAGTGCAGCCACAGGCATGTTGGTGCTAATAGTATGCTGAACAGTTGTTCTTGGAATCAAATGTACTAATACAGTTTTTCTTGCTGGATAGCTTTGTTTCCACCTAATTCAACAGTCACTTCAATCAGTGGCTGTAAGTGTAATATCATGACTTGTTCAAAATGCATCGTGCTAGAAAGCCTAAGCAGTTGCCAGAGGAGGAGTGTGAACCAATTATTTATGTTGTCTGGAAATAATGAGGTTGTAGACTAAGGGCAAAAAACCAGAAGATTAAATGCCAAGTTTTTTTAGTTTTATCATGCTGTCCTCTTAGTTTCTAAGCTTATGGGTTTTACTGCGTACCTAGTACCCTAACATTTCACTTTTGGTTTTCTCTTAGAACTTTTCCAGAGTAATAGATACCTATCTTATCAATAACGAATGTGTGTCACTATTATTTCTCATAATAGAATAAGTGAAGTGATTAAGTAAATCTTTATCCATACACTCCAACTGAAGAAAATGGCTTTAACTTGTGTAATATATATTATTTTATATGCCAGACTACAAACAGAAGGTTCATAATTCACATCCTATAAAACAAAAAAATGAACTATTACCAGTACAAGCTCAGCCAGATTTCCTTCCTCCACCTCTGCAACATCTAGTTAATCCCTTGCACAAACACATGCGTACATAACTCACAAACGTGCATGAACACACATGTGAAATCATTACCAGCCTACTATCATTTGACATTACAAATTATCTGTTGTGACTATATACATTTAGAGTGACATCCACAAAATAAAGCAGCTACCTATGCATCAGCTTAGATAACCTTTAACTGCCACTGATAAATTCACACATGCAGCTATTAATTTCAAATCCCAATGATTTCACAACAAAAAGGTCAATATTAACAAAAGCATCTGTCTGAAGCTGGACTTCTGATATCAGAGAGACTGTTGAGTAGTGTCCATGAATAAATATTGATAAATTGGGGGATATTTAAAAGTCTTTCACATAATAACACTTTGCTGGTCATGTCCTCTGATGTATTACTGTTTCTCTTTTCCTCATGTGTTGTAATCTGTTAATGGCAAACATCTGTAATTTATAAAACATGGTTTATTAGTCCAACATATTTTATTTCTACTGTTATGCTCAGAATCTTGTTTATGGGAAAGGAGGAAACACGCCTCATATATAAAGCAGAGAATTTATTGTTAGCATAATTGAAATCTTAAGAGTCTATTCAAGAATCACTATGAGCCAAGATCTAATTATTATAGAAAAAGCAAAAGAGAATATAATTAAATATTATCATCATCATCATCATCATCATCATTATTATTATTATTATTACATTTTAAATTGTTATATAAGCACTTCTTAGTTTCTATCCCTTTTTCTTGTGTTGGACTTGCTGTTCCCTTTCTCCTCTGGATCCCAGTTCAGTGGCTCAGTCTGGTGCTCGGGGGGGTGTTATGGTGAGTTGTCCAGAGTCCTCACTGGGAGGAAGATGATGTTTATGTCAAGAGTTTATTCTTTCTCACTCTACAACCCACTTGGGCAGATTTTTATAAATTTGCTCACACATTTTTACACCTTTTCTCATTCTGGATTGCTCTGTAACTCCATCTTACATCTGAATTTACAGTATGTGGTGAATTTTGCAGATGTTGCATACTTCTTTTTTCTCGTTATTACCCCTAAAACTAGCTTTGGCCAGTTCCAGGTCTGCATTTCTTTAACTGATCACTAGCAAGCTGTTTATAGCCATTGGGTCTTCAGGGCCAGCCTGTGCCCTGTCTCTTCTCACCCCAGCCCTGCGCTCCTCTGTGCTGCAGCCTGCCTGTCTGCTTCTCAAGGTCTCTGCTATTGTGCCAGGACTGAACATCTCTGCATGACATCATTGTGTTAGAGCCAAAAATATCTCATTCTGCTCAAAATAATTACTTGTCAGTACAACCTGTATAAAACTATGGTTGCACCATTTTCATGGTTTAACCCCAGCAGGCAGTGATAAGCAAAGGTAAACCAAACTAGCCATAGCCGCCTGATCAGATGAAAAAAAATCTGTTACAGCTAAACCAAGTAAAAACAAACATACAGGTAGGGCAAGACAAGTTCAGACAAGCCAATCTGACAAGCCTCAGTCCTCAAGCCTTGCAAACTCAATAAAATGCCTGTGGCCTGTTACCAGCAATGGCAATAATGTATTACAGGGGTACACAGTTACACTTGTTAATGCTCAAAATATTATGACTGAAAAATAACAATATGGGCTTGCCCATATCTTGCTCAGTAAATACAAAGTAAGTCCTCACAGTTCAGTTCAAATAAAATAAAATAAAAGTAGACATATTCTGTTATGTCTATTGCTGCAGGTTGAGATCGTGATTAAGGTAAAAAAATCCATATGAACACTTTTCTGACACAAATTTGTGAGTGCACCCAGGCAAAAACTTTCCTCTAAGGCAGGAAGTTTGACAGATAATGCAGGACATTAATGAACTTTGCTTTTGTCTCATACCCTTTAGCTGGCTAAAAAAGTTCTCAGGAAAACCTGCCAATCACCGAGAATAGTGCTGGACTAAGACTTAACAGTGCTTTTCCTTTCCAGGCATTGTGAACAATGATCACTAGCTTCAAAGAGACTAGAAACTAAAGTTTTCCTGAGGATTTATGAGATTATTAGTATTTTCTAACACAGTTCCACAATAGCTAGAATGTAGTGGGCAGACATCTTCTGAAGTGTTTTGCAGAAACATTGCAGTTTATGTTACATAAAAAAGAATACCTTGCATTCTCTTTTTTCCACATTTTCCACTGCAATGCCCAAAAATGTTCCATTTCAACAATAACAAGCTGAATGTGCCCCCCAGTCAGTTATCTACTCTCTCCTTCTATGATGCTTCTCCTCATCTCTAGGTCTGTATATAATATTCTCGGACTGTGAGTCAAATTACACTTGGCAGAGAGCTATGCTTTACCATGGCTCAATGAGTTTCCTATAAATAGGTAGAACAACACACTAATTTTGCTAAACACCCCTCATGTGTGGTCTATATATTTGGCCTAATTTCTCAAATATACCTTACTGAGTATTTGCCAAAGTCTGTCAAGGAAAAGCTGAGTTATGCTTTTAATTGTCTCTAATTGCACAGGACTAAAATAACATTTCTATAAAATAAGCCTTTGATCAAAACGTGAATTACTACTTTTCTATTGCTGTGTATCACTCTGGATTAATTTCCAAAGGCAACCGCCAGTGATAAGCTCCAAAAAGTGCACTGCCAGCCGCAGTTTTAATGCTTTGCAGAGAGCTAATACTACACAGATTGCAATGGTGTCTGAAGAAAGGACCTGCCAGTCAATTTGCCTGAGAATCTATATGTCTTTATAATCTGTTCCCAATTGAAAGAAATGAATGATATCATGATCACTCAGCTAGTCCTTACTTGTAATGGTGTAAACAGGAAAGTAGTTTTAAATGCTTATCTTATTAAATATTCTATTAAATGATTTAGTAAGTTAAATAAAGCTGCCTACTCTTCCCTGGTGATTGTTCTTTACTTTTAGAAACAAAAACATAATACAGTCAATCCATATTTACATAAAGATTGATACGGTTTAAATTAATGATGTGGTAGACTAAAGAACAATGGGTGAACCAGGAAGTTGTGTATGGCTGCAATAAAATCTATTAACAAGATGGCAAAATCTGCCCTGAATTTTGTAGTTGCCAGCATAGCATAGAAGAATCAAAATAGCTCTCTTTAGCCTCAGATCCACATGGTCTGTTACACTTTTTCTATGCCAAATGTAAAAGGCACCTTGCCACAAAAAGCCCAAGCCATACAGATAAAAGCTGAATTCCTATTATTAATTGCAAAATACAGATCTGAAAAAGCTATACAGAAGTGGACTTCTCAATTTATGCTCACCACTGTTGTTCATTCTATCACATCATTAACTTAAAGTGTATCAGAAGTATTCAAACAGTTTATTTTTTCTGACCCATTGTACAAATAAAAGAAAATTCAGAGATAAAACTGGCTTTTTTCCAAACAGATCTTTTTTTCTTTCTCTTTTTTTTTTTCTTTTTTCTTATGTGGTTGTGCTGGTTTTGACTGGGGTAGAGTTAGTTTTCTTCATAGTAGCTAGTATGGGTCTATGCTTTGGATTTGTGCTGAAAACAGTGTTGATAGCACAGGGATGTTTTAGTTACTGCTGAGCAGTGCTTACACAGAGTCAAGGCCTTTTCTGCCTCTCACCCCACCCCACCAGCGAGTAGGCTGGGGGTGCACGAGAGGTTGGGAGGGGACACAGCCGGGACAGCTGACCCCAACTGACCAAAGGGATATTTATTCCATACCACATGGCATCATGCTCAGCATATAAAGCTGGAGGAAGAAGAAGGAAGGAGGAGATGTTCGGAGTAATGGCGTTTGTCTTCCCAAGTAACCGTTAGGCGTGATGGAGCCCTGCTTTCCTGGAGATGGCTGAGCACCTGCCTGCCGATGGGAAGTGGTGAATGAATTCCTTGGTTTGCTTTGCTTGCCTGTGCAGCTTTTGCTTTCCCTATTAAACTGTCTTTAGCTCAACCCATGAGTTTTCTCACTTTTACTCTTCCGATTCTCTCCCCCATCCCACCTGGGGGGAGTGAGTGAACAGCTGTGTGGTGCTTAGTTGCCGGCTGGGACTAAACCATGAGAGTGGTTTTGGTTTAGGCTCATTTCTACTTCTAAGCCTAGACTTGAAAATAGTATAATCAGTCTTTATTATCTAATGGGTTTCAGAATTGACACTTAGTAACAATGAAGAGCATATTCTGGTGCCAATGCATTTCTCTGATTTATAAGATTTGGATGTGAAAGAACTTTGAAGTCTATTTCAAAGCACATGTGATTCACACTGCAAGCCAGGTAAGCATTTTCTCAAAAAAATGTAGTTTTTATCACAGTTGTAATAGAAACTGATATCTGTTTGGACTAAAAAGCAGACAGGCAGCTTAATGTGTACATACTGCCGTTTCTGAAAGGTTGTTTTTCATTTACAGAGCATATACAACTAAAACTAGTGTTTGCAACTGTATCTTTGTTTACACCCACGTTGAAAACTGTGGTTCACAGTTCTCACAGGATTGTTCTTGGCTATTTTATTCAATAACTCTATGAGTGATGGCAATATGTTTTAATGTGAGAAGAATGAGCATCAGCTAATTTTACCAGGGCTGAGAAGGGCTGAGCTGAACTAGCTGGGCAGCGTACCTGTATTTTCAGAAGTGGGGGGACACCAAACTGTGGCATCATTATTTAAACTTAATCTTCAGGAATTTCAAAAAATCTTATTTTGTTTCTTTAAAATTCAGACATCCATACGGTCTCATCATCTAGTCTTTCTTTAGGTATGAAGGTATATTCAGAGGGTGATTCATCCCATCTTAAAATCAGTATTTTCAAGATAATCTCATACTTTTAATTAACCCTTTATCTGTATATCAGATTTTTGTCCACTAAACATTGCTCTTCTATCCAAAGTCAAGCAGAGACCTCAGATCTACTTAGACCTCTTCTCTCATCGTTATTCCAGCTGGAGGATGAAGGATGTAGAGCAAGTTCCCTCTTCTGTTTCGGGGATCAATTATCAGCCAGATGCAGGCAGTTAACAGCCAGAAAAATGCTGATGGGTTTGATAGTTTTTATTTTTACAAATATATTTGTCCCATCCCACTTATAGCTAAATATCTGGAAGCCTCTGCTTCATCTGTCCAATTGCATTAATAGGTGGCCTGTGAATACTTCAAAAGGTATTTAATAAGGATCGAAAGTATAGGTCAGAGTAGATCAACACTTTATATTGTGCATGCAACACAAACATGGAGGGTGTCTTTTTTTCATCTGGGTGTGAAAAGTCTGATTATATATTTCAGAAATTTGAGAGACTTTAGTCAGAATACTCTAGTTCTGAAAGGCTATTGTGTCATCTCATTGATGAAATATTCAAATCTCTGTTAACAATACATTGAAGCAAGTTTAGTTACACACACACAAAAAAAATTACCAATGTAATATATTACATAGCACCTCTGAGAGGTGTGACAGAGGTCTTTTCTTTTTAACTGTACTTTCCTGAAATTCATCTCACAACTTCTCTGCTTTTGTGCCCTCTCCATCCTTATTTTCTGTACTAAAAAATAAATAAATTACTTCTGTCAAGCTTTCTCTTGGAAAAGTGGTTATGAGCCCTTCCATATCACTGCTTGGTACTTACTACGGAGGCAGCTATAACTGGCTTTGTGGCTTGGTATTTCTTGTCAAAGTTCTCCTTGATACTTGTGTTCTTAGATTTATTACTTACAAATTCTTGCAGCTCACTTTCTTGCTTCACTGTGATGTTTTTAAAACTTGGCTACCTCTGTACCACTTAAGTACTCTTCTATCAATGATAATTAGTCATCTGAAGCATAAACAATCCTCCACTCTAGGTTAAACTGATGTCAGCATGTTGTGTTGGCTGGAGCCTTACTTATATTTGCCTTCACTTATGTTAAAAGACTAGTCCTTCCAACACGCTGTGGGATAGTCTGTGCAGACCTCCACATGCTCACCTCTTTTGTTTTGTTCAGGCTCAGCCTTCCAGAGAGCATTTCATTGCTAAATGGAAAGTTTTAATTCGGCTTTCCCTATTTTAAAATATACATGTACTTGCCTTCCTGGAAGTCTACAATATTTCACTTGTCTCAGAGGACTCCTGGCAGACTGCTTCAATGTCATTTTTGTATTTAACACATGACTTGGCTACAACTTCTGTTTGCATGATTGGGATGAGACTTTAAACACTTTGAGGTTAAAGGATCTCTCAATAGTGGGTGGGCATATTGTGTAATTCTCTTTTATAGCAATTGTATTTTCATATCTGAATCCTACTTAGTCTGCATTAAAAGATGCTTCCATCATCGTGATAGCTTTTGAGTTTTCTGGGTGGCAAGTTGACTAAATAAATCATAGAAACAAACTCATTTATAAGAAGACTTTTCCTACTCTAAGATCACAAGATCTCGACAAGCTTGATAAACTACATGGATACTGGTAATAATGCTATAGAGACATGCTTTTTGGTTGGGTTTTTTTCCACCACTACGGCTGGTCACGGGTAGTACAATGCAGTCAAACAATGACATTTACACAAATCCAATAAAATCTAGCCTTAGAAACCACAAAATAGATCTATTATGTCTGAGAGACACTTCACTGAAAATAAGACTAAACGGAACAAAAGTAGCATATTTATTCCTAGTGCTGACCTGTACTTGGTTAATTTTTAACCATTCAGCTTTATTCGCATGTACACCTATAGCATTTTATATGATTTGAGCCTGGTAAAGAAGCTTTTATACTGTAGTTGGTTTATAAAATGGCCTCAGTGTAAATAAATATCCAACCCATATTTTTAAATCATGTCCACTAAATAAAATCAGAAATTGCAAAATGAAAACTCTTTGACTTTATTAAAAACACGCATGTCTACTAAACATGAGAAGGCTAATGGAATCTGGTTATGTGGTTACTCAGAAATAAAATAAAACTATTGGAAGCTGAAGAGGTAAACCTTATTGGGAGGGTAGTTATTGACTAAAAGATGTTGTAAGATTCCATATAAGAAGCCATCATATAAAATAGTTCTCCTTCAGCAGAAAAATAAAGGAAAGGACAATATAAAAAAATTACAATTCCAAATGCTTCAGTAAAGATAGCTATTAACAAAAGTCCAATGTATGAATTGAAATGATACTCTGCTATAAATCCTAAAGTTGAAATTTGATATCATTTTAAGTTCTGCTGAGAAGATATTGATAAAGGGTAAAGAGCTAACCAGCAAATGTAGACTGCAAACATGGCTATTACGTCTTGTAGACAATCAGAAGCCCAGCAGTAGAAAGTATGGTAGATTATTTTACTGACATCTAGGACTTGACAGAATTTAATTTACAGTTTATGAGTCCTTATAAACTGAACTTTATTATAAACAGTGACAAACCTTAGTAACTAAACAACAGGTGGCCAACCGTACTCACAGATCACAAAATCTTCCTTCCACAAGTCTTTGTTTTGTTGTGCTCACTAGAGGGAAGTAAACATCTGGAATCCCCAAACTAAAGCAAACATTTATGATGGTGAATCATAGCTCAACAAGCAGAGTAGAGTATGAAATAAATTCTAGTCTTCATTCTCCCATCTTTCTTGTTTTTAAAGAGTAAACTTTTATTTGAAATAGGAACATCAGAGACTTGTAAGAAGCGATGCAAGTTAGGAATATTTAAACATCTTGGGATAGTGGACTTTACTAGTCCCATTAAGAACTTCACTGGCAGATGCTTATGTTATTCTTAATGGTTTCTATAAATACACATAAGCATTGCTGTGCAGTCACAGTATCAGTCACGTGTTCCTCTCCACTGCAACTTTTTGGGTTTTTAGGGTTTTTTATTTTATTTTCCAGACAAATCTGTTCTGTGCCTGAGAAGTGACACCATCATTTCTACAGCACTATGATTTAAACAAGGACTGGATCTAGTTAGAGAATGATGTTCTAATGCTGCAGCATGCAAGGCAATAAGCACTTTTTTTCTGGCAATCTGCAAATGTCATTCTGCAACCACAAAACTATTAATATTGTTATTTAAATGTGACAAAACAGAGAAGGGAAGGGAAGGGAAGGGAAGGGAAGGGAAGGGAAGGGAAGGGAAGGGAAGGGAAGGGAAGGGAAGGGAAGGGAAGGGAAGGGAAGAGAAGAGAAGAGAAGAGAAGAGAAGAGAAGAGAAGAGAAGAGAAGAGAAGAGAAGAGAAGAGAAGAGAAGAGAAGAGAAGAGAAGAGAAGAGAAGAGAAGAGAAGAGAAGAGAAGAGAAGAGAAGAGAAGAGAAGAGAAGAGAAGAGAAGAGAAGAGAAGAGAAGAGAAGAGAAGAGAATACATTACAGTACCAGAAGACTGAAATTATCTGTCTATATCCCAGACTTCACTGGACTATGGAAATATCCAAGCTAATTTTAAATGATCAGAAACAGTGATAAAAAGAGGGTTTCGTATAGGTCAGTTTTTGCTTCCACTTCTGCAGGATGGTAGCTGACTATAGCAGGATATATTTTATCTAATGGTAGATATCTACAGGTCAGCTTCTTGTGGACATGGCATTGTAGGACATGGTTTAGTGGGCATGGTGTGTGGGGTTGATGGTTGGACTTGATGATCTTACAGGTCTTTTCCAACCTTAATGATTCTGTGATTCTGTGTGATTCTCCAGGCTTCCTTAATAATCATTTTGACTATTAAGAATAATGAGAGTAGTCAGATCTGCCTTAATGGAGTTGTCTAAAAGAAGTCTTTCTAGGGTACAATTCATCTGACCTTTCTCTCCCTTACTTTAAATTGAACCTGGGAGGACAAGCTCAGGTGCAGAGTTCTAGATAGTAATCAAAATTCAGTGACTTAAATTCCACTTCAAGGGCCAACTACATATGTGAGATCTGAAGTCCAGCATTATCAATTAAAGATTGCTGTTGATATGAATTACCTTGGGTAGACAGAGTGGCATCGATGAGATGAAATTGCCTATAAATGCAAGACTATAAATATTTAACATTTGGAATAAAACCTATACAAAGCGTTTTAATATTTAGCATTTACTATGTTCTTTTACTTTTTGACCTGAAAATTTATCAGAGAGGCCACACCAAGATGGCTTATCTTCCATGTGAATAACTCCTTGTTTCCTGTCCCTCGACAGTTTCTTGCTCAGGACTTTACTTCTTTTTGGAGAACCTCAGAAATGTATTGTTCTTACCAGTTCTTCATTCCAGGGGTAGGCCTTTTGTGGAATTCAAGCCTCTCAATATAGATCTCTAAAGCAATTTGTCTCTATCAATCTGTGAACTCTCTCTCCTTTGAAGTTTAGGCTCACAGCAGGTTCAAAGCATTCTCAGAGAGTTAAGACAGGTTGTATAAGGCCATAGCTTGATGACGTACTAAATATGGATCTGGAGAGGACACAGAGAGGAGCAGAGGAGTTGGAAATGGACATGAGCTTCTTTTTCTGGCAGCAAAATTTTTAAATCATTGCTCCCTTTAGGCAAAGGGGAAATGGAACAGAAAAGGAAGGAGACATAATGGCAAGTTAAATGTTTATATGAGCTAAGAACTTCCTGCCTTAAGTACTGGCAGCACCTCAGCACTTCCAGGATAGAAGTGTTAGAGACTCCATGTGGAGCCAGTAATTACCAACACATCTTATATACAGGTCTTGTTGGAACTAAGCTAGATACAAGACAGATGAGCACCAAGGCAGAAACATTGAATGAAAATATTTGCTTTCAAAGATAAGAAAAAAGTAGATACAGAATATGCTTGGACATTTTACATAAAAGCATTCTTGATTTATATTACATGGAACTGTTAAACAAGAATGAGTTGTAGTAGCAGAAAGTATCACTTCAAAACTCAGTATATGGTAAACCAGGTTTTCTTTTATGGAATTAATCCAAAAATCATAAGCAGTAATCAAAAGTAAGAAGAGTGTTGACTATTTAAGCAAAAAGTATAGCTTAATTTCTTTCACATCAAATAAATTGGCATTTGTGTCTAATCCTATGGGGAGATGTTTTAACTTATAAGCCTTTATTATAATTATTTAAATTCAACAACAATAAAAAAAGGGGAGTTTTATATGAGCAACACCAAATCATAGAAAAAGCACAAAAAATTTAGGCTGGAAGGAACTGTCATCTAGTCCAGGCCCCTGCTCAGAGTAGGGCTAATTTCTGAGTTAGATCAGGTTGTTTGGGTACAGTTTGATTTAGAAGATCTCCAAGGATGGAGATTCCCCAACCTCTCTGAGCAGCTTGTTTCCTTTCTTAAATAAGTGTATAATATATCCTTTATTCCCTATAACTAAGTCAGCATTCCTATTGTTGCAACATATCACAAGTGTTTTTGCCTTCTTGCTGTGCACCTCTGAGAAGGTTTTGGCTTCTACTACTCTACAAAAACTCTTTAGGCATGAAAATTGCAAATAGGTCTCACAGAATCACAGAATCACAGAATCACTAAGGTTGGAAAAGACCTGTAAGATCATCAAGTCCAACCTAAAAAAAAAAAAAAAAACAACAACAAACAAAAAACCCACAACACACCAAAAACCAACCCACCCAACACCACACAGCACCATGCCCATCAAGCTACATCCCACAATGCAACATCCACACGCTCCTTGAATACCTCCAGGGAGGGTGACTCCACCACCTCCCTGGGCAGTCTATTCCAATGTTTCACTACTCTCCTGTTAGTCCTCATCCTCAGACTGAACAAACGCAGATCTCTCAGCCTCTCACTATGCGGCAGTCCCCTATGCATCTTAAGTGGCATTCCACTGGACTCTCTCCAACTTGTCAATTTTTCTTTTACTTTGTGTCCCAAAACAGAACACAATATTCCAGGTGAAACTTCATGAGCTCTGAGTGGAAAGGAATACCTTCCCCTGGTTATGCTCGTCCTGATGCAGTCCAGCATGCAATTAGCCTTTATCGGCACAAGGACACTGCAAATTTGTCATCAAACCACCTACATCATTTTCAGCAAAGCTCATATATAGCCACTCAATTCATAGTCTCCACTGATCCATCCCAGATACAGGACTTTGCATACATCTTTGCTGACACTCATGAGGCTCCTTTTGACTCATTCCTCCAGCTGACTTTGAGCAGCAGCTCTGCCTTTCAACATAATGACTGCTCCTGCAATTTGATGTCACCTGCAAAGTTGATGGGTGTGTTTTCCATCCCATCATCTGGATCATTGGTGAAGGTTTTAAACCGCATTTTCCTCAGTACTGACCCCTGAGAAAGGCCACCAGTTAGAAGCCAAACAATTGACCACCACTCTCTGGGCCCAGCAGTTCACCTAGTTTTCTGTACACCTTATAGTCCACCTGTCCAGGCCATATCTTCCCAGTTTGGCTACAAGGATTCTGCGGGATACTATGCTGAAAGCCTTGTTAGAGTCAAAGTAACTGACACCCACTGCTTAGCAAGTCATTTCATCATAAAAAGCCATTGTGATCAGGCACTATCACCACGCAAAGCCCTGCTGGGCAAGTCACCTTCCTGTCCTGCAAGTGCCTGAAACTGGCCTTCATAAGGACTTGCACCACAGTTTTTCCAGGGACTAAGTTGAGACTGAGCAGCCAATGGTTTCCTGGACTATCCTTCTTGTCCTTCCTGAAGATGAGCATTACATTGTTTTTTTCTGTGACTGTGCCCTTTGAAAGCAAGTCACCTGCCTCACCTAGCCATAAGCCAACATGGTCTTCTCTTTTCAGCTGATGATAAGCCATTATTTTGCGTTTAACATCCTTCATCAGTTCCAAACCAAGACAAATCAAGGTTTGGTCTTCATAATTCCATCCCTGTGTGGCTGTGTGATCCTTCTACATTCCGTCTGGGCAGACCCTCCCTGCTTCTGCCTTCTCTACATTTTCTTTTTGATTTTCCTCTGGGATTCCCCATTCAACTAAGCTGGAATCCTGCTATTCTTCACAGAGAGTTTCTCATAAATAGCAGTTTTATATTACAATAGACTGGTTTTCACAGCTTTCAGTCACAGCTCCACTGAGTTCAGTGAAGGTACTTCAGTTTGTTCCAGCTCTGAATCTGGGTCATTCATAGAGTTTTAATCAGCTACAATTTCCAGTGATGAAATTGTATTCTTCATGACACACTGTGCAAAATGTATTTACAATGTCTTTTACACATTAGTTTGGCACAAGGATTGATACACTGAAGCACTAAAGAAAGAATATGTGATTCTATGAGACACACGATTGCATTTTGCAATGTATTCCTTAGGTTGCATTTTCTGTGTGTGCTTTAAGAACACTATTGCATTGCTGTGGAATACAAGTAAAATTTTTAGAGTACTTACTGCTATTTTAGTTTGAAATTTAATATTTAGTTTATTTTATATTTATGGTGTACCTGTAAAATCTGTCCTTAAGATGTATACACATGTGCTATCTCCTTCTTAGTCAGTAACAGGGATCTACATATGTCTATAGGCACAGATATGAAATTATCTCCTCTGTGTGCTCAGGAAATGGAAAAGAAGATATAGTTACATATTCTGCACAAGTTGTTACTGCAACTGTGCTTTTCACACACACAGTTGTTCCTTTAAACAAAACAATAATGGTTTGCAGAATTTTGCAAATATAAAATTAAGTATCCAATGGCATATAATGAATCTTTACATGTGAGAAAAACTTTCAGAAGCTCTCTTTATTATGTTGCTCTCTCTAAGCTATAAATCTCATTCTGTTCCTTATAAAAACATAGAAATACAGAACTTGAAGAGATCATATTCATACTCACCAGGTCTAATTGCAATCTTACATCATACTAATTTTACTTCTGTAATTTTAGTATTATTTTCTGCCTATTAGTTGACATCAGAACTTTTTTTTGTGCTTAATCCTACTACAAGGGGGAACATATAAATAACCTTATTTACCAGAACATTGACTGTGACGACAGCAAAGGCAACCTTGTGTCTGATGGGATCAGGTTTGGTATCACTACTCAGATCTACCACTCTAGCTGCCAGAGAATACTGAGATTCTCTTCCACTGTTCATTACAATTAAAATCTTTATGCACCTGTATATTTTATACAACTTTATCTTTATACAACTGTATATTTTTTCTGAGACAGGTTTTTAATTAATTATGGGGTAGGATACAAAAAAGACTAATTCAAGTAACCTTTAACATAACTTCAGTGTGCAACTTTGAATAATCTTAGTTTCACATATTTTCAGACCATCATTCATTGTTATAATTAGATACACAATAGAACGATTAAAGAAAAAAAATCAAGTTTTTTGTATTCAGTTCACCCTATCAAATTAAGATGTATAGATTTTTAAGAATATCTAGAGTCTGTATCTGGCTCTTTATAAAATGCAAGAGGGATTCTAAAACTGCCTCAAGAAGTAGTGTATTTCAGCTTACTGAAGCTGGCCAGTCCCGATATCCAAATATGACTCTCCCAAACAGGGAGTCTGTACAGCTATTGTCAAAAGCATTAAACATGTTTGCGTAAGCAATGGTAGCCTGCTCATTAGCACAAATCTCTTTCACAATAACTGTGGCAGTACCTGTGGAAAAGCGAGTCAATTTATGATTATCTTCATGATTATACATACTGGGAGACAGGACAACGCAGAACACAGAAGAAACCCAACAAAAACAGATGGGTGAATAAAAACTTTGCTGCTTCTAGGCAGTCCTGAAAGGAGAACACTTGTTTCTCTCCTGCCTGTTTTGCTCCCAGGTGTATATTTCTCTGAACACATCACATCTCCTGCACTGACAGTGGTATACATCACCTTCCCGCACAGCACGAGCCTGTGGTTCTCCCTGGGGAGAGATTCTGCGTGACAGCTGTGGGGCCTGCTCAGCCTCAGCCCAAGGTGGAGCGTAGTTCTTTCTGTGGCATACTATTTGAACGAGACTAATGTCGCCAGAATTTTGGCAGCTCGACCTTAACACTGTAACCTCTCAGCCTGCACTCCTCATCAGAAAGGACCCCAAAGTGCCCTAAATTCTCCAACAATTGCACTGTGTCCAGATCCATTTAGCTAGTTTAAATCAAAGCAATGCCCACATAGAAATATGCTGCATTAAACCAATGGATGATTTGCTCCTAATTAAATATGCAAGTTTACACCCAGTATTAATAGTCTGTAAAAATATATCAGCAATTTACATTAGCAGGCAATTAGAGTTGGGGTACTGTAAGAATACATAAATAATTTTATTGATTCCTGATGTTTGGGTTTTAAATTGCTATTTGCAATGCTTGCCTCAGTTGTTGAGAACTGCCTTCCTTTACAGCTTGGGGGAGTATGTGTGTGTGTAAATAATCGCCTTATACCTACGGTATTTTTGTGAACTAGATGGGAGCATAATATATTATGCCTGGACAAATGCCTTGGGAAGAGCCTAAAAGAAGATGAATTAGTGACTTGACCCAAAGACTGTTAAGTCAAAGAAGGTGATTGCACAAATTTAATGTTCTTACAGATGGTATACAAGAATATTATGCTTAATTTGTGAGCTATCCTTTCATCTTGCTTTCCCAGCAACACAAAAGCCTTTGGGGTTTCTGGAGCTATAAGTCAACTACACTCACTGCTTAATTTTACATAAAGGTGTAATAAGTGGACCTATATCCACGAACATAACTGGAATCACCCCACTTGGCTTCAGCAGTGTTTGCAATTTCAGCCAAGAACCAAACTGAGTTTTCCTCTTTGAAGTAAGTGGAGTTAAAGACATTTATACTAGCTAAAAACCTTGTATTTTTATCAACAGGTAAAGCTCATCTGTGAATTGATGGTACACAGAAATGTATTTAAATAGGAGAAAATTAATTTTCTACTTTACTAACAGACTCTAAGAAAAAAGAATGTCTGGTTAAGTTAACCAAGAGGATCTGGTATGAAATATCAAAGGGTTTTTTTTTTTTTTGGAGGGAGTGGTTTTTGTCGCTTTTTTTTTGTACTAAGTGTTATTTTCCACAATAGGAAAACTTTGCGCAACCATTTTGACAAGCACTTTGAGCATGTATATCTTTCAGCTGCGAGGTAGTACAATTTATATCCTCTAATTATTTCCAAGGTTTGCAAATGACCCCTTTGCTTGTGATAGGAACCTTCCATCAGATGCACAGATCATCAGTGTGTGCTAAAACTGCATCCTTGCAAAAGTGTCAGGATCTCAATTTAAATGTTTAGACTCAATCTTTGGAAATAATTTAATTATATTGATATTTTGTCAGGCATCTAGAGCTAGCACATTCTTCTGAATAGGATTTGTACTAGACTTTGAGGAGGGCTAAATGTTATTATATATGTTGAAATACATTTCAGAGTACTCTCCTCCTTGCGTTTAAGTTTTATCAGCCAGCTCCTACAAGAAAGATCATACTTTTATTTGCACTTCTATTCTATTAAACTGAAACGATTACACTGCTAATACATACTATAAGGTCCTTTGTTCTACATAGACTGATATAGACATGCTTTATTTTACACGGCATGAATGTGTGTCATTAGAATCAGCTGGACTGTTTACATGGCATAACATTAGATAAACATATAATTCTTTGCTGTGCTGAGACTTAACTGTATACATAAGTTTCTAATTCATCACAGCTTTATAAAGTTCCACTTACTTAACTGTGTTACTTGTAACACTTAAATTATAAAAGAGACAGAAAGCAAAAAATAAAGGGAAAATCCTTCAGACTTAGGCAGATGTTTGGCAGGGACAAGTTTGCAACAAACTGTTGAAGTCTGGCAAAATTATAATAGGATGACAAAAGGTAACTTACCTTCAAGCATTAGGCAATGTTAAATGGATTTTGCTGCTACCATGATGATAATTAATATGTAGAACAGGTCATGCAAAAATCGGTAAGATTAATAATATATTATTCCCTCTCTTCCACGGTCACAGGAATACATTTGGTATTAATGGTAATACATTTAATTTAATGGATTAATTTGGAGTCAGTGCAGAAGTTATGGACATTTAGGAAATGATCAGTTTGTAATTCCATATGTTTAATATTAAAATAAAGTGCCTCACACTGGTACTCTGGTAGATGTCACTTCACAGTGAATTAAAATTGCTTCAGACCTCAAGAATCAAAGACGAATTCAAAATTATTCTGCTATATAGTCACACTCACGGATATAATTAAAGGTCTGTCAGCACTTTCATTACATAAAGCCATTTTTAAGCAGTTTATAAGTTGGCCATGACATTTTGCTTAAAGTTGGAAATGGGCTATGAGTTTCCTGCCCAGGAGTGAATTTTTGTTTCTTGTGAATGTAATTGGAATCAGATTATTTTCCTGTGTTCCCCATCCGTGACAAAGGGGTTAAAGAACATTGTCTGGTTTTTACATTCCTCCCAAAAGTACAAAATAGCTCTGTGCTTCTATTTAGCACCTTGCAGATAATTAGGCTCCATCAGTATATAGGCAAATAAAAAAGATCCAGGGCACAGGCTAGATCACTGGCCCAGAGACATGTGTAGTGTTTAATACACAATCCTGGCATGGTTTTTGCCCACCCCAGCTAGAGCTTTCCCAATGTTCAGGGGCACTTTGGGGAATACCACAAGCTAAGGGCAGTTTGGATGTAACTGTGCAGTTTTGGAGGTTTGGGGGAAAGAGTTTAGTCATAACTCAGATGTAAACTATAACAAGACATTTGGCCTTAGGGCCAGAGAAGAATCCCATTTTATTTGCTGTTCTTTTTATAGATAGCAAGTAGATGAGCCTGTTTTATTTGACAGAGTATTGACCTACTCTTAGTACACTTCGCAGATACAGACTGGTCAGAGCTGTTTCCAATATGGCATGTGCTCATCATGTTAGCTGGTACTTAGTGGTCTAGGACCATTTTAAGATTCCAGTTTGGTTTGAGCTTAATTCTAGATAAGAAGAAACCAATTTCCATGGGAGGTTCAAAACACAGAATAAAATTGCTTAGCTATTAATACCAATACTTGTCCAAAATGCATTATTAGTTAAGCAAAGCTTCAAGAAAATCAAGGGGTGAGATTATAACAGAATTATTTAAAGAAGGACAGTTCACAGATATGCTGCTTAATTGACTGTTGTGCACTTTGGAGGCAAGATGAATATATGCACAGTCCCTGCCAAGGAATCCTTTGAAAGGAAAGTGCTTGCTCATTCCCCAGAGAAATCATGAGATTGCTGAAAAGGTTAAAGGAGCTCAGCATGCCCATCCTCCATCCAGACAAACCTTTTCCAGTATATGGAGTATTTCCAGCACTTCTGTCATCACCTTGAACAGCATCCCATGTAGAGTCACAAGTTGTTCTCACAACTGAAAGATAAGCAGTATAGACTTTATATATTTATGAGCATGTCTCATAATAAATCAGGAAATATGACCGAAGCACTTACTTTAATTTCATTAGTAATCAGAGTAATTTTTTAATCATAAAACTCACAAAGAATTAAATCCTTGATGAGAAGACTACTGTAGCCTGTTCCACTTCTACTCCTAATTAAGGCAACTAGGAGTTCTCCGAGAGGAACTGTTTTGGGAAGGTCAACAACATATGCTTAAAAAAGATGTTGAGAAAGTTATCAACAATAGGAGATTGGCCTGTCTTATAAACATACCAGAAGCATAGTAATACAACTTTTGACACACTCTCTACTTGGAAAATAATAACTAAATCTAATGTAGTGTCACCAGTTCACCTAAGATAGAAGGAAATTATCTGCCTGCATTCAGAATGAATATCTGTAAATAAATTCAGTCTCTGAAGAAAGGAGAACCCTAATCAGAGAAGTATCATTGTTGCTATCGGAAAAAAATAAGGAAAAAGGATAGACCATGCTCCTTCTGCAAAAAATAAGGATAGACACTTGCTTATAAAATTGGGAGCAACATAACAAAAACCCCACAGGCAAACAAAAATGTGAGTAAAGAAAGAGCAAAACACATGACCAAGGATCACTTGAAGTGTAGCCCTTTCCACAGATGCTTTACACCCAAGGCACATCACAGGTATGAGGACTGAGGAGAAAGATTCAGTGAGAACCAGATGGATAACAAGGTATGCTTTCCCTTCAGAAAGATCATGGCAAGCTGGATCTACCCTTACTGAGTAGTGGTGATGACCTGGAGGAGCAAACAGCAGGGCTCAGAAGGGAAATTCTCCATTGTAGGTTGCTTTGCTAGTGAAGCTAACTAAACAATTAAAGAAATACTAGGATTTGGCTTGAGATTGTCACTCCAAGTTAATGGAAACCCCAGATCTAGTGAATTATGGACTCCATCTGCTGTGATTGACTCTCAGTAAATTGGAAGTAAATATAGTCTCTGTGTCTTACGCAGATAAGCCATGTGTTTTTCTTGCCATTTTTCCAATTTTCATGAGAATACTTAATGCAAAATGCAATGTTGATGTTTGCCTGACATTCCGACTGATGTGACACAACACAGAAAATTTCTGAAAATAAGAAGGAAGATTATTGTCTACATCCTTTGAAATAACAGGTACTTTTGCAGTGATAAAATACATTCTGTTGCTGTCACTGCCTCAGACTTCTGAAGCCCTCTGGTGAGAAGCAGCAAGGCCTTCATAATTCAAGGAGACTGCAATGTAATGGTACCTCAATGAAAGATATTATGACTAAATAAATAAATGAGTAGATAAACCAGAAGTGCAGTTATTAAAAGTTGTTTTGAGGTATCCTGTACAGAGCCAAGAAGAAAGCAGAACACAAGAGTTAAGGAACCACTGAAATAGGAAAAGGCTTGTTTTGATCGTCTGAACACTGACTAGAGCATCGTATGCTGCTTCATGTAAGAAAAAGCGTATTTAGCCTACACGAACTGCTAATACTGTTTCAGATCTTGGCAGTACTTATTTACTCTTTCCCCTGCTTAAGAGAGTGAAATTTAGCAGTAAGCACATAAGTTTTTCTAAGTCAATAAAGAAAGTAATTTTTCCCGTTTAATAGTTTTCGAACAGCCTCTTGTGACCTGTGAAACCATTAAATAGTCCAGCAAAACCTTTTGCAATTGCAAGATTGTTTTTTTTCACCTTGGCCTAAAATCTGCACAGATTTTGTTTTACAGTACACTACCTAGATACAAGCTAAAGCGTGGAAACAGCAATATTTCTTTACCATGTATTTTGTGTGTATGAAGGGGTCTAGAAATAGCTTATAACTTAAAATATGAATCAGGTGGCTTTATCTGCGATTACCCACTATTCTTTTCATACTTTGTTATTATCTGAAGTAATTAAAAACTAACTGAAAGGAATCTGGCCTCCATTGTTTACTGTACTATTTGAATACTCATTTCATTTGTGTTCTTTGTTTAAATTTAGAACTCAATCGAGAGGGCTTTTTGTTGTTCTTAAAATGTGTGTTTGCCACTACTGAATTCCTCAAGTTGCATTTCCAGAATGAGAAAAAAAATCACCAAATACATCTGAGATCTGGGTCTAATTAGGAATGCAATGGATCCACGCAAACTGGCCTTTAGACTTTGGAAGAAAGTTGACATCAGAGGAAAATTAGGCATAGCATGGCTTCACCCTCCCATGGCCCAATACTTCCAGAAACCTTCCCATCTGATAGGACTGACAAAGTGGAGAACAGGGATATGGCTGATGCTGATGGAAACAATTTCATTACTTCATTTACACTAATAAGGAGTTAGTGAAGGGCTGTTCTGCATATGGGCAGCTATTTTAAGCTCACTTCATTGTGCTTATTGAGGACTAGAGGAGAACAAAGAACATGAAGAAAGAAGTGCATGAAAAGCACCATAATCTTCATTGAATTTTCAATAATTCAGTCATTTTGTCTAAATTCATATCTTTTAAATATTAAACGTAGAAGAGGAATATTATTGACTCCAGGAATTGCTCTTGGTTTTTTGGACTCTAGTCGTTGGAAATTAAAAGTGGTGGGGGCTGTAGGACAGAGACTCAGGCAGCATATATTAAAGTCAATAGACCTCAGTGAAGCTTACTGACTAAGCAATCATTTACTCCTCCATTAAGTTTATTATGAGTCTACCAGTTTCATGAATTTATGATGGGCTTTTAGGCACCATGCAAGGTAACTTAGGGTGTCATATGTACACTGCCATTGTACCGTGAAAGCAGTAGATGATACTTTAAAATGTGCAGATTTTGATTCTCAAACAAGTTGTTCTGAATCCCACCTTTGGGAATATATTTTTTTATTACTTCACCACTATTCTAAGGATGTTAAGCAGTACTTTAATAATTAATTTTATAATGCAGTTTATAGACAATAAACTTTTAGGCTCTTGGAAAGATGTGGCGTATGAAACAGCTTAGTGAAATGAAAAGGCATGTTTTGACTCTGTCACAACCACCCTGTGACACAGAGATTGGACAGTGTTTTCCTTTTAAGTCTCTATAACAATATTCTAGGTACGGTAATATGAATACTACTATCTTAAATAAAATGCAACTTCAGCTTAAGCTTCATGATGGTGTACTCCAAAATAAATTACTGTATTGCATATTCTTTCTTAAAATAAAGTAGGTCAAGCTATTATAAAAGCAATATCCCTTCATTACTGTTAATAATCAATGGTTGTCTTCTCCAGTCCTTAGCCAGTTTAATACTATTTTCTTATTTTCAGGCCAACAGGCTGATTGGCAAGCAAACCACACAGCTGCAAGACCTGCTAACTTCAGCTTAAACTCTGAGTGTTCAACTCTTCTGAAAATCAGGTCAGACGGCTGAGGTCAGAGTCTGGACTGCTATCAGTTCCCTACCTTCTTAGTTTGGACTGTGTTAAAGAAAAAACTCAGACCAGCTGACTGAAGAAGTCTTCTCTGGCTTTAAAGCTTGTAGAATTATTGCTAACAATTTTGTTTGTTTGTTTGTTTCAAAACACAAGGACTCAATTGACTTTTTTCAAGGTGGAAGCAAGTGTAAATAAAAACAACATTTGGCCTTAATAGGCTGATTTCCATTCTCTGGGTTCATGTAAATGATATTGATGTAAGGGGTCATACGGAGGTCACTATTATTGAGTACAACTGGTTGGAATTGTTTTGCCAAAACACTTTTGAGTGAAGGAAGATTGTTCCATTTGTATTGAAAACTTTTTATTTTCTTGAAATTTTCTGTGAAAAAATATTTTTGAAATTTAAGTGATTTCACTTGGAAAATGGGAAATTTGCATTTGTTTTCATTTGTTTTATTACTTCATTTGACTAGGCAGACACAAATACAGGGAAAATAATTTTAAAATTATAAACATGAGAAATTTCTCACAGTCTGTAAATACAACGAAAAGCAAAAAACTGGGATTCTTTACTGAACAAGCCAGGCAGACTTTTCCGTCAGGAAACCTAATCTTTTTCAGGAAATGTTAAATTTTTGCAAAGTAGAAATTATAAATTTCAACTATTCTACTCAAGGTTCAAAAGTGTTCTCAGCTCATAATATTTCACTCACTAACCATACAGTCTTCTGCCCCTCCAGTTCTGTTTTCTAGATTCTAGTAAGCCCTATTTTCATTTAAAACACAGCATCACTGTGCAGATGCACAGCAGTATGGGACACACCTTGCTGTGTTTTAGATCTTCAAAGACTATTAAGATGGTGGATTTATAATAGGAGAGGTCTGTATCGTTTCTTTTTTAAAACAGTCTGTGTACCTGTTGTTGTTTAGCTAAGTGACTGAGGAAGTCACTGTAAGTTAGAAAACTTACTCAAGAACTTGGATAAATAATAGGCTGGTTAACTCCAACCAAGTTTAGGGCTATTGCATTTAACTTTAAAAAATACATGAAATAAGGACTTTAAAGTGAGCTATCTTCCAAGAAAAGCTATAGTCATTGTGATCACATTGTGGGTCACATCCCATGCTCAGTTTTGGATTTGCAATGAGCGTGTTCATTTTCATTGAGTTTTCCATATCCTAAAAACAAAGTAGTATAGGTATAGCATAATGTAGTACAGATCCACTATTTTGTTTGTGTGTTATAACAGACAGTATTTACCAATATGCAGCAGAATATATTAGTTCTGATTAGATAATTCAGTTTCATTTCCTAAATTACTCTCCATGTTTAATGTATACACATGCATTCCTTTACAACATTTTCATAAAACAATTTTTGGGTGGGATTTTGATCTCTGTTACATAACTGAAACTCCAGATTTACATCTGCCTCTGCATGCCTGCCTACTAAGTTAACCAAAAGAGAAAATCAAATAATTGCAGTATTTTATTAGTCTTAACAGTTTGAAAAGCACCCCTTTAAAACTAGATAACATCTTACATTATGAAATAAAAGACATGCTTGTTGAAGGCAATATATGTTGAAATAATATGTTGAAAAGAGTGGTTTTGAAGTAATAATTGAAAATAACATTGAGATTATGTTTCATTCATCTTTAGGAAGAACTCCACAGGCACTAGGAAAACCAGACTTTCTCATTTTATTTTCACTCTTAAACTCCAGAAGCATGATTGGGATCTAAAATGTCACCTTTAATATTCTTTTATTTTGGTATTAGTGTTTAATTGTAAATAACTCTTCATATTTTTAAATATTTCTGGCCTAAGAAGAAGTGATAGATTGAACTTGATCGAGCTATTTCCCATTGATTCGGTCTTGTTGCCTGTCCCACTCCTGCCCATCTGACCTGCTTTTGTTACTCCAGAGGTTAGCCTTATTATTATAGTTTGCAGCAGTGCTATGCATATCACTGGCCAGCACACGAATTAATTATGTTTTCCTGAAGAAGAAATGGGACAAGAAACTAGGCCAATTATTCACTGTTAACCAACAGAAACACATTCACACTAGTGGTCCCAAATGTTCCCTGGGCCTCTGTTTAAAATTAATCCATCAGAAAATCACATGGAGGATGCTCAAGACCTCCCTCCAATTATTTAAAATCATGTCATTAAATCAGACAAATGCTGGCACTGCAACTCAGCAGGCGCTAATTTAACCCATATGGTTTGGGACCGTTCCTACATCCTTTTGTCCTAGCCAGAATTTATGTAAGAATTATTTTTTTTCCTATAAAATAAAATTGTATTACAAGATAATCATACAATTTTAAGCCCAGTGGGTTCTAAATGGAAGCTGGATAAATATGAAAAAAACTTTAGCTCAGCAAAACATATAATGACTTCTTGGAGACTAATATTATAGAAAGGAAGATCCAAAAAGTGCCAAAAATCTGAAGACTGGAGAACAAGCATGGAAGTCTAGCCACCATGGAATTATTATCCATAATAAAAATAATCAACATAAATTTCTACAGATACATGACATTATTCTGGAAATACCCTACTCAAAAAATTAAATGTGTGTCTCCATCTCAGCTTCATAGTCACCTTTCTTGTCTTTCTACACATCTCACTTCCATTTCTTCATGCTCTTTCTTTCTTCATTTTTTCCTGCTTTGTCACTTTTTTAATATTTTCCCATATTTCGTCTGTTTTATCTTCTCAGATTATTCCCCATTCTTTCCCATATTTTCCTTTAAAATCTGTGTGTGAAAGAAAGGGACAAAACAAAACCAGTTAAGGCTTAACATCATTTGGATTTTTCTGAAATGATGTTGTCATTATGCACAATGCAGATCGTAAATAACCTATACATCAGCTTTTCATATTGTAACTCATTCCAAAAGGAATATTGATTAAATTATTATGTTGATTTGTATATGACTTAGTAATGAAACTGTGCGATTTTTAGTATTTGGAAAAATAACAATAAAAAAGCACTAAGGTTTTTGGGGTTATTAGAATACTAATGAAGAGAAAAAGAAAAAAACAGTTGTCCAGTGTAGTCATGGCTAGTGACACTACTCCATTGGCTGTTTACTATGTGGTTTAACATGTTTCAGTGCAGTAACCCCAAAAGGTTGGTGAAGGAAGTAATTACCTACACAAAAATAATGGATCTTCATTATTTGTAGTTTTGATTTGTGTTGTGATTGTGCCAGTACATGATTCAGGAGGTTTATATGTTGGGGTTTTGTTGTTATTGTTTTTGTCTCTGTAACAGCAACTTGACATATGGAAATGCTAAAAGTGCATAAAAGAAATGGTGTCGTCTGCAAACTTGCTGAGGGTGCACTCGATCCCCTCATCCAGATCATCGATAAAGATATTAAACAAGACCAGCCCCAAAACTGAGCCCTGGATTTGACTCCATTCACCACGACTCTCTGGGCTCAGCCATCCAGCCAGTTTTTTACCCAGCGAAGAGTGCACCTGTCTAAGCCACGAGTCACCAGCTTCTCCAGGAGATTACTGTGGGAGACAGTGTCGAAGGCTTTACTGAAGTCCAGGTAGACAACATCAACAGCCCTTCCCTCATCCACTCGGCGGGTCACCTGGTCATAGAAGGAGATCAGGTTGGTCAAGCAGGACCTGCCTCTCATGAACCCGTGCTGGCTGGGCCTGATCCCTTGGTTGTCCTACATGTGCCCTGTGAGTGCCTTCAAGATGAACCTCTCTATAATCTTCCCTGGCACCGAGGTCAGGCTGACAGGCCTGTAGTTCCCTGGATCCTCCTTCCAGCCCTTCTTGTAAATGGGTGTCATGTTGGCAAGCCTCCAGTCCTCCGGGACCTCCCCTGTTAACCAGGACTGTTGATAAATGATGGAGAGTGATTAACCCCCTTCTTCAAACTTTCTTCAGTCTGGGCTATGCTTTTGTATGCAAGTTGCTCTTCTCAACTGTCATTTGGTTTTTGTTTTTGTAATTGGTCATCACCATGAGACTCAAGTATATAATTCTGTGAACGTGTCTGTGTATTAATGAGTGCTTCAGCTGATTAAAGAATAGGCTACTTTCCAGGAAACTCAAGGGATGTATGCAATTCAGACTGAAACATTTTTCTTCATTTTTGCAAGAAAATTGGGAATTGTAAAGAACTTTTATTTAAGAAAGATCAAAATACAGTATTACCAAAGCAAGCTCATGCCTTGGTCTATGCAACTTTTCTATGAATTTGACGTTCTTATCAATGTCATACAACTGAGAACAACAGTGAACTTGATAAAAGCTTGGTTACAAATTTTGATGTATGAGTCCAGAATCTTTCTGCCTCAAGGGAAAAGCCTCAAGTAGCAAAGGCTTTCCCTACTGCCTTTACAAATCATTGGGTGACCATTAGTCTCCTCTCTCCCTGAGCAGTTATGCTCTTCCTAGTTGACATGCAGGTACAAAAGGCAATGACAGAGGAGACAGAAACTGGTATTAAAGAAAGTAATTGATACATATTTATAGCAATTTCCATAGGAAATTCCCAAAGGTGTACTGGCTGAACCAACGGTATGGAAAGCTGAGGGATGGAGCTTTACAGAAGAGGCAGGGGGAGCAGAGGAAACAGTTCATACAAGTGGAAGATTGGAGGCTAAAAGGGCACAGACTGTGTTAGTTACATGTTGCTGATGGATGGATGCATTTGCAGAGTTCCCAGAAAACATCAGACAGAACAGAGAACACCTTTAACTGGAGATCTGAAGGAATTTTTTTTTATGCCTTTGGTTTTTTCCCCACTATGACTTAGAGCTGGGTGGGGAGGTTGGGTGTGATCTTTCCAGGGTATTGTCTCTACAAGAAGTGTTCCTGCTCAGTTTTCCTGCTGAGTTACCAAAGTATAGTACGACTAATAGAGCTGTGCTGTCAGGATTCTGTGCACACAGACCAGCACCAAAATTGTCCATAACCTGGACCTGCTTTGATAACTTGAAAGTTAGTTACCAATTGCTTTAAAAAGGGGAATACACTGAAAAAGCCAATACTTCAGGTCTCATTCAGGACAAACTCTAAACCCCTATCAGTTGCCCATCCCCCTTCACATACTCTCAGGCGAGGTATATATTACTAACAGCCTAAAAAATTCCCCTGTATAGCTGCTTTCCCCAGTTAGATCATTAGAGGAAAAAACAGATCTGAACATTTCAGTTACGTTCGTTAAAACGTGACTGAAACGTGCACAGCTACCAGAGCAATTAATGTGGTATAAGAACCCATACAAACTAGAACAGCA
Source organism: Gavia stellata (assembly GCF_030936135.1). Taxonomy (NCBI): domain Eukaryota; kingdom Metazoa; phylum Chordata; class Aves; order Gaviiformes; family Gaviidae; genus Gavia; species Gavia stellata. The sequence continues at coordinate 11,874,685 of NC_082597.1, read as the reverse complement.
AAGCCATATTATAATTTATATAGCTTTTCTGAAAATATTTACAGTTTTCCCTTCTCCTCTGAGCAGCTGTAAAGCATTCTTTCATTCCCTTCCTGTGCCTAGTGAGATCCAGGAGGGAAAGCATCCTCAGCTTTGCCTCAGGGGACACATGGCAAAACACACTTGTGTGATACTCATGCCTCCATGAAGACAAATACATATTATCTAGTCAACAAAGGTTCCCATTACAGTTAATGAAAACAATTAGGCACCCCAAGTGTGTGATTAATGAAATAAATGTTATACACTTCACAATTGCCTATTTTACACTATTGAATATAAATAAGGCTTATTTAGCTCAAAACCAGACACCTAATCATCTAAAATTCAATTAGATGTTTCCCTGCATGTGTCTTCTTCTCCATGTCTGCCTTTTTGCAGGCTCTGACAGTGTTGCATCCCACATGCTACTTAGCATTATTTTGTATTTGCCACAGTGAGGAACTTCTGATATAAATAATCATTCTGTGGCACTTCAGGTTTTTGACAGAATCAATTTAGAGGTAGCATTAAATGTCTTATGACTCAGTTTGAACCCCAATGAAATCAACTGAAAGTCTCCCAAGTTTGTGCACTGGAATTGTATTTAAAATTTGGTTTTCTAGGCTGTCACTTTCCAAAGGATCTCTCCTCAATTACAATTTTAAGGAATTTGTAGTGAAAATGCATGTTAGTTTTGGACTGAGAACATCCTTTTATAAATATCAAATTCAGTTACATGTTAACAGCTTAGCTACAAGGTAAATTTCATATATGAAAAGGGACTGTGGAAATTGTTGGAGTAAATTCTTTCTGAAGACTTGCCACTCCTATTGTCTAATCCTCTTTCCCTCTCCACAGGACTTTTATTGCATAATATATCTTAAAGCAAAATTCTTCTTTAAAATCAATAGAAAAAAAATAGGAAGAGTTTAACAAAGAAACTTTGTTAAGTTACTTTCCCATCTTTTTGGGATAAACATTGTTTACAGATCATTTTGTAGTCTTACTTTAGAGTTGGTTTCATAATCCAGAGTTGGTTCAGGGGTTTTATAAATCATTCACTATCTGGATCCACTAAAAAGAATGTAGCTGTTTTAGCTAAAGAATGCAGCAGAAAAAAAGGGAAAACAAAATAGTTAAATGAGCAACATTATTTTTTTCCTTATGCCTTTTTAAAAAGTACTCTTGAAAATAACATACTGTGAGCTAATATTAATCATATGAGGACAGATCACGTAAACAAAGCCTATCTAGTGATCTAGTTCCAAACTTCAGAAGGACTGTGAATCCTCTTAAATTTTCATTTTTATGCTTCCAAACCATTTTTATAATGTAACATTTATTTTTGATAATGCTTAGAACTATAAATCATTTTACTTTACAACCCTTGAGTCTTAGGATTTATGAATACAGAGGAAAATCTGTTTCCTATTTGTATGCTCTACTGTTTGGAATTACATGCTTCAGTAGAAGAAAATCTGTCCTTATACAAATGTGATAACACAAAAATATATGAAGGTGCATTTGCTTAGGTATGACCAGTCAGCCTCAATTGGGCAGATCTGGTGTGTTATTTTACTTGAACTATGTAACGATAAATAAAGTTCTTGGCTCACAAGAAGAGGAATGTTATTGAAATATATATGGGCCATATACTTCATTCTGTTTCTGTTTTGTGACTGTAATTCACTGTAAGACTCAAAGGTTGAGGATCAAGTGTTCCCAGTTTAACATAAATTTATATCACCTTTATTCTCAGTGAGTTTCCAGTCTGGGCACTATTTGTCTTAGGGTGTAAGTTCCTTTCTTTGGTTCAGACCAAAATTCCATTGTGCACTTAAGTTACTGTTTTCCAATGCAAACTACTATGCATTCATCAAAGATTTCTCATCTTAAATTCTCAACCTCCTATAACTGAATGCAAAGGAGCTTGCTGCTTTTTAAATACAGCACAGGAACACATAGTAAATGTAATTGCCTTTTCTGCATTAGTACAAAAAAGGCCTCCATATAGCAATGGGCCTAAATTATTAGAAAGTTTTCTTTTGTTCCTAATACACTTTAAAAATTTAAATAATTAGGAAGAAAATGTGTGCAATTCATACAGACTTCATTGACACAGCTAGAATTCTGTAGTGTTATAGACAAACCGGATGCTTCTGCAATCACTGAGTTCTTTTATAAAGATACATGCGGAAAATTTAGTTCTGTGAGCAAGGAGGATGACAAACAATATCAAAAGTCTATTAGGTATCTGTTCAAGCTACTATAGTGAAGACAAATTAGTCTCTGAAGGCAGTGACACATACAAGAAAATGTAAGTCTCTTCATTGTACGGACCGTTTTCCTATGGGATTTCATAGAAAAAATTCAAATGTGGTTGCTTGAGATTGCTTTCAATAACATTTCAAGAGCATATCTTTAGACTTAGACATGTCAACCATCCTCCTGCTGTGAGCCAAAGCAATTTCACAAGAGCATTGTAAGCTTCACAACTCAGCCGTGGATTGACTAGGTCAAGAGAAGAAAGATTAGGAACATACAACACCAAAAAAGAAAAATCTCCTGGGTCAGTGGCATTTTCCTCTCTTTTAAGGTTATGAGAAGACTAATACCAGCTAGGAATGTTAGCAGGATTTCCAAGGTCTTGATTGTACAATGACTTCTGTAGGACAGTCTCACGTACGTACAGAAGTCCTACTGAAATCAGAGTTTCCACCATAGAGGTCTGCCCAATCGTCACTACATTGCAATTGCAGTGTCTTAACAGAAAGGAAAAAATAAATGAAAAAATACTTATTTGACAAAAGGGTAATTAAAATAATTGACATTTTCAGTCATCCATAATGAACCAAAAATCCATTCTCAAAGCACACTTTATCTCTTGCAACATATGTGCGTTATTGTGTTCCGTGCTGAGTGAATGCCCTAATGCTTACATTTAAATGGCATTCCTATTCAGTAATCCATCTGCTTAAATGATGTTTCAACCAATGGCACTCAAATTCAGTTTGATAGACCTAACAGGCTACATCTTCTTTCCAGGGATACCTCCCTCACTCTTTTCCACAAGGATTTAGATGGACTTCTGTTTATCTTTGGCTTTTCTCAGGGAAAGAGATGGAAAAAGGCCATGTCTCGGCTGCATAATGTGCACCACACAGAAGTCTTGAAGTCCAGAAGTCTTTTCAGGAGAAGGCTCCTATCATATCAGTTTAGCAATTTTCCCATGGGGGTCTCCATCCTGGCATTTTCAATGAAAAAACAGGACAACACGTGCAGCTCTGTTGATTATGTAGGACATTTTTTTCAGCTTGTTTTATAAACTATTTCAAGAGTTTCTTCAGGATATGGATCTCTTGCAAGAACTGTATAGAGAGCTACTGAAGTGGTATACATCTCAGGAATCAATACTGACATGCCTAGGCCATAAAATAAAAATCAGAAAAATTACTTTGACTGAATCAAGTTTGCCTAATTTTTTGAAAGGTCTGATTTTATTTACATATAAATATGCATTGCATTAAAGTTGTCAGCACTGGCTATCTAGAGTTCTTAGGCAAAAGCTAACAAAACATTAGTTGATTTCAACAAAATTAATTAAAAAGCCATTGAATTTAATTAACTCCATGAGGAAAAATGAATAAAGTTAAACACCCAAGCATAGTTAAACATCATTGTCTAACAAAGGCTATATGTGATTTAAAGGTGGCAGTGTATCAAGTAAGAGTCAGTTAAGAGACTGATGGCAAAAGTTGGTGTTGTACTGCTTTGTATCCATCCTTGAAATACAGCCTTTCATTGGAATTATTTTACCTTAACACCTCTCAGAACACAAAGTCAAGAACAGAATAAGAATGAGGAGCTAGTATGGACATTCCAGGTGCCTACTGTAAATTAAGAAATGGTCTTCTTCACCTTCTACACCTTCTACATGGTCTTCTTCACCTTCACCTTCTACACCTTCTTCAGTGTAGATGAAAGTGTATTCACTCCGAACAACTAACTATACGCGGCTCATCCCATTCTTATTATTCATCATAGTTCACCTTTAGCTAAAAATTGCTATAGAAAATTTACCTGCTGACTACTATGCTGAACAACTTTGTTATAGTGTGTCCCTGTGATTTACCGTGTGTCAGTAGCCTTTTTTCTTATCCTAGACTGTATTCTGTAGCTCGAAGACTATTTTGTGCCCTTGGACCCCTGGCACACTATGGTTCTGGTCCACAGGATCAGGTGCTACTTAATGTAAGGCATTCATTCATTTAGTACTTTTATATAAACACTCTGGCTGCCTAGGTAAATATTCTGTGTTCATGGCAGCAGAAGAGTTAGCTGAAGGTGTGCATGAAATATTTCATTTACCAAATTGCAAAGACCATTCGTATTGTGCAATTCAAACAGAAAAAGCCAATAGTAAGGGTTTGCACAGCATACTTGTTTTTTGCACCCTAGAAAAATTCTCCAAGCCAAATCTACATTGGCTGCTACAGAAGGTTGGCTTAATACCTAAAAAGAGAGGCCAGGGCACTTGTTCAAACAGATCCAGTACCCTGGCTCTTAGCGCAGCTAGCACAAAGAAGATATAACCAGGCCATGTTTTGAAAAGCAGCTGCGAAGACAGGGGTTATGCAAAAGGCATGTATTCTGACTCTCATCTTGGCAGGGGTGATTTCCAGATCCTCAGTTCCGTTGCACTCCACCTAAATAGATTCAAGCTACTTGAAATTTATGTGGCTAGACCTAATTTTTCTCAAGAAGCTAGCGGAACAGGCATGATGAAACACAAGAGTAGGCACAGTCATACTAGCTTGCGTTGTTTGTTTATCTTTAGCTGCCATGTAGCATGCTATAGGATCTGCTTTTTGCTTGTCATATTAACATACAGTCTTGTATTGGTTGTGTCAGTTCAGCGTTACTGTCTATGACATAGGCAACACAAGATTTATGAAAGGTCTTATTTTATGAATTTTGTCTTCCTTGTACACACATTTGTACTTGTATCACACTTGCCTGTTTGCATAGAAAAACCTGGTTTACATTCACATTATCCAGAAATATCGCTAGTGTGTAGAAGGCAAGAGAAATATCCAGATTCTAGAGACTAGATAGACTTTGGGCTTCTCAAGATTGTCAAACATGCTGAAGAAGCATGATCCTACCTGTCTGGGTATTTTGGGGTGTGGTTTTGTTCGTCTGTTTGTTTGGTGTTTTGCTCATTTTTTAAGAAAAAAAAAAATGAAGCAAGATCTCATTGAAACACACCATTGATTGTTACTATGATGGTAGCAATTTTGACTTTCCCATATATTTCAGAATAACAGCTTATGATTTCTTTTTATTGATTTATTTTAAAATAAAATACTAATATTGGCTTAGTATGCCTTATGGAAAAATCAATTTCAGAATGTGGCTTGTAAAGAGAACATGTTAAATGCAGGAACCAAAGAACTTTTTTTAGCAGTAGTCTAGTTAAAATCCACCAGAACTGCTGAGACTGAAAATAAAATTTTTCAATAATATTTATATGATGAGACATTTCAAAAATTGATAATGAATATAGCAGGTTCTTGTGTTGCACAACCCATTATGACAACTAAGGTTCTTTCACAGTGGAGAAATTTCCAGGTAGTCTAGAGTCAGCATAGCTGGTTTATATCATTTCCAGGATCAAAGCTGAATATTCATCAAAGGTTTTAGTTAGGGAGTGTTTTGTGGTGGGAATAGCGAGAAGCTTTCTTCTATTAATATCTTTTTTGAAATATTTGTGAGCATAAAAACCCCAAACATGTTCACATTATTATTGCCAATGCACTTTTTGGTGAAATCTGTGTTAGCCTCAGTAGCAGTAAAGTACAAAAACAGGTGAGCAGATGAAAACAGTAGTATTAAATTTTGCTTCGGTACCAAAATTATTTTGGTACTGAAGTCCTTAGCTGAAATTTATTTTATCAAAGCAACAAAGAATATTTGGAACGAAAGAAATCCCACATTTAAATTTAAGAATGTGCTGAAAAAACAGTAATTTTATCCTTGAACCAAAATCAAGAAAATATTGAATCAAGGCTTAAATGCTGTAGATGGAAAAACTTAAATACTACAGAAGCTGGAAAAAATTCTCATTTATTTTGAAGATAGAAAGATGCTGAAGTAAAATAAGATCTTAGCTGGCAGAAGTCTTCCAGAATAAAATGAATGTGTGAGAGATGACGTAAGAAGCATGAGTAGCTGGATTGAAAACATATAGAATAAACAGCAGCTTATAACACTGTTTTAGAAACAGGAAAAGACGTCTGGGCTTCAAAGAATCATGCTGAAGAAAGGAGACAAATTTCAAATCTGTTCAAAAGAGATGACATTTCGGCACCTTTCTAGGGTGGTTCCTCAGCCACAGCTCCTCCTTTTATTGTCCTAGTTTTGCTGATTTTCAACAAAAAACACTTGCCAAAATCAACCTGAAATCTCTTTTGGACACAAAATATAAGATTGCCAACTAAGTTAGAAGAACAAACCCAACAAAATGCTTTTAAGATTTCAAGAACCATTGTATTTTGGATTTTATCCATATGAAATACTGCTCTTTTTCAAATACGTGAGAGCATTTACTGGTATTAAACAGCTCTGGGAATTGTCACTGTCACGAAGGAGATTAGTGTCTTGCGCTCTCTTTACGGTATTTTCAACTTCTGAACCAGCCTGTGACTAAATTTTTGTAATGAAAAATGTTTGCGGTACTAATGTTGACCTCATTTGTCTCTTAAATGCTAAATGAACTTTAACCTTATGAATCTAAAAATTCTTCTGTAGAAACAAAAATCTGTTCATTTATACATAGAAATAGAAAATATTGGACTCACTGGTATCCAAGTAAAACACTGTCTGTGGAACAGAAAATGAACAGGTGATAACAGTATTTGCATCTCTCTCTTTTCCTTTTAATCTTGTTAGATTCATTCCAGCAGGTTTATTTTCAGTCACATTAATAGAATCCAAAGGAATAGTCTCTCCCAAAGTTTTATTTACTCTAAAGAAAGCACGACTGTCTGTTACTCCAAAACTGGAGTTTTGTAACTAGATTTATGTGAACATCTGTTTTACCAGGTAAAATGAGGTGCTTTTGAATATTAAATAATACCCTATTCTGCATCCTTTGCATGTCTTAGTCATTATAAACAACTGCATTTCAGAATGCAGGACATTGAGAAAAGAAGAATTGTTTCCCTGAAAGAATAACTTTGTTCTCAGTATTAAAGCTCTAGTCACCCTCTTGACTGTTAATGAACATGTCTGTGTGTGCATGCTTTTTTGAGTAATGTGAGTGACCACAATGGGCACAAACTGAAACAGAAGAGGCATGGTCTAAACATCAGCAAACACTTTTTTTATTGGGAGGGTGACTAAGCACTGGCACAGGTTGTCCAAGGAGGTTGTGCAGTCTCCCTCCTTGGACATATTCAAAAGCTGCCTGGACTTGGCCCTGGGCAACCAGCTTTAGGTAGCCCTGCTTGAGCAGGGAGACTGGACAAGATGACCTTCACAGGTCTCTTCCGAACTCAACCATTCTGTGATTCTGTGTGATTCTGAGCATATCATATGTTTGTGCTCTTATTTTTCCACCCTTACTGGAAACTCCTATTTGCTCACTGTTTCCATAATGCTTCAAAAAGAGTGGGTAACTAGTAATTGACTACAGCAATTCTCTTTAAGCCATAATACAGGATGAAGAGATAAATTACTCCCTACATGATTTATTTGTCACCATTTTCAATATCCTCATCTGTAGTGAAAACTCTTAAGATTGAGTGAAAAACTGGATAATTCTCATTAATATCTATTTTGTTTTGTTTTTCAAATATTGTTAATAGGTACTACAGTAAAATATGAGCAGTGCAGATGCAGTTGTATCTGTCTCTTGTTTCATGTTCCTCTAGAGCTATGTTTTGAAAAGTGTTTCAGAAGTTCAGTCCAAGAGAAAAGTATTTTTCAAAATTCTGGTACTTATTTTAAGCTTTTGCATTGGAAATCCTATGAAAGTTAATCTGGACTGATTTGGAAAACCAGCCAATGCCTAATTCTAAGGTTTTTCTATATGTTTTCCACATGACAACTTTTATTATTACCTTAGTAGTTACTGAGTTTTGATTAATACTAATCAATCTCAATATATTTTTCTAAATATAAAAAAAAGTTTTTATTTTAAGCCAATCCAGACTTATCCTTATGTAAACCTTTAATGAGAATGGACAGAAGGCCTCATTTCCATTCAATTTAGTTTTAACTGGTGTTCATTGATCAGATTCTGTCCTGAACCATTTTTACGATAATAGTGGGGAGTTATTGACGTGGTTTTCCACATACACGTGGACTATTATAACAATGGACTCAGTCTATACACTAATGTGAACAATCTGAACTACTTTAAATTAAATCAGCAAACCAGAAAAATAATTAATTCATCTCAGTTTCTACTTGATTAGTTCCAATTCTGCTGTCAGTGGATGAAGATATACTCCATTACAATGAGCACTAGCTAATTGACAACCTTTTCTGAGCATTTGCAAAAACAAGTCAAAATCTGACTGCTCATAAGGTCTGAAGTTTCTCCTGTATAGGGAATAGGTCTCCCTCGGTTATGTCTGAGATGTGTTAGCAGAAAATGATTGGGATATTTTAAGACTTTCATTGTGTATTACTACTTCATTAGGGTTAGAGACATTGCAGAATTGCCCCCGAGTCAAAACTAATGACAAAATTTTCACTTCTATACCTTATTTATCTTCAGTAGCACTCTCCTGGCCAGCGTTTGTACTCCAGGGCAAACCCAGCTGTACTTGCTCCTAAATGTTAACATGATATTGTCCCGTGACTGACTTAAAGCATGCCAGACAGGATGCTTGCCTAGGAACATTCCCAGGGTCTTGTCCTAGGAGGGTCCCTGGCTCATTTCTTGAAAGGCCATGATGTATGTCTCTGACATAAGGCAGGCAGGGGTTTTTTTTTGTCTCAGAAAACTCTTGTCCTTCGTATTTCACCAGTTACAGAGAAAAGGGTTTAGGCTAAAAAGCATCACCATTCACATGTTCCTTCAATAAATTTAGGATCAGTTGCATGTGGGGTTTTTTTTGGAAAATAGAAAATATTTATTGTGAAATGCTTTCTTTCCCGATGGAGAAAACATTCTTTCAGGTTTTCAGTTCATACTTTTTTAGGTCAATTTTAGACCTGAATATGCTGTTATTTGTAATAACACTAGCACCTGAAAAAAACATAGGCAAGCACAATTTGCATGATTTCCTTGAGATCTGAAACATGATTTTCCTTTAATATAATATTTTAAAGGATTTCACATGCATGCCAGATACTTTGAAAGTTCGTATCTATAAATGCAATTTCTGTGGAATGTAACTAAACAGAATAAGGCAGAAGTCCACTGTATTTAAGCAAAGGAAGACTTTTGGGGCACAAGGGGGAGGTAAGCTTTCCCTTTTCTCTCAGTGAAAGATTCACATGTCTTTGTTTTGGATTGAGCATCAATGGCAGCAATGGCACAGTCTAGCTTTGATTGTTTTGGATCAGTTTTTAATTATAAATTGGAATTTTTAAGTTATCTTGGAATGCCATGTTTTAAGAAAGTAAAAATTCATGAAGTGCGTGAGGGCTTGCAGAGCGATGGCTCATTAAAGGGACTTCTGTCTACTTCTACTGTCAATTCTGCTTATAAAAAGTTTCCTTTATTGAAGTACATTGTAGTGGAATAGGAGCATGCTCTACTTGATCATGCTTGTGGAATGTCTTTTGTAACAAGAAAATATTTTGGAAGCTATGTCCATGGAATGAACACGGATTCCAAATCTGACTCTGTGCAGTGAAGATGCTAATCAGAAATGTACTTAAATGATTGAGTAGAAAGAAAATCCAGAACTCACTCGAGTCAGTGCTGAATTCTTGCAAGTTGCCAACAGTTCAGTAAGATTTTTTCATGCCAGCAGCAATAGGATCGTAAGTTCGGCTTAGTTCTGTGGCAGCAGGCTTGATCTTACTGAGATTCATTGACTTAGCGATAAATATGACATCAGCTGAGCTGTAACCTTAGAAACGAAGACAAACAAAGAGACAGGAGCAAGTGAGAATCCTTCTAAAGGCAGAGGAAGATAGTGGCATCTTTGTAACATAACAACTGAACTGATCTTTACTGTTAGAAGTTCTTCCCTCTAGCATTAATTGAGACTCCTAGCTGAACATCTTATTTAGGCACTGACTCCCATGCACCAGAATAAACAGCTGCATCAGTTTAAGGCATAAACCCTTATCTTTCTGCTTTGTTTTTCTGTCAGAAGATATGCAATAGGACTGGGGTCATAGAAGCAAATGTGTTTATGCCTCAGTACAAATTAATTGGTGCAATTCTGCCACTTCTAACTTCAGAGGTGCAAACACACATTTCTTCTGTCACCCCTTTTCAGATTGTGTAGCAAAGTGGTGAGGTAAAAACTATCTTAAACCACCACAGCTAGATTTGCCAAAGGTTTTGGTCCTATTATTTTTAGGGACTTATATAATCCCCTTATTGTTAAGCCATTTTTTAATGTTCCATTTTTTGTATTGTTTCTCTTGGTACATAAGACGTCAGTCCTGACTGCAATTTTCACCAAAAGGATACAATGACAGCACAACTCATGGGAAAGGAAATTTATGACATAATTTATGCAGAGCTGTTGTCTCTGATATTACAATCAGAAAATTAATACAAACTCACTTAGTTTGAATATCCTTGCAAATTCATTAGGCGCTTTATGACAATCAGGGACAAAATAGTGATGATCGTATCCTCTATTTTTCTCTCTCATTCAGCTACCAAGAAGTTAACTTCCAAAAGCAAATGACTACCTAGCCCCTCTCAGTTAGAGGTGAAGAGGTATACCAGGAATTTGCAGAGGAAAGAGAAAAAACTGAAGCTGGTGAGCTGTTGTCACCAAGTCTTAAGTTTTATTATTTCATTCTTGGAATATCTTCATTTTCATAAACAAGAGTAATGATGTATTCAGGGCCTTGATGCCACAGATCTAAAGCACTTGGACCAAATGAAACACACCAAGCCAGGTCCTAAAGAGTGTTTCAAGGAAGCAAAAACAGCTCGTGCCAGATCAACATGTAAGATTTCCTTTGGATGTTTTTAAGCATAATTCACATTTTTTGTTTGGACGTTTAGTGATCTTCTGCCCTCAAAGTGCAGCTAAACTAGCCTATTAATTTGAGAAGAGTAGAGAAAAAAAAAGTTTCAAAACTGTGTTCAAAGCTGCTCCTACATGAGACACCCAGAGCAACTGAATGTGAACTTATATGTTCTCCTGCCTCCTTTATATGAAATTGCTTAGAAACGGAACACAGTTGAAACAAACACTTCAGTAAGCTCCTTGAAATCACCCAAAGCCAGACTGTTTTTTTGCTAAGGGGCTGCAAATACTTAGGTCATATTGCAGTTGATAGCAGTTTGTTTTGTTTGTCTGCCATAGCTGCAGATGACAGAGATCCAAAATCCATTGACTTGAACAGGCTTTAGATTGTGAGGAAAGGATTTCCACTGTAGATAGGAATGCTAAAAACATAATCGTTTAAGGCTCCAGTTTCAGAAAAATGATTCCAGCCTCTCTCTGTCCTGCACACACACACATTTGCTTAGGATCAAATTCTCTCTCCTTTGTTCATGTTAGATAACTATAAAATCACTGAAGCCATTCAAAGACCAAGGTGCAATCCAATGTGAATAAAGCTTTAAATACTTGCCTAGAGGTGGGAATTTTCCCTTCAGGCTTTGTTGAAAAGCTATCAGGCACACACTCAAATGAGGTCAGCAGATTCCCACATGTTTTTACATGCAACATTGTCATCAAAAAAAAACCCCACTTGTATTAAAATCACATTAGGTTGCAAAGTCAGGTACTCCATGGCTAGAGTATGCCAGAACTGGAGTTGCCCTTTCTTCACCAGATAGAAACAACCTCGCCTCAGGCTGGCTGTGCTTTTCCAGGACTGTAACTCACAGACGCAGAGTGACTGGTCCAGACAGCACTCACCAACACATGCATGTCTCAGACTTCCTCAGAACAGCTGAAAACAGGATTGATTCAGTTACCAGGAAAAGAGGACTGAGGCACAGCAGCCAAGTAGCTTGCTGCTATCAATCATGTATTTTCAACTTTCAAAAGAAAAGAAATAATTTAAGAGGGCCAGGGGTGCATATGAGGAGGAGAATAATGGGGAGGCAGAGGGAGAAAGGAAAGGGAGCTCTGACTCAGTCAGTGAATCACTTTTTTTTTTCTCTGAACAAAAGTTCAGACTTATCATGAACAACTGGTGATCTTCAGAACTGATAGCTTAAGTATCCCAAGGAGACAAACTGTAATTTTCAGTTTCATCTTTTTTTTTTTTCCATGATAATCCAAACAAATAATAGTTATGTGATTCATGAAATCCACAAATTTCTATGTTAGCCAGATACTAATCTATCAAGATGGTACATAAATTAACTTGGAACAGGAAAAAAGGAAGAAATTAAATATTTTTTGCAAACAAAAAGATGAAATTCCATGCTGAACACAATAAGCGCCATTTCCAGAATTACCTTAAGTAACACAGAAATTGAAGACACACAAAGTGACTGAAGCCCTTACAAAGTGACTTGGTGCATCCCTCAGGACTTGTTGGGCGTTCTGGTGACTTAGGTGCTCTTCCTGGCTCTGTCACTGGCCCGCTGGATTAATATGGACTAGCCACTTCTACTTCTGTCAGTTTACTAATGCCCTTCTGATTCACTTTAGGATAGATGGCAAAGAAACGTTATATGAGATATGTTTCACTCAGTACTTTAAAATATCTGTTCCCTAAAAAAGCAGTAGTTGAAAAGGATGTTGTTTTAATGTACACGAACAATGTTATTAGGACATGTGATACATGACAGTCCCTGGAGCAGACAGGCAGAGGAAACCGGAGGCTGAAATTCATCTCACAAAGACACCTAGATTTAAATGCTAACATGTGAGTGAGGTAAATAAAGATCTAGTCAATGGAATCTGGAGAGCTATTTGGGATGGGACCCGTGCATAGGCATAGGGAAGCAGTGCCATTGGATATATTCTGGGGTAGCCACCTTGTCTCCAGCTGCCAGAAGGATATGGATGTCCCAGAAGTGCTGCATCATATCGGCCAGCTCCATGCAACTGAGAGTTACTACAACATTAGATGTCCATGTTTAGTCAACTGAATCTTGCCCCAAATAAGTGTTTTCTTTGAAGATATTCACTTTAGGTTGAATTGAGTAGCCCTTAGGTGTCACTGACTACACTGTATAAGGACTCAATTCAGTTGCCCTTATATTGGGGTGTTTAGTAGCATTTAAGGTGCCTTCAGGTGTCCTACCTGGACTCCAGCTGATGGTCCAGAAGGGCACAGAGTTTCCATGGGTCCTGTGTCTTCACTGTCTCATCCATATGTGCATTTGGGCAGCCATCCCAAATGGTACTAGAAGCTTGTTAATAAATGCCAGTGACTAATGGGAGTTGAAATGCTTATCTCAGATGTAGACACTTACATTTACATGCCTCAGGCTATGGGTTGGGTCTTATTTCCCAAACCCCAGGAGGATTTCAACTTAGGATAGGTGTCAAGCTTCTCTGCACAGGCATTGAGGCAGCTCTGTGGAAGCACAGCAGTGGAATCTGTGGCACCTGCAGCATTTGGTGACTCAGAATCAAAATATCCAGCATGTGGTGATCACCAAAGTTAAAAAGCAATAGAGCTGTAGTTTCTAGAATTAAATTTGTGTCTGTAAATTTTACGTAGAACCTCAACTTGGCATCAAAGCAACTTTTGAAGTCTGACCCTAATTCAGTCATGAACTAATGACCATTATTCTCTCTGTTAGTACCTGTTAGAACTTTAAATATAGTTTTAAGTAACTAAGGTGGGAACAGGTGTCAAAATTTCACAGTTTACATACTTCAGTTCATAGATGTTTTCCATCATTTTAGACTGCTAAGGTTTCTTTTTATTCAGAATTCTTCGTAAAAACTTTTGTCTGAAATACAAATTTCCTACAGCCCTTTTTTTCCATTTTTAAGTCTTTATAAAAATGTATGTCACAAGTGTACTCCCATTCTTATCACCTCTGTCAGTAAAATAAAGAGAATGGATTGAGATAACTTAAACTTGTGTTCTTATTCTATATATTATTTTGTGAAATAGCACACTGTTTGAAACCAAAGCTTCCTGATTAAAAGCCTCTGTATCTATTGCATCCTGGTGATAGTTATATTACAAAGACACATGGTTTCAGTACTATGGACTACACATGAATTAAACATCTGCCTAGTATTATAACACCAATATAAAAAAACTATTAGAGCATCAAATTATCATCTTGCAAAGCTGGGAGACTCATCCTGTCTCTGGGGACTTTCAGATATTAGGCTGATGCAGTACTTGTTCTCAGCTAAGTAAAGTCTGTGCTACTTTCTTTGTTTTATTATGTATAAATGTGTACATGCATTGTTTATAGACTGTGTATACTAAGCAAGGCCAGGTCTGATTCACAGCTGTGAAATTAATCACGCTCAATGTACAGGGTATTTCAGGGAAAATTGCTTGGTATCAGTACTCTGACTCTTCACAGTGTTCCTTTTCTTGTGTGGTAAAGCTTCAAGGCCAGGCAGCACAACTGGTAGATTAAATCTACAATTATGTAACAGGCTCAAAGAACAGAAGATTAAAGGTACAAGCAAACAAAAGAGCACAATAACTTAAAACATATATTGCAACATAAATGTACAGCCTTCATTCATAAGTCAACAGCTTAATGCATTAACTGTTTGGCTTAAGAAAGACATTTACCCTATAAACTACTCTTTCAGCAGTCTCCTCTGATGCAGGTAGCAATGCACAATGATGGAAAGTTGGCTGTCCTGCCTGAATGTGCAGGTGACAGGAGCTCAAATGGAAAAAGGTCAGTGGGTGCCTCTCAAAATGTGAATCCAGATTAGTTTGTTAACAGCTTCCACGCATCATAACAGCAGCAAATGCTTTTTGCTGGTTCATAGCCTCAATTGCCATTTATGAAGTTGTGCCATTGGTGATTTTCTAAAATTACTTTGAGCATGAGGAAACACGACCCAAAAAGATTAAAATTTGTCTTTCTTTGACAATCAGTGAAATAAAAACTCAGGGTTCTGAACACAAGGACAATTTTTTAGTAAAGTAACATCTATATCTTTCAAACATGGAATGAGTTCTACTTCCAGATATGCTGTGTGGGATTGTCAGAAGGAAATCAACAATCAACAAGGAGGCCTGTGCAGTGGGATGCATTGTTAACACCTTATAACACCATAGAAAATGCAATGCTACAGAACCTGTGGGACTGACGTTCCCCTGGAACAGAAGCTATGGACCAAGTAGGATCCCCATAGCACTGGAAATGACACTAGACAATGAAGGCAACTGAGTCCTGCACAGAATTTCTTTTCCAAAGAGATCTAAAGACACCTCTCCAAATGTAAAGTGTTTGATGGCAGAGTCCCCTGCAACTTGTGCAAAATACATTCTTCCTTCACTCTTCTTTTTCATGCTTCCACTCAAGAAAGACTTGTTCAGAGGTCCTCTGGATCAGGGGCTGCACTCCAGTAACAATCCTAAATGAGACAGGAAAGTAGGATCAGGAGTTTCAGAGAAGATCCAATCAGCCTGCATTGCACACTTAGCAGGCTGACCCAGAGTTAACAAAAATAGCCAACGGATAGAGTCAGATGCTTCTGAACAATAATTCTGAAAGCTTGCGTACTGAGCAAAGATCCTGTAGTCACAGGACTTTTATGTCCCTTTGCTTGAGATCCGCATCCTAGGTCTCTCTCCAGAGCCAGGTGGTTAGCGTCTTTCTAAGATATCCTAGGAAGAGATCAGGCAGCTCCCTCTAAAACTGCTTGCACCAGCAAGACTCCAGTCGTTCCTCTCCCTAACCACTAATTACAGAGCAAAGCTTCCTCCTGCTTTCCCTGATTCCAACATCCTTCTTTTTGAACCCATCTCCAATGTATGAAGGGGAGGCTACCAGCATGCAGGATACCTTCTAGGTCTTCATTACAGTATTTTTTTTTACTGAGAACAGATTGGGCATAGAAAGACTTGTGGGAATGGTCCTTCCCACAGAGTATTATGTGAAATGGAGAAAATCACTCCACTAACAGCTATATTTAATTAAAACAGAAATTAGGCACCTAAGCCCAGAAGACGGTTTCAAGCACTGAACTGTAGTTTCATAGGCATTCTTAACTGCAGCCTTGAGATATACACCAAAAGACTTTGGTGCAAGAGTCTCAAAGAAACTGCTACCTTTGGCACTTCCTATTAACTACCTTTGTGCTGTTGAGCCTGTCTCCAACTGAGTACACAGGATACAGAGCGGACTTCACATTGTGAATGCCACCCCCATGTTTATGGCACCTGAATTTTAGGCAGTGCAGTGCTAAGCTGAATTAGCCCCTAACTCTTATCTGAAATTAAAGCATACCAAAGGAAAAAAAAATTGACTCATTGAGCATTAGACTTCATCAACTCTAAACATTTCTGAGAATTAAACTTTTATGTTAATTCTCTGTTTAACACTTTTTATAGGAAGATCTAGATCCCTGGTTGCAAAATAGTAGAGTGGAAAGGATCTTAAAAAGAAGAGTAAATCATAAACTTAACAGCTGAAATTTGTAGAACTCATTGTTCTTCCTGAAGGCATAAGCCCACATAGGAACAAGAGATCATTAAAGTTAATATTTTTCCATTCCATCTATCCATACTAATTTTAGGACTTTACTGCTTCAGACTTTTGAAGCCAATCCATACTGAAATCATGATGTACCCTACAAAATAAAAATTGGAACACGCTTATTTTCTTGGCTCATGACAGTTAAGTAGGTGAAATCATCCTGTTTTAATTACAAAGCAACTCCCCTTCCACTACGTTTCCTTTGTTTAATGTTTTTCCCCGAATAAAATGAAAAGGATTATTACTATATAGAAAAACTTACGTCATTTCTTGACAAAGACAAAATATATTTCCTGTCTACCATGTGTCTAAATATTGTTCACTTTTCTAGTTCAAAAACAGCTTTTGCATAAAGCAGAATTTGACCTCATTTAGGTTCATCCTGAAGAAGACATTTAAGGAAAATGAGTAATATGCTGAGAAATGTTAGTCTGAAGTTACAGGACAGGAAAAGTGGGTTGTTGCAGTCGTCTTCATGGTAAAAGTACATTTTACTTTATTTAATAAAAGTAAGATGAGCTACTCAGAACTAGGTTATGTTCTCCATTGCACTGGAAATATCCCTACAAACTGAAGAACTGTCCCCCATCCTACATGTTAATTATTCATTACATGTTTTTTATTTACACCTTTAAGTGCCAACTGATATAAAAGACATTATGTCAAACATTTCTCATAACTGTTGTAAAAGTTTGTATCCTGAAAGTGTCATTTCTTGGGCTCAGAAGACATAATTCTACTTAGAAGTGCTGACTTCTGCAAACACAAATGCCATGGGCATTCATTCAGAAGGACAGCTGTCAGAGAAGGAGTTATGTTCCTTTCTTGATATCTATCTCAGTGCCAGATCATACACTCAGAGGCAAGAAACTTGGATTCAAAGATCCTTAAAAGTGAATTCTACTGCACATTTTCCTCTTTCAAGAAGAGAGCCCCAACTACCAAATTCTTCAGATGTTGCCTGCTCCTCCTGGTGGAGCTTTTAAAATAGCCTCTGTCTGGAGTTGGAGCAAAGAAACTTACTTCTCTATTCCCACTATTCCCACAATAGAGTCTCTATTCCCACTATTGTTTCTGTGTTTTATATAATTCCTCCTTGTATAACAAGCATAAACAGCCCTGGAGAAGGAACTAAAATTTGCAATCCTTTGCTGATGTCCAGAGTGGGAAATCATATTCCTTTCTTCAAATTCAATAAATTATTGAAGATTTTCCTGAAAAGTAGGAGACAAGATGTTGACCCTTTCAGTAGTAGGAAAAACACTGAACTAACATTTCATATGACCTGAAACAATGCTTCAACTATTGCTTTGTAAATGACTTTTTTAATCCTAGAATGATAGACTTATTTAGGTTGGAAAAGACCCTTAAGATCATTGAGTCCAACCACTAATATTTGTCTTGATTTGTTTTGAAAGGGATAGTCTAACGAGTTTTCCAAGCTGTGAATCCTAATTTCAAATACGGTGAAACATATGCATGTGGATGTGGCATTGTGGGATGTGGCTTGATGGGCATGGTGCTGTGTGGTGTGGGTGGGTTGTTTTGGTGTGGGTTGTGGTGTATTTTGTGGTTTGTGGGGTTTTTTGTTTGTTTGTTTCTTTCTTTCTTTCTTTCTTTCTTTCTTTTTTATGGTTGGATTTGATGATCTTACAGGTCTTTTCCAACCTTAGTGATTCTGTGATTCTGTGATATAAGCATCTGTAATACAAAATCTCTCTTTTTTTCAAATATGTTATTAACAGATGTCTGCCTCCCGCACACTCTGCAAACTGCTTACAGGTGGCAAGGAAATTGTTTTAAAACACTATAACAAAGACTCAGAGTAAGCGTGTACCACCTACCCAAAGAGACCTTAAAAGATCCCCAGAAAGTCATCACAGAAGAATAAAACACGGTATTAGAAACAGAAGGGCATTCTTCAAGAAGTGGAAAATGTTTTCAAGCAAGAGAAGTGGAATTAAGCATAAACTCTGTCAGGTCTAGAATAAGATAGGGCAAAAATCGCTTTGTTGAATAATTGCATGAGGGATAAGAACTACGAATAAAACTTCTTTAAACATATCAAAAGCAGGAAGCATGCCAGTGTGTCTTCAGGGTTGATAGATGATATAAAGGGTATAAAATAATTTCTCCAACAAGATGCAGTCATAACAGAAATACGAAGTGAATTATTTGCATTGGTGTTCACTGTAGAGGAACGTAGGTAAGCACTGACACTGAGCCTTTCCTTATAGCAGACAAATCCAAGGAAATAACTCAAACTGAAGTGTGCTTAGAAGTTTTAGAGTTCTGATGAGTTTTTTATCATTGATAACATGAAGAAAGCAAAATAGTTTTCCCTTGAAAATTCAAAATCAGATTATAGTTGAGATTGTCCAAAAGACTCAAGGTGTGCTGAATGAGATGGTGTGTTTTCAAAAAAATTGTCAGGAGAAATCCAGGAAAGTACACACTAGTAAGCCTCTTTTGTCCTGGACCAAGCAACTGAACAGCACAGCGAACCACGTGAATAAATATGATGTAACAAGGAATACTCAATATGAGTTTTGCTAGGAGAAATTGTGCATCACTACAGACCATTTGAGAGAAACAAGGATTGCAGGTGAGCTACCTAATATACTATACCTGGATTTTTCAAAGAACTTTCTGAAAGTTCCTCACCAAAGTTCTTAACCTAACAGGAAAGGTCCCCTAGCAGATTAATGGTCAGTTAAAAGCTGGGAAACAAATAATGAGAACAAATGATATGAAATGTTACTAGTGGTAACCCATGAAGATTCGCACTTCAATGCATGTGGCTAAACAGAAATGGCCTGGGGTGAAAAGGAACACAAAAATTTTGTTGATATACATCTTTTCAAGGCAGTCATGCTAGAAACTGGCTTTAGAGAATTGAAGATATCATATGTACCGGATATTCAGATATTAAAAGGTTAAATGAAAATCAAATGTTGATAAATACAAAAGAGTTAAAATAAAGTCTAGTTACTCATATGTCACAATGGCCTTAAAATAAACTGCTCTCAATGAGGAAAGGGATCTTTGAATCATTGTTATTTCTCTAAAATCACCAGTTCAATGTTCGTCAGCAATCAGAGGAAAATAGGGTGCTAGTAAAGACAGAATAAAAAAACACTGTAGAAATCCATGGCAAACACAGGCCTTCCATCCTACGTAAAGTATTCCTCACCATCCCCCTCTCCAAATAAATATACTAAAACTTGTAAAGGTACAGAGAGCTGTGACAAGGTTGATGAGAGCTAAAGAATGTTTTCCATATGAGAAGATTTTAAATAGACTAGAACTCTTCTCAGAAAAAGAAGGAACTGAGAGTGATTTGATAGGTTGTAAAATCATGAATGGGCTGGAGAAGGTGACTGGGGAATAATCATTCACTGCATTTATAACACCGGGATGAGAGAGCACCAAGTCGAATTATCAAGCAGTAGGTCTGAAAGAAGTAAAAAGGGTACTTTTTCACACAACACCTCATTATATCATGGAACTCACTGCCACAGATTACTTCCATTGCCAGAAGTGTAAATGGCTTCAAGAACACATTAAACAAATTAAGGATTGGAAGATCCATCAAAAACTAATAAACCTGATGATGTGGTGCAATCTTCAGTTCAAGAAAACCCCAACCAGAGATGGTTGGAAGCTGCATGGCTGTGCAGTTACCAAAGCATTTACTGACCACTATCAACAATAGGGTATTGGCACAGATGAGTTTGAAATCTGACTAAAACCAGATGTTTTTATATCCTTAACTTTTGTCACAGTTTCCAGTGAGTTCCCATTACCCTGAGCACAATTCCTGAGGTGCATTACCCCTGTGTTCTGTCTTTAATTACCATCTTCATCTCAATTAATTTCTTTGGGCCTATATGTTGCACATGCACATCCTCATTCATCTTCAACCCTTGGATTATACCCATGAAGAGAAAATTACATTCATTTTAGGCCAAATCAGTCCAACCAGGACCACCATTCTCCCTCTGGAAGTATATGTCCCTTTCCCTTGACCACCTAGGTTTTCAAATTAGGCATCTTGTTTCCATGGTAACAATTGGGTAGGACAGATTTGGATGGTAGAGTATTTTTAGATTCCTTTCGCTTTATTAAAATAAAGATGGGAAAAAAAAAAAAGAAAAAAAGAAAGGGGTGAGAAGAAAAATGAGAAGATATCTAGAAACAGAGAGGGAGATTATAAAACTAAGTTATAAAAGAAGTTGAAATTGTTTCTGGTGATTGTTAAAACTTGAACTGGCCAACAACATCAAGATGTAGTATTTTTTAAATGTGCAACACATTTCCACGCATGAAAATTTCAGTCTTTAACTTTATTTTTAACCCACCTTTTCTCACCTCCTATGTTTGAATAATATGAATAAAACACTGAAAATTATTCATCGATTAATGCCTTTCCTTGTTATTAGATTGCAGAGGAATGCTATTGATGGGAAAAATAGTCACAGCAGATAAGGAATTTAACTGAAAGTACAATTAAGATTTTTTCATATTTTGTAAAGAAGACCCAACAATCTAAGCAGAAACAGTAGTCTATTCAGATCTCACATAGTATCTGTATACAGATCATTCAACAAAAACTATTCAATACGACCAGCTCAGAAATCGAAAACAGCAAATAGTACTGCCAAACACATAAGAATAAGATAGAAGTCATTAACCTGAAGATATTGGCTTCATTTAAAGAACAGGGGAGATTGGTACAATATCCTGATCAGCAGTCTTGCTTTCAATATGGAAACTAAATGCATTCAAAGGATAACAAACGTACTTTGCTTGACTATTCTGGAAAAAAAAGACAAAATGCAATAAAGTGGTTTAATTACATTACAATGTTACCAAGTCATATAAGACCATGGCCCCTCTAGAGAATAGATCACCATATTTTCTCTGTTGGTTTCAATCTGTTAGGTATGACATCAGCCCCATCTTTTCCTGTTTGGCCCAGGCACATCACTGCGCTCTTCTTGTACAGTAGTTCAGGAAGGGATATGCTTTTCTCCATATATGGATAAAAGAGATCAGCCAAATAGAGATTTCCTCTGCATTATAATACCTTCTATCTCACTGGTAGCATTTTCAGGAGGACTCTTCTAATTCCAACTCCAGTTCAACAGGGACCTGCTGAATGACAGATCAGTGTTTTAGAAAATGTCAATTTTCTTTGCTAAGAGACCAATACTTATGTCATGGTATTGCTGTCAAAGAATGTAAGAGAGGCATCAGCTTTTGTAGAGTGTGCTTTCATACTCACTTCACAGGCAAGCCCAGCCTTATCTGAAACAAACAAGTAAGTCATTAAGTCACTCTTACAGACTTTGAGTATTCACACCAATTAACCAATTTACATATACCTAGGTTCCAGGGCCTATAAGAGTCTCTTTTATGCCCCTGAAGCCAGTTCCCAAAATCTGTCATCCATAAGCCAGGTAATATCTTGAATTCCTTCATGTATGGCTCTAATTTCAAACTCTGATGAAAAAGCATTTATTTACAGAAAAGTGTCCTGATTTTCATAGGTTCTGTACAAAAAGCCTTTACTGAGGTTTTCTAGATAAAAATTTAAGCCCGAAGCAGGCAAGATTCTTTAGGTGCTTCAAAACAGATGAAAATGACCTATGTCTGAAAATGTTGGTATACTTTTCTTTTTTTTTTTTTTGGTGAGG
Organism: Gavia stellata; assembly: GCF_030936135.1. NCBI lineage: Eukaryota > Metazoa > Chordata > Aves > Gaviiformes > Gaviidae > Gavia > Gavia stellata. Next base: position 11,852,155 of record NC_082597.1, on the reverse strand, counting down.
GATCTTCTGTGAGAGACATTCTGCCTCTACTATGTCAAAGTAAAAAAAAAGGGTATGCTTTGGTAATAGCCTGCCTGTCTTGTTGCTGGGATGCTATTTGTGTTTCAAACAGTCGGAGATTGAGAAAAGGTGTTCCCTTTCAGTACTCAAATTTCATGACTCTGCTATTTTTTTCCCATCACATGGGAAACCCCACACAAGGGAGAGGATATATACGAGCACAACTTGCAGTTACTTTTACATGACAAATACCATGATGAAACAAAAGAAATTTCCCATTAAAATAAACCACATGTCAGATTTCAGCTCAGATTCAGCCAGCTCTCAACTAAGGAAATATGCCTTAGCAGTAGATCACGGAGTAAATACATACCTGCTTTACTCAAAGTGGCCCATAGAGAAACAAACAGAAATATGAGCTAGCGTTGACTATGAGAACAAACAGAAAAGCCTTCCAAGAGCAAGCGATCTCATGCTTTTACCAATGCACCCCTGAAAGAAAAAGATGCACACATCTCCCTGCCTTAGGCAATGCTTAATTACCTTATATCAAAATAAGCTGTGGAATTCAAGGCCGAACATATATAGTGAATGCTGGACCTCATACTGCTTAGGGTATTCCCTGTCACTGTGTATAAAAAACATGAAGAACTGAAACCTACCACAAGGTTCAGCAAAACATAATGAATTTCTTTTGCCATAGCTAAACAGATTTCTCAGAGACCTCTATTTATCCAATTAAAAATAATAAAAAGTAGGTTTGGGGAGTAAAGGAAATACTGGAAATAGGGAAGAAAAAATAATAGAAAACTCCCCTGTTACAAGTTATTATCTTTCTCCATCCTTTAACAAGGCAGGCCAGGGAGCTATGCTATGTGCTTAGCATTCAGTTTAGTCCCCTCAGACTAACTCCATCCCCACAGAAAGCAATGTGGAAGTGCTTAGGAATTTTTTTATGGATATATTTTTCCTTATTACTTCATTGTTTCAACAAAAGGAAAAGATGTTTCAAAATTGTGTATATTAACAAATTTTCTTTGGGCAAAGTTTCATGTCTTCCAGGAAGAAAACTCAGAGCAGGAATGCTATTACTGCTTCTCCCTCCCCTATCTTTCTTTCACTCCCCCTTAATCATACTCCATTCTCAATTTCATAAAACCTAATTTTGTCTTGACTTAGACATTCAACAAAATGTACACGATGATTACTTTCAGGTCAGCCTGCTTTGGTGTAATTCCTTAGATACACACTGGGGAATGAAGTATTCCAGAAAAAACAGGTGAACTAACTTTCCTGATGTGAGAAAAAGAAGTCTTGAATGGCTGACAGGGTTTCAGGCCTGATATTTGAAATGTAAGGTACATCTTGTCCTTCTTGGGAAAAGTCAAGATTAATATTTTTCTAAAATATTTATTTCATTCAATCCAAGACTCAGTTATGAGTAAATTATATAGGCCTTAGTAGGTCATCAAATGTTCTTTTCTCAGCTGAAATAGTTGAACAGCTTCTAGGAAGTTGTTCTATGAACGGGACAAAAATTTTTCACACTCTTTATTGCAAAGAAACAGGAATGGTTTATTGGAGGGATCCTAATATGTATGTAAAGCTCCCATTCCAGTTAAAACAAGCACTATATAGTAGCGGAAGTATCTGCAATTCTATTTGTGGTCTTCTTCAAAAGAAAGAATACTTAATTGTATTTCACTGTAAAACTAAATAACTAAAATAACTTCTGGTGAAACTGAGTTTAAGTGAAAGTCAGCCAAGGCAAAATGACTATTATATACTTAATGAATATACAGGAGTGCTTGAATACTCACTGTCCTAATTGCAAGGCTATACCTGCGAATAGCTGAGTGACAGTAAAAGCATCCATTTCTATTATGACGTTGACTTTACATTTCTTTGAAAGATCCATTTAGTAACACTTTTATTATTTTATATTTTTGCCACAAACACATTTATTGCTAGCACTTCTAGCTAGATATCTTCAATGATAAATGTTTACCTAATTTTTAAAACATTATGTTTATTACATTTTAAAAGCACACACATGTACTCACTGATCCTTTTTGGATCAAGATCTGATGAATATAAAATTTCTCTTTCTAAGCAGAATCTGCGCAAACCACATGTGCTTTGGGAATTAATTTGGCTCCCTGCTTTAGGATGCTTTATGCAACTCGTTTATGTACCCATTTGGTAGAAAGTAGGAGAATCGGATAGATAAGTAAGGTAAGGTACAGAAGTGATATAAGGCAGAAGTATTTGTACAGCTAATGCTTTCAGGGATAGGCTGAATTTCCAAGGTTTTGGTTCAGTTATTGATTAAAAATTGTTTATTCTTGATTATTTGTACTAAATTATCTACATTCTTTCTCACGGTCTATATTCCAATATGGGATATCTTAAAGCTGTGGGATGTCAACAGTCCCTCTGCCTCTTGCTAGGTAGGTACAGATTAATTCCTGTGGGAGAGGTTTCACTCTGGGTAACTCATTTGATGTTATCAACCCTGGTTTTATCTTGCTGGGAAACTACTAAGATTCTCACAGCTGTTTGCCATTGGACGCAGTGGTGGTATCCACAGCATTTTTACATGGATTTTTCACTTGTGAGGAGGAAAAAAGAAAATATTCAGATGAGTTTGCTTTAAGCACAAGACATAATTATAGAATTCCATCAAGCCAGAGTAGATTTAAATATAAAATTTTAAATGAAGATACTAAAGTCATGAGCAATAACGAAAACCAAATCAAGATGATACTTCATTTATTCCCATGGAGAGATCAGTTCTAAAATAAATTGCAGATCTTCTTGAACCATGAGCAGGTAGATCATGTGATGGCTCCTTTGCCCAGAGTGACTTTCCCTTTGAACATTATCACTCCCTGAACAAAGCATTTAAGCTGACTCCAAAACAGAAACCATATGATTTTATATTCTTATAATCTGTGATTCTGGCCTATATTAAAAAATGAAATTAAAAAATTGCTTGTAGTCTAAGGGACATAATGCTCCAAACGTCTTTAAATGATATGCTGAATAAAACCTACTGAAGACTGAACATTTTTTACTTCCACATATTTCAGCTCTCATTGCATCCCATGATTTCCTGTATTTTCCAAATTTTATATTATGTTTGGTTTTGCCACTCATAACTATTTGGAAAATGAATATTTCACGTGACTGTCATGACACCTAATATTTCGTTCTCTTCCATGTCCCACAGAAAGTAAGTCACCCACCTCTCTTTTTCTCTCCCATACAATATAGCTAACTTCTGCAAATACCTCCTCCCTCATCTTTGTTTCACGGTTACTATCTTTTCTCCCCAGAGATCTAATTGATAACATGTTTAGTAAACCCTGGAGCAATCTCATTCTGGCTTTGAGGATTGCACCATTTCAAACCTGAAGAAAGGCTTCTGTGCTGGAAACCCTGTTTATTCAAACTATATCAGCTGCTCGAATAAAGGTGTTCCTTTACAGGAAGCTATCTATCTCACTGAGGACACCAATTCACTAATAAAAAAATCTTGGTTTTGTTACCCATTACTCTATCTTTTAGTTTTAGCTTAATAGTAAAAAAGAGATTAAATGTGACTAGCAACTAATATAGTGCTAATATAATGCAGTTAGCACAGTATGACTGGCAACTGATCACATACCACTAAGAATAAATAATTCATGACTTTGTGAATAACTACTGAAATTTAATGTATTCACAAATATAATGATCACTGATAATTGCAAGTAAAGCCAGAAGTATACAAAAGTTAGTATCAATGATTTAGAAAATAAAAGACTAACTTTTCAATGACCAACCCAGCTGAGCTTAGGCTATATCAAAAACTTGGAGGCATCATCATTACAATTATAGATGGAGCTGTATGATTTCACCTTTTTTGGTATTATATTTCAAAAACTCTTTGTTGAAAGAAATGGCATGATGGAGACAGAAGTGATGAATGCACTGAAAAATTGCTTCCTGTCATAAATGACTTTATAAACCTACTGGGAAATTTTTCATGTCTACATCTGGTAGATGGTGACTAATGCAGCATAATGAAATTAGAAATCATTCAGCCAGTAGGGACTAGTGACCACACGAAGGTCCAGTGACTAAAGCAAGATTAGAAGTTGATATGTGTAAATCACAACTGATTCTAATCAGAAGCAGATGCCTGATTTCAGACAGGTCTTCATGGACAAGATGTCAAAAGAGATTAGAAATAATTGAGTAGATGAAGACAATGAAATGCAGACTAGTTTATAGTACAAACAATTGACAGAATTCTATGCAAGTAGGTATGCATAGCTTAAATGCACAGTGTCCACAGACAATATATATCACAAAAAATAAATTACTTTCTACCTGATGATTGTGGCATTTAAATGAAGAATATTTAGTGTGTATATCATGTGTAAACATATTGTGAAAATATGGAATAGTTGATTAAATTGGGCATATGAGATAATATTCCCATTCTCTGATTTTCTGTGGGCTAGCACCATTAGAATCAAGCGTTTGTTATTAATTTATAGACTAAAAATATGTTTTTGAGGATTACATGTTTATATTTATCCTAAAACAATTCTAAACTGTAAATTTGCATTTTAAAATGTTCCTGACAGTGAATATCAGTCAAAAGTCATAAAAGAACTCTAAAATAAATTTTCTGTGTTATTTATTATCTCAGTTTCTTTGTTTTCTTCTGGAAATTTTACTGTAACTTCATGAAACCTTTCTATAATTACTGATATAGATCTTTGGTTTTATTTTACAGGTCCTATGTAGAATGTGTACCAGTGCCTTATAAAGAATATCGGAGTTAAGTAAAAGGACCATATAATTTTTGCTATTCTAATGTTTTTGACAATCCATTGTCATAGTTTAGGGGTACTGAATATAGTTATGTGTCTCCATCAGTACTTTGAAGAATAAATACTAAATGTATAACACCTCCTCCTCATCCTCCCTTATTCACATCAGCAGAGAGAACTAAGTACCATGAATTGTATGTTGTATTACACAGGTTTGAATTTATGCAGTACATCTTACACAGAGAATGTTCTAAACTGTATCTGGAAGGATACGTTTTGCCATAGAAGGTTTTCTAGTCCTAGCAGAATGCAACAATACACTTTCTATAAAACCATGAGAATATTTTACCGGTAATAAGCACAACAGTGAGCATTGAGAAAAGAAGTTTGACATTCGCATAACAGTGATTTTAGCAAAGTGCTCGTGAAAAGCCAGGGTACAGGTTAATTTTACTAAATTTTTAGTTCTTTTCTACTTTTCATTAGGTGATTTTCAGACTCTGAGTTTTTTCCAACTTCTCAGTCTGAATATTCGTGTGACTCATTACACATTACTCACAATTTTGATTGGCCAGCTAAGTCTCACATGGCTCCATCTCCTGTCTGGATGACTATTTAACAAACAAATGGTATTTACTGATATTTCATAATAATTCTGCACGTAAATACCCCTGTGAGTTAAGATTTAGAAGAACACATACACAAACACTACACTGACATAAATGTTCTTCTAAGCCAAAGAACAATGTAGACAAAGTAAGAGTTGGAGACTATTTGTAAAAAAGTGAGTCAGATGCTTTCCTGCAAACTGGGTGGGTGGGAAAGGACTAAGCATACAATAAAGTTACACCTTTACTTTTTCCTGACTGAAAAGGGCCATCAAAAAAAATTAAACAGATTTTTCCACCAATGTCTTCCAGCTAAATGTTCTTTATTGATTTTAATAGTAGGATCTTCAACATGGGTTTGGGCATAACACAAAAGTTTGTTTCCACTATCACATTTATAACATGCCTGTAATCCTTGCAGGTAAATATGATGACATTTGAGTAACAATTCTGCACCACTAAAAACAATGTCAGTAAGAGCAGGCTCAAGCTGCTGGCTGCTATTAGAGCACATATAAGTCAAGTATACTAACATAGTGTTGCTAATCCAGGGATGAAATCATACTCTATTGCAGAAAATAGGAACTGTGGTTTACCCAGCCATATACAATAGTTTCCATAAAGATCAAGACAAATATTTGTACTTGTACTGTTTGTACAATGACTGATAGATTAAGAAAAAAAGGAATTTGTGTGAGTGTATATACGATATATTTAGAACGATAAATTCATGACTCAAAACACATGTGTAATTAACATCTAAGTCCTTTTTAGCTTCTGAATGCAAACACTTAGAAGCAGGAGAAATTAGCAAAAGCAGAAAGTATATTACACACACTCAACAGACAGGATTTTTAAGCATGAAAAAAACACTCTTCTGTTAATTCTTTGAATCAACAACATATGTTGTTTACTTATTGTTGCATCTTGCAGAAAAAATAAAGTTGGCTTCAGCAAATAATGAGCAGATGAATTTTGAAGAAAGAGGACTGTGTGGCTAGAATTACGAATACCAGACAGTAATGCCATTATACTGTGGGCTTAAGGTTTTTCCACAGCAAAATAATAGCCTGCCAGGCAGACAAACAAATTAGCTGATGATGGACCTCTCTTCCACAACTAACCTTTAATCCAAGACAGCCCATTTAACTAATGAGGAATCCTCCTCTTGTACTACTATGATAATATGAAAGTGGTGTGGAAATGATAAGCTGAAAAGAGTCAGTCAAGTTTTTGACCTTTCTCAGAAGTGCCTTTGACATCAGCTACACGAGAATGTGAGGACTCAGCCATTTGAGTAAGTCTCCAGTGATCTAGCCCCTAGAAAGTCTCAAATAACTTCCTTAGTCATAACAGGCACTTTGGCCTGACTCACAAAACAGACTAGCATGTAAGTTCAACTCCCACTTAAAACTGTGGTTAGTGGTTTGAGTTCATCTCACTTAGCTTTAACCAGCTTAAATATAGGGGTCTAGTATAAACTAGTCACTTTCCAAGATCCCCACATAAACTCCTAAAAATCTTTCAGTTTCTGAATTTTCCTTGGCAAGTACTTAGAATTCTGCTCTAAGGCATGTGCTTATTTTGAGTAAAATATTTTAAATTAGCCTAGCTGCTATCTCATACTTTACTCCTTTTGGAATCACAAAACAGGAGTTTTCCAACATCTGACAGCTATTGACCAGGAATTTCAGAGTATATGCAAATCCTCACGGAGGTAAAGGAGGATGAAGTGCTGCCCTTCTTCTACACAAACTTTTTTTCCTATTTGATTGCTCAGATGAGGAAGCATTCAGCCTTTTATTCTACTGTCACTTCATATGGTTTAAACTCACTTCCTTCACATTACTGGGACTAAGAAGTAGTAAATGAGCTAAGTAGTAAGCTCTTTGGAGAGAGAGCAAAAAGAAAGAGAGAGAGAACACAGATTTTTCTCAGTTCTTCCAATTTTTCATGAGCTGGTCATTTTCACAAAATGAAGTAAGAGTAAGCCAAGAAGCAGGTGATGGTATTTTGCCCTGAAGACTGCGGAAACAAGCATGAAAACATGTCTAAAATGTAATATAAGGCTAGTCAGAATTTGCATGATAAAAGCAAGCTACTGTAATAGAATTGACAATGTTACACTAGTACTGTTTGAATAAAATGGACAGATTTGTGGATAGAAAGTACATGTTTTGAGGCAGATGTTCTCTTTATCTCAGTTGCCATTGAATGCAATGTAATCTCACTTTGTAACAGCTCTATGACAAGACTTACAGTGTCAAAATAGGAGAAGGGATGAAAATAATTTCAGTGGAGCTGTGTTCTCAGAATCAGAGCAGTGCAGAAATAGCTTTGGAATCTCATCTTCTGCCCCTTCTGATCAGGATAGTACTGCCATGATTTCAGAAGGGTATTCCTGGAGAAGACATATTTCCTAACCAAAGAAAATATTTTGTTAGCATATTTTGATAGGATACTTCAACAGAACAGTTTTATTAACAATAGGCCATGAAGTCGACCCTGACTTTGCTTATGAGCTTAAGAGCTCTTTATTTAAGACTTTAAGAGCTAAAATGGGATCTCAGCATCTCATTGCATAGGTTAATGGCAGAAAGGATACTTCCATTTATGTAATATTTAACATCTTAACACCACTGATTAGTTTGTCTAATGACAATTAGTATCACATTATGATAGTGAATGGCCATAAAACATAACCATATAAATTTGGTCAGGTATTACTAACTTCATACTTGGTTCTTTTCTCTAATCCCTATATTCTCAAAAATCCTATGTTCCTCCTAGTCTGAAATGATTCTACAGTATTTTATGGATAATCTTGATATACTGATTGTGTGAAGACCAGCACATCACTGAGGATTCTCTCCCCAAAAAGAAAGATATGTATCAGCAAGACATATAGCATATTTATCGTACAATCAGTTTTGGTACCAAATTAAGAAAAAAGTAGTAAATAGTAAAGGCTTGAAGAAGAATATATGGTATGCTCATCTTATTTCAGCATTTTCAGGAGAAATATATTCCCTTGCAGTAAGTTACAGAGGCACTACTTGCCCTTTACTTCACCATGGATTTCCAGAGAGTATAAAGTGGATGGACTATAACCATAAAACAATCATCCAGGTAGTGCAGAACTGTGGTAATTTTTTTTTAAGAAACCACCTACATGAATTGAATGTGATTTTAAACATCAGAACAACATGGGCTGTTGGAAAAAAATCCTTCAAGATATCTCAGACAAAGGCAACAGGAAATAGAACATCTGGTGATGCCAAAATGTAAAAGGTTTCTGCAGTAATGCAGGGTTAAGTGTTTTGAGTGACTGAAGGAGAAAAGGGTCTTATAAGGCTTAGGTACAAATTGCCTTCAAGGTTGGTGCAGACAGACCACAAAACCCAAAACCTGGAAGAAGATGATTTTGGTCTAGAATTCCCTAAAGAGAGCCAGAAGAACAGCAAACACAAGAATTTGCAGTAGAAAACAGCATGAATGAAAAAATGACATCTCCTTTCTCACCATATATGTCTTTACTCAGCTTATCTGATTTTATTAGGAAAACAATATTTTTATTACTCCTTTTGATCCACTGGCCTCAGAGTTCTGATGCTGTCTATAGATGCTGTACCCTGCTGCGTACAACAGAATTAAATACACAAACCCAGTCAGCTTAAACCTGCCAAATATCCTTCTAGAAAGCAGGCTGTGCATGCAAGGATGGCAGATAGAAAAAACTATCAACTTCAATGAGATAATTTACGCTCAAATCATTCAATCCAGTGAGTCAGTTCTGCAGAATCATTTTTCATAAAGACATATCTGAAAGACACTTCAAGATGGACTCAGTCTACAAAGCAGTTTAGAAATGAACGAATTATTGTTGTTTTAAATGACCCTTTAAAAAACGCAGATTCTTCCTTTCTCATGTACAGATGTCATCTACAAGCATTCTCTGTTCTGCTGAAATTCTATCATCCTTTGAAACATCAAGAATTGGCTGTTATCAGAGGACAGATACAAATGTTGATTGTCCTCTAGATGGATAGGACATGACAAATTTTGTTTTGATCTGCCTTGGGGCATAGGAGATTTCAGTTCTTGTCTTAAAAGGATGCAATGCAAAAGTCTTGATGTGAAATAAATTGGAATAATTACAATAACTCTCTCATTATACATGGCATGAAACAAACCTCAATTTCAATACAGTTCAGGAAAATCTAATGAGGTCTGATGTTTACACCTATTTTCTGGCTCCAAACCAAGGTAATGTTCTCATCAAATCTGATTGGCTCTGGCAGGATCAGAATATCTGACATTATAGTAATACAAACATGGAAAATAAAGTTTTATAATACAATATTTTAATCCATATTTATGTTAAAAGTAATAAGTTTGTCTGTCTTTTCTCTCTTTTTCTACCACTTACACTTTTTACCCATATTTTTTAAATTGGGTTTCACTCTCTCAGCAAACTTAATATATAAGGATGTCTTACTTTATTGGAAAATGGACAACTGTAGCACAGGGTAGAATAAATAATTTGGTTGAGTTATGTAAAATATAAAATACGGAAAGCTCAATTTTGTTCAATAGTATGATATGATGCACCTGTAATCGTTCACACCTAACTAACAAGAATTGTTGCATCAACCAACAGCAAGTTTCTGATGAGAAAGGATAGAAGAAGCAGTTGTGTTCCCTCTCCCACATAAACATCATAATGTTATCTAGTGCTGGAAATACAGGACAAACAAAAGCAGATTAGATCCTAATGCCATAAATCCCATATCTGTTGGGACTTACATCTCTAGAGCGTACCACATCAAAAATAGCAGCTCTAGTTTCCAAGACAGCCTGATCTTGTATTTGTGAACTGCCTCCCTTCACCACCTTAAAGTTCACCTCAGGTTGATCACAAGTACTTCTGATGAGATGGCAGTCTTTTAAATAACACCTAAAGCTCAGATGCAATGTGGTTTATGGGCAACCACACTAGAAATCTGTCTAAATGTTCTGGAAAAATGCTGAAAGTTTTATGTTGTCCTAATCAAATTCAACTTTGACAGTGGACAGATACCTGCATGTAGATTAGGTAACTCTCATATCCTCATTGACTGGTCCAGGTCAGTGCCTGCATAGTGATTCAGGTCAGCAGACCATGGCCTCAGCGTGGGAAACACTCTGTGGGGCTATTGGATTATATCCTGAGCAGAGCCTAGAATCCTGCAGATGTGAAGTCTTATTAATTTTGCAGATTTGGAGATTTCCACTTCTGCACAGGGAAAATGAGCAGGGTGCATCCCAAGTGGTTGGAGGAGATGAACCTTTCCTGTTATTTCACTGTATTCTCAATGGAAAAGGATAGACATGTACCTTAGACTGTATTATTATCTGGTGGAACCTAAGCTGCATATACAGGCCACAGAACAGACATTTGATTTCAGTAGCCTGGAACTCCATCTGCAGATCTCAGGAGTGCTTATTTCTTTTCAAAACTGTTCAAGGGATGCAAGAAGCTACATTAGAGAAGCTGAAATATTCTTTCTTCCCCTTTCTGGGCCCAGGCACTTCAAACGGGAAATGAACCAGTGCCTAAACTGAATAGACTAGACACCATCACATTATAGTATTAAACAGGAAATCCTGAAAGAAGGAACTCAAGTCTTTGACTCACATGAGAGGCTCAAGGTCCTTGTCTGGAAGGGAAGTTCACAGCCTTGTGGATCAACCTGCCAGGTCCCAGCATAAACCATGACAAGAATAAGAATATACATATGAAAATAGGAAAACCTGTCTGGAAACCAACTATGCAAGTCTGATTTCACACTAAAATATGAGGAAAAGGGTAAGGCTAAGCCTCAGCTTCCCATGGGCTGCCAATTCCTCTCTCTCTGCTGGAAGAAATTATTTCTTTAGGATTTAATTTCAGAGTTTAAAGCAGAGATTCAAACTTCATCTGGGCATTGATGCCCTCACAGAAATGAATCAGAAGGAAAATTGTGTTTCTTCATTACTGAGTAGTTATGACGGCCCTTTGGCAGATGTGTGTGGATAAATTGCAGGGACCTTACCTTACAATAACCTGAACCTTCCTAAAGCTCTCCTTTGCCAGCCTAATCTTTCCCACTAGATCCCCACCCCTGTCTTGGAGCCAATCGTGAACTAATACAGAAATCCCAGAAAAGAGTACTGACATTACCTTGTCATTGCAAAGTCAAATATCAGGGTAGGCGGTAGGAAGTATAACCTGAACAGGGGCTGAGTTTCCTGAGTGTCCAAACTGATTTTCAAGGGAAAATGTGCTGTAATCCAAGAAAAATTGATTGAGATTTGAGTAAAGAACTTGCTTTTGCACAGAAACCACAGAAAAATCAAGCAGAACTGAGACTCTTGCAGTCAGAAGGAAGGATTTTAACTGGTGTAAGTATTTCCCTTTAGAAATCAAGTGGACTGTTGCCACTGTTTGTCAGCTAAAGTTTTGGTCTTGTAGATTTGTTTATTCATACTTCCAGGATACTGCTTTGGGAAACTAGAGAGACAGTGTGCATGATCTAGACATTTTCAGAGACTGGGGCGGGGGGGAGATATTTCATAAATACAGGGGGGTTCATTCTTGACCGAACAGGTCCACGCAGAATTTTAAAACTGCTGAACAGTGTTTGATAAACAAAGTAAGCACCCTGAAGATATACTACAAAATGAATTAGTATCTTTCCCTGTTTGCCATCTTAACTAAACCACAAACTCAAATTTACAGCAGAAAGCTTTATAGAAAATTGGCAGAAACGTAGTACAAAACCCAGAGGAAATCAGAATCATTGACTTATGTAATATAATGAAATATATTGGCAATGATTCAGAAGGTAAGATAGAAGTCTGCACTGTCCATGTAATTTCAATATATTTAAGAACAAAAAAGAAGCAGACAGACTAGTACTTCTCAGTGAGGATAATTTTACTGTTCCAGACATCACATGGGAATAGTAGATCTGTGGAGACAACAGTAACATTTTCATAACAATGAGTGTAATCTCACTGCTATACTGTTGGAACTAAACTATAGTTTTCTGAACACAGTGATCTCCATGGATCATTTCTTCCAAATGACTACTGTGTGTTAGCCAAACAAGATTTCTTCAAACACTACGTCTTTTATATCACTGTATGTGCATGTTTGTGCATGTGAGTGTCCGTGTGTGCAACCTTGATTTTTTTACGATAGTCTCATCTGAAGAAAAACCTCATTAAATAGTATCCCAGCTGCTACAGAACATCTTACAAATGAATGGTTATTGTTCTTTTTTGACTAACAGCTGCTTTTAGTTAATGTAGTTTACTGTAGCTAAAAGCTCTGACAATCCAGATACTTTTTGCTATCAAGGTTTATCTCAACCTGCTAAAGTCTAGATAAGGGGTTGCCAGTTTTCCTGCTTCAAAGGAGACAAGAGTAATTGGAACTGTAAACTCTCCCATTCATCATTAAAATTCACATTTTTATAGGACCACAGAAAGCATCTGTATCTTTACTAAGACAAGGCATGCATTAGACAGATTTAAACTGAGACTGCTCAATACAGCAGATCACTTGTCTGACATTTACAGATGTTAATGCACACATACTCATTTCAGAAGAGAAAATAGCACATGCTTAATCAGAAGATTATTTTACAGAGTGAGGTCCTCATCCTGCATAGTTCTTCGCTTTAGCTGAAGCCAAGGGCCCTTAGTCCTTCACCAGAAGCATTCAGTACCTTCCATGATCAGGCCCTACAACTTTTTTCAGTGCAGTTTCTCTCACTTGTGCCTTGGCATAAAGTCAGTTTTGTACAACTAGATTCAAGACCTATGGAATCCTGAAGATGATTACAAACACTGTGCCTTGGCCAAGTCTGACAATTATTCATTTCTACAGTCCATCAACAAAAAGTGGACTCTACCTGACAACTAAATAGCCCTGGGTTGTATAAGATGTACATATTTCCTTCTGGTCAATTTGATGGAATCCTCACTTCCTTTTTAATAGCTTGAAAATTCATCAAAGATAGAAACAGTTTCAAAGTGAGTTAAGTTTACTACTACAGGCTGACATTTTTATCAGAATATATAAATTCTGCAATCTAAAGTAAGGTTTACCAGAGAACAAGTCTAAAAAAAAAAGAAAAGTTTGGTTCCTTTGTCTTGTGCTCAATAATTCTAAAATGAGTCCCTGCTTGTTTCGCTGGAACACTGTAAAGAACATTGCCTGATAAGATGCCCATCAGTTTCCCTAGTAAAAGATATTATAGTGTTATCACAAAAGAGGATTTTGATTAACAAATCGCTAACAGATAAACATACGGCACGTCTAACAAATCTAGAGGTTTCCGACAAGTTTTTTCCATTCAAAAGCTATCTCTGTATATTCTACAAACGGTGGGTTTTGCAGGATATGCAAGTAGCCTCCAGGAAGCAAAATTACTTGTTCCATGAGAATGAATGAACAAGAACCAACTGCACAGATATTGTGAAGATTTTATATATGTGTGTTTAGATGGGTTTCCTAAGGAAACAGAATCACACCTTTGGAGGTCATCTTGTACAGCTCCCCTTCTCAAAGCAGGGTCACCTACAGCTGGTTGCCCAGGACCCTGTCCAGGTGACTTTTGAGTATCTCCAAGGATGGAACGCCACAACATCTCTGAGCAACCTGTTCCAGTGTTCAAGCACCCTCACAGTAAAAATGTGGGGTTTTTTTTCTTATCTTCAAATGTAATTTCCTGTATTTCAGTTTGCGCCTATTGCCTCTTTTCTGGTCACTGGATACTACTGAAAAGAGTCGGCTTCCATCTTCTTTACACCCTCCCATGAGGTATTTATACTCACTGATAAGATACCCCCTGACCCTTATCTTCCTCAGGCTGAACAGTCCCAGCTCCCTCAGCTTCTCCTTGTATGTCAGATGCTCCAAGACCTTAAACATGTTTGTGGCCCTGCAGCACAGGAGGCTGTCATCCTGCTTTGCTGTGATGGTGCATTGCTGGCTTATGGTCAAACCTCCATTGTTCAGGTATCCACTGGTCCATCCTTCTGTAACAACTTTTGAATCCTCTGATCAAATTCACTTTTAGGAAGCGTAGGAGTCTACAAAACAGTTATGTTTCAGGACACACAGGGCCCTGGACCACTCACATTACTGCTCCCTGTTGTTCAGTGAGGCAGATTTGGTGTTACCACATAGGAAGATATTTAAGGGAGACACATGCATAGGAAATCAAACTTCCTTATTTCCTCTGTTAACAGAACATCTTGTGTATTGTAATTGTATGGACTATAGGCATATTATAGCCACACTTGACAAGTTGCTCAAGTCTACAATCCAATCACGTATGAAAATATACCCTAAAATCAGTAGACTCCTGGAGGATTTAAATAAGGTAATAAGGAAACTACTCCTAAATTATTCTGTAATGAATATTATTTCTTACACTAAATAAACTTAATGAACCCAAAACGCAAAAGAATATTATCTTTTTATACTACAGAATTCTGACAGGCTGTTTGTTATAAAACTTTCTGTGTACCTCTCTTTATGTGTTACTTCTTTAGAAGTCTTTCTAGACAGCTATGTGATTAGTTTTTTAAAAAATATGTTTTGGCAGCTTCTTAGCCTCTTTTATGACAAGAGTCTATTTTATTCAGTTTTCTTGCTTGTTGTGTACTATTTGTCTGTGTGAACGTGGTTTGACTGGTTCCTCTTCTAAAGCCCCAAATGTATTAGTCATTTACATACTCTGAGATCAAGCTTTATAACAACAGCCTTTGATGCTCTAACCTATGCCTTAAAGAATATTTTATTTTTGAAAGATCACCTAAAAAGAGAGGCCTTTTCATTGTTCTGCAATTACTTTATTCATGTACAAGGCCCTACATGTGCCTGGCACTTCATACATCTAAAGAGCTTGAAGAACAGAGTTTGGGGTGGTTTGTTCAAGGATACTAAAAAAAGTCAGTGCTGAATTTTATTGCCTCAGAGAACTGTTCCGTGATGGAACTGAATGAATTTTAAAACTCATTTTAAGATCTGGCAATATGAACAACATTGGCATATAATTTTTCAGCAAGATGAAATATGTGCATGGAAGAAGAAAGAAAAAACTAAGATACTTGCAGTCTAATCCATTTAGCAATCTGTCTCTAATTTTAATGATGTATTTGTCATTTTATTACTCACAAAATGTCATTTATATGAAACTGTCACTATGATATTAGAGAGGAACAGCTTGTGTTAAACTGTGTAACATCTTTGCCAACTTTCAATGTTAGTTGCATTCTACCTCTTTAGAATTTCCCTTACGCTTTCAATTCAGCTTGAATATATTACTTTGTGTACCAAACTTTTGTACATAGTTGTGTATAAAACGTTTGCATTTCATCTTGGGGTGGATACAGAAACTATTGTGGTTAGTTAGTTCAACAATATAGAAATTATTCAGAAAACCATTGTGTAAAAATAGCCTGATGTGAAATGAAAATCCTGCAGGATCCTGAAATATCTATCACAATTTCTAACATTAATATTGAATAGGTGGAGTTGTAGTCACTTTCAAAGAGAAAGAATAAATAAATAAATAATTAAGCAGTGATAGTACTTTTCCTTTTCTTTTAAAGATGCTTAAAATTATTATCTTCATGCCTGATAATCACTGAGCTGGAGGAAAGGTAGGCTTATTTTTCTTTTTCCATATGTTTACATCAGTAACTGTGATATACAGTTTATTACAGTTAAATGCAAAAAATTCACAACTAGTCAATAATTCCAAAATTTGTAAAATTTTCTTCAGGAAATACAGACAAAAAAACACAAAGGCAAAGTTTATTGTGTTTTTACACATATAAGGGATTTAGGGTTCTTTAGGTTCTCATCTGCCTTCTTCAAGAACTGTATCAGTTTTCTCACATTTTTCATGTTGTATTCAAAATTGGTGCTGTAAGTAGCTCGAAATAACTAAAAACTTACAAATCTTAGAAGCACAGATTCACCTATGTCTTCTTTTTTAAAATAAATGCAATATCTGCTAATTACCTTTCTATGGTTTCGTGAGGATTCAGGAGAAAGCAATAGCATTTTGTAGGGCATTTTGAAGCATTAAACATAATAGAGTTGTAATAAAGTTGTGTCATTGAACTCAACACTGAAACCCAAAGAAGGAAATGTTTTTATCAGAATTAGATGAAATTATGTGTGAATTATGATTATATATTTGTTAAAAGGGGAGTATTTCTAGAATGAAACTTCCTATTTAGGAAGCTATAAGCAATTTTTTTTCCTTCACATTTTCTAATGAACAGTCTTTGATTTCCATATTGAAACAAAGTCTGTCTCTTGGAAATTAATGATTTTTAATAGAAAAAAAGGGAATTTGAAGAGTTGAATTACTGAATCAGGGAAAGATGTGGAGGATGTTTCATATCAAACAAAGCAGTTCAGTCTGACACTCCTTTCGCAGGCACAACAGCTTGACCACAGCAGGAGAGAGTAGCAGCAGCCTTCTGCTTGATTTTGTACTTCTTCCACTAAGCTGAAAAAAAAAGTATTACAATTATTTAAAAATAAAAAGTCAATGTTATCATGGTGCTTGGAGGGCGGGTGGTTCCCTGGGCCAGGGGCCAGGGGTGTCAGGGGCTCCCCGGGGCAGCAGGGCAGGGCCCGTCAGCCAGGCCTGTCCCTCACAGTCAGGGCAGGGCAGGCCGGGGGGCAGCCAGGGCAGGCCCAGCCATGGGGACCAGGCACCTCCTTGGGAATGGGGACAGACTGGTGCTGGGATGGGCCGGGGAGGTGGAGAAAGTGTCCTACAGCCTCACTGGGGCAGTGACTGATGGCCTCTGGGGCTGGAATAGGGTTCTGGGCTGTAGGTAGGGCAGGGGGAGCCCCGGAGATGGGCAGGGACGTTAGGGCCCCTGAGTGCACTCAGGGTCTTGACAGACAGTCAAAGATAAAGTGACTCTTGACGAGCCGGAGGCAGAGACAAGAACTGACTATTGTCATTAAAAAAAAAAATTAATGGTAATAAAGAATTGTTACATACATTGATTGCAAAGGACTATTTAAGAACTTACTCTTCCTCTAGGGGGGAGCATGTCCTCAAGTTCTTCCATGTGAATCCTCACTTGCCATCAACATTTGTTTTTAATCCACAAATCTTCCATGCTAATCTCAAAGCAATTGCCTTGTTTGTAGAGCTGTGGAATTGAGCTTCGCTAAATGTCTTAGCATAATTTCTTGAATATAATTCAATTGGCTTGATCAAATAATTCATGTGACTTTGGTCACTTTTCAAGTGTACTTTTCAAGTCTTTTTTAATCTTCAGAATTCCTTCCAAGGACGGACCAGAGTTTAATTTATAGAAAAAAAGTTTGGAAAGCCAAGATCTGAGTCTTTTCCAAATATACACATATACCTTTAGTCTATAATGTAATCATAAAGGATTTTGACCCTGCCACATATGAATGTTTTGGGCTTCGTTCTGATCTTAGATGAAGCACGTATCAGATACAGTTATCATCAGGTTATAAATATATCTCTATATTCTATCAAATAAATGTCAGGTCTGGTATACAATCTGTCATTTATAATTCTGAATCCTAAGAGATGTGTCTAGACAAGTAATATAGATGCTGCAGAGATATACCCTCTAAATTCAGCTCCAGAGCACAGGGCAGTTATAGGTGCTCCCCACAGACTCTGAAGTAATTGCACTGAACGCCATTAAAATGCAACCATATTAAAATGTTCTCTGCATTACCTTTCAACTACACAAAAACATACAATAAGGCATCTAATAAGACTCTGAAGACTAAACCACAATGCCATATCTATTTTCACAGGAGTTACACAAAGTGTGATTAAAGCAGAAGCAAATTTAAATGCCTCCTCTCCCATATAGTTGCAGTTGTTGAGCCTTTAAAAGTCGTTTTAAGCTGTTATTTTAAAAAGAGAAAAGGAATGAAAGGGAGCCATTAACATTTTTTATGCCAGTTTTGGAAGTCTTTTTTATGTTTATGGTGTTCCTGGCTTAGGTACTGTATAAACAAGTACCATCCGCCCCTTGAATCCTTACCTACATTCAGCCAAAGTCACAATGCTTTGTAAATGTCACTGGATTATTTGTGTCTTCAAAGGAAGGCACTTGTCAATGGGACTTAAGTTTATGCTTGAAGTTAAACATATATTTAATTAGGGTTCCAAACGAGGACCTAAGTGGTTTGTTACAGCAGAATCCATTAATTTTGATACTATGGTGGTAAATATGCCAGAAGGTGCATAGGCTACCTATTCTGTCTGAATTTATATGGGTATATTAAATATTTAGGAATAATGTCACAAAGTCTATGCATGAGATTCTTTCTCAACACTTTGAACATTATAACAGAATTTGAAAAGCATAAAAACACACAGCATGATGATAGCATGTACAGGTTTATATCTTGCTACAAGTATGATGGTTCCTACTGTGGAATTTTTAAATTGGACAAAACCTAATGCATTAATTATCTCGTTCAGCTATCTTGCACACTATAAACTGACTGCTTTCTCTCATGCAACATCCCCAAAAGCAGTTATGTTACGATTCACATCAAAGATGTCTTGTTAGGAAAAATACCCACTTTTGATTCTTCCCCTCTTCCAGCTACGAAAGCTTTATGAAGCTAACAGTCTCTAGGAACTACATCTTAATTTTTTTTATTTTCATGGTTTGACAGACTGCACTACATCTGCCCAGATGTAAGGATTAATCAAATGAAATATCTTTGACAAGATTTGCTGGCTGGTTTTGGTTGCTACATGGCAGTGCAAAACTGCTGTAAATATAGCCGTTGAAGAAATTTATGGCAGCTCTGTATAATCAGAGCAATGCAGCAAAGACAAAATCCACTGCTGAGCCTGACCTTGGAATATTTCAGATTATTTTTATTCTTCACATCATCATTTAACTGTTTCTTACAGAGATCCTATCTACAGAGATCACATTTAGTATCACATCAGTAGTAGCCTCCGTCCTATATGGTGCAACTGACCTCGCATCTATTATAATAAGTCCTAAGTAAGGTGACAGAATCTCCTGTGATCAGGAGGTGATCAGGAGGTGATCAGATCCATTCTAGTTCATGCTATTTAAGGTGACAGAATCTCCTGTGATCAGGAGGTGATCAGGAGGTGATCAGATCCATTCTAGTTCATGCTATTTATTTCAACGGAATAAAAATTAATTTCGGAGGGAAAACCAAGCCTAGTGAGTCATACCTCTAAATGGGCTATCATCAACTGCAGCTGCAGTTTTGTGCCAGATTACAGTCATGCAATCTTTCCTGTGCAAAAATCATCTATGAAAGCATAGTTCGCAATAATGTGAAGCGCTGGACAATATCCTAAAGGCTGTAAAGGTGAACTGTTAGGTACTTAAAGATCTTTTTATTTTCTATACTCTATGAAATATTTTCTTTTCCTAAGAGCTGACATTTTATTTGTTTTGAATGTATGACAAAACATTAGGAAAGGCCTCGAGGGAAGTCTAGCACACAAGTGACTAGTAACAGTCTAATTCCCCTCTACTATTGGAGGAAAATATGTTTTGGTTTCTTTCTTCTTAGTCAAGTAAACAGATAAATATATTTCCCCTGGCTTCCATTACAGCAAGTTGGCAGTTACAGAAGAATCCTTTCAGTTTTGATTTCCTGTCAGCTTTGCTAACAAATGACCACAGAGTACAGTATTCTCTTGGTGTGGTTTTTATAAACTCTGTGCCTTAAAAAGGAGTGTTTCTGAATGAGATTGCTATATGTTCTCGCTTGGAGGGGTTGTTTTGTTTTCTGTATGCTGTACATTTCCCCTTTTAATGAATGTGTGAAATTGGGAAAACGATATGAAGGATGTGGCCTGAAAGAGAATTTTTTTTTAAGAAGTTGCTCTTCCCTTGATCTTCATCTCCTAAGTTGGAGTCGAAAGACTGACTAAATTCAGATACAGACATAAACTGGTTCAGGCTACTTTTTCAATCTGCCCACAGCAGGCAGAAAAAACAAACCAAACCAAACCAGCTGCATGTGCAAAGGGCTGATCTTGGGGAATTCAGTGGCAGACTGCTGAGTGATTTCAGTAGATTTTGCTGAAATTTCTCCCTTGAATTTCTTCTCACAGGTGGATCTTCCACAGAAAAAGACCTGACAACGACAGGGTTCATGAGCTGTGGTCAGAAGCTGTGTGGTTCCTAAGCTGCTTCCTTATACCTCAGTGGCCACTCTTATGGGCTAGGACCTAAAATTATTGCCCTGTTTTCTCACACCTAAAATTCCCTGATGGTAGCCCCTAACCTTTTCCTTTGTCTACACAGAACATCTCTATTTCAAGCCAGGCATCAATTCACTACTTCTGTGCAGGCAGTAGCCCATCTTGATGAGCAGTCAAAAACCTACTGTATGAGCACAGTCTTTTCTAACAGTTTTTCTCTGTTCCAGAGTGGTTTTTCTTTTTCTGCTCTCACACACCACAGAGCTCTGTCTTTATAGGCATGGTCTCTGGAGACATTAAGGCAAATGTTGTAGAAATGCCACTCCACTCAGTGCATTTGCTATATTTTGTTCTTCAACATATTTATGCCCAAGTAGCCCATTGCTCTGTATTTAGCAGTAGGAAAATGACCTGCAGTGAAGTGCTTAGTACTGTTGCTGAATCTGTGTTGAAGAACATCATAGACAGCAGTGTGGGGAGGGGGGAAGGGAGAAGAAAGACAGTGACTTCATCACTTCCACACTTCCAGAGAAGATAATAAGGAAAGCACTTTCCAAATAGAGAAAGTGAAGTGTCTTCAGACACTAAGGAGGCCAAGAAAACTGCCAAGAGAGGAATGAAGAGAAGAACATTCCAAAAAGCTGTCCTTAGCAGACCATAAATCTTACCCAGCGGACAGTTCAAACACATCACTTGCACCAGCCCCACTCTTCCCTGTTTATTTTCTTCCTGTCAGCATTAAAATAGAATAATAAAGTACCAAACAAACAAGACAAACAAGAAAATAAGCAAGAAAACCCAGTAAAGAAGAAAAAGAACTGGAGTCCTTGTCTGTCAGCAGTGTTGAGGAGTCCCTTGGATCACACTGTGCTGCAGCCTGTGCAGACACCACTGCCTTGCCATGTCCGATCCAAGAAAGGAATTCACAAACTCTTCTTAAGTGTCTGAAATAACCATTCAGAGGAATACAGGAATGCCAAGACTATATTTAAATATTTAAAAGGGAAGCATATCCAAAACTTCTGCTTTATGCCGAAGTGAGGTGTCTTCCTGTAAGTTTTGGCTGCCCAAGCTCACATCAGCTTCACAGATTCCCTCCTGCATTTAGTTAGAAACTGCTTTAAAGGTAAGGAGCATTTTATGCTCCTGAAGAATTTGTCAGGGAAATGGGAAGAAAAGTCTGTCCTCCCCAGTGTGGAGTGGGAAAGACAGGAAACTGCTGCCAATTTTGAAATGGAATGCGCAATCCGTACCCAAATAGGCAGGGAAATACCTCTTTGGAGGAAGCCTCACAGAGCGAGAGCCTGGGGAGGTAAGCAAGCATGCTGGTGGGAAAACAAATGGATTTCAGTTGGAAACCAGCCTGGTCTCTGTCAAACATACCAGTAAAACTGACATGTTCCTGCAGACTGAGTTGGTAAGATCTGCATGTCATGATGGGAAAAAGTACTGATAAGAAAATTTAGTAGCTTTAATGCAAAGGCCAGCTAAAGAAAACTGAAAAGCCCCCTTTCCCCCTCCCCACCTTTTTTTTTTTTCCAAGTATGTGTATAAACCAGGCAGGAAGGTAGGGCTAAATAAAAAACTTCAGTAGAAAGTTAAAGGAATTAATGCACAGGGATTAGTATTAGGGAGTTTATGAACTGAAAGTTTTTAACACTAAATGGCATCAGAGGGGATTAAAGAACACCATGCTTACAAATACAGCCCATCACCTCTGCTTAGATAAAGTGAGAAGGCAGCCTGGAAAACCCATCCAGAACTTTAGAAGAGACTCCTAACCAAATTAACTAAGATAAGAGCCCAGAAACAGCTCCAGTAATGAAGAAGGTTTCTACAGGAAAAATATTCGTTTTTAAGACAGCTTTAACATTAAGGCCAGCCTCTGGTTATACCTAACAAATTTAAAGTGGAATAAAAGGAAAAAAAGCATCCAGAAAGGTCTCCAAACGCCCATGCACCATTTCAATTAGCAGTGTAGATGCAAATGATTAGTATTGATTCTCTAGAGTGTTTGAGCATCTAAAGAGCCAAGGCTGAGCTTTTTAATTCCTAGCTTTTGGGGCCTTCACATGCAAATTATAGTTATACTGATGGTTCCAAACCAGTACACAGCTGGCTGAACACTAATCGCATCTACTTGTCTGCTTCCAGGACAATAAACACCAGTGCCAGAGCTTCCACATTGCTTCAGGCAGAATAGATACATGTGTATATGCACACATGAACACGCACACACACAAAGACATATGTAAACATGCTGTCACTGCAGAACTGATTGGATTGGTTTGGATCCAGCAAGTCCGGAGAGTGGGCAAAGGAGCTGAGGCACATAAGACTTTTCTTGCAATTCAGGCTTACGCTACAGAAGTTTGCCATCACAAATGTGCAAATGCAGGATGTGAAAGATTCATACTCCTGGTTGTCACTACTAAGATTCCCCTTGTTATTCTTGGTTATTAGGCAAAGTGAGGTAAGTGCTTCTGGTAGGAAGACCTTTCTTCTCAGATTGTCCTGTATCTACACTAAGGCACTTCAGTTAGCACAGCTCTGGGGGACAGGGAAAATCCCAGGTTATAACCCTTTTCCTGAAGTATCTGTGTAGACCAAGAAGTTCTGAATTAGTCAGCTAGATACCATTGTGAAGGCATCTGTGTGCATTTGTGTGGGTGTGGTATGCATTTGTTTGTGTGTCCATGTGTAATTTGTGTGCCTTAGTGCTCAGTAACACCAAGCCTCTGGCTATGTATGGACGGTTGGGTATAGAGGGCTGCGGAGCAACTCCCCAGGCACAGCCAAGCCTCGAGGATGTGGGATGTGTAGAAGCCATCTAGCCCACTAGCATATTCCTTTCTCTGTGTTAATGTATTTGATGGCAAGCTAGGAACATCAGTGTGGATAGTTGAAGGCTGATAACTGAATATTCCAGGACTGCAATGAGTTTTCGCCTCCTACAGGTATTCTTAAAGACACATTCTGAATATATTCAACAGGAAAAATTAAAGCTTTGTGGGGACTTTGCCAGCAGAAGACTTCAAAGAACTGTCGGATCAGGCAATAATTGGGACTCAGCTGCCTCGTGAAGACACACAGCAACGAAAAACAGAGGCTTTCAAGTGAATGCTTAATGCAAATCTTCCACAATTTGCACTGCTCTGAACAGCAAATTTTATGAGCTTTCATTTAATTACAAAAAATTAAAAAAAAAAGGAGAGAAGAAACTATGTGATGGCAGTTTTGTAACTGCTATGTGAAGTTACAGTACTGTTAAACACAAGGCTGAACAGCAGATGGCATATTTACGCCCAAGACATGAGACTATTGTTGACACAGTTTGTAATAGCAATGTTGATGTAAATGCATATTTGCTCAGTCTGTGTATCATGCTGACATTAATCCTCAAGGAAAGAAAACCATCTGGAAAATTTTCAGTTGGTATAATCTGAACTGAATTAAATACTAGAAACTCGCATATTACTCATGGTAAAACTTCTCTCAAGTGGAGAGATGTACTATATCCTTGCTTCGGTTTCACACTAGCCTCATCTAATCCAACATGTGCCTCTAATGCCGTGTTTCCTGCCTTATTTTTAATAAATTGCTATGAATTGCACTCTTCTGTATATATTTTTTCTCAATCAAATTTTATATCGAATTTTATATCAAATAACCCAAGTGAGGACAACACTAGCTTCAATAGACGCAACTTGAGATATCTCAAGTGAATGCCAACATCTCTTAGGCTCTGAATTGGTACAGTTTTTCCCTAAGGAATGTATTATTATGTGTATAAAAACTACATCAATAGTAACTACATCCATCATGGGTTTAAAATAATAATAATAATAATAATAATAATAATAATAATAATAATATTATAATTATAAATATTATTATTATTATTATTATTATTATTATTATTATTATTATTATTATTATAGTAAGAAAATCATCCAATCTTTATATTCAGTTAGACTCTGACTGAGCAAAGTTAATAATCTGCAGTGGAACTTTGGTGCTGAGGTTTGAAGTAAAACATATGCTTTTCTCCTCTGCCACTCAGTACCAGTCTGAAACATGCCCTGAGTGCTTGACTAAGTCAGGATCTCAAACAGCCTCATGACAAGGTCCAAGGGGTTCAGAAGAAGGTTTATGACCTACCCATTAGCCCTAGATGGAGTTTTGACAGTGATTTCAATGCAAGTAGGATCAGGTCCTCAAACACAAAAGCACAAATTGCACTACATCCTCTGTGACCATATAGAGAAGTCATTGCACCTTCCCAAGTGTTCTGAACCAAAGTAAAACAGCTTTTGGAAAGCTAAGGCTATTAAGCTATTCTATTGCAGCTTTTCACACCATATATCCTACATTATAAAAACTGAGACAACATGAAAAAAAAAAGTTAATCTGTTCATTTTAGGGCTTACTTTGGTATTAACTTTTTTATGGTTTGCCTTTTTTCTCCCAGCTGTTTTCTTTCTTATTTATTGCACATGGTTTTTATTGGAAAATAGCTGTCCAGAAATCGGTGCTTTTGAAGGCAGAGTAGATGCACAACTGAACTCTACTAAACGGCCTGCTCTGTTTACACGAGGCTTGTTAAATAACAAAGAGCCAAAAGCAAGTACTGAACATCGATGTAGGTTTTCACCATTTATCATCTGCAGTTCATAGCGTTCTTGCAACTACAAAAGATAAAGTCATAACAGAATGCAATATGAAGGCAATATCCTTTTATAGATCTTTGTTGTGCAAATTGCCGCACAAGCAGTTAATGCTCATGGCTCCCAGGAGGTAGACAGGTCACCTGAACATCCTTAATATTTTGAATGTAAAACAGTAACAAGATATGGTTTTGACATATGGACTATTTCTAGATTTTTATAACTTTGGAAGTATTCCTGCATGGTTGAAGTTATTAGCAAGTCTCCCATTGATTTCAGGAGGTCCTGATAAAATCCACTGATATTATGAATCAATTAGGACACCTCCTTTTCGGACTACAAAAAAAAGGAAGTGATGTTTACAATGGAAAATTCAAAATCAGATTTCAAACACTCTGCACATGAGTTTATTTGAAGAATGATTCATTGTTGATATAGCTGAAGTTGTTAGCAAATATATGTTTAAATCATCAAAAATTCAGTGAAACCAGAAATGCTTAGAACTTTGAAATCTCATCTGGATAATGAAAAGGAAGTAATGAACTTACTGCCCCTTATTTGAACTTACCAAACCAGAATGCCATGATGCTATAGGAGCTTAACAGTACTCGGCTGGACAGAGGCACTAATCTGGTTGGGGCTAGTAAGGGTTTTGTTAGCTATTGCTGTTGGTGGGTTTGTGCAAGTTATTGGTCTCCTTTGCATCATCTTATGTACCATCAGTAGTACTAAATGACATAGTGACAGGAGCCCCTTCCTGAAGTGTAAAGTATATTAGAAGAATTATTTAAAATTCCAAGCCTCTTATACTGAAATTGTAAGGATCTACAAACCTCTTGGCAAATATTCATGTTTAGGTTAAGCACACCCTTTCCACTGCAAATATACTCTCTCTGTAACATGCTTAGGCCATTCTCAGTGCAGAATTCCATCAGGAAGCTCTTGGGGAGACTCAGCGAGATCACAGCATGGATTTGATTGTATCTTTCATTTTATGTGCAATTCTGCTATTGGACCCATGAAGATCTTTAAAGTACCAGTCCTCCTTACTCTGAAGACTAAAATCCCTCACTGAAATTAGAATTGGGAGCCACTCATTTTTCTAAGGTTCTGCCTAACAATGGGGTTCCAAACCTTCTTCTTTAAATAAGAAATATAATGCTAACTAGGTTGTTTTTTATAAAATACTTTATTAAGAATAATAAAAGTAAACAAGGTTACAAAAATACCAACTTTATTAACTAATGAAGATACCGTTAATTACAGAAGATTTGTAATACAAGTTATAACCACAGTGTTCCCTTTTCATTAGGCATTCAGCTAGTTTTATTTAATGGGAGCATTATTTTTCCCACTTAAATATGAAAAAATACTCTTATCTTACACTGAATTCCACAGACAGCTCCCTGAAGTTAGATCCCATGCAAGGAAACACCATACATAAATGCCCAAGAGTATGTTTAAAAAGGAACACTGTAAAATTTTAGGGTGAAAAGCCATGTTAGTTCCCGCCAGCAGCCCCAACATTCATAAAACAATAATATACCAGTGCACATGAGGGAGGAAGAAAATAATTGATAAGGAAACAAGGTTAAAGAACCAATCCAACAGATTTCATACAGGTTCCATGGGGATCAACTGGTTTACAACCAGACTTCCAGAAGGCTAGCAATAAAGCCTCACCTCCTGTTGCAGTTGCTGTGGAGTTGAGAATCTGTGTGCTTTTCAGTGTACAAGGATGCATGTAGTCCAGTGCAAGGCCACAGGGAAAAGCACTGAGCAACTTTCAAGCCCCTCTCTTTTGACAATCACATTCACCGATTTCAAGGGACATTTTGCCTGAGTAGATTTTGACCCTCAGAGATATATTTGGACCCTCGTCTGAAAAACTCTAACTCAAGTGAGTAGCTCTCTCAAGTACATTGGCGTTACCTGCAGCAAGGGTCTGCACAATGCTTCAGAGAATTTTAATCTTAAACCAGAGAAGAAGATTTCAGCAGTAGCAGCAAAAATCTAGACCAGTACATTCCCAATGAGAGCTACAGTTTCTCTGAGGGTCATGAGGTTTATGAGAGAAAAAGATATAGGGAAAAAAGCTTTTTTAATGGAAAAAAAATTTCATTAATGAAAGGAAGAAATGTCAGCCAGTTCCAATGCCCAAAGAAAATTAGTTATTAAGTCAAACTAACTTCAGTAGCATAGAATCAGTTCCTAGGTTTTAATTCCAAAATTTTGTATCCTGTTATTACACTTTTCAGAGACCAAGGATCAGTTGCAGCAAGGAGAATGAAGATGAAATTCAATGGAGTTTAAGAATGTCATTGGATAATCATATAAGTTCTGTACGCTTTAATTCTAATGTGAACAAAATCACATCTACGAAGTAAAGTCCAGATCCCACTGAAGTTAGTAAGAGGCTTTCCAGCAATTTAGATGGGCACTAGATCAGTTTCCCTTGTTATTATAGAGAGAAAAATGTTAGAACAGTGAAAAAATGTCTATAGAGTGTCCTTTCTTAAGAGAATCCTGTAGTTATAACAGTTGCCTGGCACGGTACCATTGGTACCAACAAGAAATATTCACAGGAATAAATGAAGTACAAATTCATTACCACATATCATTATTCTTCTCTTCCCTTGCTCTTCAGAGTCTCACGTGCCCTCCAGACTGAGATAGGGAGAGCAAGAGCACCTGGTAAGCAAGTGCATACAAACATGTTAAGTTCCGAGGCATCAACTCTGCACAATTTATTTTACTGAGGCACTGCCCAGAACAAACAGGTAAAAATCCTTACACGTTGTCTAACAAAAAACAGTATTTTTATCATATATATATATGTGTATATATATATATAAAAATCACAGTCTTCTGCACAGCAGAAGCTTATAACTAAAATATTTTAGGATTCAATTTTTTTAGATAGACATAACAAAATGCCTGCAAATATAATACAGTGAGCACATAGCAATTCTTAGAGTACAAAGAGTGAACATGGAATTATACATTTTATCCACATTCTACTTGTGAGTGAGAACAAAACTCACTTGCAGTTTTTTAAAAGTCTCTCTTAAAATGTTAATCCTTTCAATAAGATATAGTCAGTATATACTTAGTAAGAATACACTCTTCACATACATGGCAATAATCAACTGTAAATACAACAGGCTAAATCCTGTCCTTTTTAGGCCTGGTAAGTAAGAGATCCCAAAAGGAGTATAAAGCCTTCAGAGGCAGCCAGAATAGATCGAGACAGACTGTCTGCGTAGCATCCATAACCTCAGATCCGCTGTACAGAGAATTCGCATCTTGTCCAAAGAGACTATTTACACCAAGAGGAATTTCAGAAGCTCTGCTTGCTGAAAGACTTCTTCCTACATGCCAGTAGAATCTGCTGGATGCTTGACACAAATCTCAGCAAGCCAAGCCACTTAAGCATGGGCTGAAACTCATCCCAGTTCACCAGGAGATGTAAGCATATTTGAGTCCAACTGAAGTCAAAGTGCACTGCTGAAGAAAATAATTTGGTGAGTCAACATGAGGGCTGCCTCTCAAGGCAGCTCCCCTGAAGTGGTTACTTTCTGCCAGGGCAGAATTCAACCCTGTGTCTTCTGAATTAAATGTCCTTTTCTATGTTTACACCATAATGTCAGCTTAGCGCCTATGCAGTTAGATATGATACACATACCATACAATTTGCTACTGGAAACATATACAATTACATAGTCACAAATGAAGTAACAGTGCAGTTACTTATGCAATTACATGTACAGTAGTAAAACTAAAAATTGGATATATGTTGTATCAATTTTCCAGAAATTACAGGGTAATTGGTGCCACCTATAGCAACATATTTGTATAATACTTCCAGCCATACAACTAAATGTCTAAAGGAGAACAAGCACTTTTCATAGATGCTGATTATTTGTTCCCTTTCCCCGTCAACATAAAGGAAAATGATGGTTGTACATACAGGCAGAAAGCAAGCTACTAAACTGTTAGTGATGTTTTCCATATTACATACATATTACGTATCAATGTCTGTAATAATTTTATTACCCTGAAAGAATTATACAAAGGATATAATTTTTTTCCAAATTTAGGTATTTTTTTATTAAAGATCTTAAGTCTCTGAAAAGACTATTAATGTATAACTTACTTTTCCCAGTATTAAGTCTCTCAGTCAGGTGCCAGATTCAACTATTCTTTTTCCTGTTGTAAATACAGAGTTACTTCATGAAATAACTAGAATCAACTGAATTTTTAACACTTGTCTGTTGAGAAAGATTTGGGCATTTGATTGAAATGTCTTTTGATGGCCAAAGTCTTCCAGTAGCTAATCAAGACTAATTTTTCAAACTGTATGAAAAACTGTCTTTAGCATTGTAAATTCACAGTTATTTCTGGGACTAACTTTAAACAAATCATCAATAGTTTTCTAATCAATCCAATTTTATGTCTCTTCCCTCATCCAAAAGTGTTTCTGAAATATCTGTTAGGGGACCATGTATACACTGAAGGGACCAAGTGCAGAACTACAGTCTATAAGCACTGTGTAAAAGGAAGTGATATTGACTTCTGTGATAACTCTGCTTATGGCAGGCTTGTCAAAGTCCATCAATAATGAAAATATTAATTTCTAAAGAGATTATTTTTTATTGAAATATTGAAATCTTTGACCTCTTATAAGTGGGGAAGAGAAATATGATCATATATGCTGTCCTTGATATATGCATATATCTCTCAGTAGGTCTTTTGTCATATATGGAGAGAAATATATGGCTCATAGAAAGAATGCGTTAAATAAAACTATAGTTTGTTTCTCCTTCTAAGATAATCTGAAGAGCAGCATAAAAGAGGTCATATGATCTATTTCTACAAAACCATTTATCATCCAGTAATAATATCTTTGCAAAATTGTTTACCCATTCAAGTATCTTCAGGAGATATGTCACCATACTTGCATATACTGTAAGTCACTCCAACATTAATAAAACAACACTGATAGACAAAAACACTAAAAACACTCATAAATATTAAAAGAAGCTCAACAAACTTGACTATCAAGTAGTTAAAAAATTGTTGGTCTTTACATTACACATTAATTCCATGTTGTCCAAAATCTTTCTTTGAATGGAAGTTGTTGAGTTTTTCAGGGTTTTCTGTAGGTCATCATAATCTTGTGTATCCACCGGGAGTAATATGAGACCCGAACAAAAATCCCAGGACGATTTCGAATGGCACATCCGCGGCCAGGAACAATGACACCAACTACTATCTTCAGCCTGTTTTGTTCACAAACCAAGGGACCACCATAATCTCGCTAGGAAAAAATAAACATAAAGAATGTCACTTCTCAAAACACTTCAAGACACAGCTCCCATTTGTCTCCTACTGACTGGTTTCTTTTGGGGATGAACTAGCTCAATGGACAGGCAATAGACTTATTCTTGCCATAGGACAAAAACCATCTTCCAATATCTTTTTCACAACCAGAACTTACGCGAACCAATGTCAAGGTTGGCCTGTGACCTTTGGTTGCTTCCTGTGCAAATTAAACCCTACAATCCTGTGATTCTGTGATTCTGTGATTCTGTGGTCCATCTTTACATGTGACTCTAGTGACTTCAAACTACCAGATCTTACTCTCTTCTTTCAGCTACCTTTGATCATAATATTTGTTCATGTGCATACAAAACAAATGAGCAGAAAGTGAGTTGACTGATAAACACCTGTGTTGTGATAACAGGCTTTGCATCAAAGATTACTGACAGCCAGGTTAATATCCTTCTGTCAGTCAATCATGTTGCAAGGCTCTAGGGTGAGAATCTATGTGTACTAATAGGCGGGGGGTGGGGGAAATTCCAGACATAATAAAAGGTAATATTTTGTAGACATAATTTTGAGACATAACTTGTTAAAATACTCTTTTTCAGTATTCTGAGTGAATGAGACATCTATGCACCAGTACAAGCATTCAGTGAAAATTTGGAGTATGAACAGCTCAGATCGGGTTCTTATTTAGCACTAAAATACATCCAGTTTAAATTAGATTGAAACAGTAATTTAGGTACATTCACATAGATTTGGGACTTGAACATAGATACTGCAGTTTTTACCCAGGCAAAATGTATCCCGAACCTAGCAAATTGCCTGCAAAACTAGACAGTAAATATCAGATAATGAGACATTGTTTCAAAAAATAAAAGTTGACAGTTAGCATTGTATTCTCTCTGGATCACCAGAGAAACAACAATGCGTGACCTTTATTTGGTTTGGGGTTTTTTGTCTGACTGATGGCAGATTAGTTCCCACATGAACAATGAACTATGTCAGTACCATCAGAGCGGCTCATAAAACACTTTCAGGAGTGGAGTTTCACCTGCCAATCTGATTTTGTTTCTCTGCCTGTTCTCTGCTGAGGAAAGTAGCTTCAAAGGGGAACTCAGGGAGCAGGAAGCCATGCAGTGATTAAGACTGATTGCTAATATTAATTCAGTCCATTTCTTCTTGCGGGGGAAAACAAAGTGCAGGATCCCCAGCAGACTTCCATGCAGATGTTTCATTCATAAGCCTTGACGTGTCTAAGAGCTCATTTATGATTAAATATTTAGTTTTGAAGAAAATACTTTGCAACAATAAAACGATCCTTTGGAATATTAATAATAAATGGAAGAAGTCTCAGCCTCTAGAAGACCTTGTTTCCCCATGGTTTGGTAGTACCCCTGCATAGGGAAAATTTCACTGCTTGGTTAACATCAGTATTAGGAAATCATCTATTCTACTCCAGATATTAAATGCACAATAATACTCATGACTGCCTTCCTTCTAGACATCATCTCATCAGGCAGATTTTCCACACAAAAAAAATTGTATCTTCCTGTAATAAATTATTTACAGCATTTCTCCTCAGATGTCTTTTCTCCATCATCAAAACTAGCCCCAAGCAAAACAACTGTACCAAACTAGACTTTCACTGAAGTAGTTCTTCTGTCCTCACTGATATGTTGCTCAGGCTTGATTAGGGAGACCAAATGCTCCAGCCTTCTGACTAATACTGAACCTCAGTACATTTTTGAATCTTTCTCCTTCCTTCATAACTTTAGCAACTCTGTTGAGCAGTGACTTTGCATTTTACATGCAGGTCCTCATCTAAATAGTTAAATTTGCTCCAGCCTTTGCTTTCTACTCAATCAAAATATACTGCTGTTTTTAGCACACAGCCCTCTTCCACCCTTATTATATGGAACACAAATTTATCTCAGTCTAGAAAAGTATTTAGTCACATGAGTATATTTAACATTCATGTAAATCCTTTACTGGTGTGGTGGTATGGTGAGATTGAAGCAAAGGAACATCTTTCTGCACTCTGGCAGAAAATAGATCACTAGAAACACAAATAGTTTCCCAATGCAAAAGATTAAAATAATTTTTTGTGTACAAGTTTAATGCAGAGACAATAATTATAAAAAAATCTATTAAATTATTTCTGGGACAGAAATAGCTACGTTGATGCCTCCTAAGAATGTATTAGGAAAAGTAGTATTTACCTCACAAGGCCCAGCACCGATGGTTTCAGCCACAGCACAGATTTCTGACTCATTCACAGTGATCTTCCCTTTGAGATATTGGTTGCATTTCTCATTTCCCAAAATAAGCAGGTTTGCTACCCGGAGAAGGCCATCATAGTTAATTACTAGGATTGAAAAGAGAATGAGAACTTTATTCCATTTTAGGGAAAAAAAAATTGAAGATGCAGTCTGGATAAACTCACACACGTAACTTATTGTACTTTCTCTCCAGTACTCACATTTTTGTCCAGCCTCACTGTTATCGTGCATCTGTCTTTTGGTTTTCTTATATTTGCTACAAATGAGATTTGCAAGAAATTTTTTCAGTGGGCATATCTGTTCAGTTCTCTGAGAATATCTGGAGAAGTTTTTTGTATTAGAAGAAAGTGCTAGGTAACTGGGTTTAGTCTACAGTCCACCATCAGCTTGCCCTGTCATGTCACAGGAATCAGAAAAAGTGAGCCTCAGAATGTTGTCACTCCCATCAGTGGAGTGAGGATTTTGCTCCCTGCCTTAAACATGAGTTAATGTGTAATAGTGCCTGCCATGGCCTAGGGAAGGACATGTGACTTGAAAAATACTGTAGCAGTGCAGAGTTCTCCTTCTGTGCTGGCTCAGCTACACTGAATGACTTTGTGCCTGCAAGGGCAGAGCCACAGCTTTGTGCAATCTCCATTCATCAGTTTGAAGGTCAGGAAGCAGGAGCCCTGTGGAGCTTGCTCTTGTTCTACATGTCGAAAGACAAGTCTGTACAAGCTGAGAAGATAAATAAAGGGCCTGGACCTGCCTGTTCCCTGCACAGCCATCAAAAGACAATGCCAATCTTGCCCTTCACTGAATTGTTATCCTGCTTTCTTGAATACAAAAAACGGATGTAACACTTCTTACTTCCCAGACTAGGATGCTGTGAGGATTATATTAAGTAGTGCATAAAATATACACAAAGTCCTTGGATGACAGATGTTATGTACTTACTGTATTACATAACTCCACAACATTGCAAATTCCTTATCAGTTCTCTTAAGCTAAGCTTTCCTGTGATGCTGCACTGTGCTCCAGCTCAACTTCCCTGTCCCCCAGACAACCATTCCTCCCAGAAGACAGCTAATATGGCCATGCTGGGAACATCAAAGGCGGTCATCTGGGAGAGGGCTGGTACAGATTACTTGCCACCCATAAAGTAATGCAGAGTAATGGTTACAAGGAAGAGAGCCTCAGAATTACAGTCTAGTTTCTGCTCTGCTTCCAGGACACCGTGAGCATGTTACTACTGCTTACTCAGGGTCTGTGGCAAAATGACATTTGAGCATAGTAATTATTGGAGTAATTATTGTCAACTGGCAATTATTAACTTTATCATCAACACATAATTAGCCAGATACAGTATTTACCAGACTAAGTAAATGTCTGTTCTCCCACATATTTGCATTTACTTCACACAAAAACTGTGTTTAATAAACATTAGTAAGGTTGCAAAGTCAAGTACTCAAAAGTGAGGAAATGCCAGACTTAGGGCTCTTTGTACATCCTTAGTTCACTGTCTTTGTGTATGTTAATTACGTCTTTGATTACATGATTCTGTATTAGTTTTTCCACAGGGCAGCCTGCTTTGGGATACAAAAAGAGACTGCTCAAGTAGATGAATCGGAATTTTTCCAAAAAGGGTTAGAACTCTGCAAAACAATTCTGCCAGATTTTTTAAACTTGTAGAACATTTTTCTTTAGTTCATTCTTTGAAATGTTTGAATCATATTGGCTGTCACTGAAGCAAACAAATAAAAAGGATGGACTACTAGAAAATATTTCATATTAAATGATCTTAGATAAAATCCTCAAAGATTTACAAAATTAGAAAAAAATTAAAACAGCGTTTTATAACAAAATGTTGGACAACTGTGGCATCAGGCAATACCAGCAGCCTCACCTATAATGACAAGAGGAAGTAAGCTGTCAACGTATTCATTTAGTTTTTAAAAATAGTTTCTTACATCCAGTGTATCCCCATCCATAAACACTGCAACTGGTCTTCTCTGGAATGGTACATCCAGAAATGGGCAATCGGATTATTTCTACAAAATTGGTCAATACGGCAGGTCTAAAAAGAGAAAACAAATAATAGATATAATGGGTTTTACTTCATCTTCTAAAATGTATCTTAAAAATGACATTAAATATATTATAGAGCACAACAATTAAAAACTGTGCCAATTCTTTTCCTTTCTTTTCCATCTTTGAAGACTATGATGGATTCTTCTACCTATTTTTTGTGCTACAGCTGTTAACCGTCAAAAGATTTCTTAAAATACTGTCACCATTTTAATGCTATTTAACCTGGGTTTTCATCTTAAAAGTAGGCAATGATGGCATTTCATTTGACTATATAATTTTGCCAACATGGAGAAAGTTTAAAAGCTCATGTATACACAAGGAGCTCAGTTACAATCTGGTGCTTATTCTGTAAATTAAAACCATATACTAGTCATTGTGGGTTGGTTTTTTTTTTAAAAAAAAAAACCAAACCCAACCAAAAAAACCCTCCCAACAAATCTAAACTTGGTTATCAGGAAAAAAATGTAGGCATGATTTTTCAGAAGTAACATCTGTTTTCTGAGTAAGGTAGATGAACCTGCATTTCTGCATATATTAAGTAAAGTTTCTTACAGTTGGAAGTTTACCACATGGAGACATCATCTGCAGTACCAGAGACAGTAGAGAACTGAATTTGAAAATCTTATTTAGGAAGCATCTCATTCATCAGTTGAAAATCCTGGAGCTGGCAATAATAGCTACTAACCTGCTAAGTTTCAGTAAGACCAAATCTGAGCCTGCGGGTCCATATACCAGCTGGGAGATATTCAGAACTTGTCTATGCTTCTCCTCTCCCTTTCCTTTGATATTGTGGACTCCAAGCCAGGCTTTGTAGTCTTTCAAGTCTTTGTACCTAAATGAGGCAAAGTTGGTTAGGATTTTGCTGAATGTATAATGAAATAACCCAAAAAACTCTGTTTAATATGATTATGCTAGACGATCTTAACTAATACTCTTCATCAGAAATGGGTTTATGCTGCCAACTGCTATTCCAAAAT
Organism: Gavia stellata; assembly: GCF_030936135.1. Classification (NCBI taxonomy): domain Eukaryota; kingdom Metazoa; phylum Chordata; class Aves; order Gaviiformes; family Gaviidae; genus Gavia; species Gavia stellata. The sequence continues at coordinate 11,816,131 of NC_082597.1, read as the reverse complement.
CAACATGCTCAGATGTAAGTTTTTGGTCTGAAGCCACTACAAAATTTTATATTTAACTGTTACTAAAATTTAATTTTTTTTTTCCTAAAAGTATCCAAACATTTAGATCCTCGGAAAGTATGAACCTTTGAACTTTTTAATAATTACCCAAGTTTTCTATTTTATTCTGTCCAGTTAAGCAGAAACATGAGATTATTCTCATAAGGAGGCAATTGTCTAACCATGACACTTGGAAAACATATTTATACTTCTATGTAAAATAGCCAGAGCTCTTTTAGATTAACAAAAATAATAACAGAAAATACCCAGGTCCCACAGGACTTTTACATCAGAAAAGCAGTGATAGAGCCAAACAGGAGGGAAAAATGCTGCATTTAAGCTGAAGAAATATGCTCATAAGTTCCCTGAAATAGATGTATTTCAATATTGCAAAGCTACAGACTACTGTACCGAGAAGGGAAACACTGCCTTGCTGTTAGAACCCACTCTTCTTTTATCAAAGTGCCTCCACAGATATGCTTATTCCTGGGGGGAAAAAAAAGAAGAAAAAGAAGAATAAATAAATAAATAAATAAATAAATAAATAAATAAATAAAAGTAATAGTGTTGGTTTCTACATAGTCAAAAACTTTAAAGAGTACTTTGCTCCCTATGTATGTTTGCAGGTGAAAGGTGGCTGACTGACAGCCTGTGAAAATATGTCTTTGTCCCTTTGTTCTGCAGTTTCAACACTTATAGTAGCAGGACTTTGCGGAGATTTACTGCAATGTGTATAAACCAGGAGAAAAGAGAAATTCAGTTACTCTGTTCATTTAGTGGTTTAAAATTTGAATTTTAATGAGAGACCTAATTTTTTTTTTTAAAAAAAAGGCAAGCTAATTCTTTGTGATAGGAACTGGACTGAAACATTCAAGCAAGTCCCCAAACTGCCACTAGATGTAAACAACATTTGGTCATTATTCATGTAGGTATTATTCAAAGCATTGACCTCAAAGTGGAGAGTTCCTATTTGATTACCAGCCCTATGAGATTTCTGTCCCCACATACTTCAGTTGGAAACAATCTGCCATGTATGACATCCTACATGTGATTATAGAAAACCTGCAGCATAATATATCAAGCAAAATTAAAGCAATTAAGCATGACAGTTCTTTCAAAAATAAAGACGACTGTGGAATGCAGATTAATTAGTTTCCTTCTTTGTGCCTCCAAAATCACATTTATTTTCTGCAGCTCTTTGGAAAGTGAATCAGAATTGTCAGCAATTTGGGAAAAGCTTAAAATCTCACAATTTATAAATTCAAATCACACAAATGTTCAAAGCTTTGCAAAGAACTGCTGGAAGGAGCCCAGACTCTATACGGATTTCAAAGACAGCAGAATAACACAGATGCTTGCCTCCTTTTGGTTCTTTGTATTTTGGTCGAGGAACAAAATAGCTGGTCCAAAAGGCTAGATTCTTCTTAAAATATAGATTCTGCCCAGTTTTATTATAAAAATGCCACAATCAGGAGTATAAATGTGTTCTTGCATATTATGTTTGCATCACTAATTATCAAAAGGGATTTACAAGATCACATCGTCTACTTTGGAAGTTTGACTAGTACACATAGGAAGGTTAAACTTATTATTTAAATGTGACACAAATCCAGAGCTGATTCAATGAAACAGACAAAATATCCAAATATACTTAAATATACCTGATAACAGAATTTGGATCGGATATATAAGAAAATATATCATTGATTAATTTAACATTTAGAGGTGGGCCTTGGTTGCCAAATATGAATACTAGTTTCTAAATATCACTAAGCCTTCACCACTCAGACATGGCAATTCCATTTTGACGTGTACAGATAGGTTTTTGCAGAAAGTCCTGAAGTCATTAAGGTTTTATTTCAGAAAACATTCTATTTGCTTCCCTGGTAACAATACAAAATAAAACTACGTTTTTATGCCCACACGTAATACTTAAAAATATATTTTGCTGCTGGAATTTTCCAGGAATCTCTTTTTCATACAAAAATCTGCAATCATTTAAGCACTTATCTGCTTAATGGAATTTTGTTGTAAAGCACAAAATCCGGATTCAACTACCTTAATATTAGCTATTTAAATTTTAGGCACCCAAACGTAATTCACCTTACCTGCCTGAAAGTTCCTCAAACATCAAGGCTGCTTTAAAAATAGTGGAAAGATAAACTTTTTCCAGAGGGTGATTCAGCCCACCTATCTGGTTATTCACTCTAGGAATAGTGTTCCTCTAGAAATGTCTTTCAGGAGCATCTTTTGTACTTCCAGAAAGGTCTAGTTCTGATTGGAGTTCATAAGATGAAAAGATTACCAAGGATGAGAAGGACCCCCAGAATCTGTCTAGCAATGAAGCAATGTAGAAAATAGGCTTTTTATCTTTTCCTTTACTCCAATTTTTCATTTAAGACCTACTTTACAACACGGTTTTAAAAGTAATGACAAATCATAAGCTAATAGAAGTGTACCAGCTGACAAAAAGGACTTTTTTTTACTTTTTTTTTTTTCATGATAGGAGATACAGGGCTGACACATGAGATATACCCCCTGTTATACATTAATGAGTCACACTTTCAGCTTATGAGTTATGAGCCAGAGTAATGAAGGTAGGAAACAGTAATTCTGTGTTTTGGCTTTTACACAGTAGTGAAGTAAGATCCACCATAATGTAATACACATTTCCAGCGTTACATGTTAGGGTCTTGTTTTACAGAACTATAGCTCCTACCTATTTTTTTAATACAGAATACATTTCAATTGCATGCAACCATATGAGCAGAAAGCTAAATATGACATGGGTATAAATCCAACACTTCACAACTAAATGCACTACTGTTAAAATGAGAATATTGATATGAAACTCAATTTTTTTTGTAACAGCCTCTGAAATAAACAGTTTAATGCTGAATGCTAAGCCAGTGTTATGGAAAGGTCTGCAGTAGCTAACTGAAAGTGCAGAACACTATGAATGCTTTACAAGCTCATGTGTGTAAGTTAGTTAGTGATAATGAAAATACAAATATTTCATTGATGGAGTGAATACTATGGAATCACCTGATGTTCCAGGAATGCTGATTTTCTGCTTTTACAGAATTTAACTGCACTCTAGAAGTAATCTTATTATGGTCAACATTTTCTGTAGTTCCGAAACAAATATCCTAATAGACATATTGTCTTTCTAATCAAAGTGATAGTTACCTGTATGTCAAACTAACCACCCATCCTTCGTTAGTTTGTGTTGGGATTCCATTTACAACTCTCAAATGTTTTGTTGAGGCACAAGGAATGACAGTATCTGAAAGCAGGTCCAGAGATCACATTTTACAAAAACAGTGGTAGGAAACCTGCACAGTTACACATAAGGACCACAAGAAGGTCAATATTTATTACAGATTAACTTCCCTGAGCTAATGAAATATATCTGTAGAGCATCAAAACTACTTCAGTGAAGCTGGGTCAGTCTATAGAAATATTCATAGGGAATATAAAATACAAATATTTCGTTTTTTCAGAAATTTACATAGTTATAAAGCAAACATGACAATCATTACCATATCTCACCACTAACAAGACAAGACAGTGAGACTAGATAAGGGAATACAGTAAAGCTGTTCTACATTTTGCTCTTGTAAAAGCAATTTTTCCCAAACTATGGTTTTTTGTATCTTTAACTGATCTTTCTCTTGTTTTGCAATCAGAAGGAAATGGCTTGTCTTAAAGGATACAATACATGCACTTCACAGTACATCTGCAAACTTACTCACCATCCAAGCTGGTTGTAGTAGGAGTTGTATCACCTTCACCTAGACAGACACATAAGATAATACAAAATACATAATACAAAATTAAAACACATCTAAAAATTGAATAGATTAAAAATGAACAGCAACTGGCATATTGTTAATTTTAAAAGTTCACAAAGTTTTAAACTTCAATGATTTCTTGAATACTTTGCAAAAGCACATTTTGGTAAGGATTAACAAGAAGGCAGCATTTCATTCCAATAGAATGAAATAAGAATTAAACATTTTGCAACAGGAGTTTCAAGCATTTTTCTTCTTGGCTGAATCCTGAATACATTAGGCTATCTATCATGTTCAATTTACATGTTTCATTTGAACAAACAAATGCTGAAAAATGAAGTTGTGACTTTTCTATAAGCTTTCAGGAACTATAGAAGTCATGTGACTAAATCCAAATCAGATTTAATGAAAATGTCTCATTTCTTTAAAAAACTTTGAAACTTCAAAAGTCCTTCTATGTTACTATCAGCAAAAACTTATCCTTATCAAAACACTTTCTCCAAAATCTGGTTTGGTTCTTCCATCTAGTCCAAGTCAAAATACAGTTACAACAAGTTTGCTTAAACTTGGTTCAAAATTTTTGGCTTCGGTGAAGTCTGCAGACTGACCCAGCATTATGAGTTAGAGGTACAGGTGTAGCTACTGAAAATTTGCACAGGCAAAATATAAACAGTCTCATCCAACTAGATTTCCATCATTAAGCAAATATATATATATATGTATATTTTAAAAGGTATACGGTTATATACATAATTAAATTTCCATGCATAGGTGTATATATATATACACACATAGAAAAATATATATAGTGCACTTTGAAGAAACCAATTAAAGGCACCAAGTAAGTACACTTAGAAACTGCCAGCTTTTTGTCTGTACTGGTTAAGCTGGTACCTGAGTGACCTACTAGTAGTTTAATATTAGTTCACATGAGTTTCTATTGTAAAACAGACATATTCCAGCTCTGGAGTTTGATTCCAGAAATCATAATACTCACCATTGCCATATACCCTACAAATGTTTGCTGTGAATATTTCCTTAGGAATTCATAGATCCAGATAATGAACTCAGAGTGAGAGAATAAATTTTATGTTTCTTTAGCTGTTCTTTATCTACATTGACACAAATAACCTTTTGCACAGTTTGTTTACTCTTCACATAGATGCCAAAATACCACCTGAGAATTCAAGTATCACCTCTTAGAGATGCTGCAGTTCAGGCTCTAAGAAAATGCAACAGATTGCTGCTAGGAATGAATGTAACATTATCCTTAACCTCTAGAGATCACAGACATGCATTCAAAAGCCTGATTTACCATTTAAATGTTTTCCCAGGATATACAGCACAGTGATTTAGAAATAAGAATTGAAGAGAAAAACTTTGAACATAAATGTGAATTGCACATTTTTCGGCATAAATCTATCTTTTTCCACATCAGTTTATTACTGGATTCCCCAGGATTTTAAATTCTGTTTATTTAAGCTATTTAGATTTTAACATGCAGCTTTGGAGGAGTGATGTTCCTAATTCTTGGCAGGAGTTAAATCATGCCATAAACATCTGAAAGCAGATTCTAATCTATACAGCACATATACACTTCAGCATATATATAATGAGTTATCCTAACTTTACAAACAAATACAGATCACATAAAGAGACTATGAAGCTTGTAATGCAGAAGATAACTGTCCCTGGGTTTCTTGAGGCCACAGCCAGCATTCTGACCACTAGGCAATTCTTTGTCTCCGTCCAGCCCTCATTCAATAGCTAGATCTGTTGGAAAATGTTTGACCATCTGTAATAGCCCTTTTATGCTCCTGCTGCATAAATAAGCCTTGAAATCTCCAAGCTGGTCAAGGAAAAGGACCCCTTGTTCATATATTGCACAAGCAGCTTCTGTCCATTCCTTCTCAGTCATGCACAATTAATTCTTGATAGAATTACACATTTTCTGCTGCCACAAGTGACAACAGAAAGGTATGCATATGCATGTGACACCATGGCTTCACTGGGAATGCACAGTTGACAATGCCTGAGGCATACCAAGTACTCACATCGAGAAATAGGGCAGTAATCCCAGGGAACGAGAGGATCATCTGTGTAACACCAGGGACCATGAAAATCATCATCTGGATTGCGGCAATAGTTTTTCTTCAGTTTACTAACATCTGGTTCTCTGAATATTTGTATATGCCTACAGGGAAAAAAAAATTCAAAGTGCTGAAAAGCTTTATACTATAGCCCAAATTTTCAAAGGTTAAATGTCGCTTTGCTCCACATTGTAATATTAGCTGATTGAGAAGCCTACAGGTCAGGGTTTAGGGCTGGGTAAAATCAAAGGGAAGATGAGACCCAAACATTTGCTGGATCTGGGTCCAAGTTTCCTCTGGTTGGTATTTTAAGCACTGTGTCCATCGGAGAGCTGGGAGGTTTCTAGATCTCCCACTCAAGCTACAATCCCTGGATACCCTGAGAAGGGATCTTTACACTGACTAGAAGGTGTCTGTGTTGCCCTCAGCAAACCTGCAGGCCTCTCTGGGAGCACAAGTACCTTCTCTCTGCAGATTAACAGCTAGCACAAGGGAGCACTAAATCTGCAAAGGCAAAGGAAAGACAAATGCAAGAAAGTTAGCAAGACTGAGCAGGAGGCAAGGAGAAGGATGAATGGCTCAGACAAACTGCAGTGGTAGGTCACCTAAGTTGCAAACCTACACAAGGCGTAGGTGAAAAGGTGAAAGTTTGGGGTGAGAATCTGAAACAGAGAAAGCTGTTTATCTCTGGCTTGTCATAAGGAAGCATACAGGCTCCCTAAGTTACAGCTGCACTGCTCTTTTAGTTCATAACCAACCATTCATGGTGCTTCTAGCATACCCATAACCAGAGTAACTGCTGAAATGAGACAGATAACTCCCCAAAAAAGTTCCCAGATGGAAAATTTGTGGGAGTAAGAGAAGAAAGGTTGATCTGTTTTCAACACTATATGAATGCAATTGCATCAAGCATCCAGTAGGTTCAAGTTATCTCATTCACAGCTAACTGAAGACTTATCAGAGCTCTCAGAAGTCATGATCTTAAACCTCTGCCTCCCTTACATGGACAGGACACTGGAATATGTATGCTGTCTCTGACTCTGTGTGGGGAAAAACACATACAGTCCACTTGGTGATTCCAGACAGTGCCAATGAAGTCTGCCTTTTGCAATGCAGCTTCTCCAAAGGCTGACTTGCTGACTTACATGCCTTCACCTGACTGACTGTTAAGTCAGCAGCAGGAATCAGGGACAGCCAAATTCCAGAGGGCAACGGCTAATATGTTGGGCACTATGACTGTGGTGATCATGAGCACTAACTCAAGGACAAGTACCAAAAGTAATATAGACATAAACACATCAACTTCAGAAACTAAAGAAAAATGAAGGGAAAACTGTTTCCATCTGGGCCACTAATGTGTGTAATATCTCAAACATAGCAAAATTTTTGATGAATCTCTGTCTTTGTGCGATACCTGGAAGTCATTGTTCATGTCACTTCTGAGATTTATTAATCTACTGTTCTGAAACAACACTGAGGATCCTGGCATGACTGTAAAAGTCTCAGAAACTCACAACTTCTTTGGTACTTACTGCTGTTTGATTTTTACTTTAACAAATAAATTTAAAAGTAATTTGCCATTTCCGCTACTTGAATATGAAGCCAAAGTAATGATAAACAACAGAAATTGCAAACTGCTTTAATGGCATTTGATGTCAGTTTCATTAGATCGTGGACTCAAGATTCAATTTCAGTCTGCAAGGGATCTTAGGTGGTTTCAAGTCCAAACTCCTGCTTGAAGCAGCATGAGCTGTGAGATCAGATTGATGAGATAACCATTTCCTGCCTTATTCCTGATATCCTCTCATAGAACAAAACTTTCAAGGACAAAGATGGGGTAAACCAGGCCAGTAAACTAAACACTAAGAAACATCCCAAAGCTTGCAATTAGTGGTTAGCCTGAACAAAGACATGTTGCGTAATATATTTAAACACCGAGAGGAAAAAAAAAAAGAAGAAAAAAAGAAGAAAAAAAAAGATACTAAAGCTTCAGGGCATAAGGGGCTATTTTAGCATCAGTGCAGAAGAAAAAGACATGCCATCTGGAGACAGTATTTATTCAGGACTCACTGAACCATCCCTTTCTCTTTCGTACGTACACACCTACGTAAGTCTTCAATATTCTTGTCCCATGTGGAGCAAGTTAGCCCAAATCTTGTCTTGGATAGATTCCCCATGTAACTCTTGCCATTGCCACGATAACAATCTGAATAAGAATGTTGAGACAAAAAGAAGTGGAGGGTAATTGTGCAACATTGAAAAGAAAAACTCTTCCTTTCCATCAATAATCCAAGTAATTAAAGACAAGTGTTTTATTTAGCAAACACTATACAATATAAATCAGACAACTTTATGAATTGAATCAGATAGAAAATGGGACAAAGTTTTCAAATTTAGATACATAATCTCCTGCTTGAGGCCTTCATTCTCAACACAGTAGCATTTTAAATTTTTTCTTACTTAGATAAACTGGGAAAATTTCTTTCATAATAGTTAGTTTATGGTTAATTTAGAAGGGTCACATAGAATGTTCTGAAAGTTGTCAGGAGCTGTTTTATACAAAGCAAAAATGCCCCCTTAATCCTCCCTCCTCAAACAAGCATTCTTAGCCTATTTGAAACAACCTGCCTTTGTGTAGATTCTGGATACTGGCAACATTATATAATTCTAGACTTAAGTTCTACTTCGGCAAAATCAAAAAATCAACATGACTTTAATTTTAATCTAATTCAGAAACTTGCCTGTTCACTCCAGCTGAAGTCATGTTTAATTTATAAGCTTTTATCACAAGCCTTTTTGAGACTTTTCAAGAGAATTGTTTAAAATGATCACTACTATAAAAGCTTTTTGTATAAAGTATTTAATTTCATATTCATCAGTATTTTTACTTTTTGATAACTGATACTTTACAAAGAACACAGAATAAAAGTCAAAGTTTAATCCTTTCTTTGACGTAACTCTTGCAACTGCAATTCTTTTAAATTTTAAAAGAAAAAAATGGCTACAATTTAAAGATGGAGATCTTAATGCAGCCTGATGTAGGGACATAGGTCCGAGGTCTTAGCCTCAGTTTATGCTATGATTGACATTGGTTCTCAGGATGCAATAATACTCTTTAGAGTTATACCAAGACCTCATGGGAAAACCGACATTTGCCTGAAGACTCAGAGTGGACTTTACAGGCAGAGGTAACAGCCTGAAGCTAAGAGGCTATATGGGAAGTCCCACATGTTTTTGTCTGCTCAACTCCTTTTAGACAAGGGGTTATGTGGCAAAAATAAATTTAAAAAATCACTTTTGGTGGCCTCATATGCAATTATAAAAAGACTGTGAACTAAGGAAATCATCTCAGCTCTGGAAAAAGGCCTTTCAAACTAAGAAATGTAAGACAGTGGAGTAGATCTCCAACTAATACAAAACAGCACACAGATTCACCTTGTCTAAAAATCAAATCCAATAGCAAATTTTTGCTGCTGCTTTCCTTGCTGGAAGCGAAATATGAACTGAGAAATGAATCTCATTTACACCATGATGAATCCCAAGTATGCAAATAAAGCCAACGCGGAACTACACAGGTGTAATACAGATGTACCGAGACCAACTTCTTCAGTTTTCAAGCCTGCCTATCTGCCGTTTGGAACAGTACAGCATTCACTTAAAATCACGTTATCACCCTTCCCCCTGTTACCTTGTTCATTTGATACATCGCACTTAGGAATCTGGGAGCAATAGCCAATACGGATGTTTGGGTCAGTGGTAAAACACCAGGGTGATTCAGATCCATCTGGATTTCGGCAGTAGTTCTCTCTCAAATCCCTAAAAAAATAAATATGTTAGCTCACAGCAGGGATAACCTAAAACCACTGATGAATTCTATTGCTTTTTATTATGAATTACCAATAATATAGGTTCCTTAAGGTCTGTATGTTACTGAGCAGTGTCAAGTGCAAGGAGATGAGGAAACAGTAAGAACACAGTGTCCAGAAAAATGTAGTAATTGTAATAAGAATATGGTTATGGGAATTCATTTTCTGTGGACCTATGTTTTGACTGGATATAAGATTTTATTTGAAGATTAACATTATTTTCAATATAGCTTATTTTTATTCAGGATTCTCCATCAAAATTTGCATGCAAGCTGACATTGGATACACCTGCAATCCATTACAAGTGCTTTTAAATACAAACATTACCAAAGTGCTTAAAATTCCCTGTACTTTGAATGGTTTTGCTGAGTTTAGAGAAACAGAGTCCTGTAGACTGTCAGTAATTCATTTAAGAAACTGAATCTTGGAATATAAAAAAAAAAATGTGGAAATTCTATACAGCTGTTACCTTTAAAGTAAAAGTTACTCACAGGGGAACATCTTTAAATGTCTCTCACAGCTTGCATGAAATAGTCAAACCTCTTAAATGTAAAAGTTTTATTTTCCCATCTCCCGACAGATGTTGCCGTGTTCTGTGAATCTCCATATTTCACTGTATTTTTCCATCTGCAGCACTTACTGATAATAGACTATGTAAAGAATGGGCCTAATACTGTAATTCTTACTCATGTGAGTTTTGAACACTCGTACCAGCGGTTCTGTTGATTTTACTCAAGCTATTGGCCTGAATAGCCACTACGCTCTCAAGCATCGGCTGAATAAGCAGTCCTAATATTGTTAGTCCCTCTACCCTGCTAGGAACATTGTTAAAACTGCACGAGGGCCTAATCCTGCAGCAGCATTACATAAGTACAGCATAAACTGGTTTAAGTGGTGGTTTGTCTGAGAAAGGACTGTGGGATCAGGCTCAAGTACTAACTTCCAGGTAAATTCAAGAGAGTCCTGAGATTGACAGAGGAGGATCAGGATCAGTCCTATTTTCCATTACAGTGACAATTGTTACATTGTTAGTAGATGTGTTGCAATGCACACTGAATAATAATAATAATAATAAAATAATTATAAAATAGACTGAACAGTAGTGAAGGGATTAAGACAACAAACCCAACTGTTTTGCTTAAACAAGATACAGTGATAATCCAAACTCAGACTGGAATCTTTTCTTTACCTTGAAAGATTCATATTATTAAATTCCAGCACAAGCCCAGACTAATATTTAGACATCAATAAAGACATTTAGTACAAACTGGGCTTTGGGTCCAATGTGGTCAGCTAGGTTTCCTCTATGCTCAGTGAAAAAAGTATTGAAAGAGCATGATTAAGGTAACTGCCTAAAATAAGTAGATTATTCACATTTTAGGAGTTTATGAACTGTAGAGAAAGGTTAGATGACCAGTGGTCCTTCAGGTAAAAGTGGTCCTATTCATGCAAGTACATTTATTAATGAGCCAGAAAAAGGATTAAAAGATGGAAAATAAAAGAAGTGTTGTCAAATATTATAAATGCCAAGTATTGCCAAGGAGATTACATTTGGGTAACATTTAGAACATATTAAGTTAAAGTCAGTAACCAAAATGCAAACAAGTACTTATCGCCATGAAAGAAAAACAATAGCAATGTACCAGCACTATTGGGACTCAGGTCCCAGTCTGGAAAACATCCATACACTTCACAATCAATTAAACTGGTGAATGCATGCTTGAAGAAAAAGTTCATAAAAAAACCTACAGTTTCACACAAGTTCATCTAGAACTAATATTCTGAGATCTGAAGAACTGATTTTCCCATGTTCAAATGGTTTTCAGCATCAGCAAGTAGAGTGAATGCATCAGGTCCCAGAGCAGGTACAGGGATCCCTTGGTCTACTTTGGTGGCATGAATTTCTAAACATTTGAAAACTAAGCTCTTTCCCCATTGCAGTAATACCCACGTCTCTACTCACTTGCACTTGAAGTTCTCGGGAGTGATGTTGTGCTGGTGAGGAACCTGGGAGTCCCACCGCTGGCACAGGATTCCACTCCATATGGTGTTGACTGTGCCACGGTAACCCTCACCCTGTCCCTGAATGCATGTTGATGTCTCAGCTGCTGCCTCCGTGCTGTTCACAACGCTTTCATCTGCAGACCCAGAGAAGAAGTGCTGTTTCATTTTCTTAAGATTGAGCCTGGCTCAGGATGTCAGGTTTGAACTCAACATTGCAGTTCAAATTGTGGTAACTGGAGTTCTTTGGTGAAATTGCCAATCTGATGTCTTTTACAGAATAATTTTCTCCTCCTCACATTCACAACACCCATGAAATCAAAATAGGTGTTAGACCTTATGCAAGTTTATCTGCTTGCAGGTAAAGAATCTGCAACATTTAAGAGCTTTTGTTTAGTGAGACACCTGGCCTATGTTATATCATTGAAGGTCAGGAGATATTCTTAGTTACTCTTTCCAGTTCAGCAAATATTTTCTCATTCACTTAGCTTTACAAAACTGAATGACCACCCATGTGCACACTGTTAAACGTGTTAATACATGTTTGCAGGATTAAAACTCAATTGGTTTTCTCCAAAGAATTCCCAGAATATCAAGTCACAGGAAAAAAGACACAGATTAAAAAAAAAAAAAAGATAAATCCTATTATAAAGTAATGTGTTAAATCCTCCTTGAAGTTTCTCTTCTAATGCCTCATATAGTTAGATGAAAAAAAATAAAAAAAGCCCAGCTTTTGGAAATCAAAGATCAGTATTCTCTACAGAGAGACAAATGTTTTAAAGACTAACAAATTCATCAGACTCAAGATCTTTTACAGATGTTGATATACTCTGTATTCACCCTGGTGTGGGCTGTCTTGAACTAAATTCAGAAAAACAGTGGTTTTTGAAATGACTCATTCACATAACTTGAAAGTCTCTTTTTATTTCTTATGCAATTTTCATAATTGCGAATTAATGGCACAGATATTGCATCAGATATATACAAAGTAGTACAAAACTAAATACACTACAGTAAGAGCAACACTTCTACAATGTCCCAAAAAGCTCCCAACATAATATTTTTGTAAGTAACTGCCCATCTGTTAGTAATTGCTATTGTTCACAAGACTAATTTTATCAGTTACCTTAAAAGTATTACTTGCCAGCAATAAGTATGTTAATAAAGTTTTAAAATTAGTTTTCTTCAAATGGTCCAGTGATTAGAACAATATTTGTGTGTTACTCATAATATAGTTAATTCCTGGTAACTTGAGCCAGTTCTATGAACTTGCAGAGAATATGGATCTTAAGGAAACCAAATGTCATAACAGATGGGTTTGGCTGATTTGCTGTCTAATCTTCTACGTTAAAGATCACTTCCCTGTCAGATGATAACATCAAGTTGTGCAGTTGAATCACACATTTCTCCATGCTGGAGAAAATTTCCCTTTTTCTTTTCATCTGGTTGATGTTTTTACATCAGTGTTTCATGGTCAAATTAATTTCCTGTCCTTCCTTCCCAAGGCACTTTGTCTGCAAAGGTTGTCCTGTTTCAATGGGATTGTGAGTTTCTAGCTCGTTCCAAAGTCAAACAGACAAGGCACTTCAAATATCACAAGCAGGCTTCTGCAGGCTGACAAATGGACCCTTGCTAGTGGATTCATCAAACAGGCTTGCAGCTAGTAACTATATTACTCACTTTTTAAATAATTGGACAACAAAAAGACAAATTCATGCATCTAATAGAAATACATAGTTGCATATTTCAGCTTTCCTTCATAACTAATATATGAAAACAAATTGTAATTATATTCTAAAATAGCTCCTAAGCTGATTAGACTGAACATTGCTGTACCACATTCAAATACGTATTAGTCTTTTCAAAAAATATATGCAATTCTTTTGTTAAAAAGGAAAGAGATGTGGTGCATAATTTGGAAAAAAACCTGAAGAGTTACGTACCATTATAAATTTCAGCACATGTATGGCATTCTGGCTGCATAATATTTCCAAAATAAACTAATAAATTATTGCTATATAACTGTAGCTAAAAGTCTTCTTAAATAATAGTAATAATGTGTAAAATTTCAACCTAATACAAGCTATTACAAAGACCTTATTTATACACAAGAAGTTACTGTTTCAACTGTAATGAACTGTATAGCACATCTACTCTGTACTCATACTAGGGTAAAAGTAATTAGGTTGGCATTTATGTATCATTGTGTGTGTGCTTTTTTTAAAATCACATGCCTGAAATTAAATAACTAATGTATCAATTGATTTAACAAGGCCATAGAGTCATTTTGCAGAGCATTCCTTCTTATAAACCTACAGATACACAGCTCATCGCTAAACCTTAAACTATGTGTCTAGACAGTGACCTCTATCTGTAGATCAGATTTTACAACAATTTGTCTGTGCCAAAATATCCTCTTTAAAGGAACCAGACAAACTAAACTTTCACATTGTCATGAATACTTGCAGAGCCAAGCCACTACTGGAAAAACTTACATTGTAACAACTAAGAGAGAAATTATTTCAAAATCTGCAATATGTGGTGGATTATCTGCTACTACTACTTTGTGGAAGCTCTCAATAAGAATTCTAGTAATGAAGAGGATCACTAAAATATTTTATTTGAATTAATAAAGCAATTTTGTCATTCCAAAAGGTCCACAGAACCCTCCCCAAACTCTTCTTGTATTTCCTACAAATGTCTAATTTTCGAACATGAAAAATGAGACTCAAAAATATTTCTGAAATTTAATTCAGAAATTCTGAGGGCTTGTGCCCTCAGAAACAACCTCTCCCATTCTGGCTCTTGAGTCTCACAGAAAGCTCAAAAATTATCAAAAAAGGCTCAAGAAATCCTTCATTCAGCTGGTGATTTCCACAAACAGGCATGATGGGAACAGACTCCCTGTTAATGAAAGGTGGGCGGGATGCACACAGGGACATGCAAAAACTTGAGGAGTGGTGCCTTTCTCACCAGACATTACAGAGGTGCTCTGCAGACTATAAGGCAGTTGCCAAAGTTTTCAAAGTACCCAGGTTGTCCAGGCCTACAACTTAAATAGTCATGTCCATTCAGTATTGGTCTTGTTCTTGAGGCTAATTACACTTGTCACCCACATAGCCAGTTATCTAAAGTTTAATAACTCTGAGCATGAACATCAGATGTGCAGTGCATTGATGAAAAAGTCCTAAGACCACACTCACCAGTTCTCTTACAAGGTGGAAACAAGATCAAGCTAAAAATCAGTAAGGCTGAATTCCCATCCTTATCCTAGCAATTCCTCTAAAATATAAATTTAGACCTGCAACTCCAAGGGCTTGTTCGAATGAGAAAGACATTATGAATTAAGTTAGAAGATAAATTTAAATTCAGTGAGCAATCCTTACTATGCAGGCAGGAACTTTAATTTCATATTAGAAGTCCCCTTTTTTGTTTGTTTTGTTCCAGTTCAGCTTTTACAGTTCTGAACTGAGATAAAAAATACTGTTAAAGGAAGATCACACAAAATATCATCTTATAAAAGACTACTATTTATGATTTATTAATTAAATGTCACTTCTTATTCCTGTATGAAACTTCATTATGAACAGAAGTATTTGGTAGTTGTCTAGAAGCATTTTGCTACTTTTGAACTTTGTTGTAATTTTCTTTTTTGTATTCTGGATGACTAAAATTAACCACGTAATTCAGACAGCTACTTGAGGATTTTGTGTTAGTAGTATTTCCACCTTCACATGTTCACTCTGAAGTATGCAACCAAAGTGCACTAATGCAAAGGTTTCCTTTTTTCCATAAAACCTTCCCTATTTTGATACTTTAAAATACATAACTTTATTAATAAAGGCCAGCTCATGCATTCATAGATGCTTAAGTACAGAGATGAAACATTATCCAGAGCTTCATGTGTAAAGCCACAGATAGTCTCCTCAGTTCTGGTTCTCACAGTAATGCCAGCATGAGGTAATCAGCAGGGGCCTTGAGTCATTCTACCGCTAAAGTAACCAGTTAGAGTACTATTTCTGTCTTTAATCCCAATGACCCAGAAGAAAATCCTGCACAAATTTTAGGTCAATGGTGAAACTCCTACTGACTTAAAAGAAGGTAGGGATTTTGCTGGAGTATTCATGTTCTTTCATGGTAATACTATCTATGTATTTTTGGAAAAAGACATAGTTGGAAAAGAAGCAGAGTCCTAAATTACTTCATCAGGAAAATGACTACTTTAGCTTATATCATTTCAATGTCTTTCCTAGTGTGTCAGTCAACAAAAGGAAAATGTGCCCTGATTTGTAACAGAAGATTTTAAAAAGTAGATTTTAAAAGATAAGAGGTGCCTAACCCAGTAAAGAAAGTGTTCTAAATACAGCAAAGTCCTCAGTAAACATGATCCATGCTATTCTGCAAATGTCAATAAGAAACTTGAGTGACTTTATGCGGAGAAGCTGTTCATGCTCAGTTACACTGCCTCCAGGCATCCCTACCTCCAGCAATAAGATCTACAGTTCTGGGCAGTATGATAGTGGCAGTTCTTTTCTTTCCATGTGTTTCCTTCAACATACTATGTCACAGTACATGAAAAATGGGGAAAAAAAAAGCCCACTGATTTCTAGTGTTTGGGGTTTTTTTCAAAAAACATATGAGAAAGTGAAGAAATAAATTAGACCCAAGCTCAAGAATCACAGTACTGAAGAACTCATTGTCACCTAAAACCAGCAAACCTACAGTTCGTTTGTCCTTGAGCACAGAGATCTTTCCGCATTGTTCCATTAGCTACAACTAGGCTTTAAATCCAAATCATTTTTAGTTTAAACGATTAAAAAAAAAATCTGGATCTCTGCAGGTTCAGAGCTCTTAAATCTCACTTTCAAAACTATCATAGAAATGATGAAAAGGATCTGAGAAGGATCTTTTTTGAGGAAATGTAGATTCAGCTGTTGCATACACAATGAATGCTAGACCTCTGCTATGCCTCTGTGTGAAGTGAGGTGGAAGGTAACACTTCATCGACTACTAAACATCAGTCTCTTTTCACTGACCCTTTCTATAAACATCTTTATCTTGCATAAATATTAAGCTTAAACTGAGTGGCACTTTTATTTGTTTACATAATATGATTCAACAAATAACCCTTTAATCAGAACTTCACATTCAAATGGGCAGTTGAAATCTCTGCTTTTAAAGAATGACTATTCTAATATTGGTGATTCTTTGCCTTTCCAAAATCTGTAGGCGCACTGCAATAGTGCATTTTATACCTAGATTCTCAATTTTGCTGTTTCATTACTTTCTCTTTCCCATTGAACCCAGACCCTTATTGAATTCTCTCAGGGCTTTTTGGGCTTCAGTCACCCCTGCCTATTGCCTATGAGTACTGACAGCAAAGGCTAAATCCATGGTAAAATCAGCTGGGTTGGTTGGAAATCAGGTAGGCAGTAACCAAACACTGTTTTTACGACAATAATTCCATATAGTTCTGAAGCTCTTGAACGACTGACATATGTAGCTTCATTTCTGTGCCTCAGCACCTCTCTCAGCCCTATAGCTCATCCACAGAAGTGCAGCTATCCTTTTTTCTTTTTTTTTTTAAAGCAGTATTAGCTCTCCACTCCTGTCTTCCTTGTAGTCCATGTCCTCATTCATGCCAAAGTAACAGTCATTTTCTTTTTTCATGTTTGCTGTCAATGCTTCCATTTCTTCATTCC
This sequence comes from Gavia stellata, assembly GCF_030936135.1. Classification (NCBI taxonomy): domain Eukaryota; kingdom Metazoa; phylum Chordata; class Aves; order Gaviiformes; family Gaviidae; genus Gavia; species Gavia stellata. The sequence goes on along the minus strand of NC_082597.1, from coordinate 11,798,639 downwards.
ATCCTACACTTCTTTATTGCTGTTATAGTTGTACTTTTATCCTCTCTTCTAACTAAAAATTGTCTCAAGCCAAAACCACAGACACATATGTGAGCAACTTCAAACCAATCCTGGGGTCCCTGAAGTCTTAATCCAGATCCAATTTTTGCAGCTTGAGCCATCTCTAATCCCTAATTGCTCCTGTCATCTCTTTCTCACAGCCCTGGCTGTAAGCCACCATGTTTTATGCTGCCTTCTGTGCTTGGAAATAAAGTTACAATGCCCTCCTGTCTCTTCAGTCTTAAAAACATATTTATTTTCTGAATGCTTCCTTCCACTGACTTTTTGCCGAAAATTTTGTATATGAGCTGTTGTCAGCATTTTGGCTATAGAGCATACTAGCACTCATGACATGTAGCAAAAGCCACAAGCAGCATGCTGCCTTGTGGTCACTCCCCCAAAGAGAGGACACCTACGTTTTTGTATATGGTCCAAGGACTTGGATTTGCAAAGCATTTTTTCTAATTAGTATTTCTTGTAAAATATATAAACAGTCCTCAGCACAGGAATTAAAAACCTGTGTGAGAATCCAAACCACAAAGCTATAAAGACATATAACTCATGATGTTCGCTTTTTAGTGTACTGAGATTGCACACAGCCACAGCTTCAGAAAATGAAGCAGCCACTGAAACCCAGAATGGCCTAGTGTTTTGGGCTCCCTGCTAAGAGGTGGGAAAACAGTTTTTCTATGTGCCTCAAGAAAGACAGAAAGCTGAAAACAGGGTTTTGATATTTTGTGTTGGTATTCTGGCCACCAAGCTGGTGATAAAACAGTAATATCAGCAATAAATTTCCTCGCTGGGTTATAAAGGAAAGCACTGAGCAGCATCACATCTTATGTAGAGGGCAATGCCATATGCCTGTGCTAAACATCTTTTGAAAATATCTGCTGGATTAAGCTCTTTCAATATCACTACTTTTGTATTCTTCCTTATATAGATTGCTTCAGTAATTTTCAAAGTTCTACAGTTTTCTGCAGTGAAAATACAGTTTTGCATGTGAAATTTCCACTGATGTTAAAATACATTCTAACTGAATGCAAAAGAAAAAATTTCTAGTTAATTCAGTCAACGTTTGCTTAGAAATGAGACAAAAGGCTTTCATCACAACATTAAAATCATTACAATGTGGTTTTTTTTAAAATTTCATTTTGATCATTACCTTTTCTTCAGGACTGTAATTGTGACTTGGGTAGACAAAGGTGACATTACAGTAGTTTGCAGAAGATCTTCCACCCAGCTGTGTTATAAAGCTTAGGCCAGACTGTAGATACTGAAAGTTGCATGGATTGTAAGCTTACGTGACCAACAAAGCCAGATGTGAATCCTCAGAACACTGACACATCAGCTCAGGAAATGCCAAAGGATAAAGGTTTATAAAAGTTGCATTTGTGAAACAGTCAGCTGTAACTTAGGAATATTTTTTTCGTAATCAAAACACTTCTACCAGGGGAAAAGAACAGATCTACTATGCTACATATGATTCATATATTATCTAATAATTAGGAAATGTAGGAAGCACAGTTTAGTTTAAAAAAGAACTAACCAAACAAAAAAAACCCAAAAAACTCAAACCAAAAATCCAAACCAACAACAACCCCTAACTTAATGAATTAACTAAAAAATTGGAAAGGCGATTTAGTTACAGAGCTGAGAAAGACTGTGTTCACAATGGTGAAAGACTGAACTTTCCCCATTATCAGAGATTATCAATAACTCTAAATACAATCACATGAATTAGTACCATATTTAACAGGCAAGATTTTCAACATGGGTGTGACTTAATGGGTGCCTGAAACAAAACAAGAGTAGTCCTCTTCTGCCTCTGGAGAACCTGATTAGACATTACCCAAAGTGGCAAATTAACCTCACTTTTTTGCAGTGGAATAATTTTGCTGATTTTAACTACCTTATACTGGATTTACAACAACATATGTTACTGCAGAATAAGTTCAATTACACCACATCAGGAATTACATTAAGAATATTCTTACTTAACCTTTGGATTATTAAACAGTCATTAAAAATCACTCCTTTTATGGTTATTATTATTTTTCTTTTTTTTTCCCTTTTTTGAATTCTCACGTAAATTCAGTTCCAGGTGATCTTTTTTTGTTCTTTTTAATAGAATCTATTCTCTTCTTCTATCCTCCTCCCAAGAGAGCTAAATGAATTTTACAATGACATAAGCCTACTGATGTGACACTTAGAGCTAGATGAAAAGCAGAGTGTCTGGTTTTGAGGATTTTTTTTTAACACTTAATTTTGGTCAAAATTGAAGCAGGACAACAAAGGAAATTGTAGTTTCAAAAACTGCAGATCTAAGAGCAACTGACTTTCTCATGAGCTAACATGACACTGAGTTTCACTGAGCAGTTTTAGAAGCTTCCCTTTGCCTCTACTTCACGGAAAATCCAAAAATAGTGTTTTCATTTTTCTGCCTGTATTCCTGGAGGCTCTGCCACAGGGTTGGGGCACATGAAGCTGACAGGCTTCTACAGTATGGATTCAGTTAAAGTCATGCCTTGTTTTCAGAAATTGCCTTTATTCCCAAGATGTTATAAACAAAGTATTTTGACTAAAGAGAATAAAAAAATCCACCTAGGTGTTACGAGACTGCCTTTAATATCATGCTTGTACATTGATTATTTCACATGTTGTCAATTCAGTAAGGGCAAAAAACTGGACCCCAAATCTGGCAACGAAAAACATGGGAGATGAGGGAGGAGACTATCACCTGTAGATTCCACAAGCTGTGAATGAGTCAAGGAATTTTAGGGATGGAAATCTCGGTTTCCTGATTAAAGCATGTCCCAACAGAACTTAATTCTACCATCTGCTTCAGCCCCAGAATTACCATGAAAGTCTAGCAAAATTACTTTACCCAAGTTTTCAAGGGAGGTCCAATAGTTTTACCTTCCTCATTGTCCCTGTACTGCTCATTTAAGACATATAATTATCAGTAGAACAGAGCTGTCAGAGTTACCATCAAAGTTAGGATGATCTGGGCTTTGAAGATAGAACATGCTGCAGAATGCTCTAAGAACTCTGAACTAAAACATCTCAAAGTGGGCATCCAATATTTGTATACCTTAATGTTACTTTGATTCAATTCCCTGTCTGTAAAGTGAGAATAACAAAAGCCACCATCTTGTAGTTGATGGATAAAAAGAAATTAATTGCCTGTGGAGTGCTGTGATACTGGAGTGCTGAATATCACAGAGAAACCCATGAGGAAATTAATAATTCTGTCTTCAGCACAAGGCTGAATAGTGTGCAGGAACCGAGGCCTAGTACCACACAATGTGCAAGTGGAAAACAAAGCAATGAACAGTTGTTGACAGAGGGGGCTCTGAGTAAGGAAGGTGTGCACCTACTCCCAAACTGTAATGCAGATGCCCAGCATGGCCAAATACTGTACATGACATCTTCGTGATGATGTTGCCTCACTTTTTTAGTTTTTGATTTTCCTACATTTTAATGCAATTTCCTGTATGTAAGCTATACACATATTCCAGTGCTAAGTAACACACAATTCTTTTATTTCCTGTCCAGATTAAATATAATGTCTTTATAGGAGATCCTCTTTGAAAGCTACGTCTTAAAAGTCAGTGAAGTGCAATGAATGAACTAGCTGGGGTCCTATATTGCTTGAACTATCTGTGTCCAGATTTTGGAAAGGAAAAGGAAGTAATAAATTTTGCTTGAACTCACCACACGTTTTAATTGCACAGAACTCCCAGGGGGTGTTAGGGTCAAGAGTATAGCACCATGGTCTCAGCTTGCCATCAGGATTGCGGCAGTAATTATCATCAAAGCCCTTGTCAGGATATCTGCAAACCACAATGAGAAACGTGTCAGGGAAGTCTTCCTGGCAACACTGCACAGGCTTGTACAAAGTACTTGAAGGACGGTCTTCAGCAGAGGCAAACAAGAACCGGTTACCATTAACATTGGGTCTGATCCTGTGAGATAGATGCAGATACTCTTTTAACACTATTAGAAAGTTAATAATATAAAATCCCTTTCCAAATATGCAGCAGAATCAGACCTCTGCTGAGCGGATTCCCTGCTGTGCTAATGCACAGGACACCGGATGGGGTAACTCTGCTAATTGCTAAACTCTTGCTCTTGTGTCTGTCAACTGATGACCAGACTCTAAAGCCACTCATTTTTTTAAAACAGCCCAATTAAGTGTGGATTATATAAACACTGCCTGGCATGCTGGACTCATTAAGAAAACAGGTTCTTCAGTGCAACAGCCCTGGGTTCAAACTGGAAGCTATTTTGAATAGCTATGTTACTAATGATAGCTCCATTTTTGTAATAGAGCTCATTCTAGGTCATGCCCTCATTTCAAGCATTGGTGAAAAAAAGGAGAAAAATAAGGAATTAACTTCCGTCTCCCTTTATCTCATTGAGATTTGAAACTATTGTGCCATTTAATTGTTTCCACGTTCCTACTGCCATCATTGAACAATCAGGCAGATATTCAAGATAAGGAGGTTCTTTTTGTATAAATGTGCTATATTAATATCTATAAACTTAAAGAGGAGATAAATGCATACTTTTTTCTCTCCAGTAAATACAAATTGTCTTGGTTTTTCCAGTTTTATTGAAACATATTTGTAAAAGAAACAAAAAGTAGATTTGCCCCTGAGGGAAACATGAAAAGTATGTAAGAGAACAATGAAGTTAACTACCTGGGAACCTGAACCCATTTACAACTGCAAGCAGATGTGTTTCACACAAACGGAGGAAAATATGATTTATAAGCCTGTGTTTTTGTTATGATGCTTTTTCTGTCAAACAATCATCCTAATTTTGACTCGTGAATTTGCAACTTGATCTCCCATTCCTTGGGAAAAATCAGGTTCCTTCATCTATACAAGGGACAGGGACAGGATTTAAGTCGAATTAAAAAAAAAAAAAAAAAAACCAACCACAAAAACCCCAAACCACCAAAACCACCAAGGAGAAACCTCACAAAACTGACAATTCAAGGGCAGTCAAGAATGTGTTAGTTTCAGATCTAGCAGCAGTACCCTGTTTTCTGCTAGGTAGAAGACAAACTGTAAAGGAACAAATTGTGTCCAAGGATTTCACAAGAAAACAGTTAATGGGCTAATAATACAACAGAAAACGAGATGGCTTTGGCCAGCCAGTAGGTGCAGTGGTGAGCTTTGATGTTGGCAGCACATGCTCCATGTCATGCAGCAATGGAGAGTGCATGGCACTACCCAGGAACCAAGGTGGGTCCAGGAACGGCAAGGTATCTGCAGTCATAGCTCCCAAAAACCATACAAAACACCTGGAGATAAAAAGAATTCACTCTCTAGAAGGCAAGTGTCTTTCATAGCACTGAATGCTCTGTCCTTCCTAATATTATATGGTATCTTCCCATAGTATGTCTAAAATACATTATTTACTAACTGAAACTTAAGTAGAGATGTAACAGTTGTCCTCGGATCAAGGTTCGAGTGTCTTTGTGGGATGAAGTAGTGTCCATTAACTGTATGTTTCCACCTACTATATCTTTGTGCCCTTTTCTAGAGCAATAACAGCCTTCCCAGTCACTGGTTCTTCCCACAAAATTCAGGCATACTTCTGCCTTCCTTCATATCCAGCAAGCAACAGTTCCTCAGTTCCTAAAGAAAAGGCGAACTAACACCTTGAAGACACAAATATTAGGGATAAGATAAACAACAGGGCTTCAAACTGTTCCACACAATTCAACAGTGAGACTGTAGAGGATTCCCTGAGACCTCATCCCTTTGCTCTGCACACTCCTCCTTCCCCAGTACCCTTGGGCACAGACCTCTTGCACAGACCCAACAAAGAGCCTGAGGTTTCCAAGGTCTTTCAGAACCCTACATATTTCTTTTTTTTCCCCCCTTGAAACTGCAGTAGCTGTACTTCACTGCTGAAACTGAAATGAAGCATTAGGATACACATCTGGTGTCAAAATCGAGACTTTTTCTCAGTTTCTAGGTGGGAAAAAAAGAGTGTTAGACGAAGAGATAACTTTATTCTCTTTAAAGAGACAGATGCTGATCTCTAGCTCTGCTGGAACTAAACTGAAACTTAGTGTCTAAAACTCTTCATCAATATTTCTTTTCCCCCTCTTTTTGCTTTAAAAGACATGCAGGACTGGAAACTTGATTTTGTATAAAGTAAATTTTCATACAAGAGATATAAATGAGTATTTTAATAAAAGGATACCTGCAGTTATTCAATTCTTATACTACACTTCAACCCTACTTTCCTCCATGCAATAAGTACCTATTTTCACAGCATATTTGATTTTGAGGAGAAAATATGAGCAGATGAGGAGAAACTATTGCTTCTCAATGCTGCTCTATGCCTATCTAACTCATTATCCTCAGTGATCTTCCTTCCATACTGAGGCATAATCCTGTCCGTGAGGAGTACACGAGAGACCTGGAGCTTCAGAATGCGATTCTGCATCCACTAAAAGCTAAAAATGAGTCATGCAGGAGGTGTTTGGGGGGATTCATACTGCTAGCTTCAATCACATCTAAGTAAACAGGTATTATCAATTCTCTTCAGTAACTGACCTCTGAAGGGAATAAATGTGGAACAATTCATTGAGGTGACAAAAAGGAAAAGTGAGATATATTCATCTTGAGCTGAAAACATTGTCCAACAGCAAGTAGACTGGAGCTTTTGAAAAGATTACTAGTTTTACCTCTCTTTCTTCATCATGCAACGGATGAATCCATAAATGAAGACAAGTTTCAATTTGTCCAGCTAGTCCTTCCTGGTTTCCAGGTTATTCACATTCCTCCTAGATGATACAGTATAAGCCTCTCTAGAGATTGCTGTATTTTAATGGATCATTTGTTCCAGACCGCCTCTCCTATTTTCAACTTAAATAACTATTAAAAAACTTAAATAACTATTAAAAAAAACTCAAACAAACCAAAGCCCACAACATTTTCAAAAGCTAGTATAATCAAAGTATAATTGTCACTACCTTTAGTGACATTAACATCAGTGTATTAGAAATGCACTAGACCCAAGTAACTCTTCTGAAAGCACATACAGATCAGTTCAATCTGGATGGGTCACTTTTTGATAAAAAAGCATTTTTATTACAGTCTGAAAATGCTCAAGATTACTTTTTTGAAGGAAATCTTTCAAGGAGGAAGGCAATCATTTGTGAGATTGCAGTTAGCCTGAAAAGTCATTTTGTAAACAATCCAAAATCAACAGAAAAAATAAATTTCTTCCTGACAGTAAAATTATTATTGTTTGTACCCTGAAGTTCTATAAATGTTTCACTTCCAAGGAACAAAATTCTTTCTGTGACTTATTCTAGAATGCACAGCAAGTGCATGGCAAAACTCAGAAACAGATTATATTCAGTCCCAGCCTGCTAATACAAAATATTTATTGTAGCAGAACTATGGGAAAGCCTGCTATTATTCATGAAGCAGATCATCTGAGCCAAGAGGAAAAAGAGGTTATATGACATAAACTCCAAAACTGCAGATCCTTAATGTTTTGCTGAATAATCAGGCTTTCTAAATTCTACCAGTACCGGTATTTCTGAGAATAAAAATAATGCTTTATTTAGTGGAACACTTCAACATATATAAAGATACTTTTAGTGGAAGATCTCAATCATTGTGGGTTTGTTGATTCTTGCAGTCTTCCTCTGGCAGGTTAAGTTTATTCAATCCACTTTATAAATTGAGTTAATCCAAAATCCAAACAAAAACTAAAATGAAACTTTAGTCCAGTTTAAGAGAAACACAAAGGACCTCCTGTGTGGCCTAAACCCCCACACAAAATCCTTCCAAAAGGGTGTACTATAGATGACCCTTTGTTGTTGGGTGAATTTTACCCTCTAGGACAAACCCTAACGGGGATGCAATTTGTCTTGCTATTTCTGACTCATCTTTTGGCATTATGTATCTATACCTAAATTAAAAAAAAAAAAAAAAAAGAAAAAAAGTCTAAAATAGAAATCCACGTGCATAAAATGCTAAACAGAACAATGAACTCCTTTCCCAGGCTGAAAAAACACATATAGTGGGTAAACATTTTGGTGAAACAAAGTAGATACTTAAACCTGATTACAACAGAAGACCAGCTACAGCTTTAAAGCTGTTCAATATTTAAAAAAAGGAGCATGCTCTGACTTAACAATATTGCAAGTTTATATTCACTAATTGTGTTAAGAACTCTAATAAAAATTTATGACTTTTAGTCATTATTTACTTTGTGATTACTTTAAGGTATTTTAAGTTGACTGAAGCTACACAAAAACATATACGGAAACCTTCAGAGGTTAATTTTTTACTGTCAATGAAGCTAGGGAGAAATTTTTGATCAATTAATGCAGCGCATGTACATCACTGCACTACACAGCCATGGGATGTAGCCAGAACTGCACAAAATAGCCTCTAGTCCCCATCCTGCATCTCCATCGTGACGGTAGCCAGCCTGCACACACCATGGGCCAGAAGCCCAAGCAACTAAAACTGGTGAACTCCATAAATTTCAGTTCAGCTAATGCTGATTTTACCCATCTGGTTCCAGAACGTGTGTAGTTTTCAAATTATAACCACATGGATTTGCTTGGCGGGGAGGAGAGGTTACCTCTCTGGACGAAATTTGTGCTTGTGTGGTCTCTGAAGATCCCAGCGCTGACACTCCTTGCCCGACTCAGTGTGATCCATTGGCCCTCTGTAACTCTCTCCGTTGCAGGTCATGCATTCAACTAGGAAAAAAAATAGGTACTAGTCATTTATTATGCTGATGACTTGTAGCACAGAAAAAAATTAAAATAATTAAATCATATCCCTGCTGTTATAAATTGAAACTAACCTAAAGAGGTACAAAAAAGTGGTAACTTTTAGATACCACTTGGTTGGTATGGGAAATGTCCTTTGGAATAGAATTGCATTTCTTTCTTAGATCTAATCCAGATGCTTAAATTTGGTATCACTTTATAGGACACTTATGGTTTCAAGGCAGGTAGATGCATTCATGTTCCTAGCAGATTTTTAACCTTCCTTATGGTTAGTAACAGAGAGAGAGACATATCTAAGGAAGGAGTATTTTTTAGAGGTGATATTTTCTAACTAAGTAACATTCATTATTCTAAATCACTCTAAGTCATAGTATAATTACAGCACAAGTTTAAGTACAGAATAATGGCTGAATCACAATTTCAATGCAGTACAGTCTGTCTCTTTAAATTCCCAGCACTTTCAGCTACATATGATACTGTTTCTTTTCGATACTAATTCTTTTTGGCAGCTTAAACTATGATACATTTTCAGCCCTGGTTTGGGAAAGCGGGGGGTGGAGGGAGAGTGGGCAAAAGCTACCAAAGGGATTTGAAATCACTGTTGAACAAAATATGCTTCATAATTTAGAATGAGAAGTCTTAAAATATAAAATAAATTCACCATAATTAACTATAGACACATTTCTCAAGTGCCCCTTAATTAGAGTAATTGTAACGAAGGATCACTTAGTAAATACTAATTTATGCAATTACAGATCTCACTCTTCAGTCAAAATATCCGCTACCAAAGTCTTAATCCTGCAGTGAGCTCCAGGTCTTATCCCATTTGAAGCCCACTTAAATTGATCTTTAAATGTTAGCTCTTAATAGATTTTCAAGCTCCTTATAAATCATTCTCTTCCTCCCTCTCTTCCTCCCTCCCTTGCTCTCCCTTTTCTTCCTCCACCACTGCATAGCTATTGCACATGACACATTAGCAGGAAAATTAAAGGCATCCTATCTTGAGAATTTAAAGGGGTTGATTGACTGGAACTGAATTGGCTGATTAGCAAGATATAAGAGCTTAGTTTGGAGGTTAATAGAACTTATAAGTCAACAAATGCAATGGTACACATGAAGCATCTTCCGAATTCTGTGACTTGAAAGTCGAATGGGACTGAATTTATAAAAAGTTTTACTTATTTACAGTATCCATTTGAAAAACAAAATGCATGCTCAAATTGAGCTTTTGTCCTGCAATTCATTATCTGTATTTTCATCAAAAAGAAGAAGAAAAGTTGATTTTACCACAGAATGGCACAAGATGATTTTATCACATAGTCATACTGAAATTGTTGATGGATTCACTATGGACTAAAGAAGTGAAAAAAGGGTGATTTCTGTGATCAGTACAATTTCATTGTTGTACCTCCTCTGTGACATGAAAGCAAGCTGCTGAGCCTGAAAGCTTGTTCAAGTCTTCCAGAGTACTGGAACATAACAAGATCTCCTCTTTCTCTAATAACTGCTTTTCTTGCTACAAGAGTTATTCTTACTGAGAAATCACCTATTCTTTCTCCAAGTCCATAAGCAAGTGTCACTGAAACTATTGTTTCGTTGTACCTATTCTGTGAACCTGCTGTCAGCACACAAAAGACAACTTTCCGCATGAGCTGTGCCGGGTTACCTTGTGAACAGAGAGGAATGTCGCAGACTTCGTGGCGCATCTCCGGACTAGTGGTGAAACACCACGGCCCTCCCTCTTCCCCTCGGGGGTTTCGACAGTAGTTTTCCCGCAGGTCTTTACCCCGATAGCTCGAAGGCAAAAAGCTAGTTTTAAAATGACAATCATTACAGTATAAGAGCATGCAAACTTCGGTGTTAATCATACTATTTTTTACAGTTAAAACCAATCACATTTTTGCTTCCTTCTCCCTCCACCCTGCCTACATAAATGCACACACCCAATATCTGTCCATACACAAATACACATCTTCAGTCAGGATTACTCAATCAATGGCCTAAATCTGGGACAATTTGTCTAGCCCGTAGCTTGCTCTAACAAGTTTTATTCCCATTCCTTGGGCGTCCGGAGCCAACTATCTGCTGCAGAGCCAGAGGCAGCAGCACACTCCCTGCCAGCCCTCGCTGCGCTCTCCTTCATGCTCTCATAACTACTCACACAATGGTGGAAGGCCCTTGGACAAGGGGGAAAAATGTATTTGGTGCATAGGGGAAAGATTCATTGGGTTCATAGCCATGTTAGACCTGCCTTTCCTATGCATGTTGTGCACATATAGCAGGCTCAGCTGGGCTGAGTGTGCACCTACTACATAAAGCCCACAAGCAGAGAAACCTCTTCCCATCTCTGGTCAGGCAGCAGTTAGAACTGAGCGTCAGGAGCATGTGAGCATGACCAAGTGGTGTGACACACCACGCTGAGAGGCTTTCACTGCCCAAAACCATGGACTGCTTTGCATGTCAGCATCAGAAATTTCGCCAGATCCCGCTATGGCTCTCTTGCTTCATGCCCTGCCACAAGCCCCACTATTGTCACCTTAGGGTCTGCTACTTACAGACCCACTCATCATTGCTATCATACAAATTAGGTCGTTTGACAGTGGCCTAGCTGACTTAAACTGTGCTCTCCCTTTCATTATATTTTCTGCTTTTGCTGTAAGGGGCTATTAAATAACAATACCCCTTAAGATTTTTCCCTTAGATTAGGGGTTCTCAGGCTAATGTTAAACACTTTGTTTTTCTTTAGTGATTTAATAGAAATGTGAGCTAATACTATATTTTTTTGCCTAACACACATTTTCAGTATGAGATTTTGCTGCTTATGCTCAGTCCATCAAATATAAAGTCTCCAGGGTCAAGGTTTTGTGTTCTTAGCTGTCTGTAAAATTATGTGCTTACCTCTAGAGAAACCCTCACATACACACCGACATACAGAGACATGCGTAGGCATATATATATATTTATACATAAAAGTAATACTAGTTATTTTTCCCCACAAACTAGGGAATTGGTAACCCCATAGTAAGGAGCCCAATCCCAAAGCTGGTTCTGTTCAATGCCACTGTAAGAGCTCATGACCACACCCAGGCTGCACATTGCAGACAAACCCAGTGGCACTTCACTACCAGTTTCATTGAAATGATGCTTAAACAGCAGCTAAATCTCTGTAGTTAAAAAACACATTAAATTCAGAGCTATGGTCAGTTCCATGAAGTTTTTTTTTTCTGTTAATTGAAAACTTGAGCAAAATACATAGGAGATCACACAAAACTTGTAATTCAACTTAATAAATTGTTTTAATTTTTGAGCTTTCTAAGATTTGTTCCAGTTTTTTTTCTTCAGTATATTTAAAATCTGGTGGAAATATCACAAGTAAAATGCACCTTTTATTCTGAAAATGCCCAATACTTTATTCTGGGTGTTTGCTTGGGAATTGTTTTTCTGTTGTTTTTTTGTTTGGTTTGGTTTGGTTTAGTGTGGGTTTTTTTGTGGTTTGGGTTTTTTTGGTGTGGGAATTCAAACATATCTATATTCTAGAGGAAAAAAAAGAATAAAATGTCATCTAACTTCTTTTAGAAGACTCTAGACACTTGCAGCTTAGGAAACTAAACTAAGCACTTGGGACAGTCTTTATACACAGACACTGATTTAATTTATATACAAAAGCAGAATAGAAATGTATGGTTCCTGCTGTCCTTGGCAAATCCTATGTTACAGATGAATAAAATAAAAATTTGAAAAAAGAGAGGGAGAAAGAGAGAGAAACAAAAAGAAAATTCTGATGTGTGACATTTTAATCATGTTTCATTCCCATAAATGAAATCTTTGGACTAACTGAAGCGGAAAATACCTCTGTTAATCGCATTGTGGTTCTAGTCAATGCAATATGGAAGCATTACTTAAAAGTGCTTTTCTTATTTTTGGTGCTTGAAGAGAATAATTTTTATGTCATTACTGCTGCCTATAAAATTGTTGCTTCTGGTTTTCCTCTGTAGTCTTGTAATATAAATCTCTCAATTTTTTTTAGCTAAAGACAGCCCTTGGCAAACTTTTCTGATGGGACATTGCAACGTGTGCATGTGTTAATGTAGTATGTCAGTGCATATTAGAAAATATCATATTAGAAAATATTATTTAATTTTCCTGCTGGAAAATATTTCTGCTCAGAAATTATGGACATTAGAAAATATAGGGAAAAGCATTTCAAGTTACGTCAGATATGCTGTCAGAACATTAGAAAAAAAAAGTCTAAATGAATAACCCCATTAGAAACTCAAGATGGGTCAGACACACAAATGGCTTCAACAGGTACTGAAGCAACATTCTTGAGGGAGGAAAAGATGAGATGCAGTAAAGACCCACCCAGAAATGGAAGACAGAGCCACTCCTAAAACTGTGTGCTGATTTAGTTCAACTATATTAGGTAAGGAAAAAAAGAAGAAAGCCAAAACCTGAAGCCGGTAAGAGTAATGGTAAAAACAGATTCAACCACAGCAAAAGTCATGGAAACTAGCAAAAAGCCTGTGAAGTACTGGTCTACTCTTTGACCATTTCTCTTTGAACTCTTTTTGCATTGTCTTTATCTATTTAGATAAAAAACTCTTAAGAGCAATACTCTTAAGAGTATAGTCATGTAATCTGAACTAGGATGGAGACGAAAATAATGGAACCCTGATTTCAGCTGGGAGTCTCCAGGTTCTACTGCAATACAAATAAATAAAAAAGTAACTTGTTAAATCCAAGCACAAGTTTAAAGTCTGAAGTTATTTCAATTCTTTCTAGAAAGATAATGAAAAATCAGTAAAGTACATTTCTCCCTTGAATATGAAAAAGGGATTTATTTTCCAATGCCACTTTGTGATAATCAGATGTTGAGAAAAACTGACCTAAAAATCTAAGCCTTTCTTACTAATAAGTTCCAAACACACCACTACTGTCTGCTTCTTCCCATCTCCCTCATGTCTCTGATGATGAAATCATATTTTCTGATGTTGAAAAACAAAATTAGCATGCAGCCACCTCATTTATCCAGTGACCTTTTAAAAATTAAAGTTATTGCACAAGGCAGGAGAAAAGTCATTCTCATAAAATACATCATAGAAGAGTGGCTGTCCAAATGTATTAGATAAAGCTGTGTATGCTGTATATTAAAATGTGATTCTGTGATAATATATACTATCCAGACACTTTTCTTTCTTTAATTATATAAAGTCATATCTGTATTATATAGAACAAATGCTCATTCTTGCTTAGGCTATAATTATTGAGAATTCTTTCACTTCTAAACGATGAAGATTGTATACTTCAAGGTATTGAGTCTCAAGAGTCATTGCTGTGGGAGCTATAAATACCATTGCTATGGTATTTATCATATGTTCACAATTAAGAGCCGATCTGGTCCCACACTGAAAATCAGACACACTACCATCTACATTATAAGCAGCCAAGTCCAGTCAAGTCCAAGCCTCAGGCTCAGCTTTGTAACACATCATAAGAGGAGAGAACCCAAGTATCCTTTGCCTTTTAATGTTGTTCCAAGATATCATCTTGCACACTGGATAGATTTGGTCAGGACAGGACTGAGCAGTGAACAGTCCAGTTCCTCACCAGCAATCTCCAGCTTGAGTCCTCCTAAACAAAGTGCTGATGCTGAGAGTCCACAGCAAAAAGCAGCAATGTGGATAGGAAACTTATGGGTGAGACGACACTTTGTTTTTGGCTTTTCAGTGTTTATTATCTAAAAGGATAAAGCCAATATAAAAAGGTTCAAAGAGAAATGGTCAAAGAGCAGACCAGTACTTCATAGTCTTTTTGCTAGTTTCCAGCAATGTTTGTTGTGGTGGAATCTGTTTTTACCATTACTCTTACTGGCTGAAGTTTTTGGCTTTCTTCTCTTTTTCCTTAGCCAATATAGTTAAACTAAGTCTACTGTCAAGGTGTAGATATGGCCTCAGTTCCTCATTATATCAGTTCTGAAACTCAAAAGTTAAGTCCCATACATGCTGCATCCGTCTTTAGTCTTTAGTTATTGCTCGTATGATCTGAAGGAAAGGATTTCAATAACCTGTTCAGTCCTTTCCATGTATTTATTGCCTGGTCTAAGTGCTCTATAGAGTTTAACATACTCTAGAAATAACAGAGAATTAATAGTAACTGTGTAAAATATAGTAACAGCAATTATATACTGATCAAATAGGTGGGCTAATATCCCTAATATCCCTTGCTTCTTAATAATGTATTTTTTAAAATTGCCCATTTCCTGCGAGTCAATTAGAAAACAGTGATAAACTTCCAGACCCCTGACTGAAGCTTACACAGATGTTTTGTTTCTGCCAGTAGCTAAGAGATGAAAAAGATATAAACAGCTAAAAAAACTGACACGGGAAAGGAAGGGATCCAGACGCCCAGGCTGGCATTAGGAGAGACCTCTTTGGAGAAAGTCCAAGAAGGTAAGGATTTTCTGGGATCTGGAGAATGGCATCTCTTGGGGAAAGGCAAGAATACACCTAAGAGCTTTTGTTGTCTAAGGTCATTTTTCTCATAAATTGTCTGCTAATAAGTCAAACCATGCTTTACAGAAACTGTCTGAGCACTATTCCCATTGTCTCTGCTCCTGAACTCTTACCTGTGCTCATGGGGGATCATTGAATTCCAGGCTTGACACTGGATACCACTTTTGGTAACAGATATTGTTCCTTTGTAGTCTGCTCCTTTTCCGATTATACAATTCCTGACATAGTCTATTGAAAGAAAAGGGAAGAAAATTAGGGGTTTGGTTAATGTATTTAAAATTAAAGCCCTTCATCAGTTTTCACATAAAAAGAATATATTTTTGATAGCCTTTAAAGACTTAATTATTCAAAAATACTGTTTAATTATCCACATACATTCTTGTCTCTTTTTTTCAAAATATTGGTCACTAACTTCCCAAAGAAAGCTACTGAAAATGTTTCCGAAGTGTCTGACTGATCAAAAGTCGATGTCTGAGAACTTAAGTCCCCCACTCATTAATGAAATAAATAAAAGCAATATTAAGTCAATAACAGTAACTCATACAACTGAGCTTTTAAGTAGTAAACGGAAGTAGCAATTCAGACTAGTATATAGGATGGTAGGCAAATATGTAGGTTGGAAAACTGAGCAAGAGCAAGTATGTAGATGAACTTGCATGACAGCAAAACAAGGATATTTGCAAATAAAACTGTAGAATGCAGCTTTCAGAATGCATAAAACCATCCAAAGCCCAGAATGCTCCTACAGCCAAAAAGTCACTGGCGGACCTCAGCTTTTTTCCCCCTCCATAGCTGGAAAAACAAAATCGGTAAATAAATCAGTTACCCTTCTTTTCATACAGATCAAACGCATGGTCTTGCTTCTTTCTCACACCATTTGTCAAGCTGTTGAAGGATAACCAATGGCACCGTTTTGTAACTCTGTCATAAGCAAAGGCCCTGCAAAGAAAATCTGGATGAGAAAAAAATCTCTGTGTGGTTTATAATAATGACACATGGCCTGCCAAGGAGCATGCAATGACATCAGATTTATTTTTACTGGGAAAGTCAGAGAAACAGCCCAAATTACTACTTAAATCCACAACTGTGCTGACAAGAACAAAGAAACAAAGAAATTAAATTGATGTGGCCATTACATTAAATACCAGCTTGGTTGTTCACACTAATCTAAGAGTTCCCTTGTCATTAAAGATCTTTATTTCAAAAGTGAGATAAATGTGACTGAGACAGCATTTGTGTCCCCAGTTGTGCTGCTTTCTGGGGAAAAAAAGGAAGATTCTAAAACATCTTTGCTGTGCTTACAATATGCATCTGAAATAGTTAAGTATCTCACACTGATGGCTTGAGGAAAATTCAAGCACAAGGAGTCTGCCTCTTGCCTAGAACAACAGAGCTGTTTAAAAACAAGATTATTTTTATTTTTATGAATAATCTAAACTGTGATAGTGTACCTACAGCTTGTCCTTGTTTTGCTTTTGTTTTCTATTTTCCCTTATTTTTAACTGCTTTCAAGGATAGAGTACAACATGTGCTGAATTGAGTGGATTTTTTGGGGGCAAGAAAGACAAACAGAAATCAGAACAGAAAAAACACTTTCTTTCAATATTTTAAATTAAATGTGCAGACCCTTTTCTCCTAACATCATTTTGAAAGGAAATCCCTTAAGTATAGGTAAAACATTTTAAAGGATTTTAAAAACACATTTGACTGCATGGGTGGGGGCAACAGTTATTCTAATAAGAAAAAATGAAAAAAACCCAAAAACCAAAACACCCACTGAAAATTCTTTTTTCCCTTAATTTCTCATTAGAACCAAATAACAAATCACTGACATGATACTATTGCCTGTAGACCACCACAAAGGTCTATATTTCTGTCAGTCATCCCAAACCTTCTCAGATATTTTATTCTGATCTGAGAAGGCATTTTAACACTACTTGATAATATCCAAAAGACACACAGATTTTCTACACTTCATCCATACTTTGGCTGTACCATATTCCTGAGCACTACATCCCCCAACTCAAAGCTCTTTGATCTTCATTTAATTCCCCTCTTGCCATACAAGTTTTTCTGTGTGAGATCTTGCTGGCTTCAGTTAAAAATATTACAAGATTCTATCCAACCTCCCCACTCTTCTCTCTTTCAAACATCCTCTTCATTATCGTTTCCATCACCAAACAGATTTTTCATCCAACTGCTCTCTCTACTCTGTTGACTCCAAATGTTTCCAACCTGCTAACCTTCATCCTTCTGCCCTTGTTCAGCCTTCTGTTCTCTCCTGGCTAGTTCTCAAATATGAGCGTATCCAAGTGCCTCTAACTCCATCTTCACAAAAATATCCTTGACCTTTCCTGCCTTTCCAATTACATTCTCCTTTCCCCTCCTCCCTCCTAAAGTGGGAATGCAGAATGCACTGTTTACAAACATTTCTTTCAGTTTTTGCCTTTCAGTTGCCTTTTGGTTTCTTTCAAGTTTGGCTTCAGCCACTTCTGCACATAAAAGTTTCTAACAATCTTTTCTTGGACCTAAATCTGAAGGGTTTTTACACTTCCAAAGACAACATATTTAAGTAAATTCTTAGATTTTCTTCTACTGATACTGCCGATCACAACAATTTTTGTTGTTGCTATTTGTAGTGAGATAGTCAGTAGATTTTCTGATCAGATACTGGAATCCTGTGGTCTATACTGGACTCCTTTTCTGTGTAAATACAAAGACACTCCAGAAATTAAGCAGATAACAAAGGATAAGACAGGCACAGCTTTGTAGGTAAGGAAGTGACATGTCTGCAAAAGTCATCTGCACAGCCAATAAACTAGTAACTATATTATCTTTTTCTCATCCATAAGAAATTTAGTGGGAAAAGCTGCAAGGATGACTGAAGGAAAACAGTGGGAGTAATGGACTGAAAATGGTGGTGAAACAAGGGAATAAGAACAGCTTAGCAGCAGGTTAATAAAGCTGATAGGGAAGGCAGAAAATGAGGCATAGAGAGTTATGAAGTCAAAAAGGCAAGGTAAGTGAATCTAAGGGGTACTTTGATGGGGGAATTTAGGAATAGTGTTAGGAAGAAGAAACAAGTCTAGATAAGGATCTTGTAACTCAGTGGGAAATGATCAAGACCTGAGCAAGCATGATAGCAAGGGAAAAGAGGAAAGGTCCGGTCTGAGAAGTGTCATATACTAGCTCCAACAAAAAGGCATCAGAGTTAAAACCAGCAAGGATTAATGATTATCAAATATAATACTCAAAATTTACTTGCAAGTGATACAGAAACTTATAATAAATAAATTACAAGTTGTCTTAATATTTTTTTTCCCCAGAAAATAAGGAGTGGCTGATCCTCTATAAGTCTGTAGTGCCTGGAATCTTCTACTTTAACACTTTCCAGCAGAAAAGAAACCCAACCCTCTTCCTGCTTGCGTACCTCACAAGGTACAGACCCAGGGGTTACTGTTCCCAATGCTATTGTCACAATTATGTTACAAAGTACATCTATCCATGAAAATGTCAATAAACAAAGGAAAATCTAAGTCTTACATTTCAAGTATTTAAAATGCCATTTTGTGTTACTTCTCTTCTTATTATAGAATGCTTCCAGAGCAACCAGTAAACTAATTGGTTTTAATTTAAGTTGGCAACAAATTTCACCTTGTAGTAGCCATATGCTGGTATGTAGTTAAAGACTGGGAATCCTAGGAATAAAAGGGAAACATTAGTAATCACTGGTTCCTTTAAAAGGGAACACATGTCAAATATGTGTTTACAGTAGCATCAAAGAACTATGCACACTACAGCAGGACTCATCTGAGGCCAAATGGAAAACCACATGAATGTTCCCAGATACAGAAAATCCTTCTTGCTCTGCTGCATAGTGGCAGCACAGGCAAGACCTAATCACCTACACCTCTGCTGCTAGCCTTCCTTGCTAAAAATATGTCAGGGAAAATTGGAAATTCAGAGCACGAGTAGTCAGATTTGTAATTCTGTTTCATCTTCAGTGCAAAATAATTACATGACTGGTTGCAATTCTGGTATCTGCGAGTAGGACTCTTCCAAGCTGTGTTCTCAAAGTCCCTCATGGCTCCTCCATGTTGCTTTATTGACTGATTACAGCAGGGAGAATTTTCCCCTTAATGAATCCATCAGACACTGTCCCAATAGAAAAAAATTCTTCACAAATGAGAAAGTTTAAAAAATTCAGAGAGATTCTAGATTATTATTCATGTAAAATAGAATCAACAAATATATTAACCTACTTTTCATTTTCAGAACAGAAAACATACCATCCAGCACAGTTACAACTAGCTTGAGACAATTTTCCGAAGCAGATGTTGGAATACAGAATTATTGTTTGCTTGGCATCATTCAGAATTTTTTTATACCGTGAAACCTAATTTTATAATACTCCTCACTGCTGACCATCAGAACTCAAGCATCTCTTGCTGTATTAAACACAACCTGATCCACTTGGCAATGATATTAGTGAAAGCTCTGCCAATAGGAAAAGGAATGGCTTGTACCATGTGAAAAATATTAGTGCCTGGAAAATATTTTCTAACAGAAATAAGTAAACTCTCCTTGTTGTTTACATATATAAATAGTCAAAGTACAGAACAATACAAACTAGATCTTGCAACACTGGAATTAAAGGCTTAAAGAAGGATTAAATTACAGCTTAGGACCTTTTCTTCCAAGGAAGAGCTTTTGTTATCACATTTGATCTAGCTTTCATTTGTAGTGATTGTCAAAACTTTTTTATGTTTCAAGATCAGGCTCACACTTAGCCCAGTACTCACCACTACAGAAGTCATCCATTCTCTCCAAGATTCTCCTGCATTCATGTTCTTTCATTTATTACTAATGGTCTAGACTTAGAGCAGTCAGGGGGATAATTTAAGTCTAATACATGGGAAAAATAATACTGATTTGTTCCAAAAAATTGTAGAGAATATGTATAAGGCAGACAAGCAATCAGCTGCATGATGTGTTTCGAAGAGACTGCAGATGCTGAAGAATAGCTATCGTATACTTGTAATGACTGTGCAGCCCAGAAGGTTTGATTCCATTGTATCAGATTCATAGTACTTGCCAGTGAACTTCAGCAGTGCATGTATCTGTGCTCCATGTGCGAGGTTCCCATTGATTTCAGTGGGAGTAATGTGCAAAGAATGAAGACAGAATATGGTCTGAAGTGGTGCTGAAATACTGCAGCTGTGATGTGTGACAATAACCATTTTATAAGAGACATAAAAATCTCAGAAATGTTCACCGAACACTACAGTGCAGCACAAGTCATCCACATCTTAACATGAGTACATTTTTTCAGCTATGTTATGGAAAATATTACAGATTGGACAAGCTAAGAAGACAGAACAACTCAGATAAAGCTCAGAAAAGACTGACACTTTCTGGACAGGTAGAACAAGATCATGGAAATCAAAAAAGCACAATCTTTAGGTTGTCCTCAGTACAAGCTACTACTGATGACAATTACAGAAAGATCTTTGGTCAAAGGGTGTTACATAAGTTCCATTAGGAAAAAACCCAATAAAATAACAGAGATACATAACTTACTTGCAAGTGAATGAAAGTCCTTTGTTTCTGCTGCATCTCTTGGCACATTGCTCAGTGGTATTTAACAGCTTGGTTTTTACTTCCAGTGTTTTGTTTACTTTAATGAGCATCAACTCTCCTGTTTTTCTGAAGTCATGAAGAGGATTTCTCCTTTTTCCTTTACCCTCTAAAAAAGAAGGAAAAAAAAAACCCACTGTAAAAAAGAGTACTGAGATTAAAGATGGCATTAGATATGAATAACATTTATTAGGAATTATAGGAACACTGGCACCTAAAGCATAGAGAAATTCACAAAAATAAGGTACAAGAAGATAGTTGAGAAGAATTGATTATTTTAGATGGTGACCTCCATTCTTAAAAACAGGAATGGTAGGAATTATAGCAAAACTAATTTCAATAAAGACTTGCATAATGTTAGAAGGGTAAGAGGAAAGTTTTTCACCCTTTGTAAAATTTTTTCAAAACTCGCAAAATATGCCTGACAATAATAATCTGACATCTTATAAGTAATTCCATTAAAAACTCATGTGCAAAATATGAACAAAGGTCTTTTTTGGATGGACGCAGTGTAGTTACGACCAGAAGGATATAAATGTAATAGAGATTCACAATCTCAATGTGATAAGCTGCTTTTAAAACAGCAAAATTTTTATCACAAATTGTGAAAAGAAGTAGAGCCTGGAAGTGGCACAAAATAATTATTTTTCCTTCCTCTGCTACAGTGAAACTCAGTGTGAGTGTTGTGTCCAGTTCAGGTGTGACTGAATTAGAGCTGTTAGCCTACAGAAAAGAAGGCAAGGAGCGGCAGAGTCCATAGCATGGAAATAATCTGCACTGCTGCAAAGATTTCTGTAAAAAGCAACACACTGATCTGGTTTCCATGTCTCTGTTGAAAGGCCCAGAGGAAAGAGTATAAAACAGAGCAGGAAAGATTGGTTAGAGGTGTTTGGCTAAAGTGCAAGAGGAAAAGTCTTTGATTTTTGCAAGAAAACCCCACAATTTTCCCAATACATATGTATATTATTATTTTTTGTTCCATGGAAACCAGTCTGCCAGTGTAGGCTGCTCCGTCATCAGTGAAGGCAGATGAGTACCTCTGGAGAGTGATTCTCCCTATTCTGACAGATGAGTAACACAGGGAGGACAAACTGCCCTTTGGATCTATTTCTGCTATTTCACTCAACGATGCCAGATGATCTTTTTGTATT
Source organism: Gavia stellata (assembly GCF_030936135.1). NCBI lineage: Eukaryota > Metazoa > Chordata > Aves > Gaviiformes > Gaviidae > Gavia > Gavia stellata. The sequence continues at coordinate 11,776,518 of NC_082597.1, read as the reverse complement.
AGAAGGCTAATCCAGGTAAGGTTAGGTGAATGAATCCCTCCTTAATTTACAAAGTAGGTAACTGTTTTTCATAACCTCTTTGCATATAACTGTTTTCACAGCTGTCCTTTCATTTTTCTCTACAGAATCTGCAACAATAATAGAACATGAATGCACAGGATCAATTTATTAAATTTTGTCAGAGTCTTTCAAATATATGAAACCTCAGCCTAGTGCTGTTATCCTGAATAGATAATTCCTCATGCAAATGCAGAGTGCACTTAGGTCTGTCAACTTTTGCTTGGTGCACTCTGTGCAGAAGCTCAGAATAACTCTGTAAATTGCAATAGCTGAGGCTCTGAAGGAGTTACTGACAACACCACATATTGTAAAGCCAAAGAGGGCTTAAGGGTGTTCCCTTTGCAGAACTTCCATCCTGATCATTAAGTGAGTTCACATTTTCACTGGATTCAGCTAAATCACACCTCTCAGTGGTGAGTTATCCCTAAGACACCTAAAAATACACCACAGATATTTAAATTAGAATTCATCAAGCTTCAGCCTTTAAAAATAAGAAAATCAAAGGAGTAGAATATCTCTGCTTCAATGTCCCTATAAAATAATCTTCACCCCATCCTACTCTCCTTTTTTTGAACTACTGAAGGTGAACTATGCTATTCCCCTGCACCTAATAGCTCACAATTTTAATTCCAACTACAAACATTTTCAGAAAAAAGAATTTATTTACCTCCAAATCCATGTTATTATTATACAAAGAAGCTTTTGATGAAAAGATCAGATGTTAATAGTTTTTGTGCTGTTTTAGGGACTCTCATCAGCTCTCTTAAGCATTTTCAGCCTTGTATTTGTGCAGTGCACATGCACCCAAAATGAATCATTATGTTTAGGGAAATGCTGTGAGGACACTCTTGCCTTAAGTATCAGCACCGTGTTACTGGAAGCTGATGTGTCTGCACTGAAGCTGCTTTATTTTTTGCTGTACCTGTGGTAGAGCCAAAGTGCTGCAAAAAGGATTGCATCTGGTCTCTAAAACAACCACAGAAAAACAAGTCTTCTATAAAGCTTTTGTGGTAAATGTCTCAATCTATTATCTTACAAGACATATTTGTTAGTTCTATGTTGTCTCAGCCAAGACTTTTATGTCAAATGGAGGTAAGAATCTGTACAGAAATATCAAAGTATTTTCTTTCAGTCCCTGATGCTAACGTTTCCCATCTACTGATAAGTATCATTATCTTAATTCCCGATGATAACAGCTTCTTAAACTCACCAGCTAGCACGCAAGAATCTGATTAAAAAAATAAAGAAATTCTGTTCTGCCTGAAAAACATGGTCCACAGTTCTGCTTTTTTCTTCTTCTTTTCCTAGCAGTTGTCCAAAGAGGATTATGGGTTTGATCTTGCATTTAGCAATTCATAACAGCCTGATTTACTTTAGCTTTCAAACAACAACATTCTACGACTTGCCTATAATCCAAAAGGCAAAGAGCCAAATGCATCTATGCTGTGACTGTTAGAACCATCAGAATAATGCAAAGCATTACTTTTACAACTCTAACAACAAAATAGATAAAAATAATTGAGATTTTTACTTCAAATTAGGTGTTTTTATTACTAAAATCTTAAATCAAATACTTCCCTAGAAATGTTCTACATTAAAGTAGAATTTTATGGTTCTATTATGGTTCTATTATGGTTGGACTTGATCTTAAAGGTCTTTTCCAATCTAAATGATTCTATGATTCTATGATTCTATGAAAGGCTATCACACAATATGCTATAACTAATGTTCCTAATTTGTGATTGTCATTCATTTCAGTTTCCTAAACTTTGATTAATCAGAACTTTTGGCTATTTTGTGGACCATGTCCTCTGATGTTTCTTATAGTTGAATATCATATTACTAAGGAAGCCTGACATTCCACTTAAATTTGAAAATAACAGAAGCTGATTCAAACACAAAAGAATCCAGTCAAATATGAATCAACATTTTTTTCTTCAACACAAACAACTACCAACTGAAAATATTTCTTCAGTCAACTTAAAAAATTCCTCAAAAAGGTGAGGGCAGTGCCTCTATTTCTTAACATGATAGAAACATTGGTTGAACAGAAAAAAGAAGAGCTCAGCCAGTGCCCTAGTAAATGCAAACTACCTCATTTGCTCTAGTAGGATGCAGCATTGGGCGAGTGCTCCATAATCTCATTTGGGATTTCCACAGTCTCCGTGCTGGAGCTCTTCCATTTTCATTAAATGCTTTAAATATTTACTGAAGAAAAAAGGCTCCTCACAGTGAAAGACATTTGCCTGGGATCTATAAGAACTCAACTTTGGGTTCCCTAACTACCTTTTTCATATGAGGTTTCTGTATAATCTTCTCAGATACGAAGCATTAGCTGAGACTGCTCAAACTACAGAGCATCTGGGGGAAAAGATTTCCAACAATACCTGTTCTTGGAGTAGTTCCAGTCCATGCCAAATTAATAACCCGATTTAAAGAAAATTATCATTCTGCAGCATTTTAGTGAGAAAACTCACTAGGAGGTTGCAGTACCTGTATTCTAGAACCTACTTAATTGCAATTTTAATTATATTTATACAAAATAGAACCAGTAGAACACCAAGTACTGAGAGTAATGGATGCCATAATAGTCAATATAATAGAAATTAAGACACTTTCTTGATTAACAAGAGAAATAGGTTTGAATCAGCAAAGGTGTTTGTATTTTGATCTCTCCTGCTCTCCAGATATTTTCTAATCATTGGGCTAATGGGAAAATGGCAGCAAAGTAACTTCCTTTTTCTCTTCTGGCCCTGTGTCCCACACTAAAAAGGGCTTTGGGTTCCCGCAACACCACACCACTCAGTCCTGAAACTACCTGATTCTTTTCTGTATCTCAGTTAAAAATTCACACCTTGCAGAAAAAAATAGGTCTGATGCTGAGCTATCTCAGAGTCAAGAAATTCAGTATAAATCTAGTTTCAGGCCATTTAGAGTTCGAATACATAAGCAAGTCAAGTTTCAGGCTCTCAAGTCTTAGTCGGACTACAAAAATTATTTGGTTTTGCATTATCTGTTTAGTAGTTAAAAACTAATATAGCCAATATGATACCATTGTTGTGGTAATCAAAACAACATACAGACGTCAACAGGCCTCGAGATCACCTTTGTCCGTTATAACACTATTTGTATTGTCTACAGCAAAATTTTACAATGCAATTATTATCTGAATTTATCTGCCTTGTTGATAATCCCTTTCTCCTTCCTCCACCAGTCCAGCTTTTTCTCATATAGATGTGTATTTAGGCTTCAGAGTTATAGCCTTACAGAGTACAACTGGAGCATACTGGCTGTCTCCCCTAGAAAAAATCTCTACTTTGATGGACTTGTCATAGACTCTACAAAGCTTTTATTAAACAGGACTTATGATGCATTTGTCATGTCAGGTTCCAGGGTTTCCAAGTTTCACTCTAGTTTATGCAATAGTTAGTGTTTTCTTAAAGAAACACGTCATGAAGTCTTGGGATAATGTGAGAATCCTCATTCCTTTTGTTTCTCTCTAATTTTGCATCCCACTTTATTATACAGAACAAACACATCAAAACTCAACACCAACTTTTCCAAATGAGATGATAAATACATTTAAATTAAAGGTTTATGTTTAAATCAAGATTCTTAATGAAATCTTGATGGTTTTGTACTGAGTTTTATTTCCTTATTCTGTTTACACTTGCAGAACTTCAGCATTTTACTAAGTAGGTATTTGCTTTGTCGTACTAAATTGTCAACTGTGTGGGGTAATGAAAATTTTTTTTTATTATTATCAAAGTTACTGATGTAAGTAAGTTGGATACAGGTCTTCATACCGTAGATGGAAAGAAGACCTTTTTTAATTTTTGGTTTTGAAAAAAATACTGACAGTCACATAACAGCACCACTGTTCATTATGTTTGTCAGATGTCAGAGATAAACTAAATCTTCGGGGAAAAAAAAAATCAAGAAAATGAAGATACCTAAATTCTTTAGGCTGGCAGATGCTGTCAGAGCACTGCAGGAATTAACTGCAGGAATTAACTGCAGTCCTTCCAAATAGAGCAGTGGATGAAATACAAAATAAGATGGCACTGGGCAGAGAAATTAAAAAGAGGGAAATTGTCCACACAGTGTGTAGGAAGCTCAGAGAAGCTGAAGATTCAAAATCAGTTCCAGTGAAGAAAAATGGTCATACAAAGTGACACAATTATTTCAGAAATACAAAAGAGACGTAGTGTCTTTGTTTAGTATAAATTGGCATTTTAGATCTCTGTTTAATATTTTGCATCATGTTTGTAATGAAATGTAGTCACTTGACCTTGAGCAGTTAACAGATGGACTAATTATAGATTGAATTATTTGTGTTATAATTGATAACCAGGTCAGAATGTCAAAATGAGGTTAGCTATTAACTTAATTTTGCAAACAATCATCACTGCAAGCCAAAGTAAACTGGATTTCCCCAATGAGCTAGAAAAAAATAAAATTATGACAGCTGAATTTCATGTGATTTAAAACTTGGGAGGAGGAGGTGGGAAATCAGACATCTACTATCATATGAAAGACCTTCAAGAAAAAACAGAAAAAAAGAAAAAATCCCCAACCCCAAACGCATCTGAAATAAATGTAGGAAAGCACAGTTCAACACAATAAACATAGCAAACATTTTATCAGGGAACACCATACTTGACAAAAATTGCATGGTAACACCCAAGCAAATGTATTCATAAGTATGTATCTGAATGGAAAAAAAAGAAACAAGCAAATGTTGGATCTCAATAAAATGTACAAAGCAAATATCTGCAAAGCCATGGATTATCACAGTGTCAGACAACACTTCTCAGAAGAGATACCAAAGCTGAATGCTTATCTCAGTATAAACAGTGACAATTTAATATGAAAATAATAAATAAATTATGTTTAATTGTATGCATAAAATTGCATTTGGCAAAGCTTGTGTGAGAAGAATAATCAATGATGAGTAGGGTTTGAAATAAAGGAACAATTCTCAGCATACATGGGTTAAAAAACAGTATGTAAATGCAGTGAGGTATTCAACTTGTTTATAAAACATGGTTCAAGGGTTACTTTTAATTAAATGCAATAATGTATTTCCAAGACAATGCTTCCAAAGGATATAAAACATCAAGGGTGTGCATATTGGTGCAGGCCCCAGTATGACAGCATAAATGTACTGGCTTCATTAAGAAAAAAAAAAAAAAACAAACCAAAACTTGACCAGATGGCGAAAGAAGATGTTGCTAAATGGTTTCAGACACCACATGCTTAAGTTAATGGTATGGTCACAGTAATAAAAGAAAATATGTTAAAGGTGAATGTTGGTACTAAAATCATTGATAGGGTCATCAAAGTATTGTTATCTATGAGAATAATTAGGAAGCACTTTTTAAACAAATACATTCAAGGCAATTTTCTCTCTTAAAGCAAGTCCTAACAGAGTCACTTTGATAAAAAGAATTAATGCTCAGCATTTTTAACTTACTTTTAACTTACTTTCATTTACTTTGACTTCTCCTTATGCCTGTTTCAGTATCAGAAATGTCCAGATTCCTGGCTAGAATGTAAAGAAGTGAACACCTTTTCCAAATGACTTCTCATTTGGAAAAAAAAAAAAGGAAGGAAGAAAGAAAGACCGACATAATGAGAAACTGAAACAATTCTGAAATGTGCCCAAGAAAATAACTTTGTAGATTGAATAGGCTTAGATGTCAGATTAAGTTTAATGCAGTTATTTATGTAAGACAATAATTTGGCGTGAAAGAAGTTTACCAACCATACCCATAAAAACTGCAGTCAGCTGTATAGATGGAAAGTTACCAAAATAAAACCAGCTGTCCAAGGAAGCATCTCTAGCTTGTCACAATTAAACAGTTTCTCAGAAAGGTATCCGGAGGATGATGTGATTATTTAACTTCTGAAATTTATTTTCTTGGCAAAAGAGCCATCATGGAAAAAATCTACTATTTTTAGAAAGTAGTTTGAAATATAGATATATAATATAGAGCTAATTTTTTCCTTATTTTTACATTGGCTTTCAGTCCAGTTGTTGAGCAGATTCAGGAAATGCAAAAAGATCTTTCTTTTTGGCTTTCCATTGCATATTACCACTCACACACACCCCCCATGCACACATACCCCTTATTAGCAGTTACAAGATTGCCATGTTACTTGGAACCCAACTTCATGTTTATGCTATGTCCTGCCTTTGTAATCCTCTCCTATAGCCAGTGTGAAAGCTCAAGAAACTAAGGATAATGCTAACAACTGATAGTATATTCTAAAATTGGATGGTAGGTGCAAAAGGACAGCTCTTTTTCTTCCAAGAAAAGGTTATCTGCTCAGCAGGATGCTGGGATCCATTGGCAGAAACAAATGTTCTGCAGTTTGTACTCTGACTTCTTGTATCTAACCTCTGGCTAAATTACTGAGAGGATTTTCCTTGTAAGTTTTGTCTTATGCATTTTGCACAAGAATTAAATCCCCACCATTTCGCATTGCATTCCACAATCTTTACAAGCGTTTGGTGTCTCCTAGGAGGCACCGAGCGTGTTGTGCGGTTCTTTTGCGGTGGGGTCGCAGCCACCGCTGAGAACGTACTGGGCACGGAGTGGCGGGAAAGAGAAAAGTACAGGCGGGCAGGACAGGGATTTGGGCAAAACAAAGAGTGACAGACTGCTGAGGGCAGCAAAACAGCCCCTGTGAGGAGTGATGAGATCCTTGCTGCATGTTGTATACATAAAAATATTGCTGCTGGCCAAGGCCGGGAGTCATAGGAAGAGCTGGAGCTGAGGGGAGACGGAGGGAGCAGCCAGTCCCCAGCTGGGCCAGCAGCACCGAGGACTGCCAGGCATGGCCGGGCTCGTCAGACAGCACATGGGTGGAGGCCCACAAGCCACTGAAAACTCCTACAGCTAGATTTTGCCAACACGTCTGACTGATCTGGAGCATGTTCCCAGCTCTGCTTCGCTTCAGTGCTGCTTTACGTGTAGGTACTAACCATGTTCAGGAACAGCTCTACTATCCTCTAAGGGCACTGTCAAAAAAACCTACAGAAAAAAGATGGGGTAACGGCGAGGATGTCCTCGCCCCTTCCCAGTTCTTTGTAGTTGCCATACTTCCCCACCGCAAGGTACAAACATTGCTCACATCATGCCAGTTCTCCTACTATTCATGCTTCCCAAGCAAGCGTGGAGATAAATCCTTTCTCACCTCTATGATCAATCCTTTCTCAACTCCATGCTGCCTTCTAGCCTCTGCCCTTCAACCCCCCACCTCAGCACTGATGGGGAGAAAGTAAAATTCCAACACTCATCCAGTAGAAGTAATTGCAAAACGTTCAGGGCAACCCTCTCCTCTCCATATCAAGCTTTTGCCCATCAAGAGGCCCAGCTACCCTCCTTTCAAATCTCCTTGGAAAAGTTTGAAATGCTTAAGTGGCAAACTAATGTTCAGCGTAAAGATCCAAAGGGGAGATATTACGCTCTCCGAGGGAGACTGCACGTTTCCCTTCCAACCCTGGCCTCAGTTGAAGTATTACAATAATGACAGATGAGCTCCTCCAATAAGAGGCTTTCCTTTCTTTGACTTCAGTGCACAATTTTCCATAGTTTTATGCAACATTTTAATCTCGTGTCTTTCAACTCTATATTCTCCTGCTATGTTGCTTATGAAAATGGCATTAATAGAAACAGAAAATCTGTTAAGCAGGGTAAGTGCTGTATTACATGTGAGAGCAAAACAAGCAGCCCCTGGCACTGAGCACCAAAAGGATTCCATTAAACAGAAGGAATACAGTCTTCCAACTGGCAGAGTATCATTTCGCTTTGTTGACAGTATATAGTATAATGATTATCTACAGCTGGGATGGGGAAGTATAAATCACGTTAAATTTTTAAAATATACTTAGCCATGCTGACCACAGGAATACACAACATTCATACATCGATTATGGCTATGGGATTTTATTTTGTTTTTTCCTAAGCAACAGTTATTTATAGGAACTAAGTGCAACTCCCACATCTTCATTAGCAACTGCTTCAGACCATCCAAACTACAGAAAGTGATGAGAAATTTGAATAAACACACTTGGCTGGCAGTCTTTTCGCAGAAAAATCTATCTTTAATTTAAATAAATCTTTAACATTCACCTCTTTTGCAATATAACAATCTACTTTTCACTTTGATTAAAAAGTCATTTTTAGTTTCACTAGATTAACATTGCTAAAGAGATATTGTCTAAGAATACTGAATAATAAGAATATCTGAACAAGGAAGAAAACTCCCTTATAAAGTTGTTAGCTACAGATTAGTTTCTTTGTGCAAGTGACAGAGACTTACAGGATATTGATAATGACTAGGCAAGTAGTCTATAGGAACCTTGCACATTTATCTTTCACCAACCACCGTCTTATCTTTTATATATTAAAAAGAAACTCAGAAACACTGTGGACAGCTTGCTGACATGAAAATTTCTCGGTGTTTTCTTCACCCTCCTTTTTCTTTACCCATTAATATAACCCAAATGTATTAGTCAGCAACCTTGGTAACACAGGACATTGTCTTCACACAGAACTTAGGGCATGGGATTCCAAACCTAAAAGATCCATTCACAGAAGAAATAACACTCATCATTAGGTACATTTAAAATCAGCTTTGACAGAACAGTAATAGAAAAAGTATGGACATGCATTAGCAAAAGACTTCTTTTTTTCCTATTTTTAAGTTCTGTTTTCATCACTTAGCTTGTTTTTCATATATAAAAATAATAAATATGTAGGCAAATATTAACCTTTCTTAAAAACATCCCAGTAAAAAGAATTCAATATCCCGTACAAAGACACCATGTATGTTTAGAAAGCGATCAGTATGTTTTCAGAAAGGAATGGTACAACTTCCCCTTGCCTATATTGTAAAAATCCAGACACTTTTGTTGAAGATCATATATGTTTAAAAAGCAACGTAAGCAGAATGGTAGCGTGTGGTAAAAGTCATCTTTCTTGCCCATAAGGCAAACAATAGGATTGATTAATATCAAGGCGGGTGGGGAGGAACGTTAAGAAAGAGAGGGTTGCCAAGAAACTGTCACTATGAAAGCTGGGCAGAAAACAAGTTCTACTCTGTGAAAAAATCTAAAGTTTTGGAAATCTAATTTTCCTCCACATCAAGATGAACCATCTACTCCTAAACTGGAGACCCCATTGGTTCGGGCACAACCCTAATCGTCAGCCTACTGATACTGGCAGTACTGAGGCTGTCTCTCAATCTCTCCTGTTGGAATATTAGATAGATTAAATATTCATTGAGATTGGGAAACTACAGACCAGCGCTAAGAGCCTACAGTCGGGGAGAACAAGGACTTTCTCTCATTCAAGAAAAGCACCCTGACTACCAAGAGAGTAAGCATGACCTAGCTTCTTATGAACTTGCTTATAGGCTAGTTTCTGTATCTTTGGGCCATGGAATAAAGTTGGGGGGGGTGTTTATTCTGCTTTTTTTTCAAACCAGCCCATCAGTTGATAAGTTTCTGTCACAGGTGAGGGTTTCTCACCAGCACGTACCACAAGCTATTGTGAATGTCTCCTGCTGCAGATTTCTCTTTCATTTGATTTGCGGGAACCAGTCCAAAGAAAGTTTCTGTTTAAAAGGAATTATTTCTATGAAAAGTTTTGATGGGTCAGCATTTTCCAGTAAAAAAAACCCAAACATTTCCTCGGAAAATTCCTAAGCAGCTCTAGTCATCACTTTTCAGAGTGGTCACGTGTCCATAAAATGGAAATTGCAATGTACACGGAAAAGGAGTTCAGAAAACTGTAGTAGCATAGTGTCTGTATCTCCGTGTCACCTGCTAAGAATGCCCATGAAAACAAAATCATCATTGAGTAGACTGAGCCCAGAAGCTCTGGTGAGATGTTCAGCATCCGACAGAACCACACTCTTACTCTAGGGGAAAAATGACAGGTTTTACTGCATGCGATGCTGCCAGTCTTGTTTTGGATTGCCCACTCAGATGACAAAATATTCCAATTTGAAATCCTATTTAAAAATACTTATTTTTTTAACTCAAAAATATAGTTATGTCTTGGAAGGTATTAACACCACTTGCCATACGTGTTGCCTGATGCCCTCAGACCTTGCCCCAGGACCCAGATGCTGCGTGTGCCTGCCCTTGCTCTGCCCGCTCCTGGCAGATCCTTTCCCTGAATTGTGGCTGTCTTTTGTTTCTGTCTGTGCAAAGGTCTGACCCTAACAATGTTGGCGGAAGGAAGGAAGGAAAGGTTTGTAGAAACCTTTGCAAACTTTTTTTTCCTTAAACGTCTCCCCAGAGGGCCAGCAGAAACACAGAGCTAGCTCTTCAGATATCCAGTCCAAGGGGGACACTTCAGGAAAGAAATTCAGCTAAAGAGCTTCCAGCACTTGATTACTTATTGTTTGTTCCTTCCCCCCATCCCCGCTCCCGCCTCCTGGATTTCATCGGGAACGTCTAATGAAATTACAAGTATTTCAGTCTGGAAATAGCATGTTCATGCTGCTGAACTTCAGCAAGGATATTCCCTTTCAGCAACGCACTATCCTGTGTTCGGGGTGTTCCTTGTCATCTTCTGTCATTTAACATTTATCCTACCAGTTGGAAATGAAGGATACACGTTGGTGTCCTGATAACGGCCGGGAGCACCTATAGGCAACGATGAGATTTCCTCCTCCCGCTTTCAGTGTCCCCAGGGCTCCCCGTCCCGAGCGAGCCCCGGGTGCCCCTTCACCCGGGGAGGAGGTGGCGGGAAGCAGCGACCGCTCCGCAAACCGCCAAAACGTGCCGCGTCTCCCCGCAAAGCGCTGGCCGCGGGCACCCTGCGCAGGCAGAGCGCGCCTTGTCCCGGCCCGCCGCGCTGGCCCCGCACGCTCCGCACCGCACCTCTCCACACCGCACCGCTCCGCTCCGCGCCGCAGCCCTCCCCGCGCGCGGGAGGCGCTGGGCGGGCACCGGCGCACCTAAGCCCCCGCCCGGCCCCGGGCGCCGGGGCGAGGTGCCTGCCCCGCCGAGCAGGTGGGAGCCGACGGGCGCTGGAGGTGGCGGGGTCTCCCCGCCGGCCCCACCTGCGGGGGGGCTGCGCCCGGTGCACCGCCCCGAGCACCCACCCTCGCCACGGCGGAGCGAGGGAGAGGGAAAACGATGCAGCTGTGAGGTGGAGGGGGGTCACTAGCGAAGTGACAGAAAAACTAACCTGCCACAGGGATGGCGATGGGAAGCAGCAGCAGCTGATGGAGCAGCAAGGCTGGCAGGAGTTGGGTGGCCCACATGGTGCTGGTGGCCCCCCCGGCGGCTGGCGGGGAGGAGAAGAGGAGATGGCTCCTCGGAAGGACCCTGTGCACAGCCGGTCACTAGAGGAGGCAGAATGAGCCGAGCTGCTTTTTATTGCGATGATCTAAGTTTGTTGTGTGATTAACTGGAAAGATCTGGGTCCCAACTCCCTCTTACGGTAAGAAACTGTTTAACAACATCCCCTCTCTGCCTCCTCTCCTCCTCCCCTCTCAAGGAGCTGCCTCCCCTCCGCCCTGCAGCCCAGGGAGAGGGCTCCCACCGCCTCATTCCTCCCTCCATCCTTCCCTCCCTCCTTCCCCCCTGCCTCCCTCCTTCCATCCCTTAGGGGCTCTAGAGGACCAGCTGGGCCGGGCTGGGTCCCCCAGCTCTTGCCCCAGGGTCGGTGTCTGCTGTTGTGCAGCCCCCTGGAGCCTCCCCCCCAGCCCCTCCTGGCGCCACAGCCCCCTTTGCTCTCTCACTTGCAGCCAGTACAAACCTCTCCCTCCCTGCAGACATTTCCCTTCATAACCTCTCCCTTTCCCCACTTGCCCCTCGGCCCCATACGCAGGCAGCATGCTCGTCCATAGCTGTTCCAGCAGGACTCCCTCACCCCATGGCCAGGGACAAAGCAAGGCCAATTTCCCAGTAAGGAAACTCCTTTCCTCCAACCTGCCCATGGCTGCCCCTGGCCACCAGCCTGGTCTTCCCATCACCCTCCTTGGCCATCTGACAAATGCCACTTCCCCAAAATTGTGGCAACTCTGGGGAATCTAAAGGTCAAGTATCAGCTGGCTGGCGTCGCTCCATGGAGACAAGCCTCAGTCCGAAGCAAGACCTGACCTTCCTTCTGTCTGTCGCAGGCAAAGTGGTTGTAATTCTTCTATTGCACTTCATTTTAACCTCATGGAAGCAATGGCATTGATTTTTGTTTAAAGTCATGAGACCGGCCTTTGTGACATGCGAGTGTTCAAAAATAAACACTTCAGGAAAAGTTCTGCCTTAATTCAAACTGTTCCTTTCTCCCATGCACCCACCTACTGTCTATAGCACGAGTGTGTGACAACACAGGAAACCGTTTCCCTCCATTTTCCACAAATAAACCAGAGACCTGCATGTGGCTCCATGCCATGTGAGTCAGAAAACGGGTCTCCTTCTCCAGCCCAGACTCCTTTGCCCAGACTTACTACGCATACTGATGATAAACACCTTTGAGTGAAACAGCTTTTCTTAAAAATTAGTTGTTTCCCAAGCCACAAATGTTCGTTGTTAACTTTTATTCAGTTTTTTCCTATATTCCCAAAACATTTTTTTTTTTTCACCCAATTTATGTCCAGTGGCAAAACATACAATTTCCATTTGGGAATTACTGCCTTGGTAAATGAAAGAAAGGGGACAGAAAGAAGTTGAGAGAGAGTCTGTGAAGAAAATATTTTGAACATTTGGCGTTACAGGAAAAACACATTTATGTGAGAAAAAAAATACTTTGTGAAATCTGCAGAATGAAAATTATTTCTAGGGTTTTTGTTTTGCTGTCCTTGTTTTTCTCCCAAGAATAAAAGTTAATTTACAGGAGTTCCTTAGAGATGCACAACCTGAGAACAGAGAAAGTGTATTCCACTGGCCAATGACCTTGTGTGAAATCCTTGTCCACTGTAACCGGTAGAACATGGATATCTCACTTAGTTTCTGTTTTCTGTTTTTCTCCCTGTGCTTAAAGATAGACATAAATATAAACCATAAACAGCAAAAATAATCATAGCACCATGCTGAGCCCAAAATAGCCACATTCTGTTAGCCACATGTATTTGACTTGTTGTCCATGCATGTGATGAGTGACCTTTTTTTTGTATAAAGCACTAAATCATGCACCATTAAAGTCAAGCAGATTTTTTGCCACTGACTTCCCTGAGGGGAGTATTTGGCCTGTAGTAGGATTTCTCCTGAATTTTAGGAAGATTTCTGCTGCATCTCTTGAGGACTAGGGTGCTCCCTAATGGAGAAAATATTTTGCTATATGGATTCCCATTATTAATACATAGTCCTGTGTATTATTCATGATGTATCTGCAGTTAACGCTTGAGAGCTCAAGTCATGGGCATAAGATTCTTTGGCTGTGTGTATTATGTTGGGCAGGTGCAACTCCTTAATACTGGTTGTCCATTTGTCCAATTTTGGGGACATGCTGGAGGACACTTCTACCTTTTACATAATCTCTATATATTTCCCTCAGTGGGAACTAAGGCTCACGGAGTGAAGGGCCAGGGGTAGGAGGGAGATTAGAAAGGGAGAGATCCTATAGCTGCTATATTCAGATGCTCTGTTTGTAGGCAGTCAAGACAAAGGTTGGCATCTGGATCTGGGAAATGAAAATGCTCTCTGGTCCTGCATCATCTACTTTGAAATGTAGCATGATCCTTTTTTCTGTGTCTTCTTGCCCCATGTATTTTACAACTGAAGCATAACATTTTAGTTCAGTTCAATCAAATTTTACCTTGAAATGAAAGTCAGTATGAAGGAAGGCTCCAAAAATTGCATTTCATCCTTAAGTTTTCAAAAAGAATTCCATGTTAAGTTTCAGTCTGCACATAGAGAAACTAAAGATCTAAATACGATAATCAAAAGACGTAGGTTTTATGCCAGAATATTCCATTATGTTTTCTGACCTTTTGAGGGCATGTTTTCTGACCTGTAAATCTCTTTCTCTTTTTCTGTTCTTGGGGCTTAGCTGAGAGTGGGGATTTTTGGTTTTCTTTTTTTTTCTTCTATTTTTTTTGGCAGCTTTGCAAACTTGCCCTGATAACCTGGCTTTCAAATCAGTGTAGCTGTATTAGGAAAGTAGCATAACATTTCTGTAGAAGATATCTAAAAAGAAAAGAGTTACTGCACACTTTACCAAAGATCTATTGGCTCTGGATTGCCTACATGAGTAAAAAAGTTTGAAAAACATTATTTTGGTTGGAAAAGTAAGCAGACATGACCAAATACATAGAAACTGCTATTTTTATATTCCCTTTTCTGACCATAACCACAGTTGGATTTGTTTTTCAGATGTAACTTGCTATTCAGAAATGCTAGATATTCACAGTTTTGGCAGGAATCTTCACACACACACACAGAGTAATACCAAGTCACAATTAGCTTTAAAGGAAAGCTTTTCTAAATGAACCAGCATCTGTCATATGAATCGCCTCTTGTGTTCAAAATAAACCTTTTCACTTTTTGATGTATCTGTTATAGGTATCACTTTGTTAAGGTCCTATTGGATAAGGCCAATAAAATAAGCAAGTGCATGTAGTATTTATTGTTCAACACTGAGCTGATTGATAAAAAAGTCTCACGCTGCCTGAGAAGTTTGAGCAATTGTGCTTCACATTTCAAGCAGAAGCAACTTATATTGTCTTTTTTTTAGAAACCGAGCTTGAGACTAGGAAGGGAAAAGATTGAGGTATGGACTGGGAGATTCGACACTGCTCGGAAAGGTAGAGTTTAAGCAGAGCTACAGCACATGCGAAATGTCAGTCCTCGCTGAGGCACCTCAGCCAGAGCCCCAGCTGGACACATGGCACCTTCCAGCTCAATTCCCGAGCCTTCTTCATGCAGAAAGAAAAAAAGGCAAATGGGGTGGGAAGGCTGAAAGGAAGAGGAGGAAGGGGTAACAAGATCCAAGCACAGGAATTAATGGTTAGTTGAAAGCAGAAGCTCAGAATCTCCCCTGAGTCCACCATTTTAGATTCAGCCAAAAGGATTTTGCATGTCATCATACTAAATGCTGCAGATCTGAACTGCTAGTTCCAGAGGGCAAATTAACCACACCAGTCAAGTGTTTAGAGACCCATGCAGTGAAGCAGGAGATTGTGGCACCTCGGATGAGGCTTCTTGTTGATTAGCCACCAGGGAAACCCAAGGATGAAGACAAGAGCCACACCTCCCTCTGCAATGTAGGCACTAACCTACAGTCCTGAGGTAGTCAGTCACTCTGCAAACACAGCATTCACAGGTAAAATTCCATGTGTATTT
Organism: Gavia stellata; assembly: GCF_030936135.1. Classification (NCBI taxonomy): domain Eukaryota; kingdom Metazoa; phylum Chordata; class Aves; order Gaviiformes; family Gaviidae; genus Gavia; species Gavia stellata. The sequence continues at coordinate 11,761,151 of NC_082597.1, read as the reverse complement.
AATAACCTAAACTGTTTATCTTTAAAAAGCTTCTTATTCCTTCAGCCCATGTCAGAACTTAAAAATAAAAATTAGTCAGGGGCTATTACCTGGCTTTGTAGGCACAAAGCATGGCATGATTTGGCTTGAAACTAAGTTGCACTTTACCCCAAAACAGACATGTGCAAGCAGCTTCAGATTTTGACTGAGCACTTTCATGGCACAAACATGCAAAATAATGCAGGGCACATGCAAAATACTAAACAGTTTAGATTATCATTTCATACACAGATGCATGCTCCTGGGGAATGAAAAGTATGGTTTTGAAGTTGCTGAGGTTTAAAAGGAACACGAGCTCCAAAGTGACTTGGTTGTGCTTGGTTTCACCCATTATAATTCACATATATTCGCAATATTCAAACATATATAATTCACAACTTTCCCCACACCCAGTCTCCCAGGTGCTCAGGTCAAGTCAAGTAATCCAGCATTCATCCCTTCAGTCAATTAATAAAGTAAATCCTTTATGGTTTTCCTGTGTGAGACATATTGTAACTACTTTTTACATACACGTTATATGCTAAGAATAGTTAAGATGAATAACAAAACAATTTTTAAGTTCTAGTATGAAAGCCATTTAAGCCATTTATAGCATGTTGCCCAATAGCACCTGATCATAATACAGCCCTTCAAGATCAGTTTGGAAATTCCTATTTCCAATATTTTGGGAAAAAATAATAAAGGAAAAATCCAAGAATCTATATACAGCACTTTGCTATTAGTAGGAAATATCTGATCAAATTTTATCTGATCAAATTTTATCTGATCAAAATTTAGGCATTTCCACATCTAAATGCTTTATGTACAAGGAGATAAATTTTGAAAACAAATGTGCATGCAAAATGGGAATTTTCATAAAAATTCCCAGTAATATCCATTTGAAGTTTTTGGGAATGTGCTGCATTGTGGCTATATGCTTTTAGGAATGCAAAATAATCCCTCACTCTACTCAGAAGAATTGTTCCTTGTACATACTCAGAGTTTAGGTATATTGACTGAGATGTTAAACTTTTTTGTTTAAATTTGTTTGTTTCCTCTTCTATTAGTCTCTGCAGTGCCAATAAAGTCTGGAAAGGATAAACGTCATTGGTAGTACTGTTAAATAGGTTCTAATGTACTAGGCCTGTATTACTCAGGGCCTAATTTGATCGGCAAAACCTTTACAATAGATCTTTTTTGTGCAAGAATGTAAGAAAAAATGAACCTCTCTCTGACCTTAGTCAAAAAAAAATCAAGTTGTGGTACTGGCCATTGGAAAAACAAACAGAAGCTGAGTACATTTGATATCAAGCAACAGCCCTAGAAGCCCTTAATTTACATGCCGTAGTTACTGAGTTACTTCTCTCTATATACTATCTAACCATTCAAATATGCATCCGTTTGTGCTTTTCCATAAGTGTTTCATTTTTAGCAAATAAAGAAGTAGTTTTTCGTGCTTATTAGAAGATAAGTTCTCTAGGACAAAGTAGTCTGAAAACGAAAGGTTTCACCAAATTAATCTGTGGTTATTGTCCAGTCTTCAGATCTCCCTTTTTCCAGCTGTTGTTCTTTTTTGATTCAGAAAGCCTTAATTCCTTTGCATATTTAGGGAAAGTACAAAGCTTAATAATGATCAAGGAAATCTACATTTGTATATGTATTTTTAAGTGCATTTCATATTTTTTATTGTTGAAAAGCTTGAACATATCAGCCCAAAATATTCAGTCACTAAGGAAATCACATTGATTTTAAAATCACCTGCTTTTAAAGCAGTTTCATTATTTCAGTGCCTAATCTAATATGTGTATATATGTGATTTTGACAATACAGTAATGCTTACTCTGAAACTTTTATATGTACAAATAATTCACTCTTCCCTCTGCATTTTTTAAGTCAGTGAAAAGCAAGACTGTACTTAAGTAAAACCACTGAGCAGACCTGGCTGAATACTTTTTCATCTAACTGGCTAAACCATAAAACTGAGGGTAGTTTTTCTAAGATCTTTTTATGTGTTAAACCCTGAACTGGAAAACAATTTTTGGATTTCCTAGACCATTTTTTATTTTCTGTTATTGCTCTTATTGTAAAAATAAAATAAACTTTTGAAGGATTTCAAATCAGGACATCATTTTTACTTATAAATTAAAAAAAAATAGTGTACAAAAAAATTACAAACAAACAAATAAACAAAGAAAAAGGATTTCCAGGGAAATTTTGACAAAAACAACTCAGAGATGTTAACGGAAGTCTATGCATTGTTTTGTTCAACTTAAATGTGTGCTTTTAAGTTGGGAAAAGTTTAAAACAGGTTCTCTGTAGTATTTATTTTACCTCTAGTGGAGGTAAAATGGTTGGCAGACAGCAGAGGGTCCTTATTTTCCAATATGATAATTCTATAAAAGAAACACCATTGAGAGATATGCTGAGAAGACACTAACAAAACTCATACTGAAAGACCAGTTCCAAAAAATGAACAGAGGTTTAAAAAAATGAGGTATTGCTATAAAATACTATTAATATCTCTCAGACTGGTAGACATTTTAAAATGTATTTTCAATATGTTTAGAGTAACAAAGACCAAAATTAAGCTGGACTTTGACTGTGGATTATACGTTATGGAATAACTTCAGCAATTCGAAAATCCAGAGACAAAAGCATTAGCCCTTTGAATTCCAGAGAATGAAGACTTCCAGAACTTGCTTGTCAAGAGTAAATTCTCTAGGATTTCATATCAAAGAGGACAATTTCTACTTAGGGTGCTGTTAAAGATTTTAGAAAGAAACCTAAAGGGGGATTCATCAGTTTCCTAGCAATCTCTCAGACATGAGGACATATTAATAGCAGCTCAGAGAAAACACAAACAACAAAAAAGAACTTACAATTCATGGCCATAAAGCACTGATCTCTCCTGGTTTAAGGTTTGTAACCCCGGAGACAGAAAGCTTGCCAAGACATCAGAAAAGATGTTATCAGAGGAGGAATCTCAGCTTGAATTCTTTTCAAGAACAAGCTTTGGGTACTTTATTTGAATCAAAGTCTTCTTGTTTGGGATATGAGCTTTGTCATGCAGCTACTGGAAAATAGTCAAGTAGGGAAAAGAGACATGTGGCTGCAGAATCAGGACAGGAACCCTCAGAGGAAGACTAGGGCAAACTGTTAAATTTCTTAGCTGTTTCCATTTTTTTATATACTAAAGAGAAACCTTTTTCAGTACAGTTTTGTCCCTTAAAGATCTTGCCACAGGTATTGCAATGCTGGTACTGAAATGACACTGATAACAGTGTGATTGCTCTACATTTGCTATACCAATAAAACATATACACTTTTTCTCTTCTACTATTACTATTCCATACCTCAACGCTATGGTGTCTATTTTTATGAAGAACCCAGTCCCCACTTTTCATAGAGATTAATTGTTGCCAAGGGTTTTTTTTACAGATGAAATTTGAGCATGGATGATTAGGCTTCACTGCACATTAAACAGTGACAGAGTATATTCTTGCCTTAGCATATTCTTCTGCTGAGGATTTTGCTACCAACTTCTACAGCAAAAATACAATTGAAGCAGAATTTAGTTGTCTGTAGTCTGAAGTTACAATTCTAAAGCTGTCTGCTTGTTCTTGTGCATCAGATTTGCTCAACTTTCCAAAGTTTTGATGCCATTCTTAACATTCAAAACGAAACTTATCAATTAAGGACTAAGTTTTTCAATTTGGAACGCTACCGCTAAGCAAGCTGGTATGACGGCCTATTTCAATATGTTTTAATAAGATTTTTAAATAAAATTATCTTCTTAATAAAATCAGATTGATATGAATAGACATAAAGTAACAAATGCATTTAAAATAATGGCATAGAAAAAACTTCATGGAAAAGTTTTTTTTTTTCTGCTGAATAGCAGTTGTGGTCTGTCCTAAACTGAAACACATTATTTCTGACTTTGTATTATTACAGCAAGTTTTTTTGAAGTCTTTCTTAAAATAGCAATATACAGATTAATATTCATTGTATATTTAACTCCCCATATCAGTAACACTGGTTTTTAATTTAATAATCTACAGATTGGGTTGAAGGACAAGTCCACATAGACAAGAAATTTTATCTGACAGTAATCAATGAAGGTTCTCTAGGGAAAAGTATAAAAACAGAACAAGTTTGCAGTGATACTTTCTTAGAATGTTTTCCAACCTGCCAACATTTGATGGTCATCCAATTTTTGATGCTATGAAATCATTATTTTCACTGTGATTTATGATTTTTTTTCTCTTTATGCAGCCTACCAAGATTCCGATGTAAACAGCCAAACAAAAAGAAGAGAGAAATCAGCTGGACAAGGAGTTTTCAAATATACAATTTTTTGAGTTGCTTTTTACTGCTGGTACAAGATGTTTCACATATAAAACCCTGAAAAAGAATACCTTTTTCATATACTATGGGACAATAAATGTTCAGTGTACAATTTTATTACTTTTCCTTAAGAAGAAGAAAAAACCCAACAAAACAAACCAATACCCAAGAACGTCTCTGTCCTTTACTTGATTTTCATTTAAACACTTGAATAAACAATTTTTAATATGAAAATAAAACTGTCAATTCCGAAAATACGTAGATATACATGCCACATGTCTGATTAGTTATTTTTTACCATTCTGATCTATTTCTTCATTTATTCCCAGTAGATAAAACAATGTGGTTTCAATTCACATATTAAAGAGCAATGGCAACAAACTGTCTTTATTTTTGCCTGAGATTATTTTATGCACATGTCCTTCAGTTATGGAAGCACTTCAAATAAACCACTGAGAATGTGTATTGAGCACCCACAGGAAATAGAGGGCTATGTCACTCAGCTTGAGAGGAACAACAGTTAAACTACTTTTCTTATAGTTTCTCTAGGAAAAATAATAATCTGGTATTTGTTTCCCAAGATTAAAATAGGAAGCACGCTATCTACAAGTAATCTGTATTTTATGACAAGGTTGTCTGATATTGTCCCATTGAAAGGACTGGTATAGAAAGCTGCCTCTATCTGGAAATAATCTTCCAAATTTTAACAGGAGGCATAATTAACCAGAATTTTGAATGCTGTAGATCACATTTTAAAAAACCTTTGGGCATTAATTACTCTGGTAAACCACTTATACGCCTCATTGCCAGTAGCTGACAGCATGTAAGGAATTTAATCTTTTCTTTCCTTTTCTTTCTTTTTCTTTCTTTCTCTCTCTCTTTCGCTTTCTTTCTCTTTCTTTGACTTTCTTTCTCTTTCTCATTCTTTCTCTTTTTCTCTTTTTCTCCCTTCCTCTTTTTATTTCTCTCTTTCTCTCTCTCCATTTCTCTCTTTTTCTCCTTTTCTCTCTCTCTCCCTCTATCAGCCTCTCCCTTTAACTTTCTCTCTGCCTTTCTTTTCTTCCTTCTTTTTCTCTTTCTCTGTCTTTTTCTGTCTTCTAAAAATTTTATTAAAACCCCACACAATTACAGAAGTCTTCCTGTCTATTGTCAATTAAATGTCAATTAAAAAATGCAGTTATATGGGCTAAGATTTATTAATTAATTTTTGGCCTATGAAACAAACACTAGAAGAAAAGTTTACGAAGTATCATGAATCTGGGGGCAATATTTAGCAACTACAACTCCAGCTAGTAGGCATTTTAGGTGGCATACTGAGATATGCTAAACACCATCCTGTTAATTGTGGTCTGTCCTGACTTTGCAGACACCAGTGTGACTGATGAAATATGAAGTTACAATAGAACCAGAGAAAATACTTCTTAAAAGTGCAATAGATTTTCAAAGAAATCTTTTAAGGAGGTAAAGGAATAATAATAGCTTGAAATGTTCTATCACTTAAATCAGTGTACCCATCCAGTATAAAGTACTGACACAATAAACAGCAGCCTATTAAATCTTTATTTCCAAGGCTCTCCTGTTACATGGAAGTTAAAAAGATGGAGGTTAACAGCAGAGACCAGCTTTTATACTGATCACAAAGATCACATCTGAAGGTCTTACAGTTGGGAGCAGGCATTACAGAGGGACACATCAGGAATTTGCCCCCCGGGTCTGCGATATTATATAAGCTTTGTAGCACTCTGTGGGCCAAAACCCAGGAACTGTTGTAACGATTGCTGTAACTCCAAAGTTTTCTAAATTTTTCTTACAGTTATTCTCTCTTTTACGTAGAAGCTTAGCTTCAGAAAAGCATGTAAAAGTCTACTTGACATCCTAATTCTCATGAATGGTCATTCCATTATGGTTTAGAGAAGGTATAACACAAGTGGAGATTAGGTTTGCCCTAAACTTTAATCTTCATCATCAATAATATAAACTAGTTGTCGTTCTGTGTGACAGCTTTAAAGAGGTAATAAAACATGCTCACAAATTTAAATTCTTGGTTATGTCCCATTTATATCTATGGGACTACTCATGTTTTTAGGCACGTATTCAAAAGAACTTTCTTGGGTTTAGGCATATGAAAATGGAGAAAGTACTTCAAAGGACTTGGACTCCAAAATAACTTACAAACTATTGATCAGAAACTCATAGAGTGAAGTGGAAAACTCACTTAATTTTATTCTGAGCCAAAACACAACAAAATTTATTAAACACAAATCTCAGTCTTGTAAAATCAAGTCTGAATGAACAGCTAGCTTTTGTGATGTAATTCAAAGAAGACAACGTCAGGACGGAAAAATACACATTCAAACTGAGAATCATAGGTCATCTGGCCAGCAAAAATTCCAGTGAAGTAGCAACCATGGCGCAATGATTATTCAATCAAACATGCCATAACTGCAACAGGAAGGAAGAGCATTTTTCAGCAGTGCATCACACTGTTTCAGCCAAAACTGATCACATACTTGATGAACGAGGCAATGACACAACCTTCTTTGTAGGTAAAATCTCTGCAGACAAGAAAGCTGTGCAACAGCAACTGCAGCGAAGGGACAAAGCAGTTTGTTTATTCTTTTTTTTTAACTAGGTTATAGAGCATAAATATTCTATTTTAAATAAAAGAGTCACTGTATCATATCCAAATTTAATAAGTCAGAGAGAACAAAGTATGGTTACAATAGGTTGTAGAAAGTGTTCCACTTAGCATGTCTAAATAATAAATGCAGATGTACCATCTGTGTTTGGAATGGAAGGTTGCCTACCCACAAATCCATTTTAAAAGGCATTTTTATGTACACACCAGGAACCAAAAGTGAAAATAAGGAACATAAGAAAACTTCTAGATGTATTCTGGAGTCCAGGAGCTCTGTAAAAATATGACAAGAAGGGATGCAAATCATTGACACCTAAGGGTCTATCATAAATAGGTGGGAAAACATATTTGTGCTTGAGTCACACTGTATTTCTGCCATGTCGTACCCTGCATTTCATACTTATTTCTGTCTTGTAGTCCTCCAGCCTTACCAAAGGAAGGCCAACTTCCTGAGTGCACATGCCGCCTCCTGAGAATACGCCTGTTTGTCCCTGTGCTGCCTTCAGCTACCTGCCACGTCCCACAGCAACCAGTTGGGCTGGAGGCAGCGGGTTCAGTGGTGAACTCTGAAAAGCACACACTTCATTTTACCATGTAACATGGTATTCACATATAGGCTGGTCCCAAACAAACTTAATAAAATATATAATGACTCCACAGTAGAGGCTTTTTTCCTAATGGAAATGTTCATGTGGATCTCTCACTTCTACTTAGCTATTAATTTTGGGTGGTATTCATTTCATCTAATGCTAGATATCTATGTTTTTGGCAATTATGTCTGAGGTAATCACTTAGCTTTCATTGTAGCCTGGTTAGAAATAAATAGGCATTTTGGGGCACAATTAATCTGACTGGATAAGAATAAACCTCCAGGTTGCCCTCAAAGTATTCTGGAAGCATTTACTTCCTTTTGGTCAGATGCCTACCTTCCTGAGTTTCTTCAACATAACTCTTTTTAGATGAAATTTGCTCATTGATTTTGATTGCAAGAAGATAATGAAATTAACAGATGAGGAGAATAGGAAAAAAAATGCTAAGAATGAAGGAAATACATCCAACAAGGCAAAAAGTAGGTAAAGGTCAGAAATTATGTTGTTCTAGTGCACCAGAAGTGTTCTAATGAATTAGAAAACCATCCTGAAAACAGTGGACTCACATGAAACTGCCATGTTCACATGTTTATGAAGTAATACAGAATTTGTAGAAAATTTACTGAAGACTTCAGATTTTGGTTTGAAAGACAGATAACGCAGTGGGTCAGTAGAGCACTCAGGCTTGAGTCCAGTTGTGTTGGATTTGAGCTAATTACACTTTCTGAGATTAAGTTAGGGCTGTTAGGCATAACACCATGCTAGCATGCATATTTTTCTTCAGGAGCCAAAGGCAGTAACTCTGAATTGTCCTACTTTATAATGTGAATGTACCAACATGATCAAAGGTATCTGAGGGAATATTTGCAATTTGGAATATGATGCAACTTTTAAAATTTGTTTAAGTAGCTCAGGCGTCCAGCTCTGGGTTATAGATTCCTTTTAGGGGACTAGTTTCCTAGTTTTAAAAACGCCTACAGTCCTTGCCTTCTACATTCTTTGTTGAATTTATCACAACTGATGACAACAGAGATCAATGGAGTTCCAAAAAGAGAATGATAAAATCTATTAGGAGATTTGAAACATTTATATGATTGAGAGTGTTATTTTGAATGCATTAAACTTCCAGTATATGATCAATAAAGAAATTAACTCTATTGCTAATATACATAGTGTATACAGAAGTTACATCAAACTACTTACAGAATCCTGAACATTAATTAAACCTGACTGAGAATTTGTGGGTCAGATATTTTAAAATCAGAATGCAATCAAAACCAAAACTGAAGAAAGGGTACATTCTACAAGCCTCTTTATTCTATTTTTAAGGAACTCTGAAATTACAAAACAATCTGAACTTTTTGACAGATATCAGAATTTAAAATGACATTTTCCAGTTTGAAGAAGTTTCTAGATATCTTAAATTACAATCAGAATTAATGTGTAACAGAAAGAACGATAAAATAGAATAGAATTAAAATAGAATGAACCATTTTAATTGCTGCAATTCAATACATTTTTAATAATAGTTCCCCAAAATATCAGATTTTGACATTTCATCAAAGAGAGGAGAAACCTAGAATAGTAAAAAAGAACCACAACCAATTCTTACGATAATAAAAAGTAATTTCCTGTATGGTTCTGATTAGATAAGTCATGAGTCAAGAACTCAAGAGGTCAATTAAATGAGTGTTCTGATCATGAGGACAGCACACCAAAGTTATAAAGGAATCCACAATTATACTTTAACTAATTTTTATGTATTTATTATCTCTCTGATGTTCTGTGATTTGTGTTATTAGTGTAGGAATCCATATGGGAACATGTGAACTTAATATGTAAATCTGGATATGCATTATGTCCATGAATAAATTTCTTAATCTCACTCGCTTTAGTTACTGGTTGCAACAATTCTTACCCATAATATCCAGAAGGTGTTGTGAGGCTCTGTTCATTCATTAAAAACATGAAATCTGCTGTGACAGCTTTACATGAGTAGTGTTAGAAGTCTATAACTAAAAAAAAAAATTACACGCTCATAGGATTATAAACCATACAGGAAAGGGTATTTCTTCTTTATATGCATAATCCTGTTTAATAGACTTTAACCATAATTAGGTAAATTGGGAATTTCCTTTTCAAGATTTTAAAGTATTACTACTATTAATGTTTCTTGCACTAATAATATAACTGGCAGTCATCATCGTCATTTATTCTTTAATTAAATTACTGATTTTATTGATAATAATCAAATAGAAGACGCAAGACACACAGCGTTTCTTACTTCATTGGAGCCAAAATTTCACCCAGAATATTTTATTTGGCTTTTTTTGTTAAGATTAAAAAATATTTCTCCCTCACTTTTCCACTGCCTTTCATTTTCCTCAGATTACTTTATTAAGTTTTGGGTTTAAAGCTTTTTGTTTTGGTTTCATTTAAGGTTTTTTTTTTTTTCTGCAGAAGAAAAACCTTCTGGGAAAAAAGAAAAAAAAAAGCAAAAGAAAACTGGGATTCAAAATAAACACTTCTCAGCTGAACCACCCTCAGCAGACCAGCAAACTCCTCCCTTAAAAACATTCAGATATATGACTGTACATGAAAATCAGATGGGCATGAGGAAATTATTCCATTTGCCAAATGCAGTTTTGATCCATATGGCAAACAGCTGCTGTTCAGATGAGCAAATTTCTGAGAAGTTAATTTGTTAAATCCAAACAGAGGATTTTGCAGTCAAAGGTAAATACATCATAGCACCTTGCAGTTTTTATTTGCTATCGTCACCGCTGATAACGCATAGTCTCTTATGACATGCTGTTTCTTTCTTTGAGAGTAACCTACAAGGCAGGAGATAAAAAATACACAACATATAGGATCTGAGTGACTGCCGTTGCTGAAACATGCAGTAAATGGGAACACAATTCCTCGTAATTATAGCAAATTGCTACAGACATTTTCAGGAATGTGTGATAATCCAGGGTTTGCACAGAGGGCCATTCCACAAAGATTTTTTTTTGTTTTATAATGCAATCACTGCCACTCAGCGCTAACCTGTTTCTGCTTCAACGTATCTAGGGTAAAACCTGCTGATTGATTTTATTATGAACAGTTGCAAGGGCTATTAAAAATCCCACCTTTAACAACTTAGAGTATATATGTGAGGTGAGGTCCATGCTGTTTCACTGCCTGCCACTTTTTCTTTTGTTTGAAACCCTAAACTGCTTTCTGAGTCTATAGCGATGTTTGCAAATTTCCTGGAGAGCTCTTCCTTTCCATGGGAAAGGCATGTCATATTTCTTGCCATCCACAAAGTTGCCTCATGGAGGCCCTGTCCAGACATGTCCAGCAGTATGTTAATTTGTGGGACTTCCTGAGGCAGGAGCCTTTGAATTTCTACACTGAGACACTTTCCAGCCACATGTGAAACCATGAGTCCAAGCCAACGGGCTGCATGTCTTGTCTAGGGCTCTGCTCTTGAGTGTCCTCAACAACACAGGTTTATGCTATGCCTTACTTGTGTAACTTATATAAATATATATAGAGAGATATCCTTTGCAGAGATTGGATTCACATAGAAACAGTTAACTTTTGGTCAGCCCTGTATTAGTCAGGCAGTTGGACTAAATCATTGTAGGTCCCTTCCAACTGAAATTATTCTAGTCTAGTCTAGTCTAGTCTAGTCTAGTCTAGTCTATTCAGGAGGGTATAAATCTGGTCACTTCATTGCAGCATACAAAGCAACATTATTGGAAAACAGCAACTGGTCTGATTTGTATGTCTTTCTCATATTTTGTCTTGTTATAATATTAGTTTGATATACAATTTTTCTCACCAACTTAAGATTACTTACAGAATTCAGCTATTTTGTTATGAAATTCAATAATGCCACATTCTTTTATTTTCACAGGTGTGCTGGGAGTACCTGAAGTGGGGAAGTCACAGACTGGGTGAAAAAGAAATAAGATATTTACTGCCCAATGGTCTCTGGAATAAGACCTTAAAAACTAAAAGAGAGAGAAAGAAGGAAGAAGAATGAAACTAGATGGTCCATTGGAAGGCAGTGGAGAAGGCTTACCAGTTCTAGTTTGAGCAAGGCAGCCTGAGAAAATGGCTGCTATGTGGATACCTGCATAGTTAAGTCAGTAATCATTTAAGTTAATTTTCTTTCTGGTACTTTTTAGAAGACAAGGTAAGAGGATAAAATTAATTATATTTAATTTCAATGTACATATTTGTCAAGAATATATAAAAGTCAAGTTAGATGCCTCTTTAGTTTTGCTTACAGGTCTAACTTCATGAATTAAGTGCTTGAATATATTCCTTTATCTTTCACTCTTCAACCAGATTTAAATCTGAAGACTAATTTTTAACCTTGCATACAATAACATTTTATGGAGGCTAAAATTTAAAAGGAAATCTGACACTCTGTAAATGCTTGTAATTTTTGTCTGTTGTGAGAGGATATTGTTCTGTGTCTTCTCCTATTACTACTTTCTTAATTACATTTTTGGTTTTCTCAGCCATTTCTTCTTGATTGGAACCACTCATTAATGATTAAGATGATTAAGGAATTATTTCATACATGTGCTCCTTATGGTCACTTAATTCGTGGCACCACATCATTTATCTACTCCGTCAAAGTCCCTAAATTTGGCTACTCAAGCTAGAATTGTAGTTCTTGAAGAAAACCAGAAAGCCTAACTTTGAACTTCAGGACTTGCCTGGTTTTCAGTAAAGTAATCCCTATCTTCTTATATTCTGCCTCAGAGATTTCCCTAATAATTGTTTTCTTCAGAAGGGAAATATATCAGGTAAAACTGTGAAATATTTATTATTTAAATAGTACTTGACTGTGAATGGAAGCTATATGGCTTGAAAATGGCTAAGGTGGGGTTTGGGGTTTTTTTTGGGGGGGGAGGGTTTAGTCAGTTTACTTAAGTCTATTCAATGTAAATTCTAGAAAGTAGTTATTTTAAAAAGTCTCAATTAGTGCTCTTAAATAAAAAGTAAGATTAGTCAACTGCATTAAGGAGTTCTGCAACCCATGTTCTCAAGCATATTAAAAAAAAAACAACCCAAAGCATTAATTTTAAATACACAACATATAACACTGTGAGTTCATGTATTTTGAACACTCTGCTTGCAATAGTATTCTTATTTAGAGAGGATTTTCGGTCTCATTTATGAACATTACTTTGGCCTCAAAAAATTTTAGCCAGTTCTTCTGATTACTATTCTGTAAGGAAAGAAACTATGTTAAAGAGATTATGAGAATGAAAATTGTCTTTTTCACAGAATCACACAGAATGGTTAAGGTTGAAAGGGACCTCTGGAGGTCATCTGGGCCAACCCACCTGATCAAGCAGGGCCACCTAGACCGGGTTGACCAGGACCATGTCCAGACAGCTTTTGAATATCTCCAAGGATGGAGACTCCATAACCTCTCTGGGAACCGTCGCCAGTGCTCAGTGACCCTAACAGTAAAAAAGTGTTTCCTTAAGTTCAGACAGAACCTCCTGTGCTTCAGTTTGTGTCTATCGCTTCTCTTTTGTGTCACTGGGCAGCACTGAAAAGAGCCTGGCTCTGTTTTCTTCTTCCTTGTGTTTATACAGATTGAGAAGATCTCCCCTGAGCCTTCCCTTCTCCAGGCTAAACAGTCCCAACTCTCTCAGTTTTTCCTCATATGAGAGATGTTCCAGTCCTTTAATCATCTTTGTGGCCCTTTGTTGGACTCTCTCTAGTATGTCCATGTCTCTCTTGTACTGAGGAACCCAGAACGGGAGAAAATACTTCAGGTGTGGACTCACCAGTGCTGAGTAGAGGGGAAGGATCACCTCCCTTAACCTGCTGGCAACACTCTTCCTAATGTAGCCCAGGATACCATTTGCCTTTTTTGCCAGAAGGGCCCATTGCTGGCTCATGTTCATCTAGGTGTCCAGCAGGACTCCCAGGTCTTTTTCTGCAAAGCTGCTTTCCAGCTGGGTGGAGTGGGATTCCAATCCAGATTTAGACATGACATTGAGACACATGAATTTGTGCGTCTACTTGTAAGTATCTGCATGTGACTAAACTCATTATAATCTCTGAAAATGTAGAGGACAAATTACGTAATGTTTCTAAACACAGGTAGGTATCAACATTGGTTGAGACTCCCCAGGGTAATATACCTGCACTGCTGATACATTAGAATATGGATCTCCCGTAAATCATTTGTGATATCTTTTAATCTTATGCAATGGTGTCAGACACTCTGCAGCATCTCAGATTGCACTAGTCACCTATGTGCATGCAATTGAATCAAGTCCTTTGGTAGTACAGTCAACAGAATCAAAAGAACCTAGTCAGCTGACCAAATTTAGTGTCTGCATTTGAGTGATGTGAATGCAGACCTCCAGTTATGGTAATGGGATCATACACATCCAGCTCGTACACAGACATCTATATCATAGACAACTAAATTTAGGTATCTGAATCCTCTGTTGAGTTTCTTTGTAAATATCAAACTTCAGTTACAAAAAATGCTAACAAAAGTTTGGTTTATTGCATGTTACACAATAAACACATTACAGTATTTTTAAAAAACACATTAAAAATTACCCTCAAAAAGTTTGCTTACTTTTCAAATACATACCATATAAATATTTTAGAAATTTGAAATAAACACTGTGTTCTTTGAGCATTTTTGAATGAAATGGAAGTGAAAAGTCACAGGGAAAATATGACTCACAGACAATTCATAGAACTAGATGCTGCCCAAATAATGAAACACTTGCTTCCTTTAGTTCAATTAGCATTCATTCCATGACAGGTGCAAATCATATTCCCTTCTTCCCTCAGCTCCTGGTTTGCAGACGATAACACGCAGGAAATTGGATCAGATCAGAGCAACTGTCCAGCCCTGCTCCATAATCTGAATTACCAGGAATCAAGCCTGCAGATCAGTTTAGACACAAACTGTGATACTGCTATAACCATTCACTGTAACCTGCCAATTCTGTAAAAGGAAGGGGGAGGGAAGAAGAGAGAAGATATAAATGCCAACACATGGCGCAGAAAAGCTGTGCTAGCTCATGACAGGACAGTATGCCTACTATGAGTAGGTTTAATACATCTTTCTCAGAAGAACTGGAAGCAGAAAGTAAAACTGAAAGGCAGAATGTGGCTTTCTAATTTACATTGTCATTATTAGGGCTATTCAGATGTCGAGCTACTCAGCTACACATTGCCTCACAGTTGGGCTTGTAAAAAAGTCAGGATTTAGTTTTGAATAATAGGACTTTTTACTGTAAAGCCTTTGCATCCTTCTAAGTAATAATTCTGCCTTTCAGAGTTTCCAACTTGGGGTCAATGACACCAAATCACCAAATTTTATTTTGCCAGCTTGCACATTTTTAATTCTTGTTCTCTTCTTTAGTTACTTAATCTTTTTAGGCATTTTACATTTGAGTTCTTTCACCCTGTTACAATTTTAGTGCTGCCAAAGACAGCAGACTGAATACATTATTATTTTCATTTCCATTCATACTACTTAATACTACAGGCAGATTAAAAGAATCATATGATTTTCACCAAGATTTATCATGCATAAATACTAAACAGTCTACCTGTATATATCTGCTATGGGTTTCTTCTTCCTAAAGAGTGAAACAATCTAGTTTTCAATTTCAAATAATCTACCTTTACATGATTTTTTTACATCAAAAGCATAGTAAGGAATGACAATGCAAAGGACATCAGCCTATTCAGAGAAGCAACCTGCACAATGAAGAAGTAAGAGGGTTCCTTTGGCATATCCTGAGGGCACCTGTTTCAATATAGAGAAAAAGTGATTGAAGGAAGGGCATCGCTCTATGAATTTCATTACTATAGGAACTTACAGAAAGTCTGTGTTCTTAAAGTTCTTAGGAAGTCACATCTGAATATCTTTCAATATAAGAATGATGAAAAAATGAAAATATTAAAAATATACAAAGAAATAGATTGATAAATAAATAAGCCTTCACATTATGATTGTCCCATTGGAAAGACTTTCCAAAATTTTATTCCTCTGATGCTTAGAAATCTTTATATTGTTAATGGGTTTTTTTCTTGTGCTTGAAATGCAGCCTATCTTAAAATACTTTTCTGCCTTCCTGTTATAAACAGAGATGCATTACCAGAGAACAGTAATATCTCTCTCTCTTTTACCAGGACAAATGCACTGAGTTCTTTCAAGCAATGTTCATAGAGTCTAAATTTAGGTACCTGATCTTTCTCTGCTTCTGTGTTTATGACTGATGAACTGTAGGATAATTCTCTGTTATGAGATCCACGTGTAAGTCTGGACACACTGTACTGTTGAATTTCAGTTTATTCCTAGCACTTCAGTCATCTAAGTCATCGTTCTTACAATGACAATGTTTGTATTTTAACCTGCTTGATGTTAAGAGTTCTCCTAACCCTACCTCAGAGCAAGATCCGGGCACACAGCAGCCTCCTCTCTGCCAAGCTTCAATTTACAGAAGAAAGAAGCTCAAATATCTGAACCAGAAGGGAACTGTGATAAGTTTCAGGTAGGTCATCAATGTAAACAATTCAAGAACTGGGACTTTTGGTAGCTATGTTGTATAATGTGACTCCCAGTCTAAATAAACCCAACATCTCCTAACGTGCTACCATTAACAAGCTCCATGGAAACATGTCTACTTTTTATTCTGTCGTCACTAATTAGAAATGCTAAACAACATTAGCTCCAAAGAATTGCACTGTCTCTACCCTGATAGTTACCTTCATCACAATCTATTGTTATCTTGCCTTCACAAATTCTTAATTTATTTTACTGTAGTAAAACTAATTGTTTCCTATGTGACATAATATCAAATGCTCTTTGGATATATGCACTGCCTAGAAAACAGTGATATCAAAAGGTTCCTGTTGGCATGGTGTGATTAACTTTGAAAAACTCATTGTGTATTATGTCATTTTCTGTTTATTGTGAAATCTTCAATTACTCTTTCCTCCAGGTGTTCCATATTACAAAGATTAAACCATTGTTGCTCAGCCACCCAAGATCTCATTTTTCTTCTTTTAAATACAAATTCTGCATTGTATAGCTTCTAGCTATAAAAGACAATCTTCAACTTGACAAATTTTTTATTACTTCTTGCTACGTTTCATGAGTCAGTTTTCTTAAAGGTCTGAAGTGATGCTTACCAGCCCTCCGGAATTCAGCATATAACTTCACAGCACATGAATGCAGGCACCGCCCAAAGACCTCCTACTTGCCAATGGAGAGACAGGAGTTTTCAGACACCAATTTAGATCTTAGGGAGTTTGAATTGCTGTTTATAGAGGCTTTTTTCCATTGATTATAAAGGAGCGTGGGAAAACCAGGCTTTTGATTGCTTTGCTTAAGTGCGTAACACTGGGGAAACTGCCAGGACGCTAATGTCCCTGAGTGCCCCCGGGGCTCCCCCCACCCTGCCCACAGCCCAGGACCCCATTCCAGCCCCCGGGGCCATCAGTGCCTGCCCCTGAGATGCTGCGGGACGCTGTCTCCAGCCCTGCCACAGCCCTCTCCTTCCTGTCCACGGGCCCGGCTGAGCTGGGCCCGCCTCACTGCCTGATGTCCCAGCCTGGACTCAACCCATCCCTGTCCCCACCACCCTGTCCAGCCATCCCTAACTGACTCTGACCCTGGTCCCCCTCACTGGCCTGCATCCTGACCCCACCTGCAGGGCAAAGGCCCGGCCCGGCCTTGGCCGGTCGCCATCCCCAAGGAGGTGCTCAAAGCCTGGGGCTGGGGCGGCCTCAGCTGCCCCCCCGGCCTGGCCTGCCCTGGCTGGGGGCGACAGGCCCTGGCTGCCAGGCCCTGCCCTGCTGCCCCGGGGAGCCCCTGGCCCCCCCAGCTCCAGGCCCAGGGAGCCACAGCTCTGGCCCACACGGTGCCCTGACCAACTTTGGATCTGGGCTTTGCCTCCACTGTAGATGTGGCATATTTTTTTTCCTCTCTCTCTCCTCATTCCAACAGTTACTCTGTTGAATGTCAGGGTTTGGTGCCGCATTAGCTTGTCTTTTATCTCTGCCCTTCGCTGAACAGGAGTCAGACTTCCAAGTTTTAGACATTATTAGAAGACCCTTTTGCTCACTTGTTTTATTTTCCTTTGTAAATGCAAACCCCACCTGACTTTTCAAAATTGTCACTTTGTGCTTGTACTTTTTGACCTTTAAAGTACAGTTTCCTTTAATGATCAGTCCTTTTCCCATTCCAGACAGGCTCCCTGTTTACTTCTAATATCCTTTTTATGAGATTCTTGTTTATTCAGTTAGGCCTTTAAAAAGTTATCTTAAAAGTTTTTTCTCTCTGGATGAGATGTGAGTCCCAGATAATTTTTGTATGTTTGACTTAGATAAAGTTCAGCCTTTTTCCCCATTGAATTTTTTGAGCTATTTAGTCCAGTTAACTTCATTAATTAATTTTCTTAATTGTCAAAGTTAGTACTTTGGAAACAAAAAACAAAACAAATCCTTAGCTCCTGACCCATCCTGCTGAAGTCATTTACAGGGGAATGAGCCCAGGATGGTAATACTTCCCCCTGTTTGCACAGTGTATTTGCAAAGTGATTTATACTAGTCCAGTCAAAATGCAAGCACTTCTGTTGATACTGAGTTTAATTGGGCACAGTAATGACTAAAGGCTTTTAAAGGTCACTGCATCCAGATGTTCAGCTATTAGTCACCATCACCCAACAAACTTTCTACAGTAAATAAAGATAAAATAAAGAAACACTGCAACCTTCAACAAAATTAGTGTGTGGGACTGGTAGGACTATATACTTCTGCTTTCTGGTCAGCTATGTTCAATTCCCCCAGAACACAAAATCTTGCTGAAAATAAATTTTACCCTATAAGGAAAAACCATCCTTTGCTTTATTCAGGCAAGTAGGGTTTACTTTCATGAGTAACACAATTACGGTTTGAAACTTACAGTCTTTATAATAATTCTGATCTTTTACACATTGAATAATCACGGTCTTTCTTTTTGAACACTGCAATGTGTGTAACCTCTTGCCTCTGAAAGTTTAAGCAACTCACAACAGCTTCCTCAGTGCATTTTAGGAACTAACATTGAAAATGGGTTTTTTTAAGTTTCAAAATTCGTCCTGTTAGAATCAAGGTTCGTGTTCATTACCCTTGGCTTATTAATAGCTAATTTCTTTATCTTTTAAAATAAATTTTTACAGAAATTGAATAATTTCCAGAAAGCAGTTTTTATAAACTGACTGCCTCTGATAATATTTCATAGTTACATAGTATTTTTATATGTTAATCTAAAATAATTTTTCAAACTTTTCTCTACTCTCTTCCTAACAATGCACATAGGTCTTTTAGATTTCTGTAAGAGCTCTGTGTTTCAGATTCTGATATTACTTGAAGTTTGAATAAAGACAAAGAAATTTTCACCTCTTAGAAACTAGTGCAGGATTTAGTTTTAGTATCTGAGAAATCAAAAAATTCCATTGAAGTTGTTTTAATTTCAGGAGATTTTAAAATAAAATTATTTAAAATGTCAGTGCTCAACCTTCTCTTATAGACATAAATTGGTGAAATTTATTCATTCAGAGTGACCGGAAACATAACTAGGAATTGAAGCTACTACTGAACAACCGTTCATCATTGAATTCTGTGCAAATGCTTCTCATATGTAATTAGAATTCACATAATCAAATGATATGAGAAGGCAACATTTCTTAGATACTTTTGTTAACATGTTAAAACTTACAGAAGTGCTATGAGAAATCTCTAATTTTAATCAGATATATACCATGGAACATTCCTACACTGAAGAAGGAAAGCAATGCTATTGAATCTTCTTTCCAATCCATCTGTACCATGTTCCAACCAAAAGGCTGTGCTACTTGTTTATCAGCACTGTGCTTCCCCAGTGAGACAAACAGCATTCTTTTAAAGATATATTGCCAGACTTTACAGTAGAATTCATTTGCTGGGGTGATAAATCTAGAGCTAAGCCAGAATACAGTCTCATTTAATCTGAGAACATTGTCACAATTTATGTAATGGGCTGCTCTAAAGGTTAACAAGAAAACATCCTATCTCTTTTTTCAAATGTCAGCCAAATATTTTATAGATTTCTCTCCATCCCCTCTTGTAGCCCCTCTAGTTAAATTAGCGCAGCTGTCTGAGAGATCAGATTTAAGGCCTTTCAATGTTCCCTTGATCTGAGAACAGATGCCTCAGCAGTATTGCCAGGCAAAAGGTAAAGTGGACTAGTGCAGCGTATTTTCTAAGCACACTATATACACAGAATTGATAGGTAGGTAGTAAGGATACACTCTGTCTATTAAGAAACTTTTAAAATCCTGGAAACAGCTTACAGTGTCCAAAAGCAGATCCAGCTAAAATACACTCGGCTAGCACTGTCCTTTATTTATAGAAACATCTAGCAGAGTTTTCTTTGGTCAAAAATCCAGTAAAAAATTAGTTTAACAGGATGACTCAAATTTAGCGTTGATATTGAATGGCAATAAGTGTACTTCACAAAAGAGCAATCTGAGACTCTGTAGAGCTCAGTTGAAAACATGACCTTTATGCACACAGCAAGGAAAAAGTCTTCCGTATTCTTGATATTTTACCTTTGCTAGCTGTTGAAGGTAAATTTTCTAAAATTACTCTCGCAGTCAAAAATGGAATCCAGTGTTGTGCTTTGGGCATGATGATCAGACGTTGTCTGTCTTCTGCACCTCCACAGGTTAAACCCTTCAGCCACAGACAACTTCACCAACCCATTTGAAAAAAAACAACCACTGAAATTAGGGAGCATAAATTTTCTTTCCTTGTGCTTCCTTCCCATAAAGGGTAGCTGTACTCTAAGTAGGCTGTTTGGCTCAGGGAACAAATCACCTGAGTAGGAAATCAGGTCTCTGGCTCTCTGGCTGCTGGTGTTGATGCACCAAGTGAAATTAAAAAGCTGCAATATGAGCACTGCTGACACCACCTCCTGTAGGGAAAAAAGGAAATCTGTCCTCAAATCTCTGACCATTAGATTGAAGATTAGTAGAGCATAATTTTCAAAGAAAAGAGTGATCCTTATCTAACTTCTTCAAAGAACAGCTGTTGAACAATAATTTTTCTCAAGGCCTTCTTCCATACAAGGACCCTCCATATATGGACCAATAATGTTCTTGGTTCTGCTCTAATCCCTAAAGGGAGTGGTCAGGGAGTAATCAGATAAATCCTTTCTCTATCTAATCTTATTATGGAAAATAAGTCAACATAGATGGGACACGTACATATGCAAAATAAAGAGCCATATTTTGTATGTTAGTAAACCCTATAATGGTCAATTCTTGTTTTGCAAACACTTGAAGAAATGGTCTAGTGGAAAGACTGGAATAGCTAAACCATACATTCAATCTTTGAACTGACAGCACCATAAAATTTTTGAATACATCATAGCTGTAGAACAGAAGAATATTGAAATCTTATTGGGAATTTCATAGGATCTAAGGTTTATTTAGCATATTGTCCATTTTCATCTGACCAGAGTGACTCAAGGACCAGCAGACTGTCTATGAATTAAAAAATTATACAGTGTTTGTGTTTCAGTTTTTATATTGCAATACTTTCCATGTCTGAATCATCAGTAAGGATGTCACCTTTAAGGATAACAACCAGTAACAGTATTTTATAAATTATTGTCACAGGTCAATTATAGGCACAGAAATGTGTTTTATACAAACATAAGACATTTATGAACATGAGATACCATACCTAAGTGATTGTGAAAAGATCAATATCATACAGTTGGAGCAGACACAGTGTATCTTACAGGCATACACTGAAGCACCTAAAAGGTGCTACAGATAAAGCAGTTAGAAGTGTTATCCTATAGTGCAGCCATTGGCATCTGCCAAAATAAATGGAATCTACTTTACTAGAAATTGTCATCAGTTTCTTATTTGTGCTGTAAAATTAGCAACTCCAGCATTGTTGGGAACAGGGAGGAGAAAACACACTACGGTTTGAAGTTTTCTGAGCTTTAAAAATGTTTTTTCAAACACTTGGTGTTTTACTACATTAGCTTAAGCATTGTGAAACATCCCATCCACCCTTGTAATTAAGCTACTGTTTATTTGTTTTTATGGAGTTTAAATTAAAACCATGATTTTTCCTACCTAAAGGGAAGCCAGGGTTGAGCAAACATCAAGAAAATCATAAAAGAGAAACTTCTGTATGATGTTGCTTGTTTTTTCCTATAAAATATAAAGGGTGAAATCCTAGCCTATTGAAGTCATTGGGAGATTTGTAATTGACTTTGAAGGGCCGAGATTTCACCCTTAAGAAACAAGGCTAAATTTTCCAAAAGCAGTCTCTGATTTAGAGTTGCTTGAATGTGCCTGCTTGATCCTTTGACTGTGCTGAGCTTTAAAGCTCTAGAACTCAGAGTTGCTGATGCTCAGCACCTCTAAAATAGGCTCTCACTTGTCTTAATTTGGATGCTTAAATCATCACTGCACCAGGAATTCAAAGCTGCCTTTGGAAATTTTTAGCCTACTTCTTTAAAGAGGGTTTAAAAAAAAACATACTGTGCCTATCAAAAACTTTGCTATTGTCGTTAAAATAAGCTGTGTGGAATAAATTAAGAGGAGAAGTGAAAATTGGCAAGAGATATTATCATGAAAATAGCAATTTTTCAAGTGTTGCCCTGGTTTTTGTAACCCTACTTCACTGGACATGTTGAAAAAGGGGAAAAGAGCTAGTGGGATACTTCCATCAGACTCTATTAAGAGATAAGAAGAGTCTGAAACTACAGAAAACAGAAGTGACACATTTACAGCACTTGAAAAGGAAAGGTAGAGAGAATGGATTTGTTTAAAGGGCACATTTAAATTTAGATTGGCAGTTTCATACTGTTTAAACAATTTCCTCATCACAAACTGTAGGTTTTTCTTCCTGAACCTATGTGCTTACCATGTTGCTATGAATCACTACCAATAGAAACCTGTAAGAAGAATTATATGCAATTGGAAATAAAAAATCCTTAGACAGTATGGGTTGAATTCTTGAAGGTGTTACATGAAAGGTACAAAATTATCTCTGCTTTGCTGTGTCCAGCAGGTGTTACGAGTTTTTTCTCATGCTTCCTCCTCTATTGCAACCACAGGGCATGGCAGAGGAGAAAAGGGGAGATGTTTCTAAGAAGGAACAAAAGAGAAAGTTAGTTCACAGTCCAACTGACTTCTTACTGGGATTGGTTAAAATGAAAAAACTTAGCATATCTCCATATTGGTGGAAGCAGAAGAGGTCCAGGGCTGTTGGATGATGTTTTTCTTCCTCTAGAATTATGGAGTATTTGGGAAACCAAGAAGCAGCCAATGTGGTTCTTCATTATATTTCACTGTATCAAATGCCTACCAAGAAATCTGAAACAACCGTGAGGATGTTGCACACTTTATCCAAAATCCAAGTCCTTCCTTTTTGCTACATAAAAAAAAAGGTAAAGGCCATACTAGGAGAGGTTCATCTTGAGGGTGCTCACAGGGCATGTGCAGGACAACCAAGGGATCAGGCCCAGCCAGCACGGGTTCATGAAGGGCAGGTCCTGCTTGACCAACCTGATCTCCTTCTATGACCAGGTGACCCGCCTGGTGGATGAGGGAAAGGCTGTGGATGTTGTCTACCTGGACTTCAGTAAAGCCTTCAACACTGTCCCCCACAGTATTCTCCTGGAGAAGATGGCGACTCATAGCTTAGACAGGTGCACTCTTTGCTGGGTAAAAAACTGTCTGGACAGCCAACCCCAGAGAGTCGTGGTGAATGGAGCAAAATCCAGTTGGCGGCCGGTCACAAGCGGAGTCCCCCAGGGCTCAGTTTTGGGACAGGTCTTGTTTAATATCTTTATCGATGATCTGGATGAGGGGATTGAGTGCACCCTCAGCAAATTTGCAGATGACACCAAGTTGAGCGGGAGTGTTGATCTGCTCGAGGGTAGGAAGGCTCTGCAGAGGGATCTGGACAGGCTGGATCGATGGGCCCAGGCCAATTGGATGAGGTTCGACAAGGCCAAGTGCCGGGTCCTGCACTTGGGTCACAACAACCCCATGCAATGCTACTGGCTTGGGGACGAGTGGCTGGAAAGCTCCCCCGCAGAAAAGGACCTGGGGGTGTTGGTTGACAGCCAGATGAATATGAGCCAGCAGTGTGCCCAGGTGGCCAAGAAGGCCAGCAGCATCCTGGCCTGTATCAGAAACAGTGTGGCCAGCAGGAGTAGGGAGGTGATCATGCCCCTGTACTCGGCTCTGGTGAGGCTGTACCTTGAATCCTGTGTTCAGTTTTGGGCCCCTCACTACAAGAAGGACATTGAGGTGCTGGAGCGTGTCCAGAGAAGGGTGACGAAGCTGGTGAGGGGTCTGGAGCACAAGTCTTATGAGGAGCGGCTGAGGGAGCTGGGGTTGTTCAGTCTGGAGAAGAGGAGGCTGAGGGGAGACCTTATCGCTCTCTACAATTACCTGAAAGGGGGTTGCAGAGAGTTGGGTGTTGGTCTCTTCTCCCAAGTGACTAGCGACAGGACAAGAGGAAATGGCCTCAGGTTGCGCCAGGGGAGGTTCAGGCTGGATATTAGGAAAAATTTCTTTACTGAGAGAGTGGTGAAACATTGGAACAGGCTGCCCAGGGAGGTGGTGGAGTCACCCTCCCTGGAGGTGTTCAAGGAATGTGTGGATGTGGCATTGTGGGATGTGGCTTGATGGGCATGGTGCTGTGTGGTGTTGGGTGGGTTGGTTTTTGGTGTGTTGTGGTTTGGGGTTTTTTTGGGTTTTTTGGGGGTTTTTTTGGGTTTTTTTGGGTTTTTTTGTTTTTTTTTTTAGGTTGGACTTGATGATCTTACAGGTCTTTTCCAACCTTAGTGATTCTGTGATTCTGTGATTCTGTGAATATCAGAGACAGAGCACTTCTAGGAGGAAAAATATACATGTTGGGCACAGCTTGACTAGATGGGTGATTCTTCTTCTAATGTATTAACTAAGTAGACCAGAAGTATTGTTCTGGGGAAAAAAAAAAAGTATGCGCAAGCTGATGTCTTCTTTCTTTTCTTAAACACACTGTAGCAAGTAATTAGTTTCAAAATTATGTCAGTTATGATGTTTACTGTTCAGATCATCTTAGCTTAATAGAACATCCTCCTCTTGGGTATAGTTTCCCACCTCTTGCACTATAATTGTTCTGAGCTCCAAAAGGCAAGATTTTATGGTCAGTACAAGTGAGGTCTTGATTAGAACAAAAATGCATATACATACAATTTTTTTCCCTGTATTAAAAAATTTCCACATCTTGTGCCTTTTTTAAAAAAGGTCA
This sequence comes from Gavia stellata, assembly GCF_030936135.1. Lineage (NCBI taxonomy): Eukaryota > Metazoa > Chordata > Aves > Gaviiformes > Gaviidae > Gavia > Gavia stellata. The sequence continues at coordinate 11,736,209 of NC_082597.1, read as the reverse complement.
GCCCAAGAAATAGCTGAGGTTTAAAAGTTTCAACATGACATGGAAATACTTGACACTGTACTGCAATGTACGGTCTTGTTCCAGACAAAACCAGATACATGATTTGAAAATTGCCTGATGAGCACTCTTAGGACTGAGGTTCTCTTTTTTTTATTAACATGTTTAGGACTTTATTCTGTTTCCAGTTCATTTTACACAGTCTTAGATATACTTGTGCAGAATGAAATTAAACTGGGAGGTAATAAACCAGCGTGTTTTCAGCAATCTTTGTAAGCAAAGGAACCAAACCATAATATTAAGTCTAAATTAATTCATCACTAAGACTTATATTTCAGTAATATATCAACTATGAGCATGCTTACTGTTAAAACTTTTTATTTTGTAACATCCACTTTTACACAGTATAATGAGGAAAAAACAGTTTGAAATTTCCTTATCTTAAAAATCTTTCCTATCTCTTGTGTAAAACTACAGTTTCTAAAAGTAAATTCTAACTTATTTCTCCCTGAAAATAAATACACTTTTTTAAAAGGTAATATTATTTTAGAGGAAGAACATTCCAACAAGAGCTAGCAATAATGAATATTGAAAATATTTTCCAGTGTGTAATACAGGAAGTTGTAGACCTTGTATACAGTCTGAAAATCTGTAAAGACCATAATCTGTACAGTCAAATACGTGCAGATGATACATGACCTTATGCTTAAGAGAAATAATATGTAGGATCATTAAAAATGTCTGCAAATGGAAACTCAACCAAATTGGACCTAACCACATTACACACTCTGATGTATTAATGTCAGAAAGACCAAAACTTCTACAGTAAATCCTCCCCATTACTGGAAACCCATGACTGAAATGAAATTAGAGTAAGAATACAAAAATACAGAAGTAACAAAATACTATGCATATGTATCAGAAGCATTAAAGGCAAAAATGTTCTGTTATAGTAGAGGAATTTTTAATTGCAAATAAAAATATGAGCTTGCAAGGCAACTGTCAAAGAAAATCTTTTATTTAATTAATATTCCAATTGTTGTACATGTATATTTGTATCTCTACATTTTATTATGGAATTTTCAAAAGAGCAAAAGGAAAATAGGTAGTAATACTCAAATCACACTAACTTTCCCTTCGACTCCTTTGAAAACCCAAAGGAAAATATGCAGTCTGCTACCCTCATTAGCCTGCTAATTAGTCTTGTTGAAGACAGACAGGAATGCTAAGTTGTACTCATTTTCCATAAAGGTATGAGAAGATGACATATTTGTGACTACTTTCACATTACCAGAAAGTGTTTTTCCAACTCAGTTATCACACTGATTCGCCAAACAAAAAAGTGTGTCAGCAGTTTGTGTCCCAAAAGAGATGTGTTGTTATGGTTGAGTTTTTTTAACAGCTTTGTCCCAAAATCTGAACAACTGGACCAAATTCTGGTCTCCATTATACTGTGGAATATTTAATCAAGGAAAACAGTTCATTCAATAAGGCATTCTCAAGCAGATCATAGACCATACAAACATCTCTGCTTTACTAATTAATATATACTCACATGTTGAATCTTAAGGACAACTATGATGATTTTGAGGAAGAGTAACATTCCCAAATGGATAAACAAAGTGGCACTAAGAGTTGTATCAACATTGTGCAAGAGTGGAGGAAATCACAATTAAGTTTTTTTCCATAGCTGGAGTTGGTTGGAGCTGGAAAATGAGGTAACATTTGGAGATAGCCTGTGGACAGCGTTTCACTGATATCTTATTCTCATATTTATAAAAACATAGGTAGGTGGATAGTCTCCTGAGGCCACTACATATGTCATTAATTACATTTGTAATTGCATTATTAAAAAATAAAATAAAATAAAATAACTCACTATGTCAAGAATCACTGAATGTGAAGATTGCATTTTTTTTCTTTGGTGTCCCTTTTCAACATTAGGGTTTCAGTTCATGTTCTCATAGCATCAGATAAACAACACTAACAAAATCAATTGATCAGTAAAGTAAACAATACTTAAACCAAGATTAAAATGGCACTAAAAAGAGACATTCTTACTGTGGGCATGCTATGCAAATCTGTTTATGTCTGTTAAAAAAAAAATCAAAATACTAGAACTATACTCAGTTAGAGTTATGTAGAAATAGGGGTGTCCCACATACTTTTAAGGGCAGGATTTCACTATATTTAAGAAAATAGTTTTTTCTGTGTGCAGTGGTGTCAAAACGCAGTCTACAATTAAATAATATTAATTAGTAGAGTTATTTGACAGGTATTCCAAACAGCATAGGGGTTTATATTTGCTTTGAAAGCCAACTGTTCTAATTAAACATTGCATTCTAGCCTGTCAGTAAATTTCCATTCTAGACTTTGTTTCACAACCCAAAATTTCTTCTTAGGCAAGATATTTGCTTAAACACATCTGTATATTCTATGGCTTGATCTAAAAGTAACCACAGCAATGTGTTACAATAGCTGTGACAATGTGGCGTATTAGCTGTTTGTGCTTTGTTCATAGGCAATATTGCTTGAGTTTGGCATCATTCTTCACTCTTCCAGGAAAGCCATGGTTGTGATATTTCTGAGTGAAAATGAAGTGGTATTCTAGCTGTTCTGATTATTTTTCCCTTTTCAGTAATTGTGCCACTACTTTACTGTAAGAACACAAAGACTAGAGAAATTGTAAAAACAGATAGAGAAATAGTAAAAGGCCACCCATTTCAGAAAAACCCAAATCAACAGAGAAATAAAAGTAATAGGATTCAAGGTGCCTTTTCACCCTTTAATTTTCCCCATGACATGGTATCTCATGAATCATCTCTTTAAAGGATGCTGCTGATGTCAGATGAAAATGTTCAATCACTCTTTTTTAAGAGGGGTAACAAAAAAAAGGGCCACACATCTCATTTTTAAATTTGGAAAGTACTGCAGAGCTCATCCAAACAAAGCAATAAAGGGCTACAACAAGCCATCAATCCAAGTACAGGCTTCATAGGAAAAAAGTACCAACGGAAAAGAAGTGCCTTGGTGTTCTAATTTCACTTGGTGTTCTATTTTTCTCCTTTTTCATACACACCATGAGAAGATTATTCCTGTAATTGAATTGTATTAGAAATGTTTTATACAGAATTGGTGAATAAAAGAGAAAAGCAATTAAACAGAGGCCTAACTCAGAAATTATTAAAATATTTGCCTAATGTTTAAGCATGTGGGCAGTTCCATCAAAATTTACTCAGGTACCTTGTTGAATAATGTGAATAACTGGGATAGAGAAGTCAGGCACTGAAGTTGCAAGGAGAGATGGGCTGAACTTCCATCACTCTGTGATGGAGGCACACTTGTCAATATTATGATGTCCTACACAGACCTCAGACAACGTCAGGCAGCACTGAACTAGAGACAGTACAAATACGGAGTGAGTGAAAGTACCTGTTTTATAAGGTTTGCACTCTGTATATTCATGAAAGAAAGGCAGAGATTGGACAGCTGGTAGTGACAATAACACACCAACAATAGAAACCAGCTTTGTGAGCACCAGGTTAATGTCGTGTTAACTGTCTTGCTTTGCTCTTGTTTAGTTGCTACACTCTAGATGCTGCAAGCTTATTTTCACATAGTAATACCATTGAACTCCAGATGTAAGACTCTGCACATTAAATTAAAAGTGCCTACTAATACTGTTTAGCCCTTATGCCACCTCCTACATTTTCATTTAAACTGTATGTTTAAACAATAACCTGAGTATTAAGTGAAACAAGTACTCTAGGTACTCCTTCACTAATCATCTGCCTGTTCAGAGCAGGTAACTACCTGTACTCATGCTTGTTAAAGATGAAAATAGGACTACTAATTTTATATTGCTCTCCTCTGGGTTCTTTCTTTGTGTGTATTTTAAAACTCAATTTTTTGTTTCTGTTTCCTGGCATGGAGCGCACAGGGCATCAGTATTTTAAGACTGAGCTGCCATTGCAAGAAATCCTTTCAAGGATTTTCAAATCCCAAAGGAAGAAGTATTTGAAATCTGTTAGGCCTAGGAGAGCTCTTCCAAGTGATTCATTATTAAATGTAGACCAGGTCCACAGATACACCAAAACTAACACTAAAACTCAATTAGTGTGGATACAGATTTTTTTGTGAAAAGAACTTTCATCCAAGATTTTCTGGTGCCCTTTCTTTGTGCCCAGAGTTGTCTACGGTTCTAACATTATGGATGCAGATTACTTACCTGGCAGGGAATGAGTGCCAGAGGCACCTAACTCTACATCTGCTAAAAATTAACTCAGATAAAGACTTCTAAACTTAGGTGAGGTCAAGTCCACCTATTAGTCCTTGACTTGTAAGACCAGCAGATGAAACAGCAGAAAAAAAAAGACCACTTTTCATTCTGCTCCTTTCACTCTTTTAAGGATGATTGGAAGAAAACAGTTTTCTCTTTCCAGGAAAGCTGTTAATTACTTCCTTAGTAGCCATCTCTCTGACATTTCAGGTATATTCTTGGCTTTCTGTCAAAGACTACAAGGAAAACAAGGTTTCACTTTCTATGCATCAAGCTTGCATCTTTTTCATTCTCTCATTTTTCCTTTCCCAGAGTGTTCTCTTCACTTTAGTGTGTCTTTAAGAGCTTCACAGAATCACCATGGGTATGATACTCTTTTCCATCTGCTGAACCAGCTGCCTTATTCTTCCTTCCTCCCCATTCTGTTCCTCCTTTGTCACCATCCCTGAGTGACTATTCTTGTTTTGCCTCCTTACTATATTCATTACTCTTCACTTACTTTCCAGAACAAATGAATTTAGGTGACTTTGCAGAAGAAAATAGCTACATATTCCAGTGAACTGGAGAGGAAGATATTACTTCCTGAAGACCACCCAGGAGATCAACGGAAAAATTAAAGCCCATACACAATCCAGTGCAAGATTTGGATTATGTATTTTCAGCAAAGATGGAAAACCATAAGAAAGGACAGAGGAATGCTTATAGCTTTCAACCACTGACCTGTTGTCTTGCTGGTGACACTATCCTGTAAAAAGATCCTGGTTCAAGGTCTGTTTTAAAATTTGCAAATTGCTCTTCTCTAACTAATTTAGGAGTCTCAAGCTTATCATTACTTGTAAATTTACAGCTGTTCCATCCATCATCAACTTGCTAATAGGCAGTTGTGCAACTCTCAGGAGCCTGCCATAAGAATTAAGAGCAGTAGGTAGCTGCTACAGCTGGAATCCCGGTCCACCTCAGGAGCTTCTTAATAACATTCTCAGATGTGTAAATGATCCATTAGTAACCCGAGGGAATTGCTACAAGCATAAAAAGCTACCATCACAGAATGAGATGAACCTTTCACAGTGTAATGAGAAACTTCTGGAACAGAGAATTGCTGTATAGCAAATCAGTAGTGCACAGGTCAGGAGAAGAAAATTTGCAAATAGATATCAAAGATAATGATGAAAAGCCACTGAAATTTGATGAAGGTCTTTTCTCCTGTATGAGAAGTTTTATGGGATCTGTCTTACCTTTATCTTTCCTTCTCAATCTTAGAGTGCTTATAACATCTCAGTTGTTGCTTTTACTGCAGAATAACCATTCAATCCAGCACATGAGCCATGGTAGCTTCCCTCCGACTTTCTTTTTCTGTCCTGGCTCAAAGCCTATTTGATCTTCCTGTTGTCCTTAATGCATTTAGTCATTTCCCTTCTTCTTGGCAGCCAGTTTCTCCCTGGCCCCCATGATTGTTCTTCACTGCTCATTTCTCTAGCTGCTCTGTCAGCAGTCCCACTGGCAGCTCTGTTTCCTCATTATCAGCCATTACATCAAGACTCCTTCTTTTCCATGTTTACTTCCTTATTTATTTACATGGATTTTTGTCTGCCATGCCTAGACTAACTACTTAGAATTTACGCTTCTATACTCCAGAGCTTTTAGAGTTATGCTCTCACTCATATTCATCTAGAAACTCATCTAGAATAATTTGTCTGTTAAGTCCAATATGATCAAGGCAAGTTGTCTACACTACTTCCTTTAACAATCACAGCTAACCACGCTCTCGTATTGTTTCACCCCCAATATAACTTTAGCTTAAAATCATTTAAGACCTCTTTCGAAATCACCCATGCTGGAGCAAATTCAGGCCTTTCTTTCTCAGCAGCACTCTAACCCATTCATTTCCTATCATCTATATGCATATTAACGCACATCTTTTAGGTTTAATAAGCCCCCCAAAGTTTCTGCAGTAACTATTTACTCTGCTGTTGCATCCATCATATCATTCCAGCATCTCTTCCTACTTTCCAGTCCATACATCACCTAGCCATTGCCAGCCTCTCTTTTAAATTGTATATTCCTTGGTGATTTATTACCAGTCTTGACATTTTTTCACCCCTATTCACTGTCCCTATGCTTGTTCCTTGAGTTCATAGACATATTTTTGGCACAACAGACTAACTGCCTGGTTTCGTGCAATCACTTTTAAAATTCTCACCTACAAAAAAAAAAAAAAAAAACAAAAAACCCACAGACCAAAGCAAACCAAAAAACAATGAAAGAAGAAAGAAGGCAAGAAATTGTGAAGAAAATAATGAGAAAAATCCAGGACCATTTTAGTAAGTTCTTCTGCTGGGTAACTGTATGATCTCATTGTCATGCTTTCCTCTCCCCTCGTGAGTTTCTGGCTTGTGACCCACTGAGTATAAATGACATATTCTTCAAATAATTTTTTGTACAAATCCTAGAAAATTCCTGGCCACACAACAGATACCAATAATAAAGGCATTTTTTGTAGTTTTAACATAAAAAGACAAACTTCTTTCTAGAGACTCAAGTGAAAGTTCAGAATAAATTGGTAGATCTTTGACTGAGGTTGCACCTCTGCTATGTAGTGGGGATCCCTTCACAGATCCATCTTAAACTGTCATAAATTCTTAAGGACAATCTGTAAAGGGAGAAGAGAAAAAAAAAAAGAAGAAAAAACCCCAGTCTCTTTTGAAAAGACACAGACATAGTCAGATCATATCACTTGATCTTGTCTGGTTGTTATTCTGGATGGCTGCAATACCCAAGACTGCACTTTCACTTCCTAAACATTCTTCCAGGGGCAGAATGCTGTTGATGACTCAACATCACCTTCAGAAACTACAACTATTGTTCTCTGAGGAGTTCAGTTCCTGTTCTTTTTTTTTTGTTAGATAATGGTAATGTTTTTTTATTCTCTGTGTCTAACTGATCCAACAGCAATGTTAGCAAATATTGCTTTTCAAGCATGAAGAGTAAACATCTCTGATAAAATAAGAAATTTCTACTATCTAGACTGTTTTGTTTAAGGTGCCATTGTTTTACATGCATCCACTTATTTTGTTGCTCTTCCCTTTTATTTATGAAATGCCTAAGTTACAGAGGCTGCTTTACCACTGAGTAAGAATACAAGGCGTTAAAAAATCTAGGTGTGATTGATTTGACTAAATGTTGACGACTGCATCTATCAAGGCCCCTGTTACAGCCAGTGTAAAGAAGCAGTCATGTCAGAGTCACCTAAAAGATCAATGTGCCCTTTTCCCTGTATTTATAAAAGAATCATGGCGTGATTGTTTCTGATATAGATAGTTACACCGTACACATGTAACATTTACTAATAAAAAGCTTATCTTTATAATTTAACCCTTTACTGGCATTGTGGGCCTAACTGTTCACTAGCAACAACTATATGGATATAGATAACTGTTGCTTCATCCAAGACCTTATTTTCTGAATAAAAACCTTTCAAGAAAACCAAATGACTGATCAAGTGAAAGAGGTCCAGCCATGGTTGAGCTTCTCTTTGACCCAAATTCACTTGGTAATTACGACAGAATATGTAACCAAACTCTGCAGGAGTGTCCAAAAGCCACTATCAAGCAGCCATAGGACAACTCTTTACTGAATCAGAGGCCTGAGGTAGAGCTAGATGTTCCTGTTTTCCTTTTCTTTAACAAAAACTGCCTTTCTGCTTCACAACCTAGTATCACTACTGACTTAGATCTCAGAAATACAAAAATACATGCTATCCAGGAAGGAGGACTTTTCTTTCCTCTCTCATCTGTAAGTAATTGCCAAAGAAGGATTCCCAAGAGCCATGTAAGTATGAATCTTAAGTGATTCTGTCATTTGCTGATAAGTTATGCTCTATATGTTCACCCAAATCCCAGGTTAGCTCTGACTCTGAAAAAAAAGTAGAAATGTGCTTGTAGAAGAAGACAGAACACTTTCTTTTGGTAGGTCTTACTGGAATGATGTCCAGGTTGCTTAGAAGGTCAGTATTGGCTGGAAGATAAGGCAGACTTTCTTCATCTATGACCATGTAAAGTTCATCTATTGTAGACTCCAAAAATTGGCAACTACCAAAAAAAATTTCTAAAGGTGATTTGCCATTGCACATGCTTAAATCCCTTATCTTTAAACCCCTAAAATATCTGTATGTTCTGATTTTCCTTCCATCTCTACATTCACCTTGACTTCACATATATTAGTGATTTAATGTGGACTTAGTTTGAGTTGAAAATGCAGTAAATCATGGTACTGCTCTGAAACTTGTTCAATAAAGCATGTCTGTTCCACAGACATAGGGGATTTTTAAAAGAATCTGAAAGGTACTTCTTCCTTGCCATGTTTTATTTCATTCAGCTTACCAGAGTAGTGGGGTTAATGTTGTCTTCTTGAAATGGGGAACAGATGGAGATAGACTGCCCATACCATGCCAGCTAGCCAAAAAAAAATAATAGGAGGTTCAATTGTAAAAGTAAGCAGCCTAATTTGCCTCCTCTGGTTAAAGGAAGATACTGAGCATTATCCATCTACAAGAAGTAGAAGAGAAAGAGGAATGTGAATCTTAAATACATAATAGAGCATTATGGGACACCCAATCTGCTGTTTGTGCTAAAAAAATAAAAATGTCTGAACTGTGCTGAGAAACCACTTCCTTCTAAAGAGACCTTTTGTTCAATATTTCTTAATTTATTTTCTATTTTATTTCCTGTGAACTTGAGGCATTTGCAACTCCACCTCTTATATGTCTATGTTTCATGCCATTGTCTCACTTTCATTGGTGTTTGCTTGTATGGATCCCTCCTCCCAACATAGTTAAATTAATTGCAAGTATGAATGAAAAAAAACCAAACCTGTTTTATTTTCATGAAGATGAATTAGCAGTTGCGGAGGGAGAAAGAGAGAGAGACCTTTAGCCTCTGGTCTATCTGTACTGGGAGCAACTAGCTTCACAAATGATTCCTTCACTTGATGAAATAAGTGTAAGAAAGATAATCAATTCCATCAATGCAATGGAAAACAGAAGAGGATTTTGAGTGAAAACTAATGAGAAATATCATGTAACAAAAAATTGAACATTTTACATTAATATTAAGGAATTCTGCTTATGATGCTAAGGACCTTGCTATTCAGATTTCAGAGGCTTAGATACTGCTGATTGCTCTTCTTTTAAATGTCTGTCTACCAATGTTTCCCATGTTACTGATACCATCATTTTAAAAACTTGCGCTTCTGAAAAGTAACTCAAATAAGGGCCTAAATATGAATCTAGGAATCTAGTTCTAGCCATCTGGTTTTGAAAATGTTGGTTCAAAAGTTTCACACTTGTTGATTGGTGTCTAACTCAGAGGAAGATTTATTTGTCAACACAACACACATTCTCTGAACTTCCTGTACAGTTTTCAAACAGCAAAACATGTTTTCGAAATTATCTTTGTAATTGGGCATGTAATTCTCATTAAAATGAATAGGAGTGACGTGTCCAAACCATGGGGCATAGAGCTGCAAGGCACTTACTTCCTTGATCATCCAGCTGAGCGCTTTTTTATTACAGACAACAATATCATACAGTTCTTTCCATCAACATATTAAAAATAGGCATGTCTCATGCCATCACAATCTTATTAAAGTTTTCGTAAAATCTTACTGTGCTAGCAGCTGAAAACTTTCTTTTGATGTCTGGCCTAACCATTTCATATTCACCTATTCTGTGTTCTGTTCAACTCTCTTTACAGCATATTTCTGCTCTCCTGATGTGCTTAAATAAGAACATCTATTTAGACATATTTAGACAAATTTTAGAAAAAATTTAAAAAATTGGATTCAAAGCACTGGTTTTAGGGCGCTGAATCCTTGGTGGGAAACGCCGTGACTGTGCCAGCTGAGAGCTTCAGACATTTTCCAGGATAAAAGAGAGTGTGAGTGAAGCCTTTCAAAAAAAACCATTTCCATTGTTTTTATCAAAAGCCATTTTGCTCTCCTCTTTAACAGTACAGTGTCCTCAAGTAATAAAAAGCAAAGCCCTTCTTCAGCCATCACCTATGCTACTAGTGATTTTGCACATTAGGCAACCTCTGTGTCACTGTTTGCGGTCATTATGGGGTCTAGTTTTGTATTCCTAAAGAGAACAAGAAAACTTGAATCTTGAAAGCACTCATTTCACTCGACTCATAATCACTCAAGTCACACTTATGACCACCCACAGTGAAATACTTTATACTCTGTGTGACTATGCAAGAGGGAGAAGGGGAGCTGGAGAAATTCAGAATTTTATGGAACATTTTGTATGCCTTTTGGAAAACACCTGAAGTTATGGATTTATAACACTTAGCATTATGATTGCCGTAAGATGATTTATTTAGTAATTCTGATTACTTTAAGAAATAGGCTTTTGCAACGATGTAATCTGTTAAATTGTCTGTCTAGTAAGTACTGAACATCATCCAATTCCAACTACATTGCCTAATTTCAATCTTGAAAAAGGATAGAAGATTCAAAAATAGTTACACTTCTGGAAGTTTTGTGAAAATTTGGAGCACATCAGAAAAGAGAAGGAGAGATTCCCCATGAAGGAAAGGCAGACAGAACTTAGCTGTTACCCAACCCCTTTGGAAGAAGCTGTATGCTCAGTCATGTAGAGTATCATCTAGCTGGGCTGATCGAACATGTATGTCTGTAGGTTAGGTCTAACCCCTCTAGGTATGTAAGTCTGGAATAGTCTATGTTAGGTGGGGACTAACCCCACTACATGTGCCTCTTGGCTGATTGGGGGATTCATCTTCCATATGAATGGAATTATCCCTATCTTGGGGTAGGAGGTAAATCCATAGGGGATCAGGCTCCTACTGCTTATGGAGCAATGAAAGAATCCTGCTGTAAGGTCTGAAATACATTAATCACTCCTACCAATGAGCAAGACTAGATGACTAGATGGACTAGATGATCTAATGGTATTTCCCAGCCTTAAGTAACAGGATTACGATAAAGCAACTGTACAGGGCTGGGTTAGACGCTGGTGATATCATTAGAGAAGACAAAACAAATGTCTCAAGGTTTCAGGACATTCCTAACTTCGAATTACTCAGCATCATAGACAGATTCTTCAGGTTATAAATGGCAGCTGAGGAACCTAAATTACCTCCAAAATTTGTCACATATAGGCATTTCAAAATTAAGCTTGTGTTTTCCTCTTTCAAGTGTTTTCACAGTCATTATTATACAGATAGGTGAAAGATCCTTTATATGTAGACATTGAACTATCATTGATGGTCCCAGAAGACTTGCTTCCTTATGGACTTCTTAGAGGTTAACACACTGTAAATAGCTAAGAAAAAGTAACCCTATTTCCTGATGATTCCTTTTCAAATAAGAAATCCTGGAGGCATGTTTTGCAAATATGGAATCAAAAGAGAGCAAATCTGCACTTTAATAGACAGTGGCAGTAGCTGCTATAAGTTATTCTCTCAAGATATGTTTCATACTATGATGAAGACTGAAAACTGCAAATTTAAATCATTGCCAGAAATCTTTTAGGAAAATATTACCTGTTTAGAGAAACCAAATAGCTACTGCTGGCAGGTTACATTTTGAAAGATATAGGAACATTTGAAAGCATACCTCTACCTATTTACTCCCCAGCTTTCAAGTGATCCCAGATTTCGAAGTTTCACCTTCTACAGTAAGGGGCAATTTCTGAGTAGTACCTATCATCAGACCTGTATCTGGTCCCAAAAAAGACACTCATTATATAAAGATAACTAAGCTAGTTTGAATTTGGCTCATGTTATAACTATTGGGCATTTTTTAAATTTGCCCTTTCACACCATTGTGTAGCACGAAGAAAAGAAAGCAAACTGCACTATATTGAGCTGAGTTATCATTCAGATAAAAACACTAAGGAAATTCACCGGAAACATTTTTGTGTGTGGTTACATCATTGACGTCAGTTCAGAAGTTCTGTGTATCTCAAGAACAGATGTCAGTTTTCAAATGTTTTGTATTATAAATAAATTGGCTTTTGACCTGAGTAATGAGATAGCTGTACTTTGGCTGTAAATACAATTACTTAGGACTAAACAACTGCAAATTTCCATCTCTGAGACCTGTTGACTTATGGAAACACATGAGAAAAAAAAAAAGGAAAGGGAGAAAAAGGCAGAGACAAAAAATGTTGTTCTGAGGGTACAGACTATATTACCGAGAATTAGAGTAAATAGGTTTGAATAGTCCATTTTAATCAACATAGTGAGAAGTATGAATGAAGATATGCTGAGGTATAATGAATAAAATCTTAGTGATTTCCCATTTTATTTTACATTTTTTAGTTCTTTGGAGTCTGACCAGTAACATAAGAAAAATAATTTTTAAAAAACCCCAAACCTCCAAAACTTCAAACCTGAAATGAAGAGATCCAGTCTAGAAATGTTCTGTGACAAAACTCCCTCTTTATCTTGAGAGCTGAGGCAATACTGCTTTGCTGTCACTTATTCAGGAGAGTTCTCCTTTTCCACAGATTTTAAAGCAGTATTTAGTTGGCACAGAATGCTGCAGTTGCCACAACAGAAGGAGCTGTGATCAGTTCAGTCAAGGACTCAGCATCAGGTCCACAAAGTCTCGCTGAAATATATCAGTCCTATCTTCTAGACTTGCAAGGCAAAATTTGGATTAAAGTGAGGGACAAAGTCCAAAAGTGAAATAAAGCAAGCCACCACTTATTCAGTGCCCAAATCTGAATGGGATCAAAAGCCTAACTCCATGCCTGCCATCTCAAAACCAAGTGATACTGAAAAACTATTTCCATAAATTGATTATAAGGTGTGACACTAACACCTCACTACCAACTGGCAGCCATTCAAAATGGACTTGTTTAGTCCTTTCTTCTATTTCTGTCTTGAAACCTTATAGGGTAGATTATCTGTTCTTAGATTTGATGATGTTGATGACAAAACTGTCTCCTTAGTTCATTTTCCTTACATTCTGAAGATTTGTATAGATGGAAACAAAACACAATGAATGAATTTGCACCCTCCTGCTGAGGTATTGCTTTTCCACGGTAGGCTTGGATTTGCAAAGAGTTTATCCTGGAAGATGATGAATCTGTTGGCTGTAGGTGCTTTGATGTCCTGCTTTTTTCTTTCTTCAGTGACCTCACAAGGGCCTACCAGAGAAATGAACTAAATGTCTGTGGAGAAAAGACATAATTCTTAAAACAATTACCTGTGTAGAGGAAGTGCTCTAAATACAATTAGTAAAGCTACCACAAATATTTCACTAAAAATGTTTTCTTTGAAAACAGCTGTTTCAGGAAGATATGTCCATGGACCTATCCTTTACTATTCTTTTGTTTTGTTTTGTTTTCTGTTGAAAATCCAAAGCAAAAAGACTGAAAAACTGAAAACAGATAAATCACAGCATGAAAAATACTCCTTAAGAATAAGAAAATCTTTGTACATCTGCCTAAAATGTGGAGTTGGAGTTTTTCAGTTAAATATGAACATTATTTTTTTAGAAAAATAATGCATTTTCAGCATTGGTTTTTTTTTTTTATCTTTTCTTCCTTCAAAAATGCTTTTTAAGACCAGTTCCCAAATATCTCTCCATTATGGATTTAAGCCAAGGCTGCAGTCGTGGCCATTCAGAAAAGTGAAAGCTGGCTCAGCAAATCTGTGTTGGCACAGGATTTGAGAGATTTTCTGTCTCTTTCTTGTCCTGGAGACAATTAGCTTCTCTTTGCTTCAGTTCCACTTCTGGAAGAAAAGTGGAGAAGTAGAGATTCCTAAACTTAAGTAGGTATTGATAGGACTGACAGCTTGAGGATTGCAACAGGCCTACTATGATTTGCTAAGAGCATCAATTTGTTGTTGCTGGATATCTCAGTTCAAACTCTAAATCCAAAACCACCATCCACTGATGGTTATTTACTATGATTAATCCTGGAGGAGCTGAAACTCTTAAGGTGCTTGAGGACCCAGCTTAATTCCAAAGTATCCTGAACACCTTGCACGACCTTGTCATTCTGTTCAGTGCCTGAACCACTCAGTGACAGATTAACTCTTAATGGAGGCACAGAGGCTACACTTACACCATTCCATGCATAGGCAGAAAGAAGTTTAAAATGCACTGCGAATTCAGGCTCTATACATAAGAGAAGCCACCTTAGTATGAAGCTGATTGTCAAAGGTACTAAAGAAATGGAGCGTAGGGTTTTGTTGCCTGAAGAAGTGTTACACCATTTTAGCTTGCCGAGGTTGCGTGTCTCCATATCATGCTCCATCACACAGTGTGAACTTCCCTGCACCCTGTATAGGCTTTATCCATGAGGTCCCCCTCACACAGAACAGAAAGATTTATAAACTATGAGGCATTTGTCAGCAGCTCCATTAGTGGTACTCTTTATAACTGAATTGATAGAAAATGACAAAGGGAAAGTTCAGTGTTCTTTTGTTTTGTTTGGAAGGTTTTGGTTGCTTTTGGAAACTCTACAGCCTAACCTTCAGAGTCTCGTATTAAAAGTGCTAGGAAAACTTAAAGGGAAAAAAGCGTTAGAGAGCTATAAGCTTGGAGTGCCATCTGGACCTTACTTAGGTAGAAATGTTATCTTATTTATATAGAGAAGAAATTAATAATGTCAATGCATAATATATATTAACCCTTGGAAAATCCCTTTGCAGAGTATATGGAACTGACATTGATTAAAGCAGAAGTCCCACATGTGTTTTTGTCCTGTTCTAAATTATTCAGGTCCTGGCAAGGCAGTACTTCGTGCACATCCAAAAATAAATAAATCTTTGACAAACCAATCAGTTTTTGAACGTTGTATTTTGAAGAAGGAAAAGAAAAATTGTATGTCCATCCACAAAAATTAGGAAAATTAATTTATTGCTGGTTGGGAGAAGATTTGTTCCTTTCTGGAAAACAGAAGGATTTGCCTTGTTATCTTAATAAATTCCAAACCTTTGGAAATATCAGAACCACAGAGGGGTGTGCTTTTTTTTTTTTTTTTTTTTTTTTAAATCTGTTTTAGCTTTCCTGCCTGGACTACTTTTAAAGAATTCAATAATTCATATTTTTAAGCACCCACACATTTCCATTGAGGAAGGATAAAGATCTTTAGGAGGCAGACACTAGGTAGACCTACAGCTATTTCCCATAAAGCTGGACTAAAGGTTACACTTCTTTGATTACAAAACTGCACAATCAGTTCTGACCTACACTTTCCCAATAGCTGTTCTTTCACCCTCTTCTGTACAATGCATGCCTTTGCTTTTTCTCATTATTTTAACTCTGCATCTTTCAAGGTGTTTTAAAAAATATTAATGAACTAATAGTATGGCATTACAAATTATTGTAATAAGTGCAACACTTCATAGCTCCAAATAGGATAGTGATTTCACCTAATAGAAGACAATCATCTGCCCTGGCCAACCTCCACTCTAATAGAGAGGTCAGGCAGAGGGTAGCACTACAATTGTGTGATGAATGAATGGTTTACATGTGGGGAATGGATGTGAAATGATGAGGTGTTTAGCCAAAGATCCCACAGGATATCTGTGGCTGAACCAGGCATACTGCGTGGGATTAGACTGACCACACAGTGAAGCCTACAGTGTGAAAGTGTATACCTGTCTCTTATAGTCAGTAGACAGAAGTAGGCATTGGGAGAGTGAATGTCATCTCATCCTAAAAGGAAACATCTAAACATAAGGTAGAAAGTGTCTAAACCCACTTCTTTCGTCCATAATAGACAGAAAGCCAAGTACTGAGCTCAACAGCAGGCATCTAGAATACAGACACACAAAGTTAGGTGAGATGGATCTCACCTTGTGCTTTTGTATTACAAGACTGCTCGGCTTTTCTTTGGCGCTTCTTTGAAAGAAAAAAAATTATTCCCATTTTAAAGATGAGAAATTGGAGAGGCAAAAAAAAGAAAAAAAAACCACAAAAAGAAAAAGAATATGGGTGCTACTCTAACTTCTTTGTAGACAGCAAACTGAATGAGATCCAGAACCCAGACTGAGCAGTGAAAAGGCAGAATTAAACACCTCAGAAAGGAGTCGAAACAACTATATGGCATTGGGACCTTCTGCGAAAGTAGGCATCTCTTTTCCTTTTTTGTATAAAATTAGCAAGGACCACTCTGTTCTTGGTATATCTTCAAGGGTAGAAAAAGACCCCTATATTTTCAGTGCCTCAGTCCTCTACACAAGGCTCAGGCTCTCTCTTGCACTTTCCTTGGAAAGTAAGTGTTATATTTGTAATGGCATCAGTCTTCTTCCATGCTCCAAATATTTTGCAGACACTCAGAGATCTCTTGCATAAAAACTCTGCAGCAGTAAAACATTGGCCTTTTAACAAGTAGTCCATTCAAGTAAAAAAAAGACTCAGATCCTACAAAATACTTATCATCTCCATTAACCTTAACCCTCCCTGGTTCCACAGTTCCCTGCTAACAACACAATCTCATTCTGCCTCATAAAGCTGCTATTTATTTTTGCTATTTTCCATCTCTTTTTTTCTGTGTATCAAAAGCTTTAGGTAAAGTTGACATCTTTGGACTGCAGGCTGTTGAGGACATGGCATCTAATGAAAGCATTACATTACACAAGGTGTGACATTCCACAATACCCCTTTATGACTGATTTCACAGAGCAGAAGTGTTATTAACTGTAACATCTTAATTTTATTTTTTCAAACATGAAGGAATAGGTTGTGATAACTGCTGATAGCAAGAGAAAAGGAGGTAATTCCCCAAGTACTTCACACACAACTGCTGCATAGAATTATTCTGACAGAGGTGTTGTCAGGTTGTTGGCAAGAAGGCTCTGCAAAACATCTCACAGGACCCCTAATCTCACAGCCTGACACCGAGTAGTGCTTTACATGGGGGATGCTCATATTAATAGAAGATGTGTATTCAGCTTGAGTAAAGGGGGTGGAAATTGGCCCTATGAGAGAGTGATCTAGTCCCCTGGACATGAGTTACTCTGATCCTGAGGGATCCCTGATCTTGTTCCCTGCCATGGATACCTGTTCTTCCCAGTTTCTTGCTTCAAGAGACACTGCTACAAGATTCCCACAGTTTTGCTGTTTCCAAGAAAGGTGATCACCAAGAAACTGATCACTGGGATTGGTACATATATATTTAAAAGCTAGTATTTTCCCCATGTATTTAGAGGAGCAGAGAATCATCAAGCAAAGAGTGATGGTGGCGTTTTTCTATTTTTTTCTGTTTTGTTTTGTTTCTGTGTTTATTTTCTAAAACAAACTCTTGTCTTTATACAATATATTATTTGAAAAGTATAAATCTCCCAAAGTAACAAGATTCTCAGTGCTTTATATTTACTTCTTTTACAGGTATGTAAGGAAACCTGCAGTCCTACTCAGATCAACTTTGGGCTGTGTATATGACTCTGGAATATGGGCCTTTGAGTAAAAAAACAGCTGTAGGCAACTTCCAGCCATGTGAGCAGTGTAGCTACATGTGGAGTCCTAATGAACAAATATTCAGGATTCTCAATGTTTTCCTTCACTTAGCTTTTAATTAAGTAAATAATTCGAAGAATAACATGAAAAAGCAGTTTTTCCAATGGGTATTCAAATTTGGAAGAGACTCTAGAGCAAACATTTTTCTTTAAAAAAAAATTTAAAAATTCAATAGAAACTTGCATGGTTCCTGGCAGAGAAATAAGATTCAGAGCTAAGCTTTACTCATCACCCAACTTGCCTTTCTCAGCTTCATACTATTTACAGGATAAATGGTTAACATTAGAAGTGGCTGTAAACTGCACTGTGTGTATCTAAGCACTGGTTTACTGAATTTGCATTTTAAAAGCCCACAGTCCATTTCAATTCAAAATATGCAATAGAGAAACCAAATTATCCGTTTAGCTTTCTTTTTCTCAGTCAGAAATTTACACACATAGGAAAACCAATGGCCTAGTACTAATAACTGCAATTTTTTTTCTGGAGCTTATAGGAAGTTTCAATGACTTTACAACCTGATAATGTGAAATGAGAAAGCCAAAAGAGGGCTGAGCTGTTACTTCAAAATCGACTTGATGAATCAGAGTCATAAGTCCTGATGCAGCTAACCATGGACTTAACAAAGCTATAAGGTTTATACCAAGAGGGGCTTTCTTCCTGGATCATTGTTTTATACTCTCTGGCATAAACTCCCAGTCCTCAGAGCTGCCGGGGCACTGTTTTGCTATGAGGGACGGTTTCCACTTTTAATGACTGACTCTGCCTCTCTTGATACAGATGCCATGCAGACACCGCTGGAGGATTAATGCAGAAAGTGTTAGGGTGGATTTAACTTACTTATTAACAGCTTTTTGGCTTTCACATCCACAGTGAAGTACTTAGAGCAAATGAGATGCCACTCACAACTTTGTGACTTGCATTCACTTCCAGCAGTGCTGCCTCCAGCAGCTAAGTTGCCAAGACGCTAATTTCCAAATCCTGCCTTGTGGCAACCCATGTCAGTGATTCGCAACAACACAAACCTGCTTGTGAGGCTGCACCCACCATCTCTCTGGGATGTGGCTGGTCTGCTCCTGGTGTCCCAGCCTGTACCAGGCTCACAGCAGCCTTGCTCTCTGTGTGCTCCTGCTTTCACTGCTCACACAAAATTTAAAAGGATTTCCTGGACCTCTCTACCTGACTAAGCTCCTGTGGGCAGGAGAAACCCCGTTTGTACACCTCCTGCCTGCAAGCAGGATAGTTGTCCCATCTCTGGACCACAGAATGAGTGTGAACGCTTCTTATCCATTTTATCTGCTTCTGTACTTCCCAGGGCAAACTGCTTTGGCTGAAGGTGTGAGGCTGGATAGCTTCTAATCAGGAGTCTTAGCAGATGAAAATATCACTCACAGCCCCAGACTTATAATAAATGTACCAGTTTGTAGGTCAGGTGCATGGCCTTGTCCATTAATATTAAAGAAAATATTTAATATAGTCCTACATACATAGCTCACAAACTTGCACTACAGTTTCTAAGTCAACAACACATCAGTATGGATGTCACACAACAAGTATTTATTCCTACGATGATACACATCTGAAGTGACTTAGCTGAGCTGCCTGCTTAACTTTTTCCGTTCATAATACCTGGGGGAGGCGAATGGACTTAGTTTGTGCCTCAACGTTTTAATGTCATCTCCCAGCTCTTCTTGTTAAGTCTTTTAGGCAGACTCGAAGTTCAGCCTCAGGCCCGAACAGT
This sequence comes from Gavia stellata, assembly GCF_030936135.1. Classification (NCBI taxonomy): domain Eukaryota; kingdom Metazoa; phylum Chordata; class Aves; order Gaviiformes; family Gaviidae; genus Gavia; species Gavia stellata. The sequence goes on along the minus strand of NC_082597.1, from coordinate 11,716,698 downwards.
GCTGTTAGGAAGATTTCTGTAAGCGTAGTTTGTGTTGTATATATTGTCAGTGCAAAGATAAAGCGGGAGGCACCTGCCTCCCGTCAGTTAGATGGAAGCAGGCAAGCCCTGTGGGCAGGGAGTTCATTGTCTCCCCACTCTGTGGGAAACTGGAGGGAAGCTACATTCTTATGCAAAATGTGAGAAAATAAAAAAGGAATAGTTAACCATTTGGAAATGCCAACATATTCTCAGGGAGATGCACTTTATTCCAGATGAGTTGTGAATATGCACTAAGAGTGAGACATGTACATTTTAAAGCCAGACAGTGTATTGTGAACTTTTGGGCCAGTCACCTACCTGCATGACATAGGTTGCACTTATGCAACATGGTCATGTATATTCACGTGGTTGGGTTTTGGACTGTTTTTGACAAGGTTTATCTGTTTTCTTCCCTGAGGCTGATTGTAATTAGAGATGGGATCAAGGCTGCGAAGTACAGTTACCGCTAATGTACCCCACATCCAAGGGGCTTTGCAATTAGCATTTGCAGCTGGATCCATCCACCAGCCTCATTTTTTGATTCATTCTAACTTCATAAAGTAACTAGAGAATTGTCCCACATTAGGAATTTGGCTGGTGCTACATGCCTGGCGAAACAGTTTTATGCATGCAGTCCCACCATGGAGGTGTGTCTTTAGCCAAGGCCGTAGCCTGTGGTGAGCCATAGCTAATGGCTTGGGGAAATCTGCCTCTAATCTAGGACAATGGTTTTTTTATTATTTATTTTACTGTGTAAGCTTTTTGCCTGACCTAGTCTCACCATTGAATTCCTACTTCCCATTAACCACAATTAAAAGAGCAAAATGTTTGTGGTTGTGAGCCCCAGACTAACTGCTTCTGACCTACTGCAGCCCTGCAGTGATTTGGGTTATATTAGGAGAATGCTGAAGTGACTGAGACCTCCTCTGTTGCTCTACACAGATGGCATTTTGGTTACAGACGGGATGTGACCCTCAGGTAGGAGAATTTTCCCCCCTTTATAATCTGCATAAAGCAATCTTCTTCTGACATACCCTACAGTAACCACTCCAGTCAAAACTGTAATTACAAAGGCTGATTTTTTGAGCCTGCAGAAGTTATTGATGTTATGGACATGAGCAGCATCTAACAAACACCAACGTGTTGTTGTTGGTAATGGCTCACAAGAGCTCACCTATTCACAAATCTCACACCTGTCATTTCTAAGTAAGTCCTACACCAGTACTTTTCCACTGCTAGAAGCAGTTGGCTATACTGTTATAGTTGGGAAAACATAGTAGCAATGTCATAAACCTGTCAGCATAGATATAAAACAGGGATGACATAAAGACCTCATCCAAAACTGAAGAGAAAACATAATATTTCAGTTTTGCACAAGTTGGATTAAACAACTAGTATTATATTGAAAAAGCATTCAAAAGCACTAAGCTAGTGCAAGGATAATAACCACTTTTTGTTACATACATACCTGTCCTTTGTTCCCCTATCAACAAGAGAAATTCTCAGGACGGGACTGGAACGGAAAGTGAAAGTCCACCCTACACAACACTACCCTAAGTAGTCTAATGGGAATAAGGTCTTAAAGAAGAAAAGCAGACATGACAGGATGGCCTGGGAAGACCACAAGGGAGGTAAACATATCAACAAATCCCACAAGAGGTAGGTTGCTTCCATCAGGACCACCATCCAACAGATTAGCTGTAACTGTCCTTCTGAAAAGATGCCCAGGGAAATTATTACAGACTCATGACTCTGCTGCCACAGTCCTTTCTGGCTTAAATAACATATCATGACGGGGTTTTTTTGTTTATTTTTGGGGGGCTTGGGTTTTCTTTTGGTTTTTGTTTTTAACAGAGAATGGCCCTTCTTCTCTAGTGTGCAGTGGAGACAGTGAGAAGCAAAGCTCATCCTGATCTTTGGTGACTCCTTCAAGAAGAGAGGAGACACACTGAAGTTCCCATGTTGAGTATGAACATTTTTACTCTGCTGTTTCAACATAACCATAAAACTGATGTTTAAAACACTGCATCTCCAAACTGATGTGATACTTGATGCCACATTTTACGTAGCTCTGGCATTTACAAGGAAATGCAAAGGAATAGCTACCAAAGGAATGATGAAATGCAGGTACGTGAACTTGGAGCAATAATCTCAGAAGTGTACAAAAGAAATAGTTTATGTTGTTGTTGTTGTTGTTGCTGTTATTATTATTATTATCTCAGTGCATGAACTTTTAAGAAGGGGGAATGCCCTGACCTTAAATCCAACTTCAATTTCTTTTAAGCAAGAACATACATTCCTCAAAGAGAAAGAAGCAAATGATGTACTTTAAAGCTATTCCTGTGTCTAATGCAAGAATTCTTGTTTAGATAATTCAACAAGTCACACGAGCTTTCCACTGAAGTCAGCAGGACAGCTCGCACGAGATGCTCATGTGTCCTAAATTTGCAAGATACTGATCTCATGTATTTATTATTTATTTACGTATTGTTACGGCATTCTTGTTTCCATCTCATATTTGTATATTCCTTGCACTTTAAACAAAGCCTCTGTCCACATTATGCCTATGATTTTGTACAGAGAGCAAGACAGGTATTGAGTTTCAGCATGGACTAGAGTAAGAAAAATCTATCATTAATCCATTTTCATAGGTCTCAGTAAAAAAAAAGTCACCGATAGAAAGTCACATATGTCTTACATCACCCTACATTCATCTTTCTTGCACTGATTGTAAATGCTGCTCTGTAGTTATGAAATATATTAATTTATTTGCTAGAAAAGTGTTCTGAGAAACTTCATGAGTCACCGAACAGCTTACAGTTTCTTGTGATTTCTGGAACATATGTTTTTGTGACAGGCAACACTTATACTACCAAACACAGCTGTTTAAAAAAAAGTCTAAAATGTGCAGGTGCATGAAGGACAAAAAAGAAAAAAAGAAAAAAAAGAAAAGAAGCCCCCCCCCCCCCCAACAACTTTGACAATTTTTGTCTTTTTCTACCAGGAGTCTCTCAATGTTCCTGGATTTTAAAAACCTGCACCTGGGGTCTGAGAAGCCCAGCTTTCTTTTTTTTTAAAAAACTTTTCTTCACAGAAAAACAGGAAGAAATTGGACTTTAAAAGCTAAGAAACCAAGTTACTGAGCAAAAGAGAATCTCAAAACTTACCTGATTTTTTTTTATAAAAAGCATTTTGCTTTTATTGGATTAAACTACTGCAATGACCACTCAGTGTGAGAATGAATATAGCCTAGATAACTGGACCTGCCAATTTGCATAGACAACAGACAATAAGGGTCCAGACAAGTTTAATATATAGGTTTTTTCCAGTTGATTAACTGTCATTAAAACAATTGTGTGCCTGGTATTAGTCTGCTATTTAACACCATAAATTGCTTATTTATGAATGTGATATAGTTTATATTTCAGAAGCAGAATTGTCTTCTCTGATATGGAGGTGAGGTCAGACCCACATTTTAGGGCATGACATGGAATAACTCTCTGATCAGTTAGTAACTCCAAGAAGATCCACTGATGCTCTTAAATAACATAATCCACATCCGTCTTTTCAAGCTTCTCCCCCAGCTCCCGAGAGAGCTGAGGGACTAGAGGTCATTCTGGTTATTCTTTCACACCACCTGAAAGTGTACTAAGCTTTATGGACTATTAGATTTCTGTGGTATTTACTTTCTTTGCATATGTGTAAAAATAAAACCTAAGCCTTTACTTTAGGGTTTTTGACAATTAGATAAAAACCTGGAGGATCTGAGAGATCAAAGTCTTCCTTTTCCCCATGAGCACTGCTCACTCTTTTTTTGGGAAGTGAACTCTTAATACTGCACATGTCGTTATCTAATGGAAATACTGACTTCTTTCCTCTGCCCCAGAATACAAATAAACTAGAGATCAACTCATGCAAACAGGGAAATACCCTTAAGAAAAGACTTCAATGACTTTTGTAGAACTGGAAGCCAATTACAAGTTGTCAGTGCGGATGCAACATGCCATAAAGCCCAGGAGTCCCACATGCTGCTCGTTCAATGCCCGTGGCCATGGTTGAGGTGCGAAGGCCGAGGAGCGGGACCAGCACCTCCGCTCACCCAAGGCCCCTCTCAGCAGTAGAACACATTGGGTGAGCAGGCTCTGAGTCTGCACACCCGGGAGTGGGCAGCGGGCTCACGTGGAGTGGGATGGACATTTACCTGTGGATTAACTTCACAGGCTTTGTTGTACCTGAAATGTTAGGAAGTGCAGTTGTATAACAGTCCTTTTTCTAAAAACAAACAAACAAACAAACAAACAGGAAGACTTATTTCACAGCCTTTATGTAGCAAGTCACAAACATGACTGATCTCTTCAGAAAAAGCCTGGCTTCACAGTGGAGTTGTTAGATATGTCATCAACTTTCCTTACAATGCACTCTAATTTCACAAATTATTTACCAGCTTTCATTTGTGGATTACATTGGACCTCTCTACTTCATACAAAGTGGAATACATTTATTTCCTCAGACATATTAGAGACAAATTATTTGCTTTGGAAAGAGGCAGGAATATGGCTGAAGTATGTTCTTTACAATCTTTGCAATAACAATATGGAATTGTTTCAAAGAACAAAGCTCACGATGTTTCATCACACTTTTAGTAGTTGCTTCATTTTCCTGTGAAGGTTTGATGTGTCATCAAGTGTCACAGAAGTCCTGGAATGTCATAGTGATTCAAATGGCATTTTACTGATAATTTTGCCATTTGTTGAAATAACATCAAAAATTCTCATAATAAACCCCCTTTTTCCTTTTTTGGCATAAGGAAAATTGCAGTAGCTCATTTTGAGAGTTTACGGTATCATTCTTAAAAACTGTATTTTTAGTCTTTTTTTTAAAAGCATGAATAAGTGCAACTCCAAAATAGTAAAAGACAAAATTAGCAGTCATATCTCAAGCATAAAGTAGCTTTGAAAAGGAGCATAACAGAGCTCCCACTGTAGACATCAATGTATTAGCTGTTAAATACTTTTATTCAGTGAGAGTATTTAAACACATACTTGGCTCTATGCATGTGCAATGTTCCCCCCAGCAATATAGTGAAACAAGTGCTAAATTTAAAGCAAGTGTTTCAATTCTATGGTTTTCAGACAATTGACTGCAATGATTGTTTGGTAGAGCAAGCAGATGGCACTACTAGAAACCTCAGAAAACTTTTCCATAAATACCATTTCTGCTTTCAGAACAAATGTTTCTTGAATTTCCACAAGCAGAAATGAAGAGTCTTGTGTCCTTTAATTGTTATAACCTACTATTAGTAATACAACAGAGGTAGAGAGCGAGCCTGCTACATATATTCTACCTCTATCAATCAATCACAGTTGCTGAGTCAAAAGGACAATCAGTTGTTAATCCACTTGGCATAGTGCTATCATCCCCAGCAGTACAATCAAAAGACAAGAATTCTTCAGCTTTGCTCTGCTTGACAGAAAAAAAAAAAAAGCCCCACATAATTTTCTGCTAATATCCATAATTTATAACTGTACAGACTTTAATTCATGTTTTACTAATTATAATATATATAAAATACTACATTCAGCAAACGTTCTTTCTTCTTAAGCTCTATCATGTCTTCTTAAGGTTAGGTCAACAATAAGCGGAACCCAAGATGAAAGATAAATCACCTTTAAAAATATTAATCATGAATCGTAAGAAAACATCAGACAAAATATCAGTGAGGTCACTTAAAAAGTATTCAGATGATTTTATAGTCTGTTTCCCAACAGCTGCATCTGGTTCTATTTCATATAAATGCAAGTTGGACATCTATAACCTCTGGGTTCGTAACAGATGTTGTCATGAAGTTGAACATTTTTACATAAGCAAAAGCTAAACGAATGAATTTCAGGCCACCCAATGTTTCCAAAAGGCAATTGCCTGGCACTGCCAAAGATTGTATAACTCCATGCAAAACTATATCCAGACACTCTAGACATACTTTTCAAATATTATTATTTGTGGCTTTAATTATGAATTTCATCTGTCATCTGACCAATGGTGAGTAATGCCATCAAATACAGAGAGCGAGGCTAGTTCTGCTGGGTGTTTGTGTGCAGACATGTTTGAAAGATGCCTGCAGTCACTGCAAGCAGCACCACTGCAGTTGCACTGCTGAGCACAGGGGTTGAAGTCTGCTGGCAGCCTGCATGGGCTAGGAAGGAGGAGAAATGAGTCAGATATGCCAGTGGCAAAGAACAATCATTACTGTCCTAAATGATGAGATGTGAACAGTATGGATACCATCCTCACTGGATATCAGCATGAACTTCAAAGAGCTTTGCTTGTGCACTGCACTCTATGAGTCATCCATACAGTCTGGCATCTCATAGCTTTATATTTTTACGTGGCTCACTGTCTTCAAGCTTCTTGTTGCCATTAGCCTAGAGAAAGCAACTATCTTTTCTCGGCTGGTTAAGATTCCCCCAAAGAGTCATTACTTTTGTTAATAAAATACGTCTGCTTTTCAGAAGTGGCTAATCCTTCAGTCTCCTCTTCCCGTTTCTGCTCTGAGAGGCAAATGTTTGGCAGTCTTGAAAATCCAGACTCTTCCTTAAAGTACATTCCGCTGCATAAGTGTGTCAGAAAAAAACAGTACAGGACAATTTTAAGTTTTTAACTTTAGACAAACAGACCTTTAATTTTTAAGTAGAGAGTTCATCTGTCATGAGCAACATTATAGCAAGAAACTGAGTATCTACCTACAATTTAAATACAACCTCACTGATATACTCCTGATTGAACCATTTTGCATTTTTGATTTGCTCAGAATTGAAATTAGCTATTTGGTTCAGCAACTGTGAATTTAATTTTACCAATAATTAAAGCTAAGTATGTCTTATAAGCTATAAAGCTATAGTTATTAAATTCCCTGTAGTTTTAATAAGAGATTCTGTATCTGTTGGAGAAAGGTTATGTCCAGTATAGCACTCATTCCAAGTTGAACTTAAAAATGAACTAGCTTGGGTTTATTTTGGATACAGGTTCATTACACACATGTTATAAACATTGGGGAAAAAACCCGCAGTGCAGAGAGATGCTAACATGAAGCAATGAAAAATATTGTGTATCCTAATGGCAATCAATTCAAACATGTATAATTTTTGTTACTTTTTAAAGGATTTATAATCTGGGTGTTTTGGTTGGTTAGTTGGTTGGGTTTAGTGGGAAAAGAAACACCAAAACTATTACCATTGTCATCATCATCTGCACTGTTTTGGAACTTGATTCTGGGATCCACTGGACTGTGTAAATCTGCTGAATTAGAAATTGCAGGCAAAAGCCTCAGCTATGCTGAAGGCAGTCCAGGGTCTTAGTTACAGCAGGGTGAATACAGCTGAGCTATAAAATATAGCATTCCACACTATTCTGTAATTTTAAAATGGCTATTTAAGCTACTAAAAAAAACCCCCTCTGGTAACAGAATATCCATTAACATGAGACAACTTCTGGAAACAATAAAGGTGCCTATCTGTGCAGTGCCCAGGATAGGTTTGCATTCAGAACAAGGCCAGTTTCTATTTAAGACATTTCACTCAACTACAGATTCTAAAAAATCAAGTATCACACTGTAGGTTCTCCTTCATGCTCTGCATAGGAGGCCTTACATGCAGGCTGCTTTAAAGCACGGTTTTACTCATGTCATCTGCCACAGAAAAGCCCAGCAGGGCTGTTTGACCTTGTGAAAGCAAAGCATACTGGCAGGTTGTTAGAAGCCCATGGGTGGTATCTGAAAGGCATAAAAATATTTATGTCCACATGCATACTTCCCCCAAAAATCTTAATACCTCAAAATCTTAGCTTAACACCCACATTCCCTAAGATGTGCAGAAGCAGTTGAAAGCTATTCCCTCTGACTTACTTAACAATTTTTCTCAGTGAAATTTTAGGCATCTGAACACTCAGAGATGTTGTAGCTCATTGAATTCCCTGCTGTTAATAGAGGGAGACAGAGAGACAGATACACCAGTGTGCTTCATTTAGGTGTACAGCTCTTCTCATCGCTCCCAGAGAATCACCAGGCAGTGCTGGCATTGCCCGGCAATCGCCTTAGACTGGCGGATGCACCTCAGGGAGAGCAGCAGGCACTACTGTGGTGCCAGATGTGCCCTCTCTGCAGGCTGTTGTAACTACAAATTACTTTCCTATCTGCTTTCCTCTTGGCCATGTTACTCTCACATTTCTGGTTGCACAGCAAGTCAGGTTCAAGAAAAGAAAACTTTCTTAACTGTGCCATGAGTTGACAGTTAAAACAGTGTCCAGCTGATCCTCAGAACGAGCAATCTGTCACCACTGTTCTTCCATGCTACTGCCTCAGCTACAGGATTATGCAAAGTTGGATACAATCACAAGTGGATATGGAATTTTTGGTTGGATCTATGAGCAACACATTTTCCAAGCGATAAAATAGCCTACTCAAACCAAAGTTGGGGCTCAGTCCTACCTCCCAGTACTAAGTGCTTAGGTTTAAGCAGAACTGCTTTCCTTGTGGATGGGAAGACTTTTCATTCACTGAAAATTAAGACTGTGGTTTAAAGCTTGACACTGTGTGACTTCCTAGATTGGAATTGGACATAAATATAAAAAGTCCGCCAAATAAAAACTCAAGTGATTAATGGCATAAATATCATACTCAGAAATGTCCCAGAAACATTGTCTAACTTCAGAATCCCAAATCATAACACCTAAGAACTAAAATGTGGCTTAGTCAAAATTTGGGACCTGAGGCACACAAAACTGTGATGCTGAATATCCTGCACACCACTGCCATCTACATAGGTAGAAATACCTAACCTTTCCAGAACTTTCTAGATCTTCAAGTTCTACCTACCTCTCCGTTTCTTCTCATGCCATGAAGAAGTGATAACAATTACTTAGGAAAAAAAAGGTAAAATGAAAGTTTAAAACTGCTTGCTTTTCTGCTTATTGTAAACCTTTCTTCAACAGCCTGATGGCAAGACCATTCAAGGTGGCCATCTAGCTTGTAAGCTACAATTCATTGCTGCCTCTGTTTGTGAGTGCTCAGATTCCCTTTCCCATAGATATCCTCAGACTAAAGACAGATTAGAAACAGATTTTACACTTTTGAGACAAGTACTTTAAGTGGAAGCACACGACGCAAAAGATGAGTAACATCCCCTTCACCATCACCACTACCTCCCATCCACCTTGGAAGGAATTCAGTGTTGGCCCAGACTGTGCTCCAACCACAGCCACCAAAACAAGCTTCTCCAAGGACCTCGAGTTTGGCATCTCTTCTGCTATGTCTGCATAGCAATGGGTCTTAAAGCAGATGTAAGTCGGTATCATTCCGTGGTAGCTAAGAGCCTAAATTTCACATCTGTCTTCCCTTAGGTGGAATTTACTGAGCCCAGACCTTGATCCTAGGAACTAGCTTGATCCAGCAAAACAGAAGAATCAAGTTTTGAATGAATATATCTCCACTGCTTAGCCTGTCTTTCTCTGGATCTAGCATTGTCGTGCCTCAATTTCAATATAAAGGTTGTGCGTGCAACTGCTGCTGCAATTAAACCCGCAGTGGTTGGCCATCTGCATAGCTCTCCCTCCTCCACTGACTATATTACGTGGTTCTCCACTGATCAGCCTAGGAACACAGACACCTAGTGAATCACCTAATGTTCACCTAATGAATCCCACTGCGTATGATTTAGCCCCAGATTCCCAAAGTTTTCATGCATGTTATTTCCCATACTGGAATTCCCAAAAGATGTCAAAAGCAAATCCTGCCATTATATGGAGTCTTTTATCCTTTGTGCAGACTACAGGTAAGCAGGACAAGAGAATGCTTCTAATTTCCTGGCCATTTGAAATTAGGTATCTTTTCAGGCAGAGCTGAACCTCAGTTGCCTGCAATTTTCTGTTAGAGCTAATTGATTCCTGAAGATATAAGAGCTTATATGGCAAACTGACTAACCCTTACCACAGTGCGTACTAATTGCTTGGACTCTCAAAATAGCTTACAAAATAATACATGCTAGCCACACATACCAAAACCTAGTACTATTAGTCAGTGTTCCAAGCATGTTAATTACCTTTTTCCATAGTGTTTGTGTGTGTGTGCGTGTATTACAATGCTCCAAAAATTTATTTTTAAATAATCAAGCCACAGAATGGAGCCTGAGATCACAAGAGTCTGAGTTACAAGAAGGGTCTGGGTTAAAGTAACAAAAGTTAAAATGGAAATTCTGAGAGAGCTTCCATTCCCAGTTCCACACGTTTTATTTTGTTTATGAAATAACTATTTCAGTGACTGAAAAAATAATTGAAATATTTTCTTGAAAAGGAAGAGTGAATACTACTGAAGTCCTGTATCTCGTATTCCCTTTCTCAAAAGAGCTGTCAGAATGAGCAGCACTAAGAGCCCGTAAAAAAACCAAACAGGAAAGTAATGAATAAAGCAGCAGATGCAGCTTTCACTTAATGTGATAATTCCTCTCTTTGAAAAGGCAGACTACTGAAACAGCAGTAGAAAATTTTTAAGACTCCACCTTCCGATCACTAAGGCAGATGGTCAAAGCTTGGCCAGGAGCAGTGGCTTGTATAACAAGCTCCTAAACTCTTTCTACTGTTCTACAAACCACGGGATGTACACTGGAGATCTAGTCAAGAAAATGCTGGTGAGATCCAAAGAAAAAGAGGTTCAAACCCCAAAAGAAACAGAGGTGTGCGTGTTCTATTAAAAGGGGAACCTTTACTAAAAGGCTTCTGCGTTTCTGAACAAGGTTTCAAAAGGAACAGTCAGCTTCTGGGAATGTGATATTCTCTATCAGGAAAACTGAGAAATACATATATAAAACATTTAGAAGAAATACAGTTAGAACTGAGATAATGGAGACTTCCTGGAGAAGTCTCATTTTCCTTCCCTCCTCCCTCATACATACTTTGGGAACAAAAGCTCCTAATGGCCCATGGGAAAGGGAAATACTGTTTTCAATGTCTTTTGCAACAGGCAGAGAAAATGTTGTACCATTTAGGGTGTGCATTTTGTTCAGTCGAGCATTACAAGGAGCACTGGGCTAATAGATGTGACAGTGAAGGGTTTTTATAACATCACTGTTACATAACTTCCTGACTTTCGTAGATGGTTAGCAGCACTAGAGCTGCATTGGTCAATGTGAAGTCATCTCTCAAAATAATATATGACAGGCCAAGTGTATTCTGGCTTGATTTGCACCAGGGACTACTGCAGAACATCTCACTGCAGCGCAGCCATTCCCAAATTGAACTGATGAAGTCAAAGATGCTTGTAAGTTCCAGAAGTGGGGGAAGAAACCCTGTGTTTTCTGAGAGTGTCGGCTCCTAGCACATAATGAATAGTGTATTGTAATACAGAATTTAAATTAAACATGTACCAGGAAGGGATTTTGGGGTTTTATTTATTTCTACATCTCAATGGCAGTCAGCATACAGAAAACATGATACAATGAGTTCAGCATGCGGGGGTAATCATGTAGTTAGGCAGCAACATTTAATCTAGTTGAAGCCAGTAATCTCTGGATGTTGATGTGCAGTGTCATGTGCTGACTTCTAGCATTTCCACATGGGTGATCTGTTACTTTGCAGCATTAGAATCTGCATTTGATTTCTTACTCTCTTATCTGACTCCTCAGGGATTCAGTAGATCCAGCAGTAATTTACAACTGCCATTCTCTTTGGGCTTTGACACATATGCAGTCAAGGATTAAAATCAGGCTTCTAAAGCAGTTACCACTTGAAGCCATCTGCCCTGCCCTCCTGACGGAGACTGCCAGTGCCACCACAGTGAGTCTGAGAACCCACTGAAGCAGCTCCTGAACATCTCAAGCCGCTTTATTAAGATACATAGATCCACTTTCAATTTAATGCTTAGCTGAGAACGGCAGCAGTACAGAAGCTGATTCATAAATCATGCAGCAATCTTTGTCAGAGGTTGGGCAACAACTTGGGCAGCACCCATCTGAGCCATCTGATTTTATTCTGCTTCTTCATGTGAATGAACCCTTGGACTTCAATGTTTACAAGTTAGTAAATGACAATCCTTCCAAAGGCAATTGTTCAGAACAACAGGGCTACTTCAGATGCTTTGCAGACTATTATTTTACTCAGTGCTTTACAGACTCTCAGTTTTTGTTGGTTACAATTTTTTTAGCTTTTTTTAAATTTTCACAGCCACAAATGAAGCAGAAATGAGGGTTTGCTGCACATCCTCCTTTGAACCCCAGTAAGAAGTGTGTTAAGTCACTGTCTCCACATTGGAAAATCTCTCTTTCAGTCACTTGGGTGCAACTGTAGAGCAAACTCTGAAGTATTATATAGCAAATTATGTAGGCTCTTATTTACATGTTCTTATCACACAGAGTGAACAATCAAAGTAGTTGTTGATTTTAAATGATAAACTTTTATTCTGAATATACTGTTTTTGCACAAGAATTAACACAACAGTTCTAGGATTATAAACTTTTTGTAACATTATTGTACAAATTTTTACAAAAATTATTTTTCCAGGCTTGTCAAGTTCCACAAAATTGTCAAGAGAACACAGGAAAAGGGAGAAAGACCTGCTTGCCTTGTAAAAGCAATCGAGCCTTTTTTTGCAGAAATGCACACTGAGCATTTCAATAAAAATATCCCAGAAAGCATGATCCAGACATTCCATACAACACAAGAAGAGAAGACAGCTTTGTCAGATCACAATCGCAATTTCATGGCATCTGAACAAGACAGTATCCCTTTAGCCTCAGTGAAATTATTTCTTCAAGATGATGTTTTTCTTTTAAACCATAAACAGGACAGATGCAAGTAGCTGGGAAGAGGGTGAGGCTAACTTTTCAAAACTCTTGAATTGTTTTCAGACACTTTGTTTTAATCTTTTTACAGTAGTGTACAATGAGTATTAACAATATTAACATTGTGGTATGAAAAAAAAATAGTAAATCTGGCCTTTGTTAAAGGCTTGGATGTCTGATGAAGCTCGGGTAAAATTTATCCTAAGGAAGGAGTTATTACGGTTTCACCTTCAGTCAACATTCCAAAAACACCCCAGTGCGTGGCAGTGCCTTGTAGGCATTAATATACTTCTTAATAACCAATGTGCTAGCATCTGAATTTTTAGGACCAGTGGGACTGAGGTTGTGTTTCGAAATTAAGACATACTAAGGATGTTTTCTGAGCTTAAGTGTTAATGGGAACAAAACGTCTTAATGTCTCTTCAGTGATACCGAAAAACTCTCAACCACAGCAAGTAACACTTGGGTTGCAAAGGTCACTTAAAAGGGATACTGCCTATTTGAACCCAGTAAGGCCAGTTTTTAAAGTTAGTAAAAGGAATATTATAGGAAAACTTACAAATGGCAGCAACACTTTTTTTTGTCAAGTTAAGCAGTAAAGCCTCAAGCATTAGAAACATGAAAAAGATCATACTAAAGTCTTAAAGGTACAGGACCTAAAAATCTTGTCAATCAAACCTGCTATGTCATGTTAAAAACCTGTTACAAATATGGACCACGGTCAGTGTTTTGGCAGTAATGCTGGTTGTTTAAATGAAAAACTAGGAAGAAACCTTTCATGTTAAATCCTCAGATCATGTTTTGCACAGTACCATGCTGCAACAACTTTAATGGTGGTTGTAAGTCAGACATACAATAGGCTGCATGACTTCTGTGTAAACTGAAACAGTCTCACCAGTTCCCTTAGTGCTACTTAAAGGACATCAACAAAGCTTTTTATCTGGCTTCAAAAAACCCAAAACTTTTTACAACATATTGTAATTTCAAAATGTCTCAATTTAAAGCCTAAGATCAAGTTTCTTCTCTCACAGACAAGAGAAGATGACTATTATGCATTATGTGAGAGTAAGGATACACTTCTGCATGACAATATGTATTTATTCATGCAAGTTATTTCTAACAGACTGGTATTCACATTTTGTGATAGCTGAAGTTCACATTGCATTTTCTATCTGTGTTTTGTAATTTGCAGGTATCTAGGTAGTGTATTTTAAAAAATCTTGACCATCACTTGGATATAATCAAGATATATATTGCTTTCTGCAAAAAGAAGCCAAAATTTCATTTTTTCCTTTTTTCAAGTATTGAGTTCTATGGAAACAGTAATAAGCCTTTCTGGGAGGGCCAGATCCTGACTTTTCTATCAGACAGGTATAATGGCTGGAAGGCTAAGTGTTTATACAGAAAGATGTTTCTTCAGGTCATACAAAGGGGCAGAGGAGAGGAACAAAGGACATTTCCCTCTTTGAATAACCCAAGAAAGCTAATGTGTCTGCATGGCACGGGCTTCTCTCTCCTTTTGTATTTGAGCACTCTAAGGGAAGTGGGATGAGAGCAAAAGCCATGGCTGCTTTCTGTGGCAGCATGGCTTTGTGCCATCTTTCTTTCTGCCTACAGACTCTAATGAAATGTCTATTAAGTAACTCAAAATATGGCCTACCAGTGTAAGCAAATTGTTCCAAAATGTTAAATAATGTAACTTTTCCATGAAGGGTTTCTTTTGGGAAGCGAAGGGAAAACTATAGAAAACTTAATATTCTGACAATCTTTCAAGAAATGAACAGAGCAAAATGCAAACTAATATGTATTTTAAGTAATCTCAGAGTAAAAGCTGTGAGTGTAGTCAGTATTAGCCTAATCCTACAAAACTTGTTCCTCCCATAAAATTTCAATTGACCATGTTAGGGAAAATTCAGGATGCAGTCTCAGCATTAGAAAGACTCAAGCCAATATTCTACCAGGTGGTAACTGGTGACAGGGTGAAGAGAAGTGCAGTAATATGACTGGAAGGAAGAGCTCCAAGTTTATCTTCACCCATATTATCAAAATTAGCTCACCTTCCCTGAGGAGGACCTGAAGTCATCCAACGCAGTTAATTGTACTTTTAACCGCATGACTTTACTAGAGATATTTCTTTAAAAAGCTAAATCTGATCACCGAACAAAAGGTCAGGTTTTTTTTTTTTCACTCACTGTATTCCCAAACATGAGAAAATACATAGCTGGAGCCAAGGTACATGAGAAAAACAACAAACCAGCCATGGGTACAACTACAGTAGACTTCTGATCTTTTAAGCCATGCCATGGCTTTGAGTAGCTTCTTCCGTTTTTGTAGGATATTAATGCATGCCCAATTATTTCTTTAAGCTTTTGGCATGATCAAAATTATATCAATCAATTGCCAGCATATACATAACAATGCTTTGCATTTTCTTATTTTTTTAAAGAGCTAGTGTATTGTGCCATGTTAATATTTGCATATTGCAGTTGTTAGCAGAATTGTACAATACCAGCAGAGTTGCACATTCATTGGTTTAGCTGTCTTGCAATACTGTTTAATTCTGAAAACTAGAAAAAAAGCGCAAATCATATTTTGCATCAACACTATGCTACACTGTAATATTGTAATTTACTGCAACAACCTGTATCACCAATGAGGTTGTATAAAAACAACTTCTAAAATTATTATTCACAATCAAGTATCAATGTGCATACATATAGATTCAAGGCTCCCCATTTGTTTAGATTTTTTTCTAATCTCAGCAACCAGGACATTTTCCTGTTAAATACGCAATTTTCAATAATAAATAGCAACAGAATAAGTTTTAATATTATGGGTGTCTTTATATGAAGGAAACAAAGGGGGAACCTGATATGAACCTTAGAGAACATATACTTCCAAAAATAAATGTGTTAAATCTGCTTTTTATATACTTAAAATATCTGTACACAGGTTTTCATGTGAGATCACTATTCTGTAAAAAATCCAACTCAACCCTTTTGTTACGATAGCTAAATTTACCCTATTTTCTCAGCTTTTTCATTGCACAGTATATTCAGAGCTCTGTTTCATAATATAATTTAATATGATTTGATTGCAACACATTTCAGTGTTCAGTTTCTCACACAATAAAAGAATCACTCAGTTACCTTTTCAATGGACTATACTCTACCATCAAAGAAAACAAACTGAAAAACAATAACATAGCATCATCATCATGCAAAATACCCTTGGAAACCAACGTTCAAATATCACAGACATTTTTTATTCACAAGCGGTTTTGTTTGAGCCTTTGAAGGATTCTACTAGCTTTATATATAAACTGCATTGTGAAAAGGAGGTGAATATTACACTGAAATTAACATTTTTCTGACAGAAGATGACACAAAGTTTAAGATGAGAATCAGTTTTTAGTTAAACTCTCAAGCACCTTTATATTTTTAAAAACAGAAGTTTCCTTCCTTCCTTCCTTCCTTCCCTCCTTCCTTCCTTCCAACTAACAATTTATCAACCTACCAAAACTTAGCTGGCTACATGATTCATTTTGGAAGAGTAAAACACTCTTCATAAAGCATTTCAATCATGCTGAACTTCTGATGAAGACTAGCCAATATTTTCATTTTACTCAACTTGTTTGGACAAAACTGATGTTCCAAGTAGCCATCATAGTGCTAATAATGTATATTGGGGACTATGTTTTGTGGGTTTTTTGTTTTTTTTTTTTTTTAAATAACTGTTCATGTAAAAGAATATAAATCTTCAAGATATCCAAAGCTTAAAAGAAATTAAAATCATATACATAAGCTGTTGTCAGGGGAGCCCTTTTACATGAAGTCATCAAGATTACAACAAACTAACAAAAAATCTTAGATTCCCCAAAGGAGCACGTACAGAATTCTGTTCGGATGGCATAGATGATGCAGCATTCACACACGTTTAAGGATCCGACACTCCAGCATGCAGCCACCGTGGGTGCCTTTATGAGTCTCACAATGAGTGATAACCAGACACAAGCACTGCTGTTCTGCTGCTGTCTGAATAGCTGACCCTTTTTAAAATGAAACTGAGGCTATCGTTTTGGCCGGGTCTTGATTAAGTTATGCAGGTTTTGGTTTAGCAAGGTCATAACTGGCAGTGTCTGCTGCCAGATAACAGCCAAAGCAGGACCAACTGAATTCCTACCATAGACCACAGTGATGGACTCAGACCAGAGACACCACCGCAGTCGGCTGAATCTTCCTGTTGACAAGAAAAGAAGAAATCATTTAACATTAATTACCATTAAATTTCCTGAGATGTAATCTACATTTTAGCCTTCAACATTTTGAACTATCCTTGAGGCATCCTTTTTGGTCTTATATATGTTATTTTGCCTAAAATAACAGCAAAATAATTCCTGGAAGTTTCTCTGATTTTTGATACAGAGAGTGGCATTACTACATTAACTATAAGCATGGGAGGTTTAAATACTTACAAGACTTATTGCAGTCATTTATCAACTACATGGGATACTTACACAATCAAACAAGAAGTGCTATGGGATATACCTGGGGGCCCCAGTAAATCACATCTATATTCCTTAAAATTACATCAATTTGGAGATTTTGAGTATCACTTTATTGCAAGAAAAGATGGAAGAACAGATAACTTTTCAAGATTAGAAAACATATACCAGAATATGTTCATGTCCATTTCATCAACATCATCGCACATTAAAACAAATATGCTCTGCAGGTGAAGATATGATCAAAGAGAATGAAAATCCTTTCTCTGTCTCTGATGCTATATTCAAGTACGAGAACCAAATTTTCTACTGGCTTTCTGTACACGTTTGATGCAGTCTGTAGAGAAGACACCCTCCAGTCTGAGGGCTTGCTCTGAGCTGCACCGCTCTGTCATGCATCAGTGGACCTAACTATTCATTATGCCACACAGCAATCACAACTCTTTTCCCCATTCCTCTTTACCATTAATTGGTGTTATTTAGTCCCACCTTGCCTATAATGCATAATGTCTTTCACATTACGGACTTATTCATTAGTCTGGATGAAATACATTTGATACCTGTTCCGGAGTCTGTAACATTTTTACACCTTCTATTTCTCAGGACTGATACAATCTATGTTTAGCTGCCTAAAACACCAGGACAATGTTCCAGCCTGTCTGGACATGCACTACTCTGTCCACCGAGTCTGAGATTCACAGGTAGCTCTGAAGGCTGAAAATAGTTGTTCTTCCTCTTGTTTTCACTGTATTCTGTACCCATAGTATAAAAAGACACTTTCCATTTTCCAAGAGATCCCAAGCCTCCAAGGACAAGACAACAGTGTAGATGGGAAGGGACTTAGGTATATAGGAACTGCGGAAATTTCTTGAACAGGAGGAACATATGCAGGGAAGGACAGACTGGACCTTAACAGTAACAGAGCCCTGCTGCTGGCACAGAAATTAAAAAGGTTTTAGAACAGAAAGCAGAGGAAAGCCAACAAGCATGGAACAGCTCCTGGTTCAGACTGATGTGCCACTAAGGCATATGTAACTAATATTCAGTGTGCCTCAGAAAAGGCTGGGGGGAGTTGGGGATAAAAAGTACAATCAGGATAAATAAGGAAGGGACATTAAAACACCTTTAATTTATTGGCACATCCTTAAGCAAAACTTTCAAGTGCTTCTACACCAATGCTAGGAACAAAAAATTAAGATGGGGAATGAAGACAAGTCATCAGTGAACCATTCCAAAATAATACACATCTCAGAAACCTGGTGGAAGGAAAATAATCAGTAGGACAGAGCATTGTCAGGCTACCAACTTGGTAAGAATGGCAGTGTAGGACATGCAGCAGAAGGGTAGTATGTAAAGGATAATACAAGATCTAATAGCATAAAAGTATTACAGGAAAAGGAAAGTGTAACGGAATCTCCACGGGTAAGAAATTTTGGAGTCCAATAATAAAAATGTAGTACTAGGATTGCACTGCTGACCACCTGATCGAAGTCACAATATCAATCATGAAATGTTACGTGACATTAAGAGAAGCCACATATAGACTGGATTGATGCCTTATCAAGAAGAGCTGTACAGATCATATTTTGGGATATGATAAATATCTTTTGGAATAAACAATCTTTGAATCTTCAGCGGTGCACAGGGCCCTCTTCAAAATTATTAGTAGAGACCTGCTCTGTATAGAGCAACGATACCAATTTCAAGAAAGGGAACTATGTGAAAATTACCAAATGCAGTTAAAAAAAAAGACAAACCACCCCAAAATCAAGGAAATGGAAAAAAACCCTTAGCAAACAAACAAAAAAAACCCAGAATGTAGGAAGAAAACTAAAAGCAGCATCTCAAAAAGCAAATCCCTCACAAGGATCCAGGGAATATTTAGAAATATTGCATTAGATATCCAAGTAAAATGAATGCCACAATTAGAACAACTAACCACTCCACCCCACCCACCCCCCTCCCCCAAAAAACCGACCCCAAAACAAATGAAAAAACACCACCCCATCCCCCACCCAAAAAAACCCCAAAACCAAACCCAAAACCCCAAAGAAACACCCCTGCATGAATCAGTAGGGAAATTAGGTACATTGTCATACCGAAAAGGTCAGTATTTAGGAAATCAAATTTACTCAAATGGGCAAGAACAGGAAAGCACATAAAAATGGCAGATTAGATACAAACAGGAAATTAGGAGGGCTGATAAAGAATTTTTGATGACCTCCCTGCAAAATATGCTGAAAATGATAGCAGAAACTTTTGAATAAATCAAAAGCATGAAGCCAAATACGGACTTAGGGCAACTGCTTGATAACAGAGGTGTAAAGAGGGAACTTGGGGATTACAGGGCATAGCAAAGGACTTCAATGAGTTCTTTGTGTCAATTTTAAGGGGTGAATACTTTAATGAGATTCCCACCACACACAATGCATTCTTTAAAGCAGAGAGGTCAGAGGAATCAGAATCTGGAATAAATATATGTAAAATCAGATAAAACTGACAAATTAGACTCAATAAGTCATCACCAACAGTCTCCTTTAGAAACTTGGATTTAAAAAAAACCAAACAAACAACAAAAGCTAGCATTCAAGTTCTACAGGGGAAAAAAAAAAAAAAGAAAAAAAAAATTTCATTCTGTCCTAAAGCAAATAGCTCACGTTAGCTGCCGTTCCTTATCAATAGTAGCCATTTCCAGACATGCCTCTCATCTGTTAGCTTTATAACTCAGTTCTATAAATTTGGCTTAGGCTTTTTTCTAAGTTGATTGCACTCTACAAGTTCAAAATTCCTAAGGTTTCCGGTCAACAAGTAAGTCATAAGTGAACTCTGATGCACCAGATTTGGAGTAGGATGCTAAGATTTGAAGATGCACTGAACTTTCTGGTTTATTTAGTTTGGCTCTGTCACTTTTTGCATCTGTGTTGTGTCTTGTCATGTAGCTTTGTTTCTATTCAAAGCACCTAAAAATAACCCTGTTGCTTCTTCCTCACAGTGAGTACCATCAGAAACAGAATTATCAGTAAAGGTTTCTTCTCACATGAATTCAATGAACAGTACTCAGTGTTACCTCTTGGTATTTAAGATTCTTATCACTGAAATTACTTAGAAGAGTCATCTGTGAAGAAATAGTCTAAAGTAAAGCATGAGGTTTAAAATTTTCCAACAGAGTGGAGACGTCTGGAGAGTAAGAAGTAAATCAAAGGTCTTAAACAAAATTGTGCACAATAGGAAGGGAAAAAATATCATTATAGTGAAAATGGCATCCAGTATGGATTCAGATTAGATGGACCTCCACATATAGAATTATACAGTACTCAGCTTTCATGTCATCTCTTCATTAGACCAAATATTGGGTAAATTATATTGATGAATTAATCCTACCACTATATGTACTTGAAAAAACCTCCATTCTGTTGCTCATTTCTACTTGCTTTTTGAGATTTTTTTTTAAAACTACATCACAATTTATGGGCATTGCTTTTACATTCAAAAGTTATACTATGTAATATTCCTCTTGGATTTCAGTATCTTGCTCTCTCCCTAAGACTACACAGAGCAGTTTTTAAAGGATACACAACTTCACAACAGTAGAGAATGCCTTGGAAGCCTCACGCAGCAGAGGCATCTTATTATGAATGACAGAGCCAAACGGTACTAGACAAAAGTATACAAGGTTTATACACATATTTCAAGGTTGGTGAGATTTTAACCTCATATTGATCAAAGTCACATTGAATTTCTGAGGTTTGTAGACCAGTTTACAGTGGTAAACCAGCAGCTCTGCCAAGCACAATTTCTAAATATTCTCTCTGGAAGCAGTTATTCTTTTGTGTCCTAAGCCAAGACAAAACTAGTAGTGGAAAAAAGGTACAGTAAATCCTATCTAAATTACTTTTTCCTCCCCAGCATTGCACATTGTAATTTTCTTGTGTGCTTTAGCTGTTGTGAAAATTACAAGAAATATAAAAAAAAAAAAAGGAGGAGAAAGTATGATTACATGCTGATTTACAGAAATTCAAAAAATCAACAGTTTCATGGAAATGAGTGGGATCCCATCATTAATTTGGAACCAGATTGAGCAAAACATCAGTTTTGAATGGTCTTCAAAATGTCTTTTTTGAAAACACTTCTCCTACTTCTGAGCTTTAAGAAAACTTCTCAAATCTTTCTTCTAAATGTTATTTTTGAGATTTCTCATAAAATTTCTTATAACAAATTACATAGCATCGTTTTATCTTATCTTTACCTTATCTTTACCTCTGCCAGTGGAATTAGACACTGAACAATTTTTTAGCAGTTTCACTGAAATTTTGCAGCCCATTACATTAGTCACTACTACATTAGTCACACAGAAAACCTGAATAACCAACAGATCAGTTGGGGATGTCCTCTCCGTTATCTTCAAAATAATATTCTGTATATTATTTCTCTTTGAAAAGAGAAAGAATTGTAAAAGAAATTGGAAAGAACCCTCTTTAGCCAGTTTCATTTCATCAGAAGTGTGTCAGAAATTTCTTCTGTTAATAAGTCACATGTCAAATTTCCTTGCATGCTTGAGGTAGAGAAGTGTCAAATCCAACTGTCATCTCCTTCATGTCATGCCTTACTATGATAACTCTAGAGAGGGTTATTTTATAACATCACACACTGTGAAAATTATTCAGCACTTGCATAATGGAAATGAATGTTTTTATAAAACTATGTATTTAATGTTAAGTATCAAACCCACATATTCATTGCTATATATCAACATTTCCTTGAAGGCAGTGCCAGTCCAATATTTTAAAGACACACATGGAAATATAAATACATATATGTACACACATACATGACTAAGTCTATAAATACACTTGTTACTCCTTTAGAAGTACACTATAACTATTTAATGTACTAAAACTTTGTCTTGAAACCTTAATCATTTATCACAACCCATTGTGCTACCCTGACTATAAAAAGGATAAAGCAACGACATCTGCCAAGAAGCTTCTGATCTGGCCTTTGGTATGAACTGGTTACCTCAAAGTTATACCTTTTATAAGCATATATTTTAAATGTTTCATATTGCATGGAGAACACCTTTGCTTTTTCTCAAGAGTCATTTCAAGTTCCAGTGGATGGTCTTTCATAAATTTTGTGTTACTCTCCTTTGTTTGTACAGCCAAAGCTGTACAGCTACTGACACATAGATCACAGATACAGCCAACCCCATCAAGATGTATACAGTTGTCTGGGCTGCTAATCGCCCTCACAGCTCCCACTGACATCCCTGGGAGCTGATGGAAATAAGACATTCCCAGAAGGGGCTAAAAATTTGTAGAGTTCTCCTCTTTATTCTCAGGCATGGCAAACAAAAACAGTGTGCATGTACAAAGCAAGAGCAAGCTATTCAAGGGGGTGATAAAGACTATTTTATTATCCTTGATGAAAAAAAAAACCCAGCTGCCATTATTAAACCGGATCAGCTGGTTTGTATCTGTGTTGGCTTCAGTGATTTTAATAAAACTACACAGATTAAAGTCCAGTGAGAACCCATTTCCAAAATCACAAAGTTATTAAAACCAGGATGGATGAACACAATTACCTTTATAACTTTCTGCTGCCAAAAGTCTATCAGCTAAAATTATATTTTGTGGGTTTTCCAGTATTTTGGTTTGGCTTCTTGAGCAGAAAGACCATTTTGGACACAAAGAATTCAGCTCAAGGTGAGTTTCTACTGCTTTATGTACATTGGACAGTAGCTTTTTAATTAAAGTAAGGTTACTTGCAGAGCAAATTGCATGAGTAAGAACATGAGTTGTTAATCTCCTAGATGTTAATGTGAAATACCACTGGCTTGGGGGAAGGGACTTTCACCCTTCCTTACAACCTTCAGCCATGGCTGTGCAAATTCCTAGGTTTGCTGGAAATTAAGTCATTTAAATACAGATTAGGAAACTTCAAAATTACTCAAATACAGCTGTTAAACAGAACTTTAAGCTTTTTTTCATTGATGTTCAACCTTCCCCCAAATATAGAAAGAATATAAATTATTGAGAAAATGCATGTTCTAAATTTTCAATATTTTACTACGCTGACCCTGAAAAATGACCTCTGAGTTTCCATTTCTGCCTCTCCGTTGGCTTTACTTTGATAGATATGTTAGTATCTCCCTCTAGTGGTTTTCTGAGTAATAATATTGACCAGAAACCCGCCCCCCCCCGGTGTACAAGGTCATGAATTTTATTCTCTTTAGATCAGCAGTTCTCTTGCATCCATGTCACTAGCACAGCAGTGCACGCTTTCACACCATTAAATGCAATATAGTCTAAAATGCCAAGGCTTTTGTTATGAACCCCAGAGTCTGCACTAGGTCAACATGCAGGACTTCATGTATCCACATGTTTCATTAGAAGAAAAAACCCACCTTCTGCTGTAACTAGGCAATGAGTATGTTTAGGTTGCAAAAATTAAGAAGTAAAAATGATTTTACTGAATTTATAGTTTAACCAAACTGATGCACATTATTACCTTCCATAATTAACATTTGCATTAATAAGAATGCAGTGAAAACTCCTTACTCTTCTCAATAGCAACGCTTACTCTTACACAGAGCACTCATCCTTGCTATCCCCAAGTACAGCTTTATTTTCACAGGTATTACAGTCTCTTCTAATTACTTTGTACATTTGTTTGTCTCGGTGCAAAAAACTTTCTTCTGTTTCATTTTATCAGGGATGAGGGAAAAATGTTTTGAGGGGAATGGCACTGACTCAATTGGTACGTGTGTAATCTCAAAGAGCCGACCATATAAACCCAACAGGTTCCCACATCTTTGTATTTGCTACAGGAGAGGCCCTTGTGTTCTGTAATTGTGATTTATAAGGCTCCAGACAGGGTTTTTTCATATTTAATTTCCCTTAATATTGCAATAGTAATTTGCTCCAGATTGTTGCTTTTGGGACTCACTTCATTCTGTTTTCTTTCATATGCTTAGTAAGTAAAAAAGCCTGCTAATTTTTTAAGCCAAGAACAAAACAAAAAATTAGAGAAAGTAACTGACCATCCACACCACATGAAAACTTGCAGAAAAATGAAGATAGGAGCAGACGTCATGGCAGAGGCACGACTCGTTGTGCATATAGGCTGATCCTATTAATAACGGGCAAAGTAGCAAGTAGAGGAAAGGAAAGAAAACACAGAAAAAAAGACATACAAGATGAGATACCATGCAGTTTGCTGGCAGTTAGCAGAGTTAATGTGAAAGCATCCACCCAAGAGCAAGAGATTCACAGCAAATTTTGCAAATAAACTTAACCAAAACAATCCACTGTTACAAAACACATGACTTACACACTGATTAGCACAACAAGCTAGTGAGCAAGAGTTGTACTTTCACACACAATCGTATCAGGAGGATTTGGGATATTTACAATGGCCAAATAGCTTGTGGATGGTTTTTCAACTTTGTTTAACCTTTGTTGGCCAGTAGGAAGACTTCCTTTTTAAAATAAAACTTGGTTACTAGAAAAATGCATTGAATACCAACTGTCTGGACTTTTTATCACCACTGACATCTCAGTAATTGTGCCTCATTAAAGAAAAGCAGAGAATATACTGGAACAAAACTTGATATACAGCAGCTATAACCAACTAACTGCACTAGTTTTGGACAATCTTTCCTTTGCAGAAATGGGATGAGACGTTGCAAATGCAAATGCATTGCAAAAATATTTATTTTATATAATGGCAGGTACTTTCCTGTTCAGTACTTTTTGTCTTGAATTCAAATTGTTTAGAATAAATTTCAATATATTCTCTTTCATACAGTATTTTGAAAGGTAAGACAGAGAGTGTATTCAAAATCATTTATATATGTGGCTCAGTTATAATTTTTCTCCTTCAAAACTATAGTGTATACAATACAGGGAGTACTAAACAGCATAGTTTTGCTGATTTCGGTAAAGCAATGCACTTTTGTACCTGTTAAGAATGTGACCTAAGGTCAATACACATTTGCAGAATTTCTAAGAGTAACATCCGAAACCAGATATTATAATGTTTTTAATCATTTAACAACACCTTAAATAATATTTGGAAACACTAATATAAAAATACTACTTCTAAGTCAGGATTATCATCTATTTGTCAAAGCCATAGAAGATCTGAACTTCACAGCACCTTGCAGACACCATCAGTTTTATGCTCGCTGATGGTTGGGATTTTTTTAGTGAGAATCATGTGTGAAAGTGCAATGGTTATAGGAAAGGCAGATAAGAAAGCAGCTGTTAATTTTATGTTAATCATGGGATACTTGAAATAGAGTGGCTATGGTCTAGAGTGATATGTATGTTTAGCGATAGATAGGTTACCCGGTACCAAGGTACATTTACACATAGTTTTCACTGCTCTTCTAAAATGGCTCTACAATTGTTTTTGAAGATAGTCCTAAAGTCTTACAAGTTTAATTTTACCTGCTTGGCTTCATCAAAACAGACATCAGGACCCTTTCTGTATCTAGGTTGTTTGACCATTTCACAAGGATTTGGCCCTTCATCTGATTCTCTGGTTAAGGAGCATGACTGTTTTTCGTGCATCGTACATTAGCAGGATTAACATTCTGGTTTTCTTTTCATGGGAGAAGTTTTATGCTAATTCAGATAGTACTGAAATAAACGTCAATAGTCACAGTTCCTTGTTTAAATTAAACAAAACCAAACCAAACCAACCCTCCAGATAAATTGAAATGACATACCCTTTTTGTTTTACACTGCTTTAATCAAGAAAATAAACATCCTGCATGACTTTTTAGAACCAGTACTTCCAGAACCGTACACAAAATAAAAATGAAAGCTGAGGTTTTTTAAGATTTTCTGTATTGCTTTTATTACCGTTGCATAAATACTACAGAAAATATTTGATAAAGTAGTAAACTTTCAATAGTGCTGATTGGTTATAGCATACATTACTATTGAATTATTCTGCTAAAATTGTAAAAATTGTAAAAACAAGGAATCCTGTTTGGAAAAGTAATGCTATACACAGGCTGAAAATTGCAGTGAAGGCCTATAAGAACTACTGGTTTTATTATGTGTACACCTATATTGCCCCAAATATCATAGACAAGATCATCCCACTGTAGGCTTTGATAATACATGACAGAAAACCTAATCAGATCTCATTAGCGTTTCAGTGATGAAGGGAGACAGAGAAAATGCTGTCCAAACTAACAGCAGAACAGCAGGATAGAAATGGGAGCAGTGACATGCTTTTCATTAGCTAACTGTAAACGTGAGGTAATGCTTTAGCTTATGTCTCTGAAAGCTGTAATTGCTGATATTTAAGTGTAAATACTATACTTCACATTTGCCACAGGCTAAACAAAGGACACAACTCATTGCAGCATACTTGAAAGGCATGGGTATGGTAAACTGCAAAACCGCCTTCTGTTGGAACCTGCTTATATTACCATCCAGTATGCTAAGCTTTTTTTATTCCACTGTTGGTAGTACACGCATTAAAGCTAAGTTAGAGTGTTTTAAAAAAATTCAGATGTTATCAGACTCACCTCCCCTTTCCTCTGCCAGGGCCCAGCTGAAAGGGAAGCTGAAATGTAGAAATAATCTAAAAGACCATGTGCACAAGCAAAGCTGTACCAGCCACAAGGAAGTAGAGTCTAATAACAACCATCTGAATAGCACCCAAAGGTCATTCTGTCTGCTTGTGTGATTTTATGCTACATCTGCATTTCACAATGTACCTTAGTTATAGAAAAGAGAGAATAGTGTAGTACTGCATAGATGGAACAGAAATAAAATAGTCCATTTAGTCAACATAAGCCCACCCAGCTGCTCTGGCTGCCATCTGAGGTCATTTACTGCTTTCTAGAAGGTTTGGGCCCCACAGGGAAATGCAAGTCATGTGCCCATTTCCCATCAAATGTGCTTCATTTGCTATAGCGAGTGCTGTCTATAAATTCAGACAGTGGCAACAGTTAATCGAATTGTCATGGACTGGAGCCAATTAGAATATTAGGCTGTGTTTACACAGTTCTCTGATGACATGGATATTGCTTCCACCCCAATGTAACTTCCTTTTCAGCCCAAGCATAGATGGAATTCCAGTTTTATTAATGTGACAATGAACGCATTGCTTGTGCCAAAGAAACAGAGTCATCTCTACCACAGTCTGCTTTTCTTTCAGGAATGGGAGAGGCTGTCTCAACTAACTTCCTGACATGGACAAAGGTATTACTAATTTTTTTCCATATTCTGTCATAATAATCCAAATTATGATTTGATTTACCATCTCTGGTATGCTATCCTCAACTATATATAGCAGAGAAAAATTGAGGTGAATTTCTCCTGGCCTAGAAAATGTGTATGTTGGTTTTATGCATTTCCATCACCATCATCTACAGGTATCTACTGGAGTGAACATGCTAAAGACACAGAGACTGGCATGAAGGAGCTTGTAAATTAGAGCAACCTTTCACATGCATGTGTTGCAAGGACTCTGCTTAGCATGTATGCCACCTATGTCTCCAGCCAGGTCTGAAGAAATTCCATGCTAGCAGCTGGATAAACTCTAGCCTTTGATGGTTAAAGCAGTTTCCACAAGAAGTAAGCAGTTCTCATTGGCACTGAGCACACACTAAAGTGCCTCCATCACTTCACCTCAGTGTTGCATGCATCAGTGCAGCATCCCAACTTTGCATGACCAAACACTCTTATCTTGGTGTTGCCCTTTATTGTTATTTTTCTAGACAGACATACCCTTGTCTTTTCTAAAGGCTGAACAAACCCAGGACTCTCAGGACCCCCTTGCCTGTCCTGTGCTCCAGATGCCAACCACCTTGATGGCCCTTCACTGGACATCCTCCAGTATGTCAGTGTGGTACAGGGGAGCCCCAAACTGTACGCAGCACTCCAGATGTGGTCTCACCAGTGCTGAAGAGATGGGATGGATCAATTCTCCCAACCTGCTGATCACACTCTTGCTAACATAGCCCAGGATGTGACTGGCTCTCTTTATTGCAAGGCACAGTGCCAACTGATGTTCAACTTCTTGTCCGTCATGATCCTCAAGCCCTTTTCTGCAAAGCTGTGTCTAGTCACTCTGCCTCCAGCCTGTCCAGCTGCATGTCATTATTCTGTTCTGGATCCAAGACTTTGCATCTGCCTTTTGGAAACTTCATTAAGTTCCTGTTTAGGTCCTCACAAATAACAGCTTTGCTCTCTGCCTCAATGACCGCTGCCTGAGATGATTTGTGATATCATCCACAAATATCTGCTGCTTCAAGTACTCCAGTGGCAACCATGCTACTAATATGTACATAAACAGGCCATTTTTTTCCAAATATATTCCAGTATACAATAGCCAAAAATCAATCCACACTACTAAATAATGTGATTTTAAAGGATACCCGGCTTCTCTGCTTGCATCAGTGGCTTTGGGTCACAGGAGCGGCACAGCAGTTGGCTGTCACTAATAATGAATACTAGATTGGTGTTTGAAATCTTCTCTGCATGATAAAGTCTGGAAAAAAAGCCAACAAAAAACTATGTTTAAATGAAGCAAGGAAATCCGTATTTGAGAAGGACACACAGTATTGGAATAAAAGTAATCCAACTTCACAGATTCATTCTGCCTGCTACTGTTTATCTTTTCCATTCACGAACAGCAAGAAACATTTATAACAAATCTTGTAATCTTTTCACCATTTCCATGATTCCCCCTTTCAACTAGACTTATTAGTGGAAAAAAATAGAAGAGCATAAAGTGACTTTAATTGAGTTAGTAGCTAGCTCTGTACTGCTACAACAGTAGCTGTACTGAGGAATAAAATCAGGTCAGCATCAATTCTTCCCCTAACACTGAGAAAACCCCCAACCACAAAAACAACCAACCAAACAAAACTCCAACACATAAAGCTGTCTGTAAGAAGGGTGAGAAAGAGGTTTAAGGTATGTATGCTGTGTATTGGATGTGTATTTGTTGTACTTTTATGTACATATACAGAGAGGCCACAAAAGGCCTTTAAGTTAGTAGGGTCCTTTTCAATTTATAAATAATTGAATTGGCAGCATTACAGCTTTAAGCTATAGATACTTCACTTCATGCCTTAGATACTAAAAGTAAGGATATTTCTGGATTTTTCAAGGATAATTTTCATGCACACAAGGATAATTTTCATGCATTTTTTTGCCGGAAAGGCAGACAGACCTTCAAAAAGCAGAGAAAAAAATCTTAGTCATTAATAAAATATATTCTACCCATCAAAGAGAGGTAAATTCAGGACAATCCAACAGGTTAATTGCTTTTAGTGGATTCTAAATACATTTTCATATACATCTAAAATAACAAGCAAGTCTTTTCATATAGCTGGTTACCACTCTATATAAGCACAGGTTTATTACTTAGGTGTGAATTGATCGGATTATTTCTGAAATTTCACAGATGATGAGTTCGTACCACTGACTGGGTACAATAAGAGGACAATATACCTGTTACTTAAATAACTGATGATGTGATTGCTGTCTGGTTGGTTTAACCAGCTTAAATTGTCCTTTCATACTCATTCCCACACTGTGGCACTATTTTTGCAATATTAGCATAATAATTTCTATAGTTTTTCAGCAAACTGAACCAAAGAAGTCTTCCGAAAATTCTCCAGATTAAAAAACCCCACAACCAAAAGCCAAAACCAAACTAAAGAATCCTGCAAAAACCAAAACCAAACAACCCAGCTTAAGGAGTTCTCTGCACAACCAGGTACCACACAAACACATACTAGCAACATGGAGGAGGAAGTATGGAAGTGGGAAAAAATGTCTGCGTGTTTTGGCTGTATTCACCATTCTTCAATGTCCTCTGTCCTTCTTTCCTGGCTTGAAATATTGTCTTCAAGGAGTTTGAAATCTGACTGTTAATTTTAATTTCTAAGACATTTTCAGAAACTCCTAATGTATGCAAACTTTCAACCCAGAAGGCTTTTGTATGAAACACAGAAGTAGGTCCAAGTTGCTATGTTTCTGAAGTATCCAGTTTTTTTAACATAACATTAAACATCACCTTGAATAGGTACATGGAGCCTGAAGAGTAATTCTTTTACTCACAAAGCAAACCAGCGTGGTTTGCTTAATAAGACTCACAGCTCTTAAATCATGAGCACTATTGACTAGAAGGTAAACTTGAAGATAAATTGCGTAATCTTCTTGACCGTCGAAAGTTCCCATACATAACCAGATTAAAGAAAATCATCTGCTTCTGAATATTGCAGAACGCCTTTAAGTTCACATAATAAATTAAAAGAAAACAAATTGTAACAGAGATAGAAATAGAATTTTCATGGAGCATATACATACTATAAAAAAAAAATTTGACTAAAATATTTCTATAATACTTTAATTATTACAATTAAAATTCATTCTAAACAAATACGAAGCGAATGCAATTTAACATTTTACTGCCTATATACTTCTCTGTCTTGCTTATGTAAGTTTGGTGTAATTAATCCAAAATATATTTTTTGTTCTTATACTAGTGTCATTATCTTTTTTAAAATAAATGAATGGCCAAAAGTTATTATTTATATTGAAGAAATTTTACCTGGAGCAGTTTATACAGTCTACAATCCCACCAAAGGATTTATCATCATTTTCAAAGAAATACTGAGTTTGCTCAGTGATACAGCTTGTTTTAGGCAGGGCGGCGCTGAAATCGTCATCTTCCATATCAGCTGACAGAAAGAAGAAAATAAATAAATAAATGACATTTTTAAGTCACAGATGCAATGGGGAGATCCAAATATGGCCCCCAGCCTAGATTCTTACCTTCTACTTCACTCAAAGTTGACTCTTTAACACTCTCTTGACTTACCTGCTTCAAGGAAACGTGGAAAAGTCAAGCTCAAAAACAGCTGCTGTAAGATAGACCTGAACACAGAAAGACAATATATATTTGTTAAAGGCTCTTTGTCTTCTTTGCATTTTAATGGATCCTTAAAAACTACTCAAATAAGAGCTATTAACAACAAAATCATCACGGCTTATTATGCTTTTGCCAGTTATTAAAGCTGTGTTTCTTTAAACCTTACAGTTTGGCTCTGGTTTTCTTTTCACACTTTCTCCCAGGTCTTCTTTCACACTAATCTGTTACTCTACTGTTGAGATTTGCTATCATTTGTGCCCGTAACTTACATAATGGAGATGTTATCATGCCATCCATGTCCTCCTTTTATACCTCTGCGGGAGGTGGAAGAGGCATGTTGGCGTTCCTCTAACACTTAAACCAATTAGAACTCCTTTTGAACACACTCAGGGAAAATGCTCCTGAATTAGATACTTTACACTGATTAAGGTTCGTTAAACTGCTGAGAAGGCGATGAACACTGGACTATTACAAGTATATTATAAAAATCATTACTGTAGCAGTTGACTTTTAAAATCATCTCTATTCCTGCTCTTGAAGTATGGAATATATTTTCCTCCTAGATGCTGCTGAAACACTTAGGCTTTAAGAGCTCCATTTATTTCAGATTATTTTTCTTCCCTTATGATCATATTTTTCCTACTTTATTTACTTGAAGCAAGTACCAGCTTGCCACATACACAGCGCCCTTCTCCTCTACCAACCTGTCAAAACAGGAACTGCAACAGTTATATTCCTTGACTCCCTGCTTCTGCTTAAACCTTCCGAAGTTGTAGTTTCCTGTCGTCATGTTTTAGATTTGCTTCTGTCTACAAATCTGACTTGATCTCTCCTCATCTCATTCTGTTCTAACACCTGTTCTGCAGAGAGATGGGACCGTATAACTTTATTTAAACTCCAAGATTTTTTCCTTTTCTCCTTATCCAGCATGATCCACGTGTAAAGAAACTGAATTTGCCTGTCACCTTTCCAGTGGGGGCATTGCCTGAAGAAGCTCTGGATTCGCATCCACAGCTTTGTGCCTTGAATCATCAGATGGACAGTGCACCGATCGTCATGGATGGGAAGACAGCTGATGCCGTTCGACAGTGATGCAATTTGCTGACAGAAAATAGCAATCCTTCATAAGGGCTTACCACAGAATTTGTAGGGAACTGAGTGAAAAAGGCAACCTGGGAAAACTGTAAAATCTTCTGAGTTAAAAGAGCATGAAGGAGAAGCAATACGTGCTCTTTTAACTAAATGCTGATGTAGCCCATATAAATTTTGAAAATTATCACTCACACCTTTATCCCACATTGTTGCCTGAAACACTATAGTTTTCTTTAATAACCTGGTTTCTCTTACTTCCCCGCATTTGCCTTTGCCAGGTGCCTCACTGAATCAATTCTTGGTCAGCCCTTTTCACTCTGCTTGCTTAATGGCCTTCTCTGCCTGCTTCTGACCTAGATTCCATTAAAAACATGACCACAGAAAGTACTTTCATGTGGTGCTTTCAAGTTAAACATCACACAAAATAAACCTCAGGTCTAAATTGAGTCCAGACCACTGAGTCTGATTTGAACACTGATAAACTAAAGTTTCTCTGTTTGAGAAGAGCTCAAGTTTCTCTTCTGGATTATCGCCCATCTCCAGTTTTCAAGGTTTGCTGTTGTCCAAGAAAACTGAGGGTTTTGCTGTTGCTGTTAACAAAATGTAACCAACAATAAAAACCAACATACAATCTTCATAGTGCTATCCGTGAGAAAATTACTATATGTTTGTTCAGCTGCTATATATTTTAACTCTCAGCTTCATAGAGTAGGTAATTTAATCCAGCTTGATAATTATTATAAAAAAATAAGCATCAAGAAACTTTAGAAAAAGGAACAGTCTCCAAGGGTACAATTCACACCAATGCAAAAGTAGCATATCAGTCCCAATTACTTATCCCAATGTGGTACCATAGGAAAGTAGCTGATAGGGGTCTCTATCTACATGGCTCTGAAATAGGTAACATAATTATTTCTGTGGCTATTATTAATGCACAAACCAAAGTCAAAAGAAAAAAGAGAGCTGCTAAATGGATCTTTAGTTTTAAAATGTATCCAATATTCTGATTGTGAAAGGTAAACCTAATTACTGGTGCAGTCCTGCCTCTCTCAAGGTCAATCCCAAAACTCCACAACAGTCCGAATATACTAACTTTTCCCCTCAGCTATAGAAAATGCTAGGACAATGACTATAGAATTATCCAAAATGTTTTATACATATTTGCTTTGTTGAAATAGTTCACTATTCACATTCCATTTCAAAGAACCAACTAAAAATTAGCGTCAGAACCTTTAACTGAACTGTGCCATCAGATAACTTATTGGTTATCCTGCAGTCTGAAGCAAGATTTCTTCACATTTTGTAATAGAGAAGCTTCATGTGTTTTTGTAAATTGATTCATGGAAGAGCAAACATTGATTTTCTTAAGGCTTCTTGCAGAAAAAGGGAAAGATGATATTCTGAAATAGGAAACCAAGTGATCAATAATTCTAAATGTCATAATTTCATCTGAACCTTCACACCTGTCAATCAGACTTAGACCATTAATCCCAACTCTACTTCCTGAAGCTGATTTTGTAGAGTCAGAACACACAATCATAAAACCTGGCAAGAGTAGTTT
Organism: Gavia stellata; assembly: GCF_030936135.1. Classification (NCBI taxonomy): domain Eukaryota; kingdom Metazoa; phylum Chordata; class Aves; order Gaviiformes; family Gaviidae; genus Gavia; species Gavia stellata. Next base: position 11,682,788 of record NC_082597.1, on the reverse strand, counting down.
TGAATTCAACCATTGACAGAACACTGAGTTTTCCAAGTAGTTTGGAGACATAGCTAAGAATTTTCACCATGAGAAACTGCAGAAACAAAGGGTTCAGAGCAGGTTTTTTTTGGGGGGAAAGACTGAACAGTCTCAACCTACTGAATAATTCTAGTTTGGACATGCAGATTTCCTACACACTTGTACTTACCAGGCAGCTGCCGAAGCCCACCATCCTAGATGCAAAATATCTGTTATTGTAGGCTGGGAAAAACACAACAGAGATTACGTTATTTGTATAAACACCTGCAGACTTTTAAGGGAATATCAGTCACCACACAAGGGACTACTGACCACATAAGCAGAACGAAGTCCAGCTCCTTGCTTTGGTTCTTCTTCAGGATCGCAGACCGATTGATAGTCATACGATTTGTTAAAGGCATACAGGGACATGTTAATCAGGTTTCGCATCAGGCCAGGATCAATTTCACCAAAGAATCTTCCAATCTGATGAGAGAGAATATATGGAGATAAGTTAAAGTATTTCCAAGAATTTTTCTCAAAAAAATTAACAGTTCTGACTTTTTTCCCCCCACTATTTTTTCCTCTGCACAACCCATCCAGTGTTGTTGTGTATGTATTTATTTCTTTTTTTGACTATTTCTCTCCCAAAAGCTTGTTTGGAGAACTCCAGTTAGACAGTAAATGCACTATCAATGAGACCACCCTGCTTGGGGAGGAACAAGAGGAATATGAGAAAGGAGGAGTGTAGATGTCATATTACTTGCCCTCACCATCATAGGTCCATCAGCAGCCTACCAGCCTAAGGGCAGAGCACAAAGAACACAACTTGGTAGAGGTGTGGCATCTTGAACCATAAATAAGACTGTGAAAAAGACTAACAAAGTAACTTGAATTTCTGATACGGCAAATTGTTTGCAATTCAGAAATATTTTTCAATTTCTGACCCGTTCTTTCAAACTCTCATGGGCATGATATATATAAATAAAAGAAAGATTATATTCTTAGGGTGAGCTGAGAGTGAAATGCTATTTTTTTCTTATAAGACTTCTCCCTATTGTGTTTCATGTACTGTACTTAAAAATATACATACCTGCTGTGTATATTCATCCCGATTTGACATCAAAAGAAATCCACCATCATCAAGGATAACACAGTCCACATGCTATTATAAGAAAGTAAAATATGTTTTGCAGGAAGGATTTGTCAAGAGAACACGCTGTGAGAAACTATTTTTTATTCAACACTTCAGACGTATCTTCAAATCTATGTGGCTCAGGCTAGATCACAACTCCATAGCCAAGGGCCAATATTCAGCTATAATAAGTAGCATTATCAGTATTATAAAAGTTTGTACAGATCAAAGGCTTATTTGTGGCTTAATTTCATAAAAGTTATTTTGTAAATTCTTATTTGCTCAATACTTTGTTAGCTCTGAGTGCTATATCCTTATTAAATTTGCTTATAATTGAATCTCAGCTCATAATAAGGGACTACAACTTCTCCTGTGCTTCAGTCATGCTTAAAGTCCTTTTCCATTTGCAGCTTTTAATGGTAAAAGTCTTAAGGGCAGACTCTCAGCTTGCTAGTCATGCTTATTTTCACTTGCCAAGGACTGTAGTGTGTTACTTCCAGGTATCAGGTGCAGGACTGGGAAGCCCACTGGTTCCCTATGCTTTGCACTTTGTGAAAGATCCTTGCAGTCAGAGATTGGAGAGAGAGCAGTGAGGCCAAACAGATAACCTCCCAGAGTACTCTTTTTGCTGTAGCGCCTGCATTTAATGATCTTCACACTCCACAAAACAACTCAGACAAGACCTGAGCAGAGAAAGTATTTAAGCACATGGCAGAATCTGTTCCTGTGATAGCCCCTGAAGCTGTGCTCTCCTGAGTGCTAGCAGAGCTATGGGATCGCCAAATCCTGAATGGGCTGGGAACAGAGGAAAGAAGGATGACTAATGACTGTTGAAGGGCACATCATGTACTCTGGTGCTTTTCAGTTTGCATTTACCCTTTCCTAAGGTACTCTTCTAGATTTCTTTTTCTAACATTTTTTTTTTTTTATGATTATTAATCCCTTTCCTCAGGCTTCACTTCTTGCTTAGAGAGTTACCATTATCTTTTTCACATTTTTCCTCACATCATTATCTATTGCTCTTACTCTGTTGTGGTTTTTTTCTTCCCTCTCATTCTCATAACCTCATTGAAATAATTTTTGAATGACTTCACCTGACTTTTGTACCCTCTTTCATGCCCTCCCCTCCTAATCTTCATCTCTTTCTCAAGACACAAATGACTAAGTCCTATTTTCTGTAAAATTAACCCTCAAATAATAATGATAGAATAGTTGTCTTAGATAAATCTAGAGAGAATGAGTGAATTTTCATAATCATCCAGATATTCACAAACTGAACATATTCTTACCATACTGTTTCTCTCACAGCCACAGATTTCACTGTTGCACTAAAAAACAGAAGTACAGTAACCTTCACAAAAATGTTTCAAAAGAAACTTTATTTCACCGTGATATTAATCAATCAAGACAAGAAAAAGGGATTTGATTTTCAATTTCTGTATATTAATCAAAATTATTTTTGAGTGTGTCATTTATCACAAATATCTCTGTGAACAACCTGTATTCAGTAATTATCAACAGCACAATCTACTGTTTTCACAGAGTCTACTTTTTTCACAAAGGGTACATCTTGTCAGGATGTCAGTGTTGGGAGTATAAAGTCAAAGAGAATGAACATGTGCATTTCCAGGTGTTTGGGGTACGGAAAGAAAACCCAGAAAACATGCTGCCAAGTATCTTTTTTGATGATGAGACTCTTCACCAGTCTCAAAGCATGGGATTCCCATGTGATAAGGAAGCCCACCATCTCCAGTTAGCTTTTATGGTTTTGATTACTAACACGTTTTTCTCCTTTTCTTGCAATATGTGTATACGTACACACATAACTGTCTCCTTGCATTATGTCGTGAGCAAAACAACTACCAGATAATGCTGCAGTCATTCATCTCAAATTAATTCTGAGATATTCCTCTTTCTTTCTCTTTTTCAGTTACGTATTTTTGTCTTTAACTGTTCTAACATTTAGTCAATGAATTTGCCTACCCATTGAACTACAGCTCTAGTACCTACAATGGCCAGACACTGTTGTCGATTCTCTTAATATACAACCAACCAAGCAATATTGTCTCATCCGACTGTTCCATCATTGTCTTTATTTTTTGCCTGTCCTTTCCAAATGTACTAGTAATTCCTTAGTTTTTCCTCTCACTTAGCCTTTCCTCCTTCCCATTTACACCTAAGCATTAGTTGTAAGGAATGAAAGGCTTAAGCACCTATTTCATTAAGTTCTGGTAAAATGCTGTGATGTTGGTTGCAATATAAATCCTTACTGTTCACTGCTTACCCATCCTCCATGTTAAATAAAAATAGATTCACCAATTCTTTTGCAGATTTTATTCACTGCTACAGCATAATCTTAGTAGGGAGCCTACTGGCTAGAATATGTCATTTTTCTTTTTCTTTATCCATGTTCTATAATTATGAAAGCAAGACACGTACAAAATACAGCCTATTTCAACATAGATTTATTTTGTGCATTTGGGTGATTTAAATACCACAACTACTTGGCAACTACGCATCAGTGCGACTCTGGCACAAAGAGCTATTAGACCTATTTGCATCTGAAGCTTTGAGAAATGCAAATAAAGTTCAAAAAAGACTTAGTCAATTGCTTACCAGGCTCTTGATTGTGGTTTTTGTGAAATTTTCCATCCAGCTGGTTGCATCAATTTTTATTCCAACAACTAAAAAGAAATACATGAAAGTCTTTTTTAGTAAAATGAAAAAAAAAAAAAGGTAACTGTAGAACACTAAAAAAAAGGGGGAAAAATTGTAACAACATCTAAATTATTAAATTGGAAAAGGATAAAATATGAGGTTTACTCAGTTGTCTGACCACCAACATCCTTCATGAGACTAATAAATTAAGCACTCTTACTCAAACACAACCAGATCTTTGGCTTGATCTCCACTAGCAAGATTAAAACAGTCTCAGAGAAAAGAATGTTATATAAAAGTGAAGTTCCTTTGAAATCTCAATTAAATTTCTAATTCACTGTTGAGCAACAACCAAATAACTAATGTATTTAGAGTTTCAGCACCACTCTATCTTACCTGCTGGTTTCAGAAGCTTCCCATTAATTGTTATTTCCACAGCCTTGCTTACCATAATACCTGTTTCGTAGCTATTGGCACCACTTTCTAAGAGTATAGAAAGGGGGGAAAAAAAAAGGTTAGGGTGATATAAAAGCTTCTTCCTCTGAAGCTGAAATTAATGATTATTCAAATACCCAGAATGATTAAAAAAAATCCTTATTCAAAAGCACTGGCCCAGCTGTAGATTGCATTTATCACCTGTAATAGATCAACATCTGGATGACTAAGGAATACTTTTGTTTACTTTTCTTCATTCACTTTTTGTACACAGTTTCACTGCTTCATAAAGTTACTGTAGCTTTTTTTTTTTTCCTGCCAACAGAGCCATGAATAGCTTTACACATGTGAGCAGGTCTGTTAAAACCAGGATCAGAGCCAAAGATTTTATCCTGCTGTCATCTGTGTATTTTTCAATGCAGGGTATACTGACACCACTCACTAACCAACAATTACTTCTCTGATGGACTTCAGCCTGTTTTCAACACTGCTTAGTATGAAAAAGCAGGTTAAAAGTACATTCCCTGGAGCTCTTTGAGGAACAGCAAAGGCTTCAGGGGATTTAGTTAATTACCTTGTTAATATTTTATTGAGAAAAGATGCAATAAATAAGTATGAAATAACAGCAATAAAAGGTACCATATGTTTAAGAGAGGAGTATGTCATTTGTGGTAGCATCTGCTTTTAGACGAGCTTGGCAAGGTTAATGCTGCTCACATCAGTAACAAGCACTTACTATTATATCAGGACAACGAAGCTGGTGAAGGGTCTGGAGCACAAGTCTTATGAGGAGCGGCTGAGAGAGCTGGGGTTGTTTAGTCTGAAGAAGTGGAGGCTCAGGGGAGATCTTACCACTCTCTACAACTACCTGAAAGGGGGTTGCAGAGAGGTGGGTGCTGGTCTCTTCTCCCAAGTGATAAGTGATAGGACCAGAGGAAATGGCCTCAGGTTGCTCCAGGGGAGGTTCAGATTGGATATTAGGAAAAATTTCTTCACTGAAAGGGTTGTCAGACATTGGAACAGGCTGCCCAGGGAGGTGGTTGAGTCACCACCTCTGAAGGTATTTAAAAGACACATGGATGAGGCACTTAGTGACATGGTTTAGTGGTGGACTTGGCAGTGTTAAGTTTACGGTTGGACTTGATGATCTTAAAGGTCTTTTCCAACCTAAAGAAATTCTATTGTGCATATATAGGTTTTAAATATCAGTATTTCAGACAAACTGGTTTTGGTGAATAACAGCAATTTGAAATAGAATTCAAAAGCAAAGTTTACATTAAGCAGCAGTGCCGTGGACAGAATTGCGGACTCTGGACCCTTAGGTTTGGTGCTGAGGAATTGTACAGAACTCAGCTCAAATAAGGCTTTTTTAAGTAGTGTCATTGTCCCCAAGTGCATTTTTCTTTCACTTCCTTTTAAAATAATTCTGCCAAAGCACCTGTGCTGGTTTTGGCTGGGGTAGAGTTAACTTTCTTCATAGCAGCTAGTATGGGGCTGTGTTTTGGATTTGTGCTGGAAACAGTGTTGATAAAGCAGGGATGTTTTAGTTACTGCTGAGCAGTGCTTACACAGAGTCAAGGCCTTTTCTGCTTCTCACCACCAGTGAGTGGGCTGGGGGTGCACGGGAAGTTGGGAGGGGACACAGCCGGGAGAGCTGACCCCAACTGACCAAAGGGATATTCCATACCATATGACGTCATGCTCAGCATATAAAGCTGGGGGAAGAAGAAGGAAGGGGGGGACATTTGGAGTAATGGCGTTTGTCTTCCCAAGTAACCGTTATGCGTGATGGAGCCCTGCTTTCCTGGAGATGGCTGAACACCTGCCTGCCGATGGGAAGTGGTGAATGAATTCCTTGTTTTGCTTTGCTTGCGTGTGCGGCTTTTGCTTTACCTATTAAACTGTCTTTATCTCAAACCACGAGCTTTCTCACTTTTACTCTTCCGATTCTCTCCCCCATCCCACCTGGGGGGAGTGAGCGAGCGGCTGTGTGGTGCTTGGTTGCCAGCTGGGCTTAAACCACGACAGCACCTCTTTAAAACAGTGTTTCAGTATAATAAATGAACACCAGTACTCTGCATGTTTACAGCTTTGTTAATTCTGAGCACACAGGACCACCAGAGTCAATGACAAATTATGATGTCCCTTGTTTAGTGCCCTCATAGTTACCTTTTCCTTAATAATGAGTGACATCCCAAGGTTTTTTTCCTTATGAAGTGTCCCACTTGCATCCTTTGTCAGTGACCTCAACTGGTATGGGAAACTTCCACAAGTACACTTATATTGGACTAGCTAGCTTTGACATCTCAAAACAGTGATGACTTACTGTTGTAGTATGGAGCTGTGAAAATATAGTTGTCATTATCTAAACTCCGTTTATAGAAGCTGACTTCATAAGTTTCAGCATTTTCCAACCAATCTTCTCCTGCCCTAATCACAAAAAAAAGTGATCAAAAAAAGGTAGTTAAAGTCTCATTAAAGCTGTGCTGCAGGTTTTTTTTTTTTTTAATGTTTCACAGTTGGAAATAATGTGAGATTCATTCATATAGTCCTCAGACTTTGTCAGCTTTCACTGGTTAACTGCCAGGTCTGATTATTAAAAAAGTATTTGAAAAAAAAAAGAAAAAGTATTCTTAGAACAACAGGGATCTTGTCTCATCATTTTTAGATATATTGAGACAAATGTAACTGCAACGCTACTTACAACAAAATATAAGCAAACCTTTATAGCACATGCTATCTCTTGAGAAACCGTCCCAAAAAATTTTATGTTATTAATAACACCAAAACAGAAAATAAACTGATTTTGAGAGTATAATTCATTGCCATTTTCCCATTTTGGGGAAACACAGAATAACCTAAGAAAACAGATACATTTGCCATTTACCAGTACATCTGTACTGGTGCCCTCACTATTCCCAGTCACTGATGGGGGTGTCTAGTTTATTATATGATGACTTTCACATTCCCTTTTTGCCCTCTCCAGAGGGTAATGATACATTTTTCTCTCTTGAAGTCCCTGGACCATTTGGTCTGCTCTTATTAGTCTCAAAAAACCCAACCTGCCTATTGCTTTACAGTACTTGCAGCCTGCCAAACAAATGAGTGCTTAGGAGTAATTAGAGATTACCATGGCCCCACTACTACTACAAGGGCACTGCCTTTACTGCTACTCTACACTGATTAGAAACTTGGATTACAAGGACCTGCTATGGAAATAATGCTACAGATCAGTTTCAAGCAGTGACACAGGTAAAATCGAAGAAAAACAAGACATTCCATTCATTTCATAGTTATCAGTACAGATAGATTGTAGGAGAAATTGCTTTTCATTCAATAAATCCATTATTTAACATTCCACCCTTCCAGGTTTCAAAATTATCGTATTATACTATTTTATATAAATTGTTACCTTTTTGGGAACACTCTAGTAATTCCACCATCTGTAACAACAAATTGTGCAACGACTCCATCACTGTAAACAAAAATAAGATTTAAAATGAAAACTGATTGAAATTCTCACAAGTTCCTATGTCAAGGGTTGCAATTTAAGTGCATAACTGTGAATTAAATATCTATTCTATGTAAACATTAACATTTCTGTATATAGACACATATGTATATTATTCTATTACCAAACTTTGAAAAATCACAGTCAATGAAAAGAATACTTACAGAGACAGCTTACTCCAATAATTTTGGGCAAGTTCATTTGTAAATCCTGCATCCAGCAAAACTCTAATGACCATATCAGTATTACCTATCAAAAAGAGTTAAAACAGTCATCTGAAATCATATGATGGATGAAATTCTGAGTTGTCAAGATGCTACAGCCACAAAAATTGGCTTTGCAAAGCCCCTATGTGAAATTTGGAAATTAACCTATTTTTAAAGCATGTTTTCATTCAAACACTTTTTTTTCTCAGGTGATGCGATGAAACACTTAGTTCTTAGTTATACTTACTCTTACATGCTACAAAAATGGAGATAATTCAACTACATTATAAATATATTTAAATCAGTTAAGTCCCAGCCTCTCAAAAAAACCTATTTGCCATCTGAAAATGTGTACAGGGAAATAAACTAATTTTGAATTAGTAGCTTAGATGGATATGTCATTTTTAAATATCTTTGAAAAGATGGTTTGAAGTCAGTGCTTCTCAAGAATCTTTTTCGGTACCACTTTGCGAGAGTAAGTTCTAAGAGTGATCAACAGAATTAAGTACACACTTTAATACAGATTTTACCTCTATGGAAAATACAATGAGGCTAAACTGGAGGTGAAAAATGTAAAGGGAAAATCTGGCTCTTGGACTCCAATGTTACACAGCAGATCAGTGTTAGAACCATGACTGGAACCTACAGCCCTGAATTCTGCCAAACCCCAGCCGCTCAGCCTTGCTGAGGAGGCTGAAAACTCCTTCTGGGGAAAAAAAAAATAAACCCCCCAACTTTTCTTCAGTTTTGCTCTGTAGAGAGCCATGGCATGCTGTGCTTCACCCTAAGTCTCAGATTCCAGAAAACTCATATTGACCTTTTTTTTAAAAAAAAAAAGCCCTAATTCAGCCTGTTTTCACAAAACAGATCAATAGGAACATGTGTCTGGGTATTGAAAAGCTTCGTAAGCTTTAGCAAAAAGGCTTCTTCATAAAATCCACTGAAGCCTGAATGTGTGAGCATGTTATGCACAGAACCAGCAGCTCTGATTCACCAGCAGGAAGCACTGTCTCTTATCATCTTAATACATTAATTTAATTCTCATTAGATATATTTAAATGGCTTAGATAGATAAACCTGTTAAACTGCATCAAATGTCACAAACTCACCTTCCCTATTTGCATGCACACTGTCATGGTGTAGTATCTAATATAAGTTAGGGTACTGTTTTAAAATATTTCTTCAGCTGGAAGTAATGACACAAGCTCACAGGATGAAATTTGGATGGCCTTGCTGCATCCACATTTTCCTAGAAATTAAACTGATATTCTATCTGAATATAAATATCAAAATATGTCTCTCAGAGTGATGTTTATCTCTGCTAATATAGACTCCTAATATTTTACTGGATGCATTTTTTGTTTAGGATCCCCTTGTACTGCATGCACCTCCACAAAGTGAGAATTGCTTACTTATGTAAAGCAGATGTTGAAGACAAGTAGGGTGAATTGTTTTTACTGTCCTCTTAGTAACAACAGAGGTAGTTTGCTAACTTCCTGGCTAACTTCTAACAGGTTAAAATTGGATGGGGTAAGTCAAAATGTAACAGGTATTAAATTTATAGCATATAGATTATTTCAATTTGGGGATTTTACTAATTATTCCTTTTGAAAAACAATTTTAGTGGCGATAATTTCCATAGCCACTGTTTCCTTTAGTCAACACTGTTTACTTATTCAGGAGACTATTTTTAAAGTAACTAAATTATTAGAAAAAAGAAGGAAAAGAGTGAATTTTGTTGTGGATTCCAAAATGAAATATAGCAATGATTTGGTAACATTTTGGCATAATTACTTACTAAGCTCTAGTGTATACTACAATATCACTAAATGTGTCCTCAATATTCGCTTATGTAAGTAGTGAATATTAAACTAGAACTTTCATTAACTGGTTTAATAATGGGAGGTGAACGCTTTCTTATCCAAGATTGAGTCAAGAGACACAAATACAACTTCAGTCAGCAGTGTTTCAATGAATAAGATCACTCTATTAAAAACAACAACAAACACCCACACATGCACACAAAAACAGCCTTTTGTGAGAAGATCTCATCTCTAAGTGCACATCCCTTCAGTTACGTGGCCTAGCAGAGAGATTCTTACTGAATTGATCAGTGGTCCCTGACAGCAACATGTTAAAAAAGACTCAGGGAATGCAAGACCAAAAAAAAAGTTTATTCCAACTGTTTATAAATTAATAATAATGCTAAACAGACTTGTATGCATAAACAAACAAATCCAAACATTGAAATTTTCATGAGAACAAGACTTTAATGCATGACTGATGGTTCATTCAAAAGCGTAACGCCTCATTTATTCTAAATAGTTTAAGGCCCAATTTCAAAACATGAATACCTCTGCAAAGCCCAGTGCTCACCACTGCAGCAGTTACATGAATCTGTGGTCTTAAACAATTCAAGCCCAAGTGACATCTCTTTAATTAATTTGTGAACCAGCAATAGAAATTCCTTATCTTTTATTCTGGTTATTGGTTATTTTGGTTCTCGGCTCCTTTTCTTTACTTATTTTGGTTATATAAGCTGACAAGAATGCAGACTGAAGATTTCATTACAAGATTTTGAAGTCTATTTGAGACTTACTTTGGCTGATATGCTCAAGAGAAGAAACTATAAATTCAAAATATTTGGAGTATATTAAAATAAACTGGTAGTTATTTGCTGCTAGAACAGAATGTTGAGAGGAAGTGTGGAAAACACCGGATGCATAATGCCCTACAAACTTTCTTAAATAAACCCAGAAAACTGCAAACTAATTTTACAATCTCTACCTTGGGTAGAAAATCCCAACACTAGATGTATTTCTACTAAAAGAAAATAAAAAATCAGTGAAGATAAAAACCAAAACCACATGATTTGGGCATGAAAGCTGTCATTTTGACTAATTCTCATTTATGAGTAAGTATTTTCCTAAGGAAAAATTTCAGTGAATTGAGAAGAATACTTACACGATGGACTGCTTGGAGTATTTCTGTCAATAAATTCATTGAAATTTAATAGAAATTCAGTGTTGTTTTCTGATTTTTTTACATCATTACAGTATTCTCTGAAAAACAACAAAACATCAGTCTTCTCAGATTATTTCCTTTGCTACTAAAGCAGACAAATATGGCTCAGCGATTTTAAAGTCCAAGCAGGATTGTGCAACTACAATGAGGTGGCCGGCACTACTACGTCAATTGACTACCATGGTCAATATTGAATGTTGACCATATTGAATATTTCAGGCGTCTACAGGAAATAAAGTGTTCAAGTGCCTGCCTAAATCTGAATTATAAGAAAACTCCATGTATGAGATAGGGCGTAGATTCCTAGAAAAAACACTCAGGACTAGTGTAGGCCAGGAAATTAGGAGATCATAGAGTCTGTAAACTAAACAAGAAAATGCCCAGTGAATTTAGACTGCTCCTGGGTTAAACCATACTGCAAAGTACATGGCCTGCTGCTTAAAACATAGTCACTTCATGCTCAACTGGGGCCAGATTTATGGGATAAGGTCCTATCTTGTGAGAAGTCTTAAAGGGAATTTTAATAGGGTACACAGTACATAAGCATATAAACAATCTTTGTTTTGACATATGCAAAACAGATAAACAGTAAACTACTGTCCCTTACATAATGTGATAAAATAAAGCAGTATATCATTGGGCAATTCACTGAAAACAAACAAGCACAATAAAAGTCACTGGGCATTTTGAAGGCAAGTATTAGATGGTGAGTTGCATTAAACAACTTTAATTAAAATGTAGAGAGTATTCAGCAGTAAAGCAGGGAGCCCTCTTTTTGCTTCACCATGATCCTGAAAGACTACAGGCAGAATTTGCCTTACTATACCACCATTCACATTTAAACAGAGCTCCATATCAAACAGGCTTTGTTCACCTAGGTCAGCCTAACAACTAGGGGCTTGCTGGAAACTGCAGATTCGTGCAATTGATTATCAATGACTTCAGTCCTTCAGAAAAATTAAATTAAACAGTTAAGCTGAGAATACATTTGAAGATAGAAAACTATGTTTTACATACGAATCAATCTATTCATTGAAATCAATCCATTGAAATTTAAAAGGATACAGAAGTTTGAGATAAATAAGATATGCAACAATTCTTAACTATCTTGATGGTACAGCATTTCCTTTATTCATCATAACTATCTTTTAAAGGAACTTAATTTTTAAGAACTATTTCTCATCCCATGTTTCCCTTGCAAACATACATTTACAAGGGTAAGAAGGGCTACACAATTTCAAATGAAAAAAACAGGGATCTAATGAACTTACTTGATCAAGTTTCAATGACAATCATTTTTTATGTTCAATGAATCAAAAATTAATTCATCCTTAAGTGATAGAGAGCTTTGAAACACTTCATCTTGAAGTCGGAAAACATCTCGAGGTAAGTACTATGGTACCTTTTTACCAATGAGAAGCTAAGGTATTAAGTTGTAAAATCTTAAAGTCAAAGCCACAAGAAATGAAGACGTGTATAAGGCTTCTATTAAAAACATCAACAAATGATGACATGTCAGATTTTACAGCTCTCTGATTAATATAAAAAGGAATCAGAGCCTGAAGATGCTATTTACACTCCAGCAAGAAGAAAAGATTGACATTGTAAAACATGGATTTAATAACTGCTCTTTTACTTAATATTTTTTATAAAAATGAAAGTTTATTGCTCAAGTCCATATTTTGTAAGTGTCATTAATCCAATCAAATTCCTGTTTACTGCTGAAATAATACTTATTACTAGGAAATTAACTAACCTTGGTGCTATAAATGTATAGCCAGCTTCATCAAAATGATCAAGCTTCAGTGTTTCTGAATCTACAAAGATGAAGAGTAAACACCAAGTAAGTAAACTGGGCTTTTTGCCATCATTTTTCTTCTCAAAATATTTGACTAGCTTTTGCATGCATCTATGAGTTTAGAAAGAAATGTTTATTTTGAGACACTTTCCTACTAATATACTGTATACTTCTCAGTATTTCACAGTATAGGAAGAAATTACTTGATTATTATGTATAACATACACCTGGCAACAATAATGTATCTAACAACTTACTTAGAGAAGACATTTCATTAACGTGACAACACGAAAACATGTGAGATGTTTTCATTAGAATTACAATCTGATCCAAAGAAATATTTGGGACACTGAGTTGTTAGAACATGAAGGAAAATGCTTCTAGTATTTTCTGCAATAAAGTTTAAAACACTCATCCGTATAAGCATCACTTTAAATCCTACTGAAAATACTGGCTTTAAAAGCTGGTGTCACTGAACACTGATAGGACCAGACAAAGAAGGATTAGAGATTAGCAACATATTGAAATGTGCATGAAAACAGAAAAGCATTTCACTTTTTTTTTTTCCTTTTTTCCTTTCTATTGCTATGGTACCCAATGATCATGGGAAAAATCCTGAGATGAGGAATACAGAGGAGAATATCCAGTAGGAATAGAAATACAAGTGAAAAATATCAACTGCAGTGAACGGGAGGAAATTGAGCAACAAGAATATACTTGCCCTTTTTGATTGCCACTATCCATCAGAAAGAGAAAGCAGGGAAACAGAAAAAAACAGGGTAAAGCAAAAGGGGTCACAAACCAATATTTTATTCAAATAGCCCCTTGAATAAAAATATTGTGCATAGATAGATCAAAGGTTCAATTTACATACAGCTGTAGTCTGGAAAAAAAGACAAACATCTTTGAAGACTGAAGAATATGTCCTTCTTAATATTTCTCAAGTACCTTCTATACACTGTGGCTATTTCAAGGGTCTGTTTTGCAGGTTATATTGATATAAATGCAAAACCAGACAATCTAATCCATGAAGAGAACCATATTCACTCACTAAAACTTTAACTTTAAACTACTTACTATTTGACAAAGTTACAAAATAAATCACTGATTATTAAAAACTTGACATATTCTACTTCATATGCAGGAGACGATGGTAGAGGACAGTGATTTAGAGTTAATCAAGTTTTCTCTAAACTAAAAGTATCTATGCCTGTCAGAGAGATTCATAGTGCTTTTCTAACTTTCTATTTAACTGCATATTTGTTCAAGTTTATTGCAACACTTGGATAAAGTTAAAAGAATGTGATGGGTTCTATTTTGTCTACTATCTAGATTACAGTTAAGCTACACCTAATAAACAAAAAGCTTTTGAATACTTACAAGTATCATTTCCAATTATCTCTCCAGAATCTGCAAATGGCTTGAAATTAGTCTAATCCAAAAATACATTACAAACATCCACTACAACTATTTGTAAAATGCAAAATAAAATCCTAGCTGCAAGCCAAACCAAACAGCGCTTTCACATTAATCTGTTCCTATGGGCAGCAGAGGTAATTTGCTAAATATGATACTGTAACTACTATAAAAATAACAAAAAACCACTTTACCAGTATGGTCTAGATCATGACATTTAGCTAATAGAACGAAAAAATTAGTATCCAGACCCTTAAAATGACAGCAACAGAGGATACACAAAGCAATGATTCCATAGGCACAGAGCAAGGGGGAAGGGATTGTCAGCGGAACTGGGGTACCTGTACATATTCTATCTTTATAGAATATTTCTTGTACCTTGGATGTTACAATGGGTTAGAATCATTGCTGCAGATTTTGGGTACACATGATAACATCAGTGAATTCCACAAAATTTATGAATTTTAAACATTGTTTTTTTAAATGAATCTGAGACTTGGCAATACTAGACAAAACCAGAGAACCGCCATAGTACTTACATCTGGCTTGAGTTATTGGTTCTTCTATTTTGGCTTTAATATAATAAAAGCTGTATGATGGTAATACCAATGCCAAACTGCAATAGAAATGAGACAAGTAAAGTAATTAAGTTATTTGCAGCAGTTTTCCGGTTTCAGCTTCTATGTGTTTTGAAAGCAAATAACGAGTTTGGAAGTTGGATCATCATGAGATGAGATATTCATATAGTGGCATACCAGGCTCACACTTTGTAATACACACAAGCAGGTTCATGCTGATCCTGAAGTTCCCTGTGTTTACTTTCATTCTTATTTATGCTTTTAAGCATAAACACACTTTTTAACAAATAAGCAAGGAATTTCCAAATAATTGCAAATAATAAAATACATGATTTCTTGTATCTTCCTCTAACACATTCAGCATGCCAATGTAACACATGTCAAAGTGATCATTGACTGCAAAAAACAGCATGTAGTACTGCACAGATTTGCATGCATCATATAATGTCACACTCTCTTTTTACTAATAAAACAACTACCAGTGTTCATTAGGAAATGTATCTAGCAATACTTGAATTCACATTACATTCAAGATGCAAAATATTTTCTTGAATAATGCAGTCACCACTAAAAATGTTTGAGAATCATTGTGTAATAACATTTTAAGATTTGCAAAGCATTTGCAATATATTTTCTTTTAGATTATAATTATTTTTGCTCAAAAAAATATAGGGCTTCTGTTTGCAACTAAATTCAATAAAAGCGTAGAAGAGTTCAGTTCTAAAAAGTTCAGTATGTAAAGGACAAGGGGTATGAGTAATCATTAAAGAGGTATTATCATCTCCCATGTGGCATCCTCAATATTTGCACTCGGATTACATGACTGTAGAACTGCAATGGTTTCTAATGGATAGCTGCAGAAATTAACATTAAAAAAGTTGTACAATTGAGCCATAAATGAGATGACCTTTAATGATACACTTGCCATTTTAACAGAATGCGAGTGAGATTGCTGAATATTTAGTGATAGCCTTCTACCAATTCTCCTCTAGGGAAATCAGTAGCAGTTTACCTGTCATTAACAGTCACTGCTAGCAGAAATTGCTAATTAAAATCTATAATTTTATGTTTAATAGGTTTGCTGCAATGTGACTCCATGGATTTATTGCTGTATCTCATGCCAGGGAGCTCAGTAAGAATTAAGTCATATAAATCAAATGTATTTCTTTACTGATTGCTAGATGGCATAGTCTGACAAAAAACTTTCTTTTCATACAAAGATAGAGACCGTTCAACAGAAAAATGGGATGCTGAATAAAAGATAAAGATCTGCATTTGCATTCTCTTGTTAAAACTGAT
The DNA here is from genome assembly GCF_030936135.1 of Gavia stellata. NCBI lineage: Eukaryota > Metazoa > Chordata > Aves > Gaviiformes > Gaviidae > Gavia > Gavia stellata. Next base: position 11,666,728 of record NC_082597.1, on the reverse strand, counting down.
TTGTTTCGTTTCACATATAAATTAATATTTGCATTCTCCTTGGCTGTATACCTGTGCAGAACAGAACTGAAAATGGGAATCAGCTTGGCTGAGGACTACTGTAATTCACCACAATAAAAATATTGTTTTGGTAAAAATTTGACTTAATGTTTGTACCATCTAGTTTTGAACTAGAGTAGTTTAACTTTTCTGGGACTTGGTAAACCTTAACTTGTTTTGGATGATGTCAAATTTCTACATTCCTTCTAATGTTACAGGACTGAGTTTGAAATAATATACACACCAACGTTGCATTCAAGGGGGGATGCGCTTTTATCCATTATTTAATTTGTTCCTGCTGCCATTCACCATATGATTTTTATATGCAAAGCAGTATCAGTGCTGATTAGTTAAAACTTGTCACAAATAGATACGGATTTCAGAGATAATCAGTAGCATGGTTCCTGCCCCTAAGATTTGACATGAACGTTAGTGAAGTCATGATATAAGCAATGACTGTGACTGAAAAAGATTTGCACAAAACATGTCACATTTTTTATTTAGACCAAAATGTAGCATCTTCCTTTTTAATATGCATATTAAAGGAAGCACATGGAGACAATGCAAAGAAAAGATGAAATAAGAGGAGTAATCTATGAGACGGTGTACAATTAAGGATCAAAGTATGGTGTGATACAGAAAATAAGATTCTTAACATCGATCATAAACCCCTTTTTTCCCTGCATACTGAAATACCCTAGTGATAAATCTCAATGACTGGATGAAAGACTGAGGTTCTGGTCCTTAGACAGAGCAACAGTTCTGAGCTGTAAAGCTACTGAGTAAATCCTACAGGCCTGGACACAAGACAATCTGGTCCTGTCTATACTATAGCCAGTATAGAAAATGTAACATTGAAATATTAACCAAAATAAACAAAAAGGACATTTAACTGCATAAAAGAAGTTAGAGAACAGAAATGAGTTACCTGTAATCAGTGCCATTCACAGCAGTCCATGTATATGTTCTGTTTCCTTTATCAATATATCTCTACAAAGAGATATTGGTAAAATAATAAAAGATTAACTCCGAAGCTTCAATAAGCATGCCCTTTCCTTGCAAAATACAGTGTAAAATCAAGTACAAATCTGTTGGAATTTTATTTATTATTTTGTTAAAAGCATGAGTTGAGCGGCAACTCCTTTTCTTAAACATTTTCCAAACTTATATTATGCGAAAGAATCACCTATATCCTTTTTATTTAACATTAAAGAAATGCAAATTGAACTAAAACCAGACAAACATGACCTATCATTTTCCCTTTTAAATTCATTAGCTAGGCCTATGCAAAGCTTTTTCTATGGGATTTAAATTTGATAAAAGATGTTATCTCCTTTATGGACCATTTTGCAGTTAAACTATGAAAACAGAAACCCACAATTATAAAAAGAAGACTTTGTAAGTAACTCTTTAACAACAAAAACACCCAGGGCCTGTCCTTTCAGATCACAGTACCAGTGGCTAAATGCATTTAAATTTGAGTCATATCTACAGGCACAGCCAGGCATAGGCACCCCACACTAAACTTACATGTGTTTCTAATCTCGTTAGGAGGTTTTTGAATTTGTGAAAAATTTAACATGGAAGTAAATGTTTATTTTTAAATAACCTAATACATTAGCTGAAGCTTTACCATTAATTTTCTTTTGGTATGAAAAATGATGTGCTAGAAACAGTCTCACAGTTCCCCATAGATTTAATCATTAATGCACCTGGTTGACATCACTTTACTCAATTTTCCACTTTGAAAACTACAAGTTTATGCCAGCTGCAACATATTATTATTTTACAATCAGAGATTTGTAAGTATGCCAGCAATGAAGTCTGTGCAGCTGTTGCACTGCAACATTACAAACATTGGTGAAAGGAACCACAGGTATATGTCTACATTTTTTCTTCCCCTGCAGTAAAACAAAAGTGTGAAAATGACCGTGATTATGAAAAAGGTGTCTTTTTTGAAATTTATGATTTGAGACCTTCTCATTACCTGGCTGCTGGTTTTCAGCACAGCATGACAGTGTAAATAATTTAATAGTCATTTTGGAAAGAAAAAGAAAAAAAAAGGAAAAAAGAAAAAAGATGCATCTATCAGTGTCTAATGCCTTGATATAATTTATATTTAAGCTAAAAAGGTGGCTGAAGAGATTCCTATCCAAACCTGTTTATATTTAATATATATACTATATACTATTACTTCAGCTCAAGCATAATCAGACACTTGAACCTAGCGCTGGCAGCCCCTCCAAATCAGGCCCAGTGCCATGGCTTGCACACCATGTACGTTGGCAAGAGAAAAGCAGTGCCCAAGGTGGGAGGGGAGGAAGAAAAGAGCTGGGCTCATATTAAATCCTGTTGCCACCAGCACTGTGAACATGCTTGAAAGCAAACTGGCTGAAATCTCCCTTCAGAGATAATCCAGCTGGTCACAACTCCTCGTATGTCTGCTCCCATTTACCTTTGCCTGCTTCATTACTGAGCAGCCTGAGACCATCTCACCCCCAGCTGGTCACTGCCAAAGAACCTACACGTTATTGCAGTTTTTGTCTCCCTTCAGTTTTCACCACTGCCCACCCCAGCTGCCCGAATGTGGCAATGCTTTTGTTCCTATGGCATCGTCTCTGTTAGTTGGAAAGCCCCTGAGGCCTTGGGAGACTCCAACGCACCCCACCCACGCTTGCTATGAGTCCAGTCTCTATGCTGTAGTATGAGGTCATCTCCCAAGACACAGCTGGGGCCAGCTGCAATACAAAAGGAAAGCAATGCAAACTTAAACCAAAAAGCAAAACAAAAAGGACATCAATTTTAAGCCTCAAGACTGCAACTGTCTGTTCAGGGCAACTGACCACATCAGCCCTTTTTATAAGAAAATATATGAAGCTATCAAGTCCTAAGTGATGCATGGCTCATGCATTGCCTGTGGTCTGAAGCAGCTTTATTCTGGCTCTAGCAGCCTGGAGCTGGGAGGGTGCAATGGCTTGGAGCAGTCACCATTGTCAGCTATCTCTGGCTGCTCCCTTCTGCTCTCAGAAAGGTCCGAATAGAGGAAGAACTCTTGGGCCATGATGCAAGGGAAGTGAGGGGAATTAATTACACTGGGTACTTGAAGCATCTGGGATCAAAAGGCTTGGGATATTCTATTCAAATCTGTCTCCTCACAGGTGGACACACATGCAAGTAAAGCCACTGATCCCCTCAATAACACCCATAGCTCAGGAATAAAAATTGCCTCCGACGGATTTGCACAGTTGTGAAGGTCTTGAGCATGGCTTGCTGTCCTTATTTGCACTCCTTTTAAATCACACTATCAGAAGCAGCATGCTTTGTCAAATCCGGTGCAGATACTAAGAGGCTGAACAGTCATGAGATGTCTGGCTCTAGAGTTCTCAGCACAGGAAAGACATGGACCTGTTGGAGCGGGTCCAGAGGAGGGCCACAAAGATGATCAGAGGGATGGAGCACCTCTCCTATGAGGACAGGCTGAGAGAGTTGGAAGGCTCTGGGGATACCTTATTGTGGCCTTTCAGTACTTAAAGGGGGCTTGTAAAAAAGATGGGGACAGACTTTTTAGTGGGGCCTGTAGCGATAGGACAAGGGGTAATGGTTTTAAACTAAAAGAGGGTAGATTTAGACTAGATGTAAGGAAGACATTTTTTACAATGAGGGTGGTGAAACACTGGAACAGGTTGCCCAGAGAAGTGGTAGATGCCCCATCCCTGGAAACATTCAAGGTCAGGTTGGACGGGGCTCTGGTCAACCTGATCTAGTTGAAGATGTCCCTGCTCACTGCACGAGGGGTGGACTAGATGACCTTTAAAGGTCCCTTCTAACCCAAACTGTTCTATGATTCTAAGTATGTTCCCAAAGGCCTGGTGCAGAACCAAGTGACCATGAACCTGACATTGTGAAACCACAGCATGGATGAACAATTGAGACATGTTTCAGAAAATTCAGTTCCATTTTCAGCCTCACCTAGCAACGACATGTGCATTGCCACTGATTTTCACCCACGAAGACAAGTAAGTTTCTACCATGTTTAATGCAAAAATAGACTAGGACTATGAAATATTTTTTTTCTGTATCAAAATGAGAATAAGTATGTAAGAATCTTCCCTCAGTGCAGAATTGAGTCAGAGGACTGGTAATAGGAACTGCTGAGTATTGGGCGTCACTTCGTGTTATCTGGCCAAAGTTTAAAGCAGAGTTTAGAAGTTGCTACCACGTATTAGACATTGAATGGAATATAAGTAAGGAATGTGCTGTTTTTAACAGTACAAAAACTCCCTAAACTCTGAGGCCTGATTTCCTATCAATTTAACTTCATTAGATTCTGTAGCATATGCCTTGTGAGAAGGAGGAACTTTTCACTGGAACATTCTGCCATTTAAGTGCAAACAGCAGAGCCATTGGAGATACCAAAGTTACAGGAGATCAATAGGAGAGGACAGCTAATACTACACACGAAAAATTAACTGCACAGTCCCAAGCAAGTCTGCTGAGTATTGTTATGGTGTGCTTATATATATATAAGGGTTGTGTAATGTCTGCTTGATGTTATATTTGCTTCATGTTCTTCTTACTAAGTCATTAAACCAGTTATCTTCAAGCTGTCTTACATTCAGAGTAAAACAGTTTCAAAAAGCTGCTGTGGAACTGTGGGACATACTCTGGCCAGAACTGCTCCTTTGGCACACCAGTCATGATTTCTTCTCATTAAGGTCTCCAAGAAGTAGAGCATACATGTAAGGTTCCATATCAAATTTGAGTATTTCCTATTTCTAGGAAATGTGTCTGTCTTATTAGAGAAACCAGTAGCAATCTTTTTCAGGAATGAACATTTTGGACAAGAAAATAAAGAACTCAACAAGCTCTTCAGAAAGCACAAATACATAATATAACTGTAAGATGAATTTGCTTATCCCCAATAGTCTTCATTTATGGCATATAAATGTTTGGGGTTTTTTTCATGACTTTTTTCCCATTCAACCACAATATAAACTACCAAACCCATCCCCACACATCTCTGCAAGCAAATTAAGTACTTTGATTTGGGATTCATACACAGAAGTAGTCTGGGTCCATTTGCTGTTAAACAGAGTGTACGACCTCATCAACAACTGCTTGATTAATGATGCACCAAAGAAACCAAGAAACAAAACATTTCTTTTCATAAATACATAATTTCTTTTACTATAAGCCAGTAAAACTAGAAAATCTAGAGGGAAAAATGATACAAACCGACATTACAAAATGAACATATTTTCACCATTTCACAGTATTTTTCTGGTTTTGTTTGTTCCTGTAAATGTAACTGCCTGTGTTCCTATCTTACCTCATCTTGGGACTTGACCAGTGTTTCAAATGTTTTTTCTCCACTTTCTCCATCTATCATTTTTTTCCGAATCTATTGGCAAGGAAAAAAAAAGAGAACTAGGTGTTGCATGTAACATGAATAATCTTTTCAGTGATTCAAAAATTTTATAGAAACACAGAAAATGGTAATGCATATGAAAATCATACCTCTTTAAAAAAAAAGTTAAGTTTACAATCGTATTGGGTTTGCGTGGCAGCGCTTTGGTAGCAAGGGGGGCTACAGGGGTGGCTTCTGTGAGAAGCTGCTAGAAGCTTCTCCTATGTCTGATAGAGCCAATGCCAGCCGACTCTAAGACGGATCTGCCACTGGCTAAGGCTGAGCTAATCAGGAACAGTGGTAGCGCCTCTGTGATAACATATTTAAGAAGGGGGGAAAAAACCGGGAAGCGGCAGCCGGAGAAGAGAGGAGTGAGAATATGTGAGAGAAACAACTCTGCAGACACCAACGTCAGTGAAGAAGGAGGGGGAGGAGGTGCTCCAGGCGCCGGAGCAGAGATTCCCCTGCAGCCCGTGGTGAAGACCATGGTGAGGCAGGTTGTCCCCCTGCAGCCCATGGAGGTCCACGGTGGAGCAGATATCCACCTGCAGCCCGTGGAGGACCCCACGCTGGAGCAGGTGGATGCCTGAAGGAGGCTGTGATCCTGTGGGAAGCCCATGCTGGAGCAGGCTCCTGGCAGGACCTGTGGAGCCATGGAGAGAGGAGCCCACGCTGGAGCAGGTTTGCTGGCAGGACTTGCGATCCCGCAGGGGACCCACGCTGGAGCAGTCTGTTCCTGAAGGACTGCACCCCGTGGAACGGACCCATGCTGGAGCAGTTCGTGAAGAACTGCAGCCCGTGGGAAGAACCCACGTTGGAGAAGTTCGTGGAGAACTGTCTCCTGTGGGAGGGACCCCATGCTGGAGCAGGGGAAGAGTGTGAGGAGGAAGGAGCGGCAGAAACAACGTGTGATGAACTGACCGCAACCCCCATTCCCCATCCCCCTGTGCCGCTCGGGGGGAGAGGTAGAAAATCGGGAGTGAAGTTGAGCCCAGGAAGAAGGGAGGGGTGGGGGGAAGGTGTTGCGTTTTTAAGATTTGGTTTTACTTCTCATTATCCTACTCTGGTTTTGATTGGTAATAAATTAAACTAATTTCCCCAAGTCAAGTCTGTTTTGCCCATGATGGTAGTTGGTGAGTGATCTCCCTATGTCCTTATCTCGACCTACAAGCCTTTTCCTTATATTTTCTCTCTCCTGTCCAGCTGAGGAAGGGGAGTGAGTGAGCAGCTGTGTGGTGATTAGTCCGGCTGGGCTTAAACCACGACAACAATTTTCAGATTTTTCTAATTAGAAGTTGCTTTATCCAAATATATACTGAATCAGTAGAGTTATGAAGCAACAATTCTGCTATACTTTGCATAACAAGACCATCCCATAAAACCCCTTGATGTTGGGCACTAGAGAGAGTATGAATTCTGTGTTGATGAGAAGGAGTTTCATCTAGCATTTCTTGTGCTTCCCAGCACATCCGTGTGATTCTGGTAGCAGCGGAGATTCACAAATACATTTTAATACCAGTCTGAGAGTAATTCCTCTCTGACGCAGGCGTTTCAAAGAAACTTAAGACAGAATTTAACAGATACAAAGAAATGCTGATGAGTGTCATTATGAAAGAACAATTTCAAAGAAAGTGAAAAAATATTTAAAAAAAAGTAAAATGTTTAAAAAACCCTCCATTTTATTTCACAAAACTAACAAACTATTTTTAAAAATTCTGATTTCTGAATGTATTACGAAATTAGTAACTGAAAAGTATACAGAGGAATTGATTTGTCAACACTTTTATTTCTCAGTTCTCTCTCACCACAGCAATAAGCTTGCATTAGGAAGAGATAGGGAAATACTTTTAAAATATTTCAGGTAATATATTAACATCCGATTAAAAAGTGTTCTGTTCTGAAAAATTTTACGAGCCCCCTCCCCAGGAATTGCCACTAAATGAAGAAGAATCATTTAAATAGCAATCATGGTGACTTGCAAAGTGAGAGGAATATAATGCATTGCCCTTGCCTACAAATAATACTGGGTCTCAGTTTGTTTCATTATAACTTCATCTTTCTCTAAAGTCATCATCTTGACAAATTTAAAATTGAAATTTATAATGAAATAGATTCCCATTCAAAATCTAGAACATTTATTGCTTTTCAGTTATTATACAGTGAAATACCAGCAGCAACAGGTACTAAGAAACCAGGTAATCTCACCTCAACTTTAATATCATTTTCCAATTCAGCATCTAGAAAATCCAGCGTAACAGGCTCCTGGGATTTAGGATTCTGAAGCAGAAGATATTGAATGATCAAATAATAAAGACAGAGTACCGTAATGTTACAAATCATTCTCATCCCTTCATTTCAAAGTAAGCTACTTAACTGGGCTTACTTACCTATCTATTTTAATGTCTTATAGCATGGTGAATTACTAGTGGCCCTTTCTCATTTATTTTATTTCATTGTATAGAGAGGTTAATTGGGTAAATAAAAATCAAATTAACACTAATGGCCAGTGTCCGTCCACAGTCTGTCATGTATGGGGCTTATGCTGGGAAGCTGCTTCTGCTCCTGCTGCTATGTCACAGACTGTAAGGGTGGGAGAAGACGCATCAGAGGAAGCATCAGATACGAATCTCTCATTAGGTGTCCTGCCTCCAAGAATGGAGAGAGAAATTTGGGAGAGTTTTCCAGCTGACTGGTAAGATGGGGCAACTGTACTCTTCTGCAGTTTTGCCGAAAGCACACTACAGACTTGCAGTTATGAGGTGGGGATGGACTGCAGTTCAAGATTCAAAGCGGCAGCAATTAGAGCAAATGATTTGTTTGCTATGAAAAATAAAAGTCACTTTTATTGTCAGCATTACAGGACTTCCCTCAACACCTTGCAGTTTTGAATGTATTTCTCTTGACATCAATACTATTATCTCAGCTTGAGATGGAAACCTGTAGCACAGAAATACTGCGACCCAGCAGCTTCAAGACCTAAGGAAGGTACATGATGTCGATCCTCGACTATGGAGCACAGAGAAGTTTGATGGTCTGCATCTGTAGTAACCCTCGTCCCAAAGGAGTGTTGGAAGATCATTGCAGCTCTGCTGAACTAGCTCAGACCAACCTCCAGCCTCTACTCCCTTCCTAGTTGCAGTCTGCATTTACCTGGACAGAGCCATCTTCCATACAAGTTGTTAGGAATCTGACTCTTTTTTTTTTTGAGTAATTTTGGCTAAGCCCCACTGACTTTATATTATGTGTGGTGTAAAAATCCTCAATCGTCATCATTCAGTAGTTATTTAATGCACTCACCTAACAATGGATGTTTAGAAAAAAAGAGTATGGGGATATATTATTCAACCATTTAAATCTAACAGTTTAGAATAGAAGATGAAAGAAGTCCAGGTTTAGTAATTTATTTTGATTGATAATTTGCTTTGTGTATAGGAAAGTTCATACATGAAAGGATCTCAAGGCCTAGTTTTATCAGTAACTGATCACTGTTTCTCCTATGATTAGCAACACAAAAATTGTCGTTAGCTGATACTATTATTTCAAGACTAGTGTAAATTCTGATAATGACATTTTTAGAGGATTTCAGTGATTCAGCTGTACTAACTTATTTACAGGGTAGGCTAAAGTCCTTTCTTTCAAAATTATGATTATATTCCTTCTATCCTAACATTCTCTGGCAAAGGAACATGACAAATGTATATGTGACTATTTTATCAAAGAATGCAAGAATGTTTCATCACAATTTATGTATGTATTTCCAGTTTGTACTGGAAGAAAGTAACGTTCCGAATAGCTGGTAAAAGATGCCTTCAGATAATAATCTGGAGCATTAAGAGCTTAACAGTAGTCTATATTTTCAAGACTGTAACATAGAATAGTGTTAGAAGACAACAGATTATTCTTTCATATTCTTGAGGAACAAATGTGCATGTTTCTGGGCATATGGAATCATTGCTTTTCTTAACAAGTAAGACTTACTGTCTGCTAAGAGAAAAGCCAATAAATTTATTCTCAGAAAGAGAATATGCACTGGAAAGATTTCAGACAACGATTCCAGTTATTTCTTTTAAATGTCTACTGATAACTTCAAAGAAATTTGTATGTTCCTATTTATATAGGGTAGATAAAACTAGCAATTTTAATATAATAACATTAACGTACGATCTCTGCTAATTCAAAACAATTTAATGATTGTTATGCAGTTGCTTTTTTCCCCCCAACAAATCCACACTCTTGAAATAAATAGAAAAAGGCTAAAATGTAAAAATAAATAAAAAAATACATTTTCTTACATGCAATGGATAATGAATAGCATGGTCAAACCCAAACAGCATGCATGAAGGCATTGGCATGGCAGAGGAGGCATTTGTGAAGTTCACATTCCATTCCAACACACAAAGGAACAGAGAAGAAAAGAAATGGTAAAAATAGAAAAACAAAAGCCATCACATCAATTCGAGGTCAATATTCATTTCAAATGATAACCTGGGCTAGCCACAGTTAAGGAGTCCCAAAGGCAAAACAGTCAACTTTAACAGTCTGTCAAAATTCAAGTATACATTAACTGTTTGTTCTTGTTCTTTTTAAGATTTACGTTATATCACAACACATTCTTTATAAAGTACTTTTTAATGACTTTTAAGACATGAAGAAACTAAGCATCTATAGATACATTATGTGATGTGCCTGAGGCACAAAGAAATCCATTCGAAATTGGAACAGAAAATTCCTAACCCCATTCGAAATTGGAACAGAAAATTCCTAACCCCATACTTTAAATGGAAGACTTTTTTCCCTGCTATGTCTTTTTCCCCCAGAATGTGTTTTTACCAGTATTTGGGCTCCATAATTTTTTCTTCCAAGGTTGCCATTTAGTGGGTTTTATTCCAAGCCATGAAGAAACAAACGTACTGTTCCGTTTGCTCTTCTCTTTATCCAGTCATGCATGTGACATGACTAGAATAAGCGCAACACCACCACATTCACCAGCACAACTTAATACAAAACGGAAGTAAATCACTAGCAATGAAGCATGCAAATAAAGGGAGTGCAATCCATTTTCAGTATGACAAATAAAGGCAAAGAGCTATTACTTCAATGACAAATCAAGAAGGAAAGAAAGAAAGAAAGAACTGGTGCAGCAACGTAAAAAAAAAGGTTCATTAAAACATCGTTGTCATGTGTTTTGGGAGGTCAGTATTCTCACAAATTATATGGAAGTCTTCGTCGGTGTGAGTTGCAGGAGCCTAGTTGCTACTCATACCTGCAGTACTAATGAAGACATAGGCTGTTAGGCTTTTAAAATAAATGATGGTAAGAAGGCAGCAAAATCCTGGGCCCCAGAGGGAGACCCAGGAGAATCTGGAGTGGATGGGAGCCCAGAGCTGCACCTCCCTGGGCAGCCAGCACAGCCAGGCAAACCCAGCAACAGCCAGATCATACCACAGCATGTTGAGGAGCCAAGGGTCCTCAGAAAATTGAGATTTTTTTAATGTTCCAGTGCTGCTTTCTCCAGTGCATAAACAAAAAAAATCTAGCCCAGAGGTGGTCTTCTAGATGTGGTATAAACACAGCCACTCGAGGTTTGGTGAAATCACTGAATTGAATTAGGTCAGGATTTTACACCATGTTTTACTGGTGTTTTTATGCAAGCCACTAGTTTTGCATTATATATTCCCATATGTGTAAGAAATTAACATGGTATACTGTACCTAATTTTGTTATTTTGCTAGTTACAGAGTTAATCTATTGCTTTAATGATTTTTAAGTTTTCATCATTAAGTGTTTTCTGCTCAGGGATTGAATTACATAAATGTTACTAATTAATTTCCTTTTCCCTGCTCGCTTAATGGCAGTTAATCCTCTCAAGTTGGGTTTGCTAAACTGAGAAACCTGATGTAAAGAGCAGATAAAACATATGCCCTACTCTGACTTCCCCAGAAAAAAACTGAACAGTTCATTCGAATTCTGTAATGTTATGCAGCATACACTGTACAATAACACTTGGCAATAAAGTCATAAGAATGATCTTCTTTTGACTTTGGGTTTATGCAAGCAAAGCCAGCACAAGTAGTCTCTTTTTTTTCCCAGTCTTCAAATTCATTTCAAAATCTGAAGAATAATTTTTACAGCACGGCTCTAATTAGCACCTATTAGTAAAGCACCATAATTTAATGGAAAGCCCTTCACTACAGCCAATAACATGTTTTCTATTATTTAAACAAGGAAGGATGCAAGCTTCATGCTTTGGAAGCTGTTTGTCAAAGTAAACAGTTCTCTAGTTAGATTTTTCCTATTAAGCAGGGCAGAAGCTTTCTAATTGTATTTCCAGGTCTACGCATTCTAATGCATTAATCACCTCCATCCAAAGTTACCTGTACATTGGGTCTCCTTTTTCTCAATTTAACTTTTGGTATGCCCACACCAATTTGCTGAAGTAACAAAAAAGCAGCAATTTATATTTTTACACTTTTAGTAAACAGCCTGCTTATAGAATGGAAGACTTCCCTCAACATCTATAATCTCCTGTGCACGTTTACTGGAAGCAGAAACTAGCCCTCATTCCGATCAAGAGTTCTGAGCTCTCTATCAGAACTACACACAGGTTTTGTCTAGGGAAACAAAAACCAGACATATGCTAAATGATGTGAATTAAGTTATCAAAGAGGTCTTCCTCTCACGTACTCTGCCAGAATTAAAATATAGAACAAGAAGAGTTTCACTTTTTGTTTACCATTATATCTGCTCTTAAAACCACCTCCTCTTACATTTCTTTCAGAACTATAAACCGTAAGACAAAATACTGGGCCCTACTGAAGGCATCTGGAGTCTTATAATTACCATTAAACAGCTTTTGATGAGAACCATAATGAAAATGAAGAAAAGGATGCTAATCCTTAGAACAGATTCAGTAATTGAATTGTTTGCTGTTTTCAAATCTTATCTAATTAAGACTAATCTTGTTAACTCATGCTTAATGCACTTGCTTCAGTGACCATGTTTATTTGGTGGGGTATCTACCTGTTCTCTGCCAGGACAATGGGAAAAATACACACACATACACACAGACACACAAAGAAAATTGGCAGAAAGACATAAAATTAAGCATTGTTTAAAAATGTAATATAACTAACTACTCAAACTTGAAAAATAGTATTTTAAGCAGTTTAAAACTATATTAAACTGAAAGTTAAAAAAAAGGTTTCCTGTGTTACACTTCGATGTAGTTTTCATGTGCAAATAAGAACATGACAGGAAAGTTGTTAATGATTTTAATCCACTTTTCAACCTGCCTTTTTTTAAATTTTCTCAGTTGTGCAAACGACTTCATAAGTTCTGAATTTCTAGGGGCTTTGTTTTGTGAGATCATACTGCAAGACCACTTCTTAAAATATTAATTGTGTTGAACCAGTTTTGATTTGAGGCAACAGATTTTCAGAAGAAAGTGGAAGATATTCAGAAGAAGGGACCACTGGAAGTTTAATAAACCCTCACCTCTTCAAAGGTAAAGACGTAGTTATGTTTTAGTTTACACCTATTGAAAAATTGCTGGCAAAGAGGATTAAGATGTTGTTTGTTAGTAAGTTAACAGCTACCAGGAAGTTCAACTAAAATTAATATGACATGTTAAAGAAAGTCCATGAGTTCTAAATACATCTGTCTTTGTAGTGTACCTTAGTTTTAAAACGTAGTTCTTGTATCAGTCTGAATAGCATGCACCACCCCAAACAAACTGGGAGTGAAAAAGTCTAGTCTGTGTAACTGTTAATAACAACAATAACAATAATAATAATAACGCATATGCTTAATATTACATTTAGACATTATTCTACAACATAAAACATATCACTTATAAAATATTCTCTTTTAAACACACTCTAAATCAAACATTTGAGCAGTGTGTGAAAGCATCTCTGGACTTCCACATCCTTTTAAGTAGAAAACTACACAGAGAAACCATGACAATTAGTTTCCTAATAATCCGTCTCAGTTTGCCTAGATTTAGTTGGGGCGAGCTGAGTTTTTCACTCTCTAATAAAGGTTCTTTATTCTCCAGTGTTATGAGTTTATGCTGCAGTGTAATAGCACATATAAGACAAACAGAATCCATATCCATCAGTTCCTCACAAGATTGTGCCTAAGACAAGAATACCTCATTGCTTCATTTTATATTTCTGCTGTTAACAGAAAGATAGTTTCATTTGCATATAAGCAAAAGTTAAATAGACCACTCTCATCATCTGAATTTCTAATCATCTCTAATGAAGAAAAGATTTGGTCAGTAATGATGCCTATATTTGTCTTAGAATAATTCACCAAGCAAAGTCATCAAATCAAAACTTTCATTTTTTAACACATGAAAACCTAATGCATATATCAAGAAACTGAAGTCCTTCTAAATTATGAAGACTATATAAAACCCTTCTTTTCCTCTTTTTTTTTCTTTTCTTTTTAAAAGGGTCCTTTCAAAATAAATCAAAAGGGATATTTCAACAATAGTTAAGACCAAGTTATTCTTTCTCTTCTTCAGAAGCATTTTTTTCTTTCTTCTTTTGTTACACACTTGGCAAAAGATTTTAAACATATTCATTACTTCACCAGGAAATTAATTCACATATTCACAATGCTGACTTCCCTCAGCTTAAGAATTAAATGAATCACTAAAATATGTAGATGAATTCTTCATTTCTTTCTGCCTTAAACAGTTAAAGACAGTGAAGTACTGAAAAAGGGGTCTGCTATCCCTCTTGTAGCTATGATAGGGCTTTCTGGTGAAGAAACAAGAGAGGACAGTCACATAGGCAAGAGGCTAAGGACTTGCTGCTACTCTGCCACAGGAACATGGCTGGGAGGAATGAAGTGATGGATATGCATCCAATTTACAAAAAAACAGTAGTTCCATGCCTAACGGCAGCAAATACAAGCTTCCATTACTTAAGAAGTTTCTCCAAAGTCTACTAAGCACTAAAAAATAACTTAGGAGTAGGGTGCCTCTAAAGTTTAAAAGCCTCACTAGCCTTATTTGCTTGCGTATTGACAGCTTGTATTTATCTTGGCCATATATTGCTCAAACTATCTTAAAGAGAAATTTTAATATTGACAACTGAACTACATGGATATATCATCTGGTCTTCAATAGTTATAGAGATTCATTATTATTTCTAACTTTCTATCTTTTTAGTTAATTAAATTTTAACTTTGTCTTTTATATAATGCTGCATTTGTGCCCTATGAACACATGAGACAAAATTTGCTGAAAGTACATTTCGAATGGAATTAAAATACAAACATTTTCAAATACTCCACTAAACAGAATATTGCTTGACATGGAGAAACCCTTCGCTAAAACAAAGATTAAAGTTCTGATTTCAGAAAAAAAATCAGCAATTCATGTTGAAATACCTCATCAAAGGCAGGGAGGCAACTTAATTAAGAAGATACATGTCATGTAGGAGTCCCCACAGTGTCAGGACTACAGTTAATGGATATAAAGCCAGACTGAAATACTGGCTTTAAATTTTCCTGAAATTTGAGGAAAGTTGTGTCCCAATCGGATTTAGATAAAGATTTCATCTTTAAAGATGAAAGACCTTTCTCAAGTTGAACTACTAAAAAATCTAGCATTCTGGGAAAGAGCGCTCAGCTAGATCCATCCCAACTCTGCAGCTCAGGTTTCAGCTCTGGTAAACAGAAAATAAGCAAATAAACAAATACAAAAATCCAAGAAAAATACATTGTGTTTGCCCCCGAATTTCGTGGTTTTGCAAGTATGGAAGTTTCAATTTCCGAAATGAGAAAGCACCACAACATTAACATGTGCACTAGTAAACTCAGAGTTTGCTTTGCTTCGAGAGCATTTTGTAACACACTACAAGTTCTTCACAATGATATTACAGCTACCACTAGGTCGTTTTTATATTAATAGGTATACTAAAACACTTATTTCACATACAAAAATGTATGTGTAAAATATACATATTTTTTATTTTATTGACAACGAAATTCAACACAAGGCAATGCTGGTCTTTGTGCTGACTAAAGCAGATTTGGATGAAGCCATACGTGCACCACAGATTTTCCTGACACCCCCACAACTGAGAAATCTTTATTATTGCTCTCTGGCACTTTTCAGCTGACAAATTCCCCTTATTACAGAGAAATCATTTAGAAGATTTTTCATACCTTTGGTTGGAGATTTGGGTGAAGTAGCACATACCCATTAGGATCAATTGCAAAATAGTATCCATTCGGACAAAGCTGAAAGAAAGAAATGAAGTTTAGCATTATAAGGTTTTAAGTCATAAATAAAGATTAATTAATGGTTTTCAAGCAATGGTCACATTAAGGAAAGTACATTGACTCAGGAATCATGAAATATGTGAGATATTAACACACAGAAGATAATATCTTAATATTTACTCTTTTAGAATCATAAACTTGGAGAATAATTTAGGCTGATGGGACCTCTGGAGGTCACCTGCTACAACCCTTCACTGAAAGCTGAGCTAACTTCAAAATAAGATCCAACTTCAGAGTTGGACTAGGTTTCAAAGGGTCTTTGAATACCTCCAACTATGTCGACTGCCTCTTGTCTTTTGCTATAAACCTGCAAGAAATGTCAAGGTCCATCTTCTCTATAACTCCCATTAGGTAACCCATCAGGTTTCTTCTTCAGTCTGAACAAACCCATCTCCCTCAGCTTCTCCTCGTATGCCGTGTACTCCAGCCTCTTGGCCAACTTAGTGGCTCTGCACTGGACTCTGTCCAGTGTCTCAGTGTATTTCTTGTACTGAGGAGATCAAACTTGGACACAGTACTCCTGATGCAGCTGTTCACTGCACAGCTGGCCTTCTTTACTGCAAGGGCACACTGCTAACTTATGTTCAGCTTGACCGTCAGGACCTTTCCTGCCTTTTGAGGCAGTCTGCTCCAGCCTGTACTGTGGCATGGGATTATTCCATTCTAGATGCAAGACTTTGCGTTTGATTGCAGTCAAATTCATGATGTTCCTTTGCTTCCTCGGCTGTTGTTTTCCACAGTGCTAGTTATTTTCTTAAAATTCCCTATATATAAATCAATCATACTGAGCAGGGTACAGACAGATATGTATATTAAAGAATATTTCTATAATGAACCGTCCTATATAAATGCTAAGTATTATTATTAGATGAAATGATTGTGTTCTCTACACTGTGATAAGAACCAAACACTCAACTAAACAGCAGTGTCTTAAGCTACAGGAAAATAATTACTTGGAATATATCCCCCAATGTAAAATTTGGCTTTTACAGATGCATCCTGATGGACAATTCAGACAGACGCACATATATGGCTGGAGAGAAAACCATCAGAAAATCTACAACAATGGAAAAGAATATATGAAAAGAAGCCTGCTGGTATTTTGACTTGCATCCAGTCATTGCTGCATGACTTGTGAAAGAGCATGCAAAGAAATCATACATAAATCACACATAAAGAGAAACCACCAACGCAAACAACTCACCGTAAATCGGGGTGTCAGTTTTTTTATGTCCTCCAAAGAGACATCAACCCCCATTACTCCAAGAATCAGCTGGTTCTGGTAAGATTCCAAAACGTTAGAATGTGTTTGACATATTTACAATGCAGAATAACTGCAACAGTCAGTGAATTTTGATTTTGCTTTCGTCCCTTGTTTGACAGATACTACTTGACAAGTTGCCTATTTACTTATGTTTCTATTCTAAGTATTTTAAACAATATCCAAGTGATTCAAAATAACATTCAATACATTCAGAATTTAGTATAGAATATGAAAACTGTTTATGAAGATGAATATGGATGCTTTCCTGGATGAATAAACAATAAATGTAAGAATAAAACTGGTGAAAGCAAAAGTGATGCATTAATATAGCCAATGATGTAGATACTAAATTATTAGCACCAATATAGAGCTACTGTTGCACACTTAGGTTGGGGAATTGATAAGTGAGACCCCAAAACAATTAACCTCTTTTGGCTATGGTGTAATGATGAATAAAAAAACCAAACAACAAAACCAAAAAGAACAGTGACTATAACAATCATCAACATTTGAAATCAGGGACTCAGGCACTACATTTACTCCACTTGTAATTTATTTTCCTACTACAGAAAAGGGGGTCAGTTATTTACATAGTATCACCTGAATCTCTTCTCCATATTAAATAAATTTGGAATATGTATTGGAAGATGCATCTTGCAGTCTGTAACCTAAAATTCAGGCAGAGACATAAGTCGAGCAGATTCAAGTTCTCCTCTTGTTCCTCTGTACTAGACCACAGCTATTTTACTTCATAGAAAGACATCCTTTGATAATCAGTAGTCCCTCACTTTGCAACCAGACTGACTCAGTGAATTCCAGGCATTACCTTGCAGATAAGATTATGAAAACTTTTGTTTTGTTTTGTTTTTAAAGTGAGACTAAGAGAACTCTTCTGAAAGTAAATAAAAGAAATGGTAGTGATCAAATTTTATTTATTCAGAGTCTATGTAATATCTGAGAAACTGAATCAAAGAATATCTTGTCTAAACTTCTGTATATTTTGACCTGAATGAACATGAGTATCACACCAAATGTACAGTATTTTACCACACACTGTAAAGCATATTCTAGGTTTGATTTTAAAAAAGCAGCATTTTGATTTTGCTAAAAGGGCATAAATTGATTCCTTATCAGACTGTAATAGCGATGGGGAATTGTATTTATTTAATACGTAGATTTTAATCTAAGTACACAGTGCTATTTTGTATTATCATTACAAACAATTAATTTAAAGTCTCTACATCATTGCCTTTTACCCTGAAATGTAATAGCTTCACAGACTTGTTATAAATATATCTGAACTTCCTTTCTTGGCAAGGCCTGAATAATATCATCATATACTTCCTGGCTATTGAGCACTTTACACATTCCCACTGCCACCAGGTCACAGAGATAGATCAAGGAATGTCATACCCCATAACTCAGAACTACAAAAAGGGTGATCTGCATTTTCTTGTTCCCAGGAGGTTATCAGGCAACTAGAGATGACCCCTTTGTTTCTGATGTACAAGGCAATTAATTAAACTGTAGAAAGTTCTATGGAAATACACATTTTTCAAGGAGTTTAGCATTAAATTTAGCTCAAATAACTGTTTTTTTGTTTTGGTTTGGGTTTTTTTTGCTTTAAGTAACAGCTTACTATTTTCCCATTTTGTTCCTTTGTTAGATTGAAGACAGGTAGAGTTCCTGTAATCACAAGGCCCAGCTCCTAGGAAATAACCACATATAGATTATTTTTAGTTAAATAACAAACTTTGAACTATAATATATTAGAACAATCCAGGGATTACTATAGCCAAACACTAGAATACTGACTTTTAGTTTGTAAAAAAAGAAAAAATAATACTACTTCATTGATTTCATGCATATAAAGTTAAAATTACATTTTTGTGTCCATGTGTTTTTGAGAATAATAAATTGCTTTTTAAAAGTAGATGGTGTGCAACAACTTAGGATATAATAGTTTAATAAAAACAAAATGTTATGAAAACATGTTTACAACTACAGTTCCCACTATACTAAAAACTCCAGATAGTAGGGGGGGTGGGGGTGGGGGTGGGAAGCAAAATTAAAAAAGAAAAAAAGGAGAAAGCCAAACCAAACTTAAAGATAGTAAATAGGTAGGCAACAAATACATACGGGCAAAATTGATAGAAAAATCCAACAGGTAATGCTACTATTTTTCATATCATCACTACTTTTCAATGGCTTGCTATAATGTCCATTATCAGTTCTGCAAAATCACAGAGTCTCTTCTGGTACTGAGGCAAGGGATTTGCACTTCTTTGGGAAGGTATGAGAAATCTGTTTTTACCTTTATTAACACTCACAATTCATACTGAAAATAGGATCCACAAAACCATATGTTTAGATAGGCTGAAAAGATTTGTTTTCCATCCTAAATTGTCCACAGGCAGATTTCTATCTTTTTTTGTCCTAATGTTTGTTTTTAATTTCAAATTTTCCCCCCTCACTGATGCTTACTCCTTCCATGTATTTTAGTGATGAACCATTTCACTTCTCTGCCTTTGTTTCACTAGAAAAAATAAGCTAAAATACTTTATTAATCCACTCTGATGAAATTGGTTCTCCATTTGCCCCGTCTAGTAGCACCTTTTTGAATTTTAAACCATTCTTCATGAACTTAAGTTTGTGTATCAAATGAAAGATGATGAGATCAGAGTTAGTAACGTTACAACAAGCAAGGTGAAGAGGAGAAGTGGACTTTTCAGGAGAATAAGAGAAGCAAGAAATGGAGATGAATCAGAAGAAAAGAGAGAGGAGGATATTTTTTAGAAGGATCATTGAAGAGATACATAACAAAACAGGAGGGGTTTGTATGGGGAGTAACATGCTCTCCCCCCAAAAAATGTACAGTTAGAGAGGACAATAATTGTGAATAAATTATGACTAACTGGTAAACCTGAAAGTATCTGAAAATTCTGGGATTATCTTGCAGACAGAGAGGCCAGAGCAACACTGTAACAGAACCTGAAGGAACAGGGCAAGAAAAGAGCTGTGAATTGCCCCAAATATATCAAATTATTAAAGACAGTCTTGAATGACAGCATCAAATGAAAGTATCTCTGTAGGATTTCATAATCTGAATTTAAACTCAATTCAAATGTGGCCTCATGTAATACACTTTGCATTATTTTAGTCTTAGCCCCAGAACAGCTTCTGGACAGTAAGAGAAAAAGGATAGGATGAAGTCCAGGGAGGTACAAGCAGGAGAAGGGCAAGCCCTACAGGAGGGAATTGCTTTAGGAAATTTAAGATAAAGAACCAGTGTGACAAGTTAGTCCCAATCCCTGCTAAAACCAAGAATTAGGAAAGGCTCCAAGTGCATTAGATACACCTGTGCCTTTATGCTCTCATCTGTGATGAGAAAGCCCACAAATTTCAGCCTTTACCTCAACAGTTTAGCTTGGGCTGGTCTTCACTAAATAAATACATCAGTAAAAAGAACATCTCCTACTTTTTATAAATATATATGTATGCACACACACAAATATATATATAAAATTATATATATATACAAACGCACATACATAACACATGAATGGAGAAAAGCTTGAAGGAAAGACTGAATGAACCCACTGAAAATATAAGGCAACACAACAGAAGTCTGCAGGTATCACTCGTTTTACTTCATTAAACAGATCCCTTTCTAACCCCGGTTACAAATTTAGCTTTGGCTTTACAACAGGATATGTACAGAACATATGAACTTTCGTCATAACATCCTTTATGTTTCCAGTAAGTACCTCAACAGTAACCAAGAAAACATGGTTAATGAACTTCTGGCCATTGAAATTCCAAAGAAAAACTGGTTCTTCTGTGTCATGCTCAGTTCTATGATGAGTTGGTAAAAATTTACAGTAATGCTGACTGATGGGAAGAAGTGGATTTTGACGTGACATTAGATAACTATGTGAACTTGGATAAATACATGATTCCAGATGACCATTCTGCAGTACTTTTTGCCTAGTTAAAGTTACTCAGAAGAAGGTTATCTAGAGCAACAGATTGGATTGCTGCTAATAATACTTTGCGTTTCGTAGTTTCCTGAATATGTTTGTTTTACAAGACATAAGTGATAAATTCAGCAGTAAGGAAAGCATTTCATATATCTTTTTGTTTATTTCCCCATTATATATACTGTCCAATTAAAGAAATCATTACCTTGAGCAAGCAAGTAATTACAACAACCATGATAGTTTAAAGATCCAAGTTCAAAATCTGTACAAATACCCAGTAACATTGTCAGATTTCATTCTGCCTGGAATACTTTTGGGGAAAAAAAAAAAAAAAGAAAAAAGTAAGAACTCCTCATGAGTAACATAACAGATGACCTCTACTGCAGCACAGGTACAACACTAGAAAACTATTTGCTTCTTTCTTCTTTTGTTAATTTGAGGACAACAATGACCTACACTTAAAGACCTGTGATTAGAATTGCTTTTCTCTGTTAAAGTCCAGGACACTTAGGAGGATACTAGGTGAGAGCAATGACCAGCCAGTTAGAAACAGCTGTTCAGGAAATCGCTCAGTGAAGTGTAAAGATCCTGGAAATGCAAGAGTATCATGTTTGGAACTGTAGGAAACTGAGTCCTCAGGACTGTGGAAAATGGACCCCTACAGTTACTGATTTGCTAAGATTCTTACTTTACGAGACATAAATACAGATCCTACCAGAGCATCCAGATAGACATTTGTCCATTGGACTTGCTTGGCTTTCTCTCCAGCTAAAACCATTGGTCTTCCCAAAACATCCAGATATTCCTGCCAAAAAGTGTAATAAACTCATCAGAAGGCAGTTACTAGTCCAATGTCCAGAAACAGCATAAAAAAAAAAAAAAGAAATAAAAACAATGAACAGATAAAAAAAATAAATTCAAAATTCACTGCTAATACAGGAGTAGTATTTAATTATTTTTTAAAAATTATACTACCCAACAATTCAGTCTTCAGTTTGCAAAGGCAATTCCTATACTTCAGTCACAGTTGCTCAGTCACATGGACCTTACACATCCATAACCACTGCTCTCTTTCCACAAAGTGAGCATTACAACTATTTCTGTTCCAAAATTAATTGTTAATGACATAATGAAATCACAAGCAGATCGTAGAACCTTCAACCCAGAACAGCAAGTGGGCGATGGAGGGTGAGTGGTGTAACAGCTGAATATGTTAAGCTCCTACAGCAAGAAGTTGCATAACTTCTATTGAAACAAAAAATTCAGTGTTTTAAAACCTCATAGTCCCTGCCTTCCTTCAGTTCTGGAGTACGGCTAAAGCTGGTCATCTTATGAGATGTCAGACTTCTGGTCTGGTTTGGGAGTGGATGCCATCACACTTGTTTCAGTCTTCAACCTTTTCTATTTGTCTGATCATATTAGGGACATTTCTTGCCAGACACTATCTGGAAGAGTTTAACAGAATCAAAGGACTCTTATTCAAGCCAAAAAAAGGACCCATTTTCTGCCAAAAAATGTATCTGGCCTAGGAAGGATGAGGAACTGCTATGGTATTTCTCTGCTTTTCTGGACATGTGAATACATGGACTTTCAGACAACTGAATAGAATGTCTGTTCATCTACACTGTCAGTTTGGATCACAGCATATAGTTCCAGGGTCCTGTGCCCTTATTTATCTACAGTCATGTGTGCTAAAATTGTCCTGAATTATTTTTGAAGGAAAAAACCTGTGTATCTTCCAGACTGGTTGGGTCAATCCAGGAACGTCTCCTATAAGCAGGATTGTACCACATCACTGTTTCTGCCCAGCTGAGCTCAGACACTCTAGCAGGGCTATGCCCTCATGCACATTCACAGCCTTTGCTGTGTAATACAAACGCTTAGGATCATGCCATAAGTACGGCAGGAGCCAGACTATGAATGTCTGGACACATTCTACAAAACTACTGGTTTTACAGAACTTCATAAAAAAATTGTTGCCGTGTCTCAGGACCAAAGAGGGACCATGTCAGGCCAGGAGGAAAACTGAGCCCAAAACATAATCTTTGTGCAGAGAAAGTCTGCAGGATACAGATCACTTCAAACGCTATGTTGTGTGCACATGGTCAGCCTGCTTTAGAGGACGTTAGCGTGACTAGTATGCGTGCAAGCTGCTGTGGGCCAGCTGGCCAGAGAAGCAGGGATCACATTGTAAATTGGCTCACTGAAACTACTAAAAAGAAATAAATATATTAGAATTCTTGAACAGCATAATACCTCATATGTAAAAGAAAGCCTTAGTTTCTTTCTATTTTCTTAATGTAGTGTATCTTAAACTTTATTTGATTCAAACAGAGGTGAAATGCAACATATTTAAGAACAGAAATTACTCCACTTGTTTGTGTTACAATTGTATCTGCATTTGGCCAACACACTTACCTGGGTGTTTATTCTTATGGCTCCAATGGATGGAATTTCATAATAATAACCTAAAATTTGGAACAGAAACAATGACATCTTACTATAATATATTGCTAGTCTCTTAATCTTGAGGAATTTAATTTAGCTTGTAATTTCTAATTTAATTTTTATAGAAATTATCACGTATGAATGGAATACTTCTTTAGTAGATGCCACCACAACGTGTGGCCACATATGATGGGTAACCATGGTGGTCAAGGTAGCTGCTCTTAAGTATTGAGAGTATATAACGTGTTTCTTTTGTCTGTTGTTTTTAAAGCTGAGATAATGTACTGAATTTGTACTCCTGAATTCCCAGTTACTCTGATGTGCAAGTATATGTAATGGTCATTTTAATACACTGTGACAGCAACGTAATTATATGCTGAACGCATATAGGAATGAGAGTGTAGCTACCGTCTGCCACAACAGTGAAATTCATAGCAGAAAAATATAAGGCACTCAGTGGAAAGGATAAAAAAACCAAACTGGTGTTTCTTCTAACTAAACATCAGAAATGTCTTTATTCATCATTGATTATATCACTTATTTGTTTGAATTTAAAATATTGCCCATATGCACCTATAAGACTGAAAAGACAGGCACTGAGATCCAGTTCCAGACCAAGTAAGTTGTAAGTCAAATTGGAAGGAAGTGGGGAGAACTGGAGAGGTAAGAGTACTGAGGTTAGTCATTTACTTTGCTCTAAGGAATGTGTGACTTGATAAGAAATTAAAACTTTTAATTAAGGAAAAATTAAATAAAACTTTGCTTCTTTGGATATGCAAACAAATAATCACATCAATGTTGGACACAAGATTATGATCATTTTGCCTCGATAACAAGATGACATAGGTGGCTATGCTTTAAACCAGCTCGTCCTTATTTGTTTTAAAACAATGGAGTTCACATGCACACAGTATTTTGAGATACAAAGATGCTAGTCAAAAAATCCCCATTTGAAAAAACAAACGCTGATTTTCTGTAATTATCCGACAATACAATCTGCTCTTCATGAAGTTGTAGTATCTTCCGAATAACTTGCCAGCACACTGAGGGATTCATGAGGCTATGATATGCATGCTATTCATACAGGCTATGGATTCTTCTGTATCATTATATTTTTTTCTCTAGCTATATCTTTCTCTTTCTCTTATCTTTGGTTTATGTTATTCTCATGCCTGAGAATCATATCTTATCCTCCTTCCCTGGCAGTCTTAATTTTCAAGACCCTTTATAATCTATCATACCTCTCACCTCGTGCTTCTTACTGATTTATAAAATACTTCCACATTTTCAGTCAGGCCTGGAAATTGCTCTATTTAAAATATTAAACAATATTGTTTGATAATTTCTCTATTTTCTGTTTATCTGTATTTACCTCTTATCTCTTGTTCCATAATTATACTGTAAGGTATTTGAGATACCTCTTTCTCATACTCTTTCTAAATGTTTCTGACCACATTTTTCATGCAGAAATTTTAGGAGAAAGCATTTTACTTCCTTGCTTTCACCTTTTTTACTTTTTTTTTACCTACATAAAGAAATCAGGATAAAAATAAAAAATGTAAGATGCTCTTAGAAGCTAAGAAACCGCAGCAAAAATAATTTTGATACTTTCATCAAAAAAGGGAAAAATAATGCAAGTCATCTGGTCCCTTGTAAGCTTTGGAGAAAAACAGAAAGAAATCCAACCAGCCAACCAAACAAACAAAAAATCCCTTTGTCCAGACCCCTTAATAAAAACCAGCTTTGCTTAATTTCTTATCTGTCATCAGTTCCATCTTTTCATAGATGGCTATTACAACAAGAATTCTCAAAACTGAAGCATAATATCTTATTATTATTATTTAAAAAACTGTGATATTTTTCTTAAAACATAAAGTTTTAAATAAAGTAACCAGAAATAAATATGCTGGCTTATTCTTTTTTTATATATATATATATATATATGCATGTACATGTTTTTATATATATATATATATATGCATATACACATTATTTCATCAAATAACTTTTTGGAACTTCTATTAAAAAATACAATAAAGCTAAAAATCAGGCCAAAAAAAAAATCTGTGATTTTTAGAGAATAATGAAGATATTGCCTACCCAAAGCTCTAGCAAAGAATAGTCTCAAAGAAAAACACAGTACCTTTATTTTCACAGGCCATCCACTGTATGGGTCCTTTGTCATAATTATGTTGACCAACAGAAAATGTGAACACACGTACCTATGCAAGTTAAAAACCAATGCATATAATTTAACTGTATGTCATTAATTAGTTGTGATGCTCAAGTTAATGATAATTGGATTTTTCATACATTTGAACAGTAAAAGAAAACTGAATTTTCCATTCACCATAATAGAGACATGGTTATTATGATATTTTATGTATTCCTATTATTTGGTCCATGAAGTAGAACTCAGGAAGAATATTCTTTCATACATCTTTCATATTTTAAAGCTCTTATATTGGCTATCATCAATGAACCATTTAAATTTTTTTTTTTTTCTCCTTAGGGAGGAAATTATAACTCTCCAGATTTTGTTAAATTAGTTTATGTAATCTCCTAGCAATATTAGAGGTTCACCAATGAATTAAAATGAACATATGCGTGGCAGTAGAATTCAAAGCAATGCAAACCAGGATTTTTTAGGATGTAAAATAATTTCAGGAAAAAAAGATATGAAATTTTCTGATAGTACAGAAAACAAATTCTCATTTTGCTCAGACTTTCAGTCTTTTTCATGTAAAACCACTAAATTAGTTCAATAGAGTTCCATGAAAGGGTTAAGCTTCTGATATTTCACTTTACGATCTTGATATTCATTAAAGCTATATGTTTTATAAGCATAATTCTACTCTGTTTAGCCAATACAACTCCAATCTATCTCAGCAACTGAGGGGAGTCATGGCTTCAGAATAATTCACCAAATTCTATCAAAGTTTTTGGACTGAAAACAGGCTTCTCAGCTGAAATTATTTTCCATGCAAATTGCCCAATTTGAACGAGAAAAATTAAAACCAAAAACCGGTATTGCTGTATACAAATTAAAAATCCTACAAGACACATCATAGAAAAATTACAAATATCATGTTTCAGCTTCTGGATGAACATTTTGTTCTAAAGCTGAGCATTTCTGTAAAAGGGGAAAAATATGGACCTTTAACTTTACCACTTTACTTTACAAATCGCAGATCACAACATGAAATCAGAGTATGAATTCCTTTCTATGGAACTTGATGACTATGTTTAAAATGAAAACATAAACCAATTAATTTGCATGCAGGCTATAACTAAGTAATAAGGTAAAGTTTTCTTTAAATGATATTCACAAAATAAAATTGCAGAGACTCCTTGTAAACTACTGATCATTGCTAATTTTTAAATGAATATTTATACAAATTTTCATCACATTATTTAGCATGTGTGATTACTCCCTAAACCTTCGTTTGTCAAATAAGCAACATAAATTGTGTGACATAAACAGAGCTTATGTATTAACCAAGACCTGTAGGAACACCTCCAAATCATCAGTCAGCAGCTAGCAATTGATGAAACTTTATTAGTGTTGACCCCTATATGCAAGGAGGACGAACAAAGCTTTGTGCTAGATGTCATTTTTAATTAACAATACATTTTGATTTGCTTTATCCATACAAACCCTTTGTTTCTGCAGTTAAAAGCAGAATTAAAACAACTACTCTACTGCACTGAATGCTGATTCAGGCGCTTTTTTTTTTTAAATACAGACAAAATTTGAAGGTTTTCAATAAAACTAATAAGATAATCCCATACAGAGTCATTTCTCAGTAATGAGTCAAGCCAGTTATAGTTCTAGTTACCCAGACAGGTATGAGAATGAATGTACATGTGTGATGGTAGTATTTTGTTCTCATACTTCGTATCGATAGAGACAGATGAAAAATGGCTTCTATTACCTTGAAAATATCAGTATTGATAGTGTGAACATGACTTCACCTGATATGTCTGCATCTCATTTGTTTTTTTAATACTGTATCACATTGCAAATTCAAGGTACATTTGCCATCCCCTGTTTGTTCTTGGCCTCTTTTACAAAATGTGAGCTATAACCCTTCTAATGGATCTTTCTGTTTCTATTTAATTACCTTCTATTTTTTCCAAGCTGAATATCACAACATTATTTTCTATTGGTATCTCTCAGCTCACAAGGTCCCTATAGCCTACTATACTCCTGTTCTTCTTTTTGGACTCAACACTGCTCCCAGTTTAGTGTCCATTAAACACTTGATTCAGATTACATTCTTCTCAAAAATTATGGTGCAATAAGAAAAAAAAACACTGAAGGCCACTAGTTAGATAGTTGAGTGACCTGATGTCTCTTTTGGATTAAAAGCAACTAATTAAGTTAAGACAGAGTCATGTGGGTTTCCTTGTGTGTGTATAAAGCACGAGTTAATTAGACTGGACTGTCTAGCATTTGATCTCAAATGTAAAAATGAAACACTGCATTGGATTCAAGTTGCGAAATGGTATGTAATTTAGGGAAAAGAAGCAGCATGTTAAATCTGCAACTAATCTATAAAGAATTTAGAATTTAAATTATTGACAACAAGCAGAGGACAATATATCTGATTTACTGTTCCTTGGATAATTAACAGAGATAAAGAACTGCAATGAAAATTGGAGTTTTTAATTGTTACTTGGTTTGGCAAGAGGATGGAACATTCAAGAGAGTTTTCTTTTTCCTATTGCCTCATCTGGAATTGAGTAGAATGACAGACCAGCTGGAAAAATGAGTCAGCAAGTCAAATTAAACAAGCCAATTTTAGCAAAAAAACATGCTCTGTGCTAACATTTTCTGTGACAGGACCCAGAGTCAGCCAAAGGACTGAGATGCGTCTGTCTATACCTCTTCCTTATAGACATCTCTCCAAAGAAGACAAAAAGCTTTTAAACTAAAAAAGACAGATTTCATTACTTTTAGTATGGAATTTATGACTGAGAACACTTGGAGCAACTGGATCAGACACAATGGATATGAGCACCTCTCCCTCTGCCTGTCCTTCCTTTTAAGTTTGGTTTCAACCAACTAAGTGGATTTCTAAGTTGAAGCAAACTGCCAAGTACTCTTTGATCCCAAGAAGCTGTTTTCCATCACCACCAAGGCCTGATTATTTCTTCTCTGTGCTTCTCTGCAGCCTCTTAGGTTCGGCATAAACTACAGGTTCCCAGGTCATTTTGCTATGACTCTTGCTCTCCACCATCCACACCAGCAGATGGACATTTCTGTCCCCCAAACTGTTCCCCAGGGAAAGTGCAACCTTGCTTCAATAAAAAAACAATGGACCAATCAGAAAAACAAATAGAAGCTGGTTTTCAGTGGGACTATTCAAAGTAAAGTACTTCTAGAAAACTCATACCCTTAGAATGGAGAAGAACTAGAGATGGGCACCAGCCTGCTTTGCCAGCCCAGTCAGATATAGTCTTGAAACTGTTTTGAAATATAGAAGTCCTAATTTCTACCACCGAGAGTTCAAGTCTAGAGTTGTGTTAGTTCTGTCAGGAATATATCATGTGCTGGTAATGGGTAGCTAATTCTCTCTATTTCAATTGGAAACTAATCTTGGGGAGAAAACACAAAATCTTTTATTCTTCGTATTATTCATTTACAGTATATAGTAGAGCAATATACTTATTAACAAGCAAAATAAGTGTAGATTTAATGTAAGGACAGTCAGACAGTGAGTGGCACAGGCTGCCCAGACAGGTTGTAACGTCTGCCTCCTTCGAGGTTTTAAAGACCGGACTAGATAAAGCCCTGAGCAACCTGGCTTGATCTTATTCCTGACACTGGGCTAGAGACGTCCAGAGGTCCCTTGCAACCTGACTTATCCTAGGATCCTATGAAGGACATCAAAGGAAAACAAGCAAAAATCCAACTCCTAATCAGAGGAAACGGTAGACAAAAAAGAAAGCTACAGAAAATAGAGGAAGAAGTACTGTACTGAAGAAAATACAACTGCCTAATTATATAATTAATTTGCTTTTTATTTTGCATTTCTCTATAGCAGAAAAAGCTCATAAAACCCAAGGTGAATAGAAGGACTCTGACTGCTACAAATATTAGGGGATAATGCCACTCAAGAAAGTTGTGATGAAGACAGAAATGAAGAGCTACCCATGAAAAGGCTGCTTTCCCTACACATCTGAGTTGCTTTTTACTGATCTTATTTCTTTATTTTGCTATCAATCACGGAACGTGGCCACCATGGAAACATGGTGGGACAACTCGCACAACTGGAGTGCTCCACTGGATGGCTACAAACTCTTCAGAAGGGACAGGCAAGGAAGGAGAGGCAGTGGGGTAGCCTTGTATGTCGAGGAGTGTTTTGACTGTCTAGAGGTTAACAACAGTGATGACAGGGTTGAGTGTCTGTGGGTAAGAATGAGTGGGAAGGCCAACAAGGCAGATATCATGGTGGGAGTCTGTTATAGACCACCCAATCAGGATGAGGAGACAGACGAAATATTCTATAAGCAGCTGGGAGAAATCTCATGATCGCTAGACCTTGTTGTTGTGGGGGACTTCAACTTAGCAGATGTCTGCTGGAAATACAATATGGCAGAGAGGAAACAGTCTAAGAGGTTCCTGGAGTGTGTGGAAGATAACTTCCTGACACAGCTGGTGAGTGAGCCAACTAGGGAAGGCACTCCTCTGGACCTGTTGTTTGTGAACAGAGAAGGACTTGTGGAGGATGAGAAGGTGGGAGTCCATCTTGGGCACAGTGATCACGAAATGATGGAGTTTTCGATTCTTGGAGAAGTAAGGATTGGGGGTGAGCAGAACTGCTACCTTGGACTTCTGGAGGGCTGACTTGGGCCTGTTTAGGAGCCTGGTGGACAGAGTCCCTTATGAGGCAGTCCTGAAGGGCAAAGGAGTACAGGAAGGCTGGACACTCTTCAACAAGGAAGTTGTAAAGGCGCAGGAGCAGGCCGTCCCCATGTGCTGGAAGACGAGATGGCGGGCAAGAAGACCAGCCTGGCTGAAGAGAGAGCTTTGGCTGGAACTCAGGAAAAAAAAGAGAGTTTATGACCCCTGGAAGAAGGGGCAGGCAAGTCAGGAGGACTACAAGGATGTTGTGAGGTTTTCAGGGAAAAAATTAGGAGGTCAAAGCCCAACTAGATCTTAGTCTGGCTACTGCTGTAAAAGACAATAAAAAAAGTTTCTATAAATATATTAGCGATAAAATGAGGGCTAAGGAGAATGTTCATCATTTACTGGATGTGGGGGGGAAACATAGCGACAAAGGATGAGGAGAAGGCTGAGGTACTTAACGCTTTCTTTGCCTCCGTCTTTAATGGTAAGACCAGTTGTCCTCTGGGTACCCAGCCCCCTGAGGCTGGAAGATAGGGATGGGGAGCAGAATGAAGCCCCCACAATCCAAGGGAAAATTGTCAACGACCTGCTACACCACTTAGACACACACAAGTCTATGGGGCCAGATGGAATCCACCCAAGGGTACTGAAGGAGCTGGCGGAAGTGCTCACCAAGCCATTTTCAATCATTCGTCAGTAGTCCTGGCTAACTGGGGAGGTCCCAGGGGACTAGAGGCTTGCCAATGTGATGCCCATCTACAAGAAGGGCCAGAAGGAGGATCCGGGGAACTTTGGCCTCTCAGTCTGAACTCGGTGCCAGGGAAGATTATGGAGCAGATCATCTTGAGTGCCATCACACGGCACATACAGGACAACCAGGAGATCAGGCCCAGTCAGCATGGGTTTATGAAAGGAGGGTCCTGCCTGACTAACCTGATCTCCTCCTACGACAAAGTGACCCACTTAGTGGATGAGGGAAAGGCTGTGGATGTAGTCTACCTGGGTCTTCGCTGGGTAAAAAATTGGCTGGATGGTCAGGCCCAAAGGGTTGTGGTGAATGGAGTTAAATCCAATTGGCGGCCGGTCACAAGTGGTGTTCCCCAGGGCTCCGTTTTGGAGCCAGTTCTGTTTAATATCCTTATCAATGATCTGGATGAGGTTATCGAGTCTACCCTCAGTAAGTTTGCAGATGACACCAAGCTGGGTGGGTGTGTTGATCTGCTTGAGGGTCGGAAGGCTCTGCAGAGGGATCTGGACAGGCTGGATCGATGGGCCCAGGCCAATTGTATGAGGTTCAACAAGGCCAAGTGCCGGGTCCTGCACTTAGGTCACAACAGCCCCATGCAATTCTACAGGCTTGGGGACTGTGAGTGGCTGGAAAGCTGCCCTGCAGATAAGGACCTGGGGGTGTTGATTGACAGGTGGCTGAATATGAGCCAGCAGTGTGCCCAGGTGGCCAAGAAGGCCAACAGCATCCTGGCCTGTATCAGAAACAGTGTGGCCAGCAGGAGCAGGGAGGTGATCGTGCCCCTGTACTTGGTGCTGGTGAGGCCGCACCTCGAATGCTGTGTTCAGTTTTGGGCCCCTCACTACAAGAAAGACATTGAGGTGCTGGAGCGTGTCCAGAGATGGGCGACAAAGCTGGTGAGGGGTCTGGAGCATGTGTCTTATGAGGAGCAGCTGAGGGAGCTGGGGTTGTTTAGCCTGGAGAAGAGGAGGCTCAGGGGAGACTCAGGGAGAGTTCTCTACAACTACCTGAAAGGAGGTTGTAGCGAGGTAGGTGTCAGTCTCTTCCCCCAAGTGACAAATGATAGGACAAGAGGAAATGGCCAACAGGTCGGGGGAAGTTTAGATTGGATATTAGGAAAAAATTCTTCGCTGAAATGATTGTCAGGCATTGGAACAGGCTGCCCAGGGAAGTGGTTGAGTCACCATCCCTGGAGGTTTTTAAAAGACGTGTGGATGAGGCGCTTAGGGACATGGTTTAGTGGTGGACTTAGAAGGGTTAGGTTTACAGTTGGACTTGATGATCTTACAGGTCTTTTCCAATCTAAATGATTCTATGATTCTATTGGAATAAAATAAAGCAAGATTAAATTTGACTCTTCCTTTGGGTGTATCATGTTATGAATATTACAGAAAATTAACAGCTTGAGTGAAATTATTTCAAAGTGGCAACTAAGCACAAAATCACCCTTGCTCTTTAGGCCACTGCGTACATGTGTAGGCAATATGTGTAGGCCTGCTAGAGTTTGAGAAACTGCAACCTCTCTGCAAGCAGTTCAGAGCAGTTGAACATGTATATTTTTTGGCAGATAAATTATTTGTCTTAAGTTTTGTGCTATTGCAGCGAGAGAGCTTTCAATAACCATTTATGTGCATCTCTTCATTTCTCTGTTTAGAAGATTAACTGACCTTTGGAGATACATATGTCTCTTTATCAGTTATCAAGAGAGCTACATGATTAATTTACTCAACTAGATGTAGGCAAGATGAATCCCATCAATTTATGTCTATTTTGTAAAAACAGCAAGAGTGCATCTTTCTTTACCACTAGATAAACAAACTTACTGAGATAAAAATTGATTTCATCAAATCATGCAACTTCAGTTTTCATGATGACAGTATGATTTCAGAGTATTTTAATCTGGCCTTTATAACTGCAGGTAAAGATTCACAGATAATTTCTTTTACTATAGACTAAGCTATGATATAGAGGAATAATTCAGTAATGATAATTGCAGCATGATCCAGGAAATTATTTTTCCCATGAATGTATTTATAGATTATCAGATACGATGAAACATGGTTTGCAGTTTATATTTAATAGGCACACTTCTAAAATAAGAGGAAAATACACAAAGCCTATTTCTCTGAATAAAATAATAAAATGGCTTTTTTAAATTCCATTATGCACTCCACTTTCTAAATTGCTTGTAAGTATAGCCTTTAAATCACTTAATCATTTTGGTACTGTTCTGCCGTAGGTCAGGGAAATGTTATGTGGTTTTCAAGTTGCCACAGTTAAAACTGCGAATGCATTTTTTTCCTTGCTGTCTTTACATCTGTGGGCAGAAATCTTAAGATTATTTTGTATTCAGCTATGAACTAACTGAGACCAGAAGGCATTTATGACCAATTTGAACCAAGAACAGAACTTCAGAGGATGATCTGAAAATCCTATATACTAATTAGGAAATCATCTAGGATTAGCCAATAAGAAGCACCAAATACAGAGTTTCACCTAAATTCTGGTCCAAATTCTGTCATGCTGAATGGCTTAATTCAGGACTTCCAGGGATGCAGTCCTGAACCATTTGGTTTATATCTATACAAGTAAAGCGGCTTTGTCTTCCTAGGAAGCACAGGGAGAAAAGAAATAAAAGTTCTGTGTTTAACAGCAGGGGTAAGACTCACAATGATGTGCTAGGGGGGAGTTTTAGGGTCCCTTAGGCTATGTTTATGTAGTAAATAAAATGGGATGCAACCCATTTTTTCTTTCTCAGGCTGTGAGGGTAAGTGGCACAGCATGGCTCACATCTCTATGGCTAAATTACGTTGCTTTCCTCCTTCCCTGTCCCACCCCCCATATTGGGTGATCTCATTATAAAGTCTTTTGGAAACAGGCCCTGGCTCATGCTAGCCCCTGAACTGAACTCAGACGTTGTTCAAAAGGGTCAGTTGCCACAGGCCAAGAACCATACCGTTGGGTCTGTTAACAATTAAACAGTATGGATAATTGTGGATATTTCTCCAGCCTGCACCCTGGCCTTCGATCGTTTATTAGTATGGATACAGCTCTGTGATTCACACGTAAGAGTAAAGCTGCGTTTTCTCATGATGGACTGAGCAGGGCTCACTCTTTTCAAGATGAGTGTGACAGTGGTGCCTCTAACCTTTTAAATGAGAGTTCAATGCTCAGACAAAAGAGGGGTGAGTTCATGTTTCTTAGTTTAAGCAAATTCATAACTTCCACTGCTGTGAATACCAGGTTTAAGAAAGTTCAGAAGATGGAGATTTAGGCTTTTGTATGTGTCTCTCAGACTGCCTACATATTTTGCCTTTAACAGCAATTGTGCGAAACACAGAGATGACCTAAGCAGCAAGGTATGAAACCTAGTCAGGTGCTAAGGTTGTGAAGTTTTAAAGGTCTAGAATTCAAAATGCAGAATTCACAGTTTTATGTTAAGTTAGGAAATACCAAGAATGGCATGATACACCAACAGAAATGTATCAAGTTGTATTTTTGATACTTATGACTAGTTTAGGATCTGCCTCTTGCTTTGGGTACTCTCTGAAAATATGTGTAGACTTGGGGAAACTGGGGAGAAAAACCCACATGGGAAACAATAAGAATTTATCTCTCAAATATTTAGGTGCAAAGATAATTACAGGCTAGACATCTTTAAATTTATAGACATGAAGAAAGTATGAATGCATTTGATAAAACACCTACTCAAGTCTGTCCATAATTGACTCTCTATGCTCTGATTCAGCAAGGCATTTAACCATGCAAGCAATTCCCTTGACATCAATGGAAAAAATGCTTTAATTGAGGCACATGTTTAACGACTAACAGAGCAGGTCCTTGGAAGTACTTTTCTAGACATTTATCCACAATGAATTATATCTCCCAGACTTTCCATGCATCTTTGCAGTCTTCTCTATCATAAATATCTTTCATTCACCACAATTCCACCTCAAACTTCAAGCTGCAACGCTAACTTATGAATTCATAGTCTAATTATAGTCTGTGTAATTATAGTCTAATAAAGAGAAGAAATAATGACACTCTAAAAATTAGCTCACATTACAATCTAATGTTAATCCTTATTCTATCTTAAAATAAAAATAAAAATTAAGTTTCTTACATATTAGGAGATTATTGGAGAATCTCACTTGCTTTGGATATGATTCTATACTGATAATATGGGCCCCAAACCATTTAATGGTCTTAATATATTGGGAAAATAGATCCAAGAACACTGATGTTATATGCATTTACTCTACAAAAGGAACTAACAACTGAGGATTATACCTGAAGTCTTCATAACATATGCATACAATGAAAGCTGCGTGTTCACTGAAGAAGTCTTTAAAGTGAATGCCATGAATCTCTGAAATGTGTTTTGAGAACTGCAAAGTGTTTCAAAAATGAAAAAAGTGGTTTCATCCAGCTTTCTTTGTTTTCTCAGAAAGAAAACATATCTGCATGAAAGTGGGGATATTTTCTAGTGCAGAGGTTGAAAACACCAGTATGGTTAACATACTGAAAACTTTCACAGTTAACACTCTCACAGCACTAAAAAAATGCTAATTCAGTTACAGGGTTCCACATCTTCTTGGTGCCACCTTGTGGAACTACAGCAACTCCTTCCTTACTCACTGAAGGGCCAGCACATGGTGCCCCTTCCTCTTCTGCAATACGGCTGAAAGTATGTAGGCATAAATACCCTGCTGATACCTACTAATCTACCTCTGCTAAATTGAATATAATTAGATTGATGAACCACTGATGATGTGCTCCGTCAAGCCTTTACCTAGTTGAGACTTAATCTTTGAGGAGCCAGAAGTGTCACAGAAGTACAAGTGGAATTATTCAATTCTGTATGCTCACAATAACTTAATGTAGGAATATTACATGATGATGAGGAGGCGATGTTCTCTGTACTACACTGTCTCCACAAATAAGGTGAAGTTTTTAATCTCAACATTTTCTAGGTGTAGGTATAAATCAGCTCTGTTTTATAAGCT
Organism: Gavia stellata; assembly: GCF_030936135.1. Classification (NCBI taxonomy): domain Eukaryota; kingdom Metazoa; phylum Chordata; class Aves; order Gaviiformes; family Gaviidae; genus Gavia; species Gavia stellata. The sequence goes on along the minus strand of NC_082597.1, from coordinate 11,630,681 downwards.
TTTTATAACATTAGTCTCAAGAACAGCAGTAAGAAAGAGACAAGCTGTGCTTTCAAAAACACCAGTAGGACTTCACAACAATGTGCCTGAATTTAAATTTGAAAGTCAATCTGGCTGTGTCTACCATACCAAAAATTGGGCCTTGATCCACTCTCCGTCCTCAAGAAGGACTGTGGCAGCAGAGCCCACATACATGCATAGGAGTTAAACCATTGCTCCGTCCCTCTTCCACTTTTCTTGCTGCCCTGGGAGCAGTCCCAGCACCTTGTCTGGGAGTGCGCCAGTTGCCAGAGGCTGAAAACCTCTCAGGTTTAACTAACAGTTAAAACCTATAAATGACTGCAGGACAGTGTCCAAGCCCATGTCTTGGCCCCATATAATTTACTAATATAAATGGTGCCTTAATACATTTAGAATAATTTGATGTCTCTGATAGAGTGTAATGCAGTTGCTGTATGCTTAACTCATCCTGCTGCAAGGCAGAGATGGATTTTATCTAGAAAATCCCAAAATAGCCCTCAAGTACTCTTCTGTGTTGCAGATTTGTGGCTGTAGCTCTGGCTCAAAAGGTGCTGACACACTGATTGCTTCTCCTGTGATATCCACCAAAAGTGCCATCCTCACCGGACCACCCCACCCCACCTCAGAAATAAATGTAAACCACTCAGTTTGGATCAGGTGATTTTTCAGCCACTCGTCCTGTCTCCTGGTCTTCAGATGAAGAAATTACACTATCATCTTTTTAACAATTCAGCTGTTGAATGTTTTACTTTGACTACCCAGGTTCCATTTACTCCGTTGGTCTGTTTCCTTCCTTGGTTATACTAATAACAAAGTTTCTTAGTTGAAATGAAAAACAATTAAATTCCTCCTTTTCCCTAAGCTACTTCTCCCTGACACTCAGCATGTAGCATTCCCTGAAGAAAAAGTCATTTTTTTTTCTGAGAGTTCCTTGTAAATTTGGTGGCCCATATCAGGAACCAGACAAAGGAGTTGACAAAGTAATTCCCTCTGTACTCTGGATGAAAAACATTTTAGGCGTTTTTTTTTGATAGTCAAAACAACATTTGGAGGCAGCTGAGCAGCTGGAAAGGACCAGATTAATTAGAGAGATATTTACTGTTCATATTGTGACACTAAGCTTTCTTTCCTTTTTTTTTTTTTTTTTTTTGGTTGGCCTTATAAGCCCTGGGGAAGAAATATTACAAATATCAGCTAAGGATTTAAAGGAATATTTAATATTCTATTGAATATTTCAAAAACTAATTTTAATTACTGACTTTTTTTTCCCTGCAAATAGTTTTTGCTTGAAAATGGTGCATTAACCATCCCCTTTTTAGAGTTACTCCCTCCATTTTTTACTCCCATTACTCCAGATCTTGTACAGCATGGAAAACACAGACTGAAACTCAACGGCTGCAAATGCCAAACAGTTCTATTAGAAGAGGGAAAAGGACGGGGGGAAAGGGAAGGCCCATGGGAAATTCTCTTTTCCAGCAGAACCCATTTACAGGAAAACTTTCTCTCTGGAATTATCAGTTATACAAAGTTCATGTCTAATTTTACAATGGCCTGATCTTCACAGGAACATGAAAATTCCAAATGAAAACGATTTAGTGAGCTTGAAAAAAGGTATGCGAACTAAACAGGTGAAGGGGCTTTTGTCAATGTTGACATGATGTTTCTTGGAGATTGACCTGGGAACAGTAAGGTATCTTCAGATCACCTTAGAAGAGGGAGACTGAGGAATGAAAATGCTTTAAGTTTGGTTCCCTTTCCTTTTTCAGGGGGAAAAAAACCACAAAAACCTACTGTATAACAATGGAAACTCAGCACTGCCATATAGGTCTGTGCTCAGGGCAACCTGACCTTGTCTCTGCTTGCAGGTAAGACGTTCCATTACTGACACAAGCAAGTACTGACGATGCCTGCTGTCAGCAACTGGCAAATGTCCTAGCATGGCTGAAAGACCACGTCTTACCTGCAATCGTGTAATAGAGAATGTCCTTCACAGTTAGCAATTAATGCAATCACTGTGCATGCTCACGCATTGTACTTCTTGCCAAACTGCACCTGAAATCTCAGGATTGTCTACGAAAAACATTGCATATATACAGATTTACAGATTATCATCTATCCTACGGATGGTTTAATGATAATAAAATTAATCATGACACAGTTCGCTCCTATATTGAATGATAGGCATTTTCATTTCTTTTGTAATCAGCTACATAAACTAAATTTTCAGCATAAGAAATAAATAGAAGTGTTCCTACATGCAATCCACAGGTAAAACGAACCTGGGGTTTGTCTATAGCCCTGGTGTGTTTAACTGTTTGTAACAGTTCTTAGTAAATCTAGATGTAAATTTTGCATTCACGATGGCTGAAAGAGAAAAGCAGAGACAATGTATTGTAGTTAAATCACACTTAAGGTGACAATATATAAGCCATTTTTCAGTCTATGAGATGAGATAAGTGAATTTTAATAATCTCTCACAATATCTGTCTTTTTATTGAAAAAAAAGAAAAAAGAGGTCTTCAGCCTTATTTGTAAATATGCTTCTTACAGAGAAATTTATTATAGATAAAATATTGCCTTAAAGGGTTTTGGTTTTGCCTTTGTTTTTGTTTTCAAATAAAATAGCATATACAGACTAAGTTTGCAACAGAAAGTATTGAGGTTATTGTTTTTCCTGTCTACATGTGGGACTGACAATACAATATGGACAGTCTGCATTATACAATTCATCACCTGCAAACAGGTAGCTTTATAAAATAATTTGTAAATAAAACAAATTCTTTCCCGTTAAAAAGATCCATTTAAATAAGGTCAGAATTATTAAAAAAATACACTTGCAGCTTGCACTCAAGGTTCTTTGGTCAGTATGGATTAAATGCCTTCTTTTGCACATGACTCATAATGAGATTATGAAGCATGGAATTCACCTAAGCCTCAGCAAACACTGAATACATCATTTTGAATTTGATACAAGGTTAACACGAATATGTCTTTGACTAAAATTACTGACTTCAAATAGAAGCTGAATATAGAAACAGAGGGATGGAGACACATAATAGGCTAAGAATTCAAAGACTGCAAGTGGGGGCTGACTGTTCTGAAAAAAACTCAGCTTTTTAAATTTTTTTTCTCTGTTTTTTAGGAATAAGACCTATAAAAATGTTTGTGAAAACAGGAAGAAAAAATAATTAAAACCTCATACTTGAATGTTATTTTCCATAACAACACAAGTACAAGATTGCAGAGTTAGTTTCTCACTCTTCTATTAAAGACATTCTATTCTGCATAGCATATTAAATTCTGTATATTAATTTATATCCTGCACAGTGCAAAAGATTAAAGAATGTGACTATGATTTCCTGGAGTTATGACAGTGCAGGTTTTAGCCTTTTCTTTGGGACTAATCAGGATTTTGAATCCAGGTTACTTTCTAAGTAGAGACGGGGGTATTTTCTGCTTGTTTCTCACCAGAATACTCACCCCTTACTAGAAAGATTAATTTTTTTCTTGCTTTTTGTCAAAATTGAAATATTTTTTGCAAAATGCTATACAAAAAGGCCTTCTTACTTACATATAATAATTCTTACTTTTGATATGATTTCTCAGACAGTGCTCCCTCATCTCAGGTACTGATGTTTTCTCCTAAAAAGCAACCCTTCCTTACAATGTCTGCAGCAAACTCTAATACTTCACATTTAAGTTGCCCAGGGTTTCTACTTGCTTAAGTGAAGTTTACAGTACACCTATACTTATACTTTCTCATTTCCCATTTCATATCCCTTTCCTCTGTTATGCTTCTTGAATATATAAACACATATTACTTGTTATCTGAATGGACTGTAACTTTGCTTCCTGAAATTTTCATTTCCTTCTTAACCTGTCATCTGTTTAGGCTGCTGCACGCATACATCTTGCACTACCATCTGTTTGTTTCGGCTGTTCCCTTACTCTCTTGCCTAATAGAGAGATTCCCATTCTGTAACTTCCTCCTTTGAGCCCAGTAGAAAGTCTCCTACATATTTCTGTCTGTTTTTTCCACCAGTGCATCAGCAAATCTTTTCATTCGAAGACATCCCATCCCATCTGAAACAATTCCATCTGCTAATGGGCTAATGCTCAGCTAATGCTAAACATCCATCCACTGGTTGGCCTAAGCAGCATTTAGAAACTAAGATTTCTATGAAGCATTAGAGTCACTTAATAAGAGTTGATTCTTTTTAAAAGTATGTTCAGTTGTTCTAGCTTAGTTACATTACTTATTCTATTAAGTGGATGAATTCTGCAGTTTCTTCCCAGAAAGCTGCATCTTTATACCACTGATGTAAAGTTAAGTTTTGGAAAACTCTATACACAGTGAATAGACAAATGTCAGAATTGTGACTATATATAGTAGGTAATTTTATAGAAAAGCATCTCTTAATCTTCATAATGATATTAATTTTTTTTTATTATGTCCAGTTTTCCTTCTCTATCTGCAGAAACCAATTCTTAACTTTTAAGTTTTCTCCACTCATGTTTTTAAATGAATGGGATTTGTGAGTCTCTCTTATGTGGCACTTAGAGCAGAACAACTTATATCTTCTCTGTCTACAGCTGCACTCATTACAGTCAGTTCTCTGAGATTTACTTATGGCAATTCCTTCAATAAACACTAGAAGCATACAAAAATTACTAATTAATTATAGAGGTTCATGCAGATAAAGTAATATGATGGGAGACACAATTCCTGAATATCTTGTAGCGGGTTAGGAAAATTTCTTGTTCTAGAAGATGCCAAGAACAGTTAGATTTATTTCTGAATTTTAAGGAGGAATTAACTGAAAATGTAAAACAAAGATGATCATTTGAGTGAAGGATCAAGAAGTGACTTTTATTTCAAGGGAAGGAAGGTATGACAGCAGTAAAACAAGGATAACATTTCAAAGAGACAGACTTCAACAAACTCAGAGAACTAGCTTGTTGAGTATCATGGGAAGATAATCTAAAGAATAAAGGATTACAAGAAAGCTGGCCATTCATGAAGAGGAATACACTAAACATACAAGAAGAAACTGCCCAATACAATGTAAAATTAAAAAGACTTAGAAAATCAAACACAGAAACTGAAATTGAAGGATACCCATAAAAAAGCAGCAGTTAGGGAAAAAAGATTCAGAGAAAAGGGAAAAAACCCAATATGGTTCAATAATGTCATGCACTTGCAAAAAGGTAAGTTATATACTATGTATTTACCTAAGTGCTGTATGAAAAAAAAGCCGCGGAAAATACTCTGTTCTCTTGATACCACCTAAGTTTCTTTAACTGTTCAAGAGCATGTTTTAAGAAAGGTAGAGATAACATGCTATTATACACAATAGGGGAGAGAATAAAGAATGAAAAGGATTTAAGATATAACTTAGGAGAATTTGAAAGAAATTAGTTTGTTTAGTTGAAAAGACAAAAGTTGAAAAATTGGATGAGGGTGACAACATAAAAATGGTTTCCTAAAATGTAAGAGCAAATTATGATGAGAATTAATCTCTGTAATGAATGTAAAATGAAAAAAAAACTCTAAGCTTATTTTCCTTAAGGAATTTCAGGGAAAGCTTTCTAAACAGGTAGGTGTTGAAACAGAAAAATGTAAATACCTAAGGAAGCTGTGGAATAGGATACTTTAAAGAAGCGGTTACATAAACATCATCAGGCATGGCCTAGGTATTAAATTGCTCATTGCAGAAAGTCCCATTCCTCCAATTCTTGAATTACAGAAGAATACAATCAACTCACATGGCATTTCACTGCAATCCCAAATTCGTAAGAACGAATGCACAGTTAATACATGGGGAGACTGAGATGGGACCAACCTTCTGATGTGTAACCTCAACCAGTTACGCCATATGTAGCATTTTGTTTGTGTAAATAAGTAAAATGCAGTCTGAGTCTCTTGCTTTCATCCCAAAACAAACATAATGTGCTTTCTATATTAAGTGATATCCCATCCTTGTTGCCTTGATTAAGCATTTTATGCCATCTGCAGCATCAACCTCTATGTGATACCCTGAATAAACCACTATTAATGTAGTGGTTTTAAATTGAAGATCAACAAAAATAGAAGTATCAAATAGCCCCCTCCATGCCAAATTTGAAGGAAACAAGCTGCCACTTGGGTTTTATGTAACAGATACGCATGATTCTAATATGACCGATAAGGTTACTTTTCAACAAAGCTATATTAAAATTTTCATTAGCCTTCTGCAGTTCTCAACACCACCATGTGGATTTTTATCTTGCCCAGTAGATAAAAATGTCACGTGGTAACCCAGACGGACTCATGCTCATAAGGAAACAGCAGCCTAAACAGAAACTCAGTATCAACACATGAATGTGTCTGCAAATGCATGCGTGAAAAGTCTTTCTGCATGCAGATCTTCCTAAAATAAACCCTCCTCTGCCCTGCTGCACTTTTCTGCTGCACCTCCTAAATCTGCACCAATCTTGCCCAACAAGCTAGTGTACATACATACAACAGCACAAGGGATGTGATGGTTGAAGGGAAAAGTAGGTGAAAAAGGGAGAAGAAATATAATGGATATGACTTCCTTATTGAAGCCTTTAAGAAAAACCTTAGAGGTGATGTCAGATAGTCTAAAGGTAAAGGGGTCAATGAAAGACAGTGTGGGAGAGGCTGTGACAGACTGCTGTAATCCAACAGCCTTGACAGGGCATGGACATGTGGTAATTGCACATCAGCTTAGGAGAAGATTGCTAAAAGGACAATATATAGATATTTTTGAAAAAGAGTATCCTAAAAATCACTATGCTCTGATTCCTAGTGGGGGAAGAGGGCTTCACACATCATCAGGTATCTGTGGTTCAAAATTTAGGTTTATGGGGAAAAACATGTACCTAATATCATACTGAAAAAAAAAATTGGAAAATAAAAATGTTACTGCATGGATTTACACACTTACGACCTTAAATAGCTTAGTATTGTGCAACTTTGACTATTACTGAAGCATATTTGGATAATGAGCATCACAGGAGGAAGACTGCTAAGACGGAATACTTAAATTCACTAATTTAGTGGCATTAATCTATGTTAGGAACCCAGAAGCTGGGACAGTGTATATGTTGCAAGCCCTTCATTAATAAGTGGAGCCAAGAAAGAGGTAAAAAATAGATAATTTGCCTTAAGAATAAGATATTTCTTCAGTGAGCACTCAAATAACATAGTTTCCACTTTTACTTTGAAAGAAAAAGGAATACATTCTGGAATTTATAATACTGGCCCAAGTTTCACCCAGAATATTTTAGCTTTACCAGTTGTGCATGTCACAGTACATACAATAAATTAAAAAGAACAGCTGGAAGATGACACACTCTTAAGACAGAAGTGATTAGGGAAGGAGCCAGGGAGCCAGTTTAACCAGCTGTCAGAAGGTTTCTTCTACATGGGATTTCCTGTACCATCACTCCAAGAAAATTCACAGCACAGGGGGACTATCAGGAGGAACGAGAAATATCTTAGTGTCTGGTTGTCTAAAGATCACAGAAAGCTAATATAGAGAAGGCCAGAGAACAATCTACAATCCAGAAAGCTTAAAAACTGGCTTAAATTTTATTTATCAAACTGTGCTACATGTCATTCAGATGTAAACCAGAATTTTGCTTGCTTCAACCCTTAATTTCATTACTTCATGTTATATCCTGTGTCACAAGTCTATCACACACTCAGAAATACAAGAACTGTTAGGGTACACTTTGACAGCTGTTAAGCTCTATTTGAAGTCAATATCAGTGTTGAGAAAGATGCTGTTTCTATTTTTGGCTCTATGAGTAGCTCTAGAAAGTTACATTCATTCAGTCTGACACCTGATGAGAATCTCATGGCTACCCCAAGTGGAAATGACATGGGCTTTTTCAGCGGTCATTTGTAGTCAGGACTAACACTTTCAGCCTTGTCTAGAATGATTCATATACCATTGCCTACATTAACACAATTTTCTTTTTAGTTTTACTGACTTGCAGTTGTGCAATGTGGATTCAAACCAATGAAGAAAATGGTTGCCTCCTTTGGTAATGACAGTAGGAGGGATTTTTGTTTTAGAAGAAAGTTTTGCAAGTGCTTTCTCATAGATATTTCATTTTAGCATTCTATTGACATGCTGAATGTGTCCCATTTGGAAGAAGTCACTGCCAGTTGTAAGCTTCCTAGTGGAGTTTCAGCAAGCTGGAGCCTTCTCCCATAGGACATCTGTCACTGTAGCAGTTCTGTGCCCACCAGACACAGGGATTTTTTAATGGAACTGTTGGAAAACTTCTCTGTATACCATCTCCTCTCAAATGATATTATCAGGAAAATCTGCACAAAATGAGGTTGTGTTAATCATAACAGATGATTCTGTGGGAATGGGACATGAGACCCACCTTGCGGTTCTCCTCCTACCTGAGGGGTCGAATCTTTTTACCTGTGTGGGTCAGATCAATCCATCTGACCCACACAAACCTCTATCATGCCAGGAAACTTCAAACAACTGAAAGTGCATGAAATACGTTTAAGGTCTTTTCCTACTTATAGAAGTTGAGCAATCCTTCAAAACACAGATTTTGGGGTGCACAGTCTACCCCGAAGAGCTGTAGTTGGTTTTCTATTTTCAACCTGAATTCAAAATTCTCAGGATGGAGGACACCTACTGGGCCTACATTTCAATTAAATTTATATTGATATTTTCAGTGAAGCCATCTGTAGTATGAGTGCAAATAAAATGAAAATTTACCACCCCCATTCCTGAAATTTAGCATGTGTGTGTGGTATTTCACAAATTAATGTGAGTGCCCCAAATGCCATCATAAAGGTAAACATGTCAGTTTTTAAATATCAGGCACAGCATGCAGTTGCTATCTGTAACAATAAAATATGGCTTTAAAAAGGGAAAAAGGCATGCAAAGGTGAAACACAACTGTGATTTTCCACTTCAAACAGGTGAAAACTAGGAATGTTCCTCCTCAAAGCTGTCTTACGTAAGTTTTATAATAACCCTCGTATTCATACTGTAAATGATTTATAAAGACAAAATTATTTTAAAGATATCTGAATGCTATTTCAAACAGATTAAACCCACTAATTTAACAGGACAATTTTCCAGCCTCTAGATTCTAGGCTGCTCTTTTATTAGTTTCCCATTGTTTCTTGTATTCTTTCACTTCTAAACTTGAAGGTTGCACTAAAGGCACTGCAAACAAGTGTACTAAGTCATGTCATCTGATGGGCCAAAGCTTATTGAAGCTTCTTTCATGCCAAGAACTTACAAAGTAACTAACATAAAGAAGAAAATACTTTTAGAGCTGAAGCAATTTTACGTCACGAAAATAAAACCAAGGATTAATAGATTTGAATGAATGGTCTTTTTTTTGTACGAGAAAAAAAAAAAAGTAAGTTTACAACACAGTGTACCTAAGGTGGGAAGTGACTGGCTGAGATATAAGACAATAAAGATTCATCTTTTATATACTGCACGCAAAACACAAGGAAAAACTTGCAAACAAATGGAGAGCAGGCAATTGAACTTTACTAGCCCAATTTGAACTTAACCTGGTGACCACCATAGAAGACAATAAAAAATGTTTCTATAAATACATTAAAAACAAAAGGAGGGCTAAGGAGAATGTTCATCCTTTACTGGATGTGGGGGGGAAACATAGCGACAAAGGATGAGGAGAAGGCTGAGGTACTTAACGCTTTCTTTGCCTCCGTCTTTAATGGTAAGACCAGTTGTCCTCTAGGTACCCAGCCCCCTGAGGCTGGAAGATAGGGATGGGGAGCAGAATGAAGCCCCCACAATCCAAGGGAAAATTGTCAACGACCTGCTACACCACTTAGACACCCACAAGTCTATGGGGCCAGATGGAATCCACCCAAGGGTACTGAAGGAGCTGGCGGAAGTGCTCACCAAGCCATTTTCAATCATTCGTCAGTAGTCCTGGCTAACTGGGGAGGTCCCAGGGGACTGGAGGCTTGCCAATGTGATGCCCATCTACAATAAGGGCCAGAAGGAGGATCCGGGGAACTTTGGCCTCTCAGTCTGAACTCGGTGCCAGGGAAGATTATGGAGCAGATCATCTTGAGTGCCATCACACGGCACATACAGGACAACCAGGAGATCAGGCCCAGTCAGCATGGGTTTATGAAAGGAGGGTCCTGCCTGACTAACCTGATCTCCTCCTACGACAAAGTGACCCACTTAGTGGATGAGGGAAAGGCTGTGGATGTAGTCTACCTAGACTACAGTAAAGCCTTTGACATCGTTTCTCGCAGCACTCTCCTGGAGAAACTGGCTGCTCATGGCTTGGATGGGTGCACTCTTCGCTGGGTAAAAAATTGGCTGGATGGCCAGGCCCAAAGGGTTGTGGTGAATGGAGTTAAATTCTGTTGGTGGCCGGTCACAAGCGGAGTCCTCCAGGGCTCAGTTTTGGGGCTGGTCTTGTTTAATATATTTATCAATGATCAGGACGAGGCGATCGAGTGCTCCCTCAGCAAGTTTGCAGACAACACCAAGCTGGGTGGGTGTGTTGATCTGCTTGAGGGTCGGAAGGCTCTGCAGAGGGATCTGGACAGGCTGGATGGATGGGCCGAGGCCAATTGTATGAGGTTCAACAAGGCCAAGTGCCGGGTCCTGCACTTGGGTCACAACAACCCTATACAACACTACAGCCTTGGGGACAAGTGGCTGGAAAGCTGCCCGGCAGATAAGGACCTGGGGGTGTTGATCGACAGCCGGCTGAATATGAGCCAGCAGTGTGCCCAGGTGGCCAAGAAGGCCAACAGCATCCTGGCTTGTATCGGAAATGGTGTGGCCAGCAGGAGCAGGGAGGTGATTGTGCCCCTGTACTCGGTGCTGGTGAGGCCGCACCTGAATCCTGTGTTCAGTTTTGGGCCCCTCACTACAAGAAGGACATTGAGGTGCTGGAGCGTGTCCAGAGAAGGGCAATGAAGGTGGTGAGGGATCTAGACAACAAGTCCTATGAGGAGTGGTTGAGAGAACTGGGGTTGTTTAGCCTGGAGAAGAGGAGGCTTAGCGGAGACTCAGGGAGAGTTCTCTACAACTACCTGAAAGGAGGTTGTAGCGAGGTAGGTGTCAGTCTCTTCTCCCAAGTGACAAATGATAGGACAAGAGGAAACTGCCTCAAGTTGCGCCAGGGGAGGTTCAGGCTGGATATGAGGAAAAATTTCTTCACTGAAAGGGTTGTCAGGCATTGGAAGAGGCTGCCCTGGGAGGTGATTGAGTCACCATCCCTGGAGGTGTGGATGAGGTGTTTTGGGATATGGTTTAGTAGTGGACCTGGCAGTGTTAGGTTAACAGTTGAACTTGATGATCTTAAAGGTCTTTTCCAACCTAAACGATTCTATGATTCTATGAAAAGACATCAGCTGATACATATTTATACTATGAAGTGCTACTACGGTAAAACACGGAAAACTTTTTAACAACTAAGTCATATTGAATAGTCTCTCTACAAACGAGAATTATAAAATTGGTCTTACATTCAATGGGCTATTTGTGGAATAAATTATAAATTAACTTCAATAAAGACAACAGAATCTAGATCCACATATCTTTAAATATCTCATCATTTAATATATGAAAGCAGCCTACTATGCAATCTAAGAAGGTAACACTATGTTAGTGACTATGACTTTACAAAATTAAAAGTATATGTGTATTTTTCATGTTAGAATGTGTCTATCAATTATGTTATTATGCTCTACTGGATTAAGATTAACATTAAATTACACAGAGAGGGAATAACCAGAGCTCACATGTCATCATTCTGTAATCAAGTGTAGTCTTACGAAGGAGAGCATGACCACAAGCATATCCTGTGAAAGGTTATCAGGGGGGTTTCGTTATTATTCCTAAAAATGAATTTACTGGTTCAATCTCATTAGAAGTTTTTCAACCATAAATTTCCCTTTAACACCACAAGGATTGTTACTGATTGAGAACTATAAGGAGAAAGCAAATGGTTCTTCAAATTATACCTGCAAAAACTTTCTTAGTATTTCTTGTATTTCCAATGTCACCTTGGAGAAAACCAGTAAGGGATGGCATCTAGCAACCCAGTACTTTATTAGACAAGTAACAAAATGTAAGTGATTACTAAGATTTGAACTTGTAGATACATAGAACTTAATCAAGTGTCGGAAATTTGCCTTGCATTGCATCTGCACTGAATTTAATTATATACGAAAATATACTTAAATAATCAGAAATCCAGACCATTATCACCATTATACATTTGCGGTATACAGTAAAACCCCCAAACCCTCATTCACTAGAGGGAACAAGAACGTGAGTGTATTGTATTATATATAACAGTGTATATAAAACCAACCCAACCCTTGACAGTATTAAAGGATGCAGTAAAATAACCATTTTAAATTAATAAATCCTACATTTAATTTATTATACTTCACAGAATAATCAATTGTCAGGCATGATGTGAATAAGTCCACAAATCTCAGCACTACATATCTCTTGTTGTTTGGACTGGATATTTTACTATACTTTCCTCCTAACACAGCAAATTAAATGGAAAATAATAAGAAATGAATCATACATCTTCCCCCTTATGCGTGTATTTCCTTTAGCTGATGGCTTTTGTTGTAACACAATAGAAGCTACGAAGTCCAAATTTGAAGAGGAATCTCTGCATATATTTTCAGAATACAGCCATGTGTGCCACACAACGAGTTGCTATGATTTCAGTTTTTCCTTCCAATTGTCAATTTAAAAAGTACTTTCAGCTCAGACACAAAGATTAACTAAACCCCATCATATCATTCTATGTGAAACACTATTACAAAGCAGACAAAAAATTATTATTCAAGGTCACTAAATGCATCACTGGTTGAGATGGAAATTGTGTCTTGCATTTCTAGTTCTCCTTTTGAAGGGATTAATTCATATATATGAGGATATCCAATTAAATACTTCCACTGCTTTATACATAAGCATCCGTGGCAACTGTTAAAGTGTCTTGGTGAACTTTGATTTAAATTCTAGCTGCTTTTTTTGAAAAGAAAAACAAAGCAAACAAAAAACCCCACAAACCTCAGGTATAGGCACATCCCCAAACACTAGAAAAAAAAAATTATTAGTTGCAGTGTGAACCCAGCTCATATTTAACTTTTATTTAGAAAGTGATTAATCTTCTAACTATAATGATTTACACTGAAATGTAGTAAGAGACAATTTACGAAGCTGATTTATTTCACACCCCCACACTCCCACATATTCATGCATTTGTAGATCTGTAAGTATGCAAAAGCCAGACCAGAAGTTTGATTAGATTCAAAAATTAAAATCAAAACCAGCACAAGTAATAATCCAATCTAATCTGAACAACAAAACTCATCCAGTGATTCTCTTGTCAAGCCCATGATTCTGGTTGAACCACAGATCGAATTTCATCAATAGAAAGCCATTCCACTCCTAGCTAAGACATTCAAATGTATAATTAGCTTCACTGGGAAAAACATGTCAGTTTGTTCCAGCCCAAATCTATTCAGATTCAGATTCTAACCTTGAGATGTGGTTTTGCCTTTGCCTGATGAACAACAAAAACACATAGAAAATATTCACAGTGAGGAGATACACATGTATCATTTAGCTACCTGTGTTTCCGCTTGATAATGTAAGGATTACACTAATACAAGAAAAATGTCAATAAAAAGTTTAATTCTTTATGGCCTATGGTATACTTCTGTACCGCTTGATATCAATGAGTCACAAGGTGTAAAATATTAAATACATTTTATAGTCTTTTCAAAGAAATGCTATAGATTGAGAAAGCTTAAAGTGCCCCAAGGTTCAATACTAATATGTTTTTAAAAAGAACTTTACACATATATCAAAAATGCTTTCACTTCCATATTTAAATGTTCCTCTTTGTGCTGTTGTATTTTATGTAGTAAAATCTTTCATATATCACTTACTTTTTTGTCTTCATTATATTTATGGAAAATTTCTTGTGCTCTTTCTTCACCACCATCCGTAAACAACATAATAATCTTATTGCAGTTAGCTCTAGAGACACTGTGCTGTAGGAGATACAAACAGAAGGTTTTTTTAATTTCAGTCTATAAGGAATAACAACTGTTATATTTGATGGCTTTCATATCAAGATGCTTACTACTTTAAGACATTAATGGCAAAACTTCCAAAGTCTTTTAGGATTTCATTCATACCCCTTTCTGAATGTAAAATAAAATAAAATAATAATAATAATTAAAAAAATTAAAATAAAACAAAACAAAACAAAATAATTTTTCTGTTCCACTTGAGTTAAATATGACTCATTTCAGATCTGGCCCAACACAGAGAAATGGGGATCTGGTGATTTCTCTCACCTCCACCAACACAAGGAAAGCTCTTTAGCTCATACTCATCACATCAACCCCACAGCGTTTCTCTACAGATGTTCTGCATGACACTTGTACAGTGAGGGTCTCTAAATATTTTTACTCTTCTCTTTCCTCATTCTTCCTTTTTTTCTTGTCCTTACTGTCCTTGTGTAAATTTGGGAACAATGACCCTCTAATGAATTAGTGAATATTCATTCTTTTCTGCTGGACTCCTACTTACAGAAACTGTCAAGCTCACTGACCACTTAAATGAAAACTCTGGTAATTTAGGCATCCTATAGGTACATCTGAAAATCTCTACATTATAAACTTAGAAATATTTTTGCCTTTGTTATTTGTGTCACATTTTCTTAAAATAAGCTCCATCTTCCACTTCTTTAATTCCTTCCTGGGTTTTTTAATTATTTTTTAATACACTGAAATGAATAGCTAACCTTTAGAAAAGTATTTTAGAATCAGGTTTACATAATATATTGCAGCCAAGATATGGCTGCCTAGAGTATTAAGATCTCTCCATCACCTACTTTTCTAATTAGATTGCAACTCAAAGGTGAAGAACTGAGCATTTTCTTTTATTTCTGGTGAGCAAGCCTGGAATAGAGAGAATTGAGAAGAAGCCCCTCTGACTCCTAATTCAGCAGTCAAAGTAACTAGTAAAGTCACTGAGAAAAACGCAGTGTATTGTGCAAAGGAATAAAAACATTGTCCCACAGCCAGAACAACAGAGAGATGAATATGAATTTTGGCTCCTTATGAAAGGAGCCAAAGGCTCATCCTTTAGCATTCATCTTCTTTCATTATTCCCTATAAGTTAAGAATGTAGCCTGAGCAAATTGTTCATGAATTTTACAGCCAGCGTTCCTTGTCTTGTGTTGCATACAAATGGTCCTAGTCAGACACATCTTGGTACTTCTCAGGAGTTGGATGTGACAGAGCAAAACCCTTAGAGTTCAGTAAAATAAATTCAACTTCCCCCTCCATAAGCCTGAATTTTGCTGTATGATAGCTCTCCCTTGCTCTAGTCTTTGTGACTAGACAGCGACTAACTTTCACCTGGCCGGTCAGGTGAGATGATCCCACTCCTTTTCATTACTTTTCATCCTACTCTCTGATTTGATTCCTTGTTCTTTTGTAATAAAGAGATGGGAACACCAAAGCCAGCCCTCAAACATCACCCAATAATCCTCAATATTGCAGCTCCACAGTTCTACAATGCGTCCAGAAAACTAAAATACAAAAAACTTTATTTGCAATCACTATATCAATGGGTGAATAATTACTCCTCAGAGATGATTTGTATTGGTAGTTCAAAATTCAGTGGATAACTACTTATTTAATAATTTGAAAAAAACAAGTCTAAAGATTTCCTTACATGTAACAACAAATAAAAAAAAATTGAAATCAATACGTTCTCTCCAATCTCATCAGCACACTGTTTCATTTGGAATTAAATAATTTATGACCATTTTTTCCTTGTAAAATACAACCTTCAAGATACTGCTTTGGGCTGCAATCTTTTCGATATTAAAAAAGTAATAAAAGTAGAGTTGGATACTTCATAAATAAAGAAACTCACCTACATTTACAGTGATTTAATATAAGGGCCAAAATAAAATCAAAAGGAAACCAAAGAGATGACGGGGAAGGGGACCAAATCCTGCTCATATTATAAAACTTTCCTATTGATTTTAAAATGAACGCTATTATGAGCAATGTGAACTTGAGCTAGTCTTTGTTTTAACTGACTAAATAAGGATTTTTCTAGTGGCTCACTTAGCATAGGCTTATACAGTATCAGAATAATGCAGTGTTTTCTCTTTTTCTCCTAGTACTTACAGAAGGGCATTTACTTACACTACACTGTTTAGACACTAAAGTCATGTCATGGAAAAAAATTCCAAGATTTTAGCCTCCAAACAATATTGGAAATCTGAACATGAATAAGGTCAAATCACATAATATTTTCCCACCACAAAAAGTTTGCATCCTGATGAATGAACTTAACACATCCCTTTTACAAGGAATCAAAAGGAAGGCAGAATTGCCTTTACAACACATCCTTTTTTCCCCTCATTTGCACAAAGATGGAGGGATACTGGCTCAGGGACTGAATATAAGTGCTTTTGCAAAGCTGATGCAGTAATTTCATCACTTTTCTGAACAGTTTGCCTCAGCAGTCCAATGAATGGCTCTGCCCTCCCATCACAGACAGCAACTGAAGAGGAATGTGTTGCCTATACAGCAGCTTCCCCAGGACAAAAACTGGCTTCTTAGCTTAAACTGAAGCCTACATACTAATTTTTAGCTCTCTCTTGCACTTGGTAAAGTTTTTCTTTCTTTCAAACAAACAAACAAGACATGATCCATTTTATACTGTGCCTAAAACTGCTTTTGTTTTATACAAGTTTCACATCCCTAAAGCTAACTCATTAAGTGGCCGGTTGGGATTATAGACACTTTAGGAATGCATTGTTCAATATGAGTTTCATGCCACTGAGGAAGGAAAAGGTAAACCGATCCAAAAATCAACTATGGGGGGAAAAAACCATCCTGAATTGCTGAAGCTGAAGTATTATTATTTTCAAAGAAATAGCAAGTTAATATAATAATAAATAATGGAAAAATACTGCATAAAAATGATGAAATCCAGATTATTGATAATCACTTGAATTAATATGTTGAAACAACCTGAAGTGTCTATTTCCATCTAGCAACACATCAGACAGTAAGTTTTTCATGGCACAAGGGAAATATTACTTTGGTATTCAGGAAATTGTTTGAAATAACTGTCATCCAGAAACAGTACCCACAAAACTAATACAAAAATTTGAGCTGTTAAAAAATATTCCTTTTCCATGGACCTTAAAGCAATTGGACTCTTTGAGTTCATAAATATACAATTGGAAACTATCCCAAAGCATATTTTTTATTATTTGTTTAAGCCTGTATTATATCATTCTATTATATTGTCTTGTCACCAGAGTCTAGCCCTAACTCCATCACAAGCCCTTTACTCTTCCTGCCAAATGGATTTGCCAATATCTGGAGAGGGTGATTATATTTCTATAATCTAGTGCAATCTCTTAATTTCCCTTGATATACACATCCACAATGCCCAGCCATAATTTACAGGCTTGCAGAGATTATGTGTGCAGAGATTATGTGAGGCTAATCAAACCTCTGCCTCCAGTTACAAGAGAGATGGTCCCAATATGAGACTGATCTCCAATTATTTTTTTAAGCATTTTTTTAGTCCTACAAACAAGTCCACTTTGAGGCTTCCCCTGTGTGCAGGTCTTCTTAATACTGCCTGTACACAAAGTACATATTTGGTGCTGCACCAAATGTAATACATGATGTTAATCAAATATAAATGTTATGAGGAACATATTTGACAAAATTTCTTGTCTTCCTGGTTCCTTCTGCATGAGATGATTGAAACAGATGCAGAAAAAGCGGAAATGCACTCTAGCCTGGTCCAAAAAAAGTCCAATAGCCTTTAAAATGCTGTTCATCAGCTGTCCATCAGCACAGTGCACCCAATCGTTTCCCCACCAAACCCCTCTGCTCTTCTAAATAGTGACCTACTGTGGTGGTGCATTCCTTTCCCCTCTCTCCTGGGCCACTCTATAATCACAGAAATTCCAGCTAGGCCCTGACCTTTGTGTAAGGAGTTGGGCGGTTAAGCAGCCCTTGACTGTTCCAGGAACTCTTACATGATTAAGGCAGGGAACGGCACTGACTGTACCAGGCACTCCTGTTACCTGCACCGAGGCAGGTAATGACAGCAAGAAGAATGGGATGATCCATCATTCCCTAACAGCCCTGGAGCATTCCTTATCAGAATCATGACACGAAGGTTACAGAAATTCCATCATTTTACTAATGGCTGAAGCCAATCATCTTGAGAACCTATAAACAGCGGTCCCAGGTGAGACCCTCTGAGCTCTCCTTGACCACAGCGGGCTGTGACCAGCATCTCCCTCTGAGCGGGACACCTCTCAGAGTTTCACAAACTCTCCAGTCTATGAAATTTTGGAGGACATTGCCGAGCCGGCGACGGGACCTGGGCTAAAACTCTCCTCTCCAAGACTCAACCCTGGCCCGTTGAGGAATGCCAAGACATTTGAAGTGAGTATTTTCACAGAACTTGAGGGGAATTTTTAACAGGTACATTTGTATATATCTATATCTTTATGTCTGTGTGCGTGCGTGTATAAATCAGTCTGTAATCAAGCTATTGTTGTGATTAGCTCACTCTGTACATCTTAAAACTAATCCATGATTAAGTGTTGCTAAAATCTTATGATTTACCTCAAACCATGAATGAACCTCAAATTGCTGCTAAATACACATAATACTTTAGATAAAACCAAGTTTGGGACTAGGATTAGACCTAGCCGCACCTAGACTCCTCTCTGAGAAGGAGTTTAGAAAGGAAGGGGGTCTATTCCAAACCTTGTGACTCAATGGAAGGGCCTCCCTACTCTCTATATTCCTTTCACTAGACATAAATTGTTGCCCAAGACTGGGTCTAGAATTCGACCTAGCTGCACCTAGACTCCTCCCTGAGAAGGAGTTTAGAAAGCAAGGGGGTCTATTCCGAACCTTGTGACTCAATGGGAGGGTTTCTTTATCCCTTGTACCCTCTCTTTTCCTTTAGACATAAACCGTTGACCAAGTCTGAGACTAAGTCTGGATTCAGCTGCACCTAAACTCCTCTTTGAGGAGTTTAGAAAGCAAGGGGGTCAATTCTGAACCTCGTGACTCAATGAGAGGGCCTTCCTTATTCTTTACCCTTTTGTTTCTCAAAATAAATCATTTTGAGTTGATTCTAATTTGATTTTCCTCTGTATGTTTTAGTAAGTAGTAGAGTGAACCTTGCCATTGATTTCTGTTAAGTTGCATTTTTATAAACTTCTATTAAAATCGCTTTTACCAATACCCTTGACGGTGATTCTTTAAACGGCCTAAACCACTCACTCACGACAAATTGGCGTAGTTGGCAGGACCCTAAATCTGGATTCATGACCCCTACTGAGAAAATACCCTTGAAAACATTGTATTTTCTTTTCCTCTAACAAATTTTTTTAACCAGCTCTAGCCCTCAGCTGTATATACAATAGCAGGGAAGCACCCTGAAGTCCAGAATCTGACAGATTAGGGGAAAAAAATTAAAGATTTGTACACTGAGAGACATCACTGATATATTAAAAAAATGATAAAAAAAAAGAATACACTTCATATTTGTTAAGCTAAATCCTTCACTGCTCTAAATTGGTATAGCTTTATTTACACTAAGGTGAAGATCAAATATGCAGTCTTTATGAAGGTGAAAAGTAGAAACATTTTTTTAAAACAACTACACAAACTATTAAAAAAATTACTAATAAAACCCTAACAGTTGTGGTAAATGGGAAACATTACTACTCAGAAAGCTAGTGCTTGGGTGCCAGTTAGAAAGTACAATGTAATTCAAACATGGAAACAATGCATTTAATTTTTGAGGAAATTATTCTTTTTATACATGAGAAAGAAAGGAATTAGAATACTCTCAGGTGCCTAATATTCGTCTATTCACTAAGTAAGTCATTTGCTCCCCTCTGTCCTGCTCATGCCACAGTCAAGTATGACTTGCAGTAAGTATGAAATTGTAGGTTAACTAAACATTGCTAGGAGATACTGTAGTAAAATTGAAATAACAACACTGTAACATAGAGCTTTCCATTTTAAAATTAACTGCAAATCAACCACTACCACAGCTATGTGCCAACTGAGAATCACATGTTAAATGAAACACTAGCTGAATGAATAAAGTAAAAACAGTATAGCACACTGAAAACCAAATTTATTTCCAAACCTTAGCAACCTGCTGGGGGATCTGCAAAGAAAAAAACTTATTGCTGGGTAAATTGACTTGCTAAATAAGGTATTGTTCTGGTTATCACTCAGTTACATGATGAACAGCATACAGTGTCCATCTGAACATTCAAGTTGTCCTTCTTCACTTTAGAGCAGAGAGAGATGACTTTCATACTTACATTTAGCAGCTGTTCAAAAGCATAGCTAAAGCCTTTTTTGTAATCTGTAATTCCTTTAGCAGAGATTTTATAGACAGCTTCCTTCAGCTTCTTCTTGTTTCTCACATTAGCTTGGACAAGATGATTAAAGCAACTGACATTCTGAGCATTATTGTTAAACTGTAAAATAAATAGAAATAGTATTAAAGACAGTTAATTCTCTTTTCTAGTACTGTAGTAATAAAGGCTAATGTTTTTTTGACCCAAGCATGTCACACCAGGATTTTCATTTCCACTACATTAAGAATGTCCAGCAGTGCCTGGAGAGTTCAAAATTGGGCAACAAATATTTAAAAAAAAAAAGGTATTTGGTGCTTCCCTCTACCCCTCTACTGTAGGGGGAAAACTCCCACAAATATTTTTTTCAAGCTCCTATAATGAAATCAAAATAAGAAATGCAGAGTTAGGGAAATAAAAAACATGGGAAAGTGTTTATTTTACTTTTTTTCACTGAAAAGTATTGGTTGAATTATCAGGTGACTTCCATATTGCACGTACTAGTCTGTCACTAAACGTGTTGGTTTACAATGAAACTCGCAGGTCATAATCAATTAGTACACACATCTTATAGAAAACAAAATACACTCTTGGGGCAAAGGGAGCACATGAAAGTATAGCTGTAAATAGGAGAATATTGTTAATAATAATACAGATTTGTGTATTGAGAACACACATATTTGTGCTCTTACCCACATATCTGTAAAGACTGCTCCCTGAAAAATTCATTTATATGAGATTCTGACATTATTTTAAAACATACATAGAAAATTTTTTATGTGCAAAATGTTGTCTGCACAAGTAGAAATCAGTTTATGATCTCTTTAATATTTGTCTCTGTATAAATATACATACATACATGTGTACGTATAAATATATATATATATCCCGGCAGAGTGTGAGGGAGGCAGAAATACATCTCACTTTTTAGCTACCTATCTATCTAAAGTCAAAGATGAGACTTTTCTTAAAAAATGCTGTAGCATGTATGATTCTAACTGTAGTCTTGAATGAAAGTGACATTACTGCACATAATCTGTTTTGAACTCTATTTGAATGAAAATTTCCTTTTAACTACAACACAGTAATTTTTATTTAAGATACTCTTGACTAATATTACTAAAACTATTGTCTTGGCCATTTTTTAAACTGTTTTGTCTATCCAGTTTTCTTGTGTGAGCTTTTTTTCTCACTGGCAAATAAGATGTCCAAAAAACTCTGTAAAACTCCATCTCAGTAAAGGCACTAAACCCCAGACCTCCTAATTCACATGTCAGCTGAAAACAGATTGTTATGTCTCTTCCTGATTAAGGGTCTTCAGTGAAAGTAAATGTAATTTTATGCTGTCAACCTGGTGCAAAGCCTTAAAATAACTTAAAAATCAGGCCTTGTTGGCTTAAGTCTCGATACTGCTAACTAGTTCAACAGTACTATATAGAAGATAAGGTAAATAAGGTCACAGATTTCAATAACTGCTCAGACTACTTACATCTAAAATAAATCACGAAGTACCAGGCACAAAGTACAGAGAGCGAACTGCTATCAGCAGCAATATCAACTTGCACTGTAATCGCAGGACACTTACAATGAACAGAACTTAAAAGGCTGAAGGGATTGATAATATCAAACCATTTTTAATAATGCATAATAATTCAATTCAAGTTAATAGGATGCTTAAGAGGCACGCAGATTTTTCCATGTCCTGGAATCAGATGCGTACAGATGTATGCTCCCTCCCCTTAGGACCAAACAAAATATGAACTACCAGTAATTTTTATTAAACATCCACTTTGATCAATGAGAGTTCTGCTATTGACTTAGTACAAGCAAATGCATAACAGCAAATACAGTATAGCTTGTGGTAGAGATGACTGACAGAGAAAGACATCATCCTCAGCAGAAGGCTTAGCCTAATTTGTTCCAAGATCCTTCTTGAAAATAGCCACAGAGCTGCAACTGTGGGTTTTTTGGCTGTAAGTGAGCAAACTCAGGCACTAATATGAGAGCATTTGCTATGCTGGATTCTAACTCATGGTTCCACATGTAATTTCCTATTCTCGCAAAAAGGCTGTGTCAAAGTGCCCCATGAACTAGAGACTTTAAAGCATGAATTTGTCTGCCTCATCTTCTAACATCACCACAAGCCACTCCTGCATGTATGTAGAACCTAAGGAAGAAAACCCACTATTTTGATTTTGAGCATTAAGTAGTTCACAACTAATCTCATAGCTTGTCATCTTCATATTATATTTATTTTTCCAGGGAGCTTATTTTTGGTCATTCCTCATGAGTTAATATTGTCTTTTGTTGAGATACTGATACTGCTTTATGGTTTAGCTGCTGTTTTCCTGAGGACCATATTTGCTAAAAAATTGTATGGATTCTTGCTAGGCAAGGATATACACTATGAGAATACCATATAAGAATCTTCATATGTCTTTCTAATTAATGACAGTTATTATTCTGTCCCAATTTTATAGCTCTGTTCCCCAGGTGATTAAAATCTGTGGGAGCAAGTTATTCTCAAATGACTTTATGTAAAGTTTTCTGTCCCATTTTCTATCAATATGCAGTTCCCAGTGTGTCACAAGGAGACAACCATTTCTAAGAAGATGCAAAAGCGTGAAAAACTGTTTTAACTCTGAAAAATGCAATGTTGTATTCGACCAGTCATTCTACAAAAGATTCAGTTGTATATAATAATATGACAAAGGTTGTTTATGTATGTTTGAAATATTCTATTTATCAGGGCTTTAATTTTCATAATACCACAATTATAAATATAGTATCATGTATCTAAACTATTTACAGTAACAAAAGTATGAAAACAGGATGAGATAATGAAGATAAAAACTATATTCCATTTCTCCTAGTGTCACAATACAAACTTCACCTTTAAAATAAATGAACACATGGAATTGCATTACATATAACCAAATTTTCAGCTTGAATATTCCTTTAAGGTATGCCATGTTTCCCGGAAAGAATAATTTTGGTAGGATCAACCCTCTGCTGTGATTAAAATGTAAGACTCCCACTGGACCCTAATCTATCTATCCGTTGTGTGATTTTAAAGCCATTATCTTTTACAAAAGTTCTTGCCCCAGACTCAGACAAATTATGGTCATTCATTTTTCCATTTCCCCTCAGTATCTCGTGGTGATTTTTATTCACTGTGCTTAAGCAGCATGTTTTGCTGCTTAAGCAAAACCACAAAATTATCACACAACTGTAATCAATTCACTTTGATGCAGTACACTGACACACTCAATGCTGTTTCTTATAGAAGTTTCTTGTAGAAGTAACCAATAAATCACCTGATGATTATTAGGTACATCAACCATGTGGGAGTGAAAACATTGTGCTGTGGAATTATTTCATCTTGTTCAGATTTTGTAACCATGATTGGAAAATTACTTAAGTAATTTTAAAAATACAAGATTCTAGTTGTGAGATGGGATGAGAGTACAGATCTTGTGCTTGGAAGTAAAACACCACCACTATCTGGTAGGTAGCTCTGCTCTACACAAGCCAATTTGATCTGAAAAAGATGAGTGAAAACACTGTTCTGCTTCATCAGTGACATTATATGCAAATTATTTAATGAGCTAATATAAAAGTAACGATAAATTCAATCTTACAGTTAGTGAATGCCTTGTCTTGGGCTATAGCAAACAGCTGCTTAGGTGTTCAAGTGAAAACTTAGTGACAAGTGAAAATTTCTCCCTGAAATGCCACTAACATTAAACTGCAAATCTGAATTGCTTGCTAGCAGTCCTGCAAATGTATCAGGATAATTATTTCTATGAAGGTCAGGTATCTAGCATATGGATTGGTAATTACAGATACAAAAATGACATTTTAAAAATTGACAGGAATACTGCCTCAAACTGTTTAAGCGGTTAACAAGTAAACTGTACTGTACTTACACATGATGTAAACTGAACAAAGGGTCAAGGTCAAAATATCTGCATCTATAGACTGACAAATGCTGATGTAAAATGAAGGAGAATGAACACATTTGTAGAATGGAGAGTTAAATCAACCAAAGTCTGCAAATGCTGTACTTTAATTAAGAAAATATATGAGCCAGCTGTTTTGAAATACATCAGTCAACATTAATGTTAACGTCAGTCAACAAAGCAGATGAGAAGTTTTTGATTAGATAAAGGAATCAGTAGATGGAACAACAACCCTCCAAAATGAACATCTACCTGTTTGCTAGGAGGTGAAGGCAAGTCTGAAGGTTGATATGTGGCTGATTAAAATGTCCAAAGAGGGGAACAAATTTCAGGGCTACATTTAATTAATTTGAACGCCAGTAAAATACTGAAGTAACTGAAGGATTTCAAGTGTAAAAGCCTTCAGTTTGCCCTTAAAACTGCCTTGTCATACCCGCTACACAACACAAAAATAATTCTGCTCTTTAACCAGTTGACCATGTGACAAATACCAGGAGTATTCATAACTTTGAATCAGCCAAACTGAGCCAGTTTTCAGTTACACTCATCTGAAATATAATAGCAATAGTGGCATTAATAATTTTTCACACGTTAAGATAGCAAAAGCCCAAATACCTGCAATAAGCCTATGACAATTGCTGGACACATTACCTGCCTCCTAAGAACAATAATAAAGCTTATTTAGGTGTGCGGATGATTCTTGAAAACCAGTTAGCAATATACTCAATCACTTTATATCTAGCTGGCAGAAAGAACACGCAACATTTCAAAAACCAGTTGCCACTTCAGAAAGTCCATGTTCTTACAAAACCAAGTCCTATCAAAGGTTTAAAATTAAAGTCATTACAATCCATACTTTATTGAATAAAATACTCTCAATGTATCTATATGAAACACCAGTTGGGTATTTATCAGACTGGCATTTCCCCCTAATTATTGCAGTAAAGATAAACATATGTCATAAAAATGCTACTGTGGTAAAAAGAAAATAAACGGAATTTGTGTCCCATGCTGTGGGCTCCATGAGTCACTTTCAAAGCAACAGATGAAATCTGGAGGCAAACCATTCAATTGTTAAAATCTAAAGCCACCCTATACAGTATGTCACTACCAGTGACAGCTTCTACTTTTTCAACTGTATAAAAAACTTATTCCTTATCTAAGCTAAAATAAGAGGGGCTTGCAGCAAAACACTTGGAAATCACGGAAAACAGGATAACCTTAGCTTTTTATTTTAAAGTATCATGAAGTATTAATATAATGAAATTTGTATTTTAATTATTTAGCAAGGTATAGGATCTAGACGTATTTGTCACTAGATTATTTCTCACTACCAAATTTATTTATGCCCTTTTGCAGCCTCTGCCTTTGGGATCTCCCAGAATGATCCTCAGGTCTGAGGAAATGAAGACCTCCTATTCACAGGTTTGGGCAGGAATACCCAAGCCTGTTACTGGGGCACTAAAAGCATTAGAGAACTTCATCTAGTTGACCTCAAACCACCAGTATAATCTTTGGCTATATATGGGGCAACTCAATAACTTGAAAGATAAGTTAATCAATTCAACTTAACATGAAACTCTGACCAAAGGGGTTTGAGTTTAATGCTGCTTGAACCTTGTCATTCTGGAGAAGGGCAGAAACAGAAATACTAATCTGACAGTCTTAAAAGGACTTTGTCTTTATCTTCCTATTCAGAGAAGGATCAGCTTGCAAAACCACTGGAAAATTATACAGACTTGCAGTGAAATATCTAAATGCTAGAGACCTTTCCCTTCCCTTGGGTAGTTCCGTTGAGCTGTGGGCTCTTCCAGACACATGGACCTCTGCAATCCATAGTGCCCCAACAGTTAAACTGATGGACAAGAGACGGGCTTGTCACTCTGAAACCCTCTCCTGATTCCAGAATAGTTACTTCTGCATTGCTAAAACCCTCTTCTTTTCCAGAGTCTCAAACTGCTCTGACTAAGAGCATCCTTCTTTAAAATTTTTACAACTCCTACGCCAACACCAGGATATTAAAGGATTCAAGGGAAGTGAAACAGAGGTGTTGATTTATTTCCTATATCTGTTCCCACTCTAAGCACCCTGTGGACATGATGGCAGATCAAAAAATTAATAACAAGAGACCCTAGAGACAGTTGTTTTCATTAAGAGGACAGTATAAGACAAAAGAAGGGGGGGAACCCTCGTGGAAAAAGGCTGCAAAATTAAGAAAGAAAGGATCGGTATTTAGAAGTGGGATATACAGGGACTGTAAAACATTTGAGACGGGTAAGTAGAAAGATCAAAGCTATCAAGCAGTCTGGAAAAAAAAACAGCAAACAAAATAGATGAGAAGAAAAACATGTATAATTTTTTTTTTTCTAAAACTGCACTTGGTTCAATATCTTACCTGCTGAACAGATACAAACTGGCTGGCTTGTCTATTGGGAAATTTTTTGATAAATCTGCCTGTTGCAGATACCAGCCGACCTCTCCCCAGCTGACAAGCTTTAGCAAGTAACACATAGCATGTAACTCCCAGGGAACTCCACACTTTAGCATCACAGACATTTTCAAACATTACTGAGTGTCTCAGACTCCTTGTGAAATAGCTCAGAACTGTTCTCATTTTATTGGTGAGAAAAGTGAAGGAACAGGGAAGAAAACAAGTAAATCTGAGGCAAAGACATGGCCAGAAGCTTTAATCTCAATTCCCCACTACTAGTGTACCATAATATGCTTCCTCCCTTTCCTTTGTGCAACCAACTTCAAGTCCTCAAATTTGCCCTTTATCTTGATATTAGTTATTTTGCTATATGCTATTTAAACCACAAGGTCAAATAGGGCACAAATTTTTAAAGCATGAATTCTCAGCAACAGCCCATCACTTAAACTTCTTCAAAATGCACACACAGCTAATGCGATTCATTCTGAAGACTGCAGCACTGTGAGAGAAAAATCTCTGATTTCACAGGCAATCTATAAATTGATGAAGGTTTCAAATTCTCTTCTATATATTCATCTATCCCTCTCTATATATCTATATGTATCTCTGTCTCCTGAGAGGTATAAGGGATAAAAATCTGAAATCCAGTGTCAATCATTCTTTTGGCAAGTGTAGGAGGTTATTTAAACACAAATAAAACATTTCAATTGATTCTGCTTGTTTTATGAAAGGAAACCCAAAGCATCCCCTTCATTGCACTGCCTTAGACTTCACATTATGTGTAATGCTAGCAAAATAAACAGGCATTGAAAACAGCAGCATAAGAAGAAATGTTATAAAAAATTATAGAGTAATATCTTGGGGCATTCATTTATCTTGATCAGAAAGTGCTTACTACTGTTTCTGACAGTCAAGAACTTTTTTTTCCTGCTCTATCTGATGTCTTCATACATATGTGTACATATATTTTTAAATAATTCTGTTTATGTGTAGGTATGTACTTAATTTTTTTTTATAACATGACCAAGAAAGCAAGCTTCATCAGCCAACATTTATCAGATGCGATGCAGACAAAGCACTAATCCAGTGAAGAATGCCCCAATTCTCAATTAAGGACAGCAATAAGTTTATGTGAATACAAATCCTCAGGAAGAGAAATTAAGGAAAGTAGCGCTAGCTCTGCTATTCAAGCTGAAAAACACAAAACTTTTTGTAAATCATCTCATTACTGGAAAATGCAACAGCATAAACAAATCAAACCCAATATATTAATGAAACGTTTAAAGACTTCTTCTGGTTTTAGTCACTAGGTGGCACTAAAACAAAAAAAGTGGAACTGCGAATGTTCCCTTGAAATGGGAAATTTTACACTTCTGGCGGAGGTCGTTGGTGCATTCTGTGAATGGCATAAATTTCTCATTTCAATTAAAACAATTCAATACTCTTGTGTGCCAAATGAGTGAAGAAGCAGGAATATTAAAATCCAAACTTCTACCTTAAAGAAAAATTTCCACATGTTGAACACAACAGTAATTTCATCCAGGAGGATGAAAATCTATTTTTTCCATAAAAAGGATCCATATTACCAAAACAAGCATCTCAATTTCCAACAGATTTACAAACTGCATTTACAATACTCATAATGGAAAAGCTGTAAAAGTTAACATTACTCAACCAATCTCCGATCTACATGTCTTTCTCCATTTCCAAAATCTGTAAAAGTGATAACATTCTTATTGAATATTGTTTAATATGAATCTAAGTAAAAATTCAGATTTTCCTAACCATCCTTACCTGCCTCCCTATTCTTTACTCATCCCAGTTAGTTTACTAACATCTACTGATTCAACATAGCATGTTTAATCAGAACCTCGTGAAATGACACTTCCAAACTAAAAAAACCCCAAACAAAAAACTAAAAAAAACCCTAAAAAACTACCCCTCCAAAACTTCTGACATTAAATGAGACCCTGCCTTGAACTGTATGTGAACTGTGTATTTTTAAACATTCAGAAATGTTTATCTATTATAGAAAATCATATAAACTTGAACAAAGCAGTAATTACTATACTTGTTAGAGACAAAACTTACAGATTTAAAATACCAAGATCATGTTAGCTGAAAAAATCAGAAACATCACTCCGGGAATACTGAAAATTGAGAAAAACGTAGTCAGCTTGCTGAGGACCTAATCAGATACTACTGCTGCTGATTTTCAATCTGCTGAGGTTTGTTGCTATGCTACTTCTACCTCATGGCTAAATCAGCTTGGTGACCCAGTTGTATCTATACATATTAAATAAGCAATAGTGAAATAGATCTGATTGCATCAGGCTTTCGTCTTGTGGCTAAATCCAGCTTTGCTGATTTCTTCTCCTTTTTTCCTGCTGCTTTAGGCTGGGTAATAGGATTTTAGGGTTAATCCCAAGAATAACTGAATCTTGAATAAGGCCAGTTACAATCTATATTTCAGCGGTGAGAAGATATTATAAATATTTATCAGAACCCATTTAGAGAATAGTAAGAAAGCAATTTGCAAAGTTTTATTCCCATGTAGACCTCAGTACACAGAAAATTTGAGGCGGTTCAAGCAATAAAGGTTTATAATTTGACATGCCAAAAATTAATATGTGGTGTTAAAGTTCAGCATTTGTATCTTGCTATAGAATAATTGTTTTCTCCTATCCTGTGACTTGCATAAAGATAACCTTCAGGTATACAGTACAACAAAATTAAGACTATATGTCAATTTACACTATTGGCATTTCTTGAAAGTTAAAATGCATCACATTTCACTGTGAAATGTATATATGTGCATTATAGACAGAATATATCAAAGGTGTAAAAATGCTGAATACTAAGTTTCTGGAAGGACTCTTAACAGATCACAGGTAGCAGTGTGCAACAGCAATATAAATGTCAAATCACGAAATATCTGCTGACAAAATATTGTAGTATAATCTGAGATAAATATTTGGGAAAGGACCGAATACTGGGCTAAAAACTGCTCTCAGTTAGCTTTGTTAGCCTTTCTAACCAGTATGATTATCTGCACATATATCAATGCAAAGCTCCCACTGAGTACAAAAGGATTAATGTTCAGACCATAAAGTACGATGCTGCACTGCGAATCTCAGAGTTACAACAAGGAATGGCAGCATAGGCTGAAGGATAAATTAGCTTAGCAAGATGAACCCATTTATGATCATTTCATGATGCTGTAGCTAAGTTAGCATGTATTATCTACTTAAGATCATGTGTTTCTGACTTCTACTGGAAATTTCACTACTGTGAACTTCAGCATCTCCCAGAGAAAGCCAGCTTATCTGAACTACTGTGCTACTATAGTGCTACAGTCCTGTAGTCTGGACTGTATGGCACTGCTACCCACATACACTCTAGGAGAGAGCTGTAACAAGAAAAGACTTTCTAGAAAATTATTTTGTAGACTTTTTTTAATTATCATTTGACTGGGGAAATCTTTATTCAGTCAAACTCGAGTTGTTTAGAACACAAAACACCCTTGGCCAAAAAGATGAATCACAGAATCATAGAATATCTCAAGTTGGAAGGGGCCCATAAGAATCATCAAGTCCAAGTCCCTGCTCCTTGCAGAACTACCTAAAACTAAACCATATAACTAAGAGCATTATCCAGACACTCCTTGAACTCTGAAAGGCTTGGTGCCGTGACCACTTCCCTGGGGAGCCTGTTCCAGGGACTGACCACCCTCTCGGTGAAGAACCTTTTCCTAATGTCCAAACTGAACTTCCCCTGACACAGCTTCATTCCATTTCCTTGTGTCCTATCACTGGTCACCAGAGATAAAGGTTTGAGTATTAAACCATTATCTATAAATTCACTGGATATGTGAGGTTGCTACTCAGGGCATCAAAAGCAAGACGAATGTTTAATCAGTGCACCAAATTACAAGGTAGACATATATTACAGCACCAGGCCACATAACTGGGGGATGGCAGGGGGCTACAATGGCATTTCCATATTCCTACAGCTTGACTTAAATGTGCCTGTCACCCGTGCAGGGCACAACAACGTGCCTGGCTGCGCATGGTGCCTGGGGTTCGCGAGCAGTAGGGAGGCTGCGGCAGCACACTGCTGATGGGTGAGATGCTGCCGCTAAAGCAGGGAAGCGTGAGACAGGAGGGAAAAGCATGAGTCTTGAAAGCATGAGACTTGAGAAGTCAATGAGTATTTCATTCATGTTTTGCCTAAGTTAAGAGAACCTTTAGATTGACACACAAACTAACGTCTTCACAGAATCACTAAGGTTGGAAAAGACCTGTAAGATCATCAAGTCCAACCATCAACCAACACCACCATGCCCATTAAACCATGTCCCACAATGCCTTGTCCACACATTCCTTGAACACCTCCAGGGATGGTGACTCCATCACTTCCCTGGGCAGTCTGTTCCGGTGTTTCACCACTCTCTCAGTAAAGAAATTTTTCCTAATATCCAGTCTAAACCTCCCCTAGCGCAACTCGAGGCCATTTCCTCTTGTGGCATTTATCTTGCCACATATGTGTTAAAATTTTCACCTACCAAATAAATGAGTTTTATAGAAAATACGTTAAAAAAAGAGCGACCATAGAACAAATAGCCCCCACCCTGTCCCAAACCTTATGGACAGCCTGCATTTTCTTCTTTTTTCATTAACATGGTGAGTCATCTTTCCCCAGAAGTATCATTAAAGCCAGCCCAGCCTCTTCAGAACTGGTAAGGAGTGAGTTCATTGTTCGAGAGACCATTCACCCACCACAAGTTTTTAATTATACTGTCACAACACCCCCTAATCATTGTCTCTTCATTGGAATGCTAACTCAGAAATGCACTTTTGGTCCAGCATCTGACATGCCACAAAAACTCACAGGATCAATGATATGTCTGATGAAGCAGAGGTCTCTTTAGTAAGACTTGTGCTTTACTAAAAATTAAGAAACTGGAAATAGCCAACAGATTTATTAACCAGTGGAACCATGAGGTAGAGGCATCACCTCATTTTATATACTACTAAACTATTCATTTTAAATACTACTAATATACTAAAGAGTTAGGATTTATTCTGGAAATCGCAGAAGCGTGTGCCATGTGCTGTTACAAGTCTGACCTCCTGACATTTGACAACTATAAGAAGAGACAATAAAAATCTGTATTGATGCCGAAAGCAATCCCTCCAAGTGGCAATAGAGGTGACTTTTCTAGTCATCTGGAATTGTCAGCTATATTGTGCAGTAATAAATGTGCAGTTTCCAGCAACATCCCTGCTCCTGACATCCTAATGCAGAATTTCAGCTTCTAATTTCCATTCCCTTTGCCTCTTCATGCACTCAAGTACTCTATTCCGTAGAATTAACACTTTGTGACAGATCTAAAATGAAACAGATCCTGTTTTAAGATCTGCCCTATTCCTTTTCCAACTCTTTCCATTTCTTTTTTCTCTCTTACATGCCTTTTGAACATTTTCCTTCCACAGCAAACTAAAGTTACAGTTAGTAACACAACAGTAGAAAACTAGCTGATATGTTAAAGCAAGCAGTAACACACAAGAAGAAAAAAAAAGTGTAAAAACTCCAAAAGTGCCTGTTGTTTCTATTCCCACTGACTCCCTTTTGCATTCTCAGTTGAGCAGAGGTAGTATGATTCAGCTCATCTCATTTCAGTGATCTTTTAATTGGGAACACAGTCCAAGGCAGTGGGCCAGGCTCTCCCTACAGCCAGTGGAGACAGACAAGCACCTCCTGGCCATAATTTGTCCTCAAGGTAGTCAGGATGACTTGCCTTCTGGAGGTGTTTTTCATTCCCCACAACTATCTAGGGCCGAGGCAATAATTTATAATACCATAACCCCCCTTTTGGACTCAAGGAGGTTGTATGGGAGACGTTATGGGATGCAGGGGAAGAGCATTTCAGGATTGCACAGGACTTACTATGGAATATTTAAGGTAGGAACCAGGGCGAGGAAAGGGATGGATTTAGGTGATTTGGGGATGAACAAGTGGGGGAAAATAGAGGGGTAAGGGGCAAAATTGTTGATCCCGTGTAAACAGTTTGCTGGTTGGTATGTTTGTCTGGCCACATCCTGCATCTCATCAGTGCAGTCTGTCCTGCCTTCTTATTAAACTCCACCATTTCTACCTCTTTTCCTGGGTGAGGGACTCTCTATTCTGCGTGTGTGTCTGTGCATGGGTGTGTGAGTGCAGCAACCGGGGTCAGACCACGGGTTGCAGGGCCCGTGTGTCCATGGTGCAGCAGCCGGAGAGACTGGAGCGTCTTCAGTGTCAGCAACTGGAGTGAGACTGTTGGTCACAGGGACCCATGTGTCCATGGCACCAGCACCTGGAATGAGTGTCAGGTGCTGGTCCTGGGGGTCTCTAGTGGTGAAATCCATGTGTATGTGTGTGTTTGTGTGTGTGTGTTGTGTCTCTAAGGGTGAGATCACGGTGGGGGTTGGCTATGGGGACCAAGGGAGACTCTGACAGCTCTGCGTATGTACATGAGATGGTCTCTACCAGCAACTGGAGTGGTGTGTGGCCTTGGGGACTCGTATGTCTAGGTGGCAGCAACGGGGCAGACTGGGATCTAGGGGCAGCTGCTGGGCAAATGGAGTGTCTGAGCCCAGCTGCTGGAGGAATCCACACAGTGCACATATATATATATATTATTTTTTTTTTCTCACCAGCAGACTTCCATCCAGCTCAGCTGGCGAGGGTAGCAGGTTGAGGCTGCTGGCGTTGCCTGTGTTCACATGAAAGTTCTGCGTTTGTCTGTGCTACCTGTGTGGCTGGCCTGGTATGTATATATATACATGAATACGTGTTATGTGGTATACACATGTGCTCTCTGTTCATGTGCCCACTGGGAATACATTTTCAGCCTCACTACTGGTTGGATCCGAGGCACGGAGCTGAGGCAGCCTCACCTCTCTAGGGATGTTAATTCTGGCACGATATGCTTTCCCCTAAGAGGTAAAATAATACAGGTATAAACAAACAAATCCCTAAATTCAGATGGCTTGGTTACTTTTTTGTAACTCTAAAAGAAAAACAACTTCGTCTTCTAAAGGTTTCTCAAGTTTCTTTGCAGCTATGTAAGGCTCAGTTTAAATGAGAAATCAGGAAAAAATTGTTGAAACACATGCTTTCTTTCTAAATTCCCTAGCAATATATCAGGTATGGCTAGATGGCCTTTGAATACAAATGTGAGTAGCTTCTGCATAGGATCTGGCTGTCTGTACTTTTACGAAGGCTTACTAGCTTGAGCATAGTTCTGAGCTGAATATGGCAATTTGGCTTTTGGAGATGGACCTGGTGCTAGCTGTAATTCTCAGAGAGAGAAGACTTGACCCTGCACTAACATCACCATGGTTTTTGTGTTACATTGGTTTTACATACTGGCATATTATTTTATCCCAGATTTTGAAGAACAATTGTAAGCAAGTACCATAGGAAGTATCACCGGGACAGCAAAGTAACACCTGATTTTCACCTCTTTATCATGGACTATTCTGTATATGTCTGTTGTATATAAGCATTTACTGTTCAGTCTTATTACAGTTCAGTCTTACTACAATATTGTAGGGCTGGTTAAACTGAAGATAACAAGGAATTTTTAAGTACACTAGGGATAAGAGAAAGCTTAACTGCTGAACACATCTGTTGCTAGACAGATATGGCTAAATTGTTAAGAATACACAGAAAAGAAAGAAGTACTTGGTAAATATTCCCCATTTACAAAGATGAAGGCTAAAGTATTCGTATCACACAAGGATGATGAAGTACTTTCCAGTCCGTTAGTAAGGTGGATGAGGAACTGCTACTTGGGATAAACATTTCAGTCAGCTGAATAAAACAAAAAGAAAAAACAACCAACCAACCAAAACCTTCATGTATTCTTGATTTAAGGCTAAGAGGGGCAATGAGATACTCTAATCTGACCTCTTGCATACTGTCTCACTACCCACATATCACCAGTCCTTAAAATTCCTTTGATTACTTCTGTAGTAGACCTTAACAATTACGTTTAGTGCGAGATGTTTGCTTAAAGTGCATCTTCCAGGAAAACATTAAATATTGATATGAAGACAAGAATCTTTCCTTGCAATTTGTTGAGGCATATTAACTATTTATGTGCCATTCAAATTTATTGGACTTCAACTAGTGATTCTTGCAGTGCTTTTATCTGGCAGTTTTGAGTCTATGGATGCAAGAGTTTTCCCCAGCGACAGCACTTCTCAGCTGTGATCAAATCAGTTATCAGACTATTTATTTATGAAGTCCAGAACAGCCAAAAAAAAGTCAAATTCTGTGAGTTTAAGAGTATGTCTGAAATCCAGCTTCTCAGATGACTCGCTCAGGACTGTGAGAAGATGCTTTCAAGAACCAAGCAATCAACCATAAACCATTTTTGGTCCTCAGAGAAGACACCTACAATCTCTTTTTGTAAAATCTGAGCCAATCCTTTTTGTGTTAAATTAGTGATATAATCCACATTTATGTAACAGTATACAGCCAGAACAAAGGAGACACAGTTAAAATCTGAGTTCAAATACTCATCATTTGCCACCCAGAAGAGGCAATCCATATACTATTTAGATGGAAAGCTGTCTCCGGCCATGTCACTGAAGCTGTACAAGCATTTCTAGTTCATTATGTCAGATGAAGACTGCAAGAAGATTGCAAGATGTTTGACTCCTAGTGGTCCTTTGCTTTTTCTTTTTCTTGATACAAACTATGTAATTTGCTTTCCTGAGGATCAGGGTCCCACTGAAGTCAATTAACTTCATTTCAAAAAAGCCAACTCATACAACATCCTCCCTACCCTAATCTTCCTCTCAACTCCAGCCCCACCTGAAACACATTAACATAGCATCATTGACTCCTTTCTCGACTTTCTCTTTAGAGGGGAAGAAAAATGAAACTAATTCTGCAGGCAGACAAACATTTTGTGATGTTGTTTATACTACTGCATTTCTTGCTTCCAGTCCTACTCTCATTAATTCATTACAAAGAAAAATCCTTTCTAACTTTTTAACAGTTGCTGGGTTTCCATAGTTGCCAATTTCTTTCCATTGTTATTTGCAGAATACTCATCTTTACTACATTTGCTAAATGTCCTCCAGATATATTTCCCATACATATATTTCCACAGATCCATAGCCTAGCTCTACCTGTATTTATTAGCAATTAAGAAATTGAATACTAGATTTTGATCATAACTTCTTTGAGCTTTGTTTAACCCAGCACCTACAGTGCTTACTAAACATACCTGTATGAAAATACATGCAACAATTCACTTGGTTCCTGAATAGGGAAGGTGCAAGATAATGACCTTCCATTAAAGAATGCTAATGATTTTCCATTAAGGAACACTCCTGTGAAGACATGTTTCTCTGCAGCTACCATTGTTCCCCCTTTTCTTGAAAATAAGCCATTCAATTTAAGAAAAACTGCAAGGTCATGATACAATTAGATGGATTATTGTTAAGAGAATCACGAAGGTCAACACTAGCTCTAAACTTGCCTTTATATTGCTTTTCATTGACTATGAAAAAAAAAGAAACAACACTCCTAAAAAAGGAATAATATATATTTGTTTACTGTCTCACACAGCTATGATGCTGAGGAGACTGTATACTTAACTGGAGCTACTGTGATTTGTTACCTGAAGTGCTCCAGGATTAAATCAGTAAGAGAGATGCTTATACAGACCTACAGTGGGAACTTGATTCTCTATCTTTTTTTAATTTGACAAATAGTGAAATAGTGAAAATTCTGGAAGTTTTTGCCAGTTGAACAGAAGTACACTCATACAAACCTAAAACTTCTAGCAAAGAAAGCATAAGCACTATAGGCTACCTGGCTGCAAAATCTAGCATTCTCCTCCCTTCAGTAGGATTTCAGACTAAGGTTTCCACCCATGGCATGTTTGTTAAGTTTTTAAACAATCTTAAGAAAGTATTTCCAAGCAGGAAGGGATATTTCCCTGTATCTAAGATATGATAGGTGCGATGTGAACTGCAGAATACAGGAAGGAACATGTAGCAGAAAGCAAAAAGAGTCCTTTGACAAACTGAAAAACTCTTTATGAAACTTCCCCCCCATTACACAATAAATATTTTTATTAGGAAGGCATAAAGCTTGTATCAACTTGGGAGTAAGGTGGGCAAAATAAACAGGCTGGCAACCACTGAGCTGTGGGAATTACATGATAAGCTGCTATTAAAAATCAGTGAAAAAAGGGGTGTATCTTCCACAGATTGATTTATCCTCAACAATAATTTCATAGGCTGGGTGCATAGTTTTTTCTTTGAAATCAATTCATCCAGAAATCTCCTTTCCTCTGACATTAGTCCATGTGCAGAACTGCACAAGAGCAGGAGATGAGCCTTCAGTTTTCCCAGAGCATGATTCTATTATCCCTAGTATGCCCATAACATTCAATTTCCAGTTCCTAAACAGTAAATACTAGTTTGGCTTTTTACAACGGCTAAGTGATTTTAAACAGTCCAACAGCTCCCGACCTTTAATGTGTCTGTTGCTGTAAGGTAGGTTTTTCCTTTGTGTGGTTTTCCCCACCTCTACAAATTTGAAGTTGAAATACATTTCTCCTGCAAACTGCAGCCTACCCACAATCATAAACAAATTACACTCTCTGTGTCAACATTTGAAACCAAGTCACTAAATCATAGCATGCTGGGATGGAACTGCTGCCCCTATTGTCTACCACTTACTGCTATCAAAGCATATAACTGGATTAGTGGGAAAACAGCTGTATTACTCATACATTTAAGCTCTTTCAAACAGCAGGTTTTCTTTCTGCAACAAAGCACAGCAGGTCAGATAAGAAAAATGCAAATCCTGGAGGAAATCATGACATATTAACCCCTGGCAGTCTTTATGTGACTTAATAGCTCATTCAACCTCTTTTCACTGGAAATAAATGCAAGAACTATATTAAATCAGCAGAACTAATGTATTTTAACAGATGTACTTTTAAGCTTTTTGTTCCCTAGGATTCCTCCATATACCAGACACAGTTGATTAAATCATCCTGTCACTTTCTAGAAGTGATTGGCATGAGCTTAAATCTATGTCTTTCAGTTGTGGACATGAATCATCATACATATGGGTTTTGTGGGAGAACATCTTGGCAGAGGTTAGTGGTAAGACAGCTCTCTAGTTCACTCAAAACCTCATTACTAAACCCTCTATGGTTATTAAAGTTAACAAGCCATAAAACAACTGTTGCTTTCTTGGCCAAAAGATCCCAGGGGTAAAGAAAAATTATAGATAACTTACAGTTATTGCTAGTGTTCATACATACATCTGCTAATACTGTACTAAGTGAAAATTTTCACCTAGCTTTTCGGTCTTTTTAATTGGCCAGTGGTGTCTAATACTAGGATGCTTCCAGAGAAAATGTCCTTAAGCAATAACATGATATGTATTGAATAAATCTACATTTCTTTTACCTAGAACAAAATGTTTAAGTTGTTATTTTGGGTTTGGATTTATGAAAAAAGCC
Source organism: Gavia stellata (assembly GCF_030936135.1). Classification (NCBI taxonomy): domain Eukaryota; kingdom Metazoa; phylum Chordata; class Aves; order Gaviiformes; family Gaviidae; genus Gavia; species Gavia stellata. Next base: position 11,592,241 of record NC_082597.1, on the reverse strand, counting down.
CTGGAGTTGGACACAATGTAGACATGCCTTCTTTGTTATCAAATATTTTATGAAGAATAATGATCATAGGATCATAGAATCATTTAGGTTGGAAAACACCTTTAAGATCATTGAGTTTAACCATAAACCCAACACTGTCAAGTCCACCGCTAAATCATGGCCCTAAGCACCACATCAACACGTCTTTTAAATACCTCCAGGAATGGTGACTCAAGCACTTCCCTGTGCAGCCTGTTCTAATGTCTGACAACCCTTTCAGTGAAGAAGTTTTTCCTAATGTCCAATCTAAACCTCCCCTGGTGCAAATCGAGGCCATCTCCTCTCATCCTATCACTTGTTACTCGGGAGAACAGACCAACACCCATCTCGCTACAACCTCCTTTCAGGTAGTTGTAGAGAACGACAAGGCTAAACAACCCCCGTTCCCTCAACCGCTCCTCATAAGTCCTGTGCTCCAGACCCCTCACCAGCTTCGTTGCCCTTCTCTGGACACGCTCCAGCACCTCAATGTCCTTCTTGTAGTGAGGAGCCCAAAACTGAACACAGTATTTGAGGTGCGGCCTCACCAGCGCCGAGTACAGAGGCACGATCACCTCCCTGCTCCTGCTGGCCACACTATTTCTGATACAGGCCAGGATGCCGTTGGCCTTCTTGGCCACCTGGGCACACTGCTGGCTCATATTCAGCCAGCTGTTGACCAACACCCCCAGGTCCTTTTCTGCCAGGCAGCTTTCCAGCCACCCGTCCCCAAGCCTGTAGCATTGCAAGGGGTTGTTGTGACCCAAGTGGAGGACCCGGCACTTGGCTTTGTTGAACCTCATAGAATTGGCCTCGGCCCATCGATCCAGCCTGTCCAGATCCCTCTGCAGAGCCTTACTACCCTCGAGCAGATCAACACTCCCACCCAGCTTGGAGTCGTCTGCAGATTTCCTGAGGGTGCACTTGATCCCTCGTTCAGATCATTGATAAGGATATTAAACAGAACTGGCTCCAATACTGAGCCCTGGGGAACACCACTTGTGATCGGATTATCTTTTGTGCATCACCATATCTCTACATGATCCTCAGATCATTTAGAAAAAAGAAAAATTATATTATTTCAAAATTAGGCAAGAATTAATGAACCATCTGCCTTTTAACACAGTACATAAACCTAATAAATCATCAAGCTTTTCAGCAAAGCTATACCGGGAAGAGTAAGTGGGAAAAAACTAAGCAGTAAAATGAAGAATTTAATATTTGAATAAAGATGAGATCTCAGCACTTCTAAGAAATCTTCCTAAATGAAAGTAATGTATGTAATTTTCAAACATTTAACTGAACTATCAGAATAATGATCATTCTAATGTATTATGTTTTATGTCAAGTGTCAGGATATCTAAATCAAACATAAAAATAAAGCGACATACATGAAAACAGTACAGCAACTAATACCATTCTTTGCAGTGGATGAATGCTTTATAAAAGTTAGGCCTGTGTATATGCTTTTGTGAATAATCTTAAGAACAAATAATACTGACTGTGATAATATATCACCTTCTTAAGTGGTGTCCCCTCTGGTACTTAACTGTGGTTTGAGGCTTTGGTTGGACTGTGGAAAAACTGAGCAAACGAAAAAAAAAAGCGAAAAATCCTAAAAAAAAGACCAAACTTCTGTGTTCACTTCTCTTGCTTAAAGAATGCCTTGTAGTAGTACAACCATTTGTTTCCTGCCTATAGCATATGATTCCCTTTCTGTTAGAGAAATAAAATCTCAGAACACAAAGTCTCCCACAATTCCAATACATAAGTCATCTGAACACATGAAAAAATGGGTTATACAAAAGTAATTGAAATACTGAAAGGATCTAATATGGACTTTTAAATGATAAGTGCACAACACCGAATAGCACTTTATAAAAGATTTAGAGATGCCATATTCTATTATGCATATTTCTGTGAGTGTTCCCTTCCTCTGAGGATGAATGCAGCACGACCAAAAAGTCCTCTTTGGTTCTGCAATCAAATATCTGATGTGTGCCTCTAAAGTTCATTCAAAGAAAGGTCCTTACATATTGTAAGTTACAAACCACTGGGAAAATGTACTGTAGAAAATATTCAAAGATTTCTAGTCCTTTTTCGACACAAATCCCAACCTTGGGGCCTCACTAAAGTAACACCGAACCTTAGCTAATAAAATACTCTGAGCCTAAGGAAGGCTTAGCATTAAGATACACTATTTCTGGTCAGCTGGGAGCAAATGAAGGAAAGAGTTTGGAAAGCCGTGTAAATCAGGAGGTAGTGGGGGTCCGATTTTCCAACAGTGAAAGCTGGCACAGCTCCACTGAACACTGTAATCAATTTTCAGCAGTTTAGGATTACAATCTCTTTTTTTTAAACCAGTGAACCTAACAACAAGATTTCCGCTCTCTAATGTCGTTACAGAAAAGCTTATTTCCTTTAATAATAATAAAAAAGCCATTAGTTTCTTTTTTTTCACTGCAATTTAGATTAAGAAGATTGTCTAATCCACTATTAAAAACTTTAACAAAGGAAATGCCGTTGCAAATAAAAGCTTCTCTCTACTACTTGGAGAACGGTCTAGCTACACTGACAGCAAATGATGAAGCAATAAGTGGTGTTCAAAGAGATTCCTTATAGCGACATTTCAGGTCTTTCTCCCTGCAGGGTGGCTACAACACATCTGTAGAAGTTGAAAATTGTCTCCAAAATCATTCAGTTACTCACCACGCAGGCTGTCTCTTGTCATTAAGAGTACATCAGTGTTCCCATCCTAAATCCTTAGAATCAAAGCTCTACAGTCCAACAGCTTAATAAAAAACAAAAAAGCCTTGCCCAAGACTAGAGCATGACATCCAAGGTATTAGCCTAAAAACTGAAAGTTGCCTATACCATCCTCCCCTTCCCCAAATCTATTTTATTTTGTAGTTTATTTTGCCTTTAGTTTTCTTGAAAACCAGGAATTTGCACTTTAAATTCCAGGCAAGTATTAGAAAGACTAAAATGCCTTTCAAAAAACCCCCAAAACTATTTTAAAGAACTATTTAAAAATTCTATTATATAGAAACAGAAGTTTTAAGTCCGGTAGTCAAGTTTGAAGTGCAGTAATTATATGTAGTACTAAAGTTTCAGATCATGTTCTGAAAGATCTCAGCTGCTGAAAAGCCAGCCCTGAAAAAGCCAACATCACCTTCATTTGAAAATCCTTACAATCCTACCCTCCTCCTAACAATCCTCTGACCTGAACATCACATATGCTGTCTCTGTATGCATAAATTATGTGCATTTTTCAGTTCCTTCATGGATTCTCCCCTCTATCATATTACTTATTATGGGAAAAAAATTTCTCTGCTACCCATCAAGTTGCTAACTAGAACTTCTCAGCAACACCTCTTCGGCAGTTCAGATGTATGGCTGTACATCTTCTGTCATCGTGCATCAATTAACATGAGCAACCCAAATATCTGCTGCGTGGAAGAATATAAAACCTGGGAACCACCAATTATTTCGAGAGAATTTGCATATACCAGTCAAATACAAGATGTGTTACACAGACTGGAATAATATATTGGAAAGGAGAACTCGGCTACATGGAAGTTTGTTTAAATTACTTTTGCCCTTCACTCAAATGTATAGATAGCAACAAATCTAGGACTTCCATTATAGTTTACAAGAAAACAGTAAGCCAAATGTGGTATTTTGCAATATATTTTAAGTCTCTTCGCAGCTTAACATTTAAGTATCTCATATCTGGCATTAAAAATAGTTTGCTTATGTCTTTGTTGACAATGTAAATTTTGTGGAAAGAACAGATACTCACTGAAACTACATTCACAAAGTCATCGTCAGACAACGTCTCTAACATCTCAATGACGGAGGTGCGGATCAGCTTCAATGTCAATCCGCTGACACTCCCACTCCTATCAGAAATCCATAAAATAATAGAAAAATTGAATTTAACAAATTTTATTTAAAATGTACAAAGAAAATACAGAGCACCAACCAGCACTCTCACCAACTTTCACACTAAAATTGTCAGTAATTCTCCTGAATTCTCCAACTCATCATTACAGTTATTACATTATAATAATAAAAAACTAAGTCCAAAGCCAGCATTCAAAGCCCCAGTCCTGTGGCTCAGATGAAGTCGTAATGGTACATCATTTCTTCATTTGCATTTCAAGAAATCTGGGAGAGTTTACCACCTTCAACCAATGCATTACCTAAACATTTTATACTCCCACACACAGGTTTACAGCTTTAGATTTTCAGATACCCAAATGACAGCTTGTTTGATTCAAGACAAAACCTAAGCTGAAGTGAAGAAATATCAAATGTTGATAAAATTCACTGCTGATATGAAAGCTCTTCACCACATTTAAAAGCATTAAATGCAAATTCTCTTACTCAGAATTTCTGCAGCATAAAGCAATCTGTTTGACACATCAGGTTCAATGCTTCCTTCAGTCCCTCAACATTAGCTAAACAAAGGAAGCCTTGCCAAGGCAAAGAGAGAGTTTTTATTAATTTCTTTGCTCACTTTCTATTAATGTTTTATAGTAACCAAACTTGGCAATTTTTAAATATGTACTGTAAAAGATGTGAAGTCTGCATACATTCTCATCTTTCAGGCTCATGAAATCATGATTAAATCTATTGTAAAGCTTCTAGTCATTTGGTTTTAGGTTTGTGTTTTACAATAAATCTTGGCATGCACATGAGAAATTTTCAATTGATTACTTCAGTAATTAAGAAGCTGAAAACAATAATATTGAAGTGCTTAAAACCCACTTCCTTGCCCCCAGTTTAAATAACTGTCAGGTTTGTTTTGGGCTTTTTGGAACTATTTTTTCCTGTGTATTTATTTTGCTCGTACCAACATTTTTGATCATTGCGTATAAGGACTTCTTAATCCTCTCTCCATTTTTCAGCATAGAGATTTGTTCAATATATCTAAGTACTTTTATCCCTCTAATATCAATATCCAGAAATTAAACACTTACGCATCAACTAAAATAAGCATGTCTTTGGGAGATGCAGCTCCTTGGATATACCTAAAATAAATAAAGGGTATGAATGACACAAATTTGAAAACACATTTATTGCGTGTTATAGAAGACACTCTGCAACCTTTAAACTAAATCTGGCTGAACCAACAAAATCTTCCTGTTGTAGCTAGTAGAAAACCACGTGCTACCATTTTCTCTCTTGCTGTGTCTTTTAAGTGAACCAAAGTCTAAATCACATTAGGGAAGTCTGGAAGTAGGATATACTGATCAAAATTAACTATTTTCAGATGCTGATAACTGAAAAACATGGATGCTATTTCAGAGCTAAAGATCTTGATGACAGATGAATTATTACATCAGCCCAGCCTAGGGAAAAATACTTTGTCCTTTGAAAGAATGTATTCAACTAGTATGAATCCAAGTATCAATAAGCATCATGCCTTGAGAGGCTTACAGAAAAAAATCATGAGAAACAATCCCACTGTTCTCTTGTCTTTTTTTTTTGCTCGTCTAAATCACTGACACATATATGTAAACACTTGCAAAAGTCTGGAAGAACGGCTCAGTTTAATAATCCGAATTACATTTGATTTTGGCACAAAATCAAAGTTTTTAATTGCCTTATACCTATTTGATAGTTATCCTCCCACGAAAAGGCCCATGTAATGCAACAGTACGACACACTATAGTAGATATTGTATAACAAATAGTATGATTTGAAAATTGTTTATTCAGAAGAATTAACTGACTTTTTAAAAAGAAAATAGTAGTATCTGAAAGTAAGGACAATTAGATATAATCAGAAAAAATTGTCTTTACAGTCATATCTAGAAAGTAAGTGACATATATACATCAGTCCTTTCATGAAAGCTTACCATGGTCTTCTGCGAACATCATACAGATCTATTTTGTTTGGAGTTCGACTTTTATCTACCCATGGGGAAGCTAAAAAGGAAAAAAAAATATAGAATAAACTAAAAACTTCAAGTATTTTAAATACAACAATATAATGAATCAATATCATGGACTTTGCACTATATATATATCAACATTTGGCATGGATAAAAAATTTCTGTATTTGTGTAATCTGTTTTTGAAATACTTATATACCCCTATACTTATGATCATATAATATAATGCAATAAAACTATATATAGATAAAGACCTTAAAGGGCCAAGTTGCGTTGAAGAAACAGTTACTGACTATGATTGACCGCTGACTTCAATGGAACCAGAATTTCAACCGAAGTACTTTAGAATATGAGATAACTTTTTCTGGGGGGCAAGTTAAGTACTTAATTTTAAAAACAGTTGTAAGTTAATTAATGTATACAATAACACTGTACTGATCTAAAGCTCAGTTATGCATCTAAAAAATTATACACTGACCTGAGAGCTCTACCTAAAAATGCAAATTAGAAAAGTAACCTGAAAGTATCATATTTTTCGAAAATAAAATGAGATGGAAACATTCATGTCTCTGTAAAGAAAATGCTAAGATTAATAACCTTTTGCAAGCATTTAATCTAAGCCTTACCATAATTTTCAGCAAGGGTAGGAATTTTTTCCTTACTGAAAAACAAAATGAGCCTTTCAAAACCATTTGACAACTTAACGAAGGCAAATAAAAATGTGAAAAGTTACATGAAATTAAATAATGTTCTGCAATTTGCTCTCTCACTGTATGCCAACAGCAATGGCGGAGCTATTTCCTGCTGTTAATAATTTTTCTGTCTAGGAAATAAAGAAAGATATAGGCAGCTCCAGGATTCTTCCTGAAAAAGCATTCATCTAAGACAAATGGGAAGAATTATGATATCTCTATCCATGAATATAAAAGAAACCACCAGCTTAGAGTAGCTGCTTATTTTTTATTTTACTAAATGAACCCTTTCCTAAGTGACCATAACCTGAGTTAGCACATCAGTTACCAGAACATTTAAACAGAGCATAACCCACAAGACATTTATCAGAATACATTTATCAGCCACAGGAAACACTGCATATAGTTGCACAGCAAAAGAATCTCAAACTCTATACCAGTATTGTTTATGATCTCAGACTAGACCGCCTGACAGGTCCTTTGCGATCCGAAGGGATAAGGGTCTTTGAAATTTCCAGAAATAAGAGAATAGCATTTTTGAGACTGGTATATTTCAAATTTGTAACTTAAGTATCATTACTTCGGTATGCACAGGTTAAATTCACCAGAATTTTATAAGCCTCAAGCCATGGTCAGCAGATGTTCGATCGTGGAGTTTTTGTGTCCATCCAGACTAACCTACCCATTGGAATTCCCTCTGAAAATCCATCCTTGAAATACATTCCCTGAGACTTTCAAAATCTGCACTCAAGGTATTAATTTCAGTTTGTATTATGAGTGGTTTACGTAAAATAGCAAATACAAATCAAGGTACTGACCGACACTGCTATATCTTTTCCCAAACTTTCAGTCTTTCCACTGACATCCAATAAAAGGCTATGCCCTATCAAATCTGTCCCTCTTAATCGACCCATATCTTGGACAGTCTTCATAAAAAGAGAATTTTCTGAATGTATGCATCTGGATTTATTTCAAACAATGGGTAAAATGTAATTTACATTGCCAGTGTGACAATAACTTTTAGCAATTTCCACTAAGAAGTGAATGAAAACTTTTTTTTAATGTTATTTTTGTCATATGAAAGATAAGTCCAACTCCTTAACTTCATTCTCCAAAGCAAATGGATGTTGGTTCAAAAGGAATTTGAATGCAGAACAGTGCATCTAACATCACCATATTCTGCTGTAACAGTGGTTACTGACATAGGTATTCTTTTAAAATTGAATCTTTTTTTTTAAGGCTCACAAAATAACAGACTAGCTCCTTAGCTAATGTAAATTATCTACTGAAAACCATCACATGAACATTTAGTTACAATTTAGTTGGTAACATAACCTTCAAGAAGATGATAGTGTAACTTACTTCACATACTATTTTGAACTACAATTTAACTTTTCTAAGTTTTGAACTAAAATTTACAGAAATATGGGTTAAAATTACATTTTGTCTGTGTAACAGAAGACAATAGGAGAAATAATTCAGCTACATTTTTCTGCAAAATTTTGAGAGCTACAAATATATGTTAATGTAATACCACCTGACAGGTAAGCACATCACTTCCTTGAGGTCAACACCAGTTGCCTAGACAGCAAACACTTCAGAATTGGGCCCTTTAGACCAAGCACAGTGTGGCAAATCTTTCAGAAACATGAAGAGGAAAAATTGATACTAACTTAAACTTGTGAGTAAACACCAAGTAATAAAATCTGAAATGCCTGAAACTTTCCCTAATATTTCCAAAAGTACCAAAAGGCTCTGTACAATAAAAGTTCGGGTTTTTTAACTGGAATAAAACCAGAACAACAGTTTTTTTAACTGCTTCTTTTCTTTTTCTTTTCTTTTTCTTTTCTTCTTTTCTTTTCTTTTCTTTTCTTTTCTTTTCTTTTCTTTTCTTTTCTTTTCTTTTCTTTTCTTTTCTTTTCTTTTCTTTTCTTTTCTTTTCTCTTCTCTTCTCTTCTCTTCTCTTCTCTTCTCTTCTCTTTTTTCTTTTCTTCTCTTTTCTTCTCTTCTCTTTTCTTTTCTTTTCTTTTCTTTTCTTTTCTTTTCTTTTCTTTTCTTTTCTTTTCTTTTCTTTTCTTTTCTTTTCTTTTCTTTTCCCTTCCCTTCCCTTCCCTTCCCTTCCCTTCCCTTCCCTTCCCTTCCCTTCCCTTCCCTTCCCTTCCCTTCCCTTCCCTTCCCTTCCCTTCCCTTCCCTTCCCTTCCCTTTCCCTTTCCCTTTCCCTTTCCCTTTCCCTTTCCCTTTCCCTTTCCCTTTCCCTTTCTTCTTTTCTTTTTTCTTTCCTTCTCTTTATGGAGAGAATGCTCAAAACTTATTGTTGAGACAGAGTAAAATGAAGGATCTGAAGACAAATCTTTCCAAATCGCTCTTCAGAGGAGGTCTTCTGTTAAGACTCGAGCAACTAAGCCTTGCACTCAGTTCTACCATAGTTTTTCAGTAATTTCCTGGATTGCAACAAAGTTCAAACTGTCCCTTTCTGGCTACACCTATATCAGTACGTTAAAAAGCACAACGGAAGGGAAGACATTCACCAGAACTAGACTAAGAACTATTACAACGGTCCAGTTATACACAAAAGAAACTGAATAAACCACTCAGCACACTGCTTACGGCCTATCTAATCCTTTTGGAGATCACTGTGAGCAGCAATGCTCACGATTTTTCATTTTGGGAGACAGACTGAGGGGTGAACACAACAGCTAAATTCTACTTCTCTTTCACCTGCTTGGCCCTTTCAGTATGCACAGTCGTGGAAAGATCGTCAAAGCTTCAGAGAGATCTGGAGAAGGTCTTTAAAAACATCATTTCTTACCGTGTCATTAAACCAGTATTTTCTGTGCCACATGTCAATAAGCTTCTTTTTCCTAATTAATATATTACCCTCTATTGAGGCAAATATAACAAGCACCTACATGCTTAAGTTTCCATGTGAGGAAATTATTCTGGATTTATTCTGTGACTGCAAAATTTTTCATCAGATATTAATGAGTGCTGGATCATAAAACACTAATTAAGAAATACAATGTTTACTGAGAAAACTAGTTCTATTGATCTTTATGATGTTTTCTACAACAGTTTACATAATCTAGTAGTAAGTCTCTGCATGGCTAAACATAAATAAGGACTCGGCCCTTAGTATCGAAAATTTCATTCACACCAAAGAAGTGCTGAATTCCCTCTTCAACCTCAAGAATTAACATGACTAAATTACTCATTCATCCTAAATTCTCTCTGGATTAACACTTTTAATTTTAGATGGCTTTGAACAATCTCAAATCTATTCACTGGCTTTGGTAAAATTCTGAGTATTTAAGGATCTTATTGAAATTGCTATCACTAGGAAACTGAAATTCCCTTAGGACATTTGATGTCCAATGATCTAATTTTAATTTACCCTGATTTAATATTTTAAAAAATCATTTTTTAAAAGATGACAAATGCTTTCTATGCAAAAATAAGTAATTATGCATTTATATTTATATAGGAAATAATTAGAAGGGGTGGAGACCACTGAAAAAGACAAGTGTTGCCTTGGTCCGTATACAGAACATGCTACAAAGCCATTTGGGGAAACTGGCTTACATCTTACTGACAAAAGCCATTATATGGTCTAAGACAAAAGCAAAATGAAATACACAAAAAGATGATTACACGTTTTCCTAAGAAACTAAAATTGAAGATCAAGGATTTTAAGATTTACAGTTTTATTTATATAACCTATTGTTTAAAACATGCATTTTAATCAGATGCCTTGGAACCTGGCTCACCGAACATCTTGAAGAAGTCAGCCTCACTGTGTTTCATTGTTGCATACAATATCTTTGAACTACACCAACACTGCACAATTCTCTGTTGCATACATTAGGCTTTAGTCATGTTCTCCTTTGATGATTTTCTTGTTTGGTATATGATTAGATTTGATATTTTATACATTATTCATTGGATTTGCTATCCCTCCCACTCCTGCTGTTTGCATTATGGAGATACAGGCCGGGCTATATTTCAAGCAAGAGTAAGGCATGCTCTTCTGTTATTTCTGCACACGTGGGGTGGAAATCCTCAGTTTTGTTTATTACACACAAAATGAATTCATGCAGTACAGAGGTTGCCACAAGGTAAAGCTTAAATGAAAGTATTCCTCAGGAAAGGGAAACCTTGGCTACATTTGTCCATTTTTAATTCATGAGATGATTCCAGAGGCATAGCCGAGTGTCATGGGGGAGGCCTTCCTGAAAGTCGTGCTGAATGAGACCTCAGTTGCATCTGCCCTGCTCTACTGCTTAGGTATGCATGTGCAAGGAACAGAGAGGCACAGATGAATTATTAACAGCTTTACATCCCTGTAGCACATTTGGGGAAAGAAGCTAAAAGCTGATTGTAAGACAGGTAACAAATGCCAATTATCAAATCCCAGAGAGCGTTATCTTATTCTGAATTAAGCTTCCTACCTTTCCATCTCAGAGGGTTACTAGGTAGTCAACCTCAATATAGAATTTACTGGGTTAGGCAAACAAATATTTGTTCAAGTTGATTTTTACCTTCCTGTCTCTCAAATAAACATTCATGTGAATATTCAAAACATCCATAAACACAGACTATTCAATTCTTGGTGCCAGATTCAGTGAAGTCTTCCTTAGATGGAGCAAAGGCGCAACCTACATCTTATACTTTGCCTTTAGTTTAATTTCATATTTCTTCTCATCTTTTACTGAGCTTTTGTGAACAAAACTGCATTCAGGCATGTGATAGCCCACACTAGTTGGGAAATGTGGTATTCCTCAGTTTACTACTCAGAAAGAAGTCACGTGAATTTTGGTGTGATACCAGCACCTTTGCAGAATTACTCAGTTATTTTTCAGCAAAAGGTTAAAAGTGATAAGACGTGGTAATTAAAAATAATAAACAGCCGTAACTTTAATAAACCCTAACATCAATCATCATAAAGTGTTTTGCACCACTATGTTTAAAATTCAGGATATTTATATCATAATGATGCCTTGGATTAATAACCGATTAGTACTATCCCCCCAAGACAGAGATTGTTCCTGACCAGCTCCATGCTACCACAGAAGATGTTCAGTCAAGACTGAACGCAGCCACTTCTTAACTCTTTTACTGAGATAATGACAAAATTGCCAAGAGCTCAAATTATGTTCAGGTAAAATCTAACATAGACAGATCTGTGCAATGTCCTCTGTAACTTTTATAGCAGCATCACGATACAGAAAAGAGAGGATAATCACCTCACAGAGGTTTTTTTCAGAATGTATTATCCAAGTGGTTATGGGCAATACTGGGCTCAGTTTCATCCCAAATCAGTTCAGCCATGAGTTTTATACAGGAACAGTCCATATGTAAAGAAATCCATTGCTTTATTGATCCCAATATGCCAAAAGAAATGAAAGAGATTTGAACCTGTAACACATACTGCAGTCTGCAACTTAAAATTAACCTCTCAAATGCCTCTGTGATATCCAAGTTCAGAGGCAAATATTTCTTCTTCTGCATGTATAAGGTGAATTTCATCCTCAGTAAAAGTGTTGCTCACATTGGATTCATCTGGACTAACTACCATTCCCTCAAAGGGGGCTGGAGTAGCCTTAGAGCTTGAGAAGAGGTACTGAAGCCACAAGATAGTTTTGATTTTTGGGCTTAGGTTTTTTTCCTCCCATAAAAGCAAATTCAGGAGATTTCAATTTGTATCATAAAACCATAGATATGCTAGGAACTTCAGCGTGAAGGTATAGTGGGCTGCTGGCTGTAATTTCACTAACTCACTAGAAATAACAGAATCACAGAATCACTAAGCTTGGAAAAGACCTGTAAGATCATAAAGTCCAACCATCAACCAACACCACCATGCCCATTAAACCATGTCCCACAATGTCACGTCCACACGTTCCTTGAACTCCCCCAGTGAGGGTGACTCCACCACTTCCCTGGGCAGCTTATTCCACTGTTTCACCACTCTCTCAGTAAAGAAATTTTTCCTAATATCCAGCCTAAACCTCCCCTGGCGCAACTTGAGGCCGTTTCCTCTTGTCCTATCATTTGTCACTTGGGAGAAAAGACCAACACCCACCTCTCTGCAACCCCCTTTCAGGTAATTGTAGAGAACGATGAGGTCTCCCCTCAGCCTCCTCTTCTCCAGACTGAACAACCCCAGCTCCCTCAGCCGCTCCTCATCAGACTTGTGCTCCAGACCCCTCACCAGCTTCGTCGCCCTTCTCTGGACACGCTCCAGCACCTCAATGTCCTTCTTGTAGTGAGGGGCCCAAAACTGAACACAGTACTCGAGGTGCGGCCTCACCAGAGCCGAGTACAGGGGCACGATCACCTCCCTGCTCCTGCTGGCCACACTATTTCTGATACAGGCCAGGATGCTGTTGGCCTTCTTGGCCACCTGGGCACACTGCTGGCTCATCTTCAGCTGCCTGCCAATCAACACCCCCAGGTCCTTTTCTGCCAGGCAGCTTTCCATCCATTCGTCCCCAAGCCTGTAGCGTTGCATGGGGTTGTTGTGACCCAAGTGCAGGACCCGGCACTTGGCCTTGTTGAACCTCATACAATTGGCCTTGGAACATCGATCCAGCCTGTCCAGACCCCTCTGTAACTGGGTGGATCTGCTTGCACAACTACAACATTGAGCACATCAGTTTTGCAAAGTGAGCTCAAAGAGGCTTATTTCAATGCAATAAGTAGAACTATCCAACTTACACACTAATTGCAGTAATTGATAATTTATAAGCTGCATTACTGGGAAAGTGTTTTGGATATGGTTTTGTTTTTTTTTTTTTTACTCTAAAGGCTCCTCTAAATGTTGCATTGTTAACAGGAATTGATAGCTATAAAACAAAACCGTTTGCAAAAAAAAAAGGTGAAGTTCTTAGTTTTTCAAGGCTTTTGATTCATTTTGTATGGATTTTTTAGGCTTTCTAGTCTCTTAGTATCTGCTTCAGTAATGACTTTCTTTGGAGAGTTCAATATCATGGCTGCAACACTATTGCTTGCCATTAACCGTTAACACAAGAGCAGCTGTGCAAGCAAGTCTTTCATTTGGAGAGAGACCATTTTATTTTATTAGAAATTGATTTTTAAAGGTCTTCCATTATTAATTTGTCTAAGCAGGGAATGCTCCAGTAGCTGACCGAGACCTGCTTCACCTACATCTGGAAATCAGTTCAAGATTTTTTTGAATTTTTTTTTATGAAAGGGAAGAGATAATACTAGCTTTTGTCGACCCATTTTTTTAATCCAAGAATTTTAAGACTTTAGGGACAAAATTATTTTTCTGGATAATTAGTGCTGCACCATTAACTTTTCCTTATCTCTGAATTTCTCCATTTAACACCTTGTCATCCCTAATTACATAGGAAGATTTGGATATCCTAGTAAAATACCGGCATAAGCAATGTAAAGAGACTTTGCTCTAATTAATTAAACTTCCCATCATATTAGACTTATTTATTATATAGATAAAAAAAGTTAGGTTAAATACAAGGCTAATCTACAGTAAAAAAGGGAAAGAATACAACAGTTCTTATTGCTGTACTCTTCAGCACTTATATTACAAAGATCCTGAGAAGTTTAACACATTTGCTGATGTTTAAACAATGCTATGAATTTAAGTATGAGTTAATGAATATAATAGCACAGTGAATCTTAAAAAACTTGGCTGTTACACATATTCCTGGCTTGAATCCCTAACCTTCAGAGGATCACTGAAGAAGTCATTTTATCTCTCTATACCTGTTTCTTTTATCTGCACAATGAGGACAGTGATATTTTTATTACTTTTAATATCAGTACTACACTTTCTAGCATTACCTTTCGCAAATATTATTTAGTATACTTCCCTGAGAGAGCTGAGTTGGTGTTGCTGATCAAACAGTTTTTTTACTAAACATTCATCTAAATCAAGAGTGTGTTTTCATTTGAAAAATCCTTTGCAGTCAAACTTTCTTAAGTGTATTTACTGCTATAAATAGAAAGCCTCCTATATCATATTTAAATGCAAATAAATGTCTGCTGTCTGCAGTCCAAAACAAAATGCATCCTTTACTAGGGATCCAAAAAAAAAAAACAAAACCCAAAGAGAAAGGTGGTATCTGGCAAAAGAAACATAAATACAAATTGTATTTTAAATTTGTTTAATTAGTAATAGCTACAGTGAAAATAATATGCTTCCCATTGCAGTATTTTAATGAAACATTGATTAACAATTATCATCCTCATTACCTCTATTACTAAGAAGGATTTCAAAATTAAAAGATGAACCGGTTAGTTTGTACCTACACTTCCAAGTAGCCTGCCAAAAATTTGATATTAAATTGTTCTTTCAGATAGCTGCTTTCTAAAACCTAGCAGTAAAATTAGCTGGGTAGATGCCTCACAAAATGTAAGTAACTTAATATCTGTCAAACCATATTAAATTACTTAAATTAAATTAATTTATTTTTGTGTAACAGATTTGTCCACTGCTCTGTGGTTAATTATAAATTAAATCTGCAGTCTGATCTATATTAAAGTACTTTTCTTTCTACATGGAGTCAACAAAGCTCAACATGTGCAAGCCCACAGGGAATGGATTCAAGATTTAAATAAAAAAAAAATCTGATTTTTCAAACTCCTGCCACCAAAGAAAAATCTCTTTGGAAACAGTGTTACAAAAAAACCCAAAACCTGACCTATATTACAGGTGACCCTGCTTGAGTAGGAGGGTTGGTCCAGGTGACTTCCAGAGATTCCTTACAACCTCAATCATTCGGTGATCATTGTCACTTATTCCTACCTTTTAAAAAGACATCAGATATTCTCTATTAGACAGTCCATATCTGGTGAATGAGATACATCCTTCCAGAATGTTCATCCATTTCAGGTGTCTATTTGGAGTACCTTATTCTCTGAGGATGACCATATTTCCCCTTTCCTTTTAAGCATTCCAGAAATGAAAGTTTTGGATATTAGAATACTAGGTTGTGATATTTGCAATTTTATGCCTTTGCAGTTTCAATTGGAGTGGAACTGATTGGTAATTTCAATGATTTTGCTTGATCAGATTACTGGTTTTCATTTTAATCAAAAACTGCTGAAACCCTATGTCTGGACTAGAATTAGGCAAGTGTAATCTTAAAATGACATCTTAAAAGCTAATACCAGTTTCTAGAACTAGAAATATAAATTCAAAAATTAGGCAGGAAGATGTACACCTACGAGCACTACTGAGAAGGTGCTTCAACATAACATTAATAATAATTTGTGCTCTCTTGTTATCTCACAGAGAATCCAAATTTAAAACTTTGTGGCTCACAGTTTTCCCAATGAAACTCTTCTGATTTTGTTTATTGTTTCCAAAAATTTGCCTTTCAGAATTCCATAATATCAAATTTCAGGGTTTCCTTAAAAAAACCCACACAAAATACATTTCAACTTTCTTTTATGGTAGTGGTGCAAACTGAGTCTTACTTTTGGAAGTACTTAATGGAAAACTGTTCCCTTGCAAGACAAAGGCTGGAAACTTCTACAAATATGGTGGATTTTGTAAAGAAACTTGAATTGAAAACATGCATTCAAGACAACTGACCCCTCAGACAAAAACAAAAGGAAAATAAAAGAAGTTAGTTATATGCCCAGTCCTATCTTGCCTTCTGCAGACAACTCAGCTCAAATTCTGTTTGCAAATTGAACATTAAGAAACAGGAAGGGTTTTCTGATACAAGTTATACGTGGGAGATGGTCGGAAAAGCTGATTGTGATTTCCTCTTGAAAAGAAGAAAAGAAGCTGTAACTAATTCCCCAAAATGCCACCATGTAAATCGAGCTTCCTTGTTTTCTGAGATGACTCAGGACAGCAGCCTCTGAGCAGGCACTGGACAGTAGTGCAGGATAATGACCTCAAGGTCCCTGTGGCTGCAAGTCAGACAGGACCATACACAAGACAGTACCATGTCTAACAGAACGTAATACATATTCACTGCATGCCTTTATGTCTGGGTCTAGCTTTCCTGGTCAGGCTTGCTGATGCAAAGTAACTGAAATTCTGATTTTGGTTACATTCTGGCACATGGATATTTGAAACTGTTCATATATTTACCCCATTTTTTTTTAATTCCCAGATTCAATGCAGCTTGAATTTAATTTTACTGAATTTGATTTAATCCATTTCATCGTATCTTCTTGCTGTGGAAATTAAGTTTAGTAACAAAAGCTTAAACAACAGAATTCCCTCCCCTATAGTTTCATGAAAATGTTTTATTTACCTGCATATTGGTCACAAAGGATTCTGTACATACTGCTTACAAGGCTAAGTCTATAGGCAAAAATGCCTCTGGTAATGATATGCTTGTAACATGAAGACCAAGGCGTTACAGTTGGCTATGAAAAAACTTACTTAAAATGTCTGAGACATTTGATGTCAATGACTTGCCAATTTCACCAGTCAGTCTGTTAAATTGTTTTAACAATTTTAATGTATTTTAACTATTGTTAAGGATTATTAAATGTCAAAGAAGTTAAACGAAATGCTCAGAAGATACCCAAATTTTTGGCAACCGTATGTTTTATATTAAACCTGTAACATTTCACATTTTTATGTGTTAGTAGTAGCTCTATGCTAATGATGGGTGAAATGGCCAATTGTAACTTGAATAGAAAATTTTCATCATGCAGAATCCAAAGTACTTGCAAGCTGACTTCATCACATCCAGTGTAATAATTTTCAGATAGTTTGCAAACAACCACTGCATGGCCTGTACCTAGTTTTTACACTGATAAATGAACATGGACAGAAAACATATGGAGTCTTCTTTTCATCCTCAATCAATAAGCCAACAAATGCAATTTAGTTTCTGAGCAGGAGGAAGTTGTCTGGTGCTACTTTGTTTCAGCAAACATTATTTCCCTTTTGAACAAGAGGGAAATTATTAAGGGAAAGCAGAAGAGATTACGGAGTAAATTGCAGTCTCATGCAAATATGCTTATTTCTTCAGATAAAATCAGTCTGTTCCTTAAAAATGAAGGGCCCTACATGCACCAACAGGCTCTGCAGCCTCCTAGGTGATTGCTGGGTGTGTTCAAGCCCACATTTACGTGGTGCAGATGTGTAACCTGGGATTACTGATGTGGGAAGAGGGGAGGGACAAAAAGCTGCAAGAAACTCCTGGGAGCCTCTGCCCCTTGGCTTGGGAGCTTAATTTAAGCTCAAGTGCTTGCTCCTCACCCGAGCTACATTGTGTGGATGTCTGTGCACCACGTTGTACTTTGCTGATCCTGACCCTGACTCACGGACTTCCTGGCCTGACCTCAGAGCTGTCTTGCCAGTATAGACTTGTCAGGCTGACATGTGAAGCTGACCCTAGCACAAGAACTGCAGGCACCAGGAGGTCTCAGTATGTCCAACTTTTTAAACTTCTTTGTTTTTTCCACACATTAGTATTTGTAGTGAAGAAAAATAAATAAATAAATAAATAAATAAATGAATAAATAATTAACAGCCTATTTCCTAAAACAAGCACAGAGTACCCTGTTACTTCTGAACTGACTGTAATTCTACAAAATAGAGTAAGATTGGAATTAAGTCAAAAAGCTTTCTCCATGTAGATGAGTACCTTTCCCCTGGCTAATCTATCTGTTGTGTCCTCCATACCAGCCCAGCAGTGCTGGTACTCTTGGAACCTCTCTACACAGACAGATACTGCAAACACAACTAGACATTTTACGAATACAATTACAGAGGATGTTGTTGTTTCTGTTGTTCTGAATGACAGTATTAAGATTTCTAAGTGAGTTTTTCCAAATTTTCTTTTGGAAGTGGGGGAAAACACAGAGTGAAAAGAAAAATTCTCCTATGATGGAGACTGCTTACCCTCCCCACCATACACACTTTTAAGTCCCCTCTGAACGTCGTCTTCTCCAGTCTGAAAGTGAACTCTCAGCCTCCCCCCATATGACAGATGCTCCAAGTCCTTAATAATCTTTGTGAGCTTTCAGTAAGTGCCTGTCTCTCTGGTACCAGGCAGTTTAGAACTGCATCCTTCATTCCAGATGTGTCTCACCAGTGCTGAGTCAAGGGGAATGATCACCTCCCTCCACCTGCTAGAAATGCTTTGCCTAATGCAATGCAGGCTGTCATTGTCCATGTCCAACTTGTCCGTCAAGACCCCCAATACTTTTTTCTGTAAAGCTGCTTTCCAGCTAGTCAGTTGCCTGCAGGTACTGGTCCCTGCAGTTACTCCTCTACCAGATGCAGAACTTTGCAATTCCTTTTGTTAAACTTCATGAGATTCCTGTCAGCTCAATTCTCCAGCCTGATGAGGTCCCTCTGAATGGCAGTACAACCATCTTGTGTATCAGCCACTCCGAGTTTTGTACCATCTACAGACTTGCTGAGGGTGAACCCTGTCCCATCATCCAGGTCACTAATGAAGATGTTGAATAGCATTGGCCCCTGTATTGAATCCTGGAGTACATCACTTTTGACTGGCGTCTGGCTGGACTTCATGCCACTTCTCATAACCCTTTGAGACCAGCAGTTCAGACAGTTTTCAGTCCACCTCATTGTCCATTTATCTAATCTGTACTTCATCAGTTTGTCTATGAGGATGTTAAGGGAAACAGTGTCAAAAGACTTCCTGTTGAAGTCAAGACAAATAACATCACTGCTTTTCCCTCATCCACCAAGTCTGTCATCTCATCATAGACAGTTATCAGGTTGATCAGGCATGATTTCCCCTTTCACCCATGCTGACCACTCCCAATCACCTTCTTGTCCTTACTATGCTTCAAAATAGTTTCCAGGAGGACTTGCTCCATCACTTTCCCAGGGACTAAGGTGAGTCTGACACCTTGTAGTTCCCCCGATCCTCCTTCTTGCCCTTCTTGAAGATAGAAATGACAATTGTTTCCTTGGGAAAGAAGTAACCTCAGGAACCTTTCCCAGTTTCCGTGACCCTTCAATGATAATCAAGGATGGCCTTGCAATGACATCCACCAGTCCCCTAAATACTCATGGGTGCATCCCATCAGGTCACAAGGACTTGTGCATGTCCAATTTGTTTAAATGTTCCTTAACCTGATCCTCCTCCTTGGAGGGCAAGTCATCGTTCCTCCAGAATTTCCCTCTGATTGCAGAGGCCTGCAATTACTGAGGGTTGGTCTTATGAGGAAGGACTGAAGTAAAGAAGGTAATGAGCACCTTGGCCTTTTCCATGCCTTTTGTCAACAAGTCCTCTGTCCCAGCAGGGAGCAGCAGGCCCACATTCTGCAGCAAATCTGTATTTTCCTTAGTCTTTCTTTTGCTGCTGGTGTTCCTGTAGAAGCTTTTCTTGTTGTCCTTCATATTCCTCACCAGATTCAACTCCAAGTGGGCTTTGACTTTTCTAACCATTTTTCCACACGCTTGGACAGTATCTCTACATTGCTCCCAGGTCACCCACCCGTGCTTCCACTTCTAGTACACTTCCCTTTTAAATTAAGAATTTTATCAGGTAACTTTATCACCTGAAGATAGATTCCTGTCTTGATTCTGATACAACTCCATAAATGTATGTAAAAAGGACAATGCATTCTTACAATGCTGAAACCATCACTTGAAAGAAAGACTAATTTGTGATATATAACTTTAAACGTAAGAATGAGTATATATTACATCCTTCCTAAAAGTTCCATTCATTTTATTTGTTTATTCTTCTGAGCTCTTTTATTAAACTACTGTTTACTTACTCTTGAGTTGTTCAGAGCTGATAGAATAGCTAACAGAAATCTCAAAATTGCTCTTGGCATCTTCATAACAAAATGGATGGTTGCCAGCACAGTAATAGAGCATCGCATTTCTCTTCATAAATATGCTGCCATTGAAACTAATGAAAATATTGATACTAAGTACCCTCACTAATCTATATTATTATTTTAGGCAAGACACACTTCCTTAAATAATTTAAAAAAGAAAAAGTTCAGTATGAGGAGACTCATACTGACTTTTTAAATCAAGCTGATTAAAACCCTAACTGAAAGACGTGAAAAAATAGGTTTGAGACCTACGGAGGTATCCTGCACCCTTGGCTCTTCTCTGCCATTTCTGTCTTGATGTTTGCGAATGAGAGCTGAAGTGAGTATATTCTAGGGAAAAATAGTTAATAAACAAAATGAAGCAAGTAATGCATTAATCTATAAAGAGAGGAGTTGACCTCAATGCAGTCTCTAATGTTTCTTTAGGGGCATCTTGTAAGGTAAACATAGGAAGTGGCTGTACAGCTCCCTTTTATGCTTGGCACTCATTCTGCTATCTCTGCAAATATCAACATATATGTGTGTTTATGTATATATTTCTAATACTTAGCTTTCTTGCACATCTGTATCTATGCATCTACACAAATATCTTCCTAAATCTGGCTTGCCTGGATTACATATTTTCTTCTTCTTCAAAACAAAACCAATGGTAACACCACATAGAATGTGGTTTTCTACTCAGTAAAAATTACATTTTGCATAAGTAACGTTTCATGGACTAATTACATCATAACGTTAAAGGAAGCGAATACTTTAGTATCATTTCTTCCTCTACCTGATGTTGTTAGCTATTTTTGTAAGAGAGTTTCCTATTCTTATTCTAGTCCATCTAATTACTATTGTATCTAAGCCTAATACTATTTATTATAGTGTATAAAGAAGAAGGCCTGAGGGAAGGAACTGTTCTAAATGCCATGTATCTCAATCTAGGTCATAGTCAGAAGGAAGTTGTCTTGTCCTCTTAATAGAAACAAGGGAACACAAATGTACCAAAGAGGCAGACAAAGCACAGCTGAAAATTTTATGAAATCATATATGTGACGATAGAGGAGTGTACAATACCAAAAATAGAATATATGTAGGAAACAAGAGGATATATGTAATAGAAAAATAATTTTACATTTCACACATACTTTCCACCCATGGGGTTGCTCATAGAAAGATCCCTTAATGCTGTTGGTTACTATGGTGCCAAGGGCAGCCTAAGACCTTACTTAGGATAGAAGTGATGTACTGTCTAGTCCATTACTCAAGGCAGTGGGATACTATCAGATAAAAACATTAGTTCAAGAAACGTGTGATTGAAGACACCCTTTACAACTTAGAGGTGCCAAAGATTGATTCTTTTTAAGGGAGGAAAGACTGAGTGGATGTATTTCAGCTAATAATGAGCAGGCTTATTGATGCATTTTTATTTTAGTTTTTGGTACTTCCAGATTCTTTCACAAATATCATCATTATGGAAAAATTCATCACTTTGAAGCAGGCTTACCTAAGGCCAATATAATGAAGTGTGCTGGTTTTGGCTGGGGTAGAATTAACTTTCTTCATAGCAGCTAGTATGGGGCTGTGTTTTGGATTTGTGCTGGAAACAGTGTTGATAAAGCAGGGATGTTTTAGTTACTGCTGAGCAGTGCTTACACAGAGTCAAGGCCTCTTCTGCTTCTCACCACCAGCGAGTAGGCTGGGGGTGCACAAGAGGTTGGGAGGGGACACAGCCGGGACAGCTGACCCCAACTGACCAAAGGGATATTCCATACCATATGACGTCATGCTCAGCATATAAAGCTGGGGGAAGAAGAAGGAAGGGGGGGACATTTGGAGTAATGGCGTTTGTCTTCCCAAGTAACCGTTACGCGTGATGGAGCCCTGCTTTCCTGGAGATGGCTGAACACCTGCCTGCCGATGGGAAGTGGTGAATGAATTCCTTGTTTTGCTTTGCTTGCGTGTGCGGCTTTTGCTTTACCTATTAAACTGTCTTTATCTCAACCCACGAGCTTTCTCACTTTTACTCTTCCGATTCTCTCCCCCATCCCACCTGGGGGGAGTGAGCGAGCGGCTGTGTGGTGCTTAGTTGCCGGCTGGGATTAAACCACGACATGAAGCAATGTTTTACGATTGATAATATAATTTTCAAAGAGCAAAAGTGAAAAGCATCTATTCCAGTATATGAAACTTGATTTCATTTTCAGAACACTTGTGTGTGTCAGATAGGTCTCTGCAAACTGAGACAAAGAGTTTACAAAAAGAGAAAGATGGACAAACTTGTGCAAAGACCTATTCTAGAAAACTAAAAACCCCAAGGGCTTACCGATTTGAGCTAGAAATGGAAGGAAGTGGGAAGGAGAAGATGCACAGAACAATGCATATACAACTTAAGGACTGTGAGACTGCTTCAGGTTACTCTCTGTGTGTGTAAAATCTAAGCATTGGGGGATTACCCAGGAATTTTTGATGTCAAGTTCCACCAAGACTAGACACCTAATAAGGACTTAAGCACTTAGCTATGGAATAAGCAGGAGCTGTGAGGATCTGAGTTTTACACTAAATCACAGAATCATAGAATAGTTTGGGTTGGACGGGATCTTTAAAGGTCATCTAGTCCAACACACCTGCAATGAGCTGGGACATCTTCAACTAGATCAGGGTGCTCAGAGCCCTGTCCAAGCTGACCTTGAACGTTTCCAGGGATGGGGCATCTACCACCTCTCTGGGCAACCTGTGCCAGTATTTCACCACACTCATTGTAAAAAATTTCTTCCTTATATCTAGTGTAAATCTACCCTGTTTTAGTTTAAAACCATTACCCCTTGTCCTATCGCTACAGGCCCTCCTAAAAAGTCTGTCCCCATCTCTCTTATAAGCCCCCTTTAAGTCCTGAAAGGTCGCCATAAGGTCTCCCCGGAGCCTTCTCTTCTCCAGGCTGAACAACCCCAACTCTCTCAGCCTGTCCTCATAGGACAGGTGCTCCATCCCTCTGATCATCTTTGTGGGCCTCCTCTGGACCCGCTCCAACAGGTCCATGTCTTTCCTGTGCTGAGGGCTCCAGAGCTGGACACAGTACTCTAGGTGGGGTCTCAAAAATATATATTAAAAAATATAAATATAAATTTGTGTTTAGATGGAGTATATATGAGCAACATATCCACCTGAAAAAACGGCAAAGCAAGCTTCTTCCATTTTATAGAGGTGTTCTTAAAGAAGAATACATAGAGATTCTGAGGCTCCTGTCTTGTGTTGGTAAACAATTGGAGTAGACAGGTTAGCTAGACATAAGAATATATTTTTCAGTATATGAGATAATCTTACACTTGAAAATGAATTTTGTAGAGATTGTCACAGAGATATATTTAAGAAACACTTATTTTTCAGCACTTGGAAAACATTACTATAGTAAGCGGTGACAAATGGTGATCCCAGAGTACTAACAGATCCCAAAAGCATTGAAACAGAACACTTGGAAAGAAATGAAATATGAAATAAGGATTTTCAATATTATTTTTTCTGCAATATCTCACTGTATTTATTTCATCAGCACCTAGCATGACAAAACAAACAGGATTCAAGTGCTATGAAATATTTCTTCCTGTAAACTAGCCTAAGGCAGTTTCTCTGCCCGTGCTATCAATTGTGCTAATGATACAGTAACAGCTTTAGCATAATTCCCTTCACCCTGAGAAACACCA
This sequence comes from Gavia stellata, assembly GCF_030936135.1. Classification (NCBI taxonomy): domain Eukaryota; kingdom Metazoa; phylum Chordata; class Aves; order Gaviiformes; family Gaviidae; genus Gavia; species Gavia stellata. The sequence goes on along the minus strand of NC_082597.1, from coordinate 11,568,160 downwards.
ACAATCTTGTATAAACAGAAGAGAAAGGATCTCAGAGTTCTTCCTTAACCAGTTATAGACAAGAGACAAGACACTGCACACAATTGTCTTGTGTGTAGAATCACATCATTCTGTCATTGATAACAGCATCACTTAACAAGAACAGCAGCAGCACAGGCAGCATGCCTTGCCATAAAACAAGCCTTTCCATTGGGCAGTACACATCAAAAATCAAATTAAGGCTACTGATGATCTAAATTCAGTAAAATATACATCCATTTAAGTTAACTACTCTGATCCAGTAATGGGATTCTTCGACAGGTAGAACAGATGCTGGTTGAAGTAATCAAGTTATATTCACTGACCTTAGCTCTAATCACAAAAACAATTATCAGAGATTGTGGATTCTGCAGGACATAAACATAGTACGGTTCAATGATATTTTTACTGACTTTAACTAGATTATCTGTCTAGGCACCGAGTCACTATTTTTAAAACTAGACAGGTACAAAAATGTCCCTCGCAAATATTCAACTGATTCTTTACTCAACACATAGAAAACAATACAAAAATAAGATTTAGCTGTTCAGCTTTTCACAGTACGTCCTCTTCTGCTCCTCTGACTGTAAAAAATATTAGTTACATATTTCACTCTGTTTCTTCCCCCTCATACTAGCTTTATGTTAAAATTATTTCACAGTCTTTGAGTGACTTCTGATATACAGAAGCCCCATCTATGTAAGAAAGTAATCTGTAGTTATCTTTTATTGCTTGTAACTAATTCAGAATATTTTTAAGGCAAAACGTGGCATAGGACAGTTCTTTAGGAGACTTCAGTTACCTGGATAATACCTAGCGAGGCCAGTTGCACTACCGAAAACCTGCCATAATAAAGTGGGGTCTTCTTCTCTATTCCGCTTGAATACATCATCCAACGCTGCAGTCCAATTGAGTTCATTTAACACTATTGTTGCTGTCAAAGACAAAACATATTTGGTATTACAAAGTTACATCCTAACACAAGCAGCAATGACTACAAAAAGCAAACTGAACTATTGCAGAAATCAACAAATTAAATTTAAAGAAACACACTCCTCTTCTTTGGGAATTTTCTTTGAGTTCCTCATGCTTTCTTTTTCCTATTGCATTATTTGTATGCAATGACTACTGGCTTATTTACACAGTCATTATCTCCTACAAATATATTATACAATCAATCAAATATATTAGCATGTTCTGTGCCTTTTTCAACAAAAGATATGTGGGGAGACTTACTCTAAAAGTGATGAACACTGCTACACTAATAGTCAATTGACTATAGTCTGTAGTCAATGAAATTTTATTGTGGTACAAAATACCTTATGATATAAATTATGATAAACTATGCTTTTCACCTCATTTAATCAGCTCTAAATAACTCATTAATTTCCCCTGAAAAATCTTCATGTTAGGCAATAGCAGGTATTCAGTTAATTAGAAAGAGCACGGGCTTTTTGTTGGTTTGGTCACTAATTCTTACTTTTCTGTTGCCTAATGGCATTGCAAGTAATGTTTCTAAAATTGAAACACCTAGATTAGCAAGCCAAGACTAGAAAGGGAACTAGAGGGGAAAAACCCCACCATTTCAAAACAGCTAAAGATGTGGGTATAAATCCTATGAAAGCCAACACTGTCATACAGTTCCTGCTTATGCTACGGTATTGCACACAGGAAAGAAAATTCAACTTCTCTTGCAAATGAGCAAGTCAAGCTGAAATAAAAGCAGTTCACATTTAAGGCACATGAGTGGCATCACAGTACAAAATTTGGTATGTAGGTCTACATTCTAGCCCTCTGCTACTGTGAAAAAAAGAAACAGTAAAAATAAGGACAGGTTGAAAGTTAACATTTGACAACCCATTTCCAAAGTGAGGTTGTTAACAGGTACTAGAGAAATGAGATCACAACATTAAATTTTATAGGCTTGTTTTTAAAGGTTAAGGAGAAAATTGCTACACCATGTGTTTTGCAGAAAGGTTTATCTGTTTTTTTCAAAGTTGTTTTAAGATAATATTACTCTCTCAAGATACAGCTTTTTATAGAAATAGCAAATTAAATTTCCAACTCTTGAGATTCCCTGTAAAAAATAAGCTTGTACTATATACCTGTCTCTTTATCAAGTAGATAGTTATAAATACATATATGTTTACTTAAGAAAGAGGAATAATTCCCTGAGGCACCATGAGAAGTTTATTACAATTTTTAAATGGTTACTGTTCAGTGATTATTTTTAGATCCAGTTTGATCTACTGTGTAATTAAGCATTATGTACAGACTTTCTAAACTTGACTTTGTTTCAGATCTTACTTCCAGAAGTAATTAGAAGCTCTGTCCTTTACTTACTCAGACAAGAATTTCCTTTTGTGCTTGAATTTTTATTTTTTCATGTTACCGTTTCCTCATCTGATATACTGAGTACTTGCCCAGTGGAAGCCTATGCCAATGGTTCCTGGTGGCATTTAGGGCACTGGAGCTTAGGGCACTTACTTAACGCACATGGGAGAAAATAGCTCTTTCCTCTTTGCCAGCTGACAAAGCATTTAGGTTTCAGGGTCCTGTATGAATTCCCAAACCCCATAACAATATAAACCAATGCACTTCTTTGGCCTTGTGACCTGACTTAAAATTGCTGCAGCCTCTACTCCCAAATCTGTCAGTGACTTTACCACCCTGGTCAGACCACTGACATCCCTATTCAGCAAAACACTTAATCAGGAAAAAAATATTAAGTTAATCAAGCTTATAAATGCTTTTCTAAATCATTGTCTATGCAACCCATGAAAAAAAATTCTTCACATATGAAATGTGGTACAATATATCTAAAGAAAAGATTTCCTTCGGACAGTAAGCTTACTAACAAATAAATTAGATTCAGTAAAAACACATTAAACATATTACTACATTTACAAATACTGTTGCAAATAGTGTCTGTGTAATATCATCCAAAAATGTATTGCAGGGTTATATTCGTACACATATTCATACACATTCATACATATATAAATATCTATTAAAAATACATGCACAAAAAAGAAAGGAGAAACTAAGGAGACAATCCACAAATAGTAAAATACGTACCGAATGGACATATTGGAATAATAATTTCAACATTTTATTAGACTTGTTGAGATTAGGCTATAAAATAAGAAATATAGCTTACTAGATCTTATTTGTAACATTTGTGGAGAAGTGATGCTTCATAGTCAGTCAAGAGTTTTATGATCTTTTTTACATCCCACTTTCCCCTTCCTCCTCCTCCTCTACAATTTTCTCCCAGAGACAAACACAACACCATAAAAAAATCCAAGAACTTGCACCAGGGGAAAAAAAACCCAAAACAACACATGAAGTTGGAATTAAAAAAAAAAAAAAAAAGTGGCATTCAAGATAAGCAACAAGAACAGAGCTTTCAAACAGAAGTAAAATGAAATAAAACTTGGAAAAGGCGACTAACAGTATATAATATATCTGTTCTCAGGTACTGAAAAACGTATTTTCCTGCACTACCAAAATTCATAGTTAAGTACCCAGATCTCATTTCAGAAATAAATTTTAACAGCACACATGTAATTTCAACAAATATCACTTTCCTCTTAATTCACTTTCTCATTATGACATCAAGAACTTGTGCTTGGAACAGACACATAGAGTTTATTTGGTGGGACTGATATGTAAATAGCTGATTGTACAATCAGTGAAACAATTACTCCTGGAGCAGTTTGCTATTTGTAATTCAAACTTGCTCCCTTCATTCAGGGTTTTTTGCTTGTTTGTTTGTTTTCATTCGATGTACATGTATACTTGCATAGAAAGAACCCACATTTGTGTTAACTAATCCAGTAATCAGTAAATAAGGAAAAGGGTGCTGGGAATTTTAGCTTTAATAATTTTTTTCTTCAAGTAGTTTTTCACAACCTATATTACTCTTTAATTTCTGCTTAGGAATACACTCTGGACTTCAAAAGGCAAGCTGGAAATCAAGTCCCCTCCTTTTTTTTTGAATGCAATACCTCTGGTAATAGGCAATTTCAAACCAGTATCTCCAGATTCTGGTTTAAAGCCTACAGAAACTTGCCAACTGAAGAAAAGCAAGCAAAACCATTCATAAACAGCAACAAAACTATTCTTCCAACGGTTCCTACTAAAATACCATGATTCTCAATTTGCACATAAAAATCAATGCAGTTCTATTTTCACTAGCTCATAGTAGAGACCATGGCACCTGTCAGAATACCCTAATTTGAGAGACATGGATTTATATTGACTTCAGGCATATAGTGAGAATTTAATTTATTCTTCTGTTATGAAAAAAATGCATTTTAGTAAAATAAAATGTTTAGAGGTGTTATAGCCACACCTACTGAGATGCTGTATGTCCTAGAAACACTTGCCTTTCTTTTTGAGCTAACTTCCCTACAGGAAAGAGCTTTTGACTGATAATTGGCAGAAAATCTAGTTGGAGACAAGTCTCCAATAACTTTATTTCCAATTCTGCTAAGTCTTTGAAGATTACTACTTCAAAGTACTTCAACTGTTACCTTTCACTTGATATGGGCAAGATGAAAAATAAAATTTATCATCACACAATAGGAAACATCATTCTTTCTGGCTAATTCCACTGCACTCCATCAATCTTTTCCTTTTTTCCTTCTTCTTTATGACATGAGGTTTGGGGCCTTGACAAGGAATGGATTCAATTTTCCTCTGCAAATGCAATCAATAAAGAATAGAGAGCACTACCATGCTCTCTTTAAAAGAACTGGAATACACTCTGATGATTTATTCAATGTATAGGCCCTGGCCTGCATACAAGGCAGAGTACAACTTTATTTGAAACGCCTGAGAGCTATTTGCTGTATCTGAAAATATGTCAGCTGCTGGTCCCTGACGCGGCAGCTACATACACACTGGGTAGAGCAGAAGGGAGTTTCTCAGCAGTTCATTAATCTTCTTTTAGCATGTGGAATGTATTGTACTTCCATATCCTCTTTAATGAAGTTGACTCATTGATTTCTTTAAAGATAACACTGACTAGTTATTGTTATGAATGAAATATAAATTTGCAATCAAATATTATGGTATTTAAAAGTGGGCACAGAGGAACAATACATTTGCAAGTGCATATTTTTGTATATATGCATGCAGACACAGGAACTTCCACCTGCAGCCTTGCTAATAAGATATTATCGAAACTCTACTGAAGGCATAAACTATTCTTTATGACTTATGTGTTTCACTAATTTTTTCAAGATTACATTCCTTCCAGCTTATGTGAAATTATATAGACTGTTACACACTCTCAACTGTCATTGGAAAGTTGTACACCTGTCTCATTTACATTGGACTAAGAAGGAATGGTCTTTTTATTTTAAGGTATTTTTAATTAATTAGATTTTTGCACTGGTTTATATACATGTGTGTGTGCATATATATACACACACACATACATACATATTTTCTACATAATTCCAAAATAAAGTAATTTGAAGTACTGTTCTGGTAGTAACTTGAACTTCAACCCTTCAAATTTAGATGCATGTTTTAAGCCATCTACTTCTCTGATGCAAAGTTCAGCATGAGCAAAAGGCCAGAGCAAAGGAAAAATTATAGTGGCTCCAAACTGAACACTGTCTCCAAGGTAACTGGTCCTCAGAGTGTAGTGTAGAAATCTGAATTTAGTTACTTAGGCTTTCCACAGAAAACTACAGGAAAGTGTCCAACACAAAACAGTCATCCAGAAAAACTTCACAGCTGATTAGAAACCAGTTAGAAGAGAATAATAGAAAAATTCCGAGAACTGGGGGAACTGGGGAGTATTTTATCCAACCTCTCTATAGAGGTTAAGCAAATAAAACAGAGCTCCAAAGGATGCATTTCCATCCACTTACACAGATAAGCAAAGCACACTGTTAGATACAGGAGCAGATCATAGGAGTGTGTATCTACAAAGTGCATGCTTTAACTGTAGTTTGCACACGTACTCCAGAATACCAAATTTATCAGATTAGTTACAAACACTGTAATAACTTGTATTTAGTTTTGAAAGCATCCCCCAGCTAATTTGAAAGTGTCCTGTTGTGTGTAGGTTTACTGTATTAGGAATTAATTACATACTTTGAAAGATAAAGAATTAAAAATGGTAAAAATATTACAAACTGAATAAATTTTGTTCATTTTTATCAAAACAAGGATTTATGAATGCAAAGGAAATGTATTCTTTTCATTCAAAGCACAGGAGGGAAAAAAAACCAGTCTTAAAATTTAACATACAATAGCTATTATATAGTGGCATTTCCAACTGGATAGGTCATTATTTTAAGTAATGCTCTGCTGGGTCTTGTATTATAAATGAGTTACAAAATCTTGCTTTGAAAGCAGCATTTGTATTTCCTATCGTATCTAATTTTAAAATTATTGGATAATCAGAACTGTCCGGGTAATATGCATTCAACGGTGCGTAAAAAGTAAAGTATTAAAGTACCATTTTTAGCATATGGAACAATAACAAAATCAAATAATTTCAACATCTAAGACTGATGAAAGAAAATTTTATAGAGTAGATATTTTACACTCCTAATTAAAAGTATAAATGATAAAATGTCATGTACTTTTTTCTTTAAATGAACAACTTCTCTACTCACCATTAGATATCTGACATTATGTCCCAGACACTTCTATAAATAATTTCCTGAAGAAGACACTGAAGTCTAGCATACTGTTGTGTCTGTGTCAAATCAAGTAAATTAATTGGCAATACCATACGCTGTCTGCTGACTGGCTTAGCTGCCACATGCTGATAGCTAGAGAAGCACAGTAAAAGCTCATTAAAACAAGAAACGCCCAGGAGAAGGAAATGAGGATAAAAATGTCAAGAAGAGAAGATGGAATTAAGTTTCTATTATAGCTCAACAAAAAAGAGTTAATACAATGCAGAGTCATAGACTGTTTAGTACACACTCATAATTTTTCAATGAGTTATTTATCTCTATAAAACACAGAAGACACCCATATAATATACTGCAACCTATTGCCAATAACAGTGTTTGTGCATCTTACAAGTTGGGAAGGATGAACGTTGCTTTTTGCCTTGCTTGCTCGAATATGAAAATATACCAGCATGTATTTTAGAATGCAAAAATACCTGATGTAAACAACCATAAAGTACTCTAGGTTGTTTTTTTTTTTTTCCTGGGAAAATGGCAAGAAGACAAAATATATGAAAGATACTGCTGATTAGAGTGGTTCTGGAGGACTTTCAGATTTTGTAGAGCTATGTACAGTGTAAGAACCTAAGTAAAATGAAAAACAGAATAAACTTATTAAACTAATTATAGCACTTCCTGATTTTTTACCATTTATTTTCAGTTTTTACAGATGACTTCAAAGTAGCCTTTCTAATTGGAAATAATTATTTCTTTAAAAAAACAGATGAAGTATTATTTTTAAATTATTATGTTGTACTTCTATGGAAATATCAGGGATTAAATATCCACAAAACAGCCATTTAGAAAGTAAAGATGACTATATTACACATTTTAACTCTGGTCTTCCTTCACTTTGCTCTAATTTTTTGTTAGCGTTTCAAAGGATATCATAGTGATGCTCAAATTAAACTAGCTATAGAGATATGCTTGATCTTTAATGAAGACTTCTCTCTAAAAGGAAATTTAATTAGGTGTTAACAAAAACAAACAAAACCAATCAAAAGACTGTCTGGAAATGTTGTTTTGGAATAATTTATTGAACTTCATCTTCAGTCTGCCGAGGTACCACCACTTCAATAACTTTCCAGTCACTAGAGCACCTTATAGGATCAGTAAATCCTAAGCAGAAGCTGGGTTAAGTGAGAAGGAAAAGAGTAGAATCAGGCCACTCATGCAAAAATGTTCTCTCTCCTAGCTCATGCTTTCTGCAATTTTTAAACTATTTTGCCAATTCCTATTATAATTTATATTACTTGTAGTCTGAAAACTCAATTCAGAAATGGATGCTATCACATGTTAGTTTTATGTAGATCACCTACGAAAAAGTTCTTACAAATTTTCTTACATATTGGCCATCAACAGCAATTCCTTCTATCCTCTCCCTAACCATGGTAAATTGGAAAGCACAGGTACCTCCAGCAAAAATAGAGATACATTAATACAATAATACAAAGATCGCTTGACTCATTGTCTGGGATACTGTGTGTTTGTTTTGTCCATTATGCCAGAGACGAACTGCGGGTGGAAAAAGTGCTGTAAATGGCCACTAAGGTACCTGGTGAAGAGCAGAAAACCTGTCTTCTGAAAGGAGACAAAGAGTTTGAGTAATATAACCTAGAAAAATGAGGCAGAGTTAGAAAGCAAGCACAACCCTTTTCAGGGTACGTAGGCATAAGGATGGCACTGGCACAATAAGAAATGGATATAAACTACTTAAGAATAAATTACATCAGGTAATTAGGAGGTCTTTTTTAGAGCAGAAGGTCTTAGAAAGGCCTTCTGATAGGAGACCCGAGCAAGGAGCCCAGGTCTTTTAAGACGGAGCTTGATCAGTTTGTTAAAGTAACACAGACTAGATAGATCAAGAATTGGATTTGTCAACCAAAAAGCTGTTTCCTGCCTATTCTGATATATCACCCTTCATTACAAATAAAGAAAAGGCCCTTTTAGAATCCGAAATTTAATAACCACAAAGAAGGCATTTTTATAGAGAGTTAGTGCAGCAAAAGAATTGGAAGTAAAACTGCTTTTCTTATTAATTTTTGATTAATTATTATTAAATGTTTGCAAATAAACTATAGATAATTTTTTACAACATTAACATATATCTATATATAGTCCATACATATGTATGTTTGATAGATATTATCTATGGAGAACATATATATATATATATATCATAGACAGTATTTTTTTCTGAGGTTTAGGGCATTTTAATAAATATTAAAATAATACGGTGGATTTGGTTAATGGATTCTAATCTAATCCCCATATAAATGAAATATTAATGAATAGCAGGCTGGTTTAATCTATCTAACTGTATCTCTGGCAACAGAAATCCAAGACACACCGAGTGTGAGGGAAATACAGTGCACAAGCAGGAAACATGAGAAAAATGATGATGAGCCAAGGGTTGTTTCATCACCTGAGCTGGTACAGTCATGACAGCTCCTGCTCCTTGTCAGTATTCTAACCATCTCATGGACGAGTCTTGTGGACTAAAAATAATGAAATTTCCACAACCTTTCCTTTTGTTGTTTTTGTTGGTGGTGGTTTTGGCCAAAGGTTGCATCAAAGAGGAAGAGGACAGATACTTTTTAAAATTCAGCTACCCAAGGAAGAAGTCCCCTTTCTCCAACAGATGAAACATCTGTCCCACATGCAACTGCATTATGCCTTCTCAAAAGCAGAACATAAAAATAAAATAGAAATGGTCATTCTATAGCCTGGCATCATCATAGGTGTTGTACCTCAACTGTTAATTACGCTTGGTTTGGTGTTGTTTTCCGGGTTATATAGAGGGAATATGAATAAAACTCTTAAAGGTGAAGGGGCTATAGGGTACTAGAAAGGTGGAAGTTCAAAGCCTGCTGCCTGTCCAAACAGAGGTTCTCCTTCTCTCTCTGAAGACATTGCTGTTTCTTGCTATAAACAAAGATGTTTCCTGTATCTTTACAAGAAGAAAAAAATATTATTTTTATTTAATCTATAGCATCAAATCTACGAGGAATCAAACACAGACTCCCAGTCCTGTGTTTGCGAGATGCCAAGCTGAATTCCACTCTTGGGGTGAACCCTGGTCTCCCTGAAGTTAGTGACAAAACTCCTTTACTGCACAGGGAACTGACTTCATCCTTCATCTTCAGAACACTTTAACCTTGCAGTGTTCAGCTGCTCTCTCTGTACAAAGTATTTTGTCAGTCTAATGCAACAAGCAGATCACAGAATTAGGAGCCAGGACTTATCACTTCAGATTTTTTAAAGCAAATGAAAAAGAAAACCCTTACAAATCACTTCATAAGACTCAGAATGCCTTTGAAATAATAAAAGATTCAAAAGGATCTTTGGGAACACAGTAAAATTAAGCTTCTTTGCATGTTTTTTTATCTACTTCCATGCCATGAGTACTCTCCTAGGATTCATCTGAACTTTCTGTATTCACTGCTTTATTCACCCGATAGAGCAGCTCTTTGAGTGTTCTACAAACAATGTCCAAACAGAAACACATTTTTACAATCATGTGCTTGCTGAAGGTCTCCTTGTTTTTAATTTACTTTGTGATTACATAAAACCACAGGAAGAGGCAGTAAAGTTGCAGAAAACAACTGGAATGGATGAGCAAAGAAATCTTACCGCCTTATATATACCTACCCTATGGTTTAAGAAGAAATCTTATCACCTTATGTATACCTATCCTAATGGTTTAAAGTGCACTAAATTTTAGCTACTTTAGCTTCCCATAAGGGCCATAATCCTTCCTGAAATTAGTAAGTACTGCATAAAGACAACTTTTAAAATCAGAGAAGCTGCTGAGTTAGAGGTCTCTAAGTGCTTCTATAAATAGGAAGAGACCAATGTATTAAGGGAATACAGACAGATATGGAACAACTGCTATGGAGTTAAAAAACGCATCTGGAACCAAACCAATTAAGAGTACATTATAGAGACCTCTGAAGTCATACAGTATTTTAAACATCTACTTTCAACTAAAGTCAGGGAGTGAGGATACAGAGTTCTAAATTCCCTAGGATAAGGAGGAATATATAAAAATATGAATCTGGATTTAAAATAAGGCTTTAAGAAAGAGTCATATCACCTAGTGAAATACAACAAACTTCAGCCTCAGTCTTACAGGCATTTCTACACATATTTAACCTTCATATTTGATAAATGAAGGAAGCAAAACTGAATGCCAGGAGCTTAGCACCGGCTAAATCCCATCATGCCCCGACAATCTGCATCAATTTAGGATGTACTCCAGGGAAATAAGGGTCCAAATCTGCTAACAACCCATCTCAGCAATTGTTTCAAAAAAGGAAAAGGAAAGACCTAGCAGGTTTTTTTTCCGTATTACTTTAAAAAAAAATGACTGTATGAAGCCACAGAAGACTTATCCTAGGTGAGAAACTCATGACTTTTTGTTTTTCTAACAGCATACTGGTTTCAGTGGCTTCACCTGTATCAGCCAGCAGTGCAGTGCAATGGAAGCAGGTCTGTATATTGAAACAGTTGGTGCTAGAGATGTGACATTCATATTATACGGGATTGGGAGATCTTATTTTCTGCTACATCTAATGTGTGCTGTAGCCTGAACGCCTGTTAACAGTTGATGTGGGCCAGGTGCACTGTGAGAGTGCACCTTCTGGTTTAGGTCATCAGAAGGGAATCCAGCTGAGATGGCTCAGCAATGTCAAGTGCAGTAACTTGGGCCAAACACATGTTTTCTTCCAAAGGGCACTTCTGTTCTGAACTAAAATACTAACATAGACAGATCCAGCTCTTATGAAACAATAACGAAGGGTCAAATAAATCAGATAGCTGAGAGTGAGAATAACTTGCCTTTCAGTGATAAAGAAGTTCACAGTCAACAGGCAATACTGAGCTCCATACTCGAGTATCATTCTGTCTCGAGTACAATGTCACCTCGCAGTTTTCATCATCCTAGTCATCTTTAGCAGCAAATGTGTTTGGATTCAGCTATAGCTATGTCATTTACTGTAACTGAAAGGAGAGGACACTCAATTTCAGCTAACGAGATGGGCCTCAGCATGATAAAACCAAACAAAATACATATTTTTATATACATACCAACAAAGAGTACCTATGTAACAATACAGTTTCTCATCTAAAAAGCAATTTCTTTCTTGGTACAAATATTCTGTAGACTAATGGCCAGATTCCCATCTGTTGCAAGTGGACATATTTTCATAAAGCCACTGATAATGGTATTCCAGTGTATACCAACTGAAAATCTGACCATGACTTTATAAATATTTGTTTCACCATTACAACATGTGACCCAAAAGCAAAGTTAAGAAATTTTGGCACTTTTAGGATCCAACAACACTCTACAAGAGTTGTATTTTACTTTAGTCAGTTCTTCTAAGTGCTTTATGCATAGAACAATGGTTCATAAAATGAGCCATCACCAGTAGTCAAGAAACCAGAGCTGGGACCCCGGCTTATGTAAACTGATGTAACAACATTGAAGGTGTTAGTGCTAAGTCAATTTGATGTACATGCTTTTAACTTTGATTATACTGACTTTCAGGAAAATCTTTGGCATATCATAATCTTACTAAGCATCTTCCTTAGCTATAGAACAGGAACAACTTCTTTATTCTTGATGTCATTGTCAGATCTCAGTAACAGACTTTAACTCTTTAATGTTTTGAAGGTCTTTTGAGTGATTTCTTGACATAATCTGGCACTTTGGCACAAAAGCAGCTTTATGATGTACGTAGTTTCTGTATTGTTTATGAGTCAACATCTGGCTAGCATTTTACAGTTGTAAACTTATTCCAGAAGAGTCATATGTAAACAAATTACTTCATGAATTTTTTTCAAAGCATCAATCCAACAATTGGAACATAGACTGATGCTTGCAGAGCTGTCAAAGAAAAATCACTTTTCCATGTCAATATATGTAGTATTTTTTTATTTCAGATCTTCAGGCTTCCGATCACTGGAATGCTTTTAAAAAGATTTTTTGTAGAGACAAGAAATAAAAAATATTAAGCTTCAAAGAATTCTTCTTGTTTTAGGTAAGATATACCTATTTTTGCAGAAACCAGAAAAAAATTTATTCCTTCAGTATCTACAAGACAGAACCAAAAAACTGGCAAGGTACAAATGTTATGGACAACAGACTCCTACAAGTTTACTTCAAGGACAACATTTAAAGACACATTGTAGGACTAACCAAAGAGATTTTTTTTTCTCACAAAATGAGATTTCAGGTGTATGACCCAATGAGTAATCATCGGGTATCTCTCCCCTGCTCCCCTTGTTGACAGCTTATGCCATAGCAAAGCACAAAATAGTGTCAAAGGCATCCGGTTCACACTTCATGACAGCATACAACAGACCGAAAAAGCAGACAAACTATCCATCATCTGCTCAGAAGACTATAACCCCTAAGGCAAGGGAATGGAAAAGAGAATTGCTGTAGCTATGTAATTTGTCATGATTAATTAGTTATTTATTGATGTATTATGATTTCATTTTGCTAAATACAATCTAATCACATAAGCAGGAACCTTTCATGCCTTGAAAATTTTAAAATGAGAATTAAGACCTGACGTATTAAGACAAACACGAGCAGGGGATTGAGAGAAGAACTGTAGCAGAGGCAGAACAAGAACAGAGTCTATTGCAGAGCTCTGCCATACTCTTCAATTACCTACTGTCCTCCTGGTTTCTGCAAAATAAAAACAACCGTGTAATGTCCCTCTGCCTCTGACCTCCCGTTCCCCGTGACAGAGAAGTCTGATCAAATTAAGGAATAATTTGAAAGTGGAAGGAAATTTTATTGACTAGAAATGGAAGAACTGAAGGAGAAGTGGTGGAAGAACCGACCTGTTGCAGAAATGGAGAGACATTCATGACAAATTAACTGAAAAGGTGTGTTCTGTGCAGGCGTGTAGTCAGATACCCAAAACCAAAAACCAAACACTCCTTGAGGGAGATCAATAATTGGAAGCATTGAATGAGACATTTCAAGACAGTAAGGGAAGAATAATGCTTGTGAGACAGGCAGAAAGTATTTAATGAAATTAGCTCAAAAATTAGTACTGATTATTCTGAAGGGAAGCAAGAAATAAAACATTAACCCCATATGACCAACCGCAACAAAGCTACTTGCAGAGATGCACAAAGAAAGATCTTTGATGAATTATATATTTTGTGCCATTTTCCATCATCAACCATCAACAAACAGATACAAAACTTATAAAAAAGGCATATATACATCATTTGTATTTACATAGTTTTAAAATATTCAATGTCTTCTGGATTAAAAAGAAGTAAACATAGAGTCAGATTTAAAAAAAAAAACCAAAAAAAAACCAGAAAAACCCACTCCAAAATGGCATTCAAATTTCACTATTCCATATGGATCTACTGCTTGAGAAAAAAGGAAAATCAGCAGTTATCCATTTAGAGATGTATATCCAAGCTTGCAGCAGACTGTCAGAACTATACATTGGTTGGATCACTATATAATGGCTTTACTCTTGCATAACACAAAGCACCATTCCCAAACAACTTACTAGTTTATATACAGACAAGAAGACTTTATATAAAAACAAATAATACAAACTCATTTTTAATATTTAATCTATGTTCAGAAAGACTGAATATAATTTCTTCTGTATTTTCTACATTTTATTCTTGTTCCAGCTCACTTCTGTAAGACAAAACTATCAATCATTTACCTATTTTTATGTCATTTTCACATACACCAAGTGATGTTAAGGATTAAAACACAAGTAATACCCACATAACTAACATCAGCATCACATTCCTGAGCTAAAAATTAGGCAAAAAGTAAAGATGCAACTATTATACATAAACAAAACATGTATTACTGATACTTTTCTTAAAAATTACTGATTTTTCATTCAGGATTGAACTCTCAGAGGTAGTCCTGTACTCCAGTGAGTAAAGATTAATTTTAGAAAGAACAGATTTATAGTTCAGTTCTTGAATGTGTGGAGATACCCGATGATTACTCACTAAGTCATACACCTGAAATCTCATTTTCTGTAACAATGACATCTTATGTGTGTAAAATATATTTCAGTAATTTAAAAAAATGCTTGCATTTTAAAAACTATACCCAGAGAAAAGCTGTTGATCTTCAAAACAAAACTGATCTGTGTTCCAGTATCAATTTAGCATTCACACAGCTGGCAAAAAAATACAACGTGAACAAATACTAAACACCTCGATTCCTCACAATAATTATATAGATTATATACATAATTATGTAAATATACAGTTATATACATGTGTGTATATATACACACATATATATACACAAAAGCCGTGAGTAATCAGTTCAATCTATGGTTAAGACAAAAAATACATTTCTCACAATGGAGTTACTTAATTTTCCCTCAGGTTGCATATCACTTCAGTCCTACTCTAGTCTTCCACTAGCCATTCCAGCAATTTATATTTTGCTCATGATCTTGCTTCATCTGCCTAGAGCTGTCAGCATTTGTATCCAGCAAGATGCTGTTAGGTTAAAAAAATTAAATAAAATAAAAAAACCCCAACTGGAATATTTGTTTGTTTTCTCTGTGAAAAAGCAAAAACTAGCAGGGCTTACCATTACATGTTTTAGAATTCCTTGGGTCTGAAATCAGGACATAATTCACCATTTCGTCGAGTGACTGTATTCACTGATTTAATTAGCATTACATTACCCTAAATATTACAAATAATACTTGTAGATCAGTGGGATCTCCAAGTAAAAACTGAATCAGCAGATGTATCAGCAATGTATGCATAAGCATACAAATTTACTGATGGCAGTAGTCTCACTGATATTAGTGCCTATTTGTGTGGTAAATTGAGATGTTTTTTCCCTCCAATGTGAAGAGCAAAACTGAATACCAACACTGTCAGCCACTATATCAGCACATATTCCATTGTCATATTTTTAATTATTATTTTTTAGGTCTGCAGGGTATATCTGAAAGACAAAAACAGAACAAAGTTCTAATGCAGGACCTCTGGCTGCCTCTTCTTTAGTCCACTATGTCATGACAATGGTCATCTGTCTCATCGTTCAATTCAGTGACTTCAAGATGACATCAAGCACTGAAATTAAACACTCAAGTAATACTTCTGTCTTTGGAAAGTTTAACTACCAGAATGCATGAAAAATGCTAATGGACCATTCACGAAAGATCATAAATCAAACAACTTATCTGAGCAGGTAGCAAAGAAATCTCAGCGCTATTACAATTCTAATCTTAAGAGAGAAAAGGTGAATTTAGCTCTGTGACAATCAGTCCCTCATAGAAAGTTACATAGTGCTTATTGCATTACTCTTTTTTTTTTCCTTTCCCATATCTCTATCTGCACATATTGATGATATTTGAAGTATTTTTCAGTAGTCAATACTAGTGTTAAGAAGCCAAACCAAACTTCAGAAAATTGAGCTTGAAACATCAGTAGTAAATAAATTACATATCAGTGCCATAAAGCAAAACTGATACATATTTCCTGAAAAAAAGCTGTGTCATTACAGCTATTGCTCCAAAAACCCCAAACAACAACCCCTCTCCACACACACAGAGTCATGATGTTTCTGCTAATAGGAGATTTCTAGACCATTCTTACAAAAACCTCAAGGGGAGGGAGGAAGCAAGATAAACGTTCCTTTTAGTCAATATTGTCTTGTGACTCTAATAATGTGGAACATCTTCATTTTCTTCAACTCTATGGAAACACAAGGCCTAGAAAGCTCTCTCGCGCGTTTCTTACTCTCTCTTCAGTACTAGCAAACAGTGTATTCTTGCAAGACAAGGGACTGAATTATTTATAAACAAAACAACTGAAAGAACTGTCTAGGAGAGATTTTAACTATAAAGCTGTGCCTCCATCCTTGGAGACACTCAGAAGCCATCTGGACATGGCTCTGAGCAATCTGCTCTAGTTGACTCTGCTTTGAGAATGAGGTTGGACTAGATGGTCTCCACAGGTCCCTTCCAGTGTCATCCATACTGTGATTCTGCAATACCATCATTACACACAAGTACGGAAGACCTCATTGTTGTGAAGGCTCTGCCACAGCTGGTAAGTTAGAGCTGTGTACTAAACATTTAGGTAGAAACAAGAAGAGCGGGCACTGAATATACCCACATTTGATGGTATGTTGTGTTGGTTTATTAGTGCCCATCAGCTTGGAATTCTCAACTTGGAATTGTTGGACTTTATTAGTAGGAGGGAGAACAAAGACATTTATCTCCCTCTCTGATTCTGTAGGCCAGTCATATCTGCCATTACTCAGGTGGAAGAAGAGGAAGAAAACAAGCTCATCCGAAAGCCATATATATACCACTACATGCAAAAAAGAACAAGGGAGGAAAATGATTGCAGAAAAACTGCTACAAATGGAAAATGGAATCTACCACCCACAGACACAGAGACCCGACTTTGAGTTTAGTCAAGAACTTCTTGAACCCGGTGGCTGGAACTTTCTGCAGTAATCACACAAAAAAGAAAGTACAAGCCACTGAAAAGGGACGATGTAGAGGATATGAATTTGGATCTACTCCTTCCAAAGATGTGGACAATATTCTTTAAAAGTGTGTACCAAAGTACTTCCTTTGCTTCCCTAGCACCTTCCTGTGATTTGCAATAATTTGCAAAAGCTATTAGGGAAAGAAAAAGAAAAAAGAACTAAACATTTTTGCCACGGGATGACCAAATAAAGGCATATCTCAATGAGTAACTGAAAATAAAAGCATAATAATAAAAGAAGCAAGTATACTAGAGTAACATTATTCTTTATATACATTATCACATGCCCTGATCTCTCTGATGCAATGATCTGTATTTTCCTATTGTACATATTTTCATATTGATCTTATTCTTGCAAGAACCCTCTATTTTTTCTTTCACTTTGCATTGCATTTGTTTTTATATCGATCGCATGCAAGTGGCGATCTTTCACTTACTTGTCAGATTCTATTCCTCCCTATTTTATATTCATCTTATTCAAGCAAAGAGCTTTCACTTCTCTTGTCAGTTTCTATTGAATTTTTTTGTATTGATCTTTTCAAAGTAACGGCTTTCCACTTCCTTATCATTTTCATATGTATCATGTTAATTTTTATATTGAAGTCATCATTTTGATGCTCCATTGCCTTTCGTCACATTATAGCATTTCTACCTATAAAAGCATTTTAAAGACTCGATTTCAATATTATTGTTAACTGCTTAGAAGGACAATCCTAAAACCCAGTGATGACTTTGGTCAGTGTCTTTTACAGTTCTAAATTCATGGCACTCTTGGATGGTATCTTTCCATCCATACACCAAATATTGTCCACTCTTCAAATTACCCCACTGATTTTGATGAGAGTAAAAATAAACTAAAACTTCAAAGCTGCACATCTGTTTTTTGGTACAAGTAGGCCAATTGACTTTTTTCACTTATTTATGAAGCCTGTGAAAATCTTTAGAAAAGCAAGACTTTCCACCATGGTCAAGAATTATTTTTCCAAAAAGAACTAAGGAACTGATACTTCTTGTCCATGATTTCATCTCCACACAACTTCACCTCCATTAAGCTCAGTGAAACACTCTCCTCTTGTGGAATGAAAACGCTGATTACTATTAGCTAACAGAACTGGCCCTTAAAACAGTATATTTGCCCACACACATTATCTCCACTCCACTTCAGGGTAAACCAGACAAAAATGTGTCCTGAGTAGAGGTGCAAAGAGCTCAAAACTTTCAATCTGCAAGCACCATGGTGGCTGTAAGAAAGATGGAGCAGGTGCCATCCTCTCCAGGCTATGACTAATTATTCACATCTCTTAAGTAATATTCAGAATAGCAGACCATAAACATAAAATTAGGTGAAGTGAATTAAAAGAAAGGAAATACTTTGATAAAATTGGAATACTACAGGAACAAGCAGACAACTCTTTCTGGTTGTGTGAAATCTCACAACAGCAGAGCATGAGGGAGCAATTCATTTTCAAGAACAGGACATATTTCAGAGTCTGTCCTGCAAGGCAAACATTTCTTGCTGATGGTCAAAAATGCCTTCCTTTAACCAGAAGTTATCTATAAAAGTAAAATCAGTCCCACAATTAATCTTAGCAATTATTGTAATCAATATTTCCCTTAGCGAGTGTATTCAAAAACCATAGGAAGTAGTTATTCACAGTGAAACAGTTTCAATAATGGCTTACTGGGTTGCATTAGGAACTTATTTACCAGAAAAAATGCCACAGAGAGAGCTACTCTGACTTAAGAGTCACAAAAAATCTTTTTTTTTCATGGTGAAGCCACAGCAGCTGTGTGGCTAACTTTAAAAGGATTCTTTATCAAGCCAGTCATCATGGTTGGTGATGTATACACAGACGTATTTCCAAGTATTTTTATTCCATACTTAGATGCTATGAAATGACATACTAAAGCAAATGCTCTTCATTTCACAGCAAAGTTAACATCGCTGTCAAGGTGCTGGGAGAACTGGTGCCAATCCTCCGAAGTGTCCACCTCCTTCCAGCTCTCAGGCTAGATGTGGCACCTTAAATTGACATTATGCAATAACGTAAGGGTTAGGTGCAGGTATGCAGGTTCTAAATCTTGTACCTGCACAGAAATATCAGGAGCAGAACTTTTCCAAGGGAACATAACAATGAAGCCACTTCCATCACCATTCTTTCAGAATAAAATAAGAGATTTACCAAAACTAGAAACAAGAAACAAAAGACCAAAAAAAGTAAAATGGGACTTGACAACAACATTTTCAAATGATCAAGTCTTCACCTAATGGAATCTAAAGAAGATGATGCTTTTCTGCCTTTTTTTTTTTTTTAAACGGTGATAAATAGACTACTGTAAGAATATTCAGTTGCTTTTATTCCAAATGGAGCATTATTATCTTGTTTGAAGGTGCATTTCACTGATTTGACTTATTAGTAAGCACTCTGTATGGGTTCATCTGATCCATCCATAGTGGAACCTGAAAGCATTAATTTCTATACTGAAGCCAGCACCAGAAGGCTATTTGACCCAAATTTCTGGTTACTCGCAGTGAACATAGTATGTTATTTATTATAATGTGTCTGCCATTACTGTTACATATGCATTAAAGAATAAAAGGTAATATCTGTTCTTCTCTAAAGTTAAATTGTTGTTGCTTCTATGTCACTGCATTTTCAGTTACTGTAAGTGGAATCTTCTTTCTTCATAAACTATCTGTGTACATCACTGTAGACAAAATAAAACAAGGCATCACCCCTTAAAACAACTGCATACATTCACAGTGGGCAGCGTAACAGAGTGTAACAGAAATTAGAAGCATTTCAATCACTGAAAACTGAAAACCAAATGGTTTTCTCCTGAAATTTTTTTCTGATAGAAGTTACATATGCAAAACCTATATGTACCTATGTGTGCAGAAGCTAGAACTGCTGGCTGAGAAAAGCTGAAGATTGGAAATGTCAGTGAGAACAGCAATTAACGTCAGGCAGGAATTGGAGGATGTGATGGAAGGAAGGAAGAACGAGACTCGACATAAAACTGCTTGTACCAGAGCAGCTAAATCAGAGAACTGAGTGATGCATGGGTAATCAGTGGAAGAAGGCAACTGCAAAAACAAGGCAGAGAAAGACCAGCTAGTGAAAAAGCAACAGTATAAATCTGCTGCCTTCAAAGATACAAAGGAAAAACAAGCAGTGGCAAATGATGGAAACTGGAGAGAAATGGGCAGCTAATTCAAAAGGAACGCATGATACTATAATTCCTCAGAGACTGCCTAAGACAGTATTTCTTTCAGTATTTGAGAGAGAGATGTCAGGATGATATATATATTTAGTTGAAAGAATGGGAGACAGAAGACCGGAAGAATCACACTAGCATCACTAAAAGTCTTTAGGAAAACAGTACTAAGGAAAATAGGCTTATTATAAGTAAAGTTGCAGTAGACAGACAGGTATTTTGTCTCCTGGGAACTAAAATATACAAAGTCAGAGAAGATCCCAATGAAAGCAAGACAGAGGTTACTGATTGTTTTTCATGCTGGAATAAATAATTCAGCTTGAACCTCCTTCACACGGATCAGAAGCAAGTGTGTCAGGTGACAAAAGACGTTCAAAGAAGTGGGGGCTCGGGTAATCCTCAGAAAGGAATCTTCTTGTTCACAGAGAAAAAGCCAATGGCTCAGAAATGAATGTCATCACAGTTTGGTGATGGCTGACCACAATAAGCACAAGAAGCGTGTGTGAGTAAAGCTTTCAAGAGTTTCCAAAGAATTAGTGTGGGAAGTAGGGTCAAAGTTGGCACAATTTTTCAGATGAAAAGGGAAGAGATGCGAGACACTTGTACCTCCACACCTCATGCAAAACCACAGCAAAATGCAGCAATGTTCACAAGAAACGGAGTACCAAACAGAACAGTATAGTCAACACATCAGTTGTGCCATATCCACAGGAGTTTTCCATTGGCTACAAGGGAAGAAAATGTTAACATGTGTGTTCTAATTAACAGTATTTTGGACAAATACTGGAAGAAGTAGAGTCTCAGTAGAGGAGATGGAATTAAATACAGTGAGGATCAAACATAATGAAAGTTATGACTGGAACAGAAGAATGTAAAGCTATAATGTGGTAGCATTTTATCTTTGGTTTATTTTTATCATGACATTTTATTTTTGCCATCTCCTGGGTGAAAATATTGTCAGATGATACGGTAAAAAAAAAGCCTTAAAATGAAATTACGGGGTCTGTTAAAGGCACTTAATCTCATATTTGTATATGGAGAGTGAAAAAAGAAACACGGAATGGTGAAAATCGCACTTTCATGGGACATACATAATTCTCTACCCCAAAAAATCCACAACTAATGAAAAGATTCAGATATTTTCAATCAGAAGATAGAATCTTTTGCGAAAGGGTCATTACAAAAAAGGAGACGTGATTTTAGGCTTATGTGACAGATTGTTTTGTCACAGTCACTAGGTACCGTATCATCTGCTAAACACGGCGTAGCTGGAAAGCAGAGGAAGGTGCACTTGAGCTCAGGATGTATGTTCTGGAAGAAAGTAAAGATTTTTCTTTTCCATTTTGCAAAACTGCTAATTATAGGAATGATTTTGGTGAGAATAATTACAAAAGAATTCATTTGATGTTAAAATCTCAAAAGAAACAAATGCCATATGTATGGATAGATAAATCTATCCGTATCTATGGATAGATAAATCACCACGTTAAACAGGATACCAAGAACGGGGGTATGGATGAGGGAGGAACAGATCAGTGAGGAGAATTACATCTTAGAAGATATTGGAAAAAGTTGGCAGGGTGTTTCTTTTGCCTCCTTTGCTTTTCTACTTCTCTTTGATTCATTAAAAAACCTCAACCAATGAACCAAAAAAGGTAACAGAAAGGATAAGAGGTACAAAATACATTTCATATAATAAAGAATTGATTCACTAAGGATTCTTTCTGACTGGGGGAGGAAGCCTTAAAACCCCTGGGCCGTACTTTGAAGAAGGGTATAAAATGACTGGTGTTCTGGAAAATGTAAAAATGGAAAAAGTGTTTACTGTCTCTTTTAATACAAGAATTAGGAGAAACTAGCAAATGGGAAGTGAAAAGAAAAAAAAAAATATATATATATACTTCTTTGCACAATACTAATCCTTTGCCATACTATGCTGAAAAGAGTGAGTTAATTTGGCTTCAAAAACTTACCAGCACAAGAAAAAAAAGATCTACTGAGGAACATGAAGTACAAAGATATTAATCACAGAATCACAGAATCACAGAATCAGTACGGTTGGAAAAGACCTGTAAGATCATCGAGTCCAACCTGGGGGGGGGGGACCAAAAAAAAAAAAAAAAAAAAAAAAAACCAAAACCCACAACACACAACATCAAAAAACCCACAAAAAAAAAAAAAAAAAAAAACAAAACTACAACACAACCACAAAACCCACGCCACACAACAACAATAACAAGCCACAACCCACCCAACACCACACAGCACCATGTCCATCAAGCTACATCCCACAATGCCACATCCACACGCTCCTTGAATACCTCCAGGGAGGGTGACTCTACCACCTCCCTGGGCAGCCTATTCCAGTGTTTCACCACTCTCTCAGTGAAGAACTTTTTCCTAATGTCTAGCCTGAACCTCCCCTGTCGCAACTTGAGGCCATTTCCTCTAGTCCTGTCACTATTCACTTGGGAGAAGAGACCAACACCCACCTCTCTGCAACCCCCTTTCAGGTAGTTGTAGAGAGCGATGAGGTCTCCCCTCAGCCTCCTCTTCTCCAGGCTAAACAACCCCAGCTCGCTCAGCCGCTCCTCATAAGACTTGTGTTCCAGACCCCTCACCAGCTTCGTCGCCCTTCTCTGGACACGCTCCAGCACCTCAATGTCCTTCTTGTAGTGAGGGGCCCAAAACTGAACACAGTATTCGAGGTGCGGTATTCCCTGATCAGGAAGCCCTTCAGCCACAAATTTCATCAGACTGGAAGTGTATTAAGGGTGTATGCTTGTCCTACTTTGAACTCTTTCCTGGAAGTCTTCCAGTAGCTACTGATACTAAAGAGATTTTTAAATAAATTGGAAAAATTTTCTATTTCACATTTGGACTTAGCCAATGTACTGCTGGTATGGGAATAAAATGCACTCAATCTCTCCTGCATTTTTTCCTGTGACACACTTTAACGCTCACATTGATATGCTACTTAGTTCTTAAGTTTACTACGGGTGGAAAGCAACTGGAAAGTACTTTGTGACCCATATCTTGCAGAGCCAAAAGAGCAGATGATTTGTAGGGTGTGAACTTTTGAACTGGACATCTACTCCCCTTGATGAGATCAGTGTAGGTGACATAGTGCTATGGCTGCAGGAAACTGAACTTGATTGTGCATATTGTCCCTTCCAGCACTGGGCAAAGCACATAAATTATATCTACGTACATCAATCATGTTTGTAGAAGCTTTAAGCGTTTGTTTTTTGAAACAAGAAACCTAAGCTATTAGCTGAGGCACAGCTAAAATAAAGTATCACATTTTAAATATCAAAATCCCTTAATCTTCAGAAATTATTGTGTATTTGCTTCTACCTTCCTAGAAAAATTACTGAAATAAAAAGGAATAGCTCTCCATTATTAATTTGCACCTTCATTCTTAGTAGCACTAAACAATTACGCTGAATGACTAAGTGATCAATAATTATCGACCTAATAGCAATAAATATATTAGATTGACTGTAATGTAGAAATAGCAGGAAGAAACTTATCAGTATAAAGTGGTAGACACACAAAGGTATTTAAACAATAGTTTCAGATGAGGCTCTTCTGCCATGTACTTAAGTGTTTTATGAACCATCCCAGTAACAATTATTTTAAGTGGACAGTGAATTACGCTCCCTTCAGAAAATTTCAAGTAGGTTTCCTCAATTTAAAATTGTAGAAAAATGCATTTCATCAAGTGGAATATACAACATGTCAAATACAACCTTTTTTTAGTTATACTTTTTATACAGTGTGGCGTTTGGTAGTGATACTATGCCTGAGCAAAATTATATCCCAGAGCAAGAACTAGATATTCTCACAATGACTCCAGATACACATACTAATCCAACTGATGAAAGACTCCTCCTCTGCTTACTGAGAAAGAGGAATGTATTCTACCTCCTAAAGAGAACAACAGTTGTCCCTTAATGGCCATCAGCCTTTTGATTAATATCTTCCAGAAAGCAGTTCAAAGCTCAGGATGATGTATTGTTTTCTTCCATGAAGCTTACTATCAAACATGTCCTCCATCAGCGCCATCTAAAATGCAGTCGGCTTTTCGCTTTTTTTTTTTAATAAAACAAATGAAGGGAGGCAAATAAAAAAAAATAAAAAATTGGAGGTTGCTAATATGTAGTGTCCTACTGGTTATTACATCTTGGAAAGCAGAAAGAAGAAAGCCATTGACAGGTTAAGTACACGTGCCACTTATCATAATATTAAATAATACATTGTTTGAGAAATGCACACTGATAAATCACCTGCCTATGGATAAATTCATGCTTTAAGAAAATGCTTAGTTAGTATATTGGCAAAGACAAGCTATCAGAAAGTAAGATGCGATACAAACCTAACCCTAAACATTCTAGATATATTTTTCCTCATGGTGAAAGCAATGGTGCTCAGTGCTGTCTGCAAAAGGTAAACGACCTTACGTTTATATATAAAGTCAAATTAAAAATGAAAGCTGGCAAGTATACAACAACCGAAGTTTTTCTTTCTTCCGGTAATCCTATTTCCAAAAGCAACTCCCCCCACAGTCCCCGCAAAATCCACGCATACAGATTCTCAACTACTGTAAATGAGGATGCAGAAACTGAAATTACAATGCTGAATAGAAGTAAAAACTTAGTGCATACAAACCGAGGGAATGGGTAATCTCTATCACTAAATTCTGAAAAAATGGGTTTGTGAATTTACAGGAAGGATTTGTAACAATAGTACCATAGGACTGCATGAACATAGGACTTCCATTTAAGAAGAAACAGGAGGAAGAAGTGATCCAAGTAATCAGGAGACCTATAATGCATGCTTTTAGAATAAACAGTGAAAGAGGAAAAGCATAAACATGAAGGGAAAATAAGATATAAGTAAAAATATGATTACCAGACTAATATATTAACTCTAAATATCTATTTCGTTGATGGCTGGGGGATGTGAAGGAAGAATGAAGTTCAAATAATCCATCTAGATGTCAGCAAAACATTTAAAGTTATGTACATAGAACAACCATTAGTTAAAGTGAAGAGTGTGAAAATGGATACGATAAACATAGACTGGATATGACTGATCAGGAAGCTGCATTGGTAAAGCAAATATGGGGCTAAGAAGACATTGCTACTGAAGCTTGTAAAAGATCAGTTTTAAGCACCATTTCAGTATTTTTAGTCATTTATACCAATGACAAAATCAAAAAGCCCTGTCAGTGAAAAGCACAGTCTGAAAGACCTGTGGAAAGAAACATAACCTCAAAGACATGGGTAATAGAAAGGGGATTATATCTGACTGTGAAAATTCTCTGAGAAGCTGCACCTTCCAACAGTTAGAAAAAATCAGAAGCAGAAAGGTCCAGATGTACTTCAGTATTAGTGCCATTGCACATGAGACATGCGAGCTAACACGGCCATTGATGTTCCAAGACAATGCTTGTACCAGAAGTAGAGCTGGTGAGTACATCTACAGGGATTATACAAAAAACAACCAAAGAGAGAGGGGGTTTAAAGCAATTTCACCTTTTTAGTCTAGCAAGGTGCATAGGAGGAGGGGAGAGGACTGCTGGCCATAAATATATCCCGGTAAGGGAAGTTGCTTATTGCACAGCACTAGCTTATATCCTGGACTTTTTTTCCTTCGAAAAATTTGCAGTCAAAGTTAAATGTACTTCATTCAACTCTATTTGTTAATTATAGTTTAACTAGACTATTTATTAAAGCTTTTCTGCAACAGATGCTGCCACACTGTGCAGTTTACCAGCTGTGTTGACGCTATAATTTCAACAGCCCAATATGCAAATCCTTCCTGCTTCCCTTCAAAGCCAATGGCAGAGAGCATTTTTTAACACAAAAGCCAATAAATCCTCATGTGTTAGAAAAACAACCATAATATGTACTTCTAAAATTATTGCATAGTGACCACACAGTCTAGGTATGACCCAAAGGAATAATGTACATTTTAAAGTACATCTTATTCTTGACAAAAAGTGTTATGAATCCATGAAGCTGTCACAGTTGTGGCATGTGGCATATACTTTATTTGCAAGAAAAAATCATGATGGTTTAAACTCTGACAAGGAAAAAGAAGTTCAGTATACATCACAACAGCAGTAGGCATTCCTAAAGTCAGAAATGCAAGTGGTGTGGGAAACAGGCAGAGTCTGACTTCATTAGCTGCAATATGGCATCGGGCTACTGCGACTACCTAGATCTCATTCTGCACAGGATCATTTCAGTAAACCAGCCTGATAAACTGGAAACTCAGGAATCGAAGAGCTCAACTGGAACAAAGCTGCTACACTGAACAAGTAGATAATCACCCCAAATATCCTGAAACCCATTCCAGTACCCTAAACTTCAGAAGATGTAAAAATAATGGTACACCCAAATTAAGGAGTTGGGGGTTGGGAAAGGGGACCTGTTGGTTTTTCCGGGATTAATAAACCCTCAAATTGTAAGATGGTATTTTGAATTTTTATTTTTGATTTTTTTTTTTTAATTTTTAATTTGGTTTCTGAAAGGTTTTTTGTGACAATACATAACACTTAATACTTCACAAGATTTTTAGGGCTCTTGCCAATTGCGGCACAGCTTTCTCCTTATATTAGTTGTATCACGAACAGGTTTTGGATTTTGTTTGCTGTTGTTGGGCTTTTGGCATAAGCACCCTAAGCATCACCTCCAGAGGCCTGAAAATGAAGTCACTGTGACCAATCATCCTCTCAATGACATCTATATCCTCATTCAGTTTCTGGCAATGGAAATACAATATTGGATCTTTCAAAAACATTATACTAACGACTAGTAACCGATAACAGACCGAAACTGATTTAATGTGTACCCTGTAATCATCAGGCAGGAAACACTTAGTCTATGGCACTGGAAAACTGAATTTTCTCTCAAATACATAAACATAGAGATTTTAAAATGTGGTGTTCACACCCACTCCCAAAATACCACTAGTATTCATTTGAGGGATTTAGGGAAAGAAATATCAGCATAAACCTGAATCTTCTCCTCATGATGAGCAATATTGCTTAATTGATACACAAGAGTATACAAAGAGTATTACCATACTAGGGTAAGATACAGGTAAACTGATAGTCTTCTTAAATCACTGCTGCATGATGTCAGATTTAAAGCTGCCCTGGATCAGGACATAACTTTTAAAATACGAATATTGCTGGAGGCAACTTCTAATTCTATGCTGCCATAGAAAGATTGTTCGAGTTTTGTTTCAATATTTAATGAGCTCTCTATGATATTTCAAAAGAACAACTAGAAAGAGACTATTATAGAAGTACTCTCTCTTTTATGGATGACATGAAAGGGATATGGATAGTTAAATTAACAGTTAATCAAGGCTTCTGAGAGAATTTGACTAATGCATTTATCATTAACTTTACAAACAGGGTCTTGCAAATCAAGGAGGTTTTTTTTCTTTTCTCTTTTAAAATAGGATTTTAGTCCATGTTTTCATTCATCAAAGCAAAAGGTTGGTGATATTTGTCAAGAACCCTTATACTGTGAAAAGAGAAACTAGTACTTGATCCTTTTATTTTTCTGTGAGGAATCTTCCTATTTTTGCCTATTTATTTTTATGTAATTTAAACAATATTTTCTGGCAGCTAAATGAAAAAAAAAAAATCCTGCATCTTCCTAGATATAATCTATGACTGTATTTGGAGGTACTCAGAAATTACAGCATAGAAGTAGTGAATGCAGAAATGAAAATAAAGTTCTGCCTTTATTTTATCTCTTAGTGAATTTGATAAATTAGCTAAAACCAGATTTTGTCTCTTTCCCTGTCTTTCTTGGGAAGCTCTATGAGACACTAACATCTCAGATAACTATCTGAGATCAAAAGAGTTTTTGTCAGGCCAGGTATCAAAAAAAAACTACTAGGAGAGAAATCCTTCAGAACCTGCCACATGATGAAAACAAACAGACTTCTGATATTTCAAATCCCATTACTAATTTACAAAGCGGAACCAAATCCATGCTCTGAAGTGCATTTGAAGAATGCTTCCTGATGCATTGCTAAGTGACTGGGAGATTGATTGTGTGCTTTTTATTTTGAAGGATGCAATTTCCCCACATATTTTTCGGGTGCACAAAGGTTCTGATAGTGTTAGCCACAAACCCTCCTTTAAAAAGAGAAAAGGTGTGCTTTGTTTTAAAATAAGAAACTGAGCCAGATTAAAAAAAAAAAAGGACTTACATTTGTCTCATTCATTGAAAGGCTAAAAAAAATTATAAAATTCCTTTAGATTAATTAACATATAAAAATGCATACAACAGCATTTCCTATAAAGCTGAATAAACTTATGTAAACTAGTTCTTTAGAAAGAGCACCAAAAAGTTTGACTTGTGTACTGTATAGAATTTAAATTCTATTATTATCATTCATTTATGTATTTCCACAGAAGTTCATGTTGTTTCATTGAAATGCATTATGAAAATGTGTTCAAGAAATGGTATCAGGGAATGATTAGAATAGAAAATTCTGGAAGTGAAATGCTTCTAAGATGAGTAGACATGAAATAAAATTCCAAAATCCAGCACAGAAGGTAAATGCCCCAAAAGTTTTTGTTTAGAAAATATTGTCTCTATAGAAGATGTATAGATATTTATTTAGGAAAGAGCCAGATCTTTCATTAGACAATTTCTCTTACAACATTTTGCACCATAGACAGTATCTCTGTTGTTGTTATGAAGAGTAAGTGAACCTTTAGCCTTTCAGAACTCTGTGTAAGTTAGCCTAAAGGGATCTACACGTACTCTGAGAAGGTAAAAAAGGGTGTCTCCAGTTTTTCAAGATTAGATAAATTAACAAGTTAATGAAAACATGTTATCTTCTGCATCAAGAAGCTAGACTGTTTTAGGAATTTAAAAAAACCCAAAATTGTATTTAGTTTATATAAGAAATCTGCTCTAACTTCAAGCTGAATCTGATAATGGCTGATAACCAGCACACAGAAGTTAAGGTTTACATGATGCACAACATGCCTTTACTGTCTCTGATTTATTTTCTCTCTGCTTCTGTTATGATCACAATCCTGTTACCAAATCTTTTGGCCTCCTATTTGCCTGATAGTGATGATAATTTCCAATATTCTGATGCTGAACAAAATGTGCAAAGAATCTCTCAGAGATCACAGAAAGAAAAAACACATGAACTAAAAAAGTTACTTGCTGGATTATATACAAAACTGTTTTTCTTATACTCCTTAAATTTTAAGATCTATTTACTATATATTTATGTACTGTGTATTTTACCACACTGCAATATGGTTGTTTCAAACAATCCAAGACACTCCAGGAAGTTACCAGCCTCTGAGGAAAAGTTTTATAAGCTTTACACTGGTCTCCCCCTTTCTCAGCTTCTATAGAATAGGATCACTCCATAGGGAAAGAACAGCAGAAAATACCTTAAAATAAATACTATAAAATGCAGAAAAATAATTTCATCATATCTAAAATGAAGCAACAGAGTTTTGCTATAACATACAACAAAACTCTTGTTAAAACATCCACTAACAACTGTAAATGGGATTAGGTGTACTGGAGAATCATAAGGGAACGGATCTGTTTGCTTCACATTTACAGAGTGCACATGTTCCCCGCATGTCAAAGAAAAGAAAAAGAGAAAAAGAAAAAAAAAAAAAAAGAAGAAAAAATAACAGAAACAAGCACACCCCTCAACAATAATAACTGTGATTTTATATTTCCTCTAAGTGTGGTCCGCATTTTGGATAACAAGCCTGTTTTCGGACCCAAACACCTTTAAGTTATGTGAAGCTGCTGGAGCATGTAACTCATTCCGAACGCACCGGATGGCTTCAAAGAGGGGGAAATGTTAACTTCTGTATCAGTAATTTGCAGTAATAGAAAGCTGTTACTAAATCGATGTCTCATCTGGAAAATAAATGTTTCCATTTCACCTTGCACTTAAGCTAGTGGCAAGAGACTATTATCCTGTGACTTTCTATTAGATCAGCACATTCGCAGACATCCATGTACAGCAAACACTGCCTAAAAGACTAAACACTGTTTTCTAGACGCATCCTCAAAAAAACAGTGCAAAGAGATTTTTTGCAGGTGATCAAGAGTTTTACCACAGTCAACCTTGCCACCTGTCAGCCTGGTAATCAATAGATAACTCGATATCCAATTTGTTTGAGACAATCTGGACACCTTCTGCATTCCCAAAATTCTTAACCAAGTAATTAATTCCTCTATCAGAAATATTTAATCTAAGAACAGATGCTACCTAATTGTTAGATAACTTTTTGATTTCAGGGCAGGCTTTCACAAGATAAGGGACAACCACTGCTATTTTAAAGATAAACTAGAGATGGGCAGTGATTCCTCCACATCATGCAGCTTGTTGAGGGCAGACATGTAATTGAGATTCACATTTCTAAAGGACTATTAGGGAGGGCTAAGTTTAAAAAAACTCAGAGAAACAACTCAAATAAACTCTGAAAAACTTTTCCACTTCTAAGATGAACCATTAATTCTTCCAATTTTTTCCCTTTTCCCAAACCAGAACACAGAGAACAAGCTAAAGCGAATAAATAATGGAGTACAGAAATGGAGTCAGTCTTTTATTTGTTGTATAATACAATTAATTAGACAGAAAATACTGCTCATTTTTTCAAGTGAGTTAGAATTAAAAAAAAATTTAATGAATAATTTTCCATGGATACCCTGTTGGGAGAATGAGTCTCAAGACCCCTGGAATTTGAGATTTCAGGTTTCCATCATGGAGCTACAAGGTAGGAGGACCCATATGGCTGAGATCCAGGCTCCACAGGAAAGCAATTTTCAAGATATCAAGTTTGAAGTAAGCTGTCAGAGGTTTCTGAACTCTCTGACTTTAAGCTTATGTCAAATATCAGTATGGAACTCCTTTTATAATCAACTACTACTAATATGAAATTGATTCAAAGAAGATTGTAAAAAAAAGTCTCACAAAAGAAACTGTCGCTCATAAAGTGTCTCTGAGAAACACTTTACCAAGATGTGAACAGTATTTATATACAAGCATTTATAACTTGTACCATACTCTGAAGAATGCAGAGAAATTACAATATACGGTAAACAAAATAGAATATGTTGACACCGTATTTTGTATGCCTAACTAAATCCAACCAGTCATCGCATTTATTTTATAGTACAGGAATACTGAAAGCTGTTGTATGATCTGTTATGGTTATATATAAAGCTTTTGTTTCTTTGTTTGTTTAGGTAACAGCGGTCAGGGAACAATAAACCTATGATACAGAGCTAAACCTGTGCCCCCTGAGCTGCATGTAGCTATTATCAGTTGAAGTGATTAAGCATTCTCCCTCTCCATGTTTGAGCATGGTACTTAATTGCCAGTGGGTTATCCAGGCCTTGGGCTGCTGCTATATTCAAATTCACAATATCACAGAACAGTTAAGATTGGAAGGGAACTCCGAGATCACCTAGTCTGAGCCCCTGCTCAAGGAGGGTCAGCTGGGGCAGCTTGTCCAGGATCTTGTCCCGTCGGGTTTTGAATATCTCCAAGGATGGAGACTCCATAACCTCTCTGGGAGACCTGTGCCAGTGTTTGACCACACTCACAGTGAAGAAGTTTTTTCTTTTGTTGAGATAGAATTTAATGTGTTTTAATTTATGTCCATTGCCTCTTGTCCCATCACTAGAACCCTACTAAGAAGAGTCTGGCTCCATCTTCTTCAGTCCTTCCCACCTGGTATTTATACATATGGACAAGATCCCCTTGAGCCTTCTCATCTCCAGGCTGAACTACCCCAGCTCTTTCAGCCTCTCCTTATCTGAAAAACGGACAAGATCCTTAATAATCTTCATGCCCCTGCTCTGGACTCACTCCAATAAGTTCTTATCTTTCTTGTACTGGGGAGCTCCGAACTGGACACAGTACTCAAGGTGTGGCCTCACCAGTGCTGAGGACCCCTAGATCCTTCTCAGCAAAGCTGCTTAATAACCAGTCAGCCTCCAGCATGTACTGGTGCCTGGGTTATTCCTCTCCAGATGCAGAATTTTACATTTCCCCTTTTTTAACTTCATAAGGTTTCTGCCAGGCCATTGTTGAGGCTGTTGAGGTCCCTCTGAATGGTGGCACAACTCTGTGACGTATCAGCCTCTCTTCTCAGTCAATTCCTGACTGTGGGAGAAAGCAACCCACTCACAACATTAATTCAGTTCTGTTCTGTACAGTAAGAAGTAACTGCCACCTCTCACTTGAGAATTATTCCTGGGGCACTCTTCCCTGATTATCCAGGGAAGTCCAGCACATTGTGACTTTTGGACACATGAAGAATTTCCTTACGGGTCTACATGGGCTTGCACCTCACTATTTATTCACTGTTATAATGCTCTTCACATAAATGCTTCTTTAATATTGTAAAGAGATAGGGACAATGTTTAGGATAAAGGGAAATCAAATTCTGTGACCCACAAGGTCGCTTGCAATGTGTGCCTCTTCTATATTCTTGAATCTTAGTCTTCTTATACAAGAAGTCCCAGTAATAACAACTTTTGCAGAAAAATCTGCTTGAAATGTAACTTAGCCCACTTTTGACATCAAAACATTCCATATTAATTTAAAATAACTATTCTATATAGAATCAAACCACTTTTTGTGAAAGTGTAGTATGCACGCTGTAATCTTCCTACCAGACAGAAAAACACTAGACACCATCCACAATCCTGCTATTCTCAGAGAATAGACTAACAACATACAGACTTGTTTCTACTTATATTCTACATGTAGGTTTATGCAATAATTACCATATAACAGAATTTAAGATCCTAACTATAGTTATTTTTTAAATAACGTTTTCCTTTTTTTCCCCCTTCTTAAAATAGAACCCATAGGATGATTGAGTGCTGCAGTTTGACTTGGCAGATTCTTCACACATGGCAATCAGCACTAACTCTGAGGTACGTGTGGAGGGTGGGTAAGAGGGAAATATGCATTATGGTTGATGAAATGATAAATAACCACAAACAGGCATCAAACACCTCCTCTTTAAGCTAAAAGTTACAATAATTTTTTTCAAGTTATTATCTAAAGAAAAAAAGCATAACAGATCCCAGCAAAAACAAGAGCTCAGATTTGTCAAAATTGACAACATTATAAAAATAAAGTGATGTTTACCATATCTTTGTCCACTGGCAAGCACATTTGCTCAAGTATGGGGGCTAATGCTATTTCATCGTCAAGCATCATACCATTTCTTCTGTGTGTGAACAAAAAAAATATTTATCATTTCAGAAAAAAACAGTATCATTAAAATCAAGTCAAACACCATCTACATTTGTTGACCTAACAACAAATGTTGCAACTATCTAGCCTGTATGTCAAAACATGGTTTTCACATTGCATTAAGATTTTCAGAGCAGAAAGATTTTCCTGGTTAGGTAATGTAAATTTCTCATGCTGGTGAGAACTGCAGGAAATGAAATTTAAAGTTAATAAAGAAATAATTTAACAGTGACACTCTGTATCTCTCAGCTGATCTCTTCTAAATATAGAGCAGGCATCCTTCAATGGAATCTCATTTATTCACTGTCCATGCTATTACATTCAAGTTGGAACTAATGGAATTTCCAGGACACAATTTCTTGTCATTTGTAAGTTGTCAACAGGAAATCATTTGACTTCCCTATTATTTTACTATCACAATGCATCCACCAATTTAACTGCAATGTATTATTTTTACCAGCGTTTTAGGATTTTTAATTCTTTTTCTGTTATATTTTTAACTACAAATGTGACTATCTTAAAGTGCTCAGTATATCAAATATTCACAGGAAAAGTACATAGTATGTTAGTATGAAAATATCAGCATCTTTTTTTATTATTTAGACGCTTCAGGTGAAATCCTAGTCCAACTAAAACCAGTACACTGACTTCAACAGCCCAGAAAGCCAACCGTATCCTGGGCTGCATCAAAAGAAGCGTGACCAGCAGGATGACGGGGGTGATTCTCCCCCTCTATTCCCCTCTCGTGAGACCCCACCTGGAGTACTATGTCCAGGCCAGGGGCCCCCAACATAAGAAGGACATGGACCTGTTGGAGAGAGTCCAGAGGAACGCATGAAGATGCTCAGAGGGCTGGAGCACCTTTCCTATGAAGACAGGCTGAGAGAGCTGGGGTTGTTCAGCCTGGAGAAGAGAACGCTCCGGGGACACCTTATTGCAGCCTTCCAGTACCTGAAGGGGGCCTACAAGAAAGCTGGAGAGGGACTTTTTACAAGGGCATGTAGTGATAGGGCAAGGGGTAATGGCTTTAAGCTGAAAGAGGGTAGATTTAGATTAGATATTAGGAAGACATTCTTCACCATGAGGGTGGTGAGGCACTGGAACAGGTTTCCCAGAGAAGCTGTGGATGCCCCTTCCCTGGAAGTGTTCAAGGTCAGGTTGGACGGGGCTTTGAGCAACCTGGTCTAGTGGAAGGTGTCCCTGCCCATGGCAGGTGAGTTGCAACTAGATGATCTTTAAGGTCCCTTCCAACCCAAACCATTCTATGATTCTATGATTCTATGATAAAGGGAGTTTGAGCTAATTAATAATCTCACTATTTCTACATCTTTAGGTTTCCTTACAAAATCAGATTTAGTGTTATATCCAAGTTGAGAACATGTTAAGAGAAACTATTCACTTGACCTGCAGTTACCACTGAGCAAAATACTGTCAAAATGCAAATTTCTATCAAGCCACAAATACTGTGCAAGAAGGCAAGGAAGCATGTCCCTTGATTAGGAAGCTGAAAAATCAGTAAAGATACACTAAAAGTCTTGCAAGACATGCAAAAATCTGAGAGATTCAGTGTGATATAGTGATAAGATTTGCAGGTGAGGACCTTGCAGGACTGCAGTTTTATGCTGCTTGTTTTATCTACTTTCTTTGTGTCTGTGAACGTATCACTCTAAAATGTATAGTAGTCTATACATCCACATTTTAATCAAAGTTATTATTTAAGTTCTGAGATTAATTGTCATTGTTAGATAATAAAATAAATATTCAATAATTTGTATAGAAATCTAGTGGTACTTTATAACTACAAATGATAGATATCATAACCTTCTGTTGTGTTAATAATGTTACTTCACAACTCAGTCATCACATAGAGATGTGAAAGACTGTCACAGGCAGTACCACAGACAGTATTTCTCGGCATAAGTATTAAATATAAAAAAACTTATTCACAAAGAAGTTCTGTCAAACATCATTGGTATCGAGACTGCTAATGCCAGAATATTATACTGTTTACATCTGAACAAGTGATTGGCTCTTTTTCTGACAAATAATGATACAACACAATCCTCTTAGAGACTGTATTTCAGTTTACAGTATCAGAAATATCAGAGCCACAGGGACCACTGCATTGTATCTCCTGGGTCTGATTCATCACTAAGTCATTTCTACATTACACGTGTCTCATTCAGACATGTTAATTTTGGACCACCTTCATGTACAGAAGCAGAAGGTAAAAACCTAGGTCCTCTGAACTAGAGAAAGTAAAACTCAGAGCCAAATGTAGACATGTTCTTATTTGGAGCCTTGGAAAATTAGCAACAAAACTGACAGTATTTGATATTCAATATGTTGTCCAAAGAACTGAGCACTCCTATTTGGATTCAACAAAATGACACTGAAGCAATGTGTAAAATACATATTTGGTATGTCCAGGCTGACTGTGCAGAAACTTCAATCAGATACATAGCAAAGTGTTCATTCCTGAGATTTTTTTTTCAAATAAAGCAAAATAACAGCCCAAACAACCAAGCGTCCTCTCATCCCTAGAAGAAAAATGACTAGGAAATACTAAATCAACATCATCTGCTCCCCCCCAGCTCAGTAGCCCCTATGCTACTTCCTTCTTACATCATTTATTTTCTACTGTTCCAAGAAAACGTTTTAACTGTGAACAAGGTTCATATAATCCTATTTGGTCACTTCTAACAAGGAATATCAGTACTGTTCTTCCACAAAGAACCACAGGAATATAAATAATTTGCAAACATCTGTTACTGGCATTGTGTTGCTACAAAAATCTGTTTTCATCCTGCTAGGTATATGCAAAACAGAAGATACCAACTGACACTACAATCTCTGTGGACCTTCACATAGCTAACCAGCACAAATTCATGCATCTCTGGAAACACATTCACATGGTAAAATATCAGTGTTTAGATTGCAAGGCTCTAAAGATGTACTTGCTTTTTGCGTTCCCAATCTTTATTTCTTCTTCCTCTTTGCCAAGTTCTATTTGACTTTTTTTTAATTTGTTTTGAGCTGTTCTGTCAGCCTGCTTTGGAAGATTTTCTAATTTAAGATTTCATCTCCTTTCCTTCAGCTCTGAAAAGTCCGTCACTTGCTATACCCATCATGCTGAGCCACCCAAGTGCACTTTTGATTTTCAGCTGCCAACTGAGAAGGCCAAGGTCTCGATTTCCTCCCCGCCCCTTTCTCACTCTTTTTCCTATGGTCAGCAACTATTTATTCTTTTTCCAAATCATAAGGTAAGGTGCTGACCTGAATGGGCCTGAGTGCTTTCAAATGCTACTGGAAATAAATGGATACCAAGGACACACAGCCTTTCACAAGAACAGGCCAAAAGGTTAAAAATTGTAAATAACTTGCCATGAAATAGTCCTAGAGAATGAACAGTTATACAGATGATTGTTTTAAAGAGTGGCGTGTCTAACTGTATAAACCAAAACCATTTAAAGAAACAACGTGTAAGCTGAAAGTTGACTTGCAATGAGATGTGTGACCTTGTTTATTAGAGGCAACCAACATTATCATGTTGATTAATGGAAAAGTCCTGGTCTCATTTTAAAACAGATGCTTAGGTTAACTGTTTTTGTACAGGTTGAAAAATTGTGCATTTACTTGAAGGAGGTCTGCCAGGCAGAAGCTGGCTCAATACAAAGGGCGGGCGATGGTCTCAATGAAGTGTCCTGTCTGAGCTTAGAAGTCCTGTGAAGAAATAGATACTTCAAGCACAAAGGCACTTTAACACATACATAGGTTATTCAATTTTATTCAACTAACTCAGAATTCACTGTAAATCCATGTAAACGTTATCCACTGGATAACGTTCAGGGTTTTTTTTCCAGTACATTTTTTCATTGAAAATTATCCTAATGAGACGAAATTGATGAATATTTGTATATAAAAGGACAGAAAGCAATATTGTTTTTAAATAATTGATATTTATTTTCATAGGTTTATATCTTGTAAAATAACCAACTATTAAAGAAATCCAAAAGGGAAGCCTGGAGAAAAGGAGGCTTAGGGGAGACCTTATCGCTCTCTACAACGACCTGAAAGGGGGTTGCAGAGAGGTAGGTGTTGGTCTCTTCTCCCAAGTGACAAGTGATAGGACAAGAGGAAACGGCCTCAAGTTGCGCCAGGGGAGGTTTACATTGGATATTACCAAAACCTTCTTCACTGAAAGGGTTGTCAGACATTGGAACAGGCTGCCCAGGGAAGTGGTTGAGTCACCATCCCTGAAGGTTTTTAAAAGACGTGCGGATGAGGCACTTAGGGACGTGGTTTAGTAGTGGACTTGGCAGTGTTGGGTTTATGGTTGGACTCAATGATCTTAAAGGTCTTTTCCAAACTAAATGATTCTATGATTCTATTAATTACTTCAAGCATTTTAGCACATTTTTCCTAGTAGTCAACTTAACTCATCATATCTACTTAATTTGACATACTGAAACACATCTAAACATTTATTTTCATTTTCAGCTTGCAAATATAACAAGTATTTCTTCCCTTACAGTTCTCTGGAAACAGTTTTGAAGAAGTAATTATACAAATATTCCTGTGAATCCTGAAAGACTTATATGTACTGTGAATTTACATGTACAGAAAGCCCGAGTAACCTCCTGATGGTATTCCCTTACTGTAGAGCAAGTTTGAGAACACAATTGCCATCCCTCACATTGAAGGAAGCTTGTAGGTGATGTAGCTGAATAAAGGATTGAGATGACATTTTCCCTTTCTTGAGGACC
Organism: Gavia stellata; assembly: GCF_030936135.1. Classification (NCBI taxonomy): domain Eukaryota; kingdom Metazoa; phylum Chordata; class Aves; order Gaviiformes; family Gaviidae; genus Gavia; species Gavia stellata. Next base: position 11,529,618 of record NC_082597.1, on the reverse strand, counting down.
AATACAAAGCTTGGACAACATATACATCCCCTATCAACCTATTTTGCAAAGCTATGTCATATTTATAACAAAGAATCCTTGCACTGGTTTCCGCATAGGGAGAATTCCACCCACCAGAATCAATCACTCTTTCTAGATCTTCATTATAATTGTCTTCTTTTTTAATATGTCCAATAATAAAGATCTAGTGATATTCAGTGTTCTGCTTGGCAGTGTGTATTTGAAAATGCAAATGCCACTGTTAGTTATTTTTAACAGAAGAACATGGCCAACCTTACTGCAGAGCTAACTTTCCCCTCTCGGTACAAGAGGATTCAATACTAATTGTTATTCCAAGCTGTGCATAAGAGAGAAAATGCTGCAGAAGGAATGGAAAGGGAACTGAGGAGCAGCAGTAATCATCTGGCCTCCAAAATAGATTTTGGCAGTATTCACAGCTTAAACATTTATTACTCAGTCAAAGCAGCCTAACAGATGCTGGAATCTCTGGACCTGCTATAATGTCCAAGATAATGCTGGATACACACCACATTTGATGGTTAAGAAATATGCAGTGAAAGGCAGCCAGACAATGATAATGATAATCAGCATTCAATTACCAGAAAATTATTTCTCATGCATTTAAGTACAAACTATGCAAATTAATGTTACACAGTGGGGGAAAGGAAAAAAAAAAAAAAATGTAGGAACATTAAGGTGTTTTGGCCTTTCTACCTAAAACCTTGAGTTTCCAAAATCAAAGGACTTTGGAAAGAAAAGGCCTGAAAAGTCTCTTCACTATAGGGATTTCTATTTTGTTGAAGACAGAACCATAATACCAGTTTAAGCAGTTATCATTGGTTTGGCTTCTGGTATGGCTTGTCACACCTCATCATGACATTAAAAATATTAACCAAGTAGTAGATCATATGCTTTAAGTATTTAGGAAGACTGTATTATGTCAGAGATCCATGCAGATGAACTCCTGGTTAAAAGAACAGGAAATAAATTAACCATTTCCTGGATTTAATGGGATAAAACTTTCTTTCTTGATATATTTCATTGCATTTAAAAAGAAATCAGATTTAATATACTAAAATGTGATTTGGTTTTGTGGAATTTGGTTTTCACAGGGAGTTCTGTGTCAGCACCCTGACTCTGCTTATGTTTTAGCAAGATAGGTTTTTTTCTGGTGAAATACCTCTTTAAATACCTCAGATTTTTTAATTAAAAGGAAAGTAGGGTGAAAAAAAAGATTTTAAAGATATCAATCAGAAGGTAAGTATCTGCCACTGTGAAATAGGAACCTAGAAGATCATGAGACAAAACTATCCAGAGCATTTCTCTACTAAAGTAGAGATGGTAACCATGAGGTTTGGGGTTTTCTGGAAGCATGACTGAAACTGCATCAGAGAAAACTAGGGTGTTTGCATGTAAGCAAAAGACCTACATGCGATGTTAATATGCTTAGTCTGTAAAAAAAAGTTGGAGATGGAAATGTAAATATTTTTGTACGCAAAAACTAGATCCATAGTAAAATAAAACAATTTGGAAGTAAAAATAATGACTGGTAAAAGAAGAGTACTACCATCAGTTATAAAGATAACTTCTTTTAAAAGTGGTATATATAAGATCTTGGCATCCCTGTAAGAAGTGGCATTATAGGATAAAAGGCTTCGTATATATAAGATCTTGGCATCCCTGTAAGAAGTGGCATTATAGGATAAAAGGCTTCGTCATGAAAAAAGAAGTGATCCCATCATGAATTACCAGTGAATTGTGAGTAGTATCTTTGCTGGAATTCAGTATTTAATTTTCCCAGGTTAAATAATCTGATCTGATTTAAGATATTTAAAATATAGATCTATGGTGCAGAAATACTTGAGGTGTTAGCTGGGAAAACTTTGTAACACAAAATAACAGATAGAAAAGTAAAAATGAGCATCTGTTTTTATCAACTTCAGGCAAATAACAAAACCTAGTAGAAGTCAAACACTAGCCCAAATGTTGTAGGCACAAACTACTATGTTATATAACTTTTCACCAATGTTCCTAAATAAGAAATTATTTTTCAAAAAGGTTAAAAAAATACAAATTAACATCCCAGAAAACATGTTGAGTGTTGAGGTGTCAACAATTTCATAAAGCCATGTTTCAGTCAGCTCTCACACTAATACATAACAAATAACAATTAAAATCAGTCATAAATTGCTTTTAAATGGCTAACCCTTGATTAATTTCAAAAAAACTTCTTTAAGTTCAGAGGCAGAATATTTTAAAAGACTTACTTTCAGCAGAAATCACTGTTTAGAAAATTACAGTGGTATTTAGGGTCTAAATTTAGTTCTGAAAATGGTAATTCTGCTTTTATATTTTACAGAAACATTTGAAAATTCTATTCAAAATGTTTAAGGTAAGACAACCCAGTCTGGAAAGGTACCTAGAGTTATAACAAAAGTACATTTTATTTCAGATTTGTCACTATTTCTTTTCCCATTAAGAGCCTATAAGTTACATTTAATAATCAGTAAGTCTGGATAAACTTTCCAGACCAAAACATATTCACAAGTCTTCAGACCGAGTATATAGTATTGTAACATTTTTGCCATGCATCATTATCTGGCAGATTGCTTTAACTCTACATTGATAATTCCTTACTACAGCTGGTACCTTCAAAATAACATGTACCTAACCAATTCAGTCTTTCAAGGAGGAATAAATTAAGATTCATTACCAGACAGTCTTTACTTATCCTACCTTATTATCTAAATTGTGATAATTTAAGACAGAAGTCATGGTAAACTTGATGCCAGGTGAATATGCTACACCATCCACCCAAAACAACTAATGTAATACTAGTACCAAAATACAAGCACCTCCTCATGAGGGACGATATTGTTCAAGTTGTTTGGCCTTCTGAATTCTGACAGAAACAAGCTTTATCACCAAGTTAGAAAAGCTATTTCTTTTTGCTGCTTATCTAACAAGATTTTCATTCAGGGAGCTTTAATAAGCTACTTGGGGAAAGCAAAAAGTAAATCATAATTGTCAGAACATATAAAGCAATACTGACCCTAGAGTTCTTTGCTTAAGCTTCTGCATCAGTATTTTCCTTCCAGGTTTAATATTGAACCAACCAGGCAGTACTTAGGGACTTAGCTGCAACTAACATTTGCTTTGTACTTACCCCAAGCCATAGTGTTTGGTATTTAAAACAGGCTGACACTGAAAATTCATTTAAAGGTCCACTTCACTCATTACATGTTTTCACAGATAACTCACTAATTAAAATCACTGAAAATATTAAATAACTAGAAGAAACAATAATCTCACATGCTATCTGCCCAAGACACATGTAATGATATAAACCAACTTCTGTTTCCAAATTTAAAGGTGTGAACACACACACACACACAGAGACTTGAAATAATCATTTTTCAATTACAGCTGTAGTAAAACTACACTATTCCTTTATCCCTTAGTAAAAAGCATGGGAAAAATAGTTCTGAAGAGCTACAGTTTCTCAGCTATAAACAGAATATTTCGAGATCATTAATTTTAAAATATTTTGAACCAAGTAATTTAAATAATAGAACTGTCTCGCCTGTCTATTATTGCTATTTAAACTAAATACAAAAATGCAGAAAAAGTTTTATTGCTCCTTTAGTCTTTTAAGGAATGCTGATGTAGCATGCCAAAATATTTACACAACACTTTATCAATATCTTGATTCCTGAATAAATCTTAATTATTATCCACACATAAGACCTTCCATGAATAAATGACAATGCACTTTTTCCTAGTTTTTTGGGGTGATTTTTGTTTTGGATTTTTTTTTTTTTTTTTTTTTTTTTTGAGGGGGAATATTCTTGCTCCATGGTTTCATTTCCCAACATTTCTAAGTTTCTTCCCAAAGAATATTTCTTCCTTTCAAGCTTGTAGTCTGAGATACCCAAGATATGCAGAAATTGTTCAATAGTACAAAAATTCCAGTCAAAGAGATAAAATTCCAGTCAAGGTAGAAATCATTGTAGCATCAAAACAGAATTTTCAAGTTATTCCTAAAAGTTTTGATTGCCCCCAGTATTAAGCACTATTATGTCAAAACACTTTATTAATAGCTGAATATTTACAAATATGATGCACCACTACAAGGGTAAAATTGATGCCCACTACCAAACTTGGTATCAAAAAATAATATACATCTTAGAAGATTTTAAGGAGCAATAAAATTTTGACTGCTGAGCCAATAAAAGGAGGGTATGAACAAACAGTATGTATATTTTATGATCATTAAGCTCTAAGAACAATCAATTAATTGTAACTCTATTTATGACTGTTTTAATGGGTTCTGAGCAGGGAAGGCCTTTTTTCTTGCTGGTAGCTGTCCAAACATATTCAAAATTATGTCATCATGTTCAAGACACATTACTGTCAACCTGACACTTTAATCAACTCTTCAATGCTAATCAAGTCGTGACATGTGGAAGCAATATTTCAATTTCTGATTTAGAGGAAGTAAAGGAGGAGTAACCACACACAAAAAAAGCAATCCTTGTTTGGGTGCTTTGCCTAACACCTTTCCTAACACTGTAACACCAGTACAGACCTACATCGAGAGCAACCATTGCAGCAGATGGTGCATTATGCATCTCAGACAGCGAGGGCAATGTGTGGTGGTATCCACGAGGCAGGTTGACCTCACTTGCCTTGTGCTGAGGATTTCCTCTTACTTCTGGCCTGCAGTTCCCATATTCTGCTTAGGGATAAGCAGGGTATAGTTTTAATGGGGATTTAGAAATAAAACTTCTGCTATTACTAACAGGAGATGCATGACTAATTCCCAGTGCATGTGGTAGAAAGACGACCTGAGGGTCTGTTCTGTTTTCAGCAGGAGATTGATTTTATTTCAAAGCCTAAATGGGACTCTCGAAAAATACTGAATTAAAAGCCTGATTCGGGTCTATTTCATTGGGATTGCCCTCTCCTGCAGTGGGACTGTAATCCTCAGAAACAGGCAAACAAATTAACTCCCTAGACTTTTCCCTGTCTCTACTAAGGTTTTGGCACCAGATATAGAGGAGAGAAAGGAAAAATAACTTTCATAACATTTCTTCCTGCAATTAAATAAACCACAAAGTAATAGCCTGGATGTAGTGAATGTACATTTTGTAATGATTTGTCATTTATTTCTATGGTGAAATAAAAGGGACTACTTCACAAGTAGCTCATCATTGTATTTCAAAATAAGCAAATCACTGTATATGTAGGAAGCCAAAGAATATTTTACAGCACGTACTATTTTGTGAGGTTTAACTAGATGGCACACCATTAGAGAGTTACGGGCTAAACCTGTTTCCCAGTTTCAAAGGGCCATATGGAGGATGGATGCACACACTTAGAATTTCCTATGACAGAAATTCAGTATTTTATTAATATTTTAAAAATCATAACTAATAACTACAACAAAAATGAAATCTGAACAGGGAAGAAAGATGCTATGGATAACATATTGCTTAAGAGTCAGGGATTGTCAAATTCCCAGCTTCATACAGCAAAAAAATAAACATGACAAAGCATGATCAACAGATCCAAGTGAAAATTCAGATTTAGGAATGTGGGTGGCTCTAACTGTAATTGTCCCTTTTTTTAAGAGTGTAATTTAACTATAATTTGTCCCTTTTTATTGCCTCTTAATTTAAGAGGCAATAAAAGTGAAAACCAATCTCAAGGAAGTGTAGGCAAGTCAAATACCTAGTCATCGAAACCTGTTCTATGAGATCCAAAGAGCAATTCTTTGTTTCTCTTGACATCCTACAAAACATACACAATCTGCTTTCCAAGGTGTAATTGAGTCCAAAAAAATTGGCTTCTGAGCAATAAAAGTTGTAAACTGAGTCTCATCCACTGTTTCTCAGAAGGATTTGTTGTAATATCTGTTTTGTAAATGTTCACTAGCAGACTGTGATGTAGTCAAGGAATTGCAGATTTATTGCAAACTATTTTCAAAGTGTACAACTGTTCCCTACAGTGGGCACTGAAATCTCTATCAAGAAATCACACTTTAGCTCATTTGAACAGGACGAAAAATTACAACAGTGTTCAAGATACATTACCAGTCTTTCTAGGGTTATAAAAATTGCTTGCGGATAATATTGCTTTTGAAAAGAGAATCAAACTCTAGTTTTGGAAATCTATTGGTGAACAACTACATTCTAACTGCTTACTGTGTTTCAGATGACACATGAACTTTGCTACTGTAAAATAAAACCGGGTGACGATTTTGTGTTTATTGATATGAAATCTGTGACTTTTAGGTATTCTCAAGCTGTTCTTTCTGAAAACACCATCTGTAACCAAAAGTTACTCAGCTACCCAACAAGAGGATTTCGCTGACGCAGAATTACAGTCTTCCCGGTAATCTTCTAGGCTCCCACATCTCTGGTAATTAATATGATAGCCAGACCCAAAGAATCATGAATTTCTCATGAACCACATATGTTGCATATGCAGTTACCTCTCTCAAAAAATGTACGTTTCTGTCTGTTATTATCATTTTATTAGATACTAAAGTTGTACCTTTCCTCCTTTCCTATGGAAGTCCTAGCCTGCCTTCATTTTTAGGTTAACAGGCTGTACGGTAACGTTACCTAGCATGTATTTTTAAGGGACATAAGTGTCCTTAGGAATACCATCTAAAAAGTTAAATTCAACACAACAACAAAATAGTTTACATACCGTTCTGATGACAATCTTACATCAAAGTTCACATGGTATTTACAAATATCCTAATAACTGGAGGCAAGTTTTTATAACATTTTAACAGCGAAGTATCAATTCTTTTCAAACAAAAGCAAAGGAAATGGCCTGTCTCTTCCCTGTAATCCTGCAATTAAGGTGTGCTTTACCACTTATTAAAGCCAGAACCCCAGAATAATCCTCTAGGTCTGTCTGTCAAGCATACCATATAAGAATACAAGCTACTATGATTCTTTCCCCCATCATACTGACATTTCCATTTTCATCCCTGTGTCATTTATATAAGCTGCACACAACCGTGGCCATGAATTTTAAAGAGCTCAGGTCACATTAGGGTCTCTTTCCTCTTGATGAGATTTTGAAAGAGGAGAAAGACTTCATACTTGAAATTAGGACCCTAAATAATAAAAAAAAAAACCTTAAAAATATGGATGCTGTTTAATTTTTCTTCCCCTTTTTTAAAAATGTGCAGCCATTTTGAATGCTGAAATGTCTTTTTATTGGAAAATGAATTTTTCTTGATGACGAGCACAGAAAAAGGAAGTTATTTTCATCTTGAAAGATAACTTAAATACTTAATTTTGAAATATAATTAAAGAATCTTCAGCAGTATATGCATATATATATTTTTGACATAGTTTAAAAAGAATTGATTCAAATTCTCTTCTAAGGCCTGTTACTGCATTCTGGAGCTGCACTGCATGCAATATCAGTACTACCATTTCACACAGCATGTTGTTTGCCTGAACTGTATATGCTTTTGGGATACTCAAAAATGTTTTCAGTACTCATCTCTGCCCAAGGCCAAAGGCACGTAAAGAAAAGCTGTCAAGAATTGTTTGTATTAAATGAGAACACAGCACAGAGAAAGAAAGGATAAGAAAATTAGAATATGTATGAGCTTTGTTTCACCTCCAGTTCCATTTCTGAAACTCAGATCCAATCCTAATGGATCTCTTTAACTATGGCTCCGACTAATTCATAAAATGAATCAGATGCCTAATAGAGCACATCTCTGAAGTGCTATTGAAAGGAGAAAAAAGACAACAACAGCAAATCCGTACTAAAAATGGAGATGAAAATTGTGTTTGGAAGTTATTTGTTTTTAAGGATGGGACACAAATAATACGATTAATATTAAAATAAAATCACTTTGTTCACATGCTACTTACAGCCCTCATAAATATCTGTTGGTATGTGGACTGCTGCATGTTGGTAAGACGTTTGCCGTCGGAAAACAGGATCTTCTTCAAATACTGGTCTGATTCTCTGGCTGCCAGATTCAGTGTCATTCTTTTCAGGCTTTTTAAAGAAAGACATGTAAAGGGCAAAATATTACAAAGTATGCTAAAAACAATTCCAATCACATTTGTCTCTTTTTACATAACAGACTCATAGCCTTTCTTTCTTAGCCAACATTCTGCATTTGTGTATAAACACACTTATTTGCTCCAGGTTTAGAAATATTTGTGTACACTTTATTTTGAATTATTAGTTGCTCAATGCAACTCAGTGAAATGAAGAGCTGCAAAAGAAAAGTGAGAGCCTAACACCTCACACACCTGAATTTCAGAAGTGCATGGAATTTTTACACTCGTAATGCAAGGCAAATACATTACCTTTTATTACGTGTAATAATTTGTACCGAATCTTAAATAGAAATACTGTATATCTCTTTTTTCCCTTCTGTAGATTATACAGTAAAGACAAAGACAAAGAAAGGAAATTAAGCCTTCTTAGAACTTCTGATTGACCCAGGCTTCGTTCATTGGTTTATTTTAATAATAAGTCTTGATGAAATCTCATGTACTGTCCTAGCTACAGCTGCCCGGGTAGAAAGGTTCCCAAACACTCAGGTGCTCACCACCACCTGCCTGCCTCAGGTTCCTCTCCTCTCTCACCTGTCTGCACCCTGGCTTCTTTATTCCTTCCAATTCCCTCAGTCATTTGGACTAGTTTTTAAAAGTTTTGAAAAGCAGAGGCTTTTTCTAACTCAGCTACAAAAATTGCATGAAGTGTAGAAACCAAGGAGGTAGCGAAGACCAAAGGGGAGGTGGTAATGTCTTTACCTGGCTCGGCTGCAGCTGGAACAGGAGACTCCATGACATGACTAGACTCCCACTTAAATCAATAATGAATCAACCGAATGATTACTCAGGCCAGCAATTGCAGGCAATTATAAGGATATTTCTAATACTACAGAGTCATCAGGTTTTGAAAATGTCCTGTGCTTAAAAAATAGCGCTGACAAAGAAGTACCTTTCTGGTCAGTCAGGCACGTGTGTGCTGAGCCTATTCTTTATGCACTACCACCGCATCTATTATCCCCTGTCAAAGTATAGACAGCTAAATTTTAACTTACCCTCAAAGCAATCTAATTAAACTGCGTATGTTTCCTCATCTGCTTCATCACAGGCTTACGGGCAAATGTTATACTAAGTATAGGTTCAAATGTTGCCTGAACTAAGCAGCAGTCTCAGGTGGGTTTCAAGGAGGTGGTTTCCTTTGGAAACACAAAGGGCAGAACTCATCTAACTGGTGACATCCGCTGATTTCAACAACATAGCAGTGTTGAGCTCATCACCCCAGGCTGCCTTCATAGTCAATGAAGAGAAATGGGCATTTTTAGAGTGCAATTCATCTCCTCTTAATCAGACACCTATTTTTCCATGACATGAATTATGCCTTAGAAGTGTCTCCTACTTTCCATTCACTATAAAGGTAGCCCCAGGGCAATTGGCCTAGATGTAGAAGTCTGCAACACAGCTGCCTAGAATTAGGTGAGATGAATCTCACAATGCCAGTCTATTCAACTTCTGGAAGAAAAGAGATGGGTACTAATTTTGACTACTTTTATGCAGCATAGCTACTATATCTTATACTAAGAAGTTAAACTTGTCACTTAGTACTTAACCCTACTCTGGTGGATGAGACAGAAGGGAAAGCATAACTCCTAATACTCAAAGTAAGGGATGATATTTTTTCTATAAGCAAATATATTACCAGGTAAAGTCCAGGTATATTATGACATTAAATAATCTGAATTGATAAAACGTGTAAATTACCTAAAAACATTATTCTCCTTGGAACACCTAAGACCACATGTTGCCTTTTACTTTCGCATGTGTGGTATTATTTTCATTAATAGTTCTAGTGGACACAATGACCTCTGTTATGGAGGTTGCCAGAGGACGTCTGAATATCATACTTTTGCATTTAGATGCCTCTAAGACAGTAATGTTTTAGTTTTGGAATGTGAATTAGAAAAGCAGGAAATACTTGTACAATGCACCCTGAAATGTTTTGATCCAGTATGCCACTCCCTTAAATCTACCAGAAAGTAAGCCCATGTATTGGGTCTGGCTGGGATAGAGTTAACTTTCCCCAAGCGGCCCCTCATAGTGCTGTGCTTTGTATTGGTAGCTAGAAAGGTGTTGATAAGGCACGGGTGGTTTGGCTACTGCTGAGCAGTGCTCCCACAGCATCGAGGCTGTCTCTCCAAACCCCACATCCAAAGGCTAGTGGGCTGGGGGTGGGCAAGAGGTTGGGAAGGGACGCAGCCAGGACAGCTGACCCAAGCTGACCAAAGAGATATTCCATACCATATGTTGTTGTGCTCAGCAATAAAAGCTAAGAGGAAGAAGGAGGGGAGGGAGGCATTTGTTATTAAGACGTTTTGTCTTTTGGAGCAACCACTATGTGTACCAAGGCCCTACTTCCCAGGAAGTGGCTGGACATTGCCTGCTGATGGGAAGTAGAGAATAAGTATTATTGTTTTCCTTTGCTTCCATGCGTGGCCTTTACTTTTCTTTATTAAACTGCCTTTATCTCAACCCACAAGTTTTTTGTCATCTTTTCTCCCCCTGTCCTCCTGGGGTAGGGGAGTGAGAGAGCGGCTTGCTGGGCACCTGGCGGCCAGCCAAGGCCAACCCACCACGAACCGTTCCAACCTACTTTGAAGTGTGCAAACTGGAGCCGAGATCATTAATAGTTTATGTATGTGTTCTATGATTTGAAATGACACAGCATTCTGATAGCTTCAGACAATGTAATTTGGCTCAATTTTTACATAGGTTTTTGGTGGGTTTTTTTCCTCTACATTATCACACAGCATTCCCCGCCCCGAATTGGAACGCTGTACATTAAGCAAATTCTGGCATTCTTTTCACAAGTTATCTTTTGGCTTCATGCTGCTCAAAGTAATGAGTTTGTCTCATTCTGCAAATGCAATCTCAACAATCAATCGTTCAGGTGAGAAAACTTCTTTCCTGGCTGAAAGCCATTTGATTTAAAAAAGCCCGTAACACTCTTATTTGTGAAATTAGTACCACCACCAACAAATTCTCGATGTTTTCACAGAACACTTCAGAAAATAATTGGGGACCAGCAAGCCACATTATTATAATATAACAACAGAATGAGTCAGTGTCAAAAGATTTCTCCCAACTAATTTTCCACAAGAAGTATATGGGAGAGAGGGGGGATGGTAAAAGAGAAAGGGGTTAAACCATAAGGTCAATCCTAGGCAGGTCTTGCACCAATGTTTTCCTACTACAGTACATTTAGATTTTTGATTGAAATTCCTGAACCTTCTGAACATAAAATTATCATGTTTCTTCTGCTTGGTATTTCAGTTTCATTCCAAGTAATAAATACTAGCTTTCAGCTTCTCCCATCACTCATGTGCCATGGAAGAAGCTTCAAGTATACTGCCAAAATTTGATTAAACTTTGTTGAAACTGAAAGGGTTCAAATAATCCACCTGAATGCTATAAACTTTCAAACACAAAGTCTATTTCCCACATTCTTAACAGCACACATACCCAGGCTCCCCCAAAAATTACTGTAAAAAACACTGGGTCTGTTATTCTTCATACCAATATTACATGGTACCAAAAGCAAAAATTGATTCTGAAAACTCTTCAACTATGTTTTTCTCGATTTCCTTATTTCACTTGCTCCAGATGAACTTTATTTTATATCAACCTCTGTAGCCTTGATGGAGGGCAGTGGATCTATCAGAACTACATAAAATAACCTAGAAGCTGTCACATTTCAATTGTTGACTTTTCCTGGGAGTATTTTGTGATGTACAGCTCTGATTCTGAAACAACGTATCCATCTGCCCCCAAAACCCAGAGACACCAAATGACAAAGTCCTTTAAAAAGTTCTGTAGTTTCCTTCACACAGGATTAATTTTACTGTTAAATCTAAAGGTGTCTGTGCTAGTTCTGCACGCAACAGGCAAATATCAGAAGCATTACAGGCAATTTAGTGTTGCACTCACGTGGGGTACTACTACCTCCTGACCAGCAAGACTAATGCTGTGCCAGGCCTTACACATCCAAAGATTATAGCGGATCCTCCTATATAAAGTAAAAACTATTTAGTTTTCGTTTGCAAAATTTATTAAACTTGTATAAATTACAAGGAACCTAAATCTAAATTAGACAAAAAAGATAAGGAAAGATGAAAAAGGGAAACCTCAATGTTATTAATCATTTCAGTCTTGCATTTCTATCAAAAGCCTGACTGATTGTGACATTGGTTGGTACAGTTTTAATACCCAATTAAACTTTGTTTTCAGGAAAGCACCAAATCCCATATTTTGAAGGAAAGTAATCCAGCATGTGAATATAATTAGAATCTGACTCCAACCAATTTCTCTCTCAAGTCAGGAGCTGAAATGCAATCAATACTGGCACAGGAAAATCCCACAGGAGATAGTGGCTGAAGATTAATTTTCTATCTATTCAAACCTGGCCTTCACTTATTGAATTACATTGTTACCTGCCACTGACAGTCAGCAAAATAACTCACTCATTTCTCTGCAATGAATCTCCAGACCAATATCTCCCTCCCTTGTGAGGCAGATAAAATCCATTTCTCTTTTCAGTTCACATTTGTGCCATTTTAAGTTTGGTGGGTTTTTTTTAAATAAAGAAAGTATTTTTTCATGTGCCTACCGTTCACCATCAGAAAAAAGGGAAATTGATATAGAAGCTAAAATTCAGGTAAAGTAGGTTCTTCTGTAGCTGTTTCTTCTGCTTGGGTCTGGAGCACAAGTCTTACGAGGAGCGGCTGAGGGAACTGGGGTTGTTCAGCCTGGAGAAGAGGAGACTGAGGGGAGACCTCATCGCTCTCTACAACTACCTGAAAGGGGGTTGCAGAGAGGTGGGTGTTGGTCTCTTCTCCCAAGTGACTAGCGACAGGACAAGAGGAAATGGCCTCAAGTTGTGCCAGGGGAGGTTCAGGCTGGATATTAGGAAAAATTTTTTTTACTGAGAGAGTGGTGAAACACTGGAACAGGCTGCCCAGGGAGATGGTGGAGTCACCATCACTGGAGGTGTTCAAGGAATGTGTGGACGAGGCATTGTGGGACATGGTTTAATGGGCATGGTGGTGTTGGTTGATGGTTGGACTTGATGATCTTACAGGTCTTTTCCAACCGTAGTGATTTTGTGATTCTGTGTTCTTTGTGATTTTAGCTAAATCACTTTTGGCATGATCTGAAATAAACTGGAGGCTACTTTCTGATTTTTGTAAGCCAAATACACAGCAGAAATAATGCTACTTCTCCCTCAAGCGCTTTGTGAACATAAATTAATGTATGTGCATGAGGTAACTGGAAGCTTTATGCCAAGAAGTATCACTGAAAGATGCATATAGAAAAGCAAACAACTATTAAAACAAAATGAAACGAGGTCATTTCAAGAAACTGTGACATAATTTAGCTGCCAATTTCACTGCAGCCAAACATATCCTGATTCCTTTCCACAGGATTCAGTTACTTTGCATCATCATAGCCATAGGAAGATGAGTGGATTTTGTATCTCTACTAGTAAATTTTCATTTAGTTGAAAAGCACTGGTTACTGTAGAAATGAGAAATATTTTTTCCACAAATATAAAACTTACTGGTTTTTGCTTCTTGCAACAGTTGAAAACTGAAGATCAGAAAACGGATACTAATTAAAAAAATACCTTCAGTGAAACACAGAAAAAAACACAACCAAACTGAAGCAATCTTCAATTGTTTTCTGAAGGCAGACTCTTTTCAGGAACAATGTAGAACTTGCTCAAAGCATCAGAACAGATTTAGCATCAGGACAAAAGAATAAAAGGTAGGTTTCTTTTTTTAATTCCTGAACCAATATCCTGCAAGAAACAATGGCACCTGCCTACTTTCATACTCATGTAAAATAGAAAGGAACTGGTTGTTAGTATTTTCCATTGCCCTAGTATGCCCTAGGGACTGTGTTTTTCATAAAACCTCGCTGTCCCTATCAATGCCATTTTAGAGAATTAATGTGGAGATGGAATTGTAATTGTTACGTTTTTTGGGACATTAAAATTCCTTCTCTGTCATTCCTTTCTGTCTTTCTTTGTAGATTTCCAAAAGTTTTCTATTTTCACCTCTAGGTTTCTTCCCCTTTTTGATTTCTGAGTATCTGTTGAAATTTCTAAATGTAAAATTTTAAACAATTGAGTCTCCCTGCCTATGCTTCTTTTAGTCCACTCCCAGACCAACTCTGTACAAATGAATGCCACGATACACGAACGAATACTATCATATACAAAATAAGCATAGAATTTTTCCTCAGTTCCTTACTCAAAATCAGTTTTGCTGTTTTGTTGCGTTTTTTTCTTCCCCAAGGAAAGTAATCCAGTAGAACGACACATGCAGCTCCTCCAACACTGCTTGTGGCCACATTAAAAAGTTACAGCTGGAGCTGACGGGCAGAGTAAAATGAAATGTCGCTTGAAGCTCACGGCTCAGCAATACGCCTGCAGCAAGCAAAGGATAAGAACAGCTCTTCTAAGGGCAAGAATAGAGGGAAGTTAATTTTGAAAATGCAGCTAGAATGCATTTCTAACCGCCATCGCACCTTCGTAGTGTTTTAGATAATGTCATGAGTGCATCGCCTTCTGCTAACTTTTTTTATTTCATTTTCAATAGATATGATTTTCCAGCTGTGGGAAAACTGCCAAGTGCATTTAAGTGGTTGTGACAGAACTGCAGACAGTTTACTGCATTTCTGTTTGTGTGTCAGTGGGGGACTGTGGTCTTCATTCAGCCACACTAACACTTTAAGTAAAGTGACATCCTTCTGTCTGCTCTTAGGGACAAAACTCAACCAAAAGAGTTATAAATAAAATAAGAAAACAATTGGATCAGAACTTAAATATTCTTACTTTATCTGTTAGACCACAGAAAGGTGATAAACATAAGAATATAAATACATATTCATATATATAAACATAAATGTATATATAAAAATATATATAGGGTCTGAGTAGCTTCAGATGTAGGGAAATAGTTTTCTCTTTGTAACTATCAGTGTGTCATGCTTAAGGGCCATTTATTTAAAATATATAGGCGTTGTTTTCAGTGCTTTTAGTGTCTCCATATGCTTCTAATCTATCAGTTGGTTACTGGATGTCAGTAAGAAAATGAATGGAACTCTGGATTGAGCATTTACATTTAAAAAAAAAAAGGATTTCTTTTATAGCAGTCATTTTATTCTCAGCGTTCTGCCAACTGAGTAACTTTGGTATGTATCAAATATAGAGTCAAATTAATTAAAAAGGCATTTATTTGCCTCATAAGCCATTTTTCTGAATGAAAACTATCTTTTGTTGATACTCATTTCTATATATCTACTTACAGGCTTGTCCCTGTCTAATGTATACAAAGTATATTATTTTATGGATGGTTCAAAACCCACTCTATGCGTCCATCTAACCTTCATGGTTCACAGCTTCTGGTCAGAACTTTTAGATACCCACAAAATTATTACATATCCAAACCATAGTATTGTTTTCTTTTTCTTTGTGTCCCAACCTATCCACAAAACTCAGTGCATCATGAGCTTGGTTTTGCAAATAAATGAACCCTTGATGTAATTCATTTATCAAACCTAAGGACTTGGAAGTCTGGGGACAGACTTTTTAGTAGAGCCTGTTGTGATAGGAGAAGGAGTAAAGGTTTTAAACTAAAAGAGGGCAGATTCAGTCTTGATACAAGGAAGACATTTTTTACGATGAGAGTGGTGAAACAGTGGAACAGGTTGCCCAGAGAAGTGGTAGATGTCCCATCCCTGGAAACATTCAAGATCAGGTTGGACGGGGCTCTGAGCAACCTGATCTAGTTGAAGATGTCCCTGCCCATTGCAGGGGTGTTGGACTAGGTGACCTTTAAAGGTCCCTTCCAACCCAAACTATTCTATGATTCTGTGAAAATCTGGCTCTCTTCTAGCATTTCAGTGAATTACATTTTAGAGAAACAGATGAAAAGGATTGTGTTTTCCTAAATTCTCCAGGTGGAGAGAAACAGAAATCCAAGCTTCTGGAAATCAACTTCTGTTTGAAAGAGTTGACATTACAGCTATGAGTGTGCCTTAAATACTATGACTCGGGGAATGATAGTTTCTTGTAAGTAATACGACTATTGATTTCTGACAAAACTGAACATTATCAAGATATAAGAGATCACTTGGCAATAAGCTAAAAAAATCTTTAAGATGAAAAGATAGTAATAAAGGAATTAATGAAAATTATAACAGCAATTATTTTAAATTTCTAATGATTATATCAGCATTTTATCATCCATGTTGTGAAGAAAAACGCTAAAAGGACTGATACTATTTTTATTTTGAATCATATCCACAGGATCTATCCTTGCATTTTGCATGTATGCCTTGCAAATCATTAAATAAAACTTCTGTACAATTTTGCAGGTAGGAAACTGGCAGAGACAACCTCTTTTCAATGATATGATGAACAATTACCTAGCTAGAAAAGGTAGTCAGCATATGGCAGGTCAAGTATTGAAGAAGAAATTCCATGGTAAACTAGTGGTCCAAACGGGGACAGACCATGGCAACACATCATGCTAAAAATTATGATCCATTTAACTAATACTTTTTCCACAGGAAGTGGAGTACACACATGCTCAGATTTACTCTTTTAAACTGAAGATAAGAATTCAGATTCCTACCAGACTTTTACCAAATGGATCTTGTTATTCCACCTTGTAAGCCAAGACCATTCCTCCATCTCCTTGATGTTTACTTGAAAACTGAAAGTGTAAGCTGCTTGCGTCTGTCTGTTCCTGCAGCTAATGCACACTGAGCTCAGGGAGACCACCTACTTGGCAACCATGGGCCCAAAGCAAGCAAGCCACAATACATGTGCCTCTGGTTTGAAAACACAAAGAAGGGACTCTATTCTGTAAGTGTCCCAACAAGGTAAGGCTAAGAAGGTTAGATTGGGTGACAGGATGAGGGGCTGAAAATCTGAAGTCACCGAAGCATATTAAAATAAATTACATTAATTGCTAAAGACCTATGCAAGCAGCTTGTCTTTCCTAAAACTGACATAATATTTTAGTGAGTTGGCATTAGTATGTGTTGAAACCTTGATTTCTTATTTAATAATCAGAAAAGAATTGAAAGTTCTGCTCTTTTCTCATGATTATACAGATTACAGCTGACCTTCACAGCAAAGCTGAATAAAGTCTGCTACAGAAACATAGTATGCAAAAATTAATTTTTATCCTCTCCTATTTTCTCTTTAACTACAATGTCAGGTAAAATGAAATATGTATGTTAAATATCTAAGCACATAAGACATATAAGACATATTTATCTTCCTAAAGGTAAGTGTGACACTTTCTCCCCACTCCCTGTCATCAGGAACCTCCCCCCATCCCCACAGTGTTTCAAGGATGATGGAGAGCTGCCTCATGATGACATCGGTACCCTTGGATCCATCCCATCTGATCCCACGGACTTGTGTATGTCTGATGTTTTTCAGTGGTCCCTAAATCTATATTCCTCTGTTGTGGGAATAGCTTCTCTCCCACACCTCCGCTGCCAGGCTAAGGCGTTGGCAGACTGAGGCAAAGAAGGCACCAAGTACCTCAGCCTCACTATGTCCTTAGCCACAAGGTTCCCTCCCCATTGAGAAGTTTCTTTAGCTTTCCTTTTGACATCAATGTACTTAAAGAAGCACTTCTTGTTGCTCTTCATGTTCCTTAGCAATACAACCCCCAGATGAAATTTGGCTTTGCTAATTCTATCCCTTTTATCCTTGAATGTTCAGGAAACATCTCCATATCTCTCCTGGGTCGTACATCCTGGTCAGGAGTTCAGGAGTCATGATGTGTAACCCTATCTAAACCTCTCAACTTGATTCTCTTCTATATAGGATGATGGCCTGGAAAAAATAAGGAGTTTAGGACCAGGATGTTCACTAAGAGAGATTTTCCTGCCTGCCCTTAAGGTATCATGTATCAGACAGA
This sequence comes from Gavia stellata, assembly GCF_030936135.1. NCBI lineage: Eukaryota > Metazoa > Chordata > Aves > Gaviiformes > Gaviidae > Gavia > Gavia stellata. The sequence goes on along the minus strand of NC_082597.1, from coordinate 11,511,575 downwards.
ACTACCTACTTCAACACTGACTTTGATAGTGGCTTGACTGGATAAGATAATGTCATTAGCCAACACTAGGAATATATGGTCATACTAGAATAAAAGCACATCTTACTATAACTGATTAAAATGTTATAAGCAGTTCAGAAAAGCTCAGTGAATTATTAAAAAAAAATTAAAATCCATAGACTCCTTCAAATTACTGTAGTCACATCCCCCTAGAATACTGAAACATATGTAATAAAATTTAAAAAAAATGCATTGTTGACAAAAATCCTATAGAATACTTGGTCATCTACAATTTCAAGACCAAAATTTACTCTGGATAATTTAGATTTTTCATACATCATCCAATTAAATTTCAAACTAGAGACTGTTCTACTCTTATTGGAATAAATTACACTGCCTACCTTTTACCACCCCCACATCTGATTAAAGATCGTATCCCTGGAGAGTAAGAACTGTTAAATCATCTTAATGTTTCGTTGGGAATTAGTTATAATATCCACTGAATGTGAACATTTAATTAATTAGATTTTTTCATCTGATACAGTTGTCTTTGCCATGCTTTGCTAAGCTATCAACTGATCCTTTTTCACAGCACATTCTTATCTTCAGTCATACTGGTTAGGTCTAGATTTTATACATCTTGCAGCATACTAATCGGTTATTGCTCTTTCTTCTTAATTTGTACCATCTTCTGTGTCAATAACAACATTAATAACAGTAAAGCCCTGCTTTGAGAAGGAGGTTGGACTACATGACCTGCAGAAGCCTTCCTAATCTAATTTTTTCTGTGATTCTCCGAGTTAACACTAATGGGGCTCAAAACACTATACAAACATCACTCACTAATTCATGCTCACATAAATATAATGCAGCTTTTCACTAATTAAAAGCTAGCTGTATCTCGGTAGATAAAGTTGGTAGGTAACACTAAACCATGCACTGACCTCTGGGTGACATATGGACCATAGACTTTCCCTACAGACTAAATACTGTGTAGTAATTTAAGTAACTGCCATAACACTATGCAAGACTATTTATATGTTTTTTAAAAAGGCTAGTATGGTGAAAACCAACAATGTAATAAATTGGAAGAATAGCATTCACAGAGACTGAGGGAAATTTTAGAAGGATATTCTGCCCGACAAGCACATCATAGGAACAAAAAAAAGAAAAAAAGAAAAAACAGAAAAAAAACCAAAACAAAAAACAAGAAAAGAAAAAAAAAGAAGAAAAAAAAAGGAAGAAGAAACAGGTCAACCTTCAGATCTTGAAAGAACTAATAAACAAGTCAGCAAAAGAAAATACCTTTGCAAAAGGTCAGCTGAAACTGAGTTCAAAAGTTTTTAGGGTCTGGACAATGTGATTCCCCACTGGATTAAAAGTTATTTGCAATACACACCATAAAGGAGAGATGCAAGAGTAGCTGTAATCCACCCTTTCACACACCAACACTAAAACCTCTGGAAGACTTTAAGTCGCTCGACAAAAGCAGAAGCACAGATGGCCTTTCACAGCCATGTGGGCAAGAAACATTTCTGAAGCTAAATCCCAGACTGCTTCCTACTCAGCCCTACTCAAGGCATGACTCAGGTACAGAACTACAGAGTAAATGACCTTGCATAAATTGAGAGGCTTCACTTCTGAAGCTCTGCTGCTTTGCCATACTTATGGCAAGTACTGGAAACTAGAGATGTTAATGAAGGATAACACTGGATACAGTAAGAAAGCCTTGTACTTCATAGAATAGACTGATCATCCACTTACAAACACCTACAAATGAAATGCTTTATGTTAGATATGGTTGTCTTCTTCAGTCTGTTTTTCTTTTTCATCTATTTCCCAAAAAAACAATGGGGACAGATCATATTGATGATGGTATGTGGAAAGGCCAGGGAAAGTGATCTGGCCTTTTGCAGATGATACTGGGCAGTTCAGAAATACTCTCTTTTGCAGAGTCAGGGGGAGGGCAGGAACAGGCGAGTAACTGCCTTTCAGATCATTTAAACTACAGAGAACTCCCTGAAAACCCCAACACACAGTGCAATGCATAGATTATTTCCTGTTTGGGGATATATTTGGAGTCATAAACCACTCTGAAGATATCTCCAAGAAAGTCAATATGGTATTATGTCTCCAAGTAAAGCAACATTTCACGTCACCTGAGGAAAGCAAAACTATATATTAATCTCCCAATCAACTAATAATTGTATATACTTCCCAGAATGGGGATTTGTATGTACTTCCCAGAATGGGTCTCCTTTGCCCCATATACAAACTGAATATTAAAGCCAATTTTGTAATTATAATATTTATCTCATTTCAACCATACTTACAATGAAGGATTCATTTGGTTATTTATTTCACCTGAGATATGAGTAAGCAGTAGATCAGCAGAACCACAGAGGACACACCTATCAGCACATTGTATTTCTTTTTTTTCACTTCTTAAACATGAAAATGCAACCAAGATTTTTGTGATTTAGGTATCTTGAGTCTTAACAGTAAATCTTATTAAAATATTGTAAGAAGTGCTCCATTCCAGTTTTCTTGTTCAGACTTGCAATTTTCAAAGCCTACTTCTACCTTCAATCAATCGTACGAAAACATCAGATTCAGTCCTTCGTTTTGTTCTGTACCACTTAAAAATCTCAACGCGACCAGCACATTTCAAAGTGACATGTCAAAACACTCCTACAACACTGCTATCTATAATCAGGCAATAAAGCACTCGCTAAAAATCACTACTTCAAATGCTATAAACATTTGACTAAAAGTTCAGCTTTTGGAGTTGCTTTTATTTACCAATAAACAATTACACTGCATTCACTACAATTGCTATCACTCATGCATTTGATATTAGCAGGAAATATCCTGAAGAAAGAAATTTTCCATGAAACTGATGAATCACTAGCTTTAGGGCTGAATTCTGATCTTTGCTGTGGCATAAACTTAGCCTCCACAGGGAGACTTCAAGCATTGCTCTTTTGTGCAGATTTGCCTTCAAGGTAGGATTCTCTGCATTAAGAACATCCTCATCTTTTTTAGGACAGTGACAACTACAGTTATCACTCTTGCCATTATTATTTCATAACCCTGTTTCACAGGTAGGAGATAGCTTTGGGGCAGTCATATATTTCATTATCATGTATTTTTCATTGCAGCCTCGAATGTATATTCATCTGGGAGAAGACTTGCACAAATTTGAATAAAGGAATATAAACCTGACACATAGTTTTTTAACCAGGCTACTAAAAGAAAAAAAAAAAGAGAAGGAAAGAAAAAAAAAAAGGCAAGAACCCTTGCTCCCTGTGGCAAAAGATCATTATAATTTCAATAGGAAGCTCAAAGGAATGCCTTTTCTCCCTATGGGTTGGACTCAAGCTTACCTATAATGCTTTGAAACAGAAAGACCTGACACGTTTCCCAGTGATACTTGGTAAAAGGCACACATTTCTCAGTGAACAATGCAGAAAGTCCTAGTACTAGAGCAGCCAATGTCAATCATGCCCTCAGTATCAGTTTGAATGCTCATTTTCCAAAGAATGGCATCCAAATCACACTGTTAGAAACGATACCACTGGATTCCAGATGTGAAAGAGGAAAGAACACCACAAAAAAAAGGAGTATGTATTTTCCTAAAAGACCTGGAAGACAAGGTACCATGAAATTACTAGAAATAAGAACAGTAAGTCCTCTTGTATAAAAGGGATGAACACCAGAGACCAAAGAACATAAAAATATGGTTTTCCTGCTTACTATTCCTCCCCATAGTCTAAAGATAAGACATTTTGTGATATCTTGTAAAAGGATTTTTCCACATCTTCACTACAGTGAGAAGTGTATATTTTAACCATAAACACTGTTTTTGTTGTACACTGTAGTGAGAGAGATACAACACCCCAAACGAGTATTACTCTCTTACATAAAAAAAGTTAAAATACGGATCCACCTTTTTAGAGCAGTTCATTTTCAAATCTATAAATTCAAATGGAAATTTTTCAATGTAGGTACCAAAGTAAGTATGTTCCAGGATATTTAGAATATAACTTAAGAGTAACATCTATGAGTTTGTTGTATATTTAAGAAGCACAGAACAAAGGCTTGGAATACTCTCAGAAATCAAATACTGCAACACCAGAAAGTATTCTCTGAAAATGGAAATAGGTTAGGTTATTTATGGGAATATATAAAATTTTTCCCTCTTCATTTCATAAGATTTTAAATGTATTATACACTTAATTATTAATTCCAAGTACTACATGCCAGTACCAAAAAATATAGGTTAATATTCAAGATATATTTTAATAAAAATGAAAATACAGTTGAAAAATATGACATTTATTACAGATTAGAAATTCCTGTTCTAATAAAACTTCTCTAAGGTGTTAAAAATGTTCACTATATAGGTGTATCAACAGTCCTACTCTGACAGTCTTTCATAACAGAAGATATAATTTATACTAGCACAAATGTTCTTTTACTCTTTTAGCTTAGGTCAGTCTGAGAGCAAACTACCCTGGCAAAATGTCTCCCTTGTCTATATAAAAAAAGGCTAGAACAAGGCATTTCTCTGTATAGCTAATACCAGTTACAGTGCTAAGGAAAAAAAAACAACAAAAAACCCCCAACAAAATCTGTGTCGTATCGCCAAGAATCAGAATAATTTTGGCACAGATGTAGTCTAAGTTGTCGAAGAGTTCAAATTCAAAAAATCTTCATCAAACATCAGTCAACTAATATTTCAGTCTATTTACAAATTTCGCCATTAGCCCGTTTCAGTATCATGATTCTCCAAGAATGTACAAAAAATCATATAAAAAAAAGTACTAAATAGTATTTTCCAGTGAAATTTTCACATGCCTAATTCTACCATATACCATCAAGAGATGTGACATTAAACAGAAAATATGAGATCTAGGTATGTAAATATATGTCAATATTATTTAATCAGATATCTGCAATACTTTGTCCTGCTGAAAAACCCTAGTAGGTTCAGAAGGAGAAGAAAATTAATCTAAAAATAGCTGCAACTTACACACATGAAGAACAGCAACACCAAAAATAAAGAGACCTGCTATACATACAAGGGCTACTTCTTGGCACCTTATTGACTGCAGCAGTGTACAAATCATAGTTATTGTCAAGTTATCTAATTACACTTTCCAATCTGTATGAAATATACTTTGCCGACTTACTCATCATAAATGAGAATAACTGGGGCAAATTCTTTATGGCTCATTTTAACAATTGTTTCAGCATCAAAGAACTAAACGACAAAGAGAAGATAAAAAGAAACATGACACGTCATATTTGTGACTGTAGCTATTTCACATAGTTACCTGTGATATTATAATATGAAACCATATTAGTTGTCATACAATGAAAGCAGAGGGAATAAGAACACCACACAAGCAAGAAAATTCCTGAGTTCTGCTGGCATAAGAAAAATACTCAGCACTTCTTTGATCAAATCTGGAGTACTTCAGACTTCGTTTGAAGTAAACCTGGACTAATTCATTATCAAACTTCTTTTTACTAAGTTAATCCTAGCTGCAAATCAAAGCAAATTTTGCAACACTTGATACCATAAATTAGTAGAAAAGACTTGTGTAAGGGTATAAGCAGAGACTCAATAAACTTCCAATGTCATTGTCAGCATGCCTCTAAATCTCAGTGTCTCTTCTAGGGAAGAAGCAGACCTACAAGAAGTGTGCCTCTTAGATAAGATAACCCTTCTGTACTCTGCTTACTTCTGCCCAATATTTACTTTGGCCATACATTTATATTTAAAAAAGAAAGAAAGTTTGGGGGCTGGAAATTATTTTGTTTTCTAAAAAGCATAGGATGTGTACTTTCTGAAGCAAGTTGGGGGATGTGTCCTGTTTGAAGATTTTCTCATCTCTCAGCTCTCCATTTAAAAATGGGAGATGGATTTGGTGGGTGGAAAGAGAACAGGTTATAGCTTACCCACATTTCCCAATGAAGATTCGGGTGTTTTAAAAAACACTTACAAAAGAGCAGGCAAAAGATTATTACAATCAATACCTCTATTCTCCACCTGATGCATTCTACCTTATATGCCCAGAATTGTGCTATGTTAAAACCCACCAGGAATTTATTGAGATTATGGTTACATTCATACTTAGTCATCCTCTCTTAGTTTTACAACAGTTTTCAACTTGATGTAGATGTATTTTTTTTCATCACCATCATTAAAAAAATACTTGATAGCTGCTTTTATGCTGCAGTGTTAAACTCAGAGAGAGCTAATGTTTCACATATTATCCCAAAGTAACAAGGCATCACTGAACTAGTTATACTATTTAAACCATGTGGCAAAGACAGCTTATCAGTTTTAAAAGATTTCTCCCTGCAAGTTTTATAAAGTAATAAAACCCCATTTTTCATATTTAAAACAGCCATAGGCATGCTCCAGATTGCTCCCCTCTAGTGGAACCCACACACTGACCCTAGTCACAGAGTGAATTCACATTTTGTGCAGGTACTTACTCCCCAAAGGGACCCATAATTCTAGAGCCTTCACATTAATTCAGTAAAATAAAATAAAAAGTGCTACTATCACTTAATACACAATCAATAACTGCACAAGAAGTAGTGCTGTGTTAGTCATGACTGCAATCCAACATGGGACTGCATGCAGGAAATCTCTAATAAACCACTCGTGCTAACTAGGGACACAACTCTCACCAGGAGATGCAACTGGCTGCTCCCAATTAAAGCCTAATGAGTAAGACCTGCAGAGGAGCTGCAAACTTCCAGTGAGGCGTGCTGGTTTCATATTAAAGAAACATTTGTTTGTTCATTTGTAATACTTAGTCCTTACCGTTAAACCACTGAAAAATTTCAATCTTCTTTTCCTTAGGCTGTTGTAGCTTGTGCAGGAAGGGGTTTATAAAAGCACGACATGAAATTACACTTAAAAAAGGTAGAAAAGGAGCAAGATGCAAGAGGAGATGAGAGAAACGTTAAGGAAGGAATCAAGGAAGAATGAAAATTAAGCAGTTGAGCAATTCAGTGCATAGTGGAGAGGTGGATTACCTGAACATATGGAAACAGAAAAATTAGATTTAGAAAGGATCTATGCAGAAGATGTGGAATCACTAGAAATAAAATGGAGACCAGTACAAAAAAAGAGGAAAGAACAGAATGGTGAAGCAAAGATGACTATAAATAGGGTGGGGTACAAAGGACAAGAAAAGAAAACAGGCAAAGCAATATTAAAACTTATGGGAAAGGGCATCTTAATGTGGTACCACTCAGTTGTCCAATAAAAGCACTGCAGCACTTGTCCAAAGAGTCATACAACACAAGCAGCTGACAACTGCAAATTAAAGTGCACGACACAGGCTGCAATATATCAGACTGAAAGGGTTCTAGGGAATAGGACAGTGAATGAAAACCTGAGAGACCTGTATTAAATTACAAGTTTGGTCATTATCTTACTATGAGATATGAAAAATGGGAATATAATACCTCTTACCTTGTTGTGAGGATAAAACTCATTAACTATCATGAAGTGCTCACATATTACAGTGCTGTGGGGGAAATAAGCAAGTAGAATCTAATTGCTGTTGTAGGATAAAGAGTACAAAAGGTATATTACTGATTGATGGACTAAGAGGTTACAAACTGATTGTTTTATCTGAGAGACTGAGAAATCCAAAGGCCAAAGAATGATTGGTCTTCTCATGCCTTTTTTTTTTTTTTAAGTCCAAGCAAATACAGTCATTAGATTCAAAAAGGCCCATCGAGACAACAGATGAAAAATGAGAGAGAAGGATCTCCTGAATGTGGTACATAAACAGGAAGAAGGAAAGAAAACTATACTGCAGCATATTAACATACACAAGAGAATACACAGAATTTAAGTTAGAGAATTATTCTTCTGATAAAGCCATAAATTTAAAAGGATGATTGGAGACAAGTAAACACTGGCAGGCAGGATGTGTGAGATTAATTTCTTCTAATTCTTCATATTATAGAAGTTAATATCTAAAAGGGTCCATTATAGGAACCTGCTCAACAGAGAGAAACGCACATCTAGAAGTGATTCTGCTGATCTTAGACACCTATCTCAGAATAAACTGAACAGCTCTCTAGAGGTATCCACAGTGACTAGCTTAAATACCTCATTTTGATAAATAAATTACTGCTACTAATTATTCCTACTTGTATGAAAAGAAAAACATAATATCATGTCCTGTGATTAAATGAAGGCTCACAGCATGGAAGAGCAAAAAGTTAGACCTTGTTAGAGAAAGCAAAGAAGGGATGGCAAATACAGTTTTACTAGCCAATGCTTCAGAGATAATTCTATTAAAAACTCTCTCCCTCTAAAAGAAGATGCCACCTAAGTTGTCTCATCCATTTCACAAATACTGACAAAGGACCTGGAAGCAGAACTCCACCAGTTGTTCACGCAGTAATGGGGGAGAAGAGTCTGATGTTTGCACAGTAGTTTAGACTTGGATGCAGGTTTTCTCAACAAAAAATCAGTAACAGATCACTGACCATCTCATTCTTATTGCTTCTTCTTTTAAGTTAGATTATTGATCTCAATGACAGCGCAGGTACAAATACACCTATTTTCATACTGCCAAAGTGTTTTACCAAAAAGTATTTAACTCATTTTTACCACCCTAATGAGATGCAAATCATCAGTGAACATACCCAGAACCTTCAATTCCCAACAAAGTGCTACAATTAGAATACAAATTTTTCTTGGATTTCTAATCTGCATTTATCTAATCAGCCTCAACTTTACTGATGAAGGAAAAGAATTCCTACACTTTAAATTTTTTAAGAAATATTTGCATAAGAATTTTAATAGTGAAAAACTCAAGACATATGGAAGAGAATATTTTAGGAGATGCATTTTAGTGGTTCCTGAAATACTGGGCCTTTTAAAAGGAACCAAATCTGCATGTATAAATTACATCTCTAAAATATTGTTCCTTTTCTATAATATAAATAAGTCGTATTTTGTTTATTAAGAATTAATACTGATATTGCAGCTGAAGGAGGATAATGTTTAGCATCATTATGAAATATTCACCTTTTCTAAAGAGCAGGAATCATAGAATCATTTAGTTGGAAAAGACCCTTAAGATCATCAAGTCCAACTGTTAACCTAGCACTGCCAAGTCCACCACTAAACCATGTCCCTAAGTGCCATGTCTAGATGTCCTTTAAATACCTCCAGGGATGGTGACTCAACCAATTCCCTGGTGTGCTGGTTTTGGCTAGGATAGAGTTAATTTTCTTCATAGTAGGTAGTGTGGGGCTGTGTTTTGGATTTGAGCTGGAAACAGTGTTGATAATAGAGGGATGTTTTAGTTACTGCTGAGCAGTGCTCACACAGAGTCAAGGCCTTTTCTGCCTCTCACCCCACATCCTTTAAATACCTCCAGGGATGGTGACTCAACCAATTCCCTGGTGTGCTGGTTTTGGCTGGGATAGAGTTAATTTTCTTCATAGTAGGTAGTGTGGGGCTGTGTTTTGGATTTGAGCTGGAAACAGTGTTGATAATAGAGGGATGTTTTAGTTACTGCTGAGCAGTGCTCACACAGAGTCAAGGCCTTTTCTGCCTCTCACCCCCCCCCACCAGCGAGTAGGCTGGGGGTGCACGAGGAGTTGGGAGAACACACAGCCGGGACAGCTGACCCCAACTGACCAAAGGGATATCCCATACCACATGATGTCATGCTCAGTATATAAACTAGGGGGAAGAAGAAGGAAGTGGGGGGACATTAGGGGTGATGGCATTTGTCTTCCCAAGTAACCGTTATGCATGATGGAGCCCTGCTTTCCTGGAGATGGCTGAACTCCTGCCTGCCGATGGGAAGTAGCGAATGAATTCCATGTTTTGCTTTGCTTGCCTGTGCAGCTTTTGCTTTATCTATTAAACTGTCTTTATCTCAACCCATGAGTTTTCTCACTTTTACTCTTCCGATTCTCTCCCCCATCCCACCTGGGGGGAGTGAGTGAAGCTGTGTGGTGCTTAGTTGCCGGCTGGGGTTAAACCACCACACCTGGGCAGCCTGTTCCAAAGCTTTATAACCCTCTCAGTGAAGAAATTTTTCCTAATATCCAGCCTGAACCTCCCGTGTCACAATTTGAGGCTGTCTCCTCTTGTCCTGTCACTTGGGAAAAGAGACCAGCACCCACCTCGCTACAACGCCCTTTCAGGTAACTGTAGTGAGCGATGAGGTCTCTCCTCAGCCTCCTCTTCTCCAGGCTAAACAACCCCAGTTCCCTCAGCCGCTCCTCATAAGAATTGTGCTCTAGACCCTTCACCAGCTTCATTGCTCTCCTTTGGATGAGAAGAAACTGAATTCAAGTACAGTTCTCTAGGATGAACAAATCCAGCCCTTTAGCAGATACACTGAACCAACAAGATATGAGATGAGGTATCTAAGACTGGCCTCTCATGTCATGCTGTAATTAGAACTCATGGGGAACTTTTTAATGGTATCTCCTTAAGTCAAAACATTTGTTCTGATCAGCTAGCTGAAAAAGCTTAAGTGACTGACAGAAAGCACATACTCTCCAACAACCACAGCTTGTAAATGCTGTACTTTCTTGGTATCTTTTCCCTTCATATTGTTTTCTAAACTTAGAATTAAAAAAAGAGATTAAAAGCAAAAGAAAACAAAAAATTCCTTTTTTTCCATTTTTCCTCTTTAACTTTTTGATTGAAGGACTGTTATGAAGGAAAGAAAAATACTTATTTCAACACATATAGCCCTATGAACATTCTGGCAATTCAAACAGAACCACAGTCTCAACACTGCATTTTTCTATTTTACACAGCCCACATAGCACAGATCTGCAAAACATTTCAGCCCACTAAGTTGAAATTCCTAGGACTTAACATTTCTCATTGTGATTCAAAGCACTTGAAAATAATAACTTAAGCTGGTGTTGGGTTTTGGTATTGCACTCTGTGTTGCTGACACCACGTTAGACTGTTATTTGTTTCTTGACAGATTGGCCCTGACTCACAAGGAGCTGTTCTTAACTTGACAATAAAGGTTATTATAAACTTCATTCCAATAGTTCAAAAAGACATAAAAAGAAATAAAACTGAAACAGAAATACAAATGGGGCACCTGGTGGAAATTTTTTTTTTTGGGGGGGGGGGGGCGTGTTATGGTTTTTTTTCTGGGGAAAAAATATTCCTGAGGAAAGTCAAAGAAAGTGAGAGTAAACTCTGGAACAGTATTTCCTTTCCTGCCTTGCCTAACAGATTTGGATTGACGTTGTAGAAGTAGTCACCTCAAGACCTTTCCCAATACTATTTAATCATAACATACAGCAGGGTCTTTTACTTCAAACCATAATCTACCATCACTGTATTGTACATTTAGATTCAAAATCCAATGTTTAAGCTTTGTAATTCTGTTTCCAGAAGTGATTAGCACCTGCACTCCCAGTGAATTTAATCAGAAGAGACCAGTATCTTCCAAATTGAGGTTACTTTTAATGAATTTTACTTAAAGCATGCAAATTTTAAAACTCAGGACAGTAGACTTTGTTGCATCTGAATTCCAGTACTCGTAACTCTATATAAGCATATCAAATAGTTCTGCTTGACATGATCTATGTACCTTCTTTAATTGCCTTACAGCAGAAGCATCAATTACAATAGCGATGCCATCAATCTCTAAAGAATACTTGATTAAAAAGTGCAAATGAAGCATGCTGGCAATTCTGATTAATACATTTACAATAACTTTTCTATGGTTTATGAATTAAATCTTTAATGAAGACAAGCTTCTTGAGTGAAGGTGAGGATAACTTGTCTTATCCCCAGAAGACATTACGATTTTTAATAGTTAAAGCCAGATAGGAAACTTCAAACCACTTAAAGTAAGAGTTTTAGTAGAACCAGCAATTGAAATATCATACATTTTGTCTAAAACTTGTGAACGGATTTTCAATTTCCCCAAAGCTTATTACACTTACGTGAGTGATCACAAAGTGCATGAAAGTAGTTATTCAGTAACATTTTACATCTGCTTTCCCCTCATGTAAAAAATTTCTTACAAAAAATACAGAACAAGATAATGTGAGCTTGGAAAATAGGGCCAGAAAATGGTTCCTTCAGAGTAAAGTAAATTATTTACATTTATCATTTTGATTCTCCAGTCCTATAATTATGATTTTATTACATTTCAAAAAGTGAATGATACTGCTGTCAGGGTCTCCCAGCACATTCCCTGCCTGATTGGTAACTCAGACTGTATGAGGGAAGACAGACTTTGAGAATTAGAACACAAAATATTATCTGGCTCTTGAGGAAACTTCTGAAGACATTTCTAAGTTTCTTGGTTTATTGCTTCTGCAAAATATTTAAATGCTACCCTTAGAGTTTCATTAATATTTTCAAAACCTTAATTTTCTGAGATTCCAGGAAATGAAACAAAAAGAAACATATTACTTACATCATTCTGATCATCTTTTGCATTGTAATAGATTATATCATTATTCTGTAAGAGAAAGAAAAGTAATTGTTAGTTTGAAAGTAGAGAATAAAATTTACTAGCAATAATCTGTACTAAAATACATTTTAAAATAAACCCACATTTCTTTATGTATTGTCTTTGAAATACGACAGAATCACACCTTTGCTTGCTCTGAGTTGCATGTAGTATTTCCCGTGCTCATGTTTAACTTCATTCATTTAATGCTTCTTCCCTGGTAAGCCTCATAAGTCACTCAAAAAGCCAGCTAGAAAAGTACAGGTAACATTGGACAAAATCCAGAACTCAGAAGAGTAAACTGTTTCTTTTAAAGACATATGACTCTTCCACTATGCAATTAGGTGATTTATGCACCATGACATCTAGCAGGCAATAGATACAACGACACATGAGCATTGCTAAGTGGGTTAAGTATTTGTTGCACACACATTTATTGTTTTATTCACCTCCCATGGTGAAAATAAAATCTGGGAAAATACATCACAGGAGAGTCTGGCTGTTGTAGGGTAGAGTGGATCCTGGCAACTCTGTGGAAATGCTGTACCATGTAATTCAAGCAAAGCAATGAAGGAGAAGATTACTAGTTTCCATTACAAAATCAGTCAGAAGCTTCATTCAGCATAACATCCACAGCAGTTTGAAAATTGGGGTATTTTCTAAGGAATACAGTTTTGTTTTCTCTTGAAATATTTCTGAGATTCTGTGAACCATTTAAAAGCCATAAAGATTTAGGTTCATTGTAGTAGCTTTCCACTAAACTGAATTGTTGTAATGTGCCCTGTACTTTTTTGAATGAAAGTAAGCAATTGTTATGTGCATTTCTGTAGGAAATGGACATGTATAGGTACATAGCATTTTTTAAGTCCCATTACAGATTTTGAATAAATAAAGAAGTTACATTTCTTCATGTCCAGCAGCTTGTTAAAAATAGGTGACTGCTGTTAACCTCCAAAAATAGCCTTAATTTATATTTTCAGTTCTGGTTATGGTAATACCTTTGGATTTATGTATCTAAATAAAAAGCTGACCACAAAAAATGTTTTTTCTTTTATAAATACCAACAGGAAATAATGATTTCAGTAATAATTTTTCAAGTGGGTAAGCCAACGACAATTATTACTTGCACTAAAAAAGTACGATGACATGTGCTACAAAGTAATGCAGTCCATCTTTACAAACCATCGTTTTCATCACTTCATAAATAATGACATCGGTCATTCTTCTTTGTGACCTTTTTGAGATCCAAACATGAAATATATTATAGATGAGCTAAATGCTATTGTGAGGTAAATACTATTAACATGAACTCATCTTCTTTCCTTTTTCCTTAAAACGCACTCTTACAATTTTCCATCAAGACACTATTCTATCCGCAGGTCAGTTGGTTTTGTAGCAGTATCTGGGTAACTAAGCCAGACCTAAGTGTGTTACAGACATGGGAGAAAATTCCTTTCATCATTAAAAGATGAAAGCTAATTGCTTATTCACTTGATTGCTGTAAAGAAAAGACCATGTAATGCTTGTGGAAGCCTTCAAGTTGGAAAAAGCAAAAGATTCAATTTTCTTTGGATCCTCTTTTCTTTATATATGGTTGTGTACAAAATAACTATTCTGTAAATAATTTGATCTGTTCAAAAAGCCATGTGATTCTTTAGCAGGCAACACTTAAAACTGCAAAGGATCCAACTCTGAGTGGTGCTAGCTGGAAATGTTAGCACAAATGTTTTCATCACAAGATGATCTGTTTAATTTAAAAAAAAAAAATGTTGCTTCACTTCAGAATACAGGGGAAAAGAATACTTCTTTCACCACACCTCCTTATGTCACGTTACGTTACGTTACGCTACGCTATGTTAGAGCAGTTCCCCTGCGATCTCTTCCCTGGAAGCTTTTGTTCAGGAAAAATGAGACCAGGAAAAGCAATACAGACATACTTATCTGGATATTATGTATATATCCTTTTCGTTTACTGGTTTCACTTCAAAAGGAACATTTTCATAAAACACAATTCTATTACGCCTTCTCTTGTACTGATTTTCATCTAGAGATCAGTTGACTCCCCCACCCCCTTCCCATTGCTGAAGTTTACCCTAACAGTATACCATCTTAATGCATAGGTTTTGAAACAGTCTTCTATACATACAGTTCTGTTTATCTACTTAAACACAATGATTCTTTATCATCACAATTATATTTTCACGCCTTTTACATTTTTTATTTATTTGTTTAAATTGATCAAAACTGGCACAGCATTACTTTCTATTCTACTGGACTAAACAGTATTTTTTAAATCACCTATTAAAGAATTATATTTCAGAAACATGATGCATTTACAAGTTAATTAAAATAACCCTTCCCCCCCCCCCAAATGAATTAGACATTTCGTTAGGTTATTCATATCTTGTAGTTCATTACCCTGCTTGGAGATATTACCTATATAATGCATAAACTAACACTGACATTGGTCACATCTCACTACTCTTAATATAGAAAATATGAGACACACAGATTCATGGATCAGTTAGATCTTCAGAGGACAATTTTTCATAATTTAACCACTTCTAGCTGACAAGAACAAATTGCTTTGTTGCTGGTTCTCAAGTGAGTAGTTTAGTTATTTATTAACTTCTTGACACAAAGAATTTGAATCTTCCCACTATTACACACTTCTGTCACCAGGTAATACTGAACACTTATTCAGTAAGCCTAAGATACAATGTAAATACCCTATTTTTGTTCTTTATCCAGTAATGTTTTGAGAGAGAGGGGTAAATACTCACTGTTACTTCTGTTCATGAATGAAGAGATTTAGTAAGACAGTCCTGAAGCTGAATTTATGGAACAATGACTTTAGGAGACCATATGCATAAATTAGAAACTTTAGCATAGTATCAGTATGCAAGTTTACGAAATTTATGCAGTTGGAAAGGTGAAGGGTAGTTTTCACTGTTGTTAATTCCCCTTTCAAAGCAAAGAGTTTCAGTATCTGACAAGGATATGCAAGGCATATAAAAATTACATTAAGGACCAGGTCATAAATGTTTTATTTGTGACTCTTACTATTTTCTTCTGTTTTATCCTAATAATCTTTTTTTCTTCCACACTTTCATTGATATTATTAACTGCTAAAGTTAGATTGTTCCATTGTCTTTATATTGCTTTTCATTTCAATAGTACTTTGTTTCCCAGCTTTGGGTATAAAACAATTCCAATGGGAAACACTACATACTGGGTAGTATTAATGACTTCCTAAATTTCACCACACAGAATCCAAAGTTTCTGGTCTCTATGATCTCTATATCTAGAGATTTAAAGAAACACACAGATTCATCAAACAGAAGAAAAGCATGGGAAAAACATACTGTTTCAGAACATCTGCAGATGAAATTTGAATTCATGCCCACACTAACTTACGTTCGCATTTTGATTCTCTACGGAGCAAGTTTACTGACAGTTAAATCGACTAGTTAAATGCCTAATCTCAACTCAGGATTATGTGAACAGAGCTGAAGTTGGTTTGTCATCACAGGAAATAATACTTTTTTTCAATCAAATTCTTTCAAGAATGACACAAAGGGATTACATTGCAACAAGACATATCTAACTTTACAGATAATTGCATATAGTAAATCATGATAATATAGCTATTCTGTTGGTAAAAGCTATACATCCTCCTTTACCAAGTGCCAAAGATGAAAGTTCCTTGTCATCACTGCCACGTAATGGCTTCTGTAGGAAAATCTGCTCTGTAAATCCTATGCTAGAATTCCAAGAACTGTCTATGAAATATGAACCCCATCCTACTGGTCAAACCTCTGTTTCAGTGGAAACATTGTATGTGTGATTTTTGAAGTATCTGCATTTCAATCAGGAAAGAAAAAAAATAAATACCGGAAATCTTAAGATTTTCAACAAACATCCAATATTATCTATTCAGAAATGTTGCTTTCACTGAAGCTGTGATTAAGATTACTTATGCCCTCAGGTCTCTACGGGAGGCTTCCTGGAGACTCTACGTAACCTAGATGCTGTGATGTAGCCCAAAATGGTGTAAGGCATGCAGGGAACATTGAAGGCCCAAAATGAATCCTAGAACTTTGTGAGACACTATAATGAACTACCTGTAAATAAGTAATTTAAAAAAAAAAAAAAATAGGGGGAAGGGGAGAAACCAGTTTTCTGCAGCTTTTCATATAGTAGGAGATTAATGTAATATGTTAATTTAGACAGACATCGCAATTACCCTTTTTTCCTAAAAGCAGCAGTTTCAAAGCAATTGTAGACAGAATGTGAAAGCAAAACATAACACTCTCTTCCATGATTTTATTTGCTACAAAGATGCTAGAAGATAATGAACTCCCTCAGAAAAGAAAACAGAAGAGTTTTTGTTGAAGGTCTCCATACTTCAAACATTTTCTTCAATGAACCACTGGAGGCAAACCTAAAATTAGTGTAGTAGATTATATTGCAAATATGTATTACTGCATAATTATTAGTGGATGTTTTAAAATCTGAAATTTAGCCCAAATATGATTATTTGAATTTTGTTTTAAAACAACATACTTCCCATGACTTCTAAGTATTTTATACAAAATCTGCTAAAAAGGCAACATATAAAAGCTCCTTTATATTGCAGTTAACCTGCTAGTAGTGATACCTACAAGGATTCTTTTGCTCTGCAGGTAATGAGATAGAGCAAGAAATCAAAAACTGAGAAAAACCAAACCATATAACAGATATATGTCTGATTTGGACTGTTCAGTTTAAAAATAAGTTCTTAGAATTACAGGTAGAAATTCGGAGAACATTTTAAAATCATATTAATCCTACACTAATACTAGTGCATGAACTGGGACTCCTGTTGCTCAGCATGCAGCAGTAAAAGTACTAATAATGCTGGTTTATTTCATATTTCATAGACATACCAGATTAAATTAGTGTAACAGCCTATAAATGCTAAAAAAAAAATTTCATTAAGTGTTGGTAAAATCCATCTGCTTTAATTTCAAAAAACATTTTCTTGTATCCTCTTGGATAAAGATGTGCATTAAAAAAAGTTCATTCTAATACCTTTAGGGTAATTAAGATTTCATCCCAACCTAATAAATCCTATGACAAATAAGCCAGGTACTTTTAGTTTAATCCCTTATATAGTCTGACATGCAGTTTAAGGCAGAATTACACTCTTCAGAAAAGAAAACTAAATATGGCCTACCACAAATAAAAAATGACGTCTATTTCTAAAGAGAATAACTTTAGGGAATAAAAGCCTATAAATAGGGAAAAAAGGAAAGAAAGCCAACTACTACAACCTCTTTTGTTATAGCTTTGTAATTTTACATAAGTGAAATGGCACAGGTAAAATAAGGGGATTGCCAGCTAATAACTTTTTTTTCCCTTCAGTATCCTTGAGTAGAAATACCGATTCACCTCCTGTCTTTGAAGTGAACACGAAGTCAGGCAATATAGTAAATTAGCTGCAGTTACTGTGTCTGAACATGGGCTGTAATAAATGGGTTAGAAAGTGCATTTAAAACAGGATCTTGAAACAGGACTTAGAAATAAGATATTTTAAAAATCAAACTATTTTTAATTGAAAATGAAAAATATCAAACAGTTCAATAACATCCCAGACTAGAAGTATTTCCCCATATTACCCATAATATGGGCAAATGAGTCACTTGGGTAAATTTTTTTCCTCAAAATATAATTTGATGAAAGAACAACTTTCTCAGAATATTAAACTTCATATACTAATTAAAAACTTCCAGGTCTGCATTATAATTTATGATAAGCCTTTTTCATCGGGTTTGTGTAGAGGGCTTTTCTCAAGATTCTACTGAGACCAATAATTGGAATGAAAAGATGAAGGTGAAGATTACAGGAAATAACATAAAGGAAGATTAAAGGTGCTGCATACCCTTTGTCATAGAATACACTTTCTTTTAAAAGTTGAGAAAGATCAATTTATTCAGCATTTATTTACAGGTTATTCCTTTACTGAAATTATCAATCTGGAAACCTTCAAATGTATAGACAGTTTTTATGAGATGGTCATTTGTCCATTCACAGATGCATCAGAGTGATAAATAAAATGAGTAATTTATTAATCATCTGCATGCTAGACAGGGGGACTAAAACATACAACCCTCATATAAACAGATCATGTATCAGACAAGAGTAATATACCGATACAGATTCCAGATAAAAATACACTATATGAAAAATGCACTTCCAAGGCCCTGACATCAGTTCTGAGGGATTTTGATCTGAGGCTAGATCCAAAGACTGCAGTGCTGACAGTGGACAGAATTTAGCCATCTGATTTAAAAAACAAGATCATGAAAAAGTTCATTGAAGTCTAAACTTGGAAGAATCTAAAACTATGGAAGTACTTCAGTTTCCAAGATTTATATTCTCTAGGTACCTGAATATCCTATTTCTATAAGGACCTTTGAAGAGCCTCAAGAGAAGTGAGTAGTGCGGATCCTACTTCGCACCTTCACAGCGTCAGCACCCATAAACTGAAGGATCTCACCCCTGTAACTTGAGGTACTTCCTATCATTGAATACATCATTCTTTTCAATATGTTTTAATCAATGACAGCCAAATATATTAGATCAATTAAGTCACAGTTAGCAAATGGAATGGACTCTTGCTCAGCTCTCACCTGCTCTTGCCCTCTCCTTCCTTTCTCCTAGCCATGTGAATAGTATATCTATAGGGCTTTCCTATTTAGAAAAATTATTATGAACATTATTCTGAACTCTGAATTCTGCGTTAGAGCATACCATATAGCAAAACCAACATCTGCTTCCTCATTTTGACTGATGATGTATTTTGTGAAATACATTTAATGCAAATGGTCCAGCTAAAACTCAGAAACTTACATAGTGAAAATAAAACTGAAAAAAATCAAACCTGAAATTTTTGTGAAAAAATATATTAAGATAGCATGTATTTTAAAAATGCAAAACCTATTTAAATGCGTATCCTATACACACTGGACTCCAGTTGAGATGTAAGTTATTTTACCAAATCATGGTATTTTTGATGGCTTAAGTCAAGCACAATATGAAAATACTTTTAACAGTAAAGATGTGTTACAAATAGGAGATCATATATTATGCTATTATAGCTTCTGAATACTTACAGCTCACCGGAGTGACCTTGCCTCGATCAAAAGCCAAGTACAACGAGCCATGGCCAAGGGCACAAGGGTGAGAGCGGTGAGATATGGCACACGTGGCAGTGCAAACAAGGAGGGAGTGTAATGAGCCTTGGTACAGGCGGTGCATCAGTGAATGGCAAGAGAACACCTGAGATGCTGGAAAAACATGATAATGTCATGGACTGATTTGATTGGCATCCTGTGACACGTGTCTATAAAACCCCCAGTAACAGAGACTGTAGGAAAGGTTGACACATGGATGTTTGACCTGCCAGGAAAGCCAAGTGTCAAGGTGGAACCAGCCCACATTGGTGCCAAGCCACTGCCCAGAGCCCAGAACTGAGACTGGCCAGAGCTCATGTCCCATGTACCCCAAGCGGGGCTCTGCCGACTCACCAGCACCATGACCGGGGCAGGTCTCAGCTAACTTTGTGCACAGGGAGTGTGTGTGCAAAGATTGCATTGCCACAGCCCATCCATTGCTTGCTGCACTTAATGACATGACCTTTGCAGTGGCACGTTGTCTCGTGTTCCTTTCCTCACCGTGACAATATCCAATTACGTGCCGATTTTAACCACGTTTAACTTAATTTGTCTTGTGCAAATTATAATTAGTAAAGCTGAGTAAGAAGTTTTTTTATATCATGTTCAAAGCTCAGGAGAAAACTCTGTAATTTTTTACAGGGTATGATAAGTAGGGTTTTTTTATTTTATTTTTTTTTTCCCCCCAGTGTTCATATTATGCTACTTTATGCATTTACTTAGAAAAAAGAGAAGTAGTGAAGAGTATTAAGGTTGCATGCACAGCCTCAAAAAGAAGCATAAAATATACTAGAAAGAGTACTCCTGTCTTCAAATCTCTAGAATTGATCATAGAAACTGTAAAGGATAGGAAAAAACATTTCCATGTCAAACAAATGAATCAGAATCTACAGAGCTGTCTGTTCTTCTGAAATAATACTACATAACTCTATGAATAATTTCTGCATAAACACATCCTATAGCTCAATGGCCTGCGACCAGAAGGCAGTATCTGTTGGACATGCAGATAACTGGCAATATAACAATGGAATGTGGTTAATTTGCCTACTGGTAAGGATAGTCTTTATGAATTGTTTTTAACTTTGGGGATTTTTTATTTTATTTTATGCTTTTAGCACAGCTGGTGGACTAAATAAATCAAATGTGGCAACCAATTAACTATTTTTTTTTAATGCAAAATATGAATGGCCAAAAACTTCATGCAGGAATGAAAAATTAGTGACTGAAGATTTAATGATGCAAAACTACACTGATATTACTCGCTGGTATAGTTGATTATATCACAGAATGACAGTAGCTTTAGTTAGTCAAACTGAAAATTTCTCTTCAAGGATAATATTTTGATCTACAGTAAACCCACAAGCATCACTATGCAAGAGTATATGCAAACGTTACTTATGTACTTCCCTAGAGCTATAAATCAGCACATCAGAGTGACTGTATATGAGGACAGATGCCGAAAGCACATCATTTTACACTTTTAGCCTTTCAGAATTCTGCTGCAACACTCCTGCAATGAAAGACTTTTTTCTTGTTATATTCGTCAATCACCTTCATATTGGTACAACATTCAATGAGTGGGAACTTGTATGCACCTACACAATGGAAAGATCAACTCTTGAGCTGGCAGTGCCTTCAAGACTACCCAGACTAATTCAAATGGCAGACTTTGTTCTTAAGAACAGAATTGTTACAGAGTACATTTCTCTTTCTAGTAAATATTGCACATGTTAAAATAAGAGTCTCTGTACTTAAGACTATCAAGCTATCTGTCCCCAGCTGGCTATGCAACTTTTTACTTTCTGTTACTGCTCGCTTTCATGTTGAGCTGAAATCCTGACACAACAGATACTGACAGTAAAAGGCTACAGAACGGAACAGTACTCTAATGAAACTGAAACATCTTAGACAGTAAACTAAACATTTCCATAAAGAATTGGTTTGTTCACTTTTTCAGAGAAGAGGCAAGTTTAGTAAGGTAAGCACCACAAGTCTACAATAACTTGGTAAGAAGGATCAGGGCATCCATTGGCAGCAGGACTTAAGCTTCAAAGCTATTAGATTTTATACTTATTTATTTTCAGCAGATCAAAGTGAGGAAAGTTGCCTGTATTGAGCAGATGGAGAAATCTGTCATTTCTGAAAATGTAATTTCTCCCATAGAATTTAATGGGAGAGGAGAAACAGGGGAAGTTGTACTGGGAAAGACTGCTGTTTTTCTGGCAGTCTGCAATCTATTCATGTGGTTTGGGTTTGGTTTTTCTCTCAAGTAAAAAGCACCAGTTAATTTTAGAAACACTATGCACTATTTGCTTACTTCCATTCTCTGTGTACCCAGTAGCTAAACTAGCAGCCAGGAGCTCAACATCTAAGATAAGACTATGGAGAAAAACTCTTGGGATAGGCATTTATTTCCAACTTTGAAAGGGAATACTCAGTAAAACAGCTCTATATGACAAAAATAAGGCTATAGGCATTAGCAAAGCTTCAGCTCCAAATCTCTTTATGCTGAGGATTCAAAGAACCAGTGGCAGGATCCCTGATGCAAACCATATCAGTAGTAAACAATGGCACAGGATAAGAAGCTTTTGCTCTTCTATCATCCCCATCATTTTAAGAGTTGATACCTGATTGTCTAGTCCTGCAGCCACTTGAAAACAGTGTTGAAATGGCTTTAATCTCCTTTACCAAATTTTTAAAATTAGTTTTGCAATTTTATACATTGAAGATGTTTCCTTTTTGGAAGAAGAATATGATCTAGAAGCAGTGTAGCAAATACCATCAACTTTGCACACAACTACACAACTCACTTCAGTCCACACTACGTTCCAAAGCCTTTTTCAAACCATTTTATTTCAGTCTGAGCCAAAACTCATTGAAGTCAACCAGACAGACTCTGAACAAGCCCAGTATGGACATATGTTTCATGTTATGAATAGAAAGTCACAAATAATATTACTATAGTCCCAATGGATGCAAACACCAAAAATCCATATCCACTCCCATTCAAGTAGAAGAAAGGTTTATAATATGCCTCTGGCCTACCCTAGCAGGTGAATAATGAAAGGTAATGGTTCAAAAAGTTATTCTCTCCTTCTCCTACCAGCCAAACTTCCCTCAATATTCTTACCATCTCCCCAAAGAATAACAAAAAAACCTAGCATGTGTCACAAATAAACAGGAAAGAAAATGAAAAGGAGCCTCTTCTGGAGTTACCGAGTTTAAAAGAACTGACTGCATATATAAAGAGATACAAATAACCATCTTCTATACTCCTCCACCAGTCCTCAAAGTCAAAAGTAAGGTAGCCAGAGACAACCCTGAGAGACAAAAATCTTTTAAATCCTTTTTACTTTTGGTAAATATATTCTTCCAAAAGGTTCAAGAAACTGCTCATCTTCTCATCACAGTACCTTCCTCAAAGTATAAGCAACTGCGAATGGCTTCTTTTTATAAGGCAAAATGCAATTGATTACAAAGCAGATTTCCAGGTGGGAAAATGAAATTAATTTGTTAGCAACTAATTAACCTCTATATCACACTATCCGATCTGTTTAATTAAAGCAGCAAAGTATGTTTCATTTAATTTATTCAGCATTACTTTCCTTAGTTGATGAAAGAACATAAAAATAAAATAAATAATAATAAAGAAAAAATTGTCTAAACTGATTGCATATTATCTAGATTATAAATACTGGGACCAGTATAGTACAGGAGCCTAATTAAACAATTTGGACATGAGTTTACACAGAATCACACACAGAATCGCACAGAATCACTGTGGTTGGAAAAGATATGTAAGATCATCAAGTCCAACCATCAGCCAACACCACCATGCCCATTAAACCATATCCCACAATGCCATATCCACACGTTCCTTGAACACCTCCCGTGATGGTGACTCCACCACCTCCCTGGGCAGCCTGGTCCAATGCTTCACCACTCTCTCAGTAGAAAAATTTTTCCTAATATCCAGCCTGAACCACCCCTGGCACAACTTGAGGCCATTTACTCTTGTCCTGTCACTTGTCACTTGGGAGAAGAGACCAACACCCACCTCTCTGCAACCTCCTTTCATGTAATTGTAGAGAGCGATAAGGTGTTCCCTCAGCCTCCTCTTCTCCAGGCTGAACAACCCCAGTTCCCTCAGCCGCTCCTCATCAGACTTGTGCTCCAGACCCCTCACCAGCTTCGTCGCCCTTCTCTGGACATACTCCAGCACCTCAATGTCCTTCTTGTAGTGAGGGGCCCAAAACTGAACACAGGATTCGAGATGCGGCCTCACCAGCGCCGAGTACAGGGGCACGATCACCTCTCTACTCCTGCTGGCCACACTATTTCTGATACAGGCCAGGATGCCGTTGGCCTTCTTGGCCACCTGGGCACACTGCTGGCTCATTTTCAGACGGCTGTCGATCAACACCCCCAGGTCCTTTTCTGCGGGGCAAATCAGATTCACAGGAAATTGCCATTCTGAATTCATACTTATGTAGGTGCTAGGATGTAATGAACTAGGCTACAACACTTGCACTGTCATAACTGAATGTAGAAAATATGCCAGTTCTCCAACTCCAGCAGATCTGAAAAAATCTTTGAGGAAATTTTTACCATGTAATAGGGAAACACATAATACAATTTGGCCCGCAGAAAACGAGTTTACATTTGTTACATTTGTTACATTGCTACTTCATTATAGCCAACAAATAAGATCATGTTTAGGAATGTTGCAATCAGTGGTTACAAAATATTTAAAAGCAATCAAACTTTAGGCCTTTGACACTACAGTGGAGTAAAGACTCAAGAGTGTAGCTTCTCGGTGATCCGTAATGGTGACTGAAGAAAGCAGGTATATTCCAAGGCTTATCCAGACCCAGCTGTGCAGTGAGGTCAGTGGTCCCTGGGATGTCTCCCTGGACCTTCATCATCTCAAACTCCAGAACTTAGAACCTGAGGATAAAAGCCTGTGTCTATTTTTAAAATGATATTTCTATCACTTTTTGCATGCAGATTTATATTCATTTGGACCACACTTGGAGTCAATCAGAAGCTGATAAAACTAATTAGTGCTAAGCAGAGCCACAAATAATTAAAAATGCTGATAGATCATGACAGGAGACAAGGACTCTCCATGGAGAAACCTTGATTCGCTTACTGCTTGCATTTTTCATCAGGTGATAGTCAGGTAAGATAAAATGTATAAAGAACGGACTACAAAAAAATGAACTCCACAAGCCATGACTGCCAGTAATACACAAGTAAATTTATACTATTCTAATCCCTCTAGGTTTTTGTAAATTTTTACTATCCTAATCCCTTCTGTATTAAACAATTGATGGCCATAAGTAACTAAATTACAACTTTTCTATTTAAGTAATTATGATCAACTATATAAAATGCAGAGCATAGTCTTAAAGAGATTTTTTTTCCTCAGGCAATAAAATGGACACTATTCTATAAACAAGGTTATTCTCCCTTCCAGTTCCCCACTTGTACCGTGAAAATAATCTAAATATAATCAACGTAAGTCTAACAATCTTATTCCCAAGCAGTGTCGTGAAGCTTGCACTACAGCTAGTGGAAATCCGTTGACACAACAGGTCAGATACAAAAAGCATATTTTTTTACTCTAAACTAGCTTCTTTGAACTTTTATTCAAAGGCTAAATACTGTGTTTCAAACCCATCATTTAAGCCTCTACTTCCTTGGGAACTGCACAACAGTTAATGACATTAAAAGAACAAAAAACAACAAAAAAAAATTAAGTCGTAGGCATTTGCAAAATGTTGCAGGAATTTTGAATTATCAGTGTGGTAACTATTCTTAAACTTGACAATATAATGAGTGGATTGATAGTTGGATTAATTTTCAGAAGTCCAAGAACCATCATGTGATCTTAAAGACTATGAAGGCAAAGAATTTAAACACGACAAAATTTGCTTATGAATATGTCCATTTCGGCAAGAAATTAAGGAAAAAAAAAAGCAACCACATTATTTCAGTATATGTTTGGCTCCAAACAAATGAATTAATTTGAATTTGTTGTTTGATCCATTCAGAATATTTTTTTAAGTTACTGAATATAATATGTAGCAATCTTATATAATATATACGTTAATAAAACGTAAAAAAATTTTCCCTGCTGAAATTATACCAAACAAAACCAAATCAACATTATCAGAACAACGTTGCTTTTATCCTCCTCTTTAAATTTTCATAGAAAACCTCAAGATTTAATTTTGATAAACATTGCTTTTCGTGGAATATAAATTACTACAAAATGTATGTCTTCACCTTCCTTTTTAAAAAATGCTTTGAAATGAAAGATGAAAACATGTAAGACTAATTTTTATATTTACATACACAGACATGCTTTTAGAAAATATCCAATAGTTGAAACAGTTCCACAGAAACAGAAATTTCCTCCTCTATTTAATTTTCTTCTCTATTTCTCTCTTTACAATGAAATAGTATATGGCAAAGAATATATTACACAAAGTCACAGTAACTAAATTCTAAGCAAAAATACTCAGACAATATTAATGTCTTTTAAGAATCTCACTGGAATAGAAAAAATGCCTACATTTTGCATAGTTTTGCTTAAACTACAGCAGCAGAGAGTTTTACACATTTCTTTCTTTCCTCTTTTTTCCATATGTAAGAACTGAAATACAAAGAGATTATAACTTGTATTTTTGCAGGGAAACACAACATACACTATTTTTTCCTTAGTGTTACAATACTGTGTAACACAGGAAAAATGGATTTTCATATATAAATTATGAAAGTCTGATCCAAACTTTGGATCACATCTTACATAGCTGACACTGACCTGTGAAGTTAATAATCTCAAATACATTTTTTAAACCCATTTGTTTTCTTTCCCTGTCTGTATCAATTCTTCATTTGGTTTATTCAATCACTTAAAGTGTGTCCACAAAACCCCACAGGGTTATAACACACAAAAAAGCAATTGCTATAACTTATCTTATACAAATTGAATAAAAATTAGAAAAAACAACCAAATATCTCCATTTCCTCCTAAATGTGAAAAGTACCTTTCCAAAAGGTAATAAAGTTCAAAAAATGTCAGGCCATATCTTCTTTTCGTGGGGCTTTGGATCACGCACATAACAAATGTGTCTGGTATATTGACTGTCAATTATTTTAATGGGCCTCTTACAAAGATAAATCTTACCCGCTTTGTTAAGATTATACTTTAAATTATTTTGCTAGATCTCTGATGTCTTAGAAGGAAAGCAACTGTGGACAGCAGTTACCAGGCTTTAAGAAATAGCCCATGCTCACCTAATTAATAAAAACAGAAGGAATCACAATTTAATTATTCAGCTTTGACATCTGTTTTGTGTATGGCTGGCACACAATCACTGCAATAAAGCAAAGCTCTGTGAGTACACCTTATTTCGGAAGCAGTTCAGTAGCATGAGACAAGCCAACAGCTGGAAAATGTAA
This sequence comes from Gavia stellata, assembly GCF_030936135.1. NCBI lineage: Eukaryota > Metazoa > Chordata > Aves > Gaviiformes > Gaviidae > Gavia > Gavia stellata. Next base: position 11,484,385 of record NC_082597.1, on the reverse strand, counting down.
TTCATTTTACTATTTAACATAAAATGATGAAGACTTTTCCAGTTAATCACTACAAGCAAAAGGACCATATCAAAAATATTTATAACAAAATCACTTTTCTTCTTAATTATTGGATATATTACACTGGTATACTGGAATTCACATAGAGGAGCAGTAAGATTTAAGAGCTGTACCAACATCTTGCTATTATGTTTCTCATTCTCTATCTTAACAATTGCACTAAATGAAAAGTTATTTGTGTTTTCTTCCACAGATCACCACAGGGGTTTTCACTCGCCATGTATTTGATGCTTGTGCCACAAACTGCAAAGAAATACAGAGATGCCCGAACTTCTGAATAAGCTGGTTCAGATATGACAGCAGGGTAAGGCGCTGGGATGAGCATTTGCACTGTCACAACCACAAGCTACTTTATTTCAGTGAATCTCATACATCTCTTGACAGCAAACTCTGCAATTTAAAAAAGACTTCATATTCTTTTTTTAATAGTGAAAGGACATGACTTCTTTTCACCACCCAGTCCTGCCATTTTCTAGAGATAGTAGAGGGGTTCTTTCTTGTTTTTGCTTTTCTCCCCGAGTACTATGAAACACAGGTAAAAACTACCAAAACAAATGTCCTTTGAAAATGGGGAACAAACAAAAATAAAGGAAACCAGATGCTAGCTACATTCTCCAATGCTTTTGTGGAAGATGCTCCAACAGTTCAATACTAACCAAAACAGAACAGTCCAGGATACAAGTAAGAGGGGGAAAAAAAAAACAAAACCAAACCCAGATTCTTCTTTAATTGTCTTGTGTTTTCATATAACTTAGGTAAATTAATTTCTACTAGTAAAAATTGAGAAATAAATAGAGAAAGTAGTAATAGCAAAAACCAAGATGCTCAAACATAGGGTTATATAAAGAAAAAAAAGCAAGACTAGAAATTGATGTCGCTAAAATACGTTATGGCTTATTTCATATTTTTGTTTGGCAATTAATCTGGAACTGTGCACAGAACCAGAAACAAGGAATGGCTCTCTTTAAGCCTGGCTGTAGTCTTTGCTTCTTCTTTCCCTTTGGAGAAATCCCTTATTATTTTTAATCTTTTCTCTTCCAGTAAATAGGGATAAGAATTAATTATATCCTGTACACATCCTGCAATGGTAAGAGCAGTTAGGACGCAACATTTGCTAACATCCACTCACGGACAGGTAGTCTCCAGCGCCCTGCAGGCCCTGACCGGCCTGCCTGGCACCGAGCAGCACCCCGCGGCCTGCCCCCCTGCCCATGGCCCCTGGAGCCCTGTTTCACCTCAGCCTGGGGCCCTCGGTGCCTGCCTCAGTGCCGGGCTAGGAAGGCCCGTCTCCAGCCCTGCCTCCGGCCCCATATCCTAGCTGGACCTCTGCCCTGCGGCAAACCCCTTGGACATACGCTGCAGCTGAACTCCAGCTGATCTCTTTCCTTGGCCCCATCCCCTTTTCCTTCTGACGGTAACCTCTAGAAGGACCCTGGATTTGGTTCTTCACTCACTCGGAAGCCACCGAGGCGAAGGGCTCCAGCGCGGAGGATCGCGACGGGGGACCCTTCCTAGGGCGGCAAACGGCGAAGGGGAAAGCGCAGGGAGAGAGAGGGTGCCCCGGCCCGCCCCGGCAGAGCGAGCTCCTTCCTGACGAGCGGCAGCTCGGACTCAGCGGGGGCGGGGACGAGAACGGGGGCGGCCTAAGCCCCTCGCGTACAAGAGCAGCCCCCAGGGAGCGCGAGCGACCCGGGTCGCGGCGAACAGGGCGGGCAAACAGGACGTGGCGCGTGAGTTTGCGTGGCAGTTCGTGCAGGGAAGGCGTGCGGGCAGGGCGCAGTCCTCCGCTCCCGGCTCTAGAGGCTCTCTTGACGAGTGGTCATCGCCCTCCCAGAAGAGGCTCAGCTATGGTCTCCACTCAGCTGAAAGCCATCTCCAGAAGGAATGTGGCGACCCAGACAGAGCTCCCGCCCAGGCACACGTCTGTCCAGGTCTCCGCCTGCCGGGAGTGCCTGAGCCTGTCGCTCGTGCTGGAGGCCAGGGGAGACTGACAACTGCGTGCAGTGTGACCAGGTGAGCGATCTGCTCAGCCTGGGGGCAGAGCTGAAGGAGGAAGTGGAGAGGCTGAGGAGTATCAGGGAGTGTGAGAGGGAGATAGACTGGTGGAGCCATGCCCTACCGTCCCTGAGGGAAAGGCAGCAGCAGATGGAGGCTCCAGGAGAAGCAGAGGATCCCTTACCTTCTTGCTGCCGGGCAGAAGGAGGAGACCTAAGAGGCGAAGGGGAATGGAAACAGGTCCCTGCTCAGGGCAGCAGGTGAATCCCCTCCTGGCCTCCCTCACCTTCCCAGCTGCCCCTACACAACAGATATGGGGCTCTGGAACTTGAGGGCCAGGATAACGAGGATATGGATGAAAGTCCATCCAGGGGGTTGCCTAGGGCGAGACAGTCTGCCCCACGCATCACAACCACCTCTACCAAGACAAAAAGGAGGGTAATTATCGTTGGCAATTCCCTCCTGAGGGGAACAGAGGGCCCAATGTGCCGACCAGACCCAACCCACAGGGAAGTCTGCTGCCTCCCTGGGGCCCGGGTGAGAGAGGTTACTAGGAAACTTTCCAAATTCTTCTCTGAGCCTAACCCAAATTTTAAGTAAATAACGGTGCTTATCTTTGCTTAGTATCATCTCACCCAAAGTTCAGCCATCGCTCATATCATATCCTCTGACACAACAGAAGATTAGTATCAGGTAACAGGGGAATTTTGCAGATGAACTAGAATAAAAATGTTTAAAATACTTAAAATAACTATTTTCTGCCTTAAAGAACTGAAGGAAACCAGTACCACCACTTTGATAGTTTATTTGCTCTCTACCATTTTATTTTACTTACAAAACTGACTGTTATTTTGTAAGCTCAGATCACCCAGTTGAGTCCAAGGCAGCTTTAATCTGATTCCAGCTGCATCCTCTTGATGAAGAACCGAAGCTGCGGGTTGTTTGTTTGCTTGTTTGTTTGTTTTCCTGTTTTGTACTTTTTTACTTTGTTTGCTCGTCTTAATTGAAAAGAGGTTTTGGAATATCTGTGCCAGCATTTTTCCACAGATTGATTTCCATACTTATTTTTAAAAAAGCCACCCACATTGCCTGCTTCCACTCACTGCTGGATAAGCAACTTTAAAAACTGGCTTGTAATAATATCAGCTATTATTTCCCATTTATTTAAATGTAGTCATTTCTACCAAAAATGCCCCCATACCCTCAGAGCCAGACTAAGCACAGGCGAAGCTGCCAGCTATACAGTGCACTAGATTGCAAAAAGGCCTGCTTTGACTATACCAAAACCTCGGAAAGCCAGACTGGCAGCTGCGGGCTGTCAGCAGGATGGAGAGAACGGCAATCTCTCCTTGGAAGAACGCTCTCTTCCTCAAAACCAGTTTTAGCCCAAGCCTGCACACATGCTCCCAGCAGCAAGAGCAGGAAGCCTGGATCCTCGGTGACCGCTTCTGGTGTAATGTTCCAGTTTTGCTTGTTTCATCTGACTCTCCCTAATCCTGCCCAGAGGCAGAAGTCAGAACAGTCCTGGGTTTTAAAAACTCGGAGAAGGAATCAGCTAGTTCTGAATTTGCACACCTTCCTAGTTCAGAAACTGCACACAATTTCAAAAATATTTTAAATCTGATATATATAACTCTTATTTTAGTCAGAGAATTATTGAAGTTCACAGCATTTTAGCACTCTAGCTAGAATCTATGGTAACACATGTAGGCTTGCCCCTTACACTTTGTATAATTCACTTTAAAATTCTTGTACTGTTCAGCACTTCTTTGAAATTAATCTCTTTTCTAGAATTCCGGGTGGACAGATAGACAAATAACAGAAGATGTGAGGAAAAAGCCAATGCGAGAAACAAGAGAAATAGCTATCTATTGTGAAAAGTGAAATTAAGACAGGTATTTGATGAAAAAGACAGGCAGTCAGAAAGGTTCCTGCATACCTAAGCAAAAGGGTTATTGAAAAAAGAGCTTAACACTGGAAGAACACCATGAAGAAGAGAGTATGAAGTAAACTGGAAAGACTATATTAAATTGATTTGAGTTTGGAGAAATGCATCATTTTTTCTCAAAATTTATCCTGTGATGCTTGAGAACTGTTCCAGCTCAGCTCTCAACAGCATCCTTACACAGCATTACAGAAGCACGAACTAAGATTTCAGAAAGTCAAACAGGAAGGAACTACAAGTGTTTAAGAAGGGATAATGGAAGATGGGAAACTTAGGCTGAAGAGGAAAGAAGGAATGCTGCAAAAAAGGGTGAAGTGTCTTGTCAAGGATGATGCCATGTTCACATCCAGAAAAGACATAGAGCTGAAAACTGGGGAAAAAGGCACGAGACAATTGCAGCAAAGCAGTCATTCCCAAACCTTTCCTGTTAACAAACTCTCTAGCAACAGCCAAAACTTCCTGGGCCTCTTCCCCCTCCCTTCCCTGCCCCCTTTTCCTTTTCACACAGTTCAGGGTACAAACTTTGCTATCCATCTTGCCAAAGATTGCTTTGTTATGTTTTAATTTTAGGAAGTTTACTGAATGTGATGGTCTCATAACTCTCATAGCTCCAGAAAATGATATGAGCAAAAACCATCCTAACTTAGCTACTCTTTGCCTGGGACAGTCCTCCAAAACTATTTCAGCAGGTCGTGTACTGCAAATACCTCCAAACGCTTATGCCGTGATCTAAAACACTTTATCAGCATTATGCTAAAAACCACTATTCTGATGAGACCAGCACTGTCTATATGCTATTTGGACACAATGAATTGAAAATAACAGATGTACGCAAACCATGGATACCGGCTCAGAGTAAGCATCAGCCAATTGTGCAAACCGAGCCCAAGGGCCAGGACTCCTGTCCTGCTGTGCTCCACAAAGATGCTGTTCACACTGAACTCGCTGAAGCTACCTATTAGGATTTCTCTGCTTGATGTTCATTTCTGCTCAAACATCCCTGGTCTTTAAAACATGACGGAGGTAAAAGTTCAAAAGCATGGGCACGTACTAGTTTAACTGCTTGTGTTCTCAAGGTATCTGAACCTACTTGCTTCAGTCCCTTGCAGACCTGCAAAACAGAGACTCACCTAACAGTGTGCACCCGTTTATAGGCATAAATACACATTATTAGATGACCTTTTTGTGCATATATACTTGTAGATACATATATAAATACATGTACAAGTTAACAGAGGAAAATTTATACAATTGATATATGCATATAGATACCTCCCACCTGTTTAAGTAGGACTAGTTTAAGCTTATACCTTGCCTGATTCTTAAAATATCACCTCAACCTTTTTTATGAACGCTAAGAAAGAGGAAGAAGCATATCTAATATCTCAGAAATGTGTAAGCTTTAACTCGTTATCTTGAAGCAATAAAGAAAACAATTCCATGTGTTTCACATTAAAGCATTTAAAATTCTTGCAAATATAGTACTGCAGAGTGCTTATGCACAGATAAAAGGTTTTGACATATTCAATTGTATTTCTTTTAGTATTTCCTTATCAATATATAGATGACATGAGAAGGTGAATGAATTGATTTAAGTGCATCCTGTTCTTGACAAACATACCCCAAGCTCAAACAGATGTACAGATTTGCACTGCTCTGCTCTTACTAGTACATGTAACCACTTCAGTGAACTATTATTGTGTCAGCAAAACTTACTGATATGAATCTGCAAAGGAAATCCAGTCTTGCTGTCCAAGTCATAGTTCTTTTAATAAAAGCAGCATTCATAATTCATAATCATAGCATAATTCATAATATTGTAATTCTTCTCATAAGAATAGTGGGATATTTACCCTACTGCTATTGGTAGAATGTCTGAGAAACTCACTAAACTGATGGATTTTTCCTTTGATGGTCCTTTTTTTCAATTTCCAGGCTAAATTTATCTGTGACTGCTATATAGCTATTGCTCTAAAGAAATATTTTTTTCTCTTGAACCGCTTTTCCTCTTGGTGTTTATTTTTGACACAGGCTGTTTACTGATCTGTAACCATGGTACTTTTTAGGACAGAGCATACTTTATTCTCCACAGAGAGTATGATGTCTCTGTTTCAAAATAAAACACAGATCAGTCCTGAACACAGACTACTGCTCATCCATATTGTGCTTGTTACAGCTACCCCCAAGACACCTAAGCAACATCCAGACACATTTTGTGCCACAGCATGCACCAGGAACCATTCTCAACTGACTGTGCAGGCAACCCTATACGAGGTTATACCCTGTCTCGTTTTCTACATGCCTCCAATGTTATCTCAACGGGTTTTATACCCTCAAATACTCTTACATGCCCTGATGTAACTGATGTAGCACCTGAAGCATGTGAAATCCTTAGGGTCCTGTCTTGAAAATATTATTTTCTAAGCTGCACCACTTTCTTCACATTATTTTAGAAACTTTGAGCAGAAAAGTATGCAAACACGCACACACATTTTATGGCTTAGAGCCTCCTGGATATCATCAAAAGAAGTCACAAGACCAAGTCTAGTTTGAACACTGTCAATCTATGCTGCTTGGTCCAACAGTCAGGTCCATAGACTTGTTTTATTCAACAGTATAGATTTATAGACGTAAGCTTTAGAAATGTAGTCTAGTTCCAATCTTGAACTTATTTTTTAGAGAAATGCTTCAGGGAGCCAGAATTAAGACTCCATCTCCTTCAGTGCATGAAATATGCATTAACAAGAATGAGTTAAGCACAGGAAAACATAGAGATCCGAGATTGCTTCTGCTACCATAGGGTCACCTCACCTACAAAAGCCTTTCATAGTAGTCAGGCTGGCATTGCTGGCCCTCTGCCGTTTGCTCCCTCCCCTACACTTTGCAGGAGTTAGAAAGTGCTGAATGAACTACGGCTTTAGGCAAGTCTCAGGATCTACTCAAAAACCATCTGTGATCCTCATCTCCTGCATTATCCACCAGGTTTCCTTTTTATCATTCATACATTTAAATAGCAGCCCTCCACCTTGAATGCAGAATCTCAAACCATGACTTAAATTAGCTGAAAGCCTTATGCAGCAATATTAATATCAGCAAATCTTTACAGATATGTATTTCATAAATGTTTTACCCAAAGATGACTGTACTTAAGAGTGTTGCTCTGTAGTATCACATATATGCTGTGCCAGGGCTTACTATGTTTTCCCCAATACCAAACTTTATGAATGGTGTCCAGCTCCAGGAAAGCTTTGAGGCAGAATTGCACTGGGGGAAGAGAGAGGCCAAGAGAGAGACTGGAAGTGTTTGGAATTAAATCTCTTATGTCCTGTGCTCCCCTGTAATAAGGAAAAGAATCTCCTTCCAAGTCAGCTGTTAGCAGAAGAAATGGCAACTTGGGATTAACAAATGTATTGATAATATTTTTGAAAAGAATTCAGTCTTAATCCAGCCGGTGTTTTTTTCTGCTGGTATCCCTCACCAAAAGAAAAAAACCATGCTTTGCTACAGTAACAAAACCCTAGCACAAAATACCTGCATATACTAGTAAAATAAAACTAAAATGTTCTATCTGAAAGGTGGGGAAGTGCTATGGCAAGACTACATACTTCCTCAATGCATATTTTAAAATACTTTAAGTCCAGAAGTCATTTGAACTACTGTACCCATAGCAAATTGGTTGAAATTAAACTTGCCTATATGGTGATCATTCAGTCTGGTAGAAAACTTTACTGGAAGTCTTTCACTTTTTAGGTGGAAAAAAATCACACACAAAGCATAACAAGTTTTAACAGAAGAAAACACCAGAATTTTGTGCAGACACAGAAAAATATCAATAGAGCCAAGCTCCTTAGTTTTACTGTTCCCTTGTGTAACTCTTAAGAAATGCAAAACTGAAGTTCCTCTCTTGAGATGTGGTACTGCCCAAAGGACTAAGAAGAGAATCCTGCCTGAATTAATTATTCATCAGGGATTATTCATCCATTTTTAAAAGCAAAGATCTGTTCTGGATTAGCATAGTCATATTTATATTTATTATTCATACTTTCAAGACAGTTACAGTACACAGTGCTTCAGTGCAGTATAATTTGGGACTACCAAATGGGAAAATGAAAATAGAATGATAGTGTTTTCCATAAACACATACAATACAGGCAGTCATAGAGTTGGCCTAGAGCTCTCAAGACTTGCTAAATCCTAACATCCCTCCAATGAGACCTAGAGCTGTTTGTGTGTTTATTTATACAGCCCTCATTTGCTCATAGCTGATAGCAAAAAGGAACTGGAGCAAAGTAAACAAATGCTTAACAGCCCACATTTCTGGTCAAATCAGGTAGATTTTTTTTTATTGTTTCTTTGCATGATGTAGAAGAATGTTGGCATATTACTGATATTGAAGAGTCCCTCTGCTCTGTGTTATGTACATCTTTTGCTTTATGGGAAGCCTACAGAAATATCTGCCACTACATCATAATTTTCAGGACATAAAAGAGTCACAATTTCACCTTTTGTTTAAATTCTAATGAGAATTACACTATAGTTAAGGTATGGAAGGATAAGAACTCCCAAGTCCCTTGAGCAAAATGCAGCTCTTAATAATAGGCTTGTCCAGTACTCCCAGAACATTTTAAAGTCAATGCAGAATGAAACTCCGATTAAAATTTCTATTGTATTTCAACTGCAAAATACTACAGACATCAAACGTTTTCTGTTTTCAACTACTGCATAAGCCACTGTTCTTGGAATATCAGTTCTTGGTAGTATACTTTAAGTACATAATGTTTGGAAAATCCCTTTTTTTTTTTATTTTCTTAAGCCATTAGGCTTTGTGTCCTTTTTTTTTTTTTTTTTTTTGGCATGGTATTTCATGGCATCTCTGAGGCCTACAAACTTCTAAATAATACAAACTTTTAAATAAATAAACCCTCCAACTTCCAGGTTAGCTCGTTTTCCTCTTTCTAAAGATGATGAGTTGTGACAAAGACAGCCTGAATTTTCAAGTAGTATCTTATGAGAATCCCATGACAAAAGAACAAGGTAAGCTATCAAGACCTGCATGACTCCTGGGGTTTTGTCATTTGAAAAAATAGAAGAAAATGGAGTGCAGAAAAACACAAATACCTCTACCCACAAAAATCCAAGCAACTCCTCTCAGAATTTCAGAAAGGCTCTATTTTTAATATGAAAAAGTATGCGTAGTCCTAAGCCCATATCTATATATTGCCAGTATTTGCCCCTTTTGACAGGAAACATTTTAAAAATATTTTGGGTCTAATTTGCTTTTTAAAAAAACCTTCAAGGTTTGCTGTTATGAATGGCATTCCTTCTCTGAAGCAAGAATCAAAACTTTCTAATATTTTCTGAATTTCTCAATCTTTTAGAAGTTTGCCTCCATTATGAAAAGCTGTATTTCAATGTTACTGTCTTACTCCATTGATTAACTCTTTGTGCATATTCAGTTATATCACGTTTTTTTTCTCTTAATTGAAAAAAAAGACCTTCTGTCCTCGTATTACTATTTCAAAACCAGCAGAGTTAAGTAGGTTAATACTCCTTTTTCCACAAACATTGGCACATTTCCTAAATTCAATGTAAAAAAGGGTCAGGGTAACATGAATGTAGTGGGCAACGGGGGAGATGAATTTGCCTAGGAGATGATGGAAACAGAGGAAACTAGTTAGTTCCTAGTTATACTGGCACGATTGAATGGAGAAAGACACTGTTAGTTTTGAACTGAAAATATTTGGTAAAGAAGCTTACACACAAAATAAATAGCATCCTTTAAGTCTATTTCTAATTGATTTTACTGATTCACCAAAGATAGTAAAGCAATGCTAAGAATTACTTATCACAGATTTAATTTAGCAACTGAATCTGAAAGTGAAAGGTAAAAAAAAAAACAACTAATTAGCGTCATCTGTATTACAAGTTCAATGAACTCTTAGAAAATATGCACAACAGCAGCCTGCAGAAAGCTTTTCTTAACATATCATGCTCCTCTATTGTAAACTAAAGAACCTACAGGGTGTTAATAAATTGAGTACAGTAGTACATCTTGCTTTTAATAAGATGTTTGCTCAGAAAGCACATGAAAGGATCATTCAAAACGAAGGCGATAATGTGTATGTATGGTGTCTTAATAATGAGAAATTACACCTTTCCTTTCTTCTTTCCCAGCTCCCTGCCTCAACCCCTTTTTCAGAAGCTGCACAGTTTTTAAATGAGTTGCTTGGTCTATAAGCGAAAAGAGTATTAGATGTCTTTTAACATATTTGATTTTTCAGAGAATATGGAATGCTTGAAAGATTCAACAATGATTGAAGGTGTTTCTTCACTTCACTCTAAAAGCTTTTTTGGCAAGATCCCGACTGGTGAAGCACTTTGCTGCCCAGATGAATTCTTGCAATGATTTATACTCAATGTAAGCACATTAAGAGATGACAAATAACCAAAGTCTAAAGACCAAAAAGATATAGCAGAAAAGCTAGATCTGCTATAGTTACACATTTAAGATCCCTGCATATATATAATCTTGATTCCGATTATAAAGCTACTGTTTGCCACCTTATCAACTTCCTAATTGGTTTAAAATTCCTAAAGTGTGAAAAAATATATAAATCAAGGATTAAAAATGTGATTACAAATGTGTTCAAATGATTAATTACACTAACACTTATATTGGGGTTATCCTTATATAGGATCACATTAGAACTTATACAATGGAGCAAAAGCATGGAAGAGCTCTCCTATGGCAGCCCAGATTTTAGAGGAATTCTACGATTTCTAGACTCAAAACTCACCTGAGAGAGTCTAGGAAGTTATAAAACTCCAGGCAAGCTAGCAAGAGACATTACGCTTAAAAAGTTTTCTAATGACCTGGAATTTTTTTGCCTTTAGGACATATTTCTTATACCTAACTAGTGCCTCCTATAAATTTGTAAACCAGAAGGCATCGTTAAGACTTTGTGAAAATAAGAATCTGACCATTAGGGGCAGGGTGCTGGGGATGGACAAGTGGACAGTGGGATCCTGTTCCTGGTAGGGAATGCCAGACAAATTCTGCACTCATCTGGTGAAGCCTATGTCACATGTCTCCAAAGAGACTTCAGCAGGGACGTGTTCACAGTGAACTTCTTACATTAAGATGAATCTCTTCCTACTCATTACAGAGGTCTTAGGTGAGAATGCTTCAAATGCTGGAACTGCTGCATCTCCTGCCTCCTTTTGAGAAAGCACTACTGGAAAACTTGCAAAAAATGCCCGTTCTTGCAATACTCAAAGTGCATTTTTCTGAACGAAAAAGGTGTAAGTGATTCAATAAGCAGAGACACCCCTGAAACCACCTGGTTTCAGTAAATATGATTCATTCTTATTTCCTCTGCACCTCACCGTCCTACCACTCCCAGTGCACACACAGAGCTCTGTCCCCTGAGTAGAGAGATGTCAAAGGGCAAACAATTAATGACAGAAAAAAGGTGATTTCACTCCTTTCGGTGAGATATTTAAATTATACACAAATGAAAGCTATATGTCACAGAAATGAAGGTGGCACACAGCCCTTCAGAGAATAAAATGTTACCCTCCCTAAAACCTTGACCTTCTGCCTGTCAATTTAAATCACTCATTTGGCATATTTTTTTTCCAAATCACATTTGCTTTAGAAGTGTAAGGCCTTATCCAAAATGTCAAAAATCAATGGAAGATTTATTTTACGCAGTTTTGGATGAGAGCATTGTGTAAAGATACAGACAGCTTTGATACGTTGCCCATGTTTAGTGTTGTTAAAACTTTCACAAAATTATGAAGTATATAGACTTTACTGGGAAAGTATCCCACACCTATTCCGTGCCTGTGGGAACTGGTTCCCTGTACCCCAGGTCTGGAGCCAATTCTAAACAGTATCGTGCTCTTTGCACCCAAGAGGACTATCAGAGGTACAAGCCATGACAGAGCTGTATCCTCCCTCTCTGATGACCTGAGAGAAAAAGTATTCTAGTTTGTTTTCTTCACAGAGTTTTCCCCCTTTCAAAAGACAAAGTATGTCTAGTAAACTGCCTCTTTAGAATGAAGCAGTATTAAAGCTGAAAGTTTGGTGTTTTGTTTGTTTGTTTTCCAGCTGAGGCTTTAAGATGCTATGTTTTAGCATTGTTGTAACATCCACAATAAACTTCAGACAGTCATGAAAACTAAAATCTTCAATCTTCAGGAGGTGTCAAGCACAGAGAGATGCCTACTTCTGCTCTGCTTTTGCAGGTCACCTCTTGGATCAACTCTTGTGATGTGAAACTTGTTTTATCTCAGTTATCCTTTTTATCTGCCATTTCTTTGCTGAGCAGCTTTTCACTACAGTTTTATGCAGCCAGTATTTCTACCAGAATAAAAAATCATAATTCCAAAGTAGTATTTCCATGACTTTTTGTCTTTACTTTTAAGACCAGCTGATACATAAACACCAGCCTACACATTATCATCACAGCAAATGCTGTCTCAGGAATGCCAGGACTCAGAAAATCATCATTTACAGAGAAGAATATAAAATGACACTACTGGTTAAAAGATAAGGCATATTGAAAGTATTTTTCATGTGGCACTTTAATGTGATAATTAATTCCTAAAAGTCTGAGTTTCAGACCTCATATAAATAAGTGGATGCTAATAGGCCATCCGTAAAGACTCCCCTTGTTAAAATACAAATGAGATATCCCTTATGTTTACACATGTGTAAGTACAATTAACATTGCAACCCAACTGGAAACAAAATTGCTTTAGTTAACCAACCATTGCAAGGCAATCAAATGTGGTATAAAATGTAATTGTAGAAGACCCATTTGGGGAATAATAGCAATTATTTCATAAACAATTCTCCCCTCCTTCTTCCAATTCACATATAATTTTTTTCATGCTTCTCTATGCCAGAAAAATAATTGGACCATCACAAGGGTAAAAACTACCCCCCTTGCACTCTGCAGCATACAAGAAAATTCAAACTGACAAGGCTGTTTCATTTAGAAATATTGGTTTGTACCTCTGATTTGTAACTGCATTAATCTAAAAACATTTAAATAGGTTTTATTTCCCCAGCTGTACATGCAGCTAGGGAATTGGGCAATACTAATGGAGTAGGAAGCAGAGAATGGCATTTCTTTATTTGCCTGAAGCTGAGCGCTTTGGATTTGCCTTCATAAACTTCATAAATATTCTCTAAAGACTTAATAGTTTTCTAACAGGTAAGTAGAATTTTAGGACTGTAGAAGCAAACTGCAGTTCAGATATTTTAATTGACTTTGTGCTTAATCAGGCAACAACAATCCAATATTAATGATTTTTTTTTCCTTTTTTACTCAGAAGACATTCAGTATTCTTAATTATTATTATTAATTAATATTCCTTTGAATAATTTTGCACTTTTTAGTAAATTAATTTGTAATTCTGAATTATTTTGATATTTAATTATCAATGCAAAATACCAAAATCTGTTATGATCTTTATTTCTGTCACTCAGCTAAAAAGTAATGGTAAATATGTAAGATACATGCCCTTAAATAATTTTAGATTTTTATTTTTGCTCTTGAAACATTCAATATACACCTGACAAGTGTTCATTCATTAATAAAAAGAATATATAGAGCCCCCAGAGTCAATCTGTGTATTTAGAAAGCTATGCAAGGTGACAGAAGGATAGAAATATGAAAATACTTTAGCTAACACCATATATTCACTGTTCAGTAAGTTGCTAGGTCACAGCTTCCCGGGTTCATATTAATATCAATCTGAGATTTTATGTTCACGGCTATTTTTGGTTTTGGTAAACATGAACAGATTACTTCAGACTAAACCAAAATAAAATCTAAAAATTCTTAAACTTTGGTAAAGGTTCCTTTAACCGTTGATCCTGGCAAGATCGTGGAGCAGATCCTCCTGGAAACTATGCTAAGGCACATGGAGGACAGGGAGGTGATTCGAGACAGCCAACATGGCTTCACTAAGGGCAAATTGCGCCCTTAGTAGGTAGGGCTACAAATTTGGTAGCCTTCTAAGATGCAGTTATAGCATAAGGGAAGAGTGACTGACATCATCTACGTGGACTTGTGCAAAGCATTTGATGCTGTCCCACACAACATCCTTGTCTCTAAAATGGAGACACGTGGACTTGATGAGTGGACCACTAGGTGGAGAAGGAATTGGCTGGATCGTCGCACTCAAAGAGTTGCAGTCAGTGGTTTGATATCCGGGTGGAGACCAGTGACGAGTGGTGTCCCTCAGGGGTCTGTGTTGGGACCAGTATTACTTAACATCTTCGTCAGGGACATGGACAGTGGGATTGAGTGCACCCTCAGAAAGTTTGTGGATGACACCAAGCTGAGTGGTGTGGTTGATACTCTAGAAGGAAGGGATGCCATCCAGAGGGACCTTGACAAGCTAGAGGTGGGCCCACGTGAACCTTGTGAAGTTCAACAAGGCCAAGTGCAAGGTGCTGCATGTGGATTGGGGCAATCCCAAACACGGATACAGGCTGGGCAATGAGTGGATTGAGAGCAGCCCTGTGGAGAAGGACTTGGGGATACTGGTGGATGAAAAACTGAATATAAGCCAGCAATGGGCGCTAGCAGCCCAGAAAGCCAACTGCATCCTGGGCTGCATTAAGCGTGACCAGCAGGTAGAGGGAGGTGATTCTCCTCTTCTACTCGGCTCTCCTGAGACCCCACCTGGAGTACTGTGTCCAGCTCTGCAGCCCCCAGCATCAGACAGACATGGACCTGCTCGAGTGGGTCCAGAGGAGGGTCACGAAGATGATCAGGGGGCTGGAGCACCTCCTCTGTGAAGACAGGCTGAGAGAGTTAGGGTTGTTCAGTTTGGAGAAGAGAAGGCTCTGGGGAGACCTTATAGCAGCCTTCCAGTACTTAAAGGAGGCCTACAGGAAAGATGGGGAGGGACTCTTTCAGGGAGTGTAGGACAAGGGGTAATGGTTTTAAACTGCAAGAGGGTAGATTTAGATCAGATATTAGGAAGAAATTCTTTACTGTGAAGGTGATGAGACACTGGAACAGGTTGCCCCAGAGAAGTTGTGGATGCCCCCTCCTAAGTAGTGTTCAAGGCCAGGTTGGATGAGGCTTTGAGCGACCTGTTCTAGTGGAAAGTGTCCCTGCCCATGGCAAGGGGGGGTGGAACTAGATAATCTTTGAGGTCCCTTCCAACCCAAACCATTCTATGATTCTATGATTTATCAAAAAGTCAAAACTTAAATTTTCACTTTTGTTTTTCTTTGCTTGGTCTTCTTGAAGTAGCTGGAATTTAATATACTATAGTACTAGAAATATTGGAAAAAATTCTACTCTCATTCAATTACAAATAGTAGGGAAAAGATGTGGTTCTGTATTTCTATCAATGGTTTAGTCCTAAATTTTTTTCTACAAGGCAAGCAAATTCTCTCCTTTAGACAGTTCTGACAGTCTTTACATAAAATTATTAGCTGAAATAGCAAAAATGAGGCTGTGGGACCAAATCTGGATTTTCAAGGATTTTCCCTGTACTAGCTAATTTCGAAAGACCGTATCTGAGGATGCTGATTTTTTGTTATACTGCAACATTAACCTGCAAATAAAATCTAAAAATCTTTAATGCTTACACACTTCTTTTGCTGCAAACTGTGCAATAAACATTCATATTTTGAATAAGGTGTTAGAACAGGCACTCCGGCAGTCTTTTGATTGACACATCCCTTGTAGCTCTGTATAGGTCTTGGTATTATAGTCAGCCCTCTTTGCCCTTCCTCTTTTGGATTTGTTCCACTGAAGTCAGCCCATATATACTTCCCCAGAAGGAATGTTTGTGATATTTTCTCCTTAAAACTCCATAGGCCATTATTCAACTGCAATCTGGCTGTCAAGGACGTTGCTGATCGTGAGCTCATTAGAAGCAGAAATAGATTGTCCCAAAGAGTTTCTTTCTAGAGTGACTCATGTGCAATGCTGCTGGAAGGGCTTTCATCACCCAAAACCAAATCCTGGAGAAGAAATAAACCTCATAAACCAAAGCATGATGAAGTCCATTCATAATGCTATCAGAAGTGCTTTAAGAACCCTCATCTGCAGAAAGCTTTACAGTATATCTTCTATTTTCCATCACAGCCATTAGGAGAATGAATCTTCCAGTGAAAATTAAGTTTATCAGAAAGATCTGTGTGCAAACTAATTTGAGCAGGCATTTTCTAAAAAGTAGGCCAGAAGAGAAGAAAGATTACTTCTGGCAAAAATGGAACAAATTAAATTATAAGAGGCTTAATACATTTATTTGAAATTTAATTGCATAACCTAATGTCAAGGTTATTATATGGTGCCCACTGTTCTCATCTGAATTCAAAACAGTAAAGCACAAGTTCAGTTTGCAGTTACTTTATTATAAATCCAACCGCATTTTTTTAAATTTTATTCTGACCATAGTCTTTGCCTGAGCCACAACAGTAATATAAAATCACATTTCAAAATTACTTCGAGATGTCTCCTTGGCAATGAGTTCTGATAAGACCAGAAGCCTCTTTGGTATGACTGACTTCTACTGCAAGTAAAGGGCAAAAAGAAAACCAAAAGCTGAGACAGTGTTGTTGATGTGATACCAGTGTGTACAGTAAGAAGCAAAACGATCAGAAAGAGCATCTGAATGTATTCACACTGTTCTGCACTGAGTCCATCAAACCTGCAGGTGTTGTTTTCTATTCAAAACAGAGACAGATTAGCAGAAAAGGTCGCTGTAGCATTCTCATTATTGCATCCCTATGGAATATGCATTCTGTCTTTTACCGTGTATTAGAAGCTCTGCCTGTGCAGAGAGCACACTTAAAAGCATTCAGGCTGTGTCCAGACCCTCTTTGCACTCCTAAAAGCCAGTTACTCTTATCTAAATTATTTGCCCTGACATTAGGGGTTTTGGTTGGTTGGTTGGTTGTTTTCAGTACTCCACCTTCAAGTGTCTGAGGAACACCAGATCAGAAAGGACATTATAGAAAGCCGTTGCGCATTTAACTGTGTACCACTATGAGCCTAGCGGATGTGCAAACACAGTCTAGGTTTGTAGCAGCACCGTGTAAAAGTACCATCTGCTTTTATTTCTGAAGGAAAAGATAATGAAGGCATAATAAATGACTTTGACACTTAGCAGGGAACTGTAGCCTAAAATTAACAGGCTTGTAATCATGCAGCACAACATTAATTTTGCTTGATTGGTAATAAAGAATTAATGTTGTACATTTCACAATCATCCCACTTGTTTTTCAGTAAACTCTGAAATGATTGAAGAAGATAGCTTAGTGTTTGACCAGGTTAGGGTCTCTTTTAGTATTACTAGAATATTGAAGAGAAAAGATGTAGTTATTAAACTATAGAAAAGGATTCTAAAAAAGTAGTCTATGACTCTCAATATAAACAGTCATGTAGATAACCACATCCTTCTGTATTAAGCTTTTTCTTGCTTTTATCCACCACATAAGCAAAAACAACCTGTAAAAATCTTTTCTATGATTCTGTTTCAGTGCTTGGAGTAGCACCCTTCTAGCTGCTAGCAACCGTCACTCAGATGTCTTCTCTGCAATCATTCCTTGCATGTCAAAACAAATAGATGTCTTGTGTATACCTCAGAGCTACATCACTGCGTCTGCGAAGCTCCCTATGAGCTTCTGAAGTGAAAAGTCCACTTTATTCTCTAGACACCCAGACTGAGACTCTATTTATTGAAAAAAATAAAATGCCCATTCATAGTCAGTGACTCCTTCCATGGTGGATATATAAACAACATGTTTGTAAGAATATAGTTAACAATTCAAAGAAGAAAAATCCAAAAAGGTTAAAAGGAGAAAAACTGAAACTTACCCCAAATTCATCCCTCCACTGATGTGATGCTTGGTACTTCTCTGCTTCTTTAGCGAGGCGCTGAAGACCAAAGAAAGAGAGGACATACATTTTAGTCTTTACTGATTCTTCACACAGCAAAGTCTTTCTTTTTTAATTTCTTCATATACATGTTTTCTCTATATAGTTTTCTATATATCTATGTACTTATTTGAAATTTATGTATATTTGAGTAAAGATGCACCACATCTTCTAAAATTGTTATTTTATGTATTGCTTACTTAAGTACTGTAATCACACATTAGATAGCTTAACCCTAACACCAATGTCTTTAAGAAGTTCTAGTTAAGTTCAAAATCCATCAATATCCTTCTGAAAATACTTTCTCCTTGCCTTATACGTATTAATCTAATCTACCATCCAATGACAAGTATTTATTAGAATCTTAAACCACTGTATTATAGATATTCATTTCTCCACTGAATTATTTAACTTAAATTATAGCAAGTACTGACATCCCCTGTGATTATTAGGGACCCATAAAAACTCAGTAGTTTGGACTAGCTGTACTCTGGTCCCACAGACTGAATACGCATTAGCAATTGGAGAGTATCAGGCATGCTCCTAGAGGGCATTTTTCCCATTTACATGAATTTGAAAGAAATCCAGTTTGTCCACGTAGCCCCACAAGAAGCAAAGCACAGCGCACAGGAATGATCAGATGATCCTCTTGCACATCAGTCTCTTGTATAGACACATCCATTGGGTTGGTGACGTGTCCCTCCTCATACAAAATTATAAGTCTTTGAAAAAAAGCTGTTTGTACACACTTATGAGGAGTTTACTACAACTCTGCATATGAAAGTTGCCAAGTGTAATGCGTGTTCTCCAGCTGAGCTGCACACAGCATCCCTAGTGCCGGCAGCCCTGGAAGCAAGCACCCATCCTGAAAGCAAGCAAGCTTACTCCAAAGAAGCTGCTACCTGATGTGAATGTAGTTCCCATGGACTCAGCCATGTCCTAATTGTTGAGTGACTTAATTTGAGAACTAAATTATTGTACAGCCCAATAAAAAATTTAGCAACTGTTTCTGGGAAGTCATGGTCCCTTCCGAACAGAAATAGCCTGGCTACATCCATCAGATGATAACTAGGGATGAAAACGCTTTACTGCGTAACAACATGTGCACAGTAAGCCTGATGATTTTAATATTCAGACCAATTCCCACACAACATGAACTGGTGGTCTAAGTCATATTTTCAGTTGAGTCAACTGTCAGTTCTTTCTAATAACCAAAAGGAATATGACCAGAAAGCTCACATAAGCTTGGAATTGCAGAGATGGTGCTGTCAGAACCTCACCTCAGCCCCAGTCTGGGAGAGCAACCGCGATGTTATCCAGTCCCCCGTGGGCAGTCCCTCTCCCCCCCCAACAACTATCAGGATGATAAATTTCACAAAGCAAAACTTAGGGTCTTTTCCTTTCTTTTACATTTGCAATCATCCTATAGAAACAAAAAAAAACCCAACAAACCTGTGTGCTCTGCTGCCAGAAAACGTGTCCCTACTCATTTGGTTTATTGTCAACTCAAATGATTTGTAGCTAATAGAAAGCTACTAGCATCTTACAGGCATTGCCAACTGGAGGTACCCTCCAGAGTAGCCAAGTACCACATTTACAAAAGAAAAACTATGACATAATTTGATGCATTACACTAGGAAAACGCACAGTACAACTGTCCCTTGACCGCACTGGAAAACCACCCCAGATACCTGCAATATTTTCAGTTTTCTGGTAATGTATTAGAAAATTTTGTCCATCTAATTTCTTCACTCACTGTAGCCAGTTCTGCAACTAAATTTGTCCTATCCTCTGATGAGTTCAAGCTGATTAAGTCACGTTTCACCAGATGTAGCAAAGCAACATATGACACATACTACACATGTAAATAGCTGCAGTTGACACTGCCCTCAGATTTCCCTCACAATCTGCTTTGTTACCTTAAGGTACCCAGTGAACTGCACTTGTTTTCTACAACAGACAGTAGAACCCAAATGCACAAACTGATAAATGGATTATGAAGAGAAATGCATAATGAGCAGTAACATTACTACAAATTTCACATGGAAAGAGCTGGAGCCACACCTGAAATTCCTCAGCTTCATAAAAAGTTGATAGATTCTTCAGCTAACCTCTACTATAAAGCAAAAAAGCTAAAAGCAAATTTAAAAAGTAAAAGGTTTTGTTTGGTGGTTGGTTGTCAGTTTTGAGGGGGTTTTTTTGGGGGCGGGGTTGGTCTCAAATGGAGAAAAAAAGAATATTTCCCACCAAATTCTTCTCCTTGAAGAATTTTTCTGTGAGGTTTAAGTTAGAACCCATCCTAACTGTCTAAATAACCTGGTAAATAACACTATGCACAATTTCAACAACTCTTTATATCTTAAAATAGCTTCCAAAATGAGAAGTTGTCATTTGAGGTATGTGTACAGAGCATAAGGTTAAAGGTTGTTAAAGGTAGTCAAGCTCATACGAAAGCACAAGCAATCAGTTACAATGATGACCTATGAGAAAACGGCTGTGTTCCTTGACTCAACCAAACCAAAACCCACACATGACCACGAGCCAGGCCTCTGATTACCCAGCTCATCTCCAGCAGAACATTTTACCAACGTTTATGTGCAGGCTATCATAAGGACACAGATCATGCAAGGAGTTCATTTTTAAGAAGCAGGTGTTTTTTCAAAAGATATGGGTTGACTGATAGGAAGTCTGTGCATGCAAAAACCAGAATCATTCTCTCCTGTGTAACACCTTTGATATTTTTAGGAAAGATAAAGGAAGAGTATTCAAAATAAATTACGAAAAAAGTAAAAAGTATTTTATGAAGCCAAGGGGTTCTGAGAATTTCCTCATTTCTATGCAAGGAGAAATGTTACTGCTACAGCAACATGGAGTCTAATGACTGAGATGCTTACCCTTCCACAGAGAGTGCTTTGTTAAGAGCAAGGGTAAGAAGTCAAGACTCTTGGGTCAAAAATAGCTAGACTGTGAAGCAAACTCAAGTTACTTACGCCCTTTATTGTGACACAAGGAGAGACTAATTTTTCATCTCAAAGAAAAGCCTGCTTCCTTTTGAGGTATGCAAATGTCAGGTCTTGCCTTCCCTGTTTTGATGGAGGAGTCTCTGGAGAACGCCAACAGAGAAGTAACACAACAGCAGGCTGACACCTCACACTTCCCATTTTCCCTCTCATTACAATGAGAGTTTAATAAGGTAACGCCTTCTTTAACACCGTGACCCGCTGCAGTTCCCTACAGGTTTCTCCAGCAAATACTAAAATGTTGAGACTCATATTTTTATATGTAAGAAAATAAGCAGAAATGGTTCTAAAACAAACATGCAAAACAATATTTCTGCGTATTAGGTTTTAATAATTTAATCCATGCCTCTGTACGCGTGCCATGAAGACAAAAGCTGTGAGATTTTTCAGGCCTTGAATGAGGCTCTATTTAACATCATCTTTTTCGATAGAGAAGATGAAAAGCCAAACACCACTAAAAAGGGAAAAGAAACAAAACTAACATGTAACAGAAACATTCCAGCTTACTTCAAGGTATTTAAAAAACCCTACTTTGTATAGTCTGCTGGAGAAAAACGATTCTCAAGACTATGGCAATGATACTCAATTTACTCTGAAGTAGTAGATAAATTGAGACACCATGATCAGGAAGAGAGGGCTACAAAAGCTAACAACATGCTGCAGCATCTACTCCTATGCTTTTGGAGGATGCCCGACAGCTGGGAGATGGTGCTTCGAAGCAAGAGATCGAAAAGGCTGATGCTAGATTTATCCAGTGTGATTGACACAGTAGCTGATGTCAAATTTAAGGTGTTTGAAAACACTGTGATTAAACAAGCATTTGTTTAGTAAATGTTCCTAGATGAAACAATTATTTCTACCTCTTTTTTTTTTTTTTTTTTATTTTAACCTTTTTTAATGAAGGAGAACTGCTCTCTCCCTTGCTATTTTCTAAAAATTGTGCAGGATGCATTATTTTCAGGAATTTTCAGAATACTTAGCTCATGAATAAAAGAACAATTATCCCTTGAAAAACAGCCACTGCCCACAAGTAAGTTTTTTTAATCAAACTTTGAAAGAAGTCAAGAGCTGCCTTCCACTAGATTTCCTTAAAACTTTCACAGACAATGGTTACCTTTAAAGCAAAACAGCTATTGGGAAAGACAGATAAGATGCAAGTGTTATTTACTCCATCAGCCTATGAACTTTAACTTTTAAAGGGATTACAAAAGATGACACACACACACAAAAAAACAAAAGGCAAACCAACAACTATAAACCCGAAGCCCAGCTGCCTGTCAATCTCAAACCTGTCTATTTTCGAAGGTCTTGTCCCCAGATTCCAAGTGCATGTTACTATCTCTGGAAGACAGCCTTTGATGTAGCACAGACTGCAAGAAAGAGACCTGAAGAATCTTTATCTGATCTGTAAAGATCAACTCCCTAGAAGACCTATTCATCTTCCAGCCTTCATTTTTGTGTGCATATGTCATATCTTTATCTCCTCCTAGCCAGCACAGAATTCTGTCAGCTAATGGCCCAATTACAATTATATTCAGGACAATGAAATCAATCTTTTTTTTGTGCTTCTCACTCTCCTTTAAGCATTTTATCTTGAAAATAATATTTGACTACCCCTTGATATAGTAAGCTATTATAAAATGTGTAAGCTTAGAGCTATTAAACATTAATAGCCTCACAAAGCTTTCTAAAATACCAAATCCAAAGAATTTTTAGGTTATTTTAAGAAGATAAATACCCAGGGAGAATATAGCAATATCAAGCTTAAATAGAACAATGTAGACACAAACAATGAACTTCAAATCCTGATTGTAAAATATGAGCCAAATATTCAATCCTGTTCTTGCATGAACAGTGTAAAAGCCACAAGGAGTATGTGTAACAGCAGTTTCAAACATGGTTTTCATGTATGTATCTGAAATACAAATAGTGTTTTTCTGTAGATGATTATGAATTGCACATCACTTACGAGAGAGAAATATGAGGGAAAAATTTTGTGAGACTGGGATAAGGTGTCTGAAGTGTCAACGGAAGACTGACACTGTTATTTCACCGTAGCTTTAACACAGACTGACAGAATTTTAAAGAATTGCATTTTCACCTCAGTAAGCTGTTACATTCTGTATTAAACCAGATTAGAACTATTTTCTTTTGCCTTGATTCTACTGTCTTTACTTGCATGGACTGTTTTCTTTTTGTAGTAACTCTTGGTAATGAATTGGTCAAACCCCCATGAATTACCCTATTACCCTACTGTATAAAAAGATCACCCACCTTGTCCCAAGGGGGTGTGATTTTAACAAGCAGCACTTGCAACTTAGAAGGTCAGTAGCCAAAAAGTGAGCTTGGGAGTGCTAATGACAGCAAAATCATAACCCCCATATAAATACACATGGATTTACTTTTCTTTGTCTTTATTTCCATACTCTCAGTGGGGCATGGGAGGGGTTAATAGGGACTGATTACTTTTTTACATGTAACTCTTATGAATATATTTGCTATAGGACCTTTCTCACAAGTGGGCATTCATAATAATTATCAGCACAAAAGCTGATCTAGATTTGACGAAGCTGTGGCATATTAGTTTCGGTAAGATGGTCCCAACCATAAAAAAAAGTCTTAGATTGAACCAAACACATACCTAATTTTGCTGATTTAAATTGTAACCACAAGGTTTAGATCTCCCCTTCCAAATATTTTTTTTTGCTTTTAAAAATATTTTGATCGCTAACACTGATGATAATTAATATTTCTCCACCTCAAATAAGAACTGTTATCCTGTATTCCATTATGTAAATACCGTAATCCTCAGTATAAGTGTAACCAGAATTTCAATACTTACAAAGATTTTTTTAAGATATTTGTTATGGTGACCAATAGTAGGTTTTTGTTTTGTGCTGATCTGCATCATGGTTTTATTTCATGTATTTACAATGCAGAGTCACAGCCTCTCTCCTACTCTAGCATCTGCTGTGCCACATGATAGCAATCTGATCTCTGATCTGTTAATGAGGATATCTAAAGCATATAAGGTCACAGATAAAGAGTATGCTTATAATTGGTCTCCTATATTCAACATAGACCTCATATGATATATATTCCCCAGCTACTGTCTGGAGCCAGTTTCACTTTTGTCATCTGAGGCAGCAGATGAGTCATATTCATAAGGAAAAAGGGTATGTTAGAGGTCTGCTGACGTTGTGAGCCTTACCAAAGCACTCTTCACATAAATTACTGGTCTAGATTTATCTGTAATCTAATACAATCAGCAATTAGCACAATTTTTCAAAAAGCTGATGTTATTACACTCTGAACCACAATTCAAAATAATGCCTCAAACTTACTCTTCCACTATTAACCATTACCAACAATCTAAACTGCTAGATTTTTTTTTTCTAATCCAGCTGTAGATTACAAAACTCAACTTTAAGTAAACAATAAACAGAAAATTACTGTACATATTTTGTGTGCTTGTCTAATGCATTTCAAGCCATTGCTGGTTTATTGACATGAACAGTAATTCTATTTCAGACATTCTTAATCAGTTTTTCTAACGAGATGACCTCATATCCAACACAAGGCTGTCACGTTGGCTAAAAAGAAATTTAATGGAAAAATGTTATCATCACCTTTCATATATTTAGAAGACAGGGTTTTAAAGGATTTCTGTATCTGTTAACAACTGTAATGAAAATCATTACAATTCAAGACAATCTTTATTCCTATTGTGTAATTAAATGAGTGAAGGAAGAATCAAGATGATTCTCCACACAGAAATTTTACCCTTGTAGTGGATTTCCAATTCCAAAACAGAAAACTTAAAATAAATGAAACCACTGGTCTAAATAAGGTCAGAAATCAATGGGAAGCCAAATCTGACCTAGAGTACTTGAGATTACAAAATTGCAGGTGAAGTTAATGCTCTCTAACATGAATAATCAGATTGATTTTAATAGGGAAAACTACAATAGGGAGGCCCTAAATGAACACCTCACACATGTGGCTTTTGACATTTAAAATGTTGTGTGCAATCACCTGTCTCTGAGAAAACTGTCATATAAGAAAAGTCAAAAAGGATAAAACCAAAGACCATTTGGTGCAGTAACACTTCTCCACTACATAAAAGCAGCCCTTCTCTAAAACATGAACTAGAAAGAGCTCTTCTCTCCTCTTTCTTCTTTTCTCTTATGGTGTGCATTTAAGAACTTAGCTAATGGTAGCAAATTATCAAACAGAAAAGACAAAAGTGACACAGTGCTAGTACTACTTCTACTCCTAAAAGAGTGCTGAAAGTGTTTTTTAAATATATTATACTAAAGTAGGATTCTTAGTTAATACATAGTAAGAATCTAAAAGTAGTCAAATGTACAGTGAAGGTTAAACGATCTTCGATTGTGTCCTGAAAACAAATCTCAGAACAGCTGGAACTATCCATTGCTGAAAATCATCACTGAAGGATAAACAAGCAAACAAACAAACAAATAAATAAAATAGGCTAACAAATACTCGTTTAAACTTCTGGAAAAGCAGTAGACCTGGGTACGCACCTACGTGACTGCACAACCTATGGAGGTTACAAAGGAGGATGCTGTCAAGTACCAGTTGGTAGCTGCCTGGAAATTTACTGGTTGCCACCTCAGCTTGGTCTCTGACGTTCATAATCCTAACTAGTGAGACTAGATGAAAAGAAACCATACATGAGCAGTCAATGGGATAAATGAACTGCAGGTGCAAAAACATTGCTGGAGGGCACCTTTCTGAGCACCAGAGAATAGGACAAACCAAATTCAGCCACAATGAAGAATAGAGGGAGCACAAAATCATCTTCTATGACTGGAGCACTGAGTCCAGTCCATGAGGTATGAAATACGGTTTGTATGAAATTTCCGACAAACTGAATATGCTGCAGAATGAGTGTACAAAATAATTCTGCTCAACAATTATTAAACAGCAACAAGGAACGTAGGATATTCTCATCAGAAGGTAGAGAAGCAGCACTTCGTTAAATTCTACATTTTCCACATTATGGGGAGAGGGAGGGAGGAAGGAGGTTCAGTTCCCAAGTCTAAGTATATTTCTAGGATGCATGCAATCAGGAGATTTGAGAAGCTGGGCAATATTATAACAGCCTGATACTGCCAAAAATGTTTCAGATGACAAGAGAGTAAGATAGAGAGAACTGAAGATAAAGGCATAAAGAAAAATGATCGGAAAAGAAGAGTGAGAAATAGTCTGTCAAATGCATCTTGACATCTAGCAGTGAAATTTTGCTAGAGTGGTGTATAGAATGAGCAAAAGACCACTTCTCTTAACATATAATTTATCCTTCTCCTTTGCAGAGGCTTTAAACCCTTAGAGCTCATTACATTTTCACTCTAATAATTCACATGCCTTAAATGCAAGTCACATTAGTATTATATTTTTAACCAAGCTCAAAGTGAAGGACACAGGCTGAAACCATTAGACTGAAATTGCCAACTGCTCTGACAAATCACAGATTGCATAACACCACCAGCTCCAGTTCACTGCCTGCCTTCGGAAACTCTTCTAAGCTTCACAGCTGAGCTAGTAATTTCACAGGCATGATTAGAAGATGACACGTATATTGAGTAAGCATGCCTTGTTACCCTGCTTTTTCAACTGGAGTGTATGTGTAGTTTTTAGCAACCCATCAAGAAATCAGGACTACATAAATTTATTTTAGAAATATCAAAATTAACCCACTCCAAAATAAGTGTTCTAAAATGTCAACAATGTAATTTTCCTCTAACTTAAGAAAAAATAACTTAGATGCAGTTCAGCTTGCTTCACAGCTCTTTTAATATCTACTCATTAAGTATCCAGTAAAAACAAACAAAACACCCTTAGCTGCTCAAAATTTATACATGCTAGCAGTTCCATTAAAATCTGACTAGGATCCAAACGGGAACAGACACAACTGAAATACACATGTAGCTGCCTAATTTCAAAAGCCAAGGTAGGAAAAGGAACAAATCAGGTAAA
Organism: Gavia stellata; assembly: GCF_030936135.1. NCBI lineage: Eukaryota > Metazoa > Chordata > Aves > Gaviiformes > Gaviidae > Gavia > Gavia stellata. The sequence continues at coordinate 11,457,443 of NC_082597.1, read as the reverse complement.
CACCTCCTCACTAAGGACAGGGAGAAGAAAACAATGGTACAGGCTTGCATCACTTATGCAAGAAAAACACTAATGAAGTCACTTATCTTTAAACAAATAGGGGATGCAACAGCAGTTGCATTTTGTCTCATCATATAATCAAACCGAACAACACATTTAATAGAATGTTACAGTTTTATACAAGTTCAATAACAATATAATGAGTTATATCAATACACATTCAATATAACTCGATAACAATATTTGATATATATCGAATATCTCAAATATTCAAATTACTGTTTGCAGGGGTTTTTTTGTTTAAAATTTATAGCATTCTGCTAGTTAATGCAATTCATAGAATTGGAGTACAATGAGGTACGAAACACTACATTTAAAGAAGTGTAGTGAGTTCTGGATTTGCTCACACTTAGTGTGCTACAAAAGACATTTAGATGTAATGCTGTGATAATCCCAAAAGAAGATCAGAAAGCTGGCAATTTAAAATCTCTGCTGAAGAGACAGTCAAATGTCTCTTTTGGTCACATCATCAGAAACAGCATTAAGCTCTCTCAAAAATGCATAGGTACTTATATAAAGAAGAGCAAAATCCAGATTTTCAAGAAATAACAAGAGTGAACAGAGCTTATTACCACCTCTTCCTCTGTAGAACAGGCCTAAACTGTTTTATGTCATTAAGACACATTCATAACCTAAACCAGCACGATAAAGTCCAAAGTCGTTAATGATTTATAATAAAACTGAGACAGCACTAAAGTCTGCAGTAGCATTTCCAGAAATGGCCTACAAAACATGCAACTTTATTCATAACAAAATTGAGAGCTTGAATGGTAGAGCCATAATGTGAACTTAAAAAGAAAAAAATAAAATCAGCATCTTCACCTAGGTTCTCAGATGTATAAAATAGAATCAATCTGAATTTAACTGATTAAAAGTCTGTTAAAAAATGAATCCACTTCTTAAAAATAGATATATTCTTTTAAAAACACAGCTGAATAACAAATGTGGCTTTAACAAGGCAAGATGATGGTGTATTAACAGCTTTGCATGTCAAGGAAAAAATGGAGCAGGTGGTAGGCTATAGCTGCTGAATAATCAACTTGACCTCATCAACAGTCAGTGGGTGAGAGCCAAGGAAACATGTTACTGTTGGCAACAGCAGAAACCAATGATACGCTAATACTGCATGCTATTTTCAGGCAAAATTTCCCTAATGGAAGTAATTCTAGTCAAAAGAAATAAAAAGTGTTGAACTGTGAGTCCTGGAGAAAACTGAGTAGAAAGGAAAATGACCTTCTACCGGCAAACCGTAACAGTGTTTTTATTTTCCCAGAGATAAAAACTCAATAATGACAGCCGTGCTGGAAACACACCAAAGCCTCAACTGCTCCTACACCTGGCTTTGCATTGGGGTAACAAGATACCCAAAGCTTCTTCATTTCTTTCTTATTAAGCAGAGCATAGTAACATGTTGCTTCTAAACTTTCCGAAATCTCTTTTTAAAAGAGGTGTTGCACTCCCAACCTTCTCTCACTACTGAACAGGTTCAAGTTTTAATGTTCAAACATAGCTATGTGATGTTTTTAAAAACATTTCACATCCTTCATCAGTGATTCCTCTTCTATAAAGGACTACATGGGATTTACTATTTTCTTATCCTCCAACAGAAAACTCTTTCAGAATGTAATGTAAAAACACTTTAAAGCTAAAGGTAGACAAAAACGTAAGAGGTGAATGCTGAATATGGTGTCTTCCACCTTTCCTCAGACCATTTACCCTCTGTGGTAACCTCCCATGTCCTCTGAACATGAAGAAACTGAGCACTTTCATGCTTCCAATCAGTTTATATTCAGATACACGTTCATTTTCCTGTTCTCAAATGCAAGTTTAATCCTCATATAGCTGCACGGTTGTAAAGCAACAGCTGCTGAACCTATAACATAAACCATTTTTGGTTAATGAGATCATTTCTCATCCAAGCACAGATCCACCAAAGGTATATAAATATTAAGTATATACCCATAGGGATAGCTATTAAAAGATCCATATTAATATATTAAGCATTTCGGCAAATGCTTAATATCTCTCCAGGTCACCAAGTTCCATAAGAACTGTTCTTTTAGGATGAAATCCTGACCCTACTAAAGTTCATGTGTGGACTTCCACTATCTTCATTGAGATTACATCCCTGCTGCCTCAAGCTCTGCGTGTGTGAGATCATGAAATTCATAACCGGAGATGATATTCTTCTAGATTCAGTGATCACCAGTAGCCGTGCATTGTTTTGGCCATTGTTTCTCTTCAGCATCTCCTGTCATGTCTATGTCATATATTGGACAATCCATCACCTTTTTCTTCTAGGCGGTACAGTACATTTCTGGGCATTCTTGCGATTATAAAGAAAAAGTAATTTAGTTCAGGTATACCATTAACATCTTAAGTAAGAGAGTTGGTTCACATTTCTGCACCATAAGATTTTAAAAATGGACTGATATGTGAAAAAAATATTAATTTTCATTTTAAAACCACAGTTTAAAAACTAATGCTGCATATTGTCATGGCCACAGAAGTATTTAATATCCTCTCACAACCACTGTGAAGTAAATATTGTTAATGGTATTTAACATATAAAGGAAAGTAAAGCAGAAAGGTGAAATGATTTGACCAAAGTCACACAAAACATTAGTGTCAAGTGCTAGTAACACCTAAGTCCATAAGATTTATATTCTGGGTGCATCCATTGTATTTTACTTCCAGTTATTTTCCTTCTTTTTATGATTCTATACATGACCTATAGCTATGCTTAAAAACTATTTGATTGACTGTCCTAGTGAGTAATGCACATATTTGAATCAACATTCAAATTACAATTTCCTTCTGATTTTTACAAAAAAAAAAAAAAAAAAGAAAAGAATTAAGAGACTTTTCTAGTGTTACCCTCACAGGTGACACATGTGAGAACTACTAGAAGCAGTTTGGGTTTATCCATGATGACTTCCACCAAAAGGTGTTTAATTAGGATGTCTCACACTTTTCTGTATATGAAAATCTAATTGCCACCTTCTAGCTCAAAGAACATTATCAAGAAGCATTATCCCATGGCAAAATTGCCTAAGCATCTTCCTCATGTCACTTCCACATCTGGTGTTACTTCTTTTTTTTTTCAGTCTTGTATGCTTCTTTTCTATAAAGGAAGTATATTGAACCATAGCAACAAATTTAGCACCCTCCAAAAAGCGTGTTTTCTTTTATTCCAGCTTGGCATCATCATCAAAATCAAATTGTGAATAGCAAAAAGAAATATGAAAAAGCTAAAACATAATTATAAAAAATAGAAACCAGATAGACATGTCAAGAATGTCACAGTACAAGTATATCTTAAAGCACAGTATGGCAGTACCTTGCCAGACTGGAGATTTGATGCAGCTAACTCAGTATGGTGCAGCTGACTGCAGTTGACCTGAGTTGCACTTAAAACCTCATCGATCCTGCCCACAGGGAAGAATGTCTTCCGCAGTCCTGTTAAACTGGCACGTTAGATGGCAGAGATGATTTTCAGAAATCAGTCTGAATCTTAAATTTAGAGACCTGAGCTGAAACTTGAAGGACTCTGGCAGATTGTTAAAGGTTTAGAATCTTTTTAAATTCTACAGAACATTCCTGTAGGATTTCATGGAATTGTGTTTGGGCTATGTTCTTAAGGAATACTGGAAAACAGGTAATTTATATAAGTGGAAAGGCAGATTCTTCCAGTCTCTTCCCTGTCAGATGAAACATTAAGATTTGAGAAGTCAGACACTTTGTGCTCTCATTTAGGTCATCGGCAGCATTGGAATGTTGAACCTCTACTACCAGAGCTAGAAAGTGACTCAGTGCTAAGGACAAAAGTTTCTTATTCTCCTGCATGAAACCAACCTCTAGATTTAGATGTGTGTCCTGCATTAGCGTCAATTCAAAATGCAGCTTCATCTTCATGTTGCATCACACAATGACTTTTCATTCATCATAGGTTAGTATTCCCATAAATGACAATAAAAGATATTCACTTGCATATAGAACAGAAACTTCAAGCAAATAAACCCCAACCTTATAGTCTCAGTAAATTAAATGACAGCTAAGTTTAATCATATACTAAACTCTTCACCTATGTCCTGTGGTCAGGGGGTTTTAGCAAACTTGAACCTAGGGTATAACGAATTTTGAACTGAGAAAATCACCTACAGTGCAGCAACATGAAGACCCAGGTGAGAAACGACAACAGGGATCCCTTCCACCATGCTACGTTATGACAATATCACTACCTGGAGCTCTGGTTTATGAAACTAGACAGCCTGACATTCCTTGACAGCTGTACAATTACATGGTTCCCTTGTGTTAGGTTAAAGAGGAGATGAAAAATAAGGAAAATTAACTTTATTTCATAAATTAAAACTGTAAACTGCATTTTCAAGGTTTTTTGTATTATTAGTCACTTGCCAAATCAGACTTCTATTACAAGTCTCACGATACTTTTCTCCAAACCCTAGATCATGGACTTAGCTATGTTATTTTTATCTATTTAATTTCATGTATATCTCATATTCATCCTCCACAGGAAAAAAAAAAAAAAAAAAAAGGAACAAAAAACCCTCCAATATATAACCCAGATAAAACTGGGGGGGCAAAAAAAAAAAACCCCACAAACAAAAAAAACCCCACAAAACTTCAAATTTCTTAAAATCTCAAGCTGATCAAGGTCATACCATAATTTTGAGGGATCTGGCTTTTTCTTTAAAAAAAAAAAATTAAAAAAAATTCCCTTTGGACCTGGAAATACTAGCAGGCACAGACATAAATCAGCAAAACAAATAAGAAACTATATGACCTTGTAGCAACCACTGGCTTCCGGATAGGCACCCATCCCTTCCTGTTAACTCAGCTTGGGGCTGTACCAGCAAAGCTGCTGGTACTCTGACCCAAGCTTGCCATGGGATAGCTGGCAGCCAACCTCCCAAGTGCCCAGAAAGGTGAAAAAAACAAAAGAAGAAAGTGGCAACTTCTGCCAGCTCATAATTTTTTCTAACTGTAATTCAGAGAGAAGCTACTTAAATGCAAAGCTACTGTAGATCTCAATCCATCAAGTACGCTGTTGCTATCCAACAAAACCCAAAGAGGTTGCTCACATAAGCATTCCAATGCTGGAAAGATCACAGCTTTGATTATCAATTTAACTGGAAACAAAGGCAAAAAATGTCTCTGATGTTCTGTGGTGTCTTCTTAAAAATGCTGCAGAAGGGAGATTTACTTACACACTCCGTGCCTCAGTTTTACAGGTACTGTATGCTCAGTAAACTGCAGAATGTAGCGCTGTATTATACTACGTATGTCCAACTGAGTTTGTAGAAAACATCCTTATATTGTATTTACATAATAAAGCGGGAACTGTATCAGAAAACATATGCTCATTTTCTGAAATCTATATCTAAAGGACACACATTTCTTGCTCTGAGTGCTTCCTCAAGTAAAAAAATACAGACTAACTAATGAAAAAAAAAATCCCACATTTATAACATAAATAGTTTTGACATACCATGATTTTGGGTCAGAGCATATAATCCAGACAGATGCCTTCTTTACAGTAGCACAATGGAGTTTGAGTTTTTTTGCTGTTGAATTGTTCATATGACTAGTTTATTAGTTTGCAGCATTTTTAATTTCTGTGCTTTTAGCCTCAAGAAAACATAAAAGAAAGAGGAAAAAAAGGACAACAAAATTTTCAAAAATAAAATGGACAAATTAAAAAAAAAAAAACAACAAAAAAACCCGAACCCTAACAAAGTAACAAAAAAACCGCACCTTACTAAAGTAAGAAAATTTGTAGACTGCCTAAATTGATCCTTCTGATTTTGGAGTCCTTCCTGCCTTCAAAAGATTATGATATTCTAAGAGTGATATCTTTTGATTCCCTGGATCATTAGTCATTCTCTTTTGTGATTTTCTTGCATAGGTAATTTTGTGCATAGCCTGTAGCCTATTACCATATACAGACCTCTCTCTCTCTCTCCCCCCACGCATATAGAGTGATGGTTGGAGTATTCTAAGGTGAGCTGACTGCAGTCCTTATAGCCAAGGTTGTCAAAATTGCATAATGGCTTGTTATAGTTACATCAAACTTTTTGACTCCTTACGTGCTGGAAAAAAACCCCACCTTCTGACACCTGGATTTAGAAATTCCTTTAGTCTTTGAGCAATGTCAGATATAAGACATTGTTTGAGAAAGCTGAGAAAATGGGCTCTTGGTGTTGCATACGCATTTGTTAAGGCACTCTTTTCCTCTTCTATGATTTGCACCAATGCCTCCCAGATACAGTTGTGCCTACATCTGAATATTTTTGTCAAATATGAGCAAAGCTAGTTTAGTCAATTTTTAAGTAGAAGGTAAAGGAAAGAAACACTTTCCTCCCACTTTGGGCAATGTTAGCAGGAGAAGGCTTCCTATCAGTTCGAGTCAATCTAGAATAGTGAATATTTCCAGACAAGGATTTTTCTTCACAGCTTTTAAATAAAACAAAAGTCTTGTTAAACTGAACATTTCCCCAGGTTGATATAACACTTTTACAATAATTAAGCTTATTTCATTGGATGGACATCTCTTCTGGCTAATCATCTCATGTATTTCATGTGCAGCCAGAAAGGAATTTACATTGGAAAGGTATTTATGCACTTGGTTTTACGTAAAATAAACTATTTATGCTTTTCTTGAGCAATAACATTTGTAGTGGTTTAAGAGCTGAATCTTCAACATATACTTGAATCTTCAATATATATTTTAGTATTAGCCCCCCCATCTTAGCACAAACCTAGTCAAAAGTCCCAGAAGGAAAACATGTTCCAATTTGGAAGAGGAAGTTATGTTTGCTAATAATACTTGAAATGTTTATTTTTCAAAGATGTTGTTTCTAGGTATAGCTCATTTGACAATGTCGGAGAAATACAGTTCTTTCTTATTTTTAAACAATCAAGTTGTCAGATTTGTTTTAAATGCAATCCACAACATGGTACCAAAATCTGCTCAGTCAGAAGTAGCTTATTAAACAGATTTGGGTCTGTTTGGGGTTTTTTTTTGTTTTGTTGCTGTGGATTGCTTTGCTTTGCTTTTTAATTTATGGAAATAGCACTGATCAGATGATACTATGAATCCTAAGCAAATTATGTTACTGGTGCAAAACCTAGGCAGATGGTCTGGAGAGGGATGGAAGGTAAATCTGAGAAGCTACAGCACAAGATAGCCATGCCATACTTGCCCCTAGAGATCCAGGTAACTTCCAAAGGTCAGTGGGATTTATGAGGATTATATTGCATCTTCAGACGATTTAATTCTGGTCCAAATATACTCTTTCCCAAAAATCTGGCCTAAGCAGAATCTCCATGTTTTTAGCCAGGGACATAAACATTTCCTACTTCCTTAAAACAGATGAGGTGAGCCCAGATCCACTGTCTTCTGAAACGTGAATCTGTTATTTACGAGCCCGATCTGAGGAAGCCTGTGGCAGAAGAGAAGCCAGAAAGTTATCCCCTACAAACCTATTCCTCTATCTATACAATTATGATCACAATTAATTGTTCTGCGTTATAGGCTTGCAACACTGTCTTCTCTCTTGCGTGAGACAAAGCAGCCCAATTTATGGCCAGAAAATAAAGATCAGATTCTCAAACAGAGTAATTCTACAATCTTCAATACAAAACACTGAATTAGTCTATTAGGGGTAAATCCACGTCATCTATAAACTTACTGTAAAAGACAAGGTATATGGAGATTTCAGTACAGTCTCATCTACACTACTATTGTTCAGTTTTATTCCCTTCTCAACTGTAATTTCATATTCTGCATTTAGAACTCTATCATCCCTAGGCATATAAGGACTTAATGTTTGTCACAAAGATTCAATAAACCATATGTGTTTATGTGTATACAATGCCGTTTCTATCTCAGGCAATATATGTATGCTAATGTATCTGGGTTTGAGAGCTTAACAGCTCTCCAAAGTACCCAGATTTGGTACTTAAACAGCATTATGAAATCTAGTGTTATGGTTGCCTTACTTTTATGCATATTAAAAATACTCCTTGCCAGTGTATGTTAACCAAACTGTTCTGTACTGTAAAGAAACCAATTATTTCTTACTACAACACATGTGCTCAGTCTCGTTATCAGCCAGGGGACCCGTTTCTGTGCAGACACCACAGAAATCACTGCAGAATTGGAATGTAGCAATACAAAGCAAACTTTTTATGCAGCTGAAGACTTTGCATACCAGAACAGAACAGGAATCCCTAAAGAATAAGTGTTCAAACACAATATTAGAGCACATCTTGAAGTGTAGCTTAGCTAACAGCACAGACTGAGCTGAATTGATTTTCTTCAGTTACTTAAATCTCATTATATATGCCCTATTTAATTCCCTCTCCATTTAAATCGATATGAAATATAAAACAACCTCTAAATAATTTAGTGTGAAAAAACATACAAGCTAATTAAAAGCTAAAACTTGAAACGCAAACACATTATGAACACCTCTTTTTTTAAAACATTTTATTTTATTTTATTGTTTTGAAGCTGTCTTTTGTTTTGTTTTAAAGACAATGATTTTTCATAGTATTTTTTTTCCAGAGTAAAAAATGCTTAGAAAGAAGCCCTTAGGTTTCAGCTGCTTTGCTTTTATGCTACCAATAAGCATTTGTGTTTTTTTTAATGCTGTTGAAATTGTAATTAAATGAATAAAACCTATAGGTTTTATTCTTAACTATGCAATGTGATTTTCTGTAACTACAAATTAAAATAAATGTCATCATGATTATTAATCACTCTCTTTAATTATAACTCCAGCACTTAAATGCCACCTTACAAGGTATTACCCAGGTCGGGCTTTGCTGGCAGATGTCATTGGGGGGCTGGAGAGGGCAGTGGAAAGAGGATGCATTAATGCAGCAGCACTTTCCATGAGCAGATCCATGTGCCTCAGACATGCAGAAGGCAATAACTAAAAATAAAAAATCATCTCCTGTAATTCATGAATTGCACTACTGTGTACTTTGCTTTTGTGCCAAACAGATACTCATACATTAAGAGCTCTTCTTGGTCTTCAACAGTTTTCAGGTAAAAATCTTCCTGAGTACATAATAAATGTAAGTAACATCTCATTAACCTTTGCCATTCATCTCTATGGTCTAGTTTCAAAATTATAAGAATTATCCCCAAAAGATTTATGATCTTCTGTTACTCTGACTGAAACTGTATCATCCTCAATTTTTTTTTCTTACTTTTTCTTGTAATTTTTAAAGCAGTGGTTTTATCCCTCAAAAGACCTGTTTACAAATGCACATTAAGACACCTGTATTCCCATTCTTGCTCAGGGCCATGTATAGAGATCGGCAAATAGTCAGCACACAGTTCCAAAACTTTTCAGTTCTATTCCTACTCTTTAACTGTTCAATCATAAAACCTATTAAAGAAAATCTCTTTTTGAAAAATGAAAAATGAGTCACAGTTTCTGATAAAATAACACTGTGATTATTATTGCCAAGAAACAAAGAAATGTTTAAGTAACATTATTCCAAATATCACTATTCTTACTTAGCTTCCTTATTAGCAAGAGCATCCAGGAGACAAAGCTCTTCTTGAACCCATTATCATCTACTATCCAAACTGTTCTCTGACTCTTTTTCACACACATACACACGTAAATTGGGGCCTATAATTGTCTAACCTATAAAGTCAAATCATATAGAACCTGGCAACACACTGACTTTGTACTGTCAATTTGAGCCTTAGATCTCAAATGCAAGAAGAGACACCTACCATTTTTTATTTAGAGAGGAGTTCCTTTGTAGCTTAATTAAAAGCAGTGTCTGACAGTTCAGAAGATGAGACTTTGCTTCTCCTGCAAGGTCTGACAGCATCCTCAGCTAAAATGTGATAATGCAACTTATGCAAGAAATAGTGAAACGTGATAGTAAACCTTAGTCCCCAGCTTTACAGAATTCAGATTTTAATAGCCTTATCTTTCTTTTATTTCCACTAATTTATTCAATAGAAATACATGACTGCCAACTTAGTAAGTATATGTATCTAGGATCTTTTAATTGAAATTTTAATATACTTTTAAAGAATGCCTGTAATGAGCTTTATAACTATTAGCAAACACGCAGCGAATTATTTTCATATAGTAACCTACTGTACTTTAGAACTATTTTACAGAGGCTATGCACATTTACAATTAAATATCAACACAGTAGTAATTCAACTATAATACATAGGGCTCAGGAATTTTTCAACAATTTTTTCTGAGGGTTTTTTGTTTGTTTGTTTTGACAGTAAGACTCACCTACATCTGAAAGTTGTCTTGGTCAGGTTAAGCAATATAATATATTCTTCATGGATTCTTTTATCACACCCTTCAGTGTAATGCAGTTAAAAGCAGCAGTTTCTTCCCCCTGGCATGTACTACAGAAATAAATATGAACTTCCATTCACCCTAGTTTATGTGAAATGAGAAGAGACATTCTTCACCAGTTTCCACACAAAGAACATGCATGTCTAAAATTTTAGTCCTTCCAGGTGTGGCTAAGAATACCTTAAAGACACATTCTGGCAGAAATAGTGTCATTTACTTCCAATTGACTAAAAAGAATGATATGAAGGAGCTATCCTATGGAATACAGAATTAATTTTATTCCTTTTCTCTTCTCCTCCAGCTAGCTGACACACTGGAACACTGGAGAAAAAAAAAAAGAAAGGGGAAAAAAAAAAGAAAAAAAAAGGAGTTTTTCTGTTATATCTGTTCTCAAAGTAGTTTTGATGTTTTAGTATTTGTTGTTTTCCAAATTCTGTGATTTTCTAGACTAAGCTTGTGCCACTTTGAGCTCGCTGGCTGTTCAGGGATGACTCCTGATACCCCGGCAAGAACAAAGCGTGCTGTTCTGTTTTCCAGGAACAACTGGAAATGCTGCTGCAGCCAAATCCTCCGGGGTATCTGCCACCCCCATAACTCAGAGACCCACCAGAAGGAACCTGTGGTCCCTGTCAAGGCTCAAGAGTCAATCCTAGGGCCATACCAAGTGCTGAAACACTTGGCAAACTCTAGTGAAGTGTGAAAGGTGAGAATATCACCGGGACTACATTTTTTCACACCACTAATACCGCCTGGCACAGCACAGGCAGTGAATGAGGCCTTGACTCTGCTTCTTCCAGTCCCTTCCACAAGAAAATAATTGGTAGCAAGTTGTCAGCTCAGTACGCACTGCAATTCTGGCCAGTCCTAAGCTGTCAGTACAAGAAAGCAAAGAGTCCATCTTCCTTCCTCTCCACCCCTGCGTAGCGTGATGAGCAGTAGGAATTAGCCTTGCTTTAAATGCCAGACAGCACACAGGCGCACGTGGCTGTCACTAGAAATACACATTCAAATGCTACTGGATTTTCTCAAACAAAGTTCTCTTTTCTTAACATGCATGGATGAAGAAAGAGGCCAGATTTAATGTGAGATTAAATTATAATAAATTCACCATAGTTGTTTTTTTAATGAAATATTTTGTTTATCAGGAAAGTAACTAAGGGTAAAAATCATGCTGAATCTCCATCCCCTGCTGCATACAATTTCTTGGCAGAAAAACATCCAATGAAAATGAAAATGAGAAATGGAAGCTGCTCAACAATGCTGAAGGCACGCTCTCTTGCTTCTTTTTATTCAGTGAAAGCTGTCAAAAATCCACATCGTCTGATGTACTTGCATTTAGCATAGGGGCTTGTTGATTATTTATCGCAGAGAGTTCTGTCAGACTGGGATTAAGATGTCCTAAAATTCCCAAAAGGGCAATTCATCATAACACAATATAGTGTGTGAATAATGGACACCCACAAAAGGCTCAGCTGACATGATGGAAGTGAATGATGGGTGAACTGAGGTCACATGCTTGATGTGAAGACACTGGACAATGTATACCCAGGCTGTCAGTCAAGCCATTAAAAAGGAGAAAGTACATGAACACGAAATAGCAAACAAACAGATTGGCTTTTGTTTCCTTGTTCCTAACAGCTCAAAGAAAATAGATGCTGGAGCTAATGAACACATCCACACTGCGTGCCAGTGCACTTCTACAGAGGCTGTTACAGCTCCGAGTCAAAGAGAAATATCCTGTAAATGTTCCAGCTATGGATTAATAAGGTCAAGTGTGGGATTTCCTTTTGCTAGTGATAATGTGGTTTATTTCTGCCTTTTTCCACTCCCAATATACTTATGAGAACTATGTTTCAGTAACAAACAGCATTTTAAATCAAAGCAAATTTACGTTACATATGCTTTGATTTACTACTTGTTTTACTAACACAAACCTAAAAATCTAGAAATAGCATTGACCCTAAATTATTTCTCGAAACAGGACTAAGCAAATAAAATTAGCATCCGTCAAAAAAACAGAAATTAAATGAAAATCTTGCCTGAGTTCAATCAAGGCTACAAAATTCTTGGTGTTCCAGTGAAAAGGACATTTCACAAAAGAGGTCACTTTCCATAGGAAGACAATTTATATTACTCAATTCATAACTGTAATACACAACTGTTTCCATTCAGTGTGCTCCTTCTCCCTTTCAGGTGCTTTTGTCCAATAACAAAGATGTTCTTTATCTTGCTTGCTCTTCCCCACCACCAAAGACAGGAATAAAGAAAACATTGCAAATACTGTGTACAAGGGTTTGCAGGATCCATCTGTTGTTCTGTCCCTGTCATCTCGCTTCATCCACTTATGTATTTCACTGATTTAATCCTAATTAACTGATTTAATCTCAATAACACATTTATAGATACAGCAAGTGGACACAAAAATAAATTTGTGGTAGGGTAGGGTAGGGTAGGGTAGGGTAGGGTATGGCATGGCATGGCATGGCATGGCATGGCATGGCATGGCATGGTATGGTATGGTATGGTATGGTATGGTATGGTATGGTATGGTATGGTATGGTATGGTATAAGAAGCTCTTTTGGAGAGGATTCTCAAAATGCCTCATTTTCCCCACTCTTGTGTAAGTCAGTAGACCAACCAACCAGCTAGGTGTGTCTGTGTGTTACTCCTCTCTTCCAAGTTACTGCAAATTAAATGTAATTCAGTATCAATCAAAGCTGGTAAAATAGGTCCCCACTGTGGCCTCTTCAGCTACCTTCCCTTCAAATACTCCTATATATCAGTCTTATATCAGAGCCTGCCTCCTCAATCCGCTTCTTGCCTGAAGATCCCTTTCAATAGTCTCCACAGATTCCAGTCCCTCCTACTTCAGTCTGTAGCATAGCCCCAGCTTATTTTTACAGAGACAGACACATTGTTTTCAACTTTTCAACCACTCACAACTCTCAATTTAAGGCATAAAAACTCTAACCCATCCTGAGTATTCAGGAGTAATTAAGCACCATGCCCAGTGCTCAGAAAGTCAGTTATATAAATTATACCTTGACATCTTTTTCTCCCTGGGCTTAATTTAAGATTCCAAGTTTCCCCCTTTGACTGCACACTAGCAAAACCCTAGTTTTCAGAGATCATGAAAAATTCAATAAAGCTTTACTTTATTGAAAAGAGAAAAGTAAAGTGTTATTGGGTCTTTTCACTTTTATTATTAAATTCTTATTGTTTATAAGTACAATTACAGTGCAGTTTTAAAACTCAAATAGGAATGAATATAATGAATAGTTGAATGTTGAGCTATTCTTACCACAAAGACCAAGGAATAGAATTTTTTGCTTGGTCTGTATGGCTATTATTTTGTGGGTAACCTCCCTCCCCCAAAATGTTTATACTTATCAAGATATCTACCTCTCTATGGTTCTATCTGTATTAGCAAATAGCATTTTACAGTGGAGCAGGGAAAGAAACTCCATCTGTAGTGTGAAGCAGTTGGTGGTGAGATCCTGCATCCCCAGTACACATCTCAGCGAGTTCACTCTGGACTAGGTGTAGACCTGTGAAATTAATGCCTATCAGAGGTTGGAAAACATTAGAGGTACTCCTAGACATCACTTTCTCTCTCTTCCCACCTCTTTCTCTACTGTTTATTAATTTAGCCAATGTTATTCTAAAGACATATCATAGTTGCAGAGTTCCAGCTCACAATATTCATTCTCATGCTTAACAGTGCTAGAATAATGATAATATTTAGGTCACCAAGTCAAGTACTAAAAAATCAGGAAAAGACCATAAATGTATATTTTTCCCCTTAAACTGAGAAAACTAGATATTTATGAAAAAAATGCAATGTGTATATAGGTAGTCAAGCGGAAAAAATACCTGAAAAATGTATTTTCACCCATAAATTCCCCTTCTTTGGTACTGTATTAAATGCTATTGCACTCTGTGTCATTTTGAAAATCACTCTCTAGGCTGACACAGCATTTGATCAAACTAGTTTCAAATGTCTCTGACCATTTACTTTCTCTCTGTTCAGCAATCCAATTCTCTAAAAACTAAAATGATATTCCGAAATTTTCAGAAATGTCAATTAGATGTTACTTGGTTTCACATAAGCGACTACCTAAGTAAAACCAAGCTAACAACCAAAAGCTTGACCATCAAACTGTGAAATAGACTGCTTAAAAAAGGACAGCATATTATTTTCTATACCGGTAGCAGATTTAATATATTTTTCATGATTTATCTAGTCTATAAATACAAGCTTTCTATCATGCTGAAGCTGACATTTCTATACATCATTTGAGTCTAGCGATGCAAGAGTGATCAATGTTAAAAAATGTTGTATATGAAATATAAAAACTAGCATAGTTTTAGATTGTTTTGCAGTTAGTTCTCTAAATCTGAGTTATTTATATTTTTGAAATGTAAGTGAAGCAGCCACCTCCAACTGAATTTCAGTTGATGAATGGTGAGCTTACATTCAAGCATATATACGTGTAAGTAGTTGCAGGTTGGAATGTAAGTCAGGAAATGGCAAAAGAAAGATGTATATGCCTGACATAGGGTAGAATGTTCCTGCAAGAAAAGGAGGAAAGGAAATTTTAATGCAGATGAGCTTAAAAAGATCCTTTGTAAACAGGGATGTTTGTAATAGCAATGGCTGTGTAAACATGAGGCAAGTGAAGAATTCTATAACTTCATATGAACTAATAGTTTGTATTTTTATGTGAAAAAAGATGTCGATGCTGTGACCACATGGACCTATAAAGAACAAGAATACAAGAAGCACTATGACAAAAATGTGAATCCACTCAGATCAGATATTAATAAACTTTCATTTGTTCTGGCATCGTATATACCACCACACACAAAATAAGGGATGTTAAAGGACCACTCAAAATCAAGCAATGTCTGAATTAAATTTAGCTTCCCAGGACTCCCTTTTTCATATGTGTTGACGTTAGCAGGGGAGGCAAGAGAACTAGGAAGAAACCTGGGTTGGAGTACTGGCAGATTGGGGTACTGAGCCCAAACCAGGGGAAGGAGATTTGAGACTGAGGCCGTTTCTGGTTTATGGCAGCCTGATATAATGACCTGATCAGGTGTAAGAGTTAAGACATACTCCAGCACGAATGTGTAGAACTGATCAAAAAGAAGTAATCTTTTCTGGTCCTTTGTCACCTATTAGATTTACACAAGGATAATAACACGCACATTCAAATGCCATCCTTTCCTGCAGTACTAGTTTCTGTTCCAAAAGCACAAAAGAACAAGGCTTCAAAGACAAAATCTCAACTGTTTCTAACATGGAGACAAAAATGGCTTGTCCTGTTTTCCAGCTTTGTTCCTGGAAATGACTGAACAACTTTTGACTAAATGTTTAAAAAAAATTCAGCTTGATTCAACTGTAGGGAAAAAGTTCAGAAAAAAATGGTTAAAATTTCTGATAAAAGTAACCAAAAATAGATTTATATAATGAAAATAATGGGCATTACTTAAAAACAGGCATGCCTCACTGAAGAACAACAGCTGTAGACTTGTTCTGAATTGCTACTTGAATACAGTTAATTAAGATTGAAAAGGAGGAATATGCAACAAATATGCACATCTGTTTTTGTCACGTTTACCTTCAAAACTTTTATAGCTCTGAGTAATACTTCTGTGGCATTTTAACACAAACACCTGAGTTCCATCAATTATGGCATGTTAAAATACTTTTTATATTTAAAAAATTCCCATTCACAAAGAATTACATCTGTTATTCTCTTTTCATAGTCATCCTGCCACCTCCTGCCCCCAATTAGGAAAACAGGGCTCTTTTTCTTCTTTATTTACCCAGATAAATCCTAACTAGATTTACTATGTTCACAGTCATCTTTACATTTCTCCTACAAATATCCTTGTAATAAGATTCTTACACCATTTTTTAAAAACGGTTTAGTTTCATTCATAACTAAATAATGAAGAACTATTAGTTAATGGAAATTAGGCAGGTATGTACTGGTTAAAGCAAAAGTTGGTGTAGCCTAGAAGCCTGTCTCTGAAAGGAGTGAACCTCCTGATCTAGAATTTGTATCTGCATCACAGTATTTCACAGTCTTTGATAGAATAGTTTTTAAATTCATTTTTATTTTGACATTCACAACAACCTACAATCTAATTGTGTTCTGTGAAGAACTACCAAAGTATCTTTTGTTTGTTTTAAACAAAGCCAACACAATAATTTCATTTGGTGCTTCCTTGTTCTTAATACTTTAAAAAAAAATCAAATCATTTCAAATTCACCTTCTTCATGTAATTTGTGAAATTATATATTTCAGTCAGCCTTCCACCACAACCTCCACAACCACCTCAGTCCTACTTTTTGCAAGCTGAAGAGTCCAAACCTATCTCATCTCTTGAGTAAACTCTTTGTCTAAGTTTTACAGGAAAGTGATTGCAATAAACCATTACAAGTCCATCTTCTTAACATGCTGTAAATGGCCATAGAAAATCATCGGGAAGCTTTGCGACTCCTAGTCTGCCGTCTTTATATCTGGCTACTTCAAGTCCTTCGCTGTTTTGAAATGGCGGTCTTTTCAGAATATGAAAAACTGGAAAAGCTGTATTTAACCTTCTGGAATGACGGCTGGCTCTAGGTGGCCCTGCTTGAGCGGAGGGGTTGGACCAGATGACCTCCAGAGGTCCCTTCCAACCTCTGTGATTCTATGATGTGGCTTCAGGTTATGATACTTTTGTTTAGGTATCTATCCTCCTCTAATGTTAGTAGAAATATAATCAGTGCAGTCATTGGTGTCTAGGCAGCACTTCAATTGAACAAAGGTGTCCACCTAAAAGCGAGCCGAATGGCTCACTAGAGAGAATTTAGATATCTATAACTGAAGCTGGATCTCTCTCAGTGTCAATAATAATTCTAGGTATAAACCTAGAGACATAAGCCTACACCACTCTGCAAGAACACGTGGAGATTACTTAAATCCAATTTATATTACATACGTAGATCCCTGATTTTTGTTCTTGAAAGGGATGAATGTCAGATGATAAGATTGCTGCTATGGAGCTAAAATGAATAAGAATGTGAATTCTAGTGGTGAGTTTTTGGTTTGGTTTGGATTTTTTAAGGTTATAGCTCTAGGGCAGAATTACAGTATTTTTGTCTTCTTTCGTGAATTTTCTGTATTTTGAGAGATTCGGGTCTTCTGACACTTTAACTTTGATTCTGTATTTTCTGCTTTCTGAGTCTAAGAGGTAATATTGATCTGTGCCTTCAAAATTTACTTTCCCGAGCAACATTTGATACTGGCATTAAGCTGAGATCATTTGTCACTTTCTTTCACTAAAATGAGTCATCCTCTGAACATTTTCTTTGCTGTTTTTAAGATCTAATATAACTATTGATTTATTGTCAACACATTGTATCTTCTCTGTTAATGGAATCTATAGACTTTATTCTTCCTCATTCTTTTCTTTAATTGCCATCTATGGAAGTTACAAACAGACACTATCTTGTGCTCAACTCTGAAAGGCAAAGGGCTGTTGTGATAACAATGACATTTATTTATTTTCTTACTCCTGTCTTTGTGTTTTGAGATCTTTTACCTCACGATGGATAATGGTTCCCTTTCAGGAATTAGAAGAATTTCTTGTGAAGATGCTATTTTGTTTGTTTCAATATAACAATCTTTTTGATAAGCAGAGAGGCACGTTACACTCAATTTCAGACTGATTTCAGGAATCATAAAATAATTTTGTTTGGGAGGAACCTCTAGTGGTCATCTGCTCCAGTGCCCACTCAAAGCAGGGTCAACTTCGAAGTTAGATGAGGTGGCTCAGGGTTATATCCAGTTGTTCTTTTGATTTATCTCCAGGATGGAGATTGCAAAATACGTCTGGGCAACCTGTTCCAGTGCTGACCATCCTTCCTCTTAAAATTATTTTTCCTAATATCTAATCACAGTTTCTAATGGTGCAAGTTTTATCCACTGCCTCTTGTCCCTTCTCTGTGAAAAATTTCAACAGTATACTGAAAACGAAAGAATCTGCATTTCAGTAAACACTCCCAATTTGTTAAAAATTCATATTAAGCAAAAAGCATCAAGGAAAGCAAGCTTGCCACTTTATGTGTATGCACCTTCTGTGGTACCTTCCATAACAGTATTTTAAGAAATCACCTCCCTCTTACCCTCATTCTCAACATACCCTGGTTTATTGAATTAAGATTCTTTGATTCTGGACCCTTTAAGAAGACAAATTAATCACATAAGCTATCAAAAAACTACCACCATAGAAAGAGTAAATACAGTTTTCATCAGATTTACTAGTAAGTTTTGATAATGACAATATGTTCCTCTCAAAAATTTCAACAAAATTAAAATAAGTTTGAAACGTGAAAAACAGACTAATCAGGAGAAAAACAGGAAGTTTTCAAAGACAGAGGTTTTCAGAGTATGTCTGTGACCATCTCTCCATCTCTCACTGAAATCCACCACGTGGATTCATATGAGTTTGAGACCAAGCATATGTACAGCGTAATCCAAGTAAACCCAGCAAGTTATATGTAAAATTATGGTAACTATCACTACTATGGAAAATATTACATATTCATTTTTATTGAAAGCAAGTTTTCTAAAGAATCATTTCATCGAAGAAATTAATCTGGTTTCATTCTTTTATCTCCTATTCATTGTAGAGTCAAACCAGAAAATCTTACAAAAGGCACTTAATGACAAAACATAGGTCCTTTCCATAGGAGATGAATGTGAAGATTTATCATCATTTAATTTCAAAATCATAATGAGTAGTCCCCATTTAGTTTGGATACATGAGTACTTTCATTAGTACTTTGGCTCCAACTACACACCACAGGGAAACAGACACTGTAGCATTTAAAAAATTACACACCTTTTAACAAGCTTATTTCTTTCAAAGCAAGGACTTTTAAAAAGCAATGAAGAAACCTTCCTGGCAAATTTTATTCTGGGTATGTAACTCTTCAGATTTAATATAGTTGCTCCTTTATGTAATACAGTAAATGGTGATACATCAGTATCTATAAATATATTAATAAAATACCAACCAATAAAAATATTTATATTACCATTTGGGTACATAATTGGCTTTTTTGTGTGAGATTAGTCAGAACTCACTGGCTGTGATACTTAACTAATCTTTTTGCCTGCTCCATTTTTTTTGTGTAAGAAAATGAATGCATTTCTTGTTGTCTTACAGGTAGGTTTCTTGTAATGAACTAAGAAATGCAGGTCAGGAGTAGAGCTGGAGGGGAAACTGCTCTCTTGATGCACCCAAACTTCTTGGTATTTCCAAAGGCGACCACTTTCCCCTAATGATCTCAAAGGATATTCTTTTCCACATCCGAAGGCTTACATCTACCAAGGATTTTGAAAATGAAGTAGTCTGCAAAATGTTTTCTGGGAGATGGGATAATATCATGATGTCAAGAAAGAGGGATTCAATAGCTCAATTCCCCCCCTCCATGAGAGTTGCAAGCGTTTTCCTCTCAAGTCATAACAGAACTGGCAGCAGGGCAGTAAAAGAAGCAAATGCTTCTTCTACAGGCAACTTATTCCATAACTAATCATGACAGGATTCACATTCTAAATCATTATATTAAAACACCTTATTAAAAGAAAAAATGCTCTACAAAATAAATGAAGAAATTACGATTTCCAATCCATATTTCATACTGTGAAAACAGGAACTCAACAGATGCATATTTTATGAATACAGCAATAAAAGTACAGCCAGTTTTCCATATTCATGAAAAGTGTTGCTGAAAATATTCACCGTATTCATCTTCAGGAAAATGTAAATTCTCCCTATCACATTGTGTAACATTCTATAAAGGGATAAAAGTAAAGGCTTTTCTTCACATGACAGTTTGTTCATCTAGTTTGTCTTATCTGGGCAATCCAGCCTTTGTCCTCTTCATCTGTCTGTACTAGGCTATTCCACCCTTCCAGCCTCTTCTCAGCTTTCTGTATGCGACTATTGACTGGCAGCAGTAGCCTTTCAAGCAGACTCTGTGGAGTTATTTAAAACATTTAATGACAGTAAACTGCTCGTAAGTAAGTTTTAACTAACAATTGACCTCAAAAATATGGTTAAACATTTTTTTGACGACTTTGCCTTGGTCAGTTCTGTTTAATACCTTTATCAATGATCTGGATGAGGGGATCGAGTGCACCCTCAGCAAGTTTGCAGACAACACCAAATTGGGCAGGAGCGTTGATCTGCTTGAGGGTAGGAAGGCTCTGCAGAGGGATTTGGACAGGCTGGATCGATGGGCCCAAGCCAATTGGATGAGGTTCAACAAGGCCAAGTGCCGGGTCCTGCACTTGGGTCACAACAACCCCATGCAATGCTACAGGCTTGGGGACGAGTGGCTGGAAAGCTGCCAGGTGGAAAAGGACCTGGGGGTGTTGATCGACAGCCGGCTGAATATGAGCCAGCAGTGTGCCCAGGTGGCCAAGAAGGCCAACAGCATCCTGGCCTGTATCAGAAACAGTGTCGCCAGCAGGACCAGGGAGGTGATCATGGCCCTGTACTCAGTGCTGGTGAGGCCGCACCTCGAATGCTGTGTTCAGTTTTGGGCCCCTCACTACAAGAAGGACATTGAGGTGCTGGAGCGTGTCCAGAGAAGGGTGACGAAGCTGGTGAGGGGTCTGGAGCACAAGTCTTAAGAGGAGCGGCTGAGGGAACTGGGGTTGTTCAGCCTGGAGAAGAGGAGGCTGAGGGGAGACCTCATCGCTCTCTACAACTACCTGAAAGGAGGTTGCAGAGAGGTGGATGTTGGTCTCTTCTCCCAAGTGACTAGTGACAGGACAAGAGGAAATGGCCTCAAGTTGCACCAGGGGAGGTTTACATTGGATATTAGGAAAAATTTCTTCACTGAAAGGGTTGTCAGAGATTGGAACAGGCTGCCCAGGGAGGTGGTTGAGTCACCATCCCTGGAGGTATTTAAAAGGCCTGTAGATGTGGTGTTCACGGACATTGTTTAGTGGTGGACTTGGCAGTGTTGGGTTTACGGTTGGACTCGATGATCTTAAAGGTCTTTTCCAAACTAAACAATTCTATGATTCTATCATAGCAAAGGAATATTCCTTTTCTTGATGAACAACTAAGTGTTGTGTGTGGTGGAAACACCATTCTCCTTTCCCTTAAGAGTTGCACACATTGTCAGTGCAATCTTACTTCTACCAGACTGTTTGCTTATCCAAAAAGCTTGGCATTTTCTTTTGTTGCTTTGTTTTCTTTTCATGTGCCTCTAACAGGCAGCACTGCTTCTGAAGCTGCTAGTCAGAGCCCTAATTAATTGTGTTTCTCTATCCTTCACTTGATCCACGGTAATAACATGAAAAATGGAAATACCAGTGTATCATCCAGAGCTCTTGTAACCCAATCACCAGCCTGGCAGATGCAGAAGTGTTCTGCTCCTGTTCAACCTTTCCATTTCTAGATCCCCTAAATGAGCCTCAGTGGCACAATCAGCTGCCATCCACTGAACGACAACCTTTAAAAATAGAAAGGTCTTGATTCAAAGAAGACCAGGAGAAGACTCTTGACGCCTGTGCAGACTGCTGTATTCACAAATCTTTTCATTCATAGCACTCTCAAATGCTGCAAATCAGCTGATGCTGAAAAGCATCTAGAAAATAAATTTTCCCTTTCTAAATCTTCACAAACACTCCACAGGAGAAATATCCCAGCTTTGCACCAAGATTACTATTTGCACTAGTAATACTGTCGATTAATTGCACTACTAATTCTTCAGACAATGGAAGATATTGGTCCTTTGAACGTCAGAAAAAGGTACCAAGTCAATATGACTCCTGCCAAATACTGATTGTGTTAAAAATCTCCCCATTAGGAGTCAAAGCAGAAGATATTGCATATAACTGGATTTGGCCACTGAAAAAAATATTTCCATTCTAAATGGTAACATAGTCAAAAAGACCCAGCTGCATGGATCTCTGATTTTCCTGCAATTATTTGTAAGGAAAAAACCCCACAAAATAATCTCCCTGAGAAAGAGGAGAAAAAAAAGAAAACTGAATTACCTGTCACTTGTGAGTGCTTGCAACAAATTCCAGTTGAGAGAAGCTGAGTTCATCTTCATTTGGAAGCAAAGATGAATAACTATCATAACTATACATGCTGCTATATTTATCAATATTATAATATTTCACACAGCATTTTTTACTGTTTCCCTTCCTCAACTTTTTTCACTAAAGAATTTAATTTTCAAGTCCATCTCATGCAGCAGTGTTGTGCACATAAAACAGTACTCAACAACAACAACAATGCCTTTATGTGCCCTTTATGTACTAATCTTTGCTTTAACATAGTCAGGCTCTTTCTCATGGCCTGTTCTTAATGTGTCACTGTTTATTCATCTGACGGTATTTATAAGGATCTGATTTGGACGTCAGAAAATAAAAGATTGTGTCAAGAGTACAGCACAAGTTGATAGTTTATTCGAAACAGAAAATAAAATATTGTATGAATGAGCAAGTACTATGTGGACACTGCATTTATCCTAGTCTTCTGAATATTCTTTGCAATGTGTATACACATACTACAAATATTTCAGGAAACTCATCATCATCATCGTGCCTCAAACACAGCAATTTCTGCAAGCTTCTACGTACAAACCAGAATCAATCCATACTACAGAAACTGATCCAGTTCTCTTTATTATATACTTCCCAATTTTCAGAAGAATCATGCTCAGTTTTTAACTGAATATATATCTGAGCCTAATTCTAACCTGTTTATTCTGTTGGAACATATTGATTCCATAACTTTTGGCAGGAAACTGCAAATCCCACTAGAAATAGCCATTAGGCTGGATAATAAATCAGTGTCTTGACAATGGCATCGTATACCCATCACGGTAAAAAGCAGCTGCAGATGACTTTCAGAGTCTGCCAACCTGGCCACCAAGTCTGAAACAGGCAGTGATACTAACTCATACAACTGAGGTGGACCAACCTCTGCCAGGCCAGCCTGAGGAGCTCAACTTTTACAGGAATAATACCTTTCTCAATAATAGGGAATGTAACAGATCTAAGTCTCTTTCTAACACTGGCAATAAATAAAAAAAGATGG
This sequence comes from Gavia stellata, assembly GCF_030936135.1. Classification (NCBI taxonomy): domain Eukaryota; kingdom Metazoa; phylum Chordata; class Aves; order Gaviiformes; family Gaviidae; genus Gavia; species Gavia stellata. The sequence goes on along the minus strand of NC_082597.1, from coordinate 11,433,884 downwards.
TAAAATAGATTGGAGGAGGAGAGAGGAGAGGAAAAGTCATTTTCTTTAGCCTTAGCAACGCTCTGAATTTCAACAGAGAACAGCCTGAGCTCCCTAGGGCTTGCATGCAATGATGGCGTGGGACACTGACACAGTCCAATAACCTCTGAATTTTGTTCTGCAGTCTGAAGCTCCCTTGCCACATTCTCCATGACTGAAACGTTTTGGGTTTTTTCTTTTCTTTTTAACCTGTCCCTATTCAGCAGAAGTGTATGTTTCTGACTCTCTAGTTGTAGTCCATAGGCTTTAAGCACACACTTAAGCATAATCCCATTGCTTCCTAGGAAACGGGTCTTGAAATCAGGACGAGATACAACACTTAGTCCTATATTGTCTTTTCTTTCGAGAAAGAGAGGTATGTTTGTTCTGTATTTACAGAGTCCCCTGGTTATTCAACAGTGAAGCTTTATAATTATACAGAACAATTCCACATGTCCATTGACCTTGTGATATAGTCTACTATCTTATTTCATCTGCCTACCACATACAGTATTTACTATAACCATGAATGGATTAATCCACTCTGTTGTGTTGCTCACATCGTGTTTGGCCCTACCACATTCCTACTGGCACTATTGCCACTTTCTGTTTCTTTGGGTTAAGGACATGATTTTCATCTTTAGCTGGGAAGTGTTGTCAGTGTAATGAATTACTTGCACTGCATGTGCTTAATACTGTAATCCTGGTAAGTCATTGCTGTATCTTGCACATCTCAAGGAAAAAAGAAAAAGTTTAAAAACCACAACTGAGATAGATAGGGAAAAACCACATCACAGTCTCCCATCACAAGATGGGAAGAAAATCAACACAGCTTATTTGTGCCTAAAGAATGTCCCATCAGTCCTTAGTGACTTTCTATTCACAGCAGGTACGGCGCATTACACATCCAGTTTGAAGCATCTGTCAATACCTCAGGCTGCAGCGAAGCAGCTGCAGTTTATTGTCGAGCCCTGGCTGGAAGGGTTCTCCAGGGAAGCTCAGATATTACAGGCTCGTGTTAAAAATGCTACTGGAACAAATACATTTTTACTTGGCTGCAATATTAAAAAGTGATGTCTGACCAGTAATTAAATAAGCTGCCAGATAACACAAAATGTGTTGGGCTAGTTAATGTATGCAGATGTCACTACAGAGAGTGATCTCGTAAACAAAACAGGGAACAAAGCACTAGCACAACAAATTAACCTTTATGGGTTAAGCAGAGTGTGAGCAATGAACAGGGATAGGATGTTTGTGGGTTGTTTTTAAATTAAGTCATAAAAAGATCTTAGTACTTTTAACAAACAAGACGAACATGAGCATGTCATTAGGTTTCTGACCCCCAGTTGCTCCACGGCCACTGTACACCAGCCATTATCCTCATTTCTATATTTGAGGACTGTACATTCTTACTGTAAAACAGTTTATTGTGCTTAATGCTGTACAAGCACAGTGTTATTTGTTAGTGTCTGTCAGCATTTTAATCAGATGTCACATTATGCAAAAAATGCTGATAACATGGACTAGCAGCCCTGCCTTTGCGTAACACACCTGCCAGGACGCTCTCTGCTGTTAGGCAGTGCTCCTAGAATGCCTCCTGGATTTAAAAAAAAATAAATTAGTTTAAAAAAAAAAAATCTATGTAAAAAGATATTATCACTATATCTCGACAGGCAGCCAATCTTCTGTAATGGGTGAATGAATCATAGAAAACCGGAGTGATCTTTAATACTGCAACTAGAATGAACTGAGTAATCTGGGGTAGGATATGAAGGAAGTTTTCTTTCCTAGAGATAAATCCAGGATCTGGCATCCCAAAGAGTGTGGATTAATACTTGTCACAATTTTAAGCTGTGAAGTTTAAAGTGCTTCTGCATATGTACTAATGTTAGGGTTCTTTTGAAACTTTGCTAAGCTATTTGCCTTCCACATCCTTCAGCTGTTAATTCTTTAGGTTAATTACACACTGTATCTATGAATATTCGGTAAACAGTCATATGAAATAAACAATAAGTCTGATGTAAATCATTCCTAGGTGCTTTTTGAGGAGACAGACTTTTGAGCCAATACATCATTACCGTCTGCCTTGTCAACTCTTCTTAGTTCATGCATTATTTACCTGCTAAACTATGGTGACAGTGGTGGAGCAATAACGCTCTGTTTTGAACCTCCAGCTGCCATCTATGCAAAATAGGGTGAATGCCAAAGAGATATGAAATATTCATGCTTTCACTTTTTTTTTGTAACTGACAACAGCCTAATGCATAGGTGACTTTAAAGGCTCAGTATTTTGGTCATTCGTTTACCTCTTCCACTCAAAATATCAAAAAAGTGTGAAGGACAACGTAAGTAACATTTTTTTTCCTGATACTACCTCTTGATATAGGCATTAGTCTTTATTTTACGGTTTAATTTAATTTAATCTTATTATTCTGGTTATTAATTTAATTTAACTAGTCTTTAATTTATGGATTTCTCAGAACAAGTCAGCCTTTGGCTTTTAGACAAAACGACATAACTTTTGCTTATAACCTGACTCCTAAATACAAGATTCAAAAAATTCTGAGAGATGTACAGATTTCATCATGATGAGTCGGAGTTTTACTGGTTTTAGTATTTACCTTGTCAGTCATGTCTTATGGCATATTGAGCAATAAGAACCTGACTTCCCTCTGCTTTTGTTAGTCATCATTCCCATTTTCTCCTCAAACATGTTCAACCTTTCTACCTAGTAAGATGTTTCTACGTGGACTTCATTCTGTTACAGAAAGTTTCAGAGTAAATGGCAGAGGATGACAGATGCCTATGAAGTTGCATATGCGCATATGTTTGTACCATGAAGTCAGCTTTATTTTTGAGCATATCCCCCTCATCTAGAAATAAATATATTAAATATTTCAAATAATATTTTACAAGTTTTTTCTCCATATGAATGGAAAATTTAAATGCAACTTTTAGTTGCAATTAAAATGTAGATGATGACATGCTTTACCTTACCCCATTGTCAGTGAAAGCAATCTAGTAGATTCCAACAAAAGGCTTCTTTGCAATAGAGTAATCCAGTCTACATTTAGTCTTCATTGCTTCCTAAGTTTTGGAATCGATAGTATTATGGACTTGTAATACACTCATGTTTGTTTCTTATATTAAATTGTAAAACAGGGACCATGCTCTCTTCTGAACTTAGTGAAGTGGTTTGGGTACATTGCTAGAGTAGTTACAGTAAAGCTTTCATCTTCTAGGAAAGTCATGCAACCCCCTATTTGAACACAGACATAATAGAGTAAAATGTAAAAGAAAAACACATCTCGCATAAAGTGTGTTTAAATTTATAAATGCATTATCTGATATTTTCACAGAAAAACTGAAAGATCTCTTTTAGTTGTTCATAAGCAGAAAAGGATCTTAAAATTACCAGTTACTACCAACATCAATGTCAAAAGCGTCAGACAGATTTACTGAAACACTCTGAATTCGTTTAGCCCCAAATGTCCCATTTTAAACTGTCATACAAAATTTCCCAAGTTGCTCTCACAAAGTGTTGGTACAAAATACTCTTAAAGGAGCCATCAAGGTTTAAGAATGTCAAACACAAGCCTGTAAAGAAATACTCTGCTTGGAGATACTTTGTAAACCATCCTTTCCTTGTTTTTTCTAAACTAAAGACATTTTGAAAGAAATGTAATGCTCGATCATCAGATAAGAATCTATTCTACTGTATTTACTTAAAATGCCTAGGTTCATTATAATGTGGAGAGTCCCACTGAAGGACCTGAAGCTCAAAGTTATGGCCAACAAACACCATTACTTTTGTGCCTAACCAACTCAGGAAAACTCAGGTAGGAATTGTGAGTCTTCACCTCAAGTCCTTTCTTGCTCCACCAAGAAACTAATTTTCGGAAACTCTTTCACGGCACGGTATTCCTTTGCTGTTGCCTGAGCTAAGCTCTACAGATGGTCACATCCAGATGGAACTACGGGGTCATGACAGTCCTTTCTCCCCGTGTTCCTGCTATAAGAAAATGTTATCAGAACTATGAGTAACCGAGGAGAGGATTTTTATACTTCCTTGGACCTCAAACTGACAAAAGCACTTCTGTTAGAGAGAAGAAAAGCAAAGTGAATAATAGTGAGGAAGCTCATTAGGCCAAAAGAGAGTAAAAACAAAATTTCAGCAGTAAACATTGAAGTACTGAGGTAACAAGAGAAAGCTCAAGAAGGCTGGATGAACAGATAGATATAATTCAACACTGCAGAGTAAAAAGCAGGAAAGGTTTAAAAAACTAAGCGACCAAACTGAAGCAGGGGCGGAGGAAGGCTTGCAAATAAAATACTGGCAACTTTCAGTATTTACTAATCGTATATCTGGGGCAAGAGTCAATGATTTATTTCCCAGACAATACCATAAGAAATACAGAAAGTAAATAAATAGAACTTAATTATTCTTGATCTGATTTCAACCAATAAAATGACTGCAGGTATCTACAGAAAAATAATACTGCAGATCCAATATTCACAAACGAGATAGCATGCACCAGAAAATAAAACCCTCTCTGCAATAACCACATTGCATCTTAATTTATATCACTAAGCATCTTAGAAAAATGCATGAGGCAGAAATCTGATAGCAAATTCACACAGGAAGTTTAAACATTGAGCAGTAAAAGGCTATTGAGTACATTTAAACTCACTGAGTGAAATCCCCTGTGTATAACTTACTATGGCTCCATTGATTTCACTTAGGAGTTTATAGAGTCTGACATTCCCTGAAGTCAATAAGAGCTGAACCATTTGGTATCACCTGCAGACCTTGCCCTGTATGTGTAAAAATAAGGGTTAGACTTTGCCTGCTTGGGTTCTGTACTGTTGAAACTATCAGCTTCTTTGGACTCCCAGGATTTACACTGATTTATCACAATCAGATTTACATTGCCTTCCAAATAATATGGCTGCTCAAAAAGTGAGTATTTTTAAGAAGGCATTGGAAAGAAAATGTGAAAAAAACTAGAGAAAGCTTGAATCTCTTAATCTTTTGTAGTCCTCAGAGCCAGCCTTGGCATCCCCAAATCAAATACCTCATAAGATCTCCTTTCCAGCTGCCTGAACATAACAAACTCCAGCATAACCCCTTCCACTGTTTTGGGCATTCTTGGTTTTGTGCCTTAAACCGATGAGGTCAGGTGCAACATCTGGAGAGGAAGACGACTGCTCCTTCTCTTTTGGATCGTCTCAGCAGGCTCGAGGGGAGAGATGCTCAAAGGGGGTGCTGTTCAATGACAGACCACCAAGTGAAGCAGGCAAGAGAGAAACAGCATTAAACAGCGGTCGCAAAAGCTCCAGAAAAGGCTGAGGAGCATGAAGCAGCCTATTAGCTCTCTGAGACAGAAGGAACTTCTTAGGAACCAGAAGGGACTAACAGAGCACCTGTGCTGCAACCCAAGGAGAAAAAGTTGAAATTTTACTATTTATACATATGAAGTTTGACTTTTTCAACCTTAGAAGCCTTTTGGATTTGTTTGAGGAGCATACTGTAGCTCCCCAAAGAAAACTGAAGTTGTAGGTAACAACAGATTCTTGCATCAGGCAGTTGCAAACAACTTTAATTATAAACAGGGCAGGTAGAAAAATCCCCAGTAAACTGACACTGCTTTTATATTTTCATACCTCTTTCCTTTAGAAAAGGATACCTACAGGAACAGGCCTTTTGAAAGAGCATTCGTTTCGTCACAGTTTAGTCTGAAACTCCCCATCTATGATCTGAATCCTGAACAGGGAAAGGATATGCATTAAGGAAACGTTCGTAGCAACTAACTGGTTTCAAAACTGCTTTTGCCTTTTTTACAACACATGGAGGAAGTTTTAATTTGGTCTTACATTTGGGAGGAACAGAATCATAAACCTGGGCCTACCTGATCCCAGGTCCCCACACATTTCACAGAATCACAGAATCACTAAGGTTGGAAAAGACCTGTAAGATCATCAAGTCCAACCATTACAAAAAAAAAAAAAACCCACAACCCCAAACAAACGAACAAAAAAAAAAACCAAAAAACACACCACACACAAAAACCACCACACAAAAAACCACCCACACCACACAGCACCATGCCCATCAAGCCACGTCCCACAATGCCACGTCCACACACTCCTTGAATACCTCCAGAGAGGGTGACTCTACCACCTCCCTGGGCAGTCTATTCCACTGTGTTACCACTCTCTCAGTACAGAACTTTTTCCTAATATCCAGCCTAAACCTCCCTTGACACAACTTGGGGCCATTTCCTCTTGTCCTGTCACTTGTCACTTGGGAGAAAAGACCAACACCCACCTCTCTGCAACCCCCTTTCAGGTAGTTGTAGAGAGCGATGACGTCTCCCCTCAGCCTCCTCTTCTCCAGGCTGAACAACCCCAGCTCCCTCAGCCGCTCCTCATCAGACTTGTGCTCCAGACCCCTCACCAGCTTCGTCACCCTTCTCTGGACACGCTCCAGCACCTCAATGTCCTTCTTGTAGTGAGGGGCCCTAAACTGAACACAGCATTCGAGGTGCGGCCTCACCAGCGCCGAGTACAGAGGCACGATCACCTCCCTACTCCTGCTGGCCACACTATTTCTGATACAGGCCAGGATGCTGTTGGCCTTCTTGGCCACCTGGGCACACTGCTGGCTCATATTCAGCCGGCTGTTGACCAACACCCCCAGGTCCTTTTCTGCCAGGCGGCTTTCCAGCCACTCGTCCCCAAGCCTGTAGCGTTGCATGGGGTTGTTGTGGCCAAAGTGCAGAACCCGGCACTTGGCCTTGTTGAACTTCATCCAATTGGCCTGGGCCCATGGATCTGAAACTGTCCCCATCTCAGAGCAACTTGTTATCCATCGTGTTGTTACTATTTACTTATCCGCCAGGCCATCTGCTCTACTCACTGCTCTGTATCCTCAGCATGACTAAACTAACCAAGATTTACAACGACAAACGAGACCCACTTCCACACTGGAGATATTCAACTGAAAGTTCAGATTTCCTGGTGGACACGGCAGAAATTAAAAGCTCTCTGGCTGCATCAGTATGGCAGTCAGCTGAAGGCGTTTACAAAATGCAGGTACCTTCTGAGGGTAACTTGGGAGACAGACACCGTTACTGTATCGGCCTCAACAAGCATCACTCACCCAAAGCTGGCTTCTGTGGCTCCTGCCGGAAAAAACCTTTATGCCATATTACATTTTCTAGTGTGACTAGTTCTAGTCATATAATAAGCATTAGTCATATGCTTAAAGTTAAACTTCAGTTTGCTGGACTAGCACTAAACATTCAAAATTGTACTGAGCCCTAAAGCAGTATCTCAAGTAAAACAAAATACTAACCAGAGTTGCATGTTTACATGCAAATTTCTTTATTTTCCACTTACATTTTTTTAACATATATCCACTTATTTTCTGCTTATATTTTTTAATTTGAAAGAGATTCCTTAGCTAGTAGGTGTTTGCAAATTCCATTTAATTCCATTATTTTATTACTCATATTGGAAATAAATTTTCACCAGCTATACAATATGCTCTTGCACAGAAAATGTCACTTAGCCAATTAGAAGGGACAAGGCACATTATGTGACTTAAGTTGTCATTCACAAAGCGAGTTCTCCTACCTGCGGGTTTCCAAACTACTCACATACCGAAAGATGCATATATTTAGTAAATGCATTCTCAGGGGTGTTTGTTCTTCAACATACTTATGAATAGAAATAGTTATTTACATATTTGAAATGAATAATTCAGTAACCGTACTCAAGAAATAAATTGGGTTTGCTTAACTTCTATTAATCACAACTCTAAACTAACTAAAGGCCAAAGACAGGAATCTAAAGTTTGTTAAAATGTATTTCAAGAAATTATACAAAGCCAAAGAGCAACAAAACTTAGATGATTTAATATGAAAAGCAGATTCTTCACATAAACATTACCAAGAGCAATAGTCAGCCAGTAATCAACATAGACTCTGCACCTTGTGACAAGTCACTCACAAACGTAACCAGATGTGAGTATGTATGTGCCTCTGCCTTTCCCCATGTATACATAAAAAACTGTTGCAAAGCTAAGCATGCAAAAATTGGGAAACAGCAGAACTGAGGCTGCCCATTTAATGTAACTTCATCCCTCTTGGGACCATACGCAGTCTATAATTAAATGGTCATAGTTTCAAAAGTCTCTTAACCAGACCAATTAGACAGGATGGGTAGAACTAATATTTCATTTCACTTTACTTTCAGTGTTTAATATATGGGTTTGTACCACATTGACCACACAGCATTCTAATCTGTTTTGCATGTAGAATTCTCTTGTGCTGGTTAGCAGGTCCAATACATCTGGATACAGTATCTGATACAGTATAATGCCAAAATTGTCCTTATTCATCAGTAATATTGAATTAAATTATTTGGAAAAATATAGCTTTTTAAAATTTATATACATATATATTATACACAGTTAATATCACTTTTATATATATTATTTATATCTTTATCATAGTTAGCAGATTTTTTGTTCTACTGAATTTTCTTCCATACTATACACTGAGATGGACACAGAAAACCAGAAGTGTCATGCCAAACTGATAAGCCACACACTTCTGTGGTAAACTATTGTAGATGAACTAATAAAGGACAGCAAGCAAGAGGCATAATCTGATTATACACTTCTGGAAGCTTCTTTCTGTCTCGTTGAAGGTGTAAACTGTGACTTCAACCTGGAAAGTACCAAGTTTCTATCACATCTTTAATACAACCTTAATTTCTTTCACTCTGATTTTCTATTTGTTCTTAGACATGGAGATATTGATACTGAAGAAGAAAACAAACTGGTTGTTAACAAAGTAAACATACTACAGGTACACTAATACATCAAAATGTTAGTAATACAGTTATTTTTAAATATGTATGTCTACATATGGATTGGGATGGAATAACAAATAAATTAGAAAACATAATAAAATAACCTCTTACTGTATTAACTTCAAAATGTGCAACTTCACAACATTGCTCTTGGATTTGTTGTTCTGATGCATTATTTAAGCAATGAGATTTCCCTAGTAACTCTAAAAGTTATTAACATATTATCTCATTATTTAATCATTTCATTTTCAAAATACAATCATCCATAATGTCTCATTATATCACAATCAGAAAAGCAACTGATAATAAAAATGGGAAAAACAAATTTGAGTTCAAAGTTTTGTTGATTTTCTTAATCGCTAGTAATTTTAGATCTTTGTGCAGCAGTTCTCCCAACAATGGGGAATAGTATCCAATTTTTTTAAAACAAACAGGTCTGCACAAAGTTGAAATAAACCTTAAAATACTTTGGCTAAGGGTTGTAATTATATTTGGATCAGAATATTCCATGCCAGATTTTCTAATCTGATAAAATAATAAGAAGGGACACTGGGATAGGCAAAAATACACAGGAGGATAAAAATTTATAACTTTATTTCAATAAGTCTCTGCCTCCGTTACATCTCGTATCAAACTACAGATCTGAACATCTGTGGCTCATTGGCAATTAAATGAATTTATCTAAGTGTTAAAAGATTAACACCTTCTTCCTTAATCCATTATTACCTGATGATGGACTAGGAATCTGATTGACAGAACAATGCTCAAATAGGGTTATCGTTTGGGGAAAAAAAGCTAAATTCTTTATTTATCCATATCTTTACTTCATATTCATAATCTCTGGGTTAGGGGAGGAGAAGACTGGATCAGATAACCTCCTGTGTTCCCTTCCACCCTAAATTATTCTATGTTTCTAAGAAAAGCAAAGATGTATATGATTAATACAACTTTAAATATCTAAAGCTTTTGAGTATGATCAAAGTTGAAAAATATTCACTAGGCAAAGGTATTGCTTTCTCTCCATATGTCAGACACTGAATTTCTATCTTAACTACATCTCGTACAGAACTGATGAATTATTCTCTCTGGGATATATAAAATAGTAACATTCGTTAAATTTACAGAAACACTGAAGCCTGTGTAACATCAGAGCCAAGGAATCCTTCCCTCAGTCCAACTTTCAGGTAGGTCGCTAGTCCTAATAAATACTGATGCTTCCCACCTTAAAACAGAAGCAAGGTAAAGCAATGGAAAACACAGGGCAAGCAATTTTCAGGTTTTCATAATTTTTTGGTTTGAACATTCCTCTTTCTGAGAAGAGTGTTGTTAAGGTAAACAGTTTTAAACACAGAGGAAGAATGCATGTGTAAAGAAAGCTAGAATAAATTTTACAAACCATTTTCAAATCCATATCTTGTTTATATAACATCAATAAGCGTTCTTAAGCATTTACTTGGTAGAGCCAAAATAACTTGAATTTTTACAACAGCTGCTCATCCGATGGTTAAATGAAAATGATACAGCTCTAGGAAAAAAACGTAACTTCCAATTTTATTGCAATGGCAATTTTATTCAATACTATTTCTTTCAGATAAGAGTAATACCATTATTCTCCAGTACTCCAGGTTAAATCCTACATAGAAGTATATTTTCTTCCTCAGTCCTATGAACCTTTCTATTCCAGCAGTGTCACACAGCAAATTCTACAGCGTGGTACATCAAGCCCTGACAGCAATAGCTTCTGATTTGCCTATGAGCATCTACTATCCCATTTTCAAGTGCCACAACTGACACCAATATCTCATGTGTTCAATACTCTGTTGACTTCCACATTTCCATATTTTTCATACAAGCTGGACCAGGATAGGGGACACAGGAGGAGAAAAGACATGGTATGCATGCAGATGGTTTGACACACAAATATTTTAATTAGTCAGCTACTCAAATCCAGACCTTGGCAATGCATAAGAGAATAATTATGAACATGAAATTAAGCTAGACAGTGTGTAAGTACTACAGAAATGCATGGCATGGTTTATGATGCACAAAATATCAAATTGAGATACTAGGGGAGGAAATTAGCCAAGATAATGAATGACATTGTTCCAGAACTCATGAAGCATGGAGATGAAGTGGCTTTCAGCATAAACCTGTTTTATCCACCATATAGCTTTCCCATGCATGTTTTCCTTTTTTGTATATAGCTAGCTTCATTAGCAGCATGCCAGCTTTGGAAAAAGTAAATAGAATTGTGGCTTTAACAGCAAGTTTTATGACAAAATTTTTCTTTTAGATAATCATTTCCCAGTAACATTGGACAATAGAGAAAATGGCAATATTCTGCTGGTAAGGAAGATGCTTTGTTCTACAGGTGAGTTCCATGTATTCATTTAATTTTATAAATATCTAGGTAGCAAACCTTGTGGTGGAGGAATTGTTTAAGAGGGAAGAAAGCTAAGCTTTTCTTCCTGTGTTTTATTTTTATGCCTTAAAAAACCTACCATAAATGATCCATCTACAGGACCAGTTGACAGCAGAAGAGCAGGCTCCCTTGTTTCAAACCCTGCCCTTGGTAAGATACTACTAAGCTAAGGGTGATGTTGTTCAGCCTTTAGGCTATGTGATCAGGTAAGGAAGACTAGGGTAACCATCCGTACCTGCGTAGTCACTGTAACGGAGAGTACCTCTGCTTCTGCAATTTTACTGTCTAGCTTACTTTTATTATTCCATCAATACAAGACAAGAACATAATGAAAAGCTTCTCTCTGAACAACCAGTTTTCCCAAAGGTGTAAACCAGTGACTTCAGTCTGTGTTCAGATTATCATCGCAACTGTGAAGCAGTTGCTGTGAAGCAACTCTGTTGAAGAATCAGGTTTGGAGTTTTCTGAGCATTTTGCTTCTTCAACTTTTATGGACTTACAGGACAAAGAGAGACTTGAACGCTGACTTCTTCCCATCAAAAGAGAACTGGAGTAAGATCAAAAATCACCTTGTACAAAACAAGTAGTTAGAAACTGGAGATTTCACGTATGTGGCTAGCAATGTATTTTATGAATTGATAATCCTTCTTTTAATAAAAAACAGTTATTCTACTTGGGACTTAGAATATTGATTTTCAGTATTCCTCTATAAAGACACCAAGAAATGCTCTAATATTGACACTTGTGTTAAGAGATACTTAATGTTAACATGGTCTTAATAAAACCGTTTTTAATAAATGCACACGATTGCCGTACTTCATTTTCAAAAGGCATCTCTTTAACAACAAAAATACACCATCACAGGAATTAAAACTAACACCAAATTCTGCCGGTGACCTTTATCACACCATGTGCTTCAGTTTGCCTCCTAAAAGGAAAGCCTGGGGTTCAGTCATGTTTATGCAGTGATTATGAAGCTATCAGGGACAATAAGTATGCGATTATTGTGGGGAAAAGTCCAAAAACAGGCTCCCACAGGAAAACAGAGAAGAAAAAAAAACAGGCGTAAAAACCCAAAAAAACTTCAATTATTCTCCGTTAACGGACTTGCATAAAGGGGAAGAAGGGTCTGGTTTGTTTTTTTTTACTTTCTTTTTCTTTTCTTTAGCTTCATGTTTACCAGAGTTAAATTTCATTTATCATAAGGAGACAGACTAAGTAAAACCTGACAGTTTTTCATGACATGAACAAGGATCATTCTTAACAAGTTATGCTATTTTTATGATGATGAGCTATATTTATGATGGTGAAGTATTAACTTCTGTCTTCAGTATATTTTTTGGAGTGCTTTAGTACCATTGAGTCATGCAGTTTAAAAATACATATATTTGTTTGCCAACATTAGTTATCAAATGAAATTAATCTTGTGACAAATGAGGATAGCTGTGACAATAGCCTCAATTCAGAGGCAGAACCAACACTGCAGATGTATTGAGCCTCATGAAACAGGCTTAATAAAGGCTTAATCAGACACTCATAAAATATTATGCAAACAGAACCAAGCATAAATTGATATTGAAACTAAAGTACCCATTATAAATAAAAATCCCTGTCACCACATGATTTTTATTCGGCTGTGATAAAACCAGACACACTACTTATCTGTGACAATTAAAAATGAAGAGGAAGATGCTTAATTTTCTGAAAAATCTAACATTTCTTGTCCACACTTTGTCTCCAAGCTTTTTTTTTTCTATTCCTTTATTATCCCATTAAAAAATTCCAGTTTCTTCCTAATTTGTTACTAAACTTCCTCTGGCATTTGATGCTCTTCAGAGCCTGTCACAACGGGATACATTGCTCATTCACTTTCTTTATGAAATACAAGATTTTCTGTGTTGTTTCTTTTATGACCAAGGCATACGAATATAAGAAAATTACCTAGTATTAATTATACTTGTGGCTGATTAAACCAAAAAATATTTTAAAAATGTAAGGTGGGCTTTTAATTAGCCTTTCCACTCTTCAGTCTTTCATAATTATTTCTTAATAAATTTGACAGGGAAATCTGAGCTAAGTAGACAGAATTTAAATTTAGTTCCTTCTCCGTAAGATCAGGTGGTGTAAGGCTGATAAAACACTGGAAACACAAACCCAGTGTCCTGATTTCGGTTGGGATGGAGTTAATTTTCTTCTTAGTAGCTTGTACAGTAGCTTGTACACAGCTTGTACACAGCTTGTACTGTGTTTTGGGTTTAGGATGAGAATAATGTTGATAACACACTGATGTTTTAGTTGTTGCTGAGACTTACACTAAGTCAAGGACTTTTCAGCTTCTCATGCTGCCCTGCCAGGTGCACAGGAAGCTGGGAGGGGACACAGAGAGGACGGCGGACCCAAACTGGCCAAAGGGATATTCCGTACCATATGACATCATGCTGAACAAAAAAAAAAACCTGGAGGAAGTTGGCCGGGGGAGTGGGGCCGCTGCTCAGGAACTGGCTGGGCATCGGTCAGTGGGTGGTGAGCCATTGCATTGTGCATCGCTTGTTTTGTATACTCTTTTGTCACTATTATTATTATTTTCTTCCTTTTCTGTCCTATTAACTTTTTTTTATCTCAAGCCATGAGTTTTACCTTTTCTCCAATGCTCTCCCCGTCCCACTGCGGGGGGAGTGAGCGAGCGGCTGTGTGGTGCTTAGTTGCTGGCTGGGGTTAAACCACGACAGTAAATAACATACGCTTACAGCGAGAAGAAATTGCCTATTACGTTTAACTCTAAATGAAAGATTGTACCAATTAAATTAATTTTCCCATCCTCCTTGACAATGATACAAAGCTTAGAATTGCCAAGTCATTAAATGTTCCTTAGGTGCTCTGTAATGCTCACAGAGTGGATTTCTGCTGACAGTAACAGCTTCTCATTTTCACTGCAAACTTCCTTTTGCTTCCAAGGAGCAGATGAGTGTACTGCATGCAGCACATCCAACTCCCCCAGAAAATTATGGTCAGCCTTAGATTACAACACCATCAACAGCACCATAGCAGGGAGAGGATACAGAGCTCACAGCTAGGCTTATTGCCACTTCCAGAGGCATGCATGCAGATATCACCATTCTAGAACTGGTTTTCTATCTTTGATCTATCACATCTAAGAATGGAAAACAACCCCAAAACGGATGAAGCTTAGCTTGTGGCATGTACTGTGGAGATCAGCATGAGTATTTGATCTTAACTGGGGACACTGTTAGCCCAAATACCCAGTGTATTTTTAGCACTGGTTCGACTATCGAGGTTCAGTGTGCCCTTTGGGAAGGTTGTGCTACAATAAGGTTTTAAATAAGGAAGAGACCATATTGCACCTATTACTAAAGCTGCAATAAACTGCAGAGAAATCAACAGAGTTTGTAAGCTTTTGGACTTTACATCAGGCCGTGTCCTGAAGCATAATACAGAACCCTGGGGAACCTTCACTCTTCACATGGTTGTGATGCGATCTGAGGGGTACATGCTTTAACTGTATCCCTCATCCCACTAAACCAAAAACTGTAATTATTCTAGAGATTAGCTTTAGAAACCCTGCATCATTGCTTGTACTTTCAGTTGACTCCCATCCAAATTTTATACTAGTATTTTTCTCACTTGTGTACTTTCAGAGTTAATCATTACTAGTAATGTTATCCAAAGATGTATTCAAACAGAGGAGCATCACTTTACAACAGATGAAGAATCCTGGACTGTCAATTATAAATCAGCCCATGAATTAGTGGTAATGCTGAGTGAGACGCTCTCGGGGGATTTGGCTTGTTTAATAAGTCTCATTTTCATACCTGCCTATTTCCCCAGAAACGCACTCTATCATTAAAGCACCTAAGCGTCTCCCAAGCAATCTCCCAGATCTAATTATAATAGAAATTCATTATTGAAACATCTTACGTTTATTTTAATACGGATTGCATAGCTCATGCTATGATTTAATTTTAAAGTGCTTTACACTATCGCTTACAGACAAAAAGTAATGGATTTAATAAAGACACACACACAAGCCTGGTTTCAAACTAAAACTGGACATCGGATGACACTTCGGTGAGCTTTAGCAACAGCACTGTGTAAACTGTGGTTATGAACAGAAACAAAGGAAAGTCCCAGTCAGCAACTGTAAGCTATCGTATTACAGAACCTAAGTGTAGGGATACTGTTATAAAATTAAATTTAATATGCATTATTATCCACTTGGAAAAGACCACTGAGGAAACACATGATAGCAGCCTATAAAGCATGACTGGCAGAGAGGATGAGCAGAGATTGTTTGATCTCTGGCTCATCCACTACACGCTTAAAGGGGGATGGTTGAAACAAAGAGGAGATGCTTCTTCACACACCTGGCAGGCTGCAGAATTTGTCACAGACTACTGAGAAAGCTAAAAGTTTATATCTGTTTAGAACAGACTAGAGATATCCATGGGAAGAAAATCTACTAAGGGTTATTAGTGTAATTAAAACCATATGTGACTGGGGAAATTCCTGGATTGCAAACTGCTGGAGGTGAGGAGAGCCTTTTGAGGAAGCACCACTACGTCTGTCCTGGTTTTATATGCTCTCCTAGGTATCTGCTTTTGACTCTGTTGGAGACAGGCTGCCAAGGGACAGGCTGTGGGGCTGCTCCAGGATGCCTTTCTTGTACTGAGAGAAGCAAACAGGCGTAGTCTGGATACCCACCCTTCATCGGAGTAGAATGTAGTAAACTGATTCTGATAAAAAATTATATGTGCCAAAAAGTAGCCATCTCCATGGCCTCAGATCCTTTCCCATGCAAAAAAACAGACGAAACAAATCCCATGTCTGAAGTCCTTAGCTAGGAACACACGGGGCAATTCTGTCTTACGATGGAGAACAAAAGTTCTGGTCAGCTCCTTCTCAGCAGGAATTAGTTATATCTTCTGTGCACCCAGGTGGGAGTGGGCAAAATAAACACACTGACAGCAAAACAAGACCCGTATCATGTCTCCTTGCTTCATTTCTAAGGACATACTCACTAGCAATATATAATTATGATGTCACATAAAAATAAATATATTCAGACCTCAACATTCATAAGTTGTTGCCACAAGCCTGATGACTAATACAAAAAAATTGAAAAAAATATGAGTAACAGCAAAACAATAAATGCCTCCTGCTTTATTGACTGAGCATTTTTGACACAGATCAAAAAAGATGAATTTAAAGTCAAGACCAATGGGGTGAGTTTAGGACAACAAACGGCCGTCAGACCCTTCCCTTTAAGCACTGTTAAGTTCACATTCAAAATTTAACTTTATGATCTTTGTTTTGGCTTCTCCTGGCTTTTGTGAGGCATTTTATCAGACATTCTGAAAACAAATGACAAACAAAGCCATAGTGGGAACATGGTGCTATGCTACATGGTGATGTTTAACTTGTGACCAATGAAATCCTGCATTTATGTATCACTTTTTCTGGGGAAAAAAAAAAAAAGGATCCCTTAGCTGTTTTACAAAGTAAATTGATTATTGTAGCCAGCAACCCTTTAGCCTCTTCTTAAGTGCAAATACCTTTGAAACAAAATGTAGATACCCGCTGCTTTCTGGTACGAGACATTCTCACACCACTTCTCAGATATCTAAAAGACGCAGGGCAGCAGGTATGCAGAGAAGCATTTCTCCAGCAGGTATGGATGCATGAAGCTCCAAAAGGATGCAGTATGGAAGACGGAAGAGTCAATGACCTGAGGTTAGATTGTGGCAATGGGGCTCTGCTTGTATAGGAAAATCCATTGGCCTTTTCAATGGTGATGGTTTAAATTGTCTATCTTTACTAGCTAGATCTCTGTGGTAAACCAAGAAAATGGTTATTTCAGAACTGCACTAAAGTCTTCAGCCACTTTAGAGTCATAGCACTGCAGAGTGGGAAGGAAATGTAAATACACATACAGGATAATAATTTGTATTTCAGCCAGCCTATATGCATTTTCCATTAATTCTCAGCATGCTCAATATTCTGTATAATACTCCTGGTGGCCTCTGGATAACATTCTGTCTGTTAGCTCTTCTTTTAGGATTCCTATTTTCTTGTGGTTTAAGGCTCTCTGCCAAGGCTCATCTTGATTATATACATTATTTCCCACCAACAGAGGGGCTGCTGTGATCTATCGGGTTCATATGCAGTATGTTATCAATGATATTTTACATCTTCCTAAACAGAAATTTGCCTCAAACCACCATGTGTCTCTATTAATTAATAGGGTTTTCATAAATTACTATTGAAGTCTTAACTGCCTGTTTGTTTTTATAAATCATGAGATTAGCTAACAGATAACAGATGCTGATCTTATACTTTCTGCCATTTGTTACTTCACATTTCTTTATAAGACCCATTATTGATTCATCAGCAGAATATTGAGTCCAGTTTTTAACATTAAATTTACACAATATCAATGACAAAAACATCTCAAATGCAAAGTAAAATCTGTTTATACTATTTGGACAATTTCCTATCCAAAACATGCTTTACAAGACATTATTAATGAAATACATCTGACTCATCTCATTAAATTATAAAACCCTTCACTCCTAGCTATTCACTGATTTCCCAGGAAAAGGCTTATTTTTGAGACACACTGAGTCTCTGCTTTTCAACTTATCTGAGAATTTAGATTGTGAGATGAGAGAAGATTCACAATGAAGGCCAAACACCTCTTATTACATGAACCAGAAAAGAAATGATTTCCAGAGCTGAACAATCATTCCATGGCCATAGCTTACAAATATTGAAATGCATGTGGATCATAAATATGTAGATGAAATCCAGAATTTAGAATATCATGGTAATTTATTAAATGGTAACAACTGTTTCGGGACACATGTCCAGCACGTGGTTAATACCCCTTTTTTTCAGATGCAAGGATGTAATATGCTTAGTATTATTCTGTCTTTATTTTCAAGTTGCACGCAAATAAAACAATAAAATTATAGTTTCTGGAGAGTTTCTTCTTCAAAGCTTTTTCTCCATAATATACTTTTGGATCAGAATACTGTTTTCAGAAACTTTTTTCCTAGACAGGCTCACACCTTGAAATACATATCTGTACCTAAAGAATAAAATCAAAGCACAGAGGAAGAAATGACTTTCACTCTGGAGGACAAAGCTAGAGTAAGAGTTGCCCCTCACCAGCAGAGAGGCATGACCTCAAACCGGAGTAAGTCCCAACCTGGCTGTCTCACAGCGTTATCATATGTCAATCTTTTCAGGGTCAGTGACTGGCGATAACATCCTAAGTATTCTCTAGTTTCCTAACTGTCTCTGACACGTATGAATAAATATCTCCTTGTCTAACCTTGCCACGTTTATCAAGTATGTGGGCTGCAGGAAGATGCAGTAGAGGCTCTCAACGCTCAGTTTTGAACATAAAAAGAAAACATATCATATGAGCTAAGTACAATTCATTAACAAGATGACCAGCCAGCTGTAATCAGATTTGCTCCTTGAATATGCTCACAATAAAATTGTTAATTCTTCTAACAACCTCTTATTAGCCAACCTCAAGAATCCATCTTCAGACTTCATCTTTCAAATGCAACACTTCCAGCACAAAGGCTCTCCTGATAATTTTTTGTTCCTCAATTTCTCTGATGTCGTTCTTTCCTAGTTCTTCTCCCATTGCTTTGATCAAGTTTAGCAGAGCTTTGTCATTTTTCTACAGGATTTTTATGGGAGTGTCATAGGGCTTTGACTACAGTCTTTTTTTTTTTTTTTCCATTCCCCTCTACATTTTGTCTGCAGGTTACATTATCCATAGCTGCAAGTTCCACTGCCATTCACTAGCTACTGTTGATGTTTCAGAGCCTCATTTGTTTATGACAATCCTGTAACTTGTCCAAACGAAAATCTTTCTGTGGGTGAGTGACAATCGGCTTGTTTCCAGTGGCTAAAATCAGACTCCAACTTCCTTCTCCCCAGTAACACAAAGGAAAAACGCCCAAACCCTGATAAAAGCCGGGCTCTGGCAGTATCCTGAGACAAATTCCCATTGTCCTAAATGACACGGACTTGTTCATCCCTTGTACATCATCTGCTAGCATTTGTCTTAAGCAAGCGGGGCAAGCATCGTCATTTTAGCTTTCTGTTTGTACAGCTCCTGCATCGCCACGGTCTGTGACTCTAGCACGACAACACATGTAGCTGTGAACAGCCACGGTTTGTTTGGCCTCCGTCTTCTTGGCAAAGGCCGGCTGGATACGGAGCACGCACAGCGATCTACACCTCGAGCTCCCTGAGCAACTCTCGCAGACCTCTACCTTCAGGGGAAAAAATGACAATTTTCATTTCTAAACTGATACTTTGGGCCATTGACTCATTTACAGCGGGAATGAGCTTCCGGGAAACAAAGCAAGCGCTGCCCAGAAGCTGGGCATAGCTGTCGCGGGCTTTCAGAAAGCATCTTCGCGGGGGCTCGCCCGGCGGCGGGTGGGAGCGCCGAGCCCGGGCCGCCGCCTGCGCTCCTCCAGCGCCACCTGCCGGCCGCGCCCGGGGCAGGGCCGCGCCGCGCCGCTCCGCCCTGCGGCCCCGCCCCGCTGCCGGCGGAGGGAGCTCCCGCAGCCCGGGCTCGCTGGCTCTCCGAACTCAGCGAAGGCGAAGTGCTCAGCGACAGGCCAACCCCCAAACCCATCATCATAACCATAACGCGCAAAACGCCCTGACCCAGACAAGAGCAAGAACCCCCTCAGCCGAAGGTCCGTGGTGACCCCATCCCACATGTGCCTTGCCCCGGTCGCCGGCGTGCCCCGAGGCCAGGAGCGCTAGGGCAGCGGGCTCTGCTGCCGCCTCTTCTCTCCCTGAAACAACCAGAGCGAATCCTGAAGTCTTTTACCGGTGCCCCCCAAGCCCCCAGCCGTGTTTAAGGGCACAAGGAGGCCCGGGTGCAGCACGGCTCGGCAGCCCAGCGGGAGCGTGCAGGACCTGCGGCCAAAGCCTGCCGCTGCCGGGCCGGTGGGGCAGCACTGGGCCGCCTGCCCCGTCCCGCGGCCGGGGGCCGGGAAAGCCGCCTTCTCGCTCCTGGGGAGAGCGAGGCAAAGGGCAAAACCAGGCAGCGATCCAGCGGGTTAAGAAAATCTCTAATAAAGAAACAAACAAGCAACTTTGGGTAGTAACATCAGCAAAGCATCGTATATAGACATAGTCGCGCTGTAAGCAGTCGAATCCAGCCCAATAGCTGCTACGTATTTGATTTTTAAAAATGCATGTTAATTATGCTTACCAATGTGCTCTAATGGAAACGTGGTCATTACAACTTGCTCAAACAAATAGTGCCGGTTAGAACTTTTCACCCAAACGGAATAATTCAGCTGTAATGCCTTTATGTTGAAAAGTAAAATGTCATTTTCAATTTTATACATTAAGTTGTAATTTAGAATGATAGGAAAGATTTCTTCTTTTTTAAAAAAGGCCAAAAATCCTTAAGGAGCCATTCCATTAAGTACCAACAGCAGCAACTTAAAAACACTACGATAATTTTTTTTTTCCCATCTTATTACTCTTATCTTTTGTGAATTTTTCTCTTCTCTAGGAGGCTGTATTACTACCGGAGTCTAAGTGCAGATTTTATTTGAAATCAATTTTTAGGTAAGTACTCCAACATTTACACTTGATTTCTCTGCACCTGGTAGGAAAAAAAAGGATCTGATTTCTGCAGTATGAATGAGCAGCAGTAGCACTCTTCTGTGTTTCTCTCTTGTACAACAAGCATATACCGATGATAGAGTCAAACTTAACCAGGCTCCCCTTTCATTACTGAGTGGTAATTGCAAGCATTTATTTTAGCACTTAAAACTCAACAATCACTACCTCACCCAAAAGCACAAGTCCCATTGGGATTTAAGAGTATAATAAGAATTCTGAAAATCATTAATGTATTATAATATGAATTATACTCTTACTGTTCTTAAGTACATAGTATATTTAATAATCACTGCAAGCAGCAAAGAGTACATGCATTTTAAGCAGCAGCACTGAGAACATCATTATGAGTTTAATGTTGCACATTGGAATGATTTTCACCCTTGTGCGTAAGCCTACAACGGGACAGCATTCTGGGCAGCACAGTTTGTGTACATTACTTCATTGCTTTCCCAGACCGGACACTTTTACTTGGCTGAAATATTGCCCCCACAGCGTAGTCTGGCAAAGCTCTTTGCACTGTCACTCAGCACTCAACAAGACCCAGAGCCATCAGCTGAGGACAGCCCCTTCTTCTGCTTGCTTCTGCTGTGAAAAAGCGTTGAAAGGACATGATGCTCATGCTTTCACTCACTGGGCCAGGTGCACAACCAGTATAAATTACCACCTCTCCATTACCTGCAATAGTGTTAGCTCAATTAACACTAACCGAAAATTTGGCCCTGAATATGTTTATGGGGACAGGGCTGGGTGGTTGCTTTTATAATTCTCTGTTTAAGCCAAAGGTTCTGTGCAGCACTGCTTCAATGTGCACAATGTTGCAGCACCCTGCTACATTAGGATAAATTCTAGATACATACCTGTATTATCCCTTTTACTAAAGGGGAAACCGTACTTTAAAAAAAATCAGCTACTGGACCTCTTAAGATGCTGGCATCAGGAAAAACATAAGCAACACCTCTACCTGCTAACACAATTCATTTCGAATGCATGCGTTGTGAGCTGTAATATCTCAATTTGCACAAGCAGTGCTATCAAAATTTGGGAAATGGCACACCACATTGGCTGTCTTACAAACCAGATTACATTACTGGCAGATTACATTGGCATTTGTTTTACATCTTGGTGGTGAAAAAGGCAAAGGAATTAAATATTGTACCCGTAGCCCAGTCAGCAACTCTGCAACAATATTTTCTGAGTTTTCATTTGCAGTATGCAAAATTTGTGCAAAATTGTTCATCCCCATATCCTAAAAATACTTTATCAATGCTATGATCTGTGTATGGATTGTAAAACATAAAAGTATGGTAAGTTTAATGGAAGGAAAATATTTAAGAATTGAAATCAAGTGATAAATGTTTTATCCAGAGAACATTTTTAAACAAAACCATATGTTAATTGTATGCTAAAACTTCTCTTAATTAATAACTAAACCAATGCACATAAAAACGCACTTCACAACAACCTATAGTACATCAGCCAAAATGAGCTGATTACATGGCTTTTAACAGCAGTGAGGCTGCTCTACTGATCTAAATCTGAATGCTGAACTGCTGAACTCATTTTCTAGGACAAATTTAGCTGTTCTTTCATGTTCCACTTTTCTGTGGTACTCGGATCAGTTATGCAGTGTATAATTACACCAGTGCAGTTATACAGCACTTTCCATCTGAATGTCTCAACATGCTTTTCAGACTTAATTACTTTGGACTTGGAAATCCTTCATGACGTAGATATTATTAGTCAAATTTAACAAAGGATGAAATGGAGTCACGGAAGAGGGGAGTACCCAGCAAAGGACTGAAGAGAAGCCTCAGTCTCCTGAAATCTACTTTTTGTTGTTACCTTGCTTTGGAGACATATGAAATCAAGATGCTCTTCAAGTTTAGCTTCTGGACATACTCAGAAATACCTTGCTCTTGACAACGGTAAGTAGCCTGACACCTACCTTACACATAAACCCAAGTAAAATCCAGACAACTAAATAATTCCTCATTGTCCTCACAAGTACTTTGATCCGTATCCATTCCCAGAGGATGCCTAACGCATAGCTAAAAGCCCAGGCCTGGGGTGAGGTGCAGTGGCATCCTTCCCACTTGTTTTAAACACACAGCATGTCTTGGTACCAGGAGTAAAACACTTACACAGAACATGAGAACAAGCTGCATTTTTTTCTCAGCATGAGAGAAAACTCACACCTTGCATGTCTGTGGAGGGTCTCCTATCATTTCATTTTATATAAAAGACACCTTTCCCTAGCAAGCTATTTTTTAGCAGAAAATAGACAAAATTACTTAGGTTTTTTTCTGAAATAGATCTAGAAAGCTCCCTTCAGCAGTAGTTTTTGGCTGTAGATGCTATTAGCTGTAGATGCAAATTAGCTACTTAAATAGTAAAGAGGAAACAGGTTTAGACATACCTATAGTCTCAAAATATTTTATCAATTAAATGAAGTTAACATACTTGAGAGACTGTGGAATCTCACCTGTTTTGCCCAAATCTCCTTATCAGCTGAATACCTTTGGGGCTTGGACTGAAAGGAAAATAAACCCCACATTCTCATTTTTACACACAGTGTTTTATCACATTTTTCACCCGAAGGATTCCTAAAATGCAGCATAAACTTCAGAACGGGAGGAGCCCTCTCTGCTCAGCCCTAACAGCCAAGAACAACCCCTCTCACCACTGTAGCACCTTGGCTTCTCAGGAGGACTGAAAATTGCATCTCTGACACCTGGAGCCTTGACACCAGCTTGTCAGGACCAGGAAGCTGGTTTTGGTTTCGTATCTGTTTTTCTGGGCTGTGGGACTTTCATGCAGAGGACATGGCTCGAATGCAGAATAGATGTTGTCTGGTAACAGCCGTGCCCAAACTAAGGGAAGAACTGACAACAGTAACAACTATTAATGCTACACAGTGCCTGTGTTAACAAGCCCAGCCGAAAGGCAGGGCTTATTAGGTGGAATACAGGATCATGAAAAGGAAGGATACCTGCATAGCAATGTGCTGTATTAAATGATAAATCAGTCATGCAGAAAGAGAGCTGAGAGGCAAAATGCTTATTAGAATTTCCCAGCCATATCTTGCTTATCTAGGTCACTATAAAGCACTCCCTACTTTTCTGTCAAAGATCTAGTTCTTCTATAATGCCTAGAAACACATGAAGTAAAATAGTTAATTTTTAACATGAGCGGCATCATGTGTTGTTCATGTTGTACCTACATAGTTCTGCAGTTTTACTTACAAATAAATATATGCAATATAAGAAAAAATAATCCAGAATACACCCTCCTCCTCGCCCCGAACAGCACTTGCCTCTTTACACCATCTTGCATTTTCCACACAGTATGGGCTGTCACCGACACAGAACTCACTGAGGTCATAAGACCATTAGGATTCAGCAGCACAGAAGAATTAGAATTGCAAGGGGAAGGTCTCCATCGGAATTGCAGGAGACTCCTCCAGCATGTCTTTCCACAAACCAGGAATCCTCCTCCTTAGGTACAACCATAGAACGAGGACATAAATGTTTATAGGAACAATTGCATCCCGATGTTCTCAGGCAAGCCCAGCCAGCTATTTCCTCTAACTCAGTTCTAGTTAAACATGAGGGATAGCTCGGATGCCTGGACAGAAGAGAAAGCATTGATTCCTTAAGGATGTTGTTAAAGCTGTGTAAAGGAAGTCATCTCAGAGCTCTGTAGTGAGTATATAACCATAGTTCCAGGTCTGGCTTTCTCTTTGCTATGACTGTTTACATCAAGTGCAGATGGTTAACTACCAATCATTTGGATCCCTGGGTTAGCATTTAAATGCCTGAATATAACAGCAGGAATTCACAAAGAGGTATGAGAAAACTGAGTATACTGATAGATGCCCTTAATGCAGTAGCCCACAGGTTAACCTTTGACTTCTGTCGTGCATTTATACATATAATGTTCCTCCCTTACAGCTATACAAGTGATTGTTAGTGACAAAGATTAATCTGATTACTGGCTTCCACAGTGTTAGGATGGAGAAGCATTGGGAGATACATGGAGTGTTTAATGATGCATGTAGCATGCAAGAGAAACTATGTAATTTACTGGGAAAGAGACTTGAGAAAAGAGCGCTCAAGCGACACATTTGTGCTCCTCTTTCAATAATAAAAAGAAGAACAAATTAGTTTTTGTTCATTTCCTTGCCCATGCTTCTTTCCCCAACTACAAATTCTGCAACAGAAAAATTTGTATTGCTCTAAAATATGTACTTTAATAGTGAGGGTCATATGTAAAACAACATAAACTTGAGTTCTTTTGGCATTCTGCCACCACATATTTGAGACTAAGGTATAGTTTGCTACAAGGATAGCTCATGGATCAAATGTTGCTAGCAGCACTCTGTGCAAATTGTGCATGTTCCAGGACCAGTGAATGTTATCTATAAAAAGGATTTGAGGCAGATACTGATATATCTCAAATTGTTCACACACTTCTGAGTGCTAAAGATACTTGTGAGTGCAAAGAGCATATTCAATATTTAATAATACAGTGATAGAAGCAAAAACAGTCTGTTTGAACTCTGTGAAGGCTAGAAGGGAAATAACTATAGAGACCATGGTGGAAGGCAGCTGATAACCGAGCCGTCCCGCAGGACTCTGCCCACAGACTCGACAAAATGAGCTGCAAGACCCAGGGGAACTTACAGAGCACTGAGCATCTTTCAAGCCTGCCCAATTTGACCAGTCTGCAAGGACTTTAACGGAGTGTCTCATCTTTTAAAGGAGCAAACAGAACCTCAGGTAGTATAAATTACTCTTGTCACTTCAATTCCACCACCTATTTAAACCAATTTACACCATTTGCCTTAGTGAGCAGAGCAGAAATTGACGCCGGAATAGGTATTACGCTGTATTTGCAGATTAAAACCTCTTATTCTCATGAAAGAATTGCGCCTGCAATGCGTAACCCATTGTGTCTCTGATCAAGCTTAGACAGCCTGCAACAGCTATAATTTTTAAATATGTAATAGCACTAATCACCAGCAAACATCACAGAGTTAGGAGACAACACATATTTCCTATTCTAAGTAACAGTTTTATTTAAATACAGTATTACCCTGGCAAAATCAAAATCTTCTGGGATTCACTTTAAAGTAATTAGTACCTGGGGTTTATATTAAAAATGGAGTAAATGGAAACTTCCATAGCAGAGAAGTCATGTCTTCTAATGCCCAGTACTAACTGAATACTATTTCTGATAGTACTCATTACAGATCTACAAAAGCCCTATTATTCAAGCATTAAGTCTTCCTTGCTAGGATAGGTGTGATGAAGTGTTATCACAAGTATATCATCTACTTTCAGGAATATTACCTTCCCAGATGTCAAATTATATTTTTTTAAAGAAAAAAAGGAAATGAACACAAATTGAAAAGGCAGAGAAGATCTTTCCAAATTCTCTGGATTCAGAATGAAAACTCTCCTATTTCAATAAAAAATGAATGCATTAATTCTGAAGCACAGGCTAATTATATTACGGACATACCGTAATGTGATTTGTTTGGAATGTGGGTTTTTTTCTGCTAATTTATTATTGATGAACAGGCTTTCCTTTTCTCATAGACTCAATAAACTTTTCATAGACATATTTTTCTCCATGTGCCTGCACTCAACAACGCTATTTCACAGCAGGCATATGGAGTAACTGATGGACTGATTATTTTGAAGAGTTCATCGTCATGTTAGATTTCACTTCAGAGTTGACCTCAAGCAGTTTCTGTGCTGAAATGCTTGTGCGTCTGCAGTTACAGCTAGGCACTTGTATTTAGAAATGCTGATAAACAGACTAGTTGTATAAACAAAAGGCAAAACACTTTGTACAGACTAGTAGTATTAATAATAATCCTTTCCACTACTCTACTACAGAGTTTGAAGCCAGAAGGGACCACCTGAACTGGAACAAATGATTGAAAAGAGGTGAAGGGGAATGTGGTGGTGCATTCCTTCCCTCCCCCTCTCTCCAGGATCTCAGGAATTCTAGCTAGACCCTGGCCTTTGTGCAACAAGTTGGGCGGTTGAGTGTCCCTTGACCGTACCAGGAACTCTTGCATGGCTAAGGCAGGGAGTAGCACTGACTGCACCAGGCACTCCTGTTACCTGACCGAGACAGGTAGCGAGAGCGGGAATAATGGAATAATCAGTCATTCCCTGACAGCCCTGGAATATTCCTTATCTGGATCACAGCCCAAGTGGATACCATGGTTACCAAAACTCCACCATTTTGCTAATGACTAAAGCCAATCATCTTGCAAACATATAAACAGCGGTCTCAACTGAGACCCTTTGAGCTCTCCTGGATCACAGTGGGCTGCGACCAGCATCTCCCTCTGAGCGGGACACCTCTCAGAGTCCACAAACTCTCCAGTTTGCAAAATTTGGAGGACTGCCACCGAAAGCTGGTGACGGGACCTGGGCTGAAACCCTCTCCTCCTCAAGGCTCAACCCTAGCCTGTTGAGAAATCCTGAGACATTTGAAGTGAGTATTTTCATGGAACTTGAGGGGACTTTTTAACAGGTATACCTTTGTATATGTATCTATAACTTTGTGCCTGTGTGCGTGCATGTGTGAATCAATTTGAGTACTCGATAGCAAGTATAGCATTATCTTTTCAAATCTGCAATCAAGCCACTGTTGTGATTGTAGTAAATTCTATTAACTCATTCTGCGAATGTTAAACTAATCAATGTTTAAGTGTTACTAAAATCTTTTAATCTACCTGAAATTTTAAATTAACTAGATTGCTGCTAAATACATATAAGCCTTTAATTATAAACCGTTGACCAAGTCTGACACTAATATTGGACCTAGCCGCATCTAGACTCCTCTCTGAGAAGTTTAGAAAGCAAGGGGGTCTACTCTGAACCTCGTGACTCAACGGAAGGGTTTTCCCTACTCTTTGTACTTCTTCCATTAGACATAAACTGTTGCCCAAGTCTGGGACTAGGAGCATGCCTGGCCAGTCTTCTCTGAACCTCGTGACTCAACAGGAGGGTTTCTTTGTTCCTTGTACCCTCTCTTTTCCTTTAGACATGAAACGTTGACCAAGTCTGAGACTAAGTCTGGATTCAACCGCACCTAAGTTCCTCCTTAAGAAGTTTAGAAAGCAAGGGAGTCCATTCTGAACCTCGTGACTCAATGAGAAGGTCCCCTTTACCCTTTTGTTTCTCCGCTCTCTCTCTCTGTATAAATCATTCTGATTTGATCCTAAGTCGATTTTCCTTTGTATGTTATAGTAAGTAATAGAGTGAACCTTGCCATTGAATTCTGTTAAGTCACATTTTTATAAATTTCTATTAAAACCACTTTTGCCAATGCCCTTGACAGCGATTCTTTAAGCGGCCTAAACCACTCATACACGACAGGGAACAAGCAAGGAAGGAAGAGAAGAACACACCTGGATGCAGAGACGTACTGTCAACACTACCACAGAGCTGGCATGCCCCGAAACCTAATGCAGGAGGCTGGGGAAAGGCAGGGATAGAGCTACGGCACAGCAGTGCACACCTTTTCTTAGTAGGAAAGGCAACGCTGCAGCATTCCCTCTTCCTGGCCTGACACATAAATGTACATTTTCAATGCCCAGGAATGGCAGCTTGCCAGCACACACAGAGCAAGGGATAGAGGGGAGACTCCCCATGAATTAAGCTCAGTAAGGAGGAGAAAGCATATCAGAAGCTGGGACGCAAAAGTATGTGTAGAGTACTCTTCAACATCCTAGATGTAGAAGGTTTTTGTCCATTTATTCAGCACTTCCTGCTCTCTTCAAATTATCTTCCACAAGTTGTGGGGTTTTTTAAAAAATAATGTCAGGCATTTACAGCACATAAATCACCATTTTAACATACAATGTAAAAGTTTCCCATACATTAGTCCCATATCTATATGTTGTCTGGATTTCGCAAATCATTCCTGTGGTATATTTACCAGTGTTGTATCAAACTGGAAACTGTTGTTGAACTGCCTTGACCTCTATATCCTTTGTGGAGAGACTGATTTTCTGAACACAGCTCCTCCTCTCCAATCCACTTCATCTCCTTTTTTTCCTGGAGGAACATATTTATATTGGACCATATTGACTCCAAAGGACCACACTAAATCCAGTTTGAAGTAAAATCTTCAAACTGCAGATATTGTAAATGTAGGACATCAGTCAACTCCTTCGATCTATTGATCTGCTTCTAATGCACCTTCAGCAACTGAATCTTGGGATCATGATCTCCATTTCTGGATGACTGGTGAACTGGTATGAGGTTTACCAAGTCATTTTGCTCACTTTTATGAATCATGAAAACACATTAGTGCTCTTCCAGGCTTCTGCAATCTCTCCGTTATGTAATGATATATTAAAAATGAATACCACTGGACCAGATGTTTTCTCTGCTTATTCTTAGGGTTCCTTAAAACATATGGATATAAGTTATTTTCAAGATATTTATGCTTTATATTGTTATTCAACCCTTTACTTAATTCATTAATTAGTGTTTTATTGCTTTCCTATTAGAGGAGTATATTGTTTCCTTCTCTGAATCATACAGCAGCCATTTTGATTGATTAATGTTGATAGTTTAATTTCTGTTGCCAATATTCTGAAGACCTGGATTCAACGAACAAAGCTGTTAAAGCTAGCCAAAAATTCAAGAATCATGTGTCTAAGAGGAAATCGGGCAAGAGAGAAGCTGAGTCCATATCCTAAAGCACCTTTGGCAACAGAGACACACATTTATACAGTCAGCTGAGCTACGGCAGGGAGAGTAGAACAGGCACAAAATGTGCAGTTGCTAAGCCCGTACACAGGTTGGTTTTTCCTTCCTAAAATTTTGGAGCATGCAGTGTGAAGGGGTCTTATGATGAGCAGGTGGGAGTCTCCTGGGCTGGTCTCCCAAAATCCAGCTCTGATATTCTGCCTGGCAACCCTTGCAGCATGGACATTTTGCAGAGTATTTGCTGTGCACCTTGTTCTCTCCCACATCTATAGTGCCGGATTTTTCAGCTCTTCTGTATTGATATTGTCCTCTTAATTGCAACATGTTTTGTTTGTGCCTTTCACCAGTTATTTTTCTTCTGGGTTCTAAAGAAACAAAAAACACAAACACAGCCCTTCTATGTCTTGTATTCTGGAGTTTTGGATGGAAGGATCCTGCCGACAAGAAACAAGGTTTTTTGTCAGTTATCTATATTACAGTATCATCTGGAGATCCCCAAACACTTTCAGTCTAAACGAGAACAAAGACATGGCAAATGACACTGCCTACTGTGAAGAGCTTACTGTCTCAAAAAGAATGGAAGTAGTTGGCTTCGTCATGAAACACAAGATGTCTGGCAGAAAAGCAACTTAAACCTGATATCCAGAGGTCTTCACCAAAAGACTGGTGCTCCACACACATTCTTCAGTCACTGATATTTAGAGTCCTATGATTATTTCCAGTACTGTGATGAAGTTAACTGTTTTGAATGAGAACAGTGAATCAATTACACTATCTCAGCAATGGTCCTTCCTTCTGCTGGTACGGCACATTGCTGAGGCCCCATCGTCAAGTGCCTTTACAAATAAAGGCCTCCAGAGTTCTCACTCCTGATACAGTAATTACAGCTTAGAGACACTGGAAAACAATTTCACAGACTTTAAGGATCATATGATGGCCAAAAAAAAGTAATTTTGTTTTAAAAACCTAGAAGACAGTGAGTAATGGCTGCTGTTTTGATCTGCCAATTTATTCCAGCTATCTGAAGCAGGAATTTTATCTTTAACTTACATCAATCCTTCCTAGATACATTCACCACTGAAAACTTAACAAGAAAATTAATTAAACTGAAAGAAGCAGACAAATTAAAAAGACTCACTAAATTTTCTACAACAGCTGATGAGGCCATCACCAAACAGAAGATGCTAATGAAGAAATATTTCTTGCAAAATATCCATCATCCTGAAATTGCTCTGTGAAAAAAAGAAACACTGATGGTTTTCTTCTGAAGCATTTACTACTAATTTCAACACGATTAAAGAAAGAAAAAGTATTTTCCTGCTCCTTTCCAAGAAAAGTGATTACTCAAAAGGAAGAGCAAAGCGGGACACTGCAAGGGCATACTTCAGGCAAAGGAGACTTTTAACACATCTAATACTTTGAGATAACTGCCTCATTCAGGGTGAAATGTAGGAAAGTCAACAGATCCTCAGCGCTAAAAAAGAAGATGAAAAATGCAGCACTTATAATTTGAGGTTGATACAATACATACAAAGAGAAAAAAAAATCATCATCATCATTAATGATCTATATCCTTTGCTCATACCTCTTTACAGCTCAAGGCACTTTTGCTGTCCTCTCTTGTAGGGAAGTGGGAGAGCAGACCCACCCCCTGCCAGCAGCAACAGCCCATGAGAGCTAGGCAGAGGTGTCAAGCAGCATCCTTAATACCCTGCCAGCTAAATGGGGATAATAGCGCTTGTGTACCTCACAGTGGTTTGGGAAGAGAGATATAATAGAGAGGCTAAAACACACAGAAATATTAAATCCCAACCAACCTTCAGGAAATTACTTCCCAGATGAAAAGATTTTACTTCCAAGATATTTTCCTCATGCTTAGCTTGAATCTTCGCTGTTGCAAGTCCATTCCCCTTGCTCCTGTCACACCCCACGGCATTACCCTGAAGACGTCTGCTGTTTTCACACTTGCACTGTAATATTCCCCCACATCTTAACCACTCCCTGAAAATACATTTTAGCTCCAGTACTTTGCATAGATTATTTTAAACCTC
Source organism: Gavia stellata (assembly GCF_030936135.1). NCBI lineage: Eukaryota > Metazoa > Chordata > Aves > Gaviiformes > Gaviidae > Gavia > Gavia stellata. The sequence continues at coordinate 11,402,079 of NC_082597.1, read as the reverse complement.
TGCTCTAAAATCAACCCCTTCTCACTTAACATTATTGATGTATACGTGGGTTTTACTTTGACTTCTTTCCAACCTCTCAATATTTTAATATGCCCAGAAGTCTATACAATGTGTGTCCTTGTTTAAAGAAGGTGTGATCAGTGGTATGTGATCCCACTAATAGAGTGTAAACATGATTTTTTATCTTTTTGGTATTATTATAATTACCATTGTTGTTGTTGTTGTTGTTGTTATTATCATCGAAGACTTTTTCTCTGTCAGCATTACCTGGACTTCTCCTTCCTACACTGTAATTCAGAATATTTATCATTACATTTATCAACCTGCATTTTGCTGAGCTGAATTTCCTCTTTTTTCTTTTTTTTATTTATGTATTGGTTTTGTTCTGTCAAGCTTCTACCTGCCCCTCTGTGGTTTTGTACCTTCAGTGGTATTTGAAACCAAGCATTGTATCACATGCAAATTTAATGAACATGCTGACTGCCTCCTTCTTCCAGATCATTAATGATGATGTTAATCCAGGCCAAACTTAAAATCTCCCCCATGATACTTCATTAGACACCTCTCCACAGTTTAACATACCTGGCCAAATTTACTCTTGTAAACAAAGGATAATTTCAATGCATTTTAAAAACTTGCACCAATATATGCAAGCAATGAATCTGGCCTGTTACCTCTCATTATTAGCCTTCGTTTGTAGGCATGTACTCATTTTACAATGGCGTGAAAATGTGTAAAGCTAGTTGCAATTAATTTTGCAACTAAGACTTCATGCAACAGTATCTGATATATCACTAAATTAAATGCACTACTGTTGCTGCTATCAGTCTCACTAAAAAAAAATAGGAATTCTAAGTCTTGGTCATACTTATCTCATTCCAAGCACAGCAAACCTGCAGCCATCAGTCAAAATCTATTGCATTGGATAGTCAGTTTGACTATATCTGTGAAACTCTACAGCATTTCTGTTGACTTTAGGTGACGTGACATTCTACATTGCCACAAAAAAAAAAGGAATGAAAAAACCTTGGCTGACTAACCCAGTCTTCTATGTATTTGCCATGCACCACTGAAATCGGGAAGTACTATTATGCTAGCACTGATGACAGAAGAGCAAAGCCACACAGAGAACAAACAGAAGCATACAGGACATTCTGTAGTCCAAAGGGAGAACTGCAGCCCAAACAGCAGACAAATAAGCTCCCTACATGGGAGGTACTTAAGCATTTCATAATGGGTCTACGCACTGCGTGGAAAGCTGCCATGGGATGACAGGATTTGTTCTTTGCTTTCCAAGTCCAGGTATTACCGATGTCACTGCCACCAGCAGTAGATTGCTGAGTATTTACTCATGCAAGTGCGAGCGTCCCAAGCCCAGGCCCACCTAAAGAGACCCAGACTCCCCTCCCTGCCTGGAGACTGCCCTAGGCAATTAGCTAAAAGCTGCTCACTGTCAGAGAGGGGTAAGAATGAAGCTATACTCATCAGGAGGCTGGAACACCTCTCCTATATGGACAGGCTGAGAGAGTTGCGGTTGTTCAGCCTGGAGAAAAGAACGCTCCAGGGAGACCTTATAGCAGCCTTCCAGTACCTGAAGGGCGCCTACAGGAAAGATGGGGAGGGACCCTTTATCAGGGAGTGTAGTGATGGAATGAGGGCTAATGGTTTTAAGCTGAAAGAGGGTGGATTTAGATTAGATATTAGGAGGAAATTCTTCACTGTGAGGGTGATGAGACACTGGAACAGGTTGCCCAGAGAAGCTGTGGATGCCCCAGCCCTGGAAGTGCTCAAGGCCAGGTTGGACGGGGCTTTGAGCAACCTGGTCTAGTGGAAGGTGTCCTTGCCCATGGCAGGGGGGTTGGAACTAGATGATCTTTGAGGTCCCTTCCAACCCAAACCATTCCATGATTCTATGAGTCTATACTCCGTCCTCCTCTTTCAAGTTTTTTCAATTTGTAGAAAACAAATTTAATTTATATTGTGCCCAAGGAAGCAGTGAAGAGAGAACACGACCCTGAAGCCTAATAAATGGGGAGCTCAGCTGAGGGGCAGGAGACCTTCCTGCTTTGTACACATTGTTCAAATGTCTACTTAATGTACAATATAGCCATGCCTCAGACAAACTTGAACAGACACCCAGTTGTACATAGTGTAACTGGTTTAGTATCTTCTCTCCAACAGCAACCAAAAGACGACTATCCAGGGAAGAATATCAAATAAGGCAAGCCAACAATGATACTTTTCCAACCTTCAATAATTTGCCTTTCAAGCATAACCTGAGCCCCACACGGTGCTTTCCTATTTAAGATCCTTAATGGGTTTTGCTTTGTAAACTGGTTCAGCACCTTCAACTGTAGCCTCAAGGCATTCGTGAAGACCTGCAGCCATGAGTTCCAACCTAGCTTCATGCTGGGGTCCCACCTCCTTTCTCCAATTCAGCTTGTTATCTGATAGCTTCACATGATGCCTCCTACTTCTTGTAGGGGAACAAACAGGCTGGTCTTACCACATTTACACAGATAATAGCTGGATGCGGCCCCTCGAGAAAGCAGTTGGAAGGGATCTGCTTCCTTGGAATTAGCATGTATTGCAAAGACCAAGTGAGGTATAGAATGTAGTGGAAGAAGATGCCAACGTATTATAAGTAGTGTAAAAAAAAGAACTGTGATTTTATCCAATTATCAGTGTAATATGAAAACAATTGACTCTATAGTGTCACCAAATATCTGGTGAGTTTGGAAATACCTTTAAACTGTCAGTCTTAAAAAGTATTTCTGTGCTTTATAATCTTCCTCCTCAGCTCTGTCCATGTACTGCTTTTCACTTTACTTCTTCCATGACTCAAAAAGATGTATACCCTAGGCCAAATACCAAACACTAGTTGTGTCCAGAGAATAAAAGACATTAAAATAGTCCTCTTTTTTTCTTTTCCTTCCTTCAAGAAAAGCATTTTGTCCGTTGTCAACACGGTAATGTACAAAGCATGCCGGGGCAGTAAGTGGAGCTTTCACAGAAACAAAGGATAATTTTTTCATGTTGTTGATAACAAGGGAAAACAATTACTCAATATGAAGTGACATAAAGAATAGATTTGCAGGTAGAACCAGCTGCAATTCTGAGCAGTCACAGTATCTCAGTTTCAATTAAAAGAGGTGAAGTTCTGAAGTGCAGAGAGTTTCACTAACCACTAATTAAATAGTTCTGCCAGAGGGAAAAGGAAAAAGAGGAATGAAATGTAAAACATTGCCCATGCCCTTTCTTTCACAGAGACATTAATTTCTTGTGAAACCCTTTCAAGGAAAGGATATCTGTCTCAGTGCAAAGCCACTGTCCAGCCCATTTGTAATTATTTTGTGGCTTCTTTTGCTAAATACAAAAAGGAATAGAAATTTTTTTTGGGGAAAAAAAAGGTATTTCTTATCCCTTTTCAGAAAGTCTATAGGCTTCCTGTATACACCAGTTCCCAACTGCATCTCTTTTTTAACAGTTTCCAACATGTATCACTAAAGAAGCTTTAAGTGCCAAGTAAAGTAAATTCCTTTTGTTAACTCATTTCCCAAAGAGTTTCTCACACAGGTTCACTGCTCCAGATCTTTGATTTGCTGCATGTCAGATGTTGGACTAGTCTGTTAGTAGCACAACAATCCTTATTTCACCCCATCAGATCCACAACCGATTGCTTGGAGACTACACAGACATACAGATTCCTCTTTATATTACTTTCCTCTCTCATTTCTAGTATTTTTAAGAATTTTTGTCCTCTATCTTATGAGTGCAGGGTTGGTCCATAAATTCTTAGCCTTGTTTTTACCAGTCAGATTAACTGCCAATCAGTGATAATTGGACCTGGCAACATCTCTATTGATAGACACATATGTACCATGAGACAGAATGAGAGCACTAATTAATTTCAGATAGGTCACTCCTGGCTGTCAATTTTTCTTTAAACTCTAGGTGTGGCCACATAATTCTTCCTTCAAATTAAATTGGCCAGAAGCTATTCAGTCTCAAATGTAAAATTGGACAGTACAGTTAAAACTGCTGTAGTTAAATCTGAACAAATATTGACTTTTCAAGATGTGGGTGGGTTCCAGTTGTCAGGTGGGAACCTTTTTTCTGTTCATCTACTCTGCAAGTCACTGCTTAGGGATGAAACTCTCCTAATCTGTTTGTAGTTCCTTTCCTTTCTCAGTTTCTCTGCAGGCTGCTGCAGCATTTGAACTGCAAAGATTTTAGGGTAATGCTTAAATCGAAAGGTGGAGTGAAAAGGCAAAAGGCTTTAATTGTTAGTTTGATAGGTTCTATACAAATATTTCTACTAGTATTGGGCTTTGAAAGGCTAAACACAAACCTAAAATTTAAGCCCCTTTAACAGTTACTGCACTTATGCTTAATACAAGTGAAAGAATGAATATGTCAGACCTTGGAGACCCCATAATACTTTTAAATCAGGTATAAAATGTCATCTTTCACTGAGAAATTTTAAAAGCTGTTTCAAGAGGAGGCACCTCTAGTTCTTTGGAACTCTTGCTATTAGTACATTTTTAGATGTGTTTCTCCAATATGAAATTGTCCCTCTCTAGTTAAATTCTAAACCAGGAGGCCTTTCAGTTCTTGCTGTAGTTTTTTCTTTTGGTGAAACATTAAAGTCTTTCTTACGACAGCAGAGTTGAACCAGTCTTTCAAGCTTTCTCAGTAATCTAAATTAAGGGTCATTTCCACCTTTTTAATCAGGCTATCAATAAAAGTCATGGAAGGATCCTAGCAAAAAGTAAATTAAAATAAAATAAAATAATAATTTTTAAAAATATATAATTCTCTAAAACAGTTTTAATTGATTGCTGGTTTTTGCCCTAGTATTTTGCAACCTGGAAAATATACTTATGCCCAAAAAGGCTTTACAGACTGCAATTATGAATTTACTTTCAGAAAGCAGAAGTGACACTATTAGCTGCTGCAGAAGTTAAAACAATAACCACCATAAAATGCAATTAAAAATGTTATTTTCTCTATCTGATAATTTATTGGATGGCATACCTCTTTCCCTTCAGCCACTTCAGTAAGTAAAGTGACTTCTTTCTGGAAGCAAACATCCTAAATATTAGAAGTGTGACAACTAACATCATACTTAAATACTCCCTAGAATCAAAGAATAAAATCTCATGCTTGTAAGTCAAAGAACAGGTCTATGAAATCCCAATTCAATATAATACTTGAGAATTTTTTAAATTATATTTAACTGTGATACTCTATTCCAATTCTGCTTTTATATTTGGTAGAGGATAAGGAAACGTGCGAGTCCTTGATTTCCCCTCCAGTGAACACCACTTTGCCATTTCAGAGTTTTGAGTGGCACCTTCATGACGAGGATGGTTGACTGAGATGTTTCCCAGTGGAAAAAGAAATTTTATAGTTGATAAAAATTGATAATTTTTTTTTAAGTGGTGATTTTGTTCTAGTGTAAATAGGGAAATCCAAAAGTGATTCATTTCATTTGCCTTCTTTCACTGCTGTATAGAAGTTTCATTCTCTTTTATTTTTACTTTTGATATCAAATAAATAAAATACATTGGCGGTTCTGGAACTTTCTTTAATTTTCATCCACAGAAAGTTTTAAAGGTTTGGAAAATATGTGAATGAAATATACATAGAAAGATCTTGATTTCTTATCAACTCCAACAAGGATATAGACCATAGACACAACAAAATATATATTCCATAGAGCCAGGTGGCAGTAAACTTTACAGTTTTCTTCCTCTCCTCCTCCAGGAAAAATAGATCTGCTCCTTCCTATGCACAGACTCAGGGACCACATGGGAAGTGCTTTCCTGAAGGACTTCATCGTACTAGTGCTCAGCACAAGTGCTGCAATGGTGCAGTTTAATAGCTTGGGATGACCTCAACCTTTCCTCTTAAAAATAAAATGCTTTTTGTGATCAATATAAATTAAATTGAGGCTGAACCAAAGCAGCACTGTTTTGCTGAGTATGGAGCAGAGAGCTGCCATGGGACAGCCCACTGAAGTCTGCATCAAAAAGCAGTGGCATGTCCCCAAAGAGACACCTGTGCTGTCACCTTGGAGCTGTTTGAAGCTTCAGTCTGGAACCTAAAGCTAAGTTTACTGAGGTATAAGCAGTTTTGTACTAAAAGAATTTTTTTATTCGTAAGATCAGAAAATGTTTATTTTTAAATGGAAAATTTTCAATTTCAAGCATTTGGAAATCAAAACCAACCTGTGCATTCTGTTTAGCTTTATTTGTAGCTGTTTCAGTGATTATTTTTATTTAAAGTTCTCCCTAGTCACAGAATGATCTATAGCCATTTTGCAGGGATTAGTAATGCAAGTTCTAATGCCATTAGACAGAAGCTGACACTCAGCCTTTCACATTTCAGTTGTGAGGGCTGTGGTACTTACAGCATCTACACCTCTCTTCTATTTTCTAGAATAAATGTCCAACATATACCCTCAGAAATAATACCTTTCTTTTTATAGAGACAGGGAAAAACCCCAAAAACCAACAAAACAAAACCCATAAACCATATAGTCCAATTTACAATCATTAAAATTGGTAACAGCATGAAAAATACAGGGTGATTTGGGGGTTCTCTGAGAAAACTGGATAACAAAGCCAACCTATAATGAAAAAGAATTATCAAGAAATGACCAACAAAGCAAGCAAATTTTACCTATGCCAACTAGCAATTATTAGTTTTCTATTCTGTCTGCTCTAAGCTTAGGGTCTGATAACTAAAAATAATTGTGCAAAAACAGAAGGAGATAAGGATGATCGTCTGTGTGTACAGTACTCTAAATGTAAATACTCCAATCTGATAAATAATATTGTATTTTTATTATTGGATTATTACACATTATTCCAATGAGCTCACACCCTCCTTACAGTCCTATTTCCCATCAGTACCCACCTGCAGCACCATTCAGACTGTAACTTGCTGCTAATTGCCTTTCCCCTTTTTGTGGCTTATAGCAGATCACTTAGATTTTTTTGATTTCTCTAATATTTTCATTCAGAGATTCAAATGACTAAACTAAACTGTCAGATAAAAATCTTTTTTCTTTCACTTACTGAAATTTTTCTGTCTTGTCAGATCTTTGCCTTTGTGGACAAAATGCTGTCATTCCTTCTTGCTGTGTACCAGCCTTCTATCTTACATCATGACTATACTATCTGACAATGCAACAAAGTCATAAAATACCTTTAAATAAAAATGTTAGCTCACTTTTATAGTCTTGTTTTATTAAATTTAATTACAGAGCACATAAAAAAGTGGCAGTCTATATCAAAAATGTTTCATGACGTGGAATAAGAAAATCAGATAGAGAAAATAGTATATTAGTAACTAGTAAGGCAATTTCTGCTAAGAATACTGCTTACACTATTACCTCCAGCACTTTCTGAATCCCTGCTTTAAGCTAGATTATTATGATTTTAATAACTTCCCTTAAAAAACTATTCAGAGGCAGAATAACTTTTTAAAAATCAATATTAACCCCTAATATTTCCTTTTCTTAATCTCACCTCATTTGTTTCAGTCCTGTATCTTCAGGATACTGCCCAGGGAAGTGGTGGAGTCATCCTCCCTGGAGGTATTCAAGGAACGTGTGGACATGCCATTGTGGGACATGGCTTAATGGGCATGGTGGTGGGTTTTTTTGGTTTTGTTTTGGGTTTTTTTGGTTGATGGTTGGACTTGATGATCTTACAGGTCTCTTCCAACCTTAGTGATTCTGTGATTCAGCTTTGCTATGATCAAGTCAATCAAGACATTTCCTTAGGTATATGATACTAGTGTTCTGAAAGTGATTATTGGGGAAGTAAGCAAAACAAATTTTTCATGTGTCACTTTACATGCTTGTTTGTCTCTTTTTGAAGAGCATTTCTGTAAAATCATAAAATGGTAGAGACCTCATGAAGTCATCTGGCCCAAGACCCTATTAGCCCAAACCCAGTTCGACCAGTTGCTCAGGGTTTTGTCCAGTTGAATTTTGAGCATCTCCAGAGATGGACAGTCTAAAAGCTGTCTGGGCAACCTGTTCCACTGTCTGACTGTCTCCATGGTAAAATGTCTTTGCCTATGTCTAACGGTAATTTCCCATGTTCCAACCCGTGTCGTTTGTCACTTGTACTATCACTGTGCACCATCAAAAAACATTTGGCCCCATCTTCTCTATCCCCCTTACCCCCATTATGCAGCTGCAGTCAGCATTACCATCCCCTATTAGCTTTCTCTTATTGAGGCTGAACAGAGCCAGTTGTCTCAGCTCTGCCTGTAGGTCATGTGCTTCAGATCAACTTTAGATTACTTTCCAGTTCATTTTGTTTAATTTGATTTTGTAGTGGCCATAAATAAATGTGTGTCTGTATACATATATATAAAAACACATACACGCACATACATATATATGTACATGCACACAAATTTTAATCAGCAATGATAGAATACTCCAACATCAAAAAGCAAATGGCATTATGGAACTGCAAGTTATCACTACATGTTCACGTCTGGAAACAATAATCAAGTTTTTCTTTCGAAGCCTTCTAGTTCAATGTAGGCAACATTGATAGGCCAGAAAGAGTCAGGTCGTAACCTCACCCATAGTAAGAGGCAGCATGGGGATGTCCCACAAAATGGGCAGAAAACAGTCTGGAAGTGACTCACCACTTAGTCTTGTTTCTTCATTCCTACCACTGAGGGAACAAATTATGCCAACACTTTTTGTGAAATGGCCTTTCTTTGCATCTGGTTACCTAACCTCTGCAGCAAAGGTGGGAGGAGCACTCAATGATCTCCCTTCTCCTGCACACTTGTCAGAGCTGGATGGAGCAGCAAGGTGGACTAGCAACACAGAAGAAGGTGACAGAGACTTTGCTATCCCGCCATCTGATAGGAAATGCCCCACATAAAGAGATATTAATCTGAGGCATAACTTTCCCCATTGCCCTGTATTCCTATAAGCATATTTCTGCTGTGATTGTGGGAAGTAACTGGCAAGAAGCCCCCACAGACATTCACAATCAGCCAGGACCTAGGAAGGATACTCAGGGATGATTTTACTCCCATTTACTTATTTAGAATGGGTGAGGAAGGACAAATGAAGTGAAAAGGCAGATGAAAACAAAGCGGCAACTTACCTGGCCCAAACCGAGACCGGCTTCCATGTCATGCTGGAATACAGCGTTCACATGGTTCAGAAGTTATTTTGTGTCGCTACATTTGGTGTCTCATTTCTGCAGCTACAACTGAGAAAATATGCAGTTGAACTACAGAACATGCTAGGTTCCCAGCAAGGTTTGGCACTGCACATAAGACAGCACGCTGGCACCAAGCCGACAGCAGACTATGTTTAACAACTAATGATATACATTACCATAGCCCTGACACTAAAAACACATATCTAGTGCCAGTCATTCTGTTGCCATTTAAATTCCTATACGTCTTGGGATGGTTTCCATCCATGCTGGCAGCCAAAATGTAATGAATAAGGAGGCTCCACTTTGTAGATAAATAAAAGCAAATGTGGGATGTACCTAAATGGATTTGACAGATTGTAGGAATAATTTAAAAATATAAGAGTACAACACAGAAATGTTGGCATTATTCATAATGAGGACAAGAATTCATGAATTATACGCTATATGCTAGACCAGAAAGTACCATAGATGTTCAAGTTCTTCAATTTACACAGCAGTAAAATAACAAAGTCCTCATGCTTAGTATTCATTTAGTGCCTTTTCATTTGTAAAGCCCTAAGCTCTCTACACAAAAAAAATGATTCTGAGCATGAAGCACAGGGCAATGAAGCAGCTTGTTTCTTCTCATATGGAAAACCAGCACATAACTAGGAGGAGAGATGGCAAAAGACGTTGTAGGCCATATTCCAAAGTGTGAAAGAGCAATGCAGTTCACGTCGCTGGAGTTCTCCCTGAGGACTCCTAGCATTGCATCCTATTAAGCAGCACTAAGCATCCCTCCTAATATCCACTAGTAGCCATCCGCTTGTTATTGGCACAGTTCTGTAAAGAAATATATCCGAAAAGTCAAAGTCTGGAAAGGATGAACTATCTCACTAACAGATAAAAACTAGAAGGCCTTTTTTCGAAGCCAAGTGTGCCATATTTAAAGGACTACTAGTTTGGAAAAGATACATTATTTACACAGCTCAGTAACAAAAACTGAAGGGTACCAGAATAGAAGAAATAGAAAATATTCTACATAGATATGAATTTCTGTTCAAAAAACAAAGCACCTTTAACAATAGTCCCCAAATTACCAATCAATTCTTAGAATATCCTACTGGTTTTCCTCGTACTTTTTTCCCCTCCTTTTTTCCTTATACCTTTTCCTTCTCTAACAACTTATTTTATCTTTTATCACTATTATACTAGACACAGTGACCATCTTTCTGTACTGGGTTTATATAGTGCATTGTAAAAGTATGGAAGTGCAGCTTGATGCTATTAAGCAAAAAAGAAATAAGCAAAATCTCCACCAGTGGAATCCACCATTTGAAAAGTCTGTCCTGAATTTGAATTATTTATTGCATTCTGTATATTGAGGTTGTCTCCTTTGATCACTAAGGAAAACAGAATATCAGTAGTAAAGGAAAATCACGTAGAAACAAATGGTTAAGGGAAAAAATATATATATAAAGAGAGAAAAACTTGTAAAAATAATTTAAAAAACCCAAACTCTAGAAACTTTATAGCAAATACTATTTTCAAGCACTGTGTCACATGCAGTGTGCCAGGCTAAAGCATGGAGGAATTAACATGGCCTGTGTTCCTTTACATTAACTGTATTTATCCTATGTTCAGGTAGCTCTTTCTTGAAAAAGTACCATACAGTATACCATTTCAAGAACATAAATCTAAAATCTTGGGAAAAAAACTATCAAGAAAGACGCAAAACAACATCCTGCCTACTTGTAACACAGCCCAATAACTTTACAGATGGAAATAATACTATTATATTCATACCACAGTAATAAAATTATATGCTAAGTTAAAACTGGAAATACTAGTATGCAAATTGCCTACAGAAATTATAATTAAGAAGGGTAAACATACGTAACAAAACTGTATTAAGCTATAGCAAAGCCACACGGTTGGAAAAAAATCCAAGTCATATGGCAGAATTGACTCCAAGGAGGCAACTTTATAATTCTTATAGAAAAGTAGAAAAATATAAGCATTAGGGTTATGCCTGTGACTGTGGAGATATTAAATACTGTGGAGATGTAGAGATATTAAACATGGAGATAATAAATACTTTGAATGGATATTAGTGACCCCAAAAGATGAGTGTGGTACTGAGCTGGTGTTAACACTAAATAACATGTGAAAAGAAGAGGCTCCAGTTAGTATTTTTAGTACTGCATTTTAAAGTGGTTATTTACAGAACCTCTGTTTTAGGGATATCCAAAGTGATAGACCTTCTACAGGTATGTGGTTGTCAATGGGGTTCCTCAACTCTTTTTGAAAATCAAGTTGCTTTAATGCTGTTGCATGTGGAACACCCACAAATCATAAACACTCCAAAGCACAAGCCTTTGTTGAAAATGTTGATTAGCTAGAAATAGGAACAGCTTGTGAATACTCAGGGAACATTTCGCTGATGAAAATAGACTACTACACCACCTGAGCAGGAAGTGACCTTTTAGGAGTTCACTGTGGCAATTATTCATTAATATAGACTAAAACATTAATTACCACGGGAGCATTCACTGTAAACCCTGAGCACGCAAGCGAAGACAATCGGAAATTATTTTACTTGTGTATACTAAGCTTGAATTGAAACAATTTATATTAATGTGATGATGTATCTGTATTCTTATTGTACAAAATAATACTACCTCTCAGATAGGATGGGCTTAAAATGTGTTGGAGTTTGTTCCTGTACGTTGATGTACTTCTACCAATATCTCAGCAAAAGTGCATCCGAAATGGATAATAGAGGGGTTTAGGTTGTATCAATCATGGCTCAATGAGGAATTTAAAAACTGATTAAAAAAAAATAACAGTGGGGTTCTGTACCTTCTGGTCAGCCTACACAAGCATGTGCATCCATACACATTTAAAGAGAAATGAAGGAAACGTGGATTACAAGCACTGAAGCAATGCATTAATTTAATTAATGTATCTCTGAGATGATACCATGCACACTCCATTTTCATGCTGACTCCAAACACCGAGCTAGCAGGTGTACTGCTCACTTCTTTCCACAGGGGATGGACTGCTATTTTTTGCCAGGATGACCAAACTGAATATGTGACATCCCAATAAGAGAGAGTACCTTGTGTAAAGGACCCCAGCTCCTCCCTATGCTCTTTTACAAGCATATTTCAGATTATTATTATATTAATGACCCCTCCTTCAATAGGCTCAGAGCATGAAAATGCACTTCAAAAAACCTAAGGTATACGGAAAGCTATTTACTCCAGAAATTAGGAGAAAAAAGTTCATCCTTGCTCCCTTTCCATCCCTTCGTCATACACCCTAATCGAGTAAATCTATGCCACAAGCACTTCTAATAACATGTGGGGACACCTAGCTTCGCTAATTCAGATGACCTGAATTCACCAGTGGTCACGGCAAAAAACCATGATTTCTCACACTCTAAAGACCAAGCTTTGAAAGGACTAACATCAGCACCCAAACTGCACCTGACGACAAACAAGAAGCCAGTGTTTCAATGGCATGAATGCGTATTTCTCAGAATACCTTCGGATGAGTAAGTTTTATGAAGACAAAAATAGCAGGGCAGTTAAAAGGCTTAACTTGGTTTGTCTTGAATGTCATTTATTAGAGGGATAAAACTTACCTACTCTGAGATATGTCCTTAGTATCACAGCAGGATATAAATAAAGGCCTCCGACGTTATATTTAGACAGATTCCTCATAATATTAGTAGTATACTATATGTCTTACTGCTATTAAATGAGCTCCCACTGATTTTAAATTTCATTAGGCTCATAAGCTCCTCCAGTTGGCAGAAAAATTACATTTTCTGATTTCCAAAGCTGCATAATGAGTCATGACCTATCCCTTCCCTTTGTCTCCTCAGAATACCCTTCTGTTGGCTAATCTCCCCCGTATTTTCGATTTTCCCCCAACACTCATATGGGTATTTGCACACACACAGAAGTAATATTGCAGAGCATTCAATTTTTTGTTCCAGAGCTCAGGATGCTTTATCCAGGCTTCCCCGCAATCACTATGAGCAAAAGCAGCAGAGGAAAAGGCAGTTTCATATCATATGTCTCCTGTCTTAGATTAATCTGCAAGCTGCTCATTTTAATGACTCCTCATAAATAATTCAATTTCTAATTATGCTATAATCCCCCTAACCTGGAGAAAAATAAGGAAAGGTAGAAAGGTAGGGGAAAGGCAGGGGGAAAGTGCAATATGCTGTATCAAACAATGCCTGCAGCAACTGAGCTACTCTTACTGAGCTATTCTGCCCATGCAAGATGCACCTCCTTCCTAAACCTTGAAGTGTTTCTCTAATAAACATGACAGGATTACATACAAAGTTGGAGCTGAAGACAATAGTTCTGGAACCTGCTTCTTTTCCACCCACTTTCCCTGTTCCAGAGGTGCTCCTGCTCTGGGTGAATTGACCATGCTGACCCCTCCTCTGCTGGTGGGACCAGCCCCATGCCCTTGCACGTTGCCCTGACCACAATGGAAGGGAGTAAACCAGCCACAGAAGAACCTCTGCCTCTTTTGAGTTGTGCTCTTCATTTCTCCTCTTCAAATTCCTTGATAAGGTCTAGGAAATCCAATACTGGCTACTCTGTTTTCCCGGGTAACTCATTGTCTGAAGAGGTGAGATAGGAACTGCTCCTCTGCCCTCCTCCGGGGAATGTTACTATTCCCCTACACACAGATGAGCCAGGACTTCAGGAGGAAACCATTAGCTATCATCACATGAATGACACCTGGCTTCTACCAGCATAGAAGTTCTGTAGTTCCCTTTCCACCCAGGTCTTGCTTTTCTGCTTCAGAAAACATTGCTGCCAAATCAACCACCAGCTACGGACACTTTTCCCCTTTTTTACTTTAATCAAAATTCATCTGACGTACAAAAAGCTGGTCAAAGTACAACTGACAGCACACAGACAGCTGAATGATCTCCTCCTACCTACAACTAATTTTTAATTGCAATACACAGCAGAGCATCTGCTCATTAGCACTACAGCACTATTTCTTCTACTGACACTTCCTACCCCTCCTCCTCACCAATCTTTAACAACTATTGCTAAAGCACTAGCAAATTGCAAACTCCCTGTGACCTATGGGGTTGGATTTATATTGTGCATATTAATGCATTTCTTCCTAAAAGTTCCTTAAAAAAATAATGAGCAATCCAAACGCACTGTGGCTTTTGCCCCAAATCCCCGAGATTTGTTTTGAATGGCAGCTCTTTGGTTTGTCTTGATTCCTTCCTGAAACGGTATTATATATTGATACCATATACAGGGCTTGTGGGCTTCCACATTTCTAAATTTAGAATTCAGGCTACAGAATTCAGCCCACACTTACATAGCCCAAAGCTCATTGTGTCAAAGCTGCTGCAATGGTTTTTTTATGAAAGATAATGATAAATTGCTACAGTTTTATTCATGAGTTAGTACTCAGAAGGATATGGGAATTGTCAGCATTACAGAATGCAGTGCATTTGATTTAAGAAACACAGTTCATCTGAGACCACTTATTGTGACTTCTCTTGTTTGTTTTACACCCAAATACTGCAGCAGTTAATGAAAGCCAGAAAAATATACAGGTTGGTCAACTTTAGTCTTGCTGAACATTGTGATGTATATGGCCCATAACACTGTAATTGAAGCTGTAGCTAAGCTGCTGACAAGGAACATTTCCAAATGCTTGGATGTAGGCACATATCCCAACCTGCCCTGGGGCCAGACCTACACGCATGTTGCCGTTTCATCAACTGCAGACTCTCAGGTGTCTGTGGGAAGGGAATGGGAGACACAGGCTACAAGGCAGTCACATCACTTACAAGTCTATGGGGCCTGATGGCATCCACCCAAGGGTACTGAGGGAGCTGGTGGAGGAGCTTGCCAAGCCGCTCTCCATCATTTATCAACAGTCCTGGTTAACAGGGGAGGTCCCGGAGGAGGCTTGCCAATGTGACGCCCATCTACAAGAAGGGCCGGAAGGAGGATCCGGAGAACTACAGGCCTGTCAGCCTGACCTTGGTGCTAGGAAAGATTATGGAGAGGTTCATCTTGAGGGCACTCATAGGGCACGTGCAGGATAACCAAGGGATCAGGCCCAGCCAGCACGGGTTCATGAAGGGCAGGTCCTGCTTGACCAACCTGATCTCCTTCTATGACCAGGTGACCCGCCTGGTGGATGAGGGAAAGGCTGTGGATGTTGTCTGCCTGGACTTTACTAAAGCTTTTGACACTGTCTCCCACAGTATTCTCCTGGAGAAGCTGGTGACTTGTGGCTTAGACAGGTGTACTTTTCGCTGGGTAAAAAACTGGCTGGATGGCCGGGCCCAAAGGGTTGTGGTGAATGGGGTGAAATCCAGCTGGCGGCCGGTCACAAGCAGAGTCCCCCAGGGATCAGTTTTGGGGCCGGTCTTGTTTAATATCTTTATCAATGATCTGGATGAGGGGATCGAGTGCACCCTCAGCAAGTTTGCAGACGACACCAAGTTGGGTGGGAGTGTTGATCTGCTCGAGGGTAGGAAGGCTCTGCAGAGGGATCTGGACAGGCTGGATCGATGGGCCCAGGCCAATTGGATGAGGTTCAATAAGGCCAAGTGCCCGGTCCTGCACTTTGGTCACAACAACCCCATGCAATGCTACAGGCTTGGGGATGAGTGGCTGGAAAGCTGCCCTGCAGAAAGGGACCTGGGGGTGCTGGCTGACAGATGGCTGAATATGAGCCAGCAGTGTGCCCAGGTGGCCAAGAAGGCCAACGGCATCCTGGCCTGTATCAGAAATAGTGTGGCCAGCAGGAGTAGGGAGGTGATCGTGCCCCTGTACTCGGCGCTGGTGAGGCCGCACCTCGAATCCTGTGTTCAGTTTTGGGCCCCTCACTACAAGGAGGACACTAAGGTGCTGGAGCGTGTCCAGAGAAGGGCGACGAAGCTGGTGAGGGGTCTGGAGCACAAGTCTGATGAGGAGCGGCTGAGGGAACTGGGGCTGTTCAGTCTGGAGAAGAGGAGGCTGAGGGAACACCTTATCGCTCTCTACAATTACCTGAAAGGAGGTTGCAGAGAGGTGGGTGTTGGTCTTTTCTCCCAAGTGACTAGCGACAGGACAAGAGGCAATGGCCTCAGGTTGCGCCAGGGGAGGTTCAGGCTGGATATGAGGAAAAATTTCTTTACTGAGAGAGTGGTGACACACTGGACCAGGCTGCCCAGGGAGGTGGTGGAGTCACCGTCACTGGAGGTGTTCAAGGAACGTGTGGACGAGGCATTGTGGGACATGGTTTAATGGGCATGGTGGTGTTGGTTGATGGTTGGACTTGATGATCTTACAGGTCTTTTCTAACCGTAGTGATTCTGTGATTCTGTGAGTCTGTGATCATACACCTGTGCCCAGGTTAGGTGTGGCCAGCGTGACTGAATGTTGAATGCACTGTTCTTCACGAAATCCTTGCAAAGTAACACAGAAGAATATTTCCTCTCCAGAGATCAACTAATGCAGAATTAAATTGTCTATATTTACTTGACATGGCTTGTCCCAGGAACATTCTGAAGACTAGAAAGTCAGCCTGAGATCAGGTCACCTTCAAATCACATCTCTCTGGGATTTCTATGCAAGCAACATTACCGATGCATGCCATGACATTAGTAAGAAGGTAGCCAGACCAAGGCTCAGTGTATTGGAGTCACGTGTGCACCATACAGGTTGTCCCAGAATCCCACCTATGAACACTTCTGAAAATAAGGAACATGACAGAGAGGATATGTTCTAAGACTTCATTTGTTTACACTTCCACAATAGTTACAATGAATCAGGCAGAAGATCCCATGGATGAGACACCTGACTTCACCTGCTTAAATATTAGGTGTCTTGTCTGAACTAATTATCCATGCTCCCTCTACAGAAAGAAAGGGCACTTGCAGATGTTCCCTGGAAATACCTACCTCTCTTCAATTTCTGAAGAGGAAGGGAGATGTGACTAATTTAGATAAACATCTACTTAGACAACTTCAAGTGAGATGAACCTTATCCTGCAAGTAACTAGACTGAAACCACGCAAGAAATCTGCAGCAAAGCAAAATCTTCAACCAGAATTACCCATGACTGAGGCTAAAGCTCTAAATATTGGACCATTGTTCCATTTGCATACACAGGTCCCAATCCAACAAAAGCTCATGTATAAATATGTGCTTCAATTTTTCTTACATTATTCCATTTCACATAGAATTCATTAGGACTGTTCATAAGCATAAAATTAGCATAAAGCACACTTGGTTCTTTCCAAGTCCAGGGCCCAAGTGAAAGCCAACAGAAAAAAACAAAGTTTTAAAATGATAAATATTTATTTTATAATTCCTTAGACTATGTTAGAGCATATCATGGTTATAAACACCGTGTGTATCAGATGTTTCTCCTGGGCTAGGTTCTTCACAGAGACACATATTAAATACTCCAAAGCATTCAGAGGCTGCATGCTTGAAGAGTAACTTAATGAGTGCATTCCCACAACCCTCAATTAGTGTTTTGGATGTTTTGTGCACTGGTGATGCCCCAAACCAATGAATATATGATTCAGAGTTTGTACAAATCTAATGCTGTCCTAAGACTTGGCAAAAACCCTCCCCTTAGAAAAAACACACCTTCTTAATGCTAAATTTCACACAGAACTGAATGACACTGGAAACAATACCAATACACTGCTGTTGTTCTTTCATTGTATGGTATCTTTTATCTAAGATTGGTTTTACCAGAAACATAGGGATCTATTCAGAATATTGAGAGAGCTGTCATGTTCTGTATAAACATCAAATCTTCAATTACTCAACTTCTCTTGATTAAAAAAAAACAAAACAAAAAAAAACCCCAAACCCAAAACAACCTCACTAAAAAAACCCCACTCCTGCAGAAGAACAGGATATTTATTTTAATGTAAATGTGTAGATTTGATCTGATATAGAATAATTTTTTTTTAAGAAATGCTCATCAAATAAACTCTCCGGGTCTTTGTGAGCTGGTTCAGTGTGTCAGTTCTGGAAGTTCAGTACAAACATCAATCCTTTATTGCTGTACAAGTAAATATAAACTTTGCACTCCGGAAGCCCTTGGTACAAAGCTCAATGGCTAAACCAGAACATAAATATCGGGTGGCTGGAATATCATGCTTCCTGAAGAAGTTCCTCTCATCTCATTTCATTCCTTAAAATATGTGAATGCTAAAGACTGCCATGTAGATTAAAGTTATAAAGAGAATACAGTGAACTCCATGCATGTGTTCCTTTGTGTATATGAACTTTCATAGCAGGCTTCAGATCCAGCATTTGAATTTAATTTTCCACAGGGGTCTAGGTTACCCACAGCTGAAATCTCACCATCTGTTCAGAAAATACCAGCTTTAAACGGCAAAAGCTATACTTTTTTAACTTTTCAGATGGTGAAGGAGAGTGCAGTACCCTGTAGGCATGTATTTAAATCAAGTCCTCTCTCTCCAAAAAAAATCCCATTCACTTTTGGAGCTAAGGTGAAACTAAAATCATAAAGACAGATGGAGAGCTTGTTTACACAGACACAGTAAGGTAACTTGACTCCAGGTAATTTTTAAAGCGGGTAAGTTACATTATGCTTAACTTCCATCCAGAGAAAATTAAAGTAGGCATGGTTAACATGACTTTTATTTGATTTTTTTAATTATTATTATTTATTTGGGGAGTCTTTTAAGGCAATAAACCCTACAAAATGTAAGCCTAGCAAAGAGTATATTCCTCCTAGTAGTGAGAACACATGGCTTCCTGGCGATAACCTTCTCAAGCTCCCAGCAGTGAGTGCATACCCACTAGAGAGTCACACTGAGAACCACAGCAAGCCCAGAAATCACCTGCCACAAAAGCACTGGGCTACTGTGAAAGCCCCGCATCGAGGCTTCCTGCTTTCAGAAGAGGTAAATGATAAAAATATAACTAAGATCTTATCTTGTGGTCAGTTCAATTTCTGCAAAGATTTAAAAAGATGTAAATATTTACCTAGAATGTTTGCCTCAAAAAATCATTGAGCATTTTGCTAATAAACATATTGAAAAATGGAAGAAAGATAAAATATATCAAAACAAGAGAGAGAAAAAGCAGAACTAAGCAGCTAAATTTAAAATTGGTTTTAATTGACTTTTTAATGCAAAATAAACAAAACATAAAATAAAAACATAAAACAAACTCTGTAAGTGGTTATTTTAGTTCTTGGCCTGTCTGAAAAGATAGCGGCCACAGAAGCAGACAACAATGCAGCCACAATACAAATAAAAAGATCAGAAAGTTCATTCACCATTCAAAAATGAATGCTGTACCTAAAGTGGCAAGATGATTATAAGGACAACACACAATAAAATGTGTAAGAATTAATTAGATTAATTCGTAAAAAGGGAGTTCTGTAAGAGAAGCAGAGTTGTTTCAGAGCTACGAGCCTCAGAGAGAGAGGGATGATACCTACAGCCGGTGCTCGTATAGGACTCACACTTCTGAGGGATTTCTCCTCTGCAAAGACTGTTCACAGGCTCCTGCCTGTGAATTCCGGAAAGTTCCAGTGCAGGTGGTCAGAGTAGTCTGTGTTGACACAGGGATATCTAAGAAATCCTTCGTAAGTCAATTCTGGTTTTAAGTGAACATGCAAAATGAAGAAAAATGCACAAAATTATGTGTACTCACTAAGAAACTATTATAGTTTATGGGGAAGGAAATTGTTCCTACAACTTTCCATGTGCCTAAGCCAAAAAGTTACATTTAAAAGGGTAAACACATCTTCTAAAACAAGCAAATAAATGAATGACTCCATCTGAAATCCACAACCACATGCCCCATCTGGTGAATCCTGTGCCATCAGCTTCAGAGCCCTTCTGACAAGTTCACCAGGCATCAGCGCTCCAAAGAAAAATAAGTTTCTTTCTCCTCCGCTATCTAATTGGTGTCTAAACAGCTCAGACTACAAACTAGAAGGCTTAAGCAAGCTGAGTGCACGGCTGCCTGCCTTTGCCTGCTAGGATGGCCTTCACATTTTCTGACAGTTCAGCTCTCATACAGTGACCAGAAGCTTCATAAAACTGTCTCCTGCTTTCTGCTCTCACCCACTTTCACAGGGCAGGGCCGTCACTTGTCTCACAACAATAACGCGGTAATGTTAATTCCGCCAGCAAACAAATCCGTCTTCTGCTGTCCCCTGCATCAGGTCTGTCTTGACCACTGGCTGCAGCAATATGCAGGGGACAATCTTGACATACAAAGCATTGCCCTTGCCATGTTATTCACTGGAATGAATGTAGTTGAAAGATCCGGCATGAACAGATCCCTTAGTTCATCTGCAGGATTAAGGCTCTCAGTGTATTTTAGAAAAAGAATGTAATTTTTAGAGATTTCTGTAAATTACCATCCTTTTCCTCTCCTCAATCTATTCCTTCAGTAAACAAACACTTCCCAAGACCTTATTCTCATGAACTCACATAGTCCCCATTAAGATTGGGAATGATAAACATATATATTCCAGAGAAAATACAGAGGACATACAAAACAGTGCCAAATTTGAAAAGGATTTCACTAGATCTATTTCCTGTAAAATATCTATAGTAATTACACTTGAATGAAATGTAACAACGAATTCCATTTCTTCATTTCTCATTCACTTTAATTCAACTCCAGAAGCTCTAGCTTGAATCTCATGTTTATTCTTTCTGCATAATTCTGCAGCATAGCCTGCAGCTGGGATATAATCCACAGGATACCCTTGACCTCTGGCTGTGAAATTCATTTGAGAAATATTAAGGGACACCCTAAAGCTTCTGCTATGAGCTGGGCTGGGACCACACAATCATAAAGGTCCTATTTAGACTCAACACCTGTGAGTTTTGTCCTTTAAGGGTGAAATCAAATGTATAATTTATTCTTATTTACTGCTTGGAAGAGATGACAAATTCAGTTCTGTACTCAAAGAAAAAGGAACTCGTGGGCTGAGTTTACAAATTAAAGTCTGTGAGATACTATACTCTTCATTTTGAAAACTGCATTTGCTCCTGCTGCAGTCTGGCTAGCTCTCATATACCATGGAGAGAAAGCCTTTTGAGTTAGGTGCAAAATTGAAGCTTCCCTGTTAACTTAATATTTCATGATCTCATCCATTAATAATTTTTTGTAAAGCTGAAGTAAAAGTAATTGTATTTTGTTATTAAGTTCCAAGCTACATATTCACAGCGACACCTTGGGAATGAGCACAGGGCATTCTCTTACCTTTACGATTCAAAACTGGGTTTGCATTCTTACATGGAACAAAATGCTTTATCAATAATTCAAATAACAAAGTCTGCTCGGTATTAACTTTCAACTGAAAGAGTAAACAAGCATTGAAGCTTAGCAACATTGATTGACACTGCATTAGTAAGAGGATCCTATTCTACTGTATTACTGTGGCTTTATTTTAAGTGTGAGATATCATTATCATCTGGGATGAGGTCCTACAAATGTAGTGGTTCCAAAGTATACAGCTCATCTTCTCTGTGGAAGGTTGTCAGATCACAACTATGTGTGATCATAGACCAGTACTGAAACAAGAATAACTCTGTTCCCATCCAACCCTTCGTGAGAGCGACAAAAAACCCCACAGAATTTGTCCTAATGTGCTCTCCAGCATGAGCAGCCTGGCATAGCAGCAAAATCCCTTAATGCCTGAGGAACATGGCATACTGAATGACTCAACTTTATTAACGGAGTTAAAAAGCATTACACAATCCACAACACAGATATCTCAGACTGAAGGACCGAAAGTTTTGTTAATTACAAGAAAAAAAGGGGGATTGTGAACAAGAAAAATATATTGTTTATGAAAGCACAAAAGAGAGGCTTTGGAATCTAAAGGGTAAGTACTGAAATCAAAAGTGGAGAATCATTTGGATGCAGGGATAAAAAAGTTAATACTAGTCTAACCTGCTTTTGCAGGGACAGGGAAAGAAGGCAGGGTCTTTTGTTGCCAGGGTTGCTCTTCAGCTCAGTGACATAACCAAGAACTATAAGTGAACGGCCATGAACGAAGGAGGCCAAACAATCCATATTTTTCTTCTCTATGAATTCCCACATATCTATTGAAAGGCAACCTAAGGCATGCCCCTTTGAGGTATTTATTTACTTAAATAGTCTGTCAAAAAACAACTGCTACTGAACAAGATTTTTGCAGTGCTTTGTGCTAATAACATCTTGATCAGCTGTGGAAATGAAGCAGATGCTACCTTGAAAAATATCTCTAGTATCAATAAAAAAACCCCCAAACTTGTGGTTACAAGCTCCTTGGAAAAAGAAATGCGTCCATTCCTTGCTCTTCTTATTAGCAGTTGAAAGACGAGATTTAGGACTCTGCTTTCTGTCTCTCCCAACTTCTCTTCAAAAGTTCTTTGGACTTTTCTTCCCTTCTCTATGCAGATATTGAACTTTTTCCTTCCTAAAACTCAAGAAATCAGAGTGAAGAAAAGAAGCAGGGTTGTACCGTACTGCTGGGCAGGAAAGAGAGGGACTGCCAGGCTGAAAGGGAGTAATCAATGGCTTGCCATCTAATTGGTGGCTGGTAACAAGCAGAGCACATGAGGGGTCAATAGTGAGGCCGCTGTTGTTCAATATCTTCATTGACAACCTGAATGATGAGACAGAGTACATCCTCAGCAAATTTAAAGGTGATACTAAATTAGGCAGAGTGGTTGACATGCTGAATGTCAGAGCTTCAACCCAAAGAGACCTTAAGACACTTGAGAATTGAATCAAAAGAAACATCCTCTGAATCAACAAGGAGAAGGGCAAAGTTCTGCACCTAGGATGGGATAATCCCATACAGCAGCACTGCATGGGAACTGACGGGCTACGAGCACCCTGCAGAAAAGGACTTGGGACAGAGGACACACCAAATATGAGTCAACACTGGGCTCCCATTGCAAAGAAGGCAGAGTGCCTACCAAGTTGCACCAGGAGCAATATGGCCTTTAGATCGAGGGAGGTTTTTAATTCTCCTCCGCTCAGGCGTGGTGAGGCTGCATCTGAAATACTGTGTCCACCTGCACTCTTCCCAGTTCAATAGGGATGCCAAGAAAATAGAAAGGGTTCAAATCAGGGCTACCAGGCTGGTCACAGGCTCAGAGCATGTGACCAAGGAGAGGGTGAGGTTTTTCAGTCCAGCAAAGGAGAGGCTAAGAAGTGATCTGGTAGAAGCCTACAACTCTTTGCAGTATTGGCAGACAATACAACAAGGGCCAGTGACCACAAATTGCAGCTTGAAAAGTTCAAGTTGTACATTAGGGGGAAGAAGCTCACCAAGAGAGTAGGTCATCAGTCTGAATTAGGACACTCAAAGAAGCTATTGAATCTCCATCCTTGGAGGTTTTCAAAACTTGGCTAGGTAATGCTGTGGCCAACCTGGTTGTAGGGCTGGCAAGTCTCACTTTGAGCAGGAGCCTGGATTAGATGACCTCCAGAAGTCCCTTCCTAGTAACATTTCTGTGATTTGATAGTCACTGTGATATAGATGTGCTTGGCATACGGCAGAAATATTTAATCTATAAATTATTCAGTTTTAGGAAGATGAGCCAAAAATGTCTATATTTCAAAGCAGCATGTAGAGAAACATGTAGTATTCTCACTGTTTAACTGCCGCTTGGGAGTGGCACAGAGAAAAAAGTAGGACTGAAAGGGCAAGGGTACCAAGGGAGAAAAGATTCAGACTGCATGTGTAGAAAGGATGGAAATCTCTAGGACAAGAAATAGGGAAACATAAGCTAGGAAAAAAAAAGCAAAAGACAAGAAGAGAAGCCAGACGGAAGATTTGGAACTGCTGATGGAGGCAGATGGAGGGAAACCTCTGGAGGTTCCTCCTGATCATGAGGACTCAGGCTAGGATAAGCAGCATAAAAGACAAAGGCAGGACTTTCTATGCTGGGAAACAAGAACATAGTGAGGAGGTAAGTTAAGGGAGAGAGAGAAAAAAAAATAAGGACAAGCAGAGCAGAAAGATAAGGGGCAGTTATATTTTGCAGTAATTAGGAAAAGACTTCCTACCTAAAAGAACACATTTCCCTGCAAAGTCCTAAGGACAGTTCAGGATTCCCAAGTTTCACTTATCTGGTGTGAGCAAGGATTTGTGTGAAGTAAAGTAGCTAACTTGGAGAGTGGCAACCTGTGAGTGATTTCCAGAGGACCAAGTGGTTTAAGAGATTGCCTGGCCTAAAGAGAAACTTTCTATGGCAAGACACAGATGGAAGCTGATGCTTAAAGACAAGATTTGTTTGTTCACCTTAAATGCTACTGTGGTCATGATCAATGAATCAATAGCTTTCAAAAAAGATCCAAACAAACAAAAAACCAGAAGAAACCAACACATAATTAATGTGTCAAAACCAGATATTGAAAAACAAGTTTTACATTTTGTCAGTAATGTAAATCAACAGACTCTGATGCAGAATTAATTAAGAGCTACTGCTGACTGCTAAATTACTTCTTCCTAAACTCCTAATTGATCAGTCAGAATTTCTAAGTAAGTTAATCAAAGAGAAGGAATTTATTTTGGCTATTAAATTCATGCCTGTAGGAAAGGCCACAGGTTATAATCTTTCCCACTGAATGCTCTGCATATGAGACAGTCCAATTTAACTCAGCGATAAAGATTCTAGGGTGCATATTCTACCTAAATCTGTGTATGGGACTAAGTTTTTTTTAGTTCTAAAAGAAAGTTGACTTAATCAATATGGCAAAAAAGCAGTTTTTTAGTGTGATCTTACTAAATACAAATTTTAGACAATATGCTTCAAGACAGAGTAAGGTTTGCAGAAACTCTGCATCGCTTTTTTTCGTTACGGAGCCTGAAGTCACATAGCAAGTCGACAAATTTAAGCTTCTCAAATTGCTTTTGACAGACAAGATTTAAGTACTGTTGAGAAATTTACTACAAAATGTCCCCAAAAGTGCCTCTGCTGTTCTCTGAGGCACACTGCCCTGTGCTAATGTATTGTAAAGGTCTTTGATAATATGGTGCTGGAGACCTCTTTTTCCTTTTATTTTTTTCATTCTCCTGCTGTGTTGAAATACAACCTACAAATTCATCTTTTATTTTTTCTTTCAGTTGGATTCATCCAGCCTGCCAGGAGTTCTGGAAGCAGAGCACCATGTCTGCAACCTTGTCTTCATCGTCTTTTCTATCTCCTGTGTCCTTGAGCTGATGTTACGGTCTAAAATCTATAGAAGCTACAGAAGAGGTGTGCTGGTTTTGGCTGGGATAGAGTTAATTTTCTTCATAGTAGCTAGTATAGGGCTGTGTTTTGGATTTGTACTAAAAACAGTGTTGATACACAGGGATGTTTTCGTTACTGCTGAGCAGTGCTCACACAGAGTCAAGGCCTTTTCTGCCTCTCACCCCACCCCACCAGCGAGTAGGCTGGGGGTGCACAAGAGGTTGGGAGGGGACACAGCCGGGAGAGCTGACCACAACTGACCAAAGGGATATCCCATACCATATGATGTCATGCTCAGCATATAAACTAGGGGGAAAGCTGGCCGGGGGACCGCTGCTTGGGCTGGGCATCGGTCGGAGGGTGGTGAGCAATTGTTTTCATTTGCATCACTTGCCTTTCTTGTTTGTTGTTGTTTTCATTACAATTTTTATTATTATTATTATTATTATTATTATTATTATTATTATTATTTTACTTCATTTCATTTATTAAACTGTTTTTATCTCAACCCACAAGCTTTCTCGCTTTTACTTTTCCTATTCTCTCCCCCATCCCACTGGGGCAGGGGGGGAGTGAGCGAGCGGCTGTGTGGTGCTTAGTTGCCGGCTGGGCTTAAACCACGACAAGAGGCAAGAGATGCAGCCTGAATTAACATCAGATGACCTCTCATGTGTCCAGTGATTTTCAATTTATTTTAATTCTTTAATTCTGAAAGGTTTTTCAGAGTGTCCCCACATTGCCTGGAGTAGCAATTTGGTGCCTATTCCTCTTGTTCGACAAGAAGCTTAAGCTACTACCAGATTTCCAATTTGAGATTTCTTCATTAACTCCGAATTAAGAAATGTTAAACTTTTTGCTAATTTAAGAACTCATTTAATCTTAACATTTCAGCCCCAAACAACAATAACTGCATACAATCACACCTTTACACAAAAGTTTTGAAAACCTGAGGCACGCATTTTGCAAGACAGCTGCTCTTGTGAGCTGCAGCACGCATCCAAATGAGACTCAGGACCACATATTCCCTGTAGTTTTGGCTCCAACTCAAAAGTAAATGTACAGAAACAGATCCTAATGCTGGAGGATCAGTTGTGAATTCAAACAAAAATATTCTAAGGTAATTAGATTCAAGGCTCGAGTTGAGCTGACATTAGTTATGGATCTAAAATGGCATTAACTCTTTTCTGAATACAAATGTTTCCTTGCCAATTCAAACCAATTAGCACTGTCTGGCTCTAAATGCTGCCCTTTCTCTCCCCTCCTCTCCTTTCATCATATGCACTTTCGTTATTTCAGGTTGATCTAACATCTTGTCAGTTGAAAAACCTTGCTAAACAACTTAAGAGAAGAGTAGGGTAGAGATTGTTTTTACTGCCCAGTCTTCTTCTCCTGATATGCGCTACTGTATATTTGTCCATAATGAACAATTTTTATCACACTTCCTTTAAAATAATCATAAGTGAGATAGATAGGTAATATTTCAAAATAAAAAGAGAAGCAAAGTCTTCTGTAGCACAAACACAGTTACATAGAACAAAGGCCTTTGCATCTGGTATTATTTTTAGATTCCCCTTTCTCATGCCTTCCCATGTCTGGTACAAAAGAAACAGAAGCAGTGGCACTGGCAGCACATTATTATCTCTTTTTGGGTCTGCTCCAATGCAGGTTGGCAAGACAGGGAACTTTTATTATCTCGCTTAGAGACTGTAAAGAGAACATCTGTCTTCAACACACAAAACCCATCAGTGCTCCCTGCCTGAAGAGAGAGTGTGAAAATTGACAACTTGTCGAACTAATCAGATTGCTTGTGATTTTGCTGCCATCTGATGTATTCTCACAAAGGGAACTTCTCATCTGTCTCACCAGAAGCAAGAAGTCTTTCGCCAGCATTCATACAAGAAATGTGCAACCAACTCATCTTGGCAGTGATTCTTTTAATTCAATTTCTCAGCTTTTTTTTTTTCTTGTCCCTCCTGCATTTTAACAGAGTCTTTGAAAAAATGCTAATTGTTGGCTCTCAAATTCTCTATTTGTGTACTTGCAACTTCTGTACTGATTCATTGCTCTTTCATATTATATTTATGTATGCTTTCTGAAAGCAAACAGAGCTGGTAAAAGATTGATATATATTAATCTGTAGACAAATACTCAATCCTAAAGAGAATTTTGCAGAATGAAAGCTATGCACTTGCAGCTTGACAGTTTCTCTAACCTTCTGCATTTGTGGCCACAACAGGTTTTCAACAATACTCTGCATCCTCCACTCACAAATTGTAAGAAATACTGAAAACATGAAATGAAGTTTCCTCTTAAATTAAAAAATGGAATATCTGCAGCTTTTTTGGTTTGAGGATCGAATTCCTAATGAGGTAATAATAAATACAGAAAGACCTTCATGCAACTTTGAAAGTAGTAAGTCCTCTGTACATGAACTCTAATATTCCCTGCAACTTATGGGTCAAGTCAGGAAAGATCCATTAATTACATTTGAACTTATCCTGATATTCATCAGCTGAAGATTTGGCTCAGTAACCATATCCCTGTAGAGTGTGATCATGCGAACAATAACAAATCAGGCTTTAACAAAGGCATACACTCAGACACAAGCACTACACACTGTTCTAGACACCAAGCAGACATCTCTCAATGGCAATGCCAATTAAGCGGCAATGTAAACCTTACTACGTTAATTAAACATGAGAAGTTACAAAGGACCTCCAGCAAAAGAGTTGTATCTCAGAGTGGCTTTCTGAAAGAGTAGTGGAGAATGTAATACTTTTGGACACTTCCCAGAATGTCTCCAAGTCAACAAATCCCCCTTTCATCAGAGTTATTTGGAATGCAAAGATCCCCCCCAAAAGGAGGAGTCAGCACAAGCTGCCCGTTGTTCAACATTTCCTTCTCAACTCTGATGCTTTTCTGGAAAGGTTAGCACAGCCAGTCACATAAGGTAAAACCGGATTTTCCCCACCAGGTTCCTCTCCAGATCCATAATTCCTACACAGTTCTGTATCATTATCCCAGAAAGGGGCCCTTCTGCAGAGAACCCATGGCCTGTGTGTGCTTTTTGTGCTCTCTCCAGTGACACAAGTACCATCTAGCAGGGTTTAACTCTGCCATTTTCGTTGAGAACCTGTAATTATCTTCCAAAGGCGACACTTCAGTCTGTTTAACTGATGAAAGGCCAAAGACTCTCAATGGCACAAAGTGACAAATCACAGACAGCTATGGGAATATCTCGTCAGCCTTGATTCACATAAAGACACAGCATTTAATGACGTTTACATAGTACTGCAGTTTAATACCCTTCTGCGATTCAGGCTCTGTACAAGTATTTCACTTATTTAATCAGCTGTACTCTATTCACTCCTTTAATACACAGCTAAATGTCCAAGGCAAGTTTGATTATTTCCTCATAACACTGTAGGAACCTTTACTGCTCTGGACTCACTGGACTGCTCTTACGATCAGCAGTGGGAACTGTAGATGACAGGTGAAGTCTATAGAGGGCGATTAATATTTATCAGGATCATCTTTATTAATAGACAATCGCAATACTAATTCCAGGAGCATACAACAGTCCATTCTCTGTCTTATGATGGGAAATAAATCGCATCAGGTTTACAGGTCCTTCCCTTTGAAAATGAAAAAAATGTTTATCAGACTACTAAAATACAGCTACTTTCTGCAGCAGAAAATGTTTTGAACCCTACAGCCATACCATGATACACTATGATGCCATTATTTAGGATAGAACAAGAGAAAGTAAAAGATACAATTTTTCATTCAGAACTGCAGGAATGATTTGAATAGGAAGCACAGTTCAATTTCATGAAGTGGAATTTGTCTTAGTTGACTACATTGAGTTACTGAAGTGTCCTGATCTTATAAAATGTTCCCTGGGATCTCTAATGCCTATAAGAAAAGGCTTCATTTTTATAGCTTATTTGGAAACAAACAAAGAGACAAACAAAAGCTCTTCCAGCAGTCTCCTTCTTTACTTCTTTGTTCAACTATGTTATAATTGTGTTATAACTATATTATATCTATGTCATCTATCTGGACTTCTGTAAGGCCTTTGACATGATCCCCCACAACATACTTCTCTCTAAATTGGGGAGATTTGATGGATAGACTGTTCAGGGGATGAGGAATTGGCTGGATGGTCGCATCCAGAGAGTAGTGGCCAACAGCTCAATGTCCAGATGGAGATCAGTGACAAGTGCTGTCCCTCAGGAGTCCATATTGGGACCAGTACTATTTAATATCTTCATCAATGACATAGTCAGCGGGATCGAGTGCACCCTCAGCAAGTTTGCAGATGACACCAAGCTGAGTGGCGCGGTTGACACACCTGAGGGACGCGATGCCATCCAGAGGGACCTGGACAAGCTCAATAACTGGGTCCGTGTGCACTTCATGAGGTTCAACAAGGACAAGTGTAAGGTCCTGTGCCTGGGTCAGGACAACCCCTCGTATCAATACAGGCTGGGGGATGAAGGGATTGAGAGCAGCTCTGCTAAGGAGGACTTGGGGGTACTGGTGGATGAAAAGCTGGACGTGAGCTGGCAATGTGCGCTAGCAGCCCAGAAAACCAACTGTATCCTGGGGCTGCATCACAAGAAGCACGGCCAGCAGGTCGAGGGAGGTGATTCTACACCTCTACTCCGCCCTCTTGAGACGCCACCTGGAGTACTGTGTCCAGCTCTGGGGTCCTCTGCACGGGAAAGACATGGACCTGTTGGAGTGGGTCCAGAGGAGGGCCACAGAAATGATCAGAGGGATGGAACACCTCTGCTATGAGGAAAGGCTGAGAGAATTGGGGTTGTTCAGCCTGGATAAGAGAAGGCTCTGGGGACACCTTATTGCGGCCTTTCAGTACTTATAAGAAAATACAGGGGGCTTATAAGAAAGATGGAGACAGACTTTTTAGTAGGGCCTGTACTGATAGGACAAGCGGTAATGGTTTTAAACTAAAAGAGGGTAGATTCAGACTAGATATAAGGAAGACATTTTTTACGACGAGGGTGGTGAAACACTGGAACAGGTTGTCCAGAGAGGTGGCAGATACCCCATCCCTGGAAATATTCAAGATCAGGTTGGACGGGGCTCTGAGCACCCTGATCTAGTTAAAGATGTCCCAGCTTATTGCAGGGGTGTTGGACTAGATTACCTTTAAAGGTCCCTTCCAACCCAAACTATTCTATGATTCTATGATAAAATGGGGTTTGCCCTAAAATTATTGCTTCATAGGGACATAATATTTTACATACTGGGATTTCCTCAGATGGCATCCAATCAGACTGCAAACGAGGACCGAGGCAATACAGTGGGTTTAAAAGATTCAACATAGCACTGCTTAAACAAATCAGCCAAAATTTTTACCAGTGTTACTTCGCCAAGACCTCGACTCCAACACCTGTGGCATCAGATCTCATATTTCACCCTTGATAAAGTAGGCATAATAACAATCAGTACCGACTGCATTAAAAACCAGTACCCAATAGGCAAGACAAGTTTCCATAGTCCTAAACAAATCAAACATGACTTTCTGGGCCTGATAATCATCCATGTCCCCACAAACTCTCATGAGGCGTCCTAGTACAGAAAGACACTTAGACTTACTTGCTGGCTCATCTGTACTGTTCCTATAACCGCCCCTGTGTGTACACAAAGAAAAGCAGCAGAAACTCGAGTTAGTTCCTAAACTTTTGGGC
This sequence comes from Gavia stellata, assembly GCF_030936135.1. Lineage (NCBI taxonomy): Eukaryota > Metazoa > Chordata > Aves > Gaviiformes > Gaviidae > Gavia > Gavia stellata. Next base: position 11,370,926 of record NC_082597.1, on the reverse strand, counting down.
TATAGTAGTGCCCCATCAATACTTTTCCCCTCTTTCCGATTTACAGTCTGTTAGTAGAGGAGAGAGTGGATAAAGGGAGAAGGAGACAAACAGGGAAGGTGAGATTCATCTGACCAGGCGGCTACACCTGAGGCAGTCTAGACTTTCTCTATCATTGCATCTACAGGTAGGTATCTAAACTGGACCAAATGAATCATGCTCTAGAAAAGGCTGTTTCTCCCAGCTGCTTGCAAAGTTTGCATAGACAACTAGCTCACATGCAGACATCTGTATCACAGAAACCAGAGTTTCTTTACAAGAAAGTGTGATCAAACAGTCCTAATATCCCTAGGAAATGAGACTTTGCATTGGCATATATGCTCTGAATCCTGAACCCCGGCAAGAAGGATTATTCAGCTAATCGTAGGGAAAAGACTGAAGCACAAATCCCACTATGTGGGCATTAAATGGGCATTAAAACAGGATATACAGAACACATTCATGTTCGTATTTGTGAAATATCCTCACTGTTCAGTGAAACAAATTATATCTAGTTATTGAAGTTCCACTGATTTGTGAGCACAAATAGTTCAGCCTGACTTGTTAAGTAATGTCTTCTTTCACAAAATTCCAGAAAACCAAAATTTCTGAAACCAGTTTTGTAAATACTAAAGGTAAATTGGACATAAGCCTCGCGGAGTTTTCACTGACAACTTTTGGTGGTTTGTGTCTCCATAATATTGTTAGCCTGTTTCTGTGTTTCTATAGTTTAAATTTTCTGACAGATTTTTAACTTCAGCTCTGAACCAAGCATGACTTTTTGTTTCCCTGAATTCAGAAAAAAAATAAATGCAAGAAACGAGCTGGAGTAATTATGTTTCCCTACAATACAGTCTCCCTTGAGGGACCAATATGCCCACTGTTATGAAATATCAAATCACAGTAACATTTATCTGTAGGAACTGAAGGCTTATAGCATCAGTCCTCACTTCAGAAATCGATAAGAGACTATGATGTTTAATATTTTATTGCTTTGTCTAGTAGTGACTTTCTCAGCTTTGAATGAGTTACTAGCTTTTAGTAAGTCACAAAATCCAGATAAGCCAAGACAGGATTTAAAGCAATATTTTAGTCTCTGTTACCACAGTCTTTGTATAAGCTGTAGGAGAGAGGAGTTTATCAAGTTCCTGCCTAGTAGATGGCAAATCAGGCTTCCAATTCTTACCAATTCTTACCTCCTCAAAATATGCTTCCTCTTCAAAATATGCTTACTGAAAGAAAGAGCTTACTGGGTGTCTGACGTCTGTTGTTAAAGGGGTCAAAAACTAATTAATGTGCTAAGGTCTCACTCACTGTTAAAGTTAATGAGATTTACTGTTCTACAACTTAAGTATTGCCATGCCACTTATTGTGTCTCTTTTCATGACAGATTTAGGTTTTGGTCTGTATTCTGAATATATTCAGTTAGATTTAGTGTTTAGTCTTATCAAATTATAGTGAACTAAATAAAAAATCCATAAGCTACAGGTTATAAAACTGAGTTTCTTCCTCATCTACTCTATGCCAACAGAAAACATGTAATTTCCTGATCCTTCCATCCTCCACCGGGAATACCACGTGAGTCAAGTCAATCAGCATCTTATATGCCCCCTTATCTTTCTGAAGTGCAAAGCATAGTTTATTAGGGTCCCAGTTTGTCGAGACCAGATTTTCAACTGTTCACTGTTGCCATTCACACATTCTGTTCTGCAGTCTTCAGAAATCCCTTCATTGCTAATCTGCAGGTAAACCATCACCAAGTCCTCTCCCTCACACCACAACAGAAATTACTTTGTAGTCTGTTCTCACCCATCTCAAGCCCATCTCACTAAGATTTATGGACACAGCCCTGAGTGTGCTTTCTTTCCAAGCTCAAGATCCCAAACCTAATCATAAAATCTTTATACCTGTAATGAAAAGTTAATAAAGAACCATTTACTGATCAATTATAAAAGACAGAACACGAGAATCACGAGAACGATGAACATGGACAAAATAATCAATTTCTACTGTGTTTTCTTCTTTTTCTTTCATCTTTTTGGATTGATCTTGCCTATTTCAAGTCTCATCTTGCTCTCCTTGCACACCAATTAATTATTGCTTCTACCCGAATCCACCTCTGTTGTTTATCTCGTCGTGTAGTTTCTTCTTTGTTTTCAGTCCATGTTTCTGGCTTCTTTTTTGTGTATCTTCTCTCCTTTTACGGCAGTTCGCAGACCCCTGAGACAAATTTTAATTATATTTAAATTGACATTGATATATAAACCTACCGTTGCGTAAGGATCAGGTGTTCTGTCAATCTGCCATGGGATTCTCTATTTACTAAGCTCCGACATTAAGAAAATAAATCTTTGTGTGACTTTTACTTTCGTAAAAAAGACTATAGGTTAAATTCCTCTATAGAACAAAAGGACACAGCATGATATTTTTCTGTAATTTCTTTAATTAGCATCTTATTGTTGTTTCAGTTGTCTGAATGCACTTCATTCTTTTAATGATAATGCTGCTCCTTGGCTCCTTTGAACAGAAGGTAAACAAATTACCTGAAGGTCTCTGGTGTTGTTGTAAAGGCCTGTTTTTTCCCAGAACCCAGATCTTTGCTTCAATTAAGCAACATTCAAGGTTTTCGCTTTTATACAAGATTGTGAAAAGTAAACACGAATTGCTGTAGTGATAACAACTTTGATTTTTTTTAATCAATTAGCAGCTTGTGGTATTAAGGGCTTTCAGAAACCACAGAAATCATTCAGTGTCATTTTCACAGGAGTGAAAAGTATTGTTCCTCCTCCACAATACATCATTTTATAAGCTTATACCAGACACAGAAAAAAAATAACCCACGTCTGCATTGAGGGGAACATGACATTTCTCCTCTTTATTCCCTAAAATAAAGAGAAACATCCAAATGACAATATTAACTTCATTTTTCCCCATATCCACTCTGTAAAGTTATTTTGAGCAATCTGAAAAATACAAATGGTGTAGGACAGAAATACAGTCCTCAGGCTGGAGAATATCCATTTGTTTGTTATCAGAGCCACCACAGGAGGAAAAAAAAAAACAAAAACAAAACAAACAAAACAAACCAACAAAAAAAACCACAACAGAGAAGAGAAAGAAAGAAAAAGAGATAAAAACAACAGGGAAAAATATCAGCTAGAAATACTTGCTTTGCTCTGGTTTTAAACATGGAAATCAGCCCTACCTCCCCTCCCTCCAAACAAGGATGACATGATGTCCCTTAGACTAATTTGGGGCAGTCTGACCAATCTACAGGTGTCACAGAGCAGCACAGCACACCCAGCTCGCAGGGAAGCGCAGGGAGATAGTAATCACAGCCTGGCTAACAGAGAGAAGGACAAAAACATCAAAATGTCAGCTAATTTACAACTCATTTGCTACTTATCAAGCCTGTCCTTTACACACTGTTTTTTCTTCTTTTTCAATAAAATATCGCCTTCATCTGAGGACACTCACAATTAGCATGGATACATTTTTTTCGACTTCCAGAACTTGGCCTCAAGAGCGGCTCTCCAGGGTCTGACATGCAAATCAATTAGTGTATGGCGGTGCAGCCTTCTCTGATTTTCTTCGTCTCTGCCACAGCTAGATGGCCCATGGCACATTCAAAGAGCTTGATTTGCTGTTAGCTAAGTTCCTATCATCTAGGCAGATCCAGACAGAATTTAATTTTTTTTTTTCTTAAATACGATGTAGTTGTTGCCCCATGGATGTTTTTATCCCTTCCAATTCAAATAGCTGAATCCTTGCTGAACGCTCCTTGCTTGTGTTTGTGTGCACATTTTTGTTGTCTGGTTGTCTGTTGCCTTTTCAAACCAAAACATCCGTTCAATACGTTTCCCTGCACTGCCCACACAGTGAAACAAGTCAACATCAGAGAGGGATTGAAAATCAAAATCCTCAGCAGGAGCTAACCCTGCTCTCCAATGATAACACATGCCACAGGTAGTACTAGTGGTTTACGATACATTTAATGGCTCCATGCAATTAATTAACATGCAATTGCAAATGGCTGCAACTTGTTAATATTTCTGATACAGGAATAAAGTCTCCATGCTTTGGGACCAGAACTGCTTACTGGGAGGCAGTTTGGGTCAGATTTCCAAGTTTTGTGGTTCTGAAGATAAGCATCTTGCAAACAAGCATATGAAGAGCTTGGATGCCAACCTCCAACTAAAAATGAGGGCATTAGGGGTCTAATTTTCTTACACACTTTAAAAACCCCATTCTGTAACTTCTTGCATATCTAACTGCTCCCATCTTGGCAAATGGCTTTTGGCCCTTCTTTTCAGCCTCTGCAAGTGAACCCTCTTACATGAAGATTCCCTGAAAATGACGTGTAAGGGATTTTCAGAATAAACCCCTATTCTATGACATCAGCCTCCCCACTTTTCATGATTCTTCAACACTTTGGCAGCTTACAGGGAAGATGACCAGATTTGAGCTACCTTTTTCAGTCTCCTAAATTCACCTCAAAAGGTTGATTTCATATAAATAAATTAAAAAAAAAAAAGCCAGGAAGTCCAAAGATGTCACCATAAAAGTGCCTTGAGCTAGACCTACACATAAGTAGCACATTCAAGTTGAGCCAACAACAGATGAAAACCTGATCCGTTGTAATTGGCACCATCTTTGTTAGTCAACAAGGAAGGACATGAGAGAATGCTTCCTTTGGTTCTGCCAGTGACAAAATTGATATCCGATGGACAGGATTTTACAGCTTTGATTCTTAATTCGTAGGGGAAAACGTAATTCTGCAAGACCTATTGAGCCTAGGGAGGTTACACAGACATAAATGATGCCCACTACCTATCAAGATACTAATGAAAACAAGTATTGTGTTGCAGGTCAGACTGCTATTTCTATCTATCTGTTCCATTTTTAAATGTTTGCCAATTTGAAAATCTGTCAAATACATGAAAGAATTAATATTTACACTTGAACATACTGGAGCTTGAGCTTTTCAAAGAGAATAAGGGCTTGCAGGCAGAGCAAAAAGGTTGCAGGTCACTGCTGGCATCAAAAAAAAAAAAAATCACAAGGTAGATGGGCAAGAAGGAGCTAAACTGTAATGAAATTTAAAAGAATCATATGTTTTTCTCTGCTGTAGAAGAGGAAATAGCACTGAAGGGACTGAAAGAGAATGAAGTGAATCCTCCGCTCCACTTTGGCAGTGCCTATTTTCCAGCAGGTACAGAGAAACCCTACATTCCTAGCTCAGTCTAGACAATTTTCTTTCATAAAGTTTAATTTAAGCAAAATTAATCATATATCATGTTTTTTTTAATTTTTTTTTCAGTATTTAATAGATAGTATAAACAAAGTGACCTCAAGGATAGCTTATGGGAAATGCTATAAAAATGAACCCATTACTGGCATGTCTTGTGCCAGGGATTTATACTTTCTTGCATGCAGCTCTAAAATGTATTGCAGAGGCAATATATATATGACATGCAGTTCACTTGGACTCCATGACATAGCAATGGTTCAGCAGGAGCACAAATACTGACACAGCTGGCTTATCAGTCTTCATTTTGAAAACCTGTGAAAAATTGAGAAGTATCTATAATCTTCCTGGTTTTGTCAGGTTATCTGAGTCCCCTGCCTTTACTATGCTGTGGGCTGCTGTGAAATACCTCCTCACAAAACTGCTCGTGGGACTGAAAAAGCAGCTACAAACAGTTTTTAAGCAATTGCTAAGCCATTGCCTATGGAATTTATTCGCTGATCACAAATGTTTCCTGGTGGCTTTTACTGTAGTGCTCCATTTTTATCGTGGCCATTACAACTGCAGATAAAAAAAATGCCTGGAAAAATATCAGAGCCTAGACTTTTATTCCGTTATTATAAAGAATAGATATTGCAACATTTCTTGCTGTGGATTGAAAAAGTTTAACTTGAATACTTTTTAAACTTTGTATTTCTATGTCTATTATTTTAATTTAGACAGCAGTATCTTCCCTTGTATTAAGTGACTTACAAAGTTAGATATAATACTATTGAAGTTTTTAATTCATAACATAGCAGATTTTCGCAAATGCAGAAATCCCTGTAGTAGATGTTGATATAAACATCGCTCCATCCAAACACCCTGCTTACAGGAACCAAATGAAAACTGGGTTCCATCAACATTTATCACCTCCCCCACTCGCTTGCCTGTTCCTCATTCAAACACATCAAAAAGATACCAGAAACCTTTGCTGAGTTTAGATGCAATTTGAAAAGATGGGAGTTTACTCTGACATGGTAAGAGAGCTTCTAATTATGCAGCTATTTACCATCATTAATTTAATTCTATATAATGGAATGGAATTCTGTAGTTTCCAAGCTGACAAATGGTTGTCAGTAAAGAAGCAATTAGCAGTATAATGTTTGTGTGAACATGCCGAGTCTTAGAGAGTACAGAAACAAGTATAAAATAGTCTTTTCTAGGCATCGAGGCTACTGTGAAAATACATCCTGTTGAAAGCACAAAGTAGTAGCATGCAAGTAGGAACGATGTCCAAGTCACTGCACAAGAGTAACTTGACACGCAGAGACCTCAATGGAACTGCAGGAAGAAAAGCTCCCCTGCTGAACTGAACATAGCTCACAGCTAAATAATAAATCAGAGCATGTAGTCAAGCATCTTGCAAAAGCCCATCTCGTTCCCACATTTCTGCCACTTCATGTCCTTTCTGCAAATTCTAAACCGTGGCCAATAGTTGATGCAGGTGTAGTTGCAGCTGAGACCACAATGAAGACGTCTTAACAGAAGCATTTCATTTTGACAGCATAATCAAGAATTTTACTAATAATTCATTGGACTATCTAGAGTTTAACTAAGAACTGAGAAAAAAAAAAAGAAAAAAAAAGGCACAGTAATGTCTTGTGATGTGGCTAAGAGTACAGAAATGCAAAGTTGAGGAGTCTTTTGTAGCAACTTGTGCAAGCATCCAAAGCTCAAACCTGTTCTAAAGAATGTGGGTTTTTTATATATATATATATGTATAAATGCAATTCTGAATGACTGGTTCAGTTCAGGTCCAGACAATCTGACAAGACTAAAGTAGCACTAGTTCCATTCCACGTAAACTCCTTTACTATCACTGTAGAAAGCCTGACTGCTGCAAGGACATGTGTCATCCCCCCATTCCTCCCTTACCCTGAGAGCAGAATTTTGTAATAGTAGGAAAGGCAATTTTGAATAGCACTAATATTTATATACAAAACATGCGCACCTGCTTTCAAGATGACCGAGTCAGAAAATACCAAAGCCTTAACACTAAGACCAATGGGGTCTCCTACATGAAGAGTCTTTGCAGTAGCTTAACCTAAATTTCATAACTGTAGCTAAACAAGGTGAATATGCACAAAGTACCCCTAAGCAGGAAATGCTCAAATTGCAGGCAGACATACATGGTTAGAAATATTGTGCCCATTTAAGATAATGTTTCAGTGAGAAACTAGTGGAAGTTCCAAGTCTAGGATAAAACAGACAACGTATTGTTTCTTTGTACCACATGAATATAATACTACTCAATGCTTCCATGATGTTTATTATTATATTCACTATTACAATATTTTTACATTTTTTTTAATTCCAAGTTATACTACAGAGTTTGGTTCAAGGAAAAAAATGTCAGTAATACTATTACATGCTTAATACTAAAACCATGTTTAATTCTGCACAAAATCAGGAACATAGCCTGCAGCCATAGATTTGCCTACAATACAGCAAGGATTATCTATGCAAATATGTATCTTATGTGACTCTATTGCATATACAGAAAGACCTTTTATGAAATATTAGAACAGTTAAAAGCATAACATGCTTCATTAAAAGGTTAAAAGCACGAAATCAGAAAGTTAAAGCACCTTCTAACAGTACCTATGCTCCACTCTGCCAGTTACAATGGCACATGATTATAGTTATGCTACACCACCGTTTGCACATTGTAACACTAATTTTTCCTCGTCTTCATCCTCTGTAGTCAACTTTTTAGCATATTCTTAGTAAATGCAAATACTGGCTGTAGCAAGCATGGACTTTGTAAAATGATAACCTAAAAATAAGATGTATATAAAAAATTAGAGTTGAGGTTGTAATACACAGTGTAGAGGGAACATATACAGAAAAATCAGAAGGCATAAAAAAGGATAATTGAGGGTAAAATTACACCATCTGGATTTCTGCTTGTGGAGAAAAACCAGAAATATATTCTTAATGAAAACTTTTTTCAGATTGTAGCCTTAAATTTGAAGTTACTACAGTGTACTTTCATTACACGCACACATTTATACATAATGTTTTCAAAGTTTTAATGCACAAAAGAAGACAGGAACACATTTGGATATGTTACCATCTTTTTACAAGGAGTTGAAGCCCATGAAATATATGCCATAGACTAGTTCTTTGACTTCCATTCCCCTCCATTGCTCATGAAAGGAATGTCCTTAAGATGCTCAGTTATTACTTCTCCTGGCATAGAGCCATTATAATGTATACAGGCTTTGAGGGAAAAAAGAAAAAAGAGGATAGCTGGGGGGCCAGGAGGGAAGGACTCCTCTGCTGACCCAGTGGCAAGTCTGGCATGTCATGAATGCTGTGGAAGAGAACACAGTTTGGAAACGCTGAGGAAGTGCCTGGTGGGACCGCATGGTTTACACACGTCAGTATCTTCTATGTCGCTAAAGGCTGATTCTGTTTGAAATCTACCTGAAAATATTCACCCCTAGGATTTCAACTCAATCTGCTTTTATCAACTTGGGAACAGGTAAACATGCTCCTCTAGCATTTTCTGTACATTCATGTTAATTTTTTTAAAGACCTGGTTAAACATAAATACATCCTGACAACTCCAGAATACATGTAAACCCTTAAAAAGAAAAAAAAAAAGCCAGAACAAACGTCAAGGGGGATTGCTCACTGCCTGCTCAGCAACCAGAGCGTTACAGCCGCCCATTCCCGCACCATCCGCCCAAACACATCCAGCAAAAACAAAATTATTGCTCCACGGTGCTCTGACTCAGAAAAGGTACTTGGGGAATAGCCACTGAATTTAGCAGCAGAGGCTGTCTGTTTAGTACTTTACACTGGACTGAGCATTAGTGAGTCACTGCTGCTGTAACACAAACACACTTGGAGACAGCATAAAGAGCAAAGGAGAAGAAAGCCAGCCATAGCCAGCGTGCAAGCAAAAATTGAAGCTGAAGGGTTATGTAAGGTTTTTCAGTACAAGAGGGCAAGACCTAAAGCATCTTCATGATCTTTTTGGTTTTGGCAAGTGTTCCCTGATAGCTCCTTCGTGGGGGGGAAAAATCCCCTTCATAATGAAGGTGCAACCTGCTGAGATCTATAACAGGTCACACCGCAGAAATATTTGAGGAATTACTCTTGAAACGTAACCACCGATGAATTTCGGGGTTGTTAACTACATGTAAAGAAATACATACTTTTGCTCAGCAATGTCAGAGCTGGATGTAGTGAAGATGTTAACTGAGGAATCTAGAGGGGAACCCCACTGTCCCATCCTCCTATGACCCACTGAGCACTGTACTGACCACGTTACTCCGGGAGAGGAACCCAGCTCCCTTCACTCTTCTTCATGTTGCCTGCCCTAGTAAGTCAGTCCACCACTGCACAGAAACATTTTCCCCTGTACTAATTCAACAGAGCACAAATCAACAACTTCCTATTGTTGGTCTGGAGATAATTTCAGAATTCATGGAGTCATTACAGATCCAGATTCAAGGAAAAGTACTAACACTGTTGTTCTGTTTTGTTCTAGTATTTAAAAGGGAAAAATCTAACTACTTCATCACTTATTTTAACAGCACATGAAAAGTAGCAATATATGAACAATTAGATTTTCCTTATTATACCTGTCATATTTGCATAGAACAAAATTTATTGCCTAGGGGCAGTTTTAATTACAATCAAATGGTGGGTGATTGAAGTTTTAATAAGAAATAGTGAATTGAAAATACATTAAATCCCCAAACAATTCTATAAAAAAAAGCAATCTTTGTCTCAGGGTATACTGAACCTTAAGCCTGGCAGAACTTCTCTTGTTATTAAAAAATGAAAAACCTGAAATAGGTTAATGATGTCACTGTTAACTAAACATAGGCAAAGCATTAAAAACTCACAGAATGCATTTCTTTCAGCTTGTAAGGAATGAATTTGATGCTGGCCTGAAAAGAAAAAAAAAAAAAGAAAGGAAAAAACCAAAGCAAAACAAACAAACAAAAAAACCCCAAGCAAACAAACCAACTAAAACACCCAAAACCCCACTAGGAATTCAAACTGCTTTTTTATGGAAGGCACAGTCCACAAAAGAACTGTTACACAAAAACTGCATTTTCTCACAGCTAAACTAGACATGACCACACTTTGTCTGAATGTGTTATATTCTGTACTCATCTAAAACAGTGGCTTCTAAATTATTTCTATTTGTGAGACCACTGTCACATCAGTATTGATGGTTTTTAACTATTTTGAAAATTAATATTAAATGAAAGTGAATTTCTCTGGCAGTCACAATCCAATGCAAACTGTTGAAACATACTTGTGGATTCATTCCGCTCCCTTGGGAATTGGTGGTCTACATCTTCTACTGATGGTCATTTTGTTTGACAAAGATCATGTCCATCAGCTTGGAAGAATAAACTGACTGGTTTTGTGTTTGCAAAATATTAGCAGAATTTTGTAAATACAATATGGAAAGTACCAAAGACATAATTTATAAAGGTCAAAAATAAAATAACACTTAAAAAAAAATAGAAATTAAGAGCCTAGAACAACACTAAGGAGAATGTAGCCAAAACCCACTAATTAGGAAAAACTTTGTTTACTAACTTTGCTGGCATCAAAGGTTCAGAGAATCTGAGCAGAGGCTTGTCTAGGTAACTGTATGTCTGACTTTTGGGCATTAGCAGAAGTGCAAGAGCAGCTATTTACACTCCAAATACCTAAGCACCTACAGTGTTTAATTCAGGAATGCCATGCCCAGCATGGCATGTTCTGACCAACTGCCATACTTTTTTGAGATGTCTTGCAATGTAAAGAAGATGGTGATGATGTTTAAATTTATGCAAAGACCAATGGAAAAAGATTTTGCTCTCATCTAGCTGAGTGCTATAAAAGCTAAGATCCAAGCCTTCCTGTGTTGGTGGTGTTGGGTTAATGGTTGGACTTGATGATCTTATAGGTCTTTTCCAACCTTAATGATTCCGTGATTCTGTGTGTTATCCTCCCTCCTGGTTCCATGAATCGTCCGTTCCTCACACAGTGGCTCAGCAGTGGTAGGATGGAGGAATAACCAAGAAAGAATAGTGTATTTCCGTTCAGTCTAGCTTGTAATTAAGTGATCAGAGCACTCTTTTGGGGGGTGGGAGACAAACATAAACCTTCTTAGACTGAAGATAAATTTGATCTCAGATCCTTAATTTCCCAGACAGCCATTTGAGTTTTGGAATCTTCTTCCAACCATATGAAAAAGGAAAAAATTACCAAAAAACCCAACCCAAACCAAAAAAAATACCAAAAACCCACAACACCTCTGTAGCTACGAATCCTAAGTAGAAGATTTCAGTCTCCAATCCTGAGTAAATTAAGGTGTCATCTTGCAACATTGACCCAAATGGCAATGCTCCAGACACAGGTTTTCACTTGCATCTATGTAAGACATCCTGTGCTTAGCACGTATATATCTGTCCTTAGCTGTGCTTATCTCATGTCCATATGCCAAAGGTGGAATTTGGACCTAGGTGACCCCATGTTTCTGATTCCACCAGGACAGTTGGGTATGTTAAAATCAGGCACACTTTGGAAACTTTTCAGCCTTTGGAGCTTGTGCAGTGAGAGTCTCCTTCCCCCTGAACACTACGAACAGATATGTAAACATGTTTGTAGAGAGACCACTGGAGACCACTTCCACCTTCACGTGAGTTCATAAATCAAATCCAAATATGTAGTACATCTGAGCCCTTTAGGAATCTAGTTGAAAAGCATCAATTTGTATCTGCTAAGCAGCTGCATAAAAGGGAGTGAAAAATGTTCCTGGACAGTCCTTGGACTTTGAAGAAACCATATCTTCATCACATTGACACACCATAAAATGTGTCATCACCCTGATTCTTGAAGCTTCCCCATCAAAGGGACCCTTTTAATTCACCAAAAGGATTAACATAAAAAACATGTGAAGTACCTCAGGCTCTACTGATTAATAAAGCTTTTTGCAGGTGAATCTTACATTTGTTTATCAGAAAATTTACAGTTGGATCACAGAAAGTTAGAAATTGCAATTTAGCCCTTCAGGAAACAGCACAAAACAGTTTATTATATTGCTTTCCTTCAGCATACCCTGCTTTCTGAGCTTTTCCACAGAGACTTATGGTGCAAGGAAACTGCTGGGTTCCTGAGGAATTTTGCCTTTTGTACTAACAAGTACGTCAAAGATCAATGTTGCAAAGAAAGCTGACAGGAGCTCCCTTAAGGAAAGTTTTAACATGGAAATTGCACTAGAAAGCCCGAAAGGTGGGATAAAGGTGGCAGATGGACACCTTAAACTGGTAAGGGAGAAAAACCTATGAAAGAAACATGCCCGGTGAACATGCTACCTGAATCTGCTTCATACTTTCATGAAGACAGAAATTCAGTATTTCTTCTTAACTAGCTCTGCAGCAGGCTGTTTCCAAGGATTCAAGCCCTGCTGATGTGATTCCTTTAAAGCTTACTTGGAAGAGCCCCAGATTTACCTGCATTCTTTCCCGAGGGTCCCAATTAGCCACGTGTCTCAAATAGTGGCACAAAGTGTGCTACCACAACGCTTGAGGAAAAACTGAAATATTCCAGGAAACAATTTGTTACACTACTGAACCCATACTGTTATCCAGTCTTAGAGTGCATTTAAGGATACTGCAGCTATATAATAAGCGTTATGGCCATGCGGTAGATGGCTACCATAACACTCAGAAAACAAAATCCTTTATGGAAAGAGGAAAAAAAAATTAGGAAGACTGTTTGAAAGCAAAAACTATTCAACTACTCACTGTTGAATGTTAAATTATCAAATTACATGACCAGCAACCAACCCAAATGTGAGCTTTTATCTTTTACTTGTGCAAAGAACAAGACTCTGAAATGGGTTTAAAATCAGATTCTAATGCCCATTCTCCCATTCAATAGGTCCTTATTGCAGCAAGAGTTCTACTGAAGTTGAAAGTTAGTCTGATGCATGTACTTATTTCATCAGTCAAAACTGGCATTTTTATTTAATTTTTAATTTAATCTTACTCTGGCTCCACAGTAACAATTTATTGCATTCAGCTCTATCTCACTAAAAATTTGACCAAGAAAAAGGTGGAAAAATCATCTGGAGAAAACAAATAGTTTCACTGTAGCAAAGTATTTCAATTTCTCAGTAGGGAAAAAAAAGATTTAACTACACTTGTCTTCTGAAGTAAAAAATACATCAAAAATAATTAAAACATTTTGGATTTGGATAACATTTATTTAGATCTGAATTTATTTTATTTTATTTTTTTATTTTAAATATTTTATCTGGCTGGTAGTGATTTACTGTTGATTTTTCTTCTTGAGAAGTGCTTGTCTGAAAACCTACCACTACACATCTAGTTGCAGCATCTGAGCATTTTGTCATGACCTTCTGATCTTAGGCCTGCCAAAGAATTATATCTGAAGTCAGAAAAGAAATCATGTGCTGAAAGTTGAATGCCCTATTCCATTTCATTCCCTTCCATTCCATTTCATTCCATTCTGTTCTGTTCTGTTCCCAGTCATGTTATAAAAGAGGACCTGGAGCATGATGCAAGCACCCAAGACATGGTAGAAAAACCTCCTGCACTGTACCTAAGCTTCTCCTCTTCCAAATACTTATATAAAATGATTAATAGGATGGAAGTAGCTGCGATAAAACAGTTATGCATTCTCTGTAAGATAGCATGCCAAGGAGAGACTAGAAAAGCTAGGACTCTTTTTGGTATACAAGAAGGCTGACAGCAGATATGGGTGAAGTTATATACCAAATGCCAAAACTGTGATATTCCAAATCTAGCAATACTGGACCAGGAAGGACTCACTGCAACTAGTTAGAGATCAATTTAGAACAAACAGGAGAAAATACTTTTTTAGCCATAAATAGTGAGGTCTTGGAACCATTTACGACAAGATGTCATGGATACAGATAGTACCAGCAGGTTAGGGGCTAGGCAAATTTATGGATAAATTCATTAATAGATACTGAAGGGAACAGACAGAGATGTCATCTTTGAAATTTCTAATCCAAAAACCGTGAACACTGAGGGATTACATGCAGAGTAGACCATGGATACTGGCCAGGCTTCTATGTTTTCTTACCCAGCATCTCCCCACGCCAACATCAGGACAGAATACTGACTACACAGGCTACCACAACCCAGCAGGGCATCTCCTGTGCTCTTATCCCATAGACTATCCCCTGGCTTCAGTTATCACTCCCACTAAAAAAGTGAGGTCTTACTACTTTGCTGGAGGGAAAAAAAATCTTTGTGGACCTTGAAACTGGTGATAAATGTAACTTTCAACTTCAGCTAGCAGGAAACCAAAATGTTTCTACTTTAATGAATAAATTTCATTAGTTGTCTCATGTACTTAAACAGCACGAAGTGTCACCAGCCCCACTCAATGCAGAACAGAGCCTTGATAAACCTGTAATTTCTCCCTTCCACATACCTACTACAGGGGAAGGAAGGAAAAGGAGCATCAAGGAAGATGAACACGTGACAAAGGCACAGAAAAACAGAGGGCATATCAGATACTTCCTTCTGCTGTTCCCTAATAAAATCTCTGCCATGCCCCGAAAGGTCTATTTCTAACATTACACACTGATTATAAAAGTGAACATTGCCATCAGCACAGGGCAGTGAAACGGTAAACATGGAGACTCAAAAGTCCTTTGCAATTTTGTACATAGCCATTAGGAAGGGTTACATCTCAAATAATCTAGCTTTCACCTGCATATGTGCTTTAATTCTGCCCTCTGAAATGTAAATTGAATTGAATTACAATTTAAATGTTTTTAGAATTTATTCAAACTCTCTAAAATCCTTACAGAAAATGTTGCAATTCAGAAGAGTTGTCATATATAAGATTTTTTTTAATTAAGATGGAAATAAAACAAAACTTCTCTTGTCATTTTTTAAAAGTGTTTATCTTACTAATGCATTCTGTCTACTAAAAAAAAAGTAGTTGTCTTTGTTACAACAATGACTTTTAAGGCTGTTAGAAGTATGGGAGGCAACATTTCCTAGAAGCCATCATTAGTTAAGGAAACCTGTGGAAACACTACGTGTCGGCTGGACTGTGGTATGAAGACCTACTTTGTAGAAACCCTCCTTATTTACTGCACAACTATTATATAAAGTAGTCTAGAACACACAGGCTAAAATGATCTCATTCAAAGACAATGCAGTTTTCTACAGTTGAATGTATCACTAGAAATAGAACCAGGAATCTAAAGATTTCAGATTTCATAGCATATTTAGAAAACAGTGAATGTGTCTTGGACACAGGTACCCTGAAAAGTATTTATGAGGTGAAGTGGGTGAACAACTCAACATGAGTTAGTGTGACGCTGCAGCAACACAGTCTAATTTGAACTTCTAATATGGGGAACGTGGAAAAAGAGAAGCAAAGGGTACAAAGCATTCCACTAAGACAAATACTGGAATCATGCATACAGTGAGGTATCAATGCTCGTAAAGAAAAGATACTGGAAGACAAGAGAAGATGCAGTAAAGAGTCCCAAAATTATCCAAGACAGGGGAAAAAAAGCCTCACAAAGGCAGAATCTAGGCTCAGAGAGTTGTGTACAATACACAACTACTGTACAACTGTTTATGTATAACTAGTGTGTGCAAGTTTGGACCACTGAAAACACCACTTACATTTGGTTCTTCTCAGTTTAATAACAGTTTTCAGCAAATAAGTGGAGTTTTCATTTCACAGAGGATTTTAAAATTTTAAAATTCAATTTTGTTGTGGTTGAAAAAGTAAACATAGTGACTGAAGGAAAGGAGTCTTGGGAGGGTGGGCTAAACAACACTGGGGTATGGAAGCCAACACTTGCAATGCTCAAGAACCCCTATATTCATCTTCAGTGTATTTAGATAGGCAACCTTCCATTAAATCAGACAAATTTGAGCAAATTAAACTACTAGCATGAAATATTGCAATTTTGAAAAATGCGTGTTTTACCACAGAAAATCTTTCTTCTGTAAATTTTCCAACTAGCCACAGTGGAAAACAGTCTTACACCAATAAATGCATCAATGTGTTTCTTGTTTCTTGGGCAGACAATCTGAATGGAAGTCATCAGACCAAGAAATAAGCAAGAAAATAGTTCTCTTCGACTATCAGGCAGGAGCACATACAAGGAAAACAAAAATATCCGCAGGAGAAGAAGCTGCCTGAGGGTAAGCCTCAGCTAAGAAGGGTAGCAAAGCCCTGGAGACAAAAAACTGGGACAAATCCAAGAAAAGCAACAACAGAGGTTTGGGTTGCATTGTTTTCTTTTTAAATCTGAGCTTCTGAAGCTGAAAAAGTAGATTTATAAGCAAAGGAAACCAAAAGAGTTATGTAGAGCTAGATTTCACCTTTCACAGCTGCTACATCAACGCCCCAGCTCAGGGTAATGCTCGCTGTAATGAGGCTATGCACCTGCGGAACATCTTTCACAAATGGAATTTCAGTATCCATAAAGCTAGACAAAGAAACCTGCTTGTAACAAACACACGAAGAATCCCCCACAGGGAGTTTAAAAAACAACAACACAAGCTCTGGAAAATTAGCCACGGCCATTTATTTTGTAAGGGAATTTGCTCAAATGAATATATAAAGGGGACTGAATGGGAAAGAACTGCTACAGCTATCGGTGCTCCTCATTCTTCTCCATACCAAATGTGAAAGCAAGAAGCCATGCTATCAGTGACAATCTACTGTGTAAGGAGACAAAGAAAAATTAAATTGTGAAGCTGATCTTCCACTAATACTGTTTGCCACAAGCTCTTTTTAGCTTTCATGATCTCAGGCACGCTTACAAGCTCTAACTGCAACACGCTGTGCTCGCAGGACAGAGATTCAGCAGGTGTCTCTCTAAGCCAGCGTACTAGACACCATTTCAGCACTATACACAGTTCAGGTCACAAAAATCAAAATGATGACTCATGGCTATCTATGAGGATATGGGAAGTGGGAGGGATGACCCCCTCTTTATCTGTCAAGAAGAATACAAGATCTGCAGAAGGCAAATCAAATAAACCGTGGAAAGAAAAAACACGGAAACAGGCGATATTTGTAAGAACTTTCATTGCAAGCCCTCTGATTTATTTTTCCAGACTTTTATGATACCTTGCAAGGTATGTGAGTTATGTGAATCTACCCTCTGAGGCATAATGTTGCATCTATACAGCCTGGATTTTGGTTGATAAAACAAAACTCAAGGCAAGACAAGTAAAAAGAAATTCAAACATCTGACGTGGACAAGTTGACAAATGTTTGACTTCACAAGTGTCACATCTTGCTAGCTGTCATTCCAAAACACATTTGCTTCAGCAACCACAACTGACTTTCAAAATAAGCTACATTTACATCTGGAGTGTTAAGCAAAGTTCATACAGGCTAGCGGACTCAGTATTACAATCTAAAAAAGC
The DNA here is from genome assembly GCF_030936135.1 of Gavia stellata. Classification (NCBI taxonomy): domain Eukaryota; kingdom Metazoa; phylum Chordata; class Aves; order Gaviiformes; family Gaviidae; genus Gavia; species Gavia stellata. The sequence goes on along the minus strand of NC_082597.1, from coordinate 11,353,193 downwards.
ATATATAAAGCCTTTTTGGCTAGTGTGCAAATTTCCAGTGAAGATAGTTTTAAAAGAAGTGCAGTATCAGTCTTGAACTCACCTGCAAAGTTCCTGCCATATCTGAAGTAGCTATTTCTGCTACTTGGACCAGCTCTAGTCATGGAAATCTAAATCTAATGCTGCAAAAAGGAGATGACAATGTCTATTCTGAATACTTGCAGGAGGCATCCAGAAATAAAATTTAGCAATTTTCCACATCGGTGAGTTACTCAGTATGTAAAGAATTGATGGAGATATAAAAAGTAAACATATAAATAGACCTAGAGTCCTTACTCTGTAAAATTCTACCAAGTACATAGTGGAAAAGACTTAAAGAACCAAGACTTATTGTCATGTAAAAACATATGGTATGCATGATCCTTATACAGAGAAAAGTTGATTTTATTTGTATTTTTCCAAAACATAGGTATTTTTCTGGTAGGATATTGGCACAATTAAAGCCATTTGGTTTGTGATGCTGGTACACACTTTGTGTAATCTTTTCACTATATATTTTTTCCTATAGCCAAAAAGTCACCTCCAGCTTGAAATGAAAAGTTAAAAGAATGAAATATTTTGAAATATTAAAGAGAAGAAACTACCTCAGCCTAACAAGGGGAAAATGAACATGTTAGAGTGAAAAATAACATAAAATCTGTGTACATGGCACTAAAACACGCATAGACAAAACTTCGTTCATCTGTTTGACCAGTAATTTACTCTAGTTAATTTTCTCTTTTCCATCTGTGTAGACTTCCTCCTCTTAGAAGTCAGACCTGAAATTATTTTGGTAAACAACACAGCACACAAAGTCCATTGCCATCTTCCTTATGATGGTCAGCTTCTCATATAACAACTAAGGAAAAAATACTAACAAAAGTGCTGCTTGCTGGAAGACTGACCACAATTCAAGCTATTTGCCTTCCCTGAACGTCAGGTGCCTACTTCAACTCAAGACTTAGTTCATCAGTGTCTTCTAATGACAAAATCCCAGTGTTTACTGTGTCATCGTTTGCAAAATAATGAGGGAAGTCAGAATCACAGATTGCCCTCAACTTTAGGAGGATCCAAATCATACCTCTGGAGAATGACCTAATTTTCAGGCAAGGATTCTGGCCCTCACAGCCTGAGAATAAGAATAAATGGATTTAACATATTTCAAGCGATGACAGTGAAGGTGGAGGGCAACTGTTATCATCAAAACATGATTTTTGCACAGATTATACTACGGATTGGAGGACTTTAGCCTTGTGATCAGAGGACTTAAATGGGAAGGAAAAGAACTGAGTTGCAGATCCTCCTCCCTGGTCAGATGTTTTGTCTATTTACCTTTTAGACTAGAAGATAACTGGAAAAATACATATTTCCCATATGCGCACTGGAATATAGTTCAGATACAATTTCAACACAGTCGTGCAAGTGTGTCCAGATCCAGATATGTATCCATATGTATACACAGATATTTTCAGCTCAGAGACCTGGCCCAAGTCCTCACAGAATGATTAGCTCTAAGCTTTAGATTACCATGCAGAAGTAGTGGACTATTAGGTGTGACTACTAAGGTGTCTTTGGAATTTCTAGTGGAGCTCAGGAGGCTGGTGGCTGAGTTGCACCAGAGCCCAAAAGCAAGAGATGCTGCCCAGTCCAAGTTCTGCTAAATCAGTGGACAACGCAATTTTATCTATAGAGTATTTTTAAAGAGTGGAAAAATATCTTGTTAGTATAGGCAATTTAAGATTAGCAGACCAGAAGGTAGGTGTCCCAGAGTGTTTTCAAGGCTGTTAGGTTGGTTTTAGACACCCAAACGAAACTCAAGCTAGAGTTTTGGATCCCTTCCAAAAATCAATAGTATCAAGCACACCTCCAAGATTTATTTTAGCTTTATAGGTCTTTCAGGCTACAGAAAAATTCTCAACCCTATATAAAGTGCACATCATCTCTGCCCAGGAATCTCAAAATACATTATAACACATGTTTATTTAAGCTTCCCAGTTGTATTGTGAGACACTGAAGCCTTATTTCAGGCGGGCAGGGAAACACTAGGAGATCCGGACACACTTGCACAGCTGTGTTGAAATTGCATCTAAACTAGCAGATAAACATTCAGAGCTCCTCATTCACAGACACAGTTGTGCACCCTGGACATTTCCCAACAGCACATAGAGAGAACCTGTCTCCTAGCACACAATCTGTGCCTCAGTTTCCATGGAAACCCGGTTTCCTCAGTTTTCAGAAGAAACCAAGGCATAAAGGCTAGAATGAAGACATGATGTCTCTGGTTGAGACGTCTGAAGAAATCTAGACATTAAGGTGCAAATCTGCATGTAACTCATCTTTGCCTACATGCAGCCCAAGAAGCCAAGGGTATTGACTATTACCTTCATTTGAATGACCTTAATGTAAGACTTTAATAGCTAAAAGCAAAAACAAATGACCCCAAAGCAAAACAAAGAAATATTAAGCAGGAATTTGACAGTGAAAATATGAATGTCTCTCATTCTCCACTGAAATGTATTTTAGTGGACCTTGAGTGTTTGCTTTACACAAATGGTTATGCTGTTGCCTTAGAATATGGGCAGCAATGAAGAAAAGTTTATTAATAAATGCACTGTGACTGTACACCACAGTGTTGACAACAAGGTACTGATACTGAGGCTTTCCAGAAAGAGATACTTCACTGTGGAAAAGAAGATTTGTAGGGGAATACGCATACATCTTAATTTTGGTTAGGAGGAAAAGTAGGATTCATCTCAAAGTATTACACAAACGCTTAGCCAAGTTAAATAATTTGGGAATGCAGAAAGGGATCTTCTCTAAGCAAGAAATAGGACGTTTTGATCCTGTTTCCAAAATTTTATGCAGGCTGTGCCTGCAAAGACTGTTAGTAGGTGTTCTTTATTCATCATTTTCTCTCTTAACTTTAATTTTCTGTTACCTAAGAGATCCAAACTTGCTCACTCCCTTCATTTCAAATATACCAGCAAAAATGACCAAGAAGGTAAAACTGCAGATTTTCCTGCCACAAAAGATTAAGGATGCTCCCTGATATCTAAGGAGTAATGGGCTGCTCAGATGGGCAGAGGAAGGCCAAGGGCTGCACAGCTAATGACTTCACACTGCACAAGAGTGAAGCTGCACCTCAGATTTAGCACTGGATCAAATATTACTTTAAGATAAGTCATACTTCATTTCCCTCACAACACAATGCATGAACAGAAAACAAAACCCCAGAACAGCCTTTTGCAAAGCACTGAGTTTTTAAAATACACCTTTCTAAAAAACACAATTTACAATTTTAAATTTTAAAGTGTGACAACAAAAATTAGGTTCTTTGCAAATCTTAAGCTTACTACAGTATTTTACATGAGTAATAAAAAATATGAGTTCATCTCATATGTTAATGAATTTAAAAGAGTTTATTTTTATATAGTCAGTGAGAAAATATTTGTAACTCCTCAAACCATATTTTATAAATATATTACAATGTCAGGTACTCTATTTGGTTTTTCTAATGATACTCATCAAATAAATATTAGTATCTTCCAAATACAAGTATCATTGCTTTCTTGTATATAGAAAAAAATTTGTTTAAATTATTTAGTTTCCATCTGAACTGGAAGATTATCATCTGTTAGCATGATCTACATAGCTCCAGAAAGCTATTGCACTGATGAAAACAGGGTAGGAACTTTAAAACAGAGGATAACTCTAGTGAAAATGAACAGTTTAGGTGCCAGACTGCCTAATGGGCTAGGCATACTATTTTTTGATATCTTTGGAAAGGTTGTGTGCCTGAAAAATGTCCAAGAACCTTTGTGAGTTTTGCCCATAGTTACTGCAGGATGCATTTTCAATGAAACCTCCACCCGTCTTCTATAACACACCTGGAAATGCAGGTTGCAATGGTAGCAAAGCTAGTCTGTACCCCACCTTTTAGCAAGATACACAGAGGCAGAATATTAATTTGCCCATAATACCACAGAATCACAGAATCATAGAATATCTCAAGTTTGAAGGGACCCATAAGGATCATCGAGTCCAACTCCCTGCTCCTCACAGGACCACATGTATACAATATGCATACCATATGCATACGGAAATTCCACAATATTGAAATAGTGTGTGTTCAGTAGGGTTAGGCCGGGCAAATATGCAATAGTAAACAACAGTAATCCAAAAAAGAAATGTTCACTATTTGAACAATAGGCTCTACTGCAAGACAGTCCTTGACATCCTTGATCATAAGGCGGTTGGTTGCCTGTCTCCCTCCTTACTACTCATATGACTCTTCCTCCACTACACTTTGCTAGAAAACTCTCCCTTTTCTTTTCATCCTAACTTCTTCTATGGCTAACATTTTCTAGTAATGGCTATTTAGGAAAGCCTTCTGAGTTCAGATCAGGACTTTCCCCTTTCTCCTTCCCCAGCTAGGTACCTATTTCAACCACCATTTTTAAGCTTCTCTGAAGCATAAATTCATACACATGAAAAAATAAAAATAGACTTTTTTCCTTACGGTGGGACAAGTCATATTTGTCCAGATTTTCATTATAATCCTTTCTCATATAAACCAGAAATGAAATCACAAAACTTCTCCATGTTACTCAAGCCTTTTTTGTGAAATGCACAGAACCACTACGTAATTTTATCTTTAAGTTATAGCTAGAGAGTTTTCTAGAACAAAGTTGCATGAAAACACAAATAATTTGGAATGCAAGAGTTATTTCTCATTTAAAGGTGCTCTTGCAGCTCAAGGGAAGCCAACTTATTATTAGAAAAGTCATCACTAATATTTGCTTATTAAAACCTTGCCCAAAGATTGATTGTGTAGCATGCCTAGAGAAAATCATGACATCCCAGGGGTATGCTAGTCTCTGAACAATGACACTGTTGATGTCATTCACTGGCACCTTCCTTGTGGCATCACTGGAGGATGTATTGCGTCATACTCTTTTCAGGATTCAGGTCTTAATTAACACTTTGAGTCATATTAGCCCCAACGGTAAAACCCTCTGTGCAGTCATTAGTAACAGTTCCATTCACTCCTGATTTCAGAGAACTCCACTCCTGATTTCAGAGAAAATGTGACCCAGCAGATTTAAGAAGACTGAAATTTCAGATAAATAATTCAGCTTCACTACATAAAGTTTACAAAATGCCCGCATAAAGATAGTCCTTGAAAAAACAGTAGAGAGAAATACATATAGAAGGTGAAGAAATTATCTTAGTAGAAAGTAATAGTTTAGATGCAGGAGATAAGAAGTGAGTGTCTCCTGTGTATAAAAATAATCTAGAGGAAGGTTTAAAATCAGAAGTCACTGAAAGCTCTGATATAAATCCGGGATAACTACATATAGAAAAGCCAGTATAAATATCTGAGCCATTAGGAGCTCTTAAGGTCAGGTGATAGCACAAGAGAAACCAACATGAAGTGATCCAAAATTAATAACCATGTAGAATATGAGTCAGCAAAGAGATCCGACTAGGACTGAGATTAATAAAAGGGTATTTTTCCCCTTGAGTAATGCTTTTCAGGCCTTTTCCTCTTTTCTTTTTTTTAGTCAGACTAAGCCCCTGGGTATATGAATATACATCAGAAATACTTTTTTTACAGAAACAACAACAGAATTCCCCAGAAGAGCTAACCTTGATAATGGTTGAGAAAAATGTCTAAATCAGAAATGAGAAGCTAAATCAAACAATGAAAATAATATTAAAAAGTTTAATCAACTTAATAGTAATAAAAATAATACTAAAAAGCTTAAGTCAGTTTTACTAATTTGAGAGGTTATACTCATTTTTGAATGCATTGGCTTTGGCTGTGTCTGGCATTTGATAGAAAAGGAAAAGCAAGTTTTCTCAGGAACCATCTATGACCAGCCACCTCTAAAAAGCTGTTCTGAAGAAAGTGGGTTTGATAAATTTTTGTTTTTAAAATGTATGTAGATTTAAAAAAAAAAAATATATATATATATATCAAATTAGGACATAAAAAGTACACAAAGTTCACAGAAATTTTCGGCAAGGCAAACATCTGAAACCCGACAACGTCTGTAAGACAGCTCTGTCCTTGAACTGGAGTAAAGGAATGTTTCAATAGGTCATTTCAATCACTTTGCTGCAAAAATGAACTAATGTATGTGTTGTAATCATGTAATTAATGTTTGTAAATTCTGGTGATTCACAGGCAATAAAAACAAAAAAGTAATTAAAAAAAATTTAGGGATGTTCCAATACCGAAGAGAAGCATCATTGATAAGTATTTAAAGGATGGCAAATCAAATACAGTTGTGTGAAGTGGGGGGGGGCTACGTTATTGCCACCTGTTTGGGGAGGAATGTCACTCCACATGAAGTGGCAAGATTGATAAAGATGTCATGTAGAAGTCTTGCTGACACACATCCTGAAATGATGATATGCAGCTAAAAATAATAATTCTTGTTCATTTACTGCAGCTCTGGCAGCAATTACAACCCCAAGCATTAAAGACATCATGAGCTGCATCCTCCAAAACAATAAAATTGGTTTTAAAGTCATAAATCTTTAGCCACTAATACATCTGGAGGACTTTTCATTTGCCGTCAAGTTGTATTGACTTGATCATTTAAAATTATATGAGAAGTTCTGAAGAACTTTTTCTATAAAAAAAAGAGCAAGTGGACTGAAGGAACATCTTTCCCCTAATTTAATCTTCTTTTACGTCAGGGAACTGAATTGTATTAACCTTTTCAAAAGTGACCATGGACTTGCCTAAAATGAGGTAGGTACCCTTCTTCTTCCACATTCACAGAAAAACTGTTCTGGAATCTTTTCTAAAGTAAGCATGAGATACTTATTTAATTTTCTTAAAGTTTTAAGACCAAACCACCACAGACACACACAACCCCCTACATTAATCTCGAGTCTCAAGAAAATATAACTTAAAAACATCAGACTTACATGAGTTGATGGGAAAATGGTGGAAGAACTGGTGTGTTCACAAAGGTCTGCAAATGACTTATAATATTTCGCAATAATAATACAAAGTCCACAGAGTGCTACATAAACACATGTCCACCAAGTTAAAACAGGAAAACAAACCAAAAAATCCTATCATCTATTTTACAGTCATTTGACTGAAGGAGAGAATCTTTGGCCCAGATAACACTGATGTACATTGCATGTTAGGGAAGCTATAGGAACCGGAGGAGTGAACTCCTGCTAAGAACAAAAGGCAGGAAAATGGGTACCTCCTGTGGTACCTAGGCACAGACAACGGACTAAGCAAAATCTCCTTGCCTGCAAGAAGGCTAGTCCTCAGGATAGTGTGCAGCAGCAGTTTCACTCTCGGACTGATTCTTAGCTGCATGAAACTGTACTGATAAAAGGACTGCTTGGGTGGGACTCATCTCCCCCATCTTTACACATCTACAGTATAGACATTTCCATTGAGGCTCCTCTGACAGAGAAAACGGGAAGTTCTTCTGGGCTATAGTTCATCCCATTTTAAAGTCTTATTCAGAACATGCCAGGTCAACTCTGACTGAGAAATGCCTGTTTTATTCCACTTGAACAAAAAAGGAACTTAGGACGACCAGCTGAATAGATGTCTACAGTCAGGTGAATTAATCCCTCTTTCTTCTCTCTTTCACTTTAAATGACAGGTCCAAACTCATCTGCAAGTCTATGTGGATATGTAAATGCTCAGGGAATCCCAGTCTGCTATGCCATCCTTTAAACCTACTTCTAATAGCTCTACTCTGTAAAAAGCGTGTTTATGAATTCATCCAGATCCCCCTGCGCATGTTTGGTCAGTATCTTCTGAAAAGCACTCTGAACTCTTATATAAAAGAGTGATGTGAGTAGGAATCATACAAAGTAATTACCCAGGTTTGGTGTCTTACGGGGTAGAAGAGAAAGGGACTGATGGCAAAAGGACTTTAAAGAAGTATCTACTTCTTATTTAAACCATAAAGAATTGTGAGGTTACAATGTAGCATGATCGTCACACTAATAGTTCAGGAATAACTTTGCTGATATGAAACATGATTGAAATACAGATTAAATTAAGATGTCAGAAATAGAATAGGTATGGAAATTAATCTGATTCACACATGGCTACATTTCTTGAAGGAGAAGAATTAGTTGCTACCATCAAGAAAGACTGAGTAACTAAAAATGATGAAGAGACCAAATATCAACAGATGTAGTTAGCAATAATACCAAAATGAACATCATGACTTCAAAGATACCATTACTTTTAAATCACATTTAAAAAAAGCTCTTATTCTTGTTTCCCCAAGAGGACTACTGACTGTAGAGTACAGTGATCTTCAAGTCATAAACATTCATGTGCGTCACTTAGAGGAATATTTTCCAATCTATTTATAAGTTGATTTGTTACTTGGCCATGTTCCTAATCTGTCCGTCAATATTATAAGCATCTGCCCCATGCCAACAAATAATGAGTTCATTTTCTACCATGAAGTCACGAGCCATTTTTCTACATGTCATGTCCTGTACACATCAGGCTGACAGTGCCCGTAAGTGTATAGGCAGCAAAAATAACAATAAAAGCATGTTTCAATAATAAATAAAGGGGTTTTTAAATGCTAAATAGATAACCTAACCCATTAGTACTCACCACCAAGGCTTTAGACCTGTTACTCAAAAGTTTTTCAATGTCTCTCGCTGCAATTTCCACTAGCTGACGAGGGTTGTTGGCTTCTACAGTATACAAATTTCTGTTTTTCAAGTAAATCTGCAAGAGGAAAAAATGGAAATAAATCAAAATGGCAACAGACATTTAAAATAACCAAAGTGACTTGACAGAACAGGCATCAAGATGTCCTCTGTTCTTACTGGAGAGCTTCAGAAAGACTATTGCTAGGAAAATCCAAACGTGCCTTGTGAAAGCAATACTTCACCTTTTTGTCTGAGAGGTAGATGGTGTCACTAAAAATCATTCAATAAATCTTCAAAACTGACCGTTTCTAGTGATGGACTGTTCAACTGCTAAATGCTCAAGGAATCTGATTCCCATAGAGTGCTGAGAGAAAAGTAAAATGGAGATCTTTTAAAATGACTGAAGTTGAAATCAAATAGTTATTGCTGAATTTAATTCTTCCTTGAATGCTGACCAACAAACATACTGTTTGCAGTAAATCACTTAAGTTACGCTAATGTAATCAGTTTAGTCCCTTATCTACTTATTCATATTATAGTGTTAGTATTCATGAGGAAAGAAGAGGAAGAGGAAGAAAACAAATAAGAAAAGATGAAAAAATGGAAAAGAAAAGAAAAAGAGGAAATGGGGAAAAAAATGAAAGGGGAAAAAAGATGGGGAAGAGGGGAAAGGAACCATAATGATGTTTCTCCTCTATCATGACTAAAGGTTATCTCTGGTGAGGAGCCATTAACTGAACACGTATATAAAGGAAATAATTTGATTTGTTAAACAAAGCCACTACAATTAAATGCATGCAACCACAAGAAGTAAAGAAAAGTAGCAAGAAATCCATTTGCTTCTCTCTGTCCTACTAGAACTGGATAAAGAAAAATTGCATTATTTGAGGGGAAAAAAAAAGGAAAAAAATAGTGGATACCTTATGGCTAGATGGGCAAATGGGGAAAACTAATTTATGCAACCAACAGATGGCCTGAGTTTACTCAAGTACTCTGCCTCTCCGCAACACTGCCTGGTGGGGGCTGTGCTGTCTCCCGGGGAGTAATTCCAGGCACAGGCAGGAACGGGTCCAGCGCTAATGCACTGGCTGCCATCCAGCACAAGCACCGAGAAACTGCAGACCAGACTGAGTCTACCAGCCCCGCCAGGTTTCTCAGGTTAAAGCTATGGACACCTTAAAGAAACTCACCAAAATATGTCTCTGATGCTTGTAGCTGATGGGTATTTATCACAAATAAATTTCTGACAACTACAGTTATAGCTGCAAATTTTTATTGGGCATGTCTCATAAGCTGTCAAAGGTTTTCACCACTTTTGAATTTCACAACACTTATGCTGGGTTTTGTTTTTTTTCCTTCAGAAGCACAGTCTTTCCTTTCCAACAGTAACTAAGTAATTGGAATATGCTTTAATTCTTCATATAGTAGCAATTATTTTAAAAAATCAGTGCATCATGAGCAGAAAACCACTACAAAAGAAGACAGTTTCTAAAGAACTCAGATTATAGTTTGGATATTTTTGAGGTGCTTGATTTTCAAAATTGCCACACAGAAAGTCTATCTCAGGTATAACCCAAAATCTCTTTCTTTTTTTTTTTTTTTGAGGAAGGATCTTAATAGTAGAAATGATCTATAGGCCAATTAAAAATCAAAAAAATCAGAAATAAAGAAATTTTATCCTACAACTGATCGATACAGATTTTCTTACATTTGTCCGTGAAACACAGAAAATTCACACAGTCAGCAGTGGGATTTGGAGTTAAATTGACAGTAGTGACAAGAAGAGCCTTACAGTCCTACAGGAATGGCAAGAGTAGAAATTGGTTTTATAGATCCAGATGGTTTGAATCAAGAATGGACATTTCAGAGGAGCATCTAAATTGGAGTAACCATCAAATCTGGCAAAACTCTCAGGTTTTCCCATCATCAGCAAATATTCACCCTGATCACATAAGGAACAGACACTGGAATATGGGTGTTACCAGGTGTTCACGACTTATTGTTTGAAGAGAAATGTAGTGCCAAATTCTTTAAACTTCATTCGTGACTGTGTGAAGTACACCTGAATCAAAAGTTACTAAATTTATAGAAGAATGGTCACAAGATTTTGCAAATAGCCTAGAAAAAAGTAGAATTACTTTCATGGAACTTTTTTAACAATCGTTTTAAAGCATTCATTTATTTTACTTGTGAAAATGTTTCCTTTGCTTTGTTCAATTTTTTCCTGGTTTCTCTTTTTTTCAGATTTGTACGTGCAATTGCTTTTCATTTGCTACTCAACAGTGAAAGGAATAAGAAAATTTAAAGTTAATCCCTTTTTATTTGGGAGTTTCAATTAGGCAAAAACATCTTAAAATTTGGAGAAAGCAGTAGTTCATTGCAAAAATGCCATTTCATTGTAACTGAATTTTTCACTCGATATTATAAACAAACATTAAGACGGCGACAAGCAAAGAAAATACACAGTAGCATCACAGGCAAGTATGTGCTCAAGTAATGCAGGTTTGGAGCAGACGGATGATAGGGATGACTTGGAGACCTCACTGCCCAGCTAGACAAGGGCGAGCGCTGTAGTGCTGATTCTTTGACATCTTTAAGCACTCCGTGAAATATGTTTTCTAACAGGCTGTGATCTAACACCTTCAGCAGAAGTTAAGGTGATGGTGCACTGCATCCACACAACCATGATTTTGCACCCCATCAACCAGAAACACAATACAAATAATTCACTGGAATTAATTTTTCACTATAAAGCGAAGTTACAGTAAACCATACTAGTAAGGGTTTGAGAACCTGGATGGAAAATTTGCACTTTCATCCCTGTATCTAATTCATTCTTATAGCAAACATATGGTCCCATAAACCCAAATTTGAAAGCATGCAAATTTTTCACAGACTCCATTCCTTTAGGGAATTTGTTCCCATACCGCCAAGCTTGAATGGTTTGAAAACTGCAGACTATCAAAGTGTGGTCTAGTAGGTACATTTGTAGGAAAAAAAGGAACATTTTCATTTTTCTTCTCCAGCACCAGCTATAGGAATAGTTCAAAAGCCTGAATCGTTTAACATGGAGATCACCACCAGAAGAGACAGGAGTCCTACTCATACTTCAACTTAAAACATTTATAACAGGAATTGTGAGTTCCACCACTGAGAAAGCCTGACTCCAAGGCTGGCTTTACAAACTGTTATCTGTCAGTGATTAAAAAAATAAAATTCAAACCAACCCCTCCAAAAAAACCCTTTGAGTTTTGCACTAGATCCCACAAAGAGTTGAGTCAGTGATTCTTTCTCCTCCTCTTTGCTTTACCCCATGTCAGGGCTCAGAACACCTATTTCCCCTGCTTCTACCGCTGGTGGAAGAATTAGCCCACAAGCTCCTAAACAAAAGGCATATAGAAATAACTCAGAACGTCATACACTTCTTTATTTTCCTGAAGTGTGAGACCCATCTCAACCACCAAGGATCAGTGTAAAAAATATTCACTAATTATTTAAGAGGCTCATACATAATTTATTTTTGCCTGCTCCCCTTTTCTTTAATTCAGCCGTAGCACTGCAGCAGTTCAGCACACCAGCACACAGGGAAAAGATACATGCTTCAGGATTTGGCAGCTTGTGACAAACTTTTCCTTCTCCAAGCCTCCCACCTAGCAGTCAAACACCATTAGCAAAAGCTCATCTCAGATAGCCATAAAGGGTCTTATCGGCAAAGGTGTGCTCATTCATCTTTCAAAATGCAATCTGGCAGGCTCCATGGCTTGTTAAGAAGAGCTAATTTGAATACCTTTTATTAAATTGCTTTGACCGAGTGAATGCAAGTTTCAGTTGGCTTTTACATCTAAAATTGGTTTTAGTACTTTAATCACAAATGTTTTGCTAAAAGCTCTCCAAATTGTCAGTAAAACCCCACCATTTCTCACAGAAAAAAGCCTCATTGCATGACTAAGTAAAATCTGTAAGGTCACAGCACAAAAAATACTTTAATTTTTCTCTGAAGTCAATAGCCATGCACTTTTCTATTCAGGCAAGAATGTATTAAAACTGCTTCCTAAATGCTGACTATTTATTCTTGTATAATGAACTGCAAGGTTTTAGGGGAGAGAATATGATGGGAGTCACATTAGTATGAAACAACACAAGAAGGACAATAGTTAAATGTGGTTAAGATTAGAAAAACTGCCAGCTCCTCAGCAGAACATGCTCCTCTCCAATCAGTCTTCAAGGACATGTTTATAAATCTCTCACAAAGAGACATTCTCCTTGCTTTCTATAAGACTTGTGAGGGAAAGTCAAACATTTCTGTACAAACTGAACGAGAATGAAAGATGTGCCCTTATTGCATGACTCTTGCTACATTGTGGCGGGCATTTGGGCCCACTGTAACATTGAAATTTTATTTAAATGGCCCTCGTGCTTTATTACACTCAGAAAAACTTCCTGAGAGTAATAAATTATCTGTGCTTTGGTTCTGTGGTCTTGGCACTGTTTACACAGACTACCCATATAACAAGGAATAATAATTCATGTTGAATTATTCTAAACTACAATAGAATTCCTTTGCCTCTTTGTTTGTTAGTTTGTTTGTCTATTTGTTTTGAAACTGTCAGACTCCCAGTTTAAGAAACAATGGAGCCTTCTCTTCAGGCAGCGGTAACCTGGCTGAGGGCCCAAACATAGGACATGAACACGGCAATCTCAGTTCTATCACTGAGTACTTTCACGGACATAGAAGTCATATGATCTTCAGAAGTTCAAACCCAGAATTTCAAAAGTTAACCAAAAACACTCTATCTTTTCCTATCTAGAAATATGCTTTGGAACAGAGAAACAAAATCACTCCACAATTCCAGTAATACCAATCCATACAAGATAAATATATCGATGTTTTTATTGTTTCAGTACTGCTTTCAAAACCACTTAGCTCAGCTAGGCTGATGGGACACCTCTGTCAAGGATCAATGCTTTATAATCAGTCTAGAACAGCTGGAGAGTATCATGATGGTAAAACTACTGCTCAAAGATACTACCGAGATTGGGACCCCAAATCAACCAAAACTTTGTGGTGGGTCTTCCTCCATCTTTTCTGCAAGTGACAACACCAAAATACTAGGAGTGCTTGTGAAATCTGGAGCTAGGTTTTACAAGCTTATATACTAAAGTCATTAACTTATTAAATAAATTAAAAAAACAAACACCTCAGAACAGAGCAAAACTGGTATAAAGCTTTGGAAAATTAATCCCGCCCACACCCTGGTTTTGGAGAAACAGCTGGTTCCCCCTGGTCCTTCCAAAAAGTCTCCTGCTTTCTATCACCATGGAGCTCTAATAGGCCTTAATGACCACGACCTGCCTCACCGGGAACCTCCGCCTGCACCCCTGCCCACGGGCTCCATTTCAGCCCAGTCCTCAGATAGGGGAAAGGTATGCCTGTCTCCAGCCCTACCCCTTCAATGGACCTTGACCCTATGCCATAGTTAGCCCGTCTCCTAAATGGACCCCTCAGACGTACGTTAAATCTTTTCTGCAGTCCTGTCTCTTGGATGGACATTGGACCCACACTATAGCCTTGTCTCCAACCTGGCCCTGGCCCCATCTCCTTTTACTCCTGACTGGAGGCCCTGGGTGAAACCTAGACTTGGTTCATTGTTCGTCATGTCTGAGACTGCTGACAGACCCCATTATCAACATCCAGTTCCCTTAAAACTGTGCAGTCAGAGTTCAAAACTCCCCTCTATCCCCGACTCAGGTTGAAGCTACACAAAGGAAACTACATTATCTTGGCATTAACTGCCCAGAACTAGAAGAATTGGGGAATATTTTTCACAGGTGCTTGCATGACCTGTTCTGATGCCACGTTCAGAGCCAGCACTTCTGCAACAGACACCTCATGCACCAGCAACCCCAGATTATTTATTAGCTGCAGCACAGTATGTCAACAATGCAGAGAAATAGCTTAAGTACAGAGCTGCCCTCAAAGTAAAAAAGCATTCAGAGCCTTGATTGCTGGGAATTAAGTTGCAGAAGTACCCTGGTGTCTGCAGGACACTGGTGGGGTCCAGCCTAGCCAACAGGTTCAAGATAACTTCTGAAGTCCCATCCAAGGAGTACTGCTTTGGGTGCCACTCAACACCAAAGCTGCTTCTGTGCAATGCGTAATTCTCTGCTAAAACCAGTAAGAACTGAAGAATTATGTTTGCTCTTTGCTAACACTTAATTGGGGATTTATGTAGCTTTGAGATTTCTAAACCTAAGGTTGAGCAAGGACTCAAGTCACCTTTAGAGTCACTGAAAGGAACTGGCATTTCCAGAGCTTTATTCATTCTGATACAAGAGTATTTCTATCTGCTCCTTACCTAGACAAAAGAGAGCTGACTTACAATTCTTAACTGAAGTAAAATATAAAAAAACCCAAACAAATAAAACCAAAACAACATATCAGAATATTAAATAAAAATGTAGCTAACAGCATAACTTAAGAGTTTTTCTAATTTATACATCTACTTCAACTTGGTCCAGGTTGTTGCTGAGCTCTGTGCTCGTTCCTTGCCCTCCGTTCTCCCGCTCCCCAACCAAAGCAAAACCATACAGACTGACCCCCCAAAAATTCAGTATTTCATCCTGGGGAGAAAGGAATCATCTAGCTTGAAAACAAAGAAGTACATTTCTTGCTGAAATTTTGGGTAATGTTAAAATTTTTAAACAAATATTTTGACAGAATTATACTGTTTTATCAGAAAAAAACATGTTTTACAGAGTCAGAAACAGTTTCAGTTTTAATAACTTTGTTAGAACACCCACATATTCACTACTTTTATTTTTTGGCTTTATGAGTGCCATGAAGTTACATGTCATGTTCTCATTTATGTGAGAAAAGCAGAGAAGGGGGACCATTTGACAGACATCCAAACATACGAAGAGACCTTGGGAGCAGGAAAAGTCGGAAAACAGAAATAACCACTCTGATCCATTCGAGTGATTACTATTGCTAACTTTTTATTACTATAGATACTTTCCTTTAACTCAATTTTTAGTAGTCACAAACAACTATATAATCTGTGCAGGGGGAGCAGGGGGAGCAAATTCTGTCTTCTTACTGCTGTATACTATTTCCAAAGTTATGCTAATACTTTCTATTTCTAATACATGCCAGAGAAATTTTTTTCTCACAAGACATTTATTTTCTTCAAATCACAAGCAATCCACTGTGGAACACATTGAAAAATGCTCCTTCCCAAGAAGTATTCTGTATGTTCAAAGAAATCACTCTGAGTATTTTAAATATGCCTTACTCTCTGCTGTATATAATGTATAAATAAGATTACAGCTGCTCCCTAGCAACTCACAGATGCCTTCATTCTTAAAATTCATGGCAACCACACAAAGGAAAAAACCACCCCGATAGTTTACTGTATCTGTTGCTTTTCAGAATCACTTGCTTGATCACTGACTTCTGTAAAGATCTCAGGTGACAAGTGACAGGGCAGCTGACATTTTGAAAACCGTAACATATCATAGTAGCGATGTGCACATTAGGAAAAAAATTATCAGAGTTCATTCATGCCTAAGTAACACATTCAGGCTGAATTCTGTAAGACGTTGGGAACACTTATGTCTCAGTTAAGATCAGGGAGAGTATAAGTAGTGCCAGAGTCAATTGACTCACTCAGGTGCCTACTCAAAGGAAAGCAGATAATTAGGGATACTTTGCAGGATGGAATCAACAGACTCTTTTGACTGTTGATAATTAACAAAGTAGTCTAGATGACTTTAAAATTAAGAAGCAATTTTTGTAATTGTCACTTTGTATTCAAACCTTCATAAACATGAGTTCAGCTTTGTACCTCTGCTATTGTACAAACATCAAAAACAGATCTAAAAATCCCCCTTTGATAAGAAAAAATTACTTCAAGGCATTCAATTTTGTTTCATAGTGTTAGAAATGCAGTATTAAATAAGACTACACCATTTATTGGTTTCACAACAGTTTTAGCTCAGGCTTTTAGCTGAGACTGGATGAGAACCCAAAAATCCCAACTCATGATGAGTACAACATGTACAACAAGTGAATCTTTCTTGTAACAGAAGAAGAATAGGAAGAAAGTGTTTCACATTTCTTCTGCATTTCTGGCATATTTTGAGGTGGGTACTTAAGCAATTTTTCAAACTCACTTATTCACAGGAAATTTTGTCCTGCCTCAGCTGCTCTTAATGCGAT
The DNA here is from genome assembly GCF_030936135.1 of Gavia stellata. NCBI lineage: Eukaryota > Metazoa > Chordata > Aves > Gaviiformes > Gaviidae > Gavia > Gavia stellata. Next base: position 11,336,290 of record NC_082597.1, on the reverse strand, counting down.
TTAATACCTACTGACTCTCTCTGCAAAGGTAATTTTAAGTTGCAGGGAACTAGCAGAGTCTTTTTGGTGTTTTACTAACCACAGGACTTAGAAACTGATTAGCTACAATGTTCGGGTTTTTGTTGGTTTTGGTGTGTGAGGTTTTTAAGGAAAATCTTTAATTTGCTCTCAGCTTCCACAAAAACTATCTGAACATAAGCACCAATAGAACAGATTTTATTAGTGCTAAAGACAATGAAAAGTTATAAATGAACCAAGAACAGTGCTTTGCTCAAAGATTATCCAGATCATCAAATAGTAATTAAAACTATGGTAGTATTAGGCCACCCCTTCCCTTGAGCCTGAGCAAGCTTTGTTAATGCAGCCACCTATTCTTAGCAACTTACAGCTGATTTTGCTTGCTGGAAGAAGGAACTCTTCAGAATGCCAGTTTATTGCTAAGGCAGCAAAGGGAGAGTAGCATCTGCAAATAATAAATGAGGCTCCCCGTGTTTTGACAATCTCTTAATTTCCATTTGGATTACAAAGAGAACTTGCAGATGTGTCTTCAAATTGCCCAGCCTGCATTTTTAAAGTTTATTTCATTTTCCTGACATCTCAACATTGGTTAGCAATGTGTAAACTCAACAGAATTTAGTTTGGAGGATTCTATTTTTAATGCCTGAAGCTTTGGTATTTGGTTGTACATACAACATAGCAGTAGCAGTGGTATACCCCAAATGAGACACACCTGTATAAATACTGTATTTACTGTATTATAAAAACACCTGTTACTGTATTTTGGGAATCTCTAACCAGCCTAACACATCTCATTATTATTTTAATTCTGGTAAATGGACTCCGACTTCTCAATGAATATCTGAAATGCCCATGTTTCACTGTACCAACCCCTTCATAATTCCATTCTAAATGTAATCCTGACCTCACTTCCCTCTGCCACACCACATTCAGACAGCAAACTGGTATCTTCGCCTGAGGGATGAGGCAAAAGACATAAATGTAAATAGTGTACAATAGCCAATTTATGCTTAGAAAGAATTCGAGGTTTTTCCAGCTTCATACACAGCCCACTTGACCAATCCTGCTTACTGATAAACTATCTATTTTATTACACATTACTGAAGGTATTGAAAATAATTAAAGAGTTGTTCCCTTGATTTCAGTTTTTTCTCCTTCTGCTCCTTAGAAAAACAATGTAACAAAGTGCACTTTCACAGAAAACTGCAGTTACAGACCTACCAGCACCACTCATAAAAATGCCCTGAACTCAGGGAACTTTCAGCATATATAAAACCAGCAACCCAATGAGGCTACAAGAAGTGCTTCAACAACTTCAAAACACTTGTGGTGTTTTTTTTTAATTTTAATTTCAAAATGACTCTTCAAAATTTAGATTAATTTGGTTTATATGGTTAAAAATTCCTCACTATTTTATTTGATGTTAAAAATGTGGTTTAGTCTGTTGTTCCTTTGAGGACAACAAAAAGAGACAAAAGGAGAAAAGAAGGGATACAATATTTTTCTGACTTTTGAGATCAGCCATAGTAAACCTCACTGGGTGGCAACATTTATTCACTGAATATGAAAGTTTCCTTAATTCCCATATTGGACTCACTTAAGCACTTGTTTTCCTTCCTTAAAGCACTGGAGAGCACACCCAGTGAACAGCTTTACAGTTATGCAAGTTATGCCTACAAGTGTTGTGGTATTAGTTACATTTTCCACTTTCAGGGGTGAAGAAGGATGGAGACTGCACACATTCTCATCAATATATTAATGTTTTATAGGTCATAAATCAGAAGAAGTTTCTTAAAATTCAGATTCAAAATAGTGACAAACTAATCAGAATCTATAGCAATCAGAACATTCAAATGAAATTCAGATTTGCAAAGCCCATAGAAAAGACCTCCAGAGAAATATAAACCAATTGTATTTGGGTTGCTATTCTTAAACTCAAACTATCTTAAAAAAATAAATCAAGTTCTCACATTTCTTCTTTATATTTTTCTCAATCATAAAACTCTCCATTAGTTCAACCTTAACAAGGGTGAACATAGTATATTCTGGGATGTGGCCATATATCCCCTAGGTCCATCTGGTAGTTCACCAGAGAACAGCATGAGGTACAAAACTCTTTGCCTTTGGCTAAAGCATATTCAAAATGAATCCAACCTGATAAATATAGTATAATAAAAAAAAAGGAAAATAAAGCTGGTAAAAATAAATGGAAATTTCAATTCTATAGAACAGCTTGATTTTTTTTAATAAATAATTCCAAATTTCTATAAAGCCTTTGCTAATACATCCCATTAACTTTACGACTTTGAAGAAAGAGCCACATAAGTATCGTGCCAATCATAGAGAAAAATATTAAGAACGAAAACATTTACTGCTGACTTGTCTGTCAAACTGCCTTTTGAAGCAGGAATTTCAGGCCACCTTTGACAGTAGGGAAGACTTATACAGGTACAAATTTTACGTTAAGTTCAAGTAATCCTTTAAAGCCTGCCGTTGCACAGACCTCTATACAGGTAATGAACAGAATAAGGCAAGTTATATATGGCAGCTTCTATAGGTAGTAAGTTAGTGGCATGCCTCTATCTGTAGGGCCTCTAGAACATAACACCATCTTAGCTAAAATCTGTAATGAGTCCAACAGAAAATTACCCCTAGGTTATAATTCCTTCTGGCAGAAGGAAGCTTTCCTGAACATCCCTGCTCCAGGGCAGTTCAAATCAGGGACCAGTCTCTCTCACAAGTCACTCATCTCAGTTAAACTCTAGAGACTGATCCAAGACCTGAAAAGCTAAAAGCATGGACTGGGGATCTGCTGCCAATCTGAGTGCTTCAGCAGACTCACACCATCTGTGCATTAGGCATGTAGACCTCACACTGAGCAATGGATGAAATGTGCTCATGCAGAACCTCAGCTGGGTGTTCAGCAAGAAAGAGCTAATTATTATAAAACAGCATTCTAGAGATAAAATAAATAATAAAATTTCTAACAGTTGCTGGTGGACTCATTCTGTGAATGGAACTCATCGCCACATATCAAATATCCGTATGTAGTGCTCTCTCATTTTGGAGGAAGAAACAGTATTTCTAACTCAGTATGAATACCACTTAAAGGCCAACTCAGTCTATACGGGTTCACTCAACAGCTCCTGGGACTGTAATAACGGCATGCCTTATGAACATCATGCATAGATTGTTTTTGCAGCAATGTATCAAAAAGGAAACAGATTCAGAGACTAGATTTCCTTGGAACTGCCTCTCTCTCTGCTGTTTCATTCAGTTATGGCATTGCTTGAAAAGGTTACACAGTACAAGATGGCATTTTTTTGCCATAGCAGTCATAGTGAAGCTCCAGTGTGTTTGTCACGTCAAAGCTCTTAACACAGACCCACATTTTTAATACAGTGTTTATGTAAAAGAGGATTCTCTTCAATCAGTTTCGAACAGACAAGCTCGTGCATTGCTATAAGGCATGTTCTCTGCTCTGAGATCTTCCTTTCTGGGTACTGCAGGGAACCCTCCCTCCTTTCTCCTGTCCCTAGAGGTATTTTAGGAGCTGGAAACCAGAAGCATACTTCTTGTAGTTTATTAGATTAAAAGAGCTGTCAATTAGCTTAGACATGGGCCTTTACTGGGAAAGGTCTGTGTAAAAATGGAAGTTGAGCGTACTTCCATCAAAATGCAACTAGGTATTTACTTAATTCTGTAGTTCAATAGGCTCTTCACCTATTTTTTCTGCATGCTGAGATAACTATTCGTAAGTAAAGAATGTGACTTTGAACTTTGTATGCTGGTTTTTTGTCGTTACTAAGACAAAATGCCTACTGATAAATGAAGCTAGTGAGATCAGCTACATCCTCAATATTTATTTTGCTACATGGATTTTAAAATTCTATCAAGTTGCTGTCTATTCCTTCTTATTTTTTTCAAAAAGTCTATCTATCTGCTCTGTAGACACCACATATCATTCACACCACAGCAGCTTCATAATGCCTGACAGCACAGAAAGTTCATGAGTAAGACAAAGATACATGAATCTTTTTAAGTTGAAAGGACAATTACACAACTATTTTTTTATTTAAAAACACAATATTTATAACATTAAAGGGCATATACTAAGCTGTGTCTTTGTTGAGAGACATTTAAAGAAGCACACTGGATATCTTGTACCTCCTTAACAAGGATTTTCCTGTGTATCCTGTCTTCCTGCTTTCAAGTCTCAAGTTGTCGTATATACAACATCTTCTTATAAACATTCCCTTTGCCCTTTTAGGGAAAAAAAAATCTGCTAAATCATAGAAAGGACCCAACAATACCCTTTCCAGGCAGGCAACTACTGCAGCAGTAAGATCAAGCTACAAACTCTGTTTCTTGTGTAAAAATGTTTGCTTGTTTTTTTCCAAAGTACTTTTTACCTGCTTGAATTGTAAGTTAAATGTTAGGCATGATTCTTAGCAAAGTAAATCAGTGTAATCCACTGAAGTTGGTGGAGCTCTGCCAGTTTTCAACCAGTTGAGTACTTTGGCATCTTGAATACTGAATTCCTGCCTTGTTGAAGCAATCTTTCCGTTACTGTAATGAGGATATTACATTGGTATTAAATCCAAGTTGGACTTCTCCCAGATCTTGCCTAAACTCCTAAGCGATGTCCAAAATAGCAGTATTTAAAAATGTACCTAAAAACTATTTTTGGATGACCATTTTGAGACCATTCCCAGATAGTATAAATAAGACTTTAAGGACACAAGGAGGAAGTACACTTTAAACACGATTGATCTTACTGATAACAGAACTTACATTTAGATGTTACTAGTATTTGTGTTGATTCGTATCACCGAAGTAGTAATTTATCGCAACTAATTTAGAGGAATAATGATCTAGAGTTAAAGCTCTAAATGGAAAAATGAAAATCTGAGTTCAATCCTTGGCCGGATCAGGATTCTCTCTGTATGGCAAACATCAGTAAGTGACTAAAGGCGCATCTATAAATTAAAGATCATGTTTTCTCTGTGTTCCATACTAAACCTCAGCTCTCGCCTGCCTCTCCATCTCCTACACATCCATTTTGTCTGTTCTTTCTACTCCAGTTATACTGGTTTGCTGGTTAAGTGTAGCCTCAATGTAGAACTCCTAATTTAATGGCATCCAAGCTTTCTTTTGCAATTTTGCTTACTACAGGCATTATATTGCTGTCACTGTTGCTAATAACACAAGAAGTGTGTGAAATGTCCATTGGCATAAACATATTCATATTTTCAGAAACACAGTCATTATTGAAGTAATTCACTAAATCAGTTCCCAAATATTTTCTCTTTTTTAACACTATGTGGAATATTCATGAGTATATTATCGTGTATCCTCACTATACAGATATTTTCAAAAGTTGTGATTAATGAAAGTTGCAATGGTTTACAATGGCTCTATTATATGTGCACAAGCAAGAGAAAGAGTGGTTAGTCACTAGGACAAGATCGTGATTCCAAGTCACTGTAAGAAATCTGTCAATGAACAAAGAGAAGGCAATTATCTTCTGAGGAGATTCCTCTCCTTAAATGTGATTCCATTACATCGAGTACATGTTGAATATAAACACCTTAAATACAAAAAATGCCCTCCCTGGATATCTATGCCCACACTGCAGAATAAATCAAACTTTTACATAGGTACGGATCTCGTCAGGTCTGCCACTTACCTAACAAGTACCTCACTTGAGTTTAATGGTGTTTTAGATTTGAATTTTTTTATTCCTTTGGAAGTACATATTACATTTTAAGTTTTACATTCTCTCTGGTCAAAAGCTCTCCCAGTCTAAAATCAAATGAATCAAGATTTCAGGCAGTGCTCCTATGCCTCTCCATGACAGCCAGAAGACAATATTTCACAGTTCCCCAGAAGAGACCATTGTGTAGTATAATTTGCTGCAGCACAAAGACCACAGACATCCAATGCACATACAAGCACGTATAGCACTGATGAACTCTGAGATATCTTCAGCAAGTTATGGAAACACCATAAACTTGCATGGCACAGCAGCTAATTGAAAAAGCCCTGGTTTTTGAAGAACTAATTCACTCCAGCTGAGAACGTAGTAATTGTGCTACTTTGAGAGCTATCTTGGTCACTTCAGAGATCTTCATAGAAGACTCAATTGTATGAAGCAGACACAGACTGTAACTTCAGCTGAATCAGTGGGACTTCTTTCCCTGAGTCCAGGGAAAGGTTGACCAGGCTGTGAAATGGTTATAATCTGTTACACGTCCTTGCTGTGAGCTTTAACCTCATCACTTGGCCAAATTAAAATGGATTTTCCCTGGAACAAGAAAAGACATTTCTCCTACCAAAAATCTGTCTGAGCAAAATACAGCTTTCCAACCCTACACACTGTGGTACTACAGCTGTTCACAGAAAGTCATGTCTACTATTTTATAATAGGAGCACTCTGCTCCTTCTTTTTGTATTAATCATTCTGATTTTGGAGGGAGGAGGGGTAGAAAAACCGAACAAATGTATTTCTTTTTTAAAGTTTTCAAAACACATGAAGCCTACAGACTCGGTCCAAACAATTCTGGAGTTAGAAGAAGTAGTAAGTCAGAACAAAGCTGAAAATTCAGTCTGGCTGTTAAGTATTTTTAAAGTTTGAGTAACTGAAGGCAAGTTCTGTGAATAAAAATGACAGGCATGCAAGCATGCTGGTTTTAATGTCTTGTAGTCTCCATTTTTCCAAGATTGTGGTTCATTTCAAAAGAGATCTGACTAAATGTTATTAGGTAGCGTGCAGAAAAAAAAGGATATCATTCAAAAATGGGAAAGTGACAATAGCCTGCAAACAAGAGGAAAGAGGGAGAGACTGTATGGCTCACACCTCGCAGGACTTTGCATTCTCCCTTGCAAGCAAGAGAGCTAATTAAAACCTTGTGGCTAGAAAAAGACATCATGCAATTTAGGTCAAACAAATGGCTTTGATATAGAAGGATAGTTTGCATGGAAACATCCCTCTTTCATGCTTTTAATCCTAGGATTACAAGCACATATTGACCACCTTGTGGATACCCTCTGAGATAACTTATTATTTGCTTCAAGTGTGCTATAAATTTCGGCTTTCAAAAAGAAACTTACCTACAGTATTCACAGAATAATGGGGGTTTTTTTCAGCATGAATGTCACTGTGTTATACTTTAAGTACAGCTGGTAGCACTGCATATTATTATGTTTGCCCAGCAGTTCTCATTATAAGACTGTTTTAGCAGCTTGTAAGTTTGCCGAATAGTAACTACATAAACCAACATTTTCCTCAGGGAAAAAAGAGTGACAGCATCAATCTCTTGGCTTTTCATTATCTCTTTTACTATGTTGTCTTTGCATGGAAATGCCAGACAAAATGGTTGAGACATTAACTCATTGTTTTGCTCAAGTTCGAAATCCTCTGTAACTCACTTCCCTTTGAAATACCCTATTGCCTGTGCGCTGTAGATTAAAAACTCAACACATGTATTTGAAGATACACTTTTTACTCCTTGGTGTTTAATGAATTTTAGCCTGAAAAGCACCTGCAGGTCACATTGCAGAGATTTTATCAGGTAAATCCCTGAGAACCTACAAACAGGTGTATTGCAATCCAGAAAGCATGACTCCTAGAGAACATCACACCCCTTCTGCAGCTATAGCTCAGACTTGCTGTGGTCTCTCAGGTGATCTCTACCGCCTTCTTGTCTAAGCAGTGGCAGAAAGAGGAGATGATAAATGAACAAAGAACAAAGGGCAAGAGATTGGGATATGGAAGCACGAGATAACAGACTGAAAAATGGCAGGCAAAGAATAAGGAGAGAAAAGGAGGAGAAATAGAAAAAGCATACAGGAGAAAACTACAGGTCTGGGACTGAGAACTAGTGAGAAGGGGGAAGAAAAATACCTCTGGAAGAGAAGAGATGCAATAGGAGTATTGGGACAGACTGGCCACGCACATCTGGACAGAATGTTTTGGAAACGCTAAGGCAAACTAAAGAGTCCAGAGAGAGGTGCTGAACTGGAAAAAGCTGAGGAGAGAGATCCTAAAATAGGGATAAGAAGCCAATGTACGGGAGAAAAGCAGACTGTCCAGGCAGCAAAGGTAGAAACTGAGACAAAAATGTAGAATATGTTGAGGAGAGATGAAAGATAGCCCAGGCAGCACAGCAGGAAGGGAACGGAAATTTCAATGGTGGATCAGCGGTATGATGCAGAACAAGGAGATGGTGGGGAAAAAAAGACATGGCAAGTGCAGAAGAGAACAGATCACACCTAGATTAGGTGAGCAAAAAGGGCTCTCCCTCCTCTTAGCAGAAACTCCTCACCAAAACCTGGAGAGAGAGACATGATTCACAAGCCTTGTTGTTCTCTGTCAGCAGATATGTGTGAAATCCACCTACAAAAAGTCCCATCAGCGTTCCATGCTGGGTAAACCTTACAGTTCCTCAGAACGCTCAAGTGATAGATGTTTCTGTGTTGTTGAGATCCTATGCTGGAAACCCATGTGTGTATCAATCTGATGCTTTGTGTTAGGATTTCAAGATTTTGTTTTGAGTTTGTTTGGGGTTTTCCAAGATTAAAAAGTGCATCTAAAGCATCTGCCTTAAATTGTGTTGCAATATGAAGTACTCAAATATTAGGAAAGGCCAGAACTAAAATAATCTCTGCAATCTTCATTTACGTTCCTCATGTACATGCAGTGTCACAGCCCTTCCTTCTATAGGACGGTAGTGATCTCATCTAAAATGAAGCTTCCACAATGTAAATGTGGACATATGAGCTAGTCATCTAGTAGTCTTATAGTCAGTAAAGAGAAAATGTCCTTCAGGGACAGGATTCACATGAGACACGTGGATGTCTGGGTAAAAAGCCATCAAGGTCAAAGGAATACATTAATATACAGTGTTAAATCTGAGAAACTTCACACCTGATTTTTCTATGTGTTTCTCAATGGCTTTGAAACACAGCTACTATTAATTTCAAGGATCATTTGGGGAGATTATGACTTCAAAAACCAAATCTCACAGCTTCATGTTCAGTTCCCCAGCACCATGGGCTTTTGATGGCTGACAGAATAACTTCTTTTCCTGATGTAACAGCAAAATTTCCCTTCATTATACAGTCCTACATCAACCCAGAGATTCATTGGTTCACAGAAGGAGCCATGGGACTTCTTCAGGGATAGGGAGAGGGAAATGTATGATCATGTGGTTGCATACTGGATCATGATATATACAAACAATGTTGTACAGGCAGCATAATCCTGACATTTTCTGAATTGTGACTTCATTTTTCTGCAATCTCAGATGTGTTTTTACCCTCTATGATTGGAATATAGCACAAAAGTTTCTTCTCCATGACAGAAGACTTGGAAATTCTTCCCTAAAACACAGTTTGGGTTAAATTGGAACAGCTGAATAAAAGTAGTTTTCATTCTCATCTACATTTCTTCTAACCAAAAGCCGCCTCATTTCAGGAAATATGTGTCAGAAAAATAGTCTCCCTTGTTAATAGAGAGCAGAATTTTCCCCTGCCATGAATGGTTGCTTCCTGGATACCATATTTGACAAACATGTAACACAAAAGCCCTTGCTTCAGGTGGAAGTGTTGCAACAATGGTAAGCCTTATGTCTGATACTGCAAAGCTGATTAAATATTAGCAATGAGCAAGTGCTGCAACATTAAGAGAGTGAATTGATGGATGTCTGTGTTTTTCATTTCTCTCTCAGTAAGCACTGCAGAGTTTAATTCCCCAAAATCTTTTTACTATGTTGGGATGAAATGAACGCAATGCCTAGACGATGCACACCATCCACTTCACTTTCTAGTTATTGCAGTCTAAGGCGTGTCTTCTTACCGCAGCAAGCTGGTCCACTCCGCTTGCAGTTCGTGCTAATGACACGAGATCTTCTTGCATCTTATCTACCCATGATTTTATCCTACAGAAACCAAAAAGAAAAGAGATACATCCAATCAGATCACTGGCAAATGGAACTTGCATACAATTATATAGCACAAGAAAAGGGCGAAAAGTCAGAATATGTTGATAAAATTGAATACAAAATGTACAAGACTTGTCTTTGATTGCTAAAATATAATAAGCTTGGAATGGACCAAAATATTCAGGCTACACCCTGATGGTGTTCTCTTTCACTTACTCAAATGTAAGCCACTTGCTTTTTTCCTTCTTTTACTTTTCATCAGCTGGAGTTTGCCTGGTGCTCTCCAGGATAGACACTGTCTTCACCATCAAGTATATAACTGTAGCTGTCTCTTGTTGACAGGTACTGAGGTCTGTTTCCAAATGTGATAGAGCTTCTTTTTTTCTTTTTTTTTTTTTCAATAGAGCCTCTACCCAGGCTTGATTACCTGATTCTTCTCATACAGTTTGTTGTGGTGGCCACCACACTAAGCCAGCTGTAAACCAAGCATGCCATCGTATCTATTACTAGCTGTAGCAAAGATCACTGCAACAGAGCTGGTATGCTGCCTGCCAGGACAACCTGTCTGACCTGCAGCTCACTCCCAGCAACGCCTTTCCTGACGGCCTTGAGGTCCCTCTCCCAACAGACAGCAAAAGCAGAGAAAACACCAATTGGGAGCAGGCTGACAAACCAGAATAAATCTTCTAGCCTGTAGCCCCTCTCCGGACATTCCAAGGAAGCAGCAGCGGGACAGGCAGCAGCAGGCATAGGTAGCACGAGCTGTTTTGGCAATGCACACCTGCTCCTGGCTGCTATTTTTCACCAGGGAACAGGCAGCAATTTGCTGCTGTGCATGCTCAGCTTCCTGTGCCCAGTAAACGTGACTCTTTGGAAAAACATTGGATCCAATACAGTTTTTATGTTTCTGTGACTTGTCACGTTTTGTAACAGGGAAGGAAACATGGCACAAGTTTATTCCAGTGAGGTCCATGTTCAGAAGAATGTTGTGTCGCTTGCCTAGCCAGAAAGTTTGGTCTCCAACTCATCTATCGTATCATCCCTGTCATCATCACAGCTCTCTGCTCAGAAACCTGGAACAGATACATATACTTATCCCAGCCATTTCCTAGCCTTAATCTGATACCCGAGGAATGACTGCTTAGATTATTCATGAAAGTAGGAAAGACAGGAAAAAGAGAGACTCCATTTTTGCTGCAATACGGAAAATTTGGAAGACTAAGAAAGAACATGGAACACTGATTTTACTCCTTCTTTCCATGGTCATTAATACATTTTTTGTTAAAACACAATCAATATCTTCAAAGGGCACAATCTCTATTATGGAGTTGCAACTTGGCTACTTTTATTAAAGGATCCTTCCTCATGTTTTAGAAGAAAGCGATTAGTCATCCAAACTCAAAAGATTTAGGGCTGTGACATCTAACATGAGGGACCTTCTGGCAGCCCAAACTAACAGGTGCACAGATAGGAATGGGAACTACCTAGACAGGAAGGTACTGAGTTTTACAAAAGTGCCAGATTTAAGACAAAGCCCTCTTCTCAATCAATAATGGGTCACTCCCCAATCAATACACTGTCTCTCATGAATCCTATTTGAATCCCATTTCCCACAAGCAGAATACTCTGACACAGTAAACAAGAACTTTTTGAAGGTTTAGCTCAAAGTGTTTTTGAGGCCTTCACAAAAAATCTGCAGCAGAAATTGAACTAGCAAGTTGTAACCATGGTTTCTCATTAACCATAGCTTCTGCCCGTGATACTACTGTTTTCATCCTCCCTCCAGCCCCTGGCCTGGCTTGTTTGACATCTATTGTGTCATATCCTTTACTTTCTATTGTGTTGTATCTTTATTGTTCCCTTGCAAACCTTTGGATAAAGAACAGTGATTTCACTCTGTCTGTACAGCACTTCCATTATTTCCTCACTAGATTTCAGGTGTTTCAGACATATAAAAATTACATCTTAAAACACCCTGAATTTAAAAAAAAAAGAAGTAATGAAAAAGTTTTAGACTGAAATGATTTCATGACTCTCATTCATCACTAAGCAATTTTAACTGATCTAGTTCCCAGGGGCTAGAAGCTTTCAGAGTACTGTCTACCCTTTAAAATCTTCTCAGTGCACTTGACGAAGACTGACTTCTAGTCCAGATGGCAGAATGCTGAGTTATAATTCCAAAATTCTGGGAAGAAAACTATAATGATTGAACGACTATGTGTGCCAAATCTATAATGCAAGAAGAGACCTTATCACACAGGTTATGATTATCTAGATTTCCATGAACAATTTTTTTAGCTTGCAGGTATTTTTTCTAATTTCAGCCAAGCTTTAAAAAATTCTTTTAAAAGACTGCAAAATCAATGCTTCTAAATAAAATCGTTCTAAAGTCTTGACAGGAGGAGTCCCACTGTATAAAATACTCACCAGATTCTCCATGACGAAAAAGGATGCGCACAAAATTGTGAAAGTTCCAAAAAAACCATGTAACTTGGAATCTAAAAATTTCTTACAGGGACAAACCCTTTGGCACTTAAAAAGGACTGATGGGTACTAGAACAGTTGTTAACAATTCAGTCATCTCATAGCTGATTAGTAATAAACTGCTAATAAGCTAGTAAGAGTAACCCTTTTTACTAGCAATAGAGCTTTCTAATGGGAAACTATAGGAGTAAATATTGGAAGAAGGTCTTGAGCAACTGTCTTCAATGGAAATCTTACTGATAAGTCATTTCCAGAGGCATCCTCTCCATATTGTGGCATGAAAAGAGGATTTACCACAAAATGGGCCTACCTCTTAACTTGGTATATCCCTACACTCTTCACAAATCCTGAGAAAGTCAAGGAGTGGTAGCAGAATGAATAAAAAGACTGGACTTTGTCCTCCAGTGCCCCACCAAAACTCTCTGCTGCAGGGCTTAACCTCTCATTAAAGGCTTACAAAACAAAGCATGCTAAGGGAAAGACCTCCAGGTGGACATACCTTAACAGGTGTCCACAGGCTCCTTTTTTCCACTGTAACTGAGCAGCCCTTTCCCTAGATTTCTCTTGACACGTCTTACCCTTGGTGTTATTTCACCAACCTTTAGGCTATTTTGCCATTCTTTGGTGAATGTTTGCTGCACCATTTGAGTCACTTTGCTACCTATCTCCAAGCCAAATAACAAGTAGACCCCTTAGGGTTAGCGTTGATACTTTTCCATGGAGGTTCAACAGAGTCAATAGGTGCAACAGGTCAACAGAGTCACAGTCTGTATTTGCTTTCTCCTTTTGCATTGTATCACCAAGAGTACTCTTACTGCGTTATTTCTTTGCTCACTCACATCCTACATCTCTAACATGGCCACATGAAAGTGATGTATGTTGGGATTTAGGGACCAATTACATTTTCATTGACTATTACAATTTATTCCATCATCGTTTTAATGCTACCAAACCTTCCCTTCTATACTTTGCTTTCCAAAATCTGATGTAAAATAAATTAACTTCCTGTTTTAAATCTCCACAAAGCCCTTATATTATATAAACATTTAGTTCTGTATAGAAATCAGTTTGTTAAAAATCACCTCTTATGGTGTATTATGTTTACCATGGCTTTAAGCCCATCATGTGTATCTGTGAGGACAGTACCAATGCATAAGCACAAGTATGCATATTAAAAAAAAATGCTATCATCTTCCATTTTTGAATGGTTTCTATTTTTCTGTGTGAAAGAATGAGGTGTATGAAAGGTGAAAAAGTGAAACCCATTACCCAAAAGTGTTTTCAAAAGTGTAAAATAAATAATTGAACACACTGAGATTTTTTTATGATCCATTTCAGTTATAAAAATTCTGGGTGTTATTTCTAAGAGGAGTCGATAGAAAAAAACAAGAGAAGATTGATTTTTAAATTGACTTTTTTCATTTCCCACTGCTTTGTATTTCTACTGGATATATTCCACTCTGTCCTAAAAGGAAACTGGAATGATGAGAACATATATTAGTTAGTTAGCAGTTAAAGTTGAAATTTTGGAAGAAGTTACCCTTAAAAACATGAATTACTTATTACTACTATTACTTGTAAATTAAATATGGATCATTTTCCTCTTTAACTTGCAAAAATATTCTTGATTTTTCAATAAATACTTCTTATATATTGTCTAGAATTCCTGCCTCCACACAATTAGCCCACACCTTGCCTTTTGAAGTTAGGCACCCAGACTACTTTCTGATTTCTTTTTTTGTTTTAATTTGCAATTGAACTAAGTTTCTGCTTCAGTCAACGGAAAAAGGCATCACCAGAGCTGACCCATACTATCCTCAGCCAGGTGAGCTGAACTACCTATCTCCTACATTGCCTCGAGTGGAGCCCTAGACAGCTTTGATTCCTAGTCCAGGTTCTCCAGCGTAGCTAGGCTACATGTTTGACTTTCAGGCAGGTTACAGTAGATAGTATCAGTTTCTAAACTGAAATAGGAAGAAGTCCACTTTCATTCTAATTTAATGTCATGTCTGACCAATCTGATAGCCTTCTACAATGGCATGACTGGATGGATAGATGAGGGGAGGGCAGTGCATGTTATCTACCTTGACTTCAGCAAGGCTTTCGACACTGTCTCCCACATCATCCTCATAGGCAAGCTTAGGAAATGCGGGTTAGATGAACAGACAGTGGGGTGGATTGAAAATTGGCTGATAGACAGAGCTCAGAGTGTTGTGATTAGTGGCACAGAGTCTAGTTGGAGGTCTGTAACGAGTGGTGTTCCCCAGGGGTCAGGACTGGGTCCAGTCCTGTTCAATGTATTCATCAGTGACCTGGATGAAGGGATAGAGTGTGCCCTCAGCAAGTTTGCTGATGACACAAACTGGGAGGAGTGGCAGACATACCACTGTGTGGCTGCGCTGCCATTCAGTGTGACCTGGACAGGCTGGAGAGTTGGGCAGCGAGGAACCTGATGAAATTCAACAAAGGCAAGTGTAGGGTACTGCACCTGGGGTGGAATAACCCCATGCATCAGTCCAGGTTAGGGGCTGACCTGCTGGAGAGCAGCTCTGTGGAAAGGGACCCGGGAGTCCTGGGGGACAACAGGATGACCATGAGCCTGCAATGTGCCCTTGGGGCCAAGAAGGCCGATGGCATCCTGGGGTGCATCAAGAAGAGTGTGGCTAGCAGGTCGAGGGAGGTTATCCTCCCCCTCTACTCGGCCCTGGTGAGGCCGCATCTGGAGTGCTGTGTCCAGTTCTGGGCTCCCCGGTTCAAGAAGGACAGGGAGCTGCTGGAGAGGGTACAGAAAAGGGCTACGAAGATGATTAGGGGACTGGAACATCTTTCTTATGAGGGAAGGCTGAGGGACTTGGGTCTTTCTAGTCTGGAAAGGAGAAGACTGAGGGGGGATCTTATCAATGCTTATAAATGCTTAAGGGGTGGGTGCCAGGAGGATGGGGCCAGTCTTTTTTCAGTGGTGCCCAGTGACAGGACAAGAGGTAATGGGCACAAACTTGGTCATAGGAAGTTCCACCTAAACATGAGGAGGAACTTCTTTACTTTGAGGGTCGCAAAGCACTGGAACAGGCTGCCCAGAGAGGTTGTGGAGTCTCCCTCTCTGGAGATATTAAAAACTCACCTGGACTCATTCCTGTGCAATCTGCTCTAGGTGAACCTGCTCTGGCAGCAGGGTTGGACTAGATGATCTCCAGAGGTCCCTTCCAAACCCTATTATTCTGTGATTCTGTGATTCTGTAATGGCAATTTCCCTCCCCAGCTGTAACTTAAATGTAAATAATAATGCTTCTTCCAATACTGACTGTATATTTACCTTAAAAGACAATTTTCTTGCATATTCATCTTAGCCTACTGACCTACTGTAGTGGAAACTGTCCTTTTCTTACTTGCCTGTACAACAGCTAGTACAGCAGGGTCCAACATAATAAAAAGTAATAACTTTGGAAGGGTTTTTCTAGATTACTATCAAAGTACAAATGATAAAATGGCATTCTACAACTCTGGGGAAGCTCAGTATAATTACTCTTGCCTTCCCACAAGAATTTAAATAACATCATTAGTATTATTTATAAGGTCTAACGTCAGTATTTCTGCATCTCAATTCTCCCACCTTGCCACCAGACAAGAGTGTACATTTGAGATATTTCATGCTCCTCATAGACTGTTTTTCAGGAATGGACACAATCACATCCTATAACTTTCATGGGAAAATTTGGCAGAATATTTAAAATACAACTGTTTTTTTCATTTAAGGAATCATATTATTTCATTGTATTTTTAAAAAAAAACATGTGTTTTAAAAAAAAAATAATGTGTCTTTAAAAAAATGAAACAAGAGCCTTTAGGCGCTGAAATGATTGTCTGGTATTCCTTTTAACTGAAGCCTGTAGTGCAATATCTGTCTGACAGCTGCTCATGGTCAGAGTTTATTTAACAATTGGAAAGCTGTCACAGCAAACGTGAGCTCCCATGACTTAAAGAAGCAGCAGTCATTTTTTTCTGCAAAGGGCACCAGCAGAAAGCCTGTACAAAAGGTTAGTTTGTTCCTATCGTTATTAGCTCGACAAGAACATTACAACGGATGTTCCACTGAAAGGTGATTACATTTTGCAGTACAATTGATTTTAACCCCCTTCTCCCACACACAGGTTTTCCCCGTATCAAGCAATGACTAGACAAAAGGAGTGCACACATGCCTTTCCACAGCAACTTCTAAATGATTTGAATGTTGAAGGGGACTGTCTGATTAAAGACAGACAGACATGGGTCATTTACCGAGGAATTAGAAGGTACAACCCTGCTGCTGTCACCTGGGCTGTGATCAGATTGATGAAGAAACAGCCAGAACACTACAGAGCCATCCATCCACATTACACTATTAGCCAACATAGCATAACAGCTATTTTGACAGCACAGAAAGCTTTTTTTTTCCTTCTTTTTCTTTTACCTTTTTTTCTTTGGTTTTTTTTTCTTTTTTTTTTAAAGTAAGACAATTATATTTCCTGAAGTCAGAGGATTTTCACAGGTACACCCCTAGTCATGCTCCAAGAAGAACTTAATATTGCAGGTGCCATCCTAAGAAATCTTTCTTTTAACTTCATTAAATCCTATTTTTATGTTAAAACTGTATACCAAACTATACTTGCAGAACAGAGCACTGTTCAATTACAAGGGTAAAAGAAACCAAGAGATCTAGATGACAGCCTGGCTATAACCTTTTTCTTGCTGAAACTCATGCAATTTTTTTCTGCTGACCTCAAGAAAAGTAGATTCATGTAATTATATGGCATAGCTTTGTAGGCCACTCACACTAATTTAAGGTCCATTAGTTGACTTTTGCTTGGATAACATCTTATAATCTAAAGAGGTAGGCGTAGAAATTAACTCTGCCATTTGAAGTCAGTTAGTATGTTGGAGATCCACATCCAGCTCTCCTCAGTTAAGATTACGTTTTGCTCAAGTTTCTGAATAGTTCTTGCATACAAAAATAACAACAATTAAAGTAATGAAAGCTGTAAGTAGCAAGAGGAAGAACTGTTTTTAAAATAGGTCAATATTTCTTACATTATCAAAAAGGAAAAAAATACGTAACAAATTGCTCCTAATTCAATAGAAAAGTGGTGTTTGAAAAATGAAGATAAATGAGATTAGAGTCAGAAACAGTGAGAGAGCAAGCCTTGCTATATTTTTTCAAGCTAAACCCACTCTATTTTCTTGCTCAGAAAAACCTTCACTTTCAGGATCAGGTGCTTGTTAGAAGATTTGCTGTCAGTGAAGGAGGGGGGGAAGGCTACAAAATTATCATAAAAGCAGGATTTTCAACCATTCTTTGTCCCTCCTAGGCAACACTGAAGGGCAAATAGAAACTGTTACTGTAATTTATAGAAGGCATGTGAAAGAAGAACATATGTTACAATGGAATTACTAACCTTCTACACAGAAATTACCCATGTTGCTGCATTTATACCTCCTACTGCAAAACTACTGATTTTTAATACCACTATGTATTTTGATGACCTATTAAGCTGACAATACTCATATTTCAGGTATGTGGGCAGATGGATAGATTTATAGAGAACCAGACTTTGGAAGGAGTAATAAAGGCGCGTTTTGTGAAACACTGAACAAATTGTCATAGTGTGCTAAAATCCCACTGATTCTAAATCAGGGAAAGAAAAAGGTTGGATATGGAGAGACTGATGCAAAGATCACTAAAATCCCGTGGTTATCAGATCAAGCTCTTGAATCCACTGCATAGCCAGAAAATGAATAAAAGAGGGTTATATAATTTAGATGTGATATAAATACAAATTAAGGCAAAGCAGTCCATATAGGCATTTGTGAATTTTCCAGATCTTACTATAGGGTATGTAACTGTCCAATTAGATGCCACAGAGTGGAGGAGATTTAAAATCGTCATCTAGAGACATGCTCACCTCATTCTGTAACTAACTTCTACAGTTATGAACCACTCAGGGCAGCGTACAGCCCTCCAATATTCCTCCTTCTGTTGTTCAGAAATTTGCTAATGGACTATGTGAAGGTATGACAGATTACAAGTATAATATAAATACTATATATAGTAACTAGCAATTTGCAAAGAAATGAGGATTCAGAAATTTAAGTGAAAAGGGGTGTGTGCTGCAAGTGTTGGGAGATCCCACTTTATTCCAATGCGATAATGATACAGGCATGTATATCCACTGCCAGCTATCTGTTGAAAAATATATCACACAATTTTGTATAAATGTTTGGAAGAACTTTTGTGTAACAAAAGCAAAGCACAGATTAATTCATGACATTTAGCTACTGCACTGAGTGAGGAAAATAGGGAAGTTATGTATCTCTGTGCATGCAAATGGATGCACAAAATGCATCATCTACTCCATAGGCAAAGATATTTCCTTTGTAGGCAAGAAGAAGAAAAAAATAGTACTTTGTTTCTTCGACCTCTTTGACTGTCTTATCTGCCCAAATGTGACAAGCTGTTGGCCACGTAGTCTGCAAGGACTTTCCAAATACAAGACAGTCCCAATAGCCAATGCCAGAGGGACCCTCTTGCTCTTTCCTGTTTTCAAAACATAAAATCCTTGTTTGGAATAGTTATTTTGCATTTGTCAAATTGAAACATTTGGGGAATGTCATATCTGTCGTTCTGTAGAAAGGGTCAATGTAGACAGAAAACTCTTCAGGACACACTTGATTTCTAGTAGCAGAAATTTTAATGTTTAGACTTGGGATTTCTGAGGTCTTATTTCACATGTTTAAGCCATCCAGTCACAGAAGCTATTATGATTTTCCAATTTTTTTCCAAACACTCCTTCTCTATGGAAGCATGGTTCCTCTCCATCATAGCTTTCACAGAACAAGCACGCAGGAGCACTTGCTAATGACTGCTCTACCAACTGCCCTTTCAAGGAATCCCTCTGTACCACAGGTAAATGGGGCACTGGGAACCCAGTGATGCAGCACTGCTACAGACAGAAGGAGAAGGAATGGCCCCCTAATTTGGCCAGCAGCTCAGGAGATCTAAGTTCCACCACTGACTTCCAGGACAAAGTCAGTGGCAAGTCAATGGCTCATGGCAAGTGAAGGGCAGATCTGTCACACCCCAATGACTGCCTATGTCCTAACAAATTTTTTGCTTCTTAATGTTGAGTCCCAGTGGCAGGTTCCAGAATGGAAATGGGCAACTGTGGATGGCACCATGAGCTGCTCAGTGTTTGCTCCAGTGCCTAGAAAAGCAGAAACATTTCTCCATCCTCACCCAGAACTTCTAGGCCCAACTCCTTCACCCCAACTTCTCTTTTGTAGCCCCGAAGCACAGCTCGAATGGCTGTTTTGCTCTCACCTTCCAACAAAACCTTGCCTAAATACCTCCATCAGAAGGGTTCAAGGATGGATCTGGGACCAGCACCCTCTGACCCAGCAGCTGGACCCACTCACTGCTGCTCACTCCCATTGAAATACCCTCTCCTCATGTTTCAGTTCAGTTTTTTATCTGTAACTGCAATTTCCACTTTAATAAATGTGTGGTAGATTCTCCAAAGCATCCAGATGTTAAACAGGAGTGACCAAGTAATTTGTTAAATACCGTGTTCACTTTCAAGAGCCAGGATTGGGGCATGGTCATATTATTTTATAAGCTTGTTCAGTATAAACCAAGTGGCTGACAGGTGTTTAGCCATACATGTTCATAATTACAGCTTCTGCTTCACAAATATTTCCCTTCATTTTGCCAAAAGTGTTCTTTTGGAGTCTAAAGCTTCCTAGCAAATAACATGAAAAATCCTCTAATGGAAATTACTGTTGCACAAAACATCTTTTAATAATTTAAGTTCAATCTTTAACGTAAGCCTGACAAATAGAATCAGCTGCAAAATTACTGTAAACTGTAAAAAGAACTCCTTAAAAATTATGTTTTAATTATCAAAGATTATAGTGCGAAAACAGTTTAACTGAGAAGACATAACAAATTTTCATCTCAAATGACTGTCAGTAGTCCTCAGATGTGTTTCATTAAAGGCTTTTACAATCAAATATACATCTAGTACCATTTATTGCTTAGCATTGAAAAAACAACCAAACTCTCAAAATCTAGTTACCATTCCTGTAGCTGAGGAATATAAATTAAAAATGAAGAATCCCTAATTTGTTCTAAACTGTACTAGATGAAACACAACCATTTTGTTTTAAATTGCAATGGTTTAACATATGGCCTAGCATATAGATCTCGTGGAGTAGCAGCCACCAGAGAGACCTGGGTGTATTTGCCCCCACTGGAGTCCCTCCAGAATAGCACTTAAAATGCCTCTCATCCTCTCTTTGCTTCAGCTCTGATAACTACTATTTAAAGAGTGTCCAATACATTCTGGACTAAGTTCATTACCCTATTACAAACACAGATACTCCACTAAAATCATACATTCAATCTGGTAAAAAGAAGACCGAAACTGAATCTCACGTACATCACTACAGTCATCCCAGTACTGTAGCAACAGAACGTGGATTAGAAGCTGATCTCTATGCAAAGTAATATGTAAACGCCACCATTTTTTTACATTTTTATATTATACAGTAAGTCTGTTAATGGTATAATGCCTTGGAGAATAAAAAAGCATGTCTTAAAAAATGATTGAAAAATAAATCTCAGTGCAATAGAACTTTACGAAGTGCTTAACTGTACAATTTTGCTCATGTGTTTCAAGCAAAAATGATTTTATCAGTTGTGTTTAACATATCATACTCATACTTTAACCATAATTTATATTGAAATTACTTTTCCCCAAAACTAATAAGCATTACATTTTTGCCTCAGAAAAAAATATTATAAGGAAATTAAAATATGGCATATTGGATACTAGTAAAGAAGATATTAAAGGAAAAAAGAGTTTCATACAAACTAGGAACATATTCAGAAACTTAAGTTATGCATGTGCATCCACATGTATGTGCATCAATTCAACTCAGTGAGAATTTTATCTGAGCCGCCCAATTTGTGCCATTACCATTGCAGTGTCTTGTTTTCATGGATCTAGAATGCAGAAGTTACACATATGGACAGGACCTGTGTGCTCTCTATACTGAATAAACTACACAGGCCACCATGAGAACACACATACATTTATCTCCTTAAAGCATGCAATTAGCTTGATCTGCTGTTTGTGGTAGGGCATTTGCCTTCTTCAATAATATAATGAAGAAACCATAGTATCTAGGTATGATTGTGTGAAAATAGAGACTATACAATGCCTACATAACACAGCACCATAATATCACCCTACCGTGAGATGGTATAACCACACTGAATTCAAAGCCTACCTCAGCCTGACAAGGAAATACAGGATCAGACCTTAGACTGAAAAAAACCTTACTAAAATAATATAAAATATACAGAAATGCTGATAAAAATTAAAAATTTAGCTTTTCTTATTTTAGATTATCTGTCAATGACTGCATACAGAGTAACCTTTTTTGGTTCAGGTTGTGCAGCATGGAATGTATATACTTAACAGGAATACCAATATATGCTTTCAGAGAAATGACCATGTGTCCCTCCCATTTTGTCCCCACCTACATTTCTGAGGAAGTGAACAGGAAAACTTCCCTTGAGTTTAGCAACATATGGATACGTTCTTAAATCGGTGTATCTCATTGTCTTTCAGGAAATTGCGGTATAAATCAGCACCCATATTAAAAATCGGGGTGGTTTCTTTTTTGGGGTTTTTTTGTGAGAAAAATGGGTATTAAAGTACTACACCTCTCACAGAATTATTAGGTAAAAGTGCAACTAAGGCAATGGCATTGCATCAGCAGGGAGCTCAGTTGCTCACTTCTCTATATTTATCTGAGTGTCTGATGTGGGTTTTGGTTGTAGCAGCAGAAGTCCAACACACAGGACTGACACTAGCACCAGCAAATTATTGCTGTGCCCTGTGCCAGAGGCTTTGCAGTAGCGAGGTACATGAGCAGGTGCATAATTCCACCTATGCAAGTGGCACTAGTCATATAATTTAAGTACACTGCTGAACTGGGAGTCTGCATTCAGATCCTGTACAGCAAGTCTACCTCTTCTGGGTTTGCCACTTGACTAAATGTAAAAGTTAAATGTAAAAATAGAGGGATGCTTAAACATAATCCGGTATTTATGCACTCTGGAAGATAGGGTTTGATTTGATAGGGAGAATCTTCCTTATAACTCTGTAGGATATTATTATTATTATTGTTGTTGTTATTATTATTATTGCTATTATTATTGCTATTATTGCTATTATTGTTGTTATTATTATTGCTGTTATTATTATTGCTATTATTATATGTTGTTTATAATGGCCATTTCATATGAAATTCATTTTGAAAATATTCTATGATCATTTAAGCACTGAAAAAAGCAACAAAGGCTGGCAAAAAAGTGTAGGGCTTTTTTACACAACTATGAGCTGTTTGCTACCAAGCTTCACATTTTATAACCTCCTTTAAAATGCAGTTTTCTGTGATGCTGATCCCTCTGGTTTAATAATGACAAGGATTCATAAATAAAACATCTATTATATCAGACAGCAGAATGACACCTTCTCATAAACCCATGTAGTCTAAGAAAAAAAAAAAAACATACTCCAACCATACTCCATTAATGGAATTGTAATTTATGATCTTTTTTCAAATTTTTACATACTTTAAGTAATTTTTGTTGTACAGTGTACTTCAAAGAATATTACGTGAAAGCTGCACATCCAAATTAATCAGCTGTTTCATTTGCAAATATATTCCTCCTTTCAAAGCCTGTCTTCCAATGTGCAAAGCTGTCACCTCCCTAACATGCCACACTGCTATGGCATGTGTAGTAATAGCATTTACAGTAATGAAGAGACAATTTTTTGGAAAGACCTAAATAGACTCCATCTTCTGAAAGACAGGCACTGCCTGCATTCAGTCCTGCCATTTAAAGCAAAAGGTAAAATATCATGACAAAAGATGCAAAAGATGCAAAGCAGAGATTATTGTACAAACAAAAGACTGGCACAGAATATTAAGTTTCTACAGAAATTAGCATCAAAATTAGCATAGCCATGCTGTCTTTAAATTCTTTTCATTTCACAAAGTCGCGCTGAATTACACCGAGTTCTTGCTAAAGGCGCAGCTGGCATGTTGTGGTTCCTGGGATGCAAATGCATATTAATGGCTATTTGAACAGGATAATAGTATACGAGAAAATAATCAATGCATTCTTTTCCTCCTGTTCAAGAGGTTATCAATCTGTTCCCACAAACACTGCAGTTTTCTGTCAGTTTTGAAAACTGTCCATTACGATATGAGGTGTAAATCCATGAACTCTTTGTATGTTAGCAAGCCTAGCGGAGGTCAGAACTCCCGGTCCCATGATTGGGACAGTGTCTGCACAGGCTGGTGCAGGTGGAACTTAGATATATTAAAATCATGACTAAGTTTCTCCAGGGTGTTAGACAGACCAGCCGTATATCAGAAGTGCTAGCATACTGGAAACTACCAGAAAAAATCAATGCAATTACCCTGTAAAGAACCAGCAGCAACCAAAACCATATTTCAATCTTCCACTTTACAAAATTAACCTTTTGAAATGGCTGGTGTCAGGCTTCACAGGCCAGCTCAGTCACGCACAGCTGTGTAGGTCTTCTATTTCTGCTCTAATCCTCCAATAGTGATATACAGTATTTTTCTTAAATCTGCAGATACTGGAGATTGAATGATAATGCTAAAAGTCATTATAGGAGTGACACGAAAGTCTCAGCTTCATTCTTCAAAAGAAAAAACACTCTTACAGATAGCTCACAAATTACTTACTTACATAAACCTTTAGAAAAATAAGAATACGTGCTCTTGACGTTTGGGCTTCACTTTTGAAAGCCTGTTTGATGAGACTGCAAGTGTTTGATTCAGAAAGCTCAGACACAGAAATGGTTTCCAACTGTGTACGCGGGGCCAAAGGGCTGTAAGGGTCAGTTCACAGTAAAGCTGAACAAGAATGACATTAAATGTAATTCAGCTTTAAAACAATGCCTTCTCAAAGAAGCTTCGCTCTCCTTTCTCAGGCTGGGGTAAATGCTCTAAGGTCAGGAGGCCACAATGCTTGTCAGTGCATTCAACGCACATTAAAAAGACAGGCTATTAAGGAAGAGTCTCTGACATTTACTTGGGAGCCAACCCTCCCCTCTTCCACTTGTCCCCTTCCCCAATTTCAACACATTCTCTAATTAAGCATCAATACAATGCAATATAATTGAACAGATGTAGTAGTCATTACCAGGAATTACCCATTCTCCTATCAAATCAGAGTGTACAGAAAGGGCTGTGTTTGAAATGGGTGAGCTTAATTGCCCGATGGTCCCCAAGAGAGATGTACAAATAGATCAAGACATCACACACGCACAACTGATCTCAGCTCTGACACAAGCTTTTTGTCACTCCCTCATCCATCTTTGCTTACCAGGGTTAATGGTGGCTGGAGTCAACGCTGGACAATTTAATAAATAAGAGCATTGGATGTGTTTCAAATGAAGCATACCAGAACGTGGGCTTTAGTGACATTTTGATTAAAGGTCCATACATAGCGAAGGCTTTTTATGAGGCAGCTGCTTAAAAGACCATCTATTTGAGTAAAAACAGAGCAGGGTAGCTGGTGTCCCTTGGCAATTTACTGTGAAACATTTGTTTGCTTCACAACGATCTGATTCACAATCATTGCACTTGCATGGTTGGTTGATTAAATCAGTATCTCTAGCAGTCATTACAGTGAGCAAAGAAAAAAAAGTCAATTGCTAAAGTAATGCCCCTCTGTGTCATGCAAAATAGATAAATCACAAGATTGCATTCCATTTCCTTTTCCAGCACCTTGTTCTTTGTTCCCATTTCCCAGTATAAAGTACTGGGCTTTTAAGTTGCAGAGTCATAAATAGTCTTTAATTAAGAAAAGTGTTAATCCAGAGCAGTGGGGATAGGTGTTCTGAAGGGAGTGCACTACCAACAGTTTAAAAAACAATTGCAGTCACTGATACTGATTCAGGAAAGGTTTGATTTCCTTTAAAAAAAGAAAAGGGGAAAGAAAAAGAAGGCTATTCAAATAGAAACAACAATGGTAATTTGAATCTGATCATGCAAAGAACACAAGCCACTCTCCATCTCAGGCTGCCTCTCCCTGTGCTGTGACCTGCACTGTGACAAGTAAAGAGATGCCTTGGTTCCAACCTGGGCTATCAGAATTAACTAAAGGGTGTTTAAAAAGCACAAATATGAAGTATTCAGGCAACAGAAAAAAGGAAAATAAGAAAGAGCCTGGTAAGCAGGGAAAATGTCAACTCTGGAGGGTCATGCTGCATTTATTTAGGCCTGGATGGGTGTCAGTAAGTAGAGAGCAAGAGCTGGCAGGCACAGAAAGTGGGAATGAAGGGATAGCTCTTATACTGCAAAAGCACAAACTGAAAGATTGAATTGCTTAATTTAGATAAACCTCCGTGAATGAGAACATTTCAACTTTTTAAAAAAATTTATTTTATTTATAAAATGCTATCCTAGGCAGTTTCCAAATTGCTCAGTGAAAAGGCTGTCGATATCATTAGAGAAAGATGAAGTAGCCTTTTAAACTAGGTGCAGTTTCTGCATTTCTCTTCATTGTCATGACTGTAATACAATTTTGCTGTGACAACATACCAAATTCCAAGGATACACTGAATGCCTCAACAGCTCTGAATATGTAGCACTCCCCAGATGGAAGGGAAGGCAGAAACTTTAGTACAACTGTGTTCTCCTGTTCACCATAAAGATAGTTCTGAAACAGTAAAGCCATACCTTTGCCAGACACTCATTCACTAAGAGTCACAGTTTGTTTAATTTTCTTCTTCGTAGGCATATTTTTCATAATTTTCTTCTTATTTTTGTCTGCATCTAACATGTTAGGCTAGTAGTTTCTATATTAAAGTTCTTTCTTTCCTGTTCCGTTGCATGTATGTTACAATAAACTTCACAGCATGGTAAGGTGCACACAATTTGCTTATTTCAAAATACTCTCACACAGAGGTATTTCTAATGAAGTAGTAGTACCTGAAACACCTTACACAACATGTGTAAGCCAAATAAAATTGCCTGCAACAAGCCCATTATCCAAATTTTGTCAAAAATTCTAGTTAGATTGCACAGAATAAAGGTCAGAGTCTTCTCCCGATAAAAACTGATTTGTTACGCTGTGACCACGAAGCCAGCTTTAAATGTAATGCCTGTCCCATTGCCCATCTCTTACATCCTAGTTACTAATTAATGCTTCAGAGGTGCATTGGAAGGTCCTAGATTTTCTTTCTCTGTGGATTACAGGCATTATATTAGATGAATATAGCAGATGGGATCCAAACAGGACCAGATTCTTAAGTGTGATTTGAATGATCACAACCTGATCAACATCCTTTGAGACATCTCCATGTGCCAAGAAGTAAGTTTCACTGAGTTGAATCTTTTATGAATACAAATAGTTGTATCTCCCTCCCTCAACCATCTTCACTAATCTCTTGTTTATTTAAGAGGCTGTTGAAGGACTGCATTCAGAAATCATGAATCAGGCCTCAAATTCAAGAGTGTGGTTTGAAATGTATTTATGCTTAAATGGATTTATGCTTAATTTTGTTGTCTGAAAGTTAAGCAGCAGTAACAGGCAGGTTCTTTATGTGCAGACAGTCAAAGTATGTTTATCCAGCATTAATTATGAGTGGTTTGTTTGACTCATACACCTTTAGCGTTCTGTTACATGATTAACACTATAGCTAGAGATGATACCCTTACTGTAACTTTACACAGTGCTTACTGCTTGGGAGCACAAATGAAGTCTCTGAACATTTTCCTAGTACAAGGCTGAGACATTTTTCAGTGCCTAAAGGATCTGTGTACTCAACCTACACTACATTAACGACAATCTGAGGGGTATTCGTGCGATCTGCTTTAGGTTCTCGCTGTAGGTTGTCTAAATGGCCTCTTTGGAAGTTTCTGCCTCTTACCACTGACTGCCTGGGGAAGTCAAGTGCCGGACTTGGGCTTTCTGAGCTGCACCTAGGGATTGTATCATAGGGTAAATAGTACAGGAGCTTTCACAAATGCCTAAATCTCCACAGTTATTTTGCAAAAGAAAACATTCCTTCACTAAATTGTCAACCTGCCTCTCTCAATAAAATCCCCCTCTTCAACTGAAAGTTTGAGTACAGGCCTGCCTACCACATCTACAATATAGAAGGTAAACAAAGACAGAGACATCTGACCACCCCCCATTTGCACAATTAGCATGTCCTTTTTTCTGCTAGCACTCATGATTGCTGAAGGCTATCTGGAAAGCATTCTGAGATCAACTGATATTTAAAAGGCCCTTTGCACACAACAAAGTAGCAGTATCAAAATTTGATCCATTTATACCCGTTTCTAAGCATGTCACTGAAACATCATCTCTTTTCATTTAAAATACGAGAGTGCGGTGATATGTGAGATCTGTTGCCTGCAATACAACTGATGATACTTTAGATAAGAAGGCTGAGATAGCTTTCAGTCTTACAAAGGTAACAGACCACTTTAATGAAAGTTTAGAATTTGTGTTTAATATTTAATCAACTTAATACTTTGATTTATGTAGGCTACCTCCAAGGGAAAGAGGAGAGTACTTTCACAGAAGAGCACTTGGGGAGAAAAATGTTGACATTTCTACTCAAATTTAACTCCTAATTGTGCATAAATCTTTTATAGTTCTTCTGTTTCTCTGAATAAATTATTTTCACATTGCAAACACAAAATAAGACATTTCCAAACTGTGGTTTATGACAAGCACTCATCATAAAACACTAGCTTCTCCTCATTTCCAGTACAAAACCAGAACTAGTATCAGGCACTGGGAGAAGCATTAATGCACACACTATACAGGTCTATTGCCATGATCTTCAACTCTGTAGAAATCCTTTTTGAGACAGCTAAAAGTAGTTCTTGATACAATAAACCAAAATGGAAATGGAAAATGGAAAAACAAAATCACAAAACAATGGTAAGCCATGAAAAGTCCAAAGAAGAAGGAAGTAATAGATTTGTGCACGGAAGTCATGAAATTCTTAACGATGGTGTCAGATTGGGATACCCACATTGTAAGTACATAGTGTTAGTTGAGATGAAAGGTCTATGTATATAAACTTTAATACCAAAATACAATGGTTTCCTCCATACAACACTGTCTTTTTATAGTATACCATATAATAAGATATTGAAAATGTGCATCAAAAGGTACTGTAAAAGTATCTGATGGCTACTGGCTTTCCTGTATAAGCAAGGTATTGGCAGCTCGGTTACCATACTCTTGACAACTGCTAAATACAAAATAATCAAGTAGCATGTTCTGATCTAGTAAGCCGTAGAACCTGTTGCTGTTCACTGTCATTGTAAGATTTCAGCATTCTCTCTTCGTTGAAATTGTCTCTTGCTCCACCTAAAATCGTATATCCCTTAGCAAGTGCACATTTACTGCATTGACTTTTGACTTCTAGCATTGCCTTTCAAATGCCAATCCAAAAAGCGTGTCAGCACAGGAAGTCACATCATCATTCACACAGTCCATTGGTAGTGGTCTTGGGGAGGGAAAGTGGGCAGACTGATTTTGTTCCCACAAGAAAAAAGTAAGTGACCTATGTAATGTGAAGCTGACCTTTTATTTGTTATCAGTCATCTGGACAAGTAAAAGGGACCACCCTCTTTGTTATGCTTATGGGGCTTTTGTCAACACTACATGCTCCAAATTGGTATTTCCTGAAAGGCTAAACGAATTACAAGTGACCTGCCAAATCATAAAGGAAATCATGTCAGAACCATGAAAAGAATCATCATCCTTGTCATGGGTTCACTAGACTTTTGGGCAAGAAAGTGTCAGCAGAAATAATTTAGTCCTGCAAGCCTCTAACCTCTCTGGCCTCCTAATACTCAGAGAGAAGCAGCAAGCAAAACCATCCAGAGTAGTTGTACCTCTCCACGTCCACTCAAATCCTCAGCAGTCACTTGATGCAGTAAAATACGTATCTCATTCTACATGACTTTGCGCGACTTTTATGCTGGTATAAGTTAATTGGTTTTAGCAGCTTCCAGAGCAAGAGTGACATGGCAATACAGAAACTAAGTCCTACTACTTTTCCATTGTGCAAAACTGGTATTAACCAACAAGGCATTTAAAATTTCAAAAGAAAAGCCAACAAACAGCTTTGTATGAGGCTATAATTAAATGATAAACCTTTATTTCTTTTTAAAGCTACCTGATAATGGATTAAGCAAGATGCTACCCGCTCCTTTCCAAGCTTGCCTCTCCCACACGCACGGGACAACCGCTCAGGGACAACCAGCTCTCTAACTTCTCCAGGTGTCACGTCACCTTTAGGCACTCCAGGCCAGAGGGTCTCATGGACTGGTCACAACTGATTCCTCCAGAGCTCCTGCACCTCCTCCTAGGGACACAATTACTCACCTTGCACAGCCAATACAGGGCATCATGCTAGTGAGCCTAACAATTGGCAAAGTGCTGAGGTCAGCTGTCTTGTAGCTCCAATCCAAAGAATCCAAACTATGGCTCTATTTTATATACATTTACCAAGTTCCTCACGGATTAGCTCATGCATTCTTCCAGTAGTTCTCATCTTCTATCATATGCATGCCATTTAGTTCATTGTTTTAGCCATATGCTAAACCCTCTCAAGCTCCAGTTACTAGCAAAAAACACGTGGTTTATTTGTGTTATGTATTTTCAGCTGCCTATTTAGATGTTTCTTGGTCTGCACATCTTCTGCTACAGGTGGTTTCTGCAGACTTCTGTTAAACCTTTGATAGTCACTTCTGTAACTCGACAGTTAAGTGCTTAACTTTTAATCAGCCGTACACTCAAGCTCCTATTACTTGAGACATGCGCATAGTAGACTTAGTATTCTTCAGACTCATGTAACACTGTTTTAGCCTTAAGCAAAGAAAAAACAGATGCTATGACATGTTCCTTTCAGCCAAATTCTATTAATCCAGTAAAACTCTTACTGCAAATAATTTCACTGTTTAAGGACTTAAATAATATGATTCTTTTCACTGAACTCAATGAAGCCTCTCTAAACAGAAAAAAAAGGAGATACCAGTAGGTATTTCAAGAAGTTATTTTTATTTTTTAATAAATCATTTTGAAAAGGTTACAGCAAATTTACACATGTCCTCCAGGCAAAACCTGACCATTTTCATCCTCCCTAAAAAACTGTTCTAAACAAAGTGAAAGGAAGAAGAATAACAAAAAAACTGGTAGTGCAGAAACACAAAGCTGTTGCAGAAAGAAATCATATCATTTCTGTGTTGTCTGTAGTGTAATTTTTTTTCACATAGCTCTCTTTCCAAAAGATGCTGAGCAACTATAAAATATTTTCACTGACCGTCCACTTTTATTGTTTATCTCCCACCTTCACGATCGTGATTACTTCCATGACTCTATATAATCAATTACTTCCATGACCCTATATAATCAATTACTTTAAGTAAAAAGCCACTCTAACTCACGACACAAACACATTAAAATTGCACCACTTAATAAGGAAGCAGCAGAGCAAAATCACAGCACGTACTTAAAATGTTCAGCATGGCCTTTGGCTGTTAGCACTAAACAGCCAGATTTCCTTGCACCAGAATGAACGCTTTACAGCACGGAGTAACGGCATACGTAAATATGAAGCATGACATGCTGGAAGCATCTGAACAACAGTAATTGCAGGTTCTACTTTAAATTCTTTTGGGGAATTTGATGAGCTCCAGTTTCAGTACCACAATGAAAAATTGATACTTTAAGAATGGACAGGGGAATGGAATAATGAAGTAATGAAAGAAAAGACTTAAGGGGACTTGCTTTTTTCCTTCTTTATTGTGGGCCTGCTCCTCTACAAACAGCAAGTGTCTACTATAAAATGATAAATGTCTTCAAATCATGACAGTTTCAAAGAAATACAAAACAGAGGGATAGGGGAAGGAAAGGCTATGAAACCTTGCTGGGTTCTTTTGTCACTTTCAAAATGTTCACTGACGTCAGTAATGTCAGGATTTTCCCAAAGAAAACAGCGGAGTTAGAAAATGTCCTGAATAACATCACTGAGACAGAAACTATGTTCATATTAGCAAACACTGTGGCACATCAGGAGTAAATCTGGGGAACAAAGCAGTTATGCTGAAGACCAAATGCCCAAACCAGGTGTACTTGGGCCATTTTACTTCAGATTTCATTACAGTTTGGTCCTGTGGACTGACTGCCTGTGAGCAGTTAGAGAATGCTAGTCGTGCTCTTGAAGCACAACTTCCAGTTATTTTTCACCTGGAATACAATTTGTGTGCACCAAGATCACTCTGCAATGTGAATCCAGCGTGTAGATTCCTGATCTGAACTACAATGCTAAACACACCAGAATCTACAGCTAAACTTAGTAAGCTTTTGCAATAATATTTGTATGCCCTTTCTCACAGTCACAAGAATTCGCAACACTATACCTTCTTCCGGAAGATTCCCCGAAGAAGCTCCTGCTGTACCTGGACTGATTTGGACCTTTCAGTGCATTGATCAACATCCTTTGGGGTGAATCTGGCCAGATGCTCTCCTAGGTGGTTTCTGCTGCAGAATTGGCTAAATTGTATATTGAAAAGTTATTTTTAAACATTCAGCAGAAACTGGTCCTGCAGGTGAAAGCACGGTCATGTAGGACAGCCTCTTGTATATTAGTAAGACAGTTAGGGGATGTTCTGTACGTACATCTGTACGTATGTACAGATAATTTATAGTGATGGATCACATTTGCACTTAAGTGATCATATAGGACACTAGCCACTGGATATAAGAATTCAGCAGAACAGTGCTCATTACAAAATTATAAAATACTTCTTACAGTTCCTTTTTCAAAGGTATTTTAAATGTAATGCGATTATATGCAGAAAAATAACAAATTACTTTGAATTTTAACTTCCAGTAACAAAAAAACTCCACACAAGAAATGTTACTATTTTCACAGCAGTTGTAAGCAGATCACTTAGTTCTTTAAATGTGTGCATTTGTGCATATGTGTGTGTATGTAAATATCTGTATATACACACAAACATAACTTTATACAGAAGTCTTCTGCAATGATTCATGAATACATCAAATGATTAATCCCAAATACATTATGGCAGTAACAGAAAAATGTAACACTTACACATCTCAAATTCATAGTTATTCTGGGAATTGTTTAGAAAGAGATATTAGTAGTTAATGGATATAGCTCCACTATTTCTCACTCTCTAACTACTTTTAATAGAAGAGTTTTTCTCTACTCTCATATTAAAAGGTGTTTAGCAAATGAATGTCTTTATTTCTTTTTAATTCATGTTGAATAAACAAACCAGCATGAACATGTGTGTGGGGGGATTTACATAAACATACCTTTCAACATATCACTCTATCAGAGAATAAGGATCAGATTTTTTTGTATTACAATATTAAAAATCAGTTTTAATATTTCCCTGTCCTTAACTTAGTCCTTAATCCTCCAAACTCTTCTGCATAAGAAGCCTCATTTGCCTGCATGAAAACCACAAAAGGTAACAAGAAAAATTAACTTGCACTTCCCATGTGGAACTGATTACAGAACTGCTGATTCAATCTACAATTAATAGAGCAAAGAAGAGCAAGTACGGCAGCATCAGCTTCCCTGTACAAGCTAATAAAAAAGGCCAAATTTCTACCCCTCTTATCTGCAGTGCATATATCTACTCATCAGTTTACCAGTGTGCATTTCTTACTCACCCCATACACAATTTCCACTCAAGGCATTAGGAATCCAGTGCAAAGAAGAGCTATGTAGCAGGCATTAGAGATCTGCAATGCAGACGGGAGAATAGATTTTTGCTACTGTTTCAGTCTGCATTTTCTTATGTGGATACAGATTATTCTGATTAGCAACAGTGTCATCTTGGAGCACAGTCTGAGCTGTGATATACCAGCTTAATGGAGAAGAGCAAAGAGCTCTAATACACTTTAAAAGGACTAGCTGTACAAAGGTGTTGAAGCACACATAAAATTACTTGTACTATAAAAAATATCACTAAGACAATCTCTAACATGCTATTATAAAATTTGTATCTATAAGA
Source organism: Gavia stellata (assembly GCF_030936135.1). Lineage (NCBI taxonomy): Eukaryota > Metazoa > Chordata > Aves > Gaviiformes > Gaviidae > Gavia > Gavia stellata. The sequence continues at coordinate 11,302,679 of NC_082597.1, read as the reverse complement.
AATTAGAGTGGTGCTCCAAAAAGTCAGAATAGGTTCAATTTGTATTATAGCTAATAAAGCTTTGCCAGATAGGAAAGAACCTAAAAACTGTAATTTATTATGATTATCTTAATTTGCCTTCTGAAAAGAAAAAGGACATTCCATGGCCAGCAAGGTCCTTTAAATCAATGCAGGGACTTCAAGCATTATCAGCATCTCCCCCATCTAGTAGTGAGGAGAACCCGTAGCTGATTTTCATCTGAAGAACTTAAAGCATGAAGAAATTATTAATGTCCATGTCAGGAAAGTACTGATAAAAAGACTGACATCTTACAAGATTATCAAATTCAGATAATGAAGCAGATAAGGTGTGGTACAGGAAGGTTGGCTACTTATATGAATGGGGGCCTGAGTATTAGACAGAGTTTCAAGATAAACTGAAGAAATAAATGGGAGGCAAGCTTGCAGAAGGAGGCTTGGATGAACATGGCACACATTGGTAGTAAAAAGCAGCTTCCTGAGTTGGAAGGATGTTGTTCTGGGGTTGTACACCATGCTACAACACCGAGTACTGGATTTTATTGTAAATAGTTGTTTCTTCTGCAATAACATGTGGGAACCCATGGACCACATTATCCGGCTACAAAACCAGGGAATACAAAGATCATCTCTGCAACAACAAATCATCAGTAAAAGTGTGACTCTTCTTAGGAAATTCTGTGTTCTGTGCCTGCTTCCAGCTGACTGGAGAAGAGCCATTTCCACCCTAAACCCTATGTTAGCACTGCCTCATGGCCAAGCTGTTACAGCCTGCCTTCTCACATGGCCTACTAGCCAGCACAGCACTGCTGCTGACAGGGCTATATGCACTCTGGCTGCCAGGTAGCTTAGTGTTCAAACAAAGCGACCTTGTATTTGCCCACGTATATAGTCACAGCCTAAGGAACACCCCAGTCATATGCAAAACTCCCATGTTTCCATCAGCTTTTTACACGTCGGGTGCAAAACAGAATTGCCACGTGTCAAGCATGTGACATGCAATCCATACTGACAGACTGCATCCTTACAGGTGAATACCTGAATGGTTCTTGCAATACAATTGTCTCACATCATTTCACCCTCTCAGCAGAGGATTTTGGACACCTAACAAGACAAAAAGACTCAAACTAACAGATATCAGTAACAAGATGTATGTGAAGCAGTTAGGAATAAAAAACCCCACTCGAAAACCAAGTGCTAATGCTTGCAAAGGGTTAGCTGAGAGCAGAGTCTGGCCTTCAGGCTTACAGCTTTTTTAATTCTTATAAGCGTTACCAATCTTGAGAAGTGACGCCTGGTTTAGTGAGGATATTTTATCCATTTCTGATGTTAGACAGAAACTCAGCAGTTTTTTCGGTTAGTACACTAGAGTACAAAGGGAGAAAAAAAAAAGAAAAAAAGAAAGTATCCTACCAGAAACCTGCACCTCAATGTAAGATAACCACCACTCTGCTATTAAATAACTCCACTGGAATCTCACCATATGTCGCTTGCACTGTACCTGTTGATATTTAGGCTTCAGGCAGCAACAGAGAAGATTTAGAGAATCTCAATGCTGCAGCAGAGATGTAAACCATTTTTTAAAGACCGTATTTAAGAAGCGGACCTTCAAGCAAATTGCCTGGCACATACACTCGCCTTCATGCAGTGTGGGGTTCAACTCTCTTGGCAAGTCAGAGCCCTGAGACTGAAATACTACTGCAGGAGGAATGATAAAACTTCAGGAATATAATGATTTTTTTCTTTCTCTCTAGAACCTGTCACAGGAGAATAAGTTGTGAACCTCACCCCCTATTCATTTAGTTTTGTCTTTCTGGCATCAATTCCAAAGGGTTTGTAGTTCAACCAGCTCAGAAACCGGCAGCTTCTTTGTTGGTGAAGAGTAACACCGTGACTCTCTAATACGAGCCCTGCCAATACCCTACAACCTGTGGCCTGAGAAATCATTTCTAGAGGCAAAGGGACATTCGGATTACAATGCTGTTCACTCTTAGTCTATCTACTGAGAGAATCGTGCTATGCCCCCCGGGTTTAGTAGCATCCATTCTGGTATGGAACTAATGGAGTTAATGCAGACCTCCCAGTTATCACTACTGCTGGGTGGAATCAAGCAGGGATTTAGCACAAGGACTAACAGGGTTGTGGTTCCCAGGGAGAATATACTTCCATGCCATATGACACAGCCAAATCTTCCATCCTCATCACATTCAGAAGAGTAACGTGCTCTCTACTACGTATAGGGAATCGCTCTAAACTTTTCTGCTTTCAACCAGTGACATACAGGAATTTTTCCGCAAGTGACAAATCAGTTTGCTTGGGAAAATGCCACAAAAATTCATCAGCACATTGTAAAAAACATGCAATATCTGAACACTAATTTCTTGAAAGCCCTTGCACAGAGACATTTCTGACAGCAAGTTTGGTTTAAAACTTTATTCCAAGCCCTTCATATACAAATAGTATTTATTAATTAAAGATCATGAAGAATTATGAAAACCAGAATATCTTAGCTTTAAATAACATTGAAAAAAAAGCTGTTATGTTTTAAAATCTTAGACTTTCTTTAAAAAGTTGCTTTTAATTCCTTTCCAGCCTCATTGCTTTTCATTTGTCCTCCCCAGTTATGGTCTACTATATGCAATGTAAAGTAAAACATATCAGTTTAATATTTTTGAGAAGTTTGACAAAAATGGCCTTTTCCTGTTTATCATTTTTAAATAGATATCCATTCACCTTCAAATGTCATCTTGGACTGACAGTTCTTGTTTAGCTTCTTCTGTTTTGTCGCTGAGGAAAGAAACCTGAAAACTCAATTGGGAGGCATAGTTGGAGAGATCCAGACAGACTGGAATTTGGAAATTCTTACCAAAATTCTTTGGACAACAAAGTTAATTTTTTCAATTTACTATTACACAACTGTTTAACTACTGTGCCAGTTGCTACAAAACATACCAATTTCATTACATTACCAGTAAAAAAAAGACATATTGCTTCTTTTTTATTTACACTCTATAATTCCACATCATGACATGGAAATTGCTCTTCTTTCTGGCTGGAAAGGTTTCAGTCTTTACTATGATTTCTAATTCCCAGAACTAACTTTCTTTTCTTAGGGAGTCTAATACATAAAGTTTTGTGTCTTATGCATTTAATGCATCCCTTCTATAGAGCCCTATGGTCAAAATCAAGACATTCACAAGCTAGGTCTTTCTGAATCCCAGGACAGTGCAAACTTGTATCATCTTCCTGAAAAGGACATATATAAGAAGCTTCTGTAAGACTGAGCAATAGACAAAAGAAAACCTGCTAATAAAAATTCAGACAGAAATAAAAGAGTGGATAAATAGGGGCATTGTGGTGCTCAGACTCCAACAGCCTGAAAGACAATCAGGAAAGATTATTGGCCTCTTCTGTTTCAGCCTCTTCAACACAAGACTGGCCTGAAAAACTGTTCTTATTTGAAGAGGATGAATGGAAATAAAATACCTACTCCATGTGGCTAATCACTGCTCTCTTCACCCTTTGAGTGTAAGCCCTTACTGAGTTCTGTCCTTCAACTGGTCAGGAAATTCTCTAATGATATGTAATCCCAGAGCTGGAGGAGAGGTCATGTGCTGACTGTAGAAATTACTGTGTGAGGTGTCACATCAACCAGAAGGTCAAAATAGGTGATCACACTAATCTATGGTCTAGGTCACCATACTACCTGCCGCAAGTCTTAATAGCCTGCTGGTACTCGTATTTTAAGTTCTTTATCATTTTTCCAGGAAAGGAGGAAAGTAAGGTCATATGATTATTAACTCTAGGGCATATATCTCCTGCACATAGAGTCTACTTTGCCACATTTCACCATCACACCATAAATACATCATGAGTTAATTTCATCCCATCCTCCAAGAAAGTTATTATAGGGTCATTGTGATGATAGTATAGTCTCTGTTATGAAATATATGCAGCACAAATCTTCACCTACAACTGGCTCTTATCCTGTTGAGCTCACATGGAAGACATGGCACAAGTAGAAAATAGTCACCTGCACACCAAGTATGTTACTGTTGTTATCATTACTGTTGTTTTGTTATAAAGTCACACTTGTGGACCATGAGCCATACGGCTATCCTCTGCATGCAGTTATGCCATCTTTGTGTTGTGGCCAGAGTGTCCCATTTCACAAATAACTTACAAAATACACACCCAAAGATAATAGAGGTGGATAAGACAGTTTAAGAAAACAGCACGGCAATATTGCTCCGTGTACCAAGCAAACCTCTTGGCACATCACCAGACCAACTGCTGTGAAGTTTGCTGATGTATCAGAGCAAATGAGAAGATTAAAGACAAACCTGAAGATGAAAAAGAAACACTGGCCATTAAGATGTTTACAGAGAGACCCTCTTTCAAAGATACGGACAACAGAGGAGAAAACACTGTTGGAAATTTTAAAAGGTGGCTGACAGCAATTATCATCATGGACTAAACAGAAACAGAAACTATCTTTCCAGCAGAACAAACTAGCAAATGTGGAAGGGCCAGCTGTAATGTTTTGTTTGAATATGGATAAAGTAACAGAGTTTTACATTTTTAGTTTTTCCTCCCTTCTACAAATACTCCTTTGAATTCAAGCTTTCCCTGAGCACAATCCAAATAAAAGCATAGTCAAAACTCCAGTATTTGGCCCTCAGGATACTGCTGTGGCCAGACGAGCAAAAAGCAATCTATTCACCTTTGAGGGCTTTTGTTATTAAACTGCAATAACACTCCTACAGCTATGAAACGCTGAAGCTTCCTAACAGTATAAGGGTCTAAACTCTCTCCTGAGAAGAAGGCATAGGCTCTACTCCTAAACAAAACAGACAAGGGACCATTGTCTGGCTCTGACAGCAAGTGTCAACACAGACTGCACCTATGTACCTCAGTTCTCTCGCTCTTCCCAATGTAGGGACCACTTCCAGCATGTTCACTGAGAGCAGAACATTTATTTTGCTGTGCTCAGACGATCACATGCCAGTTCAAAACCCCATGCTTTGGGTCCATTCTATTTACTCTTTCAGTTTAAGTACATTCTGATTGACCAATCCCTTGCATATTTGCAATAGCCCAATACAAAGGACAGGAAGAGGTTTTGTTTGTTACATTCTGTGAAATACTTTAGAAACCTTGTGATAATCCTTTTCTTCCCCAACCCACTCTTGTAGACTGGAAAGGACAACAAAATAGTGCCCATCACCTCTTTGTGAGTCTTAGTGACCTGAGGATTCAAGGCCTTATCACCCTGTTCAAGAAAAGTAGAAGTAGAGAATGTGTGATAGATACAAACACAAGCAAGGCCTAGCTTGAGCTGCATGGACAGGTAGAATGCTTTCACCTCGTCTGCTGATATCATATTGAGCAGGCATTTTAACAAGGCACCTGTCCAGAGTTCTCAAGATGCATTACCAGAGATGACCAGAAACTATTTTGTACGTTGCAGATTTGAGATAAGTAAAATAATGATGCAATAGTAAAAATGATGATGGTTGCTGGAATTTATTTTGCACAATATGTAAGTCTTTACAAATTACTCCTGCCAGTGGTTGTCTATTCCATTCTCTATTCACTCTTGTGATCTAAAACCTTTTTGTAAATACTTACCTATTTATTTCTTCTCCCTCCCTGCTCCTTAGTTTAAACCATTCGTTTTTACCACTTTCTTCTGGAACTCTGTAAACCTCTTCCCTTGTTTATATCATTACCTTGAAGGTGTATATAAGGACCATGACCATATGACCAGTCTTCTCTCTTCTGAACTATGTACACTTAACTTTTTTAACCTCTTCCAAAGACTTACACTCCAATTTTTAGATCTTTAAAAATAAACCCTTGTATTTCCTCCAGTTCTTTCATACTCATGTCCTTCCTAAGAAGCTGCAGACAGAAACCACATGTACTACAAAGGAAAGTGTTTACAAGTCTACATGTAATGTCTTAAATTTGCAGGTTATAGGATCAAGACTTTTATAAGTATCTAATTATTCTGCACAGGTATGCAAGACATGGCAAAGTAGACTGATTTTCCAAATTTGCTGAATGGTTACTTTTACAAAAATCTGACCTCAAATATAGAAGCACAGAGTCACTTTGGAAAATGTAGATGCTCATATAAATATTTCTTTTCATTTGAGAGACTTTTTCTTTTCTTTCTTTCTGAAAGAGGATGCTGTTGCCTATAATGTGGCTACTCCTCTGCCTCATACCAGCTGCCCTTTTCTTGCCTCTCAGTAGTTTCTAAATAGCTCTTCTCTCAAAACATTTTTATACATTCTTTTATCTTCTCCCCTCAATGTGATTTTTTTAAATGAATTAACAATAAGAACTTTGCACAGATCTTTTTCTAGACTTTCCAAGACACTGTGCAGCAAGGTTAGGTTTCTTCACTTGCTACTTTCTGAATGCTCATGGTACCTCGATGCTGCTTAAATGGATGATTTTAGACTTTTATTATGCATCTTCATATCAATTCCCTCTTCAATTTTCTTTTGCTAAAAATGACTAGATTTAATGAAAAATATTTGTTTAACAGTATTTCTCATTACTTTCATAATGTCATCTGAAATATTCTGTAATAACTCCTGACACTGTTTACATATTTTTCCAGAACAGAGCTATTCGTTGCTATCTCCCTAGGTCAATCTCTGTTCTACTTTTTTTTCTTTTCTTTTCTTTTTTTTTCCCCCCCATTCAAATATCAAATATTTCTTCTGACACATAGGATTTACAATAGATAATTTTCACAGATTCAGAGACTGACCCTTTAGAGCTCTAAAATATATGCTGTCCGGTCCTGCACTTTTACAGACTGTTTAAGTCCAACTGGCTAATGCTTGGTTATGCTTCCCTGGGAATATGCAAAGGTGACAGTTTGACAACTGCTTGGGGATAATGAAGTTCAAATGTTCTGGGGTTGGGGACATGGATTTGGCTATTGAAAACTGAGTAGTCATCTTTTCCATTAACCCACGGTCTTAAAGATATACTTCACAACATTAAAATCAATGAGAGTTGGAATTTGCATTTAGTTTTGCAGGATGTTGTTTGAACAAGTCTTTTTTAAGTTTTGCTACTGTAGGCCCTGTACTTTCCTGTTCTTTTTTTTATCCTATTTTACCATTAATTTGACATTTTCCAGCTACAGAATCTGAATCCTTTTGTATGCCTCCACCGCTGTGATAATGTGCTGCTATCCCCTTTCCTTACTTCCTCCCTTTTTCCCATGTCTTATATTTTTTTCTGTACAATCTTTCAAGACACTCATCTTTCAGACATGTGCAACTGTAATCTCTACCATTTTTCAAGTCTTATTGACTATTAAAATCTGTGTGACAAAGGTGCCCCTTAGGATAAATTTATAAAACCAGAAAAAGAAAATGCATATAAAACAAAGAAGTTGAGTTGCATTTATGGTTCATTCAAGAAACATGATTCTTATAATAATCTCTACCATAACAGCACATTCATATAAAAAACCTCTTAAACTCTGTACTACAAAAAATTCGAATGCTACTATATAACCATTAAGTCTTCAATTACTTTATTGAGCTGCTCAGGCTGAGGTAGGATTTTAGTCTGATAAAGATCCTGCCACATTTTTTGCATGGGATTTTACTTTCAAGAGAAATGTTTTGATATGTAAATTATTTACTAGATCCAGGCTCAAACTGCAAGCAGATCAGATGAGTTGCAATCTTAATACTTTGCCACTAATCTCATTATATTTGCAACATTTTGTTAAAAATCAGCCTCCACATTCTCTTGACTGGACTTCATAGCCACATATCAGTCTTGATCCATGACAGGCTGTCATGGATTTAGCAACAATAGCACAGTCCAAGAAGAATTGCCAGGACCACTGCGTGCCTGAGGAAGATGACAAGCTGAGAGTGAATAAATCCAGAACCAGGTACCAGAACAGTAGTTTTATGATCAACTGTCTTCCAGTGTAAATGGAGCAGAGTGCTTCTTCTCGCTTTTATTTATCTGTGGAGAAAAGGTGCTTAATCTTTTCAGTTGCTGAAAGACAAGGAGAGGTTTCAGAGCAAATGTGGCAGCTTGTATGGGAATCTCTATGTTTAGTAACACCTGAACCACACTGTTCCTGCTAGGGCAACTAATTTTCCTCAATACAAAGGAAAGCTTGTGTCATACAAATATACTTTGTGGTGAACTTTTTCAATGTTGGTTATAATGGAATTGGAGAGGACAAATATTTTTATATATACAGATACTAGTCTATGAAACATATTTAAATAGTGCCCACTGCTTTAAAATCTCAGTGCACTATGATCAGAAATTAATTCAGCATCCCTGTGTCGTAAAAGGTGACAACTCCTTGCAGTTCGGAAGAGAGACTCAAAGAAACCAAGTGCCAGTCTACAGTTCCAGAGGAAGCTCTTGGTTCTTGGGTCTTTGCAGATTTAGGCTGTTGCTATTACCCCTTCCTCACAGACAGAGAGGAGAAATATGTCCTGACAGCTCAAAGAAGTGCATTGGCTTTTTGTCATGATGCCCAGCGTCAAAGCTGGGCAAAAGCAGTAGCTCAGAAATTCAACTTTACATCACACGCTAGTTCAGGAATGAATCGTATCTGCCAGCTTCCTTTACTGGCTAAATTGCACTGCAAATGCACCGAGGACAGAGCCAAGGTTCGTCCCATCTCACACCTCCGCTGGTTTACGTCCCTTATGCAGGAGAAGGGAGTAGCACGGGGAGGAACAGCCAGCCTACTGCAGCAGCAGAATCGCAGTCTGGCCGGATGGAGTTAGATCACATCTACAAGAGGTGACAGAGCACATTAAAAAGAAGGAAAAGGAAAGGGAGAGACAGCTAATGACATCCTCCAGTAAGTATTTTGGAATGCCTCCAGCCATCCTTCAAAGGTGGCCACATGCTTACCAGACACTCAGCAGTTGCTTCTCACAGCTGGGCTGGGATTGCTCTCCAGCAACACTAACACCATTTTCACCATGATGTCCAGGACTGACACTCTGCTCTTGAAAGACTCAAGAATTACAGTGGGGCTGGGGGCCCCTAAAATTAATACTTTTATCAATGCCAGAAAGCATGGATGGAAACGACTAACTGAGGAAGTTAGCCCAAGTCCTGCCTATACTGCTGTTCGCCAGTGTGTATTTCAGTCCCTTTAGTCGTCAGACTGACACTTTGACAAGCGGTAAATGTCTCCTGATGAAAACCATTAAAAACGTGGTGACTGTTTATAAAGTGCTATGTTTTGGCATGTCACCCTAAGCCACACTGTATCAACACTGCTCCAGAAGAGATCCTCTTTGGGGCTCTTGCTGGAACTAGGAATAGAAAAATCTCTGACACCTCTTTAAAAAGTTGAATGTGCAACACCAAAAGCTAACAGATAAAGTGGAGTGAACACAAAGCTGTGCTGTCTTGCCACCCTTTTTCAGCTGTCCTTTGCAAGCTACGCAGTTCTGGATTGCAAGGGCTGCCGTCCTTATATGGGCTGTAAAACTGGGAGAAAGACCTTAACTGTCTGTTGCCTGCTGCAACATAATCACATAAAGGGAACGAATCTACCACAAAGGACATACATAAGAAGCAGTATTTATGTTGCTGTGTGATTAGTGATAAGAAACTGACTTCTTAATGTGAAAAAAAAGCATATAAATAGTGAAAATATGGAAGTTACTTATATTTTTATCAGTACTTTCCTAGCAATTCCAGAAATCTAGATTACATTCCTTAATTAAACAACCCAAGATTAGTTTGAGCACATGCAGTTCATAAGATCTTACAAACCTCTGTTTAAAAAGACTAATTGCAAAACTGGGACCATCAAGCTGTTACACTGCCAGGTGGCAACACTCTCCTAGCAAGCGTCCCTTTAATTCTCCCCATCCCATTCATATGGTTACTTAGTCCCCACTACAAAGTATGTAAACAGAAATTACATGTTTGGACAAGTCACAGGTGGGAATCTCTCAGTAAGTGCCCCGCTAAGCTCTCTGCAAAGCCACAACTCTGGCGTATGTACTTTTCCCTTAAGAGGATCATACTACTTGAGGATTTGCCACTCCTGTGCTTCGGCCACCAAGGGATTAATTCTTGAACTAGAAATGGGATGACTGCGGTCAGGGAAGTTTGCCAGCAGGGCAATCAATATAAAGGCTATAAATAGTTTAAGGTGCGTGGCTACTCAGGACAAAGAGCACTTTCCTGTGGGGTTCTCAGCTTCTTTTCACTCATGGAAGCAGAGCCCATAAAGTTAATACACATATATCTCAGTTTGTTCTGCATTTCTATCTATAGCTGATGGTTTTAGAGCTGCCCTGGTGTTGACACTTCAGTTTAACGTCATATACTAGACACACTAGTTTCCCCTGGACAGGAGCAAGCAGGTGTCGATTACAACTGATGCCTCCATTTCTAGTAAAGTCTACCCTGAAAAATAGACAAGGTAGTCTTTCTTGGAAAGTTTTGCTTTAACGTAGTTTACGCTGCATTTGAGATTTCATGGCCTATATGAATGAAGACTCACAGGAGGCATCTATGAACCTACCCCAGACCTTCTATGCCTTTTGCAACCTATGCCTTCCATACCACTGACATCTTCTATCCTGGGACAGCTGGTGGATCAGTACTGGCTCTCCAACGCCTGGGGAACAGGATGGCATAGCTGTAGCCACTCTTTGCCACAATAAGGGACACTTGGGTAGATCCTGCCCTCTGACCATCATTTGGTGAAAAATGCTGAGCACGTGTACACCACTGTCACAGGATTAGGCTAAATGTTCCAAATAAATTTGGAGGTAAGTACTCAAAGCTCAGGGTCTACACAGTGTTTGGAAAAAGCATACCTAAACAGACCATATGCACACAGTTGTTTGTTCTTTTGTCTTGATAGGAATTATAGTTCTAATTTGTCAGCCCTGTTTTCCTGAAGTACCAGCTTTTTCATTTTGTTAGTAGAGATACCTGAGTTTTAGCCTGGAATGGACAAAGTTTCATGGAGACTGCTATCATGTAATAGCAATAGCTTTAGAAAAAAACAAAGGAGGTATCAGAAGAGATATGGGGTAGGGGTTTTTTTCATTAAAGAAAAATTTTCGTAACATCTAAAGTAGTCTCAAACTTCAACATAAAGAGAAACGCTTAGAAATATGCGGCTTTTTTTTTTTTTTTCCTGAAGGTAAGGAAAATGGGAGGCATATGCCCAACCTACAGGTTCTGAGATCCTGTAAATCCTAAGCCAGAAATGACAGAAAAGATGATACTATGTAACTGCCACGGCGTAGGTTTGCACTCAGACATAAGGATCACAGTTCTTCCTTGCTTCTTAAAACTGCCATCCTGCCCATCTGTTTTCTGAACCTTTTACTTTGACAGCACTGAATTTGGCCTCTTCCATGTAACTTTTACCATGAAGAATCCTATTTCACAGGATGCAAACCTAAAACATCACTGCACTAAGAGTATGGGAATAACACCTCATAAGAGGATTTTGTTCACCATTACCTTTAAAAGCAGTGACTAGAATTAAAAAATGAGGACATATATTACTTTCACTCTAACAAATAAAATACTTGATGACTCCACAAGGTCTGAAATTGCTTAAATGCAAATTCTAGTAATATAAGTACTATTAAGCGAGTCAGGAAAAGCTTTTAAAAACTATCCAGCCCTTTGAAAAGTAAATACTTTGTTTGCTTAAGGGACTATCATGCATCTTGAGAGGATAATTCTTATGTATCACGTAAGATACAACATCTCCATTATTTATACAGCTAGCTGTTAGTCACAAGTCTGTTTTGAAAACAGTGAAGGGCTCTTTCTCTCTGTGGGAAAATCATAACTGACTGTGCTTTTTTCAAGATTTATACCTCCTATCTGTAACTGTGCTGTCTGAAAATGCCTGAGGTTTGTGCATCATCCAATCCGACCGCTCTTGCCAGGCTCTAATGACTAGCATGGAGAGGGGAGACAAAACCTACCTTATACCGAAACATGTGGATACAAAAGTGAGTATCTTTTCAGAAACTACTTCAGCGTAAGAGATTATGAACTCCGCTTCTGGAGTTCCTCCTCTCTTTACTAGGACAAACATATATTTGTATCACTATCAGCACTGCAAACCACCCCTACCAAATACTATAGATTCCTGGTGATTCTTTTTGTTCCATATATTTCCACTTCAAGCACAATATTACTAAGCACGTAACACAACAGGTGATTCTATTTTTATTAACAATCTATCTTAGTCATCCTGCTCACAAAGTACCCTTACATCCTCTCACTAACCTTCTTAGATCCTTAATCCAGCTGTAGGCACTATTTCTTATCCCTGATTTCATCCCAGTAAACAGATAGATAGATGGATAGAAAGATCAAAAGATCAATAGATAGGTGGGTAGATAAAAAAAGGTTTTTATTAGGAAGGTAGTTTCCTAATTCTCACAATCTAAATGCATTTTGTTTTCTTACTTTTTGCTAGGAGCTGTTTTAATATGAATTTCCATGAACAAATGCTATTTTTTGCTTCATGTAATTTTGTGATGTCAGATACAAAGATGGAAATATTTTCACATAATTCCAATATGGACTTGATTTAATGCCTGTGGGGGTTGATGGAAAAATGTTCTGACCCAACCTTTAATTCTATTTAGAAAATGTATCTAGAATATGAAAACACAAAGGTGAAAGTAGAGTACATGGATTCTGTCCTGGATAAAGAGTAAAGAAGAACCATGTAGACAAGTGGACATACAGCCACTCCACCACTCCCCTATGTTGTGACTAATGGACAATGCTCATGCGAGGAGACTACCACCTCTTCTGTCTAGTAAATGCCAGGCTGGTAAGAATAAATTCAGCAGAAAAGTTCTTCCCACTGTATTCAGTAAATAATAAGAAGCCAAAGGCAGACAGAATCTAGCCAGCTCTCTCTAGCCAACTAGAAAAAACCATAGTGCTACAGAGAAAAATAAGGGTTGAGGGACTGAGGGGAGAACAAACTTCTAATTATTAGAGGCACAAGCATTTTTAAACAAGCAGTTCTGCCTTCCATGCTGGTGGCTCATATCTCAGCAGAGATATGTTTGCCCACCATAGTAGCTGCTGGTTGCAGCTAAAGCCGTGCTCAGCTAGCTGCAGTATCAGCTTATGGCAATTCTGGTTTGCTCCTTTGATAAGTTGCAGTCAGATCACATGAGTTCACAGCAAAGAATATTCAGTTTCCCTTGAACCCAAAAACTCAAGCTCATAACCAAAACTACCAGGCTTCAGCAGGTTCAAGTTCTAATCTGTGACATGTAAAAGAGCTTCTACCCAGAAGGTGTATTAGATGCACTTTGGATTTTTAGGTATAAAGCTTGAGACTATCAGTATCAAGAAAGTTAGACCTATCCCAGTATCTCTTGTCCCACGCCTGAGAAAGAATCCTTTTCTTGGAAGCATCTTCTAACTTGAACCATTCTTCCTTTTCTCAGGACCAGTCCTGTTATTTTTACCTGGCAGCCCTCTTACTTCTTTCTGGGGGGTTTGAATTGCTTTCCATCAACCACCTAAGCAGACGTCCCAGACCTGGCAGAAGCTTGCAATGAATTACACCAATTTAAACAAACAATAAAAAAAGGAATAGAGGAACAGGTTGTTGCTCATGGCTGGGTATAGGGAGAACAGGGTACCAAAAATAAAACCTTACATAAGCATAACAAACCCATGCTATATTTTGCTACAGAATTTTTCACAACCAGACAGACCACATGTAACCACTACAACTATCATGAAAAAAGTACTACTGCCTTTCCAAGCCACATAAAGGCACCGACTTCACTTGTGTTCCTCTGTTTAACACAATGTTGAATATCCTAGAATAATATTACAATCATAAAAAATAAAAATCAAAGCAAATCAGTATCAAAAAGGTTCTACATCACATGCAACTCACTTGTCACAATTAAATACATGTCACAAATAAATTTTAGGTTCTTCTCAGTAGGCTGTGAAAAATTTGTGTCAATATTAATCACAACTGGCAACAAGGAAGAGAAAGAATTTGAGATGCCTGCTTACAGACTAACACAAAATGTGGAAGTTGTCTTTAATGTAGTGATGCAACTCTTTTTTCTTCAAATATCCTAATTAGAACTGTTTGCAATGGTAATATATAAAATTTGGCCAATTTATTTTTAAGAATCAGTATTGTGCTGACCTCAACAGAACCATAAATAAATGTACATCATGAAAAATACTAAAAGACTGTGTTAAAAAGACTTTTATTGAGCACTATAAACATTCAGTACCAGGACAACTGCATTTCTCACCATGCGCCTAATTTCTGTGTATAGCAAAGTCCCAGCTAATCAGCACACTTGCAGTTAAGTCTCTTCACCTGAGGAAAAATTCATAGGAAAGTGTACAGTGGTTTATGTCTGAAAGTATGTTCCTTAACCTAAAAACTGGAGACTGTACTTACACCTAGTGTCAGTGTTTTTCCCAATGAGATATTGCACCATTAACTCAACCGCTAAAATATGGGAGTTCTTTAAAAAGCATTTTTCTCTCCATGGAAAGAGACATTCCTGACAACTATCACTTCTGAGACATGTTTGCTTATGGTATTCTTCAGGCTATAGGATAACCTGGTTTGCTAATAGTTTTAAAGAAAGCTTGTAATTGAATAAATTTATAAACATTTAAAAGAAACACCCTTCTGGAGCTTAGTTGGTTAAGAGAAATGCTAAATCAGTGCTTGCTGATTGCTGAAGCCAGCTGACGGGTGGCTTCTATATTTAGGATCCTCCTTACACCTGTCAAGAGACAGAGAGAGACAGCCAATGAAAAAGAAAGTGTGTGCACCAGAGCAAGCAATCCAGAGACCCATCTCTTGTAGCAAGGAGCTAAAAATAAAAGCAACAAAGAGCAATAAAGAAAACAGAGCAAAATCTTATTATTTATATTACCCTGCTGCTCTGTGACATGCTGTCAGCGAGTGCTCCGAACAGGGTACGGACCTCATTAGTTATCAGCAACTCTGGCTTCCCGCAGGAAGCCACAGCGATGCTCAAAGCTGGATGCAGTCCAACTGTGTCAAACCTGTGCTCCTCAGGTGGATCCCTTTCACTGCCTCTCCTTAGCTGAAAGCGTGAGGCAACATTTTCGTTCGGAAGCGAACTCCAGCGCATACTCATCCCCGTGCTTAGTGCTTAGCAATGTCACTGGCAGTGGGCTTTCCAGCTTTGATTGGCATCTGTCTGAATCAAAGCTGCTCTCTGTTTGCTATGCTGACAGCACTTCTTTCTATACTGATGATTCATAGATACGTATGGGAACGTAACAAAAGGAAAGTCAAGTAGGTTTCTTTAAAAAACACTATGCAACCAATTAATAAAACAATCCTATCGTAAAGGCTTCAGATCTCTTTCTTTGTTTTAAACAGAATGGCAGAGTACTGCATTTCAAATGGAAGGGCACCCAGCTGTAACAGGAGCTTGCTTTCAACACATGGATGCTGCCTTCCTCCCGCCTGAGGTGCACCACGCCTTTCAAATTTTTGATCTCCCAGTAAACAGAAATATTTGGGTTTATACAGATTAGGAATAAAGACATAGTGCTGCTGGGAAGTAGGGAAAATGATGCTATTTAAATTTACACACATACCCCTTTCTAAATGCTACATGGCAATTCCTAAACAAAGAAAACGAATTTCACTCCACCTTCCCTGACTCATACCACAACAAACCAAGTAACCTTTCAAATGATATCTGATTCACCACCAGATTCCCTGCATTCTTTTTTGGAAAAGGAAACCAAATGGCCTTTAAGTATTTCCCAGTGTTCAACAAACTATAA
Source organism: Gavia stellata (assembly GCF_030936135.1). Lineage (NCBI taxonomy): Eukaryota > Metazoa > Chordata > Aves > Gaviiformes > Gaviidae > Gavia > Gavia stellata. The sequence goes on along the minus strand of NC_082597.1, from coordinate 11,286,806 downwards.
CTATTACTGGCCAAGCTTAATTTAAGTTTCAGCAACTATTACTTTCTCAGAAAGCAAACAAAAAAGTCTTTTTTTTCCATCAATGGCAGATGAAATGCATATTTATTTGTTCAAAATTAATGATGTGCATGTTCGGGTGAGAGAAAATGCTCAGTCCTCATGAAAGATGTTAAATACTCATAAGTGCGGATGTTTCAGTTTGGACACACAGCACAGACAGCAACTGCACAAATACCTCTGAATCTTTTCAAAAGTAACCCTAATTATTTGCCTACCAGCTACTTTTAACCACTACTCAGTAATTACACTTAGCTCATCTGCTGTGTGTACGTAACTAATGTTCATGTAGATATTAACTTTAATTATACAGAGGCAAGAGGCAAATGAATATAAAAACACATGGAAGATAATGAATTTACATTCAGCTCAATAAAGAACTAAAGGCACGTGGAGGAAATCTGTATATGATCAACACATGCATGCAGCAGTTCCATGTACATTAATGTCACAGAAATAACTTCAAACTGTATAGGGCAAAATTATGGCTTTACTGACGTCAGCATGAATTTTGCAACCTACATCCATGCATTTCCCCCATAGTTTAAAAGACAGAGGATTAAGTGATTCAATACTTGCTAGAAATCAGATCCAGAGCAAGTCATTGTGCCGGGCTTGGGGCAGAGTGATAATGATGTGCATAGTGCAGACCGATTAGCTAAAGCAAAGATAACCCTGTGATATGCCTAAGGTCACACAGTTACTAGCAGGTTATAAAAGGACTTTATAAATTTAGGTTTGGACTATAGTTTATATTTCTGAAAACTTAGTGCTTTTTTCTTTGGATGTCATGTAGATTAATATTCAATCATTTGTAATTCTGCAGTTACAGAATATCCTATGACCACACATCTTAATGGGAAAGTATAATATTGCTGTATAGTAGCAATAAGAATGCTAGCACATAGAAATAAGGCAAAGCCTGTATCAACAGTTAAAACATATCACAAGCTACTCCCATCAAAACCAATGCAACCCCAGTGTACTCATACAAAGGATGTCAGCCTGAACAGCTGTCAAAAATTCATTAAAGCTGAGATACAGAAATTTAAGTCTCTTCAACTGACCATAGTCTGAAGACAGAACGGGACCATACTAGACATACTGTAATGAAGTAATGCATCTAGCTCCCATAATAAAATAGCTGTGCCCAGTCCTACAAGTATTTTTTTTTCTATTTGTAGCACAAGTGGACTGTCCAGAAATATTAACATGCAAAAACATCTGCATGATAAGAATGATGAGAGATCCACAGTTTTATGAAGTCCTAAAGGGTGAAAACATACATTTACTAAAGACAAAGAGCCTTGTACTAAGTATTGGGCCAATTACTGTTCTGTCCTATCTATCACTAATGGTGTCACCTATGGCAGAGGTTATACTGTCCTCTTGGGTACTAAAGCATATAACCGTTTAACGTCTGCCTGCATTACGTCTGTCCTACATTGATAACAGCAATGAACACATCAGAGAAAAAATTATAGAAAGTGATTTGGCTGTCTTGCATCATGTTAGAGGTACACACACATTAATATACCTAATATTACCCCTGCCATTATTTGTTTCCCTACAGGTATTATCAGAGAAAACCCTCAGGAGACATAAACTATATTGCTTTTTTATTACTAGGGATGCTGTTTCCATGCCAAACTTTCTGTCTAAGGATCTCTGTCTCATAAGCTTCTGTCATACAGAATCCATAATAATATGGGTTTTATTTCTTGACTGGAGCTTCCAAGTACTATGCTAATAAGAACAGACACACACATATATGATGCATGCACTGCTGCTGTTTGAGGTCTGTATAGAGGAACAGTCAGTCACTTGGACTGAGATACTGCATCATTCACATATGTTAAACTGAATTGCATACAATAAATTCAGCCATATTAGAAATCATATTCAGGAATATATCAGAGATATAATAAATGATGCAATAGATTCCCCTCTGTACATAATTTCTATGACTTTTTGAAATTATTTTACCACCACACAAAAATCAGGGATGACAGACCATTTCCATGCAGCTTTAGCATTATTTTGTCCCATAGCATGATAACAGAAAAGGCCAAGCTTAATTTCATTAACAGATGTGACCTAAGACAAAAGTGGACATAAGTCATCATCACAGTACTGCTTTGGAGTAGGTTGGCAACAAAGATGTCATATATAGAAGCCTTTAAAACTACTTTCTACTGAAAGAAGTCTTCGAAAATACAGAACCATAGACTCACAGACTCATAGAATAGTTTGGGTTGGAAGGGATCTTTAAATGTCATCTAGTCCAACACCCCTGCAGTGAGCAGAGACATCTTCAACTAGATCAGGTTGCTCAGAGCCCCGTCCAACCTGACCTTGAATGTTTCCAGGGAATATGTTGTATGAGAGTCATTTAGTGAGAATTCCTTCAGATGAGCTAGCTAATGCAGTACTTGATCCAAAAATCTGAAAGTCAAAGTCTGCAGTAGAAATGTTTTATTGAGAATCATATTATGACACCATTCCATACTTCTACCTTCTAAGTGAACTTCAAAATGAAAAGGTTTTTGTTTTTTTTTTTCTTTTTTAGTAACATAACAGTTGGAAAGAAAACAGTTAAGCAATGGAAAAAGTACTGTCTAGCTCCCAGGTAATACAGGAGAGAGCTTTTGCTCTTTCAGATTTCTCTTCAGTACAAATTTAGAAGCTTAACTGTTCAGAAGCACCACGAAAACTTTTAGAGAATGAATCCACAAGCTACCTAGTTGTAGTCTCAAGGCATTGTGTATATTTAACCTGAATTTTCCTTACCTTAATTTGTAGGTTAAAGTCTGCGAAGCAGCTGATAGCCTGAATAGGCATCCATCTTTACCGTAATTCTAAAAGCAATTTGCATTCAGACTTTTATTCTGCTCTGATATGTAACTGCAAAAATCAGCACTTACACAGTGTATTACATTTTGAAATCATTGTCCAAACAATTCTCTATGCCCTTTTGAAGAATTCACAGATGAAATAGAAAACTGGATAAGAATAGAAAAAACAGACCCTGAAATTCCTGTTTTATTTTTGTAAATAAATAGCTTGGAAGCTTTAATCCAACCCTAACTTACAACTTTGAAACCATGTGAATTCAAACCATGTCTAGTTTTGAGATGCATAGAATGAGCTTTTCTTCTAAAAAAAGTAAGCGTAGCAATGATAAGGCATTACATTTGTATGGAGGCAAATAGTGGTAAATTACTTCAGGTGAGAGAAAAATCAGGTGGCCATTAAACTGCTGGTTTTAAAGCTCCTGAGAATTTTTTTACTGTATCATTTCAGCATCATTTCAGACTCTTAGAGAACTACACAAACAATGTAAAATAACAATGCTTCACTGTATATAGCCCTTATTTTTGCATTGATTTTGTTTAGCTAGACATTGAGTGCTGAAAAGATTGTGTAATTGCTCCATTCTGAAAATAGTCAGCATTATCAGCTAAGGAAACCTTCATTAGTTCATTATCCAATTTTCCCAGGTGAAAGAAATGTCACATGGAGGGTGTCTGTCCATGTTAAATCACATAGTAACAAACCACAAACTGGAACCTGTCTAAATTACTGTTGAATTAGAAGCTCCATTCCACAACAACAAACAAAATTGTGTACCTCATACAGTCTATATTTGCCTATCATATATTTAAGGACTTTGAACTCAAACATAGTTACAATACTGCAAATTAAAAAAAAAAAAAGAGGCTTATTTTATTGCTTTGCAGATATTGTAGGGATGTTTCATTGTAGGTAATAAAGAACCACTTTATTTTAAGCAGTCTTTGAATGAGTCATTTGGCAGATGACCCCTGTTTTGTAGGTTATCTATTTGGCCATTAAGAAAGCCTTGAATAAGTTCTATCCAAATACACGTCATGAAGTGTCAGTATATGAAATTTGGATCTGGTACACCAGAAATCTAAAATTTCAGGTATTGGTGAAATCTCTTACATTTAGATATGGTTGCTCCCAAAATCACCACAAGACTAAATATAGAGCTAGACACACAAGAAGCATGAGTTTCTTACCCATGTAGGTAATTAGAACAGTCGGTATTTCTGTGGTATACTGGTGACACTTCCTGTTTGTTAATTTTCAGGAAAAATCCCAGCTAGGAAATAATTCCTGCCCAGTGAAGGGCTGTAGCAATTATTGAAGTCGCACAGCATAAAAACCACAGGATCAGCCAGTGATTTCTCTTTCTGCAGTGAAACAATGTCCTAGCAATAGAAAACATCCAAACATATCTCAAAAACATCTCTTTGCATAGGGTATCTTTACCATAGCTTTTGGGTTCAAAGAATAACTTCTGGCTAATACCTTACTTTCAATTCTCAGAAGCAGACGTTTCTGCAATCTCTCCATATAGTGGAAGTTAGTTATTACTAGGTTTTCATTGCCAGAGACAAGGTATATCCTTTGCAACTTTACCAAAGTTATCTACAAAATCCACCTGTCATGTTAGTCTTACACTGGAGTTGCATTTTGAATCATTACCTATAGAAAAAAACTCTTATTAAGTCAAAATCATAAAAGCTGTAAAGTCAAATAACCAAAATAAGAATTCATCTGCATTTTAATACATAAGCACATGTAAGCATAATTCTGTCCTTGTATACCTATTTCATACCCTCAGTGAAACATGTTTCCAGCAGAAAAAACAATGATTGACTGTGTAACTGAAGATGGGAATCACAATGAAGATGTGTAAGAAAAAGAATTTAAGGCCGTAAGGCAATTTCAATGTCTTGCATTTCCTAGTTTTCAAGTGTTTAGCTTTACAATCAGATAACTTACTTTTAACTTAGACTTTTTTTAAAGACTGATCAGCACCTTATTCTATAAACAGATTATTCCCACAGAGAGTAATGGGACAATTGTATAGTAGAATACTATTCACTAAAAAGAAATAGACCCCCAGGTACTTAGATATGTGGAAGAAAACATTTAATCACTGATGTTCAACCTGTGCTTGCGAAGCTGAAAGCATCACGGCTGAATACATAAAGTGCTTGTAGAAGCATGGATATCCACAAGAATAACTGAGCATTTTTGTGCAAAACTACTTTGCAGGCCATAAAAGTATTTTATTCTATAAATAAATGGAGTTATGAAAGGAAAAATCTCTATCAGCAAAATATCTGCAAGCAAAGTATTGTTCTATACATCCACTACAATATTCCTAACGGCCTTTTGTTAATTGTATCTCTCACCATCCATGCAAAGCAGTCATGGGTGCTTTTAAGCCTAATTTTGTAGACTGGGAGAGTGTATCTATACTAGGAACATCTACATAGCAGATGAGTAAAGATACTGGCCAAGTGCTTCTAATAGCAAAGCAGCTATCACATCAGAATTTCACCTCATGTCCCCATAAAGTACCAGCACCATCTTTCAGAGTAAACCCAGCTTCACTGGAAAAAAAATACAAAGTTTGTCTGTAAATTTCTTGCTGATTTTAAACCTAATTACCTGAAAAATCAAGATTTCATACCAGAAGGTGAACTAATTATTCAGTTGTGCATAATGAGGGGCTAAAATAAATTACTTCTATCATTCTCACCATTCCAAATTGCAGTGTTGAGTTCTAGAACTAACTGCTTACGAAAAAAAAAAAAAAACACAAAAAAGCAAATTTGTGAAAGCCACTTACAGTTATCCTGCACATTACTAGATGTTGCAGTATTTTGAAAAGGAAAGTATTTCTTCTTTACAATTCCATACTTATATAAAATTGCATTTGTTCCTAATCTGGGGGAACATTTTTCAATGCCTTCCAGCACATTAAGAAGTTCTTTTTTACATGGACACTTGCTCAGTGGGGCACGGACAATGAAGTGGTGTCAGAGCTTATCACTTAAAAGGAAGACAAATGACCACATCTGATATCACGCATGGTTTCTTTGTGATATCTTACTGTTCCCCTCTGTATAGCCTAATATGATCATGTACTACATTTTATTTTATATAATTTTTACAATCAGGCCTTGACAACGATGACTTATTCTGTTGAGATGAAACCTGTATGTGTTTAATCAGAAATTATTTTATGTGAATTCATCCTTGCACTCAGAATTTAAATGATACAGGACTGATACTCATTTTGCTGAAATTACACTGGTGCAAAGAAGGATGAAATTGGGTACCTAACCATTTGCAAAGACATTTAGAGTATATCCTGAGATATACTCTTAGTCACGCAACAAACCAATTAATCCTTCATGTATTTCTAATCAGTCAAAAGTGACTATAAGGACCAGATTCTGCTTTCAGTTACCGCAAAGCTTTCCCCCATGTGTATAGTACAGTGAAATCTCCTTAAGTCATGTTCCTGCACATGCTAGTGGTCCTCTCCCAGCTTATATATCTACCCACATAATCTGAAATATATTCACAGCAGATAGAAGTCTAATCCAAGAAGATGCTACAGCAAGAAAAGTGGCTTGGTAAATAACAAAAAAAAATGGTAAGGGTTACACTTCTGTTATTATTGTTTGTGGCAAGCCAAAATAATTGCAATAAAAACTATGTTACTCCTGCTTGAAATCTTGACAGCTTTGGTGATTATCAGGTAATTAGTGATTGCTAATGATTATCTTAGGCATGCTACTAGTCCATAAACAGAAATAAGTTGATGCCGGACCACCTGAACAGCACTAATTATGTACTTTTATGACCACCTTTCTTACAGAAGCAGGACACCTTGCAATATGTGACACGTTTATTCATGCAGGAGGACAATTGGGATGTCATTCCCACTTTAGAAATGGGAACAGAAGGAATAAAACCAGCAGTAGCCAATGCTGCAAAAGAAGCGGGTAGCAGATCAGGTTAATGAGCTCAAGTGTCACGAGCACTTGGCTAGTATTGTATCCACTTATTGCCTCTGCTTGAATTAGAAAGTACAAAATATTCACAGTACACATTTCAGATAAACTGGACATCTACAGCTCCAAGTGATTTCAACAGTGAGAACAACGATTTGTGATGTGGCAAAGGAGTGCAACTAGCACGCAGCGTTGGCATGAGTCAGATATGCTGGCTTCATTTCACGATACTGTCTGCAGATTTTTGCTGACTCCTCTTAGTTTCTAAAAATGCTGTTAAGCTTATGTTTTACAATCTGTGTACATCCAAGAAGTACAGATTGTGGAGATTAACTTCTTCTAACTCCCCAGATCTCAAGTTACAAAAAGAAGCAGATATGATGATACCTTCTCTAGAAAGATTCTATTTAAAAAAAACTTTGAGAACCAGGTAAACCAGAGGTATTATCCATCCAGGAAAGGTTCGATCATGCAAGTTTCTGAGGTAAGGTGAGAATATAGCAAACACACATCTTAATAAACAAGGCTTAACATCTTAACAACACTTTTCAACTACAGAGGGCTTTAGAGGCATTAGCTAACAAATTCATTTTGCCTGACTAAATGGTAAGATACTGCAGTTTCCTACTTTACTGAGAGAAATTAGCATGGAAAACTAAGGTAGAAAACTTAAGAAATAATACAAGGCAGATAAAGGGAGGCAGATAATAATAAAGACAGACATATAATGATAAAGAGCTCAGCCAAGATACACACAATTCAGGATGTACATCATAGAAAACAAAATCAGAATATTTCTGATTAAATAAAAGTAAATAAAAAAAGCCTATTGCCTCTTCTATTTCTATCCTCTTTTTTTCTTTTTTTTCTTTTTTCCAAAATTGGTGCCACTGAATTCATTTATGAGAGAAGTTTCAGATCAAGAAATACTTGCTGCATTAGGAAATATACACACTGCTGGATCCATCCCAACGAAGGATAACTTTCCACAGAAGTGGATGGTGCAAGAAAGCTCATTATTCCCTTCTCTCAATTTCCATCTTCTCTCGCCACGCGTTCCTACATGTATGTCTCTTCACTTAAACCTGTCTTTGAAAAAAAAAATCTAACGGACTTGCTACATCCATATGCAAAAAGAATAAAATTACACAATAGGCTAACAGAAAATACGGACATTCAATAATTTCTGCAGGACGTATTCTAAATACTTACTGAAGAATGATATACTATGCATCATATTCTAATTCAATCTACTAAAAGAAGTCAGCCACATACAGCAAAAAAGCAACACCTGCATTAACATCAGCATGTGAAACCACCACATTTCTGGATTAAACTCAGAAAACAGAGTATCAACATATCTCATATGGCAGAGCAGTCCCCAAGTAAAGAGTATTGCCTCCAAGTATAGGGCTGTATTTAGGATCCGCCAAATACAGGTCCTCTACCAAATAAACTAATCCACACTGGGGGAAAATGATTACTGTGAGGGTTCATTCAGCCATTCACAAAATAAACCGGTTTTCCCACTAGTCCACATCAGAATATCATAAATCAAAACTTGCCTTTTAATGGACTGTTGAACTTATCCCTCAACATTTTGACTAGTCTAATGGGATATTTGATCTACTTGTGCTGGAGTAAGTTATTAACCTGTAAGAGTGGGGGAAGGAATAATAAAAACCCTAACATTGTCATTCATACTTCTAGTCATCTCTCTTTCATTATTCTCCTCCTTCCTGCAGTATCGATAAACACGATTCTTCCCGCTCAGAGTGCAAAGTGTTTCACTTACTTACTAGTCTTTGACAGAACACCCCCTGTGACTCAGTTTCCTCCTATGGAAAAAGATTCAATTTCTAATGAAGAGTCAATACAAGCCCGGTGTGGCAAATTTCTAGTCACTCCAAGAATGACGAAAACTTCCCTTTTACTGGTTTGTTTAAAACTACCTTAGTGCAGAAAGAAAAATGCAGCATGATATCAAAAGTGACAACTGAGAAAAATGGCATGCCTTGATTTAGGCCTCAGTGCTGCCACACTTACCCAGAGAACTCTTATAACTTTATTTTTATGCCTACTTGAAAGAAGATTTAGTCCATGATTAGCGAAATATAACAAAAATCCCACTAAAGATAAGGGAGGGAGAGATTATATCGCTGGGGAACTTCTTAAGCTTTTAGACCAGTCTAGTGGGGAGCTGCATAGGGGAAACAGGAGCACTTGAGTTCTTAGAAAGTTGTTTAGATGAACCAAGTTTAGCTTTTCTCCTTTAAATAAAAATTAGCATAATTTATCATCTGATTGCTACAAAAACTAGACTATGGACTCAGCAGCTCCTTCGTGTTCTTATTTACTTCACAAATCAGGTCAAAAGTGAATCAGAATTTATTATGGTGGATAAATTTGACAGTCTTTGCTCATAGTCTTCAACTGAAGATTTATACGCATGAGGGCTGAAAAAAGGACCACTGATCCAATAGATACTTCCATGTTAAACATAATGATTGCTGTGCAAAAAATTCTTCTCAGTCCATAAGATCCATAGGACACATTCTTTAAAAAAATTCTCTTCCTTCTGCATTCCTGGCTCAACATTCAAGGCTCTGGAGAAACACAGGAAATTTCAAAACCGAAAAATGCTTAAATCGCTATGTAGAAAATCTGTTACAAAGTCAGACTATAGTTCTTGTCCTGACCAACTCTCAAATAAGAGGGAGTGAGAATGTAATTTAAAAATAGGGTGAAAAATCCAATAAAACATTTTTTATAATAGTCAGCAATATTACAACTTCACATTCATATTCTATGGGTATTTTAGGCCTGCCTCAGATTAAAAAAAAGTCTGATTTTGAATTACTGTAATTAACTGCAAAAGCTTGCTGATTTGTTGATGCAAAATAATGTCAATCTTTTTCATAAACTTGGTAGAATCTTTGTAAATAAATAGCAAAAATTATACAAGGAACAGAAATTCGCCTCTTTATCATAGGTTTGCTGTTGGCACGCAGGGAAAGGTGTTGTAAAGAGGGGCATAAGCGAAAATACATGGCCCTTTCCCTAACATCATTAGTGTAACATTACCAAACGGTGAGCCGTATTCTTGTCACAGTGGGCTTGTGAAAGAGGGAGTATATTTTACATTTCACCCTGAAAACTTAATAGGTCTGGGAGGAAGGAAAGCGTGAAACGTTGAGTTTGCTTAGAAGCAGAGGAGGTGAAAAAATAGTTCGGAAAGCACCGGAGAAGGAAAAGGCAAATCCCTCTTGAGCTGAATAGCTGCAGGCATACACCATTAATTTTCAGCTATTAAAAAGTGCTGAGGCATATTTTGAAAACCTTCACTCTTAAACAGAATTTTTTTTCTGAGACTATCAACAGGACTTTTTAATTTCAGCAGCATAGTCTGGCCCTAAATTGAGAATATCCAACCCATGAACATCACTGAAGTATAAATTCAGTTGAGAGTGATTTCACTATCAGTGTTACATATTTGTACCTTAAACGTGAGCCATGCCTGCATCACTACCACAGTAGCGCTTGACATAAAAATCACATTTTGCAAACAATATTGATTCCAGTTCTCTTTTACTATCGGAAATCAGGAGGGAAAGAAGAAACATAACACTCTGTAATGGCAATGACCGATCTGCTATAGTAAGCAATGGCACAGCTGATGCAAAACCTGGCTCTTGGTCTGATACTACAGAACAGATCATTACCCAAAATACGTTCCAGAAAAGTTGAGTGGGATTAGGCTATTTAATAGACACAACAAGAGAAATAATTCAGAGCCGCAATCTCAAATGCAAGTCATTTAAGTATTCATTGATACCTGTCTTGCAGCAGCTGTAGATGGAATGAAAAAGCTGATGTAGGAATGGGCTAAGAGGGATCTAAGACACAACGCACAGGCGCTGCCCAGGGGTGGGGGCAGAAAGGCAGTTATTATTTTGTACTTAAGGTCTGTGTATTTTCCAGTTGCTAGATATGTTTTACCTGGACACCAAGGACACTGATCTGTCACTCCTTCTGTCAAGTATTCTGATTCAGCATTCATAAAAGACATAAACAAAGGATGGCATCTAGCTTTACCAAATTATACCTATGGTCCAACAATTTTATTCGTGTTATGTTCTGATAAACCTTTTCTTCTGTTAAAGCAGATATTTTAACAAGGCACTAGAAAACAACATTTTCTGTAGTCCGTAATATCAGCTTTTGTCACTAAGGTTTTTATAAGCACTCTAAGCACAACATGCATCCCAAGCACGCAGCGATCAAAAGCTCCTGTACTGCTGCAAAGAAGTACAAAACAGTCTGGGGCCCAATTCTGCTTCCACTATGTTCAACAACAGAGAGAATGAGTCATTTTTCTCTTAAACTACTAAAATGCTCCTAAACTCCAACCCCGTCTCGCAGAGGTTTAAGTCAAACATTGGTCTAGAAGATAATACTACCTTGGGTAAAGAATTCTCACAGAAGAGAAGAATAAAGGCATAGGCGTGTCAGATCACAGTTATCAGTGGGCAACTATAGTCTGTTTTGTTTCTTTGTTGCAAGAGATTAAAGTAATAATAAATTGACCGTGCTTCCATCAATTTAAAATGCTCTGCTAGATAAATATTTTTAAGACCTGTACAACAGGCCTTCTATTTAACAATGAATACATTTCAGACTAACGTGCTGCCAAGCTCCAGCTCTCCTTCCAGCAGCTGAATTCTTGGATAAAATCATTTTGCAGGGTATGAGCAATGCAGTTCTGAAAATAGCATCACTGCAAAATGAAAGATGGCAAGAACCTCTACAATGCTGATTTATTTCAATGAAATTTCGTCTTTTATAACCAGTATCTATTTTGACATTTTCAGCTGAATTTTCATGCTTCATAAAATGTAAACCTACAGAATTTGTTAATTTTGAGGCCCCGGCATAAGATGTCTAATAGGGAAACAAAACAAGAAAAACAGAAAAAAAAAAATATCCATTCACAACTTACATCATCAAACATGTAAAACAGGAAAATGCTTTGTGGATCCAAACAATTTGCATTTATCACCACCACATGTACAGAGACACAAAAAGAATGCAACACCAATCAACAAGCTGTTTCGCACTTAAGTATGTTTCTACTAGAAAAATGGATTGGACCGATACTTTTAAAAATATCGGTGGGTTTATACATTTTGCGTAATGCTCAGTATTCAGACATGTGCTGCTGAGAAAACACCAAGAGGTGATATTACACTTCCCTGATTCTAAGTAGATTACATCTTTTGGCTTTCTTTCCAATTCACTGATACGAAGGTATACTTCAGCAGATTATTTGTTTCCTAATAATGAGGAGTTTTAAATAGATTGGAAAATACAGTTCTCAAATGAGGAGCCTGATATTTTACAATCCATTAATGCAGCTGTCTTTTCTAATTAATATCAGCAATAAAACTGGCTTTCTTCTATCACAGATTTTATGCTAAAAATGAGATTATATGTATATGAGAGGTGTCAAAATCCCTAAATCTGACAGTAGAAACAGATGAAAAGAACACATCATAAATATCTTCTATCTACACTCGGTCACTGATTTTATATAGAAAGCGACGCTGTGTACCAAGCCCAGCTACATTCTCAGCAAGACCTACACTTGTTAGGTCCATGTGCTGAAACCAAAAATACGAATGTCCCAGTTGTGCAAGCCCTAATTCACATGACTCATACAGACTTCCCTGAGTTGTCCTAATGACACCGAAACAGTAAGGATGATTCATGCAAATAAAAAAATGGGAATACACATCTTCTTTTCTAAAAATTTCCTGCCTGCATACATATATATATGTACATATGTATATTATTTTTATCCTCTGTATATTATTTTTATCCTCAGGTGTTTTACACCAATTTCTCTAAGTAGCAGATCTGTCTTGAATATAACGTATAATTTAATTTCTACATGCAAAACAGGAGACTGAGGAGGAAAAAAGGATAAAAGATGAAGGAAAGAGAGAAAATGAGCGGGGGAGGAAAACTGGAGAAAATAAAATAAAAAGAGACATTAAGCTATATCCAGAATGATGCAATTACAGAAACAGTACCATTGATATTGAAAGACCGCATCTGTAGGTTCATCAAAATTAAAATCTCTGTCATGTTTCGCTGGTTGTTTTTTTCTTTTTTAATCAGTACGGACAGGTTTCTCATCAGGCAGCAGTAGGTACATCTTTATATCATACATTACTCACTATCGGTAAAAATATCAACACTGCTAAGACATACTATGTCAAAAGTATGCTTAAGAATTACAACTTATTTTTAAACTCAAGACTATCTGTTTTGATGCAGTATAGATAAAAGAACAGAAATAAAGTGACTCCTGTGCTACCTTTATCAGGAAACACACAAACTACATTCACTTAATAGTATTTTTTTTCTTAAGTCTGTATAGCTGCGGATGACAAATACATGACTACAAAGAAAGAAGCGCTTTGCGTACTTGCAGTAGTGTGGTTATAGTGACAGGAGTACTATATACAACAGTATTCTCATATAAGGGCAAAATATCTGCTGTGCTGCGTGTATAATTGAAGCATTTGGAGTTGCTATGTTACAAGTGAGAGCATGATATCCTGTACCAACATATAACAGATCCCTAACATATGATACAATGAAAATGATACACTTTAATGAAACCTAATACATATCGATCAGTAGCTAAGCCTTACAGCTAAAGATCAAGACATAATTACCGCTGTACTTAAATAGTTAATCAAAGAAAAGTCTTCAATATTTGCAGTGAAATATTCCAACACAGGAAGCAACAATTGCAATTATACCACCTGCTCAGATTTTCAATGAAAAATTAAGGCTCCCATGTCATAGAGCACAATCCTTCACTTGAAATTCTCTGTACATTGCTGGGTAAATATATCAGAGCCTTTTTGCCTTGTCAGAGAAGTAAAACTAATCAAATGACTGAGATCCTATCAAACCAGCATTGCTTAAACCTCCAACATTTTTTCCTAAAAATGTTTCATACTTGTATAGTAGTACTGTATTGGTGATAAAGACTTCTGAATGTTTTAGTAAAAGCACACGTTAAAATATTTACTGATGCAGAAGGAACAGATGACTGAAGGAAAAGTGATTGTACAATAATGAGTAGTTGATGAAATCATGAATTATAGAGCCCTGAGTATGCACATTTTTCATACAACAGCTGGGAAATACTGCTTCCTCAGACCAACTTTTTAACTAAGAGAAAAAGAGACTGAAAATAATGGGAAGAAAGCAGGTAGCTAAGAACATAATATCAGCAAACCTTCAGTTCTCCAGTTATTAATATCCTTTCTTTCCTTTATTATCGTCTCCTGTGTTTTTTTCCTATTTTTAATATTCTTAAAATATAAAATATTTCACATTAAGTGCATTTGCGTCTCTTCTCTTTGTTCTTCCCCATTTGTAATCTATAGTAGGAACCAAATCACCACTGCCAAGTCTTAAAAAAGAATCCAGAAATTGTTTTCTCTTTCACCTGTTACATCATTACTTTTTGCAAAGCAGCTCTCCCTGCATCAACCTGTTGGGCTGTCTTCTAAATGAACTAAGTCTTATTTGCACTTTGATTTAATTTCAAAAGGGAAACATTACTATGAAGGATGAACAGGCGCTATAGATTGTTTCTACAATATTTCAATGGAATAATAATGAGAAAAAAGAAAGCCAACAGCAAGCAGATTGTGTAAAGCATCTAAATACTATTGACTTACATCATATTCTGAATTACTTAATCATATGTATAGTTATAATTAAAGTCATGCTTTACAATATGTCTCCCTGTTGACAATTTCTCCTATCATGACTGGCAGTAAAGGTAAATTCTGAAGGGAATTAGCAAACATGGACAGAGGGACAAAAGCAGTTTCAAGGAAATATCACATAATGTTATGCTAAAAAGTGATCTAGCCTTCTATTTGAAATTATGCAATATTCTTTTTATGCATCATTCTTTTAATTTCACTAGATTCCATATTTCTTTCTCTTTTAAACTCAGAAAAATCTGTGTAGAAGATAAATTGTAATTAGTTGTGTATGATAACCTTATCGGCTTAATAAGAAACAGGCAGATACAGGAGCTCAAACACAAGAAAAGCACTGACTTAAAAAGCCCTGGCTTTGTATTTTGTCACTCTTGCTTCTACATGGCACATCTTTATAAACTGCAACACGAGAATATTTTAAAAGATAATTTCCCTTCAGCAAAAGGCTCTATTTATTCAACTTAGAAGATATTAAGTGGTTATTTTACACCTATCTGGGTATTCCTTTCTTTCATTTAACAGTGCGAGCATCCCTTTGAGTCTTTCATAATGGAACCGATACTCAGAACTGAATCCAATTATACCAGCCTACCAGCAGTACTAATTGGTGAAAATGCATTGCTGGTAATTGCTGTAAACTCATCCTTCTGCACAGATGAAGGAAGGCAATAAATTCTACCCAGCGTCAAACAATAGGGAACACTACCATTAGCACTGTTTTTCTTACGTAAAATGCATTAAAGTGAGTCATCCACTTAAAAGTTACCTACTGGTAGCTTTAACCCAGATTCAGGGACTAAGGTAAGTGCTTCCAAAAAAAAAAAAAAAAAAGGATGTAAAAATAATAAGGTGAGGAAGAGAGAATAAAAAGGAAGACAACACGGTCATTAGTCCACAGTGTTTCGTTGTGGGTTTGGCTTTTTTTCCAATCTGTAGGCGAATCTCAAATATGATGTATTGGCTTATCTTTGCTTTCCTTTTACTGCACGCTTTCATTATGTCATCTTTGCACCGCTCTGGGCAACACTTCCATGCTAGTAAGCATGCAGCGCTTTCCAGATTCCGATCTTACGGCCACGCAAAACACAGGGCTGCTTGCACCCAGAGCGTCCCTCAGCTCTCGCAGAGGTGATTTTCGAGAAGTAAGGACTTGCAAGGCCAGCGCCGAAGACAACAGCTCTTCACTCGCGCTGCCTCCCGCAGGCTGCCAGCCCGCTGGTGTGGCACAGGCGTGCGCACACACCCCACCCCACCGGCAGCCACGGGCAGAAAACAAACCCTGCAACTGTCAAAATACTCCCGGTGTGCGCTGGAAGGCGTCCAGGCGGGGGGGAGCCCAAGCACAGCCTCAAAACTCAAAGCAGTGCCCGCCTGCCTGTTTCACATGCCTGCCGGGGAAAGGCCAGAACACCTTTTGCGTGAATGTTAATACAACTGCGAAAGTTTTAATTTTTTAAAAAATAGCCTTAAAACTCCAGCCAGGCTGACATAACCTTTGTGGGAGGAGGGGGCGGGCTCTGTGTAACTCGAAACTTTCCTGCCGGCACGGCCGAACTGCCGGGGGTATATTTAGAGCTGGGAGCTGCTCCGCAGCGGGGCTGCGAGGCAAAGCCGTCACCTCAGAAGTGCAGCCGCCGGCCCTGACCGGGGCACTCTCCCCTCCTCCCGGCGCCGGAGGGACCCCCTGCTACCGTGACTCGTTCCCGAGCAAAAGCAGCCGAAATCCGGCGATTTTACCTCACCGCCACTTTCCGCCCGCACTTACTTTATCTGCCTTTGTATTTTCGCCGGCGCCGCGCTCACCCCGCCACGGAGGTGCGCCCCCGGCCCCGCCGTGCCCCCCGCCCCGGCCCCCCGGTCCCCGCGGGGACTTACGTGGTGGCGGAAGGGAACGGTCCCTCCGAGGAGTGGTTCATCACCAGGGACTGGAAAAGTGTCAGGCTGAAGACTAGCAGCCAGCCAGCAGCCATCTTCCTGATCGAAGATCGATCCCCTTTCCCCAAGTCGGCGAGACGGCAATAATAATAAATTCAATTATTGTGTGTGTGGTGGCGGGGGGGGGCCGTCGGTTTTTAAAGCCTCCTCCGCTCCCCCCCACCCGCCCCCTCGCAGGAGGCGCAGCCCAGAGATGTGCGGAGAAGCGGGAGCGCGGCCGAGGGTGGGAAGGAGGAGGAGAAACGATGGAGATCTGTGGGTGGAGAGGGGGAAGAGGAGAAACAGAAGAGAGAGAGAGATACTCTACTCTGCTACTCCGGCAGCAGCTCCAGCTTCATCTGATCCGCCGCCATCAGGGCTACTTTTGTAACGGATCTCCCCTCACTCTGTGTGCGTGTGCGTGTGTGTGTGTCCGTGTCCTTCCCTGATGTATTCCCCTGATTGCGGAGCAGAAGGAGGAGAGAGGCAGGCGGGGTGGGGGCTCCTGAAGGGAGAGGAGGAAGGAAGGGGAGAGAGTTGGAGCCGGGCAGATCGCTCCCGACTCCTGCCTTCCCTGCCGGCAGCGGGGGAAAGTCGGGGCGGGGAGCGGAGGAGGGCGCCGGGCCCTGTGGCAGCCGCGTTCCTTACAAGGCAGCCCAGGAACTCCCCGGGCCGGGCTGGGCTGGGCCGGGCCGCCCCCGGCGCCGCGGGAGCCGCGCTCCCGCCCCGCGCCGCCCGACGGGGGCTGCGTGCCGCACCTCCCAGCCGCCCGGACGCTATTTTTAAAACCGCTTCGTGCCGTTTTAATGCCTCCCCCCCTCCTCCCTTTTAAGCAGCAGCCTCACACAGCCCGTGGGCCACCAGCCTGGGCTGCATTTGTATAGATGTATTTATATATGTGTATATAAAAGTCTCTCCTTCCGCTGATGCCTGTAGAAGCGCTCCTCAGCGCGGAGGGGCCAGCGCGGCGCGGGCGGCCCGCGGAGGGTTGCCCCGCGGAGCGTTGCCCCGCGGAGCGTTGCCCCGCGGAGCGGCGCTGGCCCGGCGGAGCGGCGCGGACGCCCCCGCCCTCCGCAGGGTCCCGTCCCCCGCGCGTTCCCGAAGCACTTGTGGGAAGCGGGCCCCTGGGGGGGTCCTCAGGCTTCGTCCCCGCCCCGACCGCGTCTCTAACCTAGGTATTAATTTCAGATTCCTTTGAAAATTCAGGGGACAAATTCCTTCTCCCGTCATTTATTATATGTGAGTCTAATATACCAGTCTCTGTGGCAACTATACATTCTCCGTACAAATGGAGAAAGTAATCCGGGGAAATATTTCTTAGCTTATTTACTAAAGCAGTTAGAAGTTCAATGACAGTTTTGATTTTCTTTTCGATCTGTGAGTTGTTATTTTTGTTTGCTTGGTTTTCTTCCTTTTTTTCCCTTCCTTTTTCTATGTTTATATATTTTTATTTATTTAATTAAACACAATTATGTAATTGTATTTTTATACATTTAATTAGTCCAACAGGTGAAAATGAAAGAGCAGACCCACTATTCATGTTGTTTTCATGTCCTCTGTATTTCAGGGTCACATCACCTTGAATGTATTAATTCACAACAGTTTCCATAAAACAGAGAAGTGCTCATCTCTATTTTAAAGGGTGCAAAAGGACCGAAGCTGAGATCCACAAATGAAGAACTGAGTGTTAACATTGCCCAGGCGCCAAGCCAGCACAATGTTTCGGTTGCAATCTGTAAAGCACGCAGTCACTCATCTACATTGTTTCTGGATTGGAGCTGGCACTTTGGAGCTGGTGGGAAGGACTCCCAGCTGTCTTCACCTATCCACCTACCTATAGGTACGTAGGATTCAGGGTTTGGATGCAAGTGCGAAATAACAGTTTCTAAAATGATACTGCAGCCTATAGACTCAAACAGTCTGAAGAGTACCTACAGACCAGCTTCTGTAGGTCTCCATAGGCTTGACAGTTTTGCCACATCAGCAGCAGTACTTCAGATACTCGGCACCTCTGCTTTCCTGCAGGGATGTGGAGGCACCGATGGTCTCTGCTGCAAGGTGTGACAGGTAACTGCAGAGTCACGGGCATGTGGCATAGAGGTACTTCTTCACATAGGATGTATCAAGATGAGATCCAGGGTGGAGAGAACATGTTTGGAGTGGAGTAAAGGTTTGGAGAAAGACACAGAGGAAAGAGGCTGGAAATGTGGAGTAGTTCAGGTTGCAGAAGGCCATGACAAATTTACTTTTTAGAGTCTAATTTAAGGCATCTCCTCACTCCTGGGGCCCCACACTGTTTAAGGGTAGCATTATCCAGTATCAAGAGGACATCAATTCAGTTATGAACATGAATATTCCCAAAAAAAGACTGGTTCTGCTCCTTGATACGACTCTGAAGGTTGGCACAAGTTCATGCCTAAACTCTGCTGAGATCCACAAACCAGATGTTCTTCTGTTAGTTATGCCCCAAAACACCTACAGTCTCACAGTGGGCAACACAGTGATGAATTAACACTCCGGCAACTCCTTCAGAACTTCAGAACAACACTCCTTCAGAATAAAGGATGGAAGTGCCCCACCTGGTTCCTTCCCTACCTGAAGGATCTAGTATTTGCTCATGTCATTTCTGCTCAACACGAAAGTGCTCGTGTTCACTTCCCAGCTGTGCTTCCTCCAGAGGCTCAGACACTGCTCACCAAGCCATGGTCAATGAGCTGGGAAAGAGGTGCTCTCTGCTCCCACTGAAGTGGGCAAGTAGAAAAGGATGCACACATTGGTCACAGCAAGAGAGGGTGCAAACCCGCATGTGAAATGGTTTCAGTAGGTGAGAATAAGCAAGACCACTTTCCCTCAGATGTACTGTTTCAATATGACATACAGGAGACAAAGAATGATAATGTGAAATAATAAGTAGAAAAGTATAGGGTTACACGGGAATGTTTCTTTCATCATTAGTATAATTTTCTGTAAGCCTACATTTGTGATACTGCATCCATCATTTATATAGCTCCTTAGGGCAATCATTATTGCTTCTAATAATTCCAACAACAATAACACATGGCTAGCAATGCAACGGTGCAATGCATGGCTGTGTGGGCACCCCACCTAGTACCGTAAGGTCTGGACTGTGACTGTTTCATCAGTACTAATACACTGTAACGATAGTTGAAATGTGAAGAAGGTGCTAGAGAAAATACCGCTATTTTTTAATTTAGCAGTATTTGAAGCACCAAATCTACTGTGCTATTTACAGTTGTATAACAAGACTCTCTGCAAGGTAATACTACAGTGAACACTACTTAGGTGCAAGTGAATGCCCGTGGAGCTCACTGAAACTCAGGGATGAAGGAGAAGGGAAGGGGTGTCTACCTGCAGCTGCAGCATGGAGGAGAAATACCTAGGTTAGCTCCAAATAAGCTGATTGAGGTGTTGAGGAGCAGCTAGGGCTGGGAAACGGAGCTCGGCAAGGGCTACCTGTGAGGCATTCATGGGAAGACTCAGATCTGTGATACGCAACTCAAGTTCAGCCTGCAAGCTTTACAGGATTTACAAGCAAGTTTGGACCAGAGCCCAGTTTTGAGAAAAGCTGGACTCAAATACGAGTTCTCCTTCAAAATTAAGTGAGGCTTGAAGCCGGGTTTTGAATTTTGAATTTTTGCCTTTATTTGAATCTGAAACTTCAGAAGTCAATGCCACCTGGAAGTATGGGGAAGAAAAGAATGCAGGAGTTACTCCAGGGGTAATGTGTTATTTACTATTTACTCACCCTTTTGTTTCACCTAATTATTTATGGTTTAAAAATGCATTTATATGCCAGGTATTTAATAAAGATGCAGAATGTTTACAAATGTTGACCTCATCCTACAAACATGTATGGATATGAGTAATTGTGCTCAAATGAGTTCCCACTAGCTTTCATGGTAAAGTGTGATTGACTTAAAACATACTGCTAGCAGAATTAAGTGTCTTGATACTTCTTCATCCTCCCATAATCCAGAAAATAAAAAGCGTGAACTTAGTTTCATCATGAAATTTTAAAAAGTCATTAAAATCTTCCTTTACATTTGATGATTATACTATTTCCCTACACAGTCACTTTTTGAACAATATTTTAAATACGAGGTTTTTACTTCACAGTAATGTTGCACTGCAGATATTCTTATAGTTTATCTATGTTAAGGTTCCTAAAGATCTATTACAGCTGACAAGTCTTCTTTTTTAAGCACTTAAATATAGACTTGTGTGACAAACCACGAAAGTAAATCTTTCTTCATTCTTACTTCACCTCATTTGAAATTTATTGCCTGTCATATCTGACCAAGATCTTTCTGTGAAGGATCACAGGAATGACAGGGATTGATATAATGAGAGGGGTCTTACAAAAAGTTTTCTTTGCCCCTACTTGGTGGACTTCACAGTGTTGGGTTTATGGTTGGACTCTATGATCTCAAAGGTCTTTTCCAACCTGAATGATTCTATGGTTTTATTCTATTCTATGATTCTCCTGAAATCACTGGGAATCTTTCAATTGACCGCGGTGGCCTGAACAAAAATTCCTATTGCAAAAATATGAAATTTATTTTGCATCAAAGGTTTATTCTCAGTTCAGTATATCAGTAAAAAGTATTAATTTATGATCAAGCCTTTCTCTTTAATTTCAATTTCTGGATATATTATTTACATTTTCATAGATTATTTACGCTGTCACAAATTCAACATGAGAGACAGAGCTGGGCCTTCTGTCTCTTAACCATTTTTCTTAAAAACCCCAGATATTACGTTAGAATCAGATTAAAAATTTTATTAATCTGTTTTTATGCTTGTACATAAACTCATTCTTCAGTAATCAGCATTGTCATAAAACTTTGGAAGACAGTGGCAGTTTAAGACAACATACAGAGTGATTGTAGCACTTGTGTGAATAGATAGCATGCAATGACCAAGTGTCTTAACTGCCTTTCTATTTTGGTTATATCTGATATATAGGTAGTGGCTGTTATTCTCGCTGACCCTAATCTGCAGTGTGGTGAGTACATACACTTCATCTCTGTGGTTAGGGTAACAAGTACTTTGCTAGATGGAACCCCAGATGTCATTCAGTTCAGCCAAAATGTGCTTGCTGAAATACTGTAAAAAGTATGACAAGGTCTTAATCAATGCCACAGGGATACCAAAATACCATTTCGTTCCTGGCATGTAGTATCTTCTTTATCTCTGTGTGTTACACAGGGCAGGAGGGGGTAATCTTACTGAATAATTCTCATTCTGTTTGCCAGTGTGGGACTGGCTAGAGGGTGCAGGCAGCCTGATCTCAATTTCTAATTTCAGGTGAAAAAAAACTCTTTTGTTGAAGTCTGCACCAGATGGAAAAACAAGATCTGGCCCATTGCAAGTGAGCTGAATTGGTTTACATATTTGAATTGGATATCACTTTATATTGTAAAAACTGTGAGCTATACCCAGCAGCAAGGTAGTCAATACTGTTTTATTCTCACCCTTGTTTTTATTTGCATTTGTGTAAATGTGCTGAACCTAGTAGCAAAACTTTCCCTATCTGATATAATTGTTTATTTTTTTCTTACTCTTGTCAGATTTGAGGAAAACATTCATCCTAATTCTAGTTATGAGAGCAGGGCTGTATGCATTTTCACACTGAAAGGTTTTTTGTTTGGTTGTTTTTCTTGACACTGCTGTTAAACCAACAATAATTTAGGGTAGTTTAATATTGAAACTTGGAGCCCAGCATAATAAATATTCTCTTGGTGAATATCAGAGAAAACTATCTTAAAACAAAGTGCCAGGCTTGTAAAACGTCATCCATTTAAGGAGGAAGCATAATACAAAATGTATTCAATCGTGATACATCTATGCAGGACACTGTAGCACTATGTGGAGATAGTAGTTTCATTCTGAAAGGCTCTATGTTCATTCTAGTATCATTGTTATTATGCTTCTGAGTTTGGAAGGAAAATGAACTTTTTTGTTCAAGAATCACTGCATCGTATTTCACAGTGTAATGTAAAAGTGCTCGTTGTAAATCTCATATTAATGTTGTGACACTATTCGCAGAAAACTGTAAATGTCAGTAATCTTGCTGGAGGAAACCCTCAATTATAAATGTTAAACCATGGTATGTTCTGAGCTTGTAAAGAAATATAACTTCTAAGAACAGTCTTATACAAATAACATACATGTTTTATATAAGGATGGATTAAGTGACACAATACTTTTGTACAACCTTGTCTACCTTCCATCCAGCCCCTAATCTATTTTAACTTAGTTTCTTCCATCCCTTCCATTGACTTTAAGCAGATATAGTTCTTTCTTGAACCAATAATATATACATATTTCTTCTTTCACCTCCTAAATCAGACAATTTCTCCCCAAATTTTCACCCTGTGAGATTCATCCTTACACCAGTAGAAGCTTTTCTAAACATAAGCATGCTACTCTCCTGAAATCTGGTATCTTGCAACTTTATAGGACTAAAAAAGGGGACATCATCCAGGACAACTGCTCTCCGAGATGGCAATCAGAATAATCATAGCAAACCACTTCCAGCCAAATGGAGTGAAGCCACCTCATTATCTCATACCTGCTTAACCCACCTAACCTAATTAACCAGGTGGTTATGAAAGCTGCATTCAGAAGTTATTGCTGAGATTTTAATTAACAATATTCCTGCAAAAAAGTGGGTGCTGTCTTGCTGCCCAGCCACCAACGCTGCTTTTGGAAGTTTAACAGGGTGAGCTAAAGCTTAGTAGGAAAGTTGTAACTGACTCCCTTCTTTTGGGAACATAGTTATTACTGTTCTCATTCTGCACTTGGTGAGATACACATAGACTACCTACAAGGAAAAAAACATGTTTCTTTTATCTTATCCAATAAGTAATAACAGTAAGTACTGTGCTTTTAATTAAATGACTGTTGTTTAAGTGACTTGCGCTCTCAGCTGAGAATGACAGCCTAAGAGTGTGTGAGCATTGGTATCTTTGGACGAGGTATTGTGCATGAACGAGACGGTGTTTTTCAGAGAATTGCCTCCACGAACCTTTTACAGAGTGGTGTTTGCATTCAGTGTTGGATCACCAACCTCCTGATGCTTTTAAGTTTAACAGCTAAGAAAAACTAGGGATCTCGGCTCCATTTGTAGTCAATGGACATAGACCAGCACCTCCACAGAATGATGCGTCCCGTCTTAAAATAGATGGTTGAGATGGTATCAGTCTCCTATTTCATCTACTTTACAAACTATTAGTGAATACAAAAATAACTCAGAAGGAATATGGGGCAGAGTAGAGGTGAAAAAAAAGAAGTCAGAATGAAAGATAATAGAGGAAAAATAAGAGTTAAGAACAGAAAAGTAGAAATCAAGCAGGAAGGGTATGCATGTGGAAATGAAGACAAACCAGTGAATTTATATACCATGGAAGGAAGGTAAAGTTTTTAAAAGGAAAGAAAGAGTGAGGTGGGGAAAAGTAAAGTGAAACAAGAAAACAGGAAAATGAGGAGGAAAAAAATTGTAAGGGGATGGAAAACTTAGTGCTGAAAAGGAAAAGATGTAGGTAGGTGAGAAGGATCACAAGAGAAAGGGGAACGAGAACACGGACAAAGGTTTGGTCTACACATATTGATGTGCACATCTGCTTATTTTAGTTTTAAAAGATGGCAAATTAGGAGTCTTAACAGTAAAAAGAAGATGCGTATTTAGAAAGTCTTTTAGTATGTCAAGGGAGGACACTAGACTGACATGACTTTGCCGTGACTGCGCTGTACAGGATCAGAAGCCAGGTGGCCCTGTTATCTGGGATGGGGCCCAATCTAATATGCTTTGCCTCTAAGCAGAGATTATTAACTAGTTAACGGAGGCCACATAGCTTCTGGTTTAGGAGCACAGGTCTCACTACTTGTGCTCAGGGTGAGGGCAGGACTTGCTCCTGTGTGATGCTATATACCTCAATCCGATAATACAGTATCTGCTACACATTTTACCCCAATTGCAAATATGATTTAAGATAAACTTGAATCTTCTGTGTACCCGTAGTTTCTAATGAGAGGTGCTGGTGGCATAGATGATAGACTTTATGCCAAGTACCCTTAAGGAATAATAAAATAATAAATAAATATTTATAGTATTCCTTTTCCGATAAAGCCTAAGGGCAGATAGGTTCTCTCATCTCTTTCATGATTTATTAAAAGTCTTTAATTGGCAGTTCTTAAAAAAATCCAATTCATCTTTTAAAGTGAAAAGTCAAAAGATAAAAGCAGCTGTAGGTAAACTTGCACATCTGATCAACCCCAGTCTCTAATTAAAAATGAAGGAAAGAATTTAAAAGTTACATTTCAAGCTTCTGCTATCATTTCAGCAGTGCGTATTTTTATGTTGTCTGAAAGTGTAAAGTAAAATTTTTGCATGTGCCCATAGTATTTATATGAGTCTAATTCTTTCCAGAATCATACCCCGTTAAACTATGTAACAATTATGTCATTTATTCACATGGGTTAGTACCCCCTCTATTGTCCTAACAATTTCACAAGCTATAATTTATCAGCATGGTAATGTTAAGCCCCCTTGTTATAATCAGCTCTGCACAGTCTGCAGTTCCATGCAAAGAAAAAAGGGCAGCTCTGTACAATCCACTCCAAATGCTGGGATTAATTATGTTGTAGACTTCATATTGCACTTGCAGATGTTATTAATTACTGCCACTCCTAGTTTAATAGCTGTTTCCATAGTAACTATGAGAATTTAAAGAAGGTGTGAAGCGAAGTAAGTTGACGAGTTGTTTTGTGGGTTTTTTTTTCCTAAAAGGAGGATAAAGCCATTTTGACTATATACACATATATATATATGCGTGTATATATGTATATATAAAAAATACAAAAATCCCCAAATCCTAAGCGGTGCAAGATAAACAAAAAGTAATGACACAGAGGAATGTGGACATTTTCAGAAGGTACCAAGGGACTTAAATAATCAATTAGTTAAGTTAACAATCTGCTCTCACTTGATCCTTTTAAATTTAATCCTAGTTTGCACTTTTTGTTATAGTCGAGAAAGTCCAGTGAAGTCAGAATGCACGCAGTGCAAGTAAACGTGGAGCTATGTCTGCCTCCAGCATCACAGATTTACTAGATATAAACACACTACCAGCAGCACTGGTTTAGAACTAAAAAGTTTAAAATCATAGATGTCTATTAGTTGAAAGAATGAAGACTTAATAATAAATTTAATATCTTATGTGAATTATAAATTAATTACTTGATTGTGTCTCTTCAAATTCAAATACAGCTTTTTACATCTACTGCCCTGCACATTTATCAGAACAAGAGCAAAGTGTATCAGCTAACACATCAAGTACCTGTTATTGTCTTTGAATCATCTCTAAATTCTGTCTCCAGACATTTGCTGTTTGTTAAGAACTATTCTGAAATGTCTAGGTAGAATGTCCTGCTAAAGGGAAATATGGGTAGTTTAATATTTACTCTCCTCTCATATCAGAAAACAAAGTGAAAGTAAAAGCAATTACTGATAAATTACAAATTATTGCACCTTGAAAGTACTGGGGGAAAAAAAGGTAAGAATTATTTTTATATTTCAAGATGATGCATTGAAATAACAGAAATATTTCCTTTTCAAAGGACTTTTCAGATAGTTGTTTACATTTATCACTGGTGGTTCTTAAAAATAATTAAAAGAGGAAACAGAGGAAATAGGGTTATTGACAAAATCCATATTTTCTTAAAAAAAAAAAATGCCCTTCACTTGGGGAAACTGCTAGCACTGTTTCTCTGTAAGTAAATGTGGTGATCATTTGTCATACTCTAACTCTTAAAATGTCATATGAAAATTATAACAATCTGAGCTGTATTTCCATCAATAGCTGTGATAGAAAATGTGTCTTTAAATGTCCAGTCCTCCTTCCCTTGAGTACAGAAAGCCTTTCCCCCACTTTGAAATGCAGATGACTGACTCCAGGAGTACCACAAGAATTTTACCCTTTTTATTACCAAGGAAAGCCTATTGTCAAGTCCTACATGCGCCCATCTGTGCTCTGAGAGTGAAATACAACCTTATGAAGCAGATAAACATTTGTCCTGTGCACTGCTGAAATCCTGCTTTCAGACTTTAAGTAGGTCAAAAGTGGTGCCCAGTTTGTGACTAATCTTCTTCAGAAAGGTACAAAGCATCTCAACTGCTTCTATGTATTAATAGTCCAGTATTTGAAAGTGTCATCGAAACATCTGTTTAAGCATACAGTAAGTAACAATAATCCAGGGCATAATAAAATAATTAAACATATACAAGTAGAAGCTGTAAAAAAAAAAGGGGCTCTTAATATTTAAAAGGATAAATCTGTATCGAGAGTTTTCCTTTTATTACATAGATCAACATTTTCCCAGTGAGCTGGGAAATTCCTGTAGGACCTAAGCACGTTCTGCCTCCCACATGACACTTCTCAGCAGAAATCCTCTTTGTGGAGAAAAAGTGCCTCTCCACAAGAGGCTAGTGCTATTTTCTCATCTGGCATGCCCACACGCACTACCCTTGAGGCCAGCTGAACCACATCTTGCATGATGTCCTACAGAGAAGTCACCTTGCCACCTCCCCAGAGACTGCCTGAGACTAGACTTGAGGCACCTGCTAAGAAAAAGCAGCAGCAGTGGTAGATGGGACCACTGTTCATTATTCCCTGGAAATAGAGTTCCTTTGTTTCTTTTTGACCTTGGAAACGTCTTCTGTCCTTGTCTAGCCTTTTCTTCTGGCCAGTCTCCCGAGGTCTGCTTTCTAGGCATAGAAAGAGATGAGAGGAAGGTCATTTTTGAAAACATGAAAAGTCTGGGGAAAACATTGAGAGGAGGACATAACCTTGAGAGTACATGGTTAAAGGAGGCAGAAAACATAATGCAGGGTCAGAAAAATGAAAGGAAAAGGATTAATTAAAATGTACTAAAAGAGTTTTGAAGATGAAAAAGGGAATGTAAGTGCTAAGTATTTTTCTTTGTAACAGAAGCTCTGCTGAAAATCAATGGGGAAAGCATGGCTTTTATTTGAGTGGCAATTTGCATATTAATATTGTGATAGCATTATGCAATAGTATATAAGACAGATTGGGTAAATAAAGGCTGTGACCAAACATTTTTGCTTTTTCCCCATGTCTATTCAAAATAAAACTGGCAGAATGTCACACTGTAGGCTTGTCCTTGATTTGTTTCCAGTAGAACATTAATTGATGTGTTCCTGTGTTTTGAAACATGATTTACAAGCTCTATAACTCAAAGGGTGATTACAGCCAGGCTAGCAATCTGGATGCCAAGCCTCATTTCAGTGAACTGTCCTGGATATTTCACTCTAGAAATCATGGCTTTCTAAATGTGTGGGAGACAATATTAAGCAGTGGCAATCAACAGTACAGTTTTCTGTTGGTGTAGCGGGAGGGAGTATTTTGAAATAGCTAGTGCATCTGCTTGGTAGCTATTTTTTTCTCAAACTGGAAAAATCTCCAATGTTTCAAACAAAATACCCACAAAATACCCAGAAATGTAGAAGTCTTCACAAAGAACATTCTGTATTTTTTAAAAATCTGGTTTTTTCAAAGCAACCAAAAGGAATGGAAGAAGAATATGTACAAACAGTAAAAAAACCAAAACAATTTTCTTCCCCTAGTACTTCAAAAATTGCTTTCCAAAACTCTTGGTAACCCAGAAATTTTTGAATTATAGTTTCATTCTAATCAAATCTACAGTGGCTCAACTGTGAGCCCTAAATACCAAGGCTATAATGGGAATGGTGAAAAATTCAATCCCATTATTGTACTACCCTGTGTTACTATAATATCATCTCTCCGTTTCATGTCTCATCTAGTTTTCTAATATTATTTTATTTGGTGAAAGATGCTTAACAGGAAAAAAATTTAGAAGCACTTTTTTTAATAGCTCTATTGTTAAAGGAGTTGTAGAGAGTTTGTGTGTCAAAAAGAACGTACTGTGATTCTAAGTTTATTCAATTGAAGGCTACTTCCTGTACAAGAGCTTTATAGGTTAATATCCCTTTGTTATAGATCATTTCAGCTCACACACCAAAATCAGCTAGAAGATAGTATTAGTACTGAGGGGCAGAGTACTAGAAGTTGGGGAAGGCACATTAGTATAATTTTGCAGAGTGAAAACTGGCACATGTTGGCCACAAAACTTTGGAAACAACCAGCAGCAGTAAATTGGTGATAGCAAAATATTTAATATATTTAAAATACAAATGCTAGTTCATTATTTTGTACATAGAACCTTCTGTCTGAAAACTCGGTATAAAGATTTTGCTTTATCCAACTTTTAGAGGAGCACCATTGCTCTCTTTTTATCAATATGGGATATGTTGTCATTCCACTGGCATCCTGTGCCAGTGCAATCCTCTCTTCAGCACCATGCCAGGATTTGTTGCAGAGTCACTGTTTATGGAGACACTGCTTTGCTAATGCTTTTTGCAACAAGTGCAATTGCCGAGGTGCGGGAGGGAGGTCAAGTCTATTACTTTTTATACAAACTCATGTATTTTGTTCCTCATCATAGTACTTGACTGACTTTTCAATTATTAAATTTTTCAATTTAATAATGTGAAGAATACTTGTTCTTCTTACATATACTTTCTTCTTTTCTTTTTCATCTGTTGTTTATCCATATAATTTACACTAGAAAGCGAAGCACACCTTACTCTATGGCCAGAAGGTGAGGAGAGCGTCCCAGCCTCAGGCGTTTCAGTCATATAGGCAACATGAAATTTTGATGTGGAAGCAAAGTGGCATCTTAACAGATGAAAGAGCTTATGAGAATTTAAATAAGGAAAAATAAATGGAAAGTAGCAGTGTAGTTCTGATGTGGCAAGAAGAGTGGGATAATTCAAGAGAGGTCAAGTTTGGGAGACAGGGTTGATAGGAAGAAAGTGGACTTTTGAGGAAGTTTAGGGAGGAGAAGTGAAGCTGGGAGGATATAGGAGGTTGTATCTTTCCCAGATAGTTCTAGTAAGCATATTGCTATGTCTAAAAAATGAAGTTGCTGCCCTTGGCCTTCATTCCAGATATTTAACTGGTCTTTAGATATCTTTGAACAATACTATGCATGGAATGTCCTAGATATCGGGAATGAAGCCTTTAAATTTACTAAATATTCTGTGGAAATTACAATGTAGAGATGAGAACAGATCTACAAATACGGTTGCAGCCTTATTATGTACACTAAGTGGCCAGTGGTCCACCTTCCTAAGCACTGAAGTTTTCTTCTGTTTGTATCTATCTGAGCAAACGAAGATGCAAATAATCAAGACCAGGTCATCCTGTGGCTTGGAGCTTCCTGCTAACTGGAGGTGATAGAATTAATTTCTTGCCGATTCTGCTGTATGAAATGAGGATGCTAGGAGTTAGCAAAACATGCCCAGAAAATGTTGTGTTCCTGAGGTCAAAAAGTTTTAGAATAAAATAAGGATTGCCAAATATCAGACTGAAATTAAAACAAGAACCAGAAGTTACACTGCTTTCATAAAGGAGAGAAGCAGAGGCATTATACAATGAGGTTAAGGAAAAAGACGACATAACTATGGCTATGTCATATCTATGAGATAGCCTTTAAAACAAACAGAAAAACCTTTCTTTCATGTTTCTGACCTCAGCTTTATAAAATGCTTCAGAAGAGATTTTGAAGGTAATTAAAGACAGAAAAAATGTGATAAAATACAACATGGGTTTACCAAAGACTTACTTGATTGTGCTGGATTAAGCTGATATTTTCCTTTGATTTTCTGGACAAGGGAAATGAAATGCATCTAATCTACCTGGACTTTTACAAAGCATCTGATACAATTCCACAAGGAAAATTATTAGCTAAATAGAGAAGCCAGGGATTAGTACAAGAGTTTTAAATTGGGTAAAGAATAGACTTAAAAGAGAAAAAGTGAAATGTTGAGGTAAAATGTTGGTTAGACAATTATCTTAAATATCAGATTAGAGATTTATTCCATCTAATATTTCCATTAGTAATCTTGGCCCATGATATGCTAAAATTCAACGATGACACAAAGGAATTACCAATATGGGGGAGGGTCAAACACCATAAAAATGAATGATGGTGGCAGTAACAGAGTATGAAGAAACTCATGACTTTAGGGACGAATATGAAAAAAATATTTGCTGGGCATATTAGCTGATTACAGGATGACTATGATCCCTTAATGTTATGTAGATGCAAAATAACTGAATATAATCTTGTAATCTGTTTCTGTTCCTTGTGTATTGTTTTTATAAAGTGCTTGAATTCGAGCTGAGTGTGAAAAACTGGGAGTTTGAACCCTGATTCATACATTCCCATGCAGATACAGCCTGCAAGACCCCATCCTGGTTTTGGAATGCACTTCTGGCCAGCCATGTTCAACAAGTAAATTCGAACTGGAGCAAGGGCTAAGAAGGGTTCCTGGGATTAAACGTACTTTGCTCTTACAAGCTGGGGGCAGATAAGGAGTATGACCACCCTCTGAAAATTTAAGAGCTGTCAGAAAAGAGAGAAAACACATTTTGGCTAATGAATAATGCTGGCAGAAGGACAAATGGGCACAAATTACTCATAGATAGATGTGAAGAGGAAAATCAAGACCATCAGAGCAGTGAGAGTCTATGAGGGCAAGAAGAGAAGGTGCTTTTCCAGCTTGTGAAACAGAAACAGCAGTGCAATTGCCCCTTTGCCCAATCCAGTTTCTCACTTCATTTTTATTTCCACAGTGAGTACATATTTCCCTTAATGTGATAACACCATTCTTCACTAATAGATTACTCTGCAAGCCTCTCCAGACAGTAGAAATTAAGTATTATTTCTCTTTTAACAGAGTTCATATTTGTGGGGTTTGTGTTTATGCTCTTTTTCACTGTGCTAGTTCACCCTCTTAGTGTTTCCCTCTGCTTCCTCATATGCCTTTCTCCTTTTTCTCTATGATATTTTTAGGTTTCTTGATCTCATTAATTTTCTTTTTTTTTCTTTTTTCTTTTTTTCTTTTTTTCTTTTCTCTTTTTTCTTATTCCATTTTTCTTTGCTTCTTTTTTAGCAAAGCTTTGCACCAAAGCAGATGAAATATCATTTCTTGCTCAATGTTGTAAAAAGCAACTCTGTTGCAGGATTCTCTGTCATCGTCATATAACAGCCTTAAAATTTACAAACATAGGACTGGAAGAGGCAGGCAGAATGCCTATTACTTCTTGAATTTCTACAAGCATAAATTGCTTTAATTTCTTTTTCTCTGTTATCCTTATTATCTAATTGTGTCAGTGGTTCACCATTCAATTTAATTGCCCACCAAAAATGCTCTGAGACCTTTCTGCTTTATGTTTGCCAGCCCATATGCAGCCAACAAAAGCCAGAAGTCCTCTGCCCCCCCTTAGATCAAACACAGAGCAACGAAACCCTCGTTTGCTCTCAATATTTTCTGATGCTTGCTTTAAAACAGACAGATAAAGCTTTTGCCCACCACCTTCTCAAACAGACATATTTTTTCAGGAGTGGAGAAAAGCCAAGGAAATACGGGTGCTTACTTCTTTTTTTTACTGACTCTTGACAGGACAAAATGCTCTCCAACATTAGTTGTTTAGCCCTTCTATCCTGATTTCTCATAGCAAACCATTTAAACAATTTGACTTTCAAATAGATAAATTACCATTAATACTACTTTGGGCATGACAGTTGTTTGGTGCACTGGAATGCTAAGTCAGCTCCTGGGCTATGTAAGCAAAGGTTGCTAAGATTCAACTATAAACTGACATTCTTTCAGACTGAAGTCAGAATGTTAAATTCAGTAATATCAGGTACAATCTCTATCTCGTTTTAAAACTAGTATGTGAATTTATGCAAGCCCAGGTAAGGATGACCAGTTAACTGTGCTTCAGAGGGATTAGATGGTCAGAGAGGAATTGCATGCTTACTCTGAACACATGAGTTATAAACTGGAGAGCAATGGGGACTTGGACATTTTCCTTCAGAAAGAGTTTTCATCTCTGGTTTTGTTCCAGGTAAGCATGAAATCCCAATCCTTCAAAATGTTCCACATAAATAAAGTGGTAAGTTAGAGCCAGCTAAACAGTGGTTTGATTTTACATCTAAAATGTTAACACTGCTGAAAAATGCAAATGCAATACTGAAGCAGTTATCACAATTGGATTGAATTTGCTAAGTATTTTGGAATTCTTGCTAAAAAAAAAATGAAGGAGCGGATTTCGGAATATGTGTAGCATTTAATTTCAATACTCCACTCCATGGTCCATTTTTACAACAGCTGAAATAAAATTCAAATGATCTAACACAAGACTTACATAACTACTAAATTAACTAATATATTTTTATTTAAATGGAACAATTAAAAAAATCTTAATTTGACCACATAACTTGAGCATTTTTCAGTTTGATCCCATCTAATTGTTTCTCTGTCAGTCAGTGAATCTCCCAAATCCATTATTCACTCAGCTCTTTCCCTGAAATGATCTTTCATGGTGACATATGGCAGAATTAGATATGAGGCTATCTCTAGCCTTCTGTGGGCGGAAGAACAAACCCAATAAACTCAAGATCCTGAAGTCAAAGGAGTTAAAAATGAGCAGAGAAAAAAGAAAACCAACCAACCAACCAACCAAAAAAAAGCCCCAAAATACAGAAGGGCTTTAAATTACCATCATGCTGTCAAAAACCTGTTACTACAGGTTTTCACCCCAATAAGAGGTGTGTTATTGTTCAGGCTGTAACATTTTATGATAGAAAGTCTTCAGGGTAGGGTACCTATAGAAAAATACTGGGTGACATCTGTGCATTGGCCTCACTGCAGCTACTGGCAGGGTGGAGGCGGTGGGGAAGCCCATGACAGGATAGATGAGAGAGGTCTCGGAGAGCTGCACTATGCACCAGCTCACCTCTGCTCCTGCCTTACATATCCCATCATCCAGCACGTGGCTTTATTAATCATTTGCTCATTTTGCAGGAACCAAGAAGAAAGTTAGGAAAGATAAGTGTGTTTCTTGCCAAAGGAAGAAAGCGGACCAGGAAAGATTGAAACATAATCTGTAATTTACACAGCTGCAGTGTCACAAGGGCAGGTGGGTGGCTAATACTTCGCTTTTTCTCATTGCTTTATCTTTTTTTTTACTTTGTTTCTCTTATTTGCTTCTACATTAGAATTTTTTTTTTTCTTTTTGACAGCTTGAGTCACTTGCCCAAGGGAAAAGTAAAGAATAACATGGGGTAAAATTTGGAAAGATATAATCATGGATATGTGTTTTCTCAAAAGCAAAAAGCATTTTATTTTGTGGAGATCCCATACAACATTCATCAGTTTTGGATCTTATTTTATATGCTGTTATACGTTAACTTTACAATGGTAAAAAAGTCTATTGTATTTGAAATTTTTTTTATTGTATATTAAGTTTTATTGTGATACCTAGCAATCATAGGATAAAACAATTCTATGATAGCAAAATCCTATCACATTATTTCACAGGGACACTGTGAAAAAACTATAGTTATAAAATGCTATTTGTTTCATTAAAAATGTGTTGGAACTGTTTGTTTCTTCTATTTAGATACAATATTTTTTTTTTTTGTAAACTAGGCTGTTTTGCATTTGTTTGTATTTGTACAACATCTGCCCTAATGGTCACCACGTAAAGCTGATAGGTGCTAGCCCATAAATAATAAATCATAAAAAAAAAGGAATACATAACAGATGTTTATAAGTACAGTAGAATAGACAAAGGTTGATAGCTGCAAGGAAAAACTCATTAAGAACACCATAAAGAGCTGTATTTACAGAGGTAAAATTTTTTTATGTTGAACAATTTATTTATTGTTAATAATCATAGAATCATAGAATGATTTGGGTTGGAAGGGAGATTTAAAGATCATTTAGTCCAACCCCCCTGCCATGGGCAGGGACATCTTTCACTAGAACAGGCTGCTCAAAGCCCCGTCCAACCTGGCCTTGAACGCTTCCAATGGTGGGGCATCCACAACTTCTCTGGGCAACCTTTTCAGGTGTCTCACCACCCTCATAGTACAGAATTTCTTCCTAATATCCAATCTAAATCTACCCTCTTTCAGTTTAAAAACCCTTGCCCCTTGTCCTGTCACTACAGGCCCTGCTAAAAAGTCTTTCTCTGTCTTTCTTATAAGCCCCCTTTATATATTGAAGGCCACAATAAGGTCTCTCTGGAGCTTTCCCTTCTCCAGGCTGAACAATCATAACTGTCTCAGCCTTTCTTCGCAGGAGAGGTGTTCCATCCCTCCGATAGGGAAGTGATCATGCCCCTGTACTCGGCACACACCTTGAATCCTGTGTTCAGTTTTGGGCCCCTCACTACAAGAAGGACATCGAGGTGCTGGAGCGTGTCCAGAGAAGGGCAATGAAGCTGGTGAGGGGTCTGGAGCACAAGTCTTATGAGGAGCGGCTGAGGGAACTGGGATTGTTCAGTCTGGAGAAGAGGAGGCTGAGGGGAGACCTTATCGCTCTCTACAATTACCTGAAAGGGGGTTGCAGAGAGGTGGGTGTTGGTCTCTTCTCCCAAGTGAAGAGTGACAGGACAAGAGGAAATGGCCTCAAGTTGCATCAGGAGAGGTTCAGGCTGGATATTAGGAAAAATTTCTCTACTGAGAGAGTGGTGAAGCATTGGCCCAGGCTGCGCAGGGAGGTGGTGGAGTCACCATCACTGGAGGTGTTCAAGGAATGTGTGGACGTGGCATTGTGGGACATGATTTAGTGGGCATGGTGGTGTTGGGTGGATGGTTGGACTTGATGATCTTACAGGTCTTTTCCAACCTTAATGATTCTGTGATAATTTTTGTGGCCCTTCTCTGGACCTGCTCCAGCAGGTCCATGTCTTTCCTGTTCTGAGGGCTCCAGAGCTGGACACAGTAGTCCACGTGGGGTCTCACAGGAGCGGACTAGAAGGGCAGAATCACCTCCCTCGACCTGCTGGTCATGCTTCTTTTGATGCAGCCCAGGATATGGTTGAATTTCTAGGCTGTGGGCACACGTTGCTGGCTCACGTCCAGCTTTTCATCCACAAGTACTCCCAGGTCCTTCTCCGCAGGGCTGCTCTCAAACCATTCATCCCCGTCTGTACTGATATTGGGGTTTGCCCTGAGCCAGGTGCAGGACCTTCCATTTGGCTTTGTTGAACTTCTTGAGGTTAATAATGCTATTTGTCTACTTTCCTGGTCCTACAAAATAGGCGCCTAATTCCTGGAGCCTTTAGTTACACTGGAGGAAGTCAAAATCTCCTCTGAATAAAGGCTAAGGTCCTAAGATCTGAGTTTCCAACCTCCACTCTTCCAGCCTGATGATATCATACTGGTACAAATCAGAAGAAAAGGTAGTTTAAGTAGATACCCAGTTAGTAAAATCTGTTGACAAAGAAGCTTTAATATATAACTGTTAACATGGCCCCTCTCTTGGCTTTTGAGTTTTGCTGTGGTTTGGGGGGAGGTTGGTTTTTTTTTAATTACAAAATTATTGTGAGGAAATATTTCTGCCTGCAGGTTATTCTCGGCCAACGCTTATGGGCTTTCACAGGCTAAACATATGTTTTTGTTGTCAGAGTGACTAAACTTATTCCCAAACACAAAACCTGACCTGATGTAAGAGCTCAGCAGTGTCCAGTTGGCCACAGTTCAACCTTGGGAAATTTTTTGCAGATAAGAGATTTAGCCCAATAACGTCAGAGAAATGCAACTGGTATAAAACCCCCAGAGAAATGTAACCCACAGCCAGGCACCCAGTCAAATGTTGGAACAATTCTGATTTAGTGAACTTTCATTGCTGCTTTCATCAGCACCTGCAGCTTTTGCTAACAGGTTTGCTGTTCAAACACTGATTGTGTTAGGAAAGGTTTAATGACAAAAATTTCTTAATGCTGTGACTTGAGAAAACCTGATTTGATGACAGTGCACTTCCCAGAGGATGAGATTAAGTTATCACTAGGGTAATTTCTATCTTGTTTACTGGCTTTTAGTGAAGTTTCCTGATAGCAGCAAATATATGGCAACTTTTATATTGGTGCTAGTCATAGCAAAAATAAAGTTTGACAGGGAAGGGAGGATACATGTGCTCATTTTAGTTGGGTCTTGCTAGTAGAGCGACTTACCTTCTCAGTGGATTTCAGATAATTTTAATTGGAGTTTAGGCAATTTTTTTCCCTATCTATTTATTTATCTCTTTACAGAAGAGACTCTGGGTTCAGAGGCAAATGGCAAGTCACTACTTCTGCCTCCATATAGCAGGAGTTAATCTCTCCATTGCCAGAGAGAGCATGTCCTCCTAATGTGGTTACCTCATCAAGACCTCTAAAGTAATGTGACATTAGTCTGAGTCAAAAAGACAGGGATTAAGTCTGAGCAGTTCACATAGTGTCCAGTAAATACACCCTGGGACCACATATTAAACCATGAAGATAAAA
This sequence comes from Gavia stellata, assembly GCF_030936135.1. Lineage (NCBI taxonomy): Eukaryota > Metazoa > Chordata > Aves > Gaviiformes > Gaviidae > Gavia > Gavia stellata. The sequence continues at coordinate 11,249,711 of NC_082597.1, read as the reverse complement.
TAAATGGTGAACAGACAGTTCCTATATGAGATCTTCCATACTGTATATGTAATATTGTCTACAAGCTCTTTTCTCACTGTTGTGATGATGTGAAAAAGATTTACTATAAGGCATATATATGGTGTAGAAGCATGGGGGAGAGTCACGGGAAGATGGAGAAAACACACAATGGGGACTGAATTAAGATTGCAGAAGCAGCTTTTGAATGCTTGACTCTGTAACCTTTGCAACCTTAATAATGTAATTCTAATGCATACTAGGTTTTATTTGTTTAATGCCTCAGAGAAGCTACATTTGGAATGAACTCCATCACCTGCACTGAAGGAAGCAACTCAATAGGTCCCGACCCAGCATGGCCTGTTGTGATCAGCCTGTGTAAGGTCATATGCATCACCCTTAGCCCTGAGAGCTGATGACAGGGTCCAGAAAAATTCTGTCCTCTGTTTCATGAAAGCCTAATTGCTCACTTTGTCATGTTGATCTTGTAACATATCTCCTGCTCCTACTGCTTCTCAGTAATTTTCTGCATAGAAATACCCTCTGTGCGCTGTCACCATTCACTTTGTGACATGGTGAAAGTACTGTACAGGCTATTTCTGTTAGATTTCACTAGGGAGTCTTATTTCTCCCTGGAGCTGCTTCCATCAGCTTCATGCTATTTCTATCTCCAAAGAAACAATTCTAAGCAGCACCCTTTCTACTGATATCAGTCCTTTCCCCTCCTCCCTCTCAAAGCTGGCAGTCATAGTTGACCATGTGCCAAATTAAAATTCAAGACGGTTACTATCCAAAGTGTTCGATATATTCTAATGCTTCAGGATTCTTTCACTGTAATGTCATCCTATACTGGAGCAATGCATTGCCCAGCTCCTGAATTCCCTCGAATTCAATCCGTCCAGAATCCTGAAGCAATGCACTTGTGTTAGGGCAGCTCTGTCAATTATAATATCAGTCTGTAGCATGCTATTATGACTTTATGGTCTTAGATGCCTTGAGTGAGTACAGCGATGGTTTAACAAGCTGCCTCTTTCTCTGCAGTCCTGTGGGGCATTTGCTTGGATACAGAGAGGGGAGGGGGGAAGTAAGGGGGATGGAGAGGACAACACATTAACCTTCTCCATGCCTTGGATAGTCCTGAACTCCATGAGCAGATCCACAACTCTAGTTTGAATCTAAAGAGCAGCATTTCACTTTTGTGATCTCCTTGCTGTTGCTTTGAAGGCCATTTTACTTAATTAGAAAAAATGCACCCAGATTATATCCAGATCACTGGCATCATATGTTACCCTCAGTTGCCCCATAGGAAAGAGAAACATCATTAAACATAAATGCTCTTCTCAAATGCTATCCTGTCACCAGTTATTTCATGCAATGTTATCTTCCTTTCCTCCTTATTTACCTAATGACTTGGTGTTGTTATTTGTACTACTTCTGTGTTGATTTATCCTACCACCATATGTTCACTCACTTTAGATTTGATGATAATGATCTTCTGTGGTATATGGACTTCCATGTATTAATTATTGCTGAGATTCCGATGTTTAGTTTTCAGAAATAAAAAGGCAATTTCTTTGTATTTTTTTATCATTCAGAAACACAGGCTTCTTTTGCAAAAGAAGGAGGAAAAAAAGTTTTTGTTTTAAAGGATTACTCTTTAAAATAACACAGAACTACAGAAGAAACAAGGAGGGTGAAAAAAAAATCTGTCAAACATTCTCCATTTCTAAAATTTTGCTTTTGTAGTTCTGACTGCTAACTGTAACTATCATATAATTTCAGAGGGTATTCGAATAGATAGATTGCAGAACCTATGACAAGAGGAAAACATCTAGGCAGATCTGTATATACTTAATGCTGAAAAGCAACTTCACTCCTCACTGATACCTGCTGCTGTAATTCTTGTATTGATGTACTACATTATGCTAATATTTTATGAATGGTAAGCCAGCTGTCTGATACAACGGTCAAAGCATTTTTTTGTGGGATGGAAATTCATAAGTGATGATCTTCATGTTTTTTTTGTATTCTGCATTCACTCCATTTTGCAGGATGGAGTGCTAAAAATGAAGATTTTGGCTCTAGAGAAAAAAGGGCTCTTAATTCATTAATTCACTTTGGTGGGACATGGGAAAGCTTTTGGCCAGTGTTCGTTTTCATAATCCCATAAATCATGTCCTTTAGCAGAACAACACATCAGAGATGAAAGCCATCATAGAAAACCACTTCTTTCCTGACTTGCCCATGGAAAGAGTGAGGACGTGTTGTTCTGACTGGTAGCACATTTCTGAAGGATTTGATTTGTATTGATAAGTCTGGCTCCTTATGATGTTACCTGGGAATTTAGAATTGCTCTGCAGCAGTCATCAGAACTGCAGTATCCTTGTTGGGTCTCTTTCCTTCACTGACCTAGCATTAAACAAGCTGTCTTTTGTATACGAGACTGCAGGCTGCATCAAAATATGTATATATATATATATATATTACTATCTTGATGTTGAAAACTGTACCCTCAGAACAGAGAGGATTCAAAGCTGCAAGGATTAATTGAGCAACTGAAACACCTGCCTCTTTTGTCTACAGAGGAAGTTTAGAGAAGAAAGAGTCTATCAGTCAAATCCCATTTTTAATCACAAAGTGGTTTAGGTAATTTAGTTTTGACCCACCAGCTGAGCTGAAAAACATTGGGAAACATTTTGATTTCACCTAACTGAACTAAAAATATTTTCTTTACAAAAAAGTCTGTGAATGAAACATTTCAAACCCCAACAATAAAATATTAACATTTCAGCTTTAGTTTTATTTCAAAGTATAAAATTAAGCTTGGAAATGGATCCCTATTTCAAATGGTTTAGTTTTGCTCATGTTGAAAAGATATTAAAAATTAGAAATTTAAATTTGCATATCAGAGCTGAAGAAGTTTATAAGTTCAGTGCAGGCATCTATCTATATTTGGCCTATCTGAAGCTGTAATTTTGGAGAATTGTATATTCATTGAATTTTTTTTTTTATTCCGATCTACCTATAGCATTAATTTTATATGGACTAGAAGCTTCAGTACCTCTAAAAATGTGGCAATAACCAGCATCAATTTTTTTTAGGGGAATAAAAGATTGAATTTCTTTTTAATCTTAAAATGGAAAAAAAAAAATCTTTAGTGTTTTTGGTTCTAGGGATACTATGGGCACCCATTCTTTCAGGCATGGCCTGTGATCCTGCGGTTTGTGCTTTTACTTTACCATTATAGCTAATTATAAGCATGATTCAGCAAACTTGTGAGTATAATGTGACTACACCTATGTAAGTGGTTATCCAAATGTTTAAGTGCTTAGAATCGGCGTATTTAGCCTTTCTGATTTTATCATTTTTAGCTTGTCTACTTGCAAGAGTGGGAAACATTGGCTTTTGTGTGAAATAATAGAAGAATACAACTTCAGAACTGCTGAAGAGCCCAGACAATGTGTATCTCTGAAAGAGAAGGGGGGAAATGGCAATCTGTGTTATTGAGACCACTGACAGCATTCCCAGCTCTTGCCAGAAGAACATTTCTCAACAGTACCTGAGAAAATGCTGTATGTGCTGCATGTTTTACCACACAGAAAAACAAGTCTGAGAGCCTACAAGGTGGCAGTGCTTCCATGTGGAGCTGGAACTCAGGTCTTTGTCTTCATCAATAAAACCACACACTAAATTGGCCTTGAGAAAACGATCTTATCATTGAAAAACAGGCATATCCAAGCCTTTTGCTTTATTCAAAAGAAAGTAATTTTCATAAATACCTGGGGTTCTGGAGGCTGGAATTTCTAGTATTTGTAGAGTTGTTTGCAGTATTGCTTTTGGAGCAAACTTCTGGATGAATCTTTTGTTCCATAAAACCCCAGAAGAATTTTCTTCCATAAAACCTACAGGAGAGTTCCCCAGTCTCCGTGTTCTCCCAGACAGGGAATCGGGAGGAGAAGACTCTCTACTCAGGTATGATAACAAGGATACTCATAAACATGAAAGTTCCTAAAACAAGTATGAATGTGAATATTATTTTACAGATATTTTAAATTAAGGATGACATACGTTTACTTTTGTACTATTGCTATAATTTGTCAGATTTTTTTTTTCTCTTCTTCATTAACTAATTTAGAGAGGTGTTGAAAGCTTTTTATAAAAGAAGCGTGTGTCATGTCACTTGGATGATAATGCTGAATTTCTTCCAGGATCTAATGTAACAACTGCAGTTATAGCTCTGTTCATTACCTGAATAGATAACAAGCTTGCCCTTCAGCCATTGTGGCTCTTGCATATTTGAAACACACATGTTGATGGTTGAAAGATATCTCAGAATATCCATAATGAGTAAAAAGCCTGATCGAAGAAGTGGGTGGTATCCTATTCACGGAGGTGTTACAGGCACATAATCAATAGGGCATGGAGGAGGGAGGTCATTTTTATTTCCTAAATTATCTTGTTCATTTATATGTGAATCAGACATTCATTAGCATTTAAATACTTCTTGACATTTAAGACACTCCCCTATTTCTATGAGATTTTGACACAGTTTCATCGAATATCTTTTTATAACTTGAATCTAGAAAATTATTTTAACCATTTCTACATATTCTGTCAGCTGTGGGCGAACTGTCAAGGATTTAGAGGCTTGCTTTTATTTAAACACTCAAACGTACACATTTACAAGGAGCTTAAGCCCTGGTTTGGGCCTGAACAAGGCATTAGCTGTTACATTTTTTAGAGGCAATTGAGGAACCCTCTGGAGCAGGTGGTGTGAAACTTTCTGTAATAGTGGCTGCTGCAAGCAACTTCCAAACCCAAGTAGGCAAGGTAGAAAAAGGATGGGAAAAAATACAATACTGTGTCTGCCTTAAAGGCTGGAAGCTGAAGGGAGTGTTTCAACTCCCCAGAGGTCAGGGAGGAATCCTGCAGTAGACTACTTGAATGTTAAAACTTCTATTTCTAGATGTCTCATCCCAGGTGTGAACCCCCTCTCTATGCTGATTTAAATTTTACTGAGTTACCAGGCACCAATAATAGAAAGCAAATAAAGTCATGGATAGGAAAATGACAGGTTGAATCTTTGAGTCTGGATTGAGTCATGTATTTTGGACCTGATTTCTATTTGAAAATAATTTTCCTCAAAACAAGAAAGCTTCCCTGGGAGCCCTACTAGCACCCGGACAGAGGTACTGTTGTGCCAGGTGCACTGTTTCTGTCTGGGTTTCTGAAGGAGTGAGAAATGTCCCACTGTTTTAATGATGATTTGGTATTTCTTCACTTTATTTCAGCCTGTTGAATTAAGAACTTCCCACAAGCATGAGTATCTACTTAAAGCTGTACCTAAATACACATGAAGGCTTCTGTCAGAGGGGGCCCAAGACATCTAGCACTTGGTTTACAAGGGTCTGTTATCACTTCCCCATGTTTAGAAATGGGGGGGGGGGGGGCAAAAGGAAGCGAAAGGAACATATTCCTTTGTCTCATAAGGAAGAACAAAGGAAACAGGTATGGCATAATGGACCTTGAAGTACATCAGCTGCAGCACCTCTTGAGAAAGACTTCAGCACGTTTCCTCTCATCAGCTACCTACTTCCCCCCCTCTGCCTCACTACAGCTGTATGAATTAAGGATTCTTTTTTCCCTGAAAGTTCTGAAAATGAGAAAAACAAAGCACCTTTTGACGTCAAGCCAAGATTTATTTTAGCTTTTTGGTGAATCAAGAGGTTTTTTCTTTAAAAACAACACTCTAGCTTAAACAAAACATTACATCTGACAGGGAGTAAAACATTTTGTTTTCAAGCCTTCTCTTCTTAAAAAAAGTGTCATAATGAAAAGCATTTTGAATTTTAAAAAATAAAAGAATCAAAGATTTCCAATCTCAGATCTCTATGAATTTTTTCAGTTGTGTTTTAATGCAATTAAGAATTTTGTGAAATCAATGCACATTTTTGAAATCTTTTTAGTGTTCCCACAATTGTGTTTTTCTTTGAAAGTAATCCAACGTATTGGCCACAGGTTGCATTTACTCTTGGTCCGCTCTTTTGTGCTTCCATAGACACTGTTTCCAACTCATCCAGTAACTGAAATTCTCTGTCAAAGAAAGCCCCCATCCCCCCCCCCCCTTTTTTTTTTTTTGAGGAAAAAAAATAATGCACCAAACCCTTTTGTTTTCAGGACTTCAAAAGAAAACCATAAAGTCTCTGTTCTAGAGTAATAGGGAACTTCTGGTCTATCTTCTGACCTTTCACCTCCTGTAACTGAAAGTTTTTGATGCTGAAGTTTCTGCAGCATCTTGGTGGATTTCTGCTTTATGACCCTCTCTTCTTCACAGCGTCCCAGAACCAGCTGCCTAAAGAACAGAGTGGGATTATCAAAGTGAGCAACTGAATTCCCTTAACTCATTTTTAAATCCCCAGTATAAGAACACAAATGTAATGTAGGCAGTGTAAAACAGCCTTAAAGATTTACATTTTTAAAAGATTTTAAAGCTAAAGTAAAAAAAAAATCCTTGCTAAAATGAACCGAGGCACTGAATCTTCCTTGATGCTCCCTAAATGAGGGCTACCCAGTGCTTGCTTCTAAGCCCACTACTAGGATTTACTGGTTTCCTGAGGTTCCAAGGCAGGCTGCCTTGCCTATTTTCTTCAGGTGTGAGGCTGTGCTTGCCAGTGTAGGCTCTTCTATCATCCTTATTAGCCTTATATGAAGCAGCTGTTACCTCTTTCTGAGCAGCAAGCAGGTTGCCAGACAGCCTGAGGGGCTAACCATCTGACATCCATATTTTGTTCTCAATAGGTCCCTGACTCGTGCTTTCAGGGGAATGCAGTGGTAGGTAGGTTTTGCCTTCTTTTGTGCAGATGATAGATGCAGTTTCATTTCCTACCACAGCTGGACAACCAGTACAGTTGCATTTCTTTTTTAAACAATCCCCCCAAAAGGTATTTAGCTGCGCTGTTTCATTTATTGGTAATACGTACTTGTGAAACATTACACAAATAATATTTCTTTTCAGTACTTTAAAATTAAATCAATTCCTTACAGCCAGTTTAATTCAGGAATAAGAAAAAAAATGAATGTGAAGGAGCTTCCTAGTGAAGGCTTTCAGTGGTTTTTAACATAAAGCCTCACGGTAAGACCCTCCTGGTTGGGGAGAAGGTATATTATTATTTGTGTTCTAGTTGTGCTATGTGCCCCAACATGAATGCACCAGGCACTCTGTGGTGGGAAGCAGGTGGAAGGTGGAAGCATGGTGGGAAGCAGGCTAGAAGGGTGAAGGGATGTGCTCAGGAGCACTCGGCAAACCCAAGTGTAAGCAACCAGCTTTTCATTCCCCTGCCTCGTGTTGGCTGCCGGGAAAAATGTTTCTCTTCCAAGAAAAAAGGATGGAAAATTAAAGCCCTGACAATCCTAAGGAAAAGGTAATTGGAATCTGTAGAGAAACCACCAGAAACAACCTTTTTGCTATCAGAATCGTAAAGGACTTTTTTTTGCTGCCAGCTTCGTACAAGCTCCTCAAGTCTTGTCAATACTTCAGATCCATCTCTCTAATTTATTCTTCTCGGAAATAATTTTTGCATTTACTAAAAAATTATCAACTTAAGATCACCCCTTTCTTTACTGAATTTTTCTCCCCTAACTAAATCCTTTCCTGTGTTTTCACTTGCTCTCCTGTATGCTACATACGTTCCTTGGCCTGGAACCATTCCTTTATTGTCTGAATTATAGCATCTATGCATTGTTATAAACTAACATAAGCAGTGTATATAGGGTAAATTCCACTGATTAATCAATTCTGAACAGTCCTCTTTGGCTAATGAAATATGCACATTAAAGAAGAGACCAAGAACTGGTTTTGACTTTCAGTGCACCCAAGTCTGTTCATGTGACTGAACTGCTCAGAATCACACCCAGCTGTGGGACTGCACATTCAACACTGATATATTGAAAATGAAGCAATAAAGCAGCCTCATCAGTGCATCCCTAGTCTAAATTAGTACATGAGAAATAAATAGTCATAAACAAGTCATTGTGAATAATAAGATAATTCAAAGCATTGTCAGGTCCATTTGATTTTTTTAAAATTGTGTTAATTAGGAATCATAAGGAAAATTTAATGATGACTGCTATTCTAATACAAGTTCACATTTACATGTCCACCCTGCTTCTGAGTGTCTCCCACTCTCCCAGTGTGTCAGAAGAATGAGTGGGCTTATTTAGAATGTTAGGGTAGAAAAATACCGGTTTCCCTTCTTTTCTCCACATGCCAGCTGTACGTTTGCACTTGGAGTAATACTTCTGAGCTTTGGCAAAGCAGTTATTTAGAAAACAGACACTTTACTCCCTGTCTCATCATATTCCTTGAGCAGACACCCATTCTCAGCCCTGTTTTTGACTTATGACTAATACATATGTTTAAAAATATTGAGTGCCTCTTTCTACACCCTCTCAGCTGTAATTTCCAACACTCTTCTTCACTTCAGACAATGATTTTTAAGATGAAGTGGATATAGCATTGTGTAAAGCAAGAGAGTTTTAAAAGATGAATGCACCAAAAATCGGGAGTTCTTGGGATGTTCTGATTGAAGTCTTGGTTTCTTTTTCAGTCCAGCCAAAACATAACTAGCATCAATACTAGATAACTCTCTCTCAGATTCCCTGGAGAATATTTTTATGATCAGTGTTCAATGAACTCAGTCCAGTAGCTGCATAAATAATTTCTTTGGTATAAACCTGGGTACGCATAGAGAATAGGAAGTGCAATGAAACTACTGATAGTCTTTGCTCAGGCAAAGAGGATTAAAGGTCCTCCGTTGGGACTATTTCCTAAGAGAAACAAGCTCCCTTAATTACAAGCTCAAAGAGCTGATAAACCCAAAACATAGGTATGGGCTATTAGTTAACAATTATGTTTCACTGTCCACAAGTTAAGCGTAAAAGATTCCAATTCAAAGATAGTGGAGAGGTCCATTGATTTTAGCACAATTTACATGCATCTCAGGATAACTGGATCTTCAGAAGAACTCCAGTAAACAGCACTGAAACAAACTTTAAAATTCTGTGTAGGGAATCAATGTTTTAAAGAGTGAAATATAAAAGAACATATAAACAGAAGTGCAAGTGACCCAGGAATCAAAAGTTTGAGCCCAAATTCCTCAATACTTTAATGCTATATACCATAACCTATTGATGTGCCCTCAGCATGAGAAGTCTGCTTACAGTATTGCATCTAGAAAGGGAGAAATAACTAAAGATTCTCATTTTGACCTCTGCCACAAATGGATTGCATAAAAATAAATCAAAACTTTGGAGTTCATTGTTCAAGTTTTCTTTCCTGATTTTTATTTCTCCTCTTCCTCCTTTCAAACTATAGTTGATGTGAATTTGCTGGAGCAAAATCACACACAAACACAAGAAAAAAGAGAAAAAAACCCCAAAACTCAGGATATGACCCTATGTGAGGTTTTTTGGATTTCTTTCTTGCTTTTTAATGCCAGAGGATGATCAGTCTTTCTGTCATAGTGCAGCATATACAGGAAGGTCCAATGAGTCCAACTTTTGTCATTCTGAGCACTTGATCTATGATGTAGATGATAACACTGGCAGTCTGTAACGTACGATACTTGGTTGGTGGTTTTTGAGAGAATGCTTTAAACTTTCCTATCAGCCTCTGTTATTAAACTCTTCATAACATTTACAGTAGTTCAGCTGCTGAAAGAAAATGCCTGAGTCTTGTAATGCCCTGGAAATGAATAAAAATGAAAACTGAAAAAGACAAAAGCAGCAGCTGTGAGCTGTGGTCTCTGGTTGCTGGGAACTCCCTGAAGCATGACATGCAGACATGCCAGAAAAGGCTCTTTTTCTTCTAGATAGTTGACATGTAGTCTGCATTGGAAAACAGCGATGCAGGGAACTGAGCTGAGGCGTAACTTGTTATCCTGTTGTGTGTCCAACTAACACAGTGTATGAACAGCTTCTGACTGAAGGGCAAGGTTTTGCTTGGGAACATTCTGTAGTTGTGTAGAGGTATTTGATGCATGGGCTAGCAGCCACTTAATTGCATTTGCCTATCATTTGTGTAAGCTGCCTCCCTCAACTCCCCATAGTAATCAGAAGAATGAAATTCCAGGATCCAGACAAAGACTTTTAATATTTTTCATCCATCATAGCTGTACATAAAGAGGGGCTTTATTAAGCTCATAGATGAGGCTAAAAACATACCACCTGCCAGGCCCGTGTTACTTTCACCGCTCAGCACAATGCTCAGCACTATAAACTGATTAGCATATCAGTGAGAAAAAAGATAACAGTCAATGCAAATGTCCTTACAGCTCAAGTGGCAGCAACTGTGGGTTAGTGCCTTTTTTCCCTTAGGATAGGCACCATCTGAATATATACATTGGCATGTAAATACATTCATGACATTATTATAATGACGTTCTGTGACAGTTTGTTTGTCTGGAAGCGCTGAACACAGTATTTTAGAGACTCATTAAAAAGAAGATATGACAGCTCTACCTCTTGCCTGGTAGTTAGAGCACTGTTCCTGCACTGGGAAACCTTGGTTTGAGCAAAGTAGATAGACAATCATTATGAAATTCTGTGACAGATTCCCTATCCTCCCTTCATCAGGCTGTGCAGCAGAGCAAAACTAGTCTCTCTGAACTCCTAACTATAAAATATAAAAATATTCACTGACAAAGAGCAAGAGAGAATGACCCCATGACTTTGTCTTTGACTACAAACATGAGAAAAAGGTTTTCTGGAGTTCCATTCCCTTTGCCAATTGATATTGCTACAGCTGGAGCTGCCCACCCTGCTCTGAACGCTTGCACAATTACACAGAGGCTGTGAATTTCAGTCTCCTCATTCAGACAAAAGAAATGAACCTGAATTTCTGCAATGAATATCTTATCTACTGTCTTTTTCAATAAAATAGGTTGCTTCCTCACCATCTCTTTTATTTCTTTTAAAAGTGCTCATAGCAAACTTTTAAAATTCAACCAAAGGAAATTGTGTAACTTGAGAAAACTGTTTTTCAATTTGTTTGTTTCTGTTGAGAAGATTGTTCTTTGTTCCTCTCCATCCCTCCCAAATTCCAGGTCAGACTGAACTTTAAGTTTTTTTGATTTCTCTTAGCCAAATGAGATTTGGAGCAAAGTGAGGTGTCTGTGTATCTGTTTCCCAAGACTGGTCTCGGATCTTGTAGTCCAAGAGAACATGGTGAAGATCGTTGCAAATTTGCAATGACATAAGAATCAATAAAATCAAGTGCATGACTGCAGCCATCCCCAGTAGCGTGAGCAATTTCAGTTTGACAGGAGCAGATTTGAAGTGATTGTTGTTGTGAGTCAGAAATGAGGGTGCTGTGAAGCCACTGGCTACTGCATGTAGAAATCACAAATTCCTATTCATGAGACTTGGCTGTCCAGGTGGAACCACTCTTTGATTTGTTTTTATCTGTGAATATTTGAAATTAACTGCTTCTCTACTCTCTTCAATGTGTAACAGTGCTTTGTGTGTCTTGTGTTTGGTTGTTTGGTTTCCCTGGTTGTAGGCAAGAGGGTCGCATGGACATATACGGATTGTGAAACAACTTGCACTTGTGGTCGGTAAGATCTCTGCTTGATGAATGGATTTGTTGATTAGTGGATTTATTGTATCATGGCTGGACACAATGTTTTGTTTTGGGGGAGTTATATCCCCGTTCCTGGCACAGATTACCAACCCTATCTTCCCTTTGAAGGAAAGAAAAGCAGCAGCATTTTGTCATGGTTTAACCCCAGCCGGCAACTAAGGACCACACAGCTGCTCGCTCACTCCCCCCCTGCCCCAGCGGGATGGGGGAGAGAATCAGAAAAGTAAAAGTGAGAAAGCTCGTGCGTTGAGATGAGAACAGTTTAATAAATGAAATAATAATAATAATAATAATAATAATAATAATAATAACAATTGTAATGAAAAGGGAAATAACAACAACAACAAACAAGAAAGGCAAGTGATGCAAATGAAAACAATTGCTCACCACCCTCCAACCGATGCCCAGCCCAAGCAGCGGTCCCTCGGCCAGCTTTCCCCCTAGTTTATATGCTGAGCATGACATCATATGGTATGGAATATCCCTCTGGTCAGTTGGGGTCAGCTGTCCCGGCTGTGTCCCCTCCCAACTTCCCGTGCACCCCCAGCCCACTCACTGGTGGTGAGAAGCAGAAAAGGCCTTGACTCTGTGTGAGCACTGCTCAGCAGTAACTAAAACATCCCTGTGCTATCAACACTGTTTCCAGCACAAATCCAAAACACAGCCCCATACCAGCTACTACGATGAAAATTAACTCTATCCCAGCCAAAACCAGGACACACTTCTAGCTACCCTGATTCTCCATGGACTCCATGCTATCAGATATTGTTTAGGGAGGTTCTTTATGCTCTCTTCATTCATTCCCTGATACATAAAAAAGGTTCGAGTCCTAAATTTGTCATAGAATTAAGTTTGAAGGAGAACTGTTCACCTTAAATAGGAATATCAACCAGCATAACCCTTTCTCTGAAGAGAAAAATGTTTATAAAAGCAAAATAGAAACATGAGTTTCCTCATTTTTGGGGGTTCCCCGGGAGAGATTGAGTTGATCTAATGGTTATCTGTATCTAAATGTTTCTCCACTGGCTTCAGAAGAAAGTAGGCACATACTACTTCATTACACGCCTAAAATTTCCCACACATTTCACACCCAGCTTAAACACATAAAATAGATGTGAATAACACCAAAAGAGGCAACTGTGTAACTTGAACACTGTCTTGTTTAGCTGTCAAGATTTCTTAAAGCAGCATCTTCGATACATGCACACTGCAGCACGGCCTGAGCGCTGTATTGCTTACATTGTACATACCATGTATCCCATGTTAACATTCCTTTCTATTCTTTTTCTGGTGATATAATACCGCATGCTATATAACATTGATAAAATAGAGTATTTTCTAAAAACCCCTGAAACTGAAAAGGTTTATAAAGAAGAGAGGCCTAAAATCACTCCATTGCCATTGTAAAGCTAATACTACTTGCAGTAATGCCAAGGCATTTCTAACCAATTCAAGGGTAAGCTGGCATTCTGTACGTAGAAATATTTTCACACTAAAAGACAATAGGGACCCAACATATCCTGGTATAAACATCAGATTAAAAGTATTTATGGGCTTTATATCTGCAAAAGATTTATTATCACTTTATTAGAATTTGAGGATAAAGCAGAAATGAACAGGGTTTCCAAAAAATATATATTGATTAGATGTTTGGATTTACTGATTGGCACCATTTCTGAAATTAATGTCCAAATCACTGTGCTTGTTAATTACACATCAATACTTGATTAACCTGAAAGTTCTGAAATAACTCTTCCTCCTCGTTTATGCTAATAGAATATCTGTGAGCCCTTTGGCTTTGATATCATTCATGTAGATACAGGGCCACATGCAAATCTGTCAACATTGGACATTTAATTTGTGCTGGAATTTCATGTATCTAATGAAGCATTCTTTCAAAGTAGGACTTAATATAAAAATAGAATTTTTAAAAAGGTATTTAAAAGTTAAGATCCCACAAATATTTCCAGTGAAAGATCTAGTATACGTAAGGTGCATGACTTACGTAAATAGGATCTCCCTCTGGAGGCCTCCAAAGACACCTATTTCTCTCCTACACCTTTACTGAGAAGAGAGTTTAGGACTAAGGACCTGAATTTATCTATGAGAACTGAAAAGTCAGCATGAAATAGCAGCTCCATAGGTGGCTTCTGGTGTACTTCTTCTGAAGTTATTTCCTATCCTAATAAAAGCGTCAATATTACACTGTGGCAGAGACTAGTAAATGCCACTATTTTAAATGGTGACAAAAATATAACTTTGGGAGCATTCCGTCTCGTGAGAATGTGATGGGAGGAAACTATGAGCAGATTTGTCATTATATGGTCAGGGCAGATGCTCATAGATTTCCTTGAGTTTAAGACCCGAAAGAACAATTGGATCATTCAGTTGGATCTTTTATATGTTGAATAACATTTAATTTCAATGTTATCTCTCTTTTTCTCCCAGTAATGTATGTCCATTTAAACCATATATTTATCTTCCTATTCTTGCTGTGAGTGAGAGGATATGGACAAAAATGTATGTGTTTGGGTGTGGCTTTTTTTGCCTCCTGAACTCCCAAACATGCCTTGCTCTGACAGTACATCTGTGAAAGACACTCAAAGTTTTTGTAGCCAGAATTCTTAAACAAAGATTTATTCATTGTGCTAAACTGGTAAAAATTAAGTTTTGGATAAAGTTTAGGGGATTTGGGTTTTCGTTGGTTGGTTGGTTGGTTGGTTAGTCAGTTTGGGGTTTTTTTGTTGTGTTTTTTTTTTTTTTTTTTTTTGTGTGTGGTAGGATTATACTCACTGTATGAACATTCCTCTTTTTATCCAGTTATAAAGTAGATAGAGGACTTAATCAGGATATGAAAGACAGTTTGTGTTTACCTGTTACCTGAGAAGATATGGCTAAATCACATCTTTCTGGAGATTATTCAAATTCCCATGGGATATTCTAGAGTGGAGTCTTAATCTGTTCTCTCACATTGCCTCACATCATAAAAGACATACAGAACTTTGTACATGACTGATTAGACACTAAATTTGAGTCTAGATCAGGCTGTCTCTGGAAGAAGGATGTTCACTAGGAAGTGCTTGGAAAGAAGGGTAGAGAGGCAAGAACACAGCCACCTAACTCCCAAGCCATGATAATTGAACTGTGTGGTCATTCTCACCAGGACACAGTAAATAAGTATTTCATGCAAAACAGAAGAGCCTCAAAAGGAGGAATCAGACACAGAAGAATACGCTCAGTGGGGTGATGGTGAAGTATTTTTAGGGGAGATGTGTCAGAGTCTTCTACATGAAGGAGTAGATTGAATCAGGAACGTTTATGTGTTAGGCATGGTAAGCAAATACGGGCTATTGTGCTTGTACTTTTCTAACTACCACACCACACTAGACTTTACAGTTATTTTCTACTTTTCTCTGCCTTAAATTCTGCAGGCAACTCATCTACAGCCCTGGAACTAAAAGGTGAAGAAAGACGGGTGCTTTCCTTTCTTCCCGGACAGGTTGGCCTAGACACAGAGATTCCCCTGGATACAAGAAAATAAGCCTCTTTTGGGTCACAAAGAATGTTTTTTGCTGGGGTAAGTAGCTAGTTTTCATTTATTATTTTCAACATGTATAAAACATGTACATACCCTGAAAGGAGTCCTCAAAATAATTTTAGTTTATTTTTTCATGCCTAGTACATATGGCTGAAGATACATGTTCAGGACTGAGAATGAAAGAGTCTGAGACAAAACTCAAAGTAGATCTGTAAAGCAGAGTAGATCAGACTGTTAAAATCCAAACTAAAAAAAAATAAATAAGCTATATGACTAATGGATGTAACCAGCAGTTTAAAAACTCTACTGTGCATTTATTATTTTTAAATAGAAAAAAAAAAAAACATTTCATTAAATACAGAGAATTGTTTGTGATTCTGACCAAGCTTGCATTTAGGCAATACCTCTGGAAGTACCTGCTCTTAGGTACTTACATGACTCCCCTATCACCACAATCTATGTGCACCTTGCAAACACTAATGAGCACTGAAATTATTGTCCCTATGTTATAGGATCTCTGAACTGTCTGCAGCATTTTTGTCACTTCCTTCATCCTAATGTCATTTGCTGGTTAAAAGATTTTGAATCTATATTTTCTTTTTTTCTCTGCACCAGTTACTGACCTTGAGTCCTTGTTCAAGAGTTCTTTAATTAATCTGGGATTCAAAATACAATGTCTGCTCTAGTCTCCTCACAAACTGACCTCACAAAATGCTAAATCAGAAGTGAGCTCATTAACATTCAGAACCACTGCAGACAAACAAAGGAGGAACACTACAGAAAATAAAAGGAAAGATATTAAAAGAAGAGCATTGTGGGGAGGAGAAGGAAGAAAATAATTTCTTAAGTGGTCTGGAGAGAAGGAGTAGGTGAAGGAGGCCACTCTGTATCAGAACATCTTTGCAATGATCTGCCATTTGGCAGGTAGAATGAGATTGCCTGCAAAAATTTTTCATTTTAGCTTGACTCATTGAGAAGCGTATTTAAACAGGGTGAAAAGCATACACAAAAATACATGTAGCTGATGCCATCATCTTAATGGACACAAAACTAACCGGCAGGTTTTTCTTCAGCATAATGTTGCCAATGTTTTGAATCTTTTTCATTTTTTCCCTAACGGTATTTTTCTCCTTCTTCCTTAACTAAACAGCCTAGCAGCCTTTCACTTCAGTGACTTGTTATAACAGTCCCCATCATTAAAACAGTTCAGTAGCTTTACTTATTATAGCACCTGTGATGTTCTAAGGAATGTCTAGGACCACACAAGGAGCCTTGATTTTGGTTACTTGCCTGGGAGAGAAAAGAGTGTGAGAAGTGAATTGACAAAATTAATCCCTCATGGTATGAAATGAGCAATGTGATTAGTAACTAAAGACTGATTTCTGTTGTTTGGCCAAGAGAATATTGCAGGAGTACATTGTACACAAAGTATTCTACTCCAGCTAAGTTAGGGATTGGAGTCATTTTAAAAATAAACCAGCCTAGTTGCTAAGATATTCATCAAGGAGGTGACAGGAAGCCTGAATTCCAGATTCCTGCTCTCAGAATTATTTTTACTTTTACCCAATGACTAACTAATATAAAATGTATAAACATTGATGGGAACAGTTACCAGAGTTCACTACTCTCCTGCTGACCTAAAGGCTACATTAGGCCATCTGTACAGAGTGTGTTTTTTTCCTTTTTTCTTCTTCTTTCCCTTCTCTTCCTATGACTCTTACTTTCTTTGTTAGTCAATAGGTCAAATTTCAGCAGGAGGGGTGGAAGGTGACAAACTGAAGCCATATGGTGGTTAAGACTTTTTTTGGGTTATAAATTACATGCGTTTCAATCTCTTAAGCTGAAGATAGATAGGAGTCTGAGGCACTGATGTCTAATACCTAATACAGATTGTTGGCACCACTGATTCATCTTGCTCTGATTTGAATGAAGGTGGCTCTGGCTGCTGTAACTTGTATTTAATTTAATATTTTAGTTACAACAACTGTAATAAACCAAACAGGCCGGTTCCTGTCCTGTCAACCTGTTGGAAAGTAACACAACATGACTTGTGTCACAGAATCACAGAATCATTAAGGTTGGAAAAGACCTGTAAGATCATCAAGTCCAACCATCAACCCAACACAACCATGCCCACTAAACCATGTCCCGCAATGCCACATGTTCCTTGAACACCTCCAGTGACGGTGACTCCACCACGTCCCTGGGCAGCCTGTTCCAATATTTCACCATTCTCTCAGTAGAGAATTTTTTCTTAATATCCAGACTAAACTTTCCCTTGAGCAATTTGAGGCCATTTCCTCTTGTCCTGTTGCTAGTCACCTGGGAGAAGAGACCAGCACCCACCTCTCTGCAACCCCCTCTCAGGTAATTGTAGAGAGCGATGAGGTCTCCCCTCAGCCTCCTCTTTTCCAGGCTAAACAACCCCAGCTCTCTCAACCACTCCTCATCAGACTTGTGCTCCAGACCCCTCACCAGCCTCGTTGCCCTTCTCTGGACACGCTCCAGCACCTCAATGTCTTTCTTGTAGTGAGGGGCCCAAAACTGAACACAGTATTTCAGGTGCGGCCTCACCAGTGCCGAGTACAGGGGCACGATCACCTCCCTGCTCCTGCTGGCCACACTGTTTCTGATACAGGCCAGGATGCCGTTGGCCTTCTTGGCCACCTGGGCACACTGCTGGCTCATATTCAGCCGGCTGTCAATCAACACCCCCAGGTCCTTTTCCACCTGGCAGCTTTCCAGCCACTCATCCCCAAGCCTGTAGCGTTGCATGGGGTTGTTGTGACCCAAGTGCAGGACCCAGCACTTGGCCTTGTTGAACCCCATATAATTGGCCTGGGCCCATCGATCCAGCCTGTCCAGATCCCTCTGCAGAGCCTTCCTACCCTCAAGCAGATCAACACTCCCGCGCAACTTGGTGTCATCTGCAAACTTGCTGAGGGAGCACTCAATCCCCTCATCCAGATCATTGTTAAAGTTATTAAACAAGACCGGCCCCAAAACTGAGCCCTGGGGGACTCTGCTTTTGACCAGCTGCAAACTGGATTTCACTCCATTCACCACGACTCTCTGGGCTTGGCTGTCCAGCCAGTTTTTTACCCAGCAAAGGGTACATGGCAAAATTCTCTTCCCCTCCTTGATCATGACAATTTCATCCATGCTACTTGTTAGGAACACTTGTAAGGGTTATGCCATTGACTGCACTGCTCCTCAACAGTGTGCATTTTTAGCATTTAAATACTATGGCTCATTGCATACCCACGGCCTGCTGCTATTGCTTTAATAGTAAAGACATCATAAAGATGTCCCATTTAGTGTGCATGGTGGTCATCCAAACCTGCTTACTAGGTCTGACCCTTTAAAGAACTGAAAGGTTATTTCACCTAGTTTTTAGCTAGGTGAGTTTGGATGGGGTCTACTTCTCTGGCTGTTCACAGCACAGCTTTGGTTATGTACTGAAGATAAACATGAAGATACTAATGAAATCATTGAGTCAAATTAAAGCAGTTAGTTTAGTCTTGTTGTATATCAAGAAGACAATGAATAGTAGCTCTTTTGTTTTTCTAGGTGGAAATCTTGGATTTAGATGGTTAATTTGGTTCAAGTTTTATTTATATACCTAAGGTCTTCTTCATCTCTGGCCTGTAGACAAATACGTTCCTAGAACTGTATTCTCACGGTAACTCCAGCTTAGCAGTAGATGAATTTTCTGTTCTTGTCAGAAAATGACTAACACATTGTTTGCTAAGAAACCATGAGTGGTTGTTGGATAGAGGGAAAACAAAGGACTAGATTGTTCAAAACTCTAACTGAAATAAGGCAAAATATCCCTGAAATCCAGTAGTGTGGCTATTTTTTTCTTTATATTATTTATTTCCAAACTTCTCTAACCTTTTATAAAACTGAATTAGGAAAGACTTAGGCTGGACTTGGATATACACATATATATATATATTTTATTTTTTGCTATGAATGAACCTCTCAGGGCGGATATTTTCTTTATTCCCAGGAGAAGACCCTCAAGCTGCATTTTGCAGTTTCTCTCTCGGGGCCAATTATGTAAAGGGCATCAACCCTGTGTTTCAGAGGCTACAATTATCAGTTGCCAAGCTTGCTCACATGTTCAAAGGAGGCTCTGCACATGGGTTTGCGTTAATTTTCAGCTCTCATGAGTACACTAATTCAAAGAAGGGCTAACTGAGTCACTGTTAAAGTTATATTCCCTTGTCCTTCATGTCCAGCAGATTGGCTTTGCAATTTAAGCCTCCTCAGTGAGCAAAGCACATGATACACATTAATAATTGTCTGTGATAGTCTGACAGACTCAAAAAGGATATAAGAAAAAGGACCAGCATGAAAAAGGAGTCTGAGAGAAAAAAAACCAATAGAGTTCTGTACTGATTTGGTCTCCTTGGAGTGTATATAGCTGTCATCATCTCTCCTGTAGAAAATAAGCATTAAAAAAAGCCAGCTGGCAATTATTTCTCAGGATTTTATTTATAGCACAAGGGGATTTTCTTTCTAAAGCACTGTTATTCTTTTTAAAAAACTTTTTTTTACATTTTTGTATTAGCTTTTGAAAAATCATAGGAAAGAGCCATAATTGCTGATTAGAAAACAGTTAAAGAGACATTAATGAAACTCCTACATTGGTCTTTTATGCAGAGAATTGAGGAGATTTTTTCCTAAGCAGACACAGTTCTTGGACAGATTCATTAGCTGGTCTCTAACATGCACAATACAGTGAATGAGCAGAACATACATGCCATTTATTCAGCTGTATTCAGTGATATTTACTCATTTGGGAATAAGGCTACATGTTAAATGTAGTTATGATATGAACTGAAAAAGCTGTACATTTTTAACAGAGATGAAAGTTAAAGTTTGCAAGAGATTGTCAGCTTTTTTCATAAATTCACCATAATTTCATAAATTCTTCATCTGTTTTTCTGTTTTTCAAAATAAAGACGAAATAAATCTTTAAAATGCGTGCTTAAGTTCAAGTTCAATAAGCCAAATTTTTTGGGAAAAATCATACTGCTTCCTGTTGCTGTGCAGAATGGCAAACTGCATGAGCATAATATTGCTTTCAGACCTTTATTTGTTCAAACAAGTGATAAATAGCTTGGTGACTGATACTGTACAACTAAGAGATCCTGAGTATATTGTGACAAACGCAATTGTAAGTCCAAAGTTGGCTTGGTGGGTCAAACCTTAGATGTTGTAAATTGCCACAGCTATATATATGGAACTAAACTAAATTTCACCAGCTAAGATATTGTCTCTTTTTCTTCACCTCATTTACAGTTATGCTGTGATTATTTTTCATCACAGGTGCAAATAAATCAGATGTAGTATACAGATTTATGATTGGTAGTCAACACCGGCACCATATTTATGCTCACTGTGACAAACCTGGAAGTAAATATTGTTTTAAAGGATATGGTACCTGGTTTTGTGGCTTTACAGTAGCCTCTTTGCAGTTGTGTCACTTCCAAAAAGGGCTTCTAAGGGACTCAGCCAGGAATACGATGATCCCAATAAAGTATATCCCAACAGTACCACAGCACAGTAGCCTGTGGTGTACCCATGAAGAGGATCTTTTTGATCCTCAGTCCTAGAGACATAGATGTTTTGCAAAGCAGAAGAGAAGAGATTAAAGGGAATGTGAAGCTTTATAGAGCTGAGCCCTGGAAAAAGGAGGAGGATTTAGAGGAAACTGTTCAGGCTTTCAAGGCAAGATGAAGAGCAAACAAGAAGTAAGATTGTCAGAGGCATGTGAATGTGGTACTGTGATGGCTCCATGTCTCTTGTTCCAACCAGTAGAGAGGCTGAGCTTTTATTCCCTAGGGACACGCTCATGCGCTGCACACAGTGCCTTACCAGCATCCGCAGAAAAGTACACAGTACCCACACAAATGAAACCAGTGGGAATGGCCTGATCTGGTCCTCCTCTTCTACTGATTAGGATGGAAATCCATATATATATATATATATATGAAGACAATAAAGATCCCTCAGTAACTGGCCTTAGACACTCAGTCTACCCAATAGCTGGCCCCAGACCCCTGGCCCCCGATGCCCTCAGCCTCACTCCAGCTGCTGGGATGCAAACCTCTTCTCAAAACACACACAAAAACAAGTCTATCCAGCAGCTGGTCCAGACCTGTGGTCTCCTAAGCTGCCATCTCTCAGAACCCCTAGTTAGCCCAGTATCCAGAGCCCCAGCTCCCCGGTAGCTGCCTCCCAGACCTCTTATCTAGCTCACCAGCTACTCTGGCTTGAAGTTTGCCAGCAAATTGCACTCACACATGCAGTCCTGCAATTCCTTAGGGAAACATACATTCAGGTCACTCTAGCTGCTGGCATCCACACCTACTGGCCCCTGTGACCTGCAGTCCCTTCTCCATTTGCTGGCAAACACGCATACACGCAGAACTGCATGTGAGATCACGCTGAAAACAGGAATAGGATTTAATAATCCTATGTGGTGATCAGGCAAAGGGCTAGGCCAGACAAGCCTACAGACCAGCAACCTGTTTACTCTCAGCCAGCCTCTTTATCCCCTTTCTGCTCTATTTTCTCATGCTTGTTCCCCCGCAATCCACCCTGACCTCTACCTTTCCTTCCCTTTGATTCTTCCCCTAAACATCCTATAACAAGCCTTGCATATTCTCACAATCCCCTTAAAACACCTTATAATATAAATTCCACACAACCTCCAAATGCTCTTCCCCTTCTTCCCATGAGGAGTCCTACATCCCTATAGGCAACAACCCTCTTCATTCTGCAAGTTATTCTGGTAAGGGAGTTTCTTTGGTTGAATCACTTTGTTGGGTTTCACAAAGGATGATGGTCTGAGTGTTCTCCTTGAATAGGCCTTGGAGTAGCCTATTTGGTGTGCCTCGTTTGCCCTGGCATTGCTCCTCTGAGCTGTGCCAGGCCTTGGGGTTTGTGGTGACCAGCCTCTAACCACACAGTTTAGCACTTAGCAGTCAGTTCCTCCCAGGCTTATGTGGGCACTTGAAGGACTATACCTATGTGCCAGGAAAATTAAACTGTAGAAAAGGAGAGTGGCATATCTATAGGATTTTTTTTTTCTTTTACCCTTTTTATGTTTTGCACTTTTCACCAAATGGAGATCTAATTTTTCACTTAAAGAAGCTTTTCCACTTTGCATAATATAATTATTATTAGGAAAATAATTATTCATTAGTACAGAGAATGAGAGAATGAGAATGTTAGGTTAGTTATCTTGGAGGCCCAGATTGCAATCTGTCTTCCAGTGGGTGAATAGTTATGCATAAAAAGCAAGATTCAGAGCAGCACACCTCCAGACCATTGCTCATGGCACTCTTCAAGGTGGCAGAAATCAAATAAACCAAGAATTTGTTCCTGTGTGCACTTGTAGGCCTTGTTGGCTCAAATTGCTACTTTTCTGAGTACAAATGGCAAGTTTTTTTTACTATCTGCTGTAAAAGTTGAGATGTGAGTCACTGATGTTTCTTTCTTGTTGTGTACTGACTGAGATAGATTTCATTTGTGGATTCTACTAGAGGTTTCAAAATAGCTCTTGGGGCTGTCAGTACTTCAATGGATCGGTACATGGCCGAGGGCAGAAATGTACATACCAACAAGGTCTTTAGTTTTCTTAAATGTACTACCTGAATGTTTGGGGGTAGACAAAGGATAGGTGTTAAATCTCTCCCATGCCATACAATCCTAGAATCAACTCATCATGTGGCTCCATTGAGCCAGGCCCTCCTTTTTAATGTTCTGAGGGGACTATGGACACCCAACATTGCTAGCACTGTAGTTAATAGCATTAATGTATCAAGAAAAACTGAAAGCATTAGTTAAGTAAAAGTCTGTCAAAAAAACCAGCTATTTTTATAACAGTGTCACAGTGACACCCAGCCATAGCCATGTAGAAATTAAAACGACATAGAATAAGGACAGCTGAGATACAGATAGCTTTAAACATCTTACTTAGGTTCCAGCAGGTGTTTAAATGCTTTAGACTGCTCCTCACAAAGTCCTTCCCTATGGAACATTAAATCTGAAATGTTGTGCAGGAAGTCGCTATCTTCCATGCAAGTTGAACTACCTGCGTTTCTACTTGAAATTGCTGTAGCACACATATACACTCTTTAGCTTGATCAAACGATGTCTGAATAATTCAAAACTCAGCACAGATCAAGGGAAGCAGCATGGCTAAAAATATGTCTTGAAAACACACATTTGACTCTGTAAGGTGTGACTTCAAAGTCCATCCGGTGAACCGACTCCGTTCTCAAGGTTACTGAACTCTGTTAGATCTATTTCTTAGTATTAACTGGAAGTAAAAAGTGCACAGAATTAAGTTGGTAAGAATAGGGGTTTAATGGATTCAAAGTTTCGCCCATGGATTCCTGTTGCTGAGAGAAATGGGTAAGATTTTCAGCAACAACTGCTAATTTCAAATACTGCAGATTTTGGTGCGACTGTTTAATGATGCTTACTCTTTACAGAAAGTACTGGTCACTTGCTTTCTAATGATTTGGCTTCTTTAAGAGATGATGTGATAGAAACATTTTTTCCACTGTTATTTTCTTTTCTGTTAGCAGTGTTTCCATGCAGAGGTAAAGTTGCCATCACTTTTGTGGTTTGATCTGCACAGCTGTAATGAGATGAGTGTGCTATTAGCTATGTCTATCAGATGTTCGGATCTCTCTTTTAATACCAGCTAATGGCCAGATAGTACCATTGATTACTAAGCAGAGTTGCCCATTGATTTCACTAGACTGTCTGCTGGAAAATCTATAAAATGATGTGGCCCAAATTTCACTGAAAAAAAATCTACAGCCCATTTTATTTGAAATATAACTGACTGTGTAGGGCAAATTACACATGAGGGTATTTTATGTGCTGGCTCATTGTGAACTGACTAAATGTGAAAGCCATTAGCATTCAAGTATGGAAAATAACATAACACACACACACAGGGGGTCTAATTTGCTTTCTCCTTCTGACTTGTGTTGTCAGTTACACTAGTGTAAAGTGGGTATAAAATGGTCTTATTCTGGTCTGGGGGTTTTTTCATTCTCACTAGCATAAATGACTTGGGGATGTGTAGAGCAAGGGTTAACTAAGAAATTCTATTTAAAGTTTTATGCTATTTCTATGCTAGCTTTATGAAGTAGATAATATTTCTGTAACATACTCCTGCTGTTTCATTTCTGTTACTCCTCAGTAGTGATGAGACCAAAGATCAGCTCCAAAGCACCTGCATTTTGTTATATGATCTTGACTTTATTCAACACCTCAAGAGGAAGGATGGTCCAACATTGAGGGTATTGCCCTTCTCATTTCCATAGCCCAAGTTCAGTTCCCCATTTTTGTGCAATTTGTGCAATGCCATTAAATTTGTACAAAGCAATATCCCACAGAAGTGTCAGGCTAGCTCTATCTGAGCTGGAGTCTTGAGGCTGGCAGAGATGTGAATTTGAACCATGGAAGTTTCATGACATTTTTATAGGCCATGTGTGCTAATTACCCATGGATCTTGCCATGCTTGAATGTCACTGCACAGCTAAACACCATCTCATCAATCTGAGTTTCACTTTCCCATCTGTGAAATGGAATTTATAATACTTTGCTATCTTACAGTGGTACTGGGAGGAAAATACATTTAAGACTGTGAGATACTCATACACCAAGCTAATAACGGTGTTGGAAATCCTTGGAATATTTAGTTATGTTAATTAGTTATGTTAATCTGATACATCACTTTAATTCAACATAAAATATAGAAAGTCTTAAATCTTTCTCATGCAGAGTTTAGTCTGGATCTATGATGTAATGAAGACATTTAATTGCGTTCTTCTCTTGTATTTTGCTGATGAATAAATGAGTCTTAGTGGTGTTGTTTTCAGGGCCTGAACTTCAAGCATCTGCCAACAATTTATTTTTTTGCCAGGCTACCCTAGCTTTTACAGTCTAGACTTGGGCTCTATCCCAACTACTGCAGTCTGACACTAGGGATGTTGGTGTTTTTAAAATTTTACTAAAATGATGCTATTTTCTTGCAATTAAAAGATGCTATGCTAATGTGGGGTACGAATCAACAAAGTAACAGTCTTTTCTTTGCATCCCAATGATGCAAGGTCGAATTTAATGGACTGAAGGCCTAGAGGCAAAGTCTAACAGACAGACTTTTGAATTGCCAAAAGAAAAAAAGAAAAAGAAGACAGAGCGTGGTCTGCCTTCTCTAGGCCGTGCTTTCCGCTCTCCCAGGTAGAAAGAACAATAGGGTTTGAGAGACCAAGAACAGGAAGGGAGATTCCATATTATGCTGGCAGCATAGCACAGGAACACTGCAGATCTAACAGCCTGCTAGGAGTTAAAACTGTGGAGTCATTCTTATTTTTCTGACATGCCAAAGCACTGACTATGGATTATTTGTTTTGTTTTGTTTGACCCTAACTTCTCATTGATTTATTTTTGCCTTACCAGAAACAGTTGGCAGAGCAGAGAAATCAAACAGAATTTCCAAGAGAAAATAGCTTACAACAAAAGTAAAAAAAGTGGCAGGGAGAGTAAAAAAAATCCTAGAGAGGAAGTGACATGAGGTGATGACAGAAGGAAAGAGGTGTTTGGAGTAGAGAGAATGCCAGAATGATGCCAGAACTGGTATATACACCTCCCTTTTCCATAGGAGAATTTCCACGTGTTGCCAAGGGCTCATGTTGGAGAGGGATAACCTTTTACTGTCCTCAGCAGAGTGAGAGAAGACAACCATTTAACCAAGGGGACTTGGGCAGTCTGCAGACTACATCTGCTACGGTCCTTTTACACAGAAATTCAATCAGTTTTGAAAATTGTCCTTTGCCTTCACTCAAAAAGCAGTCAAGAGTGCCTCAGCACTGAAGATACTGTCAAACCATATGATGAGTTTTGTTCATGGCAGTAGGTAAATACCAAAGGTGATGCACAGTTCCACACTTTGATGCTACTAAATAGTCAGTCAGTTTTTTAAAAATTAGCCTCTAGCAAAATATTTAAAATGTCTCTATCAATGTTGGAGACTTCTTCAGATTCAGTCTCAGAAAATGAATAAGTAAACTTAGCCTGAGGCTCAAAAAAGCAACATATTTTCTTAATTTTATAGACATCGCTGGATGATAATTACTTTGTACACTCCTGAGTGAATAAGATTTGTGATACTTCCTTCTGGGCAGCCATATTTTAATCATCTTGTCAGACTTCTATGTAAGGACAGGTGTCTATAAAGGCATACTAACGGCATACTGGTCCTACCAGTATAAGGCTTCTGATATTACTGGAAATGCTTCTTGCTAAAGAGCTTTCCAGTCTACAGAAAGCACCCACATAATGCCTTTCAAACTGAAAACATTGCACTTTTTCAATCCTTAACTATTTTAAGGTTTGTCATGATAGACTGTACCATCATCCCAATGGTGAAACCAACAGCAGACATCACTGGATTGCCCTCAGAAATGTTAATACACTTGGTATAACCTGGAAGCAAAAAGTCAAAGGGAAAACAAGAACATTTCCATTCAAAAATAGGTGTGTCAGGGAGGGGCCGATGTGAATGAAATTATGACTTTCTGTCAATAATAAGTGAAATTTCTTCATCATAGGGACCACTGACAATCAAGAATACTCCTTTTTTGTTTGTTGAGTAAGGGTCAGAAAGTGAATGATAGCCAGCAAAGCTTTGCAGATAAGTATGTGTGACATTTACAGTGGTTGGCTCACTTTATATTTCCTTTTATTAGTTTTAAGCTCATATTTACTGTTGTTTTTTAAGGTCTTTATATCCCTCTCTCCTTCCTAACATCAACACATATTAGGCATAAAACATAAATCTATTGCTTGCTTTATTATGAGTTGGCCCCATAAAGGTAGATTTATATTTTTTATTTTTCTAAATAGTGACAAAATCAAGCTTCTGATCTGAAAACTTTCTTTTAACACAGTGTCTCAGTTAAATGAGATCATAAGTGAAGACACTTCCTCTAGTAAAAAAGTCAATAGTCATTATAAAAGATGTCCTCTTTTTTCTCCTTATGGAAGGTCAGCAAACTCACAGCATTGGATTCAATACCAAAGATGGTATCAAACTGCAATCTATATAGACACAGTGTTGGAAATATTCTGTAGGCCTCCTTTTCACCTTTCACCAAATCAATATAGGAGAAAGCTGCAAGCTCACAGATGTTTTTTTTCTGCTGCTGTCATGGTTATTTTCAAATGCATTCTTAGATCATGCATTCCTCTGGGAAAGTCCTTTCCTCGTCTAGCACAAAGCTGATCGCTTTGCTGCTGTCCTTTTGATTTAGAGAGAAAAATCCCATGTCTGATGTACAACTTTGTTTTCCTACTAATTAAAATCACAGTGTGGGAGCTCATCACTCCTCCTCCAATCCACCCTGCTGAGGTGCAAGGCTACCTTTGGAACATTTCCACCCCCTATGTGTTAAGATTGAAGAGAAGTCCTTGTTGCTGTTTACATAGTTCCCACAAATTTGCTAAATGCTTTCTGAATCTACAAGGAGGTTGAGCTACTTTAAAGCATGAGCCATGGCTAAACAGAATACATATTTGTACTGTCTGGGTTATAGGTTAGTCTATCACCTTTATATGGAAAGTGAGTGGTCTGCCTTTTCTGTCTTTCAAGTCTCTTTTTTCTGTCTTTCAAAAGGACATTGTCATGGGAACTTCTAGCATTACGAAGATCAATAGCAAATTTTCACTTACGTGTTAGTTTTGGAGAAGTGAACCATAACAGTTAGGTTTTCTACAACATTATTGTCACTGAACTGAAATCACTCCCCATCCAAGTCACAGAAACTTTTCCACTGACAAAGACACCCACCTGTATTGCACGGATATAGGAATAGAGATCAGTAAAATGCAGTTACAATGTGATTTTTTTGTAGGAAAAATCAATGATTTGGCTTGAAACAAGATTTATTTGTTTTTATAAAGGCAGTCCTAGAAATCCAGCATTTTACAAAATCTAAAAGAAATCTTTTCTTCCTGTTTCATCCCTCAAAAGCTCTTGGCCGTTTCACTTTCTCACTTCAGGCCAAAACTAAAATTGACATTTTAGCTTAGAAATGGGCTGCCAAATAGTATTTGCCTCCCCATCTTTACTTTTCTGCCTCCCCATCTTTACTTTTCTGCCTCCCCAGGGCGACTGTCAGTGAGCCAGGAAGGCTGTAGGTTAAACATAAAGCCAAAGCATTTGATTCACACAATTTCTCTCCAGGACTGGGTACTAGGGAAGCAGGGACTTGTGATGCATAGCTAGAAGAATCCTACTTGGATACTTATTCTCAATTTTCTACAGACAAAAAATAATTATTAAAAAAAGGCATCCATCCAGCTTCCATCCATGTCTTCAAAACATTACTCTAATAGAAAATAATGAGAAAAAAACTCTGGCACTCTTATTAGCATGATATATGAACCAATATTCATTGTTAAGCAGAGGACTGAAGTTTATCTTAAAATAAAATACTGATTTGGAAGATTTATGTAGTCTTGCCTGTGTTGTACCCATACTTCTCTGCTTCACAGTGTGGAGCAGCCACATTACCATGCCTCAAAGAGGCAAATAAAAGCACTGAAGTTTATTAACCACTCATTTTCTACAGTGTATCAGCACTGAGTTATTTAGCACAGTCACTTCTCTTATTTTGACACGTTTGGGAAAATTCACAGCGTCTAATTGGCTTTCAAACTCCCACTTCTACCTATGTGGCTTGTTAATCTGTCATTAGTACTCACGGGATGTAAAAGAAAACATGTAGCATAGCAATATTGACTGGCTCAAGAGCTGCTAAAAGGTTCCATGTTGCACTCTAAGCACCTTTTTCATCATGGCTTTTTTTTTTTTTTTTTTTGTAGTTACAAAATAGAAAATAAGTCTTTGAGTCTTTAGCTTGGCTGCCATAGATACTGCGCTACTGAAGTACCATAGTTTGACAACATTTTCTCCTTTATTATTGGGGAAAAAAAATCCATTTTCCTGGCTGCAACAACTATATCCCTGTCTTTTGTTGATGTGGTTGAGTAACATATTAAGGATGGATTTGGATACTAATCTGACTGCAGATCCGGAACCCATCTATGATGTATCCAGGTTGCTGGATGCCAGTATGGGTCCAGACAGACATGAAGTGTTGTCTTCTGATTGCAGTGCAGAATCAGGGCAGAGACTCCAGAAATTTGGTTTTAATTTTAAATGTTCCTATTTTGTGTGCAGACTGGATTTCAATTTATTTTTTTTTTTTAGCAATTCTGTTTCCCAGCTCTGTTGTGAACCGTAAGAGGAATTTCCATGAAAGGCTTAGGTTTTTAAGTGTGTGCAGAATGCTCTTTCAGTGCTGACACTATCAACCTTAGCACAAAACACAGAAGCAATGGACACATTCTTAAAGTCACAAAATTCTCTTGGGGGTTGAATCTGGTGCTGCTTGTGACAAGTGATTAGAGCTCCCCCACAGAGCTGGAGCCCTGCTTTCAA
This sequence comes from Gavia stellata, assembly GCF_030936135.1. Lineage (NCBI taxonomy): Eukaryota > Metazoa > Chordata > Aves > Gaviiformes > Gaviidae > Gavia > Gavia stellata. The sequence continues at coordinate 11,219,996 of NC_082597.1, read as the reverse complement.
TTTTCCCTACAAGGCATTTAAACTTCTACTCCCCATTGTCAAGATACACTGCTTGACAAGTCAGGGATATGAAGGAATACCTATTCTGCTATCCAGTACCTTGTTTCAGGCTGTTTACATGTTTTAGATTAGTCAGTTATTGGATAAAAACCCAGTTCAGGGACTGCTCATGCTTCCCTTTCAAAGGGCAGTGATTTGATCAACAATCAGTAGTGTCGGGCACCTTGTTGTGTGACTCCTGTGGTGAAACATGTTGCATGAGTTATCTTGCATGATTCTAGGTGGAATAGCAGTTTATTATCAACAAAAGAGGAAGAAGAAGTCATCATAAGGGTCTCTAACATGCTACCCGGTGCATTTCCTGAAGTGAGTGATAGGAGTTCGATTAATGTAAAATCAAGGAGATTACTGAATTAGCTGTCTTGCTTCCTGGGTTTTTCATTCTTATGACACTGCTATGTAGATGGTGGACAGCATCACCACTGTGGCTGAAATACCCAGAGACCTCATTAGCATCATGGTGCATCAGTCCTTATGTAAAGACTCACTGTCTGGAATGTCAGATGGGCAGAAGTGATTAATCTGCAGCCACAAGTGTGGCATATATGTCAAAGTCCTACTGAAATTCAGGCTCCTGAGCTCCACAGAAAGTTAGACAGAATAGTCAGTGCTTCCTGCTATGTAGCTCCAGAAAGTTTCCTGGGAGGAGAAGTATCAAATAGCCCTTTGGATATGACAGTTTCCATGCACCTTTCATGGAGGAAGGAGATTCAAGACACCCTGAATTGCTCTCTGAAGACAAAGGCATCTCTTCATTGGTTGCACAGGCATCACATGAGCTCAGCTTGGGGTCTCCAGGAGAGTCTGCTGGGACAACATGCCCGCCCTTTTAGGCATTGCTGTTCCCAAATTGAATGACCAAAGTTAGCAGTGAAGAACACAAGAAGACAGCTGTTACAGCTATTCACAGAGATCTTCTGTAGTTTTGGAAGCATAAATTGGATTTCTGCACAGTTTGGGGCTCTTGGTAACATATTCAGACCTTAGGGAGGAACAAACTTAAACATCAGGCTCTTTCATTAAGTTTGGTACTCAGCATAGTGGGTCATCTTAGTGAGTTGAGCTGTCATAGCTCAGTAATCAAGTGCTCCAAAAGCAGGAAATGCAACATTCTGGCTAGGGGTAATTTGGACATCATTTCTAACAAAACATCACATAATTCCTAGTTCCATAATTAATATCTAGGCACTGTGGCTGCTTCAGTAAAAATTCCCGTCAAATACCTTCTTGAGACACTATAACAAAAAGAAGCAAACTGTTGCCTAAAACTCTGAACTTTAAAATCTTGTCTTTGGTATAGGAGATACAAAAACCAGTCCACATCTACAGGTTATTAAACCTTCTTGGTTCATGTAGCTTACTGAAAGGTTACTGACATAAATAAAATTATGTCACTTTTTTATATTTGTATGAAAACATTTGAACAAAAGCAATAATAAATCAATTGTAACTATCACCAATGTGAAGACATTGCTCATATTTAACTAAAAATAAACAAAACAGCAATGTAATCAAGATCAAATTAGCTAATTAACAGTTTAGTCTCAGTAATTGGAATGGTGCTTAAGCAAAAATAATATATACCAGAAATAAATAATCTTTGTCAGTGCTTCATTTGATTATAAACCAAACTAAATGGCTTTTCTCAAGTTAATTAGACATTTTACCTAAATGTTTTTAATTCTATTTTAATTCTATTACTGAAGCTGTACTCTTACTTAATGACTAAATTGCAGCTTGGAACCAATTATGATCCTTCTTTTTGAGATTTTTTGGTTTAACCCAGCAGCTATTCTCCTACTTCCATGAACCAAGACACAGGGTTTATAGGAGACAATTCTCAATAAATATCCAAGTTCACTTGCTTTCTATCAAAAGTTATAGATGGTAATTTCAAATATCTTCTACATAATGTATTTTGGTTTGTACTTTAATGTTGGAATATACTGTTGGAATTAGGGAACATTTCTTTCATAACCCATCCCTGCAGTGGTTCTTAAAGATGCAGTCACAGACCAGGGTACACAGCTATATTTTCACACCTTAAAATAAAAAGGCTGATTTGTCGGTCAGTTAGCAAGATAAAAGAGAAAAACCTGGGAAATAATGTATTGGGTATTTATGATGTTTTCAAAATATTTTCAGCTGTTGCGGTTTCTCTGGACTTTGAATTGAAGTTGCGGTGCAAACAGAAAACAACGTTTTTTCTTTACAGGTCCCTTTCAGGGGCTGGAAAAGACTGGTGAAATTCCAGAATGGATGTAATGAGTGTGATTCTTTTTTTCATTTTCCATTGTGGAGACCGTAGATTCTAGGATACAGATTGTTGGCTTACCTAAAGAGGGGGTCCTTCTTGGTCTTTTTTGGTTTTACAGTTCACAGACGTTGATTTAATCACTTTATGATACCTTTCTGCAAGGTGTAAGGTCCTCCAAATGATGTTAATTAGTGTTGTGTGTATTGATTGAGTCAGCATTTGTGAGCAACATTTTGAAGAGGTTTTATTTAAATCTGCGAGGCACAAAAAATACTTTAAAATATCAAGTTGCATGAGGTGATTTTTTGAGGATACTCAAGATGGTCCAAAGCATGTACAAGATCTTATGGTTAAATTGTCTCACTAGTCTATGGAAATGTAGAATAAACTAAACATAGCTAGTTGTGGTGGGGGGAGTGGAACTTCGTGACAACCAGCTATTTTGCATTTACTCATTAAAAAATTAAAAATAGGTTTAACTTACTGACAAATTTCTCCAGCTTCTTTTTTATTTAAAAAGAAACCACGTTCAAATGCAATCTGTAAAGCAAGCCTGTTTTTTTTTTTTTTCTGAAGTCTTTTTTATATAACCACAAGCAACTTCCCAATTCCATTGTTATCCGTGTCGGTGTAAATAGAAAAGCGATTTTTCTTATTCTTGTCTTGTTAGTAAAGAATCAGGTGGCCAATGTACGGTGAAAGGGTTCCCTATTTGGAATCATAGCTTTATTTTTTCCTGTTTATGAATAACACATTGCTGGGATTGCCTATGTAAATCCATACATATGCTCATAATTTGTGTTCATACTATGAGAAGCCAAAGAAATTCTTTGAAATTCTCTTGTGAGAAAAGAGTCCACATCACTTCTTTTAAAATCTGATTATTACAGTAGAAGAGGGAAGACTATAATAGGTTGTGAGAACAAATCTGCATTTTTCGATTCAATTTTGTGAAGTTTATGAAACTATAAAGAACAAGAGGTTAAGAGTGTGTATGTCTGTTATTCAAAATGAGACACAATTTTAATTACATGTGGTTTAACTAAAAGTGTGTAATACCAATGTATAGAAAAAAAAAGTTTAAAAAGATGTATTCGTTCAACCAGATGATCAAAATGCAGACTGTCACACGTTGCCAATGGCCAAATTACTGTGACATGCAAGATGGCTGAAGTCATATATTACTTATGCTGACTTATGGATGTGAAATAAGAAAAGATGATTAGCAAAGATCCAAATAGCTGAGAGACGCAAAATGGACAGCTTGTCATATTGACGGAGCCTAATGAGTTTATAGTTGAATAGGATAAAGATTATAATGAGAGAACTCAGAGTGCATAAAGCTATGCAGTAACAAGAAAGCTAATGACTGCTATAATAACCATGGGCTTATACCACATATCGTCCGTCTTCCACTTTGCAGAACATCTGCTGACAAAACAGTCTGGCTTTAAGAGAACAAGCCTTCGCTCATTTTCTAGTGTACTAGAGCTTGGAGTAGGAACAGTTATGAACTATATTCTTTTCATCAGAGACAGAGTTTTCGTATTTCAGAGCATATAAATGTAATTGGGTTACTGCAACTGAGTGAATTAAGATATCTCAGTTGAGCTGTAGTTACTGAGTGGCTGAGCACTTAGCCCACTACAAATGCAACATCGGACACTACCTTAAACAGCTTTCATGGCAGGAGACTGTACAAGTAGTTACTGCAGGAAGGTTAAAGGTACTTCTGTAGGCTGCATGTGCATGCAATTATCATTCCGTATTGTCAATGTTGCTGCATATCATAAAGTTACCCAATCTTTATTATTTTCCCAGTAAGTTTTCATTTTCTAGAGTTACTTGTTGCTTGCGTAAGGATGTACTATGTTCCGCTGCATAAGGGGAACAAGCAGAATTTAGCAACAGTATTTTAAGATAACCTATTTTAAAGGATGAGGGAATGTTAAAAGCAAGCTCTAGGTATCGTATGGCACACAAAAAAATGTTTCTCATCTAGATATAACTGCTTATATATCTGGTAACTACAGAAGGGGAAGACAAGCAAAAAGATCATCTCTTAAGCTTGAAATGCCAAAGAATCCTTAATGGAAAACATGTTGGCCATGCGTAGATATCTTAATTGGATAGAAAGTTTGAGGTTATATCACCAGTAAGTATCTGAATGGAATAGAAAAGCTACAAGTCTTAGCTTTCTACCTAAAAAGGGAAACTAAGCCTCCTTGAGCTTTCTGCCTTTTAGAGGACTCTACTGAATTGTAATACTTCCCTCTTCTCAGATGTAATCAACTTTCCTGACTCTTACATCTGCATGTAAAATTCTTTATTCTTTCCCTTTGCAGAAGACTTTACAGAGGGTATATTTAAGGCACAAGTGACTGTAGTAGAGGTTATGGAATTAACTGCCAAAACGAAGAGCAACAACCTGCCAGGAGCAGGGCATGTTTATGTAGAGTTTCCAAAGAAACCCAGAGATGAAGTAGCTGCATTACTAATACTGATATCTAACCTTTAATTTAAAACTGCTTTACTGAAGTCTGGGGGATGGTAAACATAACACCAGTTAAAAAAATAAATCTGGAGGACGTTTGCAGAGTTGCTGGTCTGTAAACCTGGTGTCTACAGTGGGCAAATTAGGAGAATCTATTATTAAGAATGGAATCAGCATACATGTGGATAGATGTACTTTACCTTGCAAAAGTCAGCATGGCTTTTGCAAAGGTAACTACTGTGTTGAAAATTAATTGGAGATCTTCAAAAGGGTCAGCAGGAATATGGATAAAACTGATCTGATTGATATAATCTATTTGGATTTAGATATTAAGCAGCCATGCATAAGAGATAAAAAGGTCATAACTTGGATAAATAATAGGTTACAAGACAGGAAAGAGGGTGGAAGCAAACAGTCAATTCTCCCAGTGAAGGGAGGTCAGCAGTAGAGTTCCACAGGGAAATGTGAAGGGGATTGTTCTGCTTAATATGCTTATCAGTGACCTGTATAACAGGGTGAGCAGTGATGTAAGAAAGTTGGATGATGATACTAAATTATTCAGGGTAGCATAAGATCTGACTGTAAAAAATTGCGGAAGGGTTGTATGAGATAAGTGAAAGACCAGAAAAAAAAAAAAAAAGGCAGATGAAATTCCACATAGCTGTATGTAAAATGATGAGAAGAAGAAAAGACAATCCTAGTTTCATATACAAATGATGTGCACTGAGATAACCATTGCCATTCAGCAGCAAGCTTTTGTGGCTGAGAAAGAGATTTCCACTGAAATATCAGCTGGTGCTCAGTAGCCATCACAAAGCAAATGTTAGTAATTATTAAGAAAGTAATAGAGAGCAAACCAGAGATGACTGTTCCACTGTATAAAGTCGTGGGTTCACCCATATCCTAGAATATTCTATGCAGTCCGGAGCCTCTCATCTCAAATGCATAAAGTAGAACTAGAAAAAGTGAAGAGAAAGGTGGCAAGAATGATCAAAGGTCTGTAACAGCTTTCATACAGGGAACCTTTGTGTAAGCTAGGTGTCTTCTGTCTGGAAAAGACATGACATGGGGGAAGGATGTGCTAGAAATTTAAAAAATTTTGAGTGATATGAAGACAGTGGGTGGAGATGAAATTGTTCATAGTCTCTTCCAGTTGAAGAACAAGAGCAAATGAAATGAAACTCACAGAACCCACCTCTTATTTCTTCAAGACAAGTGAGAGGTGATAGTTGCTTATACCAGATAGAAGACGTGAGCAAGTTCTTGTTGAAGTCTATTCTAAAAATGCTAAAAATTTCCATGGACTCAAGGTGAAACTGGACAAGTTTATGCAGAAGAAATCTGTCAAGGTTTACCAAATACATAAGCCCCTCATTTGGCTCAGCAGATCTCTGAAATGGAAATAGCTGGAGAATAGGAGAATGATAAGGAGAAATATAGATTGTTACCCTTCTAGTTTGTATTATGTTCTCCAGACTTGTGCCCGTTGTTAGAATTAGGTTACTGGAGTACACCCCCGTTGGTCTGGCTTAGTATGGATATCCTTACATTCATATATTCTGTTTCAACCAAGTTTCCTTATCCAGATACCAATTGTCACATTCCAAAGCTGAATTTCAATGCATGTCAAAATACAGGCAGTACGGTGCATATAGGAGCTGGGACCTAAGCATGAATTAAAGAATAAACTAATATGATAACATATATATATATCTCTATATATCCAGTGTCATGCCCACTGAAGCTGGGTCAAGTGCATACAGAGATGTAGAACATTTTTGTATTTCATCCCACACTTCTGTTCTCCTATTTATAAAAGCTTGCTATGGGCTTAAAAAAGGACAAACATGCAGTTGAAGAGACAGTCTGCAGATGGAGGGAGGATGATCAGTGGTATGCAGCAAGCATAAAACTATGTAGACACATATACAAAGAATTATCCATCTGCCTGTTTGGCTCCTGGTAAACCCCGAGCACTTGTGACTGTACGTAGGCAGTTATTATGAGCAATGATGATGACAACTACATATGTGCTTTGGAGATCATGAATGTGAAACTTCATTGCAACTACGTTTTCCTGCGGTTTTGCATATTTAGACTCCTTTTCTCGACATTACAACCCACCAAATAAAAACAAAAGCCCCAAATGTGCAAGGCTTAAAAAAAAGTAATAAATGTATAAATATCTTAAAACATAAAATGAATGTGGTCATCTCATTTTTTTTCTTGTTTTGCCTTTGTCACATTTCTAATGGTTGGTATGTACTAGCATATGTGGTACCTTCTATCCATGACCTGCTTAAACTAAATTACATTATCTAATCTAAATGCTATTCTGGAAAACATGCCTGATTAATACTATTATTATTAAAATTTTATATTTATTTATCAGAGGTTATTATTAATCTCTGATATTGTCCTACTGTCCTTCCTAGAAAGTGCTCATATGTCTATATGTACCTTACACATATAAGGTAGCTTGTGGCAAAAACTGCAAAGCGACCGTAAAGAAGAGAATTATTGCAATATTAATTATTAAAGACTCCAAGAATAGTCCTGAAGTTTAAGAACGGGGCTTATGACACAGGTAGTAGGGGGTCTATTGCTGGCTCTGCTACTGTCATCGCAGCTATGAAATTGATTCTCTTTTTTCCATGTATGTACAATAACAACAATTAAATTTTATAAATGAAAGCAATGTAGGAAATGGTAGTTACTAATTATTTGTAAAGTGGTTGGAAAATCTTCAGTGGAAGGACACATTTTTAACAAATTTCTTGATGAATGATGTGTATTTTCCTATCATAATTCACCCATATATTCTCAGCCAAAAGACTAAAACTATGGAGGATAGTAAAGATTGTAATTTGCAGTTAAAATTTTGGAATGTCATCAGTGTAATATTTTTGTGTATGGAGCTAGTTCCTGCTAGCAAATTAATTGGGGACAAAGAGCACTGTCCACACAGTGGGGTTATTTTAAGAATAATAAGTACTTAGAACGAGCAGATGTTTTGGTTCTATCATCTAGTGATGCAAGGAGGGACTTAAAAGCAACCAGGAGAAAGGACTCTGTGACAAAGAAAGTGCCACTGACTTATAGTTAAAGCAGTTTATGAGAGCTGTGTCTGATTACCTACCTAAGACTATCCCTGAAGAAGGCTCGCGAGAGTGTGTCATTGAAAAAAGTTATGCAGCTGATGCTTACAATAGCTATAACACACCAGAATGATTGAAATGTTTAACGTTCTAATTTATGTTTAAAAATAGCCAGTGAATCAAACATTAATGTAAAGAAAGAAGATTCCACTTAAGTTACCTGTACAGCAAAAACTTAGATGGTCAGGTATCTAAATATCTGTGATATTTTATGACCTTCAGATGTTAAAGTAGGGTTCCTGTGGTTTGGCTGATGGTTTTTTTGTTTTGTTTTGTTTTCCCAACAAGAGGAAAGTGTTTCCCAGGGAAGGATTAATGATGGAGACACAGAAAAAAAAAAATGAGAAGAAATCTCATGTCCTTTAAGATCTATAATGTTCTTTACTTGGTGGTCACACAGATTATTTGTAATGTCCATACTGTTACAGTAAACACAAGAAAGAAAATATATAAAGCACAACACACACACACATATATATCTATGCATATGTGCAAATACATACACACACACATATATAGTACATTTATATATTTAGAACATCATCCAAAGCTCCCTGGTGTCACTGAAGAAAAAATCCATACATCTATTTATATATTTGTATACATATGTATATTTGTTTGCTAATTAACATGCAAAAGGTGTTGCTGGAGAAGGAAAATTAAGAAAGCTTGGGAAAGTGAGAAGGAAAAGGATAAAGTCTATTCAACAATAACAACTAGAAATAGGATGGATCAGTGGCTCTTGATTTAATACTTCTGGACAACTCCCCACTGGAAATCAAGAATTAGAAATCAGTGATATGTGCTTTGTTCATCTCCTCATCAATGTGCTGAACATGAAAATAGGATCTAATTTAATGAAACAAACTGCTCACCCTATGAGCTGATTACATGATGTGCATGCAGACTACTTATATTAACATAAAGGACTGAATATGAAAACAATAAAAACACATCTGTTACTGAAACTTGTCTTTTTTAGTATAATTTTTTTTCTCCTTATGGATTTCTGTCTTGTATTTGAAATTTCACAGTTGCAGCACGCATTTCCACTCAGTCCACAACAGTAGATAACAGTGCACTGCAATTTTCCCCAGTTCTATCATTCCAATCCCAAAAGGATTAGGTCCCTTGATAAGATTTTTGTGGGTTAGTTTTTAAAAGAAGTAGGAAAAAGGATTCATTTTTTCTGATATGACAGAAGCAGCGTATGGCAGAATGTACTCTGGGACCATATTCTTTAGACAATAAAATTTAAACAATAAAAGGATAATAAAGAGTAAGACTATTTAATCAGATAGATTGCTTAGTTGCCCATAAAGAAAAATCAAGTGACCTTGTGAAAGAAAATGTCTTAAGTCTTGTTAAATAGTTAATAATTTTTGATTAGTAAAAATTCCATTTGAGGAGACAGTCTACAAATAGGTGGAAACTCTGAATGGAATGAGAGCTGCATGGCAATAAATGCGTTGTGTACCTGCCCAGTGCTGAGGTCAGGATTCCCTGATCTGTCCTCATCAGTGAGTCCCTTACATACTTTCCCCACACATGAAAACAGTATATCTGATGAGATATCCATAATCAGCCTTCTGACATGCTGTCATCATTACTTGGTCCTGCCTACTTTTTTTCCGTTTCAGGGTAGTGTAGTATAGATGAAGTTCAATCTATTCATCTGATGTGCAACACCTTTGCCCTATACTAACTGCAGTACATTGTTACCTTCAAAATGTTGTCATCAATGTCACTTGAAAAAATGTGAGGAATTCACCTTGCTAGGGATCTGGCCTATGGATCATATGGTAGACACATCTATCTATTTGCTGAAATTGCACACTACCAGGTTGATCCAACTCTCAGTATACGTATTTGCAAATGGTGCAACATATGTAATGCAATATTGAGCCTTGGGTGCTTGAGGTGGAAACTTTCTATGATTGGGTATTAAGCATGTGTATGTGTGTGTGTCTGCACTTAAGTCCTGGCTACTTATATTTTGAGAAAATCTGTGTTTTATACATGCAGCAACTACATGTATAATATACAGAGTCAAATAATAAGAAGACAACATACTTGCAGGTCTTCACTGTGTAGAAAAGATAGTTCAGCTGGTTTAAAAATAGGCAGAAAAAAAACAGAAGAAGGGAAAGACTATTATAGCATGTGTGGGTAGATTGCTAACATCATAGAAGAATCACTCCCCAACTTGATATGTTTATTGTCATGCCCTTTAGATGACAAGTTCTCACATGGCCTTGATGCTGTTCTGGAAAGCACAACACTAACTAACAAAAAAACCAAAACCAAAACCCAAACCCACAATGAAAAGAACTCTCTCCAGAATCCCTATAAGAAAAAAAAAAAAAAGGAGTGGGGAGAAGAGGTGATATATTTTTCTTGGAATAAACCTCATCTTCATTAGTGAACCAAGAAATGCATGTATACTTTCTTCTCTCCTCTGTTGCTTAGAAATAAAGAACAGTGGTATAAAGCTCTAGTGCTATTACAGTCAATTTTCAATAGCCTGTTTACACCACCTGAGGAACTGGCTCATAATGTTGTTTAAAGATGATGACAGCCCAGAAAATTTTCTGATGAATGAGTCACCTGGTTGTGGAACCAAAACTCATTCCTGACCCACTATGGCTACTACATTTATATTATAAAGAGGGCCATGGTTGTTTTTATGTTGAATATGGTACCCTGAGGATTTAATTAAATGGGATTTAAAATTATGAATACCAAAGCCAGACAGGTCATATTGGATAATCCAGTTTTATTTTACAGTAATTGGCTACACAAGTTATTATTATATTATTTAGAACATCCTGATTCTCAGTGGAAGTCCTTGTGCATTTAATTAACCATGAGCAGAAAATTACTTTAACAAACTGAAGCCATTAAACTCTCTTTATATATTCTTTTCAAATGGAAATTGACAACAACATTTTCATTTAAATTCTTAGAATTTTGTAGTTTTTAAATGAAGAAGCAAGGTAAAGAATGCTGGCTTAATTACTGTTTTAGTTATTAGTTTTAATTACTGGTTTTAGGTGGATATTTCATATTTGGATTTTGATCTGAGGTTTTCGTGACTTGATTGTCACATATTCTGACTTTATGGGTAGCTTGACCTCCACTTTGCTAAAGGTTGCAGAACTTTAAGTTTCCAATCACAAGAAATGCTGGCTACTGTTTCTGTGTCTTTGCTGAAGTCTACAGATTTTGATGCATTTATAAAAAAACGTGAAAGACTGGTGATGGTAAATTTTAAAGGACGAGAGGAGATTTAATCTTTTACTAAACTGAAAGTCCCAAAGACCAGCTTATTAGTGTGTACCTCAGCATGATGGTCAGGCATGATGAAGTACTTGGTAACTTCTGGACCAAGCCAATCTTTTTTGTTGTTTTTCTTAGTTTTTTGAGATGCTGCTGGCTGCAGTTTTCAGTACCACTCTGAGCAAAACAGGATATTCAAACTGTAACATCAAGGTGGAGAATTGGCTGAGAGTACAGGACGGATCAGGGACAAACCCATGGCAAGAGCTCACTTCCCTGCCAGTCTGTGATCCTTATGGATATAGACAGCTGATAGCAATATCAGTAAGGAGTTTCTTTTCAGACATTCTTTTCACTAACTGCATTCTCCTTCAGCCTGTTTGGCTATGAAAAGCAATTTATCTGGGTTACCATCAAGAACGTGATTCAACGGAAGTGCTCTCTGGCACATCATAATGTGCAATATTAAACAGTGTTTACTCACATGTTCGTTCACATCTCAGGTCTGGGCAATTGTGAAATGTAAGCATGGTCAAACCTAAACTCATTAGGGACTGTAAAAGATAGATTGCTATTTGTACTGTTTGGTTAATTGTTCTATATGACTGAGAAAGAGACGAGAATTTACCAGAGTCTTTTGATATTCAGTGTTGCTGTGTCACAGCGTATTGAGAATAATGAATAGGACATTCACTTCGGAGCGAAGAACATTAGATTTCTTACCCAGGAAACAGGGAAGCCAGCTGGAGAGGAGAAAATTGCCGGGTAGATTGTCGACATAAAGGCAAAGGTAACATGCTGATAATAACCAGGGGAAATATGAAGATAATAGCAGAGGATGGTAACAACCCAGCTGAGGAGAAGAGGGAGGTCTGGAAGATCAAGTGATCCCAAGCTGTGCACAGCTATTATGCAGATGGAGGGGCACCTCTGCTCGTGCAGAAGGGAGCTGGTTTATTTCTCCTGCAGCAGAATGTGTTAACTCCAGCCTTGTACTAAATAAGATCAGGCCTTGCTTTCTTCCTATTATCAGGAGTATGTATTTCTTGACAGATTTCCACACCGCTGCCTTGTTATTGTGGATGTATCATTATTTATCCCGCTTTGCCCTCCCTCCCGCTTCCCCTTGGCTGTGGGGCTCTGCAAGTTGCAGGCAACTGTCATGTCAGGTATAAGTGAATCTGTCAGACGTACGATGAGGAAAGATGGAGTGATCACTTCTCGCTGCCGTGTTTATTCTGTTTTCTGTCTTCAGCAGGCCTGTTTGCGGTGAGACGCTTTCCAGGGCGCTTTCCGCCAAGGCCCCCGGGGGGAGTGAGTGTAGCTGTGGTAGCCGTACTGTTGCCCAGCAATGACAGAAATCTTGGATAATCTCCCTGCCTCCAGCAGCTCATCCTGGAATACCTTTCCTCTGTAATACACCTACTCCTTGCAGCCTGTCCCAGCTCCTTGTAGCCATCTGCTGTCACCGGCAGGCGAGGAGCGAGGAAGAGGAGCTGAGGGCAGGGAGAAGATGAAGGTCAGGGTGGGGGGATGGCGGAAAAGAGCTCCCAGCAGTGACAAGTTGGGGGGGGGGGGCAGCATTTTGTCTTGCTCTGGAAATCAGCTTGCTTTTAACAAGTGTTGTCTTCTGTTTTTCTAATTTTCTAGCAGCGGTGGCTACACAAACATTTTTTGTCTGTTTCTTTTCCAAGCCACAGCAATTTGCTTAGGAACAGATTTGAAATGGGAAATTTCCCAAACTGTATTTCTTCTTCATCTTCTTCTCTTTTTTTCTGCTGCTTCTTTTCTTAGACTCCTCCTTGTCTTTTTTTTTTTTTTTTAAATTACCTCACTGGGACTGGGATTTACACTCAAGATCTGGGCTAGGCTTAGATCAGTGTCCTAACTCGAACTTGAGTGACTCATAACCTCTTGTGACTTATTAAAACTTGCTTTTGGAGAGAGAAAAAAAAAAGGTCTTTGAAATGTGATAAAATTCATTAGACATTATCCTGTATATTTATGAAGGTGACTCACACAATATTTTGAATCTCTGAGACAGCAAACGTATCACAGGATGCAGAAGCTGAAATAATATAGCAAGTGCTTTTTATTAATTACTGCGCTAAAAAGACAGACTTGATGTCAGACCACTGCCTTGCTTACACATGCAGTATAAAGCTCTGCTTTTGCCAGCCACTATTATTTTTTTTCCCTTTTTTTTTTTAATTGTAAACCAGTCTCCTTCTCCCAGACAAAATTTGCATTGGAGAAAGGATGCAAGTATTTTCCCAGACCAATTTTCCATTGTTGGTTTCTCACTGGTGGCCTTATGGAAGAAGGTGAACTGTGACTAGCTGGCCAAAGATTTTCACTACCATGTTCTGTTTTCACTAGAAGTCTTGGGAAAATTTGGGTCATTGACTTTGTAATGATAAGTCTATCTCCTCTCACACAACTCCTGCCTGTCAGAAAGGATGATTCAGGAGTGGTAGGCTCTGCTCAGAACCCCTGATGTACTGAGAAAGATAACCAGAACAGCAGCAGCATGGGAATGGTCACAGCACAGACACTGTCAGTATTTTTGAACTGAACTCTTGCTAACTGCGTTTTCTTTCCCCTTCTAATCGCTTAACTACAGAAATTAAGGGTATGCAACAATCGTCTGATTGCTACAATGGATCCTTTAGCTCAGGTAATGCAAGTGCTTAATATTTAATGCAGAGTTCTGTCCACAGCTCTCCCTACCAATCCATGTTATTTATATAATCTGGTTACAGAAATTCTGTCAGCGCCATGCCTTTCTGTCATGTTAAGCTCTCTAATAGTGAGAGCTTATTAACTTGTGCTTTATTAGATTCTGTGCCTTTACAACCAAGTCATTAGACACAACCATTATCCTAGCCTCCTTTCGTTTCTGTCTTAAGATCCATCTTCACCATGATACCCATCCTTAATGAGAGTGCTTAAGTAGACAGGCTGCAAGTAATCGTTTGTATCTCTTGCCCACTTGTTTTATGGAATAAAAAAACAATCTTTCAAGCCTCCAGCTGAATGCCCAGCCAATAGTTTTTGCAATCTTGTGTTCCAGTTATTTGCCCTCAGGTTCAGCATCCTTCTTCCACACCCCTTTCTGCAAGCCCTGATGTGCGTTGAGTGATTTTGAGGCAAGGAATGTTTCCTGTTTATGTTCATACAATAATCAGCACAGTGAGGGCTCTGAACTAATTGGGGCCTCTGGCTGCTACTTGCTTACTACTAGTATACATTATATATACATCCAAACAATTTGGAGAGGTTAGTGAGGAGATTCTGGTTTTGAATTGTTGCTCATTTTTGCCACTACTGAATAGTTGTTTTATATTGCCTTCACTAACAGGCAAACACAATGCTCAGTTCAGGTTTAAGATGTGGCAAGTACTTACTTTTGGAGGAGAACTGCAATCCAGACACATTTAGTTCAGATTTTGTTTAGAGAAGGTGACATGACTGGAACTTTGTATATGCATTCAAATTTTCTTCAATAAGATCAATAAAAGGACCACCTGGAAAATGGATTTTTTTTTTTTTCTTTCTTTCTTCATTTTTACCTTTAAAAGTAAGAATTTATACAGATTTTTGCTAACAGTCTGATCTCTGGTATCACACTGAAACATTCATTAACTTGAATAGCTTTACAGGGGCTATATTCTGATACAAGGAAAAAGAGGCAGCCTCTGATTTAAAATTAGTTCTTGAATTGTTCTTACTCTGTTTGTATTCCACCTGACAGTCTTCACTGAGGCTCTTCAGCTTAGTCTGGCAGGCTAGACTACACCAATAAAACCCACTCAGAGGGCAAGGGGAAAAGGGTCTAATGTATGTATAACAGCATGCTTTTCTGCTGGTGATTTTGTGCACTCAGTCCTGGTTAAGAAATCATTCGCGACCACAGCAATGCTTCGGGAAATTAGTAAAATCTATTGGTACACGAAATCCTACTTTAGAAGTTGTGCCTTATAGATATTAAAAATGAATCTGTTATAGAGCCATGAGTAGAGCTTTTTGCAAAGCATTTGTTTGATATATAGTTGCTCCCTAGAGAGAAGAGTATCCAAGAATGAGCTCTGAGTAAATGAGTGCACTTGGCACATCCTAGAATAATGTCAAAGCTTTGCTGGCTCCAAGGGGGAGTTTTGCTTTGACAAACCTAGTTCCAGTGCCTTTTGCTTACAATGGATTCAGGGAATTTGGAAATATATGAAAAGAATATATCAGCGCGATGGTATCTACAATGAGCAGAAGACATTCGTTAGCAGGCAATGCAAAAAGAACAAGCAAACTCTTGTTACAGTTTTCTTAGAAATTTGCTTTTTCACCTGAATGTATCCATACATCAACCTCTCCAGCAGACAAAGAAAAATACAGAATAGTCTTGAATGTATTTTCAGAGGAAAGTATGTTATTATTTATGTTTGTTGTGTGGATGCAGGATGCTCTGCCTAAGGTGCATTCATGATGGGGAGAGACAGGGCTGACAGCTTGCTTTCAAGTACTCCAACTTTCAAGAGGAATCAGTCCGTATTTTGCTCTGAGATACTTTCCATTAAGCCAACCAAAGTAAACACTGCTGGGGAGCTGTGTGTTTCCAGTTCATTGAAATACTAAATGGAAGCACCTGGCACGTGGATTGTTTAATGCAGGCATAATGGATTGCTGGGCGTGATGCATGGCCGAGCCTCATTGTGCCGGAGCTGGTTGTTAACTAAGCAGCCAGGCCGGGGGCTGTGGGCAGGTGTGTGTGTGTAGCTGACCTCCCAAGGGATTTATTACTCTGGAGTTGGCTAGTGATGTAACACAGACACCTCTACTCCTGTGGCACTCCCAGCCTCCCCACACCTCACAAGAGGCCACTGGGAAGACTATATGATGCTCTCCGAGCGCAACACAGATCCATGGAGAGAGAAAATGACAAATAGACCCAGGATGATTGGATGTCACTGCTCTTGGATGCAGGGAATTCTGTTTGTATGGACATAAGGTGCCAGTCCCGGTTGGTTTTGCTGCATAAAAATGTGCAGATTAAAAACACTGACCCGAAGTGCTGAATGCCTTCAGTCCCCATTGGGTTTCCTTCCTTAGCAAGTGGCATGCTGGCACGGTGACCCATGGTGTCTTGCAGGATGCAACCAAAACTGAGCACCTAACTAGGGCCCATTATCAGAACTCCTCCAGTCTGGGCAGATTAGCTCCAGAACTAGGATCCAAACACTCGGGAAGTGATGGTAGTGTTCCCTGAGAGAGTGGGTCTGCTAAGTAAAGGTGGTGGTGTGTTCCTGGGATTATCTACTTTTTTTTTTTTAAATAATTAGCTCTTCATATAAAATAAAAATATGTAAGTTATCCTGGAAGAAAGGAGCTCAGTTTTCTTCACCTCAATGTGTTCTAGATCTTCTTCTGTTTTACAGGACATGGAAACCATAGCAGAATCCTGTGGCTCTAACTTAGAAGACCAGTTCTTCCAAAGGGTTCTTCTAAGCGCCTGCTCTGCTCTGGAGAGAGCTTTGAAATCTGAGCGGCTGGAAAAAACCTGCCATTGCAGCCTTCGTTCCTACCCCTGAGGCCCAGAAAAGTGCAGAAGTTAACATGCACACCCCTGCAGTTAGGTACCTACCTTCAGCTGGATTTCTTTGTGAGCAGAATTTCTGAAATACCATTTTCAGATGCTTGAACTGGTTAAAAGTTACATATTGAGGTGAGCAGCCACCCAAAATATGCACATTACAGTCCTGAAGTTTTCACAGTTCTTTAATAAAGCTCGTTTAAGTGGCAGTGTTACTTCAGTCCTGGTGGAACTGCTGGGGAATTCAAGGTCCAACAGAGCAGCTGGATGTTGCAGTGTATCTCATATTGATGGAATTTGTGTTTGTGGAAAGATTACACAGAAACAGAACTAGCACATGGGATTTGCTTATGCTGCATCTAAGACTACAGTGGAGGGATCCCAAACCTAGTTGTGGCTGAGGCAGTCATGATATATTCTTCTACTGTTTGATCATTGCAAATGTATCTATGATTTTTTCTGAGCTCTAAAATACTTCTGCAATTATCTTTACAGCCATGGTGCCGGAGAGTATTTTTTTACTTTCTTGCACTTAAATGAACTACTCACGCAAATTAAAAACATTGGAAGGAGTAGCTGATTTCTGTCACCCAAAGATGAATCTCAAGTTGACAATTCAGAAGCGCATTGTCTGCAAAGTCTTAACACACATAGCCTAACTTCCTGCAGTATTTTCTTTTGCAAAAATATTTTATTTGCAAAATGTATATTAGCAGTATTAGCACTTCGAAAAACATAAGGAAGTAAGCTTTTATTTGCAAATTAGACACTTACTACCAGTGTTAGTTGGTAAAATACTTGGCTAGTATTCACAAGTCATAAAAGCATAAGAACTTATGAAGAAGGAGCCTGTTTACTTTAGGGGAAGAAAACAGACGTTGTAAAACATCTTTTAAGAGAAAGTTGTTTTTCTTAGCTGCAAAAATGAATATAGGAATCTGATATCAACCATAAACTGCAGATTATAAAGGCAGCAGACTGGTCCAGATGCCAAACTCTAAAAAGTGGTCTTGGGAGACCTGCTTAGTAGCCACTTAATTTTAGACTCTGTGGACCTTTTATGGTTTCTTGTTCTGAAAGTTTTCATAAGATCAGAATTAAACTTTTGCATGAAAATGAGAGTTATACTTCACCTGGGAGGCGTTCTGCTACAGAAGAAATCAGAAAAATTACATTTACTAAAGATACCTGAGTTGTAATAGACAGTTTCCTTTCTGCATGTTGTATCTCCTCCTAAAATAAGTTTTTAAAAGTATTTGGCTGTTACAATGTCTGTCTTGGCATGAGCACTTTCTCTTTCTAACCTGTATGCAAACATGAGTTTGAAAATGCAACTTTTAAAAGAGTTTTTTAAAGCTATACACTGATAATGTCATGTGATGTCAATTTATTCCAGAAACATTTCCAGTCAAAAAGGATATGAAGAATTTCTCATCCTAACTCACCCTTATTAAGTTGAATTTGTTTACTACAGTTGGGAGAAGAAAAGTAGATTGTAACATGATACCAAAATAAATTTTTCTGAATATTTTTCTGAATATTTTCTGAACACAGTAAAGTGTTCATTTCTGCATGAAATGTCTGCACACATCACTTAGACTTGAATGTTGCTGAAGCATTGTATGCATTTGTACTTCCTTGATTCATTCTCCTTGAGCCCGATCTAAAGCCTGATGAATTCAGTGTTCGTTCTGAAGTTGGATCAGGTTCTTTTTCTTTTTGTCGTCTTTGTCTACTCCTTAAATTCTAAGAAGCAATGTACCCTTTCTCACCAGTTTCCCCCAGCTGAGCAGGTGCTGAAATGTTAGACTCCTGTAACTGCTGCTGTTGTTTCTCTTAATTAGGCCACAGCAAAATCTATTTCTTTTTTTAACAGGAATGGGGCAGAATGACGCATTTGTTCTCAAGGGACATGTCCATTTTCTATGCATGAGTGCACTATCCAAAGCTTTGCCTAGCACATGTGTCAAACACATTTGTTTCATCTAGTAGAATAATTAAGTCACAGCAACTTGTATTGTAGAAACAACAAATGATGTTTTTTTCTAGATTAACAAACTTCTTTTCTTGAAGGAAAAGGCTGCAAAAATTCTCTATATGGTAAAGTTCTTACACGCTGAAGAAAGCAAGCACGTCTTATGATTAAGAAATTTTTTTATTTGAATTTTAGTTAGCAGATAAACCTTGTTGGCATCAAAGCCTTTGGATTTCTACTGGACACTGAACTTGAGATTTCCTTGAAGATACTTCCTACATGTGTGTGTTCAAATATTAATCAAATAGCTATTTCAATCAGTTTTTAGCTTCAGCACCCAAAGCTGCATAAACATATTCATGAAGATGCTATAAGGAACCATATGTACAGAAGTATTTGCAGGGTCAAACCATTAGGTTATACAGTATTTTGGCCTATGAAAATTTGAAAATATATTAGTTAGTTTCTGAAAGCATTTAAAATATCATTGTGCATTTATCAAGCTTTTTTTCTGTATTCTTCAGTAGTGAGTTTCATTATCATCTTGTTATCTGTGGCATTTCCACTATGAAATGCAATGTTTGCTGATAAATAGGCACTCAAAATTTTGACACATTTTACTGTCAGCGGAGAAGCCTAAGAGCAGAGTCTGCTTCCTCTAATATTTGAACTCCTTCATTTTAGTGATCGTCGCAGTATTCTGCTGGGCTGATTTGGATTAGAGTCTGACATTTGGGACAAAATAGGTAAGAGTCCCCAGAAAAGTTAGATGCAAATAGTAATGCCATCACATCAAATTCAGATTCCTTTACAAGTCTGAGATGTTAACATAAAGAAGCATGAGACTCTCCACTAGTTTAATTCTGCTAGTGCTAGAGAAATAGATATACTTAAGTTCGCAAATTTGAAGGTATCAGGGAGATTTTTATGTTAATGTAGCTTCAGGGAATAGTTATGTATAAACACCACATCATGCGTTCATATTTCCTGCTGAAACTCAGATTGCTGACATCAGCAGTTGTTGGAATTGAAACTTTTACAGTAAAAGCTGCACTGCAACAGTGCAAAATCACTGCAGCAGTGAGAAGGAGGGATGAAATCAGGAAAATAAGAAGAACTCAGTCTGATGCTCCTAAAAGTAGTGAAAAGACTTCTACTGATCACAAGTGAGTGCTGGATCAGGGACTGAGAAAAAGATTTTGGAATAAGGAGAGGAGAGTAAGAGACAGAGCAAATGTCAAGCCACGGGGGTAAGACTGTGAGCTCAGAACCTTCCCTGTCTCCAGTGGCTTACCTGTATGTCTGCTGGTATGTGCATGCGATTAAAAGAGTGATTTTTTATTCAGATTTATAAATATTAGTTGATTTTTACACATTTGAATACAGACAGGGGATTTTGCATTTTGGATATAATCTTCAGGACATTCACTGCAAATGCAGACTCCTATATTTTGATTTCATTTTTCCATTCTTGCTTTAGAATAAAATTAGCAAGGTCTAATTTTTCAGCTTCTGGTTATATCAAATAAGTGACAGCTAGTTACTTATCTATCAATGAATGTTAGGAAAAGTAAAAACTCTGGATTCTAAGTCCAGGTTGGGGATAGCTGCTGAGCAGGATGGGTTCTTTTCTCTATAGGGGAGACAGGCTAGTAAAGAATCTAATTCTGGGAGCTGTGCAAATTATTTATGTCCTCCAGCATATTTTATGCAGTTCCTGAAGTAGATGACTCAGGTTTAAGTCTGCTTGGAGACAGGGCTTTAAAGTAGATGGCTCCTTGCTTATTCGTTAAGCAGCCTATGATCCTACCTACCCTTGCGCAGGGGAGAGCTGTGAGAGGGTCTTTGGTGTGTTTGCATCTGAGAGGCTGTGGGAGACTGAAATAACATACATGCAAGGCAGCTGGAGAGCTACTTCCACATCTTGATGTTTCCACATGAATTGAGCCCAAGAAAGCTTTAATGTTGTAGAAACTGGGGAAAAGGATTATTTTCTAAAGGTGTAAGAATACCTAAATTCCTCAGCTGATGCACTGGAGAGTTAATGAGTTATTTGGACATTGGTAGCATAGCCTTAATTTTTGCTGTGTGTTATGTAGTGTGTTCTGTATCCTAGGTGAAGCTGAAGGAACAGCCACTACAGAATATCCTTGAGCCCATAAGTAAAAATTTGAGAAATGTAGCTGTAATTGTCCCCTGGCAATTTAAAAACAAACTAAGAAAAGAAAAGAAGCCTCAGGAAAATACTATTTTTCTCAAAAAACCTGAAGTACTAAAAAAATGTGTTTCTGGAAATGGTAATGTTTTGATGCAATACGTCAGGTATTCATTTTTCTAAAGAAAAATCACAATAATTTGTGAAAGGTGTTTTTCACAGCTATGGCAATAAAATGGAAATCTTTCAGATCTTCAATAAAAAGAGGGCTGATCAAAATGTTTTACATATTTATGCCTTTTTTTTAAAAAAAAACCCCTGATTGTATTTCTATTAGTAATGGTTTTTTATCTTCTTCCACAACTGCCTGCCATTCTGTTTTCAATTTGACTCTGTTTTGTTTGGATTCCTAGAACACATAAAAATAGTGAGCTTGACTTGAAAATGATATTGAGTTCACTGTTCACTGGAAGTTTTACGCCTACCACACATTTGAGAAAATGTTTCCTTGTCTCTTTGGTTTACTGGGTTTTACCACATATTCCAGTGCTGGTTGCAATAAGCAAACCCTTAACTTTGTTTTGAGATCAGAGAGACCTCCAAGATACTTTGGAGAGTTCATGACCAGCTAAAAGACTGGAAAAGGCCTTGTTGCCAATGTGCTCAATATATAATCTCACTTTGCATTTTTTCTAAATGTAAAAAGATTGTTACAGACACTGTAGCAAGGGTACCTACTGGGGATGATCATTTGAGGATAAGTTGAGCCTTCATCTTTGTTAATGCAGAATGGTTGCAATTACTCTTTCTGAAAAGGTTTTATTTGGTTAATGAAACCCAGGAATAGGGTTCCCTATCAATGCTACTTTGAAATTATAGTTGTGCCTCAAATGTATTATTCTTAAAGAAAAATTATCTCCATGTATTTGTTTTATATTTGGTATAAATGAAGCACCTACTGAATAAATTGCAGCTGCTACTTTCCTAAAATGATTGGGATTCCTTTCATTAAAAAAGCTAATTTCTAATAAATGGAGCCTCTGAAAAAAATATTAAATAACACATTTTCAAAATATGAAATGTTTTACTTTTCAATAATGCTGTGCCAAAAGCAGATCTTCAATTAAATAACAATTTAAAAAGTTCCATCAAAAGGGAAACAAAAGGGTCATCAGAAGCTTCAGTGTGGTGTTTACCAAAACTGATGTTTGAACTACTGGACTATTAGACAAAGGATGCCATGGGAGGCCACATCACTGTCATCTTGTAGCAGACTAAACTCTAGGAGCACCAGCTATGAGGACTGCAGAAGAAAGACTGCTTATTCTGTGTACTGGTATTATGAATGAATGGATTTAGTATTTAGCTACCCAACACACACAGCACAGACACTGCTGAATCTAGGCGTCTTGGCTAATAAAAATATATGGGGCTAGAGCATTTAAGTACCTCTCACATTATGGATCACCTAAATAGGGGGTTCATATAGGGTATCTTCATTTGCAATCAAGCAGTGTTTGGATGTCCCGGAGGGATGGGAGTAAAACAGAATAGAAAATTTTCTGATTAATAGTGTGCTTATAGAAAGATGAAGTCTTAAAATCTGAGTCTTACAGTCTGAGGTCCTTTTGGTATCATCTCTTGTGAAAAGTGAGGCAAGAGGGCTGAGAAGTAATAGAACAAGGAGCATCTACTCCAATGTAGGAGTTACATAGTGCAAACTCTGTAATCTCTGCTCAAGTTGGCATGCCAGAAATGGGCAGAATAATAGCACTTTTTATCTCACAGAGAATAATCTGAGAACTGAGAGTATATATATTAAAGATTAAAAAGAACTCAGATACTAAGTTAATAACAGGAATTTAAAACTTCCCCAAAATTACAATTGCAAAATTTGGTAAATATGAACTGGTGAGGTGACTGAGGGAGTGGCAGTACCAGATCATGCTCCCAGTGACCCATCCATATAGATAAAAAAAAAGGCTAGAATTAGGCATTATATTTATTAAAGTGTAAACATCAATGGTTAGCCTAAAATAATCTGAGCGGCTCCTTTCAAACTTCTTTATCTTAAACTATATTGTCCTGCCTTCACTGACCACCCTGTATGGCTATATTTGGTTTTAGATTGTTTTTTGTTACAGAGGTTACATTTTATTTTTCAGAGAACCTGTGGTCCTGAAAGGGAAAATGAATACTCAATCCAGAAAAAAGAACTGAAATTCAAAGACAAAGAAGATGTCTGAGAAATGGTCCTGCTGTGAAATGATTGCTATTTCTTGTTTGTATAGCAATGGTGCTCATGAACTCCATACAAAGTCCCAGTGTACTTATACCCACATGTCCACTTGGTAACATAAATATGAGTCCATTCAAGATCCACCATATTAGTGGTGTGACAAGCACTGTGCAAATACAAGTGTACGGCTTGCAGAGAGGGGCTACTGAACCAAGCTTGTGCCTGCCGCGTGGCTAACATTCCTGTCACCTACCTTTACAGGCTGTGTCTGTGTGTGACCTGGTCACCTGAGGCTGTCTTTGCCATCAAAAGGGAAAAACAGAAACTTTGAGGGTGGGATATAGTCAGTTGCTTATGACTAGAGGCATTACATTTTGGAGTGCCAATTTTTCGTAAAGGGAGTCCAGGGTTCACCAAATCCATTTGGTCAGATGCGACCTATCACCCATGAGTGTCTAGTTAGCCTTGGCTTTTACATACAGGAAGCAAAAAGTTGATCTCTGTCTGAGAAAACTGCCTAATTAAATAAAGAAAGAAAAGAACAGTTTTGTTACTTCCAAAGTATTCAAAACTTTTGCTAAGTAAATAAGACTTGGAAGTACTGTGATACTTATTTAAATCATATTCTTCAGAGCCATTTTTTTCATCCAACATCTTCTGCTGGTATTGTCATGGAGACCAAGGCTGTTAATGTCATGCAATCCTATAATATATACAGAATGAGTATTGCATCTCCTAATTTGTAAAGCCAAGTTTATACAATGTCACAATCCTCACCTCACAAAGTAGAATTATAGCTGTACCTTTGTTGTCAGCTTCGAACTTTGGACATTTACTGGGTATGTCACTGACAAAACTGAGCAAAAAGATTCAGTACTTAAGATTACTTATGCATGTTCAATATTCATTGTGTAGTAGAGAAAAAAAAATCCGCTGCAATGGGTTTATTTTGGTTCTAATAAAGAATACAGTCTGAGTAATCTCAGTGCACAGAACAGCAATGTAATTGACAGCTACATAATCAGTCTAAAGAGTGCTTGCTAAGATGGGTCAAATTCCTTTGGGAATCCAAATGAGATCTGTATGGCTTCTGCACTCAGTGTTTTGCTACTTTGCATCACAGAGCCTGACATCAGTATTTTACATGAAGAGGAAAATGACAGAAACTTACGTTGTCAGTGCCCATCTGTGAAACGTAACACAGATCTGTATTTTTAATTAAAGCAAGAAAACACAGTTTTGAAAGTCCAGTACTCAGAAACACTTACTTAGAAGAGGTTGCTTTTGTGAGTAGCCCCTGCAACTTCAATCAGACTGAATACAGCCCAGTTCTAATAGGGATGAGCAATAAGTGGTTGTATTATGGGAACTTGAGCTCCGTGCACGAATAGTGTGGTCTCGCATGTCTAGTTGTGGTGATTGAAGACAGTGCTGCCCCAGCTGTTCGCTCAAATTTGCAAAGCAAAGGCACATTTGCTATTTAGTGTGAACGTTGCTTATCCTCAATGAAAAGTCCACTCATATATTTTAAAAAAATCCTTTGGTGGTGACTCAGACTAAGCCAGATGACTTTGAACTGAACATGCACTAACTCAGGCCATTGGCTTGGCTCAGACATAGAACTGGTATTCTTGGGAAAGACACAGTAAGAATGAATGTTGGACAAGAACTTAAACCACTGTAACTGCAGAAGTAAGACCTCATTTAGACTTTCTAAGTCACACCAGATGTATGTCAGGACCATTCCTCTTCAGTTATGCAGATATAAGAGTAATCCACTGCTTCATTTCCTCTTTTACCTAAGTCATAGACATCGGAGACAAACTCCAGCAGCTCCTTTGCTTCCTTACCATAAAAAGAGAAGATCCAAATTTCCTAGGACAGGACTTAAGACTATACTGTACCCTATACAGCTTGGACCAATGTCCAGCCATTGCATTAGTTTTATGCCTGTGAGTATCACCTATATGAAGCCATGTCTTAGGAAGGAATGAAAACAAACTCCTCTCTCCCTGGAGAACCCAGGTACATTACTTTGGAAGTACCGGCTATTCCCATATGAGCCAGAAACAACCATTCATTGTCTTTAATCCTGCTTTTAATTCACTCAGCTCAAATATATTAAATATGTGATTTAAAGGGCATGAGTTGTAAAGAGAACGAACAATAAGCATTCACATTCACAGAAATGTCTATCATTAAAAAAGCTTAGATAGGTTTTTCTTATATTCAAACAATGTGAATAGCATTGTACAAGACTCTATGCCAAACTATGTAGGTTCTATGGACAGAATGGACTGAAAATCTGAGCAGATAATTAATAAGACTAGAAACATGAAAAAAAATCACTGATAATTCATTTCTGAAAAAGAGGCGCATATTCTAGAGTTGAATTGATGCAATTATATTAACACTTCCCAGACTCTTTTAAAATGTTACCACTACTCACAATATCAGAATGCTATTGTTATATTTCTAACTTGGCAATCGTACAAACCTTGTGCAATAGCTTCACCCAATATTTATCATTTCCTATTGATTCAGCTTGATTCAACGTCAGCTAAATATCATTCTTACCATCCTTTTACTTACACATTGGAGTGTGCATTTTCATTCTGCAAACAAATTAGGAATACACATTCTCTCACTTTATGATTAAATTGCACAGGATCCTCAAATTGTCATAGAGTGAAGTCCCAAACCCCATTTGGGATTCTTTTATAGAAAGCATTAAGAACCAGCACATCAGCATTGCCAGCTCCTTGGTTGGTGCTGACATGTGAACTGCAATGGTTTTAACAGACCTCTGTCCCCTAAAGCCAGCTGAAGCCTTGTTGCATACTTTCGCAAGTGGATGACTATCAATCAGAGTTATGAGTGCTCAGCCCATTTACATAGGCTTTAAAACCTGGCTATTTAATTTAGTTGCCTAAAGGTAGGGATGTTTATTTTGGCCGAGTGACCTAGGGTTATAAAAACTGAGATTAAGTAAGATCATATTGCCCATACAGTGTTATGACCACACTGAGAAAAATATACTCCACTCAGCAACATCAAGAGAATGCAAATTCCTATGTGAATTGCTGTGTTTTATGGCGTGCAACCCAAGTAACATACTGCAGTGTCAGAAATATGGCTTTGGTGATAAACCAGTCCAATAAAGTTAATTCTGTAGACAAATATTAAGTAAAAACTCCTGTCAGAAATACGTGAAGTGCTTTTTCCCTCTACTTCTCTTGGAAAATCTGTCCTTTGGCAGGCAGCTATGCACACTGCGCAATTCCTCTGTCTGAAAGGACAGCTGATGTCACCTCCTGGCCAGCTGGCAAGGTGTTACTATGCACACAGACGCCAGTACGTTCCTCTGAGAGGGAATAAATCAGACAACTGCCACCTGTGACACTGATGTCCGTTCAAACATTTCTCCGTTCATGTAATTTAAACTGTAGTGGAAGGGCATAGTTAGGATTTCTCTCCTTTGTTGCAACCCCTTGCCTGGCGAACTTTCTCTTAAAGGCTGTGAAAATGGCACATTGATGCAACCTGGTGTAGAAAATAGGTTCTTCCCATACATAATCAACCAGGACTAGAAACTCCTTGGAAAAAGGAGATAAATTATGAATATCCATGTTCCTAGGGATTGACCTCATTGCGCATGGGAGCAATATTAAGCAATAGAGTTCATGTATATCATGTAGGCTGTGATATATTTTCTTCTTTTATTGGAGTATACTTGAAGCAGTGTCTATTTGAGGAGAGCCGTTCGTAACTTATAATTAATAGCACAGTGGGAAATAGGATTGTCAGTATCAGTAGTCTGGTACAAAATACATTATCACTGCATATTTTTTGACCTCTTCCAACTTCAGTGCCCTCTGTAAAGATGCATTAGACTCGAGTGAAATAAATCCAAGTACACCTGTCTCCCAGAGCCCTTCATATATTTCTAATACATAATAGCTAGAAGCTGGCAAATGAAAGACAGTGCCTGAGGCTTCTGAAGTTTGAACTAAGTCCAGTTTTTATTCCACTTATGTGAGAAAAGCTAGTAATTATCATGCACAGGTTGAAAAGATTTGTGCTGGGAAAAAAACCCCACGAGACGGCCTGACAACTTCAACCAAAGACTGTAGCTTGAAATCAGAACTACCTACCACCTTTTATACCAATGATTAAGTATTTTAGATTACATGCATTTTAATATGGATAAAATATATCAATAGCTACTTTAAGTTTTTAAGGGATCATTTTATTTCTACAGAGACATACAGAATTCATAACATCTGAAATCTAAAGCAGTTATATGTTTTTGTCAAAAGTTCTAGCACCTCCAGGGAATTTTCCCTGCACTTTTCTGTTAACCAGGGTAAGTTACTGTGGTAATACAAGTGACTTATAGTGTAAACACTTGAACAAATGGCATCGTATCTTCTGACCCATGATATACACTCTCCTGATGCTATGCTGCTTCTTGTCCTGTGCTTCTACTCTGTTGTAGACATAAAGTTTTTCCAGTTATGAGCTAATGGAAAATGTAAGCCCTCTTTAACTAATTCCAAATGCTTCACATTTTCTCTAGGCTGAGAACATGCACAAGGATGGTTACAAAAGATGTGCTGGTGTGTGTGAGCCACTGTACTTTCTTCTAAGGTTGTAAGAACTTCTTGGGAACTTCTACTTATTGCAGACAATCACAGTCTCAGGCTGTAGCCCTCTTCCGAAAATAGGCTTGTCCCTTGATACAGTGGTGTTCCAAACATTACATTATGGTTATACACACTGTCTGGCCTAAGGAATATTCAGTTATTCATCTCAAAGACCCCCTGCTAAGGGCACAGGACGTTCAAATATAAGACACCTGCACAACAGGGAAGTTGAGCTGGAGCCCCAACGCCCAAGCTGAGTGTGCGACTCATTACTCTCCCGGCCAAAGAGGCAACACCAGCTCCTGCTCTGCCTGCTGCATGTGACATTTCTAATGCATGACGCATTCCAACAAAAATACAGATAGCAGATATCAATGAAAAATACAGATTACCTGCAGGTGACCTAGCTCAATTTTTACTTGTGACTCATTAGAGGCATAATATTGGTGTGTTATTAACATCGCTCTAGCTACAAATACAAAGCACAGGACTATAAGGGCTGCTGTGGGGAAAGTTAACTCCATCCCAGCCAGTCCCAATACAACCATAAAGATATCAGACATTTCTGGAGCACCTGGAAGTGACCAGGTGACTTGCAACAGAGCTTCCAACATGCTTTGACCTTCTGGATTCCTTAGGCAGCCTACAATTCTGCCTTTTGTTTAAAAATGTCTTCCCTGACATACTCAGAATGGCTACCCAGGAGCTCTGGCTCCTGCTTCATTAGCAGTGACCCAGCCCCAGCGTACTAATGAAGGGAATATCACAACACCTAAATGGACTTTTTAATCTTACTCCTTGCATCTTTGCTAATTTAGGGTATTCCAGGTGCACCCAGAATCAGCTCTTTTGTTTCCTGAGTAAAGGTTCTAGTGGAAATTTAGGATAAATGGGTGACAATGTTTCATTTAAGTTTCATTCAAGTTTCACTGGGACCTACAATTACAAGTTTATTTAGTAATTTTGTATGTCTAACTTACCCCCCCCCCCCGCCAAATCCCTATGGGTTATACCTAGAAGGAGTAAAGGAACGTTTTGGATTATATATAATAGTATGTAGTGCTTTGTTTCTGTCAATCAGACCATCCACAAGCTCTATCTTATTAACACTGAAGATTTTTTTAGTCCATTTTGCAGTTTCAGGACTTTGCCATTACAATTTTAGGATATTTCACCCTGAATTTATTCTTGGAGAGTGTATATGTTTATCCATGTATTGGAATTGGTTAGAATGTGAAGCTCTTCTCCCTTGATTATATTTATTCTCCTTTTCTCACCTCCCTCACTCTGACTGTATATTTTTAGGAAATAATCAAAACCCCTCTCAGCTTTTTCTTTGCTGCACTAAATAAGCCATGCTCTCATACTGTCCTCTCAGGTGGCAGTCCTTCCACCATAATGCTGCTACTTGTAGCTCTTTTCTACTCTCATGTGATGAGGTTTTCTCTATCCCAATCTCGTTTTTCATTCACCACTTACCTGTATTGTTAAGGCTCAAGCAATGAGCCACCACATTCTGCAGCGGAGCTCTGCTTCCCACAGGGTGGGCCTGCAAAGGCAGGTTAAGGTTAGCAGTAGTTAACAATTGTACTCTCTATTGCTGTAATGTTTGCATTTGCTTTGAAAATATATATTAAACAGAAAGGAACAGGGTACAGACAGACTATAGAGAAGGCCGCTCTCAGTTCAATAACCTGTGCATGAGGATCAGTCAGTAGGATTATATTTACTAAGCACAGATAAAAGGGAGGAATAGAAAATACTGATAAGGTTTTGTCTCTTTCTCCTTCCCACCTCCACCCTTCCCCCATCTAAATAATAATTTAAATTCTCAGCTTCTGGGAAGAAAGCTCCTTGACATACTTATTTAAAAAAAAAAAAATATATATATATATATATGTGCCATTGCCCATCTGCTTTAGGTGCTGGGTGAAAGGAAGATTTCTGCTTCTTTCCTCTTTTTGAGGCCCTTGAGTAAAAGAAGAGGAATGATCTCCAACAGTCTACTTTCCCTTCAACCTCTGGGCAGCAGAGAGGTGCACCATTTTCTTCTGCACTGTCCTAAAGATGGCCCCTAAGCTGATCTCAAGACCAAAACCATGTATCATGCAGACAGTGATCTTGCAAATCCAGCCTTGTGAGAAACCAGGACACATCCTCTGGAGTGTACAAAACACCTGGCTCCCAATGTGCTGACGTGTTCCTCTCTGTAGAGTAGGCAGTCTGTAGGTGTACAACTGTATGGATGGGCAAGGAGCTAGGAAAGAAAAGTCCAGAGTCTTCTCTTTGGAGGGCATGAAGGTGCAGCGACTGAGTTTTGACCACTTTTATTTTGTGAATTTCTTATCTGTCTGCCTCTGTTGATGCTCAGCACTTCCAGAGAAGTAGCAGCAGCATATAACTCATATAATTCTTGACTGTTTCTCTTCTGCCCACATGATCTGTAACTGTAACTGAACGATCTTGCTAAATTCCTTTCTGGGGGGTTCTCAGCAAAACTGTGAGCAGGCCCAGAAGCTCTGGGATTTCTGTGTACAACCTTAAAATTACATTGTATTTGGTTTATACTTGGTTCATATTTAGAATTATATAAGTTAAAACCAATATTTCAACAAATTAACACTGGAAGTTTAACATCAGAGAAAAGATGGATGCTATCAGTCCTGTTGTTTGGCAAGGCAAATTTCTGAATTACTGATAGAAGAGAGTGTCAGGGATTTTTAAGCTCTGCATTTGCTATATGAATACAGATTAATTGGTGCCTACAGGGCCTTCATGTAAACACCCACTAATCTGTTAAAAAAAGAAATATGAATGATCCTGTTCACTAATAGGAATGTCCTCAGGGACTTCAATGAGAGTCGGATTAAGCAATCAATGCTTAGAGGTTCTTCTGTTAAATATCAGCACAGCCTCCTTTTTGTGGGGGGTGGTATTTTTCTACCAATACTATAGAGTCAATGCTTTAGGTTTGATAAAGCTTTTCTTTTCCAAGTAAATATCAAAAGATAATGAGATTGTGGGAGTTCGTTTTTTTTGCCAGGTTTTCAAATCACTATTTCTAGCCTCCTACTATGTGAAATGCTGGCAGATTTCACAAGGTCTTTGCATAATCCTTCATCACTAAAATCCTTCCTCGGGTCTTCAGATATTTTTTTCTATATGCCTGTGCAGAACCCAAAAGTTTTACAAGACCTCTGCTTTAACCATTCAACAATGAATTTTGACATTCTGAACCAGAGCAAGGTAGATCTCAATGAGCTTGACTTAAAGACCTCTGAACTGGAGGAATTTCTACTTTCACATTTGTAGCTAAGATGTTGGAGTGTCATGGAGAAAAAGACCAGTTCTGTGATTCTGGGGTCTGCTATTTTTTCTTGGTTAAATAATGATTTTTACATGCCTAGATGTGTGAAATAAGTGAGGGCTTTTTTTTCTTCTGAGATGGATTTGAGCAGGACGCCGGAGTCTTTAACTCAATAGGTTACAGTAACTACAAGGCTGGAGGGCTGAGATGGCCTGTGTGGTGTTCATGGAGTGAGTTATTTTGGAACATGTTTCTGGAAATGTGAACGTAAGAAGGTGATTAGGAACAGTCAGCATGAATTTACTACAGGTAAAACATGCCTGACCAACCTGATTGCCTTCTACAATGAAATGACCAAATCTGTGGATGAGGGGACAGCAGTGCATGTCATTAACCTGGACTTTAGCAAGGCTTTTGACACCATCTTCCAGAGTGTACTTCTATTCAAGATAGGATAGCCCTCCTCGAGGGCTAAGGGTGGGCTCAGCGCCGTTGCACAGGGGCTAGACTAGGTGACCTCCGGTGGTCCCTTTCAACCTGAGTTATCGGGTGATTCTACCACACACACACTGTCAGATTTTAACACTGAAATATGATAGAGTCATTCCTGTCTAACAATGAGTTCTTCCATGTCTGTGCATGATGCATATTCATAGTGGGAAGGGTAATGAACAGGGAGAGGAGACTGAGAAAGTTAAGAAGACACCTTCCTTGTTGACAAATAAAAGGCTATTAGAGAACAATAACATTTTGAAAGAGAATATTTGTTTTGCAACTTTAGGTACTTTCACAGTATCAGTTGGTCATATCTCACAATGTTCCTGCAAAGGAGGTAAGTATTGCCGTATCTGTTTTAGGGATGGGAGAATATAGATGCAGCAAACATGTGTGACACAGATATGTGAAGAAGATATGGCAAGATGGGGCTAAAGCACGAAGCCTCAGGCCTGCTTCCTAGATAGCAAAAGGGCCCTCAACTTCCTAATCCAGCCCAAATGAACAGCAAAATGTTAGTCGTGTATTCTTTCTCCAGTAGTGCCCTATTGATACTTCCAGGGTTTAAAGTATGTGCAGAATGTCTTTGCACCATGAAAAAAAAAAGTAAAATAAATAGCAAAGTGCTTTCTGACAGTTTTACTGTTAATACAATGTAACAAAAATTCAAATGCCATTATATGAGATTAGAAGCCATGGATAATTCAGAGAAGTTAAACCTGTGAACTACACTTTGGCAAAACAAGTCAAAGTGACTCATAAAGTCACTGCATTGACCGCAAACGAAATATGGAAACCTGACCAGTGTACAGACAAAGAGAACAGTTGGTACTTGGCCTGTTCTGTTCTATTTTCCTGTTTGCTGTGAGAGCAAGTTTAGAAAAAAAACTGCCTGCCTTTCAGTTAATCCATTTACCAGGGCATATCTGCACAAAGCTTTCACTACCTGGACAGCTTTAACATTTTTTTCCAGACTCAGTCTTTATGGTGGCCTGGCTGGTTGGATATATTTAGCTCTGAACAGAGACTCTAAAAGGTAAATAATGATGCTATCTGACTTTGAGAGAACAGATTGTCTAAGCTCAGTGGTGAACAGGGCATTAATCTGAGGCTCCTATACGAGCTCAGACGTACTCAGAAAAGTCCACAGACACCATTCAAATAAAAATATTTAGTGTTGAAAGGAGCAGGCTTGGTTCTCTACTGTGCGTGAAACGAGAACAGAATAAAAAGGATGGCTGATCTTTCTCCAGTTTTGGGACCTATGGAAATAGGTCTGATCCCTACCACCATTTAGTTTGAGCATCTCTACTTTACACCCCATAACCTCACCTCCCAGAAAAGGACCCTGCCATAAGTGATATTGAAAGCTCTAAGGCATGAAGCTATTCTTCTTATGAATTATTTTTCATGTATCAGGTTCAGAAAGTTAAAATTTGTTTGGAGGTTGTGCAGTGTTGAGAAACTCCTTTACGGGACAGCTTTGTTACCGCTAACTTTCCTTAATATCACTTTTCAAAAAGCAAATCAGCTAGAATATTTTGCTCTCAAAGAAAAAAATAAACCTTTCTTTCCAGAATTCTGAGGACATGAGTCTGCATTCTCATCCAAAGATTAAATTTAGCAAGTCTTTCCATTTTAGATATAAAACATTGCAGGATGAACTGGGCCTTTGAGATGTGCAAAGTCCAGGTCTAAAGTGCATTTTATTCCCCAGCTCCTCCTGCTCATATGACAGAAAACAAATGACTAACTGTAGGTCTATTTATAAGAGTACAGTGTTGCTTTAAGCTGCTCTCAAGGAATAGAGTCTTTGGATGAGTCTGTGGAGGTCCAATGCTGAGAGCGAAAGACCTAATAAATAAAGCAGATGTTGAAGGTGCTTGGGAAGAAGTCTTTAGGGGGGGGGGGGAAACAAAGAAAAAAGCAGGAAGTAGTCTTTAAAGACAGACTAAAGAAAAAACACATGAAATCTAGTGAAGGCCGGACTGTCAGCAGATATTGTAGCATGTGAACAGGGCAGTCTTGGAATTAAGCCGGAATAATGTCAGCAGTTATGATAAGACAACTGAAATACAGCACAAGAAGAACTTGACTTCCTCAAGCTAGTGGTGGGAACACTTTCACCAGAAGGGAAAAGACTTATCCACACAAGAAATTGCTGAAAAGCTGTTTTTATGTTTTATTCTTACTTCTTTTATTTTAAGAAATGTGACCATCCACATTCTGAGGGTGACCTGGAAAAAGTATTCAGTCTGCAAATACCATGGGACTATGGAAAAGTTCATAACCTTCTACTGGTCCTTTTCTAGCTTCCTGTGGTCTTTTTCTTTTGCATTCTTGCCTCTCCTAGCATCCCAACCAAATAATGTTTCCATGTTTAACTCCTCAAAAGTGTGTTTAGCCCCATAATCAAGGTGTCTGATATATTTCAATCCTGGATTCATCACTTCCATTCTTATATTATTAATTGCAATAGTAAATAGCATCAAGTCCAACCATTACAAAAAAACCCCAACCAACCAACCAACCAACCAACCAACCAACTAAAAAAAACAAACACACCACACAAACAAAAAACCCACACCACACAGCACCATGCCCATCAAGCCACGTCCCACAATGCCACATCCACACGCTCCTTGAATACCTCCAGGGAGGGTGACTCCACCACCTCCCTGGGCAGTCTAGTCCAGTGTGTTACCACTCTCTCAGTAAAGAAATTTTTCCTAATATCTAGTCTGAATCTCCCCTGGTGCAACTTGAGGCCATTTGCTCTTGTCCTGATGTGTCCCATCTGCCTGTGCTGTTGTGCGGTGCCCTCTCCATGATTACTACAAGTCAGACTACTGATTATGAGACTAGCTGCTCATTAGCATTTTGTTGGCACACGGTCATCCTGCTATGATTAGCCTGCGATCCCCTGACCACTGCAGTCACCCACGTAAATAATCTTTTACCTACTTACAAGCAGCCTCCCATATACATCATCGCTCTTTTTTTGATAATGAAAGTGCCCGGTATCTAACTATTAGTTCAATCATAATTAGATCATGGCTGACTTAGACAGGATCCCCATTTTTTTTAAACCTGCAGCTCATGTAAGACTTTAGACACAAGCTTTTACCTTCATAATGCAGCTTGCCCTCAGCCTCATGTCACCATTTTTGCCTACAGACAATTGCTGAGTTGTAAGATGCTGACATATGTCATTCCGTATGTCCTTCACATATAAACTTTGGCAGTTGCCTTCAACAGCAAGAGCTGTACCTTCGTGGGAACTTCTTAAAATTTTTTGCTGTTTTTGCCAGATAAGCAAAGTCTGATCTTTCTGGTTTGAACAGTCATTTAGCTTGCAAGCTGATAGTTTCCATTGAAATAGAAGTATTAACAGAAATAAAGACATAAAAATAGAAATAGAGATTTGTGTTGAAATTGTCCAAGGAAAAGGAAGACTAAAATTTTCATGAGAGCAATTGCCTGTTATTCAGCCTTCAGGACCACCTGAGAGACGTTGTTTGTTATTAAAGCTCATTAGAAACTTTGTATTGCTGAACAAACTTGCAGTTCTTTCAGAGTCTGTATTTTCTTTGTATCAACATTCTTTATTCTTTCCATCCCTCTTAAATTACTATGTGAAGAAAAATCCTGTGCATAATCTCAATGATTTCATTTTCTGACTCTCCTCCTACAGACATCGGATATTAAATCTCTTTCTTAGTATTGTCCCAATATTTGACATTTACCATTGCAGCATTTATCTTTCAGAAGCTACATCTTTGTTGACTTTCCTTCTAGACCAAATATTTATTGCACAGCCCTTACTGTACTTATAGCTAATCTTGCCAACCTTTCCAATTACAGCAGCCAGATATTATTTTTCAAAAACCTATTAACCTAACACTAATAAATAAGGACCTAGTGAGTTCAGTCTTTTCGTGCCATTGGTGCCAGCCCTGAGAGTCCACATAGCTTTGATTAAATCCCCTTTATAAACCGTAAATGAGTAGCAGCTGTTCCTGACATCTCTAGGAAACTTGGCACATTAGACCACCTCACATTTGACAAAGCTGCAGGTGGGAGATGACAGGTTTCGTTTGTGGTCTTCAAATCAGTTCCCTCAAATTAATGTTCTGCATCAAAGCCAATCCTATTTTTAACTTTTTGATGAAGAGAGAAAAGGAAAGGAAAAAGATGAATGCCTCTCAGATAACGGAGTTACCTGGATAACCAATATACCTGCAACATTAAATATGATGCAGAACCACTATAAACAATGCTTGTGTACATACTGAAGCTTCTGCTGCCTGGAACATGTTGAATGATGGGCTGCATCAAAAGCTTGATGAAATAGCAATATATCACACACACAGTAAGAGACAATAAATCATGTTATGGGGTGTGATGAATGAATCAAAATGAGCCAAAGTTAAGTTATGGGAGAGAAGAACCATCCACACATTCTGCCCCAGCACTGGGCCAGACGTGGGCAGTAACTACAGGGTTTGATGTGAAATTTTGAACATAAATTTGAAACTTTGACATTGAAAAAAAGACTCTGTTTTTTGTTCCAGACGTACTCCTGCTTTATTTTCTAATGTAATGCATGCAAACTCTGGATATTTGGAATTTTGCTTTGTTTTATTTTAAGTTCTATCTTAAGTGCTGTAATTTAAATAACCTCATTTCGGTCATTTATATACACTGTATACATCTGCTCAGGATGTATCCTTTTGAATTTGGCCTGCAAAAATAACTTTCACTTAAATTGTTTGCTGCTTGAAAATGAGATTCAGAATACATTAGATGAAATGTATGTATTAAAAGTTGAGAAGTTGCATAAAAATTTTTGAGACCCAGAAAACTTTGTCAAAAAAATCAACACAGGCTTCCAATCGTTATAGTTCTGAAAATCGTAACAGTTTATTCAATGGCTATTCAGCAACATATGTAGGAATTTAAAAAGCACGTTAAGAAATAATTACTTCTGTACTTGGTAGC
Source organism: Gavia stellata (assembly GCF_030936135.1). Taxonomy (NCBI): domain Eukaryota; kingdom Metazoa; phylum Chordata; class Aves; order Gaviiformes; family Gaviidae; genus Gavia; species Gavia stellata. Next base: position 11,183,346 of record NC_082597.1, on the reverse strand, counting down.
AATTGTAGCCCTCACTGGCAGCTCAAAAGAAAACCTGAGAGTTGAATGTGAAAAATAACTTTCCTTTTGACACCTGAAAGTAAAATTTAAACAACCTGATGCTATGGGATTACTTTTTTAAAGTTTGTTCCAACCACTTTTTGGTAGGAAGACTGGCAACTGAATTCTGTTTGGACACAACTAACATCACAAACAGAATAACAATTTCTCTCAATCTTACTTATTACTAGACAGAATACCTAATACTTTACAGAATATTGTCATATCTCAATGTTAATGGGCACTTCTAACCCTGCAAATTAAAGGAGGTAGTAAAAAATAGACAAACTTTCAGTCCTAGTTTAAATGTCGGCTCAGTCACTAGAAAAATTCCCATTGACTGGAGTGGTTTGGTTCATAGCCTAACAAAGGAGACCTGCACAGGCTTAAAACTGTAATCTTGCAATTAAAAGCATATGGGTTATCTCTGTTGCCACTTGACGCTCTGTGAGGACCAGTGTCGCATAACCTGAATCGCATAAGCTGCTTGTTCCCTTGGAACATCCCCTGGAGTATCATATTGTGGTCCTTTAAAATTTGCTATTCGTTTCTTTTCAAGCAATCTGCTTTAAAATAGTATTTCTCTATTTTCTTGTGTACACTCCAACAGTCCCTTGTGAAGAGTATTTCACAGAGAAGGACTGAAAAAATGGTAGAACAATGATGCTTGGTAAACACATTAAAAGGAGTGTATTGTTTTGCATTGCCTTTGAGTTTTTTGTTTTTTTCTCTAGCTCTCCCTCTGGACCCCTTTTGCCCTCCAATACACAGTAGCCTTGCTACCTTTCCCCAACAACACAACAACTTTGAAAGTTCACTTTCTACGAGAGGAATTAAAATGGGAGTTGCAAGAAACCTCCTAGCCAGGGGCATTTTTCTCAAAGTATCAGTGTCTGAAGATAAGTAGCTTTAAATGCAGCTTATTCTTAGTGCTACCCAAGGCTCAAAGTCTCCATTCACTCACAGCCCTGTGGACTTTTTTTACATTTTAGCTTTCATTGGAAGAGCAAAAAATGGAAAGAAGAAACAATCCCACATTCTTTTAAAGTCTGCAACATCACAGGAGCCAGTATCCTGATGAAGGGTGGTCAAGGAAAGCACTAAGTTGTTACAAAGCTTTTAAAACCAACCAGAACCTCAAGGTTTATTCCAGTTTTCCTCCAAAATTTGCAATTCTTAGTCCATTAAAATATTGATTTTTCTGCATTCACTTCTCTCTTAGTACAAGAGGAATATGTCTCTTCCTTTACTAAGATGTTCTATGTGCTGCTTCAGGCTGTTGCATCAACTACTTGCTTTTAGAGGGAGTGTGCGGAAAGAAAGGGCGAGGGAAAGAGCTCAGGTGTATGTGTGAGGCAGGCACCTTGTCTAGATCATGTTTCTGCTGAAATGAAAGCTTGTGGCGAGAGAAACCTGCAAGTCAGTGATCACAAAAGATACTAACATGTTGTCATTGCCTTTGGAAACATGATAGCAGGGTGTGTGTGTAGCACAATCTATGTCGCACAAAAAAACTTTTGTATTGTCTTTGTATATGGCATTGGTAGCACCACCACCTAAAACGTTATACAACACTCTTGAGTTCTTTTTAACGTATCAAATGGACTGAGTCCTCTTTGTCGTGTTAAATGGCAAGGCAATTTGGCAGACAATAAACCCCCTTATGTTTCAGCTTGTCCTCAGAAACCAGAGGGGCTGGGGGCGGCTGGGCTTAGATTCTCAGTGATGCCCAATTCTCTGTGTTACAAGTCCGGTTGCGTTCAATGTATTGAACTCTCACAATTACAGATGCACTCGTAACACCATACACTTTCAGTCTAGTCACGTTCCATGAACTAGCACGGCCACACTTAAGGGATTTGGTGGTGTTCAACGAGAACTCTCATGGCTAGATTAATGAATAGTGCAGTTTATTGAAGCAACAGATACACAAGTTCTTTTGGATTGCCCCTGATAAAATTACTGCCTGCAAAGCATGTACAAATACCAAGAGTATGAGTAATATAGCCTGGCTACAAATGCGTTAAGTTATAAAGCAACTCTAAGATTTCTAAGTCTCCTGGGGAAGCGCTTGGTATAACCAAGTGTTCAAATCTTACCCACAGGTGTCCCTGTGGGGGGGGAAGAGAGGCTCAGCCCGTCGACTGATCCCAGGTCTCAGAGGTGGTCTGCGATGGTATCTTCCCCGGCATCCCTCCTCTCTCAAGCCATGTTTATATTATTTGTCCTTACAGGTGGAGCTTGAGTGACTCTAGTCATACATACCTCTATTGTAATTGGTGTAAAATGTTCTTGTTCTGCTTGTAAAGGTATAGACTAAGAAAAATCCAGAGCGCAAGCTCAGTGAGGGGTGGTCGCACCTTGGAGGTGGGTAGCTTTGGGCTGGAGGTGTGTTTTTTGGTATTATAATGAGATTATAATGAGCAAAGTTCGCCCATAGGATAGTATTTTGTCAAAAAATGACAGACTGTTGGCTCAGGGTGGTAAATATGCAGCTCAGGGTAGTAAATATGCAGCTTGTCAGTTCCATAGTACCTTCCAGTTCCCATCTTATCACAGAGCCTGGCCACGGTGTCTTCACTCCGCTCCACCCTCCGTGCAGTTTCTCTTAGAGTCAGCGCACCAGGCTCTCCTGGTGTTGCCAACATCTGAGGTTGCCTAGGGAACTTCTGTGGGATGGATTCCTTGCATATTCACCACACTCCACCCTGAAGATTTCTTCAATGCTGCACCTTTAATATAAATTTAATTTCTAAGTTACCTCCAACAATTATTCCACACTATTCCAAAGTATCCAAGTCTCACAAGCTTTACAACAGCGTAATAGGAAAGTGCTCTTTTCTCCACTGCAGGAAGAAGAAATTCCAACTCTGCAGCTAGGTCCCTCTGAGGAACCTGGGAGCACTTCTGTGCTGTCCTCAATTGTATGCTTTTCTCCCTGCATCAAGGAAATCTGGATATTTGAGCCAGAAGGGAGTTGTGGAACATTACCTGGGAGATGGGATGCCAGAACACACCATGATGTGCCATTGCCATGCATAAGAGCAGTCTGAGAGACCAGCTGGCTTGTCACAAATCAAATGAGAAACTGTCATCACAGAAGGGAATTTTGGGCTTTAAGACTTAGGTCCTGATCATAGTTTTAACCACTAGTGTCAACAAACTGGAGAAGAAAGCAGACCTACTGCAACAGCAGGGAGGTGGCTATAGTTACAACCTGAAATCAGTGTCGGATCCTTTGACCAGAGGAGGTAGGGATGGGCTCTTACATATCTGATTCGATTTTTTTGTTTTCCTGCATTTGAAAAATACAACAGTAAATAGAACTGCAGAATCCTACTTCTTTACTTACCAGAGTGTTAGGAGGCTATTACCAGCTGCTGTAGTTATTGAGTTTAATGTTATCTTGCCCCACCAGCATGCCTCAGCCATCAGCTTCTAGGAATTTCCATGTTTCCAGCAAAGATGCCAATCCTGTTGGTAGTTCTGTCCTACACACCATAGTTCATGAGAAAAATGAACTGGGAAACCTATTGAAAAACCCACTCGATAACATTATTAATATATGACTGCTACCAGTCTGGGGACAATCCAAATCACTGCCATAAAGTTTCAGAGGTAGAAGACTCCATATAGCTCTTTCTGTGTCATCTTGCCTCTTAGGAAAAAAGCAAAAGCTGTTAAGAATATAATCTAAAAATGTTTACAGATCTGACTTCAGAAAAACAAACAAGCCAAAGACCTCATGCACAATTATGTCATTAGGATGCTGTCTGAAACTGGCATTATTCATCTCTATGAGAGAATTAGGCATTCATTACTTTCATTACGCTCCATTCTGCTAATATGATTCATCATATATATTTAAAAATGAAGTCATTTAACTACTATTGGCCATAAACCATACTTCCAAGAAAAACAAAGCCATTTAAATACTGTTGGCCATAAACCATACTTCTAATTACTCACTTCACTAATGTTCATTTGTCATCTAATTCTTTGATTTTTCTGCATTAGACTATAACAAGTATAAAATAAGAGACCTTACCCTGATGCCAAAGGATATTTAGTTTTGATCACTGTAATCCATCAAATGTCCTAGTGAGTCAAAATGGAATCTGCAGTCCTCCTAACAACCGTTATTGATTTGAAAACAGTGATATTTTGGGTAAGCCTCCGAGAAATATCATTCTTCTCTTGTGTAAATATGGAGAGTGATGAAATACATGCATCTGTATTCTCTCATAGCAAATGATGTAAAGGCAGGAATAGATTAGACTGCAGCACACAATTAACCTAGGGCAGGCTATAACACAGGAAGATATAATGCTGTATGGTGCACTTATGCCCTATTAGCAAAACCCAAGCTGATAGAGTCATTGCCTTAAATCAAATCTTAACCATCCTGGCCAATTACAACTCCGGCTGTGATGTGCAGTAAATGGATAGGACATAATAAATCTTTCTATTGTACCAGACATATCAAGATACAAATGTGCTTGACTGCGTACTATTATCTTACAGCTGAGCCTCATGACACTTCATATCTCATTCTGCAGCAAGATTTTAAGCAAGCATATGCTAAATGGCTTAATACAAGTTCAGGTGGTGACAAATAGCCCCCTTTTGCCAAAGATGTTTCCAACAAGCTGCTGGTCACATACAATGCTACCGTCTTTGTTACTTCAGTCTGCAAAAGCACGGGAGAATGAGTGGACTCATCATCTATAGCTGGAATCCATATAATGGATTGCTCATTATACTATGCAATTTTATTTTGAAAACAAAGAGATAAAATTGATCAGTTTTATTTCATGTTTTTCAGATAATAGCTAAGTGCTGTTTGTTTGGCCTTCCAGCAGTAGACAGCAACACAGAAATCCAAATAAAATCTCTTAAATCTCACTACTTACACGTGACTACCATTCTCCAGTGACTATCCTGACAGCTTGAACCAAAGCTATTGAAATTTGCTGTAATAAGTGATTTGTATTGGAAATGTGACATGTTTCCTAGTTTTGTAAAGTGATGTAAACATGTGTAAATGCATATTATCAGATGCTCTCTTTGCAGATACAGTATTAGGCATTGTTCTGAAAAGAATGGCAGAGTTAAAATTAACAGGCTGAATTTGTAGCCATAGAAGTTGATGCCATGCCATTGCCTTAATGCCCACTTTCCAATCATTACAGACTTTTTCTCTTTAATTAACAAGGCACAACACTGAAAGGTTAATTATAGACAAGAAGGTGCTTTTAATGTCCCTTAGAATTGTAGAATGGCCTCTCTCAGTTGCAATATAGGCTCACCGGGATGCTCATACATGGTTACCAGTCAGTTGTTTCTCAGTAAGGCAGTTATTTTCATTGGCTGAGTTAGTCTGATTTCTCCTGGTTTTGCCTCTTGGCAATACAGCAAGCAAAGCTCTGCTTTCTCAGAGACCATTAGCCAATTAAAGCGGTGGTCTGGCAAATGTACTGTGCAGAAATCACAGCCATATATTAATCATGCAGATCTTTTTAACGTTGTACAGTTGCTATAAAGCCCCTTTCATTTCAGGTTTCTTATCAGCTGGGTATAACATTGACATCACAGTTGCTTCAACACTAGGCCCATCCCTTCTCTATTTCTCCACTGGGTCACAGATGTTAAATAGATTTTACTGGAAAACCGACTGGCATACAGACGTTAAGTGCGCTACAGCAGGTGAAGTGGGAATGCAGGGGGGTTGTCGGAAAAGCTGCATCATATCTGAGCTGCCAGCAATGGAAATAGGCAAAACTGCAGTGCTTGTGTGGATATACTTTAATAGAAAAGGGAAGGGCATAGCCAAATGCAACCGGTGTAAATTCAAGAGGCATCTGACTGATAAGAATTTGAGCATGTGTAATGTTATTTTTATGCTAAACATTCTGGCCAAACAAGCACTTGGCAGTTTTCCTCTGAGGCTGTTTTTTAATGTTGTTGTTGGCCTCAGTTTTATTAGCCTAAAATGTGTCGGTGGTTTTGTAAAAAAGCAATACCCATAAATTACTCTTGTATCATAGTTGTCACGGTGATAAATGAAGAGAGATTAATTAAATCTATATTCAAATGAACTCCATTGACTTTAAAGGTTTTTTTCTAGGCTGGGATTTTGCTGAGGCTTGGGAGTGGTGTCATGGTGAGGAAACTTTTGTCTGGAAACTTCTGAAGTTTGTGTCTGGAAATACACACAAGAAGGTGCTGGAGGTTTATGGTTTTAAATGCAGCATCTGTGTGCCCCTTTGTGGGCTGTGGTGTTATTGCACTGGTGAGGACACTTACAAGGTACCTCCAGGATTTCATTACCTGTGATTATTGGTATCTGTCTGATGTTTGTGCACTTTGCAAAAATATGACACTTTGAAATTACACTTTTGCTGCTTCAGTAGCTTTGCCGTCTCATTATGTGGTATAAACTATCCACCCGATATTCCAGTGCAGCATAGTACTTTATTAAATTACAAGACAGATTAATGTTATGAGTCATTTATTATCCACATTTGAGGGAAAACACAGTGACAAAAGTAGAAATATTACTGTGAGTATGAGGAAATGCAAGCAGAGACGAGAGAAGCAGGAATAGTTATCAGCAGATATAAAAGGAGTAATCTTCCACCCAGAAAAAAAATACAAACCAAAACAGAATCTTTGTGCTACTCATACCAGCATGAGAGAAAGAATAGATCAGGAAAAGGTCTAGCTAATGAATCTGTGCTTCTAAATAATTCTGAATTATAATGGCTATAATATTTGTATTTATCACAGAATCCCAGAGTGAATGAGGTTGGAAAGGACCTCTGGAGGTCATCTGGTCTAAACCCCCTGCTCAAGCACGGCCACCTAGTTGCCCAGAACCATGTGCAGTCAGGTTTACTGTCTCCAAGGAGAGAGGCTCCAGAACCTCTCTGGGCAACCTCGCCAGTGCTCGGTCACCCTCACAGTAAAGAAGTGTTTCCTGGTGTTCAGACAGAGCCTCCTGTGTTTCAGTTTGTGCCCATTGCCTCTTCTCCTGTCACTGGGCACTACTGAAAAGAGTCTGGCTCCATCTTCTTTGCACCCTCCCATCAGGTATTTATACACACTGCTAAGACCCCTCCTGAGTATTCACTTCTCCAATCTGAGAAACCCCAGCTCACTCAGCCTCTCCTCATATGTCAGGTGCTCCAAGCCCTTAATTATCTTCGTGGCCCTTAATGGGACTTGCTCCAGTATGTGCACGTCTCTCCTGTACTGGGGAGTGCTGAACTGGACCCAGCACTCCAAATGTGTCCCACCAGTGCTGAGCATAGGGGAAGGATCATCTACCTTAACCTGCTAATGCATCCCAGAAGGCTGTTGGCCTTCTTTGCTGCGAACATGCATTGCTGTCTCATGGTCAGCTTGGTGTCCACCAAGACCCCCAGGAACCTTTTCTGTAAATCTGCTTTCCAGCTGGTAGACCCCCTGTGCTGGCACATGGGGCTATTCCTCCCCAAGTACAGGACTTGGCATTTCCCTTTGTTGAAGAAACGAAGTTCCTGTTGGCTTATTTCTCCAACTTGTTGAGGTTTCTGTGAGTGGCAGCACAAAGGTCTAGTATATCAGCCACTCCTTCTAATTTTGTATTGTCTTTGAACTTGCTGAGGCTGCACTCCAGGTCATTAATGAATATAATGAACAGTATTGGCTCTGTTATCAACCTCTGGGGTATTCCGCTAGTGACTGACCTCTGGCTGGACTTCATGTTGCTGATCACAACACTCTTCATCCAGCAGTTCAGCCAGTTTTCAACCCATCTTACTGTCCTTTTATCTAGACCATACTTTATCAGTTTGTCCATGAGGATGTTATGGGAGACAGTGTTGAAAGCCCTACTAAAATCAAGATAAACAACATCCCCTGTTCTTCCCTCCTCCACTGGCTTAGTTATTTCCTTGAAGGCTATCAGGTTGGTGAGGCATGATTTTCCTTTTGTAACTTCATGCTGACTACTCCCTCTTGTCCTTCATATATTCGGACTTGTTTGTTCCAGAAGGACTTGCTCCATCATGTTCCTAGAAACAAGATGAGGTTGACTGGCCTTTTGTTCCCTGGATCCTTCTTGTCTGTTTGGAAGATAACAGTGACATTTGCTTTCTTGAAGTCCCCCGACTGCCATGACCTTTCAGCGATTATTGAGAGTAGCCTCTCAATAGCATCAGCCACTTCCCTCAGCAATTGTGAGTACACCCTTTTGGATCCATGTGTCTGTCCACTTTGTTTAAATGTTCCTTATGTTGATCCTCCTCTACAGAGGGCAAGCCTATTTATTCTCCAATTAAGACTGATGATTCATTCTGCTCTTTCAGAAATAGAGAAAAAAAAGACTTTGATTTGAAGAACTGAAATCACAGCAGAAGAGACATACAAGGAAAGAATCATCTCACTTATCTCACCGTAGAACCAAAATGTAGAGTAAAGCACACTGTTTAGCATTAAAGTGGGTGACAGTGATAGGAACTGACCTCACTTTTAGTGTGTTCCTGTCTAGTCTGACATGTATTGAACACCAAAGACCTGTGTAAAAAGTTACATTGCTTTGTTCCACATAGAACAGCACCCTAAAAGTTAAAAATATTCTCTTTTATCTCACCTCTGTGCTTTGGGAGATGGGAAAAAGAGTCTGTGGTTCACAGAGGGAGAATCACAAGTTCCATCTCTGCAACTACAAAGTAATTCCCTGTGAGAGTGGTGAAGTCTAAGGCTAATTTTGCAGGGAATATATTATTTTTTAGATTAAGTTTTCTGATAAAATAGAGGATCTGTACCATTATTATTATTATTTAAGAAAATATTTCAAAGCATTAAATGAAAACAAACAGCAGTGGTTCTTAGTCCCTCTTCTTTCAAGTAACTGTGATGGGCAGGACCACATTCCCCTGGCCCACAGCTCGGGCTGTGCCAACACTATCACCCATGGTTGTTCCTCACAGGACATTTCAGTATATTTCACTCCAGTCTGAGAGGAAAACAGACATCAAAACATTTGAATTTCCCGTGAGCCAGGTCATCCAGCTTTTTTTCAGGGACTGTCCTTTTCTCCAGCCTACAAGTCTACTATCTTTGTAGTTGCCACTTGTCATTACCTATCAACTAGTATTTCTTCCTCATGACTATGTCTTATCTCATTTTCTCACAAAGACCATATCATGGAAGCAAGTCAGAAATTGTATAAGACACCAGTGAAAATCTGAATATCAAGACAAAGAAAAAGAGAGTTAAATATTTCAGTAACAATTCAAGGTACTTCACAGGAAAACTTTAGATCTAGACAGTAGATGTTGCATGGTGGGGCATCCCTAAAACCCTGCTTACCTCCATAGTTTGGGTCCTGAACAACATGCATGGGAGGCAGTCTCCTTCCTTATTTTATTAAATGATTGGTCAGCGGGCATTATATGGAAGCAGTTGCAGAAACAAACATTGCAATCTAAGACTGACTGCCCCGGATGAGTGCTGACACAGCATATTCCCTGCTCTGTCTTCCTTTCTCTCTCATTCGGTGTTTATTAAAAAACCCTTTTCTCCTAAGTCAGTATTATTAAGCTGCAGAATCATGTTCCCCCTCTATGCCTCTCTTTTCTCACTGCATTCTTAATTTTTTTCTGCCAAATGACACATCTTCAACCGGAGAAGTGCAGATACTCACAATAAAAATTCTAGACTTAAAAGCCTAGAGAAAAAGCTCAATGTTGTCAGTTCCACTAGGTAAAAAGGTACCTAGCATACAGGGCTGCTAAGACTGTTTTCTGGAGCCTGCCTGCAATAAACATGGATGAGCGCAAAAGACATTAGGAGATTGGGGCCAGTGAAACTATATCACAACTTTATCATGGTGTTCTCTGGATATTGAAAGAAACCCCTTCAAACAAACTCCTGTTGTCCCATTCCCAATTCCAAACTCTTCTTTGTCTTGCGTATGAATTCCCTTTATCACAGCTCCTGGTTCCATGCAGGCATCCTGTACTGTGTCATTCAGTTGGCTAGTCCTTGGTCTTGCTCTGAGCCTCCCTCTGTTAGACTGTTTCCTTTCTTCCACTTTATTTTCTCAAGAACAACAGAAATTCTTGCCAGCTCCCCACAGGTCTTCAATAGCAGTGTTAACTTTTGACTTGGTTCCCATTTTAAATGTTGCTGCAACAATAGCAGCAAGAATAGCTTATTTTCAATGGAAACTGTATTTTCGTGGGTAATGCTTATAGTTCTTATAGTTCATGGCTGAGAGTGTAAATGAAATTTTCAAGTTTTCTATGTATTGTGCAAAATGATTCAGAGCCTTGTTTATCTTTTTTTCCACTGAAACAGATATAACTGAAAGAACAAGGGTTCAAAGTCAATGAGTTCCTCTTGCATGAATCTCCAGCAGCACAGCTGTGTACTTAGCATTACAGAGAGCACTGTCAATGAAATTAGATAAAGAGGTCCATCATAAACCAGATTCTCAAAAAGTCCTGGGCACAATGTTCGCGAGATATAACATCTCAAGAGAGAGCAGCATGTTTGCCTTCAGTACAGAATAAACCTTTGATCACATCATCACTGTAGTATATCTGAAACATCTTTGAAAAATAAAGAGGAATTATTATCTGGAAGTTGATTCATCCATGGAGGACTTGGGAGAGTTAAAATACATGTAAGGAAATGAATTCTTAGGCAGATTACTTAATCTATGCTCGTCTTTAGTTTTCCATTTATAAAATGGGGATAACATTTTCTGATCTAGCAGGAGTGCTGGTATTCTATATTGATAAAATGTTGAACAGTAAAAATGCAAAGTAAAATTTAGCTGGACAACCTTAATTCTGCCTTTATACAGTGTGACGTGATATTTTAAGCTCAAGAAGTGGGCCCGTGTGCACCTCATGAGGTTCAACAAGGACAAGTGTAAGGTCCTGTGCCTGGGTCAGGACAACCCCTCGTATCAATACAGGCTGGGGGATGAAGGGATTGAGAGCAGCTCTGCTAAGGAGGACTAGGGGGTACTGGTGGATGAAAAGCTGGACATGAGCTGGCAATGTGCGCTAGCAGCCCAGAAAACCAACTGTATCCTGGGGCTGCATCACAAGAAGCACGGCCAGCAGGTCGAGGGAGGTGATTCTACACCTCTACTCTGCTCTCTTGAGACCCCATCTGGAGTACTGTGTCCAGCTCTGGGGTCCTCTGCACAGGAAAGACATGGACCTGTTGGAGCGGGTCCAGAGGAGGGCCACAAAAATGATCAAAGGGCTGGAACACCTCTGCTATGAGGAAAGGCTGAGAGAGTTGGGGTTGTTCAGCCTGGAGAAGAGAAGGCTCCGGGGACATCTTATTGCGGCCTTTCAGTACATAAAGGGGGCTTATAAGAAAGATGGAGACAGACTTTTTAGTAGGGCCTGTAGTGATAGGACAAGGGGTAATGGTTTTAAACTAAAACTGTGTACATTCAGACTAGATACATGGAATACATTTCTTAACATGAGGGTGGTGAAACATTGGAACAGGTTGTCCAGAGAGGTGGCAGATGCCCCATCCCTGGAAACATTCAAGGCCAGGTTGGATGGCGCTCTGAGCAACCTGATCTAGTTGAAGATGTCCTGGCTCATTGCAGGGGTGTTGGACTAGATGACCTTTAAAGGTCCCTTCTAACCCAAACTATTCTATGATTTTAGCACTTGTTCACACTCTTTTTTTAAGCAAATCTTATACAGCACACAGTTTTTTTTTTATTGCATCTAGATTCTTAGGCAGAATGTGAAACTCAACTGAAACCATGCATAGTTTTTATGCCTAACATAGGTGTTTCTTCATAGAAATATTAGATACAGACTCTCAGGCAGGAAACTCTGCTCAGCCTAACACAATACAAACATTTGAATGCCTTACTCAGCTGTCTCTGCAGGAGATCCAGACCTCTTAATTTACTACCTCTCTCCCTTTTCACAAGAAGATCCAATTTAACTGGCTTCTGGCAGTTCAGGGAACCATGTGGAAACGTCTGACGTCTCCATCCTCTTGGGAGAAAATATAGCTAACACTTACCAAGAGCATGTTTAATGGTATGGCACGTGCCAATATTGCGTTGTTTTTATGTAATTGTCCAGGAGCCAAATCACTCACCCGGGAAGTGAGACCGTGCCACACACCCAGAGGGATCGAGCTCAGGTTGCAAAAGGAGGATCTAGCCATGGATTATGCTGGTGAGAACACTCCCCCTACACGTGTTGAGGGAGATGCAAGGTTTCAAACTCACCTTCCAGCAATGTGTATTTTTTGCATTAAAACCTTGCTGGGTATATGCCCCGGCCCTGGAAACATTCAAGGTCAGGCTGGACGGGGCTCTGAGCAACCCGATCTAGTTGAAGATGTCCCTGCTCATTGCACGAGGGGTTGGACCAGATGAACTTTAAAGGTCCCCTCCAACCCAAACTAGCTTATGATTCTATGATACTAAAATCAGCCCACAGGTCAGGGATCAGAAGAGTCTCTTTCCGAGTTGTTGTCAGGCCTTTTCCTCTCTCCCTGGCTGTTGCACACCTGACTGCACAGTGGCTGACCTTCAGCAGGAAGGAGGAAGGTGTTTTCACTCAGGGTGCTCCATGGTGCTTAGGGCACTCCTCTGGGATGGGGATACAAAGGGTCACTTCCTTAGGCTAGTTAGACTCAAAGAAGACCTAGATGACTCAGTGCATATGTGAGAGCTGAGCAAAGCTGCCACTTAATCAGATGAAGGTAATTGTAGCCTTGACTCTTTCTGTCTCTTTGGACATCTCCAGGGAACTTAAGCAGAACAGAAACATCTGTCTATCTAACCAGGATTGCATTAACGCTCCTATCTTCCCAGAGCAGGCAATTCACAACAGTCATGGGTGACTGAGGTTACATGAACTGAGGTTGCAGAGGTTGCAGGGAGCTTTAAGCAAACTAGGGAAGTACCAAAAGAGCAGAGAGACCTACATGGTTAGGCAAAGTGAGATTGCTGTCTTGCAACACTCTGGGCCTAGTCCTAATTTGAGAAGATTCTTCTGCATTGTTTTGTGAAGGAGCAATGCATTTGGCATGTTATTTATTATGTCTTTTTTGAAAATAGCACTCTCTGGTCACTAACATGACAATTAATTCGACTATTCACTTTCTTACTTTACTCAACAAGTGAAATAATAATAATAACAACAATAACAACAAGAGCAACAACAACAGCAACATTGTTTGAGATACATTGCTTGCCAAAATCTGCTGTCATATATACTGGCACCATTGAATCAGCTGAAAGTCCAGTGGGGAATCAGGTCCAGCTCATATAAAAATTGGACACAAACTCTAGTTTGAGAATCTGCAGAGAGGTGATTTTTGTGTTTTGTTTAGTTTTTTTTCTCTTCAGGTTGTTTTTTTTTTAATGTGCTAACGCTAACAAATTCCCAAATGCTTAAAACTTCATCATCATCAGTAGCTGAGTAGAAGACTGAAGGACAATTGTAGCAGAGCTGTTTGTCTGCTTGGGTAGGATTCATTTCCTCAGCCCTTATTTGACACAAAAACAGATGTACCTCTGTCATTCCTCTGACCTCTCTGGCAAGATGAACAGCTAGGCTGATACATTTATCGATCAGAGAAAGAAGCACTCCATGGGAAATAAGCTATAGACGCCTTGCTGTGAAATTGAAGATTTAACATCTGTCCCATGCAGATGGTAATTAATCTTGAATCTGTAATGCCCACAATTGGTTGGTTGACAACATTACTTTCTTAATCTGGGAGCACGGATAAACAAATGTATTGGATTGCTCTGTGGGTAACATTTTATGAATGTGTTATAATTGCATATGCAGCCCATAAATCAAATAGATTTCTCATCTACATTGCTAATTGTGTTTATTATTGGAAATGCTTCTCATGTTGCTCAGTATTCACTAACTGGTTGATTTCCCACTGTTGAAATCCCACACCCATGTAGGAATTGAAATCTTTACTGCTGCAAATATTTTAGGAAATATTAAATATTCTCCCAATTCTAATTACCTGGTACTTAGATGCATGCATATAAAGGTAGCTTGAGTATTAATTTTGATTTTATTTTATAGAGTCTGCAATTATGAAATAAATTTAATTGTCCAAATAATATTTGGGTTATGACATGTTAACGGTTGTTTTTATATCCCTTTCTTCACTGCTACAGCTTTACTCTTTGCACCTCTACACTGCTACTTTGCATTCTGAAACTGAATTCCTTCCCCATATCTTCTCCTAAGGATTTATTTAGTGGATCACTGTAGATATAGCTACCTTTTGGCAGGATCCTAGCACTTCCAAATCTTGATTTCTCAGTTTTTCTTGTACGTGTAGTTTACTGTAATTAGAACAGCTACTAGGGTACAAAATGTTGAAGCTGCTGAAATGAAGCTGGCAGTCTGCAGCAAAAAAGATCTTCCAGAATCAGGAATGTTTGCAGTAACTGAATCTGTGTCCCAAAAAATTACCTGCAAGAGGGGAATTTTGAAAATATTGCCTGAACCTGGTTAGACTCAGAGGTTTCAAGACATAATTATCTGATATGAATTACATGCTAGTTTAGGCATGTAATAATTCGTGTGTGTATTTAGAATCCAAACAATGGTAAATTGGTGGTTCTCCCTCTGATGTATGTCAGTAGCCTCAGGGAACTGGATAGCTTGTGCAGAGTAAATGCTTAGAGTCATGGCAGCACATTATGGTATTTGAATTAAATCACAACCCTCACACTCTAGTGTAGGCTGCTTGACATTAGGGTGTAAGGGGAAGAAGGAAAGAAGGAGCTTTCCCTTCTTGAGTTGTGTAGGCAGTGGTTCTTCTCCCACTTTTTTCTCCTCTGTACTGGCACTGGGAGGGCTTTACCTCATATTTCTGCCTGCACCACAAGCAGCATCAAAACAGTCCAACAACAATAATTAATTTCATCTTGGCCTCTGAACAGACACCAGCAGATGTCTGAAGCTTTTGATTTTCAGTCCTAAGTTAAAACTCTTTGAAGTCAATGGAAAGACTGCCATTGACTTTAATGGGCTCTGAATCAAGCTTTTAGTGACTTACCAATGAGGGGTTGATTTAAACTGGCCGCTTGTTAATGGAAGAGCTTGCATTCATTACAGTACTTTGAATGAAGCTCTTCCCTGAAACATTTCCTCCTAGTTTTCTTAAGGGAAGATGTAGATTCTAGAAGCTGGTGTTAAATGTGGTCTGACACAGAATTTGCTCTGCCTCCACATTTGTATTATTCTGACTTTAAAGGGTAAGTTATTGATAGAAATTAGGAGCTGATGGCTTTTGTTGTGAGCTCTTCCAAGCATAAAGACTGTACTTAGATGGTTTTGAAACATTCTGAATTGAGTCATCAATCTTTTGAGTGAATCTTGAAGTAAAGTTTGCCCTGGATTCTAATTGCCTAGGACTTTTAAAATTTATGTTGCAGCTGTAGCAATCATCATTAAACTCATCTGTAAGTTTTCTAGACTACGCTTTTTTTGTAGAATATAAAAACCATCAACATGAATTCTGAAATGAAATCAGCTCCATTATGCAATGTTCTCTAGTCTTGTAGCTCAACTGATGGAGAGCTTCTACAGGGTTTGTGGAAACAGATCATGTCACTACATAGTTCTAACAACACAAAATCAGGGAATCAAAATTCTAATAAACAAAAAACAGAGAAGAAAAAATGATACTACAGCTAGTAAATCACTGTAGCAGCAAAAATATCACCAGATTTGTAGAATTATTCTTTAGCAAAGAAGCTGAAATTCCTCAATAGAAATTCTGGTTCCTTTATTTTCATAACAAACCTACTCCCATCTTTAGTTTTTGACTACTCTATATGCTGCTCTTTCTTGTTAAAATTTATTATATGACAACCAAAGTGTTTTTCTTTCCCCAAATTGCCTGTATATTCCTGTTGAAAAGAGCTGCACAAATAAATTTAACAATAAACAAACAAACAAAATTCTTTCATTTTTCATGGTTGTATCAGACTTCATTTTTTAAATTGACTATCTCTGAGAACTTCCACCAATAAAACTCAATAACAAAAATGTCTGCAGAGGGTAAGCATGAAAAGAGGTGTGAATATGACCAAAATGAATTTGTTCTAGTATTAGAATGAATACTGCTAGGACAGAAATAGTAGCTATAGCAAGCTTCGCAAAGTAAAACTCTGGAACTGCTAATTTAGAGGATGGCTATTCAAATTGCCGTGAGGAAGCTGATGTGTAGATTCGAAGGCAATTAAGTACTCTGCAGTAGTTGTCCATGTGCAAGACTTTAACATGTAGTAAATTTGGTGGGTTACTTTGCAATGAATGCTAAATCTCTTTTGCAAAGGTTAAGATTTACTCTGGACAATTTACTATGGAAAATGTAACATCTTGTAAATCCAAAGCATCACTTGCTCATGGCAATTTGTTTCTGAGTCTGTATTATCATAGTCATTATACGTCTGCAAAAAGACATTGGAATTTATAATTTTCATGCCTGATCATGAGAATTGAATCATAAGTAAATATCCAGAATATTACATTCATTATGTCACTATTTCAACCTCCAACTAACTGTATGTCCCTCTGTCTTTTCCTTATTGATATCTGGTGCTTATTGTAGCTAATTTAGAAGTAAGATCCTTAGGATCAGAACTTGTCTTTTTTTGTTTGTCTGTAAAGTGTTATGAAGCCATGGGAATGATGAGTTGCTTTCACAGTAACTGACCTATGATATGTCAGATGAAAGTTAAAATCCTCCATAATATGTCAATGTCTGGGATCCTAGACCTGACAATTACTATTTTGGAGGCTATTCATCTCCAGCAGCACACTGAATTAGCACATAAACAAGCAGAGAAGTTGGACAAACTTTGACTTTCTCATCTCTGCCTATATGCGAACTATGATGACAGCTCCGCAGACTGATGTAATTTTTCACTATGTGCAGAACAATACAAGGCCTTCCACAAAATATATCTCAGAAATCCCACAGTTTTGATTACGTTTATTTATGTGATATAATCTGAATATTCTGAACCCAGAGAGAGCTGGCCAAGACAGACAGACATTAGTTTTCTTTTCTCTGGCCAGAGCCATGTGATGCAAATACTGCAGAAGCAGCCAGAATGACTTCCAGGTACCAGCGCGAAGGATCAGTGGGACTGAGGAGAGAATGCTTTAGAGTATTAATTAAAGGATGGGGATAGTCATGCTGCTTTGCCTCTGGGCTCTTTGGTGCATGTTTTCCAGTTTTAGAAAGCTAAAAAGTGCTGCACTCCAGCTAGCCTGACATATTTTCCTGGGTGTAGACACTGGATTCAAATCCAGACTTACCTACCAGGAGCACAGTTCACCCTGTAGAACATCCTCAGACACTGATTTCACCTGAACTCTGGAGCACCTTTGAACAGTGCTTTAGCATTAGCCCTGACAGTCCTTCCAGAGTTTAGAAAAATAGAAACTATAATCTATTTCACCAACAGTTTCCAAGCTAATGCTAACATTTGCACAACATGGATCCTCAGGACAAGAGGAAATGGCCTCAAGCTGCACCAGGGGATTTTCAGACTGGATATTAGGAAAAATTTCTTTCCTGAGAGAGTGGTGACACACTGGAACAGGCTGTCCACGGAAGTGGTGGAGTCATCATCGCTGGAGGTGTTCAAGGAATGTGTGGACGAGGCGTTTTGGGACATGGTTTAATGGGCATGGTGGTGTTTTTTTGGCTGATGGTTGGACTTGATGATCTTACAGGTCTTTTCCAACCTTAGTGATTCTGTGATTCTGTGATCCTTCAAGTAAAAAATGAAGTCAGACTGAAGGACAGTAGTGTGGCTATTCATGGCAAGGAAATGTGGGGTAGTGGTCCTCATCACTATTCCTGGGGCCCAACTATTTCATCTAGTAGCACATCAGACATGGTTATTATCTACCAAGAGAGGATGGCACCTGTGGAAACTGCAAAAAATGGATTTTAATTCTGAAATATTGAAGATAAGGTGAGGTATGAGGAATACACCCATCTGCCTTTTCCAAATACGTATGTTCAAGGAGATCTAGGATTTGTCTCCTCTGGAAGTTTCTGGGTTATAAAGAAAGTAGCAATACTCAAAGCATCAGAGTATGTATTTCTCCCTGCAGATAGAGTGGAAATAGACATAATATCTACAATGTAAGCGCCACAGGCAAGACCCTTGGTGAGGTTATATGGGCATTATGTCAATGAGTTGAGCAGTGTTTTTCAGTTTACAGCAGTATGGCTTAGAATCGACAAGTTACTGTAAATACTTTTTATTTCACATATTACAGGAAGAAACAGTCACATATTTCTTCCTATTCTGATTTTTCTTTCTAAATCTGCACTATGCATGTGTACAGTAACAAAAGTATATAAGGTAATATGATTTATTCTAGAGAATTGATTTCCCCATTTACTTCAAGCTTGGTCTTATTATCTCACTGAGACTAGATTCTTCATAGCATTTACTTGAACCAAGAAGAATTGATTTTCAGTGTTTTTGCCACCAGAATCCTCTTAGCAACCATTTTACAGTTTTATGTAAAACCCACACTCTCCTTCTCTGTGGTCCTTTATGTAGACAGTTTCTTCAATGGCCAGATCAGTCCTTGCACATAGGAAAAATGAGGCATAAGCTAGTAGCAGCAGAGTCTAGAAGAGGAGGAAGTACTTCACGAATCATGAAAATATGGAATACAGTGACATTATCCTATGCACTTAACTAGCATGTATGTTTTATTTCAGGTACCAATAGCATCCTAAATTTTATTTTATCATCAATATTAACAAGTAGGTGCCTGTGAAAGTAAGATTTCCTGTTTGTCTAAGTTTAGGTTTCTAAAAATAGGTGGAATGTATTCTAAGTAGCCTTCACTGAGCTTTGTCTTGTACTTTTTTTTCCATCCAAGAGTTCTGCATCCAATGTCATGGCTATTTCAATGCATTAAACCAGTATGTATTGGAATTTACATTTATTGCCAGTACTTTGTGTTTTCAGTGTTTGCTTGGTTGCTTACTTGCATGTGTGTGTTTTGTTTAATAACCCTTAAGGAAAAAATTGCTTGTGGATTTTAAAGCTCTGGTCTTGTATTACACTATCATTACTGGAACATATTGTTTCACATTATTCTTTCAAGATGAATCATGCATGTTGATTAATGAAAACAAAACTTTGTTGATGTTATTTAATCTTTAAGTGGGTGTTGATGAGAACTGACAAGAAACACTTTGAAAAGTCTTGTAAAGAGCAGGATTTATGCAGTTTTCCATTGTGTTCCTCTCAAAATGTGTTCAAGCAACGATGCTTCGTACAGCAACTCTCATTAAATATTGCTACAGAAAGGGGGAGCCAGGTTATGATGAGTAACGGAATGGTGTCACTAAAGCCTTGCAGAACTAACCTCACTTTCATAACACAATTGCTCTTTTTTGCAAAATGTTATAAACAACAGAGACTAATTTTCTACTTACTCCCTCTTCCTCCCACACCAAAACCCCCCCTTTTCTCCTGCTTCCAGAGTTGAAAGAATCTCACTGATCTCAATGTGCTGAACTGTGTATTTTATATTCCTGAAGTGCCCAGAAACAGAACACTCTTCTGTAAACAAATATGAAGCAACTTGCATAAGACCGCTGCCCTCCTCAGAAAGAAAGCAGATGTGCTCTAATGAGCACTCTTTGAGTGCATCTTTCTGCACATTCTCAATATTTCAGAAGCTGATTTTCAAATGAGGCACCCAAGGCAATATGCTCAAAAATAAATCAGCATTACAATGTTTTCATATTGAAATTATTATGGAAGATCAGATGGGTGTAAGTGCTGTACTGTGAATGGCTTGAATTAAAACCTGTGTCAATAAAGATAATAATAGTGAATCTTAAGTCTTCAACATATTTATAAGGGCTATATAACAATGCTCACAGTCATGGCAATTACACCTTGATCAACAAAAAAAGTTATCAAAATGAAATCTGAAGCTGGCCAGTGCATGGCCTATAATTCAGGGAACAAATGTGCAAGATGCATGAAGCTATTCATGGCAGAGTGCTGCACGGGGTTTGACCAGAAGCAATAGAAATGCTTGCTGGAAGCCATTCCACATGAGAAAAGGTTCTATGACATGACAGCCTGACATTACCAATATATCAGTAGCTCAGTGGAAGTAAGGGACTTTGCCCTGCAAGAAGTGCTAGGCTGTCCGTTTGTGAAGTGTTTTGGTGTTTCAGGCAGTGTGAATAAAACAAAAAAGCCTTGTTGTTTTGCATTAATGAGTAATTCACCGCCAGTGTCGAAGAATTCCGTGTTGTTCTTGGGCAATTCACTGCCAATGTCAAAGAAGTCCACGTTGTTCTTGGAGTATGCACTCAGAGGGAAAAAAGACCTAAAAAAAGAAGTCTGTCAGAAAGAGTGTCTATAAACATTGATCAGACTGTAGCCACTTTAAATGTATGGTCTGTGTACAAAAAATTTCCAGAGGTGTGTAGGTTATTTTTTGTTTTGTCCACTTTTTCAAGACAAGGAGATTTTTCATGAAGAAGTGTCTAATGAATACAACTGGCTTTATAAGCAAAGGAAAATTCTCTTTTGCTCTTTATAAAGAAAGAAATGCAGTTGGAAGACTGGGTAATTCAAGAAATAGGAGCTGATTTGAATTCATCCCAACACAGTGACTGGGAGTGATTATTACTTGGTAGCTATTCAGGAGTTTATAAAAAGAAAAATTTTCAAAGGTTCTTTGCGTGCACATATAAATATATGAATATGTGATATGTGTGTATCTCAATAATCATATAAAATTAAAATTCGGTGACCTATGTGTGATCAGATCTGAGGCATAGTTGTGGGTTAACTAAGGATGCCCAATGGACTGACATCATACTTTACAGCATCACTTTCATGATATTCCAAGCTAGTGAAACTGAGACACTTTTAGAAGAAACAAAAAATGCTAACAAATTGTGGGAAAAGCACTTGAACATGCCAGCAGGACCAGAATACTGCAGAATTTAGGATTAAAGCTGCCACTGCACCAGAAATACTTGGCCACAGTATTAAATTTTACAATTCCCAGAGTCTGTACATTTCTAATAACATTAATTTAAAGCCGATCAATAACCAGAGAAAAAACTTGCTTACAGTACTGTAAGAAGCTATTTTGGAAGTATGAATAACGTCCCCTCCTTTTAGATATTCCATCACAGTTCAGACAATAAACATCTTAGCTCAGTACTTTCTACTAGAATGTAAAAGTCTAAAAATTAAGTGATGAGGGTCTGCTCTACAGACCCTCAAAATTAGCAAAAAGTTTCTTATTGGTTTTGAAGGCTTTGGGTCGGGAGAGCAGATTTTTTTATGGGATCAAGGACTTAAATATTTTTCTTTCTTCACATCTGTTTAAATTAACATGAATGTTATTGTCCATTTCTGTCAGTATAGCATACACACTGTAAAAGGGTAGAATTCTCACATACAATAAGACTCTTGTCTTTCATATTTTCAGTGTATATGCTGATGACATTGTTTTTTACATATGTGGATATCTTCTTAAAGCTGGAATTGATAGAAGAGAAAGACCTGACATGATTTTGGTATTCTTAAAAGGCAAAAAGACATCCTCAAGCAAAAGTTCAACAAAGAGCTTTAAATGTAAAAATTCAAATTATTCCATTTCAGACAAGTACTAGTGAAAGACAATGCACAGCTGGTCCCGAAATCCAGAGGTTGTGGTCAAAATGAAATGTTCTGGATGGAGTTGAAATAACAAAATGACTATACCAAATGCAAACTCAATTCTGGCATGTAGGTTATATCAGGGAAAAAGGGGGTTTGGCAGAGGAGGTTGACAATTTAGGGTTTGCTGGTGACTAGAATACTCTTTGAGCTTATTTGAATGCAATTTGGCACACTGCTAAAGATGACCTACCTTGCTTTAGTGGCTGCAGTGGCTTCCTGCTAAGCATAACAGTATGAAGTAGCAAAGATGAAGTAAGGCAATTTTTTGGATCCTAATCAGAGCACAGCATGGTGATCAGAGAAGTGGCATCTGAGTTCTTTGCCCTGAATAATCTAATTCCTTCCTTTTTTTTGGTTTTTCTGTCTAATTCAAAGTATACCTCTGCCATAAGTTTTGGTGTTTGTTTTAGGCAATAGTGCACTATCCAGATCATTACAATATGTTCTCTCTACTGCAATATACTTTAAGGATCAAACAATTTAATTTCATTTTCTTTTGAAAGCAATTAGAATGAATACTTTCTGGTCCCTTGCTAATATAGTGTATGACATGAATTTAGAAATTAACATTTTTGAATAGAGAACAAGTTGCATTCCAATTTTTCTGTGCATCTGACCAAACAAAATAGGAATATTTAAAAAATACATAATTACCTAGTGATTAATAAATAAAAAGGATTTAAGGAAAAATATTTTCTCAGATTCAGCCTTTCTCTCTTTTTTTTTTTAATATATATGTATTTCTTTGACTGTAGGCTATTACATAGTCTTCAGTAATGGCCTGATCTTGTATTGTTGGAGCAAGACAATTATGAGAAACCCACCATACGGTGTATTTTCTATCAGCCTGTGTATTTTACCTTTTAACTTTAAAGAAAGCATACTGGCTGAGTTTCAACAGCCCATTTTATGTTCATTCAGCCAAAAGTAATTTTACAACATGCAGTGATGAGAAGATTAAGTCATTTGTCCTAGTTAGTTGTGTTGCACTACATTCTAGGGGAGAAAAATCCTTGACAAGCAAAGCAACGTGATTTCTCTAGCCAACTTCTTTTCTGCGTGTATCAGAGAATCACAGCAGAAATATTCCTGCTCCTACAGACTTTTAGATCCACATTGGAATTTTGTGTATGTTAATTGCTTAGTGAAACTGCTGGATATGTATGTAAGTGCAAATCTGATACTTTTCCTAAATACCCTTGTTGCCCCTGGTCAATATAAATGACATATTCTTCACTACCTCTCATTCATTAAGGAAATACTAAGCACAAAGATACAAACTTGGCTGGTAAAGCTAAGTTGTATGGATCACGTTCCTAGTTAAAATCCATTTCAGTCACAATGGGAGTTAAAATCCATGTCCGCCAAGATGAGAGCTATTCTGTTCACAGAGGGAAATATGGAGACAGTCAGGGTGTTGAGGAAGAGGCTGCACAGCAGTTGGAGAGTTTCCTACCCTGTGACTTGCAGTGCAAGCCACTTGCCTCTTGAGGCACTCAGTATATCACCCTCTAAAGAGTGCAGGTATCAAAATTGCAATTTGGGAATTGAAGCCAACTGAAGAAAAGAAAAGTTACAAAGCTGTTGTCATGGAGCACTTCAGTTGTTAAAATAGAACTTGAATAGCTGTTTGGATACGTGCTGTCCAGGATCACAAGAAGGAGAGTGTTAATGGGTGATAAAATTATAACAATTTAAAAATCCAAGTGTTTGGATAGATTTCAGAAATACTTTTAAGTAGGTTCATCTTGATGTACTTCTCAGCCTTCTCTGTTTTGTTTCTGTCATGTTATTTAGTTTTTTGGTTTGGTTTTTTTTTTTTTTTCCCCTGGGGGTGGGGTTTTTCTTGCTTTGTTTTTTTTTTTAATTACTATTATTATCCCATGACCAGTAAGAAATTTTGCATGTTATTGTGACACTGTTCCTGTGCATTAGTCAGACTCCTTGGTTTTCTGGGAAGCATGGATCTAAATATAACTGGGTTGGCAAGCCTATAGCTATTGAAGCAACTTACATGTGGATTCAGCGGCAGGGCTAAACTGGTGCAGGGCTTCTGTGGAAGTTCACAGGGGAGTCTGTGAGGTTCCTAGCACAACTCAGTCAGGGATGCAGTGTGTGCTCATGCCATCTTCATCATGCAGGGGCAAATGCTTTTCAACTCAACTTTGCAAATTTCTTCCCTTGTCTATCCATGTGGCTCCTAACCGCATGAAGCTTTTGACAACCTCTTTGGGGTCAGTGGGGCTGACCAGCCATAGTGTACATGAACAGTGTACACAACTCTTTCAGCTATGCTTTTTCTTCTTTTGTAAATACTAATAAATGAAAGACCATATATGGAATTTAAATTGCTATGACTCTCTCTCTGTTCCTTTTGAAAACTAACTTTTAAAGCTGTTTGTTAGCCAATAAAATATTGGCAGGATGTTGGACCTGTTTAGCTTCATAAGCATTTGCAAAATATTGTTTTTAATAAACTCTGTATTTACTGCTAGAAGTCCTGTAAAAATTATTTGCAGATTTGTCTGCCTTCTACAGAATACATTAACGTCTATCACTTTCAGTGTACCCATTAAAATTTTATGGAATAGCTAGTGCAAAAAGCTCTTTAAATCATTGCAAGATGTTGTCTGGTTATTTTATGTTGAGACACTAAATATAATTGTAGTGAAGAAAGTGCAACTCATGGTTGAATATTTAAGTCAAAGTAGCAGATCTATATCTCTCTTTGAGACAGCAAAAAATATCAGTCTAATCATATTTTCCTTTAAATATGAGTAATTGTTTGGTATATGCAGCAAATGCTGTTAGCTGTAGTGCATTGGAGGTCTTAACCTAGTAGCTGTCTGCGTTATGGCTGATGAGAATGTAAAAGCCTAAAATAATGGTAAATAGCCAAAAATGATGAAAAAGACATAGAAAAATTTTAGTAGGATTCAACTAAGTCAAGATGAGTTCTTCATTGCAAGCACTTATCTTTCATATTGGCAATTAAATATCGCAGAATAAATTAGAGTTAAACTAAAAAAATTCCTGCTAGAAATGGCCCAGTCCAACCCTATTGGAGTTTGAATCAGACCATGGATTTCTGAACATTTCACTAATTCCCAGTTCCCACTTCAGAGTTTATTTCATTTGGATTTTATGCTCTCCCTTTTTTTTTGTTCAGGTCTTGATTTTGCATAGGGTTGTATAATTTCTAGAGAATCACTTTATCCCAGAAAAGTGATTTGGTGATAAAGAAAAAAAGGAAAGTTTGCCAGCTACAGGATTTCTGATTCCTTCAATTCTTCCTTAAAATCCGTTTATTCCTTTCTTACAATGTCCTCTCATCTACCTTCTATCCCGGCTACACTACATAGGTTGTTCTCTATGTCTCTCTTTGCACACCTACAACGCCACTACATGAGGAAAGTAATGAGCTAAATCCTCAAAAGACATTTAGACTTAAGTTTTCCAGTACAGAAGTTTTCTGTGCACTTTTCACAGAATTGCAGAATGATAGGGGTTGGAAGGGACCTCTGGAGATCATCTAGTCCAACCTCCCTGCCAGAGCAGGGTCACCTAGAGCAGGTTGCACAGGAATGCGTCCAGGCGAGTTTTGAGTATCTCCAGAGAAGGAGACTCCACAACCTCTCTGGGCAGCTTGTTCCAGTGCTCTGCCTCTCTTTTGTTTATAGGAATTTAATGCTGAAGTGTTAGGTACATTTTACACAAGAATTTGGTGCTTAAATAGAGCTTCATAGAAATTGGCCTGTGAGTGAGGAGACACTTAAGTTCACCACAAAGAAAGCTGAGGAAAAGGGTAAACTGAAGAACGGGGCCTCAAAATACCTAACTGAAATGGAGCAAGTTCTTCCTTCCATTTAAGATTTGCAGATATGGACCCTTTATGAACTGAGGCAACGATCAGATTAGTCCTGGATCATAAAAGAAAATAAAAACCAAATAAAAATGAAGGAATGGAACTGCTGGTAACAGTTTTATCTCCATCAACTGATCAAATTCAGAGATGTGAGAGAGTGAACTTCATGTACTTCTTTCTCTGCAGTAGATAGAGAAAATGAGGCTTTCTACACGCAGCACAACCATTTTTCACACAACACAACAAAACAGAGGGAATTCCATGAATAGAAAGAATGTCACAATTCATGTATATGTGGTGCTATTAGGAAGCCTGCTTTCCTTTCTTAGGTTAAAATGGCACTTCAAGCTGTGAACTGTTACCAAGGCACAGAAATACAAATTGATAGCTTCCAAAAGCAGGGGAATCATATACACTGTCTATCCCTCAATAATAAGAAATCTTCTCATTGCAGACTCACTGATACTTGATTTTTACTTTTGTTAGAAACATGGGTATTGGTTTTTCTAAAGACTTATTAATGCAGGAGATGGCATATTTTTTCATACTATAAATCTCTATCTTTGCTTATGCTTTGTATAATGCTTTAGTCTTGACATATAAGTTCAAATACCTCATCTAAAAGTCTAACATTTAGTTGCTTCAAAAGGGGTTCATTATTTGCATCCCCTTTTCAGTACTGGAAGAAGAGCATTGGAGGGCAAGCTAGCAGAGAACTGCTTGGAAGTCCTAGCATTGCTTCATCCCCTCCTCCCAAGCTTCCCAACAATTCAGTATTGTTTTTTCTCTAGCAAAAGTCCAAATCACACTTTCAGCCTAGTATGATGGAGCTGGTTCCAGGATAGTTTGTTGCCTACAAAGTTTTCCTTTCACCTTATAGTGAATTAGCATTTCATGTCAGTTCAGAGATAATGCTATTCCCTTTCCCATCCTCTGAGTGTGTCACCTCTCTGCTGTATCTGAGACTGAGAAGTGCGAGTCTAACACTGTGCCATGCTAGGAATAAACCCTTTCTTG
This sequence comes from Gavia stellata, assembly GCF_030936135.1. NCBI lineage: Eukaryota > Metazoa > Chordata > Aves > Gaviiformes > Gaviidae > Gavia > Gavia stellata. The sequence continues at coordinate 11,156,650 of NC_082597.1, read as the reverse complement.
GCATTTCTTTGCCACAGTAGAAGCAGTGTCCAAAAAACTGGAAAAAGTTTTGAAATTCTGGCCGTGCCTATGCTAATAGAAAAATGTATTTCATTGTGGTAAAAATACTTAAACAGGTCACTACCCATAATCTGATGAGTTCTTCAACAAAGTAACAAAGAAAATCCCATAGCCACCTACTACCGGTTTCTGATCCGTACCTCAGAATCAGGTATGCGGACCATTTTCAGGCAGCTGTAGGAAGTAGAGATGTGGAGAGGTTCCTGAAAAGCACAGCTTAATTCTAGATATAAACCTCCTCAATAATTAGTGGATGTTTCAAGTTTTAACCCAGTTTTATATAGGTGAACGTTAATCAGAAAATTAACAGCACGATCTAAACTTCTCTAGTTGTCAGGTAGGTCACGTATAAAATATTGATTTAGTGTCTTTCCCAGTGCAAAATAAAATAGCATCTTCTCTGAGGACAGCAGAACACATCAGATATATCCATGAGGAACATCTTGTTTATTTGCATGAAAATGGGAAATACTATTTATTATAATTAAGTTTCAAAATAAGAATATGCTAAGAAATCTGTATCGTCTGTGAATTCTGTAGGGTGATGAATAATTACTCCCACAATTTTTCTTCCCCTCTTGAGATTTCTAATTCCTTTCTCTGAAACCAGCTCATTTTTCATTGCACTTTGCAGTGGGATTATGCTATTCATGTGCTTTTCTTCTCTGACTTGGTATGTGTTTCCCCATTTTTTAACTGCCAATGTTCAACTAAAGGAATAAAAAAAAAAATCTTATTTTAGTGCAACCCCAAAAGAAATGTCAAATGGTGCTACCATGGGACTTTAACAAGTATCTCAAAATAGACATAATTGTCAAGTCCTTATTGTTAATTTACTATGGAGGATGACATACTGTGAAACAGCTAGAAGACAAAGAGAAGCATGAAAGAAAGATCACTCTTGAAGTTCATGGAGTTCATTATCCTTTCTAGATATTGCCAATGCATATATATTGACCTAAACAAGTCGCTGGTGTAAGAAGGTGGCAATATTGGCAGCACAGAAATCTTAACTCCTCAGGTAATTCTAGCCTTTAGAATGCAGGAGAAGGTATGTCTGGTGCCCCTTACGATCTGAATTAATGTGCATTAAGGACATGCTGATTAACATCCTGAACTGTAGCATGACCAGCCAAATGTCATGCAATTGAGCTTTATCTGACTGTGGAATACTTAAGTATTCTTAAGTTAAACCTCATGAAAAACCTTAAAAGTAAACAAGATCACTGATAAAGATAAAAAACCATGTGTTTGAATCACTGCTGTTAAAGTATTAAATACAATTTTAACAAACATTTTGTCTTCTTTTTGGATGTTGAAGCCAGTCACATAAAGAAGAAAGGAAGGAAATACTACAAGCTCTATGTCCTAACATAACCCAAAAGACGATTACGTGAGTCCAAAAGGTTTGACAAAGACTCTTGGTACAGGAGGTCTGAGTTATATTGTACAAATCACTTGCTAACGAGCACCTGAGGTAGGAGAACACAGCAAAAAGGAAAACCCTATCAATATGTTTCAGTAAGAATTAAGAACACATAGAAAAAACTCAGACTTTGGTCCATCAGTATAAGAAATACCAATGCTCATCCTTTTGAATGCCTTCATCTCATGTTGCTCATAGTATGTAGGTCCCAAAGGCAGATATTAATGGCCAAGTAAATAATTAAAATTAACATTCCCTCATGGTCTTCAGAGATACCTGGACCACGGTAACACTGACTGACATGGAAGTCAAGCCAAACGAATGTGTACCCAGTATCTCTAGGTAGTATCTACACAAGAATCCACAGCTGTGAAATCTCATTAGAGCACACCCTCTTTGAAGCCTGTATCTGATTCATGCCTAACTATCCTTTGACGGAATGATCATTAAACTGAGTCGCACTAATTTCTGAGGAAATAATTTTATCTTGAAATAAATTATTTTAGTAATGTTACTGTTCAACATTAGAACTATTGTAATTAAAAAAATTGCATTTGGGTGAGCTGCTCATTATTTTTGTAATAGTTGGATAAAAAAAGAGTATTTGAAATGGACTGTCATGTTTTTCCAGCTGCTGTCTGTAAAGAAATAGCATCATAATATTATCCCAACTAGTATAAGAGCATGAGTGACAAGTTCTTCATGCCTTTAGCCATCAAGAAGAAGAGATTCAATTTGACCCGAAGAACTTCTTCACCCTGCTGTCAGCTGGTGAGTTACTTCTTTTTTTTTTTTCTCTTTCTATCCCTTCTAAAGTTGCTTTTGCTAGTTTGATGAACCTTCATTGTGTTATGGAGGTGAGATGAAGGTCTCACGATTTCAAAAAAGTGATTTCTCATCCCTGCCAGTCTGAAATCCACCTGGGAAATACACGAAAGAGTAACCCTAGCATTTAATGTGACAGCCTTGATAAGCTGTAGCTTGATAACTTAAAGTTGTAGCTTGATAACTTATTTTTATTTTGAAAACTGAAAAAATAAAAGAGAGAACAAAATAATGCATGAAATCTCCAACAATGCCATTGGAATCTTAGGTTAAATATGCTAGATAAAAAAACCCCATGTTTCAGTTTTCAAAAGGTCTAATACATTGCTTTCTATTTATTGTAAGACACAAGCTAATACTAAAAGATACTATTAATAATTAATTAAAAAAACAGTTTCTGTTATTTCTTCTTTACAACATAAAAAAATGCATAAATAGCATTTAGTTTTGTATCCATTCTGTATGGACAAGTGCCATCCCATTTCTTTATAATCTGATCCCCAGCAGGAAAATTCTTCTGGGACAAGGCCAAAGCACAGACACAAGATAAAGACCTCTAGTTTTGATCTAGGGCTCCCCTATCTCAAATAGCTCTCTGCACTGGTTCCTGTAACAATTTCCAGCTATTTTCTGCCAGTTCCAGACTTGTGCTTGGTTTCCCAGCACTCACACTCCTCCCTGCTAATTCACCTAAGCAAGAGTAAAAATGAGAAAAATCATGGGTTGACATAAGGACAGTTTAATAGGTAAAGCAAAGGCCATGCACGCAAGCAAAGCAAAACAAGGAATTCATTCACTACTTCCCATCGGCAGGCAGGTGTTCAGCCATCCCCAGTAAAGCAGGGCTCCATCACGCCTAACGGTTACTTGGGAAGACAAACATCACAAATCTGAATGTCCTCCACTTCCTTCTTCTTCCCCCAGCTTTATAAGCTGAGCATGACATCATATGGTGTGGGATATCCCTTTGGGCAGTTGGGGTCAGCTCTCCCGGCTGTGTCCCCTCCCAACTTCTTGTGCACCCCCAGCCTACTCGCTGGTGGGGTGGGGTGAGGAGCAGAAAAGGCCTTGACTCTGTGTAAGCACTGCTCAGCAGTAACTAAAACATCCCTGTGCTATCAACACTGTTTCCAGCACAAATCCAAAACACAGCCCCATACTAGCTACTATGAAGAAAATCAACTCTATTCCAGCCAAAACCAGCACACATGGGTTTGGGCAAATTATGAAGTCTGGTTTCTGGAGGAAAAACTAGAGAAAAAAGACTGTGATAGGAGAAATGAGAAAAGTAGAATTTTTTCCAGATTGCCTTCTGACCTACATTCATCCTTTAAGAAAATTTGTTTAATTAAACAGCACAAATTTCAATTTAGAAGCTCTTTGGAACTAGATATTAATGATGCAGACTTCCCTTCACTGCTTTTTTATCCTGTGTGTTATCCCTCAATGCAAACTCCAGGTAGGTGGTAAAATCTCTGGGGTAAGGGCTGCTCCTCCTGGTCTGTGTTTTTTTGTAATCCAGATTATTTCAGTTGGAATTTGGCACAGGCATAAGTTTAGGATTGCAGCTAAGAGGTTAAGAATTCCTTCAAGAGAGTGGAAATTTTGGCTACCTCTGGATCATGTTCAGAGGGTTAGGATTAGGGAGTAGTCTGATGGACAGTCCATCCTCTAACCCTACTCCACATGTCATTGTTGACACCTGTGGGCTATTTGTGAGTTACCATCCACACATCATAAGGGCAACTTAAGGTGTTTGTCTCTGCAGGTCCTTTCACTTTTCTGGCAGGAGACATTAAGGGTCTTGTAGAAAAATAAAAAGGATGTTACTTCTACCCATAAATTTTGGATACTGGAAGCTACAGAGCTTTTTTGAAATATATCACCTTTGAATCAGTCTAGCAGAATGAGTTTCACTGATTCACAGAAATATGTCGGTATCCAAAACGAACAGACAGGAAAATGCCACCCTCTCTCTATAAGTGCAAGATGCCTATTAGAGCCCACATTGAAAATAAAACATCTTCAGCATGTGCTAACAGGTGGTGTGGACCTGTTTTTTTTTTTCCCCAGCCAGATGCTTTAAAATTTGTCTCAAGTTGCCATCAGATTGTATCGGCATAGCGTGGCTGGTCGTCAATGCTAGATAGGTCTGCATTCGGTGTGCTGACCAGACCAGTCCCTTGTGCTCACACTGGATTGAGAAATGTAATGTTAAATGAAACACTTCACAAGTGACAGATCCTGTTACACAACCATTTAATGAGTTCCCAATTTAATCTAAATTTAAAAAGTTTTGTTTATCCTAGGCATGCTCAGAGCCTTAACAAAACACTTAATATAATTCCTGAAGTAAACTTACATTATCTCATTTGTGTTGCTGCTCTCATACTTTTGAATCCTTAATTGAGCCCATTAGACTTCAAAACCCCTTTTTTCACTTTCCTCTCTTTCTCTCTCCTTACATTTTTAATGCTTCATCACCATTTTTTAATCACAAGGTGGGAACACAAAGTCAGGACATGTACATTTCTTAACAGTAGTGTTGATGCTGCCCCAAATGCTCCCAAACTCTCCTATTTCTTCAGCTTGACATGTTTAAAAAACCAATTACTAGTTTCAGATTTATACTACTAGACCTCATCCTCACTTAGTCCTCTTCACAATTTTCCCTAGTATGACACTGCGAATATGTTTAAGATTCAGGCAAGGTTCTTAAGATTCTTAAATTTAAATAGCTATTTAGCTTGCAACTCAGCCCGATCCTTGTCTATAAAATACCGTACAGCTAGATAGGCTTTAGTGCTAGCTGGAAGTGCTATCTTGCTGCTAAACTAGCAACTGCTGAATGCTAACAGTCACAGAAATCACGGTATTAATTGCTGCTTCATTTTGTTTGCAGACTTGCATTATGCAGGTTGATATGGCAGATTTTTCTCTCAGTTCCATCAACTGAGTTTCTTAGGCAGAACAGCATTTCTTAGGTGGAAATGCTCCGGACGTATAAGAGATTACACCTTGTCCTTATACGTAGAAGAGACCTCAAAAGATTTTTTTAATTTTATTTTATTTTAAAAAAACCAAAAATCTGCCAAAGCTTCATCTATGAGTTTAACTGAGCCACCTCGGATCTGTATGCTTCATTGAACTACATGATTTCATATCTAACCACTAAATTATGATTCAGTTTACCTGAAATTTTAGTAGGAAACTTATAGTAAGCATGACACCACTTCTAATGTATTTGTAAAAAATAAATACTACAAATCTTTAGGAATATATACACTATGATGCTAGTTGGGACAGAATTCTTCCTATTTTGTTTGTTTTCTGTGTTTACAGTCATTATTGCATGGAAACACTGAAAAAATATTTTAACTTGAAAGGGCTAAGTTTAGCTTGAAGAGCAATTTTTCCACTGAAGATGGAAGGTGGTTTCCTTTTATTATTATCTTAAACTGCTGAAAATGGTTCAGGAAAATTCTGATTGAGCCAAGGATTTAAGGCTATTTCCCAGTGACACTGAGATGCGCAGAGAACAGCACACTGCCAACCTCCCTCCAACATCACCGTCAACTGTAATTCAGCACTACAAGTCTGGATTTGTCCCGTGTAGTATAACTCCCTAATTGAGATGTCTAAATCAAACAGTTTTCCTCAGTGGTAAATAGACAAACCTGGGCATATTGACTACAGGTGTAATGTGGGATTTCTATGTCAAGTAACTTTGGCCTATGTAAACTCTTAATGTTAACTGGGATTGTGTTTTTTTGCTGTTATTGCCATCAATAGGAATAAAGAATACCTAGCTGTTCTCAGTAGAATTGGCAGTGGTACGTTTAATAGGGGAATCATCTCTGGGCCCAGTGTTAAATCTTATGGAACAAAGTTACATCAGCAACGGTCTTACATCCGTTCATAGCTGATCTACCGTCGATTTCAATAACTTGGTTCATTATAGCATATTTGTTTAACACCCTCATTTGCCAGTAATTGCACTATTTAATATTTCATGTAATTGTCTAAGAGTAATAGAACAGAAGGCCACATGAGGCACAGTTTTACTTCTCCCCTTTTTTTCTTTTCTGCCTTGCCTTTCCTTGTGATTCCTTGTTCCATGTCAAACGACTAATTTATGAGCAGACTCTGAGTCATGTCTGGCCTGTTGATTTATTATTGAGCAGTGTTGAAATAAGACTGTCTGTTTTACATTTTCATCTTTGTGAATAACAAGTAACTGCTGATTTTATATTATAATTTCTGATTTTCTGCAAATCTATGGGTCACAATTATTTCAAAGTTCCTGCCATAATTTGCATACCTCTACATCACGTCACCTCTTCTTCTCAAATATAATAAACTACAATCTTAAATAATTTTTTTAATAACAACAGCTATGAGATCAGAGGTAAAAGTAAAGAGTAAAATAGTTATAATCATTAAAGATCCAATTATGAAAAATCAGGTTTTAGTAACAGTCTCTTGGTTAAGGTATAGCTTAAGAAATTTGAATCTATCTGTGTAAACATGTAATGTAAATATAGAGTTGAATAAAGGAATCTTTGCTTCGTATTTCACACTTCTTTGGATTTTTTTCTGTTAAATTGTGTCGTTACATTTCAAGGTTTAGATGAAGTGTGCTATTCTTATTGCTATGTAATCTCATGTTACCCTTTATGCTTTTTATACGTGCAGACGTGTATGCACACAGGCAACTTTAATCTAAGCTAATGTTCTATGTTCTATGAACATTGAAACACAGCAACAGGCAGTTGAAAGCAATTCATGTAAAGCAGTCATGAATGACAGGCCTTTTCCTAGCCTCAGAAACAAACAGATGCTACAATTTCTGTGTTCGGATCAGTAAAACACCTTCAGACAGAAAAATGTCATGTAAGAAAGGGCTGTGATGTATAAGTGTCCTTTGCTTTGGCTGTGGTTCCAATGTGGGTGTGGATCCATTCTCAGGAAGCATTAAATATTTGAGAAGATGTAACATACTCTTCTTTCTCACCTTCATTGAGCAAAGCGCTTAGTACTTTCTCAACATTAGACATCTAACTGAAGTTAAAATGTCTACACAGTGAGTTTAAACTTGTATTTGAGAGTGAATAAGTTATCTAAATTCTCTGGTTTTTTCTTTTCCACGTTTGTGAGGGCATGATGTATTCACACGGAAGAGGCAGGCTTAGGACACCATCTCTGGACTGCCCAATGTACTATTTTGACTAACATGGCCAGTTTCTCTAGAGGACATAATAAAGATCTGGGATTCACAAGAAGGCACCAAACAAGCTTAGCTTTCCTGTCTTTCTTTAGGCTCTCTTTCAGTTTGTTCCATGTTTTTGTGTTAATTATACATCAAAAATATGGTTAATCACAACAAAATTAATCCTCTAGTTTAGCATATTTGATTTTAATAATCACTAGTGATATTTTAAATTCCACTGCCATAAACTTAGATTGCATATAAAGGTAGACAAAAATTAAAACTGGTTTCCCAGGGAAGTGTGAGATCTCCATCCTTGGAGACATTCAAAACTCAACTGGACAAAGACCCTGAGCAACCTCATCTACCTTTGAAGTAAACTATGCTTTCAGCAAGCGCTTGGACCAGATGATCTTCAGATGTTTCTCCCAACCTAAATTACTCTAGGACTTTACTAGTCTCTTTCAGTGTTCACTCTATGTCCTGCTCTCTATCCTCTCTGTTTCTTCCTCCCCAATAAGAAAGAAATGCCTTACTGTTTGTATAACATGTATAGTTGCCTCTTCTGATAGTCCGTGGAATTGGGATGCTACTGACCTCACCACTTTCTTGGCTCTTTAACTGGTTCCACAAAATTTGCCAGGGAGGAAAAGATATTCCAGAGGAGGAAGAAACATTCTTTCATCTAAACTTGCAGCTTTCATGTTTACTGCATATTAATGTCACGTAGTCTGATATGCCATCTGCCTCCCACACCAGCTGAGATCATGGTCTCCTTTATGATTTTCTTTTTTTTTTTTTTTTCCCAGCCCCTCAGGAAACAAGCAAACAAAAATTTGAAATTTCCCCTCTCTTTTATATTCCTTTGTCTCCTCATTTTATAGAGTTTTCAGGGGCTTCTTCATGATAATGTTACTTTCACAACATTACTCATGTTACCACAGTGCCTTTGAAGTAGAGTTAGCAGATAATAATTTTCTTTTGTGTTGTTTTGTTAGGAATAAGGCCAAATTCAGATTACTAGACTGATTATAGTTTAATATTCTGCTAAACATGAGTATGAATATTTGCAGTTTACTGTTAAAGCTAGAGAGTAAATAATAATTTTTCATACTAAACTACATATTTTACTACTATTTTAGCAGTGAATTACTAAAGAAACAGATGCATATGATTTATGATATCCTGTTAACGCATATTCTTTTCCCAGTGGGTCGTAAAGATTTGCATATAGGAAGAAGAAAGAGACTAACCTCCAGATCATTTATTTTTTAGCAAACAGAAAGGTCTTTTTGTTACTATCCCTCAAGCTGTATGGATTACTGTGTTGTTGAATGAGCAATTAGAGTATCCTCAGTCTTCATTCTACTGACTACTGGTTTTAAATTTAAATTAAATTTGAATGAAAAATTCAGTGCAACTGCTATTTTCAATAAAGCTGCTTTTGTTTAACACTGTTCAACAGTAATATTAAAGCAATACTGAACTTTTATCAGTCACTTTCATTATGTAGACAAAAGAATATATGTGAATGATGCTTTACCTTGACCCCACACCAGAGATTACAAATAAATGCAGAAAACAGTGTCACCACATAGGGTTGCCAAACTCAAATATACACAAGATGTAGGGAAGAATTAGAGTACGTAATTGTGTGAAAAAGGGTGATTCTGTTTTCCTGAGAAAAAAAGTAAGAACAAGGTCAAGGGAAGAACGGACAAACAGATTTACTCTGTCAAGGTGGTGAGTCTCTAAAATGATTAAGATAGGAGAAAAAAGAATTTGAAGATTCTCATTTATAGAATTTATATGTATATTATCAAATAATAATAACTGTGAGAAAGGAAATAGGAGAAATGAGACTATGGAGAATTGGGAGGATGGAGACAGGACAGTTGTGCTTGTCAGCTTCAGAGGGAAATGGAGAACATATTTTGAGCCACTACAAGCCTCTGTGGGATTCAGCCTTTTGAAATGACTGAAAGGAATTCACTTATATAATACTGCATCCAAGAGGTAAAAAGGAGATATTAAACATGTATATAGTAGATGAAAGGATTGAACAGAAAATGCAGGAATAATGGAAACACATAGGGTGATATCTCATATGACAGAATTTTTTACACATTAGAAATTATCTAAAATCTTATGCACAAGACACGTCTATTTCTAATCTATGGAGACGTGAGTGTAAAGGCTCCCAATGGTTTTATTAGGCTATAGCTATGGCTCTTTCCTGCAGGCTCTATGCCTGCCTTTCAGAATTATACCCATTAACACTGAATTCAGTAGCATTATTTTGGATTTATACTACAGTAAGAGAGGAAATGTTTTGGATGAATTTAATAAGGATAAACATGCTGTGGTTCTATCAAGTCAATAAAATATTTTGTATGAAAGTTTCTTCATAAGGATATGATTGCTGCTTTGGTTCTTATTTATGTGTTTTTCAGGTTGTTACCTTGTATTTTTTAATGTTGTAAAGTCTTCAGATTTACTGGCAGAAGAAAAAAAACAACCAAAAGAATAATTGTTGCTTAGTCCGCTCATAGATGTATTACTTGATTTGGTGCAATTGTACACAGTTTATAAATAAAATAAACAATAAAAAGAACCAGTAAAAACAGCTGGTCATGGTTATTTCAAGCAACTCTTCTGATCAGGGTCAGCAGGACAGTTGGAGACAGGTGGTTCAAAATGCACCTGCCACTTGAGCTTTTTATAGATCATTAATACATCTGGATACTGCACTGGCAACTTTATCAATATAAATTGTCTCTGCAAACATGTACTTTTTAAACTAATTAGGTTTTTATGAAAGAAGCAGTCATTTTCTACAGGAAGTCAGTAACCATAAATCACTGGAGCTGCATATTATACATCAGTTCTTCCCACTTGCTCAGTCACCATATGGCACCACACACTGTGCTGAAAGATAATCACTTTATTGTTGGCTGGCTTTTTAATCAGATACATCTCATACTGTTTTGTTAAACATTGCCTTGTAAATAAACCATTCTTAGAATAGATTTTTGCCTTGGAAGCAAACATAAATAAGACCTCGTGAAACACAGGAAGGTCTGGTCAAACCTGAAACCCAGAATTTAATAAAATGATCAAGCATGAAAGAATCTAAATTATTATTTTGAGTACTACAAAGATGCACCACGAGGAACTGGGTTGGGAGCTGGGGAATCCATTGTGCAAGGTGTCTGTTTTCTAGCAGTAGTTTGCTGGCTGCATTAGGCTTGACAGCTGTTGTGCTTGGTGGCGATCAGACTGTAATCTGCATTACATCTAGCAGCTAATGGGCCTCTGCGGTCCACCCACACTGGAACGGTGCACAAGCAGTGATTTTATGCAATGATCTGTCCTGCAGTTCTCTTCTGCTTTGTCCCCACAAACAGAAACTCCTGTGGAACATTGTCCCTGGGTGTTCCTCACGTAGAGGTCATTGCTTTTGATTTTACACTGTGCCCACCCCAACAGAAGGTCTCTGGCTACTCTGGCTCAGGTGCTCTGCAAGGGGAAAGGAACAGAAAATTTGACTAGATCTGCATTCATAGGGATGAAAAAGGGAAAAAGGAAAGATAAATATGCACAGTAAGGGGAAAAAACCCACCCTACTTGAAACAAGGTTTCTTAGCTTATGACAATGTTTCCTAGGAGAAGTAGCTGAAGATTCATTCCTTTAGGATAAGATGGAAACAAGCACGAATATACAATAGGAACAGCCTGAGCTGAAAAAGAGAGAAATGAGAGGTTCCTTGTATTTCTGATTTATATGAAATTACATACAATTAACAGAATGTTATGGTTATATAGTCAAATGCTGACATTAACATTAGCTGTGCAACCTTCTCTATATCCTTTTGCATATGAATTGTGAACCCCTTTGGGACTGTTGTAATCCCCAGACAACCTCCTTTCTCTCATTTCTTGCACTCAGCATCAGATTATTCCTTGGGGGTGGGAGCAGTGGTGGGGAGGAACAGTTCCTGACTGCCTGAGGAATTTCTGACTCTCCTGGGATGGAACATGTTCAATGCGGGTATGGCGTTATGCAAAAATGCACAGGAAAAGATCTTCAGATACTCACATTTAGGGAAAATCTCACAGGATGCTAAAACATTTCGGAGGCAAGGAGAAATTCTCTGTCAAGTGTTTTGTTTCTTTCTCAGATGGTGGAGGTACTTGAACTCTCAAAGTTTTGCATGCTTCTTGGTCCGAACAAAACCAACAACTTTCCTCATCTGCAGAAAGGTTGGGCTCTTTTTGAAGAAATACTCGCTCCAAAATTATCTCTGGTAGACTCAAAGAATGAAAAATTTTGGAATGAATACTTAATGGTTAGTTAAATTGTAAACAACTAAAACCAGTGTCTGTATTTTTCTTATAACCACTCCTCTATATCTACATCTATATCACATTATGATTAAATAGTGGTTTCGGAGAAACAATCATAGACATACTGCTGGGAAATCTCAGGATATCAAAAAGATGACACTGATATCATCCACCTGACAGGATCACAGACAGAGGACAAAAGGCTCAGGAGCCTGCTTTATCTTGCCTCTCTTCTAAGGCAATATCAACAAGATATCTTAGTAGATGCTTGTCTTAACCTTGCCTTAAAATACCAAATACTGATCCGATGTAGATTCCATTAACATTCCAGGTAGAGCTTACAGTCTTGAAAAGCTCCCATTGACTTTCCTTCAGGTCTGTAGCTCATAGTGACATGATAAATTGGACATGAATTCGTTCTATGAGTGCTAGGTGTATTAACAAAGACATGGGGCTCCTTATTTTTCTAGCTTACAGGTAGTGCTCAATTTTAAGGCATTTATTAATTAGTGGCTATAACGAAGTTCACTTGCACTGATTCCACTTTTGTTTGCATGCTTTGTTAGTACTTTACATTTCATAGAATCATAGACTCATAGACTCATTTAGATTGGAAAAGACCTTTAAGATCCAACCGTAAACCTAACCCTGCTAAGTTCACCACTAAACCATGTCCCGAAGTGGCTCATCCACATGACTTTTGAAAACCCCCAGGGATGGTGACTCAACTACCTCCCTGGGCAGCCTGTTCCAATGCCTGACAACCCTTTCAGTGAACAAGTATTTCCTAATATCCAGCCTAAACCTCCCTTGACACAACTTGAGGCCATTTCCTCTTGTCCTGTAACTAGTCACTTGGGAGAAAAGACCAACACCCACCTCTCTGCAACCCCCTTTCAGGTAGTTGTAGAGAGCGATGAGGTCTCCCCTCAGCCTCCTCTTCTCCAGGCTAAACAACCCCAGCTCCCTCAGCCGCTCCTCATCAGACTTGTGCTCCAGACCCCTCACCAGCTTCGTCACCCTTCTCTGGACACGCTCCAGCACCTTAATGTCCTTCTTGTAGTGAGGGGCCCAAAACTGAACACAGGATTCGAGGTGCGGCCTCACCAGTGCCGAGTACGGGGGCACGATCACCTCCCTACTCCTGCTGGCCACACTGTTTCTGATACAGGCCAGGATGCTGTTGGCCTTCTTGGCCACCTGGGCACACTGCTGGCTCATATTCAGCCGACTGTTAACAAGCACCCCAAGTCCTTTTCTGCAGGGGAGCTTACCAGCCACTCATCCCTAAGCCTGTAGCATTGCATGGGGTTGTTGTGACCCAAGTGCAGGACCCGGCACTTGGCCTTGTTGAACTGCATGCAATTGGCCTCTGCCCATTGATCCAGCCTGTCCAGATCCCTCTGTAGAGCCTTCCTACCATCAAGCAGATCAACATATCCGCCCAATTTGGTGTCACCTGCAAGCTTACTGAGTGTGCACTCAATCCCCTCATCCAAATTGACAAATATATTAAACAAGACCGTCCCCAAAACTGAGCCCTGGGGAACACCACGTGTGACCGGCCGCCAACTGAATTTCACTCCATTCACTACAACTCTTTGGGCCCGGCCATCCAGCCAGTTTTTCACCCAGATAAGAGTGTGCACATCCAAGCCATGAGCATTCAGTTTCTCCAGAGGAATGCTGTGAGAAACGGTGTCAAAGGCTGGTATCAATTTCATGTGATTGTACTGACGTTCACCAACAATTTGTAAAAGGAGCAAATGTGACACCCAGATATAGTAATCAAGCCAGCAAGACAACTGTTAGATAATGCCTTTTCTTCTTTGGGTGTTTGCTCTTAAGCTACACGTATAATTGTGGACCATAATCAAGCAGACTTTTTCACTTCAGCATTCTCAAACAAAAGATTTACTGAAGGTTTGCTGCAGTGTTTATATGTAAATATCAGTTCCAATTCTCTAAACATGTATGTTTTGGCTTTTGGAAGAAAAGTGTCTTCTTCCAGATCCTCTATTTGTTTATTTCATTATTGAACAAATTTGTTTTACTCTACAATTTGTTGAAATATTTTTTGATGGCTAGTCTATATAAGGAAAAGAATAGCAGGGCAAAGTAGAAGTTTACACATTAATATTGACGTTATTCATAGTTTCAGCTCCTGTGTAAAGTGTTTTGGAATCCTTTGTTTTTGTAACAGTCATGATTTCAAAGAGAAAAGGGTTTATTATATCAGCAGGAATAGCTCTAGTTTTTTAAGAAAGAGCAAAATGAAGATTTTCCTCTTTCATGTCAACAAACTTCTTAAGCATTTGTTTGGCTTTTTTCTGTGGTCTTTCCAGTTCTTTCAGGATTCAGGTGATCAGGGAAGAGGAATTCCTATTCTTGTATTCTTTCATACTAAAATAAGTAAATAAGTTTCCAGTTGGTTTGTTCCTAGTTCCCAGCCTGCAGCAAACCAGCTACATAATCTACTGAATAAATCCTGATGTGAAAGAGAGGATAGTGCACACATGGGTGCATATCATATAGACAATACAAATGCAAATATTAGAGCTGACTTTTGTATGCTCATACACAGAAGCTAGGGTAGCCCACAGTGCACTGGTGGCTGTAACACTCAGGGAACGGATGAAACATGCATTTTTGGCTTGGTCAGCAGAGAGGGAATGGGTAGGGTGCCTTAGAGTTTAAGGGGCCTGCGGAACATGTGGAGTTAAGGAGGAACATAGGAAAAGAGAGGAAAGATAAATACTCCTCATCATGTGTGTTATCTCTCATAAATTCTGAGGTTCTGGTACTACTCATGGCTTTAACCAAAACTGCTTGTGATTATGGCAACATTTTCTGTGACATCTAGATATGTCTGGTCTTTATAAAATGTTTTGCCAAACAGGAGTTTCTGTGTACAAATTTGATTAGTCATTTATTTAAGGAAATGCTATGTCATTTGCCAGGAGATAGGAATAGAGTGCTTGGCTCTGGGAAAGTTCTTTTGCCATCACTTATATTTGAAGGGACTCCTTGGGAGATTGAACCTAACCCTTTCAGTTGCCAATAGCACCTAACAGAGGGGCTCCTGGATATGCTCTGACACGTATAAAATGCTGAAATCAGCCCTATAGCTGATGAAGGTTTATGGCTAGGTCTTAAGTTCTCTCCATTCCATATGCTGTGTATGTTTGGGGTAAAAAGTAGTGGGAGAACAGCTGATGAGAGTGATGTTTGGTTTTAGGTATCCACTGATGCATTACAAGCTTTAATTAAAATGATCAGAGCAATGTGTCTTCCTCGTGCCAATTTTTGCTTCACAGGGTACCTAGTAAACAAAGGCAGTATAAACTGCTTCTTATTCTTTGAGTTTAACTGTGCATCTCAAAAGTGTATTTGTCTTTGCAATAATGCTGCCATGTTTCCAGTTGATCCTATGAAGTATTACCTAAAATAAGATATTTGGAAATTCTGTCTTCCTTCTGTAGACCCTAACATGAGCCTAACATACCTCAGACTGGGAAACCATTTGGGGTTTTTTTATTTTCGTTGAAAGCTGGGGCTGAAAACTATTCTGGGTCTATAACAAGCTGATATTTCTGTCTCCTCCTTGAATTCATTTCAGCAATCCCTTGACTCTTTGACATTACCAATACTCACTGGCTGGGGATTGAGTGTTGGCAGTTAAGTACAGACACTAAGCACAAACATGCCCCTTTGTCACAGCAAAGATCTCAGGAAGGCTGAGAGGAGAAGTGGAGAGAGGGCGGTGGGATCACATGAGAAATGTGCCAGGGTGAGTGGGGCTTCCTGGTATCTTAATCTGCCTATGGGCTTTGAAGTTTTGATGGGCACCAGATTATAGGGTTGTTTTGGTAAGGGGCAGACTTCCCTGGGAAAAACAGATCACATTTCACAAAGTAAGTGTGAAGCACAAGTAGAGTTATACTATTGGTCCTCATTGTCTAGGATAGATTTACATAGTCTTAGTCATATAGAGGTGAGTAATTATGTGAGTAATGCCGTTGACTTCTGCAAGTTCAGTCAGTGTATGAGTAGGAGAAGTACACTGTTGTCTGAATGTGATATGAGCAGCTGCTTACAGTTCTCCCTACCTTTCCTTCTCTGCTTCAGCACACAGAATCTTAAAAACTGGTTTGCTGGAGTAATTTCTCCTTCTCTTGTTTATGAGATTTTAAAGTTGAAGTCTGCATTTTCCATTAGAGATTTAGCTGAAGTACAACTGCAGGCAACCAGATACATTTTATCCCTCAGCATTTATAGCTAAATGTAATTCAGCTCCTGACACCAATGTATTGGGACCATTCTTTTTACTACTGCTTTCACAGGAATTGGAAAGATTTCAGAGAACACTTGTGCCTACATAGAGTAAGAGATTAACCAAGCTGCTGACCATCTTGTCTGGGGATATTTTCCAGTAGTGTTAGTCACATGAAATTTTTTATGTTTTGTTTTAGAAACAGATCTCAGAGAGAATTTCCACTGAGTTACCATCTCCTCAATAATGCTCTCATCACAGAAGAATAAAGTGTCTAGCTTAGAGAATCTTCAAGAAAAGTGATTCTTACCGTTCTTCATTATCTTGTTTCATTGCCTTATCTAAGCATATCCAAAATACTGTATTTGCTACCCTTCCCTTTAGGAGCGTAGTTCATCTTGGAACCGTGGATGATGTTTTCAGCTTACCAGGAGAGATCGTCCTACTAAGTAGTTCAGGAGTATTTATTGCAACAGGATCATTGGCTTGTTGGTCAACATCATAGAACGTCTTGGTTGTAACTGTTTTCCTTTCAACCCAGCTGTTCAGCTAAACCTAGCTTAAAAGAACTTCAGATTGCCTAGTGAGAGTTTTTTTCCCAAGCAACACATCTGAGATCACATGTAGGTGGCTGCAGATTCCCTCCTGTGTTTCATTTCTGGATGCTTAGTGTAGTGCTTTCCTGCCTTAGCTTGATGCTATTTGGTTTGAGAATATGTTGTAGGAAAGACTCTTCAAATTTCATTCCTTAGTCTGGCTTCTGGCTTTTGATTAGACCCTTAGTGTATTGTAACACCAAACTACTCTCCTTTTTGACCTGGCCTTACCCCTTGTGAATCCTGCTCCTGGCCCATCCTTGTATCAGTGGCCATAGCTACCTGTCTACTGGTTGATATCCCTTTACTAGATGCTCACAGACAGCAGCCTATTTTGACAGCTACATGTCTTTTCTATAATAAAATATATGCTTTTCTTATCCCTGAGTGCTCTTCTTCCTAGATATGAAGACATGTCCCTCTTTTTTTTGAAGTGCTGGCTGTTTCTTCTTCTTCTGCAGTTAAATTCTCCTACAGAGGGAGCTGCAGTTTTCTGTGCCGAGTTAAGCTTAAATCTTTAAACAGATTTATCTTCAACAGAAAATATGAGCTAAAATAGAGGGACTGATTTGCTCAAGGGCACCTGTGACTGATGAGCACAACTGATGTAGAAATTAAATCTCAGTTCTCCAGTGCCACCTTCTTGTACAGAAATGTACGTTCAGACAACTTGAATGGAATCCATTTCTCCCATCTTAAGCATCTAAGAATTATATGTTTAAAGCTCAGCTTGTTGCTTGAAATGTTTTTAACAATAACTGAGGATAGAATAGCCTCTGGAGTGGATGACTTGTCTCACCCAAAGAAAGCTTTTTAGGACAAGTCAATGACCTGTCATTGACAATGAACATATTGTCTGTGTAAGGAGCCATTGGTAAATAGAGTAACTAGAGATGACTAACCTCTTGATCCCTGATGTTGATCAGAAGAGTGCAAAGCAGATGTCAGACATAAATATTATTATTGTGAGTAGGAATTACTATATTAAAGAAAAGTGGGACAGTATTAGTTGCTTGGTTCTTGGTTTTAAACTGTGAGACGGGCCACTATGTGTGATTGTCTCACAGTAAAGAAAGACGCATGCAATCTGTATGCAATCTGTGTCCCTGAAGTAAAGAGGACTACATAGAATTGAGACAAGATTGGGAAAACCAGGACTGGAGAGTAATTGCATTAAGAATCAAAAATGTAACCTGGTCTTTATGTGACGAACAAAGGGATGTAAAGAGAGCATAGCAGTTAAACAGAGGGAATTTTATCTCTCAGAAGATAGAGCACGCTTAGCAGCTCAGTGACTGTAACACGTGACTCCTTTTTACCTTCATGATAAATGTACAAATCATTTTACCTTGACTTTTTTTACATCATTTAGTACATCGAGGTGTGACATATCACCATGCAAAATGGGAAGCATCCTAAAGTCGCCACTTAGAAAAATTAATAAAAGATACTATGATATTAATATTTATAACTGATAGCACAAAGAAGACTGGTAGCGGCTAGTTAATGCTCAGTGGCATGAAAAGGTCTGTATGTTATCCCTGTTGGACAGCAGTCAATGAAGTTGGATTCTAAGCTGACTAATGTAACGTCTCTCAGATGTCACATTGTTTACTACTGTCATGCTGGCTTATTACCTGCATGTGATATACACCCTTGGTGTATCGGTTTTCAGAAGGTCTGATCTTTTCCTAGATGATAGCTGTCCTGATAGGTAGCTGTGGTGTTTTGAGACAGATGTGTTGGAACCAGTCAAGCCGTGCTAATACAAACTGTTGAGCACGCTTGCTCAGTTAATGGTTTGCTACTTGTTTTAAAGAATTATTGTTGTCCTTTAAGCACTTTTTGAAGAACTGTGATAGAGTTTATGAAAATCTGTATTTCATTTTAATTTAAAATCATTCTGTAAATACAAATATTCAATGAAGACAAGCACTCTTTTTAAAAATTATATTAAACATGGAAATATTTTATTGTTCCTTGCAAATTTAAGGTAATAGAGGAATACAGAATTTGCATTATAAAGGTAGCACAATTAACCTAGATAATGATGTTTTACACTAAAGTAACTAAATTTACTCAGTTGTGAAATTGAGGTGACAAAATTCTTGAAAATACTGTGATTGGTAAACTGCTTTTGTTGACTCTGTAACTGTCATTTAAAGAGATAAAGTCATCAGAATAGATACAAAAGACAATATAAATTACAACCAGTAAGCTCCTTTCATTCTAATAATGCCTGCTTGGCTGGGGTGTAAGGAAGTAAAAATGGAGCCACTATACATAAAGAAAAGAAACTATAAGAGTGTGTAAGTTAACTAACACCTTCTTTCCTATTATTAAATCTGTCCTTTGTCTTTTTTTTTTTTTTCCTGCACCTTGGCATATAAGCTACTCTCACTCAACCTCCCACATTCGTCATACGGCAGATCTGTGTAGGCTTAAGGGAATAATTTAAAATATGCTTCTAAAGATTCTTGAAAGTATTTTTATGGCCATTATGGAATAAAACAGTAAGGATTCAATTTGCCACAGACATGGGGATCTGAATACACCTCTTTATATTTTATACTTCATTTCATTAAACTCTCATTTCAAATATGGGTAATTTATTAGGACATCTTTTTGAGTAGGAAAGAATGAGCTGACATGTATTTTATGTTCAATATATGTTTCCTGTATGCTGATCTGCTCATCAAAGTATGAAGTGTGGAGCATCTTGCTGAAGTGCCAGAAAGTTCTGCCTCTGGAAGGTCTGTTTCCCCCTGATATGATTACTCTTCTGAAGAAGAAGTGATGTGTTTCAGTGGATAGTTAATGGAGTGGAAATCAAGAATCTGGAGTTCTTTCATAACTCTTCCACTAGCCAACTCTGTCATCTTTATCATGTTACTCTGAAATAAAAAAACTTTACGTAAGTATGAATTAGAATTGTGATGTTTATATTCCATGTAGTCTTGTAATTTTTTTACTTGGTTTTCAACCATATCTGCCATATCTTTACAAAAAAAGTGGAGCTCTGCTCCTTCACATGCTTGAGTCTTAGCAGTGTTCAAAGAAATGGGGTACTCCGTAAGTACATCTAGAACCTTCTGCTTAGGGAACCACATCCAGAACAGTCAATATCCTGGTGGTTATACTAAGTTCAAAGCAGGCAGAGTTGGTTTTCCCCATCTTGAAATGGGAGGAAGTGAAATTTAGTTAGTACTGAATATTTTGGTAAAACATAGGTATGACAGGGTCAGGGAAGGTTTTGAGGGCTATTTCAACACTTGAATCCTTTTTAGCTTAGCCCTAAATTTTCTGTATCATTAAGCTTTCATTTTATGTATGTATGACCTGTATCCAACTGTACTGAAAGTCAAACTAGACTTTCAAATCCCTGTATAATGTTGGTAAAACGGATTTTTTGTGGAGTTCTATTTACTTTAATTGAGTTACAGGGTTTTATATAGATTTTCACCTGGTATTTTTCTGTATATTTTTCCTTACTTGTGTTTTTATAACCTGATTTCATTCATCTCAATTCTTTGTAAATTCAAAATGAATTATTGTGGGAAGTTTGTTAAACTGACATGAAAGTACATTTCTTTATATATGGATTTTACCTTCTGTCTTCCAAAATACTGCCTTGAGAAATTGAATAGCGTGTTCTGAAATATCATTTCCCCAGTAGCATCATGCCCAGAAGTGTCATCCTACACAGGCACTGCAATTGGGTGCAACTTGAAGTGCAGCAGACACAAAGGGAAAAGAAGGCACTTCAATATAACTGTGAGCAGAAAGAGGTCATTTCATTACTGCAGGTTTGGGTAGGTAAAAAGAGGAAGATGTAGGAAAGGAATCCATCAACAATGGATCTCAGAGCATTCAAACTATATTCTGTGAAAGCTCAGTCACTTCCAAAAGGAGGTATATATGGTATGTCTGTCCCTCATCGCTTTTTCTGGTGGGTACCCCAAAGGACAGAACTATTTTCTGGAGTCAGGAAGCCTCCTGTGTATTATCTTGTGGGGTGTTACAGTGACATTACTTTCTTATTGCTGCCACAGCCCATGCAGTTGCACGGGGCATATGCATTCTACTTTTTTCTTGCCTCCCATTTTAAGCTATGCTTCAGTTAACTTCCCCATACCTTCGCTTTTGTACTTTAAAGTTTAACTGATTGTAAAAAGCAGAGCACTGTTACAAGACTTTAAGAACATAAGAATTGCCATATTCTGTCAGACAACAGGTCCATCAAGCCCACTATCCTGTTTCAAGTTGCTGCCAGCAGCTGGTGCTTAGGGAAAGAGTATAAGAAATGGTGAGGAAAATGCTTCAATGTCCCTGCCTCATTTCATTCCATTACAACATTTAGATTCAAACATTAATTGTAACATTATATCATATTTACATGTGTGACAATTCATAGACATTCAACGCCAAAAGAAATCTGGTATACCAAAGGTTTCTATTAATAATTTGCAGTGACAGCAAATTAAGGAGAGAAAATTCTTTCAAAAACTTCAATTTGAAGGTCTAACACTGCATTTTGAGGCTTTAATATTTTCTGTGGGATATTGTATCACAGATCTCATGGGTTCTCTAATACCTAAAACCAAATACAGTTTTGTTATTTGATTTTTTTGTTACAGAAGCTGTGGAACCTACATCACCCTTTCATATGTGGTGTGAAGAATTCCTTCTTTATGGAGAAATACATTGCAAACAGTATAACAAGATTACTTATGAGATACAAAGCAGGGATAACAAATGCATATAGACAGATTTAAAATCTACTTGAAAGCTAATTAAAATAGTGCAAATAGTTCCTGACTTTCAATGGGTTAAAATCACTTCTTTTGGGTGTCTATGCCTTTGGTGCCTCTTTCTAGACAGTACTTTTGCCAAGAAAAGTTGGACTTGGTGATCCTTGAGGTCTCTTCCAACCTGGGATTCTATGATTCTATGAGTGATTCTATGATTGATTTTGATATGGATTTATTCATATACCTCAGTGTAAGTATGTGTCTAAGTTCTTCTTTTGATGAGGGGATTTGCTCTCTGTCAAATGAGAAGGTTTAATATTGAACATGAACACAACAAACAAAAGTTAAATGAACTGTTTCTTTTATTGTATTCTTCAGATCATTTGAAAGTTAAGATTTTTCTATTTCTGCTTTTACACTTGCCGCTGGATATTTATAACTGTCAATGACATTCTGTAGGTTTCATGAACAAAGAACGTTGTAATGAGGTCTGAGCTGTTGTGTTACTGCTGTTATTGTCTTCCTCTCTTTTTAATATAACAGAGAAAATAAAATCTTAATCACTAACAATCACTAGTAAACCAGCATCACAGGTCAGTCCCATAGGGATGTTTTACTCATACCTTGCATAGCATATATAGCATTAAAAGCTTTTAAAAACTTATTGCTTGCCATCAATTTTAATAAAAACACCTCACATCTGCTATTTTAGTTTTAATTAAAAGAGAATTTCATTTTTGTGTGTGAGAATGGAATTTAAGAATTAACTTTTTTGGCACATGCATTATCAAGGGGGATTAACCCAATGATTTATTCATTGTTTTTTTTCTAAGTGTTTCATTAGAATTCATATTCTTCCTAGAGAGGACTGAAAGTTATTAGGATAGGCAATGGTGGCAAAACTTTAAGTTTCAGGAACTGATCTAATAGAAGAATACGCAGATTCTTGGTATAATGGCTTTGTAATTATTACACTGTATTTTTCAGTATATAACTGAGGGCCATTTCTATTCCTTTTATTTCTTGCATGCAATGGAAATGGTTTTGTCAGCAAAGCACTACCCATATTGATTCTCCAGGATGGGCATCAAAATCTGTGTCTCTTATCTTACACAGAATCCACCATCTCTCCTCCATCATTCGTCTTTTTATCCTATTGTCTGTTAGAATAATATACATGCTACATGGACTTAGTTAAATTTCTGTGGCATGAGAAATTCCCATTTAATTCAATGATGTTAATCAGGTACCTCAAGTTTGGCATGGTAGCAGCCCTTATTTTTATCTTAGGTTATATTAGGGTTATGAATGGTTTAAAATTCTTGTACCAACATTTGAGGAGCATAAGCATTAAGGCAGAAAGATGGCTGCTCAGTAAAATTAAATTTAAAAAAAAGGTAGACTGAAAATAACTGGACTAGACTGTATAAGTGATTTAAAATTCACATAAATACAAGAATTACACCATTCATCTTTAATTTGCAACTGTTTTCAGTTTGTCTTTCCTACAGGAGCTTTTTCTATTGGATCTACCTCAAATCCTTTATTTCAAGCCCTTATTCATGTTATGCAGGACGCTTTAGCTTTCTAAACATTTCTTGAGACATAGAACAAATACCATAGCATTCACAAAGTAACCTCAGTCACTTGTAATGATTTTTTCTTAATGTTTTCCTGCTGTGCTGTTTTTCTATAAAAAATGCTAGATATAAATATACAGCAAAATGGGCATGTATTGTCAATATATAAGTAAAAGCACAAAATCCTTTCTAGTATGCTTCTGTATAATGTATCTATCAAGACATGTTTAAGGACTAATACTTATTTTGTCCCTCATTTTCAGCAGAGATACTAGGCCAGTGCATATATTTTACTCATAAGTGCAGGGATGAGCACAGAATCACAGAATCACAGAATCACTAAAGTTGGAAAAGACCTGTAAGATCATCAAGTCCAACCATCAACCAACAAACACCACCATGTCCATTAAACCATGTCCCACAATGTTTCATCCACACGTTCCTTGAACACCTCCAGGGATGGTGACTCCACCACCTCCCTGGGCAGCCTGTTCCAATGCTTCACCACTCCCTCAGTAAAGAAATTTTTCCTAATATCCAGCCTGAACCTCCCCTGGCGCAACTTGAGGCCATTTCCTCTTGACCTGTCACTTGTCACTTGGGAGAAGAGACCAACACCCACCTCTCTGCAACCTCCTTTCAGGTAATTGTAGAGAGCGATGAGGTCTCCCCTCAGCCTCCTCTTCTCCAGACTGAGCAAGCCCAGTTCCCTCAGCCACTCCTCATCAGACTTGTGCTCCAGACCCCTCACCAGCTTCGTCGCCCTTCTCTGGACACGCTCCAGCACCTCAATGTCCTTCTTGTAGTGAGGGGCCCAAAACTGAACACAGGATTCGAGGTGCGGCCTCACCAGTGCCGAGTACAGGGGCACGATCACCTCCCTGGTCCTGCTGGCCACACTGTTTCTGATACAGCACATACTGTCTGTAAAAGGGGTGGGACTGGTTGATGACAATGACAATCCTAGAAGTCTGCACAGTATTTATAGCATGTTTATCTGTGATAACTAATAAAGTATTGGCACATGAAGAAGCTATTCCATTTCTACATTTATTATGTAGATTTATCAATACTCTGGGCAATTTTAACTATACGCAGCCCAGCCTCCCCTTAGTTAATCAAACTGATACGGTTAATTGGAATATTAATGAGCAGCAAATAAAGGACCTTACAAATGTTTCAGCCTTTGAAGACTGTGAAATAATAACACCAATGGAGAACCTCTGTTTAGAGGTGTTGCACAACGAACAAAAAAATATAGGTTACAATTCCTATAGGTTTTGAATACACTCACATGCTTGGTTTGTTGACTTGTGTGAAACAGGCTGAGTTCCAGTTCAGCAGTAAATTTCTTGTCTGCCAAAAGAGCAAATTAAATTATGATTTTATAACCTAATCCTTTTTTTTTCCTAATCCTATCTATGACTAATATCCTTGGATAATATCATTAGTTTGTTATCTTGATAACTTTTATGAAGTTTTGCTGAGCTATATGCTCTTTTGATATTGTGAATCTGCCCTTAGTACTGATATCAGGTTTAATTCCTCAGTTTTGATGTCTCACTTCTGTTAAAAATCTTACTTTATGTTTGTTCAGCTAAAAAGTATAAATTCTCCAATTTCCACTTTAAAATTTACAGATGCATGAAATTGTGTTTAGTTATTAATAAAAAAATCCTGTTACTTCTGTATTTGTAACTGTAAAACTGGCAATTTAGTCATCAGAATTACTTTGTTCACTATAATTCTCAAGATTTTAGCTTAAAGCTTTCCTAAGTTTTTCCATTTGTATTTTTGCCAAGCCCTGATTCTTAGCCATGTCTCATGTATTGAGGCTGGTGTTCTACTGACCTAGCTTATGTCATGTAATACCTACCTCTGGTTTATTATAAGATTGAGTTGGGATGCACCCTCAAGGTTGGAGCTCTCTCTTCACTTCACACTAGATGAGCTATTGACAAATGAAGACATCTCATGTAAGCTCTTGCTCCTTTTATGGTCAGTGAAAAAAAAGATGTAATTTCAGGCTGTGATTGAGCTTCCTCAATCTTGTCTGCACCCCATCTTTCTCTTACACCAATCTACAGAAAGATGAAAAAGTCTTACGGGTTTCTAATACAACAATAGTTTAGTTTCATAAGAGACTTTTTGATTATTTGCTCTCTACAGCATGTCTTAAAATCTCTAGACCACGTAGTAAAACAAACATGTAAAACATCAGTGAAGACTGAATACCTAGACCTGTCCTACAAAATATTTTATGCTTTTTTAACATATATGAGGTTTGATTTTCATAATTATCATGCAAAATCAAAATTCCATAGATTTTCATGGGAAAATATGATTAAGATTTATTATTAATATCACTTGGTAGGTAGCATTGCTTTCCTGACATTTCCTAAAATAAACCTCTTCCATTTGTTTCAGAAGCTAATTCTCTGGACTGAAAATTTTCAGGTTGGATATCTGCCTCAGTTCTGTTGTTAGGCTTGTTTATTTATAGAAACTTTCACTCAAAACAGTTCAGCTCTTTCTGAGAAAAAGCAAAGCAAAAGTGTCTTGGTAGAAAATATGCTGGTTTCTTCTTTTAAAAATTCTAGGGCCCTCAACCAACAGAGACTTGAGAAATGATAGGCAGGTGATTTTTTTAAATTCAGACTTATAAATCATGGCTTTAAAGCTGGTCCTATTTGGTCAAATTACTTGAATTTTAAAACATACTCTCCATAACTTTTTAGACTCAATTAAGACGTCCTCCACTCAACTACCAGGATATTCCTCAAAGTCTTAGCTGGGCTACTGTATACTGTGATATATATATGCTGCTCAGAACACTTGAATGGAGAGCAGATACATTTGTTAACAGCCACCCTTTTCCGTACTTAGGTGGAAAAACTGAAAAGGAAGATTTCTACCTCAGTCTTCTCTCTTGCACAAGGACTGTAGGGAGTAGATGGGCACAAAGAGCTGGGAACACGGGCAAAACCACTGAAGTTAGAGAGTGATTATGTGCTGGGACATAGGAAGAAAATGGGAATGAACTGTCAAGGAAAGACTGTTATGAGCCAGGTGGTGTGGATGATGTGAAAATAGACATGGAAAGAGTACTGCACTCCAGTGAGATGCTGAGGGAGAGAGATCTACTCTGGACACAAATAAAGGTATAATCAAGACTCTACAGTAGTGATCAAATAATAAGTACTACATTGTAGTGAACGTAACACTGTGGCTACAGTAAAATTACTAGGCTATTTGTATCCTTATTGATGAATTTGAATTGGTAGATTGTAATTATTTTATTTATATTATTGCAGCATCTACTGGTCACAGCCAAAATCTGGTCCCATTCTCCTAAGTAAGTTGGAGAGACTTGAAGAGAATACCCCCCAAAGGCCACCAAAGTAGTAATGTGTGTCTGATTGAATACCTTATTGGATCAATGCCTTGCAAGCACGGTTTTGGCCTTAATTGAAAGCTCAGTCTGCTTAGATAGGGTTATTAATTAGATAGCGTCATTGTAAGTTAGTGGGAAAAGCTTAGGTATGGTGAACAATGTTACACAGAATAACATCTTGTGCTAGCAGAATTCTCAGTATTGGATGCTAATGATGCTCTGTCTTAAGGACACATATTTAATAGCTAGCTTTTTAAAATCCATTCAGCAAGCCAGATTTGTGAGTCAGATATTTGCTTTCTTTGCTGTTTTATTTCCATACCAATGTATTTAAGTGTCTGTACAGGAGAACTGAACATTTATTTGGAAAAGAAAATCAAAATTTAAAACAGTTCTTTGTAATGGACTTTTATGAAAGGACCACAGCTTGGTGATTTTCTCTGTTGTCTTCTGTGTGATGTTATTGTATCTGGTGTAGCTGGTAAAAAGTGGCTGATCTAAATCTGAGATTGATTAGTTGGTCATGGCAACTGTCAGGAGCAGATTTTTGGCTGCCACTAGTAGGACTTGTTGATGGGTTGCTGTTATAACATCCCTGAAGAATACAAGTCTTAGAGGAGAGATGTGAGATGTATGTGAATGTGGCAGAACGTCTTACAGCTGAGGCACTTATAATCACTGAAGCCTAAAATATTTCAAATTCAGTGTGTAGAGATAAATACTACTTAGCCATCTTATAAACTTGGCTGAACTCTGTGTCTGAACAGCAGATTAATATATATGATAATTTTATAATCCTTCATGGTATGGCTCTTTCTTTGTCTTTAAAAAAAATAAATCTTGAACATGTTTTTCTAACAAAAAGCTGCATCCATAATAAGTCCTGGAGGAAACAATTCAATAAAAGAATACATATGCATCAGGAATTCATTGAATATTCTTGATTTCCCTTGGTTCCTTTAGATTTTCCTTCAAGCTTTAAACTCCTAGGACCAAATTCATCCCCTATGTACAGAGTTCCCTGCAGTCAATGGAGTTATGTTGCAGGTGTGTTTGAAGCTGTGAACACTTTCAGAAGTGTATTTAGTCATAATGTAAATGCAAACACAGTGTATTTAGTCATAATAAGTATATAGTTCATACTGAACTGCTGATGGAAACCTCCTCTTTAGGTCTCTAAAGAACAGTGTTGTGTTTCACTTTAAAGAGAAATACAGTAAAGTAGAAAGTGATGAATGTACCTGATTGGATATTCGTTACATGGGCAAGTGATTAGTTACATTTTTCATTCAGAAGAGGCTTGTTTTTTAATAAGCAACTGTTCTTTGTGCCCCTGGTCCCCAAATTACCTGAAAATAATTAGTAATGCTGTGGAAAACTGCAAATACGGCTACGCTTCAGTTACAGATATACCCAGCTTTAAAGTAAGCGGTGGTGGTGCTAGAAGCAGTCTAGTACGGCAACACCAAACTTAGGACGTGCTGCAAGTCTCTGGATGAATTCTTAGAGGTAGATCTTAAACATGAGAAATTATTGTTGCTGGTTGTGAGAGATGTAGAGCTTATCATCATCCTACATGATGCTGGAGTCACAATAAGTACCACATAGTCAAACGTTTAGTGGCTTCAGTTCACAAGTGCTTGTGAAAAGCTTGCTTACTTTTCTGTTTTGGTGGGTTTGTATTCCTAAGGCAAATGAATATTTTGCTGCAAACAATGTGCAACTCCAAATACTTTTTCCAATGAAAGAACAGGAAAAAAAAAAAATATTAAAAATCAAACTTAATGAGAAAAGAAGGATAATTCAGCACAGAGAGTCCCATTAGTTTGATACTTAGAAATCATAAGGGGTATTGTAGTGTAATGGGAACAAAAGTTTTCTCCCCAAAGCTGCAAGTTCTCCTTTAGAAGCTTCTCCACTTCAGGTCACATTTATTTCTGTGGAAAACTTGTCTGCCATTTTTTGTATTTATGGCAAGTTAATCATCCATAATGAAGCATTAGTTATTTTTGGACTGTAATTTTAATACAAGCTACAGCTACTAAAATGGCCCCACAGAAGAAAATGAAATCCCCACTGTTCAAGCTTTTTGATAAATTTGTACCTTGAAAAATAATCTGTCTCACTATACAGCTGGATGTTCATAAGGCTTCCTCCTTTCAGTCAGGAATGGATATTAGTCTTGAGAGAGAGAGAGAGAGAGAGAGATATGTACACATATATATATGTCAAATAAGGGAATAATACCCCATTTCATAATGAAAGGCCTATGGTGCAATAAAAGTATGTGATTTTAATCAACTATATTTAAAAAAATAAGAAACTGATGGGAGTATGAATTTATTTCCAAGGAGTCCAAATCCAGGGCACTGACGTCTGGGTTAGGCTTTTAAAATACTCCCAGCTTCCCAAGAAAAGCAAAACATAACAAACAGCAGGCTGAAAAAATGAAATTGCACAGGGTACTTCTCTGACACATAAGCCAGCTGGTTTACAGTATCAGTTATTTCCATAACCTGGCTCTCCAAAAAGGTGGCCACATTGAAGCTGCCTCATCTCTGCATGTATCTTTTGTCCAGAGTAATTCCTGAAGCATGCCAGAGAACAGTTCAGAAGAGTTTTACATGGCAAGGACCAAAAACACATCAGTGATTAGCCTAAAACTTTAATAGTGTGTAGCAGGAAGCATTTGCATCTTGTTTAATTTATTATATAACTGTAGCTTTGGAGTCGTGAAGCCACTGGCCTTGTAGCTAGACACACTGGAAATAATAACTCTGAAAATTAGCTAGTCACCATAGTTCCCAGCAGAATGAAACATGGTTCTTTCAGAGCTTCACATAGTAACCACAACTTGAAACAGATAAATAATCTCTATAATATGTATAAATCTCCATAATTTATATAATCTCTATATTGTCTATAATCAGGAACATGTACTACCTGCTCTGTCCCAACACAGAATATATATGTTATGGATAAAGAAAAATATAATAGATTTACTTTTTGCTAGGGTTATATAACCTTAGATATATATCACTTTAGGTAGAAGATACACATCTTATTAGTCAGACAATTAAGCACTAGAAAGGTTTTCATGGAACAATTATGGATTCTCCATTTTCTGAGATTCCTAAGAGCCTACCTCACATGCAGACCTCTTACAAAAATCAAATATATATTTTTAATTATTTGGGTAAGGATGGTTTGCCTTCAATGGACCAATTGACTCTGCCTGTTTTTCTAAAAATACAGTGATTACATAAAACAGGTCATTGTCAGCTGCATGGCAGTAACATCCCCAGTTACATTGCCTGACTGGTTAGGGTAGGAGCCAGTTTACCTCATCTAAATTCCTAAACTTAAACAGACCAGATCTCTCTTTACAGCCTTCAGAAATACCTCCCTCACTCTCTCTCTACAAAAGTTATTTCAGAGGATTAATTCTAATCTTAAGAATCAGGCATTTAGGATGCCTAAATTAGATGAACTAGAGTGCAATAATCTTTTTCTTTTGTTTTAGCATTATTCTAATGCAAATTTCAAGTTAAGATATTATTATTCATAAAAACAAAAATTTCAGAGCTACACAGAACTCAGGCCTGCTGTGCTTTTAGTCTCAAAATAACTTACATTTACTACATGTCCTATTATAACTGTGAAATTTGTGCAGGGCACTAATGAAACTGTCATGCTAAGCATATAATGAGCTATTTTGCTTTGTTGCTAACTGCCTTTTTGTTTGTATTATATTTCATAAGCGTACCGTATCTTCATAAATATGATTGAATACAATAATAACTTTAAGGGAACTGCAGCAACTGCTTTGTTTTGAGAAAGGTAATATTTTAGTGTCTTACCACTTGTATTGGACTTGTGCTGAATATGAATGTTTGTAAAATTAGAAGATTTTAAAAAATGAGGAATTGTTTAAAGTAAAACATGGCACTCATTAAAAAGAAGCCTAGAACTGTGGTGAATGGTAGAAATTTTTGTTACACATATGTGTAACTTGATTTTGAAATAGAAAATTAAGCAAATTTAACTAAAACTCTAGCCTTATTTTCTAAAGATGGTAAACAACCAGTATCTCATGGATTTCATTAGAAACTATCAGGCATTCAGTGCTTGCAAAGACAAGGAAATGAGTAAAGACCTCTTCACCTGCAAAAAATCCATCAAGTAAGCATGTTGATATAGTTAAAGTACTTCAGACCTTGAGAATTGCTTTCCTGGAACAAATAAGCTTATAAGAGCTTGTTTTTTGCACAAATAAGGCAACAAAAGGTGCAGTCATAGAGATGGATGTTAGGTGAAAATTGCACTCTAACTCACATAAATTAATTTCTGTAAAATTATCACACCTGGGTATCAATGCAGCCTAATTGTGAACTTAAGGATTTGATTTGATGTAAGCATTTTTTTAAAGGCTTGTCTGTGTTATAAGCCCCTCCCAACATACCAGTCACTGCTTTGAGGAAATCCTTCTCGTGGGAGCACCTTAATAGCATTATTTTCCTTTTTTTTTTCACTTTCCAACTCTGTAAAAATTTTCTTATATGGGAATAGCTGCCTTTAAAACAAATTTAAGCCTACTGGTAATAGATCTGTTTTTCTTAATTAACTTTAGAAGTCTTCCCAGAAGGACCAGAGGTTGTAAATCATTTTGTTATATGGGCAAGGAGTAGCCAAGTACTTAAAGAGGGCGAAAGTATGATGAATATGGTAGTGTGAAATGCTCCTTCACTGGACAAACCGAAATACTGGTAAAAAGAAAAATCATTTCACATTGACTCAGGGAAATATAAAAAAATCAAAGGAAAGATTTAATTTAATTTAATTTAATTCTTTTCAAAGAGCCCAGAGATTTAGTGCAGGCACTTCTTCCTGTGTCCTGTGACAGGTTTTGGTGCTTTGTTCCATTCATGATTTGGAGAAACTTGAGTCAGACACCGTTTCTTTTTCCTTGTTCTTAGGGAGTCATAGAAGGCATTTTTGCTATTTTCTGATGGACTGTAGCTTCACCCCCTACCTATCTGCACAGACTTAGGTGAATGTGCTCACTCATCTGGTGTTTATGACTGCCTTAGATATTTACTAGGCCTCTTCAGTAAATTTTTCTCACTCAGAGGTGGCTGTATCTGCAGGACTTGCAATCTGTGGTCACCTAAATGTTGATTAACATTGCATGTATCTTTAGATACTCTGGGTAAGAAATTAATGATGTTCCTTTCGCACACAACTGCCCATTATAACTGGAAGTTAGCATTAAAAGCCTAAATTAACTAAATGGAGTGGCTATTATATGACTGTAATGTAACAGAAGGTATAAAATTACAGTTTTTTAGTTACGATGAAAATTGTTGGGAATCTCTGCTATTTTCTAGTAGCAAGTAGTAGCAAGCTAAATTGAATTTACAGTATCTTGAAGTAATTTTTGCTGTTTGTAGAATGAAAACTAGAGAGTTTGTATAGTATGAAGTGCAAATTATTCTTGTGAGATTATGAAAGCTTCATGGCAAAAACCTGATTTCACTCATTGGAGCATAATCAGTGTTACATGTTGACAAGGAACAAAAATAATGTAAAGGTTATGTTTCCACGGTTTCCAATATGGTATGTTATTGCTGTCTGCATAGATGATATACTGAGACCTCATATCATATATATATACATGTAGTACAAGTTGACACAGTGCAAAAATGAAAATGAAACTCTTCTATTGCCTACAGAAAGAGCATCACAAAATAATAGTGTGGTAAAGAGCTTTCGGTCCACAAGACAGACAATAAAATTACTTTAAGAGGCCAGAACTAATAAAATACAGTGAGACTAGAACTGATATTAAAAACTCTGTCCAGAAACATTCTACACGTAAAGACAAAGCCCTGCACTTAGACTTGTTCCTTAACAGTGAAAAACTGGAGACTTCCTTGTCAAAGACAATTTAATTTGCTATGGAATGTTCAGCTTAGATAAAAGGACACTTACCTTATGGGGAAAACCTCTCTTCTTTTCATTATAAAAAAGCTGAAAGTTTTCTCTACCCCCCGAGTAGATTATTACTGAAAGAAAAAAATGTTAACTAAAGTAAAAGCTGCAACAGAAAACTTGTGATTGCTGCCTGATGAGATGTCAGATGAAGATTTCCAATAGTATCCCCACTGGCTGATGTAAAATTTTCAGAAACTCTTAGGTTCGAAAAGGTACAAAATCAGACTTTCAGAAACATTTCATGAAAGGCTGATGAGAAGCATTCATCAATCCAACAAATAATTAAAACCCAAATAAACCAAGTTGAGGTTATGCATTGAATTTATTCTTCAATAGAATTAAATTCTAAAATTATTTGACAATAAACAGATGTTTGCTACACTTCACATAATTAACTTTATATTGTGCAGTTGCAGGGACAAGGCAAACATTTTTCTGTCATGTTTTCCCAGATTACTGTGACATTTGTCAAATTTATCATTACTCTTGAGGTGGGGGCAGGTAGGATTTAAGAGCTACAGCAGCAGCCTTTGTGTACTGGGTCACCTTACCCAAGCTGTCTTCTCTAAAAATAAGCCTTCAATTGGATAGATTTGGTACTTAAATACAATTATTTCAGCTGAAAGCTACCTAAAACCTCCATAACTTCCTTTCTTCTTTGTCTGAACAGCAAAAAATTGGAATAGATACTCAGTCTACATGTTAGCAACTGTTCTTCCACAAAAATCTTCTAGCCACATTGAGAAGGTAAACCCCAAAGGGAAATCAGGAGTGTGAATAATGTTTGGGGCTGTGATTTCTACTGGAATTTGTTCAGGCAGGATTTTCCTCAACAGAAAAACAGTGTTTGAATAGCATCTTCAGTCTCTGTAATCCTCTTCTGTGTGGGCCAATAGTAAAGGAAGAAAGAGAAATATCTGTCCTTCCGCTTACCGCTGACATAATGAAAATCACTCATGGGCATATTGTTCAACTATTCACTTTATTAGCTCCAGTGAAGAGTCATGTCTGGCTCCTCATCTAAAACTGACCTTTTCTCTAACTGTCTGTTCCTCTTCCAGTCAAGGAGTACCAATGATGTTGATCACCTACTGTAAATGGAGTCTCCTATTAGGATTTACATGTGTGTGAATGGATTATCGTCTTTCCGCCCCTGAAATGTCTTTCCATCACTAGATCAGGGAGTAACATTCTCACATGTATCAGGATGAAACCAATAATAAGTCTCTGCACATCTGTTGTTTGTTTATATGAATGCTATCTTAGCCAATCTTTCCTCAGGGTTTTTCATCCAGTTTTTGAGTAGAAACTGTCAAGCTGTTAGCCTCAAGGAAGCTTGTGCTCAGTTCTGCCTCTAAAATGCTGGCCTGAACTTTTGATTTGAGCTGTGGTAATTGTAATAGCTTCCTTCCGGACTCACTGAAAATTAATATCACTGAAGCAAGATCATGGATGAGCGTATCTATATATGAGATATCGATGAATGACATTAGGATCATTGCATATTCTTTCTCTGTTACAGATCTTGGGAGTTCCAAGCTTCCAGATTTTTTGAAGTCAGTAACAATATCGCGTCTGCAGTAGTGGGAACCTTAGTGCAATAGAAGGCAGTCTTAAAAAGGAATCGAAAACTTGAATTGTGGTCTTGCAGTTTCCTTTAAAAATGCTTCACGGTATTCTTACAACTGTGCACCACAGACTAGATGGTGTCTTTGATCACATCTCAGAGTTTACTGTGAAAAGGTTCAAACTTCATTGTGTCTGTTACTTAGTTACAAAAGCTGTCTCTGACTTGACTGATTGAAGTCTTAGCAGGCACATAGGATGTTGTGGCTTGACTAAAGAGAGCACTCAAAACTCTGGGTGCCAGGGACGCGGTAGTTATCTGAAGGACAGGCAGAGGAGCCAAGAACATCACTCTGATGTGATACCAGCTTCTAAAACCCTGCCAGTGCCACCGCTGCTTGGTATTTTAGGTGGATAATTTTGCTGCCCTTATGTGACTTTTCTTTATTCTTGAAAAATATCATAGAGATTTGCTCCTTGTGTGACTTTATCACAGGAGATAATAGGAACTGGACTTGGCTGCATCCCCAGGGTTACTGTGCTTGGAAAAGAACATGATTATGTATGAAAGGAGAAACACATAATCCAAGAGGAAATGGCAAAAAGGAGCACGAGAAATGCTTCCATTAACTCTGTGTATTCCTGCTTTATCATAAACTGCATCCTGATCAGCCTGATTGCAATCAAACAAAGGTAGAATTTTATAGTGAAATGAATATATGTTAAAGCTGATCTAATTTTTTTTAGAGAATTCAAAGCTCTAAAGACAAGAAAAAGATGCATCTTCATTTTTACTCTGTACTTGTGAAAACTATAATCTAGAAAGTTAACAATACTTTCCCAGAGCATAAATAATATTGTTATCAAAGAACATCACAGTCTGGGGACTTTCACACTGAAGTGCTATAGGCATAACTGGAAAGTTATAAATTTCTATTACTGTCTTTAGCAATTTCAACAATTCAAGCTCAAGGTAACAGGAAGCTTAGTAATTGTTTCACTGGCTGCTGTAATTTCTTTTCTGGACAGGGCATAGACTCATTGAGTAATAAGCACTGAGTGCCATCTAGTGTATACATAGCAGTACATGGACAAAAGCAGTCTAGGAAAGTCTAAAGAATCTCATGATTACAGTTCCTAGTAAAAAAGTGTGTAGAAAAGGTTGCTGTGTCTGAAACAGGAATCATTAAATTACATTGTCTCTTTAAAAAAAAAATTAAGAACATATTTCAGACTCGAGGGAGAGATGCATGGACACAAAACTATTCAAGGGTCATGTATATTATTGCTTCTGTAGGCTGAACTCATTAAATACACGAGGAGTTCCTTGTATCCTTTCATTCCCCACATGATTTCCCAGTGTACCACCTTCTCATCCCACTTTGTGTCTTAGAACAGTTAAGCCATTTACAACTTGTAATTTGCTAAATTACTTCTGTTCTTTTCTTATGGGAGAAAAGCAAATCGTAACTGACATGTTTGGCAGGGTTACAAGGTACTATATTGCTTCAGCTCTTTGATCTATAGGCAATTATAATTCCATTAGGTGACAAATTGACTTATCATTTGCCATAGCTTTGTTGGTCCCACATTTCCATCTCTAGTTTTCCAGTTTTCAACAAAATCAACAGGACCCTTCCCACTGACATCTGGCACTATTTTCTGAAAGAATGATTGCAGTATGGTCAAGGAAACAGAGCTCTTGCAGAAAAATGCCCCTAGTGTGAATGTAAGTCCTTGCTTCAGGGTACCCTGCTGGAGGGTCGGAAGGCTCTTCAGAGGGATCTGGACAGGCTGGATCGATGGGCCCAGGCCAATTGGATGAGGTTCAACAAGGCCAAGTGTCAAGTCCTACACTTGGGTCACAACATCCCCATGCAACACTACAGGCTTGGGGATGAGTGGCTGGAAAGCTGCCTGGTGGAAAAGGACCTGGGGGTGTTGATTGACAGCCGGCTGAATATGAGCCAGCAGTGTGCCCAGGTGGCCAAGAAGGACTAGGGAAGTGATTGTCCCTCTGTACTTGGCACTGGTGAGGCCACACCTCGAATGCTGTGTTCAGTTTTGGGCCCCTCACTACAAGAAGGACACTGAGGTGCTGGAGTGTGTCCAGAGAAGGGCGACGAAGCTGGTGAGGGGTCTGGAACACAAGTCTTATGAAGAGCAGTTGAGAGAGCTGGGGTTGTTTAACCTGGAGAAGAGGAGGCTGAGGGGACACCTTATCGCTCTCTACAACTGCCTGCAAGGGCGCTGTAGAGAGGTGGGTGCTGGTCTCTTCTCCCAAGTGACAATGATACGACAAGAGGAAATGGCCTCAAGTTGTGTCAGGGGAGGTTTAGGCTGGATATTAGGAAAAACTTCTTCACTGAAAGTGTTGTCAGACATTGGAACAGGCTGCCCAGGGAGGTGGTTGAATCACCATCCCTGGAGGTATTTAAAAGACTTGTGGATGAGGTGCTTAGGGACATGGTTTAGTGATGGACTTAGCAGGATTAGGTTTGCAGTTGGACTTGATCTTAAAAGTCTTTTCCAATCTAAACGATTCTATGATTCTATGATTCACTTCCGACGTACAGCCTGAAGAATTCAACTCTATAAAGACTAGGTTTAACCCTCTACCGAAATTTCTAAGGTGAAAAATATCTATGTAAAGTGATAGTTGGTATGGTTTGAAATGGCAAATATGTAACTTAACCATCTGGTCTTACACATATAACATTTCATAAGTGTTTTTTCCAATGGAAGCTGGGTGTTTATATTGCCCACATTTGCATACCTTAGTCCTGTTTTTATTTACCTGATTCGATATATATAATTTCTCATTTCATGTTACAGATGTAAAAATCTTATCTATGGGGCTGGTTAACGACCAGATGGAGACATCAATAGATACATTTCCAAACTTAGCATCACTTCATTTAACATTTAGTTCAGCTTTCTTCAGAAAGTTGCTTAGGTCTGTATCTCTAGATGCTCCAAAAGCATGGAGGAGATAGAATGTTATTAGAAATTCCGTAACATGTTTTCGATGAAAAAACTTTTGAGTGTCATTGTGTTAAAAGAAGAATGCAATAGCTCAAAGGATAACTTCTATAAAGCCACTGAGAAGGTCTCCAAGTGGATCAAGAAAATACAAAACTTGTTCTTTTAAAAGAAAAATAACCACTTGAAATGATAAATGGTTCATGAAGCGTGTGGTGGGTTGACCCTGACTGGACGGCAGGTGCCCACAAAAGCCGCTCTATCACTCCCCTTCCTAAGCTGGGAGAGAGAAGGGCTCATGGGTTGAGATAAGGACAGGGAGATCACTCACCATTACCGTCACAGGCAAAACAGACTCGACCTGGGGAAATTTGTTTAATTTCCTACCAACCAAAATCAGAGCAGGATAATGAGAAATAAAACCAAATCTTAAAAATACCTTCCCCCCACTCCTCCCTTCTTCCCGGGCTCAACTTCACTCCAGATTTTCTCTACCTCCTGCCCCCCAGCAGCACAGGGGGATGGGGAATGGGGGTTGTGGTCAGTTCTTCACACGTTGTTTCTGTCACTCCTTCATCCTCACACTCTTCCCCTGATCCAATGTGGGGTCCCTCCCACAGGAGACAGTTCCCCATGAACTTCTCCAACGTCGGTCCTTCTCATGGGCTACAGTTCTTCATGAACTGCTCCAGCGTGGGTCCTTTCCATGGGATGCAGTCCTTCAGGAACATACTGCTCCAGCATGAGTCCCCCACAGGGTCCCAAGTCCTGCCAGCAAACCTGCTCCATCCAGCGTGGGCTCCTCTCTCCACTGGTCCACAGGTCCTGCCAGGAGATTGCTTCAGCGTAGGCTTCCCGCAGGGTCACAGCCTCCTTCAGGCATCCACCTGCTCTGGCGTGGGGTCCTCCACGGGCTGCAGGTGGATATCTGCTCCACCGTGGACCTCCATGGGCTGCAGGGGCACAGCCTGCCTCACCATGGTCTTCACCACGGGCTGCAGGGGCACAGCCTGCCTCACCATGGTCTTCACCACGGGCTGCAGGGGAATCTCTGCTCCAGCACCTGGAGCACCTACTCCCCCTCCTTCTTCACTGACCTTGGTGTCTGCAGAGTTGTTTCTCTCACATATTCTCACTCCTCTCTTCTCCAGCTCCTGCTCTGCAGTTGTTTTTCCCCTTTCTTTACTACATTATCCCAGAGGCGCTACCACTGTTGCTGATTGTCTTGGCCTTGGCCAGCGGTGGGTCCATCTTGGAGGTGGCTGGCAGTGGGTCTATTGGACATGAGGAAAGCTTCTAGCAGCTTCTCACTGAAGCTGCCCATGTAGCCCCCCCCACTACCAAAACCTTGCCACGCAAACCCAATACACTTGTTAAGTGCTGTATACTACTTACAGCTATATGGGTACAAAGGTAGAGAGAGAAAAAAAAAAGCTACCTGCTGCTGTCAGTAGATAAACTAATTATCCATGAAGCTGTTGCTGTTTGTACACTTGAAGTGAAAAGGATAGAAAGAACTATTGCAACCAAGTTTACTGACTCTGGCCTGCAGTACCAATCACCTTACTACATAGGGAGGCTGGAGGCAAAAGCATACACACACACCCCCACAAACCTGCTTGAAATTCTGAATATACTTAACCTAGTTACATAGTAAAAGATAACATGTTAGAGATGGCTGCTGAGTTGCAGCAGCAAAGTGTGGTGAACGGCAAATAAGAGAGCAGCGCTCTTTCTCTGCCAGAGGAGGTGGAGGACCTGCTGCAGATACCCAGCGGCACTGCCCAGGTGCAGCATCCTTACCTGCAGAAGAAGGGCTGGAGCGATCCTGCTCTCTCTCTTCTGCTTCTGCCCCTGTTCCTGCAGGGGCTGTGACTGCCCTTTATACCTTCTTGTTATCTCCCTTGTGCTTTCATGCTGTACGGGGTGTTTTACATGCAATACATACATGTTCTTCGTTGTCTCTGCTGTGTTTAAGCCAGGTTCTGCCTAGCTCTCAGGACTACATTGCTTTAGTGAGCAATAATATAACAGTTCTGTTTTCTGCTATTCCCCAAGAACAAATGCTATTACCCTATACTTGTACTCTCAGTTCCTCTGCTATCAACCTAGGCTTGGGGTCTTGGTATAGACCAGGTGAAGGATTGAAAGCTGGTAAGCAGTTACTATTTTACAGTAACAGACCTGTTTGTGTTCATTAAATGTATCATTTTTTTTGTCCTTGAGATGGAAAAAATTCCCAACTTTACAGAGAGATTATTTTCATCCATGAAAGAGATGCAAGAGTGAACTAAGAAACACATCTATCAGAAATCAAGCAACAACAATTTTAGATTAATATTATATACTAGACATTGTCATAATAGGCAATTTGTTATATATTCATCTATTTGAGGGACAACTAACTAGAAGTGGTGCAGTGTTAGAAACTGTCTTAGCAGCCAAATCGAAATCAATATGTAATCAAGTAAGTTTGGAGTGGAAGAGATTCACTGTTGAGACATCAAAATACCAGGTGTGAACGAGTCATGAACTCCTCAAATCTCAGGACTGAATCACGACTCAGTAAATACCATGTGCCTTCTTCACACAAATAAAACAGTAAGAACCCCTCAGCTTATGAGCCAAAGCGGAACAATTGATAAACTCCTTACATGAAAGCTTGGTTTCCTTAGAGAGATGAAGTCATTCATCAAGACAGATTTGCTGACATTTATTACCGAGCAGAAGTGGGGTTTTTACATGAAATAATATGTTTCATCAAAGTAGTTGGTTTAGTGAAAAAAATTAGGCAAACTTTTGAGCACCAAAGCCCTTCTTTAGGCTTAAGATAGGCTTGGCACATTTTAAAGCTAAGCGGAAATTGAAAACATTTGTTTAGGGCCTAGATAGACAGGTATTGGTAAGGTCATCTCTGAGAGAGAAGGTGTTTGATAACTGTGGAGTAGATGCTATATTCTCAGAGGAAAAGGGCAGGGGGGGCAGGGAAGGAGACGGAGAAAAATAAATATGGTAAGATAGTTATTTTCTGGATGGAAGAGAGAGACATGACTTATATAACAATTTAGTAGAGGGGAAGAAGATAATAGTATGTCCTAAAAGCAATACCGCTACTGAGTTTGCTTTTTGTGTATCCAGTAGAATTATGAATCTTAGTTCCCAAGATCGCTGAAAAAATATGATTTGTCTGTTTGTTCTGAAGATAAAGTCTTAGAGATCAGAAATAGAATGATTTTTCTCTTTTAGAAATATTAATCTTTGTTATGTAGCCTTTTACAGATGTTTTGGAGTGCTCATCCAACTATGAAAGGGACTGTGATGTTGTATTTGCTCTTTGATAGCTGAATATGACTGACACAGCACTTTGTCTCCAGAAATTACTGCTAGACATTCACTCTCCAGTACACACAAAATTTGCATGGGCTAACACTGACAGGCACTGAGGGAAGTACAGAAACACTGCATCATGGAAGGAGAGTCCTATTCAATCTTTTGCCACAGGACATAAAAAATTTGAAATAATACATGGAGAACAGTGATCATAGTGTTACCTCTGCCATACTACAAGGTTTAGAAAGGAGCTGGACTTTCACCACTACAGCTATGGGGAGGCGAGAGAGTTGCAATGCCTGGAACAAAAGAAGAGGAATCTGTATGCCCATTCACTTACACATGAATCAAGCTCCAAAAGTGTCCGCCCATGATTCATTCAGATGAAGATGGTGTTACACTCAAAATCTTGTTTATGAGCAAAGAGGAAGCCTACCTTATATTTATATAAAGCCAGGAATTTATTGCTAGTGTAATCAAAATCATTATTAACCCAGATCTAGTTGTTAAAGAAAAAGAAGAATACAGTTAGAACACAGAATAAAGTCTCAGTAATCGTAATAAAACCATTAAAATTGCTATACATGCACTTCGTTTCTATACCTTTCCTGGTGTTATGCTCATCCTTCCCCTGCTCCTCTGGCTCCTGAGGCTGGCAGCTTCCTTCTGGTAGTGAGCTGAGTGGGTGGTGAGCTGTTAGCATCTGGAGGCCTTTGACAGGAGGAATATGATGTTCATGTCAATGGTTTCTTCTTCCTCATGCTAGGATCTGCGTGAGGTGTATTGGAAGCCTTGCGGCAGATATTGTACTCGAGGAGACGGTGATACTGAGCGGGCCGTGTCTGGCAGTTACACTACCTGCTTGGCCTTGCCTTTATCTAACTGCAGCAAGGAAGTTCTTGTGAGAACATCCTTTAGGAGTAGAGTTGTTTTCCTACACAAAAATTATATAATTGCTCAGATGACCAAAAGGGAGAGCGTCTCTCCATGGATGGGATTTGCTCTGCTCAGCACACGGGGGAAATCCATCCAAGCTCTGTCCAATGCTGTACAAATGTAGGGTGCCCAGCAACCGAAAGGACATAAGATTACTCGCTATCTATATTCCTCTTCTCGTAATATGTTATTAAAGCAGTTATCTTATTAAGCCATTTGTTGTTGGGCCTTTCTTATCCAGGCAGAACCCTGCACCGTCTCTCTCTCACCTCAACCCCTGCCCCTGTGCAGAACATGGGGTTATTTCTAAATGTTTGCTAACACCCATTTGCACCTTCATCCTTTTTCATTGTTCTGCACTTCTATGTTACATCCAAATTTACTATATGTCGTGACTTTTGTGTTTGTTAGACACAAAATAATGGATTTGTTTGTACTCCTTGTTACCCCTAAAACCAGTTTTATGCAGCTCCAAACTCACTACTGGTGAGTTAAAACAAAGTTGCAGGTCAAGAGTAGTTCAGACAGAGCAAGCCAGGCAAGCCTCAATTCTGAAGCCTTGCAAACTTG
Organism: Gavia stellata; assembly: GCF_030936135.1. NCBI lineage: Eukaryota > Metazoa > Chordata > Aves > Gaviiformes > Gaviidae > Gavia > Gavia stellata. The sequence continues at coordinate 11,114,811 of NC_082597.1, read as the reverse complement.
GTACAAAGCTTTAATAAACTTAATGCTGCCTTTTAGTATTTCTAGTGATTTTTCATTAAAAATAAAGACAGTTATTACTCTTTTATCGTGCAAAAATTTCTGACCATTAAGTCTTGTTACACATATATATGCTTCTTGTCAATTGTGAGACTACCATCATAACATAATTATCACTTCTAAGCTGACAGAAATTTGTGTTATCTAATTGAAGTCTGTGGATAGATATCTTAAGGATATCTGGATTTTTTCATCTCAGGCCTGTCAATAGGTCAGATTTCTGACTTGGGTCACTGGCTAAAAATTCTGAAAGAAGAAACCATGGTAGTTGTAGGAAATGGAATAAAATACATAATAAATTTAGCAAAGATGGATAAATAACTTTAGGTTAATGCCGGTAGGAGCTTATGGGTTAAATTGCACAGTAGCTTCTAGTAGTGGGCAGCGTCAGGAAATATGAAGCCTGGAATATGCTGTGTGTAAGACTTCAGTTGAATCAGCTGTTAGAGTTTTGGTAGGGAAAGGAAGTTCTTGGTTATTCTTTGAGTTTATAAGCGGTACAGATAGACCATGCTGTACCCAGCTCAGGGTTCTACATGTGTCATCAAACATATGCTAGAGTAGACAACCTGGGATCTGTCTTAAAAGGGTCCCTCTGGCACCGGCTAAAAAGGCAGCCAGACCCTGTAAATAACCTGATCTTCGGTGGGACTCGGGTTACCCACATGGATATTCAGGGCTGCATCCTTGCAGTGCTCCAGCACTTCAGGGTGCTCCCATGGCTGAGCTTAAACAGGTTTGGCTGCCAAGCTACGTCTCAGTTTCAGCAGTATCGTTTGATCTGCCTAGTAAGATCCTTTCATGACCAAATAACTGATCAAAGAAAACTCTCCATTCTAATCAATAAACCTGCAGCAAATCCAAAAAAGTTCAGATGTTAGTTGCCTGAAAAATATTTACAGCTCTGTTAAGTTATGGAACTAACAGAAGCTGATGTCAGTTAAATTTCTTTTTTTTTTCATGTCAGGTCTTTGTCTAAGAACCTGGCAAATGGCAATACCTTTTGCTAGTTTTTATTTCTACCTTGTATCAGCTCAAGTTCTGCAAAATACAGGTAAGCAGGGTGTTTGGGCTTTTTTAAGGTTAAAATATTCCAAAATTAACAGTAAAATGAAAGGCACAAGGAAGGTGCGGAGCATAGGCAATTCATGTGGGCCATTCTGATTTGGTACAAAATGCCAGTTTGAAGCATGGCTGGCTTTACAGCAGAGGAGGTTCTGGAATGGCCCCAAGCCTCCCAAAACAGTTGTGTTTACTTTGGGTGTTTTACAGACCCAAATTAATCCTGAAATCAAGCATGCTGCTTTATGTATCATTCCAAAATATCTGTCTGGTTCTTTCATTATTAGTTTATAAGAGTTATCAGTATTTGGATCAACCTTCTATCTGTAGAAAAGTCTTACAAATTTCAACATAGGAATTAAAAATTACACTGAACCACACTTACTGAAGTAAACTAAGGTAAGGAACAGACCAAGCCCAGGAAACCAAACTCTGGATTGTGACTGGACTCAATTATTCATATGAGTATTTTCCTATACAGAAAACAAAAAAGCAAGCAAACAAACAAACTCCCCAAACCAGAGAAAAATAAGAAGCCCTCAAAACTGAAATAACCTTGGGACTCAATACTATATGGGCAGATTTTCTTTTCATTTTACATGTTTAAGATTTAAAATTTCTGTATAGCAGTGTTAAAAAGAAAACCCGTATTTCTTTTCTGCTTTCCTGTTGAATAAAACACAAATCCACGTTTTCTGGAGTTATGGCACCATCTCCTGGTAAGATGGAGTGTTTGCTGGTAATTGATAAAATGTATTGTGAATCAAATCAAGAAAGATATCCAGGTGGTTCCTCTGAACTTTCCAGCTCCAGCTCATTTCAATTACCAGAATACCCAACTGCTTGTGCTACATTAATGGGCAGGTCCATACTATTTGCAGCATTTTACCAGAAGAAAAATTAAAACAGAAACAGAAATATTAATGAACTTTTGAAAGCAGTTGTACTTTGGTATGTGTGAGGAGAGATGCATCCTCTTACTTGCAGTGTGTACAATGTTACGGTGGAAATTCACTGTGGAAAGGGACGGACTTTTTTCACCTTTGCTTCATCAGTCAAGCCTTCTCTTCTCCTTTCATGACAGCATGGGAGACTCAAATCCACATCCGACAGCCGATGACTAGGTACAGAAAATGAGTTTTGAGGTTAGAAAGGGTGTGTTACCACATGAACAGGATGTCGTAAATTTTCCTGCAATACTTAGTGCTTTGCTTTGTGCTTCAGGCTCAATAGAGACATCAAAATACACCAGACACAACCTTCTGAGGTCCCTTCTGGCAGAAATTATCCTTTGATCCTATGGATTCTTCAATGGCATGATTCTATCAACTTTTGTTAAAAACATTTGTGAAATAATTTAATTGCTTAATATTACAGGTGAAAGGAGAAACACATGCATAAACCCAAAGAAACTGACAAGTTTCTGGTCTCTGATTAGTGATTTTTTGGACATAGAGGTTACTGGCAATGTTCTGTTACATCTTCACAGCCACCAATAGTCTGTTAACATAGTGTTACTGCTTTTTGAAGCTGTAGAAATGATATAATTAAACCAAACTAAAACTGCAGAGCACCAGGATGAGTACTGAAATGGTAAAACCTATTGAACAGCAGTTTTCCAAGGAAAATTTTGGATGCTGCGTTTTTTTTTGTTATTTAAAAATGTACACGATCATATGGACAAAATTGCCTTGGTAGAAGAGACAAGCTAATATTAGGTCTCTTGCATTCCTAATTTCTGTGATCTGTAATATGCCTCATTTGCATCAATAACTTCAATTTTGTGCAAGCTGAACTGAAAGAAGATACAGGATAATTTGATTAACGTATGTTAAAAAAGAGCTCTTGCTAAATGTAGTCATTTATGAGTGGGGCATGATGTTCTCTCATCCATGTGTCTAAATGCAAATGTAGCAGCATTGACCTGAGATACCTAAGGCTTCTGTCAGCCCTCTCGTATTGACTCTTTGGGCATTTTCCCACAGGACTGTATTTTGCAATGCAAGAAGAATGGGTGAATTTTCTCACTAAAATGCTAAAATTTTATTCAGTAATTAGGTCTTTATGAATATTTAAATTTATTAATACCTTCTCTGTACAGAAAATTCTAGAACTTAAATTTAAAAATATTGGCCTGTAGTTACTTGTATTTTTATAGGTGAAAAAACAATTTACAATTCACAAATATATGTGGGGTTATTTTTTCTGTTTGTCTCTATACTTAAACATTTTAAAAGCTGAACTGAGCAGCAAGACCGTAACAAGACCTCTTGTTACCCTTTTGGATTGTCTGAGATATGAGGAGTACTGCTCAGCTGTTTGAATTGCCCTTTCTCTCCAGAGCTGGTAAAGCATGAGCAATTCTTTTTAACATACATATCACACTGTAAACTTTCTTGGATAGTTACCCTCTCTTTCTCCTGTTTTTTGTGGTCATGATCCATGATCCATCCATGATGGAGGTTGATAGAAGCTAGCATCATTAAAACAGAGAACAAAGGAAACCACTTTTGATTGAAAATAAAAATGTTTAGTTAGGTTTTTAAGATAATGTTTAAACTTCTAATTGTTTCTGTAAGTGTTTCTGTCTTCTGACAGAAGAGGGGCTTCTAAGCTGGTAAATTGGTCAGTGGCATTTACTTTTTCTCTCAGCAATTAATGATCAAAATTTTATACAACATTCCCAGATAGTCATATTCAAGATTGCACAGCATATGAGAAGTTCAGGTTTTTTTCTGCAGAGTCACACTTATTCAGTAGTATCAGATGGTGGGGAATGGAAATATATTCCAATATACAGTTCTATCTATATATAGATATATTCCAAATAGTTCTTTGCCTGAAATCAGTTGGAAACATCAGTGAAGCAGTGTTGAAAAATATATCCTTGAACAAGTTGATGTTTCTTTCAGCAATGGATTTTGATTTATGTCTTTGAGTCTGGTTTGCTAATATTCAAGTAGTGGTATGCATAAAATTGCCATTTAAAGTGCTTATTGGTACAATTATTGTAGCTTAAGAATAGGGTATCTGATTCTGAACTTCACTCACATTACTTTTTGCATAGATGGAGTATGGGAAAGGTGGCAGATGGAGACACAACTTTAATTAAGTTTTAATTCCACTGGCCCTACACTGAACAAGAAATAGTGTCTTATTGCACCAGCCATTCTCTCTCTTCTGGAGAATCCCCAGGTGAAAGAGCATCCTTTTCTAGCAGAGAAGTCCTCAGACCATTCCTTAACATACTTACATTCAAGTATTGTAATAAAGCTATTAAAAAAGGTTTTTCATTTGACTTGCAAAAGTGTGCATGACTATGAGAGCATTCATAAGTAATTACTGCTGTCACATTAATTTTTAAAAATTATGTTTTCCCCATGTTTTTCTAAAGCTTATTGCTAGCCTGCCAAAAATGACACTTTGCATGCAAATGCTTCATTTAAAAAAAATAAATTATCAGTGGCAGTTGTGGTGGTGGACTCCTTCCCCCTGCCCTTTTTCCTGGGCCACTGTCAGGAATTCCAGCTAGACCCTGGCCTTTGTGCAGTGAGTTGGGCTGTTAAGCATCCCTTGACCCTACCAGGAACTCTTGCATGGTGTCGTGGTTTAAACCCAGCCGGACTAATCACCACACAGCTGCTCACTCACTCCCCTTCCTCAGCTGGACAGGAGAGAGAAAATATGAGGAAAAGGCTCGTAGGTCAAGATAAGGACATAGGGAGATCACTCACCAACTACCATCATGGGCAAAATAGACTTGACGTGGGGAAATTAGTTTAATTTATTACCAATCAAAATCAGAGCAGGATAATGAGAAATAAAACCAAATCTTAAAAAAAACCAACACCTTCCCCCCACCCCTCCCTTCCTCCTGGGCTCAACTTCACTCCCAAACCTCTTCCCCCCCCGAGCGGCGCAGGGGGATGGGGAATGGGGGTTGCGGTCAGTTCTTCACACGTTGTTTCTGTCACTCCTTCCTCCTCACACTCTTCCCCTGCTCCAGCGTGGCGTCCCTCCCACAGGAGACAGTTCTCCACGAACTTCTCCAACGTGGGTTCTTCCCACGGGCTGCAGTTCTTCACGAACTCCTCCAGCATGGGTCCGTTCCACGGGGTGCAGTCCTTCAGGAACAGACTGCTCCAGCGTGGGTCCCCTGCGGGATCGCAAGTCCTGCCAGCAAACCTGCTCCAGCGTGAGCTCCTCTCTCCACGGCTCCACAGGTCCTGCCGGGAGCCTGCTCCAGCATGGGCTTCCCACAGGATCACAGCCTCCTTCGGGCATCCACCTGCTCCAGCGTGGGGTCCTCCATGGGCTGCAGGTGGATATCTGCTCCACTGTGGACCTCCATGGGCTGCAGGGGGACAACCTGCCTCACCATGGTCTTCACCACGGGCTGCAGGGGAATCTCTGCTCCGGCGCCTGGAGCACCTCCTCCCCCTCCTTCTGCACTGACCTTGGTGTCTGCAGAGTTGTTTCTCTCACATAATCTCACTCCTCTCTCCTGGGGCTGCCACTTCCCGTTTTTTTCCCCCTTCTTAAATATGTTATCACAGAGGTGCTACCACTGTTGCTGATATTAGCTCAGCCTTAGCCAGTGGCAGATCCGTCTTGGAGTTGGCTGGCATTGGCTCTATCAGACATAGGAGAAGCTTCTAGCAGCTTCTCACAGAAGCCACCCCTCTAGCCCTCCCTGCTACCAAAGCACTGCCACGCAAACCCAATACACATGGCTAAGGTGGAGAGTAGCATTGACCGCACCAGGCACTCCTGTTACCCAACTCAAAGCGGGTAATGGGAGCAGGAATAATCAGTCATCCCCTGACAGCCCTGGAACATCCCTTACCTGGACTGTAGCCTGAGTGGAACGGTACCAGTGTTACCGTAATTCCAGTAACTTTCCAGTAACTTGCTGATAACTAAAGCCAATCATCTTGTGAACCTATAAACAGCTGTCCCAACTGAGACCCTTTGAGCTCTCCTGGACCTCAGGGGGCTGCAACCAGCATCTGCCTCTGAGTGGGACACCTCTCAGAGTTTCACGAACCCTCCAGTTTGTGAAATTCGGAGGACAGCCGCCATAAGCTGGCAACGGGACCTGGGCTGAAACCCTCTCCTCCTCGAGGCTCAACCCTCACCCGCTGAGAAACAGACATTTGAAGTGAATATTTCATGGAATTCGAGGGGAATTTTTAACAGGTATACCTTTATATCTCTCTCTAACTATCTGTCTATCTTTGTATCTGTGTGTATGTGTGTGAATCAATTTATGTACTCAATAGTAAGTATAATACTATCATTTCAAAACTGTAATCAAGCCACTGTTGTGATTGTAGTAAATTCTATCAACTCACTTTGCAAATGCTAAACTAATCCATGACTAAGTGCTGCTAAGATTTTATGATTTTCCTTAAACTGTGCATAAACCTTAGATTGCTGCTAAAATATATATAATCCTTTAGATCTATGCATGTCTGGCCTAAATGTCTGTTGCCTAAACCTGAGGGCAATGCTGCTGTCACTGCTGCCGTCTGCTGCTTACTTTAAAATCAACAGCCTTTAAATATCAGAAAAAAAATTCCGATGTGAAGCTTAAACTTCTGAGTTTCACAAATCCTAATAAAAGATGTAAGAATTGTAGCTTACAACTGGTCTTTATTTGCAATAACACATAAAAAAGATTTAACTGGGTTCTTCTAGAAAGTTACATCACTGTTAATAACATTTAAAATATGTGGAAATTAGTAGAAGTGTTTGCATAAAACAATTTTCCATAAAATGATTATTATTGTTTATTTTTAGTTTATAATTTTAGAAAAGCTTCTTTTTTTCTAGCTTTATCACCATATTTATTTCACCATAAGGTGTAGTCATATTGTCTTCATCTTCAACTGATGTCTTCTAAATAAAAATGATAGCATGTATTTGTGGGTAGTGCTCCAGATTTAGGTAGCCCCTGGGTTTTCTTCCTTAGAGAGTTTACTCACTCATTTATTCCTTATTCGCATATCTCTAGGCTGTTGCCTAGTCAGCATTCTTCATATTCTTTTGAAGTTTGATTCAAGGTTTTCAAAGACTAGCTGAAATGTATCTGATACTGGAAATGTGTCACAGATCAAGACTATCATTAAAAACGAGTATTAAAATTCAGAACACCAGGCTATCTTGGTAATGATTCATGCCTTTTCTACAAATAAAAATGTCTGTTTAAAATTGTCATTATTGATGTTCTGGTTAACACAGAATGAAATCAGCAACTTCCGCACAAAACCTGAAGTTTCCATTCTCGCACTCAACTTTTACTGTCATCTATAGAAATGTGAAAAGCATATTCTTCATAAGTCTATGCTTACAAACTGTTGAAGTATTTTTGAAAAGCCCACACTGTGTGGAATCTGTGTCTGGTTCCTTGTAAGGGTAACCACTTAATGGTGTGAATACACACAAATAAAACTGGAATGTCAATAGAGGCTCAAGCATATCACCTTTCCAAGCACCTTTTTGGGTGGCTAATAATTCCTAACACGTGAGGTCAGTTGGGCTGGATTGAGGGGGGTGTATTTAATAAACGCTTTTCTCTTAACAAGTAAGATCCCACTTAATTTTTTGTTAAAGTTTAATTAATCTATGACATAAATTTTTTAAGTCAGGGTTAACATTTGATTCTAACAAACCAAATATTGTATTATTAAACTTTTAAGAAGATTAGTTCCAATACCACTCTGGATTTCGAGCAATGTTGTGAATGCCATAGCCTGTGCTGTCATATGAGGTTTAAAATAAGTGCTGTAGCTCTTATTTTGGGAGGTCTGACCAGGCTGCTGGAGCTGAGGGCAGTGCAGGGTAAGGGTCTGCTGAAGTTAGTAAATAAGGAAAATCTGCTTTCCACACCTTGCTGAGGAACAGGTAGCAAAGAGAAATATGAACCATGATCATTCACACTTCAGAGGAGTGCCTAGTTGCTGTTGAATACACAACAATACCAACTCCTCTGTCTTTCTCAGTCCACCATAGGAGTCTAAGTCCAGCAAAAGATTTTTAACTTCTGCTCCTGAGAAAGATAAAGTGCCTCCCTCCAGCCTGGAGTTTAGTGCCTGAATGTTTGAAATGTGTTAACTGTTCTTTGATAATACAGAGCTACATTGTTAAGAAAAAGTAACAGTTTTTTTTTTTAAAAATGAAAAAAATAAGACACGACTTTTTTTTTTAAGGTTTTTAAATATTTTTTTATTTTATAGGTCTTCATATTGATCCATACAGAGCTTGACTGGGCCCTAGGTTTCTCTGTTGTATGCTTGTAGACATAAAGTTTATCACAGCCATTAAAATAAAGATTAAATTTTTGTGTAATTGGAAAATGGCCTGAATCCACTGGAAACTTGTAATTACTGACTAGATTTAATTCCAGGGCATATGGGTCACTGATACCGTCTTTTTTCCTGTCTATAAGGAGAGGACTCAAGAGTATAAGTGTAGTATGACATCAGGGGTCCTAAGGGCATGAATACAAATCTCATCTGTTGTACTGCTGCTCACTGAAGTGACGCAGCCCTGAGAGCTGCGTAGAACCTGGCTCAGGCATGGCAGAGACAATGAGGAACATGTACTCATCACATATAAAAAACCCCGTATAGCATGAAAGCACAAGGGAGATAACAAGAAGGTATAAAGGGCAGTCACAGCCCCTGCAGGAACAGGGGCAGAAGCAGAAGAGAGAGAGCAGGATCGCTCCAGCCCTTCTTCTGCAGGTAAGGATGCTGCACCTGGGCAGTGCCGCTGGGTATCTGCAGCACGTCCTCCACCTCCTCTGGCAGAGAAAGAGCAACTCAGCAGCCATCTCTAACATGTTATCTTTTACTATGTAACTAGGTTAAGTATATTCAGAATTTCAAGCAGGTGTGTGGGCATGTGTGCGTGTGTGTTTTCTGCTCCAACCTCCCCACACAATAAGGTGACTGATAGCAGAGTGCTGAATCAGAGCAAACTTGGATGCACCACGTCTTAAAAGAAGTCAGCTGGCACTGGCAAAAATGCTGCTGCTTGGTGTTGTTACTTGGTGTTGCTATAGCAGGACTGTTTTTAAGGGATTCAGAAAAAATAAAAAATACTAGTGAACTATTTTCATTTGCTGCATTAGCATCCATCAGTGATATTAAACACATAGAACTGACAGCATCAGTTTAAACCTTTCACCTCTTGATGGTCTTTTCCCAGATGCTAATTACTTTTTATTTGGCATAATTATATGGAACATGGAACATGTTTTATAGAGACTCTGTATTTTTTCTTTGTTGGAACATGCAAAAAGATTTGCCCATAAAAGTTTTTCAAGGTAACTCAGTGCTACGAGGAAACATTTTTCCCACCGGCAACAAACTTCATAATATTGTTGCATTGCTCCTTCATTAACACTACAATCAAATAGTTTTTTCTGTTTCTCTTGGCTCTTCTGTTGACCTATATACTAACAACTACTTCATGATTTAACTGATGATATTATGTGATTAAACCTTACCTTTGAGAGCTTATTATAATGATTAGTATTGCCCTTTGGAGTTTCTGTGTAGGCACATTGTTTTACTGTCCCCTCAAACATTTATTTTTTTCTGTTGATTGTACCAAGATGTAGAAACTAAGGTTAATAATAATGATAAACCCAATTTCACCCTCACGAATACTTTTGAGAAGCCTCATGGCATCAGGACAACATGGTCTGTAAAACCCTGTTGAACTTGAAGATCTTAATAAGCATCATGGTAGGAATGAGAGAAGAGCTCTTACTCCAAACACAAGCTTTTACTCAAGAAAATCTTGTCTTATGTCATTTTGAAGCCTTTTTATTGATTTCAATAAACTTTTAACGCAGCCAGGTTATTCTTTTTTCCTAGCACATCATTAAGAAATCACAGTCCTGCTGTTCTATTCTCATGTGAATCTTTATGTAAATGTTGCTGTGCTGCATATCACCAGACACTGCTCTTGCAGGGGTTTAAGCCACATTTCCTTGGCATGCATGCACTGCCTACTCTTTAGAAAAATTCTTAGCAATTCTGCAATATATTTATTCTCAGGAATACTGATCCCGGGATTGTCAGTATTCAATCATTTAAAAAGATGATTATTTAAACTGTATTTGAAATATAAAACTCTTTAAAAAAATTGGCTGGTTTTTGTGTTTCTGAGCTTTTACAGTGCGTGCTGTGCATGTTTTCTGCCTCTTTACTACACTATGCGATTTGAAATATGCTAAAGTAATTGAAAGCACATAGAGTTGCTTATCAGAGAGAGCCTGGCCTTTCAGTAAAACAACAAAAAAGAGATTCATTTCAGGTAGCTTTAGATGTTACCCCAATGTCCTGAATAGCTCAGATGAATCCATTTTCTGTGAGTGGTGTTAAACACAGTCTGGACCTCTGGATTCTTTTACTAAAGCAACATAATACATATCATATAGTATCAGCTAGTCTGTCTGTCATGAACAAATGATTTCAGACTATGCACAGCATTTATTTTCATTAAACCACATCACTCCTTTCTGCTTGCCAGGCATTATTGTTGCTCCTAAAATTGCAGTGTTCCCTTGGCTTACAATTTTTTGATGATAGTTAAGACTTCCAAAGTGGGATTTATTTTACCTAAATTTAAATGCCTACAATGTAGGCCTCTAAGGCTGTGTGGCTCTTCTATGCTTGAATACAGAGTTAATCTAAGCTAAAGAGGTGAGGAACCATCATCATATGCCAGCAGGAGACAAGGAGTGAACTAGGTGAGGAGTTCCCATCTGTGTGATATACACCAGAACTAGAAAGAAAAAACTCTCTGTGGAGCAACAGTGCAGAAACCACCAATATTAACTGAACAAAGATGACTTCAAGTTAACTTTGGTAGGAAAGCTGTTGAGAAGTTTGCAATCTTCATTCCTCTATCTATAATACAATAATGAAAAGAAGGAAAATAATACTAAATTCTACTGTGCCCTGAAGTCACACTAGATGAGATTGAGAACAGAATATAGTACTAACAAACTGAGTCTTAGCTTTCACGTAGCTAATTTTTATTTTTTTTTATTCCATCTTCTGAATGCCTAGGATGAAGCAAGAATGAAGTGCCCCCAGGTTGTAAAAGCTCCTCTGAATTCTCAAAGCCATTGATGAAAATAAGCCTGATATTACCATTGTCAATTAGAGCAGAGACTGCAAGCGGCTCTGAGCGGTTACCCCAATGTGTTCAGCCCAAATCTGCATCAAAGATAGCATGCAAGCTCTAGGCATTTGCTGTCAGCATGAATGCTTACTGCTCTTTAGTTGGAGTTTCATTTCTGGCCTTCTCTCTTTAGACACAAAAAATTATTCCAGGTTTTATTAATTTGATTTTCAGAACACAGCGCTCAAATGAGATTTTCTTTTATTTCATTTCCTCTTAGAGGAAGGGACTGAGTAAGGTCTATCATTTACAAAAGAAGGATGAGAAAGTTGTGATAACATCAAGACCTTTGGAAAGAGACTTGTAGCTTTCTTGTGCCTCAGCTCCTCCACCTGTGAAAGAAAAGGAATAGCAATTCCCTACTTTCTGTAGATGGCATGGATCAAAAAAACTGTGAATTTTTATAATCATCTTTATTGTTCTTGGTAAGTCTTGAACTGTAACTGACTGAATAATCAGCAATTCTCTTGTATACTCACTAGGATGCAGATATTTCTTAGTATTATCAGGACTTGCTTTCAAATGGCCTATTTCATGAGCATAAAAAAGTCTGGAAGTGTCAAATTTTGATTCCTCTATATTTTGAAATGCCCGTCATGGAAAATAAATTTTGAGTTAGATATGGAAATAGTGATTGGGTATACACATCCAATCCCTATTCTCTAACACCTTTATCTCCACAATATTTGTTTTTCTGGAAAGAGTTTTAAACATACCTCATAGAAGGTATCTTATTCTTTCCTGGTTTGTATTTATTGCATTCCTTTCAGCTATTCTTCACAGATAATAATTAGTGATTAATTGGTATTTGGAGCAGGACTTTAAATCCTTGTGTATTAACAGTACTCTGTCATTTTCTGATGCCGAGTGGGAGATGTTGGAGTCATTATAGCTCCTACTTGTAGGATTAGCAGTGAATATTTGTTCAAAATCCTCTGTGAATCCCTTAAATCCTCAATTTAATAGAATTTTTCATGTTCATATGATGCATTGGCAACCTGAATTATTAAACACTGCTGTTTTTCATTCTGAAGCATACACACATGCAATAAACTCAGAAACTATTTTAATAATTCATAATATTTCCAATGATTAATTAGAAATAAATTAATCAAAGACTTTCTATGAATAAGAGCAGGTAGAATCACAATCCAGTGAACAGCCCTCTTTTAGAAAAATTTGGAGAACTGAACACCTTTCAATAGCTGTGCTATTGTGTCATTGCCTAAATATTGTACCTTCTCTCATAAAGAAAGGACTATAGGGGTTTTAGGTGCTGGACTAGTCCCACCCCACTTTCCCCACAATACTGCAGTTTTCCTTTGTCTGCTTGACTTTTGCATCCCACTTGTAGCTGATTGTCCCACTGGCTGTTTCTTTTTGGCACAGAGGCTCCTGAAGCAGGAGAGAGGGCAGTGCAGCAACCTGGATCTCTGTGCCTCTTCCCCACTAAAGTCCTGCACTGCAGCCTGACCTTATCTTGGCATACAGGAAAGTGAATTAGTTTGGAAAAAAAAAGAAAATGACAACCTTTATATGTGAAGGTCAAATGTTTCACCCACTAAAATAACTCTGAAATGAAACCTAATTTCTGAAAGTCTCCTCTTCCCTACTGAGTAGGAGGAGTCCTGTGTGTACCATAGCTATTCTTGGCACCACGAATATGGTGAGAAGACTAGTCTAAGCTAGTTTGTTTTGGTTTTGTTTTGTTTTGATTTTTGTCAAAGCTTTTGTTTTGACTTGAGTTCTCAAGAAAGCAGTGGCCTAAATGCACAGGGAAATAGGGCAGCAGTGTTTAAAACTAAATTTCACTGTACAGTAGCTCACAGCGGACCTGCCTAACCACCATCTTCGCATCCTTCTTGTTCAAACATTTTTGAATTAAGAATCCTGTCGAAGCTGGGTAACTTAGCAGCCAGACATCAAAGAGGCAGAGTTCCCAGTAGCAGCAGGAATATGTAGCCTAGTGGTTCCATCACCCAACCCATCAGTAATCAGCCATTTGAACTTGTGATTTTCCTTTATTTTGCTTGTTTATGGATCCATTCCAGGCTAAAGCGGAAGGAGGGGTCTTACAGTAATAGTAATTCTCTTGAGTATTTTTGTGGTTTTAGATTACATGCCCTTCAAGTTTTTTTAAACGACACCTGAAACTTTTAAATGGCTCCTAGTCACAGTGTCTTCAAAGAACTATTGTAATACAATTTTTTCCAAATAAAATGTGATATTCAGTGAGAATCAGTTCCACACAAGATATAGGCTGGAGTGTTGACCTGCAGTTGTCCATACCATTTTGTTCTTAACACATCCCTTGACACAGCTCTGACATATCAAGTGACACACACACATCTAATGCCAGAGACTGCTCTCAGTAGGTGATTTTGGCAGTTTCTTGTTTTGGGACACTTAAACATGAACCAGTCCATTCCAGATGACATACAAGGAAAAGGGTGAACCCTGTCACTGTGTTTTTTTACAGTACAGATGTAGCTATTGGGCCACTATCGCAGCTAGTGGGAGAGTATATATAATTTTGGCCTCCACGAGTCAGGCAGTAGGTAGTCCTTCTCCTGATTGTGTTCCACCTCATTACTTTCAATTCTTTGTGGTTTTGACCAGAAAGCAGAAAGGCCATTGACGGATTAGTAACTTCCAACTGGAGTAGACTTCTGTATTCCAGCTGGTATAGGCAATTTAGCAAACAGGCTTTGTAGCTCTTTGGTGTGAAAGATTTATATTGGCCAACAGTGAATTTCACTCAACAGTACTGGGACTGCACTTCTGCCAAACAAGGGATGCTGCTCACTTCCTTCTTTGTACAGAAGCACTTCATCTCACAAGCACAAATGAACCCTGATGATTAATTGAACTAAAATATAATGTATATTGGTGAGTCTGATATCTGTGAAGCCAGAGGCACTATTCTTCTCTTTGAGTGACCCCCACCTGAGGTGGCTTTGGTGCCTAATAACTCCATGCAGTACATCATCTCTCCTGTCCTGAGTGACCACCTTAACAGATGGAGCCCAAAGTCATGGACTAAATGAACTCAAGGGACATTTTGTGGACATTTATGGACATTTTACAGACATTTCACAGACATTTCACAGGAGTTGTCCATAGACTAAGGGAATGGTATCTGTGTATTGTATCAAAGGATGGGAAGGGGGGTGGTGGTTAATGAGAAAGTATTGGATAGTGTGAGACCTGAGCATGACGTAAATGGTATGGAATAAGGGGTGGAGAATGTGCTGGTTTTGGCTGGGGTAGAGTTAATTTTCTTCATAGTAGCTAGTATGAGGCTGTAGCTAGTATGAGGCTGTGTTTTGGATTTGTGCTAGAAACAGTGTTGATAACACAGGGATGTTTTAGTTGTTGCTGAGCAGTGCTTACACAGAGACAAGGCCTTTTCTGCTCCTCACCCCACCCCACCAGCGAGTAGGCTGGGGGTGCATGAGAAGTTGGGAGGGGACACAGCCGGGACAGCTGACCCCAAGTGACCAAAGGGATATTTCATACCATATGGTGTCATGCTCAGCATATAAAGATGGGGAAGAAGAAGGAAGGGGGGGACGTTCGGAGTGATGGCGTTTGTCTTCCCAAGTAACTGTTATGCGTGATGGAGCCCTGCTTTCCTGGAAATGGCTGAACACCTGCCTGTCGATGGGAAAGAGTGAACGAATTCCTTGGTTTGCTTTGCTTGCCTGTGCGGCTTTTGCTCTACCTATTAAACTGTCTTTATTTCAACCCACGAGTTTTCTCACTTTTACTCTTCCGATTCTCTCCCCCATCCCACCTGGGGGGAGTGAGCGAGCGGCTGTGTGGTGCTTAGTTGTCGTCTGGGATTAAAACACGACACCCCCACTCTGATTTTTTTTCCAAATACATAAGCAGAATTTCTCATGTTGTAACTTGTGTCTGTTGACTCTTGTCCTATCATTTCACACCTCCAGGAGTCTAGTTCTATCTTCTTCGTACCCTCCTGTAAGGCATCTGTAGACAGCTTCTCTTAACTTTATCTTCCCGAAGCCAAATAAATCCAACTTTCTTAAGCCTCTCCTCATACTTTATATGTGCCAGCCTCCTGACCATGTTGGTAAGCATCCACTGGCCTTGTTCAAGTACATCAATGTCTTTCTACGACTGAAAGGCCTAAATCTATACACAATACTGTTAATTCTTACAGGTGCCAAATAGAGAGAAATAATACTTTTTTGCCTGCTGGCTACATTTCAGATAATACACCCTAGGAGCCGATTGGTCTTCTTTATAATAAGGGCATGCTGCTGACTCATGTTCAGCTTGTCCACCAGGACCCTTAAGTCCTCTTCTGCAAAGCTGAACTTCATTCAGCTGGCCCCAGCCTGCTGCATGGAGTTATTTCATCACAGATGCAGGACTTCACATCTGCCTATTTGAGCTTCATGAATTTCCCAGCAGCCCATTTCTCCTGACTGTCAAGGCCCCTCCAAATAACAAGAACCCTACAACCAGTGTATTGACCCCAGCCCCCAATCTGTTGTCAGTGCCTTCCATCTTTATCACAGCTGTGGATGCTGAACTGCTGATACCAAGAACTTTCTGAGATTTGACAATCTGTGCTGAAAAAAGGTTTTATTTTGTATTTTCATCTGTGTTTCAAATCTTATCTAATATTATGTCATCTAAAAATTCTGATACACTTAAGTGGAATGCCATAGGACCAAGCAATACTAGATCCTTTGGAAAGGCCAAAGTAGTAACCACTCTAAAATGGTAATCACAGTAAAATGACCAGCCTGCCTGTCCAAACTAGAAGTTATGCTTTTTCTGTTGGACCTTCAGTGTCTGAGTCCTTGTCTGCAAACAAGCATGCCATTTTAACTGTATTGATATATATAAATCATCGAACTATCCCTACATGCTTAGTTTTTTCCCCAGTTTAAAGTGATACATGCTGGTGTGCCAGGTTTGGAGAGATCTCTGGTAAGTTGTGATTGGTTTTTATTACATTATTTTGCTTATTGTTGGGGCCTAAATTCATAAATACCTTTAACTGACAGACTGAAAGACATGGACCTGTTGGAGCGGGTCTAGAGGAGGGCCACGAAGATTATCAGAGGAATGGAACACCTCTCATATGAAGAAAGGCTGAGAGAGTTGGGCTTGTTCAGCCTGCAGTAGAGAAGGCTCCAGGGAGACCTTATAGCAGCCTTCCAGTACCTGAAGGGGGCCTACAAGAAAGCTGGAGAGGGACTTTTTACAAGGGCATGTAGTGGTAGGACGAAGCATAATGGCTTTAAGCTTAAAGAGGGTAGATTTAGATTAGACATTAGGAAGTTCTTCACTGTGAGAGTGGTGAGGCACTGGAACACGTTGCCCAGAGAAGTTGTGGATGCCCCAAACCTTGAAGCATTCAAGGCCAGGTTGGATGGGGCTTTGAGCAACCTGATCTATTTGAATGTGTCCCTGCCCATGGCAGGCGTGTTGGACTAGATGACCTCTAAAGGTCCCTTCCAACACAAACTACTCCATGATTCTATGATTCTATGAAAAGAATAATGTTGAAGATATTTGCTGCAATATTTTTGCTAGAGTCCCTGAGAGTTTGGCCTCCTTAAGAAACAGAAGATTAAAGAATTCACAGAATTTTGGTGGGCTGGACACTCTTTTGCAAGTTGGCTTAGCTGGGGAGCAGTAACTTCTGCTAGACCTCAAGGGCTTAGTGTTCCCTGGGAAGAAAACCCTCACAGAGATGTCCCAAAACACACAGGGATTCACAGTCAGGACAATATGCCTGGGGACCTGTGTTCCTGGGGACAGTTTTAACAACTTCAAACTCTAAGTTCTTATGTCCAGACATGCTTGAGTTACTAATATAAGCAAAACAAAAGTGTGTGGAGTTGACAAATCTGTAAAACCTCTAAGAAGAGAGGGCACGAGAACAAAGACCTGGAGGGAGAGTACACTGAAAAGAGGACAGAATAGAGAGGTGGGTGTCCCTGATATGTGACTCCATTGGAAGCCATGGGACTAAGTTAGACTTATTTTGATTAAATAAAAAAAAAAATAAAAATGCAGCAAACAGCTATTCAAGCAGTTCTAGCAGCATGAAATCCGTGTCCGTGAGATGCAGCTGCAGTGCTGGACGATGCTGCAAGGGGGCAGCGCGGCCCCTCAGTTGCGGCAATGTGAAGCCTGTGCCTCTTCTCACACTGTGAACTTAGTGACTATTCGGTGTTTGATTTCAGTATCTGAGAACTGAGGGACCCGTCCTCAGAGCCAGAATGCTAAGCTGAATCTCTATGTACATTTTTCAGTGACTTCTTTCTATATGAACTTCAATTTCAACCTATATTTTTAAAATATTCCACGAACTGCCCGATACCCACTTTCGTATCATGTACCACGGACAGCTGCTAGCTTAAACCCCGCAATAGCACTGTAAGGAAATATTTCATGCATACTGTGCACTTTGCTGAGCGCTTTAACTGAGTAAACACACATTTTTGTTAAACTTTGTTAATTATTTAAAAAGAGGCATATTATTTATTCATTCTGTGTGTGTGTGAAAGGATACTGGGTTTTTCTTTCTGTAAACTAGTCTCCTGAACCTAGATTCAGATAAACCTACAGCTTCCATGGCAGCTAATTCCAGTCAGCTTTCTGTCCCTTGAAGCTCTTAACACTTCAGAAACTCTTTCCAACCATTTCCAGAGGCCCACCATGCTGGGCAGGATCTTCCTCACCACAATAAAGAGGATGCTGAGAAGTGGGACTGATTGTGGGGTGAAGTGTTGGTTGTAGCCATGACTATTTCCTCCAAGAGAGGCACCCAAAGTACCCTGAACATGTATCTTTGTAATTAAGGCAGGTACTGGGAAAACCGGCGTTTGGCTCCTTATGGACATTAAGTAGAAATTAACCTCTGTCACTGTTGTACAAGTAGGCTAATGTTAAAGAGGGCACCTCTTTCCTTGAGGCATCATCAGAGGTGTTACCTATTTCTTACTATGTTATTTTTTGAGAAAATGACATCAAGTGAGAGAAAACATTCCAGGCTATCTGCTCCAGGTGTCAGGCTCAAGCATCAATTTTTCTTATTTGGGGAGCATGAATTTTTTATTATTTGTATCAAAGAGGGAAACTACATAAATATAGTAAATCTTACGAGGAGCGGCTGAGGGAACTGGGGTTGTTCAGCCTGGAGAAGAGGAGACTGAGGGGAGACCTCATCGTTCTCTACAACTACCTGAAAGGAGGTTGCAGAGAGGTGGGTGTTGGTCTCTTCTCCCAAGTGAAGAGTGACAGGACAAGAGGAAATGGCCTCAAGTTGTGCCAGGGGAGGTTCAGGCTGGATATTAGGAAAAAGTTCTTTACTGAAAGAGTAGTGAAACATTGGAATAGGCTGCCCAGGGAGGTGGTGGAGTCACCCTCCCTGGAGGTATTCAAGGAGCGTGTGGATGTGGCATTGTGGGATGTGGCTTGATGGGCATGGTGCTGTGTGGTGTTGGGTGGGTTGGTTTTTGGTGTGGTGTTTTTGGTTTTGGGTTTTTTTTTTGTTTTTTTTTTTTTTTTAGGTTGGACTTGATGATCTTACAGGTCTTTTCCAACCTTAGTGATTCTGTGATTCTGTGATTCTGTAAATATAGGTCTAGGCATGTGTCAGAAATGCAAGCTCTATGGGAAAACCTCATGGATGTTCTACAAGTCAGGTACAATTCAGTAATATGAAGATGGTTGCTGAAAGAAACTGATTTCTTGTTTATAAAAAGGGCTAAAAGACATTGTTCCTGGAAACCTTCTTTCTACTGGAGGAAAGAGCCAGAAAATCCCTTTAGGGTTTATCAGATGCTTTCTTATTTTACTTTTGTCAGGAAGTTAAAAGGTACAGAGTGGATCCTTAAAAGGGTACAGAGTTAGGCCACATTTTCAATTCATCTCTTCTTTGCAGTGAGGAGACAAAACTCTGTAAGTTCCTAAACTGTGTTGATGTATGCACATTTATTTGTTGTCTATACAGGATGCCAGAGATTAATCTGTGTGAAGACATCAACAAGTTGCATGTGGATTCTGGTTCTGACTTGTTTGAAGAAGGTTTTGATGAACTAACCATTCCTTATTTAAAAATGAAACGTGGGACATCAGTGATACCCTGGGAGGTGAGCTGGTGCTGAAATAGGACAGTGTGTATAGTATTACAATAATACGTGGTCAACAAATTGGAAATTTGAACCAGCAAAATAGATTTTCATATTAATTAGGAAAAAGAAACCAAACCAGATATTTTAAATATTTATTTGTTAGACTGGGATAACGGCCTTTATACAGCACAATTTGCATAAGTTCTCAAGATACATCCTGTATACAATCACAAAACCATGACATGGATTTATACATAAAGTGAAAACCGAGACAGATTTACAAGCATTTTTATACAATTCTCATACCGCTTTTGTTTCAGTTTTTACAACTTTTAGAACAAGTCTCTATTTTTTTTCCTGATGAATCTGGAAGCAAAATGAAAATTAAAAGAAATTCAAACCAAAATGAATATCAACAAACCACCATCTATGCATGCAACATTCACTGTGGAAACATTATATTTCTCCAAGGACTAATCTTTTTTTCTGTTTTTGTGGGTTTTTTTGGTGTTTTTGGATTTTTTTAAACACTGGGTATGCTGTACATGTTGTCTGTAGCATGACAGCACACACACTAGTCAGCCATTGTTGAGCACCTGAGCACGTCACTGAACATCTATAAGATACAATCAAATAAGGACACATTCACATGCTTGGATGTCAGATGGAGTTAATAATTTAAACTCAGTTTGTTTTACAAAAATGTATACTTATTTACAGGGTAACAAATTAAGAAAACGGCTTTTGCTCAAATCATCTATTGTGAGTTATGGATATCAATATATATTATAACTTCTGAGCTCTTCAATATATTTGCTTATTAATCTTTTCAAAATAATAAAACAGAACATATAGAAAATGTTAAAATGCTTCTTATGATTTAAAGAGAGAGTATCCGGTTTCACTTATTCCTTCTATTTTCCTTCTAAAGGCAATATGTATTCATAAAGAGCAACTGATCCTACATGCCAGGTGTACTGAAAATTCACAAGGCATGTAGGACTAAGATTTAAATATAATGTAGGTGGATACTTACACTAAATTTCCTCTCTGTTTCATTACCTTTATAAGTTACACTCACACAAATGCAAATTTTCTCTGTTATTCACATAGGTATGTACATATCTAGATATATACTCAAATAATGGAATCTGGGACATTCAACATTGTAGCAATGAAAATAAAGTACTTAAAAATAGTGTCAGTTATGATTCAAATAATAATTTAAAAAAATACTATTAACATCTTTATGATATCTCCATGAAACTAAATCCTAATTAAATAATCTCTATTGGGCACACACTAGCTTACAGTATAATAGATGTCTTCTTTTTCTTCACCATCATCCTCAAAGTAAGAATCAATATCAGCTGGTTACCAGCTACCATATCCCACAGCCTAACCATGCGAACACCCAGCATCCAGAAAAATAACTCAAATATTTCCTAAGTCTTGATGTAAAGCCAGTTTAAGTCAATGGATTGGTTGCTATTGACTGCAACTGATTTGGATTGGGTTTTTGTTTCTTCCACACAGGATCCATGTAATGTAAAAACATGGGTAATAATAAAGAAGCAGCACTCATTGCCCCTGGATACTATCCCTTTAAAGTGTAATGATAAAGAACTAGCTCAACATTCATCATAGAAACTCTCATGTTTGGTTTTAACCTGGAAAAAAAAAAGTGGCTGTTTGCTGCTCATTATATGCATAATAATAATAATGATAACATTAGAAATCCCTGTCATTTGTAAACACATACACTGTGCTTTTGCTCATTTTTCAGCTTGTTTCCACTACACAAGGCCTTGAACAAAGAAGCAGCTTCAATCTCTGTTGACTTAGCAGATTTATGCATAAAAAAAGTGAAAATGCTTCTGCTATTGCCTCCCTGCAATATGCGTCTTCAAAGCAATCGTAAAAATGTGTGAACTCATTAATAATCAATCACTCAGAAATGATAAAAGCTGTTGCCACATCTAAGCACTTTTGGCCAGATAAAAGAAACAAAAATTAATGAGAAAAAAGTGAAAAAAATATACCGAGATATATACAAAAAAGTAAAAAAATACTAATAGTCCTTGTTTGATTATTTTTTAAAAAACATTGTCACAAGAGAGTTTTTCCTGACTTCATTCACAAAACAAGAAAAAAAAGAAAAAAATGCATCCAAACATGAATCTGTGTTGCATAGAGTGATTTCAGTACAACCTAGAAATTTGGTCGAAAAAAGGAACTTGGCACACTTTGGAAGCATCCTCTGACCTCTGAATGATGCTGCCTCGGAAAAGAGAGAGTGCATGGGCCCAGGTCTGTCACTAGCCCATCCTGGGTGACACCACAGGAGCCCTGTCCTTGCTGCAGCTGGCCAAGGCAGTGCTGCATTCCTGACAAACCCTCCTCTTTGCGTTTCATGATGGGAGTCCGAAACTGCCATTTCAACATGCAGAAACATTTTGTGTTTTGTTCAGAGAATCAAAGATGCTTGAATTAAACCAGTTGCCGACAGCTGATTGCCCCACAAAGGTAGCTGTTCCATGCAGCCGCAGCTATACCACCCAACACAAGTATTTTATAAAAACATTGGCCACATTTGTATGTGTGTGAGAGCAAAGCACGCCTGTCCGCTTTCTCAATTAAGAGTGATGATTACAGGCTTCCCAGTAAGGCAGCCGGATAGTGCTCGTTCCTGCTGGAAATCTCCATAGCAACTACCAGCGTGACTTGCTGTCTTTATAATAAATCTTAGCAAGAACAAAATTACCAGCAGTTTGCACAAAATTGCACACCTCATGGCTTGTACTTCACACAGTAATTGAAACTGGACTTTTTTTTTCTTTTTTTCAAAAGAAGAACACACTATAGTCATCAGGAATGCAAAATAACCCACCAAAAGAGCAACACATGTCAAATATATCCACATAGGATTTTTTGGTTCAATCGGGCATTTTTTCTTTGAAGTATTTCTCTTCTTATAAAAACATACACAACATCAAAACATATAGGATGTTTACAATAACTCCAGAGGACTGTTTTTAAAATATATGAGAGGTAGGGTATACCTATACTGGTGAAAGCATAAAAGTCAACAATAAAGCACACATTCTACTTCCACTGTCAGTGATGTTGTGTTTTTAAGATAGCTAATAAGCTTTTGGTAAGATTGCTCTGCTTGCAAGTTAAGCAGGCTACCAGCAGGTTATCAACAACCTAACTGGAGTTTCCTTGGTGTGTGTATCTTTAATATCTTCTGTGTCTTTCTTCTTATATTCCTTTTTCACACTGTTATTTTAAGTTGACAAAGATAAATCAAAAACTGTATGTGGGAAGTGCCACCAGATTAAATGGTGTAGTTTTTCATGGTCAGTCAAGCTTCTGAATAAGCTGAGCCTTATTTTTCCTTTTTCTTTAAGCATATATTATTTTCCAGAAGAATATTTTCAGTTGGTCTTGCACAACCTGTGGAAGTGTACTACATATATTCAGAAAATATAAGACAACGTACATTAAAGCATTTGTGAAAAGTCCTTATTGGGCAAGAAAAATAAATGTCTGAAGTACAGAAGTTTGGTCATTTTCTTTTTAAATATGCAATGGTCATGAGGTAATATTTCAAGGGAAACTACTTTTTAATGAAGTTGTGAAAAATTAAATTACTTCTGAGTAACAGGGGAGTTAGTACCATGTTGATTCTTGTTTTTTAAAGAAACTGCTATACTTCTAAGAAAGGGAGAAAAAGCTCTCCCTTCTTCAAAAATTATACAAGGGAAAATACAACAACCAGCCTAGATCACCCCAGGCAGTAGTTTCTTTCCAAAGTGAGCTAACTGCTCAGTTTCAAGCCCCTGAAAGTGGGACTTTAAGCATGGAAGTGCTGACACGGTCTTAAATGTTGCAAGTTACCTTCCTATTTACTTCTTTCCTAGCTGAGAAGCCATGCTGTTGAGTGGATTAGACTCAGACATTCACCTGAGAGAGCAAGAGGATATGCTTAATTCTCTCTAATGCAATGGCATCCAGGCAGTAACTGTCCTGTTATCCCTTCCCTTTAGATTTCAAGTGTGTCACTGGCGTTGATACAGAGCCCTGCGCCGAGCAGGCTGGTGTTTGCACGGTGGGTCTACTGCTCCGAAGTGCCCACAATATAGCCTAGAATTCATCGTCTCCATACAGATTCAGAATAAGACTGGTTGCTGAATAATGGAAGGACTAGTTGAAATAATTGTGTTAGTCCCAGTACGTCTCTTCAATTCCAAACTTTTTTAAAACTGCTGATTCAAAGGGTAGGGTGAAGTACAGTGTCACTGACATAGAAACAGCATTTTTTCTTCCTGATGTAGTGCAGTTTACATCCTGTCCTTTCTCTTTAAAACCACATCCCAAATTATAGACCATTAACATAGTTTTATCCATTACATTCTAGGACAGTGGTTTATATCCATTGTTAACACAGAAACAAATGAAACAATCAGATCTGATTCTCCACAGCACAGTTTCTGAAGGAAAAAGAAAGAAGGAAAAAAGTAACGTAAAATAACGTTACCACTCTTGCAAACGCCTTGCAGTTTGTGTCAAGTGGCATAATCTCACTACAGCAAATTATCAGAGATCCTAAGGTGCAGAGGAACAAGTTTTGCACTTCTGATAAGTGAGATTTGGAAAGTCAGTCACCCTAGGTGCTTTTGCATAAAATGATCTCCTTCTGGTTGCACAGAAAACCAGACTGCTCTTTCCATCACACTACCTCCAGCTGCAGCCGAACTCTGCATTAACACCTGCCTTCCAGCCTCCATTATTTCCTTCACAGTTACTCTCTTCACAAAAGAGTCCAACAACACAGAGCCCTCGTATCAGTCTTCATTTCAAACAGCCTCACTTTAACTTCTGGGCCCAGGTTTTCTTTTACTTTGCTGTCTTTTGCAGCAAAACAAGTGTACTAGCCCTCATTTAAGTGTGCTATGTAGCCCAGAGACTGCTCTTTTCTACTTTGTATTCTGAAAGACTAGCTAAACACAATGATATCAAACTATAGTCTTGGAGTGATGCTGTTTATAGCAGACTCTGCAGGTTTTGTGCCCTAAGCAGACAGCTCTGCTCAGTGTGTTTGTGTGGAGCTGACCAACAGTTTGTGCCAGTTTACTATTCTTTTCCTTAGATCCACTTTGTCAAGCCAGATATAAGCTTCCCCAATCAGTGTCTTTTTCATAAACTTCCCTCCATTGGAGACAAGCAGAATCTGGGAAAATAATAATAGTAAAAAATAATTATCATTGTGCATAGTAACATACTGCATTTGCTGGCAAACATGAAAGATTCAGAAATGTTGAGCTCTGTTTTGGTACCCACAGAGGAGGAAAGAAACACTGATCATAGCCCTTTATATAGAGTCAACTTTCCAATAGAAAGGAAGCCCCATGAAAACTGAATTTTCCCTCTCTTCTATTTCATTATCATGGGATGTAGCAACTAGGTGACAATCTTGAACTTCAGTAAGCAATATGCTCACCTGCTGGTCACCAAAGACAAACACAAGGTCAAGCTTTAAGGTACAGGGTAAGGCTTTATGCAGGCAAAGTACCAGCCCTTTTTAAGTGCATGGGAGTCAGAGGGTGCTCTGCATACAGGCTGTAACTCAGAGCAGAACGTGTGAGAAAGTCCGGAGTTCTGGTTTCTGACCTCAGCAAGCAGTAGTCTGACCTAAAATGTAGAGTTGGTCTGAAATCTCACTCCTGCTATGTCTCTGCTGAGAGCCACAGTATTACATTTGGTCTTACAGCTCTTGCTTCCCCAGCCATGGAGAGTGGGAAGGGCAAGGAACAGCCCCAGCACTTATGTGAGCTATGCAGGCTGGGTGTTGAAGACTCTCTCCGATATATCATACAGGCACATGTTTTCCAGCTAAGCAGGTTCATGCTATGCAAACAATAGTCTTCTCTGAAGGACCTGATTCATTCTGTGGATCTACAGCTTCATTCTACGTGTTTCTGGGAGAAATACATTTGATAATACATATACTTCAGGGGGTTAGTTATAGTTAGACAGTCAGATAAATTCTAACATTTCTTAATTATTGAGTAACTGAATTAACAAACTCAATGCTTCTTTTTTTTTTAACTCCTTCCTAGATTTTTCAAAAAGAAAAAGAGGTCATGAAAAATTGCAGTTCCATGATAGGATTAGCAGCAAGTTTATCATATTCACAGTCACTGAGCAGACCTCCGGCAATGAGCAAGGGAGGTAACTGATAACAGTAGGAGGCTGTCACCCTCTGTGTGAACCAGCAGGACAGAAAATAGGGCATTTTGTTGCTTGGTTTCACAGATCTATGCTAAGAGAAGAACGGCAGAACTCAAGGATTTTGTACTCCACTGAGATGCTGGAAGAGACCATACATCAATAGACATGTAACAGAACTGTAGAACAACTCAAGTTTCCAGTAATCAAGAATTTTAACATTTCTGAAAATTTTCCATTCTGCTTTGGGAAACAAAGTAAAATATGCAAACTTTACAGTACGATGGAAATTAAAAAAAATTAAAAAAAAGTGAAGAACTTTGCAATCATTTTCCTGGATGAGCTTCCCAGTTTCCTGGCCAATTTTGATATTAATTGGCAAGTAAGATATGTACCTGGACAGCTTAGACACCTACATCCCTGTCAGTCAACAGGTTTGAGGAAGACCAAACGACCCTTATGCACTGAGCTATTAGGGAACCCCACTTTACGTCACTCATCATACAGCTCGTCCTTGGGGAAAATAAGCAGCCTGCCTCCACTGCTGGTGGTTCTACGCCACTTGATTCAGTGTTTCCTGAAGAAATGGACAGTCCAGAAGCTGGCAAGCCAAACCAGAACATCTGTGAAAATCATTCTTCTGGGTTTTTCTGATTACCCTCACATAGGACATTATGTATTTCTAATTGCAGTGAGCCAGTCAACCAGGACCCAACTAGGGAACAAGGCAAAGGAGCCAGGAACTTAGTGCTTTCCAGAAGGGTCCCAGGTGGGTTGCCAAGGAACAGGGAAATCAAGTAAGCAAGCGAGCGAGCTGCCAGGGGCTGAGGCAAGTGCCTGTCTGAAACCCGTCAAAATGTTTTCTGCAGAATGTTTTCATTCTGACACATCAACAGTTTTGGGATAGAAAAAATTTCAGACAGAAACTTCCCATCACTTCTGCCCTTGACCCTCCTCTCCACTCCTCCCAGCTGGATCCGTGGTATCTGTCTTCTCTAGCTTGTCTGTCTCTCACCTTGGTTCTTCCCCACTCCAGGCTTTAAATTCCAGCCTTGTTGTCTTGAATCAGCTAGTCTCAGTTTCTAACCCTTAGGATTTTTTTCCTTATTCCCAGTACTCATGACCAGGTGATTCTAGCTTTTTTCTTTTCCTCTTCTCTTCTCTTCTCTTCTCTTCTCTTCTCTTCTCTTCTCTTCTCTTCTCTTCTCTTCTCTTCTCTTCTCTTCTCTTCTCTTCTCTTCTCTCCTCTCCTCTCCTCTCCTCTCCTCTCCTCTCCTCTCCTCTCCTCTCCTCTCCTCTTTTTTTCTTTTTTTTTTTTTTTTTTTTTCTTTTCTCAGTAGCCCATGGTCCCATTTTTATGGCTAATATTCACAGCTCTTGCTGTTGATTTTTAGAGTTAAGATCCTTGTCCTAATTTCTGCCTCCAGATGGTTCTCATTTCTCTTTACAATGTACCTTCTATAATTACCATATTTGATCTCATCTTACTCCCTCTTTCTAATCTTATTTCCTCCCTTAATCTCCCAATTCCATTTTTTGTTCTATATATTCTAGTTTTGTTTTGTTTCCGTCTCCCCCAAATCTCTTTTGACAATGTCCAGCTCTTCGCCCCTAAATGTTCATCACTCAAATTCAGCATTCAAATCAGCCAGCTTCATGCTTTGCCATAGGAATAGATTGATGAGTATGAAGAGCATATAAAACCATATGTATTAAGTCGGATCAAATATTTTGCTTCCAAAAGTGTACTGGGCAGTGCATAAGGCAGAATATAAGAACAGGACAATCATGTAGTGACACATTCCCAAAATACCTACTATGAGCTGTGGACCATTGACTTCCTGACTCACAAGTGGTATGTATTTAAGAGACTATGAGGTATTTTGCCCATGAATTTGTCCAATCATTTTCTCCAGTTACTTCTTCCATGAAAACATTTAGCATCCACAATATATTATGGCAATAAATTTTACAGCTCAAACCCCAAGTTGTGTGAAGAAGAAACACCTTTTGTCTGTTTTAAACTTGTTCCTTGCTACTTTTATAGCCTTTGTTCTCTTAGGTCTAGTGTGCAGCACCAGTACATATCACAGAGTCGCTGAGGAAACGTTGCCAAGTCTCAGGTTGACTATTCCTATGACTACCTCCCTCACTATCTCCTTCCTTAACAACTTGATGGCTTATTTTTCCATAGGACTCTGTGGGTTCTTCTTTACTGGTCTACTCACCCCTTATGGTTTCTTCTTCAAACCACCACTGGAAGCAAAGTTTTTGCAGGAATTTTAGCTCTTAAACTTTGGCAAGACTTTATTGACCACTCTGGATTTTCCCAGGTAATATAACATCTTCAATAGTCTTTTACTGAGTCTATTGAATCAACAGGAATTAGGACACCTTAACACAAAAAGCAGTATCTATACTTGTTGGCCTTGTTTTGTAAGCAACATCCATTTTGACCTTGATTTTAATGACACAACCAATAAAACTAACATAGGCACTTAGAAAATCCAGTCTAACTCTAGTCATCAAAATGTAGCTGGCTTGTTTACGTCAGTCTTCCGGATTTCAAGGTACATTAAGTGGATGCTGATTAGCATGCAGATACCCCTGGAATTGTCCATCCCTTTCCACTGACTAGAGGACGCCTGAATATTTGGCTTATATTAGTTATCTACTCATTTGAAAGTAAATGAAGGTAGGTAAAGTGAATCTTAACTGTCTAAAAAAGTGTATCTGACCAAATGATCAAATCTGTCTAAGCAACAAAAACACAGGAGAGGGACCATTCCCTGAATCAGTTCCAAACATCATTTGATGTGCCACAGACTGAAAATACCATCATCTCCTTTACAAATATACACAGAGAATATTTGACTTGGCATAATCAGTTATTCTACAATGTCTGAGATAATGAGTATTGTGTCTAATTCTAGGCACCACAACTTTTAAAGAAGTTGAGGAACTGGAGAGAATGATAAAATGATTAGGCATATAGGTAACAGGCGATATCAGAGAAATTTGGTTTAATTAGCCTGAAAAATAGAGAGGAGAGCTATGATAGCAACCTTTCAGCGTGCAAACATTTTTAACAAAAAAAAGCAGATCAGTTTTCCTCTGTGCTCTGTAAGGATACTTAAGGATAAGTTAATTTAAAAATATGTCATATTTAAGTTAGATATTACACTAAACTTTCTAAACATATAGAAAAGTAGTTTTGGAAAGCATACATAACTTCCTTCTCTAGGGGATTTTAAGAACAGATCAAGACTAAAACTTCCAGGCCTGGTCTATAAATACCAGTGGGGGGTGATGGATTAAACCATCTTTTAAGATCTCCTCCAGCCTGGTATTTCCATTATTATGTAGTTGTGTTATTTCCTTTGTAATTTTCTCTTTTCAGCAAACAACTGGGGTAGAAGATTGATCTCAAATGCCCATAGCACAGCATGGACAACATCCAAAATTAGGTTTTAATAAAATGCAGAATTACCTGAAGAGAATGCCCGGCAGGACTCAAGCTAAATCTAAATGTTTCATTGAACGAAGGCTCTCGGTCGTGCCTGCATACCCTGGTTTTCTTCTTAATTACTCTCTTTTGGGTAGAGATATTGACAACATACAGCTTCACATACAGGTCTGGGGAAGAACAGTTCAATGAGTTAAATACAGAACCTTTTAAATAATCATTGTTGCTAATGATTTCAACAGAGGGGAAGTGGTGTGAAGAAATAGAGCATGGTACTTTACAGAGCCATATTCTGTCCTCATTCACATAGTGTAGAAATGGAACCACCCCACTAAATCCAAGGGAATTACTTTGTGTTTACAATCCTGTCATTAAAGGAACACATACCTTGATGTCTTTATGTATGTATGAAAATATTATTACTAACATGAGGTTTTAATTTTTTAAGAGCTTTTTCACCAAAAAGCTTTACTAGATATTATTGTTCTTTAATAACCTAGGGAGTTATCATTTTTATTAGTGTTAAAAAAGGATTAATTTTTAACAATCAAAAGTAAATTAAAAAGAGGATTAACTTCTGAGAGTTAATTTGCTTCTACAAAATGCTTTTACTTTCATTAAAGTTGCTCATAGGAGAAAAAAAACACTTCAGAAAGAATCCTATAGAATATGTCATTCTGATTAAGGAGCCATTTTCTTTCCTATTTTGGTGGTGATGACTCCAGATACATCCTACTTAATGTTTTCAAAATATCATGAAGCCGGTTTCTGTGTGATACCTGGTAGATGATCTGGAGATTTAAATTTGTATGTGATATTTCTGCACTGAAGGATTTCTACTATCAGCTGTTCTCCATCTGTCTTCATTTCCTTCTTTAATGCAATCTTGATTTCACCCATAACCTGTGTTTTACCTGGAAAAGCAGAAAAAGCAACCCTCATTAATGTAAAAGGAAACTGAATGTATCTTTCTAACTTGGAAAGAAGTAGAGTTTTCTGGTTTGGTTTTTTTTTTTTTTTTTTTTTTTTAGTTTGGGGTTTTTTTTGTCTTTTTTTTTTCAGGACAGCTTATAGTTTTTAGTCAGGGGTATAAGGATAATGTATTGCTTGAATGAAGAAATGGTAGATACATGCAGTAGACTTATGTAACTAGTTTATATGCTTCAGAATGTTTTTGCTTCAGAGGAGCTTTGTTCCCAAGAATACAAATTTCATTAGGAGTCTTTACCAGACATGTAATGGTCACTACAATTCACCTTTTCAGAAACCTTTACTACAAGATTCTGAAGTTATCTCATCAGAAAAAAAGGGAAAGGAAAAAAAAAAAAAGAGAACATTAAATAAAGTGTTAAAAAGTAAGATTCTGAAAGGCAATGAATTAAGACTTTGGTGAAGTTAACGTTTCATTTCACCTTCTTACATATATGGAGCAACATCATTCACACAATTTAAAGGGAAGCGTGACCTTTAAAAGTAAAGGTGATTTCCCTTCTTATGTGGGCAGAAATACAGGCCTATTACAACAGCATTGTATGGATTTCTCCCAAAATCAGTCCAAAGATGGAGAGAAGGCACACAATGAAATATAGGCAAAGCTGTTTTGCCTTTCCTCTGCCTGTCCTCGCAAAAGGCTGTACCGAAGCCAGGCAGAGTAGAGCAGGGCTACATCATCTAAATGAGTGTGGTGGTGTAAGCAGAGCCCATGCCCTCAGCTCAGTGCTGTCTATGATAGCATCATGTCATAATGGGGGCTGTGTGTCTATATCTATTGTCCTGCTACTGTGTAATATTATTTCACCTTCCTCTTCTCTTTAGACATCAGTTAAAAAAAATCTCAAACCATTAAGCCCCTGGGAGTCTTTATTACCCAGTTTCTGGTGCCAGCAGGCTGGAGCTTTAACGCATTACCAGGAAATTCTAGAAGCTTGTGCCAAGATGTTGTAAGGAGCAAAGCAACTCTGCATAAAGTAAACAATTATGATACATCTGGAGAAGCTCCTCTCCTAGAGAGTAAAAAGTTACTAAGTGGCATATAAAGATTACTTACTTGTATCACAAATGTATAACCAAATTTGAAAAATCCCTTACAAAAATGCCAGCTGTTGTTTCACAGGTGTCCATGAGCAATCATACATTCTATAGCTTTTGCTACTTAAAATATTTTTTGGGATCATGAATAAAAATTTATTAACAAATAATCACAGCTACAACCTGGGGCCTCAACCCTCCTCACAAACTGAAGCTGGAATCTAACTTAGTTACAGTCAATAACAAATTTGCAATTGGACTTCAGCTGGGTCAGTGTTTCACCCACAGTTTGTAAGGTGTGAGAGGACCTGTTAGGAGGCAAATGATTCTTTCACCGTATTTAATCATCACAAAACCCTTCCTATAGGTTTGAACATGCAAAGTAGCATCTTGCTTTCTGCTAAATGTTTGTGCAAAGAGAATGGAGCCCTCATCTTGTGATGGCAGCAGCAAAGATTATCAGTAGCTGGGATCAAAGAAGGAACGGCCAACAATGTCTTTGTTGTTACTCATTGATCTGTTCCATCATGTGTCAACAAGCTTTAAACCATGGATATAAGGCCCCTTTTCTGGAAAATGTTGAGTGACCTCACTAGGGGTCTAGCTTGGCTAAAACTGTGGATTTTGGATAGCTGGAAATAGATATAGGAAAAAATTATAATGCCTTCTCTGCTCTGTGGATAAACTACCAAAACCACTGATGTACACATGACATACCTGAAAGGTGTTGCATAAAATCTCACTTTTTGACTAGTATTGGTTCCTGCACTGACTCCAATGCTTGACAATGATAAAAGCCCAACATGGACAGTTGTAGCATAAACCTAACATTAGCTTCAGGCAATCTTTAGTTAAACATCATTTTGTGGAAAATATGCTCAGTTTATTTATTTTACTTTGTTCCCTCTCTGTCCTTTAAGGTTTACTTGCAACAGTTGTTAGGACCTCCACTTTCTTGATTATGTCAGTACCTTCTTTTTCACTTAGGTGCGAATTCAGCCTAAAATGAGAGCAGGTAGCTTGGATGCTACCTGTGATGCTGTGAGCTAGGAAAAGGGAGAAATGCTTCCAGTAAATTAGAATGTGTTTGAAAATTCCAGCACCATTTCTCAGCATCTGGAAATTTTCCGTGGACTATTTTGTATCCCCAGATACTCTTTACAACAAACAGTCCTGCTTCACTATTTAAGCCTCATGGGGAAAACAATGATCTCCAGCTGCAAGCATATGAAGCATGATAGCTCTCTTGTGCTTCCATGTTAATTTTCATTTCTCCCACAGCATGCAATGAAAAAACCTTAACACCAGCCTTATGAAACATCGCACTAAAATAAATGATCGCTTCAAAACCTAGCAGAATTTTGAAGACTCAGAAGAGATTCCTATTCCTTCCATTGTTTGGCTTTTTTCCCTCTTTCTGGTATATGTTTACTACATCTTTCCTTTGACAGCTGTGTAAGAACAGCTCAAATGTACATTTTTTTGTGGAGTTGATTCTTTAAATGGAAATACATTTAGAAAAAGAGATACACGGATGAGGGAAAGGGTTAATAATGAACTGTCTATGAGCTGTTGAGAGAGTTCACAGTGAACTGAGCTGGACAAGAATGTTCTTTGACTGATATGACAGAAATAAAGTTGCTCAGGGTGTCATGGGATTGGACGACCCCAAGGATTGCATTGGTAGGAATAGCTCAAAACACAGTGCCCAGTCACAACATTTTGCATTCATCTATAAGTTTAGAAAACATCAATGATTTGTAAACAGAACTGATTGTGGGTATTTTGGTAGTCATTGGATGATGATAAACAAATGCTACAATGTAACTCTGAAAAAGTAAATACAGTGAAATAGATGTTGCATGTCTTTTTGGAAAGTACTAATATGGCTTTCTAAGACACTGAAAAATCATTTGTAACTTGAATAATGCTGTTTGCCTCCAGAAAGATGTATTCCAGGTGAAACACATGCAAACCAGGGTTATCACAGTGGCAAAGAACCATATAGTAAAGCACTAAAAACATTACTTTCTAATTTAGCCTAGGAAACAAGGACTGGAAAAAGATGAAATTGCTTTCCACAAACATATGATAGAGTAAATATTGAAAGAGATAAAAAATATTTAAGCTGAATTTGTGTGATATTTTACCTGTTACATACATATCAAATGCATACTTACTGATGTACCGCGAGAGGACCACAGGCATGCACAACAGCATCATGTTCACTTTAGGAACACATTAAGGGTAGCTAATCAGTTCTTAAAAATATATAGCTATGATTAAATGCATTAGTGTTTTTTAGATGACAATACACGTCTTTTTAGGGGACCAGATTTATTAAAAATCCATTAACAATTAAAAGGTGATGGTTAATTAACTACATTGCTGCAAGGTATTTGAGAAGTCAAGGGGTTTAAATTTGCTATGGTGATGGCAACATAAGCTGTTGCTTTTGTAGAACCATCACACTCTGCGCTGCGAAAGGTTAATCAGTTCTGCTATTAGTCTTAAATGTCTGCTGCTGTAAATCACAGGATGTATCATCTGCACTGTTGTTATCAACTTTGAGGGATTGATAACTATGGATTGTGTCCCATTCCTTTTTCATCAGATGCCTGCTGTCAAACAAAATTACCCAAGACAGTAGTAAATAGCTGTCTCTCATAGGTCTGTGTTATCAAGTCTAATTCAGCAATGCATTTGAATGAGCAGGCAAATCTCACTGGACAATGGCAGAAATTTCATTGAGTTCAATTGTCTAAATGTAAATTTCTGAGCTAATTTACACATTTATCTTAAAATAAGTTGAATTGCCTTTTGAGATTGACTATATCTATTCACATAGATGGACCAAGTGTGAGTACGTTGAACTTGGAAATTTAAGGATGAGACGCTTAAATGCTGCTACCTGATGAGCATCGTACTAGGGTAATTTACTGAATGGTTGCCAGATGGCCAGAAAACAGAATAAAAAAAAAGTACATAAACTGACATTTTCTTCCATGGTTGTATATAAGTTAGTACGGGTTCCTTCTGTTTCAGAAGAGTGACTGGGTATATTAAAGCAGTGGAATTAGAAATAAAATGGGGGGGGGGGGGGGGGGCGGGAAATATGTCGACAATCATTTCCCAGCATTTTTCTTTCCAAATTAAGTTTATAACAGAATTATTGTTTCCAAAATAGGCAGGAAATGCTCTTCTGGAGCTTCAAGAGCCATACACTTTATGGTGAAGGATTTAAAATCACAGAAAGGTCCTTCTGAGCAGCTTCCAGTGAGCCTGGCCTACTGACCCCGGCAATGTTAATCTTGGGTTGTGGTGGTGGGGTTTTTTGTTGATTTTTTTTTTAATTCCTTACAGCCCAGATCATCCTTTTACTACTCAGTCAAAGAACTCAGATGTTGGAAAAAATAAGCAGGACAAACCAAACAAGAATAATCCCAATCAAACAAAAAAACGGCTTTACTTTCCTACACTTTGTGGTTACAATCTGTCGGACTAGCCTGCCTTATTCATCCT
This sequence comes from Gavia stellata, assembly GCF_030936135.1. Classification (NCBI taxonomy): domain Eukaryota; kingdom Metazoa; phylum Chordata; class Aves; order Gaviiformes; family Gaviidae; genus Gavia; species Gavia stellata. The sequence goes on along the minus strand of NC_082597.1, from coordinate 11,080,116 downwards.
GTATGTAGAAGAGGAAGGAACATAGAGCCATGGTTCGCTTTAGCAGGTTTGCACCTCCATGTGTGCTCAGAGAAATGGCTGCATTTTAAGAAGAATAGGTACTCTTTCAGGGTTTCTTTCTACGCTTTCTGATTACAAATACTCATGTAACTTCCACTTTTCTGAAAGTACGCATCCCAGAAAGCAATCCCAGGTTTCCAAATGTTGGTGCAGAACAGCTTGCTCTACTGCTGCAGACAAGACCCCTTGAAAGAAGACCAGACACACCCACGCTGCTTTGCCGTTAGCCCTATGTCTTCTGACCCCCATCTTGTTGCCTTGTGGCAGGAACAAAAAAGTTAATTTTTTTGTGATATTTTAGTGCAAAGAGCCTGAGAAAATTAGAGTTGTCTTATTGCAGCATGATGATGGTGGTATATAGACAGCATGATACTGCCCTGGGGGACAGCAAGGGAGGACGTTGGAGTATTTGGTGGTGCGGGGCCAGCTGCGTTAGTGCTGACAGTCAGTATAGAGCACAGGGAAACAAACATGTCCTCCATGCTGTTGGGAGATGAGCAGACTGTCTCCAGAACCTAGGTGTTGTATCAGAAAGAGCAAATCAGTCTGTGCTGAAAGAATTCACAGGAGAAAACTAAAATCATTCAGTATGGAAATTAAAGAATCCAGATCAGGGAGTCAACCAAGGAGAGAAATTATGTGACAGTGAAAATGCCAGTTATGACACTACATAATCTAACTCTGTAAATGTTCTTTTGAGGAAAGTTTGGGAATAAGAAATCTCCACAGATTTTTGCATTAGTGGCTTCTGGTACTTGTTGTATTTTGCATTACTGTTCCCCACAAGCAAACTGAAGTGAATGAAATCTGTGTCCCAGCTTGACTTAAAAGTATTTCTGAGTATAACATAAAGTATTGCTTCTTCTGAATCTGTTACATTTATAATTCTGAAGAGTAAGTAATAAGCCTCAGAATTTCCATAATCTTTCAGTCTAAAATCAAGAGATGAGTAATGATTAGAATAGTGTCATCATGAGCATATGATCAGAAATAAAGACTTCTTTTGTTAGAACTAATTTCATTTCCTTAGGTCTTTATCTGTTTTGATACCCTGAGAGATTAAATTAATGAACCTCTGAGAGCTCTATACAGTGTTCATTGATAGAATACAGGCATTTCTTTGATGTATTTTACCACCGTTTTTCTCACAGGTATCTAATGTCCCGGACTTGGTGCAGCTATATTTATCTCTAACACTGTGTAATGAGACATCACATCTTCCAGGCTAAGAAACTCATATGCTCCTTATGTAGCTGTATTGCTTAAATAAACAAAATCCTGGATTCAGCTATATTAGGGTATGTTTGTAATATTTAGAAGGTTGGAATATGTAGTAGCATGTCATAAAATTTAAGGAATCCAAGGTGTTCTTGAGAACTTGATTCAAAAAAGGAAAATTCACAGCTTTAAAATATGGGACATGATTAAAGAGAACCCTAAAACATGGTTTCTGTCCCCAGATCCCTGTCCCTTAGTAGCTTTCTGTGATCTTAGACTTCATCTCTGTGCCTAAGCTCAGAGGTGGAGATAATAACACCTACTTCTTTAACTAACAGTTGTTTGGATTTAGTAACTGGGACTGGGTACACTGTAAAGAGAGAGACTTGGTCGTGTAAGCATAAACAGGACTTTGGTGTGTGGTCCCTAATACCATGAGAAAACACAAAGACTTAGAAAGTCTGATGAGGACCTATGCCACTGTTATGTTTCCCTCCACCATAATCCATGAAGCTTGTACAGACATATTTTTCTGTCTAACAGAGTGCTGTTGTAGCAAGAAATATGTTTCTGCTGGATTCCTCTAATACTATTTTGAGAACCAGAAGTCCATCCTCCAGCAGGCAGCTGTGCTTCAGGAAAACAAAATAACATCATCTTATTGCAATAAATAATTCAGTATTACTGTAAATACTAGCCATTTATTATTTACATTTCAGTATTGGAGTTAAACAACTCCAATTGAAGGTAAAGTAAAAGGCTAGTCAATACTAGTTTAAAATTAAACATACCAAGAATTCAGAATACCAGCCAAAACCTTCCAACCTTTTTTTAAGCAAACCTTTCTCTTTAAAAAAAAAAAAAAAAAAAAAAAAAAAAATTAACATTGCATCAATTACTTGTAGTACCAGCTGTTTGTATTCATAATGCCTTTCATCCTCTTGCTGGGACATGAGCTGCTGGCAAAGCTGTTCTAAAATAATGTTGGATGAGCTTTATAGAAAATGCCTCCCAATGTTTACAGGCTCTAACCTTTTCTGTCCTTTTGTGTTTTTTTCATAACCTTCTTTCCTTCTTTTATTCTTTCACCCTTCTACCACATATTTCTTTCTGCCTGAAAACTGCCACAATTTTCTCTGTAGGCTGGTTTTATCTTTGTGTTCCCTACTGTAAGAAAAATCAGACATGTAATACAGTCTTAACTACTACCTCCTCCTGTCTCACAGTGCTTTAAATAGATGTTGTTGGATTGACTGGAATAGGACTGTCTCAATACATATGCTCCCCAGCTCCACAGATGATGTTGAATACGTGCAGGTTCTGAAATTTGTTGCTCCTCTTGCAACTGGATAGCCAGTCTGCCCTGCATGGTGCTATTAACAGGTCATGGACGAACTAAGGCTCAGAGCAAGGCTGCTTCTGAAGAGGAGTTGCAGCTGCTGAGAGTCCCTGCAATGTGTTCAGAGTCTTCTCTCATCTGCTTACATGAAGGTTAGATGTTATACATGAAGGGCTCAGTTGTTACTAACATTTATTCCCTCCCTTACCTGACATAGCTGGGGATACTGTGTACAGACAGTCATGCTCCTCTGAAACGGTAAACGCTATCGGTTCAACTCCTGACAAATAGGTTCCCTCTGGGATGCAGGGGTGCTTCGCAGCTGGAGCAGGCATGAATGGAGGGAACTGCTCTCCCTTTTCCCTTCCCTCCCCTTACCTTGAAGATGTGAACTGCTGTGAGCAGACTGTATATTATGAGATGAGCAAGGAAGATTAAGGTCCTTCATTAATATCTCCCCATCTCCTCTGATGTGATGTGCGTGCAATCATGTAATGAGGGAAAGGAGCAGAATTAAGGAACTTTGCTCACAGCAAACACAATTTACAGTTTTGTGGGCAGTGAGAGTGGCTGACTTTAAGGCTCAGGCATATGAACAAGATGAGGGTGTTATGTTATGATTCTTAGAGCTAACAGGCTCACTGCCCACAAAATTTTGAACACACTAGTGCAGAAATTGTATGCCCAGAATTCTTAGTAGGATTAAGTAAAGACTATTTGAAAGAAAATACTTTTCAGCTTTTATTTTCAGATTAAACAAAACTGGTGTGCAAAATACATTTTGAAAACCGAGAAAGCCTTTTGCCTGTTGAGATTTTGAGATGTGAAATATTTCCCAGAAAAAAAAATAAACTCTCTTCCATTTATTGGTCACTGTGTGTGTGTACGTCTTTCAGAGATTTGATTCATTCCTTTTAAAAGGAAAAAAAAAAAAAACAATAAAAACTAATGTTGACTCTGGGCTGATGCCATGTATAAAAATTCTTGGCCTGAAGTAAAGTGTTTTGTGGGAAAGTAACACTGATACTTCACACATGCTCAAATATGAAAAATAAAAATCATAGACTTGTACCAGTCCAGTTTCAACCGTCTTTATTTCTGTTAAGTGGCATTCTAAAGTATTGTAGGAAAAGGTTAATGAGGCAATAAGATTAGAGGAGATGAATTAGAGAAGGAAGTTTCACTAGTGTCAGAAGCTGCCCAAGTCAGTGATCTAAAGGATAATATAGGGGATTAGAGATTTCTCCAGAAAGATTTCTTCAATATTTTAGTGAGACTGGTCCCTGTACCATAGAGGCATTTGGAATAAATGGAGAGAAAATAATGAGAACTCTAAATGTCACATTGAACCAATTTAGGTGATCAGAGATGACTGCAGAGATTACTTTTAATGATGAAGACAAACACAGAATACCTGTAATTGACAGGTTGAAGGTAGAGGGAGAATAAATATGGGGTGAGGGAAGTCAAGTGACTTACAGCACTAAATCATAGTACATCCTACTGGATGTCTCTTATTTATATTCATTTATACTGATTTATACTTCTGTGGAAGGGAAACCTTATGTTCTAAGCTGATTATTCTATCAACATCCTCTCCACAATTCATTCAAATACCAGAATTGCCCAAAATTTAGCTTTGGTCTAGAATAATAAACTACTGACAGGGTTAATCATAAGGAAGTTTAGGTATCTAACTCAAACTCCCTAGACACTGTAGTCAATAGGGATAACAGCTCCTTAAACTTATATCTTAGGATGGATAAATGCCTTCAGGAGGTACCTGCGTTTTTTTTCAGTGACAGCTGAGAAGCGAGGTGATGACTTTCACAGAATGACAGAATCACAGAATCACAGAAACACTAAGGTTGGAAAAGACCTGTAAGATCATCAAGTCCAACCATCAACCCAACACCACCATGCCCATTAAACCATGTCCCACAATGCCACATCCACACATTCCCTGAACACCTCCAGTGATGGTGACTCCACCACTTCCCTGGGCAGCCTGTTCCAGTGTTTCACCACTCTCTCAGTAAAGAAATTTTTCCTAATATCCAGCCTGAACCTCCCCTGGCGCAACCTGAGGCCATTTCCTCTTGTCCTGTCACTTGTCACTTGGGAGAAGAGACCAACACCCACCTCTCTGCAACCCCCTTTCAGGTAGTTGTAGAGAGCGATAAGGTCTCCCCTCAGCCTCCTCTTCTCCAGACTGAACAACCCCAGTTCCCTCAGATGCTCCTCATCAGACTTGTGCTCCAGACCCCTCACCAGCTTCGTCGCCCTTCTCTGGACACGCTCCAGCACCTCAATGTCCTCCTTGTAGTGAGGGGCCCAAAACTGAACACAGGATTCGAGGTGTGGCCTCACCAGCACCGAGTACAGGGGCATGATCACCTCCCTACTCCTGCTGGCCACACTGTTTCTGATACAGGCCAGGATGCCGTTGGCCTTCTTGGCCACCTGGGCACACTGCTGGCTCATATTCAGCCGGCTGTCGATCAACACCCCCAGGTCCTTTTCTGCGGGGGAGCTTTCCAGCCACTCTTCCCCAAGCCTGTAGCGTTGCCTGGGGTTGTTGTGACCCAAGTGCAGAACCCGGCACTTGGCCTTGTTGTACCTCATCCAATTGGCCTGGGCCCATCGATCCAGCCTGTCCAGATCCCTCTGTAGAGCCTTCCGACCCTCCAGCAGATCAACACTCCCTCCCAACTTGGTGTCGTCTGCAAACTTGCTGAGGGTGCACTCAATCCCCTCATCCAGATCATCGATAAAGATATTAAATAAGACCAGTCCCAAAACTGAGTCCTGGGGGACTCTGCTTGTGACCGGCCGCCAACTGGATTTCACCCCATTCACCACAACTCTCTGGGCTCGGCCATCCAGCCAGTTTTTTACCCAGCGAAGAGTGCACCTCTCTAAGCCACGAGTCGCCAGCTTCTCCAGGACAATACTGTGGGAGACAGTGTCAAAGGTTTTGCTGAAGTCCAGGTAGACAACATCCACAGCCTTTCCCTCATCCACTAGGCAGGTCACCTGGTCATAGAAGGAGATCAGGTTGGTCAAGCAGGACCTACCCTTCATGAACCCGTGCTGGTTGGGCCTGATCCCTTGGTTATCCTGCACGTGCCCTGTGAGCGCCCTCAAGATGAACCTCTCCATAATCTTCCCCGGCACCGAGGTCAGGCTGACAGGCCTGTAGTTCCCCGGATCCTCCTTCCGGACCTTCTTGTAGATGGGCATCACGTTGGCAATCCTTCAGTCATCCGGGACCTCCCCTGTTAACCAGGACTGTTGATAAATGATGGTGAGTGGCTTGGCAAGCTCCTCTGCCAGCTCCCTCAGTACCCTTGGGTGGATGCCATCAGGCCCCATAGACTTGGGAGTGTCCAGGTGACATAGCAGGTCGTTAACAGCTTCCTCCTGGATCATGGGGAGTTTATTTTCCTCTCCATCCTTGTCTTCCAGCTCAGGGAGCTGAATACCCTGAGGATACCTGTTTTGGCTATTAAAGACTGAGGCAAAGAAGGCATTAAGTACCTCAGCCTTTTCCTCATCCTTGGTGACAATGTTCCCTCCCACATCCAGTAAAAGATGGAGATTCTCCTTGGCTCTCTTTTTGTTGTTAATGTATTTATAGAAGCATTTTTTGTTATCCCTTACAATCACGGCCAGATTGAGCTCTAGCTGTGCTTTTGCCTTTCTAATTCCCTCTCTGCATGACCTAATGAGATCCTTGTATTCTTCTTCAGTTGCCTGCCCCTTCTTCCAAAGGTGATAAACTCTCCTTTTTTTCCTGAGTCCCAGCAAAAGCTCCCTGTTCAGCCAGGCTGGTTGTCTTTCCCGCCGGCTCTTCTTATGGCACATGGGGACAGCCTGCTCCTGCGCCTTTAAGATTTCCTTCTTGAAGAAGGTCCATCCTTCCTGGACCCCTTTGCCCTTCAGGACTGTCTCCCAAGGGACCCTCTCAACCAGTGTCCTAAACCTGACTTTTAAACATTGAAATTGGGCTAGAAGTATCAAAATGCAAATCTACAGCTCTACCATTTTCCATAACTTCAATGAGAGAAAGCTAAAATGATGGCTGAAATTATTCTTGCTATTTTAATTGAACTTCAAAGACAGGTGTAGCCTAGATCTGAAAGGGGAAACTATGCAGCCTCATGTCTCAGAAGGCAAAACTCTCTTCAGCCATCTTTGCTCCCTTTCATCCTCACCATAAATCATTGCCTGAGTCTAAATATACATTCACAGTCGTCTTTTCAAATTTTAGCATCTTACATAAGGAGACATATCAGACGCTGCAGATTTAGCTGCATAAAAGATAGCTTGCCACAGCACGTCTGAAATTTTGATGATGAAAGGCACACTGTGCCCTGGCTTTTGGATGGACAAAAGTTCATACAGGGAAAAGAAGAGAAGTATTTAATGCCATACATACAGAGCAACCTGAACCTTGACTCTTTTAAGCCTGTTCTATTGCAGCTTTACCAAGGAGAAAATGTGTTGGTAAAGGGAGAAGAAATTTGCAAACTGCCATTAAAAGTCTGTATTTGACATCACCACAGTTCAGTAAAGTATTTTGCACAATGCTACAATAATCTTTGTGTAATATAGTATAAATGTTCTGTTAAAGTAAGACAAGCGAGTCTGCAAGCTCTTTTTCCATGTCAGTATGAGAACACAAAATGGGTTTTAACTATACAAAAACAGAGAGGATTTTGCTAGATTTTGCTTAGGTCCTCATTTAAATTATGACAGATTTTAAGCTACTTTCCCTCTCCCATGGAAAATACATTTTTTATCTTTTTGTAGTTTTGATATACAAGTTTTTGAGAGTTTGACAATACAGTCTGAAATGACAAAATCCCTTCTGAGCCAACCTTCACTTTCTGTGCCAAAATAATGAAAAATTTTACACCTTCTGACTCTGAATATATGTATGAAGATGTGAATATCACAACAGATTTAGTTATTCTTTTTGTCTGCTTGATGTCATGAAATTAGACATTCTGGCTTGAACCACTAGAAACCCCAGGAAATAGATTAAAGTCCATTTGGCTTATATTACAATATGATGTGGAATAATTTGAGTGCTTTAAGATGAGTGAAATGAATCCCATGGATGGTAGCAAGAGATAATAGAAAATTTGCCCAAAGATATAATAAAGAGGATCAAATAATTATAAATATAAATCAGAAATATTAGGTAGCACAGTATCAGAAGGGGAAAAACTAGATTGCCAAGTAGGTTTTGTATATTATTTACTTTTGTGAATGCAAAGAGAAAATAATCCTTTGAATAGAATATTTGAGATGTAAACAAACATCCACCAACTTAAATTCAAATACACAGATTGCTCCGAAAATATTGTAAGAACAACATATTTCCTAAGAACAGCATCTAAAAATGAAAGCAATGAAACCAAAGTACTTGAAGATTACATTTCTGAAAAGTAATTGTTCTGTCAGGAACCTTGCTGACCACTCAAGAAGCAGAGGGACATGAAACCAAAGTGTATTTATACAATTTCTGCCAAATTTGCAGGTCTGACATAAGCAAAATCAGTCATACTGCATTTAAATGTAAACCAAAGAATATGTTGCCTTACAGCAACACCTAGGAACTTCCCCATTTGCTTTGGCAGATGATAGCTGCTTTGGTGGTGATTTTTCACTCCTTTTAGTGTTTTGGACATATGGCCTGATGAAAGAAAAAAAACAAGCCTCAAAGGTAGATGTATAAAATTAGATGCAGTCTTTGAAGAATTTAGATCATTAGAAAGATACATAGAAAAACAGCTCAAGAATAAAGTGCTGACTTCAGGAGTAGATGTTACCTACATATCTAATACAGGTTTAGTTTTACTAGGCACGCTAAAAATTTTGAAAATGGTAACGAAACTGAAAAAAGTACTGATGTTTTCTGACTTAGCAGTGCAAATGATAGAATATTTTGGTACTTTTCCATTGTCATAAAGCTGTCCTATCACAGGGAAGTATACACTGTGAATAGGAATTGGTGTAAGAACGACATATGATGCGTTTTCACTCCAGTTAGTTTGGAGAGTGGCTCATTGCACATTTACTGCACAGACAATAAGCACTGAGCCTGCACTCTTAGTGCAGTGGAACAAGCTGTTTCATTTCACAGCTTGCCCAAGTCATTTATAGCCCATAAAAAATTACTTAACACATGGTGGCATATGTAACTCTATAAAGCTTTCTTTGAGAAGGAGGTGGGGAAGATGGCATTTGTATACACAAATATATCCATACGCATACTCAAGCTAACGCAATATGTTGACACTCTTTTGTGCTATAAACCTAGTAGGCACACTATCATGGCAAATGAAGATGAAAAATTTTGGTAAGAACCTGCCTATTCATTCCTCACATCATAATTTCCAGATTCCCCCTCAGATTTTTACTGCAGCTCTGAGCCTCTTCAGTGAAATATGCTTAAAGTCTTGCTCATACCTCCCTGGAACTACACACTGGTGAGCACAGTCTTGTGTGCTGCACAGCTTGGGTACCAGAGCAGATGCTTCTGCACTGACTGTTCATGTGGAAGACAGGTAATGCTATTATATTAATAGATTTTCTTTTGCGTACTTACATTACCTGGTACAGTGGTAGCAGCCCACTGTTGAGATGCTATTTCTCTATCATTAAATAAGAATGATTACTGAAATAATTGTTGCTAATAAGATTACTAAGTATAAGAGTATGAGAAATTACCTATTCAGTGTGATAATAAGAGCTGTGATAATTCTAACAAAGCTCATTGTGTCTAATATATGAAAGAAAGCCAAATCTGTCTTCCAGGACCACCAGAGTGTTTTGTGGCTGGCTGTAGAGAACCTAGGAAATTTTAGCACAAAACCAAATACTTCTAATTACTGCTGGGATTCAACCACCTGCATAATCTGTCCAACAGAGCAATGAGGGATGATCTTTTCAGTTAATCAGGATAAACATGGAATCAGCTCAGTCAAAACTGGAAAAAAGTGTTAATTCAAATTTTGATCAGGAGGGATGGACAGAAAGGTTATGCAGAGTATTCCACAGTATTGTGCAGAATTCAGAGTTTTACAGTCCCTGGAGGATTGATGCCTGGAAGCATTGTTTACAGTAATGTGGAGATGGTTCCTAAATTTGTTACCAGTTTGGAGAAATATCAATTTACCTTTCAGCTCCTGCCCAGAGCCTTCTCTTAAATGCATACTATTTTTTTTTTAAAGTTTCTAAAATCCATCAGAAATCTTTATAGTCTAAAGTACCTGCTTTTCATTGAAATACATACTTCACATTTTCCCTCTCTTTCAGCACTCAGTAGTGCCATTATTCTTCATTTCATGTAATGCTGATTCCCTCAAACTGCTATAGTAGACATATCCTAAAGTTGGTATTTCATTCCACTGTTGAACTGGTGTGTGTGGTTAAAGTCCACAGAGATACATTTGAATAAAAGACATCTTATAAACACCTAGAACAGAAGAAAGAGTACAGGGACAGTACTTTTACGTAGCACTTACGTAAATGCACTCATAGAGCTTTGTGATGAAGACTAAAATGATGGAAAGAAAAAGTAAAAGGGAAAATGTGCTCTTATTTACAGTGTTTATGAACTGGGAAGAAACCTGTTAAGTAAATGGAATTATATATCACTTAAAAACAATGGTGAAGCTCAAAACGATGAGATAAGTCAATGTTCTGAGTGGACTAAATGACTCTATAGAAGAGGTCTCAATCTTCTATGCGGGTAAAACCACCAAAAATGTTTCTGAGTTTCTGAACTTCCATGGGGAATGGGGGAGATGGTGGAAGTCCTCTTACAAAGAAAGGGAGATCTGGGATTTGTGGATTTTAGATAAAGAGAGGGGCCTAAGGTAGAGTAATGGGAGAATGTGATAGGTTGGTAGCAGAGACGCAAGGGGTAAAAAGTTTTATAGGGCAAGACTGAAAATTTTCCAATATGATCACCTAAAACGTTAATTCAGGACCTTTCAAAGTGAGAAAATAGGTCAGAGACTGATTTCTCATCTTAGATCTTACATCTCAGATGCTGAGACCTCTCCCTGGTGCCACACAGAACAGAGGTAATCAATCCTCTGTTCTGGAAGCTGAGAGTCTGTCTGAAGTAAGGGGTCTTGAGGCTGCAATCAGTTGGCCTTCACCTAGATTTGACAGCAATTCCACCTGCAACTGGGAAACTTTTCTGATGAAAATTTTCTCAAAACTCTGTGCCCTAGAAAAGGTGAATCAGAAAACATACACACATTTGTATTTAAATATGTCTGGCTGGCTAGCTTAGAAACTCCCCCTAAATTTTCTGAAGTCACTGAAACAAATACCATCAATTTGTAGATATAAAAAAAACCCCTTTTGTAACTCATTAAAAATCTTTTTCTGCTCCTGGGCAGTATGTATGCAGTAGGACTTGTACAATTAACTGAACCTTTTCAGTAATGAATACAAAGGAGGATCTCATAGTGAGCTAATGCTCTGACAGCTCTTGTAGATTTATTTTCTGGCAACTGTCTTTAAGCAGAAATGAGGCTTTTATTTCTGTCTCCTGCCACAGTACAGTAAGGCTGCTTTGAGAGTTAATGCCTCACAGACTTTATGTACTGAGGCCAACGCTCATGATTTTATTAAGAATCTCTGAGATTTAGTACCACTCTTTTGAAGATGACTGTTGAAGTCTTTCTCGTAATTTATCTTTACAAATTAAAGCTGTGCATATGGGAATTGAAAGGAGGGTGTTGCAAGTCCTCACAAACTGCATGTGCAACATAGACTCCTTGCATAACATGATTTAAAACTTGTCTGGTGGTTTTTGAAATGTAAAATACCTAGGACCTGGAAAAATATTATTACTGTTGTATATTCATTATAAATTTGTAATAAAGTATAGCGAACATTGTGTTTGTGATCGTTGTCCAGGAACATGATTACACTACCTGCAGGAATTACACAGGCTCTCTTTACAGTTTCAATCAATTTAGAATAGAAAATAAAAAGTTCTTTTTTTTTCAACTAAAAATAAAGATAAATTTAAGGTGAGCAGAGCATTCTCCTAGATTTGGAACTTACTCAGGAAGCGTCCTATACTGTAAGAGAGAAGATTGAATAAAACTCTGATGTACAGTTCAGGTTTACATGAACTGAAGACAGATGCCTTGCCCAAAACAGTCACCACAAAAAGAGTCTTGAATGATGTAAAGAATATTTAAAAACTGTATAGCGCTGCCTTTTCAGAAACCCTAAAGAGACCTGATACGTCTACTGAATATCTGCTTGGAATTGGCTCAAAAATATGAAAGTGCACTATCCCTTAGGGTAGTGTTCATGAAGAATGACTTGGTGAGCTAGTGCCATGCCAAGGTTAGTTACCAAGCCAGCTGACACGCTCAGCATCACTAGACAAGACCTTGTGAAGAACAGTGAAGTATCACATAAGACTCCTGTTTCTAGCATTAGCTTGCAATGTTATTTGTGAGAAACACAATGCACAACAAATTGTTTCTGTATCCATGAGGAAAAGCAATCTATGTAAATTTCTTACAGAATACAAGTCTCTTAATTTTTCCAACCTAACTAGGTCAGAAAAAACATTAACAGCTGTAGAAAATCTCAGAAATAAGTTCAACTCCTTAATGTCTATGCTGAATATTAAATGATTGAAGACAGAGAAAAATTCATAGGATCTGGACTAGTTAGTAGTTCTCATTAGTGTTTGACATTATTTAGTGACTTGAACAGCTACTCACTGAGTTCCCAACAAAAGTAATTAATCACTGAGAACATAAATATGAAAGTAGAAATACTATTTAAATATGCAAATATTGAGGTATACATATACATTAACTCAGTAACAATCAAAGTAACTAAAAACCATTTCAGATCATGATCTGCCTCTGGAAGGAAATTATGTTTTTCTAAAAGTCTATGTGGCAACTTTTTCACTAGTAATGAATGTTATTGGATCCAAATTAATCTTTGTCAAATTTAAAGTACAATATCTGGATTCACCATGTGCAATTGTCTTACATTGGCTTCCCCGAGAGCAATATCAAGCTGCCCATCTGATTTGGAAAATACTACATATTCATACCTGAAGACTCTACTAATCTGCCCATTTTAATTGGCTTATTGACTGTGGTGGTATTTATTTCTGTAAAGTGATTATCATTGTGAAAGACAGGGCTGCACGGCTGAAGAACCTGAAGACCGTGTTCTGTCTTTGAAATTATTTCAGCACTATTTCACCCCCTTATGACCACATGTACTAGAAGTGTCCCTTCCCATGGGGTTTCACAAACAAAACTTTGGGGATCCACTGCTGAACTGCAAGTCTGTGAGTGCTGTTATATTCATCTTCCTCTCAGTGCTGAATCCACAAGGTCTCTGTATTGGTAGCTCTTCCAAAAAGGGAGAGGCTTTATTTACCAGTCAAATATATGCATTTTAATACCTTCAGATCTGAAATTTGAGGATATGTATACAACATAACTCAGGTAAATGCTGTTTTTAACTTCTTTCATAATTTTCATTCCTCCTTCCTGATATAGTTTGGCTACAGGAAAGAATGCAGCCATTTAAATCCATGACTCGGAACCAAGGACATCATACTGATGTGGGAGACTGCAAACTTGATCCTGAAATGGCTTGCAAGACATCTAATTATCCTGTGCAAGGCACTCAACTTCAAATTTTAAAATATAATTTATACAATATAGTTCAGTTGAACAACAGATACGGCCCTCTACATTAAATAGAATTAAGCCCGAAGTGCCCGTCATGCTGTCAGTTAACAGTTATGATTTCCATCAAAATAATCAAAATTTCTGTCACAGGTCTTTTGTGATACATCCTCTCAACTGCTTGCAAAAACTGTTTCTTGTAAAATTTTGGTTTACTTCCCTTCAAGAGTAATACCAGTGGTAGTTAGCAAAAGACAAAATTTAAAAAGGATAGTATAATTATTTTTAGTTTACGAGGAACTGAGGCTTAAAGAGCATAAAAAACTGTCTAATGTCACTCAAAGCAGCAGCAAAAATCATCATGTAATCCTGTTTTCTTTTTTAGTTCTGAGTCATGTGGGATAGGATGCAGCATCCTTTCTGCACCTGTTTTTCAGTGGTCTGTATTGCATGTTTACATTCATTATTAGCACAAAATCATAAGTAATTATAAGCAGGTCTTCTAGTCAGAAGGGTCAGGCAACCATAGCTACAGACAGTAAATGCAACTAAATGTGTATTGGTAATCTTCATTACTTTTCTGACCTATCTCAGAGAAGCACAAAGAGACAACATAACAAGCAGCTTTCAAGTTCCATGCTGAATTTCTTTCCTTTCTCCATGTGACATATAAGCTGCAGCAAACGAGCACTTTTTTATCAAGAATGTTTCAAGACACATAAGGCAAGTCTGCTAACCTGCTGAGCAGTGTACTTTCTGATTTTGAAAGCTGTTTGTTACGCTTTGAAAACAGGTACTGGTAATGGCAGAATTAACTCCTCTACTGTCAAAGACAAAACTGGTGCCATTGGGAACTACAAACACTGTTGCTGAGTCTTCCTCAATGCTTTACCCATAAAACCATCCTCCTACTGCTCAAAGAAAAGGCAAAGGAAATCTGGTTTGTTTATTTTCTGTTATGTAGCAAAGATATTTTTTTAAAATAACCCCTTATTTACAAAGCCTGTGATGAGATATGTCAGGTCTTGTTGGCATATGTAGGGTAAGGGAAGAAAAGAACACATTATCTGTATGCAGTTGCAGCAAAGAACTTCAAGCAATAGACTATAAATACCTGGGAGGAATTTGGCCAACTTGGTAGTTATGAAAAAGCAGATTGCTGCTTTAAACTCTTCCTGGTGAGATGTCCCCTTAAAGAAAATAATACCAACCGTGGCACTGGTCTAGCTGCAAAGAACATCTTTACCTGTAACTAATCACTGATTCTTACTCATCTTAAAATGGCATAAACAGGCATTGGCGCTGAAAGAGCTATCTTCACATCCCTGCTTATTTCTTCCCACACAGTTTCCCTGACGTTATCTCCTCTAGCTGTAGATGTTCGTACAGCTGCCTAGTGAACTAGCTGGCAGAAATGTTCCTACCACCTGCCACCTCACCCCCCGTACAATGTATTGATTTTGGGTTAGTCACCCAACTCGATTCAGCACATGCTTTATGACACCATAAAAGATGAAATGAGTTTGAGGGAAGGGAAAAATGGCATTTTTCAGCAACAATGCTAGTTTATGACAAAGTGTGCTTTACGAAGCAATTGTAAACTGATAAGATAATTCAGAGAGGAAAGGACTGCTGGAGGTCACCAGTCCAACCCCACATTCACAGTAGGGTTAACTTCCAAATTAGATCAGGCTGGACAGAGCTTGTTTGTTGAGTTTTGAAAATCTCCAAGAGAGGCTCCACAGCCTCTCTGGGCAACACTACCTAGTGTTTAACTACATTCATGGTGACTTTTTTTTTTTTTAGTTTTCCTTATATTCAGTTGGAATTTCCCTTACTCAAGCTTGTGAATGTTGTCTATTCCCTTTTTTTGCTGCAGAGCTCTGAGAAGAGTCTGGCTCCATCTTTTCTATACTATCCCATATGGTAGTTAGCTGCCCATAAAGTAGTTCATTTCCTGAGGTTTAAAGAAACCCTCAGCCTCTCCTCAGTGACACTTGCACTGGCCTTAAATCATCTTACTGGCACTCTGCTGGAGTCTCCTCAATATCTCCAGAGTCCCCAAACCAGACACATTGTTCTAGATGGGGCCTCACAAGCACCCAGTGGAAAGGAATAATCCCTTCCTATGGCCTGCTCCCTGCACAGTTACTTTTGCAGCCCAGTATGCAGCAACAATGATCACAAAGCCATTTTCCAAATTAATATTGTTTAAAGAAGAGTTGTTGGTGTCATTGTACCAGTGATTTTCTCAGAGAAAATCTCATTTGAAGAGTGGTTTAAACAAGTTCTGTTGAGCAGAACTGAGTGGACACCACAGATTTTGAGATGAGGGCACGTAAAATCGATTGCTTTGTGGGAAAAGGACATTGTCTCCCTTGCCAGCACTTTCAATATTTCTAAAATTGCTTTGGGCGTCAATTGTATGGTTTTATTTTTACTCGTTTTAAAGAAGTCTAAAGAATATTGAATCTGCTTTGTGGTCCCTGCATTATTCTCCAACTGTTTGAAAACAAATAGTGGCACAAAAATCTCTTTTCATAGACGATCCATTTTACTGTCAAAAATAAAGAAAAGCTGCCTCAGGAAAAAAGCTTTAAATATAGCTGTGGTGCTATCAACAAGTTAGCACTCCTGCATGAAAGCAAGTCCAGTTGTTTATTCAAGAGTTTTGCTGCAGGAGATAGAAATCGGTAGTGTTGTAGCATGAATGTAAGCCCAGTTCTTCGTTGCTTAGATTTGCCCCAGGGAGCTGGAGAAATCAGACGCATACATCTTTCTGATTGGCCATGTGTGGTTGGGTTTGCTCTTTATATAAACGGAAGGTTGGTTGAGATTCCCAAAGGCTTCTAATACTGGGACTGTGTGTTCATGCAGGGAGCTGGACTAAGCTGAATATGAAGAGTTTATATAAAGACAGCTTGGCGGTTCTCAGAAGCAAGCAGCTTTGCTTCTGTCTCTTTGGCCCACCTGTTATGCTGAAATCAAAGGGGAAATGTAACAGCCTTGATCATTTTTGTCAGCTACATACAAGAGGTATGACTGTGGCGCAGGCTGTGAGCCCATGTGTAACAGTCCACTGGGAGCTGCTCAAAGGTCAAGGATACTTCAGTTCCTTGTTACCATTCCCTAGGAAAGTCTAAACAATGAAATTTAGGCTTTTCCTCACTCTTGTTTTGACAGACATATGCCTGATTTCCTTGTGGGCCGCTCAATTCCCAAGCTTTTAAGGTCTGTACTTCCAAACAGACCAATGGTGTAGATTACAAGGATTATTTTATACCCCCCCAACTAGTTCCAACATCAGCTTTGTCCCTTCTTCCCAGTTTCATCTTTGTTCCTCTAACAGCTCCCAGAGTTCTTTATTTTCCACCTTCCCAGATGGTGAAGGCAACCCTGCTGGGATGCTTGTCGTCCTTCCATTAACGAACAGTTAACTAAATGTCTAAATACTGATGAGTTCCTACTGTGGTAGGAACATTTCTGCCAGAATAAATGATTGAAGTATGAGACAGTGAACTTGTCTGAACTGTTGAGGATATTTTCATGCCTGTCTTGAGGCATTATACGAGACCATGGTTTAAATCTGAGACAGGTATTAGTATCTTGTTATATATTCCATTACCCAGTTGTGACAAATATTAGAGATCTTATGTAAAAAGGGAGGAAATTACTAATTAGTAAGTGTTGTGTTTCAATTTGATTTACTTATGTTTCCTGTTGCTTTTTCTCCCCGAGATTATAACTGAGATTCTGATTCTGTGTGTTCTTTTTGAGGTGAACTACAGTGAAGTAAACAGGGATAGAGCCGCTATCTCCACAGAGGTACAGAATTCAGAGAAAAGCATATATGGTCTCTTTAGGCAACTCAGGGCTTCTTGCCAGGCTTGCCTCAGGTCAACAAGGGAGACTGATGTCTGCTAGTGTGTTTTGAGGGTGAGCTTCTTTCAGCAAATACAAGGCACCAAGTCTTCTGAGAGACAAAACCAATTAAGAGGCAATCAGTAACTCCAGGTACAGTGACTCACGAGTGTTCCTAGATTTCTTCTTTCTAATGAGCTTTGTGTCAATCACCAAATCTACAGAAGAATTCTGTAGGCTGTCTATACCATCTCTAGAGTGTTGGGATTTTTTTTTACTCTTCCCAGTGAGATTTGAAAAGTGGAGAAAAGAGAGGATTAGTGTGGGCCTTTCCTCAAGTAGAACTAAAAGTGAAATATTTTTTATTGCTAAATTGATCATTAATCCTGGCAGAATTCCTGTTGTCTTGTGGCAAAAATAAATACCAGGCTGGTTAGCAACATTGAATTTGGACAACTGAAAGTATTAGGTTATGTAAATGCAATGAAAACAGAATTAGTATTTGTAATCTAAAGATGCACAAAATTGGTCCTTAATTTAGATTTGAGACCTGCTTCAGTTTTCATCTTTAATGAAATAAACCTGTTCTCTGTTATCCTATTATATGTTTGTGATTTCAAGATGGTTATGTTTTATCTGAGTAAACTGTTAACCCAGTTACCTATTACCTATTCCATTTTTCACATCCTAATTAGAGACTTTTCTAACAACAAAAAAAAAAAGAACCAAAAAAACCACACCAAAACAAATTGACACCTTCTTATGCATCTTGTTAGTTCAAGATAATTATGGAACTTAACACACCAAATGGTAATTACACTTGCTGTTGAGCACAGCAGCCGTTTTAGAACTGCAGACCAAATCAAATTAGCATTTTCGTCAAATAAAGTTAAATGTGCTTAAAAGTTACTTCTTGATGCATATAGAATAACATTTTACAGTGACTGTGACCTAACATCTGTTGGAGATAGAACCTGCTGCTAGGATTCATCTGCCTGAACATTGATGTCTATATCCGAGCTAGATGTCAAGGATCCTTTTATAGCAAAAGCAGAGCAATTGCTTTTCTAGAATGTGGTTTGTCTTACTTGCAAATAGATCTCTAAAATAGATCAGATGAATTGTACCTTCAAAAGATTGTTTCTTCCCACTGATTGCAAAAGTTTTACTTAAGTGGCTGATCGTCCCATAACTCCCATGAGAAAATTTCTCATTGCATTATCTATTTCAGAGGTCCCAGCTGGATTAGACTTTTTTGATATAGTCGAAAAAACTGTGGGTTTTTAATTAGGCAATTAACATAGGAATAGAATGAGTATGAGAGTGAAATAAAACCTTTACTATTCAGAGAAATTCCTAGACTACTTTAGCAGATCCTGTTCCCAAAATCTAAAGGATGAGACCAGAATTCTCCTCTAGTTAAGATTCAAAAGAAATTGCCAGTGAAATCACTAATCATTAAATTATTGTAAATGTATTTAAATAAACTTACCATTAAACTAGTAGAACACGTGAAAGTCAATTGTAAAACTGAGTGAGATTAATAGGATTCATTGCCTCTCTGTGTGAGAGCCAGTATGAAACACAGGTCTCATCTTTTTTGCTAACCGTTGCAGTCACAAACAGTGACATTTGTTCTCCAGATTATAAAAGCTCATGAAACAAAAGTGATATTTTGAATAATGGACAATGCCATAGACACAGATGGAGCATTTCATTCAGAACCCAGGTTTTTTTTTCCAAATATGTGTGTAGAACCATTATTAGGTCATAATATATATATGTGTATATATAAGTGTGTGATTCAATATATGTGCACATTTATGTATATATACATGCACACAGGTGTATGCATATATGTGCATTGTACAAATGTACACATATATATTACTGAAGTCGACCTAATCCTAGGAATCTACGTATATTAAACCTACCTTGACTCAGCACAAAGCATTAGCTTGTTGAGCTAATCAACACTAAATCCTTGGGCTCGAATTTAAATTTATGAAGTTATAGCTACCTAAATTAACTTCAAATTGCTGACTCCACTTTTGCTCCTACTATGTATTGTTATACAAATTTTCCACTTCGAACTATTCATAAATCTCACCTTCCATTTCACAGCCTAACTGCAATTTAAAAAAACCCAACCAAACAACACTGACATCAGTACAGAAACCAACTAGGGGAGCAAAAAAAAAAATTACATGGTTTGGATATTCCTCTGAGGACAAGACAGGTGATCTGAATTCCAACAAGACTGTGCTGTGAAGGATTCCTTACATTTGTATAAGCAACTTTCTAAACTAAAGTACTACTTATTTAAAGTAAATACAGTACAGTGAATCAGTCCAGTGAAAACCTAGGGAGTTAAAGATCATAGGTAGAGTGTGACAAAAGTGCTGCTACACTAAATAATAGAGTAAAAGCTGCAGACTCTGAGCTCAGGGTTGCTCAAAGGACAGACTTCCCACCTTCAGGGATCACTTGCAACACTTTAGTTGTGCAGTCAGCTAAATGCTTTGATACTAATTTTTCCGCGCTCTCCAACACTCCTCCTGTGTTTTTCACAGTACTTGAAAGTTTCTCATTGTGTAATCAATTGCTCTTCTCTCATGCCAAACTTAGGCTGATGAAATTTCAGTGACTTTCATGGAGCATGTACTGATCTAAACTGTTACACAATATTAATCTAGCCCACTACATCTATTTGACTGTGTACGTCA
The DNA here is from genome assembly GCF_030936135.1 of Gavia stellata. Taxonomy (NCBI): domain Eukaryota; kingdom Metazoa; phylum Chordata; class Aves; order Gaviiformes; family Gaviidae; genus Gavia; species Gavia stellata. The sequence goes on along the minus strand of NC_082597.1, from coordinate 11,060,203 downwards.
CCTATGTATGTCATGACCATTATATACCTTCTATACTTTATATTGTAGTGAAGCAACGTTTCCTATAAAATGCAATGAAATATATTCATTTGAGTAATTTATTTCACAATTTCTTGCAGAACTCGAAGGGCACTATGGGGAATTCTGACTCCCAGTGGCAAAACTCCCATTAACTCACAGGAGGCAGTCTCTCCTGTCATAAGCACGATTTAAATTCCAAAAGCTTTATAGAAGTTGAGTTTAATATAATTTTATGAATTAATATACACATATATTGAGAAGTTAAGTTACTTAATTCAATTCATACAGTGAATGAAAAAATACATATTAAAAAAATCACAGAATCCTGATTGCCTGCAACATAACTCAACAATATCTCTTACATGAAGAGCTTTAAATATGTTTTGAGATGAATAAGTAAAAACCACTAGAGAGCACCTCCTTATAGATCAATTCAGTTCACATAAAATGAGCAACCTAGGATGAGAAAAAATTATAGGGAAAAGATTAAATGGGAAGGTTGTGGGACTTTCTTGTGTGTCTTTATTTATTTACTCTTTGAAAGGACCTGAAAGACTCTATTAGAGGTTTTCTTTTTGTGCAGTGTGGTAGAAAGAGATGAAATGTTCATCACTGTTCACCTCTTTCTTGTTTGATTTCTTGTAGAATATGGCAGCTGACACATTTATCCCCTTTATTTCATGTGACCCAGGCACAAAGGGGTTTTTTCACCAAACTGATCACAGGATGACAGTATGAAAAAGAGGTGTGTATATTTTAATTTCTTTATGTATAGCAATTTTAAAGATCAATAGAAAATGGCGTTCTCAAATGATATACGCTTATACTTAGGTGTTTGCTTAATTATCTCTTACTGTGTCTACACAGCACTAATCTGGTGCAATAGGAACAAATCAGTAGATTTGTAGAAAAAGCAATTGGTTCTGAGGCACCTACATCTATATTGTACAAAGTTGAGAGCTTTTACTTGAAACTGGAATTACTCTGGTCTGTGATAAAAATATTCCTTTTCTCAGTGTGGTCCAGTTCTGTCTAAAGGACCCGTCATTGGCTATGACATATTTTGGGACAGGAGCCCGTTTAGTGCTCGCCTGGAATAGAGTTTCCAGTTTAGTTTCCCTCAAAAGGAACCAGATTTGGACGTATAAAAAAACCCCAAAACAACAAATCAACACAACGTCAAGCAAGGTAAAATTGAAGAATTTATTTCAAAGTTGTGTTGCTGCTCTGAATCATAACAATAAGGTAGATGCAGCCTGCATGAACATAATGATGTCAGAGAGACTATTTTCAGAAGTAACGTAAAGCAGGGAAGCACTTGCTTTTAGACTGTAGGTCTCGGTCACTGCTGCAGGAGAGAAGAACACAAGGTATACAGTACCTCTATGAAAATTTCCAGGGGGATAGCAGAGGGACTGACCAACAGCAATCTCTCCTCCTAATCCTATTTTGGGTGGGGGTCAATAGCACTTAAGTGTTGCATGTCTCAGCTGTACGTTATTGCAATGAGTTGAATGTCACTTCAAATATTCATTTGAGATTGCAAAGATAAGTTAAGAAGGACAGATGGAAGGACAGAATGCACACAGTGTGCATTACCTACGTTTTCCAGATATAAGCATTGCCTTTGGGTACTAACTCCATTGTTTTAACAAAATGATGCAGAAACCTTGAAGTTCCTCTACTGACCATCAAAAGTAACTTGGTACCATCAGAAAAGATATTTACACAAGGCTCCCCAACCAGTATTCTCAAAGCATTTCAGGCAGTTGAGAATGTATTGGAATCTTCATTTTGTCACGGGAAACTACATTATAAAGATCAGTTTATTCAAATGGTTCGTTAAGGAACTAAGGAAGAAAGATGTCAATTTTATGTATCCCTTCCTAAGTTTTTATTACATTTTTTTAAAATTTAAAAATCTAAGATTTCATCAAAATTTGTAACATCTTGAAGAAATCTGTTCTGAGAAATTTGTTGACATTGACTTTTATTATGAAAAAATCTGCTATTGTGTAATTGGGATTATTCAGGTAAAAATAATCATGTAGATAAATTCACAAAATGCATCCAAAAAGATCTGACCTCTTTTTATTTAATTTATAATCATAACAGGCATAGTATCCCTAAGAAAGAATTTTCTTCTCAAAATTATAGCAGAAATCAGAATACTTATTTCTTTTGGTGAATGCTTTGAATAAACATCCATATATTCAGTCAATCCCAGAAAGGGGCAGGGAAGAAAGAATGTGTTTGTGGGGTGGGTGGGTGTCTCTCTCCCAGGATTTGCATCACTTCCTATTACATCCATTTTTCAGGCTGTCTTCAGTTTAGAATCTTTAGCCAGTGGCAGAATATTTTATTTGTAACAAATTACTCAGCTTTGTTCAACAGGAAAACTGCAATATTTAATTTTGGAATTTGATTCAGAACAAGTAACCTGAGGGCAGTAGATGCTGCCAATAAAGAGGGGACTGATTTGTCATATTACACTTGGGTGCATCTGAGATTTCAGCGCAGTCTTTCCCTTATAATGTGACAAGGCACACACCCAAGATGATGAGATATTTATGGGGAGGCTACAGCCTCTTTACCTTTCCTCCTTCTTGATGATCTGTACCTGCATACAACCAGTTAGATTCAACAAGTCAAGAGACTGGGGAAAAAAGCACAGTTTAAAATGACATACTCGTTACTGGGCTTTGTCCAGAGAATGACAAAAGTTATGTTAGAAAGACTGGCTTTCTCTCACTCATACTGGTGCTTTTATGTTTTCTGATTGAAGGCAATATACTTTCACATTGTTTCCACTACTGAAGATAAATTGGAAAAATCTATTTCTTTCCCATGTTGTACAATTCTTGCAACTATCCCCAATAAAAACAGAATATTAATCCATATTTTATGCAATTCCAGAAAAGCATGCTTAAGTCATTTTCTGAAGGCAAGCTGAGACTCTTCAAAGTCTCATTCTCTTTGTATTATTTTGTAAATCTGGAGTAGCCCCTTTAGTCAATGGAACAACACCTAGATAAGGTGTCGTTGATAAAGAGAGGTGAAAAGCAGCTCCTAGGCTCTGCTTCCAAAATTGTTTTCCTTTTAATGTGAAAGCTCTTTTTGTGCACAAAATGTTCATCAATAGGAAAAAAAAAATATGTATTTCTCTTGTTAATTTTCTTTCATTTTCATTCTAACACAGCTCAAATTCCTTTCTTTGGAAATGCCAGATTTGATGTACAAATTTATCATGGACTTAAAAACCTATTGTTACACAGTATACTTTCTGAATTTTTAGTAAGCTGTACTATAATTTTGTAGAAACTTAGGTAATTTTGCTTTGTGGGAGTGTTTGAAAAGAAAGTACTGAGTACAAAAAAAGATAGTAAGTGTCAATATTGTGTAGGCTTCACTTTTTCAAACATGGAAAACAGTGTCAAAAATATGTCTGTATAAAGTCAGAAACTTTGCATACTGCTATACAACATAAACAAAACACCAAATAGACTTAAAACCAACATATACACAAAGAGTTAAGGTGTCTGTGTTTGTCACCCTCTCAAATGCCCAAAGACAAGAAGGAAAGCCTTCCTTTTCTCTCTGTTACTTGCCAAGAAAGAAGGAACTCGAGACGATCAGACTAGTCAGAAGGGCATAGTTTATAACAATTCAAATAATTGCATTCAGATCAGTGAGAATTCAGTTCCTTCAAGAATATAACAGAGTATTCCATGAATATGAATATGTTTCTAAAAAGCTAAACACTCAGCCAGGCACAGCCAAGGCGATCAGGAAGCTGGTGCATAAACACTAAAGATATTAGATGAGCAGCAGGAAGAAACCGTAAGAATCCATAGCATACTCAGCAGGCATTGATGCAAGTTACATATGGGGCTTTTTCTAGTAAATCAGACAAACTGACTAATTATTGTGGGCAGTATGTTACCAGACTTCTGGAAAATATGTGAACTTCTAGGTACTACAGCAGCGTGAGACATGAAGGCAGATGTATGTATCAGATATTTGACCCAGCTGATCTCCAGAACCTTTGTGCATTTTTCCAAGGCATGGAAATTCAGTCACATTATGTTATTATCACATCATAATCAGTCAGAGTGCAAAGCCAATGTGGCAGACAGAAAAATCTAAAGAAAGCTTAAGAAAGGAAGTATAACAAAAAGAAAGCATATCAAAGGGTGTTTCAGAAAAGAGACTTAGGCAATGCATGGCATCAACACATATGCAAACCTGGGGACCATTTTGTAGAAGCAATCTCATCTGATATCAGTCATCTAAACTTTAGATGTGCAAGCTAAAATAAATGTTGTAAATTTTCATTATAATCTTTTGGTTCTTAACAGATAGTGGAAAAGGACTGGCACTCCAGGTAGCTGACTGTGAAAGGAATACTGTCTTGGCTGTAGGAGCAAATCAGGTTTATGCCTGTATACACGTGGATTTGGGGTCATTTAATATGTGTTAGTGAAACTGAAGTATCTGGTCAGGAATGGCAGATGTGATGAAGAACCTGTGGGATACCCATGACTTTCTGGAGCAGCGATTGGATTGAGGCAGAAAAATACCTTAGGGTATTTAAAACAGCAGGATACACCTATGTTTAAGCCCCTGAATCCCTTTGTAGGTAAAGGTATATAAAGTGCATCCTACTTATCATACACACCCAGCACATCACTTTCTGCCACTAGGTTTGACTAGTCTTCTGTCTATTTGATTCTCTCTGTCATAGCCTACTAGTATGAGAATAAAGAGCACACAAAAGAGGAGAGCAGCATATAATAGCCTTAAGTAATTATAAATGTCTACACAGGACAAACTGTGAGGAATTCTTTAAGAGAAACACACACACTGAAGGTTTTCCTTAAAAGACAAATCGTTATTCACATACTGTTGCAATGGATAACACATTTCATTAAAACTGCAAGCCTGTATGACTAGTATCATAGGATGAAATAATGAACATGGAGCATTATGAAAAGCATATTAATCCGAAAATAAACTGGGGACAAAGCACAAGGTTCTAATTATAGATCTGAAAGAAGACTTTCTACTATGACAATCAGATGCATCTAGGCAATTTCATCATACAAAAGATTTATATTCATTCTACTGCACTGATTTTCAAAAACTTCTGTTTCAAAGCACAGCTTCTAGGCCAATAATTCTGATCCGTCTCACATCCTGACATAAATATCAGCTGAAGTTTAATTTTAGCTTGCCATGTGATCCGACCTGGAAATGCTCTAGATCCATCTGCATTTAAAGAGCATTCCAAGATAACTGTTTGAACATCAGGCTAAAAAAGGGTTTATACTACAAGAACATGTGAGGGGAGCTAAAAACCTCCTTTCTGAATCCCCAGCATAATTGTTTAATTTCTAAACAAGTTATAAATTTTCTAACAAAAGAAATAAAGAATTAATAATCCTCTAAACTATACACATATAATACAATACCAGCTCCTTTTATGTAACTTGTGAACTTACATAAGGAGTTACAAAGGACTGTTAAGTATAGAAACAGTTTATGACATTCGTGGATTTTTTTGACATTTAAAATAAATACAACAAATGTGGAGCTCTAGTACAGAACTGTTCGGTAGGAGCAGCTGTGTAATCATTTGTAGGCAAGCTCAGAAAAGCCTATTTATAGGAAATGCTTGATAAAACATGCTATGCTTGTGAGGGCAAGAGCTTGGATTTCAGATTCTTATTTATCTCCTTGAGTATTAATTTCAGCAAGCAAGATTAGGCTGGATATTAGGAAAAATTTCTTTACTGAGAGAGTGGTGAAGCACTGGAACAGGCTGCCCAGGGAGGTAGGTGGTGGAGTCACCATCCCTGGAGGTGTTCAAGGAACGTGTGGACGTGGCACTGTGGGACATGGTTTAGTGGGCATGGTGGTGTTGGGTTGATGGTTGGACTTGGTGATCTTACAGGTTGTTTCCAACCTCAGTGATTCTGTGATTAGGTTAGAAGTTAGGAAAAACATTTTAGCGCCAAGTATAATCAAGCACTGGAACAAACTAATGAAGCTATAAAGTCTCTATCACCACTAAGAATTTTTTGGTGCAAGTTACCAAAAGTCTTTTAGGAACAATATTGTGTTTTGAAGCAATGGGATGACCTCTTGAGGTCCCCTCAATCCCATTCCTGCTACATAATAGCTCATACATACTTCAGCACTAAACATCATTGACCTTAAAACAGATCTATTTTACTTACTTTTTTCCTGGAGTATGCACAAAATTCCAGGTCCTAATGACACTACTAAATGGAGGAGATCACCTGAATTATCCAGAAAGATGACATTTAAAAACCCTACTCAGTATCTCCTAGTTTCATTTTCATCACAGAAGGGAATTTACTTAGGATTTAGCAATTCAGCTTCTATCATATAAATGCTTCAACCTGACTTTTGCTGATTCTAAATGAGCACTGATCATGAAAATTTACTCTATTTCAAAGTTGGTTTACAGTACTCACTAGGTGAAGTAGCCCTTATTCAGACTTACACCAGACAAGGTTCAGGTCCAGTAATCATACATTCCAGCATCTTCACCTTTTCTTCATTTTTGTGTGGGGAATCCCCCTATTTGCTTTCCAGTGTTGAAGGTCTTCATTATTGACTGGTATTTGTACTAAATGTGCCAATTGATATTAAATCAGATTTCCTTCATAACCATATCTTTCTAAAGACATAGATTACAGAATTCTACCAAAACTCCTTCCCCCCCCCACCCCTGAAATGAAACCATGTAGCTTTGCCAGATTTTTTATGGAATTACCAGCACTCCAATTCCCAGCCCAAACACTCTGACCCCATTACACCTCCAAGGAGTCACCAGAAGAAACCTCCTGAAAGTCCCAAGCACCTTTATGTTAGTGGAAATGTGTTTAAAAGCTAGGCCAACAAAAGTGATTAGAAACATTAGGCAAGCAAATTAGCTTTCCAGGTGATTAAAGAAGCATCATATCAAAGGGAGATATTTTGGTTTCAAGATGAAATACATGTGCTTTCAGGTTTTTCTTTTTTCTTTTTGCTTGTTTGTCTTCTTAATATTTGTTAATTTTCTACAGATCTCATGGGAAAAGCAGACTTTTTTCAATGAAAGCTTAAAAAAGAATCAAGTTTTTAAAAACTTTCTTGCCACACAATTTAACGGCTAATAGTCATTCAGTCCCAGTTCATACAAGAGTGGCACAAGCTGTTGGCCAGCCACTAGTTAGTCACAGTCAGGCTCCCTGGATTATTTACTTCTCTTTTAATGACACTTTATAGTGACAATTAAGGAACAGGATGATTTGTAACTATGTAAAGCAATGTTATCTGTGATGTGGACACAAGAATGTAGAAGACTATCTTGTCCTTTTTTCTACTATGTGTCTATCTCTGGCTGCAGTCTTTATTCTTATTTAAATTCTCTCTGCTTCTTTTTAGGAAAACCAGCTGGATTATATTGGCAAATACCTCAGGAAGGCAGAACTAATTGCTCTAATTATTACTGGAGAGCCAGGTGGGCAAACTAGAGCACGGGGCCAATCAGAGATAGATAAAATAAATGTTTCCCCAGTGTTTAGAGAGGAAGCTGATAATTTTTAGGTTTGCAATACTGCTGTTGTTTATCTTGAATCACTTCTTCAAATTAGTGTGGTATTTAGGTATTAGTAGTATAGCTATTCCTGGTTTGAGGGGAGCTTGTATAAAAAATTATAGATAGCTTTAAATAAACAAAAGAGAGGATAAGGACTACTGTCAGTGCATAAGGCTGATTCATTGCTTAAGGATCCCTTGTGACAGAAAGCATATCTGATCTTTTCAATCTTTGAAATTAAAATTTGCATTCCCAAAAATAAAGGAGGTGCAGCATGAGGGGATCAACATGTGACAGGTTAGCTGCAAGTGCTTTCATTACTTGTTTTGTATTCCCTTGTGTCCCTTTTTTCCTCTGTACTGAAGCAGCTACTCATGCAAGAAATCACCCTTACTGGTATTTTCTGCTTTAAATTTTGTTGGCATTGATTAATCTTATGCTATCAAGAGTACTAGATGGTAGACCTTAGGTAAACCCTGATAAAAACAAAGTTGTGATTTTATATTAAAAACAGTTTAAACAATGCCAGTGAATTTTAGCCTTTTTATTTATAGAGATAGTAGAAAAGCCTGGCAATACCTTATTCTTTTATTTAGATCTCTTCCTGAGCAAGGATCACATTTTACTCAGTAATATTTTATTTCACAGACTGACCTCATCTACATGTAAATCAGAATGGCAATAAGACTATAAAAGCAGATATTACAGCTGATAAAAGTATGTTTTAAAAAAGAGATTACCAGGCTCATATTGCTCTTTAGGAAGACACTGAGAGTGTGCAGCAATTTTTTTTGCTATGTACTAGTGGATAAGAACTCAAAAACAAAAAATGCAATTCAACCACTGCTCAAGTCAGTGTTGGTAACATTTCAGATTGGCTGGATTTCTCTTTAAATCCATGGATCGATATGCATTATAATCAACTCAACAGTCTCACACTTAGTAAAAGATTCTATTGATTCAAGAAAAATACTTGAAAGTCCAGACTGTTTTTTCAGGTTCTCTTACATTTTAGTATATGTTAGGATTAAAGGTTCAATACTCCTGAGATATTTGAGTTATTGGGAAGGCAGCAAACAGCAAAGACAGTATTTGACATGTGTGCAAGAACAAAATAGATGCTGCTCCCTGTGGTTTTGAGATACCAGTCTAAAAAGGCTTTGAGAAGAATTGGTTTGAGCCTTGGTGCAGAAACATGGAACCATTCCAAAATAACATAAATTCTCTGCTATTGTGAAAGCGATTGGTTCTGACTTGGCCAATTATTGCTGATCTATATACTGCTAGTGTGTTATGAGTCAGGGATTATGTTGTAGGAGATAGGAATTTTCTCTCTGGAGGATAAAGTTCAGTTTAGTTAAACTTAAGAAAAATAAGTACGTGTTAATGTATGATTTGTAGGTTAACTGGAGACTACTCTTGCTAGTACCCTTGAGCATGTGGATTCACAATTCATTTGTCTATTCATACACTTCCTGATATAAACATAGAAGTGAGCAGTTGTATGATATATAATGATACTTTCAATTTTCCTTGGAAATAACAGTTCTCAGACTCCTACTGCCCAATACTATGCACGTGACATTCTGTTGCTGCTTCAGTAATTGAAGCTCAATACAAAGGTAAGAAACTGAAAAGAAAGAGGAATTTTCGTGGCACAGAGTCACTGATTGTATCTGTTCAAGACAAAACATGGGGCGAAGTGAGTGAGATGTGCGTGCCTGAAGCTCCTAGTCAAAGGTACGGAAGAAACCACTGTTGAAGGTTAAAGGTGCTTCTACTTCTATAACTGCAAAATACCTTTGCCTGAAATGGCAACTCTTCCCAGAATACCACTCCACAGTACAGGAGTATTTGCAGTTTGTGTGTTGAACCCTTTAATAATCATTGTCAACTCTTTCATATCATAGAATCATAGAATGATTTGGGTTGAAAGGGCCATTTAAAGATCATCTAGTCCAACCCCTCCGCCATGGGCAGGGACATCTTTCACTAGATCAGGCTGCTCAAAGCCCCCATCCAACCTGGCCTTGAACTTCAGGGATGAGGCATCTGCAGCTTCTCTGGGAAACCTGTTCCAGTGTCCCACCAACCCTCATCGTAAAATATTTCTTCCTGATGTCCAATCTAAATTTACTCTCTTTCAGTTTAAAACCCTTGCCCCTTGTCCTGTCACTACAGGCCCTTGTAAAAAGTCTCTGTCTTTCTTATAAGCCCCCTTTTATTTTGGAAGGCTGCAATAAGGTCTCCCCTGAGCCTTCTCTTCTCCAGGCTGAACAACCCCAACTCTCTCAGCCTTTCCTCATAGCAGAGGTGTTCCATCCCTCTGATCATCTTCGTGGCCCTCCTCTGGACTCAATCCAACAGGTCCATGTCTTTCCCATGCTGAGGACCCCCGAGCTGGACGCAGTACTCCAGGTGGGGTCTCACCAGAGCAGAGTAGAGGGGGAGAATCACCTCTCTCAACCTGCTGGCCACACTTCTTGTGCTGCAGCCCAGGATACATTGGCTTTCTGGCCTGCAAGTGCATGTTGCTGGCTCAGGGACAATTTTTCATCCACCAGTATCCCGAAGTCCTTCTCTGCAGGGCTGCTCTCAGTTAACTCATCTTTGAGTAACGTAACAAACACAAGCTCTGTCTAAACTGCCTCCCACTTTACTAATTTTGCAGGTTGTGTTTTGTTCTATTCTATAGTTCTATTCACTGCTGCGGGGCTCTGGAGGCACACCAGAAATAATTTGCTGCCTGTAACTGGCTGCTATCAGGATGATAACTGGTATTTGTCTATTTTACAGCAAGGTTGACTTTCCTCCTGTAGCACCCTGGTATCCAAGGGCTGCTGAGGTAGCAGGGGGACACCTTCGCCTCTCTCCTTCCAAGACAGATATCCTCCAGCATGAGCCTCTCAGGACTCCCCCAGAATGGGAATTCACTAATTTTGCCATCAAACCAGCAGAAAATCTGCTTCCTTCCATGAATTAATGCAAATCCCTCTTGTCCAAACCCAGAACATCCATCTTAGAGTCTGTTTATCACATTTTTTTGCATTTTCATTCCTAAAGTACAGTGCTTCTCCATTAAATATAAAAGAACTTATTCCAAACATTTAAAACAAGTGACTGGATATTTCCCTTATGCACCTTTGTGGCAGAAGTGTCTATAACTGTCGTAATGCTTGCTTCATTTCTAATTTTTTTTTTAATGTTTAAGAACAGTTAAAGAGAAAAATGCTTGTGAGGGAAAAACAGCTAAATATGTCTTTCTGGTATTCATGTTAGATGACCTAAGGTGAGGTTATGTTCCACAGAAGTTACCTGCTAATAACTACAAAGTTACAAATTAGTCTTGATTATGAAAGAAGGAAAGTCTCAGATGATCCCAAAGTTATATAAATTTAATATTTAACCTGATCGCTCTCCTACATTTTTCCCGATCTCAGTGTTTTCATTCAAAGTCACCATTGCTTGTGCAAGGGCAATAAAATTTACCTTAATTTTAATCCAGCAAGAAGTTCAATTCTAATTATAACCTCCTTCATGAATATTAAGCATCATATTTTAATCTGATCTCACAGTCCTCTTTTTTTTGTGAAATGATACAGATAACTGCAAGAAAAGTTTCTCATCTGCAGTAAACCCCGTATTTTCAGCCTGGGCAACCAAGACATCAAAGTACAGATCTGTGCGCAGGCAAAAGCATTTGCAAATCTCAGTAACTGTATCGTGATTAGCCCTTAATAATTTCCTGCATCTGTCTTTTTTCTCCTCTTACTTATAACTTTCTGGTTGAAAGTCCAAAATCAAGACCATTTCTCTCTGAACATCATCATAAGGACTAGTATTATAGTTCTGATGTAGCAAACATTGGAGTTAAAAAAAATCAACATGCTAAATTGTTAAAGTGTGGAGATGCAGCAAGTTGTTTTAAGCAATGTCTCAAACCCTTAGTCTGTTCTCAGTCAAACCACAGCGAGTCCTTTGGCTTAAACAGAGTTACTCTAAACTAACTAAACAGCAAGTAAAAGGAGAAGGAATTTTTTTTCTGAGTTTTAATTACTTCGACGAATGTGGCAATGTTTAGTTTTGCCTGTGTTGTCAGTTCGTTTCATGCCTTATTTTACCAGAGAGAGCTAATCCACATATTACTCCTGGGCATCCCTTCAAGAGAAAGCGTGATACAGTTTGCAAGGTAATTTGTTCCAGGTTCTATTTCATGCAGACATGATGGATGAAAATTTTACCAGGACTATTCAGAAAGCTAAAAGGAAGATTTACAAGTCAAATGATTGCCAGTCACTCACTCACAGAGGTCATGCACCTTTCCTCCAAAATGTTATTAGAATGACCTCCTAGCCTGTTTTAAGGTTTGTGTGGTATTTCAACCACTTTTCTCATTAAGTGATTGGATGGTCTTAATTAATGAAATACAAAGTTAAGCGATGAAGCTGTTAAAACTGTTAAAACTGAATTTCTTAGTTTATAATCCAGGCTGATGAACCACAAAGCTCAAAAATTAAGAAAAAAAATGGGTATTTTTTAGCTTAGACTAGTCCGAATAGATGAAATAAAAATCACAGTATTGTAAAATTTCCCTGTTAACGCATGATGTTATCACAGAGCTTGTTTGTTGGGTTTTTTTTAATCTGTAACTCAGGAAAATACGTAGCATGTAAAAAAAGGAAAACCCTGGAAGGTTTCATTAAAGGTTATGTAAACAATGAGTGCATATCGCTAGTATATCATCTTGCAGAAGTGCAGTAAGTATGTGTGTATCATTAGATTTTGAAATAGTACAAATCTATTCTTTCTGCTTGGGTGTGGAAATACATCTACAGAGGCTTTACTAGAATATTCTGCAATTTTCTGACCAGATTCAGTCATTGATACAGGGAGAGAGTTTCTTACTTACAGGACTTCATTTTACTGCACTCAGAGGATGATGCTCAAAGGACCACTGGAAATGTCAGAAAGTGAGCCTCTGAGCCATGGCAGAACTGTGTAGAGAAGTGTTTGGTATCCAGGACATAGACTGCATGGGAATTGTTTTGAAAAAGGTAAAAAAACCATTCTCTTGGAAGATGCGGGTGGGGAGCCACTTTGTTCCTATACAAATTTTACAGTTTTCTGACTGAAAATCCTGAGAACAATGAGGCCAAGCACAGAGGATGACAGAAGCACTGTGAGTACTCTTTCACTCCAAAGAGTACTGAATGAGTGAAGCCAGGCCGTGCTTACTGACATGTTCATCTTTCCTGAAAGAGTCTTTGTTTGAGATGAACCTCAATGTCTGTAATCCTAAAGGAATGATATTTTGCATGTATATAGCATGGTCAAAATGAGAAGATCCAAAATTTCCTTATAGTAAACTATTTCAGTTAAAATACTATTTATATTTATATGTCTGTCTTCAACTAGAAATAATGGCAGCTTGGGATTACCTAGTAAATGCACACTTCTGAAATATACAAAAATAATTTTCCCCATCTATTTCTTAGTTGGACAAATAGTTGGTAGGTAGAAAATACCATCTGGGATCTACTGGCTGAGCAGTCTCATAGGGCAGATAGACCAATCATGATCTACAACTGAATCAAGATATTAATCATATGCTTTTAATTGTTAATTTCAATCCTTACATGGAACGCAATTGTTTTTTTTTGTTTGTAATGTCTGTAATATTCCATAGCATGGCATAAGAAATCTTTAAACAAAAGATATTGCACTTTCTGAAATGGTTTGCATAACTCAATGAAGATCACAATATGTATCATAAGATTTACTGAAGTTTAAGAAGATGAAGTATTTCATCTGCTCAGGGCAGAATGTCCAGTGTAAGATAGCATGCAACAGTGCATATCATAAAAATAATTGTAACACAGTGTCCAAGAACAAAACTCTGAATTATTTTATATTATTAAGTAGTATGAAAATACAGAATATGACAAGATGATATGTTCAGAGAAACAAAGATTATCATAGCAATACTCACAGTTATTTATATTGACCATTTGGTTGTATCATCAAAGTAAGTAGTACTGTTTTCCAATATTTACTTATAATTTAACTGATACAACTTAATAGCACAAAAACTATTCCCAACAAAACATTAGCGCATTTCTCAAGTGGGTAAACAATTACAAAAGGAGCATATTTTTCCCTGGTGATTCCACTTATGTACATGCCTAAATTTTGGTGTCATACCCTGTGAGCTGAATCCAAACCCTGTTGCTACAGTTTTGATTCAGCTGCCTAAAAACCGGGTTTCATTGCCATCTGAAAGTCCTACCTTGCTTTGCCTCCAGCTACTGGTCTTAAAGATCTCATTCCTGTAAGTCCCCTGCCACATTTGCCAGGCCTGTGTAAATGACTTGCATGACTAAAACATTTCCAGTAGCAGTAGAACCACGTTTAAGCAATTGAATTTATTCTGCACAGTTTTAAAGAGAGTAATCCACAGGCTACTTTTCGTAGTTATTCATTAAGAATATTTGAAAATGTAAAAATAGTACTAGTATTAAAAGGTATCAAGTATAACACTAAATCCTTATTTGCAAATGAGAATACAAATGTCAACTATGGGAGCTCTCTACAAATTAATGAAAAATGGGAAGGAATATTTTCTTCCAGTTAATTGCAGAGCTCATCAGGTCCACAACACAGATAAGTGCACTACAGAAAAGATATCATTTAATCTTTAAGACTTTTAAGATTTTCATTCACTTTTGTTCATCTATGAAAAGAATACCACAACAATTCTATAATACTGAAGTAATTCTCAGTTAATCTTGATTTCCTCTAAATTCTGAACTACTTCCCCGCAAGATAACTATATTTACATGCTGAAACTGAAATGCTCTTGAATTGTTTTTCAGGTTTTAGTTTAATTTACCATATGAGATTGATCTGTCCCATCTTAGTCAGCTAGAAATCAGACACTAAAAACTAGGCGGGCCACCCCAGCTTCTCTCAATGGGGAGAAACAACACTTTGTAAGAACCACTCATTTTATCAGACTTGGAGTTGTAATTCTTAGAGTTCTCAAGTTAGGAGAGGTGAATTGCATCATAAGTGAAAATTAGGGAATTTCAGCTCTTGAGTTATTTGCAGATTTTGAAGATAAGCTTTGGCTGGAAAAGTAGTTTTAGTGACCAAATGTTATATACACATCTTTTAGAACGTTTCAAAAGGAGTTTTTTGGTTGGGTTTCTTTGACTGGGGTTTTTTTGAATGAAACAAGCTTTAAATTAAAACTTTTTGTATTTGTAGGTTCTGAAATTTATGATCCAAAACCTTACATAAGGGGCAATTTATGATGAACAAAATGATGAAAAGCTATTTGTTTACAATTATCATTCTGTATAAAACACATCATGACAAAGTAAAAATGGAAAATTCCTGATTTCCCATTTTCATCCCACCATTTTTTCTTTAAAAAAATAGTTTGTTTTTCAAATACTTTAAAATACCATTGAACAAACTGAAGCAGCTGAATTTGGATTTTTGTACTATGTACTGAAAGATTTAGTAGAATGCTTATACATAGTTAAGGATTCTTGCTTTGGAAAAGACAGATTTACCATTCTACCTTCAAATTCTGATTTGATTTCTTCAAATCTGTGGAACATTAGACTACTTTTACCTCAAATATAGCAACAGCAATTATTTCCTGATGTGTACAGATTGCAGAAACCTGAAAAATGTTGATTTTTTAAGGCTGAACTTAACATGAAGTTAACTTCAATTGTTTATATGATTTTCAATTTATGAATTAAATAAAACCCAAAGCTTCATTGAAATGCATTAAAATGATAAAAGCATTATTTTAATAATAAAATGAAGGTCATGTTAATTAAGTTTTATATTTGAGGTCAACAGAAACATACACTTGACAGAAAATACCTTATATGTAAAGGGAAATGGAATTTTCCTAACATATCCTTCAATACAAATCACTCTCTTAATTTTCATGCAGTTGTCCATTATTACACATGAAAGAGATAATCACATTGCTCATGAAACTTTTAAAGCCATTCTGTCAGGCTCTTTCCAGCTCCAATATTACAATGTCTCCTTCTTTGTCAGCACCACATTCATACCGAAAAAATTAACTCAGGATTTCCCAATCGGATAACAGATTCACTATAGTCTAAGTGCAGCGGTCAAGCTTGATGTTCAGCTAATATTTTTGTTTAAACTTAATGTTTTATGTGGCCAACACAATTAATAATTACTTTATGAAGTAAATATTCTGAAATGTTATAAAAATAGAGCCTGACAGCCATTGAACATTTTCTTCTGATTTAATGTGTATTGAGTCAGCTCCATACTTCGTAATTTTTATTCCAATACTATGAAAAGCAATGAACATTGAAAGACAGATATTATTCATTGCAATCTAACTGTTTAATTACTTTAAATAAACAGGTAAGACACTGTTCTCTTTTAAACTGAAGACTCATTACATTGGTGCTATCTGTAAAGGGCCCTTAGGGTAAATGAAAGTTAGGATCTTAATCTATAATACAAAGAGAGCATAGGCTAATCTTTCATAGCATAACAGGTAAAAGAAATAAACATATCGATTCTATAAACATGGGATACCACTGTAGTGTTGTTTGTATTTCTTTTTACCTTCTGCATCGGATAATCCTACTCCCGACTGCTTTACTGGTTCTTGTCCATTCTGGCTCATCTTCCCTCTGTTAAAAGATACGGTGGTAGTTGTCAAGAAGATCATAAAAGATGAGGTCTAAGAAAATGATACACCCAAGCCACTGAGACTTGGTTCTGTACAAAAAGACAAGCATCACAGGTATTTCTAAAAAACAAAAAAAAGGTTTGTGTGTGTGTGTGTATTTAAATTCAGGAAAATAAAGTGGCCGGTAGTTTTTTCTATTGCTGTTCGGACAGATCACTTAAGAATATTATTTTTTTCTCTTTTGGAGGCAACTGCAATCGCATCTTGCTAAACCCGTACATTTTTATAGAACGGGGCCATCAGGTACTGTCTGCTACCTGTCCCCCATCAGCCTGGGGTTCTTTAATCAGTCTGCATAGCTCCTCTCCTCACTTTATCCTGTTATGGTGATGACTGAGATATGTAATAAGGAGTCACAACATTGATATTTGGTCTACAATACCTTTACTTCAAAAGTCAGGCATATTTGTTGTCATTATCTTCTTGTAATGATTGATTTTACATCACAGTTTAGGTTTAGCATAAGAAACAATTCAGTTCTGAGACTTAAATTAATCTTAAAATAAGGTGAGTGGAATAGATCATGCTCGGGAGGTCCCTATCTTCCTCCACTGGGTGTAGAAAGAACCTGGATTACAATCTAGATGTCTATTTTTAGGCAATAAAAGTTAGGTAAAATGTAAGCTGTCTTTAAACATACTTGTTGCAAGCTCTAAGGTATGATTACAATCACTCTCAAAACCATGTCTGCCACTATGAGATGTTTGTGCTTCTATTTGTTTTTCTCCCTTAAGACTCTGAAATGCTGTGATAGAGAATATAAGGCATTATCTTCAGATGCGTGCGATTCCTCTGGGGTTAAAGGGTCAGAGCTGTTTTTTGCTACCAGTGAGCCAGCTTCGTGTTTCACAGCAGCCACAGAAGCTGTCCAAGTTCACAATGAACTAAAAAATTAGTATAAAATGTCAGTCTTTAAAGTGATTTTAAATGCAATTTTAACTGAAAGCTATTCTTTTCTTCCTCTGTGAGGTAATGCTTTATAAAACGTCGTACAAATATGATACAAGAATTATTTGTCCCTGGGGTTAGATTCCTTACACATTGTTCAATTGCTTTTCACCTTTGCATTCAAAATTAATACAAATTTACAGACATTGTTCTGGTATAGATGGTTACACAATACAAAGGCGTAGAGAATCTAGTTATTATCATAGTTGATATAATGAATAACTTCCAAGGGTATTACAACTGGATAACAAGAGTCTTCTAAAAAATATCTCCCAAATAGAAAGACTTTACAAGATTTATTCAGCTGTGTATAACTGTATATAATGATTAATTCCCCCTGACAGTTATAACAATTTTTAATATTGGCAAGTATTCTAATTTATTACCTCATCAAACAAAAACCACAGTGTCACTATTTAATTCTTTTATTTTGCTTCATGACTAAATGTTCCTATGGTCAAAAACATTTGGAGCAGAGTAAAGAGTTTAAAACTTGACCTATCCAACACTTTTTCTATTGATAGATCAGAAAATTTACTTAAACAGGGAGCTTATAACCAAAAATGTTTTTATATGCCAAGACACTTAAATTATTTAGCTCACTTAACTCATCACATCCAAATTGTGAGCTGTGTTCTTATGGATGTGCTGAATTAGTGTGCAAGATCAGAGTCCCTGAAGTCATTATCAAGCCAGTGTTAATGCAAATGTTGACTAGAATTTCAATCATACATGTATTCAGATATGTAAGAATTTTTATCCAGAATTCAAAATGGAAACAGGTATCTATTTTAAAATATTCTCCCTAGGGATGATCCAAAGGTCTCTGATGGTAAACAGTAATTTTGTCCTTCGTTTTCATTACATTGCCATGTAAAGCCCTTGAGACTAACATGAAAAAGAAAGCATTTTTTGTCTATGTAAATGTCCTATAAAACTTTTAAAGTCTCTGTCTAATATCAGCATATAAACATTTTACTTTAAAAATGCCATAATAAAAAAGATAATATAGCCCTTAACAGAAAATAGGAGGACTGGATATATTTTATTTAGTTAAGTAAAAATCATGGGAACAAATTACTATAAGAGAAAAGCTGAAGCTGTGGAGTCTTCTTCCTGCTTATCAATAGAAGTGCAGCTGATTTCAAGTTTAATAGGCTGGTGAATCTGTCAGCCAAATACCAAGTAACTGTAGATAATGTCACATTGCTAGATAATACACAGTAAGTGATACTATTTGGACTCAAATTTAGCATATGTGAACTAAAAACTGCTATTGAGAGCTCCATCTTGTGTCTCTGTGAACAAAGATTTTATGCATCTTTGCTTTTCTCATTAGGAATGACGGCAAAATAATTTTCTTTTGAGATTGTTAAATCCAATTAAAGATTGTCTTTTTGCCACTGTGAAATACAAGCCATTTTAACCTAGAACAACATGAGTGACAAGTTCAATGGAGATTGGCACCCCACAATCTAAGCTCACATTGTCCTCCTAGATTCTGAAAATGAGACTGAAATATTAGATTTGTGTCTATTTTCCTTTTAGTCACTAATCAGCTGTAGACAAATACCATTGGACTTTATTTTAGAAAATGACAAATACTTAGAAATGTCACAGTTCTAGAGAATGAATTTTTTCTTCATTTAAGCTTTTTTTTGGAAGATTATATCAAATTCTTGTGACTAATAATTCAAGACTGCAGGGGAAAAGCAAAAACTTGTGTCCCAGAGAGAAACATGGAACACCTATTGCAGACACTCTATGAGCAATGACAACAAACTAATATTTTGAAAACAGTTAATCTGTAAAAAATTCAGGTCAGAAACATTAAGTTGATCAGGAGCAATTACTTTTTCCTGTGACGGAATATAAGTGAAATTGCGAAACAAAGGTACATGCTGACAAAGTTGAGGGGGAAAAAAAGACTGGTAAAAATTTTCTCTGTGGAGTTGTTAATCAGGTAAAATGGCTGAAAATTAAATCATTTTATAGGATCATTGCACTGATAGGAGCTTGATAATGCCTACAGGGACTCCCTCCCAAAAGTCTTCCAAACAAGAGCTTCTGAGAAATTCTACTCAAACCCTTAAAAACCCAGGGAAAGTTGGTTTACATCCAGAATCTGAATTTCAGTTGCACTAGTAACACCTATTTTGAGAAGGAGGTCAATCTGAAAACTTAAACTAAGCATTCTCAGGCCTAAGTTGTACTTTTAAAACCCATCCTAAGCCCTCCTCTACACACTTGCATCAAAGGCTGAGACTTGCACCTCTCCAGTATGTTAGCAATAAATTCATGAGCCTGAGGCAGAGGTTTGGTTGGTTATTAATAATTCAGTATTCAACAAAGCAGAATGAAAATACAAGCTCTGAAAAATTCTCCCCCTTTAGCTGCTATTCTACTGTGTAACTCAAGCCTGCAGAGCAAGCTACTTAAGAAGATGACTGGCAAGTGAAAGGGCAATACATAGTGCACGGAGGATACAGTATATTAAAGCAAAAGCCTTACATTCTTGGGATGGGAAATAGATTATTCTCTCCTGTGGCACTGCTGCTGCCTTCGCTATCCATGCTGTATCCACTGCCAAAACTACTGGCTGAAGAGCCAGTGGAGACAGAACTTTCTGCAGGCCGGTGATTAGTAGACCTTGCTGTACAGGGCGGGAACAGTGGGTTACCAAAAACCTTGTAAGACATCAGTACCATCCGTGTTAAGAAAAAATGTCATTTATCAAAATCACATGCTGCAAATGCTTTTACTTTTTTACTTTACATTCCACTATTGCATTATCATCTTTTGTAGATGATGTTTATTTTCACATAGAATGAGGTGTTCTAAACCAAATAGTATACCACCACATTTTTTCTCCAGTCATGTTAATAGTTCAAATCAACAGCCTGAAGGAAAAAAAATAATGGGTTAGATTGAGTAACACTGCTTTTCTGATTAAAGCTACAGAAAACCAGTTATTCATCTAAAACATTTCATATGTAATCTTGTAAAAATGAAAGTCCCAGTGGGCCTTCCTCATATTCCTCATGAAACATTCTTTGCATTTGGTGATTTTGAGAAGGAGAGGGAGCTGAAAGGAAATTAGGTACACCATCTATAGTCACAGAGACTGTATGAAGACCTGCACCCCTCTTCAGACATAACACAGCTACTGCATTATATTTCTCAACTGCTTCTACCCATCTGGATCTCTGTTACTACATACCTAGAATTTTAATGCACGTATTTTGATGGGAGATGCCCTAATCTTGTTTAAAGCCATTTGGTGTAGAATATGTACACCAGCATATGTTATTTTTACTTCAGATGCCTTATTTTGTGTTTTGGATATTATTATACTACATGAACAAATCTTCTGGTATTCAGCCTTTAGCAAGTTGAGAAATATAAACAAAAAAGGACACAGTGACATTAAACATAATAATTAATAAAGGAACAGTAGAGTAGCTATTCTCCTCTTGAATAACACAATTGTCTGGGAATATTAATACAGATTTTTGGAATTTTTTTGTTAAATGTCCTCTTCTACATCTACTATTGTCATGTTTCATCTATTCCAACTGACTGAGCAGATATACTGAAGCTAAAAAATACTTTTTGTAAAGTTATTTTTCTGTGAAGACTTAATGAAGTTTTATGTTATTTCGGTGAACTGTGAAAGTCTAATGCAAGCAGTTAAGACGTTCTTCTTTAAACCAAACATCTAAATGGAAATTACTTCAAATAAGAGCCAGAGTCCCAATGGCATCTTGCCTTAAACTGGCAACCAATATTATTTATGTTTCACCGAGTGAATAATATTTTTGGTGAAGACTGCTTCATGCTGCCTGATGTGGGACCAGGAAGCTGAGTGTCACTTCTCAGATGTAATGCAAAAACAGATTAATAATTGAAACTAGAAGAGAGGAATGAAGCAATTCACATATCATCAGTCCTTGGGCCAAACTGTGAGTTAAGACAGAACTCTTACCCTGCAAAGTGATTCTTCACTGCTAAACTGAGCTGTCACACAACATTTTTTTTTAAACTCTATTAGCCTCATCTGTTTCAGTAATGCCTACAGCCAGAGAAGGAATCTGTCAGTCTAAATTATTTTCAGACAAAAATATTGTTTAGCTCTATTTCATGTTCTTATATATTGATCATAGGCTATCTTCTTGGATGCTAATATAAATTAATAAACTGTAAAGTCATAGCATTATTAACAGATACTTTCAGTATCTCATCTATAAGGAAAGCCATCCATGTCTTTTCCAGCACAGACAGCCAGAGCACAGCAGTGTGCTCTGCTCAGGCAGCTGTAAGCAGTGGTTGCTCTATCACTTTCAGCTTGTGGTACTGTGTGCGAATTCCTACGACTATGGTGACATGTCAGGAAACTGCTGTTTGGAAATATTGGGCAAGAGCGAGATTTCAGAGAAGAAAGATCAAGCTCTCCTTCACAGCACATTATGCCAGCTGCCCTGTATTCAAAAGCCTGTATTGGGGCTATCTCATGCTGGTCCCAAATTAACCGTAACCTCAGTTCTCATAGTGTTTGTGTGACCTGTATGACTTCTGTTGTTTGGGATTCTGAGGGTGGTTTTGGTTTGGTTTGGAGGTTTTTTTGCCATGGCATGACAAATGCCTTATAGGTGAGGATAATCAGGAAAGCCACACATCTGCAAAACCCATGGAAGCCAAGACAGTACTGTGCCAGCACAAAAAAGTGTCTTTAGTCCTTCCCTTAGGCATGAATTTGCTTAGTGTAGCACACATCTCCGCTATAACACGTGGCTGAAAGGGTGGTTCATATGTGGGCTTTTATTTTTATTGACTTTGCTGTAAAAGCTAGTGCCTGAAGTAATTTCTTATATCTTTACTGGTGGTTTTCTAAAACCAGTAAGAAGCCAGAATTTAGTTCAAGCCAGAAAAGCTTGAATTAAGCCTTTATAAATGGCTTAGAAGTTTTGATACATCTATTTATAATCAAAACATAGTTGTTTCTTTTGAAACAGCTGTATCCTGATGATACATTCAGTATGCTGTATTTTTAGTTTCTCTACTGTTTTCACTAATTTACATCTTTTTCTATATTGATGTTTTTTCCCATAAGATCTCTTGGTGAATGGCTATAATGGGTCCAAGTTTAGATTCATGACTGGATTTTGAAAATTCTAAAGTTCAGTGTTATTCTTTTTTTTTCCTGTCTGCTCTATGAAAGTAATGAACTACAGCATCGGTTTGTGACAAGAGATGAAATCCACAATTAGATTTACAGCTGGTTTTGTTTCAAATTAAGAATCTGGATACAGAGAACTCCTCCATAACTCATAAGACACCCACATTTTCTGTATATCTGTATTTTTACAGATAAAACTAAACCTCTAACCTTCTGCTGCTGGTTATATAGGAAAGTTCAAGTTCTGAAGATGTGGCGATGCCTGCTGCCAGGCAGTATTATGTTTGAGAGTTAGAATAACCATGGTTAGATTTGTACTCTAAGTTGAGAGTTAGAACTTGTTCCCTGCTCTCATGTGCAAGTTTGTACATTCATTTGCAGTCTTGCCCTTTCTCTTTGAACAAATGCAAATGTTGCCTCAGGAACTTTAACAGGAAAGGCTGAGTTCAGTGTGGTACTCCTCTAGTCTTACTAGCCTATGTAAGGTCTGTGAAGCCCTATAAATGTCAGAGCAATTGCCACCTTGCTTGACCAGTTAGGTTCCTATCCACATAAAGGACAAGTAACTAAAGTGAGATTAGGGCAGATTCACTTCTGAGTTACAGAGCTTCTGCTTACAGTTGCCTACACTAGAAAATGCCTAAATTCTCAGGTTTTGACATCAAAGTTCTGGCAGAAGGTGCCTTGGTCTGTAGAGAATCTTATGGATTCACTTTGGTCCAAAGATTGGGTATTCTCTTCCGGTATCACAGAGCTGCCTGATACTGCAAGGTGTAGTCTTGCTTTACTTAAATGTACAACGTCTATCTGAATAGGAAATTGGGCAAAGGCAATTGCCATCATTTGAATATTAATTATACAGAGCATGGAAGATATATTTTCCATTGCTTCCTTCGGTTTTTCAATTTATTTCCTGGTTCTTAGAAAAAAAAAATAATACTTCTCATATGCACGGTCTTGCTGTCAATTACATATAATGCTGAAATCTTGCAATTTTTAGAAGAAAGAAAAGAGTCTTCAGGACTCAGCAGATGGAAGAGACTAAGCTTAACTGAAGATCTTTACCCAACATCATCACTTGGCCTCTTTCTGGGAGAGAGGAGATATCCCTTCACCCCTCCAGCCTCTTCTACATGAACTGTTTACACAGTTTATCAGGTGCTTGGCACTTTTTAAGGATTGTAACTTCAATGATGTCTGGGCTGTCCAGCCATTAGGCTACAAAGAATAGAAATAGGAAATGAAAGTTTAAAACTATAATATGAGCTACTTCCCCTGAAATAGTGCACGGATACAGGCACAAATACAGGCTGGGTGGAGAATGGATTGAGAGCAGCCCTGAGGAGAAGGACTTGGGCGTGTTGATTGATGAAAAGCTCAACATGAGCCAGCAATGTGTGCTTGCAGCCCAGAAGCCAGCTGTATCCTGGGCTGCATCAAAAGAAGCTTGACTAGCAGATTGAGGGAGGTGATTCTCCCCCTCTACTCCATGCTCATGAGACCCCACCTGGAGTACTGTGTCCAGCTTGGGGGCCCCCAAAATAAGAAGGACATGGACCTGTGGGAGCGAGTCCCCGCTCGCATGGGGGCGTGGCCCCAGGGCCACGAAGATGATCAGAGGGCTGGAACACCTTTTCTATGAAGACAGGCTGAGAGAGTTGGGATTGTTCAGCCTGGAGAAGAGAAGGCTCCTGGGACACCTTATTTCAGCCTTCCAGTACCTGAAGGGAGCCTACAAGAAAGCTGGAGAGGGAAATTTTACAAGGGCATGTAGTGATAGGATAAGGGGTAATGGCTTTAAGCTGAAAGAGGGTAGATTTAGATTAGATATTAGGAAGGAATTCTTCACCGTGAGAGTGGTGAGGCACTGGAACAGGTTGCCCAGAGAAGTTGTGGATGCCCCAACCCTGGAAGTGCTCAAGGCCAGGTTGGATGGGGCTTTGAGCAACCTGGTCTAGTGGAAGGTGTCCCTGCCCATGGCAGGGGGGTTGGAACTAGATGATCTTTAGGGTCTTTTCCAATCCAAACCATTCTATGATTCTATGATTCTACTATACAAAGCTGTTGCTGTAGCTTGATTTCATTTTCATCTGCTAATCCTATTTTAGCTGGTAGTTCCCCCAATGAGTAGAATGTTCTACTTGGAAGGTGTGTTGATGGTTAGACATGTCATATTTAGTAGCTAGCAATGTGGTGTTAATGCTGCCTCTGAGTGACACTGTTTTACTGTCTGTTGTACAGGCTGGCATGAGCAAACGTTTCAGTTCAACCATTCCAGTGAATAATACATAAATGAGTTGGAAGAGTTCTCAATTGCTTACAGGAATTCTTTCAGATCCTAAGAAAGTGGATCATAATGTTATCCCTGGCATAGGATCAGGGTTTTCCAAGGAAAAAAAGAGATAATGGTTAGCCAGATACCTTTTGCACTCTGTACTGTTTTCAGGAAAAAAAAAATTTTCCTTTGACAGAATGGTATTTGTCTGCATATTCCCTTATGCCTTCTTGGAAAAGAATTGCTGACTCAAGAAAATTGAGAAAATTGGTCTCACCTTTTAGCTCCATTTTTTTAAATTTATTTTTTAATTTTTTTTTAATTAGTACTCTTAGCATGATATTAGTTGAATGCATCTGTGGCAAAAATATGGTTTTGCTTATGGTTTGGCTTCTGGACTCAGTTAGAAAATCAACTTTTATAACCAAGGAAAACATGTAAGTCATGCCTTATTATAAAGAAGATATTGTATTAAAATCAATAAGAAAGGAAAGAATGGAAGCCATATGATTTCACTTAATCTTTCAGAAAAATCTGGTTTTACAACAAAGAAGATGCTGTTTAAAAACCTAACATAAGGGAGATGATAGATAATTCACACAAGACCTATAGCCATGAACTGTCAAATCAGTCAGGAGCAAAATGGAAACAATCCTGCACTGTCAGCAACTCCAGCCATTCTTCTAGTGAGTGGACTTCTTTTTATATTTTTTTTTAAAGACTTAAATTTGAAAAATGGGCCTATGCTGTTCTGTGGTTCCTGTGGATAAAAGAAGAACAGACTCAAGCAGAACTTACTCCTGGGGATTAAATTGTAGAAGTTCCCCTTTTCAGGTATCCGTCTAGAAGCAGAAATACAGCTGCCAAAACACATTGGGAAAGACAGTTCTATTTGTAAACCAAACGGGAGGAGGGAAAAATGCTTTTGAGTATGCATTCAGGATTAAGTTTGGAGACTTTGCCTGTAATTGCTTGAAAAACAATTGTTCTTTATAACCGGCAGTCTTGTGAGAAACTCTGGGTGACGAAAAGGGCTGATAGCATCATGCTGAGTCTTCTCAAAGAGATGTAAGCCCATGGGAGCAGGTGAAATCACCGATCTGCTCCAGGTAGTTATCTGCTGACCAACAGACTGTGCATGTCGCACACAGCATCTTCTGGCAGAAGCTTGTCTACTCTTCACTCTCCGTTACCTTGTGTTTCACGAGCTCCAGCCTCGAACTGCCCCCAAATGCCAGTTTCCCTGTTTTAATGAAGGGTTTGCTAGCGCTGAAACCAAGTGCTGCTCAGGCTTGCTCCATAAGGTTCTGCAGCGTAAAACCCTCTTGTTGGGACTGCTAGTTGCATCTTTTGTGAACTGGCAAGAATGGGGATACATAACTAACTAGTGATCAAAGGCATATACATCAGGTCAGTTCTGATAGTTTCTTTTCCTCACTCTTCCTCAGATTGAACAGTACTTTAGACTATGATCTCACCCATTTCAGCCACATTTGTATATTAGACACAGCTTTGACCGCACACTGAGCAGTGATATTCTGTGAAATTTCAACACAACTCTTTACAGAGCAATTTACCATTTGAAGTGAGTAATGGCAGAACAGCTCTCATCTTAAACTGTAGCAATGGCATTTCTTTACCCAGCAAAGCAATTCTGATGAAATAATTTTCTTCCATGCGCTCCGTAGGGTTAGGCTACCATCTAATAGACTTTTGAAATAAGAGTTATCAAATGAAGAATCTGAGCAATTTCCTGAAATTACATGTCAGCTTAAAATGGTGGAAGGGTAAATAGCAGGAATAGCCAAAGCAAAATGTGCCAGCTATTAGACTGAAACAAGACTCAAAAGACAGCCTCAGATTATTGCTGTCTGAAGAGAGTGGGGACAAACCGTTCTTGTTTTGATAATGATTCTTGGAAATGGCTTATTTGTAGCAATATGAAGGCTCATTTAACTTGGAAATTAAGAGACTAGTGAAGGTAGGCATAAAACAGCTTTGGGCAGTAAATTATTTAAAGTGTGAAGAAATAGGAAATTAAAACATGGCATTGCTTATTAAAAGTGTGAAAATAGGTATAGACCTAAAGGGACCCCAAATAAGCAGGTATTTAAATCCACAATCATATCCAATCCAAAAGATTTATAGAACCTAGGAATTCATTTCCTTTCACTCCACATTGTTGCTAATGCCAGTAAATAGAACTTAGTGATAAGGAAAATTCCTGTCAATTTTAATTCTTACAGCTAAGTGGCTAGAAACTACACAGTGCTGGCTCAGACCTGTATCATGGATTTTACAGTGCTAGCAATATCTTGGTACATAGATCACATCACATTTCTGTGTAGCTTTAATCTGTTATGCTGACACTTAAGTGAACTTTTGCCAAAGTTTTTGGACCAAGGGAGTTAAAAGCAGGTATGCTGCCTTTTGAACTGAAGTGTTTTAAACCAGAGGTCTTTGAGAGGTGTAAACTTGACAGGCTCATTTGGGTACAATTGTGAAAATGCTGATGCACAGTCTACTCTAGATATTCTAGCTAACAGTATTAGCTCTGACAGTAGACCTCCCTCTGACCAGTAAAATCCCTTGACACAACTATTTGGAAAGCAGTTTTCTCTTAGGATATCACAAAAAACCTTTTGTGTTACAATGGAAAATTTACAATGTAAAAGATGAAATGTTCTCTATGAGATGGGAGAAGGAAATAGGTTCTGGGTACCTGCATTGGATTTGGAGGTTTTCAGAAAATGTTGTGATTTTAAATTCCCAGAGGTTTGGGGTTAAAAAACCCTTTTCTATTATTGAGTAAAAAAATATAGGATAAATAGACAAAAATTGCTGTAGAAATATATTGTCTGTATTACCTTAAATGCTAATTTAACAGTTATGTTTGGACATTTAACTGAAACACATAGTATTTTCTCTAGATCTTTAACATCTCCTAACTAATCCAGTTCAAGAGTCTAGCAGTGCTTTTCTCCTGGCAGATTGTTTGCTTGTTTGGTTGTTTTTTTAATGTGTGCCAAATAAAAGAGGAGGTGCATATGGCATCCATCATCATATGATGTTGAAGCAACAGCGTATTGGCTTGTAGCTTCTCGTTCATGAGTGTCTGTTGGAAAGGATAGAATAATGCATAGGACTACAATGATGTTGAGGCTTAAAATCATCTGCTTAGCTATTTAAATATTAATTTACTGTTATCCAAAGATCCTAGGAAGAATCAAAATAATTTTTTAGGAATTCTCTTATTTGGTCATAAAATATTTTTTTGTTGTTGACCATTCAATATTCTTATGTAATAAAGGAATTGGTTTTTCATTGTACAATCATTGTACCTTTTGGGACAAAACTGGCACCTCTTCCTCTGCAAATAAGGACAAGCCCATTGAATTTTACCCATTAAGCAGATATGTTAGAACACCCCTGTAGACACCACAGCTCCCTATAAAACTGTACTTTAGAAAATGACCAGTTATGTAGATAGATGCTGACTATATGGGGAACACTTTTTTTTTGTGTGTGCTCTGAACTTCTTATTTCACTGGAAATGACACTTTCTATTCTAGTGAGGCAGAGCTGGTGCACCTTTCTACTTCACACGGACGATGAAGGGGAATTTTGCTGTTCCTTGTCTTTCTTATTCACTTTATTGGAAGTTATTAAAACTAAAGCATGTAGTTCATTCTTTTAAAACTATAAACTAGCTTTGAAAAGGCCTTTTATATAAAATCAGTAAAAAACTATATTGCAGTCCAGAGATCTGGTGATTATCATCAGAGTATCTCTAAGTGTTCAAATATCTGAAGAACTCTAAAATCATTTATTGTATTTAAAACATAAGTGACCTACTAAATAAATTCCATATAATGGAAAGATCTTTCTGTGGGAAAAATTACTGACTTAAAAGGAGGTGGAATGATTTACACCATCTCTAAAACTGACTCATGTGGTGGGTAAACCTTAATACACAGATTTATGTTGAAAGGAATGTGCTTAATTTTATGTGAATGTGTAATTGGCAATGATTCAGATTTTTCTCACAAACAAAATTAAATTAACTCAAACCTAGGCACTGCTCTGTTCCTCTGGCTTGGATACCTTGCAAATTCTGCCTTCAAAGGGTTGGCTCTGAAATTTTATTTTTCCTCTCTGAGGGGTGTGATGGGAATGTGTATTATGCAATTGGTTTCTTTGCAGATCACACTCTTATCTCTCACAGGCAACAAGGAAATTATACTTCAGGGTTTATTTTGAATTAAATGCTGTAGTTGAATATTGGATTTTACAAAAGTGCTGAACAAAGACCAATGTTTTCTGTTGTAGCTTCACCTTAATTTTAAAAAAGATTGATTAAAATACATTTTTTACTGTTTAAAATAAATACAGAAATAGTTTAGTCCAATAAACTTAAATTGATGCAAGTCCTTTACATTCACCAAATATAATAAGTATACCATGGGTGCTGGTTTTGTTTATGATTTCCTTTTTACTTCTCATCAGACATACAATTAATAACTGACAAAATACATCCAATAGGAAAGGTCCTAGGACTCAGAAGTAGAGAAAGATTTCTCTGGGGCATTCTAAGAATGACTGAGGGTTCTTGTTGTGTTTTGTTTTTTCAAGTGCCAATTCAATTCAAGAAAAAAAAAAAAAGAACCTATTGAGAGACTAGGTTAAAGGAGGAAACTTTCTGAGGATTCTCTTAGGTAGAGAAGGACTGATGATCACTCACAGAATAGAATTTTTCCCATCACCCTTGGGGAAATCTTGCTAGATTACTACTATCTTGTGTGCTTGGGCTGAAAAAACCAAACAGTTGTTCTAAAAGGTGCTGTTCTTTAATAAATTCACAGAGAAATAACTGTGGTAAAAAATAATAATAATGTTGTGGATTATCTGTAATGGCTTCTTTATTAAAGGGCTTTGAGATTTAGTGGCAAAAAATTACTAACTTGCCAAGATGACTGTTCCAGTCCATAAATGCAGTTCATAATGGGTTCTTTTCCAGACGCCAACAAAGTAGGCTGTAATGAGGGTCAGTACCACAACCATGCAGCATCCCTGTAGGAATGGACTTGCAAACTGATGATGCCCTAATATTCATTGTTCACAATAGTCTTAACTTTCAGAATTTTTGAACTACAGGGGAAACCTCTCCTTCCTTCATCTCCTCTTTCTCCCACAAAGAACTCCATAAACTGAAAGCTGTTTTGAGTATCCTTGGTGCTTTTTCTACTCAAGGTCAGAGTCTCTTCTCGTTTTACTTATATACTCCACAAAACTGCAGTTAACTAATCTTGCTTTCTGTTCCTGCTGAAATGCATGAGATCCATTTACCTCGAAATGGTAATTATTGCCCCACCTCATATGAATAAATTAGGACAAACTAGTTTTGGTACAATAAGAAGAAGCCAAAACTTCTCACAGATCTGAAACCAGACTTGTAAACTTTGTGTAGGTGACCATGCATTGTGTATATTTGTCAGAAGTAAAAAGACAAAAGTACCACGTCTCTTCACAGTGCTCTAACCTCACTTATATATTAATGATATTAAAGTGGGCTCTTATTCCCATAACTCTCTATGATGCTTCTAATATTGGTGAGCCAAATGCATATTGGTACATATCCATTTTGCAATTTTAAAAGTAGAGAAGCTAGCATAACAGTTCAGTGGCAAGGGTACTTGAAGCCCACAGCCTAGCTATTTACTTATCATAAAAGTGTATGTGAACCCCGATTCAACCTCATATCACAAGCAAAATGTTTTAGCATTTCTTGTCTATGCCAAAAGGCATCAGAGGACTACAAGTATTTGTGATAAATCTGTGATAAATCTCTACAGACATGACGCCTCAAAAGATCATAAGCATGATTTATAATATAATATAATGTAATGTAATATAATATAATTATTATATGTTATGTTATGTTATGTTATGTTATGTTATGTTATGTTATGCTATGTTACGTTATGTTATATTAT
Organism: Gavia stellata; assembly: GCF_030936135.1. Taxonomy (NCBI): domain Eukaryota; kingdom Metazoa; phylum Chordata; class Aves; order Gaviiformes; family Gaviidae; genus Gavia; species Gavia stellata. Next base: position 11,029,423 of record NC_082597.1, on the reverse strand, counting down.
GTTATATTATATTATATTATATTATATTATATTATATTTCAGTCGGAAGGGAATTACAATGATCATCTAGTCCAACTGCCTGACTAATTCAAGGCTGACCAAAAGTTAAAGCGTGTTATTGAAGGCATTGTCCAAATGCCTGCTAAATGCTAACAGGCTCGGGGCATTCATTGATCACCTCTTTAGGAAGTCTGTTCCAGTGCTTGACCACACTCTTCCTAATGTCCAGCCTAAACATCCCCTGGCGCAGCTTTGAACCATTCCCATGAGTCCTATCACTGGATAGCAGGGAGAAGAGATCAGCACCTCCCTCTCCACTTCCCCTCCTCAGGAAGCTGTAGAGAGCAATGAGGCCACCTGTCAGCCTCCTTTTCTCTGAACTAGACAAACCCAAAGTCCTTAGTCACTCCTCATAGGACATTCCTTCCAGAATTAGATTTCTATGGTATACATCCCAGGAATAGGATGGGCCTTTCAGTCATGATGCCTGAACTAGTACCATGATATCCTCTGGCCTCTGCTTGAACTGAGTGTCTGGAGTTGAGCTGTAGAGTGAGACAATATGTATGTGGGTGGATGCACACATGTGTGTAAACAGATATATTTATGGAAGTGTTCTTGAAGGTCTCATAAGAAACAACGTGTTATTTCTAAATACAATGTTAAAAAATATTTGTTAAATTTGCCCTTATTAATTAGCTGTTTTAACATCACACTAGTTCTCTTAATGACTTGTTGCCTATCGGGTATATTGTTTGAAGTATCATTCCCTCTTTCTCTCCTACAACCTTCTCAGCCAATCTGTATTGTCCACAGTGTGCAATGGTGTTGACAGAAAAACCTTCAGTGAAGCTTGGGAAGGGATTACAGCACAAGAGGAGATCTGGGAGTCCAGTCTGTAAGTTTATTGGGATAATCCCTCAGATTCCATGGAAACAAGCAAAATGCTCCAGAAATCAAAAGAACAGTGCCAATCTGAACCAACTGAGATTCTGGCTCTTTATTTGTGATGAGGGGATAAATTGATGATGTGTGGTATTTAGGTTTGATGTACAGGTGCCTACAGGTAGAAATAATTTTTTAAGAGGCTGATAAGAAAGTTATCATGAGATTGAGCTATACATGGATCAAAACTCCTTTCCTTTCCACTGGCGGTTTGAAAAATTATCTATGCTAATGACTTTTGACATAACAACTATGTTGGGAGAGGAAAAAGAAATAGTTAATGTTCCAATTAAAATTCCAGAAACAAAAATGTGCAATTAGCTTTTTTTCACAGTACAAGAAATGTTCAGTCATGCTTAAGCAGACCAACTTGGATACATGCTTTTTATTAGGCAGCAACACGAGCAAAGCTATACCATTTTTCAATGGAAGTCTAAGTCTTCCAGTGGAATGGAAGTGCACACGTTTGTTGTTTTGTAATGTTTCTTAGCACAGTTTTTTCATTATGGATTTATGCGCTGATGTGGAAAAATCAAGCAGATTTCCTGAGTCATGTTAACACTTACAGCACTTAATGGAGGGGTAAAATAAATAATTAAATATCGCAATGAATTAGTAGACATGGCAAGAAGGATTTGGGATGTGGTTGGTTTCTTAACCATGTCTTTCTGCTCACCTCCTTCAGGCTTGACTGGTCCATCAGACATCACTTTCCTGAGGGCTAGTTGGCTTTGGTCTTTGTTGTCATTGGCTGGTGGAGGCAGATTGTCAGACTGAGTTCTTTGAATAGGGAGGACTCCTGCTATGCTGTGTCTGTGCTGCTTCCTGGCATGATTAGACTGACCGCTTTTATGTGCTGCTGTGGCAGTGTGGGTGAAATGGAAACCCAGAGTATGTATCCTCAGATGGAACCAGCTTAAATGTTATTCATGCAAACAGAAGTGTTTTTTTCTGTATTTAAATAAGTAGTGTTTTCAAACACCAAAGAGACACCACATGCACAGCATTAAACATTATTAAAACTGGCTGTTTCTTTATAAATGATGGTGAAGACAAGGGAAATAATTTTCCCCTGGTTTTTGCATTATACCATGGCAAGTTTATGGCATATCAACAAATCCTGAAGACAAACACAGTGATTCCACAGTCAGAGTTTTAATTTGCCATCAATTAAACCCTCAACTAGCAATCAGATACTGGTCTGAAGTATACTCTGGAGAGCAATCCTTTTGAATGGAAAAGTTTTAATTTATTAATCTATTTAAAGTTGTCAGATGAAATCTATCTTGACCCTTAATCAATCCGTGGCACAAAAATTACTAGAAAAATTGAACTGACTATGACACCTGACTCAGCTCTCAACTCCCTTTGACTTTGCTAACTTGATAACACTGTTGAAATCTGATGTTGCTAATGGCTTTGCCTGTTTAATGATTTTGCATATAATGTGTTGAATGTTTTTGCCTACAGCTGTTCTGCTCATAATTAACATGATTTTATCTGAGATATTAAGGTTACCTTATATTTCCTTTCCCAAAAAAATTAGATATTTACAGTCATCTTTCAAAAATAGAAATCTCAGCCATATAGTTAAAAACCTCTTTTCTTTAACTTTAATCTTCTTTTGTGTATATAGTACTGTCCTTCCTGATTACTATTCATAGATACATCTTGTTGTTAACATGCTCTCAGTACTTGTGTGCAACTTGAAAAGCTAGCAGCTGCATCGCTGCAGGTTTTGATTATTTCATTGGTAGTTATTTAGTGACATCAAAACACCACCACACAACAGAATTCTCTGTGAGTCATGCACAACCATGGAACATCATGGACCATGAGTGAAGGGACTGATGGAGAAACAGCCAGTTTCACTGCAATCTATATAAATTAAAATAAATAAATAAAAGACTTCTAAATACAAGAGTATATTGTAATTATATGTATTCACACACAGGCACACAAAGGAAGACATTGAACAGAGTGAGCACAGTGCGCCAAGAACAGAAAAAAAATAGCTGAAAAGGGAAGGACAGCAGGGAAAAAGGCAACAGATGAACATTAAGCTGCCATGCTGAGGAATTTATTTGCGTCTTTTACTTGGTTGAAGGCGAAGCTGTTGGACAGCTGCTTCAGCAGCGGCGATGGCTGCCCCAGCGTCTTCAAGGTGAGTTTGAGTGACGCTGGTTTTGCTTTGGCTGCGAGATGGACCATGAGAGCGTAGATGTCCTTCAGAGGAAGATTTGGAGCTCCCTGGACTGCTGTGGGATTTCTCAATGGTGGGCACCTGCATGTCTACCAAGAAAATGAAGAAGCACAACTGTTGCACTTATTGAATACAAACAATCCAGAACAAGGAATAAAGATTAAGCTGTGCAATGCTATTCAAAGCCACAGGATATATCACAATTAGGAAACTCTTATGAAGCACCATTTTCTACTTCCCCACTGTTCCTGGCCCAGGGAATAATCAATTTACTGTTGGGTGTCTATCACCTGTGAATTATGCCTCCTGTGCTGGTTCACATTGGTGGAATGACAGGGTAGACTAAAGACTAATTTGTTTCCCACTTTCTAGTTCTGTAGTATGTACAGACTAACCAGCATCACTTACACCAGTACCGAATACTTAGCTAATGCAAGCAGTTTTATTCTGATGAATGCCCCAGTCAAAACCATAGCCTAACTTAAAATAGCTTCTATACTAACCTCTAATTTAGATATAGATCTTATATAGACACCAATCCCTAGCAAAAAATTACACAGAGAAATAGAGAGGAGATGGAGCAGAGTCTTACCACTCTGAGGCTCTCATCTGAATGCTATTTGGGATGGCTTTTGCTTTGATATGACATACACTGTGTTTTAAGTGAGCAACTGGACACCGACTACTTAGTATATAAAAAAAAAAGTAGAGATAAATGTCTTGGAGCAGGAGACACTGAAATCAATTCTGCTTTTGTAAACACTAGTGTAATTCTACTATATCAGCTCCACCGATTTCCAATACAATTAAAATATGCTACAGCCTGTTATCATTGACTGGAAATGCATATGCATTACTATAGCATAATTGTTTTTCTATAAAATATTAATATGACACTTCCAGAAAATAAAATGCCATAGAATATTTAAGGAACATGAAAAATAGAAAGATAAATATGTATTGAATTTGGCCAAGGCTACCAGAAAAATGAAAAGGGCACAGAATCTATAGTAGATGTGCAAAGCACATAGAACTTGTAAGCTGCTGTTACAAGGACACAGTTACTCAGTAAGCTGGCTGGCACTGATCGAGCCAAATTAAGCCTTGGCTCCAATGAATTAATCACAGAGATAAATAAATTTTTAATAAAAGTGTATACAAACTTCATAGCAGTAATTTTATTTTTCTACTAGAACTTCCACATAGCAAAGGTTTTCCCATCATCTGGGAAAGCATTTCATATCAGGTGCACCAGATCTTTCCTACCCTTGGAGGGGTCTGGGAAAATTCCATGACTTCTGCTCTTGATGACAGATGGTTTTGGAGATTGCTGGCTACCCTGTCCAGAATGAGATTTCCCGTGATCAATGTTTTCACTCTGTTCTTTCAGAGGGTACCACCGAGGAGTGTTGTCAAGCTGAGACACGCTGGGTAATTCGATCAATACCTATAAATAAATCAAAATACAATACATGGCCTGTATCTGATCTATTTATGATTGTGTACAGCAGAAGAATCTACAGTTGTGTTGCCAGAAGTTGCAATCAAATGTAAGAAGTTAAGGGTATAAGGCTGTGTACTGACAGATTCAAGACTCTGCCTATGCTCTGACCTTGCCCGATATAAGCCAGCTGTGATCCCAAATCCACATTTGTTTGCATATTGATGTGTCTGAACTAATATGTCTTCTCAACAGGACCTCAGTAAGGACTATCAGCTCCATACCAAGATGGCTAGACAGTTTAAAGGGTAGCTTGTGAGCACTAGCTTGAAAGCTAGAGTAAAAAGACATCTAGTCATTCTGCCTCTGTATAGACAAACCCTAATAGAAATATCAGGCAGTGTTATTTTCTCCTTTTTGTCAGTGTTAGTAAATGGGCAAATAATTTGATATTTGTTTTTCAGAAGGTCTTCAATAATATGAGACTGGTGCTTGTTGAGCTTTTTCAAAAAACCACATATACAGAATTTGTAACAAAAAGAAAAGAATGGGGATACCTTTGCACTTCAGTAAAATAATAGAATTCAATAAGCCATTTAGGGCCTTGAAACTTCACTGGAAAAAAAAGGGAGATGTAATGGCAATGTGGAAATGAAACAAGCAACTTGGTTAAAAAAACCAAAACATTATAGCTAAAAATCTGCTCTAGGCAACCTGCACGGCTAGCAGAGTTTTGTGAAATTTCTTTTTTAAAAAATACAGGAGAAAAAATGAGCATTGGGACCAATAAGGACCCTTCCTCCCTTAATGGTCTTGCAGCTGAGAGTGCCAAGAGATGTGAAGTACTAAAGAGTTATCAGAGTATTGAATGAAGGAAAGGACAAAAACAACCTTGCATTTGGTTCTAAGGTGAGAGGGTTAAAACTAACGTTGGGTAGGGAAGTTTTAGAAGTGCTAGACAAATCAAGTGTGCAATTATCTCAGGGAATTATGTGTTTGTCAATTTATTACAAGACCCCGAATAAAAGAAAGCTCCTTCAAGTTTAGGGATGGGGAAGTTTCTTCATAACTGTTTTTTTCTAGAAGGTTAAAAGCCTTTTTTCTTTCCTTTTTTCTTTCAGCTTCATAGGTTGTATATGGCCTGGCTTGGTCTGTCTGGTTAGGTCTATACTTAATCTGAACAGATTAACTATTTAGCATGCTCCCTGGTGTGGTTTTTGGTCATGGCTTTGTGAATGACTTGGAGGACAGCATGGCTGAGGATTGTTCCCAATAGGCAGTATAGGCTAGGGGGTCTGCTTTATAGGAGGAGAGTTCACATTCTATGGATGTGAACCATGATGTGCCACTTGCCATCCGGGGCACGCAAGTGATGCTGGACCTGTTCAAGCAAGGCACAATTTGGATATCCCATATTTGATGTTATGGTGTAGGATTCCTCTGGACATCCTGGTCCTGAAATACGCTGGATAGTCTTTTCCGTTCCTTTTTTCCATGAACAACTGTTTTCATATTTAAGTCTGAATAATTTAGTAAATAAAATAGTTCTAGAGGTTGAAAATATTTGAAGGCAAAAGTTTAAATCTTCCTGTAGAAGCAGCTGCTGGACCATCCATTTTCTAAACGTCATAAATAACAATGATGTAAATATTCAGAAAAGCCCTGCATTTGGACAAACATGCTGAACTCAACAAGAATACTGATGCAGTATGCAGGAAATAAGTAATCATGTAGCTGCTTCCTATACATTTATTTTAGTAATTGGTCAAATAGTGACACTGATTGCTCAGTTTTGTGGTTACACAAAGGGGAACTTGAGCTGAACTGAGCGCCTTTTTTGCTAAATTCAAATGCAGAATGAGCAGAGATACTCTGAGTTACTCTGTATATATGAGCGATCGATTTTCCTGGGCTTGTGTTTCTAATTATAATCCTCTTTTGTAATAACATTTTTAATTACTTTTTGACATCATAGTTATTGCTGGTAATTCTGTATTATACATGCATATGTTTGTTTATTTGCTTTTGAAGGAGAGATCATACTTCTTCCCATGATCACTCATCTCATTTATTAATTACAAGATTTTGCCTTCAGTCATACTTTGGTAATAATATTGCTATTTTGTAGTGTTAAAAATGAGACCTTGATCAGCAAGACCAAATTACTCACACTTGTGGATACTTGTGCATGTGCTAAATTATGGCTTGAAGGCAGAATTTAATCATTTACAAAGACCGATACCTCCTCAGCCTTCCCATGGTACGTTAAAATCAAGGAAGGCATCCTGTCAGTCATAACAAGAATTCCCCATTCAGTCGCTGTGAAGGCTTAATTTTCAGTGAAGTAACATTGTGTTGAGTCCTAAATGAACTTGCCCACAGTTTATCGAGATAAAGGGAAGGCATCTTTCATGTGTAAATGAAAGAATTCACGACCATTTGTTATGAAGTCAGCAGTAAAACTTTCATGTAACAAAGGTTTTACTTAACACGTGCAATACCTTGGAACAAATAACAGCATGCAGTTAATCAGCTTTCTAACCAGTCAGGGTTAAAGAGGAGGAAATAAGATACTCACTTCACCAAGGAAGTCATTTGAGGAAAATCTGTCATAATCCCAGACAGTCACTTCCAGTGTTTTCTTTTTCAGCTGCAATTTAAGTCAAGGGATAATTAACCCCATTGTCATCATAAACTTCAGATCAAGTCTTTATGGTGGTTTCTATTCAGTATTTTCTCCTTGGACCCTTTTTCATAGTGACATCTAGGCAGCTGTTGTCCTCCCATCAACCTTGATCTCAGAAAAATAATTTGTTATCAAGACAAATGGGCTTGTGCTTGGCCCTATTTTAGGACGTTCCACAAGTTGTTTTTGACAGAATGTGTGTCCACTACCGGAGCCAAACTGATTTGTAAAGCCCCATTTTTGTATTTCTGCAGCTTTTTTCATCGTCAGGTCTGAGTTGTCTGAACTCAGACATTTGCCTAAAGTGCATTTGAGTGTGAATTTCAAATGTATTATTTAAAACACCCTATTTACACAATCTCATCTGTGAAGACCAGGCTTTAATACCCCTGCAATTCAGGGTAGTCAATGGGACTCTGCAAGTGATCCAGACAGGCAGGACAAGTTGTACTGTTAGGAATTAATGACAGCCATCAAAACCCATTATCTGCAGATCTTGTTAAGCATGATAGCAGTGTCAAGCACTCTTCCTACAGGCTACATTAAGAAACAAGTAAGTCTTTTTACATGACAAGATAGCACAAGACAGAAAAGCTGTTGACCAAAGCAGTTGACCTTATTTGAAAGATTGACCTAACTGATGCCAGAGGTCTGTGGGGACTGGTGGGGAGAGGATTGATTACCAGTGTCATATGCTGGGGCAAAAGGCTTGCAGGTGGCTGGAGAGGCAGTAATAAATTCATGTGGCTTGAAAGAGAGAAGGACAAAAATCTGGGGGTATGGGATGTCTGTGAAGTCAGGCTGAGAAGTTGTAAGTGAAGAATTTGTTGGACACTTCTGAGCATTACTAAGGAAAACAGGACTCTCTTCACATACTTGAATAAAAGAGGTCAGAACCAGAAATCTTATGTGATAATCGAGGTCATTATCCTAACAAAAGCAATGGGTCACTCACTGCTCTGACTATTAATTGGCTGCTTGGGACAAAGGAACAACAAAGGATCAAGTCATTGTCCAAAATCATAAGCTATACAATTTACTGTACATATTATATATACTTTCAAGGAAAGCACTGTTTGCTATTTACCTCCACTGCCCCTTGGTTTAATGCAACACAGATTCAGACAGTTCTTAATAAATTTAAATTGTCTTTAAATTATATTTTCATTTCATTATTATGTATTTGGAATATCTTCTGCTCCCAGCTAACTTTAGAAAAATGAACAACTATGCAAAGCCAGTGTCTTTGAAAATCAAATTTAAATCTGCATATCCTGGAAAACCCACACAAAGGGGAACTGTACTATTTTTGGCATCAACAATGTACTCTTTAAGCAGGCAATAACATGACTTGAAAGCTAAGATGATTAAAAAAAAATAAATATTTGAGAGCAATTCTTTATTCTTTCTCTGTTTTATTCCTACACAATTAGGCAACATTCTTCGTAAACATTCTTTTTAAAAATATCCTGCAAAAATTAAGGAAAAAGTTGAATGAAGAGATTCTCTTTTGAGCATCTTTGCTGTTCCAAGACAGTATCAAAAATGCAATGTGAAAAATACTGAAAAAATGAGTTGAGCAGCCAGTGGTCCATGCTACTTTTACCTTCCTGGATGATATAATTTCCTGCTAGATGTTATATTAAGTATATGTATTTTTACCCTTTAAAAAAGAGGAAGAGCATAAATACTTTTCAGAAACATATTGTCTCAATTGTTGCTATTTTGTGAGGACATGTTGTCTTCTTGTTTCAAGTGATGACTGTGTAATGACAGAGAGAATAACATACAGATCCAGAAAAGGAAAAAAGACCCAAAGGTTTGAAGAATTTTTGGTGGAAAGAGGAAAATAGTGAAGATTTTCAAGTAACTGCAACCCTACTTACTAGCTTCTTTGCATTAATATGATAATAAAACTGTGCTGAAAACTTGCAGTACTCTACATTTCTTTGGGATATCTATTTTAAACCTCTTAGTTTAATAAAGCTTTTATAAAATATTATGACAATGAAAAAACATCAAAAGAGCTTTATTAGGCAGAGTGCATGAAATGAGTTTCAAAGAGGAGGAAAATTTGCTTTTCTGAAGATATATTTATGTACCACTATTGAAGGCAAAGAACACTCAATGGCTAGTGTTTTGAAAAGCAGCCATTATACCATCACAGCAAAGTAGGGTTCTGCCTAACATCATCCAGTTTTAGGTCATGAAGCCAGAGGTTCAGGCCCCATCAGGAATTTAACTGACAACAGTACTGAAATGGGTTGCAGAAATCCACTATCAGATGGATGTAAGTGGGCAATGTATCAATAGGAAAATGAGAACGTGTCCCTAAAAGAAAATGAGAAACTGTCCCTAAAAGAAGGAAAACAATTTACACATGGCTTTGCCTTGTGGAAAAATTAAAAATAACACCCCCCCCCACCCCACCCCCCCCACCCAAATTAAAAAATAAAAACCCACCTAAAAGCATATTACTGCATGTGAACTCCAGTTAGCTCTAGGCTGCTGTGGACAACTACCATTTAAAGAAAATGAAGGAATATGCAGAAACAGCCAATGTGAATAATATTTTATCTTACGGAAGACATAGCCAACACCACACATACAGAAGTGTCTGTTTCTTGTTTTAAATGTCTGGAGAGCACCAAGTGTTGTTACGGATAATGAGGGTCTGTGTAACTAAATAAGCATTACTTGAAATATTTAATACATATTCCTTGAAAATCTCATGCAACTCATGACTAGAGGAAAGAAATCATTTTAATGCAGTTTGTTTTTCTCCTATGCTGAAAGTAAATTCCTATAATTACTTCAGAAATAATATATAAGATTGCAGTCTCAGTTAGTATATTTGATAAGTAGAAATGAAGGTGTTGTATTAGATAATGCATTATACTTATTTGTGTTTACATTAATATTTAACATTTTATTGTACTGTTCTCTATAATGCTGCACTTTAGTACATGGGAGGACAAAGACTTTTGCTAGCTCACCTAGAAACTGACTTTCTCTTGTCCTAGATATTGAGTGAGATTTAGGTACCAACTCCTTGCTGATTCATAAGAAAGCTTTTCTTACTTTTGGAAATTAGACATAGACTCCTACATCACTCAAGGATTTTGAAAATTCTACTCTTTCTAAATATATTACCTTCAATTTAAGGACATAAGCTATAGCAAGAGCTATTTGCTTTAATGAATTATGTCCATCATTTAAGGAAATACTTTTATCTGCTTTCTGACAAGAAACTGAGGCAAACAAAGCCACATCTTATATTGTGGTCATACATTATACCAACAGCCTGACCAGCAACAGAACCTACATATTTTACCATTTTCTCCTTAAATCATTCTAATGCTTCCTTTCATGCTCTGAGTAGGTATTTTACTTGAGTCAGCAATTATTATACATTATTTGTAATGTGTGTACTCGGCCTTCCTCTCAAACTGTAATTACCTCCGCTTTATTACTTAACAAAAAACTTAAATTACTAAATATTCACAGTTTAATTTATTTTTTCTCCAACTGTCAAAGTAGTAGAATTTGGTACGTGATAAAACTAATCATATGGACCTTGAAAAAGTCTGTTTCATTTCAAAGAGTGATCTATTTGCCATAATTATTTTCACTTTAATTTCAGCTATGTTATGAAAGAGAAAAGGAAAATGAAAAATTGTACAACCAGCTAAAGTCTAGACAGTGACGTTAAAAGGACTATATTAGGAAATATTTAATAACACTTATCTGCTGTCAGCAAGAAACCTCTGCTTTGATGGAGGGAAAGGAAATGCTTCTTTGAAGAAAGAATATTTATGAATATCCATGAATTTATGTTAGGGTATGACTGCTAACTCTGTATAACTTAGTGTACAATGCAGTTTTGCTTGTTTGGTGACCAGAACGCTCATTCCCAGTCTACCATGATTATTGTCTTGTACTTCTCTTTATATTCCTAACTATTTTGAAATATCTATTTGTGAGGGTTATGAGTGCAAACAATATACTATTGCATGGTGAAAGTTCTTCAAACTGTAGATGGTACTTATCATCAGCATGGAATTGTTTGGTGATTTAGAAATGTGCTTTACTGTATATTCTCTAAGTCAGGGCACTGAATTTTATAGAAGAATCACTCACACCAGTATCTTACTACTAGATAGAAGCCATGGAAAGGTGTGGAAGGAAACTTCTGTGTGACAAAGAGGACAAAATATACAACATATGTGGTGCTCAGACAAAGCTTACACAGTTATAATCATAATCAGTGCATAACAGTCTCAGACGAAGGGAAAAGAAGGAGGTTTGCAAAGAGAAAGCAAACATTCAAAGAATTCAGTATGCGACCTGAAGGCAAATTTCATCAAATAACGGTCAGAAAACTGACATCAAAGGTACTAGATTTTCTGACATGAAAATCTCCGTCCAAGAAATCCTAGACTAAGATCATCGTCCGATTTAAAATCACCAAACAGCCATTGAATGTCCAACACCCAAGCACTCTTAATTACAGCTCTGTGAAATGTCACAGCAGAACCTGAAAGCAAATTAAGTAAACTGAAGAGCCTTTCTTAAATGGAAAGTTCGGTTTGGAAATATTGCTAAGACTCACCAAACCTTTTCACAAAACCCAGAAGACCCAGGGTTTATATTGCAGCTAGAAAAACATCACAGTTTTTTTTCTGATGCTTGCACTGTCAATGAGCTACCATTTATGCAAGCCTACATGAAACAGCGTGCAAAACACAGCAAACCATAACCACTACATACAACAGGGTACCTCTGAAGTAAATCTGAGCTACTGCCTGTTAAGTTCAGATGTGTAGCTTGCAGGAGCAAACACATAAGTCCTTCTGTGGGAAGGGTTTTGCTCCATGCAAAAATGAGTATCTTAATCTATGTTCCTCTCAATGAACAGGAGTTAATAACCCAAATTTTAAGTTAGGAAGATAATATTGAGGTCTTGGTGTCATGTTGTCATTTGGAAATCTATTCACTAAAGAGTCTGATTATTCTGGGCTTTATTAAGAAGTACTGAAAGATTAGGTGGCCTTGAAAAATTAAGTTGAAAGTACCAAGAAAAAAACACTAAGAAAGGCAAAAAGGTTTAGGACTGTGTACAGATCCATTATTCTATAAAATACACTTCATAATTTAAACAAATGGACTGATCATTTTGCTCATTATGCGTTTTTCAAATGGTAAAATGTCCCTTTAAAACGGGAGATGGAGAAAAAGAGGACTCAGTTGTGACATACTGCCTCAGTTAACACTATAGGTCAGTTGGAGTTAGGAAGCCACCAAGAAACAGAGAAGACTTCCAGAGACCTCTTTCCCAGATGTGAGTTAAATCTTTCTATAACAAAGAAATCAAATATCTTCTAAATTTTTTTCAGATTGTTCATATTTCAAGCCCATTGCTGTACATGGGTGCTAAGTCTAAAAATATATCACTACATTTTATAAATATTTTTGAATAAGAAAATGGTAAGACCTGTCCTTTGTGTGAGCTTGCATGGCTTTTGGAATGAAGAGTGACAGTGATTCCTGCACCTACTTCAGAAACTTATGTCTTAATTTATTCCCTCCCTGTATTCCACCATCATTTTTTAAATTGCCACATCTGTATTTACGACATGATTATGAGTGTAATCCCCACAAATTACCATTTTTATGAGTAGAAGGGACAAGAAAAGAGCATTGATGTAGTAAGCTCTATCAGAGGCAAGGAAATAGTTCCAAATTTTTCCTAAATTTGGCACGATTTTACAGGGGCTCACAGAATTGCCAGTAGCATTGCTCCCTTCACAGTAAGCACTGAAGACCATACAAATAATAAAGAAGCAAATTGCACTGAACAGTACTACCAGTCACGCACCTGCTCCATGGAGATATTTTTATAAATGACCGTCTGATTCCACTCAGGATTCAGGCTTTTCTGTATGTACTTAGTTCTCCGCTTGTATTCAGCACTGAATTTGAACAAAGGAAGGAAACATTACATTAGAGATCTTTTGTTTCTTTCAGTTCTAATGCAAAAAAACCACCGACAAATCAAAAAAGAGAAAAAAAAAAGAACTGCATCTCTCATTTCTGCAACAACTCAGGGTTACAAGAGGACAATAACAGCCTTTAGGTTTTTTCATTAGCATGCTTTCCTGACATGGTCTTTTAAAACCTCTTCTTCTGACTCTTCAGCAGGCTAGCTCTGCCTACAACCGGTTCAACATAAAGCATCAGTCAGCACATGCACGTATGATTTGTTCTCTCATTGTAGGTGTTGGACTCTGATTATAAATTGAAGTGATAATGCATTGATTTCTTTTTCAAGACCATCCTCCTATTAGCACTTTAAAGTAGCGTGACTCCATTATATTTATAGGTTACAGCCTCTAATTACAGGAGTCCCATCTCACAATAATGTTTAATGAATGCCATGGGGTAACTAATATCCTGCTAATGATAGAAACACTAATTTCTTATTGATCCTGTTCTCTGCCTATACCTCTAACTGTACTAGAAACAAACACAAAAGTGCATCAAGCTCATTATTGTTTTTATCAATAGCCAAGAATAAAAAGTTTGGCTGCACAGTCTGTTTTTAAAAAGAATTGGTAGTGCTTTCTATTGTACTTTGCATTTCCTGAGTATGGAGAAAATAATACACTGACCTTTAATAGAATATGCATTCATCTAGCTCTGTGAGCTTTGATGTCAGATTTGCTTCCATTCCAATTTTAATTTAATATAAATTTTAATGGACATCTCAAAAGAGCTGGGTAGGAGAACATGAGAAGCTTTTAATAGTTTGAAAACCCACAAAGATATAAGGTAAAGAATCTCTTTTTGCCACTCTGCCAGTTAACCGCCCTTTGTCTTCTGTTCAAACTTCCCATACATTAAAGGACTTATGTGCCAAATGGCCCAGAATGACCTGTATCTGCCCTGTTAATCTCTCTTACAGTTCCTCCACATTAAGTTTTGGTAGTGTGCTGTTCTCATGATTCTCACTTCTGACTTTTGATTGGGAGTGTTGATCTGCTGGAGGGTCGGAAGGCTCTGCAGAGGGATCTGGACAGGCTGGATCGATGGGCCGAGGCCAACCGGATGAAGTTCAATAAGGCCAAGTGCCGGGTTCTACACTTCGGCCACAACAACCCCAGGCAACGCTACAGGCTTGGGGATGAGTGGCTGGAAAGCTGCCTGGCAGAAAAGGACCTGGGGGTGTTGATCGACACCCAGCTGAATATGAGCCAGCAGTGTGCCCAGGTGGCCAAGAAGGCCAACGGCATCCTGGCTTGTATCAGAAATGGTGTGGCCAGCAGGAGTAGGGAGGTGATCGTGCCTCTGTACTCGGCTCTGGTGAGGCCGCACCTCGAATACTGTGTTCAGTTTTGGGCCCCTCACTACAAGAAAGACATTGAGGTGCTGGAGCGTGTCCAGAGAAGGGCGACGAAGCTGGTGAGGGGTCTGGAACACAAGTCTTATGAGGAGCGGCTGAGGGAACTGGGGTTGTTCAGCCTGGAGAAGAGGAGGCTGAGGGGAGACCTTATCGCTCTCTACAACTACCTGAAAGGGGGTTGCAGAGAGGTGGGTGTTAGTTTCTTCTCCCAAGTGAAGAGTGACAGGACAAGAGGAAATGGCCTCAAGTTGCGCCAGGGGAGGTTCAGGCTGGATATTAGGAAAAAGTTCTTTACTGAGAGAGTAGTGAAACATTGGAATAGGCTGCCCAGGGAGGTGGTAGAGTCACCCTCCCTGGAGGTATTCAAGGAGCGTGTGGATGTGGCATTGTGGGATGTAGCTTAATGGGCATGGAGCTGTGTGGTGTTGGGTGGGTTGGTTTTTGGTGTGTTGTGGTTTGTTGTTGTTGTGTGGTGTGGTTTGTTTGGGTTTTTTTGGTGGGGTTTTTTTTTTTTTTTTTTTGGTTGGACTTGATGATCTTACAGGTCTTTTCCAACCTTAGTGATTCTGTGATTCTGTGATTCCTTTCATATGAGATTAACTCAGAAGATGCAGTCCAGGTACTCCTTTAATCAGCTAGTCACTAATGGTGTACCACGTATGGTATCAGACTGGACCAGGTCTGAATTAACATTATGTGAAAAATGTATGTGTTTCATTGACACGTATGTGTCAATGCTGGGTCTTTAGCACCAGCAGTTCCACTCTACAAACTCAATTCTACTGTGCAGTGCTCCCCTCTAGCTATTCTGGAGTGTGTAGTGGCCTTGCTCTCCAAAAGGGGGTGGCCATATGCACTAGAATGTTATGTTTTTATGAAAGGACTTGCAGGTATTTTTGCTTCCACTTTTTGCTCACAGTCATTCTATGCAGTTCCGTTTTTTTTTCTTGCAAACATGCTATCCACTGTTTTCCAGTTTATTGAAAAACATGAAGGGCATTGGGACCTGTGAAACAAAGTATCTGTCTACTTCTGCTTATGAGAAGAAAGCAGCAGCTCTCCACAACTCAATCACTTGCATGCAATGCAGCACACAATGGTATATTTTGGAAAAAAAGGAGGTTTCTTTTGTGTTGCATGTCAGTAAGAAAAGGATGAATTAAAATCTATGGGGACCAAAAGCATATGAAAAAGAAACTCACACAAAGTTATTTCTTTGCATATCTTGCAAGGAAAGCTAAAATTAAAAAATCTGAATCCTTTTGGAAACTAGATTTTGATGGCAAATCCTGTTCAGTAATGCACTTAAATTTTTTTAGGACCTCAGTAGCCTTCTTTTCCCACTCTCTGATCTGAGAAAAGCATCCCCATCACTCACAGTATTAATGAGATTTGACTGACCCATAAGGATACATGGGACATGGGCAAGTGACAGCTGGGCTGGCAGCATCTCTCTCTCTCTGAGCTCACAGTACTCCTCAAGTGAATATCTATTCTGATCAACTATTAATGAAACATTAACTTATCCAAACTCCTCCTACACCCAGAGTAACCCACTTACTTTTTACCTTAACCAGGATGGTATTATACAGACTGGTCCTGTCTAAATGTCATACGATCTACTGGTTTTAATGAACTGATATACTTTCATCTTTTTGAAGAGAGTAGGAAAGGACCCTTTGTGCACTCAACCAAGGAAATGACACCAAGACATTCTCTTTCCTTTCCTGGATTTCCTTTTGCGATATTACAATTTCATCACCTTTTCAAAGTTTCTGATTCTTTTCAGAAATATGTAAGAATGTGATCCATGCAGTGTTAAGTTTCAGCGCTGGCAGAGACAAAAGGTAAATGTGTTGTTAACATGGTAACTCCGGAGTATTTCCATTGAAGTCCATGGACTATCTAGATCTAAACTGGAAAGGGTGGTGTTAGCCCACAGTCATGTAACCCATGGTCCGGGTCTGTTGCAGAGGGAAGCAGGAGACCTTGACCACTTCTACGGAGGTGCCGACCCAGGCTAAACTGGATGACAGCTGAAGGTTTCTAGACCTCTGAAGGGAAGGATCTGACAAATACATTAAGTTCATACCACTGATGTACCTCCCGCCCAACAACTGTGATTAACAGATGGCGACACTTTAATAAAATGTATTCATTAAACCAGTCTACTATACTGAGTATGAAATTATTTGCACTTGAAATTCATAGAGTATGCTGTGTGAAAAGATACAAACTGCATTACTTTTTTCTTTATTTTTTCTCTATGCTTTCCTAATTATAGTTTATTAATACATAATACAACTGAAAGTATAATGAAAAAAGTATAATATAATAACCGCATATAAAATGTGGCATTTAAACAAATTCATTAAATTATTTTATTAAAGAGGAAACAGGCTGATGATAGAGAACATGTATTTATTAAAATTCATCTGTTGACTTGTTTGGTCAGGTTTCTATTTTTAAACAAATTTAGAATTAGGGCTGAATTACTATTATCAGAATATATATATATAATCATAATTTTATATATATATATAAAATATACTAATATCAGAATGAATTTTTAGATATCTCTGAACTAAATTATTCCAGAGTTTGAAAGAAATTTTGTTTGCAATCAGAGTTTGGCCCTAGAATATTAAGGGCAATTAATTACTCGTTTCCAGTTCCTTCTGACCTGGAAATGGGATTTGTTAGAGAATGAACAGCAAAACCATGCTGCAATCGCATGTCATCAAAACTCAAAGAGAAATCTATAGTTCAATGCACAGAATCATCATAATATCAGGCACGCATACAAAAATGAAAGAATAAAGTTGGAAGATAGTACACTCTACCTTGCATTTTGGACAACCATGACTTGTCTGTATACCCAGCATTTACAGAGACAGGAACACAGAGGAAGCAGTGTGAGAGAAAATGAGAACAGAGATGAAAGAAAACATGTGAATAATGGGTAGCTTCTAGTATCAGAATCAAAGGAAATAGAGGCATTAGGAAGAATAAGAAGTCTAGCATGGACTGAACTACAGATAAAAGATATTCAGTAGCAATTCAAGTTTCTGTGCCATGTTTTAAAATAATGAACTCAAAGAAAAGTAAAATCCAAATTCTTCATCATTTGGCCACGAGTTTAAACCTATACTTGGATCTCACTTAGACCTCTGCAGGGTGAATGTCTGTCTAGTTCAAAGTCTTATTTCTACATCAGTGAATGCACCTGCAAAATTCCCAGCAAGACTGATTTGACAAGTACTTTACAAGACTCTTAGGCGCATTAAAAAACCCCTCAGGTTTTAGGACCTGTTCCCATTATATTTAGTAATAGTTTTGGGCCCAGTGCCACTGAACAATATTGAATGCTGTATAGCTGGAATTAGCAAACTACGAAAGCATATGCATGCCTTTAGTTATACCATTCATGTGCTTTTAGCGATGCTTGCCCATATGCCAAATGCTGAACTGTGACCTGAGCATCCACTTTCCCGTTACTTTGAATAGAACAGAAATACAGATTTTTAGTTGCATGGTCCTAGCCTAAGAGCCTTTTAGGATGAGTGTGATTACACAAGCAGAGAAATTTGCAGGAATTTGTCTTCACAATCTAAGGTCTGATCCATCAGCTTAGCTTTAGATATTGCCACTGAAGTCATCAGGATTATTATAATCATGTATACTTCTGCATACATATGACATTCTGCAACTTTAGAGCACAAAAAAGAGTTATAAAATTGCTGATACAGAAACATACCTTTTAAAGGAAACACTAATGAGATATTTGTAATTACAGAGTCTAAAAAAGCAATGATCTGTGAAAAAGTGATTAGTGATTTGTATAGTCATGAGATACAAAATTACCAGAATTTCTAAAACCACATCTTAGCTCTTAAAAAAAAGTCATTAAAAAAAATCACATGGAATGAATATTTTCTGTCTAGTATTTCTCATCTTTGGTATTATACTGCAACCTTAAATTTATCTCAGATACCGTAAATCTGCATGTTTGCAAATCTGTCCCAAATTCAGAATGTCTTGAGCCGAAGCAACAATTCCATTTTAACCTTAACATGTAGTTTTCTACATTACAGAGAGTATTACGTATATTTAGTACATTTCAGTAGAGTCTGTTGTTTTTTTAATACATATTTTTGCATGTATTAGAATTTTTTCATAGAAACATGAAAAAAATAAATAAATCTACAGGAATGATCATGAAGCCCCTGAGATCATTAGCAAAGTATGCACATTGCCCTGGGAATAGGATCTGGCTCTCTATTAAAAATCCACCATTTTTTCTGGTGTTGTACCTGGATTTTCTATAGTGATAACTCTCAGTTCTGAATATTAGTGACAAGTAACAAACCCAAATTAAAGGTTCAGGTTAAAATTTCTCCTACACTTACCCTCTCCCTGGAAGAAGATAAACTTTAACAAAGGGGTCAGAATAGCCATTGTTGTCTCTGGGAGCAAGGTTTCTTGCCTGAAGGATGTGGATGATAAGGTTGCCAAGGTGTTTGTCATAGTTGATTTGAAGCTAGAGAATGTATTAAAACACAGTAAGATTATTTTTTAATTTTACTTCCTAAATGATTCAATACTTCTCTGAAATCCTTTGAATAAAATGAGTTTTAGACCTTTACTTTGGCTGGAAATAAACACATTTTAGAAGTTTCTGTCTCTCTCTCCTGACTAGAATGTGATGCTAGATGATTATGTTGGATCTTGAAACAAATTTTGCTTTTAAAGTCTGTCAGTATTGGTTAAAAAAAAAAGGAAACATGCATATTGATCTTTTCCAGTCAGAAAAAAGCAGATGAAATTTTAACTCTTTATATTCTTCTGAGCAATAGCCAGCTTATTGAGTAGGAATTACACAAATTCTGACTGCAGGGAGCCCAAGCTCAGGAAGGATGTAGTACTATGGAAAGACCCTTAGTATAGGAGAGAGGGATGAATTAAGGAAACAGACAGAAATCTAAAGGAAATTAGGCTTCATTTATTCTGCTGCTCCAAGTTCCACTGTTTTAAAAAACTAAAGTAAAGTCAGTTTACATAAGAGATAACCACAAACTTGGCTTTGCATGGAAATGAATCCACTGCACTATTAGAAACCCACAGTAGTCTTTGCTTAAATGTAGAGAGTCTGGGAATTTCTGAAGTAAACCACAATAAGTGCCCAAAGATTAAAGATAAGAATGAATTTCACTACATTTTTAGCCCCTTCAGGAACAGTAGCATTTTCCATTCTTCTGTTTGTATTTCACAGGCCAACATTAAAGACAGAGGCAAAATCTAGCACTGACTTACATTAGTGACATTTCAAGGGGTTGGAGTTGAATATGAAATCACTTAATGGAGATTGTTTTCAGCAACCTTATTCAACAGGGAAACACAGCCAGTAGCAACAACAATTTACACAGCAAGAGTTACATATTTACCTGAATTTCTCCAGTGATTGGATGGGAAGCAGACTTCATAGTTTCAGTGGGCTGCCAGATTAAAATACGTAAATAAATACACAGGCACACACTCACAAATATACACATATGCATATTGGAAATAATAGATGTTCAGTTAACTTTTTTAACAGGTGGTGTTTATACTGCTGTATTGCCACATATTTTTAAAAAGCATTAGAATGTCTTCAATTTGTATGCTCAAAACTAACAGTTATGGCATTTCAACAGCACTTAAAGTCCAGCCCAGCCATTTTGATCAGCCTTTGTGCAAGTACAAAATGAGACAACTTGAACACCTTTACAATGTTGTATAGTCGTGCTTATTCCTCTCTGTTCTCTATCACTGAGCTTCTCTAGGTTGCTGACAAAAGCAATAAAATCCTTGGTGTCTTTTTTTTTCCCTTTTTCTTCCCTCCTGTTTGTTAGCAGTTGGAAAATAATATCACCATTTTCTTCAAATCCTGGACTCTCAAAAATACGTTGTTCGGTTAAATGGTGGTGCCCTTGAGCCACCCTGGACCTACCTCTAATCTGCAAGCCATCAGTCAAGCAAGAAAGTTCTCTCTGGTTCAGTAGCAGGATTTGAATAGTTTTGCATTCTCTCCACTTCTGCTTCCTTGGTTGATGCAGCAGAAAACAAAGGATCCAAACAAGGACAAACTTACTGTTCTCTGAAGACTGATCTGCAAGTCATCTTTTCCTATTTTTCCAGATATGACCAGCAGCCTGACGTATTATTCTGTGTAATTAGGATTTCTTTTGCTTTCTGAGAAGAGTAAAACTCATCTGTCTCTTTTGTGCTGCCCTACCCTCCAAAAAAACCCTCAGAGCTTTTATCAGGATTTTCTCAGAATTGTTTTAAATTAGGCCAATGCAGAGCCCACATCTCCTGGACCAGAGCACAATGTGATGCACTACCCTTTTCAGGTTTGAGATGAAGAAACGTCCCCTCAGTCACTCAGATCTGCAGACCAGAACTAACCAGAAAAATCCCAGCCAAACACTAGCACAACAAAAACACAGGAGAAATCCAGCCCAAACCTGCCTGTTACATAGTTATATTCACTGGTTTGTGTTGCCTTATTTTTGTTTGGTTTACATGTTTTACCTTGCCTTCTAAATGTGTTTCTTTATGAATACAAACTTTTTTAGAAAAAAAAATGTTGATTTTTCTGGCAATGCATGTGCCGCTCAAAAATAATTCTCATGGAAAATTTTTAAATCAGCTTTTCTTGGTACCTTACAAAGCTTTTAAAGAAGTGTAATCCCTCTAACAGCTAAAATAGGTCATCAATAGTTTATAAAACGTTCTGAATCTCAAATGATATTTTAGATTGATAGCAAACTACTAAAACTTGTTTGGTCCTTGAAAGAATATTCAAAGAGAGAATTTCACTCCTTTTGCCAAAGACAGAGACCTACCTGAGCATTATGCAAATTTTCAAAGTAGGGCTTAAATGGCTTACATTTCTCATACTTCACCTCTACAAATGGATTTTATTATACTTTAATAGTTCTGACCTCAGTATGTACTAGCACTGACAATACTGACAATGCTACAAAATAACACGGAGTTAGCTGTGCTGCGGCTACAAAATCACTGCCGGATAGTCTAAATGCTCTGTTTTTTATAAGTTTGAATGGCAAGAATAATGAGTTTGTTCACTCCAAATGTCATGTAATACAGAATGTATTAATATGGATACTGTAGAAGGAATTCAGAGAAAAGGGAATGGGCATGCCAAATTTGTGTGGGGACTTCCAAAGGCGGTTAAAGAGGAGTTCCCTTTAGCCTTGCGGTTAACTTTGCTTTCATCTACTTGTCTGAAAAAATAAATGTGCGTTTTTATGCTTCTGTATTATTGCTAAATCGCTGTATTCATGTACAAGACTGTGATTCAGCATATTAAATATTTTGTTTTCTCTCTGATGTCAGCTGATTTAGAACTGACCATGAAGAACTACCCAAACATTTCACAGAAATATGAATAATTTAGGCTGAAAGAGACCTCTCAAGGTCATCTGGTCTAACCCCCAGCTCAGAGCTGGGCCAGCTTTGAAGTTGGATCTGGATTGAAAGGCAGAGATGCAAATAAATTATCTTCTTTTATGAGGGCCTCAATGAGGATTAATTGGAAAAGAAGGAAAAATATTTCACTGCTGACTTCTCTAGGAGCTAAAGGATCTGAGGTTTTAGAAAAACAACCCATTCTTCAAGATACAAAGACAATTAAATGTTTCTATAGGGCATTTATATCCGGGTTGTAATCTGCATGGTAGAATGATCATGCATTTACATTACAAAAGAAACAGGTGTGCACAGGATATAGTCAGCTCAAGGCTCCCAAAGGTTAAATCTCTCCTGTGATGGCTAATCTAATTTCATTCTAATTTCTTTTGATATTCCCTGCATGCACTCACACACCCTGAGTAAGAAAGAGCCTGTGCTTTGTAATGCCATCACACCTGCTGGAGGAGGTTGTCATTACCATGATGTGAAAATTGTTAATGCCAGGCTCTGATGCTATGCACTATCACTCTGTAGTAATGGGACAAAACATTAAATATGAGAGAATTGGCACTGCAGAATATCAAAGAGACTCCTACAACATTTCTGGAGTGTATATTTTACACAGAAAGCCTAAAAAAAAAAATCTTACTTGCTAAAAATAAGAACAGTAGCAAAAACAAGGTCTAGGCAGTTTGAATACTTAGTCTCTGATGATACGCTGGCAAGGCTGCAGCCTGCCTAGAAATGCTGTCAGCCCAAGGCAAAGAGCCATTCCAGAAAGGATGAGCAGTAGCTTTCTCTTCTAAGAGAGCTCAACACCATTATAAACTTGGCCTGCAGTCAATGAACAGAAACTAAACAAGTCAACAAGAGCTATGGTTGTTATGAAAGAAATGCCTCTCAACATGATTTTCAGAAATAAGGAAAGAATGTTTTAAACATTTACCTGATTAGTTTTGACTTTTGTATCCCCTACATAAAGGCATTAGTTTTAATAATTTTTTGTTTCATCTTTATAAGCCTCCAGCTGAATTTTCATAAAAGATTACTAAATCCTCTGTGAAGCAGGAAATGAAATTTATGCATCCAACTTTAGGTGACCTGCTACAGTGCCAAAGCTGGGAACCCAGTGTATGCATGTGGACAGAGAGAAGCACCTCTCCAGGATACACTGCGCATCAAGGATTTATGGAACTCCACACACTATGCAGTGAATTTAGGGGCATGATTCATCTAACCAAATGAAAGGAGTTTCAGTGTAGATAGTGACATCTGCATGAAGAGCCCTGCTCTCTCCTTTCCATGCAGTGCAGGCACTTCAATGGCAGGTTTCATCCAGTCTCATGCACTGGACTTCGGAAGTGCATTATTCTCACTGGTAAACATAAAGTACATGGCAAAGTAGTTCATAGGTCGATGTTTACAAAATCCAGAGTACGTTGTAATGAAACCAAATATTAACCTGACGATTAGGCAATTCTGCCAGACCCCTGAAGTTAGGTGTAGTAAATCTTGACATACAGATTTAATTTGTGCATCATAGACCTGAATTAGTTCATATAAAGTCTATGGGAATTGTGGCAAGACAGAATTACTATCCAAAACAAACTGATCAATAAATATATTTACAGTTTTTGCTAAACTGTTGGATGAAAGAGATGTTTTTGTTTCCTCTCACATGAAAGTTATGTAAGCATATTGAAGAGCTATCTGAAATGAGCAGGCACCATTTGCTGTTTTTTGTTTGTACGGTACCTAATGCATTTGTAGTTCAAATCACAGTCATAGCTTCAACAGCACAAGAATACAAACATAACAATAATGCAGTAGGAACCTGACAGTCCCAAGAAGGACTAAAGATACAAAGAAATAAATATCTAGAAAGCATCTCTTTTGCAATATGAAGCTTTGCTTCTAATAGTAAGAAAGTGAGAAGCTGAGTATTCAGGATAGCAATGAGCTTTAGTTATCTTGCAAATTACTTAAGAAAATGCAGCCTTCACAAGATTGACTTTCACTTCAGTTGTTAACTTTTTTTTGACACAAAATGCAAAAATGTGACAGATGACTTTATGATCTAGTTTCCAGTTTCAACTGTGAAAAAAATGCTACTAAATTCCTACTCTGGCCTTTCCAGGTGTGCAGGTGGGTGCACTAGGAGAAAGGAGTTCAGCTGAGAAATGGACAGAATGTGGCAGAGAAAATGACAAATTATGCTTAACAAGTTCACAGGAATTAGCTAGTGAGAAAATACATTTTGATGGTAAATTTATTTTTTATTCTTTCCCTGGCTTTCAGAGAAATACTTAATAGTGCTATGATTATTCATAGCATGTAACACTTCCAACAGTAGCTTAGTACAGAGAGGGAAATTATGGTCTTAGTAATACCAGCTTCTTCTGTGGAACTAGTACCTCACCATCATGTAGGATGCATTTAAAAAGCAACAACAGTGAAGAATGAAAAGGTCAATTATTTTGTTTAAAAACAATAATATTAAATTTGAGAAATCTATTTTCAGAGATTTCCCAATCTTTTATGACCTTGGATAAATCGCATAATACCCTTTCCTTGTGTCCAAATTCTATACCTTAACAGTAATACTCATCACTGTCATGGAAATGAATTCATCAGTATGTGTCGCACCTCGAATACTGTGTTCAGTTTTGGGCCCCTCACTACAAGAAGGACATTGAGGTGCTGGAGCGTGTCCAGAGAAGGGTGATGAAGCTGGTGAGGGGTCTGGAGCACAAGTCTTATGAGGAGCGGCTGAGGGAGCTGGGGTTGTTCTGTCTGGAGAAGAGGAGGCTGAGGGGAGACCTCATCGCTCTCTACAATTACCTGAAAGGAGGTTGCAGAGAGGTGGGTGTTGGTCTCTTCTCCCAAGCGACTAGCGACAGGAAAGGAGGAAACGGCCTCAAGTTGTGCCAGGGGAGGTTCAGGCTGGATATTAGGAAAAAATTCTTTACTGAGAGAGTGGTGAAGCACTGGAACAGGCTGCCCAGGGAAGTGGTGGAGTCACCATCCCTGGAGGTGTTCAAGGAACGTGTGGACGAGGCATTGTGGGACATGGTTTAATGGGCATGGTGGTGTTGGCTGATGGTTGGACTTGATGATCTTACAGGTCTTTTCCAACCTTAATGATTCTGTGATTCTGTGTTTCTGTTGCTGCACTGAAGAAGATAAATAGGCAGTTTCTTTTTGTCATCAAAATGTTATTGCCGCATAACTGAGAAGTTTCTTACCTTGCTGCTATGTCGCTTTTTGCTCACTGAAGGAGAGCCAGGCTGACCAGGGCTGGGAACAGCACTGGAAGTGGCAGAAGTGGTTCCAGAGTGAATGTGAGATCCCTTTTCCACTCCTGAGGAAGCAACCAGAGGCGACTGCTGTAGAGAAACCTTTTGGAGCTCTGCAGCCAGCTGCTTTGGATCAACCCCTGGGGACTTCGCTTTATCTACTGGATTAAAGTAAGAGAGCTTTGTATTGATAATTGCTAACACATTCAAAGTTATCTTGCCATGGTACAGGGACAGGATAATGATCTTCACAAATTTTCATATCGTCTGCTTGTATACTGTGAAGATGCAAAAGACAACCTATAAAAAATAGACATCTCCCCCTCAGCATCAACATCCCAATTCCAATCTTTCCATTCAACAGTCTGTCAACTAGTGTTACTCATCTCACAAGCCTTCTGAGAAGGTTATTCTCTAGCTGAAGAAAAATAGGTCTTGCTGATTATGCTGAATCATACTGGAGAAAATTACAGTTTTAAAGACTGGCCTGTACTAATTTTCACTCTTTGGAACTGGTCCAGTTTCACCAAGTATCTGAACTTTGTTGTAGCAAGCTTTAATTTCAACTTTTTTTTTTTTTAATCAGCTGGACATTCAATAAAACTAAATTCTGCTCCTGAGATAATCTATATAAAAATAAAGAGAAAAGGAGCTCAAAACTTTAGCACCGCAAATTAATCAAAGCAGAATAAAATGAAAACAAATGAAAAGCAAAAGCCCTGATTCATCTTTCCTTATTATACAGAGCTATGTGCGGCATCTGTGGTAGAAGTCTAATTGCCCTCCCCGCTGCCCCAGCAATGAGTGGGGAGAATTTACCCTTTGTAGATGGCAATCTCCATTTAATGGAGAAATGAGGTCAAGTAAGTTTCATATGTGCCTTAAAGCGAGTAGAGTTAAAAGGATACTAGGCTCAGCTTGCTTACCAGGTTCTCAGAAGTATGAGAGGTTTAAGGCAATATGTAAGCCTTATCCTGCCTGCTAGGTTGCATTTGGTTTATCTTTCTGGAGGGAATGGAGATTGCTCCTTTCCAAAGCACCAACAGTCTGCAAAAGCTCGAGGTGATGTCAAGAAAGACTTGGCCTGGCAGCCAGAAGGGACTCTACAGAGTTGTTCCAACTCAGAAACTGCTAGAAGATTGCTAGACCAGGAGGAAGCATGCCTGCAAGAATGGGGGAATTTACTTTTATTTCTGTTCTTTCTCATTTTGAATTTTATCCATTAATAAAAAATATTATGTATTCTAGCTTCTATCCTTTCAAAACCCAATTTCAGTGTCTATGAATGCCTTTGGTGTTTTTTGACCTGCTCACTAAGAAAAAAATTGTGGGTAGCTCTGCCTCAAAGCTCTGTCAGACTCAGTATTCATTTTCAATTAATATCAATAACACCCACTTTCAACAAAAGGTAGCTTGATGGTATGTATATTAATAGCTGAGAAGAGTTACATGGTCAGAAAATGGAAGATTTAATACAGGTAACTTGCGCACCAACTGTTAAAAGAGCAGCCGCAAAACCACAGAACTCAGAATGGACCCTTGAGAAGCTGAGTAAAACACTCTTTTAATCTTCACTGAGCTTGCTGAAGGGCTGCATTGCTATTAAGATTGTGGATGTTGGTTCAAAGTTAGATTAGATATGACTAATACTGTGATTAGAGCCTCCAGTCATGGTATTGATTGACTAGAAGGGAATTCCCCCCCAAAAGCACTGCCATTTTAGAAGTCACATAACAAAACTTCACACAAAGTACTTCCTATTGCAGCCCTGTATCCTAGTAAATACTGTATTTTCATCACTAATAACAGGCCACAAGCCTTGTATTAAGCTAACTTAGGCCTTAGGACTTGCGGTGTTTTATTTGGACTTGCTCCAGTTTGCTAGGAGCATTGTTTTAGCTTGTCTGGCTGCAACAGCAATTGTCTAATGACCAGATGGCTATGACCTTAATTTGTCTGAGTTACACTTCATCTTGTATAATTGTGCAATATAATGTCCATTCTTAATAATTTTGATATATAAAGGCACAACAGTAATTGCACGGTGTAGACTGAAGCATTTCTGACTCCAGATTAATGATGCAGCTTATAGGAGCACAGGCCTGGGGTGACAGCAGAGTGCTGCAAGGTTTGGGCACAGGATGATAGCTGAGGCCCCAGGGCTACCAGCAACTCGCTGGTCAGTTACTGACACTAGTGCAAACTCGGCAGCTGGGTAAAAACAATTTTAGGGGCAACAGAAGGAACAAAGAACAAGAACATATCACGTGCAAAGTGTACGATATCCAGTCAAGTCGTAAGTAATGAGGTGCTGCTGACCGGTGAGGAAAGAGCAAGGCATGCTAGAAAACATAAAAAAGGCCCCAAGCAGATCCTGAAGCGAAGAGGAAGGAATCATCAACATCATCCACCTCCCAGCAAGGAGTCAAGAACTCTCACCACAAACATCATAATCCTCACAGCAAATTCCTCGGGACACTTTTGACTTGCGGCAATGTCCCCGGAGTGAAAGCACTGCCCGCAGGGCCTGGAGAAGCTGCTGAAGTGGGACCACTATGCCAGTTTTCTGTGGCATGTAATAGATGAAGGGGTACCTAGCCGGAGGTTTTCCCTGGATAACAAACGTTAGCTGCAGTATTGTTACTGAGCGTTCCTTTGTATTAATTAGATATGTAGACTGTCGGTATGGATTGAACTGGGCTAATAATAATAACAACCAACAGTAAATGCTTGGCTTTGTACATATCTGCCCATGGCAAGATCTGGGATGTAACACCTGAGCTTACAATGCTAATACCCTAGCTTATATCAAAACCAATTTTCAACTGCTACCCAGTCCTCCCACATCAAAGCAACAACTTATTGCTTACCTGCCTTTACTGGCTCGTGCAGCTCCAGGTGCTGGGGATTCTCAGAGTCCGAGAGCATGTTCAGATCCCTAAAGAAAGCGATGAGAAGCCTGAGACAAAAGAAACTCTTTCCTCATACCCTCATTATTGTATTAAGTAGATAAATGAATTGTGGTTCATGACAGAAAGCAGCTCCCAAGCATGGCCCCTTCTTAGCTGATAGATATTTGCAATGCTGTTAAAGAGCTGAGAAGAAAAGGTTCTTTTAAGGTGAAATCTTTAATGGATTCAATGCAATTTTATACATTTCTCATGAAGCTTAAATGACTTTCATCTAAAGGATACAGATTTCAGTAAAAGTCAAGTTAGTGCTAAATTACCGTCTTTTTCTAACCCCAGTAAATTCAGTGATTTGTATGCGTGTCAATGAGAGGAGGTTGTGGCCTGACAATGGAGATATTGTTTATAAAAGCATAATTACTAAAATCTGCCTCAGCTTATCTTTTCTTATGACTTTAAAAAAAAAAAAGAACAAACAGACCTCCCACACTCACAGTGAACTCTTGCTAATTATTACGTTGATGTTTTGTGCTAACAAAGGTTCCACCTTAACAACTGTAAATTTAAAAAAAAAAAAAGCCATGAAAAGCCAAAAAAAATGGAAACAGAAAGATGGGGAAAAACTCACAGTCTTACACATATTTCTGCTTCCCCACTCTGTTGAATAATAATGCTCTGGACTTCTTCATAAGTTTTCCCGGTCAAAGGGATGCCATTCCATTCCAGAACCTGCATTCCTAAGAAGGCAAAGCGGCATGAGGTCAAGTGCTCAGATTTTGACAAAGGCATCAGATAGACTGCTTTGACAAGAAGATTTGATGTGAACGTTGTTTAAATGGCACAACACATTAGCAAAGCCCTTTCACTTCACACAGATTAGACTGTTGAATGTTACTGTCCCATCAGCTATAACTTACCTGTTGAAACAAGTCAGGGGATTAATTCCTATCTGATTCAAACTATACATGCACTCTCCATAGTCTGGGTTGCGTGATATTGAAGAACTTTTGCAATATCAAAAACATGCACACCTACCAACATGGCAAGAAACCAAAACTTTTTATATATCAGACATTTCCTGGCCAGCCATGGTCTTGGAAGATAACTGCTCCCTAGAGTGGCACATTGCTGTTAAGAAGCTGAGCCTCAAAATGGGATTAAATTTGTGAATGTGATTTGGTAATTCAAATACATTTTCTATACTTTGCCACTTCAGAAAATACAAGATTAAGGCAGTTGGGCAAGCTGATTTTAAATTAAAAATGTATCTCCACATTTCAAACATCAGCCTGGAAATATTCAGGTTTAGATTTTTCTTCCATATCTTTTCTTATGAAAAAGTGACAAAACAGCTGAACATAATTCTGGAAGATAGGAACAAAGCTATAATAAACAGGCTGAAAAATACTGTATACTGATCTAATCTGTTGTGTCTTCCAAGTATCCCAGGACTGAGCCAGGAGACTCAGTACAGAGCAAGGTATCGCTATAAGGAAGTTTTATGCTCAGTATTTGCAGAGTCAATCCCTCTATAAATCATGTGAGGTGTATTCTGATAAGATAAGAAATCTTTCAGTTACAGTAAAAAGCAAACTGTAGATTCGTATCTGGGACTTACAACTCAGGTTCTGAGACCTGCATTCGTATTTTGAAGTAGTTAGTCATAAGGATGAGTTCAAAGAGATTAACTTCTCACTAATGTACAAACGTCAAAATCCAAGCCTCAGGCTCTAGAGAAAAAAATTGCTTAATGGGACAAGATACTGAATTCTTAATAGTCCACTAAAAGCAATGTATTACAAAACATCTGAAAACCACATCATCCACACAGCAAGGAAAACCACAAACACTTAGCTTGCTACCACTTACACAAATAAAACCAAGTCTTCACCTGGGTCATATTTTTATTTCAAAATCCTGTGCTGTTGCATATAACAAATGGGAAAAACAATGAAGTGAAATGTGGAGATAAACTCATAGGAAAACAAGCTGCTAAATAAAATATGATGAGAATTGTTCATGGAGTAAAGCAGGTGAAATTATTTGACAATGAAAGAATATGAGGAAAAAAGTCTATAACTTTATGTTACAAAAATTTCCATAGGATTACATAGGATTTGAAATATCAGATTTGCTCATAACTTTTCTCAGTAAGAATTTATCATTTTGTTTGTAGCAGTTTACAGAAATACAAACTGTGCAGAATGACTAAAAAGTGATGCTCAGAAGGCAGTAAAGCCAGCTGCTTACTGCCAAAATAGATTTGTCTTTTCCTAAAATTTAGCCCCTTTCATTTACCAGCCATCACTCAAAAGCATGATCTTGCTTTTGCTTGTTAGAGCAGATCTGGTTTTAAGCTCAGTTCCTCTGGAATAAAGCAACACTAATTATGAATAAATGCAGCTCCCCCTGATTTTTTGCCATACAAATATAACAGCATGCACTCTGTCTTTAGAAGGCTTCTAGAAAGGAAGGAACTGAAGTTATTTTTGTTTTCCTGTCAATGTGTGCCTTCATAATGCTATCGTGGCATAGGATGTTGAGTACGACAGTACAAACCTCTTGAGTAAGACAAGCCAAGCCACCACTTCTATGTATTGGCAATGAACAAGAATAAAACTTGAAAGTTTTAGATATTTGAGAAAGTGGTTAACATTCTTTGTAAAAAAAAAAGCTTTGTTGACAAAACGCATCCAGCTACGGTCCTAGGTTTATCAGATCCTGCTCGCAAGGCTTCAGAAGAAAATTTACCAGGGGACCTGTAAGGCTATCATCAACGACTTGCTTTAATTTAAAAGACCAGCAGGAAGAGCCTAGCTAAGTAACACTGCAGTGCTGGGATTCAGAAATCAAGTCTCGTTTCCACTGGTGAGAGTTTCACTACTGAGTGCAATGGCACTGCAGTCCCTCACTTGATCAGTAAGGCCAAGCACATGTGAACAAAGCAGCAAACCAAAAGGAAATTGAATCTCAGCAGCCTTGGCTCACACAGAGATCCATTTAAGCTGTCAGTACAGGGGTATTTTCTTTTTATTGGCTGCCTTGTGGATTCATGAATGTTTAAAATCAAAGCAATTTTAAAATGACTTAATTGATCTGGCTGATAGCCCTGGGGTCTAAGGAAAAAGTTTTTAGGCAAGAAGCTGATTTCTCGTTTCTTAAGGAGTAACTGCTAAATATCTTTTGCTGGAAAAAAAATAATGTCACAAAGAAAACCTTTAGGAGGAATGTGAGTCTAATCAACAAAAAGAGAAAAAAAAGTACCGAGAAGTCACAGGAGACTGGTGATAAAAAAGTTTTTTGCCTAAAACCCAGTCACATTCTGTAACTGGTCTTTGGTAGTCAGGACATGTCATTCACATTTCCAAAACTTTGTTTACTTCAAATCACCAGTTTAGTAGATAAAAAACAGACAGAAAGACGAGAAAACTTACATTGCTTCATGACAACTCTGCTGACTGAGGAAGAACTAGTAATTGCCCTGATAATCGAATCCGTAAGTTCTTCTAGAATCTTTTTTTTTTTTTTTTAATTTTATTGGAATGGCTGCATCCTGCATTGATGGTGAGCAACAACTTATTTTTAGCAATATCAGCTCCCACAGTCAGCTTTATACACAAAGACCTCCTCCCTGCTCCACTAAGTGTGCTGACACACATAATTTGCTCAGTCTTTTTGGTATCTACTTTATGTTGACATTTAGAACCTGGAATCAGAAGTTGTTTATAATTTTCCATGGATTACAAAATGATTATTCCAGAGAGGGAACCTCATACATTCATAACTACCATGGAGATACCCACGTTTAGCTAGATTAATACCAACCTTTCCCTTAAAAAAACATGCTACAATCCTACTGTATTGGAAGAAAGAAAGAAGCCTCCTGTGTTCATATATTCTTCCATACACATCTGTTACTGGCCACAGCTGGAGACATTATCAAAATCTAAGTGTATCTTTCCTCTGACACAGTATAGCAATTGTGTTCTTCTCTATAAGTACCAAGTAAATATCTCAGATTCTCCTGTATGTGTTATAGTTGCTGCTCTCAGTGAATGCTCAAACTAAGAGCCTGCTCTTGGATGGAGGGTCAGTGCTTATGCTGCAGAAGTAAGGAAGGGCCCACATTTCACCAAAACCCTCACGGGAAGGAGAGGGTGGAATTTTGTTTTATTGCATTGTATTGCCATACTTAACACATGCAGCTTAAAGCTCTTCAAGATCGCTAGGCTCTTTTTAGGAACTAGTAAAGTGTTAACATTTATTATTTTTGTTTAGGCATGAGTAAGCCAATTATCTGTTAACTGATAACAATAAAACGTGAAAAGTCTACAGAACTGATTTCCGTTTTCTGACACTTTGACAGCTTGTGAAATGGAAGCTAAGTACTGGTGAAACTTGAATTCTGCTTTTAACAGTGGGGAGTCAGGGACTATTAAGAAGTAGCTTCTATCAGCTCATGAATGAAAGTATTGGAAATAATTACCTGGGGTCCCTGGGGAGCATTCAGCAGATCCTGGAAGACCTGTGAAATTTTGGGGAAGAGAATTTTTGGGTAGAAAGTTTCAATAATACAGAAAAAAGATGAGTTCGGATTCAAACCTAGGGCCAGATTTGAGCCTACAACACCATATACAATTTCTCAGGAGCCTGAGTAAAACTGTGTTCAAATATGAGGAGCTGGTCTACTGAAATTTGCTTGGACTGACCACATGGTTTGATCTGGTAATTTGCTGATAATTTTTATTGCTCATGCTTAACAACTAAGCCCTCTAATTGCTGACCACTTAGATTTATAAACATAATATGGATCAGCTGTTAGAAATAAAATGCTTACATAATAGCAAGGACTATGTTGGTATTGCTCCCTGTTCAGTCTTGTGAAATGTTTTATAGCTGGTCCATCAAGAAGTGCAAAAAGCAGCTCACTACTAATGTTCAACTGCCTGTATAAAATAAGGCATTTTTTAATCTTAAATGTTTCCATATGTTTACAAGTATTGCAAAATTGCAGATTGTCCAGAGAGGTTGTGGAGTCTCTGTCCTTGGAGGTGGTCAAAACCCAGCAGGACACAGTCCTGCGCAACCTACTCTCACTGGCCCTGCTTTGAACAGGGAGCTTGAACTAGGTGATCTCCAGAGGTGCTTTCCAGCCTCAACTATTTTGTGATTCTGCGTAAAACAGTTAAATTTTGCTTTATAAACTATGCTAATGTTTTATCCATATATGCTGTAGCTCTATGTATCAAAGCAGAAATAGCTGATTCTATGATATTAGATCTGCACTGTGATGTCCATAAATAGTTCAGAGTGCAGTTCCATGAGTTAAATGATTTGGTCTAACTGAGGAATAATGAATAATTGTTCCTTATCTCTTGTACTTGAGCGGATACGTACTCAAGCTATTTATCTATTTTTTCATGAGAAGGAGAAATATTTAGCAACAATGAAAAAGTCTGCAATATCAAATGATCGGAAATTAGTTCCATGGATATTGTTGAAATCTGTGTGTGTCCAAATCATAGAATAGAATCATAGAATTATAGGATCATTTAGGTTGGAAAAGACCTTTAAGAACATCAAGTCCAATCGTAAACCTAACCCTGCCAAGTCCACCACTAAACCATGTCCCTAAGCGCCTCATCCACACGTCTTTTAAATACCTCCAGGGACAGTGACTCAACTACCTCCCTGGGCAGCCTGTTCTAATGTCTGACAACCCTTTCAGTGAAGAATTTTTTCCTAATATCCAGGCTAAACCTCCCCTGGTGCAACTTGAGGCCATTTCGTCTTGTCCCATCACTTGTCACTTGGGAGAAGAGACCAGCACCCGCCTCTCTGCAACCTCCTTTCAGGTAATTGTAGAGAGCAATAAGGTCTCCCCTCAGCCTCCTCTTCTGCAGGCTAAACAACCCCAGCTCTCTCAACCGCTCCTCATAAGACTTGTGCTTCAGACCCCTCACCAGCTTCGTTGTCCTCACCAGCACCGAGTACAGGGGACGATCACCTCCCTGCTCCTGCTGGCCACACTATTTCTGATACAGGCCAGGATGCCGTTGGTTTTCTTGGCCACCTGGGCACACTGCTGGCTCATCTTCACCTGGCTGTCAGCCAGCACCCCCAGGTCCTTTTCTGCGGGGCAGCTTTCCAGCCACTCGTCCCCAAGCCTGTAGCATTGCATGGGGTTGTTGTGACCCAAGTGCAGGACCCGGCACTTGGCCTTGTTGAACCTCATACAATTGTATGGGCCCATCGATCCAGCCTGTCCAGATCCCTCTGCAGAGCCTTCCTACCCTCAAGCAGATCAATACACCCACCAATCTCATAGCTTCTTTTAAAAAATTGGTTTACATTTAATTTTAAAAGTTAGGTATAATTGCATCCTGTATCATGGATCACAGTATTTAGGAGAAACTTAAACAAAAACAACTATTCTTTGTTCTCCTACTTTTTGACACAGGTACTTTGATGTAGTTCCTTTGGGTAGACTCTGCCCTCATTAAGTAATGATTAGTTAAACTAATCAACTGTCATCCTATTTAAAACTAAACTGAGGAGATCTGAGGAGCTGATAAAGTGAATCATTGTATTATTGCCTCTTTTAGGAGTTATGATAAAGAAAAGATATCTAAGACAGACTTACAGAGAGTGATCAAAAAATACTACCAACTATGGTCTTCATCCAACTAATAACAAAATACCATTAATTTTCAAAGTACTTCCTACTACTGAATTTGCTGTGCTGTGGTGATACAGAACCCTTGACACTAAAATTGTTGCTTTTAATGTTTAATAGAAGATTAGATTATATCATGGTTATGTCAAATGTATAAACTTACAAGCATTTGAGGAGTGGATGTCTTTAGTGCATATACAATCCCCGTTCATGGCCAATGGTTTGAGGACTGTTTCTTTGGAGATGTTATTCAAGGACTGAGGCTGTGAATGCTCCCTGCCACAGACCCAGACACTGATTCTCTTTCTACTTACACTAATTTTAGGAATTCCATTAGCTTTACTCTTGCACTAATGCAAAGCACTGATGCAAATACTCTTTTAAAAAAATCAAATTATTAGATACTGGCTATACAATAGCTTTGGAGCAAACTTTGCTCAGTATTTGTGTACACCAGGAGTGACATAGAGTTTAGAAATTTTATAGACATGCCAGCTTCCCTCAAATGCCAGTAACAGCAGTGATTCAGAGCCACAATCTTGGACTATTCATAATATTGTGTTTTCATATTCAGATGACTTTTCAGGAGAAACACATGCTGCAGGAGAATACCAAATAAATGACTACTTTTTCTCTGAAGTGAATTTCATACCAGTGAAGCTGTAAGAATTGAAAACTTAAATGATTTATTTATCTACAGAAAAAATATAGCAAAGTTGCAAATACCCTATGCTGGTGCTTCAGAATATCTCATCTGAGACCCAGAAGAGCTACTTCTAGCTTTCTTCTCTGTAACTGGTGAGTCCTTGGCTTTGCACTAAGATCTTGAACATTGTTATTCTCATTTAGTCCATGGAATCATGCATTTATCAGTTATTTAGATCTCATGACTTCATATAGAGCTGGTTGGAGAGGGGTTTGTTCCTTTATCCTGCAGCCTTGAGAGAGAAGCTGACTATATGGTACAAAAAAGCAACAAAAAGAAGAGGAAACAAAGCAAAATGACTAAAGTGTCGATGATATCTTCGGGGGTTGGGCATGGCATGGATTTGGAAAGGCTATAGCATCTGTTCCCACATCTATCCCAGACATTCTTGTATAATTTATTTTTTTATGTCTGCTTCCTTATTAGTGATGAAGGGCAGAAATATTTCTTTGCTTCATGAGGATATTGCGAGGTTATATATATATAAAAATATATTTGAAGAGCTCCTGCTCCATTTGGGTGGCTTCTCTCGGTAAATACATCCTTCAGCCCACCACCTGGGTGATAAAACTGTATCGTTTAATTGAATGTGGTTGTATATATGACATTCCTGTTGACAAAAAAGCACAAAACAAATTATAAAATACGCAGACAGAATAGCTTCAGGGAACATGTGGACAAGGCATTGTGGGACATAGTTTAATAGGCATGGTGGTGCTAGTTGATGGTTGGACTTGATGATCTTACAGGTCATTTCCAACCGTAGTGATTCTGTGATTCTGTGATTAGAGTTTCTGACTGTCAACTGGAAGACACAATATATATCTCAGTTTCCACCCATCTTCCATGATTTTCCACATTTTCTGTCCTCTTCAGATTAATCTTTAAGACATTAGCTGGCTGCATGATTAAAGCTGAAATTGAAGGAATCTGAAAATCACCAAAGGATTTTATTTCTCTTCAACATCTTTATCTCTTCAACATAGTTGCTTCAAATACAGAAATACTAAACTGAGCCACTGAACGTCTTTTGAATTTTATTCCCATGTGTAATAGAATGTACACTATTACAAAGTTAATCTTAGTCACTTTGCATACACTGTTATACTGCAGTCTCCTATTCAGTGTACCCAAGGCGACTGAGAAGTGGTAAAACTGTTGTTTGCTGAGTTACTAAGAGTTTGTAATTACTTCCAAAAAATCAGACTACACATGTATAAAAACTATTATTTTTCCAACTTTTAGAGTCTTAGAGATGCCCTCCTACTGGAATTTAAAAAGATCTAGACATGACAATATTAGAACAGAGCCTCTGGTTTTGGTTACACCATAGTTATACACACAGATTGCTGGGGTTTATTCTCTGTTTCTTCATAGCTTGTACTGTTTATTCTTATGCAAAATAAACATGTCAGTTTGAGCTGCATTTTTCACTGGTCGAATGCTCACAGAGGAAACAAAAATTGGACTCTCTAGGCTAGCAGCTTCAATCACTAGAATGTGAATGTTAATGTCTTTCTATTTCATAGAGGAATTAAAATTCAGAAACATTACTTTGAAATCCCAGAAAGTGCTATAAAAGTTAAATGTGCACTCAGAACAGGGAGAAGCAATATCAACTTGCAGTCTGACATTCAGCACTAAATTACTTTATGGTCTGTGTTCTCCAGTTATTTTTCTTTTATTTCTAAACCTTTCTGATGGTTAAAAATAGGTTGATGAAAGTCAATGTGTTAATGTATTTCCCTGTACTGCTGGGCATGAATCACACCAAAACTCATTATTTTTTGTAGACTCCTTAACTTCCTCTCCCATTCATCATTCGCACCCAGGCTGAATGTTTTCCATTATTACAACAATTATTATATAGACAACACTCACAATTTTTAAAAATTGATATGTTGTTCATCAAATAGAAATGATATAATGGACCTGCCTATGCTTCATGGCTGCTATGTTGCTACTATGAAATGGCATTTATAAAAGTACAGCCAGAGCAAATCAACCTTCTATTTGGGGTGTACTTGGCATTTACAGGCAGCTATATACTACACCACTGATTGGTACAGCTGCAGTTATCAACCCAATACTAAACACCTCTCTAATTTAGTCTGCCTTCAGATTTCTGTATACATTGGCACACGATTCTGTAGATCACCATTCAGTTTGAACTATGCTAGGGCAACAAGTGATGATCTGGATGTATTTGTACAACCTGAGTTGAGGCTCTCAGCAAGTTAAATGAAGATTAGGGTTACTGTTTATGAAAATAAATATGATAGAAATGATAAATTTATAGTGCTTTCACCACTACTGTATTACACCTCAAACACTGTATTACATTAGAGTTACAGACAGATGATCAGTTAGAGCATGCTGAACAAAATGCTGTGTTGCATTGTAGTTATTCAGTGTTTCAGAAAAATAAATGTTTTTCAAAACATATCGTTCACTGAAGCTATAGAGCATCATGTATTTACTTTGCTTTCAGTAATGTCAAATGAAAGATTAAAATGATTTTGCCAGAGAGATGAGCTTCCTGTAGAGAGCTCTAATTTAACTGAAAGTCTTAAACATTTCATTATCAGGTTGTGTTCACAAAAACATCCACTTTTAAAAGCAGTTTACTATGAATTCAGATTTTTTTTAAAAAAACCCTTGTAATAATATATATATGGTAGAATGAAAAAGTCTGTTTAATTCAAAGCCACATAAAGATTCACCTTAAGATCAGTAAACAATCAGGCTGCGGGAATTTCTCTTTGCTGTCTCCTTCATGAGTGGTAAATACAAAAAACCCCATTATTTTCATGGGGGTTTAATGTCAGGTATGAATTTAGACTAGTATATCCCTGTCTGCATTCTATATTTATCAATATTGGTGTATTAAGTATGCAGTGGGGTTTTTTTCAATTTCCATTTCTGAGAAAAAAATTCTTCTCTTTTACACAAATGCAGTTCTCTTAGTCCAGCTTCCATCAGTTACAGCTGAGAATGGAATTTGCTCCAGTGATTTTTGTTTTTGAAATTTTCTTTTGGAGGGGCAAGAGGGATATGTCATGTGATGGAAACATGCATTTCTTGTGGAAGTTACAGTGTGTGTCTGAAGAATCACTCTCTCTGTATTACTTAGTTTCTAGTCTCCTTAAGAGTATAAGTTACTACAGCAAATATGTCAAACAAAGTCTATATAAAATGCTGCTTTATTGTCAAAACAATTAGACTTTAAGCACAATTCTTAATTCAGATTAAAAGAAAACTGACATAACTTATTAGTGTTAAAATGTCTTCTGTATTAAAAAAAAAAAAAAGTTTTAATGCTCTGTGTTCTACAGAGGAGGAGTGAAATTACCCGTACTTCATGCAGGAGGCGGCCCATTGGCTGCGGCCAAGATACCCATGGTCTGATCTTCCCTTTAACAAGGTGAATCTCCGCCAAGATCAAGCTCAACAGAGTGGATCCAAGACAGACCCAGACTCTCCAGCCCCAGTAGCACTGGTGTCTATATGTCAATGGAGGATTTATACATGACATTCTGTTCTGCCTCCTATCTCTTCTCCATCACTTCCCTTTCTTCAACCAAAATATCCCTCATTAAAGGAAGAACAGAGGGTAGATTTGGTTCAGACCAGTCATCGTTCCTACATTAAAGAAACAGCAAATACATAGCACTCTGTCATATCTTAGTTGCCACTCAAGTGGAAAGAAAAAATGAGTCAAGGGAGAGAAATTCATCAAGATTAGGGTCTCGGCTCTGTCAAGCAGGGCTACATAATAGAAACCTTAAGACTAGTATGAATGAAATATAAGTGGGAATTTAGGACTATGTGTGTAGGACTCCCAGAAGAAATGGTGGAGGAAGGAAAAGGAGATTGATGGCACATAGGTCATCAAGATCCCAATACATTTACATGTGGCTTCCCAGGACACTTAATTCAGGAAAGGGAAAGCAGCTTAAAAAAGACAGGGCAAAGCCACACTTTAGCAAAGGACTGACTAAACCAAAGTGCAGCCTGAAACCATAAAGTGACAATGGCAGGAAGATAAAGAACAGGACTGAGGCCATAAAACCCTGAGATAAGGAAAAAAAGGTCAGAGAGTAACCCAGCAACTTTTTCTGGTGACTCACAGAGGTATGGGGTAGAGAAACAAAAGATCACAATCACTATCAGCTTCTAAAAGTGCGCAAAAGGCACCTCCAAGACCATCACATGGTTGCCAACTTAAGAACCCAGAGGCTAAGATGACAACTCCATAGCTGGCATCCCTTGCTCTCTGGACATACCACTTGCATACACACATCCTGGTGCTTAGGAGAACGTGGGTATGAGAGAATAGCTTTATTTAGAAAGCACAACAGAGAAAGAATACTAATCCAAAAGAAAAGTTATTCTTAACTGAGGACCCCCAATCTGTTGAGGCTCCCTGAGGAGGCTCTTTTGATACAGAACTGCACTGCCCTGGAGGTCTACCCTTGCTTGATGAAGCCCTGGCTGGTCTCCAGCAATGTCACCCCTAAGAGACTAGAGTCCAATTGAGAAAATAATGGAATTATTGAGAAAATTTAAACACTGAAAGCATGCTAGGAATGAGCAAAGACCATGGTTATGCATTGGAAGGCAATGCTACTTAAGGTCATACACAAACAAGAACAGAAAGTTTCTGTGACTCACAGTAAGCAAACACCACTGTTTAAGTAAAAAGTCAAGCCTTCTTAATGAGAATGACTAAAGACTTTAAAATACCACTCTGTCATATAGGATAAAGTGAGATTTTTACTTGATGTGTTCTAATAGGAGTCACTTTGTCAGATAATCATCCTCTATACCCTGGGGGTTATTTTACAGTTCTGACACTATGTGATTATTCAAATATAAAGTAGAATTTACTTACTATTATCTCATTTGTTAGAGTCATGTAACCTGAAAACTAAGGAAACTGAATACAAATTGTTGGCCAGTGCTATGCAGTTCTCATGTCTTGTATGTATCTATTTTTCAACTGTATATGTATAATTCTCCTTTTAAGAAAAGTTTTGGGAAATTATGCTCTTCAAAATGTAAGTAGGTAAGGTAAATCCATGATATTGTCTTGGAACCAACACACACATGTTCTAATTCAAGCTGAGCTAAATTTTTCAGTTATGTAGTGAGTTTTCAGAGAGGCAGATTCATTATCACTGAAGTTACTTAAAAACTGATTTAAAATTTTTGGTATTGTTTTAGCTGGAAAAATGAAGTAATTATTTATCTTATTTCAAAATAAATAGCTTTTTAATTTCAAAAGGATTTATCAATCCTAAATTCTTAATTTGATCTAATATTTAATTTGAAACTGAAGCAATTTTATCTCCCATTTTTTCAGGAAGAAAAGTTTATTTCTTAAGAAATCCAACTTCTGTTTTTATGCTGACATAGATGTAGGCACAGAGGAAAGGGCACAGCCATGCCAAAATATGGTAGGGATGTAGAGTTTCTTACTTTTCTTTTAGAAAGAAAGGAGGCTGGGTGTTTTGGGGTTTTTTTTGCTTGTTTCTCACATTTTCCATTGTTTCACGGACATTTTTATCATCAACAGTAATTTGGTATCACTAGGAAGTACTAGGGTAGAACACAGATTTTAAATTACAGTATAAATAGATCTGTTTGCAAGTTCTTAATGGTATCTTCCGAGATAGAAATAGATGCTATAATATTTAATCAAATAAATAAATACGGCTGCAGAAAGTTGGCTAGATGTCCCAGTTAATTAATTTACGAAAAAATATTTTATATAACAGCTTCTAAGCAAGAGGTATTAGTTTTTCTACAGGGAATAGTAACCTATTCACAGAGATTAAGAAACTCTTGATTTCTTATAAGACTTCAAAATATTTTCCCTTCATAGAGTTGTCAGAACTACAGAATTCTTTTGGAATGATTTTCACAGAATCACAAAATCACTATGGTTAGAAAAGACCTGTAAGATCATCAAGTCCAACCATCAACTAACACCACCATGCCCATTAAACCATGTCCCGCAATGCCATGTCCATACATTCCTTGAACATCTCCAGTGAGGGTGACTCCACCACCTCCCTGGGCAGCCTGTTCCAGTGTCTCACCACTCTCTCAGTAAAGAAATTTTTCCTAATATCCAGCCTGAACCTCCCCTGGCACAACTTGAGGCCATTTCCTCTTGTCCTGTCGCTAGTCACTTAGGAGAAGAGACTGACACCCACCTCTCTGCCGCCTCCTTTCAGGTAGTTGTAGAGAGCTATAAGGTCTCCCCTCAGCCTCCTCTTCTCCAGACTGAACAGCCCCAGCTCCCTCAGCCGCTCCTCATAAGACTTGTGTTCCAGACCCCTCACCAGCTTTGTTGCCCTTCTCTGGACACGCTCCAGCACCACAATGTCCTTCTTGTAGTGAGGGGCCCAAAACTGAACACAGGATTCGAGGTGCGGCCTCACCAGCGCCGAGTACAGAGGCACGATCACCTCCCTACTCCTGCTGGCCACACTGTTTCTGATACAGGCCAGGATGCCGTTTTTTTCAACTAACATTTGCTACGCTTCTCTTGTAGAGTTTAACCTGATGTTTGTACAAATTCCTGACATACAGCACATCCATAGCTGTAGGACAACTGTAGAAAGTATGTGGAGCAGAGTTGTTTGATTATTGGCTGGTTTCAACAATCAATAATCTGAACCACAGGTGAAAATGCACAAAATCATAGCTGTTTTTTCATCAAATTTTGAACATATTAAAGCAATAAAGAAAAGAGTTTGGGTAGCAGTAGGCATGCCTGCAGGGAAGAACTGTCATGCACACAAACAAAATCTCCCTTTTGGTTTTAGCCTGTTTTGGGCTTAGAGTCAATGTGCTGATTTTTAGCTGTTTAAAGATAAGTGTTTTGCCCTGGGAGGTCTCTAGGAATTTTGAGCAGTTAATGAATGAAGAGAGGCAGGGTTCTCTTAGGATGGTTCATCTCAACTGACACCTATTTGGAATGAGATGAGTCACGTCCCTTGGGGTACCCTTCTTTCACTTGTGGTTAGAAAAGGAGCCCATAATACAAGCTTAGGTAAGATATTTACTTTTCAGACACCTAAAATATGTGCATTGATCCCCCCATTTGTCATCTAAAATTATAAATCTATCCCAGAAACAGAAATGGACTTTCTTTTTCTCAATTTTGCAAACTGGCAGCTGTATCTTATCACCAATAAGAAGAACTAACTGAAAGATAATGTAGTGTACCTCAAGTGATGGGGATTAACAGGGCATCATCAGAGACTCAGTTGTAGTTCTGCTTCTGCTACAGCCAGCCAGGTGACCACCACAGCCAAGACAATTAGCCTCTTTGTGCCTCAGTTTCTTTATGTGTTAAAAAGGTGTGGTGGAAAGATAATAGTATTGTATATTAAATTTGAGATTTGCAAGCGACAAGTACTATTATTAAACCTAAGTGCGTTTGTGCATCAGAAATCTTTCTAAGACTAATAGAGTTATAGGAAATAGTAGTTGTGAAGCATCGAGGGCTGGGTATTAACTCTTAAACTTTCATATCTCTATAACTCTTTCATAAAGAATTTTAGTGAAAAATGTTAGGATTATTCAACTTTAAGAAGTACAGGTTACATATCTGCTAGACAAATGACAGATACTAAAAGTTACCAGGTAGCAACGACTGGCATTTTTAACAGTAAAGTTGAAAAAATGCAGGATTTATGTTTTCGATAAATATTTGTTCTTTAAATAGCCTTGCGAATAAATGGTGCAGGATTAGGCCCATTACTATGTCATTCTCTGTGGGGTTCTCTAAAAGAAATTTGAATGCGTGATTACTGAATCTATACTGTATATTTAGGATGTGATGGTGATTATCAGGCAGCTACATATCTAATCAACTTACACAGGTACTCACATAAGATTTTAAAACTCGGCCCTATTGCTTTTACTGTATCTGATATTTATATTATAATAAGCTTGTTTATTATATTATAATAAGCTTGTTTATTATATTATAATAAGCTTTCGGAACTCAAGTTATAGCTTAAGAACTTGATATGAGAAACAGCACCCAGACAAAAATAGAAAAAACAATCTGTGAAGACCAAGAACTAACCCACCTTATGCCAGATAGGGTAGGATAGAAGCTACAGGAAAGGAACAAAGTAATAAAATAGTAACACTACTACGTTCCTGTTTGATTGTTCCATACTGGTGGGTCTTTCTATTGCCATCAAATTCCAATTCAAAAGTTGGATTTACATTATTCCCAGGAGACATAAGGAGCACTTTTTTTGATATGTGCATGAATTCCTTCTTCACGGCAGCTTTGCAATAATAATTTTAATAGCAAATCCCTTACAGCTGCAGGTTTTTGGAGGGAACTTATATGGTAA
Organism: Gavia stellata; assembly: GCF_030936135.1. Classification (NCBI taxonomy): domain Eukaryota; kingdom Metazoa; phylum Chordata; class Aves; order Gaviiformes; family Gaviidae; genus Gavia; species Gavia stellata. The sequence continues at coordinate 10,985,296 of NC_082597.1, read as the reverse complement.
ATGTTCTTTTTTATTGGTTTTAATAGAACTAGAAAAACTACTTAGTGTTATCATAGGCAAAAATAGCTTAAATTGTGAATGCTAGCAGGAAGCAGATAATAGGGTGCATGTGTGTGTGCATGAATGTTTGAAATTGAACTTTTGCATTCTCAAGCAGAAGTGGCTACTTGCTAACTGCAACCAGTATGATCTGGTTTGAAATACTGATAACACCTGGACTAAAGGAAAGTGATCCTTCCTGAGTCCTCCAGTTCATAATGAGAAATGAGATAGAACTGCCAGTTAGCAAACTGATCACGCAATGTGCTTATGCTCATAGACAATTTTGATTGACGAAGCCAGGGGGCTAGTGGGTCCAGAAAGAAGAGGAGGTGCTTGAAAGGAAGGCTCCCAAAAACAAGTGGCCTTGTAAAGAAGAAGGGTGGAAAGAAGGTGGTGAAGATCCTGGCTGGAGGTGAGATCTGGGAAGTGGGGGAGATCCGGGATGTCCAGGAGATGGATGGAGATGAGTGCCAGAGGCCACCCAGGGACCATGGCAGGGGATACCTGAGACAGGCACCTGCGAGCAGTGGCACAACAGGAGCCAACACAATGTCCTACCTGACCATCCCAGGCAGTCAGTACTGGAAGGGAAGGTGGGATCTCCTGAATGTGGCGCTGGGCCGGGAGCGAGCGAGCATGAGCACAGGGCACAGCAAGGGCTCTGCTCTCCTTTGGTGTCAGACAAAACTCTGTATCCAGGTCCCCTGCGGGGAGGCATTCGTGGTCTCGCACGTGACAAGTAGAGGACAAAGGAGAAACCAGTCGGAACAACCAATCACGTTACATTCATTGCCTGCTGACTCTAGTAATCCAATGTATGTATTTATTAGTTATTTTAAATCCTTGACAATAAGGGCAAATTCAAGCTAGCTTTGGCGTGTGTACTGACTAGCAGCAGCTTCTATTTATTTTCATTATTTACACTAAAACAAATGATCTCTTACCAGCCAGTACCTGTATACTTGTGTGTTTCTTATGATCACCATTAACATACTGCATTCACCATGTAAACATCAGGATGACAAACAAAAGTGGATGATAACACATTCCCTTACTGATAACTATAGCTCTAGAAATATTATTCATGCCCTTCCAGGGAAAGCAGTTTCCCCAGGGGAGATGCCGCTGTTATCCCAAAGATGCCAACAGCCACAAGAAGGCCCTGCTTACAGCTGATGACAAGCAAAAGGAGGACAGGGCTGGTAGTTTCAGGGCTCATTTTCAAGTCTCCTGAAGGCACTTTGGAGCTTTTCTGTTGAAGTAATGGAGTACATCAAAACTCATAGGGAATAATACAACCTATGAGATCTGGTTTAAGACTTCTTGAGTCAAAGGATGAGGAGTTGGGCTTGATGAAACTGTGGCTAGGTAGGAGCAGGGAAGGTGCTGGAAAGATGCGTCCCCAACCTGAGTGCTGCGTGCCAATGGTGCAGTGCAAACACCTGTCCTGCTCTTTCTGCTGCTACGCAGCAATCAATAATTGCTGCCTATACAGGCAACCTCTTGCCCTGTAGCAACAACAGTAATAAGCCTGTCTATTTTGAGGCTCAACTACATGCTAGCCCTACAACTACCTCTGCCCCTATTTCTTAAAACTTGTGTGTCTTAATTATGCACCAAAACCATATTTAAACACTGAACCATTACTGAATTCTCAGCAGTGCATCCTCACTTTAGCTTCACTGGGTATTGCAATGGCCTTCAAAATCATTCCCCAAGTGAGATATTGAGCACTATTTTTAAACTGCCAAATATAAGTGTTAAACTGACATTTCAACTCTGTAGACTCAAGCTCAATTGTATATTATGGGTCAACAAGGATAAAGGAGTTTGATCATTGCACTATTTAATCTTTTAAGACTCCTCTCATTTCACTAAAGCTATTGTACAGGTCAAAATCTTTTTCCCAGGACTCATATATTAAAATTATTAGTGTCAAGTAATGTAAGAGAGTAAAACAATCATCTCTGCTTCTTTACATCAAACCACTAAATATTCTTGCCCACGCAAAAGGAGGAAAAACAGGTGTTGCATTTAACTGAATAAAAATTACATATTTTCTTTTCTTCTAGAGAAAATTTAAGCAAAAGCACCCTCCCCTCAAAACTGAGCAATTACATCTGTGAAATATTGTGAATCAGTTATGTAACAATAGGTGTAAATAAGGTAGAAATATATGAAAGCAGTAAAAAATGCCAACAGAAACTATAAATCCCACAAACATACTGAATATGATAAAAGAGTAAAGCACAAATGATATTGTATGCTTTAGAGATGAAAGAGTTTGAGCAATTCTCCTTGGGTAGAAAATATCCAAGGAATTGCTAAATTCCCTATCAACTCATCACCATTTCAAAGGTATTTCTTTATCTTCACCAAAACTAATAATTATTTTCCTTAAAAGTAATGAACCAGATCAAACTAATTTGATTATTTTTTACAGTTGATAATAAATATTGTCCTGAATGTATATAACAAATTTTAAAGAAAATAATAAAAAGCCCAGTCACTTCTCCCAGTTCATTCCAAACGCTCAGAGGCAATAGAAATATAATTGCCAATTGTATTTCTTCTTTGCCAGTTTCCTGGAGGCCTGCAGGACCACTCCTAATCATACTACACATCTCTCTCTTCACAGGGAAATGAAAAGCACTCAACCCATAATGCATCCTGAAGACCTACAAATACAAACGGCAGATGGAAACTTGGTTTCATTCACATATGCACGTCTTCACAGAATCACAGAATCACTAAGGTTGGAAAAGACCTGTAAGATCAACAAGTCCAACCATCAACTAACACCACCATGCCCATTAAACCATGTCCCACAATGCCTCGTCGACACGTTCCTTGAACACCTCCAGTGAGGGTGACTCCACCTCTTCCCTGGGCAACTTATTCCAGTGTCTCACCACTCTCTCAGTAAAGAAATTTTTCCTAATATCCAGCCTAAACCTCCCGTGGTGCAACTTGAGGCCATTTTCTCTCGTTCTATCACTCGTCACTTGGGAGAAGAGACCAACACCCACCTCTCTGCAACCTCCTTTCAGGTAATTGTAGAGAGCGATGAGGTCTCCCCTCAGCCTCCTCTTCTCCAGACTAAACAACCCAAAGCATGTGCTTTTACAAATTGAAATTCATCAAACTGAGCATGATTTTACTTGTTCTTGCACTGAATTCAGTGACGGTTGAGAACCAGGCATGAAGTCCAAATTGCAATTCTAATACTAATGCTCACATTCTAGCTATTAATGATGCTACCAGCAGGACAGGGTCAAACAAGCAAAAGGACATATTGCATCATACAACATATAGTTATTCTGTGGAAGGCGATTATGCTTGAAGTCTAAGGGTAGACTAGACAAGAGCATGCAGGAAAAAATCCCCATGGATTGCTAAGTAGAAGATACCATGCTGTACACGTGCCTAGGGAGCTCCTGAGTCATATAGTCTATGTAATAGTTGTATATATGACTACATATATGACTATATACGTGTATGCGTGCATGTGTACAAACATATATAATCATAGACACATACAGATGTACATCTATACATATATCACAGATATATATGTTTAATTTGTTGTTTCTGGGACATGCCAGATTGTTCGTCTGATCAAATAGAGATACTCTTATGGTTTTTTACCTGTTTTGCTTTCTGAAGTACATGACATACAATCAGGTCATCACCAACAGCTTTTGCAGGAATAACAATTGTTTGCAGTATTGTTCATTATGGCAGTAGTTGTATTGATGGTGCTGTAGTCCAATTCCTTTTTGCTAATGTACTTTGTAAGTGTATGCATGCACATATAAACCCCATGGGCTAAAGCACTACTTTGTTGACATAGTCATGATTTCTACCAAGAGAGATAGCTATGTCCATGGAGCTGTAGCAGTAAACTTGTTTAAGGATGGTCTAGAATAATCTGTCTCACTTCGACAAAACAGAGAGTAAAATGTCACCTGTAAACACATCAGAGCACCTAGGTGGAACAATCTAGTTTCATGTGTTGTTATGTTGTTGAAATCAAGGAAGCTGTGTGATGATCCCAGTTCATAAATTTAAAGCCAGCAAACACAGAAATCCTTGTATTACCTGTGGGGCTTAGTAAGTCTTTGCCTCTAAACAATACATATTACATCCCAAGATTTATGATTAAGCATTCTGAATTAGAAATTCTTAGTGTGAAGCATTAACAAATATAGGTAACAGGCCTTTATAGATTTCTTGCAAAAGCATTCGTGTACAGAGTTTAACACATTCAAAATTTGGGATGTGGGGGGGTTGTCCATTAGGTGGCACCAAATTTTTCCATATGTATGGAACTGTAAGCAACAGAGAGAAGCGTTTATTTGCTGGTAGCTGTCAGGTGCTCTCCCAGCTTGTCTCCATTCAGAGACAGAACCTCTGAGATGGCACTGCAGCCCATCACATGCATCACATGTGCTTCAGCCCATGTTTAACTAACTGCTCATCTGGTGTAAAGCTGTTTTTATCGTATCTATCAGTCTGTCTGATCATACTCAACAAGGGTCACTGTGGCACTTGAGGATATTTTCAGTTCCTTCTTTGGATCTTCGCTCTTTCCTAAACAGTGGGAAGTGTTTTTCTTGTCTCATGTTCTCTACAGCTACTCAATCAGAAGAAAGCCCCTACTTTTCAACTAATCAGTCAGATTCCACTGTGCAAATTGCAGAGGTATTGCTATCACTGAGATAGGCTGATACTTCTAAGATTAGCACAGTGGACTGTGAATATGAAGATGAAAGATTGTCTTTCTTTCGTTAGTATTACACAGAATCACACAGAATCACAGAATGATAGGGGTTGGAAGGGACCTCTGGAGATCATCTAGTCCAACCCCCCCGCCAGAGCAGATTCACCTAGAGCAGATTGTGGGACAGGAATGTGTCCAGGTGAGTTTTGAATACCAGTCCTTACCCCTGGGAAACACCACTTGTTACAGACCACCAACTACACTCTGTGCCACTTATCACAACCCTCTGAGCTCTGTCTATCAGCCACTTTTCAATCCATCCCACTGTCTGTTCATCTAACCCATACTTCCTAATCTTGCCTATGAGGATGATGTGGGAGGCGGTGTCGAAAGCCTTGGTGAAGTCAAGGTAGACAACATCCACTGCCCTCCCCTCATCTATCCATCCAGTCTTGCCATCGTAGAAGGCTATCAGATTGGTCAGACATGACTTCCCCTTGGTGAACCATGTTGACTACTTCTGATAACTTCCTTTACTCCAAATGCTTTCAGATGACGCCCAGAATGAGCTGTTCCATCAACTTTCCAGGGATGGAGGTGAGGCTGACTGGCCTGTAGTTTTCTGGGTCTTCCTTCTTGCCCTTTTTGAAGATTGGAGGGACATTGTCTTTCCTCCAGTCCTCAGGCACCTCGCCTGTTTTCCAGGACCTTTCAAAGATGATGGAGAGTGGCCCAGCAATGACTTCTGCCAGCTCTCTCAGCACTCGCGGGTGCATCCCTTTGGGACCCATGGACTTGTGGATATCCGGTTTACTTAATCGGTCTCTGACTTGATCCTCCTCAACCAAGGGAAAGTCTTCCTTCTTCCAGTCTTTCTCTGTTACTTCCAAAGTCTGGGACTCCTGAGGGCTGGCTGGAGCAGTAAAGACTGAGGCAAAGAAGGATTCTTGGCCTTTTGGCTAAGATCAAGTGTGGTATTGTCTAAGACTAAAACTGTTTCTACTTCCCCATTCGCACCAGTCATGAAAATCCTTGCCTAGAATTTTGCTTCCTTTTATCCTTTCTTTCACACACATCTCAGGAACTCTCAGTTCTCTCTAATCAGTCACTTCAGAGCCATTTGGAAAGTATAATCAGTAAATGTAATACAAAACTTTGCTTTATTTATACATAAGTCAATGCTTATTTTTATTTAGCAGTCCCAAAACTGTCTGTATGAGCAACAAATATATGAATGATATGGATTGATTCCACTTCACCCACACTATGACAGAACCAATTTAGCAAGCTTGGTGCTTACACAGTGATGAACATTGCCTGGAATGACTCATTTCCTTTTACTGTATCATCTTAAAGGTTAATTTCATGCGGTTCTGTTCAGCACATTATCTAGCAACTAAGAAATAATCACACCTTCTACTCATTGAGATGACTGGTCAGCACTGCTAAATGGCACTGTCCTTGCACTTGGGCAGGTAAATGGTACTCATCTTTCCCATGCAAATAGATTCTAACGATGAACATGTATGATGAACAAGAATGGTGTATATGGGAGTTTGCTTTTCACCACATTCCTTTCCCCACAGTTCTAGAAATCCTTTGCTCTAGCACTAACCAGATCAACCTAATGTCCTCTTTACCTCCTGCCTGCTCTTTTTTACCTTGTGCCTGCCATAATGTAGCTAACGTGCAGCCTAACCCTCCAACATAGGACTGTCCCATAGTTACTGTGCATTTGTAATCTGGTCTGTCTTCACGTGAGCAGTGTATAAGCTCATCGGCCTGGGCTAAGGCAAACTTGGTGCTGTTGTACAAACCAGCAGTTGTTAGGAGCCTTCTTCCAGCTCTGACGAGAAGTGCTCAGAAAGAGGGGATTGCCTGACACCTCACAGTGCTTCTGAAAACTGAACCGTCAGAGAACAACAGGGCCTGTGTGCAGTACCAAAACCAACCCTGCTTGTCTGGGTATTTTTGAAGGATATTCCAGACATGCTTCCTCCTGACCTGAGCTGGTTTGGGATGGGAAGGGAGCAGGAAGGTAGCACATGAGCAAGTAAGAAGAATCCAAACCTCTTCTGTCTGTCTTTAATTGCCAGTTTCTTTTTGTAGAGGTACCTCTCTGGCTCTCTAGTCTATCCCTGCTGGCCTTTTAGGAATACATTTATGAAAAGAAAAAAAAAAAAACACAACAGAAAATCCTTTACACTTCCACATACTAAGGAACAACTATAGTACAAGCACTACTGCTGGATGATTGTACAGTTCTTTCTCATCAGACAAATCACCTGTATCGTCTTTAAGGCCTTATGGACTTTTTAAGACTTAATACTTCTCAGTTATTAGCATGTCCTTTTGGATTGGCAGTAATGAGTCCCCAGGGCAAGGTCCCTTACAGTCACAACTTACAGGTCTACGCATAACTACATAGGTAGGTGGATAAAGCTCATTTTAGATCAAAGAACATTATTATTAAATTATTAATATATTTCAGTTGGATTCTTCTCGGCATTCAGAAGTAGACATAGAGCTGCAGACTCATTACTCTGTATCTTTGTACATTACTAGCAAACTTCATCACCAAAAATGCAAAGTATTTTCTCTGTATTTCCTTAATATCAGAAGGCTGACACTTTTTTCACACCTTTTTCATGTGAGATCTTATTATTAGTCAAACTGTTCAAATCCAATTCAAGACCTAAATGAAAGTGTAGAGTCATTCTGCATGTTTTATTTTGGACTAACAGTGCCCACATCCAAAGAGAAGGATTAACATGTTATAAACATATGAATAAGCTACTTCTTAATTTGCAAATGTTTTTCACATAGCAATACACTGATGAACAATCTCTTTTGTGAAAGTCAATGTAAGACCCAAAATAGAAAGAAAATTTAGCTGGAGTGATCATCACGGTCCTATAATGGCTGGACTGGTTTACAGTTTCATTGGAAATAATTTTTAAGAAATCTACTGTTTCAGAACTAGGTGGTTTGGGGAATAACAGGGACATGCGCAATAATGCCGGGGAAAAAAAGTACAATGAGATCATCAAGCAAGAAAAAGTAACTGTGCTGAACCGCTGCAATTCCTATTCATGTCAGTTGGGGGAGAAACTGCTCAGCACCTCTGACTTCCTTGGCACTTTGCAACGTACATTCCTAGGAAACCAGCAGATAAGAACTTATGAAGAGGATTGACCTGAGCTGTTGAAGAGGAAAATCACTAAACAGAAGTGTATGCCCAAGAGCAAAGGCTGAAAAATCACAACACTTGCTTTAGTTGTATGTCACATGGCAATACTTAGAGATGCCAATGTCACAGTAGTCACTTCCAGACTTTCTCAAAATTAATTATTTTTTGCTTCACAATAAATTAAAGTTTTAAGCTTCCTAAAGTCTTAACGGAAATTCCCTCATTTTTATAAAATGTAAATATATATTAGTGTAATATATTTTCAGTATTTGCTCAATATCAAATTTAAATCTAAAGATAATACACTTCCACCTATTTACCCTGTATAGAGCCCTCAGAATTAGTGGATGTGGATGCCCTAGCATATAAAGAATTGTTTTCAGACCATTTCTTTTGATTTACTTTAACATAACTGACACCCAAACCTTCTCACTGTGAACACTTAGTGTGTGTCCTGTGTGTGGTATGTCTTGTGTTGCCATTTGTTACACTAATAATGCACAAGAAGAGAATAATGAGCAATTAATTTTCATGTAATGAAAATTGTGTTGTGAAAGATGGCAGCCAAAAGAAAAGTATATGAATGTTAAAAAAACCCCTCACCAGTATCCACAGAAAAGAAGACAGGAAATTTTACACTTGAACAACATAAAACCAGACCTCACAGTGTAAATTTTTGCCACTCACCGATTCAGGGGACTACCTGCTACTTACTGGGAATGACATTATAACATTCTTTATAGCTATAAATCATGAAGGGGTGTTGTGCCTCTGAGAAAGCCACAGCCACAATCAGCATGGAAAATAACTCACTGTTTTATCTAGGTTATTCTTCCAGGGAACATTTTAATGTATTTGTTCCCCCGTTCAGTCTTAAGCGTTTGCTACATTATATGGCATTCTCTTTCAGGTGAATTATTACTCTTAGCCTGCAACTGTGCAGTTCAGTACAAATGGCAATATAGCTCAGATCAAATACAATGCAGCTAAGACATGTCAATTGACAATGTTTTGTTCGTTTTTCATGCAAGATGCATATTTAGAGAAGGTAAGGATGTTATGGCATCCCTTGGAAAGAATAGGAGACATGTAATTTGTTCATGTTTTTACCCAGCACATAATTTATTTTATCTATCTGTACTATCTGTCATAACTGAAAACAATGAAATTAATTGCAGGAAATTTAACACAGATATACTGGGAAATATGCAAGAATTTGGGCCTTAACAACATTATTTAAATGCTTTTGTATCTGTTGGTATGATCATATTTTAACGAAGACTGTGTTAGCTTTTGGACTTTAAAAATGCACAAGCTATCCTTTCATGCCAGGTACCATGGAGAAAAGTATTAAAAAATTGTTAGACAGTGTTGAAATTAATATTGTGTCTTGAATAATCAATAGTGGATGCTAAATTCTGCACTAAGGTATTTAAATGGGGACCCAAAGGCTTTCATGGTATTTGCCCAGGACCTGGCTGCAGAATTTTCTTCTGTATCCACACATTAAATACTGACTACCACAGGAAGCCTTCTCACAGGAGTGCAATATACTGGTTAAAGGCAAGCTGACAGTCAGTGAAGAACAAGTCAACATTTTACTATTTTATATTGTTTTTATTTATTTATTATATATGTATTTTATTAAGACCGGAACGGAATTCTACATATTGCATTATTTCTAAACTGTTCATAAAGACCACTAGTGTAATGTAACGATCCAGATCTCATCTTTCTTTCCCATTCCCTGCTCTTGAGGCATTTAACTGATAATGTCCACACTTCGTCACAATTAATTTAAAGAGGGTGTTCCTTTACTAGAAAACATACAACTGAGGGTCTAGATATTGTCATTTTATGTCCCAGATTGAACTGACCAGTGTATGCCAGTGGGGATCTGACCTCACAATAGCAGTTGCAAAATTATACATAAACAAAGATGGGACCAATTATAATTGAAAACTGTTGCTTTAAAAATCCTTTTCAATGCCATAAAAATCAAGACAAAAAAGTAGAACTTTCCCAGAAAGTGTCTGAACTATCACACTAAATAATAGCTTAGGGTTTATCAGCTGCAAAACAGAAAGCAAGATCCAATTCAAAATAAAATGGTGCCAACTGCCCATTTTTAAAGGAATTTACTAGTAAGCAGCTCCATTTCAAACACCGGCCTCCTTAGAAGCAGAAGTATCTGAGCAACTGAACATCAACTGTGTTGGGAAAGGCCCAGAATCAAGGTTCCTATTCCCTTGGCAGGTATCAAACTACTACATTTTCACATAAAAGCAGTCAGGATCAGCTACACCATATATGTGATGACTTGGAAATATTCTTAAAATCTACATGTTTCAAATGCAGTGTGAATCACCTCACATCCACTGTGTCCTTTCAGAGGCTTGAGCAGAGCTCAGACCCTGGGTAACTTAGTTGCTCTCTGCCCACATCTGCCAGACACCATCGGCACTCTGAAATCTCTTTGCCTTCAGGTTTTTTTACATTTTATATTCTAGTCTGCTTCTGCTCTTACACCCAAGAAAAGGAAATGTCAGTACAAGCTGACCTAAAAATGCTCATTCTACTATGTATCATTCATGAAATCTAATCTCCAATACCGAAAGCAAACAGCTATTAATAGAAGATTATTACTACCTTACTGAGTTGAAGGTAATTGTCTGCAAAGCCTTCTCTTTTGTAATCAGCTAGTACTCTACCCCCACAACCATCCAAACCAAGAATAATTCCATTTTTCCAGAAATGGTAAGATTTAAGTACCTAAGAAAAACAGTTTGAAAAGTTACCTAGAACATATTAATGCACCTGTAAGGTAATTTCAGAAGTTTTCAGATGGACCATAAACCCACAAAGATCTTAATAGAATTCTGCTTGCTGCTGTATTTAAAGAGATACCAAACATTCATTTTGGATTTGAGGTACTCCCGTTACAAACAATGAGAAATAATACAGATTTCCACAAGTCCTGGCTCAAACATTTTAGGATTTGTATAGGAAAAAAGCATAGCATACCTTCCTATTTCTCAGGCAATAGTTCAGGCAACAAGTATTTTTTTAATTAGAAACAGTTGAAAGTTGGAAAAGGTCTGTTATCAGTTATTTTCACCAAGGTTTAAATGAAATCCAGAGATCCATTTTGATTCTATTTAATTTTTTTTTCAAAAGTTTTTTTTTTTTTGTTATGATGTGGAACAAAAAAAGATTTGATACTCCATTTTTGCTTGATGAAATGATTTTGAGCTTTAGTTACTAATAATTTAGATAATTTGCAATTCAATATCTTCAATTTCAGTTACATTTTAAGTTGTATTATTACATTGGAAGTATACTTTAAGTGGGGTTTTTTCAACCTTTTCATACAGAAGTGTGAAGTTGTAGCTATCGAATTTTACATGGTAAGCCTCAAATACGTACTGTAGTCAAAATGATAAATCTGAATAAAGAGTCATTTTTAATCAACATTTTGCTCTGTTTTCTGTCAAATGATATAATCTTCTGCTCCTTTCGTCTCAAAGAAACCTGAAGATTCCCATACAAGATTTTCCCAGCCATAACTTATGGATGATCTAATTAAGTTTTGGAATAGAACATGCTTCAGGAAATTTGAAATAAAGTCTTTATGTAGTTTTTCAAGAGTGCTCATAGGATTTGTGTTTCTTTAAGCTGACTTTTAAAACATTTTCTATAATAATTTACATAATATTCCTATTTTGTAATGTACTATATTGCAAAACTGATTGCAGAATTTTTTTTTTTCTTCAGGTTCCTTTACCCTTTCAATTGAATACTAAAACCACTGTCAGATCAGATTAGGTCAGAGCACAGTACAGCCTAGTTCAGCATCTCCTCTGAAAACAGTTGATAACAGATGCTTCAGAAGTTCTTTAGCAAACCTTGGAAAATTCTGCAATAACTTGATTACACTTTTTTTTTTCCTAAGTGCCTCCAGACATTCGTTGATTTAATTTAAGTAATTTAGGAAATATCTTGTTTTTCTCTATTTTCTCTCTGTGTATTACCTGATACTTATAAAAACCACAAGGTTTTATCTATGTGACCATGTCACTTTTAAAAACACTAAAGTAAAGCTCTGTGACCAAGAATTCAAAATTTTTGTCCAAGCCTTACATATTACAATGATCAAAGTCCATCTAAAAGACAGATAATGTTCTACTCTGAGGCAACTCACTTTCAGTAGTCCTTCTTTCTTCACAGTAAGTTGTTAATAATTAATAATGCTCCTTATAGTCTTGGAAGAATCAAATGTGCTTTGAAAATACTTTGAAATAACAAGCAATTAAAGAAAGTCTGCTTGCTGCAGTACCTACTTTCATTGACAGGAATATGTGCTGTTTGTAAGCCTCTTTGCTTCTGGCAAAAGTATCTTGCAAACAGCTAAGACACTGCCTCCGAGATATTCAGTGACAGCAGCTATTTGTTTACCTGACTTGCAGCAGAACAAACCCTGACTGGGGACAATTCACCTTTGGCCTTGAATCTTTGCTATGTTTTACATTAATACAGCACTCTGTGGAGTGGCAAGGCTGGCCTAATATTCCTGGACATCCAGATTTCAGGAATGGGATTGAAGGTTAAAAGTGCTACGTGTAGATGCAAAATGTTTTAATGCACTTTTTGGAATCCAAGAGCAGGGGAAATTGTCCATAAGGACATAGCTATATTTAACCTGTACTTCAAGGTGACCCTCACTTTGATTTCACTGAAATTTTTTCCCATTAAAATCACATCAAACTGTTAGTCTGCTAGTTTCAGCCCACAATAATGTGCACAATAGGAAATGGAATTATGGTGTGTTGAGCTTCCCAGTTCACTGGGAAGTCACTATCAAACACCACAGTTCAGTGGTTATGAAAAAAGACTTTTTCACACTGTAATAAGGTTTTTCTTCTTGGAATGCCCATGTATGTGAGCCCAAATATATAATGTTCCTTAAAAACAACAAACGAAAAATTATTGGTTTTAAAATAAAACCAAAATGAGATGTGCTCCAGCATACCTAATGTAGGCTCCTAGCACCTAAATTTTAGGTTGTTAGTGAGCCAGTTCACCTAAAAGAAATACCTAAGTTCCCTATACATCAATGGAGACAGGAGGGTGCTTTTGATGAGTTCCACTGGTAAGGCAAATTGGCCTCAGTTTAGGTACTGAAGGATTTACATTTGTCTGGTTTCTTTGTAAATTGGCTACAGAGAAGCCTGTCCTTGAAAACAGAAGACAAGAAACAGAGCAATACAGGCACATATTTTTGATGCTTCAAGTTGAAATTCAACTCCCTTTTAGCACCCATAGCATGTAATTGCTATGCAAAGGGGCAGACACAGTTTCTATGTGTCTCCCTGTTTCTGTTATTTGCCTGTGTATCAGTTATAACATGATCTAGAGAATGGATCTCCTAGTCTATCTCTTACAGCCCCAGACTGCCTTTGTTTGACTAAAGTTGTAGCTGTATCCCTGAACATCTTGGGCCCAGTAACTAAAACCATCTCTATAGCTGAGATTCACCTCTATGCCCAGTATGTTTTTCTGCACTCTATAGTTTTCTCTCCAGTGTTGGCCAAATCAGTGATAGGACAAGGCGTAATGGCTTTAAGCTGAAAGAGGGTAGATTTAGATTAGATATTAGGAAAGAATTCTTCGCCGTGAGGGTGGTGAGGCATTGGAACAGGTTGCCCAGAGAAATTGTGGATGCCCCAACCCTTGAAGTGCTCAAGGCCAGGTTGGACGGAGCTTTGAGCAACGTGATCTAGTGGAAGATGTCCCTGCCCATGGCAGGGGGGTTGGAACTAGACGATCTTTAGGGTCCCTTCCAACCCAAACCATTCTATGATTCTATGATAAAGGTATAACTTATACTAGTTTATGTGGTGCGTAACAGGGCTAAATGCAGGAGCGAAAAATCTATAACTTGTGTTATGCAAGAGGCCAGATCTTTACAGGTCCTTATATGAATTAATTTAATGCTTCTTTCTCATAGCTTTAAAAAACTTATGAGTGCCCCATAAGTTTTCTCTTATCTTCTGCTTTAGATTACATTAAAAACATGCTGAAATCTCAGTCTATACAGCTGCTCAAGTACTTCCTAGATCCAAATTACCTTTAATGGCTATTTTCAGTGTTGATTTTTATGCAGGAAAATTAAATATAGAGCAATTACAGTGCTAGGCAGTAACATTACAAACTCATATTTCCAGGTATAGAAGAGGTTTTCTAGTGAAGTATCCTTGCAAAATCCCAGTTGTATCATTTTGCCATCACAAGATTAAACTAAATTTCCATAAACTAGATGCCCTATATTGTGAAGCAGGGAAAAGTATTTTCTAAGTGTGTTTCAACTGCCTCAAACAGATATAATAAATAAAGTTGTGGACTGTGTTACAGTAACCAGCTCTCACAGATTACCATGTCAAATGTTCACACTGCAAGTCTTTCTTCCCCTGTTTCCTTCTGTAAGCCCCAGACAGGTGCTGAAACAATTCTAATTCCTTCTGGTGATTCTGATTTCCATTTCATATATCAGCAAATGGCCAGACTGAACTTTCAGCACAACTCCCTCCCTACCATATTAAGAACAGGACTGAGACCACTATCAGTGGGATTGCATATGAAACGGCTAAACCAGTGTGAGAAAGCTTTCTTCCTTCATTGCTTCATTCTAACAGCTACAAGGTTAACTATAACGTGTAACATGTAAGTGATACACTTTGTTGGGGTGTCCTCTGCACTACATTTTCAGAATAGACTTTACTTTCTAAAAAAAATAATTTCTAAATATTTTAAAGTCATTTTCTTATATGCTAAATGCCCACAGCCACACTTAGCAAGAACAACATTGCACTTTTATTAAGTATTACTTATTTGAAAGAGGTATAAAGCAGAACAAAATACACGGATGAGAGGAGCACAACTGCGCAAGTGAAGATTTACAGCTGATAGGAGTCATTTAGGGGTTTGTTTAGATTAAATCCTTTCTAAAGAGCTTTAGAGCAAAGCTTTCAACCGAGCTATGGCATTGCCTGTTATTTTGTGCACACTTCCTTTGATAAAGTCAGTTTCTGCTGGGACAGATGAACCTGAGCCTGTAGTGCAGGGGATATGTTGAGAGCAAGCTCTCCTCTCTCCTAACCCCACAGAATAAGCATGGACAGCACAATAAATCACTAAGACTAATGCTCAGAGAACAGAATAAAGTTAAGTCTTTGTTTTCTCCAAAGCAGTAATAAATTAAAGCAGTCAAACTGCAAAATGGAAGTGCAGGATGGGAAGACTATTTCTGTTCATTTAAGACTTGACCCAAATTTTTTTGAGAATTTTTCCTTCTCTTCTTGTGTCCTTTTAAATTCTTTTCATCATTTTCCAGCTTCATGATGCTATCTACTTTCTGCCAGGAGTGTAATTACTACAGGGACTCAAGAAGGGATGCTGGCTCTTCACTGTCCCTAGCTCCTTCGGGACTGGAAAAATCTCTTTTCACTTTGATGCCCCGATCAATGTTTCTAATTTTATCGCTAAACAGCAAGAAGCATTCACTACAGGCTTATAAAACTCAGGAAAATCTGGTGCCTATTGCACTTCTCACTGACAGATGACCAAGATCAGTCAGTGGTACACTTGAGTCCATGTATAACTCAGGGATAAGAGGGAAGTGTGGCTAGAGGAGTAGGGGGAAGGATAACAACTTACTGCTTCTGTCTGGTTTTCCAACTATTTAGGTGCTCATAACCATTCCAGATACATTCCATTTTCCAAGCAACATCCAAAGCATGTCTATGATATGTGTGGAATAATTGCTGGAGGTAACTTAGGAATTAAATTTATATTAAAGGTGCAGCATTGAAGAAATCTTCAGGGTGGAGTGTGGTGAATATGCAAGGAATCCATCCCACAGAAGTTCCCTAGGCAACCTTAGATGTTGGCAACACCAGGAGAGCCTGGTGCGCTGAATCTAAGAGAAACTGCATGGAGGGTGGAGCGGAGTGAAGACACCGTGGCCAGGCTCTGTGATAAGATGGGAACTGGAAGGTACTATGGAGCAGACAAGCTGCATATTTACTACCCTGAGCTGCATATTTACCACCCTGAGCCAACAGTCTGTCATTTTTTGACAAAATACTATCCTTTGGGTGAACTTTGCTCATTATAATACCAAAAAATGCACCTCCAGCCCAAAGCTACCCACCTCCAAGGTGCGACCACCCCTCACTGAGCTTGCGCTCTGGACTTTTTCTTAGTCTATACCTTTACAAGCAGAACAAGAACCTTTTACACCAATTACAATAGAGGTATGTATGACTAGAGTCACTCAAGCTCCACCTGTAAGGACAAATAATATAAACATGGCTTAAGAGAGGAGGGATGCCAGGGAAGATACCATCGCAGACCACCTTTGACACCTGGGATCAGTCCACCAGCTGAGCCTCTCTTCCTCCCCACAGGGACGCCTTTGGGTAAGATTCAAACACTTGGTTATACCGAGTGCTTCCCCAGGAAACTTAGAAATCTCTATAGAGTTGCTTTATAACTTAATGCATTTGTAGCCAGGCTATATTACTCACATTCTTGGTATTTGTACATGCTTTGCAGGCAGTAATTTTATCATGGGCAATCCAAAAGAACTTGTGTATCTGTTGCTTCAATAAACTGCACTATTCACTAATCTAGCAATGAGAGTTCTCGTTGAACACCACCAAATCCCTTAAGTGTGGCCGTGCTAGTTCATGGAACGCGACTAGACTGAAAGTGTATGGTGTTACGAGTGCATCTGTAATTGTGAGAGTTCAATACATTGAACGCGACCGGACTTGTAACACAGAAAAATTGGGCGTCACTCAGAATCTAAGCCCAGCCGCCCCCAGTCCCTCTGGTATCTGAGGACAAGCTGGAACGCAAGGGGGTTTATTTTCTGCCAAATTGCCTTGCCATTTAATGCCACAGATATGACAAGAGGTAGTTTTGATAAGATGGACAGCCATTACACATGGTATTGCCTTTGCAAAAGACTTCCTGAAACTGGGTCTGGTCTTGTTATTCAGCACTTGGTGCTATCCAAACTGGCCCAAAAGTGCTTCAAACAAGCTGCAGAAACATTGTTCCTAACACTTTCTTTCTGCTCCTTTCATGGACTAGTCAATAATCCAGTTGCATGCCCCACTGTTCTTCTGAGAGGACTTAAATCATGTGTTTCCAATGCCAGCAAATAATATGCTTTAAGGTGACACGGACTTAAAAACTGGAAAAGTTATGATTGAAAACTTATGATCTGAAAACACATAAAGGGAACATCCCTGAGGCATGGCTGAGGTGAAACAGCTTCTGGAAACTGGCCAGTTGGCACTTTTACCTGAAGGATTAAGAAAGCTGCTTGTATTCAAAGATGTTATTGCCCAGAACCCAGGAAATACTTTGCAGATTAAACAGTGATGCTACTATTCCAGCAGCCTCTATCCAACATTGCTTATGCCCAGATTCATCTTACTTACGCTAGACAACCAAAGTACAGTTAATCATCTCCCCAGATTGGCCATCTCCTCCCTAGTCTGCTCATTAGCCTTATTTACATTCCCTTCAGAGGAAGCATTGTGGGTACTATAAATACTCAAGATATTTTCCTCCAGCTAATGCCAACTGCATGTCCTGGAAATAATGAAGAGCTGTGGTAATGACACTTGGACCTGTATAGATGAGGGTCCCAGTGAGCCCTGGGTTTTAATTCTCTGCCTTCAAAGAACTCTCTCAGTATACATTCTTCTGTTGTGAAGCCTGAGGCTAGGGCATGTTTGAAGTGGGCTACTTCAGAAGCTAAAGTCCACACCACGTGTGAGAGCTGTAGAGCATTCTGGTTAAGGCAAACTTCTGACAGGGTGTCCTGGGTCTGCCTCCTTCTTTAGAGAACTGAAGGTGGCGAGCTTGGCTGCTCCCTGAAGTCCATGGAGGTGATCCAAATTGGTCTTTGCTCCTTTCTCCTATCACATTCTGGTTTAGGAGGAAAACATTTCCCACTGGTTTAGGTGTGGCCCTCTTTTGCCACTCACAGCATGATGTTTTGGTACGCACTGTTCATCTCACATGTCAGTCCTGGTGTGGAAAGCTGTATGGTGTCAAGCAGTGAACAACACCTTTCTCCCCATATTGGCTTAATATCTGTGAGGAAGTGTTCTCTTTACACCATGACCATGGTCCATGGCTTCATGAGATAATAAGCTGTGCCATCTCATGACAGTCCAAGGGAAGGCTCTTAGTTTCAATCTGAGAAATGATTCTAATGTTTCTTTGGTCTCATATTAGGGCATTAGAGAGGGAGCGAGCTGTGCACTGAAGGTCTTCTTACAAAAGGAAATTGTGACACTTGAATATGTAAGAATATGTAAGACTTTCTATAGAAGAGGGAAAAGAAGAGTGAATAAATAGGGATAAGAGGAATGGGGAGACTTCAGTTTTATTTCCTGAAGGCATCTTAAAGTTGTGAGATTGCACAGTTTTCTAAAGATGAAAGAGAGCTCTAACATTCCCAATAAAGACCCACTCATTCAAAATACTGTCCTGAGGGGAACCAGCCATGTGGTCTGGAGAAATTCCAGCACAATTAAAGGCAACCAACAATTTGGAAAACTGTCCATCTGCATCTTAGCAGTTGAATCCAAGTCTAAAAGATACTGAGTACATTTAAGACCTCATCGTCAATCTTCAGACTTCAACACTGAGGACATTGGATGTTCTTTTACCTACTCTTGGTACCTGCCATCAGGCTGCAGGTGGCTCTTCTTAAAAGGACCTTCATGGTGTTTTGAGGAGCAATGTTTCTTGCATCCTAAAGGGAGTAGTTATTCATCTAGACCAAAACAAGTGCCTAAGGATTGGATTGAGGGGCAGGTCACCATAAACTACCACAGAACTCTCAAATGGCAGTGCATTTTCTCTTCTCTGACCTACCTAACAGCTTTAACAGGGTGACATTATCTTTCATTGTCCGTATGTACCTCAGGCATTTTTTCTTAAAATATTATTGGACCAGCTTCATGATGGGGAAGCTTAAAATAACCCTGTATGATGAACATTTTTATTAAATTATAAAATTCAAAATTCAACTGATTTGAATTGAATAGCATGTCTCTATCCTAGCATGGACTGTTTATATACTAAAATTCTACAGTGAAGGTCTGTGACTCATAAGGTAGGTGGCCTCCTATGTTATGCTAGAAATGTTACATTGTTATATTTGCTATAAAATAGAAACTGGGGGTGCTATTTCAGTATTTTTAATAATAAAGAGTTTTTGCCTTCACTATATATGATTTTCCTATTTCTAAGTTTGGGAAGATATTACTTAAATGAGACATACATATTAAAAATAAACATGCACCCATAAAGCCTCGGACAAGTTAACCAAAATCTGTTCAGTGTCATGGTTGCTGTTGAGTGGAGTGTCAGCAAAGGTAGTAAGAAAGATCACCACAAATCAAGTTCACCATTAGCTTTTAGACCATGCAGGCTCCCCAGAATTGTCACGAGACTGGGAAGTCAGGGAATCTCTTCATCCTGGTGATTGTCAGCTGGCCTAAGCATTGCAACACAGTATGCCTGGCTGATTGAAAACTTGGAACAAAGACACCCATGGTTCACTAGTTCCCAGGATCTCCAGTCAGCCTGCCAAAATGGTCCAATGAGAAAACCTGAATGCTGAGGGCTTCCAGCAAATTTGTAACAATTGGTAACACATTAATATTTTATTTCTGCTCTTTACTCTAGGTTCTTCTCTTTCTGAAAAATGCTGGCAGTATAAAATGCCATTCACTCAGTCGATTTACCAGGTGGAATATAACTGAACTGTTTCTGTCAACACAAGAGGGAGCACAGACACATCAATCAAATTGACACAGTCCCTGCACTTGATGAGCTCAGTGGAATGAGTCTTCCACCTCCAGTTTTTGTAACACCAATGAGTGACGAATCAGAGATATTTTTGACATCTGAAAGCAATTCAAGGTGAGAGAAGCAAAGACTGGTATTTGCTAGTCAGAACTATAAATAAACTTTTTAGCACTAAGACTCCTCCAAAGCTATTTAAATAGGCTAAAATTTTATGGATTGCTATTCCCTAAGGAAAGGAATGCTATCTGTATTTTAAAGTGTGTCATTTCTTCATAGATGCAGTCATGCAGACAGCAGGTAGAACTTTGCCTTCCTTCATAACCACAGAAGATCTATGCTTGATCCTTATGCTATTGATTGGAATTTCAGACCTGACCCAGTCTTTTCTGGTTTTAGAATTAGAGGAATTAATTAAGTGGATGAATCATGTTCTTAGAAAGGCTAATGAGTCAAGATATTAGCTTGTAATGACATCAGTATATCTTTAGGTGATCACTAGGTATATACTCTAATTTGAAGTCATAGCATTGCAGCAGAAAAATTGACTCATGATTACTACACAAATAATTAATATGTAATTGTCATTTACAAATAATGACATAGAAAGTTTTCTGTATGTGATGTGAGAGACAGCAAAGAACTTGAAAAAGAAATGAAGGCTAGCCTCTATTTTCAGACACAACAATATCAGCAATATGGGTAACATTAGTAGTTTGGCTGGATTTACACAGATCAATATGAGAATGATTGAAGAACTCAATGGATTTTAGCACTTCTGAAGAGTAGAGATTAAAAGTGCATCAGCCTTATTTCCACTAAAACAAAGAAACAAAACTAACAGTGAAGTAGCCAAATATTCTTTGTTGATCTATGATAGCCATCTAAAATAACATAAAAAGTAAACTAGATAGATATAAAGGCAAGATTTAAAAGGTAAATGACAGTAAGGGGAAGTGTTTGTCTTGTATGCTATAGCAATGGCACATTCTGCAGAAAACATTTTTTCTCTCTGACAGAACATTTAACACATCAATAGCAAAACATATCCTGGGACATTGTGTGGACAAAATCTACAGATTACGTATAGTGATTTTAATGGAGTTGATTTATGCCAACATACCCAAGTCTAGGATACTTTTGTAAAGGTCAGATCAGAAACATGATTGATCATATGATGGGAGAATGAAACAAAGGAATAAATATTTTACTATCCTGCTCATCTTTCTATAGAATATGAATAAACCTTCAAAATACATTATATGAACAGACAGAAAAGCAAACTGCCATGTCTGAACTTCTCCTGTAGTTATTGTAAATCCAAGATGTTCTTTAGCACTGCTAAAATATACCTATATGGTGAGTGAAGAACTTCTTTAAACCTCAATTTCCAGAAAAGTTCCTGACAAGAGAAACAAAAAGACTGGAGATAATTCCAAGCAGCAATTGCTCATCCTCTTTCTTGAAAAATCCAGTCTCGGGGAAATATTGAATAACCACATTCTCCTCTTTACCTGCTTGGTACTGAAACAATGCCTGCATGATCTAGCACAGCTATGAACAACGTAGTCTCTTGTATAGATGCAGCCAAAACAAATACTCGCTTCAAAACACAATAAATTAAGGTCAATTCTCTTATCATCTGTGTGCAATAAATAACACTATTCTGTCATTTGATGAGTGAGATACTACCCATTAAATATGAATGGCAGAATCAACTCTATAGGGAAAAAAGGAAGATATTTTTGTTGATACATCATTTCTTCACTAAAAATTTAAATTGACATGGACATCAGTGTATGTGCAACTTTTTTATGTATATCTTTAAAATATTGGCAAAGAAACCACCAAGGATGTGAAAAGCAGCAGGGAAAACATGAATGCAGGTGACACTGCTTTGTAATACCCACAACATATTTAAACTATTCTTTGTGAATACATTATTTAAGCAATTTACTCAGCTTTTCTATCTGCAAAGTACTTTTGATTTAGTTGTGACTTCTGTTGCATGTTTATTATTCAGAAAACTTATGTGAATTGAATTCTGCCTGGAAGAACTAGTCTTCCTGCTTGTCTTCTTTTTTTTTTTTTTTTTTTTTTTTTTTTTCCTTCCTCTGGATATCTGCTTTTATTAGAGAAATAGAGAAATAAAAGTAATTAGTTGAATTAATTAGAAACAAATGTGTTACGTTTTTGTCCATGGATAAATTGGCATACAGATATTCATAAGCAGAAAAGGAAATAGAAAATAGTTATACAGAGAAGGGACCATTTATGTCATTATGCATAGAAATAAATTGTTATTAGACAGAATTATCACATCTGTAATAATCCTAGAAAATTTAATTATAACTAAGTCAAATTTATTTCACCTAACTTTAGTTGCCTAAGGCATGATGTACAGTATAGTGC
The DNA here is from genome assembly GCF_030936135.1 of Gavia stellata. NCBI lineage: Eukaryota > Metazoa > Chordata > Aves > Gaviiformes > Gaviidae > Gavia > Gavia stellata. Next base: position 10,963,034 of record NC_082597.1, on the reverse strand, counting down.
AGTCTTCTTAAAGTCAATTAAATGAGGAAGACACTCCCAGTTCTTGAAACAGAGATCTACGTTAGATGAAATCAATTGCCCATCTGTAGATGTTTCTTTTTCTCTTTTAGCTGTTGAGCCAGGTTGGATGACTACCTTAAATTGGAAAACTAAAATTAGATCAGATAAATTCAGTCAAGACTGACTTTAGGGAATTTCAAAAACCGTTAGTGCATGTAACTGAAAGAGAACTGGTTCTGTGATCCATTTTACCTGTGCAACTAAGAAATGTAAGAAATCCCAAACCTAGGTACCTAGATATCAAGCCAGGTTAAAGATCTTCAAAATAGCACATCCATGATATACGCTGATGATATACAACCATGATATACAGTTGGACTCTAGCCATATTGTCTTACCCCCAGTACACACAACATGTTGGCATATATTACTGAAGACATGCTATAATACTGCTCATCATGACAATTCTTTTTGGCTATAGAAGTCATACAATGACCTTCTATTAGTCCTTTTCTGCCTTAAGACTCATGGAGGTTTAGAGGGGCTCCCAGATGCCCCTCACTCCTTGCACAAGATTATACCTGTTGTGCAAGGGAAAATGTATATTACAAATAATTCTACTGAACTCCCAACTCTCCCATGGTTCTGTTTTTGATAATGCATTTATCTTACCCTCTATCAGCTTCCCCGTCTGCTCTGCGTTGCCACCGGGCAAGATCTTGGCAATGTAAGCTCCAGTTTCCCCACTGCTTCCTGGAATTTCTTTCCCACCTACAACTCGGATTCCCAGTCCGTTGCCTGTGATTAAAAGAAAGAGAAAACTTTAAACAAAGACAAAGCAATGAATAATTCACTGGAAAGAAAGGAAGAGACCAACCCATCAGAGGTTAATGAAGGATGTCACCAATAACTTCTGGGTACGGTTGGAAGATTAAGGTTAACAGCAGTCCCATCTGCCACTTTCCCAAAGACTTAACTTTGGGTGGAAGCACTTCAGCATAGGAAAAGATCTTGAGTAACTAACTACTGTATGAAAGACATCATGCAAATAACTATCTCCCTAAAAATTACATTGAAGCCAATCCTACCTTCTTCTGACAGCCTTACTATACTGCAAAGGGACTATTTGCATGGCAAACCTATTTCAAGCAAACCATAATTTGGAGGATAAATTAAATTGCATCAAATTGCTAGAAATCCCTCTGAAGTGCAGATTCAAAGGATAGCTTTATCATATGCTTAAAACATGCACACAATTTAGGTGAAAAATTATAGTAGCTGAACTTTTAGAATCACATAAATATGGAGACAGACAGAGATCACTGAGCTCCAGCAGCAAAGCATGTACATTTACATGAACCTGTATTTGGCAGATGCTATTATTTTTCTTAAATACTTGCTTTTAATTGGCATCTTTTACATCAAAGGCTGTACAAATTATCAGAATGGAAAAAGCCTACAATCGATCTGCGTAAAGCATCATCAAACCTAACATATTTTCTCCCTTTTTTAAAAATTACAAAGATGAAAACATTTTGATGACTCTGATTATTTTAGCTGGAGAGAAGCCGATCACTAATCTCCCTTATGTATAGAACAATGACAGTGAAAACAAAAGCTTAAAAAATAGACTCATAAAGCTAATCTTATGCACTGCCAATTTTTCATGCTGTCTTGCTTTTTTTAAAAAATAATACTTCCCATACAAGGAAAACAAATTCCTTCTTTGAAGAAAACAGAAAATTTCTTCTGAGATTATTCACACTTTGATCTGGGAATGTAAAGGCTGATTTTCCCACCTTTATTGTAATGGCTAAATAATTAATTTTCAATTTATTAATTTAATAAGCCAAACCTGCTGAGTGATTAGACTAATCAGCTACAGGAAGCTCACCGCACAATCTCTTTGCAAAGCTTTTTCTTTTTAGATTAATGTTTTTTCCTCATAATGCTATTAGTGTCTGATAAGTCAGCCCTGAGTTTGTTTTAGAAGAAAGATAGCCACATTGAGTTTCTGGCCAAAGAAGTTTCCACTAGTTTTTCTATACCTGTTTAGCGAAATCTATGTCCTTTGTGCCTCAGATTTCCTCATAATTGCATATTAGACATTTCCCAAATAAGCATTTTCTTTTCTTTTGGAAGATGCCTGGTGTTCAGATACCCGCATGGATCCTGTACAGCACAATATAAAGGTAAGGAAGGCCACAGTAGACTCATGACTCAAGGGGTTTAGCAGGATTTATTTAACATGGAACCAGCTCATTCCACCACTGCAAGCCTATAACAAGATGGTGTATCCTTCTAATATACTGATAAAACATGTGGAAAACTAATGGTGAGGAATTAAAAGGAAATACATGAGGAGTGTTCTTACAGCTACGGCATTGTAATTAGTGTACATAGGTACATTTAATGCACTGAGATGAATGGACTGCTGTAGAAATCAAGCAGTATGCATTGCTGCAGCATACAAGAAATTCAGCCACACAACTAGTCGTGGGGGCTGGTGGCACCTCAATGATGGGTACATATCAGGCTTGGGGAGGTGGTATACTTCCATTAGATCTATGTTTTGTGACCTAACAACACAATTTGGGTGGGAATTCAGTGACAGGATGACCAGTGGTAATGTGCTAACAGTACACAGAACTTTTAGTGAATGATTTCAGTGTGGGCTGATGGCCAAGGATGAGTTTCAGAGGTAAATAACCTGAAAATAAGCCATGATATGGCTGAGGGCTAGTGTATGATAAATGGTATGATAGACCTTGAGTTCTTACAAAGGATGACCAAGACTGTCCGCCGACCAGATCTTTTACTGTTTATCCACCATGGTGCATAACAGGAGAAATTGATTTTGGTATGGTACTACTGGGAGTTCAGGTAGGAGTTTTGCACGCATACGTTGAACATAATTCACCTCTAGATTATATTTATATCCAACTTTGAGATAAAGTTCAGATCGGTCATATAAACCCAGTTCAGAGTCTGTATTTTTGTTTTACCTATGTGGTGGTATTTAGTCTTGATACTTTCAGAATAGATAAAAGAATTACGGAATATGTAAACTCAACCCTATGAACATGAACATGAACAATAACTCTGTAAGTTACAACTGTACAAAGATTTGATATGGCAAGAATGTCCTCTCAAGTTTACTTTGTTTTTTGTCCAGTGCAACTTTGTCAGTTCAAAAACCCACTCTGAAATGCTGGGCATGTCTAAGTATCTTCAGTAGGAGTTGTGAATACTCAGATGATAGCATGAAATTTGCTAGTGAGTTCCTTGAAAATTTTGCTAAAAATTTTAGCCAGTTTGGCCCCTCTACACATTTGTCTTCATTTTGTAATTTGAAGACCTGAGCACCATCTTTAAGAAAGTCAGCTTCTTGTAAGACTTCACACCTGAGAATGTAAAGTAATGCTAATATAATGTAAAAGACTGTAAATCTTTCTATGCCTCTTTTTGGACCTGACAAGTGAGCAGTTGACTCTTTCTCTTTTAACAGCAAATCAAGAATTGGAAAAGAAAAGTATTTCAGCTTGAGAGGGATCCTCTAAAATAAAAATGTAGAGGGACCTATATAATCAACATAAAACAACACCACCTAAATATCCAAGCTAATTACAGGTATGGGAAATATAATTAAATTTCTGCTACAAGATATAGTCATCATGGTAGTTAATATTCCATTAAATATAAACTTGGTATGAATGATAATTGATTAACTAAACATATTGCTGTTTGGCTGGTTTCTAACACAAATGATCTGATACACAGAAAGGATGCTGTGTTTTAAACGATAGCTACACCAGCACTCTGGGACCGTGCTATGGGAAATTCTAAGATTATTTTTGTTGAGGAGGTAATTTTTCAGTGTAATTGGAACAAACTGCATAGTTATTTTAAATTAATTAACTTATTTCAGTGCAGAATTGAAACTTAGTGCTGGTAAAGTTTATTTTTCCTGACTTGATAGGGAAAGCAAACCCACCATTCCAAGGATAGGTCCAAATGTCCTTTACAAAAGTTGAAAAATACAGTCTTTAAAAAGATAAGCACCTCATTGCATAAAGCGATTGCGTACCCCTACAAAAAGGATTTAAACATTAGGCCATCCTTAGGACTTAGAAATTCATGTGGGATGCTCTGCATGGTTATCAGAGGACTTCTGATCAAACACTATTGAGAGACTCATTCACGTGTTACAGGTCTGAGGCTCACAACTGGGAACTATTAAGTTCAGCAAATCCAATAAACAACTATTCTTAGTGTACAACACACACAAACAAGCACACAGTAACTTACTCTTAACCTACACAGTCCACATAAGGACTTTTCAACTTATCGGTAGGACTAGATGCTTTTCATCACATAGGGGAGTAACTCCACAGGGTCAGATTTTTCTCATGACACACTATACTAGTATCTCTACCTCTGGTAGCTTAATTGAAACAGAATGGCAGAGAGGTGGTTTGTCATATAAATGGATGTACAAGACACTTGATTTCAGAGGCAATTCTATGGATACCTTTGCTAGATAACTTTGAAAATCATGGCTGATGTATTGGTTCTGATTTTGCAAATCTAAGGTGTTTGTTCATATTACTGGTAATAAAATAAACTCTTTTCTATGCTAATATATAAAGATTTTTATTCCTAGAAACTTTGAAAAGGCTTGTGATTTTATATTCGCAGGTTTTAGAGTCAAATTTGTGACTGACATTATGTATTAAGCAGGAGCACACTTGCTAAGCGACAACCACGGGGCAGGGGGCTGGGGCTGTGTGTGTGTGTTTGCACATGTTCTTGTTGCTGCACAAATCAGGGGGTATTTCATTTAATTTGATCTGTTTGCACTAAAATAGAAAATCGTATTTCATCATCACCATGATGATGATGATGGTGATGATGATGATGATGATGATGATTATTATTATTATTATTATTATTATCATTATTATTATTTTGCAAAAAACGTTACTAGAAGAAATATTTTAACTTAAATTACAAAACATTCAATTCCTGGCAGTCAGAATGAATGAGTTACTTTTTGCCCAATTAGCTTTAAGTGCTCTGTTCTGGCTGACAAAGAAATATTGCTTTGATGTTGCTGTATTTTCTCATATAAAGGTGGGATTTCAAACCTGTTTATACTGCAGCTATTGAAAATATTGAGTTTACTACTTCTCTTTGCAATGACATTGCCCAATTTATCACCTTGAATGCAAATAGCTTAAAAATATCATCAGTCATATGCTTTCTCAGATCTCTTTTTCCCTTTTTTTTATTTTTTTTTAAATGTTTGAGTCTTAATTTCCACCTCTCAGACTATTTTGATATAACCAGACATTCACCTTTCAATTTTAGATTCTCAGTTTAATGAACTACTGTTTTCTTCTTGAGAAGACACAGGACCAGTTGACCATCAGAAAGCAAATCACCATGCTTTGAATGAGAGAAGACAACTTTCTGAACTCTGAATACTGATTTCTATGGAAAATATCTTCAGGAAAACATCTCTTCAAAGGGAATTTTACACATTTAAGATCCAATCCTTTGTAGGATGCTTCAAAGCTAGAAGACTGCTAATTAATTGCAACTGTTTTTACTGATCTCCCAAGGCTGTGATCCTACTCTGCTACTTAATTTTAACTAAAGCCTTAAGATGAGCACGTGAAGCAAAAAAAGCCCTCCAAAACCCCCCAAACCCAAGAAGCCCAACGGTAAATGCTAAACAAGATAGATCATGCAACTAAATTGTTTTATACTTTGATAAACAAACAAATATGGATACTAAATCATTACAGTTAGCTTGTGATTTATATAGCTGGAAATACAAACTTAGAAGCTTTAATGAAGATTTCAAGTGTCTAATAAATGGAGAGTTACTCTTGAGAGAAATCCATACTTACAGAAAAATACTAATAAAATTGAATGGCCAATAGCTTTTTTGCTTTTTGGCAATTAACCTACTTTGTGACTTTCAAAAAGACACTTCACTTGTCATTTCATCTCCTTCCAGACATCACAGACTGTTTCAGTGATGCATATTCATTATATATATACACATATATATATTTAAAAAAATGTATATTTGAGTAGTAACCAACAACTTGACACTAATAAATTCCGTCACTGGTGACCTGGAAAGCATCTCTGCAAAAGTATTTTAAAAATTCATCAGTCTCTTCTCCTTAATTCCACCATTAGGTACTTTGTGTCCAATTAGACTTACTTATTCTGAACCTGTGTAGCTCAATGTATCTCAGACCACTATGAAATCGTATCCCCTTGTATATTTTGTTGAGTCACAGTAGCAATGCAGCAGAAAGACTAGAAACATGACTCAGTTGATACACAATAATTTATTTTGCTGAAGTAGGCTGACCATAACCTGAGCGCTGCAATTCCAATTTGGTCATTTTTCTCCATTATGGAGATAACAAAGATCAGATTGCTGCCGATCTGTTGCTGTTGCTCTGGTCCCAGGGAAGTTCATGAAATCTTACCATCTTTTTACTACTTTGTTGAGCAGCTCCACTACAGCCATTAGAGTACAAACAGCCTAGATTTTCTGGAACTATTTCAGCATCTAAGCAATGATTAGACCTGCCTTTCCAAACAAATATTAATAACTCCTTACATAAGTTACATGTTAAAAGAAAGAAAAGAAGAGCAGGGAAAAACTGAGTAATTCAAGGCACACCAGGCTTTTGCTGGTGTTGGTGGTCCTGCCTTTACACAAAGATGCAGATTAAGTTTCCAAGGATGTTTTCTCTTACAATAGTAAATAGAATTCCAGCACCAAATGCAGGGATTGATATTGTTTCATTAGGTAAGTCCATACAGTAGCAACAACTTCTACACAGGCATGAAAATGCAGGCACGTGATCCAGAAGCTCTGTGCAAACATTGCTGATGTGCTAACTCAAACAAATATTTCCTCTGGGCTAATTTTTCAAAGTATGAAACCATTTGTCTGTCTAATTAGATGAGCAAAGAAAGTAAAGAAGCAATTAGAATGTACAACAGATTTTCAGTAATCACACATGAGTTTGTATGAATTGGCACAGGAAACTGTAAGCATCAACAGCAATCTGACTCTTGTCACAGTTAGCAATGGAGCTATATGAATTTTTAATAGACTTTTAGGTGACTGAATTTTTAAGAAAGATATTAAAAAAATACTACTGATTTGGATTTCTAAGAGCATAAGAGCCTACCCTTCAAGATGGTAGTTGAAAATCACTATTTATTTCTGTAAAACCATGGTCATTTTACCACTTTTGGATATTATGTGCTTTGAAGTTGAAACTATACCGAAGTAAAATGGGAAAAATTGAAATGGGCTTAAACTGCAAAATGCAGATGAGGGCTATTACACTTGTCTCTGAGTAGTTTGAAATGGAAGACATGTTTAAACCTCAAAATAAAGGTTAAGATCCATGAGCCAACGCACAGACATACCACTGAGGGAGGGAAAAGACCACAAGTCCAAATACGGTTTTCATCACTTTCTAATAATACTTCCAAAAACAAAATTCAAAACCAGAAGGCTGAATCATAGCAAGGAAGCACAAGGGTGACCTTTTTTGGGCAAGGCCCAATGGTAGCAATTAGAAAAATGCATGAGGATAAAGAATGAAAATGAGACAATAGGCATGAAAGATTTTGCAATGTGCCAAAATACCATGCTATAGCAATGAGAACATATCAATCAAATCAAACAATACAAAGCCTTCCAACTCTATTTGGCTGTGAACAGAGACAGAACATACCTTCCTCTTGTGTTCATTTACTAGACTTTATCTCCCCATTTCTCCTCCAGGCTTATCTAGGCCAGACATATGCTAGGGTGTGGGTAGGCCCTTATCTGACGGAACAATTTTACACCACGTTCCATTGTCTGTATGAAACAGAATTGTCAGCCACTAAAAAAACAATGATGACTTCTCTTTGGAGAGTTTAGACTTAAAAGTCCCGTGAAGAAATGCAAGTTATTTATTTAGATATCATAGTTGTGATAGAGCAATCTGGGAAGTCTGGAGAACAGACGGAAAAGAAACATGACAAAGCAAACAAAACCAAGTTAGATCAGGCTCTTGGAAAGCAGCAGGAAAAGTAATATGTATAATCAAATCCAGGGTATATGTTTATTTGCATTATTATTCCTGTGCAATTCTCTGGAATACATAACATGATGATCCACATCAGAGCTTGGTTGTCTAGATAGGTACAACATTTTAAAGATTGTGCTCAGGAGAATTGTTTTGGTGCTTTCTAACGAAATTAGCTTAAATGAAGTTGTTTCCTAGAAACATGATTAAGCCTACTCAGTTATTCCACTTCTTGGCCATTGGCAATTAAAGCATAAAATATACATGAAGCCAAATCCTGAACTGATGAAATTCAGATATATTCCAGTTGTTTTAATAGCACAGCATTGATTTATATCAGCTGCAAATCTGCTGCATGCTGATTTGCACACGGGTTATCAGCCTGAAGGATCATAAAGTGTTTTACGAATTAGCATCTTGGAACACTTATCATATCTACTTGAAAACAAGATACAGGCCTCTTCTTTTTGCATGATCTGTCACATCAGAATAAGAGTACTCAGGTGTAATCTATGGTAGACTGGTAGACTGTAGCTTTAAATCAACAAAAAACCTGTAGGCACTGAGATTCATCTGTGTTTACTGATTGACACCAATGGCTCAACAGATGCCACTGTCTGACAGCTGAAATTCTTTGTTTAAAATGTTAGTTTTGAAGTCTCCCATTCCTACCAGCTTCTGTATTTATATATGATATAATATACTATAATATGTAAGATATATAGGTATATGCTAGCTATAACATAACGCATAAATAAAAGCCTTTAGGAAAAGAGTAGTTCCCCATTAAATGCAAAGAAGCAATCACTACTTCACAAAGTGGCTGAACCACAGACTATTGGAAGCTGTGAGAATATTGCACTGTGTTTACTCTGGCCTTATATTCTTAAATACCTTCTCTCAGAGCCACGATGAAGGGCTAAACAAACCTTATGTCTGACCTAGTAAGACTGTTCTTATGGTTAATAAATTTGGGAAAATTTTGCTATCTTCAGTAAATAACAGTGATGATTATTACACCTGCTAAAAAGTTTGTCCAGGGTGTTGTGTAGACTTGTCCAACATACAGTTATGCTAAGAAGGAAACATTTTGCATTACTTCTCTGGTAATCATGATGCTGATATTTGGGGAGCACAAAGGCTGTATCTATTATAAATTCTTTTTTTGAAGCTGATAAAATGGAGGACAGGGTTAAGAGGAAACAGAAACATCACCTCATCCTATTACCTGCTGGACAGTAGTTCATGCTATCTATGCGGAGTGCTGATGCTATCCTAAGGTAAGATATGCCAATGGTGACACTGTTTTCTTAAACATATACATAAATGCAGACATAGTGACCTTATTCACTGCAAAGTTACACTCTGGAGCGCACTCTTGGTCTTGTCGTCAGGACTGCATTAGTCAAAACATGATCTGCACCCTTCTCCATCTGTTCTCAATTTTCTCTCCCTTCTTTGTCACAGTGTTCTTGCCCACACAGCTTTGTTTAGTAAGCAAGCTTGTATCTAACCACCTACACTCTCTTTCCCGTTCTAAAATGGAAGCACTTTTAAGCAAGTCACAAAATGCCTTAGATTTACACATCTTGATAGTTATAGCTAAGTGCAGTGGGAAAAAAAGGGTTTGTTTATATCTAGTATGAACCTCTCCTGTTTTAACTTATGCCCATTGCCTCTCATACTCCTGCCATGTACCACTGTGAAAAGCCTGGCTCCCTCTTGTTGATAAGCTGCTATTAGGTCCCCACAGAAACTGTTTCCTCTTCAGGCTGAACAAGCCCTGTGCCTCAGCTTCTGTTTTGAGGGCAGGTGCTGCAGCCCCTGACTACCTCAGTGCCCCTCTGCTGTCCTCACTGCCGTTTGTCAGAGTCTTTCTTGTGTTGGTGGTGGGGGCAACACTGAAGACAGTATCTAGGTACAGTCTGACACATGCTGAGTAGAAGGGGACAGTCACTTCCCTTGATCTACTGGCACGCTCCTGGTAACACAGCCCAGGATGCTGTTGGCCACCTTTACTGCCAAGGCTCATGATGTGCAGATGGCTGTCTACAGAGACCTCCCCCAAGGACCTATTCTGCAGACCTCCTCCCCAGCCAGTTGGTCCCCAGCTTGTATCATTGCACGGGGCTCTTTCTTTCCAGGTACAGGATTTGTATTTGTCCTTGTTCAACTTTACAAGGTTTCTGTTGGCCCAATTCCTCCAGCCTGTCTTGGTCGCTCTGAATGGCAGCCCTGCCCTCAAGCATATTCCCCCAATTTGATGTCATCTGCAAATGTTACAAGACTGTACTCCATCACCTCCTCCGTGTCATTGATAAAGATATTAAATGGGGTAGGTCCCACGATAGGGTCTTCTGTGGTACTTGTTAACCTGCCTCCAGGAAAAGCACGGCCGATTAACCACTGCCCTCAAAACCCAACCATCTAACCAGTTTTTTACTCATCTAGTTGCTCAGACATCCATCCCTTTACATCCCAATTCCAGGCTAAAAGAAAATACTTGAAGTCTAGAGTCTCTCTCAGCTTACTGCAATACCATAATTTCAGTCCAGTTTCACAAAACTTTAAAGATTCTTATGAGGATAAATCTACCGTAAAAGGCAAGCTTTGATCTGTTCAGCCAATATGTCAGCCAATTGTTCATGGCTTCACTGTAAAAAAATCAATCTTTGTGGTATTTTTAATGCTACACCAGTGGCTTTTAGCTCAAGCTTTTCATTAATGTCCTTCTCAATGAGGGGGAAAAGTTGAATAGGTTTTTTCGATGTTTCCCACATAGTATGAGGCAACCCTGTCATCAGAGGAAAAGGATTTACATAAAGGATGCTCTGCTGGCATATCACAACTGATTTGGTATGTTATGAATCTGGCATACTAGCGATGACTTAGCAACTATTATTAGCAAATAATAGTTCAGTCCTAGGTGAATGTGATGAGCTTTGTTAGCAGTTATCTTAAGATCCTGGACCAAAACTTCATTCAGTTTTATTTAGCTATTTTGGAAGAGGATCTCCAGCATTTGAAGCTATCTGTATCTTGTTAAGAAAATACTAAGAAAAGGCTCAAGGATTTAGCATGTAAGTTCTCTCTGCTACAACTTTGTGTGCTGATCTTGTGTTGCAGACTTTGTATAATGTCCTGGTATTACAGAATCATACAAACTGTAGATATATGTTCGTTTATTTATGTAATTAATCAACCTTCTTTTTTTTTCAATAAACTTACTAGAGCAGAGCAAATCTGCCTGACATTTGTGCAAATGTATGTTGGCAATGGCTAAATAGAAGCTACTCCACTCTACCACTTCCTCTAGGCCAGGAGACACTATGGGGAGTGTACATGCCATGGGGAACATTGACAGCTCTTGGTCAACGATTTGAGGAATCTGTAGGAAAGATGATACTGCCTGCACTTAACAGCCACCCAGTAAAGCCTCTGCACATTGGATAATTCCTCTTGAAGGGAAACCAAAGGAATATCTCACCCAAATGTCTATCTTGCACAAAGGAAACAACTGACACAGTGTTGCATGGATATCTGTCATGAATGGGGAAGAATTTGTGGAACTATAAATTGTAAACACCGTTCTTCCAAAACAAGTAATACCTGCAATCATTTAAGCCTTTGTAAAAACCTCTGAACTTTCCTTCTTTTCTCAAAGAGAAAGACAGTACCTGTTTCTGGTGTATAATTCATTAAAACTTTATAATATGCATATAAATTACACAAAATAAGTGAAGGAATTGTAGTTCCTCTGTTGTTAAACTTCAAATTAACTTTTGACTCATTGCTTGGAAAAGATCCTAAGCTGGCAACAGCAGAGTCAGAAGCTTACGGTTTATTCTCAGAAGAGGTATCACGGAACAGCTGTTCAGACTGTCCCCGGGAAGGATTGTGTGGCCATTTGACAGTTCATTTCTTAAAACCATTCAATCTGTGGATACGGGCTAGCTTTGTGTTTGGAAATAGAGAACTGTATGCGAAGACACATGCTGAGACCTTCAGTTCATTCCACATGCTCTTTCCGTGAATGACATCAGTCACTACTGAACGAGGTTAGCAACTGTATCCAGTAATTTCTCATCTAAGTTAAGTTGGATTTAAACTCATGTCTTTAACTAATGAAGTGCCTTACTTCTATTGTATCCAGCTTAGGCTGGTAATAAAATAATAATAACACGAAAAAAAAAAGAAGGAAGCAATATAGAAAAATAAATGTTCCACATTTTCAAGTGGGGGAGTTGACAAAATGATTTTTAGTTGTTTTTCTTTTTTTAAAGAATAGGCATAAATCTCATAAGACTTGGTATGTCGTATCTTATTTGTGATATACTCATTTGATGTCTCACCAAAAAAATGAATATTTCTTGTAATAACTCAACTATTGCAAAAGAAAAACAGCATAAGAATTAAGTGCATAGTAGTTTACTAGTCAGCTTGCTGTTTGTTAAAATTAACCCTTCAAAATGCAGGTTTTTTGTGACAGGGATAAAGGTAATTTATTTACCTGCATAGCTTGTTCCTTTAAACACAGCAGTCTGCACTTCTTTATCAAGAGAATGATATGATAATTTTTTCTATCCACTAGAAGAAGCCGTCAAATAAGGGAAATTTTCAGTCTTTTCTGAGAAAATGGTATATTCTCAAGCCAATGACTACTGCTGTCCAGACATCAACAAGCAGCAAAATAAAAACATTTTTTACAGAAAACAAAAAGACAATTTCTTATCTAACATGCTAATGAACACTTTGATATATCTTAAACTTTTGCCTGCTTAAATTGTATCTCTTTTAGAAATATGTGTATTGTAGTGATTGGGGGGCTGTTGGTTTTTTTTTTCTGTGGGGAGGAAATTCATGTAATTTTGGGGTGCCTATCTTCAGACAGCTTTGGTTTCACTAGCCTTGACTGTCTAATGTCAGCTTCACTCCCTTTCTTTATGAACAGATTTCTTCAGGAACGAGAACTGTTTCTGGCAAACTTTAGGTGATTTAAAGAAAATTTTGCTGACAACCCCCCTCCCCCAACTTCTTTTTACTAAAGTGAAACAGCAAACAAACATGCAGACATCGAATGCATATTACCTGTAAAGAATATTAATGTAAAAAAAAATCAGAAACACAGATAATGAAGAACAGAGGTTTCACTTGACAAATGCTGCACCTCAGTTAGCTTGGTGCAATGATGAGACGATCAGAACCTCAGAGTACCCTACCAATCCATGAGGAACATTTTCGTTGCGTCAGTGACCTGCAGAATCAGAACATCTTAACCTTAATCATCCTGCATCCAGATTGCCTGGGATTGTACACCTAGTGCACTTTAAAGACCTGTAGAAAACTGTTATTAGGTAAATAGTGAATGGAAGGCAATCATTCTCAAAATGTTCCACCATCCTGCTCTGGGAAGTGCATCCAACTGAAATAGGCATTTGTCTCCTGGCGATGAGGCACAATGTGGTCCTTTAGACAATGAATCCTCTACAAGTCTTTTGATTGTTCTATAGCTTCTTTGTACATAAACCATATGTGTTCATCTCATCTAATTTAAGATCTCTACAAGACAAAAATCACACTCTAAGTTAGTCACCTCATGTTCCCTTTATAATCAACAGAGGGAAAGAGCCATATCCAAAAGGTGATTTATTTAAACTATTTCAACCTCCAATTAATTGCCCTTTGTAACTGCCTTGTTCTAGTGTAATTATTAAACCTACACATATTTTTATGCATATAGTCAGTATGCAGAGAAGGGAGCACAGGGTCTTCATTTTCCTCTGAGAGTTGTTAAGCTAATTTATGCCTCACCTGTGAAGTGAAACCTTAAACTGACGTTTCTGCATTATTAACATTTTCTAATGTCCTTGACAAGTTGTCTCACCAATGATCTGCGCCCCTGAATATCTCATCTTCTAGCTCTTCATGAGAAAGAGCTGACCTGCATTACTTATCTCCAAAACAGAGAGATTTCTGGTTTGGCTTCTGTTAATCTCATTCTTATGTGCCTGCTTTCCTCTTGGCTTTCCATTGGAACCCGGGGGCCTGACTTAACTCTAATACTCAGTGTTGCAGTGATCTGTTTCTGCAGTCTTTTCTACATGAGAGCTATGAAAGCAAATTGGGCCTTTATAACCAGTAGACACATAGCCCTCTCAATTACCTCCACTCATCTTAAGATCTTATTAGACATCCTTCAACAGATGTTCATACACTGAAAAATACATAAACAACTGAGCTGCCAAAAAGGGTTCATGCAAAGTATTTTAAATACACACAATAGTGCATTTCAAATAAAGTTAATTTAGAGACAAGGCACATAAACTTGGAATATATGCTCTGTAGCTCTACAAAATATTTCTAACAAATACAAAAATTTGTTTGTGGTCTTTCTTTTTTATTTAGAAAAGCTGAACAGTATTAAGTTCATTCTAAGATTGCTATTAAGACACAGACATCTCTCCATCCCTTTATTTCCATTCCTGTCCTCACTGCCATATGACTTCACTGGAAAATCTCTGACATTGCCTGGCTATAATGGCTCTGTCTCTTTCAGTTTTTATCTTCTGTGCCACGTCTCTAATAAGGAGAGAGTGTTTGAGGGAATGATGGCCATTAATTAGGGATTAAATCCTTCCCCAGTGGCAAGTGAGTGTTAGAGGAGGGTATTGTTTTTCTGTGCAAAGTATAATCTCAGTTCTTCACAACATTAAACCAAAGAAACAGGATAAGTAATGCTCTAAGAAAGGAGTATAAGGACAAGAGGTGGGTTACACTTCTCACCCTCTGTCTTTGACTACTGTATCACATTCAGCACAGACTGTGGCTATATTTAATGTGTTTTTATAATTGATTAGGAATCACATTTTCATTGCACTTCAGTATTTTGCTGTAAGAACTGAATTTGCTGAACTTGCACGTGAAAGAACCCTAAATACATAGGGTTATTTATTTAAAGACTATCTATAGCAGTGAGGGCTTGATATAGGAAAACTCTTCAAATTGCTCTTCCTCTCTCTTGGGATAAGTACCCCATGAGCTGGCAAGCTGCAGAAGTGTAGTGTTGTGTGCAGGAATTAATAGTCCTTATGGAGAGTATGAGGCATCTCTGACGTGTGTGCGGCGTTACAGCTACCCTGTCATCCTCTTAGCAGTTTCACTGACTTCACTGCTGAAGTGAAGATCAGGGACACAGTCTTCTGCCCATAGACTAATTCTCGTCTTTACTCTACTAAGTTCGCAGCTTTTTCTGAATTGCTTCTCTGCCTTTTATTTTTTCATCAGAATTGAAGAGGATGTTCCACAACACAGACAATCTGGCTGCTCAAAGGTACATTTTGCTCCCTGGAAACACAGAATATCCTACCTTTGGAAAGGGAAGAATTAGTTGTGACTCAGCCTAAGTGAGGCAAAGCAACAAAAATTACCTTTGACTGAGTGCACTCATTGTACCTATACACCTACTGAGATTTGTCTGCCTTGCTGGATTTTCACCCAGTGTGTCTAAACAGTTTTCTGATGAGGAATAACACTATGTAAGTTTTTATCTTTGCAACATTTCAAAAGGCATTGCCAATGCTTTCATTGCCTTCAATAGCCACGTCCTCTCCTCACTTTTTCAAATATAACTGTGACATATTAAAAAACAGAAGAGAAAATGCTGGCAGTAGAAAAGAGTGCTTATGTTGCTATGCTAAAGGATCCAAAAGGAACAAGAGTTTCTCATCGAAAACAAACAGTGAGATTCTGGAGCATTAAATACTGCTACATTATCATTCACTGATCACTGCCATCATTGCTTTGGCACCTCACCATAACTATGATGCCAATTTTTTTTTTTTTAAAAATGCAAATTATTAATCAACCTTTGCAGAGAAAATCCTTGGCAATTCCTTCTTATCTATCAGCATTGCCTGAGGAGGGGACATTGCATACGTTGAAAAGAAGACCTGTGAGTTCTAGATGATGGCAGATGCTAAAGAAACAAGAACCCTTGAGAGGCCAGCTAGCAAGTATACATTTAATTTTCATTCAGGACTACTATTCTCTTGCCATCACAATTTTGGCCCAGTTCCTCATTCCTTAAACATCTCATTCATATGCTAAAATTTGCAGTAAATATTTTTGTGTGCAAAATTATGCCAGATTATCTAAGAGACACCAAAGGCAGCTGTACCTCAGAGACAGTTTTCATTAATCAAGAAAGCAAATAAACAGAATGCATGTGCACATAATATGTAGTGATACAGGCTGAACTTTAAATTATTTGCGACTACTCTTATTATTGATATTTTTAATGCAACAATTTCCAGATCAATAATCAGGCAGTAACCTCCACTATGGTAATTATGTGATGAGATCTACAGAATTCAAATTATAATGGTGATATTAGGATGAAGTTCAAGCTTGCCCTATAGCCACAGCTGTGGTATAGCTGGGTACCAGGGCTGACTCAGCACACTGAGTCATTAATGCCCAGGTAGTCCCAGGAATTCCCCAGTGAGATGAGGTGATGGGCTGCTGTGCACTCAACATTTAAGATATACTTTTGTGTACTTAAGATGTGTTCATTAATTCCCTGAGAGGAGAACCTGTCAGTCTCGGGCATCTCCCCATGCAGCTCCTGCTGTTGAACTGACCAAACTGCATGTAGATAATTTAAATCATCAGTAGAAACTGTTATTGCATGTGCAGAAATGATCACATAGAACAGGCTTTTGTGCTGGCTAAGGCAGAGGATGTTTTGTACATACTGAAAGGTAATCAGAAACAATGGACCACGGGCCAGCTGGCTTGTAAGGATCCAGCAACACAACAGTTCAGGGAGTCTCATCTGATACAGCTGAAGATGCTGCTGCGAGGATGGTTGCAAGAGAGACTCCTATCACCACCCGGAGCGTGACTGGCTGTTCTCTTGGAGAGATCTAACTCCCCATGTGAGCTTTACTGAGGGTTGTTGGCTTTTTAATATACACTTTTCCTGTGCCTATGCAACAAGTATAAGGCAAATGGTTAAATAAAATGGTTTAAGACCTCATTTTGGTACTTTTTGTAAGAATGAGAAAAGAAGGAAGAAAGGGAGAGAAGGAGAAGGAGGAAGAGGAAGAAAAGGAGAGGAAGAGAAGGAGAAAGAGAGAAGGAGAACAAAGAAAGAGAAAGAAACCAGCCAGCCAACCAACCAACAACAGCATCTAGATTAATATCTAATAATCTTGCACCGAGGTAGCTGTGGTGGTATAAGAGTACACATTGCTTAATTTACCAATATTTTAAGTAACTTTTGCTATATATACTAGATTTCTAAGTCGGCCTCTGGTTAATAGTCATTGTCTGGTTAAACAAAGATACTTGCAGAGAAACTTGCAGTTTGCAGAGAATGGTTAATCAAAATTGAGTTTCAAAAAAAGTGAATAAAACCCATGTGTGTGGCTCTGGGAGAGGCCATTTGGAAAGCTGAAGGCTAAGCAGAAAGCACTGCACATTTAAAGAGAGTTTCTGTGCACTTTAACCCTTCAGACACTGGGAGGGGGAGGAAAGGAGGTGTGAAGTCAAGGTATTTCAAAGATGTAAAAGGAGTGAAAAATATAATTTCTTCTGGCTCAGGTGCTCTGTATTGGCACCCTGTTTCACCTTTGGCTCTCTTCTGTACAATTTGCATTTAAACCTTTTCATATTTGTAGGGAATTCTACATGCACGTCATATAGAAGTATGTCTGTGCAGGTCTCCATGGGTATCTGGATTAAAAACCAAAAGTATGACTGCAGCTTGTAGACATGTAGCCAAGCTTGCTTACTCCAATTAGAATTTAGGTACAATATAGCATAGCTACAGCAGCGAGCAATCCTAGTGTGGGCTATGAAACCTTAGCAGGATCCTGAGTGAATATTTGATCCTGTGTGGTCTCATGATGTGCAGGACATTAGTAAATGGCAAGTCAATATCTACACCTTGGTTTTCCAGTCATTGCTCACAAGGCATTTACCCTGATGCACAGTATGTTGCCGTGGTTGCCAGCATGAGAGTTAGCTGAGAATTTGGAATAGGCATTTTACGTTGCATGTGTGTAACTTTACATAGGAGAACAGGCCTTCAGTAACCTTAAATCACCAGCTATACACGAGCTACACAGTGGTGGTAATTCCACTTGTTCTTGAGTAAGAAAGCAGCTTGGATCACAGCGTTACTCATTGCCCCGCGGGGTAAAACTCTCCATCAGGATGCCAAGGGGCTCCTATAGACTGCAAGGGCCCGGGGCAGAGGAGGCTGACACAACAGCGGACCTGGCGGCTTCTTTCAGACTGTGCTGGGGGAGGAGGGGTCTTTATGTATCCTGAAATTGTCAGTGGGTGTTACACTGACTAGCAAGAAAATACCTCATAATGTATACAGAACATTCATTTAACACCCTAAATATGAGGTGGATACTGGGGGCGGAAGTGATCAAGATTTTACTGCCAGAAACCTTGTGAAAACAATATTTAGCAATTCAAGTAAGTTCGTGCCACTTTCTACTTAATGCTCGAGGGAACACCAGAGCTGGCAGTAGGTAATTACTTCTACGCAGAAACAAAGTTTGACACACACTATTAGAATTCTTTAAGCGAGTCTGACGCTGAGTCTTTCTTAAGAAAGTCTGACGGTTCCACAACAAAAACACTTAAAGCATGTACCTCTGAAAGAAGACAAAGAGCATGTTAAAAATCTTTGAGTTCCGTATCAGTATTAGATGTAAGAAAGAGTGCAATTCCAAAAGCTCAAACAGACAGACCTTACCTGTGCTAGATCTTGTAACTGGCAGCCTTTTACAATTTGATACATGAAAACATCACACTGCGTTCCTGCTCACAGGCTGGGAAGTGAATGAATATAACCTTTGCCACTTTCATCTCCTTTGCAAGCGGACTCAGACTTACACGAAAATTTGTGTTAGCATTAGGGAAAAGAGAATAAATCTGAAGTCCTGTGATAAATGTCTCTACGTGAAGATATTACAGAAAAATGGCATCTGATAATTCTGCTACCCCACTCTGTAGAACAGTTCCAGTACAGAAAGAATAAAACTCTCGTTTCTGTACGTCTTGAACACCTACACAAGCCTATTTTATAGAAACTTCTCATACAGAGAATATAGACTTATATAAAAAGCAACAGCAAAACAGACTGCTCTTATGTGAAACACAACAGATTTTCCCTCTGTTTTTAATGTCTGTATAGCTTATGTATCTTGAACAGATGTTGTGACCTTTTTTTCGCACTGCTGCTTTCTGTTACAATCAGCTAGCAAGATTTACAATGACTGCTGGATTTCCTGCTGCACATGACACAGGAACTATTTTTAATACTGCAAGTCTTTTGCATGATTCATGCTAATCAAATCAATTATCATGTCTCATAGAGGGTTGTTGTTTTTTACCTGAAACTGTGTGATCCTTTGGGTCTCTCAGTAGTTTGAGCCTTGTATGAGGGAAAATGTACTGCAGGGGCTTCCCATTTATCTG
This sequence comes from Gavia stellata, assembly GCF_030936135.1. Lineage (NCBI taxonomy): Eukaryota > Metazoa > Chordata > Aves > Gaviiformes > Gaviidae > Gavia > Gavia stellata. Next base: position 10,943,415 of record NC_082597.1, on the reverse strand, counting down.
AGGAACACAAATATGCATGTCATAAAAAGATAAAACAACATCAATTGTATCAATAATTTTAGACAGTTGAAACAGATACAAGCAAACAAACTTATTTCATCCAGGGAAATATCACAACTTCACAATTCAAACACTCCCCCAAATTTCAAGACATTTGTCAGACCACAAAATCCTTCTGCAGGGAAATGAATATTTGCTTCCATAAAGCCAGATTAATTTTGAATATGGCTTTAGTTCTGATTTTTATTTCCTAGTGACTAGAAGGTGGTCACTGTTTTTTGTAGCTTTTCTTAACTTTAGTCCTTTGTCGAAGCACTGTCCAAGAGAAGAATGAAATGAACTATAATTCCTGTAATTTTTATGAAATCCTGTTCATACAGACCTAAACAAAATGGTGTCTGAATGTGTAAACAGCCACGAGTTACTGCTTTAGTTTCAGCACAACCACGTATCCCAATGTACCTCTTGTCATCAAATTTCAAAAGCCTTTTGAAAGACCCAACCTAAAACTTTTAGGATTACATCTTATATGAGAAAAATTTCTTTACTGAGAGAGTGGTAACACAGTGGAATAGACTGCCCAGGGAGGTGGTGGAGTCACCCTCCCTGGAGGTATTCAAGGAGCGTGTGGACGTGGCATTGCGGGACGTGGCTTGATGGGCATGGTGCTGTGTGGTGTGGGTGGTTTTTTGTGTGGTTTGTCTTTTTGTTTTTGTTTTTGCTTTTTGTTTTTTGGGGTTTTTTTGTAATGGTTGGACTTGATGATCTTACAGGTCTTTTCCAACCTTAGTGATTCTGTGATTCTGTGATTCTGTGTGAAAATGTGCAACGTTCACTTGGGCTGATACTGGAAAGTGTCAAAGGTGAAAGAAATGCAGCTCTACATCACACACTAAAGAGTCAGGTTTCCAGCTGGGACGATCCCGCTTGCCCCACAACACGGGGACAGGAGGGGCCATGCAGCAGGACTAACCCACCAATGGGACAATATTAATCAGCATGGATATGCAGCAGTACGAGTATATCAGCAGCCTGCTGCCAAGTTTATTACTATTATTTATATTTAGGTAGCATTTAAAGGAATTAAGCTCCTCCTGAACTAAGCACTTCAAACCCAGTTTCTGGAGAGTTTATGATCAAACCCTGGAGAGTTTATGATGTTAATGGATGGCACACATAAATGATGGGAGAGGAAACAGGGAATTCAAGGGAGTCGCTTAGCTCAATCCCACAGTGAGCAGAAGAGTTTATACATCTTTTGTCATAATTCAGTTTCTTATCCAGTGGATGATATTGCATCTAGAAGGCTGAAATCCTCCCATAACACACTGACAGTAGTACTGATTGTAATTAGTCTCAGACAAAAAGGAGATCATGGATTTGGTAGTGGACAAGTACTCCAGAATAACTCAGAACTTGAGATCAGGCAGACTTGAGGACTTATCACAGAATTTTGCCAGGATAGGGTCTAATACTACCAAAAGTGTATAAAGTGCCCTGAGACTTCCACACTTACAAATGGATAGGGACACTGCTATGTTTTTAATGACATTATCAGAAATTCAGCAAGTGTAATTTAACAGTAAAAATAATGGCTTTGCCACATGTAGCATACATAAAATTGTAAAAAATCTGAAATAATGTATCTCATTTTATTTTTAATTAAATAAAAAAGACTACAAAATAATGCAATTCAACAGAAGCTGTATGAACACATTTGAACAGTTCCTTAGCTGGGATCCATTTTGGTGGGAGCAATTCAATTTAACTGAGGAACATTGCAGCTCATAAATTTAAATTCACATTTTTTTTAATTGCTCTATCTTATCCTTCTTTACCAAGATTGCTCTTTTGAATAAAAAATAATCCAAGAATATTCAACACCATATTGTACATGATTTGCTGACAAATCAGAAAATATAGACCGTCTCCTACTTTAGTCTATTACTTCCTCATTACTTTCACTTTCAGAATTTTATGATAAGTATAAATCTTGGTGATTAATACAGTTATGAATATAAGCATTAAAGTTTATTAGCATTCAGGGTAGCACTTTTTTTTTATTGTTGATGGGAATCAGTACTTAAATTGAACATGCCATTAGGCATTTACCTTCAGAACAGTATTTGTCTGAAACTGGCAGAATAAATGGGAAAAAACAGTGGTTGCTGTAAATGGATAAGGGAAAGAACAGTTATGTTGGTTTTGATGGTTTTACTTTAGCCACTAATGCCTGTATCTATCTGAAATCTACTAGTATATTTGAAACCCTGTAGGACACAAATTATTTTGTGTTTCCAAGTGTTCACATTTAACTTTCAATAAAGGTGATTTCCCTTCACCTGAATATATGCCAGGGGCCCTTCTAGCTGATTATTCCCCCGGTTACCCCAGTGAAGACACAGAGGGACCCCACTGAAGTCGCACAATCACGACAGCGTAAGTCTGAGCTACAGCACAGAAGGGGCAGTCCCTCTGCTGCAAGGCTGCAGGAATGGAGGACATGTAAGTCCCCAAGCGCAGATTTAGGACACAGGGCAACAGGTGACTTGATCCCACTTATTTGCTGTAAACCCCACAGATTCCTGCCATCTGTCCTTGCCATGGAGATCGTTTCCTCACCTTTCTGGGAGCATTCAGTATACCCGAGTAATAATTCTTGCAGTTCAGCACTAGTAATGCTATCCTCTTCTGATCACAGACACATTTTGACACTCCAGTGTATCTTCCCTCCTGTTGTCCTCTCTGAGCTGACAAGGGACTCAGGTCACATTTTTCTGTACATTACTTGGCAGGCCCTTGGGAGCTGCATCCCACTGAGTTAAATGAGAACTGGACTATAAAGCATTTCCTCCAGGAATTTAAGTTCTGGTCACATGTTTCATGGCATTAGTCAGCTCAAGGCCCCTCTGCAAAATGGTATGAACGGCAAATAAATGTGCTGAGGTTTTCTAACACTGTTACAGAAAATCAGTTTAAATATATACTTCATTTTTCTTACATTTTTTGTCTGATAAAGAAACTCTGTGGAAGCCTTGTATAAGGGAATTCCATAAGGTAAAGAGATCAATTAAGAAGAGTAAATTTCTTTAATTTTTGATTTGAGGACTAAAATGCATCAAGTCTATTTTAGTATTCCAGCCAAAGTCCATAGCAACAGCTGTAACATATTAACTGGGCTTTGGATCAGATCTACCCAGTCACAGTAATTTCTGTTTTTAAGTGGTGCTGCACCTCCCCTTCCACCAAAATCTTAGACAGGGCCTGATAATGTGAATCTCAGCAGCTATGCCTGGCTGTAGTCTTTTAGGAAATACAGTCTGCAAGGGAAATTTTATCTGAGTTAGGTATCCAGGAACAGGATGGTGGATGCTCAAGGTGATGGGTTAGAGATTGTCTATCCTAATTTCCGAATACCACAGGTACTTGCACGAGCGCAGAAGCCCTGTGAAAGTTGGCACCAGGATTTTCCATAGCTAGGGTAATCCTGCCCCTTTGAACCACGAACATCTCCTCTGTGCAGAGCAAGAATGTGAAGTTCTCTAGAAATCCTAAAGGGGGAAAGTTCTCTCTACTGATAGATTCCTGGTGATGGAGATATTTTGCAAAAGAAGTATTGAAGAAAAACTTAACAAATACAATGTTCCTGCTCATTAATAAATTGCAAAGTGAGTGGCCTTTGCTTCTGCAATTAGGTCAGTACAAAACTCTGACTTTTGATTTAGAAGTCATTCTGGTATGCAGTGAGAACAACATTGCTGGGTGACTAAAAAATGAGAAACTGCTAGATTCCATCCTGAGTTACAGTGAGGGGGTGGCTAACAATGCACTCATTAAATTAGATATTTTAACAATTACACTAAATTTGGAAATCTCCTATTTCTCATCATATTTCCAGAGAATCTGAATCAGAAAATGCCTCCCCCTGACAAGCCTCAAACAGAGAAAGCAGTTTACTACAAATTAAAATGAAATCCCCTTGCTAGTTGGAAAACAATCAAGGCTAAGCAGTATGGACTTAAATGTGGAACAAAAATTTGCAGGTAGCCTTCTGGATCTCTGTCACAAACAGTATTTTTTTTATTTTAGCCCCAGTTCTCACCATATGACCCATTTTTTTCATAATTTTTAAATATTCAAGTGCCCCTAAAAAGATGTGACTTAAATGGTATTTCAAGGGAATGGTACAGATCTGTGAACCATTACAAGCATATACTTTTTGAAGGTCTTTAGAAATAGGGTATTAACTTCATAAAGGTTGCATGTCTAGAGCTCTTGCCTTCTTTTCGTGATCAGAAAACTGTTGCGAAATCAAATGGATGACAATACACTGCTATTATGATGAGTTTGGGAGTTTTTATTCATTTAGGGCTTAAAAAGGTCCACCTATGATCACTGGAAGTTCTGTATTTAAAACCCCTCACTGAGAAGCTACTTATCTTCTGTTAATATACTCTCACTGTCCACCTCCTTAGCATGATCTCTTACTCCCATGGCACCTCCTCCTACTGTTCCTTCCCAACCTGTTTGAAATAGCCCATTTAGTTCAGGATATACAAATAATTTTCACAGAAAAGTATCATAAAAAGAGCCTTGACATCTGGAGATGTAAAGAAGCTGCTGGCAGTGACTAAGGAAACCGGTGAGGTCAACAGGGATCAGTGAGAAATCTGCAATAGATTATGTATTGATTAGCTTTAAACCATATTTACCCTCCTCAGGTAAGCAGTTCAGAATCACTATATTGGGAAACAGCTAATAAAATACTAAACTGTACTGCAATTTAATGTGATTTAAGAATACTATGTAGCACCACAGGAGTTGCTATAGAAAAAAATACATTTTAATATAAGAAATTTTAATGTAATAAATCCATGGAAACCTGGAAGTTCAGGGTTGTCACTCCGCTGCATTCTTACTTCAAAAGCCCAGGCTTGTGCTTTATTTATTACATCTAATTGTACAAGCTCTGTGGGATGTAATCAGGCAGTTCTGATTTCATCTAGTAAGGAAATCGATGCTTCACACATGTGAAACAAAATTTTCTGGAATACAGATATTGTAGTGGTCAGTAAAATATTCACATTTTTTACAAAGGAGAAAATACAAATGGCAAATTTCCAGCCAATAAGTGTATCTGGAAACTTTGATACATTACAAGCAGATTAGTGCTACTGATGCAAATACTTCCTTTTGTGGCTGGTTTTCCACAAAATATCCTGGTACAGGATATTAAAGGAGTTGCAATGGCTTAATTACTATGCTAACTAGGAAACTGTCATCCTAACTGATTTCAGGAAAGCCTTTGCAACAGAGAAAGCTCTGGGTGAAGGTGGACCTCTTCAGATGGTCAGGATGAAGAAGAATTTGCCATTTTTGACTCCAGAGTATATTCTGCTTGGACACTACAGCTCTCTGTGCAGAACTGAGTTGTGGATACAGGAGACAGACAGCATGGGACAATGAATTCAGTAACTTCTTTGTTACAGAGGAGACAGGGCTGAAAAAGCCTTTAGGGAGTGTTTACTTTGCCTCAGCAAACTCATCGGCCTGAAAATTGTTTTTTATTTTTCTTGACTGCTTCAAAATATAAAATGAATGCTAAAAAATAGAGATGTTAATATTGATTTACATGCTTCTGTTGCTAAGTGTTTTACTTTCAGAATTCAATGTGGAGCCAATGAAGCTTTTTTAAACGGCTCTGGCCTTTTTTATCTTGTCTTAAAGTAATTTAATTTCTGTATGTGTGAAAATAATTTTTTTTAAAGTTATCTCAAACGAATGTTCACAGAAGATATTTAACATACACAAGCTCTGAGCAACATTTTGACAAGGTAGATGATGCAGAGTTGGTGAGAACTGGCATTTCTCTCTTCTGCAGACACATTGATACTATTTGGTACCAGTGGGTGAATGACAGTAGCTAACCTGGATGGAAACAGATGAAAAGGGAAATGTTGTAAAGCTTCTCCTTCCATATCACTTTTCTTCTGCAAAGGTTTTACACAGCACCACACAGAATTATTTAGAACTTGTTCACTCTACAATTTCCATCCCATATTTTACAAAACCTTAAAAAATTCCTTTGGCAAGATTTTAAATGTGGTATCTCTATTTCCATATAAACAAGGGGATATCACAACAGCTTCAGGAAGAAAAAAAAATATATTTTCTTTTTGGAAATAATCCAAGAAAACAAGAACTCTCAGGCCCCTTAACCTTCCTCCTGAAAAATCTTGATCAGAAAGTCTTTCAACCGGTGCTAGTGTTGTGCTATTTATACAAGCGAAAAAACAAAGATTGGACCTTTGTGACTAGTAACTTGCCCTGCAACTGTTTCCCAGGGCAAAAGCTCTAGAGTGCTAAAAGTTAAATACATCTTACTGACCACCTCCATGTCACAAAGCTCAGGATAACAGTAACCCTCCTCTTGGACAAACCTGATTTTCAAAGCAAATTTTTAATTTTACAACATGATGCTGTAGCGGTCAAATACAATTATGTATGCTCAGAATAATGCATGTTTCCCATGAGGATTGAAGTGCTCACATAGGCAGGTTTTTTTATCTACTCCCAGTGATATTAAGAGTTGTGAAGACTCTAAAACATCCTTTATCCTGCAATGAAATTGGTTCATAGAGTTATTTGAATAGATTCCTGTAAGACTTGTATCATGTGAAATCCTCTTTCTCAACAAGAAATGGGTAGGCTCAGCACAACCTAGGCTGTGTAAATCTCAATATATGCTAAACTAGAGATAGGAAAAGAGGGCAAATTAAAAATAAATGACAGATTGTATTTTAAGATTTTTGAATGCTTACTTCATAAAATCTAGGTCCTTACTTCATAAAACCTACATTCTATTGTCAAATGTCAGTGAAAATGCTCACCAGCAAAAAAGTTTCGAAGGCTGCATGACAGTAGGATATTCCTGTTTGTGTGTTATCTGAGGAATTAACATGAGCAATATAAGCTATTAAGTACCACAAAGGGGCTGTGCAATACCTTCTCTTGCATCCATTGCATCTCATGGAAAACAGAGTATAATCTCAATCAATCAGTAAAAACAATAACTGAAACAATCAAGTGAAGACCTTAAAGATTTGAAATATATAAACTTCATTAATACGAAGACGATATGTGATGGTATACTAAGGTGAACTAGATTTCAAAGTCAGCAAGGTTGAAGAGCAGAATATGGTATTTTTCTTTCTCGCTATAATAAATGAAACATTCTAATTATTAGATTGATAAAGTCATGCTGATTTATTCAGTAATTGATCACAGACTGTTGGGATTATACTGACCAACTAGAAGTGGGAACAAATGTCAACAGGATAAAACAACTCTTTTCCTTAAACTACTAGAAGAAGGGGCTTGAATTTGGATGGGATAAAGCTGATAAGGTAAAATGGGACTAACTGTTTTCTTTTTTTACTTTTTTTTTTAATAGGAATACCTAATGTATAGATAATTCCGCTTAGAAGATTAACTCCTTTCAGATATGTTTCAAAAATCAAAAGACAACCTGCAAAATTAATACTGAATTGCAGACGAATGTTACTCTAATTTCATCATCAAGTACTGATGACAAATACAGGTTCAACAGCACTTCAGCTGAATGTAGCTGGAATTTGATTAATCCTGTAGTCTCTGTACTATCGGACAGTATGATTAAATTGTCAAACATTTATAAAACTAAAGGCACAGCTTACTTGACAGCTTACTTGATCTTGGTGTTGACTTGGTGGTCGAGAGTGGGACAACTTCTCTGGCAGCCTTCTGTCGAGCCCATGTCCATTCTCCAAACGAGACTCCCTGGGCTTGTCAAACCAATCTGTTTCTTCACGACGGAGATGATAGGCTTTGAAAACCAAGGACAGGTCAAATGTTCTGATCCAGTGCTGGGCAAAGGGCAATAATGTGCATTGTGCATAGCAAACATGCATAGTGGTTCCCAATTGGCCATGCAGCTAAAGCAAAGTTACAGGCGAGACTTGAGACATGGAACTCAGGCATAATTTAGCTGTAAGTGACATAGCAAAGTAAGAAGATTCTGTTTATGTCAAAAGCATGGATATTAAATACCAGAAGAAACCCACTGCCTAGTGCTATAGCCATTTCCTTCCTTCCGACAGCTCAGAAATACACTGCAGATTTCACACATTCCTAAAATTTTTGCTTAAAAAAATTAGTCAAATTAGTTACTTTGCAGTAGGCTAGGCGGGGGAAAAAAACCCAAAAAACCAACCCTTAAAACCCAACCTCCACTAATTCCAAAACTTCTGAACTGAATATTGTTCAAAATATTTTTGAAATAATCTAGAACTATGTATAAGAAAATTGAGACTCCTTTATGAAATCAGTATCATGCCAAATCAAAGATACAAAGCAATCTATACTCTAATTCTAATCAGAAATATTGCAAGTGTTCTCATTTTGAATTCCATCCCCCAATTTTGCAGTATGAACCTTCTTTGTGCATGGAAAGTTAGCCAAAATGTTCTGTAATAATTCTGTAAGACTAATGTTCTGTAACTAATTCTTTTCCTTTACTTCCAACAGTTTTAAATTTGTATAAAATCTATTGTGTTAGATACCCTTTGGGGATCAAATAACACTGTATCATTGAAATCATTTTTGCAAATACACATATTTATGCCTACTGACTATTGGGTCAACTGACATAGGTTTCACTCCACTGGGATCAGAATCATCTCCTATGTGTTTAATAGTATTTCTACTATAAAACATACAGATTTTCATCTACATTGCCCATCAGTGTAAACCAAAACAATGTGCAGCTAATTAGAATGTAAGGAAAGTTTGAATTTTATGCTTTAATAAGCAAGATAAATTTAGAATTCAAAGAAAGACAATATTTGTTTCAGCAAACCCACCAGAAATTGCAAACCTTAAATAAGGTCAGTTGTTGCTATAGTAACAAGAGTGAATGCAATTGTTCTATGACACAGGAGAGAATTTAAAATGCAGAAATGATGATATACATAATCTTCTCTATTTAGTTGTTAAAGTAAACGCAATCTAGTTGGTTTAACAGATAATTGGAAAAAAGTTTTAGGGGAAAAAAAAAGTGTTTTTTCATGACTATTTATTAAATTTCTCCCAAAAGAGGAGTAATATATTTGCCCGATTTTTGAAAAATAATATTTCGTATGTGGTAAAAACAACCATCCTATATTATATTAGGCCTCTGGATAAGCTTAATCTTGGTTCAGATATTATGCAGTCTATTCCTTCCTAACTGTGCATAAATTTAATCTAATACAAAATGGTTTGAAAATATTATTTAGATCAGCATATATGAACTAAATAGAAACATTATTAAAGGTTGATGCTTGTCTGGCCAGTGATTAGTTATTGATTAATTGTTCTCAATAAACCATTATGATCTAATACGCAAATCCCTTATGCTTTACATATTTATGCCAACTGACCAGTGCCTGCATGTATCAGGCTGATTCGTAACTCACCCTAACAGAACTTCTTACTGAAGCTTACAGGAAGAACCTAACGCATTTTTCTGATCGCAGATACTAATGCTGACTATCATAATCTGTGTCATTAGCTGAGCAGAAGAAAGAATGATTTTTTTTTCTCCTCCTGTCTCAGCTAAGTAACTTTTGCTGGATTTCTTGTTTAGAAAAGCTAGCACATATGTAGAATCCCATACTGCAGTTCAGACCAGCCTACTTTTTTATCAAACTGTGATGAATGTGCGTATTTTATATGAAATTAAAAAAGGTATGTATGTACGTGTATATAGACACACACACGCCACATTCATATATACATACACACACAATTGGTTTTGGCTTGATTAGTTGGGATTTGTTTCAGCTGGAAACCTGAGAGTGGCCAAGATGAATCACTGACAGTCTTAGAGGACACGTGCTTTTTTCTAAGTCTAACATTATGCAGCCAGATGGTTCCACCTGTAAAAAAACTCCTGCTGGAGTCAATAAGGTCCCATGCTGTTAATCGCACACACTTGAACAAGGTGAGATTGGATTCCAGGTTGTGGAGTCCAAGAAACTTGATCAGAAAACTAATAGTGATCACTGTAAATCCCACAGATGAAGAATTATAAAGGGCCAGGTGTGTTGTAGTGATCAATAGAGTTAATAAAGTTACAGACACGTAACAGACACTACTGTTGCTGGCAGAATGCAACCCTGAACCTTCACTAACTTCATGTCCTCAACAGAGAATCAATAAAGAAGATATTGTCTGATATTCTCAGCTGGGGGTGTGTGTGGTCAAAACTCAGTGTGCAGCTTAAATATTCTTGATGACCTCATACCTGAATTTTAAACTTCTAAACTCTATGGTAGAATTAACAAATTAGCATATCAAAGAAAAAAAATCCTTTAGGTGAGAAACGGTACATTTAATATCTACTCAGTTGACCAGCAGGGACTATTTACATTCATAAAATTGAGCACTAGCTTCAGCATCCTTAAAAATTAATATCTTTAACATACTTAATAGTTTGTGGAAACTGTGGCAACTGTGGGATTAATAAAGAGCTATTAGCTGGATCAGAGCTTTCATGGTACTTGGAATCCTGAGAAAATACCAGGTGTTTCAAAAGCTCAAAACACTATTTATTTTCAGGGGGAACCTCTGGATGTTGTGCTCTTTTGACACTAAAGACATTTTTGAAGACCTGTTTGAAGTTTGGAATCCTAGTGTAGGTATTATTTATGTGCTAAAGCATGGTTTTAAGATTTGTTACAGTATGTAGGTGTACTTAGTGAAAAACAGAAGGTTTGGCCTCAAAGTCCTATTTGTATTCTCTTCTGGTATTTGTTATGGAATGTGACTTATAAAAAACGAACACAAAGTCAAGCACATCTCTCAATTTGAACTTAAGAAAACAATTTAAAATTAATACCTTGACTTACATTCATTTTTAAAAGTCTCTAGAGATGAAAGTTCATGCTTTAGAACAAGAATAGTTTTCCTAAGATAGTGCTTAAGACTAATTTCTTTTAATGAAATGTCATCAACACCATGCAGCATTTGTTTGAAAAAAAAAAAGGAAAAAGCTAAGAAAACTCTGTTAAAAGGCTGGATGCAACAGGCCAGAATAGCTGTCCACTGTCAGGGTACTACAGAGAAAAGTGCAGTCTGGAGAAAAGAAGGCCTTTCTGAACAACTGTAATTGCTTCTTTGGAACGTTTTTTATCCTACATCCAAGTTATATGAATTATTTTAAATTCAATTTACTTGCTATGAAACAGCATATTTGAAAATAATGTCATAAAATGTTTTGATTTCCCACAACTTTACATAAAATGGTGCAAAAATAAGTTATTTGTGAAGAAAAAAAGCTTGATAGGAATTAGAAAAACATTGCTGAAAGGGGAAGCCCTGGTATTCAGGGACATGTCAATATAAGAAGGAACATGTAAACTGATTTAGAATACTTCTGAAAGAGTGTAACTAATCAGAGACTTATTTAAAACTAAACCCTGTTCAACCTAAAATGTAACATGTATGCCGTGTACAAATATGTAACAGAAACATAAGGCACTGTAGTGCAAAAGTATAATTCCCTATGCCCTGTTTATATGAGGTAGAATCACACCAAACAGGCTTTTTTTGGTGCAGTTTGGTTCTCCTTAGTTTTCAGGAGGAAAGCCCTGTGTCTTTCACAGTGTGGCCCCAGAATGACCCTTAAAAGCCACAAGTCAAGCTGAGACAAGACAACATCTACTTATTGAAGAAAAATGATACGAGTCACAACTTGAAGAATTCCTCTCAACTGCCTTCAGATTTAATTATAGGACTCTGTGTGCTAAGGATTTAAGAACAGTGAAAACACTTCTCATAAAAATAAAAAAAGCCGATGAACCTGAACCTCCCCTGAAACACAGACTTCATGAGGGGGTCGTAAATATCTAAGAAATATGAAAAGAAACTTACAGAACAAACCCCTTCAATATATTGTAGTATCAGGAAGGCAAATAGATTCAATTTACTAATGCTTATGAAAGATTCAGCTTATGTAAAAAAGCAATAATGCAATAATGAACATCAAGGTTAATATAAACCTGAAAAATAAACCATAATACTTCATAATCATGCAAATGTGTCTTCTGAGACAATCATTGCCGTTTACAGACAATATAGCGCATGCAAAGTCTCTTTTATTGTGCAGTAAATACACATAAGAAAAAGTTAAGGGAGTGCATACAATTTTGAACATATTAATTTCATTTTCTTTCAAACTGTCTTTATGATTTTTAAACAATTTAGAATATATTAAGTCTGAACTGACTCAAACAAAACTGATACATAATTTGCAATTATTTAGTGCTTAACATCAGCTTTAACATTCTGCTGTACTTATCCAGAAGAAACATTTTTAATTGCACAATTTATAATACATTAGAAAAGTTCCTTTCGTGAACCTAAGTGAGATAAACTCTTGTGCTTATTTGGCAGACATATTGTATGGAGTACATATAAAACCAGCTACGCTGCATAATCCATCAATAGAAGTAAAATACTTTATGCAAGTTTATTGAAGGATGAGATTGTCTTGCACCATCGAATGACAACTTATCTTACATCATCACAATTCTGAATGCACAGAAGTCCACGTGACAGGATGCTTTCAACAAACCGTATGTAGAACATTATTTTGCTTTCACGTTAAGCTCTATATGGTTCTAACATACAGTATGTACTTAATGAACGTACTATTTCTATATAAACACAGATCTAAAGTGGTGCATCAGGAGGTGGAATTATCAGTTCTTGAATTCTGTCATGAAATTTCATGCAAATAAAATGACTAGATTTTTTTAGAGATTTGGGAGATTTTTTCCAAATCCCAAAAAAACCTGTTGCAAGTAAGTTCAATGATTCATAGTCACTGGAGAAGGCTCCACATAAAGACTGATGGTAGGGTCTGTATTGTACATGGAATATTCTACACAGTATGATTAGAAAAGTAGACATCAACAAGTGAAAAGGAAAATGCACAAGCAAACCAAAAGGAAAGCAAATCAACAATATAGTGAGCATGCTAGAGTAGCTTAACACCATCCAGAAACTGCTGTTAGGATAAAATAAAAAATATCAAATAAACCAAAACAAATCAAACCTCAGAAATGTAGATACACAGAATATACACCAAGGAACAGAAAAAAGAACAAGTCTTTGAAGTCTAACAAAAATTAGACACATGCATAGAAATGAGGATTTGCGTTGTGATAGTAAGATACCAGTCTGAGGCCTAATTTACCTTCACTGTCTGACATGGCATGCTGGAAGTCATCCATGATGAAGGCTATATCTCGATCATAGCCTCGAGTCCGTGACTCCTCCCTCATATGTTGCTGGACCTCAGGTAATGAATGGCTTGATCCAAACTGGTCCCTGGTATCTGCAGATATTGGTGGCAAGGGTCCAGCTGCTGCTCTCGCCATTCCCATTGGCTGGCCAACGGGACTTAGTGGGCTCTCTTCCTCTGAGTTCTGTGCTACTATTGGGATCCTTCCCCTGCTTTGGCTAATAGGCAGACTGGTGGGTTTAGTTCTTCCAGAAGGTGCTGCATGGCTAAAGGAAACATCTAAGGGTTCAGCTTCTTGGGCTTTCAGTCTTAAAGAAGAACTGGAAGAATCCCTTTTCAATGACAAATCAAGCCCATAAACTGAGGAGGGTCTAGATGAGGGCCTAGATCTACTACCACTGCTATAAGACTTGTCTGCTTCATCTTGTAATGTGGATCTCATTGTTGGACCTAGTGCGGTCCCAAGGCCTGCTCCGATGGATGAAGTCAGTGGTGGCCCCATGTATTTCTGTTGGTCAGTGATGTTTTTTCTAAGGCCAAAAGTGATATCATCTTGAAGAAGCCTAGCCCTAGTAGTAATTCCCCCAAGTGTTGAAGTGCTAGAAGTCATATAGCTTGAATAGTCAGGCTCAAGGTCTCTGCTTTCTTGGATAGGTGAAAACTTTGTTAGTTTGGGGTCTATCAAAGCTTTCTTGTGTTTTGACTGCTTCTGGTAAAGGAGGGCTGCTGGGAGCTGCTTAGCAGCCTGTTTCTCAAGAGTAAGCCTACCTATGCTATATTTCTCAGATTTCGGAAAATGCCTGTAGCTGCCCTCCGCATGGTAATATTGTGACAGGCCAGCCAGATGATCAAGACTTTCTGCACCTCTACGGAACTCTTGTTTTATCTGGTGTTTCAGAAGTTTGAGCTCATAAGGGTCCTCCATTGGGTCTTCATCAGCTTTAACATAGGAATGTAACCTAGAAGAAGTCTGCAGTGGTGCTAGGAAGTCTGACACTTCTTGTGCTCTCCTGGCCTCAGTTGTGCGAAGCAGTCGATCTGTTTTGGTCAGATCTTTCTCATGGAGGCTAAAACTGGAACCAAGTGCTCCTGTTCCTTTAGTAAGTTCTCCTATATCGTCAATCAGCACATAATTTCGGGGTGTATGGTGGTGGTCTATATCTGCATAGAATGAATCTGCAGATATGCTTGATATAGGGCTGCTTGCTATGCTGTTTCTCTCATCTAGTCCTATCCTTAAGTCCAAGGTAGAGTATTTACTGCCCAGCTGGGAAACTGCATAATTATTGTCAGTTGAAACTGGTGCTATCATGAGAGGCTGATTGCGAATTACATCATAGTTTGTTGTTATCTTAGGCTCCAAATATAATGTGGTTTGTCTTGGCTTTGGCTGTATCACCATCATCTGTGATGGGAGTTGATATGATGGCTGTTGAGATGGTGGAGGTTGAGCCTGTGGAGTAAAGGACATAGTAGCTCCTGTCTGGAAAGCTGTCTGCGTCTGATAGGGTGAAACCTGCTGGTGATACAAAGGCTGCTGTTGTTGGTAATGTGATTGCTGTGTGAACTGAGTTGGTGCTTGAGTTGGCAGGGCAGGAGAGGAATACTGATATTGAGCATATGGGCTTGTAGCAGGGGCAAACTGTGTTTCTGGCTGGGTTTGTGGTGGCATAAACTGGTTAAATTCTGTCTGGGGTGCAGTACGTGGTCTTTCCAAGCCGTGCTGAGTTTCTATTCTGGTTGACCTGGTATTATTAACTTCACTGTCTGACATATAATCACGTTCTTCTGCTACTCCTTGGAGATAGGCACGCTCTCTCTTTTCTCTTTCTTTTAGTAAGGCTTCTTTCCTCCTATTAATGCCCATTTCCAAGTATCTCAGCTTGGCATCTATTTCTTTTTCCTCCTCATCTAGCTCTGCTTGCTTCTTCCTAAGCTTGGCTGATTCACGTTCGACCAGATCCAATTCCCTGTCTATATCCTGAAGAATTTTGGCTCTGGCCATAGTATTGGTCCTACAAATCCTTCTGCGTGAAACTGATCCCACAGAAGTATATGGCGACTGAGTTCCTGCTGTTGCTTCCTCTGGAGGTGGGTTGGGCAGAGTCCTCTTCACCTTCTTTTGAGTGCCTGATGGAGTTATACTTGAAGAACCTTTTGTCTGCAACAGAAGAAACAAGACTGAATCACTATTCTGGAGGCTTGATTGCAAATTAATCACGAGCTGTTTAAATTTTTTTCATGGTATGGCTTTATATCTTAACCACATACTTTCTCTAACAGAGAGGAAGCTTGTGGTATCTGTGAATAAGCATCAGAAAATGGCATGAAAAAATGCTGGCAGTCTGCTAAAGGTCAGAAAAACAAGCAATCTAATGCAAAATAAGGGTGATAGTCACTAGGACTTTGTTTAGCCTAAGATTGAAAAATCTACTTTATATTCTTGAAATTCTGAAATACAGAATTGACTGTAATTTAAAAGGTGTTTTTTTAACCTCGGTATGCTTATACATAAACATATACAATGCATGTGTGTGTGGGAGGGGAATATATATATATAGACCTACACACCTTCCTTTTTTATAACATTTAGTAGGAAAAAAGTATGTATAATTATAAATGTACATATATACATAATCATATATAAATATAGTATAATCTGTTACTCAAATAGAAGTCTCTGAGACAGACACTGAGTGCTTACTGAGCAGCTATAACTTGTACTGAAATCCAGACACCAAAGCAAGACTTTTTGGTGCCAACACACTTGGTACAACAGGTAGTTCTTAGTCCACCGTGTAAGTTTTGTCTCACCTCTGCTGCTACATATATATTTTCAGGGAAGATTCTTGTGCTTTACACAAGTGGTATCAGATTTCTTCAGTTCACTGAAGACTTTCTTAAATGAAATTTGTTCCAGTTCCAAAGCTACAGTTTCAAACTTCAAAAAAGTTCAGCAGTATAAAAATATAGGAATCTAGTTCAGTCCAGATGTCCAGACTTCCCCACAGTTAATGGTAGAAGGGTGATTCACCCTGAGCTAGGAGAAGCATCTACCTTAGGCTGATGAGTCATTTTTGGAGGTGCCTATCTCTCTTCATCAACTAGGAAAGTAGGCAATGCAACTGGTTAGATGCAATCTAAACTGCACCCTAAGTCACTAGGGGTTTTGAAAGGTTATTTTTAGTTCTGAAGTAAATTTAGGCTCCCACACAATGTAGATACATTAAGAAGTGGGACTTGAATGATTTTGAAATTGTATCCTATTACCCGAATAGCTTCTTAAAATTTTGCCTTGGTAAAGGAAAAGGGATTGAGCTATACACATACTCAAAAAATAATCACCGCAGCCATTACAGAATACAGCCATGTTAAAAGCAAAATATGGAAACACTTTAGCACAGTTTATGGAAGTAAAAATAATATTAATGAACTTGACTCTTCTGCCTCTGCAGGCAAGCACAGCACTTTAGCAAGCATTAACTGTTATTAATTAAAAATGGAATTTCTTCTGAAATAAATGCTACTTCACTCAGATGTCAATGAGATTAATTTTAATTAGGAGTTTATAACTCACTATTTTCTCTGTTTATTCTAATATGTTGTCAACAAATTGTAAAAGTTTTTAAAAAGTGTTTACAACCTGCTTTTGCTGCTCCCATTACCTAACCTTAGCAAATCACAATAATCAACACATCATTTGTCATGGATCTTTAAAGAAACATTCACTACCTTTTCAAGTGCCATTTAAGCTCTTTTCATCCACTTTATCTAAATTCCATCAACTTTTGCATGTTTCAGATTTCAATAAATGCAATTTAATTTTGTTTTCAGCTTCCCGTGGCCGTTTCCCAAACCTATGTTGTGCCAACAAATCAAAGAAACTAATTTTTTCTTGCTCAGTGTGTACTTATAATCAAAGACAAATTAATCATCTACAGTAGGTCTAGTTGGCTATTAATTTATATTGTAAATTCAGTCCAATACCACTGTTATTTCCCCCTCCCAAACTGAAATAGCAATCACAGATGGTGAAGCAGTCACAGATGGTCACTGTTATTGGGGAAGAGCTATTAATAACACACTAATTAAAAGCTCTATAATACTTTTTGATATCCTTGTCTACATATAAAGAAGTTCAGACTAATATACACTACAGGAAGATGTACCACTTGCTTTTGAAAAAGTATTGAGAACCTCTAGTTGTCAGCTGCTATTTTTACAAAGGGCAAGTCTTCATTATTTTTACTTGATATTTACATTGGGATAAGAAAAAATGAATATGATATTTTAGTACTGTGATAAAATGTGTGGGCTTTTTGCTTCTTCCTGGATATTCTCATTATCACTTATGTTAGCGTGCTACCTGGGAACTGCGTTAGTAGATTTGAGGGAAGCTGAACTGCAGTATTTTGGTAGATAACTTTGGAGTAGTTGTTAAATTTAGTTTTTGCATTTCCTTTGAATTTGTTAACTAGCAAAGAAAAAAGACAAGCTAGGGCTGATCTTCACCAAATTCTAATCTTTTTATCACAAAGAATTGGGATTGGAAAGGAGTAATTGTGCTGTCTACCCCTTACCCTGTATTTTTGGTCCCTGTAATATATTTATAACGTTATGCTTATTTTATGTTAAAAGTATTCAAAGAAAAGATGGGGCAGAAACCTTCATAAGACTACTCTGGATCCAGATAAAAAACCCTATCAAATATAGGCAGGCATTCTCAGGCCTTACAATTCCTGGTTAAAGGTTTGGTTAGACGTCAGACAGGTGACTGTAGCAAGCTCTCTGACTGAATAAGCCATGACGTTTTCTACCATATTTTATCACGTTTTCCATCTTCTTCATTCTAACCCATTTACTTCTAGCTATCTACTACCACCCTCACTGATTTTTAAAAATCATTTCTGTGTTTAGCAAATGATCACTCTAAATACTGACTGTAAATCTCAAGAACTAGTAGTAACTTATTCGGCCTCTTGTTTTGCCATGAAAACCTTATAAACGTTATTACTTTATTGCTGACCCTTGTATATGGAAAGAATTTCACACTACTCTGGGACCTCCCTTCAGGATGGACATAATGGTAATCAGATCTGCTTCTGAGGCAAAGCTGTCCTTGCTAAAGTAAGTCCAAATCTTGTGCTTAAGACAAAGCTACAGATATGTTCTCCCCAATACTACAGATTAAAGAACTGATGAAGAAACAATTTTCCCCCTCCCCCACCAATTTTTAAGCTTAACAACGTTTTGATAATAGGACAAGAATGCACTCTTCAATCTTGCAGTTCAATGACAAGATAACATCACAGTGAGGAACTCAAAACAATGAGCTGAAGGTTGCGTGCAAACAGATTTAGCAAAACCTTCCTTTTCTGCCTTGCCAATGCACATTAGTCATGATGTGCTTTATCTCCTGAGTTTTAATATTTAAAGGTCATCTGGACAAAGCCTCGTGAACCCTGTTAAATTGTATGGTGATTTGGGAATAATTCCTTTGAGATGACCATCCTATTCCTTGTGAATCGTTGTGAAAATACTTTTTTCTACCTATTTCTGTCTCCTCCAATTTGCTGGCATTGCTGACGAGGCCAGCAAGACTCTGATCCACTACAAAGATCAGTCAAGGACTAGGAAATACTCATACGTTCCACTGCTTTTTATCTGCTTTAAAGAGATAGTTTACTTTAGGGGCCTGAATGGCTCAGGAGATCTGTAATGAATTTCTACCTCTAAACAGTGTGTTTGACTCTAGTTACTCAATCTTTCTCCTCCTCTTCTCAACTGAATTTATTTGAATATGATATGGTGCTGTTCTTGCATCCTCCTGTCTCTCTATTCATCCAGCCATGCTTGGATATTAGCTTCATTTGCTCAAAGAACGGAGCTTTCACACTTGGGCATACACTCCTATATACTTCTTGCATATTTTGGATTTTAGTAGCAAATATGTAACCCTCATTTTCATTGTTCTTTTAACATTTTCTGTCATCACAACACAAACAAACTTTAACTTCTTCTTCTGTCCTGTTTAGAGCTGACAAAACAGACCTGTATTTAGATATATTTTTTGGTATAAGTAGCGATAAATCCTGCAAATAATGTATACAATATGTATACATATACACATATCAATTACAATTGTAATGACAGCATCCTTGTTAGAGTTTTTCACCACCTGATAGCCTATGTAATAGACACAGGGATGTTAGACTACCTACAGTCTGCAGTGCTATGAAAAAGCAGAGGTAAAGTGGGTCATAGCTGAAGCTACTCCTCTGCCACAGTCCTCTGAAGACTCAACAGCATGGTGGAAAGCCTGTTCTACACTCTAGAGGAACAAAACTTTACCCTCTGCAGGGTAAGGCTTCCTGAAGCATCTGATGTTGACTTGCAACAGACTTGAAATGTCAGCAGAAATTTGGCTGCACCTGATTACAAGACAAATAATGCAAATAATATTTTTTATCTTCAAACAAGGACTATATAGTCAATCAGCTTGCTCAGCAAACTCATGACTAGCATCAGTTCGAGAGATGCACGCTGATGTGTTAAACAAAATTACTGGGAATAAATCATTTGCATCTAGAAAAGATATCAAGCAGTGGAGGGACGGAAATTACTCTCCCATTCTGAAAAAGTTCACTTTAGGTTGGGACCAATGCAGTTTACTCAGACAGTGATAGGGTGGAAGGTGAAGCCTGTGCTGTAGTTCTCTGTGTTCCAGCTTTCACATCCAGGATTTTTCATACATCAAAAAACTGCCCAAATGCAACCCCTCTAAATCCACAAAGCTCACAGTAAAATTTGCAATTGTAATGAAGCTGTTCTACTTATTAAGGGTTGGTACGTGTTACTCGGTATTATGGTATGTGCTCTTCATCATTAGAAATGCATCAGTAAGAACAGTTAGAAATTTTGGCAATTCATTATTTTAAACATTTAATTTACTTCAAAGAATCTATGAAAATCAGTTATCATTCATTAAGGACCTTTTGGTAATTTAACAGTATCTTTACAATTGCTTGTAAATGAAACCTAATTCCAAAAGATACTAACTTAATACACTAATATTAGATTACTTCATTGTCAGTATGGAATCCTTAACTGCGTCTTCTTGTAGGATGCAGACAGAGATATTGGACAATGTTTTGTAGCTTGTCCTGTGCAAAGTAATAATTTCTCATGTAAGTTTTTGTGCACCCTTCTGGACTTAATATCTATTATGTGCTAACCACTGACTAGAGGGGACCAGCTTTGTTAACCCTTGGTAACAAACATTAGAGCCCCAATATTGAGAAACTTCTCTCCACTGGCTAAGGCTGACACGGGGTCACTTTTACAGCATGAAGAACCACATAGTGTGGGAACCCACCTCTGAAGCCAAGAGGTAAAGGGAAGAAGATGAATCATGCATAGAAAAGAAAACATATTAAAATATGTATTTATAAAAGCTATTCTCATCAGCAGTGCTGAGAATGGAGTAATACATGCTCTGAACAAATTCTAACCATCAGTAAAAGCCTATCGGCCAACCTGTATTGCCTTGCCTTGTGTGCCATTGCTGGCAAGAGGAGCGGATGATGAATTGATGAGCTGAATTTGGCCTTGTGTGTGGGAGGGAAATACTCTGCTTCATGAGTAATATACTAGAGCTTTCCTTTAATGTAACTCTTGTCTTTTTCTTTTCTGCAAGTATTTTGCTCTGGGGACTGAGCAGTCAGGCGGAAAACTAGTTTCTAAATCACTACACAGCAGCATTGAGATGCCAGCCAGTCTGATTTTCTCAGGGTTTTTTTTTTTTTCACTCCTTTGGAGGCTCTGTAAAGATAAAATTCTCTTCTGTTAAAACCAATATAAAATTTTTAGAAATAGAATATTCCAAAACAATAAGCATTTTTCAGAGTTTCTTTTCTTTCATTCATGTCAGTCAGAGTCACTCATTCCTCAGATAAGCACTTCTGTACTTTCCATCCTCGTGCTCCTTTCATTTTCTCTGTGAAATCGTTTGAAATTGCCATTTTCACTTCAAATGCAAGGGGAACAGCACAGTGCACTTCCTAACAGCTGACATGACATGAGATATCAACTTCTTTCCTCAGTTAAACACATAAAAGGCCATATGCTTCTTTTGATCTTGGGGGGAGAAAGGAGAAATTAAATGGAAATTTGATATGCAAACTACAGACAGATGTGGCCTTTACATAGTGGTTTTCAAAGGGATCTAAACCTACATTTCATCTACTTTATGTGAGTAGGCATAATAGTTGTTCTCAGTTGTTTGCACAGAAGAGGTAGTTTTACACAGACTAACCGATTTGTGATTCGTTTGGAACAGGACTGACAACTTCTGCCTATAAGGGCAATGGGGCAATTCCCACCTCAACTTATACTGGTAAAAATTAGAAAGAGCAGTTTAAATCAGCATAAATATATCAGTGGAAAATCAGTTTGTGAGAAGAATGAAATCCAACATTTTGAAACTTTGACTTTAAATAGTGTAACTGGAACAATACTCCATATGTGTGCATTTAACTGATTTTAGACAACATACATATTATTCACAAGCTTATGATTGCATTTCCTTAGCTTATATCTATAAACAATATCTACACTGTTTGCTTTTTCTGCTCATTGAAGACATAGCAGTCTCTTTACCCATTCCCCTTAGTGCAATTCAATACTGTTTACAAATTTTTTTCTTCCATAGCTTAAGCCTTATACAAAAGGGAGACATTTCTGGCTGCCTCATACAGTAACATTATCTTCAAAACTCATCTGAAAACAATTATTTTCTTTTTTATTCTTAAATTCTTTTTGCCTCTGCTATTCTTTGCTATTTATCTTTGTAATCACGTTACCCATCTTTGCAAAGTGTTCTGGGATACAAGCTTACATAAGAGATTCACTGTCCAATTATATTAAATGTATATAGAATTACATGTATCTCAGTTACTTTACAATGGGGAAAAAATCTCTGGCAGATTGATTCAGACAATGGGCATCTGTCAAGCTAACAGCAAGAGTCAAATTGTCAGAGTTGGACACTGCTTCTGCATTGAAATCTCTGTACCAAATGGGCTCAATATTTTTTCCTCTATTCAATCTCTGAAAAATAAAAAAAGGGAAAAAATAGGAAAAAGGAAGGTGAAGGAGGAAAAGAGAGGAGAAAGGAAAATCCCTGTCCTCAAAACAGAAGAACATGGTCAGAATTTCTTCTCTGAATGGGAAATACAGATTTCATACTTTGCAGCTTGAAAACATTGCAGGAAATATATAACTGCTGCATAGGCAACACCTACTGATGCTTACTAATTGTTTGTCTATATGCTTTGCATTACAGTATGTTAAATATTCTTAAGTATTTTATTATATGTCAGTATATTAAAAACTATCAAGGGACTTCACAGAAAGAAAATACTATTCTCCCACTGCTACAGTACTGTGTTTTCAGCACCAACTCCAGTTTGTACTCTGAGTGCTATAGTACTACAGACCTGAGTCCAGGACTGAAGGCTGAATCTGATAAAGAATTCAGAATAAATACTTTTGTCTGTGAACTAAAATCTTTCCTCATTTGTAAAATACTTGTGAATTTTAAGAAGATAGTCCAATTTTTGCTAAAAGAAAAAAAAATATCTAAATGAATGGATTTACCTAGACGCTAGACTATGGCTCATGAAAGTTTCTGAAAAGGAGGTTTCTGAAGCATATCCTGCTTTGACAATCCAAAAGATTATGAAATAAATGACAAAACAGAGGATAAGGTATATGGAACTCTATGTACTGCATAACAGCAAGCTGGACAAGGAGGAAACACTAATGGCAAAGCTGGAATTGCTATGAGGTAGGTGCTTAACAAGATTAAGACAAAGTCTGTAGATTCATGGTGACTATGTACTATGCTATAACATAGTATACTACACTATAACATAATTCGTGTTTCTTAATCAATCATCACTTCTTGTTTTCCCCCTATTGTTTCACTGACAGTCTAAGAGGCATTTTACATAAATACAGAACTGTAGATACTCTCAGCCTAACCTGTGGAAAGTTATCAAAAGTTCTATGAAGCGGATGGACCATTCGATGCCCATGCCTGGTTAAGATACAAATATTGTTTGCACATGATGCGCCCTGTCTCCAGCACAGCCTGGTTTTGGATTTAACTAACTAATGACACAGAACTGTACCTCAGTAATATGTTCTGATACAGATGCAATGTGATTCTGTCTTTGGTAATTCAAAAGAGTTATATTAAAGGATATCATACCAAAGTATTAATTCTTAGTTTTGGGATTAGTTGATCATGAAGCTACTTGTGGCAGTAGAAAAAGACATCAGTCATCTTTATTTTGGAATGACAAAGTCCTTGGAATAAATCTTTTTGCACATAATGCAACATCTTTAGCATGGACTCATTCACTCATAGTAATTAATTATACACTGTTTCTCATTATGTAACACACAAATCATTATATGTCATTCTCCTCAGTCAGAATAATAAATTTTATTTGAAACTCAGATCTCATCTATGGAAAATTTTACTGGATTATAAAGAGTTTTTTCCCAGTCCACCAGAACATACTTTAAATTCTCTTCTTTTGCAATCTAACTGAGAATCCTGGCCAGAAAATACTGGTGAGAAAAATTCGGAACAGTTTATACTTATCAGTAGGATATGCATATGATGAATTAACACCATCTGTTTTCAACTGATACCGGACTACTTTGCAAACTTTCAGCTACCATTAAAAAAAAAAAGCACCACCAAAACCCCCTCTATCTCTGAAAGAAATGAGATATTAATCTTGGTTTACAGGAAAGAAACAAACAAACAAAAAAGGTGTGAGAAAATCTTGGCTTCTTCTGCCTCTCCTTCACTACTGACTTTCTCCAAATAATGGTAGCTAATGAGACTCCACATGCTGCGCCACAGCCCTTGTTTATTCACAAGAGCAAGGATTCATCTGCCCAAGCGCAGACATAATGTACAGAGCTAATCTGAGCTAGTCCTCCAGACCATGGAACCAAAAGAAAGTGCAATTTTCCTTCAGCTCACTCCATAATCACACCTATCTCTCTTATTGACTGTAGAAACAGCCGCATGTAACACAGATGTCACCTGTGAATGTCTCAAGACAGAGAAGGTCAGTCCCACTCCTAGCAACTGCAGCAGTTTGAATTCCTGCTTTTGGCTCCTCATGCGGGATCTGTTTTGTAGAAGAGTTTTAATCCTTTTCTCCATGCAGAAATCTCACCACCTCTGCAATTCTTCAGAGTTACACCTCTCCTCAGCAATCAAAGGCTCTGGGTTTTGTTACAGGGCATTTTGAGAAACAAGGGTTAAAAGTAAGAAAGAAAAGTTTAGAGAAGATACTTTGTAACAACTGCACCTGGTACTTAGACATATCAGAGATAAAGACTGTCTCCACTGAGTCTCTGCTGATAAAGTTTGTCTTCACTGACTCTCTGCTAACTAGCAATAATGATTAGTACAAGGATGAATCGTAGAAAAATAGAAAAGACTGCCAAAATAGTGCCCTAGAGTTAACTTGTCTCATTATAATCTCATTTTAATACTAAAAAACACACCTCCTAGCTAGAGAAGCCCCAACCCAATTTAGCCCCCTCCTCTCTGAGCATGCGTGGTGAATTAAAAGAGAACTGTAACTTTAAGATGAAGTAAGAAAAGTATTAACCAATAGTTATTAAGGAGTAGCACCAGTAGGCGTAACTAACTTTGTTTTAAATACCTGTCATGATTTTAACCCGGTGTGCAAGCTTTGTGGAGAAATCCCCTTGCACCCGGCGCCGCAATAAACATGCCTGCTTTATAACTCTTTGTGAGTTGTGAAGTTCGTTTCCGCGTGTCAGTTTGGCTCAGTTCGATTGTTCAGGCAGTATTAATTTTATTCTGCACTCACAATGCTTTGCTTTCCTGGTCTAAGATTAAAGGTGGCAGAGTGAGCAGAGCCCCGATTAATCACTTTCTCTAAAATGTGGTTCGTGCTGGGGAACAATGGCCATGTAAGTCCTGCTGTAAGGCACGGATTAGACAAACTCACCAAGTGCCCAACTGCTTAATTCAGGCCTTTCTATAAGTGTCACAGGTAAGCCGTCTCTTGGCCTTTTCTGCTCAGCCCTGACCTCATCCATGCTGCTGTGCACCTGCAGAACAGCCTGCATCAAATTTCCTTTCCCCTCCTTCCAAAAGTGCCTTAAAATCTACCAATGCAACACATTCTATTGTAGAAAAACATACCTCTTATTCTGCTTTGGTACCATGTATAGCTCTGTAAGGCTTTTCAAGTTATGTAAGCACCAGTGGTCTTTCATGGTGGTTACACAGTTGCCAAAACCCCAGCATTACACACTATTAGAATAGAATACAAACAAAAGGCAGAATAGAAACAAAAGGAGGTTTGTGAAAACTTGTTTGGTCGCTGACACCTGGCTTCCAGGCTTCACTCCATTCCAACAACTCCCCAGCTTTCTGGTCTGCAGCAAATTCTGCATAATCCCCTCTGCCTCAGCTGGGGAAGTTGCTTTCTCCATCAGCTCAGGTTGTGAGTCCTTTCCTCTTTTTCTCTGCAGTTTCTCAGTATCTCCCTGAACTTCTACCTGAAGCGGTTTTGTTTTGCCTCTCCCTCCACCCCTCTTTTTTCTGAAGCATGAGAACTCCCCCTAAAGTATGCTCAGTTGCTCCCAGGGCAGGAGCAATCTCTCGCGCTCTCTCTCTCTCTGCCCAGAAGCTTCCAGCCAACCCAATCCTCTCCCTTTTTAAAGGAATGTAACTGAACCTGACAACAAACACACAGAATAGATCGTCTGCCACAGATGGCTAAACTTATGAAGTGTGAAAACCACTCACAGTATGTCCGGATTTTCCATTACATTTTTTCTACAGTGAGAAAGTGTACTAGCCAGACCACACAAAACCCTTATTCCTGTTCTTATTCGCATATAAGAATGGCATTTCCAGTTTGATATAAACCCATTTCCAAGTGACACACGTTAAACAAAACCAAATTAACTCCTCCTCCCACTGCACTCCAAACCTTCAAAAAGCCAGCTTTTCAAAGAAGGCATTAATCCTTGAATAAACATGTATGGAAATTTGCTATACTGATACAAAACAGAACAACTTCTCATGGAAGAAAAAAACCTTTCACTATGTTATCTGTTTAAATTTATACCTCCTTTTTTTCAAAATAAAAAAGTCTTTTGAAAGGCATGAAACCATTTTTCCAAACTTTACTTTTTTCTATTTTTCTTGTATATGTATTCTACAGTCTGTTGATTTGAGAGTATTTAAAATCAGACTGGACATCAGCACCAACTCTTCACCAAACAAATCCAGTCAAGTCACCCAACGCAGTCTTGATTAGCACAACTGTGAATAAAACTGGGAAAAAGTCTTTTTAAGTATAGATAGATATAATTTTTATACCTGATTGTTTTAGCAATTAAATATGGTTTATCTGACTAATACTGAAATCTAGATTAATTTTCAGAAGAGGAAGTGTTCCACTCCTGGAAAAATTCAGTCAGATGACAGTCTTGAATACAATGTGATATTTAATCAAACTGTGTAGGGTTGGGGAAGAAGAAAGCAGTAACCTTTAATGAATTTTATTCTGACTATTTTAATAGCAATTATACTATTTCAGAATCATGACCTTCCTCTTCCCATTTCTGCTTACTGTGACAAGCAGGACAGGAAGATAGAAATTTGGTGAGCTTAAACACTAATGAAGTTAAAAATAAAGAAAAGGCAGCAGAAAAACAGAAGTTAATGTGAAAGATGTGCCATCTGCAGTTTCTAAACCTACATTTGTATCAAAAAAAAGGAGAAACAGAACTTAAACCAACTGTGATGTTTCAAGACATCACATAAAAACTAAAATACTTACGGTTGACCTGGAACCTAGGATACACTTGCACTGCAGATACAGTGCAATGAAATTAAAAGGGTTCTTTTCCCCCTCCTAATTTTCAGAGCCCCTATTCTTCTTGTTCCAAACCATTCTTTTGTTCACCACCACCATAGGTCAAAATAAATCTCAATAAAAAGTAGCTCTACTTGATTACATGCATATGGACTATACCAATTACCTTAAACATGCAGTGCATAGTGAGTTTTACTACAGGAACACAGGAAATTAACAGTAAAAGATGTTTGCAAGATAAATACACATTTGGGTTGCTTCTCCTCTGTTGTTTTTACATGTTGTTGTCACTGTTTATAAATTTCTAGTGACACTAATGAGCCTGAAGTTGGTCTTACAGAGCAAATCCAGAGTTTACAAACAAAAGAAAATGAATGAAAACCTGAAATGTACATAATCATTCAAATGCACATTCTAGACCAGTGGAAGAGTAAGGGATCAAGAATTAGCCCAGACCATCCAAACTGAATGCTACTGAATATATTAATGATATTTTAACTTTATAAAATATCAGGCTTTACAGTCATGTCATTCAATGTTTGTTTGGGTCCAGATGTATTCATGGAAAGCCAAATGATTGCTCTGAAGTCTCAAATAGTCTAATGTTCGCTGTAGCCTACAGCAGCCTAAGGCACAGTGTATGGATGCATCTTACCTACAAGAAATGGTATTATTTATGGACTGAGAGCAGAATTGTTGGGTGCAAGTGTGATTTGTCAAAGATGTGCGCCTTAAAGACTGAAAAAGGCAGAAGTGACTAATGGTTTTTAGCTGGTGAGGATGTCAGAAGAAAATGTAATACACATCTCCAACACAACAAAGGTTTAAAAAAACAGTATTGCACAAAACAAGAACAATGAAGGCTTTACGGTATCAGGATAAACAAGAAAAGAACACTTATTAGTTAACATTTAGTTCAAAAACAGGAAAACTGGCTGAGTATGAAAAGGGTTCTCCTAAACCTTCATTGCACAATGCTACCACTGCAGGTCACAAATAAGAACGAACTTTAGCTAGCTTTATGAAATTCCTGTGCATATGGGGATACACCTCAATATGCCCAAGGTAAGAACCACCCTGGAAAGAGGCCTTGGCTTTTTGAAAACAGCAAGGCAAAGGATGGAAAGACAAGAACCACAGACTTTAAGCAGCTGATTTCTGAAAGTCACTATTCAGTAACAGGCTGTAATGGTGTGTTTAATAGTACTGTACAGGTGAGGAATGCCTACCTGAAACACTTAATACCTGGATTTTAGCCAGTGTTTGATGTATAAGAATAGTTTTGGTCATCAGTTCATCCATATAAAATCTATAGCTGCAGAGCTTTTGTTTCAATTATTTTCGTTTCAAGATAAATCTGGTTTGGTCAAGTCCTAAGATTATTAGCTTTTAAGAGCACCTAGATCTAAATGAGAAATTCCATAAAAATATTTTTATTTCATATTTTGCAGATTATAAGTACTTTTGCTATTTATTTAAGGCAACCAAAGCAACATCTCTTAGCTGAAATTTTTTGACCCTGCATCACAGTTGATGCTTAAAGAAGCTCAGGCTTATTAGCCATTAATTTATTTGCCTCTGAGCTAAGACTGACAAAAGGTTATTGTTTAGCATCAATCATGCACTGATTTTAGAGCCTTGGACAGACCAGGATAGAGATCATCAAGTCATCTCCCATGATGAAGATTGCTGTTATTTAATTTCTAAGTCATCAAGGCAGGAACCTAAATGGTTTTTACTTCATTTTCAGATGACAGTATTTATGTTCATAGGTCTTTGATAAGTCCATAAACAAAAGTAAAGAACCTTTCTACAAGTATTACAGAACTTGTAATACTTCCAGAACCAGCTGTTTGTATTTCAGCAGGAAACATGAAATCCTTTAATTCTCAGATCTCTCTTCTGGTATGTGAATGCACAGTAATCATTCTAGTACATTGCTGTACATACAGCAGGCAGGAGCCAAGCTGGCTGAATAGTGATGAAGATTACCTTGACTGACGAATCATTGATGCCATTTACCTCAGCATGCATTATCTATGAGCTCTGTGTATTAGTGTGCAATTCCTTATTGTGTTGTTTGATCATCAATTTACACATAAACACTAAGTACTGAAGACATGATGGAACATTTTTCTTTATCTGCTCTGCTCTCTTTCTGGAAAACATTAAATTACTTTGTATCTGACCATAGCCAACATTTTTAATCTACACTGCTTTGCTGCCACAGTATTGATTCCTTCTTATAGCATTTTACAAATTATATATAAATGAAATATAACTAGAATGCTGTAATATAATAATAATTTCAGAGATGTACGATGACAAAGAATTAGAAAATGGAGTACATATCCAATATATCCTTGCTCAAAGTAACATACGAAGAACAATGCTTTTTTCAAATTTTAGAACAATTAAATCTCAGGACCAAGTCAGGAGGAATCCACTGGCACAAGGGTCTCC
Source organism: Gavia stellata (assembly GCF_030936135.1). NCBI lineage: Eukaryota > Metazoa > Chordata > Aves > Gaviiformes > Gaviidae > Gavia > Gavia stellata. The sequence continues at coordinate 10,913,673 of NC_082597.1, read as the reverse complement.
TCCAAAAAGAAAACCTTGAGGTCTTTGTAACACTTTTAAAGAAGACTCTGAAGGGGAGAGAAAAGGTGATGCTGTTACTTTCTCACATGCTCATAGATCTGGGTCAGAGCATAAGATCAGCCTGTTCCATTCAAGAGAAATTTCCTTAACACCTACCAAGCTCATGTCATGAAGCCGCAACAGCACATAGTCTTCCTACGCAGCAGTTCTGAAAGAACACTGGAAAAGCACTGCACCACTTTATATATATGGGTCATATATATGAGGAATATACGCTATGTCTTGTGAAAAATCATGTGTTTATATCTAAAAAGTATGTGGACTTTTGAGCATAATTCTCTAGCTCACCCCAGGAAGGGTAAGCACCCAGTGATCCAAGTGATTTGGAACCCATCTAGTTATTCAGAAACCGCTGTGCTTGACACTTTGGAAACATACAATATGAGAAAGTGTCTGCTGCAGACTTCCTATATGAACTGGAAGAATAGGTGCAGAAAAAAACCAGTACTCCGTCCCAACACTTTTCTTAAAGCACTGAATATAATAAGTATGTATATTTTCCATTCTGTCTTCAGATCAAAAAAAAGAACATTTTTATGGATAAAGAAAATGTGTTGCATTTAATAGTTGGCATTAAGTAAATATTTAAAAGAAATATTGTGTTAGCTTTCCCGAGTAAGCCAAGTTCTTTTACAGAGAACGACACCTAACCTCAGAAGTTGATTATCTCATCCTTTTCTGAAAATATATTAATTGGTCATTGTCATGGAGAAAAGGCTGAATTAGATGGACCTTGATCTGAAATTGTGTTGCAAATCGTATCCTCACAAAACTACGTTCCAATTGTTGAACTGCATGTGAAAAAAACCAAATACTGAAAACCTTCAATTTGTCCTTCAGTCTATTCTTTCTGTAGGAGCCACTCAGGAGAAACTATAAAACATTGATTTCAATTTGTTCCTTCTCAGTTCTCCACTAAATTTCCAAACTATTTCAAAATCTGAATATTCTGAACTGCAGGAAAAAATATTTCCAGCACATTTCTTTAAAAAGTTTTGGAGTTTAATAGTAAATTATTAGTAATATTATAAATTTCAGCAGAAAACTCACAAGTGATGACAATGATTTTCAGATAGAGCATCAGAAATATACAGGCATTTTAAAGCATTTACATGTTTCTTCACATTACCTAATTACCAGCTGTTTAGTATAATGAGGTTAAAACATACCTTATTTCAAATTTCTATGCTTTGTGAGCAGGAGACCTTTCTTGTTCCACCTTGTTTCTTAATTTATTGCTCATTCTGTATCTGTCTAACATAAAATATCAATATGGGTAAGATACCTGTCAAAATAAGTTACTAGAGACTGAAAAAAAAACCCACAAATCTGATGCAAAATGAGACTTCTACAGTCTCAGCTATTCTATTAGTAACTCCAGCTCGATACACACATTCGGAGCTATTCTGTATATCGAACCCTTTCTGGGCTTTGAAGCAAATGGAGCTGATTATCATTGTCTGTCACTTCCCACCATTTATTTTATTGACTGTATTGTCAATATTTCCAGAACAAGTCAGACAACTGGAAATTCTTCTCCATTAACAAAAATTTTTTTTTGTTTTTCAAAAATATTTCCAGTAGGATCAGAAATAGAGGAAAAAACAACGCATGCCTGTTTGGGTTTGGGTTTGTTTTTTTTTTTGTTTGTTTGTTGTGTTTTTTTTTTTTTAATATGGATAGGAAAAAATGTGTTTCAGGAGAATCGCTGTCTATTTTTCCAGCTTGCCAGCTTCTAGAGTATCATTTTCACTTTCTCTCCAAAGGCTGCTGGTAAACTATCACTTCATTTTTTTTTCCCTACTGTACAAAACTCCATTCTTTTTTCCTGTGCAAACTCGAACTTCTCCAGTATAAAATTCAGATTTAAAAGCTATTTTCTACTGGGACACTTCCAGTGGCACAAACTATTTCAATCCTTTAAATGAACAGCCTTCCTCCCTGTTCCCCACATTCCATCTATTTGAGGGTTCCATTTTTTATAAGAATCAGAACTGTGAAATTCTGTTTTAAAGAAAATGCAAAAAAGCCTCCCCATATTGGAAATAGTGGAATAAACAGTTCAGAGTAAAAGATTAATTCTAATTTCTTCAAGGCATGATTCACATCTCACTGAATTAACAGAGTGTACCATCAACTTCAGAGAATTTTGCATGAGTTATCTAGTGAATATCGTCTATAACAATCCCTGAAGTGTAAGGACAAGCCTCTATGGCTTTAAAAGTCAGTGGAAATACTCAACTCTGAACTTAAGCCATAATAATAGATCACAAAGGGTTCAGTGGCAATGCTGGTTTGAAGTATTTCCCTCTCTCATACTATTACACATTTCTCTTTCTGCATTCTCGGTTGTGCCCATACACCAGAACAAGCTGGTAAACTGCAGCAGACACAGTTTTGCTGCTGAAACTAGTATGTAGAATAATGGGGAAGTCTAGTACTGCTAAGGAACTGTTAATGTGCATTATCTTGCATAAAGTGCAACATTAATATAAGACTTCTAGTTCTTTAAATAACTTCTTCAGAGCCAGTTTAGATTTTTCTACATAATACTACTTGAGTTTTATCATGAGCTGGACACATATCTGTTCTCCTGGACCCATGCTTCTTCTCCTTTTCCCACATTTAATTTCAACGTATCATCTTTTGAAGTTTCTTTTTGAGCTTGACCCATTTGATGGCAGTTCTCTGTGCCTCTTTTCTGATAACATTCCTATCTTTGGTGGTTCAAGTGGCAATTTGGCTGACATATCACTACCAGAAACTGGTGTGAATATTAATGAGGTATAAGATTCATGAAGACAGCAAACATGTTTTAAAGTAATGCCTCATGGTGAAAATACAGAAAAGAAGTGACATGAAGAAACATAAAAAGAAGAAAAGAATACAATTAGTAAATGACAGGGAGAAAGAATGGAGAGAAGAGGAAGAACTAACAAAAGTTTGAAGAATGGATGGAGAGGTTACACAGGCTGAACAAAATAGGAACATGTGCATATCCACTGTGAACTGGGTGCAAATGACTGGGCAAGTAATAAGAAATAAAACCAGAAACGAGGTGATCATTTTCTTCTTCATTTTTTCTACCTTATACTTAGCCTTCTACATTAAGCACACAAACAGGTAATTATAGAAGACAGAAAAAAATATGATCAATTTTATTATTGTCCTTTTTTTTAATTCAGTTATACCTTAATCATTTATCCTAAATTTTATCTGCCTTAAAATGCAGATATATGATGATATATTTATTATTACAAAATTAAATAATAAAATGTATGACCTCTTCCAACAAGCATTGCTTCCCTGTTATTTGGATATGATATTTATGGATTATAAACAAACTTTTCTATTTCAACAGGATTTGAAAGACAGATCTTTATCTGAACATGAAATTATTTGCTTAAACATACTATAAGTAATTGATACTGAGTAGTAATGGAAAACATTAACATTTCTTCAGGACCAAGGGTCAAACAACGCAAGAATCTTTGAAGAATTTGTAAAACAAAGTAGAAATAGGAGTCAAAACCATTTTAGCCCTGGAGTCACTAATCTGCAAGAAAATTTATAGCTATTTTAAAACAGACATTTGCTTAAAAATGAATTTTTTTTTTCCCAAAATCGAGGTAAAGATTCCAACATTAAGATTCTAAAAATCATCATCAAAGAAATTCCAAAATAAAAAGGCATTAATGAGTGCCAACTTGAATTTGGGATGGTGCTGTAACTTAGAAATATTTTGGCAGTGCTCCATCACTTATCCTTCAATTGTAGCTTCTTGTTATTTTTGTATAAAACATGGAAATACTTTTTATGTCATCTCTTTGAAGGAAATCCCTCATAGAGGTATTTTACAGAATACTGTCACTGATTTTGGGGATCTTTATTTCCACACTTAGGCATCCATAACATGGGAATGAAAGAGGCATTTTCCAATCTATCGGTTAAAAATCTAGAATACATTTATAACAGATTTTCTCTCTGTAATGATGACAGACATTGAGGTGTTAGTATGTCAGAATTTATATATCACTTATGCCTTACATGCCTATAAACAGATACTAGTTTTTATTATGAAAGGATGATTTCTCAAAACTTCATTTTATCAAAAAAAATCTAGAAAAAAAGGAGGATGTTTTAGTGGGGAAAAAAAAAAATCCAGCAATTTCCCAAATTACCCTAACCTAATTACTGGGTTTGAAAGCTTAGTGGGGGCATAGGCTAGTGTTTCCTGAACCATACTGTGTATTTCTTTATGAAGCTGCATAGGAAGTGCTTCAAACATAATTTGCTTCTGAAGTGAAGCAGTACAGCAGTTCCAGTGTCACTGCACTGGAGATAATGAGAACAATAACGCTAACTAGAAGAGCAGGACTCAGATGGGAGAGGTTCCTATACTCTTCCCATCCTGTTTTATATCCACCCACTAAAAACCTTGGCTAGAAAGCCCAATGTAGGCTCAGTAAGATGGACAGGGCTTGAGAAGAGTGTCTAGTCTATGAAGAGAGGCTAAGGGAACTGAGCTTCTTTAGCGTGGAAAAAACAGCTAATTGCTGTCTTCAACTCTCAAATGCAGCACTGCTGAAAAGACAGACTCAGACTCTTCCAAGAGATGCACAGGGAAGGACAAAAGGCACTAGTTGCATAAGGGAAATTAAGCATTCTTCACTATGAGAGCAGTGAAGTCCCAGAACAGGATGTCCAGAGAGACAGTGAAATCTCCATCCTTGGAGATTTTCAAAATTCAACTGGGTAAGCCCTCTAGTCATCTGATCTAACTTTTACATTACCCCAGCTTTGAGGTGGAGGTGGGACTACATGGCCTCCACATAGCCTTCCCAACCTAATTTGTTGGTCATCCTTTTCTCAGTCACTGTGACAGCTGAGGCATTTAGCTAGTTAATGTTTGCAAAATATAATAGAGGCATACAGGCAAATTTACTGCCAAGATGCTGCGGAAGGTGTGAAACAGTAGGGACTGCAGTATTTATTTTTATTAAATAAGAGCTTCAACGTAGGCAAGAATGTTCCATAACTGCACTGTCGCTGAGATTAAAAATACTGTTAGTCATGTTTGCAAAATACCCTCCAGAAAAGCCATTTGCCTTTTTACAGATATTATATATATATATATATAAAGTAAAAATTTTACTTTTATAACATTGTCAACACTTTTTTGTTTTCATTGGTGAGCTCTTGGGCCAAATGGTGAAGAAATGGAAAAGAGATAAAAAAGGGTTCCTCTGCCTGGGTTACAGTTCTCTCAGACAAGCAATGTTCAAACAGGCTGTAAGAACAGGAGGACTTGGAGCAGCCTACACTACTGCTGTCAAAAGAATGACTTTTACTGCCTAAAGAAATATCTGGAGGCATTACTATAAAACTCTCTATACTAGTACATCACTGATCAAATGAGCAAAGGACAAACTCACTGATTCCTTTCCATTCTTCCTAGAAGGCCATGGTATTTCTGCTGTGGATTATAAATTTGGTATCATAAAAGGAGTATTAATACGATGTAAGTGATTAACCCAGACAGTAAAATTTCTGAAAAAGACAGTCATTAGTTCGAACTTTAACTCAGACAAGAAGTGCAATTTTATTTCACTGTTAGACTCTTACATCATATATATACAGCAAAAACACAACAATGAAAGATGTTACAGAAAATGTGCTCCATAAGCTTATGAAGTATATAGTACTTCCAAGCTACCTTATGATTTCCTGAGGCTTATGTCACTGTGTTTTGTTAATGCTATTCAGCAATTGAACATAAACACTGAGTCTCAAATTAATCTTCCCTATATTAAGCTTAAACTTTAGGTGGGTAACTCTCATTCTGATTCACCCTGTGCATCACCGTTCCTGACTATCTTTTCACCTCTGGCAACAGCTGACTGTCTATAACAAGCAGTTATCCAGATTTAGAGAAACCAGGACCTTTAAACTTCCCGTCTCACACACACTGAGGAAATCTCCAGCATTCAATCCTCCTTCAGGTCTTCCTCCATACTAGTTACTTAATTTCAAACCCTGCCTTTACTTTTAGTGAATGGCTAGCCCATTTATCCTGTTTGGCATTTATGATCCTACACCAGGGAAAAGGCTTGCCAGGCAGTGTAAGAGCACCAGCACACTCAGTGCTTGAGCTGGATTTGGCATTAGCAAACAGCTTGCAAAGTGAGTAAGGTGAGATAGTAAAAGCTGTATTTTGATAGGCACCACTTAGACTGGATGAGAGAAGGTGTCAGAGAGAGACTGGCTGGGAAACAGAAGTAGGGTTTAGCAAGGAGATTAGAGGGAAGATATGGACAGATGGATAATGTGAACAGAAATTGAACCAAGACCTGAATTAATTCTGTACAAAATGCAAGAAGTTCTGGAGGAGGAGAAGCAAAAGGCAGGCTTCCTCTGTAGTTTCAAAGAGAGAGAGGAGGAATACAAAGAGAGAAATTGCAGACTCTGCATCAGTTTCAGAGAGATGTCTAAGCCATATCCTGTGACAATGTTTCAGACTTACCCCTGTATTTGGAGTTTCTAAATGGCTAACTTAGGCATCACAGCACTGGGCAAACCAGCTACTGTTGATTCCTGTCTCATATCTTAATTCTAAATGCAGAGCCTGTAAGCACTTACCATATCATTACCCATTACAGACCCGACTCCCTGAGCTGAACATTGCAGCAGGTAGATCACTTTTTTGAGTTTCTGAAAAAGTTCACCAGTGTTCAACTCCTTCTTGGTAACAAAATTGGAAATTATTTGGAGAAATTGAACTGAGAAGGCAAGCACAAAAGAAAAATTATCTCGGTCTCTCCAGGTCAGATTTGAGAACTGTGGACAGGATAGCTTCTGAAAGTCTGAACTGGTGTCAACAAAGCCAACCTTGTTCTGTAAAGAAGAGGTTTGTCTGCATTACGATGCCCATCTGTCAGCAGCCATTCACCTTAAAAGTATGCTGGGAGAAACTCAAAACTATTGGAAAAACTTTTTTTTTAACATTTAATGACATTTCCTTTTTTTTTTTTTTTTAATTGAGCTTTGGCACCTAGAAAACAATTTACAATCCTAACTTTAACTGAATTATAACTTTTGCTGTGCAGAATTGATAAAAGGAAAGTAGTACATGAGCAAATAATCCACTGTTTTTAATAAGACCCAAAAAGCAGGAAATAAGAACATAGAAGACTCTGAAGACAGGCTTTTCAAGAGACCGTGGGATTCACCTGACCATAAGCACTCTCAGTCATCTACAATCCCTTTGCAGTGAATGGAGAAATGGGTGGGATTAATCTTATTTTAAAGTACAAATATAAAATAAGTAGATGAACTGTTGATCCCTTGGAATACTTCTCCCTGCAGACTGTAACAGGAATCTACAGTGATCAGGTCAGGTTTTTTTACACTACCAATATCTAACATTAAACATGATCTTTCCAATCCTTCATATCTTAACTAGGTAGCCTATGTCCTTGTGTCAGCCAAGGAAGACACTAAACCTCTGTGGGCTTCTGAAGAGAAATGTAAAGAGAGGAAAGTAAAATGGGGAATAAATGCCACTTCAGCTAAGGGATAGAAGGAACAAGACAGGTGGCATTTAGGCTATCTGATTACAGACCTATTTTCTTTGTCTCAGCTTTCTATCTTTTAAATGTAGACTGTATTACTGAGGTCATTCAGACTATAGAAAGAGCCCTGTATGGTCTGAGTGGTTAGTTTACTTGAGTAGTATGTGACAAATGCTGTATCAATACAAATTGAGAGCAATGATGTGGATGATAATGTGTAAGAAGAGCCATGAATACTAAAGGAAGTCGTATTTAATTTTAGAATTCAGTTTTTAAAGATAATGCTATTACTCATACTGCTCAAGATATTCTTGGCTTGGAAAGGATATCAGTCATGTAGGCTATCTATCCCTTTATGTTATTCCCAATATTCAGATATAACACAGTTTCACTAAAATATATGGATTCTAAGGCATTTGTGCTACTCCAGGTATAAATTTTTTGTTCATATCTACTAAATATCCCAGGCCACAAATCAGGATAATCCATTTCCTGCTTCCACTGAGCATGAAGAGTGGTTAGTAGCTGTCCTATTTATAATAATGTTTAACACAGTGAAAGACTGTTATCTTGTGCAGCTTTGGTCTTCTTCCTAGATCAACACAGCTGTATCCTTCAGCCTTTCAACAAATACCTTGTTGTCTAAATCTTTTATGCTTTCTCTTTTGCTCAACTTTGAATTTATTCAGTCTCTTAAGTGGTGCTGACCTAAACGGTATGTAGTATTATAGCTGAAGTCTCACCAACCACTGAGTACGGTAGAACAGTTACAACACATATCTTACACATGCACAAGTTGTCAGCATTTCCCAAGAACACCACTGCCTTTCTTGCAAGCGCTTCATATTTCTAAGTCATATTAAGTCTGAACTTTTGCTACTACACCTGAACATTTTCAATACTGCTATTGCCTAAACAGCTGTATTTCTGAATAACTTTTTTTTGTTCTGTACCTGTAGTGTCGGTATCATTACTGAATTTGATTTTGGAACACTGCTTTGAATTGCAATTCTGCTTTCGAAAGTAATTGTGTTTCCTATATTGATCTGCAAATGCCATATGAGTGCTTTCTCCATGCTCTAAATTGCAATTGAATTATTAAAGAGTCAAGCCTATGGCAAACCCTTGTTCGACCCACTTAAAACTGCCTTCCAGTTTGGCAGTGTCCAATTTGACCTAAGAGACCTACTTCCAGCTTGCAGATGGAAAGTAAGCTTCCATTAAAAAATAGTAATTGCAAAAATTTTAGTTTATCAATAAATAATATTGTGCTGGAGTAAGAAAGTAAAGAAGTACAGTAGAAGGGACTATTTTTCTCAATATTTCATACTACTTAAATTTGATTTTGCAGCATCAGTATGTAAACCCATATGCCTACACCTAGTTTAATTTATAACTGTAAATACAGTTATTTATCTTAACAATTATTTTTAATATGAAATCACTGACTCAGAAAACCAATGCCTGAATAGAAGGATTCTGAGGATCAGAACCAAGGTAAAGTTAGTTCTAACATAGGCAAGCCTTATTAATTTAAAAAAAAAATACCTCTTAGGTGTTACTAGCCCACATTGCAATTTGAAACACTGATAGCACAAGAAAATCTGGCCTAGCCAGATTAGAAGTAAAACTTCAGAGCTCTGGTAGACAATTTATGAAGTTAATAATGCAGTGATGAGTATTAAAAACACACATCTAGCCCAAAGATTACTGGTGACCTTCATTTCATCCTTTTTTTTTATTTTTACTTTTTGGGGTGATCATACAGGGCATATCTAGCTCTGTAGCTATTTTTCATAGTTTTCTTTAGGCGAAAATGTACAGTTTTGAAATTTTTAGTACCTTATATGCTAAAAATAAATTAATGTCCACGGACAAGTATGTCCCTGGAGAAAGTATGCCCAGGTATCAGAATTTAATGGAGATGCACCCCTTTAAATTCTAAGGAATTTATTGCACAGAATAATTATGTCAATATTGATATACCCTAACTGTTTCTAAAAAAAAAAAAAAGAAAAGCAAACCAAAACCAAAAACCAGGGAGAATTTTAAATGCACTGAGTTCTGTTAAAGGAGCATACTAGAGGCCTCATATGCAGAGGAAAGGTAACCATTCACACAGTGGAGAATGAAGATACATACAGAACACCTTTTTACTGTTCTGAGTATTTTGTTGTATTTAATTATATCTGATCATACGTTTTGGATGTACTGTGGTTCTGGGGATTTTTTTTAGCAATCTTTGTCTAGAACATATGAGCTATCACGGATTTTTTGCCAGTCTTGGATCACTTTCAAGCAACATTTAATCACATTTGACTGATCAAGACAATATTGTAGAAACTTAAAAATATTTTATAAAAATGATGGGAAAAAATATGGGAATTAAAGCTTGTATTTTGTTATGAGATTAACTTTGGGCTACTTTGACAAGAACAAATTAGTTTTCCTAGTTAGTTCACATTACTACAATTTGCAGGGAGGTTTTCATGTATGCAAACTAGATTCCTTCTGGAGAAAACTAAATAGGAAGCTCCATCCTAAGTGTATCCTAAATGTGCTCAAATCCCATTAGGGAAAACCAGTCCGAACCAATGATTGGCTCCTTTTGGACAATAACACAGTATACTTGCAGATACTTTAGCATCAGCTACTTTGATCTATTGTTCTCCTTTTATTGTACCAAACAACATGGTAAAATGGCACAGTCAGTGCTTTCTTTCTAGGGAAGCTTTCATAGACATTGGTCTTCTGCTCCTTTTGGAGAATGTACATTCATTTGCTCAGTACAATATGATTTTCCTGTGCTTCAGCCATAGCTGCTCATAAAAGAGTGGACAGAATAAAATGCTAGAAGCCAAACTTGTCAGCAGAACATGTGAAAGAAACTCTCTTTTGAGTTCAGCCAAAACTTGCTGGTTGGTATGTGACCCTACGCCATTCTTCCATCCCTGCTTGGTTCTGCTGTATACTTTTATATGCTGTGTTTATTACTTTAAAGCAGGGAATATGATATTGGCCTCTCTCCACACCTGAAACTCAAAGTATTCCTAAAATGGATAACCAAGATAACCAAGTCAGCTGGAAATGATTGGAAAGATATTATTGTACCTTCATTCTTTGTCTTTTATGGAAGATAAAAGTGAGAGATGGGGTTTGTGTCCAGGGGCATTTTTTTAATGTGTATATGAGAGCTGGCTTAAGAGGAAGATGGATAAGCTGACAGCAGGTGAGAAAAGGCCCAAGTGACAGAAATCCTAGGCTCTTTGTCAATATGTCTTCTCTCATAAATCTCATGCTTTATAAAAGATTGTTAAGGATCCCCTTTGAAAAGCAAAAGAGTGCAAAAGAGTGAATACCATAATAATTTTCTATTATGCCTGAATGTCCCTTGGTTGACTAGTTCTGTGAAATCAACTAATTTAAAAATATCAGGAAAGACAGACTGACCCAGTTATATGTGCTTTAGAAAATAAAGTTTATATGATATGTTGACCAAATGCAGGGTGGTCTGACAGATGGAAAAAAGATGCCTCATTTGAGTCACATAAATGTCATTCCAAAGGATTTCAAATACAGCACGGGGAGCAGTAGCTTGAAATGTTAACAGGACTCTTAAACTGTAAATAATTCAGACCATTAGTGGAAAAAGTAATCTTAAAATCTAGCTAAAATCACATAGTTAAAGGAGAAGATAGGCAAATCCTGTTTCACTATTTACACAGGGGTAAGATTGTCTAGAATTGTTTCTATATATGAGTAAGATCCTCTTTTCAACTCAGTTTCCAGTCAACTTGTTTGAAACACACAAAAAATTGTGTGACGATGTTTAAGCACAAAAGGAACTCAGTAGGTACATCTACAGCTTCTCTGGATTGCTGGCCTGAATTCAATCTCAAAATAAGATCTCCTGTCCATAAGCAATGAATCAGCCTCATATGCAGCTGCAGGGGACTCTTCAGGGATGCAGGAGCCTGTATGCCTAATCAGACCTGGTGACTGAGCTTATTGCGAACTGGAGTAACATACTGTCAGGCAGACCCAGGTATGCAGTTCACAAACTGCATGCAAATCATATGAACCATACAAATCAGGCTGCTCCCAGACTGTTCTTTAAGACTGGTGTATGCACGGCCAAAATGAATGACCGATTGTCACCAGTGCCTGAAGAATAGCTTCATTAAACCACAGCCCACAGACATCACTTTAGAAGCAAAGGAAAAAAAAAACCTTGCACTTTAAATGTAGGTTACTCTATCATACTACTAAAGACAGTTCCTCACTCAACACCCATGTGTACTTAAACCCAAATAGCAGCTGTTTCTGCAAGAGGTAATGGCTCCTTTATATGGAAATACAACTTTTACAGAAAACAAAATGTTCTTCCTTTTTTCTGGGCCAGTTCACGGGACTGAAATGGAAAATTAAAGTCACTGAATTAAGCCTTTTGCAGTTAAAAACATGTGACCACCTATTTCTCAGACCACAAAACACTTCTCAATATTTTACAATAAGAGCTATAACAAAGTACCAACCCCTTTTTAGCTGGAATTAGGCTACAGACAACAAGAAACCAAGGGAAACACCAATGTCCTGTGCTCCAACAATAGCAGAAATCTTTTACCTGAAATTCTGTCATGACACTAAGAAAGAACCTACTCCCTGCTTCTGAGGAAGGTAAACAGAAATACCCAACCCCAAACCAGGTAATTATCCTTACTTTTTATCTCTATTCTTTACCCAAGCAGAACATTCTTTGCTGTCATACAAGTCTCGTGATCAGCTTAGTCCTGAATAAACAAGCAAAACATCATGTATTTGACATATTGAAGGTTTTAATTCTACTGGGAGCAACTACCCTGCTTCCCCTCCTCAGTGCCCAGAGGTACAGCATGTCTGACACAGCAAAGGACAGCCTGAATCACTGAAGTCCTAACCTTCAGTTTTAAAGTTGAAAACTTTAGAATACCATAGAAGATAAAACACAGATTATTGTGCTTTGTTTTCATTACTTTTAAATGTCATTTAAGGAAATTTACATTCTTAAAATCAGTATAAAATCACTTTTGCTCTTACTACAGCGACAGATGAAGTCCTGCAATTCTTACCTAAATAAAGAAACAATATTTTGGGATTTTGCTTGAAATCATTATCTTTTTTGCTATTGTATACAGATTTGAATTATATTTGCTTTACAATTGCAGCAACTCACATCAGATGAAAGATTTGACAAAAGTCTCTGTTAACTCTCTCAATAAACAGATTGATAGAATTTGTTCTAAGTGTTGAAGCTTAAATGTACAATTTCTAGCCTGAAGCTGACAGACTGTTGACAGATGTGTCTTTGCATTAGTTTCACTAATACAAACACTTCTGCTGAGTCTTTATGCACTGCTTAGCTGTAGATGTTATATGGGTGTGACAGTTCATGTGAAAGATATTTTGCAATTTGTTTCAGTTTAGTTGAGCAGGCATTTTGCATCCACAGGCAAAAGGAAGACAACTTCCATCTTTGATTACACATATGCAATGTGTACAAGTGCCGAAGTTGACTGTGACTGGCATGTACCTTGATTCTGTGATGCACTGGTGTAAAGCTATTTCTTTACTAAACTAGACAGGTACTTACAATTTTTTGTTGCTGCTGAATAGAGATATTTCAGCCTCCACTTCCAAACTCTACTAACACTTCCTGGTGCCCTCATGGAACTCACTGCTATGGCTTTGCACTCTGTGGAATCCTACCATGCTGGACTGAGGGACAGTCTATCGAAGTCCGTATTGGGGAGCTCGTTGTCACTGGGAGCTCAAGTGCCGCAAAGCTCACAAAACAGGAAAATTCAGTATCTTTGCAAAGTATTAATTCCAGATGGGTAGCTTTCACAACTTTTTTTGGTGCTGACAACCACAGCTCACAAATAGCTCACAATTTTTCCCTGACACAGCTACACTTGATTACTAATATATATCACAGAAATGTACAGCACATAAGAACTACCAAAGGGAACATAATGGAAAGCAATACTTTTACTTTGGATTAATAGGAAGCCATGATCTATGTTCATTCAAGTGTTCATATAAAGGCAATGAATACGATAGACAGTAAAAGAAAATGTCATGTAAACATATAACTTGTTATGTGAAAATTAAATGTGCCACCACTGAAAGCAATATTATCTGGATATTTATTATTATGTGATTAGCTGCCAGGTTATTTTTCAGCCTTTCACTTGTATTAGATAAAACATTGTAATAACTTCCTATAAAAGGTGCATTAAAGAACAAAATTATATTTAAAGCAGCAGTTCTAAAACATAGAGACATAATTTAATCATCTTAGTCATAGTCTCCATAATCTTTTTTCTTGAAATGTTGTAATAAATATATTTTTCAATGGAAGAAGTACATAAATGATGAAAGTGCATTGCCTGAAGGACAGGTATCATTTCATTGTAATCCTTAGAAAGAGACCACTTTTATTCTTACCCTTTTAGTCCCACTGATTGCATAAGGATCAACTTTTTTGATAAACAGTGATAAAAAGAAGCCTACGAAACATATACATGAACACATGAAAACCCTTTTCACCTGCAATGTTTATGAATTAGACTTGTTCCCTGAAACAAGAACTATTAAAAAGTGATGGGATATTCATCCATGCAATATACACACTCCATTTCCCTAACGTAGTGAAAGATCAATCTTTCATTTCCGTTTTATTCTTTTATGTCCAGCCCTAGTAAATTGTCTTTTCCAGAATGAGCCAATTCACAAGGTTTTCTGCACTGAATTTCATTGGTTTGAATGACATTACTGATCCCTCTTACCTTTCCCTTTTTATAATGAGGCAATTAGGAGCTCTCCACTCAGGAGGCACAAAAGGGGCACACAGAGAATTAACAGACAAGGTCTTTAGCTGTTGTGGGCACTGTACAAACAAAGAATGAAAAAACGGTCCCAGTGCCAAAAATATTTTAAAGTTGAGGAAACATCTTTCACACTTAGCAGGATAATCCAAAAGTGATCCTGTAGTTAAACTCAACAATATGTTGCTATAACAACTCAGTTCTACTGTTGAAAAAATTTCAACAAGGTTTACACTTTGTCAGCAGTGACTCTGTGTGTATGCTAACTTGCAGGAAGAACTTTTGAGTGCGACAAAAGGTACGAAAGAAGAAATTACTGTCCACTCTTTCCTGTGCTTCCAAGATGTTACAGTCCTAAAACCAGGCTCTCAGCTGGTATAAACAAACATAGACATGCTTGAAAGAATACTATAAATCTCGAGGAAACTAGGATATCATTTAGATTTTATACTGCAGACTCCTTCTTCACAACATAACTGGACTGAGTAATTGAGAACTGAAACGGATATAGCAACTGCAAAAGCAATTTATGTCCATATTTCCTGATGCTGATGAGGTCATTCGATTACTTTCTGGAAGTGTCACTCTAAATATTTTCTTTTTTTGTTATATATGTCTTTTCCTTCTTCAAATTTCATGTACCTGATCCCAGCCTAAGCTAACTGAACCTCAGATACTATATTAACAAGATCCTATCAGAAAGAGAGGGTATAACAGACTTAACATAACATCAGAGCTGAAAGCAGCCGTGATGGTCATGGGAGGTTTACAGAGCAGCTTCCTCACCATATGCCACATGACATAGTTAGTGCAGCCCACTTTATATCCATGCAAGTTTTTTACTTATCTACTTGCACCCCATGTTCCATAAAAATGTCCACCTTGTTTATTTATCCTGTAAGTACTTTGAGACATGGGCTATTTGCTGCTTGATGGCTGCATGCTAATAAGAACAACATAAGTCATTACTGTTTGGGCTAAAGGCAAAATGGTAATAAACATGTGGGTAAAAAAAAAACTATTATGTACAAGCCCTTTGTTTCCATGTCTCATTAATAAATACTGTATGTGTTCAAACTCTACTGTAAAGGCCTTTAAATAATCAGTTGTTTATAGAATTTCTCACCCATCATACAAAGTATACAATTCATATCAAATATATATGTATCTATGAAATAAGGGAACTGAATAATTTATCCTCAGTAGCAGCTTCACTACACTGACAGTTATTTTACAATATTATACCTGCTCTCCAATATCTAGTAGAACACAAAACTTTCTAACTCATGAGCAACATTCTTCAAGATGCTGTTTCAAACCCTCTACATGAAACTTTAGTGCTCGTGCTACAGTTTGCCCCACTGTGCTAAACTTGCCTTATGGAATGATGTTGATATGGAGTGTCAATGTCGTGACTACAGTTTTCCCTTCAAACTTCCAAGTACTGTTTTCCAAGCATAACAGCAGAGGAAGCATTAAATATCCACACAAATATGTGAAGCTGCAGAAACTGCTTACAGTGGGAGCCTTAGAGGGTATAACCAGATAATTCTGCATGTGAAAGACACCACAAATTGTCAAACATAGAGAACAAAACCTCTTTATTCTATCCAGCCTGCACTAATCACTCATGTATTCACAGATAACTGAACATAAAAGATAAAAATTGCTTGAAAACGCAAATGGCAACTCTTCCAGAGCTCTGACAAATAAGATGCTGGCCCTGCAAATGACAGAAGAGAATGGATGACAAATAAGATGCTGGCCCTGCAAATGACAGAAGAGAACGGACTCAGACAAAAGGACAGCCAAGAACATGTTAAATTATAAAGGTTTTTTTTTAGCCAAGACTTCTTCCTCTTATTCATAAAAAACAGACTGATTCCCAAATCAGAAATCTTACTACTCAAGGAAAAAGCATACTGCAGAAATTATAAAAATTAAGCATGATGATGTCAGCCTTATTCAAAATTGCCTCCTCTGACCCCACAGGAAACAGCCCTCAAGACTTGAATAACTTCTTGATAATCCTCCTTATCCAAAGCAAACAAAAAATGGATTTGTGATATGAGACCTTTTGGTCTGGGAGAGATAAAAGATGTACACATGGGACACAAGATTACCCACAAAATCACAAATGGACAAGAAACCTCACGAGGGTCAAAAAGGACAGCTAACTAAGGTAATTATAGATCTGGTGTTAGCTGCCTCCCAGACGGCACATGCAGTAATTCCAAGGTAAATGCACTACAGACTGTGCCACAAGAGCTGGGTGTGGTATGATTAGAAAGAAAATGCTCTTCATTTTCTGAAGAATTGGTGATAACCACTATATTGGCAATTAATTGCCACGTAAAACATAAAATACCTTCCAAATTCTGAAGAAGAATTTGTTGTGCTTTTTTCTGAATCTCAGTAAGACTGTAATATGGATTCCTCTATTTCCAGGCAAAGAAATGAAGCAAATAACCATTGCTTTAAACAGCAGACATTCCTTGGGACTTTTCAGCAAGGCGTGCAAAAAGACTACATACACAGGTATTGCAAATGAGTGTCTCAGCCCTCATGCTGTACTAATAGCTGTAGAACTGCATATTAAAAAAAAAAAAAGCAAGCAAATACTTCTTACCATGAAACCCTCAGTGTACTGAAACTGAGCTCTGGAACTGTCTTCTGCTGTGGGACTCAGGGGCTTAGGATCAGACATAGAGCGTTGCATCATCTTTGCTGCCTTTGGGCTTGATGGAGGAACCTTGGCAATGTCAGCATGCAGCATCTTCTGAGGGCTGATGTCATCAGTGATGGGTTTTTCATAAGGTACAAATGCTGACTCTATAACTTTGCTTGGTGAAACAGGTGAAATGGGTGAATAGAGAACTTTGGGAGATTTGGGAGGGGAAGGGACTACCTGCAATGTGGAGTCTGGACGAAGGTGGGATGAGTATCCTATCTCTAATGGTGTTGGGCGTTTTTTATCTTTCTGAGGAGATGAAGCTGACAGATATTGGGGACTTTGAGTATCTGACTCTGTCTCTGTTTGACATCCCAAACTTTCTCCTTTATATGTCTTTTCTGGAGCTGAAATGTGCTTTATGATTTCAACCTTAGCATCCAATCGGGCCCTGATTGAAGGTGTTCTTATTGTTCCTACAGGTTCTGTTTGTACTGAAATCTCTGCCACTGTCTGAACTGCAATACTAGATACTTTGGAGAATTGTTTAGCTTTGTCTGCCTCAGTGGTACTCTCACTGTATTTCCCTATACGAGGCTTCCTTCTGGATCTGCTAGAAAGATCCCATTCATCCTGATCTTCATCATCTGTCTGAACACTCGTATCAACACTCTTCTTAGTTCTCCGTCTCCTGTTTGTGTAACCTCTGTCTGCTCCATCTTCATCATCAGTTTGCACTCCACTGTCCACTATCTTTTTAAAGCACCGGGGCTCTTCTTCCAGGGTCTCCTCAAGCTCCTCATATGGACCACGTAATTTTGGCATAGAACTTCTCTTTTTCAACTGCTTCTCCTCTCTAACATCAATATCCTTAAGAGACATTTCTGAAACAGAGCTTAGGATACCAGACCTAGGTATGTATTGGGTAATGCCATCAGACTGAACTGTATACCATGTTTGGCTTTGTGGAATTTCAATACCCAGCACTCCTGAAGCTGTAGTGGTTGCATCATCAGTAGGCCAAAACTGGCCATTTTCTGTGGTTGCATACTGTCCTTCCAAAAGTGTTTGATCTGTGGTAGTTTGTGGCGAGCCAGTTCCTGAAGGGTCATAACCATACTGATATATTTGACGAATTTTTTGTTCCTCTAACTGTTGGTGGAGCTGTTGTTGAAGTTGTTGGAATTGTTCAAGCTGCAACTGCTGCTGGGCTAATGTCTCTTGTCTCATCATAAACTGAGCTTGTCGTTCCTCCTCTTGCTGAAATAAGAGATGATGTTTCATGGATTGCAACTCCTCAAGCTTTTTTTGCACCATAAACTTTTCTTGTTCCCTAAATCTTTGAATTTCCTGACGTTCCCATTCCAGCTCTTCTGCAAAGCGCTGCTGCTTAATTTTCTCAAGCTCAAGAAGTTCACGCTCCAAATCAAGCTGTTGCTGTTTGCCTTCTTCAGGGGCAATGAGAAGAGCAACCTCATCTTCAATTACATCTGTATAAACTTCAGATGCTGTAGTTAAAGCAGGTATCAAGTTGGTTGGCTCAGTGGTAATAGTTTCTATAGTAAGAGGTGGTAGCCCTGTCTCCATATCAATGGCAGTAATTGCACTATCTTTTTCAGCTGCCACTGTTGTCAAGAAACTGTATGATCTTGGGAGCGGCTGATTCTGTTGCAAAGTTGATAAAGAGGGCACCGAGTCAATTGTTTGGAGAGTAGGTAAGTCTCTGACAGTTGTACTGAAAATAGAACCAGGTTGGGTAGTGATGGCAAATGTGGATGGGATTGGAGTCGCTACTGAAGAATAAACAACACCATTGGTTGATCTTAAAACACTTCCAACACCAAACTGGGAACCCAGAGATGATACCATTCTTGCTTGGGAATACTGTGGCGTACTGAGCCCGATGCCAGAAATCACCTGCCGAGTCTCTGGATAAGGACCAGTAGTCTTGCTTGAGTAATCCATAACCTCACCTGAAATTACAGGGCAAAGTTACAGTCCAGTCCCACAAAAGAATGCTGCTTTGCGGATTCTGAAAGTCATCCCATCTTGATGAATTACATGGGAAGGGGAAACTGCATGCAAATCTTCAGGTTAATGATCTACTTTAGATGTGAAGGAAATAGCATTTCTGAACATGCAGGCACATGCAGGCACCTCTGTGCAAAACACATATGTAAAATGAAGAAATGAAAAACACGTGTAATCCAGAATAATTTGTCACACTGTCCAAAAGAAAACAAAACAACAGAAGGAGGGGAAAAATAATAAATAAATCATCCTGAAATGAGGTGAGGAACATCAAAAATATATTTCAAAGAAAGATCTGCTGCTGTGTCATACTGACCTGTAGTAACTCTTCCAGAAGTAAGATCTACTGCTGCATCAGTTGCCCCAACTCGATAATCAAAGCTATTCTTGCTTTTGTATGCAAACAGTCCAGCTTCCGATAAATTTGTGTCAGACATAGATGGTTTCATACCTCCCATTCCTCGGTAGCCATATGACCCTGAACGATCATACTGATAATGATCATCTCTGTAACCAAAGCGATCTTCAGGAAGTGTAGTTGGCGGCTGCTGTGCTGTACAGCTCCTACCAAATGGCAATTTATAAACCATATCACAGCAGACAGCTCTTCTCCCTGCAGTCAGATCCACAGGCTTTTCATCATCTTCTATTACTGTTGTCATGATACCTGAAGTAGTTTCATCCATTGTTACCACTGTTCTGTGGGATTTTGTAGTGCTAAGGTCAACTGCTCCACTCTCCATTGGCTCCTGAGAAGTGGAGAGATCAGTCCAACCATTTGTAACACCAACAGGTGGTGCAGTAACGGGCTTTGTAGTAGCCCATGTCACTGCATGTGTTGAAGTACCTAGGGATAAATTTATTGGCACTTCATCTCTACCTGCAGAGAATGCCTGGCTGCCTGTTACTCTGTATGCAGGCTCAAAATGTTTTGATGTTGTTAGCTGAAGCGGCGTTGTCATCGCATGTCCCAGATCCACAAGGCTGTCTGTACTGGCAGTGTAGCTTACAGTGGTGGTGCAGGTCATTACAGTTACTGTCTCAGTGACTACAGACAGAGAAGGGTCGGCAACACATGCAGTGCTAAGATTTATTATAGCTGGCTGGACAGTACTTACTGGCCGCCTGCATGTATCACTTGCTGGCATTTGCCTTCTCATGTCCATGGAAACAGCAGACAGATCCATACAGCTGTCTCTCATTTCAATATCCATCTTAGTTAAAGTGCGAAGATCTATGACATCACCCAAAGGATGGAATCTTCCATTCTCTCTATACCTGGGTTGATCTACTACGTGCAGTGGCTCTGGAGGTATAGTAATAGCAACACTACCTAAACCAAAACTAGGCACTGGGCCCTTAACCACAGACACTGTGGTCTTGGTTACCTCTGTTGTTACTACTTCTGGTCTTGAACTAGGTATTTTTTCAAAAGTTGATTGTGTTGTGACAGGAATAGCTTGCAAAGCACCTGAAATATACATACTCTGATCTGCCATACTTTGAATTTCCATAGTTTTCATGGATGGAGTAAAAATTGGTTGCATAGGCTGGGGAATCTGTTCTTTAGAAGATGCTTCTAAAGGCCAGCTGGTAACAGCCTGACTAGTTATAGCTTCTGTGGGAGTTCCAGGCTCAGATGGCAATGTGATGACAACATAGGTTTCCTGTGAGGGTTTTGTCAACCTTGGTGAAGATTTGTTAGAGTGTGGAGACAAAGGGGAAGTGGGAGACGCGATTTTGTATTCAGCTGCAGAGACCAAATTCAGAGTCATACTTGAAGTCAATGACAAACCTATTGGTTTGGGCTGTGTTTCTGCTGGCTTATGAACAGCTATTGGGAGAGGAGGAACTGCTGGTTTAGGAGCAATTGGAGGTTTAGTTACTTCAGCAGGCCTGTGGCTGAAAACAAGCCCTGCTGGAATGGAGGATGGTTTGGGTGGTACAGGAGGTGGGGTTGGGGCGTATGTTTTTGTGATAGGTACCACATGATTCTTTAACAGAGCTGTGGACTCTAGTGTTGGAACACTTGTGATTGAAGGTACCACTGTGGGAGCTGTTGCTGCTGGAGTCTTAATCTGTGACTTCTTTTTGGGATAAATGGCTGGCTTGGGTAAAATAGGTGGAGGTAATGGTGGTGGAGGAGGTGGTGGAGGAGGAGGAGGTGGGGGTGGAGAAGGTTGTGCAGGAGAATCCAAAGAAGAGCTTCTAAAAAGCGAGAATACTTTGGATGTTACAGCAGGAGCTGAGGAAGGCACAGAGACCATGCTGGTCTTACTTACAACACCAGGAGCAGGTACAGAAGATGTTTCTGATGCAGGCTCTGTAACTGGTACTGATGCTATACATACAGGTGGTTGCTCAGATATAGCACTAGTCAAATTAATCCTTGTCATATCAGCACCCAATTCTTTGTGTGAATCTTCATGATGAATTTTGACAATGCCAGCCTCTATTGTACTTTCCATTTTTCTAGCTGCTTCCTTTTCTGCTTTGGAGGTATCAAAGGTAATGGTATCAGTTGCATATTGCTTGGGTTTTATAACTGTTGTTGCAACTACTGAAGGTGCAGTTTCAGGCAAACAAACTGCAGTTTGAGCCACACTTTCCATATCTGATGCTATAGATGTTTTTTTAGCGGCAATAGATTCATAAGGCATGCTCACTTCAGAGTACTCTTTTGTAGATGTTAAGGGAACTTGGGTTATTATCCTGACACTTTCAGAATCTGCTAGTTTACTTACAGCATCTGCTGTCTCTACATAACCTGTGGTTACACTGTCTATAGGTGATGAACTATCTGTGGTACAAACTGAAGATGTAGACGATGTTAAGGAAGCTGTATCAGAAGGTAAAACTGATGCAGCACCTTCTGATGTCTCAGAGTATGTCAACATTGATGTTTCATGAGAAATTATTTCTTGAACTTCTCTGGCATAATCTGTTAAGTATTCATCTTCAATTTCCTCTGCTGTAAAATGCTGTGTTATTTTAACATCTGGAATAGAAAGTGGTGTGCTACTGACAGGTGATACATCTGAGATTGCCGAAGTAGTGCTTGATGTTAAAGATGTACTATCCACTATTTCTCCAACACTAGATACCTTTGTATCAGATGTGGGAATGAAACCTGAAGTTGGTTGTGTGGGACTGGACCCAGGGGTTAGCTGCATTCTCTGTCTTTTCATAAGCTCTTCATAAGCAGCTTCTGCATCTAACAACTGCTTTTCCTCAGTGGTGGAAGTTACTGTGCTGTCTAATACAACTATTTCATGACTTTCTGGGATAATGTAAGAACTAGAAACAATATCTTCTTGAGGCACAATAGAATGTAAAGTCTCAACACTATAGTAGTCTTTCTGTAGGTCAGTAACTTTCTGTGGCTCTTCATAGATCTGTTCTGAAGCTCTTGTTTTTTTCTCTTTTCCTCTCTGTTGTATATATTCATTGGTATCTTCCTGGCTCATTACCAGATTAGTATCAATAGTTCCATTGTAAGTATCCTCTACTAAAGATTCATAAATATAATCCTCTATTAGCATTCCGCCATATAAAGATTCTTTTTCAAATACTTCATCTTTTTCATTTGCAATTTGAAATGACTTGGACTTATGGGTTTTATGCATCATCTCCTCATATACCTCTTCAGCACTTTTCAATGTCTTTTGACCACTTTCTTCTTTTGGGAATCCAACTGGTTGTTCATCTGTTGGTGAGTACAGAGAGACAGCAGTAGGCAATTTATAAACTTTTTGCACTTCTATTATTTTTTCTGGGCTGATTTCAAATCCTTCAGGATCTGACTCAATACTAGGTGAATATTCAGAACAGGAAGATCTGTGCAGCTCTTCCATTTCTGCTGCCTGTCGTAATTCTTCTGTTGGAGATGCATCTTCAATGGGAGAAAGATTACTTGGTGGAGTCTTTGGACGTTCCCTTCTTCTCTGAGCTCTCAGTTCATCCTTGTCCTTTTTAGATTTTTTGCTAGAACTTTTTCGTTGTTGCTGTTCTAATTCACGCTGTTTCTCTTGTTCCTTTAGCAGTTCTTCCTCTTCCCGTAGTTCTTCTTCTTCTGAAGAATCTTCAATAGTTGGAAGAAGAGGACCATGTGACCGATGCCTGGCTTTGCGTTGTTGTTTGCTCTCCCCTCCCAGTTTTTTGTGACTAGGACTGCTGTCACTATCTTCATCAAGTGATGACACTGACGTAGGAGATGTACCTGGTGTAAAACTAGAAGCATGTAAACTAGAAGACCCCTCTCCTCTAGATCTATCTTCTGGTGAATCTGTAAGACTCTCCATCTCTAGCTCAGGCTCTTCATCAAAATATAAAATACCTTTCTGTTGTTCAGATGCTTCAGAATATTTGTTTGTTATTGTACTATTTAATTCTATTGTTTTGAAACGCCGAAGGCCTCCTCCTCCAGTTACTGCAAGTTCTTCACTGTCTTGACTTTTAGTTTCCCTGTATTTCGGCTCTGGGCTTTCATCAAAAGTCTCGTCATCGTCATCGTGCCATGAATGTCTTCTTCCTGCATCCTCATCATAGCCTGCATTACTTTTCCGTGCCATTCTTCTATGTTTTCCAGCTGTTCCTTTGGCTTTGCTTTTCACTTCTTCTTTCTTCTGGCTTTCAGTTACACTGATCTCTTTGAGTTGATTTCTAATGAATTCATCATCTTCAGATCCTGAGGCATCTTCATCAGCGCTCATCTCTATAATCTGTTTTCTAATGAAGTCTTCCTCATCACCTGATCCCTGACTGTCATCTCGTTTGTACTCATCACTGCTTGAAGAACCAACACTAGCTCTTCTTTTTCTCCTTGGGACAGGTGAGTTTTCACTCTCACTGCTGTCTTCCACAGAATCATAGCATTGTCTTCTTGTTGATATGTCATCACCTTCATCTTCTTCCTTGTAGTCTGCCTGGGAGGAAGCACTTCCTTTGCCATCTTCTACAATGGTTCCTTCACCTTCTTGAATAGCTTCTAAGTCTTCCTCATCTGAACTGTAAGATTCTGGAGTGACTGGCAAAGGCTTTGTTTTATGTTGATCCTTTGTCTGTTCACCGTATGTTTCATAAAGCTCTTTGCTTTTCGCAGATTTTTCATCAGAAAGTGTACTTGCCTGAGCTTCCAAAATAGACAGTACAGTACTTTCCAATTTAGCTAGATCTGAAGGGCTTGGTGGACTTTCTTGTGAAACAGTGTCTTTTTTATTAGATTCTCTGAGTAAATCCTTTTCATCACTGGGGATATGACTTGGAATTTCACCAAGTGAACTTGATATCCCATCAGAAGAATACCCGGTGTCACTCAGACCTTGTGGACTTTTCTGTTGCTGAGAGCTTGATGTGTCTGATTTGTCATCCTCCTTTTCCTAAAAAAATAAATACATACGCGTGTGTATATATTTATATATAAATTCTTAATGTCTCCAGGCAATTAAACACATGTGATTTTTTTTCTAAAAGATAAGGTAATGTCTCAGATGAAAAACTATGATGCCAAGAAGAATTCTATAAAAACATAAAAGACTGAACACTAATTTTGTTTTTCAAAGCGATAAAAATAATACAAAAAGTTCCTCAAATTTTGGGTTTTTTGCATGGCTGTCCACACCAGCAACTGATTTTATTAGTTGTAAGATAAGCTTCTATTTTTCAATACAAAAAAATACTATATTTAATTGTTTTCAGAACACTTACTAATGATAATCTGTCATTTGTTCACATATGCATGGCACAAGGTGTTTGGGGGTTAATTTAAATTACTTAATTAATTACTTAAATTAAGATTTTAATTACCTGTGTTTCAAAACTGCCTACATAGTTCTAGATATAAAGTAATATAGCTTGCCAAACGTCACTCTGCAGTATTTCTGGGGTCTGCTCCTTTCTTTGCCAATTTAATCTTTTATAATTGCCTAGCAATACGTCAGTCTTCTCAAATTTTGGACCTGTGGTTTCTTTTTGCTGATTTAAGTGTTACACACTGTAAGATGCAACAGAATACATGGAGTATTGAAGCATGATTTAATGCAGTTTGGAATGTCCCCATATCTGCAGTTCAGCACTGTACAAACATTTTCTGAGTACCTCATAAAAAAGGAGTTTCTCAGTAAATTTGTAATGCAGAGGTAAGCTGCTGGCAGGGAAGTGTAATTGCAGGGAGGAAAGCACAACGGTCAGCTAATGATCAAAGGAAATAATGAAACAAACAAGGCAGGCATACCTGACTGAGCATCATAACCAATGTTTTCCTTCTCATCCCTAATTAAACACCCTTAATCATTCTCCTAGCTTCCACATCCTTCTACACCATTCTGAATGACAAGCACCTCTATCTCCTTCTTCAGAAACTAAAATACCAAGAATATCCTACAGCAAGTATTTCCACACCAGAGTTTCCCTCCTGCCTCTCTCAACTGTGAAATGCTCTGTACTTAGTGAAAGTACCTCACCATTCGGCCAACAAAACAGCTCACTCTCCAAATGACAGGTCATCTTAGCTGTCACCTTAGCTGACAATCTTACAAGGTGTCCCCACCTCCACTAGCAATTTGAGAACAAGCATCCCAAAGTCTCCTGATTTTAATAATATGATGTGATCTTCATATTTGTTTTGGCCCTCAATAATACAAGTGGGTAGTATTTATCAACTTGGCTAATCTAAGTCAGTGATTTCTGAAGTACAGGAAGCCATTTATTTAAAGCTTTAATTAATCAAATTCCTTGGCAATATGCTGAGTTAAAAAAAATACCATGGAATAAATATATTAAGAAAATGATGACAATGGTCAATTATAATTTAAAGGTACGTTTACACTCATGTTAAGTTGCTATCAATTACAAGTATTTTCAAATGTTTATTCACACTAAATTGTTATTTAATACCAAAATATCATAAACCAAATATTTGTTATTGTCAGTTATTTTATTTTTTAAAACCAGTCAGGTTTTTTCACTATTTAATTTAGTTTTAAAGTACCTGTTCTTGTGTATAGACATCACTGTGCACATAATCTGATATTAAAACACTAATATTAATATTAGTATTACACTAATCTACTAATTAATATTTTATTAAGTGATCTCCATTTCACAGGAGTGATTTATTATATGCTTTGCAAAATCAGATACTAACTTGAATATAGACTACATCTGTTCTTACCAATATTGTACCCAATGTGATAAACCCAAATATCTGATATCAGAGCAAAATCCATTGCAATTAAAAATCAAATATGAAAACAAATATTTCTAAGGACAACTCTAATGATAAGGCTGTGATTAATCTATAAATATGGAGAAACCTATAGTGCTCCAAACAACTTGGGAAGTCATCACCACTTAAACATTTCAGCATTTCTTATTCTGAAAAATGTACGCTTGGATATTCTCCAGCCCTAATGACAGAATTATATATACTCTTCATAAAAAGTCAGCAATGAAGCATAGTTAAAAATTTTAGGGTCTTTACATTATATTTATATTTTTGTTTCCTTTATTAAAGAAGAAAGTGTTTAAGGGGAATTTGTTGGGCTATGTTTTAAAAAAATACACATTTCATTAAAACCAAAGGATTTTTCCATCTAGAAATACCATGCGCCTCACTAAAATGTCACCTAAGACATTTGATTGCTATTTTTTATTTTATTTCCAATATGTTCATATTTATAAAGACATATCCAACCAAAAACACTGTGATCAATTTAGATGAGCTACTAGAAAATCCAAACATTGTTCAAGCTTAGAAGGTCTCCTAGAAGTTGATGGACTTACTGCATCCATCTAGTGAAAGTGAATCTGTTTGTTAGATCTTAGTTCTCCACAGGGAGATGAAGTGATACAGTGACTTGTAAAGCAGAGACAGAAGGCGTCAACTAAATAGTTAAGCTCATAAATAGGTAGACAACAACATGGAACAACTTTAGCCATTCTCCTTGTAATTTGTGATGGTGCCGCTATAAGTCCAATGTGTAGTACCTACTCAATGACTAAACCAGAGGAGATGGCAATGAATATTGCTATTGCCCGCCCTGTTGTTGAACCTCACTGTATGCCATAACAGCACTACCATGAATAATAGGAAACTGAATATGGGAAAGACTGCTATTTGTACAGTAAGGAGAAGGAAAACATCTACAATAAGGAGGGACTTCTTTTATCACTAGAAATAAATGTGATAAGAAAATCCAACTTCCTTTTTAAGGCTACCACAATATGAGTATATATTCTATAATTTTCGAATATATAATTGTCTGCCCCGTGATATGTCATGCAAAAACTATCCTGCACATCATGTTTCGAGATCATATGCATGTAACTTACAATAAATAACATTTGTTCTTTGTACTTTTTTCCTCTATTTTCTGCAGCCTGAGAACTAGGATATTGTAATTAGCTACATCTATTCTTACATGACTGGTAATTTATTTTCTACAGGTTTGGGCATCACATAGGCAAAGACAGCAACATTGTCAAACTTGTAAACATACCACAAACATAAGATCTTTAGATGAATAACAAAATATTGCAGAAACAATGCTGCTAAGGATCACATATATATTCAACAACTCTTGGAGAATGAAAAATGTATTTTAATCAATACGAAAAAAAACACTACTTTTTTTCTTGTAAAGTAGGAAGTACTTTGGTACATGTTGCATTACTGGGCCTTTCTGAGTAGCTGAAAGGCATATTTTCTGAAAGTTTGCCTACTGTGAGTTTTTAATACTGTACAAATTTAGATCTAATACAGACATTGATGGGACGAACTTCTTGAAACATGAGGAACAAGGAGACTTAAAAGCTACAGGCTGGATAAGACTTTAAAAACAGCAAATGCAACCTTTTTAACTAATGGTAAAAATATTCTAATGTAGGATGTATTTGTACTATTTTAGTGGCATTTCTACAGTGTCAATGTCAATACATAATACAGCTCTTTTGCATGAGAAGTTTTTGCTTTAGAAGTATTATTTATTCTTACACTTCCTCACTTTTAATAGTCTTATTTGAAAATATAAAACTTAGTGCTTTAAAAAGTCCCATTGGTTATCAAATTCAGTCAGAACTCTATTAAAAGAGAACTGTGATTAAAAAAAAAAAAGTCTTGTCCATTTTTTAAATTTATAGCTAGCAAGATTACATTCTGTTGCACAGAACGGAAATTTTATTTTGCAAAGGAACTCATTCATGATTTTTAAAAGGCCATTCTGCTTATAAAAGAAATAAAGATATCTACATTATCTAAAAAAAAGTTTCAGAGAGTGAAAAGATGACTTTGTTTGAATAAACTGTTTAATCTGTATTTGAAGTTTATATTATCAAAATGAAAATTTTATTTGTGTCCAGCAAAACTGCTTACAGATAATCCTTTTCCTCCTCATTCTGGCTCCCTGGTCGGTGCTTTGTCATTAATGGCATGTGTTAAAATAATGTTGTCAATTTACAATACATTAATTTCTACTTGGTTACTCAACCTAAGTACACAATCATTCCTCGGTAAACATAAGAAAGTAGTAATAAGGGCACTTATATAATATAGCTGATGTGTTGTAAATATATGTCCAATTTACACCATGGTAATCTGTTCATGTAGACATCCTGAAGTACTTATAAGTTAATTTGTGAGTTCCAAGAAAGATGACTGTTTTATAACGACAAACTATGTCATAACCGTCCAAGATTTCTAAGCATCCTTGTTAGAACAGCTAACTGTAATTGCACATGTGAATAGTCAATATTACAAGATTGTTTCTCAAGAAAAGGACCTGTAAATCATGAACAAAGTCAGTTTATTCTTTAAACTCTTGTTGAAGAAATTATAGTTTAAAATATTACTGGAAAAAGAATGCTTTGAAGAAAAAGATTGCTTTATAATACCAAATCATACTTTGAGACCCAAATATTTAAAAATGTTTCGATATTTAAGTCACTTTTGTTTCAAAGGATGCCAGATCTGTCAGACTGATATCTGTGATTTTCCAAGGATCATTCTACTGATTGTACTGGATCAGATCTTTAGCCTCTCCATGTCTTTAGGGACTTGTTGGGGTGTTGCTGTCTTTTTTTTTTTTTTGTGAAAAATGGGATAGTATTCTTTACTTATCTCATGGGAATATTACAAAAGTTAGTAAATGCCATTTGCACAGATTTCTATATAAAATGGCATCAGCAGTTTGTCAAGTGCAGAAAGTATTAGGTTTTCCCTTGCATCCCTATTTAAAAATACACCTACCTGAAATCTTCATATGATTCTGTCCTGAAATACATGTAAAATATATTCTTCAGTGTCTAGATATTGTGCTTTACACACTGAAATGGAATCAATGTGTGATATCTAAATTGTTATGTCCTCTTTGACTTCTGTCACATGCTCTCTTGGGAAGAATTGTATCTAGCAATGTTTCATGGACAGCACGCAGAACATTAAAATACTTCAAAAAAGAAAAATAAAAACAATATCAGAGTTGTTTTTACGAAGTACAAGCTAGGTGAGGCACCAGCTTTATTTTTAAGTCTGAACAATTTGAGCTGCTTCTTATTTTTATTTTTATTTTTTAGGATTTTTCCAAGGAGCAAAAAAGGGGGAAAAAAGGAAAAAAAAGTATTTTTGTGCAAAAATAGCTATTACTTTTTCATTCATTCAATTCTGGTTTGTATTTGTGTTCTAATTTTGTGTTCTAATTTGTGTTCTAATTTGTGTGTTTGTGTTATAATTTTAAAAATACTTACAAGTAGATATGGATTTTTTCTTTTTATTCTGCTTTAGAAACTTTAGCTAAATGTGCTTCAAATTCTGACAACAAGAGCAAAAGAAAGATAATCCCTATTTATGGTTTTAACTCAAGAAGTCCTGATTTTAGTTAGAAAGCAGTGGGAGGAAGTAAAATATAAGTGAAATAAGAGTGAAATATATGTGTGCACCACAGTAGAAATCACTAATTAATCTACAATTAAAATTTGTTGCTGTCAGAGATGGAAATCCAATATCCATATCTTAGATTTGTTCAGAGCATAATACTCTTTCACCTCCTTATAGAACATAAAAATGACCAGACAGGACTGAGACTAACATGTGATGAAGATTTTCCCTTAAAAATATTTTTCAACAGAAAAAAACCCCAGATTTTTAACAACGGTAACAAAGTTCTGTGTTTACTTCTTCAGTTTTCTGATATGAATTTAAAAAAAAAAAACCCAGAAGTGGCATTTTGTTAACAAAATTAAGCTTATTCTTGCAAAATCCTGCAATAGTGTCTTACGTTCGATACAAGATAATCAAATTGATATAGGATTTTCTTAGATCTCCTTCTTGTTTCTTCCAGAAGGGAGGATTTCTGGATATGTTACTCTCAGCATAATTCAGAGATTCTCTCAGTACAATGAGGGGACACCATACCTCTTAATACCATGAAGAGGAGGAAACACAACACGTGATAGGAGATATACAGGAAACTTGGTTTATAAAAAAAGTAGTATTTTCCACAGCACAATTTCTGAATCAGAGTATTTTTCTGTCCAAATACCTTGGTTATCTCAAGGCAAAAAAATAAAACAAAAAAACCCCTTGACCTTTTTGACTGGAATTATTTTAAAACGTAATTTTGGCAAAGGTTAACCACTTTTCCTAAACCTACTCCTACTTTCATAACATAATAATCAGCACCTAACTTGTGGTGCTAACATAAAAAAACGTAATTTTTCATTTCTCAACAAATTGTGTTTATTACTCACTTCAGTTGATAAAGTGACTTGTTGGTGACTTCACATCCAGAAAATGCGTTTATTTAAGAAATGCAGACCTCTGCTACATGGTATCATAAACTCATCCATTCATTTGACTTGAGAGCCCACCAAGAACCCTACCTAAAAGTACTTGTCCATATGAGATAAGCAAATGAAATAGTAAAAAGATGTAAAGATTGCATACTTTAACATACCATGTTCAGGCATCACAAAGTATTCCTCAAATGTTTATTATATTTTGGTATGGCGAAACACTGTACACCTTACCATCACAGATTATTCCCTTCTGGGACTGAGAACTATGAAAACACTCCCATTTCAACAATTAAACTCCAAAGTCTGGAGAGTCTACAGAAGTGGGTAAATAAATCAGAAATATTGGAAAAATGATTAAACGGGAACTTTGCCTTAGTTCCGAATGCTTAACTGCTTGAGACTGGAAAGCATGCAAGAAGCATTGAAAAGTTGCATGTAAAGCATAGGACTAACTGGTGAAATTTTCACTCAACAGCAGTCATTGATTTTATCTTTTAGAATCATCCCGTACAGAGAATAACAATAAAGAGCAGGAAGACATAAAGGAAAGGGTCTATCAGGATCAGATTCTAAATTGTAGCAAGGGAGAAGGGGCGTGGGAGGGAGAAAGGCACTTACTATTTTTCCTCTCACTGCTTCCACATGGTCAGTTCCTGGCAAAGGTGCTGTTTGAACAGGAATTTCTTCTTCCTGAGCTTTTTCAGCTTTCAAAACCATTTGTGAAATCCCACTTGTCAAATCCTCTTTCTTAACATCCTCTTGCTTCTTAGCTTGCAGTCCCTTATAAGGTGCTTCAACTTCGGCTTTCTGTTCAGCAACATGGTCTTTAGTCTCAGCTGTAATTTGTTCTTTTTTGTCCTTTGGATGTGGTGTGCTTTTTTCTGTGAGCATAGGTTTTTTATCTTCTTCCAATGTGCTTACGGGTTTCTTTTGGTCTGAACTTATTGTTGCAGGAATTTTATCTACTGAAAGTGTCTTTGATAGTTTCCCTTGCTGAAGTCTTGATTCTTCTTTTTGAGCTTCCTGTTGGATTTTCTCCACTGATGAAGTTTTCATGATTTTCTCATGCTGAAGTTTTGGATCTTCTTTCTGAATTTCATGTTGGATTTTATCAACTGAAACTGCCTTTGACAATTTCACCTGGAGTTGTGCATCTTCCTTCTGAGCTGAAGGTTGGATTTTGTCAGCTGATAGTGCCTTTGCCATTTTCATCTGTTGGAGTTTTGGGTCTTCTTTCTGAATTCCATGTAAAATTTTGTCAGCTGAGGGTATCTTTGCCAATTTTGCCTCTTGAAGTTTTATGTCTTCCTTCTGAACTCCATGCAAAATTTTATCAGCTGAGGGTGTTTTTGCCAGTTTTGCTTCTTGAAATTTTGCATCCTCCTTCTGAACTCCATGCAAAATTTTATCAGATGAGGCTGTCTTTGTCAGTTTTGTTTGCTGGAGTCTTGGGTCTTCCTTCTGAGAAACACGTAGGATTTTATCAGCTGAAGGTGTCTTGACAAGTTTTCCCTGCTTAAGTTTTGCATCTTCTTTTTGAATTCCTTGTTGGATTTTATCAGCTGACAATGTTTTTTCCAGTCTCCCCTGCTGAAGTTTTGGAACTTCCTTCTGAACACCTGGTTCTTCTTTCGGTTTTGCTGCTGCTGGAGTAGGCGGTGTGGAAATCTTCTGAGGGGAATGTGAGACAGCAGGCATAGGCTGTTTTTGAGGAGTAGCAGGTGGTTTGGATACTGGTTGTGAAGGGCCTGTTTTCGGAAGTGGTACCTTGCCCATATCCCCAAGTTGTCCTGACATTGCCCTTTGGGTCTGGCAGTTTAAGCACAGCCATTCCTGTACCTGTGATACAACAAATATATGAAGTTACATATTTGAAAACTTAACAGTAAAATCATATGGCATTTTCAACTGATACAGTGGAATACTTTCAATCTGAATGCTCTGCATACTGAAAAGTTATTTTCTTTGTTTGCTGCTCTTGCAGGAAGATCCGTAACACTTTTGTAACAGCATGAAAGGTTCCAGAAAGCCAACCTGAACAAATGTAAAAATATACTGTGAACTAACAGCAAATACATTGCTCCGAAGTATTGATGACCTATATGTACAAAGTTTGCTTATATATTTCTAACATCTGTTGTTTTCTAAAGCCTCTATAATCTATCAATAGTTCCCTTTAATTTTTTAAAAGGGGACCAACTGGGACTCATTGCTCTTTGTGTTTCTCTTCAGAAGTTACCTTCCCCTCTCGAATTTGTGTGTATGTATCAGTGTATAAATTTAATATGGCTGTAAACCAAAAGGAAGATTACCTGTCTGCTCTCTTTACTGATAAATCTGTGCTGCACACTGGCTCCTTTTACTCTTCTTCCCAGAAAATGAGAAAAAAAGGACAAATGCCTATATCTGTGAAAAAGATCTTGTTGTCAGTTGCCTAGCTACTACATAAGAGGAGTAATCAGACTGTTTCCAGTGGGACTTGGGCTATAGTTTCTTTAGAATAGCAAAAGGATATTTTAAACACAGAAGAGTACTGAAAGGAAAGAAAAAGCCCAGAATCTTCTGGATACTAGAATAGAAAACGAAGCTCTACTTCACTAATGCAAAACGAGCTTCACTGGAGGGTAAGAGGTCTATGCTGTACATTAAAACCTTTGTATGCTTGTTTTTAACTCCTTTGACTGTAACGATGGAAGGTCTCAGCAATTCAGTTATTGAATTTCTCTGATTTAGAGAACTTAGTGACCTACTGAATATGAAGCACATGAAAAACAGAGTAAAATTGTTTTATTACTAATTATATAGGTAATACTGCTGATAATATTAGGATAGTATGGATGACTGATCAGTTATATACCATTGAGTACTTCAGAATATCCAATGGTGTATAATCAGTTGCCCAGAAGATATGGCATTTAGTCAGAAGAAGGGGTATCTGGCAGAAGTGAGCAACCCCAGAAACATTAATGCATTTTATATTAGCATGTAATACAGTAACAAATGAGGTAACACCAAAAGCAGAGGCTGGAACTCCATCTCTGCCCCTGCCAGCAAAGAATGACCAAATGACAGGGGTGTAAGCACCAAACTCCCTGCTCTCCTTCTGACTCCATGCAACTTGCCTTTTTCAGTGTAAAGGAGTGCCTAACTTCAACAAATGCACTGGCAGGTTTTCCTACCAAGAGTACTCTACACTTGATGATGCCAGCATATTGTCATTGATTCGGCATTTCTCACAGAATGATAAGGGTTGGTCATGATAGGACCACAGATGGCTTTTCAAGATAGTTAACCAGAAGTAAGGCATCTCTCTATCCATCTCTAACAATGGAGCTTATGTGCTCAGCTCTCACATCCCAACCAGGATACTTCTGAGCACATTGGTGCTTAATAAAGTTTCTGTGCATGGTATGCACATCTAGGATACTACGATTTTTGGTGGTGTTAGAAATTAAGATATTTTGAGATTAGCTGGTTTCAAACACTTTCTGGAATTATCTAAAATCTACCAAAGCCCCAATTTGTGAAGTCTATCTACATACTTCAGATCCAAATCCCACTGTTAAATGGCTTTACAATTCTCTTGGATTTTAATTGTTTTTAAAATAATTGAATCACTACTATGATGCTGCCCCTTTGAAAAAAATAGCTGATTAAGCTAATAAGTGAAATATAAATTACAAGAATTGCAGCTGAAATGACAATTGCATGTGAAACAAAATTTAGTAAGAAAAGCTCATGTGAGCTACTTTTGTTGAAATGCAACTAAGGAGAGGCTATTTAATGTATAAAATAATTTTCTTTGTCCAACAAATTTTATTTCAGGCACAAGAAATGCAAGAATGCATGCATTATCATTCAGGTCATCTAACAACTGCCTTGTGTATGTATTATTCTACTTTTATAGAAAGTGACCAAACTAGTGAGTCCTAGTAATTGACAGAAATACGTATTTATTGAAAGTATTGGGCAATACTGTCCCAATAAATGCATCTGTCTCCAAATGCAATGAAGACCCTAATAATTACTATACCCTTTGCAATTCCAAACTGAATGCGGCTCTGTATCAGACTATTAAATATAATTTAGGTTTAGTTTTTTTGTGGAAAAAAAACCATTAAAACATAAACTTCCAGGGAAGATTATCCTTATCCATAGGACTTAGAGTGCTCCAACTATACATCATTTGTCTGGTATCTTAATTTTGTATTAAGAAATACAAAAAAAGTAACTTATTTTTTGAAGAATGTGTAAAATGTAACTTAGTTTTCTTGCAAAATATTTCTGTTAGAGGGGTTTATCTGGAATTTTTACTATAGTTTCCTCCCTTTTTATGGGCAGCAAGATTTTTTTCCTAGAAAACAATATTGGAAGCCATAAGTATGTTGTGAACTGTCTTTTATAAACTTAAACAAATTTGGCCCACAGCAAATTATGATATTAGTATTATCAGGAGTCTGTAAGTGGCTAAATATACTAGACAACATTTAGCATAAATAGACTACAGAAAAAAGATCCAATTTCATAGTATCCTGGATTCATTTCTCATAAAGATTGTGAAGACCACTACACAAAGTTGACTAGATAATTATAATAGATCAATTTTTTTATTAAATTTATTAGAGGGTCCAAAAGCTTTTAAACCCACTAAAAAGGGGGCAGGTTTTGCCTTCTCTAATCAGCCTGACAAATATACTCATTTCACAATGTAAGCAGAAAGAATACCATTATTACTTGTGCTAATATAGCTTCTGTCATGGGAATAAGACAATACTTAAATGTTACTAAGCTTCGCAGAAGCTAGCCTTAACCATCTTTAATTTCATAAGAACATAATTAAGTGGCTTCTACCATTAAATAAACCATGGTTCAAGAGTTTGCTGAATTTCACATGCAGTCTGTATGGATATTCTTAAAGAACATGTTACTTTATACATTAAATGCACATGTTCTTCTCACAGCACCATATGTCTGTGACATAATCTCCACTTATTTCCTTATAATATATCCATATCGAGTTTCTAGGGTCTCTGTGCTTGTTTCCTTTCTATACATCTATATTTGGCTCTTATTACTTCTCCTAGCTCTGCTGGTTATGTAGATCCCATTTAGTACCTCTTCAGCTGCAGCCTACTCACTGCTCATACACTTGCTCCTTCTCAGATTCAACTCACTTCCTTTCCCTCATTTAAATTCTTCACAGACTCAATTCTTAGAACTGCCTATAATAACTTTAGCAACTTTAGTAATAGTATTAAGTATTTAAAACCCAAAACAGTTACCCAGCCACTGTTTCCTCTCAGCTTTGCTCACTGTCCCTATTCAGTCTCTTTTCCCTGCAGTAAAGTTCTTCAACTCAAGGACTGTGCTTTGTGCTGAGCACATAGTAGAACAAGTCTCTTAAAAAGGAAAATAATGACAACATGAGCAAAGGAGGGTGGTGATAAGCAAATTGGCAAACTGCACTAAATCTTGTCAAGAGATGGAAGTCCCAGTCTTGCCTCCCTGCCATACTGATGCAAGTGATGCTAGTGAAATGACCTGGAATTGTCCAGATATGCAGTGATTTAATGAACCTTGCCATTGTCCTCTTGGACTTTTGTTATATCTGCATCTATTTACCACTTTATTTTTTAGTGTTGTTATATAGGCAAGCTTCTCCCAAGCTATGTGTTTTAAATTCCAATCTAAGTTTTTATAATCATGTGGATATTTGATCACAAAAGAGCGTACAAAAATCATCTTATATCACCAGCCCTCTAGCTCCTGATTCTCTGTGAGAATGGTTCTCTGTAAAATCAAATTTTGTACCATGAAGTCATATGCCTCAGTTTTAGACTTGTCTTTTCCTCAGTTAACCTCATGCCCTGAATGCAAGCTTTTCCCTAAGGCTATCTTTTCAGTTAGCCTGTCAACCCAAATTTATTAGGACTTGCGTAATGAACATCATCTTCTTTCAGCAGTCTTCACTTGATAAATCTTCTTAGTTCTTTACCGAATTCTTCACACCCTTTGGTTCCTGAATTGGCAGTAGACACTATCATTGGCATCACAAGTGACAACAGTGTTTTTTAATATTCTGAATCCATGGCGCTGTCCCTGTGTTTTCAGCAATCCTACAACCCCATATTACTGGACAGAACAAAGTAGCTGTGTCACAATGTTCTCCTCATTCAGTTTCGTAATAAACAAATGTCATCATGAAAAGGGCATACATCTAACATTCATTGCGAATGTCTATTTTTCAGTTGTCATGCAAGAGCTCAGGCATTTCAGTTCCTTTGCTTTTGTATTCGTATACCACAATGCTAGATAATTTCAAGTTGAGAATAATAGGTGAACTATTCCATCTCCCTGCCAGTCAAGGATTTTTTATTGCAGTATGTTGATAAAGTCATTACCCACTCTTGGAAAATGTTAATTGGTAAACTAGAGTTTTTCTCTAACAGAAAGTAACTCAAAGTACTGAATATATTTGTGAAGGTAAAAATAAATGCTTCTTTCCATAAAACATCTCTAAGTTACTTCAGAAGGCAAATGCTTTGGTTTCATTTAGGTACGAACCAAGTACTTCTTTTGTCATGGTTAGATCATATCCTTATCCCTTCCTAATTCTTCCTCCTCACTGCTCTCAGCAAAACAAAATTATAAAACCAACATAGGAATGAAAAAAGCATTAAGAAATAAATCTCTGAAAAATTAATATCCTTCTGATTTCACTATCTAAAATAATCACATTCCAAAACAAAGCCTTTATCAAAAAAAATATGCTAATTATAAAAACCTATATCTATTATGAGACTATATCTATGAAAAGAAAAGCACATTTTTTCTCCCTAATTACCTCATAAACAAAACAGGGGGAGGAGCAATGCAGGCAGTCACTAAAATATTTTTCTTGCTACTCAAATTTGCTATCTTCTTTTTTACTAAGCATAGATTTGAGTATGTTTGTTAGAAAACACAATAAACAGATGTTTAAAAGTAAGACATCTCTGGCATAAATGCTAATATAAACTAGTTGTTCTGAGACGCTAAGAGAGTTTTACCTTGGATATTTTTTTTAATTGATTTATTTTCACAAACTTGTACAGCATGTTTCCAAGTTCTCATATGAATAAGCTATGTGAGAAATGATAGAAGAAGTAATCAAACGGCCCACCCAGAGAGGAAAAGCAATCTGATGAGCATAGCAAACTCCATCTTGAAGATCAAAAAGAGCAGGGATGAAGAAAGAATTTCCAAAAATTGAGCTAAGTCAAATACTGCAAAGGAAATTTAAACAAGCAACAAAATATTTGGTGTCCTTGTAGATAAAAGGATATCCACAGTGCAGTTAAGATTGCTTCAGAGTTAAAGGCATGGCCTGCATAATATGTGCTTTAATCACAAATTTGTATAATAGTGAGATTAAACACAAGAAAATTTTAACAGAAAATGAGCACACAGAATAGAAGTCATCATATTGGATGTGGAAATGCACTATCATAGTCTAATAGTATTCATTAAAGTATATGGGCATAAGAAAGCCTAATCAAGCAGCCATGTGATATACATAATCCACCCAAACTGAGCGACACAGCTTACCCACATTCAACTCAGATCCACTTTTATTTAATGTGTAGAAGAAGTGTTCCTGGTAACTACAGCTCTGCTAGTCCAATGCAAATGTTTACAAAGTTTTAGAAAACAATTTGAAAGAAAGTTGGATTGATCCTTGTGATGAAGAAAGGGCCACATACTAAAAGGCAATATGGGTTTACCGGAGGAAGACTGTGTCAGATAAACCTTCTATCCTTTTTCTTGGATAATATCATTTATACTACAGGTAAAAATGAAACTATTACACGTTCAGAATATCTGGATTCCAGAACAATAGTTAAACCTGTGCCACCATGAAATGATAGTCAAATTAGAAGTAGAGATGAGTCAAGAAATTGTCAGGTAGGGAAAACACATCTCCTATAGAGGGAAATTATCCTACATTCTTCTTAAGTTTTAGTTACTTTTCTTGTGTTGTAGTTACTGTAAAGTAGATATGTATTCAGGCTTTGGAAGCCTTCACATCCTCCTGTCCTGGAGAGATATATTGTAACATCAGGCCAAAGTCAGTCTTCCTCTTGTGAGGTCCCTTGTCCTGCTTGTTTCAGAATGGCCCTTTTTGCAAACAGGAGAGAAGGAACTCTTCAAACCCTCGGCGCAGAGGTTCAGATGTCTACAATGCAAGGCCTAGGTTGGTCCAGCACAGCTGTGAGTCCTCAACTCAGTTTTACTGAGAAAAGATGTGAGAAGGCGTTTGAGTGAAAGCCAGGTGATGTAAGAAAATAAAAAAAGAACATGTGAGCAAAACCACAAAGTGTCATTGGGAGAAGAATTCAAGAAGAAAAATACTGACATGAAGAGGTATAAAACCAAAAGAAAAATACACAGAAGTGGATGGCAACAACTCAGCAACAGCGACAGTCGGTTGGTCTGTTCCCAGGAGCAGGAGAAGTTGATGATTCCTAACCTGACTGATGGTTGCCTGGCCAGAAAACACTATTCAAGGGCCTCACTGTGGTGGTGAGTATGTTAATATTAACAGTTCTTCAGATATATCTGTCTGCTGTGTGTATTCATCATAATTGCTCTGTACTCCTAAAGTCTGTACATCTTCCTTGCTGAGTCCCTCTGCATATGGTAGACATTGCCTGAACAAAATGATGCAGACAGGGAAGGTTACATTCCCATCTTGAATGGGACCGGTAGCCTGACCATTTCTTTGAGATGTGCGAACTACAAATTCAAATCCCACACAGACTGAGGATTCAGATCTCCTACCTTTAGGGGAAATATTCAAATTGCTAGACTTACATGTAAAAAAGTTACCACCACTGTCACACAGAATGATAGAGGGACATATATATTCAGAGCATGACCACCAAATTAGACTGCAGATCTGGCAGGAGAAAAAAAATACAAAAATAAAATATAAAAATCCCATACTCTTCTCTATCCAAAGAGTGTTAGGCAGCAGTAACTGCCTAAGCAGTCAGCTTGGCAGAGGCATGGTCCACAGTTGAGCCTCTACGGTGTCCAGAATACGGAAAATATAGAAAGGTTTTCATAGATACTGTATGCCTGTGGAGGTCACAGGCAGTTTTCCAGGATCATTCTCCTGAATTTATACACACAAATTTTGTCTAAAATGTCACTTAGGATCTTGAACATATTTTTGGATTTTACCCCACGTGGAGAAAAGAGGTGCAAACAAATGCTTAGTCAGATGGCTGGTTTTTGGAGAACAGGTTAGAAGAATGCGACTAATTTAACCTAGGGAA
Organism: Gavia stellata; assembly: GCF_030936135.1. NCBI lineage: Eukaryota > Metazoa > Chordata > Aves > Gaviiformes > Gaviidae > Gavia > Gavia stellata. The sequence continues at coordinate 10,873,364 of NC_082597.1, read as the reverse complement.
ATGAATCCCACAAATAGGACTTATATAGGTGGAAAGGTATACTGGCTGCAAACCAAATGGCTATAAATTGTCCATGGATAAATTTAGGTTTGAAACTAGAAGACTCTTCCCTGCCATTAGTGATTTGCAGTTTGGAGTACGATACAATAGGAGTGGTGGTACGGAGAAATGCAGCTGATTTCAATATATGATGTGATTGCCATCAAAATCACTCAATGATTCATTATAACCTACCAGTTTTACAAACTACATTCCTGTATCAGTACTCATGAGCAGAATGCTTTATATTATTAGCATTAAATAGATTCATAGCATTTAGCCAACTTTAAATGTCAAGCCATCTTTCGGCCACCAAAGAGAGATCATAGAACTCCACAAAAGCTGGTTCAGGTAAATGTGAAGTGTCAACTTAAAACAAAGATCAGCAAAAATTCCTGCAGAATAAAGAAGTTTGTCAACAGAAGGAGGAAGGGATTACTTTTTTAGTTTGAAAATGACTTTTTTTTTGTTTGAATTTGCAATCAAGCTGAGATTGTTATCTGAACAATGCAAAAAGATGACCAGCTTTTATCTCTTTCTCAGATAAAGGCTTTCAGTACGTGATTGAGGAAGACCAAGTTATCTCAGCATGTCAGGTTGTCATGAATTGATAAGCTTCCTCTTAAGCCATCACAATTATGAAATAAAATGAGTTATTTTCAACTGTTTTCATGGCAGACTTGTGTACATACCTAGCTACCACTGCTTACGTGACTTGTTGGTGTATACATGAAAAGTCACAAAAACTGACATGACAAAAAATGGATTTTATATATTTATTTCTATTGCCACTGGGAAGCCACTATAGCAAAAATGAGTGAGAGACTCTTACCTATTTTTCCTGTATGCATCAGTACAAATATTTGTTATATGCTTCCTGGCTACTGCTGTGCATAGCTATTGAAGGCAATGATTGCTCTCCAGGCTTATTCAGCTCAATTATGGCATATACACAAGTCTCAAAACACTGTGGTCTGTGTCTTGGAAGATACAACTAATATCAAAATAAGAATAGAATCAAGCTTACTTCTCTTTATGTGAACTCTGAAGTGCAACAGAAACCTAGAACAAAAAAATGCCAAAAAAATGACACTTAACCTTTGCGTGTTAAAAGGCATTGCCACTGACAGTGCTGGTATTTGTTCTGAGCTGTGATAACTTAGCATATAGTCTGCTTGATGAGTTGCCATTTCTGCAAGCTGCTGTAAGGCACTTTACTTTTTTTAGTTGATGTCTGATGGGCAGCAATAAAAGTAAAATCTATCTTACTCTATGGCCACAATCTTCTGTTTAAGATTATGGGAATTCTAATAATTACTGAAGGAAATAAAGCAGTTCTAATAAAAGAAATCTTAAATTTCTGAAGGCTGTTTTAGCTTGCCTTCTTTAGAATAAAGCATTTTGGAGTAAAACTGTCATTAAATCCCTTAAAAATTACCTCTTGATTTTTTTTTGCCTTCAGTTGCTTTAAGCATCTTCCAGCATCTCTTAATGGCAATATATTTCATGCTTTTAGAGGGAGAAAAAAAACATTCCAGACTATTAGAAGACATACTCAAATCACATAAATTCAAGTTTATTGGAATTACTGTATAATTATTCAGTGCGGTCTAACTGAACACTTATTCTTTAGGCTGTTAAATCTTATTTGCAGCTTAGCACTGTTCAAAACACTGGGGTAGGCACTACCTAAGCAGGTGAGAAAGCACGATTTCCACTAAACCGTGAATGTATATTGTGTAGACATTTGTAATTTCGGTTGGTAACTTTTACCTTCAATGGAGAAACCCAGGTACATTTAGAAGGCAGTTAATCTCACCTATCATAGGACAGTAGATAAAAAGACTGGCATTTTAAAAACGCCTGTTTGTGTCCAGTGACTACAGGGCAACAGTGTAGCCGATTAGACCAGTTACTCATGTCTACAGCTGACCTAGTGAGTATCACCTTGATTTTTGAGCTGGAAGAAACTACAATAAATAAGAAAAAAATAAAGATATGGGAGAACTCACAATGGCAATGAGATAGCATTGACCAGTACACTGGGTACACAGTTATCCCCCCAAAAATCTGCTCTGTAGCCTTTATCGTGAATGCAGTGAGTATGCACAACCGCTATTTGGATCTTCCCTTCCTTTTTGTTTTTCCTTATCCTGAATGTCTTCTATTCAAGTTTGTGTTTGCTCACTAACAGAAGCTTTCAGGGACTCAGAATTTTTGAATAAACACATCTTGGATGCTGGACTGATAACAACAGCGTAAGAGCTCAGAAAGGTGCCAAACATTCTACCTATGTTTCTAAAGTGATGGTCCATCACAAGAAATTCTTCTCTACCTAGTTATTATCCTGTCAAACAAAGCCTGATGACCTCCACAGGTCCCTTTCAACTGCAATCATTATGTGATTTTGTGAATGTGCTAGAAAACTAATACCCTGGCACCAGAAACTGTAACATTTTATTCAGTCAGAAGGTTCCAAAGAATACCCCCTAAAATCTAAAATCTTAAATAAAAAGGTCTATTTTATAGAGTGGTAGAGCAATCAGCAAGTTATTCCTAATGCCCTAAGACTTTGCTTTGGCTCCAGAAAAACCTGAAAGCACCCATGGAACTTTGTCAGCTGGTTTGTTGTTGTTAACTATCCCTTCTTTTTCTCCCACACCAAGTGTTAAAGGGAGAGAGTTGTAACTACTGCATCAGATTACCAGAAAAGTACAGAGGAATCAGTGTTTCTCCCATGTGTCAGGAATTATCTGCTCCTTAATTTTAATAGGGTTGGGACTGCTGAATATGCCACTCAATTATGAACAGATGAAGTACAGAATATGACAACACAAGGATGACCTACTTCCTCAAGTAATGACAACTCTGAAATGTGTATATCCTTACTTTACTTCAAGATACATCCCAGCACCTTCAGAAAAAGCTCAAATTTTCTGTCTTTTTAGCAACCGCTCTGTTGTTTAGGAATTTTTATTTTAGAAACCAGATTTGATAGATAATGGGATTTTTATGTATATAGTGTCTGTGTATAATTTCCTTTAGTTATTTTGCTGCAGGCCCTTAGAGGCTTAGAATTATGCTGTCAGTGTACGAAAATGTATCACTAGTGTATACATCATCATACATGCAAAAGAAGCAAAGCTGTTGGAAAATAACTGCTTTTTTTATTGTGGAGGGGGAACATTACTATTACTATACATTACTACTCCCATCAAGCATTTTACTGCCTCTCCTTACAGCTTCTTTTGTTACCACCCAAAAACAATCCCAATGAAGGAAAAAACAACAAAGTGGATATGGGCATCATCCAAAGGCCAAAGAAGTTAATAGAAGAGCCTCAAGTACTTTGTTGGAATTTGGATGATTAAGATCTGCGTACACTTTGAGAAATTCTAGATTACAATGAAAATCCACAAACACTATCTGAAATGGTATAAATCTTGTTTACAACTGTGCAAGGAAAAGATTCTGACACTATAGCTCCTTTAGACAATCATATATCATACTTGCAGTGCTTGTCATGATAACATTGAAAGTTCTCCAGGTGTTACTACAATATAAATTTGTAATAGTATTAACCTCTAATTCACATGGAATGATACCCTGTAAGCCTATGGCTTGAATGTTTTAAGTAGCAAATCTAGAAAATTGAATTTAGGAAAGCTTGTTAAGAGTCGATATTTTATCAAGGGAGGGTTAAAAAAATCTCTCCTATAATAAATATCCTCTTGATTTTCCATCTCTACCAAAGATTCATTAAAATATGTATCCTACTGTTGATTTCTTTAGTTCAAATGTAGAATATCTACCTTATGTACATACTTTATGTTTTTACTTTTACATACAAATTTTACAGACTCCATACTATGGATTTGTTTTAGAATACATAGTATCATATATTTATTTTTGTATTTCCAATAATAACATCTGAAGAGTTAGATATGTGGAGCTGCATTTAGTTTTGGGTATTGGGTTTTCTGCTAAAGTGTAATACTCCAAGTTTTTTTCAGAGTGCTTCCGCAGTTCACTTGTCCTCTAGTCAAAGAAAGAACCCATCCTTATCATCCCAAGTCAGAATACCCTTCTTTCACTACAATAAGCTCCATAAAAGGTAAGAGGATCCATAGGGGAATCAGATCTATCCTTACTCACACCAGTTTCCTTCTCTGGCAGGAGATTATGCATACTCAGTAGTGCAAGCTATATTGGTAGTCACAGGTATTCATGATACTGCCTTAAAAGGTAATACAATTTTTAGAAACCAAGAAGCCAATCAAACAAGCATGAAATAGATTTATTTTTCATTTTCTTTTTGTTTTTTAAGTCTTTAAGATATTTTTGAATATTGACTTTTACAACAAAATATGCATGATAATCAGACGTGAAGAGCTTTCTGTCCTTAGACATTAATGACAATACCATTTTATATTAAGCAGCCTTCCAATCCACAAAGTCCATCCTAGTATGTTTGCAATATTATTTTGATATCTTACTTTCCACTCAGAAAAGACACTGGAGAGTCAGTATTTACTTCCAGGATAATAATTACATTCACAAACATATTTCAGAACATATCTGACAATCATTGTCAAATTACAGTTGTTGCAATGACATTCTCTTTCATAGGTTCTTTTAAGGAGATTCCTAATTAGATGACTAAAACAATCTCAATTTACTTGCATCCATGACAAATGAACATGCTGTTGTGGATTAATTAAATAGCAGTAAATGACCTCCAATTACATTGTATTTAACCTGTTTTGATAGTATTACTGCAGTTATTCCATTTAGATCATAAAGACCAAAGAAATCTAAGGTTGTGTTAGTGTGTGAAGTAATAATTTTATAGTAAAAGACAGTTTTTAATAACTGTTTATTTACAAACTAGTTTACTCTGAGCTTTAAAAACGCTAGGTTATTGTAATCCTTCTTGGCTATATGTAGATGTTCACAGAATCACAGAATCATTAAGGTTGGAAAAGACTTGTAAGATCATCAAGTCCAACCATCAACTAACACCACCATGCCCATTAAACCATGTCCCACAATGCCATGTCCACGCATTCCTTGAACACCTCCAGTAATGGTGACTCCACCTCTTCCCTGGGCAACTTATTCCAGTGTTTCACCACTCTCTCAGTAAAGAAATTTTTCCTAATATCCAGCCTAAACCTCCCCTGGCGCAACTTGAGGCCATTTCCTCTTGTCCTGTCACTTGTCACTTGGGAGAAGAGACCAACACCCACCTCTCTGCAACCCCCTCTCAGGTAATTGTAGAGAGCGATAAGGTCTCCCCTCAGCCTCCTCTTCTGCAGACTCAACCCCAGTTCCCTCAGCCGCTCCTCATAAGACTTGTGCTCCAGACCCCTCACCAGCTTCGTCGCCCTTCTCTGGACACGCTCCAGCACCTCAATGTCCTTCTTGTAGTGAGGGGCCCAAAACTGAACACAGGATTCGAGGTGCGGCCTCACCAGCGCTGAGTACAGAGCCACGATCACCTCCCTGCTCCTGCTGGCCACACTATTTCTGATACAGGCCAGGATGCCGTTGGCCTTCTTGGCCACTTGGGCACACTGCTGGCTCATATTCAGCCGGCTGTCAATCAACACCCCCAGGTCCTTTTCTGCGGGGGAGCTTTCCAGCTACTTGTCCCCAAGCCTGTAGCGTTGCATGGGGTTGTTATGGTCAAAGTGCAGGACTCGGCTCTTGGCCTTCTTGAACCTCATGTTGAGTAGCCCTAGTATGCTCATTTGTACCCTTTATTATAACGATCTGAAAGAATAACTTTTCTATGCGTTTTAGCAGCTGAATCACTATTCCCACACAACCGGTCAGCAGAGAGCATGAGTATTCCCATCCCATCATTGCTATTATTTGTTCTGAACTGACAAAATGTCTAGTGTCATGGATGGCACTAAAACAACAAAAAATTCCATCCCCTAAAGAGTTTGTGGTCTATTCAGTCCTGTGTTCACTATTGACCTTTTATGGAGAGTCTAGAGGAAAATAATTTTTCTCAAACTAGGGTTTAGCTATTGAACTAGATGAGATGAATTCTCTAGTAGAAAGGAGAACTATTTTTAATGTTCCAGGGTGCCTAGTGCTCAGTGGATCTTTATCACATCTCGTAATCTATATTTGATGATAAACTACAAATACAACCTTTTTATCTGAACCTTAATGGATCATATTAATAAACCTCTCAACCATTCTCTGTAAAATCTTTTTTTATTTTGGTCATCCCCAAGAGAAATACAGAGACAACTGATATACATCATTACTCTGAAAAGTAATTTTGCATTTTGCTTGCTCTTGCAAACCAGATAATCCTAAAACTAACATACGTAGTTCATTTCAACAATATGCTTTGCAAAACCAATAATCTCTTCTAAGAGAGATTGAAATGTGTCTGTTTTTTGCCCATATTTAGTCTATTACTGCATGAATAGTGCTTTATACAAAGAGGCATCTGCATACTATTTCATGTAAGTAGAAGTGGCTGATCTACACTCCAAGTGAAATGCTATGGAGGAGGATGGAAATACTTACTTAAAGAATAGAAGGGATTTTTTTTACTCCTAGCTCCATCCAGTCTCATCTCACCTGAATTTTAATACTTAACTGAGGAGATAAAGTTTTGACCCTGGGTACTCAAATTCACTCACCAGGCTATGGGACATTATCTCCAGATACAAACACCATTGGTGGGCTGACTACTGTATCTCTTCCTGATTAGGGAGAGAGCCTGCACCAAACCATGCTCCAGACGAATTTCACTTCAAGGATGAATCTGAGATGTGCTGAGAGCCTACCCTGAAGTCCAAAGACAAACCTTGCTTAAAATGGTAGCCTGAAGTAAGGTCCTAAATCTGTAATCTGATACCTAAATAAATGGTCTTTTTTGAAAGCTCTAAATACCTAAAGACACTTCCACTGACTCCCATTTTTCAGTTGATCTCTTCTGTTTGAATTTTACTTTAATCAGAACCACAGTGTGCATATCTGTTTCATCACTTATGTTTATTGTAACTTGGCTTTATCATTTGATTTTATTATCATTTAGTAATGATTTATGTATAAAGTTTGCTCTCCGTGTTATGTGACTGATACACGAACCCTTTAGGTTCCTGAAAATGAATGGGGAAGGCATAGAAACAAGCAGACAAAAAGACTGGGGAATAATTCATAGTCAAGGAAACAGACTATTCTCAAGGAAGAGAGCACAGGTCCAGCAGAAAGTGAAGGAAATTTACTTGCCTGGCTTTGGAAAACTATATTAAACATTAACTACAAATACAGTAAGAAGGTTGCATATAACCTTTTCCTGATATACCGGCAGCGGCCATGGCAGTAAAGAGATAATAAAGCAAAGGACACAGATATTGTACTATTACATCTGTGCAAAATGACCACGACTTTGTATGATACAATACGTGCTGAGAAGCACATACACCTTCCAGCAACTTTTTGAGCTCTTCCCAATGGCCATCTCTCCTAAACACCCAAAATGAGGTGAAAACCACGCTGACCTCCCTGCTTTAAGATCATGACACAGGCAGTGTGAAGAGATGGCAGAGCACAGGAACACAGAAATAGAGTCACAGCTGCCACCTCCTACAAAAACACTGGCTGGTTTTGCAACATATGGGTCAGAATAACACTTTAGCATTAGGTGTGGCCATTTTCACTGATAAGAGGCAAATTCCCAAGCTTCGAGGCAATGCAGTCCAAAGTCCAGGGAAAGGTAAATAGAAAGATGAGGTCCAGGTGCAAAAGGGGAAACCCAAGCTTTTTTAGTGTCTTGGCTTCTGCCTCCTTTGAGATTTATGCTGATTATGTCTCAAGAAGACTGTGGTAGACACATGTTAACTAGTACTAATCTTCCCTGCATGTCCTGCTCATTCATGTCACCTCGCACTTTCCTGCCTACAATTTTGCCCTTGTTCAGCCACACAATAGGAAATACTGGAAAGATTGTCTTAAAAAGGAATATGCCATTTAGTTAGCAAGCTACCCCTGTCAAACATTGTAACTCAAAAAAGGGGAGTATGCTGTGTACCTCCATAATTTGTCAAATACGTACACAAAGGATTAAAAATAAAACATTTTTCTTGGAAAACTTCAGATCAATATTCATTAAAATTTCTTCTCAATATTTCTTACAGAAACATGCTTGCAATCTGTTTAAAAGCATAATGTGCTGTGATGCTACAGTATGATTTAAAGCAGATGTTTTCTTGGCGTTTAATGTGCAAATAAATCCTATATTCTCCAGCAATCATACATAATAAGCTTGAGTTTCCTTTCAAGAGACACCATGAGTACAATTATGCAAAGAAAATATCGAATAATATAAACCCATGTAAGTCTGCCCAAAACAAATGTACTCTCAATATAAATATTAAATATAAGAGGAAAAGACAGGTTTTAACTGCTAGGAAAAAAACACCACAAAACAAACCAAAGCCAGTGAAATGAGGAGACTTATTTTTTCTGTCTCGTTAGTGTTATAAATCAGTGGCAGCTCCGTGAACTATGGTAAGAGTACTCAGTTTCCCAATGGACTTGCAATGCCCGGTAATAGACACATGGATTATGCTGTTACCTCATGACAAAGTTTCTTAGTTAGGGTAAAACCTCAAACTATATCATACACAAAGTCTAAAAGCGCATTCATAAAATAGAGCTTTTTAAAATATTAACCTTATTTGTATTCTATGATGAAATATTTGTTTCTGTAAGACTGAATAAGTTTTAATCAAAACTCCACAATTATTTCTGAACAAAAATACCAAATGTTTCCAATCTCCTGAAATGCTACATTAGTTACTTGAAGATTATTTGCTTTAACCTTGTAAAATTCAGATTTTCACATGTCTCAAAACACACACCGTACTGCTTTAGTGATTATGAAGTAGGAAAAAAAAAAATCTACACAGTTAGCAAAAAAGAAAGTGCCCCCAAAATGATGTCCCTGCAGTCCTTAGTTGCTCTTTCACTACTTACTGCTATTTCCAGGAGAATAAAGAATCCTCTCAAAGCAACTATGTTAGCTCAGCTTTAATACTAATTACACAACTACTTAGCTAGGTAAGATGATTTAGAATTTTTCCTTCGTGAGAAGACAGAGGACCCCTCCCCACATCTTCAGCCAATTGCTCTAAGATATGACATTTTTCATGAAAAGGGCAAATCAATAATCTTACACTCATACACGTATGAGTGATACACAGATGGACATTCACATGCATACACATGTATGCAGAACACTGTAGGAAGCCAAACCCGCTCAATATATTTGTAGATTTTTATGGCCAGAAGGGGCCTTTAATGACATCCTTTAATGACAAAATCCATCTAGTTTCACCAAGAGGTTTCTATTCTCAACCTTTCAGCATTTCTTTTAGAAAGATATGCAAATTTATGGAGGAGGAACTTCATCTTCAAAGTTAAAAGTGTTCCAATAATTAGTCTATCTGCAGAAATTATTTTACATGTAGACTCTTAGACAACACAAAAAATACAAAAAAGCTAGTGAAAATGTGAGGTTTTTATTATACTTGTCTTTCTAAACAATCATATTAAAACTTTAAAAAGTTAAACTTTAAAGGAAGTATTGCAAGACCAAAATTCATGTGATACAAGCTCAGTACTTCCCTACATCATGTAGCCAGACTATAAACGTATGTTATACTCACAGTCCCTTTTGGCAACAAATATCGCAGTTACTTTGCCATGAAAATAGTTTCTGTTTTAAACTAGACAAAACTCTACAACAATAATGCTAAAAAATAGAATAAATATGGCTGTACTTATTTTGAAATCACACAATTTCCATTTGTATTTTAAATCATGCTTATTGGTTTTGTCCCTTATGTCAGATTTAACAAACCTTAGTCTTGTGATTAACAACCTATTTGTATCATTCTCACAATGTCAGCAGAAACTGCATGGAAGCTTAACTTTTATCTTGAAAGCACAGCCTGTCTTCAACTGTGTTTTAAAAGGGTATTTGATTCTAAAATGTCCTTAGGAAAACTTTTAGATATATTGCAAACTGTAGAAAACTTTTAGAAATATTTAAAAAATACTTTTAATATAAAATGTTACTGGGTTCTAAGGTTAACTGCTCTTTCTACTCTATTGACAAGAACCCATCTGTCCTTTCAGAAGTAAACAATTCTCTTACCTTACTTCTACACCCAAAATACTAACATCTGTCACAAAAGTCAACAAAACTTTTAATTCTCCAAACCTTGGCCTGAATTTTATCTTTTTATCCCATATTAGATAAAACCAAAAAGCAAAGAACAAACTTAACATAAATAGCAAATAAGTAAAAAAGAGCAACATTCATTTGAATTTTTACATTGTCAGCTTTTGTTTCCTCATGATTCCCTATGTGGACTACAACTAGCCATCTATCAAAAGTGTTGCTGTTATTCAGAATAGTCTGATCTTATTTCCTCATTGAAAGTCAATTTTCAAGTCTTAATTAAACTTGAAGTATTTGCTCAACCCTTGAAACACTCTTTTAAAGAACCTGTTTACATCACAGACAACATAACATGATGCAATCTTCCTGGATGAGTGATACTAATGTCAGCTTCTAATTAATTTAATTGTAGGTTCCCTATTAAGTCAAGAACAAACATCTGGAGATAAAAATGACAAAGAAGTCAATAGCTCTCAGTTGTTTGATGAAAAGTCAAAAGTTAAAAAAACACCAAAACCCGAAACTTCCTCCTTCATAAGTTTTGTATTACTTTCTTTCTTGTCGCCTTCTCTTTCCTCTCTTTCTAGTCAAGTGGGGGGGAAAAAAAAAAAAAAAAAGAAAAAACGACGGAGACAGAAGAGAAGCTGAACCAGAGAAGAGTCAGCAGGGTTAGACATGTCATAAACAAACACATAAAATGCATTTTTTTCTCTGAAAGTGTTGTCAATGAAAAAAATGTGTTCATCTCTGTTCTTAGGCTATGACAGTCTAAATTCAGCCAATGGAATTCAGGTGATTAAACTAAACTGAGGGTCTTATCCAGATAGCACCTCCACTGTTCCGTGTAAAAATCCTGAGCAAAAATTTTACATGCATTTTTATGGAAATTTTATTCTTCAAAGACAGATCCACAGTTTTCTCTGCTATTTATAACCTCTCTGCTGTCCTCAGGATATTCATATAAGAAATGTTCTGATGAAATAACAAGATTTTACAAAAAAATAAGAGGAAGAGACTTTGCTGGCTTTCTTTAAATCTCCTTATTTTTCTAAAATTATCACAATTTCCAGAAAAGAAACCCCAAAGTTTTGGTAAAACCATTCAAAAAACCTGTTTAATTCTTGGCTTTGTGGCACCTGAACAACTTAGCTAGTTTATTTTCACCTTAATTTGCAATTTATAAACCCAGGATATAAATTTTTTACCTGTTTGGTTTGTTTCTTATTTTAAAGAAAGATGTCTCTGGAATAGAAACTTACTCATATTTTTATGCACCTATCTATTTTAATTAGCATTCTCATTTAATTTATAAATTATTTTTAAAAAATAGTTTATATCATGTAAGTGAATTTTTGAAAAATTAAAAATCAAATTAACCTTTTTGGTAAAATAGGCATCTGCCTGAATTAAAAAAAAAACCAAAAAACAATTTATTCTAGACATTGGTAGAAATTTTAAATAACCTTAGACAGCAAGAGCCTTTGTAAACATGGGTTATGGAGAGCTGCAGGCATAAATGCATGAAGAATGTATTACAGAGATAATAACTCCAGATGTATGGCACAGAGAATTCAAATTTCATTCTAAAACATAACAGAAATTATCATATCTATATTATAGTCTATGTAATCAATTCCCAAGCCTCTGACACTAGAATAATATACAGTGTGCTTGTAAAATGAACCATTTATGGAGCTCTCTTAAAAAAAAATCTCTAGTTAATGAAGTGGAAAGTTCACATCTGTCTTCAAGGGCAGAACTGGAAGCAGTTTCCAGTGTGCAGAAGTGATTTTTTGTACATCAAAGCAGTTACAATTATGTCCTCCACTAATCTGCATTTAATATACATCCAGTACTTCAGAAATAATCTTTTTTTTTTAAAGATGGCACTTGGATACAATCATTCTAATTATTCTGCAAAGACAACTGAGCAGATTTTTTTAAAAAGCTTGAATTTTTACTGCTGTGTTTTCAGATATTTTGCAGTACAACTTTTTTTTTCTGTTTCAAATACAATTAAAATACAGCTAAAGCAGTAATTTCAACATGAAAGTTTTTAAATTACACTGGTACCTGTAAAAAAAACCCACAAAACAATTTTGTGCAAATAACTTTTTCAACTGACCATTCCAAAGCCATGTTTGGGAAGTTAAACCATAACCCAAAATGCCTAGCTAGGTTCACAAAATCCACCATTCATTAATTTGTTTAGGAGATCTTAGTGCTGGTTGAACAAGACATGGTACTAAAACGTGAAGAATACATGTAAAGACGTTTCTAATTTCCCCATTTCTAATCTTGTCAAGTTTCAATGGTCAGGACACACTGCTAGATCATAAAAATTAACATTTTAAGAGTGGGCAGAATTTTAGGAATATACAGACAAATTTGAGAAAAAAAGAACACACTATTGACTATCTTCAAAGCAGTAAATATTGTTGTAGTGCTTCTTGCAAAATGTGCAAAATAATAACCAAAATAGAGGAAAAAACGTCTAATTCATAACCTTGACATTCAAGTAACCAAACTACAGGCCTGTAAGTCTGAACTCAGTGCCAGGGAAGGTTATGGAGCAGGTGATCTTTACCATCACGCAGCACATACAGGATAACCAGGTGATCAGGCCCAGTCAGCATGGGTTTATGAAAGTCTGGTCCTACTTGACTAACCTGATCTCACAGAATCACAGAATCACAGAATCAGTACGGTTGGAAAAGACCTGTAAGATCATCGAGTCCAACCTGGGGGGGAAAAAAAAAAACAAAAACAAAAAAAAAAAAAAAAAAAAACAAAAAAAAAACCAAAAAAAAAAAAAACACACCACAAAACCCACGCCACACAACAACAATAACAAGCCACAACCCACCCAACACCACACAGCACCATGTCCATCAAGCTACATCCCACAATGCCACATCCACACGCTCCTTGAAGACCTCCAGGGAGGGTGACTCTACCACCTCCCTGGGCAGCCTATTCCAGTGTTTCACCACTCTCTCAGTGAAGAACTTTTTCCTAATGTCTAGCCTGAACCTCCCCTGTCGCAACTTGAGGCCATTTCCTCTAGTCCTGTCACTAGTCACTTGGGAGAAGAGACCAACACCCACCTCTCTGCAACCTCCTTTCAGGTAATTGTAGAGAGCGATGAGGTCTCCCCTCAGCCTCCTCTTCTCCAGGCTAAACAACCCCAGCTCGCTCAGCCGCTCCTCATAAGACTTGTGTTCCAGACCCCTCACCAGCTTCGTCGCCCTTCTCTGGACACGCTCCAGCACCTCAATGTCCTTCTTGTAGTGAGGGGCCCAAAACTGAACACAGTATTCGAGGTGCGGCCTCACCAGAGCCGAGTACAGAGGCATGATCACCTCCCTGCTCCTGCTGGCCACACCATTTCTGATGCAAGCCAGGATGCCGTTGGCCTTCTTGGCCACCTGGGCACACTGCTGGCGATCTCCTTCTATGACAAGGTGACCCGCTTAGTGGACGAGGGAAAGGCTGTTGACGTTGTCTACCTGGACTTTAGTAAAGCCTTTGACACTATTTCCAACAGCGTTCTCCTGGAAGAATTGGCTGCTCATGGCTTGAATAGGCATACTCTTCACTGGGTAAAAAACTGGCTGGATGGCTGAGCCCAAAGAATTGTGGAGAATAGAGTTAAATCCAGTTATCAGCCGGTCACAAGTGGTGTTCCCCACGGCTCAGTATTGAGGCCAGTTCTGTTTAATATCTTTATCAATGATCTGGATGAGAGGATCGAGTGCACCCTCAGTAAGTTTGCAGACGACACCAAGTTGGGTGGTTGTGTTGATCTGCTTGAGGGTAGAAAGGCTCTGCAGAGGCATCTGGACAGGCTGGAACGATGGGCCAAGGCCAACTGTATGCGGTTCATCAAGGCTAAGTGCCAGGTCCTGCACTTGGGTCAAAACAACCCCATGCAACACTACAGGCTTGGGGAAGAGTGTCTGGAAGGCTGCCTGGTGGAAAAGGACGTGGGGATATTGGTCAACAGCCGGCTGAAGATGAGCCAGCAGTGTGCCCAGGTGGCCAAGAAGGCCAACGGCATCCTGGCCTGTATCAGAAACAGTGTGGCCAGCAGGAGTAGGGAGGTAATCGTGCCCCTGTACTCGGCTCTGGTGAGGCCGCACCTCGAATCCTGTGTTCAGTTTTGGGCCCCTCACTACAAGAAAGACATTGAGGTGCTGGAGCGTGTCCAGAGAAGGGCGACGAAGCTGGTGAGGGGTCTGGAACACAAGTCTTATGAGAAGCAGCTGAGGGAGCTGGGGTTGTTCAGTCTGGAGAAGAGGAGGCTGAGGGGAGACCTTATCACTCTCTACAACTACCTGAAAGGGGGTTGTAGAGGGTGGGTGTTGGTCTCTTTTCCCAAGTAACAAGTGATAGAACAAGAGGAAACATCCTCAAGTTGTGCCAGGGGAGGTTGAGATTGAATATTAGGAAAAACTTCTTCACTGAACGGGTTATCAAGCATTGGAACAGGCTGTCTAGGGAAGTGGTTGAGTCACCATCCGTGGAGGTATTTAAAAGATGTGTAGATGTGGTGCTTAGGGACATGGTTTAGTGGTGCTCTTGGCAGTGTTGGGTTAATGGTTGGACTTGATGTTCTTAAAGGTCTTTTCCAACCTAAACGATTCTATGATTCTATGATTCTAAAAAGAACATATGATAAATGCTTTGTTTTGCTCCTGGGTCTTGCTAAGCAACATGTTAAACAGATACCATATTTAAGGGAAACAGCAGTATAGAAAATATCAATTTACTGAATGAAGACTGTGTGAAGTGCAAAAAGAGAGCTTAAGTCTCACGATTTTCTACTTTAAGCTGCATTTTAATTCATCTACCTGTCTAACCAATCTGACAGATTCATTTTATCATGGTATTATTGTTTTGCTTAAATCTTCCTGATTATGCTTCATTGGTACTTAGAAATAACATTATACTTTAATGCTTCGTTATCTACTTGTCCATCATAGTTTAAAAATGTACATTACAACTATAATGTATCGCAGTTAAACCGTAGATAACTCAGAAATTACTGGCTCTTTTCAATTCTCTCTTTCTAATGGAGTATTTGCCTAATAAATCTTCACTGGGCATTGCATCTTACAAAACTAATTTGTTGATATTTTCCAATAAGTATGTTGTATAATATTACCAGAACATTCCTTATAAATTACTTATAAGAAAGTAGTGCTATCAATAATCATTAATGAATGTCACTGGCGGTGTTGATCACACCAGTAGGAAAACAAAGCCGTATCTTCAACAACATTGAGTATTTTAGGACCAAAATTTATCCATGTAATTGCAGAATAAATTGTGCTGAACGGAAGAAGCCAGAGAAGAACTAAATCTGTTTTTGTCTGGTTTTACGTAAAAGGATTCACTGACTTAAATCAAGAAACCCAATGAAATAATTTAACAAGCACATGCACAAACAGATGCAGGAAATGATCTAAGTGTTTAACAAAAATCTGAATAAACAAGCAAAACTCAATAATTACAAAAGTTGGGGAAAACAGACTGTATCACAGTGCAAGGCTTGACAGGATGAATGCTCACAGTCATCACTGAAAAGAACTGTGAAACCCAACTGCTGGAGAACAAAGCACAACAAAACCCAGAGAATCTTGAGCAGCTCCAAGTTAACAAACAACACCCTTTACTCTCATTCCATCAATAAAGATCCTTCCCAGAAAAATGCTGATTTAAAAAAAGGGGGAAAAGAGTGTTGCTCTGTCTGCTAAGCCTTCATGCTTCAATAAGTAATTTGTGTTATATAACAGCAGTAAGCATGGTAACAATACACTTTAATAAAATACATATCTTTAGGACTGACTAATCTGCTTTTAGAGATTCGTGTCTAAAACCTGATGAACCCTCTAGGAAATTGTATGTTTGTTAGTTTGATTTGAAAAACATGTCATCATGAATCTGTTGTAAAAGCTAACTGTCTGCCAAAGCAGGGGGTTGAAAATTGATGTCCAAATATAATTTTTAAGAGCTGCTTCTTAATATGAAACAGTTTTAATCAGTATGTCAGAAAATGAATCCATTTGGTCAAAAGGACTATCCGAAGCATCTACACTTGATAGAGCTTTTTGTTTAACCAATTAGAAAATAAGCCCACTGAGTTTCCAGAATTATTGGAGATAAGAAAATCTGTCCTACCCCATCTGAATAAAAAGACTATAAGTAAATAAAAGACTTGGTTGAAGCACTGGAAAGTATTAAAAGACATATTGAATATCAAGGAGTACTTCAAACTCAGGCTACTTTTCTTAAATGGCACTCAACAATGTGAATGCAGTTTATACTTGCTGCTCAAAACCACCCACAACCCTTCTCAAGCTGACCCACATTGGTTCTACTTGGTTTAAACTCTCCATGTTTACCTTGGAAGTGTCATCATCTTACATTATCTTTACGAAGATGAAAGGAATGAAATACTTCTAAAAAGTCTTCCTGTGACAAAACTGCACGACCAGATTACATTTTTATAAAGTGTGCATATTTCTAATGAGACACTAAGAGACGGCTAAGCGAACAAAAAAACACTGTACAATGGAGAAGACCAATGGAACCTGGAAAATGTCATTTGAGGGCAACAGTGAGATCGCATTTTAGGAAGCTCAGAGAATTGGTACATTTTTTGTGTTCTGTTCTCATTACAGTTTGACAATTTTCACCAGAACAAATTAAGTTTGTGATATTCTCTGTTCTCATTACAATGTATGTGACAAGAATGCATTATAAATTTGCCATTTTCTATCCCTTTTACAATCATTGTTACAAGAATAAATTATATCATCATTCATGGCTGAAAGTTTATCACTCTGTGCACAGATCCACTAGATAGATAGATAAGCAGTATCTGACTTTAATCTCACATTTACGTGGTGAGATTTAGAAGTGTCATCCATAAAACTGAGCCCTTTGCAAATTTATGCAAATGTCATGTCAGATATTCAGTAAATATGAGGCTAATCTGCAGAGTTCAGATGTAAAAAGACCCAGAGAACCTGGTGCAGCAACAGATGAGGTGGGAATAAATAATATTTATCTCTCTCTTCTTTAGCCTTCCCTTCTGATCCATTATTTATTATAAATTCTACTCAGTTTCTGCAGACCTAATTTATGTTTTCCAGAAGATCCCTCTTTCTCCAGACTGCACCATTCTTTCTGCTGTCCTACACAGATGATGATGTGTTGCATTAAGACAGTTTGCTCATTTCAGGATGTCAAAGTCCTGCTCAGACTTTAATTCACAATGCTCATAAGAAAAAGCTAAGAACCATTACAGCATTCTGTGGAATAACGAAAATGTAATTGGAGAAGTTATGATTTATTTTAGACCACCTAGTGAGCCAGACACAAGCCCAGAGGTTGACTCTAGTTCAGTGTCCGTATTTCCTACTCATTGCTGCTCACATTAATTTTGAGGAAATCCAACTCTATATTTTGGTAGAAAAGGGAAAAACTGGAAAAGAAAATGTCCCAATAATTTGATGATAAATGTTACAAACTCCTGGTTTTTACAGTATTCCTGAAAAGTGTCATATAAGAATATATAGATGATTTCTCATCTAAGAACACGACTTTTACTTTTTAATTCTATATAGGGAGAGTGTGGCCATTCTAAATAACAGGGTTAAAGAAAGCATTTGCACAAACTCGAGTTAGCTTTCTAAAAATATTGTAATACAATCATTATTTCCACACAAAAAGTTCTCTAGATGCTAAAGAGTATCCAATCTTGATGTGGTAAGAGCATTTGCTGACTTAAGCAATACACATAGAACAGAAGCGCAGTCGTGACTGTAGTCATATTCAAATACTGCTGATGTGTTTCAATGCACATCAGTAATTGCCATTGGAAAAAAATGTCAAGAAATCATGACAGGCATCTTGAAGTTATGTGTTTCCCATAAAACTCATTTGAACTGTTGAAGAGTCATTGTGATTTAAGGTAAGTCTGTTGAAGTTCATCCTAAACAGACTACTTAAAATTCAGGTTCAGGATATTGTAAGGCAATGAAATTGTTTCCTGTGCAGAACCTGTGAAAAGTAAGATTATTTAAACTGCAGAAGGGTCAAAAACTATTCCTCAAATATAGAACACTTTATATGATGTCAATTAGATCTGCTCAGCCCATGGTGGCTGAACAGAAGATCTGAAATGCATTGTGTGTGTGTATGTGTAGAATCATAGAATCATAGAATCATTTAGGTTGGAAAAGACCTTTAAGATCACTGAGTCCACCACCAAAAAGGACAAGGAGAAATAATTGAAGGGAACAGAAGAGCTGATTTAACAGCAAAGAAAGCTGCCTTATGTGGATGTGTAAATGGAGCTTTAATAACTAAAAGAGAAATTGATATGAAACCTCCACAATATTCTGAAGAAGAAAACTGATTAGCAGAAATGTTAAAGTGTCCAAAGAATTCAGAAGGATGGCGGGTAACTCTGAATCAGCAGGTCCTCACCACAACCAAAATGATGGAAACCTTCCTCAAGAACTTACATAGCAGAACTCACATGGGAGCAGATGCTATGAGAAGCAGTGTTGAAAGATATGCTATAAGACCAAAAATGCAAACAAATGCAGATGCAATAGTAAGATGTCGAACTTGTTGTGTAAATAATCCCAAAATACAAAGAAAACCTCCTGCAGGTGACGTGAAAAGAGGAATGACCCCCGGGGAACAGTGGTAAATAGATTTCTCTGAGTTGCCAAAATAGAAACAATATAAGTATCTACTAGTGTTAGTAGATACATTTTCAGGATGGCCAGAAGCTTTTCCTTGCCACACCAATCAGGCTAGAGAGGTTGCTAAAGCATTATTAAAGGAAATAATCCCTAGATTTGGAATTCTTGAAGGGATATCTTCTGACAATGGGCCTTATTTCGTTTCACAAGTAGTTCAGGGAGTGTCAAAATTTCTCCAATTTAAATGGGATTTACATACCACATGGAGACCACAGTCTAGTGGGAAGTAGAAAAAAATGAACCAGACCCTTAAATTACGCTTTTTCAAAGCATTGCTGTCAAGTCCATTTTTATGTCAAGTCCATTTTTAATGTTAAAAGGCAATGAAATCTGAAGGTTCATATACGCAAGGTATACAGTGAAGTAATTCTACTAACTTAATTTTTTACTTAATCTACTTTTAAAAAATTATTTCTATTGTTAATTTCTATTTTTTATACATCCTAAAGTCATAGAGCCTTCACTCAGATTTATTCATACTCTCTCAATAATGGGTTGAATTGCAAAAGGTTTTTTTGTTCCTGATAAAAATTTCTGTACCATTAAAAATAAAGAGACAGACAGTATACAGTTCTGGGCAGGCCTGAAAATACTGCATTTCTCTATGAAATTGAGTATCTTGGCAAAAAACATCAGTACCTACATGGAAAACAGTGAAACACATTGTTGTGAATCTGTTTGGAAAGAATGCTGTCACTTACAAAAGAAATTAAGCTTTATATTTCTACGTTACTAATTCATGTCAACAAGTTCTTTACAGTCTCTTACATAGATATACCCAGGTTCCAAAACTTATGTATATATTCTAAAATCTGAAATAGTTTATGACAAGATCTGACAATACTTTCCCAGAACAACTTCAATAATCTGCAGTTCTAACAGATTTGTTTTGGACATACACTTTTCAAATAAAAATGCTGTATGTTTATAGACAGTGATGAGGGCCTCATTCAGAAAGGTGTCAGGGCATCCTAAGAGCATTCCAATCCTATTTCAGAACAGCCAACAAAAGTTCTTAACTGAAAATTCATTTTAATCTAGATTATTTCCAAACTGAGCTTTGCATGTGCGTTGCTTCACATGGTATTTTGTCTCTAACAGTAGATAATATTTGATGCTTCAGCAAAAGGTGAGATCATCTACTGGTTACTCATGGCAGGTTAGCTGAAACCCTAAATCACTCAGATTTATCTCTACTTTTTATTAGTAATTATTGCAAGTTCTTAGACTTCCTTGTTGTTCAACCCTTTTTAATTGTATTCAGATTTACTCTTATGAACAACTTTTAGCAATGAATTACATAGCATAATTTCATGCTTCTGAGAGCATATTTCCTGTGATTTTGAATGTATCATTTTAACACTAAAGCTTTTCCATGATTCTTTGTTTCTAATTCCACGCAAGATCCATAAGTGAGAATCTTTACTAAGTTCATTATATTAAATGCTTATCTGCACTGAAATGGATCAGAATTTTGCAAGGCTTTTTCTATTATAACCACTATTTGAAATCAGGATTTGGATTTTGTGGAGGTAATCCATCTTTTGTATGTGTAAATCTAAGCCAAAATCAGGAATATCTCTTTAATGACACAACGAGAGAAGTACCAAATGGAAAAAACAAATCATGCTTAGTTTAGCTCTGTAATACATGATCATATAGAAGACAATCTCCACTTAACCTTTACAATTACAATTTCTATTAGAAGTAAATTCTTCTATGCAGAAAAAAAAAAAAACACAATGAAAAAAAATAAAGATGATAACCTTGGCTACATGCCTGCATGAAAATGCAACATGTAGAGGAAGTCTTCAGTGATACCAACATATAATTTGGAAACCCTGTCGACTACGAACAGTGAGGAATCCAATAGACTAAGTGGCTAAACGTTTGACAGTGTCAACTACTCTGAATGGGACTTTAAAAACACTCCAACAGGGGGAGAATAGAAAGTTGAAGAAGTAAAAAAAAATTTCTGAATTTCCAATTCTAGATGATATTTTAAATTGATTTTTCATTTTCTATTGATTAATCTCAAATTATTCTGCAAAATTGAGGGGAAAAGTTACAAATATTTTAGAGTCCCTTTTTCAGAAACATTCATGTATTATTGCAAGTCAACAAGCCTTCAACCCCAGAGCATTTCTGTAGCATAGGCCAATTTTGTAGATGGAAATTTTATTTTATTTTAATTTTTATTTACTCTTCTAGGACAGCAGCCTTCTTGACAACATGCTGGTTTGTCAAGTTAGACATGGCTCATTGAAATGAAGTTCACTGAGAAGTTCAGAGGTCACTGAAGTTCAGAGTATCAATCATATTTTTTAACAGAATTGATTCTGATTTAAGGTCAATCTCAAATCAGCTTTACAAATATAATCACTGACACGCAGGCATCAGCTTGTGTTCTATGTGTATTACATGAGCTGTAACTATAGTCATGAGTATACTTAAGAAGTGAGTTAAAAACTATAATAAAAATGGCCAAATTTACTATTCTACATCATCTAGTTCCATTTTAGGGTATACCTTTTAGAACATACCACTATTTTTCTACATAGAAGAATAAGCACTGAAAACTTGGATATGTACCTTTTTTTAATCTGTCTCATGCATGCAAATGACAATGTGAATGTACAAATCCCATTACAAATCAGAGTTAAACTAGTATATTCTCATAACACAAAAACTGCAGAATCTGGTAGCACTCACAGCGTTCATAAACAAAGGTGCATCTGAACGAATAGATCGTGTGAATAAGCATCTTTGAAAACAGTTTGGTACCCAACCTGCATAGTATCTTTCTGATAGTGTGCAATGAGTTTTTTATGTATGACGTGCCACAAAATGTAATTTCCCAGTAATTAATAGGAACAGAACCCTTAGCTTCAATAGGAAACACTCCAAAGAACTGACTGGATTCTAGGGAGAGATTAATGTTTATCACCTCCTTTGTTATCACTCAGACAACTTAAGGTTTTTGCTTTTTCTTACCCCTATGGAAAGCGCCTGACAGAAGCAGTATTTCACTGTTTTAGCCATCTGCTGAAATGCCTTTAATGAAGCTTGAAAAAGTAATTCACACATTTTTCTTGCTACTGAGATAAGGTCAGAGGAAATCCCTTCAGACTGGAGAAGCTTTTCCTTGTTCACTTCTGCAGGAGGTAAATTAGATCTAAGGTTTCTTTGAGGTACACCAGAACTGGAATCAATGCCCTGTTCATGGAGATGCACATGCCTTGAGTCACTCTGTGACACATTCCCACCTGAATCATTTAAATGTTATATCATAAAATGTTTACTCATTGACATGAACACAATCATAAATGGGTAAAAATGGGTTGATTAACATATCTCTAGTTCCCATGGTCCAAAAGAGACAAGTTCCTTGTATGTTACATTTTGCATAAATAATTCTAACTATCAGCACTTGCTTTAAATGATCAAGAAATTACTATATATTAACGCAGACTGATGTTTTAGAAGTTAGTATTTTTAATGACATTAAATGAAATTAATTAAATTAATTAAATGAAATTAATTAAATTAAATTAAATTAATGAAAGTATTTTCTTACTATTAGATGTCACAATGCAGTATCTCAAAGCCTCTTTTACAGACTTAGATTAAAAAACTCCATAGATAGTTTACACAACGAAGAAAAGAGTACTAAAGAATAACTTAGCTTCAGGATGTTATTTCTTGAACAATTCTTCTTGGAAAATTGGAAATTTACACGTTGAAAGATCAATTTTCATCAACTTCAATCTTCAAGCATTATGTCAGAAAATACCTCACTGAGAATTTCCAATGAAGTGCTTTTTTTCATTCCAAAATGCTTATTCACCATACCCAGAATTACCTGGAGAAGTATATTACCTTTGAAAAAACATTTGTCAGGAAAGTGTTCTCAGATTTCCTAATATGGACAGTATCAGAGTGCTCATAGAAATACAGCAAATACTGATATCCAGAAATTTAGAACAGATATCTAGAGCTATCAAAAATATCAAAGAGCTACATTTACATTTTTGAATGTAAATATAAACTTTGAATTTTTTTTTTACAATTTTAATTAGCTATGCAAGTTATAATCTTTTAAAAAAAGAAATTAAAGTAATCCACTCCAGACATCACAAAAATGAGAAGAATCAACCTTTGCGTTGAGAACAAATATGAAACTGTCTCTTCTAAAGAGCTCCAGAATCTCTGACCTGGGAATATTTTGTAAATGTCAAGAGATTAGGGTAGTGAAGAAAAAACTTCCTGCAAAGTTCCAATGTGAACGTTTCTCTAATGTTTTTAGTCATGTCTGAAGTTGGAAATCTTTTTGTTCCTATGGAGTAGTTTTTATAATTACTGCCAAAATGTAATCTTACTTTCTTGTTCAGCCAGCATTCAGAAAATATTAACTCACTTCCACTCTAGAGAACTTATTTGATGTTTATTTAAGCAGTTAATTTAATTCAGCAACATTTCCATTAAAGATAAAGTCCTTAGACAGCCTCTCTCTCACTGACATGCACAGAAAGCAAGAGGAGGAAAACAGTGAGAGGAAGAGATAAGTGTACTAAGAATTTCCATTTCCAGAAGGGTGTTACGAAAGACACTGATTAATCTCACATGTCTGAAGTGACAACCAATGTGCAAAGACATGATTGCTTAACACTGACAGAAACTGTCAACCAACAGGACACTTAAGTAATCTTTTTGTGGTGCTCAGAGATTAACTGACAAACTGCTGCATGGAGATGGAAAATGTGTATGTTCATATAAAGAAACATAGCTCCATGTGATTCTTTTTTGGGGGAAAATGCCTTGAAATAAATAATGATAGTGTGATTTCTTCATATTGCCACAACGTGAACAAACCACAAATGTAGAAGTGCAAGATGTTACCTTCCATTGTGGGAATTCTTTTTACTTAAAAGCATACATAAACACGATCTCTAAGCTATAAAGACCTTGTAATGAATATGAGACCTTACCCTGCCTACAATCAGGAGAGGAGAGGAGAGGAACTTGATCCGAGATTATGACACCTAAATTTTGTTTTCATGTGTTAAGGGTGGCATTCAGTTGCTTGAACTGGGAAGTCACTGCCATTTTAGATGCCTTACTGTATCCTGCCTCACCTATGCCAAACTTTTTTATATACACTGCAGTATCCAAGACAGCAAAAAGGAGCTGGAAGATATGAGCCATTATCTACAAGGAGACCTCTGCCTTCTGGATTGCAAGCAAGAAGCAAAGAGTGGTACTCTAACATGCTTGTAATGAGGTACCTGTGTTTAGCCACCTGAATCCCAGTGTAGTTTTCTGAGTTCATATTATAAAGAACTCACACTAAAAGAGACTCTTAGCGGCATCTCTCTAGCATTCCTAACTCTCTCTTTAGGTTCCATTATGCGGACTGACTGGATTTGCACTTACTCTAATAGGAGGCTGGATATCTACTTGTAGGCAACCAAATTTAGAGATAGTAATCTTTAAATGAATCCCACCCAGTCTCAAGAGCCACAGTGAGCCCCAAGAAGAGAACAGGAAAACTCAAAAGCTGATCCAATGTCCTAAGTTCCTGCCATTTCTTCATTGAACTTTGTATTTAAATACATGCATCCACTGTAGTACAAACTGTGATTTCAAAATATTTTTTAATGTTAAATACAAATCATAATAACGCTAAGAATTTAAAAGTTTCAAATACAGTTTAAAATAAGAATAAACAGAAGCCAGCAATGCTCCTACAAATGATGACAGAAAATATGTGGCAGATCTAAAATGCAATCTCACAGGTCATATTATTCTTTGGACTAAAAAGTAGTTACATTTCCTCTTCAGTTTCTGTTTATTAAGAAGTAGTGAAAAACTTGTTAGAAACATAAGCTACAGGAGAATACTCCTACAAGTATTTATATACAAGGATTCACACACATCAGTGAACACAATCACGATATAGTGCTTAACAAACAAGCACTCATTAGATAAGCTCATGTAACTATCAGCATGCGCATTTTCAGCCCGTTCCACTGCAAATTAAAACACAATAGTTTATTGTGATTACACTACTTCTACCGATGTTTAATCCAATGCATTTTAATTCAAAATGAGGATAAGCTGAGAATACAGTTATAAGCAATCAAGTTACTGCAGCTGTAGCCACACCACCTGACTAAATGTTCACTTATATTCTGCCTGAATTTTAAAACATGTGGTACATTCATATTTTATGTCACATCTGTAACAATAAAAGTTGTCTTATCACTTAATGCTGCTCAGATGACATGAGATAACTCATTAAAATGTGATACTGATTTCTTTGCAGTCATTTAACAGTAGACTTTTAATACGGGATGAGCTAACCAGTAGTTTGTCAAGCTGCTACAATTCAACTTACATCTGATCATGTGTTTGAGCACATTTTAGAACTTATTCTAAAATAACTTAATCGCAGAATCACAGAATGATAGGGGTTGGAAGGGACCTCTGAAGACCATCTAGTCCAACCCCCCCGCCAGAGCAGGGTCACCGAGAGCAGATTGCACAGGAATGTGTCCAGGCGAGTTTTGAATATCTCCAGAGAAGGAGACTCCACACCCTCTCTGGGCAGCTTGTTCCAGTGCTCTGCCACCCTCAAAGTAAAGAAGCTCCTCCTCATGTTTAGATGGAACTTCCTACGACCAAGTTTGTGTCCGTTACCTCTTGCCCTGTCACTGGGCACCACTGAAAAAAGATTGGCCCCATCCTCCTGGCACCCGCCCCTTAAGCATTTATAAGCATTAATAAGATGCCCCCTCAGTCTTCTCTTCTCCAGACTAAGAAGACCCAAGTCCCTCAGCCTTCCCTCATAAGAAAGACGTTCCAGTCCCCTAATCATCTTTGTAGCCCTACTAATTCTTTACTAAGCAATTAGTTTCAATAAATTGATTAAGTAAAATAATTGGCTGAGTAAAAAAATAAAATTATATATGAGAAATATGGTATGCTGCATCAAAAACACTGTTCTGTGATGAAATTGTAATCAAGGAACTGCATACTGTCAAACTGTACTAACAAGACTTAGCTATCAAGCTCCTTGAGGTACCTATAGCTTAGTTAATATATCTACTGAACCCAAGTGACTTAGTATCAATACAAACTTTTTTGTACCAATGGAGTTACTGGATTACATTGTAGGTCATAAAATTGCTTTAAAAACAGTAGCAAGGGGATTCCATAGTTGGAAAAGGATGTGATCTCACGAAGCATCTCTGTTAAATACTGGCAATACAATTTGTCAACATATACAAGCAACAAAGAAGTCCGTTTTATATGTACACAGGTATTCTTTTGGCATTTCAGCGTGAACAGATGTCATGAGGTAAGGAAGCATGTGTCATCAATGTGGCAATTCTATCTTAGAGCAGAGATAGCCTGCAGAAGAGCTTTTGTAACTGCCTAAACACGCATCCACTTGGCATCTGTAATCTAGTGTAATGGTCTGACCAACTTCTAAGTAGGAATAGTGCCATGATAACAGATGGATAAAAGTGTAGGCAGCAATAGGAGCACGTATCAGCATCCAGTGTGTTTACTGAGACTTGGAAAACCTAGCCAGGAATGACTCAAGTGGCTGAAATAAAAGCCTGTGGCCAAGATGGCTTGCCAATGGTAATTCAGCTCTTGCCTCAGTTAGCATTTCAAAGCACGTAAATTCTACAATTTCTAAGTTAGGGATAAAAAAGTAGTAAAATAGGCTGTAGAGTAAATATAGGGGACCTTGGGTTTTCAGTCTTATCTGACACGAAGGTGTTTGTGCAAGCATGCATAGACATTGACCAAGCATCTCCCAATTCTGCTGGCAGATCTGGAACTATTGCCGTGGCTACCCCATACCAGACTGGGACAGCCTTATAGATCTTTATTTACAAGATTCCTTAGGGTGAGTAGTGCTGTTTTATCAGCACTTTAGTCATCAGTGTAATTGCTGAGCTTGCCCCTACTGTGCTACAGATGAGAAGAGCAGGTTGCTATTTTCAGAATTCTGTGAAGAGATATTTGTGTCCCTTCACAAAGTGGTTTTCCACCCCATTATGTAAAGGCTTTTCAGACTAGCAGGAGGAAGCCACTAATAGCTCTTGTGAACCACAACTGGCTGGAATGTCAATAAGGTAAAGGGTTTTCTACTCAGATTTTCACAGTCTGGTCACAGGAAATGGTTACAGAAAATTTTCCTAACTCTTGCATTCAAGCTTTCAACATTAAATTGAACAGGACTGTATCCAAAGATCAATTGATTAAGCCAAAAAGAACCCAAGCAAAATAAAACACCTACTCAGCAATGCCTGCTCAGAGGGCAGGCAGCTGTGAGGTTATCTCTGCACAGGGAAAGTGCTTGGTTTTTTCCTGCCAAATGTAGATCACTGTTCCATTATATGAAGGAGACCAGGAATCTGGTCTCCTTCCACAGTTATCTGTCTGACAGCAGTATATGAAAACACTGGGAATGAACTCTGCCCTGGAAACAGGACTTGCAGAAAATAAATTTGTGTGTACCTCGGCATACAATGCAGCTGGAATTAAGTTTCTAATAGACCACACCCAGAACTCCACACCGCAATAAAATGGACAGGCATGGGACAGAGGAAGGAAGAGCAAAAGAGTTACTAAAACTCTTTTGCCGAATAGCATCCTCAAAGAGCATACAGGACATTTACTAAACAAACCAAATAACATATTTTAGTGTCAAGTCTTAAAATGCCCTGCTGCAAACTTGGAAAAAGCTCCTGTCCTCTAGAACTCTCTGACATGGGCTAATATATATATAAAATAAAATAAATATATGCATGCTATTTACTACCTAGACTCAGAAATAGGCTGTTTTCAAAATAATATCAGCATCATGCTTTTGGTGCTGTTCAAGGGTTAGACTGACTTAAGTTCAAGAAGGAGAAAGTAGTATTGATGATGGATGTGTTAGGTTAAATGTTGGACTCAATGATCTTAAGGGTCTCTTCCAATCTAAATGATTCTATGATATCTTCCCATATAAAATTACTCAACACAGTAAGTAAAATTCAGTAAGATCTTGTTATATCAAGGATATATCAAGTTGTGCCAGGGGAGGTTCAGGCTGGATATTAGGAAAAATTTCTTTACTGAGAGAGTGGTGAAACACTGGAATAAACTGCCCAGGGAAGTGGTGGAGTCACCATCACTGGAGGTGTTCAAGGAACGTGTGGACGAGGCATTGTGGGACATGGTTTAATGGGCATGGTGGTGTTAGTTGATGGTTGGACTTGATGATCTTACAGGTCTTTTCCAACCTTAGTGATTCTGTGATATTATAATGCAGAGCTCATAAGAACCACTACCTGTGAAGTATTATTATAAGTGAACACATCATTAAAGAGACATAGCAATAACACTTGACATCTGGTGACAAACCAGGTATCAAGCCTTGTAGCTTTCTAGAAAGACTACATGTTTCACCATTGTCTGGAAATGAAGGAGAGAGTGACCAGAGGGAGTACCTGTGTGAAAATTAAGAATGCCTCTGCTTTACATGGAGCCTTAAAGGTGCCTGGCAAATTCAGGTTGATTTAAGAGAAGTTCCTTCACTCTGTGGAAACTTTTAGAGAGTATAGATTAACCAAGAATGTCTGCCATGGACAGCGTTTTGTGATGCTCTGGTATTTGATCTGTGTCTGCAGGGTAGTAGCACCCAGCAAGCATTACAAGCCCATCTGTTAGCTGAAATATTGCTGCTATATCCAGGAGTCCTCATGTCAGGGTATGTACAAAGGGTGATTTGGCAGTGAAGGACTGCAACAAGGCTTCTGCACAGCATGCAGGGCTCTGGGTCCAGAGGGAGCTGTTAGTTCAGTGAAACACCTGCAAAATTGGTGACTTTGGGATTTCTTACAAAGCAGTATCGTTTATGAAAATGTATTCTGTTACTTAAATAAAGCAAGACATTAATAACAGAATCACAGAATCATTAAGATTGGAAAAGACCTGTAAGATTATCAAGTCCAACCATTAACCCAACACCACCATCCCCACTAAACCATGTCCCGCAATGCTATGTCCACACGTTCCTTGAACACCTCCAGTGATGGTGACTCCACCACCTCGCTGGGCAGCCTGTTCCAGTGCTTCACCACTCTCTCAGTAATGAAAGTTTTCCTAATATCCAGCCTAATTCTAATATTCTTATCTAGATCTAGATCTAATAAGATCACCACTGTCTTGAAATGGTCCTTTTTTTCTAGTAATTACAGCATGGAGTAGCAAATTCAAAACTAAGCACATTTGTTTTGAGTACAATAGATTGGCCCAATGCCAACAAGCAAAATACCTTGTCAGTTGTTGGCATTGTTTCACTTTTGTAACTCTGGGATTCTTCCCAGGATGTTTAATCTGATAATGGCTCAGTAAATGCTTTCTTCCATTCACCTGATGACAGCTTCAGAAAGCTAGTGCCTGTGACCTGCAGGGAATCCAAAAAGATGCCCTGAGGACATAGAAAATGTGTAATCTCTGTACCTAGGTTCAGGAAGATTCTGGGATCTGCAAGGGAAGCAACCCAGCATGCACCTTCATGTTCTGCAATCATATGTCGCAGAAGACACTGAATGAGAGAGGACTAATCACATGTCGCATGATTAGCAACACTGTCTCCTAATGAACTTTTTTTTTTGCATTCCCCAGATCCTGGGGCACAGACATGGTTGATGCATCAAAACCAAATCCATTTGATTTTGAAGTATCCATTCAGAGCCCTGAGGAATAGGGAAGGCATAGGTTACATTGTCAGTGGCAAACAACTTGAAAATTTTGTTTCACATGTTCCAGACACTTTTGATCACTAGTTGATTTGGAATACATTGTCACAGAGTCACAGGATCATGCAGGCTGGAAGATCAGCTAGATCACGTAGTCCAACCAAGGTTTACCAGACTTTTATCATTCATATTGTTCACAGAGCTTCAGCTCACACAAAGGTGAGACAACAGTCACCTAGCCACTAGACAACTACTAAAACAAACGTCCTGGTGGCCTTCACTGTCCTGTGAGCCCAAAACCTATGGCCTTTTACTGGTTATGGCAAAAATAGTATTTGCTGGGCTACAAGGCATAGCTCTTTTGACTTCTATTTCAGTTCTGAAATGACAATAGATTTAATTCTTTGGGCATCGGAGGAAAATTTGTTGTAACATTTATTCTATCCAGCTAGAAGACTTTTTAAAAGGCTTCTCATCTCCCAGGGATGCATAGGATGAAGCAGCTCTCTTTGATGGATCTGCAAGGGGGTGGAGGGAGACAGAAAGCTCTGGACTGATCAAGTATGGGTGTTCAATACTATTACAAAGGGCAATAATTGTGGGATGACAAATTTTTAATCTTGGAAGAAAAGATGAGCTGACCCAGACTGCAGTCTCCTCCTCTTCCTAAGCACGTCACTGATTAGACTCAAAGAAAGGTATTTCTTGGGCCAAGAGAGAAGTTATAGGTTCGGGCTTCTATCCTTGTGCATTGAACGTAGATTATTTATGCAACTGAAGTTGAGCCCTACTGGTCACTGTGTACTTTTGTCTACATCATCCTTTCACATGACATCAGAGTCTATACTGAAATGCCAGCAGAGGTCTATCACTAGCACTGGACCTTTAGATCAACAACTGAATATACTGTGTGACTTGCTACACATTTCAAGCTATAGGGCAGGGACACTAATACTCTTCACTACACATTCTCCTCCTGCTTTCCTATTTGTGAGGAACCAGCCTCCCAGGGCCATCACAATCCCCCTTCACTGCTGCAGAACTTGCTCTAGGAACTGAGTGCATATGTTTGGCTTTTTCCTGACAGCAGATGGAATTAAGATCGCTTTGTTGTTGTGACTTTGATTTGCTCTTAAGAGGCAATTTCTGTATCCTTAAATTTAGCCTTCTGTATACTGAAGCATATGCTACACTGCCCACAAGACATAATTAATCTAAAATATACACAGCTCCTAATCAGTGCTCACTTAGTCTTTCACTAGATTGAAATCATTATTGGATTTTACATACAATTTTGAGAAAAATACTTCTTCTGAAGAGGACCAGATGTTCTTTTCTACAGCTACTGCTTCAGTTTAACTGCATACAAATACCATACACTCCAAAGTAAACATTTTAAAACCTAGTAAGAAAGGGTTACATAAATATATATATACGTGTGTGTGGGTGTATATATGTCAGAGGTAAATAACAGAGAGGAAAACTCCCTTGTGACCTCCTGTGGAACCTGAGTTAATAGATTTACCTCTGTCTAACTCCAGAACAACAAAAAGTAAAAACATATCCTGCTCAAGCACCCCCTTTTCTTGTGCTCAGAACACAAGGCAAAATTGTTAGAAATCAGCACTGTTCCTCATGTTTTCCATATATATGAGCATTACCTAGAAGTACTATGGTAGAACAGAATATATGTGCTACTGCATATAAAGAGAGTGAGAGAACGAGAAGGCCATAATATCTGCTCATTTTTTCCAGGTTCTATCAATAAAAAGGACAAAATAAACATCTCATTGTGTATACCAAACTAATAAATCTATGTCTAGACACAGAAACACATACATATACATACTTAAATATGTGTATATACACACACCAACATATAGCTTTATTATTTTCTTAGCCACAATAGGAAATACAAATTAAGCACAATATTAAAGATTCTTGCATATATTTATTGAATTAAAATGGCATGAGGCCAATTTGCCTTTGTAGCTAAAAAAATGTGAGCTCAGAGAAGCTTTTCTTGAAGTTGTAGCTTTTACAAAGAATTTTCCCAAGTGGTTTCTATAATATGAAGCCCTCTCTTAATACTTTCGAGACTTCTGCAGCTTTGTCAGATCTGAAATTGCCCCAACATTCAGAAGTTACTAAGGTCTGAGGTTTTCTTATTCCATTTTAAAGAAGAAAGAGATGAAGCCCTGAATGCCACTTGTGCTATTTTCCACACCTGCATAAATCTGTTCCAGTTTTTTCTTTAATTCTACAGTATGTAAGATGACAGGGTAGCTAAGAACAAAGAAAAGAGGTGGGTTTCTATTACAGGGTAAATGAAGATACTTGATTATATTGTTCACATTCTGAAACTGTGATGGTTTGTGTTTTCCTGTTTATTTCAAATAATTTGCTCTCAAATTTATTGTTTCAAGTTAAATATGATTTCAGTGCATTTATCAGAGGTATTCATAGCACTATCAGCTAAAATGCATCAGAATGCTACGTTGTTTGTTGCTCGGGTCTTTGCATGTTTTGGCTCAAAATCTGCAGATAGGTGTGTGAACTATAGTGGATCCACTCATAGCCTTTACCAGGGGAGGGGTTTACAGTAGTTCTTAAACTCCTGCATTTAACATTTTGCACTGGTTGTGCTATTCCTACAATCTTTATTCTAAAGACCCTGGACTTTCTCTTTGACATCATAATGTTGAGGATATTCAGCCATTGCCTCCAGCTGAACACACCCATAATTTAATCTTCCCTCTCTACTACAAACTCTCCCTGATAACATCTTTTTAATAATTCTGAATGATACTGGCATCCTAGCTCTAATTCAAACTCATAACCTGGCCGCTGTTGTCAACTCAGAGCTGCCTCTAGATCTTTAAATTCAAATCGTGCTTCACAGAAACAGCATCCTCTGTCACCGAACTACACCATAAAGCAGGCTGCAAAAATCTTTGAGCCTATTCCAAACCCTTATGTAGTTTTAAATATATATCTCTCTCTCTCTCCTTAAAAAAGGTTGCTAAAATATTTTGGTAAGGAAATCTGATAGCCTGTTTTCCCACTATTTGAATATCTTTGTAGCCAGATGAAAATTTTTCCTAATATTCAAATCAGAAAATGTACCAGGTCCCTTATTACCCCTTCCTATGGCAATAGATTGGATTTCTCCAGAATTGTCTTCTACATATTGGATGACAGCTCTTATGTCTCCCTAAAATCTTCTCTATTTTTGAGCAATAAAGCCTAATTATTTTAATCTTTTTTTCATAGGCCATTCTTGTTATTCACAATTGCACTATCTCTCACTGATCTATACCTTTCTTAAAGCAGATGTGCTCAAAAGAGGGACACAAAATTCTAGCTGAAATCTTGATAGCAGTGAATGCAGATGGAATAATAGGTTCCTTATAAAGTGTCTCTGTTAATTTAGCAAAGAGTTAGATTTCTCTCCTTTGAAACCACATCACACTGTTAATTTATATGGAATTCATGATGCATTATATCCTTCAGACGTTTTTCTGCCTTACTGATGCCCAGTGATTTTTTTTTCATGTATATTTGTTATATTTCTTCCTACTAGAAGTAGAGTTTTGTTCTTGTCTCTGCTGGATTTATCTTATTGGTTTAAGACATCATCACATTTGTAGCTGTATTAGGAATTCTAACCCTGCTCTTCACAGTATTTGCAATTCTTCTTAGCCTTACTTCATCCTCAGTTTCATACCTGTACCATCTTCAGTTTCATACCTGTACCCTCTCTATCAAAGTCAGTCATGAAAATACTGACTCACTGAAAGTAACCCAGGCTATAAATTACGCTGCTGCTTCTTCAGTCCTGCGGGACTTTTCCTGTCCTCTGTAGAGTCTCAAAATAATCATGTACAGGTCAAAGACTATTTTGGATGGATCTTTAAGTACTCTCATCAAATGGTTCATCATGACCTACTAAATGAAAATATTAATCTTTTCCTAATAGTCTGCAGCCTAGTCTAGCCTTATTCACACTGAAAATTATCTCGGGGGGGTTTTGATGTTTTTTAAAGCAATGTGATTAAGCCTCTGTTTACCAAACTTGTAGAAGGGATAATGAGAATTAATGTGCCATAGATTGCTCAATAAACGTCAGGCAACAGTGAAAGGATTTCCCAGTGGTTATTAAAAACAGTACAATCTAACATAATTTAATTGCAAAGGTCTGCAATTCCATGTCTCTCCATTTTTGTGATTTCCATGAAGTCTAATGGCTGCTTGTTCCCCACTCCTCCTTCTCCCCAAGACTGCATAGTTATAAGTCTCTTGATCGTGGGCTGTGGTTTCACCTGTATTTCTCCAGCAAAAATGCCAGCCCAAAAAGCCTCTTGCCTTCTCATCCATTTACTCAAAAGTTTCTGATAACATAGGTGAACTTGACTGAAGAGCTAATACAGCAAAAATCACGTATTTTCCAGGCTTAATTTTTAGTAGGATTGAGGAAACTTTCCAGGTCATCTCACGGACACATGAATAGTTGGGCTAGTACAATTGAAAGGGAGTTATGGGACAGGAATGAGCAACTGTGAACAAATGTCACTTAAATCACTGTAAACAACGTTGCCATCAAATATAAAATCCTTCCCTTGTTTTGCAGTTCAGTACTTGAAACAGGACATTTACAAGAATTGCACTTGATTCAGCCGGGTTTCCTTCACAGCCAGTGGAGAAAAATAGGCATTTCTATGTCACAATTCATATTATTGGAAAAGAAGCATACAGAGACAGTCAAACTAATACATCCTAAAAGTACGTCTTCCTTTCTGTTGATATCAAGATGAACCTGATCTAAAGTGGTTTTGCAGCAGGCATGTAGTGGCTCCACTAGCAAAGTGCCAAAGAGAGTACCAGTTTGTATTGCAGTTCTGACTCAAAACATCCATGCAAAACATATAAAACTATACTCTAAAAACCAAAAAAAATTGGGTTTTTTGTGATTCTCCTGGTAACCTTAAACTAACATGATAATCATATGCATGTAGTTCCAGAACTTTCTAGGCCTATACATTTTTCTTCATGTTTTTTTTTTCCTTTTGTCTGAAGTTGAGTATCACCAAAACTTTCTTTGCTTGTTCAGTCATTGGTTAAATTATTTCAAAATCTCACTGATTTATGCTATTATTCAATTGTTAACAGTGCTTGAACTGAACAATTTGCTATTTATACAATCAAATTTGTGCCAAACTACCGCTTATAAACATAAGCCATTTAATATAATTAAATTCCAGTATAGTTCAGTTCAGTTCACTGGCCTCAGTGGCTATTCAACTAATAGATTCCAATGCATATGAAAAAACCCAAACATACTTAATTAGAGAAGAGAGCAGTGATTTTCAAATCTGCATGTATTTCCTAAGTCTTTTCCCAGCTACAGAACAAATTTTAACTTTTCAGGATCCTACCCAAGAAAACACAGAGAGAATACAGATAAAATGGCTCTTTTTTTCACTGTTAATACAATATTACTGGTGTTTTTATCAACAAGAAAATCCCGTAGCTGCTATCCTAAGAAGCCTTAGAAAATATAAATGTAGCAACCAGAAGACCTTGTAAAAAATTTTAAATCAGGTAAGTAATGGCCTCTAAAAATCAAAGTTTTATGCAAGGTAATTTTAAACTACACTGCTTTATTATGGAAAGAAAAATTAAATATTTTTTCCAAGTTCAATTAATTTAGTTCTGTCCATTCAAATTAAGTATTTTACTTCACATTACTTTGTGAGTCAGAACCTGCCTGACTCCGTAGGAGTTGAGGATGGAAACTTCAGTATCATGACGCTTGAAATTATATACCCACTCTTCATCCCATATTGTGGAAAATAATGTAATTTTAATTCTTCACATAACATAAATCTTTTATTATTTTTATTCTGTAACGTCCACAGATTTATTTCTAACTTAGCTTGACACCGAATTGTCACACTTGATCTAATGCAGTCACTTGGATGAATTCTAATTAATTCAGATGCCTCCTTCCTCACCTCTATCAGCTAGTCTCATGGCCTGGACTTCCTTCATAACAACAGTGCTTACCACAGCTTCTCCTGAAAGTCCCATCACATGTACCTTACAGGAAATATATTCTTAAGGAAGATCATAACATAGACACAATTTGCAAACTATTAGGAACTTCTGTGAAAACTATAACCAAATCTTTGACAAGCCTGAATGAAAAGCTGAGAGTAAAAGGAAAACACTAACAATCTGAATACCAAAATCAAAGACAGACATTTGAAATGTGATAGGATTCAGGGACCAAGTCGTCTTCATCTCTAGTTTCTTTAGATCATGATAATGATTGTGTGAGTTTCAGGTTTTACAATACATTTATTGTCTGATATAAATAGCACCCATATCAATTTCCTTTCCCCATCCCAGTAAACCTCATTATTAAAAGCACCCAAGAAGCCTGAGATCTTCTCATTGCTCTAAGATTTCAACACAGTAGAATAACTATTGCATCACGTAAAATTGATTATTCAGTTTTCAGTATCATTCTTGTATTACATACTTGAATTACTTTTCCATGTAATATATATACTTTTCTATGTTCAGTACTTTATGTACCTTTTTGTCACATATGATATATAGCCCAGCATGTCGGTTTCAGTAAAATGTGTAGTAGAGAGGAGCTTACTAAATGTTACATAGATATCCAGGTTGGATTTATGTTCTGTTTTATAACTACCTGTTGTAATTTTATATGCTTCATATCCAAAACAACACTCAGTTCCCCAAAAAATCAAGGGTTTTTTTGGTTATTCTTAATGCGTCTAATGCAATAGAAGGAATTTTCCCGAATCTAATAAGGAGAATGTTCTTTTTCACTAACTCATCATGTTTGATTACATGGAGGAAAGGATGAATAGTCATAACTGGATTTAAAACAATTCTGTATGGCATCATTACAGGATAACCAGATCTCTCTCTGCATCTGAAGCAGTAGACATTCACACTCAAATTTAAAACAAAGAGGTAAATACCTAATTACTAATGCCACGCAGTTACCAGTGCTATGCTCTGCTACATTTCACCAAGGCACTGTGCCAGAGATGTCCAGTACGACCCATACTTGTAGTGGGAAACCAAACCAAACCCAACCCAAGGACGGGGAAGTTCCCGCAATGTGATGAGCCAGCAGTTACACAGGCCAGGGTATTAAGTAACCAGTGCTGTAGCATCACCACTCCAGGACAACGACTTGCAAGGGTGGAAATTTATTGGAGAACAGTTTGGGTATTACAGAGACTGGAGCTGTAGTCCACCTTACTGCAAAGTCTGCCTCTGTCGCCCTTCTCCTATGAATGTAGGTCTTGGACCCCTAATTTCTATTAATTTATGAAAACAACTTATGACCATTTGTGAAGCAGCAAGCTAAATTGAATCCTGCTGAAATAATAATTACTCAGTTCCCTCTTTTGCCTGCTGAGCTCTGCTGCAACCAAAAGGCATCTTATTTTAGGGTAAATCCTATTTTTCTGAAAAACAACAGCTACAGGGATACTAGGGCTTCTAATGTACATGAAATTAAATCAACTTTGAGTTTTAACAAACAGGCTTCCAAAAAAAGGTGAAATTGTAAACATGAATAAATGTAGCATTCTCTGAAGAGCTTAGTGGTGTTCTGTCTATGCCACTGTCAAAACAAAACCAACTTTTAAAAGAATGTTTTTCTATTTTTCAAGATTTATTTTAATGTAGGAAGTAATTTTCTCCTTAAACGAACAAAGCAAAATGAGGATCAAGAGACTCCAAAATGGAATTTTTACATGTCTGATGTAAATTTGGTAAAATTACTTGAAATCAACAAAGACCACAGGTAAGAAGCTAAAGAACTGTGACATCAAGACAGGAAATTCAGTCACAGACTGAAGTAAAAATGCTGAGAAGTATTAAATGAAGAGAGAACTGTATTACATTCAGTACTTACAAACGGCAAGCTAAAAATATCAATTGTATGGTAGCTAGATATTCAGGAAGAAACATGAATTCAGATTCTAAGCTGCACATTAAGCAAGACAAAACTACATAGCAAATAGGACAAAACATATTGCAACTTAAACTGAAATTGACAGTCAGAGTTGGATGTATGATTCAGCAGCCTGGTCGATGGGCTACCTCATAACATCCTACCAAGTAAACTTTCTAGTATTTGACCTCTTCCTGGTAACGAAATAGTTCAACTTCAATCATATTCATGAGAAAAAGTGCAGAAAGCAATGTCAAAACCAAAACTAACTAAAATTATAGTAATTGGAGAATGTCAGTATCTGTGATAATAGGTAATAGTGATACTATTTGGCAAGTCCACTGTGTTTATCGCACAAAGTCTGTCCTGACTGCAAAATGACACAATAAAGTGAAGAGATTAACTGAAAGACTTGCAAGGCTAAAAATAGTAAGTATGAAGAATATGAAGTCTAAATAAATCAGTCTTTATTAAGCAGGGGAAAAAGCACTCAGAAAGATGTTTCAGAAGCAACTTAAAAACTTACAAATCGGAGCCTTAGACTGCAAGTTTCTAGGTAACTTTGGAAAATGACACATAAATTACATAGGTATTATTAAGATATTTTATCTAGCTTCATCTCATTGAAATGTATTCATCCACTGCCTTAAGTACCTTCAGAAACAGAGGCTGGAACATACTTTTTTTCCCCTTGGGATAAGTAGTAGAAAAATATATGAAAGCAGCATGTATTAAAGTGTAGGGTTTGGGTTACATGGTAAACACATTATTGCCAGAAAAGGATTAAGGAAAACAAACAGGAAGAAGAAAACACATTTACATTTTGTATTTGTATGCTTATGGAAACTGCAGGAACTGGCAAGTAGCAACTAATAGCAATGCAACATGATGTTCTGTTAAACTGCAATCAGAATAAATGAAATTTATAAAGCTGTGACCTCCCTGTGCCATTCCTGGCTCACAAGATTTTTATTAAGGATATTTTTATCTTGGTTGATGAAGCTTGGACTAAGACTGCCAGATCACTGCTTGGACTAAGACTGCCAGATCACTGCCTTTTTAGTGAGGGAGCTAGTTGAATGTTTGGGAAGCCTGATCTAGGTCACGATTTTTCAAAAGTTTATGAATGGAACAGATTTGTCAAATATGTTTAAGTACTTCCTAATGTAATAAACACAAAGTTTGTTGCTAACTCCAAGCACTCCCAAACCTCTGGGAGGGAAGGGCAAAAGTGAGAGCAGCTATGAATAAGATCATGGGTAAGTACAGATCAACAGGGTCCACTTAAAGAGAAAACAATACATAATTACTCAATAATAATGATAATACATAATATACATTCATGAAACCTACTGCAGAGAAATAAAACAGATCCCTTAAATAACTAAAAAGATATGAAATACTAAACACATTTTGCAATCCAAGTTTAAAGAGGTATAAATAAAAGGTGCTAGTCTGTGAATAACAGAATCATGTATTTCAGGATAACAATGAAGGACTATAAGAAAGTAAAAAATAGGGATCTATCAGCTTAACAGCTTTTATACTGTGGCTGAACTAAAATCATCAATATTCTGATTTTATTCTGGGTTTACTCCCCATGTGCAGTTGGCAAATTGTCTTGGCTGATGTATAGAAAAATTTGAAGCAGATTTTAGAACATTTCTTTTTAAATGGGAACACATTTGTTGGCAGTGGTGTGAACGAACAACGCTGTGCTATGTACACCAATGGCTCTCAGATTTTTTACACTAACACTTTCACCTCTAAACATTTTCTGTCAATCACCTTACAACTCCATGTCAAATTTAAACACAGCACAGACAATGAAAAGAAGGGAAAGGATATGAGTCCACAGATCTGTTACAAGACATTTCCCAATGCGGATGGCTCTCTATCGACCAAAGTGTGGATAGTGAGGTGGAGGGAACCATTGCCTGCAACTGTTCTTCTGCACAAAAGTGCAAGAACTAAGGCATAGCTGCTGTCTGCCTTCCTGAGACTTCGGGATGGGGCCCATATTGTTTGTTTATATCTGTTTGCTCATAGTTTGGTTTCAGTCATTTTCTAAGATGGATGGTGCTAATATCATATTGCCCCATATTATGAAACACAGATAAGCATATGACCATTTATTTTCCTGTTACTCATTTCTGTTTTGTTTCTTGAATAGGCAGAATAAGGAAATTTACAAGCATCCTGCTTCTGTATAGACTGGAGGACACTCCAGGGAAAAATGCTACGTGTACACACAGAGAATCTCATCATCACTAGCTTATTGGGTAGCAGCCAATTTATTCATCAAAGCACTCAGCTTTACATCTTTTTTTAGTATTCTATATGGAACAATAAAACAGCAAGACATTTGGAACAGATAGTTAATGGTTATCTTTTTTTTTGGTCTAGCAGATTTACAACTATGTTTAGAAAATGTTTATGTTCTAGGATGCAGAGGAGGAGAAATGATTTGTGTCCCATATCTGCAAAACTCGGAAGTGTCCAACACATTGTGTTGAAAGACATGAAAGGTACCTGTAATATCTTATGGATAAAACATATGCCGCCACTTTGCTTGGGTTTTTTTATATTCTTTGCTACATGGAGGTGACAAGAAACTAATCCCCCACAGAAAGCTGACAAACATTTCTGATAGTCCTTGAACAACTGATACTAAGAAGTACTGTGCAAGTGTCAGTTCCACAGAAGTCTCCCCAACCACACAAGGCTGTCTGTCCGGCTCTGATAAGAGAGACACCAACTCGTAACCTCTGTGGGTGATACGGCAAACAAAGAGCTCTGGATTAACTAAGCAAACAAAAGTTCTAGGTAAGACAATATGTACAGACTGCTGCATTAATACACATTTCCTTACGGTGCATCTTTTCGTTTGAGATACTGTTCATCTTTGAAAAGGCTGATTTGTGCCATTGTGTTCGCAGCTCACAGCTCCCAACAGTATGTTTTGTAGGACAGACAAACTCATTCAGGCCTACAGGACTATCATGTACCCTCATGTGGCTCAGTCTAACAAATAGAAGAATTGGAGAGTACGAGAAGGAATAAGATACTGGAGTTCTGCTGTGGGATAACCCACATGGCCATCACTGTCTCAGATGACTGAAGGTCTTCTGCGCTGCTGAGTCACATCTGCCAACCCATTTATTTGCAGATAATTTGGATCCCTAAAGAACCTCAACTAGCACAAGATGCCTTTTTTGGAAGCTCCTCACCAGTGGAGCCTAGAGAGCCAATTAGTTAATATGATGGTAGGTATCTACCCTAGAATGGGCTGAAGAGCTTTCCAAAGTTTGCTGACCTGTGTTAACTAGATCTGTATTGACTATGACAAGAACTTAAGAGATCTTTTCTAACTATATCTGAAAGAGAGATCTATTTTCATATGAACATTCTAAACTAACATCTAACATCACACATCTGAATCTGGACCTTGAACTGGATCTCATCCTATGCACCACTGTGGTTAAGTAACATCACAAGAGGGAATTGATGCACCCAACTGGTTGGTTGGTTCTGCAGAAATTAGCTTGCTCCCAGCTGTTTTCACAGTATACAGAGAGGCAGAAAGTATTAAAAAAAAACCCCAAAACCAAACCACTGCATTTTAATGTCTAATGAGAATCAGCAAATTTGAGTAATAAAAGCAAAAAAGCTTTCAAAACGAAAAGCTCTCTGTAGCAAATTTTTCAGGGTACCCAATCAGAAAAATGCTCCAGGCTGTTTTCTTCCGTATTAATATTATTAGTCACAAGGTGGATAAAAAGGGGAAATGGTATGTTACCATACATTGATGCACACAACAATAGATTGCAAGGTTTTACAGAGCAACTCTCTTAAATCAGCACTTCATAACAGAAGAACAGTACCCGTGACGACTTCTCAGATTTAAAAAAATGTTGAACACTGGCCTAGGTGAATTGACCTGGATAAGAACATGGCATAAATTAGTGGCAAAGGTGGGAA
The DNA here is from genome assembly GCF_030936135.1 of Gavia stellata. Taxonomy (NCBI): domain Eukaryota; kingdom Metazoa; phylum Chordata; class Aves; order Gaviiformes; family Gaviidae; genus Gavia; species Gavia stellata. Next base: position 10,831,574 of record NC_082597.1, on the reverse strand, counting down.
TAAAAACATTGCACTTTTGGGTTACCAGTCCAATGAACAAGTCTACTATCCAGGCTCCTCTGATATAGTTCAATACTGATCCATCCTGTCACAAGACATCAGTTGGAAGAAATAACTGAAAAAAAGAAGAAACCACTTCTTTTTTCACCATCAATGCTAAATGCATGAAGGTCAATGGAAGGCTGAACACCAACTTTGACTTTTGGCTGGAATATGTTCGTCACAGAAATGGAAGTCAAAAACCTAATTAAATTTTCTTCACAATACTTTCCTAACAATGATGCACTTAAACTGTCCTTTTCATTTTCAAATTGCTTTGCAAATATTAACTAATTAGTAAAAGATGAAGAACAGCATTTTAAGCAACAAACATGGAATGAAAATAAAAAAAAAAAAAAAAGATACCTTTTTCTGCAGTCATAGCATCTCATAAATAGAGGTGATTTTTAATTACACTGGATGCCTAATGATTACAAATTACCACGTATCAGTGATCAAACAGCTTTCTCTACTGGATCATAGCAGTTACTGGGAAAATATGGAGAGCAGACTTTTCAGATATAGTTTATATGTCCTCCATAAGATAATTCTGATTGCTCTTTCTCTACTTCTTTAGAAACAATTAGCCACATTTTTTGATTTATCATGTAATGGGGTTTATATTTTAATGTATATTCACGAAGTCCAAAGACAGAGCACGTCCACAAAGAAGCAGAGGTTTACAGACGTATTTTATGTACAGCAAAGCAAATTTTCATAGATACAAACATTAAATCACACGTTGTAGCAAAAGAGATATTAATATTTATCTGAAATGGATTTTTAAATTAAATATTGTAGTTAAAAGGATACAGAAACAATTTTTCATAATTTCTTTTTCTCAGTGGAAAAAAATGACCGACGAATACATTTTATTGATAAAGCCTTCCAGTGTCCTCAAGATAACAATTACATTGGTATTACAATTGTAATACCAATTACATTGGTATTAAAATTACTTTACTAATTAAAACTTGAAATAAAATTCACACAGCTTACAACTGTGGACTGGGATTGTTACTAGCATCATGCTTCTATTATATAACACAAGGATTTCAAAGTAGTTTCATATGAATGATTCACATGTTGGATATGTCTGGTTTGATCTTGGTGTTCCAATATAATATATATCACAGAATCACACAGAATCATTAAGGTTGGAAAAGACCTATAAGATCATCAAGTCCAACCATCAACCCAACACCACCATGCCCATTAAACCATGTCCCACAATGCCACACCTACACGTTTTTTAAACACCTCCAGTGATGGTGACTCCACCACCTCCCTGAGCAGCCTCTTCCAAAGCTTCACCACTCTCTCAGTAAAGAAAATTTTCCTAATATCCAGCCTAAACCTCCCTTGGCACAACTTGAGGCCATTTCCTCTTGTCCTATCACTAGTCACTTGGGAGAAGAGACCAGCACCCACCTCTCTGCAACCCCCTTTCAGGTAATTGTAGAGAGCGATAAGGTCTCCCCTCAGCCTCCTCTTCTGCAGGCTAAACAACCCCAGTTCCCTCAGCCGCTCCTCATCAGACTTGTGCTCCAGACCCCTCACCATCTTTGTTGCCCTTCTCTGGACACGATCCAGCACCTCAATGTCCTTCTTGTAGTGAGGTGCCCAAAACTGAGACGATGAATTACTGATTATTTTAGCATAGGCATAGAAGAGATGGGTGTTCCCTTTACTGAACTCCCATGACACACTTCCCTTGAGCATGCAGGGTCTAAACAGCATTCCTGGAGAAGCTGGCGACTCATGGCTTAGACAGATGCATTCTTCGCTGGGTTAAAAACTGGCTGATGGCCGAGCCCAGAGAGCTGTGGTGAATGGAGTGAAATCCAGTTGGCGGCCGGTCACAAGCGGAGTCCCCCAGGGCTCAGTTTTGGGGCCGGTCTTGTTTAATATATTTATCGATGATCTGGATGAGGGGATAGAGTGCACCCTCAGCACGTTTGCAGATGACACCAAGTTGGGAGGCAGTGTTGATCTGCTCGAGGGTCAGAAGGCTCTGCAGAGAGGTCTGGACAGGCTGGATGTATGGGCCCAGGCCAATTGGATGAAGTTCAACAAGGCCAAGTGCCAGGTTCTGCACTTTTTGCCACAACAACCCCAGGCAAAGCTACAGGCTTGAGGATGAGTGACTGGAAAGCTCCCCCGCAGAAAAGGACCTGTGCTGACTGACAGCCGGCTGAATATGAGCCAGCAGTGTGCCCAGGTGGCCAAGAAGGCCAACAGCATCCTGGCCTGTATCAGAAATAGTGTGGCCAGCAGGAGCAGGGAGGTGATCGTCCCCTGTACTCGGCGCTGGTGAGGCCACACCTCGAATACTGTGTTCAGTTTTGGGCCCCGCACTACAAGAAGGACATTGAGGTGCTGGAGCGTGTCCAGAGAAGGGCAATGAAGCTGGTGAGGGGTCTGGAGCACAAGTCTGATGAGGAGTGGTTGAGAGAGCTGGGGTTGTTCAGTCTGGAGAAGAGGAGGCTGAGGGGAGACCTTATCGCTCTCTACAATTACCTGAGAGGGGGTTGCAGAGAGATGGGTACTGGTCTTTTCTCCCAAGTGACAAGTGACAGGACAAGAGGAAATGGCCTCAAGTTGCGCCAGGGGAGGTTTAGTCTGAATATTAGGAAAAAATTTTCTACTGAGAGAATGGTGAAATATTGGAACAGGCTGCCCAGCGACGTGGTGGAGTCACCGTCACTGGAGGTGTTCAAGGGACATGTGGCATTGCGGGACATGGTTTAGTGGGCATGGTTGTGTTGGGTTGATGGTTGGACTTGATGATCTTACAGGTCTTTTCCAACCTTAATGATTCTGTGATTCTGTGATTCTGTGAATGAGGGGTTATAGCAGTCACTTTGTAAGCACTTCACTGATTCAGTGATCCTGCTCCTACCAGAATTAGTGGCCAAGTTGCTGCTAAGTTCAAGTTCAGGGGGTGCCTGCTCACACACAGCTGCAGGGCCATGTGTGAGCACCTTGGTCTCACAAAGATTGAAATAACATCCTCACAATATCAGAACTGATTGTTCTCCCAAACACTGTTTAGGAATTACTCGGGGTTGCTCAGCAAATACAGGGGGACAGGGGGGACACAACACTGCTGTCCTTTATATGTCTTTAACTGCTCTGCCTGATTGGAAGGCTGAAACAGCAATGACTTCTACACCAAATATGAAAGGTTATTTCTGTTACATTCAGTTTTAGGAAGGTTTTGAGGTGAGTCAGCAGAGGGACCAAAATGCAGAGGGAGGCAGTGGTGGTAGAGACTAGACACAACCTAGACAAGCACCAGAACATTAAGAAAAGTGAAAAGGGAGAGTGGTTAACTATGAGAGAAGACTGCTTCTTGATGTTTCATTTCTATCACATACAGGGAATAAGGATTTCGTACAACTTCTGTAAAGAAAGAAGACTCCATCAGTGCTACCTGATTTATCCTCAGTTCCTTCTGATAGTGGAAACAACTTCTGGCATCCAAATTTCCACTTGACTTACGTAACATTGGTTAACATTTTAATGTATGGTGGAAGAATTAGTTAATGTGTATTATCAATAAAAATTACCATTGCTCTTAATTGTTTTTTTAAAACTGATCTCAGTGCTAATAAGTGGAGACTACAACATTGAAGGACATTTGGAGCTAAAAATTACTAGCACCCAGAGTCACTATGCCACAATTTCTCTGTGCATCCCAAGCTATAAATTCATATATGTATTTCAATCAAAGGAAGGACAATCCCTCACTATCATGTTCCTATTCACTTGTTTCTACATTGCAGTTAAATGAAGGAAAATGTCAAAAATACTCAATGTGTGACTCCAGCCTGTCTGGGTATCTGTAAAGTCAGTACCAGCTTCTTCATAAGTGAGCATTACTTATTAACAAAATTGATCCCTTCTTGAAAATAGGAGAATTGTGGCATAAATAATGGAATGAGGACTCATCCTCAAATTCAGAAGCTTCACGGGTTAGAATAATATTCACAAATCCCTGATATATCAGATTTCATACAATTATAAAATCACATAAATCAAGATAAACTTGATTTAACTTGGTGCATTTATTTATTTTAAAATCTATTCAATGGGGACGGTGTTGCTCATTCAACCAGTTTGTTGTTACATTTGTAATAAAGGTACAGTCATTTGGAAATTTTTTTTTTCCTTTCTTCCCTGTCACTCACTATTTACCATTTTGCTGTTCAGCAAAGAAGCCTTTGGAATATCTGCTGTCAAAATGAAACAACTGTACCAAAAATTATACTGGCACAATTGTAATGATTACTGCCTATAATCTATATCTGTGCTCTAGCTGATTCCTTAATAGTCATCCTCAGCAAGCATCAGCCACACTACTTCAAAAGTAAACACGGTTCTTGCTTTGGAAAGATAAAGGGTAGAGAATGAGAAGGGGCAATCTCATTAAAAGTAATATGCAACAGAATAATTTTTAGTAAAACAGGAAAAAATACAACAAACCTGTTCCTCTTTAAACAATCTACACAAGGAGTAAGATCACCACCATAAGTGGACTTGTACCATGTACAAGTGCCAGTGCAGCTACAGAAGTTTCTTCCCTTATAGAATCTTCCCATAACAAGAAAACAAAATATTTTCTTACAATTTTCCAAGGAAAGCTCTGAATTTCAAAATAAAAGTTCATAAATTAAGTATTCTAAAACCAAATTTATACAGTTTTATTCTAATACGCTTTTTACTATAAAAATGCTAATTCTTAGTCTAATCCATTTATTCAAGATTTTTGGTTTTTCTGTTTAAATCCCTAAAGTGCTTCTTTTTCATCATTGGCTAATACTTCACAGTACATAGAGCCCTATGGACACTACTACACCTCACAAACACAGGATATGAAGATCCCTGCCACAAAGTCAGGAAACTAAAGATAAACTTTTAAAGGTAGCGATTTACCATCTTGGCATTTACTGGTAAAAGACAGTACAAACTGCCTAAAAATTTAAAACTGAAACCCACTGTTTTAACTATCGGAGTGAACCTTTTCTCAGTACCACACTCTCTCTTTCCCATTCTGTCTTTCCAATGCAATTTTTGAACCATGTTTAAATACAACTACCTTAAAAATGTGTTGTCACACTAAAAGGAAGCTTTAAAGTGTTGTAATTCTGGGAATTTAAAAGAGAGACAAAGAGGGATTGAAGTGCTGGGAAATAAATAATCACACCTTAGTGACACTTCCTGTTAAGTCAATAAAATCAGTCCTAGTTCAATAAACACCATGGCCTTCAGCTGCAGATATTACATAGCCAAAATGGGGTTTAATACCTCATAAAGCACAAAAATGTTTTGACTTATTGCCTCTATAATCCTGCATTTATGAATTCATAGAATGCTACAAATGAAACGGATGCCTGTCGCTATTCCAGGATGACTCCAAGGAGCAGAGTGGACAAGAGGCAACGGGCACAAATTTAAATGCAGGAAATTCCATTTAATCATAAGCAAAAATCTCTTTACTGTGAGTATTGTTGAACACTGGCACAAATTGCTCAGAGAGGTTGTGGAGTCTCCCTCCTTGGAGATATTCAAAACCCTAATGGACATGTCCCTGAGCAATCTGCTCTAGTGACCCTGCTTCAGCATGGGGTTGGACAAGATGACCTCCAGAGGTGCCTTCCAGCCTCAGCAATTCTGTGATTCTGTGTGAGAAGGTATCTAACATACAGAATAAAAGACTGAGTCCAGCAAACTCTTCTGCAATCAATGTTTTTTTCTCAACCGTAAGTGAACATGGGGAATTCAAGGAAAGCATTCACATACAGTGAATTACAGGTGTTATTTTTTTCCAGGATGAGGATAGGTTTAGGACTTCTAGAGGGGTATTGAAAATAATGTGATATTAACTTACAAAAGAATTTCTCTCAGGACAACCTGCAATTCCAGAAATGGAACAAATTAATAAAATAACCATTCTGGTAAAAGAAATTGTTCACTTGTAACAGCGTAAACCAGAAATAACTTCATACACCTCAGTTAAGAAACACACCTATGAAACTGGATTAGTGTTAAGCATCTTGCTGCAGGGCAGAAATTGTCTCCTTGCTACCCAATTCAGTGCCCAATGTTACACGTGGATCTTTTAAAGCCCTGGAAAAGCAACTGGCCTATCTCTGAGAAAAGGATACACAGGCATTGGGATCCGCTCAGGGGCTTGCTTTCCAGCTGGTGGAGTTAAATATGTTTTCAGTCCAGATGAAAGGGAGAAGGCTAAATGAACGCCTCTAGGGACAGGATGCTCCCAGAAGAGCAGGCCTTACAGCATCTTTCTGTAGAGATGGCTGAAGGACCATGGATGCTGCCTGAGTGAAAGAAAGATAAATTTTTTCTGCTGTTGTGGGTTACTACTCAGAGGTGCCTGGCTCTTTTGCTAGATGGGAAATAAGAATTGATTGGAGATTCCACATTAGGTGGCTGAGTCCTAATGGAAGGGACACTAGAGCCAAGACTATCCTTCTACCAACTTTTCCCCAGTTTTATTCCCTGCTGTCTGATCTCAGTGACTGCCCCCAAAAGAACAACTGTGAAAGGATGGTTATCCTGCTTTTTCTGTCATCTCTTTCTTGTATTTACCATAACAAAAAGGATGATCTTTAGGGCAGAAGCTAAGACTATATTTGCACAGTTCCAAAAGTGTAACCCACCATCAGGTATGCCAAAATAAATAAGAATTCAGCATCTCATTTACCATCAGTCAGTGGTGGGGGGGGAGAAACACGCTGTTTACAGATATCCAAGATCTCAAAAAATGAATACTGATGTAAATTACATCACATCAGCGCTCGGCGAAAATGCTGCTACGAAAAATCAGAGCAAAAACCAAAACAACATCAGTAACATAGGTATCAGACTTTTTCTGTGTAGAAAAGAAAAAAAGAAGTAAGGAACTCTTACCCTTGCTTATGGTTTTAAGAGTGGGAAAGCCTTTCACCTTACTTAAAATCACAAGATGAATGGAAAATAATATAAAATCAATGTTACAGAAATAATTATTTTACTTCATTTTGTACTTAACATATATCCTTCAACAATTTATCTAATACTTCAGGCAATGCAAATATTTGTTGTAGGTTGCTTATCTCACCAATATGAAATGGAAGCAAGACTTACGCCCTTGAGACATGAATAATAATAATATTGAACATCTGACTCAGTCCACCAGGGCAGTAATTTGGTCAGGATTAAAGAAATAGAATTCATAAAGCACTGACAGAAAAGCAGAGAACTCAGCTATACAGTCTACAAAATACGCTCCATGTTTCTATGCAGATTTCAGTTTAGCTCTCAGTTACTTAGCACATGGAAGTCTTAAAAAAACCCATGGTGTAAGAACAGCTGTGGGGTCACTGAAAAGCTGGGGGCTACATTACATAAAAGTTGGCTACAACATGAAACAGCAGGTCCTGATGTCCTTCAAGTACTTTTTCTGAGTTATCTCTTGAGATTTTTAGACACCTGGACTATTTCTCTGCCTGAGGAATTATAAGTGACCTGAAGTGTATAGAGTGTGTGCATCTCTTGACAGAGACCAAAACTTCCAACTGTGAAACATTTGCAGGCAAACGTCAGCCTGGTTATCCATGACTGAACAAATGCACGTGCCAACAGGTAGATCATCTGTTGTTGGTTTTTGTGGTTTTTTTTTTCCAATTTCAATCCTTTTCAAGAAGCATTTGTCACAAATATGCAGCAAATTAATTTTCCATCTTAGATTATAGGATTACCCAAAACACATTACATGAGCTAGCTTCAGCAAATACCGCAGTTTGGACTAAACTAAAATTTAATGTTAAAGGGTCTTGCTGATATAAGTGGATTGTGGTATACACCTAACACATGCTAGTCACTGGTAAACTGTTTTTCATTGTTTCTCGCTATTTGCAGGTGAGTTGTGGGAGTGTGGCAAGCATCTTTGCAGTGCTAAAAATACATCATCTTGGGGGAACTGACAGATTCCATGCCGGAATCCATGATTTAATAAAATAGCTTGCATTTCCTTGTATTAATGTTCCAAGGGGAATACAGTGCCATAATACAAATTCATTTTTTCATATATCCAACATCACTCCCTGCCAAGCACATTTCTTCTCTCAAGCTGACATCTTCTGTACTTGAGAACATCAAAAGGGACAATAAAAAGAATTTGCAAGATCACATTTCCGCAACAAGCTTTCTACAGACTTCATTCTTAAGCACAACAAGTCTGCATAAAGGTCTTGTTGGATTCAACCTATTTGGAGCTCTAACTCTGCTGTTTTAACTGTGTGACTCAGCCAGCAGTAACAGAACAGTTTGGATGCTACCAAAATGAGATTCACCAAAGTCAGGATTTGTATTTTTGCTTCTTTTTTTATTTTTATTTTTACCACTGCAAAACTAAAAGACAACCTTACGGTCAAATCTATCTTTACATTTTAAACCCAAAAAAAGTAATATTCCCCTGAGGCTGGGATCACCTCTAGGTGTGACAGTCAATCAAGTGAGTAATAAAGAGGATTAATGTCATTTTTATCACAGAGGTGAAGTTATCTTGGAACATGAACATCTGGGTGAACTTCAACTCCTGCATAAAATTTCCATGCAAGTTAGACACTCTATCAATGTTTCAGAGGCTTTGACCATATCAATTTAAGCAGAGCCATAACAGTGCCTCCAGGCACTGCAATTCAACACTTGATGTCATTTAAATGTTAGACGAATCACTGACCTTAGTTTCTGACCATGCAAATTGCACCATTCCAAGCAATCTCCAATGGGCAGGTTGTGGGAGTTAGCCTGGGCCTGGTATGGATGTGACCACTTCACTTTACCAAGTGAAATAGTTCAGTTCTAGAGAAGTGTGTCATTTTCTGCCAGCAGGTCTCAGCACTCAAATCACCTGTATAGATGTAGCTGAAGAACTGATTCAAAATCTGTTCTTAACCTTGATGAAGTAATGAGGACTTTTGCCACAGAAGCTAATGGGCTGTAATTTTAGGTACAGACTCACCAAGTTTCCCACAGTGAGGATATGCATGTAGCACCCATCTAACACTGCTATGCTGAGACCCCTCCACCCCATGCCCAAAGCCTGGTGCCACTGCCTCTAACCCCACTTGGTGTCCCCACACACCTGCTATAGCTGGTTGTGGATCAACTGATGGCTCATAGCCTGCAGCATCCAGAGCATGAAATAGGCAGTGATGGTCCACTACAGCAGAGGAAACGTCCCATAAAAATGCACATTCCCCACCAGCAGCCTTACACTAAGGATCCTCCCACATTGCTGGACTGAGCCCCAGGTCTGCTGGTGATCTGGCCTCAATAGTGGAGACATGGCTTAGCTTTCACCCCTGTGGCCAGATGAGAAACATTCAGACACTGGATTTGTCAAAGCTTGAAGGATCCACATACACTAGCTTTCTGCTCTGTAAAACCAAATCACTCACACTTCCCCACAATGATAATGCACTGTGAAACCAAACTCAAACTCTTTCCAAGACATTCAGATGCTATGTTTACCAGCAGTGTGTAAGTCTTTACATGAATAAAATCAATTTATCCAATGCCATAGAATGAAGCTACCTGACATCAATGCCAAGGAAACTTATGAATGACTAGATTTAGAAATTAGAAATTAGAAAGGAATAAACTCCATTAAAACATGGCTATCACAAATTGTGCTGCATTAATTTGACAAGTTATAGCTCAGTAATCTAGCAGATATGCTGTAGAACATTTTGTAAATGCAATTAAGCCTTAGTATTTTGAGACCTCACTACAGCATCTGCTATTAAAACCTTACTGAGGACTGTAAAAGAGAGACAACGATTTCTTTTCTTTTCTCCCTCTCTTTTTTTTGAAGATTATAAAGTGAACTGCTTAATGAAGTGCAGATTATCATTATTTTACTGAACATAACTGTGACAGAATATTTACACATAATTAATTTATCTCTGACTTTCCCAGCCATAAAGAAGCTCAGAACACAGGGGAAAAGTATGAGGAAAAAAAGAAAAAAAGAAAGATAATTTCAATTTCTTTGCTATCTTTTAGGGGAAAAGGGAGGGAAACCTGGGGTAAAATACCCAAAGTTAGTTGCTGGTTGCACAGTGATCACAGTGATGCTAAGTACAGCTCCCAACAGCACGCAGAGGAGTCAGAACTGTGCAACAGATCTGTACAACGGCACAAGGGGTGAACCCAGCTGACAAGGAAGCAATGCAGCCAGGCCCTGGATCAGGCCAGCATGTTCAGCTGGCCAATTCCTTTGTCATTCCAGTCACTCATCCCTATTAATGAAATTGGCAGTATGAGCATCCCCAACTCCAATGACCACTGAAGAAATGCAGGAGTTGAATTAAAATTTATGAATATCAAGAATGAGAACTAAACCAAACTAATATTTGTCTTATTCACCTTCTGGATCTCCCATCACAAAACTGGGGCTAGAAATCACATGAAGAATATAAATAAGAAGTTCACATTCTGTCTCTTGACCTTGGCAGCCAGATTTCCCTGATGCTCCTCAGAACCTGCAAAATATCCTTAGCATCCCCAAAAATACTGTTGTTCCAAATGTGTTTAAGGACTCTCATCCCTGATTCTCTATTGAGAGCTAGTAGTAAACTGAAGTTCTTTTTCTCCTTTACTCTTTAAATACAGAAAGTAAATTTAAATCTGTATGTTTAAAAAGCTTGGTACTGAGATACAAACCTCACCCCATCAGACCTCAGAAAAATTTTCATTCACAGCAAGCCATATCAAACTATAATTAGCTTAGTAAAAAATCTGTTAGGTGTTGAATTTGCCTTTCATAAAGATGTTGCTCCACTCTGGCTAAATCCTCATTACAAACCAAGTCTACGTGGCTACCAGTCTACCAGCTTTTTAGCTGAATGAAACAGGAAGAATTACAAGACATTAAACTTAAGAACAGGTAGCTATCAGTTGTGGGATAGTTGTTTATGTTTGAGCATCTGTCTCTAAATACAGCAGCTATCCTATTAGTTTTATATTTTCAATAGAACGTATTCTTTATGTTTGCCTCTAAGTAATAGTGATGTCAGTGCTGTTGGAAAACTACAGTCCATCCCTCAGTCAACCAATTCTAACCAGGGGGACTGGTCCACTCTTTAGCCTCTCAATACCCCAAACACAAGGTCTCCAAGATGCTGCAGTGTGCTCCTCCACTAATCTGCAAGGCATAGTTTAAAAGCCAAGTTTTGAAGCCACATGTCCCAGTAGCAAGCATTAAACACAGACTTCATTGCATTTAGTGGGATAGCAGAAAGACCATCTGTATAGATGAGGAAAACTGCCTTCACAGCAAGTACTCCTGTGCTTCATCTTCCTGTCAAATCTCTCTTCCAGACTACTTCATTATTTTTCCTTGCCTTCTTATTTGCTTTGCTTGGCCAGCTCTTTGTCCTTCCTGTAGCTTGTGAGCAGGGTAACACCACGAGCAGCAACACTGCTCTCCAGATGAACAGAGAAGGGCAGTTGCTGCACTCCTTGGCCCATCCCCAATTGTGCATGATGGAGAAGAGAGAAGGAAACTCACTCAAACACTCAAGGGAAGGGAGAAGTGAGCAGAGCTGCCACTGAGCTATTGGGCCATCTGCTCCCTCTGGCCTATCTCTGAGAAAGGTGTAGGCTCACAGCTGGAAGGGGAAACAACACTAATCCCTTCACCTCCTGAAGCAGGTCTGATACATTGCTACAGGCAACTGATCACCCAGGAAGATTGCTTCCTGTAAAGGAAAGAAATTTTAAGGCCTGTACTTTCCTGAATTATCTCGTAATTGCTTTTATCCTAACAAACAAAGAAATGTAAACCAGAGAACAATCCTGCACAAAAAGGACTTTCTGACAAAAACAGGCAAACTCGCTAGCTCTCCATCAGTTGATCTTCTGTAGCTCAACAGGAATACAAAGGGGTTTTTGTGGTGGTTTTTTTTTTTCTCCCCCACATATGCACAGAGATTTATTTCTAGCCCTACATAGCTGAAGGTACAATTTTCACTATGTGAACTCCCTAGACAATTTCAGGAACACAGATGAGCAGGTCATCACATTATTATTGCACGGAATACTTCATAGAGGACAAACGAAAAGTATGGTAGGAAAAAAAACTATGCAAACTTTTTTTTGAAAAGGTTCTCCTATTTAAAAGCTTGAAGAATGAATAGGAGGTTATGAACAGGATATTTCCAGTTTCCATCTGATTCTTCAATTTTGCAGACATAAGCAGTATAAGAAAGAAAGAGATGAGGAAATAATGTCAGCTTCTAAAAACCACCCTGTTTCTTCTTGTCCTGATTTATACAGAAATTTAAACATAATAATGTATGGATTCCCTTAATTGTAATTAACAGGGCAGAGGTTGTGATTCATAAGGGTATAATTACTGTATTTTTCCAGAAGAACACAAATGAGAATAATTTTGAAAGAACGGAAGAAAAAAACATCACAAGCAAAACTGAATAGAAGGAATGTAGAGTACTACTACAGCTCAACAAAAATTGAGAATGCTAATTATAAATCACTTAATTGCACAGGAAAGTCCAGGTCACACTCACTAATTAAAGGATGTCGTCATGAACAATCTAAAAAGCCAGCTGAAATTAAATTTTCTTAAAGGATTAGAGCTGCAAAAGCAATGGAAATACTTAGACCAGAACAGCAAACTGCCAAAGGCACATGATGTTCCAGAACAATACAGAAAAGAGAAACATGTCAGAAGCATTTATTTTTGAATTCCTTATAAACAAGCCAAATTGGAAGGCAAGATACCTTCTGTTTGCTCTAGCACACAGTGTTCACAGCCCTTTCCCTTCTTACAATTACTATACACCATTAGTACTCAGTGAATTAGACTGTTTCAGATAAATCAGCAAAGAATTCAGGTGTTAAAATGAGAGCCACTGAAATAATTATTTTCAGCTGGAAGACTGCAATTATACACCTTAATGTGTTCTGTAAGCACTATTCCACTTTTCAATAATTAAATATTCATTGGACTACAGATAGAGGCAGACTGACTCGGCAAGCCTAAGGGTTCAGAGAGAGGAGATCAAAACTCAAACCTTTGCTCCAAATAAGGCTTAAAAGAGATTTGAATGTGGGATTCCCTCTGTCCTGGGGAATGTCTAACTGCTTGATATTTGGGACTATAAAGTGAAGCAACACTGTCATTTCAGCTCCTGAGAGCAAATCAGCATCTTGTCCTGAGGAACTGAATCTTCTGACAGTTGAACTTCCTGTATATATAATTTTAACACATTATTGGCACTATTTCTAGCCTAGTAAAACAAACAGGGTCATGGAACAGACACAAGCACTGGTCCATGACTATCCATCCTGTTTTACTGTTAGCATGCGCCCTGGTTTGATATTATGTCTGTCAAAAACTGGTCAGTTTGGGCTCCGTCTTGCGGGAGGATGAGCAAGTTTAGCTGTAGGGATGTTACCGGTGCCATGCAAGGCCAGTAAACAGGCTTCAGTAGAGACACAACTTCAGAGGCCACAGCACCAGGCAGATTTCTTGGAAGCACCAAAACCAGCAAGTAACTGGATTCTACCCCACAAAAGACTTATTCACAAGGAAAATGTCGAAGAGCACTGGAAGGATTTTGCTCTTAAAAAGTTCCACCAGCACTGAAACCTGGGGAATTTGGAAGGCAGGAGTAACACAAATTTGCCCAGACTAGACTCTTTAATTGCAAGCAGTCATTCTCAGCAGAAAGGAAGGCAATCAGGAGAGCCTGATGTCCTGTAACTGCTGGTTCTGAAGCAATTGATGTGCTCAAGAGTTTTCAGACAACTAAAGAAGAAAAGAATTACTATGAAACTAATAGAGATGTAACATAAAACCGGGGAGGAAAAAAAAAAAGGTACAAAAAGAAGGCCAAAGGAGAACTTCCAAATGATGTGGCATATGATACCACACATGGAACCTCCTCTCAGGTAAAAAAGACAGTCTTACAGACTGTCTTTGCAGAGTCTAGATACATGCCTAATAAAAATGAGATTGTAATTTGGATCAGTAAGAATATAAAACAGTGAAAGAATAGTTACAATTATTAGAATCAACCCTTGATAAAGCAAACTAAAATTTACCAATCAGAAGAAATTATCTAATAGAATGAGGCTTATCACAAATGACAACACTTTCGCATGAGACGGTATCCAAAACACTTAAAAAAAAAAAGACCTGAGGCAGTAAGGCAGACAGAGTTCAAAGCAGTAGCACAGCAAAAACAACACACACAGTTGCACACACTGTCAAAATGAAAATAAGCCAAGAAAATGCCCAGGAGATGATACAAAATTTTTACAAATGCGGCCAGCACATACACAGCATAGACAGGAAAAAAAACACAGTCTTTTTTGATCAGCATTTTTGTAAGAGTAATACATGACGTTGTAAAGAAAGTGGGGAACAAGAAGACAAAACAGACACAAGAGGATCGCAGCTGATAGCTCAGACATTCATGTCTGCCACAGTTTCATAAATATTTGATAGTGTATGTGTAATGTTGGGAAACTGCAGCAAACTCAGGTATTAACACTGGCATTTAAGTTTAGCAAATTGGACAAAATGGCAACACCCCATTCATAATCCCAGAGGGAATGGCATAGAGGCCCATTCAGCCTACAGCTTTCATTTGGAAGATCTCAGAAGGCACTAAGCACAGCAAGATGAGAAAATGGAGGTGCCGGGATAAGAGGATTCGCAAGCTCTTAATATTTAATTTTTTAGAAAAGCCAGCAGGCCCAAGCAAGACTGCTTTAAAAATTAATCAAGCAACATTTTGAGCTGAAGTCAGGAAGCTACTCATATGCTCTTGATCTTGGGTGTTATATTCATTTGATCTTCATTTAGTTCTATACTTTTATGGATTGACCTCACCAGACAGAACCTGCTAGAGGTATTTTAAGGCCCCTGTTGGCATATGCAGCCACTGAAACAAGAAACAAAATGGTCCTTTTTTTTCTTAAAGGCAAAGAAGGAAGCCTGAACAGCACTCAGATAAAAGCAGCTTCAGAAGGCGCAGTAGTTCATATACAGACTACATAGGGCTTGGGACTTCCCTGGAAGCTGGAAAATAGTAATGGCAAGGGCCACCTACTAACTGATTCCCTGCACTAGCTGTGTGACAGACTCAATATAACTGCAAGATTGTTCTAAGGAAACGTTCTTTATTGAGAGTAATTCTTAAAAAAAAAAAAAAAAAAAAGAGCCTTACAAGTACTCTACAGGCACTTTAAAGTAGTTTAGCTATTACAGAGTAACGATTGTAACAAGGTAAATATCCCTTGTGGATCAAAAAGGTTTTGAGTTTCATGACTAGTGTGCATTTCTAAATAGTCTTGGTTTCAGCCTCTCTCTAGACAGGAATTAAGGTTAAATTCATAGCAGCAATGTCCTATAGACTAATGGATGTCTGGCCTGAGAAATTCAAATCTCCAGTCATTCTGATAATGGCTTCTGCTTATTTCATTATAACCTCTGTATTATACTGTATCTCAGAAGCTATTTCACCATCTACCACTATTTTCAAACAGCCATTAGCAAAAGATAAGCAGAAGAAATTTCCACTGCATGAAATCCAGACACCTACATTCCAGAAAGTTCCAATAACAGGAATATTCCTGTCTTTTCTGTCTTCAGAAACAATAAGCATTGCAATAAACAGTTATGGTTCCTACTGATAGACAAGAATAGCAGTTATTGAACCAAAAATCACTTATTTGCAGTTAACTGAAACTATGATAAAGGTAAACTCAGGAATTTTTCAGTATTTGTGAGTCTTTCATTCTTTAGTTTCTTTATTTACATGAGAAAGCAGCTTGTAATTGTAAAATCTTGTAGCTATTTGAGGATGATGGAAGTAATTTCTGAATCAGGCTGCAACAGATTCATTTCACTTTATTATTATAACATCTGAATGCTTATTGTAATGTTACACAATATGACATTGACTATTTGTTTCTTCATCTTCTGCCCTGGAGTCCATTGGAGCCTTGTGTGGCTCACACATCATATATAAGTGTGGTTGTACATTTATGCTAGAAAAGGTGGTGCAATGGGTGACAAGAATTTAATTACTGTGGACAACACATTCCGGTATTCCATTCATGCCTCTAAGAAAGTGCAAGGTCATACTCAGGCAGTATATATCTAATTATAGAAATAACTGTTATATCAGAGGAAAAAAATGAGCAAAAGCTGTTATCAATCATCTCTGTCCTTTACTGATTACCAAAGTATCTTTAAGCATAACCCCTGCAAGAATTTTCTCTTGCAAGTATTTCACTTTGCATGGTTTTACTGTTTCATCAAGCATAATTATAGCAGTGTTTGTGAACAAAGCATACAAGGCACTAGATTTTTGCCTCTTCAACATATTGGCAGAACTTCAATATAATACAGTCTGACTTCTACTAGCACTGGTCTGAGGAAATAATTTCCAAATTCAGCCTTTAGTTATACTATGACATCCCCCTTATACGCAAGTGAATTCCAAGACAAAGTGTTTTCCATTTTCACAAGAGAAGTTTATACTAGTATTACTGTAGAATATAGTATCAAACTATCATACATTTTAGCTCAGGAGATTATCTAAAAGGAAACTACTGATTCATATCATACATTTTAGCTCAGGAGATTATCTAAAAGGAAACTACTGATTCATATTATGCATATTGACCCCTCTTATCTTATTCATTTTGGCTTAAAGTTATTGACTTTTTATTTAAGTTCACTTTCAATTACTTATTAATAGTGTTAGAACTTGAGTCATGAATTGTCCGCTGCTCTACATATGCTAATGTCAGCATAGACCAAATTCTGCCTTCATTAACTTTCCTATATCCCTAAAATCTCATCCTGCTATAGTGTCTTAAAGTCACTGTTATAAATTTGGAGTAGAAAATGCAGACATCAAATTCAGTGCCACGCGGCAAAGAACATAATTCAGTCTTCCAGGAGATAAGACTTCAGTTTGGCCCTGATCTTATCCACTAAAACCAAAATTTAAACAAAAATCCTGGAGTGGCTTTGTCTGACCAAATGTGTAGCATCAGAGCTGGCTACCCTTGACTCCCCTATAGTCACTGGAGATATGTGATTATTTCAACTGATTTTACATGTCTACTTCAGGATGAGATAAAAAGCACCCTTCCTAAAGAGGCCTGCTTTGTTCCACTGAGCGTGTAGGCAGCCTCAAGTGACTAACTGCAATACAGATATTAGAGACTTCTAATATTAAGCGAGATGACTGCCTTTTGCTCATACCCACCTTCTGGGGTGATACAGAGTATCACAAAAGACATTTAATAATAGCCATTACAAAGGGTACAATCATCATCAAACAAAAACACTACATAAACTTAGTTTTTGCTTTTGCTTGCTACTATTTTACCCCTGGGAAGTTGCCCATTTATTCTCACTCTATTCCACATTCTGTAAAAATGCAATGGCACCACATTCACTACAGCAGTACAAATGATGAAATATTTGGATAATTACCTTAGTTTTAAAATGTTGTGATCCAAAAATTTTAATCACAAAGCCATTATGTTCTAGGACTTGATAAAGATACTGGAGAATTTCTCACTGTTTGCAAAATAGTTGGGAAACAAGAGGAAATGACAGCTCTCCCACCTGACAGCAAGCCAGAGGGCTTACTGGCAGCAGAACCCATCACCTGCCCTTCACACCTCCCTGCGGCGTTCTGAGAGAACACAGGCGCTAGCTGAACATACAGACTTCCGATACAAGGAAAATCCTTTCACGCCCTGGAAGACGTTGCCCAGAGGAGCTGTGTAATCTCCATCCTTGGAGACATTAAAATCTTCACTGGACAATTGTGGGGTGGAGAAGAGGGCTGGAGTAGTGGATGTCCAGAGCTCCCTTTCAACCTCCATAATTCTGTTGCTGTACTGAGCAGTCATGTTGTGGAATAGTGACTTGACATGAAAAGAAAGCTCAGAAACATCCCAAAACTACGTTACACTTCCTTACTGAAATAATCTGACAGATTAGTAAAAGTTCTGATTTACATTGGCACATGAAAGTAGATTAAATGTATCAAACCTGATAATGATTTTACAACAGTTCATCTATAAAAGGGTAGCATTTAACATGAGACAGTTCACAGTGCAAAGGAAAAGCACAGCCAAACAGTGATAATCTGTGTTATTGAAGGTGAAGAGTTTAACCTTGGTATCCTTACTGATATTAGTAAGACAACAGAAACAAGCTTTGACATAAGAATCTAGTCTGCACAAAATTTTCACAGAGCACAGCAACTTTAATAACATTTTGTGAAATTTAAATCTCATGCCATTCCAAAGAGTATTTATTTTGAGCAGAAATGAAAGGATGACTTTTTGATTATCCATAATTATTAATTATTCTTTAGATTGCTAGAGAAATAATTTTCAATGGTAAAAGAAGTCTTTACTTCTGGAAGAAAGCACAGAGGCTTTAGAATAATTATTTGTATTTGATGGATAGACTCTTTCTCTTAGTGCAGTCAATGACATTTCCATACATAGGGCTCTGAGAACATTAAATGAATTCAAAAAATAAGGCTTGTGTTCCTTCTGTTTTTCTATTTGCTAATACCGTTCTGTAAATGTTTACCTTTGACTAGAAAAATAAATACACTGCTTAGTCAAACATTGCACCAGTTTACATATTTTGCTTAGCACCATTAAAAGCAATCAGATTTTTAAAGTGCACAATTAAAAGACACGTACGTCTTTTCAAAATAGGGGCCTATACCAATTCATACTAAAAGAATGGATGGTCTTCATCCCAGTGAAATTCAACTGATTATGTAGAATAATTTTTCCATATGGCAACACTGGATAGAACAAGCTGGATCCCTTTAATGGCAACAAAAAATACTGCGCTGGTATACAGCTGTAAAAAAACCCACACAATAGCTTCTGCTGAAAAAAATAAAATAAAATCATGCTCCATTTGCATATTTTGTATTACTTCTCTGCAGGTTATGAGTTATAAATGATTTCTGTTTCTTCACTTGCCCTTACTCCCATTGACATTTTCCTGTAGCTCTGTAGTTGTATTTTCATTATGTTTATTTACAGTAAAAGGCCTTCTGTTATTTTAATCTTTCTTGCTTCTGGATGAAAGAACTGTTCAAATCATGAGGGAGACACTGAAAAATCAACTATTCAGAAAGAGAAATTGCTGCCAAATGTTCACAAAAGTGCAGAAGTGTTCGCAAAATTTGGGCTCAAAAGTACAATACTCCTAATGTTAGAGTAGAAAGTGCTCACTACCTAGGAAATTACAGCAGAGTGGTTGAATCATCAGGAAAGAATAAAAGATGACTACTTGGTGATCTGGGAAATGAAAGATATTCTAAGAATAAAAATAATGTTCCAGGAATAATAATACATATGTATATGTATAAATTAAAAAAAAAAAAAAGAAAAAAAAAGACAGAAGAGACACTGAAAGATATGCGTCAGAATAATATGCATCCTTGTTTTGGAAAGACCAGGAATACAATTTCATATGGGTTTTACTTTTTTTTTCTTATAATCTTTTTTCCAAAATAATGATATAATTCAGACAACTGAAGCTCAGGAAATAGTTTGTCATTTCTTACCTATTCTGGAATCACAAAACTCTTACTGCAGCACAATAAAAAGTAACAGATTCTTTGTTGCTATAAACTGGCTTATTGAACCAGTAGGGCTCACAATCATCAGACAGTAACATATTCTTATGTGTTAGACGAGAACTATATGTTATTTTAATGCTAGTTTTATTTCCATCAATCCACATGGGAATAGATTGGGATTTTTTTCAACCTTGAAGTCAAAACAATAAACCTTTCCAACTTACTGTGAAAAATTACAGAGTTGATTTCAAAGTAGAATTCAAGTCATGAAGTTTATTTTGAACTCTTCATTAAGCTTGAACAAGTAATGATTGCAACATCCACTTGCAAATATTTATTACAGTGATTTACTATGAGCTGAAAAACATCATTAGTATTTTTGTAACCTCTTGCTAGCCATCTTTAAAGAAATCCATCATAGGCAATCTGTAGAACAGAGCATGAGAGTAAGGATAATTACCAAGAAGAGGAGAACCACTGAAGTAATTGAATGCTGTTTGAGACATTAATGCAGCAACAGACAACAAATGTATTTCTCTGTCTTGCTTCATCACTGAAAGCACACCTATGTACATGCTAGCTGTGTGGGTAATCCTATTAGCTTTGGTGGCATAGAGCTATTTGACTGAAAACAATATATAGATGCTCATGAAACTGCATCTCATTTTCTTAACTCTTTTATGCAAATTTCTCATTTTCTTTTGCAATGTTAAAAGAAACACACTGCTATATGAAGTATGAGATACTAACCTCAGTAAGCTTTGAAATGTCTAAATTAACAAAAATATGTACACGGTCTTCAATGGACAGTCAATTAAAAATGTAGTGAGGTACAGAGACTTCCTTTGATTCTTCTTTGGAAAGGAAGGAAATTTGTTTTGGAAGTTGTCATTATAGGTGCAACAAAATGCTTACGAATCCCTATATCTGATAAAAGAGAAGCAACAAAGTCAATAAATTACCTTTGACAACTCTGGGATTTTATGCATTTGCCCATAATTTTTCTTCCCCCACGGGATGAGCACTTACTGATCTAAAACGTCTTGAAAACGAAAATGAGAATTTACTCACAAAATGGCAATTCAGGCTCTCATGCTGTTATTCTGAATGGTTCATCACCTTGATTGCTTAGGGGGAATATGGTATCTACAAAAGTTCGGTGAAAGCTTGTTGATTTAATTGCAAAAAAAAAATCCAAACAATTAAAATTTAGGCCTTGAAGGAACTCCTTTGTGGATACACATGTACATACCTTACTAATAAAAACAGTCAGTGATCGTGGCCTGATGCTGTGCAATGCCAGGAACCTACATCTGCTATGCCTAAAATGATTAAAGCACAGAGTGCCTCAGCACATGGAACAGAGAGAGGGGGAAAAAAAGAAACTCTTTGGCTATATATTTTCTTTTTATCTTTTTTTTACTTGTCTTTGATCTTCCCTCTATTTGCCCTTCCACTGGTGTTTATTTGCAGTTTCCACATTCCCTATACACTATATTTTTCTCATTTAATGTGATCATGCTCATATGTGATACTTTCCTTATCTCTTTTTTGGTCTTTTTTGCATTCTTTTTTTATTCTTCTGAACCTTTAGCCCCCGTGCCTTCTCCTCACTTAAAACAAAATTAGTGTACAATTTTTTTTTTTTTTTTTTGCCTTGGCTTAAGAGTTTTTCATTTCATTTCCCCAGAGCCTTTTGTTTTCTCTATGCCTCCCTAAACACCATCTGCTCAACTAATTCAATTGAACATATGATCCTGGAGCCTGGGTCTCCTCTTGTACCTTTACCACTCTTTTACATCTCCCAGATTCAATGGAAATATTTTAATTTGCAATGGCATTATTGAGAGCACAACCCTAACAGATGAAACACTGATTTATTATTTCATCCTGTTTGAAGATGTTCTACTTATGTATTCATGGGACTAGAGAATGACTCTCTAGCCTAGAAAGGCAGGAGTTAGAGGTTCCAATGAATATTCAAGTACTTTATACACAAGCAGAACACTTCCAACAGGAGAGATGGAAGTTATGTCCAACCAGTTAAATAATATGGGGAGAAAGAGAGAGCACCAGCTCTAAACTACAATGGCTAATAATCTGTATTCTCTTGTTGCATTTTTGGCAACAGCCAGGTATGCATCAGGGGACTGACCACAGCATGTACCATTCCCAACAGGCAACTGAATAAGGCTTCACTGTCTCTGGCTATCATCTCCAACCTACACCATCCTTCAACACTGTCCCAGTAAGCTTTGTGGTCTTGAACACCCCTACGTATTCTCATGCTACATCATACCATAATGTAAGGAACATATACCTTAACTTTTCTGCCAGAAAAACACTAACACAGTCCTCACACTGTGTATGTAAGGTACTTTGAAATAAATTCCTGGAAGATGAGAGATCTTGGTTTGAATCCAAACTTTGAATGAGGCAAAAGGATAGAAAGATGTCTTGAACTGAAGTCTTTAGGGGTATGGCATAACACAGCAGAGAAAAAGACTTTTTTCAGAAAGTTTCATTAGTCTTCCACCAAAGGGTGTCAAGACAGTAGTAAAAGACACTAATTAGTAATGTTTGTTCTAATTTCTGAAAGTAGAAAACAACCGGAATAGCTTGCCAAAATGATTTTTTGGCATATTTGATTGACCGTTTTAAAACAGTCTCTAATTACTCCTTTTAGAAATAGTATTTTTTTTTTAATTTAAAGTCAACTAGTATTGGATAAAAAAAGCAAACAGTTTAAACTGCACCAAGTACCCATTAAAATTATTAAAATAATTTAAATTATGTTATATGATTATATTTAGAAAAATATATTTTATATCTTTATATTTCTATTATATTTATATATTTAAATAGTTTTAATTATTAAAATAATTTTAATTTTACTGTATAAAGAGGTCTACATGCAGTGTATTAATGTGTTATTTTTACCCAAAAAAGCTAAAGTTTTTGTTTCAGTAAACGACATAAATTCAAGATGACAAAACCGAGAACTGCCTGTATATTCAATAATTTACTTCCATTATGTCATAAAATGGGAAGTTAGAGAGTAGAAGAATATTCTCCTTAAGGCAATCACTTAGTGTTTTGACATTTCTAAAATAGGACACTTAACAGCATGTAATACTGCAGAAAATATCCTCACAGAATAATAATCAAATCAGAGGGAAAATGAGGTGAAGTGTGAAGGTCTCAATGCCATGATTTGTTTAATTACATTTTTTACAAAGGCTTTTTCTTCTGCCTTGCCAGGCTGTATAATTTCTTCACTGAATTTTACATAGCAAACTAAGTTTACGTGTTAGATTGTCCACAGTAGCTTTTCTCTAAGAAGGTGTAACTTGGCCTTGTTCCTGTCAACCCTGAAATATAAAATGAGCAAGGAAGAACAGAAGGAAACTCAGGAGGGGAAAGAAACATGAATGAAAGATGGGATGAGAAGGAAAGAGATTGAGGAGATCCAGGAAAAGTGAGAGAAAAGCTCAGATAGATGGAGGTAAAGAGACCATTTGAAGGGGGTGCCAAAAATCTTGCATTTTGCATAATGGTCCCTAACTAATAGAGCATTTATTGCTGTGTTTCAGCTTTGATCTTGGAAGCCTACAAATGTAGGGGAATAGTATGAATTTGTCACCAGCAGATATTAATTACAGTTCATTCCACCCCAGAATACACTTGCCAGACCTTCGTCTCTGAGTGATCCCATGAATATACACTCATGATGAGTGTTTCTGGTGCAATCAGCTGTTTGTGCACTAACACGTGCAACAGAATACTGATTCCTAATACTTCTTCATCTTCAGAGAAGAGGATTTAAGGACAATGGAAAAAGGGTATGGTAAGCTGCAAAGTGACTAGGTAGGGCAAGAAGTTACATTTCACACATAGCATGTATTGTTGAAAGTAGGACATACAACACTGTGGTTAGAAAACCATTTATAAAGCTATCACAGTCAAAGAACATTAAAGGAGCAAGAGCAAAACCAATATTGAAGCTGAGATTAAATACACTTCCAATTGTGTTGCACGAAGGTTGAATTTCACTGATGAAAGCTTCTATCAGATACGTATCTTGGACCATGAGGCAGCATCTGCAAATTTGCAGGGTATTTCATAAGTATTTAACATTCTTTTGTCTGGGCAATTATGAACAATGTGCTGTTTAATTTCTAACACTATCCCTTATGAGATGTTCAAATAAGTACATTCAAATAGAAAGGTTCCAAGAACCTAGTTTGCCAAGATTTTAACTCCCCTGAACAACCAACTGGGTGCTTGAGAATTTTAATCACAAATACCCCAGGATAGACCCTAGAAAAAGCTAAGGAGGGGCATACCCACCTTCAGCTGCAGAACCTTATTCAAGAAGGACTGTGTAAGTTCTCAAAGTCATGATTTTCACCACTTTCATAGGTATAGCCACAGTTCTAATACAATTTTCTTCATGGCTGATTTTTCAGGTTTACAGTTCTGTTTTACCAGATCTGAACTTCTTTTACATTTGTTTCTTCCCTTATTTCTTTGTTTCAGTTTGAACTCCCAAATTTGATTTTGTATTTGATCCTTTGATTCAGTTATCAGTATAAATCCAAGCAGCATCAGAAATTCACCAAGTACCTGTTACATTTTCTATTTCTGTCACATCATAAATATATGTCTGGTTGGGTACGGATGCCAATCCTAATACCTTCTTGTCTCTACATACTGCATTTTATATATACAGACAGGTCTATCATACATGTTTTCTCATTGAAATCAGAGTTCTCTGCGGAAAATACCTGAGTCCAACTGTAGAGTGGGTGTTTGAAAGCCATGCTCCTCCTGCCATGAACCATTTCATATCACATGCCCTTTTTAAAGATTTCCAACCTCGTAATTTGTTTTCAGGCATTTTTGCCTCCAACATAAATGTCTTTTATGTTGTTTCTGGAAAACAGACATTTTATGGGTAGGTATCTGTTGTAACCAGATTTTCATAATGGCTAAGTGCCCAAAGCTGAATGGCAATGCCATGGATTTTGCTTCCTGGGAGATTTAATTCTCATTAACTTTTGCATGACTTTGGGCACATTTCCTGTAATCCAAGGCACTGTCTGAGCTTGTAACTAGCAAGTGCTCTGGTAATATAGCTTTGTGCTTTTCTGAGAAAAAAGAAAAAAAAAAAAAGACATTCTAATAAGGCGAAGGAGAGTTACATACATTGCGTAAAGCAAGATTAGTTTTGCTTGTTTGTTCAAACCAGCCATGATGATTAAGGGAAAGAATCAGCTAGGTGCAGAACACATGGCTCAATTTACCTTAGCTCCCTGATTAGACAAAAAGAATGGAGGAAAAAAAACAAAAATTGAGCAAGATACACGCTGACAGGACACCAATTAATGGAAATAACTTAATAGTGTCTAAACACAAATACAATGCCTGTGTATGGAGAACTTTGGTGGGGCTGGGGGGGGACAATGAGGAATGCAAACAGAATGGAGACCCCACAGGACGTGCACGCAAACATGTGAAGAAAACATTGATAAAATCTTAGCTATCTAGTTATTTCCAGTAACAGGTATATTTGTTCTATTTAGATGTATTATGTGCTAGAATAAAAGCTATTATATGTATGGCAAAGCTATACAGATATGTCTAGTAAGGGAAAATAATCGTGGAGAACATATCGAAACAAGAGATGATGTTAGCAACATGATGCCAGTTGCTTAGAGATCTGCAGTTAGTTTCACTCCCTAAAGACAACTAAGGTTTTCATATATACATAAATTAGACTTTGATGGTGATAATAAATATTCAAAGACTTCCTCAAAACGCCTTAATGTAAATATTACTGAAAACCTACAAAATTACATAATTCTTGTAATGTGAGTCTAAGACAAACTATCACAGACACTTAGTGAGGACCAGTAGAACTAGTATATCATTTTGGACAAGAAAATGACATGTACTACTGCTTTTTCTTTTATATTTCATTGTTTGTGACTAATTGTACTTTCTACAGTGTAGCAGCTGCTGGCATAACTGTATCTCTCTCACACATTTTCTATTATAAATACCACTTTTTTTAAGGGGTTCACCTATTCATTCATGGGTGAAGTATTTTCTTGAGACATTTATCACTTAAGAAAACTGCTTTAGTCAAGCAAAGCTCCTCCTAATCCTAACGCTAGCTCAAGGTGGAGCCTAACTACTGCAGTTCCGTCCCAGGGGCTCAGATATACTTTTTCTTATTTTTCATCTTTCCTCTATCTTCTCCAAAGCCAAAACCCTTAACGTCTCTGTCTACATGTAATCTACGAGAAAGTAATAAAGTATGCTTCTGGGGTTTTTTCCCCCCCCCTTTTTTTTTTTTGTTTTCCTTCATTTGTCACCTTAACTAAAACAATGATCAGCTACTAGCAACTACCAGGGTCTTTTATTGGGAAACTAAAAAAAATTATCATCTGCCTGAACTCAAGAGGTGCCAAATTTTACCATTCATTACAAAACAAAGTTGTGTACATTAATATCTTATTTTTATTACAGCTTGTCCTTTTTATCAAAATACACGTTCAGCGTCTATTAAATAAAAGGAGAATTTAGTAGGAAAAGACCTTACATAAATACTTACATTGCAGTCTGCAAATAACACATGTAAATTCAACATTTAGACTAAAGCCTTTGCTTTTCTGAAAAGAGTTTTAAGAATCCTCTTGATTTGAGGATTAAAGAAGGTCAAAAAGAATTATTTGCGATTATCTAGAGATGGATTTGCCTGAAATTCTACAAGGAGGCAATTTGCAGTGAAGTAGTTGGATATTCATCTATCTGTCCAGAATTGATCATTTTGAAAGAGTAAAATCGGGGCGGGGAGTTGATTTTTTGTTTTTGTTTAACAATAGCACTGGGATGAGGGAAGACCAGTAAATGTTCATTGTGGTCAACATGGTATGTGATTCCTCCAGTTGATCATAGTCTCTCAGTAAAACTATAAACTAAGTAAAGCATCAGTTGAAAATATTCTTAAGAAAAAAACAGAACGGTTTTTCCGTTCCTTAGGGATCAGCATTGGGACTGCTACTGTTTAACATCTTTGCCAGTGACGTGGACAGTGGGATTGAGCGCACCCTCAGCAAGTTTGCCGACAACACAAGCTGAGTGGCGCAGTTGACATGCTGGAGGGAAGGGATGCCATCCAGAGGGACCTTGACAGGCTCAAGAGGTGGGCCCGTGCAAACCTCATGAAATTCAACAAGGCCAAGTGCAAGTTCCTGCACATGAGTCACGGCAATCCCAAGCACAAGTATAGGCTGGTCGGAGAATGGATTGAGAGCAGCCCTGAGGAGAAGGACTTGGGGGTGCTGATTGATGAGAAGCTCAACATGAGCCAGCAGTGAGTGCTTGTAGCCCAGAAAGCCAACCATATCCTGGGCTGCATCAAAAGAAGCATGACCAGCAAATCGAGGAAGGTGATTCTCCCCCTCTACTCTGCTCTGGTGACACCCCACCTAGAGCACTACGTCCAGCTCTGGGGCCCCCAACATAAGAACGACATGGATCTGTTGGAGTGAGTCCGGAGAAGGACTACAAAGATGATCAGAGGGATGGAGCACCTCTCTTATGAAGACAGGCTGAGAGAGTTGGGGTTGTGCAGCCTGGAGAAGAGAAGGCTCTGGGGACACCGTATTGCAGCCTTCCAGTACCTGAAGGGGGCCTACAAGAAAGCTGGAGAGGGACTTTTTACAAGGGCATGTAGTGATAGGACAATGGGTAATGGCTTTAAGCTGGAAGAGGGTAGATTTAGATTAGATATAAGGAAGAAATTCTTCACCATAAGGGTGGTGAGGCACTGGAACAGGTTGCCCAGAGAAATTGTGGATGCCCCAACCCTGGAAGTCTCAAGGCCAGGTGGGATGGGGCTTTGAGCAACCTGGTCTAGTGGAAGGTGTCCCTGCCCATGGCAGGGGGGTTGGAACTAGACGATCTTTAGGGTCCCTTCCAACCCAAACCATTCTATGATTCTATGATTATTTTTAGCTCATACCTTTCCATAAATAAATATGAATAAAAATTACTGACAAAACTATCCCATCTGCATCTGTGTTTTGAGTAACATCACAAAAGAAGGATGCTTTTTGAGAATTCTGTCAGATCGATGTTCCATGTGAATTTCAGAAGTACATAGATGTCAACTAAATCCCTGTTTATACTGTAAGCAAACAACTTGAGTTTATGTATCTAAAACATCTTCCTGCAATTTTAATTTTTTTATATTTAAGGGGAAAAAAAGAAGAAATTAATCATATTAACACCTACAATAGTTAAGTAACGGAACAGATCCATTAACTGAATTATTTAAAATTCAATTGGACAAATGTGCATATTGGTTATATAAACCAGATGGTACTTCTGCTACATAACACTAGCAGAAAGTATATTTCCCCCACTTCCTTGAAAGGTGATGCTGAATAAAATTAGTGATATGCAAAAACAAAAGGCCAGTGTCTGCCAAACCATATACTTTTAAAAAAGCTGAACTAGCACTCTTCTTCATTTTTTTTCTGAGAATTTTTATTCTAAGCATATTCATTACACTTGGAAATCTGAAATTTTGAGCTCTGTGGCTTTTAAGTGCTTAAAAATAAACTACGTTTCTGAAAATTCAAATTTAGAATTGTTAGAAGGTCACAGAAAAACCAGTATGATTTTTTTTTTCTCAACAATTAATGTACTGAAGAGCAATTTCTTTTCTTGATAAGGACAGGTATTAGCACAGTCTTGAATAAGCTATTGCTAATGTTGTCCTGAAAAATAAAATTTCATCAAAACCAGTACAATTGGGCAGGCTAGGAAATGTGTATTTTACGTAAATGCTTGCAGATAATCATTCTTGGTAACCAAAAGGACTGAAATCTGTTCTACTGCAGTTACTCTAAAAACTCCTATAGTTTAGTGATGTCTCCACAATGATCTCCAGGACCAAAGAACTAACCCATAATTACTACTGATGTTATCCGTTAGCATTTTCAGGCAGAGGTTGTGAGTTAAGATCACAGTCAGTACCCTGTACTCCAGTTCTGATCTGCAATATCGGGGTACACAATAACACCCACTTTTGCATAAACTCAATGCTGATTTTTTAGCTGTGTACTTCGATTTTGTAAGGCGACTCAGGCTGCAATAATGAATCCATGACGGGCTACCTTGGTCTGAGCCTGCTTACGAGTTTTTCCATCTGCTTCCTTACCCAAACACAAGATTTGAGGCAACTAACATGACTTCATTGGAGATTCAGTGGTAAAATAAGCATATTTAGTATTTTTACTACAGGTCAAAGCAAGAATTGATTTTTAAGACATTCAAACACAAACAGCGTGTGTGTGTGTGTGTGTACGCAGACTATAATATACTATTTATAAACACACAAAAACTCTTTATTAAAATCCTGGAGCAGAGATTATCTCTGATATCAACTGAGATATCTCACATATCAACTATAATGATATAGTTAATTCACAACCCAATAAGCAAAGCATCAGTTTGCACATGTTATTTAACAAAGCATTTGCACACTCCATTTTTAATTTTTTTTTTTTTTTTTTTTTGTAGCTACAATCTTTAGTCTTCACACTGAATCTTTTGGATTTGGTTTATCATGTATTTGCAAGAAACCTTCTCTGAGTTAAACTCCATTTCTATCTAGTCTTCTGTCTGGAAATGTACGTGGATGGGCAATATACATGAAGAAAACATAAAATAAATTAAAAGAATAACAAAAAGATAAGAAAAACCAAGTCCCAGTCCTGGAGTGCTTGCATTAATACATTCATTATGCTTCCTTAAGAAGCTGTAAAAATATATTCTCCATCTTTATGCCTTGTCCCTATAGGATTTTTATTAGTTTTCAAGCTTACATTTTATAAACAAACCAAAGAATTTGCAAAGGAACAAGAACATAATTTCATTTTGTGCATTGCATTATTCCCTACACCTTTTTGTGCCACAATTTCTTTTTGGAAACTAACAGAGGAGCCCACTAATACGTAAGACTTTCAGAGTAATCAAAGGTTGATTTGAACTTCCCTCTAGATGTACGTAGCAAAAAAGGTGAATTTCTTAAGTTTTTTACTCTAACAACATATTTAATACAGTGAAGTCAATGAGATAAGTCCTTCTGCCAAGAAGTCGTTTTCACTTATCAACACTGAAGAATTAGAGAGTTTGGGATTTTTTTTTTTTAAACCATCAAAAATATAAATTAACTTGAGCTAGACATATCTTGAGAAGTATTTTACCTGCTGGTGAAGCACTGCAGTAACCATTCTTCCCTTATCTCTGACTAGCAGAATCATAACTATTATTGGGAAGGAACTAGTGTAAGAAAACAGAGATTTTTAATTCATTGCTGCAATATTCATGCTTAACAAATACAGAACTGTACTGTCCTTAATTCAAGACAAATGCTGATTATCTACACTAACCTGCAATTCCAGAAAAAGACATATCTGTAACTGGCAGCAATTCAAAATGTCTTCTGAGCAATCTTATTTTTAAAAACTGATGCATGATCAAAGAAAAGAATTTGAAAGTGTCTGCAATGAAATTTGTTTAATGCATGCTAAATAACTCATTATCTTATGAACCTTGTTAATATTTCCTTACCCTTCGGTAAATTTAGTTTGCTCAATTGATGAGCAGGGTATAAACGTTAATTTTAAAATGACTCCTAAGACTTTTCCAATGTATACACAGGCATAAAACGTGATTGGATTTTAATTTTGATATCAGGAGTACATAGTTTTCTAAAAAAGAACCAGGTGTGGTCATCCTATTTTGCTTTCAGCATGCAACAGTGACCACTTCCAAAGTGTGGAGTGAATTAGAGTTGATCAAAAAAACACCAGAAAAGAAATCTCATTGGGGAATTTGTCTTCAAGCAAATTTGAAAGGAAATTACAAGACTTTTAAATT
This sequence comes from Gavia stellata, assembly GCF_030936135.1. Taxonomy (NCBI): domain Eukaryota; kingdom Metazoa; phylum Chordata; class Aves; order Gaviiformes; family Gaviidae; genus Gavia; species Gavia stellata. The sequence goes on along the minus strand of NC_082597.1, from coordinate 10,800,888 downwards.
TGTTGTGAAAAATACATATTTTTTTACTATCCATCTTCATCATACCTTTTTACTGCTAACACTCCAAATGAAACATTATCACCTTACCTGATGATGATCTCTCACTCCAGAGACTATCTGCAAGAACACCTAATGATTTCTCTTGATCTTTTTGCCTGTCTCAAATTTCAGTCAAACTGACATTTTAAGTTTGACAGAACTGCATTTTCCTATGGAAAAGAGACCTTTTTCCCAAAACAGTTCTAGGGGAAATGTAGAGGAAAATACTGAACAGTTATGGGAGAGCATCTCCACAGAGGGATGTTGTCCCAACATTACAATGAGAACAATGTGAATTTATAACCCTGACTGTTAATTTTAGTAGACTGTAGTTGTTTTAATGGTATCCTCGTTGACATATCAAATCTAACTTCAGAATCTGCAGAAGAAAAGCTCCATGGATGAATCTTTTCTAGAAGGCGTATTTCTTCTAATTTATTTTAGATTTTCACTTTACCATTTTATCAAATTTCTCTCAGTCTTGAACTGTATGACTAGTACAAATAGAAGGTTTTGTCTATCACCTAGCTAAACAGTGCCATTCTTTCCATGTTTTTTTTTCTGCTGATAGAGGCTTCAATGACTGGATTGATCTATATCATATATATGTAGATATTTCCCACTAACAGACCTTCATCCTGATCAGCTGGAGAGGGGAACAGGATGAGGCCATTGGTGCCAATTGTGTTTGCATGAGCGCTGTGCTTTCTGGCAGCGGTGGTCTGTGTGTCCAGCTCTTTCTGTTTTTCTGTGTATTGCATATGTGTGGTTTTGTATGTACCTATTAGGAATAGATGCTGAGCCTCATTGCTGGCTGGACCTGGGGACAGGGAGCTCTGTCAGCCTCATTTCTATTGGATTCCTGGATTTGGCAGCACCTAACAAACTCCAAAGGTTTCCTGTTTCACTTTTTTGAGACACAGTTACCAGAAAGCAGTACAGATTTTCAGGCCAAAATACTTACCTGATTCATATAACAAAATTGCAACAGACCTTGTATTTTCTTTTATCATTTTCCTTAGCAACTCAAGGGTACATTTGTATACCAGGCCAAAATTTTCATTCAGCTCCTTAATTTTATATCTAAGGTAATTAGAAACAAGATTTGCTTTCTATATTATTGGGATTCTGGGAAAGTGCAGTTGTATCAAATTTTTGTTCCATAAGGTAAGAAATATGAACAGCCAAGTAAGGTGATTCACAGAAAGTCATGAAGGAGTATTTGAAAACCTTATTTACCAATAGAAATAATACTTAGGATGATACAACTTAGACTGACAGAAGTACTTCTTTTCCTTCCCAGTTCTATTTTAATAAGCATCAACCAATGGCCCTCATTAAGGAAACTTTATATCAAAAACTGCAATCATGTCCAACTCTGGATATCAATGTGTAGCATATGAATATATGCACTCAGTAAGATGGCAGTGCATGCAACCCATAAAAGAAGAGATATGAAAATTAAAGAAATGGTTTCAAATTTTTAATTTTAAAAGCATTTGCTGAAAGGCACACTAACGATACTGTATCAGATTTTAATTTTCAGGCTTCATATTTCTCAAATCCAAAATGCCATAATTAAAGAAGATGAGGAAGGCATAAAGCACATCAGATCACTCTTGCAACACAGTGATGGCTCCACAGACAAATTACTCCAATCTCCAAAAAAAGTAATCCATGAAAGTGTATTCTCAAAATGCTAACCCTGCAAAATAGGGAAGGAACATTATTAGGTCAGCTTTTAATTACTTGCTAACTATCCCTGTAAGAGTATATAGTAGAATAAATCATATTCATACTGTTGTCAGGAGAGTCACAAGGAAATAAACAAACAAAACTTCTGTTCAGTTAAGCACAACCGAACAATGTACATGATTCAAGGCAGCATTCTTGAGTATTCTTCTCGGTTTTCTCCTGTAGCGAACCTTCACCAGCAAAGAAGTTCCTTCCATGGCTGCTCTCATTTACAACCCTTTGTGTGAAAATAATATAAATTTTAGTTCTTATCTGTTAAAGCTGTAGCATCTTTCCACTTCTGTGGATATTTTCCACATTAGCTATTTTATAGGTTACATCAAGTGCTCTACTCTAAAACCATTTCAATCCAGTGGAGATCAACCTATTCACCCTTGAATCAGCCTAGTAAGTATTCAGCAACGCAGATACTCAGGTCTGTCCCAAGGGGGAAAGCTCTTCTTTCTTTCAAACAGACCAATATTAACGTATCTGTAGCACAAAGCTAAGCAGAAAAAACAGGTTGGGGCGGGGGGAAGGTCTTCTCCAAGTTCTAGCACTTCTAACCTTTGTTCCTTTTTAGCACTTAATATAAAAACATTTTAAAACATTCAGCTTTTCTTATGAAACTCAAAGCAGTAAGAAACTACCTTCTGTAGAGGATTTAACAGCAAAACCTGAATGCAGCTGAATTTTTAAAAGGGAGACATGAAAACTGCTTAACTAACTAAAAGCTAACTCTTGTAATCTTGGTCGCAATCCTGCTTCAAGTCAAAATTTACCGTACTGCAAAATTCATTGTGAATTTGTGTAAAGCTGAGAGATTTGGGCTGTGGTTTCAGGTGGACTGCAGAGTTTATTTAGCGAACCTCACACTGATGAGTCAAAGGCTCATCCTATAAGATCTCTCAGGCTGGATATTAGGAAAAAGTTCTTTACTGAGAGAGTAGTGAAACATTGGAACAGGCTGCCCAGGGAGGTGGTAGAGTCACCCTCCCTGGAGGTATTCAAGGAGCGTGTGGATGAGGCATTGTGGGATGTGGCTTGATGGGCATGGTGCTGTGTAGTGTGGGTGGGTTGTTTTTGGTGTGGGTTGTGGTGGTTTTGTGGTTTGTGGGTGGTTTTGATTTTTTTTTTTTTTTGTGGGTGTGTGGTTGGTTTTTTTCTTTTTTTTTTTATGGTTGGACTTGATGATCTTACAGGTCTTTTCCAACCTTAGTGATTCTGTGATTCTGTGATTCTCTCTGCTGAGCTATCGCAGAAATCAATATGATTCTGCACACAGCCTGCTTGTCTGGGAATAGGATGCCTGAGCGTTTCACGTTAGAGCTGGAGGGAAAATATCCTGCATGAAATGTCTGAAGCAAAGTTGCAGAATTTTCCACAATTAAAAAAAAAAATTAAAAATATCCCTTTCTTAGGAGACTAATTATAGCAAACAATCTTTTCCAGACAACTTTGCAAAGAAAGCCATAAAGACACTATAAGGCATTCTTTACTAGATTAACTTCCTCTTTCTCTCAGCAAATGTGTTTCTCTGGAATACATTTCAGTAGATTAATCTTCTGGGTTATGTTTTTTAAAGTGCTCACAGGACCATCAATCTCACTCTCAAGCTGCTATAGCTGAGTAATTCATATCGGCACTGCAGCATCTACCAATCCTGTATTCCTCCCTATTGCTAATATAACAGTTTAAAGGTCAGTAGCACAACCTGAGCAAAAGACTCATTGGCCTAAAAGAAAGTGCAAATCTACCAGAAAAAGCACGGAAATTTGCAGTCTCCATATTATATCACATGCAGGAATCTTCCTTTTACATTGTTTCCTGAAGTTGGTCAGTTTTATACTGAGTTGATGAACTTCAACTGTTTCTCTCAGGGTAAGATCAAATTTGCTCTAATTTACTATCTTCCATCAGGCACCAGTTCTACTCTGTGTGTAAATCCAAGCAGAATGGGGCCCACTACTTTAAATAGTGCATTCCAGGCATAAGTTATCATGACAGCATGTTTTACTCAGAAGTGTAATTACAGAATCTTAGAGATGCTAACTAAGAGGAAAAAAGCTGCATAGCTAAACAGATGTTTGTGCATCTTGCTAAAAAATTTCCTCATGCTTGCAGAATCAAACAGGAGGGAGAGAAAGAGAAATCAAAGGAAAGCAGGTCATGTGCATGCATATATATGCATCCTCTGTACCACAGGACTTTATGGTGTTGTTCAGGCAGCACCCTGAGCCAAACAAAAACCTGCTGAATATCACAGAGCCTTTTGCCTCCAGTGAAAAATGCCCTAAAATCTTCCTGGAGCTCTGTCTTGAAAGTCTCCAGTGTCTGCCAGAACGCTAACCTCATTTGTCCCTGCATTAAAAAGAAAAGTTAATATTACACCATGCTTGTGTCCTGTACCAAGATCTGCAGGACCGTTATAAAGCATCTGTCAGGACAGGATACAGTGTCATTCTTACTATCATCTAACCAAACTTGCTTCCTGACCAAGCTAAACCACAAGTGTAAACCTAAAATAAAAACACAAACAGAGACAGAGATAGCATGTCAGACAATTACTGATTTACACCACTCTTGCCATTATTGGTCAAATTGTGTATTGGTGTACCTATGACCTACAACTATGAAGGACCCAAGTGAAAATCCCGATATAACTCCTCTCATAGAGAGTCAGCGATCTAGATTCAAGTAAAATGTTCATTAAAAAATACAGAAGCACTTACACACCTGGTGCTGTTACCATGACATCCACCTTACCCACAGGTCTGAGCTACTCTTTTTACTTAGTGATGTTGTCTGGTGGGGAAAGGATTTTGAAAAATGTCTCTGGGGAGGGTTGAGAGGCACTCTTAGATTTGCATAAAGCAATTTATCTTCTTGGTCTCCTTCTTATTCATCTTAAACTGAAGGACTATCCACTTTCCCCAAATCATCATTTTTTTCTAGAGGTGATATGTATTATAAGCCTCATTTTGACAGCTAGGAAGTTAGTCTTCCCACCATCTTGTGAAGTAAAAGGAAAGATATTAGTGACTCTACAGGGTGACACAGAGGAGCAGCTTACTTATCATACTCTTAATATTCCTGTGTTAGATGCCTAGAGACAAGTAGTCTTAATATCCTGTAGATTGGTGCTTCAGGTACTCAAGAGAGCTCTAATTTCATGTGATGGTGCAGGGGTATGTGAAAAAGCATGCACCTCAAATACACCACCCTTAATCCTGTGATGCCCAGGATGCAGTCCAAACGGGGCACATCACTTTGGTCACAGAACCTATCAACGCTCTGCACGGTGATAGATAGATAACAAGTACTGAATATACTCCTCATCTTTGGAAATAAATACATTTTTCCTCCTATTTCTCTTGGACAAGACTCAACCAGAAAACTTTGACAAAATTTCAGTTTCAGCAAGATTATGTTTTTCTTTATTACTAAGTTTAAGATAGAGACATACGCACATACACACACAAGACATACAGCAATAGTAAGAGAATAAAGGTCTGTGGGTGTCTCTGATAGCAGTCCTTGAAACCTGCCTGTTACTACCTTCGGTAAGCCTTAAAAAGGGAAGGAAAAGAGCTGCAGCATGTAAATCTATCTATGACAGTAGGATCTGAGTGTGTAAACACCACATCATAAAACTTTGTAACACACAGCTGACAGCTTATGTAAACACTGTGGCCATCTAATGTTTCCTCTCAATAAAAGTTCGGCTGCATGCACAAATCGATGCAATATATTTAATGCACCAATGCTTCAGAAAGAAGTGAGAAACGTTAGAGAAATCTAATGAGTCTAAGAAGTCTTGATACAGTTTACTTCATGGTTTCCCTTTCAGTAACTGGGGAAAAAAAAGAGGTGTCTGAAGCTGAACAATTACATCTAAAAAGTAACTGTTTTCATCGGAGATGCCAGCGTCTTTCTATATCTCTGTGGCTTCGTTTTTCTCAGTGAATGTGAACCCATTTCATAGTTTGCAGATTTAAGCTTGAAAGACCATTTTGAATCAATAGTTCTGCTGTTCATAAAGACTCTCTATCTGGCAGCAGTTCTGCTGCCAGCAAAATATCTAATGCCAAGCAATAGCATCTATGAAGCAACAGAACAGTTCTTACATTATCTGGACTTCTATAAGGTCTTTGACACAGTCCACCACAACATCCTTCTCTCTAAATTGCAGAGATATGGATTTGATGGGTAGGCCGCTCGGTGGATGAGGAACTGGTTGGATGGTCACATCCAGAGAGTAGTGGCCAACGGCTCAATGTCCAGATGGAGATCAGTGACAAGTGGTGTCCCTCAGGAGTCCATATTGGGACCAGTACTGTTTAATATCTTCATCAATGACATAGCGGGATCAAGTGCACCCTCAGCAAGTTTGCAGATGACACCAAGCTGAGTGGTGCGGTTGACACACCTGAGGGATGCGATGCCATCCAGAGGGACCTGGACAAGCTCGAGAAGTGGGCCTATGTGCACCTCATGAGCATCAACAAGGCCAAGTGCAAGGTCCTGCACCTGGTCAGGGCAAACCCCTGGTATCAATACAGGCTGGGGGATGAAGGTACTGAGAGCAGCCCTGAGGAGAAGGACTTGGGAATACTGGTGGATAAAAAACTGTACATGAGCCGGCAGTGTGCTCTCACAGCCCAGAAAGCCAACCATATCCTGGGCTGCATCAAAAGAAGCATGGCCAGCAGGTCAAGGGAGGTGATTCTGCCCCTCTACTCCGCTCTGGTGAGACCCCATCTGGAGTACTGTGTCCAGCTCTGGGGTCCTCTGCACAGGAAAGACATGGACCCCTTGGAGTGAGTCCAGAGGTGAGCCACAAAAATGATTAGAGGGATGGAACACCTCTGCTATGAGGACAGGCTGAGACAGTTGGGGTTGTTCAGCCTGGAGAAGAGAAGGCTCTGGGGAGACTTTATTGCGGCCTTTCAGAACCTGAAGGGGGTTTATAAGAAAGATGGGGACAGACTTTTTAGCAGGGTCTGTTGCGATAGGACAAGGGGTAATGGTATTAATCTAAAAGTGGGTAGATTTAGACTACATATAAGGAAGAAATTTTTTACAATGAGGGTGGTGAGACACTGGAACAGGTTGCCCAGACAGGTGGTAGATGCCCCGTCCCTGGCAACATTCATGGCCAGGTTGGACAGGGCTCTGATCAGCCTGATCCAGTTGAAGATGTCCCTGCTCATTGCAGTGGGGGTTGGACTAGATGACCTTTAATGGTCCCTTCCAACCCAAACTGTTCTATGATTCTATGATTCTGAATACTTCAACCTGTTGTCAAATGGCACGACTTCCCAGATGGCTACAAAAGGGTTTGTGGTTAAGGTCATATCTATGTCATGAAAACAAAGAAACACCAGCTGACTCCTTATGAAGCAACCTTCAAACGGGTATCTCAGTAGCTTCATGTGAATTATGCCTAGAACTAGGATCAGTCAGGTATTTCACCGTGCTATTTTCACATGTGATGTAATACTGTCGTATACCGCTGCACCTTGTGATAGCTGCTTATTCAGGGGTTTCAATGCATTGCCCCTTACTGTGTTGTAGTCATGCTCTGAAGTGGCCACTGATTACATTGCTTGCCTCAGTCTTCAAGGTGACAATCTGGCCTTGTAAACCAGCTAAGTCATAGGCTTGTGACAACTAGAAAATGTATTTCCATTCAGAGTCCTGCTTAGAGAGAGACCTTTTCTGTCTTAAAAGATTTAATTTAGCCAAAGCACTTAACTTAACTTAAGCTGCTCTGAAGATTTTACTGTTAGAGAGCTAGTGTTATACTAATATTGTCATGGGGATTTGTAAGTATTTCACAGCTCCTATGAGACCCATGTTGAGTATTTTCCTGTATTTCACAGGAACTGAAAATTTATTGCTTCCTTTTAAAAGTATTTTTGTTTCCATTGTTCCACACTATCGATGCCAGAACAGTAAGAAAATTATGTCTTTAACATCATTACAGTTTTAAGATTTTAGGTATCCCTTCCGATGTGCATCAACAAACTTCTCACAGTGATCTAGCAATTACAACTTTCCTTTATTCCAGAGAGGTACGTGAAAATAGGAGGACCAATAGCTACATGATCACAACCCCCAGCAATACAACCAGATGGACTGGTTTCACTGGCTTCCACAGTGCAATTCCTAGTCCACAGCACTAACTGTGGACAACCTACCTCACTAAAAAGGCAGTGACAAAACAGGGCCGATACTAATTCAACCCATGCCTCACCTAGTGTTTCCAACCCGGTGCTTAGACTTTCTTGGTATTTTAACTGGTTGCCTGAAAGTTCCCTCTGTGGTTATCTTCAGTCACATGAAATGTTCAGAAGAGCTTGTCCTTGGGCAGCAGATGCTTCTGTTCCACAGTGAGTGCCACAGTGATTGAGGCTTAGGCGGATAACCATTTACCTCCCAGAGGAGGAAGCAGTGGTAAACATGGTGGTATTTTGCACATCAAAGGGATTAAAGCAGCAAAGGATTAAAAACCTGAATCTAGACCCTCCTGAGACTACTATCTTCCAAATCCAGTGGAATGTACCAGCCACAGCCATGCAAGAGGAGGAAATTCTCTGATTTCTCTAGGCATTTCAGATTGTCTGTTTTAGTGATGTATTTGGCTTCTCCCAGATGAGTGCCCTGTGAGTTTACCACATTACTGTCCCCTGCCCTTTGCTGAAAGTCATAAAGATGGAACATAGCATTATATTCAAAATCTTGTTATGGACAAAAGGGAAGACACTATATATAAAGAGATAAGAATTTACTGTTCGTTTAATTAATGTTTAAACAGTTGCATTGTCCAAATTACCTAATTAATACAACAAAACCCATTAATAATAGTTATACCAAACTCTTCTAGGATCTGCTGATTTCATTTGACATTGTGCTTGCTCATCCAATATTCTTCTAGTTCCTAGGGTTGACAGTTACAGCCTTTCTTAAATAGAAAGGGAACTACAACAACTTGTGAGCAATCTGAGATCCTTGCTGTGAGTATGATGTTCACAGTTGTGGGAGTTTTTTCCTTTTCTGTCCTGTGGTATACCTGGAGCTATACGTATATGTTTTCTTATCACACTCTGCCTTCTTCTTACTGGTTCCCTGCTGAAGTCTGAACATTGCCTCCCCCAGCCTCAATTGACATCAAAGGCTGTTACTTGCAAGGCAGTGCTGCCCCAGGTTTGACAGACCTTTGCCATTCATGGTGTTCACAGAGCTTCAGCTCACACAAAGGTGAGGCAATAGTCATTTGACCACTTGGTAATTGTTAAACCAATCTGAAACTATACAAAGACAAATCCACATGTGTCCTGACACCCTGCACTGTCAACTCAATTTATGTTTTCAGAGCTACCGCAGCAAACGTTCTGACCTTCTTCCCTTCCCTTTCCTCCTTCCTTTTCTACTTAAAAGATAACCTCCATTTATTAAGTGTAGCTGCCTCCGGACATGTGTACCAGTTCTGGATACAAGATCCATTTATGCTATGTTGCTCCTCCTCACAATTTGTAATTCACAGAAATTTGGAGAAAACAGCAGGGAGTCTAGTAGGGAAGCTTTGTCTATGTCAAGGAAACAAATCACGTATTTTTGAAATAAAAACACAAAGCTCTGTCAGATCTTCCTTTCTTCCTTCAACTGGGCAGATGTAGCAGAAAAGTGGGCAGAGAGTTTTAATTACAGCTGTACTGAAAATTTACTTCCCTAGTTGGTATTCTGAGCTTGACAAAAAAAATTGCTGAAGGAACTTGACCATCTATACTGTGCTGTAGGTCAGTTCTATATCTTTATAACAATCCTCTTTGACTTAAATCTTTAAATTTGAAGATTTATCTAATACAGTATTGTCTGCCTTTTCTCCTGTTGAGCTCACTGATGAAAGGGAGTGTAGAAGCAGTCTCTTTTATAGCTTACATTTTTGATAATGCATTACCAGATTTCTCTCTTTATGGAGAGTAGATAAGAATGATACCTTCCAGTAGGTTATAAATGTCTTAAAAAGTCCTTTCCACAATGTGGTAAGCACTGGGTGACGCAAGTAGAATTGCTCTTGGATACAAAATTAATCACAAAATTCTAAGGCTGCTATACCTGTCATTTGCATTCCTTTTAAAGACAGCAATTTGTGCAACATTTTGATGCACAAAATTCTCTACTTTTCATTTTATCCTAATCCTGTAAGAGCAGGAACATACGTCTCTCTGGAGATATCTACAACTACTATCTAGTATCATAAAAATGGTTCTATTAAGAGAAAAATAATGTTGAAATGGTTCACTGATTTCACAAAAATCAGTTGTGTTACCTTTAAAATAATACAGGCTTGAGGAAACATAAATTTATAGGCAGAACAGAAAAATAATCGTTAGTAATCTAAATGACTGGTTTAGGATTTTGTTCATTTTTTTAAAACTAACTGGAATTTATAAAATTAATTTGCTCCAGAGGTCCTTGATATTTTACCATTAGGAATTGCAGAAGAGCTCAGGTAAATGTTAACATTGTATTAGACACTTAAGGATCTCATCGAATTAAACAGTGTTCTTAGAACAATTAACTAACTAGCTAGCTAGCTTGCTATTACCAGAAAAATGTCCCATAGACATGTCCACTAAACATAACAGAAAGAGATATAATTGACCACACTCATCTTTTAAAAATATTAACTGCTTTTTGCAGAAAGCCTAACAAGCTGAAAATCAGTACTGAAAGATCAACAAAACTCCAGTCTTCCTAAATGAGACATTTGTCAGCTGTTGCCACTTTTCTCTGCTTAATTTAGCGTGAATTGTTATTTCAGGATGTCATGATTGCTGTAGAGTGGTTTATTATTTAAATCACTATGGTGTTTGAATAAAATCTGGAGACCATATATTCACTGGATGCACACATGGTGTCAGATGTTTGTGAATCACAAGTAAGCAACAGAGACTGACACTAACTTGTGAACGGGTTGTGAATTCCTGAATGAACTGTTGAATATCTTCAAAACCTGAATGAAGATCTTACTCGTCAAATTTCTGTAATATTCCTTGTAATGACCCAGTAAAATATCCCATCAAGGTTTTTTTTGCTGCCTAAAACTGTGGCTTCAGGACAAGGGTGAGGGAAAGAACTCTGACACCCCCCTGAAATACAACCACAGGAGCTGGAACTTGCAGCCAACATTTCTTGTTCCTGTTGATTTATCTTTGTAAAATTCAACAGTAAAAAGGTTTACATTTAAATGAACAACTGAGAATACTCAAGGAAAATTTGGAAGTTACCTTTGCTTTGGATAGTAAAAGATTAAACATGGAAACCTATGCTATTTCAAAATTGTAATATATTTAATGGGTTTCTTTCTTCTGCTGCATTGTAGAGACGAATTTACATTCTATTTGTCTTTCCTTCAATGGCATTATAAAAGTGTAACTGGCTCCTCATCCTTCCTCCAAGAAATAAATGACTTAGCCTTTTGATCACTATTTAAAGAAATCAACCAGTACTCCACATTTTAGGAATTTATATCCAGGAACAAGGGTAACATTCCATTTCATGGTCACAGCAGAGCTGTTTCCTTGCACATCATCTTCTCAATATGTTTGGATGCTGAGACCAAGCAAGCTCTCCAGGCCGAACGCACCGTACTCTTCACTTTTGTTTATGGGTCTCTTCACTAAACAGTGGGGGCAAAACAGGGCTGGATGCCCTGGCAGCAAGGCCCTTCTACCTATGACAGAGCCAAGGGGCTTGCTCAGTCCTGCTGCTCATGGCTACTAAATGGATTTGGAAGTGAAATGCTGTGCCTGCATCTAAGCCAGGAATAGCACTTCAGACACTTCTTTTAATTAGAGTAGAAATCTTCTCTTGCATAAGGCCAACATTTTTTTAAACTCTAAGTCACTGTCTGCTTTTGCCATGTCTAAAACTGACGCTCCCCTCAGTACTACGCATCTTCAAAAGCATAACAACAAGGTCTGATTAATGGTCAGGACTATTTCTGTCTCATATTTATTCTAAATTTTGAACTAGGAGCTCTGAAAGTCTGTGCTATGTTATTAGACTTCCACATTTACATGTCCATGGAAGATCTCCTTATGCTTTTCAAAATTGTATCTTTTGAAGTATACTTGAATAATAGCATCACAAGATGTGGGAAATTTTTAATATGCTTGGACATTGGTTATCACCAGAAGTAAATAACATGCCAACGATTTCATATGTAGAAAAAGAAATAAGCGAGCTGATGTAATTTCTCACATGTACATGTGTACACAAAAATGTACACGTTTTTTAAAGACAACTTACTTGATATGGATTATTTATACTGAATCTAAAATGATGGCAAATACATCTGAAATCAGCCTCAACCTCTAAATATTAGATTATTAGCTTCCTGTTTGCTGAAAAAATAACTCATAATAAACACTTCAGTCTATTCCTCACTATGCAGAATGATTTTTAAGCAGAACTTTAAGTCACCTTGAGATCTCCCGGCCTTTACCTCTAAGTTGTCTCTCCCAGACAGAAAAAGTATTTACTGAGTTCACATTTCTAAAAGAAAAAAAAAAGTAAAATATCTATCTAAATAAAACTGAAAATGAAATGTGACAATTAAATAGCTGAAATATTTGTGTCCTTTAGAAGCCCTGAGAGCACTTATTAGACATTAACTGGAATGTTATCAAATATTTTGCAGGTTAGAAAAGATATTAATTCCTTTATAAGACACGTTATTCTCTTTATACTCTGACTAGGATTTATTAAGCTCTATCACCACATTCTGAAATCTGTAGAATGGTTAGCCTAATCCTGATTTTCTATTTCCTTTTAAAATGGAATGGGCTAAAAAAAAAGAAGACTTAATTTCAATCTGACAACATATTGCATTTAAATATAAATAAATGTATTGGTTTGTCTGTCTAAGAATTCAATTTAGAAAAAGGAAATAACCAAACATATCAAGAATAAAATAACACAGAATTAATATCAGAATGCTGAATTCATAACACTAAGATCATCACTAAAAGGGAAATATTCTGAGGATGCCAAACTCTGTTCATTATTCACATGAAGTAAAATTGTTCCATTTCTATTAAATGAAATCCCCCTCTCTAATCCTCAGAGGCACTCTGTGCGGCAGGGCCAGTATGATGGACCATAATGGAACTCCAGATCTGCAATCTGTCCACCACTGGTGTGGTTCTCCCAGTCACCAGAGGGAGAGAAGTCTCTTCTGTAGTTGCACCTGTTCAGTGACCACCTCTTGTCAAACACTGGATACTGCAAATCGAGCCTGGTAATCAATGTAGGAAGTATTTCTTGCCCCCAGCATTCCACACACAAACCCCAAACGATGAAACGCTGATGTATGACGACACATTGTGTACCTTTAGCATAATGTGGATGGTAATACCTACATCATACATGACTTAAATTTCAAAGCAAGGCTAACTGCATTCACATTTATAAACAAAAAGTATGTATCCTAATAATTCAGCTGTTATTATTTTTATTCATATTTACATAAAATATATTTTATCCCCAGTGGGCTAGATTTTGGTTCTTTCTTTGCAGGACTTCCACTAGCTGAAATAAACAGAGACTCTATTTTGTGTGTATATTGCTTTGTTGCTGAACAAACCAGCTTGATACATGCAAAAAATTACAGAAACTGCCTTTACCTCATCTAACTGCAGATGGATACAAAGCAGGCGTCTATACCTCAGTCAGCTATTTAGATTTCTGCCACAGTGAATGGAGACCTAGATCTCACTTCAGTGGCCTAAAACAGATGTCAGCAGAGGACCATCAGTGTTCAACCACTGCCATCAGATATGCCCCAGGACATCTGCATGGTGGCAGATGATACAATCTGCAAGCCTCTGGATTAGCCTAGAAACTAGGCAAAACGCCCACAGGCATCTCAGCTAGTACTAGATGTCACTGTTCAGGCAACTGAACCAAGCCCCTAGTCAATACAGTCAATAAAATTTAGAGCATTATCCATCTCACCAAGTATAGGTGTCTACCTGAGGAAGAGATGGCACGTTAAACTCCATACTGAGTGCACTGAACAGCTCTCCCCTGACTGCAATGGGAACGTAAGGGGTCTCTGCAGAAACAGTCACTACACAGCTGAGCTCACCCAGAATTCTATCATCTCATTTAAAAATAAATGTACATTTATGAAAGACAGTACCTATGACAATGATAAAATGAAATGCTAGCCCATTTCAGCATTGCAAACAACACAACTGGTTTTATCCTAAAAAAAAAAAAAAGTAATTATAAATGCCTCTATGTATTTTCTTAGCATTTTGGCCAAATTAGACATCCGTTTTGTACACAAAGACAGTTCATATGGGTTATTTGCCAATTACAGTCTCCTTTGAAAATCTTTGATTTCACCTATACTGAATCCATAGATTCTCCTCATGATATTTAATCTCACAGAATCACAGAATCACTAAGGTTGGAGAAGACCTGAAAGATCATCAAGTCCAACCTAAAAAAAACCAAAAAACAAAACAAAAAAAAATCACAACACAACACACCAAAAACCAACCCACCCAACACCACACAGCACCATGCCCATCAAGCCACATCCCACAATGCCACATCCACATGCTCCTTGAATACCTCCAGGGAGGGTGACTCTACCACCTCCCTGGGCAGTCTATTCCAATGTTTCACTACTCTCTCAGTAAAGAACTTTTTCCTAATATCCAACCTAAACCTCCCCTGGCGCAACTTGAGGCCATTTCCTCTTGTCCTGTCACTTGTCACTTGGGAGAAGAGACCAACACCCACCTCTCTGCAACCCCCCTTCATGTAGTTGTAGAGAGCGATAAGGTCTCCCCTCAGCCTCCTCTTCTCCAGGCTAAACAACCCCAGTTCCCTCAGCCGCTCCTCATAAGAGTTGTGCTCCAGACCCCTCACCAGCTTTGTCGCCCTTCTCTGGATGCGCTCCAGCACCTCAATGTCCTTCTTGTAGTGAGGGGCCCAAAATCGAACACAGGATTCGAGGTGCGGCCTCACCAGCGCTGAGTACAGGGGCACGATCACCTCCCTACTCCTGCTGGCCACACTGTTTCTGATACAGGCCAGGATGCCGTTGGCCTTCTTGGCCACCTGGGCACACTGCTGGCTCATATTCAGCCGGCTGTCAATCAACACCCCCAGGTCCTTTTCTGCAGGGGAGCTTTCCAGCCACTCGTCCCCAAGCCTGTAGCGTTGCCTGGGGTTGTTGTGGCCAAAGTGTAGAACCCGGCACTTGGCCTTATTGAACTTCATCTGGTTGGCCTCAGCCCATCGATGCAGCCTGTCCAGATCCCTCTGCAGAGCCTTCCTACCCTCAAGCAGATCAACACGCCCTCCCAACTTGGTGTCGTCTGCAAACTTGCTGAGGGTGCACTCTATCCCCTCATCCAGATCATCAATAAAGACATTAAACAAGACCGGTCCCAAAACTGAGCCCTGGGGGACTCCGCTGGTGACCGGCTGCCAACTGGATTTCACTCCATTCACCACGACTCTCTGGGCTCGGCCATCCAGCCAGTTTTTTACCCAGCGAAGAGTGTACCTGTCTAAACCACGGGCCACCAGCTTCTCCAGGAGAATACTGTGGGAGACAGTGTCAAAGGCTTTGCTGAAGTCCAGGTAGACAATCTCATCACCAGGGTTTTTCTCTTTCACAAGATAAAGTGCTGTTGGTGTCTAGGCAACACATTTTGGGAATGATCACCTCCCTGCCTCATGACTTTTACACAGCATTACAGTACCCATTATTTTAGGTTTCCTGTCCTCTGACAACTAAAATATGGGCTCAACTGATTTTCTTGACAGCAGTGTATAATTCTGAAAGAATATTAAGAAAAATCATGATAATTAGATGATAAAAAAAATTAATTTATAGGAAAGAAGTACAACATTCTTTATCTACGTCAATATGTCATGCAAACGAAACAAAAAGGCAAATTCCAAATTATAAATGGATCAAATTTCATATTACTATGTTATTATTATATTTTGGAATACTATTATTTCTTTTGAAATAAGAACTCCAAAGCTATGATAATACAGTCAACACAGAGCTTTCATTAATAAAAAGGTATACAGGAGGGAATTACTATTTTTAAGGCATAAAGTCTTTCTACCAGCCTTAAAAAATCTAGAAAAAGTGAACTTTAGGTTAAATATCTCAGCACTAATGACAGAAGAACAAAGCTTGAGAGGGAGGAACAAAGGAAGGAATGCAGGAAGGATAATATGCTAAAAAAGTATTTTTTTTTAAATGAGTTTTGTGGCAACTTGTAGCATTATGAGCTATTTTAAATGTAACTGTGAGCTTTTTCTCCCCTTCATCTTTTACACAGTGTACTCTCAGATCTGAAGGATACCTGGTCATTTCAAGTGAAAAAGAGAAATTCCAATGTATTTGTGTTTGATATCAACACTGGAAAAGGTTTTATTTTCACTGTGACATATAACAAAACCAAACTTTGAAACCGTAAGACTGCAAAAAGAAAAATGCAAACTCATGATTCTCAAGGTTTATCACCTACTTATACACCCCCTAATATATATCCTTCTATACCAATTCTTTTTTGAGATTAAATGCTTTATTCCATAATTTAGACATAGCTCTCCTGTCTAGTATTTTATATATTTTTCATTATATTGTTTTGTTTGCCTTTCACAGCAGGATGAATCTTCCTCTTTTTGTACAACATGCTCACACTTCCTTACTGTTAGCGAAATTGTGTGCTGCTGAATCATGAACAAAAGAAAGTGCAGGTTTATGGTTAAAAAAAAACAGCTGCGGAGTACCATTTCTATAAATTATAACACGTAAACTGCCACAAATTAATACTTGAGCATTAGATTGCTTGTTTGGGGCCAACTATTACATCAAATACTTTCTGAAATTACTTCTCTAAAGCCAAAAGGATAAGGCTATACATGGATCCTAGTTAAGAATCAAAATCTTGCCTGTTCCCATGGACATCTGTTCTGAATTCCTGCCTGTGAGTAAATTTTAAAGTGGTTTTCAGCAAGCGGAGTACAGCAGCAACTTCTTTAAGCTTGTTCTAAGTGTTAATAATTGACATACATAGAAATAAAGTTGGTTTGAACTGTTTACAGGGTGGACTAAGTCCAATAGCTGACTGCTTTCTCCAACCCACAGGACAAACTCCATAAAGTGTATTTCTGTTATTTCCGACTTCCACTGGTAAGTCAGTTTTACGGAATTTGTAAAAGGAAGGAGTCATATTGAAGAAACTCTCAGAACAAATGATGTGGCTGTGGTTGACTGTGCTCTGCCTCAAAAGATGTGTTTATCTTTATTCCTGAGGGGGAAAAAAAAAAAAAAAATGTATCTGGCTGTTACCTAATGCCCACTTACCCAATTTCTTATGGAAAAGTAAAGATCATGTTCCAAGAAATAAAGAAAATGAGGACCTGACAAGATGCATTAGAACTGTCCTCCATTCTGCCAGAACAAAGGAGGAGCGCCATGAATGATGAGCGCTTTAGTTTGCAAAGGATAAATCCGTTGATCACTTGGAACATGATTTAATAAGTTTTCAGAGCTTGATAATAATACAATGCAGAAATGTCACATCAAATTACTGTTATGCAGTAAAAGGAAGTTTAACATTTTGCTTAGACTATTATCTTTTACTAGAAAACTACTTTGGGGAAGTAGAAGCTAGTAGCTTTTAAAGAAAGCTATTATTAGATCTAAAGAGAATCTTTTGGAGGACCTCTGAACAGAGGATTTGCTATTTTTGTTAAAAAATATTATGAGGGAAACTTGGGAGGAAACAAATAAACAAAGAAAAAAACAAAAAACCCAGGTAAAGACTACAGAAGACTATGCAACAGCTATTGTGGAAATATTTTAAAAATAGTAATATAAACAATTAATAAGCTAGAGTTGACAGCACTTATATCTAAATGAACAGGCAAAAATACAACT
The DNA here is from genome assembly GCF_030936135.1 of Gavia stellata. Classification (NCBI taxonomy): domain Eukaryota; kingdom Metazoa; phylum Chordata; class Aves; order Gaviiformes; family Gaviidae; genus Gavia; species Gavia stellata. The sequence continues at coordinate 10,783,118 of NC_082597.1, read as the reverse complement.
GAAATTTCTAAGTGAAACTTCATAAAAATATTTAAATCCAACACATAAACACATCTTCCATAATTGAAACCAGTGGGTTTTAAAAGGCTAGGGATTTGTGCTTTGTTTGGGATATTTTATTAATAATTTTGCAAATTTGTACTGAAGTTTACAGAATACACATAGGAAGCCGAACCTGTATGTTATACTTCAGTCACCAATAGCCTTTCATTTTTTACTCTGACTCAAGATACCCACTCACTTCTGTTCATGCAATCACATGAGGTTCAACATCTACGCATTCATTAAGATATAGTTTAGATTGGAAACGTATTCTGTCTTCCTTTCAGTAGGGTCTACAAGCAAATCAGTGCTGGCTGAAGGTAAAGATGTGGCTCCCTAAGCTTAGACTCTATAAGGTAGTTATCTGCATTTGCAAGTCCCCCTGAGCTCCACTGTAGTCAGTGGTAAAAACAGGTACTTTAAAGGCTAAATTTAATCTTGCCTATCTCAGATATTTACTCCAGGATGAAGCTAGAAGTTCCTTTTTATTTTTTCCCCACTGACTGTAAATGGAATTCGAGGCAACCACCTGAGATGGAGACACATACAATGGATACCCATACAATGGATACTCCTACATCTGGTAATGTGAATCTCACTCAATATTTTATTATATACACCATAATTTATACAAATTGAATTAAGTTATGAATACTCTTTGGTTTTCAAATAAAAATGTAAGCCTAAATTTTATGATGGGATCTGTAAATGGAAGATTGTGTCATGAGAGACACACATCGAAGTTCTTTCAGTAACGACACTTATATTGCATCCAGCTTGTACTGTCTCCCCCAACTGCCCCACCCCACACAATACTGGAAGACCTTGAGAGATGGGAGAGTTTTTAATGGAGGGTCACAGAGTTAGCCAGGGCTCAAGCACCTGCCCTGTAAGAAGAAGCTGGGGGATGGGGCTTGTTCAGCCTAGAGAAGAGACAGTTTCTGGGGAACCTAACAGCAATCCCCCAATATTTATGAGGAGAGTATTGGGAAGATGGTCCCAGGCTCCTCACAGCAGTCCCTGGTGAGAAAGTGAAGGGCAATAGGCATAAGCTGAAAAAGGAGAGGTTCAGACTGGACATAGGGAGAAACTTTTTCACCAAAACTGCCAGGGAGTGGCACAGATTGCCCGCAGAGGTTGTGCATGCTTGGAGGTTTTCCAGACCAACTGGATAAAGCCTTGAGCAGCCTGGTCTGATTTCACAGCTGACCCTGCTTTAAGCAAGACATTGGACTAGAGGAAACGCTGAGGTTCCTTTCAACCCAAATTATCCTATGACTTTAAGTGGCGAGTTTTCATTGTGACAGGCCTCACACACATATTTCAGAATCCATACAGCTGAAGAAGACAATCATCTTACAAAAAAAGTCAGGAAAGTCTTAGCTAGGATGTGTTTCTGAACCAGACATTTTTGTTGCAAAACATTTTGACACATAAGCCCAGAAATAGCTGAGCCATCATCATGTGTTTTTACAACACATGAACACAGATTCACATACTGAAATACACAGAAAAAAATTAAGAAACAGCTTTGACTTTTTTCTTTATAGATATGCACAGCATGAAAATCTCCTAGATGGTGTATTTTGTTCTTTCTGTATTTTAGAATGGTCTATGACAACTTGTGGATTGCGAGACCAACCGGCTCCTTATAGGTTAGTTGTGTAACAAACTGTTACAGAGCCCCTGATCTACTTTGTAATACAAGATTTCTTAAAATTCTTTAAAAAAGCCAAAAAACCCACAAACCACTTCAATTGTCACATACTGTAGATCACTCAAAGCAATTATAGGAGCCTGTCAGTATCATTGGTCCAGACACTTGAGTTGCTCAGTGGATTACAACATATTCAGGACTTACAGATTCTCTTGTAGCAAATCCTCTTTCTTGATGCAGGGATGAGAGATTAGCCCATTAATTACAACCTTAAAAATAATGCTACCATAAATCTCTTCTCTTGCAAATATCTATAATTATATATATTACAAACTTTAATTAGTTAAGTATTCTGAAAGCTTCTGAATAATGAAAGCTAAACAAATGCCCCATGCAAGACCAAAATATGCACTATAAAATGAGAACTTCTGGCGAGGAACCAGTGTTTTTAGCAAGCAGACACAAGAATTCGTAAGTAAAAGATGTTAGGAAAAATAAAAGCAGTGAGCAAAATTTAACAGGAGACCAGTCTCTTCACTGCTTTATGCCATGTACAAAATGAAAGCACATTTGGGAAAATACACTGATTTGGCAGCACTTAACATCTACTTTGCATTCACGTTGTACAGGTATAACTGATTAAACAGAGAGCAAGTGAACAGGCTATAGCAGCGTTCCATTTTTTATTTCTACAGTATATTGAACAAGGTGCAAGAGAACCAACTTTCCAGAAAGTATAACATAGCTCTAGCTATTTGAAAGACTGGTATTAAATTGTCATAGTAAAGATTTAATGGTCAAAGAAAGATTCAACTGCATAATACATAAAATAATTCAGAACTTTCTCAAACAGAAAGAGAATCTACACAGTTGTGGAACTGTTTACTTTCCAAAATGGCTGTCGTTGTAAGCACCTCCATACTCAAAACTTTTACATCCAAAGCTTTTATAAGAGCAAACATCCTCACAGGAAATTACATGCAGATTTGTTTCACTCTGGGCAAGGCAGAACTCTATTTACAACTGGTGAGAAGCTAACACTGGTGATTAATATAATTTATTTCAATGAGACCATCCATAAGTAAAGAATTTGCAATCTAGTATTTTGTAGGGGCCAAATAATTTCCGTTTTAAGGATCACTTATTTTTTCAGCCACAGCATCCTTAAGGACTACAGTCTCACTGTGCTAGACACTGTTTAAAAACAAATATATATAATAAAACTTATTCAGAACAGGGACTGTCAAAGACATGAGATACAACAAGAAATAAAAAGAACAGACAAGAGAATATAATGTCACAACACAATTCCTGAAAATTTAACCTTTTTAATAAATTACACTGAATTTTTTCCCAGAGATGCATTTCCAAATATAACTTTTCTTCTTTTATGAAGAAACCCTTAAAATAGATAGAAACACTGATGCTAATGGGAAAAGAGGAATCTCCAGCAGTAGAAATCTCAGTAAAGATGCATTCCTATCAGCCGTGTTAAGAATGAAGAACACTCACCCTCCTTGGATACAACCCTGATAAAACAAAGCACAGCTCTCCAAGCTGTAGTCCTGTAAATCCAATTTTTAAAAGTGAGAATAATTTTGATATTAAGGCTCCTAAATTTTGGTACATATTTAAAGATCTCATCTCTTTCAGAGGAGAACAAGGACTCTATCCAGTTGCCTAAACACAGGCATCTAGTGCCATGTGAGACACACCAGAGTATTCTTCTTCCCGCTCAAAAAGGTGAGTTTCTCATACATCTTGTGACATATACTGGCCTCACGTAAATAGTTGAGTATCCTAACGCATATCCAAGCGGCTGGGCATGTGTGTTTAGGCAACTGAACTAAGCTCATAGTTAACAGAGTCAGCAGAGGCTAAAAGCTGATTCTGCCAGGTGGCCATTTAGAAATTTCTCCCCATATGGAAACAATACACGCAACCTCACACACAGATTCCAGATCACAGCACTTTTAATACTATTCAACTACTAGTAAACAATTCACCGTTGATGCATTTCTGAGTAGATGCTAACCTAACCTCTATTTAAAAAAAAAAAAAAAAAAAGGAAAAAATGCAGAAATTATGTTCCCCTACATCTTTTCAGTGACTACGTACACTGGTAGACTTTCAAAGAAAAAATCTAATAAACATAGAAACATGTTTCTCTGAGAAAACTGTGCCATTTTCGGAAACCTGAATAGGCTGCCTGAGACAGAAAGAGTATATCCTGTGGCTGACAGGTTGAGGGAGGTGATTATACCCTTCTACTCCACTCTGGTGAGACCCCACCTGGAATACTGTGTCCAGCTCTGGGGTCCTCTGCACAGGAAAGACATGAACCCCTTGGAGTGGGTCCAGAGGTGGGCCACAAAAATGATCAGAGGGATGGAACACCTCTGCTATGACAGGCTGAGACAGTTGGGGTTGTTCAGCCTGGAGAAGAGAAGGCTCTGGGGAGACCTTATTGCAGCCTTTCAGGACTTAAAGGGGGCTTATAAGAAAGATGGGGACAGACTTTTTAGCAGGGTCTGTTGCGACAGGACAAGGAGTAATGGTTTTAATCTAAAAGTGGGTAGATTTAGACTATGTATAAGGAAGAAATTTTTTACAATGAGGGTGATGAGACACTGGAACAGGTTGCCCAGACAGGTGGTAGATGCCCCGTCCCTGGAAACATTCAAGATCAGGATGGACGGGGCTCTGATCAACCTGATTTAGTTGAAGATGTCCCTGCTCGTTGCAGGGGGGGTTGGACTAGATGAACTTTAAAGGTCCCCTCCAACCCAAACTACTCTATGATTCTATGATATCTGTATATACAAGTATTTGCCTTTCATGGAATTTTTTGACACAAATTTTTCTGTTTTTTTTTTTTAGAACTTACTTATATGATGGATAAATACAGCATTTTCTGTGAAGAGTTACACAGTTTCATTATCAAATATAAAACAAAGGAAAAAAAAACTTCTCAATTTTACAGTTCTTTCCTAATTATTTACTTTGTTGTTCCCCAGTACATGGGTTCTGAGTAAAATCATTGCTTAGTTTGTGTTTTCACTGAGGGATGAGCTCAGAGAAGCAACTCTAGTAAAATAAGTCACAGACTGGAGAGCAACAACAATAAGCTGCTTTTATTTATTGTATTAATTCTCATTCCCATGAGAAACTTATAACTGAAACTGGAATGGATTCTTTTTTCTGTGCAGAATTACTGTAAAGACAGCCCATTTGGAAATAATTTATTTCTCTTTTAATGTTCACTGATGTGAAGTTATTGGTTTTCCACAAATGCCCTTTCCACCTATCGAAAGAAAAAAAATACTTCAAGCACTGATTCAGTCTTTCTTTCATCAGTTTCACTAGGGTATAACTACCCTTTGTGGAAATTATGCGTGATTTACACCTGAATGAGCATAAGGCAAGTCAACAGGATTCATTTTTTCATTTGGGAAAACACTTTTAAAGACAAAAGAAAATGTCAAACAAATATTAGATAACTAACATTTACAATGAATATCAGCCTATTTTGCTACTCCTATAAAGGAGGTGGAGTGCACCCTCAGCAAGTTTGCAGATGACACCAAGCTGAGTGGTGTAGTTGATTCATTTGAGAGAAGCGATGCCATCCAGAGGGATGTGGATAGGCTTGAGGAGTGGGCCTGTGCAAACCTCATGAAGTTCAGCAAAGCCAAGTGCAAGTGCCTGCACCTGGGTCGAGGCAATCTGCAATATCAGTACAGACTGGGGGATGTATGGAGTGAGAGCAGCCCTGCGGAGAAGGACTTGGGGATACTGATGGATGAAAAATTGGACATGAGCTGGCAATGTGCGCTTACAGCCCAGAAAGCCAACCATACCCTGGGCTGCATCAAAAGAAGCATTGCCAGCAGGTCGAGGCAGGTGATTCTCCTCCTCTACTCCACTCTCATGAGTACCGCGTTCAGCTCTGGAGTCTCCAGTACAAGAAAGACACGGACCTGTTAAAGCAGGTCCAGAGGAGGGCTGCGAAGATAGTCAGAGGGCTGGAACACCTCTCCTATGAAGAAAGGCTGAAAGAGTTGGTATTATTCAGCTTGGAGAAGAGAAGGCTCAGGGGAGACCTTATTGTGGCCTTTCAATACTTAAAGGGGGCCTACAAGAAAGATGGAGAGAGACATTTTAATAGGGTCTGTAGCAAAAGGACAAGGGGTAATGGTTTTAACATGAAAGAGGGTAGATTTAGATTAGATATAAGTCATTTTTTACGATGAGGGCAGTGAGGCACTGGAACAGGTTGCCCAGAGAAGTTGTGGATGCCCCAACCCTGGAAATGCTCAAGGCCACGTTGGACAGGGCTTTGAGCAACCTGATCTAGTGAAAGATGTCCCTGCCCATGGCAGGGGGTTTGGACTAGATGATCTTTAAAGGCCCCTTCCAACCCAAACCATTCTATGATTCTATGACTCTATAATTTGTGATTTTACATAACTGTCATAAAAGTTATGAACAGTCCCTTTTCCAAGATGAAACATCCTACTGGCTTTAATCTTTTCTTGCACAGAAGTATTCCCATACTTGTGAGTCACCAGGTCACCCTTCACCATTTCCTTACAGGTCCTAGAATAACCTTTCTTTGAGATCGGCAATAATTCTAGAAGAACTCAAGATATGGGTGTCATATGATATTACAGAGAAACATAATGCATTTTTGTTTTCTTCTTCACTCCTCTCCTAGAAAATTCTATCTAATCTTTTGACTCCTGAACACAGAATTTACTTTTTCAAAGACCCCTCTGTGATGGCTCCAAGATATTTTTCTGCAATGACAAAATCTAAGTGAAAGCTTACCATTTGTTGGGGGTGGGTGGGGAAATACACAGCCATACACACACACTTAGTTTATTAGTTGACTAAGAGGTTATTGCACTCATAAAAAAACGAATTTCATCTGTGATTTTACCTCCCATTCACTCAGCATCCTCATATTCTTCAACTATTTTTCTCCTTTAGCTTCAAAGAGAAGTCTGCTGTAATGCTTTGTAGTGCCTGCAAACTTTAGCAACTTATTCTTCACACCATATGCAAGTCATTTGTGCACAGACATAAGCTCAAATCTTGGGGGAACCAACTGGCAGCTTCTCTGAACTGTGAAAAAAGGACTATTTAGTTCAGCATTTTTATTTTTCCTGTCACCTAACTTCCTTCTTATCCAGCAGCAGCAATATTACACTGAGCTGTGTATCATGGGTCACATTTAGAGGAACAACTAAGCCTGAATTCCATTTTTATATGGTCTGTTGTGGCATTAAATTCCATGCAAGTGTACATTTGGTGATTCATGCTCATAAGCAGAACACAATGGCTTTGATACTTAAGTCAGTGAAAAGGGTATTTTCTTTACCTTACTTGTATGCCTAGCACTGACTGTGTTAAAATGGAGTTTTAGCTAAAGGCTCTTGCCTGTGGTATTACTGACTTTTGCATGACTAAAAACTAACCTGAAGCTGAAGACATGGCATAGGGAAGCATTTACTTCTTCAGAACGTGGGCCAATTAAATAATTAAAACAAATATTAATTGTGGTCTTTTAACTATATCTACCTTTACACACTCTCCCCTCACAAATCAAAAACTCCTACAACCTAGAGTACTATAATTTGCTATTTGTATTTGCTCCTCTTGAATTGTTTAATCTTCAATAAAATAAAGATAAAATTACATTTTGCAAAATGTAAATTCCCATTTTTTATTCTATTTCAGTAAAGTGTTTTGAAGGGTCAGGTGCAATTTGGAAAAAAAAGTTGTCTACACAAAGCTTGTATAATACCTTATTCTGCATTTATGACTGGAGTTACAGAAGGTAATAAATGTCTTATGTACAAAAGCATGTACAGCAGCTGCTTTTTTAAAGTATCAGTCCACTTTCAAAGAAGGTTAAATCTAAGTGGTAGAGTCACAGAAGTTTAGGTTGAGAGGGACCTCTTGAGTTGATCTAGTCCAACCCCCCTTCTTAAGCAGGGTCAGCTACAGCAGGTTGCCCTGGACTGTGTCCAGTCAGGTTTTGAGTATCTCCAAGGAGGAAAACTCCACAACCTCTCTGGGCAACTTGCGCCAGTGTTTGACCACCCTCACAGTTAGAAGGGGAAAAAAAAAGAAAAAGAAAAAAACATGTGTTTTAATTTGTTCTCATTGCCGCTCATCTTGTCAGTAGGCACCACTCAGAAGAGCCTAGCTCCATCTTCCTTACACCCTCCCATCGGGTATTTATACACACTGATAAGATCCCCCTGAGCCTTCTCTTCTCCAGACTGAGCAAATCCAAGCTCTCTCAGCCTCTCCTCATACGAAAGATGCTTCAGCCTTAGACCTTAGCTCTTCCCTGGTTTTACCCATTTTCTTTCCTCCCTCTGAAAAAAGTCACTTTCCTGTACGCTTTCTTCTCTACTATCTGATTTCCTAGACATGCACTTAAATTTCCCACAGACAAGCATGCTTCTTCCTCTCCTAAATATTGTGACCGTAGCATTACTAAGACTGATACCAGACTGAGACAATGCAGCAGACTCTGCTTCCCTCTCACCACTGACAGCAACAGGAAAAAAAGGAAAAAAAGGAATTGCCTATATGAAGAGAAACTGCCCAGCCACTATGGCTAATCACTTATTTAAACTAACCACATCTGTAAGGCCCCTGCTACAGAAGTTAATTTTACTTTCTTTACTTCTCCTATGAAAAGTAATGGTCCTAAATTCCCAGTTGATAGCTAGCATTTTCATCTGCATAAATAAAACTTTTCATCTGCATAAATAAAATGAGGATGCTTTAGTACCATGTTTTGTATGCTTGAATGCATAAAAATACTGCAAAAGAGAAACTTCCAATTATTGTCATGTTCTCCCAGCGCAGTCATACCTCTCGGGACAAAAAAACAGGTTGTTTGCAATGCTCTAAACAAAAACCTTTAACTAAATCCTCTGTCACAGTTTGAACTGAATAGTCAAAGGGTTTAATCAATCCTCAGATGCTTTGGCATATTACGAAGTCTCAACACGAGTTTAAATCTGATGGCATCTGGTAAATTGCAGAAAAGAATCACAAGACCAAGAAGCACATCTGACTTTAAAGATATAAAATGTTTCCCTTCAATATACCCCTAGAAGTATGGCTATACCAGAAAGATCAGAGATGTGTGCACAAAAAGCTAATGCCAGCACGAAATGCTGTTTAATGACAGAATTCACTAATTACTCCAACAAGCAAGCACTATACTGTCAAATGACTGTTTTGCCAGACCAGCCGCAGCAAAAGAAAACCCTTGAAGATGGACATTTCTTCCTCAGATTACATGGGGAAGAGATTATCAGAGCATGATCCTGAAGTTACCCTTTATTAAAAAAAAAAAAAAAAAGGGAGAAAAAAAAGATATATAGAGCTATTAGAGCTATTAGCTACCAAGTTTTATGGAGATAGCTGAGCATTTTTGTTACGATCTTTCTTTTTAATTCATGCACAATAATATAGTCTTACGTACTAAGGTAAGTAAATAAACTGCAGAGATTTTTGTCCTTGAACATGTCTCAAAGAAGCATCTCTGTTTCTCCAAAAGAAACTAAACCAAGCTTTCTGACTTTTTAGCTTTTAGGATGGGCAATTTATATTTGCAATTATGATCAAAGACTGCATTTCCTTTCCAATAAAGAGCAGACAATTGCTCTCCTACTACTCAAGCTCATTAACACTTCCCCAGAACTCAGAGGCAGACTGTGGAACCGATGCATGGGTAATAGTGCAGCTCAAGAGGAATGTGCTCATCTGAAGGGTGTATATGGCTTATTGGTATGACCTCCAAGCATCTCACAGTCTTTATTCTGAATAAGGGAAGTATCAATTTTCACATTTTCTCTTTAAGGTATTGGAGCAGACTGAGGTTATATAAGAATGCATTGATATAAACTGGTGGTAGAGAAAACCTGAGATGAGACCAAGTCTAACGGAACTGCATAAAATAACATCGGCAGGTGGTTACACTCCACTTTGCCCTCTCATCAGGCAAGCACACGATAGAACTTTCTTCACTGATTTGCAGCTTCTCAAGGCCAGGAAACAGGCAATTAATTTAACCCAATGCAGTTTTACCTTGTAGGCTTCCTTGTATCTCCTTAGAACATAAGCTATGCCAATTAGTGTACTCTAAACACTGGATGAGAAGAAGTAAATACTGAAGTAGTTAAGAACTTTTAAGTGGTCATGAAGATATGTATAAAAAGACATCTGCTTTATCAAGTCTCTCAATTTTTTTAATGTATTTTTATTCCCTTTTCAATCTCTGGTAATTCTCTTTTTAAGATGCAACCAGCTGCAGCCAGAGGTTGTGCAGGCCTTGGAGGTTTTCCACACAAGTCTGGATAAAGCCCTGAATAACCTGGTCTGACCTCAGAGCTGCCCCTGCTCTGAGCAGAAGTTGGACAACGTAACTTAAGTTGCCTTCCAACCTGATGCATTCACATGAAAATGAATACAGCACTTCATAAGAGGTATTGTTTCTGCCTCTACTGAGAAAAAGTCATAAAAACAAGTGTTCATTACTGCTGTGTGGGCCAGACAGCTATTTACTGAATCAAGTTTATCATATAAAAAAAATTGTAATTATGAAGAAGGCAGTGCTTTAATTGCACTTTCAAAGAAATCATTATTCAGAAGGACAAGTGAAAGTAGTGTTTATCACCAGAGGAAAAGTGATAGCAGTGTTCAAAACTGAAGTTATTTTATCTATTTACTGAATGGAAGATATTATAAAAAAGAAGTGTTAATCACTGAAAGACTCTTTTTAAAAATGGAGTTTCATGGTGCAGACTCAAGGCTACTGCCACACAGGACTGCATGCAAATGACAGCAGGATCTTCAGAGAAAGAGTAAGAACAGCCCACATGAAAAGATAAAGCTGCTTAAAGAAGGCACCAGATCAAGCTAGGTTTTCTTAGATTTCAATCCTATAGTCAAATACCTAATTCTAGGTTTTGGGGAAGCAGGACCACTTTACCAGAAGCAGCAGCAAAACAATAGTAATATATACTAGGTTGAAATAAATGTAGCAGGGTTTTAGATAGCATGACAAAGGGCTAATAGATCTATGCTTGCACTGCCTGGGCTATGAGCACGAGATAGCTTTAGTTCAGATGCTACAGAGCCATGCCATTATCATAGTATGTCCCAGCAGGGAAATAGGTCAAAGTTCCTCAAGCATGGAGCAGCACTTAAGATGAATACTTGGCTTCAAGTCTGGAGATGTCTTATCTCTGGACAGCTCAGGGAATGAGACAGCACAGCTGGTATCTATGTTCCTATAGCTATGTCCTTTGTGGTCTAGCGACTAGGACATATACTGCTCCTACAATACAGAAGGAAATTTCAGTGGTTTAGGTTGTCATGCAGTAATCACTGGCAAGTTATTGGTAAACAGTAAATCTCTGGTAACTTTTTAACAGGTACCTAGCAATATCTAGGATCAAGTACTTCTAGCTCTACATACAAGAAATGCATTGAGTCAGATCAAAAAATTTCAGTTTAATTCCTTTATGTCACTGTGAGTAAATGACTCTGGGAGACCACCTTCTAAATGTTCAGGCGAAGCTCCCTTCCAACCTGTATTACCCTATGGCACTATGAAGAGAGGTGAGGTATGCAGCCCTCCTCACACAAGGCAAGGCAATCTCCTTGATAGTCGAGAGCTGTATCCATCCACAGATGGTCTCAGCCTGACACACTAAATGTTATATCTTGACCTAAGCCACATTTTGCTAGGCTGTATAAGGTCTCTTTGTTATGTCACAGAACAGCTCCATCAAGACACTTTTCCCTCTATACAGATAAACTAACTTTTCATAGACCCTGGCAAGGCTACTTAAAAGCTTAATACTAAACTTTTCAAAAGTGATTCCTGAGATCTGTGTGCCAAATAGAAACTGTAACAGATGCAAAGAAACTGACTCCAGAGCACAAGGTGAGGTCATCCCCTGGAAACGTGCTCTGGTGAATTCATAGTGAATTTCTATGCACCTATTGTCAAGTCAAAAAAAGGCAGCGTGCTGATGTGCTTTAGAATGCACTGACATGGTAGCCAAAACACAACATACTATAAGTAACAGCTGTAATGCCCCTCTGGAGCACAGTCACCAGGCATAATTTATAGGAAAACCTGTACTCTATGCCAGAACTTCAGCGTCAGAAGTTGTAATGAGACAACTAGGAGCCTACAATTCCTCTTAATGGGCAGAGCTCAATTAAATCCTATACTCAGGTCATATCCCTCTCTTACAACCAGGAAAACAAATCCTCCCCTCTGTAGTCCGGTGCAATATCTGGAGTGCTATACCTCCTCATTAGCCCCATCCCTGTACAACCTCCCATCAGGTTCTTCATTACCTCTTCTTGAAAGCAGTGACACCTTCCCACCCCATCTAACCACCAGCTCATACCTGTATTCTGTAACTCATTCTGGGTAGTTAACCAAAGCATTTAATTCCTTTAACTGCTACGAATCCAATTTCTTCTTGCATTCAGTTAGGAATCAGCGGTATGGCTTTGCCTTACCACTAATAAAATTACATTCAAGTGGCTTCATCGTCCCTCCCAAAAACATGTGCATCTTGCCCTATTCTAATTCCTTTTTAGCTAGCTCCATGTACATTGCTTTTAAAGCTTTCACAGCACTGAGTTAAGGAAAATAACCAGAAAGTGCAAAGAACACCGTCTAGAAGAAACTAATTATAGCGTTAAATCTGAGAAAATACGATGTGTTAATTTGTGAGGTGACCTGTACAGATTTCCTCTGTGAGCTCCCCACAATATTTCTTGCATACAACTGCATAGTAGGTGGGCAGAGATGAAGACTGAAGATATTCTCTTGATAAATTGACACTGAGTCAGTATCGAGTATTAACTATTTGGCAGAGAGCAGACAGCTGGTTTACACCTTTGAGAAAGCAAAGAGAAAGCATCACCAGCGGTGATACAGCCTAAACCAAAATGTAGCATGGGTAGCAAAAAATGGAATTTGCTGGACTCATGCATTATGTGCATGAATTCAGAACCACTAACAGCAGAAAACTTTTCATGGAATCTTAGAATCATAGAATAGTTTAGGTTGGAGGGGACCTTTAAGGGTCATCTAGTCCAACCCAACCCCCCCTGCAACAAGCAGGGATATGTTCAACTAAATCAGGTTGATCAGAGCCCTGTCCAACCTGGTCTTGAATGTTTCCAGGGACGGGGCATCTACCACCCCTCTGGGCAACCTGTTCCAGTGTCTCACCACCCTCATTGTAAAAAATTTCTTCCTTATACATAGTCTAAATCTACCCACTTTTAGATTAAAACCATCACTCCTTGTCCTATCGCAACAGACCCTGCTAAAAAGTCTGTCCCCATCTTTTTTATAAGCCCCCTTTAGTTACTGAAAGGCCGCAATAAAGTCTCCCCAGAGCCTTCTCTTCTCCAGGCTGAACAACCCCAACTGTCTCAGCCTGTCCTCATAGCAGAGGTGTTCTATCCCTCTGATCATTTTTGTGGCCCACCTCTGGACCCACTCCAACAGGTCCATGTCTTTCCTGTGCAGAGGACCGCAGAGCTGGATGTAGACCTCCAGATGAGGTCTCACCAGAGTGGAGTAGAAGGGCAGAATCACCTCCCTCGACCTGCTGGCCATACTTCTCTTGATGCAGCCCAGGATATGGTTGGCTTTCTGGGCTACAAGCGCTCACTGCTGGCTCATGTTGAGCTTCTCATCAATCATGAGGTGCACATGGGCCCACTTCTCAAGCTTGTCCAGGTCCCTCTGGATGGCATCGCATCCCTCAGGTGCGTCAACTGCACCACTCAGCTTGGTGTCATCTGCAAACTTGCTGAGGGTGCACTCGATCCCACTGTCTATTTCATTGATGAAGATATTAAACAGTACTGGTCCCAGTACAGACCCCTGAGGGATACCACTCATCACTGATGTCCATCCAGAAATTGAGCAACTACCCTCGGGATGCAACTATCCAGCCAATTCCTTATCCATCAAACAGTCCATGGAGATATGTTTCTGAACAAAATGGGGTCCCAACTCTATATTTCCCTTATTTGCTCCTTATTGTTATTCACAGGCTGGTTTTGTCTGTTTGTTTGTTTGTTTTGCTTTGTTGTTTTTAAAAAAGATCTCTCTTTGTTCCTTTGTTTGACATGCTTCACTGTAAGTAAGGAGCATTCACTTTTCACCTACAGCAGGGCTCCAGGGCTCTTCAGTTCAAACAATCTGTCACAGGTTATTGTATTAGAGCCATGAGATGCCTGGCAAGCAAATAAAGGTCACACTTCACCATGAAATATTTATAAGAAACATACCTGCAGCGTAATCCTTGCACTGAATATGCATCCTAGAAATGGGACGTAGCTTCCCCTCATAGGCTGCGGTGTAATGATTATAGGTCACCCCTATCAGGTTGCTTGCTTATAACCAATGCAAATCCACCTCAGAATGGATATATATAAAGGGACTCTTCACAGACACAACTGCGGATGGTGACTCATGCCTAAATTAAACCTGATCCAGAGCACAGTCCCTGGACTGCACTCGTCCACCCTATGAAACTGCTTGAACAGTTTCTGGAGTGGGTTTGACCTGGGCCACTCTCAAACCATTCCCAGGCAAAGCGAGGGATCGCTCTCAACAAGCACTGCAAATTTAGCCACTGCAGATTAGAGGGTTAAGAGTTTAGTGGCAAGGACAGAAGCTCCTCTGTGGCTGGCCTCAGCTGCACAACAGAGGTATAGGCACAGTTAATTACAGCATAGCATAAGAGATCAACTGCCTTACATCAATTTGTTTTCCCACATAAAACATTTTGGAGTTATCTTAGCAGCTGCTCAGGAATCTCAGTTCATGGACCATGGAAGACTGCTGAAGGACAGGATCTAAAGCTGTAGGAGTGTGACACAAATGAGACTTACATCCCTTTATCACTTTGGGAGCTCTAAAGTGCTATCATATACTAAATAACTGAAAAATCAGGTCTGATGTTTCTCTAATTAACCTAGCCGATGTTTTTGCTTTAATCTTTATGTCATACTGCAAGAAAAAAATTAATAACTTTTTATTCACTTGCTGATTTTCGCAATATACCGTAAATAATGAACAGGATCAAATATTCAAAATGAAAAAGAAAAAAATACTATAGATAGACCTGTGGGGGCAAAAAAACCTGAAAGTTTTTATGTAATTAAAAACACCTTCTGCTAAGGAAGGAAGGTGCAAATGAAGGACACACTTGTCACCTAAAGTCTTGCATATCCATTTTTTTTTAAGCACTTGACTTTGCAGCTTGTAATATTCTTTCAATTTACTTTTTTTTTCCAATTTAAAAAACCCTGCTGACAAGACTGGTTCTAGAGGAAAAAAAGCATTTCAAAACAGTAATTTCTGGCTGATATTTCTCCTTCAAATGGGAAAAAATCATCAGGAAAAAGGTTTGATTTTAGGAAAGCTCTGACTATAGAAAATGAAGGGTTTACCTGAAGGGACTGAAAACAAATACAAACCAAAGGAAGCCACATGGTAAAAATCAACAGAATAGATGAAGAGAAGCAGCAGACCATGAAGACTGGCAACACCAGCAGAAAGCACGTACAAATGCAAAGGCCAGAAAAACCTCAAGGGAATTTGAGAAAAAGAACTATAAACTGGACACAAGGGAGGCTGGCAAAGCCTAAGTACACATGAGTAAAGGAACTCTGCCTACAGAAGTGGATGCTAGGAGAGTATCAGGGGAAAGTGTAATATGTGTTTTCCCTGTTCATACTCTTCGTTTGGCATCTGTCACTGATGGAGACAGAACTCTGTGCTCTGTGGACCTTGGTCTGACTCAATACCATCACGCCTATGTTCATATAATCCTCCTGTATGCAGGCAGAAAATCAAAAAGTAATACTTTATATAGAATGGATGAATATGGCCTACACTGAAACCATAAACAAACCAGCCTGACGTTGCCTTATCCAGTTCTTCAGGGAATGAATTATGAATGCCTTGAGAGCTATTCTACTACACAGAATTTGCACACCCACCCACACATAAGCACGCATATGATAGCTTTAAATGAAGAGTATCTCTGGAAATACGAAAATTATTTTTCAAACCTCCACCATTTTCTGTGAGTTACTGTACTTAATTTTTCCCCCCATTACACATATGTGTATTATATGAATATATAAGTGTGTGTATACACATATATAAAATTAGATATTTAAAATATGTGTTTAAAATTATTCTCCAAAGTTAGAAAAAAGCCTAAAATATGTGAATGGGTTTTCTAGCAAGGTCACCTGATGCCCACTGTTGGTTGAGTAAGAGACTCTCAACAGCAATGAAGTGGGTGTTGTTGCACTTTTCCAGCTGACTGCTGGGAGACTCTTACAGTCTTTTAGTTTGTGTCAACTAAGACCAGCCACTTTTCTGACAGACAGCTTCTGTCACCCTGTTCATAACAGATGAAAGAAAAATCCTCTATTCTCATCAAGAAATAGCTAACTACTTGAAGTACTATGTTCTTTGCCATTCGGACAGGTATTTCTGTTACTACTTCTTTTTTAATTCCTTTTTATTTATTTTTTACTAGAGGATCATTTGGTGACTGAGAGGCAACGTGCTCAAAATGTTCATCAAAAGGCTCTGCTCAGATTTTGGCTGCATTTTTGGCTGGAACAGCTGTTCCAAGCACAGGATACCTTCCTACCTCTAAACATACGAGCATATCTTGCTTAATTAACAGGCCAGTTATCATAGCGATTGCTGTAGACAACAGGGAAATTAACCTCCAATGGACAAATACTGACATTCTAAGCAGACGGACTGACTACCTGCAAAAACAACATCTCTCCACTAAATATACAGAGGGAGCCCTAATGAATAATTTAGGCAAGATGCTTAACTTTTTGATGGCTAGAGGCAGAAGATATTAATCTGAGCTTCAGACACTAAGAGTTTCACGTGGTATGAAGCTAGTTACTGAATGGCTGCTGTCCCCAAGGGTAAAGGTTCCTCTTTTAACATCTTGTATGATAGGCTTATGCTGCAGGATTTTACTATTTCATTTACAATACTTAATTTTGGCTTGCTTAATAAATTGTGAAGCTTCATAACAATAGTTTACAAATTTAAGAAGTAATTCTACCACCTGGAGAAATTACCATGTACAGTTCTTTGAGTAGGCATGAAAGTAAATAAGGGAAACTCATCAGTTCCTTCTCTGGTCTGAAATGCACATATTTTAGTTCTAATAGGACAGTACAGGTAGGACAACCAGATCAAAGTTTAATTCAAGGAACCTATGGCTAGAGAAGTGAACATCGTTGTCTATCTTTTATCTATCAACATTATCTATCTTGCTTACAACACCCTTTATTAACCTGTTATTTGCAGCTGTTACATTGGATGGCATTTTCTCACTGCTGTTAAGAAACAAGAAAGGGGCTGTTTGTTTCCAGAAGAGCCATTGTACACAATTTTAAACACCGGGTTTGCTTCAGCTGAACAACCAAAAGGAAGGACACCCGCAGGTGGAAATGACTGCCAGAATGTCATGCAGAGAAATGACATTCAAAAGGCAACTCATCAACACTTCTAGATGGCAGACAAGCACGATACTTTAGGGCATCGACAATGTTGCCCATCTCCTAGGAAGGCATCATTGCCAGAACATTACCTAATTTTAAAAACAAGAAAAAGTCACTTCAGATGGGTGACAAATTGGAAAGTCTCTGAATCCACAGTTTTCATGACTATGAAGTCCCAAATCAATACAAAAATACACAGTTGTCTAGGGAGATGATTAAAGCATGTGTGAATATTCTCACAATTCAATAATTACTTAAGTTGTCTCACCTAGTCTTTCAGGATTTTAAAAAAATTAAAAAATCACCCAGTTTATGATATTAAAAGAAAAGCTCTGCCTAGTTTCCTAATTATGCAGGTTTGTATGTCTGTAAAACAGTAAATTCTTAGACTAGTCATTTGCTGTTGCACCAAGAATCTACTAAAAGTTACAATATCACACTGATATTAAGAGCAGAAATAACATACTGGGCAAGGTACCTCAGCAGACCTGTGTGTTATATGTGTCATATTAGTAATGAAAATACATAGAGAGGCTTAACTAATGAGATGACACAATGCAAGTTCAAAATCTAAAATACATCCATTCAGTTGGAGAGAAAATTAAGATATAGTAAAAGCTTGGGTTTTTTAAAGGATACTGCTTCTGTTAAAACAAAAGCTCTCTCCCTTTCAAGAGGAAAAGATTTCCAATTGACTTATCCCTAATAATGTGCACATTTAAAATGAAATCATCAAACCTTGCATGTCCGGGAAATGTCACTGTTTTCACATTATAAATGTAACATTTGCAGCTATGTACTTATTGATGTTCTATTTTTTGTCTGATACCACTCTGTGTTTTGGGAGAGCTAAGAGGGAGGACTAGGATAAAGGAACAACTGCTTCATTCTTGCCTGGCATTTCCTATGCTCTTATGAAACTATCATCTGTTTTTAAATATAATCTACTGAGGGTAGAATGTGATTTGCAATATTAAATGGCATCAGTGCAATCATGTAGCTCAATTCCCATGTGCCCCTTTGAAAATCTGCTCACTTTCCTACTTAAACTCCTCTTCCCCTACAGAACAGAGCATTGATTCCTCCTCTTTAGCGAGATGACTGCCTTCCCACGTGATTTCACATGTCAGTCTATTCTAATCACTTCCAGCTGTCTCTGCTCATCCAAGCACAGCGCAAACATTCAAAAGTGCTATGAGATGCTTTCCGTTGGAACTCCACTGGATAGGAAACAGATTACTTTGATGACTCTGAGATGTGGATAAGGAGAAGACATTTCTGGTATACTAACCTGCTGTTGACAGAAATAATACTAAAAACATAAATGCACGTTATACTGTCTGACCTTCTGTATGCTGGGTGCTTTCCAAACTCTTTTTTCTTTGACTGATTTACTGCTGCACTAAGTAGCTTGTCAGAGGAAAGCCAGTATTGTTTCCTACTGCCATAACAATGTTGAACAAGGTCAGATTTCAAATAAAACCATGAAAAAAAACCCCCTCTGACTACATGGGAGCATGCAAAAACTGATTTTGTGTCTGTGTGTGTGTGTGCATTTTTCCTCATAGGGGATAACAAATTTCATTATTTTTTTCCTGAAGTATTTTGCCAAACATACACATAAAGAGTACACACAAATACATATGTACATTATTTGCATATATACACATATGTATGTTGCATATATACACATATGTTTAATTGTTTTGAACGTTTCTCTGACCTCTGTAGTGTGGCAATAGCTTTCAATTTACGATCATTTGTGAATATTACTTATCTTGATATTTACCTTCTCCCATAGTTCACCATCAAGACTGTTAAAATACAATCAGTCCTAATAATAAAACCAAGCAGATGTATTGACATAATAGAACACATATTATTCTCATTACCATCAAAAATACTGGGGTTTTCTACAAAGCAATACGTAAGCAATCAGTTTTGCCATAAAAAACCCTCATTGAAACTCTTAGTTGCAAATGCTGTTTTTTTAAATATTGTATTTTATTTATACTAAATAGTGTATATCATGTGCTTGCATCTTTCACTAGAACACCTTCTTTTAAGACTAAACACAATTAATAGTGCAAATATTCAAGTTTATTTTAATACCACTTGCAAATTTTTCTGTTCACACACTTTTATTGCAAACATAATTGGAGAAAAAGTAAATTAATATCTAAAATTAGTGGCTCTGTCTATATCCTCCCTCTTTCATATATAGACCTAAATATATATTATGTAATTGAACACAGACATACAGCTTTACATATTTTTTTCAACTCAATTTGAAGAATTTTTAAAAAAAGAAAGATGCAGCAAAGTAATAAGCTAATTTTTATACGGTAGTCAGTTTCTTTTCTTTCACTAAAGTATAGTGAAATGAGAATTTTTATGCATATATATAACTTTTCCAGGAAGTTAGAAAAAATTACTTTAAAAAGTAGCCACCCTGGTTTCAAAAGAGTGTTCAATATTAATTTAAAACCAATCAATCTTCTAGATATTTACAATTGATTTTTACTCTTAATATCTGTTTCTGAGAATTAAACGTAAAGCAGCTGTTTTCA
The DNA here is from genome assembly GCF_030936135.1 of Gavia stellata. Classification (NCBI taxonomy): domain Eukaryota; kingdom Metazoa; phylum Chordata; class Aves; order Gaviiformes; family Gaviidae; genus Gavia; species Gavia stellata. Next base: position 10,763,216 of record NC_082597.1, on the reverse strand, counting down.
GGATTACTTCCTACCAGTTTTATTAAGAATGTTGCTGATTCTGCTCTCTTCTATGATTTAACATCTGAGCTTTTCTTTTCTTTCAGTCTCCCAAAGGGATAAATAATAGTATATTATGGAAAATGGGTTTGCTGCCTCCATGAAAATTTCATGTTTATTATTTACTTCTTTTTCACTAGTACATGAAACACAATAAGAATGTATACATACTATGTATACATTACTACAGATTATGTAATGTAGACATTGCATGTAATGTAGACATTGAATGTATATGTATGCACATATGTATGTATAGATGCGTATATACACACATGCACACACAGTAGGAGTACTAAGACATTGCATTTAACTTCTTTGGCTTCGTGGTTTTTCCTCAGACAAGAAGAGAGCCTCACTACAATGTTTCCCTAACTGTTTTTTAAATGCACAAGCATTTTGGGCACAGGCAGATAAGGAATGAGAACACAGCAGGGAAACCTCATCTTGGATGATCACAGGTTTTAAATACTAAGGGAAAAAGAAATCCTCATTTGATGTAATGGGTTCAGCTCCAAGAAAATTGTGGAGTGATACCAGCTGAGGACCTAAGACATTCACATTGATAGAAAGGAAACTGCTTTAGCTCTGATACTCTTAACGTAAAATCATCAATTAAATATAGATCAAATTTAACTACCACCAAGATTTAGGTCAAAAGCAGTAATTCAGCTTAAGACAGTTTTTCTACATACAGCTGCTTACATAGTAGCTTGTACCTTAATGTTAAATCTCTCGTGCCCCCACTTCTTATTTCCCAAAAAGCAAAATAACTGTACAACTTACCTGCACAGCTATCATATCACAGTTATATAAACTTATGCATTCAGCTTAGAAACTCCTAGCCTGGAAAGAAGTGACTTTTTATCAAACTATCTAACTATGTCAAAGTCTAGAACATATGTTCCAGACATTACTCTTGAAGGATATGCCATAACCCCGCATTTTAGGGAGTAATACCCAGGAACCAAGAGTCATGGTTATAACAGTACTGGCATATAAATCTGTACAGCTAATTTATACTTAAGTCAAGTAAGGAAGCAGAAAGTAGTCAATCCTCCATCTAAACCCATGAAGGGCTTGAGCCAGTATGCCTCCCAGAGTACTTGGAAAACTCAGTGCAAATTGCAGTGGCATCTTGGGCTTTCTTAAATAAGACCACAAGAGGAAAAAAAAAATCTGTAGTCTCCAATTTTATGTAATAACTTGCTGGTTAAAACACTTGTACACTTGATATGGGTGACCCAGACTCAATTGTGTTCTCTGCAGAAGCAGAGTCAAACCCACACTTAGAGAAATTCTCTAAGCACAAAGTTGAGCGACTGTATAGGGTTATACCATCTAGAGTTTGATTGTTGTAGAGAAAAATAATTTCAGGAATCAAAAAGTCCAATCACGACATGGTTCCACTTGTCTCATTTTCCTACTATACATGCCAAATTCATATTTAAATCTTAAATGACCTGCCCAAGACCACACCTCCAGGCTATGGAGAGTGGTTTTTTTCCTCAAATGCTGCTGTGCCAAGGTGTGATATAGTAAGTGGTGTAACAACCCTTCTTTGTCCTCTCATATTGATTGTAACATCAGAGTAAAACCAGTGACATAGGGGAAGTACTTATAACTTACATGTATAAACACATGTAACAACACAGATAATACATATCTGTCATATAATAACTTGTTCATCCTTAATATCAGTTGTGCACATTATACTATCACACACCTATGTAATACTTAACAAGGATAACGTGAAGAATATATTGTAAATGAGTTCAACACTAACAGATAATTAGGGGATCCAAAGAACCAATAGTTTCTACTTGCTCTGTTAAACCGGCAGCAATATTCTTGGAATACTCACTTTCAAATCAGAAAACTAGGAAGCCAGTCACACTGTATCTTTACTAGGCACCTGAGCCAGACATGGAAGTCCACCTAAGTGCTTACATCTTATCTATCCCAAATTACAGTGCCCAAATCCAAATTCATATTCCTGAAAACTCAGCAACCATTGAACTCCAGAATAATCTAATTGTTCACATAGTCTCTGGAGAGGATTTTAAATCCCCCAAGATGGAGAAAGGTGTAAGCCAGACTCTTCGATGTTCTCCAAACCTGAGCATATGTTCTAAAGGGGAGGCCAGCATGACTACTTACCAGGAAGAGAGAAGACTGAAAAAAACACCCAATAAAAAAACCTGATGATGATTTCCTGCCAACTGTAGATTTCCTTACTCTGTGACATTAGGCAACACAAAAAAGTAAACAGCCTACTGTAAGGGACCAAACACTGAAGCATACATTTTCCTGAAGTATCTCTTCATTTAGCAAGACACTTGTGCTGATCATCATTTAGCTAGGATCCAAACTCTGCTCTGTCAATTAGGTTGTGGTCTTTTTGTTTGTTTGTTTAAGAAAACAGCCAACCCGTTTTCTAACTCAGCCATTTGCTCTCCTTCAGCAGGAGTTCTTCGTTTGCTGTAATGCTTGGTAAATTATTATTAAGCACATTTAATAATGGGTTGGAACTGTAGTACAAAAGCAAAAGCAGAAGTGATTTCTAAGTGGGTGTAATTATGCTTAAGCAACTCTAAACTGGTTTCATCTTCAGTGCATCCATAAGTAATGGAGAAGAGCTACAACTTGTGCAAGCTAACATAAAACCTTAGAATGAGTTGGTACACCCTGAACTTACTTGCTTTTCCCACCTTACTTCTCCAACCAACATGCAGGTTTTGCCATTTCAACCTCTTTTCTGATTATGGACCAGAAATCAAATGTCACAATCAGGATCAGTAACTCCATGTTACTGGTTGGAAGTGGTAAAGCAGCTATATGAAAATAGCAACAATTCAACTCATCACGGAATCCTTGACAAAGTTTCTGATAGCTGATTTCATGAAGTATCCAGACTGCATTTGCAGTTATAAACTAGTTCTTCATGAACATAAAACGCAAACTATCACTGCAACAGGGGAGCTCCTGGGGAGCAAAAGAACAAGAACTCCCAACAGTCACACAGTCCATGAAATGGAACAAATTTCCTATCTAGGAGGTTGGTAGGTACTATTGGGGTAGGAGGGAAACAACCATTAGTTGTCCACTGGATGCCAATTTCATGAATAATGACAGTTCTTTTATCTCTAGATAGTAGGACATCATCATGGAGTAATAATGAATGAAACATACATATAAAATACTAATTTGTGTAAAATTTGTCTTCGATTCTATCCTGCAATTAATTTAAGCTACCATGAAGTGACTGAAAAATGCTACCATCCCAATTCGCTAGGATGTCAGGTTTCTATTCCATAGGCACAACTGGCTACATGTAGGGTCTGGAGGTGGCAGAACCTTGCCGTGATTGTGCAACAGCTAACTCAAGCATGGATTTACTGAAAGGCTAGAAGAGCAGCGTGTAGCTCTCCATTAACACGGATAGGCGTGATATTATGGCATGTTGTTGGTCTCTATGTTACGCCTTTGTCTGGAATGGGATTAAGGCCTGAATATCCTCCTTTGAAAGAAGACCGTTTTTCACATAACAAGCTGTCCTAAAAATTAATTGTGGCTTCCGAGTTTTGAAAGCCAAGAGTATCACTAAATCAAAAGCTTTGTTTTATCCAATGCCTCTTCTCATCCATCAAAAGAAAGGAGAGAGCTTGAGATAATCTTTCAGTTACAATAAATCTAATAAAATAAATTGAAATCAAGAAAAAAAAACTTTAAATTGAGCTCTGAAGCATCATTTTTTTGTTAAAACACAGTTAAAACATGTGTCACATTAGATATACTGTTACATTCACCCTAAGAGATTTTATCGCTCTTTATGTAACTACCTACCAGTTCACTAGATATTTTATTAACCATACTGACAACCAAAAAACCTTTTTTTTTCCAACCCTGTCTTAACAAAAACTTCAAGCTCGCAGTCTGTGTTACAATTTTATGTGTATTTATGTGCAACTATAAAGACTATAATGTGCTATTATAAATGCTATGGGGAATTAAAATACGGAACATCCGAAGTCACACTGCACTTATTGAGTTAATAGTCTTCCAAAAATGGCAACACTCTCTGGGTGGCAGTGGAGAACTTACCTTACTCAAGATACTTTCATGTCCCAAATTCTCAAGTGATATGAAATAGTCACTTCTTTTCCCCTTTATATGAGTAACTCCAATCAGTAAATCAGTATTTCAGTAGTCAGGATGAATATAGGTTAGGAATACACAGCTTATACTTGCACTGAAATTCTTTTTAAGGTGAATCCATATGGTGAAAACTAGCTTTTGAAACACAAGGAAAAAGAATGGTTTGTTCTGAAAAAAACATTTAATTGAGGACCAAAAAAAAAAACCCTGAAGTATATTTTAGCATTTTCACCACAATGCTGCTTATAAACCTTCCTCCCCAAACAACAGGTCAGATGATTCAAGGAATCTAAAGCCACCATGAAAGAACTTTGAAGGAAGACAGAAGACCTGCTATAAAGTGTTGATATAACACTTTCGATGGGAATAGTACTCCTCTTGATATATAGATTAAGAGAAGCCTTCATTAAAGCACTCTCAGTAACAATCATTGGGCATTCTTTACAATAATCTGTAACTGGATTAAGGTAAAACGTGAAATCATTCTACAGTGCTAAGCAATCTGATGCCTTACCATTATACCTAAACTTTAAGAAGACTATTTTACTACTGAATGCCGGCTTCTGTGTTTATTTGCTCTTAAAAGGGGAGTTTGAATATGATAATTTTTACTAAAGAAGTGCTTATCAGCCTTTTGTACAGGATTTGTACTGAAGTTTCATTACATTATGTGACAAAAGATGAAACTTCTCTAATCTAGTTGTTATCTTGTTTAACATGACAGTTACATTTTGACTAAAATTATTTAGCAATTCATTTTATTTTTAATTCACAAAATCTCATAGATAGATAGCTTTTTCCATCTCATTCTTTCCTCTACTTCTATATATATACCTATTGCTTATCTTCCTCAATAAGTACAGAAATCTATTGAAGCAGGCTTCCACTAACATAATGTATTAATACTAACCCATACTTACAAGTATTATAAGTAATTTCACTTAATAAACTTATTTTTTTCTAGATTTTATTATATTCTGTATACAAAGAGATTATTGGTTGAAGAGATAACAACTTTGCTGCCAGGGAAAAGGTTTGCCTTCCTTAACTCAGCATCTACACACTGAAGAAAAACTACTATCAAATAAATAAAAGCTAAAAACAGGTTTTACCAGATTAGAACATTAGTCTATAATCAGTATCTGGTATATCGTTATGATTGACATGTATTTCTTTCTAAAGTAATTTCAACTTCAAAAATTTCCATTTCAGAAAATTTTTTTCTCACCTTTAAAACAAACTGACCTCTGAATTACAGAGATCAAAATGAGTAACTATGCCTGCTGTCTATTAAAAATAAAATTAAATAATACTTTCAGAAACCTATCTAAAGATACCTACTGGATGCCACGCAATGTAGATCTTCTGCTGGCTGGTAAGTATTCCTCTAGTTCTTTCTGGGTGGAGTGACACTCTCCCTAAACTGTGTTTGTACATAATTGTGATGAAGATCTCAATCTTCCTTTTTAAATTTGCTGAAGAATCTTCTCTTAGACTAAGGTCCTAATCTGTTCTCAATGTTATCATACTCATTATGAGATACAGAATTAAATAACCTCATTAGTACTACATACATTGAAGAGCAGGAAAAGATAGTCATCAGTTTTTGTCTCGATATTTTCCCCTTCCTAGAAACTCATTCTTAAAGAACCAAACTCACAGCCACGGCAAAGTTACTGTCCTAATAGACAGAACAAGCAGCAAACCTCATTCAGTTTTGCAGACCCAGAAACAGTATCCCTGGAGCTGGGAGTGGTAAGGAAAGAGAGAAAGCCAGAGACTACATAACTGCAACTCCAACAGCTTTTGATGTCATGCTGAAGTTCAACAAATTCTTTACTTGACACAAGCAAAACATGCAGCAATCTCTACTACAACCACCCTTTCCAGACCTTCTTGTCTTTTTAAACAAGCTGTTCATTTCATTGAATTTTACCTATATATAACAATTTTATGCTAATGATTATCAATCTGGGCTTTTGATATTTGCCTGATGTGATTTCAAGCTTCTTTTTATCATTCGATCAAGGCTGATTTAGTTATCAAACTACTCGACTACTTAAAACCAATCTATTAACAAGCGAAATCTAGAAAGTCATTCTGCCATCAAGGTAGCTCTTATCACCCCCAGGGAAATTATTCATACAGCTAGTTTCCAGGACTGAAATTGTTATATTTATTGCACTAGGTAGGTGCCTACAGAAATATCCAGACCTAGAGTCAGTTTTGCTTTCTTTGTTTCCAAATTGTATTCCTTTGAATTACTGAAAACAAACATCTATAACACCATTCCGAATTTCTACCTTACTCTTCCACTTACTCTCCTGCTTTTTTGTGAGTTTTTTTGTTTTGGTTTTTTTTGAGATTCATCAAAAGCAATACCAAAAAACTATGGATCCTCAACAAAAAGGATAGGCTGATGCACACATTTTAGTGGTGGTACAGAGTTCTACCAAATGTTTGGTAATTTACAAAACTGATCAAATAGTAGGAAACCTTACTCTCCGTAGCTCTTTTAATGAATTGTTGCATGCTTGCCCAAGTGACTTCTAGTAAAACTACTATCATCATATTTCATCATCTTTCCTTTTTTGATCTTGTGTTCAGAGAGAGAATTAGTAAAGCACTAAGGTGCCTAGTTCTAGGCAGCTAAATCACACCAGATTTCAGTTCTGCACGTTCTTGAATGCTTTATTTATGCAAAAATTTGTACTGTCTATAGGAAAGATGTCTGTCCCTTCACCTTGCTCTATCTAGCAGGGTCCCTGTCTCCCAGTTAGAAGCTTTAGCTATCTGCGTACTAACACCAATCTACCACATTCATACTGCTAGTAATTTAGAGACAGGGTTTTTTTCTTTTTTCTTGAATGACAAAACCCACTGGTTAAAACATTCTCTTTTTTCAAATTCTCAGTTACTGACAGAAATTTATTCAACAAGCAATGCATGATTTTGGGGAAGGCTATAAATTACACCAGTAGCCTATCAGGCACATTTTGAAAATTGAGTAGAAAGCATGTAACCATTTCCCCAACTCAACTTGTATTACCATTACTGTCATTTCAGTTAAAGAAGAAACACAGTCAGTACATTTTTTGCCGTTAACTTATACAACAATGTATAGATACTTAGTAGGAAATGACAACTTATTTTAATTCCAACAGCAACATCGTTGGAATTGCTCATAACTGCGTCATCCCAAGCAATTCTGCAACAACTACAAAATATATGACATAGCTCCCCTCATCCTCTGTAGGACTGGAGTGACCCATATCATACATTTCTTTAGATAAATTATTGGATTTACATTGGATCTGCTGAACAGTACCGAAAGATGACAACTTCTAATAGATTCACGATCTCATTTGCCACAAGTTTATGGAGAAATGTCAGCTCTTTAACATTTTGAGATGTTTTACTTCTCTTTGAAGGAATACTACTTATTGCCTAATCCCGATCTTACACTAAGTATCTCAGCAAATACAAATGCTGTCAAATGTTTATCTTATTTCTCAGAGCAAACTCTGTAAAAAGATTAAGCATAATGAAAAATGACAAAAGTGTGCTTATGGACAAAGAACAAGGCATGTCATAAAATAGCTTGGACAGAAAATAGTATTTTAATAAAACTGGAATATAATGTGTTACTGGGTTTTCAAGTTATTAAATATTCATTATTTCTGTACCTTGAGAACTGTTGTATTCCCAAGCATATAAAATTTCAGTCTGCCAGCTACAATCCTAGCTTAGTGTATATCATCTCACTTTCCTGATCTGTTACACAAGCACTACTAACGATATACTTGATAAATGCTTCAAATGAAAAATTGTAACATCTATTTTTATTTATTTAACACAAGAACTTCTAGCTCCAGTTGTATGGTTCAGATTGAGAGAAATCAAGAACAGCAAAATACAGCAGCATGACACCTTGGCTATTTTCTTGCCAATAAAAATATCTCTATGCAGTATAAATCACTGTACTCTACTGTTAAAGCCAATAGCAGATCATGTTGCTCAATAATCAATCACTCCACAGTTGACCATTTAATATCGCACCTGGTTTATAAATGCCTATGTCATGTTATTAAATGCCAAGTCATAAATGTTACATTTAAGTAATACATAAAGTCAGAATTTAACTCCTGAAGAGTACTATAATCTACTGAGGAATGTTTTCTGATTTTTTTTTTTTTCTTTTGGTAATCCACCATTTCATTACCTAGTTGTAAAAAAAGGAACATCTAGTAGCTTGTAAGGAATATAAAACTGCACGCTTTGTGCTCACTGATACTGCTTTGTTCACATTTGTAAATATGAAATATGTATTCAAATGAGATTTAGGATTGCAAAATATCACAATCAAAGACCACTTTACTCCCCTTCTAGTCACATCTGGGAAAGGCTGAAAGGCATTGTAGAAGGACTTAAGATAAAATGAATGGAGAATGCAAAGTAAAATGAAGTTCAGAGCACACGCAAGGACACATCTGTTCTCTTTATTTCAGATGAAAACTGCATCATGAAAAACTGGGAGCCCAAATATCAAAACTAGTCAAAAGAGAAAGGACAGTGCTTGCAAGGTGCAAGTGAAGATAACCAAACCACAGATTTAGAAACCTGTTCCAGAATATCCCTCAAGGTGGTGTAGAATAAAATAAACATCCATTATCAGGTTCCAAATTAATTTTAAAGCACACAGGAAATAAACCTCAAAATTAATAAGGACATCTGAACGATTGATCCCTCACCACCAATGTGTAGCTAAAACGAGCAAAACCAATAGGTTGATACTGAAGCTACTACAAAGATGAAAATAATACAGTTTATCGTATTAAATCCAAGGAAGCCCATCACCTGAAAACTCCCCTCAACATTCTGGATTCAAACACAGGGAACTAACACTCAAATATAGTCCAGAAACAGGTGATTAAAAGAATGTTTCAGTGGTTGTAAAGACTCCTACACACAGAGCCTTGGAACAGGCTAGGATTGCTTAAAAAGGAGCTGAATAATGCTGCATTCACAACTGATACAAAATGATCAAGGAAACAGTCAGACCTGGCTCCCCAGGCAAAATAAACAGTTGCCCTTGGCAACAGGCTGCCAGGAGCAGCAAAATGGCTGTGGTTCTCCTGCCTGCCAGGTTTGTGCCACCATCTGTGAGAGTCGTGGCCACTGCTGGTGCCCCTCTCCTCTCCTCCGCCTCCTCCTCCTCTTCCTCCCTCCTGCTGCTCCAACACCGGGGGCAGCTCACCGGGGATGCAGCACTGGTCTGCTCTCACTCTTCCCTCCTTCTATTGTCTTTCTCTGGTCTCCCTTTCTTAGAGGAGCAAAAATCGCTTGCACCCGTACTACAAAGCTGCCTGCAGCTTATTCTGGAGAAAAAAAATAATGCTATGCATGCTAATTTACAATTTCTTTAACAAGCAAAAATAAATGCCACCTCATGAAATTTAGAAAAAAGCCTAGCCCTTGTACAAACATACATCAGTAAATTTCAAAAAGATAATCCAGATAATTCACTAGCAGAACATATTACCGAACTTTAAAGAAGATTTTTACATGGACAAAAAAATCATTCAATGTTTCATTCTTGTTCACTAGAAAACAAATGTGCACAGTAAGATACAAAATCTGATAGCTCAGCCACAAGCTCTTCATTAACAGGTGCAATCAAGAAAAGTCATCTGTCCTGTTGCATAGGGAATTCTGCAACCATCATCACAATTTCTTAGACCCCATTCTGAAACACCTGATCGTAGCCAAGGTGAGAGGCTAGTCATGAGCAGGGTTGGGTTTTGTCTGTTGGGGTATTTTTTAATCCCTGCTGTACACACAGAAATCGCATTACCTTGCTTTCTGCTGCTTCTTATTCCAAATTCCCACACACTTTATTGCTTCTATTCATGATCATTTAATTGGCACCCTCCCATCTCAGCCTGCCTCAGGCTCTTTTACACTCCTGGTCTATCAGGAAAGACTTGGTTGCCCACCGAGCAAGCTAGAGAGACCAAAGGCCTGGGGTGCCTGATTCACTGTGGAGCTACTCTCCTCACACAGCAGCTTTCCAAGACACCAGCCCACACCACTGTGCTGACCAACACAAACAGGAAATAAAACATGGCTAATGCATACATCATAGAAAAGACCTTCGAATTAGTTAACCGAGATACCAGTTAAGGATACAGCTAACCAGATTAATTTTGGTGCTCTTCAGACATAATAATATTAACATTTTCAACCTGCACCAAAACAAAGAACCAGAAAGACTATTAAAAAATACAGCAAGAATTGGAGGAAAACAAACAAACAAAAGAATACTGATACAGGACATCTAGAGATTTTACAGATCAGCCAAAATCAGGGGGGTCATTCACTTGTTTCAGTACAGGTACCTCTGTAGGGGTATTTGAGATGCCCTACAACAACTCCCCAGGGCCTCCAGCTGCTTCAGAGAGCACATGCCCTGTCTGCCAGCCCGTGTGACTGTCTCGCACACCAGGGACATTCGGCTGAGGCAACTAAATTGAACCCAGAACACTCATAGGTAAAACAAGTTAATGCTATAAATAAGTCAATTTTAAGAAATAAAAAAGAAATAACTTTTTCATTAACCATATTTCTCCAGGGCTTCCTAGTCTTCGCTTTCAAAATATATCATAGTTTAGAACAGCAGGTTTTTCAGTCCTAAGAAAGCATGCATTAGACCAAAACCTGATGCAGAGTAAGACTATCCTGAATGAAATCAAAGAGAATGAAATAAAAGAGAACAATACAGGAAAAGCCCTTGAACTGGAATAAACAGAGTAAGAGAGTCATTGCCAGCTGTGTAAACAGAGTAGAGAAGTAGGAGAGATACTGTAGCAAGACTAAGCTGCAGCTAAGGAAGAGGACAGTATAAATTCAGCATATAGAACCCAAACCAGCCATTTTTGCACACACAGATCATTATGTCAAACTGATGTTTCCAGCTCTGTTCTTTATATTTATTGTGTTTATTCAACTAACTGATCTATACGAACTAGTATAATGCTGAAAAATGTTAAGGGCCACCATTCTTCCTCCAGTGAAAGCTGAGGATGCTTAGCGCTTGGTAGGAGAAAGACCCCATGGTAGAAAGACAGACGGAGCACAAAACTGCAGACTTGCAAGTTCATACTTGGTAACTGAAGGCAGAAGAACCTTGCCAAAGCAGCCAAAGTTATTACAAGTCTCATACCTTCATTCAATCACTACAAGCAGAGGTCTGCACCCCTCAAGGTGTGCTTAACAACTGAAAATTGTCATGACTTCGAAACAGACAAAAGCGCAAATCCTAACAAGGCTTTATCCCAAGCAGCGCATGAGAGTTGAAAGAAACTCTAAAACCCACACTTCAGTCTCCGGAAACCAACACAGCTCCATTGATTCCTCACAGAGTTCAGGCAAACAAAATTATAATTTTGAATTAATGGTCAACTCTTCAGTTGTCTCCTGCTGATTAAAACAGTCCTGAGCTTTTGATATCCCAATTTCATTTCAATTGCAGTAAAAAACAGATGTATGAAAAAATAACTAGTAACAAGAATTGCGGACTCTACTTTTGTAGAAGCATACTTTTGGCTGAAGCTGATGAAAGATTTCTCTGCTGCCATGGGGAGGCTTGAGACGTAAACCTGGTTCCTCCAGCCCTAAAACCGCCAAGGTGCAAACCATCTGTCAGCTGCTTTAGGAGCCTGGAGCTGCTTCAGACTTGCTGGAAGTTGCTACTAATTCTCATCAGCTCTCCAAAGTCTAGATTTCTGTTTTCACTTTACTTTGTACTCTTGCCCATTCTGGTTCTGCAGTATTGTAGCAGTGAAAGGGAATTAGTTGGGAGAAACATGTACACACATAGTGAGAAACATGGCAAGAGGACAGACAGAGGAAAAGCACAAATTATTTTTCAGTCCCAGTTGTATATTGCACGATTATCTGCGTATCATCATCCCTACCACAGCTGATGAGTATCTCTAGGGGATCAGTAGGTTTCTCAAACTCTAGTTACATCCAAGAATTATTAAGACATTAAATAAAATGAAGGAGGTTCTCAGCATATTGAAGGGCCAGGCAGCACTAACAGGCTCTACCCTTGGGCTCTTAAGAACGAGACCGAGAGATGCTTCGAACTACACTGCTTTTGCTAGGAACTGAGGCTGCTTTGCCAAATCTGACCAAAGATGATAGCTTCTCACAAACACACAGATGGCCATATACACACACTGAAGGTCAAAACAACACTTTACTCTGTTATCAAAATAGGCTAGCAATAGGATTTTATAATTTTATTTATGGAAGTTATGTATACTACTGCCCATTTGGCCTCAAGTATCTTCCCATTTTTTAATCAAAACATCGCACATTGTAGTCTGTATGCAACAGAATACTAAGCACATTGATATTCTTTCCACATGGTTTTTGAGTCATTATAAATGTATACAAATTAACAATATTTTACGAAGAACATCCTCCTCCTCCTCCTTTACGCACATGTATACATAAACACACATTAGCCAGTCTGCACCTACGCATCTTTTTCTATGTCAATCCCAAAAATCAAGCCCAGGTGGCATTAGTTATTTAAATGCCTTTGACAGCTTCATGACAAATTCGTAACTGTGCTCACAGTGAAGGGATGCTCACTGTGAGTCAGACAATGCCTGAGTTTTGGACAGTTGCTATAATACTTATCTCTTTTTAATCAGGGATTACTACGTCAGATAGGGAGCTTCTCCTGCAATGCTTTGCCTCAAGGAAAATAAGGCAGATTATTTTCTACTATAAAAGGACAAATCTGATGAAAGACTTTATAACCTGACCTTAGAGAAACACACAAAAATGGAGTAAAATAACACTGAAGTTTACTTGGTGTATACATTCATGAATCAATTAAAATCATTAGTTGTGCAAGATTAAAATAATTTTAATTATATGATACATAAGGAAGAAGAATTTCCCCACCCCCACAATACCAGTGAATCAGTTATCTTGGAAGAGGAACAAAAATACCACAAGGTAAAACACTAAAATTAACACAACCACACTGCACAACTATAAGAAACAAAATCAAGATAAATAAATCTATAATTGTCAAGTATAAATATAAAAATTAGAGTTAAGTGCACTTCCAACTCACACAAGGTTGCTATCTATAATTTATTAATGCAAAGAACTTTTACACCTATATCCTTCAAGCCTATACTAAAGTGAGCATTACTTATCACACAATGGTATTAAAGGTTATGTATAACCTCACTTCAGGAAAACAACCTAGAATTATGGAAAATACATCTAGATGCATTTTATGGATACCAGCAGCTACAATTCCAGCTGAAAAATAAATTGAAGCTGTAGATGTCCAAGCCTACGATCTTCGTGCATCTTCAGGAGCAACGCATAATGCTTCAGATAGATACTTAGTCTTTCTGCCCTGAATGATTTCTAGGAGAAGGTATTTAATCCACCAATGGTGAGATACTGCTGTTAGTACCAAGTAAGAAAAGACACACACAGCACTTACTGTGTTCTGAGTTGGAAACAAAGGGTAACGGACAGGAGAATGGGCACTTTCCCAGATCCTAGACAGGCTCATGAAAGTTTTATTTCCACACATAAGACCCAGACATTTGGATAATACAAAGGGAAATTCACCCCAGAGCCACTTCTCTGAGACTCCCAATATCATAGAAAATCTCAAGATTGGGGTGAAATGGAGGAGGAGGAAAGAGGTAGAGCTGGGATATAGAGAAGGACCAGGTATCACATCATCACTTCTACTGAGCTGCAAGAAGTCACAATGATACAGGAACCGTGAAATACAAGGAAGAGGCACTGACTTTGCTCAGACAGCTCTCAACGATGCTGGCTTAGCCCATCTGACTACTGTCACAGTAGAAACCACTGGGAATAGAAGCCAAATCTCTGGTTTGATTTCAATATCACAAAGCATATGATGAGATTCTGCAAGTGGAAAAGGCACCAATGTGGAACTTCAGGGCATCTTTGTTTTGCTTTACTCTTTCCTTAATTCAGACCAAAATGGGTTTTACACTTTTGAGTTTGTCTGTGACTTATTCCCATGTTGATAAATTATAATTATCACTGAAACAGCTGGATACAGCAGCAAGAACAGGTGGAGAATTTACCCATCTGCTACACATTAATAACTATAAATAGGATAGTGCAAAAGCAGTTAAGTCCATACTACGTTTTAACTATAAGTGTACAAAATGCTGTATAAAGTCCAGCAGGAGCAGCAACAATAATCAGCCCTCCCTACACATACCCAGAAGAAGAATGCAATTTGGTACTGAGTCACAGAGACAGACAGCACAGAAAAATTCAGGAAGAGAAAGAATTGCGATGTTATCAGATTTAAAAATAAGATGCGTCAAAGGGTGAAAAGAAGTGGGAATGTTTGAGAGGAGACAAAAATAGAGTTAAAGAACCTGGGGTAAAGTATAGGAAACTATTTTTAAGATGTTATTAATACGTGCTACGTTTGAAGTGAAACTAAAGCAAAAATTAAACATCCTAAAATAAAAGCTTACGTTGAATAATTCATGGAAAGTTTACTTTTCTGAGAGAAGTGGCACCTTCATGTTTTTCTAGATCCTTGATTTACATACAAGTAAGATTGTGGTCAGTATGTTTCAGATGATTAAAGCAAAGTGGGGGAAGGCAGGGAACCAACCAACCACAGGACCCTCAGCCATCTGTGAAATTCCTGTGAACCACACAGTTTCCCTGGGCACAATGAGAGTTACACTAATAGTCCACTTGTCAGAACTTCAGCTGCATGGAAAATACACAAAATGCATTTAGAGGTGTTCAGTTCTCTCTAAATGTAAGTCTCGCTTCACATTCACAATTATCTATCTAATCAGTAATGAAGCTGCATTGGCATAAGGCTAAGTTAAAATGAAGATTAGTCACTCTGACTATGCTGAAGCATCTGTCAAGGATATAATTTCATAGTTTTTTTCTTGGACGAAGGCCACACTTGCCACATTGGCCAACAAGATGGGTGAATTTAAAGATCGCAATTTCATTGCAATTCAGTTGCAATGAAAGAGACCATTTTTACAACTGCACTGGTAAAACTAGATATAAATTGTCATTGTGCCATCCTACCACACATCAGGAGTATCGCAAAAGAAAAGATGTTTTGTAAAGGCAGTTTGGTAATCTGAATACAAACTCCAGTCCTAGAGCCCAGGCACATTATTGAAGGCACATGCCGTTAATACAGTTTGGGAGTCTCCTCAGAAAAGAAAAAAAAAAGGCAGGGTGAAAAAAAGTATCCACTCCCACTTAAATTTCCTATAGTTAAGACACAATGGCAGAGCAGCAAGTAGGGAAGAAGCTACTACTACACCTGACCAGTCCCTGAGATACTTAGTTTAGCCCCATTCATATACACAAATGAAAGCAAGTGACGATGGCTATAACTGAAAGAAGTAGCAAATTAAGACATCCACAAAAAACTTGGAAAAGTGCTATCATGAAACCTAGATCTGACAGTATGTAACAGTAGCTACAAGAAATGTGATACAGCAGACTGAATATATTCTGTGCTGGAATATAGTGCAGCGACAGACATAGCACAGACAGAGCAGAGGAAGAATTATTCAGAGAACTTTCTTCTGAGGCTATCTTTGGTTTTGTTGCTGATCCAGAAGTTAAAGCTCCTTAGCTGGATATATACATTGGCAACCAAAAACCATACTGTAACACACAAAAATAAGTTTTAAAGTAGGTAAGTGATTATCAAAACCTCAGTTTATACATTAACATAAATGAAACCAGGCAAATGAGTACAGATGTTGTCTTGGGGTGATTATTTACCATTGCTAATGCATAAAAGTGCAATAAATGCAGCTATTAGCATAGGAATGCTTTCATCCAGCTGTAATCTCAACATTCACTGAATTAAAAGAGAAAGTAATAAACCTAAAGATACCTTTTCCTTGTCCACATTAGAAAACCATAATGTACACCATGAAGACAGAAGTCTAAAGAAGGAGACCTTTGGTCTCTACGCAATCCCATAAAAAAAGAACAGAAGTAGTGCCAACCACAAAGCTTACATCTAGCTCTTTATGTGAACTTTAAAGTAGGCAGAAAGGTTCAGATCTAGTGATCCAGCTAAAGACCATCTCCACAAGTGATTCATTTTATTTGATCTTAACACCCAGAGTTGCAAAATTCCTTCTTCTGCAGCCTAGTGTTGTCATATTTTGTGGAAAAAAAGGCAAAGACAAGACACAGTGCAACCTCTGGAAGAGCTAAATATTAAGATACGGGGTTTTTCCAAGTCATTCTTTATTTGCTGACTCAATAAAAATCAGTTCTGTTTTCTGAGATGTTTTAGTTAATACGGTACCAGGATAAGCGCTATACATAATGTTGAAGATGGTCAGTGGTTGGCTGCAGAAACCTTGAGTTCTGTTTTTCAGAGTTAACACTGTTTTCTCCATTTCCCAAATCACTTTGAAGCTAGACTAACTTGTAACCATGATAAATTTTCAATGAGAAAAATCTTTCTTTGATTATGTGATGATTAGTGGATAAGGGAATGGCAATAAATGAAGACTTCGCCTAGTATTAATGAAAACAAAAAAAACGAGTGTCATCAATCAAAATTTGGTGGCATAGAATCTTTGGAACAGTAAAAGAGAGAGTGCCTTGCTCATGAATCTAATAGTTTTTGCTCTACAGGTGAAGGCACTTTTCTGCTCTTTGCTCAGCCATGTGTCAGAAGAAATTTAAACTACCTGAGAGCTCATCTTCAATTACACTGTTCACAGGCAGAAGAAATTACTTTTTTCAATTAGTCTGACTTCATGTTTAGTGTTTAACACAAACTGTACAGTCTTACCCAAACAGAGACAATCTCTATTTATTACATACACTGCATCTATTTTTTTCCTTGATTTCCGTGGCATTTCTGGTAGTAGCTCCTCATGTCGTGCAATGGAAAAATAGTGTATTAACACCGGTTCTTGGTACTCTGTTGTAATAACTAGCTGTGCCCAGTCCTGCATCTTTTCTTATTGTCAAAAATAACCTATGTTCGGTTTGCAATTACAAGTTTTTACCCCTGAGAGCTCTATGCTGTCAATCTATGTTCATCTGATACTCAAAGAATCTTACAAAAGCTGATCTTGAACTTTTCCTCATCAAAATAGACTGAAAATATGTTTTTCTCTCTTTCTAGAGGTTGTCTGTTTATTTACCTATAAAGTAATTATTACAGCTTCTTGGGTGCCTTTTTGACACATCAGTATGTTTTTGAACCACAATCACAAAAACATATGTTTTATACATGAAATAAGAATAAATTGTTAAATACCTCTTGGCCTTTAAGTCCAGCACTATAGCATTACGGCACACCAGAATTCTTGCTAATCCAGGATTCATATACCCACTACTTCATACCCCAGAGTGTGTGCTAGAATTTATGTTTACAGCACAGTCAGTGATTAACTAATCTAAACTACTCTTTTTACTTTAACCATAAGATCACACTTTTCCTTTGCCAGAAGTCTATGATACGGCGTCTCTTTCTAATGAAGAAACATTATAATTTCTTACAACAGAAATAAACAAACAAAACCAGATTTGCATATTCATTTTATATAAACACACAAAATGAAATGCTAAAATGAACCTTTCTGAAAGTCTACAGTCATCTTGGCTCTGCGAAATGCAGGTAGTAATCTCACAAGGACAGACTTCCTAATGATTTCTGATGATTTACATTCATAGTTGGGTCAGAGCACAATGTATGGAGACAATAAAAAAAATCTTCTTCCTATAGAACACACACAATGCAAACTGGGCAGCAAATATTCTGTATGCTGATATACAAGCAGATGGAGACTTTCTAGAGTTTAATAATTCCCATTTTAAAAACTGTTATCATAATTTATATTTCAGTAGCATTTAAAAACCCTGGCTAGGATTTCACTGAGCAAAATAGAAAGCAAACAGAGCTGGCAGACCAAAGAGTTGAGTGAATGACTGGAAAGTGAAATGAAAAACATTGCCCATGGATGGTCAGTTTTAGAATCAAAAGCTCTGAATATCCAGTTCAAGTCCACCTACAGAAAGTGTTGTGAGTTACTATGGCTGCAGACAGCCACTTGGATGAAACAGAGGACTTGCCTTCAGAAATTACTGTAAAGATGAATTCCACTCTCTGGTATACTGGTGAGGGAAATTCTACTGTGTCAGTGAAGCTACTTCAGATTTATACTGACTTAAATGAGAGCAGATGATGGGCTGTCATCTGCTGTCTGGATTACAATAGCTTAGAGATTCACATGGAAATGTTATACATCCTTACTATAACAATTCTCATAACCATCCTCTTGAATAAAGAAAAATCAGCTGATGACATTAATCCCAATAGCACATAGTGAATGACTGCAACGAAACAACCTGCCAGGGGTCAATATTGGGACTAGCGCTGTTTAAAGTCTTTGTCAGCTACATGGACAGTGGGATTGGGTGCACCCTTAGCAAGCTTGCCGACAACACCAAGCTGTGTGGCGCGGTCAACAAGCTGGAGGGAAGGGATGCCATCCAGAGGGACCTTGACAGGCTCAAGAGGTGGGCCCGTGCAAACCTCATGAAGTTCAACAAGGCCAAGTGCAAGTTCCTGCACATGAGTCACGGCAATCCCAAGCACAAGTATAGGCTGGTCGGAGAATGGATTGAGAGCAGCCCTGAGGAGAAGGACTTGGGGGTGCTGATTGGTGAGAGGCTCAACATGAGCCAGCAGTGAGTGCTTGTAGCCCAGAAAGCCAACCATATCCTGGGCTGCATCAAAAGAAGCATGACCAGCAAATCGAGGAAGGTGATTCTCCCCCTCTACTCCATGCTCATGAGACCCCACCTGGAGCACTACGTCCAGCTCTGGGGCCCCCAACATAAGAACAACATGGATCTGTTGGAGTGAGTCCGGAGAAGGACTACAAAGATGATCAGAGGGATGGAGCACCTCTCTTATGAAGACAGGCTGAGAGAGTTGGG
This sequence comes from Gavia stellata, assembly GCF_030936135.1. Lineage (NCBI taxonomy): Eukaryota > Metazoa > Chordata > Aves > Gaviiformes > Gaviidae > Gavia > Gavia stellata. The sequence continues at coordinate 10,743,959 of NC_082597.1, read as the reverse complement.
GTTGTGCAGCCTGGAGAAGAGAAGGCTCTGGGGACACCGTATTGCAGCCTTCCAGTACCTGAAGGGGGCCTACAAGAAAGCTGGAGAGGGACTTGTTATAAGGGCATGTAGTGATAAGACAATGGGTAATAGCTTTAAGCTGAAAGAGGGTAGATTTAGATTAGATATAAGGAAGAAATTCTTCACCATAAGGGTGGTGAGGCACTGGAACAGGTTGCCCAGAGAAATTGTGGATGCCCCAACCCTGGAAGTGCTCAAGGCCAGGTTGGATGGGGCTTTGAGCAACCTGGTCTAGTGGAAGGTGTCCCTGCCCATGGCAGGGGGGTTGGAACTAGATGATCTTTAGGGTCCCTTCCCACCCGAACCATTTTATGATTCTATGATAAACATACTAAACAGGAAAAATGACTGAGTGGACACAGATTTGGGCCTACCTTGTCATGTCCACTGGCTAACTCTTCAGTGTCTGGTACTCATGTATTCAGGGTGATCTTGCCTTTTATAAATGAAGGATGGTCAACAGTTGTCAAGGCAATTTGCAATTCTAAGCCTGTGACCAGACTTAGTGGCAAATATGCCTTTAGCTCCTGCCCTTCCTCCAAAACCGCTGAGCTGAAGCAGGAAGTGGCTTTACGGTGCTTGAGCCTAACAAAACATTTCCTTCCTACTCCGAGTCAATAGCTTCAGCCTGGTGGAGCTGAGCCCATCACAGACTTCTACTGAAAGACTATGGACATCACTGCTTCTGGCTATTACCCACAATTCAACCCCCATGACTGATTCTAATCTAGGATTCAAATCTCAACATAAAAATATATATTCGATACACATAGAAATAACAATGTCTATTCAAACTATACCTACAGACTAATAATACATAGATCCTTTCTTCCTGGCTTACACAATTAAACCTTCACTAATTGTCAAGGTATTTGGGTTAAAAATCTTTTTTTCCTTCTAAAATTGAGCTAGGGGTTTGAATATTACAGAGTCTTTCTTTGGCTTGTCAAAATAATTTTGTGTTTACCACATTAAAACTGGCTCTTTCTCAACATTGATTTAACCTAGGTTTTTTCCCTACTATGCTATGTCATGGTCTATTAGAGAAAATGAAAGAACAAATACAAATAAGCAGTCATTTAAAATAGTAATGTATATTAATGCCTCTTTCAGGCAACCTCAGAACATCTGTCAGAACTTCAATCAGATATTATAATAGAAAAACAAGTATTGCTATGAGTATAATAATGATAAACACAGTAACTCACACTAACTGTATTTTTACTGTTGAAGGACAAACTCTTTGCTACGGTAAACCAACTCGATCTCATAACAATGATACAATTTGATGTGTTGATATGCTAAGTCTGACAATTCCTACATACAATGAAGTTGAAGAGGAATATACTTTATTAAATGTGACAGATACAATGGTGTCAAGTAGCTCAGTGCAGAAAAACAAGACATTATCATAAAGTTTAGATGGACAACTGCATTGACATTCAAGTAAATTTGACTCACAGAGGCAACAGCTTTCTCATCACTGGAGAACTGGAATGGTTTCTTATGGCTATCAGAAATATAAACCACCATAACAGGCACAGCCTATGCCTGGACTAGGAGACTGTCAAAAAAGGCTGACATTACTATATGCTACTTCAAAACCCAAAAAGCACTGTGAAGTGCATATTTCTATACATCTTTGCACTTGCTACCTTTCGTCCAAAATATTCCCACATATTTGTATATACTGTTTGCAGAAAGATCTACGGCATCAAAGTAACCAGCTACATACACGGGACAGGATGACTGGGTCTCTGAACCCTACTTCTACTGCAGAATTAGCACTCTAGTTAGGCTACAAAGAAGGAATTTAGAAACACTGCACAGCCACATGTCTAGGAAAAGCAAAGCTTAACTAGGATTGAAACTGGCAAGGGACATCAAGGGCAACAAGAATAGCTTCTATGCTAAACGAGCAAGAAAAAGTCTGGACAAGAAAAATATGGGCCTACTGCTAAACATGGTGGATGCTGCACATCTGGTTACAAAGAAGGCCTACACAATCTTGGGCTGCTTTGAAAGGACCATAGCCAGTAGATCAAAATGAGTACTTTTACCCAGTACTCATTAGACTACATCTAGCACACTGCATCCAGTACTGTGCCCCAAGTACAAGAAGAACAGTGACAAACTGCAGCAACTTCAGTAAAAGGATGTAAGCACTGATGAGTGATTCTGTAGGCAATTAAGAGAAATTTCAGGATCGGTAGCCCTTGTCCTTATGGGAGGTTTCAACTTCCCAGTCATCGACTGGGAATATTTATACTGCTGTGACGAGCAAGTCTTGGAAATTCTTTAAGTTTTTAGCAGATAACTTCTTGTCACAGGTACTCAGTGAGCCAACTAGGAAAGATGCCCTCCTAGACTTGCTATTTGTGAACAGAGAAGGACTCGTGAGGGATGTGATGATAGGTGGCTGTCTTGGCCACAGTGATCATGAAATGGTGCTGAGCTTAGAATTTTCAGTGTCATGAGAAAAAAGAACAGCAGAGTTGCTACCCTGGACTTCAGGAGAGCAAACTTTAAGCTATTCAGGGAGCTATTCAGCAGAGTACCCTGGGAATCTGCTTTTGAGGGCTTAGGAGTCCACAAGTGCTAGTTAGTCTTTAAGAACCACATTTTAGAAGCACAGGAGCAGGCAATTCCACTGTGTTGTAAGTCAAGCAAGTGGGGCAGAAGGCCAGCTTGGCTGAACAGCAAACTCCTTCTGGAGCTCAAGAGGAAAAAGAAATTGTATTATATCTGGAAATGAGATCAGGCTTCACAGGAAGATTACAGAGCCATGGTTCATACATGCAGGGAGCAGACAAGAAAGGCCAAAGCTCAGTTAGAGTTGAAACTGGCCAGTATTGTTTCAGACAAAAAGAAGGGCTTTTTTAAGTATGTTAATAGCAAGAGGTCTAAAGAAAACATTGGACAGATAGTTGTTGAAGATGGTCATCTGACTAATAGGGATGAAGAAAACACGGAGGCATTCAATGCATTTTTTGCCTCAGTCTTTAATAATATTGATAGACCTTGGGCTGCCCCCTCCCCCGAGTAGGAGGACCATTGAGTGTGGGTACTGTGACTTTCCATCTGTGGACACTGAGATTGTAAGGGACCAGCTGTATCAGCTGAATGTTCACAAGTCCATGGGGCCTGATGGGATTCATCCCAGAGTACTGAAGGAGCTAGCGGATGTTATGGTAGGACCCCTCTCGATCATCTACCAAAGGTCTTGGGAGGTCCCTGCTGACTGGAAGCTAGCCAATGTTATTCTAATTCACAAAAGGGGCATGAGGGAAGACCCAGAGAACTACAGACCTGTTAGTCTAACCTCAGTTCCTGGAAAAACTATGGCGAAGATCATACTGCGTACTACTGAAAGGCATTTAAAGAATAATGCAGTCATCAAGCACAGTCAACATGGGTTCACAAAGGCAAAGTCCTGTTTAACTAATTTGATATCCCGCTATGATAAGGTCACCCACCTAGTGGATGAAGAGAAGGCAGTGGCTGTAGTTTTTCTGGATTTTAGCAAGACTTTTGATACTGTCCATCACAGCATCCTTCTGGACAAGTTGTCCAACTGTGGGATCAGCAGGTTCATGGTGCATTGGGTGAAGAACTGGCTGAAAGGCAGAGCTCAAAGGGTTGTAGTGAATGGGGCTACACCTGGCCGGCGACCGGTCACCAGCAGTGTTTCTCAGGGTTCAATTCTAGGGCCAGTTCTGTTCAATATATTTATCAATGATCTGGGTGAAGGAGTTGAATGCACCATTAGCAAGTCTGTTGATGATACCAAGCTGGGAAGTTCTATTGACTCTCCTGAGGGAGAAGAGGCCTTGCAGAGGGATCTAGACAGATTGGAGCATTGGGCTATGATTAATGGGATGAAATTTAACAAGTTGAAATGCCAGATTCTGCACCTAGGATGGAGTAATGCCAGGGACAAGTATAAACTGGGAGAGGACTGGCTGGAGAGCAGCCCTGCAGAAAGGGATCTGGGGGTGCTGGTCGACAGCAGGCTCAATAGGAGTCAGCAGTGTGTCCTAGCAGCCAAGAGGGCAAACCGCATCCTGAGGTGCATCAAACACAGTATAACCAGCCGGTCAAAACAGGTGATTATCCCCACTGTATTCAGCGCTGGTGCAGCCTCACCCTGACTACTGTGTGCAGTTCTGGGCCCCACAATTTAAGAAGGATGTGAAGGTCCTTGAATGCATCCAGAGGAGGGCAACAAAGCTGGTGGAAGGGCTGGAAGGAATGTCTTATGAGGAGCGATTAAGGACTTTGGGTTTGTCTAGTTTGGAGAAAAGGAGGCTGAGGGGCCACCCCATTGCTCTCTACAGCTTCCTGAGAAGGGGCAGTGCAGATGCAGGTGCTGGGCTCTTCTCCCTGGTATCCAGTGATAGGATGTGTGGGAATGGTTCAAAGCTGTGCCAGGGAGGTTTAGACTGGACGTTAGGAAGCATTTCTTTGCTGAGAGGATGGTCAAACAGTGGAGCAGGCTTCCTAGAGAGGAGGTTGATCCCCAAGCCTGTCAGTTTTTAAGAGGCATTTGGACAAGGCCCGTAATAATATGCTTTAACTTGGTCAGCCCTGAATTGGTCACGCAGTTGGACTAGATGATCGTTATAGGTCCCTTCCAATTGAAATAGTCTAGTCTATTCCAGAAGGCAACCAAGATGGTTAGATGCTAAGCAACTCCCTTGTGAGGAGAAGATTAGGGAAAGAGGTTTGTTCAGCCTGGAGAAGACTACTTCAGGGGACCCTAACAGAAGCCTAACAGCCTAACAGTACTTACGAGGAGGTCATCAAGACAACAGAGCCAGGCACTTCAGAGCAGTGCCCAGTGGGAGGACAAGATACCACAGACATAAATTTAAACTGAATATAATGAAAAAAATTTTTCACCATGAAGATTTTTGAGTACTGGAACAGGTTGCCCACAGACGTTATGCAGTCTCCATTCTTGGAGGCTTTCAAGAGTAGATGGGATAAAGTCCTGAGCAACCTGGTCTCATCCACTGACCCTGCTTTGAACAGGAGATTGGACTAGATAACCTACTTACATCCCTTCTAACCTCAATCATTCTGTGTCTGCAATTTAAATGTCTGCATTTGAGCTAGTTGTTTAACATCCCATTACAATCAGGTACTAGTCAGTACTGTCAATGGAGTTTAGTCAGTAATTCATATGACCAAATGTAGATTAATCACATCACTTCATTAACTATATTGATTAGCTCACTGTTGAGTAAGGTTAACCTTCATGAACTTCACCAGCTGCAGCTGTCCACATCATATACACACAGTCATATGAGCTCCACCCATTAGGTTTACAATATCAGTTTCCAAACACAACTCTTCCCACTCTAAAAGAACCACATTATTTGAAGTGTCAGAACCCTGAAAGCACACACTTTATTTCATCAGAAAAAGTCCAGCCAGCTCTAGGAACAATTTTAGGTATGGATTTACTGAGAGGAATAAGGGAGCTAAAGTTCTACCATTAGCAATGCCTGTTATAATGTATGCATTAAGGGTCACATGACAGGAAGATCAGATCAAAGAGCAGGCTCCCATCCCTTTCGCCCCCATCTTTGATGTCCCCAACTATCAGTGACACTAGCTGGAAGCATCAGGGCCCTGAGTACACCAACAGGCTCCAATTGCCCTGCCCAGTTTTAAACCATATTTGTCTGTAAACCTTCTCTTCTCCTGCCGGTAGGTTTAGGTGCTTGGGTTAAAGGTCTGCTCTGATACAGCATAGCTGCGTAACCCTGGATGAGATTTCTACAAAAAGAGCTAAGCTGTGGGAAAACTGCTGTGAGAAGCTCCAGCTGGGGCTTCTACGCATATAGCCTCCACCGATTGGCTTGGGTGCTGCATTGAAGCCTCTGCCTTGCTGTAGATATTCTGTGCTTTGGTTGTACCTTGTTGGTCTGAATTGCTGTCTTGACTTCTTGGCTCAACCTCAAATCTGCCTTATGACTATAGACTTCATTGGCAGTCACCAACGGGACTGTTGGCTGAACTTTTTTACTGTCACCAGACCTGTTCTGCTTGTCCTGTTCAGGTACTGTGGGACTGCACTGTCTTGCTGTCACCCTCAGCTCCCTTGTTGAGGAGCCCGGTCATGTTGACTGCTGACAGCAACTGACAGCAAAGGATTCAGTACTATCACCACTAATACAAATGGAAGCATAAGTGATAAGTGTATATTAGGACTGACTCAGACTCTTGGACATCTTGTTGATCTATTCAAATTCAGCAATGCATGGAGCCATAGGTCAAGTGCTACTTCAAAATTTATGCCTTCAGAATGCTCTTTAATAGTAATATTGCTTCAAGATGCCATTCTTCCAAATTCCTCCTCCAAATTCCGTTTTTTTTTTCTCCTCCTTGCAATAAAATGCATAGACTAAAAACATTTTTAATGCATTTGCTTATAAGAAATATGCTGTGATGTCTTCAAATATAACTCCCCCTCCCCCCCAAAAAAAATAAAAATCTAATCACACATTTAGGAAAGCTTGAGACAAGATCGAAAAAATACTGAGCAATCATCCAAAAGTTCCTATGATATACTTTCTTTTTTTGCTTTAGAAATTATGGGTGTATGACTAAAGTTTCTAATCATAAACAAATTATATATTTTCAAAAGTTCTCCATCTATGCCCTAAATCATTGCACACAGAAACAGAGCAGTACCATGAAAAACCAGCATGCATCACTTCCAGTGACTGTACCACATTAGTCACCTTCCTAAAAGATTTCATTCATCATAATGGTCTTTACTCAGGAAAGATGAAATTTGTCACCTACATTCCTAATAAGCTTTCTCTTTCCTTTTGAATAGCTCAATCAAATAGACTGAGCTCCTTATAGGATAAGTCATTCCTTCAAAGGAGTGAAACATAGCAGCACACTACCCATAAGTAGAAGGCTGAAGCAGATCAGATTACTCATAAGAAAGTTTACTAATTGCAAGACTAAGGCTTGAACTGTTAGTTTCCAGAATTTCCTGAAAATTGTTGTAATTTTGGAAATGTAACGTTCAGGGTTCTAGTGCCACACCTTTGAACATATCTGGAAATAACTACTAACAAGAGCCACAGTTTCTCACTTACCTAATCAGTTTAGAGGATGAAGCTCTGAAATCCTAAACCCCACTATGAAAGTATATCCCCTGAGAGAGAATGTAAGCACTTAAACCAGTATTTAGTTCTACTTCTGTTAGTTCTCAAGGCTGACTTGTTCCACTTACATCCTGTCAGACAATACTATCTACTAAAACCAAGAAACATTTCTATCAATTTGAACAGTCGCTACATGATGCTGATTGACCAGTGCTAGCCTCTCTGAAATCAGAGTAATTTCCAGCAACTCCTGAGAAGTGAATCAAGGAAAATTACATTTATATTACCTATTTGATTAATTTTGAGATTCCTTACTTCTAAAAGATATCACTAAGACTTTAAAAATTTACTTCAGCTGCCTCTCAAATAGGCATGAGGAATACATTTTTAAGAGCCTGAGGAGCTTCAGCTGCATGACAAAAGTAAGATACATTCTTTCTGGTGGTGCTGTCTACAAACATCTTGCTCTTTTGCCACAGTTCAGCTGACTAACAGACTTTATCTTACAGTGTTTTGTAATCATACTTTTTATTCCTGGTTTAGAGCTTTAATGTCTCCAAAAGGGGCTTAGATCGGTAGAAGTCAGCAACAGAAATTTCTGATCAATCAGAACTAGGTGAAGAAAATACATGATGCTTGACATCGCAGAAATCTAATCCACTATCACTTTTAATTAGGTAACACCATCCTGTTTATTTTTACTAATAATCTGTCTATGCAATTTCTATCACTTGTAGTCATACAAGGAATCTCCACAATCAACCATATTACTCATATCAAACTCTTAAATGCCTAGCCAAACCAAAATTCTCCCTAACTCCTTCCCTGATCTCACCTTCCAAGTTACTTCAACAGGCTTGATAGGACTGTGCTGACAGATAAGACTGTCATGAAAGTAGGTGCTGTGGGACTCCTGCACGGGCAAAGTGCATCACCTTCTCATGGGCCAACAAATGGAGAAGAAATTACTTGCTCTGTGCCTTCCATGCAATGCTACAGGCTTGGGGACGAGTGGCTGGAAAGCTCCCCCGCAGAAAAGGACCTGGGGGTGTTGGTCGACAGCCGGCTGAAGATGAGCCAGCAGTGTGCCCAGGTGGCCAAGAAAGCCAATGGCATCCTGGCCTGTATCAGAAACAGTGTGGCCAGCAGGAGCAGGGAGGTGATCGTGCCCCTGTACTTGGCGCTGGTGAGGCCGCACCTCGAATCCTGTGTTTGGTTTTGGGCCCCTCACTACAAGAAGGACACTGAGGTGCTGGAGTGTGTCCAGAGAAGGGTGACGAAGCTGGTGAGGGGTCTGGAACACAAGTCTGATGAGGAGCGGCTGAGGGAACTGGGGTTGTTCAGCCTGGAGAAGAGGAGGCTGAGGGGAGACCTCATCGCTCTCTACAACTACCTGAAAGGGGGTTGCAGAGAGGCGGGTGTTGGTCTCTTCTCCCAAGTGGCGAGTGACAGGACAAGAGGAAATGGCCTCAAGTTGCGCCAGGGCAGGTTTAGACTCGATATTAGGAAAAATTTCTTTACTGAGAGAGTGGTGAGACACTGGAATAAACTGCCCAGGGAAGTGGTGGAGTCACCATCCCTGGAGGTGTTCAAGGAACGTGTGGACAAAGCATTGTGGGACATGGTTTAATGGGCATGGTGGTGTTTGTTGGTTGATGGTTGGACTTTATGATCTTACAAGTCTTTTCCAACCTTAGTGATTCTGTGATTCCCTTTCCTTTCTTACACATCTCATAAGAACTTAAACACATCTGTCTCATTTAGAAGCTGTTGGTGTCATGACTTTTCCACCTGTAATGAAGACTGAAGGCCACTGCAAATCTAAGTAAAGACAGTGTTTTCCTCGTGAGCACCCTCTGTATAGCACTTACAGACTGACATTTCCCTTTTAGTAGCTTCTTGTGGGAAGGAGTAGTTTTAAAAACTGGGTAGTGTGAGGAAAGTCTGTCCTCAAGAATTGATTGCAGGAACTTCATAATCTATAAACTCCATGGTCCCCAGGGAAAAAGCCTGATTAATTGAAATGATCAATTTGTGAGTGATCATTGAAATCCACTCCTGCGACTGACAATCTGCATGTCTTTCTATCTTTATCTTAGTAGGTTATGCATAATTCAAACATACACTGCTTTCACTTTCCTCACTTGAAATTATATTAGAGTGCTCATTTTGGGTCTGAATGAAAACCTTATAAAATGGACCTCCTGTATTCTTTCCTTCTACGCACTGCAAGGTCTTACTTGATTTTATTCTGCTCATATATAGATAAAGCCTTCAACATTAAGCATCCAAGCATTTAATAGATCAGACTCCTGGCCTTTTGACTGAACAAGGAAACAATTTCACCAAAATTAAAAAGAACTAGCAATAAGGTAAGGTAACGATTTAGAGTCTTCATTGGAAATTGAATGGCTTTCAAAACATACATATAAATCTTTGAATGAATCATATGCAATGGATCTTTGCACTCCCCTACACTTGCCACATCAAATACAAGAGTCTGCAATGTATTCTAATCACCATAAAATCCAACCTTTAAAAGAGAATATGCAGAAATACACACCATCTGCAGATACATAAGGAAGTGATAAACAGTATGAATGTATGTGTTGAATCTCTGTATATGACCATTATTTTTTATGATGCTAAGAATAGATAGCATAGAGACTGAAGCCCCAAACTAAATCATAACACAGATAATTTAAGAGCCCTTCTTTTTAATACTTTCATAGAAATAATTCCATCTACAGTATTCTACTGTGCTGAAGCACTGGCTTCAGGTTTGGTACGTTCAAGAGACAAAAAGAATGTAACTGCAAGGAAATACACTTAAGTTAACAACTGATCTTATTACTTTTTATTACACTAACTTGCAAATAATCTTTCTGTCAGCACCTTCTTCTTTCCACTTGTCTAGTTTCATTTCTCTTTATGTTTTAAAAAATGGATCTTACTTTTTGGTAATTAAATGAGATGTTTACACGTTTAACTTTTCTATCAAGTGGAAAATAGGCAATAAGTATAACTGCTTTAGAATGGCTGAAAATAAAAGGTGGAGAGAAGAGAATGATACTATAGCAGAAGTAGTTTTTTGAACACAAAATTCAAGATGTATCTCTTCTCAGATAGATTCAGTGCAACAGACTTGAAGTCAAGTGCAGAGAAATTAAGTGATGCCAAGGAAACAGCAGATGAGATCTGTCAACAGAAATAAATATTTTTATCTGATTATCTGAACAGAAACTGTACATTAAAGGTATATTCAAAAACATGAAAGGACTTAGAAGGCATACCAGGGAAATGACTAGTTCCTAACAACTAGTACCTGACCCTACTTTATCAGCAAGTACATATTTTGTACTTAGGAATTCAAAGTATGACCTTCTTAAAACAGTGTCAGTCTACTGGCATTCCTTCTCCTTTTTATTCAAGGAGCTGCGTAAATAAGATTCTAACACATGAAGAGAGGAGCCTGTGCAGAGGAAACTGATGTGCCACTGGAAGGACACCTTGATCTCTCCTGTTGTCTATTACAGACATACAAAGCTTAGTACTGAAAGGAATTAAATGCTTTTCAATGCATTTTTCAATATTTCCTCACAGACAATGAAGCCAGTTTTTATACAATATATGTAAGCAATAGGAAACTAATTAAAAGGGATATTAATACCTTGCAATACACACAAAATTAATTCAAGTCATAAGGACAGAACTAATCAATTGGAATAAAGCAAACTGAGGGAAAAAGCCATCCAAGTGCTGCAATCACTATCATAGCTTCAGAGTTCAGAAAGAAAATTAGCGTAAATTTTCCTAGACATGCTCTAAAAATTGTATCGTGCATGCTGATGAAGACCCAAACATTTCACCTTGATTCCTGTTATAACAGAGCAATATTTGCTACTGATTAAGAATAACATACAGAAAAACTGGAATTTATAACACCTGCTCTAGTAGAATTTCACTCTAGGGATGATACATTAATTCTGATATCATATCCCTGGATTTAAAAAAGCAAATGACTACTTATTTTTTAAATGGAAGTTTAGATGAAAAAAATACAGACTGTGTGCTTGTAGAAAATTATTACTTATATATGGACAAGTCATCCAAACAAAACATTATTTAAGAGTATGAAACTCCTTATAAATCCTATTAGTGCATAGGGATTAACTGTTTTCACATTCATGGAGGTTCAGAAAATAGATCATTACTGAATAAATTTTCATTTCAGCATACTTCAAAGGCCTGTAAATTGCAACATGTTTTTTAAGGCCTCATATTTTACAATATGCATATACTGTTTCAAGATGCAACAATACAAGATCTGCAACTGGAAAATCAGTTACTAACTAATCAAGTTACCTAATAAACCCTGCATTTCTTTCTCCCCCACTGCCTTGGAGCAAAAAAGAGACATTTAAAAAATTAAAATCTTTAATATAAAAGATGACAAGAGGAAGGAGCCCCACAGTTAATAAAAGAAACTAGCATAGGTTCAAATATAAACAACAACTCTTTCAGCACCTATGGAGAAGAGGTTGATTTAGGAGGAGGAGAGAGTATAAAGTAGCATTTAAGTAAATTGATTTGATTGTAAATATTCCAGACATACAGTTTAGATGCAAAATTCAACTCCTGCAACACCGTGTGAAATTTTAGCTTGGATTCTGTTCTAACCCTTCCTTCCCTCCAAAATGGTACCTATACCTTTTACTGTTAAACCTGTTAATATAACTTGGAGAAGTCAACATACACCTGCCATGAAGAAGATCTGTGAGGACATATATTTTGTAGAGATACAACAGTGATTAGAAATCTGCACTTTATACCTTTGGCTACAATCACTGTCTGTGTGAAGTCCACTGATATGCAGTGACTAATGCCCAGTTTAAAGTTAGTACTCCTTGGAGTGCACTCTCAGGTTTTCCTCTGGACCCCATCACTTCCAAAAACATTTATAAGTTAATAATTGTGTTTACAGCAAAGTGCTTAACTGCATCCTGCCAGCATGGTGTTGTGCATGGTGGTGTAATACACAATGCATGTGTGTTCTGTGCCCTTGAGTACGGTATGAGAATTAGGGGAGGCAGGGGGCAAAAGGCATGCTTGAATACTTGCAACATCCTGGGCTGTATTAGATAAGAACATAGCTAGCACGTCAAAGCGGGGCAGGGATTATTCCCCTGTATTCAGTACTGGTGGGAGAGTGCTGTGTCCCATTCTGGGCTCCCCAATACAAGAGAGACATGGAAATACTGGAGCGAGTCCAGCAAAGGGTCGTGAAGATGATTAAGGGACTGGAGCATCACTCATACAAGCAGAAGCTGACAGAGCTGGAACTGGAGAAAAGGAGCCTGGAGAAAAGAGGGCTCAGGGAGGTCTTCTCAATGTGTGTAAATAGCTGATGAGAGAGTGAAAAGAAGATGAAGCCAGAGTCTTCTCAGTAGTATCCAGTGAATGGACAAAAATTCAAATGGGCATATATTCAAATACCAGACATTCCATTTAAACATAAGAAAATACTTTTTTTAAAAAAAGAAACAATGAAGGTGGTCAAAGGCTGCCTAAAGAGGTTATGGAGTCTCAATCTTTGGAAACATTCAAAACCTGACTGGCCCTGAGAAACCTGCTCCAATTGACCCTGCTTTGGGCAGGGAGTTGGTCTAGATGATCTATTCTGTGATTTGTAGGTGGAGGGAGCTTCTCCCTGCCCAATACAGATACTAAAGAGAGTTACAACATCAAAAGTATCTGCATTTCATCCTGGAAAGACAAGCAGGAGCACCTCAAACGTGCCCAAGGAAATCACCAGGGAAAGTGCATCATGCCTCAGACCAACACCTGGAACAAGCCAATTCACCGTCTTTTAAAGCTGAACTATTCTTGATTCCAGTCACCAATAGCATATAGAAGAAAGGAGGGGGAGGGGAGAGCATGAATTTCACTGAAGCCTCCAATTATGACCGGAACTAATTATAACACATTATGGATTCAAACAAAAATTCCTTTAGCTTCACTGTGCATTACGCCTCGTGAAAAAGCATTGACGAGATTTGTCATTTGAAGGATGACAGAGCACTAACACAACCCTTACAGGTTTGGAGAAAAAGCAGCACATCTGAAATATTTAACAGGATGCCAAATCAAATGAGAGATTACGTTTTGATCAGGAGATCCTTCTGCTGATAGGTGATACAGAAGAAAAATGGCAGCGCTCTTTCTCTTTAGAAGTCTGGGACAATAGTGTAATTGAGTCCCAGCTGCACTGGGCACACGACTTTAAAAATTCACTACGCAGCACAATACAAGTGTTCTTGGCTCAGACATGATTCAGGACAAAACAGAAGTGCATTGTAGGTCAGCACAAAGGTGTACATACAGAAGCCTGCGAGGTAGTTCTGTTTTACTTGTCCTGTAATGAGTACAAAGCCTACGCTTTCACAGTCTTACAAATGTCATTCCGTAACATCAATCTTGAGCCACCTTAAGTAGATTCAAAATTGAATTTATTTTTTAAAAAAATCTAAACCAAAACTTTGTTTTCATCGGAATTCTTGCCTTTCCATAGTTAAAATTAAACATTACAAAAACGCAAATACTTTTAGAGATAGTGCTGAACTTTAATCCAATGCCCAGTTCTGACTGTAAAAGTAGAAAACAACTCTATTATGAGACACTAAAAACACTAGTCAGAAAGTAGAGCATGTTGAAATTTTACTTTTTTAGCCAATTTTTGGTGTAAAATAGACTTTTGATCAAAGAAAAAATTCAGTGCCTATTTCAATACAAAAACATTTAAGAAAAATCAAGTATTTCAAATATTCCTTTTTTTTCCTACTATAATTCAAAAATGAGAAGAGAGCATTTGAAGTTGGGTGTGTGCTCAGACTAGTTTTTATGTAATATGTCAGAGTCCAACGTTTCAGTGAAAATTCCAGCTGAATTTCTTTGGGAAAATAATATTTATGTAGAAATTTAAGTGTTGGTGTGTTGGTTTGGGGGATGAGTGCGGAGGGTGGGGAATAGGAACAGGTGTATCTGACTGCTTTTCCAGACAGTAAAGGACTTATCATCACGCTTTAAATGTACAAAGAGATAGTTCCTAACTAGTACTTGAAGACAGTAGTTACAAATGAGTTTGTCAGCATTCAGAAAGAAATCTGTATCTTTATGTTTTCTTCTTATAGAAAAGAGAAGATACAAAACTTAAGATCAATTACAAAAGTGACACTTCAAAACAATTCAGAGATTTGTATTGACAACTACTGATGAGGCTCAGAGTTATGTCACCACCTTCAATGTACTCCTGTATTTGCAAATGTGTGCAATTATGAGTGAATGCCATTGTAAAACAAAACAAACAAACAAAAAAATCACAACAATACTCCTTCTGGATAGGTCAGGAAAAATGTTCAGAAATCTCAAAAAAAATTGAAAGATGACAAACATCTGCAGGTTTTAGCCCAATTATTCAGGTAACTGCTAGGACACAAAAATCTCAAAAAAATAGCTACATTCATTAAAATAATATATTTAAGGACAAGATTTCTTATGCTCACTTTCTAATCTCTAAAGTGGACCGTTTCCAATGTCAATTTGTTTGCTAAGAAAAAAAAAAATTAAAAAAACAAACCCAAAAGATTACTAAACTAGAAATACTAAAAGCAGAAGACCACCATATGGTCTTTGAAGTCTTGTCCTTAGAAGCCTAGGTTACCTCACTGTCTGAGTAATTTCATTAACCTCCAGAACACAGATGGAAAACTAACATACCTCATCATTCTTCTCAGTGAGTGTTCTGGTCTGATACAGCCTAGTGGCTGTTAAGTTTTTTTCTAGTGACTGCAGAAATATATTATTTTTTTCTCCCCCTGACTCAACAGCATTTTGTACAAAATTCAGTCAGAATAGTTTAGAGGCAGCTAATTCCCCTCTTTCAGCATCAGTCAATGACCTCCTGCTTCAAATGCTGCTAGACAGTGTCTCAAACAGCTTACTGGCATGAATCTAATCTCCACAACTATATAATGGTTTAGGTTCCCTTCAACCTCCATATTTACTCTTAGCAATACTGGAGGAATTAATTTAACACATAAATAATATTAAATCTAAAGCCAGGTTTGTTCTCATTCTGGTCCACTGAACCATATCCATTTCAGAAATATTAAAAATAATTACTGACCACTGTCATTTTAAATGACACATTCTCTCCATTACTCAGGGAGAAGTACTATTGTATGGCATACAAAACAGGAATCAGAAAAATGCCCCATCTTGCTCATTTCTTCTCTTTCTTTACACCTTAAGGTTTAATTAATTATTTTTACTGCTGGTCACAGTTCACGCAAGCAGATGAAATTAATTGCAAAATTCCTTTGATTACACTTGTGCAATACTATCCAGTTTAAAATGACCACACAGCAGTGGCAAACAAGTGTTTTGTAGACCTGCTTTGTGCAAAATGTTGACCTTTCTTTACTAACATACTGTCATGGTGTGGTGAACATTAGCCTTTTGGTCAGCAAAAGCATGACATGAAATTTTAAACATATGCAGTAATTGGAACTTATTAACTGCTGTAACAACATGAACAGTTTCATTCTGCAAGAAATAAGATCACAAAATACATGCAAATGTTTAAATTTACAGTATACTGTCTTTTCAGAATTTTATTACATACTCAAATATCTATCTGTCCTAGTAATCCAACAATTACATTAACAAATATCCAGTGAAAAATATTCTGTTTTCAGATATATAAAATCCTCAGAGATATTTAAGAAAATGCTATTACAGCATTTTTTCCTAGAAAGAGCACCCGCTCTTCATATTGCTGGAATAGAAAAAAAATAGAATTTCATTTGAAGCTCCCTCATAGCAAATCCATCAGAAGACCGACACCATGTAAGGGTTCTGATAAAAAGGTGAATGCTTTATATTTTTATGATCACAGAAGTTTTGACAGTGTCTGCAGATATCATTAATGTGATCAGATAGCAAGTAATGTCTTACTAAGGTATCTCAACTGGGCACCAGAAAAAAACAGGTGTTTAACATCCATTAGATTTTGTCTGTTTGCTTAACAAAATCTGGAAGTGGGTCAAAATGTTTTAGACTCATTGGGTCTTATTTTGAAATTAACTAAATCTCACTCCAATATTTAAAGGCTGTAAATTAAGCATTTTTGTTTCTCAATAAAACATGAAAAAAATGTATTATTCTGTAACGTAAAATATCTCAATAAATTAAAGTCTCTTGAAAATATTATAATAAAGTTCACCAGAAAATTTCAGACTTAGATGCAATTAATACCAGCTTAGCTTTCAGAAGACTACTTCCTCATTTAATAATGGGACACCAACCAAATTTCTAATGAAATAACGGAGAAGAAAATCACCTGGCTAGAGGCCAGGTCAGTAATTTTCCTGATTATCTGTTTTAGATTTGTGACTCCAGCTTGACCCTCGCTAATACACTAGCCTATAAACTGTCTGATTTCCTAATGGCACAGGAAAAAAGTAACCCACACACAAGAATCAACACTGAATGCTCTGCGTTAATCATTCACCTAAGCGTTTTATGTTTCAAAGGTGCAAAGACATCTAGAGATGGAATAAATATATATAGGTAAAGAAGTCATTGCATATGAATTCCAACTGGAGGAGGAAAACAGCCAGCTAGGCAGGAACTGTGTGTGTCGGCAGCAGTGGTGCAGTAGACATCCCTTTGGATTTCACACCATCAATGGCCATTACCAACATTAATAAAAGCCATCTGGCCTTGCATAGCTTTATGTCTATATCTCATTGTTTGTTTCAACAGTATTTATCCATCCCTGGAGTTCTTCATTCTGAGAGGTAATTTAGAAACTTTCAGAGGCCTCAATAAAGAAAACAAACAGCAGGCAATTAATCATGTTAATAGTGCTTCCAAAGGTCATGCTATTACTTTGAGCAATGATACCAATCTTTTTCACTCCATTCATTTAATTCCGGGGGGGGGGGAATCCCTAATTCTATGGTCATAACTACTGGAAAGAAAAACTAAAAAGAATGAATCTTGTAGCTAATGCCTTGACTAGTACCCTGGAGATCTAAGAAGCCTTGCTTTCAAATAATGTCCCAAGATCGTCACATTCAGAAGTAACCGTCAAAACCTGACTGCCAAAAAATGAAACTGCATATAGTGTATAACTTGTTTTAGACCAAGTAGCCCTACTGAAATTTAAGACATCTGCTCAGAGAAACTTGTGAGAAAGTAAGATGTTTTCATTTCCCTCTACAGTGACAAGGAATTCAAAGAAAAGCATCACAGGACATCTATTAATTAGCTGATCTGGATGCAGTGGCTTACTCTTGGCTTCACTTTCTCTGTTGCAACTCAAAGAGTACAAACTCGTGGGGTCTTGGAGGAGACTGGGAGACAAGAGCTTGGCTGTAGCATCCCAGTAACAGCCCTGAGCTGAGGATGGGCCTTTCGAAGTCACATGTCTATTCGCAGGTCTATATTTTGCATTTATCAACAAAGCACCACCACATTGCACCTGACCGTGAGCAGGCTTTATTATTGTTATTGTTATTATTAAATAAAGTAGCTGTAGCTGATACATTTAATACCTCTGGGTGAACTATTCTCAAAGACGTGCCAAAATCAGATCCCAAGAGGGGTTTCGTCTGATGTCTGGACTCCAAAGGGATTTAAACAGAAACTAGACACTGCTCAAAAGGAATGGCTTAGGTCATGTGCAAAAGACAGAAGTTCAGGCCTCTGGAGAATCATCAGGTCAAAGTAGGGTTTTTTGGAACACAGCTTAGCTGAGGCATCAGAGAAGGACAGAAGCTCCTTACGCTTACAAGTATCATGGACAACTCAAGTCTCTGTCTTTAAACATTTAAATACCTCTGCAATACCTTCTGTCGATGAAGCTTAAGCTCTTCAACCTTATTTCAAAGGTGAATTCAGGCAGTAATGTTTTTTCAGATATTTATCTGTGTTCAATTTTGATGAAATCATCCATCAAAAGGTCATTCCGTATTAGCCCTTCCATTCTGTATATACACAATATATGTGTTTTACAGGAAAAATGGAAGAGGTGAGTCATCCTGCTATTAAAAATATTTCCATTTTAATGTTGTTTCTATTATGCATACTGAATCAGTTAAACAGGAGAAGTAGGATACCTCATTTGGAGTTAAATTAATTTCATTCTGACAGTCAAGAAATACAGTGGGGTTTTTATCATCTAACATGCACTCTGTTTTTCAATGCCAGATTTTATCTTTCAAAATAATAATTAGTAGTAGTTTTAACATTTTCTCAATTATAAAGACTTATCATTTATTGGATAAAATTTCCATAAACTTTAGTGAATACATTGTGTTAGCCTATTATGTTCTGTATTATTTGGCTACTGTTACTAAACAATAATAGCATTCACTTTCTTACAATCAAAATTTTAAAAGGAGCTTTAAATGTAAATGGAGAGGGAAGAGGCAGAGAAGATAAATTATGCAACTGAGTGGAGTAGTTGTTTTTCTCTTTGTATCCTAAGTGTAAATTCTTCTTCACTGTGTTTCCCAGACACCATCTGTTTCCAAAACAACTCAGCACCAAACATAACAGAGCAGATAGGAACTTCTAATACGAGTTAAACCTGCCAACTTGCAGAATGGTCTGAGCTTTCTCAACTAGGAAAAACATGATAGTACAGAGTTGTTAATAAATAAAAGAGAGGCAATGGGTGTCACCTCAGATGATGCAGTACCCCATTTTAGGGATTTTCATTAAAATAATGAACGGCTCATTACTTTACAATGTTCCTGCACACTTGCTTTAAGAAGTCCAAACCACATATGGGCATTTAATAGCAGGGTTCATTTCACTTAGGATAGGTTTGGGTTTTTTTTAAATAATTTTTTTAAAGCCTAATATTAAAGCCCGAAAAATGGGTCACACCTGCCAAGGCCCTCACTCCATTTGCAATTAGATATCAGTGAAAGTTTGGAAAAATAGAAACTGCCAGAATTATTTACATCAGGGACCCACCTGTGCCAGTACTCTTTCTGCAGGATTTTAGGAGGAGATACAAGAATGCAAGATATATTCAGGTATATGACAACATGCCATGGCAATAGAGCTCTCCTCATCTCCAGAGAGGCTTATATCAGTTCCAAAATGCTATTTACTGTGACTTCTAGAAGTTCTTATTTTGAAAAAGCAATGTACCATTTTTAACCTATCTATACTATTAACGACAGCACTGTGCTTACTTAGAAAATGAGTTTGTCTTTTTGCTTTTCCCTCTCTCCATAGTATGCGAGAAGAAAAAAAATATTTATGTAGTTTGGTCTAATAAGTAACAGTAGGAAAATAAGTTATCAGAAAAGCATCTAAATTCTTTTGGTGTGTTATACATCTATTTTTAAAAAATATCTATGAAATAAGAATATGGATTGGACAGGAACCACCAAGGTCATTGTTTATAGACTCCTGCTTATAGATTCCTGCTATCATATCCACCCATGTCAAAGAATTTAATACAGACAATATTGTCCGTAATAAATATATTAAGAAACATCACTATGTGAAATTGTTTATATTATCTATTCTGATCACATCTCTAACAGATCACATTGTTTTCAAACAAGAAATCCTTAGCAAGTCTGAGATACGATGTCTTTTCTGCCCTTCCCCAGTCCTCCCTGTCCTCCTTCATTCAAAACAATTCTCTTCTTTCTGTAGCCCCAATAATTTATTTCACACATGGAACATTTTTTACTTCCAAGTAGCCCTCCAGATAATTTTATAGCTATCAGTAGACTAAAAAGTGCTTCTGTTGTTCCCTTGGCAGTTCTATTAGATTAAATCCATTAGCACACTCACATATACACACATAACATTTTGAGCTCTTTCTGTTCGTAACATGTGACTCTATTACAGAGTCTACAAATTTGGATATCTTAGTTTTCCTTGGCTTAGTTTTTAAATCTTCTTTTTTATTTTACTACTACATTAATTCATCACAGGTTGTATATTCCTGACCCTGCTGCCTTAACATACTTCATTACATTATAGGCAACCATCTCCGCTCCTGCTCGATATTCTGAACAGCTTCACCGAGTTTTAACTGCACAAAATGGTTGTTGCCACACACTTCATTTCTGCCTTCTGCAGTTGGAATCTTGTGCTTTGTTACTAAAAATAGAGCTGCTTCCAACTACCTGAGCTGAAAAGCTAATTACAGAGCTGGTAAACAGTGCTCCTCCCTATTAAGCAAATAGCAGAATAAGGAGCCTGCTAATGCACTAGGGCACACATGGTCCTGTGGGTTTTTGAAATCTATCAAGTGTCATTTATTTAATCATTTGTGGCTGTTTGCTTCATGGATAAATTACTATTTAAGTAAATAACTGACTGTTGGATCAACAAATCAGGGAGAAAAAGAATGATCAGCCCATTTTAGGAAAAAACTATTCTAGCCTAATTCTCAGCCTGCACAAATCAGAATAATTTCACTGAAGTAAATAGGATATTGTTGATTTAGACTAGCTAAAAGTCGAGTTCTCTTATTTCTTGCAGAAGAGGGGTTATTAGAGGACCAACTGTTTGCAGCAGCTTAAAGACTTTTTTGAAAGTTATTTCTGTCACATACAGGCAAGAACAAACAACTGCCACTGTAAGAAAGACCAATTTTAAAAAGTATTTCTATTTCTCCTTCCTAACCCCCCTCAAAAAAAAAAGAGACAAGTAAATAAAACCTCCAAGACTGTACTCAACATGTTAGAAAAGTTTGGTAGAGGAAAAGAGTAAGGTAGTGGGCATAAACTATTTGCTTATCATCATGTTTCTGTCATGTAACAGGTATATACTATCTACAGTGCATACAGGGACAGAATTGCTATCTGAAGTTAAATACATTATTGACACGGCTCATTTGGGAGAGGAGATGATGAGCTCCCTCTTCTGTCTCCCATCTTCATGAAAAACGAAAGTCAGGCTGTCCTCAGCCAAGCAAACTACCCCCTGTTGTCAAGGAAAAGCGATTTGCCAATTTTTAAGCAAAAATGATTGGGAAAAAGAAGATAAGATGGAAAACTGTGGACAGAGATGGAAATGTGTAGTGTAAGGAAGAAGAAAATTCAAGGGGCAGCCAAAAAAAGAGGCAAAGAAAGTCATGAGGAAGTCAGACTACAGAAAATATATAGTATTTCAAAGCTCTGCAGATTCCAAAGAGTGGAAACAGAGAGAATCCTCTGGCAATAACAGCAATGGGAAAAAAGAAACAGAATACCAGCCTTCTCATCTTAAACAGAAGAAATACAGAGAGTATAAGTCTGCACACCACAAGGCAGTCCCATACCATCATACCTAAGTCAACTCTGAAGAAGTCAATTCATGCACCAGGACTGGCGTAGCTGTCATTTTAGCATAGTGTTTCACCAGAACTGACATATCTTGTTTTTGTGGTATTCTGTGTATGCATACTAGAGTGCCTCCGGAGAAAGTCATATGTATTTTTCACATTTAGAACCTAAATAAGTGTGTATGTATGTGCATGTGTGTATGGGGCAGGGGGTTGGACAGTGATGAAAGAATGTGTGTGTTTGATGGAATTCAGTGCATAAGCAACATTAAAAGTCAATTGAATCCTGGCTATCAATCACTGATCAATCTTCCTGTGTTTTCAGACCTTTCCTTCTGACCTAAATGACCACAAAGACAGTAAACAACATATTCGTAAATTAGATAAAATGCACTTATTTAGTAGGACAAATGCCTTTCAAATGATAGTATATTCCAGAAAATAATCCACAAAAAAAAAGCCTATGAAGACAACATAAGCAATATTTTCCCTGCAACTTGTTATTGCAACGTTAGTTCTCACCTTAAGGCAGAGATGTGATAACCTCTAACCCTGGGAGCCATTTCTAACTTATTCATTCAGATTTCAAAGACACAATATCGACAGCCACTTTCCTAATGTGCTACACAGACCAACTTACACATTTAAATTACTCACAAGTATTTTTAGGTTGTCTGCTTCTGTTGAGTTGAACTTGCCAAATGGATATGGCAAGTAAGGTGGGCCTCCACCTTTCTGTTAAGCTAGTATAGTTTCAAATCCCCTTGCCAAAAAATGACAGGAAAGAAAGGAAGGAGGGTAAAAGCATGGAATGTGAGGAAACTGTTGAAAATAAGTTGCTTAATTCTTTTAAATATAAGTTGGCCCTACTGGATCTGTCTTGGGCAATTATGGAGAAGGCACTTTCAAATTCACACTCCTTAATGAATGAAGTGACTTTGTGAACCTTACATTATTCACACCAAAAAATTATGTATTTCACCACACAGGTATTGCTCAAACTTCAGCCTTCCTACTGAGTACATCAGCATGTGCAAAGACTCCAGAGCCAGAATGAGATTAATGGAATAAATTTAGGGATATATTAAACAGGAGGAAAGAGGAATAACAGCATTAACATATTCCTTCATTCAATAATTGTCTGAATCAGGGGCATTGATTAAAGAAGCACACTTGTTAACATACAATACTGAAGCATATGAAAAAGAACTTTATCCCATGATGGACTGAAAGTAGTGGTTTGCTGTATTATAGTAGCACCGATTTCGCAAGAGTTCATAACCATAATTAACTATCTGCTTATGCCTGAAAAACCTAGCAACCAGCCATACCAGACGCAGAAATTTCATTGGAAGTACTTTCTGACTACTGACCAAGTTTCATACAACACAGATATTTAATTTTAAAAGTCCTCAAATGATGAAAAATTCATACTTTTCTCAACAATTCAATAGCTAAAAATCAGCTACAGACTGCTCTCCACAGCACGGGGAGCCTGCAGGTAAGAACACAGGGTAAATACAAACTCCATTGCCTTACCTCAGCTATGTGCGGCATTGGGTTAAATCCACAGAGATTGCACACAACTTTCTTGCACTCTGTACACGTATTGAAGTTGGGGGGATCCTTAGAACCAATATTTAGTCCAGTTTTACAAAGGGGACAAGACACTTCAGGCTGGCTGGCTTTCTCCGGTTCTGACAGCCCAGCAGGTTTCTTAGCTTCAGCAGCCTGAGGTTTGCTGTCTTTAACCAAACCAGGTTTCTTTTCTAAATCAGATCCCTTAGTTGTTAAAACACTATCCGCTTTTGATGGCTCTGATTTTTCAGTCATAAGAGGCTTGGTTTCTTTCTTTACCAGAACAGCTTTTGGAAAAGGCTGAACCTGACCAGCCTCTTTGGGGGCTGCCTGAGAAGCCAGCAGCTGTGATGGAGGCTGGGGCTGCTTTGCTGCAGGACCAGGCGGAGGCGGGGCTGATGTCTGAGACCCCGGCTGACCCGCTGTGGAAATTAAATTCGAGGCCTGGCTGAAGATTGAAGCTCCAAATCCAAAGAGTTTCCCAGTAACTGTTTCTTGTGGTGTTGTCGGCTGAGGCTTAGGCGCATCAGTGATGCCTCCCAGATTAAGGCTGAAACGCCTTGATTGCTCGGGAGTTTTCTGAGGTGGCTGGGGTTGAGGCACCAGCTGTGCTGGCGCTGGCTTGGGACCTGCCCCTGCTTGTGGGCCCTTGGGAGCTGGTTTGGTATCAGGCTTTGGGGCCGGTTTTGTTTGTAACTTCTTAGGATCATCTTTTGCTTGTGTTGGCTCGACAGGCTTTTGAGTTTTAGTGTCTGGTCTAGCCCCAGGCTGAGACGCAAGCTTGGGATCTGACTTCTGCCGAGACACTTGTGGAAGGGGTTTGGAATCTGGTTTATCCCCAGCTGGATGTGTATCCTGTGATGGCTTGGCAAGCTCTGGCTTTGGGGAATCTGTCACTTTCTGTTGAGCTGGTGGAGGTCTGGGACCTGCCAAATCCTGTTTCAGCCCTGGTGCTGCAGAGGTAGGCACAGTGTCCGTCGTAGGCTTCTGTACACTGGGTTGTATTTGCTTATCTTCAGCCTGTGTTGGCTTGGCCTGATCAGACTTCGGAGTAGGATCTGTTTGCTGGGAGATGTCAGTAGGCTCAGCGCGGGGTTGTTTTGATTTTACAGGGGGAGACCCAGGCAAGGACGGTTGCTTTTTCTGTGGCAGGTTTTTTTTCGATTCTGCTAGCTGCAAAGGATCAGGTTTTGGAGAAACATCTTTCCTTTGAACTGGCTGTGGCTGGGGAGATGGTTTAGCTGTTGAAGGTGGAATGGGTGTCTTCTGTTTAGGTGGAGATGGCTGTGGCCCAGGACCATGACTTGGTGCTAGGTCACCACCTAACGCTCTTTGCATCTGACAGTTTAAACAGAGCCATTCCTTAATCTGCAGAAAAAAACAATTTTAAAGGTATTATAATTAAGATAAGACAAAGTTAATAAAATCAACATAATAACAGGCTATTCTAGTGTATGGCTTGTTGCAATATTTCAGACTTCTGTGTAAAATGGGAGAAATATTACCACAAATATTGTTTTGGGGTTAACATGCCCAACTGATTTTTTTTCATTCTTCTCCACATTCCTGTGATTCGAGCTATCACTGAGCCCATGCTTCTAATGACTTCACATTCAGTTTACACACAGCTAAATATTGGAGGATAAAAACCTAGCAGAATGAAAAAATGCATTGGAATTTCATGGGACCCAGCAGTGATTCATTTATACCAATGATTTGCCAGAATAGAGAAAAAAAGACAAATACTGCTAAAATAGTTTGACACATCAAGTCTGCTGACAGAAAACAATAATCAGAATTAAAACACAGTAAATGCATAATTAACTTGATAGATGTATGCTTAAAGCTTGTTGTACAGCTTATGGTTTTGGTAAAGGTTTAAATTACAGGGCACAAGTATTGGCGATATACATGTATCCAATGAATTCGGCACAGAGGTGTGTTAATGGACACCATGTATTACACAGACTCACTCTTTACCACCAATTTGAGGGCAAGTCTTAATCTGGAATCAATGAGAAGCTTTGCCTAAGCCCTGATGGCATTTTAAGAGCCATAATTAGGTTTCTCAAATTCCTTTCTTATTAAAAGAAGCTACCAGAGTAATTACTGTACGCCTGTATACAATGAGCCCCTCTCTTCAACACAGAGGAGAAGGAATAAGGCAAATAATGTATTTACCCATGTTTCTCGTCAATTTTAGTACCTCACAACTTTAAACAAGAAGTATTACATGTGAGGGAAACTGTATTTTCTGGTAAGACAGAAAAACTCAATAATCCTAAGTGGGCATCCCTACCTTTGCTTTTGTAAAGCCTCACAATCTGAAGAAGGATCAAATAGGCTAAAGCAACATGTAGTCAGGAAGCATCACATGGTATTTTCCACGTTTTACATTGCTAGAAGAAATACTATGGGCAGCAAAAATGCCATTCAATATGGCACAGAGTCCTGTGGGTCTACACCCACAAGTAGATACTTAAGCAGGTCATCTGTAGCTCTACTTCTATTCTTTAGTCTGTGTGTGAAATGTGGGGTACCAGCTATGGCATTTGCATGCACCACTGCAACAGAGGGAAACTGCAATTAGGAGGACACAGAATGTAAGACTTAGATCTTTTTCCCTAAGGGTGAAGATTTCTGGATCCTGTTTCTAACTCAGGTCTGAAATCTTTAACATACTCCATGGGATGAATCTGGAGGTACTACACGCAAAGAAAGATTTTGCCTGCGTAATATCAGAGCTTACTGGAAGGAAAGAACTCTGATGTCATGGACTGAGGCAATGAATTCATTATTTTGGTGTGCTTTGCCAGCCTTGTATTCTTCCATCAGCAAAAATTAGAAGAACAGTTGGACGCAGTTCCCTAAAACACAGTTATTCCAATTATTCTGATAAACATGGTATATACACACTCTGGAATATGAGCTCGCTATTACTAACAGCTTCACAAAGAGATGCCAAATTTTGTCACCAGCTGTAAGTTCACAGTAATCAAGTTACCGTTCATAGTAATGCTGCTTTTATCTTACATTTTCAGTGCAATTTTTTTAGATTGTTTAAACAATTCTCCGATTTACTTGCAACCCATATAGCAAATGACTGTTAAAAAGTGAAACCAACCCAAAACAAACTGCAACACGTGTTTAAGCTCTGCTTTGAATTATTAAAGGAATTAAGTTCACAACTGCACAGAGGACCTGAGCAAAGATTACACTTAACTAACTCCCATATTGTTTGATTGGTGATCGGTTCCCCTAC
Organism: Gavia stellata; assembly: GCF_030936135.1. NCBI lineage: Eukaryota > Metazoa > Chordata > Aves > Gaviiformes > Gaviidae > Gavia > Gavia stellata. The sequence goes on along the minus strand of NC_082597.1, from coordinate 10,717,564 downwards.
AAGTCCCCTGTTCAGGGGACAATTACTTGCAATAAGTAAATCTTAATTATGACACCTGATTTTAGATATTAGTAATCTAATTTAATTAGATACATATTAATACCATTTCTGGATGAATTCTTAAGGGTTTTCTAGAAGGTTTAAGACTAATCAAAAACCAGACTTAAGCCACATACTCTGAACATCCACCTCAGCTATCACAGCTGTCTGGCTTTGGCAAAGCGATTAAGATTTCTTGTATTAGGGAGGTGGGCTGTCTTCTACGGTGGAGAAAGATAGGATCTCGTGAGGAGCTTTTTAATAGCCCTTAGTGAATGTCTTTTCCCACTAACAAGACAACTTTTACAGAGATTTAGACAATGCACTTTCCATGCTGATTCACTGCTCCTACTTCTTTTTGACACCTCCACTTGCCTTTTTTTTTTTTTTTTTTTTTTAAAGTGCTGTACTCTAAAGAAGGATGACCAGATGAAAACATGGCAGTAACAGGTGTCTACCTGCTCTCACTCAGCTTCCAGGAAATCTAATTTTAAGTTACTATGACACCTTTAAGACCCCAAATGAAGTAGCTGGAGGGTTGGGTGGGACTACAGAATAAATAGTTTGAGTAATTCTTATGTTTAAGGTGTCCAGATTCCAACTGCATTTATAAGCATTTAAGCTTGTCTTCAACATGCAGCTGGCCCAGTCTGACTCTACTACTTAACTGGAGTCCAAAGAAAAGTTAATTCTATACTACAGTTTTCAACACCATCTTATGCAGAAGACAAAACCTTAATTCTCAACTGTTATTTTTTTCCTTATCTTAAAAAATTATATCGATATATACTCACACACACTCTCAGTATTAAACTGAAGCTTTAAAACTAAAAATTAATTTGCTACTCCTACAGCTGAACTTCAAAATGGAAAATGTAGGAAGTTTTACTTCACTGTATTATTTTTTAAATCTTTCTGGTTTGGACATAAAATTCCTCCCATGCATTTTAGTGGGAGGAATTAAATGCCAAAACCCTCAAGTCATTATAGCTTACACACATCATCTTCAAACAAATACAAAACTGCACAAACTGTAGTTCTGTGACTGAACTGCAGGAGTTCAAAATGAAGTGCGCTACATGATACAGTTTTGTATCAAACACCGGCCTGTTCTTTCTACTGCAATTACAGAGATTTTCCATAAGCTTTAATGGGAGCAGGCTTCTGTTAAGTTCAGATGCTCTTACATGTTACTATAGATGAAGTAAAACTTACTGCTGCTGTAGATACCTAAAATACTAATGTTTGTCTGTCCTTAAAGGCCTTCCTGGACAGCAGTTCTGTGACTTTCTGGTTTCTTTCTCCATATTTCTCATATCTCTACCTAGAATTAAAAGGCAAAAGTTTTCAGGGCAACACCTGAGCTTTTGCAGTTCCTGTCTACTTGTAAAGGAGATTCTTCTTTGACGCTGAGGATCCCAAGCTGTCTACTTTTACACTGATAGATAGGGCTGGGTCTTATCTCTAGAAGAAATCCGTAAGTGATTTTCTTCATCTTGAGACCCATGCCATTAAGTGCCATGACTAGGACTAAGTTTGACAGATTTCGTGCATCATTTTTCTTCAGATTTCAACTACTGAACACAAAAAGTGCTACCTTGCTTTCTAACTCACTGATGCAGAAACTATATACCCTCATAACAACAAACAAGTAATTAAAATACATTTTATGTATTCATCAACCATAACATCTTAAAAGAGGTTCATAAAGACTCTACTAGTTGGGAGCACCAAATGAATTTATTCACAGTGTTTTAGTAACAACATCCATGGAGAATTACGTTGAAGAAAATTGTAGCACCATGTTCCATAGCTTGCCTTTCTTTATGCATTCATACTCCAACAGTTGACTCCAGTAACAAATACAAGCCACTCTTCAGTCCTCCTTATCCAAACAAAGCCAACACAATTGAATGTAATCCAGAGCCTTTTCTGCAAAAGTGTTCAGATCTGTTCTAACTATGCAAACCCATCAAAAGCAATAGGAAAACTGTCAGAGAGTGAGTGCATCGACTGGCGTGCTCAATTTCTATTCCTACAGATGATGTAGGGGAGGAAGAGAATCCAGCTTGATTCTAAGATTCCAGATGTACTGTGAGAAAGAAATTTTGACTTGCAGATTGAACGTATTTCATCTAAAACTTACTGGCACACAGTATGAATGTAGCTCTCAGAAGCCATTTTAACAGTCTTTTTGCAGAACAGAGCTGCGCTCTAAGGCAATGGGTCTCATTCTCACTTAGACCAGTCATTTGGTGCTATAAAAAGGAACTTTAAGATATGCATAAAATATTAACATCCCTTTACATCACCACAGAAATGTAAAGATTTATAGAGCCTTTACATTGCCACAGATATGTAAATGGACTTTGCTGACATTGCTCAGCGCTGCCCCTAAGCTTTATCGATGAATCAGTTTCTAGTCTGAAAACACATCAGCTTATTTAGTTGCTGACAATTTCAGAGAGGAGTAAGGAATCCAGATTTGGCTCTTAGCAGACATTTCTGCCAAGATGATGAGAGAAACATGAAAAATAAAGCACTTGAGCCCACTTTTTTTATGCAGCTTCATGTAGGGTGGTAGAATACTGTAAGAGACAAGAAACTAGATCAGAAAATCCTGTTACGAACAAAAAAGAACAACAACTATAACAGAACAGACTGAATTAGTATGTTGACATACAACTGAAAAGGTCTTCTAAACAAGCCTGGGCAATACTAGAGACAAAGTTTTCCTTCTACTCCATTCTTCCATGAATAAGATCTCAGCTATTCTAAGTAATTACACAGAAACAAACTTTTAACTTTTGTGCGCAGTATGCAACTGATCCTCATTTGATGCAAGTAGATTATCACTACCTTTTATAACTGGTATCTGAAAGGAAGGTAACTAGGGAGTTTATCAGGAAACACTGAGTCAAGATGCTCACAAAAATGATTCTAGGTTCTAGTCAGCAGCATGTTCCCCGGGTATCCGTTCCACAAACTACAGCAATGGTTACAAGTACTGTAGCTTGATGCAAAACCAGTGTTTGAGCAAACTTTTTAAATAACTGTTCTAAAAGACTATTTTTAAATGATACTTAGCTATTATAAAACTACTAAAAACCACTACTGGATGAATTGTATTATGCACTTATCACGATCTTAAAACACACTCCACTACTCTGCTTAAATTACTAATACAATAAAATATAGCTTGCATATTAACTATGAGTGTTTGGGGAACTATTATTTTATAGCTTATATAATTACAATCATAAAGCAAAATAGCGAACATATAATCTTTTGACTTTCTTTTTTGAACGCCAGTATTTCAGAATATCTAAAAGTTAGTTTTTATAGCCAGACGTGGTTAAGCTGCCTCATGCATAGGACAAGGAAAAAGACTTTTAAACGTAGCTCAGTGCACTGCATCATGCATCACTGCAATAAATGCTGATTGCTTTCATTAACTGCATCGAGATTTAATATACTAGAAACACATGAATGATTAACAAGAAAATACAACTGCAAATCAAGAGAGCAGCACAGAAAAGGTTAACAAAGTTCATCTGTGCTGCACAGAGCACATCCGAGCGAGTATCGCTGGGATTTGAAAACGGATTATACTGTCTGGTCGGAGCAGGGCTGGGCCACGCTTCCTGCCCAGTGATTACCCAGCAAACAGCATCTCTGCATCACATGGCCTAACATAGTAGTAAATTACAGTTGCTGAGCAACAGCAATACTGGCACAGATGGTTCACTGCAGTTGACATCTTTAGCTATGCAGATTAATTTATTATTTACTTGTGTTAAAAACTGGACAGGACAGTTTTCTGGGCTAATGAGAAAACACTCCAACATATTGTAGAATATTGCCCAATTAAAATATTGAGAAACTATTCGCCATGCATACGTGTTTCTTCTTTCTATGTTCTGCCCCTTTCTTAAAAGAAAAAAAAAAATCCACAGAGCGTCAATACCATTAATACATCTAATCCTAAATGTAAAGCAGAAATCTAGGCACATAGTCTTCCTCTGAGAAAGAAACTGTGTGGGAGTGTGTGTTTAAAGATATTCCACAGAGAGAAACAATATTCTGTACTTCCTTAACCCTTCTATTTGAGGATCTTTACAATTTTCCCAAATGCCTATGTGGCAGTTCTAGCTAGGGGCAGAACTAAAGGAACTATACTAACTTCATTTCATCACAAAAATTATGAATAATCTCCACTTCCATATAAATTGCAGTGTTAGTAACACTGCAACACCCCAAGTACTCTTTGGACCAAAACAAGACAACTAAACAAGACTTGATTGAATCTGCCCTCTGATCAGTTTGAACCCAGACTAACCTCCACCCTCTTTTACAGAACACCTCTAGCTTTACTTCGGCACAGTTATGAGTTGATAACTAAACTAACACTTTGAGAAAGTTAAAAGCAGCTTTGGGTTTTGTTGGGTTTTTTTAACTCATTTCATTACAACTAATGATTCTAACACCTGACGGTCAGATTCAGGTCCTTAATTTTTTTTTTTTATTTTGTTTTTCTTTTCTTACATAACCCTGAATATCCCCCCAAGTCTAATTTACATAGGGCATACAGTTTCAAAGCTGTTTTTCCTGGTATTAAAAAGCTCAGAGTTTGTGGCATGTCACTATCCACAGTGATGGCAGTTTTATTTTTGTTTATATGTAATTTCCAATCCATGTTGCATTCTGGTTCTTATGCACTACTACAACACAGCAGGGTCTAGACTGTAAACCACAGGGAATATTTCAATTCAATCAATAGCTTCCTTTACTGTCACATAATCAACAAAGATTTAATAGATTCATTACTATTAATTTTGTTGTAAGTATAAGCAAAACTTATCTGGATTCACCACAAGAATTATAGTCACCTTCCTTACATAAATAGTATTTTAAATTATTATATATTCCTTTCCCTGTACAAGCTAATAATTATGGTAATAACTGAAAAAAAATCATGCATTTCTGGCTGCTTAAATTCTCTTTAGTTACTGAAAATACTTCATGCCCAAGTATTTGCTACTGTTTAGAATACTTGGAGATGCAGGACAGTAATAAAAACAAATACCAAAAATCATTATGAACATTTGAACCAAATATGATACTCTTAAATCACAAAGGTTGTGATATGATTGTACATAAAAATGGAAGCAGAAAGGAAGAGCAAAAATATCAAGGCTGTAGTATCTAGAGAAATTGATACGGAAATTCCTAGCTCTACCAAAAGAAAAAAAAAAAACAAACATACCCCCAAAAAAATTGCAACAACAACAAAAAAGAAAATATTTTCAGGTTGGGTTAAAAAAAATAATCTTTTTCCTTTCGAATTGAAAAATAAAGGTGTAAAACCAGTAAAATGTTCTACTTGATCTGAAATTATACACTACACTTTGGGAGACTCGACCTTTTTTCCCCTCCTCTTTTTTCTATTGGGATTAAGTCAACTTTGATACAGACATGCTGTTTCAAAAACAGTCAGAACCAATAAAATATTTTTTAGAACTCACTTTGCCTCCATCCAGAAGAGCTTTTGGCAAGTAAACAAATCCTACATCAATATACACAGCTTCACATTATCTAAATGTGCAATTTTCAGCAAGTATCTAAGTAAAAAAATTATACCTGGCTCCAAAACTAATTTTAAATGGTCTCTCAAAAGCATACCGAAACAGTGGATGAAATACAGACTGACGTAGATAAAATGCATGAAAAAAAATGCCTCCTAAAAACTACCTAGATGACAGACATTCACATATGCACACATACTCATCAAGGGTGGGCTCATGGAGCACAGCTCACATACAACCAAGTTTCCAACATTAACAGCTTTAACACGCCACTTGATCATCAACTTTACAGATGTCCATCATAAAGAATGTAATGATATATTATTACACTTTAAATCCTTGCTGAGTCTGTGTTGTATGTATCTTCCAATAACTAGTTCACAGGGATGAAAATTTACTCCAGCTATCAAGCATATGCACTGATTATTTAGATTTAACTATAGCAGTTCATGATTTTTGCCTAGCTTTATCAAAAAACTATACGTGTTGAACAAAATGGATAGTCCCTCAGATGTCTTTGCTCATTTGCAGAAAGCCTACTCCTATTCAAATGTTCCAAAGGGCTGAATCTTTTTTGGGGAAGTGCTGGTTTCTGTTGCTAATGGCTCATGGGAGTGGTTTTGGCAAAATAAAATTTTTAAAAAATGACAAAAATAAATCACCATGTAATAAAACAAATACACACCTGCTACAAGATTCTGATGTATGTGAAAGGAAAATGGAATTGAATACCACTCATCAAACCTGTTTATATAATTTTTTCCATTACTTTATGCAACTGTTGCTAGGCAGTCATGTGCCATGGTGATGAGTGGAGTGTGAATACCTAGACAGATTAAAGAGATGTATGTTACTGAACACGTTATATATGGTGTGTTTTCTCTCTAGACTGCTGTACAAACCCAAGATGCCAACTATCCCTTTTACACAAGGGGACCGCAATGTCAAATAGTTCAGAGAAATAGTTCAAGGGGTCTGACCTTGTGGCAATACAGGTATCACTTTCTGCTTAGTTACACAGTTCTCTCTAGTGAGTCAAAACACAGAGTGCATGTACTACTGCATTTTAAATAGTTTAAATGAAAAGAATTAATAAAAATGTTTAAAATCAGTACTTTTTATAATGGTTTTACAATGCATGCAATCTACTTCCTGAGCCAGTTTGTAAAGCCTGCTATATTCTTTCCAGAATCAGCTAGAAATATAGAATATAGAAATTTAGAAAGATCTGTATTGGAAAAGTAATTCACTCTGTTAGTTATAAAGACTGTACTATCCTGTAAGAAACTTATAAGAAGAATATCTTAAGAAGGTAGTTCAAGCAGCTGTACAGGGGAAAATGTTAGAGAGCAAAAGTAATATAAATTCTTTTCTAAATAAATGCCTTTCACTCTCCCCACATCCAATTTGAAATTACTGCTTTCCAAACAGTTATGTGTTTTAACATAAGCAATAAAAACAGTGGCTATGAAGAGCATGGTAAAGGCACAACACAAGATTACAGAATCATGAAACTTGGCAAAAAGAACAACAGGAAAAGTCAAAGTATAACAATAAGAGGTGAAGATATAGTCAATAAGTGCATGGGTAACAAACAAAGGGTTTTGATCAATAACACTTTAGGAGAACTTAAAATAAGAGAAGCCAAAAGAAAAAACTTGCACCGTAATCAAGAAAACTGACAGCTAAGACACAAACCATGGTTTTCATGCTATACAGGAAGAAATGTGTAAACTTCTGTAAAGGAGAAATCAAAACCTTTCGTTAATAATCTAAATACTGAAAGGAAAGAGAAACTAGAAGGACAGTTTGAGAATTACTCAAGTGGGAACCTTTGCAGCTGAAGTAAGTCAAATATTTGTATGTGCCAGAGCAGGTTCTATTAGTTTGCTCCAACTGTTCAGTAATAAAGTCAGATGTAATTTTCATTGCACTTCACTGCAGACTGGAGCAGGACACCCACAATGAAGTTTTAGCAAGACAGCTGGTGGTGCAAAGCTGAGCAAATGAGACAAGTCTGAGTGGGAGTCAGGAGATTGGAACTAATAGCTGAATAAATTAGGCGTCCAATACCTTCATTTACTGAAATGATTTCATCATGAAATAAGTGCATATCCTGTGTTTATATCAATGTGTAATATGAAATTCAAATCTGCTTTTAAATATGTATGCAATCAGTTAGTCTTAAATGCAGCTGTATTTATTGTCTTAAAGTCCTGAATTTCACACTTATAGAGTACCCGCTTCAAAAACTGGTAGTTATTCATGGAATTTCCAGATACTTTGAGAACTTCTTACAGAAACTCTGTCTTTCAAAATCCATTTCATTTGAACATACCAAAGTTGTTGACCATTTACACGAGAAATCTGAAGTTTTTAAAGGGACAAACTTGGAGCTCTGAGAGACTCCAGAAGCACGCTACGGAAATAAACAACTCAGCACCCACAAATAAATGTAAGAAATTTTGGTTTAAAAACATTCTGTCAGAACGTCAAGATAAAGTTTTCTTACAAAAGTTCCTCTTTGACTTTAACATCAATGCATCACATTTCTTGTCCACTCTACATAAACATATCTTTTTTTTACCCCAAACTATCCAGAATGACATGCTTTATGACTTTTCCTCATATAGGCCCTGATAATATAATCTTTGAGCACCTGGTTAGTTCCAGGTGCTCTGAAATTTCTGCACACGGCTGTTCAAGTCACTCCTTTTCCAGTCCAAGCATTAATGCCAACTATCTCAATCCTGAATTTCCCTAAACTCAAACAAGAGACTACACTCACAGATGATGCAATGTGCTACCCGGTTACTGTGATTAGTCTTTCAGGTTTAAATTTGCAATTTTAACAACAAATCAATAAATAATATACTTGACGGATGCAAAAAGCCTGCTGTTTGTTACCAGGTACCCACCTAAAAGTTTCACTAATAAACATGCACATCGGAAAGAAATCTAACTGCTAGCAACATTCTTAAAGCATTTTGGTACAGAGGAAACAGGTTACCCAGAGAGGTTGTGAAGTCTCCATCCTTGAAGATAATCAAAACTGCCTATGAGCAACCTGCTTTAGGTGACACTGCTTTGAGCAGAGGGTTGGACTACATGATCTCCAGAGGACCCTTCCAGCCTCAGCAATTCTTTGATTCAATTTTAAACCTAGGGATATTATTTGTCAGATTCCAAATATAGTAGCAGTCTATACTTCTTCCTATCAGCATCTCTGATCAGCTAAACTAATACCAAAACAAGACAAAAAAAAGCTTTCCAAATACCCCTTTCTCTGCTATTTATCACTAAAGTTAGTCTTCGGTGCCAGGTCTGCTATGCTTGAATTTCTATAAATTCATAAAAATGTTGGTACTAAAACCAAACCCAAACTACATTGCAAATTTAAAATTAGCCTATCAGGATGTATGAGAAGCTGTTTAAGGAATAAGATGAGATCAGACATTCATATGAAGCCTTATTCCCAATGCAGAGCAAGTAAAGGATATGTATGAGCAGATAAATCAAGCTAACGCAAACATCAGGTTAAAATAAGTTCATTTCAAGTCCTAATATTACTTTCTATGCCATTTCTATGTTATATAATTACAGCAAGAATGGTGATCAAGGTTAGAAATAGTCCACAGAGATCTCTTTCTTACCATCCCACAAGAATGAAATAACCTGAGTATCACCAAGTCAAAACTCATGACTCAGGCTTTCAGCTAATGAACACTCACACGGCTACAAAGCAAATCCACCCCACATCCTTTTCCAAAACACACATTGGGACTATGAAGAATCATTTTCATATTTTTTTGCTTAGTTAGTTTTTATAGCAGCAATTTCTACTTATTTGTAAACATATTAGCACAGGACTATTGTGGTCAGATTATAAACGTAGCCAGCAAGTGCTTAAAATCAAGCAAAATGGCAAAAAAGTCACATTGGGGTTCCTTCTCTTTTTAGATGAAGAAATGAGAACACATTTCCAAACACTGTACAAACAGAGAAACATTACCTTCTTTTTGCCCCAATTTCACCCCCTTTTACTCATAAGAAGTTTTCCCAAATAGCATGATTTTTTTCACTGAACTTATGAAGGCCTTAAGTGATCATGATGAAACATTTTAACACATCTGATGTTTCAGCATAACGAAGGTAAACTTAATTTTGTGCTCTGGTAGCGAACATCAGTTTAAAAGCTACTCACCTCTGTTATATGAGGATTAGGATTGAATCCACACAGGCTGCAGACTACAGTATGACACTGTGTGCATGTATTGTAATTGGCCTTTTCTGGGGCATGCAGCAGCAGTTCAGTGGTTGTGCAAAGAGGACAGAAGGTTTTCTTTGGGGCTGACTCAGCAGGTTGGGTTGCACCGGCCTGCTTTTGCTGTGAGGGTTTTTCAGGCCCTGGTTGTTGGCCTGGTGGTTTTGCAAGTCCTGGTTGTTGTGCTGGGGGCTTTGTGGCCCCCGCAGTCTGAGAAGATGGTTTTGTAGGCCCTGCCTGTGGTGGCACTTGTTTTACAAACCCTGTTTGCTGCGGAGGTGGCTTCCCAGGTCCAGGCTGCGATGGTTGTTTTGCAGGTCCTGTTTGCTGAGCAGATGGCTTTTCAGGTCCAGGTTGCTGAGAAGGCTGTTTTGGAGGCCCTGCTTGCTGGGAAGACGGTTTTACAGGACCTCCTTGCCTTGCCGGCTGTTGAGATGGTTGTTTTACAGGTCCCGGCTGCTGCGATGACAATTTTGTGGGAGGTGGTGCTTGGGATGACGTTCTAGCACTGTCTGGTTGCTGTGGTGATGGTTTTGTTGGGCCTGATGAAGGTTTTGCAGAAGTTTGTTGTTGAACAGGCTTCGTTGGTTCTGACTGTTGGGGCTGAGATTTTTGTGGTCCTCGTGGCTGGGGTGGCTGTCTCACTTGTTCTAGCTTAGGGTCTGCTGGGTGACCAGGGCCTGGTTTCTGAACTTGCTTTGGTTCCCCAGGCTGCTGCTGCTGAGGCACTGGTTTGGAAGACTCAGTTTGCTGGGGGGTAGGTCTGACAGGTCCTTGTTGCTGAACAGCTGGCTTTGGAGACTGTTGTTGAGCTGGATGTTTTGCAAGGCCCCTCTGCTCCTCAGGTTTCCCTTGCTCTTTCTGGGTAACTTTTTGTTTCCTACTGGCTTCTTCATGGGCTGCCTCTGAATCTGATATCAAATCAAAAGGATTGAATTTGTTCACAACGGAAGTGACTGCACTCAATGGATTGGCTTCCGAGAGAAAACTGGGCATCATACTTGGCTTCTGATCTTCTTTAAAATCAGTCCTGGACTTCGATTCCTTTAGACTAATAGAAGAAGGGCTCCGTCCAGGTGCCCGTTGTTCTGTCTTCAGTACATCTACTGTTCTGCTTTTACTTAAACTTGGTGGTCCTGCATCTGGAGGCTTACCTGGTTGCCTGGCATGGTGGCTTGTATCAAGCTCAGGATGTCTGCAGAGAGAAAATGTAATAAAATTAAAATAATGCAGAGTACTAAAAAAGTGAGATAAAATAAGATGTATCTGTGGTCCTGGAAGTGCTCTGTTAACACTGAAGTTTCTCAGATGCTTAAGTGTTTGGAAGACCAAGGCTTATAAGGTGCATGTAAAAAGTATTTAAATAAAAATTATTGTTCTATAAAGTCTTACAGAAGTATTCAGTCATAGACTGATTTATTATTTAGAAAATAATCTAATATGACAAAAATGTTTAACCAGCTAATTGTGTCTTCAGAAATCTAGAGAACTCAAAGCTACAACTTCCTATTTTACCTAAATCCAGATGACTAACTCTCCACTCTATCCCTTGAGATACAAACATGGGGAGTCAGAGGAGACTAAAAGAAACAGAGGTGTCAGGAAATTAGCAGATCAAAGCACAGCTGTACAAGAAAAACACTGCACAATACAAAATGTTTATGTGCTTGTGTTTTGGCTACTTGTACAAAATCTAGATATATTTACAATTCAACATGCAGCAGGGATTTCAACTCTTAAAATCCAGGTACATTAAGAAGTATATGCTTCTTTCTAAAGTATTTACTTTGCCACCCCTCCGCTCACAAGACAGAAGAATTTTCAATCAGATAAAACAGATGCCAGTTCACAGAATTAGTCCTGAAACTTTTTTTTTTTCTTATTTTTAAATAGAACTACTGTAGAGCTTCCTCCCAGCATCATCCCAACAATTCACATTGGCCAGCAACAAAAAGAAAATCTGTCATTACGCAGGGATTTTTCCCAACTCCCTAGCAATAACATTTTGCTGTGTTTTCATATAGGAGAAAACAAAACTAAGAATGTAGGAACCAAAATCAAGGTCATGTCTTCATATGTGGCATTGTATTCTACTTGTTTCTATACGAAGCTGCAGCTGAAGGATCTAATACTGTATTCAATGCTATTGCTAAAGGATGTAGTAAAATATTCTATTCAGTGCCATCACCATGCTTTTGCTGGAAGATACGGTGTTCTCTTCAGTGCCACAACAGTGTTGCAAATATAAAATTTTCAGTTTTCACTTTGAGAGATCCAGTTAACTGTGATCTCGTTTCTCCAGACGTGACATTTCTTCTTGGGCATTCGTGAGCAAAATAAACAATCACTCATTACATTTAACTGTATTCCCTTACTAAAAAATAAATAAATAAAAAAAATTGACAATTCTCTTTAAGAGTTTTATCAGAAGTCTGCAGAATCATATATAGTAGACACATTGAAAAATATATTTTACACTGTTAATGTTACCATGGGTTTACTATTACTTCTCATTAATACTTAAAGTTTTCATTACATACCTAGCAATGGCAATATAAGAGGACAAAGCTAAGCGGTAGACATTTCTGTGCTCATAATTCTCGCAACAAGTGATTTTCTCACAATCTTGTATCTGATGTTTTTGTAAATTAAAAATTTCCACATGACATGCTTGTAAGGACAAACTATTTCCAGCCTTCCATAACTGCATTAACCCTTCCCCATTCTTATAAAATTATTGGCTGCAATACTGGGAAATTTACAACCTTAATGTGCAACCCATTGAAGGGAGTAGGTGTCCATTGGCATCAGTGATTGATTAACTCATTATTTATAAACAGGATAATTCAGAAAAGCCCAGTGATAATCTAATTCCTTCAAATATTTTGCATTTTTGCTTGTTAAAAGAACAATTTTATACTCTCATTAGCAACTAGGTAGGTCTACCTGCAGTTCTCTTTCTTGCTATTTAGATAAGTGCTCTAGGTTTATGTACTAAGTGAAATCAGTTCAGCTATTCTATTAGTGGCAGTCTGGTACTTCCAGCATTCATGTTTGCAAGTGTTCAAAATGCTGGAAGGCTTCATTCAACAATGTTAAGAGTGACAAGGGAAAAAAAGAAAAGAATCAATGGTAGTGTTAAAACTCAGGTCAGGAACCAGGGTACCATGCCCATACCTTGCAGTGTGAAGGTGGAAGAAAAAAAAACAACCCTAAAACTGTTTTTAGAAATTGAACTTGGACATTAACAAGAATAAGTAACTATGGATCCCTGCTGGAACAGAGTTCTCCTCCAGCTTTCATTTTTATCAGAATAATGTGCTCCATAAATTTCCACCTGATCAGATGTCAGGACTTGAAATGAGATTAAAACCCATGAATATAGGAAATAAAAAGCCCAGGTGATTCTGCAAGGCTGCTTCTGTATTCTGAAGACAAGATTTATCTTGCCTTTTATACATAACAATGTTTCTAAGCAATGGAGACAGAGTGTGGTTAACTAGTGGAAGAAAAAGCCTTGAAAAGACAAGCTTCTTGAGAAATGTTACCTCTGTCAAAAGCCTTGCTCAAAGGACTTGCTCAATTTTGTTTTAGGTAGCTGGAAGTTGAATCCTTCTTTTTTAGAACTAATTTACAACCAGCTACAGACAGACATTGAATGATTTTAATTAATCTGGAAAATCAGAAATCCTCAGAAAAAAATCTTGTCTTTCTTTGGCAAGAGTTTTCTTATTTTTCAACCTTTTAAATCATGAAAAACCCACCATTGTTTTAAAGTCTTCAATCCAAACCCAACAAGCAAAATAATTTAGTCCTCCCTCACCTAATTCTTTTCTTTGTGCTGCTATGTTTCTCCTCACTTTGGCCTTGATTCAGAGAGCTCATCTTTATTCATTTACATGAGTATTACAGCTAAATCAAAGCTTACTTTGGAGTCAAGAGGAGATTTAACAAGAAGACTATTGGTCTAGTTCTTGAATGCCATAATTATAAACACCTATTTAAAAAGGCACGCCTTTTTCCCTTTCATCAGTATAAATAGTTTTAAAGAGAAGTGCGATTACTACACAACTCCAAGATAGTTAGATCTTTTCATATCTACAGACAAGATATGTATAAAGTTACACATACCTCTGGTGGCTAACTTTTTTTTTTTTAAAGACAATAGAGTGATGGCATTAACAAAAAAACATATTTCTTGTGGAAAATACACCATAAATGTACTTTAGAAGTATGACACTCAGGAAGACTTTTTAGCATTTCCTCTCAAAATGCATCAGTTTTTTTTCTGTTAATGTCTATTGTGAACAACTTAATGAACTGGAAGAAAAAAAAAACAGCTGCATTAGGTGGTTCATACATGCAGTTTGGTCATCTAATCCTTTCAGATGTTGTGGAACAATTCCTCAGCAAGTGGACACTGACACAGTTACAGGGTCATTCAATGAAGCTAGAACAACTGGAACTTGCTTACAAATTGACTGTCTATGTTTCAGCTAAACTTCCTAACCATGAGTTTTCTAAAGACTGGGAACTGAAATAGGATAGAATAATTTCCATAGGTGCTAAACATACCAAACTCTGTCTGGAACCTAGAGAATAAAACATTCCAAAAAAAAAAAAAAAAGAATTTTTAAAAAGGTACATTTGATTTAGGCAGTTCACTTTAGGTGCTCTAGTTCTAAATGCTTGTATTAAAATGCATAATAAATATTAATTGTATATGTTTAGCTATTGCATTTTTGAAGACTTAAAAGCTCAAAGCCTGTAGAAGTCCTAGCAGCTACAGCATGTATTTTATGGTGGTAAAGGTGCAACTATGTTTCCTGGTACATACATTACTTGCTATTAAAAAGGAGGAATTTCATGAGGAATTTGCACACTTTAAGACTCGGGTTACATTGGGAGGGGAATATAAGCATTTAGAATAGGAAATAATTATTAGTCTCTCAGGTAAGACTGGGTAACAGCTGATGTTATAACAGAAATCACAGAGAAAAAAATCCAGTTAACAAGATGAAAAAAACCTAACAGACAATGCAATAAGGACACTGTCATGATGCAAGGCTATATAAACGGGAAGCCAGAATTCCTCTTTTGAACACTATTTCAGTCACTTAACATTTGGACTGGCATAACCACACTAGGAAAAAAAGTTGTTGGGAACAACAGTTGCAGAACGTCAGTTAAGAGGTATTTTCCACACCTGATTTCTTTGGCCATACTGCCAAAAATAGCTTGAAGCTAAGGAATCTGAGTCAGCAGGCTACTTCTTTACTTAAGTTGAAGTCTGGAAGAGGCTGATTCTTAGTCCTTAGAAGAATCTTACTCCAAGGGTTTGGATCAAGTTCTTAATAATTATTCCCATCATTCTTCGCAGATCTCAATAGCAAAGAGAGGTGTGCAAAAGGAGCAAGTAAAGCCACAAAACAAGAGCAGAGACAAGTAGTAACCTCATTACAGTGTGACAGGCACAAAGATGCTATGATGGGAACTGCTACAACCCCACAAGAGAAGCTAGGTGATAGGTTATTGCACTGAATGCCAAAATGTCAACTTTGACTAAAAGTTAAAAGGCTGTAATTCACAAATATAGAGTGCCTTTACTTTAAATGGAGAGTGAAAGTACGGTACGCTAACAAGATCAAAGGAGTTTCTGATATCATAAATATGTTTGTAGGAAAGCAGCCATTTATAAATGCAGAAATATTCACACTGCAATGAGTTTAGCCTATTCTAAAAATCTTCCAAGGACATTTATCTTACTTTTTACTGGAACATTAGCATGAAACAATAAACTTTTAAAGTCTTTGTGTCTTTGCTCATAGACTGTTATACAAAAGGGAATTTTGAGCTTAGTTTCACAGAACTAACCAATATGATTTTTTTTCCCCATTAACATCTATAGAAGCTGGGTAGAGCCATGAACTGAATGGAAAATTATATCTTACATACAGTGTTAATACCTGTCTAATAATCATGCAAGACATAATATAGGAAGATTTGATTTACAGTTTTAAAAAATGGAGACCGTCATCTCAGGTATAATCCCAATGACTTCAGTAGTTTACCCATGGATTAATTTGGTCCCACCCTCCTTGCTTCTCTTCTTCTAGAATTCACTTATATAAACCTGATATTATATAAACTCAAAATGCATTTATCTAAGGTGAGGCCAATACACAAGAACCTTGTTGAACCGTCAGTCGAGGAGGATCCTTTCAGCATCCTCCAAGACAAACAACACACCCAGCCCCGGAGACGGAGAGCAACAGAGTCGCCTTCCCAGGAAGACGGGCGGGGGAAGCCGGCGAGTTCAGGACCGCGGACAGGGGCACAGGCGGCGGACGGCGGGCACGGAGCGGGGAAGGCCGGCACCGGCGCCGCCGAGCGAACCGGCCCCGGGCCGGGGCGGGGGAACGGGCTTGTTGCACGTCGGGCAGTGAATTTAGTAAGGGGCAGGGAAGGAAGGGGGAAGAGAATTACCCTAGCCTTCGCAGATGCACAACGAGGTAAAGCCATCACTATCCAGAATACTGAATCCCGTGGCAATCAATTTAATCTATTATATCGCCTCACTTTCCCCTTTCAACAAAAAAAAAAAAAGAAAAAAAAATCGAGAGGAAAAATAAGGGGGGAGAAATAGGCTGAAACAGATCTCCTCAATCCATGACTATTTAATGAAGCCAAATGACAGTTGTAGAGGTTAATAATTGGCAGAGTAATGGCTAGCAAATATATTATGCCCAAAAGCTTTGAAAGATTCAGCAAGAACCTCTTTCTCCAGAAGGAGAAGCTTACAGAGCCCATCAGCCCTGGGGAGAGCTTCCCTGGCTACTATTGGAGCTGTGGGGCATTCCAGCCCCGTAAAGCACAAACACACACAGAAAAAAACGAAACGTTGTCTGCAAATCTCTCCCCTCCCTACACACAGAAAGTACCCGTGCTCTGGATCCGTGCGAAGGGAGGGAAGGGGAGAGGGCGCAGCCCACTGGAACCGAGGACCACTGTTATTATCAGAAACCACCGGAGTGGGAAAAGCTGGGGAGTGCAGGCTCCATCCTAGTGTCCGCGCTCGTGCAGCCGCCCCCTTCCCTCCCTCAGCCAGCAAAATGCAACGCCTGCTCCCGATGCAGCGGGCCCGGATCGTATTGCGACTCGCCCCCCGCCCCACCGCGAGGAGACGGAGAAGGGGGGAAGGGAGGAGCGGGAGAAGGGAGATTTTCCGTGCATGCCTTTGCATGGGAGGAGGCTCCGCGCCGGCGAGGTTCCCTCTGGGCAGCCCCTGCGCCCTTGACATGACAGCGGCGATCTGCCTCCTCTCCTCCTCGCTCAGCTGGCTCAGGTCCGCCTCCACCCCGGCCGGGACCAGGCGCTGCAAGGGGGTTGCGGAGCCGCCGCCATCCCCGGCTGCCGCCGCGCCTTCGGGGAAGCCGCCCAGCCCTTCGCCCCCTTCCAGGCTCGCCTCGTTGCCCATGGCCGCCTCCGCCGCGGCTCCCCGCTCGCCTCTTCTCCCCTCGGGCGTAGACCGAGCGGGGGGGGCGGCTCGCCGGCGCGCAGCCCCGCTCCCCAGCAGGCGGAGCGGCGGGCGCTCAGGGCTCCGCGGCCGCCACCACGGCCCCGCACGGCGGCAGCGTCGGGGCCGGGCTCGCTGGCTGCCGCCGCGGCCGCCGGGGAAGAGCGGCGCTGCCAACCGCCCGCCGCGCCGCGCTCCGCCGCCCCGCGCAGCGCATGCTCCGGGCCGGGCGGGCGGGCGGTTCCCCCCGCGCACACCACCGCCCCGCGCCCCGCCCCGCGCCCCGGCCTTTAAAGGCACCGCGCACAGCCCCAACCCCCCCGCCTCCTCGATCAGCTGCCGCCCGCAGCGCCCCGCGCACCCGCTGCCGGCGCATCTTACGAGAGCGGCCGCGTCGGGGCTGCGGCGGGCTCTTGGCCAGCCCTCCTGGAGGGCGGCGGGGATCCGGCGCCCACCTCGGCGGTGCTGCCTCCCGTTCTCCATCCCTCGGCAAATAAGGATGTGCTCGCGAGCAGCCAAAGCTTGACGGAGCCTAGCTCACCAAAGCACGAAATAAGGGAGGCTGGAAGGCACACCTGGAGGACATCCGTCCAAGCAACCCCCTCGGAGCAGAGCCAACGAGATCAGGTTGCTCATGGATGTGAGCAGCTGAGTTTTTAATGTCTCTATGGATGGAGATTTCACAGCCTTGCTGGGCCCCTATCCCAGTATTTGACTACCCTCAAGATGACTGGCTCCAGTATGTCAATGACATTCCAGGACTGGTGAGCCCCAAACTGGACACGGTACTCCTCATGCAGTCTCACAACTGCTGAATGTATTGAGAATAATCACCTTCTTTAACCTGTTTGCCGCACTTGAGATAGCACAGCCCAGTCTGCCATTGGCATTCTCCATCACAACAGCATACTGCTGAAACACATTCATCTTCTCATCCACCAGGACTCTTTCCGAATAGCTACTTTTGGGCCAGCCTGTCCTGGTGCACAGAGTTATTTCTTCCCAGACATAGGACTCTGCACTTGTCTTTGTTCACCTTCATGAGGTTCCTGCCATCCCATCCTCCTGCCTGTTAGGGGCCCTGCAAGTAGCAGACCAGCCTTTCAGTGTATCTATGGTTCTCCAGGCAGGCATCATTCACAGTCTTGCTGAGGGTGTATTCCATGCCTTTGCCTGCATCATTAATAGAAACATTAAATGTTATTAGTCAGAAAGGTACAACTAGTAACATGCCACCAGTTGGACTTGAAATAACTATACTCACCCATTTGAGCCTGACAATTTTTCACCCACTGTGCAGGTCTCACTAATTTGGCTACAAGGATATTATAGATGATTGTGCTGAAAGCCTGATGGAGTGTAATTTGCCTGGGGTAAACACATGCTGTCCATTTCCAATAACCTTCTTGTCCCTCATCTACTTGGAGATGGCTTCCAGGAGGATTTGCTCTGTAACCTTCCCAGGAGGGATACTAGGCACATTAGCCTAACTGCCTTGTAGTTCTCTTGTGGATCCCCTTTCTTGAAGGCAGGTGCAGTGCTTGCCTTTTTCTGGTCATTAGGGAACTTTCCCAAGGACCTTTTGAAGATTATAGAGTGACTGCAATAGCATCATCCAATTCCCTCAGCACCCTTTGATCCACCCCATCTAGTCCCATAAGCTTCTGTATATCCAACAGGTTTAAGCGCTCCCTAAGTCTGTCTCGCTCTACTACAGATGATGCTTCACTCCCACATACTCTGCTGCTAGGCTCAGGGACCTGGGAGACTAGAGGACAAACCTTACCCATAAAAGCCATGGCAAAGAGCCACTAATTACCTCGGCCTTTCTATGTCCTTTGCCACTAGTTTTCCTGCCTCGTTGATCAGGGGCCAAATTTTTCCCAAATCCTTCCTAGAGATCTTAATAAATAGTGGCTGTATTTTGAATATTCTAGTGTGTTTGTTAAATAGCTAGATCTTCACAAATACCAGTTGTTTTAGCTACAGGGATGTGACAGCATTCGGTGCTCTTGCTTGTCTCCTTCTGTAGCACCATTACTATTTTCCTCCAGACACAGCTGTATGCAGATCAGCCCCCAGAATGACCTACCTAAGGATGTTGTTCAAATATTTATAATAGTCTTGTATTGTAACAATCAGAGAGCATTTTTTCCAGTACTGGTTCACAATAAATGATGAAACTAGTAGCATTTGGGGGCTTCCTACTTTTCTCTCAAGTGACTTTAAGTTACACATCAAAAGAACAACTCAGCCGAGAACATGATAAAGCACAGAGGGAAAATCCTCTAAATGAAGTGGCATGACATGAGTGGAAGTGGATGCCTATTCACACCGTGTTCTAGGTAAAGACATTAGAGGGGCCTGTGGAAGAGGTTACACGCCACACAGTCACACCTTAACAAAGGTGGATTCACTTGACATGTGAAGGAAAGATACAAATTTCAGTTCAGGGTACTAGAGGGGGGCAAATACACATCCCTATTCATTTAGCACAAGTGAACATCACGTGCTTAGGTGTGAATAGATGTGCAAAGTGCTGCTGCATGGCAGAAGTCAAATGCACAATAAAGATGGGGGAAAAGAGATTTAATCAGTGAAAGCATTTGGTTTTCTGATACATACTAATGTAAGTATTCATATGCACTTAAATATACACACATACTTAAATATTCTGTTGAGGGTGGTATTCCTGTCCTTTAGCTGGGTAGTCTGGAAGTTTATTAAGTTTCCAAATGCAATTTCTCTAAACAAACAGACCCCTTATTTTTCTTTATTTAAAGCCAAAATAAGTAACTAGAGCCTTTGACTCAGACCTAGAAGTCATCTTATGATTAAAAAAAGATGGCATATGTCAGAGATAGATGCAGATAAAACAAGTGAGATGAAAACACATTAAATTCACTCAATAAAACAATTAAAACTGGGGAAATAACAGTGTTGCTAGTGCTAACTGATCAAAACTATATACACTGTTCCTACTTCACTGTTAGCATGTCCTGAGATAGAGGATAGGAGGAAAGAGACAAATAATGCCTAAGGAAGTAAGCTGAGCCCAAACGGAGGGACAGGATGAGATATGACCTTTTGTGGGAAGTTCACTATTGGCTTCACTGGAACCAAAGATGTCACCTTAAAATGATTATGATTTCAAATGTCCTAGGGATTTTTGTGAAAAGTGTCTTTTTTCAGTACTCTAACATTTACCTTTTCTTATGAAACAGCATGAAATCAATAGTTTTCTGTCCCAGAAGTCCCACTGCAGGCCTGTTTTCCCTACATCCCATCATTTCCATATCCTTCTCCCTATATACTTCACAGTCTGTCCAAAAGTGACACAAACTCTCTCATTTTGGTGTTACCGATGAAACTCACAAACTAATGAGGCATAACATCCTGTTGTAGCAAGGAAAGAAGAGTTATCAAATGAATCAGCCTTTTTCTCAAAAGTCATAATGTCTAACTTGCAAGAAACAGCTTGGTGGTGTAAGGCTAAATACCTTTATTAAAAAAAAAATGTATTTTCTTAATCACTAGCACTGAAAAATAGGATTAAAACCCTTCAGAGATAAGACAGTCTCTTAAAAAGTGCATGCAGATTAGAACTCTGCATGTCAGTTCAGAGGCAGAGATACAGAAGCAAGTTGCCTTTCCTTAGTTACTAGGTAATATAGAAAGGATAATCATGAACAAGAGGCAAATCCAACTGCCTTTTGAGGGCTCGCTTACGGTTTTTGTAGACTTTTCATTGTTTGAATCCAAAATAGATCAGCACAATCCACAAACATTTGCATATTTTACAACATTAAGTCCATGCATGGTATTATTATCCCTGCAAAATAAAGGCACAGTATATTTTAGATGATGTAACTTCATGCAGACGAAGGACCGCACTGTATCAGTAACGCAGTACTTTCATCTAGGCCTGACCATTTTGGTATGCAAACTAGACACATCAGATCTCCAAAGGAGCCAGTCCAAGTTAGAGCTGAGTAGGCAGAAGCAGCACAAGGATGCTGGTTCATCTTTTGCCAGTGCTGAATCTGATCTGGGGCAAGTGAATCTCAGTTAAGTGTGTATCTTCAGCACTAAAATGAGTGCTTGAAGTTAATTTACTGATTAACAACACTGAAGACATCCAATCTTCTCATCAGTAGGCTACTTAGTATAGATGTACTCTTTACATTTTAAAGGGGAGAAAAAGCCATTTAGTGCATAGAATTTGGAGAAGTAATGCTAAGAACATCAGAAGAAAGGAATAAGAGGTCAGTAACACCTTGGCATGAGCTGGCAAAATGAGAGGGGAAGGAAAACTCTTATATCTTAATAATATGCCTGGCATTATGCCCAGATAAAAGTGAATGAGGAAGAAGGTGCATTAATCATTAACGATTAAGAGAAGCTGTACTGATCAGTACCGCAAAGGAAGGTAACGTTAAAGAGGAGCTAGAATTTGCATAAACATATTTATAACACTTTATACATCAATGATTTCATATTCTAATTTGTACAAATACCTAGCTAAATGTTATGGTGCCCCTATCACATTAATCTGCCCCATTTCAGAGGCTGTGGAGGGTACTTTGAGTTTAAAAGACATGGCTAAGATGCATCCAACAGCTCAGTCCAGGATGAGCAATGCCTCAATGATAGCTCTTTCCAGACAGTTAACACAATATATTTGATAAATATATTTAAATATAGAAAAATAAAGGAAAATACAGAATACCATAGTTCAGTCAGTTGCACAACTATGTTTGCCGTCCTCTCCTGTTCACTGTTTCAGAATGCAAGTAAGTACACTGCACCAGAGATTAAATGGATGGGGGGGACACACACCAAAATCTTGTTGAATCAATATACTGAATCCATTTCATCCAATACAAAAAACATTATTAAGTTTTTAAAGGTTGAAATAAAAGAGTATGCATCTGTTTTCTGGAAAGATGTTGTGCAACACCTAGGAAGTAATAATTTTAAACATGACATAAGTTATGTCTATATAAGCATATAAGCCAAAAGCACATGATGCTTTAAACTACACGTTTGTATGTGCACCTACCTGTATGTGCCACTGGTGCACTGGTGTACTAGGCAGCTCACTGGTGCAGGTTGTATGAAATACCTATTAAGGAGCAGAAACAGATGCATACACACTCTGCACTAAATGGCTGTATGCTCTAAAACAAAAACACAGGAGAGTAAGGCTTCTTCTCTCACATGTACTAATTCTGTACCAAAACTACTCTTATCTGCATACCAACTAGAGTTGGGCTGAGAACTGCACAGCAAACATTATTCAAGATCATAATGAATCTCCAGTCTCATCTGACGTACTAGTCACCAAAACAACCAGTAAAGGATGATAACAAGGTACCTTACAAAACATTGTGTATTGCTGTTCTATCCAAATACAGAGTACTCTTTTCTCTCTACACAGAATTTTCTATTCCATCACTTTGTACATGCAGATTGCGAAGCCATTGGAATAGTGAGTTGCCCTGTTCCAAAGGTCCTGCAAAAAAAACCTATTTAAGGAAAAAAAAAGATGACTGAATATAGCATAAAAATACCCAGGTAAAGGAAAACACCCTGGGTAGAACTATTTGCAGTATTCCAGAGTTCCTGAATGTCTGTTTTTTTGGGATACCATGCACTCTGATACAATACCATTAATGTTACAGTATCTTATTTATTATTAAACAAATCACTTCTGAACAGCCACTGCAGATATTTTAGCCTCATTATCATCAGTCCAATCAAAACAAGATTAGTAGATGCACTTTATCCCAGTGAATAGCCAGTGCATAGACAACTGTCTAAGTTATCCTAGCAATCTCACAACCAGATTTGCTTGCTTAAACAGGACAAGGTCTGCCAACTGCTTACAGCACAGCAATGCTGATATGCTCACAGTATGGACTCCCACAGTATAGATTAGTCACAATGTTAAAAAACTTATGTTTATTTGCAATTAGTGCTTCTAATACATAAAATAGTGATTTGTGTCTTAAACCGAAGAATGGGACAGAAAAGCCCTTAATCTCAAAGCCTGTATCCTAAACCACCTGCATCAACAGCAATATGTAGTTTTGTCCTGTTATTCTCCAGTTGCTTTCTGTAAGTTGAGTTTATCCACCTGCAGCAGTTGAGTACAACTAACAGTGGTACAGACATCATCACAAAGAGCTAAATTTTTATTTGCTTGTATAGTGAAACAGTCATAGCTGGGATTATGACAATTCAAGAGCAAAAGTAGTGTATTAGGAAGAACCTAGGGAAAGATTTGAAACATCACTAGCGTCAAATTATGATAGACAACATTAGAATAAAGTAACTGTTCAGTTTATTCAACTGGGTGTGCATCAGTAAGTGGAACAGTGAGATTCTTAGGATCTGTCTCTTCGGATTGTTATTGGTAAGATAAGAGAGTTGAAAGTTTTAATTCCCCTAGCAGTTATCTCTTTCATGCTCAGAACACAGCAGGTGCTTAAACTGAAAACTGCATAGCCTAAACAGAGGAAAGTCTCATTAGTGAAGCACATATATAGATTATATGTTCAGGTCCTGCCTGTGCCACAGAGCACAGGCTTTCACTTTAAACACAATCTCTTTTTTTTTTTTTCCTTCTAAATTAGTTAATCCATGGGGGGGGGAGAGGGGAATGGATGTTAAGATTCATTAGGACTATCAAAACCAGTTCACTTGATTTACATGGATCTCTGTATAGAAAGCTTACTTAAAATAAGATTCTCGAGATGAAACCTGACTTACTATAAGTATTATATATAGCTAAATATCGGCCAAGACCACCATTTCCAAGGATAAGCGATTAAAGTTAAGCACTTGAGTCCTTCTTTAGGAGCTCACATGTAGAATAATAAACAGGAATGCAGAGCACACAGTTCCAATGGGTACTGCTTGTTGCTTTCCATGTATTAAGTGATGCATTGTAGACCACGTTAAATACACATTAACTAGGTTTTCTGGCATGAACTACCAACTGGCTCTGTAGTAGAATTAAAGAGAAAAAAAGAAAAGGTTGATCTATAAAGTCCTTCTTAGAATGAGTTCTGGATAATGCTCATTTCATGCAAAATAAACAGCCTTTATCCCAGAAAGTATATCTATTCAGGGCTAAGAAAATTTACCCTTCTTTTCAGGTATGTACTTAGAGGCTTTATAGTCTTGACACTAGAAATAGCTCCTAGCTCATAAAGGAACATACAAAAGCAGAGCTACATCCCAAATGTCTTGATTTTCATTTTAGTCCAAAACCAATCTTAGAATGGGTGGGAAGGAACCTCTGGAGGTCACCTAGTCCAACCCCTCTCTCAAAACAAGGCCAATGTAGGCTAGGTTGCTCAGAGCCATTTTCAGTCAAGTTGAGTATTTTCAAGGGTAGAGATTTTAGTCTCTCTGGGCAACCTTATATCTAATCAGAATTTCTTTTTTTGAAACTTGCCTCAATTACATCTCATCCTTTCACTATGCACCTCGGGGATGACTAAGGCTTTCCTTTCTCCGTCTCCTTCCATTAGGAATTTGAAGATGGCGAAAGGATTCACTCTGAGCCTTTTCTTCATAAGGCTGAACAAATTCCTCTCTCTCAGCCTCTGCTCATAGGTCAGGTGCTCCGTTCTCCCAACAGTCTGGACAACCCTCCACTGGAGTTGTTCCAGTTTGTCAATCTCTTTCTTATGCTGAGGAACCCAAACCTGGCCACAGCACTCCAGATGCAATATAACAAATGCTGAGTAGAAAGGAATAATCAGTTCCCTCAGTCTCTTGGCTATGATGCTTTTGATACAGCCCAATATACTGTTAACCATCTGAAATGCAGGACTTTGCACAGATCCTTCCTGTATTTCATAAGATTCAGGTCGGCCCATTCCTCCAGTCTGACTAGGTCTCCTTGAATTACAGCCCTGCCATAGAGCACGTTGACTTCATCCATCAGTTTGGTATCAGGTACAAATTTGATGAGGGTCCATTCCTTCTCCTCCTCCAGATCACTGATAAACATATTAAACAGGGTAAGTCCCAGGACAGACCCCAAAAGAACTTCACTTGAGCTGACCTCCAGACAGAGTACAAATCATTACCCAGTATCCTTTGAACCCAGTGATTCAGACAGTTTTTTATCAATTTAGTGTTCCACCCATCTAAATTGTAAAGTGCCAACATTGATGTTAGGATTCATAGGAGACCATGTTGAAAGCCTGGCTAAAATCTAGACTGAAAACCCCTACCACTGTTCTCCCCTCATCCACAGCCTTAGGTTTTTAATTGTAAAAGGCAATCAACTTGGCCAAAGTATAATTTACCTGATGTACACCTATACTGGATATTTCCATTCACCACCTTCTCCTTCATTTGTCCAGAAATGTTCTACAAGAGGACTCACTCCATGATTTTTCCAGGAACCAAGGTGAGGCTGACCAGCCCTTAGTTCACTGTTACAATTTTTGCCCTTTCTAAAGATGGATGTGGCATTTTCCTTTCCCCAGTCATCAGGAAACTCCCCCAATCTCCACAATCTTTCAAGGACACCTGAGAGCGATCTCACTATGACCTTGGCCAAATCTCTCAGTACTCACAGATGCATCCCTTCTAGTCCCATGGATCTGTATATATTGAGATTACTCAGGAGATCACTGACTTGTTCCTCTTCCACTATTTGGCTTACTTAACACCATCCCTACATACCCAAGTAATGTTTCTAAATTCCTCCTTCATAAGCCTGCTCTCACTTCCACTTCTGTAAGTGTTCTTTTTTGCACCAGACACCAGTCAGGTCCTTGTTTAACCATGACAGACTCCTGATGTATCTATTCATTTTTGTGAGTACTAGGGTGGATCATTCTTTTGTTTGGAGGAGACTGTCCTTAATGATCTGCTAACTCTCATGAGCTCCTTTGTTCTCCAGTACTGCTTCCCTCCAGATTGTATCTCCCAGTTGTCTGAATAAACTGAAGTATACTTTCTTGAAATTTGGGATCTGTGTGCTGCTGCTTGCCTTCCTTACTCCCCTCAGGATCTTGAGCTCTGCAATTTCATGGTCACTACAGCCAAGCCTGTCATCGATTATCACATCCCCAACAAGCTCTTTAGAGGTCATGAGTAGCAATGTCCAGGAGAACATCACCTCCCATGCAGCATCTGTATTGAGAAGTTATACATGGCATCCTCCAGAAATTTCTGAGATTGGCTGTGGCCTGCTGTACCGCGCTTTTGTCAGGTGTCAGGGAAGTTTAAGTCCCCTACGACAAGTAGAGTCTGTAATATAAAGACTTTGGTCAACTGTTTAAGGAAGGCTGTCCTTTTCTTCACTCAGATTTGGAGGGTCTGTAACACTCTCCCACCACAATGTCATGCTTACTGGCCTCTCTTCTGATCCTGATCTGCAAGCTCTCGACTAGACACTTGCCCATACCACAGAAAAGCTTCACACATTCAAGCTGTTCTTTTACATCAGCAGCAATCCCCTTTCTCTTCACCTCTACCTGTCTTTCTTAAAGACTTTCTTTCCATCCATCTCAGCACACCAGGCATGTGAGTGATCCCACTACATCTCAGACATTCCTGTGACCTCATGAAATCCACATCTACTCTTACACAAGTGTTTCCTCAGTATATTCCACAAACGCATGTTTAGTATAGTCAGTACACTTTTCTAACTCTCTTACAGTACTACTTTCTTTAGATAATTAAGCATGTTGCAGTGGCTTGTATCATCAGTCAGTGTAGCAGTCCCTTTTTCCTCACCAAGTTGCTAAACCTAAAAACATGACCCACAGCTTAGGAAACCAAGGCTTTCTGCTGTTAAAGAGATTTTGTTATACCTTGGAAAAACCTGTAGGTAACCACTAGAAGTTAATGACTGCATACCTTTGCGTAGGAGCCTTGCTTATCTGTTATATGGGGACAGTGACACTTCTCACTCTAATAGCAGTGGTAACTAATGGTTTCAAGGTTTTAAAAACTCAAAGACTCTAGTGGTGAAGTCCATAAAAGTATCTCACAATTTTCTGTGATTCACAATTCACAAATTAATTCTACACTGCCTAATATACACACAGGTATTAATTTAGATAAGAAAACTATATAAATCTGCTGGCACAAACAAGTCACTAGCTGTTTATTCTTAGCTCATCAGCTAGTCAAAACTGATAACTTACAGATACTTTCACTTAGTCCTAGTGAGTTAGTGTAGACATGCCTTCATGCTGGAATGCAAACTCTTGCTTCCCACTGTTATACATAGTGCTATATCATATATCCCAATGCATAAACTAATTGAATTACAAATTAAAATTACTCCAATGAAGAGAAAGATGTAGTTGGTTTCTTTCTTAATGAAGTTTTTTTTTTTTTTTTCTAATTTTCTCTACTGCAAGGGTCTACTTCTGACCTTAAAAGACAGTTAATATTTTTCAAGTAGATCTTTTCTGTTCCTAGGGTTTTTTTAAGGACACCTGAAATACAAGGACATCCAGTTTGTAAGGATTTTTTGTTAACACTATTTCACATAAAAGACAATGCCAAAAAGTAGGAAAAGTCATAAACTGAACATGCCAACACAAAAACTCTCATGGATGGTAGGCAATGGAGACATTAAGGGAGCCCAGAACTCTAAGGTCACTATTGGATGAGCGATTGAAGGAACCACTCAAACATAATCTTGAAGAGGTTCAAGCAGAACTTTGTAATTTATAGGAATGAAGACAAAATTATCATGAGTGTGATGAGAAAAAGCAAACTTAGTATGGAATATTTAAGGTGGACTGCTGCAATGTTACAGAACATCTCAAAACACAAGGTCAAAAATAAGTGAAAAAGAATGGAAAGAATGTACAGAAGATACTTCATAATGACTGCACCTGGTATTTAGACATATTAAAGATAAAAACTGTCTCCACTAACTTTCCACTAACTAGCAATAATGATTAACACAAGGACAAATTTTAGAAAAATAGAATAGAGTGCCAAAATAGTGTCCTAACGTTAACCTGCCTCATTATAATCTCATTATAATGTGAAAACCACACCTCCTAGCTAGAAAATGCCCCCATCCCAAATAAGCCCCCTACTGTCTGGGCATGTGTAGTGAATTGAAAGAGAACTGTATCTTTAAGATGAAATAAGAAAGGTACTAACCAATAGTTAATTAAGGGGTAGGACCAGTAGGCTTAACTAACTTTGTTAACTGTTTTAAGTACCTGTCATGTTTTTAACCCAGCGAGCATGCTAGGAGGAAAAATCCCCCATGCACCCAGTGCTGCAATAAACTAATATCGGCTTTCTAAACTATCATTTGGTTTGGAGAGTTTTCTTGGTTACAGTTTTTGGTAACAGCAACATGCAAAACATTATGTGATGTTTAAGAAAAGGATCAAGAGCAGGGAAAGGAAAGGATCAAGGTTGAAGGGGAACAAAAACTTAGGGAAGTGAAAAGGAGTGGGAATAAAAATGTGGACAGTTGCATGTAAGCAGGCTGCCAGTCAGTACGTTTTTCTGGCCATCACCACCATCTGAGATATCATCTTACTATGCTGTATTCCTGACTATTTTTCTTTGTGTGCTATTTTGTGTGCGAGACAATAGCTAACATCAAGATGGGCTCACTGTCAAGGTCCCAAGGTTGGATACTGGACTGTCTATAGATTTGGACTAGCTATGAGAGACTTGTATGAGAGCGTACGTGTGAGGGTGTTTGTGTGATATGCTAGAAATCTTTAAACCTCATTATATGGCAAGTTAGAACAGGATCAAGCCCTTTCTTCATGTTTATGTGAGCACCGGTTGTATGTATGCAGCACATATAAAGGCACTATCTTTCTGTCTGTGTTCATCTGTTGACCACATCTGTACTAAGGGAATAAATGAGTGTGTGTGTGTGTACATGACGCATGCTTGGCCTTGCTACTGGGTGGACTTCAAACAGGGAACCACAGCAGCTTTAGCTCTACTGGACCAGAAGGAAAGCTCCCTTGGGTCCTGAAGTCCAGGACTTTTCTTACAGTTTTTTCTCTCTATAAATAAGCATTCAGATTATCACAGAATCACAGAATCACTAAGGTTGGAAAAGATCTGTAAGATCATCAAGTCCAACCATCAACTAACATCACCAAGCCCATTAAACCATGTCCCACAATGCCTCATCCACACGTTCCTTGAACACCTCCAGTGAGGGTAACTCCACCACTTCCCTGGGCAGTTTATTCCAGTGTCTCACCACTCTCTCAGTAAAGAAATTTTTCCTAATATCGAGTCTAAACCTGCCCTGGTACAACTTGAGGCTATTTCCTCTTGCCCTGTCACTCGCCACTTGGGAGAAAAGACCAACACCCACCTCTCTGCAACCCCCTTTCACGTAATTGTAGAGAGCGATAAGGCCTCCCCTCAGCCTCCTCTTCTCCAGAATGAACAACCCCAGCTCCCTCAGCCGCTCCTCATAAGACTTGTGCTCCAGACCCCTCACCAGCTTCATCGCCCTTCTCTGGACACACTCCAGCACCTCAATGTCTTTCTGGTAGTGAGGGGCCCAAAACTGAACACAGCATTCGAGGTGTGGCCTCAACAGCGCCGAGTACAGGGGCACGATCACTTCCCTGGTCCTGCTGGCCACACTATTTCTGATACAGGCCAGGATGCCGTTGGCTTTCTTGGCCACCTGGGCACACTGCTGGCTCATATTCAGCCAGCTGTTGACCAACACCCCCAGGTCCTTTTCTGCAGGGCAGCTTTCGAGCCACTCGTCCCCAAGCCTGTAGCATTGCCTGGGGTTGTTGTGGCTAAAGTGCAGGACCCGGCACTTGGCCTTGTTGAACCTCATACAATTGGCCTGGGCCCATCGATCCAGCCTGTCCAGATCCCTCTGCAGAATCTTCCTACCCTCAAGCAGATCAACACACCTGCCCAACTTGGTGTCGTCTGCAATTTTAGGTTTTTAGGTTTAGACTGGATATTAGGAAAAATTTCTTTACTGAGAGAGTGGTGAGACACTGGAATAAGCTGCCCAGGGAAGTGGTGTCATCTGCAATTATGAGAGTCCTTATCAGCATTTTTCCACTAAGCAATTAGTTTCTAGGACAGGATTTAACTAAACTAGGATGCCTACATTTATGTACCTACATACAGACTCTACATGTGAGCAGTGTTCGAACTCCCATTGTAGTTGGAGGAGAGCCAGTCCATAAAACATAAAGGGGGAGTCAGGTGAACAACAGATGGGATTCAGTTGCATAAGAATGTTATATGCTACTTATACTTCAGCTGTCAATGCAGAGAGACAGAGATCTTTTATAAGATATAAAATTTCTTTTACAAATTCTCAGTCATATCTGCCAGCCCTACTGTAAGGCATACTAAATGGCATTACATACCTACCTGTGGGCACATGACTCAAGAGAACAGCGTATACCTCAGAAAGTTTACCAGCTTGGTGTAAACTTCCATTAACTAAAAGGGAAGCCAGACAGCCAGCTTGCTTAAAATTTAGATGTGCCCATGCCTTCAGCTCAATCTCAGTTTATGCGTCTTCTTGAAAGTTAAAGTGTATAAGCCTTTCTTACAAGTGCTCTCTTCCCTTACAGTACAAGTCCCTGGCTGATACATCCAGAGCAAATAACACCTGCAGTTAAGATCAAGAACACGTTCTAAGCTTCACAGAAAAGTATTTGTAACAGCTTGAGGCATGGAGGGAAAGGACTATGTGAACTGTTTCAAATATTACTTCTGAAAAATGATGAAGCCACTCATGGGCCAGGTGGCAGAAGCATAGTTTTTACAGATTTGTTGGAACATTTGCAGAACCACAGAATGACAGACTGGCTGAGGCTGGAAGGGACCTCTGGACTGTCTTGTCCAACTCCCCTGCTCAAGCAGGGCCACCTAGAGCCAGTTGCCCAGGACCATGTCCAGACAGCTTTTGAATACCTCCAGGGATGGAGACTCCACTGTGTTCCAGTAGTTCAGTATAGTACCATTAAAAAAAAGTGATGTTTCACAATAATACAGCACCAAAGTCACAAGCGTGCCTATGATGTAATTCAGCTACAGGGTTTCACAAAGCAGTAACAACAACAAAAAAATACAGTAATTTCAGAGATTAGACTATATAACACCAGCAAATACACTATGAATAAAAATATTCATCTCATTTCTTACCAGCCTGACTGTTACATGAAGAAGAGTATTTAGCTAAAAACATAACTAACTCATAAAGAGTTTAAAATATACTACTAGAAACTAATCCAGTTTACAATAAACCTCACCCATTTGGGGTTAACTATTTTTTTTATTGCATCCATTGATTTTAGCCTTTCAGATCAGCTCTCACCAGCTGAAACAGATTTTCCACTTTAACAGAACTCGCTCATATAGCACAAAGATGCTTAGCGTTGTAGCAGATTTAGCAAAGTTTCTTAACGCTTCCTAAAGTCTTTTGAACTAAATCACACAAAGAACTTCTGAGGATACGAAGACAGATGAATTTACAATTTCAGCTAAAACAAGCAAATATTCCCTCCCACACAGATCCTCTCCCCCCTTTCATCTGATCCCTCCTCCTCCCCTGCCCTGGAGTATCTACAAGTCATCATTCTGTCTATCTATAACTCCCTTAGCACCCATACTACATTTACAAAAATACAAGTAAAAATAATCAGCTATAACTCAGAAGCCACAGAAAGAAGAGTATCAAAGAATAGCAGAGCATTCCCCCCAGGTTCTACGGAGAGGTGGGGTATGACCTTACTGAGTTCTCAACTTTGCCCATTACCACTGCGTCCTTGATAGTCCTATGATTGTAGGGAAGACTAAAACATTTTATCATGAAAATAGTGAATTTATGCAAAGATTTAGAGAAGATATGCACCTACAGGGTCTCTGTTAAATAAGCTGATGTTCTCTCCTTTCCTTCACATTTTTCCTGTTGACCTAGAAAAATGATTTTTAAATCTAAGATTCATCTTTGAAAAATATGATCTAGATGCTTTTTAGGACTTCCAGTAGGATACTTTCTGAGTTTGCCTGCAGCAAAAACATAATGGAAGAAAAGCCCTATAAATTTAATTGTTTTCCTCTGTGTTAAAGAGGTAACTCTCTCTCCGTTTCATTTACATACCAAGACTTCACAGGCAAATTCTAGTATAGCCATGTTTGCTATTAACTGTGCACCCCAGACCTAAAAAATCACAAAATAGAATAAGATTAAGGAACTCTACAACACAGCCAAGATTCCGTATTCCTTAAAGATATCTCCTTCCAGGAACAACTCCAGAGCAGCAAATCAAAACTCTTAAGAGACCAAGCTTTAACAACTGCCAGTAGTCTCAGGTTTGAACTTACAGCTATTTCTGTATCTTCTTAGCTTTCCATGATCCTGACTCAGTGCTTCCCTAAGGACTAGCTACATTTCAAAATTTTATTTTATTTTTTCAAGTCCCTTCCCAGCTAAGTCCCTCCCTAACTCCTCAACAGAAGTTCCTAACTCACTCACTTGCCTTTGGGAAAGCTATGGATGTGCTGAATTATTCAGCTGATGATAGAAATGTTTTCTCTGCTACCATGGGGATCACACAAATACAAGAGGACTACCACCTTGCCTTATTTTTTGCATTTTTGCCCTAAAATGCCTAGAAAATCAACGGAGCAGTTATCTATTCTCATTCTCAAATTTCCTATAGGCACCAAGGAAAACCATAGGAAGCTTGACCAGAAAAAAAGAAGGGAAAAAAAAAGTGATTTGTACACAAAAAAGCAATAACTAAAAATTAATATTCTTGGCCAAAACAGTGTAGGCATAAGCATAAAATTTCCCTTACAGGGTCAACAGGCTTGTATATAACATAAAAGTAAGAGTTTCAAAGGCCAGTTCAATTCCAAACTGCTACTCTTGTCACTTAGCTTCTCTTGATTTCTATTTAAGAACTGTCATTTTATATTTGCATTTAAGAAAATTTTATGTAAATCAATTATAAGTAGTCTAAGGCTTGGTGCCTTTAATAAATTTTGATCAAATCTGAATTTGTGGTACAAATGATCTTATAGGTCTTTTCCAACCTTAGTGATTCTGTGATTCTGTAAATTTACTACTTAATTGATACAATAAGTGGCAAATGAAATACTTCTTCACCAGATGCTTTCAAGATCCTAGAAATTTCTAGAGTTAGTAAATATCTTCAGCAATTAGGCTCACAATGCTTCCCAAAAGATCAAAATACCTTACTTGACAGTATTTTTAAGACCATTTTTCCTAAGTACATGAAACTTCAGTGATGCAGAACAGTAGCATTTAACAATATGACTAATTGGATAGTGCCCTTCTATGTATGCTTACAGAGAATATTACACAACAGTTAAGACTGCAATAGTAGTGTTGAAGTGGTTATTTTTCTCCAGTTTTTATTCCCATCTTTCTTTGTCCTGATAATTGCTCTTTCTTTCTCTTTCCCCATTCTCAAGTAAAAATTTGAAAAACAATTATTTCACTGTTCATGACCACCTCCCAGAAACATCACTCTCTCCATAGTGTGAAGTTACGTTTGTGTATAGTTAGTATCCATGGTGCTCTAAAATCCCTCACAGAACTGCTGATCCCACTGTTAGAGAATACAGACAGAAAAAGGTAATCCACACAAGAAATAGAAATTTTAGCATAATCGAAAAATTTAGTATACATTTTGAAAATATTAAGAGAGTAATGTAGCTGATAATATCTCCCGTTGGGACTGGCAAAAAAGCCATACAAATGGTGTTTAATTATAACTTATTATCTACTACTTACCTATTTTATAAAACAATGAATTATAGTAAGACATTATGTTATATAAGACTACAATGCCTTTTAATGTATTATTACATGCTACTACGAAGATAAAAAGTATTTATGTTGCTTATCTGTTTTCTAGCATGTGATTTTTATGTACCCGTACAGACTTTTGATATTTAAGGAATAAGCAACTCCTAATAATACACTAATTTTTACCTCTTTGATCTAGAAGTATCCATAATTCAAATAAAGTTGGGATCAAAAGTACTATGACCTAGGAATTCCACTAAGGAAATTTAAAACAAAAGGTGAGTTATTTGCTACTAGTAACTGTTCAGCTCCTGAGATTATTTTTCTTTTTTTTTTTTTTTAATTATAAATGGTACTTACATTTACAATTCAATATGGAAAAGGTGCTCAACATGAAAAATTATAACTAAAAAAAGAATTGCTTACCTTAAACTTCAGCTTTCCTTGCAATCTTGATTTTTTTGTCTTCATATCTAGCAGCTCCAGGTAGCAGTAGAATGAGAATTGCCTGTGTCCCTGTGAATGTCCAGAGCAAAGAGGTTACTCTGTGATATATTGGTCTCTCTAATCTCTTCATATCCTCCCTGGTGCAACTGAGCATTTTGTCTAGCTCTTAATACTGAACACAGATTGCAAAATCAGTGATTCCAACTCAGTGTAGCAGGAGAGTAATTTGATTCCACGTACTGTTTTATAACGCAACTGTCTTATATAAGGTTTAGCCTATTCAAGATATATTTTACAAAGGAAGCCATTATTTTCAGGGAAGGAATATGCCGTAGTGTTATACCTTTGATTGTGTCCTTGACTATTTTATTACGTAATACTTCAAACAACGCTTTTTAATTTAGAGAACTATCAATTATATACTTAATGCAGTTACAGGCAGCATGTGAACAAAAAAGATTTAGAACATAGCTGGCGCCAATCTAAATACCTTTTGCCACGTGCCCTACTCTCACACACACAAACCCAACTCTGGACAGCTGCCAGCACACACTTACCTTTCCTGTCTGAGTTGTTGTCTAACGCTCTTTTATAACTGATAACCACCATTCCTCATGAGACCTAAGGGAATGAGCTGGGGCAGCAGGTGGGATTTCTCATTTAGTTAGCAACATATTTGTGTGGACTGTTCTTATCAGTGTCATATATCAAAAAAAGTTTTAATGGCTCTACAACTAGCAAAATATGTTTGTTTTCTTCACGATAACTTCCCAAAAATATTTGCCAACTTCTGCAAACCCTTAAGGAGGGAAAGCTTTTCAATATTCACACTCTAATATATTTTGCCCATATTTTTTCCCCCTAAATTCTCAGTTAGTAGAATTGAAAAGAACAAAGCCAAACCATAGCTGGAATGAGCTGACCTAGCATGATTGCTTCTGATAGACCAAAGCAGATTACATCACATGAGGATTATAGATTAAGATTACTGTGCTGATTGTGCGAATGCCTATGAGAAGTTCAAATTGCTTTTTTTTCTTTACTGTAACTTTAGTATTTTACTGTAACTTTAGTATTTGGTTGGGCTTATTCAGTGTGTTTTTGCATGTATAGTTTGGTCTGTGCATTTGTTGTGTCACATTTCAAGTGGAATGAAATTTAGTTTGACAGTTGTTTTTTTTATTTCTATCAACTGCCCTCATACAAATCCATAATAAACATTACACATTCTAGATGGGTCTTAAGAAGCTCCTACAGACAGAAAAACAGATAGTGCTGGAATGACAGTCCCCAAGCTGAGATTCAAATAAGGTGGCTTCTGTTTCCACTGTGTTACAAAACTGTCTGCATGACCAGTACCTAATCCTTGAGAGACAGATATCCTATTGCTGAAATACATTTAAAGTCTGACCCTGCTTTAGATTCTGCCCAGATATATCCATATATATCTACACCTATAGAAAAAAAAAAACTTGCACTACACACATGTGCAAGAAAATTATCCATTAAGTTATAAAAAGCATTTAAATATTGTGAAAATTCGTATAAAAAGTTATAGTATTTTCCCTGGTCACATAATCACATGGTTGAAGCTTATCTTAGACTACTATAATGTAAACTTTTGTTTTGCTTGAACTGCAATAGTCACCTTTCAATGACCACAGCCATATGCAAAATAAATAATGCTAAAACTTATGAACATTGGGCAAGGAAGATATCCTTGCCCTCTGCAAGAAACAGCTCTTCCAAGTCATTCACATTGCATTCATTAGCAATGTCACGTTTTAACACAGTTCAGCAGCTCAGTAACAGTTCAAAGAAAGTTTCTGACAGTCCATCATTATACAAGCCAGATAATTGATTAGTTGTCTCCATTGACTGAAGCTATCAACTATAGTTTGGAACGCTGAAACTTTAGGTGACATGTTTTCATCTCAACAGTCTCCTGGCCAGTTTCTTAAGTTTATGTTGAAATTAGTAACTTCAAATCGGTTTTCAGGATCTGCTGATTTCCTGTCTCTGGAGTTTATTGAAATGTTTTTATGCATTTTCCTGGACTCAAGACTGGACCAATACTACAATTCAGGGCAAGGGTAATGGCTGCCATCTTGACACATTCAGATTCGTTGTGGTTAGCTATCAAGCCTGTCATAATTTGCAGAGTCAAAGCAATTTTCTTCAGGTCTGTATCTTCACTGCAATGGCTGTAACAGACCACTAAGACAAGTGGGGAAAAAAAACCAAACCAAAAAAGCCTATGAAATCAAGAACAGTGAAAATAAGTTTCCGCCTTCAGCTCAGAAGTTTCGTTTAAAAGTTTCACTTCCCATGTGCTTCTATTGTATATGCACAGTAGAAACATGCCATTCCCAAATCACATTAAATTTGCAAATACAATGTATCCAGTATCTTCAAAGTCCTGAATATTTTGTGTTAGCAAAAGTGGATCAGAATCTCCATACATTCTGTGTAACTTGTGTCCCAGAAATTTACCTTCAAAATTAACACCTCTGTCCATTAAAACACAACAGAGAGCAAGTCAAAACAGAAAATACTGAATCCTCTTACTGTCAAGTTTATCGTGACCCTTGAGGAAATCACATTTAAAGCTGTATTATCCCTCCACACTTTTCAGACTATTTCCATCAATTCTAAAAGGTCAACTTCTCCCCCAGCACCTTATTGACCCTTATTCTCCTTAAATAATTTTTTTAAAGGAATTGCTTAATTTCCTTTTAATGTCATACATGCTTGTACCTGCTGTCTGTGCTCAGGCATCGGGGGCTGCAGGGCGGCCCCTGTGAGGAGAGGCCGGGGCTGCCCTGTGCCGGACACAGCCGGTTCCAGCCGGCTCCCACGGACCCACTGCAGGGCACGGCTGAGCCCCTCAGCCACGATGGTGGCACCTCAGGGAAAACCTACTTAACAAAGGGCAAAAAATGCCACACGGGCAGAGGAGGAGTGAACAGAAAAAGTGAGGCATGGCAGAGGGAACACCAAGGTCAGAGGAGGAGGAAGGGAAGGAGGCACTCCAGGCACCAGAGCAGCTATTCCTTGCAGCCTGTGGAGAGGACCACAGCAGAGCAGATATCCACTGCAGCCTGTGGAGGACCCAACCCTGGAGCAGGTGAATATTCCCTGAAGGAACTGCGGCCTGTGAGAAGGACCTACACCTGAGCAGTCTCCTGACAGGAACTGCAGCTGGTGCTGTCATACATGCTTCCACACTGGAGCAAGTTTTTCCTGAAGGACAGCAGCTTGTGGAGAGGACCCGTGCTGGAGCAGGGGAAAAGTGTGAAGTGGAAGGAACAGCAGAGAGGAGCTCTTATGGACTGGTCACAACCCCCCATACCCCATCCTTCCACACCACTCGGAGTGGGGTGGAGGTACAAGAGTTAGAATGAAGGAAAGAAGTTTGGGAAAAAAGGGTGGGTATTGGTGTTTTCATTTTTGTCTTCACTTCACACTATTGACTTTTATTTTAATTGGCAATAAATTAAATTAATCAAGGCTGGTTTGACTGTGATGTTAATTGGTAAGTGACCTCTCTGTCTTTATCTTGACACACAAGATTTTTTTATTTTCTCCCCTGTCTTGTTGAGTAGGGAGAAGAGAGTGGCTGAGTGGGTGTCTGGCAGCCAGCTCAGATCAACCCACCACAATACTCCACTGATATCTCTTTGTTAGTTACAGGATAAAAAAGTTACTGGAACCAGTCAGTTCTCGCAAGTTTGGTGTGGTAGACCACTTGTAACCTAACAAAAATGGCAGTATTTTAAATTAATTTATAGCATGTTTTGTTCAGATAGATATCACTAACATTCATACTTACTTCTAAACTTTAGTATTTTACTACTTTTTACAGCACATAAGGATATGTTTCAATCTTCATTATGTGACAATTAACGTTTATCTAGAAATTTTCTATGGAAGCCAAACTGTAAGCAGCCAAGGTAAGACTTGCGTTTGAAATACTTGTATTAAAACTAGGTCTCTATGCTGACACAATTATTTCATCCTGCTGGACTAATGGAAAGATATTTTGCACTGCTTACTATTAACTTGTGGGTTGCGCAATAGATATTAC
Organism: Gavia stellata; assembly: GCF_030936135.1. NCBI lineage: Eukaryota > Metazoa > Chordata > Aves > Gaviiformes > Gaviidae > Gavia > Gavia stellata. The sequence continues at coordinate 10,678,819 of NC_082597.1, read as the reverse complement.
TGAATAGAATCCTTCCTGGCCCTGACGTCTATTGGCACAGCAGGGCTCATGTCCACACAAGTAAGCTCTTTTCTACTCTGAAACTAGGTAGCCTTCCCATACCGCTCACTGTGAGGTAACTGTGAGTCCGTGGCTGTGAGGCTATGGGGTTACCAGTCTGTTTATTTTATAATTACACATATAATAGCTTTCAGCTGTAATATCGATGATGAAAGCAAACAGGAAGATCTTTCAAGTATCAGGCATCTGAATACAAGATTTCTGTTACTGGTAGAAATATGAGCAGAGACTTTGTGTCTGCAAATGTTGTTTCACATTATCTTCAGCATTTGTCCTAACCTTCCTGCAAAATACTCTGTCTGGATACAGACGGAGGAGAATACAAGGTTAGGGGCAACAGCTACATTTCTGCCCCCAAATTTTAAAAACATCCTGTCCAATCCAAGAAAACTATTGCTTCACCTTCACAAGAAACAGTGATTATTTTGCTCTCTCCTTGCACTTTAACTGAAGAAAATCTCAGTAGCCAACTTCATTTTCATCTCCTTTTTGTTCCCTCATATGACATTTTTCCATTCCTGTGTACTAGAGTGATCTTGTTGTGTCTTGTGAGGAAGTGTTTTTTCAGAACAAGTAGGGGGTCACTTGGCAGAAACCACCTTCTGGAGTCAGCTTTAATTTTTTTAGCATTAGCTTTGATAAAACTGTTGAATTACTTCTGCAGAAAACTGCATAAAACTGATATAAAGTCTGTTTTACAGGCCTCTGAGTAATGGAGGCTGTTGTTTCTTTTAGTTCTATACACAAAACCAAAGCAAATACCTCTTTCCACCAATGAGTATCTCGCCTGAACAATGTACCTTTTCCATGATATTCCAAATACATTATTTTAAAAAAATGAAAAACAATTTAAAAAAATAAATCAGTATTCATTGATAATCTCTTCCAAAGATATCTCAGCTAAGAATGTAGGTGTAACATTTAAAGTGTGGTATCTCCTTGCCAACATATGAAGTGATAAAGCTGGTTGAAATGTTTCAGAATTCTTATGATCAGAACATGAGAAATAAAATTTCACACTTCAACCACTATAATATTTTTAAGTGTTACATATTTTTAATTTAAATACCAATATTCTATTTTTATTCTTTGTTCAGCAAAACTTAATCACAAACATCCATTGAAGCTAGAAAACATAGTGAATGAAATTATTATCCTATTGAAGTTAGTCTTTTTTTTTTTTAATCATTAACTTGTGTGCATCCAGGATTTTTTCCATTGTCTCCTCAAATTCACTTGTTCTTCCTTCTGCTTATTTAGGGTAGGAAGTATGTAATCTATGTAAGTGTAGTATACAAGAGATTAGTCTAAATTTTTAAGAACTTTGGCCAAAAAACCAAAAGACATTGCAGTTTATACTTTTCTAATTTGTTTTTTCTAGACCTCAAGTACCCATTCAGCCTATAGACATGACTTGATAAATAAATCAGAATTATAAAGAGGTAATATTTATTTTTAAACATCCATCTGTAGTTTTATTCTGATAGTATGTCTCAATACTTGAACTTAAAAATCAGAAAAATGTCAACCGACATCACTGCATATTTGAATGGTGCACTCTATTTGCATACCCTGTATCACCAAACGGTTCCTAATTAACTGTAAAAATAGAAAACACAGGCGCTATATGTACTAGCAAAATAAGGCTGATTAAACGCATTCATATCTCAAGCGCTGAACCTCTTAACAATTAATTGGTTTGACATCTTCCCAAAAGAGATGCACTAGCAGGTGGCTTTTGAATTTGATAGAAGTCTACAACTGCAAATCATTGATCAGTGGCAAGATCCCACTGACTCTCTTTAGTCCTGGATCAAGAGTTACACCACATGAACATGATCATGACTTGGGAGCCCTGGTATACAGCCCAACATCCATGGACTTTCCCCATGTACTCTGTTTATAGAAGGAGCTGTAATTTACACAGTGATAAAACATCAGATAATTCTGGTACAGAAGAAACTATTATTTTTTCCTCAGAGACACACAGGGATCTGTTCAGCAGCCTTATAGCCTCAGCTCTAAAGGAAATCACACAATTTGCAGGAACCAGTTAGGAGGTAACTTCCACTATAGATTACACATTGATGTCAATGGGACTGCACCAGAAGAAATGAAGCATGAATTGTGAAGTACATTTATGCTCAGCCACAATCCTATTTCCTTCCCTCAAGCCTGACGGCGGAACTTTGCTTTTTATATCTATTATAAATCATGTTTCTTTCCGTTGCCTGCAAGCTTGCTAGACATTTCCAGAGGCATAAACAGAATCAAACCAAGACAACTGCTTGTGCTTTTCCTTTCTCCAAACATTTTAACTCTTTGTTAACAAACTATTAAAAAAAATCCCCTTCTCTTTTCCCAAAAGTAAGAATGTATTTCTGATTTATTGTAATATAGCTTTGATTGAGGTTTCCCTGTAATAGAAAAACTTTTCTGTAAATGCAGTTTATTTACTTCCTCCTAATACTTTAGGCAATTTCTTTTGCCACTGGCTGTCCAATTCACTTATCCCTTCTGTAAAAGTATACAGTGGATTAATCTCAGTCAGGATTGGCTCCATTTCTTGCATAGCTTTCCCACTTCCACTATACTATCAGAAGCAAGAATTCAAAGGTTTTGTTTGCCCCAAACTGGGTTCAAATATACTGAATATTCTAGACATGATTCAAAGATTCACCTGGCAAGTTCTGGAGATAATATATTACTTCCTGCAGCTGTGGAGAGAGGATGTTCCCAAACTCAGTACTGTTAATTGTCTTGTAGTTATAAATGACAAGAAAAGTAATTCCATTTCTAGGGCTGTGTGGTCATCTGAGAGAATGGTATGTTTAGTTCCTTAACAGTGATGAAAGAACTTAAATAATGACAAACTTCAAAAAAAAAAAAGAGAGAAAAAGAAAAAAAAAAAAATAGTTCCTTAGAGCTCTACCCTGAAGAAAAGAGTATAGGTTTGATGGGGTCTGAAAAGTTCCCTGTGTTCAGAAGACTTTTTTGTTTGCTTGTTTGTTTTTAAGTCCCCTTTTAAATACACTTTGCCATGTTTTTCAACCTTTCATCCAACTGAACTGTAATTACTGGAAATATTGCTTATAGTTATAAGTAAAAAGTCATCTAATGTAATCTTGTTTTTATAAGAACATCAATCTACTACAAAATGAACACTGTTACAGTGTAAAAGAGAGGAAATGTAGTCTGCGAGGAGCATCAGGAGGAGAAAAATATATTTTAAAAGCAGATTTAACTTGTCTATTCCAAACTCTGCTTAAGGGTCGTAAGTATTTATCTTCTATAATCTAATGATGCAAGTGTAAAATTTCATAAAGAGTAGGACCTTTTTTTTACCTTAAACATTTTTTCTTGTAGCTACTTTCCAGCTGTAATTAATTATTTACCTTGTCCTTCACAGTGCAGGAAAAACAACCCCTTGCAATTTTCATTATCTAAAGAAATTGCTGAGGCTACACAGTTACCTTGTGCCAGGGCTTCTCTTTCCCTAAGGAAGCCAATATTGCCATACTTTTTTCCCTGAGCCGTGTTCTATAGCAGGGCACAGAAATGCTAACTGCAGACAGAGGTCATGGCAGCTGCATTAGATAGAAAGTTCATGCAGAAGTTTTCATGGAAACTATTTCTTTATGTAAGTTTACAGAGTTAAGGTATTGCATACAGTAAATGGACAGTTATGCTAAGTTTTTTGAGAAAACTTTCTAAATGCTCCTATTGCTTATTCATAGGCAGCCAAATGTCTTTATGTTCAGAGAAAACTCTATAAGCATACAGGTGTCAACTTCAATGAAAAAACAGTTTTAGTACTGCAGATAAAGTAATTTTTACACTATGCAAACAGCCAAAGTAACAATTAATACCATCTTAAAAAAAAAAAATCTAATGTAGGAGTTGCTTTCTTCCTATTCCTAGACCTGTTCCTATTCATTTATGGTAATTCACAGAACAAGAACGATGGACCATTAGCCTACTTTACCTAGAAACAGCCTCTTCTCTCTGAAAACTCTCAGGAGAATAGGTTAATCTATTGTGCTGTGCACTGGAGCCCTTGGAAAAAAATACAAGAAGAAGCTCAGTAAGTCATACATACTATAATTTATACACTTCCTCAGGAACCTTCCTTTCTAATTGAAATGCTGAATTATCTGTGCTCTGCTGATAAAATTCATCTGAATGAGGTTCTTGTGATTCGGTAAATTACTTAATAAAAGAGGGAGTTCATCTGGCCTTTCATTTGTTGATTAGCCAGTTGCAGGTTGATACCAGGTGAGGCAGCATCCCCAGGCAGCTGGTACTGAGAAACACTTGGAATTAAATCCCAACATCATATTCAAAGAAGGAAAAAAGGATTTTTCTGTTGAAATCCACCTTAACAAATACTTTTCTGTTTTACTGTCCACATTGTCCAGTATTTTGTCAACCTTTGTAGTTTAGTTCAGTAATCCTGTTCAGGTATGCGTCATTTGAACAGACTTAGCCTACATGCAAGCTCACATTTATGCATCTCTAAGCCTGTATTGCATTGTTTTATGATGATCGCATACAGAAATCATCCTTTCTAATGTTTTTATTTTTCACCAAAAAAAAATCCGTATTCAACAACATCCAGTAGTGTTCTTGTCCTTGAGATGTTGGTTAAAAGAGGATTTGAAATGCTTTAGATAATACAAGGAAAAAGGCCAGGTCTTCAGAAAGAGCTGCAAAGTTTATTTTGAGATTCTGTGCAGAGAAAGTGATGTGGTATACAAAGAGCAGAAATCAAAACCAACAAATTATGTGATTCTGGTTGAAATGGCTTGGCTTCAGATTGAAAGCACTGCCTTTGCTTTTTGGGCTGCAATGTGCCTTTCAAGGCTAGTTTGCATATATGTGATATTGCAGAATAAAAGGTTGCAATGGTAATGATTTAATGCTGCTAGTATGAAGCTGTCAGAAGCTCATAAACGGCCAGAGTTAATGGCTAAAGTTAATGCTAAAGCCTAAGCATCACAAGACTTAATTTTTGAGAAATGTTTTGGGGTTTTGCCCCTTGCTTGTTTTTTTCTTCTTCTTTTCCAGTCAAGCACATAGGAGAGAATAGTTAAAGTGTATTGAACAAGAGCATCAAAGAAGATTTCCCTTCAGATGTTCAGCTGGCTACTTTTAAAGGAAAATTAGCAGGTGTTCCTTTTATCCATAAGTTACCAGGAGCCCTATCTTCTACAGCATATGGGCACGTGTATATGTCAATAGGCAGGAATTACATTTTCTAAGATGCAGCAAGTGAGATGCCTAACTACGACTGATTTCAGCCCACTAATCAGGCTAGCCCCTAAAGAGTAGGAAAAAAATACAGGGAATGTATCAAAGACTTTTCTTTAAACCTGAGATTAAGAAGAGAAGACCACCACCAGTGTAAAGCACACAGAAAGATATTCTGGTTGCCTCATTTTAGGTTCCCAACATGAGACCTTTCCTACAGGTCATTAGTTTCTACCTCTCAGTACACAAATAAAACCCTACAGGCATTCCCTTTTACATTTCTCCCACAGATTTCACTGTCAGGAGGAAAGAAAGCAAGGTTACACTCTAAATCTGCCTTTCATCTATCAAATTGTTTTACCATTCCAGTATCTTTTTGAACCTCTAAATGTTCATACTGAAAAAATGGGGTTTATCATGATACACTGATGTAAAAGTAAATGAGAAAAAATGGATTTACCAGTCTGGACTAACCTAAACTTTCCACTGATAAGAGACTGCATTTTCATTTTCCGTAAAAGCTGGGTGCATCTTACCTGTCTGGATATCAGTTAAGCATCTGAGATAGTGCCACACTGGTGAAAATTTGGATAAGGTTGAGATACTCAGTTTTGTGGAGAAGTGGAAGGCAAGAAATACGAAAAAGCACATTGAAGAGCAGAAGAACAAGCTTGGGGAGGGTTTACAAGTAGATCTTTTCTAGAACTGGTCATGAGGTTAATCTTTTTAATATGCTTTCTGATGTCTTTGGCACAAAGTGGAGGAGTGGGTTAATGAGAATCTCTGATTAAAAAGAATTGGCAGTGGCGTCCATACAGAAAAGTATTGGAAAAATTGGATGACCTTGAGGACGGTAATAATAGAAATGAAATGAAATTCAATAGCTTGTGAACTTAAGACTAAACAACAGGAATTGATGCCACAATCCAGAGGGTGAGTCTGAAATAGGAGAGGAAAAGAAGGTGGGTAAATATATCTGTTACAGGATGACTAGAAACCAGTGATGTAAGAAAATTCTGAAAAACAGCAAAGAAAATCTAAAAATGTTTCAGGCTTTATACTTTCAGGAAAGAAATAGAATTTTTAATGTCACTATAAAAGACATTAAGGTCTTATTCTCATCCCCAATATAATCTGCTCCACCATGAGCCTCCATGGGCTGCAGGGGCACAGCCTGCCTCACCATGGTCTTCACCATGGGCTGCAAAGGAATCTCTGCTTTGGTGCCTGGAGCACCTTCTTCCCCTCCTTTTTCACAGACCTCGGTGTCTGCAGAGTCGTTTCTCTCAAATATTCTCACTCTTCTCTTCCTGCTGCAGTTACACAGGGCTTTTTTTTGCCTTCTTAAATACGTTATCCCAGAGGCACTACCACTGTTGCTGATTGGCTCAGCCGTGGCCAGTGGTGGGTCTGTCTTGGAGCTGTCTGGAGCTGGCTGTCAGACATGGGGGAAGCTTCTGGCATCTTCTCACAGAAGCCACCCCTGTAGCCCCCTTGCTACCAAAACCTTGCCACATAAACCCAATACAGACATATTAATATTTGCATATTCAAGTGCTGGAATCTAATTCTTAGGAAATATAAACATGCCCATCTTTTTGACACTGATATATAGCAATTGAAGATAGATACATTGCAATGGAAGTATAAATAACATGAATTCTGCTTGAACAGGAGCAACTGTTTATGTTATGGCATTCAAAGTAGCGCTATGCTATACATTAAATGGCATGAAGACTGATCAGTCAGCTTCAGAGAAAGTCCCCATTGGAGTAGACAAGATACGTAATCTGGAGGATGTCAAATAACAAGATATGCAGCACCTTCCAACTTTCACAGGAATAACTACAATCTAGAAGGTGTATTTCATCATCTGTGACAAACAGTAAATTTTCCATTAATAATTAAACTGACATTTAAGTGTTCAGAATTAGCTTTTAAGTTAATCTTCTCTGAGACATATCCATGTATCTCTGTTGTAATTATAGCACATTTGCCACATTTAATTGATGCTTTTAATCTAAAAAGGTTATGTTTTAAAACACATTCCCCTAAAACGCATACTAGGAATGAATTATTGGCAAGATAGAAAAATTGTTCTGAGGACCATAAATCAACAGAGCATTAAAGACATCGGCCATTGATATTTATTTTAAGATAAAGTAACTAAAAGTTACCTCTGATAATATGTCTAAGCCCTCTAGTAAGTGATCTGTTTTCAGTTATGTGCATGCAGGTGCTACAGACAACTATTAAGGAAAACCACCGCTTTGAAGAAAAAAAGTATCTGCCAGATATTTACTTTACTCAAATAGAATTGGAGCTAACTCTAATCAAAACCAACAGTAAAAACCTTTCACTGTTTGTTCAGTCTCACTTAGTTTAGACACTGAGGCATAGGAGAGTGGTTTTCATCATGCTTTTTATAAGTCTTGTTTAAATTCAGTGGGATATAATTCCCAAACCAAGACTCAGTTGAAAATGTTGGAAAGATTGTATCAGTGTTGTTTCAGTATTGTATTAGTAAAACCAGCTGAAAATAGTCCTTCATAAAATCACAGTCTTGTAAGGTTGGAAGGGACCGGTGGCATCATCTAGTCCAACTCCCCTGCTCACACAGGGTCAACTAGAGCTGGTTGCCCAGGACCATGTCAGCTTTTGAGTATCTCCAAGGTGGGAGACTCCACAACCTTCCAAGGCAACCTGTTCCAGTGCTTGGTCACCCTCGCAGTAAAAGTGTTTCCTGATGTTCAGATGGAGCCTCCAGTGTTTCAGTTTGTGCCCATTGCCTCTTGTCCTGTCACTAGGCACCAGCGAAAAGAGCCCAGCTCCATCTTCTTTGTACCCTCCCTTCAGGTATTTCTATACATTGGTAAGATCCCCCTGAGCCTTCTTTTCTCTAGGCTGAACAATTACAGCTCACTCAGCCTTTCCTCATAGAAGAGATGCTCTTAACCATCTTTCTGGCCCTTCACTGGACTCTCTCCAATATGTCCATGTGTCTTTTGTACTGGGGAGCCCAGAACTGGACTCCAGCTATGGCCTCACTAGCAATGAATAAAGGGGAAGGATCACCTTCCTCGACTTGCTGGCAACACTCCTAATGCAGCCCAGGATACCATTCACCTTCTTTGCTGCAAGGGCACATGCTGGCTCATGTTCAACTAGGTGTCCCCCAGGACCCCCAGGTGCATTTTCTGCAAAGCTGCTTTCCAGCTGATCAGCCCCGAGCATGCACTAGAGCCTGCGGTGGTTGTTCCTGCTCAGGTGCAGGACTTTGCATTCCCCTTGTTCAACTGCATGACTGATTCTATCGATGTGCCTCAGTTGTGTGTTGGATAGATTATGAATGAGATCAATTAAGGGTAAAGGTATGGCTATGTCTCTCTGATCGGAATAAGAGAGCCACTTCAATTTCAGTGATAGAATAAAGAATAGGATACTTATATTACCAGTTTAGAAATTAACAGAGTACCAAAATCAAATATTATACTAATAAACAGAAGGATTGTAGAGATTAGAAAGCCCTTTCACATGCAGTAGAAGAGGTAGGTGAATCTTACTTCACTATGCTAGGCTGAATTTGTAACTTCAATACAGCAATAAGAATTTCTTTTTCCCCTTCCTTGGGCATTCTTAGCACTTTATGATTAAGATGAATACTTGCTGGATCAGATATCATGCTGTGAATTAAAAAAACATTCTGCCTTGTCTACCTAAACTGTGCTACCCCCTATACGATATTAAATACTACATATTTTCCTCTCTACAAAGTTTTAGCTGTGCTCATGAGTAGCCCCACCTGCTGCTCACCAGCCTGGCAGATCTATATTCTTTTCACTTTTAAACATACCCTAGATATTTCCGTCTTCCTCTCTAGACAGTTTCAGTGATAAGGGGATACTGAAGTACAAAATGTCTTAGTAGGTGTTAAATGAAGATTTTACGCAGAGCATAAGGCTTGAAGAATGCAACACAGAAAAAAAGAAAAAAGGAATCCTTTTTACAAAGAATATTGAACATTATTATAACAAAATAAAACATACTTTTTTGGGGAAAAAAGTATATTTAGAACAATTTAATTAAATTATAACAATGTGTTAAGTAAAAGGTTGATTGTCTTTCTGAAAAGGGGTCAGCTAGCTAAATGGAAACCTGAATGTACTGGCAGAAAGGTTTCAACAGAGAAGTTTTAGAAACTGAATAAAATGAATTAACATTCTATATTCAACTGTACTGTCAAAGCCAGACACTCAAAAAATCACAAGCCAGGCACAATAAATCATGAGACTGGTTAAAAAAAAAAAAAAAACCCTCCTCATGAATTTTAAGACATCTTATAGATTGGATTATTTTTATTTCCCACCTGATTTGAACCTGTAAGAATGATGATCTTGGGATTTTCTCCACAACCTGAAGGGCAAAGGACTAGATAAAATCTTGAGAATTGATAGCATTATGAATCTCTTTACATGCAGTGTTTTGTTTAAAACCTTACTTCCCATCAACAAGCCAAGAATTTGGTCCAACAAATTTATTCCAAGAGATGGAGCTTTAAATGAAACACTGAAAAGCATGAGACAGGATAAAATCATAACAGAGGGCATGACAACACTAATTAAAAGAACCCTTGACCTTTTTTGTGCACCACAGCGGTATTATAGTATCTAAAGTTTCTAATGACATCTTGTAAAGAATCTACAGAGAATTTTTTTTTGTTGTTATTAGCATCATGTGAAAATAAATTTTTTGAACAAAATGAAAACATTTTTAGGAAAACCAGGTGTTACAAGGGTGATCTGGCAGATATATTATATGCAGTTTTTATTGTCCTCAAATGGGATTAGGAGAAAAGGTACAAGGCTTCTTCCTGGAAAACTGCAATATTCAAAAAGCATGTGAGAAACTTGTGCTGCAAAAAAAAAGCAGACTTTTTTACTATGGCCTTGACATCCTATCTTTCAATTTTTTTCCTGAATAACCTAGCTCATTAAAGGTTCTGAACTGCTTTTCCACCATGCCCTGCTTTTTTCTGGAAATAAAACTCAGTGTGCAACAAGCCTACAGTCAAATATTAATTTTTTTCTTCTCTACGAAGAGGAAAGCCCTATTGCCAGATGACTATTTTTCTGTTCCTTCTCTGTGAGGATTTCAATTTATTAATTAGATAAGACTGCAATGGAGATTATTTATTTATTGAATAGTGTAATTCTTTGGAAAGAAGCTATAGCTGACATTTAAAAAAAAAAACCAAGCAAAATTCTAGTTTGTGGAAGTCAAATGCTCTTTTCTTGCTAATTGTGATGGTAATTAAAGTTTTTTGCTATGTGATTGTTCAGAAGAACCCCTGTGTACGCAACTCCTAAAGAAACTGGTTTACATGCAGATCATTGGTCTGGATTTGACAAGTGAAGGACATTAGTATAAACTCAGGAGGTATTTTTCAACTATCCTAGAGAGGACTCTGTAGACCCTGCTGCTCTGTACTGAAATTGTAGCCAGTAATTTATAACTCTGAAAAGCAAGTGTGCTCTCCTCAAGTCATAGGTTGTCCTTTCACTATCTGTTCCTTGGCAGAGTGACTCATAAATACAGGAGTAGGCTTCACACACTATGGATATTAGGCACCAGTCTGACTTCTGCAGATGAATGGGATATACACAACTGAGATTTTAGAACTGCTTGAATTTAGGCATTGAGATGATTTATTTGCATACATCCTGTTGTTGTTGAGATTTTCTTTCTTTTGGAGAAGTAAGAACACCATAAAAGTGTGTTATTTACCTGAATCCATTTTAAATACTAGTCAAGATTAAAATGAAAATGAGACATTTTATTTTAGCAAAGTTGTGTCAAATGCTTGATTACAAACTGGGCAGGATGGTACAGAACAAAAGTATAAAATAAGAAAATACATTCTGTCATTTAATCCTAGTATCCAACATCTTGTTTTAGATGCCATTTATGATTTCTTGAAGTTTAATATCAGCTGTAGAAGTCAAGATAATTATCTACGTTTACTCCACCCCAGGTACTGCCTTTCAGAAACAAACTTCAGGTTTCAAGGTTAGAGGACCTACCCACCTCCTTTGATGAGACTGCCTATGAGAAAGCTATGTTGCCTCTCTTTGTTCCAAATCAATCGTCTTCCCTTTCTCCCCCACATTTTTACACTTAACGTGAAGTGGTATTGCCATGCAACACAAATGCAGATGCTTCTATTCCCCTTCCCTAAGACTTCTCAGTTTACAAACCTAATTTGTTCTTTACTCAGCATATCCTCCTGGATTAAATGGTATTCCTGCTAGTCCTGAACTTTTTCAAGGCAGCTGTTACATTTTAAATGCATATTATTGAAAAGCAGTCATTCTGCCTTCCATCTTATGAAACTTGCAACCTCTGGTGAGCTCACCATAGAGACCACACTGAATACATTAATGGTAACAGAGTTTGTTACTCTTCTGAACTACTTCAGACACAAACGTCTGCTAAATTTAAGTGAAATGAACCTCAGTCAAATATCAGATGCTCCTACTACTACTTAAACACACATTCTAACTTTTCAAGATGCAGGGGGAGGGAAAAGTCAGAAGACATGGAAAGTTAAGAATGGCATAAAAGAACAACTGTAGTTCCTTTAGGTACCAATTATCCATTACTGGATAGCTGTGAGGGATTTTATGTAGCAGAGGCTGAAGAAAGCAAAAGAAATGGGAGACAGTAAGAAGATAAAAAGGCTACAAAACAAAGCTGATGTGAAGAGTCTAAATAAGGAGGAAGAACAAGGTGGAAGTAAACCATATGTGACAGGAACACTTCAATCAGAGCTGCAGGAGGTTTTCAGAATGGTGAAATGGCTTTACTGTTGAGGTTTGGACTATAACTAGTGCTATTATTTTTTTCCTGGAAGCAACATATATTGGTGACATGGAGGGGAGGAGAAAATACCATCCATCAGCTGGTTCCTATAATTCCATGAACTGTAGAAGTGGGCTTTCCCTGCCTGTTTTCCATATTATGCATTATATGACTTCACATGTAATCTTTTTTAAACTTTAAATTAGATATTTTTAATATGAAAAATGTATCAATACACAGAATTCCAAAACTTCAGATTTAAGTAATTTGTGCTAAGTACGACTGTGTACTTATTAATTTTAGTGTGCTTCTACAATATTAGAAAATTAATTAGCAATCTGCCCCTTGAAAATATTGAGTTAATGCTGCCAGGAAGTATCAACCTTTAAGAAAATGAGAGCATATTTGTAAGTACGTAGTGATGATTTAGAACATCTAGCAATGAAGCCTCTCAAAGGCTTTACAAGCACTACTAAGTTTAGAATCTCCAAAGCCTTCCAGACTACACAAATATAATTATTCCTTGTTTCAAAACAAGTTAAAACAAAGAGATTAATTGACATACCAAAGTCCTGAAGAAGTCTTAGGCTGGCGTGGGGAAACTTAGGTCTCTTTTTGTCCAACTCCTTCACCTTGATTCTTGACTGTCTTAAGAGTATGCAATTCCCACACTCACATCTCTTATCTGCCTGAATAAATTAAATAGCTCCCAATTAGTGACAAAAAAAGATCTAAGAATTTCCTAAGTTGCCCATCAGTAGAATATAAGAGCTTCCCAGAAAATGAGACTTGCATAACTTAAAAGCCAAATGAACTATGCAGTCTTCAGCTCTGCTTCCTACTTTGCTCATAAGTAGCTGTGTCTTGATTTCATATTTTATTTTATTTTCAGTAATTTCAATTTATGTGACAAAACAGACACTAGATGCATAGGAGCACAAAGAAAAAATGCTGGTATTGCTACCAGTGTTCCCATTAAAAATAGCTTTAATGATGTTGAATGGTTATGTCTGATATGTTACATTTAATGCCTTAGCTGTTGGCTTAAAGTTCAAAACCATGTTCTTAAAAGTTTACTCAACTTCGGAACTATTGGAACCATTTCAGCTGCATAGTTAATTAAGGATTGTTTGGCAACTGATTCAGGAATCAGGAAAAATAACAAATGAATAAAAGGCTAGATGCAAAGCCAATATTATTTTATATAAGTTATGACCAGTTCTAATTACGACTAAGGTATCTTTTACAAACCTGCTGTGTCTTAGATATAGGTATCACAGCTTTCAAGAATGCTAATGTATTTTAGTGGCAGTTTTTGCATTCATACTTTGTAACACAATCAACCTTCATGCACTTACTCAGCACTTCTTGAGAAAGATACACTTGGGTATTTTGTTTAAAACACTTTAAATGATTTTATATTGAAGAACTAGCCTTTTACTTGCACCAGGTACTCCTGTTTTCTGCAATTATGTAAATATTCCCAGGAAGATGTATTTATTCATGCCAGTATATCCTTAATTCACTAGCTATTGGAAATAAGCCAGGATAATATTGGAATTACAGAATCTTCCGCTTGTTGTGGGGTGGCAAAGGCCTGATTGGGTTTTTTTTATGGTACAGTTAGTATTTTTTTTTCCCAACTCATGTTTAATCAGAAATGTTTGCTTGCTGATAGCTTTCCACTGGAGGAGATGAACAGTGGGAACTCAATTATCCAAAGGTCTTCAGATCGCTAAGGACTAGAGCCTGAATGCAGATGTCAAGATTTGTTGACCCAAATCTTCCAGTTCTGGACAAGAAGAGGTCAGGAAAAAACAGGTCAAGTTTTTTACGTGGGAATTGGAAGATTTACATGCCCGCACATACACATGAGTTTAACACACAAATAATACATTGAACTTTCTTTTAAAGGAGAAAAAAATCTTTGACTGCACAAAGAAAATAATCATGGCTATATGTTTTAAACCATGTTAGTAGAATTAATTAACTAATCCAGATACTATAGACAATGTTTCCCAAACTTTTGATATGTGAGTGACATGGTTTTCTATGTTAAAGTTGATGGCATGTGACAGATCTCCCTGAGCAGTCCTGACTCTGTCCAATACAGCTTCAACCAGCTGCTGGACCTGTCATGCATAATATTCCACTCCCCGGGGTCCCTCACTCTTGCCAGGCTATTTAGACTGGTTGCAGGGCAGAATGCACTGGCCATCACAGTACACCTGTTAGGAATTTGTACCATAAGGCATCAGAAAAACAAGTAGGAAAACAAATTTTAAAACACTTTAACTTTTTATTTTATTCACAGAATCAGAGAGAAATCCTGGCCACACTGAAAATAAAAGGAGCATTTCCTTTGATCTCGATTCTTTACAGTCTTTCTTACACCTATTGCATGAGTTGAAGCCCAGAGATGACAAGTAAGCATAGCAACCAAGTGAAAGAGAAGAGAGAAACCACGGTGTGTGAATACACAGCTGATACTGTTTTGGTGATTTCCATGTCAGAAACTGGAAAAACTCTTCCTCCCTTCCAGCCAGTTCCCTAAATACAAAGCAAAATATTTGGTCTCTTTCTTAATAACCTTTTCTTACTCTATGAATATTGAATTCTTACCTGAACATCAATATGGTCTCAAAAGGGGAGTAGACCGAACCTACCTCAGTGTAGGTTATCACCTGTGGTTAAGGGAAACTTCGAAAAGAAATGTGGATTTGTATTCCTCTGAACAGAGTTAAGAACAAGATCCTATCATCTACTTCCTGACCAAGTTCTCCTGCCACCAAAATATTTTGCATCATCCTCTTTTCCTCAAAGGAGATCCTCAGATCTTCCAATTCCAAGGGAGCCTAATTTCTCAAAAACTGATTCAGATGTACCCTGAAAAACCATTTCAGATCAAGCTGCTTGGAAAACAGATGTCTTGCTCTGGATCCTGATGAAACTGAGACATGAGCTATGCACAGAGCTGATCAACACTGTCAAGACTGAAGAACAGTTTATATTTAGAGAAAGAAATGTAGGCACCAAGCAACATAAAAATGTTAGCTCTCTGTAAGAACTGGGGCTACTCTGGGACATGGTAACAATTGAGGAAGGAGCTTGGAGGTCAAGTTGGACTTTGACACCTAACTACACAAATCCCACTTCAAGTATTTTGATCCTATTTGGCACCTTTTAGTTAAAAGTATTTACAACAAGTATTTTTATGTTATTGTTAGTTAAGCTTATTCTGTGGGGGTTTTAAATACAACTTATTGAATGGACACTGTATGTGACAATGGACACACACTGAAACACAGGAGTTTCCAGCTGAACATCAAGAAAGAAACACCTTTCTACTGTGAGGATGACTGAGCACTGGCACAGGTTGCCCAGAGAGGTTTTGGAGTCTCCCATCTTGAAGATATTCGAAAGCCATCTGGACATGGTCCTGAGCAACTGGCTTTAAAGTGGCCCTGCTTGAGCAGAAGAGTTGGACCGGATGACCTCCAGAGGTCCTTTCCAACCTCAACCATTCTGTGATTCTGTGACTCACTTACAGAGTAGAGTTATATACACAGCTGCCTAGTATAATGCCACAGAACAAGGTATCTGTACACCAAGGTTTCAAAATCTTATGAAAGAGGTCAGCTAAAATGCTCATCTACTAGAATTCAAATCTGATGGATAGTGGAATAATTTCCATAGGTATTCTTCTGCTATAATTTTTGGCAAAAAGAAATGGGGAAACGGTCTTTAAATTATTATGGTTTCTGTATTGGAAGGGATTCTACTTTCTGTGAACTACAGAGAAACCGATGCCAAGGTACTATGAATTACTTTTAACGGACAGTGTGCCAAGACTCTCTAACAGTGTTAAAAAAATTAATGGGTTGCAGATTTGCTCAAAAGCAAGAACAGGAACTACTGTAAAACTCACTCAATGAAATTTGTGGCTAAAATGACATACCCTTGTCAAAGTATTGAGCAGGCATGTTTCTTGTGATCTTTAATGAAATTAATACTTCAAGGACAACAAAATAAACACAGTATCATATAACCCAGAATTATCTAGAGCAGTTCCCTGAATTTCAAATATTGCAGTTGGATTTTTTTTTTAAAAATGTGGTCATTAAATGCCACATTGCATAGGCTACAGGTAACTTAAATGAAATCAGTATCTTTGAAAATCAGATAATTATTAAATGTTTTTTAACTACTGCTGCCCTTTGAAATATAATAATAATTGCTGCTAAGAAAAAGGGGGTGGGAGGAGGAAAATTCACAGTTCATGGTCCAACTTAGTGTTAAAAACAGATCATGAAGAATTTGTAAGAGGGTGACCAGGGCATTCCTGATATCTGCAAATGCAGTTTCAGTATAGCTTTACAACCTTATCTGGAAATCTGACTTCCATTGTGGACCACAGTCTGATAGGAACTCACCAGCAGAAACAAAGGCAAAACTGAAGTCTCATAGCTGCCATCATGGACTCTTAATAGACAACAGACAATTCACGGAATGGTATTCCAAGGTGATCAAAACACATTACTGCAGGAACCTAAAGGTACTGCACATGTCCACAGATGGATTTGCAAAGCACAAAATCACATAATATAGACTCCAAGTAGAACAGCAAATGTCTACTTTTTTGTGAAGTTTTAGCACTCTTCCTGTGCAGTTGCTAATACACTTAAATGAAGAAAACTATATATGTAAGCAGCAACAACAACAAAAAAAGGGTCAGTTTATTTATTTCTTTGGGATTTCTAAGCAAAGTGCATCTCGGATATATCTTAGTGCAAAGGCAGTAATGTGCAATTGTTTCTCAGAGTTTTGAAAGATCGCAGTCATGGTTTTGAAGGGACCGTTATAGTCAGTGATTGAATGATGAACTCTGACAGTAGAGTAAATCAAAATCATCAGTCAGATATGAAGCAATGCAACATTTGTAAGTTTTCTTACACAAAATAAGAAAAAACGTAGACCAAGCCTTACAGTCTCTGAAGTTCAAAAGAGTTCACTATGTTTTTCACATCTCTGGAATTTTGGGTTTCAGCTAGGAAAACTACTGTATCCAGTCCTGCCAATGTATTATAATAAAAAAATGTCTACATATATACACCATACCAACTATCAGGTAGGAGTTTTTGCATGTTTTTTTTTTTAAAAAAAGGGGGCAGATTCTTCTCTCCACAACTGTACTGGTTTGCTGGCACTGTCTGGCTTGTTATATTCAATGATTTGTGTCTTTCTCTTTTGTATCACTCTGATTAAGTAAAACCATGGTGCTTTACTTCTCTTGATGCTGGGGAAAACATTACCTGAAGTACAATTCTAATTCACAGATACCCCAGCTAACACGGTGTAATATTGTCACTGCACAACAGGCCTCTCACGCATGATATGCAAAATTAAATTGCTGAAGAGAACAACAGATGCAATAGTGAGGCAAGTAAGATTGCGTTCTTCCACGTAAACGCTAAAGATGATTTGCTGACTACAGTCACGGTAGTAAATTACTGTGCGCAAGGATTATAATGATGGGGATTGAGAACATTTTCAATACCGCTCCAAGATTAATATGACATTCATAGAAGTAGTATTCCTGTATCTCTAACAATTATAATGGCTGAGTTAGTAGATATAATGAAGAACTGTATATGCAGGGTAAGAGAAAGAAAAATAAAGCTAAAAGAAATATGCAGCATGCCAAAGATGATCAGGACCTTTAGTTGTACAGGAACATCCCTACCGAGCCGATATGAAAACTTTGTATTATATTAATGATCTAAGGATTTATCAGAGAGTGAGTGACTTGCATTCACTTCAGCAGAAAATCAAATGTCATTTTTCAATGACAGCCAGTATTCTGAGGTAGCTGCTTAAATAGAAAATAAGAAGAAAAATTAGTCAACCATTTTAATAACTCCTTCCTATTTTGCCATTTATGTAGCAATGAATCTGAAGAAAAAATGCCATGGGCCAGTCCTTTCCCCAGTCATCCTGCAACCTATTTCTTAGCACTACAAAACAGGCCTTGCAAACTGCTGTAATATGTGAGTGTAACAAGGCAAGCTCCAGAACCACAGTCTAAGCTTTAAGTCTGTTCATTGTGAGTATGCGTTTGTACAGTACTCTATTGAGCAATGTTGAACAAAACAACTGCTTCCAGAGTTAAGGTACAGGTGGACAAATCAAAATCTGTCTTAGCTGGCAGAGACATATCCCATCCATTTTCAAGGAGCACTAGCTGTTAATAGTTTCTGCTAATAATTTCTAGTGCAAAAGTGTAAGCTACCTTGGGGATGACTGTGGCAAGAAAAATAAATGATGACGGAGAATGAAAATAAAGTAAAAAAAAAAAAATAGAGAAGGATAGGTAGAAAAGGGTAGAAATATAAGAGATCCTGAGAAAAAAAGACAAAAATAATAAAAATAATAATAAAATCTAAAACAAAACCAAAACAAACCCCACAGAAACCACCCCACACACTAAAAAGAAAACAACCAAAAAACCCAGATTTCTCAACTGGGTGCTCTGCTATCATAGAATCGTAGAATCATTTAGGTTGGAAAAGACCCGTAAGATCATGAAGTCCAACCATAAACCCAACCCTGCTAAGTCCACCACTAAACCATGTCCCTAAACACCTCAGCCACACGTCTTTTAAATACCTCCAGGGACGGTGACTCAACCACCTCCGTGGGCAGCTTGTTCCAGTGTCTGTCCAATGAAGAAACTTTTCCTAATATCCAAGCTAAACCTCCCCTGGTGCAACTTGAGGCCATTTCCTCTTGTCCTATCACTTGTCACTTGGGAGAAGAGATCGGCACCCACCTCTCTACAACCTCCTTTCAGGTAATTGCAGAGAGCAATAAGGACTCCCCTGAACCTCCTCTTCCCCAGACTAAATAACTCCAGCTCTCTCAACCGCTCCTCATAAGGCTTCTGCTCCAGATCCCTCACCAGCTTCATTGCCCTTCTCTGAACACGCTCCAGCACCTCAATGTCTTTATTGTAGTGAGGGGCCCAAAACAGAACACAGAATTCGAGGTGCGGCCTCATCGGTGCCGAGTACAGGGGGACAATCACCTCCCTGCTCCTGCTGGCCACACTGTTTCTGATACAGGCCAGGATGCCATCGGCCTTCTTGGCCACCTGGGC
Source organism: Gavia stellata (assembly GCF_030936135.1). NCBI lineage: Eukaryota > Metazoa > Chordata > Aves > Gaviiformes > Gaviidae > Gavia > Gavia stellata. The sequence goes on along the minus strand of NC_082597.1, from coordinate 10,659,495 downwards.
ACACTGCTGGCTCATATTCAGCCGGCTGTCAATCAACACCCCCAGGTCCTTTTCCGCTGGGCAGCTTTCCAGCCACTCACAGTCCCCAAGCCTTGCGTGGGGTTTTCGTGACCCAAAACCTCACAACATCCTTGTAGTCCTTCTGAGTTGCCTGCCCCTTCTTCCAGAGGTCATAAACTCTCTTGTTTTTCCTGAGTTCCACCCAAAGCTCTCTCTTCAGCCAGGCTGGTCTTCTTCCCCACCGGCTTGTCTTCCGGCTCAGGGGGATGGCCTGCTTCTGCGCCTTTAAGACTTCCTTCTTGAAGAGTGTCCGGCCTTCCTATACTCCTTTGCCCTTCAGGACTGCCTCATAAGGGACTCTGTCCACCAGGCTCCTAAACAGGCCCAAGTCAGCCCTCCAGAAGTCCAAGGTATCAGTTCTGCTTCCTCTCCTTCCTTGCCTGTCCCTTCTGAAGAGTTTGTAGCCATTCAGTGGAGCACTCCAGTCAATAATAAGGATAATAAGGAACTTATCAATGTAATAATTACAATTTTTATATTGAGTGATTGAAAAGAAAAAAAACCAAACCAAACAAACCTTAATCCCATCTCCCTGCTATAGCAAGGATATCTGTTCTTCACTGAGCTAAATATAGACTGCTAAAACATCTACTTTGGCCCATGAATCCATTAGAAACTAAGTTTGGTATTGTTGGCCTGTTCAGAGAGCACAAGGTAAGTTTTCAGGCTTTTGAAGTGACCACAACACAAATACATAATAATATGATAATACAGACACATTCAGTTTACTTGCAAATAGTGAGTTAGGATGAGCGCTAAAGATATAAAACCACAACAACCCCAATTCCTTTGCCTCCCTTCCAAACAATACTATTTAAAAAAACAAGTCCTGTTGTTCTGTCTGGACCCGGGATCCCTTCTTTCTGTGATACAAACTGAAGAGAAAATGTGAATACTTACTAGCAGCAAAAATAAAACAGGATTTACTCTTAGGTACATTTTAGAACTCCTGTTCCGCTTTGGAACCAGACTTCAGTTTTTAAACACTGGTTTGCTACTCTGCAAAATCCTCTGGACTTTGAAGGAGTCTTGTCTTAGGACAGCCTTCAAAATCTAACCTAACATTTAGACTTGAAGTATAACATAAAGCTATTGTGAGAATATTTTTTTCTGTGTCATTTAAACCAAGAATATAACTTTTTTATATTATTCTAACGTGAATACATTGTACTATATGGGGATGGTGAAGGGCATGAGGAAACTGAATGGATAATTTTTTGCCATCTCATTCTGGTTCAGACAATTCTCTGGCAATGAGTTTGCTTTACTGTTTCTTGTCAAGGCACTGACAAAGGGACTCTGAACATAAATTGGTGGCAGTAGTTTAGTTAAATTATACTAAACGTATTGATTTATGCTTCTGTCTGAAATCCTTGAAACTGCTTTTGAAAGCTCAGCTGTACAGAATGCATTTGTTGCCAAAGAAAAGTCAAATGTACTTGTCTGGGCACTTAAGTGGAGTGCAAAATTAGAGAGATGGTATTTTGGTCTTTTAAAACCAATACAATTTACAGAGAAGCTGAATTTTCCCTACAGATGCCTGAAGTCTGGCGTGCACTCTGAGAAAATACCTAACATATAGCTACATAGCTATGGAATGTAAGTAGTATTCATTTTAAAATCAATTTATCTTGAGTTAGAGTCTACTTATAAGCTGACTTCTAAATACTACAGATATTACCTTTGCATAAAGTTTCCTTGACTGTACCTGTGGAGATGGACCTCAACATTAATTCCATGGTTAGATTGAGATTGAAGCTGTACTTGGTGAAAAATCAAATCAACATTACCATTGCCAGGATTAGTCTTCTGGCTCCCTGGGATCAGCTCCATATAGTAAGGCCTGACCATCTTCCTTTCTTCAGCTTCCACAGTGGTCTATATCCATTCAGGGATCACTTCGGCTTTGCTTAAGCAATGAAAAGGAAGGGGGAGAGGCCTCATCCTCCTCCCACTTCCTCAACAAGGGGCCATCCTCCCTCTCTTTAAGATAGTGCCTCAGAAGTGTTCACGTCCACACTAAATGAAGGCCCCACACTGGTATCTGTGCTGCAGCATATGGGAGAAGGTTTTTTTCTTCCAAAACTCAAGTATCACCTTGTCCAAGATTTAATAGCATTGTAATAGTAGGTAATACTGTAATGTTTTGGGGTTACCAGTATGGTGAAAGGTTGAAATTCTATTGCCCATCACCAATCAGTTAACTTACAGGGGCATATATGGAACATTTTAAGAAGCACAAAAATATCTGGGCATTTCATTCCTGTGTGTCGTGGTTTAAGCCCAGCCGGACTAATCACCACACAGCTGCTCACTCACTCCCCTTCCTCAGCTGGACAGGAGAGAGAAAATATGAGGAAAAGGCTCGTAGGTCGAGATAAGGACATAGGGAGATCACTCACCAATTACCATCATGTGCAAAATAGACTTGACTTGGGGAAATTAGTTTAATTTATTACCAATCAAAATCAGAGTAGGATAATGAGAAGTAAAACCAAATCTTAAAAAAACCAACACCTTCCCCCCACCCCTCCCTTCTTCCCAGGCCCAACTTCACTCCCGATTTTTTCTACCTCTTCCCCGCAAGCGGCGCAGGGGGACGGGGAATGGGGGTTGCGGTCAGTTCATCACACGTTGTTTCTGCCGCTCCTTCCTCCTCACACTCTTCCCCTGCTCCAGTGTGGCGTCCCTCCCACAGGAGACAGTTCTCCACGAACTTCTCCAACGTGGGTTCTTCCCACGGGCTGCAGTTCTTCACAAACTGCTCCAGCATGGGTCCGTTCCACGGGGTGCAGTCCTTCAGGAACAGACTGCTCCAGCGTGGGTCCCCCGTGGGATCGCAAGTCCTGCCAGCAAACCTGCTCCAGCGTGGGCTCCTCTCTCCATGGGTCCACAGGTCCTGCCAGGAGCCTGCTCCAACATGGGCTTCCCACAGGATCACAGCCTCCTTCAGGCATCCACCTGCTCCAGCGTGGGGTCCTCCACGGGCTGCAGGTGGATATCTGCTCCACCGTGGACCTCCATGGGCTGCAGGGGCACAGCCTGCCTCACCATGGTCTTCACCACGGGCTGCAGGGGAATCTCTGCTCCGGCGCCTGGAGCCTCTCCTCCCCCTCCTTCTTCACTGACCTTGGTGTCTGCAGAGTTGTTTCTCTCACATATTCTCACTCCTCTCTTCTCTGGCTGCCTCATCCCGGTTTTTTCCCCCCTTCTTAAATATGTTATCACAGAGGTGCTACCACTGTTGCTGATTAGCTTGGCCTTAGCCAGTGGCAGATCCGTCTTGGAGCCGGCTGGCATTGGCTCTATCAGACATAGGAGAAGCTTCTAGCAGCTTCTCACAGAAGCCACCCCTGTAGCCCCCCCTGCTATCAAAGTGCTGCCACGCAAACCCAATACACTGTGTAAGTCTGTATGTAATTTCCACCTAGGCCCATTGTATCTCATCACTAAGATAAGACCCCCGGTAAATAAAATAACTGGTACAGAATTTCTAATCTTCCTTCCTGTGCTATGTTTCTTAAGTTATGCACAATTCTTTTTTGTAACTGTGTTTTGATGCCTGACTTCCATATTGCCTTTGTTCTCTCTTCTCGCAGTCCTTTATATGGTTAACTTTAGATGCTTATTTTTCTATACATAGGGTTTTATTTGCATGCTTCTCTGATTTAAAGATTAGTCTAAGCAATCCAGTCAAAATACCACTGAAAATGTTCCTATTTATTCCTGTGACACCTCAGAGAGAACTCAGTAGTAAGTCTAAGAAAAACGTCAATTTTTTTCTAGCGGGGACCACTGGACCGTATTATTTTGTATCAGTATACTAATGTTTCCTACACAGACTTCTTATTCATTGTGTTGTGTAACATATAGTGTAACAATCTTTGACTAAAGTCCTTCTTGAACCTCATAGGTTGTTCTACCTAAAAATAGTATTTAAATGTTATTTTTTTATAATATAAAGATCAAGACGTATTTTAAAATAAATTGCCTTTTTTTTTTTTTAAATTAGTTCTAATAATTAATTTATTTTTTAGACAAAAAACCCAGTAAAGTATTGTCTTGAATACAAAGTACAGACAGAGAACTTCTAATATTTCAGTTTTGGTTTTGCAACTGCCTCATTTTGTGGCCTTGGAATCAACATTTAACCTTTCTGTGACTTCCCAGCATCATCTGTATAACGAAGATAATATTCATCGAGCTAGAGAGAGAAGCATTAAAAGCTACTTAAGTGCCTGCTCTAAAGACTTGTTAAATGAATGGATATGTTTCCATCTATTTTAATGACTTTTAGTTCAAGCTGTTAATTCAGAGGATTACATTTTCATTTAATTTAAAAAGAAAAAAAATCAATAAATGGAAAACTTTTGTTTGATGCACAGTTCCTCATAGCTTTTGTATTCTAAACAATGCAGCATTGTGATAATGCTTGACAGATAGGTGATACTGCTTAGAAACAGGAGTCCACCCACTTAATTTCATCTTTTAGCTTGGGAACTGAAAATATTATCTACAAAATAAATGGATAAATAATTATAAAATCTGAGTGTTCTTTTTTAATGTAAAATGTGTAGTAACTTCGGTGGGTACCTACATGTTAAAGAGAAAATGTCAGTGGCATTATGGCTTTTTATTTCATCAACTATTAAAAAGAAAATCTCTAAGTTATCAGCTAGTTTTTTGCTTCAGTGATCAGTTGTGCATGTGGACAAATACTAGAAATGAAAATATATCAAAATAAAAACAGTGTTCTGCTCAACACCAGTGCTCAAGAAGTCGGTGTTCAACCTCAACTATCCCAGTGTCCTAAGGGACACTAAAAAAGTTTAAACAGTCGGTATATTGGATAATGAAAATAATTTTCAATCTGATATTCACACAGTGTTACACTTCAGGACATGACTCCATTTAGAAAGGAATACCCTTCTTATACAGAGGGTAAAGCAGGTGAGACTGGGAAATGAATGGTCATTAATTTTAGAATACATATTTCTTCAATGTTGGCTGAATTAATTTGGTTGAAGTAAGTCACAGTCTTGTGGGAAAGGGGCTAAAAATGAGTCAGAAGAGGCAGGAGGTATCAGGCTAAGGCACTGACCAAACCTCAAAACTAAAGCAGATCAGACTGAAGGATGCCTAAATGTCTTTTGGCTTATTAGTTATTTTACAACTTTCACACCCATTCCTCTTTCCAAATGACAGCTAATTTTGGTTTTGATCAAGCTGTAGGGAAAAAAAATCACAGATTTTTCATAGTCCCAATGTACACTTCGCCTTTATAGCTGAAAAAACCCCCAACAAACAAAATATTAACACTGATTTCTTAAGAAAATTTTTCTTAAAGACATCTTATTTAAATTTCCCTAAGTAATCGACTGTTATAAAATCACTGTTTTGATGCAGATAGTAGAAGCAAATTGCTCTGATTTGTAAGCTGCCAGCTCAGCTATTGTTGATTCTGCATACTGAGGAACTGTGATCAATGATAGCTCTTAACAGAAAAAGGCCTTTGTGAAAAGACATTTCCAGCAGGAAAAATGAATATCTTGTTAAGCTCTCAGACATTTCACCATTTGGTAATGAGTCACTGAAGCATCTGGCATGAATTTAAGCACCTTTGAACCATTTATGCACTGACAATATTGATATACGCTTCTTTGTTTATGGAAAAGAAGTTGTGAATACATTCATTACTGCTTATGATGAGGAAGAGGGAATGGAGCTATCAGAAGTAAATAAAAAACCTAAAAATTAAAAAAAACAACCCATGAACAACAGGCAAAATGAATGCAAATGCTACATTCATTTTTGGGAACACAGCATAGCTTTGCCAAGGTGATGATACATCATTTTTCAAAAAGGATGAAGTTGAGGCAGACAACGGTGCCTGAAGGAATTACTATAGTAAGACATTTTCACCTAAATGTTGGCTTCCAAACTACACTGTTTTGACAATAATGGCTTAGAGGTAAAGTTGAATGCATTGTTTGTGCTTAGCATATCTAAAGCACAGGGAGAGCAATCTCATCATTACGAAAAGCTACCCTGATTTAAGAAAGAAGATAAGTTTTCAGTCGAATTTTCACAAGCTAGAAGTAATAAGAGCACTTGGGAAGACACGATTAACAGAATTACTGACAAAGCAACATTTTGCCTACAACTCCCCCTACTCTCACAAGATCTCTCACCCCTTCTCCAAAACAAGTGAATTACCATCATCTGTACATATGTAGGAGAATATGTACTTATTAAAAATGAAAATGAGTTCTAAACAAGAAAAAATCCATAAAAAAATAAAACCAGGAGAGCCACCAATAAATAATTTGAAAACCCCATATCTTTCTTATGTTATTTTACAGTTATTTGCAACAAGAGCATGCTTGCAGCTGTACAAGGTTAAAGCGAATTTTGTGGTGCTTGATGATGACAGCATAGACCCCATTTTTTATATGCTTTTCTCTATTTACTTCAGTAAAATAGTGCTGAAGTACCCATGTAAATAAATCCAGGTTCAAACCCATTATTTGATTTTGGCACTAATGACTCTCTGAGGAAAATCTTTTTCACACTCAGATGACTCAAGTTTGACCTGTCTTCTTAGAAAATTTAGGTGGCTGAACAATCAGAGTTCTTGAGCACCTTTGAATATCTCTACAGTCAAATTTATTCAGTAAGTCTTCTGCAAATCACACCAATCATTACCTGCTTTCCTCTGATTTTAGGTGTGGAATCATTTTGCCAAGCAGAAAAACACTGGAGTGATAATCAAAGTATTTTAATCATCTGGGAAATAATTTAATAGGAATAGCAGGTAGAATATGGCACGTATCAGACCAATGCAATTATCTACTAGAACAGTAGTAGGCCTTGCAGATGGGGAGAAGCAGTAGGTGTTCTATCTTGAGTCCATTAAAGCTTGTAAACTAGGAAGGAAAGCAACGTGAATAAAAATGCTACAGGTTGGATGCAAAATTAGATAGATAGCCATGCCTGCAGAACAGTTATCTGTAATTCATTGGCAAATAATGAAAAACATATCATTATACTGCCTAGGGACCTGTCTTGGGATAATGAACTATCTTGTTAGCTTTTATTATTTTATTACAGTTTCAATGACATTAATCTGGAGGAGACTATGAATATACTAGAGGACAATATTGAAGTCTAACTTTACATTGAAAAGTTGGAGAAATGTCTTGATATCTATCTAACTCTGTACGTAAAAAAATGCAGTTTACTTTATTTGAGCAGGCACATTCAGTTAATTAAACAGGATGAAGAATGACCAGGCAGGCAGCAGACCAAGATTTTAGGTTATAATGGATCACAGGTTGCACATGTCAACAGCACGGTCTTGTTAAGTCAGACATTATACTACCACATAAAATCAGGAGAACAACCTATAGAGTATTCCTTCCACTTTGCAACTTACCCACTTCTCCTTGAGCGGGACACCTTCCAAATGGACACTGTACCTTCTGCTCAGTAAAGTTCACAGAAGAGCATATATATATATTATATATCGAACACAGATGCTCAAATTTGAAAAGCCTGAATTTTCATTCTTTTCTTTCTTTCCTTCTGACACCACAGCACATGTCTAGAAGAGAAAAAGCAGTGAGGTAGCAGTGACTCCTTGTCTGTTTTCTACAGAGTATTTTTGTCTCTCGCTCCAAGGGAATAAGCACTGCTCAGACTGTGAATGTGCTGAATAAAAAAAAGTCATCTGTCAAATCTTTTACTGTAGAAATACAGAAGTATTTTGTCTGCTGCTTTTATATTCCAATGTGGAAGAAACATGCGCTGCTCAGAAATGAAAGAAAAATTAATGCCGATGTAAGTTTGTTGTTGGAATTGAAAGCACTAGCTGGGAAACTTTAGCTCATGAGTGTTTCTGTGCTAAGTCCAGCCTCCCAGGAGAATCCTAAGTAAATGGTTGTGGTTAGCAGTAAATTCTTCAGAAGGAAATAAATATTTTAGTGAAATAAAGACAAAATATGACACAATATGCCAGATAAACTTGGCACTGGCATTACTGAGTGAACTACAGGCCAGTTCTGTGACTCTGAGTTCTTATGGAACATCCCACTCAGGAACAACTTCAAAGGTGTTAAATCATATATATTTTAGACAGTTAAATACTCAATTATGCTAACAAAATCAACATAGCAAGCCAATTAATTTTTAGATTAAGCAGACTCAAAGAATTAAATTAGGATGAGAAAGTCAATCTTAGGAGAGGCTTTTACAGTGTCAAAGAAAAATGGCACCTCATTAATCAAATCTACCCTCTATAAAAGGAATGGGAATATGCAACTCTGTGCATTCCTTTTTCACAGAAAAAATTAGCCTTCGGTCTCTCCCTCTTCCCTTCATGTTTTAGGAGGGAAGATTGCTCTCTGTTAATGCTGCAAGGAGAGATTATGCAAGTTCTGGCAACTGCTGCATCTGTAGTCATACTGAGAAAAATACAGGATCATTGTACTCAAGAGCTTACAGTATTGCTGGAATTGGCAAATTTGATCAGCTGGCAAGTAGCCATGCAGAACATAATCTATCAAAAGCCTGCTGCTACCCCTGAGGTTTTTATAGCCCATATAAACACATTTGGTTGCATTAAAACTTAAGGAATCATAATATTCAGATGTTTCTTTTGATGGATGAAAAAAATTAAGTACACTAAGAGGAACTATAATGAGTGGCTTGTATAATAACTAAGTAAACAATGTCACAGTTATCCTAAGTAGTTTGTGATCTAAATATTAATGTTACGCCTTAATAGAACTATACATATTGGCTTTTGTTCCTTTATGCTTTAATATTTACAAAAAAAAAAAAAAAAAGAAAAGAAAAAAAATCAGGCTTTAAGTAGCATGTTAAATTACAGCCTGAGAAATGTTCATATTGAAGTGTCTAATCTTTCCGAGAAATCCTCAGCCATCTGTTTGCCTAAAGTTCGGAGTGCTGGCTGAAAAGAAGTAGAGAATATACTTCATATTAATTTACACTGCTCTCATTTGCTGACAGATTCTCTCATAACACTGAAGGTTTGTGACAAACAACAACATACAGCCCAAATGCTTATGCTTGGTTTAGTACCATGGAAAACAGGCCCCTAAACAGGAAAACAGTGTAATTCCCCCTAAAGACGAAACTAAAATACCATGTCTGTGTTAGAATCAAAACACTGAATGAGAAGATAATTGTTCTCTCAACACATAGTTTTTATGCAGTACATCCTTTTCTCCACAATCAATTACCTATTTCTCGAAGAATACAACAGAGTTCAAGAGAGTACGAAGTGAAATGTCTAATACCAAACATAGTGTCATTACTACCATCTCCTGTACCCAGAGAAACAGAATCCATTACATACTGTTCTCATACACCAGCACCACAGTTTCTGTAGCTCTGGCTCCTGCAGAATTTCAGGTTTTACTTTCTTCTCCTTTGAGGGTGAAGCCACATAGTTCACTCGAGCACTATGTGAGTAAGGCTAGATTTACCTCAAGATAAACAGGTAAATCTAAGAGATACAGCATTGTGCTTGGACCCAGGCTATACTGTATATTATAGTGCAGATTTTATATGCCCCAACTTTGCTCAAACATTTGCCAAATATTTTTTCTCACATTGAAAATATGTTCAGCTTTATAAATAAAAAAATTGCAGCCTGTTAGATTTGAAACATGTTTACAAATAACTTTGAGGCACCCATAGTTCAAGTATTAATCCCATCAACTCTTAAATCCATAAAAAAGGAGTTAAAAAGTAAAAGAAAAAAATATATGCATTTATAGGTAGGAGGAAATGCTAGGTGTTCTTTTAGTGCTGTATTTGCTATTTTTATTCTAAGACCATTAATGGCCCAAAGACCTTTTAATGACAGAGGGGATTTCCAGAAGTGCCTAACTAGACTAGACCCCAAGTCTGATTTCTCATTTACAGAAGGCATCTATCAGCATTTTTATGTCTCTGACTTCCCAAATCTGACCCTTAAACTAGGTTCCCATTACATTGTGCCTATCACAAACATAGAAAATTTATGGTCTCTACTCTGACATGAACTGTAATGCTTCTGGAAGGCTGAAGGAAAGAAGAGCAAACATTAAGTTTATCTGTGATTTGGGCAGGATTATCTGTAAAGCTGGTTGGTAGTCAGAAGATCAACAATTAAAAGATGGCAGTTTTCTGTACGGTTCATTGAAAGCAGATGTTTTAAGAAGGGTTTTCAGCATAGATGATTTGATAGATTTGCAGATCCTAACAGATTTTTCCAAAGTGTGTGACAGACAGATCTTCCTGATAAGGTACGTAAATAAATTATTTCTTTTATAAAGATTGATATGGTTAGGAAGAAGGAGCAAATAGAACCACGTCAGGGCTTCTGCAAAGAAACATTTCAAATTTCAAACTTTTCAATTTATAATCTTAGCATCAGCAAGTTCCTTCCTAGTACTAACAATTTCTGTCAGTAATTCCTGACAATAACTTCTAGATAGAGTAGCATGAGTACCTTAGAAGATATTTTTTAAAAAATTATTTAAAAAACACCTGTGATACTAATTTCCTTCCTTTCCCCTAATATTTAAAAATTACAGCGAACTTAAATTTTCATGATCTTGTAGCGTTCTCTTATGAAAATTACATTGTGATGGATTGTAACATCTTTTTCTTTAACCAGATATGGGGCAAGAGGAATAGTGCAGATCTTTTTTGATTATTCATGGTCTTTATTGCCTTAAATAAAATCTTCCTTTTTTTTAAAACACCCTATCAATGGTATGGCATGCAGACTTATTTTGTCATACTATTTGTATAGTATTCTACTCATTAGAAGCAGATAAATATATTTAAGAAATAGGAAGGATCAGTATGGCCATCTAGTTTGTTTTTCTGTGCTGCACAAACCAACAAAACGTCTTGATTCCTAAATCGAACTCAGCAGCATCTACTTAATGTACAACAAATGCTTTAGAGGACAAACATTTTTACCTAAAGATAATGATAACCTATGATAGTGATCTCAAAGTGTTTAATTGTTCTGATATTTAAAAGGTAAATATTTAAATGATATTTAAATGAGAGTTAGAAATTCTCAGATGGCTTAGGAATTAGCTATGACCTTTATGATAAGCTGCCAATTCAAGTCACTATCAACCTGACCTGACCATCTGAAATGCCTCATATTCTGGTGGCTAAACGAAGGCTTCTGTGAAATTAATAAATGCTTTTCACAAAATCACAGAATCACTAAGGTTAGAAAAGACCTGTAAGATCATCAAGTCCAACCATCAACAAACACCACCATGCCCACTAAACCATGTCCCACAATGCCTCGTCCACATGTTCCTTGAACACCTCCAGTGACGGTGACTCCACCACTTCCCTAGGCAGCTTATTCCAGTGTTTCACCACTCTCTCACTATTTTTTATCTTTTACCTATTTCTTCACAGAAAGGGGTCTTAATTTGGTTTTGTTTTGGTTTTATGCTGCTATGATGACCTGCATTTTTTTGTGAATCAAATAAAAGAAAAAGAAGACTAAGTAAGACAGTCTCAGAGAACAAACTCATGTAGTTCCACACTGTTTCTCCTAATTGAAAACAATGCTTAGCTACCAACTTATATAAATGGAGTTGCACTATCATCACCAGGCAATATTTGTTCTCTCCACATAGCTTCATTTTGAAATGAATAAAATATACTTCATTATTCTTTCAGTGCTTCATTTAAACTGGAAAACAATTTTTAAAAGACCTGAAAGAAAACTCCAAAGATTTATTGACTATAGTCATTATCTTTCATCATAGACTTTCGGTCCTGGATTGTTTGTATAAGACCTTACAACCATGGAAAAATGCCTTGCAGTAATAATCAGGAATAAAACTATTCTTATCAGAATGCCTTAATTCACAGAAGACTAATTTCTGAGAGGAAAGAGAATACTCAAGGTTATGTTGAAGGCAGAAGTTAAATAATACAATTTGAGTTACAATTTATAATGCTGAAATAACATTTATTTGTATATTGTTCAGTCAAAGAGGGCTCATTAATAAAATATTTATAAAAGATAAAGCTAAAATAAGCATTTATTATACTATATTTAATATGAAATTCACAAAGTGTTAAAGACTGTCTTCAAAAGTCCCCTGCTGTTGATTTTACCTAGATAGTACTTCAAGCATACACAACAGTAAAAAGAATGGTACTGAAATTTACATGGTCAACATAGAAGTCATACTGAAAATTCGCCAAAGCTGAGTCAACTCTAAATTCTCCTTCAAAGTCACATAAAAAAACAAAAAAACCCAAACATTGAAAAATGTGCGTCTAGGATGGGTGCTAGAACATTGTTACTTCATCCTACAATGACATATTTGATTTTGCTAAACAACAAAACAGTTTGAGAATGATACCTCCTGTTAGGTTTTCTAGGCAGGTGAATGTATGACTATATCATTGGGATGATGATTCTGAGTAACTGAGAGCTGGCAGTAAGAATAAAACTATTTTGGAGTAGTCACTTGGCATAAATAAAATAAAATAAAATAAAATAAAATAAAATAAAATAAAATAAAATAATAAAAAAATAGAACTGTTATTTCAGGTCTAAAATTAGGGGACTAAGGCCAGGATTCATCAGACCAAATTCAGCAACCCACAGCATAAACATCTCCTTATGAGTTCATTGTTTAAGCTCTCTTTACAGTTAGTGGAGAGCATAAATCTTCTCTAGAGCATGATTCATCTCATCTCTTGAAGTAACCATCTAAAATAGGTTAGATGAATCATGCCCTAGACGTTTTGTTTTTCTTAACCAATTGTAAAGGGCATCTAGGCAACTAGCTCAGAAGTAGCCAGATAACATAAAACTGTTTGCTGTGTCTCTTTCATCAATATGCCCTGTAAAAAGGAAGACTCTTTCTGGTCCATGAAGGTTAAAGCAAAACATCAGCATCTAATATCATTAAAAAAAGAGACACTGCCTATAAAACAGCTGAAGAGCAAAAAAAAAAAAAATTAACTTACCACTTTGCCTTTGACGTATGTTTGCAAATAGTACTGGAAATAATAGAGTAATATGAATTTATTTTTTCAACCCCATCATAATGCTCTACATACATAACATCATTAACGAATGCAATTGTTAAAAGTGTAACCCCAATATGCACCTACAGTTCTGAGATGTGACATACCCACTGCAGCAGTGGTATGACTTACAGGTTGACTATTATGAATTTAAATCAAAGGAGTATGACTGTAAGCATATTGCTTTTGGTTTCTGGTATTCAATCCCAAATGGTGTTGTGTGAAATGTTGTTAAAAGCATTGAAAGGACATTTCAGAAAAGCTGAAGAATCAGATCTCTACTTGGCACTACTACATTACAGATCAGCACTTTGAAAACTGGCATAGAAATTGCTGAAATATTGCTTGATTAAAACCTTAGAAGCAGGTTACCTGATTACATAGAAGTAAATGGTAAAAGTGGCTTGTTGTAAAATCGTATTAGAGAAACATGCAAACATCTAATCAAGTGTACTATGACAAGGAATCATCAGAGCTAAACTGTTTGCAGTGATCAAACATATAAGATATCAGTGGCTAAAAAGACTGTGCTTCCATATTTATTCCTGACCCTGTGGAGATGATATCAAATCAGGACAGCCATATAGATGAAACATAAGGAGGTTCCAGCTTTATACACAAACAAGGGAACGAACAAACAAACAGCAAAAGCTGGAATCTGCATCATTATTAAAACCTAAAATAACACAAATTGTGGAGGAGCCAATAGATCTGACAGCACAATGGGCAAAACAATTCAAGACAACGACTAAAACGCATGGGATGCCTCTAAGATCTGCAAAACAAAGATCAAGCCAGAGACTGCGAGAGAGATCTTGACACGTTATATCTTTCCCAGAGAGTAAAAAAAGTGTTGATAATGCAAAGATAACACCCCCTAAGCTTGGACTGAAATAACATTCCCTAAACCATGCACATAGTCAGTTGTTAAGGGGCCACTTGTTACTACTAGCCTAGGAAAGATGTACAAACATTTCTTTTCCACTATGCCCTTGAATTTCACATATATAAACTGTCCCGAAATCGTAGTTCAAACACCACATTGACAGAAGCTCTGATGTCACTCCCATCAAGTCTGATATGCCCAGAGAAATTAAATCTATCACAGTAAGAAGACCAAAACAGGACATAATACTATAGTTATGATCTCACAAGTACCAAATTAGAAAGCAATGACCGTTTCCATCAAACTGGTGGCTCTACCCTTAGTAAAGCAGCCCAGTAACAAGTTAGTCTAAACAATCTACTTACGATCAAACTTGGAATGCATTTTGCTCAATTTCCTGAGTATATCCATATCCTTAATTTTCCATTCCTTAAATCTGCCCTAAAAGGTTGCATGCTTTAGAGGTCAAATATTCAGGCCTTAACTTTGACAGATCATTAAATTTAGGAATATTACACTTGCTAGAATTCACTCAAATGATATCACAAAGTTGCTTAACTTGGTCTGTAATGTCATATATCTGTTTCTTAGCTCCCGATTACCTCTCCGTTTCTTGTCCGAGTTCTTCATCTACCTTGGAATTACCATCTACATAGTAACTCACACTACTGTATTGTCATTCCTGTTATCCTATCATATATGTCTTGGAACACTGAATTAACTTATTTTGGGGAGAGCTGATCCAAGTATTTCATTTTCTCTTTCCCTTTCTTCCTATATAATAGTTAGAGTTCTCTTTTTATTCTCTTTTTATTTATGTACCTGGATACTTTATTTTTTCCACTTTCCATTGAAAAGTCAAAATTAACATTTTTTTTGACAAATTTTACTTTATCCGTACAATGCTGACAGAACTTTGTTATTGAGCATTCGTACATTCCACAGGTAATCTTTTTGACTTTCTAATAACTCTCTGCATGTAGCTATTTACCCCAATTGCTTGGGAGTGTTTTTTCAATGTTTTCTTCCCTCTCTTATTTAGAATCCAGATTTTATGTAGATTTAGCTGTTTTGATTTCAATTCAAAGCCGCCTCCACACTGAAACCTGCAACTACTAAATTGGGGTAACCTGATAAGAAATTCACATACATCATCAGAATGTACTCTTTTTACACTGTTAAATGTAAAGATCTCCCTTTCTAGATTGTGTTAACCAATAATCCATACTCTTCTGCCCCAAGCTAAAGGCTGAAAACTCATTTTGATACCAGACTTGTTGCGTCTTTATTCAAGCAATGCAGGAAATTGCATTGCTGTGGTATATCACTAGCCAAAATATCAGTGTGGCATGGCCATGCAGCAGCTAGAAATCCAAAGTGGCTTCATTGATAGGCAGTCAAATATGAAATACAAAGTATCATGATAATCAAGAATATCGTCACATTATCCACTTCATGTGGATAATCATTATTTGGGAAAACTACAAATCGATCTAAACCATTATCCTAACCCGTACTGCTGAGCATTTAATTCTGTTAACAAATGCTAGCAACAGTGTCACACACCAAAAATTTCCTTTCTCTGATTCAAGGATTTTAATCAGTTAACGTACAGATTTATTTATACCTAAATCCCAATTTACACATCTTTTGTTTAAACTCAAAATGAATCATTGGAAAAATCTAATAAAAGTCTTACTATTTCTGACAACCAGATCTCATAAAGTATCTTCATACTTTAGCAGAATCAAATGTAAACCAATGCTACCTCAGGTTGGTTAATGACTATTTAGTAAGAAAAGACAGTAATTACATCCAGTAATATCTGTGCCCTACAGCATTAGCAGCCTTTCATTTCAATCTGTATCTTAGATTTTACAATCCCATTATGACAGAATTTCTGATATGATTTGTTTCTGTAATGCCATTAGAGAAACCATATCACTATCCAGATCTCAGTCTGACCCTGAGAGGTCTACTGTAAATTTCTGAGCACAAACTCAGAACAATTTCTTATACCTATCCTTTCTCAAAGTAATTTTACGCAAAGACAATTTGTTTAATGCTGAAAGGCACAGACACTCTACTAGCCCTAAGAATAGGGCATTTTCCATGACAGTCACATTCACTTAGCTGAGTAAAGACATTTCTAAAAATGTCGGTGTTCGTTCTTTTTGTGCCAAGACATTTTTTTATTATTAGGGGTTTTTTTACTGGAAGTTGTGAAGAAGTTAAGACTAAAGAGCTGAAATTGGGGAGATTACTCATATGGTGCATTTTCCTATGTACTGCACATGTTCCTATGTTCCTGCCTAAATCTACCCTCTGAATGTGTAATGAATGAACTATATTACCTGTGTCTTTTTTTTTTTTTCTCCTCGTGGTGTGTTTTCATAGAGTAGGGGAAATGGCAGACAGTGAGATTATGAGAACATACATTTTGTAGCTTTAGAGTCACTTTGGTGTGAAGTAACTCTTAGTCTCTATCGAGAGACTTGCGCATTATACCAGTGCAACTACTAAGGAATAAATATGCAAGTTAGAAGACTTGGATACAAGATCTAAAAAAAAGCCTAACAGTATGGTGACATTTATTTATTTTTTTAGCTGCATAGGGTAGAATGCATCTTACATACTGTAACACATACTTATGATCTCAGGATTAGTTCCAAGTGATAAGTGACATCAAACACTTTATCATCAGTTAAAGGAAGTCATGCATCTGAATAATATCTCCTGAGGCCTTGTAAGTCTGCCGCTAAAGGAAAGTACTATGCAGATCAGAGCCCTGTTTGTTAATGGGGCTTTACATTCTATTCTAATTTACTCAAACATAGGAGAAAGGGAGAAAAAAATACAAATTTTTTAAAATGGAGCAGGGGAGGCACATCTATGCCACATCTCTGGTGACAAAGATACAACAGCTTATGGTAGCCATCTAAGGGCTTACCAAGTCAGAGATACTTTTTTTTAATAGGAGCTTCTTAGCATCCACCCCACAATCAAACCATCCACTCTACACAAGCCACCTCACCCACCACACCAGCCCTCAGAAACTGCCCTGCCTCTATTTCTCTTTTGCATTTTTACAGATTTTTTTTTTAAAGTATGTTGAAGGTACAAGTACTAGGACGAACAGGATGCTCTACAGAGGGAATAAAAGGACAGAAAAGATCTACAGCCCTGGGACCACCTACATGATGTTCTTTATGGGAGGCCAAGCAACATCTCATTTTACGATCTGTAAATCGTAAACACCAAATCCTCCTGTAGGAAGAAGGGCTATGGCTGCTGCTGCTGTAGTGCCGAGTTCCAGTCTCACACCCTCTGGATTAACACTCATCATGGGTAACCTCTGCTGGAACCACACAGTTCTCTGGTAGGGGATTACTGACAGAGTGGATGGTCAATTAATCTGGGATTTTAAGGTATCTCTATTCAGAGCCTGAACAGGTATAACATGATAGTGTAGAGGCAGCCTCTTTACTTAAAAAAAAACCCAAATAATCATAGAGATGTCTTTGGAGATGATCTGGTTCAACTCCTTCAAAGGAGAGCTAATTTTTATGTTAAAGGAGTCCTCTTGGGGACATACACCTAGCTAACTTCTGTATATCACCAATGGTGGAGGTCCCATAGGCTCGCAAGGAAACCTGCTCCAAAGTTTGGCCCTTTCCATTGTAAAGAACCTTGCCTTTCTAATTCTAATCAGAATTACCTTTGTTTCACCTTGTATGGTCCCTCATCATTTGGCAGTGTACCTCTGAAAAGAGTTTGGTCATCTCCCAGTAAGTAGTTTAGCCAGCAATAAGATTCCTTTCCGGCCTCCACAGCCAAAGTGTGAACCAACCCATCTCTCTCACTTGACATTTTGTTCCATTTGTGGCTAAAATAATAATTTTCTTCTCAGATTCATCAGCTATGAAATCTCAGATGAGACCATGTGTTTCAGTCCATCAAAAGCAACTACAAGACAGACATGTTCCCCCGTTTTCTTCACCCATGTTTCTTATTACTCTACGTTCCTTATTACATACTGCTGCTTATGGCTAGTCATATAATAGATGTTGATCCAACCTTAGAAAGTGTTCTTTGACTGACAGCGGGTTTGAGCGATCATTTCCCTCTGACATGCTCATAATGTTAATATCCCTTTCTAAGCATCACAGTTTAATCATGTAGATCTCATTCCACGCAAGGAAGGAGATTGTCACAACTCCACAGAGATAACAAAGTACTTTATTCCCACCACTGAACATATGTGGAAGGGAACTGAATGTTATGTGATGCATGGTAGTAGTCTCAGTATTCACTTGAATTATACATACCTTTATTTTAATATATCAGTTATATCAATTAACATAACAGTAAAATATCAGTTTCCAATTAGTAGGTTTTGCATTTCCAATAGGGGTTTTTGCCTTAATGTACATACATTTAACACCAACTCTACCTAACGAGTATATCGCTTGCAATTATGGATCCTAGAAGTAACATTGTTTTCTAGGATATTTATCCCTTGTTATGGTGGTTTTTGTGTTGCGGTTTTTTTTTTTTAAAATCTTCTCATCTAAGTCCAAAATACAATTTTGTGCTTCAGCTGGAAGAAATACAAAGACGTAATACACGTCTGCAAGGTATAAAGCTACAGAACCAAGTTTTCACAGGGTACAGCAGTAAGTCAAGTGGTTACAAAAGTAAAGCTTAAGTTCCCCAGCTGCTGCAAATGAGCACAGCATCATCATCACTGAGGGAATTATACCGATTTCTACCATCAGATCAGTCTCTAGTTGAATGCATGCTGCTACAGGTTTTATTTCTGCCCTTTAGTTTCGTTAGTTTATTTGTACTAATGTGAGGGAGACAACTATAGTAACAATATCAGTTTGTACTTGAAGAGTCAGATCTATATTTTCCCAAGTATTTATTGCCTTATCACAGACCCAGCTGTAGTGGAGAGTGAAGGAGTATTTGTGACAAGCTTAGTATTTATTGAGCAAAGGAAAAATATCACTCTTATTGAACCCAGAGCAGCACTGCAGTTTGGAAACCCCAGGGAGATACAGTCAGAACCACAGGAAGCTGGTAGGCTTGTCTACCACATATAAAATCAATCCTAAATTATTCAGAAAGATGTACGTACACTAAGAATGGTAATATGGAAATGGAGTTGTGCAGGAATGCAATCCCAAAGTTGTACAGGCACTGTATAACATCAGTCACGCTTGGAAGCAACCACAAAACTATGAATTATGAATCTGGTTCCCTCTACCAAAGCCGTGCTCTCCCCACCAGCTGACCTTCAACACGGAATAAGCTTGTCCTACAAGCCAGCTAGTTAAGGACCTGTTGAACTACAGTGTATTAACATTACAGTAGTTATGTGTTATGCTGCAGCAAGTAACTGTATTACTGTTTTAGTCAGTTAAGAGACAGAAATGCACATCTGTTCAAAAACACACCTGGTATTGTGGGTTTTGTAAAGGAAAACCTAACATTTGCACTACGGTTTACACAGGCTCATCAGGTTTAGTGTGAGGTGCCGGGGCTGACTGACAACACGGCAGTTCTTCAAGGTGTTACTTACATTCATGCTGTTCAAATATACTTGTGTCCATGCCCAAAACTGTATTAAAAAAAAAAAGTCATTTGATGGGATGAGGCACTGGCGCTGTGTGAGGCCCGGGGGGTGGACGGGGCACTGGCGCTGCTGGTTGCACAGGCCAGAAGCCGCAGGGTAGGGGTGGTGGGGCTGCAGGGGGGGAGTCCAGCACCGCCCTGGGCCGTTTTGCAGCTGGTTCTAGGCAGATCCAAAACCATGGTAAAACAGGCTGTAAATGTTGGTGCGCAGGGACAGTCAGAGAAACGGCAGCCGCTGGTGCAGAGACACCCCTGAGGGACCGCGGGCAGCCCACGCTGGGGCAGGGACCCTCTGATGGGCCGTGGCAACACTGGTGTGAAACACATCACCCTCCTGGCCCGGGGCGCGATGCAGTCTGCAGTTCAGCACAAATCGGTTTTGCAGGTGGCTCAGCTGCGGACATCGGTGGGGTGGAAGTGAGAAACCGGAGACACAGCCCCGGAGGAAAGCTGGCAGGGTGGAAACTACACACAGGAACCAAACCTGAGGAAGGTAACCTGTTGCCAAGATGATAGATTTGCCACTCAAAGAAGACCTGGGAATAAACAATAATGAAGAAATTAATGCAAAAGTGAAGAAAAATGGATCAGAACAGCAAAAGACAGTATTAAAGTAAGATAGAAAGGGGAATACTGACGCAACTGCAACAAGCTATTTATTATCAGATGCAAAAGCTGCTTTTAAATGACTGGGATGATCTGAAAAAGGCACACCACTGCTCCTTTTTCAAGATGCATATGAGTCATTTTTCCAAAGCTCTTTTGCCCACCATTTTAATGCCAGCTGCTGCGATACTGAAAACGCAGAGATACTCCAGTGCTTTCTGTAGGATGCAGGCCCCCAGCCCGCAGGGAGAGGTGTCTCGCACCATCTAGTGAGCCTCGGCTGGCCTTTCTGAGCCGTCAGCTTCTCTTTCCAGATGAAGACAGTACAATGAGAGCACTAAAAATAATATTCGGTAACCTTCAGCCCACAGAAACATTTGGGGAGCTGTGCAGAGTCCTCTGCAGCTTGAATTCAGGGGCAGGAGGAAAACCTGTTCCAGATGACTTCTGAGGATGCAGATCTTCCCTTCTTTCAAACATATGTCTTATCTGGGATAAGGAGCAGGGCAGGTGTGTGTGTTATGACAGCAGCATGGCTATCGAGAGGTTCCTTAGATGTTAAAAATTCTGGCTGAACTCTGATAAGCTAGCTTGAGTGGTTCTCCTTTTACTAATATTATTGTTTAATTGGATTGATGATTAGAGTAAATAATATTTGGTCTGTTATTATTATAACATGTTTTTTTTTACTCCTTAGAAATTAATGCATATTCTTCTTTCCAATCAACATGAAAAGTAGTTTATAAGATACCTAAAATAATCAGCATTGCCCTGGGAAACATGAATTATTTTGCCTCTTAGACAGTTGTTGCAAAGAGCAGAATCAGAAAATACTGTATTATTATAGTAATAATTATCAATACAATTACAATGTATTTCAGTCTACAGCACTTTATGAAGTTAGGTACATATGAGCCACATTTCACTGGGATACAAACTGACTTAGAGAAAAAGCTTCATAATTAGTCAACTTTAGATCAGAAAACAACTTTCAGATCTTTCAACTCTTCACTCTGGACTTTTAATAACCTTCTACTAATAAAAGTTAGACTCAAGAAGAGGAAAGGTAAAATTCAGCAAGTATATGCAATGACAGAATGCAGTATTTGTTTCATGAGATCCATTAACTGGAGGATAATCAGAGGAAGATTATTGGTGTTACTGGGGTTCTTCCTTTCTGTGTTGCTTTCTGATAATAAACTTGTTGATATATTTCCATCTCTTTCTGTCATCCATTCCCTCCTGTCCTCTTTAAGACATTATACATGCAGTGGGAAGTATGGAGTCCTTAGGGGCACCTGGAGTTTTGCATGAATAATCCGTCTTTTTGAGAATGAAGTGAAAAATGAAAAAATGAGCAAAGCAATCCAATCTCTGTTTCTCCACACATTCACATTGATGCAATAAATCCTGCACACAGTGCCACTTAGAACAGGATCTCTGGAGAACCCCCCATCAAAGTCCTTACAGGTGTTTTATGTTAGGCCACCTCAGGTATTTGAGCGGAATTTCTATGCATTTTCAGCTTAAAAGGAAAATAAAAAAAGATGCCTGAATTTATGTTGTGCTTCTAAAACAAGAAAGAGCTAACCAACTTTGCATTTTACACATATTTGTATTTTAGAATAATTGGCACTTTCTTGACAAAGGAGGAACTGTTTTAGAAAAGCACTACAGAGGCTGCATTTAGTCTCAAGTCCTAACGTTGTACCAGTATATGTACTTTAAAAAGCAGTTTGAAAAGGAACATAGTACAGTAACAAACTAAAAATGGCTCAATAAAACAATATTTCAAAGGCTTATGCCAGAATTCACATTTGTGTTTTCAAGTAATAAGGTGGCTGGAGTGCATCTTTATGAGGCACTTTGTAGATATTTGAGCATAGTGAATTTGATGCTTGTGAAAGCAGGAGGCTCGGTGTTATCAAACCCACAGAATAATCTGCCTCAGTGAGTTTGCCTTTCCAGTCCCTGTCAGTGATTGAAGAAAAACTCCTGCACCCTTCTGTTGGCATTTTCATTTGTATTTATATTTTTGGTACATTCAAAACTGAATTTGCTCTTTTTTGGACATTCATTCTTATGAGCAATATTGATTCATAAGAATGGCTATTGAACAGACATTTTCAGAATGTAACAGTGATTCATTTAAGTATGGAAAATAAACTCATTTTGTGATGACATTAATTTCAGGTTGAAACAACTAGTTGTCCTTCTAGCTGGGTTTATATACTATGCTCACGCTAGCAATCTGTCTTTAGTTGTTTCGTTCAGGGAAGCAGTGGTGTAATTAAAAAAAAAAAGCTGAAGGAGCAAATTCAGGTTTGCAAGTGTTTAAAGTAGTATTCAGTACTAAGAGATCAGTAATAATCTATAGGTAGAATTTGATGGTTTGTGGGTAAATGAGTATAAATGATGTGATATTAATGGAGTTTTTACTGTTTGCTAAGAGAAAATATGGTTAATTTCATGAGATAACTCTCTCAAATAAATACTCTAGTCACTTATATTTGTGGATGTCCTACTCATTAATTGTTTAACATAGTCTGACTACATAAATTTAGGTGAAGAAAAATTAAATAGAAAACTTGTCCCCAAGGAAATCAACTGAAGTATGCAATGGACTTCAGGGAAACCAGGATTTAATTTAAAAGCTAGCAGACATAGTTTTATCTAAGTGAGACGTAGAATTTTAACTTTCTCTTTCATGCAGGCACCATTCTGCCAGTTTTCCCCTGTGAATGCCTGCATTTCCCCTGAAGGAAAATGTTAATGCCTGCCACCAGGCCAGTCCCTCATGCAGTTTTCTCCACAAAAAAAGTGGAGTAAATTGGGTATTAAAATAATTCCGCTCTGCCTAACAGGAGTGTTTCTTCCAGTTAAGGCCCAATTACCTGCTAAAACCCTTGAGGCTATCTGGAATTGTAACAGATTTAGGTGCTGAATCATAACTTACAAGTTTTCTACCAGTGCTTTTCTATTTTCTGCAGTTTGTGAACTCTTACAGGTTTTTTTAACTGGAATAGCAGACCCCACATTAAGCAAGTTTAAGTCATTCAAAGGATTGAAAACCAGGGTACTTGCTGAAAACGTGAGTTTAGGCAACTAGCCCTGAGTAAAATCTGTAGAACTAGCTGAGAAGCAGAATTTCCACATGCTTGAAGGTTTTTTTGTTTGCTTTCTTTTAAATATAGTTTAAATTCAGAAGAACCTGGTTTCCCCTCTCAGAGACAAAGGAATTTGAAAAAATATTGCATCCTACATTTCTAAGAGTATGCTGACTTTCTACAGCTTCCAGCATT
Source organism: Gavia stellata (assembly GCF_030936135.1). Lineage (NCBI taxonomy): Eukaryota > Metazoa > Chordata > Aves > Gaviiformes > Gaviidae > Gavia > Gavia stellata. The sequence continues at coordinate 10,635,906 of NC_082597.1, read as the reverse complement.
CCTTCTCAAGAGTAGAGCTGCTGAGAATTCATGAACTCCATTAATCTTGCCAAAACGATAGCAAATTTCAAGTGATGTTGAACAAAACTACAACTAAACTTTCAAGTTAGCTTTGATTTATAACTTTGAGTTAAATACCTAATGTTCCTTAATCAGTGCCTGAAGGGAGTTAAGCACCACAAAATGGAATTCACTATAATTTCCTTAGTAAGTTACATGAAGCCTAAAATAGCTAATAGGAAAATCTGGGAAGGGTAGAGCTAAGACTGAGTCCCTTTGTGGTGGTGTGGCAACTAACTGAGGATTACAGGGCGGTTCCTGTGTTAGATCAGAATCACAGATACAGCTACACTCTGACTCCCAGGAGCCAGTATCACCACTTTTCAAAAAATGGAGCAGGAGTTTTTATTTAAAGTTTAGGGGGTTTAAAGCATAAAATCTAGAAGCTAACATAATTAATCCACTAGGTCAGGATTTTAAGCACTCAAGAACAATTTTTTCCAATAACTGTTTGTGTCTATATTTTAATTGACTCTTGGAGAAGAGACTAGGACTTTCTCAGGTGCCTGCTCATGATCTAATAGGCTGCATGAAAAAGCAGATGTCTTCTTTCCCTGAACTAAGAGATATTAGGTTTTTGGTACACAAACCCAACCTCACCACACAGGTTGGAAGCTTTTCCTTAGAAAAGGATGCTTTCCTGAGGATGGGAATTGGTGAGAGGAGAGGGAACCTGTTTTTCTCTCTTTAACCCTGGAGCTTTTGAATTAAGAGATAGATAGCAAACATCATCCGTATGATCATCATTTGAATAGAAGTGGGTTTGTGTAGAAATGAATATAATCAGCACATTAAGTGAACTTTGAGGACATCTAATGTATTGATCTGCTCAGTAGACAGATAAGCACACAGTTTAAAGATCTTGAACAAGGTGAAACTAGTGTTGAGCTGCTCAGGCCTACTGAAAATACACAACTTTTAACTGCACACAGAAGCAAAACTGTGGATATCTTTATAAAATTAGTAGAGGAAAGTGGGTTAAATTCACAGGGTATAAACTGTAAATATTGAAAAATTCCCTCTTGGGTGGCTGGAGAGTTTAGCATGTTAAGTCCTTAAAAGGGTCCATATTTATATCTGGCATGACATCTGACTGTTTGGTCTTGCAAGATATTAATCCTCCCTGGTCTCAGTCATATCATTTAAACAGTTGTATGATTGTCTCCATGACAATAATGAATTCTGAAAACAGACCTTTATCTTGAAGAGTAAAATGAATGCCTAGAGATTCCAAGAGCTGGACTTATAAAAGGACAAGAGAACATCTAGCTAGAGTAAATATGACAGAGAAATATAATTGCTGTATTACAACATAAGTCCTGCAAAATAAAGACAGATGGATAAATGGTCTAACCCACTAGTCATCCCACCCTATTTCCCATCCTGAGTATGAGTAAAAGGGCAAGTGCTACCAAATCACTTCCTCATTCCTCATGATATTGTATTTATCAAGCATATTTTAAATGTGGATGTGGGTGTTCTCTACGTATGTTAGGGACAAGAAAACTGACTGACTAATAGACTAACCTAGCAGAAATATGTTAGTCATGAACATCACCATTTAAAAATATATTTATGAGAGCTGAAATTCAACATCATATAAACAAATACAGCTATGTTCTACAGCCATATCTCAGCTTGGTTCTGAGGCTGGATTTCAAGATATGGTTTGTGTTATATAAAATATTGTTACTGGCAAGAGAGATACACCGCATATCTAGAACTAAAGGATTTGAGCTGCATTAATGTTTTAACAGTCTAATCGTCCAAGCTGTCTAATTGAAACAGCAATTCCTATTAACGATACAGTTAAAATCATTACACAGAACACCTCTTCCTATAGTCGTCCCTTTTCTCTGGCATTATGATTATCCTTCCAATGTTCCTCTTGTCCTAAGGTTGACAGTCTTCTTCCTAACAGTCCTAACTTGCAGTCTTCTTCAAGCAGAAGTTGGGGGGTGGTTATGATGAGTTGTCAGTCTCTCTTTGTCAACTATGATGAGTTGAAGTCTTTGGAATAGGATAGAACAGAACAGAACAGAACAGAACAGAATAGAATAGAATAGAATAGAACATTTTAATTGGAAGGGACCTACAATGATCATCTAGTCCAACTGACTGACCACTTCAAGGCTGACCAAAAGTTAAAGCATATTATTAAGGGCATTGCCCAGTTGCCTCTTGAACACTGACAGGCTTGGAATATTGACCACCTCTCTAGGAAGCTTTTTTCAGTGTTTGACTACTCTGCCGGTAAAGAAATGCTTTCTAATGTCAAGTCTGAACCTCACCTCACCACCCTTTGTCAGGATGATGTTAATAGTGAGTGGGAGTTTCTTCACCTTCTCTCTTGGGGTTCACTTGAAGTTATATTTACATGTTTTCTTATTGTAGTTTGCCTCCTTACCACTTGTTCCCTGCTGAAGTCTGAAAGTTGCCTCCCCCAGCCTCAGCTGATATCAAGGGCTGTTTCTTGCAAGGCAGTGCCTCCCCCAGACCTTTACCATTCTTAGTGTTCACAAAGCTTCAGCTCATACAAATATGAAGCAATAGTCACTTTGCCACCAGATGAATGTTAAAATCAGCTGAAAGCATGCCAAGACAAACCCAGACATATTCTAACACCCTGCAATGTCAGGTCAGTCCAAGCCTTTTACTGGTTATGGCAAAAATCATATTTCCTGGGCTACACAGCATTCTTGTTTACTGTTTTGTATTCATACAGTTCTGACAATTTTTATGATAAGCATTTTATTTAATCATAAAGATAAAATATCTGATTAGAAGTTTCATGTGGTATGCAGTCTCCAAGTTGAGAAAGTAGTTCCTCTTGCTTGGTAGGCACATCCATGCCAGGCTGAGCCACTGTCTTATCTCCAGCCCACAGCTGGAGAACACTGTGTGTAATAAACAGGATGTGCAAAAAAAAGTGAGTGTGGATGTTGAGTGTCAATAAAGAATATGCAAGACTGAAAATCAAAAGTAAATATGATGGAAACACACATAATTGCTGTCTGCAAACTGAAAATGCTTTTCAGTTTTTAAGATCTAGCTCTTTGTGAGGAGTTTCTAACCAAGAGCAGGGAAGTACATGCACTAGCTCCTAAGTGAACAAGAATCACAGAATCACAGAATCACAGAATCAGTACGGTTGGAAAAGACCTGTAAGATCATCGAGTCCAACCTGGGGAATGTAAGTTCCATTCACCTTAGGACTAAACCAAATTCTCTTACCATATATGAGAGCCTAAGGATAGCTCAGGTCTTTCTGCAGCTGTCTCAGATGGTGTAGTAAGTTGGCACGGACAGGGCTATATGTATTGTGTTACATCCTATTTATCAGGCAGGAAGATGGATACGTTCATATATATTGATTTCCCGATCAGTATACTCATCCTGAGTAATGGGTAAGATATCAAAACTAGAAACAAATGAGCTGTGTGTATGTTATTTCTACAAATTTCTACTTCTGCTGCATCCATAGTAAGGAAATTATTAAGAAGTGAACATGTGTACTTTTCAGTGAGCTGTCTTTTACCTTCTCGAATTAAAAGAGTGCATTTTTATTCCATTTGAGTATTAAGATCACAACTCTCAATGCTTTAAAGGCAAAGCCAAGATTTCCAGCGAAACTGGCAGGATGCTGGGAGAGCCGGCAGCTCCCTGGGCTGGGGCTCAGCGGTGTCGGGGGCTCCGGGGGCAGCAGGGCAGGGGCTGGCACCAGGGCCCGTCCCCCCCCGCCAGGGCAGGGCAGGCCGGGGGGGCAGTCGGGGCAGCCTGAGCCTTGGACACCAGCCACCTTCCTGGGGATGGGGACGGTCTGGGACATCAGCCAGCGGGTGGGCATCAGGGTGCAGACCCAGGAGGCCCAGGGCCAGGCACTCGCATGGCTATGGCACTGCGGGAGCTGGAGCTCAGGTGGGGGCCAAACAGTAGAGGCTGTGGGCTGGTCCCCAGCCCTCCCAGCCCAGGCTCTGGGAGGGGGCATGCTGCGAGGGCCCTGCCACTCTCTCTTTCATTAGTAATCCTTTATAATCTTCACACCACTATTTTCCTCACAGGTCGTAGGGGGGAAAGGGGCAGGGGAGAAAGAAGACAGTAAAACTCCCAACTGTTTGAAACATCTGTTAGAGTCTCCCTGGCAGTGCTTCACAGCTGAGGTGAACTCCCTTAGCAGAGCTTTACAGAGGCAGCATTTGGTCACTGATGTTTGCAGCTCACATAAACGCACTCCAAGGCTGCGGAGGTCCGAACAGCTTCCTTCGCTTACATCAGTAAACTGCTCAAATGAACTCAAAACAACTAATATGTCCATGTGCATCTGAATTAGCATTCGCAGGACTCCGGCCAGAGCGCGGCAATAATTCTCATCCTGTAAGTGGAATTGTTACAAGTAGCTGCTCATAAATAATAGTTTCAATTTTCAAGCTGTGTCAATTGGACACAGACCACAAAGCACATCTTTCTTTTGCCCATTTAGCTGCCAAATGGAGTGTGACTATTTGCAGATATAGTATACGCTTTTCATACATCCACTAACACACAGTAAAAGTAGGATAATTGTACAAATTTACCTGCTAGCAGAATCAGAATGTAAATACAGTGAGGAGGAGAATTAATTTGAGGGAATCATTTAAAAGTAGCATTGAAAGATTATTTGCACTAGTCACTAGTCATTGTGCTTTGCCTCTCCATTTCTAGGAATGCATTAGTAAGCTCTTTTTGGTTTTGTTCATGCTCAAGTCCTGTACCCCCAGTATCTAATAAAATTAACTAGGCAATTATCTGGCAAGAAAGGGTAACTCAATAGCTTATTCATTAAGAGTACTCTAATAAATAGTCACAGCTTAGACTTAATTCAGCACAAACTCGAACTGTATGTATTTTATAGAGAATCAGGAAACCCAGAAGGAAAATGCCTTGAAGAAATTCAAACCAAATGTGTTAGTCCTAAACCCTACCACAAAATTCAAAGACAACTTCAAAGATAAATTTTTTAAATTGGACTTCAGATGTGTAACAGTGTGAAGTGATCTGATTTTCTATGAACACATTTAGAAGATGGTAAGGAAAATATGAAATTGCAACAGGGTTAGTCAAAAGCTTTGGAAAAGAGTAGCATGCAGAAATTTAGCTAAAAAATAGCAGGTTAAGATATGCAAAAGCTGCAAAAGGACTCTACTGCAAAGTGGTTTGGGATTTTTAACGTCCTCCATTATATTGGCAGTCAGTTCTATAGTTCTGGTGTCAACATTACACGAACTGCTTGAGGTTGTTGAGTCTTCATCCTTGGAGATGGAGACAACATTCCCCAAGTGGATACAGCTCTGAGCAACCTGCTCTAGCCAAACCTTCTCTGTGCAGGGCAGTTGGACCAGATGATCTCCAGAGGTCTGTGGTAACCTCAAGCTATTCTAGGATTGGGAAATAGGTCAAAACAGGTAAGACTGAAAACGTCAGCATTTCTTACCAATCCAAGTGAACCCTTAGGGAGCACAGAAGTAATGCATGGATGAAAGCAGTGAAAGAGAGAATGCAGAAACTAAGTCTTAAACAGCAGGGAATTACAACCATTAATTTGTTTTACTGTTATCTTCACATTTTTTATTTATTCCTCTCTGTTATTTTTCCTGGCCAACAGATATAAATCTTTAACATCTCTCTAAAATACACAGTGGATTCCAGACAGGAGTGGCTAATTATGACAGTATTCTTGAGCCTGGAATATCTATGAAATGAGGGGTATATGATAGACAACCATAGAGTCATGAGCGGCATGGTAAAGGTAGGTAGGTATTTGCTGTCTCTTGCAGAACAAAAAACAAAGACCATAATTTGAAGTTAGTGGCAGACAGGCTTAAAATAAACACAAGGAGGTGATTTTTAACAAAACAGGTAGTATATTTGCAGAACTCATTACCAAAGGATGTTGTGAATGTTAAAAGTTTACATGGATTCAAGTTGAGACTGGACAAGCTCATCCACTAAGGATTACAAAATGCAGAGAAGCCACATATGTCTTGAGCAGTCTAAGAGCTGAAAACGGATGGAGCTTCCAAGACTGTTAAGGGGAGGAAATCACATATGCTTCCTCTGTTCTTACTCCTCCCCGAACATCTGCTTGTGGCCACCAGAGGAAACAGGATACCAGAACAGTCATTGCTATGAAAAACCTATTAAAAACTTACTCAAAAAATTTTACTAGCTTAAAATTGAGGTATTGAATACAAGTCTAAGTGCAAGGGAGCATGTTTTTATATAACAGAAACTAAGAGACAAAATTCAGACGTATATGCACTCAGGTCCACAGTTGCATCAGTATTCATGAGCTAGCACAGTGCACCTGACCAAAGTTTCCCTATATATTTGTTTCAGGATAAGAAACAGTTCCTTGGATACTGACCTCCAACTTCAAGCAATTTTGAAGAAGTTGAAATTGATATAACCTGTATTTTACCTGTTCCCTCACTTTATACAATTTATGTCTCTTAATTCTTACTAATATTTTTCTTTAAATTTCTTTAGGGTTAGTGCAATAAAATTTGGCCTTTCATAGCCATCGTCTTCTAATTGCATTCACTGAAATTAAGGACGCCCAACTGGTTGCAGTGATTCCCCATCTTCATCAAATACCTCCCTCCCCAAGTGTAGTTCATAATTAAAAATAACCCAAAGAAAATCATGAAATCATTCCTGTGGTTGGCTGTAAACCTATGTTTTTTCAAACTTAATATCTCTTTGGCTAATACTCACTTTTAACTACTGAGTACCAACAAGCTTATTCACTATTTTGGTAAAACAAAAAAAAAAGAAAGGGGGAGAGAAATGCTACAAATTATACACAATAAGTCTGGGTAACTTAGCTTACAGTCTTAAAGCTGCAAGAGCCCAAGGAGGTTAATTCAGGCTGAAAATGCTGTCCTTAAGTCACTTGACTTTTTTTTTTCCAGTGACCTAGGAACAGATGGCCAGCCTCAATCCAAAATTTCTTTCTTTTCTGGGTTTGATTCAGCTCCACAGTACAATTTGTAAGTCATTTTTCCTGATTAATTTTAAACATTCTCCAATGGAAGAATGAGCTTTGATCTGCTTTCAGGACATTTACATCTTTTGTATGGTTGCTCTTACACAAAATGTAAATTGATGTTATGCAAGATAGGCTATGGTAATTATGATTATTGTAATTGGTTACAAAATGTGAAAAGAGGAAAACAGGAGTGGGAATTAGAAACTAGAGCAAGATGGAGAATCTCAGCTTCTGATGTTATAGGATACAGAATGTGCACTTGGCTTGCAAAAACCTCCAGATGCTTGTCAATGAAAAGTGAAAACAGGAAACAGAAAATCTGGGACATCTTAAAGACAGATGCAAAGGGAGTGAATTTTGAAGACCAAAAGGATCGAAACAAAGTCATTCTGAAAATTTTGGCCAGGATGTCTGAAGTTGCTGAACAGAGCATGAGGAAATATATATCCTATAAATAAAAGTAGAAAAGTTTTCAGGACCTTTAAGGAAAGCAAATTGTACTTAGGTCTGGAAATCCAATCAAAATGCAAGAAATAGCTTCTCCTTCCTCCAAACACCTTTCACACAGACAGTTTTCAAGATTAGAGAAGATCATTAAATCGTTCTGCCTTACACCCCCTCATAGAGTAAGTCATAAACTCTCAAGTAGACTTGTTCTTACCCCAGGCTTTAAACCAGCATGCTTTAAAAGCAGTATTAGAGTATTTTATACTTGAAGCAAACACGTAGTGTTTATGAATATTTTCTGCATCAGGGAAGAGAGAGAAAGCTATTCTCACCCTTTTATTTAAGAAGCAACTTTGGGACTTAAATTGAGAGCTTTGTCATCTTACATCCTCTGTGTAACCTGTGGAGAGAAAAGACTTCACCATTGACCATGCTGGAGCTCAGGGAAATAAGCTGTCTAGCTTAGCTTCCAGTCAAGGGGTGAATGAAGGCCTTCCCATTGACAGCATTTTTGTAACTAACCTAATCATTAACAATTTAATAACAATTAGATAAACTGCCAATGAGCATACTTTGCAGTGTCTATTTTATCTTTTCCAATTTTCCTAAAGAGCATTAACTACGAAAATGGAAATATCAGAAAACCTAGAATTTGGACAACTTTGGCTCCCGGAGTTTGATTCTTGGTCAGGTGATGGATCTGCGGGGAGTAGAAGAGTTGCATGCTCAGCTCAAGTCATAAATGTTGTGAAAGCAATGAAAATCCTTCAAAAGTTAGATTGAATACTGCAATTCAGAAGCTACAGTGAATGCAAATCACATTCATTGCCAATCCAAATGTTTTCTTGGTTAGCTAGACTTACTCACAGGGAATTTTATTCCTTTTAATAAAAATTGTTACTTAACTGAACTTCTAAGATGAGAATAGGAAGTGGTAAACTACAATATATAAATAGAAAGATCCACACTAGGATTTCTCAGCAAGAATTTTAAGGAGCAGGTTTGCCACATTTTCTTGAATGTGTCTTTTTAGTTCAAAGAACTCAGTTAATTTATATCTGGTGTATAACATTTGCTTGATCTACACCTAACTGATATTCTTTGGGTGGAGTCAATCATTTAGAACATTGCTGGAGGCCCAACATGAACCAGTTTCTATCACTGCTGATACCGCAGGCTCTCAAACAATCCAAAACATAAAGAATAGCTGCCATCATGAGTTCCTTGAGTGACCTACAATTACATCACGTTTCCCATATGTATTGTTAATTTTTACTATTCCTATGTGCCTAATTACATTTCAAAAAAATCACATTGTCAGAAACATCAGAATGATAAAGCTATAAAAGTTTTTTAAAATACACTATGAAGTAAATGTTAATCCCAGTTAGTTTGATCACAAGGTCAAACTAACATTACATATTTAGGAAATTGTTCAAGTACATAGACAGCTGTGTCAATTAGAAGATGGAGGCTTAACATTTAGTTAAGATGGACCTTTACATTTAGTTGCTTTTGCTGTCTTATGTTACATTTTTTTCATGCCACACAGGGAAATTGCCAGGCAACTTTTCATCTGTTCCAGGCCATCACCTGATACAGAAGTCCCCAGCAAAGGTACTTCAAGTCCTGATTCTCTACTAGGCAGGTGATGACATTTTGTCATCTCAAATTCCACAGTCTTTGGGAGGATATAAATGCAAACTTACATTCTTTTTCTGAATCAGGTTGCTTTCATGTATCAGGAACTTTAAGTATAATTTAAGTCAGATTTCTCAATGTGGACTTAATAGTGGTTATGGGGGAGGAAGCAAAACCCTCATGCACTTCTTTGAATATGGAGTCTGTTAGAGAAGACACTAAATCAAAGTGTCTGACACATCCTGCCACACATGTGAAATAGTCATCTGCCAGAATGCATTAGTGGAGTGATGAATTACGTACCAGTGCCTTCACCGCAGCTAACATTAGAGTCTGATTCTAGATACTAGAGTAATCTAGTTTCATGTATTTTTTTGTTACTTCAAGAAAAGAAACAAACCCCCTGCTTTTCCCTCCCCCACAAAACCCCACAAAGCCAAACAAATAAGATGATTTTACAGCTGAGTCTGTTTTGGCACATTTCTTTTAGGACTTCTCAGTTCAATCCTAGATTGGTGTTTTGTTTTTAGATGCTAAAACAACTTTTAATTGTAGCTGTTATCTATACTGAAAGCATTAATCAGTGAGAGCAGTGTAGGAAAATGTGTGAAGGCAGTCAAAGTGACTTTATTTTTAAAATAAATACAGATGAACACATTTGTATGTCTGCTTGTTTCCCTCTCTAAAAGCCCTGAGTTTTTATTGTGAGGTAATTGTGAAACAATTCCATCAAATGGATTTCACAAAAGGCACCTTAATGGAGAGGCCAGTAAATACGCTTATTCCACGTCTTTGTTCCATGGCAGAGCTTAAAGGCTGAAACTGAGGGCAGGGCCCCACTTAGACTATCCACTGTATAAACAAGTAGAAAGGGAAAGTGCTTCTCTGAAGAGCTAATAAAACAAGTTATGAAAGGAGATAGTGAGAGATGCCCAGAGCCACATGGAAAATTGGTAGCAGACTAACAGATTAGAAGCCCATTTTTCTCACTGTCCCTGTCAGACTTTTTCTACTCACATGAACAGAAGATTATATGGTCATAAAGGTGACCTCAGTGGCCTGACTTTGGCACTGGCAGTGTCTGCGCTTTTGTGATGGAAACGGACACCCCTTTAAATGACCCCATTGTCTGGGCAAAGCACTTACACCACACGCAGACATACACACATACATTGTGGCAGCCTCACCGTACAGTTTATTTGTCACATTAAAACATAAAAAGTGGATGCAAATGTGTACAGAAACACTTTACTATGAATTGGAGTTCCAGCTCCCATCATCCTAGTGACACAGATAATGCATCTTTCTCTCTGCTGTTATCCCACAGACACCTATCTTGTAGACATGCAAAAAGTGAATAATCTCCCTATTGCTGCTGAGTCACTGTCAGTGTTACACTTGCCTACCTATTTAATGAATCACAATAATGTGGCATGACGACAGCACTCGTAGGAGAACAGAATGCGCTGGAGATAACTGGAGGTGTACGTGTGGAAATAAGGTTCCTGGGCGTATTGTTGAAGTAAATATTTCAATTCTGACGTACTTAGGAAAGGATAGTTTATCAGACCAAAGAAAAGTCATCCAGCTATTCATTTGGGGACAGTTGTGGACAGAAATGCAGAAGCAAATTAGGTATAAATACTTCTAATCCAAACCGCAGGCTACGCCTGTCTTTTGCAGCATGGAAAAGAGGAGTCAGAGGGAAAACAAGGCAGCATATCAAAGCCATCCTGCTGAATTAGACATTGCTGGAGAATATGTCCCAGGAGAGAGTGCCGTGTTTGTGAAACAGGCTTAGTGACCTAACTATTCTTTGCAGTTTCTAATTTTTGCTAAAAATATATTACATAGACTTCTGTGAAGGAGCAGGAAAAGGACATGCTTGGATGACTGGCTTGCCATCCAAATACACTGGGCATATTTCAGTGAACTGGCTGTTTCTGTCAGTTGGTATCAGGCCTGTGTGAGAGGGTTTGCACTGGCTTCTTGGGCAAGAAGGTCCTGTCACCATCATGCACTGTGACTTACTTGGTTTGTCCTGCAAAAAGGGACTGTTTTCTCTGCAACTTCTAAGCTATGTTATAGCTTTGAAATGCAAAATAAAAGTTAAAGAAGCTATTAATGGAAAAATATCTGTATATTCTGCTTTTGCTACCCTGGCTGAGAATAAGTGTGTTTTCAAAATCACTTGGCCAGTTCTCATTAGTTTCCCCCAAATTAATGATATTTTATATCTTCCTTTCATTCCAAACATCCAGAGTCAGATTATAAGGTGAAAAAGTAGCTTTTTTAAAAACAAAAAATTCTTGAAAGAAAACTTGGACTCATAAGCCAGAGTAACTTGAAAATCTCAAAGTAGAAGGTATATTCATTTTAAAATCCCGTAATGTCATTGTTTTCAGATAACTGTGTATGACAATAGTCCAGTGCTCAAACAGGGCCACTTTGCAATATGTATTTGGCTGAAAACAAAAAAAGTGGAAGCATTCTGCTGGGAGCTTACTAAGGCGATCCTGGATTCTGGACTGAACTTGCAACTCTGTCCTATATTTGACATTAGCACAGTCATTTTACAGTTATTTAAAACAGGGATGAGAAAAATACCCAGCTGAACTGTGGGTTTCCAATTTTGCAGTGACCACCTATCTAGTGGAATTTTTCCCAGGTGGTCTTGTAAACTTTATTGGCTAAGCTACATTAACACGTAAATTGGGAAATACTTAGTGGTAGTAAATGAAATGTGGGGAGATGTAAATGTATCATTTTTTGTGAAGCAAACTATTTGTTATTGCAGGTATAAAGTCTGAAAATGCTAAAATAGCCCATATATTTTCCTCTTACAATCTTGGATTAGTGGAATGACATTCACAGCAAAGACATTTTTACTGCTCAACATAAACTTCATGGATTTGGTTGTTTGCAGTACAGCTTTTTTTAACAAAACAAAACAGCAAACAAGGCTGTAACTTGGATGCTGTACCAAACAGAGGGTATGCTAGACAGGAAACAAACAGCAGCCAGACGGAATGTAAAGGAGAGTTAACCTGTTAAGAAAGTTAACCTGTATTTATAGAGCTTGCCTAAAATTAGTAGTAAGGAGATGAGGGAATGTAAACAATTTTGCTTTACAATATACCTGTTTACTTAACCAATATTCATATCCCATATATTGTCTTGTATTGGCACTGCCATATCAACAGTTTGTTACCATCTGAGGACAGTGCCTTGTTACATTTAAATAATCAAAAAACATTCCTCTCCACCCCCTCCCCCAGTAATCCTAAATTCATAGATTGGAAATATTCCTATTTCTGCATCTTCCTACCCCTTTGTAGTACAGGTCTCACATTCTCAGCCTATTTTTCCAAACCTGACTTTTTAAAAAAAGAAGTATTTTAAACCTGCCACTCTCAAATGCCTTGAATTTATAAGGCAGCAAAAGAGCACTGTGTACAAATACAAGTTTTGCACAACCCTGGGTACAATGATGCTTCAGAGCTGTCCTCTGCTCTGGAGGTCTAGGCTCATTCTCTTTTCAGACGACAGATGTTGCAAAGCTCAGTCTCCTAGTGGGTTGCCGGTATAGCCAGACAGGGACTGACAACAAGATGATACATAATAAGTGCACCACAGAGCATTATAAATGAACATTAACAGCAGTTCCAACCAGAGGTGACAAGTATAAGTGTCCCAAGCCTACCTATACATGTTACAAACTTAACATTTACTTTTGAAGCTAAGACAGCCAAAGCTTTGTCTAGCCGCAAGATGCAACACTTCCACATTAGTTTGGCATCCACTGATCAGGTAATTATACACAATAAGATTGTCACATCAAACTGATTTTATCTGCTTTGCCTTTCTGACAGTCATCTGCACCAAAGACTTCTCCAAAATTCAATGTAAGCAGACATGTGAAGTCTCACACTTGGGGAGGGAGACTCACAAGCCAGGTTTTTGGGTTGCTTAATAAGCACTGCAGCACCGGCTTTCTGCTCAGTCTGTGTCCTGGTTTAACCTCGGCAGGCAATTAGGCACCACACAGCCACTCACTCCCCACTCCCCCAGTGGGATGGGGGAAGAATTGGAAGGGTAAAAGTGAGAAAGAAACTTATGGGGTGGAAAAGAGGGAAAAAAAAAAGAAAAAAATCTCAAGAAAAAAAATTGATGCAAATGAAAACAATTGCTCACCACCAACAAACCGATGCTCAGCCAGCCCCCAAGCAGTGCCCCCCCTGACAACCTACCCCCCCCAGTTTTATTGCTGAACATGATATCATATGGTATGAAATATCCCTTCGGTCATTTGGGGTCAGCTGTCCCAACTGTGTCCCCTCCTAACTTTTTGTACAGCTCCAGCCTACTCACTGGTGGGGCAGTCTAAGGAGCAGAACAGGCCTTGACGCTGTGTAAGCACTGCTCAGCAGTAACTAAAACATCCCTGTGCTATCAACTTCAGAACAAATCCAAAATATAGCTCCGTACAAGCTACTATGAAGAAATTTAACCCTATACCAGCCAAAACCAGTACAGTCTGTGACCCCACACTGCAGTTACAACCAGATCCATGCTCTGCTAAGCAGCTGTATCTGCCATTTGACATTGCTCCTGGGGGGAAAGCTGGTCAACAACCGGGAAGGAGGAGTGTGGCTTTTGAGATAACTTTGGGCAGCTGAGCCCATTGGAAGGCACATGCCCTAGTCTCTACCATGTCATGTGCCATTCTCCCATTTTCACATAGTTTAACATATCAAGATTAGATCTTGAAAGAGAGGAACTGGAGAGGAGAGGAGAGGAGAGGAGAGGAGAGGAGAGGAGAGGAGAGGAGAGGAGAGGAGAGGAGAGGAGAGGAGAGGAGAGGAGAGGAGAGGAGAGGAGAGGAGAGGAGAGGAGAGGAGAGGAGAGTGTTTAACTGTTGGTTACAGCTGGTATATAACTTGCTTTGTGCTCTGACCATAAGTCTGCTGGCTGCCACATTAGCAGGCGTTTTGGCCCAGTTAAAGCCATTTCAGCCCATTATTAAGCAGAGATGACCCTCTTGCTCTGCCCCAGTTATTGGTTATTAGTGGTTCTTGTTCTGCAGGAGGACAAGCCACTTAGTTAATTTGTTTTCTTTTGCAGGGAACAGTGTAACTCCTAGGTTTGCCGTGAGTATATAATTTTGGAGGAACACTGAGGGTCTTCTCCTTTTGACAAACTGAACTGCTGAGAGCTGCCAAATGGGAGTGTGATAAAGTTAGAAAATCAGGAGAAGTTTATTAGATTTTAGTATAAAACTTGGCCTACCTTGATGAAGAAAAGTTGTTGGCAGAACAGGCAGCAGTTGAAATGTATCAAGCGAAAATTGTACCTTTACTGTATTTGACAAAAAAATCTGTCTTTTTGTTTTAAAGCCTTAGAATTGTTTCTGGAGGTTAAGTTGCACAAGAAGAATTTGTTCCCTTTTATTAAAAAAATTATTTATGTATATTGAGGACATAAAACCACTTTTCTTCTTAAGTGGCTTTCATGTATAAATATAGAAAATGCAGGTCAAAAAAGCGATTAAAGGAAAAGAAAATCTCACATCTAGCTCTAGTGTAAAGAAATAAAAGTAAGTTAATTGATAATTAACAGGAGAACCTAGAAACACAGCTATTTCAAATGGAAATAGCTCATAATATTTTCTCTGTGATTCATTTTATGATTCTTGTGTGTTTGGTATTGCTTTTTTACATTTTGCCTAACCAAGTAATGCTGAACAGTTTTGTGCAATCGCAGTACCTGAAGGATTAAGCAGGGGATTCTGCTACAAATTCTAGATAAGCAGGCAGTGAAATTAATATAAATTATTTAACAGTTAGAAACTTGGGATCGACATCCTACTGTCAGAAGAAAGGTAGATAATTTACAAAATTATATAGTGTGCACCTGCAGTGGCTTTATCTGAGCATGTTACTAACCGCTTGTATAGCTGCTTGAAGGAAAATCTACTATAATCCTGTGCACATAAAGTTAGACTAAACAACATATACGGGATCCTAATATCTCGCCCATGTTGGGAAGTCTCATCCATAACTTGTGTACC
Source organism: Gavia stellata (assembly GCF_030936135.1). NCBI lineage: Eukaryota > Metazoa > Chordata > Aves > Gaviiformes > Gaviidae > Gavia > Gavia stellata. Next base: position 10,620,661 of record NC_082597.1, on the reverse strand, counting down.
AATGTAGGAGGTGATGGTCACAGTAATACCCTTGGGTCTGCTTCAAGGTTTGCTGAAATTACTGACAGAAGCTCGACCAGCTTCATGAGATTTGATTTCAAATGACTGGGTTTAAACAGCACATTGGACTGAATAGCTGAAATTATAAATCATCACAATATGATATTTAACCATTGTATGATTATTTAATTGTCAGTCCTATAACCATTGCATGTGTACTATGCTGATCAAGGCTAATCTGTGTCTGTTCATCCAGTGATATTTTTCACATTAAAATTCAAGAGCATCTATACTTTATATAAAAAAATCCAATTAACCTGAGAGTGCATTACAGCACTGTAAAATATGAAAACCCAAAGTTGCGTAAAAATGCATTTGAATACAATAGACAATGCTTGTGTTTGCTCTCAGTCATCTGACTGACACAAAACCCTGTTTGAAATACAGCTTTCTATCCCACCACCAAGGTTAATATGTACACTCACGCCTCACCAGATTTCTACGTGACTGCCTCTACATACTAAATGATAGGTCCTTTGCGTTTTCCAGGCATTACAATCAATCACTTCCACCTCTGCATCTGGCCTCTGTTTTGCAAGCCCGGTCATTCTTGACTATTAGCTGTACCGTGTCTTTATTAATCATACCGACTATCAACTTAGGTCAAAATCACATTGATAAATATGGTGACAAATTATGATTATTACAGAGACCCAAGAGAGAGAAACACATCTCAGAAAGATTGTAAGCTAAAGTTAATCAAATTTTAATGATCTTTATATTCATTTGTCACCATTTAATTGTTTGGGGATCGATACTTACTCTTTTGCCCAATCTCTTCCTGCTATTCACACACACTTCAATCTTTACGGTTTTTTCCACCTTCCAGGGTGGAAAAAAACCCATAATTTCTTTATTACATGGTTTGTTTGGTTTTTTGCTGACCCATACTAGTTGTCTTTAGTGAATAGCAAAGATTGCTGTTTTTAAAGGATCACATTACAATCACAGCTGCTGTTTCCTGAGCCCTGGTTAAGTCCTTTTTTATAATTTGTTCATAGTGGCTCTAAACCAGTTCCTGCCTCTGCCACGTTCAGAGAAAACATGAGTGTTTTTGATCTAGCACTACTATTTGCACAGATAAAAAATTCTTGCCTGTGAATAGAATAATTTAGAAAATGGATATGAAAAGGACACATTCTAAACAAGTTCAGATTTCATTTGGGGAGAATTTTTTAGGCCACCAGAGATATTTTCTGAATTGTAATCATAGTTGAATGCAGCCATTCACAAGTAAGTCACAACTAAGTGAAATGCTCTACTTAAGAAAAATCAGGAAAGAATATAGCTGAATTGTACTGCCTAACTCATTAATAAAAATATCACTGAAATATTTGTGGACATGGAGAAGGTTGGGACAAAATAACTCTATACCAGTTTTTATTTAGCTAAATTTTCTTTAAGACAAGCACTCCCAGAGTTTCGATCAGCAGTAGGGACAAGTGTGATCTCAAAGTCTGTGTGCAGGCCAGCAACCAGAAAAGTCCTGTGTGTCAGTCCTGATTCTAACTCTTGGCAGGTAAATTGCCTGTGATTGAGTGAATGGCCACTAGTTCAAAAGAGCTATTTCCTCACTTCCCTGGGGTGAATTAGTTAACAATTGGGAAGAGTGAGTAGTCTGTATTTTATGTGAAGAGTGCTTTGACTACAAAAATATTCTGTAAGAAGTGATGAGATTGTTTAATATGAAAGAAATCACAAGCAGATTTGAATAAATCAGACTCTATATGTAACCAAACTTTTGGCGTCTAAGAAATGTAAACCCTTGAAAATATGAAAAAAGGAATTTCTGTACTTTGGCAGCTGCAAGATGGAGTACTGAGAGAAAGAAATTGGTGATCTGATCAGTCAAGGAAAAGTTAGGAAATAAAAGAAAATATGTGAAAGACACTGCATTAAATAGACACCATCACAAACCAAGAAATTATTGGAGAGATTATAGACCTACAGATCTTTTTATTTCAGAACAGCTTTTTTAATACTTATGTGCTACAAAACCTATTCAGATGCTTTGATAGTGCACATTTGATCATGATCAAAATCACCCTAAAGTCAGTTTAAAGGCAGTTTCAGGTTTGGGGGGTTTTACTTTTCTACCAGGTGTGATTTTCGCATTTCTTAGCTGAAAACAGTCTCATCAGTTTCCAGTTAATTTCACTCTCCATTTCTCCTGCACCATTCACATCGACATGGGTTCTGGTTGGCAAATACTGCAATGAAGTATCAATTTTTAAGCTATTATTGTAGAATATTCACAGAAAGCGCATTTTGAATTAATAAGCACTACTGTTTATTTTAGAAATGTGATTCTGGAAGTTATACTATTATATGCAATCAAAGAAAATAAAATCAGGCGTTAAAATAATGTAAAGTACCAGGAAATCATGAGCTTATCCTTAAAATAATGAATTGTTTGAAATACATAAATATGTAAATATTGATTACCTCTCACTTTCTAAAAAAAGTCCTTGAGTCCCGCATTTTCACACTGTTTCAGAGTCATATGGGCTATAAATAAGCATTTTAAAAAGAATATTAAGATGTTACAGTCTAAAATAATAACTTGTATCCGTGAGCTTACATTTTTTAAATGGCAAATGCTGGGCCTTGCAACACTTATCAGATCTCTCTGTATAGTTTTAAAGCATCTGTGAGCTTCACACAAACAAAACAGATCAAGAATTATTCTGTAACCAATTTGCTATTATTTATTTGTATGTATTTTTATAAACAGACCAGAAGGTTCTGAGGCCTGTTCTTACTGCTAAACTGAGTATGAGAAACTGCCTCTAATTCCCTCCTGACTTATGAATTATTGGAGACTTTCTCCCCACAGCAGCATTAATACATCTCAATTTGTGTCACTACCTACCATCCATGTAACCATGTCTGTAGCTTTTTTTTAAAATACAAGGCTTATTCCCCACTGTAAAGTAAAGCCTTGTAACTCAGCCATAATAAAAGCTGAAGAAACCCAGACAATTACAAAGTATCCCCAATTTACTCTTTTAGATAAAATCTCATATTATTTCTCTTTCAGTGCAGTATTTTCTTTGTAGTCATATTTCAACCAATGCTATCCATATCTTTCCTTGAAAAAAATAAAACATGTCTGACAGCCAAGGAATAAAGACAGTTAGAAAGAAAAAGAGCAGTAAAGATGTAAGGACAAAAAGGAAAGTTTTCCAAAGCCTTTTCTAAAGGAAGTAAAAGCAAAGTTAGAAAATTTAGATCCTCATCCCTTTCTTCTCTTGCACCTCATTAAATCTACCAGGTACCAAAATCCTATGTCCACCCCTTCCTAAATGCAAGAGGTGTGCTTCCAACTAACTTGGAAGACAGGCTTCAGATACTAAACTTTTCTGATGCAAAAAGTTTGCAGGCACATTATCATCTCAAATCTAATAAATAGTGCATGTTTGAGTCTAACCATAGCTTAAGTAATTAGAACAGTTGTGGTAAGTTTGGTGACATGGATTCCAGACTCCAGTCCAGGACAAATCAATATGGGATGGTGATATTTCCCTAATGCTCTTTTTCTGTCTCTAGGAACTTCCTGAGCCAGATGTGTATTTCACAGAACACAGTTTGCTCCAGCCTGTGAATACTTTCATGGGTATTCACCCATTGCAAGATAAATCACCTCCTTTGGTTCATTCTGAAGCAGGCTCCTACTAGCTTCCTTTGATTCTGCCCCAGATTTTGTGTTAGACAGTGGCTAATCATTCCCTACCCGCCTTCTCCATGCCACTCACAATTCTGCAGTTCTTCATTATACAGATGTCACTCAGCTCTTTTCCTGGCTGAAGAGGCTTCATTTACTGATTCCTTCTTCCTGATATGGAAGCCATTCCATACCTTCCATCTTTCTCTTTGAGGTTACACGTTTCTGGACCACCCTTCTTAAAAAGATACACTAGATTTGAAAAAGGTTGAAAGAATATTTAAGGTATGGATAAACCATGCATTTGTATAGCAGCAAAATTTCCAGAGACTATCATTTGATGCATAAGATTCAGATTTTTTTCTCCTGTTCATCACATTGATTTCCAGTGGATTTTTTTTTTAATGCTTTTACCAGTCCCTTTGTCTCATATTGTTTTCAGTCTGCCCTTGTTCTTATTACTTTGAATAGCTTACTAAATACTGGGAAACTTCTTCATCCCATTCCTTTTTCCAGTTCTTTTTATGATTTTGTTGAACTGCACAGGTCATAACAGAGATCCCTGAGGAACCCCACTGGTGACTTCCTTCCATTATGAAAGCTCAGCATTTATTTCTTCCTTTAGATTTCAGCAAAATAGGGATTACATTATTTTAATAACACTCCAATTATACTCCGTAACCTAGAGCTTGGGCAACCAGATCTGATTCAGATTGCCTGTTCAGGGCACTTTTACTGAATTCTCGTAGCTCTTCCCAGCTGACCCCACACACTTCCAGCATCAGTCACATGGCCTTTCCTTCTTTCATTAGTTTCATTTGTAATTTTATTTCCTATGGACAGCACTGACAGGAAAGTACACATCCTATGCCATAGCCAGCAAAAGCCTATGAACTATATTTTGGAATATACTTTCATGTAAGCTAAGTCAGACAACGTTTGAAAACTTAATGTGAACAATGTCAGCTTCTTTGTGGCAAGCTGTCTGGCAGTGGTGGAATAACTGAATGCCAGGCTATCACTGCTGTAAATAAAGTAAGCAGCAGGTAAATACTACAAAATTATACTATATTTTTCAGCATTCTGTTGATGAATCTTGTTCTTTCTCCTTGTAGGTGTCCAGTCTTTATTAAGCAAGACATAATTGTAATTGTACTTCTGTTTTCCTGCTGATCTTTATTTTTAACTTTGAAAGAAATAAGCAAAACTAAAATACATTATTATCCTGCTAGAATGCAATTTTCTGTTGCTATGGGCAACAAAGCTCTGTTTACCTAATGGCTGTTTTGCTACAGAGGAGAAAAATGTCCCCTGGGAATCAATACAGATTGTGCCCTGTCCTGTCACATGTCTTATGACTAAGAGAACCAGAGAAGCTTCCAGAGGGTAATGAACTTCAGTTACCAGAAAGGGTTAATTTGTTCTGCATCCTCTTCTTTCCGTCTTCCATTTCCCCAAAATGAGCACGTACGTGTTACTTCTTGTACTGCAGCACGTTTTATCACAATGCTGAGTTCTCACAGAAGGTTTTACTGACTGGTATATTTTCCTATTATACTGTTTCTCTAAGAAGGATCATAATGAGAACAGAGAAAGGCACAGTATTAATTCATTTGCATTATAACAATGGGAACGAGAACAGAAAAGCACATTGTCTTCCCATTGTCTTGACAATGTGATGGGTAGAAGGAGACCAAAAATAGCCTGAAATGTCCCATGACAATCCAATGAACAGAATGAGCAACAAGAAATTATGCTTTATACTTCATACTGCTCTTGAAAGCAGGCAACAGCAGTGTTGTGAAGAGGTAACATACCAACCGTTTGCTCTTAGGCTATGCTTATGTGACTGAGTGTGACCTATAGCAGCTTAGCAACTTATCTCTTCACAGCTGTGCTGCCTTTCTGGCCCTTTGTACGTGCTTTTAGCTCTCTGGTTTATGAAGCAGGATGTGTTTAGACTTTCTGACAGCTGCATAAACTAACCTGTTTTGCCCCACAACTAGAAGGAATTGGGAGCAAGCACTGAGTCAGCTGTAGCATTTGAGCTGATAAGGGACAACAGCTTCAACCATTAAGATTTCCTTTGCTCAGCTACCAGCAAAATCACAGCTAATATCAACAACTGTATTTGTTTTATCTTTTACAATCACTGAAACAGCCACAGAGGTATATCTACAAAGGGGCTTGCTGCCATTTTAATTGCCCAATAGGTAAATCTAGATCTTCATAGTAACTTGTTTTGGTAGCTATAGCCTGTAGTCTGTAGTTCCAGGAGAAGGCTTCCAGCTGTGAAGCCTGAGTAGAGGGCAAATGTGGAAAGGTACAGAAGAAGAAGTTACTGGCACATCTGAGGGGTCTTTCAAACCAGCAGACTATAGCTTAGGCCACACTGACTCATACCTTAATGCAGAACCATAGAAGTCTGGTGTCTTATTGGAGCTATAGTCTAACCAAATAAAATATGCTAACATTCTATAGGCTTATATATGATTTAATTTTAAAATCAGCTTTTTTGCAGTGCAGAAAAATGTATTTCTGGTGTTGCTGTGCTTTTGGTAAGTTTTCTGGAAGGACTCTCATTTTTTTACCACGATCACTTCTTTGCTCAGGATTCCCCAATGCCTTGTTTTCTGAAGACGATTGAAACTATCATCTGTTTATTTTTCACAGTAGTCATGTGATAGAGTTCTCATTATTTTTGTTGTCTTTATAATTGTTAATACTTCTCTACACAGAGTTAATGATTAACTAATGATTAATTAATACAGAAAACAGAATGGAGGAAATCAATATTAAATCAGAGGAGTAAAATAACCTGAGTGGCTCACAAAGCCTGCAAAGGAAAGCAAACAAAAACTCAGATGACATGATGACGAGTGCAGCGTAATAACAGTGAAGAAGAAATAGCTTATAGCTCTCTCTCCCTACAGTCCTATTTGCAGTGTTAAAATGCCTCTTGAAACTAGAGCATGCTGCTGTTACAAAGGACAGTGTTCTCAGTGCTAGACTGAAATAAATACTTAGTAGTGGTTAGTAAGCTGAAAACCAAGCAGCTCCTCTAACCTCTTAAAAGGAATGGTAATTTCTGTCCTGTGGTGTGTCCTCAGACCAGACCAGCTCCTAAAATACATCCAAGCAGTTCTGATTCTGTTCAAATTATACTTGACCTCACAAGGTTAAACTCAAGAAACTGGAAGCACAAATAATCCAGGTCTGCACAAGCCAAATCTCTCCTCTTTGTCTTACTCCCCTGTCCCAAAATCCAGGACTGCGAGGAGTACAACCACCAGCAGACTACAAGAATGCCACACCATCTTGGTATTTTTCTCAATATTGGAAGAATTTACAAACAACTATATGTTTCCAGATATTTGTAGGAACAAAGTAGGCTGAAACATGTCATCAATTAAAAATGTCCTCCTTTTCTAGATCCAAAAATACAGCACACATGTCTCATTGTCCCAACAACACAGACACAAAAATACTCTGTCATATTATAATTAAAACCATTTAAAATATTTAACAGGCTGACGTGTAAGCAATATAAATGTATGAAAAGAGGTTTTTTTTTTAAAGTTTATCAGACTTTCAGGGCAGAAGAAAGCAACCATCGAAGGATAAAAGTTTTCAGCAAAATCAATATGCCTAACCAAGCCCTTCCCATAGGGTTATCACCTGTGACAAAATCTTGCGTCACAGTTTTCAAGCTACTTTTTAGCAACTTAGTCATTTTGTGGCTGATGATAAAGCAAGGAAGATCATAATTCTTTAGACTTTCAAGGGTCCCTGTGATAAGTAGGTACTACTGCTTAAAATAGAGTGCAGTAAACACAGATATATAATGTGATAATAGAAGTAGTTTTCTGTCACAGAAAACTGCACTCATTGATTTTCACCAAGACTGGATTGAGAACCAAGGTCTCTTTAAAAGGAAATAGTATTGCTAAGTTGCTTAGACTTTTTAAAACTTGGGCAGAAGAGTACTTTTTTCTGTTACGCTTTCAACATTACCTATGGGCCTCTACAGTGGTATAAACAGGAGATGCCCATAAATATTCCAGCAATACCAGACCATGCTACACATTCTGGGCATCTGTTTTGGTTTAATCTCCATTTGTGTCATGATATCAGCAGCACATAACTGTTCTTTCAAACAAATACTCCCCTTAATTTTTTCAGGTGCCACAAAATAAAAAAAGGTAGTCATGCATATCAAACACTAACCATCAGGAATGATGTGATATTTTGCGTTTGGATTTTTGTTTCTTTTTTCCCAAAAGATGCATTTTATTATCTCTTACTATCTCAGAAGTACCAAAATTACTTAGCAGCCTAAATCTGTTCACTTCCAGTGAGTGTCTGAAGTCTGCATAGGCCGGACACTGCTGCCCACTGCCAAGTGCAGCAGGTGCAGAACTGGGTGATCCAAGGGCTCATTGCCAGTATAAAGAGTTGTTGGATCTTTCTCTTTGCCCTACCTCACAGCCCTGCCATCTCCACACGTTACATGGATGTAGGAACTTTTTGTAGGTCCTCGCTGTAGAGCACAAGTCTTTAGTAGATCACGTTTACTCTAAGGCTTCTGCGTAGAAGGAATTCAAAGCTAATTTCACTTCATGCGTTAAATATGGGACTTGCGATTTTTGCTTCACAAAAATCCCAAAGACTCACTGAAGTTTTGACAATTTGGCTCTGTAATGTCTGTTCCTTATGTTCCTGTGTGTGCTTCTTACACCTTTAGCATGAGGATGACTCACCACCCGAACACAGTTGGAGTGAGAAAATCGGTTACAGCCAGGGGACAAAAATCAGGATTTCACCCTGCCCAGCTCCAGGGCTGTTCTGTGCTCACATGGTATGCACAGCTACTTGGCAGGGATTTTAGTGTGGCACGTGGCTGTGCCCGGTATAACGGATCGTGACACACTGTCACTTTAAAGTTAATGACCTGAACAGCAAAGTCTGCATCAGGGACATGAATACAGAGACCATCTCTGCACCCTCTATCCTACCAGAAGTTTGGTTGCTGGTGTTGGAGGTCAGCGCTGACATGGTGCAGTTGTGTAACCTTGCTGACTTGTTTAAGAAAGGGGTCCTTTTGCCCTTTGCTGTGGAGCTGCATTTAAGTTCAGGCGCTTGTCTGGTGCTTGCCTGAGCTACACTGCAAACATGCCTTGGACTTGCTGAGTCCACAGGCTTGACTTCCCAGCCAGATCTTGGAGTTGCCTCATTGCTATGGACTTGTCTGATCATCTGCGCTCTGGGCTGAGCCCAGCTGCCATCGCCAACCTGTCCCGCTCACCTCGCTCAGGGGCAGTGCGACTGGCCTTGGTCAGTGAGGCCACTGCCCTGCTGGCAAAGGTAGCATGTCCCCATCCTTTGCCGCTCCCTGGCAGTCTGGCCCCTTCCACATGCTGTTCAAGGCTGCAAGAAAAAAATTCAAAATAAAAAAATAGGAAAAATCTTTTAAAATTACACACCGAACCATCTGCATTGGAGGTAACAGTGACCTGAAATTAGGACTGAGGTCCCACTGTGCTATACTGTTTGTCCAAGGTAGCAAATAACTGCATAAAAAGGAGTATTTTAAATCCTCTTTAGTTTCTACCTATCTTTTTCTGCCCCGTGATGACTTATTAGATAATGCTTAGAGGTCATGGACTATGTTGGAGATAAAGTGACACCTTCTGGAAAATGTCCCCAAATTATCAGGAACAGCTAAAAAAATACTATATCTCTCTCTCTCTCTAAGATTTTCATTAAGCTTTTTTTTAGAAAGAGAGAATGACTTTGACTTTTCCTCTGTATCTTGAAAGTATTAGTGACATATCAGAAGTCTTGCTATGAAGTGATAAAATGAAGTTATCAGTTTAAATACTTTGAAGCATTTCCAGAATCAACATTGACTTAAAAGATGAAAGCTGATTTTCTGTTCCAAATCTGATCCAATAAAACATGATTTTTCCCCCTACAAAAATCAAAAGGAAGATTATGATGAGCAGTATAGCATGAGTGTACACATATGCAGATATGAACTTTTCCTCATTAAGGAGCGATCATATATTTTACGTATTCATCTGTGCTATTTTTTAACGTAAAAGTTAGAACTTGTATAACTGATCTTGTTATAACTGTTTATCCCATCATGAACTTTATTGTGAGGATGAGAACCTTTTTGCCAAGATAAAAGAGAGGACTTGTTCTCTACACTGACTATAGAAGAAAACTATGGAAACTAAATCTCTGACTTTCAGATGGTTACGTATAGTTTTAGGTTCATCTAGATTCTCCACAGATACTGCGAATTATTCTCACAGCATATGTTTTAACATTCATATTCTATTGTTGTTGTTGTTATTATTATTAAAAGCAATCAAATACAGCTCACAGTGAAAAAAACTCAGTCACATCAATCTGAAAAATCAATGATTTAAAGTCTATTCTGAAAAGCATCTCTAGCAGAGACAGACAGTTACACTGTCACATATTGTACATAAGCAAATAAAAAATATTAGTAAAAAACATATTAGTAAAGTCTGCCAAATAAATCATTCCAAAGTTAAGAAACTTCACGATTAATTATCTTTGTAGCTTTAATTTGATCCTTTAATGTATACTACAGCAAAGGGCTATGAAGATGACTGGAACATCTTTCTTATGAGGAGAGGGTGAGGGACTTGGGTCTTCTTAGTCTGGAGAAGAGAAGACTGAGGGGGCATCTTATTAATGCTTATAAATGCTTAAGGGGCAGGTGCCAGGAGGATGGGGCCAGTCTTTTTTCAGTGGTGCCCAGTCACAGGATGAGAGGTAATGGGCACAAACATGGTCATAGGAAGTTCCATCTAAACATGAGGAGGAGCTTCTTTACTTTGAGGGTGGCAGAGCACTGGAACAGGCTGCCCAGAGAGGTTGTGGAGTCTCCTTCTCCAGAGATATTCAAAACTCACCTGGATGCATTCCTGTGCAATCTGCTCTCCGTGACCCTGCTCTGGCGGGGGGGTTGGACTAGATGGTCTTCAGAGGTCCCTTCCAACCCCTATCATTCTGTGATTCTGTGATTCTTTACAATCTGTAACAAAAGGAAATCATAGCTCTTCCAATAGGATTCCTGCCTTATTCAGGGCACCAAATGAACAATAAGAAGTTATTCAATATTTTGCTTTATGCTTATACCAGTTATTCCTGAAGCCTTAAGTTGTGTACAATTTGACCACATCACCAAGAGAATTTTTCATTGCTTTAATGTTCTGGCTTCTGAGTGCATAATAAATGCTAAGTGATTCATTTCACCATATTTCTCAAGGAACGGAAGAGCCAAAGTACAGACATCTTTTCTTTATCTTTTTTTTTTTTTCAATTCAGTTAGTTTACATATAGGTTACATATAGGTTACATATAGGTTTACATATAGGCATGCGTTCATCTTAAGGGTGCTTACAGGGCACGTGCAGGATAACCAAGGGACCAGGCCCAGCCAGCACAGGTTCATGAAGGGCAGGTCCTGCTTGACCAACCTGATCTCCTTCTATGACCAGGTGACCTCCCTAGTGGATGAGGGAAAAGCTGTGGATGTTGTCTGCCTGGACTTTACTAAAGCCTTCAACACTGTTCCCCACAGTATTCTCCTGGACAAGCTGGCGACTCGTGGTTTAGACAGGTACACTCTTCGCTGGGTAAAAAACTGGCTGGATGGCCGAGCCCAGAGAGTCGTGGTGAATGGAGTGAAATCCAGTTGGCGGCCGGTCACAAGCGGAGTCCCCCAGGGCTCAGTTTTGGGGCCGGTCTTGTTTAATGTATTTATCGATGATCTGGATGAGGGGATTGAGTGCACCCTCAGCAAGTTTGCAGACGACACCAAGTTGAGCGGGAGTGTTGATCTGCTCGAGGGTAGGAAGGCTTTGCAGAGGGATCTGGACAGGCTGGATCGATGGGCCCAGGCCAATTGTATGAGGTTCAACAAGGCCAAGTGCCGAGTTCTACACTTTGGCCACAACAACCCCAGGCAATGCTACAGGCTTGGGGACGAGTGGCTGGAAAGCTCCCCCGCAGAAAAGGACCTGGGGGTGTTGATCGACAGCCAGTTAAATATGAGCCAGCAGTGTGCCCAGGTGGCCAAGAAGGCCAACGGCATCCTGGCCTGTATCAGAAACAGTGTGGCCAGCAGGAGTAGGGAGGTAATCGTGCCCCTGTACTCGGCGCTGGTGAGGCCGCACCTCAAATACTGTGTTCACTTTTGGGCCCTTCACTACAAGAAGGACATTGAGGTGCTGGAGTGTGTCCAGAGAAGGGCGACGAAGCTGGTGAGGGGTCTGGAGCACAAGTCTGATGAGGAGTGGCTGAGGGAACTGGGGTTGTTCAGCCTGGAGAAGAGGAGGCTGAGGGGAGACCTTATCGCTCTCTACAATTACCTGAGAGGGGGTTGCAGAAAGGTGGGTGTTGGTCTCTTCTCCCAAGTGACTAGTGGCAGGACTAGAGGAAATGGCCTCAAGTTGTGTCAGGGGTGGTTCAGGCTGGATATTAGGAAAAAATTCTTTACTGAGAGAGTGGTGAAACACTGGAACAGGCTGCCCAAGGAAGTGGTTGAGTCACCATCACTGGAGGTGTTCAGGGAATGTGTGGACGTGACATTGCGGGACATGGTTTAATGGCCATGGTGGTGTTAGTTGATGGTTGGACTTGATGATCTTACAGGTCTTTTCCAACCGTAGTGATTCTGTGATTCTGTGACGAACAGACTATACCAGACTGTATCAGACTATACACATTTTAGTTCACAGTTCTGCATATGTGCCATGGCAACAACCCATCGCTGTATGATAGGGGCACACAACAATCCTATGCAATGCCTTTCAAATAAAACCTGGTATAGGTCCCAGGCAGGAACCGTAGATGCTCAGAGCATCAAAACTTCAGGTCATGCATTACACTGTGGTAGTTAAGTCCTAGTCTTGCCAAAGAGATCTAAATCCTACAAGGGCCCTGTCACAGCTCTTGGTGAGATGGCCAGGCTCATTAAATCACGCATGCAGAGGGTTAGGCACCTAAGCAAAGGAAGCCAGAGACCAATGGAACAGACCAATACACCTTAAGCAGCAAGTGAGACATGGAGAAGAGAGTAGCCTAAGAGCTGACCCCAAAGATAGATGCATTGTTCCATTGGTCAAGAAGCCACCATCTATGCCATTTTTCTGATTATAAGAAAATGCCCCCAACACTGGCAACCTGATGAGTTGGCAAGTAGGCCTTGTTCAAGAGTCAAATAAGGTATCTGTAAAGCATAGAATATCTTCCCCTATTTTACTACCTAGCTGAGATGGCAGACTGCTCTTATTCTCCATCACTCACCTGGGGAAATGACCAACTCATAGTAAACGGGACCAAACTGCTCATTAGTGTAATAAGGAATGCCAGCACAGCTTCTTCACATGTCTTTTTTTATTATTATTTTTTATTTTTCTTACCTTGACCTGGATGGAGAAGCTTCAAAGATTCGTTTGGCAAAAATCCTCCAGCCCAGTTAAGCTCAGCCAGGCACAGAAGTAAGCGAACTGAGAAATAAGTTTATTGCTATGATCAGTGGAGCAGTGGTTTCCAATTCAATGATTAAGTATGCCTCCCTGCAGTTTGCATGGAGGGAATAGAGTCTGTCTATCTGACAAGGAGTTTGGCATCTTCAGGAACTTGGGCTAAGATGGATTCCTTTCTAATTGCTGAGAATTACTGCAATGAATATTTATGCTTTGTCGCAGCATGACTGGTGGGTTTGAAAAGGAATTGATGTTAAGTCTTTGACGCAAAGACCTGCTAGGACACGAGTCCTGAACACAGCATTATACACCAAAAATGTGTACCTCTATACCTCAGGCAGACTATACTTTCTTTCAACTCTTTTTGTCCTCTCTGAAATGGATGAGTTTAGCTTTTTGTCTTCCCACAAGACTACCTGTGTTTGGATACTTGAATTTGGACCACTTCCAGGCCTGAAGTTCACCTACTCATCCCTATAAATGGTAAATTTAAAGAGGCAAAGGAGGGAGAAGCATGGTAAAGGCAACATCTTTCCATAATCCACAGGTTTTTTGAGAGATGATCAGAGGGAGGCCAGATGATCTGCAGAACATGCACATCACTGTTTCTCATCCACATGGCAGGGACTTCCACATGGAGTGGGAGAGTTTTCGTTCATTTAGGGGAACTATGGTCTTCATATCTAATCACATCCTTGCACACGGATCTTAGCATTTCTACTTATTAATAATGACTCCAAGTAGCTGTGCCTCAGCAGTTGCACACTATGGATCACTGCATACCTATAGCATCTAGCTAGAGTTTGGAATAGATTTCCTACCTTCCATCTTAACTCTGCGCAAAAGTAGCAACACCATTAGGTTGATTTTCGCTAGTTAGTTACCAAGCTTCTAGGGTTCTTGCTAACTTTTGGTGTTTGATAGCAGACTTTAAAAAAAAAAAAGACTGTTAGTATATTCCTTCTTTGCAGCAGTAGCTTCCAAGATATCTCTGAAAGTTTTGGAATGTAGTATAGAAAATAGACTACCCAATATTTTACACTTAATTAAAAAAAAAACTTTTAAAAATTGCCATTTATTATAATCATGGCTTTCATGTAAAAGAACTATCCTCAGCACAGAAGAGACAACCTAATGTATGTTTTTCACATTCAGATTAATTTAAACTACTGGAGGTTCTGTTCATTGGTTTGCTTTTTGTTTAATGGCTGATAAGAATAATACATATTCTGGAATTATCCATAAAAATTACCAGCTTTCTTCAGATGTATTGTGGAGATTTATTAGGACCCCTCTCTACAAATATATATATACACATGTATTTTATATATCTATATATAAAACTGATTTATATATTTATTTCTGTACTTTTACATGTACAAATATAAGTCTCTGCATATATAAAGTTTTCCCTGAATTATCTTCTTCAAACAGTTACTTACATATATTGTCTGGGTTACATATTTCTTTTCCTTTGAGCTCTGTGATATTCCTTAGGCCAAGCAGAATGAGGAAAAGTCTTATGGCATAATTTTATGGCAGCTGTTCTTCACGTCACTTCTGAAAAATTGTTAAGGTGATGATTATAGCATGAATGTAAGTCCCTCCCCTTCCTTTTTCACAGTTCTGACTGCTCCAGTCCTAACAACTCAAGAGCATATTCTTTCACATTAAGGTTACTAATTAGTTTTAAATCTCCCAATTTAGGTAAAAAACATAAGACTACCAACTTCTTTTTTCTTACTTCATCTTCCCAACATCCATTTGCTTGCTGAAAGGCAAAAGATTCTTTTTTGCCCAGTACATGAAATTTTGACTTCGGGTAACTTTGTGGTTTAAAGAGAGGGATAAAGTTTTGTATTTCAGAGCATTATAAAATTTTAAACTTATAGAAGATGGGAAAGAAATAGGTTTGTTTTGTACCTCCTTTATTTACCAAGCAATACCTGTTGCTAGGGAGCTGGTATATTCTTTCATTGACGGCTAGGTACTTTGAGCTTGCATGGCTGTTGCTAATTCCCAAGAAAATTTCTGGTCCGGCATTCCGTTTACCACACTGTTGAATTTAACCAGTGGCAGTTTTGAAAACTGAACTTTAAAACTGAAAAATGTGAACTGTAGAGATTAAAGCAGATTCTTCCTTTTTTTTTTCAAATGAAAGATAATAATGTTTGGTACATCCTGTATACTCTTCGCTATATAAAAATTCTTTCCATATAGACTATGCAGAATTCTACAGCCCTTCCTAAAAATAAGGTTGGTTTCACAAGCACTGGATTACCACTTTGCTTTCCTAAGATAGAGGTGCTGGTTCAAGGAGTAAATTGCACACTACAGGTGGCAGTTCATCAGTTTTGTATTTGTGTCTCTTCAGGATTTTCGGGTGAATGCCATCCAATTCTGGAAATTTGTTACTTTTCCTTGTACCCATTTCTTCCAAAATCTCTTATACTGACACTTCTATTAGGACAATTCTTCAGCTCATCCTATGAAGAATGTGTATGAACCTTGTTTAGGAAACTCTCTAACCCCTGTTTAGTGAACAGCACATAAAATAAATTTGATTTAGCTGTTTTCCTTATCCTCCTTGAATGCTTCTTTTATGGTTATCATCTATCAGCCAAGTGAATTCTCTAGCAGGTTTCCTTCTTCTGATGTATTTGAAAATTTTCTTTATTAGTTTTCATGCCTCTAGCAAGTTTCTCCTTAAATTTTTTTTTTTTTTTTCTATTTTAGCTTATTGCAGTTTTTTATTTAACTTGACATTTTACCCTCTTCTGCACTTTTGTTTTACAAAGCCCCCCTTTTTGTGAGGATAACTTTTTGTTGCTAATACTTATTTTCTTTGCCATTTAGCTATGATAGTTCTTTTTTTTTGGTGTGTTCCTCATGCATTTTGTTTCTTTCCTTATTAGTGGTATATTTTTAAATTTAAGCATCTAATAAGACAATTTTAACCAGTCTTTGCTTAGAAGAGTTTTATCCTTTCAGTAGCTCCTTTTACTTTGTTCTAACTTTCTTCCCCTTTTAAAGGTGTATCCTCCACAAGGATGTCAGATTTCACTGCCGTATGGCTCCCATTACTCAAAGATGAAATTGCTGAATACGTTATTGCCACTTCAGTCTTCTGTCCTGAACTAGGATGCTATTGATGTAAAAGTCATTTGGTCCCTTGTGAATGCACTAACTGCTCCAACAAATAGTTATCAAAGGTGTTTTGAAGTGTAGCTTGCACACCGTGTTCTGCATGTTCACTTTGATTATGGAGGGTCAACTGAAGATTTACACTATTTTTGGTTTTCTTCAAAATTTTTGTAATGTCTTTCATCATTTTCAGAGCATAGTCCTCGTTTTATAATTTGGCCCATGTACAACCCTGCTATTACTTTCTTTCTAACTCAATCAGGAATTTCAGTCCATGAAGATTATGTGACATAATGTGACAGAGATGGCTTACTTGACTGTGGGTTTTCTAACGTAAACCTCCCTCCCTTTCACAAGTGCAATATACTCTCTCATTCCTAAATAATGGACTTTAATAATAGACAGTATGGTGATTATTTTCTTTCTACCAAGTTTCCAACCAGCATATAAAATATATATTTGTGTCTTATAAATAGATATTATTTATTATAAATATGTATTATGCAAAACTGGATATTTTGATCTTCCAGAATTTCGTAAAAGCATAATTATAAGAAGATTATAGGAAGTGTTATATAAAAAGTAAATTCATGTAGAAGTATCAGTACAGAGAGTTTAAATCTAGCTGCTTATTTTTATTTCCCCATTTAACTGAATTTTATATGCTTAGATTTTACTTTCCCTCTTGCCTACATTTTGTTTACTGTTGTTATATCCTTTTTTTAAGAATCTTCTTAAGGAGTGAATGATCTCAAACTATTCTTTTTTTTCTTTTTTCTTTTTTTTTTCTTTATTGATGTTCAGTTCTAAAACTTCTTTAAAAGAAATTAAGTGCCATACAACTTAACACATTTTTCTACAGATTTCATATTTCTCGAAGTGCTTTCACTTTTTTTTAACCCTAACCATTTCTCTTTATGTGAGTGGATTCTGTCTTTCTGCCTGCCTGTCTGTATATCCCTGTGCTTAGAATTAAAGATATGTTGGAGAACACTGTCCAAGAAGTTCTGATCCAAAGCCTCCAGGCAAAAGTCTACATCTGCCATCAGGACCCTCTCTCCCACTGCTATGTGCCTTGTTGGTATCCTCATGAACTGCTGACCGCCGGCTCCTCTACAGCACTCTCTAAAAGCCTGTTTCACTATCTTATGGCTGCTTTGCCTTCAATGGACTCTAGAGTCAGAATTCACCCATGTATACATTTTGTAACTTATATACCAGCTCTCTATCCTGCCTTTTCTTAGTCTTGAGCCTTTCAAACACAGACTTGACAGAGGCAGCAGGAACATAGCTGTAGCTTGTTCTTTGGCATCTTTATTTCACATTTCTCCCTCTTCATATGAATGCCAGCTGGGGCCTTGTGTACCTTCCCATGATTCATGCTCACATTTTAAGCATTGCAAAACATACCTGCATGTACACATTCGGGTTGGTTGCGAGAGTAGAGAGTAAACAGTACTTAATGTGAAATCACCTATGGATTCCAGCTGTTCCTGGAGTTTGTCAGCTGCAAGTACCATTTTTCATGCCCTAGCAACAGATTGTAAATAACTGTAAGACAATACATTATTTCACTGGGGAGGTGAGATGGCTGTAGACCAGTTGTCAGAGGTAAAAGATTTTGGAGCAGGCTGTGTAAGAATCAGACCAGAGGACCTCGAACCTTGATAAGAGGAGGTGGAAACTGGCATACCAAGTGTCCCATTTTGTGGATTTTCAGCTGGTGGGGTAAAGGTAGACCTGTACCCTGTTGCTATGCAATCTGATTTCTATTCAGGTTTGTTACATTTTAGCTATACAAATAGCGTGTAAAGGGGCCATATGTCAGAAGGCTTTCTGAATTCTCGGTTACTGGACTTACTGTTACCCAGGTGTTGGAGTTTTTGCATCTCTTAATGAAGCTATTTAGGGTGCCCAGTTAATGCACCAATGAGAGTAGCCAGTCCAGTGTGTTACATACTTCCCATGTGTTACATACTTCTACTTATTTAGAGAAGTTATAATTTCTTAGGCTTAGTTTGTACTGGAGGGAACACCAAGTAGGTTCTGGTTGTCAGAATCGGAACCAAAAGGAAGGGGTTCCCCACTACTTCAGTTTTTATGAAGTGCTTACATATATGCAAACCACATATATATTCCACACCACTATTTGCTAAGAGGTGTATTTTGTACGTACATTGCACATGTTTATGTGACTGCAAAGTCTCAGATATGTACCTAACTCATAAATGGAGGGCAACCCATGGAAATAATTGAAATAATTCTGGAAAACGAAGAGTTGTCAAAGAATTTTAGGAGTTTTTTAAAAATAAATTGTTTCTGATGCAATTGAATATGTAAATAGTCCATGGTCATGGATACTTTTTGCAACAGCAAATACAGCTTAAGCATCAGCTGTCCATCCTGGTTCTTACTGTTCCAACTGTCCTTTGCCCCTCCTGTGCCTCTTGCCCAGTTGTATCAGGTGTTGAATTCCCTGCTCTTGTCCCCCTTACTAACCCAAAAAATCCTTGTTCAGATACAGCTGAGAGGCAGACATAGGGGAAGCAATGAGGGGCCAGGACTAGTATAGTTGTAAGGCAAAAATTACTCAAGCTAAGAACATGGTTATGGAATGAAATGGGGAGAAAATTCAATTCCTAATTAAAATAACACTCTTGATAAATTATGCCGCTTATTTGCCACCTCTTTCTGAAATGGGTACCTGGTGCAAGTGTGTTAGGTGTTACTGCTGTCCTGGTCTGCAATGACAAACAGCAAAAGTGACATTCTTATTTTTTCCAGGAAGTAGGACATATGGTGCTTATTTGCTGAGCAACATAATTGCATCTTCACCAGTTATCTCAGGTATATCCAAAGGAATTAAGCTGTGCTTCAGAAATGAGACTCTGGAGAAATTATACAGTAAACAAATTCTCTCTGCATGTGTTTGCCCACATTCCTTTTCTGTATAGTTCTATAGATATTTAAACCTTTGGGGTTTTTTAACACTGAAATCTAGTTAAATACCGAATGATGTATAGATGCAGCCTATTATTAGCATGCTGTATCGTTTAATAAAGAAGATGACTTAGACCTATGAGGTAGCTTTCAGAATCCACAATGAGTTTTTCCAAAACTGGTTCACAGCTCGTGTTTGTACATGTCCAGACACATTGCTGTGTAAATCTAATCAACTCTTGATATTTCTTTTTTAAAAATACTAACCATGCCAAGTGTGCTAAAAGATGGGTTTCAAGTTCCTCAAGCTAAATCCCTGATCTGAAGAAGAGTCACTCTCTGCTAAGAAGAAAGTCTGTAGCTGATTTCTGTGAAGTGCCTAGTATGGTGTTTGCACCTAAATGACATTTTAAAATACAATAATTAAAAAAAAATCTTCATTGGAGAAATAAGGGGAACTCAAGAGACTGGTGATGCAAGAAAAGCCTCACGGAGTTGCAGATAGCTTTAAAATGTTTAAAACTGATGATATAAACAGAAATGGCAGGAGTATGAAAATGTCAAGGTACTAATAGAAATAGCAGAAGATGTCTACAGGCAAGGTTATTATACCATGTGTAGTAATTATCAGTTAATTCAGAAGTTCCCTTGGAGTTCGTATATATAATTATAACTTTTGACTGTACCTTTATTAGAACTGGATAGGCAACTCTAAAAGCTTCAGCCCATACTATCTGAAGCAGATTAATATCATCTTTGTTTTAAGCACAACCCATTTGTGTGACTTACATGTACAGTAGGATATGAATCACAGAATCATAGAATCACAGAATCACAGAATCACAGAATGGTTTGGGTTGGAAGACACCTTCAAAAGATCATCTAGTTCCAATCCCCCTGCCATGGGCAGGGACACCTTCCACTAGACCAGGTTGCTCAAAGCCCCATCCAACCTCGCCTTGAATACTTCCAATGATGGGGCAGCCACAACCTCTCTGTGTAACCTGTTCCAGTGTCTCACCAAGCAAAAGAATTTCTTCCTTATATCCAATATAAATCTACCATCTTTTATTATCACTACAGGCTCTGGTAAAAAGTCTTTCTCCATGTTTTTTATAAGCTCCTTATAGATACAGATTGAAAGGCCACAATAAGTTCTCCCTGGAGCCTTCTCTTCTCCATGTTGAATAACCCCAACTCTCTCAGTCTTTCTTCATAGGAGAGGTGTTCCAGCCCTCTGGTCATTTTCATGGCCCTCCTCTGGCCCCACTCTAACAGGTCTTTCCTGTGCTGGGGACCCCAGAGCTGGACGCAATACTCCAGGTGGTGTCTCATGAGAGTGGGGTAAAGGGGGAGAATCACCTCCCTTGACCTGCTGGCCACACTTCTTGTTATGCAGCCCAGGATACAGTTGGCTTTCTGGGCTGCAAGTGCACATTGCTGGCTCATGTCCAGTTTTTCATCCACCAATATCCCCAAGTCCTTCTCTTCAGGGCTGCTCTCAATCCATTCAACACCCAGTCTGTACTGATGCTGGTGATTGCCCTGACCCAAGTGCAGGACCTTGCACTTGGCCTTGAACTTCATTAGGTTCACATGGGCCCATCCCTCCAGTCTGTCAAGGTCCCTCTGGATGTTATCCCTTCCCTCCGGTGAATCAATTGCACCACTCAGTTTGGTTTCACGCAGATGCTGAGAGTGCACTCAATCCCGCTGTCTGTCATTAATAAAAATATTGAAAAGTACCAGTCCCAAAACTCTGAGGGAGACTGCTTGTTACTGATCTCCATTTGGACACTGAGCCATTGACTGCAACTCTTTGGATGTGGCCATCCAGCCATTTCCTTGTCCATCAAATAGTCCATTTGTCAAATCCATATCTCTTCAAATTAACAATAAGGATGTTGTGTGGAATCTTTTCAAAGGCCTTGCAGAAGTCAAGATAGATGACATCAGTTGCTCTTCCCTTATCCACCAACACAGTCAATTCATCGTAGAAGGCCACTGGATTACTCAAGGAATTACGGACTTTATGAAGTCCATAAAGCTTTTAATTTTAATTTCAGATAATATACTGATGGAAAGCAGAAATAATCCTATTCTAGGGGGAAAAGAAAATGAAGAAAAGCAGGACAGGGATAAGCCTGGATCAGAGTTGAATGGGAAGAACTTACTTTCTGAGCCCTTGCATGGAAACTGATTAGCCTTCAGCATACCACATGGGCATCAGCTAATCTGATCATTATGTTTCCACTTCATCCGTTTGGTGAACTTCACTTAATTGCATTACATGTTTAAACAGCAGGCATTCCCAGCTCAGAGTAATGTTCTTCTTTAATAATGCAGTTCTGCCTTGTTCATGTTATTCTTGGGCGGAGTGATCAGGTGTTTGATGCCTGGGAAGCTCTGATAATTGGAGTAACTACAGGGCTTGCTTTCAAGTCTTGTAGTATGTACGTATGCCAGGGCTACCAGCAGTAGCGACTTTTCATCATTATGACTCAGGCCTACAAAGAGGTGAGTTTTTTTCTATTATGGACACCTTCTGAACTCAAAAGATTTAGCAGTGGAGCTAACAAGTCAGGAGCAGCTCTCCAATTAAATCCCATAGAGGGGTGGGAAAGCAATACATGGATAAAGCCTGGCTGGATCATATGGATCTCTCAACAGCTGTCATTGTTGTTACTAACCTGTGTGAAGCATTTCCTGCTAACTTCATCTGTTTGAAGGTTGGAACTTCACTCAATCAACAAGTAAATCTGTATGCACTTTTTTCCTCCCACTGCCCAGTTCTATAGTGAGGTAAGAAACTGGAGAAACATGTTATTAAACACGCAGAAAACATACAGCAGAGAAATCTTCCGTTTTTAATCTGGATACTAAGAGGCACCAGAGAACATGTCATTTGCACCTAGTACTTTCTCTTAAAGATAAATGTCCCTGTTGAGGCATGACATCTCTCTTTGAGGACCAAGTAATAGAAAGATTTTACAATTGACTGGCACACAAATCTGAAGCCAGAGAAAGGCGTAAGTAGTTCTACTTTGTGTTTAACACATAATAAATGTGGTGCAATTAATTGAACTGTGATGTTCACAGAATCACAAAATCACAGCCCAGTCCAGGTTGGAGGGGGCCTAGAAAGATCATCTGGTCTAACCATTCATGGGAAAAGGAGCTTAGATGAGATTATGTTATTTGCTTTTGGTAGAAAGTACCAAAAATCTCTGGTAGAATTGAAAGCAAAGCATTCCTTGTAGTGGTGAAGTTGTGCAGTCTCTATCAGATCCTGCCTCTGATTTAAAATCAGTTTTCTTTTGAACAGAAATCTGATCCTCAGAGTAGTATAAATTAAATATGGAGAGATGGCTTAGCATGGAGATCTCTGTGGTAGCTACCTGCTCCTGTCATTAAAGAGGAGGCTGGAAATTAGTCACTACTTTGCACGATATTGTGGAATAGCTTGAAGGCTTTGCCACGAGGACCTAGCTCAATTGCCTGAAATACGTTCTTGGAAATGTTTCTTCTTTGCCATGTATTTCATAATCCCTACATTGTGCATCTTACAGTAAAGTCTCATATCTGCCACAAAGCACATGAAATTAAGATGTTTATTTCTGTTCCTGCAGCACTTGTGTAGTACACTGGAAAAACAGCAAGAGCAGTGAATGTATGAAAGGTAAACCTCTTCTTAGGACTACAATCAGTACAAATGCCTCTTATTGTGTGCCCCCAAACTTGTCATGTTAGGACATAAACAAGTCTTGGTGAAAGACTTGTCAAGAGTTATCAAAATAGTTTGTCTCCAAAGAAAGCAGTTAGAAGCAACTTCTTTAAGTCTATGGCAAAATATCAACTGATTTCAAATTCAGCAGGTTAGTTTTACTTATTTAAGGTAAAAGTCTTGTATGCATTAAAGAAAGACACACCATCTGTGCTGTGTAAACCACTGCCTCGGCTATGTCCTTGATTAATCAGACCTCAGTCTATTTGCCTGTCTAGACCTTGTGTGGGTAGAACAGCCTTCGCTGTGCTGATGACAGGAAGGTTCAGTTTCAGGTAAGAAGAGGTTTCCCACAACATGGCTTTTGTTTATGGTTACAAAAATAGACTAATTGCTTCATCTGGTACACTTTTTAATGTGGCTTAAAAAGTCCCAATGTAGGAGATGGACTGAAAATGAGACCAGAAAGAGATCATAGTTTGTTTTTCAGCTGTCCCACCTTTGAAAGTCTTTTTTAGCCTGATGTCTAGTGAGAGAAAAAAAACACTTCCCCTACAGCCCAAACAGAGTAGAGGCTAAACACAATTCCTCTGCAGCCTTTGAAAGTGTAGCCTGAATGCATATTCAGCTCCCACCAGGCTAATAGATTATTTTTGAGGGCTTTGTGTAATTGCAGTGATGATGGCCCTCCGTGCAGACTGCTTTGCAATTGAAAGCTCTGTGGAGCATATGGCATCTGCTGACCAAATGGTGCCATTTGCTCACTTTTAATTCTGTGAAACCAGCTTTCCAAGAAGGCAAAGTCAAAATACAGAAGTTAAAAAACAAATATTTTTTTCCTGCCTCCTTCTCCTGCGTTGTACAATATCAAATGCACTGAATTGCAAGGAGTCACTGTGAATGAGAAATGGTTCCCTGCATCTTCCATCCACTTCCCTACCAGTCATCCTACACCCAACCCTCTCCCACCAATGCATCCTCTAATCTGGCACCCTTTGGTCTTGCCATATAGCTTTTGCAATGTCCCCCACAAGACTTCACAATCTGTGTGTTGTCTAATCCCCTGGATCAGAGCAGAGCTGCATTTGAACACACTGAAAACAGCCAGTGGCGAGAGTCATCTCTACAGGGGCATGCTCCCTGGCACAAGCTGTAGTAGGTGCAATCCTCTTGGCAGCTTCAGCCCTGCTGACAGCTAGCTAAGAGGATGGGAAGGGCTTTTGCTTGTACTGATCCTACATTGACCACTGGAGGCACAGCAGGTGACCATATTAACCAGTCAGGAAGCACCCAGGAAGCCCCAGAAAGGCCATCCTTGCAACTGTTTCTTCTCCTCTGCAGTTTCCTAATTTGTGCATTATAAGTACTTTGAAACAGATAGATGGAATGGAAAATATTTTTTTTAAGCAATAAAAATATGTTTCTGCCTTTCTGGAGCCTATTCTCTATGCAATGGAAAATTTCCCCACAATTCATAAACCTCCCAGGTACAGGAATTATGATAACAAATCACAATTCAAGGTCTTTTCTAAAAGCTTCTGTGGGTAAGCAGTTCTCAAATCGTTATAGACACTAATCCCACACCAATATAAATAACTCACGGCTGAATATTCATCTGCCAGCTCACAGTTCTCTGTGCCCAATGTAACATTTAATGAAATTCACGAAACAATGCCACAAAGGTGTGAAAAATAGTCAAAACACCAGAGTGCAGAACAGAGATGGTAATGTTCTAGGCTGGAACATTCATAATTTCAAGAGAATATTTTATATTCTGGAGGCTGAATAAATTTATACCATGTGCACACTCTTAAAAGGTCAGTGCACATAAAAAAATTGCTATATTTTTTAGACGTAAAAAAATCTCTGCTATTTTTCAAGATGATTAAAAGGCAGGAAGATAGAAAGGCAGGTATTCTTTGGAAGTTACACTTCAGGTTTATGAATATCTTTTTTCACAGAAATGTGGTATAAAAGTGAGTAAGCACCTAATTCCCCTACTTTCCAAGCAAATCTAAATAATAATGATTTCTTATTAAAATTAGTCTCTGATGAAACACGACTGCCAAATAAATGAGAGTACATCACTTAATGATTTCTGCTGCTTAAAAAAAAAACCCTCCCTCCAAAACCATTCCCCAATATATATTGATTTCTTGTTGAATACTGTCAAATTCATCCTCCCCACTGGCTTTATTTGCTAGCTCAGAAGTAGTTACCATATTTTCAGCTATATTGACAGCTCTGATGTTTTGGAGTATTTACTTTGAGACAAAAATTAACTTGAAATGGTCTCTCTCGTTACCTTAAAGCATCACAGTGGAGTTAGTCTGACAAATCATCTCATCTTAATGAACACATCTAAAAAGGACCTGATATATTGCAATCTAAAAATTTCTATTTTTCTCCAACAATTACAAGGGAAAAAGAAACAAAAACAAACAAAACCCAACATTTTCCCTCCCCCACCAATAAAAACAAACCAAAGAAGCCTGAACAGCCACAGGCTTTTGTGCTTTAAATATTAATATGGTCTGTACCCTGGACTCAGTCTGACAAGACCATAAATGGACATCACAGTAAACAGGCTTTATATTCCTTGACAGACTTACCTCCAAGTTTTCACTTCGACCCTCTTCCAGAAGTTTCCCCCCTATAGCAGGAATAACTGAGCAGGATCTGTTAGCCTACACTACCATAAACTGAAGCTGCCTGAAAAAGAGTTGATTAGTACAAACATGCCCTTACACAGTGCTTTTGGAGCACAAGCTGGGGTCTCTGCGTGGCATCGCACCGTGTTGGTCTGACTTGCCCACTCACCTGGCACTACTCTATACATTGCTGCATGGCAACTCTGCATTGTACCCTGGGGGAGCTTTGTCTGGCCACAGGCCTTTTCTGCTCCTGTAAACAACAGAGTAAGGGATGCTAAAATGTATTTTCGTCCCTCTGGTGGTTGTTGTGAAACAAATTTTGAACATAAAACCCACTATCAAATATTCATTATTTTGAATTATTGCAAAATAATAATGAAGTAACACATTTAAGCAGAATAAAATGCAATAAATTAAATACTAATGTTCTGTATGCCTGAGTTAAAGCTACAGGTGGAATATTTTCATTACCTTGATTTTGACAAGGTCCACAATGCATTCTTCAAATGCTGATTATTAATAGCACCTTTTAATACATCTAGCAAATTAAAATGCAGAGAATGCTCATGGTGCATTAATCATGCCCATTGGTCTGAATCACAGAAACACTAAGGTTGGAAAGACCTGTAAGATCATCAAGTCCAACCATCAACCCAACACCACCATGCCCATTAAACCATGTCCCACAATGCCTCATCCACACATTCCTTGAACACCTCCAGTGGTGGTGACTCCACCACTTCCTTGGGCAGCTTATTCCAGTGTCTCACCACTCTCTCAGTAAAGAATTTTTTCCTAATATCCAGCCTGAACCACCCCTGGCACAACTTGAGGCCATTTCCTCTAGTCCTGTCACTAGTCACCTGGGAGAAGAGACCAACACCCACCTCTCTGCAACCCCCTCTCAGGTAATTGTAGAGAGCGATAAGGTCTCCCCTCAGCCTCCTCTTCTCCAGGCTGAACAACCCCAGTTCCCTCAGCCGCTCCTCATAAGACTTGTGCTCCAGACCCCTCACCAGCTTTGTCTCCCTTCTCTGGACGCGCTCCAGCACCTCAATGTCCTTCTTGTAGTGAGGGGCCCAAAACTGAACACAGTATTTGAGGTGCGGCCTCACCAGTGCCGAGTAGAGGGGCAAGATCCTCTGCCAACTCCCTCAGCACCCTTGGGTGGATGCCATCAGGCCCCATAGACTTATGAGTGTCCAGGTGGCATAGCAGGTCGTTAACTGCTTCCTGCTGGATCATTGGGAGTTTATTTTGCTCTCCATCCTTGTCTTCCAGCTCAGGGGACTGAATACCCTGAGGATACCTGGTGTGGCTATTAAAGACTGAGGCAAAGAAGGCATTAAGTACCTCAGCCTTTTCCTCATCCTTCGTGAGGATGTTCCCTCCTGCATCCAGTAAAGGATGGAGATTCTCCTTGGCTCTCTTTTTGTTGTTAATGTATTTACAGAAGCGTTTTTTGTTATCCCTTACAACCACGGCCAGATTGAGCTCTAGCTGGACTTTTGCCTTTCTATTTCCCTCTCTGCATGACCTAACAAGGTCCTTGTATTCTTCTTCAGTTGCCTGCCCCTTCTTCCAAAGATGATAAAGTCTCCTTTTTTTCCTGAGTCCCAGCAAAAGCTCCCTGTTCAGCCAGGCCGGTTGTCTTCCCCGCCAGCTCTTCTTACGGCACATGGGGACCGCCTGCTCCTGCGCCTTCAAGATTTCCTTCTTGAAGAAGGTCCAGACTTCCTGGGCCCCTTTGCCCTTCAGGACCATCTCCCAAGGGACCCTCTCAACCAGTGTCCTGAACAGGCCGAAGTCTATCATAGTGGCATTGCTGACCCCTCTCCTTACTTCGCCAAGAATTGAGAACTCTATTATTTCATGGTCCCTAAGCCCAAGACAGCCTCCGACCTTCACTTCTCCCACCAGATCCTCTCTGTAAACAGCAGGTCAAGCAGGGCAACTCCCCTGGTAGGCTCCCTTACCAGCTGTGTCAGAAAGTTTTCTTCCATACACTCCAGGAACCTCTGGGACTGTTTCCTCTCGGCTGTGTTATATTTCCAGTAGACATCCGGTAAGTTGAAGTCCCCCACAAGAACAAGGGCTTGCGACTGTGAGACTTCTGCCAGTCGCTTGTGGAATGCTTCATTGGCTTCTTTGTTCTGGTTGGGTGGTCTATAACAGACCCCCAGCAGGATATCCAGCTTGTTAGCCTTCCCCTTCACCCTTACCCATAAGCATTCAACCTTGTCATCACAATCGTTGAGCTCTGTACAATCAAAACACTCCCTAACATACAGAGCCAGCCCACCGCCTCTCCTTCCTCGCCTATCCCTCCTGAAGAACTTATAGCCCTCCGTCACAGCACTCCAGTCATGCGAGTCGTCCTACCATGTTTCTGTGATGGCGACTACGTCATAGCTGTCCCGCTGCACGACAGCTTCCAGCTCCTCCTGTTTGCTGCCCATGCTGCGTGCATTGGAGTAGACACGCTTGGGCTGGTCTATCGATTTCACCCCCAACATCGGCACGCCGGCCCTAGGCTCATCTCTAGGTAGCCTGATTTCATGCCCTTCCTCCTTCAAATCTAGTTTAAAGCCCTCTCGATGAGGCTCACCAACTCATGAGCGAGAATTGTTTTCCCCCTTGATGATAGTTGAACACCATCTGCAGCAAGCACAGTCCCGTGCCATGTAGACCGCCCCATGGTCCAAAAAACCAAAATTCCTCTGACGGCACCAGTCTCTGAGCCACGTGTTGACCAGGTTCACTTTCCTGTTCCTTTCAGTGTTCCTCTCTGCCACTGGAGGGATTGAGGAAAACACCACCTGGGCTCCTCATCCCTCAACCAGTCTCCCCAGTGCTCTGAAGTCCCTCTTGATCACTTTTAGGCTTCTTTGCTCAACCTCATCGCTGCCAACCTGCAAAACCAACAGCAGATAGTAATCAGTGGACAGTACCAGACCAGGGAGTTTCCTAGTAACATCTCTCACCTGGGCCCCAGGGATGCAGCAGACTTCCCTGTGGGTTGGGTCAGGCCAGCATATTGGGCCCTCTGTTCCCCTCAGGAGGGAATTGCCAACGATAATTACCCTCCTTTTTGTCTTAGTAGAGGTGGTTGTGATGCGTGGGGCAGACTGTCTCGCCCTAGGCAGCCCCCTGGAAGGACTTTCATCCATATCACAGAATCACAGAATCACTAAGGTTGAAAAAGACCTGTAAGATCATCAAGTCCAACCTAAAAAAAAACCAAAAAAAAAACCCACAAAAAAAACCAAAAAACAAACCACAACACACCAAAAACCAACCCACCCAACACCACACAGCACCATGCCCATCAAGCCACATCCCACAATGCCACATCCACACGCTCCTTGAATACCTCCAGGGAGGGTGACTCTACCACCTTCCTGGGCAGCCTGTTCCAATGTTTCACTACTCTCTCAGTAAAGAACTTTTTCCTAATATCCAGCCTGAAGCTCCCCTGGCGCAACTTGAGGCCATTTCCTCTAGTCCTGTCACTAGTCACCTGGGAGAAGAGACCAACACCCACCTCTCTGCAACCTCCTTTCAGGTAGTTGTAGAGAGCGATAAGGTCTCCCCTCAGCCTCCTCCTCTCCAGGCTAAACAACCCCAGCTCCCTCAGCCGCTCCTCATCAGACTTGTGTTCCAGACCCCTCACCAGCTTCGTCGCCCTTCTCTGGACACGCTCCAGCACCTCAATGTCTTTCTTGTAGTGAGGGGCCCAAAACTGAACACAGTATTCGAAGTGCGGCCTCACCAGAGCCGAGTACAGAGGCACGATCACCTCCCTGCTCCTGCTGGCCACACCATTTCTGATACAGGCCAGGATGCCATTGGCCTTCTTGGCCAACTGGGCACACTGCTGGCTCATATTCAGCCGGCTGTCAATCAACACCCCCAGGTCCTTTTCCGCCAGGCAGCTTTCCAGCCACTCGTCCCCAAGCCTGTAGCGTTGCCTGGGGTTGTTGTGGCCAAAGTGTAGAACTCGGCACTTGGCCTTATTGAACTTCATCCGGTTGGCCTCAGCCCATCGATCCAGCCTGTCCAGATCCCTCTGCAGAGCCTTCCTACCCTCAAGCAGATCAACACTCCCTCCCAACTTGGTGTCGTCTACAAACTTGCTGAGGGTGCACTCTATCCCCTCATCCAGATCATCAATAAATACATTAAACAAGACCGGCCCCAAAACTGAGCCCTGGGGAATCCGCTTGTGACC
The DNA here is from genome assembly GCF_030936135.1 of Gavia stellata. Lineage (NCBI taxonomy): Eukaryota > Metazoa > Chordata > Aves > Gaviiformes > Gaviidae > Gavia > Gavia stellata. The sequence continues at coordinate 10,590,714 of NC_082597.1, read as the reverse complement.
GGCCGCCAGCTGGATTTCACCCCATTCACCACAACCCTCTGGGCTCGGCCATCCAGCCAGTTTTTTACCCAGTGAAGAGTGTACCTGTCTAAACCACGGGCCACCAGCTTCTCCAGGAGAATACTGTGGGAGACAGTGTTAAAGGCTTTGCTGAAGTCCAGGTAGACAACATCCACAGCCTTCCCCTCATCCACTAGGCGGGTCACCTGGTCATACATAGAAGGAGATCAGGTTGGTCAAGCAGGACCTGCCTTTCATGAACCCGTGCTGACTGGGCCTGATCCCTTGGTTATCCTGCACGTGTCCCGTGAGCGCCCTCAAGATGAGCCTCTCCATAACCTTCCCCGGCACCGAGGTCAGGCTGACAGGCCTGTAGTTCCCCAGATCCTCCTACCGACCCTTCTTGTAGATGGGTGTCACGTTGTCAAGCCTCCAGTCGTCCGGGACCTCCCCCGTTGACCAGGACTGTTGATAAATGATGGAGAGTGGCTTGGCAAGCTCCTCCGCCAGCTCCCTCAGTACCCTTGGGTGGATGCCATCAGGCCCCATAGACTTATGAGTGTCCAGGTGGCATAGCAGGTCGTTAACTGCTTCCTCCTGGGTCATGGGGAGCCTATTTTGCTCTCCATCCCTGTCATCCAGCTCAGGGAGATGGATACCCTGAGGATACCTGGTGGGGCTGTTAAAGACTGAGGCAAAGAAGGCATTAAGTACCTCAGCCTTTTCCTCATCCTTCATGACAATGTTCCCCGCCGCATCCAGTAGAGGATGGGGATCCTCCTTGGCTCTCTTTTTGTTGTTAATGTATTTATAGAAGCTTTTTTTGTTGTGCCTCACGACCGTGGCCAGGTTGAGCTCTCCTCCTTAGTCTGGCCCTCAAGTTCCAGAGCCCCATATCTGTTGTGTAGGGGCAGCTGGGAAGGTGAGGGAGGCCGGGAGGGGATTCACCTGCTGCCCCAAGCAGGGACCTGTTTCCATTCCCCTTCACCTCTTAGGTCCCCTCCTTCTGCCTGGTGGCAAGAGGGTAAGGGATCCTCTGCTTCTCCTGGAGCCTCCATCCTCTGCCTTTCCCTCAGGGACGGTAAGGCATGGCTCCACCAGTCTATCTCCCTCTCACACTCCCTGATACTCCTCAGCCTCTCCACTTCCTCCTTCAGCTCTGCCACCAGGCTGAGCAGATCGCTCACCTGGTCACACGGCACACAGTTGTCATCTCTCCCGGCCTCCGGCACAGGCAACAGGCTCAGGCACTCCCTGCAGCCAGAGACCCGGGCAGCCACATGCTTGAGTAGGAGCTCCATCTGGGTCATCACATTCCTTCTGGAGATGGCTTTCGGCCGAATGGAGACCACAGCTGGGCCTCTTCTGGGAGGGCGATGACCACTCGTCAAGAGAGCATGGAAGGGAGGACTGCGCCCTGCCCGCACGCCTTCTCTGCGCGAACTGACGCGCCACACCCCGAGGTGCTCGCGCTCCCTGGGCACTGCTCTTGTACGCGAGGGGCTTAGGCCGCCCCCGCTCTCGTCCCCGCCCCCGCTGAGTCCGAGCTGCCACTCGTCAGGAAGGAGCTCACTCTGCCGGGGCGGGCTGGGGCACCCTCTCTCTCCCTGCGCTTTCCCCTTCGCCGTTTGCCGCCCTAGGAAGGGTCCCCCGTCGCGATCCTCCGCTCGGGAGCCCTTCGCCTCAGTGGCTTCGCCGAAAATGCACATTTTGTCTCTTATTATTGGGAAGAGGAGAAGACAGTGAGTTACAGCTGTTGTGACTTACGATGATGATGATGATGATTGACATTATTACGTTCCTTCACAGACATGCTTGAAATCGATGTTGAGGGCACTGAGTGAGTGTGATTCTTCAGGGTGAGAAAAAATCATCATGGGCTATATGTGTGAATTTGTTGGATATGCTGAATTTCAAACTGACTCGAGATATTCTGAGAGTTCATAATTTATATACAAGTGCACCCACATTAAATGCAATCCTAAACTGTACTTCTTCAAAAGTGGCTTTTCAAAGATGTGCAAAAACACTCTCAAAGGCATGAAATTCTGCAGTTGAATTAACTGATAGTGCAAGTGAAAAGATGTTCTATTTCAATGGAGTTTTCTGGGTGTTGCAATTGGGCAAGTCTACTGAAACAAGTTATTCACAACGGCTCTTTAGCCCACAGATGTTCTGACACAGGATCTGTGACTCACCAAACCATTCATGGATCCTCCTGCAATTAAACTGCGCTTTCTAGATATGGATAAGAATCTCAGGAAATCTACGAACTGGGCAGCTAAAGCTCCCATGCTCCAGCTACATTCAACGACGCTCAGTCCTGCACCTCTCACTTCAGCAAATTATGAGCACATGTGCGCAAAGGCTCAACAATGTATTTCCTGGTTCAACATTAGATGAGAGTCATATCTCAGAGGGGCAAAGTTGGTTTGTGAAATGGGATTACAGTGATGATTAGGTTGATGTTTGGTAAATTCGTTTAGAAATGTGCTTATCACTCTGAAATGTTGATTAACTCATAGAGACTAGTAGCTTTACTTGACATTGCTAACTTTGCCATTTTTCTGTTTATAGTGCTAGTCAGATAACTTATGTCCTCAAAAAATTAAAATTTAACCAAGTCACTCATTACTAGTGGAGAATGTAAATATCACCCAAAGGCAAGATTTGTCAATCATGGCTTCATTTACAATAAATACTCATGTTAACTGGACATGAATTCTCCTTTAAAAGCAGTAATTTGGTGAACTGAACAGGATTCCAGGGCTGATAGGAACTGCAGACATCCTGCTAGGTTACAGATGTAGAAAAGCTCACTTTCAGTGCCTCTTATCTGGACAGTGCAGCTTTCAGAGGCATTTGTGCCTTCTGGACCCAGAGACATAAAGTTGCATAAGTAACTCCAGCTTCACTGCTCCAAGGTAGACTAAGGAGATTAATGAACTTTTTAAAACGGGAAACTGATTGGCGGCTTTTTTAGGGGAAAAGAAAATTTATTTTTGCCCCCAAATTAAAAGAAAATAAAAGAACAAGAGAAACTCTATAACTATGTTGGTTATGTTAATTCAAGCACATCTTCAAATATGACTGTTAACTCTGCTATTCAGGCACTTGGATGTAGGGTAATTATTTTTCTCTCTTGCCTACATAAAGAGATCTGTTTTATGCTACAGAAAAGTTGTGTACATCCTAAAAGCCTATTTTGAGATATGCAAGCCAGGAATTCCACAGCAGGCTATCACTTTCCCGGCTTGATATCCCGACAGGATGTGAGAGCACGGTAGTTTGTACAAGGTAACAATAAACTCATTGACAGCAAAAGAGCAAGAGCAAAGCAAAGTAAGTGTTTAGTCCAAGCAATCTGGCTTGTCCCTCATCAGGCAGCAGGGCAGAGTTCAAAGCTTTATCCAAATTGTTGTTTCTCAGTGAATTTCCATCAATTAGAATCTTCTGGGTTTAAGTGACCATGTTCCACTCTCAAAATACATTCAGGCAGCAGATGATGCTCTAATCATAGCTTTCCCAAATCTACCTGACATTAACAGACTAAATCTACGCGTTACCCTGTGCCACAGTTTCCCACTTGGCAACCGTATACTCACATCCCTCTATCCTGATCTGAGATCTGCTCATAAAATGCACGGTGAAAGGCATCTGTAAATAACAATGTGTGACTAGTGATCTGCACATAATCATCTTGTCTGGTGAAAATACATTATCAGAAATAATACAGCTTATTTCAGCCAAATATAGTTCTTAATTATATTTATAATTTGACCACTTCATGCACATACAAAATACATCAAACTCATAATGAAAAGAAGCAGACAATGCCCCCCAAATATACAAAGAAGCATTTTAAATAACATTGTCTGTGTACGAGCACATTTGTGCATATCCTTCCAAAATACATTGTCACTTTTTCTCTTCTTCCATGGATGTCATAGCACTCTTTGAACAAGACCTTGTAGTTCTGAATTCTCACAGGCATTGCAGCCATGAAAGTTGTAAGATGTGAGTTAGAAATTTAAAATTTAAAATGTAAATAAAAAATTAATGCAATTCTCCACATGTAACCACTAAAGGGATGGGGAGCTAAAAACACACACTCTCATGTTAAATCAGGAATCCTGGTTTGCGTATTACATGATTTCCACCTGAAGTCTCAGAGTAAGATGCAAAGTTAGATTTGTTCCATCAGGCTGAGATGCTGTTACTCCTTTCTGATAGTCCGTTAATGGTACATTTGGCACTAGATACTAGCAAATGAATCAGAAAAATATAACTCCCATTACTGTTAAAAAGGAGTGGACTCCATAATTCATCAGAAAAGGATTTCAGTGGTGTTTTAACAGTTTTCCATCATGGATGCCAGCAAGGATTGTATAGGGGATTAAGTATAAATCAGGAATTCTTGTCCTGTGTATGTTGTCTCTGCCACAGCCTTCAGTGCTAGCACTTTCCGTATAACTGTAAACAAACAGAGGCTCCTAATGGCAACTAATTTCCATTAAACTGTCACGGAAAAGTGAATTTATCCAGTCTCCTGTATCAGATCAAAGTTCACAACTGCGTGAATTCATGCAAGGCTGCACACAGTGTCCGTTCCCATCTCTTAGGCAATCTAGCTAAACAAAGTGCAAACCCTCGATAAATTGATTTCCTTAACACAACGGGCTGGCGGAAAGGTTTATCTGCTGTTATACCGACACAAACCCTGTTTCCCTCGTACTCCGTTTACTGACAGTGTGCCCACGGGCTCCTTTCAAACACCGGGACAGTCTCTGTTGCCAGAGGAGCACAGCAAATCTCGCTGGTCCTGCCAGCAACTCACACACAGCCTGTTTGGAAAACACTGGGTCAGCATCGATTGCTGGGTTTGTTAACACAGCAAGCTTAGCAAATCTCTGTTATCCAGGCTGTTAATTCCCACTAAGTCTAAATTCTGTTTCCTGATTAGAAGTTGAAGTTCAACATGAACCTCTTTGTGGCGGATGAATCCATTGCATATTTTCTTGCTGGCATCAAAATGTGTATCAGCTTGGCTATTTCACTTACTGGCAACATGTTCTTATTTGAGAAGTAAACTCATCTGTGACTCATTTGTGTTTATAACTTCCTGATCTTTCTTTTTTTTATTTCCAATTTTTTAAAAAAAAATCCAATTCATATTGTAATATCAGATTTCTCAAGCAGTTAAATGTTACTTTTCCTGCATTTTCTGCATCTGGATTCTTGTACTTAAAGAAAGATTTTTTTTCTTCTTTTTTTAAAATTAAGTCTTGAAAGATCTAGATTGTAAGTGACTTAGTCCTTTGATCTCCTCTCCCGGTATCACTCACAAGAGCAGTAAAGCAGCCCTTTTGACCAGAGATCACATATCAGGAAAAGATTTACCTGGATCAGACCCTGAAATTATAGAAACACAGCTGCATAATGCTGTTCTTGTTTTTAATCTACATCCTAACTTTTTATGACTGCATTTTACCCCAAAAGCACGTTAACGTATAAAACATCACTTACTTTAAATGCTGTCTTTCCAGCATAAATGACTTCCAACACTGCCTTCTAAATCTGTGGATTTAGCACATGGAGACTAGAAGTGTGTGCTGAAAACAAACCAGCTGTGGATCTGGGTAATACCTCTTCGTTATACACGTTTCTTCAGGAAATAGATGATAATATTGGATTTTGCTTTGTTGTGCCACAAGAGGGCACTCCCTTATTTCATGTCATTACTGAGGCAATGTCCGTTACCAGAGACAAAATAGACTCGTTTTCTATCTAAACCATTATTCCGACTTTTTTATATAGATAAGTTGAAGAATTTCAGTCTGTTGGTGTTCTCAACATGCATTTGACTTACATCAAGTTACTAGGCAATATTATTTAGCTGTGAGAGCACACTGAGCTTCATAAATGACTGATAAGACAAAAAACGGTGGGAAGTAAATAGGATTTCCCTTCATTATCTTTAGAAATAGCAGTACACTGTATTAACACAACTTATTGTTCTTAGTGATAAACAGACAGGTCACAATCAAAGGAAAGATCTTAAGACGTGCCACTTTCAGAAGCATGAGAAATTTGTGAAATGAAGAAAAGATATGTGTTACATTTTCAACCCACTTGTGAATGCTTAGCTATTTGAATTTGCTTAAATATGCCATCATATGCAACAATATACAGCGCAAGCATGGTCCACACGGGAAACTGGTTCAAGCACTCAAAGTCTGAAGATTGTCACGTCCTCCCTAATGCAAAACTCTGATTGCATTGACCTACTTAGAATCAGATAGTTAAGAAGATTTTTGTTTAAAATGCTTCTAAACAGTCATCATGAGTGTACAGTATAACTTACCATAGCATTTTTATTTTCAGTCCAGATATTTTATATATATAAACCTGTGTCATTTACCAAAACCAAGACTGTTTTCTCCTTCTTACTTAAGTCCAAATAAAATTTCACACAGAAACAGTAGATGGATTTTTGTCCATCAAGAGTCAGCTATGTTCCTGGGCAACCGGTAGTGCTCTGGCCTGATCCTTGCCTTCTTTTCCTGAGGGTTGGCATATTTCCACTTGGATGGAGACATTTTCAGCTTTTTTCTCTTCTTATCTGTACACCACACTTTTTCACAGTATTCCTCCACCCTCTGGAAGTTGCTGTAACCTATTAGTTGAAGAAATTCCTTGTACCATGGCTTTGATGCCTGAGGTATACTGCTCTGCATTGGACATGGCATTTTGTGAGGTATCTCCTCCTCATAGTCTTTATTGAACATTTCATCTACACGTTCTTCCTCGACTATTTCCAGGGTGATTTTCCTGACAGTATGAACAATGCTGTGTTCCACTGTCTGACAAAAATAGGTCCCTGCATCCAGCCTATGCAGCTTCAGGAACAAGAGCCCAAGGTCCATTTTGATTATTCTGTCATCTGTCTTCACCTAAAAAAAAATTGATGCAGTTGTAGAGCACAGGTCTTTACTATTACATTAAATCAGTGCAGTAACTTCTGAAATGTACTTTCATGAATATAGTATTATGTACTGAGAGAAAGATTAGGGATCTACAATCCTTCAAATCACAGTTTTTAAGTAATGAAAATATTTACTTGGAGTAAAGAAGTTGAGCTGTGAAAGGAAAGTGATCCAGAGAATCTGGCAAGCAGGGTAGAACAGATAACGGAGCAGATAGTTTCCTGTTTTCCCAGCATGGGTTAGTCACTTGTGGCTAAATCACAGAGGGAAATAAGGTTGAAACATGCAAATAAACTACTGGATGGAAAACAAATGGGCATTTGCCAGATGACCTGCAATAACCCTCCCTGTGAATGCTCTTATACATTGACAAATGTTTTTGAGGCGACATTCATATGTATTTTTATATCTAACTGCAGGACCATTGCGATCTTAAAGCTCAGTTCTGAGTTTGGTGTTTGAGTTCCCCCTACAGCTCCCGAGAGCTAGATTATTAACTACGATGCATTCACAGATGCAAATAAGCAGGGAGCACTGAGCTGTCTAATCCAGCCAGCAGAAGTGCCCAGGAGAATGGAATCCCCATCTTTCTATTTAACAATAAGATGCTGAATAGAAAGCAGAAGAGAAGTACTGGGTGATGAATGGATTGAGAGCAGCCTTGCAGAGAAGGACCTGGGGATATTGGTGGATAGGAAATTGGAAATGAGCCAGCAGTGTGCACTTGCCACTGTATCCTCGGCTGCATCACAAGAAGTGTGGCCAGCAGGTTGAGAGAGGTGATTCTGCCCCTCTACTCCGCTCTCGTGAGACCCCACCTGTAGTACTGCGTTCAGCTCTGGGATCCCCAGTACAAGAAAGATATGGACCTGCTCAAGCGGGTCCACAGGAGGGCCACGAAAATGACCAGAAGGCTGGAACACCTCTCCTATGAAGAAAGGCTGAGAGAGTTGTGGTTGTTCAGCCCGGAGAAGAGAAGGCTCCAGGGAGACCTTATATCAGCCTTTCAATATATGAAGGGGGCCTATAGGAAAGATGGAGAGACGTTTTAGCTGGGCCTGTAGTGATATGACAAGGAGTAAATATTTTAAACTGAAAGAGGGTATGTTTAGATTAGATATAAAGAAGAAATGTTTTACGTAAGACACTGGAACAGGTTGCCCAGAGAAGCTGTGGATGCCTCATCATTGGAAGGTCAGGTTGGACGGGGCTTTGAGCAACCTGATCTAATGAAAGATGTCCCTGCCCATGGCAGAGGCATTGGACTAGATCATCTTTTAAGATCCCTTCCAACCCAAACCATTTTGTGATTTTATGACTGTGTTATTCTACTTCTCTCTGCTTGTAATTGTCTTTTTCTACTGACTATATAATTATTAATGAAAAATGGAATAACTTGCAGAGGAAAACATTAAAACAAATTCATCCTAGTAGTATAAAGACATACTGGAAGGTTCAAGTCTGTTCAAATTTCCACTCCTGGTGTCCAGTATCTGAGCTACTGGGTCTAATGGGATGTGCATATAATAGGACATCCTGCCCCCATCACAGTTCACTGCCTTTTGTGAAAGACCTGATTATTCTATTGTAAGAATGATTATGTACAGGTAGGCATCTTCCAGCTAAAAACATGAGGAAATACCAAGCGTGAAAACCCATGCAGAGATTTGGGACTTGGACAAAACTTCAGGCAAAAAAGTACCTGAAGTGGCGGTGGCATTAATCTTGCTTAATTTTAGATATTTAAAGCAGAGTGTGGCATCCTTGGTTATTTTTCTATTTAGTGATTTACTAGTCATTTTTCATGTGACCAGATGAAGCTGTCTAGTTAAGCATGAGGTGATACCACTGGCTATAACTGCAACACCATCTAGTCTGACTTCAAAGGCAGCCTACATCAACTAGCTCGTGGGTAGATCGCTTTATTATAAATGTCCACATTTACATCAGATGAGTCCCACTCCAGAGATCTGCAGACGTCTAGGGCTAAGCTGGGGTCTCACATTTGCAGTAGAGCCTAGCTGCTAAGCAGTAAGGCAACCATCCTTATCCTTTGGTGGTCTGAGACTTTTCTCCTTCTGTCCTTCCACATACTAAGTGGGGATAGCTACACTGATGTGTATCAGAGAAGTATTGAAGAATAAATATAGTCACACTTATGAAGCACTTTCATAGTAGGGAAATATATGTAAAAGAGGCAGAGAATCCACCAACACACATTTTCAGAAGGTTCTCTAATGTAATAGGTGCGGTGGCAAGAATGAATAGATGTTAAACTAGACTAATAATGGGAGTAATATGTACACCTTTCACCTCTGCAATAACATACCAAGAGAAGTGTTGGATTCTTTTTTGAGATCTTAAATCAAGTTTCACTACATTTCTAACGTCTGCATTCAAGCTGGTGAACGCAATCACCAGATGAAATTCTTAGGTCTATTAATTCAAGAGAGTGGATGAACATTATGATTTTCCCTTACACCCATGTACATTTCAGCAACTGATGACAGGCCTTTTGGTGAAGATGTAATATACCTAAGCACAGGCTCTTTTAGTTAAAAGGTTAGGCTATAAGACTATTTACCTCTTCCTTCTTAGCTTCATGCGCTCGCTGGACAAACCAGATTACTTTTGCTTGTAAGGTCCGAGGGGTGCACTCTAGAAGGGTGCTGTTGTACTCTATTCCATAAACAAGTCGCTCCTCAGTCTTCTCCAGGACTTCACCTGGAATGAAAAGGAATGTTTTAAAAATACGTGCTACTGCGAATACTTGTTACATTCCGTGTTCAGGGTATTTTTACTTTTAAGAGTAAAGTTTAATTTAGATCCAACCAGATAATAACTGAAAAGTAGTGTCTGGTGAAGGTCTGACGTGTTAAGTGAATTTTCCCATCATCTCAGACATCTCAGACTCTCACAGGATCTGGCCATAAATTGTGCCAAATCTGGACCAAATTGTGCCATGATTCAGCTAACATTACACACAGAGAAACAGATCTCAGCCTTTCATGCTGCTAATTGTTTCTGCCTGGTTCTTATGAACAGTTCATCTATTTCTTTTTCACTCAGTGAAACAGAAGGATTCAATACATGCTTAAATATGATAAATAATTAAATATTTTTAGGGATAAAAATAAGATTTTTAAAATGCTTTTCCATCCAACAAAACATCTGGAGGAAGATAAGCTAGATGTTACACTAGAGAGGACCAATTGCCTCATTAATGAAATTATCTTATTCCATGGTAGTGATATATATTCTTGAGACCAATCAGTTTTATACCCCAAAAAATACAGGGTTTGAGATCATTGTGATTTCTCTGTTGGATTTCAAACTTACTGTATAATTAATATTTCATATTGGCATATACTTTTCCAAAATCTACTATATCCTCCGATGGACCCCAATTTTAATGAAGCTTTCTCTGGTAAAATATCTGTCTAATATTTAATACCTAAAATATCTTTCCTCTGACTATCTATCAAAAAGAACCTTTTATAGTTGATTTTTTTCTTCTATAAATGTATAGGGTGTTATCCTGCAAAATGTTGAGGATGTCCAGGCAACTGCTTTCTGTCTGGTTTGCTATTCCCAATACTGATGTTTGAAATAATAATTTTCAAAGGTTTGGACAACAGCATTAGACATAGTAATCTATCTTTTTTTAGGAAAAATCTTGATAATGATCATAAATACACATTTGTGTTCTGACATGTCATTGCCCATGTCTGTGTTAGGGAGCTCCTTCAATTCCCACCTCTGGCTGAGTGTCCTGGCAGTATTTCATATTCATTTCAGGATGCAGCCCTGTTGTTTCTTATCCCTGCCCCATCTTTCCACTTATGTTTCTGTTGGAAGCCCTTGACATGCTTTAGCCACATCCCTAGTCTGAATGACAGGGCTGCAGGACTACAGGAACGCTATGGGATGCACCTGACCTGCCATTGAAACAAAGTCATTCTTAGACCTGGATGACATGGGCTCATACCCGTGACTCTTATAACTTATTATAGGAATATGCCAGTAAAAAAGCGCATGTGAGATTATGGACTGGCTCATGCTCGTGGCAAAGTCTGTGCTCTCTGCTCCAGGCATTTGCTAGCAATTCGTAAACGTGTGACTAGATTACCGATGAACTGCTGGCCAAAGCACTGCTGCGCTGCATTTCCGTGTCGAACATCTTGTCTGCGGAAACGTCTGGAGAGGAAAAAATGGAATTGTTTGAGATAACATGTTTAGCTTACAGCTTGTTGGGTTTATGCTAAAGTGGCATTTATTAAAAGCATAAGGAGCTAAATCTTGATTTCTAAAAATTTAGCATTGTTGTGAGAAGTACTCACTTATGCATCGGTATTTTCTCTCTACTCAACCTATTGGGAATCATATGTCTTAAAAAAAGAAACATACTTGTCTGGCGAAGAGGAACAACTACGTGTCCTGTTTATACATAACTACACTGATGTTATAAATATTAAAACAAGATCTTCTGAACGCACTGGGCAACATTCAGTGCTAGGAAGAGTCAAAGGGACCTTTAGCCTGTCTTTGGATTCTTTCTGGAAGCCAAGGAAATTTTCCTTTTTTAGTTTAGAACATTTTGCCATGTATGTGAATGGTAGTTCTTGTATCCTTCACCCTCATGTTATTTTTTTCACTTGGGAAGCTCGAAGTGCAGGGCAAATACTTTATTTTATTACATCTGTGTAGCAGACAGTTGTTAAGCTCATTTTTCTTAATAGGGAAACAGACACATTCATGACTTGCCCATGCCTAGAAAGTGAGCTAGTGGCAGAACTGTGGTCAGAACCTCAGAGCCCTGGCTGAGGCCTGGAAATAATGCATTTACTTTTGAGAGAAAAATTGTTGTGAGTTTTGGGCTTTGGGCTCTTTATATACATTTACAGAAAAATAATGAAAACCATAATTGTACGGTGCATTCCCAGAAGAATTGTGCTTTTATATGGCGCTTTTTTTTTTTTCTGAGCGTCCTGATAAATAAAATTAAGATTGCTTACTAGGGAAATGAAAGACTCTGTTGGAATAGCATATCTTGCCATATGTAGTATTTCCAACAATCTGAAATTTAGTTATACTAAGGATACCTTTCCTATATTTGCATGAAGAGTAATTCTACACAGTATTACCAATGCCATACATAACGGATTAACAGAAATATGCAATGCAGCAAATCTTACACAGCAGGTATGTGTACAATATACCCCATATATATGATAGAAACAAGCAAAGCCAAGCAGTTTTGTTATTCTTTGCATTTACTACTTAAATAATGCTTTTCGCCAGTGCTATGTGAACACAAAAGGCAGAATTTTTATTTGGCACAAATTGAATTTGCTGAAACTATGTAGATTTACACTGTTTAAAGATCTTGCCCGTAGATGTTATTTGTCATATTTCTAAACTGGCAGCAGACAGTGATTATTCTCTGAGTTCTGTCACCCGTATGGACTTCTGACCCAGTGGTGCTGCTGGACCAAGGGGACAGCTTTAACCTTTACTGATATGCAGAGCAGAACCAATGTTTTGCCATTGTTGTTTCAGGGGAATCTGCAAATTCAGTGGGGACTGTGTTGGGCCTTTTAGGCAGAAGCACTGAAAATACATGCATATTATGACACACCAACTGAGATTCTGAGATAGCAACAGGGCTTTGTCATGCCCTGGGAGTTCTCATTGCAATGTATAGATGCTGCAGCTGTGCTTACTGATAACTCTGCTAAGTGTCAGTGCTGAATAATGCTGCCACCAGCTCTGGATATCTGTGTATACAGATTATTCAGAAGAGACATTCTCTTGCACAAATATACATAAATACTATAGACATTAGCCTTGAAAAAAACCAAGAAAACCCTGCTACTGTCAGGCACAGCAGCCCTATCTAGCAGGAACAGGACAGTTATCAGGCATGTACTATTTGCTCTTCAGTTCCTCAAGATCATTGTAGAACTAAAAAACCCCTAGTCTTGTGAAATAGGCTATTTCTCTAGTTGTTAGAACCATTCCAGAAAAAGAAAGGTTTGATGGGATTTTACTGTTGTGAGTGTGAAGACTGGGGAAGATATATTTACCCGTGCCTTCACTTGCTACTTTTTTGAAGAGAAGGAAAAAATGGGGAGAGGTGCTGAAAGAGAGGGAGATGCTGGGAGATAAACTTATTTCACGAATACTGACATAAGCCTGGTTTTTTGTTATTTTTTCTTAGTAAATGTTTCATTCAGAATTCTATGAATAACGGAGTACCAGATGACTCCTAAGATGAACTACTGTAAGGAACAATTTTCAGTGACTAGCAAATGTACTGAATATATGGAAGTGTCTTTTGCAATCTATAACTTCATGAGGTTAGATTTCAGTCTGTAGCTCTGTGCTTTCAGGAACTTAGTAAAAATGATCTGCAGGAAAGCAATGCCGCCGTCACCATCACCACCACCATCATCCTCACGTTTCTTTATTCTTTCCCAGGGATAGATGAAGCAAAATCGAAATGGCTCAGGGAGAAAAGGCATCGTTGCGGTCTGCGTTTGGGTTTGCCGAACCAAATGTCACAGCGGAGAGACTTTTGGGTTAGCACCGGGATTTAGCCGCAAGGCGAAGGCAGTCCCTTAACTCCCCCCCCGCCCCGCCCCGCCCCGCCCCGCCCCGCCCGGCGGCCGCCTTCCTGCGCCCCCTGGCGGGCCGCTGCCCTCAGTGCAGCTCTGCTCACCGCCTCCAGCCGGGGCACGCGCCCGTGGGCAGGCAGCCAAGGGGGGCCCGGAGGCCTCGGGGGAGAAACCCACAGATTTGGGAAAAAAACCCCCATCTGTTCGGAGCTCCCTTGCTAACCATAAGAGACTAAGCATGTGGTTGTGTGTTTGCTGGTGGAGTGGGAGAAAGAGGCCAGAGAGGGAGAGGAGGCAGAAGGGAACTGTCAGCTTCTTAAAATTAGCTGAAGAATCACAGGTTACCAGACCTACCCAAGCTGAAAGTCATTTTAAAATTACCTCAGCCCTTTTTCAGCCTGGACGGTGAGCTGGTACAGCAAAGAATCTCACTTGTAGAATTTAGTGCTTGTTTAGATAAAAATGGAACCTGCCTAAGTCAGATTGCAGAGGTAACAGTGAACAAAAGCATTTCTTTAAGTCCTGGACCCCTCTGCTTCCTCAAGCGTACTTCATGGAAGTTGAATGCAACCTAATTTCCTTCTGGCATCTTAAGTATTTGCAGTATGCACACCTGTAAGTACCATGACATTGTAGTGTGTTGCACTGCTAGCATCAAGATGCTAGATTTTGGGCTCAGTTTTTATTTGTCCTTAACTAAATCCTATATCTAATTAATTATACAGGCTATATACTTTTACAAAAATTATAATATAGGCTTTAAAAATTCAACAAATTAGTACCAGCTGTCAAGCAGAGGGGTTTTTGTATTTATGCTGCAGTTCTCCCTATATACTGTACATGCCTTAGTTTACAGTTTTTCTGTTTCGTATTTCTCTAAACACTTGGCATACCTCAGAGGCATTAAGGTCTAAAGCAGAGAGCATTTGAATCAAAGCGGAGAGGACACATTGTACATCCCTGCTTCGGTTCAACACTTCACCAGTAGGACTGGAATTAAAAAAAGAGTTCTTAGCAGTGCTCTTACTGCACTAGCAGGGCTGCTTCTAAGTCAAAAGCCCGCCTAAATGTACTGTATGAGAGCCAAATTTGAGCAGATAGTGGTGGTATTAAAGCCAGCTCAAGTGTGCTGTAATGTAAGGCACAGCTCTGTAAGTTCTAATGCAGTGAGGGCTGCCAGGAACGGGGGGAACAAGTGCTCTCCAATGCCCCTTGTAATCACATTACTTATACTACTCTGTACATCTTGAGCAGAAATCTGGAGCCCTGAGACAAGGCCAGATCAAGCTGTGTATGCTCTGGGATGTAGCATTAATTGTATCTGGACACCAGGGCAACCATGGCGGGGTTATTGCCCGCTCAGGGTCACTTGGTATCAGAAAACTTCATGTTGTCTGCTGAGACCTGCCTTTTCCAGCAGTGCTCTCCACCTGGTACCCAGTGGGAGGCAACTTAAAACAACTTCCATACATATGTCCTGAGTAGCTCTCCTTGCCTCTCCATGTACCACACAGTTAGTGTAAGCTCATAAGTTTAAAATGCTCTGAGCTTCAGCTGTGAGCTAAAGTGAACAAAGCAAATGCCCTCCGTCCCTCTCAACATTATTAGTTCTTGCTGGCTGTTCCCCAAACTCTTATATGTAAAACAAGTTTTGCAGACTTTCAAAAGAACATTCAATTGAGTGCAAATCCCTTCTCCGCTGCTGCAGTGCTTATCTTAAGAGAAGGAGGGTGATAACAACAGTATTTTCTTCTTTTAGAGACTGACCTGCTGAATGTTGGGGAGGTAAGGCACAGGAAGGTGCCTGGGGTGCTGCCCATATCATTCAACCCTGGATAAATGCGTGTGTCAGGGGACTTAAGGGCTGCTACTCTGGAAATTGTCTTAGGTGAGAAATATGCTAAAAATGTACAACAGAGTTCAGGACAGAGTGAGTTTCTCTTATCTTTTCTTAGACAATAAGTAGCCTGCAGAGCAATGTAAATGCTGATACAGCCCTAGCAGGCTGTTGGGAAATTTTTTAACCCCCCCCTTCCCCAAATGACTTTTACATCATTAGATGAGTAACCCATATGATTTATAATTACAGTAATCCAATTTCTACTTATAATGTAGGAAATTAATCTCCCTGGCTCACTATATAGCTGCTCATTTTTCTTAATCTGGGGCCTGAAAATTTTATCCAGACTCTTCTCACATTGAGCAGACAACAAGAGCCCACTTCCTCCCTTAGGTCTGCTTGCAATAGGCATGAGAAGACTATGCGATCCTGCTTGTAAAAGTGTAAGATTTCTTACTTGGTTTAACCTATGCCTTAGTGTAGTAAATCCAAGAGATTCTTAATTATGCTAAGTCATTGGCTGTATTTCACATTGCTACATTTTAAAGTGGCCTGCCCAAAAATTCAGGTTACCCAATGGTTTCGCTGTTTATTATCTTTTGGAAAAATCCAGAGGAATGTCTGTTGTGCCTGACTATAGCCAGCAGTGCACTTGTTTGAGTACATCCGGGTAGATAAGTTACACAGGACAAGTCAAAAAAAAACCATAAAACTTCCTGGTTTTCCTTAAGAAACAATAATCAATTTGGGATACTGTGACTTGGTTTTGACTGAACCATCTCCACTGGTTTTCAAAACTGTCTCCAGAAGTTGCTCAATTCATTCTAATCCTTGCAGTCCATGTAGGTCTAATATATATAAGCATATATATGCAGAAAGAGTAATTGTAAAAAAGCAACAGAAGAGATTTGAATTATACATTACCAAAGTTTTGATGACTAAGGCTAGAAATTACTCTCTCTAGTGGCAAAGCTGACTCAAAATCTTCTGAAAAGTTCTGGACTAAAATATGCATGGTTTAGATGCTTGATCAAGTATCTGTGTAGCTGAATTGAAGAACCTGGGTTTGAGAAGAAAGGGAAGAAGACAGGTATGCGGGAAATTGCTGCACAAAAGAGTGAAGGCCAAGAGCCAGGAAAAAGTGAACGGTGAGAGAAAGAAGTCTCCTGAAGGGAAGAATTATAACACCCAAATTAGATTAGTGCTTTGAACTGGCCTCTAGAGTAACTTCTCTTTATAAATTCACTGGAGAAAGCCTAAGCCTAACCTTAGCTTTTGCAGATACTCTGGTTTCGTTTTGGCTGGTGAAGATATTTGACTGTTAACATAGATTCTTCTTTGCTTTTTTTGGAAATTCTGTTGTATATGTTATTGCAGTGTGATATATTTGCTGTGTAATACTATCAAAATAGGTCTCTGATGTTGTAAAGAATCTTTCCTCTGCATACCAAAAGATGTATAAGGAAATTGAAGTTTGTTTAAAACTTACTGCAAATAATTACTAAATGACTTTGCTTCCTTCATAAAAATATACCTGGTACTGCAGTTTATGCCATCCTGTTAATTTGGATTCGTTGCAATTCCCTAAGCTTGCGTTAATAAATTAGCAGCTAACACATCTTTTCACTTCTCAGTTATTTTTATGAAGGGGAGATACAAAGTACTTTGTGTTGCAGTAGGAACTCTGTAGTCATAGCTATTTTGCAAAAAGGATATCACAGAAAACAGCCGTTCTCACCTCTTTGCCTGCATTCCTGTGGGATAGTATCGGGAGCAGGAGATCCCATCCCAAGCGCAGTACGGATCTCGAGCAAGGCAGCAGTCTGCACAGGCGGTGCCGTACATGTCACACTGGTGAAACTTCACTTGCGCTATGACCGACTCGGATCCAACGTAGAGCTGTTGCTGGAAAAAAATACACCACGTACGATTAAATTCCTAGAACGTCCACTAAAACTTCTGTTGCCAATGGAGTTATTAAAAAATGTTAGCTTTAGTGTTGCTTGCCAGTTGTTCATCCAGCCTGTGTCCTGAGGGAGGCAGAGTTACTCTGTAGGAAAATATCTGATTACAGACTAAACTCTCCTGCATGAGGACAGAGGAGAGAAAGAAGGTAAAATGAACAAGTTTGTTTTGGCATTTTCTCGCTTCTGATGTTTCAGCTTTGTAAGCTTTGTGTTTGAATAGGCAGGGTTTTAAGTTTCTTTTTCTTCCTCAAGATAGTGTCCAGTGCCACCCTCTTTACATTTCTCTGTCACCTAACTGATCTGCAAAAAAAACCCAACTTGACTTTAAACAAAGAAGTTCAAATTTACAAAAGTTATAAGCAACCTCAATCTTAAAATGGGAGTTATCAAGTAAATTTAAGTCTTGATGTGGCTACTTACAATACGGTCACACATACACATGCACAGTAGTACTATGATTTGTATTATCCCTCAGTGCACAGGTGATGATAGGATTTTTTTTCCTGGTACCGTGCAGTCTTTCCTTACAAATTAACTGGTCACAATCTACTTCTTTAATATTTATTTGTAGGGGTTTGGGGTTTTTTTTCAGCATTAGTGCTAAGACTGTTTGAATCTTCCCAGTTCACATAAATGTCCTTTTCAAATCAAGTGAAAGATCACCAGTCTGATTCATGAGTTGCTAGCATAATAAATTCAGAAGATAATAGATTGAATTTATAGGGATTTGAGAAAAAATCTTGTTGCTGGTGAAAGTAAATGGAGTGAACACAGAAATATGCAGTGTGTACTGCAATAGGAACTGCTTATGCACGGCTCCCTTCCATGGTTTTACCAGTCAGAAAAAAGATTCCTAATGAACGCTTAAGCTGTGCTTATCCTAATGGCAAAACTTAGTCCATAATTCCCACTCTCAGACCAAGCTTTCAAAATCTGATATTTTAAAATTCTTAAAACTGGAAAATACAGGCAGCTCATTTAGTCTGGCTTGCTTATTACAAAACATGAAATTTAAAACTAGGAGAGGCTGGTAACAGTAATGCTTGAAGACTTTTTCAGCTGAGGTAAACCAGATGATAGTAGCAGGAACTCAATCTGCCAGCTGGAATGAAGAAGAAACCTAGGATCCTTGTTTGAGGGAAATTCTTTCTTGTCTGCAAAGGCTGCAGTGTGATTGTCCCAGAAGACATGAACAACATTCAATGAGACATATGAGATGGGATTTTCTCTTTCATCTTTTAGCAGGGGTAAAGACTGCTCTAAGTCTTGATTCATCAGAGGAGGGCAAAAAGCATCCTATATCCAGCCAACCAAACACTGAACATCAAAGAAGAAGATTCCTTCCCAGCCTTTGCAGATAACTAGCTCAACCCTGAAACATGGTATTTTATTCTACCACTGACTTAGTGAAGACTGGTTAGTGTTATAAGGATATTGAGACAAAGCTAACAAGGAGGTCTCCACAGGCTCACAAACTCCAAGGTCAAAAGAGACCAGCCAAAATACTCAAGCAGAGAAGCTACATAACTTTTTTCACATAAATTCAACTAAGTTATACTTCTGCTTACAGATCTCATTTTAAAGACAAAATGACTTGGTGCCAACCCGGTCTCTAACATATATTGCAACATTTAATTGTCCTCAGTACCAGAAAACTGCATCCTATTTCAAGATTAGATTTATCTACATTCAACAAGTTGAACTTGGCTATTTAATCTTGATATTGCTTTGCCATCAATTTTCAAGAATCCCTATACACATACACTAGGAAGTCACTTTATTGGGTAAAATTTTATATCTGGCTATCCCATTCTCTCTCATTCTTTTCTCTGATATCTTGAAAAATTTAAGCTACTTTTACTTCTCACAAGAAGCTTATTCTTCAATACTAGGTTGCTTTGTCAGCTTTTTTACAATTCTCTCCAGATTTTCCAGGTACTTTTTAAATTAGTAGCATTAGCAGCCCTCTTGGGAGCTGGATCTAATGGAGGAAGACTACGTCACTTTTATACAGTATCTCCTTTTTACTCTTCCAACACAACCCTTTTACCATGACATTTTACTGAGAGCTAAAGGTAAGGCAATACCTGAAATGACACCAAAGTCTTTCTCCAAATAATCACTTAGACGCAGTGGTAGACAATCCATAGCTGCTTTTCACATGGAAAAAAATTAGATTGATCCAGGAGATAATTCAGAATACATACACCTAAGATCCTCCTCTGAATCACGATCAGAGGAGATTGTCTTTCTACATTACCTACAGAAAGAATGCAACTTGACTGGACACCAAGACTAAAATGATCTTTTGGGGCTCACTCAGACCTCCCAGTAATGCAATTTTTATTCTTTGTTACTTGTGTTTCGCTATGCTTATGTGCACCTATATTGCATCGGATGTCTAAGATCTATTAAGATATAACTATCCTGGGGTGTTTATAATGGCTCCATCCTGAGATGATATGATGATACGGTACGGATATCTATGATAAGGTACAGATGAGAATCTACCTAGAAGAGTAATAAATTGGGTGTTTATATTAGCAGAAACTAGCAGAAACTCGAAAGGGAGTCAGATCCAGACAGCCCTGCCTTTCATGGGCAACTGAATACGTGGGAGAGCCAGTAAGGCTCTTTTTGCTCTGATATCGCCATGGGGCTGAAGTCTGTCTGCATTTATCAGTGAGGAACTTTTCTGTGAGTTGCCATATCCACCAAGCTAATCCCTACTGTGATTACTATGCCAGTAACTCATGAAGCAGATTGGTTTTAACTTGCTTTGATATGAATGATAGTGTGAACTAAGGAGATTTAACATTAGAACTGAAAACCATAAATGCTTCATAAAGGAACAGAGCATATAGCCATAAGCTTATATTACAAAAGGATTGCATGTATCAGACCAGATCTGATTATAGATGATGTACATCCATCTGTCTATCTAACTATGTATCTATCTATCTCTATACACTTTATAGCTTCATTACATTTGAGTCACAAACTTCACATTTCAAACGTGTCAAATACTTACCCTTTTTGAAGAGATTTCCATAGAAATAATAGGAACCGGTACCTAGAAAATAAGAAATATTTCCTTGCTTAGAAAAAATAGTATCTTTTTGCTATGGCAATAAATTAGGTAAAATAGTGTTGATGTTTACTTATTATATTCAGCTTTGCTAGATACTTTGACTTCCTTTAAGTTCTGATGCTACAGAAAGATGTGAGGAAATTGTGACTTTCAGTATTGCTTTAAAAGAGTTTATTTAAAAACAACCAGCCAACACTTAATTCAGGATTATCAGAGCCACAGGAGCACTACAATTTCCCTGTCAGACATGACAGTAGCTCTTGCCACCACTGAATCTCTTTTGTCCTACTTGAGAGTGATAAGTGGAGTGTTCTTCATAACAAAACATTCATTGAAGATAGGATAAAAATAGCAGGAATTCCTTCTTTTACCATTGTCCTCTCTGCCCTCTGCTCAGATTTCCTGGAGCAATGCCAAGACATAGCCCCTAATAAGTCCATTGAAAACCAGCTTTATCAAGAGGGGCAATTTCTGTGATTTTCCCCCCAGGCAACAAGTCAACAGTTACACTGCCTAAATGCAGGCACCAGATTCAAATATCTAAGTTTGGATGTTAGATTTTCATTATGGTTGCAAGTAGGTTAACCTCCTACTTTATGTGACTAACATGACATGATGTGAATACTCACTAAGACAATTTCATTATATTAGCTTTGCCACACACCAAATACTGAGATTTAATCATAGGTTATTCTTAAACAGAATGGAGTTTTGCCTCACTAGGACTTAGGTTTGCCCATTCTAAAAACAGATTAACTGATTCAGTCTTTCTGAGGATTGGCCTTTTTTTATCTGGACCTCATTTAAGCTTCCAAGGTTGTAGTAGGCACATTTTGTGCATGCAGTTATACTCTTTTAAATACTTAATTGGATATGAGGGAAAATTAAATAAAATGCAATAAGTTTCTAATTAAAAGCCACACTACAACTTCCAAGCATGTAAACAGAAAGACAGTAGTCCTGGTTTGCTGCAATACGCTTCAGTACTTGGGCTATAAAACCACCTCAGAAAAACTTTAGTTGAAAATTAAGATTTCCTGTCGTAAAATAACTAGATCATTAGAAAATTTCTTGCATGCATGCATTATATATTTTACTATCCTCAGATTTTTTAGACATTTTAATTCTGCAGAAAATTCAATACTTGTATATATGCTTCATATACAGCACAATTCACCTTGAATACTTGCAGCTCTTCAAGAATCACTTCTTCCATTGATTCTGTCTCTTGATTGTAAATTGTAATGACTTTCAGCACAATTCCATTATCTGGCAATAAATTTAGAAAGAAAAAAACCAAACCAAAACGAAACTGAAGGTTATAATTGGTGGAAACATTTATATGGCCTTCAAACATATTAAATGACTTCTTCAAGCTGATAATGGATAGAAATTTATAAATATGTACAGGTAGTTGCATATTGGTGTTATTGATGAAGATTCTTACTCTTAGAAAATAAACACATATGACAACTTGTCCCTGGCAAATAAGAGTCAACTGAGACATCCCTGAACTATATGATGAATTGACTTGCATTTTTCAAACTCTGGGTCATAACCCCTTGGTGAGCTGCAAAAGGATCAAAGAGGGTGACGATATTTCAGAAAAAGAAATGAGAGTAGGCAGGAACTGAGTCCATCAAGGCAAGGGAGTATAAAGTAACTTTAATTATAGGATCTGAGTGTTTACACTAGTTAGAAAACTACTAACTATCCTTAATTGCTGGCAGCAGCTCCGTTCCTCCAGGCAAGACTACAAAAACCTTCAGGGCTTCATTGTCTGCAGTTCTTGCCCTCCTCTAGGGAAACACTGAGCTGCTGTTGAGCTGAAGGTGTTAATCAAAGGAAGATGAACCAAAAAAAAGCTGCACATTCAAACAGTCTAAGGCACATTGGAGTTTAGATTTATCAGCCTCTCTGCCACTACAACTCTTGCAGGAAATTAAAACACACAAATAGCATCTGGTCTTCCACCACTTCAGCTTTGTCTTGGTGACTATTATAAGAATAGTCTTGCCTTCCTTAATCTGAAAATCTGTCATCAACAATGGCAAATATCACTTCCTTTCTTCTGTTACTTTCAGTCACCTTTGATTTACAGGGGAAATATTAAGCAGACAAGCACTGGGAAAAATGTTCAGCGAAAGATCAAAGGGGCAAACATAAAGAGGAACCATTAAACTGGGGTCATACACCACTTCTCAAAGAGAATATGTAATCAAAGACATCCATTTTGTGATGGAACAATAAAAAGAAATTGCATTCTGAGCTCTGATTTTCATATGTAAGTCCCTCTTCGAATCCTGTTGACAGACACGTGAAAGTCAGCCCTGATGTTCAGACTTCGCCTTTGATGAACCTTTCTAACCTGAACTGCTACCCTAAGGAAACTTCTGCTTGGCTTAAGACCCTGTTTACTTATGTTACACAGCAGGTGTTGGACTCGGATAAAAAAAGATTAACCCTTTCTCACATTATATTGCCAAGAGAAGCAGTGTGTTTTCTGATAGGAGCTTTGCCAGAGCAGAGATTGCAGCGTTCATTTTAGAGTTTCTAAAGCCCAAAATCTTATGCTGGAATTTTTTGTCACCTGAGATTAGACATCTTGAGAAGACTAAGCAGCTGTTGGGTGCCAGTCGAGCACAGCTCTAAAGCACACACTTAAGTCACCTCGGACTCAACTTTGCTGAACAGAGGACTTGTGTGCAAGAGTATTTGATACAGTATCTCAATCACAAATGCAAGTGGAAAATATGAAAAATCTAGGCACCATTATAAAATCTGCTGTACAGAAATGTGATACATGGCACAATGTTTTATAGACCACACTAAGTCCAATACCGAGACCATACTGAGGCCATTAATAGCATAGAAAACAGCGTTAATATAAATAAGCCTTTGCTGTTCTACAAACATGCTTCTTTAGAATGTTCTCAACACTTAAATGTGCTTATCAGAGGAATTTCGTTACTAAAAAATAATTCACTGTAAATGCTTTCCTAGACAAAATGGTCAAAATGATTTGTGATACCACTCCTGTTGTTAAATTGATAAAATGTGAATGTATGAATACTTGGATTTTTTCCAGACAGATTAGATGTGACTAAAGTCTTGTCTAGTTCTATGCTTTCCTCTTATTTTCTTAAGTTCTCTTATTTTTCACATACTATTAGAATGTGTTTTTTGCTCCAGTTGCTTAGAGTTAGGGCAGGTTTATGATACATTTTCACTTAATCATATTTGTTTAGTAGATGTTCAAAAATCCGGTTTAAACAAGCTCCCTGTATCTTATGAAAATGGTACAGAAGAAAGACAAGAGAACTTGGCAGAAAACTTCTAACAGTTTCTTTTTAAGAAACTTGGGTATTTCCTCCTATCTTCCTTGATCTGTGTTGTAACCCAAATTTGGAAACTGGTAGTTTCATTTTAACGGTATCATCTAGACCTGTGGTCTTCAGAACTGTGGAAAATAAACTGTGGAATAAAGCCACAATAACTTGAACTGATATTTTTGAAAATCATGTCACCTTTATTTCTCTCATGTCTCTAAGCTCTGCTCAGAACTATGCTCAGATACATGATTGTGGTCTGAAGTTTTAAAAATAAGGCCAGTTGTTCAGGAATTGAATATAAGGTTCTTGTTTGGGAAGAAAAAAAATCAAATGGAATCCTATACTTAAGTTTCTCTTCCAAGTCTTTAAACGTTTCTCTGTCAATATTTTTCTATATAATGTTATCAGCAAAGTGAGGCATATGTCTAGAATGACTAACTAACTTCTCTAAGGTGAAGACTGGCACAGTCATGCAAAGAATGATTGTTAAAAAGGAATGTTGTATTGATTTTTTTATTTCTGGACTACACACAACTTAATTTCATTCATCCTGGAGGTAAAAAAAACCCTATTAAATCATCTTCCTTGCTTTCTTTAATTTACCTGTGCCAATGAACAAGACATCATATTGTCCATCTTCAGCTTCCACTCTGTCCACTGCTATTTGTTTAAGATTGTACTTTCCATCTGTTTTAACTAGTATTGGTCTCTTATGAACAGGCTTGATGGGCTGATACATCAGCGGATGACTCCTGGCAAAATGGACAGCTTCATCAGGATAGTCTTTAGTGGTAGTGTACAGACCGCCGTTCACCTTGCTGGCACACTGCAAAAACATAAAACATAGATTATCCTGAAGGTTTGCCAAATAAATTGTCAGAGACAGGTCTTGTTTTCAGGAGTAATGACAAGTCTACAGAAAACGTGGCATAAAACAGGTACAGAAGACCAGTTGCAATTGGGAAAGTGAACTACATGCTTTATGCATGTGTGGATTATTAATCGTGAGAAGCCAAGAAAGGGACTGCTGAACAGAGCCTCGGCATTGTCATGTTTAGAATGAGGGAGCTCCTTCCTCTCTGGCATACTAAGAGCAGGATAAATAGTGACACTTTTAGATTTTGACAAAAAAACATAGTGCTTATGTCTTCCCCAAATTCATATTGAAGATGTAATCAAAATGGCCATTGACAGAGTTAGGAGAAAGGGGTTTTCTACCCCAGTAGAGACACAGTCATGTAAAGTCAGCAGAATACTAATGCTTGAAATCAATCTCTAGTCTTATTACTTTTGATTGCAAAATGTATTACCATAAGAAACTAAGCACACTTAAAAATTATTCCAGCAGCAACAGTAATTCTTGATCTCAGGCATTCTAACAGTATTATGTTTGATTCTAATTCCTAACTCACGATGACAGTATTATATATCACAGTTTAGCTTGAAATACCAATGTTTGCCCTGATCAATCTACTGTTTTGCAAAGCAAATACACTTTATGTCCGTGATTGATTGAAAGAGGCTTACTCCTTCGGTCAAATGTACAATTAGGGATAATTTAATGCGTTAAACACAGCAGTTAATTTTAGGATGCTTTGTGAAGGATATAGTGTTCCCTAACTGAACATAGATTCTACATTTCCAATTTGCTTCATGATGTCTAATTGAAACCATTTATGATCAAGCTGAAAAATACCTCAGTAACCATTTACTTTTTCCAAATATTCATAACCCAGTGTGGTTTTAAGAAGCATTTCAAGTAAAGCCACAGTAGCAGCCTTTCCCTATTTAAATTGGATTTTTCAATCAATAAAATGAAATAAAATACTCTTTATGTTTACTGGAAACAGTAATTTTAAACTTGTGGTCAACTGTAATTGACAATAACAAACTCCTGCACTTGTCAAGTGGGGTGATGTTTGTTTCCACTTTTTGGGCTTAGCTACAGGAAAGTATTTGTTCAGTGTTGACTTTAAAGTAATTGTCTAATCAACCTAATGATGGAATTTCACCGGCTGTTTGCAATAAAGAGACAGAGCTGGAGCATGAAGACAGGCTAAGCCTCTGCTTCCCATGCACTGCATAGCATATCAAGTGAATAGGCATTGCCAGGTTCCCTTTGCAAAGTTCTAGCCCAGGAGAGATTTAATAAAAAAAATCCTTCACAGGCTTTTCATTTTTAATTAAATAAAATCAAGTAGTCTAGAAAGGAAACAGTAGATGCAGCCATCTCTGAAGTCTATCAACACCATTTTTGAGGTAACTGATGTCATTCCCAGAAGCATCACAGTCCAAATGCACTAAATGAATCAGCAAAACAGGAGCAGAGATTATGGCAGAAGCAGTGCTTCAAGCAGACTTCAGAGAGGAGAGGGTTGAGAGGAGAGGGTTGAGAATCTGTCAGAACCTGTGCGACTCGTAACAGTGGTTTTCTGTTTATTTAGCTTTAAGCTCTACTCTCATTCCTCATAGACTCCATCTTTACCCATTCAATAGCTAAGATCAGAGAGTGCTGACTCTCACAGATGCCTAATACTAGGTTATTTTTGACCTCTTGTGACTGTCACCCCCGGTAATGGAGAAAGTAGTGCGATTCAGCTTAACCAGTATGCTGACCTTTTCTTCGGAGTGTGAAACCTAACCCTGTGGGCTACAGCCCGAAACATGCTTTTGTTTCATGCTACTGGAAAAGTGTTGAAAAGACCTCTAAACTGTGCTCTAAATGAGCAGCCAAAAATGAATCAATTAATCCTCTCTTAGCCGGGAGAGACAGTTACTTCAGCCTCTGATGTGCTCTGCAACATGTAGAGACAATCATGACTAAGCTGATTAACACCCAGGAAAGACCTGGGTCCTCAGCTAACCAGTTCCATGACATCGGGAAAATTACTTGCTCTCTTCTTTTATATCTGTTTCAGCTCCGATGCCTTGCCTCCTGGGTAGGCTACAATCCAGTCTGACTGGAATGTGGCCATTCAGAGCCAAGGGAGAGAAGCATCAAAACTGAGTGGAACTTAGGGCAACCTTTCTGTAAGTCATTGTCAACTTTGCTGAAGTGCTGGCTCAGTGTTCCCTCCTTTTTGCCGAAAAAAACCCCCATTTAATCGTCAGTGGTAGGAGATATCAATGTAATGATTGTAGTCATTAATACTGAATTCCTGTCTATGTTTAACACTAGTCCAAATAACATATGTAAGGTGTTCTACAGCCTGGAAAAAAAAAGAATACCAGTTAAAGAATTTAGAACGCATAATCTTTGTAAAATATACAGCCATTCTGCAATCCATGCACAGTACTCTCATTATTCAGTAAAACTGTAAACATTCTAAATTTGCTATACAAAAAGTCCAATAGGAAACTAACAATTCCTTTGAATTCAACCATTTTGCTCAAAATTTTATAATTTACTTATCTGATTTCATATCCTGACTCAATACCAATGACTGACTTTGATCCACACCAAACAAACAAAAAACCATTTGGTATTGATGTCAGCACTGCTACAGTGGCAGCTTATTGACCAAGATGGTCAAATCATATTCATGTTGTTTAAATCCCAGATAATCTCTTTTTTTGGAGCATCCACTTCAGGATTTTGACTTATGTCTCTAACCCCAAGAGAAGCAGAGGAAAACATTAATTTAAAATGAGAGAAGACATGTATTCGAAATCGTACTACAGGGAGAAAGGCTGTATTGGCATGGACTAGATAAGCTAACAGGCCTTTTCGCCTCTCATTCCTGTGACTCAGTGATAAATGAATTGTATGCAATGTTTATTTCTGCAAACGAACGCTTTTAATATAAAAGACAATATTGATTCAGTTAGCAAAGGAAAAACAACACTGAAGGTAATGCTCCAGCAACTGTTTATTCCCCGCGTCAGCTCAAGAGAGCGAGCCCCTAGCCTGTGAGAAGATAAAGAGGTGAAGTGTGAGAGCTGTTGGGAGGATTTAGCCAAAGAGCTATTAGAACTGTCTTTGCATCTCACAGAATCAAAAGTCTGCACAATGCTGTCATGATAAGGGGCAGACCTTCAGCGAGGGTAAACAAAAGCAGCTTTGCTTTTTGTTTTGCTTGACAGATGACAATTGCCATGGGTGGGTAAGTAGTATTCCCAAAAGGTACAGGGAGCAGAAGAAATCCTGGGTGTGGTGCTTCTCTGAGTTAGCCTGGCATTGCCTGCTGTGGGAATTCTCCTGACTCGCAGCAAGAAGGGGAAGGTGAGGGCAGCCCTGGTTGTGCCCCTTCTGTAGATGCTGACGGGCCCCTGCAATGCAAAGGGCACCTTCAAGCCGCACTGACAGGCAGTGAACGCGGGACTGCTCTCCTCACACCCTGAGCTGGGATGGGAGAGTCCCGGGGTAAGATACTACAGGGGTAGAAACTTCAGAAACACCTAAAAAGAGAGTGAAATGGAAAAGGGTTTGAGATGAAGATTAATTGTGATGCCTTTGAGGAACCAACATAGAAATTAGGAATTCCTTGTAGAAATTAATTACCTGTGTCTAAGTAATGAGTTTGTGATTTCCTCCAGAATTTCTATTTACCAAATGAAAAATCTAAGTGCCAGGCAGGAACATCTCTCTACATGACAGCACCTGTATATTTGCAGAGTATGCTACTATAGTCGTCAGATTAATTGCATTTTCAAAATATGTCTTGTTTCTTTTCCTCACTTAATGTCCATTGGAAAAAAAAAAGTTTGTAAAGAAACTTGCTTGAAAATTAGCGAAAAGCATGAGTGATTTTGCTGAGTTTGGTTCTTTTAATATTTCTATATTCATTGTAGAGGGTACAGAATAAGAATGTTAATAAGCTCAGGAACCTGATTTGAGGGTAATAAAATCGCAGTCTGTGATATCTGAAAGCAAACCAATGAATTGTGATGATGCCAGACTATTGCTTCTAGAAAGAGCCAGTCTTGAGAGAAGGACCTTATGATGGAGGATTTACTCCTTATCTACAAATGTGTTTATCCTGATTATTTACTTTTGTTAAAATCTATGACTCATTTCTAACCTGTCCACTGATCTAAATTACAGAAATATTGAAATTTGCTTGTTTTTGCGAAAGAGATGAAAAACAATGAACCAGAACCACCTGATCTTGAAATAATGGATCATCTTTCTTTTTTTTTCTTCCTTTAATGCTTGTTAAATGCCCTGGTTTCAGCAGGCAATAGAAGGAAAGTGAATTGCCTTGTGTAATCTTGTTTTTTCCAGTAATTATCTTATTTACATTGGAAAATATTGCACGTATCTTAATATTTTTTTAAAAAATTTAAATATAGGTACATGTTTCTAGTTCATCCTGGCTTTATTTTCTCAAGTCAAGTCAATAGGGACAATTTGTTCTCCAGAAAGTTCCATTAGAAAAAAAACCTCATGGTTCACTCAATGCACTTAAATAAATTTGATTTTTCATTTATTTCTTTGGCAATTAGATTAAAGTTATCCATGTTCAGATACAAAAAATATGTCTGCAGCCAAATTTAGAAGAACAGTTATTCTAGGCTTAATAGAAAGTGAGGTTCCTTCCCAGGTAATGCACTTACTGCTTCTGAACCCAGCATCTGCCCCACCTTCTAGAGGTGCGTCTTTCTACACCTATTGCCTGGGGTCCTAACTTTTGGTCCTTAGGACCTTAACACAAGGTTGTTAAATTCAAGCCCCAACAGGATTTTGAAATACCTTATATACTTAATTCCAATATTTTCCTTTGGGAAATGTATGGTTCTAGTACTTGATTAAACTTATTGCTGAGCCATTCCACAGTTTTTCAGAAATGCTAGAGTATGTATATATCCAAATAAATATATCCTGGACTGTGAAGTCAGAAAGATTTGTACATTAGCAGATGTCTGCTTTTTCTTCCTGAATTCTTTTACATAGCAAAGCAATGGAAAATAGATTGTACTTACTGAACCAGGTCTAGGGTAAGGTACTTTTCCTTCGTATAGAGCCCAGTGGTATTCTGGTCCTTCTTTATGAGCATATGGTCCATTGAAAGCTGCTCGGACACTTGCCATGTGGTAAACACATATAGCATATCCTCTAAATATATTGCTATGAAGTAAAATTCAAAGATATTATTAAATCAGTATGTCACATTCTGTACATATAATGCAGGAATTATTGTGTAATTAAAAATAAGTCATATTTCAACAGTATTCAGGGAGAAAAAACTACTTATTGTTTCCTATATGCTTTTCTTATAACTGCTGTGTCCAATGTTCTTTACAAAGTCTTTAATATATTTATAACATTTCTCTGAGGAAGCTCCATGTTGTTATTCCAAAATTTGAAGATGGTGAACACAGGCTTTAAATTACTTGTTCACAGTGCAGTGAACTGAACTTGGGTCTGATATATGTCTTTGATTAGTGACTTAAACAGTTAACCATTTTTCTTCTCTAAGACTTTTCCTGTTCTTGTTACTTTGGAAAAATGGGAATCATCCAATGCTGACTGAAATGAACAGGAGTCTTTTTATATTGAGTGGGAATATTGGTTGGTGTTATTAGCTAGATCACCAAGGTCACTCTATGTAGATCAATCCATGTAAAAGTACCTTTTTTACTTTTAAATTTTGTTCGCTTAGTTCCAAAGAAGCAATTCATTATTTTTTAAAGAAGCATCAGTACTCTCTACAAAGAAATTATCTCTGAAGACTCCAGAAGGTGATCCAGACCATTTTAATTAGGTGCTCACCTTTCTCTACTGGCATAGGGAGCCAGTAGAAAATGCGAGGTACCTTCATCCCTAGAGGACCAGACCTGCCTTGCTTTATTCCAAAATAATAAATCAGGAGAGTGAAATAGTGGCAAAAGCACGGCTGCTCCTCTCTACGAGTTACATCCTAAACTAACAGTTGGATCTCCAAGAAAAGGGTACTGTGTGCTTGCACTTGAACTAGGCTGCAGTGAAAAAGGAGGCCACCAGCAACATTACAGCTGGTGTTTTAGGCTTCACTAAGAAGTTAGTAGGAATTTAAGCTGCTATCTACTTAGACTTGAATTACAGTGGAGCTCTTAGAGGAAGAGAGGTGGCAGTCATAGGCTGCTCTTAAAAGCATGCAGGAGTACATATTCTTTGACACTAGGAAATTTTCAAGCAGAGAAACATTTAATTAATCTATGATCCAGATAGTCTGGACCGCTAAATGAGACATCAAGCCCCTGAGTATCATAGAGCCATTTTTACATTAACAAGGAAGCTATGAATAGAACAGGGATTAAAGTGTTTGCTATATATTTGCTAAGGGATATTTATCATGCAGCCTCTATCTCTTCAATAGGCTATTCAAACATTCCTCTATTGCTGCTATTATTTCTTCTAGTTGTTTACCTTGTAGTGTTGAAGAGGCCAAATATCACCGGATTTTTGTTATCACGAGTTTGCAGCAAAAACACATCCTCTGTAAAATTTAAATGCGATATTATTGGTAGCAAACTACTTTTCTCAGCCCCAAAAGAGAAACTTCATTGCTTGTTAAGTGTAATCCTATTTTACTCATATGTACTACTTAATTTTATGCAGATTTTAAAAGCAATCTTTAAAAACAATGCAATAAGTAAAGGCGTAATTTATGATAGTCAACTCCATATGTATAGAACTTCATATACATTAGAAACAAAACACTAATAACCATTCACTGTTAATGAATACAAGTACAATATTTGACGGTAAGATGTGTTATCATGAAAGTATATGTTTTGTATGATGGTTTTTAGTTTGTTGCAGTCTAGGATATTTACCTAATTCATCAAAATGTGTATCAATTCCGTTTCTGCCGGGCACAGAGCAAACTAGCCTGGTTTTGAGGAAGGTGCTCCATTTATTCACGAGCATTCGCTGGCCTCCCATATCATTCTGCATAGAAAGAAACAAATGCTGATGGTAATTTGAATAAGTCTAGAAGCACAAACATCTCTGCTGAATTAGCTGCTTACTGTATCTTTTAATGTCAAAAGCATGCGTTTTCAAACTACATGTCTATTACTAGTTTTATTTCCCTGGAGTCAGTTTTCAAGTAGGATTGCACTGATCAAGTCCAGGTCTCATTAAGAGCTGTGGGTTTATAAGAATTTTTTAATCTGTACTGCATCTGTGGATAGTTTTAACGATACAGCTGTTGTAAAGCTTCTTTATTTCTCATTTTTGTTAACTGGATGTACTGAGTACATTAGCAAAATTTAGCTTTGCTTTAGGAGCTCAGTGCAGGGTTAGATCAACACATTTGGAAACTGAAGCCCTGAGTCTATCTGTAGAGCTGGTACAGCTGGGACAAATCTGAGGCAAGTGTCTACACGGTGTTCTAACAATTTCTCAACAACTTTAAATAATTCCTGCTTTGCTATGGCTGTCTCATCTTTTTCTTGCTGTTGCAACTGTTAGACTGTCAAGAAAAGGGCGCATTTAGTACTACTTAGCAATCGGACTCTGTAACCTTTGGGTAGTATCCTTAACGCTATGGCCTTATATTCAGGTAGACTGTGTAACTGACTGTTGAAGGCTCTGTATTAGGCTTGCAAAACTCCTCTCACAACTTCACTCTAAGCTACTGAAATTGATTGATTTCCTCAGCTTCACATTGAGATCTTACAAAAACAGAGATGTGGTTTCCTCAGAAAAGTAGAAATATAGGGAGTAGGTGCCTCTGTGGTGCAAAACCAGTTACAGCTCAGATGAAAATGCAAAAGCTGGGTAAAAAGGCCAGTTCTTGAATCACCAGCTAGCTATTTTTTGTATTCATTAAATCAAATTTGAATTATAGCATATGGATGTGAAGTTAATGTCCAGATGATAAAGCATTTGGAGTTTTGGGCAAGTGGAAGAGAAAGGTCTGTGGGATTTTGGTTTAACCCATGGCTAGAGATAAGACATTTAAGTGGATATATTGCAGACTAGAGGAAACTATTAAAATAATCTATTCAGACATCTACCAGAACATAGGCCAAAGAATTCTGCTTCAGATCTTGATGCAGGCTTGAATTTAGAAAGCCAACTGGCTTTGTGAACATTAATGTCTTAGACTGCAGTTTAGTATTTTGCATACTTCAGATGTTTTCAGTTATATGTCAATACTCCTTAAGAAATTTTAATAGGTAGTATGCTGGTGAGCATATGTGACATATACTATACATTGAGGTGACAGAAGATTTTTAACTTGTGTCTCGCTTTTTGGCCAATAGTTTTAGGAATGTATCCCCTACAGTTAGGAGGGAAGAATGCAATTTTTTTCAGAAACAAAATCAGATGCTAAGAAATAAACTTCTCCTTCCTTCCATTAATCAAGCAGATGTAGTCCCAATGGGAATGGGAGAGCTCTTCTCATCAGCCTTATCATAGTTCTATTAATAGAAAAGGAATGCACCCAAATTTCATCAGTTGTTCAGAGAGGACCAATTACGGGCAGCTTAATCTGGGAAATCATGTGTTAACAGTGCTCCTCTCCAGCGACTGCCTGAGATCTCCTTCCCGTGTGTGGGGCCAGGGAGCCAAAAAGAGATGGCATCAACACACTAGGAACGTGGCCTGAGTGGGAAATGGGTAATCGTTAAGGGTAGTGGGGGAAGCAAGGTCTATCCTTGGGACTTTTCTGCTCCTTGTGGTAAACCTTATGCCTGGCTGCAATATAATTTGCTGAGCAAGTTAATCTTTTGTTCTAGTTTCCTATCTGCCCAATTTTCCTTAGTTGTTGTGGAGAAGAAGAATGATAGATTGAATTAAAACAGTGGTTAGGTACTATTTATACAACACTCTATAGACAGCTGACATTGCATCCCTCCTATCGTTTATGAATCAGAAAGAGGTTTTCAAAATTTACAGAATCACAGAATAGTTGAATTTAGCAGGGCCAACTGCCCTGCTCAAAGTAAGTTGCTTTAAGCAAGTTGCTCAGCAAGTTGCTGAGATCTGTGTCCAGTTGGGTTTTGAATATCTCTAAGGATGGAGATTCTGGACAACCTGTGTCAGTGTTCAACCACCCTGGCAGTAAAAAAATGTATTCTTATGTTGATAGAATTTCATGTGTTTGAATCTATGCCCATTGCCTCTTTTCCTGTCCAGCTGGCTGCAAAAGCCAGCTGTCTGATAGGATAGTCATCAATCCTCCACAAATGCAGGTGAGTTAAGTCTCCTCCTTGCTGACAGAATAGGAAGGCAAGAGGGAATGTCAGAGAGGACTGGTGTCTGGGCTAGTCCTGTCACCAGGAATGTGAGAGCTGCAAGGGGCCCTGGAGCTACAGCCAATACTAACGGCAATGGAACCTTGATCTAAATTGAGAATATGGAAGGTAAGAGAGTCCTCTGGGCAACTGCTATTACTGTTACCATATATCAGCACAAAGAGAGATGGAGTTGAATAACAAGATTTCTGAACCTTGCCCACCTTTCAGCAAAATTCGGCTTCAAGCCCAGATTTTGGATCACTTGAATTTTCTAATGCTTTAGGCTGTTTAGATGTAGGGTTTTAATTCAGACCTATAACGTACTCTCACATACACTAACAGATACCATATTTGCCTGGGAGAGAAGGACGAAAGAAAGCTGCATGTTTTTTTTTCATTTAGCTGGGGAACCAGAAAAAGGATCTTACCGCACATACACGTCCCACTCTGGTATATATGGCATGAGTGCTTGTCTCGGCCTCTAATGCTTTTTCAGTAAAGAAGAAATACACTTTGTTATCATCATGGTCTTCATTGTCAGGGATCATGTATGAGCCAACAAATTTTGGTTCTTTAAAAGAAAACAAAAATGAATTGAATTCAAGTTCATTAAAACAGTCTCATATTTTTTCAATCCTTAAAATCAGCTGGTAGCAAAGAAAAAAATAAAATTAAAGAATCAGGGATCTGTCAGTCAGAGAGTTACCTAAGGGGAATAGGGTGATAGAAATAGGAAAAAAATACATTTTTTTATGGGTGGGTATCTATAGAACATGTGGAATACCTTAATGTCAAACTATTTTTATAGCTCTAATTCACAAATCAATATTCCTTTGTATGTGTGCAAGAAAAAGACCTTTTTCCAGTCCCGTTCTCTTGGGTTTATATATTTTAATTTGGATTAGGCTAAAACCTGGCACTAATATTCACATAACAATTTCTGATCCCATACAAACCAGGTATAGGAATGTCAACTTTGGACAAACAGCCTTTTAGATAAAGAAAAAGCTCTGGTAGTTCAGCTAATAGATGTTATATGAACATATATTTTCATTGACAGAAGGTGCAATGTGTATCTTTGTCATAAAATAAAAACCTAAATTTTTCCTGTTTTGTCATTTTACTGCAAAGTTGAAACCTAAGTTCAGACTTCAGTCCATGCCTGTATACCTTTTAACCCCACACCAAGCAGAGCTGTGAATGATTTAATCTCACTTAATCATAGTGAAGTTTTTATAAGAAGTTCTTTAAATGAGAATGCCATTCATAATTAGTATGATTTCTTAAGAAGCAGTGGGTAATGTAAATATTTTCTAACTTCCTGCTCTCTATGAAAAGTCATTGCATTTTAAGACATTGATACAGCACTTGCTAATTTTCTGAAGTGTTTTTAATATACATTTAAAAATATTCACTTTCTGCAAATTTAAATTTCACATACAAACAAAATGAAAAGCAAAGTTTGAGGCCATACTTTAGAGAAGTTTATATTAAAAATAATGAAATTGTCCAGAGAGAAGAGAAGAGAAACCTCACTTGCATATTGTGAACATCCACCTGATTGTTGCTACCCATATATCACAGAATCACAGAATGATAGAGCTTGGAAGGGAGACCGTCTAGTCCAACCCCCCTGCCAGAGCAGGTTCACCTGGAGCAGGTTGCACAGGAATGAGTCCAGGCGAGTTTTGAATATCTGCAGAGAAGGAGACTCCACAACCTCTCTGGGCAGCTTGTTCCAGTGGTCTGCCACCCTCAAAGGAAAGAAGTTCCTCCTCATGTTTAGATGGAACTTGTTATGACCAAGTTTGTGCCTGTTACCTCTCGTCCTGTCACTGGGCACCACTGAAAAAAGACTGGCCCCATCCTCCTGGCACCACCCCCTAAGCATTTATAAGCATTGGTAATCTCCCCCCTCAGTCTTCTCTTCTCCAGACTAAGAAGACCCAAGTCCCTCAGCCTTCCCTCAAAAGAAAGGTGTTCCAGTCCCCTAATCATCTTCGTAGCCCTTTGCTGTACCCTATCCAGCAGCCTCACCAGGGCCGAGTAGAGGGGGAGGATAACCTCCCTCGACCTGCTAGCCACACTCCATATACATAGTCAACCTAAACACTGAGATCAGCAAAGCTCTAAGTATTGGACTTAAAGCATATCTAAGTGTGTTCTAAACATATTAAAAAAAAAAAAAGAATCTAATACAAGTCTGAGGTCAGGTTTGTGTAGGAAGAAGTATGCAGCAGAACTGTTTTCTCTTTTCTGATTAGGGAGAAAACTGCCTTGAAATTTGAGAGAAAAAACTTCTCTGTCCTTTCACTGAAAAGATGATGCTCACCATATGAATCTCCATAAAAGGCAATTACTGACTCTCCTTGCCAAACATTAGCAGTAATTATGTCACTATTATGATGAACTATTGCAATACTTTTGGAGGAAAATAAATGAAGATTCTAAGCCTTCATTTCAGAGAAATTTCAACACTTTGAAATTCAGTTACATTTCACATTGAAAAGTATGAAACAATTTCTAAATTTCCCAGCACATGATTTTTCTCAATATTTCTCTTGTGGAATATTTTAATTTTCTTCTTTAAAATTACATGCTTTAACTTTTTATTTCATTTGACTGTATAATCATTGTATTCTTATTATTTCGTGTTATTGCATGACATCTCTTTACTACACACCTTAGCAAAGATTGAGTTGTTTTATTGCAACATAAAGACAAAATTATCTCATCCAGAAAAGAGAGTACTGTGTTCTAATTAGAAGCTCCCTTTAATTAGATAATTTAAAAATATTATTTTAATTATATCTGGCATATCATGAAATAGTATAGAATATTCAGAGTATAAATTGAAAGCAATTTTGAAAGTGAAAAATGAAGGACTTAAAAGTTCCACTTGTTAAATCCAATATGTAATCACAGTAAAGATTTCAATATGTTCATCCTGGCAGGAGGTTCATGAAAAATTTCATGGAAAAAAGATAGTTTAAACAAATTCATCTCCAAATGGATATACCTATGCATGAACAATATAATTTTAATTTCTGGTTAAACAGAAATTCTCTAGTCATCTGAAACACCTCTGGTTCTTCCTTCTTCCCCTTCCCATACCTTTCAACAGGCGCTCACTATCGGGTTCAGTTCGGAGATGGGCCATGCGATTCATGGTGCGAAACAGAGCAGCATCTCTTCCCCAGTAGTCACTGTAGAGACCAGTAAAAAGTTCACCACCTGCAGACCATAGATTAAAAAACAAACCAAAACCAAACAATTTGGTAATGCTGTACTTATTAATTTGATCGCATATGATGGGAACTGCATTATAAACATGGCTCATTAGTATTTGCTCAAATTCAGGTAAGAAGATGAGTCAGTAAGTCACATACAGTCTAAAGAGGATATAGACATTGTTCTTACCAGCACTGCAACATTTACAGTTGGAACAGCATAAGGACAAGAATTTTAAACTTCATTCATGGGCTTGGCATTTTCAACAATGACTTAATGACTTTGGGATAGATTCACACACAAAACATGAAGGCATTAAATTATATCTAACCACATCTACCACAATAACATCTGGCACCTAAGATCTCACTGTCATTCAGTTAGTGCCTGGCCCTAGAGACACCTACCCTTTGTGGGCACCTAAATTTTCACCTGTGCAAAGACTCTGACCAGTGGTTTGCTTCTAAGCACTTCCAGACGTGCCCTGGTCTTGCTAATGAGAAGCAACAAATTGCTTGGTCCCAGAACTGGAAGGGACATGTTGGGTTTATGAGGAGCCCGAAATAACAGGAGCCAGAAAATGGGATGAAAATGTAGCAGCAGGTTTCAGAGGATGCAGTGCGAAGGAAAAGAAGCGTGATAGCTGCACCAAACCACTGATTTGGGCTACACTGCATGGATGCAGCTCAAGGCTAAACCATACCTGAATCACAGACTGGACCTCAAACAGGGGAGTGTTTCCTGAGCACAGTTATCAGATTTGGCTCTGTGCAAAATGTGGCTGAAAAAAAAATCCATTAGTGAAGCACATACTGAAAATACCGAAGGGCTGGATGCAGTTATCTCCCCAGCTGGAAAGACAAGATGCAGTACCTGATACCTTAGCAGTGATTCCTATAAACAAGCACATGTTTTATTAGACTGAGGGGGTTTTCCAGCCAGCCTACTGGAGCTGTTCCACTTTACCTGACATAACTACAGTTTGGGTATAATTTGCTGGCTGAGGGGCTTAGGTGTTCAATGGACAGAGAAAAAGAGCCTATTTTTCTCTGGTCCAGCAATAACATGCTTTCATACCCTTAAAATATTCACCAGAGTAGGGACAGGACCTGAGATCTCATCCATCCTGCACAACTGGTGATGCATACTTCCTGAAAAATGTATGGGAAGAGATATTTGGTCCCATTTTCAAAGGATTTAGGTGGCAGTCACAAATTAAGCAAGCATAGAAAAATATTAGAAATAATACGCTGATTGCCAATAACTGTTGAAAATCTATATGTAGTTGGGTACAACTGGATCATACATATGTTCAAAAATCCAGCCTATCTCTATCTGATCCATCTAAAATAATGATATTGGATATATTTTACTTTAGTGAAATATCAGCAATAATTCTACCTTTTATTTATGCATGGGTGCAATTCCCCTTAACTGACCAAGCATTAAGAACAATATATTTCATATCCTTGTGGACTTTGATTAGAAATTGTTTAGGCCCCATTTAAGAAGCAGACAGTTAATGTCACTAGGTGGCATCCTTACATTAGGAAATAACGCAGCAGGAACTAAACTGCGCAAGAAGAGGGAAATAAATTATCTCCAGTTCGTGGCTAACCTGAGTGGAGGTTTCAGTGACACGGCTTCCTACCCCCTAATCAAAATAAACACGACTGATCCATTCAAATAACTTTTGCTGGCATTTATAAAGGTTTATAGCAAAAGTAAGAATTTTGCTTGTTGGTCTCCCTCAAAGTGTGAGTTTTATTTCTCTGAAGAGATACAGATGAATTGAATGGTACCATAAGTCTGAATAATGATTCTGAAAAGTTTACAGTTTGGCAGCTGGGGCTGGTTCAGAAACCTCTGCTGATTCGGAGCCGAGCATAGTTTTGCCTTAGGCTTCACCATATAAAGAATGGATATTGCCTTGTAAAATACATGGTCATGATTAAGTGTAAAATATTGGCAAGTGAAATGCGAAGTAAATATAAATTATAGCACCAGTAGAAGTTAAGGTTACCCAAAACGAATAGCTTTATTTTTTAAACAACACAGAGCTGCTTAAACAACAGAATTTGCAGTGTCTGAACAGTGTTCCAAACAAGCTTCACAACCCTAATTAATGCATCACATTAGTCATAAATCCCCCTTTAAGAATTCAATTGGAAAAATATCTCAGACTGGCTGGTGTTTTTTTTAATTATGGAGATGTGTAATACAAAATGTGATGCTTTTTTCCTTTCAAATCCATAGCAAACCTTGGAAAATGCATCAGTGCAGGGTGAATGATTCGTCATATATTGCTAGTAATCAGGATGGACATTTATAAGTCCAGATGTTCAGAAATTTGGATATGAAGCCTGTTCCTTCTGTTTGACATTGGTATAAAATGTTAGTAGATGTAACTAACCTGCTGGTATGGCATTCTACCATATACTGAGGAAGTTATTACTGATTTTATCTGTGAGATCCTGGGGGGAGAAAATGGAAGTTCCAGTCTTGGATGGATGTTGTTCCATGAAAGATATTGCACAGATAGAGAAATTGAATCTGATTCTTACCCTGAAGTGTCACTAAACTAAACATAAGACAAGTATCAAGTGTGAGCAGACGGGTCACCTCGCCTAAGGAGACAATATTGACGAGTGCGACTGGCAAAGATCTCAGCACAAGAACATTCAATGTAATTCTGAGATCTTTTGCCCTTTTAAGAGGATCTTCCCTTTTCCTCTCCAATAGTCTTTTGCACATCCTTTAAATCCACGTTACAAATTTTAAACACTGCTATCTTTTTACAGGTCCTGACTAATTCTAGATTTAGAGACAACCTGAGGTTGAGGTTTGAAAAATTCTGCCAAGATTTCTACTCTTTTCTCCTCCATTGAAAAGCTACTACTACATATCAACTCACTCCTGTCTTGGTTGCAGGGTTTTATACTGCTGCACATCACACTGATAAACCGGTATCTTCCAGTGAAAATTTGCTGAGCAATTTCATAGACCTCCACCACTCCTCCCCTCTTCCAGTCTAACCCCAGCTTGACATGTATTTGACAAATTAATTGCTAAAATTTAAGCTTTAACACAGCCTCATTAATCCTTCTAAAACAAGAATAGAAACTTTCTTCTTTCCTTATTTAAACAAAAAGAATCCCAGTTTTAGCTCAAGTGATACATGCATACCTTTTAGCTGGCATTCTTTTCAAGCAAACAAATACATCAAAGTTCAGTTGGGACCACTTAAAAGGTACCTTTATTTTTTGCCCTTTTCTCAGAGCAAAATATTAACAAAACCAAATACAAACTCTTTCTTCTAAAACCATGAATTCCTAGATGACAACCCTTAGAGTAAACCAGATTGAAACGTGTGATTTAATTTAAAAACCTTAATATATGCTTAAAAACATAATACATAATTAAAAACAATATATACAAGGAATTTCTGTAAATAGGCTGCTTCCACTTTAGAAGTGGGTTTCCTTCATTTGTCATTGGCATGTTTTGTGTACCTGCTTCAAATTGGAAGGTAATTCAAATGTAAGCTATTATTCATCAGTAGTCTTTTTTGTGTAAAATCCCCATTATATCACTTTCTACAAAGTGGACTAGCTCTGTTATGAATAAAGGAGTAGAATGTAATGAGTAGAACATAAGCAATATCTTCCATGCATTCTTTGACTGTCAGTCAGTTATTATTCACATGACAACTAAAATCAGAATACCAATTCATACTTTTAACAAGTGATACTTTTCACAGTCGGAAAAAAAGAAATTCAAAAGAAATAAGCTATTGCTTAGCTGGTAAAATTCCTCTGTATATTTGTATTTTCTGTCTGTCACTCAAGTATTCTGTCTTCTGTTTTGCGAGAAAATGTATTTATTTTAGTTCATTGTCTAGAGTAAAAGAAAAGACACTAATACATGAAACTCTTCAAACTGTAAAAACAGAAAATATTCTTGGAATGGATTCCATGGATAGAAAAACATATTCAAATGCAGTTTAGATTTTTCACCACTTGCTCGTGATATATTGCAGGTAACAAAACATAGAAATAAAATAATTTCTCAGCTTTCAAGACCTAGTGTGGTCTAAGTTAATTAGTGTGCATGATGTGATACCAAAAATAGTTACGGCTATTGAAAGCAGATGGGAGAGTTCATTAGAAATAGAAGTCCGAAAGTTTTATATGCCGTTTACCTAAACATACACATTTTATTCAGCCTGTCTGCCATCCATCTATTTTGTTTCCTGATGCTGACAATAAACTGCTAAAAGTTAATTGTTTGTAAATTGAGGAACTCATTACAAGCTGCTTTACCACTGGGTCAGATAGCCTGTAATAAAACTTACAACAGCATGGATATTTAGTTTTAAAGCCAAGTCATGAACTATTGTTTTCTCGAAGTGGATATTTTCAAGTGGGTATATTGTTCAACTGATGTGTTGAAATACATAAAGAGAGCCAGAACAAGAGATTCTCTTTCTTCCTAAATTAATCTAGCTAAATCTGGTTCTAATTAGTGATGGTGCAAATGATCTTCCAAGATAAAGATTTTAAAAGCTTTTAAACTTTTATCAGAGGTATGTAAAGTTTCCCTGTTAGTCTAATCCTCATTGTTAGTCAATAGCCATGCTGGTGTAGGCTGCTGTGTTCATGTGAGTTGCAGAGGTGGAAGCACATTTTGAATTGTTTAGTCAAGAAGAAGAGGATGCTGGGATGTGAAAGCCTTTGCTAACAGGTTTGCATAAAACCTTTTCAAGTATATGAACATTAGCTGAACCTACATGGGAG
This sequence comes from Gavia stellata, assembly GCF_030936135.1. Taxonomy (NCBI): domain Eukaryota; kingdom Metazoa; phylum Chordata; class Aves; order Gaviiformes; family Gaviidae; genus Gavia; species Gavia stellata. Next base: position 10,548,681 of record NC_082597.1, on the reverse strand, counting down.
AGTGGAGGCAACTTTGGAGTACAGCCTCCACGGGCAGCCTAACTCCATACCAGGAGCGGATTTCACTTTCTAAGAAGACAATTGTAGCACATGAAGAAGAAGGAAACTTCCAAGCATTGGAGGGAAGACTGGAAGACCAGTCCTGGAGGGTGCATGGTGTAGTTGTCATCTCCTGTCATGGGGTCATGACTACCATGAGCTGGAATCAGGGCTCAGCTGAATGAAGGAGCATCCCTTCCTTCAGAGTGCACTTGGCATTAAAAGTCTTAGTCTCATTTTCAAATGCCAATTAAAGGCTTAATATTCACAGTGTTTGTATCTATGTGTCCTACCTTTTTCATATGGATACCTACAGAGATAAAGAATATACATTCCAGAGTCTAAGGAGCAGCATTAATTCTCTTTATTCTGTAAGCTGTGTGTCTCTGGTTAGTGGAAGTTAGTATAATATAGTAGAATACATGGAAATAGAAACTTCTTTAGAATATTTTTCCTAAGTGTTGGAAGTGTTTAATTCCAATAGTATAAAAAGTAAAAAAGCATAAATAAGATAAAAAACTCTTTGAAGAATTTTGGTCTGCTTTTAAAATATCATTTTATGATCACTTGAAATTATAGAATTCCCAATGGAGGCCTAGAAAAACAGCCTCTAAATACCTTTCTCAGGTCATATTAATTTTGATGAAAGGGTGAAAGTTTGACTGTTTTTTGGTGGTGTATCAGTGATCTGATAAAAAGTTATTATTTTCTCCTGTTATTCTTGCCACATTACATAATTGTTAGCTTTGTGAGATTGATTTTATAAGTCTCTGTCAGTCTTTGGATGTCCAAGACTCTGATCAACATTTGTCATGGAAGGGCTTATTTAATGGATTTCTCTTTCAGATAAAACTGTGAGGATCCGTAAGACCTCCCATAATCCAGGCAAAAAAATAGGCCCGAAACACAAGGACTAACCATTAGTCCTGAAGTGCTCAGTGGGACAATCTGGCTTCCATTTAAGGAAATAAAATTCACATTGATCTCTCAGTAGGAATATGATTAGGTTAATTTATTTACTTAGTTTTGTCTGAGGAAATGTTGAGAGGGACTTCAAGATTAGACCATGAGGTTTCAGGCCTACAGCATGGGACGAGTCTTTGTTCCCAGCCTGAGCTAAGACTGGAACTGTTAAAAACTGTAGAAAAGCATAACAATCTGTGCTTCATGGATTTTGGAAGGTCAGTCAAAATACAGCAGTTTCTTCTGATTCTTTCATGACTTCTTAACCCACTAACTCTTAAAAATTTGAGCTGTAACTTTTTTTTTAATGGGAATGAACAACATTTTGATGAATTGCTGCAATTTGAAAGACTTGGCATTACTGGTGAAGATTCTTCTCGTAATTTGTTAATGTAAAGGAACAAATAGACCTAGCATGTCAAAATACATCTGTCACTCATGACCAATACTTCCTCACCGCCATGGGTGAGCTATATCATTGTAGTTAATAATCAGAGAGTTTAGCTGTCTGGTTTTAAGTTATGAAGTCAAATGTAAATATCAAAGGGCCCTAAAATCCTCTAACTTTTTTATCCGTGAAAAGCTGAAAATTTATTTGATCTTTAGCCTCTTTTTTCTAGCTCTTTCTTTTAATGACTATTCCTTTTGAATGCTCAGTTTTCGTTTTGTGTTTTCTAAAACCAGAAATCACTGTGTTACTCCCTAAGTGCATCTAGCTTTCACTCTTTACCTGCTGTTCCAGTCTATTTTTAGTCAATGTACTATAGTATTGCGAAGTCTGTGTTTGCTTGATCTCATAAAATGTTTTCAGGAAAACATTATAGAGAAAAAAACATATGGTTTGCTATACTACAACTTCAAAGGTCCCAGCCCTACAGTGATATACTTACCAGCAAGGCACAGGGGAGCACTATCTCAGCATAGCTTTCTGACACTTCAGGACTTAGACTGAATTCTAATTTTATAACTGTTGAGTATAGATCAACTCTCCTAACAGAGAATCAACAGTTTTGGATAGTTTTGTTAGAAGTCAGCATTGAAAAAAATCTGATTTGATCTCAAAAGCTGTAATTTATATAAACAATAAATGCTTGATATAAAAACAGTTAAAATCACATTTTTACAAGGTGCTTGTTACTCAGAATATTCTCAGTAGATGAAAAATAGTAAATTTTGTGTATTTGTCTCAGTGGTGTAAAAGACTAAGCTAGACATATTGCTTTGCTTTGAAGGAAAGCAGGAAATTATTATTTCCAAAATTACACAACAATCAATTACCTCTTCATATAACATCTACTCACTTCAGTGAGACACCCTTCTTGGAGTTAATGCTGTCTGGGATGTAATATTAATGCGGGCAGCACCATGAGGATTAAGTCTGACACGTGAAAGGTTGCAATGGAAGACTGACAACACTTCGGTGTGCTGAAGAAAGAGACTCAGAATGACAGATTGACAGGACCGTGAAGCTTGTCACATAAAGATCATTACCAATTAGGATGGAGGTGAAGGAAGAACTGGGGTCAAAAGGGCACCTGCCTCGTCCTCTCTCAAATTTGTGCGATTCCAGTTGAAACAGATGATCCTTTAAAAAAAAAAAAATCACAGAAAATAGTGTGAACCGTACAGCCAAAGAAAAAATTCCTTAGAGACAAACTTTAACTTTGGTATATCTTTGTAATGGATCGACTTCATTAGTCAAACCCACAATTATGGTTGCTCACTGATGTACTAGCAAAGATTTTCTGGGTTTCTACAAATCATCTTTGTGTGTGCACTACCCAGAAAGAATCAGTAAAATATGCACTAAAATTGCACTTGTTTCATTTCTGTGGGAGTAGGGAGTGAAGATTCCTCTAGCTTTTCTTCAAATTATCTAAACATTAAATAGATATCTAGCCATGGAATGTATTTTCCCTCTTTAAACATTTTTTTCAGTAGTTGTTAAACATATCATGCTGTGTTATCTTCTCTTGGTAGCTTTGAGATGTTTATAACTCTTCTTCATAAAAGTATGTTTAAGAATGAATCCCCGATTATGGTTTTCAGAGCAGATATGATTTCTGCAGTGGATTTAACAGAATATCAGTATAAAAAGAGTATTGGCAACTTAGTTTAATTTGTCTGCTTAAGGCTTTAAAGGCTGTAATTGTAAACTAAATTTACAATTTAAATTTTCATTTGCAATTCTACTTTTGTCCTTTCTCAAGAAAGCCCAACAAATATTGTTGTTTGATTAAAATATCATATAACAGAACAATAATTTTTTAAATTTATAGTTTAACAAAAAAGCATACCAGAAAACACAGGGATGGGGGAGAATAAAAGGGCAAATAGAGAGAAAGCTATAAAAGCTTCCTAAAAAATATGTCACCCAGCCATCAAGTGTGTGACTAGTCAACATTTCGATAGTCTAGCAGTTCCAGTTCTGTGTAATAGTTTTACTCAAAAGTCTGCTGAAATGCAGATTATATCAACATATTGGATAAATGCAACCTACCTGTTTAATAAACTAATCTCAGGTTCACCTTGCTAATAAACTAAGGCAAATCTTTTGTGAGGCATAAAATTACAGGTGACAGGACCCCAAATCCCTCAGCATTTTGAAGAGGATCTGCCTGGATCTCTTTCTTACAGCAAACATTCTCAAAGAAGTCCAAGAGGCTTTTTTTTAACTGCAAAAGTCAGGTTTTATTAGACTATAAATTACAATAAATCAGTATTTGTACAGAAAAAAACCCTCAATATATCTAGACTGGACAAAATAGAAATAAGGAGAAGTTTATAAGCAATTATATCCCTTCCCACTGTGTCCTGGTATTCCTTATTTAGTTATACGTAGTTCTTTTAGTCCTTACGTCATTATAGCAGGTTCTTTTTTCTGCTGTTGGTTGCAATTAATTTAATTTTGGGGGATTGTAGCATATGCATCTTGGTCCCTAGAAAGTTTTGCTTTTGAGAGACACAGAAACCTGATTATGTCTGCTCTTTGCAATGCTGCATTCCCCACTCTCCTTCCAGATCACTCACCTATGTCCACCCATCCCACGCTGCAACCTACAAATCTCTCTCTTCCCAAGCAAGTGCAATTGCCCCCAAAGCAAAACTAATGTTCCCTTTTCTTCAGGTAGCTCCACTCATGACTGTTATGCTCTCCTGAAAAAGCCATAAAATATGTACAAGGAGCAAAGAAGTAGAAGAGGAACTGACCATTGCATGGGATGGAAAACTGGTAAGACAATAATAATAATAATAATAAAAAAAAAAAATTAAAAGGAGAGAAAAGAAAAAAAGATGAAAGTGAGAAAGTTGTACAGCTGTTAGTTCCCACTCATTGATGAATAACTGAATATTTCTATGAAGTTTTTAGTTTAAAAAAATTAATCTTGAATTTGTTGCAAGCCCCTCTCCTTCAAAGCATTACTCATTCCTTAATCCCCGGATCAGCCAAGCTGATGTATCTATCTTCCATTCCCATCTGTCTAAATAATACATGCCATTTTCCTGCAACTTCTGGTCAAAAAGTGAGATTCCCATTAGCTGGAGAGATTTCATAAAAATGGGATGTAACCCAGAATGCAATTCTGGAAAATAAGACATCTGTTCCATATCTACTTGAAGTGAAAAAGCAACCCCAAAACAAAAATAGCAAGCAAAAACCACACAAAACCCAGTAATGGTCCTAAAACCCATGAGGTCATAAGGCATTCAGAATCTCACCTCTCTAGAAGCCTCTGTGTTGGCCTAATCCTGACACTTTAGTGGCTGATGTTAAAGCTGACGCAGCAGAAAATAATCATCCTGGGTAGAGACTGGTGGTGCAGGAATATCATTTTCTGCTGTATCAGGTTCAATTGCTCATCAGTAGTAACTATTCCCCCTCTGCTGTTGAGTAAATGTCAAACAATGAAGAAATATTTCTGTGTGTGTGTAAATCTCAGCCGCATTCCATACTTTTCAAACATCACATACCAGGTATTTTTCAAAACTAAATACCATAACACTCTGGGTCAAGAATAGAAAAAAAAAGGGTAAGGAGAACTCAGTAAGGGAAAAAAAGCTTTGTGAAACTGCACAAAAGGTCTAGGAAGTCATAATTGTCATAAAATACGATGTAAAGGAGATATTTCTAAAAACAATCTGACTGTTGTTATTTATTATCTAATCAGGTATTAAAAATAAAGTTACTCATGGAAAAGTTTCTCTTCTGGGATCTCAACTAAACTATTTGTCAATTAATCAGTTCAGTAAAGAAACAAAATCTCAATTTTTAGAGAGAAAGTTGTATAAGTAAGTGGAGAGATAAACTGAGAGTTAGAATTTAATAGATTTTTCTAGTCTTAATGTTTTCTGTTCACTTTTCCCCACAGTAAAACAAAAATGGACTTGTCAATGAAAGGAAGAAGTAACAAATTTAAAACTGATTAGAGAAAAAACATACTCAGGCAAAGTACTCAGGTGTGGAAACAAAATTATTTTGAAACAATACTTCGTGGTTTATAGTGTATGGCTCATATTTCATCCTACATAGGGAATATAAACTGAATTTTTTTGTGCTGTAGAACAAGGCATGATCCCACCAGGGCATCATAAACCACACTTCATATTCGGGACGTCCCCTGGTAAAATGCCACTGATACTCAGACCAGGGAGCCTTGGCCGGTATGGGAGTCTTCCAGATGATGTGCAAGGATTTTGTGTCACTGTACACCAAATTATAGTATCACCATGAAAAAGCTACTCATGTAGTTAATCATTCCCCTGAGAATCAGAATGAAATCAATGGTAAAGATAAACCCATCTCTTTTAACATTCATGACATGAAAGTGTTTAAAACATCTAACTATATGACCATGGAATGAAAACGTTAAGCAGTATGTATAGTATCCTTTCATTATTTACATATTAACAGCTGGAATTTCTGAATAAGGATTGTAACTTAAATATATAATCTAATGCTAACACTGAAGGTAGACAAAAATTTGGATTTCAGTTCAACTTGGAGAAGTTTCTAAGTGGATCTTACCAGTTTTGATATAAAGCAGGATATGTATCTCATAAATGCTTGCAGATGCATGTAACTGTCTGAGAAGTCACTGAAAATGTAAGCAAGGACTCCTCCAAGATTCTCCACCTTCACATTTTAGGACAGCATACCAAATATTCCATGGCTGCAATAAGTTATTCCCATCACTGGGGCAAGTAACTGAAGATCAGGTGTGAGATGTGTCAGCTTCCACGGGATGCCAATTTAAATGAAATAAGCGTTACACATTAATAATCAGCTTTGAAGGCTAATACCATAATTCTAACCCTCCTTGCTGTTTGTGACATTGGAATCCCTTGAAAAATGTCAGAAGAAAACTGGAAGTTTCCTCACAGATTATCCAACACAGCAATTCAGCATTGCAATTTGTTTTACAGGCGCTTTTCAGTGGTTAGGGTAAAAGTTATGCAAAAACACATATGGAGGGCTGGGAGTGGGATTACAAATGTCTACATGTAGTTTAGGAAAAAAAATGGGGCTCTGAGTTTGATTTATGATACCTTAGGAAACGCAATACACTTTCAACAATTATTAAAATAATAATATTGTTTAAAAAGAAATAGAAGATATTTCCAAGGACATCAAGCATTTTGCCATTAACTTAGTATGAATTAATAATTTTAGACAATAAAGAATAATGTAGGTTATAAATAATAATGAAAGAAAAGGTCAATCAGAGCTATTAAAATTTAAACATTGCATTTAACTTTTGTTGCAGAAAATTGCTTTCTCTAATGCCAAGTGCTGCTTTGCTCTGGTTTAAGACAGCATTTATGCATGTGATAGATTTAAAACATATGCTTACTTCCATTCCTATTCAGCAAAGTACATAACCCTGTTCTCATAATATAATGGCTGTATCTTTTCACTAAATCAGGAACTTAAAAATATAGAGGCTTTTGTTAGGTTTTCCTATGATATTATTGTTATGAGAAAAAATAACTTGATTTTCTGTAAGAGGATATTTTTTTTCACTTTCAATTTTTATGATTTTCCAGGTAACAAAAAAGTAAAACATATCATACTGGCATTTTTTAAAAGGAAATTTAAACCATTTCAGAACCTTTAATTACATACTTAACTGTGTATGCATATGCTCCAACAGTATAGCCAAGGTCTGCTCTCCAGGAGACCTGTGCCTTTTTGTAGTTGGTAATTTTTGGTTGTTTTTTGATCTTTTTTTTTCTTTTTTTTTAAGAGGTCCATGTTACTTAAATTGTGGGATAGTAAATAATATTTAGAGTATTGTGGGGAGAGACAGTGATTTTTGTGAATATAGTTTTTAACACTGGCTATACTACTCACTATTCTTGCAACTCACTGGGCAAAATTCATTCTTAGCATTAATGATCTCGTAGTTATTCAACCTTAGAGTAAGAATGACATTACATGCAAGAGCTGTTCGTTGCGTTTCATTTACTAGGGGTCGTATATTTGAGACTTTTTTAGAGAGAACTATGAATAAGAACATTCACATGTAAAGCTCACCAAATGGGAAAGCATAAGATAGAGATGCACTGCTTTTGCAAAACAATGAGACATATTTTTTTAAAAACCTTAATAAAGCCGTGTGGTTCTAGTGTCATTTGATGCGCTCTTTTTTCTGTTCAAGTAATTCCTAAAGCATCAAAAAAGGGACTGTAAACATCACAGACTCACCTTATTTGACCATAGTCCCCTGTCTGAGGAAGAAGACTGTTGGGAAGGGATGGGACACATTGGGACATGCTGACTCCACGGGGAAAGGACATCCTAATGGACTGTCTTACTGACTGGGTGACCTGGTAAAGTGGATGTTCAACAAGGGTCATCAGGGTTGGAGACTGAAGCCCAGAGCAAGAGGGAGCTGCAAATGGAGAGGATATGGAAGGGAGAGGGCTGCAAAGGGGATGTTCACATACCTACTCTGAAGACAGCATGTTCAGAAGCTTTATTGGAACCTCTGTACAAAAGCTGTGAGGTTAATTTTCACTTGCATGGTTACATCCTCTCACAGAGCACTTCCATTGAAGTCCATTGCAATTTTGCCCTTGTTCTTTATGAGAATGACACTGAGACCCTTGTCCCAAAATAGGGGAAATTGTTCTTGGATTCACTGTTCCATGTACTCCTTTTTTTTGTCTAATACTATATTAAAACCAAAGTAACAAAACAATAAACTAACACCTGGGAAAAACTGTGATTTAAAAACTTCACCAAGTTAGGTACACAGTGGAACACAGTTGCAGCTTTATCGACAGTCTTTAACGCCATGGAAATAAATGTAACTTATGAAATCTCCAAGACAGTAACAGACTTTATTCTGTAGAAAATAAAATCTAAAAATGTTTAACATAGCAGGTGTGCTATTTCTAAACAAAGAAAGGATTTGTTGCCCGTATGTACTTTCCCATTTATTCATATAATTTTTAAGTCTGGTTTAACCTTAACATTGCACCTTTAAAGTCTGGCATTTTGCATATCCATATGTACCCATGAGCACTCACACAGCCTAACATGAGGAACCAAAGAACTTACTTCAAAATGAATCAAATATAAGATTTGTAGAGCATTTCACTGGTGTAACTGGATTTTTTTTCTCATGTGAGAAATTGAATACTGAGTGAATCCAGAGAAATTTTGTGACAATAGAAAATGAAGTGCAATGCACAGAATAAACCTCATCTTGATTTCCATTCTCTTTTGCACTATAATGTTTTTAGTATAAATTCACTTGACACTTTTTTGCAAATATTCTTTTGTTCTGTATATTCTCAAAATATTTTTTCCATTTCTTTTCTTTGTTCTTGTATACTCACTTATCCTTGCATTTTTATTTTGACATAGAAAGACACACTGAATACACTATGCAGAGGCTTCTTTTAGGAAGGATGAACCTTGACTTCCCCATTAAAAAAAAAAAAAAATCTGAAAAATCACAGAACATGTCTGTCTATATTTTCAGCAGAAAATATAATTCAAATATGTCTCCAAAATGAACTCAACTCCATGACCTGTCTTAATCTGTACACTTGCCTCATCAAGAAGACATGTGGTAAAAGAGATATTCAGTAAAATACTTTGTCTTTGCAAAACAACAGAAAATAACATACTGAGTCAGGCCTGAAAAAACATCTCACATCATATAGCCTTTTGTATTTAAGCAGACTAAATTTTGATGCTAAGAAAAATGTATATTAGCAGTATCTGATAACTATAGCTCCAAATATTAGGTAGGTGCCTAATTGATATAAATCCAACTAGCTCATTCAAGAAATTAAAAATCTAAACCCAATAGAAAATGAATCAATACCATGGAGTTTGTATAAAGGAACCCGTGCTCCAAATACTTTTGCAACCTACTGGCCTATTTAAGTCAGCATAACACAGGCATGCAGATACCTGGGTGAGTAAAACTAGGATGCTCCAAGAGTGAAAGAATCTTTCATTTCATGGTGTAATATCTTCTTAAAAATATCCAAATACTAATTTTCAGAAGATCTAAACACTGGCAAAAAATTTTCTCTGCTTGTTGTCAGAGGATTACTAAACTTAAAAATTACACCTTCCATGTTCACTCAACCTTATTTTCCGAGCCAAATGGGGATACAATATTAGGAATAGAGTCCTCAAGGAACTGGCTGAAATAGTCAGTTCTTTGCTATTTGACATAATTAAGATTATTTGGGAGGTAGTATTTCTTCTGAGGATCTGTTTTCAATCCTCTTTGCTATTCAGTGACATACTGAAAAGATCAATCGTCCTATGGGATGAGAGTGCATAAAATATTACACACATTAAATCCTCCCTAAAAAATCAGATGTATTTTTCAGGTCTATGCATTTTATTCCATAGTTAAATGATTAAGAAACATCGGGCTCCAACGTGAAAACATGTTTAAAATCTGGAACTATGTCAGACTGCTGTCTGGGTTGCTAAAGGATTAGCAATTTGTGACTTTTGTCAAAATATCTGGCTAAAGTGACAGAAATAATATTTTGCCCTGATTTAATGCATGTGAAATACTCTGGCAACAGGAAAAAAAATTCCCAAGCCTGCATATAGAAATCACAGGCATTTATCTTTAGCAATTCAGAGTGTTAAAGCAGAAATTACTGACTTGGTCAGAATTTTAGGAGACACACCTTTGCATGACCTTAGCTAGACACATAAATTCATTAGGGTCCTATGGCACAAAATAGGACCTTTAGCAAAATAAATTATGATTATATTGCACCAGTGTGATAGTATGTATGAAAGTTCCAGGGACCACATAAGGGGTCTCTAGAATTAAAAGGTTTGAATAGCTGTATATGGAGATATAGTCTTATGACCAGGTGAAAGAGAAGCTAAAGAGAGTACAAAATTGCTATACAAAAGTGAAGGAATTTCTGTGGGGAAGTGCACAGTCTTTACACAGACCCTCGGTAGCCAAGAATTTCCCTTTTCCTTGATTTTGACAGTAAAACTTGTGTTGAGATTGTGAAGGTCACATCAGAGCAAATACCAAATAAAAGTCCTCTCATCTAATGATTGCTATCGTAACAACTGGGGACAAAGGTCGTGAAAAAAAATTTATAAAGGAAGGATACAGCTCTATGGTTTGAGCTTACAGTCTAGGTTTTGGTGATGGATGGAGCAACAGATGCACTGGGCATGGAGAGGACAACAGCTACATTCAACCGACAATGGATTTCAGAAGGAAAGAAGATATCCTGGGGAAGTTCTGTCTGTGTCTGTAGTGTGGAGCCTTAGACAGCCAACAGTCCTTTTGTGGAGCTTCAACAGGGCATGCCAAGGTGGGCCGTCCCAGAAGAAAGGGCAGAGGAGTGGATCCACTGCCTCTTGATGACACATATGAACTGCAAGTAATACTTCTTTTTAATTCACTTTTTAATCTGGAATAGTTTTCCTGGACAGATCTCAGTCAAATAAGAATAATTATCAATCATAAATTATAGAAGAATTATCGAATATTAAGGGTGCATTTTATAAACCTGCAAAAATATTAACTAAATCCTGTTCAGTTCTTTCTGGTTTTAATTATGATGACTAGCATCTTATTGAGCAGTACCCCTACTCCTTAAACAATGCCATAGACTTCACCGGGTACCCTCATTTTGACAAATACTTTTTCTCATAAATAAAGGTGGCAGAATCTAAAAATCATTATGATGAGAGCTGGAATATTTTACCTACCCCCAACAAATTACCACACAGGTGGAGTATTTCTTTCTCTTTGGGATAACAGTATTATTCCTCTGTATTGATTCATTCTCTCCTGACCATCTGTCTTTAATCTTGCAAAGGCCAGGTTTAATATGATGGAAAATTCATTTCATATGGCTGATCAATTCACATTCTCTACTAATCTGCCAAACTGAACTTAAACTTCACGTATGGCCGTATTTAGACAGTATTCAAAAGTAAGGAATGTCATTCACCTCATTTTATGGATGGAGAGTGCTGTCAAACAAACCTGTTGTCTCTTACAATGTGTAAGACTGACTGATAAGAACAACTGTGCTGATACAGAATACTTGGCTTTCTCCAGGGCATTTCACTTAGTACACAGCTGTTTGATGAAACAATGTGCATTGCAGAATTATTAAGAAATATAAACTGCTGACATATATCAAAGCATAGCTGCTATTAGGTATGCATTGATGAATCCTCCTTTACTGAAGTTTTCACTAAATTTTGGTTTTGGTAGAAAGACGATTTTTTAATTTAGCAGTGATTTAAATAATCATATGATTTTTTTCCTAGTGAAGTTTACTAAAAGACTGAGGGAGGCCATAAATAATGAAGAGAAAAGGTTAATGGGAGCTCTGGGTGCGTTCAGCTTATGTAACACTCTCAATACCAAGTTAAAGGTCAGAAGTTAACAAAGTAGATTTTAATATAATCTTCTCCAAAGCAGTCTTTCTGGGAATAGGGAGCACAGTTTATATCTGAAGTACATCAGAGTGCCCCAGAAGGTGGAGGTTCAGATCCTTGTTTAGACTACTTTCATGTATTAGACTGAGCTGCCTCATTTAGGATCTTTGACATACCAGGTACCTTGTTACAGCTGACAGTAACAGGCATCTCTAGAAAATTCTCCATTGACCTTGTCAGATGAGACTGCTAATTAGGTGCCTCAACTAAGTGTGTAAACTGGGATAACTCTGGGCTCCAGAGAAGAACTTTGGGTCAAGTGCAAAATGCTAAAAAGAAAATTCTCATTGTGACACTGTGCCAAGAACTCAGCACTTGAGTCTATGAAAAGAGGAATCTCAAACAGAGGTAGGGAAGTGACTTTGCCTGTATACACACAGTCAAATAGCATGTCTGGTTCTAGTGTCTGCACTTCCAGAACATGTGAAAATACTGCAGAGAGGTCACAGGAAGGACAGAAATATGATTGAGGAATCCTTGTGATAGGAGGTTTAAGGAGCTATATTTATTCAGCTTATCAAAAAAAGTGAAGAGGTGGCTTGATCTTTGTGCATAGGTACTTACATGTGGAAAAGATGTGGAAAAGATAGTGGGAGACTTTTCAACTTTGCTATCAAAGGCATATCAAGGTTAAATGACAGGAAGTTTAAGTTAGATAAATTTAACCTTGAGTTAGTGGCTATTTCCTAACATTGAAAGTAAATATTAGGACAGCTTACCGGAGAAATAGTGGAGTTACGATTATCTAGATTCTTTGAAATGACAATACATATTTTCCTGAAAATGTTTTAATTCAATACTTGGGAGAAATTATCCATGCAGCATGTGACTGACCACATAAAATGTTCTGATGGTCCCTTCTGGTGGGGACTTCTATTTATGCAATACCCATTATGCCCCTCCTAGCAAAGTATAGGAAAAACAGAACCGCTCTTTCTTCATTATCCTTACTGAGCTTCACATATACAGCTGTTCATTAAGATAATTATTATAGCCAATACTCATGAGCTTTAATTTCTCACATAACCATATGCATTTGTTCAGAAGGAACTTTTTCACCCTGTTTCACAAGAGGATGTTTGTCTTTGTTTTGGAAGGTTCAGAGATTGATCAGTTGTGGAGGTTGGGTTGCTATTTGAGCTGGTGCAGAAAATCTTTTTCATGTGTTGCTTGGCTAGCACTTTATAATTTTCTTAGGAATACATAGATAAGCCATGGGTTCAGTAAGAAATACTTGTTCAGGTTAGGGTTGAGGGGGGTCTTCAGCTTTTTCTTTTTCCCTTTTGCAGCCCAGCACCTTTGTTATATGCTGTGAACACAGGGGTAATCTTGACCTAATTAATTTCCTGCCTATTATGAGTTTAGGTACCATTTTAATCTCTCTTGAAATGTATGCATATTTAACTTCCAAAACCTGAAATGCTTTAATCTAACTGAAATTTGGGGCTTTTGGATGTTTTGGTGCAATTTGATAGCCTGTGATGTGGGCATTTAGACTAGATGACGTAATGAACCCCTCTGGTAAAAAATTCTATGTCATTGTGTTGCTTGCTTGGCAGCACTTCATACATACGAAGAGTTGATATTGATCTAAACATCACCCAGCTTAATGACTAGTTCCACATGAACTATAGATGCAGAAGACTGCAATAAATAAGCAATTTTGTAGTATTGAGGATTGCAGATTCAATTCCATAAACAGATTGAATTGAAAAACCTGCTAAGATTTAGTGGATGGCATTCTAACTGTTGGTTTTTATCCATGCAGAGGGACACTGTGTCTCTGAGCAAATATTTGCAGGGCAAGAATTTGTCACACATTCTATCTAATGAAGCACTGACCAACACCCAGTTCTGTTTGGTCAGTGAAACCAGATGTTCCTCCTCCTTAATCCTCTGCAAACTGAAAGCGGAGATGAGGTAATAGGAAAAAGCATGGAGAGGGAGTAACTGGGCAGATGACTGTTTGTTTTCATTATAAAAATACATCAGAAACAATATCCTAAAATAATAGATATAAATTTGTATAAAATTTTGTTTCTTAACAAAGCTGAAAGAATGATATTGCCGAATGCTGGTCAAGAGCAGAGTAATTATATCATGTAAAAATTAAACTGAGATATGATTGGAAAGTTCTCTTTTAACTTCCATGTCAATTCACTTCAATTTGTTAAAGCAAGAGCCAAGGAGCTCCTGTTGCCTACATTTGTTTGGGGTAGAGAGGCAAATGGAAAGCTTATTGCACAGTTGAACCTTATCCTGTTTTTGCTTTGAATCACAGAATATTTAGAAAAAGTGCACCTCCCCACATCCAGTGAAATATTAAGGGCAACATAGATTAGAAAGAAGAAATTCCAACTTGACTGAACTGTCCTCTAAGCAAACAAATACACCTGCTGCTTCACTAAAGGCAATTCCTTTCTAACAGGCCTTAAAGACTTAGAATTTAGAGCTGTTGTTCCCTGATAAGCAGAAGCTCATCTGGCTAATTGAAGAGAAAATAGCATAATAAGGAATACATCAGATTAGGAACACCTAGGGGAGACTTCCAGAAACCACCAGTGCATTGTGTGGAAAGGATGACTTAGTCCGTCAGCCTTCTGAGGTGGAGAAATACAGCTGTAGGCAGTTCACCGAGTTAGATGAGGCATCGAAAATGGTACTCTGACAGCTCAACGTACATACTAAAAATTTACAGTGTGTTCTGGAAGAAAAATTCTTCATGCATTGTCCTTTCCCACAACTTTCATTCCCTCAGCAGGTCTTGTCATGCAAAGATGCCTTGCTCTCCAGGAATCAGCTCTATCTTGTTACCATACAGTTTGCAAAAACTTAGGATATTATTTCTGCACATTGTTTTCTTTTGGAATTCCCACTCATTTTGCAGGTCCTATGGAGGTAGAGTAATCTCTTTAGCTGTATTTGGTGGAACTCCCATGTGGACTTGTTGAAGGTGCTTTGTGAGTTGGTTAATAAAGTGGTTTGGATCATTGGAAAGCCTCTGGAGCACCCCTAAAACCTGTTGCTCTGCTGAATAGATAACTCATTAAGATAAAATCATTGCTTGACTGCAGATAGCTCATCTGATTTATCTAAGGTTCCTCATAATTCACCTAGGGTATTTTGAGCTATACAGAACAGTAATGCAGTACTGAGCTAGAGGCGAGGAAACATAGACTGAGATATAAAGCACTCCTTCCAGTACTCATCTTCTACTACCAAAACTGAGAGGTTTCAATAAAAGCAAAGAGAAGAGACTGGATGCAGATGCTTCTTCCACGTGCCCCACGCCCCACCTCCCCGTTGGCATCAAAGGCAACAGGAGTGACAAATGTTGGTTTGGCAAGAACGGATGCAGAGTAAATTTTTTTCTGCTATATTTGATTTAAAGATGTATCTCAGATTTTTTCTCACAGAGGACGTGAGAAGGATGCATATTAAATTCATCATGGGAAATTTGGGGTGGAGGGTCTCTCACTCTAGCTTTCTTCAGAAAAAAAAAGTATTTTGATGAAACGAACTCTCCTTAATTTCTGTGTGATAGACAAATAGAAACTGGAAGAACGCAACCTTTTGTGACCTCCATAGATTTTTGACATTTGGAAGCATTTCATGAAGTCAGTGATAATGAATGCACTTACTGGCTGGCAATTAACTTGCTTATGTTTTTTTGAACAACATTTTGTAACAAGTTCTTTTGCAAACACCAAGAGTTGTTCTGTCTGCAAAGTCAGCACTCCTATTTTTACCAATTTGTAATTTATTTCTAAATGACAGAAAAACATTTGGTAATTTGCTGAAATGTTTAAATTTGGGACAGCAACATTCATCAGAGTCAAAGTAATTAGAAAGAAAGAAAAGGATAAAAAACTGCATGTTGCTGTCAGTGACTCTACTTGTATATTTTTAGAAAGGTAATATCTAGCAAAAGCTTTACTAAAGTGAACAGCCTGGAATTCCAAAACAATATCAATTAAACCAATATTACAATAGAATGAATGCAGAGAACCATTATATATTTAATCTTTCAAATGGATATATAGTGTATCATAGAATTTATAAATAATTTGAATTAGAAAAATATATTTGGTTAGACTATGGTGGTACAACACAAGTTTGATGTAGAAGTCAATAAATCCTATTTTATTACCTGTTGTTTTATATGTTCAACATATTCAAATATAATTATTCATATTAAGACAAAATACATGGTATCATTAAATTTCTGTAAGCCATTAAAATCATGAAAGAAGCATTTAAACATATATAATTTATCATAGTAAAATCTGTTTGTGAAAAATTTCGAAGGACATTTCAATCACTACATAGTAAGTTAGATTAATATTTTCTAGAGAGACTGGTTAGGGGAATGGACATTTTTACTGTGTTTTTTGAAAAACTTGAAGGTTCTGATTTTCAGTAAGTTCCAATGAGTAATGATCTGCCAATAACAATCAAACTCTGCCTATTTCTGGAGACAAAAATCTCCTTTTGGCTTCACTATTTCTTGAGAAGTGCTCAGTGTTCTGCAAGACACAGCTCAAACCTGTTTTTGATAAGAAAGTATGAATTTGTAGTTGCATAAGAATGTAAGACTTTATACAAGAGGCAGAATGCTCCTTTTCATAAGCTGGATTGCACCTCACTTAAACGTGCCAAATACTAGATCAGGATGCCATACAATATGATTATAATCATGATATTCTTTCTGTTCAAAGGAAGAACTGTAATGCTTCATCTTCTTACCAAATAGCTATTCAGAAATGCATAACTTTATGTAAACTTTCATTACAAGCCAACGATGAAATAAATTTTCCTGCAACATGGGACTAGTGAGCACCAAGAACAAGAGCCTCAGCTGGATATTTTGTTCCATCAGATTGTTTCTCTTTGGCCTGCTCAGTAAATTGCAAGAGATAAGGTTGTAGAAAATACAGTCCTGCTATTCTATCACGTTCTTAAATCCCTACATCTCTAATTTGTATTTATATACAGTTTTTAATTTAAGAACCCTGCAGTTTTTACCGAGAGGGTCACATCTTCCCTTCGCCTTCAGCTCAGGAATCACTACTGAAACTTATGGATAAGTTCCCTGACCACAGGGTGAATATTTCCTCTGTGTCGATACTGCTGATTCATAGTTCCATACGGAAGACTGAATCTAGCTTCATATGCTGTGTTGCGTAGGTATCTAGGTACATAGAAGTCTGCTATAAAGTCTCCCTTTTTACTTCCCACCTTTTATAGCTCAACATGTCTGCAAAGTGTCTTTGTTCAAATGGATATTTGCCTCAAATACACCTTGTGCTACTTAAAGAGATGCTGTTCAGAAGCAACTTGGTTTACAGATCAAAATTAGATTTTACTTATTTTGAAGTTCAATGTATTTAATCAAAAATGTTTACAATATCAAAAAAATGTTCCTTTCAGCCAGCTGCATATTATGAACTGCATTTAACTGCATATAACTGCATATTATAAACCAGCATTTACCTCCAACTAAAAAGTCTGAGTTTTACTCGTTTTTTAAGAAAGGTCTTTTGTTTCCTGTTTAGAAATGGAATAGTACCACTATATTTTTAAGACTGTTTCATTTGTTACCCTCCTTTCCATGACAGTCAGACAGTGAGAAAGAGGTAAGAAAGCTGAGGTGGAAGAAATGGGGACACAGTAATTGGGAGTCATTGGATTGGGATACTCTGACCAAACAGAGAGATCAGCAAAGAGAGACTGAACTACAATTTTCTGAGGAAGGATCTTGTCCCTTCATTTCCTGCAGTTACACAATGTCCTTATCAGTCAAAGAAAGCAAGATTACAATTTGCCCACTCAATCACATACCATGTGTTATTTTTAAACTGCCATACACATGGCACCTGTCTTTTTTAATCCTGATGGTCAGCTTTTTAGATAATGGAAACTAACATAGCTACTTACTAGTGTAGCAAATATATTTCCTGTTGGTTTACACAAACAGAAGAATGGTAATCTTCCCATGACTTCAGTGTGGGTAAAATTTTAGAACTTCTGTTTGACAAGGAAGAATAATAAACAAAGAGAAGGGAAGGAAGGACAGTGATAAATAAGGGGAGGATCATGGGCCACACATTCTTATATAAAAGTCTTGTTTCTCATTTTTTGTTTGTTTTGTTTCTATTTTTATTAGCCTGTTGCTTATGTTTTCTTAAATAGTGTTCCTAAATATACAGACATTGCTTCCTTCAAACTGTACCAGGAAGCCTGACAGGAGGTTCATGAAAGGAGCAAAGAAGACATGCAAAGTTGCCTTATATTAAAATCACTTATTATGTAGTTCCTTCATCAATTTTAGAAGATGGTGTGTTTCTGCAATTCAAATAACTTCAAATCTAAGTGCTGTGCTGGGATCTTCTGAGATGCTTCTGATTTTGACAGCAGTTGGAGGTGCACAGAATGGATTGGAACCTTGGAGATTGTTTCTGGTCATATGGTTCTAGTTTGGTTTGTCAAAGGGATGCATCTTTACTTAGAAAAGCTTACTCAAAATTTTTTTTTACTAAAGTAAATACCTTATTTGATTTATAGGAGTATTCTTTGAAAAACTTTATATCTGCAATTAATATTTATTTGTGCCAAATGCTTATTTTATATCAGCTCCAGCCCCTGTTCTCTGTTTTCCTGTTGTTCCGACCAATAGACCAATAAACGATACTGCAGGTATTAATAATATTTGGTAAGAGTTGCTGTATCAGCTTATTTAGTAATAAAATTCTAAGATGAAAATGACTTTGAGGTCTTTGCATAATTCTCCAAAATATACTTTCAATCATTAGTGAGTTCCTCTGTCACAAACTGAATTTTAGACCAGCATTATGTTTCATCAGGGAAAATATCTCATGTATGGTTTGTATAAGAATTCTGAGCATTTGAATGTAAAGATTTATTTTTAGCTGTAGAAGCTTTGCTGGAATCCAGACCAAAAGAGTCACTACTGTAAAACAAATTTCTTACCTCTGATGGATGTCCAGCTCTAATAAAAGTGCAGAGCGGATCAAAAGCTCCTGTTCCGCAAGCCAGAAGATGCGTTCTGTTGTATCGGTGAAGGACACGGATGTAATTTGCACATTCATCCTAGTTTACATAAAAAATAAACATAGGAAAATATTATAAATTTTTTTAAATTTTTTTTTTTAATATCTCAGGTGCCCTTAGGTGATATTCTGCATATTGTAGCTTTCTATTCTGTTAAATATAACATCTTAGTTCTCCCACTTCATGCTAGTACATCAGTGCCACCAAATCAGTTACGAGTCATTAAGTTATAAAACACTCTTTTGTTCCTCTTTAATCTCAGACATATTCTGCAAATCTAAATATTTGTTTTACTAAGTATTATTAGATGCACTAGACATTAAACTCGGAGCATGAGATGTGAATAGTCAGCAAATAGCTTCTCTGTCAAGTTAACTAAACTTTATCTCAAGGAAAACAACACTTTTTCTTACATTTTTTTTTCCATAACACCACTGCACCATTAATTTATTCTGTAATTAATTGCGAATCAATATTTTTTTATATTGTGTAGGCTCATGCTTTATCTGTTCTCATTGTTCAAATCCTCCTTCGAAGAAGAAATTATTCA
Organism: Gavia stellata; assembly: GCF_030936135.1. Lineage (NCBI taxonomy): Eukaryota > Metazoa > Chordata > Aves > Gaviiformes > Gaviidae > Gavia > Gavia stellata. The sequence goes on along the minus strand of NC_082597.1, from coordinate 10,529,092 downwards.
TTTCCCCCAGAGCAATGCTCTGAAACTCATTAATGTATTTGCAGCTTCATAAATATTACAATTAAAATTTTTTCAAACATCCCTTTGAGATGTGAGGTCATTATCCTTCCTGTGCTAAACTAGAAATGGAGACAGTGAGATAAAAGTATCCATTGATTTTGGGACTCCTGGGACTTGTTTTTACAGAGTATTTAACATTTTGCAATGATTTCAATGTTTGGAGCAAGATTTCTGTTCATTTCCATTTATTGCTCAACATTTCTGCAACTCAGACCCTGGGTTTTAAGACAGTCACACGAAGTTTAAGAAGACAATTATAATGGGATTAGTCTTAGCTAATTTAGCTATTCTAAAGTTTAGACATGTAATTTATGCTATTCTCCTAGGCTTTTTCAATTGTTAGTGAAGAAGGCCAGAATTGCCAAAAGGCGATTAATTCTACCCTAGAATGAATCTGTAAAACAGAGTGGAGGAATTTCCTTTTTGAAAATTTGCTGTCCTTCACTGATGACTACTCCAGTTTTCAGACTGCTATATTCATACGAGAACAATCCTGGGTCTTCTTGACCATTTGCAAGAACGTAATGTCACAGAGGATGAGTCTGCGGCGGGGCCATGGTTAGAATTCAGCTCTTGCAAATCCATATTGGGTTGAAAACTGAGAAAACACCTTTCTTCAAACCCTTGTGTCATGCAGTGCAAGTCTTCCAACTGCTCCAACAAATAGATAAGGATCATAAGGAAAAATTCTCCTTTGCTACATGATTCTCCTTAACTGTTCTTGTTGAAATCTTCAGGGTGGAGTGTGGTGAATATGTAAGGAATCCATCCCACAGAAGTTCCCTAGGCAACCTCAGATGTTGGCAACACCAGGAGAGCCTGGTGCGCTGACTCTAAGAGAAACTGCACGGAGGGTGGAGCGGAGTGAAGACACCGTGGCCAGGCTCTGTGATAAGACGGGAACTGGAAGGTACTATGGAACTGACAAGCTGCATATTTACTACCCTGAGCTGCATATTTACCACCCTGAGCCAACAGTCTGTCATTTTTTGACAAAATACTATCCTTTGGGTGAACTTTGCTCATTATAATACCAAAAAACACACCTCCAGCCCAAAGCTACCCACCTCCAAGGTGCGACCACCCCTCACTGAGCTTGCGCTCTGGACTTTTTCTTAGTCTATACCTTTACAAGCAGAACAAGAACATTTTACACCAATTACAATAGAGGTATGTATGACTAGAGTCACTCAAGCTCCACCTGTAAGGACAAATAATATAAACATGGCTTAAGAGAGGAGGGATGCCACGGAAGATACCATCGCAGACCACCTCTGATACCTGGGATCAGTCGACGGGCTGAGCCTCTCTTCCCCCCCCACAGGGACACCTTTGGGTAAGATTCAAACACTTGGTTATACTGAATGCTTCCCCGGGAAACTTAGAAATCTCTATAGAGTTGCTTTATAACTTAACGCATTTGTAGCCAGGCTATATTACTCATTCTTGGTATTTGCACGTGCTTTGCAGGCAGTAATTTTATCATGGGCAATCCAAAAGAACGTGTGTATCTGTTGCTTCAATAAACTGCACTATTCACTAATCTGGCCGTGAGAGTTCTCATTGAACGCCACCAAATCCTTCAAGTGTGGCCGTGCTAGTTCATGGAACGCGACTAGACTGAAAGTGTATGGTGTTACGAGTGCATCTGTAATCGTGAGAGTTCAATACATTGAACGCGACCGGACTTGTAACACAGAGAATTGGGCATCACTGAGAATCTAAGCCCAGCTGCCCCCAGCCCCTCTGGTATCTGAGGACAAGCTGAAACATAAGGGGGTTTATTTTCTGCCAAATTGCCTTGCCATTTAAAGCGACAAAGAGAGAGATGCACACTTTGTATGTGCATTTCACAAACATTTGCTGACTGGTGGTAGCAGAATGGTAATACATAAGAATTTTATGATGCTTTGCAGTTTTATATAGTTGCTTTAATGGGTACTGATGCTGTTCCTCGTTCTTCCTCCATTCCAAGTATGACCTTCCTGACTTATCCCCTCTGTTCTCTGTCAGTGGTTGTCTGGTCTTTACTCCATGGTTTCCTTTTTTATCCACATATGTCTGCAGCTCTTGATCTTTGTCTCAAATGCACCATGGAGGAAGAGAGATCTTAGGATTTTTTTAAATGGGGAAAAATCACATATTTTTTCTCCGGAGTGCCTTCATAGAAATGCCCGAAATTTTCTGCAAAAAAGCCAGGATGAGGCAGATACGAAATACAGACAAAAGCCATTCTAAATGGCTAGATTTATCATTTATAAGCAAATGAAAAAAGGTGCTATTCTGGGAAGTATCAGCTGCTGACCCCACTAATAATATCCTGTACACGTAACAAGGAAGAGATGCATCAGCAAAGGAACTTTAAAATAAGTTTTCTTCCTACTATATTTATTAATTAAATGTTGCGGTTGTCTTTAGGGGGCTCCATGGACACATTAATAGTTCTGTGGAATTTTATTCATCTGAAACTTCTCAATGTGAAGGAGTTAGTCATCACTACAGAATTTGATTTCCAATTCTGATAAAATAATTGAAAGGGTCAAAAGCTCTCATACCACATGCCAACAGGTGTGTTCCCTGGCACATTGGATGAGAGCAAAAGGATTTTCTCCTTGGCTTGATTCAGATCAGAAAAATGTGGCCTGAGTTAAAGATGATGCACGTGTGGTTAAGACAAGGCTTTTCTAACTGTCCTATTAAGTCTGTTACAAGGTCTCTGAAACTGTGTTTATGACTACAATACTTGCAGTTTTACTGCTACAAGATGAACTGATAACTTTTAAAGGTTGTAAGAGCTTGTAAAAGTGGCCTATTCTGTTATATAGAAAGAGGTAGCAGAGAACACATGAAGTACCTCAACACTGAGATGCTTATTACAACATTTTCAGTTCTATTAACTATTAATAACGCACTGAGTAACAGATCTTTTGCAAAGGAAAATAAACAAAGAAACAGTATGGAAATAAGCAAAAAGGTTTGAAAGAGCACTGATAAGTAATTTTTTCCTGAGACCTTACAGTGTAAAAAATAGCATTCAGAACTTAAAAATGGCAAAGGGCTGATTTTAAGACATAATGGCATTAAGCCAATATTGGTTTATGGCTACAAAAAATGAAGGTGAAAAGAAAAGTAATAGGAAAGTTTTTGATTCTAATTTAGATTCCTTCCAGGTTGAGCAATTTAGCTTACTGACTACTGAACATGATAATGAATATTACTAAGGTTTCCCTGGAATTAATTAGTCTTACTCATTCACATAGTCCCACACATAATTAGATCTCATGTGAGGATCAGAATGTTGTTTGGTATTGTTTGGTATTACAATATTTTAACATTTTTTTTCTTAAAGACTCCAGTTCTGGAGTCTTGTGATCATTTAAAAATTCTGTCATTTTCTTTTGAAAAATAAAGACACCTAACTTTCACTGTACGGAGAGATGTGGGAAACATATGAAGTTCTTTAAATGATCACATTCATTACAGTGTAAATTTGAAGACTTATAATAACAGACTGGATTGTGAAAGATTTTGAATTTTAGGGAATCTCATGAGTCTAAGGGGTATACCTTTAAATTACATTGGAACAACTGTACTTATTTCTGTATTTATTTAACACAAAGAATATTGTCAAAGTATCAGAAAATAAATCGTATTATGTAGTGGTGAAGGAAAGATGACAGAGCTCTAACTGTAATAACAGCCTATGCTGAGAGATAGTATTAAACAAAGTTCAAAGAATTTGGGGTTTGGATTCATTTAATATGACCATGAAGTTTGGATAATGTAGCAAAACACCATTTTCAACCAAAGCCACCTGGAATTCTCAAGGGTACAAAAGCATCCAGAAAAATGCAATGAATTTTTAAGGCACCTCAAAAAGGATCAGTTCTAGGCCAGGTGAGTGTAAGAAGTAAAGTATCATGTTGTTTTTTATTATTATTATTATTATTTTCCAATCTGGCTCACTGATTCCCTGATGTGGACAGTTCTCATGCTTGTACTTCAACAAGAATCTTTATAGCTTCCTAATCTTCACTGGGAATATGTTGTGGTTATCATCAAGGCTGCCTGTTTGCTGTGTTTGTGTGGGAAAACTGTGCATGCACCCTTCTATGTCCTACGTTCCTTTCACTGTTGCTGTGAAACTATCATCATTTTCAAATCCTTTTGTACAGTTTGAGCTCTCTCAGCTGTGGGATTTATTAGGTGTTGTACTTGCTGTGTGTTTATGAGGTGCGGATAATGAACTTGGTGCACTGCAAAATTAAAGAGAACTCCCATCCAGAATAACTTTCATCTTGTGGTGCCAATGATATCAGCTGCTGTATGTCAGCGAGCTTTCAGGTCTTTCCCCGGGAACTGATTACAGTCAAAGCACTGGATCACAAGAACAGAGCAGTTTTGGGGCTCATTAAAACAGAATATTTTTATTAATATACCATAAAACTTACAGGGAAAAACAATTTAGAGTATATTTCACATTTACTGATAATTTAACTGCTTTTTTGAAAGTATTCTAGAGAATGGGAATTTTAAAGATAAATTAGAATGTGAAAAAATTTGAACAGAGAAAGCGTCCTATGTGTATAAAAAGAAAGGGAAATAGAAATGGGAAAGGAGAAATATTAAGGTACATTCTTTGATATCACCAGAAAAAGAATTAGGAGAAAGAAAGTTCAGATGATCAAAAGTGTTCGTTGCCTCTTTATGAGCTGGTCTGAAAAGCAATTAAACTAATAATTTAGTGTGTTCACAGTAGTTACATGTTTTTAAGCTGCAACACTTAGGATTATATCTGTGCTTTGAACTCTCTGAAGTTTAGGGATGCCTCAATCTTTGTTTGGACCTGTGACTGGAGTAATTAAAGTGTATTTGATTTGTAATTAATGATACTTACAGCATCTCTTCCTTTAATTATGCATTCTTCTGCCTGCAGAGGTGTACTAGGCCAATGGATCTGAAGAAAAAAAAACAAACATAAAAAAATCATTCACTTGGCAGTCTGATCATGTCAGTCCACCTTTTCCACTACTTTTCATGTGAAAGACTCATAGAACAGCCCAGGTTGGAAGGGACCTTCAAAGATCATCTGGTCCAACCTTTCATGGGAAAGGGAGCCTAGATGAGATTATTTAGCATCCTGTCCTATCACATCTTTAAAACCTCCAGTGATGGAGGTATTTCACCATGTCCCTGGGGAGGTTGTTTTGGTGATTGATTGTTCTCACTGTAAAAAATTTCTTTATTATCTCCTGGTGCAACTTGTACCCATTACCCCTTGTCTTCTCCAGGTGGCTCCTTGTGAAGAGAGAGCCTCTGTCCTCTTAGTAGGTGCCCTTTAAGTAATGGAATACTGTGATTAATTCTCCCTGAGCCTTCTCTTCTCCAGGAAGACCTAACTCCTTCAGTCTTTTCTTGTAGGGCAGGTTCTTCAGCCCTTTGATCATCATTGTGGTCTTCCTTTGGACCCTCTCCAGTTTGTCTACGTCTTTCTTGAATTGTGGGGACCAGAACTGGACACAGTACTCCAGGTGAGGCCTGGCAAGCGCTGAGTAGAGTGGGATGATCACATTTCTATCTCTGCTAGTAAGCCCCTGTGGATGCAGCCCAGGATCCAATTTGCCTTTGTTGCTGCAGTGGTGCACTGCTGACTCATGTTCAGCTTGTTGGCCACCAGGACCCCCAGGTCCCTTTCAGCAAGGCTGCTCCCCAGCCACACAGATCCCAGCCTGTACTGGACTCTTGGGTTATGTTGTACCAGGTGCAGGACTTTGCACTTGTCTTTATACTTAACTCATCATACTATAATTACACTTTTAATTGTACGTTATAAGGTTTAATCAAGTTTCTGTTATCATTTGAAGAGTTTTCAAGGAAAATATTCCAGTTTTATTTTTAAATATCTATAAAAGTTTACAATAAGGTAAGAAATATTTTTGTTGAAACATAACTGTTTTGCTTAGGGTAACTCAGCAAACTTAATACCAGACAACAGAATTTAAAGGAAGCTAATGTATTGAACATTTTATATAAATTCAGTAGAAATGTCTCTGCTAAATTGTCAGTGACTTTCAACATAGAATATTAATTTTGAACTACTGGTTTCCTGCTTTAAGTGATACTTAGGAAAGAAAATGGTTTACAGCGAAGTTAACGAGGGTCAGCAATTAACCTCATGGGAGTAGGATCAGCTCTTCATAGTCAATTACTAGAAGTGAAGCCAAATTACACAAGCGAGATTTTTTCAGTTACCTACTGTAAAAAATTTGTTTCATTCCAGAAGCATGATTTGTTTGGATGAAAACAATATTAAACAATGACTGAGCAGACTGGAATGATTACTTCACTTCTTAGAACTTTTAAAAGTGAAAACAAAAACATGTTCACTTCAGTGATATCAGGCTTGACTGAAACCAAATAAGTATCAAAAAATGGATGTCATCATTAAGATATTTTCGTCAATGGTCCAATCACAAATTATTATTCTATCTGGAAAACATTTTATAATTAAGTTTGTCTTCTGCTAGGCTTTTTTTCCTTCCTTTTTGTAATTGAATTAACTTAGTTTTCTTGAAATAATTCTAACCCAAGAAAATCTGGGGATAAATTATAAGAAAAGTAAATTGCAAGAAAAGTGGGGATAAATTATAAATCCTAGAAGACTAGTGCTTAAAAGGTAGAGGTCAGCTATATGTTATTCTTGTCAATGTCAGCAGCCTGTCAGTGTTTAGGTCTTATGCCCAGATCAGACCACCTATGTTCAGACACCATCTGAATCCTGCAAGGAACCTAAAATTAATCAGTTTGTTTTCAGTCAGGTGGTCTTATAGTCATCTATGTATGATCAGAAGTAACTCTCATCTAGTCTCTGTATTGCTGCTGTGTAGTCTGGGGAGGTACCTGAACTCTGCTGAACTCCCATGAGGGCACTCATCCAGTTGCCCTGGTCAGACCATTTCTGGTTCATACACTGCAAAACTCAGGGTCCACAGTCATTTACTTTACTTACTGGTCAAGGATTGAATAGGCAACAGCTTGTCCTTACATCCAAAAGCTGAAAAGTTAGGAGATGTGAAATCTAGGATCTCCTGAGCCTAAAAGTTTGAAGTCACAGCTTCCACTTCCCAAAGAAATGTTCTAACTAGCAGGCTAAAATGGGGCTTTTGCCCCTATCAGGTGTAGGTGGCTGTAAGGAACAGAGAAACCACAGAGGGAATAAAACACTTGACTCTGTAACCTAGTATTAAATACACTGTGTGTAGATGATTATTTTTGTATTTGGATACTTAGTCCCAGTGCTATTGAAAATATTTTATATGCATGTTTTCCGCTTAAAACATACTGAATTAAATGCATACACAGAATTAAGAGAAAAAAGCCAAATGCCCAGTGCCTCTGCTTTGTCTGGAATGTTGAAAAGCAGCTGCAGTGTAAGCAACAAGAATTTAGTCCTTAGCATAGAATGATAGAATGAATCATAGAATCATAGAATGGTTTGGGTTGAAAGGGACCTTCAAAGATCATCTAGTCCAACACCCTGCCATAGGCAGGGAAATCTTTCGCTAGATCAAGTTCCTCAAAGCCCTGTTCAACCTGACCTTGAGCACGTCCAATGATGGGGCAGCCACAACTTCTCTGGACAACCTGTCCCAGTGTGCCACCAGCCTCATAGTGAAGAATTTTTTCTTTATAACTAACCTAAATCTACTCTCTTGCAGTTTAAAACCTTTGCCTCTTGTCCTGTCACTACAGGCCCTGGTAAAAAGTCTCTGTTTTTCTTATAAGCCCCCTCTACATATTGAAAGGCTGCAATAAGGTCTCTCTGGAGCCTTCTCTTCTCCTGGCTGAACAATCCGCACTCTCTCAGCCTTTCTTCATAGGAGAGGTGTTCCAGCCCTCTGGTCATTTTCACAGCCCTCCTCTGGACATGCTCTAACAGGTCCAAGTCTTTTTTGTGCTTTCTTGTCCAGAGCTGAATGCAGTACTCCAGGTGGTGTCTCATGAGAGCATAGTAGAGGGACAGAATCACCTCCCTCGACCTGCTGGCCATGCTTCTTGTGATGCACCCAGGATATGATTGTCTTTCTGGGCTGCAAGGTCACATTGCCAGCTCATGTCCAGTTTTTCATCCACAGACATCCCCAAGTCCTTCTTTTCAGGGAAGAGAAGACAGTATCTTCAGTCCTTCTATTCTCAATCCATTCGTCCCCCAGCCTGTACTGATACTGGGGTTTGCCCCGACCCAGATGCAAGACCTTGCACTTGGCCTTGTTGAACTTCATGAGGTTCACATGGGCCCACTCCTCAAGCTTGTCAAAGTCCCTCTGGATGGCATCCCTTCCCTCAAGTGTATCAACTGCACCACTCGGCTTGATGTCATGCACAAACTTGCTGAGGGTGCGCTCAATCCCACTATCATCTATGTTGTTGCTGAAGATATTAGATAGTATTGTTCCCAGCATGGACCCTTAAGGGACACAACTCATTACTCGTTTCCACTTGGATATTGAGCCATTGACTATAACTTTTTGGACGTATCCATCCAGCAAATTCCTTATCCATCTAATAGCCCATCCATCAAATCCATATCTCTCCAGTTTAGAGGTAAGAATTGTAGGCCTTACAGACGTCTAGGCATATGACCTCTGTAGCTATTCCCTTGTCTCCTGATGCAGTCACTCCACTATAGAAGGCCACTAGGTTAGTCAGGCATGATTTGTCCTTGGTGAAGCCATGTTGGCTGTCTCTAATCACCTCCCTGTCATCCATATGTTTCAACATATCTTCCGGGAGGATTTATTCCGTGATAAAATGAGAAGCATGGGATGTGTACACAAACCTCTTACAGAGGAGATGGAGGGCTTTGCTTCCTGTGCAAGTTGCTCTAATCAAAAGGCTAATGTGTAACAGGAACTACCCCTCTGTCCCTGTATCTACCACTGCTGCTAGGTATCTGCTTTCCAAAGTGACTCCTGAACAAATCCTTCTCCAAATGAAGCCCTGTTTCTGTGTTGATTCAGCCATATGCGTATTTGCTATTGAGATACTTATAATGGCTTATCTTAGCAAAAGATGCCTAAGAGAAGGAGTAAGAAAGGCTGACATCTCTGTACGTTTTCCACAGGTTGTGCAGAGGTGTAGATATCTATCTTAGATTCTCGTAGCAAATTACCTACCTCTAAGCCCATATTAGTTGCCTGAAGTAGATGTGTCTGAATTATGACTTTAGTAATACATATGAGTCTCCTGAAGAAGATTTTTTGATCTACAAATTATTTTTTAAGACTCACAACTCTTACAAGGCTTATGAGTCTTAACATAAATGAGCATTAAGTTAATCTCTTCAAGACTATTTTAGATTAGAGACTAAACAAACCCCTGCATATCAGATTTTGCTATCATACCAAATTTCAAAATTCAATTTTACATGCATCTTGGGTCTAAGCACAGTAGTCAAAAATGTGTATAGTAAAAAAATGCTCAGCAAAACATCAGAAAAAAGTTATTGTTTTTAATCTTGGAATCTTCATGAGGATTTCTTAGCTCAGTTAAAAGAACTGAGAAGAGCTGCTTGGTCTGTTATGATCAATCGCAAAGAAATCTATAGTAAGTGGCTCAAGGTATTAATATTTTACCAAGGTGTACTTACTGTACTTAATTATATTTGTGTAATTATTGCTGTTTTACTTAACTAGCGTAACATAGGATGTGTTTACACTGCATGGAAATCCAGATATTAATCAGCTGTAATGGTAGCCTTTAACTTGCCACATCTGATTTTTCCTGGTGTTTATGCATAAAAGTTATGACAACTACTAGCTTTAACTTTGAACTGATTCTTTGCCAGGATTACAATCTTTCGGCAAGCTGTCAATAACTATTGTTGGGAAATTTTCCTGTGCATCTAGACTGGAAAAACTTGACACTAACATACATTTCACTGGACTGTGTGCTTGACATAATTATTGGCTTGTTCATAATTTTTTAAAACTTTTCACTCCTGCAGGTTACTGTGAAGTAAATTTTTAAATTGCTTGCTTAGTGATGTCTTCTTATCTTATTATTCTTATCTTATTCTTAGAAAGATTTTACTCTTAGAAAGAAATTTTTAAATTGCTTGTTTAATGATATCTTCTCCTCTTATTTTTCTTATCTTATTCTTAGAAGACTTCTTATGTCTTCCTACAATATTACTGTCCTTGAGACCTGGATGATGTAATTTTAGCACTGTATTTAAAAGACAGGAAAAAGCTACTTTTAAATATACTCCTCAAGGGAAAAAAAGGAATTATAAGGCAGTACAGTCAACAGCTACTGAGCAAATTCAGATAGGGGTAAAACTTTAATTGGAGCTGGAATGCTAATGAATGTCTCCAAACAGCTTCCCTACTCAGTCACTAGCCTCAAAAAACACGATGGCATGTCTAACAAAAACTAATTTCAATAAATTATATAAGCTTTATAGCACTTCAGGCCAAAATAGACTACTGTGTGAGCTAGTCTGAAGTCCAGTATATGGCAGAGCAATTAAGCAATGCAACTATCCCATCCCTGGTTTAAGTCAAAAAATAGTGCTTAATTAACACATAACTTGGGTTTGGCTGAAGCACAAATTCTGCAAAAATATCTGGTTATGACTGGATTTTATATATATATGTATTAACAAATACATAGCCACCTTGCCTTTTGGAAGGTAATTCCAATGGATAATCAAACTCACTGCTAAATTTTGTGCTTCTTATTTCAGTTTGAACATATGTACATTCCTACATGGTTTTCAAAGGAGATACAAGCAAGCCCTGCTCTTGCAGACTTGTGGTCAGCCAGTTCTGGAGTGGAAATATAGCTAGCTTTGCTAGAGGCAGGATACATTATGAGGGCTCTATAGTTTATTACAACAGAGACATAAGTCCTAATCTGGAGCTGTTTTGTACTATTTCAGAAACAGCACATTGAAACCTGCCTGCACAAGCCTATTTACAGAAGAAGGAAGGCTTCTCTTCAGAGCAAGGCCTTCATAAGCCCTTTGAAGCAGAAGCTGGGAAGAAAGAGTATCTGTAAGGAGTTTGTGGACACATAGGAAGTGCAGTTTACTTTCACTCCAACAAGAGATGAAAAGTAGAACCAAAGGTCATCCCTCTCTATGAGCTGTTAGATCAGTGGTGGTGAACTACTGGCATTGGTTCAAGTTTGCTGTCAACAAAGATCTGTTCTGGCATCAATTACAATGAACTGAAATACTTTTTAAAATAAATTTGGCGTGAGATATCAAAGAAAGTTCTCTATGAGTGTGTTAGACCATTACAAGACCTAAAGACTTTGGATCAAATCCCAAATATGCTTAAAGTTTGAGTCCAAAGGTGGTGTCAAAGGGAATGAGATCTTAGAGAAAACAAAGGTCACATGGAGGGTACCTCCAAAGCTTTCACTTTACACAAGGTTTCAAGTACTTGTATGGCTTTAATTCTCTGTAGATACTGATATCCACATTTCCTAATCTCCCTTATTCTTGCTACTGTTAGTGTTAGGGCATTCTTCATACAGAAACCAAGCACGTGAGTAACTCTGTTTCAAAAACTTATGTTAAATATTCTAAGCACGAAAATTTCTGTGTGTATTATACGAAAGGAGAGATACAAAGGGTACAAAAAATGCAAAGTAGGCAAAGGAAATATAATGTGACCAACGGAGAAGTGAGACTCTGTCTTTGTCCAAGATGACATGGAAAGTCTATGCCACAGTTGAGCGCATAACCGGAATCTCTGGATTCCCCAACCAATGCAAGAATGGCAGTAGTAGTTTTCTTCCCTGAAAGATTTTTCCCATTTTGTGTGTATCTTTTCTTTATTGGATATGAAAACTGGTCCGGATAGTATATGTCTACCTGGTTGGTAGATATATACACAAACAGCTAATAGCTTATGTGAAAAAGCTATAATCTACCCTTCAGAGTGCTGCTTTATGATTGAAAGCTGAAAAGAATTGAACCTTAAGGAAAAATGTAGTCTATTAAATGCAGATTTATAGAATGCATACCTTCTATGCATCACAAGTTGAGTTTTTTGGAAATGCTGGATTACTTTGGCAGTCAATAGGTCTCAGTGCAAAAGCATTTTATGTCCATTAAGCATTTTGTTGTTTTTCTTCGGGAGTCTTCTGATATGCTTGCTAGAACTGAATTCCTGGATCATTTTACATCTCTGATTGGGAATGGCTTTTACTTTGGTTTTTAGAGAACATATTCATATTCCAAATTGTGGGAAAAGGGATGGCAATGAATTAAAAAACATAAACAGTTTTCTAGAACACAGAAGATTAAAATGATCCATGCAAATCTGCCCCAAAGCTACCAACTTTATGAAACATCTCTTTTGCAGCTAGTGACTCATCCTGGTTACCAGAGAGAGAATAAAACCCAGGAACTTGGCTCCACTCTTATACTTTCACTAGGTTATAATTGGTGTTTTAGATTAAGCTAAAGTTTCAGTCTGAAAGAAAAGGTCAAAGGCTAACCAACGCACAGCTAAAGGCAGATTAATGAAGAACTTTTGTGATAATGAATCAACCAGTCTCTCAATTCTGGAAACTTTCCCCAGCGTATCTCAGTAATTAAGCTCTCGTATAACAGAAATGTCTTGTTCCACACTCTTGCTGATAGTGCTGTGGGACACTCAGGTTTTCCCCAGCTACCACTGAATGAGATCTACACTGAGTGAACACTGGGAAAAGAGAAAAGGATCATGACATTTGCATTCAAGGGAGCTAAGTCCCAGTGAGGTCATGTTTCCAAACATGCTAGGTCAAGCTCCATTTATTCCAATTTCTCATCTTTTGCACTTCATAAAAGCAGGCAAGCTGGCAAGAAGAGCTTCCATTAACTTGTCATACTCTACGCACAGGTCTCAAGACAGAGAGTATGGTTTCAGAGTAAATGGCTGATCTTCCATCTAAAAACAACAAGAAGGAGAGCAATGAACTTCAAGAGTGTCCAGATGGGACAATGGAGGTTGGACAGAAGCATAAAGTGCTCTATCCTGTCATCTTTCTTCATACAGATTTACTGCCAAAGGGGGAAGAAGAGATGGGAAAAAAGCTTATTTTGTAGAAACAACTGCTTCCTAAATGTTTTCATATCCCTGAGTTCTAATATCTTGTCACAGGATATTAATAATTGTTATCAAATGGAAAAGGAGTTAACTCATATCTCAGTGTGGAGGAGCAAAGCTCGGTATGTAACATTGCTCTCTGAGGAGGTAAAAAAAAATATTTTATTCTTTTTAATGTAGATAAATTCTCAAATAGCCTCCCTGAGTATATCCATTTCCCCAAATCTAGAACTGCCTTTCCCAAACTGTTTATAAAATGGTAAAGCATGTTATATCTTTTCACAGTAGAGGAACATGCTAATTACACTTGGACATAAGCAAGGTTGCTTATGGTAAAGTTGACCAGAGTGTTGGCATGAGAATAGTAATATTCACTTACAACAAGGGAGCAGAAAGAAAAGAATTTGAAAAATCAGTGGTCAGTGCAGCATGGAAATCAACAAAATCATATTTCTCTAGAGGGACTTAATTTACTTTTTCATTCATTTACTAATTTTAGAATGAATGAAAATGTATCAAAATACCTTGAGGAAATTTCATAAAGTAGATAAGGAAAACACTGAAATATTTCAAGGCATCCTTTATCCACAGTCAAGCTGGTTGAGGCAGGAGCAATGCTCCCCCAGCTTCTATTGCCACCGCATGTTTCCAATCCTAGGTGCTAAGGGCAGAAGTGAGTAAGGAAGCCAAGACTCAAACTCCGGCCTCTCCACTTCAGTTGCCAGTTTGCCAGTCAGCTGTGGTTTCTATGATGTATCACCTCTCTGGCAGGATTGTGACTTCAACCACCTTTCTCCCACAGACTGCTGAGTAGACTTCAAATGCCACTTCCAGAAATTACTTAATATCACCTCTGGCTCAAAGCCAATGTAAAATACAGCTTCTAAAGAAGGCTAAGAATTAGCTGCATGGTTTACGTTGTTATTGAATACCTCTTACAATTTATGTGCTATTTTTTAAATTTTTTTACATTTTCTCTTTTGTTGTGGAAAAGTCCCCCACAAATACCATGGAGAAATTATACCTTGATAATAGAGTGAAGGTACAGAAATCAGGTATGCACAAAGTGTGAGATACTCTAAACATCTGTAAACATGCTGAAAAACAGAGAAATAGCTATATGACCCCCAGATCTCGCCACCTGGAGTGACCCTTATGGGTTATTACTGGGAAAAAAATGGTAATGAGTGCATTTTTCTTAAATACAAACATGACCTTAAAGTTCATGCACAAAACATCTACAAAAATTCCATTATCTCATTTCCAGTCATGCAAACTCTGATATTCTGTGCCACACATTCTGACACAAAGTGACTAATATATATATAGCTTTTTACTCCACCTCTCGGTAGTTGTCGCTGACTCGATCCAAACTGAGGGAATACAAGAGGTCTCTTCCTCCCACGAACAGTCGCTCTTGATACTCATCCAGCAGCATTATATGAAGACCAAGATATCCAAATGGGCTATGAAAGACTGACGTCCTGTTTAAATCCCAGAGCTCTGAAATACAATCAGAGTGTGCGTGATAAATACCAAACAGCTTAGCTTTCGTGGCTTCATTTTCATATCCTCCTAGGGAACTAGACAAGAAGTTGTGGGACATTAAAATGCTAACCGTATAATATTTGAGTAAGAAAGAGACACAAAACACCTGGGAACAATTTCCAAAATGAGCCAACTCTCCAGAAGATTTGTGTGTGAAACTTTACATCATAATCTTTGTGCTCCAAATAACATGAGATGGAGATGGGGGAAAATAAGTTTTCTTCTTAACATTTTCTGAAAAGGAAAAAAAACACTGCTTAGGACATTAACTGCAAATGGGAAAAAATGAACGAACTGATGGAAATTGAAAAAATTTCTGGAAGTTGTCTCCTTGTCTTTCCCTCAGGCATGTCAAACTGCAGGTTTTTAATGTACGCACAAGATTGCTCTGGTTTTGTTTTTTGGAGGGGATGGGGTTGCTTGTTTTAAGCCCAGCACTGTGTTCACTCAGTTCACTGAAAATACTGCCTCCAAATTCAGTGAGAACAGTATGAAATCTGCAAAATGCATATTCATAATTTTCCAGGTGATTACTGATTTTGTCAAGAAATACTCTGACCAGATAAGGGGAGCTGGGGCTTAGCTGCACGTGATCCAGGCTAAAGTCACTTCCACAGAGAAAGGGAAATTCATCCCGGGTAATGTTGCGGAAACTTGGAATCAGGCCTCAGGAAAGAAGAAGGAGGCAAGCACAGGGGTCTCTCTGCACTTTTGAGCAGATGGTGCAGAGCACAGCCCAGCTCACAGCGGGTCAGAGAGCCTGAAAACCATTTTGCTGTCAGGAAACCTCAAAAGAAGTCATTACAAAGAGTACGCGAGGACTGCCTCCAAAACAGCAGAGCTGGGACTGGGGGAAAGGAACTGTGTTCTTATGTCTATATTGAATTGGGTTTTTTTGAAGAAATAAAAATCACTCTTGGTAAAAACAACTAAATTCCTTTTAGTTTATCCTCACAGCTGTCCCTAAGCATAACTTTTCCAATTGTTTGGATGTGGTCCAGCAGCTGATATTGGAGGAAGTGGGATTGTCCCAGAGCTAGTGAAGACAACAAATGGGCCCTCATCCAGTTTGGAGTGGAGTCTCCAGCTCATGTGCTACACCAGCAGTTATGTTCATTCATCCATGCTGTACCTTGTCAGGCACATAGAGGCCACAGTGGTCTTCTGCAAGAGGACTGGTCCTACGTGTCAGAGAAAGTCCTTGCACAGGTCTATCACTATGGCATCCACTTGGGATGCCATATATGCCATCCATACATGCTGTAATTTTCAGAAATTGGTGTATATCTTTAACCTGAGAATGCAGCCTCATAAGGTACCCAAATATTAAACCACCAAAATTCATAATAATTATTAAAAATTTATCCTGTGTTCCTTGAGAAAAGGGCGTTCCAAACCAATAAGATTCAAATTCTACATTTGAATTTGAATTTACCTTACCCAGAAAAAGATCTAACATGACCAATTTTCCTCATGAGATATACCTTACTTATATCCTAAAGTATAGAAAACAGAACAAATATTTTGAGCCAAGGCAAAAAATTTAGCATTCAAAGAGGATATTAATTTAATCCAAAAAATTGCCTCAATTTCTTTTAAATTATTATTTCTATTTTGTGTGTGATTATAAGGAATTTAATAATGGACTAAATATGTTTTGTACCATTTGTTGACTAGGTTTGATTCGAGTCAACGGAAGCTGAAAGCAACTAGTTTCTGAAAGCTGTTTCCCTAGATGATACAGTTTCTACCAATGGAGTTGTACTAGGAATTCAGCCTCACAACTGATTTCTTTCCTGAGCCATCTTGAAAAAGAATCTAGCTGTGGAGAATAATGTTAATATCTAGGCTTTCCGTAATATTTTTTAACAGTAGAGGTCAAAACACACTGTACCTGGATGTGATGGAAAATCTAAGTCACAGAGAGGATCATCATGATGAGCAGAACAAGAGCCTTTTTTGTATGTTTTGCATACTGACCAGCGGACATATATACATTCTTTGTAGATAAATTCTTTGACAGTGATACACTCAGTACAGAACTGCATAGCAATGTGGAAATGGAACTTTCAGACCAAGCTTCTCTCGCCAAGAAAATCCAGTAGATTGCTGTTTCAGAAGAACATTGCTTGTTTGTGATCAGATTAGAAATGGAATGAAAGCAGAACTAGAAATATTCTTTTGGTCCTAAATAAAGCCACTTTTTATTTGCAAGAATATAAAACATCCAATAGATTTTATTTTTGAGTCAGTCTTGGAGTTAAAAGAATTACATTTTAAATTCTAGTTATATACAAGCCACAGAAGGATGCTGTGGTAGCTTCCCCTGATTTATTTCCATGTTGTCCTGAAGGCAAATTTCTCATAAATGAGACAATATTTCTTTACATAGATCAGAGATATCACTCACATGTTCTCAGTGAGAACATGAGGCATGATGAAGAGTCCTCTACCTGATCATGTACACTGGTAACTACTCATATAAGACTCAGTCCTGCCAAGTACACCTGCAACTCTCATTGTCTTAAATGAAAGTTGAGAATATTAAACACCTTTCAAGATCAAACTTGTAAAAAGAGATATTTCTAGGACTACCTCCAGCAAAGCTATACAGGCATGTTTTGGCTGTGGGTGTAGAGATAAGCACAGAAGTGAACCTGACATCTGGAAGGGCTGGAAAACAGCAAGCAGTGGGACCTGGGGAGCAATTTTCTTACTGAAACACACATTTACTAGTATAATGTAGTTCCTTTGAAAGGTACTAGGATTTCTGGACATTGTAGGATATCTGAGATATTAGGATAGTGTAGGCAAATAAGATGCAGCACCTGCTGAATGCCGGAAGAATGAGTGGGATATCCGGGAGTCTAAAATGGCACTAGAAGCCTGCCATTTCTAGGCAACTGAATCTCACCATGATCTGGCTTGATGTACATGAGCCAGGTTTTGAAGCAGTAGAACATCATTCATGTAGTGCTATGCCCCTTCAGCAAAGTTGTCTGGCTTCGATGTAGCACTGCAGGAATGCAGCTGTACTGCTTCCAGACTTGAGCTGCTGCAGCCACAGGTTGTGCAGCCTGAACACTTACTTAGTGAATTGTTAGTTCATGGATCGTTGCACTTTGCAGTGTTAAAGTACCTTAAGTCATAGAAATCAAGGCACAATTGGGAGTGAGACACTTAAATTCAAAGCTTAAAGCGACTTCCCCCAAAATCTACCCTCAGTTACCTTGAACAAGCTTATGCTTGCAAGGGTCACCTTGTTACTATAGACTCCACAAGGTGTCAAGAGTTGTGCTCCTTCTCATGCCCACACCCTTAATTTTAAAAATTCAGTTTCTAGATCATACCTAAACTTGAGCATAACCCAAAAAGAGATTGTTCTTATGCCTAATCCTAGGATTTAATAGCTACATTTATGCTCAGTACATCTAGCACACTTACAAGATCAGGTGCAACTGCAATTTTCTTTGAGACCTGGCCAGAAAAAATACAGTGCTGCCTAAAGTTTTAAAAATATTCTAGTGGCTAAGTTGGTCACCTGAGAAATAGCAGACATGAGTTCAATTTCCTTTTCTAAATGGATTGAAACCCAGATCTTTCCCTCTCCATAAAGAGGTCTAATCACAAGATATTAACTACTAGATTGGTAGGGAAGGATGGATGCCTTCTGCATTTCCTGGTGAAGCTTTGCAACAAAATATTCAAGCTTCAGGAAAAGTGAACAAGCAGTAGCATGACTCTAATTTAGTAGTTAAATTGCTTTTCTGGGAAAGAAGTTCTGTCTCTAGTGCTCAAAATAGGATATGCATTTTATGTTAAACAGTAGATAAAGTATATAAACTGTTCTAGCACGTGGACTGGAAACCCTCAGCTCCTCTCTCGCGTGGGAATGGCTAAAAATTTCAGCTGAGTAAAAACCTTCCTTTCACTGTGTTTCTATAGTTTTCTGTGACAAAAGGCTTTTCCTCTATAAAGATCTGTGTAAAGAAAGAAAAAGCAAGAGAAAAAGGAAGAATTGTTCAGGGAGAATATATTGTTAGTGCTCAGCACACAGGACAAAAGAGAAAAGACCAGTCCTACTCCTATCTTCTGGTAAACACAGAGCTTCAAGTTGCCTCAGTGTACTGATCCCCAAATTTGAGAAAATGTTATTTAGCTTTTGTACTATAGTGTTTTTCCATTTTAATCTAAAAGCTCAACACCATAAAACCATTACAGAACAATATTTTACTCAACAAAGGAAGGACTGCCTCAATATTTAAATATTCCTACATGGCGCTTCACTTACCTGTGAAAGCCTTAAAGCAAGTCTGGACTGCTAGATTACATTTCCTAAGAGAACAAATCTTATTCCTTGCTGTTTTAAATGCCAAGAACAAACCTGAAAGTTTGTTGTCTGTCTGCCAGAGCTTACTGGCAAATATTCAGACTGATCTTGCTTACCACACTTTCTCTTATAGCAAATCTGCTTTGGTGAACATATTCATATCATATCCTCTTTCATAAGATGGATTCTGTTAGCCATTTGTCAAGCAATGTTAATCATATTCATAATAGCTGATTTCTTGAATCTTTTAATGATCAGTATGTAATTCTTTCTAACTTTTAGGATTGTGTTAAAACAGCCATTTCTTCTATTAAAAAAAAATTAAGTCACACTTTTATTATGTTATTTTGATATTTTCTAAATATAAATGCTTGATAACTAAAATATGCTTAGGACATTAAACGCAAAAACCTTGTTGCTGCTCCACGGCAGCCAGAGTATAGTGAGACCTCATTTATAACAGGTTCTCAGAAATTAAGTATGTAGTGAGTTATAACTTTGAACTTTTAATATAGACAAATATCACTACAGATTTTTTTTCCCCCAGGGAGCGAAAAAACTGTTGTTGCTCTGCCCTGTTTTTCATAGCATTACATCATCACAGCTTTTGCCCTTTTTTGCCCTCATAAAAAACTTTGGTTCCCCGTTTAAATTCTACAGAAATATAGTCTCACCTCCCACACTACTTCATTCTGCAGAACATTCTTCCAGCAAAGATGTTTTCCAGATGCAGGACACTGACAAATGAGTCTGGCACTTTGAACAAGTTGAGTACATAAGGTGGACATCTCAGTACTACTTTAGAGGAAGAGGTAAGGACTGGGGTTGCCTTCTGTACCCATCAATAATGTAAAAGGCCACAGGTATAAAGTCTAGGTAATGTGAACACCTGAATGCCATTTTGTATTTCCAATTATCGACAGAGTCCTGGAATATAAATATTACAGTGGGACAAGTTTTATAAGAATTTGGTGAGCCTTATGTAATTTTAGTTAATTCAGCTTTTTGCTATATAGCTGACAAATGATAACCAAAATCTGCTCACATGTGACAGGAAAGGAACAGAAACAAAAAGGAGGAAAGCCAAAAAGGAGACGTAAGGGAGAGCCTGAAATATCTGTGACACAGTTTATGAACTACAGGTTAATGTAAGATCAGGCAATGCAAGTAAACCACCAGAACTTTAAGGCACATAACTATTATAGGGTACTCTGAAAAGTCATCCATCACAAGGACAAAAATATAATCTTACAAGTGGTTGGATCTTTCTGACAGGGTTAAGACCTTTAATTGGCAATATTCTGTATAAAATCGGTAACAGGAGGCAACAGTTTTCTTCCCTGGGAAAAAAAAATAGAGACCAAAACTCACCCAAAAATCTATGCTGCTGAATATGAGATACTGCATTAATAATTTTTACTTTCCTGTGCTCACAGTCATCAGTCATTTATATAGCTGCAAAAATCATTATAGAGTCATGATAGTGATTGCCAGGTGGTGGAAGGATACTCTAACTCAGGTGAACCAGCAAGCAGTGGAACCAGTTGAGCAATAGAAAAGGGGACAGTGTAAATTGGCTGCATGAGGTTTGCTAGCAAAATCTGAGCCAAGAACTTTAAAGGCAGAATTAATTGCAAATAGCAAACTAACTAAAAAAGTCTTGGTAGTAGTAAAGCTGAAAGTTGCCACTATTCTTTTAAACCACAGTTCTTAAGATATTTTAGTATGTTATTTGGGGAACATGAATCAGTAGGAGATAAACTTAAAAGGCTGTGAGGGAGACTGAAGTATGAACTTTCACTGCTTGAGGTTTTATCTGTGGGGCTGCCAGGCAGATGCCTCAGAAACTTGGCAGGGTAGGAGACAGAAAGCAAAGTCTAGTAATGACAAGCAAAAACCCATTAGTCCATAACTACTCTCACATGATTCAACCTCTGCTCTTAACACCAGGTGTGTTTGGCTATCTAGCTATATTTGGAGAACATAATTGGCTTCGTGAAGTGTGCTGGTGCAGCAAAGTCCATGAATAATTTTTGTCTGGTTGGTTCTCTTCGTCTGAATGTGTGGATCTGGTGATGAAGTTTAAATTATAGTGAAAACTTCAAACAAAGAACTTTCCCTGTGAATTTGTTTAATTTACAGAGGCAAAAGTTTCTGAAATTAAAAGTTATCATTTGGGGAGACAAGAATCTTTTCAATCTGTAGGCCATACAAAACTCTCTTCTCTCTTTTTTCTAAGAATATTGGAAAAACCTATAACTGGAGCTTTTAATAAATCATAGGGTATATTTTTGTTTCTTCTAATTCTACTCAGCTTATGGCAGAAAAATTTCAGTGGAACTTGAAAGTCTTTAACACATTTAATTGTGTTAGCTTGTGTCCTAATCCTTGATATTTCCATTCCAAATTATTATATGTCACATATATACTGTGACATATATACACTCTGTCATATCTAGCAAATATTTCATTTTTCTTCCCTGCTGGCAAAACAACATACTTGGTTAGTCTCAGTATAATTGATCTGGTTTTAGTTACTAAACAACAGAAAGATAACCATTACAAATCTATCAGTGCTTATAGTATTGACATGCTACATGCTACTAAAAACCGAAAACGTATGCTTACACGGTATTTCATAATGTTTTAGCTCTTGCTGGAAACTTTGACAGTGTACCCTAAATTAAAAATCATCACTCATAATCTTCATATAAGGTGGGTTTACTGCAATTTTAACCTGCATTTCTAGAAGCACATGCCAGTCCAATAAAAATTATCTGATATTCAATTTAATGTTACTAATTCTTAAAAAGAAATTCAATGCAGTGTAATAAAATCTTGGTATTTCTCATATTTAATCAAACCTACCTAGTAATGATGGTCAATTTACAGACTGTATTAGAAGAAAACTTTGTAAATCAGCTGAAAACATTTACAGTACCTGCTTAACAGTAGTATATGTTGAAGTGCTATTTTTTTTCTGACAGTAATATATGTGACCCTACCAATTTCTGGATCTTACTGTTGATTTTCATTACAGCAGTAGTAAGCTACAATGGCTTCTGATATGAGGCCTAATCCAGAGCTCATCTGCCCTTTTTCCCAGTTAAGTTCATTAACTTTGAACTAGGTAATCACACCAATGTAGATGAAATAGATGTGAAACAGTATATGAATAATAGTTTTCCTCCTGTATTTTATCTGAACCTGGAATCAACAGATGGAATCAACTCAGAATGTGAGGAAAACTTCATAATTCCAATATTATAATTTTATTATGCATTCAGAACATGCTTTTGATGATAATATTTAATATTTAATAATATTAATTCAGTCAACATTTATTTTCAAAGATTTTAAATTAATATATTGATTCCATATCCATTTCCATTTAGCTGGATATTGCTTGCCAAGTGATGGATCTTTATTTTTTTGATTCATTTCAGTGTTAGATAACAAATTTTGGCATGCATTCAAACAAATTTTCTATGGTCAAGTTGACATACTCCTTATACCAGGGACTCTATTATAAAAAAAAAATTGTTTAGCTTTCCAGAGTGATTTTTCTCAGAAAAGGTACCCACATTCCCAAAGTGTTCTCTAACACCACAGTTCAAAACTGTAGTTGTGATAGAAAATATTAAACCATATTCATTGCTTATGCAAAATGACATAATACCATAGCTGTTACAAGCCCCCAGGTCTCAGTCCAAGGTAGGGCAGATGTTCATTCACGTGAGCAATATTAAACCAGTATAATGTGGCTGCCTGAAATTCTCTAGTGACATCAAACCCTAAAGATCCTTATCTCTTTAATAAAGTATTTTGAGTAGGTGATAGTAACTGCTAATATTGTGGATAATAAAAATATTTATTAATGTTAGAAACATTTTTTATAAATTTAGAATGCATGATAGAAAGCTTCAGAAATGTGTTTGTCTATAAAAACATTCCAGCAGAAACATAAATCTGAAATTTTTAATATGAAATTATTCCAGTCTAAGGATGACACAAGCATCCATGAAATAGTCTTTGAGCACATTATCCACTTCATCCAATGTATTTCTAAGGAAGTAAGCTTACAAAGAAATGTCCTTTTTAAATTATACTCACAGAAGCTGTTTTACGTTGTGTTCTATATCCTAATAGTGTTAACAAATGAAAGAACCAATTTATAAAACGCTTGAGTTTTAGAAGATACATATGGTTCAAATAATCACAGCCCTCTTCTGATGAAACACAGACAGTCCAGCCTCTTGAGGACTTGATTTATTAAGGTGTACCACATACTACATGCTTATTACCACACCAGTCTGGGAAGGGTAGAATTCTTCCTACAGAGACATCTAGTGTTTTGACAGAAAGAGAATCTGCTGCTTTCATTTAAAACGAAGATGCCAAAAGTCAGGGTTTTATGCTATTCAAAATGACTGTTAAATTGAATTTCCTTTGAAAAAGATGGAAAAAAGTGAGCTATCCCATGTGATTTTCAGGGCCATATGCTCTTGGGCAGGATGGCATGTGATTGACAGTATACGTAAGGCTATCTGGAATCATCAACATGATAAAAAACAGAATGAAGGAGAAAGGAGGCATTGTAAGAAAAGCAAAAGGCAGAGGGAAAATTGAGATGGAAATAACTAAAAAGATGAAAGAAAACTTTCAAGGTGTTTTTTTCTGCCAAATCAATTACTCACAGCAGATGCAAAGTTTGAGATAATATTCCATAGGTGAATTTAGAAAGATTTGCTACACCTCACACACTGAAATAAACTCATTTTACTGAGCAAAACAACTCTAAACAGTGAATGTATTTATGTAGAAATGAGTACACTGTTAGTCTCTTCTCTTCAGTTGAACAGAATAGCTTCTCTGGAAGGATTTAATTCACAGAAAGGAGACAAATATTCAGCTGCTAAACATCAGTTTCTTCAGAAGACCTACCTAATTTGAGTAATCTAGCACTAACATATCCATGATTCGATCCTGCTTTTCCTGACATGTCCCAAATACTTCTAAATATTAATGAAAACTGAATACATCAAAGGTCTGTTTGTTGTTTTTGTTTTAATTATGTTATCTTTTTTATTATGAGACATATTTTTATCAAAGAATTCAAGCTCTTATATTGTAGGTGGGATGTCATATTCAGCTTTTGTTTTGTTCAAAGTCAGGTGTCTAGTTTAAGATATTTATCCAGCTGTCTTTTTTATCAGAACAAGAGAAAGAGGCATTCCCAAATGGCATTTTAAAATTCCTTTATAAAAGAATCTAAACGCATATAATCTAAAAGCAGTCATTTCTATACTCCAAATTTTAAGGAAGTCTACTAAGTTTTAGATATGTAGTTAAATGTAGATGAATTCCACCCCAAAATGTATTCTATACATAAGCTAAGGTTGTACTTTGTCAATGTTTGTAATTTTAAGCACCACAATGAAGAGCAATACATAGAAATAACTGTCTTTAAGAATCTTTGTTGTTTCTACTCTTTCTCCCCCAGTATGCCTAATTATCTGTAAAATGCTGGTTAGGTTAAATGCCTTGGAAGAAAGAGACAGAGAAAAGCTTTATTTGAATAACTTGGGGCATATTTGAAACCTTTCAGAATCAATAATGGTTTGCAAATATTAGCAGTCAAAACCAGAGACATGCTCCTGCCATTTGACTTTGAGCAGGTAGAACTCAACAGAGTTGATCTTAAGCAGTGTAACTGGAGAATAAAAGTCAATATCAGGTAGCTATTAGTGGTCACATAACTGTTATGAATTGTATTATGAACCATTTCATATTATACTTAAGCCTTCACAGATATGCGCACGCACCCTCCCCCTCCTTTTTTTTTTTGTCCACACTATTCATTTGGTTCTGGCAGATTTTGCAGGGCAGGGGGAAAAACCTAGTGCTTGTTTAAAAGTTTATTGTATATTTGACATAAACATTATCTTCCCTCATAATAAATTTGAGCATCTAACAGAGTCAGACAACAGACCCTATGAATTTCAGATGTAATTTGTGCTCCTAAACCCTTCAGATGCTTTTAGCAAAATACACAGTGGTAGTAAAAGCCCTGTCAGACTGTAGAGTAACCTACATGTAGAGGGAAGAAACAATCTCCCCAAATTACAAGTAACAGCTCTATATCCCCATTTGACCTGACTGTAACCATAAAAAAAAACCAACAACCCTTCCTCCTTCAGAATGGAACATCGCCTCAGTATGATTCTGTCCTGATTCATTCTGCATAGTATGTATAAATACCATACACTTATGGGGTGTTCCTTCGTTAGTTCTTTCTTCACTGTACCGTTAGAAATTCACCTTCATCTTGATGCTTGGTTTAGCATTGGTACTTAACTTAGATGTTTGGGGTCAATCTGCCTTTTCTTCTTATAACTGATTTTACAATAGGTAGAACATGAGATAATTTCATTAATAGACTTTATTCCTCACAAGGGCTATTGATATTTAGAATTATAGAGATACTACGGAAATGAGGAGTTGATACAGTGTATTCATTTTTGTATACTAGAATGTTGTGCAGAAGCCCATAGTGATCTAGGGATGAGATCATAGAATGATAGAATCAAAGAATCATAGAATGGTTTGCATTGGAAAGGACCTTCAAAGATCATCTAGTCCAACACCCTGCCATAGGCAGGGAAATGTTTCGCTAGATCAAGTTGCTCAAAGCCCTGTCCAGCCTGACCTTGAACACTTCCAATGATGGGGCAGTCACAACTTCTCTGGGCAGCCTGTCCCAGTGTCCCACCAGCCTCATAGTGAAGAATTTTTTCTTTATAACTAACCTAAATCTACTCTCTTTCAGTTTAAAACCTTTGCCTCTTGTCCTGTCACTACAGGCCCTGGTAAAAAGTCTCTGTTTTTCTTATAAACCCCCTCTACATATTGAAAGGCTACAATAAGGTCTCCCCAGAGCCTTCTCTTCTCCTGGCTGAACAATCCCAACTCTCTCAGCCTTTCTTCATAGGAGAGGTGATTCAGCCCTCTGGTCATTCTTCTTTGTGGCCCTCCTTTGGCCAGGTGCAGGAGCTTGCACTTGGCCTTGTTGAACTTCATGAGGTTTGCATGGGCCCACTCCTTCAACCTGTCAAGGTGCCTCTGGATGGCATCCCTTCCCTCAAGTGTATCAACTTCACCACTCAGCTTGATGTCATGCACAAACTTGCTGAGGGTGCACTCAATCCCACTATCTATGTTGTTGCTGAAGATATTAGATAGTATTGTTCCCAGCAAGGACCCTTAAGGGACAGGTCTTGTTACTAGATTATGTACTGCTCAGCACTGCAAAAATATACAGCCCCAGACTATCCTTTTCTTTAGGAATTTGCAATCTAACTGGAATACACAGCCAAAAAAGAAAGAATTTCCATTATGAAGTTGGGGAAAATGAAAAAATACTAATTTCAGTTTTCACCAAATTTTCTAGGGTTTGGATTTAGCCCTACATGATTTGCAAAGATCATTCAGGAAGTCTGTATGTAACTGTTGGACATTTCCTATTTTGAATGTAAGTACACAAGGCTACTATCCTGTGATGAGAATTTGTCCTCAGAAAAAAGGGAGCATAACACACATGAAGTACTAGAACTGGGAGGGAACGTTTTTCTGGCACTGAAAGAATTTTTAAAAGCTTAGATAAAATGTTTCCATCACAAACTGGAATAAAATCTTCAAATACAGAACATTTTCAAACATTGAAAAAGGTTGTTATTTTCACATTGATGTGACGGAACTATTTTGATAATTTTGCATATTTTATTTTGATTAAAGCAGTGTCATCTTTTTATTATCAGTCAACTAACATTTCAAAATGAAATGTTCTTTGAGCAAAATAGAAGTCTTAATTTAAAATGTGTAGATATCCTTTTTTTTCTGCCAAAATACTATTCAGTGAAAACATTCAATTTCCATGATTTCATAATGTTTCTTCGAGAAAAGAAAAAAAAAAACCACCAAAACCAGGATCCATATAGCCAGCAAAGAACTTCTGCATAGTTTTAAAGCACCTACTGTTATTCCTTCTATAAAAAATTTTAATCTTTAATAAAATTTAGCTACCTCTAAAACCAAAAGAGTTTTTGAAAAAAGAGTGTTTAATTAGCTTAACTGCTACAGATTTTTCATAGTAGTATGTGGAGATGGAAAGATATGGAGAAGAAAATACACACAGAAGACAACATTCAGAAACCTTCTACAGGATTACATACGATTTCTAAATATTGACTTTTGAGATATGAAGATTATTTCCAAAATATAAATATGAATAGAAATATTGCTTCAATATAAATATGAAACATTTGAAGATAATGTATTAGAACTATAGATCCCAAGTACCATATTACTGAATCTGACAGCAATGCTTTTGTTTAGAATACAACAGAAACAGAAATTTATATTCTGCACATTATTTATAAGCATGGGACTATCTGAGGACATGTTAGTTTTGTAATACATGCTGCATATTGCTTCAGCATTTATCCATCAGGATACAATTCTCCATTCCTGATTCTATGGAAGATATGTAAAAAGAACATCATGAACTGTATGAAATAGCTTGTCACAGAATAATATATTTTTCAAACTGTCACAAGTAAGTACACTTAGGAATGAATAGGTCCTAAACATGTATTATTTAACTGAAGGCTCTTTAATTGTTTATATTATATTTCATTAATACTTTAGAGGAAAATGTTACACTTAAGTAGTTCTGCCACTTACTATATAAGCTTACCAGAAGTTCAAGGGAATTTTCTCTCTTTAAGAATTAAAGAACTGGGAATATTTTATTCTATTCCGACCCTTGTAGGATATTATAAAATAGTGTCTGGTCTGAAGGCAGTGAGATAGCTTTCTTTATAGAAAAAATAAAAAGCAGGAAAAACATTAGAAAATGCTCATTTGTGTAGATGTAAATGCAATATATCTAGTTTATTTATGCCAGCTTTATTCAGAAGTAAGTATCATCTGTAAAACAGTTCCTGATTTCAACAAGCTCTCTTGCAGAGGGATAAATTTCTCAATCCACTGGACAGTACCAGTGGATGCCTGGCACTAAGAGACTACATGGGCCATGATGTGTGTTATATTTGTATCACAAGAAACGAAATGACAATGGTCTTCATTGCACCTTTTGTAATCTCATACGCTTGTTCAAGTTGATTGTAAGATAAGTATAAAACATTCTCTCCTAATTTTCCACTGTGGGAAGCAATGGAAAATAAAGTTGTTAAAACACAGCACAATTGTATATACTTGCTTTTGAAAGAAAAGAAGGGAAAAAAAACAGGAAAGAAAGAAAACAGCAAATACTGCAAGGGCAAGACAAGGAATTGCGTTGGGTCATTTAACAGTAAGGATACAAAAAATGTGACAGTCAGATGTATTATCTTCAGAATAATCTGCAAAGGCAAGCACCAGAACCGCTATTAGATGAGCCAATTAAAAAAAGATAGGAGGAAGCATTTGACAATCTACTCTAGTTAATAGCCATGCACTAGTTGGAAAAGGATTAGCTATCTCCCAAGTTATTTCCCCATCTTCATTTTCCATGATACAATTTACACTAAAGAACAGAGTTTTCTATACTCACAGGATATTGATACCATGTCATTAGCTGGATGTGTCACCTTTCCAAGTGAAATATTTCTGTGTAAGATAAAAAGCAATATTTACACTCATCTCCTTGGGTCTACAGGCATCTGAGGAAAGTATTCTGTGACCCATAGAATGTGTGTTTGTATGCGTGTATATATGTATGTTTATATGTATATATAAAATGCTGTTTCATACAAAGGTCTCATTTTATAAGCAAGGCTGCTTGTCATCTCAAACTATGCTAATGAAAGTGGTGTCAGCAAATTAGTAATAAATGTACAAATATGATTAAGGAGGATCTATATTTTGAAAAGATTATGGATCAAATGCAGATTTGATAAAAGCAAGCAGCAGTCCGTCTGTGGTGTTTTTTTCCTGTTGCAACATATTTCTTTTTTTTTTCCTTTTGAAACTAGTCTCAGTGACACAATGACAGAAAATAAAGATCATCTCTAAAAATTGTCACAGAGCTAATTTATATTTACACATTTTGTGTGCAAGGTGCTGCTATTAATGCCACTTGGCAATGACTATTTTCTCTGTGGTTATCAGTTCTCTTGTCCATGGCCATCATTATCATCTGAATAGCTTTAAAATTGCTAAATAGCTATTGAAAACAATTGCTTTTTCTTCCTTACAGAATTTAAGATTTTGCTAATTCATAGCTCAGTTGGTCAGTGTCTCTGTGTTGATTATTAATTATTTCAAAGAGCCTAACTTTTTGGAATTTGCACCGCTTGCTTTCTTGCTCTTTTTAGAAGGGTTACAAAGATCAGAAGGCAGATCCATTAAAAGGGTTTATTTTCACTCTGTATCTGTTGGTGGGTTACTATGATAAGGGTTTATATGTGCTGTTATAGTAGAGCAGCAATATAGATGCTGTCTGTACTGAAATCTAGAAGCCATGGTGCTTGCATAGGTATCTTGACATTGTCAAGGTAGCTGTGGCTTCCACTAAGTCCATCTGCCCCCGTTTTTGCATTTATGCCAAAAATATAAGCATCAGCCCTTTAACACAAATTATGCGTCTTGAAATACCATCCTCTGCTTCAAGTAAGTTGTACTAGAGACATCTAAGAAATCCCTTAATGTTAAATATTTACTCTACCTCCTTTTTACATTCTTATGTCAGAGAGCTTTAAATGAAAAAACAAGTGGAGTGAGTATCCAGAATATTACTGTAAACATTTGGAAGTTTCATTACACAAGAGTTCTAGGAAATTTGGATTCATTTATGCTTAATCACCTTCATCTGTCTTCCAATACCACCCAATTTGGGCTTTCAGTCACAGAACTCAACACACAGTTATAAACACTAAATTCACATCAGGCTACAAACTCTGTGCAGGTACTGGCATTTTTTCCTTGAGTTCTAACGACTCTTTTGGGGGAAAAAAGGAATAGAAATATATATGGTTAGAGTGTAGTGTAACAAACCCTGAAACGGATGGATTCGACATAGGTAGGGATTCAATTTCAAATGTGTCATTCAGCCTTAGTGTCTCCAGGAGAAACACCATAGCAGCAAAAGAAGATGGCATGAACATTGTGCAAAAGATAATATTATAAATCACAAGTAGTTTTGCACTGCTGAAACATATTCTGAGGGCCAGTCATTCAAGGGCAAAGCTCATTTCAGTCAGCCTGTTTCCACTGGCATAAATGAAGTTTCACTTACACCTGTGTAGGATCTGGCCCTTGATGCACTACATTCCTGTTTCTGATTTACTTATACATTCTACTGATCCAAATAACAGAAAGAGTTTTGCTGTGTTAGGAACAAGAAGATACGATGCCTACTATTAAAATCTAAAATAATTCCGATTTACTAGACAATTTTAAGATAAATTAAAAAATGCACATCCAGACCTGGCAGTAACGTTTGTAGCACTTTCTTTTAAGACTGCAATGTTCTCTAATGATACTGAACTAGCAATATAACTTTCAGTTCAGTTCAGATTCATGTGTTTAGACCAAAGACTGCAGTTTCAGTCTCCACAGTATTTGGCCTCTCCTCACACATTAATCATGTGTAATAAGTGGCAGAAGCCTTCAAAACATATTAACACAGGTGGACCTTTAGTGCTTATTTGTAGCCCTGTTGAATAAGCATGCTTCAGGCTGTTTGTATAGGTCCGGTAGCAGGGTTAGAACTTGGGAGTGATAAGGTTACCTAAACCGTAGCACAACTAAAGAAAGTCAAGCCATCCAAGAAAATCAAGGTTGATTTCTACATGTCACATTTGAAAACTAAATATGTACATTGCCTGAGGAATGCATTTGAAACAGCAAAGTCTGGTAGGAAAGAATGTTTTAAAAGCACTATTTCAGCAGAGATATTTCTACTGGGAATAAATAAACTGCTGAACGTGCCTCATTTTTTAATGCCCCACAGATGTAAACTGTACTTGATTCTATTGTCTGTAATTTAATTTAATGCTTGGAATGTTGTAGTATTATACAGTAACTGATACGCCCTTTGATTGAGAAACAGCCAGATGAAAAAAGTTTATAATTTTTCCTGCACTATAGAGCCTTCTTATTGTAAAGAAAAGATTAGTTTTAGCATGAATTTTTATTATTCAATCTTTATTAGAAATGACATACAGAACTAAGAGAAAGACAATGTCTGATTTATGTCTTTTCTTATTAATTGGAAAGCTTTTCTGTTATAGATGTATGGGATTTTTCTTTATGTTGTTAATTGTGAACAATATCTTGCAAATTTCCATAATGGTTCAATAGAAAGATTGGTTGAATAGCACCATCAGCAGTACTGTGAAATTATTTTTCTTCAATGATAGAATTGTTTTTTACCTATCCTTACCTCACTTCTGTTAAATACCTCTAATTCCTTGTGGAACCAAGCACTTAGCATTCAGTACAAGAAGGATGCAAAGGAGTGCAGTAATATTCAAAAATATTTTTCACTTTGAAGTATTTCTAGTCAGAGAATTAACTTAAATACTTATATTAATGCATAGCACTACATTGTGACTCATGGTGTAATAGAATTTTACTGGTTTACTCCATGTTATTTCAATAAATTTCTAATACATATGGATTAGAAAAATAATATATTTTGACGTGTCGGTACTTTGGTTTCTTTTCAAAGCAGAATAATTCTGTTGTTCTGCAGCTGTTCTTCAGACAACCAGCCAGATATAGGATATTTCCATTTTTAGAAGGGGCTAATGGAATATTTATAATGCAAAAATTCCTCAATTAAACAAAAAATGTATTTAACCTTTTTTTAAAAAACTGGTCATATCTCCCATTTTTCTGTAACCAGAGCCTAGTTACAATCTGTTAAGTGACCTGAAGGCTGTTTTATTTTTTCCATAAAACTATACCTTCCTAATTTTATGAACTTTATGTTAGGAGAGTCTTAATGGGTTATTGTACTCACATAGACTAAAATTGCCAACACAGGTGTAATATATTGCTTATACTCATTTCATAACTTGTTTTAGAACATTGTCAGCTTCCATCATTTTAATGTGACTGTTGCAGCTCTGACTTTTCTAAAAGTGTTTACGACTGGAGTGTTGAGTGTATGTGAGAAGATAATGTTTTTAAACTGCAATTCAAAATTGTGGAGAAGATGTTGAACATGTGCTAGAACCATAAAGACCTCGAAGCCAGAAGAAACTGAAAAATAAACAATCCAATTTAATTTAATTTCATTTCATTTTCAAAATACTTTTATGTCAATGCTTCTGATTTTTAAGCTGATTCCATTATTTGACACATACATTTGACTATTTAGGTCAGGCAGTGCTTAGTTACACAGTGTATGAGCTTTTGTTTCTTTCATAAATTAATTTTAACATAAGCAACTGACCTAAAGTTATGGTTAGTTATGTGCAAAGTTTGTTTCTGACAGAAGCAAACTCACACAGAAGAGGCTGGAGGTATCTGGAAGCTTGTTGATGACCAGCAAACCTCAATCTAACAAAATTTTTGAACTGTTGAAAGAAAGTACATTTTTTGTTTCTCTCCACCATTGGTAACAAGTGTAAAAGCTGTGATTTGCCTTTTTGTTATATTTGGACAACAGATCTATACACATTACATGGTTTTTAGCACAATGTAGCTAATAGGGTATCAATGTCAAACTCAGGGATTTGTAAGTATCAAAGTATCAGTTTAACACTGTTTATTATATTATAAACAAGGAAAGACGGTGGTACTAGAGTGCTTATTTATTTACTCGTGTATACAAATCAATAGAAATAGAATATTGATCATTCATTAACATTATAAAATAATCTACTTCCTTGTGCTGAAGAACTGGAGATTGTTGAAGGCTGAATCAGTTGCTACTAAGGTTACCTTCTGAATATAAATATTTGCATTCCTTGGAGGATATTCTTCTCCACAGGAGTTAGGAGCACTTAGCTTTGGCTTTATGCCTAACTACACACCTTTAATGTGCGACTATCTCAAAACTCTTGTGCGCTGTATTGTACGTAGAGGTTAAGTGTGGCACATTAAGCGGAGACCAATTGCAATTAAAAATACGATAATGGCATTAAAATATGCACTGCCATAGCTTCAGTAAGGTCTCTTGTCTGCTACTGTCAATAGGAGCTCATTAGGGTTTGCTTAATTATGTGTGCGCAGGGAATGATGTAGCTGCTAATGGTGTGGAGAGTGGCACCTCAGCATTTTAAAACCGATCTTCACAGTTTGGCATTTCACTCTGTATGGGGGGGGAGGGTAGCAGGTTTTACTTTCAGAGCTGCTGAGAATCTCCAGTTTTCTGCTGACTTACTTGAGGAAAAAGCATGGAAAAAAAAGAGGTATTTGGTAATGTTTATTTAAGACATATTAAGTAGCAGAAATATGTTAAACAGGCACCAACAGCACTGCACAGAAGAATAATGAATTATATGGCAACAATAGGGTTGCTGTGCTAGATAATTACACAGGTCTACACAGTGCTCAGCACATAGGAATCTGCCATTTAGACTTGGTGAGCTAACAAACTCTGAAAAGTATTCCAGCTCATTTAAAAGTCTACCTTGAAAGTGGAAGCTGATATACTGTTGGCAGGTTGCTTGCCAGGTATTTTGTTCACCTACAAGTTCAAAAGGTATGAACCTCTGAGCTTCAAGGCAGGGAGAGGGGAAGTTGCCTCTGAAAAAAACAAGGGCAATAAGGCAAGAAGAAGATGACTGAAACTAAAACTTTTTATGTCTTGAAAAGAACATGCACTGACTACTGGGAAAGCATCAATTACTACTGCTGTGAGGAATAACTACTGTTACTAACAAGCATCCTCACTCATATAAATGACAGCACATGTTTTAAGAGACAGATTCAGTGGCAGATTTTTAATGAGCTCACTTCATAGTTACAAATACTCTGTTGCTCTCCCACAACACAGAAGTGTTTAATGTCTTCCCTCATGAAACTTTAACAGTTAATTTGCCTACTGTTTCTGTAAAGATCTGATCTTTCCCTTTGAACTAGTTAGTAAGCCACGTATTAATTTTCTTGGTTCAGTTTTATAAAAGATTTTGAAAAATTCTTAGCCCTTTTTCTTTCATTATATGGATGTGGCCCACTACATGTCATGCAGCAGCTTCTCTTTGTTCCTCCGCGTGTGCTAACACCAGAGATAGTTGTTAGCATGCAAAGAGCATAACTTGCAATGCTGGCGCTGATGCCCCTGGAATAGGAGCAGAACCAAAGGTTGAAGAAGCCTCGGTGAGAGCTTCAGTGGTGGTCACAGGCTTTTACTGGTTCTTTTGCCTCTTCCACACCTCTCTGTGAGCATTTTTTTTTCTGTGACACGATCCCCAATTGGAATGAAGTAAAGTAATGGTTTAAAGGTGACTGCTTTGGCTTCTGCATAAGTGGATACTCTCACTGTAGTTTAACTCACTTCTTTTCAGCATTGCTTCCAGGCCCATACTCAAGCTATATCTGTCACTGAACACTGAAGTTGTCTGTCAAACACAAGTATAGGATTCCAGCACTGCTGACACTTGTTTTTATTTATTTTTTTCCCTTGCATGAACACCATTAGCACATGTCATGTCATGTGTGTCAACTCAAATTCAATTTTTTTTCATTACATGTGAGATGGAAAATAGACTAGCAATGGCTTTTTCTGTTCAAATACTTTGTTAACATTACACTCCATAGAAGCTGTAGAGCAAAAAATATTCTTGCCAAGAGAGATGAAAACTGAGTGTGTGGTGGAGAAACCAAATATTATGGCAGCAGGAGTGTTTAGTGGAAACACTCCCTGGAAAGCCAGGGCTTTTTGGTGGGTAAGTGACAAAAAAGGTGACTAACTGGGAGGATGACTAATTCCCTTTTGTATATAAATGCTGTAGGAAAAAGTCTCATAAAAGAAGCAACTAGCTACAAATGTCAAGTGTGAGATACTATGAATGCACAGATTAATCAAACTAGGCTATATCCCACTAATCATATATCTCAAAATGGCATAAAAAGAGCTTTACTTTATACCTTTTTTATGCACTGTTGATGGACTTCATGCATTTTTGTGAAGTAGCCAAAATGTCAGCTTGACAAATGTTTTCATGTGATCAAAAAGCTCAAAATGGTGCTATTTCTATTGCATGCTGATGAATGCAGGAAACTATAGCATAATAAATTGCAGTGTCTGGAATCAAGGGTGATTTTGATCGTCTTGGCAAAAAATTCTATGACATTTGACAAAAATTTATGGAGGAAAGTCACTCTGAATCATGTTTTTTCTATTCTGCATTCCATTCAATTATGAGGTGTAAATGAACAAACCAAGAGATAGTTTTCAGAGAATGAATTAAAATTCATTTGTACTAAAAAGTGAACATAGTGAATAACTCTGTGTTAGCAGTCTTATTATAGAAGAAAAATAATGAATTATATTCAGTACTTGTCAGCATTATCTAAATTGCATTTAGCCACTCTTACTCTTAAATAAGACAACAAATAACATCAATAATAAAGAGCTGTAGCTGATGCAAATACAACATAACCTGTATGGCTGTGAAACTACCACCACTGAAAAGTTTTAATGCTGTAATAGGCCCTGCCAGTGTGAAGACTATGGTGTCCTTGGCTGCATATGTATTACTAAATAAAACCATTTTATGGCTCAGAGGCCACATGGCATACACCCATAAAACTAAACTGTTCCACTGTCTTCATCTCCAAGCAACATAACGTCATCCAATCGCCCTATGTAGAATAGTCCTTGTTGTACTGTTTCCTGAACCATGCCCAAATATTATTTGGAAGAGTGCTAGTTTTCACAGTTGCCAAGAAGAACATCAAAAATTAAAATACTAGGGATAATCACAGGTCAATGCTTCAGTGGATGTTTGTGCCCTGGATTTTCTTTTTAAAAATATATGTAATCTTTACTAAATCTATCCCTGCTAGGCTTCTTTTAATTTGAGTAATTTCTTATTTTATTGCATGTCTATTTTATTCCAGAATAGAATATTTATTATTTAACTGATATATTACAGCAGAGATGAGAGAGCTAAGTGAGAAAAATTTCTGTTGTCCCATGCATCTCCAGTGTACAATAAAGGGCCCAGTTCTCTGCCTTTGAGTTTGAAGAAATAGTGGGGAAACATTCACTTGCTGCATCATAGCCAAGGAGTAATAATGAGCACAAGTAATGTTACCACAGTAATGTTAATGAGCAGTGGTAACTTCAGTTACCATCAGCAACAGCTTAAGGAAAGGAAAGTATATCTGTAATCTGTTAATTAAAATCTAGTTAGAAGCTGCTTTGACACACTTAGGCTGACCACACAGCTCAATAATAATAATAATCTTGTCTAATCCAGGAAGCACTTGAGTATGGAATGCAAAAGAGATTTCTTTTATTTTAATTAATCCAAATCTCATTCTGAGGGCATGTCCAGCCCCTAAGAAATCTGTATCATGGGAAAGGATCTAGGATCTAACAAAACAGGCTAGTTCACAGTGACAATATTTGAAACAATTGCTTCAGATCATGGAAATTGTAATTACATTGAAGACAGTGAAATAATATAGGTCCCTTTTACCCAGCATGGTCTCCTCATCAGATAAACATGTGTTCTACAGTAGGTATACATTCATAAAGCATATGATATTGTGCATAGGCACAAACTCTGGTCCCTGGGGAAAACAGTACATTTGCGTGAAAAATGTTATTTTTTATAAGTAACTTAGCAACTGTGACTTGTTCTAGAGCCAAGAACAGAATCTAAAAGTTGTAGTTAGAATTTTGCTTCAATGTTTTTTCCTTCTATCATCAGTGCCCCCCACATTCTGAAGTGTTAGGGTTATATACTCATGATGTGGGGATTCCTGCTTAGAGTAGAGCTTCAGATAGGGAGGGAGCTGTATGCTATGTCTCCTTAAGGAGTAATCTACAAATGATTGCTGTGATTATGAATACTTTATTTAGAATTTCAAGCTTTTCCCTTTTTTTGTGTATATTAGTATGATCTATACTATAAACCATAATAGTATAACTCTGCCAACCTCTTACTCAACTAAAGCATGAGAGAGTTTCATTTTCATATGCCTCTGTTAACCTTTGCCTTCTCATTTAAACTATGTGATAAATCACCATCTTGTTTGCAAAAACCAACTTTTCTCATTTTAAAAATGAATAATAAGCATGAGTGTGCTACGGGATCAACCTTGCCATGCCAATATATCCTCACTTGCTTTTTGCTGTAGGCATAGTGCTACATTTTCCAGTCTATAATGTAGACATGCTGAATTGCATAATCCAAAATTAAACAATCATCTAAACTACAAAACCACATCAAAGTAACACAAAGGAGTTAATTAACCCCACAAGAGGATTACAGATATGTTTTCCGCTGCTTCAAGTCCATTTAGCTAATTGTTCTGAAATATTTTTTCTGATACTAAAAAGAGAATGCAAGATTAGTTTTAAGTTAAATCATTTGTTTATCTTGACTGGCATTTTTCTGCTGACCCTGGCAAAAATTTGATGCTTCTGGAACTATGAATAATTCTAATACTGACCCGGTGACATAGGACATGTGTTGCCCCAGACTTTTCTAGTATATAATACATGTCTAGAAGCATGAAAATCGATTGCTATGATCATTTATGAATAAGTACTAATGTCAATAGCATTAATAACTCATAGCTAACTCTTTTGGTACATTCAGTTGTATAAGTAAAACATTCAGTCCTGCAAGTTGCAGAAAGCACATAATCCTTTTAATGTGCTTCCACTTTATGATGTGGATATAATTTTAAGCAATATTGTATGTGCGTCTTCATATTCAGTTACCCATAGTATTTGAGAATATAAAATCTTTCCCAACTCTCTGTTAAGTGTTACATTTAATTAGGTCCTTCATAACTAGATCACATTTAAATACAATCAGATAAGATTAGGACAAATAAAAAGCCACAGTAATTAATCTTAAGTAAGAAGAAGATGATACTATTAAACTGGGCTAAATATCAGCCCCAAGATATTAATGTCTTCAATATTTTTAACTATTAATGAAACAGAAATATTCCCAATGCACAATTCCGGCAGTTAAAGTTTGAATATGCCTTTTCAAGAAAATATTTGCCTTTTTCTCAGTTTACTAGTGTTGCGAAAAATGTGCCACTAGAACAAAATTTTCATTAGAGGTATCAAAGTGTAAAACATAAAATTATTCAAACGCCAACAATAGAAAACCTTAAACAATGAGCTTATGGAGCCATTTAAATTAATAAAGCATCGTGTTGATGTTCAGTGCTAGGTAACATAGTTTTGGTTGAAAAATGCAGAGCATGATAAGATTTTTCAGAATTGTTTAGAAATTGAGAGCCTACTAAAGTTTTCAAAATTACCCATACATATTAGGCAATCAGGTCCCATTATTTCCAATCTGGCTAGGTTGGAAAATCACTTTGATCCATTTTCAGGCACCTGAATTCCTTTGAAAATACAACTATTTGTGACGTAAAACTTCTGTCACTGACGTCTTGTGTTTACAAGAAGCTCCTATATAAGGGCATAAGCACAAATCCAAGTTTCTTTTTTCAAATATTTTTTCTTTTTTCATTTGTAGAGGATAAATACAGATATTTGTATGGTACAGACATGTTAATGTAGCATTTACTTTATTTCTAAATGCAGAATTTAAAGTAATATTTTTTTCATTGTTCAACATTCTTGGATTAGAACTTTATAAAAATACTAAGTATAATTTGACAAATAAAAATGTCTGCATATGTTGCAAGAGTCCCGTCTCCTGATCACTGAAGGTTATTAGAAGGCTGAAAAATTGTTATCCCTCTCAGGGAAAGGTACAAATATTCTAGAAACTTTACATTGGTGTTTCTCTCATTTAGTTTAATATAGTTGAAGACGACTCTCCCAGGAGAAAAATATAAACAAAATTAATTACAAAAATACAATATTAAGAATGTAAATAATATAGTTTTCTGTAGAGGTCTGTTCACCTTTTATCATCTTCACCTACTCTTCACTTTATTAAACTTTGTAACCTTGCTTGAAGTACAAACAAAGGCAAAAAAAAAGAAATACTGATCTAAGGTTGCTATACATAATCCTTTACTCTAACATTTCCCCTTGAGAATGCATTCATGCATTCTATAAAGCAGAAGAGAAATTGTACATATTTAGGAAAGTGTATGTTATGCCACTTAAAACTTATTACACTTAAAACCAGGTAAATGATACAAGAGATGTCTCTCTAGAGGCCAAAGACACTAAATAACAAAGCTATAGAGAACAAAAAAAAAAAAAGAAAAAAAAAGAAAACGAAAGAATACAAAGAATTTAACTCATCTGCTGCTCATTAGCGTACAGTAACTCACAGACTAGATAAACATATAAATGGACTCCCTGCTGTTTATACCTAACCATTGTTTGCATGGTAATATGTTCTATCAGCATAAATGTGGCTATATTCCATTCTGGTCACGTTTTTGTGGCATGTTCATTTTGTTTCATTTATAAGACCTGCTGATGTCACACGGAAAACTCTGAAACAAACAAAGTCCATTCAGGGAAAACACAGTTGTAATAGAATGTGTTTGCTGTTTCACTTTTCTCCTTGCATTATTCCTGGATACATTTGTACAAAAATAGTTTCTTTGTCTCCGAAAGTTCACTTTCTTTTACTGCTTACGATTTGTAACTGAGGTCATATTTCGAAATTTGCAGTTTTGCAGCTGCTTACTACTGTATTGCTACTACACAACTCAAACAGGATTTTTCTATGGCATGAGTGGTGATGGGTGGGAGATCATCTGTGTGAAAGGAAAGGAGAGGACACTGCACCACACACTGGTACTGTGCTCCATGGGCTGTGTGCACCACCAACCTGAGACTTCTTTCATATCATGCTGCTTTAGCTTTTTTCCTGAGTAAAAGTCAGTAACTCTGGCTCCTGAGCCTCAACAGGGACACCATGGGTTCACAGGGCTTTGCTGTAGTTTCTGGCACCAGAAGTAGGAAGCTGGAGAAGTTTTACAGAGCTGCACAAAATTTCTACCTTCTCACTTGGAGTCCCAGTCCATAGGCTCAGCCCTGGTAGGTAATAATGAAGTTTGTCTTAAGGCTTGATATGGGAAGTAGTGCTCAGCATCCTCACTGGTGTTGGGCTAGCATCCGTTAGCAGTCTTACCCATGCCTCCTCTAATAGTATTTCCCAATTCCTTTGGAAATACTTTGCTTAATAGATTTTAGAGGCCTTTTTTTTTTTTTTTTCATGACCAATCCCACTGCCTGGTTAATAATCTCTCCAGGATCAGCCTTTAGATTTCTGTTTTCTCCTTCCCTGTGGGTCCCAAAAATCTTGGCTGCAGTTTTTAACAGTCATTTGTTATGGACCTTTATGTTCACTACCAAGCATTCGGTACTATTAAAATTTCATTCAATTTATTTCAGTCTAACTCTCTTTTCTTGCAGTCATCTATTTTGTGCATTATACGATAATTTCATTAGCACACTGCTTGTTTTTATGACAAGCCCAAAAATAAGTCTATTAAACAAGATGCATTCCATGAATAACCCTTCTGGAATTTGAAAAAAAGCCCTTCTTCAAGCCCAGGTACTCTCCTTTCTTTATTTATTTTATAAGGTGTGTGCTAATGCCTGTCCAACCCTAACCTTTTAGCTGACTAAGAGCATCTCATAGCACTATATTAAATATTTTACTGAAGTCTAGACACATTTGCTCTACTACATTTCATCTGTCTGAAGAAATGAATCATATATCAAATAACAATAAATTAGTACAAGTAAGTGCATTTATCTTTGATGAAGCTGTCTTCAGTGTCATCTCACCGTCAGTTTAATTCCATGTTTTAAGGACTGTTTTTTCCTTTAAGTTGAAAAGATATTCCACCTAAATTTAGCAAAACAGAATGTAGGCATCTAGTGTAAAGTAGCCTTTTAGGTTCCAAATAATCAGTAGGCAGACATAAGCATATGTGAAGAGTAAATCACTTCATACATATGTACCTATATATATACACAGACATATTTGGAACTGCATCATACCTATTTTCTCTCTTGAATGAACTGGAGCCATACTTGTAGATAACTGGATAAGCCTATAGTTTGGGTTGAAGAGGATTGTATCCTTCTGTCAAGGTTATCAAACTCCTAATTTTTTTTTTTTCTAAATCAAATAGAGACACTTCTCTTGTATATATCTATTGTTACTAATAATCTTTTATTCTATATTTGATATTACTACCCTTATTGAAAGCAAATTTTCATTTAGCTTTGGGTTATACTTCATTTCTAAGTTCTGCTCAATTCTTACTGAACGGTGATCTAATTGCTGTCTCCTTTATGTTCTTGCTTTTAGACACCCAAAGATCTTACAGCTGCAGCCACTGTGAAGGCTAAGCTGCTTAGATTTTTTTTAAAAATGTGTATTATATAAGTTTATTGAATGTGGCATCAGGAAATAAAAAAGAAAAAACAGATTTTATTCTGCTTTGATGAAGACAGACTAATCATATTAAAGAAAAAAGCCCCTACTGACTTTAATGGGCATGATTTAATGGACCCTAAGAAAAAAAGCATTGATGCAGCCAGCAGACATACATTCTACTGCTTTGCTCAAAGCATGTCTGGGAAAGCATGTCTCCCAGTTCCAGTCTCCCAACCTACCATTGGGTACAACAGAAGTACTTGACTAAGAACAGTAGCTGAACTGACAGCTTTTTCATTTCATAGGCTTTTGCTGCTGCATTTTAACATGCCTGCTACAGATATTTTTTTTCTGAAAGCCAGTTGAGGGTGCCAATTCTAAGGATACTACTCTGAAAATACAGAAAAAAAATCCACTTCTGTACGTATAAACATAACTATATCCTTATGTCAATGTTATTTTTTGTGCTTTTCGATGTCAAATTGGACAGCAGTGACACAAAGCCCATAATATGAAGTAAAATGAATTCCAGATGGATTGCCTCAGTTTGTTATTTCAGTAGCATTCAGAACAATTTCAATTTATTTTTACTAAAAATTGTAGCTTACAAAGATGCCTTTGATGGTGTAGCTCAAGGGTGTAAATATATAAATATATACCTGTGCTTTAAAATGAAGACCCCAAAGTCCATAAATGTCAGTAACAGCTAGTCAGATGCTCCAGGGTATGAGATTTAGAACCTTTAGCAGTGATCTTCATCAAAACTTTTCTATAATTTTAGAATTTTATTATTTTTATATATATATAAATTGAGGACACGTTCCTAAAATGCTCTTAACTTTTCTTATTTTGATTAAGACATCCTTATCTATCATTAACCATTCATTAGGAGACTTCAGTGAAATTGCTGTGAAGTTGTTTTATGAAGTAGGGTGCAATTCAGTTAGCCTAAAAAGTTACGTTAGTGAAAACGGAGAAGGCTTGTGCAGCCAAATGACTTAACGTGCATTTGACCCTAGCCTAACAGTTAGTTCATTATTTTGGAGGGAAAACTCAGGTTCTTGTTCCTGCTTCCAAGGACTATTTTTACATTTTAATCCAAAGATTGCACATACCTTTCAAGTTATAAGGTGTAGGATCTGATGACATTTCTTGATGAATTGAATACACTAATCAGTGGTTTATTGTTTGGAATTTAGATGAGTTATAGGCTCCTAAAGGCCAACGTATGTATGGTTGAGACAGACTGGATCTCATTCTAAAAGGTGAGAAGAAACAACCGGAATGGCTGAACATAATTGCTTGACTTGCTATGTCCACTCTGATTTCTTTTTCATCTGAAGAGAAGGCAATGAAGATAGATAGATTGAATATTGATTGAATTGGGTTGTTTCTATAGATTAAAAACTATGCATTATTTCACATATGACCTCCTGTAACAGAACACCGGTTGTTTAATGATAAAACTCAACAATTCAGTTACTAGGACAAATCAAGTGGTTTAGGTTAAACATGGCATGTTTAACTGGCTGAAGGTTGTCATACTCAGCACTAATATCGGATTGAATTTCAGAGGAACCTCAAGGGGAAAAAAAAAAGGAAA
The DNA here is from genome assembly GCF_030936135.1 of Gavia stellata. Taxonomy (NCBI): domain Eukaryota; kingdom Metazoa; phylum Chordata; class Aves; order Gaviiformes; family Gaviidae; genus Gavia; species Gavia stellata. The sequence continues at coordinate 10,485,907 of NC_082597.1, read as the reverse complement.
GCAATTTTTGCTGACTGCTTCTCTTCAATAGCCTGAGTATAGGAGATCAGTTCAGTCCTCCAGATCCTGAATGTTTTATAATTTCCTTTGCACCCTTCTCAATAATTTTTTGACTCGTGGATTCAGACTCATTCCACCCCAAGTAAGAACTAATCAGAGGCACCAAAGCTACATACCCAGTACCTAAATTCCCTAATAGTTAATGGAGAGAAATATGACCCTCCAAAGAGTAATTTAGCCTACTTAAGATCAGCATTGCCCTCTGGAAAGGCCCATCCTTTTCCACTGACTGCATGAGCAGCTTAGTAAGATCATAATATTAGTTTAAGCATTACAGGTGCCTGAATTTAGGTAAGATGAACATGTGCTCTGACTCCTATAATGAATGTAATGACACAGATGTGGTTATGATGTTATATGAGATGTTGCTTCCATGCTGTTTGGTCTACAAACATCTTGTATTATTGGTGGAGAATGTGCTACTTTTATAGTCTTTGAGCTAGGAAAGTTACTTTCAGTCACAATGCCAGTACATTATGTATTGTGGCAGTATGTGTAGTGGGTAGTGGCAGTAAATATTTTCCTGCCTTTGCTAGTTATTTGTCTTAGCTCTGAACTGCAGAGAACCACCCACTCAGCTGCAAGAATAGTTCAGTCCCTATGCCATTCAGTCTTCACTGCAGACTCTGGGACCACCAGGAATATCCAAATATCTGAGCTCCAGATTGTCTACACAGTTTGCCAGTTACTATTTACTTGCTAGCCAATTTATTGCATGCTTCATGTCTTGTACTAATAAAGATATTCAACCCTATTTACTTCATTTAAAAAAAAAAAAAAAAGAAAAAAGTAGTACTTAACATTCATTAGAATGTTATTAGAATATATGTCAATCAGAGTCAAGTCTATTTTGGTTTTAGGCCAAAGGAAATTACAGATACACATTATTTCTATTAATTGCAACTAAAGTACTTTTCAAAACCTCACTAAGTGCCAAGAAAATTGCCATCAGAAATTGCAGTGGTAACTCAAGCTTTTGTAGTAATTGCAATTCACTTGCAATTTCAATTGTTTTCAGTCAAGTGCATTAAAAACTGCTAGGGTTGCTGTTAAGGCTTCCAGGGCAGGAGGCATTTGGCAATACTCGTACAGCCAAAGAGGTCAGAAGAATGGGCTCTGCTTTCACTTTTACATTTATAGAATACTTTCATTTATAGCACTTCTCAAATAAGATCTCAGGATCACATTTGGAGGACAGGTCAATTACATTGTCCTTGCATCACAGCCTAGAAACTTTTAAGCTTAAAAACATATTTTTTCCCTAAAGATGCCGATAAATGCCTAACACCTTACAAAATCTGACATTAAAGGTAGGACATCCAACCTCAGAAGTCTGATATGTAGATGTGTTCTAGCTGTGTAATGTCTCTACAACAGAGAAGTGAGTCGTTCTAGGAAGATAGCTGTTCAACTCATCCTTATATAAGTCCAACATGGCTGTGATAAATTGTGCTCCAGAAGTACTTATTTCTCTTCATTGGTTATAAAGAATACCCAATATGACAAGCTCAGGTATAGCTATTGGCACAAGAATTTGGTAGTCCTATTTGTAAGTGTATTACTGATATAGATTTCATTACCCCCATCCATCTGATTCACTTGCAGTTCCAAACTGATTTTTAAAGACCCTTTATCTAAGCATGTTGGTCCATCTGTCTTTAATATCTTTGGATTTCAGACTCTGGTCACAACCCATTTATAGAACCATTGTCGTCTTGGTACACAGACTATGTTTTTTGGTATTTTTTTCTCCTGGGGACTCTCTGTCAGCACATTGTTTTTTCTCTTTAGTCCTCTTGGATTACTTACATTATCAAGCCAACAAATAAAAACGCTATAAAGCATCTGAAACATTTTCAACATGATTCTGTGATAATTAAACAAAAGTATGCTGTCCTGATAGATATAGATTAAACTTCAGGTGTTACTTAAATGTCCATTATCACCTATTCATGCATAGTTGAGCTGTAGTACTGCCTCCTGTGCACGATTTAAAGCAAAACTTCCAGATATCTTTCAGTTACTCTGTTAAAATATTTGGCACAATCTGTCTAAGAATAATGTTTTACTTTCGTGTTTTCCTGGAAGTCAGCTTAAGTTTAACAGGTTATCAGTCGATCAAAATATCTGAAAACATGGTGATTGAAATAAAATAATAAATATCACTGTGCTGGAACTAGAACCAGAGATTTAGGAGGCAAAATTTAACGTTCATGCTTTTGGCCTTCAGTTTTGTTTGAAGTTTTTTATCCAAAAAAACAATATGAAGAGGGACAGCCTCCTGGTTAAAGCTGGGCTGAAAGCTTTTTTGTTCAGTATTTCTTAGCTCTTACTCTGATTATAGGATGGTCTTCCAAGGAAGTATTTAAAAGGCTATTACAGATCATCTTCTATAGAGTGTATTTCAAAATTCCCATGACACAATATTCAGATTAACAATACATTAGTGAACACAACTAACATGTCTGATGACTTTATGTTGTAATTTTAAAAATCCAATTGTTGCTGGCTCTTCAGATCACCTTTGGCATCTCAAATCTCATCAGAGTAAATAAAATAACATTCTCTTGGTTCAGCAGTTACTAGGGGTAAAAGAAATCACTGAGGCCAAAACTAAGCCTGTCACACTGAATAGTGGAATTCATCTGACAGCCACAGTTCCTGCTCAAATCACATAGTGTCTTGAGGTCTGCCCACAGCTGGTCCACAGACAGCAAAGGGGATGTTATTAAAACTGTTATAAGTTTGGCTGATTATGGAAAATAATTGGTTAAAACTCCAGTCTCCCCCAACACCTGTGGAAAACCTAACATCAATGAGGAACAGATCACACAAATTCATGCAGCCCTTATGATCCTGGATCACAATTTGCCAAGGCTTCAGAGATTAGGCAACCTATAAAAAAGTTCTTACATAATTCAGAATGAGAACCATCACTTCTGAACCAAGTGGAGGATTTCACAAGACTTTTCTTTCACCTGACCTGATTAAACCATCTAAAATGGTCTATGAAAACACTCCAGATGAAACCGTATATTCTGTACTGATGCAGCCAATATGTCTGTGCATGTTTTAAAATAATGAAACCTGCCTTGGAAAAAATAAATTCATGTACATAGAATCATATGAAACAAGCAAGCAAAAAAATCAACACCACACTCATTCTCACCTAAGATGCTATGGCCTCTTAATGTAGAATGTTTACAATTATTACACAAGAAAAGTTAAAATATCAGTTCCAAACATTCCTTTTATTGAACTGGTTCTTACTGAAATAAATTGATTTTATTTCTTTTTAAACCAATGTAAATCTGTATGTATGGTACCATGGTAATTCTTGGTGGGTTTATGGCCAATTATTCATTTTACTCTGCAAGAGTTCACTTCTATGTATCAGCAGCCATTTGGCACCAAACAACTCATTGGTTTAAAGTTACCAAAGAGGTTCTTCTGATAAATTCATAAATTATATCTTGCCATCTAGCAACATTTGAGAAGGATTTTTTCAGTGGACTTATGAATTTTGTAGGCCTGACCAGGAGATTAGTAATTACAAATTGTCTCCGTAAGTTCTTCATCACAATTTAAATTTATGTTTTCTCGTTTTTTCTGTCAGAATGCATTTACTTCGGAGAGAAAGTTTGTTTAGGGGCTGCTTCACACAGTCTTTTTATATCATTATATTCATCTCAAAACTAGTATCATTGAGGCAGAGGAGTCCACTAATTGCTAGTATAGAGATACTCATAGGAATACATCCATATCATTTCAGCAATACGAAGTCTGTACAGAAATCTCAAGTTTCACTTCATTTTACTTTAGTCGACACAAATAACCTCATAATCCTTAGAAGACTCTGCAAGCACAAACAGAAGGACCCAGCTGTAAACTGTGCTGAAGTAGCAGTAAGGAAATATGTCACCGAAATAGCATAATGCTTTCTCCATAGCCTTCAGGCAGTTTCTCCCCTATCAGGCAACATCTTAGATTTAAAATGCCTGCTTTGTTCTGAAACTGCCATATCATTAAATCAACCTCTTTTTTTTTGGTCTCAACTATGCTAGTTATTAAAAAATATAATTGACATCTTTGATGGATTAAGTAATGATCCAATAAAACTGCACTCAGCCAGAAAATACATTTCTGACTATGTAACTCTTATGTTGAAGAGTTCCTTTATGAGAAAAAAAAAATTAAGAAAATACCAATTGGTTCTAATTAGTCTATACCTGTTCCAAAATGCAGTGAGATAATCTCTTTTATTAACAGATGGTGAATATTTAAGACTTAAATCCTCCACAATACAGGCTAATGCAGGTATCACTGTAATCAGAAGCACATGATGATGGGGAAAATCATATCCCTAAATGTGATTAAATACAGACATAACAAAGAAACATTTATAAAAATATTTACTCTTTTTGGCTTGCAGGCACTAAAATGACAAAAGCAATTACACTATATACCTTGCAACTGTTTGCTAGTTAAAGTAGATATTGCAAAATTGCCCTGTAAGATATGTAACAAATGCTCAACTTTATGTCTTAAAAACAAACTATCTATTGGAATGCAAATCGTTCTTTAATACCTGAGATTTTTCCCAAAAGAATGAAACATTTTGACTCCTTTCTAAAGAGATGCACCACTTTGTATGTTTAATTACCATTCTAGAAGCTGAGAAACTGAAAAAAACCCCCGGAATTATTGATTAAAATGAAGCAGAGTGCAAAAGCGAATTTGCTTAAAAGAGTACAAAACCGTCTTATCAGTTTTCATAATACCAAGGAAGGTTTAAATTATGTATGAGCATAGTTCTTTCCCTTAATTTTCCTTAATAACTTTTAATCCACATATCTCTTATTAGCTTGTATTTGAAGATCATCGAGGTTCTATTATAAAAAAACCCAAACAATTTTGAACAGTATGTGCATTGACTATTTTCAACTGTATATATATTTAACGTGATTTAGTCATTCTTTTCACATCTTTAGGCCACTAGTTTTCAGTTCAAAATGAATTGTAATGATATTCTGGATATTCACTGCTGGAAACATAAACCCATCTTCTGCACACCTAAGGTATTTCGACCAATATTCCATATTATGTGAAGGCAAGGGGTATGGCAACTCAACCTCATCCTTGCATTCCAAATTTTGGGAACATGCCTCAGTCTCCTATTATTCCTTGAGGAGGGACAAGAAGTCAACAAGGAGACCTCAGTTGCCTTGAGAAGTAGCTGTTTATTTCTTCCCCGCAGAGAGCTGGTGCATGAATAAATAAAGAAATCTGCTTCTGCAAACCATGAAACACTGTTACTCAGGAGGGTTCAGGATGGCCCCTGTCAGACCTCCTGTTCCTGCAGCTGGCTGCACCAACTGGTCCAGACATATCTTCAATTAAGAAAGCCCTCACCATTGGTTGATATACAGAAGACCAAATATTGCTTTTCTAGCTGCTCATGATAGATATGCCAAATTAAAAAAATGAAATAAAGGAAAAGTAAATATTCTTGCCCATAATACTAAAGCGTATCTTTTGCTCCTTTAGGCCATTACTTGTCTCCATACTTTTTAAATTTTTCTCCTATCCTTTAAGTTTCCTCCTTTTTATGTCTTTTTAAGAATTTTAAATATGACTCCAATATGTGGCTATTATCTATTGTACTAGGTTTTAATGTAGGGTTCTTGCACATGTCTGCAAAATCCATAATGGGATTAAATCACTGATTTGCCATAGTGGCATTTACACCATTCCTAGTTTCTTCTCTGTTGTTGTAAGTTTTTTAGCAATAAACTCATGCTAATATCATCAAATGGTGAGTTAATAGAGGCTCATGTCCCTTAATGTTAGCTGTCTAAAAATTAGATGTCCAGTCTAAACAGGTACAGAGGGATCCTACTTTTCTGCATACTTAACCACAAAATGTAGCCACTTGGAGATGGAAATTCAGCCCACCTATCATGCAAATTACCTTTGGAAGTGTCTCTTTCTTTCCATAGACTATAGAGAAACTCTGAGCTAATTGGACTCTTTAAGTAAAATTACATGTGACTACTCTAAAGCTTAGTTAACCACATTTTAAAGTAGGTCTTTTTTCTTCTGTGTGTTTCATAATTGCTTTTTGGCATGCTTTATTTTCAAAATTATTTTCTTATTATGCTATTGGCAAATTTTTACTATTATCTTTAAATAACATTTTAAAAAATAATGTTTTTAATATGGGAAGTTATTTTCCCCAACATGCAGACAATGGCACTTTTCTTTTTGAATAAGCTTTCTTTTTTTCAGATGGTGTAAAACTGAAAAAAAATTAAAAATATTTATCTATAGTATTTAAAAAACAACAGCTATGACTTATGATCACAAGTGCATTAAAATCTTGTCCATTACCGAAGCAGATCCTGACTAGTCTGTGATTTGACTGAGAACATTATCTAACAAATTGGTCATTAATTGCTGTTGAAAATCAGCTCACTGAAATAATGGCTTAAAAGTATTGCTGAACGGTTTGTCATGAAGGATATATATATGAGTGAAGATAAAATGGTTTAATTTCAGCTGCAATTTATAAGTTATGTCTGGGCTGCCAATCACATCTAACAGTCAGGGCACTTCTTCCAGTGGTCGGAAATCCTGTCAGCATTTTCACAAGTGGAAAGTAATTGAATTAACTGCAAAACGCTAACATTATCCTTTTTCATGTGCAATGAAAAGAAAAAAAAATTACACGTCTTAGAAATACTGAAATGTTTTAAGACAGAAGCAATTAGGGGTCACAACAGCAGACTGACCCCCTTTAGATTCTAAATTGCATGAGTTTCTCTACTACATTATATGAAGGAGCTAAAAATATAGGCATTAACTTGTTAAAGAAAAAAAGCAGCAGGGACCTAAACCTGTGTCTCTGGGAAGTCAAAAAGTTCTGTAATTGACTAGAAGAGGATTAAGACCTGCTCCTCAGCACATAATATATACAATGTATGTGTGTATATATATATAGAGACACATTATCATAATAGTCAATACAGTAAATATTATAACCCAATATTAAGTAAAATCTTAGCAGGTTCATTGGAAGTTGTGTTAGAATGAAAAGGCAGATGGAAAGATGCTAAATTTCCATAGGGACATTCAGCTGTTTTCTCAACATGATAAAGGGGGTACTTTTATTGGTTTTGTCCCTTGGTAAAGGCACACAAGATAATAATAATAAAACCTTTTACATCACTGAGTCAATCTCCTCAGAGCACAACTGTGCATTAACTCAGTACATAGCTAACACTTTAACGCCATACCTAAGGGCTTCCGTAATGAATTCAGTGAGAATGAAACTAATGGCCAAACAAATAACAAAATATTTGGTTATGAAGATATTAACGCTTAGTTACTTTTGGTCAGCCCTGATGTGGTCAGGCAGTTGGACTAGATGATTGTTGTAGGTTCCTTCCAACTGAATATTCTATTCTATTCTATTCTATTCTATTCTATTCTATTCTATTGCGCCAGGGGAGGTTTAGGATGGATACTAGGAAAAAATTCTTTACTGAGAGTGGTGAAGCATTGGAACAGGCTGCCCAGGGAGGTGGTGGAGTTATCATCACTAGAGGTGTTCAAAAAATGTGCAGACATGGCATTGTGGAACATGGTTTAGTGGTGTTAGGTTGATGGTTGGACTTGATGATCTTACAGGTCTTTTCCAACCTTAATGATTCTGTGATTCTGTGATTCTATTCTATTCTATTCTAGTCTATTCAAGTTCAAACAGGCTAATTTTTTTTTAAATTACTACTGATTTATGACTCCATGAAACTCTTAGCATACAGCCTAAGAAACAGATATCCTTCCCGTTGTGCAAAGATGCTCTGGGCCTAAACTAAATCATCTCAAATCATTAATCATAGTTGAAAACAGAATATTGATACCAAGAAAAACAGTTCCATAAAGTGGGAAAACTAGAGCCAAACTGACATAAGCTGAAATAGAGGCTGTTACTGTCAGCAGGAGCATGTAGTTTATCTGAAGCTTCTGAGACACCTCATTGCAGTCACATAAAAATTGTCTGAGTTGTTGCTTCCATAGTAAAGCTACCACAGTTGCCATTGGGACACCCCTTTGTTTTACTTTCAAGCAAGTAAGTATGTGTAGAACCCTTATAAGCAGGATTTTTCCTTTTCTTTTAACCTATCAGGCAACAATCCATTTTCCAATTATTCGTATGCCATGACCCTATCACTACAACAAAACCAGCAGTGTACAAAGCTATCAAAATAGCCAAACTATTTTTACCGAAGGGACAGCTTCGTTTCATTACTGAGTGAAATTATGAACTTGGTTTATCAGTTTACAAAGCACTTCCCAATCCTTTGGTACAAAGTAGAATTAAGAATATAACTTCTTATTTCCATAGCAAAAACATAAATAGGTGTGTACCATTGTATCCATATCTCATTCTCTTCCATAACACTTGATTACATAACGCAATAGATTAAAAAATAAATCACCTAAAATACTTTCTGTTTCTCTCTTCACCTAACAGAAGGGAAAGTTTTGTTCATAAGTTTATTGGATGAAATAATTTTCTTTTTGAAATCAATAGGAGTTACGCCCTGGATTCACTTGGCCAAAATTTCACCTGCAAGTGATGACCAAAAAGGATTATTATGACTATTTAGTCTGACCTCTTTCATTACACAGGGCATAAAATTTAATTAAGTAATTTCTGCATCAAGCCTAATAACTTCCTGATGAGCTTAAGTACATGATTTAGAAAGACACTCAGCTATAGCTGCTCCGTCACTTTGGCTAGAAAATTCTCCCAACCATTAATTATTCTCATTATTAGGAAAAAAAAAGTGTCTACATAATTTTGCATCCAAATCTGTCTTATTATGTCTTTGTCTACTATATTGCCAGTGTCTAAAATGAGAAATTACTCAATGCTGGCATTTTTGGAAGGACTTCATATGAATTCAAGAGAAATGCTGCTTTTTTTTTTTTTTTTTTTTAACTTTACATGGCCATTCAGGCATGGTGATGGGCAAGATGCCATTAGATATTTTCCTAATTAACACAATTTAGTCTCAGTTGAAGACATAAATGTTCTCTGAAGCAAAGATGATAAAAGCAGGCTAAAAGAGCAAATTACACAAGCGAGCCAAATTAATTCTTAAGGCATAAGACAAGTCGTATATGTCAAATAAAGTGAGAGAGGCAGATGAGCCAGAATGGTTCTTTTCAAGAAAAGAAAGAAAAAAAGAACTATGCCTTTTCAAGTAAAAAAGCACCATACAACATAAATGCAGTACTGCTGCACTGACCAAACAGACTTTACACATGGGTGTCTGTGAGATAGAAGGGGTAGAATAAGTAGCAGAAATATCACTATGATTTGTACTGCATGCAAATTAATAATATCCAAAGGCGAACCTAGATTAAAATTTTATACACCTTGTCTAAGTCCCTTGACAGATGGTAGCATTCATAAATATTTTTCTTGTTCAAATTGCCAAATACATTAAGGAGTTTATAAATTGATGGGCAAGGAGTTTGATTCAGTGCTTTCAACTCAAGTCTAGTCTATAAAAAGTATGTCTGCATGGAGAAAGAGGAAAAAGAGAGGAAACCAAACGCTGAGAAAAATGAAAAGGGAAGTCAACCTGTGTCTCGCTGAAGCCAAGCACTAGCGTTCCTTGACAGCAAAACTGACGTGACCTAAGTACACTCAGCATAGTCTAAAGAGATCTGATATTTCTGATTATAATCTTTTTTTCATCAGAAATTGGGGGTTTAGCTTTCTTGCACATACTTCAGGACAATTTGTCCTTGTCACCTGTTCTTATTTTTCTAAAAAATAAACTCCTTATAAAGCTGTTTCAGACAGGAGAGATATGAAGGATTTGTTTACAAGCTTATAATCAGCAGCATATGAACTCTATAGTGCGGATAAAGTTACACATACTAACCTCTTGCCTCATTCACGAAGATCTGAAGTTTGGCCCATGATATAAAGTCTCAACATGAATGACCTTGTGAGCCATAATTAAAATTCCTTGAAACAAAGGTTTTTCAAAAGTTTTAATAGTTTGCAGCAGTGGCATGTGTAGCCCATGCTACCGGGACACTCTGACTCATGCAAACTGACTACAGCTGATATCTGACTACAGCAAAATGTGGGGATGAGATGAAAAGATTATGTCAAGGTTTGCTAAGGAATAACTCTTGATGCTTTTCTCCCATTAGTGTCAGTGTGCGTCACCAAAAGAAAGAAAAGTGTAATTACAGTTTTCTTCCCTTTTACACCTTGAAGGTTGATGAAAATTTATCTTTGCATTAATGTAAATGAAAAATGTAAACTTGGCGATTTTGTCCTAGTAAATCATAATACAAAAGAGTTTCAGAAAGTGTTCCTAAAAATAAGGGATTACATCTGTTCTAGTTTCAGGCAGGGTGGAAAGCCTGCTTTTTTGGAAACGTTTTCATGTGTATTTATACCACAAACAGAAGCGTCTTTCTACTTTCTTAAGGAAGCTGAATGTTAAACTTGAAGCATACTACACAGACCTTAGACTATGAATGCATGTATTATCTTTCCTGTTTCCCCAAAAGGGGAATTTTCTCCCTTGGAGGAGTATGATCACTCAAAGAGCAAAGCTGGCTGAAACCTCAGTGCTGGGGAACAGAACTGTGTTTTAATGGAAAACTTCCTTACAGAAATGTAAATTTCTTGCTATGAAGTTCTGATACTTAAAGATATGGGAAAGGTATACATTTTAAATAATGTACATAAAGAAATAATTGTTTTTGAATTTCTGTTCTATGTGTGAATAAGAATTTTGCCACAATAGTTGCTTCTTTTTTTAGTCAAGTACAAATAGGTGAATGATAAAAATATACATTTATAAAAAACTAGATAGAAATGGTAACTAAATACTGAATACCTATTGTGTACTAACTAGTGAATGAAAGACTCCTTACGACTTGTGCACAGGATTAACTCTGGGCAAATACGGTACACTGCTAACCAACAGCACAGGAGCAATTACTCCGAGGGCTTTTATGAAAGATGTATATTTAAACAAGAATGAAATGTCTTAAACCAAAAGTGTGAAGATGTGTGTGTATGTGTATATACATATATATATCTATGTATGTACATATAAAGACACACATTAAAGAAGTGGGTGTGTATGTAGACACTCATATACACACTATATCAATATACATATAAACACAAATGCACACAGTCATCTTCATCTTAATACTGTTATCTTTATTTTACAGTATCAGAAGAATATAAGATCACAGGAACATTAAGCTGCCAACTACTTCACCTTTATCTAATGCCAAGGGTTTTTTTCAGGTGTGCACCTGGAACCCAGTGCCTCACTTGGTATTGGCAAAGTTCTCACTGAACTTCAGGAGCACCGAATTATTATCTAAGGCTGGATTGTATCAATTCGAGGATACACTTTCCTCCTGTTTTACTAGAAACACTACTGAAGCTTTAGGGGCTTTTATAGAGATTCTTCCAGCAAGTCACTTAAGTTTTAATGCTTGAAAGTCTGCTGGGTCCAGTTCTTAGTTGTGCTGCTTAGACAGTGATTATAGTGAGAGAGAGCAAAGGCTAATCTGCCTTTCCCCTATCCTGATGTAAAAGCAGCAAATCAGGTGTACAAAAAGAATAAGCTGTTTTTCAGATTATGATAATAAGACATGGGAACTGGGAGGCACAAGCTGTTCCATGTTTTGCTTCTTTTACCAAGGCAGTTGGTAAGGCAATTCAGTAAGGCAAAGAAAAAGGTTGCCACTGGTCTTTTGTAGGTGTATGCTCTGATTCATATGAACATCCTTATTCAGGATACTAGTTAAATATAATTGCCATCCTAAGGAGGAATGGATTAATATTGAGCTGAAGGGATTTATCAGGGATAACTATGGGAGCAAAGTGTATTTCCTATGTAGATGTATTTACAGAAATGTTAACATTTTAGCTCTATTAGAACATTTGAACATGAATGCATTTCAACGTACCCTGAAACATGGGAACCTTTGAAAGTATCCACTAGAGCAGAGTGAAGCTGTAGAAAAAAGTATTCCTGCTCCTAGGAAACACCCAGCTGCACTGTGAGTAAATGGGTGTTTAAAACTCAGTTTCAGCTGGCAGATGTCCATTAGTGAGGCTGTAAACCTTCCAGAGTGAGAAACCACATCTTTATATTTCTATTGTGATGTTTACGGTTGTAGTTGTACTTCCCACTGTGAGATTCATAACACAATGGAAGGAATGAAACAGAATAATGATCTCAGATTTGCTAATGATTTAATCAGAGTTACTTCAGATGCCCTCAACTCAAGTTGAAAGCACACGAAAACACAAACATCATTAAGAAGTCACTTTCTGCAAACCCTTCTAAACTCAAGTTCTCAGTGCTCACTTTGCTGTTGACCGAGATTATGCCTTTACGTTCGCTCCAAGTAGGAGGCTGCCTGTAACTCCTGGGCAGCCCAGGGAAACACGGTGACTCACAGACATCCCTCTGAGTCATAATGCTTCCTGTGCTTCCTCCTTGCTCCCACAGCCTTTCCGTTTGCTTGTGGTCTTTTCCAGAAATAAATTACTGTCCCACCTCCGTGCCAGCTCAGCTGCATTGGCCAGCATGTGGAGGAACTGAGCCAAAGACAGTGTTAATTCCCTGTCTGCACCTTGTTACCTGGACTGGGCAGGCAGCGGAGCCAGCTCAGTGCTCCAGGCAGCCCTGCTAGTCTGGGAAGCTCATGAAGGAATACCAAGCGGTTGTGGGTTGTTCTGTTTTTACCCTTTTGTCGGGGCATTTAGCTTTTATTCTTAATCTAAGCATTCTCATTAAGACCCAAGATCGACAGCCCAGAAGAAACTCTAAACTGCACATGGGTTTCAGAGATTCAAGAAGTAAAAACATTTGTGATACATAAATAAACAAATACAACTAACTACTGGCAGCAAGTCTCCCAGGGACTGACATTAGCTAATGGGGATCCAGACCAAAGAATAATTTAGTGTCCAGACATTGTTTCATTTAATGCATTTATCCATTGTTGTTTTTTCTCATTTGTCAGCTAAAGCAAACTTTCTTTTCCAGAACAAGCCTGTGAAAGCTGAAAAGTCTTCAAAACAATTAAAATTGAACTTCTGAATCACCAAATCCCCAGTCTGAATCAGTTAGCAGATATGTAAGATCTGCCTCTCCCAGACTCGTATTTTCACTGCAAACGCTGATTTTTAAGGCTCTGAGAATAACCTATTAGAATGACTTAATAATACGTTAACATTCTTGCACACTTTTAAATGACTGGCATCCTGCTTGGAATTAAAATAGGATCTGATTTGAAAAGCAAGGCAGGGTTACAGCAGTCTCAGATAAAGCTAAAGGCAGTGCTACAGTACAGACGATACATGCAGTTTTTACTATCTGTGTAATAAAATTCCACAATGATGATAACAGTTAAATCAATAGTTAGAAATTTAGTTTAGAAATTTAGTTTGAAATACTCAAAATTGGTATGCAGACAACTGCCTAAATATGTGCAGCCTTCAGTTTCTGGATGTCCAGAATTTCCTTAGCCAGGGCTTTGCTGTAGCTTTCAGGTTACCATATGCTAGCATTACTTTCACTTGTGTCCTTTCTTTAACGACTGGAATGTTTTTATAAAAGTGATAGCGGCAGTGGGAGGAGAGGCAAGGGTCCCCAACACAATATCAAAAGTCTCTATTGGAGGTGTAGGATAAAAGGTTGAATTGTCATCAGCCAAGGAAGGAAGCTGAGTTCAGACCTCTTACATCTCGAATAAAAAAGTTCTACCTATTAATTTAGGTGGGAATGAAGCTATGTCAAGAGAGGAAAATTGAGACCTCTTTTCTTATTTCAAAAGTAGATGATTACCTTTAAAAAATAAAAAGGTTCATAGTCCTGTCTTGCAGATGTCTGAAGCCATGAGTTACTTGAGGACTGGGACTATAATATTGACCTTTTTTCCTATTGACTAGAACAGTGCAATTCCTGAATTTGTTTCTGACTTTAAATAGTATGTTTGGCAGAGCGATGATTGTTTTCAGTCTGCTGAGGTACATAACTTACACATGTAAAAGGAGACTGTGCACTAATATAGGGCCTTAGTCTTCATTGCAGAGGACAAGAGTCTCAATTAAGTAGTAGAGCACCTGAATTTTTATTGAATCAGCCAGTATCTTGAGATGTCATCTCAAGGATTTAACTTCTCTGTTGTTCTCATATTGTCTCATATTTGTCTAAATACCTTCTAAAATCAAGCTTCTAGTAGTTGCTGGCCCTGATGAGGCATTTGTTCCTGAAAGAGAGGATAGATAGAACAAAAGAAAATTCATCCTATAGTTATTTAATGATAGTGCTTCTTACTGTAGAATATTTCCACTTTATTACTTTCTGGCCAGTTGCTTTCCAAGATTATGCCCATTATGATAAAATTTTCCATAGTACATCTCTCCCCAACTGTAAATTTTTTCTTATTATTATGCAAAGTTGATGAGGAGGTAAGTTAAATAAATAAACAACAAAAAAAATCAACAAATGGAATATAACCCTCCCAGATATTTTCCATGTCCATTTTCATGTAAAACTACTGATGAAATAACTTGTAATAAAAGAAGATTATGCATTTTGGAGGGGGGGGGTTAATAAAACTTTGTGACTTAAAAATAAAATTAAATCTGAAGGCCATCAACTGTATATTTTTTTAAATTGTAGCTCTTGGAACTGGACAGAGACACCATAAAATGTCTCTCTCCAATATTTTTAATGCATTTCTTAAAGATGCCTTCACTGGCAAAGCCTGTATACTTTGCAAACTGGAAATGGCTCTGTTTCAATGAATTTATATCCTGTACTAGAAAATATTTCTATAATAAGAAACATACAAGCTTAACTAAGTATGCCTGAGAGTCACTGGAGCTTGGAGAGCTCCATGGGGTGGGGGCAACGTGGGGGGAGAATTTGTTGGACTGCAAAACTGGTTTAGCTAGAAAGGGAAGGGGACTGGGATACAAGATACCCAAGTTCTTGTCATTTGGCTCTATAAATTAGACAAGTGGCTAATAATAATCTTTCAGATGTGGCACTAACATGGGTAGCTTAAACTGACTGACTTTTCACAGTTTCCATGCACAAGCACGTTGTTCTTTTGACCTCTGTCTTGAAGAGGGCACCGAAAATTATATAAATGCAGAAGACCCATGTTGGCTTTCCAAATGAGTAAACCAGGCAGATGGCTGATTAAATGAGCACCATATATTTAATATGTTGTACATCTTCTAAAGTGCTCTCAGATCTCCAAGGGAAAAGTAAAGTCAAAATACAAATAGTTGTGATACAGAAATTAATAACTATCATAGCTAAGTATAATTTAAATCAGTTTAAACTTTACTACCACTCAAACAATGTCCACAGCGTAGTGCTATGAAATGTTAGATTTTAGTTCCAACCGTAAGCATCTCAAATTTTCAAATTTTTCTCTTGCTTGAATAAGGCTTCTTATGTATCATTTTAAACTTTCATTTTATATCTTCACTTTTCATACCGACTGTATTTCCATTCCAACTAGCTTTTAACCACAGCAAATAATAAATTCTAAATCCCTTCAGTTTTTTAAATCTTTTACTCCCATGTTGCTTTTTAATAGGCTGTGTTTCTTTCAGAGGTGAGCAATGGAACTCGAGATATTTTCCAATTAGTAGACAAGCCTTATTCCCTTCTCTTTTCTCCATGTTCCTAACAAAATAGTGCTACAATGTCTTCTGAAACCAATATTTAAAATAAACCTTCCCAAAATAAAAAAAAAAATTAAAAAAAATAAAAAAATTAAAAGGAGCCTGTTTTAGTTTTAAAAAGCTTTTTATATTTCAAATTAATTGATATACAAGAGATATTTAAGATACTACCTGAATCTGGAGAAATAGCATAAGTATTTCACTGTGGAGAGTAATTCACAGGAGTGTTTAGTGGATTACATAGTAAGTAGCCAAGTAACTTCTTAATGGCTAAAAGTCTGGATTCTTCTCATTTCTTGTCTTTTTTTTCCTCATCTTTTCTAATCATTGTATATCTTTAACCTGGCTTCTCATATTCATCTCAATGATTCTAGCTTTGTCTACTGGACCTGTGTGAATATTTAGCAATGATGGTCACCTGGTGAAGTACTCAAAAAAAAGACCCAAGTCAGAGCTCTCAGCAATATAAAAATATGTTAGGCAAAAGTAATGGAAATGATCCGTCTGGATGAAAAGTTAAAAAACTGAAAACAGTGGCACGGGCATAATCTTAATATATAAAGAAAAAATGTATCAAAATATTGACAAGAATTCCTTCACTAGTATGAACAACTCACCACACTCGTTACCGTGTTGAGAAGAGTTTCTGACAACGCAAAACCAAACCCTCAGGTAAAGTTAGGCCTCAGATAAGATGAAGATTGAATTCTCTAGCAAAACAATACACATATTACCATTTTCATAAATCATGGTGTTCTGACTATGTTAAAAGATCAGATCAAGAGAAAAATAAAAAATGAATAGTGGCTAGATAGACTCTTTTCTCACCTCTGGAGAATGTTTTTCTTTCCTTTTTTGAATTTGAAAGTATATATATCTTTTGCTTGACAAGACATCACACAAATATGAAGGGAACCAAAGGGTAAAATGTAAGAATACAGAGTTATCAGATCAGTATACAGACTGATGCTAAAAACACGTTTCTAGTGCCCTTGCCAATCAACGATTCTGTTGCAAAAAGTGAAATAAAATTAAAACATGAGATTCTTGTTTACAAAAAGGAGTGTTATATTTGAGAACCCCGCAAGACTATGACAACTTCTCTTAGAAATGTTATAATTAGCTGTGTTCAAACTGAGTGAATAACCTGCTAGCTTTGCTTCCATATCATTCTGGTTTCCATAGAAATTAAACTCAGTTTGGTTAAATACCAACAAACAATGTATGGTTTTGACAACCCAACAATAACACCATGATTAGGGGTTTCTAAGATCAGAGTATGAACTTCTTCCAAAATTAGATTGTGTTTCCTGGTAGCAAGAAAAGTTTTAAGAATCAATTAGTTGCTGTCTGAATGTGGAATCCCCATGCTCTTTTTCAGTCAAACAGAAAACGTAACTTTACAGATCTGATTATGAAGGTAAAGAGAAAACAGGATATATCTTGTTAAAAGTGAATGGCTCAAAAGTCAATGTGGATGATGTCAAATGGCTGTCTCCAAGAAATTGCAGACAGCCATGCATGTGATTGTGTTTGGCCTTCTGTGCTGTGTAATTATAAATTCATAAGCTAGATTTTGAACTCTATTTTGTCTGTGTAAATCACATACAGTATCTTTCACGTCTGTGCAGCAGTGTATGCTGCAGACAACTCCATGTTTTTCAGTATGATTATACCAATATAAGTAAGGAATTTGACCTATGCATATGAAATCTGAATTAAATGTTCAGAAGAATAGCATTTTAAAGTTAGGTTTTACTAGATTACAGGATTACAAAAATGAGAGCCATCTCATAAAATCCTATGGATATTGCCAGAGTAGTAGTAAATTACACTAATACTTATTTTTCCAGCAAGAACAGGCAGTATATAGATATGCAACCAAAACTGATTTTAATACTCCAGCTATTTTCAGACAAAAGCTGAGTTGTGCTCCCTGGGAACAGAAGAATCTTGCTACAGATTTGTACAAATGTCACCCTAATCTCACTTACATCCATAATAGATAGAGACAATAATAACATAAAAAATATTAATAAATGAAGGCATATAGATATGCCAGACTATTGTAATTCAACTAATCTTAGAAAAGCATTTGGTTGTGCTTTAAATTGGTATGTTTATGAATATTTGATACAAAACTGATCTATAATTTAAAATATATATAAAACATTTTAGGGAGAATGATAAATAGAAGCTCTGCTAGATTATATTGCCATATACAAGTATAGTAATTTTTATAGCTGTCTTTTAATAATTCATACTTTTCTTACAATAATTTTTTTATACTTTTCTCACAAGAAGATGATTAATTAAATATGTTGTTAAACTGCTACATATGTAGCAAAAAGTTAGAATTTTACTTAAAATAATAAAAAATTCAACTAGTTTATTTGAATAGTTAACAAATATCACTTGAAAATTACCTGTTGTTCTCCTCCTCAAAGACAAGTGTATTTCAAAGGGCTATATTATATATCATTTGAGAAGTACATGGCTACTTTTAGAAATTATTCATTAGGAGAATTCAATAGTTAATGGTAGGATTTTCAAAGGGATTTAAGTGGATTAGATAAGGACTTGGTCACTGAAATCCCACAGCCTTCATTGAAAATGTCAGCTAACATGGATGTTTCAGTAATAAAGTCACACATGCACAGACACTGATTTATGGTTACATTGTATTTAGTTATAATGTACTCAAGCCAAACAAGAATCTGAGCATTTGAACAGAAACTTCTTTAAAAATGCAAGTCACCAATAGGAGGAGTAGTCCAGTGTTTAACTAAAATTGAAATGGCTAAGTTACAGAAAAGTGTATTTTGTTTTCAGGTTGCATTTGCCTGAAAAGAAACATGCTGATTCAGTTTCTTTGTGGAAAATACATTTTTGATTTTTTATGAAGTAAAAAAATTCTAGGAAGAATTCCACTTCTCAGGTACTTCCATCAACAAATCCTTTCCACAAATAATTGCAAAATCAATTCACATTAGTATTTAGCTTTTATGAAGCAGTAGAACAGTAGGGATGACTCTGCTAACACAGTTATCAGCAGTGCAAAAGGATTGAGTGGAATCTCTTGTTAAAATTTTACAGTATTCCAGATGTGGCATCTTAAACATTGTACTTGCAGTTATATATCTATATATGCAAGACTTTAATTTAGAACATAATTGGGAATGGTGCTAAAAATGTTAAAGCATAGCTGGCTGGATCCCAGAAAGTTCTTCAGTTGTTGTATCAAATATCAAGTCACATTAATGCTTTATGAAAACTGAATGCATGCAGAGTCCCTAGATTTATCCAAACTATTAAAGTGACAGCTGCTTCTCTCAGTTTAAAACTAATTGCTTATTATTAAATGTCTCTGAGTATGTTAATTAAGCGTACTTACATATGTTTCTAAAGAAAATATATCCTGGAAGTCTCTTTCTTTTCAAAGAAAGGAACACTGCTGAATCTATACTTCCCTCTGCTCTCTTTTCTAAGGGTTTTTTGCTTTTAATAAAAGCAATGTGATATGATTTTAGTTGTTAGTGTCTAAAGTTTTCTATTTCCAGTGCTTTCTAAAACAGTGAAAACCATTAAAGTCAGAGAAAACATTATGCTATACATAACAGAGTATCCTTTTCAACCAGAATTTTTTTTCCCTGAGGATAGAAAAAATATGCTGTGGTTAAACAGGATAAAACTTCCTACATATTTTTCTTTCTTTTTAAATTCAGGCATGCAGTAGCAGCTAAAATGATATACTTCATATGCTTCCTCAAAGTCCAATGAAAAAAAACATGCATTAGATGAAAACTGAACATTAATGATGAAAGGGTATCCCAACTGCCTTTATAAAGTAGGAGTCTATTGACAGTGAAATTGTACTAAGCCTGTATATGCCTACGCATTTAACAGAGCTGGACTAAATTATGCCAAATAAGAAATGTCCCAGAAATCTGAAGGATATAAGAACATTATAATGATCCAACCCGACCCTGAGCACAGTACAAGCAGTACTATTTCAATAGTCAGAGATGTGAAAAGACTCTTTCTTGTACCAGAGATATTCTCATAAGAAATGCCATATTATAGGCACTGCTGGAATTTGTATTTAGACATATATGTTTACTGAGAAAATTTTAGCCTTATTTAACCAATATATATAACATATATTTATATAACATTATTTAACCAATATATATAATGACAACCTAAAGACAGAATGATGTCCTCATATTAGCTAAAAAAGGCTAATTGACAGTATGCGGCTGAATAGACATATAATATTTCCACATATATCAATTAGTGAGGTCAGTTTTCAACATCTGTCTAGACACAGACAGCGATGTAAAATTATGCATCAATATCCATCAAGACAAATGGAAGTTTAGATTATGAGGCTTTTAAATTTTGTGCCTCTAATTTGGCTCCTGTAGCTGTGAAAACCATCTTCCAGGTAGGTAGTAGGATTCCTTGATTGATATTTAGGCACTTCATTCTAAACTGGGAGACAGATGAGCTTACAACCCTTTCTTTTCTCCTTTTTTTTGTTTTTTTTTAATACACGTTTGTGCAATACCTAACACAATGGAGAGTTTATCTTCACTTTGCTGACTCAAGCTATTGGTAAACTTAGTGAATAAATCATTCCCTGTTGGATTCATGAGAGAGGCCAAAGATTGAGTGGAAATGAGAAGCACAACACTGCACTTGGTAGCCAGGTGTGATGACTGCCTCAGTACAAGAGAGTTTGAAAATGTCAAGCAGATGCCAAGCTTTAGGAGAGCTTGTTTCTGGTGATACACCAGGTCCCAGACAGAGCAAAGGCCTCCACTGGCTCTTGCAAACCTTGTTCGAGCCTATTTAGCTAATCAAGAGTTACAGTACTGTATGCCTACCGCCCTATTCCCTTCCAACTTTCTGCTGGATATATGCTTTGCTGGAGTCAAGAAAAAATTAATCCATACCGGCACATATAGGATAACTTGCTTTATTGCAGCCCTTCCTTTTTACACCTATTCTGTAGTTAAAGAGAGAGTGACTAGAAGCTTCTCTAGGAATTGAATCTGAAGAAGCATTAATGTGATTAGGAGCACGCGTGAGGTTTTTTTTTTTCTTTCAACTTGTAAAAGTATTACGTTTGCCAGGATGATGGGCATTTTTGATAAGAACTACGCTGACTTTGATACAGAAAAAATATATGCTGCACTCTAATTCAGTTCATTATGATTTGAATATCTTCTTTTTAAAACAAAATACTGTAATGGTTTTGTTTATAATTGGGAAATGGTATTCCACTTAATTATCATCCATCACTACACGTGGGCTGGCCCAGCACATCTCTGCAATTTGAAGGAAGCAATAGGTATACTGAACCTGCACTGATGTAAAACAGTGAAATCATTGTAGATCCACTGAAGTTGTGGATGGTACATCAATTCACATTGAATGGTAATATAAATTGCAAAGGATTTGCAATTTGGATGTGATTTAATTTTCACTCAGTGACAATGGTAGTTAGTCTGATTATATTAAAATTGAGTACTGGGAAACCCCAGTACCTGGCATAAGCAGAGAAAGTGTAAGTAGAAACCTATGTGTGTGGAGCATAACAAGGAAAATTTCCTGGATTACTCAGTATCTCAAATTGGAAAACTATTCTTTCAGAGAGAAGAAAAGTGTGGTGCTATTGAAATATTTGCTTCATGAATAAGTGTGTAGTCACTCCAGGAAAAAAGGTCTTTGAAGTATGATGATTGAAATGCCAGGTGTAGAATAGACTCATTTTACATAATAGCATTCATTAAAGAATAAAATGATCATCATTGTCATCACCAGCCCTAATTCTTACTGTACTGCTACAAACTTTATATTGATTTATCACATAGAAGTGGTGAAACTGTGTTTGTACCAATACTTAAATAGTTAAGCCAGATTACACAATTTTTCTCAGACTCTTCAGGTTTCTCTTACATAGAAAGATTATAGAAACAGCCAGGTGTGGACCAAATTTGCTCCGGGGTTATTATTGCACACTTGCCCAAACATCTTTTTACAATCAATCACTTCAAGATGTACAGGTTGAGACGAGACATACTCTTATTGAAAGAATTGCTGCTGCAAACCAGGTTGTGCAATCTCATAAGCAAATTCTTCCAATACTGATATTGACTTTCTGCTCCAGAGGCCCCACTTTTGCATGACTGTGTTGGAGATTGCAGGCATTACCATTCTTTTTGTTAAAACAGAATTCAGCTAATCAACTGACTATGCAGAGTAGGAGAAAAGAAAACTGGACAGCCTTTTTCAACTGTGAACATCACGTTCTTTCTGAGTAAGTGCAGCTACTTATCACTGCTGGCGAACAACAGGACTTCCTGCTGTTGAAAGACATATGTTATTTCAATATATAGGGTGAAAAAAATATCGCTCCACAAGATGTGGACAGATGTGTTTTTTTGGATCTGTAGGAATGATAAACTGTCTAACTGATCCATAGTGAAGTAGAAAACTCTATCCTTGACTTAATTAATAGTCCAGGAAACTGGCTATACTCCATGGATCTACTCCCTAGTAAGCTGAAACACCAGGGATCTTTGCTTCTCAATTACATGTAGTGAACAGCAATTGTTACACTCTGTGCAAGATTTCAGTGTCCTGCAGGCTACTCAAAATTGAAGTCTTGAAGAGAAAATTGAAAACATGAGATTTGTTGCTTAAGTCACAGAGTGGTCTGCAGCATCTTTTGAAAGTCTGGATTTACTGATGGGAGAAGGACAAAGTGGTTAATGGCTGTTCCTACCAGGGTGAACTACAAAGGTTATTCAGCTAAGATATGCTAACCTTCATATTATAACAGTTCATCTATTTTCCAGACAGTCCCACAGGATTAAGGCTTTAGAACTTCAAGTGGTATTAAAATGACAAGGAAGCCTTCTTTAAACACCAAGGTATGGTATTGAAATACTGTATTTAGCTATACAAGGATTACAAATAGTCGAGTCTTACATCTCTTAATATAGTCACAAAATCAATTTATAGTCACAAAATATATTTATAAGTAATTTATAAAGCTATTTACTTGGAAGAACAGGAAAAGAGCTATCATGCTTTATAAGTATCAAAAGAACACATTGTAAAATACAATATTTAATAAAGACAAGAACCAAATAATAAATGACAAGGTATTCAAATCAGGACCTATGCAGTATATGGACATTGTCTCTAAAGATCATTCATATAATCTGAAAAGTGAAAATATTTTTATGATAAGATTATTTTATAACTGTATTTATTATAGTTACATCTTTCAAAAAGAAGCAGTATTAACTTACACCAAAATTTATGTTTTCATTTGAGCAAGGGTATAGCTTTTGCAAGATTATGTGTAAAAAATTCATGAGATCTACCTCACTGTTCACGGTTATTTTCCATATGCCAAGCTGTGTATTGCTAAGGAGAAAAAATGTACATATACACAAATATACACAACATCTGCTTCATCTACATTGCATATATCTGGGACCAGACTGAAAATTTTATGCAGCTATTGCTGTTATTTGAAATAATAAGTGGAACAATAATATCACAATATTTCAAGTAAAGAGAAACCCATATCTTCTCATCAAATGTGAGGCAGTAACAAAAAAAAGCTATTTTGAAAAATGGTATTTATCATGCCAAGTGAGAACTTGGCATTTAAGGTTGTGTCAGATTCTATCAAAGCATAATGCAGTATAATGCAACATAGTTCTTCAGTTCAAATCTGTTTTCAATGTGCTTATGCATGCCAGCCTGAGATGACCAACTGTAGATGCGGAAAGGCAACACTGGTTTCCATTCCAACAGTTCCAAATAGCCATTTGTCCTAAAATTACTTACCTCAAACTGTATTCCCAAGTGCAGAACTAGCAATGCAAGAAATTCAGTTATTGGCTTGATTTAAGATGGGATGAATATACAAAGAAAAACATATCTGAAGGATTTTTTTGTAATTCTATATCTTCCTCTAGAATATTGTCACACTTCCATTTCTGATCCTAGTTATAACCACAAGGGTAAAAACAAGGCACAAGGGAAATAGCAGAGATATTTAGATAAATTATCTAAATATTTAATATCCCACAACATTGCTGTTCTTTGTTTTGGTTTTCATTTCAACAAAGTAATTGTTTTGGAAGGTTCCATTATATGAATCTTTGCTAATGATTAGTTTTAAAATAAGTCAGTCACTTCCTACTTTTTAGTTGTAGAGTGTGTTTATGATTTTCCTAGATTGTAGGTAAGGAAAACAAAGAGGCTACAGCTTGTAACACCAAAACAGCTGGAAAAAGCAATAAGCTTTCAGCCACAAGATCTTTTCTGCAGGTCTCTCAGACGTTACTCTTCCACCTCAAATGTAGGACTGTGATTTTACAGAACGGCAATTAGCATTATAGTTAGATTAAGAGTGTCGTACTGAGAGAGATAACCCATCTGTCCCACTGATTACAGATCTGAAAGATTAGAAAGACCTCCCATTTCATCAGTAGATATGTGTCTCTAACTGCAATACAGGACAGCATTTAAAAATACAACTAACACAGGTCAAGATTAGGCTGATATTGATCTATCAGTTTAGAAGAAACTCTTCATTTGCTGCTCTCTGACTTTCTGCTGTGATGACCTGGACCCTATAAATAATGAGAAGGCTGTGGATTCTCACAACAAGATGTGGGTAATATCTGTCACGAGTCTGGTTGTAGCATGTGGGTGATGGGAGTATGTAGAGGCACAAAGCCTACTGAAGTAATTTTAAGAAACCATGCCAGATGAAATGTGTCACAGTGGCACAGCCTTACCCAATTTCTAGTACATTAATCGGTACTGTCCTGAATCAAACTCTAGTGTTTTTGTAAGAAGTAGTTAGTTTTGGTGGGTTTTGGGTTTGGTGGGGTTTTTTTTTTGGGGGGGGGGGGCGCAGCACAGGGAATGACTTTCTCCCTTTCATTTCCTCCTGGCCCCCTGAAATTGTCTCAGAGGATGCTCACAGCCTATTTATTTTCCAGTTTAGATGCAGCCACAGATTCTAATTGCACATAACTATCAGGAGATAGGGATAGCTAATATGGAAAAGACTCTAGAATCATAAACAACAAGAAAATGGGTGTGGATTCGCAAAAACCCAGAAAAATTACTAGTCATACTATTTTATGAATCAGAAGGGAATAGTCTGCCTGAATATTAGTAATCACCATGGCCTAAACTCAGCTTTACTTCCCAAACTGTAAAAATTCATCAGCATACTGCTAACACCTTGAGGAGATTTAGTTAGCTATGAACAGAAAGAAAGAAGTAACGTTTGAAAGGATCACACATCTTCATTACACTGTTAATTTGGCTTTTACATGGTTCTCATTCATACAAGAAACCTGAGGCCAAGTTTAGGACTACTTCAAATAAAGTGAAAAGCCCAGCTTGGGCTTGTGAGCTAGTTGTGTCCTGATTTTGCAGTGAGGATGCAGTGAAAACAAAACTAATTAAGCTTCCAAAAACACAAGTTCCCTCAAAATTTGGAAAAGATCAGAAAAGCCTCAGCCAACTGAAGCATTAAAAAGTCAGAGGATATGTTCACAGAAGTCCCAAACACATGTTCAGAGGATATGCCGAACTTCAGCTTCAGCATGCGATATATAGCTCAAATCTTGTTCAACTGACCTTAGTGCATACAAAAATTAATAGAAATGTGATGCATATATAAGTCAGGAGGCCTTGTCCTTTCTCTTCACCATTTCCTATAGAATATTTTTCTAGAGTGATCTGGTCATCACCTGAAAGACAAGTCAATCTTGAAATTACATAGAATACAGTGCATTATTCATCAGATATTTCTGAATTCATTATGCATTGATTTTTACAACTCAGAACAAAATCCACATATTCTTATATCATCAGTCATCATTATAAAATCCTTATCCAAAGGAATGTATGTTTTTAACACAGAAACAGACACAAAAGGGTATTCAATTTAGAAATGCTCAGCTTGGGAAAACAAAAACATGCCACTTATTCCGTAGCTATGAATGATCTATTGTTCTGTTCAATTATGTCACTCTCTTTCCAGATTATCCAAGGACAGAAGAAAGTTTTCATCTGCCGTAAAACACACAACTTATTGCTACTGGCATTCTTTAGACTTTTTTCAAGTTGCAGTGGAAGTTTAAAGGAGCAAATGAAAAATAAAGCTGATTTCTGAAAAAAGTCGACAGCTTTGGGAACCACAAGACAAGCAATTCCACTACCAACAAACATGTTCTATTCTCAGATTAAATGCTTTAAATAACAGAAAATTTGTCAGAAAATTTTTAAGAGTTCCTCCTTGTCTAGTTAGGTTAATAGCCTTATAAGTACTACTGATCTGAAATGCGCACCAGTTAGTTATTGATATCATCTTCTGCAGTTAACCAACAATTTGATGTCCCTGTTCTTATTGCCATTGACAAATCTCAAAAATTAATGTAATGAAAATTTGGAAAGAGATATGTGGGTTATGAAGTCCAGTTCCACCTAATTAAAAGTAACCCTACAACAAGTGCATGGTTTAGGAGGACTCCCAGGAGTTACTAATATTCCAGACGTCAGTATGGGCTACAGACCACAAAACAGTTTCCAGCTTCCTATAACAATCTGAACACCACAAACAAAGCTGTTCATAAAAAATGCCAAAGGAAGGTAGTTCAAGCATATTCACAGAATCACAGAATTGCAGAATCACTAAGGTTGGAAAAGAACTGTAAGATCTCAAGTCCAACGATTAACAAAAACAAAAACAAACAAACAAACAAAAAAAAACCACACCACACACCACCATGCCCATCAAGCCACGTCCCACAATGCCACATCCACACGTTCCTTGAATACCGCCAGGGAGGGTGACTCCACCACCTCCCTGGGCAGTCCATTCCACTGTGTTACCACCCTCTCAGTAAAGAAATTTTTCCTAATATCCAGTCTGAATCTCCCCTGGCGCAACTTGAGGCCATTTCCTCTTGTCCTGTCACTAGTCACTTGGGAGAAGAGACCAACACCCACCTCTCTGCAACCCCCTTTCAGGTAGTTGTAGAGAGCGATGAGGTCTCCCCTCAGCCTCCTCTTCTCCAGGCTAAACAACCCCAGTTCCCGCAGCCGCTCCTCATCAGACTTGTGCTCCAGACCCCTCACCAGCTTCGTCGCCCTTCTCTGGACGCGCTCCAGCACCTCAATATCTTTCTTGTAGTGAGGGGCCAGTGACTCTATTAGCAGGAGTTTGTTAGATTAAAGTTACAGCTGATCTGAAGAAGTGCCAGCATCACAAAAAAAGGTGAAAATGGGGAAGAGAGGAATATAAATTTTGATACCAAATCTGGTTGTTAGTTTAATGCTGATTATGATGTCAGAAGGACATAAAAAACAGCTACCGGACAATTTCATGCCAAGACGAGCATGAAGCCTGCCTCTAGTTGTTGCCATTCTCCAGTGCTTCTTAGAAGGAAAAAAAAAAAAATAAACAAGGAGAAAAAAAATATATTAAAACTTGAATCCAAATTATCAATCAAGAGGAAAAAAACCCCTTTTTTTCACCTGCAGAAAGTAGTCTAGGGGCTGAAGCATGGGATTAGGGACATATACATAGGGTTGAAACAAAGGGTGGCCCTGTGTCTTTTTTCAAACACCACAAAATATAGAATCATAGAATCATTTAGGGTGAAAAGACCCCTAAGATCATTGTGTCCAACCATTAACCTAACACTGTCAAGTCCACCACTAAACCACGTCCCTAAGCACCACAACTACATGTCTTTTAAATACCTCCAGGGATGGTGACTCATCCACTTCCCTCGACAGCCTGTTCCAATGCTTGATAACCCTTTCGGTGAAGAAATTTTTCCTAATATCCAATCTAAACCTCCCCTGTGCAACTTGAGGATGGGTCCTCTTGTCCTATCACTTGTTACTTGGGAGAAGAGGCCAACACCCACCTCACTACCCCCTTTCAGGTAGTTGTAGAGAGTTATAAAGCTCTATTTAAGAATAACTTAATTATCTTTTGTAATCTTTCTTAAAAATCTCTACAGGGAAACAAAAGGTTTAATACTGTACAGAATGAAAATGTCTTCTAATACTGACAGTTTTTTGTCAATCAGGTTACCAGGAATACTGATATGGTACTGCTGCAGTGCTTTGCTTCAGTCATTACAGTGTCAACATCCAGCATCTTCCAATAATAAAACAACCCACTTTTGTGAACCTGCTCCTTATCTAGACTTTAAATAAAAATTACCCTAAATAAAAACTGGTAGTTTCTAGAGGTTTTAAGCATGTGCAATTAAAATATAATAACTCATTGAAATTAACTGATTTATTTTGCGCTACATTGGTTTAGTAAGTCAAAGTAAATCCTCTACCTTCAGTTGAAAATTTAACAGTTGCTTTCTGTATTCTCAAATTCATATTCAAATATAGTAAAAGGAAAGCCCACTCAAGAAAATCAGACGGGATAGAAACTCTTCTGTTTATAAAAAGTCACAGGTTTTTCTTCATCCACACCCCCAAAATTGAGCAAGAGACATATGCCACAAAAGAATGGGTAGAAACACTGTTGTAATCTACAAACAGGAATGTGTGCATAATAAATACAAGTGTTGAAACAAAGTAAATATACTCTAAAATATGAGAAATGTATTTATTTCTTAAACTGATGTCTATAGAGAACCATAAAGATATGGTACAAGTTCTACTGGAGAGACTGTTAATGACACGGTCCTGGTTGAGATCAATGAGGCCACACAAAAGAATAAAACTACATTAGAAAATGTCTTGGACATCTCTTTTGAGATGTCTGGCTATCTGGCATAATAAAGAAAACATTTAAGGAAATTCTATTTTGCCTGTTAAATGATTCCTTCTTGGAATGGCTTGTTTGGGAACATATCAAAGGAAAAGTTAGTCAAAAAATGAAAAAGAAGTTATACTTAAGACATTAAGTAATAGGGACCACATCAGAATTAAATTTAGCTCTCTTAGAGGGGGAATAATATTTAAAAAGAAAAAAAAAAAAGGAGAGAAATTACCTTATATATGAAACTTCAGAAGATATTCAAAATCAAAAACAAAATACATACAGAAGTATAATAAAAAGGACCAAAGTAATTTGAAAATTAATTTAAATCCTTGTTTTACCAGCTGGAAGTTACATAAACACACTGTACTAATCATACATATTCTGGAAAATGAATTTAAAACAAACACAAAGCAAAGCAGCATGAGTCTATATATGTTTTTTTTGAGTCAAGCAGAAACCATTTTAAAAAAAGGAACAGCCCACTGAGGCCAACAGAAGAGAACCGTCTATGACATGTGAACTGATGGGGATTTGATGCATGATCAAGTTATGATGAGATGACAAGTTAACATGCATCAGCTAACTCGTGATAACTGGGTTCCTTAGAATCAAAGTAATTTTGGCCCCAAATTACAATGATTCTGTGTAGTTGCTTTAATTTGTATTTGCTGCAGGCTGTGAATGTGCACCCAGATGCCACATGACTTGTTAAACCTTTGCAAATTGTGTGTGTTCCCGAGTCTGTGTCTGTGATTTGCAAAGCTACAGTGAAATCTGAAGAATGAGTAGTCAAACTCAAAACCAGATAAACAGTCCGCAGAAGAACGTGTGTCACCTGGGTTATCTTGCAATAAATGAGCAACTGAACATTTCCTTGCAGTTGTTCTTCACCACAACAATTTAAGCAAATACCTGTTCAAGACATACTTGTTTCAAGTAATAATGATAAGCCTCTGTCCTAGAGAAAAAGTGCCACTTAAACTCACTGATAATGTATTAAGGACTTATTAGTACTTATTGACATTTATCATAAAGCAATTTTGCCAAACGCAGGGAAAATGGGGGATCAGACTTTCCAGAAATATATGCAATATTTCAAGAAATAAATACAAAGCTCTTTCAATTTACTGTCCATTTTTTCCAATATTTGTGGGGTTTTTTTTGAAGAATTAAAAAAAATACTGTAATTTTTAAAAACTAATATTTCTGTTTTTAAAGATCTTTAGATTTCAGTACCTAGGACTTCAAAGAAAAATGCTGTACCACAATTTATTAATATAGACGTGTCAGCATTGCTAAGACAGTTCATATGAAATTTTTAAATTAAATCTTTAACTGCTAGCAAAAATAAGAATTATTGTGGAGACTAGAGTTGAAAGACAACACCTGGCGTTTCTTTTTAAAAGTGTTGCTACTGTTTCTGGGAATTGAGAGACAACAAGGCTTGTTTTAACATTCCTAAACTATCTGCAAAATTGAAGTTAATTACCAGTATCTAGATAAACATTACAAAAGAATAAATGGCAGCAGCTTAAGGAGAAATTTGGTTTCATCAGCACACTAGAATTTTTGGAATGCATTTACAGTACCATCAATAAAAGGAAAAAAGCTAATTTATCTGACTCAGTATCTCAAAGCACTTTAAATAAAATGTGGCTGTACTTAAGTACTTTGGAGGTTACTGATAAATAAATCTGCTTGTTAGCACAACATAAACCAATTTATTAATAGTTTATCACTCAGACCTGAGTGACACTACATAAGATAATACGAAGTAAACAGAGAATGCTTTTTTGTTATTACTCCTAAATTAGAATATGCTCAGAAACCCATTGATTTTATTTTTAATCTTGCTTGTATACACACTTGTCAGATGCTAGACTGATAAGCTTTTTTTTTTTTTTAACTGTTCATATTACGAAGTCTTTTAGTGAAAACTAGCTGATACTGATATAGTGGGATTGACTTTGCTTAGATAAAGCCCTGTCACACTAGGCTAGCTATCTGGTCTTCTCTAAAATTCCCAGTCCGTGCATTTTTCTAGTAAGGACTCTTTCATCTTCCACAGTCATATAGACTTTATGTGGTCTTTTTTACCATATGTTCTTTTCTTTTAACACTATATTGACCTGAGCAGTTTCCTTCATTCTTTGGCTTCTTGCTTTAATATTCTCTCTGTAGAAAGCCCCACATGTGTGTATACCTCCAAGACTTCCCTGGGAATAAGATCATGACAAAATCCTGCAGGGAAGGACTGGGATAGTAATCCTAACCCATCTGAAAGCAGGGAGTATCACAGAAAATCTCTTCCAAATACTCATTTATGCACTTTATTGGTAAAGGACAAAAAATTAAGAACCAAACCCCACATATTTATTACTTTTAATCCTTAAGAATGCAGATCTAGTGTCTTTAACTCATGTAATAAGAAAATGTCTTCAGCCTAAATTGTGCTTGGTGATCAGCTGGACTTCCTAGGAACAGCTACCTGAAACACAGGAGAAGACTGAAATTTCCCTAGGAACTATTGGAAAAGATGATTGCATTGCCACTGAATTGACCGTAGATTATCTAACTTCACTACAGAAATACCAGTTTGGAAAGACTAAAAGAGAGGATGATGATGTATCATACTAAAGATTATTTGATTCCCTTGTGATGAAAACAACAGTCTAATTTCCTAAGAAAATGATACTTTCTTGATTACTCTGCTCATTGGTGACACAATCCACTTACCAGTTTGTTTCCTATGACACATGAGATCCCTCTGACCAATTTCAAATTTCTTGGGAAAAGGGTGGAAAGTAAGGGCAGTCTAAAAAACATTAAGTTTTTCCAAGTTTCATGAAAATCAGTAGTTAAGAAATGGAAATACTCCATTACTTCCTTAACCAAAAGGGAGAACAAAGTCATTATCCAATTAATCCAATTAGCAGGCAACTGGTCAATTAGCACATGCAAACTGACTGGTCAACAAGCACATGCAGAAACAATCATACTTCTGTTACTTTTTGTCCATCTAGGTAGCCAAAAAAGAGTTCCAGCAATACTGCTGAAGCTTACATGAAGGGGAGATAGTTGCTATTACGGAGACTTTAGTGCCTGGGATACCATTATGTGCGCTGCAGTAGGAAAACATTAGGGGTGAGGAAAGGTGAGTATGACGTTGGAAAGATCAAGTGATTTGTTAAAAAGTGGAGATACTAGAAAAGTTAATGGTAAAGAGAAGATCTCAGACTGTTTCAGTAGGTGAAAGAACAGAGAAAGCCCAAGGGACATGAGGAATAAGCATATAGGAGACTAGCATACATTTCTTTCACTTTTCATGTTTATTTTCTGCTTTAATGATTGCCTCCTACTGAGGCATGTCCTTGTTAATAGTTCTTATTGCTGGTGTCATGCTGCTCAAAGATATTTCAGTCTAACTAGGCAAAACAATAGGTAGTTGGAACGAAGTTTTATTCTCACATTTAGGTTAGATAATTCTATGGGGAAAAAATTTATAAGATTTAAGAAAACTTAAATATTTGAGGATTGCAGGAGCTTGTTGAAAGTTTTTCATAAAACTTCAAAGTAAATAAAAATTTCTCAAATCTAATAGATTATTGGTGAACCAATCAGCCCAAAAGAAAAAACTCTAATTGAAAGAAAAGGAATGTAACTCTTATTTCCCAAAAGAAATATTTTAATTATAAAAGGATTTGTTTTAAAATTGCACACAGACATGTTTTTCAGGTACTATAGCTTCTGTAAGCATCATGTTAGATCTCCGGAGTTCACCATCCAAGATAGCTATCAGCAGTTGTGAAGTCTTTATTGAGGTTCATCATACTTGATGATCTTACAGGTCTTTTCCAACCTTAGTGATTCTGTGATCTACGTTTGCAGCAGGTGTGAGGTCTTTACAAGAGTAAAAATCAGTAACTGCTTAGGTTAGGAACTGACAGGTTAAAAACAAGCCTTGTCCAATCAAGAACATTAAGGTCAGCCTGAAGGCTTTCTAATCCAATTATGCAAGCTGCTCTCAGGATCAACCTCCACCCTTTAGTGCTCTCAGATGTATTTTTAAAATTCTGTAAACAATCATGTAGTGACTAAGTAGTATCAGCATTATTACAGTCCCTGTGAAAGCAACTGCAGAACTCCAAGATGCCAACAGGAACGTGTTATTACCCTGTGCTACTGTAATGCAGTTACAACCATAAGTATGGGACTCAGATGGATGCAGTAATAGCTGACCTCTACCATCAAAATTACAATGTCTGGCAAGAGCAGTCCCTACAGACTGAAGGACCAAACACTTAAAAAGAAAAACCACTGAGACAAAGTTTGCACAGAAATCCACATCTGTAGAAACTTACCATCATGTTGTGAACAGTTAAACACAGAAGCCAAACCACGCCGACAAGGTTGTAGCAGGAGTACAGTCACGGATATAATGTATGACTAATTCAGAAAAACTCTGAAGCACCTTTTCGTCATAGATTAGAAATCTACTTTCTTCGTGTTAATTTATAGTTTAGACCATTTAAAATATAAAACATGCTAAGACATGACAACTCTAACTCTCAGATATTCCCCATGGGTCCGGCAACACTCCCTGGCAATAGTATCAGATATCAGTACATGTCAATATGTCTGCTACCTTTCAACAATCCCAAGGTAGAGCATTTCTATGCTGCTATCAAATTCACAGCACACTTCAGGAGCTGTTCCACAAGAATGTATAAACATCACTTATTACTATTTTCAAATCTCCATGCTATAAGTGTTATGTTTTGTTTTACTTTTAAATTAAGAGTACAAGGAGTTTTCAACAGCCCAGAGATCTAATTTTACAGCTCAAGGGTTTTAGTGCTATTACACATTAAAGCAGTAAATGTGAAACCACAAAAAAAATCCAATCCATTAACCTGATATTATGAAGTAATTTGTTGCATTTTGTAACAAAGTAAAGGGTTGTTCCATGTCAAGGAAATTACAGAGACCACATACAGCACTTGTAACACCTATTTCACAATTCTAAATGACAAGTACCCACACATATTACAATGCTCTATAAAATCCTCAAAGAAGCATTTTCTGAAAATACCATTTTCCTTATAACAAAGGAGCATGGCAAGTTGTAAATCTCAAGGTTTTTCATAAGTGTTTTAACCAAAGAATAAAATGGGAAGTGAAATTATACACATAAATCAAAATTGTCATGTTGCTTTGTAATGCCTCAGGTATGGGCAAAATAGAACAACTTTTGTCATGATTGGTTTTAATCAATCACACTACAGGGATGGCCACAAAGAATCTGTGCCTTAGACTTTGATCTTGCAAACAAACGCCAACTTAACTTTTAATCAATGGAGTCATTTGTCTAAAGGTACACACATGATCAAGTATTTATAGAATCAAAGTTTTAGGATATGGTCTATAAGGCTGCTTTGTGCGCAGTGGAAATAACTTAAAGATCTTGTATATAACCTCTGTTTATTACTGCTTCTTGGCCAGAGAGTAGCTGAGCTCTGGCAGGCAGCTGTGAGAAGCTCACCTATTTCAATACGATAGTGCATCAGTTTAGTTTAAACTGTTCTGAAAGCTGCTTAACTTAAGTCAGCATATCATGCTTAACCTAAATCAGGATATTGTGCTTAAACAAAGTCAGCATATTGTGCACTGAAGCAGATGCAGAACACATCTGAGTCATTACTGTGGTCCAGAGATAGCTGTGTCCAGCAGCTATGGTAGCCACTTACATTGCTCAAGTCACTGCTCACTGAAGACTACACCTTCATCTTCATCTTCCAGGCCATTATTAGATCAAAGACACACTACTTAGTAATAATATCTTCACTTATACTTTATCAAGGCAATAGTGCTGCAGCTTATAAACTCTGCAGTAAGTCATTCTCCGTTAAAGGGTTTTATCCTTGGATGTGTAGCATCCTAGACCTATCATCAGACATTCATCCCAAATCCACCTCACCTACTTTTATCTGAGTGTAAGTTGGGCCTCTGGTTTAAGCTGACCATTATTCTCCTTCTATACTCAGGAGAGACAGAAATACACTTCCAAGCTAATTGCAACAACCAAATAGATCACCTCTTTCAGAAAGTAAAGTCAGGAACAAGGAATCTCCTGACAACTGTTTAATCACACAAGTTTGTGGGAGGGTTGATATTGTCCTTAGTAATAGTGAAATAAGGCCTCTGTTCTATTTTTGTATTAAATTCTACAGCTAAATATATGAAACCTTTAAGGATATTGTGCTGCATTCAAAGCTCTTGTTGGAGAACCACTCTCTACTGTAATTGCTTATTTTGTCTTCTAAATGTGAAGCATTTTATTTACAAGAATTCAAGTATTTTAGAAAGGAAATAATCCACTTCAGTGTTTGAGTGTTGACCCACAGAAGCTGCAGTCACTCAACAAGGAATACTATGGAATCAATAAAGAGCTTGGGACTGTTTACAGCCTGGGTCTGAGCTATAATAAATGCTCAACCTGCTGAATACTTTAACACCTCCTCAATAGTGTGTTTAGAAATGACTATTATCCCAGATGCATGTGTAACCTGAAAATATGCAGAAGGACATGGCCATGCCTAAGATAAGCAGAGAAGAGAAAATAATGACTTACTGCCTGTAAACACAGGCACATAAAGACAAGACATTTTTTCAGCAACAACATTAATAAGAACAAGATCTCTTAGACAGCTTACGTCTTTCTGGGCTCTCAGACAACACATATTTTCAAGCTTTGCATCACACCATTCTCAATCAACTGAGATGAAATATTTAATACATAAAGGAATGGGTTTATTTTCCTTTACTCTTGGCTTTTACCACACACCCACAGGAAAGCACTTAGCTTAATCATAAATAAAGAGTTGCAGGAGCTCATGGAATTGAGCAACACTTGCTAACCTTTAGCTTTCTGGCTGAAAAATGACCTTCATTGATGACCCCAGTGAATAGTGCTATCTGGAATAATTCCCTCACATCAAGCAACCTATTATTTTACTGTTATTAAGTTTTAGTTACACTGCTGGGAGAAACCATCTGTTAAAAGAGAAACAAGGTACTGACCCTTAGGTATTTGGGGACTGTTGTTTTCTGCAATCAGTTTAAGGCACTTTTCATTCATTTTGTACAATTTCCTTTCACCAGTGTCAGGAAGATCAGAATAAGAAAAGGCCAACATCCCTGTGATGTTTATTGCACATCAACAAATAAAAGATATATTTACAGCTGCATTCACTATTTTACTAGGCCTATTAAACAAATGTGTTGTAAGAAAAAGCCTATAAAGCAAACTTAGCAACAGAAAAAAGCCCATTGTTTGACTCCCCACAGAAGCTTCAATTGCTTCACAGTATGAAGTCAGGAATCCTTTAGATAAAAATAAACACAGCAGAAGTAGAGAACAGATACATTAAGGATGTTAAGAGGAGTGGTTTTCTTTCACTGAACACCAGTCTTCCAAGCACTGGTTCCTTGGTTTAGAGAATTATTTTGCAAATAGTTTGCAAAAAAATCCCCATCATCATATTAGAGGAATCCAGTCGAAAATCTTAAAATTTGCATGTAAACATATTTTGGGGGATTGAAAGAAAGAGAAACATAAACTTCACATGCTGCACTGAATGAGTGACTTTCCTAAAACCTGAAATTCTTCAGTACTGATGAAGTAGAAATGTTAGCACCATGATTTCGCAAGGATCATAAACATCTTTTTTTCTTAGCTGCTGCTGCCAAATCACAGTCTGAAGAGGACTATATATTGCCTGTCATCAAATCCTTATAAATAACGAACATCATCTGCTCAGGCCAAAGGGATATAAGAAGTCATCAGTGATAATTTTTTTCTTTCTCCTGTTTTTGGCTAACAGGCTTCGTTTGGTTGAGTTTGGGGTTTTTTTTTGGGTTTTTTTCCATGAATGAAATTTTTGGCCTTTTATTTCTTCTGTATTTTGACATTTAATATTCATAGGGATCCTTTGAACTGTATTGTAATAGATCACACAAAGCACAAAAATCTCATGTCTGTCATACAACCTTCCTTGACTGCAAAGATACCCTTCACAGCTAGGTCTCTGATATGAAAGCTCATATCAAGCAAGTTTAACTAAGAAAGGTAATACGATTTTAGAAGTTAGTTGTTGTATGTCTATGGCAGATTAGTCTTTGCCATTAGATTATTACAGGATTTCCTTTTTGTTGACTTTTTAACCTGCAGAAACATTAAAAATTCCATTCCTTGATACTGGAGAACTAAGTACCAGGAGTCAATCACTAACAGGCAGGTGAGTTACAGAAAGTGCTATGGCACCAAGTTTCTCCATGGAAGGCAAAGAGACAACATGATAGAGAGTATTGCTTTTTCCTGGTAAACTTCATTGATTTTTTACTGTGAAGTGTACGAGGTAAATGAATAGCATTTCCAGCAAGCAAAGGAAGTTTCAGTCTGAAACATTGCACTGTATTCAAGGACAAATCTTTGGTCATTATACGTAACTGGAAGACTCTCATTGGCTTTTAATAGGAGTTGAGCAGATTCTGATTGACAGAAGAGGTAATAAAGCATACCAAGTGCTATATTGAGACAGGGTAGCAAGACATGACATAAACAACTACCAATTATCTGCTTTCACCTGAGACTAATAAAAAGTAATTTAAAGATGAGATTCAACTTTTATTCCATCAAAAAATATTTTTCAGCTACACGAGTGATCCAAGTTTTGCAGCTATTGGCTACACACACAGTCTGTGTGTCATGCCAGGGCCAAGATGTTTGGCAGGCATTACTTTGTTGACATCTTTGTGGTTACAGACCTCCTGTACACACCTGCACAGAAACTATAAAAGGAACCTTTGACATGCCATTATATTCGGGATGGTCCTGCAAATTACAGGTAAAATAAGAATGAGCCTAGACTAGAAAAGAAACAAAGATGCATCACTAAGATGATATAGTCACCTAGAGCAGTGTAGCTAAACAGTGTATCCAGATGCCTGATTGTGATGTGCTGCAATTTACAAACTCTGTGAAAAGGTCTAGCCTCAAGAAATGTCACAGAGAAACCCTGAGGAAAAAAAACAGAGAAACCGTTCCTTGTGTTTGTAATGCTGTTTCTTAAAAAAAAATAAAAATCTCAAAAGACTTTTGCTTAGGTGATTGTTATAGGCATGAAAATCATCACAGGGTAAGGAAAACACAAATATTTAATGATACTTTATGCTTTACTCATGCTTTACATTGTTTTGGAAGGGGGAAAAAAAAGTCTTTAGAATGCCTTAAAACAGTTTGCCAAAGGGATGCAGCATGAGTGAAAGCATATCAGTTTATAGCTTCATCAAAACTAACAGAAGATGCTTAGAGGAGAAACACAGTGAAGTCAGCCTTCCATTGAATTCATTAACAAGGTGAAATCTCTCTTCCAAAATAAGAATTTGTAGCCTTGAGGATGATCAGAAGAATCAAGATCAAGAGAAAAAGGAATTTGTCAACGTGAGATGATAAAAGTGAGGAAACAATAGGTTGGTAACATTTGGTTTTGAAACTATGCTCTAAGAGAATCATGATGGTTTTATTTGTTTTAATGTACGTAGTAAACTCATCCAGTTCCTCAGACTGAATCTCGGTGATGACAATTTACATTTTTCATGAATTTAAAGATGGAGTTTATTTTAAAAACTTCTCAAATATGGTTTCTTCAAAGTTTTTTACGTCCTTTTTTACAGGAGTTTGGAATTATAACTAAGCTATGCTACAGATTTTTTATAATGCAATATTTTCATTCTTTTTCTCTTTTAACATTTTCTTTCATGTTTAATCATGAATCCTTAACTGATTATTTAAATGTCAACATTAACTAACCAACACAAAACATTTTAAATAGTACACTCAAGTTAAGAGGGCTTTTTTCTGTAAAGCAAAGATTATTATCTTTATCCCTGCAGGTTATGAATTTCTTTAAGAAATGAAGATTTTTCTAATTAATGCTGGCTTCATGCTATAACTACATCATATTTGCCTGGCTACATGAAGAAAACCAGGGCAGCAGTTTTAATAATATTTAGTATTCCCATTGCACACTTTTATAATATTTATTGGCCAAAAGCTTCTCAAAAAGCCTGAAACAGATGCTCACCCTTGCACAACATCCTGTAAATCATACAAACTGCATTAATCCTGTTTTCATTTAAGTAAAATATAATGCTTTCAGTGAAATGGTGATGAGTACAATATCTGATGAAGAGTTTAATATAGCAGATGGTGTTATCACTTTGAAAGCAGGGAGGTGGTTTCATAGAAGCAGCAGCATGCTGGATATTCTGGTCTTGTACCTTCAGATGGTACTTAGTTCTTTAAAGCAAGAGCAGGAAAGTGATTGATGTTACACAGCAAACAGTCTGCTGCTTGCATCCCCGGCGGTGGTGCTTATCGCTTCAGAGTTCTGCTACAGCAATACTTACAGAAGTCTTTGTCAACAAAATGCAGTTATGAAAGGAACTAGCATGGATTCTCTGCCAAAAAAATTCCTGTCTTGGTGAGCAAGTCCCTCTAGGATTACTTGGAAACACTACTGAACTTGCTGCCAGTCACCTCTTGTGATATGGATGAATAATAAACCTAAAGCTTGTCCTAATTGTTGGTAAAGAATCAGTTGTCTGTCCAGTGGGAGAAGGGATGCAAAAGCTCTCCTCTCTACCCCGCAGGTGGCCCAGAGATATTTGTGTATCTTCCCCTAAGACATTTCTAAGCTGACATTGAGTTCTATGTGTCCTCAAAAATTTGAGTTGGAGGAAGAGACTGCTTGTCATGTGGTTTTTCCAAACACTCATAATTCTGGTTATCAGCCCTTATACCCAAACACATTTAGACCTGGAGGCATAATACAGGATAATACAGGTCTTTAGTTCCTAAACCCTCAGAACTATACTGCTCTTTAATTCACTGTAAGAAATATCCAAACTTCAATCTGTTATATATATACATGCATATTTTATAGATACATATATATGTGTGTGTGTATGTACATACACATAATCATCTATTTATTTTTTTTTTAAATACACACTTCTCTGGACTATATGTAAGCATAGACCACAAGATAAATCCTTATTCTGGTACAAATTCAAGGTGATTTATATCTAGCACGAATTAACATCTTTCTTGAATTTGAATTTGCCTTGGTAGGAAAACTAGTCTTTCGTAGTCATTCAAAACCAAAATTCTATTACAGTGAAAGCTGTTAAAAACAGAAAACATTTTCATGCATGAAACTGAATCAGTCATGATTCAGTGTAAGGTTATGTGGCTAGTCATTAATTAGCCATGATTTATGTGGCCAGGTGATTACTAACTGAAAATACTATACTTGCATCAAATATATTTACCTACTTCAGAATTCACAAATGCCTGTCTAAAAATGCCTTACATTTTTGTTATTCAATGTAGTCATTAGTCCCTGAGTAATTTTTGCTGCCACCTAGCTAGAGAACAGACACAGTAAGGTATCTTGGATAAGCATGATGAAACTCTTAGTGTTAATTAAAATGAATACTAAATTACAGTTATCAAGAAAGTTAAGGTAGGTGTGCTGAAAGTCTGCCTCCTGCAAAAGGCAATGAAACATTTTTTCTGCTGTAACAGACCTCAGCAGCCCTAAAGGATGATTAGCCAGCCCTAACAAACCTTAATTCTCATACATTAAATGTTTTATATGACACATTCTACATATTAAAATCTGTATATGAACATGGAGAGTATCACTTTTCATCTGCAACATTTCAGCTCTCCCTTCCCTAGTCATCTGCTGCTATTGTTTGAAATAGTTATGCTTGGAGAATAAATTTTCTAATCCAGATTATTTCCTTCTAAACTCAGTCTGCTCCTTCTGCCAGCTGCAGCTTGACTCTACTACCGAAAGTAGCAAGCAGTTCCCACAGCAGGTAAAAGGGAGATATTTGGATGGATAAGGCAGGCACAACTGCTACTTAACCATACCTTTTCCAGACAAGAACAGTGTCCACTGCACAGCTACACAGCCTGAGATCAGGCGATGCCAAAATCCCTCAAGTCACTCAAGAGCAATGTAAATGGGTAAACCAGAAAACAGATCCCTCAAGATCTGCAAATCTCTGCACATAACCGACTATACCAGATCCTATTGCAGCAACAAAGTTGTACAGACCACTGGAAGGGCTCAACATCTCATTTTCATACTACGTTACCTTTGCTCTTTACCGTATTCACAAACTAGGGGGAAAAAAAACCAGTTAGAAATACACCGCAAACCGTGCGTAATGCTTGAATTATACAATTACATCCTTCATGGGCTCTTCAGGCCTACATGCTTCTAGTGTAGCTCTGTTAGGCTTATACAAATATATCCCTCCTGTCCTCTGGAAACCCAATCCATTTCAATCTGTAGTGTAAATAGTTTCTTTTTAGCATGCAGTGTGTGCTGATTTCACCTTAATTATATATTTCCCATTAGGAGAACCCGAACTGTGGGATACTGGGAAAGAATTTAGCCAGCAGCCTATAAAGAATAGGGTCTGAAGCTTGGCTTCTATTAACACCTCATTAGGCAGAGCCTGTACTGTACATAAAATGAGCTAATGATTTTTAAATGTAGTTGTCAACCTATAACTTAATAATGTAGAAACTTTATTTCTCTGTAATACTGAGTGAGCAAGAATACATTTTTATCTCTACAAATCAACATGAAGCTATTGGAGTACATTATTGCCCCAAGAAAGATCTTCACTGGTCATCGTCAAACACTGAACTTTAGCGCAACCATGCCACTAATACCACAAGTGGTACTAATTGCAGTGTAAATTTTCTGATAGACACAAGCCAATGGTTTGAGGAAAACACCTTCAAGTCCTGGATATAAATATAGTTCAGCTTACTAAAAATGAAATTAGAACCATAAAATGACTGTTAGGGGATTATAGGATTAATTTTAATCCCATATAAATGAATGACAAAATTCTCATGTTTGAGTTTACTGTGAATAAAGACCATCCTCTACCTTACCAAAAAATCACCATTACAGTTTGCATTAACTTGACAGGTTTAACAGTAGTTCAAGAATGCAGGACTTTCATTAACTCCCACTGAAGCTGAGTAAATGGCCACAGAGTCTAGCAGGGGTTGCAGAATATATGCTTTAATTGGCAAGGGGATTGTGGTATTCCTATCCATCAGGTGACCCCTCTGCGCAAAGGTTAGGACCTGATCTTGTTGCAGTGGGTTTGGAAGCATGTGTGTGCTGCAGGTGAAGCCTGGTTTGCTGTGAAAGCAAAAAATTCTCATTCACTGTCAGTTCACTACACTTTCACTGAGCATCACTTTTAAAGAAAAAAAAAGAGCATTTGTGAATTTATAAAAATGAAAGAGTCTCTGTTTCTATTTTGTGGAAGCCTTCTCTTGGCTCTTTAAAGTAATAAAATTTTAAAACAGACTAGTTTTAAATACTTCTTCCCTAACAAAAAAATCTCATGTCCATAAACCTCATCAAACTCATCATAGAAGCTTTTAGCTTACCAGTCAGCACTAGCCTACCTTGCGATGGCCTGAATCCCAGTTAACCACCAGCATCCACAGTTACAAAGGGAGGCAGTGAGCAGGCATGCTTACTTTCATGTTTCAGGGTCTTTCCAGTGAAATTTTAAACTGAATTTACAGCTAGTCCACACTGAAAATTTACACATATGGGCTTCATCATCTGTACCACACAGGAGAACTCACAGGACAGACTGGAGCAGCTTTGTAAAGAGGGTGGATGGCCGCCTCCTCGTAACTACCCCGTGCCTAGCTGGTACCCACAGCAGCCTCTCTCTGGAGTAAACACAATTAAGATGAGGGACCCTCCTGCTGTTCCTGTTTGATTAGTGAATACAGCAATGCCATTTACTCATTGTCTTCATGCTTGGTCACTACATTCTTTTGGCTGGGAGGATTGCAATAGCTGTTCCCGGGGTGCAGGCAGGTATGCCATTTCTAACCTTTGACTCGGGATATGTGGTCAGGCACTCACTGACTGCAACGCAGCTTGTAAAATCAGTCACATTTCATAAGTGTGAAAATGTGACAGGGTATTGTACAAGGCAAAATACAAGACGGTGATGTGTATGTTCATGGTAGAGAATTTACTTAGGACAGATCTTCCTGTGTCATTGGATTTGAGCGAACTGACATCAGGCAAGGGAGGTTTGGCCCTCTGTGGGAAACGGATGTTTTAAAATCTCCTTGAAAATATCAGAGTTATGATGTGTTATGGCCAAATTACTGGCTCCCTGCTGAAAATGGAAGTAGTATTCAGTGAAATGTACACTGATTCCAACCAGCAGAAAAACAATTACTTCTACAAGTGAGCACAGAAGCAGTTAATAGCTGCAGCACCATAGTGGGGAGCTTGCCAAAACTGGCAGCTAAGCCAGAGTCCTGAACCAATGTAACAGTAGGTCTGTTTGTCTCATTTACTGTGCTTTTCTCATCTCCCTTACCCCATCACAAGTGAACAGATATCAATAATAATGATAGCCTTAGTAATTATGCCTAGAAATAAATCAATGTTCAAATGCACATTTTTTTCAATAAGAGATGTGAAAGGATTATATAATCAGCATTTGTCACTCATTCCTACTGTACACTGAAACCATAGGCTAAAAAAGAAGTGCTATATATATTAAAAGGGATCATATATTTTATTTCATTGAAAGCAATTAATCGTTTGCTCACAAGACAGCTTTCCATGACAAATCTTTCTCTCTTTAAAATGTGTTTCAATGCCCTATAAAAGCAAACCCCATTTCTTACAGCTTCCTAGCAAGACATTCAGACCAATTATCCTATTCAGCTTCGCCTTTCTTTATAATTGGTAATTTAGCTTGCTATATAAAACACAATTAAACTTTGTTTAGACTAAAGCTGTCTATGCATGGAGCTGTAGCTGATGCTAATTCTTAAATCTTAGCCATACTTAAAATAGGTATTCTAACGTACTTCACACTGATGCAGCTTAGTTATCACTTTCATAACCACAGAAATGTTCTTGAGTAAATTAGCATTTGCTCGTTCCCAACTATGTCAGCAAAAAGGCATTTTCTTTTCAGCTTTGCATAAGAGGTAATATCAAAACGTTACTGATTGGCCAATCATCAATTCATCTTGCACACTTACATTTTTTCACTCCTACTGCAATAACTGCCTGTCATATATTTCTAAGTACATAATCTACAAATGTATGTACTGCTGCAGAGAACTGAAATGTCATGGTTGTGCAGAGGTATTTTTATACATACAGGATTAAAACCAAATCATAGGGAAGAGTTCAAATCACATACAACCCATGAACAAGGAGACACTCTGAAGGAGCTAAGGAAGAATGGTTCAGGCTTCAGGTAAACTGAAACTTAATCTAAAAAACCCCAAAACTATAAGCACTTTTTTTCTCTGGGTAACTCAGTTAAACTGCAAGCAGACTTACGTTGGCAGTTAGTCATTTT
Organism: Gavia stellata; assembly: GCF_030936135.1. Classification (NCBI taxonomy): domain Eukaryota; kingdom Metazoa; phylum Chordata; class Aves; order Gaviiformes; family Gaviidae; genus Gavia; species Gavia stellata. The sequence continues at coordinate 10,441,700 of NC_082597.1, read as the reverse complement.
AATTATAGTGTGATGACACTTGCTAGTTTAGAAAATGAATCATATGGTTGCACAGGAATTCAGACTTTTTGCCTTAGCTATATTTGTAGATAGATAGAATTCTAAAAGTGAAACAGGCATTTAATTGTTTAAGGGTTACTTGATGCATAAGAATATATTTATTCAGCAATAATTTCAGGTTATCTTCTCCATTTCTCTTATTAGAGACCAGACATCCTTCTTACAGCATGGAGGTTAAGATAGAATGACAAGTAAATCTAACACACTTTCAGGTAGAAGAGTATTTCAGTAGCCTAAAATCATCACTGTAAGTGCCTTAAATCTTCCTGAATTCAGTAAACTTAATTATGGATGCAGTTTAGTACAAGGAAACAATTCACAAGATTTCCAAATAGGAACATTTTACTCTGGCAAAGGACCATAATTTAACCCCGATGCGATACTTGCAGTGAAGTCAATGAACTTGTATTAGCATAAAGTCTTTAAAAACCTGACACACTGACCTACCTTTATGTGACAGACGTAACCTTGGCTGCCTCGTATCTGTTGCATGACATCCAGTCGGTAATTCTAGCAACATGCCATATAGTGCCAGCATTAAAAGGTCCTGGGCAGATGCCATTCTGCCCAAGATCAAATTCTTGCGCTCTTCACTTAACTGCTGCTGTTTGTTTGTTGTTTTGGTGTGGGATTTTAAGGCTCCAAGTTCCACTTCTACTTTCCCAGTGCAGTTAGATCTCTCTCTTTGGTCAGTTTGTGGGGTATCTCTATGGGAAATTCAACGTTCATCAGAGAAGCACACAGCCTCAGCTAGCCATTTGTCAAGCTGTGCAAATGTCATGTAAAAATATTCCTTCCCTAGGACAATTGTTTATAAAGTGAGAGGACATTCCAAGGCGTTACTCTGCAGTGTTGTGTCTTGAGCTCTCTTTAGTAACTCTGCCAGTGGATTCAGGAAGAAGCTGTATTTTCAGTCCCTCCTGCAAGGCAATTCATTCAGAGAAGGAGGGAGGAAAAAAAAAAAAAAAAGAAGAAAGCACCCTCCTCCTTGGTGCTCTTCAGAACTCAGCCCCTTGCTCTGACTTGCCAAACAGCTAGTTTTAATTCACCTTTCACCTTTGCTAATTAAAAACAAGAAGTGCCATTCCCTCCTGGAGTTGCAGGATCCACCCAGCGGGGAAGCCGGGCTGTCAGGCTGCTGTATTTACTGAGAAAGTTCAGGGAGGGTTGAGGCAATGTACAGTACTAGCTGCTTCTAGGAAGCGTTTTAATCCACGTGCCGTGCACTGATTCCTCAATTGCTTCGTGGTTTCACATTGTAAAGTATCGGGAGGAGGGTCAGAATTCCTCCCGTCCCTCCCTTTCAAAAAGTCATTTCAGCTTTTGTTCCCAGCTCAGTTTTAGAGGAGGATTAACCCTTGAATTAACTATTTAAGTACATTATCACTTAGAGTTATTAAACAGCATGCTACTAAGTGGATAAGAATAAAAAGATTCCAATTGCATATCCTTTCTTACTTTAAAGGAAAAGGTTTAGCTTTCATGATTTTTTTTTTTTTAAATGTGTGTTGTCCCCATTACATTTTAAATGTCTGTAAGTCTGGAATCTTAGGTCATCTATACATGTCATTAAAATTACTTATCTGACTCTAGGATTTGTATTAAAAAAAAAAAAAAAAGCCAGAGCAGAGAGCTGTGGTAGCGTGATAAACAGCATCAGATTTACAAGTGTCAAGCAGCTACCTCTTACATTGCAGCTAACAAATACCAGAAAACTTCATCTCTTTTTCATGTCATTTGTAACTTAAAAATATACCCGTGGCAAGAACTCAATTTTTATAAATCAAGACTATAGATCTATGTCTGGAATATATTAATTAAGGAATAAAGGTATCTGTAACTAAGATCTCATGCACAGAATAATTTAGAATTTTGTGAGTGCATTTTAGTCATTTACAATTGCACTTTTTTTAACGGGATGGACCATTAAAAGCATGTTAAGTCTTAATACTTCTCATTGTTTTATAGAGAAAAAGGATCACAAAGAAAGGAAAATGAAAACTCATATATGGATTTGACAATAATGCACTCAAACAAATTTGGTAGCCAACAAAAGATAATGATATCTGGAGAGAAAGATTTAATACGAAATTTCTGTATGCCAGCAAACTGAAAAGAACCCGGTACAATAATATAGTGAAATACTAATAATTGTAATAGCAGGATACACGGATAGGAGAAGATAGATCTGTCCAAGAAGAATAAAAAATATGAACTACTAGGAAAAAAAATGCTACTTTGGTGAAAAGACAGAAGTAAATCATGAGAGTGCCCAAGGACTCCTGGAGGCTGTATGATCAGGAACAAGGAGGTGGTCATGTCTACCTGTTAGTTCCCCAACAGCAGGTCACATATACACATACCTGGGCTTGCTTTAAATCAGCCAGAAGCTGTGCCAACAGCAGTTAAACCACAGGAGCAAGAGCTAAATCACACAGCTGTTTGCTCCATTTCTTGCACACAACTGCAGGTTGCACTCAATTTTGTGCTGCTGTGCCAGCTCTCTGGCAGTAAGCAGCTCAGCATGGGTACTTGAGACACTGTCAGTAGAGAAGGCAATGCAGGCTCTGCCTCCAAGCACTCACCTCAGCATGGATGAGTTTATCACCCACCCAATGGGATGATTATTACCGGCACCTTTCTGTAGTACTGAGGCATACAAATGTTTTGTGTTTGACCATTAAAATCTGCTGTAAATGAGCATGATCTTGTGCCTGTTGAGGTTAGTGAAGACTGTCTGAAAATTTTCATTTGTCTTTGGATGTGATTCTGTGAGTCCTTATTGACATATTTGCATTTTTCCTCAAAAAAAAGGATTCAATTAATAGAATTCTCAAAGACTCATTCTTTCTCAAAATAAGTCTACAAAATTTAAACATTGCCAGTTCTGAGATAGCCCAAATGGAAGGATCCTGATATGGAAAACTTAACACTCCTTCTAATTTAACGTATGTATTTTCAAAAAGGACCCAAAAATCCAAATGTGAGCAGACAGTATGAAAACTAAAACCATATTCAGTGAATAAAGCAAACATTAGTGCAAACGCCCAAATCCTGCTTCTCTCTAGAACCCCTCTCCAAGCTGTAGTAGGGTGTTGTTCTATTAATTTTCTCAGGCTGCAGCTAATACTGTAGATGCTGGACAGACCGAACAGTTAAACTTCAGGTAACCTGAGGTGGTACCAAAAAGTTAGCGCGACAAGTTGAAAATAATTTCCCCAACTTTAATGTTCTGGTTTCATTTTCCAACTGGGGAAAAAGACCGGAGGGGTGGAAGGGACAAGGGAGCTGCTGAAACTATGGGCCTTATTTTATATTTAGATAAGACGTAGGGTGCAGCAGGTCTATTCAAACAGGACATGCATACAAGTAACGGCAATTTCCCGCCAACCAGAGCTTACATGCACTCACATGCATTTCTAACCCCACACATCCCCAGCCATTACACAGCTCCTCGGCTCCCTACAAACACAACATGACCCAGGGCTGGAGCTCCAGTAGAGCCAGAAATACCCGAACAAGCTGATTTTCATATTTGTGCCCAAGGACAAAGCTTTTTTTGTCTGAAATCTGATTCTCAAGCAGGGTGGGCCGTGTGGGTGCCTCAGGCTCCTTTCCCTGCCTGCTGAGGGAAGGGCCACGGAGCAAAGGCGCAGAAGCAGAAGCTGGAGCTGCCGCTCGACATTAAGGCTTTGGTTGTCAGCAAGAGGTGCTGGCATGGGAAAGCTGGGAATGGCTGCTAAGCGCGGGGAAAGATGCCTGCACTGGAAAAAGACCTGAGAGAACAGAAAAGAAAGGGAAAATTCATGTATCGGTATATGCAGGAGACTGATTTTTTCCTTAAGAAAAGTTAATGTTCTCACAGGGTGAATCCTCACTTTATTTTTCTCCAATTGCTGTGTAAGGATTGCAAGCTTTACACCCTTACACAACAAGTTTTGATGCAAAGCAAGTAGTGGAAAGGTACACAGGATTTCAAGTCAAGAGAAACACGTGGCCTCAGGCAAAGGAGTCAAGCTCTTTGCCTCAGCAACTTTTCAATTAAATAGGCATACGGTCTTGCCTCAAGGGGTGTTTTGAGAGACTTTTGCCTAAAGGATTTTAAACAGTAGGTAGAAGGATGGCAACAAAGATGTTCAAATATTAGGATTCAGTCTTAGATGAGTACAAACACAGATACTCCAGGTCTGTGGAGCCCACATGTAGTGCAGTGCTGGATCTCTGAAGAATAAGCAAGGTGGGTTTACTGCTTATTTTCTGTTAAGAAGGCAAATACAACAGATCTCTATCAAACCTGAGTTTGTTTCAGTAGTGAAATCTCCAGTTAAGTAAATGTTGACAGATAAGTAAAAAATTATGCCTGGAAACCTGTAAGTAAAGAGTATTTGAAAATTCAAATGCAAACCCTGTATTTGATTGCTGGGGTAGAATGCTTATAATTACACTGTCCTAAAGAGGAAGGTGACAAGTTTTCTTAATAGAAAAGGAAAAATTAAGGTTGTTGTGTGCATCTGCATTCTTTATGTACAGTAAAGAAGTCCATTAAAAGAACTACAAATTCATTGTGAATTGCTGTGTAAAGTCTGTGAACCATAGTTTGATTTCCTACAGACACTGCAGATCCAGAGCTATTCTAATGAAGTCATTGAGCCTGTAAATCTAAACACTCTAACACAAAATACTTCTGACATATTGTGTGAACTGGTTTAAGTTTAACTGATAGAGTGAAATGTAAACGCAGGCGCACTATATAAATAAGTAGATCTGCAGCTACTAGCACCAGTAACAAGTTCTAAACATTATAACTATAAAGCAAAATGAAGTGTTTAGAAAATTTAAAGCTCGGGTGGTCCAAGAATTGACATAACCATAACTTAAAACCAGGTTTAAAAATTACAAGACTGCCTCCTTCTTCTGATGACGATACACTGAGCCATGGTAGGAATTCTCTCTTTCTTTACTGGACCATGCTTGCAGATCAAAAGAAGGTGTGCAACCCCAAGAGGATCTGTGTGGCCTTGGCTGAAGTTAATGATGCCCGTTTCTGCATTAGTACTACCACGTGTGGTAGCTGTATTGCACAGGTAATCATATCTTCATTTATTTACTAGACAAAACTTTAAAAGAAAATTAAAGAACTTCTCTTACAGTACTTCATCTGTAAAACTTTTTTATCTCACTACTTGTCCACTGGGCATTGCAGTTCTTATTGACATGTTAGCTTTCAAATTCTATCATACAGAAATCCTTACAACAGATGTAGGAGATGAAGGAAAGATCTATATATCATGTAATTGTTATCTCTATCTTATCTCTGCCTTTGAGGTGGGAATTCATGCTTGCTCCAGTCTCCATTACAAACTGGTAACTGTCTGTCTTGCATCAGCAGCACTGGAAGAAACGATAACACAAAACTGCTTGTCATCGGCACGGTGCAGGTACTGCAGCCTCATAACTCCAAATCAACCCATAAAAATTCTGTGGACACATTAAGAGCACTGACAAGACACAACAAGAACACGAAAAAGCTGATCCAACAGGTGAATAATCACTCAATGCTATCTTCTGGGATCTCTCTCAATGAAAGGAGCAGAACCACCACTCAGATGACCCCACTGAACCTCGGGAGGATATGCTAACTGATAGCAGAAGAATGTTGCCAGATCATGTTTAATACAAGGAACTAACAGGAAATAATAATAAAACTTGGTCCTCATATGGAATTTTCGGAATAGAAATGTCTATGGTCTTTATTTTTGTCTGCGAAAGTTGGATCCTAACGCTGCATGAAAGTAGATGTGTTTATATGTAATGTCTCCAGGACGGGAAAGTATTATTTCTCTTGTTTTATACACAGTCCATTCTCTCTTTGATCCAAGATAAAATTTAGACAATCTTCATTAAGCAAAAGAGTTTGACTGAACATGAACCTGTAATTCAAACTAGCCACAAAATTACATGGTAAATTAATTCTGTGGAGGAAGAAAAAGAATTCTCAATTAAATTACATTCCTCTTAATTCCAGAAAGACTGGGTTTTGACAGGTAAATATTGAAACATACTGTCCTTGGAACATTGTTGTTTGCAGTAACGTCATTTCTATGACTAATTACAGGTGAATGTCAATACTGCTTGGGACATAGATCACATACTTTGGTTAACGTATAAAAACCAAGTAGAATAAATGTTTCTTTCTTCAAATGCAGACCTCTTAAGGGATTTCTTTAGGGTTGCACTAAAAAAATGGCATATCAGCGTATCTTATTCCTGAAATCAACTCCATGTGCCTGACTTACAATTAGTACATGGGTCACAGCAATCTGTACGGTTAGTTATGGATGAAAATCAAATTACTGATTTCTCTAGGGGAATGTATTTTTGATGATACTTTTGCTACTAAATAATTTCTGAAGTCTCTCAAAAGAAAGAAAACTAAATGAAACACTTAGTTGTTTGTTGAAGATCAAGATGAAATATGGCATGTCATATTTTCCACTGATCACTGAGCAGGAAATAAAAAATGTAATGGTCAAAAGTTTAATATTAAGTAATTATGGCTACCAGATATTTCCTATTAACTCAGAATGAGGAATATATTTTATTAAAAGTTAATGATGCCCTTTTTTATCCCAAATAAACAATGTGAATACTGTCTAGTTCTCCCTTTAAATGATTTTGCTTCCAACTGATTGCTTCTTGATTCTTCACTGTTTAAAAAAAGAAACAAAACAACAAACAAAACACTAGCTATAGGAGAATGACATTTTATGCCTTAAAGGTGCCATTTAGTTGCTTCAGTTCTTAGCTATTAATTTCTCTATGCAAGAATGAAGTGGTTGGCCATTGTCAGAGACAGCTGTAAACAGAAGTTTACTTTCCTTGATCAGACACATGAAGACATAACCTACAAATTTTCTGTTTGAAGCCTACGGCCATCTTTTAATGGAATTATCATCTTAAAGGTGAAATGGAAAGCATTTGTGAAAAATAAACCATTTTGACCACAAATCAGTTGCAGGTTTTAAAGCTGCAAATGCATTTTGATGCAAAATGTTTGAAAATCAGTTCCAGTTTTATTGACCGCTAATGCATTCCACATTCCTACTTGAGCAAGGTGATGACATCATCAGTCTGGATGCAAGTCCTGGGCTGCACTTAGTTTGTATTTTTAATTACACCTATTAGTGCAAGACATACACCATGACAGATCCCAAAAGCAGAGAGCAAAATATGCTGTGATTTGCATCAGTGGGACATAATCTGCTTTCAGGAATGAATTAGATTTCTTGTGGCAGCAACATGGGTCCAGAAACTGAAGGAAAGACAAAGGAAATCTAAAGACACACTTTTGCACATCTAATATGGAGCATGCTTGGAAGTGAGCTGTCTGTATTCAACTGCAGTACAGAAAGAAGCTTAGCTGATAGGCTTCTGTGTCACAGTGGTTAGAGCGTTAATTCTCTCCTTGGTTTAAAGACGTTCATAGGTATATATCCTGCTTTGAATCCCTTTACAGTTGTCAGGCAGCTAACATTTAGGTACTGTGACACTGAGTACTGAAGCGCACAAATCCCCAGCATTTTGCAGCGATTCCTGGTGAGCAGTGCCTGATCTCACTGCAGCCATAGACAGCTTTGGGAAACACGGAAGATCTTGAAACTTTCAAATTCTGTACAAAATCTCTCAAAGGAATGAGGCACCCAGTGCGGTGGGAACTGAACAATCTATTTCCCTTGAGGTCTTTAGAAATCCCAGCATTAACCAGATCACCACTTTCAAAGGAGAAAAACAAAAAAAAATCCATTGCTGCATTTCTAACTGCTTTACCACACGCACACACACACGTGCAGCCATAGCCAATAATATCTTTATGAAAGAAAACTTCTTGTCTGATTGACTTACTGCCCTTTGCTGTGCTGTAGCTGAAACAAAAAGATCTGGCTTTGCATTCAGAACTTGGGTGTTCCTTACACCGTAAACACTTTTTTTGCCATCTGCTTTATTATTATCATGAAGAAAGTCATTATCATTGGATTTCACTTTTGATATCTGTCTAGACAGATATTTATTTGAACCACCAACACATTCAGTTAAAGAAAAAAAAAAAGGAAAGAAAAGAAAAAAAAAACAAAATCCAAACCAGAGGATCTAATACATTTACTTTATTGAAGAGCCAACAACTTCAGCTTTCAAGAAGTCTCTGGACAGGGTATCAAACAGCATTAAGTTAATCCTTTATATTACAACCTTGAGGAAATGAGAGAGGAGTGTCAGTCTTTTTTACAACTCGATAAATGAATACTTTATCTCAGGGAAATCTGTTGTCTGCCTGTTAGGATCATTTATATCATTGTTAAGGATGGACAAGTATTACCCTCATCTGCTAAGATACTGCCATCTTCATAGTCATTTGACATTGTTCCAGTAACAAAATCAATGGGTACAGTCATTAGAATAACTAGTCAGAAATCCAGTTTTACAGCTGCGTAGCATAAGTGCCAAATGTGAGAAAACCACCAAAAATCAAATCCTAAGGCTGTGTTGGCTGATACAGAAATTTTGTATACACAAATTTCCCCAATTCAAAAGAACAGCAACGAGATAGAAGCATAAACAGGAGGCGAGCAATTGTCTGTACGAATGTGGAAAGCTGTCCTCAGGCAAGGGAGGTTCACTCCCTTGCCATAGCTGAGCTGAATTCAAAGTGAGAGGCTGAAGCTGTGAAACAGGGTATCAAGAAAAATCAAGGAAAGCGTCGCGTGGCAGGAGGATGAATTAGGCAGCGGACTAGCTGGCTCAGGATGTGGTCAAAGCCATGTTATTTGGAGCATATTTAACTAGGCTACCCTGCCCTGCTGGGGAGGTGTACCGGATGATGTATCACTTGTTTTCCATCCCTAGATGCCATGATCTTCTAAATGTTGTGGCTCAGGACCATGTCTATTTTGAATTTACAAAACCACTTTGTATGTAATGGGCAAGGCAAGGATTAGACAGCTGATTAATTAGACCAGTACAAGACTATTTATATAGGGACTTTGTACACTTGGTGAGGGAACAGTGAAAACCACACTTCACTGGTTATTCTCTCTGTAGGGATTCTCTGAATCATGATTTGTTTTTATATAAGTGACCATCTTCCTCCAACTCCAAAGGAGGGCATGACCCAAAAGGGAAAGTCACCATAGACTGTAGTTTAGTCTGCTATGACTTCCCTGCTCTAACACAAAGCACATGTGTATTCCCTAAAATAGAAAAGTTAAAGGAGGCAAAACCAGAAGGACATACAAGTTATGGCTGCCTGGGGGAAGCCCTGATTTACAATACAGCAAGTTATACAGTCTGGTGTTGCTGTGCTAGTTGATTCTCAACCTAATTACCATAGCAGTTACTATGATGAAGGTTTAAAAATAAAAATAATTTAAATATTAGTAGTTGTTAAATCATCTAGAACACAAAAGTAGTCTGTAAAATGTGGAACCCTCTCATTTTGGCTCCTGTGTATCACTTCTGCAGTCTATGTAGCTCTTATTCCTTCAGTTATATTTTCCTAAGGTTTCAAAGCCAAATTATTGCATCACGAAAAAGTCCAGAAACAGGATGGCCTCATTTTCTGGTTGTGTAAAATGACTTGAGTCAATTTCTATTAATAGGGACAGCTAGGCACACCAAATATCCCGAAATTATAACTCTATTAGTGAGAAATGTGAATACGCTAAATACATTCATTCAAAACAACGCCTACTTTATGCATTAAATTCCTGAAACTGAATTTTTGGAGTTACATCAAGTTAGTTGCAGCACTATTTGTGCGAACTGAAAACACAATAAATAAAATACACTTCTTCTGTTCCACTAATCCAAGGCAATGCTTTAGACTTATCCTTCAGACTGCAAACAGTCCCACTGATTTCAACAGAGGCATTCATGTGCCTTAAGTACGCAGTTAAGTGATTTGCTGGTCAGGGTTCAAAATCCTGATTTTTTTGTAATAGAAAAAAAGGAAATAAAACAAAAAAATTTTGTTCCCAGTAACAGTGTTAGAAAAAAACAAATTATTGCTTAGTTTTAGACTTGTTTTCCCCATTTCAGGAATTCCCCCAAAACAGGTGATAATTGCTGTGAAACTGATTCGAGATAGAGATCACATTTTTTGCATTAGTACAGTAAAAAACCAGTTCTCATGTGGTAGAAAACTGAGGTTTTATGGGGTAAGTTGGGCAGAGCTGGTTCCAGAGAAGTGAGGGCAGGCAAAGGTGGCTAGGGATGGAAGTGGAATTGGAAGGTACCTCTCCAAGGCTAAGAGGATTGGTGGATGCTTTGTGGCTACAAGAGTGTCATGGTTTAAGCCCAGCCGGACTAATCACCACACAGCTGCTCACTCACTCCCCTTCCTCAGCTGGACAGGAGAGAGAAAATATAAGGAAAAGGCTCGTAGTTCGAGATAAGGACATAGGGAGATCACTCACCAACTACCATCATGGGCAAAACAGACTTGACTTGGGGAAATTAGTTTAATTTATTACCAATCAAAACCAGAGTAGGATAATGAGAAGTAAAACCAAATCTTAAAAAAATAACACCTTCCCCCCACCCCTGCCTTCTTCCCGGGCTCAACTTCACTCCCGATTTTCTACCTCTCCCCCCGAGCGGCGCAGGGGGACGGGGAATGGGGGTTGCGGTCAGTTCATCACACGTTGTTTCTGCCGCTCCTTCCTCCTCACACTCTTCCCCTGCTCCAGCGTGGGGTCCCTCCCACAGGAGACAGTTCTCCACAAACTTCTCCAAAGTGGGTCCTTCCCACGGGCTGCAGTTCTTCACGAACTGCTCCAGCATGGGTCCGTTCCACGGGGTGCAGTCCTTCAGGAACAGACTGCTCCAGCGTGGGTCCCCCGTGGGATCGCAAGTCCTGCCAGCAAACCTGCTCCAGCGTGGGCTCCTCTCTCCACGGCTCCACAGGTCCTGCCAGGAGCCTGCTCCAGCATGGGCTTCCCACAGGATCACAGCCTCCTTCAGGCATCCACCTGCTCCAGCGTGGGGTCCTCCACGGGCTGCAGGTGGATATCTGCTCCACCGTGGACCTCCATGGGCTGCAGGGGCACAGCCTGCCTCACCATGGTCTTCACCACGGGCTGCAGGGGAATCTCTGCTCCGGCGCCTGGAGCCTCTCCTCCCCCTCCTTCTTCACTGACCTTGGTGTCTGCAGAGTTGTTTCTCTCACATATTCTCACTCCTCTCTTCTCCGCTGCCGCTTCCCGGTTTTTCCCCCCTTCTTAAATATGTTATCACAGAGGCGCTACCACTGTTGCGGATTAGCTCAGCCTTAGCCAGTGGCAGATCCGTTTTGGAGCCGGCTGGCATTGGCTCTATCAGACATAGGAGAAGCTTCTAGCAGCTTCTCACAGAAGCCACCCCTGTAGCCCCCCCTGCTACCAAAGCACTGCCACGCAAACCCAATACAAAGAGTGAATGACACAAACTGACCTGTGTCCATACTGCGTAGGGTTAATGCACTATAGTGCAGATTGGCCACATTTACTTACATAAAGCATGGACCAAAGGTATCCCTGTGATCCTGAGTTCCTGAAGTGTGACTATCACCCGGAGTGTTTTATTAGTTTCAAACTGTCTAATAATACCTTGGGGGTTGCGTTGCATTTCACTATTTTGGCATTTTTATGTAACAAAATTAAGGTTCTGTGATTGCATGCCATCAGGTGAGTTATGAAGGCTTGTGAGCTTTTGTGAGGATGCAAAGCCTACAGAGATAGTGTTGAAGGACTGTGTAGGACAAAGACTGGTGCAGCCTTTTTGTGTCACTTGCCAAGAGGCATCCTTGGACTGAATTTTCACCTGGACTGGAGAGAGTTCGTTGGAACAGTCCAAAAAAGAGTCAGGGAGCAAATGAAATATTAATTAGTCCTGAGTTGGCTCAATGAAAAGAGACAGAGATGGACTCCAAGAGGTTTTAGAGGGACAGGAGTGAGGGCAGGGACCTTTCTCTTTGTTATCCCTTTTCATCTGTGGGACAGGAGCCATTGCTTCCTCCCCATACCTGCAGACCCCTCTGCCTTCCCTGCTGCAGCAGCCTTTGGCTGCAAAGTAAACACTCTCCCTTCTTCCTTGCCACTGACACCTCTCCTATACATCTTTCCTTGTATCTTAGGCTGACATGAAGGCTGAGCTGCTTCTACATGGAATGAGCATGGATCAAATTCCTCCTCTTCATAAGGTCAGGGTCAGCATGGGATCCAGAAACTTATGCTGCAGAAAAAGTGTTCCTGCCTCGCCCGGCCTGTGCATGAATAGATAGTTATGAAACATTCAGGCTCAAAGACTCCTTCCCATCCCAGCTGCAGGAGAAAGGGATTGCCTATTGCCTCTTGCAGGACACACTTGTAGGCCGTTGACTGTCTCTGTTTATGCTGTGCAAGCTTTTAACAGTCAGGTACTGTTTTGTGAGAGCAAATTCTAATCAGCGCCTATCAGTTATTTCACTTTGCTGGAAATAAGTATTATTTAGGAGCCTAGGTTAGTCACTTCTGTCATCGCACAGCTCTAGCTATGCTTCAGTTTCTGACCAAATCTTTGCAATCTGTACAGTTTCTCTGTACCACTTACGAAGCTTCTTGAATATGCCTTCTTCAAGGGACTTTTCTGTCCTTTTTCTAACTGTGTCAATGGCAGCAAAACAACTTATTTGTAATTTAAATTACTGCTTTCCTCTTTGATGCTTAGGACTTCATTTGGCCCCCTTCTTACTTCGTACTTAGCGCCATAATCAACAGTCGCCATAGGTCATTTCTGGTCTCAAGGTCAAAGGTTGCTCGAGTTTGAGAAGATTCGCCTGAATCACAGAATCACAGAATGACTAAGGTTGGAAAAGACCTGTAAGCCTACGTTAAAGTGATTGTTACGAATCCAAAGAAAAGAGTGTCATGAATTATTTGTTATAGAAGAAAAAGAAGTAAACAGTTTAACCTGTAGTACTTATACCCTGTTTTGACTGCACTAACACTTTGCCTGGGGAGAAACAGGATAGTAGGCTAAGGGTGCCTCTGTCTACATGAACACTTTTGTTCTGATCGGGACAATGACTTTGGAGTGAATTTTCTGATTCACATACCACTCCCCGGTTCACATTGCAGAGCAGTGGGAGAAGATGCAAGCTGGATTCCTTTCTGATGAAACTAAACTGGAAGATGCATTCCAGGATTGCACCCAACATGCTCCTACTGTTACTGGGCATGAGTCCAGGGAATCAGACTAGAACTAATCCAAAATTAAACTCCTGGAACTCATATAGCATAGATGTCAGGTCTTGTTAATGGTATACGAACCAATCAAAATTGCTGTTGTCTACTGCCTGCTGACAAATTCACATTGAATTGACTGAATAATTTCAGATACAACTATGTTTCATGGAAATAGCAAGGAAGCAATTAGGATCATGAAACTGTTAAAGCAAGAGTGTGCATCTTACCTACATTGATCCAACAGACCCATGATTAGATGTCCAGATGTGAGAGGTCCAACTTTAAGCTGTCACAATTTGATTTAAACCCGTGAATCTGAAGTTTTGTTTTTTTTTTTTTTTAATGAGGAAGCATATGAAGTTGACCCGTGGTCCAGTATTTTTGCATGCCCACCTCAAACAAGATTATTTTACATGGATCTACTTGGACCTTTCCTCTGAGATTCACTATAAATGTAATCTTTCATTCAGCAGAAACTCTTTTATTTAATTGAGAAAAAGAAAAAAAAAATCCCATTCTATTCAACTTGAAACTTCACTTTTGCTTTTAAAGTACTGAAATACAATTCACATAGCACTGTTCACAGGACCTCAGCAGGTCTGAGTGCCAGTTCCCATGTTCAGATCATCAGACTAAAACACTCAGCAGAATGGAAGCCTGTCTGAGAAAGATTACTATTACTTGTCACTTTTATGGAAATGTGCCATTTTTTTCTAAAAAAGGGGTGTGCTTGATCAAGAAAGTCTGCCAACTAAAAGTATATATTTATAAATACATAAATCTCGATCAGCCATAGCTGGGAGCTTATTTCTCTGTGGGCTGAACACCCAACAAATGACCAATTGACTTCACTGTTTGAATAGCTGTAAGATGGGAGGAATTATTTTGTACTGAAGGTCATATTTAATTTATTTCAGTTCAAGGGCCAGTAATTTTCCACAGCTAATATCCTGTTTTTAAAATATCTTTAAATTATGTCCCTAAAAATAAAATTGTATACTCACACATGTCTTTCACTGGCACTTAACTTTCAGAAAGACCTAATTCTAAGCTGGTGTCATTGAACTAGTTCTTTCCATAGATATTCTCAGGAATTTGTCTTAGGATAAAGATTTCTTTGAATATTTTCCTCCAGATTTTAATGCTCTCAGGATCTTATATTTATTCTCTTATAATTTCTACAGAAGACCCACAACTTTGACCCCCAAAATCCATGATCTGAGAAATATATTAACCAACTATGTTTTCTGTATTCAGTAATTTTAGACTTTCACTGGGCAATTATTCACCAGCACCACATTTCTCAGTCATTTTTGTGGGAAATTAATACTTATGAAGAGTGCTGTATTGTTGGAAAGAAACAAGAAATACAAATAGAGTTCACCAGAAATGAATCTACATTCCATTAGACAAAGGAGGGAAAGAGAGCACATTGGTACCAAAACCTGTTTACAAGGTGTATGTCGAAGAGGAGCCAATGCAAAGAGGTGAAGCTACATGCATAGTGAAATTGAGAAATGTAATTTCAGGTAACTGTGTTTTTAGCATAGGATGCAAGAAAAGTGAAGGCAAAACTACAAGAGGAGGTTTCAAAGGACCTAGAAAGAACATAGAAACTGCCATAGCAGGAAGGTCCCAAGGACTATGACTATGACTATGGAAAGGATGGATACAGATGGTTCATGTCTACAGACCACTTCAACTTTGCCTCCACAGCCACAGAAGCAGAAGAAGCCATCAGTTCAAAAAGAAGTTGTTTTGTCAGCTTTTGGGCCTAAGTATCTTCATTTAAGTTTAGAAGCAACAGCACACAGAGAAAAACAGTGTACATTTTAGTGCTCAAGCGTACCTCCGTATTGACAAGGGAAAAATCGCACCATCAGCCTTGTTCATAAGAACCATATGATTTTATACAATTCTATCTATCTTTGTCCTTTTTTGCGAAGGCTACCATGGGATGTCTCATGTCATTTTAAGGTATTAAACCGAGCTGAGAATGGGACTCAGCCCAAATATTTCACACTGACCACTGGACGAGAAAATAGCCTGTTGTAGTTGCTAATGTTCTGGACTGGATTTGGCCTGGAACAAACCCCTAAAATGCTTGGTACTGTGCAAGTTGTGAATTTGAATCTGAAGTTTTATTCTGTAGACTGTATTAATTTTGGAACTGTATTCTTCATAAATTTGTGATTTTTCTCTGTGTTAGTTGGAACATAAAGAATACAAAGCATTTAGGAAGAATGAAAAATAATAATCAGTAACAGTTTTGAGAACTGGTTTTATTTTGGATCTTCTCCTTAGCTTAGGCTGCCCTTCATCCTTGTGGGCTTTTTACAGCTGTCCACATTTAATTGACCCCTTGGTAGCAAAAAGCTCATTTAAATTTCCTGATCTTTAGTCAAGGGTCACAGCAGGATTTGTGAGGCTGCATTGACCAAAATGCCTGAAAATGCAACTGTTTCAGGTTGGAATTCCTCACTTCTTTTCACCTTATAAATAACATATAACATTCGTGTCTGAATTCCTTCTATTAAAGATAATATTTTTATTAACACCAGATAGTTAAATGTGATTCCAACCCTTACTGGATATTTTGGTTTAAATTCCCTCATAATAAAAGCATAATAAAAATAAAATGTGAAGTGCTTGGACTAATTAATAATTGTTTCCCTTTTATTTCAGATAACTTGCTTTTAGGTATGCATTTCAGTCTCCCTCAGACCTCCCCCACCATTTTCTTGCCTTTCTATAAATTTTTCTTCATATGGATAATTTCTACAGTTAAATAACCATCAAATTTTGAAAAAAAAAAAATGAAAGGGATTTTATTTGTAAGGTTTGTTTCTCTTTTGGAGTACAGGCTTAAGATTTTGAATCTTTGGTGTGAAGATCAGGAGATATTGGTACAATGTTTCCTTCTGCCAAAATCTGAGTGGTAGCAACAAGAGCTGGGTTTAAATTTTATAGGGGCTACTACAAAAACACTGTCTCCATCCAGAAACCTGGGAAAATTGTACAAACACTTCTGCTGCTCAGTGAACTAGTTTTCTAACCTGACAAAAAGAGGTTTAACAAACCTTGTTTAACAATCAAAATTTTCATCCAAGGAAGAAAAGAGCACACTTACTTAAGCAGGCAGATAAACAGAGCAACAACATATTTCCCAGAGGATAGATATAACTCCTTAGCAATCTTTTTCTGCTGGGATGCAATTCTTTTTAAAATAACTACCTCTTAAGTGTAGCGAATACAAAACCAGATATGTCTTAGATCTCTCTATTTGTCCTTTTCATTTTTTACCTCTTTGCTCCACCCAGTGACAAGACATCTCTTTCTCTTGTGGCTTCCTCTCCCCTCTGGAGTTCTTGGGATGTAACTGATGTCTTGGTCATGAAGCTTAAATAGGTCTTGCATGAGCACTAAGCACAGAGTTCTTTTCACCTTAATATTAGTCAACTGAAAGTGTTAAGACTCAGAAACCTATCTTAGGCTATATTGCAGATACAGCTTTTTATTGACTATAGAGGACGTTTAGATGTCTATGCTCTATAGCATAGTTTAGATGTCTATATCTATTTAAGCAGCTACATTTAGCTGAGATCTACCTGAATTGCTCAGGTTTATCAAGAATGCAATCAGTCTCCCAAAAATACTGACAATATATATTGCATTTTTCAGCAGAAAATATGATTCCTAAAGACAAGCCCATTTCTTCCAATTGGCAGCCATTACGTAGCACCATGAATCGTGCACATCTTTTTTCTTATTTCATCAGCTGGCTATAAAAATTAGTTTCAAGGTCCAGAAAAATGGAATTTACTTGAATAACAGCTAGCCACCTGCTTCCTTTCACAATTGCTGCAATGAATATGCAGCTTTTTGCTGCTTTCTAAACCACATAACTGCTTTATTGGGAGCTAAAAGAACAACTGCTGGCATGTCAAATGAAAGATGATGAACAGCAACACATCATTT
Source organism: Gavia stellata (assembly GCF_030936135.1). Taxonomy (NCBI): domain Eukaryota; kingdom Metazoa; phylum Chordata; class Aves; order Gaviiformes; family Gaviidae; genus Gavia; species Gavia stellata. The sequence continues at coordinate 10,424,406 of NC_082597.1, read as the reverse complement.
CTTTCCTAAAGGGTCAATTCAGCAAATAAAAACACAGAATCAGCATTCAGGAGATCCAGATTAAATTCCTGGCTCTGCTTTTGTGATATTTGTTCAGGTCACTTCATTTCTGCATTACTGAAGTTCCCCATAAGAAAAAACAGATATATTACTTTTCATGTCAAAAATGTAAAGCAAAGATATTTGAATATTTATGGAGTCTAAAGATATCAAGTGTGGAATGCAAACACTATTTGGATAGACAATCATAAAAGTGTATACATTTTTAACTTCAAAACACTTTACACATCAGACTGTTAGACTAATTCTTCTTATTCATATATTCCCTACTTAAGCAGGCACAACAGAAACAAGTTGAATTTTAAATAAACTGTGTTCTTTCAGATTAAAAAAGTAAGATAATCTGCTGTCCCAGAATCTTGAAGCCTTTTAGAAAGTTGCACAGACCTAAACATTTCAAAACTTTTCCTATAAGTTTCTTGTAAAACTTGTGGAAATGAAACAACTTGGGTTTAAGAAACATCATTTGTCATGTAAGGGAGGCAGATGTTATTAATTATCAAAGTAGAGATCACGCTCATACTGCACAAAAGCATAAAAAGTGTAGTAGCACTGTAAGTGAACCATAAAATTGCAATGTTATTTTTGCTAGAGGTGGTAAAACTAACATCATATTAGGTAAGAAAGAATGTTGCTTTTCCTTTAAAAGAAAATGTTACAGGAGAAATCTCTATGTAACTGCATCTGTCAGTACTGTTCATCTGAAAGACTTTTTCCTTTGCATTGATTTCTGCTTTTATAATGGTACAAAACCGATGAAGTTTGCACTAGAATGAAGTGACTAATTGTGGCACAGTCCAAGAAGTCAATGTGATGCAGTTCTGCTTCACTGGATTCCTATGCGAATCTGACTGACCTGAAAAGGTCATTTTTTTCTCCTTCCTTCCTCTCTTTTTTCAACTGTTTGACAGAACATTTTTTATGACACACCTGAGTGTGGACTAGTACTATAGGCCCTAACCTCCAATGCTGGCATATAAGTAGCCAGAAGTTACTATTTTCTTTTCAAGCAATTATCTCCAGAATGCCCAAGATATCAAGTGTATTGAAATAAAATTGTGTAACTCCTTCTTTATCTGTTATAAACCAAGGAAGATACATTTCTGAGACCAAGCTGTAGTCCTTTACACTTTCAGTCCTTTACACATCATGTGATAAATTTAACTTTGACACTTATCTTTGTATTAAATTTTGACCCTTAGTACAAGGATGGTACAAGGTTTAAAATTCTGTAGGTATACCAGAGTAATAATTATAATAATAATCCGTTTAACACAGCACAGAACTTGTGTGGTTTTCTTTTATTAATTTCTATAGAAAACGAAAACATTCTCTGATAAACACAGGGAAAAAAATGAAAGCAGCTAAATACTAGAGTCGACCCAATACAACTTTTTTACTGCTGACATTGCTTTTGATTTGTCACAGAATTCACTTTCCAAAATTGGAAACTCTCACTCTTTAGCTGAGAGTTACTCATATTTGGAATAAATTATATCACCATATGTTTTAATTTTTCTTAATGATTCCCTTATATTGCTATTTACTTTTTTCTACAAGACCATTTATTTCAAAGCTGATCTTCAGCATTTGACATTGAAGATTCAAATCTAAAATATTCACATGAGAAATTATAAGCCAGATGAGTAGATTCATTAATTTCTTTAATATTGCACACATTTTTTAACATTGCTCACATGAATCTTTACTATGTAATCACTTGTGTCTAGGCCTTACACAAGTCTTCTGGTTGCAAACTCCATGGAATATTAATTCTGTTTGTCATTAGGTAGATAGGTAAGAAACTAATGATCAATATAAATGAATTATTTCATTCAAAAAATTCTAATTTTATAAAATACCTATTCAACTTAAGTTAGATATTGGTAGTAATTGAAAAGCATTTAAACAGTGAGGAGACAGAGTGCAGACCTATTACCCAATAATCCCATCAAATTTTACAGACTTGCAGTTGAAATTTCACAGGTTTCACATGCCCTACTTGTAATTTAAAAAAAAATAAATTATTGTTTTCACAATCTATATTTTCCTCTGCAGATGTGAAATCTGCTTTTTCCAGGTTACATAGATAGAGCACAGTGCTCTCAAATTCCATTTAAAAATAAGAAGAAAAATAAGAAACAAATAAAAAAATATGTATCTGCAATAACATTATATGTACAATTTTCCTAAGGTATATCATACACTCTTTGTACAAGAAACTGCAACATGGGAAGGAGAAGATCTGTTATGTAAATAGAGTAATCAACCAGTTGGGGACCAATTTCTCCAAATTATTTTGTGCTGGGCACAAAAGGACAGCCACCCACCTGCCAGACACAGTGGCTGACTTGGTAGGGCTTTTGAGAGCTCCTTTGCTGTGGAGATAGTGTGATATCACAGTGCCTTGTGGAGCTTCAGCTAGCAAGAGCTCTGCTTGGCAAAGTTGCTGTCTCCTTTTCACACAATCTGTAGTACGCAGCCGGATATGTGGCAAACGTGGTTCAGTAATAGTCCTGTACATTCTCTTTTTTTATACCATGCCAAAGTAGATACCCGTCTACCTTGGAATGAAACATGAAGTTAAGGAGAAGAAAAGTCTGAAAAACAAATGATGAAACAAGTTCAAAAATAGTTTTTTTCTTGGTTATGGACCAGTGCTCCTTACAGTAAAATATGTATAGCTTTCTTTTATTTCTGATCATTTCCATGTTTAGAAAGTTGAAAAATCAAGTTTCCAAGCAGGCAGAAAATTTCCACATGGTCATTCAAAATTTCTGAACTTTCATGTTGAAGACCTTTAAAAACAGAATGCTTAGTTTCATTTCTATCTTTTTGGACCATGGCTTTTAGCTCAGATGGACTCCAGATTTTTGGTCTATGTGTGTTAACTCTTGACATTTATGTGAAATTATAGTCCAATATTTTATTAGGCTATTGGAATAAATTTTTTAAAATGGATTCAGAGTTATATGGAATATTTTATCCTTGTTTTTATATGAATGGCACTGTGCTATTTATTCAGTGACATAACATTTTCTGTTTCTCAGTTCTGCCTCATCAGCGTCATTTAATATTACTTTGTCTGTTTCTTTGCTTTTTATGCCGTATAAAATACTAACAGCAATGCCCTGTTTCCTCCCCTCTTTCTGCTTGGGCTGGCAATTTAATCGACACCACAAAAGAAGGGTGGTTTCATGCAGTTCTTACCAATAGAGAGGGCGTTTCCTCTCTAATGCAGATTCCCCTGCCACCTCTTCAGCCAACCCTCCCAAGAACTTCGCAGAGTTGATGAACAGTTGAGAGAGGGAAGCAGGAGGAAGAATGTCTAGTTGCAGCTGGTAACTACTGGGCTTTTAGAGGCCGTGGAGTCTTGATTTGTCAAGATCTTTCTCCCTACCTTAGTGAATAAACATTTTGATTTAGAAGCAGCAGCAGCAGTTTTGGTGAGACACTGGAATAAGCTGCCCAGGGAAGTGGTGGAGTCACTGGAGGTGTTCAAGGAATGTGTGGACGAGGCATTGTGGGACATGGTTTAATGGGCATGGTGGTGTTAGCTGATGGTTGGACTTGTTGATCTTACAGCTCTTTTCCAACCTTAGTGATTCTGTGATTCTAATGGTCTAATTTCTATGCATAGACATTATAGGTGGTGGCTCAGAAAAAGAAAAAAACAGTTTGTGCAGAGTTAGTATAGTGAATAGTATAGTGGATGAAACTGGTAAGTAATAGGACCTGTATACTCTACAATGACACTTGTTAGACTTTTAGAAAATAAAAATTCAGGTTTTTAAATTACTTATAGTGAAATAAAATATGTTCAGAGTATGACTGGATAACTTGGGTCTTCAGGACAGCCCGATCATCTGTTTCAGGTACAGAAGTAAGAAGTGAACTTTTAAGGAAAGAATTAGAGAACGACAGAATCACATTGGTGCCCCTTGAGGATACAGTGATGTGATTCTGGTACATCTACTTATAGAAAGTTTCTAATAAAATGATTGAGTAGCATTCTCAACTTACATAGGAATAAATACTTTCTAGAGAATGCAAGAGCATGGCTGTGCAAGACCATGAACATTTTTATTTTCTGTCAATGACTAATATGCTTCCTAAAATACAACAACTATTATAGTGAATCACACTTGTCAAGTCTAGAATTTTTTCCTCTACAGTGGTGGGAACCAGATAATTCAGAGAAAGATGCAAGAAAACTGTCAGGAAGCATGGAGTAACTTTTCACAGGCTAATATTCCTGGCTCCTGGTTTGATGAGAATTACCAGCCAGAATAAAAAGATACTTGAAATCTATATGCTCATATCAAGGAGGAAAAGTCAGTCAGAAACTCGTAATCCTGTCTATGTTACTTACATCCAAAAGATTAAAGTTGCTTTTGCTTTATAGTGCATTCTCTGATACCTCAAATGCACTGATATTTCCTTATTCTGTCAAGATCAGGAAAGAGATATTTCAGAGAGCAGAAGAAGAGCAAAGATTAATTAATTGCTGACAAGAAAGATCTTTACATTTAATTTGATTATGATAATGTTTTTACCTGACTGTGAGTTCACCTTCTTAGGCAGTTTTGGTCTGTTGATCAGTCTTAAAAAAGACTGTACAATCTTTGGGTGAAGATAGAGAGAAATTTTTAAACTTTCCAAAAAACAGTCCAAAAATATATTGCCTGCTAAAACCAGTAAAGTAAGTATCAAGCTACATCACCTCACCCTGACCTAAATTAGATCCTTAGTTCACAAGCAGTCCCATTCATTTCCCTGAGACTATTCCTGGATGCAGGTGATACTCAGTCTAATTAAAGTCATTCAACTACTTTTAAGAAAATCCAAATAAAGAGAGCCTGAAATTATATTCAATGATTGCACACATTTTATGTTAGAAAACACAGATCCTGAAAAGAGTCCTATTGGCTGCATGATTCCTTCAACTCTTCAACCTTTATTATGAAAGTTGAATCAAGTGTAATTAATGTGAGAAGAGAGGCTTCCAATGTTTGCTCTGATACTGCCAAAGTTAAGTTGTCAGTAAGGATTGTGTATTTCTTTAACATCATCATGAGCAATGAGTGAAAATAAGACAAAAAGACAGACTCACATAAATTATGGCTGTTTATCAATAGGATTTCCAGTGCTGTTATTAAGCCTTTACAAAAATACCAAGGATACTTTAATCTTGTGAAAGGCACAATGAAAATCCATGACAACAAATGTGACAGAAAAGTTTAAATCAAAATAAGGTCCCTATTCTTTCTTAACACAATCATGTTACAGATTAGGAGGACATGTTGGATTCCTCACTTCTAAATCCTCAAAATAAAACTAAGTGCATTTTGGAAGCTGTGCTTTAGTCACATGGAGTTATTAGCTTCCATACAGGAAAAACTAGATTATATTTTATATTGAATTACACCTGAATTATATATACCCTGAATTATGCAGGAGGTCAGACTAGATCAGTTAATGACATTTAAGGTATTTATGAACGACATTCTCATTAGAGACCTGTAACAGGGTCTGATATAGCATAAGTTTGTTCTCTTCTGGGAAAATGTCAATACTTACCAAGCTGGAGGCAGAGTTTTATGCACAGAGGTTGATCTCAGGCCTTGTATTCTCCAGGTATTTTCCAAGACATTAAATCCTTTTGATGATGCCCATGAGATATAAATCAGTATTTAAGCCTACTTCTATTTTTTTTCCTTAATCACCACAGAGGATTTCAGCTAAGGTTCTGCTGTGTCTAACAGTGACCATTATCCAATGCAACATTTCTGATGTTTGCAATGACAGTTGACTTTGGCTTATCTGACATATTCTTTCATTGCTATAGCTACTTTCCAGAATACTTGGGTGCACTTGGCAAGCGTCATGCATTATAACTGTTAGATCCCCTAGAAACAGTTGTGGAGGCACTGAGGACAGACTGGCACTTCCTTACATGTGGCTGGGAAAAGCTGTTTGTTTCTTAATGGATAGCATACCCCCAAACAGAGTACAGTTATAATGGTTCTTTTATTAAGACTGGTTTATGTAAAATCTGATTTATGTAACAGTCAGCCATCCTTCTGAGGAGCTTAACTTCCAAAGGGATTGTGGAATACAAAGCCATTCTTTGGCTTTAAGGTTGCTACCAGCAACATGTAATAATAGACTGTAAGTTAGATGGAAAATAGAGAAAAATGATTACGTACTCAAGGCACATCTCTAGTCTGACAAAACTTCTTTTTTTTTTAATTTTTACTTTATTCAGAATATGGATCTTAACTGGTTTTACTGACATTAATCCTAATGACTTTAAAGCTATGAATCACATTATAATTGTAAAATCAGAACACAAGATTCACTATCAGGATTTAAAAACATAAAAATGTACAATGATGTATATCCAAACAGACAGCATGCAAAATGTGCATTGGTTTATTTTTAGGACTATGCATACTGAATATCAATCACTAAGTTACCAGTGTTGTGGCAGTTGAAAGCCAGAAGATTTTTTCCCCTTGTACATACGTTGGTATTTCAGATTTTTCTTATTTCCTTTCTCAAGCAGCTGTAGTACTGTTTGTTTCTCTAAAAGCTCCCTCAAAATCTAGGAATAAAAACCTCTTGTGACATTTGCAATTTGCTCTCAGTCCCATCAAACTAATGTATAACCCCTCTCTGTGGAAGGCTCCCCAATGTCCCTGCTCAGCATCAGTTAGATTACTTTCGACATGAAAAAAGGTTTCAGTAGGAAAGCATTACAGCAACACTCTATGGAGGGCCGTGTAGCCTCTGCTTTCTTTTATTTAGATGACTTGGTTTTGTCCCATTTAAGTTCTCTACTAAAAGAATTAAGTAAAATCTTTATATGCTACCATTAGCCAACAAACTAGGGCCAAATAAGTTAGCAAAGCATTGACATTGGGTGTGATAATCATAGTCAAGGTTACTTGTGCTGTTAGACAACTGAAAACATTTTAGCCAGTATTTAAGAAACTAAATGTTTGTTCTACGAGTAGAAGCTTAGCATTGAGACTGTGATTTATTGATTGGGTTAACTCAAGTTGTTCTTGATTGATAAAATTAGCTAGCAACTACCTAAAGTTCTTGGCACGTGAAGATGTTAACAGTGTCCTAGTATAATCTTTCAATTAAAAAAAAAAAAAAAGAAAGTAAGTAGAGAGCCAAGATCCATAAATATTATATAATAAGGCCTGTTCATTTATTCTTTGTAAAACTATTACAAAAATATTAAGCTCTGGATCTGGGAAGGAAATGCTGCATTGTGTCAGACAAAAAATGTGGCCTTTGTTCCTACTTAATCTGGACTCTTTTCTTGTTTTTGGGCACTGATTCCTGCTTGTCAGTGTTAATCCCCAATTGTTCATACCTTAAAAGCTATCTGATTGAACTTCTTCCTCAATCACCCTCTAACAATTGGATTGATTCAATACATTCATTCAAAGAAGATGAGAGAAGACATGAGGAGAGATAACAAGTGTCGATTTTTTTTGTATTTCAGAAAGACACAGCAAGAACTTTCAGATATTAAATGCAAGGCCTTTAGGGCAAAACACATAACACCAACTTTTCTACACTGTAATAAGGGGACTTGCAAAACATTTCCTACCTGAAATGCATAGCCATCATTTCCTTTTGACAGCTTTAGATATGATCATGTTTCTGTAGGGAATTTGGAACAGGTGAGGAGGTTGAGAGAAATTATTACACTGAGACTGAAAGCAGCCCTTTTGGCAGAGATAGTCTGAGCACCCTGTTTCCATGAATTCAGAGGAAAGCATTATACCATATTTTGATAGTGCATAATATGTATTTCACATCACCGTAAGATATTCCTACTGATCGCTGCAAGAGGGGAAGAAAATATGCTAAAGCTCCTCCAATAACCCTGCTTGTTCTTGGTAAGCTAATATTACTAAAAAAGTTGTCCTGGAATATTTTGGTAACAGGGCTATCTAAAGTAGGCTACTAGAAACTGGCTGGTAGGGATCCTCATTTTTTGCCCATTCCACAGAAGACAAGAGGGTATTATGGACTGAACAGAGGATTCTGATTTTCATGTTTTAAGTTGGAGAAGTCCATACACTTAGCTACAGAGGTCTTTACATTTCAGTGGCAGCCATAATGGTAACTAGCCAAACAACTAGTGTTATAGTGCTCTTCCCAACTGCCAGAACTGAGCCTTTAAATTTTACAGGAAGAGTTCAACAGGAATTGCAAAAACCATGCTCATTTTTATTATAAAACTAAGGTCAGACATCATTTTACGTTTTTCAAGTATTGATAAACAAGGTCATCACTAGGAAAATATGTCTATGTTTAACTTTAGTGGGAATGTTTAAAATGCAGTGTGTTATTGCTCTAAAGGGGGTGGGAGGGGAAGGAGAGAAAAGCAAGAGGGAAGGAGTAAGCAGAACAGAATAAAGTATTTTCTCTTTTAGAGTTATGGCATCTTTTTTATCTCCTCATGTAGGTGATTGTGACTGTGCTGCAAAAGCTCAATTAGACATGAACTGTGATCCTTTGGGGTACTGTGCTGATGTTAAACTGAGATGAAGTTCTCTCCCACATAAATCTATTTCACTTTAGAATTTAATATGGATGAAGTAGCTCTTATAAACCTTCCAACTGAAGAAAGATAATAAGATTCTGACAACTTTACTAGCAAGTGTCTCTTTGCAAATATATAAATTTAGAAACCGATTTTCTTTCTCTCATCTTCTGGAACCAAGATGTAGCTGAGAATTCTAGGTGTTTGGGGTCAGATCCATAATGGCATACAAAATGAACGATACAGGCTATTTTCTTGAGATCAGTAGCAACTGGAATTACCAGCCAAAATGTAGTCCTTCCTATGCTACATGCTCTACAGATATTTAGTGAAATACTGTCCCTGTAATGACTGAAATTTGCAAAAGAACTGCAAGAAGGAAAATGTCACAAATTTCAAACTTACATCTATTAATTTATGCATGGCTTGAAGTTGCATGGAAAAAGATAAGCATAAGGCAATAATGGATTTAGCAGGGGTAGAGGAGTAGCAGCATTGCTGCAAACAGAAACTAGAGATTAATTTTGTCTGACCTATGTTTTTACATGTAAATTTTAGACTTCTAATTTGAAATCCTAAGGTGCCTGTTGAACACTGGTAAGTTCAGCAAGGATAACTTAAAAATAGCAGACAATCAGCATTCAAAATCAGTCAATATATCTTTTTTTGTTAAGTTCTAAAATATTTTTATTTGTTTTAGCATTTAAAACTATTAGATATTACTACAATATAGTTCTTCTGTTATCTAACCTTTTCAAAAGATCATACTACAATTTTTCAGCACAACCTATTACTCTTACTGAAGAGAGTTGTTTGTAGGATTTTAAAATTTATTTTGTAGAACTCATACCTAAAAAGGCTCAGATTAGTTTTCAAATTAGGCAAAAAGAAAATATTTAAAGATACATGTGACTTCTTGAATAAAACCAGTGAAACAGTTACAGGACTGCAAATAAATAATAGTATTTAAACTTTGCCCACTTGAAAATTAGAACCTTTCCTTCAAACTAGCTTAACACCTTTTGACAAAAAACAAAAAATATAACAAAGTCAGAACCATCAGAAGGGTCTGATTGTGCCAGTTGCTCCCTGCCCTCAGTTAGCTTATTGAATCCAGTGGTACTTATTTCAGATCTGGGGAAAAAATGTGCTATTGAGCACATACATTAAGTATGACTGTCATGTTGTGCCATTCATATACAAAACAAACGTACAGAGTGACATCGTGATTTTCACTTTCCTTTTTCATGTTTCAACCTTACTTTTAAACCTTATGACATTTGAGAAACTTCCAGAGCAATCAGGACATCGTACGAAGGTACAGGGTATACCGAAGCCTCTGTTCTCTAAAATATAATGCTGCTTGTAGGCTACAACCATCAAAACTGTTCCTTTGGGGCAGCAAGTGTTAAAACAAAAGCTATGTTAACAGCTGAAAATGTACCAGTACTTAAATTCTTTTTCCTTTGCTATAAAACCGATCATGGAGTCAGGCCTGTATGTTTTTCCATATCCCTATAGACACAACTACTGTGTTCTTAACACTGGTAAAAATCTAAGCATTTGTTACTCTGAAAAGCTCTGTTTGTTGAACATCCAGTAAAGTTCAGAGAATTTTCTTTTTCAGTCAAACAGGGCTGGCTACACTGGGCTAAGTGTTTATTACCACCTCCTTTCACCCGTGCCAATTAGCACCTACCAGTGAACACAAAGACAGATGGTCATTGCCAGTGAGGGCTTTCTGTCAAGAATTTCCCTTTCCTAAGTATGGGTTGGGGGGGGGGGACAGCACCACGAAGTGTAGGCAAGAGAAGCTGTATAAAACTTGCTTTGTGTTTTTACAGAAAGGGACCCAGCAAGAAATTTTATGATGTTATCACAGCTAGTTCTAAAATAAGAATTCTATTTAAACAGAATAAGAGTTCCATTCTTCATCTTATTTTTGAAACTTTGCATAATATAAGCCTAAATGGACTAAGCTCAGGTACCTTGGAAAACAAGGAGATTTACAGCATTGTTTCTGACTGCTTTCTGAGTATGAGCAGTTCACAAAAAATCCTATTTTTTAGATTTAGAAATGAAACTATTAATCCTGCAAAAAACTTCACAAATAATTGCATTGCAAGTAAAACTCTGACCTACTCATATCAGGGAATTTATCTGCAGCAATTAGTTGCTATTAATAGTAATGAGGTATAGGAACACAAAGTATATTATACTAAATAGAAGTACAATACTGTATTATTACAGAAATTCTGAAAGGTATTATCCTTTGAGTAAAATGTAAGTGTAATAAAGCTAGATTTGAGTGACACAGAGCCATAATTCTTGGATCTTGACTAAATTTCACTTAACTAATTGCTCTTCTATCTAGATTTCTTACACTGCTATGAAGATTCTTTATTACTCTCCTACCTTCTGTGTCATCTTGATGTATGTTCACAAGGCTATTCTATTCTTTCTCCAGCTGTAGCTGAATTTCAATAATGGATACAGTGATCTAACATACAGGCTGTGAAATTTGAGTACTCTTGGGTCTTTAGATAAAAGCTGCTATATGAAAGATTGTCATTTAAATAAAACACCTCTTACAGTGCTCTCCGGCTCAGCATTTTTTCTTCCAAATATCACGTGTTTCTACTTTTTCCTTATCTGCAGGCACAGATAGTTTGTCAGAAAATAGTTGTATGGATTAGAAATTAAATCCTTGGCAAGTGGTGGAGGTTAATGGGGCACAAAATAAAGATCATACGGGTGGAGGGAACGAATGTGTAGCATGTGTATTATTTTAATATATCCCCTTTCTAGTACAGTTTAGAAACACCTTATTATAAGGGACTCAATGTTGCAATGAAGCTGAGCTCATCAAGATGGAGGAGGAGGAATGTTCATTACTGTTTGTATTTGATAAGTCATCTATGAGAAATGCAAATATTTGGAGGAACCTAAATTATGTACTGATTGTTAAGAGGCTATAGGCTTGTACTCTTTGCAGTTGTTTTTTTTTTTTTTTTTTCATGGTGCCACCAAATAACTAGAGTTAAAATAGTAGGATATAATTTTTAGTGTATAATGTCTTCAGAATTAAGGCACAGTTAGAAACAAGATCTAAATGGTGCCTCAAAATCATGTACCCCTTTTTTTAAGAGTGACTCTCATTGAGACTTCCTCTAAACACTGAAATCCCTACTGAGATTAGAGCATAAACTCCAGAAATGAAAATGTTGCTCTGTAGATATTTCACTCTCAGGATGGTATGGGAGGGTAGATGCTAATACCGTGACTGTGGTAATGTTGTTAGGTAGTTAGTAGCTATTTTGATCCTGGTATTTCTCACTGCAACTCCTGAATTATGTTTATGTATTTACATGGGGTGACATGTACACATTCAGTTCACAAAATATTTTTCCCCTGAGTAAAGAATTTCAGGTCCTTGTTAGGCAAGAGATTATGTATAAACATACTATCAGACTACAGACTATCTTGAGCTGTGTGCTGGAGTTGTTTTTAAGGACTGCCACATAAGTACTTCTGGAAGCACATGGCATGCTCTGATATTTAATGTTTTATTCCCATTTGTAGGGTGACAGATAGAAATTCCTTAATTCAGTTTATATTGTATTCTTTCTCTTGTCCTTATTTTATGTCTTTTTCACCCCCTTCCTTATTTTAAAGACATCTTAAAGAGCTTCTGGTCCTTCAGTGAAATATTCCAGTCTTGGAAATTTGACCTTTCATGTGTACGTTGTAGAAAAGGAGTAGATTCATAGCTTTTAAGGCCAGAAGGGACCATTCGATCATCAAACCTGACCTCCTGTATAACACAGGCAAAAGAATTTCCCCTCTATTGAGTCTAATAATTTGTCTGTAAACCATCTAGTAACAGGATGTTATATTTTAAGAGTAGTTTAAAACTGTACAGGTCACATTTTAATTTTTCACCAGTGGTTTCAGTTTATCATTCAAATAATATTTATAACAGAGAATATCTGTATGAATATTGCTAGTACTTTATATAGCTCTTTGGCTAAGTCCTAGTTTAGTTTATTAATCCATTGGTGAAGCATATGTTGCTTTGCATTTCAGTGGTTACAAATCTGAGTCTTAAAATTCTCCAAATTAGAGACTGCGCTGCCATTAGACTAAATCATTTCATCTCACTCTCAGGCATCCACTTGCCCCCATATAAATTATCAAGTTTAAATTCAAGGCTTACTTGTTACTTGTGAACACTGCATAGTTTCTGCCAGAGTCAGCTTTCACAGTCATATACAGTATGGAAAAATGAAAGGGCAATATTAAATTGCCAGTTCACATCTATTTACATCCCATATAACAGCCTTTATCTAAGCTTTATTCAGCTCTGACTCCTCAACTGCTTACAGGTTGATGGGAGAAGTTACATTATGCAGCAACTGAGAGGCATGCTGTGGAAACAGGCTCAGCATAAAAGAGCAGCAATGAGAACCATGTTCAAACTACATGGTTTTTAAAAAAAGCATGAATGCACACCAAGTGTTCTACTGAGTTGCAGTGCAAAATGGCTTCTCTTGAGAAGAAAAGGAATAATGGTTCTCACAGAGGTTTCAGGCTAAGTCAAACCCAACTCAAACCTCTTTTAACCAGTAAAAGAAATGTGAGGGAAGAGTGCAATTCCCCATCCACAGCTACTGTTGAGTGGAAGAAGGCTTTTGCATTTTCACTGAAATGAGTAACACTCAGACTCACCTACTGGCAAGTGACTGCTATAGAGCACAGAATGTGGAGACAGATATATAGAGGCACTAATTTTTAACACCTCACCACAGTTAGAAAAGAGAGCGATAGCTGTAACCGTATTGAATAAAATGTAAAAGATGTAATAAATGTTACAAGAAAGGCACAAATCAGACAAAGCTGACATATAGTTTGCCACTGCTAACTCTGTGGTTGTCTGAATGTGATACAAACCAGGGAAAGTCATCTCTGGAGACACTTGCAGCCTTAAGTCAGGAAGCCACAATTTACTGTTTTGCCAGAGATGGCTAAGAGACTTACTATTTGTCAAGAAATAACAGATACATGTGCAGTCTAACTTCTGGAGAATGACTGGACATTGCCTGGAAGCTAACCAGCATCTTAGGGATATTCAAATGCATTTGGAGTCAAAGTCTGCAAAGAAAGGGAAATGTGAATATGTTAGAGAAGGCATATTAAGAGCTAATTTCCTGAGGGATTGGAGGGACATCCACATTTTTAATGGGAATCACTATCATGCACTGCCAAGTTAACTATGAGTAATGTTGGCATATCGCATCACAGACTCGCTACTGTCTTGAGCAGGGAGGCAGAACAAGGACCAAGTTCATAAAGAATCTGTTAATATAGTTTTTTGTAAGCAGGCAAAGAGATGTCTGCCAATACTCTGAATCAAAAGGGAGCCATAGGAGCGCAGTTAAATTCTCCCAAGCTTGAGTTCATGCATCTTGCCTTTTGGCCTGTTAGACTTTGCATGGCTGTGAGCTGGATTGCAGCAGAGGGAGGGACAGCCCCACAGGCAGAGCTTGCTTACCTCTACCATTTAGAGGTAAATGCCATTCAGACATGTTTGGCAAATACAAAAATATCATCTAAACATGCTTACTGTGGCCTTTGAAGGGCCAAGGAGATGTGTTAGAAGCAAAGATGAATCCAGCCATGAAAGGAGAACATTTTTGAAAATGGCATAATCAAAAGATCATCTGAGAACTGTTCCACAGCATCCACAAAACACACAAACCCCTGGGGGATGAAGAAACTATTAGTCAAGAAAAAGAAATGGAAGTTGGCAAAATCATCTCACTACGATTCAGTGAATAGATTACAACTGGGAGAGAATTCTGCAATTTGCAGATTACAAACAAGGGAACAAGAAAACATAGTTATGAAACTCAGCAAGTTACAAAATTGAGACATAACACTAGACTAACCATTCTGTACTTCTTTTTCAGCTCACGAGGTGTCTTTTCAGACCATAATTAGAAGAAGAAAGAGTTGAGTGGGGAGAAGAATCAGGATGGACAGCAAGAAACACATATTTGAGTGAATTTTATTTTTCCCTGAACTTCATTAATTTTCTTGGTGCCAAAGGTTTACCAAGTATCCAAAGTAAAAGATAGTCTACAGTGCCTGAAGTTCATTTCTGAACCACGCAAAAAATCTATAGATGCAGATAAGGAAGAAGATAGTGGAAAGCTGCTGAAACAAAGGGAAGACTCTTGTGTACTGTTTATATTTTAAAATAACAGAACACATAAGAAAGACACTGAAAATTAGGGAGAAAGGATTCAAGAAGTCTTTGAAAAAAGAAGACTTTTGGGAGAGTGTGTATGCAGGGACAACACAAAGTATTTCTTCTGAAAATAAATACAGAAACAAAGCACGAGTTTGAGTAAATGCTATGCTATTAATATTTAGAGAATAGTAAATATTAAATGTTTAGGAAAAATGAACAGGAATTGAATGCAGAAAATACTTCTCAGGATATAAGCATTTATAATTTATATCTGCTGCCTCTCAGAAAGAAGTGTAAGAAAGGCAGGTGTAAACTCCTGGCTCAGAACTGAGTGCATCTGGGAGGCAGAGTCTAGGATCCATAGCCTTGTGAAGAGACAAGATGTAGCAGAATATCTGGTTGTTGGTGTTTTGCCTCTGTGAGAGACAGTGATCCCCCAGCCAGCCTTTTCTGTCGTATTTGTAGGAACACAATGGGAACAAGAGCAGATGCCTCACCAGAGGCAGGTAACTGGCTGACATTCACCTTCATGTGGGGCTCTGCTGAGTTCCTGAAGTTTCTAAATTTAGCCAGGTTGTTCCAAACTACCAGCATGAAAGAAAAATTCTAAAAACATAAACGTAAATCACCTTGTTGCATCTGCACACTACTGCTGGATCTAGATGACAGGATGCCCCCTATCCTTAAAATAATCTCTGTGAGTTTTTTTGTTCTTAGGGTCTCCAGTACTCCAGATTTCAATGAGAAATTTCCACAACTTTTTAAATGCTGCTGTCCTGATTTCTTTAGTTCTGCCCCGCTGGGGTGCTACACTAGATGGTCTCAAATCACAACATATACGTGGTTGATTGTAACCACCATCTTTCACTGAACTAGAAGTGAAATGTGAAATGTAGATGTGAGCCTTAAACTTTGAGTATTATTATAATTGAAAGGGTCATTGCTGAGGTGCAACTGGCTAGGAAGAAATGCTCTATCAATCAGCTTGCCACACTCACCAGAAATTTTCTTCAAAGTCTGTGGGATATAGTATGAATTTTGCCTCTGAATTTTAATATGTGTACCCAAGGAGAAGATAAGCACGTTTCCTTGCCTAAGCAGAGGAATGCAGAATAGCAATTCTTACTAGGCATTGTCAAATAACTAGTGGTACAGAATCTGCAACCTGGATTCTCATCTCCAGACATCTTAAGTTCATGTGCCATGAATCAGGCTTTAGTACACAGGGTTCAGGGGTAGAATCAATTTCCGTACTTCTCTATGCACTTGTATTTGGTCTGACTGAGATGCAGTTAATTTTCCCCACAGCAGCCCTCATAGTGCTGTGCTTTGTATTTGTAGCTGGAAAGGTGTTGATAACACACCAGTGTTTTGGCTACTGCTGAGCAGTGCTCACACAGCATCAAGGCTGTCTCTCCAACATTCCCCCCTCACCAGTGGGCTGGGGGTGGGCAAGATCTTGGGAGGGGACATCACCAGGACAGCTGACCCAAACTGACCAAAGGGTTATTCCATACCATATAATGTCTTCTTAGTAACAAAAGCTAGAGAAAGGAGGAGGGTGGGAGGGGGCATTCGTTATTACGACACTTGTCTTCCAGAGCAACCGCTACACGTACTTTCTGGGAAGTGGCTGGATATCACCTGCTGATGGGAAGTAGTGAATAAATTTTTTGTTTTCCTTTGCTTCCACACAAAGCCTTTGCTTTTGCTTTATTAAACTGCCCTATCTTGACTCACGAGGTTTTTTTGCATCTTATCTTCTCTTCCCACCCCATCTTGCTGAGGAGGGGAGTAATAGAGCAGCTTGGTGGGCACCTGGCATCCAGTCAAGGTCAACCCACCACAGCACTGTAAATGTTCACAAGAAAAGAGACAATTAAGAGATATGACAAAGTTACATAGAACTTTGGAAGTTTTAATGCTGACAGACACAAGGTCAAACAAGAGAAGATCAGGCACTATGACAATCAGCAGAATGCAAAGGGGTAATTAACGTGGAGAATGGATCATCTGAGATGGCACCAGAAACCACAGCTGTGATCATTCAAAAAGTGTTAGACAAGCACTTTGAAGCAATGAAAACATTAGCGATATGTTACTGGGAATGACTGCAGTGGACTGCATGGCCTCCTTCTGTCCTGAAGCATTACTGTGAAGACTTGTAGTTTAATGCTGAAATAAAAAAGGGAAAAAAGGTTGGCAATGCTGTCATGTTAAGACCTTAGACTTTAAACCTAGAAAATATATACTAAGCAGACAGATGAGAACTTCTATTTGTATTATTTGAAGGAATGCAAGTGAGAAAGTGGCCTGAACACAGTCCAGGAAACCAGGACTCTTCAAGGGTAATCCTGCTTCTCCCAGAAAATTTTGTTTTAGCTTGGAGAAAAAATCCTAATTTATTTGCCCCTCTTTCTTCTTCCTGTAAAAAAAATTTAAAATAATATTTTTTTCTGGGCTGCAAGAGGAAGAAATTAGCAGTGAATGTTGAATGCTTTGAAAATATGAAGTTGCTACTCAATGGGACTACACAGGGCCACTAATTTTAGTCATGACTTGATATGACTGAATGGGCTTTTTCAACGACAAAACTCAATTTCTGAGATAGGTATGGTTTACTAGCCTAACACATAGACTAATGCAGTTTCAATTTCTGCTGCTGGACAATTTTTGGAGAAAAAAAAATCAATATTGAGTCTCAGTTTCCCTGACTAAAGAAGGTATAATGACACTGATGAAATCAAAAAGGTCTTTGAGATCTACTTATGCAGATCTGTATATAAAAGGCTGGTTTGTCACCATAAACTTTGTAGATTAATCTCAAGCTCTTATGGTTTTTTGAGGCTTTGAGGGGGTTTCACTGTACCTGTAATACTAATTATATTAATATGTTAATATAACCTTCAAATTCAAAGGACTTTTAGGCTATTTTTTTAGAAATATTTATGTGATGATTTTCCTGCTCAGTACATGTACAATGCCTGTGTGCGACCCGACACCTGTGTTTTGTTAGTGTTTCCTTCAAGGAATAAAGAATTGCTATAAATAGTGTATGAATGCATGTTTATAATGCCTAAGGTTATAAAGAGGATAAAGGATAAATAGGATGAGAGATGTTCACAACTGTAGTGAATTTACTGAGCAAAAGCAAGAATTTGTTCATTTGAAATGTGATGGAGATTATGTAAGTGCAATGTTTCCTCCTGGCATTACGATCTCATCCTTGCTACAAAACTGCTTTAGTTCCTTCATCAAAGTAGCTGGTCGTTCCTGGAAAGGTAGGAGCTCTCTGAGGATTAACTAGGCTGCCATAATTAGTATAGGTAAGGTCTCATGGTGGTACATATAATTCCCCAAGAACGGCTTTCTTTGCTCCCCCCATCTCTGTATCATTTTGAGAGCCATGTGCTGGGGTCTGTTGGGGGTTGGGAGGTGTTTCATTCCCAAGAGCTGTTCTTCAAGATGTAAAGTTAAGATGCTGCCCTATTTATTAAGGCTTTCTTTGCAACTGCTTCAGCAAATCAAGTTTGTACCACACAGAAATATTGCAGCAAAATAAGACTTTGCTGAAAAAAATTGAAGGAGTTTGTTGAATAAAAGGTGGTTGAGGTCTTGTCTTCACAGGAAAGTTTTTGTGTGTAAAGCTAATATAGAAATTTCTGGCACATTACCTAATTCTAGGGCTGGACTGTTCACATTGGAAGTTAATGTGGGATTACTAGTGTTCCATAAAATCATATCCTACCTTACGGAACACTAACTTCCCTTTTTAGACAAGTCTGGAAAATTTGAGATTTACTCGTAAAAAGGGTTTTGAAAATGCAGTTCCATCTGACATTCTTGTGAAAAGTAAATATAACCTGCTATACAATTAACAGTGACTTGTTCTTGGCAATTCCTTTTAAAACAAATGAATTACTAACAAGACGTTGGGTAATGGTATCTTCTCTGCAGAGATTTCTATTTTTATATTTTGCTAAGCATAGTTTGATTCTTGGCTTTGTAATTAAAAAGAAGGTGACATTTTGAGTTCAGTTTTCATGGAATCAGCAGGCACTGCATGCAGCTGGTAAAATAAGGGAAAAGTTCTTTTACCTTTTCTTTATAACTCTGTATGACTTTGATCAAACATAAGCCAGATTTCTGCACCCAAGCAGAACCCCAATGTCAACAGAGCTCTGTAGAGTCATAAAAAGCTCATTGAGGAAACATTGTCCATTTTCTACCTCCATTATTGCTCGCAAGTAACCTCAGGCCACGTCATGCAATATGCAGAGCTATCATCTATGATGCAGCTATACTCTGCAGTGGGCCCCCAAGTTGTGCCCATTAGTGGGTGAGTTGTAATGAGTGTTGGTTTCTTCCCTTCCTTTGATTTGAAAGGAAGCCCAGAAATGTAGGGGTACAGAGCCAGGCAACAACCTGGGGGCACTCAGGATAGGACCTGTGGAGCACTCCTGCCTTTCAATGTGGGCTTAGACAGAAACTGCTGGTGGTAGTAGCATTTGTTTAATTTCTCTTTCTGTAGAGCAACGGTCACTGTGGGGATGGACATCCCAAAGTCTGTGCAATGCACTCTGCAAGATGATGAGCGTTTTGTTGGACTTTCTACTACTACTGTGATAGTACTTACGATTCATAACCCACCTGACTGGCTAGGAAAAAATCCAAGCTGTGGAACAGTGATGGTTTCTGCAGAGAATCAGTGCAATTATGTTGGGATAAGTACCAAATATAACCCATTTTTTTAGATGAAGAGATATTTTTTGAAGACATACTTTCAACTGGGTTTTGCTTTGAAAGTGGAAAGTTCCTGTACATCCCCAAAAATGTTGCTAGCTCTGTTTTATCATAAAACAGGGTTCCTTTGGTCCACTAGGTGTTGGTAAGGAAGTCTATTTTCTGTTACATCTGTGGAAAGAAAATACTTTCTGTGTGTCTTGTAAGTGCGTGCATTGATTTTAGTCGGGTCTTGGGGAATCAGCATGAAAATAGCCAGAGGGCTGGAACACCTCTCCTATCAAGAAAAGCTGAGAGAGTTGGGGTTGTTTAGCCTGGAGAAGAGAAGGCTCCGGGCAGACCTTATCAGAGTCTTTCAATCCTTACAGGGAGTTTATAAGAATGACAGAGAGGTCTTTACCAAGGCCTGTAGTGACAGGACAAGGGACAATGGTTTTAAACTGAAAGGGAGTAGAGTTAGACTGGACAGTAGGAAGAATTTTTTTACAATGAGGGTGGTGGGACACTGAAACAGGTTGCCCAGAGAAGTTGTGCTTGCTCCAACACTGGAAATTTTCAAGATCAGTTTGGATGGCGCTTTGAAGAAACTGATCTAGTGAAAGATGTCCCTGCCATGGCAGGGGGTTGGACTAGATGATCTTTAAAGGTCCCTTCCAACCCAAACCATTCTATGATTCTATGACTTCCCAGATTGTGCCTGATGAAATCCAGGTATGCAACGGTTTTCACTATGACTAGGACATCTCACCTGTAACACAAAATATCTAGGTCAAATTTTGACACTGAGGAAATTAAAGAGGATTTACATCAGATTCCTTTGTTCTAAAACATCTCTAGAAAAAAAGAAAACAAACAAAAGAAAAAGCTAGAAATAGGCAACTTCCATTTTTTATTTTTTTTTAATTGAAAGAAAATCTCCCTTATAAAGCTTAAAGGCTTAAATATATTACAAGCATTTTCCAACTCAATAGCTATACAATCTGATCGTTAGTGAGTCACATATATCTCACATAAAGCTATATTAGGGTCAAAATTATTAATTCACAGGTTGCAAGTAGAAAAATAAGTGGCAAGTAGAAATACCTAAATTAAAATAATACCCAAGCTTGGTAAATTACTTAATTGCTTTATAAATACTGTTTTATTACCTTTTCCATAGCCTATGACAGAATTAAGAAATACAGGTTTTGTAATCTAAGAAAATACCTTTAGAAAATACTAAAGAAAGCAAAGTACTTGAACTTATTCAGACTGATTCCCATATATGCAACAGGAAAGTAAAAAGCTACCAAATTAAACAAATAAGAAGCTAAAACCAAAATGAGGGTAAAAGATATCCAAGGCATAAGGCAATTGAGACTTTTTATTTAAATCACCTGTGTTCAGGTAAAATGAACAGTCCATTGACTTTACAGACTTTGTTTTCATCCCCTGTTCAGAACAACTAGGAAATGCATCTGCTTACACGTACTTTACCATAAATGCATTAAAAGGGTATATAACAAATAAAGTTTGTTGCATGTAACCAGAATTTCGCTCCACACATTTATTTTTCATTGTTACTAAGTACACTGTACTTAGTTTTAACAGATGAAGAAATGACACTTTTTTTCTTTTTTGGCTTTGCAAATCACTATTCAGCTGACAGTGATCAAAGACTGGAAATTGGCCTGTTCCTAAAATACAACATGAGTCATTGGTCCATGCGGATGTAAGCGAAGGCATCTTAGCCTCTCTGTTTTCATACAAAGAAATATATTGTTTTGCTGACACTAAAAATGTGAACTGCAATCAAGACATACATAATCTCTTACAGTGCAATAGGAACCATGTTTGTTCCTAAAAACAAATAACAAATACTTTCTGTAGGATTTGTCACTGCATAGGAAGTTTGGACACTTGTATAATTTGCACTGAATATAGAATATGCTCCATGAATACTGAACTTGCCAAATCATGTGCACTTTCCTGCCAATGTAGTGTGAAACACAGAGGCCCATTACTTTCTTCTTATTCAACAAACCCCGTTCAAATGGCATGACAGCATACACAGTATAATGCTGTTCAGATTTTCAACGGCAGCAAAAAACACGGTAACAGTGTAGAAAGTTATGCTAAATGAACCCTTACTATACCTTAGACTGAAATTAATCTCTGTACAGCGTCTCCTAGATCCGGCTGATTGTACTGATTGTACTCCAGATCTAGCTACAGGATTTCTACCAAGTCATGGCTCTGAGTTCAGGCTCAAATTCCCAACCCAGCTGCATGCTGGGTCGCCCTCTGGCTGCGGTTTGGAAGGAGCTGACTGATTTTGTAGGATGGGAAACTTGTGCTTATAGGACAGCTATTCATACTCAAACTCTACCAGAAGCAAAATTGATAGCATTTTCCAATTTCTCTTTTCACTATACAAGATAGAGATGCCTTAAGAATTCTAATACTTTCTCAACATTTAATTAAACATTATACAGTATTCCCACAAAAGCCAACCAAAATGAAGACATGTTAATTCTAGGACTTAGATTTAATTAAAAAATCTAAACCCACTTATCTAAAAACATATCAAATGTGTAAAGCTTTGGTGATTTCTGAATTTTTAGTTTAAAAAAAAATGGAAAATTCTTTTGAATGGAACAAAAAACCTTCTTTTGACCTAAACCCAAAATTCCTGTCCAGAATCAAGATGTTCAGAAGGACTTTCAGCTTCACGTGTGAATGAAAATGAACTACAGTTATGCCATGTAGAATTTTTCAGAGTTTGATTGGGAAATATACACTAAAAATGTTTTCATTTTGATACAGTTGTTTGGTGAAACACTAATATTAGCATTATTTTTTCCCCAAAGCAGTTTTATCTTGAAGAAATACTATCTACTTTCTCATACACTGTCATTCTTAGATTCTGTTACATACTATACTTTATATTAAAGACTGTATTCTAGAAATATCCAGCTGACACACAGAAAAAGAAACTAGGGGTCATTTGAAAAAGGACCACTTCCCAGTAGGAGTTCTTATAAATCTCTTGTGAAATGAGATTTATATTGTCTTGCCTGATACTAATAAGACATAATGAGAAAAATTTCTGAAAGAGCTATTGTAGTCTATCTGCCAAGTGGAAAACTGTATGTCCAAAGCACTAATTAGACTGTTATCATAACTTACACAAATTGTGAATCCAAACTGAAGCAATCCACTGGGACTAGTAGACTGCTCCTGGTCTCCTGTTCACATAAATTTAACCCTAATGACTATGCTAACAGAACTCATTTGCTGAAATACAGGTCTATGCCACATGTGCAATTTTAACTTCAGAAGGTACCTCCAAAAGCAGGAGTGAAATGGTGGGAGAATAATTCTATTCATTGCAACTGGGATCAATTAACTGGCTTTGTTCTTGCCAAATCAGTGTGATATGCATTTACATGTGAAATGTGTTTTTCAATAATATTTTGCAAATAAAAAATTAATTAAAATGAGACTTCCTTAAGTAACTATCTATTGAATGAGGTAATAGATGTGCTTAAGAATATATACATATCTTCATATAAATTTTCTCATATATATATACATGCATGTGTATATACTTGGGTATATACATGCATACAAACATATAGTTGCACTTCTGGGAGATATATATGTTTGCATACAGACACATACACACAGAAAGAAAGACAGAGAAAGATAAAAGTGATAGTGTACAGAGTTCAGATGAGAGACTTTTCTTTGAAAACTATTGATAGGATTCCAAGTTAACTGTTACTTTGAAGTTGACCTATCAAGACCTTTCCCTTATAATGAGCTCCCTGAAGAAGACCACAAGGCTTTTAAAATCAATAAAAGTTACATTTTTATAAGAAAGAAAGCTAGAATTTGTAAGGTTTTTTATACAGAGGAATATTTTAGAACTCTTTTTATCCAAGGAGTACAGAAAAGAAATAAGAAACATTTATGCACCAACTTCACCTTTCCTCATGCATCCTTGCAGGTGGAATTTTGCTTTCCTACGATGTGTAACTAACTCAATGATCTTTGAAATGCAGTAAACTTTGTACATGCTCTAATCCCTAGGGAGTTTCTCATTTTGTTTCATCTGAACCTTGGCTGATCAGACTCTGTCTTTCACAGCACCTTCATCATCTCTGAGCCTCATTTCCTCAGTCCCATGTTTACAAGCTTTCGCCTGTGATTCCCTGAAGCCTCTGATACTTTCTCTCTTTGCACCCAAGTGATTCCATCTCACCTAATCTTCTTGAAAGAGGAAAATATATGACCAAAACCAAACATGACACAAATCTCACCTGTGATAAAGACTAAAATGCATAAAAGACAGGGGGTTGGAGGATGGAGTTTAGGGAAGAGAGGGAAATGCATTGAGTAAAGAAAGTTCTGAAACACAACCAAGCAAGCACTAATCCAAATCATTGTTTCCACCTAAAAGAAGATGCTATCCTCTCTTACACATGATGAAATCTTCTTCCAGACAGTTTTTTCAAAGACACTCAAATGGAGTTATTTCCAGGCACTGAGTTTAGCTTAAACTAGATAATGTGGTGAATAGGCTGCACAATAAACCTTCTGTAGTCAGTGACCTGTCTGTGTTGACTCCTCTTTATTCCTGATGAGGAACTGTTACTGCTGTCATGTATACTTCCAGAGTCTACTTCAGCAGAAAATGGACCAGACAGTGGTCCAGGAGTCATGGACATTATGGATTTTAACACTCCTGTATTTTTAAGCAACCAGAAGGACCAGACTGCAAGATTTTCACTGAGTGGCACTGAGCCATTTGTAAGGAAAGAATAAATTATGAACTTACTTTCATCAAAGCTGGCTTATTATATTTTTTAAAAAAACACCCTTTTTCTGAAACACAAAGGCTATGTATATGCTACTGGCAAAATGCTGCAGAAATTAAGAGCTGAAGACCTCTTTCTCCTGAGCCCAAACAATTGGTAGTGTGTTGGAAGAAGAAAAAATGTAAACGATTCTGCTGGTGTTCTGACTGAGCATTAATGATCCCAGTTTCTCTTCACAGTGTCAAAGTCTTTTCTGATATTTTGTGAAAAAAAAGCCACAAACCAAAAAACTTTATTCCACACAAATCAAAAAAGAAACCCAAGGCATGTGGGAGTAACAATATAAAAATCACAGTGACCATACTAAAACTGAGCAGCTGCTGCAGATGCATTACTAGAATTTTCCTCTTGTCCTCAAGATACATTATTAGATGCAGTCATAACCTTATCAAATAAAGGATTGTTGTTTGGAGTAACACCATGTTAATAATAATGAATAGTGATGGAGAACTGGCTAGCACCCAAAAGTTTCAACTTTACTTTCACTGAATAAATATTCCAAATGTTAGTTGCTTATCTGAATATCCAAGCTTCTTGAGTCTACAAATGACAGCTGGAAATCTAGTTCTTTCAATCCATTTGATATCATTTTCTTTCCCTTCCTTTCCAAGCCAGCTATACCTTAGGGCTAGGCTTTCTTGAGTTACTCTTGTTGTCATGGCTGGCACTGAAAAAATATAAAAGAGGCATTGATTTTGCCTTTAGGTTAGACATGGGAGTAAGGCTCAAGAAGTGTAGACTCAGTGTTTGGCACAGAAAGTCAATCTAGGTCTCAAGTCACAGACACGTGGAAAGTCATGGTGCCATAATGAGTTACCCATTATAGCTGATCTGCAACAACATTTATCTTCAATCTCTTAGCCTGTGACAAGTGTGAAGTGATTTACATTTCTTTGGTCCTCAACAAAATATGTGATGAAAGAGGATAAGGATTATTTGAATTACTTCACATTTGCCACAAACCAAGAGAATGCAAAAGGACAGTTACAACACGTTGGTTGCTATTCAGTAACTTGTTATCTCCGTGGGAACTTGTCCATGTGTCTAAGCCTGTAACTCTCTACCTCTTGAAGTGAGATAACAGTGCTTCTTCCTCTTCCCTTTTCATCTTCGATGATTGTAAATTCATCAGGCCTAAGGGGGTCTCATAATAACTGACTTTTTTGTTGAAACTACTTCTCCTATATGAATAAAGGAAGTTCAATAAATAATACCTACTTTTCTTGGCTCACTCACACAGATGAAAATACAGGACTGTTGCCAGCTATATATGTTTCCATTTGCAAATTTTATCATGTGATAAATCACACACTGAACATGGGATACACCATCTGTGGCACTCGAATCTCACAGCTTGACCATTCAACATTATAAAATTTTGTTTAAAGCTCTAACTTCTTCAGGGTGACCCTGAAGAGAAATTAAAGCACAGAAATGGAAAATTTCTTCCCTAAAGTTATCTAGCAACCCAAAGATAGAATAGGAACTGGTAAAATTTTCAGCCCAGTTCTCTGTGAGGCAGATAATGCTGCCCTGTTATATGTTAGGTATATGCAAGCAAAGACCTATAGCAATTTTTGCAAAAGGGATCTATTTGTTCTCCAAATATTTTTAAAAACATAGCAATTTGGCAATTTACAATAGTGCATAAAAGTTACACAACTTGCTTATTGAATTATGAGGTATATCAAGAGCACATTGCAAGTATAAGTGTATTTTCCTTGCATAAAATAGTCTCTTTATGATATTTTTGTAAGCCCCAGTTAGTAATAAACCATTCAGAATGGAACAAGTTTTTCAGATTTAAGTCAGTCAAAGGAAGATGGCAGCAGGACAAAAGACAACCCATAAGCAGAGCCTTTCTGCAGCAACCTCTTATGCCAGTCCAAAATGGCAAAAGCAGTGAGACCAGACAGGAAGTTTGCCACATACTGTGTGCTATTCTTGGTGGAAAAATACATTCCTGGTCTTGGCATCAAATCTCACAGCAGTAAATCTCAACTCGTGTGTGGCCAGAGAGCCCTGGCTGTAAGATTAGTGTGTTTTGGGAAGTCAGGTGAAAGGGAAACATGAATGCTGGAAACCTGTCAGAGTAGTTTCACCACCAAAGAAAGCAGAGATGAGCTGGATGACCTGAGAACAGATTTGTTCAACAGCTACTTCAGGATGTGTACTTCCAAAGCATAAATGCAGTTCATGTACTTTCACATTCAGGGGTGGTATGTCACTGCTTGTTATTAAGAGCATCCAGTAATTTCCATCAGGAGACCTTGCATTTAGTTGTTTACAGTTTTGACAAAACCAGTATTTTAGGGTGAACTTCCACAAGTCTGCCACAGCTTGTACCCTTTCTCTGAAGGTTTCAGTTACACCAAAATGTCCAAATTAATGAAACAAAAAGAAAACCTGTAACAGGCTGAGAATAAGTCTGAGAATAACATTATGTGACTATGTTAAATTCTTATCAAGCCTTTCTTTGAGAAGGTCTTGCCTTAAGCTTTCAAAATGGTAGGAAAAAAATGGAATATGACTTTTGTCTTTGGTGCAGAGACAGCTGTGGGAACAAAGACACCACACATACATACAGGGGAAATTGAAACAGAAAGAGGGGCTCTCTGGTGAGAAGAAAAATTGGGAGAAGATAAAGTGGAATCAGCAGGAGCTGAAAGGTGCCACTTATCTCTTGAAGGAGATAAGAAGGTTGAAGAGGAAACAAGGAGCATGGTTTGAGCTGTGTATTTGTGCTTCATCATCTTCTGCAGTGAAAATCAGTGGCAAAATGTATGAGTCTTCATTTATCTCACCCACATAAAGAATAACAAACTGTGATTAGAGACAGTTAGTAGGTGGTTACCTGTGCGGTAGACATGTCTGAACAATGAATCTACAGTTTAAACCTGTTAGTGGCCAAGAAAGTGTTAATGTGATAGAGTTGTTATTTTAGTCAGTCTGGTTTTTGAGATGTTGATACTATGCATCCAAAAATCTCTGAACTTTCACAATTAGGAATTAAGAAACATCCTTTTTCATTTGAAATATGATGTGGTCTTTAAATATATGATGAATTTTTCTTCTGCCAAAGTGCACATCATATATATATGCACAAGATGGTTATTTATCTTTACACAAGTAAGCTTAACCTCAATATTTCCTTAGTTTTCAGAGGCTGTTTTAAAAACCTGATTGTAACATATACTTCTACATTCAGTAAACATACAATGCAGAAATGGCGATTATGTCAATCCCTTGAACTATTACAAATTTATTTGCATTTGCTGATTCTCACTGGTTGACACTGCTTGGTGGAAAGTCTGGAAACCTATATTTAGAAAAGAGTGGCTGCGTGATCTCCTCAAGTGCAAAGCAGTTGCTGTGCTTTTTCAGACGGTGTTTCACACTGAACCTAGCAAGCTGTCCTGTCTGCTGCCACTAGCGCTTCTGGTGAACTATCCTATCCTTACACCCAGCAGAGTGCAGAAACCACAAGCTATCTTTTTACTTTTCCCAGAACCCTATGTTAACATGATACAAAGAATTGAGTAAATGCTTCAGGGTAAGATAAATCTCACTGAACTTTCATCATCATTGGCCAGGGACCCCAGCACTGAGAGGGTGATTCATGATGACTGACATGGGTGGTTCACGTCACTCATCTTAGAGTCCTCTTTCAGAAGGGGATGAATCAGCCTTGGAATGGCTCAATGATAGACCCTGATGAAATGGCTAACCTTAGAGAAGACGAGTCCCGTGTTATACTGCTTTACAGGAACAGGGCTCAAAAACAGTGCTGATGAAAAACAATGCAATTCCTTTCACAAATACGAGGTGAGGCACTTTATCTTAAAAATTTTTAGCACAGCCTCACGTTCACCATGAGCATACTGCTCGTGAAGGCTCTAGTTTGTGATAGACACTAATTCATTAAACTTTAACATTTGACTGAGCTTAGATCCCATTCAAAGTCTGTTATAAAGATGTAGTCAAAGTACTACCGGCTTATAAAACTTCTAAAAACAGAAATTATGTACTTTTGAAAATTTATTCTTGAGTTAAATTTCTTAGTCAACCAAAATACTTCCCTGTAATAGTAATGCTCATATCTGTGTTTTCTCAAGTTTGCTCTTTGCTGTCTCCTTTTCATAAGGAAATGTTGGCTATCAGGTATCACCACAGGGATTGTTAATACTTTTATTTAAATGTGCCTTTTTTTATGCATAGTTTCCCAGATGAGAATTCTTCATCACTGAGGATGTGAGAAAACACACAGAAACATTAAAAACCTTTCCTCTCCAAAACTGTTCTTTTCTACAGAGAAAATAGAAGAGAAACCTTTCTAACTAATCTCGCTATAGTGTGGATACCAACCATTTTTTCTTTCCAACCTTGCATAATTTTGGCTGTTGATTTAATTTTCACAACTTTTGCTGGAACTCTTTGACTAACAGTACTTTTAATTTATTCTGTTTCTACACACCTCTCTGCAGCTTTTTAACGAAGTCTGGGCAAGCCTGTCTCTTTCAACAGTTTGGCCAACAAAGGTAATTAGGAATGCTGTTTCTGCCAGCTCTTCAGGGGAAATATTAAGGAAAATAAGCAAGAATAGAACAGTAAATATTTTCTCTAGCTCAAAAAATTCCACAAAAAACATCTGCACAATAATTCATCTTTTTCCAAATCTTAGATCATTGGTTTCAAGATTTTGACAATGCTCAGTGTCATTTGGAGGCAAGGGCATCTCTTCACCATGCAGATAAAAACTAATCTCAGTCTTCTCAAATGTGAGAAGTATTTTAAGCTCAGAAGAAGCATCTTGGTTCATTCTAAATCTGTCTGTATACTCTTGTATACTTGAAAATCATGCGGCCTCAAATTTTATCTGCTTTATCAGTCTTCTGTCCAAGGTTATTCCTGGCTTAGCTGTTAACATTCTTTGATACGGTGTGTAGGTATAGTTTAATATCTGCATTTAATTCCTTTTCTTTTCTACATTCACCTCACCTGCTCTTCTAAATTATCTGTAGCTTTCCAGGCCCTTTCCATTGGCAGTTGCTCTACTACATTTCTTTTTTTTACACATTTCTTAGCTTCAGGAATCCCTTCATTTCTCATAACGTCACAAAAGTTGCTGATTCCTCCTTTGCTCTGAGGACATTCCTATTCTCTCTATATTCTTAATTATCCACTCTCTTCCTCAGAAATTTACTGATATGCTTCAGCTCATGTTCTAGAGCAACGGTTTATAGGTTCTAATGTTTTTTTAGCTTCTCTTCTGTATATGTTGCAGGTCTTTATCAGGGCATGCTGCAGCCATTATATCAATATAGAATCCCCTTGAATAGGGAAATTCTCATTTTAGCAGACCTTGCCAGATTTTGACACTTTGGCCTGTGACAAAGGGACACAATTACAATTGAGAACCACTGTGTCCTCCTCTTAAGTATTTTTAAGGACAAAAGAGGATTTATGTAATGAAGTTCCTACATACTCCCCAGAAAGAATCTGGCTTCTGCAACATCTTCTGTTTCTCAAACTTATGAGGTGCTACTTGGTTTATAATTCATGTTCTGGCACAAAGTGCACTGAAACCATACACATTTTAAATGAAACACATGTATAATATACAGTAATACATTGAATGCTACACACTGAAAAAGAAAGTAAGTTCCCAAAGCACAAATTCTTCATAAAATATTTAAAATAACATATAGTGATGCACCATTTCTATACACTACTGTGTAATTAAAATGTTAATGCTGTAGTTCATGTCAAAATGACCTATGCTGGAAAGTCTCCTGCTTAATAACTGTGTAGTGGGTGCTGAAATACAAAGACAAAGCTAATGAGCCAATGTTAGTCGATTGGACTGTACAGGGTGATGGTCCTACCATTGTATCTACATCACAGGCCAGCAAACTTACTTTCAGGTTTGAGGGAAAGTCCTGTATTACTTGCATAATCAAAATCTTCTCTTTTCCAGAGTTTAATAAGACTAATATGGTCTCATGAAACATCTCCATCACAAGAAAATGCCATTTTCATATGGGGGAAAAAAAAAACCAAACCCCCAAATTAGAAGTTATCTCATCCTTTAAAGATCAAATTATATCCTTCATTCTTACACAAAGTAAAATCAAGCCCTCTCCCTTATATTTTAGTCATACTGGCTTTGTAGCACTTTATAAAACTTAATTCTATGGGGTGAAAGAGGGATATTTCTCTGTGGGACGTAAAGTCATTGCTGCAGACCGTATGGTTTGTGATTTGAAGAGCTAACTGCGGTTGAAAAGAAGGCATTAGGGTCAGTATGCCCCCTGTGAGGCCCATTTACCTTGCTACCAAATTCCATCTTATCTTGGACCAGAGGGAGACTTCTTAAAAAAAAAATTCAGATAACTATTCTGCAGTATTCAAATGAGACCAAACCTAGAATTTTTTTCCTAAAACTCAAGATTCAGAATTAGTATTATCCTTTAAAATAAAAAGGAAAAAAAAAGTCTGCATGAACTAAGAATGTAAAAATTTAACTCTTGTGTTCAGTTTCTGATATTAACCTTCTGAACTATGGTCAATATGAAATAAATCTTCCCCTGGTTCTCTCAATCGATATGAACCTTCTAACAAAGGTATTTAAGATGATTGTCCCAACATAATGTAATTCATCATCTCAAAGGTCAGAAACAGATGCCATCATGTAACATGATACAGCAGAAAATCAGCAAGATGTGAAACCTTCAGCGTACACAAAGTTCAAAATAGTCTTAAAAGCTGAAGCATATTTCCTGAGTAACAGGCTATCAGGAGCATATTAAGTCTGTCCACTTTTTAATCTGGCATCCAAACAGACTATCAAATAATATTCTTGGGCTCAGTCTTTATTTTTATGTCATTCAACACTGTTAATCAAATTAGTCTAAAATAACTTGTAGTGGCAGATGATTAATATGTTGGCAAAACTTCCATTATTCGAGCACAAAAGTAAG
This sequence comes from Gavia stellata, assembly GCF_030936135.1. Classification (NCBI taxonomy): domain Eukaryota; kingdom Metazoa; phylum Chordata; class Aves; order Gaviiformes; family Gaviidae; genus Gavia; species Gavia stellata. The sequence goes on along the minus strand of NC_082597.1, from coordinate 10,392,936 downwards.
GATTTTCTCCTTAGAACATTCAAGTTTTTATCAAAGGATAAAACAGAAATTGTGGAGAAAATCTACAGAACAAAAGTCACCATCTTTCTCATTATCTCTTATGTCAAGTCCAAAGAAAAAAAATTCTCTTTATCTTTAACGTAAAGGTATTGCAGCATGACTATATGTAAATAAGATCAAATAAACCCTACTATTCATAAGTGGAGTACAGGAACAAAAAGAATAAAATAGACAAGAACAATGTACTGTCAGATATAAAGGCTATAGTCAGATATGCTTGGAACATCTCATACACCCCTATAAAGCAAGCCTCCAAAATATCTGTGATGAAATGTACATTTACATTCTGCTGTTGACCATGAAGGGTAATTATTACTTGGTAAATTCAATTAACTATGATATGAGGAAAAAAATGCTTGTAAAATGTATGTTAGATTACATGATTAAAAGCTAATCACCATAAACACAGAAGCCCAGCAGCATGCAGAGGAACAATGTCAGGCTGAGAAACTGCAGTAAATTCACGTGAACAGGGCTCCTGGAACCACTTCCTTGAGGCTCTCCAAGAAGAAACGTGAGACCTTTGTCTCTGGTGAGAAGCCCACCGAGCGCCAAGGACACTCATTCATTCTCAGCCTTGTTGAACCTTGGAACATGGAGTCACAACAGCCTCACGTTCACTGAAGTAGTGGATTCAGCAGCCTCTAACTTTTTAAAATCAAGTATTCCTAAAACCTTACAGCTTGAAACAATGACCCACCAGCACATTACTTTTCTAGCAGACACCCACATTCAAAATCATGTGCCCCATTTTATTTTAACAAGCCCCACTTTCCTGCTCCACCCTACCCACCCTCCTTACCCTCCCCTATTCCATTAGAGGAATCCCTTGGAAATCCTCTCAGCAGTAATATGGCACATCTTCTATCAGAACAAGATAATTTTATCTTGCACAATTGTCCTAAAAGGATGTAAGGCTGGTATGTTGTAATATTAGAATAGAAAATTTGGAGAGGGATCAGGAGTTAGTGTTTCTACCATATGAAAGCCAAAGGTGTGTTGTGTTGTCGGTGATCCACAAAGATTGTTGGAAGGGGAAAGGGTGCCTCAAAATGCAAAATGTGAGAGAAGAAAAACCATGTTAACAATTCCTTTACTTTTTTTTTTTTTGTTATTTTGCTGTAATAGTGTGTTGACTCTTGGCCATTCCTACCAATCTGATACAAACGATCTGATGTTTTACTTTGCTCGTGTCCTAGAGTATACTCTTCGGCTTTCTCGGAAAGCATTCCGATGTAAACAATGGACAACTCTGATTTCTTATTTTTATCAAATTCCTGAGACTTAAATAGGGAATGTAAAGTTTCACCTGAAGATGATGACACGTTTACTGTCTTATGACACTTTCAGCAGAGAAGTGGGAAAATCCCTAATCATAGACATTAGACAGCTCCACAGTTTCTTGCCAAATTATGACTGATACAGTGCTAGATGGATGTAAATTATGGCCTCAGTTCTTAAGTTTCTGTTGAACTGCATTCAGCCCCACATCCAGGTAAAACAAATATCCAGTTATCCATGAAGGTTCCCCAAAACTTATACTGGTTAACAGCAGGTCAGTCAACAGCTAGGAACTGCCAGAAGATGATAACCCATACTCACCACATAGCCTGGAGAGGGATGAGTCCACCAGCTGTTTCTGTCCATGGGTTTGCCAAGACAGAGCATTCTTCAGCTCCTTAGGCAATGTAAAAGCTGTGATTTTGTTGCTAGAGCTTCATGATATACTTAAATACTGCAGACCAAAATCTCCCTTCAGATACTTGATAATCAATAATTAACATCTAACAAAACATTATCACCGATGAAAAGAGTCAGGTATATGTGTCAACCATGTTCCCTAATCTGCTTATGTCTGAGAATAAGGAGTTACATGGGATGATTACCTGATTTAATGTATTCTTTCAGCCAGACTGAAATTTATGGTGCTGAAGCTAATTGATATAGGAGTGACCCCCAAATATAAGGCTCCGGAAAGAGAAATGTGTAAGTATAGATTCTAGCATGGATTATTTAGAATATCTTCTTGAACATTTTCAGATTCAGTATCTTGAAAGTTACTGGAAAATAAAAGGTAAAAATCTAACAATCCAACATTTTGATTTAAAATATTGAGCTGAGATTACAGGAAATTCTCTTTTTCATACAGATTTTACTTTGTATGAGCATAGAAATTTAATAACATATCCAATAAAGCACTAAATATGTGTTTGAAGACAAGCTACAGTTGTGGTGGGAACCATCATTATGAACTTCCTGACTTGGGTGAAAGTAAAACCTGTATGGGAATATATCACCTCCATTTTTAAAGTTTCAGGTCTGAGCTCATAAAAAAATTGAAAGGCAAAAAACACTGCTGCTAATCCATTTCTTAATTAAAGCCACACAGTCTTAATGAGCTCTCCAAAAGTTCTTTGAACATAACTTTTTAAAGCAATGATGTGTCCTTGATCAACAAGAATATATGCATCACATTTAATGAGTGATATTTGAGTTTATGTAGTTTAAAATATATATTAACATCAAAAAGGGAATGTAGAAAATAGGAGGAAGATAATCTTAAATTTAATCCAACAGCGAAGATCTCAACCCAAGCATATTTACCTGCCACCAACATTGGAGATGTTTGGAACAAGTTAATGAATTATAACAAAATTGAGGTCTTTTTTTCTCTTCTAATTTTCAGAGCTGGAGCATCTTTTCACTTTGGACCTAAGTTATGGTAGTTGTCAAAAAGAAGATACATTCAACAAGCAGTGGAAAAATGTCAAAAAAGGAAAAACTGCCAAAGCAAATAATAATCTATATGAAAACACACTACAGTAACTGCATTGGCAAAGAATTATGTATAGTCTGTGTGTAAAGACATTTTTGTATTCTTATAGTAACAGTTCAAGTCTGACTGCAAGTAGAAACTAATTGAGGAACAGATTCACAATAAAATATATAAGGAAAATTCCATGTTTAAGGTGTCAATCAATAATGAAGCTTTATTTTCCTTCGTATTCTGTTTAACTTTTTGCAGTACTTTTTACATTAACCTCTCTGCTGTCACTATGTTCAATAATAGCACCTAAAAAATTGTTATTAAGTATAATACTATATCAAAACCTTTATAGCAGTAAATATAGCAAGCCAAAATACTTTATTAAAACTTCTCAGACAATAACAGCTCAAGATGTAAACCTGGAAAATAGCATAAGTGAAAGCGTAAAAGTGATGACAGCCACATTTACTGTCTTTTCTGAAAATAAAGCACTAGGAGTGAGGTAGTTTAGTCTAGTAACTATGTGAGCTAAACAAAACCTTACTAGAGTAAAACTTAGCCCCGAGATGTTTCACTCCCTTAGATTGTTTGGTCCAGACAACAAAAAAAAGAAGCAGAGACTGTTGAGGTCATATGACACTCAGTTTTCTAGTTCCCAAACTAAGTGCTTCAGCCTGGATCCTCAGGATGAAACAAAATTCAGAAGACACCTGAAGACACCTGAAGTCTCACTGATTTCAAGGATAAACTGCCAGCTTACAAAAAACTGAAGATATACTTGTGTCCTGCAATTTTGGGGTATAAAAGTTTTCTGCTTCTTAGGGCTTTTTATGGAGAGAAACTTCCAAATGTATAATGCTCAGGTTAAAAAATTCGTTTCATCACTATTTTATGCCTTCATCTGGTATTGTTTAATGAAATTATGACATTTACATTAATTTTCCCCCTCATTCTAGAAAAGTAAACAGTAAAATTTGGCTACCTTGTCTTGCCTGTGACTGCAAAAATGGTAAGCGCAATCTGAGAGATACATGTTCAAAAAGCATCCAGAGAACATTCTGATAGTCACCTATGCATAAATTATGTTTCAAGACTATTAGCGTGGGTCACACGTTATGATGAACAGTCCACGTATATTGACAGATAATGAAAACATCTATTTTCACAGCCAGCATTTCACAGAAAATCAAATCTGAACAAGACTTCAGTATTATACTTTTGTTTCCAATCATATTTTGAAGTTATGCTGCTAAATAAAACATGACTGAAAGGATCCAGGTGAGAGGAAAAACTGACACACATATATACCTGCTAGTGCTAGAAATTTGTACAGCATGTGGTTCAACTGCCGTAACACATGCTTAAAATAGGAGCTTTGCACCTCTGGAAGACAAAGAAGTTAAAAACCAAAAACGGATGACCAAAAGTATGTACCAATATGTCAGACTATCTCAACTTTTGCTAAATACAGTGTTTTTCATGAAATATTTATCAAATATAAAAATAGGTTGAAGCTCCAGCTGTAAATGTGCTTATTGCAAGTTTTGGCAATGACTTGAAACAGTCCAGGATTTAAACCTAACAATTTTATGAGTAGGAATGTGAAAGGATTGGAAAGTTAAATAAAATGACCCTTTTAGGAAACCTTTAGAGGTCTGAAGTATTTAGTAGATTCTGGGCATATATTAACAAAAGAAAATTGAGACCATTAAAAGCAGGAGGGAACAGAAACCATTCTGCTTTAAAGGGTGGAAAATAAGGGGAAGATTCAAAACCTGGAGAAATGGGATTACCCTATGTATTATGCTTCCATCTTCATCTGTGAGAGTGTGAGCAGGACCTGTATCCTGACATGCTGGCAGACACATACATGTATCTGTCTTGCTGGCTGATGAAATAACACAAAGTTGTCACGCCTGAATTCACAGTAACGGAGGAATATGTGAAAGAATGTTGTGGGGTTTTTTAAACAAAGGACATGTAGATTTTCAGGTTAGAAACAAGAATAGAGAAAACAAATATGAAAGTTTACCAAGTGATTTAATTATTTTATAGAGTGAAAAAATGATGAATTTTATTATTTGAAGAAATATACACCATTCAAATTTCCTACACTGGGGGTAAAAGTAACACTAGCTTTCAAACACTGTTTGCTTTTTTATTACTCCTTACATATTTTTAAAGAGTAATGACTATTATTGGAAGGAATTGACATGATCTTTCCATATTTGTAAAGGCAAGCTCTCCCACTGACACTGGCATGGGCTGTTTGTAGAGAAAGGATGCTGGCTTGGGCCCACAACAGCTTGCTTTTATTTAAGCTATGATTTTCATTTCTGCAGCTCATGTTTGTCACCTTCTAGGGAGTAGTTTGTTCTCTAATCCTTTTCAATACTATATACTTAGGGTATGTCTGTTCTGTGGCTTGGATGTGTGCTGAAACATGCAAAACTACCTCTAATTGATTTTATCGTACACCTAGGTCATGGAATATTGTGCCCTTAGACCTGCAGTGTTTGTTCAACCACATAATGCTTTTGCCATTTTGTGCTGTTTACAGATCCATGGCTATTAGTACATGGGGCAGCTGGTTTCTACGACTGCCAATATGCCTGCATGTTCTGACATTACACCTTTGACTGCAGGGTAGACAGGTCAAAAGGAAAGTGCTGAGACTTGGGTCAGCCTGGTGGTTGTATCAGTAGAGATCACTTAGATGAAACCCCTGAGGGGTGGAAGGAACACCTTGGCTGAAGCGGACAGTGTTAGTTGTCTCCCCATCTATGGCCGCTTTTGCCAGATGATGCAGCTGCTACAAAGACTGTGTTGGACAGCTGTTTACCACCACTACAGCAAAGGTACAGGTGTCTCATACTGCATGCCTTAACTGAAGGATCGTGATGTATCGCCTCACAGAATCATTAAGGTTGGAAAAAACCTGTAAGATCATCAAGTCCAACCATCAACCCGACACCACCATGCCCATTAAACCGTGTCCCACAATGCCACGTCCACACCTCATGCTACCTGATAATCCGTTTCCAATTTAACAAAAGACAATGGAAAGCTGGCTTACTTTGAAACATCTGCTTAACACTTATGCTTAAAGTTAGGGCTTTGATTAAGTGCTTTGATGACTCAAAGTCTGACTAGAGAATAAAGACAAATGGCAAAGTTTTAAAACAATCTTGTTAATCTTTTTTTTTTTTTTCCTAATTTATTGGCAGATAAGAGCTTCTCAAGATTTCGTGATACAAAGTTATACAGTAGAAAGTCAAAGGTGTATTTTCCAGATCATGCATCATCCTTACATGGATTTTCATTAGCTTCTTAATGTTGACTCAGCCATTACCTACTATGTCAACATGCATTAAGAACCACAATTAAATGGCTTTTTATTTATTTAACTTCAGCTTGAGAGGTGGAGAGGCCTGCTTTATTGAAGGCTTTCTTACCAAGAATGTTAAAGAAAACTCTAAAATGTTACACCTGCTGCAGACAAAAACATCTGTCCAGGGCTGACACAGAGCTTAAACTTTTTTTGCTTTGGTGTGTTTATACAAGGTAGCAGTATTTTTAGCCATTGTTGATCTGCATATCGAAACTCTATTTTCCCCTTTGTTCTACAATCCTGGCTATAATGCCTGAGATTGCTTTCTTTTTTGGGGGGATAACATTAAATGTGGTCAAAAACTGTGAAAGAATCAAAGACGATAGGCCAGGTGGATCCTAAGTGAAAACAGATTAGAATATGCAGAACCTTACAGAGCAAAAGCACAGTGACTATGTCCTATTTATATCATCCTTTCATCCCCAGTTAGCTGTGAATGATTGTGTTTGGAATATCTTCCTGAAGAACACTTGTGAGAAGACAGGAAGATAAGCATTGTAGCTTTGCTTCCTTTTAGTCAAATAAATAGCTGTAGGCTTAACGGACAAAAGTTATACTAAACACAAACAGCTTCCATTTGGGATTTTTTTCTTTCAGTCTTCCACCTTCACAGTTCCTTTTTATGGTTTGGGAGATTTGGGTACGGTTTTCTGAGGGAGGAGGGAAGAAGAATCTTATGAGTGTGTGGATTAGTTTGTTATTTACTTGGTTTCCTTGCTGTTTTCAAGGTATTCAGGCGTAGCTCAACCTTTTAAAGCAACACATAAAAGATAGTTACACAGATGAGCTCAGTGGACTGGATCCTGAGAATTGTTTAAATTCTTCATCTTCAGTTTCAAAGATTTCAGATTCCCAGTCTGTAACAAGCGAACTTGATGTAATGATAAAAATAAATCTATCTTTTTTTAACTCATGTTAGCTTGGCAAAAGAAACAGAAGAGTGAGATGAATTCAGTCCTGCCTTATAAGTCATCAAGAAAAGCACTCTTTTTGTTTAGTGCATAACTTTAATAACGAATAGTGGTGCATTGGTATATTTGGTACAATGGGATAAAAACCTTCATTTTGTATCCAGGCCAAGTGATGACAAGAGAAGTTCTTTTGCTCAGAACGAAATAATAGAAAATACTGAAGTCATTAGGTAGTAATAAATTCATGACAGTGATCTGGGATCCTTCGGTTATTTTAAGAATAACTACATTATTTGTTGAAGTATCCTTTGGGGATTTCAGCACAGGAATATTAGTAGAGAAATGCTACTACTTATTAGTTGCACAAAGACATCAAAAGAATTAGTTGAAATATTGTGTACAATACTTGGATTTGCAATGGGCTGCCCAGTACAAATAATCATCCAAAGAGGAGTAACAGTGAAGGAAAAAAAAAAATTAAAATAGATTAATTCTATTTTAAAGATTCAAAACTTACACGTGGGTATTCTTGCCCAGGACAGCAAAGTGGTGAAACGTGGGCTTCCTTTAAGGCATGAGAGGACTCCCTTAGAAGGCAGGGACACTGCACTGCTTGCTTTAAGTTACAGTGGTATCTAAGTGCTTTACTGTAGTACCTGCCATTGTACTGGAGAGGGCTTGTATTCCTGAGGTCCTCCATCAAGCAACTGCATTTCAGGGAGCACTCGCCCCCATAGTTTGCCTTAATAACTTGGCCTGTTTGGAGACACTGGCATGTTCAGCTATGATCCACTGCAAAATCACGTGCTTCAGGATGAAGACTGACTTAAGTGACACATGAATGTACCAAAGGCTCAGTTCTCCTCTATTATATTCATGTTAGTATGCACAAGTTACTTTGGTAAGACCTATCCTCAGCCACATACACTTAGCATTTCAATCTTATTTGACTTCCATTGTAGACTAAATTAATTCATGAGTTTTGTTTAAGTTCAGCCAAAGTAAGTGAAGTCACATATACAGTCAAAGTAAACCCTGCACTAAAGCTACCTTGCTGAAGTTGCCACAGATTCTTGAAGAAAGTTTTACTAGCTCATAAAAATCTTTTCATCCGTGTGTTCATGGAGAGCTGTACAATTTATGCCTGCTCAAAACATCCACCGCATCCTTTCTCTGTATTTTTCACCCTCTGACTAAACTTTGACGTGACTAAAAGAAAAAAAAAAAGTCCATTTGTACTTGACAATCCTTGAAAGAAACTTAATCTCTCTATCAGCACTGGCATGTGCATTGCACTGTATACATCACGCCTGCTCTGAAGCAGTTCTCTCATTCCTTCAGGAAAACTCCTTTATGAGCGTCTGAGTACTGAACAGAACACATGTAAACCAACTGGCAGATGTTCTTAGTAAATCATTGAGAGGCTCACATTAAAAATTAGCCACCTGCATATTTATCTGTTCTTTTCTAAGTATTAATACATTATTTAGAACACTGAAATGTCTGTTTGAATTTATCACTATATTCTTGTTCATAGGTATTTCTGTTCTAGTTTCCCAGGAATCAAAAAGATAGGACAATCCTTTAAATATAATTGTTAATTTATAACAAACAGCATAATCTCTGGCTGCAGTAACACAATTTCTGTCAAAAAACCCCCCAACCTTTAAAAGAAATAAGGTGTTCAAGTTTCATCAGCTTTACTGCTTGCTTGTTTCTTCAAAATAACAGATTCCACCTGTCAAATACACAGGTCCAAAGCAGTCCTAATATAGTCCTCCTTTTTGGGGACAGACAGAAATTTGCTACCTGCAAATTGTAATAGGTTCAGCTTTCCTGAAGTGATTCACTGATCATAGCAACAGAAAACCTCCTCTTTCTTATTTGTGCTAAGCTGCAGTGAGAGAATTATGCAACCAGTTCCTACTGCCGAGATTCTTGTTTGCCAGTTGAAACTCCTGAAATTCAGTAACATTCAAAATCTAGTCTCTGTTACATCTTTTGTCCTCCTGATTCTTGTCACCATGGCATAATTAAGTTAAGTGAAAGCTATATGGGTTTTTGGCCCCTGCCTGAGTTCAGGAAAGCTTTATGAGATAGTTAGAAACTATGAAATTAACAATTTCTGAATATGTGCACATCTGGAGATCAAACAAATGATCAGAGCCCTGGCACTTAGTTGAAATCTGGCATTAGGTACTATAAACGGTGGTAGTTCTTAAAGTTCTTAAAATTTAAACCAGCTCCATCTGCAACTAATCAGCTGCCTCCCAATTGTACATGTGAGATGGGGGATCAAATAATAGCTTGAAGATCACCTGGTCCTCATAAAAGCCTGCTAGAAGCTTGGTTGAGGGGGAGTGGTGACTAGGCAGGCTGGCTCTGGCAAGAGGGTTTAGGTTGACAGAAAAAGCATGATTGATACCTTGAGCTTCTGTGGAATTACTTTGTTCTGAAAAAATTGAACTTTGTGTCTGAGGGGAAAGGACTAAAATTTTGTACTAGGATGTATTTCACCTGAGTATGGTTTGACAGAGTTAGGTTTTTTTTTTCTGTCAGGAGCTTGATTTTTCTCATAAGCAGAATCCAAAATCGCTACAAATAACTAGGTCAATATGTAACTAGGTTTTTGTTCTGATTCATCCTGTCTCTTTTTCACAGTAAAAGCTGCTTAGGGACATTAGTGAAGTTAGGTGACAAAAATAACATACATGGGAGCATTTTCCCTTTTAATAAAGGATTTCAGCCTTCGCTTCACTTATCAGAAGGTTCTCTAAACACTCAGTATAAGAAGAAAATAATATCTTCTCAAGGATTTGATCTTCACTTTTTCCTCTTGGAACAAGAAAGTTTTGAGAGGTTTCATAGCTTTGAATTCTGAGCTGAGACAGGTACCTGCCAAATTGTCATAAGGGTAAATGTTAAACCACCATATGCTTCTTTATCATTTCCGACTGTTCAGCTTCTTGAGCACAGAGCTACCTGGAAATTCCCTTCTGTAGTGCAGAGTAGCCTTATGCATTGGCTAATGAGACCCGATGCCTACCCTGAGTACGTAAGTGTCCAGGGAGTGGGATACCCAAAAATCTGGCTGAGACTTTGCTATTAACATGTCACATGTTTTAATGCTCATACATAACTTGGTAGCTCTGCTCCACTGCTAAGGTTAGGAGAGGATAATAACGTGTTGACACGAAAAGGGAACCTGAGTGGAGAGCGGAAATAAAATGCATCTCTAAAAATCAGCTTACTCTTGACTGATGTTATTGAAGAAAGTTACACAAGAGTGTTGTAAAGAGTACAATGGAGATGTTGAAGTTCAGATGTAAAATAAACCAATTAAACCATGCCGTTTGAGATCAGATGAAGTCACACATGATGACCTGGTCAGACCAACAGCATTAGTGAATAAAAGCACAAACTTCATCAAAACCAGATGCTACATGAGGGTTTAACTATCATAAGCATAACACATTTGGAAGTGAGTACTGTGAACAAGGTATTGGGAACTCATCCTCTATTTTTAATATAAGCACAATGTCCTGAAGGAAGCATACATCTTAAACCATAGTCTTAAAAAACACGAATAGGGCTATATAAATAGGGGAAAAAAAAGAGGAAAAAAAATCCAACCCTTGTTGCTATGTTACTAGTCTTTGGAGCAAGATCATGCACACATGGAAATCAATGTCAATTCTGCTTTTTTAGTTTTCCTCCTGTGTCATAACTCTCATAGTTCCTGGCTGGGAAACAGATGATAACAGAGCCAAGTCTTAATAAACTCTGAGTGGGGTACTCCAGCTGAACAGAGCATATTTTGAGCACAGAGATTCAGTAATTGCTCATAGCAGGAATTGTAGACTTTTATTAATTGTATGCTGAGGCTGGGGAGTGCGTTAAGGCACTTGGAATGTGTGGCATGGAAGCCAGGAGAGCTTCAGGAGACACTGTGGCTGAGAGGACACATTTCTGAGACATTACTTATTCTACCTCTGCAACAAGGGATGAGGGGGAGGGAAAGCAGTGCCAGTGATCAGTATTGCAAGAGCATGGCTTCATTACACTAGATGTTGCTGAGGCAGAATGAAACAGTCCTGACCCCAAAGAGTTGCAGTCTAAGTGAAAAAGTACCAGAAATACATGGAATCACAAAGAGGAACATGTGAGGAAACGTGTTTTCATTCAAAGTAGCAGGCAGGAATCTCACCCGAACTGGAGTCTTAACTGCATGTTCGCTTTGCTTCCCATCTCATGGAAGCACTGAAATCTCCAACAAGGGAAAGAGAGCAAGTATATTGACATTAAAATCTATGTAAGGAAGAAATCTTCCCCACACAGTTTACATCTAAGCAACAGTGAAAGCAGTAAGTTAATCTTTTGCTTATTACCTTCTTGCTTTCACTTGAGCAAGTCTAGGGGAAGGCCACCAACATGGTTAGGGGGCTGGAGCATGTGCTACATGAGCAGAAGCTCAGAGAACTGCACTTGTTCATCTCTGGAAAGAGAAGGCAGAGAGGACATCTTACTGCTACCTTGAGCTACGTAGTTTGAAGTTAGCCCTGCTTTGAGTGTTGGGGCTGACCTGATGATCTCCAAAGGCCTTTTCCAATCTTTGTTTATATTATTGTAGCAACAAGCGCTGCAAACTGTCATAAATGAGGATTCTTCAAAAAGTATTTTACCCAATGAACTTAATATAAAGCATCATGATACTGTGAAAAATCAGAACAATTACCAACACTGCTATGACACATTTTGGGACTGAAGATGAAAATAGATGAGGGATCACAAGGTCTTTAGCTTATGTTTGACAATACAGTTCAAAGGCAACAAAAAAGCCAGCTGTATGGTTTCAAACAGCCACAAATATTAGTACAGTTAGAAAGTTAGCTGTTCAAAAAATCCCCAAAGGAAAAATAGACCCTTCCCCCTCCTTTCTAATCAAATACACAGAGCTGTTATTGCATAAGCATTTTGTTCAATTTATTTGTCTTTCTAGCACTTAACCTCAAAGCTTGTCTCTGCAGATAGACTCAGAAAACTTTTTAAAGTCCTAAAAGATTAGGGCAATACACAAAGTATAAGCAAAGTGCTTTCTTTATTTTCCCAAATGGAAACTCTGGAGGTATTCCTCAAAACATGATTTTCCAATACAAGCTATCAGCATACATCTGTCTGGCCGGACATGACTGTAATAATTAAGTGATATTCTCTTTTTTGCTTGGATCAAACCCAACAATTTCCAGTGTCTTTATGATACGCAGTATATTCACTAGGGGTTAAATCCTCCTCTTCTCCACAAAGTCTTTTGTCTGAGTATTTTTTAATATGGCAGCTTTGCAAAGGTTGTAGGAGGAAAGGAAATGTCTCTTTCTTTGCCTGATTAGACTGCAGAAAGGCAATTGAGGCACTCTGTCATCTCTACCCAAACTGGTTATCATTACTTTGGGTAGATACCTTAGATTTAATGCATATAATTTCATATTTTATGGTGTAAATTATATGTCTATATAGGTTTACTGTCTATAAACAGAACAATGGTGACAAGATCATACATCTACAACAAAGACTTCTACATTTATTCATTGAATCCCACTATTTTTTCTGGAAATAACTATAACAATATATCAAGGTGGATTAATTGTATTTTGGCTGTAATCCAGTTTGGACAATGACATTCTAAGCACTAAAACTTCCATGTAAGTAGTGCAAGGACATCTAAGGGCATGGCTTAGCCCTGAAATGTTTACTATGCTGCTATGTTTCATCGCTGTCTTCTGCACATAAAAAAACACTGCTATTTTTTCCCCTTAAACCAAGAACAGCTTAAATTCATTACATTTTTGTCAGCTGTGTATTTAATTTGATCTTCTGGCACCTTCCATTTGAAAAAAAAGACTATATACGACTCGACATTTTCCCTCAAAATAGTCTTCAAATCAGTTTTATTAAATGTACGTATGATTATGAATAAGCAAATAGTCTTTCTTATACTAGAATTTGTTCACCACATTAACATTCAGAATTCTGCTCTCTCAGGTGCATGTTTTAATGGGGTTGCTTTTTAATTTAGAAGATCTTCTAGAAAAAATAAATGGATTTTTAAAAAATATTGGTCTTAGTAAACTAATATAATTTGGAAGAGATTGTTTTGAATTAATTAACAAGGTCTTTCTTCTACTTTTAAGGAAAAGCCTAGTTCAGCAATTTGAATGTTAACACAGTAAGGGAAGCCTTCTTGCACATATAGCTGCAACTCCTGTGAGACAGCAGAGATCTTATGAGGGAATACACTTTTTAAAAGTGTCTGAAGCAATTTAAATATGATCCATGAATGACTTCTCAGTGGATTAGCCCCTAACCTTTAACTTTTGTCACATTAGTCACATCTCATCTTGACATCTATAATGGAATATTCTCCTATTCAATTGCCTAAAAAATGTCTGGTTTGACTTCCGATTGACCTCTGATGAGAGCCGATCTCTTTAAAAGGGTTTAACAGTTGTAGATTCATTCATCTTTCTGTAAGAGACTAATGATAGATGGAAATTATTTCTATACAGTAGAAAAAATACAGCAGAAAATATTTCCTGATATTAAAAATAATGAAATAAATGTTGCTGGGCTTGCTTCCTTCCTTTAAATCTGTAGAAGTATTTTATTCCAAGCAACAGCAAGAAATAATTCTTAGGTCTTACTCCGATCTACTAAAAAAAACATTATTACAGGGAGAAACCCAACAAATTTAAAGGAGGAACACATTTGAACTGAGAACCACACTGATAATGAGATATATGTTATTTCCCAAAAAAAAAATTATCTGAAATGGTGTTTCAAAACACCACTCTGCAATCTTAGTAAGTAGAGTGTCTAGAAGGATATCTTAAATATCTTAAAGACACTTCCGGTAAATGGTGGCTCTAGAACCTGGAATAGCCAATTATGAAAGCTTTTAATTAAAGAAAAAGACATCAAGATTTTTTCTTAAAGTCTATGAGTGAGATTCTGAATTCAGAAATATAAAAAAGATCAGCACCTGGATCCACAGTAGTTGATTTATAATGAAGAGCAAGGCCCTCAAAAATTAACCCTAAGTTGTCCCATAGGACAACAAGTTTTCTCCCTTTCATGTAACAGAAAATATTAATCACCTATAATGTAGAGGATATATATGATTATCCTGTTAGCCTTTGCACCCCACAGCTGGTAGGATTCATGTCAATTCAGCTACATTAAAATACAAGGGCACTACAGAACCACTGATAGAGATGTTTTATTAAGAAGTCAAATACAAATAAAAAGCCACATAGATAATGTAGTTGAAGGAGGTTGAGCTTATTCTCATTGATTCTCAAGTCCAGGGAATGATTTGAAAGTAGAACACTATTGGCATGTATCATGAGGACCAAAATTCAGCTGGAAAAATATTTTTTGTATGATGAGGACACAGGATTTTTGAACCGATTAGAAGTGGGTACTTATTTAAGCCAAAGATTTTTTATGTGTCTTTGTGTTTGGGTGTCAAATGTGATACCATCTGTTAGGCTGGAAGTCCAGCATTTGGGAAACTGTAGGACAGAAAATCCAGGAAATTCTAAAACTTGCTCTGGACTAGATTGCATGAATCCCTTAAAGGTATAGTGCCAGCTCCTGGTACTGACTAGGCACAGACAATGTGTGTTCCTTGGGTCTCTACTTGACAGAAATTTTGAAACAGTTGCCTAATTAATGATGTTTGAATATGTTAATTTTGAATTTAAAAATGCAACAGAGAAGCAGTCTATTATTATTCTCCTTTGGTGAGAAAATCCAAACCAGGAACATTTCTAATCCATCTCCCCAGCAGAGCTCTTTCCTCTCATGGCGCACAGATACAGCGACTAATGGGATGCTAAAACCTGGTCAGTTTTTCAAATAATCATATATGGCAATTGATTCTGATGTCCTGTATACTTTTATTGTATTTCAGCAATCACATGTAATCCAGCATACCACAGGGAAAATGGGACCTTGGAAAAAAAGGTTTATCTGCATACAATAAATTTCTCAAGGCCTTTGTCTAAGCAACAGTCTTTACAGTATGTTTTAACATGAAATCTGCTCACTTCAGATGGTCAGAATTTCTGCCTTCCATGGATTTGTCTTTAAGGTAATGACGAAGAACATACAGATGAACCATTTTCTCCAGGTGTGACAACACTTAAGGTTTTTTACTTGACACGTTTTCAATCCTCCTTTTCATTCTTTCTCTAGAAAAATCTTATGAAGTAGCAGCTGTCTTAGTGAGTCATCAGAACTAGCATGTCTATTTTATTTTTTCAATATTTATTAACACTCTTCAGATGGCATAAATCACAATAGCTCCCTTAATATAGAATGGACTGTGTCAATTTATACCAGGAAAGAATACATAGTGGAATGTAATGTTCCAAATAAATTCAGGAGCCTGTTAGAAGAATCATAGAGAATCATAGAGAATCATAAAGAACCACATAGTGGTTTGGTTTGGAAGAGACCTTTAAAGGCCATCTAGTCCAACCCTCCTGAAATAAGCAGGGACATCTTCAACTAGATCAGAGCCCCGTCAACTAGATGAGAGCTCAGAGCCCCGTCCAGCCTGACCTTGAATGTTTCCAGGGATGGGGCTTCTACCACCTCTCTGGGCAACTTGTTCCAGTGTCTCAGCACCCTCATTGTAAAACATTTCTTTCTTATATCTTATATGTAGTCTAAATATACCCTCTTTTAGTTTAAAACCATTACCCCTTGTCCTATCGCAACAGGCCCTACTAAAAAGTCTGTCCCCACCTTTCTTATAAGCCCCTTTAAGTATTAAAAGGTGGCAATAAGGTCTCCTTGGAGCCTTCTCTTTTCCAGGCTGAACAACCCCAACTCTCTCAGCCTGTCTTCATAGGAGAGGTGTTCCATCCCTCGGAAGAAATGGGATTGTTTACATCAAATCATATGACTTGTGGCCAGCAGGAGCAGGGAGGTGATCATGCCTCTGTACTCGGCTCTGGTGAGGCCGCACCTCGAATCCTGTGTTCAGTTTTGGGCCCCTCACTACAAGAAAGACATAGAGGTGCTGGAGCGTGTCCAGAGAAGGGCGACGAAGCTGGTGAGGGGTCTGGAACACAAGTCTTATGAGGAGCGGCTGAGGGAGCTGGGGTTGTTCAGCCTGGAGAAGAGGAGGCTGAGGGGAGACCTCATCGCTCTCTACAATTACCTGAAAGGGGGTTGCAGAGAGGTGGGTGTTGGTCTCTTCTCCCAAGTGACTAGTGACAGGACTAGAGGAAATGGCCTCAAGTTGCGCCAGGAGAGGTTCAGGCTGGATATTAGGAAAAAGTTCTTTACTGAGAGAGTAGTGAAACATTGGAATAGGCTGCCCAGGGAGGTGGTGGAGTCACCCTCCCTGGAGGTATTCAAGGAGCATGTGGATGTGGCATTGTGGGATGTGGCTTGATGGGCATGGTGCTGTGTGGTGTTGGGTGGATTGTTTTTTTTTTTTTTTAAGGTTGGACTTGATGATCTTACAGGTCTTTTCCAACCTTAGTGATTCTGTGATTCTGTGACTTATCAAACTTCAGGCATATTGATTTTGAATTAAAGAGCCTCTGTCAAAGCTATTTTTCATGTTAAGAAGCTCATACCTTACTACTTTAGATCCTAGGCTGCTGTTTAAAACTTGGTCTTCACAGGCATAGAACTTTACCAAGCTATTTTTAAAAAGGACCAATTGATTGCACCAACTAGCCTGCGCTGTAAAATGAATAATGAGGAAGAATGTACCATCTCCCACTCTTGAATCTGAAAGTGTTTTCTGTTTTGAATCTTTGGATCAAAAGTGAAGTGGTATAATCAAAATCAGCTATTTTCATTCACTGTAAGAACAGCAGAAAACAATTGAATCTATAGTTTTGGAAATATTCTCCAGAAGTCTATGAATGGGAACTAAAGGAAAAGTTCTGTTTCTCAACAACTGTAAAACTGTGAAGACAACAAACAGATATATACATTCCAGTCTGTGTTTTATTAGAAAGATGTTATATTATATTACTGCAGCACAGTTTTTAGCTAACTGAATACACCTAGTATTTTAAAGGGACGGAAGCTTTTCAACATGAGACGAGCTGAAACTTGTATTTATTATGTCTGCCAACTATGTTATTTCATCAAACAAAATATGAAAACTGACTTCAATAATATGTTGCAGTGTTTAGTTAATAAGATACAGAAATTACCAAGACATTAAGAAATGACTGACAGCAAGCAAAGGACCAACAAACACAGAAGAAAGAGGATCTGTTGGGAGAATTACATGCCAGCCTCTACATTCTAACTTCATTCTAGACCTTTTATTAGTCATTAAAGTGTAAGTAAAAAAAAAAAAAAACAACCAACCAAACAAAAAAACAGCAGTAGAAAAGACAGAGTAACTTTACAACTAGGTTCATGGGCAATATGCTATGTGCATCAGCTACACAGATCAAGATATATGTGGTAAAGTTTTGATTAAATGAATAGGACTAGGGCTTACTTTTAAAAATGCCTAAGTTATTTTAACGGCCTAAAGGCAGTAGTCACCTTAATGGTAAGATGGGTAGTCACCAATGTGACTTAGGAGCCTCTGTCCCATGGCCACCTAAATGTTTATGCATACAGTGCAAGCTGAGGAACTCAAAGGTATTTGCCTCAGATTACAGTGACGGCACAGAGCTCATTTTTAGTATGCAAGATCAGTAAATTACCTTCTATGGGAAAAAAAGCTTTATCTTTCCAAATTATTCCAACTCTAGAGGTTTCCCAGGGCTTCTCAAAAGAAGAAAATGTATGGAAGTTGTCTGCATGTATACCAGCAATGTGTCCCACTATCTACCTTCCTTTACATAGTTCTCTACATGAGGGACTCTGCAGGATGAAGAATACTGCCTTCTAGCTGATATTTCTTTCTAAGGAATCCATATGGATTAAAACTTCATTGTCCAGGCTACATCTAAACCAGAGCAAACCAGTCCTATATCTTGATCCTTGGAAGTCACTTACCTAGAGAGGGCTGATTTCCCTCCCCCACTGCACCCATCTACATGGCAAAGATGATGTTACTATTGAACTCCTAACATGTAGGAATTTTGAACTCTTATTTATGCAGTGCAAGACAATTTCATTGTATGAACATTTTGACTCTATGTTCTGTAAACTGCATTTATTTCCTGAATGTCTTTAGGAATTTGTCGTGGTAACTGCCTGCTGTGACATGCCCTATACCTGCATGGTCTGAAGTGGACAAGTTTGGGTATTTCTCTAATTTTACTAATGAATGACAATTCTGTTGCCATTGTCGAGCTGCTGCTATTTCCCCAGGAAACAAGTTGTGTGCATTTGCATTAGCTGCCTCGATATCTATCTGTTAATTTGTCTCCCTGCCTTCTCTTCCTAATCACCTTTGAACAATTCAAAGAAATTTGAAAGAAGGAGAAAGTCTAAAAACCCATTAAATTCCCACAAGTTTTATGAAAATAGCCATCTGCCTATTGGAAAGAGATTTGAATTAGCAGTCCCGTTGTGGGAAAGGCAGATCAAATTCAGACAGATAGGACTCATAGATCAGACAGACAGAACTATATATTGCACTCAGACAGATGGCTGGCCTGCCAACATGACAACAAAGAGCATGTGTACTTCTGGATTATCCACAGCACATGTTAAATCTTTCCCAATTGTTGCCTGTGTTCTGCCATGGTTACGGCTGCAGGAAGGTTTGGGTAATGAAGAGCACAAATCCGTAAGAGATCAGCCTTCATTAGCCTCACAGTACATTAAAAATTCCTTTTTTTTTTTTTTGTCTTTTATGTTTGCATTGAAGATTTACAATCTCAAATCAGAATAATTTTGTATTATTTTTCTTTTCTTAAACCAACCTTATCAAGCAATGTTCAAGAGGTAAAAGCACCTGGAATCTAACTAGATGTGTTCTCCTTTATTTGAAACAAAGTCAAAAAGGAAAACTTTTTTCCAGAAATGTATTAGCTAAGAATGTCAGTCATAGCCCCTTTAAGAAAAAGTAGATACAAAAGACATACTGATGAAGATGCTATTTATAACACTTGAATTGTGTATGTGAAGTGTGATGATTAACTCAATAAGTCAGCAGTATATTTGCTGAGTTTGTACTTCCTAAACTATTTCAACTTCAAGACAGCAAAATCTTTCTTAAAAGAGGTTTGGAATCGCATTTTCCCTTTACCTAATATAAAGATAATAGCCTTTAAGAACATTGCACAGCTGTTTAGATAATTATGTTTTGAGGCTCATCTTCTTTTATTGATCATTGCAAGTTACCGTAACTGTAACACTTAGAAGCAATTGTATGACAAGTGAAGACACAGAAGTTATACTGCTCAGTGGAGAGAATTGAGGTGGAACAGAAAGGGGCTGTCTGCCAGCGTCTTACTGACAAACCTGGAGACCACTAAGACCTGCTCAGCCACCTCTTCTTATTCCTTCCATTAGGCATTTCCCTTTCATTGGGACTTTGAACTGCACAGAAGGAATGTCCTCCTGAAGACACATTTTCATCCTTCTTTGCTTTGCAGAGTAGAAAGAACAACTTCATGGAGGTCAGGCTCTGACTGACACAATTACTGGGACCAGCTCTGACACTTTTAGGGATGCTACCCACACCTGCAGTGGTGTGAACCGTGGCCTCTGACAGGATGCAGTACATACGGGATATAATGACCAGTTACAACATGTGGTGCATAATGGGTGGCTACCCTAAATTAGACATTCATTCAACATGACCTTATGAAATCTCTTGATGAAAATATTAATGATTTATAAGCTGTTTAAACAGCTTTGCTTAACTTTCCTATCATTAAAATTGATCCCCTGTGGCTACAAAGTAGAGAAAAAATGAAAAAAGTCTACAACTTCCCTTTAGTTTTCAGCTCTGCCACAGATTTCCTGAGTCTGTATAAATTGCCTTTGTTTTGTGCCTTAGCACCCACCTCTAAAATGGGAATTACTATTACTTCCCTACTTCAAGGTGTGTTTTAAGGATACATTCATTAATGTTTGTAGGGTGCCAGAGATGCTTGACTGATCCCGGGAGAATTAATTATATATACAAAGACCAAAATAGAATCAGGAAAGTAACTAGCTGAAAAATATTAGAAGTGTTAGTTCACTACTTATACTGTATAGGGTTTACACCAGACTAATTATTGAACTTCTTTTCTTTTCCTACTGCTTGTTATAGAAATCACATCGCTGCACTCATTTCAGTTTCCTTCCAGACTAATCCTAAACTATAGAGGTACAAAGTCGTGGCCCACAAGCAAATAATTCACAAAGATGTAGTTTATTAAGAAGTATTTAATTTCAAATGGAGTTTCATTTAGTCTTTGGCTTCCTACTGAAAGATGAAACAGTGTTATGCAACAGGGAAATTTTGTTGTGAATCCTGTGTGGTCCACCCCAGGATAAAAACCTACTGTAGCTACAAAGAAAGACCTGGGTGAGGCGTGGGGTAACAAATATGTCATTTGAATTCCTTTGCACACAGACTAACGAGCCAAGTCTCCTACTCAGTGCACATAAATGACGTAGTGGTTTTGATATTTATGCCTTTGCTGAAAATTCAGGGATGAAAACTCCTAGCTATTGTTTATTTCTAAGTCAATCCATAAAAGGCAAAAAGTTTGTATGTAATCCTTATGGAAATTCTGCACTAGGGCCAGTGCAGGTAATATGCTCTGTTTCCATGGAGGGGAATCACAGTAATACAGCATGCGGCTGAGGGATGAAGAGGGAAGGTGAATTGGAGAAATCCTTTTTGCCTAATTTATGTACAGAGGGCCCTCTGGCTGCAAGGTGCTGTGTCACTAACACAGAAAGGAGCTTGTAGTAGGCTGTTTGAATGGAATAAAGAAACCATGGATTTCAATAACCACTGAGAGAAAATACAAACCAATAATCAGCTATATGAATAGGAAACAATAGTTCTCTTTAGATATCTAACTCTGCCTAATGCTAAATTACTGGAAAGATCTAGGAATGGAAAAAGCAAGAAATGCAGTTGTGAGGTATAATGAAAATACATCACTGTAGTTCCAGGTTTCATTCTGACAATATATTTCCATGAATATTGAATTTTTTTTAAGTAAAAAACTACAAACAATAACTTCTCCTGGGGGAATTGAAAAGCTGCTGTGAAAAATAATGCAAATTACTGCAAATCCCTTAAACAGAGTCTATAACTGTTTTTTAATCATTCGTCAGATTTTGTTATCACACTTTCTAGACTTTGTAGCTGTTCACAGTGGAGCAATAAAGTTGGCCTTGTAGAGCAGGACCAAAGGAATCTCAACCAGATCTTAACAATGAATTGTGGACAAATTGCAGTGAGGATTATTGAAAGCCAAAGGTGTGACTGAAAGGGGAATGCATCGCTCTGACCTCTGCACTTGTTTAACTCGGAACTTCAAAGGAGATACTAACATGGGAGGATATAGCACAAAAGGCATGAAATACCAAAACAGATAAACATCTATGAAATATTAAACAGAGTTTTCTCCTAAAACAATCTCTCCATTACACTTTAGGTTTTACTTCGGTATTTTCAAAGTCTTCTTACGGTTTCAGGTGAAATTATAGCTTTTGCAAATTTACCACAGCGGGACAATCAGTTTTCTAGTTTTTCATTACGTTTTTTTTTTAAGATTTTCTTACCTTTCACAGGCTGAAGCCAGGTCCAATACCTAAATTTTACTGGAAAACATTTGTTCAAATCTTCAATTAATATTATTTAAATATATCATTTCAAAGAAGTTTTACCAAGGCATTTTCTAGTCATTGAGAAACTTATATATAACAGACTTATGTATAACAGATATATTACATCTGATCAAAAGTCTATTTAGCCTAGCAAATTGTTTCCCATAGAATCTAGATGTGAATGTCTAAACAAAACATAACAAGAGAGTAAAAATAAAATTATACAACACCATAATACTTTCAACAGCTTGATTCTTGGTCTTCCTCAGATGAAAATGATGTTCCTGATGGATTTCACTTCCATGAACTTCCTCAGCCTTACTCTGTATTTATGCAGAATTTACCACCAACAAGCTGTGGCAAGAAGTTCCATAGCTTAGGTCCTTCATAATTTTGTTTAAAAGGCAACACCTCTGTTTGTTTGTTATCCTTTCCTTTCAGATTTTTTTGGTGTTCCCTAGTTCTCTTAGTGGAAGAGAAGGTGAGCAAAAGTCAGTATTCACCCTCTTCTTGACACCCATGATTTTAAAGATGAAAATTCCATTACTTAGGCATTAAATGGATACATTAAAATGCCATCTTATTTCTGCCAAATTAAAACTTCTATAGTGTTGCTTCTTCATTCTGTCATAGCTGTATTTCAAGCACAGAATCCACAAAGACTGAAATTTGCAATCTGATTACATCATACTAACATATAAGAAAAGATCTCAAAGGATAAGGGATGAAGAGTAGTAAAAATGCTATAGGTTCTCATGCATATTTAAGTTTTTCTTTTAGAGTCAGAGGAACTACAGAATAATATTTTTTTTATCTTGGTGAAGAAATTACTCCCTTTATCTCTTGACTACTTTTTCTTTCTTACGGTGGCCAATTATGTCCATGGAGAAATGTTAGTTCCTTAATAATATCTGAAGTGTAGGGATTCAATCCTGATGTGTGTTTAAAGAAAAAAAAAGCCAAACTACATACCAAATCCTGGTGTTTGGTGGTTTTTTTGTTGTTGGTTTTTTTGTTTGTTTGTTTGTTTGTTTGTTTTTATTAGAGTCTCTGAATTTGGAGAGGACAGGAAATTCTATTGCATGGAGGAACAGGATCACCTTCAGGTACAAGGTGTGTGTATTCTCATCAGGCAAGGAGAAATGCAGCAAGTAAGGAAATAGCAAGATTCCTGCTGTTTAGCACATACTGCATGTTGCAGAATGCATGTTATCCCCTGAAAGCTGAATTATAGACATTTTTATGAGGAAACATTGGAAACTGGCTTTCTTTCAGTCTCTTTCTTCAATATTATAAAATATTGCATGAATATCATGTTCAGACAAGGAATAAACATGCATGTGCTGGACAGAGTAGGATTTGGCTCACAATTACTACAAGGGAAAAGCAAATCAATGCATGTATTTTTGCCAAATAAGAGCCTTCACATCTGATCCTTTTCTGCCGTTTCCTGGTCAAAGTGTAACAAAAAGGGCACGCTGCAATGCTAAGAACTTTGATTTTTTTCTCACTCCACGTGTAAATCTTCGCAACGTCTCATTTCATACACTGTATTTCTATTTTTAAAAGAGATCATATATTTTATTAAACAGTGGCAACTTTATAACAACTGTAAAGGCTGGAAAAGATGATTTATGGTCATGATCAGTAACCAGTCATTTAGACACAAGTCTATTAATCTTTAAATGGACAAAGTATTATAGCAGGCTTTCATTTTAGTCTTGGTAACAAGTTTTGGCTATTCATGGAAAGTAAAAAATCAAACCTAATTCACAAAAACATATTCAACATAGCTATGATATAAAATAATTCAGTTACTAGAGATAATCCGTGTTCTTTAAAACTTTACAGAGATTTTTTCATATACATATTGATATTATAAGCAATATTTTATTGTAAAGTTGGAATCTTTCCACTTATTTCAATGAGTTTTGCATTATCCAGGCAGTATAATAGTTTCCCTTACACTACTTCACTATAAATTACCATAGTTCTTTTACTTATCTATATTTTTAAATATGTATCAGCTCTTTTGTCTTTTGGTTTTCTCCAGCTCTGCATGTGTTGCTTACCATTATTAACGTAATAGAACTATTGCAGCACATGTTGTGGGGGTCAGATCATTCCCTATATATGACTTAATTAATTGTGTGTTTAAGATTCAGAAAGGTGGCAGGGTCCTTGAGCAAAAGTAATGGCAAAAGTTCTTTTGTGGACCACACTGAGAAAAGAAAACAGTAAGTTTGTCAAGCACTGGTTAAGGCAGGAAAGCAGGGAAAAAAGCCAAAGCCTTGGAAAAAAATAGGCAACCATTTGAGAGAACAGGCGAGAAAAAAAGGAAACACAGGCCCATAAACATCTTGATATTGGATAACTTGAAAAGAGCTAACTTAGACCTACCCTGCTGCAAAGTTATTATGATCTCAATATGAAGACTGAAATCACTGTGAATCGTTCTGTTTATTTGAATGAATTTTGCATCAGCTTGTGGCAGAGAATCAGACCATGTACTGTGTCATGTTCCATCCATTTTGGAATATAATAAAAAATGTGCAGTATGAATACTTTCCTGTCTTTATACATTTCTAATCACTTTAGTAACAAATAGTTTTGTATACAGTTAGAGTTTAACAATTCCACTTATGCTATCTGCCCCAAAATTTGCAATAAATGACCTGCTATTACATACAAACCTTCACTTGAATCAGAATATAATTTCTAAATTGCCTTGCAATTTTTTCCAGTGTCTTTTTAAATTTGTCGCTCCCACTGTAACCTGTCCTCATCTTATATTATCTCATACGTAGGTGCAAATTACTATCATTTCCTTTAAGAATGTCTAGGAAGAACTGCATAATATAACCCACTAGATTAAGGAAAAAAACAAGCAAAAACAATTGCAGTTCTTTAAGACAAATTTTCCAAGGAGTCCCTAGGTCATCTGAGTAGAAACTGCAGGGTCAGGTCCTAAAAAAGGTCATTGTCCTGTCAGTCACTCACAAATAGGTTTCTCGCTGTGTTTCAATCTCTGTTATCCTTAGCCTCCTTTCAAATAAGTTCTTCTATTTGGAAGAAAACTTCCTGGAAAAACAACAGTGAAAAAGGGCTATGCAGAAACCGAGACAAGAAAACTATATAGAATATGTAGAGCATTTTCTTTAAAGAAAAATAAATTGCTTAGACCAGTGAATGGGTAAAAGATATCACATATATTACAATAGAAGTCCAAAATTAATGAAACAGGATTGTTTATATCTGCATTTCTGCAATAGTGAAAACAGTCACACTGGATTTTTGAAGTAATTTTATTCCTTCATAGGATACTTTTCCAACTGGAGGTATTTTACCCTAAAACCCAGCTACACGTTACACTTCCCAATCTCTTTCTACAGATCCTTGTCACTAATTTGAGGTTTTAGAGAAAAAATATAAATGGACAAATTTAATTGCATCACCCAACTCTTTTATTAAGAAACATGTAATTTTAAATGGTTAGAGAATTAGATCAGTTTCATGACCTTTTCTGTAGCATTCCTGTCTAATCATACAGAAAGGACAAGATTATCTTGAGATGTTGAGGAAATGGCTGGGTTACACAGAAAGCTCTACAGGTGAGGCAGAGTTTGTGGAAACTTGCACAACTTAAATGTTACTAGTTGTCATTAAAGCTGTGGACCTTTCCATAGGAGCTAAATACACATGCATCCTGAAGGAACGTCTGCTACCAGTTCTGCATAGTTGCTTCCCATACCCTTAAGCAGCAGATATTTGAGTGCTTACCATATGCCTGTTCCTTTCATACTTGACAGCATATATCTAATGCCAAGTCTGCAATGCCAAGTCCTCAATGCCAAGTTTATACAATTTGTCACAGCCTTCAAAGAGCTGAGGATGTATACGCTTCTGCTAATGAAGGCCTTTGGTCTTCTCTGCCCACCAGTGCTGCAGTCTTCCCTACTCTGTTTTGCCATTGGGAAAACACTGTTGTTCAGTACCACCAGCAATGAATCGTCTTTAAAATCAGCTTGCGGTGGCTGTTGGTTCAGCTGAGTGTTTTGTGAAGGTAATGAACCAAAATTTACAAGGGATTCTAGAGAAAAAAAAAGTGTTAAAAGGGGATGTTGTCTCAACTGGCTCCAGCCAGTTTGGAGAACAGATGTTTATTTGTTGTGCAAACATTAGAAATGTTTGCTCCTTGGATCAAGTTAGTACATATTTGGATAACTAATAATTACGTGGTTACATTTGGCTTGTTCCATTCTATATAAAGACAGACAGTAGAAATTCTCTTGCATGGTGCTACAAGCCACATCAATTGGTTTATACAAGTAATGGTTAACATAGTTCAAAGTAATTGTTAATATAGTTAATAAGATTTAAAAATACTTCAGTGACGCTTAATTTTACTGATACATTTAGCTGCATGAATTCAATGTCTCCTTGCAGTTATTAACAGCTAAGAGATTTAAAATAAAATTTATTGTTTAATTGTAAATTCACATTTACTGAAGCTTGTATAATACAAGAGCTTATTTATTTCCCTGAAATACAATTTATTCTGTACCAAATAGTCTGTTACCTCAGCTGCAATTAAAATCAAATCTTTAAATATAGTATAAAATGGTCACAGGTCAGACTGTGACAGTTAAGGAAGTGACAGACAGTTCCCAAACGTTTCCAGTGACAAATTAGGCTCATTACACCAAATATTGGCATGAATATTTTAAGATCCTGCAAGGTTCTTGACTTTAGGTGAATTTCTGAAGCCTAAATTGAGACCACAAGTCTGACAGAAACCCATCATTTAGGTACCACTTTCTAAACAAAGAGAAGCAGTGAGCCTTTGAAGAGAGGCACAGAAACACAGACACAGGAATGACCTTGTCTGTTCAAATCTTCCTGTGTTCAGAGAACCAGAGCAGTATGTCCATTCTCTGTAGAATAATGTATCAGATCTACCTGACTCTATCATTAGTTCTCCTTTCAAAATAAACTTGGTCTTTTCTGTCATTTCATCATTTTTCTCCATCTTCCACATAGTTGTATTCATTGTCATTACACATTGCTGACATTCAAAGCTAGAAATTTATCAAAATCTTACAGACTGGAATCTGATCAATCCAAACAGTATTTTCCTGTCACATTATTGAAACATCCACAGAATGAAAAATCAGGTTGCAAAACCTTCTAAAATTCTCTGTTGTTCTTATCAAATAAAAATAATTTGTCAAAAATTTACTCCCAGCTTCTTGATACTTGATGTACTTGCAGCTGGGTTGTCTGAAAAGAGATGCTTAAATATTCTGTTGTAGTGGACTAGGGATCTAAGAAGCAGCAGGCATATCTTCCTTTAGGAACAACCTGTCCTTGAATTTATTGTGTGTCTAAAACACTTACAAGAGTATTAAAAGCAAATACAATCTCGTAATTATTGTTTATTGTCCTAATCATTTCTTGGGTGAACAGGAAGGCACAACTCCAATGCCAAGAGCAAGGACAATTGTTCTGGAAATCTGGAAATCAGTAAAATAGGAAAATCTTCTGGAAATCAGTGAAATAGGAAGAGTTTTCTTCCCTGGATGCAGGTATATGATGCCCATGTTGCGCTTCGTTGGCATTTTGGCTAGAGTTACCTCACTGTGCTATCACGTTGTGGGAAAAATACGGGAAGAAGGACCTCCACCCAAACACTGTAGGAGCCTTCAGCTACCTGGCCTCTCCATGTCCCACCTTCAGATTCTCAGCAGGCAGCTGCTATGGACCCTGAGGGCAGGATTAATTCCTCCAGCTGCAGGTGCTAATTTAACAGCCTACCCACCCTAGGTTCATCCATGCTTGGGGAATGGAAACAGGTATCTCACAAAGGCAGTACTGCTAATAGGTGTATTTAAAGAACTGCCAGAGAGTCACTCTAAATTGCCATGGAAAGGGTTTGCATCTCTCCACTGATTATAGAAACAGCTTTGGGAAACTTGGCTCCTAATTTAAATGTTTCAGATGCCTAATGTTCCACTTAATTGGAACAAATAACTATACATCTAGTGACATTGAGTGGGATGTAATCAGTTTACCTACTCCTGGTACCAATCTTGTGGTATCTTATTGCTATTCCAGCATACAGCTTACAACTACGAATTGGGGTAAACATGCAGCCCTATGAACTTACTGGGCATTGCTGAGAGGGCTACATTCGCAGTAAGACCATGAGACAAATAGCGAGGCAGTTTGTTCAAGAGAAAAACATTTTTGTGTAGTCCCTGATTCAGTCATTCACTGACACTTGTGAGAGTCACATCATCTCTTTTTGACTGTTTCCCCTTGTTTTGTCTTCCTGATTTTCTTCTCTGCACTAGGAACTAGAAAATGCTATTCGCATAAGTAATAAAGTAAATGGGCACCTAACGGCACACTCCATCATTCCTAAATACCTAAAAATGAAGTTGGCTCTCAAGATACCTTTAAAAATCTGGCTTGACATTTTCTAAAGAAATATCTGTTCAAATTATTTGTCACTACAGTGACTAATTCAATGTGAACTGAGTTTCAGGTGGACTTGGCGGTTAGGAAGTACAAAGCTTTCACTACGTACACTTCTCTTATTTCAACACTAACAAAAATGGAGACAAGCATATCCTTAATCTGATTAGGAAAAGAAGATGTGCAACCACAAAGGCTCTCCCATGTCCCACAATCAATCTGAACACACTGTTGTCTGTGATGCTAATGGGAAGACTACAAGGGCCTTCATACCACTTTGCCTTTCTCAAGGCTATCTGAATAGAAATAAAACGTTCAAAATAATCCTCATTGAAATGTAATAAGATGGTAATATTCATGGGACATACTGGAGCTTAGCCACTGGTATCACTATTTCCTGGATCATTATATAAAGATAGTATAAAACTGCCATCATTACCGATATTACTATGAAATAATCATAAAGACACTTATAATTACTGGACATCAAAATGAAAAGAAAGACTCGAACTATTCATTGCTCATTGAAAGGAAACATTACCAATAAATGTACCACAGTGGCTTTGAGGGAAAGGCATATTTTTTGTGACTCAGCAGTAGCATGTTTTCCATGCGTACTAAATAAATTCCACATATAATCCCTGACATGTATGGAATGTTTTGTGAGTGTGTAAGAATTCCTACCTCAGATTGTCTTCTGCTCTATGGTTTGTTTTTCTAGAGTGTTTGGAAGGCTTTTTGCAGTTATTATGTAAAGTCCTAATGCTACAAGTATTTAGGATAATGTTTACCTTCATAGATAAGAATGAAGTTTAGCGAATACCTTAGTTTGCAACCTTGCAAGAAGGTCTATTTGGAATAACTCACTAAAAAAACATGCATTTATCCTGCACCTCAAGTTTTCTTACTTAACAGGCTCTCTGCTCTTCACCTTTGGAAACATATTAAATTGCAATTACAACTAAATGTTACTTTCCAAGGCAATTGCAAAGATTACTGTTCCTATAATTCATTATTATTCTTTATTAGTGGAAATTTTTTCTGCCAGCGGAAAACTTTGAAGTCAATTGAGGAAAGTTTCATCTCGGAGTGGAAGTTCAGTTCTATTCCTAAAATAGAATTGGGCTAAAATAAATTTTGGCCTATAAGGAATATCTCTGGTATTTGATACTCCAATGAATAATGTCTATTCACAGTTCACTGTTGAAGAATAGTAGCTTTTATACTTGTATGTAATGGAAAGATTAGAGAGTGCTTAATAACACAGATACAAAATCCCCTAATAATAACCAGTCCAGAAAATAACATGTCAAAAAATCTTCTGCAAGTCTGCTTGACAAGTCAGCAGAGGCCCCAGTGTTCTGTGCTGTCAAGTTTACCCTGGGCACTAACCATTTTTCCCCTATTTCAATAAGTTCCAAGCTTTAAAGTTATTGAAGCAATTTATCCTTAAGTTACCATAGTATAAGCCACATAAAGTTAAAAGTCTATTCTATATTTCCTGTCTCTTCAGTATAATTAATGACTGCCAAATTGTGCAAAATTGTTCCCACTTGTTTTCCTAGCAGAGAACATGATTCTTTCTAATGGTTCTCAAGTTGTTAGATCCCATTACCAATTCTTTCAGAAGGCACATCTTATTCCTTCCAGATCTCTCTTTTTGCTATTACTTGGGCAATCCTCAAGTCTTTTGTTTTAATAACTGTTCAGTTATCTCTCTAAGCTAATTAATGAGCCACAGGGGATATTCTATACTGCACAAACATGATGATCACTTGAGACCAACATCTGAGACTGTTAGGGTAATAGTGTTTCCAAACCATTTGGCAAAAGGATTAGCTTTCCATCTTACATTCAGACAAAGTTCAGATCAATTCCAATTTATCAGTAGGAATAATCAAAGCTTATTCCAGCCAGGCTACTTGTGTTATTCTTTACAGTTTCAATGGCATGTATGTTTAAAGAGTAATAATATTGGATTATTAAACTCCTCTTCTACTTGCTGGAAGGACCAAAACTTTTTAATCTTCACAAAACTGTGCAATATAACACCTTTCATGTATTTGATACTTTATTTTTTCAACCAGCTTGTTGAGTCTGGATATGCCTATAGTGATGGTGTTGGCAGAAGAGACCAATTTCTATGCATAACATCTTCTATGACTTTCTATGAACATTAAACCATATTCACTTGAATAAATAATTTCATAATCATACATTACTTTTTTCTTATTGCACTTTATCTGTAAATCCCAATACACTTTACAGAGAAATCCTTTATCATTATCCCCATTTTAGACAAGAACAAATGGCAGTAGTTTGCTTAAGGTAACACAGCAAGTGATTTTATTCTAACGTGTCTTTGTTTCTTGAACCTCAATCTGCTGTTTGATTCACCAAACCATGAAGGTGTTTGGTGAAGTTTTTATGTGTAGTGTTAATGTAAATGTTTTATTGATATAACTGCAGAGAAAGCATAATAATCTGTGTCATAGATACACAGCCTATTGAAAGCTGAAAAAAATATTATCCCAGGAGCCCCAGGAGAAGAAATGAAAAGAGATATGCCAGATAGGATTATCTGTACAATTAAAAGTAATAATTACAGAATCACAGAATCACTAAGGTTGGAAAAGAGCTGTAAGATCATCAAGTCCAACCATCAACCAACACCACCATGCCCATTAAACCATGTCCCACAATACCTCGTCTACACGTTCCTTGAACACCTCCAGTGATGGTGACTCCACCATTTCCATGGGCAGCTTATTCCAGTGTTTCACCACTCTCTCAGTAAAGAAATTTTTCCTAATATCCAGCCTGAGATGGTTGGTACATTAATGGTACATTAAATCCCAGGCAATCAGCCTGACAGTACTGACAGGTTTAGTTTTTCTTTAACTGTGGATGGTAAGCAGGGACTTTCTTTTAAATTCAGTTTAACAGCTTCAGAAATATTTCTCACTCTTTTCCTCCAAGCACCACATTTCTGGTTTAATGAAGGTTGCTATCTACTTAGGCATTTTTGACAGATAGGTCACTTATTCTGGAACAAAAGAGAAAATAAGGAACAAAAGAGAAAGTAAGGAACTCAACTTCATCTGCCATTTTTAGGCTGATTTCTAAGAAAATAGAAGAGATATTTCTATATGTCTGCCTACCTATATGCCCTCTGAATAACTCTGGAATACATTGACCAATTTCAACTGAATCTGACAAATTTATAAATGTTTTAAAGATGTGCTATGGGCTTCGTACAGAAAGATAGTCTGGTTGAGACCTACAACTTTTACAATGAAACTCAGAAAAAGGGTTCAGCTTTTCTGTAATACAATAAAGCTATAGATGAATTTATTACTATTTCCACCAGCTCTTTTTATCCCTGTTGTCTATGTTGTTGGAAGACCACATATACTGCTCCACAGCATTTGTCCTGGAGCTGCTTGAAGCCTATTTTTACCTATAAACAGACGTCCTCACTCTGCTGTCTGCCTGGTTTTCTTTCACAGGCACTAACTTACTTGGGTAATTAATTAAAAAAGGGCAGCCAAATGCATTTGCCCCCTTCCTGTTGATGGGACAGTTAAATATAGTGAGGAGACTACTGACCCTAAATTTTGCTTAGACTTAAGAACTGCACTTCAGCATGATTTGTTTCTCCCCAGGAAGGAGTGGAGAGAGAAACAGAGTGCATTTTAGAAGCCCAACAACACAGTAAATGAGCTATTTCCAGAGGGATGGGAAAGCTCTGCTTCATCTACCTTGGTTTGTCAGCAATAAGCATACAGCCACTTTGCATACTAGTTACTATTTTTCACTTCCAAATGCAAAACACATCCCATTTTCTCAAGTTCTTTAGCAATATTCCTGTGAAGTAAATGCGTTCTTAGTAACTCCAAGTTGTTTAGATGGCCTTACTTCCAAATGCCCTACATGACACACAGCTGAGGAAGAAGAAATATGGGACACAGAAAAAGATCAGTTTTTCTAGCTTGTAATTTTTGTATTTCCAAATCCTATGCCAAATCCCCTTATTATATCCTAGTTAGTATACATTTTTATGTAAGTTAAACTAGAAACTGAAGTACTTCTTTCTCAAGAATTTTTAGTGCTCAGCTTTACGTTCATTCAAGTTTGTCTATCATGAGTCATTGGATGTTTTTAAAAGTTATATGCTAACATTGTTCTATAGTTATATACTAACATTGTTAGCATATAGTTACATATTTATATGTAGCTATATACTAACATTATATACTAACATTGTTAAACATTAATGAAACCAGATATGGGTCCGTTACAATATGAGGTTGTAAACTGGGAAAGCTACTGGAAATAATTTGTGTTACTATGCTTGGACATTCAAAAATAAGTACTTACTATGAAGAATTCTGAAAGTCAAACTACATATTGCAGATACTTAATAAAACTTTTATATTTACATTCACTAGTACAGTCTTAAGCAGTTCTTAGAAGAACTGATTTAAAGGGACTGATTTAAAACAGCCAGTGATAATTTCAGTATTCTCACTAGGAAAAAGAAAAAGGAAAAGGAAAAGGAAAAGGAAAAGAAAAAGAAAAAGAAAAAGAAAAAGAAAAAGAAAAAAGAAGAAGAAGAAAAAGAAAAAGAAAAAGAAAAAGAAAAAGAAAAAAAGAAAGAAGAAAAAGGAAAATAAAGAAAAAGAGCTGGGAAATCAGGTGTCTAATACTGTTTTGCTAGAAATAGCAGGAGACACTTTCAGGCTGTATTCATGTTTCTATACTTCCTGTCAACATCTGTCAGGAAGTAGTTTTTTACTGATGGAAGTGTAACGTAGAAAGACTAATCACAGAGTTTCATGAAGAACTGCAGTCAAGCCAAAACTGAAAAACAAAATAATTGCTTTACCCAGTCCCAAATGATTAAGCTTTTCCAGAGAGCAAACATCTGTTCCTCTACTTAGATTTAATAATTTTGCCAATGCTCTCCTTTTACATCACAGTCTATAGTGGCACTTTTAAAAAGTATCCAGTCAAGAGCTGAAGAAGGGCAAGAAGAGTCAGGAGTGCAGGTGGCACTCTTCCAGTTGGAGGTAACTCATGCAGGGATGGAAGCAGCCTGGCTATAAAATGCACCACTGTGAAAAAAATATTAACTGCAAACTACTGGCTTTCTTAGTAATGAAGTAACCTGCAAAGGGTTGCTGGACAGAGGTGGGATCCATGTAATTTTTTGTGCTACACAAAGAAAATTCTAGGCTATCTTTATGTAGGATTTGATTCTTTTTTAACCTTAAGTGCATATGAAATCTTTAGTTTTTTGATTTTTTATCCAGAAAATTTCTGGAGACAAAATCATATTATAGTCATTTTAAAACAACCTATTTAGCCCAATATGATGTATAGTCTCTGTTCTGTCTGCATAAATCAGATCCTGCAATAACCATCAATATTTTAGGATTCTACAGTATCAGAATTTACCTCTGTAGAAAACCTGTGCAAAAAAACCACCTATCACTACAAAGAAAACCTTCTGAGCACCCTAAAAAAAATCATATCTAAGTAAATACCATCATAGTTTTAAGAAGTATCTGAGGACACTGTACACTATCCTCGTTCATAATCTCTGCTTGTCTGTTTAGGATGACAAGATTGCTAGCTGGTATGATCACACTACCAAACCCAGTGTTATTATGTTTCAGAATCACAAGATTTTAGCACTGTTAAATATTAATTAAAATAGAATTAATTAACATTAGTTAAAAATATAATCCACTGGATTTACCTGTTGTACTTATGCTCTGATTTGCTCAATTTTTACAGGGACTTTGCACACTGCTCTCTGTGAATTGGGGTATGAATTGCATATTCTACAAACTAACATTCAACAGCAGAAAGTTAATAACTATGTCTTTGACATCAGAATTGAAACCACAATGTAGACTGAACTATTCATGTTCCTTTTAAATTTAATAAAAACCCTGAAACTTACAGAATTGCTAGTTTTTGCTTCCAGAGTGCTGAGGACCCGGGGGACCTAAGCACAGAGCCTATATGCAACTTGCTGACAGTATAAGTAACTTTGACTTAAAGTCTATATTCCAGCTAGGAATATATTTTTTATCAAAAATAAAAGGTTTTTATCCTACTTGGGCCACTCTCTTCACTGTTTGGAAGTTATTGCCTCAGGCTATTCTGTGGGGCTTCAGAGTAGTTATAACATCTCCTTTGGATGCTGTTTTGTTAGATTAACCTTTGGTTCTCAAAAGGTCATGTTTTTATTCATTTTCTGAATCAAACCACCAATATATTCTCTTAGGAGATCCCAACACAACCCTCTGTATTAAACAAAGGAAATTGTTCGTATGTCTTCTGCAAGTTTTCTTTTCCAAATATATATATTGACCTTATAGCGCTATCTAGCCTGAACACAGTTTCATTGTAAAGCATATGTGAAAGGCAAGAGCTTCTCTTCAGTGGCAAACCAAAAATAAAGAGCCCCATGAGCTCTTTCTGTCCGCAGGACTGCATTTCCAGTTTATTTATAGCTCTCTAAAATGTGTGCTTTTATTTCAGTCTTCTGCCCATGTTACTGGAATTCATAAATGAATACCAGTGAGTGCACAAGTTAAACATTACCTGATTTCCTCATTTTCCAAAGAGATTTTTTTGCTGATGACTCCCAAAGTGTTCAAATTAAAACTCTTTTCCTACCTAACCCAGCCAGATGAACTAGAAAGCAATGGGCACGAGCCACTAACTGGGGATAATGATTCTTCATCCTTGAAGGGGAGGATATTTGTTTTTTAACATTTTATGAGGAAATGTTTCTGACTTCTTTTTTATTCTTAGAGGAAAGAACACATTTAGGGGATTTACCTACCCAGATGTAACAAAAATGTGAATTCAATTAGTTGGGGGGAAAAAAAAAAGACAAAAGCTTTTGTGTGCTTTACTTTAGAAGACTGTGCTGAACCCTACGGCCCAGTTCATAAACATCTTCTAACCTGACAGGAAAACTGACCTGGTGGTCTGACCACTGAATTTTATTCTCTTGTTACCTACTACAAGTATAAAGCTTTGCTAGGGAAGTAGGACACAACAGGCAGTTGGCCACATGCTGTAGTGGATAGACCTCAAGGCTGGAATTGAGAGGACCTGGATTTATTTCTACCTCTCTGCTACTGACTGTTTTGTCCTTGGAAATGGATCTCAAGTCTCTGTACTTCAGTCTCCCCTTCTTCAAAGTGGGAACGGTCCAGCCATCTTCCCTGTAAAGTGCTCTCACATGCACTGATGAAACGTGCTATAAAAGAGTAATTTATTAATTCATGCAAGCTGCTATATGTCACCTTCATATTGACCAGAGTGGTTTATGCTGGCTTCAAAATAAGCTATGGTTTAAATTAAATAAAATCAAGACTGAAACAAACTGAGTAAGAGTGTCCCTACACCCTTTCAGCTTGTTTTCACTCCACATGTTTAAAATCATGTAGTTGCCTCCGTTCCCAAGCTGCAGTGGTTTGCTAAGTACTGAGACCCCTTATACCTTCATTCATGAAATCTGGCTCGTTATCTCCTCTTCTTTCCTATTTGGATGTGGGCTGCCAGAAATTACACGTGGAAGTTGTCCC
This sequence comes from Gavia stellata, assembly GCF_030936135.1. NCBI lineage: Eukaryota > Metazoa > Chordata > Aves > Gaviiformes > Gaviidae > Gavia > Gavia stellata. Next base: position 10,356,942 of record NC_082597.1, on the reverse strand, counting down.
TCTATACATCAAATCAAAGGAAGAAAGTCTGTTCCCTGACATACCAAAACATCAATGTGAGGGATTTTTAAAGAAGGGTTTGAGGGCAGCAGAGGAGCTGAGTTTGGCCTGGAATAATCAGAAGGCTGTTCCAGACCTACAGGGTGGCATAGTAAAAAAGGTGCAAAATGTTCAGTGGATTGGGAAGACAAAGAGAGCAGTCAGAAAAGGAGAGCTGGCAGGCTGCAGAGAGCAGGAAGAGGTGAGGAGGGCAGCGGTGCAACCAGGAGTGGACCTGTGAAGTGTTTTGAAAGTGAGGAAGAGAAGCTTGAACTTAATATGTAAGGAAATAAGGAGAAAGCAAGACAGAAAAATATTTGCAGCTGCATTTTGGATGGAATGAAAGGAGGCCAAAAATCTGGGAGCAACAGATGCTGCTCATCCACATTTGGAATTTTATCTACATGATTCCCACAGCCTAGCCCACCATCCTTTGATCTTTATCTTTTTCAAGTACTCCCCTTTGGTCAAATCTCACAAGAGCACTGCTGCTGTTGAATTGAAATTGCATTCCACTGCCAGATACTGGAAGTAACTTTCCTCCACTCAATCTAATCATTCTGTCATATCATCATTTAAAACATCAGCTAGCCATTCTTCTCTGAAAATTACATAAAGATGTTCTTTCTACTATTGCAAATCTCTTCACCGTTCATCATGCAGGATAATGTGTAGGTTCTCATGCCAGAGCTGCATCTAGAGTGCTCAAACAGATGTTTTCATTGCACAATTTGGTAGTTGGGGTGAATTTAAGGACTTTCACCACTTGTGCATTTTGATCTTTATTTGAAAATATTTAGTCCATGGCTTTGCACCACGTAGATATCCCCCACTAACCTTTGCTCCATAAGGCAGCAAATGCAACAAAGCCCTAAACACAAGGTCCTAAATGTATTTTACAAAATTTGGAATATTTTTGTTTCATGTTTAATCACATTAAACCCAGTACATCGATTTTCCTGTAAGTTTTTCTGACCAAGAATTGAAATCTGCCCATTTGGATTTGACCTCTCATATTTATTCATTTGTACCTAATAAAATAATAACCTAATAATAATATAGTCATGCAAGTATTTAAAGTTATGCATAGCATACTGCCACTGAAATGAATGAAAGTATTATTACATATATTAGTCACAGGTATAAGTATTTGAAAGACTTGGGATTAGTTTGACAAACTTGAAAGAAAAACTGAAATTTAAATTTTAATCATTTATGGTTATCATTTGCATGGGGGTTAATTAATAAAATATATTTGCTTACAACCATATCTACCAGGCTGCCCTTTTTAGTTAGACACTTGCAGGAACACACTGTGTTAGATTCCCTCCCTCCCACCATATGCATTGAAAAGGAAAGACAGTAAAACAGATTTGAACTTGTTGGTAGCACCAGAGCACCAGATTTCCAGTACTAAATCCTCTATGTATGATGGCGATATAGCACATTAATGGAACACACCTGTTACTAGTTAGTATTATGTTCATTGAGAATTAGGCATGTGAGCTATTTGTTTTCCCATTTACTCCCATTCACTCCAGATACAACAGTATTTTCATATCATGTCCAAGGTCCAGGTCCACCTCTCATTCTTCCCTCAGAGATCTGCATCACAGGATTTTTATGCAACAAAATTTTCACTCTTAGCTAGGAATCATCTTTCTCACTCTCTGTACACCCAATTTCAAGTTCTTATATTTCAGCTGTGGTAAGATAGGAAAGGAAAGGAAAAGAAAGAAAGGAGAAGGGGAAGGGGAAGGGGAAGGGGAAGGGGAAGGGGAAGGGGAAGGGGAAGGGGAAGGGGAAGGGGAGGGGAAGGGAAGGGAAGGGGAAGGGAAGGGAAGGGAAGGGAAGGGAAGGGAAGGGAAGGGAAGGGAAGGGAAGGGAAGGGAAGGGAAGGGAAGGGAAGGGAAGGGAAGGGAAGGGAAGGGAAGGAGAGGAGAGGAGAGGAGAGGAGAGGAGAGGAGAGGAGAGGAGAGGAGAGGAGAGGAGAGGAGAGGAGAGGAGAGGAGAGGAGAGGAGAGGAGAGGAGAGGAGAGGAGAGGAGAGGAGAGGAGAGGAGAGGAGAGGAGAGGAGAGGAGAGGAGAGGAGAGGAGAGGAGAGGAGAGGAGAGGAGGAAAGATTGGTAAGCTGCTGTGAACACTTTCTTTGACAGCTAATTGCCGAAGTACAGGATAACTTTGAAAAGGTGATAGTTTTGGCATTTGTTCCTGTTCCTCAAAGGGTGGAGAACTTCATCAGAGGTTTTATGGATCTATCATCTCTTGATCAGTAGACAAAGAATTCAGCCAAAAGGAGGGCTTTGAGCTCTAGAATCCTGGAGGATAAATAACAGTGCAGTAAAACTTTAGTATTCAAACAGATGTGTCCCCAGCACAAATAAATACTGTATTTCAGTTTATTCACAGCTTTTGGTATATCTGATATTTTCTCTAACCTTCAGTTCCTAGAGTAATATTTGTATATATGAGTCTCAGCTTTCATATTAAAAAACCCCACCTTAGCTCTCATGGTTAAAATGTTAACTGTAACTTCTCATGTAAAATCGCAGAGGGCAAATAAGATGTATAAATATGATCATGCAAATATATATTTTTAAAACCAAACTCATTATTATTCAGGGGCTAACACATTCCTTTCGAGTGTCTGAGGTCAGCAATACTGTAAATGACACAATCTTTAACCTAGCAATGTAGAAGACTAACGCAAATCAAGGGTAGGAAATAGTAAAGAGAGGGTGGAGAACCTGGCAGAAAAAACACTGATACCATTATGTACCCTTTCCACAGGTACCTGTGTGTGGCATAGCTGAGTAAGGGAAGCAATTGGAGACATTAGGCTTGACAGCAGAAGTGGCTGCGTAACTTTAGTGGAGAAAGGGTGATGCTTTTGTGGATGGGTTTGCAGAGCACAGTATATAGGAGGCAATGTTACAGTGGAGAAGCAGATAAACAGGCTATTAAGGCTGACATTGCTGAGGGAGAAAAGGAGAGGCTACACATTATCTATTTTAGGTCTGTCTAAAGCTGACACACATGGAAGCTCTCTGGTTTAGACAGAAAAGATTGTTTCTACAATACAAAGTTATAAAATATATCTTTTATATATTTTGGATTCTATAGAATAAACACATTTTAACTCTGATGAAAAATGTATCTAAAGCTTCTGTATAAAAATTTATGATTTTGAAATTCTCATTCCATAATGATATTATTTCTAAATCTAAAAGTGAGGAAGAAGAAGTAAGAATATATCTGCATTATCATGTTAGTTTGCATGTTAGTTTACAGCTCGCATTCAAGTACAAATTCCTCATTATTCCATTGCCCATGTATTGCTTTATGTTAACTTCACTCTGGGAAAGCCAAGCAGGTCCCCTGTCAAGCCTTAGCTGTACAGACTATATGGTTAAAGATATTCAAGCCACTTAGCTCTAAAATCTCAAATCAAACCTTGAGTGCTAGCAAGCCTAATTTAAAGACAGTGTAGCTGCATCTTAAGTTCCCTTAGACAGAATGACTTTTTAATGACAGCCTTGTAACGTGGAAGGCGTATGAGAACAGGGGGATCCTTTGTTCATCCTCCTTGAACTCCTTCAGGACGTATAGACAAGTGAAATACAGTTAACATCTCCTGATTGCTTTACTGTATCTCAAACAACAGAAAGTCATGGAAGTAATGAAGTATTACAGCCCCAGCCAAAAACAGTTCACATTACTCTTACACCAGAATCGGTGGAGCTGTCACTGACAGTGCCTGGATTGTGTGCAGAGCCTGAGGGCAGGGCATAATATCCACAGTGCAAGGTGGCCTCTCTGCAGAGACTATTTCTTGGCCTTTCCAAGTCTCCATGGAGTAATGCTTGGCATATGCAAGCTCTCATTTTTCAAATGCTCTTTAAATATGTTTTTCCAAACTTTCCTTTAACTAGTTCAGCAGTCTTTAAAAGTGAAATACAAAGCTCTTGAGCTGTTAAGTCCAAAGCTTTGGGGCCCGGTAAATACAGAGCGTTTATTTAAGTTCTGTTCCTTTACTGGGTAATCTTCTGAGTTTATTACCATCATACCACATGATTCATATTGTATGTTCCTTACTCTAATCATTTCATTCGTCAGAGAATAATCATCGTTCTACCTGTTTGTAACAGAGTATGCTCTCAGCTGGCCCCCTACTTATTTCTTCATTAACTACTCATTTCTAAGCACTCAATTTTAGTTGGGTTTTCATTCTCTATCTGCTTTTGAACACTGCCAACTAAAATGAGGAGTCAAGTCACAACAATATATTATTTTGTATCTGTGCCTACACATGTAATATTGAAGAAAAATTAATCAGGATGTAGCCTACAGCATTGAATTCTGCCATGCAAGGTATTGAGCACTGATTAGAACAATTCAGCAGCAACTCAGGCCAACTAGCAGCGTTGGGATCTGCTTGCCCTTGTGACCGATACAACTTTTCAGGAATATATTCAGTCTCCACATCACTGAAAGCAAATTCATTGCCTGAGGACTTATTCTCTACCAGCTTTTAAGACACCATGCAATGGAAATGGAATATACTTTAGTCCGGAAAATTAAACGCTGTCATGTCAACATCCTGATGATTTAGACATGCTTGAATGCATGTGCACACGCTTTATATTAGTTTCAATGTAAGGGGTGCTGTTTCATGTAAAGAAGCCTGGCCTAGAGCTTAAAAAAACAGGTTCTGTAATTCTGAATTTTCCAGTGGCCTGTTGGTTATCCTTAGGAAACATTCTGATGTCTTCTGTTTTCTATCAGCCTAATATGAAGATGATACAGCTCTCTTTTATGCTGCTTTAAGATCTATGGATGAAGTTAATGAGGGATGAGAAGTCAAAAAAAAAAAAAAAGACTAATAAAAGTCATTACGTTAGCGTCTCAAGCTTCCTTAACAGCTTAGTGTTACCAAATTATGAAAATAAGTAGCAAATGGCTAGACTGCTCTTTGATAGTCTTCACAAGCAATTCTGTGAAAAGGCAGTCTGATTTCCTCTAGATTTTCCCTTCACCTCACAAAGCACCACAGACTTATATATTACATCTATACTGTCTAGGCTTTCACATCTTACTTGGTCAAACTTGCAGAAAATCATCCTTGTGTTCTACAGACTGGAATGCCATCAAATTTAGGTCTGGCACACAACATTGAATTTATTTTGTGACAAAACGTGGGTTTGGATAAAGCTTTATCCTGAGGTAGATATATATCTCATGAAGTACGGATTCAATGAATATGACCTGTTCTCAGGACTGGCCAGAAGTAGAAATATGAAATGTGGTTTAGGGTATCTCTGCTCTCCCTTGATCTTAGTGCCAGTTTGGCTGCTAACATGTATCGGAACAGCTTCAGCAAATGCTTAGTTATATATAGCCCCAGAGGGGGTATATAAACCACTGGGGTTATTCATTATTCTGAAATGATCTAACTCTGCCTCCAGCTATGTGCTCTGCATTAGACAGTGTATGGAAATCATCTGGCCAAACATAGCTGCCTACAGAAGGAGTCATTTAGGTCTTGTTTATAGTCAATGGAGTGAAGTAGGTACTTGTAGGACATGGTTCATCTACCTCTGAAGAAGGCATCTAAGACAGATCAGATAAAATGCACCCTAGAAGTGCCAGAACATGCTTCCGAGCTGAATCTGTATAGACAAGAATTTCATTTAGGACCAGAGGGTGGTAGAGATAGAAAAAGGCAGCTCCAGAGTTCATTACATCTGGCTAATTTTACATGTCCATTTTAGGATAAAAGTTGAATCCTTCCTGGAGATCCCCACTTCTCTCCTTCAACTAAGACGAGATCCTGGGACATCAGTCTTGGGTAATAATATCCATATGTGGAATTATAAGATGGTAGGACAAATCCCACTCTGGGGCTGGTTAGGCCAAATTTGGCTGAATCTGCAGGCCTTACAGACCTTTAGATTGACCAAACTGCTCATGGAATTTTTATTGGAACAAATGAGCTGTATTGATAATTAAAAATCAAGACATTTTAGGAGTATATTCTAAATGTTGTCTAATTAGGTGTCTCTTACTGAAATTTTAGTTGTGTCCAGCTGTGAAATATATTTATTTCTTCTTATGCTACTTCTGTGTCCTATCAGATAATGAGACTCAGACCCTCTAGTTCCTTCACACTGCAGACTAAAATAGCTTTGTAATGGAAACTAATCTAAAGTCTTCATCTAGGTCATACCCCAAAAGCAGTATGGTTGCATCTGTGTGAGTGCAGCACTATAGTAAGGCATGTTGTTACCATTTCCAGAGTTAGTGGGGTGGTCTGTGCATAAAACTCTGGTAGTGTGCCATCTACCCCTGCCTCTAGCCTGTTTTTGGATCTAGTCCTTAATTCTTCCCCAGCCTGACTTAATGCCATAAACTCCAATGATTCCAGTCAGTTTAGGTACCAGGTCACTGGAGTATTATAAATCCAAACAGCTCATTTGATGTATAATTTCAAAAAGGGATTATTTCAAATATAGAAAAGATGAAGCATACTTTACTTGATGAACAATAAAACTAAATCTTGTACTTTGACCATAATTTTCCTCTAGAACACCTCCAGAAAATACTAATTATCAAAACTTCTTGATAAATAATGAAAGCTCCCTCATCTTTATTACTATTTTGCTACTTATATAGCACTAAAACTCAGAGAAAGAAGCCCCACACCACTGAGAAACTTTTCTGAACTGTAAGAAAAAAGAAGCAACCAAGTAAAAGCATGAATATTTTTAGGAAGGTAGTAAAATTTCTATTCCAGAATGCCAAAAAAGAAAAATCACACACTATGTGTTGCTTTTGATGGTGAAATAATCTGCACTTTGCAGAGGAAATGATGGAGGAAGAAAAGCCTTAAGCAGTAAATCCAGCCTTAGGCAAAAGCAATTTCTTCCACTTCTGGCAGTAGCTTTTTAGAAGTCTGCGTTTTTTTGTTAAGGGTTTTGGGGTTTTTTAATGCATTAGTTAATGAGATTTCCTTTTTTTCCCCAGACTACTTGCCTAAGTCATTTATTTTATGAATGTACATAGCTTTTAACATTTTGAGGAAAAGAAAAAGAAAAGAAATAAACAATGAGCTTTTTAATTTTTTTTTTTTTTTTTAAGGAGTGAGTGATGAGTGAACTCGAATTGAGCAATACAAAAAAAAAAGGAAGTCAGCTTTTAAATGTTAAGGATTTATAGGGTTATGATTGGGAGTTGAAGACTAATTTACCTTAAATAAGAGCTAAGTTAGGAACATCTCTCTATTGAATTTATAGAATATTTGATGTACCTGTATTATTAGTTAAGCTCCAACCATAAAATTATCTTCACCATATAATGCAGGAGCTCTAACATGATGCCTACATTACACAGTCTATTATATATCCTCATGTTTGTGTTGTTCAGCAACTACTTGTATCTAAGAAAGCAGCAGTAACAGTCCATTTAATATTGTAACTATGCTTTAAGAAGTAAATATGATTAAAAACTGAATTAATACATCCAATACTACCTGACCAACATCAGAGGTTGTTGAGTGTATAGGGTTTTTTCAGTAACTGAACAGGACGTGGCATGGATAAATATTATTTGAAAGTCCTTTGAAACAGAGCTTCACATGATTAACCTAAAAAAGCTATGCTACTTTACAAAACTGGTTTATAATTATTATGGATCTATTAATTCGAATAGTGGAAATATGAAGTATTTGTACATTTGCGCAAATATACATTATATGACTAATTTTCAGACTCACTTTACATGAATAATGTAGAAGGAATACCTTTGTAGTCTGATAGTAATAGCACTTCAGCTTATGCTTGTGTACATCTCTGAAATTGATCCTGACAGGTTAAAAAGCAGAAGAAAGTTGAAAGCTGGGAACACCCCCAGAAGAATTTGGCAAAAAACTAATGTAAGAGACTTTGTTTTAGCAATGTGTTCATTTTTTAATGATAGCCTGGTCTGACTCAATTCTGCTCAATATAAACTGTGATTATTTATTTTCTATAAAGTTGGAATCTATAATCTATGGAATTAAAAGATATTAAAAAAACAAATACAGAAATTGCAGCTCCAGATTCTTTGTAAGAAAATTGTATATTTAATGTTTTCATACACTGCAAAATGTGTTGCACAACGCAAGATCTTTTGTGATAAGGTTGCTAGTTGGTACACTTACCTTTAAAATAATACCTGAAGTTACACATTAGTGAGACTTAATCCTGTGATGTTAATATGAATCTTCTACTTATTTCAATGTGCTGTACGGCATGCTCAGTAAATGGGAAATAACACCAGGTGTAAAACATCTTTGTAGCCTATTAAGCAACTATCTCTAGAAAAAAAGAAAAAATAATTTCAAAGATATATCAAAGGCTAGAGAAATTTTCATTTGTCAGAAGACTTTGGTTAAATGTTAGCCATCCTCTTGCTCTAGAAGTAAGAAAAGCAAATAATGACATGATTTTTCAGTACCTTCGAGTGCTTCCAATTTGAAGTAAGATTTGGAAAGGTAGGAAGTAAAGTTGCTGGAGAGCAAAAACTAGTATAGGTAAGTGTTGGGTTCTGGATATAAACCAGTTGCTCTTACACAGAGTGGAGAGGAAGACCACATGGAGCTTTAAACCATCCTTCTACTCTTGTCTCTGTTGTCAAAAAACTATTTCATTCATGACTGATTTTTAAGCTTTGACCAGAGGAAAAGTAATAATAGATATTTCAAGTAACAGATGATGATTCTGTCAAGTATTTAATGACGGGTTGCCCTCAATCTCTCCCATGATACTTGTTTATCTTAAATAGTTATTTATATCCAGACTGGACGGGGGAAATAAAAAGTGAGGTTACAGACTTGTTAATCCAAGTGATACCCAGAATGGGTAACTAAGCTTTTGAGTGCCACTTGTGATCTCACAGCATAGCTAAGACATCTGTTGAGGCCACTATTTAGATACAGAGTTTAGAGGAGAAACATGCCCTTCTGCAAAAGCAGGTAGAAACCTAGAATAGCTAAATTAGAGTTTTTTGTTTGGGTGGTTCAATTCTACTGATAGCTTTTAGTCTTTCCTCTAATTAGTAGATAAGTGTTCACATAAAGTAGAAGAGGGGAGGTGGAGAACAATTCACTGCAGAATAGTCTGTGTCATAGCACCAAACCACAGAATGGTTTAGGTTGGAAGAGACCTCTGGAGGTCATCTGGTCCAACTCTTCTGCTCAGGCAGGGCCACACAGAGCCCTGATTACATGGTAACATAATAAGGCAAACTCTTCAATAGTGAAATACATCTTCAGAAAAGAAGGAAAGAAAGTTAGTTCCCCAATATGCTGGGGAATTTGTTTTGTTGAACCTGAGATCAATTTTATTTTCCATTTTGATTATAAAATGTAGGGAAACATCTTGGGCAGGGGCCAGCTCAAACTGATGTATTTTCCTTTCTGAGTTTGAACCTGATGAATCAAGTGAATCATTCATGAGTTTTTCTGGAGATCCCATTTAATCCTCCTGATGGCCCCCCTGACACGACAGGTTTCCTTCACTTCTCAGAGCATGATTGCACCTTCGCAATTTTGCAATCTACTCTTGGAGTGGATCCCAGGGTAGCAGCCCTTATTACCCACTTGAGTTAACACAAGTCTCTTTATCCTTTAAACACATTACCTCAGTAAGTTACTCAAAGAAGCCTTTTCAGAATTAGGGTATGTTCACTAAAGGGACAGCAAGCAGAATAATAGTAAAAACATTTGCACATTAGTTTCTGCTTACCTAAGTCTTAAATGTTTCTTATACCTCTGGTTCCACTGACTTTTGCCTTCATCTGCAAGGGAGAAAAAGATTATGAGACTAAAGCAAAATGTCCAACCTTCATTTAGTGTCTCTGTCTCAGTATTTCTCATACTGCAGCCTCTGGCAATATGTTAAAACTTTCTTATTTCTTCTTCATACCTAAGGCATATTTTGAGTTTTAGCTGTCCTTTTGTTTCTAAGCTATGTGAAAAGCAAACTCTTTTAGCCTAATGAAAGCTGGTTAGGTTTGTTTCCCAATTAATATATTTCTCATTTACTAAAAAAACATAAGCATTCAGAAGAATTCCCTTCACGTTTCAGGTCTTTGCCATAGATTATTGTCCCACTGGATTATTTTCAGCAGCCTCCTCTTATTTAGGTAATGCAATATCAAACAGTATAATCATCACTGAATTTACTGCAAAATTGAAAAGAAAACAAAACCCAAACCTGTTACAGAAAAAACATTCTATGACCTTGACTTTGTACGATATTGTAATGAAGAATAAGTGACTTTTATTTTGCAGTAAGTGTAGTTAACTCAGCACTGCATGGTATGCTGTTATAGACATGTTCTTTCTGAACATATCAGTGATTTCAGTCTGTCATCTTATGTAACAAGTGATTTTACACACTCCTATTGATTTTCAGGAATAAAATCAAATATCATTGAAGGACTCTGTATTTTTCTGATAAAATCATGACCTTTGAGTAAACACAATCTTGTATCCCCAAAATAGTTTATAGGATTTTGAAAACTACAGACGAAATACTGCTAATGAAGAGACAATAGAGCTGCAACAGGAGCATTCTTTCTTTAAAATTACAGATGCTTACTTTCTACATTAGTTATGATGAAATGGTATTTAAAGACCAAAAAAAAGTCCTGATGGACAACAGGATGACCAAGATGACAGTATGACCAGGATGACCATGAGCCAGCAATGTGACCTTGGGGCCAAGAAGGCCAATAGTATCCTGGGATGCATCAAGAAGAGTGTGGCTAGCAGGTGGAGGGAGGTTATCCTCCCCCTCTACTCTGCCCTGGGGAGGCCACATCTGGAGTACTGTGTCCAGTTCTGGGCTCCCCGGTTCAAGAAGGACAGGGAGCTGCTGGAGACAGTACAGCAAAGGGCTACAAAGACGATTAGGGGACTGGAACATCTTTCTTATGAGGAGGGGCTGAGGGACTTGGGTCTTTTTAGTCTGGAGAAGAGAAGACTGAGGGGGGATCTTATCAATGCTTATAAATACTTAAGGGGTGGGTGCCAGGAGGATGGGGCCAGTCTTTTTTCAGTGGTGCCCAGTGACAGGACGAGAGGTAAAGGGCACAAATGTGCTCATAGGAATTTCCATCTAAACATGAGGAGGACCTTCTTTCCTTTGAGGGTGGCAGAGCACTGGAACGGGCTGCGCAGAGACGTTGTGGAGTCTCCTTCTTCGGAGATATTCAAAACTCACCTGGACACATTCCTGTGCAATCTGCTCTAGGTGAACCTGCTCTGGCAGGGGGGTTGGACTAGATGATCTCCAGAGGTCCCTTCCAACCCCTATCATTCTGTATTCTGTGAAAAGAAAAAAAAAGAATTTATATTAATTAAAAAAAAAAAAATTCTCTTGCCATTCCAGCATTTGTTCTAATGGTTGTTATCTTGCTGCAGAATACCATTGCAAAAGAGAGCTGAAAATTGACTTCAGCAATTTAAAATATTATTCTTCATAAGTCAAGATTTTAAGACCAATAAATACAATGATTTTTTGCTAGAAGAGAATAATGTTCCACTGAGAATACTCCTATATTATGAAAAGTCATAGCTGTGGGTTTGTTTTTCTCCATTATATCCCTCTTTTTTTTTTAATTAAATTAAACAAAAAATACAAAAAACTCAATAAAAAATTTTTAGGAAATCTGATGTATATTTTTCAACATGATGTTATTTGTTAAATTTCCAAAGTACAATGTCAATTTTTTTCTTCCTTCTTCATTAGATGTACAGCTGATTGTGAATTTTCCCCTTTATATTTCTAGCTCTAACAATCAGTACAGTTTGATGGGTGTTTTCACTGTTCAGAGAATCACAGAAGTTTGGAAGTGTCCTCCAGAGATCAGGTAGTCCAATCCCCTACTCAAAGCATGTTCTGAACCCAACTTCTGCAAGAAGCATTGATTCAATCACCAAAGGTGTTTCTGAGAAACAGTGAAATCAATCACGGATCACTTTTCATTGAGGTTGTATAATATGATGGAAACTTAACTAGTGTTAGTAAAAATGAAGCATAAAAATTAAGTTATTATTGTAGCCATTAATACAGTAGTCCAAAGATTTGGGTAGAAATTAGACCTGACTTTACACATTTTTGTGCCTCAAGTTTCAGTCAGGGCTTTCTGTAGATTGTAATTAATAGACATCCCTGTAAAATGTCTCCTCAATTGACACACGAAGTAGCAGCCAGAAATGATAGGAAAAATATTACTTATACTGCTTTGGAAGAACAGATCAAATTTAGTGCCAATACTTGAAAAAAAAAACCAATTAGCACATGAAAAAAAAGTGTATACTTGTTAGGACTCAAAACAAATGTCTAAAATCAAATTAAGCAAAAATGCTATTCCATCCATTAAATTTATCCATAGAGTTATGAGACAAGAGAAGGGAGACATTTTCAGAGACACTTTACAGAAGGTTATGTGGCAGAAAACTTAAAAGTTCTCTTTGTGAATTAGAAAGACTGCTGAAGGTTAGCGTATAAGGGAGGAGGATATTTACTTCCCTTATAAATTGCTCTGAAGCTCTGCCATCAATTTATGCCCAGAACAAATGACCTTGGTTTTCATATGTTGACAGTAACATTTTTGGAGACTGACATTGCCTAGAGTAGTTTAAAATAGTTTAATTTCCAGAATCCCAAGGCGTTTTCCTCCAAAACCTGCAGCATCCTCTACAAAATGTTGAGACTACATTTCCAAGTGAAATGTGACCAGTTGGATAATTTTCTTTTGCAGGGCCCTCATATAACTTAGGAGCTATTACAACAATATGAGAACAGAATCAACTTTCAGACCAGTGAATGATCACTTTGTGGGTGACCAAATGTTTCTACAATTCAGATGTAGGAGAAAGAAATACCTTGCACTGAAACATAGCATCTGTGCTTTCAACCATATTGAAGTGAGTCATGGTTGTGAACAATATTCAGATCAAGGCCAACCTAGAGGTGCTTGATAGGCTTACTAGCTGGAATGAAATTATTTAGGTAGCAACAGACAATATTTTTGTCTTTCAGAAATTGATTCTGAGTTACATGCTGTATTGAGGCTCTGTGGAAAGCTTTTTACACAGAGGATCAAGAAATAATGTCACAGCTATATGCATATATAGAACTTTATAACTGGGATTAATTTTGGAGATGGATGAGGTAAGAAAATACTGATCCAGTTCTGATTCTAAATTACGATGTCTCATACTGTGGCAAATGAAGTACAGTTTTAGTCTGACAATAACTGAAGAAGAGCAAAATATCAGACTTAGTGAAAGCTGAATTAATTTTAAGGACAGAGGAGCAGTGTTCCGTTAAACAGAAAACAGCTATTAGAACCTCACTGAAGAGTTTGTGGAAAATGTTACTCGTATGACACAGTCCCCAGGCATATTCTGAATGTGTGCTGATATTCTCAGAGACTTATTTACAGCTCTTATAAACAAAATGAGCCTCATAAAACTTTCCAGGGGATGGCAGGTAATTATCATTGTTCTTCGTTATTTGTATTCCTTTAACACCTACAGAACTAACCAAGAGGCATTCAAGATATTATTTAAAAACAAACACAGTCCCAAAACTTACTAGATGCAGCCAGAAGGAATTCAGCTGAAATTCAGCTGAAACACTCAAAACTTAATTTCTTATCAAGAATATGTTGCTGAACAGGTTTGTATTAGAAATCAAGATTTCCTTGTTTGTGCTTGTTTCAAGAATCAGAACTCTTCTCGTGTTTCTACTTTGGTACAGATTTTCAAAGGTCTTTCAAAGCTTTAAAGATGATCTTAGCTAAATTTACTATGAGCCAAAATTACTCTCTCTTTACACTTCTTTTAATTAAGCTGCTATACATTTTTCACTGAGGGATCCCTCTGAGAATTTATGTTGCCACAACCACTGCTGATTTCCCTATCTGGCTGAAAATGAGTGGAAAAGAGTTAGAGAGTTTTGCTGAAGTCACTAGCTAGTAAAAACTTACTCCTGTCTTCTTTTTCAATTTCACCCATGCTGCCTGAAAAGATACTCCTTTCAGCCTGTTCCCACTTGCTTACCTCTCCAGTCCTTTATCCATTCCACAGAACTGCCAACCGAACTAAATAGGAAGACATATTCTCAGTCCCAATGAACTGAATCCATTGTCACAAAGCATTGTGATAGCTTGAGATAAAACATATGCTACAAGAGTTGCAACACTGACTTATCATGCAATGTTGAAACGGGATACACAAGAGAGAGCATACACAAGCAGCATTTTTAGAGCCACTTTTCTGCTGCTGTGCTCTAGTAAAGTTTCTGCCACTTAGAGCATCCCATCAGCATCAGTTAAAACATCTGAAAGTCTTTTACGTGGGACTTTACTAGTCCAAGTACATAAACTCTATGGCTTTTGTCAACTCTGTGCTGGACAGTTACAAACTGTTATTGGTAGTAGTCTCCAGTTGTCCTTTCCTGATCTGTGAGCAAGGAGAGCATGTGATTTAATTAATTTCACTTTAGGTATCTAAAATGTAGTTTTTTTCTCTGAGACTGGTATTATGCCTTAAAGATAGCAGAGAGAAAAAGGCCTAGAAGATATAGAAAACTATTACAGCATGAAATGAAAGTGGCTATGTCTGTTCATTAACCAGAAAGGGGCTTAGCAGGACTAACTTGAAAGAAGATGTCTGTATCTGGAGAGATGAATCCTATCGTTGGAGTCCAGATAAATGAGATGCCAATGTTTCACATGCATTCGAATTCTGTGGCAGAGCTAAGCAGTCTAGGTATTATTATTTCAATGAACGAGCCTTGTAGTGTCTCAAGTCTGCCCCAGCTGAGCTTCTCCACCATTTGAAAAGCAGCATTAAACAGAAATATCAGAAATGCTAAACCAACCAGTTTCACTGTGCAGTCTCACAGTGACTACCCTTCAACAGCTGTTTCAACAGGTAGCAAAGATAGTAATTTAAACTATCAAGTACAATGCAGCTTTCAGAAGAACTCAGCTTTTGTGGATGCACTTAATCATGGAAGGTGCAACATATTTGACCACCAGTAATTTTGTAGTGATTAGTACTGAAATAGCTTCGTAGTGCTAATCTTTATTTTCGCTTGTAACATAGTATTGATATATTGATAAATACCACAATATTTTTGTGATATGTCACAATCTTTGATATAATTATTCTCAATTCATTTTATTGCCTTTAGATTCTTTTAGGCTTATGTTTGTAGCTGTATATATTTTTCAACACAGCTAAATTATTTGCTTAAAGTCATACAAAATACTCTCCAGCAAAGAAGAGAACTGAACCTCTATCTTAAACCATAAGCAAATGTCTAAGCACTTGTGAAACTCAGGAAAAAAAACTAGTAAGAATACATTCTTGTGTATTGGATGCTCTTTGAAATTAGACTTTCGCTTAGAATCTTCAGAATTTCTTTACAAATGTAACACTGAAGAGAAACAGAACACCACCCCTCTTTTGCATTTTATTCCTTAAAAAGCTATAAAAAGAGGTAATATCCTGAAAAATGCCAAGCACAGTATAGAAAGGGAGGAACTGTGTCTGGAATTTCATGAGTGGCATGTGTGGGCAGGCTGAGCCATTTACACTAACCAGTGTTGGTCAATGCGGATACACTGAACCATTTCAAAAGTAAATGCTTCAATGACTACTTTGTTGTGCTGAAGGGTAGACCAGCCAATAACCACATGATCCCATCCTGTGTTCTTGGCAGTCTGAAACTTGAGTTCCTGCATATAGCAAAGTATAAATACAACTCATTCAATAAAAGTTAACTGAAGGCTTTCAAACCTTTTTTTAATAAAAGGCTTTGGGATTTGATTCTTTTCTATAGAAATCTTTAAGCCATGTTCTTTCCTTCAACCAAATCAGCCAATCCATCCTCAAGTTGAATAAAGTAATAAATATTTTTTTTTCCCTTCTCCCAGTCCCCCATTTGTGGAGTTTAGAAAAGACAGAAGACCGTATCAGAACACGTTTGCATGCAAGTGTGTGCTTCTCCTTTTTTAAGGCAGAACTGCCTGGATCAATAAAAAACTTACTACCTCCCTCATTTAGCATTGCTGTTGCTTAACTGGATACCTGCAAAGCTACAATCACATAGATCAGACAAGCCTAGTGAGCTAATCCCAATACATCACTCCTCTGTAGTTATATTTGAAAGGTAAAAGGATATTAAACCTGAAACATTGCAGACTGCTTGACAGAGGTGTTGAAATCTGAGGCAGATAAAAATCATTGAAGGGGAAGGGGGGAAATAAAACATAAAGGGAATAGAGGTGAAGATTAAGTTTTCATAGGGAACTTGCTTCACTGAAGTCTGAATTGATACGGTAAATTACATTAGCATCTGATTCAGACATGCATTAGGTTTGGTGGCAAGATTAAATCCATGTGTTGTTACCACTCTACCACATAAGCAATGTATATCTGTCTGTGTTGCGCTTTTCCAATGAGAAGGCTCCCCATTCAGCTAATTATATCCACACAAAAGAGGTTGCCTCCACTAACATCAGCTAATCTCTTGGGAGGTCTGCTATGATCTTATTGTTGGTCTGACAAATGCAGTAACTTCATGTAGTTTCATTTCTAGCCTCTGTGATACCCTGAATTTTGGAAACAGTGTCTTCCTTACTGTTCTTCGTATCAAAGATTTTTAGAAGTGACTCTAAATTTTTAGGCAATTTACACTGTGAAGTGAAGTTAGTTTTCAGCACTTTCTGAAAACATAATCCATAATACTAATGCTACCAAAATCTCCAGAAATATTAGGCCTAGTAATGCAAGTAATAGCATAAACTGAAGTGGTCCAGCTGATGGTCTAAGAACCATATCCCGCCCACAAGATATATTTTGTTAGCTTAGTGATCTTCTCAGAGAGGATGGGTTACAGCAGGTGTTTGACCAAAAAGTCTATACTCCTGCTATACATGTTCAAACATATATATTGCCATTGTCCAGTAACAGGAGATTTCTGCAGAGATGCCACCGGGTCTTCTTAGGATGCTGATGTTGAATGATGCAGAGGAGAGTAGCCCAGCAAAACCCACAGCTGCGACTGCCCCCATATCCTGCAAGATCTGGTCCCTCGCATAGGGCCCTGCAGCTGCCAGACACCTAGATAGGATTTTCTGAAGGGCTGGGAGTCCGGCGTTACTTACATGGTTGAGACAAGGACAGGACAGAGAAAGGCATGGGAGACCAAACCACTTGTGCAAAGGAAGATTGAAGGGAAAATAAGGAGAGACCTCCAATAACTTGATCAGGGTGGGGACATTTTAATGCTAAATTCCTCGACCTTTCTGGCTGTTATAAGAAAGGGAAGTCTAAGCAGCAAGCAAGATTCAGTGAGATTAATGTACAAGACTGATTCCCCTGAAGGTATTCTGTTGCACACATATGCTCTCTTGACCCCTATTGAAAACAGACATGGTCACTTCTGCTGAAATCCTCAAAGGTTTCAGAAGCATAAATATGCTGAAGGAGCTGAGTTCTACTATGTAAACACTAACTATTCAGGTCATTGAAGCACATGAAACATTCAGAGGAACAAATACGTGATCAGACCTCTTCATTTGTTTATGTTTGGAGTTCAGACATTATCAAGATGTTTCTGTCATTATCATGTATAAATCTGTCCTCTGCATAGAAAAAACACTCTCCTTCCCCCTCCCCTCTTGCAGTCCACCTCCTGTATGCCCTCCATGAATCTGCAGTGACTCTTGCTTGCTCTGGCTCTGCTGGGTGGAAGGACACTCACTCAGAAAGGCACCAGTACCACACCCAGTGCTGTTTCAGGCCCTACTCTCAGAAAACAATTTATTGCTCTAACAAAATGATGCAACTGTTTTCCAGACAGTTTTTCTCCTGTTTTTCATAGCCCACAGAAAGAGGCCAGCTTTAGCTCCCCACATGAGTCATACACCTGGGAGGTAGATGGTAACCCTTTCCTGGTTGGCTTGTGGTGGCGTGTTTTACCCTTACTGCCTCCCCGCTTCTGTGAGCCCAGCTTGGTGAGTGCGAGGACCATGCTGAGCTAGGAGCAGCACGTTCCCTGTATTGCCCTGTCCTGTTCAAAACGGCACCAAGAGCCACTGCCTTTCACACCACTTGCTATGGCTCTGCAGACAGAATCACAGAATGATAGGGGTTGGAAGGGACCTCTGGAGATCATCTAGTCCAACCCCCCTGCCAGAGCAGGTTCACCTAGAGCAGGTTGCACAGGAAGCTGAGTATCTTCATCAGCATGTTGCTACAGGTCACTCTGCCTCTTCAGCTTGGCTTTTAATAGCACAAATCTTTCATTTCAGTCATAAGATTAAACAACATCTGGACAGAAATAGCTTCAGCCTCGTCAGCATGGAGTATCAGCATAGAGTGTGAGTGCATCCACACCCAATGGTACAGCCATACTTCCAGCTGTGCTGCCTACTGTAGGGAGGAGGACACTGCTTTCGGGAAGGGTTACTTGGTAACCCTGACCTGTCACTCCAGCTGTGCAGAAAACATAGGGGCTTTTTAGAGCTCTCAGAGGTCTGCTTTTTAGGCAAATAACCTTTTTTTTGCCTATTCTTACAGCTGGCTCTGATGGTAAGTATTGAGAAATGAAAGATTACCTCAGAGTCCTTCGCTTGATATGGATCAGACATTATCTCCACAAGAAAGATTCCCGTTAGGAGAAAGAGGCCTTTTACAAAAGCAGAAGCTCAGGATTCCAGGCTGGTAGCAACCTTAACGCAGTGTAATAAGTTTGTCCTCATGCTGAGAATTTCTTATAAAGTTATTTTGAATAACATTAATAATAATAATAAAAAACATTATCCTTTCCGTATAACAGAACAATATGAAACTTCCAAAGCAAATAGGAAGGAAAAAAACCTTCTTCAAATAGGAACAGAAAACATTTTGTAATAAAAATAAGGCCTCAAGCTACAGCAGAATACCTCTCAGATACCTCTCCAAAATCTTAGCATTTGCATTATTCCTCCTAAGTTATGGTGGAACAAATCCAACTCATAAAGTCAAAACATACTATACAAATACTTATTTATTTAGAAGAGATAATATGAAAGCCAAGTAAATGAAGAAGCGGGGTACCATCTTTAAAGTTTCAGTAAACTAATGGAAACCAGGAAGAAAATTTCTTTATAACCAGATTATTGAATATCATTCACTCTGGAGCTTTTTCCATAGTATCAACAAAAGCAGCTATCAGTGGTCACTGTCAGTGACAGTAATACAGATACCTTGGCTATTCCAACATTATTATTATTTATAATATGTACTATAGGCACATTTAAGAGTCCTACTCAGGAGTGTAGATCCTAAATACAGTACAAACACAAAAACATATCACAGAATTATGTCCCTAAACATCTTTGATTGTTTGTAGACCAGAAGACTCAACTCAGAACCGTTTGGGTGTGGCAGGATTTGCTAATAATGTCTGGTGTGACCATTGCAACACTTTTCACAAGAACTAAGTCTACCACAAAGATACACACACAACTTATACAAAGATAAAGTACAGAAATAATGCTATGAAGCAATGAGTTAAAAATCCATTGTTGTATCTTACCTAACATCAGTATGACTTAACATTTGGCAGGAAATAGACTGGAATTATGCATGCCCTATCTCCTTTATCACAAAACCATCGAAGGCTGCTGAATTATTTGTAGTCTTGTATGTTTTACTTACTTGTGGATTTCCAGAAATGGCATTACCAGGTCAGCCAAGATCTTCCAGCTAAAAATGTGACATCATTCCTGGAATTTACATTTTGTGCGAATCACACAAAAACATAATACCTTGGTTTTATTACATACCTTTCACTCTATAGAACCACAAAATGCTTTGCAAGTTGTTTACGTATCTCTCCAAATGTATAAGGATAGTGAATGTGACATCTCCTCTCTGCCATCAGCATTACATACCATGCTTAGGAAAGGAAATTAAGAGTAATGTAAACCAATGAAATTACAGGGTAATTTTGCATAGGAAGAATGTGATCACTTAGAGAGAATTTTGCTAGGTCATCAAGGAAAAGGCTATGCAAACATATCCTATGAGCTCTTTTTTGATTTTTTTACAGTCAAGATCTATATTTTCTGAAAGATGACATACAAAAAGCACAGTGTTTTCTTCGCATCTACTGCAAAAATATGTTACAGTGTTACCTACTGAATCTCTAATTTCCTTCCTACATACTTGGATCTTAGAAATCTCTCTTCCAAATATTAGACTTAGACTATGAAATCTACCATGATGGCAGCTGAAATTAGTGTGGTTGCAAAGTTTGCCTCTTTGTCAGTCCAGAGTTTCTGAAGTTCTTCTGGATACATTTCATTTTTACAGTTGCACAAAGTGTTTTCAAACAGGGCTTTACAATCCACAGAAGGATGTTTCCGAAGCAGGGGAATACTTGGATAATAAGTTCAAAAATATCTCCTTTTGCATTGCTAGACGTAAAATTCAATATCCAGAGCAGAAATGTGGCTTTTGTGGTCATGTCAAGGCTGTCACTGTGAGTTTAATGAGTAGTCTCCAAACATTTTGCTGTTAAGCTTCACTGGAAAAACACACCTGGTAACAGCAGATAAGTGCACTGATAAGTTTAATAGCTTACAGTATTTCACCTTAGCTTGAGGCAGAACTGTTAAACAATTTTTTTTTTAAACCCTTTAGCAAACCTGTGCAAGAATCCCTTTACTGTATCCAAATAAACTTGAATTACCAGTCCTTCCAGCTCTCTGGACAGAAGGATATTAAAAATGATTGACTAATGTCTTCCAGGTGCCCTGTTCCTTGCTGAAGAGCTGTGTAATGGAGTAGGTGTCAGTAGTCCCTAAGAGTGATGGGGGATGAGTGCACTTGCATTAAGCTCCTGGGAGCTCTGGGAACAGCTGCTGCAATACTGAAGAGCTATTGGGAAAACAAGGAGTGACTAACTAGGGTTGTATAGCAAAGTCCTGCAGGCACATTTTGAGGACCTACGCCAGGGAGGGATGTTTGCAAGTCTGCAGTGTGCTCCTGTCAGAAAGGAGTTACATTCTTGGTCTACCAGAAAGGATGAAGGCAATGAAGTCAGGGCTGCAGCTGCTGCCAGTTTTCTCTCCTCTCTTGCCAAGACCTCGCAAGAGCCAGGTTCACTCAGCAACATGCTCTTACTGTCGTCAGCCCTTTCCTCAGGCTTGATGAAGGGGAGACAGGAGGCAGATAGCAGAGCTAGAGGATACATTCATGGTAGTAAGGAAAACAGGCCAAGGACTGTTCTCTGGCTCTGTGAGCAAGTGGTGCGGCTTAGATCACATCCGTGCATCTTTGTGGCCATGGATGTGTTCCCTTCAGCCAAAATCAGCATGGCAGCTTTTTTCATACTGCTTATTGTACATAGTCCCTAGTGCAAGCTATACCTTAAATTGTGTCTGGACATTGTCTTGAAAAGTACCACTTGGCATGCTAACAATTAAGCACTCACATGCCAAATCTCCCTTCTCTTGTTCTCTTGCCTCCTCATTGAAGTGAGTCCCACCAGTTAGGAATGCCTTTTGTAAATGGATCTTTTTAGGCACATGTATTGAACCAACACTACACAGATTTTCAGGTTACTTTAGATTTCAGTGAGGAATTGCTCCAAAACAAGTACTGTGCCATTCTTTGCTGATAACACAAATGTCATACAGCTTCTGGCACCAGTCAATTTAAGAATTTCCAACTCAAGTAAATCTTATGTAGCTAATTAAAACACCATCCCCTAGGCTTAATTAAATCCCTTACATAAAATTACTGCACATAGGGCTTTCTAACTGTCAGATTAACCCTGCCTGATATAACTAAGGTGGAAAAGGAAATTGTAATCAAATCAAAAGTAGATTTTATGTACTTTATAAACAGTACCTGGACACTGAAGAATTTGTAGTGGCAGGTAGCTATAATTATAGATTAGTGCAGGATTCAGGGTTAACTAACTCATTACTTTAAGACATTTTAATCATTTTTTAATTTGAAATTATTCATGCAAAGTGAAATATTTTCTGCTTTAAATCTTCTTTAAGTCTTGCTTAATATTTCTGTAGTATGCTAAGTACATGACAGTGTCTAAGTAAAATTCTCCTTGAGTTAAATGAGCCTGTTATCACAATTTGCAATGCAGAATTAAAGTCACTGGGCCAGAGTCTCTGGTGTGTTAGTGTCAGGGTGTGCTACATAACCTAACTAGTTTAGGGACTTTATGGCTCTATTGACACAGTGCTGAAATCTCTTAATGTTGATGTGTTTATACCCTGTGAGGTGGGAAGTACTGCTATCCCCATTCCGTGTATAGAATTAGGCACAAAGAAACTAATATTTGATCCTTCGGAATGTTAGCCAGTTACTTCTGTCTTAAATTATAGAAGTGATGCTCTTAAATATCTTTATGAACTAATGCTTAAATGATTTATGGGGTGTCTTACAAAAGCTGTGACTGGATGTATTATCCTGAATGCTAAGCCAATGCTCTATCCACCCTTCTTAGTCCAGAAATACTGTATGGTACTGTAAAGTAGACAAAACAAGGGACTTCTGTCTTGGAAGAGGACCCTGTCACTCTTTGTGAGCTGACATTAGATGTTAATCTCACCAGTTTCATGTGTCCTGGATGAGAAAGCTTAAATGTGAAGAGGGGGCGGTAGGGCAGAGCAGACAAGTGTGGCCTGTAAATTTAAAAATATAAATGACCACTCCACAACTTTCACCTACTGAGTTGCTTTCATAACAGTTTTTATTTTTTTTTCTATTTTCCGTCACATAATTTTGCAATGTGTCTTACTGCCTGCTAAGCTGGCTATAAATCCCTGATATAAAATATGTTTACCTTTTTAAGGAGTGTGAAAATATAATGATATGGACATGCAGCCTCGTGTGCTCACTAAGGTGAATGGAATGTAACTGCTTAAACCCTCAAGTCAATCTGTACGTGAGGTGTACAGAAACCGCACAGACCAGTGAAAAGAACAAAACTTCCTATTGCGCCATTCTTCCCCCACTCTTTAAAGGACAGTTGAGACTCCCTCAGTGTCTGGTGGTGTTTATATTTTTTCTGTTTCATCAGCATTCATGTCACATAAGTAAGTATTTCAGCTTTCATTATAAACTTTAATGAACCGTGTTCCTGCTCTTGGTAATAATGACTGCCTTTCCAGGCTTAATGATAGGAAAGTCCCAGTCAGTTATCAAGCCTATCTCCCAAAACTGTTCCCCAGAGTACCTTTTAATTTAAGAGTCCCAAGTAACAGAGTTTCTGCAGCTTCCTTTGGGAGACTTTGCTGATCATTTGGTTTGTTCTCAGAAGCTTTTCTGGATATTCATCTCAGATATTTGTGTCCTTAAATTAATCCAATTACTTGTTTAAATCAACCAGAACTTTTATTGTGGAGCTGACAATCAAAAATGGAGAAGAAAGAAAATGGAAAGCAAATGTCTAGCAGGAAAATGAATACTGTGTACAGACACTTTTGTCTGCCGTTTCAGCATCCAGCTATGTCTACAGCCCTCATTTCTACAGCATCTATGAACAGTTTCCAGTTGAAGCCCGTTTTCTGGAAAAAGAATGTTTGCATTTATCATAATCACTGGTTTTCGTCTAAATAAGCAATGTAAAGTGTCTGCATGACACCATGAGGGACAGACACGCCTCTAGATGAAGAAAGACAAGGGAGGCTCAATGGCCAGCTTTCTGTTTGCAGCTTTCCACAGAGGTGCTACACACAGGAGCTTTCCTGCAGAACAACAAGCCCTGCGCTCCAGGTGGCTTCAGGTGGAAAATGGTGTAAGAAACAGTCTCACAGTGAACTCTATCTCAACACAGGACAGTCTAAATGATGGTCTAGGACTGAATTATCACCAAAAATACAGAGAGATTCTAATCTTACACCAGCAAAGTTGGTTTCTTTGCTGACTCTGGTTAGAGAAGGACAAAACTGACTATTCTGAGCTCCCTTGTTTGGACCCACACTTTCTGTGTTGCCTGTGAATTTTAAAAGCTTAATTACTAATCTAGCTCTTTGGGACTTCATTATCACAAAGTAGGAGCCATATAAATGATGAAATTCAGAACTTAAATTTCATACGCTTTTATGAAGTTTTGTTTCTGTTGTCATATACTGATTCAGATCAATATATGACATACCATGTTAGAGTTGTAAAGAAGGAGAAAGTACTTAACACAGAAAAGAAAGAAATCATGCTTATATGGTGTCCTAAGAAAGCAAGGGACTAATTTGATAGAATTGAATCAAGTTGGTCAGATTTTTTTTTTTTTTTTGATAGGGGCAGGTTATTTGAAAAATATCTGTTCATTGAACTGGGTTGGTTTTTTCCTAAATAATTTCATATTTCAACTTTTCCCAAGGTAAAGTCTCCAGGGAACTGTCCTGACCAAAATTCACTTGGATTTTTGATGATGGATCTGCCATGGGCTTGGGAAGTTGATGTGTCCTTTTCTACTCAGCTCTTTACTTTTCTTCCCACACCCCTTCTCCATTAATTAGTGTAACTTATATAAAAAAGGTAGTGGGAAACTGTCTCAACCACCTTTATAAACAGCTCTGGAGAAAGAAACAGAAGAAATATTGCAGTAGAGTATTTACAGTATAACCTAGTGGTACTACCTAGTGGCTCCTTTGGCAACTCTTGCTAATCACTTTTTATAGAGGGATGGTTTATGCCATTCATGATGAAGATTTACCTTTCTTACAAATTTTTGGTATGTTCCAGAACACAAGGGTTAATTTTTAGAGGGATCACTCTAAATTTTGGCCTCAATAATATTTTACAGCAAAGAAATCACAGATGTCTTGTCAATTGCATGAATAGGGCTTGTTCTTTTGCAATTTTCTGTCAGAAACACAGCAAAGGCATAAAAATATTTTGAGAAAGCTGGAGAATGGAGAC
Source organism: Gavia stellata (assembly GCF_030936135.1). Classification (NCBI taxonomy): domain Eukaryota; kingdom Metazoa; phylum Chordata; class Aves; order Gaviiformes; family Gaviidae; genus Gavia; species Gavia stellata. Next base: position 10,331,900 of record NC_082597.1, on the reverse strand, counting down.
TCCCAACCTCACATCACTAACTCAAGATGTCAGACTGGTTCAGTTATCTATCCAAGCTTTTGATTCTTACCTCAATCAAAGCCAAATTCTAAAAGTTTTGAAGTTCACCATTTCCTGCTGTGACTCTAAGATTTTTTAGAACATCTTATGCCTTTTTTAGTGGAAAGAGACAGAGTTTTCTGAGCTATCAAGCTGAGCTACCTCATGAAGAAAGGTTTTGCAAGCAGAAAAATCACTGTATCTGAAATAAAGTGTCTGATAAATCAACATGACAGCTATGTGGAGTGACAGGAATCCAAAGACTTTTTTGAGTCCTGAAGTCTATTTCCCATGTATCCTCCTCTGCCTGATGTGACGTTAAGTTGCAGTGTGTAGATAAGTTGGGAAAGTGATCCAACATCTGTGATGTGCAACACACAGTTCCTGTAGAGTGACAGCTGCAGCAAGAAATAGCTGGCTTGTACCAAATACGGGTCACTAAAGATGTAAATCAGTATCAGGAAACAGGGAAGAATGGTAATGAAAGGGAACATTAACTGCATCAAAAGCACTCTTAAATGCTTTCTTATTCAAAAAACCTTCACCCTTTTCTACACTTATGGGTTCTATTATACCTAAACTGAAAAATGTTGTTGATCCCGTCACAACCACTTGCACAACTTTTAGTTAACCCATTTTAATGAACACTGGAGATGTATAATAAATGTTATATATGGACTATATATTACATAGGAATGAAATTGTAGCTGTGCATGAATATAGCTATACACTTTATGCTTGCATGATATGCACTGGTACACTTTTGAAGAACATCTGCAAACGTGTTATTGCTAGGTCTGGTAATCTGTCATGGTTTGGATTTCTCTGTTTCTAGATGGTGCATAAGAAAAGCAGGGTGATGGCTGCTGGGACAGTGTGACCATACTTCCACATGACTCACTCAGACTACGTCTAAGTCTTTTTTGGACATTTCTGCCAGTTTTGATCTCATTTGTTGTTACCTTATTTTTAACGGGCAAGAAGATCAGGGTTGTCTCTCCAAGACAAACAGGATCTGAACTAAACAAATATTAGTGTATCAGAGGTGCTTTGTTTTTCACTGTGGTTTCAAGAGAAAGCTGGATTTCATTATGTGCTTTGACGTGGTGGTGCAAACTTGGTTCTCTGATGAGTTTAATATCTCGTTGCTTAGAGACAATCTTGAAAAAAGAATTTTCCAGTGAGATCAAACTGGGGCAAAAAAAACCCAACCACACAAAGAAAAGCCCTTCAATGACTCTAGACAGATGAAAAGAGAACAGGTGTAATGACAGCAGAAAAAAAATATTATTGCCATAATTAATACAATCCTGTTATTGCTGCTTACAGTGACTTGGCAGACAATACGGACTAAATGTGATTGTTTCTCTTCTTTCTTTCTGGACTAGATAAAAGATATGTGTCTGCCAATCGTCGGACTTAGACTATTTGGTGCACAGTGTATGTTGCATAGTTGCCTGATGCTCTGAAGCAGCATCTGGTTGAACAAGGTGATAACTTCAGTACACTTGTGCTATCCAGCCTCTTCCCATACATCTCCACAACAAAGCACAATAAAGCACACTACCACAGCAAATGTGACATACTCATGCTTTGTATATATACAAACACAGGCACTCAGTAGAAATTGTTTTTACTTACAGGCTGCGACTGGCAAGGAAAAAGAGCCCTTGCAGACCTACAAAGAATAACCAGCTGGACAACAAGTCTGCCTCCAGTAATGTTGGATCCTCATCTGGACTGTGGTTAAGTACTGTCTCTTCATAACAGGAAGTTCTTGAGCTCAGGACAATATCTCCAGGCAGTGAGATCCTGTTCGCCTAAGAATTTGAGATGACTGCTGATGTTGCACAATTTTTGTTCAAAGAGCCATTTTTGCAGGACTTTATGGGAGCTTGAACCTTTCTGCACCTTCACTGCATCACCCTATGGTGCCTCACAGCTCTGACTCTCACTAGCAATGAACGTAGTATGAGCAAATCCCCTCTTGGCAAAGTGGCCTGCAAGGCTGCTTCGGTCAGGCTCCTGTTTCTGCTTCATCAGCAGGACACCTGATTGATCTAGACCTTTGCTAACTATGGATTCTCCATCATCATAGGCGACAGGATTTGCATTTCTGTCTGGTTACCATCCCAAGACAGCTATGACTAAATGTTTAGAGACTGTCTGAACTAACCAGAAATTTTCTTAAAGTACATTGTATCCTAGGAAAAATGCCTGGCAAGCATGAAGATGAAGAAATAACTCAATGCCTGCTGCTGTGCTGTTTGGCATTATAGTGGGGTGAGGGAACCAGTTACTGCAGGACATCAGAGGATGACCAGACCGTTTAGGGATCCCCAGAAAATTCCACTATATCACAAAATTGTATAACAGGCAGGGAGCAGAAAGAAACAGTAGAATGACAAACACAAAATTGTTCTCGTGTTAGTTCACGCAATACTCACTTGATTGGTGCAAGACATTTGCAACATGTTGATGATCCATATTATTGACCATCAAGAGAGATACTGTGAGATATAAGGAGTGATTTGCAAAGGTACAAAGAAGAGGTCCGTACCTTACACTCACTGTCAAAAAATTTTAGTTAATACTTGCCCACTATTTATCTCTTAAGTCATTTGCTTGCAATAACATAGGAAATCTGATTCATACAGGAAATCTTTTGAGTCCTACTCCAGAAAATCATTCCTTCTAGTCTGTCTAAAACTGATCAAAAAGAAAGACAGGGAAGAACAAATATGGGATTAAAGGTATTTTAAAAAGGTATTTTCAGGATATACTCTACTAAGGATAGCTTCTTAAGGGACTTTTGCACATCCAGTGAGGTGAAGCATGAAAGCTGATCTTTTTGAGTTACTTTTTTTTATTGAACACTTGGTCACAAGTTGCCCTTTATCCTACATGTGTTTCTGATTACTATCATTCAGGACAAAGAGATCTCAAAGTCTTTGGTGAACAGGTAGATTCCAATTTGCTACTGTTCCTTCTTTTTCAGTAACAGATAAATGCAACCTGTGAGCAACCACCTAAGCCAGAATTTTAAATATAGACTCTCTGAAGGGAAATGGTCTATCATTCTTCTGTCTTATGCCTTCAGAGTGTAGATTTCATTTCATATGAAGCTGTAGCTGAACTGTAAAAAACGATAGATCATATAAAAAGCTTTCAGTGGATTACAAAGTATTGTTCACACAATGATATATTTTCTCTGTTAACGTTTTTACAGCACTGCAAGAGTTAATCAGAATCAAGAAAAGATGCTGTCTGGGTGGAAGGAAAATGAAATTTTAATGAATAATAAAAGAGGACGTTAAGCTGCACGTTTTTAGAAATTAATACCTTTTTGTTGTATTAATGGATGAAGTAATAGATCAAAGGTTTATAAGTGTCAAGAGAAATAGGTGAATTTGTGCATCATTAAATGCTGTACTTTATTTCTACAAACATAGATTATCAAACCAGAAGGATTTATTGTAATAGTGTATCGTTCTTCCTAACACAGACCATAGGATATTTTTATTTAAACTAGAACATGACTTTTAAAGAGAGAAGGAAAAAAAAATAAAACAGCAAAACAAATCACCAAACAAACTCCCAAATTTTTTTTCTTAATCCTTCAAAGCACTAGAGAAAGCATTACAATAATGAATTTTCCTGTTAGTACTCTCTCTAAATAGGTATTTGTTAGCCTGCACTGCTGGGTCACAGTCTGCTAGACTGTGGGCTACAGACTGGCATCTCTGGGATGTTGAAAAGGCATAAACATAGCCATAGGTATGACTTCTAAGTAATCCAGCTGCTTAGAAGCAAACGTTCATTTTTAGTGTTTTGCAAAATTCAAAGAGAACCTTTTTGTTTGTGTATTTATTGATGTTAAGCAGAAATAAAGGGCAAGACTGTTAGACTTCTTAATGAAAGAAACCTCATGGTAACTGGATTTGCCCTTCTGTCATCCCCAGAAGATTCCACTAGAATCCCCAGAATTCTTAACACTATAAACTGGAAGATGGATAGCCGCTGAATTTATTCCTTATGCCAAATTTATTAATGGCACATAATTTCTCAAATAACTGATTTTGATAATACCAGAAATATTATGATTTCTAAAAATGAATAAAGCCTTTACACTGCCCTTACCTCCATTTCTTCAGCACATTGGAGGATTCTTTGAATTATATCAGTGTTCTTTGTGGTACCTGAAATCTTTCTTCTGTGTCTTCTCAGAGCCCTGGATTCAAGTGATATCAGCTGATCTAATATGAGTTTGCTTGGCTAGCTGCTCAGTTACAGCACTTGATATGAAACTGTGAACCTCATTCCCCATCAGTGTTTTCTGTGTCTCTGTGAGACTATTGCATGATTCCAAGCAGTAACGTCAACACATTGAACACTGCATTGAATTTTTCATTTACTGAACTTCAGTGTACGAATATTAAAAGTAATATCACCTCTGTAGTTCTACTTAGGAGTCTTTGCTTCAGTCACAATTTCTTGTTTGATGTTTCTCTGGGAGCTAAAATACAGTTAAATAACATGTTACTTCTTCATGTCCAAATGTCTTGGACATCTTTCTCTGACACGTTTGCACCAATTATAGCCTGCTTAGATCTTTCATCAATTTTGTTATCCTTGCTATTTTTTTACAAGGTGGATGATCGACACTAAATATTCTATGTGAGAGGTTGTAGAAGCCTTAGCAGAAAAGGCAAAAACATCCCTCAGAAAGCCACAATCTGATTTGGATATTGGTCGTACAATTTATGCATGTTCATCTTCCTGAGACATGCCTGACGCTGAGTAGGTAGGATGCTAATTTTCCCTTGCTTGCTGAGGTGCAGAGGGACCTTCCCAGTCAGTGCTTCCTCTGAAAAGTTGTCATTATCAAAGATTACTTTGGCTGGAGGCTGAATGACTGAGCAGTAGATTTTTTGCATAACCCTGCAAGCAGGAGCTACAGCAGCCCATGCTCTGGCTTCTAGTCTAAATCCACAAATCAGCCACTTCATGTTTAACACTGACATTGAGAAATGAAAAATTCTCTTCTGTTTTACTAGCTGATTTTTACAAGTACAGCTTCAAGATGTCAAAAAAACCCAACAAAAAAGCTAAAAACACACAAACAGAAAACCTGTCTGCGACTTCAGTGGTTTTATTATTGCTCTGAGGAGCTTTTTATAGGAGAAATAGCACCTGATGGAAGGAACTTCTGTCTGACCAATGGTGACAGTTAATTTGAAAGAGTCGTTTGACAATGAAGGTCAGACATTCATTTAATAGCTTCTAGCCAGAGCTGCTGATGGTCATGGGCTGTCCTAATCTGAAGGTTGTCTCACTTCTATTAGTGCTAAGACTTCTCTGATCTCATATTTATGAACCACAAGGTAATAAAGATGTTGCTCTCTTAGTGGTAAGCTACAAAAGACATACTCTAAAAGGTCACTCAGTGATCTAAGCCAATTCTCAGGTTATTTGTACCAAAAATCTTAAAAAAAAAATCAAACAAAACAAAACAAAAAACCCAAACCTTATTTTTCTGCCTCTGCAAAGAATAAGCTGATGTCTGACTGTAAACAAAGGAGGAAATATTTTCGGTCACAGATTATTACAGTACTGCAAGTAGGGAAAAAGAACCCCACAACAGAGTAGTTGGATTAAGGTTGTATCCTAATAGCAGACTAATACTTTCGGAGCCACATCCTAGGAAATTTGAAACCCACATAAAACTTAGTCATTGACAAATACCTTTGGGAACACATCTTTCATTTAAGAGTATTGAACACAGAGTCCACTTATATCCTACCATCTCCATAAACCTATGCTATTGTAAAATTTTATGAAATTAAAATAGAACAAAATAGAACTTTTACTTCGGTATTGTTAAGAGGTTAACAACTATGCAATGTGTAAAAGAAAGGTGATCTATGGACAGTGGAATTAAGACAGAAAGATAAACCTTTGTAATACTTTGATCAGTGATGCATATGCATTGAGTTTCCATTACAGATACCAAATTTTATCTTAATATGTTTGAATTTATGTTTAAGTCTCGTTAGAGAGAGATTTAAAGCGACCACTTTGTCATTAAACAGAACAAAGTTAAAACTTTCCAGAAAGTCAGAAATGGTTCAAATCTTGAAGGATTTTATTAAAAATATTCTTGTTTTCCATTTTTTTGTGTTTCTCCCTAAGAAGTTACTTTGGAAGAAGTTATTTGAACCAAAATGGGAAACAGTTGTCAGAACTCCTGTTTTGGCAAAAAAAATTAAACCTGTTAACTAGTCTCATAAAAATAGATTTGGGGCAGTATGCTGTATATTATAATTATAGACATGTTTAGACATATATGAAATTAAAAGAAAATATTTTTTCAATCAGTACATTTTACATTATACAACAAAATAACATTGTCAACTGAAACTTTGACCATGTTACAAATAGCACAGATATTTCGGATATTACAACTTTAATATGGATGTTTACTCATTAACATTCTTGTCTGAAATAATAAAAGAATATAAACCCAGAACCATTTAAACTTTAACAGCTTCTAAATCTCATTTTTCAAAGAACTGTTGGTTTTCTTGACTTCCAGCTGACAGAAAGGAAGTGGGTAAAATAAACTTCCTCAAATAGTGATCAATGTTTATTTAAATCAGAATGCCAAAGCAACCACACTGAATTTCCCTACACAATTTCAGAAAGTCTTAGAACTACTCAAGTAGAGATTTAAGCATATCTCCAGGAAAGGAAGTTATTATTTCTAGAATAACAGAAAATACTTTTTAAGTTTAAAAAAAATTCTCAGAAATTGAATTTTTACATAGTTTGTATAGAATTGATATTGCTATACTTGATTTATTTGAAACTATGGCAGAGATGAAGTTAAATGGAGTAACATAAAGTTCAGGAAAAGAAAGTTAAATTACAATTTCATACAGTTCATTAACAGCAGTTGAAGAAAGGATGTATAGTAGTCACTATTCGTGTAACTTATTAAAATGTCCTAACTTCATTATTTACCTGAACCTTTGACTACTTGGATTATAAGGGCTCTCTTAGGCACGGAGTCTAGTATAGAGATGCCTTAACTACTAACTTATGTTGTAACAGCTGAAGTATTAAATAATAATAGAATATATTTTAAACTGTTCTGCATTTGACAGGCAGAATTAATACAATAATAAGATGATAATGAGTTAAATGTACTGTAAATTAATCTACCCAGGTAAACTATAGTCAAAGATTAAGTCTTTCTTCTTCAACTATCAGCTTCACAGGGTGTTATGATTTCTCTTCTTTTCTCTGGACAATTTTCTTTCTCAATTGTTTTCATAGAAAATTCAGGCTCTTTGCTCACTGGAGTACAGAGTCTGCCATCTTCATGGGCTCATACCTCATTCATTCCTCCATGTAAATCTTAAAGACATAACGCTATATCTCAAAGATGCAATTTACTGTGATTTTTCAGAGATCATTACATATTTCACTGTTAAAATCAATACGGAGCCTATGTGGTCTCAATGTGATCCCCCCAGAGATGCAAATGCACCAGTATTATTAAAATATGGTTAATGACGGCTAGTCAGATGGTAGTTAATGATGGTCAATTGTTTTTTAGGTGTACAGATCCAGTCCAAATTTATATGAATTTGCCTTCCTACCAGCTGCTGACTACAGAAATTCTTTCCAGATTGAGGATGACTGTCACTAAAGGTGCCTCATAACCTTGAGAAGTACCTGGATCTCCGGCTGACTCTCCCATACGGTGCACTGAGAGGTCTTCTCTAAATTTTTAATGCATTATTCATGTACATTTGGTCACAATGAAAACTGAATTTACAATATTCGTGCTTCCCTTTATGAGACAATCCTTCCATCTCATGGGTTTACTTTACGGGTCATGATGGTCCTTTGCATTGGCAGCAGTGTGAGCTAAACAAACACTGCTTCCTTGTATCTGTTCCGAGTGGGAATTTCTACAGTGCAGTTGGCTATTTTCCTTCTGCATCGATCGCATCCATATGCTGATTTTTTTCTGCTCTATTTAATATTTTCTTTATTCTGGGATCTTTTCCAATTTAGCTATGTAAGAGGTGGCCTTTTTTAGCCTGTTGCTGTGGCTAACACACTGTTAAAAACCCAGAAATTTTGGAAAAGGGCAGTGTGGACCTTGAATGAAGAAAAGAAGTCTGAGGAATAAGAAATGTAACATAGAAAACACAGAAAAATGAACACATACTGCTGCACATGACAAATCAACAGAAAGGAAAACTGCTTAGTCAGAATCAATCAGCAATGGGAGATATAAAATAATTGCACAGAAGGCTGAGACACATGTTCAAATTACCACTGCTCAACGAGTTTCTGAGCATGCACTGAACGAGTGTAATTGTCTGTGTTCTTAGTCTATAACAACAAAACATCAAGTAACTTTGCTTAAGTTGTTTTCATTGCAAGTTTGATCAAATTGCATTATTTTGCTTTTGTTGTGTGCTTGCACATTATAAGGGGATTAAAACTGTCACACTTTTGCCTGTTAATCTATGGAAACATATTTTGTCTTCTGATATGTTAAATAGGGAGTTGTTTTTATTAACTGTAGTATACTTCTTTAATATTTATTTCTTTACTCCAAACATCCATTGCCTGCTTATGAATCTGAACTGGCACAGAACAAACATTATAAAACCTGTCAGTGAGTGGGAATATGAGCATTTGTGCTGTCCCAACAATCACTGGATTTCTATATGTGAACGTTGTGGTGACCCTGTGCTGGTAGAAAGTGATATTATAATCCCCATTTCCAAATAGAAAAAGAAGTTAAGATCTTATGATTTGTTCATATTTACACAGAGAGGATATGCATGGCTTGCCAGTGAATCCAGAACTTGGTGTTCAATCCAGACCAATCTTCTTTCGGAGGTTGCCACATGCTTAATTCTGGTTTTGTTACATATTAATAACCTGATAATACAGAATGTGTCTGACACTGAAAGACTCAGAAAATCAGAAAAGAGAAAAATTAATAAACTGAAAAAGAAAGAAAAACATTATGATGGACTCTTTAAAGGCTGAGGCAGGGCTTTTAAAACTGAGACCTAAAAGGAGGTGTGATCATTAAAACAGATCTCTGGTAAAACTGCACAACTGTATTACTGAAGATAACTACAGTCACATTAGGCTTTTCCTGAAAAAATAATAGTTCTTTCTATGTGTTTATCTGATTTCTGTACTAGAAGTTGGAGGAATACAATATCTCAGTAAGTTGCACTAATGACATGTACATCAATAGTCACAAAGCCATCACTAAGGAGAGGACACCTTCTAGTGGAAATCAGAGGTCAGGGAGCTTCGTCAAATTAATCATGAACTAAAACATGACTCAGTCTCACTGAAAGCATGTAAAATCTGTTTTGGAATTGTGGAGAGGAAAATCACACTATTTACTCCTTACTCTTACGATTGTAAGTTATTATTTTTGCCCATCTTGTATGTTTTTTAAACTATTTCTGTTCATTATTTTAAATTCTTTCAATTTATGTGGGTAAAAACCAGGCACAGTCATGGTTGATAAAAAACAAACAAAAACGCAGACACGTACATTAAGGTAGTGGAACAAAACTGTAGCTGAATCAAATGACAAATCAGACCATTCCCTTGAACTGGAGTTATGTCTGAACTGCTATTTTGATCTTTTTTTTTTTCCTTTTTTTTGGGGGGGCTTGAACCAGAATAAAGTTGAAACAACGTGACTATATTATTTCTTCTTCCTGCTCCATCTACATTTCTCCATTCTCCTGTTCCAACTGCTTATGAATACAAAACACAGTTTTATGCCTTCATTACAACTTCGAGTAGCACTTCCACAATTAAGATATATTTAATCTAGAAATGTGGAGAGCTGTAGTTGAAATAGGACAATAAAGCAGAGAGATTGTGGAATGTTACACTGAAGTTACATTGCCATGGAGGCAACATACCAGCTCTAGCAATTTGTATGGTAAGCTAAAATTCTGAGCAGGAGTCTCTAGCAGATGATAGATCTGATCTCCAGAAGAAACCTCTACATAGATCACAAAATTGGCTAATTGGCATGTGTAGTAAATCTGAAGTGTCTAAGATGTGATGGACTCGTGATACAGATCGGTTGCACATATGAGTTAGATTTGACATGGTTTGAGTTTGACAAAGTTTAACAATTGCCATATTAGTCAATATTGGTAAGTGTAAATGGGGCGTAGTCAGGCTGACAACTAACTCAGTATGTAGGACACACCAAAAATATTTTTTGATCATATTAAAAATTGAATACTGTCTTCCAGCTCAATCTAATCCAAAACAATTTTAAAATTTTATTTATTTATTTTCTAAGACAAGAAAAAATAAGATGACTCTTTTTCCCCTCCATGGAGAATTTATTTGATAGAAATGTTTGGGATTGGGTTGATCCTCAAAATGTGATTGAAGACTTCCATTTTCTTTTCCTTGAACTTCAAGAAGCAAGTATGTATAACTGCAGTCAAGCAATAGTCTCCTCTATATTAGTAAAATTTGGTCTAGAATTAACTTATTTACATTAACCTTCACAAAAGCAAAATTTGCTCCATATAGTTTTTTACATAATAATGGTCTGTATGTAATATTAATTTTCAGAATGTGCTGCAATTTAACAGAAAGAAGAAAAAACAACTGTTAGAAAAACAAAAAAAAATATTAATTCTATTTTACTTATTCTATTATCTTCTAGTCTATGAATGATACTTTCTGTACCACGGCAAGCTTAATATATTTTTTTAAAAAATTATAAAGTCTTCTAACATTATCCAAGCTACAGGATTGGAAATTCATCACCACATATTTAAATATTTTGGGGAGGATTGGGGTTTTTTGCTTTTTTTAGTGTGGGATTTTTTGTGTGTTTTTTTTCTTCCAGCATTTTATTTAAAATCTGCTCTTGAATTTGAGGTTCTTTTTAAATGCATACTAGAATAATTAGATGCACCATGAAGCAGCTTAAGCTAATTGAAGTGGCCACAAAAACTGTCAATGCAAATTGAGCCATCTGGATGAACAGATAAAAGCTTTGGAGACATTCAAAAGACAGGTGGCATTCAGTTACTTTCCAGCTCTTCCTCACAGTATGGTTAGAAAACCAGGAGAAAGAAAAGTAAAACTCTTCAGGCCATTGAGACAAAATCTAGTGTCAACAAGATATTTCTGAAAAGAACAGACTCAGTAGCCTACAGTATTAGGGAAAGTTAATGTGGCACCACATGGTAATAAAAAAGGATAAACTCAAGTACATAAACAAAAGGAGCAACAACTACTCAGTGTACAAAGCAGGATCAGGCTAAACTGCAAGATAAATCATTACCTTTATAGAGTAATGATCATTTTTTTTTTAAGATACTTGACTGGATACAGAATATCTGACTTTCAACTCAGTCATACGTTTTGTGAAGGACTGGGCAAATCCCGTAAGTGCTAATTTTCAAAAAGTGTGAGCATCCATTTTTCAATTTCATGTCTGTGAGAATTGTATGCTCAAAGGTTGTGAAAAATGAGGCTGGACTGTTTTTGAAGCTTTGTTTGTAAATGATTATGCCATTCCTTCTTCTCTTCTGTATTGTATATATCATGCCTATTCAGATTGCCAGGGATTTTTTTTTTATTGGGTTATTGGGTGGTTTTTCTTTTAAAAAGGATGATCATTTACTGTAAACTGACATATTCCTTCGTACAGTTCAGTTTTCAGCCACGATCTCTAAACAATACTCTAAAAGAAGACATCAGAATTGGGCAAAATTGCTCCAACCTCCTGTTGCATGAAAATGAGCTTTTTATTAAATTAAAAGTACCTGGATGGAATGTCATCTTTATAAAACTTGTCTTTTTCATACATTTACACCTTGTCTGCACTTAAGATGATTTTTAAAAAGGCTTAAATAAATAGTTCAATAATGTTTTTATAGGATTTCTTCTTAAGATATTTTGCATAACATTTTATAAAAAAAGACAAACCCCAAACACGAGCTTTCTTTTTTGCATTAACAGAACTTTAAATTTTTCAGCCTTTAAAAAAAAAAATCTAAAAAATCAAGTATGTCTAAAAATAATAAATAATAACCACAGGAATTACTTGCTAAATCTCAAAAAATAAATGTTCAGTTCTGATATGCTTATGGATAATATTTGAGCTCACCTGGAAGAAGCCCCTGTTGAGAAAAGCCAATGTTTTCACAGCTGCTCTTTTTACCCAAAGATAAATAGTTCTTTTATTGTCACGTCCATGTATTGGAATAGCTTTACATTTCAAACACATTTGGATTGTTTCACATGTGCTACCCCACATGGCTTTCCTATAAGCTTTTTTTTGATGTGTGGAATTTCCTTCCAAGTCACCTGGGGATTCTGGTCATTACACTATGAAAGGGCTGTATGAGTACCTATAGACCTGGAGCGACATGGCATCTGACCACTATACAATCGTCAATCTGTTAAGTACCCAAACTCTTGGAAATGCAATAGGAGAGGATCATCCTCTCAGGTCTCCATGCTCTTTCCCTGACAGATCGTAGGTCTCTTCTAGGAAGCATCCTGCCAGGTAGGCTCTAAGGGAAATGTCAGCTCTATATTGAGATTTACAATAAACTTAAATGGGCTTTCAGCTTTAGTATATGATGACTTCACTGGGCTAATCCCGCAGGTCTGGCCAGGTTCAACACCTGTAGTTCTTTGGAGTCTGTGACCAGCAAAGATCTAAGATGTCTTAAATATCCAGTTTTCTAGTGGACATACAGTGGGTCATGTTATGGGGCGATAAAATGCAATATTAGGTGATATAGTGGATATAAAGACAGTTCTAGACAGCAAAAGGGACAGGTACCTTTTAGTGGGCTGCTTTTGAACACAGGGAACTACTAGGCAGTGTACTTCCCAGCTATAGGAGGGTATATCACAGGGCATCCGTTGCTTCATGATCCCAGTTAGAAGGCATATCCAGAGAAGATGATAGATCGTGGGTGCCATGGTATTGTGCTACATGTGTGAGATATAGTCCTAGCTGTGGGGTGTCACAGAGCAGGGGCAGAGGCTGTTGTGTGAGTTTTGACACGTAAGATGTGGTAGCTCTGTGCCTGTAAACAACCAAGTGTTCCTTGATGCCAACTTGAAAAATAAAGCTTAATGCAAATACTATGAAAAACAAGCACAGGTCTATCTGTGATTACCACTAGAGGGTATTCTTCCCCACTACACTAATTTCCAGCTGAGTCTATCTCATATCAGGCACAGAAATTATGGGGCAATAAGGAAAAATCAGTGGAAAAAAAAAATCAAAGTGTGGCTGCATCTGTCAATTATTTTGCTTATTGCACAGACCTGAAAAGCTTCCACGAGGCAGCTAAAACCCTGCATACCATTAAACCAGGGTCTGCTTTAGGGCAGCTGTCCTTACTCAGGTGCACATTCTTGTTTCCAGAGCCCAACTGGAATAGACAGATAGAACAATGCTTGACACTTTGTGAAATACTGGAAGGAAAATTATGATCTCATTATTGTCATTTTGGCCTTCATTTTAAGAAGGCCATCTTCCTTATAGTGCAGAGATCATGGCTGATTGTGGATTTGTCTTTTTTTTAGTCTTCTAGTTTTTCTTTTTCTTTTTGTTATCAGTATAGAAAGCAAGTGTCTGTGCAGTTATTTGCTGAATAAACCTTATAATTTTTAAAGTGACATATTTCAAATAACTTGTTAATTTTAAGAAACTGTAACATGAAGGTAGCATGGTCAATGAAAATATGCATAAAAGCTTGTTATTAGAGAGGTTTTTGTGCTTAAGGATGTAAATTATGTTTCAAAATTAGAGCAGCATTGGTATTTCACAACTTACATAGGTACTTCATGTCTGATCTATAAAACAGGTATTAATTTCTGATTGTACAACAATTGTTAGGTAAGTCTGTAATTGTAAACCTCATATGTGAGAGATTGCATGTAAAATACAGCTGCTTCATTCTTCTAGCTTAAATTTTCTTACGAATGAGGGTCATTTGGAAGCCTGCTATTTGACTGTCCTCAAACAAGTTCATTAGTAGGAGTATCATCTCAAGTAAAATGGACTGAATTTTGATATTAATGACTGACAAGACATAAAATGTTTTTCTTTCTTTGCTGTTATGTTCAATAATTGTAATGTGTTTTTTTAAAAAAAAAAAAAGCATTAGTAAGCGTTGTGAATGGATTTGAATAAGAATAGTCTAAAATCTTTAAAAATAATCACGATTCTTCTCTTGAGTTAAGAAAGAAACAGACTTCTGTTCTTCCTAGGTGGTCCTAGTTTAGATTATGCTGGAAACAGAATGCAAGATTCATTTGTCAAACATAGGTATCTAAAAGTTAGACGTCTAAAACTGAGCTAGTCACACTAGGCTCTTCACATAGTCAAAGAACAGAAATAAGCAGCTGCAGAGGGCAATTCAGCTCATCTTAGCGTAAGCGTCTAAGATAAATGAGTTGAACAACCTTAGAGGGTAACTTAGAGGGTTTGATTTTTCAATGTCCAAAGGGAAGCAAGGCTAATTCACTTAGAATGACCAAAACCCAGAAAAAGTGTCTATCGTCCCAATATCCTGAAATCAAAAATTGCATTCATTACAGTTAGTGTTCACTCTCTAATCAGATTCTTCCATCTGAAGGGCTGGGACAGAGGATGGAGGAAATGGGAGAGGAGTGTTGCTCACCATAAACAGAAAATGCTGGGGTTTTTAATACTGTAACTTTGTAAAAACAAAAAGAATAAGGAAAAACAGTCTATGGTCTCTAGAGGAAATATAAAAGAAAAAAGTCAAAACTATTTTTAGGAGTAACTTTTTTCCATAAAAAAACATTCTTCATTGTGTTACTAAATATATGACTAATTGAAAGATTTTGACATTTCACATATGAGATATTTTGAATGTGATCATTCTAGTATTTTCCAATAAAAGTGAGCAGCTGTTCCCTAGATTGTATTCCCATTTTTAAACTTACTTCAAATGTTTTTCTTCTTCCCTTTCACCAACTGTAAAAATTTCTGCTATTCCTAACAAGCATTTCTAACAATGAAACAATTTTTTACAAACAACTCTATGTACTAATACGTTCTAAGGTCAGAGAAAACCTTGCGATAATCTAGTTTGATCTGTGGGTTAAAACAGGCTATCTGATTTCTACCAGTAAATTTATGTTCCAAATGAATGATTTCCAGAAAATTTTCTAAATTTGGTTTAAACTTCTGCCCTGATTCTGAATCTACCACAACTCAGCTAACTTGCTTCTTAAGGATTCTTAGTGTTGGCATTCTTGTCCTTATTTGCATCTGAATTTATCCCATTTCATATTAAGAACTGAATCTTACTAAAACTTTGCAGTCTTCAGTCCAGAGCTCTTCATTAACTGAGTTCTGTCTCCCAATAAAGAGCCACTGAACTGTAGTGAAAGTATGCCTTTGCTTTCTTTTGATTAAACTAAACAGATTGATTCATCCTTGTTAGAGAGTTTACTGAAACAAGAGTACTTGAACTTAATAGTAACACTTAGAAAGGACAGTCCCCCATCTTCATTGGTGCCCTGGGAGGCAGGGGGGCTGCTAAGAGGTATTAGCTGGGGAGCAGCAGAGTGGGAGAAGTTGAGCAACGCAGCCTCCTTCAAACCTTTCATAGATTTATGTCTTGTATAAACATTATCAAGAAGTACACAAATACTCTCCTGTTTCTGAGGAGCTCAAAATCCTTTGTAATTCATAGTGTATTGAATATACATCTTGCCTGCAAGCTAGATGAACATTATCCCTGTGTTAGACAGAGGGAAATAGAGTCAAAGGGAACTTACATGATCTGCCTCGGGAGCAGACTACCCTTCTGCCTTATTCACCAGCCTGAGCTTCAGCTTTTCAGTAGATAAAAATATTCATTTTTGAGTGGGATCTGCAAGGGGATAAACATCAGGAAATTTCCTTCTAATGCTACCTGTTGATCTGTCGGTCCCTAGAGATGAATATATGGAATATGCATGATAATTGTCCTCCAGATTGCATAACTTCAAATTTCCTTTTTATTCAAACAGGGCCTGATTCCAAGCCTGTTGAAGGATGAAATGATTCTCACGAGCTTTGAATTAAGCTTATAAATGTGCCTTCCATTTTAAAATGTGATGCGTACATTAACAGAACACTATTATTTCAGCTATGAGGCATTTCTTTTAAATTATTTTATGCCTATCTACAGTTTCATGTAGGCAGAATGATTATCAAGTTATACAAACAAAATCCAACTCAACAGGAACAAAAGCTAGTGATGATTTAAAATAAGCTAGTAACTTTTCTCAGTGTAGTTTGCAGCTAATGTGTTACCTAGGTTAAAGGTAAAAACAACAAAAAAAGAAGAAATTAGCAAATTAACAGAACCCCATTTAAACAAACAGAACATGAACATTTTTTCCACCCTGTTGCTGTTAAATTCAATTTTGTACTGGAGAAAAACCGCTGGATGGCAGCCTTGCTCCTCATAAATGAGAGCATCCAGTCTTGGTTAAACAAGCTTTGTTACAAACCTGCAGCCCAACCATGTCCTTTGCCGGTGCCCTAGTAATGGAGGTGCTTTGCCTGATTATTCAGAGGGATAGGGATTCTTCACATGCAGGTGCACTTAATCTTTTCAAGATGTAACAAAGCCCTGTAAAGCCATGCTCTGTTGTGTAAAACGTAATATGTCCACTGATCTTTCATGTTTATTCAGCTTTTTTGCGGAGAGTGGGGGTGCCACAACAAAAGAGAGGCAGAGTAAAAAGTATGCAGCTTACATGTTTAAGCGATACGGAGATTGCTCCATTGTCTAGCATAAACCCCGCCAGTGTGCAATTTCCTTTTTCCTGTTCTCCAAATTAGTTGGTAGGACCAAGTTACCCCAGGTGGGAATAAGTTCTCCAGACTTCTTGGAAAAAGCTGACCAAATGTTCCCTGTACAATTCCATTTTCTCCTTAAAACAACTGGGGAGTTTTGCCAAGATACCCTGTATCCTATTGCAGTCGTACCCCTAAACCAGCTGACATCAATGTAGAATTTCACCTTACTAAGTTTGGGATTGAATCTTTTGTTCCTGACACATATGTTTGGAAACAATAATAATTTTCCGCTTCTACAATAGTTAGATTTGTTCGTGCTTCTGTGGGATGTTTTTCTCCAGATGGATAAACGGAGGCAAAGGGTAGGTCAGGCTAGGTGGTTTAACACACTGCAAATACAAATTATTTGTGGGATCCAGGTCCCCCAGTACCAAATGTGAGCTTGGTACAATTCTCAGTAAGATTATAGCTGAAGAAATCTCATCTCTACTGCCTTGGACACGTGGCAGATTCAGTTCCCATTCCCTAGTTGCTTCCCCCTGCCATGCCCCTGCCAAGGCCCAAGGTATCCCTCCTCCATGACCTGCTTCTGCCAGCTGGCACAGAAGCTTTCCCTGTTGCGTCTGTCACCCCATAAGTAGCAATATTGTCACTGTTCGTGATTTACCACATTGCTGTCTGCTGACCTTTTGCTGCTTGGCATTTCAGCCTCAAGGGAGTAGAGCCTATTCCGAAACCTTCTCATCTCTCTGAAATACTAGAGAAAATCCATGGTCAGTAAAGATTTCTGCTTGTCACTCTGTGGCCTGACTTTGCTATTTAGAGCTTAACAGAAGAACTTTTTAACAACAGAGCAAGGACCCTGCTTAATCAGTGAGGATTAATAAGGAAACTGCTGCCCTGTCTCCCTATCCATCTCCCACTGAAGGAACAAGTAAGCTGCTTGTGAATGAGCTCTTGACCCACCTTTGTTTGCATGTGGCGAATTAAGGAAATTCATTAGATGCTTTGGTACCGGTGGTAATTCCAGAGCTGATACCCACATAACAAGGCCAGTACACACCACTTAGAAAGGCAATCTCATGAAAAATCCCAAGCAAAACTGTCACTGCTTGTTTATGAACCTCTGAAAAAGCCTTGCTCCAAAAGCATCGTTCTTTGCTGTTTCAAGTAAAGGAGAATCTGCATCAAAGAATGAACTGGCATGCAGGTATCCAAGCCTCAGTCTAGGTAAGAAATTACTGCATGCATACCTGTCCCAGTTTATAGCACCCCTGTGCCACAGAAGATAGTTCTTAACAGAATAATTTTTCTGCAAAATAGTGTGTGTGCTACACAAGCATGTTCCTCCCTCACCTAGGTCTGTAAAACAAAATGTCTGTCACTGGGAAAGAGACATTGCAATTTTAAAAGCATATTCCTCATCCCATATCTCATATAAGGTGAAGGCCTGAGACAATGTAAAGAATTCACACCATTTCAGCTGAACTATGCAGATGAGGTGCTTGAAGTGGTGAACTGGTGACTGGGAGCTCTGCTGGGCGGAGAAGAGTGCCTAGGGTATCGTTCAGCCACCTAAATTAGATGCCTAAAGCCACCGTGTGAAGAATATTTCCCTTTCCACATATTTTATTAAGATGTCAAGATCTGAATGTTTCTATCCTAATCATACTGCATATTTCTGTGATACTTTTTGATTTTCTTGTTCCTGTACATTTGTTTTGCACGTGGTAAAGTATTGCACTGTACTGCAGATGTAACATGTTCAAAAATTCAAGCCCTACCAGGTGGCTGCCTCTCGAGAGCTTTGGATTTGCTTGTAGAATATGCAGCTATCACCTCTGTTGCTCCGGAGGGAGCCTCAATAGAAAACACAATCAGATGAAGATAAAATCCTCTACAACAAGTTACTACAGCCCTTCTGCACAGCTGAGACTGAGAGCAAACAATCCTCTCTTGCTTTATCAATGCAATCTGAACACAAGTCACCCTGGAGCCTAACTCTACATTAGTAAAGTACAAAAATACACTTCTTAAAGAGCAATTACCACATCTGAAATACAGCCACAGACAGCAGCAACCATCCACTGAGACATGGCCAAAACCCATACCAACTTCTTTCCAAGTATTCAGCACACCAGAAAGTAAGGTGTACAAAAAGTGCTAAAGGAAATCTGAATCACTGTCGCTGTTTTAGGCTCATGCCTATCATGGTGCAAGATGTCCATATTCTTAGCGACTTCGTTGATAGACTTCGTCAACACTGTAGTTTAAGAGGCAAATCTATCATCCACCCTGCAGCCTGCCTAAGGCTAAAAAAATCTCAACAGATCTTACATGGCACTGCCTTGTAGCAAACCT
Source organism: Gavia stellata (assembly GCF_030936135.1). Lineage (NCBI taxonomy): Eukaryota > Metazoa > Chordata > Aves > Gaviiformes > Gaviidae > Gavia > Gavia stellata. Next base: position 10,312,615 of record NC_082597.1, on the reverse strand, counting down.
TCTATTTATAAATAAGATAGGTGATAAACTCTTAAGGAAATAACAGCAAAACTCTCTTTCCACATTTAATATCCTAGATTGCTATAAAGATCAGCTGGGTCAAGCCAGAGAAGGGAGGAAGCTTTGGCAGTGATAGGGGACAAATTTTTCTTCAAAATAGTTACAAAAATAGTTACAATGCTCTTTAATTCGTATAACATCATATAACATTTCTTTTTTTTCTTTTTCTTTTCCTTTTCCTTTTTCTCTTTTTTCTTTCTCTTTTTCTTTTTCTTTTTCTTTTTCTTTTTATTTTTATTTTTATTTTTATTTTTTATTTTTCTTCTTTTTCTTCTTCTTTTTCCCTTTTCCATTTTCTTTTCCATTTTCTTTTTCTTTTCCATTTTGTTTTTCTTTTTCATTTTCTTTTCTTTTCCTTTTTCTTTTCCTTTCCATTTTCCTTTTCCTTTCCCTTTTCCTTTTTTCTTTTCCTTTTCCTTATCTTTTCCTTTCCCTTTTCCTTTTCCTTTCCTTTCCTTTCCCCTTTTTCTTCCCCTTCTTTTCCCTTTTTCTTTTCCCTTTCCCTTTCCCTTTCCCTTTCCCTTTCCCTTTCCTTTTTTCTTTCCCTTTCCTTTTCCCTTTCCCTTTCCTTTTCCTTTTTCTTTCCCTTTTCCTTTCCCTTTTTCTTTCCCTTTTCCTCTTGCTTTTTCTTTTCCATTTTCAATGTAATTCTTATTATTTACAAAGAATGTTCAAAGATTGTTTTCCTCAACAGAACATGAGCCAAATAACTAGAAACAACCACACAACAACAATTTTGCTTAAATACTCAACTTATTTCCAGGCAGCACTGAAATCAGTTAGTGTTTCTCGTAACATTTCTCAGAGTCACATTCTGAGTGTTAAGCATGTTTTTTCTTATTTTACTTTTTATGGTCTTCTATTTCTTTGATTTTTCCCTGATTCTTCCTGATAAGCACACAAACTTAAGAAAACCAGAATCAAGGACTTAAGATGTCATTAATATGCTGTTGTTTTGGGCAAAGGCATGTACCTTCACTCTGTATGTGGTAGAATTTATTATTGTTTCCACTGTTTAACTAAGTGAACTAACTTACCTGTAATTTATTGTTATCATAAGTGAAAGACAGTTACTGTACTTCTCCTGTAACAAAATGCAGAAGTGAATAACTATTCTGAAATAGAAAATACATTCTTGCACATCTTTCTTGAGTCCTGCCAACACAAAACAAAGGCCCCCGTCAGCTAAGCTTCCTCACTTACAGGGATCTGGTTGCCAGTCTGTTCCACTTCAGCTCTCTTTGGTTTGAGGTTGAAAGTATTTTTTAACTTGATGCTGTACTTTTATTCATAGCCATTTAGAGCTGCTTAACAGCAGAACTTCTTAACAAGAGACACAGTGTGAATTACATGCATATTCAGCTAATGCATGAGATATTTACCGCAGTATCTTGCTGTTTCTTATATGCTGGACCTGCTCCCCCTTCCCCAACAGTGTCCCTGCCTGTGATTTCTCACATCCCAGTTGATTTGAGATGTGGGTTATCTGCTTGTCTTACTTTCAAAGAGCAATACTTCTGGAGGGATGTGGGTTATCTGATTATATGTGAGAAAATATATTCACTGTTCCTCCTCTCAGCCATTTTTTACTGTGAAAAAACAGATGCAGATTTACCAAAGTCTAAATTTGAAAACATCAAAGCCTACCAAATGGCTATGCGGCTAACTGTGGGGGCTATCGGCAAACCATGTGCATCTGTATAGTGTTCTTAATATATTACCTCTATGAACCCAAAGAGTAGTAATATTTACAATGCTCAATTAACATAGTAACTTCAGTATTCATAAGCTATTCCAAGTCTGCTGCATTAAGAATGAGAAAAACCGGTAGTAAAATGATCAAAGAAGGTTATTTTATTTGTTTCCAGGATCTTCTCACTCAGACAATTCCCTGCAGTGATTGCATTCTTTTTTGTGGAAACAATCCTTAATTGAAGGGAACTGGGGACATCAGGAGGTGAAGGATAATTTACAAAGAGAACTCCAGGTGGAGAAAAAACACCAAGCAAGTCCTTCTTGTGAATCATAACCCAAACTGAATCACATAAACAGAAAGAAAGGTAAGAGAAAATCAAACACAACTGACAAAGATCAACCAACTCATCTGGATGGAAGCCATCACTTTGTGGGAAATGGAAAGCAGAAGGAAGTGACCATCAAGTATTCCCTTTATAACAGGCTGACATCACTCAGTTCTCTGCTGGACAAGGATATCAAATTGTCTGTGCTCCCATTTTAGGACAGTTGGGAAAGCCATACCTGGCTGTAAATTTTACTACCATTATGTTTTTGTTCTCTTGGGATTCTAGTCTGACAGCAGGAAGACAAATATTGATACATCAATGAATGAATGTTCTTCTGGGTGATGACCTTTGTGAATACTCTTGCTCTGCCCTAATAAATGGTAATTCAGAAAACTGTTGTCATTTAGTCTGCTTCTGACAAACAAAAGGGAAAAAACAGGCCTTACTTCCTGAGTCACTGGATTATCAAGAGCGGTAGGAGAATAGTGTATTGGGAAAGGAAGGAATAGCTTTATGAGGATTTGGGAATCTCTGAGACCTCATTACCATCGGTGACCTTCAAGACCTTCCTATATGAAAATCCAGCTGGACACCTGCTTCTCCCACTCTGTGGTTTGCAACTCTTTACCTATTATATTTGTCTGAGCATATTATGTTCTCCATAGAAACACTAAACTCCCTTATGTGAAAAGTAACCCATATGGAAAAATCATACTTCCCAGACTGTTGATCAAATATATTTCATACGTTTGAAAGATACTGTGTAGTTTATACAGAGCTGGCTTGAACTCATACCACATACAATCTCTGCTATGGAACAAGATATGTTTTAAGACGAGTGAGAATATGAAAAAAAGATTGAAAGGCTATATCATATATCAAAAAAAAAGCACTTAGTTTCATATCAGACAGAAATTGTGGTAAGGAATTTGGGTTATTTTGTAGATATCATGTATTTTGTGAATGATTCTGGGGTAGTACAAACAGAAAGCATGTGGAAATACATATTGCAAACCCATTTATTTAGGAAGGACGGACAGTCTTGTGGTTTCAGACTTGGAAAAGCTGGGTTCATTTTCTGATTGACGCATTCAGGTAATGTAACTCAGCAACTCTGTTTATCTTTGGCCTGAGTTCTCAGGTGTAGAGCAGTGAGAGCACTATTTCCTACAAGTGCCATGAGGAAGAAATCTATTAATGAAGACATGATGATATAGGGTATCTAAAAGCCTTTATAGATCAAGTCACCTACTGATTATATGCCTGAAAATTTTGCTATGATTCCTTATAATTAATAAAAATTCAGCTCTATTAACTCTGTCAAGATGTGATAACTCTAAACCCCAAACTGTTTGGTCAAAATAAGACATACTTACTAAGAAGACTTCTAGGGGAAAGCCAAGTGGTTCAAGAAGTGATTCTTCAGTTGATTACTCTTTCCCTACAAAAAGCTGTGTCATTTCTTGTAATATTCAAAGGAGCCCACTAAATGAAAGACCATTCATAAAAGAAGATTAGGAAAAACATACATGCTTTTTAATTAAATATTGGAGGCACTTCGGCTGTCTCTACAATACATTAAAAAGGTTAATGTTTGATAAGGATCTAATAAATAATCCTTCAATTTAATTTGAAAAATTCATTGACTTTTTATGGAAGAGGTACTTTTAATCTAATAGTTATGAACAAATGCCAAGATAAATAATCACTGTGGTTTCAGATATATACAGATGTCTTTCCTCTTTCGGTCATTTGTTATTCCACTCCAACACTGAATTCTGATTGTGGGTAATGTGCTAAATGTTCACATATACACACTGACATCCACTGCAACCTCCATCCCCACCATGGAAGACACGGAAGTTCATACAGTAAACAATGAAGTTCTGAAGGTATTTTGAAAGTTACTTAGGTGGAAAGTGCATATAAATGCATATAAAAACCAACATGAAATAAACCTGATCGTTTTATGGATACCAATCATATTTCTAGAAGCAAAGTTGTTTCTTATCAATATATTTTTCATTTGATTATTCACTGAATTTGGTTGTTTTTAAAGAGCTCTTACAGCAAATTAACAAGACACTAGGCTGTACTGTGCATGTAGAATCAGGTTTATTTTTCTTTCTAGTTATTCCTCATATGGGTAATCTGAAACAAGTGATAATCAGTACAATTTTTAACGAAGACTTATCACAGCTGTCATCATAATTGGTTTCCCATGACGCTTATAAAAATAAAATGGATAATGATAGAAGAAGTATACTCCTATTTTTTGCATTGTCCCACAGAATTCAGCTGTGCAATTGGTTTTCTCACACAGTCTTCGGTGAAAATGTCTTTGGCATTTTTCTCATTTCATATGACAATACTTGGCAATAGTTGGGTAGCTATTATGCTAAAGAAATTGCTTATTAGACTAATCACTAATATCTCAGTATTGTCTGGTGCTTCTTCCCAGCTGACTGCCGTATTGACCTGCTCTTTCTTGCGTTTGGCTGTAATCACACTTTTGGTACAGGTCATCTTCTTATTTGTGTATTGTATGTTTAAACTTTGTAATTCATAACTCTTTTTACAGTCTTACAATATATACCAGTAAATAAAAACTAGTATTGAATGCTACATATCACTTTTAAATACCTCTTTAGGGACCATTGACTTTTTAATATCTCATATGTATACAGAATTTTTTTGTCATTTACAAATAAGGATCCTTATTGTCTAACTGGGATCCCTATGCAGAGGAATATTTGTATTTATTAGACTGATCTGTTTACCTGCAAAATACTTCTTAATGTGGAGGCATAGACTGTACCTTAGAGTCTTATATTCAAGAATTAGATTATTCACTTTGGAGCAGAGCAATTGTTGAACTACAACAAATGTTATCAATATTAAAACAAGAACCAAACTATTATTTAGTCTAAGCAGAAATACATAGAGAATATCAGGCAGACAGAATGCAATTAGCAAACTTCAAAAGCAATTAGATTTTTGGAACTACCATGTGTGTGGCAGAAAACAATGCATGAATGAATCTTCTCCTGTAATTATTTAAAAGAGGCAAACAGAGGGTGACTATAGACTGATTACTCAAGGACTGCCCCAGTACAAATTTGAGGGGTGCCACTAAATGAAGTTAGCAGATAACAAGTTCAGAAAATGCAAAATAATGTATCATCCTTTACACAGTAGGTTAAAGATGTGAAACTACTTACCAGAAAGTTATTGTAGATGGTAAATTTTGTATGGATTCAAAGGAGGTTGGACAAGTTCATAGAACAGAGGATTACATCAATAGAGGTACATAGAAACTACCTCTGGACCACAAGGTTCCTGGGATGCACACTGTTGAAAGCTAAGAGATTATTCTGGGGAATTATCACTATATTTGTTTCTTTGTTATAGTCTTACGTGCACATTGACTTTTGTCCAGTGTTGCAGACAGGTAGTTGGGCAAGATGGACTTCTGGTCTGACTCACCATACTTGTTCATGTATGCTCTTTTGTTATGAAGAATTAATAATGATTGCATGTTCTCAAAGCGATTTTCTAAAATACCTGAGAGAGTTAAGAGAATAGACCTCCTTAAAAGATTATGAAGCCTGTTCTTCAAGGGTCAATAAAAAACTCTTAAGAACTCTCAAGTTTAGTTGAGTTAAAAAATTCCTATCTTAGATGTTATCAGAAGTTAATCAAAGTCCTTGATCTGCAAAATGACAGTTTCATATGAAAATAAGAATTTTCATGAATAGTGTTACTTACTGACACTCTCTCAGCTACACATGGCAAAAGTGTATTCTTCCATGTTATATTTGGGAAAAACTACATCTTATTTGAAAACAGGAACTCTTTAAGAAAAAAATAGTTACTGAAAACAAGCAAAAAAACTGGATCACAAATTTGGGCCCTCATGGGAAGGGATTTGGGTAAGATCTAACTGCAGTTTATGAACAGTGGGACTCCCAGTAGTTTTATTTCTTCTGAAATGTGAAGATACTTGTCTTCCTGAAGAATCACAGAATCACTAAGGTTGGAAAAGAGCTGTAAGATCATCAAGTCCAACCATCAACTAACACCACCATGCCCATTAAAGCATGTCCCACAATGCCTTGTCCACACGTTCCTTGAACACCTCCAGGGATGGTGACTCCACCACTTCCGTGGGCAGCTTATTCCAGTGTTTCACTGCTCTCTCAGCAAAGAATGTTTTCCTAACACCCAGCCTGAACCTCCCCTGCTGCAACTTGAGGCCATTTCCTCTTGTCCTGTCCACAAGCCTATTATGTTATGTATCAACTCAAAGCAGAATTGAATCCAGAGATGCCTTTTCACATGTACTGAAGATCTGACCCTAAAGGAACACTGGGACAAATTCTAATTGAAATTCCTACTCCTAGATACTCAAGATTGACAATGAGATTCCCTTCTTCCCCCTTCCTTGGGCTTTAAGCTTATAAATTTAAAAGCGAAGTGTGAGAACCTGCACTGTTTGGACATCTACACACTTGTGGAATCCAGATTCTAGATCACAGAATCACATAACTGCTGAGGTTGGAAGGGACCTCTGGACCTCATCTGCTCCAACCCCCCTGCTCAGGAAGGGTTACCTAGAGCCAGTTGCCGAGGACCGTGTCCAGATAGCTTTTGAATATCTCCGAGGATGGAGACTCCACAACCCCTCTGGGCAACCTGTGCCAGTGCTCAGTCATCCCCACAGTAAAAAACTATTTCCTGATGTTCAGACGGAAACTCCTGTGTTTCAGTTTGTGCTTGTTGCCTCTGGTCCTGCCACTAGGCACCACTGAAAAGATCCTGGCACTGTCCTCTTTGCACCCTCCCTTCAGGTATTTATTCACATTAATAAAATCTCCCCCAAGACTTGACTTCTCCAGGCTAAATAGTCACAGCTCTCTCAGTCTTTCCTCATATGACAAATGGTCCAGTCCCTTAATCATCTTCGTGGCCTTCATTGGACTCTCTCCAGTATGTTCATGTTTCTCTTGTACTGAGGAGTCAAGAACTGGACACAGTACTCTAGGTGTGGCCTCACCAGTGCTGAGTAGAGGGGAAAGGTCACCTCCCTTAACCTGCTGATGACACTTGTCCCAGTGCAGCCCAGGATACCATTAGCCATCTTTGCAGCAAGAGCATGTTGCTGGCTTATGTTCAACTTGGTGTCCACTAGGACCCCTAGATCCTTTTCTGCCAAGCTGCTTTCCAGCTGGATGGCTCCCAGCATATACTGGTGCATGTAGTTGTTCTTCCCCAGGTGCAGGACTTTGTGCTTCTCCTTGTTGAACTTCATGAGGTTCCTGTCAGCCCAATTCTCCAGCCCGTTGAGGTCAAGGTAGATTCCTTTCCCCAAGAACTGAAATCAGTAGCCTGATGACCTTCAGGTCCACTCATAGCACCTCCAACTCATGACAAATGCTTTCCTACCATACTCCATTCCAGTTCTGCCCTCTCCCTACTCCTTGTTTCTTTCTTCTGGTAGGATTCACTAGACCCCTCCTTGATCCTTGAGTCAGCAAAATTCAGCTTTGTTTACACCATTAAGAAACCATGAGCACAGGATGAAACAGATAAATACAGACACACATAATTCATAAAAATAATACAGACATTTACCACATTATCCAGAAAGATATCCAGTCAAGCACGAGGAAACCTCAGTTTACAGTACCGTGGTAATAACCTGCAAGCTAATAAATGTGGTGCAGATTTATTTCAGCCTCCCAAACGTCTATCGTAATTATGTCTACGTCTAATTGAACAAGCAGCCCTGAATGTTTCCGGACAACCTAACTTTCCTCATTCATGAATAGAAGAGAGAGAAAACTGTCTTTGAAAACTTAAGCATAAACTATCATCTTCTAAGTAACAAGCACGAGGAACAAAGTTCGCCTATAAGCAGGTTATGTCATTGAAGAACACCTTCCTCTGAGGCAGCTGGTATTTCATATCTTCTGAAACATGGTACTGAATGACACACATCAATTTTGTAGGCCAGTATTGCAGTTTCGATATTAATCAATTCCTGTAACAGGTAATTTCAGGAAAGATGCTGAAAAAAGAAAACCTAGAATGGAAAGAGTTAGCTTAAAATTCAGGCTGAGCTCTTTTATGATGTGAAAATATCCTTCTTTGTAATACTAGAAACTTATACCCCCTAGAGGTATTTGTATGAAAAACTGACAGTTCTATTTAGTTTTCTTCCACAAGTGTATTTCAAACATCAAGATCTACTGCATCTGGAGAGTCATTGTCTGGTGTTGAAAGTGTTGTCACTCACCTTTCCAAGGGACAACAGACTGACACATAATTCCAGAGGTAGAAAAGAAATGTAAACTTTTATGTAAAACAAATAGTGAGATCAAATTAACATTTCTTGCTGATACACCAAAAAGTCAAATGCAAAATCAGAGCTAAAACATGTCATACGTGTAGCAGCTTCATAGTACTAGGTAGGAAATACTCTGCTTCTACACCCCCTTCTACTCAGTCACTACCAAAACAGGTTTCCATACAGGGCCTGACCTTGTCTAAATGCCTCAAGCCATTGCTTTTAGTGACTCATGGCAGGAAATGCAAATCCTAGCTTGATCCCATTCCATTAAAGGTAATGGTGGAATTTCCAAGAGCTACAATGGCAGCACAGATTTAATTCATTTCCGAGAACTTTTTCTGATTTTTAGCAGTCCATAAGGTCTGTAATACTCAAATGAACTGAAAGAGCTCAGTGCATGTGCATGTACCCATTCATCTTTCATACAGAAACTGGGTCTTTAGAGGTTACCGATAATTGTAACCACTTCTTATATTTATTATGAAAATATTACATATTTTTAATTCTTTTAGCATTGTAGTTGCAATACTGTTGTGACGATTTGTATAAATCCTTTTGGAGATCTCTGGTGTTAGGGTAAAATGCTAATCCAATGCTAGACAGAGGTCAAATATGGCAGACTTCATTCCCGATCATCCACCTGATAGGAGTCACTGGAATACTAGATAACGCATTAGGGATGCAGTTCCTTGGCACTGCTAAATTACTTTCCAGCTTGAGAAGGCAGTCTAAGGGGGAAAACACTAGGACACTGCCTTGCCTTGGGAGAATAAGAATTCCTCAACAGATCACATTACCTCCTTGTGATATATATGCTGGTTCTACAATATAAATCTTACTGGCCCAAATGGTCTGAGAGCCAAGGTTTAGCAGTTATACAGTCCATTTTATGGCCTTAATAAACATTTCTCTTTTTAGTGGTGGATATTTTCAACTGGCTTACAAGGAACTCAAAAGGGTTCAATGCCTGTATTAGAAGTAACTTTCATACTAGTGACAAAATAGGAAATAATGTGTTCAACTTTAAATACCCAAATTTGAAAATAAACCAAAACAAAATTATAGAAGACAGTGAGACTTGAATAGAGACTGCCATTCTGTGATCTTATTTCCTATGAATATTATAATAATTTTTTTCATGTTTTCTCAATGATAAGCATCCAGGTATTATGTTCTGGTATTCTTCATTTCTGTCCACAGCCCACTCCTAACCTTTCTAGTGGCCATAGAAAGATTTACCATGATTGATATGGAGATGATATGCAAACTGCAATTTGTGAGGGCACCATACCTGGGAGTATAGTATCCCTGGAGTCTTATTTAGCTTCTTCCAGCTTCTTTTAGCTTCTTCCAGATGCAAGAGCTACAAAAAATGATTTAGCATTAACAATAGTTCCAAATATTTGCAGAATTGATTTCAATCAGGCAACAGTATGTACAATTGCCAGCATATTGTCGAAGCACAGTGAATGCTAAACAGGAGAATCTCCCGGATACAAAGAACCATTATTTGCTGAACATGCATGTGTTCCACTCAGTGTCCAAATAAGATTTTTTCAGCTGCATTGTGTCTGCTATTTTGACATGCAACAGTGAACTTAACTATAAATAGTTTAATTCTTCTACATTCAACCATTTCTCCCCCTCCAGCTAGTGAAGAGCAGAGAGATGTATAATATGTGAAATATTTATCATAGGTTGAAGCCCTGTTAAATTAAATTGCTTTACGCTGGCATCGAATTGTTTAGCTTCCATAAATAACATTTTGAGCCATAGTGAATAGCACAAGGACTGAAATTCATACCTTTCACTACCCTCGCTGTTTGACAGATTCCAGTCAATAAAAAAGGTGGTGGAGCACACAGCTTTATTTATTTGGGTGAGGATCTAGCTAAGTGTGCTGGTTAGCATTAAAGACAAAAAATACAACTTGTTGATTTCTAGAAACATTGGCATGTTTATAAGGGTGGTGTGTGCACACAGTTGATTAATAAAGGGAAATAAAGTGAAAAATTCCACACTGCTCTAACAGACATAGATCAGTTGCATCCTCTAAAATTCAGTGACTACAGAATAAAAAAAGATCACTTCTCCTTAACTATCTAGTATGAAAAACAGCACAACCAAACTTTTTCTTTTGTACTGGATATCGGACAGCCATTAAACTGGGGCAAGACTTAAGCCTACGTTATCTTTACACAGAGCGGCAATTAAAAATCAACTTACATGAAGAAATTCAGGCATGAAGCAAGAAAATATTCTATTTCAGAACATACCATATGAACAGCAACATGTGAGTAAGTCACAAATAATTATACAAGAATGTGCTTACGTGGGTGTCTGATTCAGAACCTCTGGTGAGCATGTTTCAAAAACAAACATAAAGTCCAGTGAGGTGGGAAGCTTTCATTATGCTCACTGAGCTTTACTCAGCTCCTAATATTTTGCAGCACAGTCACTAAAACAACCACCTGCTATGGCTAAGGTTGTAATTTATTTTGTTTGTTTTCAAAACTGAATTAATCACATTTTCGCATTTTTCTTTTAGGAACTGTAAAATTATTTCTCAGTTAAAAGCTGTTATTTAAAACCTTTAACCTGTAGTGAATTACCTTAGACAAAACTATAAAGCCCTAAAAATAGGGTTTTATAACAGAAGTGCTGACAAAACCCTAACAAAAGGAGCACCAGTGGCCCTACTACAAGAATAAAATAACAAACAGAAAAGGAAAGTTAAGCCTTCTTTGGAGGAACTTGCACAGTCTGTCTGTTTGTTCTGGTTTATTGAGCTATTCAGTGTGGTATTGTTCAGCAAAAGCAGAGTTTATAGGAACATGTTTTTTCTATGTAGTGCTACAAACCAAGAAAAAAGTGACATGTGAAACTAAAGGGCCTAAGGGACTGGTCATTGCAAAACATAGCTGAAATGTCTGCATTTCTTTTGTCTGCTCTTTTCTTCTCCTGCCTCCAGCTATAGCAAGAAATGAGAAGTTCAAATCAAGTCATATTTGATATTTACATGATGTACTGGATCTAGCAGAATCCTCTTTATTCTTTTTCCATGCAGAAACATGCATCTCCATTTGCCTCTGCATAAACAATCATGATTCACGCTAACACACTTACAAGAAAAGATGACTGTGGAATTCCCACAGAAATGAATATAATATATTTCCATGAAGCATAAAAGTAATGATCTGGATGAGGGGATGGAGTGCTCCCTCAGCAAGTTTGCAGACGACACCAAGTTGGGAGGGAGTGTTGATCTGCTTGAGGGTAGGAAGGCTCTGCAGAGGGATCTGGACAGGCTGGATCGATGGGCTGAGGCCAACCGGATGAAGTTCAATAAGGCCAAGTGCCGGGTTCTACACTTCGGCCACAACAACCCCAGGCAACGCTACAGGCTTGGGGATGAGTGGCTGGAAAGTTCCCCCGCAGAAAAGGACCTGGGGGTGTTGATCGACAGCCGGCTGAATATGAGCCAGCAGTGTGCCCAGGTGGCCAAGAAGGCCAACGGCATCCTGGCTTGTATCAGAAATGGTGTGGCCAGCAGGAGCAGGGAGGTGATCATGCCTCTGTACTCGGCACTGGTGAGGCCGCACCTCGAATACTGTGTTCAGTTTTGGGCCCCTCACTACAAGAAGGACATTGAGGTGCTGGAGCGTGTCCAGAGAAGGGCGACGAAGCTGGTGAGGGGTCTGGAACACAAGTCTTATGAGGAACGGCTGAGGGAGCTGGGGTTGTTTAGCCTGGAGAAGAGGAGGCTGAGGGGAGACCTTATCGCTCTCTACAACTACCTGAAAGGGGGTTGCAGAGAGGTGGGTGTTGGTCTCTTCTCCCAAGTGACTAGTGACAGGACTAGAGGAAATGGCCTCAAGTTGCGACAGGGGAGGTTCAGGCTAGACATTAGGAAAAAGTTCTTCACTGAGAGAGTGGTGAAACACTGGAATAGGCTGCCCAGGGAGGTGGTAGAGTCACCCTCCCTGGAGGTATTCAAGGAGCGTGTGGATGTGGCATTGTGGGATGTAGCTTGATGGACATGGTGCTGTGTGGTGTTGGGTGGGTTGTGGCTTGTTATTGTTATTGTGTGGTGTGGGTTTTGTGTGGTGTGTTGTTTTTTTTTTTTTTTTTTTTTTTTTTTTCCCCAGGTTGGACTCGATGATCTTACAGGTCTTTTCCAACCGTACTGATTCTGTGATTCTGTAATACAGGCTGCAGGGTTACCCCATGTTGAGGGGTGTAAAGAGGAGTTTTGTTCCCAGGGCAGACCATCAGATTTAATTTACACCAGGCTGTAAGGTGGAATGTCCTGAAAAAGCATTGGGCCTTTATGTGAAACAAGATTCATCCTTCAGAACATGTTCAAAGTGCCTCAGACGTAGCTCAGTGGGACATGTTAGTGTACTGGCAGACGTGGCAGGCTCACATACGGAATGAAGGCCTAGCTCTTTTTTTTTCATGAGGTCTTCTTTTCTCAAAGAAAAAGGATTATAATCCTGTGCACATTAATTCTTAGTAGCTCTTTAGGTGTACATGCTACCTTTTTTTTCAGCATTAACTAAACTGCGTCAATTGAACTAAAACTGAGTTGTACTTTTGGGGTACAGTTGATTATTGTAGGCTTTCAGAAGGCAGAGAACTATTTCTAAATCTGGAAGATAAATAACCTCAGATGATCAAGAGCAATTCAGGAAGGACTGTTTGAGCCTCTTTAGCTGCAAACACCAGGCTCCAAGCTCATGGCCTGAGCGCCTTGTAGCAGTATAGAGCAGTATGGAGCAGGACCTCCTTTACACCTAAAATTTGTTGAGGGTTCTTCTATTTTAGCCTTCATCACCACAGTAGTGTCTGTATTGCTTGCTAAGACCTACTGTCTCAAAGGGCCAGTCTGATGTAGCCCCACTTTCTTGAGTGTCCACAGAGGAAACATGACACTTATAAGGTTATTTACTGACCCACTGTCAGTGCCTGAGTGCACTCAGGGGCTCTAATGTCCTTTCGCTCCCCTGGGGCTTCCCCCACCCTGCCCATGGCCCAGGACCCCATTACAGCCCTCGGGGCCATCAGTGCCTGCCCCAGTGAGGCTGTAGGATGCCACCTCCAGTCCCACCCCAGCCCTGCCCATGGGCCCTGCCAAACCAGGTCCACCTGCAGGCTGGCATTCAGTCCCCATTCCCAGGGAGGTGCCTGAAGCCCGGGACTGGGGCTGCCCTGGCTGCCCCCCGGCCTGCCCTGGCTGCCCCCCGGCCTGCCCTGCTCCTGGTTGGGGGGACGGGCCCTGGCTGCCAGATCCTGCCCTGCTACCCCCAGGAGACCACACTGCCCCCAGCCCAGGGAGCTGCCATCCCTCATGATTCCCTGATAGACATCTTCTTGCATTGAACCTCATAGTTCAACTATAATATGAAGACATGCTTTTTACTGCCCACCAAGGCCTGATTTTATTCCTGTTGATGAGAACAGAACATTTTTAGGTCTAATCCTAACACATGTAGCAAGAATAGGCTGCATGCTAGTTTGACTGGAGTGCCTGGACACAGAGCAGCTCGGGGAGGGCTGGTCATCAGAAATGGGGTTCCCCATGTGTATTGCAGAAGACATTAGCCTTCAACAAGGACTGTAGAAACTATACAATTACCTTTCTGGGTTAATATTGAGGCAAGAGCAGCCCCATTTCCTAAAGGGTTGAAAAACTGCTGTGAAAGAAAGGGAAGTTGCTTTCTTAACCTAAGTGAAACTTTTTCAGTATGGAAATTGCTTCACTAGTGTTGGGATTTAACCCATATCATTCTGGAGTTCTCCAAAATGTCAACCTTTGATAAATTCCAGGACAAAAAAGTCTCAAAGCAAGCCTGTTCTCCGCGGTTTCTAGTTTTTCTATGAAGCTCCTCCAACCTTTCACTCAAGTATTTATGGGGAGCAAAGAAGCTGGCTGGTTCACTAATACTCTGATCTACTTGTATCCTGTTACTGAGCATTCTGGGGAGAATAGTCCTTTTGTTTTAGGATTTGGAAAAAGCCATCATAACTTTGCCTCCCATTAAATATATGTTTGATGGGGAGCTCAGTGAATGTGACCTATAAGGAAACAGAATAGTGTGTTTCAGTCTTTACAAAGGAAACATTTATAACAATTTATAGCTGAGGCTGCCAAACATGTTCTTCAGAGATGCACTAGAATTACATGTAGAACCCCAAATACTTTAGGGAAAAGGGGATTTAATCTCAGTGAAAGCTGGAGGTTTAAATGTGTGTGTGTGTATGTATAACTATATGAATATATATGTATGAAAAAACAAGCATTAAAATCCAAATGTTTCTTCTTTCTTCCTACTCAATGTCAATGAAGGTCATTCTTAGGCATTGACATTCCTGGCAATATAGCAAAGTAGTAACAGAGGATAATCACTTTAGCTGCGCTCTGCAGGGCGTTCCAGCAAAGGACACAATGTGGCTACATCTAGAAACAAGGGTCATCCTTTGTGAGTATTTATAATCCCTTCACTGGACAGACAAAAAAAATTTAATCTGGTCTTTCAGTTAGTGGATTCACGGCTTGCCACACCCGTTCTGTCCTTGTTGTATTTGCAGACATCTTTTGTATCCCACTGAATTGCCTGGCTGCTGCCGAGGGCTTATTTTCATCTTCAGAAGACAGTAGTAACCATAAAGTATCCTTACAACATCCTTTTGAAGTGTACACCCCTATCCTTGTTACAGGAAGGAACACGGGAAAGCTGAATGGATTAGTGATGATTAAGTACTACTGGTGGATTCTTCAATTCTGTATGTGCCAAATGGAAATAATGATACTTTCTTTTCCCCACTTCTTGTCTGTTATATTTAAACTTCATGCCTTCCAAGGTAGCATTTGTCTCATTAGCTGTTTGCACAAGGCTTAGAGCTGTGGCATATTACTTTTAGATAGAGCCCCTAAGCCCTTCTAAAAAACTGCTACGTTTGCCTAAGTATACAAGGATATGTCGATAACAGAGAGAACCTGATTTATTCTACTTGTTGTCTGTGCAAGCCAGTTTCCAAAAGGAAGCAGCATAGCTGTACTGAGCCATTAGCATCACACAGAGTGAATTTCATCAAGTACAGCAACTTGCTAGCATCCGCATGGCTTCCAGCCTGATTTACAGTTTGGTTCATGGGCAGAGTGTGTGTGTGGCTTTATTTGCACAAGCCCATGCAGCTGTGCCAAAAGATAGGCTGAAGATAAGATTGTAACTTTCATTTCAGGCATTACTAGTTTGTAGTCTTCAAAAAGAAACAATAAACGCCATTAATAAAAATAGCGACCCTCCTGGCCTAGTGAACAGAGCTCATATACATTGATAGCGTTATATTGGCAACAATGCACTCCATATGCTCATGAAGGTTACAGGGCACATTTCCATGTAAACAGTCAAGAAAGCAAACTTCAAATATTTGGAAGAAATGTTTATTTAACAACTGAATACATGCTAAAAGAAATAATTTACAGCAGCAGTTTCATTACATTTTTTTCTCTCCAGTTTTCTAGTTCCCATCTGAATTGAAGTGATAAATACAGAAGTAGAATTATTTACTACCCAGTGAGGAATGCACTTAAAGAATAAGTGCACAATTTTGGCACTGATATAGCAAATAAACCACCTTATCACCTGTGTGGCAAATTCTTGCATTTTAGTATTATGCTGAACACACCGAAATGGAGTACCTCTAGATAACAGTACTTTACACTGTACCTCCTTATCTAGTCAAAAATATTTACACCTCTTTTGGCTAATGTGTAGGTAGCAAAAACTGAACTATTAAACACATACCATTGATATTCACTAAATAATACATAAAAAGGATCAGTAAATGCGCATTCACATGCATTTAATTTAATTTTTTTTTTTTTTTACATAGTGACTTTATTGGGTCATGAAGATTTAACTCTGTTCTGCAAAGATGCACATTTTCTCAGTTTGATGTTATAGTTTAACATAACCATACAGTTTTCAGGAGCCATTGTACAAATTCCCATCTTCAGTGATCCATGCAAGTGCAAAGTGTAGATGAGTCAGAATAAGATTCAATGCATTTTTGTTCCTTGCAAACGGATATCTCAAACCAAATCAAAATAGATCTTTCTGCTTATAAATGAAATCCTTTATTTCTCTCCAGCTTAAACAAAACTTTTTACTTACTTTTTATAAAGTCTGTAACTAGAGGTTTAGAGGGTTTTATTGACGATTTACAGAAATACCATTTTTACCTTTATCTACAAACCTTATGTTGCTTTAAACAATAATGACACAAATGGGGGTATGAATTTTACTGAAGCTGCAGAGCATCTTTCTATACATGAATTCATTAAGGCCTGTGCTTTTTGAAAAAAGTTCATTTCACATCAGTATTAAATGCTGTTTTAACTTGACCATAATATGAACCTGAAAATCAAAAATTTCCACTGCTGGCTTGATCTTCTGCCCTCTTATTTATATAAGCAAGTACGAAGACATAAACAAGACTACTCATGTCAGTGAGGGCTGGATTGAAGTTTGTAAGATCTGATCATATCAATTGTCCAATTATGCCAGGTTATGGTAAAAACATTGCAACTTCTGTAATTTTGTTCCCATGGATTATCTTTCTCTGTATAGAAAAACATATCTTAGAATCCTGACTTAATTTAATCTGTTTCTTCTTCAGGGGTGGTGAAAGAGATGATTGGTTTTGGTTTGATTTTTTTGCAGCAAGTTGCTATAGAACCAGTTGCTATGAGCATGGTAGAGAAAAAAAAAGTTAGATAGCAATTCCTTTAATATGTAAAAAAGGAAACAAAGTCATTTAGGGTCTGTGGAAATCAATCTGTACTTTTCCCACTGAATTATCTGAGGTTCATTTTAAAATTGTTTCCTTTTGTAACAAAGAGGATTCTAATGACACGATGGTACACAATAGCCCTACACAAAAGGCTAAAGAGTGTTCTGTGATTACAATTAAATAATTCAGCTGACAACAATGCTCAGAAATTAATCATAAGCTGAGCTGAAAAATTAATACTTCTGTACAGGAAAGCACATGGTTGAACCTATGTTTTAATTCATCCCTATTCAGCATATCATGAAAGCATGGGAATTTAACAGCATATTAAAGTTCACAGGAGTCAGGTTAAACATAAGAGAGACTTAAAGTTGCTTTATAACCAAATTCCCAAGTGCTTTCCTAAATCATGGCCTTACAGCCTTGTCCCGGTCTATTCAATGAATTTCTTGCTAAAGAATTACATGACAAAAAATCTTGCAAGTTCATCCCCTGCAAAAGATTCAAAGGGGACTAAAGTGACTGGGCCATTAGTGAAAATCCAATTGCTATGGAGGCAGGAAGCCAAGGCTTCACTAATCAGAAGGATTCTTGAATTAGTGAGTGGCAAGGGACTGGGACATATTGTGAGAGATGCTGTCACAGCAGTGGTGTTATATTGTATCTGATAAGGCTGACAGTGTACTGATTGATAAATTAAATAATCTGGAGTGAATAACAGCAGAACAGATCAGTCATCAATACAGACACACTTTTATATAAAAGCTCCTTTAGCAAACTAAGGACTTTGTTCTAGTAATTTTCCCCACAATGACATTACTCAAAATTATGTCATTTACGGACTCTACCAAGATAAAATATGGGAGGCTGGAGAAAGATGACCTCAAAAAAACTGGACACCATAGAACTGGGGACCAAAGGCACATCTGTGCTGAGGTGAATAAATCCACTACTTATAACCCTAAACTGACACTTATGGTGCAAGTACGTTGTTTTACCCCGTTGCTCTCCTGTATATAGAATAAGACAGAAGCGCAGGACCAAATCATCTAGTATAAACTAGTCTTAAGCTGAACTTCACCAATTTACTACTGCAGCAGACTTCGCCCACAGATAAAACTGTCCTTTAGATCTTAAAAGAGAGAGCTGGCTTTGAGGTTACTATTTATGTGGCCTAGTGCTGGTTCTTTGCATTGGGGTGATCTGGCCCACAGAAAGAATGGAGCACTGAGAATCAGTAGTGTGGACATATTTCTACCACTGAGTTGGGAACAAAACTCCTTAAACTGAATGTGAGCTTTGCTCATGGATATATGATAGTCTATGAGCCACAGTATTTAAATATTAGCATTCACAAATATTTACGAACCAAGAAAGCAAGAGTGTAATTAGTAGAGGGTATTTTAATGCTATTTACTTTTTTAATTAAAAAAAATATACAACTGAAGATCAATGCTCTCTTCTTCATTGGTTCAATCTATAGCAAGGTATTATACAAGTTGAATCATTTCAAATACCATACTTAAAAAAAAAAGAACGCAGAAGATTTCCATGCTATACAGCGACTTTCATGTTAAAATAGCTTAGTTTTAAAATTATTTTGAAGTTACATGTCATATAGATTACTGAGAGGGGAGGAGGTTAACTGCAGTGTGACTAGCTCCCCTGGGAGTTTTGCCAAACAAAAGAGTAAAGCAGCTCATAATTGCAAGTTGTCTTTTTTTCCTCTAAACCAATAATTAGAAAGTACAATATTTCTAAGACAAAAAGTCTAATCTATTTTAGAAAAGAGCTAATGTTTGCTGCATATTTTCATGGTACATTTAAATTATAGTTTTAATAAAATACATCTTTAGATCAAAGCTGAAAGAAGTCATCAGTAGTAGGTCAGTGTACTCCGCATTTTTTGTTCTTCCAGATGATGGATGACTTATGTCGTTCAGATTTCCACAAACAATCTCATTCAGTATTGTTTTTCCTCTTCTAGTACATATAAACAGGAGAACTGGTAGACAAAACAAGAACAAAATCCTTGTGTCCAATCACGTGTTTAGACGTTCATCAGCTTAACGAGTTCATGCAGTTTTATATATAAGTCTAGAAATGGTAGTGCTGATGATGAAAGGTGGGTTTTGTTTTTCTTTTCTTTAAGATGACAGCATGAAATACAGCATTCTGTTTATATCTCAGGCAAAAGAGAAAGCAAAACTTGCCTGCTGAATACTTGCAGAACTTTTTGAGCAGTAAGCTAGGTCCAGGTGAGTTATCATCCTTGAAACTCTGGTCTTTCTGGTCTTAGAATCAGAGCAGAGAGGAAGGACTTACTAGGAAGTTAGAAATGGATTTTATTTAAACCTGGTGGAAATTGTTTGAACTTTCCACTCTTGTAAACATCCACATAATGCCATGAAAAAGTTCATGAATATTGCATTTTTTTCCAGTTATCTGTCTATACAAGTTTCTACTTGGATGAGGTTCCTAGAGGTAATGTAGCTCAGACACTCCGTGGTGCCCTCTCAAATTCATGGGTCCTCCTGTTCCTACCTTTTTTATTCTCTTGTAGGTGCTTCCACTTATTTGTATTCACCTGCGCATTGGCAGGCCTTTGCCGGCGTTGTTTGCGGTCTCTTTTCCAAACTTGCTCACAGAACTCATCCATTGTGTTGAGATTGGGGTGGTTGATCAACTGCATGAAGTCTCTATACCAGATCTTTTGACTGGGGGTCATGCTATTGGTAGCATCCTTAATCTTGGAGGCATCAACATCTTCTTCTTTATGGAGCAGCTCTTCCAGGTGGTCTGTATCAATTACTTCCAGGGTCACTTTGAGCAAAGTTTGCATGAAGCCATGCTCCACAGCATGACAAAAATAAATGCCAGAGTCTCTCCGTTGAAGACTTCTTAGCAATAGGCCCTGTTCCGTCCGGATCACGTGATCATCCACTTTTATCTGTATTGGAAAAAAGTGGTAATTTCAATAGTTATCTTTCATATATGTGCAAATTATCCTCTAACCATACTAGTTCCTTAGTACTGCTCCTTTCAGCTGGTAAAACTTGGCCAAAAATCCCAAAAAGCACATGAATGAAAATACCCTTGCCAGTCATCTGTACCATAGAATCATATAATCATAGAACCGTTTAGGTTGGAAAAGACCTTTAAGATCATCATGTCCAACCATTAACCTAACACTGCTAAGTCCACCACTAAACCGTGTCCCTAAGCGCCTGTAGTTATAGAAGGCTCAAATACTCTGGAAAAAACTACTGATGTACTGCAAAGAGTTTGGGGGATTAAGAATTTACTCCTTCGTCCCTACTGCTGCTGACCAAAAAGATCTGTATCAACTCTTTTAGATGGACTTGCTGGTAAGATTACAGAAGATGAAAGCCTACAATGAGCAGAGTCAACACTGATACATTTGGCTGTATTATGGAGGTCACATTTATCATTATGTTTTAGTCAAGCCTAGATATATTTGTGGGAAAGGTTCTCTGTCTTCCTATTGTTCCTTACTACCTTATGCATAGAAGTGGGTTCTGCGTAAGTGGAGAATTTACAAACAATAAGGATTAAAACTCAAAATGTTAATATTAAAAAAGCAGCTGTCTAAAATACTGTATTTTTCTGAATTAATTAATATCTAGAATATAATTGCATTCTTTGAATGCACATGTTGCTGCAGACAGAAAGGGCACAAACCTGTTTGCTGCTACCTTCACCAAGAATAAATTCTAAATAATTTACTAATTTACTACTTATGCAAACAAAGCAAACAGCAAAAATATCTAAAGTTGTTAATGTATCTAAGTATTTAGTACATGCTTTAAAAAAAATGTTTCAGAGTAGTTTGGGTATATTTACAAACACTTCAACGCAACAAACAAGTTTTTGTTTCCTAGCTTGATCTCCCTACATAACGAAGTAGATTACTCTCTTGAGAGATGTGTGACCTAGCTTGATACTAACATGACTTGAGAACCAGGGTGAGTAATAACGTAGGAATGTTGGTGACAAGAGAAGGAGAAAAAGAAAGTATCAGTTTAGTGTAATGCAAGCAGGGAAAGTCAGTGGTTTTGCCTCTATGAGTATTGCTTTTGATGAAAAAAATATACAAGTTTTCATACCCTTTTGTCCACTAGTTCCCAGTTCTTCATTCTCTCCCTGTCTTATCTGCAATAAAGTCTTAGAGCATGCCGTACATAAGAAATGCTCCTCCTGTTAGACTATGTTTCAGTCAAACAGTATAATTAGATGAATGCAGTTAGACTTTTTTTCAGAGGCAGTTTTAAGGTCTTTGTGATATTTAAGTTCAATATAATCCTTGTATGATGCTTTAGGTAGCACTTACAGAGCATGCTACCTTTTTGTATTTCTGAGATATCTAAAGGAAAACCAGTGTGTTTTGCAGGATATGAATGTTTTCTGATGTAACAGTCAGTGAAACCTGTTAGAGAGCTTATGGGATTTTATGGTGATAAGAGTAAGAATATGGTTAAGAACAACAGAAATTATAAGATTACAGAGAAATTCTGCTAAACTAAAACACAGAGGGACATTATTCTGGGAAGGACCTAGGTTCAAGTATATCTTCATAGAGAAGACAAGTTGCATCTCTTAATTTTTCCTACTGTACCTCTTCTTTGCGGTCATCATTTTGTTTCTGGAATTGCCAGTACACTGCGGCACGCTGAGATTTTGGACTGCACTCAAGAAAAGTGCTGCTATTCTCTACTCCATAGATAATCTTTTCCTCCAGGGTCTGACCACTTGGGTTATCTGTAAAGCAAGAAAAAAAGAAAAAAAAATTACTAGGGAAGAAAAATCTTAATTGCTAAATGAATTTGTTTGTTTAGAAATTGGGCTCCTTTAAGATGTTTAAAGATAAAAACCTTAATAAAAAAAATTCTCCATATCAGTATGCCATTTGGAAAACTTCCAACAACAACGCTATCTTTGTAAGGATCCCTGGTAGGTTTTTTTTATTATTTTTGTATTTTTAATCCTAACAGCTGTTAACATCTCAATATGTGAAGTTAATGAATTTCATTGTGAAATTTTGTGTAAACTTCATTATTATTCATCAAGGAAAACATCTAGGACATGACAAGAATTTTTAATAGCAAACTGTATGCAGTGAGAAAACTCACGGTGTAGCTGCAGAATGTCTGTAATGATGCCTCCTGGGCTCTATGATCATAATACTTTAGAGCAAAGTAATAAAACATGAGGCTATTTAAAAGCAGTATAATGTGTTTAGATTATATAGCACTGCAGTTTGCTGAAGCTGTTAATGACCAGGAATAATGTTTTTGAGGAAACAATCTTCAATTAATCATTTCCTCTCATACTGATATAATTTATGGAAATGTAATGGGGTTAATAAACCAGACATTATGGGAGGGGAAAAAGAAAGTTAAATAAATTACTTCCTTTTGTAACAACGTTTCAAGATATTCATCAACTTGCTAGAAATATCACATAGCTATAGACTTAGATGGCATTTGATTCTTCTCCAATACCGCAGAGGCTGTAAGGCATCATATTTCAACTCTCCACCTTAGCTCTTTAAAATGCTGTTATGGACTTAAGTGGCAACAGTGCAATAATCCTGGAGAGTAGATGGGGAGGAAGGGGTTGGTAAGCTATTTAACACTGTGTTGATCTCATGGGGTTTCCTGTCTCTTTGCCATTATTTGTCATTCTTTCCATTTTCCACTTTTTGATCTTTAGCACGGGAAATCTTTAAAGAACTTCTTTTGATATGTTTTAACAGGAAAATGATGTCTAATTAAAATCCTCTCAGAGAAATCCTTTGTTAAGTTTTGTTTGCTTTCACTGTGCCTTTATCATATTGGCCATGTTGTTTAGCAAACACAGGCTGTTTGCTAGATGACTAAGCCAAAGGTAAAAATAAAATTGAGCTCCTGGTTTATGTTGATACAGCAATCATATGTCTTTCCATAATGACTTGCAGCCTTGAGAGAGGATGGGAGAAGGGATGGGGGACAGAACAGGAACTGGTGCTTGCCCAGTTCTCAGTAAGGAAACATCAAATGGCCTATTAACACTAAACAAATAGGGAATGGGTTAGCTTGTTCTCCTCTGCTGGATTGTGAACATTTCCAGCAAGTAAGTGGGGAGTTATATAAACAACTAAGTGAAACAACTTCTATGACATTCTCAGAAACCACATCCCTATGAAGAATGTCAGTGCAGCTTTGGGCCAGGAAGATGGGGAGCAACGGACGAAGGAATTAGAAAGCAGTGAAGCAACCGAAGGGTAAGACAGCTGGAAGAGAATGTAGCTAAGGGTCCCAGTGGTAAGGTCTGAGATGGAGCATGGGTGAATTTGTGTCAGTGTAACAGAGGAACTGGAAATATGTGAAGAGATTGAGTATAACTTCAAGTGATAAGATAAAGATTGGAAATGGAAATGATTGGCTGATAACTCATGGGTCCTGATTCAACATTGTGAATGGCTGACTGATGTCCTGACTCTTCTGATTCAAGTTAAGTACTCTAATTTAGGAACAGAATTCACACGGCTGAGCAGGTAGGCAAAGATCCTCACATAGTCAACGAGAGGCAGTTTGATACCTGAACTGGGATCCACAACAGATAGCACACGTAGGGCTGCAGCATAAGACGGTCAGTAGCAAATGTGGGACATGGCTTGATGGGCATGGTGGTGTGTGGTGTGGTGTTTTTTTTTTTTGTTTGTTTTTTTTTTTTTTGTAATGGTTGGACTTGATGATCTTACAGGTCTTTTCCAACCTTAGTGATTCTATGATTCTGTGAAATGTCCCCTGTTATAGCCTGGGACACATACATTACTGCTCCAGGGATGTGTTTCTGTGAAACAGATTTACAGACTTCCAGAATAAAGGACGGAAACACAGAGATTTCTCCCTAGGATGCATGCTCTATTTCAATTCCTCTCTCCCAGGCTCCATGAACTTTGAATCGTGGTTGCAGAATGGCCCAACTTCAACGAAAGCAATCCGATAGTTTGGGTGCTTGTATTGGAAGTAGAGCTATCAAGTCAATCTCCTAAGCCTATGTGGACTTTGAGTCCTCTTCTCCCACATCCTAAATAGCTGATTTAACCAGTAGGTTACTCATTAGGTGTCTTGCAGCACCACTTGACTGTATTTTCCTGAACACAGCATAGTCCAAGTGAATTATACAGGAGCAGGGCACACCTAACACTGGTCTCATTAGATCCAAGGAGACAGTCTTCTAGATCCTGAATATCAGTACAAAGGACAAAAATAGATATTTCTTTGGCAAAGGTCCTACTGCCCATGAGCAGTAGTATATTTTTAAGTATATAGAGAAATTTCTGCTGGAAAACTTAGGTACCTAGGATATCTAAGAAGCTAGTCACAAGTTTTTATGGAAGTTACCTTGAAGGTGGGTGCTCTGACACCATTTCAAACTTCTGAGTGTTTTCTTGGATTTGGTCCATGGCATTCTAGTGTGTTAGAGATCACCATGGAAAGTGGCAGAAGCCCCCTTTAAATTTCCTTGCAGCTCCAGAAAATATAGTATGGGTGACAGTCATGCAATGAAAGAGGAAGGATTTAAGAGATCATTCAAATTCCATTTCCATGATTTAAGGGAGCAGAAGGCAGGTCCAGAAATGTCTATAAAGTTCTTGTAATATTGAGCACATAGAGTGCAAGAAAGTAAGCAGAGTGATGGAATAATCACAGGATCAGAGTGCAGCTCTGGGACTGAGGGAAAAGCTGAGGAGACTAGAAGGAAGAATGAAAGTGTGGGAAGTTCAGAAGAGCAGCTGGAGGAATTAGAAAACTATAGAAGTCGTGAAGTAGGTTATGAAATTCAACCCAAAATCCTGTCTGAGTGCTGTAATTCCCAAAATGAAACCAACAGCAGTATCAGTTTACTACTCTGATAAATATCCTTTAAATACATAATTTCTGACATAACCGAAGAAGTATGAAAGGCTAAGTACTTCTACCAAGATTGCTTTGCAGACGAATGAATCTCACTATACAGTTAAATTCAGAGTGATTCTTTCAGCTTCCCCTGGGATAAATCACGTAAAAAAAGGTGCCTCTTCTCTTACAAATTCTTCAAAAAAAGATCTTGATTAATTTCTTGATAGCACTAGTATATTACGCTTTTTTAAAAAAATTATTCTTTAGCTGGCACAAAGGTGATCATGCTTTGAGATTTAAGCATTAATGTCTGTCCAAACACCTGTACAGCTAAGGATCCTCAGCTCCCTCTAATGTTGCTGTGTAATTATTTTATACTACTTCTTATACATTTGCATAAAAAGGCAACTGAAAGAGCTACCTAAACCTTATTAAAAGCATTACTGCTTCAGACTGATATCAAAGTAAGTTTCTGCAATGTCTTTAAAAGTGAGATATACATTAAGGGATTGTTCTTTTTTCTTGTTTCTGTTGGTTCACACGGAGAATCAACTGACAGTTACTGCAAAGGAACATGTAGACAAGTAGTAAATGATTGCTGGAGCTTATTTTTGGCTATAGACAAACCCAATTCTTCATCTGTTGTTCAGGAAACTACTAGCCAAGGAAAAAACTCAGCATAAGTTGGCATAGGAAGTTTATGGGCCATGCAGCCATCTGTACAATGCATGATCATGTGTAAATGACAAGTAAATATAGG
Source organism: Gavia stellata (assembly GCF_030936135.1). Taxonomy (NCBI): domain Eukaryota; kingdom Metazoa; phylum Chordata; class Aves; order Gaviiformes; family Gaviidae; genus Gavia; species Gavia stellata. The sequence goes on along the minus strand of NC_082597.1, from coordinate 10,286,713 downwards.
AAAATTTTATAGCTTTACAACTTAGAATTAATTTAGAGAAAATTTCACTCAAGAACAATCTAAAACATTCATTAAGTAAAGTATTTTGACAGTGCATCCTTAAAGTCTAGGACATAGAACTGCATTCCCTCACTATTTGTAAGTTACTGATTCTTCTAATCACACTGGCTTCATTTCACCATTAAGTAAAATTTTCAGTGATATCTTGTCTCATACTTGCTCTGCTCATGTTGACAAAACTGTATTAAATTTGTGAAATTTCTACTAGTCTACATTGACTAGTTGTACATTCATGAGTTCTCCAAACGTGACAACCACATATTGATCATAGTCTATTGATGAATTTTTCCAAATCATTTTCCCCTCTAAGTAGCTTGGCCTGAATCTGGCAATCAAGAAGTAAAAAGAAAAGCTATAGCAATGTTAGCTGCAAGTTTCAGATCGTTAAAAAGGAAGATAGAGAAAACTATTACTGAAACGTAGCGGTGGTGAATTGTAGTTGATACAAAAGTACAACTTTGGACTATTATCATTCTTGCTATTCAAGGACTGGAAGAACATGAAGGTTTTGAGGTATCTCCATTTTCAGCCACCTCTTCTTTATTTATCCCAGAAATCTGTGCAGTGGTTTAACTGTTATTGCAGATGTACCACAAACATGAGTAATAATTTTTTCCAGCAGAGGGAAGTATTGCCTAAGTGTTCTCTTCACTTAGGGGAAGAAGGACATTTTTCATTTTCTGAGTAAAAAACTTCTGAAGAGTTTGGCAACAAATTCGTAACTGTGAGAGGTTTATCAGCCAAGCAATTCAAGAAAGGAAGATCTGGTCAATACACTGTGAAAATGAAACAACCAACAAAAAACAAACCCAAAAGATGTCAAAGAAAAGCCATGCTGAAAGCACATGGGACAGGCCTATTGCAAGGACCATCATGATCTTAAGGGCTGCTAGCGTGGCACCTACAACAAAGACCATTCCATATTTAGCCAAGGTGGTTAATTATGTGCTTGGTTATCATCCTATGCAAACTATATGAAGCAACATGTACGTACTTCTTCCTGTTTTGAAGGAGATATGACTCTTTTCTGACATAATATGCCTAGCCTGGTAGTATGATATTATCAGGTAAGCAAAGCAGAAAAATTAAAATGCTTAAAACTGTTAACTTGAGGAAAATAAAAAAACCCCAACAGTCTTTAGTGTCTGATCCAGGGCATTGTAAGCAATCTAAATTGGGATAATGATGTACTGTATTTATCTTCCCCAGATGTTCAAGACAATTTCACCAACAAATGTTCATGTGCTTCCTACTCTTCTCATGCACAGTCTGTAAATTACATACAAATTAGTTGTACTTCAGTCATACCCATCACTCACCATGATGCTGCAGGTCTGAGCAGTGGGTAAGCGGGTCTCCATTTCGGATGTCTTGTCGTCTGGTACGTCTGCAAATATCATATTCGAAAACTGTTAGTGACCTTCTCAGTGGTCAGCATTCACATTTGCCATGACTGAAGAGGGACAAATGGAACATATATGTAATTACATAGGTCACAAGTGCACCTAGACTACACTAGGAAGGAAATCATATTGTTACTACAATATTCTATGTGTTATCACAGTGTGTAGGATCAGCCTTTACTCTTACAGGTAAGGTCTTCAGAAACTGTTAAAAACATCTCTCTTGCACTGAGCCTATGAAGTTTATTTTAACTCTGTTGGCAATGTTGATCACAGACAAATTCATTACTTGATTCATAGATACAGGGACTGCTAAGGGATCAAAGTATATACAGTACAGTTTAACACACATCAAAACCCATGAAGAAGCTACAGCTTTTCTGCAAGTACAGAATACTTTAAGTATCATGTCATCTTTTAGCTAAAATGAAGTGTTAGAATGGATGGCTTTGAAAGAATGTCAAAGTGCTGTATTTTCTACAAAATCTAAATTAAAATACATAGATCATTTTGGCCACTAGAGATCTCACCAAAACATTTCTGATAAAAGCTTTTCCAAAACTGTTGCAAATGGCTTTGTCTTTAGAATACACGGAATATAACACTTGGATAGGAAGATTTTGAAATGTCATTTATTCCATCCTTTGTATCTTGAACCTGGCTTCTAGTTTTTATTATGCGTCCATTTAACATAGTATACTCTTTCCCCAGCTTGATTTCCACTGTCTCTTTTGGAAAACATATTGATCTGTACTAAAAAATGTTGTATTTCACAGAAGAAAGCTTTTTAATACAGTTTTATTTTGCATTTGTTGTTTTCGCTTTGTCTGCTCCTGTTTTTATTTAAATAGCTGTGACACAAAATTCAACTGAGCCAGAGAAAAGCGTTTCATATAAAAAAAAGAAAAAAGAACAAGGCAAACAAAGATGTGTTTCAAGTGTGAGCACTTTACTTTAGGAATCAGAGAAAGCCTGAGGGCTTGCAAAATTAGAGGAGAACAAAGAGGATTAGGCTGCTGAATAATGCTGTGATTTCAGATTATGGCATCCAGAAACGGATATGCAAAAGTCAAGTAGTCTTGTAAAAAGCACTGTTGGTCACTCCTTGTGACAACAGCCCACATTTTTAAAAAGCCATTGTTCTGCAGTACAGAGACCATCTCTCTTCTGTTCAGGAGCCCTGTTTGCAGACTCTCCCTAACAGCCCAGCACCAGCACATACTAAGAGTTCTCACAGAGGCACCATTAACTGCACAGCTGACTCCTCTTGGCTGAAAAATTTTAACCATTTTTCTTTTCACTGAAAACTACTGGAATGTTAAAACTGAAATTAGTCATGTGAAGTATGGCAACAGGTTTTTTTTTTTTGAAAAAACAATTCAGAATGTGCATTTTTTATATCTTTCTGAATAAAAACTTCTTTAAAATTATCCTAGTGAATTAGCATGCTTTAAGAAGAAGGAACCTTCTGTCAATTGATATGATTCAAAAAATGTATCAATCCTAATTTCAGATATCATCTTCATATGACTCATTACCAATGAATAAAAATACACCAAAACATAAGGAACCATAAAATTTTGTTACTTCTTTCTAAATTTTGAAATGCAGCGTATTTATAGGATACTATTTGTAGAAAAGAAGTCTGTGGAACGACTCATATTACTGTCAATGGAGTTTGGATGAGATGTTTAGTCAGAATCTCAGGAAAATGTTGCACATATCACCATTGTATCAACACAATGATTTATGAAATATGAACCAGAATACATCTGCATGGGGTAAAGTGGTCACACTACAGGAGCTCTGAACTGTCATTTAGACTTGTAAAATACACAAAGAAAGAAAAGTAAATTAAAATCATGGCTCATAAAAGCTCCTTTTTAAAAAAGAAGAAAAAACCAAACCAAAACAAAAACCAAAACCCCAAACCAACTATTAGTAAAGCATCTGTGCAATTGCCTCACGACTTAAATTTGCCAGTATTTCTGGAGCCTAAAATTTCAAGGATTCATTATTAGGAAAATGTAGACATTTAAGCTGTTTCCAGCAATGCTGATTTTGTCATAGATGCATTCAAAGCTGGCTTGAGGCAGTGGGTACAGCAGGTACCAGGGAAACAGAGGATCCTCTCCCCGTGTAACACAGACCTTTATTCTGCTGCTGCTGCTGCTGCCAAGAGAAAAATGGGGGGAAGTAGGGGGGGACAGAGGCTTTTTCTGAATGCATTGTCAGGAGCCCAGCCTTCCAGGACTTACTTTTTCTTTCACAGTGACCTCAAGAAGAGTAAATTCTGCATCCCAAGGTTTTCCTGTAGCTGTGCAAGCCAGTTTAGCCCCAGTAACCCTGCCCCTTAATCCCTGTAAGAAGAGGACCCAGTCCCTCTACCCCTGATGGCAACAGTGAGCTCGCTCTGCTGTTTAGTAAGTTGGAGAGACAGATAAGGAAAAGACAAAAAGCCCTATTTCTTCTATCAGTGTAAGCAGATGAATGACAGGTTGATGTGCTCTATGGGTCTTGAGATAGGCTGGGTGTAGGAATGGGTGCTAGCGAATGCTGAGAAAGGATGAGGTTCAGGGATAAAGATTAGCAGGGAGGTAGCGGAGAAGCGTGATTCAGTAATTCCTGACCTTACTGACTCCTTTGACTCTGAGGCAGTACTCAACCACACTGACTTCTAACCCTTAAAACTTTCAGCTCAAATCAATCTCTCAGGCTCTCCTTGAAAACCTCACTGTTCCCTCTCCTCTCTTTCCTCCTCCTACAGAGAAACTGCTGTGCTCCCACCACAAATTTGAATTGAGCCCATGCAGCCAAGAAAATTTGACCAGCTCTTCTTTTGGGATGGATTCAGTTTCTCCTTTTTTAATTCTTTTCTAAAGAATTTCACAGAAAGCTTGTCTCAGATTAACTCTGTTTCCTGGTGCAAAATAGAACCTGATGTTCCATAAGTAGCTTTTTCTTTTGTCATCAGTATTTGTTTAAGATACATTGTAATGCAGACCTTGAAATTTTAATCCCCTCCATCTGAAAAGTCTGTGACTCAGATGCTACTTCCCACCCTTTACCACATTTCACCTTCTGCAACAACCAATCCAAATCTGGAATTTGGAATCCCTACATTCTCAACTAAGTATTTGCTATTAATTTTAAAATAAAGGCTCCTTATCCATATAAACCCTTGGACTCCTTGTTTCTTTAAAAATATGAAGTATTTGGCATATTCTATTTAATATGAGATTTTTTTATCTTTTTAGCCAATTTATCATGGGAATCTCAACACTACACCAATATCTGCTCTTATTTGCGAGTGATTATCAATTCAGTTAGTACTAATTTCTACTTCAGTAGCTAAGAGCTGTTCAGTAACTAGCTTATATACTTTAAGAGAAAGAATTTCAGATATAAAGGCAAGCAAAGAAACTATTATTGTAAATCTTCAGATCAGGCAACTAGGGCTTGTAAATTTTTTATAAAAATTATATTTTTCACTTGCAGAGTCTGTTTTCTTCTTAACCTTTGCATTGCAAAGCCTTTAGCATCAGCGCAGAGTGAATGTCAAATAGTGATTGTTCTGATCTGGTAGCATTCAGACACACACCAATACATGCAAGTTATACTTATGAATAAGAACAATAATGTTATATATCAATAAACAATAACTTTCCATTCATGCCTAAACACTTTACAAATATTTCCTTTGAAATAGAATTAATTGCAATGCAAGACAATTTACTTGCGCAAATAGTTCTTTTCTTTTAGTATCAAGCCCCCTCCTCATGTTAGAGAAAGGGATTGTTTTCTTTTTGCTGTTTATTACTGAACATAAAGTTATTAAACCATTTCAGAGACAACTCTTTTCTGAATGTTTTTTTACAACAGCTTTTTAAGCCAACCCAAGAAGTAGCAGTGTTCACTTTAAACCAACCAAAACTTCATATTGCTTGTAACGCCCACAATGATGTTTTCTTTGGAAGAGAAAGGGCTCCAGTTAACCATCCCATGAAAAATCTCCAAAGCCCTCTGGTCATATTGAGACCATCAGTTAAAACAAATAGCAAACCATGCAGACATCTGAAACTGTCCCTACCTCTTAGCAGTGGGGAAGTAACGTGAGCAAGATGAACCATCCCAGGCACAGTAAGGGTCTCTCGCAAGGCAACACTCAGCACATGCTTTTCCATACACATCACAGCGGTGTAAAGGAAGCTGTGAAACTCCAGTGGCTGAGCCAATGTAGAGCTGTTGCTGTTATAAAAGTTAAAAAAAAAAAAATAAAAAAAATTGCAAATTATCAGGTTTTTGCTAGGAAAGCATAAAAAAGTTATATAACAATATGTTAGGACCATTACAAAACAATAAAGGACCATGATCCTGATGTACACTAAAGGAATGAGAAGAGAATTGTCCTCAGGATGAAAAAAATCCAACAGGAAAAACTCTGATTTTTGTATGAAGCTCTCGGTGGCTTCTCTAAGCAGTAAGAAAAATTAAAGTACTCTTCCATTTTTTCTTTGCTATTCAGATCCCTGCACTGGCAAAACACTACAATCAGTGACAGAACACAATGGAAAATACGCTTTTGCATTTAAAGAAAAAGAAAACCAACTTTAACATAAATTTCCTATATATGACTTTGATTTGTGTATGTGGGGGGGAAACCTAAAGTAAATTGTTACAAACCAATGCTAAGATATTCCAGCCTGGAAGTGCTGCCGTGCATGCAATTCTTCGCATGTCTGATAATTCTGATGCTTCATACTCTTTTCTATAGGTCACATACTCTAATTGAGTATACTCTAATCTTTAATGAGGGAAGATGGCTTACTTTATTTTGGATAAAAACCAGTGTTGAGTGGAAGATGTAGTTCAAATGCAGAGAGAAACCATGAAGTAAATAAAAAAACATGCATACAAAATGAACTACAGCTTTGTATGGCATCACAACAGAATATCTTGTCTCTCAATTTCCTCTCTGATATCAAATTCATGTGATCCATTAGGGAAGCTGGTCCCCAGAGGGACACAGGGAAACTGAACTACTGATCCCACGTGAAAGTCCAAAGAGAGATATTTCAGCTTAGCACTAATTCACAAAGAAAACAAGTATGAGTGTAGTAAGTAAATAAAGTTCCATCTGAGATGCAAAACTAGGGTAAAACAAAGTAAATAGATAAAAATTAAATGGCATAACCTTTCTGTTTTGGAAACACTGACACTTTGATATCAAAAGCTTAAAGTTTTAAACTTAAAACCCATGGTGGAGCAATTAACTCATTTCTTTTTAAGGTCTCACTCCAAGCAGTCCCACCAAGAAAATACAAATTTATATTTATTTTTCTTTCTTAGAAAACATAAGGCTGCTGTGAAAAATAGGATTTCAAGATATGTTATCAAAATTCTTCATCTCCTGCATTGTGACATCCCAGAGGTTCCATTTCCGGAGAGTTTGGGGATGGAAGGTGGCTGAGGTTACCTATCTACTAGAAGTGATGAGCACTGGATAACAGGAGACAGCAAAACCAAAAACACTTGTAAAAGGTATTGCGTTAATTTCTTTCAGAGACAGCTGCTTGGCAGTTTATACAGACATATTAATTGTAACAAAACACCTCCTGCATTTTTATAAACACCAGTATTTTCTCAAGAAAAACGTGACAAGGAAAGCACCCAAAGGAAAATTCGTTGGTAAATTGAAAACTAAGCCCTTTCTAAGCAGCTGCTTCCATCTATTACAGTGCCATCGCTGGGCTGATAAACCCACATTCTCTGGGCAAAAATCTCTGACCACACAGAGCTCCACACAAATTCTTGATTGCACATACCAGGCCCAGTTAGGGCTGTATCCTTGAGAAGCAGGCAACAAGCAGCAGACATGATAAGCTGATTCTCTCTCACTTAAAGCACTTAATGAAGTAGCCAGCTTAGGGGTACGTTCTGCAGTAAAAAGAGCAGCAATTCAAATCTTAGGTGACCTAACCATTTCTCAAGGGATGCCTTTTCTCTTTACTGATTATGGAGGCAGCATAGGTCATATTAGAGCTTCAGTTAAGTATCTTAAATGTCCAGATGGTATTGATCTGAGTCCTATGTAATTGGGGTTTTAATATCTATATAAGCATGTAGCAATGTGTGGTGCAACTAATACAAAGATCAACTCACGGAATGCACATGGGAAAATAAAGAATGGTGTAATGGTTTCCTATGCACCCCTGTAACCAATTTCATTTTATCAAAAACCCCTCCCTAGTTTCTAATAAATGTCTTCAGAATTAAAGAATGACCAGAAACTCGTAAGAAAATAAAAGTGAGGCCAAAATAGGGTTACTTAAAGACTCTTCCTTGTAGATAAATTCATAAAGTTCAGTCAGTGAACTACAGCACGTGTTTCAGGTGCTGCCCAGCCTGAAGGCTGCTGCCCTGTTTGCTGCTCTTCTGATCACGGTTTTAGACTCCAGCTGGTGATCATTATTCTGGACACTATTAATATATAAATCCAGGCATTATGAAATTCAGAAAATAGTAATAGAATGATTTGCATCAATGGTCTGACCTTACTTTGCCATATGCAGTCAAACTGCCTTTTGGGCCAAGAGTGTCTCCCAAGAGGTTGTTAATTTAATAAATCAGCTGATTATCAGATCAAGCCAGAGGGGGAGAAAAAAAGTTGTCCTCTAATAATTCTTGAAGACATATCAGAACTCCAGAAAAGCTGATGAGACTAACATTTTAAGCAATCCAGTGGTTTCTGTTTGCCCCACGGTGCTGCCCAAAATGCAGTCTTTCCCTAGAAGTAGGGCAAAGAGATAAGGGAGTATTTTCCATTTGCAATTAAAAAAAAAAGAGAGATGAAAAAGTGCAATGCTTAAAAAGAAGAACTTAGACAGAATTTTAAAAGGAACTTTAGGAATCTTGAGGTTCAAAACCCATTTAAGTTAATTTTATGTCTTGAAAAGTAACTGATGCAGAATAGTTCAGGGGGCTGTTTAAGTGACATATCCGTTTTGAGCTGGTCCTTTCTATATGCTCACTATGGACAGAAATGGCAGTCTCAGAATAAAATTCAGTACTTTGTGAAAAGTACTATAAAAGTAGTCACTAAGGTCTTTCTGGACATCTCTGCCTTGCCTTTGATTGAAAATCTTATGGAGGAGAAACAAATGCTCTTCCTAGCAGTTAACCAGACAAGGAGCTGGCCTGTATCAGCCAAGGATCTCCTTGGTTTTCTCCCGTCTTACCAGAAATCCAATGGCTTTCTGAAACAGAGGATCACAAACCTGACCCTGAGAAAAAGACAAGAGCTTGCTCCAGAAAAAGTCACCTTTGACTGAAAGCCAGGCCTGACTCTTTGGCCTGCTTCCACATTTTTAAATCCAGTGAAAAATGGTGGAGGCCCACCTGACAGGCTCAGGGCCAAGTGGTAGCCAGGGGCTCCCTGGAAGCCCGGCTCCCACAGGATTGTGAATTTAGGCAGCTGCAAGGTGTTACAGTGGCTCTAGGATGCTGTCCTCTGAAGGTTTGTGTCTATTGCTAACCATGCATAAGTTGTTTAAGTGATAAGGTTACACAAGCCTAGGGCTCTGAACACAATTAGAGGAATACGTAGCTTCAGTGAGAAAACATAATTCCTGTGAGTTAAAGACGGCAGAGTTGAGAAAGACAGTATCAAGGCTTAGCCTTGCACATAAAGGCTGAATTTCCTTGCTCAAAGTTACTCTCGCTCAAGGGCCGAATTCATACTCATACAGACAAGGGAGCCTTACAGTTTTACATAATTTAAAACTTAAGCTAAGTTCTGCTCCTGAAGGATTTGTAGATTTTGGACTTTATAAAGAAGAGTCATTTGTAACATCTCATATTGACACAACAGCAAAAGAGGTAGCTTTGAACAACCAGTGTAATAAAACATTCAAAAATAAGGAGAAACTTCTTGTACCATGCTTTTATAATTGGATGAAAGAATTGTTAGTGAAAAAATAAAATTAAGTGATTGCTTTAAAGTTATTCAATAGGACATGCTGGTTTTACTGTTTACATTTTGTGCTCCTGCTTTCTACAATGCCTAGAATTATCATGCTGTTTATATGAAAAACGCCCTGCTTATCAGAACACAATGAGTAAAGTGTTTGAATTATAAAACTACAGTATTTTTAAATCATAAATATAAAATGGAAACATGTTGCCATATACTTCTTTGATACAGAGACACAGTGCCAAAAGCTTGTCATACTGTATCATGATTCTGTCATTTTTAGCCTGAGGCTGCTTGATTTTTCATAAGCTTAACTCTGCCTGAATAACTTGTGTTTTATGCTCTTTTTTAGCTTTAGACAATTTTAGCAGTTTAAATTTGTTTTCAAAAGACTCAGGGAAAATTGTAATCTCTCCTGAATAACTAAAGATGCTTTGAAGAAGAAGCTGTATGAAAATGCATGGTCCAGTATCAAATACAATTGGCTCCTTTAAGGGAATGTACTTATAATCCAAAGCAGAGCATTTTGGTATGATGTGAACATATATACAACTTGACATGTTTGTTTTTAAATATCCCAGTATTCAATAGTACACTTTTTTTGTCCTGTCATTTTTGTTGTTTTAGGTGGTAAACTCTGTTAGAAGAGTATCTCCAAACAGAATGTTTTCTGTCAAATACGTGAATGTTTTCAGACAACTTTCCTAAATACAGTGAATTCTGAGTTAAATATGCAGCATTTCGAACATAATATTGGGCTCTGTCCATTACAGAATGAATTCAACCTCTGTTTAATAATGTATAGAGAGAGGTAGATGAATTAGTTAAATCTTATTTATAACACACACAATTTTTAGTGCACCCGGTCCTGGAAGTAATACCAAATCTCCCCTTCACTGACAATGACAATAATGGAAAAAATTAATGACTGAACAAGTTGCTTGTATTTACCAAATCAAGCTCCAAATCAACACAAATATAAAAAAAAAAAAAAGAAGTTTTATTATGTTAAATTTGACACTAACTGTTATGTCACAGTCTTCTGAGACAGGAAATGACAGTGGGTGGGGTCTATCTACCTAATTGCAAGCAGAACTGGAAGATAGGTCCCTAATACCCACTTCACTCCCAGACTGCACCCCAAAGCTCTTTGCACGAGTACATAATTCATCAGCTGCTTCACAAAGAAGCCTAATAATAATTGCCCGTATTTGCTCAGAAATGCAGGAAACACCTTTACTGTAAATCAGACAAAACTTTACCTCCACCCATCAAGAAGTCCAGTGCACTTTAGTTATGGTCTGGTCTACAACGAAGGCTAGAATACATATCTTTTCTTTAAGTTAGTTGTTAGTGCACTCAACAGAAAGTAGAAAATATAAATTCTGGAGTCTGGAACCCATACCCTAACCATGTCACTGAACAAGGTGGCCATGGAAAATTTGGACTAAATCAGAACTAGCCTCCTTGTTACAGCTGAATGAACGGTTCACATCCAGGAACGGAATGGGCATTGGACAGAAAGTTGGGAGGACGTCTCATTTCCAGTCTTTGCTTCCACTGCCTGCATTTTGTACTAGACTATTCCTACAGAGACTAGAACTAGTCCCATTAAAGCAAGGGACCGAGTTTGGCCACTCCTTTGGAACAGTTTCTCTGTCATAAGAACATTCCATAATGTGGAATTTTTTTTTTCTTGAGAGCCTCCAGACAGCTGGTTAGTTTGTGCTTAGTTTCCACCTTACCAGTAAGTAACACAAACTAGACTTTCCCTTTCTCCTTTGCCTGTCACATTTTCCTGAGAAACTACTGATGTTTATGTAAAGGGATGGGATGCTGCTGCTGTAATTAATATGTCTCTACTGACTGCCAAGTTACTGTCTCTAAAAGACAGAGATGAATAAATATTTAAAAGTGATTTAAAGTTTGTGCACATAGTACCTGTTTTGTGGAAATCTTCATTGCTGAAATAACAGTGGGTTCCTAGGGAAAAAAAAGAGTTAAAATATACAATGAGCTCTATAAACATAAAAATTCTGCTAGAATGCTGTTTGCCCAACCTAGAAACCCTGAAATTAAACTAGACACTCTTTAGTAATAGTGCTTCTTGTTGTCTTTTGCAGTGGAATAGTTTCTAGCTGTAAGTGAATTAGAATGCATGTATATATCTGGGTGCATCTTTGATTGCTATGTTGATTGTAGACATATAATTTTCCACAATTATTACAGTTTCATTGTGATTACTTTGTTACTAGTTTCATGTCTTGAAATTAATTTCTACACTTAATATTAAAACTACATTTAAAGAACCTCCCAGGTAATATGAAACTAATAATGGCTGTATCAAAATACGTAGATACTATGTATTAAAGGTGATAACACTGAAATAAGCAACATGTTTTAACCATATCAAGGGGAAAAACCTATTCCTGCAAAATCTTATTCATAAGAACAAGCCTTAATCCCATGTGTAATCTTGCTGACCGCACCATGCTATTCACATACAAAGAAGTTACTCATATTTGCAGAACACGGAACTAAAACTGGTAAGAGGGTTTTTGCACCCTGGAATACCCATTATTTAATCAATCAAATGGGTCACTAGGAGAGTTATTGTTCTCCTAGCTAAGTCCACTCTTAATTGTACTTATCTGGAGCAAGCAGATGTCAAACCAATATCTACTTTCTTATATGAGAGACTGTAGAAATATTTAACAGAATAAGTATGTTTAGGTCTGATTAAAAGACTGTTACACCTTTTAGGCCTAGCTGCTTGAATGGATTTTAATCCCGAGAGTCAAAGTGGCATAATTTGGTTACAAAGTGTGCAAGTCAATTCTGTATGAACTTTATTCCATCTAAAAATCTGCTATTGATCCCACACATCATGCTTTTGGTTATGTACGTTAATAAAGTCCTTATTAAGCTTTTACACTTGCGTAGCTTTCAACTTCCTTATCCTGAGAGAATTTGATATGGGTCAATGGACGTTAAGCATGTGGACTTGCCTTTACAAATGGGTTAATAGACCTTATATTAGAAAGCATCAATTAAGTGTAACATTTGAATGAAAATTGAACTCATTAGTTTGTTTGCTCAGCTGTTCAGAGAATATTGCACAAGTGGGGTTAAAAGAAGCATTTGTTATCAACGTAATAGATATGGAAGACTTTCAGTTTTGTGGAACTATAAATGTAAAGCGTTGTGTTCTGCACATTGCAGTCTAAGCATCAAAATACATTGTTTATGATGCACATAGATTCTTTAGTAACTAAAGAAAACTTGCATTTGGTTAAGGTACATGTAAAATCTGTTGCAAATTCCACATTGAAAGATCCACATCTTATGCATACAAATTCTGCTTATTCCACTGAAGTACATTAATGCCCTCTTTAAAGCTTAAATAGATGCCAAAGGAGATAAATGAGCTTTCAAGTGAATCGGAACACCAAAATCCTTTTGTGTAATGAGTAAATACACATGTGAAGTAAAATACCAGATTTGAATTTGCCATTAACCAGCCTACCTCTGTAAAGCCCTTCTGAAATGAAACTTTCACTCCATTTATTTTCTTTCTTTCACTTTTATATTTCCCTGATCTCCTTTAGCTTGGCACTTCTACTTGATTTAGGGAAGAGACTCATACATTATCAACAATTGCCAAATTACCCTGCATTAATGTAATGACTTGTGCATGTATAAAAAAGAAAAGAAGCTGGGAGCCACAAATTACTTGTCTCATTTTCTCCTCATAGTTTCTACTTTATTTTTCTGTTAAAAAAAGAAAGAAAAAACCCCACATTTCTTCCCTCAGAAAAAACATGGATTGCAGAAACAGGGATATCAATTTTTCAGTGGTATCTTGCACTCAAAACACTGGTTTCTGCACAAGATTAGTACCAATAAAGGCAAGACTTCCCATTAAAAATAAATAAAAATAATATTGAAAATAATAATGAAAAGATATACAAGCTCTGTTTAGATATGTTGTATCTGTTCAGAAACCAAAGATAAAGGGATGGCAACTGAGTGTGATGAGGATGTGGTGGCTGGGCCGCTGTGGCAGGTTTTGAGCACAGCCCTTGTCGGCACATCTGGAGTGAGACCACGTGACGCGGGGCTCTCCGAGCATGCAAGCAAGCATCATTTTCACGCTGTCAGATTAACCTCGCCCTCCCAGCTAGGTATCAACTCCCCGAAAGCCTGGAGCCTGCGAAATGGTGCCATAAAATGGCACTGACAAAAAGAATAACATGGGGAACGTAAATGATTCGTTGTTGCATACACAACACAAGTCATCCCTGGGTTCTGTCTCGAAAGTGTTTGAAAGGTTTACTCATCCTCGACTCCAGGAGTGCTTATGGGATGCCTTATTTTTTAGGTGGCTCAGATAGATAGGAAAAATGGAAAAGATTGTTTTTCACAAAAAAATACTAAAGATTAGCGGGTGTTTATGGTGTCTTGTGTCAAACCATGAAAATGAGACCCTAAAGTCACCTTTGAATATATAAACACTTTCTTTGTTTCTCAGATTATTAGGCATAAGAAATCTATGCAGATCACTGTTTTTCCTAAAGTATCTTCTTAGTTACATTATGCTGATAGTCTGAATAGTGTTAAGAGTTGATGCAACTGTAAAATTTGTGTATTGCATATCTCTGTGGGAGAAAACAGACAGGCATTATTCCCAGACTTGCACAGATACATATTTAACTACAGTATGTAACAGCTCTAAGATGCGGAGATACTAATTTACTTTTTGAACCACAAAACAAGAGCCCAGAATGCCATTTCTTTTATCATTAACCTCCAGCTAGCACTGAAAGTTTCAAGGTTTATTTTGACTAGTGTCTGGGTCTCTAAATGACAAGCTCATTAGAGGGGTATGCCAGGCTATTCCTTGGCTCGACTGCAAGAAGTTTAGTTTGCAGCTGTCCACAGAGAAATCTACAACCTGACACTTGAAATTTAGCTGCACTTACCCGAAAGACTGTCATTTCTTCCAGCAAGACTTCCTCTAATTCATGCCAAGTCTCCTTAGGAATTGAAACCACTTTAAGAACTGTTCCAATATCTTGAAAAGGAAAAAAAAAAAGTTTTCAGGTGCTTAAGATGCATACTTCAGTTTCAGAGCAGCCAGAGTTTCTTGTAGTATGCAATTATTTCACATATAAAGACTGTGAAGCTACATATCTCTGAGCGCTTGTTGTTCAAAATACCAACTCCTATTTAAAATAACCTAGAAAAACATTGAATTTCAGTAGGACATTTCACTGAAGTCTTTCAATTATCAAAACACAACAAAGAAGATAAATACTACTATCGTTATTAAAGAATGAAAAGGACTGAAATGCTGTTTAAGTGACAGTATAAAATGACAGATGTTTCAGTCATTTAATTGAGGAAGGAAATGCACTAAATTTACCCAGGCATGTTTTATTGTCCATTTTGAATATGATGTTTGTCATTCTTAAAATGCATGTGAAGATGTTGTCAGAAGGCTCAGTATGGATATAAAAACATCTGGACAAATGTTGTTAGACAGATGAAGCTGTTAGATCTTTTAAGTACATGCAATCTTCCCCATGTCAAATAAAGTGCCTAAGATGTATAAGCCCCTTAAGGCATCTGTATTTCTCTGTGTGTTAGATACTAGTCTTTGCTGAGGGGTAAAAAGCAGTACAACTTGTATCTTCTGTTTAGAAATAGGTGTGTGCCAGCATTTTAATACTATATCCATTTACATTTTAGGGGTTTTTCAATTGGCTTTAACATGAACAAGGCCAACGCTTGAAATTCCAGAGCTACAGCCTTTGGTTTTGTGAATATGGTTGAGACTTAAGACCATCTCTATTTTACAGCTTCTGCAATTTATTTGTTTGTTTCCATGAACAGAAGTTTCAGGGAACAACAAAAAAAAAAGAATCATTTCTAGGTTGGTAGACATCACTGCAGACTCTCTGAAATGGAAGCACTCTGGATGTGACTTTTCTTTTTAACCAGACAAGTGTAGTGCCATGTAAATATACCATAGGAATAACAACTACGTCCCTGAGGACTTTTCATGTCAACATTCTCAAAACAAGAATTTGCCAACAATTACACAAAACCGAAACATATTTTGTATGTATATATATATTTGTGTGTTAGTTGAAACTTCTTATTAAAAAGATGACAACTCACAACTTCTGTATTGAAAACACATATAAAATTGAAACAAATATATTACACAGGTTGAAAATGTTTTTATAAGGTGACTAACTTAAAAGCTATTGATTTCATGAGAAAATTCTGGTATTTGAACTTCTTTACATGAATTTGGATTAAAATATTCTAGAAATCCTAGAATATCCTGTAGAACTGAGATTTTAATTTTTCCATCTGCTTCCCTTTAAACAGATGTTGATTTCTGAGCACATAGTTTTGGAAGTTTAGAAAGAAGTGATTTTTTCAACAAAATATCTGCATCACTGTTTTCTTTCATTAGTCACAAATTCATAAATTGTTTTTTAAAAAGAAAAAACAGTTCTTTCTCAAAACAACAACAACAACAAAGCAAAGCACAGCTTTCTTTTTATTTAGGCAGCTACTTCTACAAACTAAGTTAGTAAAATTTACTAGTTAAGTTGTTTTGGAAGTGGTTTTTATTATGGTTACTGTTACTAATTGAATATATTTAATTCAAGAAATATTGATAACTATATAGAACAAATGCAATTTAAACTTTAAAACAAGAAGAAAAAAAATCCATATTTCTACAACAGAGTAATACAGATCAACAGATAATTTAACATTAATTACATTTGTAATTTAATGGATGATTTCATTTCCTTAATTATCCTGATAATTTGATGACTGGGGTTTTGAGGAAAATACATTGTATGGGTAAAAAAGAGAACACTGATCTACTAAATATAACAGCACAGCAATGTGTCATGACTGTATTCTGTGTTGGACTATAACTCTCCTCAGTCACAGTGCATCAAATGCCATATTCGAGAACTAAAGGGTGATTTTTGATAAAACAGCACAAGGGAAACTGTGGAGCCTGCGTGCGGCACTCAGCAGATATGAGTTCCCCACATAATGTTGTTTCAAAAAAAGGTCTGACTTTTAAGTGGATCCTGCAACAATTACAGTCGCTTGATGCTCGAGAAAGCCTCTGAGGTCAAAGATACACTGTGTTAATCACTACGGCGACTCTGGTCAGGCCACAGGTACCAAAGTGGGGCTTTATCTGAGTTCTAAATCAAGTTTTACAGAGTAGTATTTCAAACATTTTCACACAAATGGAATCAGGCTTCTCCTTTAGGATCAATAGGGCCTGCTCGGTAAGATAAGATTACTGTTATTAATTTGCTTTACTGACAGATGTACCTTGACTGTGCCAAACGATCCCAAACATCAGACACTCAGGATATGCATTAAGTGCATATCTTAAATCCTGTTTTTTCCTGATATAATTTCAAGCATGCTGATATGTTTTTATTTCCGTTGTGAAACACACTGGTACAATCACAGTGGGAAAGAAACTGCTCAGCTAAAGATTTCACCCACAGGAAAGGAAAATGTGACCACACTGGATGGCTATTAATTATGTTGTGTTCAATTATCATCAGTTATTCAATGACAAGGAAAAAAAAGTATTTCTTCAACATATTGAAGTACAGCAGCATGTGGGAATAATGTAGATTGCTGCTGCAGCAGCAATGAGAAAATAGAGAAATGTATCTAATCTGATGGGACAGACCTGCACAGAAAAATCCAGTCATACCCCAGAGAGCTTAATTCTGGCTTTGTCATGGGTTCAGATCATCGAGTGGGAAACTGGACTGAGACTAGAGTCCCTAATCTGCTCCCCGGTTTGTTCTTTGCTTGGGGAAGATGTAATACGCACTGATTGTTTATCTGTTTCTGGTTCCTTTGACTTTGACCAGCCGGCTCAGTGCAGCTGTCTGGCAGAAGGCAGGCAGGGCCTCAGTTCTGCCTCTTTTCCTTTACCCCTGCATGGAAGATGCTCTTTCCTCATTCTGAAAACCGCAATATGGATAGTGAGATCAGAGGAGCACGGAGCATCTCTTGTGCCCCAGCTCCAAGCACAGGTGTTGTAATGCCTGTTCTTGTCCCATGAGGGTATAACCTCCTGCTGGAAAAAGAACAGTTTCTATAGACAAAAGTAATATTTCAAGAAGTAATAATACTCTGCACTTACGAAGCTGTGTTTTTAGTTTTGACATCTCTTTTGGCAAGTGCAAGTAATAACCTTTCAATACTTTTCCTACAGTTCTTGGGCACAAATATCAGTAATGTTGAATGGGATCCAGAGGACTTATGACACACCTGAATATTAGTGGTTTAGGGAATTAAGTGAGTGCCTAAATTCCCAACTCAAAGGCAAGAGCTAGATATCATTGAGGGTCTTTCAGAGGGAGACTTTGCCTGACTAATTTAGATGAGAACCGCTATACGCAATGATAACTATCTATAAAAGCTATAGCTCAGGTTTAAGCAAGTCTTCCTGTACTGTCTGAAAATAGACAGGAACTTCTGCATAACTATTCGTCTTACTCTAATAGAGGTCTCAAAGCAAGTACAATGAATCTCTGGAAGTACTTATCTCTCTCCCTTGCAGAAGCCAAGCATCTTTCTTAGACTGAATGCCAAACTTTGGTGAGATAAATGCCACCTCTTGTGCTCAAGATATAGACATAAATCAGCTGCTTATGTTTGTTCAGCATCATACTTTGGATGCTGAAGGGTTTGTTCCCTCACATCGCAGCCAAGGGGAGTATTGCCATTAATTTTTTTTATGGGCTGAATCAGGTCATAGAAGACTTGTTGAAGAGCACAAAACACTGCCAATTGTAGATGGCATTGAAGTCTCTAATGTGTGGTGGAAAATATATGTGTGGTGTAAAATCATATGAAACTACTTTTCAATGTTTTATGCCAGAACGTATTGTAGAACTGGTATCTAATAACTCAGTTCACAGCTTTAAAGAGCTGGAACACTTTCTGCAGAGCTGCATTTCCTTCAGTAAATGTTCTGAATTGCTACACATGCACTGTGTTTGGTACACAAAGCTTCATCAACTCTCAGTTTACTCGTAATATATTTCAGGCATCAACATGAAAGAGACCTTGAGATTTATTGCTTTGGAAATCTGACCCCAGGTCTGGAGTACCAGAACTGTACTTAAAGCAAGTCAAAAGTTGGACTGTTATAAGACAGACAGCTAGACAGGTATTTTTTGGTCCAAAGGTGAAAAAAAACACTGGGGGTTTGGTTTGATTTGTTTTGGCTTTACGATGCCAATGTCTAATTACTAGCAATGATGTTCAACAGAAGTTTAAAATACTTTTATTCAACATAACTGAAACACCAGCCAACTAATGGAAAATCTTCAAAGGTGAAGAAGCAGATCCACCAACTGCTAATCAGCATAGTTCTGAAGCCACTGAACTTAGGCAAATGCATATCAGCTAATTTCTGGCCACTGTTATTTCTCATTATTTCCTCTCTGGAAAAAAAATGTCTTTTTTGAGTGCATATTCCCACTTTTATAAAAAGCTATATGATTCCAAAAATACTTTGGAAAGGATATCACATTTCTATTTGAATACCAACTCTTCTTAAAACACTTTGTATGTGCCAGATACCTTCATCTTAAGTAAAATGATGCACTCTTCTGGCTAAAGAGCTGGGCATCTTAAGGTAATACTTGAAAGGCACACACACGACATTTCCCGTACCTGGATACTTGCCTCATTCATGTTAATACTTCTTATGCTGCACTTCAAAATAGGTACCTCAAAACCCTTATTTTAATACTAAATTATGATTAATAAGGCAAGATATTTCTAATAAAATTCCCTAATAACAGTAGTTGAAAAGAGAGTGGTTTGATCTTAATCCAGTTGGCAAAACTCCTGAAGAGTTAAGCTATGCAGGCCACGGCCTGAACCTGCAACAGCGAATATATGTAACAAAGACCTCCCCACATGCAGAGTTTTCAGTCTTGCCTCAAATTTTCACAGGGATACACTGTTCTGTGAGTGTTCTGTCTTTCAGAGTATGAAATTTTATCTGATCTATGTCTCCATAATGCCTGGAGGAGCATACAGTGTAGATTCAAGATGTCTCACCTGTGCCGATGAACATCACATCATATTGGCCATCTTCTGCATCTACTCGATCTACAACTATTTGTGTGAACTGGTAATCTACGTCTGTTTTGATCATGATTGGACGGTTGTTGATGGGGAATACCGGGTTGTACATGGCTGGATGACTTCTTGCAAATGTTATAACTTCATCAGGAAGGTCCTTGGTGGAATCAAAGCCTCCAAATGTTTTACTGGGACACTGGAAATAAAAAAGAAAATGTTTTACATTTTTTTATTGATCACTAGAAACATATTTGAAATCCATTTCATTACAATCATCCCAACCACTGCAGTCTATAATTAAATATGACAGGGGATCTAAGTGTTTTATAACAGACAGCAAAAGTTAATTCTGTCACTAAAAGTGTCTATTTTTTTTTTTTCATTTTGGTTTTAAATCAATATGGTTAATAGAATGCAAATGACCCTCATACATATTTTTTCTTACTGCTGTGCAATGCAAAAGGATTTTTAGTCATTTACTAATTAGTATTAATCTTTAATTGGCAGAAGGAATAAAACCTGAATTGTCTAAAATAATTCACTATGAGACAAGCAATTTCACTATTTGGTTATGTATACATCAGAAAAATAATTAATTATGCCACCATCTTATTTTCAAAGTATTGTCTTCAGAAGTCGACTGGAAATCAATTCCTCTCCTAGGAACCAAATCCTTAAATACTGGGACAATTGCCTGTTCTACTGACTTTTCAAACTCCTGCTTATCTCAAAAAGCCTGTGTCATCCATGTAGTCCCAATAACATGGATCCTGTTACACTAAATCAAATCATGTCCTGAATGTATCTCTTCTCTCTCTTGTTGATTCTAAAGAAAGTCTCCTGTGGGTGTTGCTGATGAAACTGTCCATGTGAACAGTTAGGTGAGACAAGTCTCACCTAAGAACTGAAATAACTCCTCACTGTTGTGTACTGCACAGGAACAGGAAAGTTGATGTCCCCTTGGGATTAATCTGGTCCCCATGAAGTAACACAGTAAAGAGTCCCTTTGCCCCCTTATATAGCCATGGGTGGGCCATACAGTTTTGCCTCTAATCTGTGAAAAGCAGAGGGTTCTGCTTTTCACATTTTGCTCACATTCTCACAACGTGAGCAAAAATTAGAGGCTGAAAAGGGAAGGAGAGGTAACACCATGGCTTTGGTAGCCACAAAAATATTCCTCCACTTTCACCTACCACATGTCCCCATGGGGAGACTCAAGGACTGCAGCTAATCACCACCATGTGCCCTCGTCTATTCTATAGAATTGATAAGTATTTTATGAACAATTAGAGGTTACTTTAATGTAAGCAGTAGTAGTGTGTTAGTAATGTTGAATGAATGAAGAAAATGAGACACAATGGCATTAAATTACTAGTCCAAAGATACTCAGCAAAGAACTTGGTGTCCCTCACTCCTAATCTGTTCAGAGATACCTATTTAAGACATAAAACTCTGAAACCCAGTTGACAATAATTATGTTTGTGGCATTTGTATAACCAGCTGGTGTTAAAATGCCCTAGATGATTTGCCCTTTATATCCACGTATAGAATATTTTACAATTAAGATAAAAACCTAGAGGACAACATCTTATTAACCAAGAATCCAGACCTTGCAGGATGCTCAGCAGAAGAAATCAATTGTCTTTGCTGTCACCTTGATCCAAATTATTAATAATTCATTGGAAATTAAATTAAAAAATCAATGTTGTAAAAAAGAGTAGGTGTTATACTCAGCAAAGGGACACTTCCAGCATGGACATACAAAGTGTAAATTGTCCCTTTTTGGCATATTTGTTAGTAAGCAAATTCCCTCATTCTGTTCCATTGTATGGTATGGGAGGGAAGAAGGGAGGGAGGACATTTGATTAATGCATGTGGAGCAGACTAAGCAGAAAGCAAGTTAGTTATCTACTTTATTGTGTCAACATTCTTCAGCTTTTTTATTATTATATGTTCTTGCTGTCTCGTACAGAAACATTACAAAGATAAAATCAGATAGGCTTTTTATAATCATTGGGCAAACCACTGTCTGTCTCAAAGATTGTGTTTAAAATTCTGCACTTCAATTTTAAGTTTGCTTTACATCTCAATTAATATTCTAACTACAGTTCAATACTAATTACTCAGATTAATTGGATAATGATTAATTAGACAATATATGTAAAGTGCTTTAAGTACAAAAATCACCACACAAGAACTAAGTATTGTTAATTGCAGCTGGGCAAACACTGAAAAAAAGGGTAAATGAATATTCATTTCAATTTTAAGTGAATGAATTTCAGCTGTGTTTCAATTGCTTGAATATTTACTTTCTGGCTCATTTTCTAACAAAGGATTTTACTTGCAGCAATGCTGACCAAGATGTATTTTATGCAGAAAAACCATAGAACTAGAATTAGTGTCATAATTTTGTGTGTTTAAATGAGATGTGTGTAAATGGCTCCCAGTTCTGAGAGCCAGATTACTGCTTGGATCCCCTGCTTTTCTGAAAATAAACAAATGACAGTAACTTCGTGTTTTTACATCTAAAGTCTAAAGTGCATTGCCTGGACTAGGCTGTGGCTCACATTCATCCCACCCCACTTTAGGACACTGACTGAGATGAAATAAAAATCTTTTTGCTTATAACTCCCTGTCTTGTGGATGGAGTGAAATGGGCACCATCAGTAGGTGAGATTTAGCCCACTCATAGTCCAAACTGCTTGTAGAGGAATCTCAATTCACGTAAAGTCTAAGTTGTCCTGAGGAGGAAAGTCCTGCGATGTTTACTTATGCTGTGGTCACAACAAATACATTATCCTTGATGCTAATGACAGGACTGCTTTTGATATTAGTGGGTCTAGGACAAGCTAACTGGCAAGGTGCTTCATCGGAACTCATGTTTATATACCTGATTGATCCCACTGATATCAAGGAAATAGAAAGGTTTCAGGTGCCAAAAGATAGGCATGAATAGAAATGTCCTGAAAAAGTTTGGAGAAATGAGCTTGATCTTGGATTCAAGTAGAGTCAAAGAACTCTTGCATTTAACATCCACTTCCAGTTGTTGGTCCCCAGTATGCTATGTCAAGGGGTTTGATCAGTCAGAAGGAGGTAACTAGGCTATCCCCTAACTGGCCTATTAGGGAATCCAACAGAATAAATCAATAGCTACCTTCTGGTAGGAACAAAAAGTGCTTTGACCGTAACTGAAGATAGACTTTTGGTACCACAAAGCAGAGAAAACTTGAGCTCTGTTAGCTGAATTCACAGGAAGTCAAATATGAATTCAGGATGAGGTACCTCATTCAAGATGAGGTATATACAAAAATCCTTCCTTGTCTCCCAAATACTGTTAAAAGGTTAAAAAGAAAAAAAAAGTTCTATAGATCTTAAAGGAAAAATCCTGGCAACTTCTTTGTTAAATGTGATGCTGATGTAGAATTGTTTACAAAGTTTTCTGACTTTTCAAAAGAACCATTAACTTTCCTTTTTCTTTACTGGTACTGGGCAAGTCACCAGGTGCTGAAGAAGTTTACTGGCACCTCACCTATTAAATTCCTCAGATAATTCAGCACTGTTTAACTGCAGTGGGATCTGGAACTGAATCACTGCAAGAAGCAGTGTTTCTCCCTTCCCTTTCCCCATTTCTTGAAAAAGGAAGCCACAAGTCTGACATCTAAAGGAACTTCAAAAACCTTTTTTCTTTATTCTCAATAGATCTTCAAAGCCATTGAAAATATATCCAATTTTATCACTTCAGAAACAAAAATCTTCTTTTCAGCCAGAAATGTCTCTCATTTTAAAATTCAGTTTTATTCTACTAATACAATAGAATGATTTTAGCAACCGTGAGGGGAAAAAAAAATCGTTTTCAAAGTGGTAGACACCAGGATTAGAGTCACTGGCGGTGTGCTAGGGGAAACTGATGGCCTCAGCCACTCTTTAATTAACATAATTTACAGTGGCATGGTCTCTTGCACTATATGATGCGACTGCAGGGCTATGTATAATTTTGTTATATAATTTGGGATCACATTCGCCCTTAGGCAAGAAAAATGTTTGCAATGAAGTCTGAACATCTTCCCACTTTCCTTGTGAATCTTAGTGTAAGCATGTTACAGTGAAAATGTAAGGGTAAAATCCATTCTGAGAGGGTAGCCAGAAGAAAAAGTATATGTAACTTAACTGTATTTCCTTACTTTAGCAAAAGATCTGGTGGCTTAGGTTACTTAGCCACTTGGGGGTTGGATTCAGGTCCCTGTTTTTCTGCTTGGTCTTGGGAATTTGATCAAGTTATTCTTCTCCCATATACATCTCAGTTCAAGACCCTCAGACAAGTCTTGGAATAACCCACAGGCTCAGAGGCAGGCAGAGCTGTGTTGCCAGTCTCTCGGCAAATATTTGAGTTGTGCATTCAGAATCTCAATAGAGCTGCATCCGATCTCTGCTCAGGGATGAATGTAACAGAGCCACTGTGCAGCAGTCAGTTCTTTATTCCAGTCTACTTCTGTGACAGAAACAAGTAACATTCTTCTTTGTCTGTAGTTTTGCATAATATCTATTATTTGTTTTTGTATAGAAAGGTCAATCAATACTGGAATCAAAGAGGAATATAAATAAACAGAATAATGAACACTAACTTATTAAGTCTGTAAGACTGAAAAGAAGACGACAAGAAATACCTAAAATATCTACTCATTCACATTTTCCACAGG
Source organism: Gavia stellata (assembly GCF_030936135.1). NCBI lineage: Eukaryota > Metazoa > Chordata > Aves > Gaviiformes > Gaviidae > Gavia > Gavia stellata. The sequence goes on along the minus strand of NC_082597.1, from coordinate 10,262,411 downwards.
GATGTAAAACAATACAACTTCAAAGAAACTCTCTGACATATCAGCATTAACTATAATAATTAAAAAAAAAAGTTCAGCATCAAATGAGAAATGGAACCTCTCCTACGCTGCAGAGCTTGTATTTTAACTCTGGAAAAAATTAGGAATCCCTTTAGCAGTCATAGTGAGGGAGCGAGGAGTGCTGAGGAATCTGGCTGTCAGGGAGCCACTGTTTTCTTTTACTTAGGAAGTCATTTTCATTAGGCTGAGCATATATATTGTCTAACTGTTGGAGATCAGTTGAAAGATCAGGATTGAAAAAAACGCTTTCAAAACATACCAGACAGAAGTAGAAAATCTGATGATTTAAAATAAAGGATCAAAGTTATTCCTGGTTTGTTTTGTGCCTTGTATTTAAGGAGACTTTAAAAGGAATATTATAGACTGATGTATTATTTACATTTATCTGTTTATATGTATACACATGTACACATATATTCAATCTTCAGCAATGATATTTCAGAACTTAAATGGGCCAAGCTGATTTATACTAGCTAAGGAGGTACCCCAATGTATACAATTAATGCTTTTTTCATAAATGTCCCATCTTCTTAGACTACTGGTAATTTCAGAGGCAGTTAAGTATTTCTAGAATGTGATGACACCAGTTGGGAGTTGTAAATATGGATGTCTTATATACACTGATATTTTAGTCATTCATAAACCAGAAACGGGGAAACAGGTAGAAGCACAGATTTTTAAAAATGCCAGTGGAAGTTAGAAATTATTATAGTCACTCTATCATCTGTTGCAGAAATATCTGTCTTACTGTACTAGATTTAGTGTCGAGAACAATTGAAAGTTTCTTAACAGCCAGGCACATGCTCTGTTTTCTGTTCATTCTCACTAAGAATGGCTCAGCCAATAGTTGGAACAAAGACAAATTCCAAGGAAAGGATAATACAGAGTAATTTTTTAAACATTTGACTTTCAGTAGTTTTCCATAGTTTTCCCTCTTTAGATTACTGTATTTCTTAGGGTACTTACAGTTCCTGGCCGTGGATATGGCACTCGCCCTTGGTAGGGAACCCACTGGTAGTTTGGGCCGTCTCGGTGGGCATAGGGACCAAGAAATACCCTCCTCACATCAGTCATGCTGTACATACACACTGCTGACCCCTTGAAGATATTACTAAAAATGAGGGGAGAAGAAATCAAATCTGGTTCTTTAAATTATCAGTCAGTTTAATCGAGTGGAAGAGCTATGGGAATAGCAGCCTGTTGCTTTCTAATTTATTGCATGTGCTGATTATCAAAACTCTGACATGCTCTCAGAGCAATCCTAACTCACCTTCTGTGAAAGTTCAGCATAACTGATACGATCTCTCAGACATTCTCCTAAGGAGATGGCTGCTATTCCACTATTTAAAACATATTGTCCCCAGAAGGCCAAAGCCCCAATTTGAGTAAACTTCAACAGGGCTGTCCCTAGAGGACTATTCAATTCTTCCCTACACTTTGCATTTTTCTATTTTTTTTAGCAGTCCCTTCCGTCACTTGGGCAGCACACACGCGAACTTCAGTGTTGTTTCTTACCTTGAGATTTCTTACAGAAGACAGTAAGGACTTGTAAATCTCCCTCTTCTATGCCTGGTTATAACTAGAAACTTTCTTTCTGTTTAGAAACTAAAACTTTTGTCCTTCACAGATAAACGTGGCAAAGCAACCAGTACTGCAAACTTTCCTCAGGCCAAAGCTACAAGTATGATTTTGTTCTTGGTAAAAGCACAATGAAACCAAAACATTCAAGTCACAGTGATTCAATAACAGAACTTTTGAAAGATCATTAAACTTTCCAGATTTCAGCAATATTTTTTATTAATATCTCCTTGAGTAGCCAATTTCTCACACCACAAATTTTCTGTTTTACCCTGCTCCCAAACAAGTATATTTATGCTTGTGTTATTTTTCCAGGTCTGTGTGAAAGGACTACAAATTCTGAGCCCCGCTATAAAGAGGCAATTCAATGGCAAGAACAGCCTGAGAAACTGGTAGTCTTTGTGATTACTAGCTTCAGAGTGATGATGTACATTGCTCATAAGAAAAGAAACCTAATTCATTACTTCTTACTGCCACTGACTTCTCAGTTCAAAGGTTAAGAAAATTCTATGTTTCTTAAAAACATTTTTAACAAAGAGACCTCTTGAAAACAAGCAGCCACCCAAGTTTCCATGCAAGTAAAATGATACGTTCTATACCTGGAAGTTGTAAACACTCCATAGACTATTGGATTTTTAGGGTCTTTTGAGTTCATTAGGAACACATCCTCTGTAACAATAACAAGAGAAGGAAAAGAAGACTAAGTTAAATTCATATGGATAATACCTGAAAATATTTCTATATTCAAAGCCATTTCTGCCACTTACGTAGCTCATCAAAGTGTGTGTCAATGCCATTGGGTCCTGGCACAGAACAAATCAGACGTGCTTTGAGAAATGTTGTCCACTTGTTAACAAGGCTCCTGTGCCCACCAAAGTCATTCTAATAACAAAAGTATTTTGCATTAGTATCTAGAAACAGTATGTGTTTGAAGTATCAACAGAGGACAGAGAAAATATAGTAAATAACCACAAGTTGTTACTTATAGAAAACAGAGAAAAGAATTCACCTTCTACATACAAAAGCATTACTATGTTGTCAAAAACACTAATTCTGATTTGCTTTTATTTTACATTGTATTGCTATATATTTCATAGTAGCACATCATTTAAAAAAACAAAAACAAGAAAACCCAAACCTCTCTATATATTGCAATACATATATAAAACTGGAGAAAGACAGACAGGCAGAATGTTTTGTTCCAGAGCTCCCAGGCTGCCATGTCCTGGTAAAGCTTAAGGTGTTTATTATTCTTAACTGGGTAGCAACAAAGTAGAAATGCAAGTTGCAAGTGAACAAAGTGGATAAAAAAAAATGCCAGAACAGTGGGATCAGTTGTATAGCTGCAAAACTTATGAATAAAGTGCACCAAGGACTCCATACTTATGGGGTAATTGGTTTTCCAGCAGCTACCCCTGGATTTGAGGAGGTAAATTGAAATCGTGCTTATGGATTAACATAAAATTTTACTGTAAACATCATAGTTGCCAAAACTACATCATTTATTAATATAATTTAATTTGTAGAAATCTTTTTAAAAGTCTGTCAAAAAAATATTTGGAGGTTTATCAGTGTGGATGAATGATTAAATCTGCAGTCATTAAGGGTCTTCTGAATGGCTGCCTGTTTCTACAGCTAAGCTTAAACAACTGTTTCGTTAAATCTTCCTTTGCCTCTGTTTTAAAGATTTTCACTAATGTAGGAATGGAAAGGTATTAACATTCCTTTAAAAAGCAAATTCTTCAAATGTTTTTGGCCTACCTGGAAGTATCACATTTCCTGTAAAAGATTCTCTCTTTTGCAGACACATTCTATGCCTCAGAAGATGCCTATGACGTTTTAAACAAAACATCGTAGTTCGTGAAGCTTCCCCGAAGAGAGAACTGAATAGTATACCTTTGGGTGTGTTATCCCCCAACAATTTTTCACTCAGGATGATCTCTGCTTTAGTACAACGCCAGTGTTAACACTGAACAGTTTACAGGCAAGAAAATGAAGTCTCTAAAATCACTCGCAAAGCGTCCTGTAAGTGTATTCAATCTCACACAAAGAAGTCACCATTTTACCTTACAGATCTGCCCTATTCTGGCATGAGTGGCTTTTCCAGTATGCTCTCCATCAATTGCATTTTCACGGAAGAAGAAATAAATTTTGTCATCTTCTGGATTGTCGCTCTCTGGTATCAGGTGAGCACTAACAAATCTAGGATCTGAGGAGACAATGCCGTTGTGCATGTTACTACTCCATGAATTGAATCACTTGCCTTCCTTATATGAATGAATTGTGATTTTGCTTTCCAAGAATCAATCTTTGCATCAAATGGCAAATATGTCTATGTTAGGTACATCATCACCCATTACCATGTGACAGGTATTTACATCCCTCTTATTTTTCATATATAGAGGTGTTTGCTACAGGTATTTAATGAACAGATCTTAACTTTATTATTGGAGCAATTAAACATTCATGAAATCTCTTTACAAACGGTTGTATAACATTACAGCATGGCTTCCTAATTCCATGTATTTATTACTGACATTTTTCTTGTTTCTTTGGATGTTTTGACTTTGGTCAATAATCTTTCTGTATGTGTCGCACATAAAATGAGAGAATTATTGAGACAAATGTAATATTCCTAACTTTAGCAATAATGAAGAATATATAAAGAAAGTATTTTACATCTAGAAAAGTATTAATGTATTACTGTCAAAAAAATTGAGTTAAAAATAGTTTTGATTTATATTGTCTACTTCCACGCTGTGATACCCCAAACCCCAATGTTTTTGTCTTGTTTTCAGAGGAGAAATGCATTTGTGATTTTCTATTCAAGTTGGTGAAATACTGTCTTGTCATTTTTTTAAAGAATTTTTTTTTTCATAGAAAAACTTTATTTCTTGACAATTAGAGTGACAACATTATTTGGTGATAAAGAAGATACATCAACAAATGAAAATACATAAAATGCCGACATACTGATTGGTTATGTAAAAAATGGTGGAAAGAAGTTTTGGGAGAGCATTTTGTAGAAATCATAACAGTAAATTCATACCAGTGGTGAATCTGGCTCATCACTTTATTTTACAGAGATACTTCAGCTGGTATCTTTCACTATATTTGGAAAAAGAAGGCATATCCAACAGATTTACCAATCTGTTTTATAACCATTTTACATCCTGCTGGGATAATTAAGTGTGAACTATATTTAACTACTCAGAGTCCTGTTCCTATGTGAAATTATAAGCTATTTTAGTGTCATGCGTTAATATCTTTTCAGTGTATGTTTATTCCTATATAGTCATGGAAATAATGAACAGCATGAGCTGTCCTGTGAAACCCATGGCCTTATTGAGGATTGCAGTGCTTGTAAGCAATGTATTTTGATATATTTTTATATATGCATGTATGTGTTTAGATGTGTCTATTACATGAGCACATACTGCATAATTTTGTGTGTGTGTGTGTATATATTCTCATGTACTCTGTGTGTATATATATGTGTATATATATTCTTGTGTACTCTGTGTATGTGTGTATATACACACAGTACACAAGAATGACCATACTGGCTTAGACGACGTTTACATAGATCAATATACAAACTCCAACATTGTCCGGAAGTACTTATTTGGGACAAAGGAAGAATATGGTCAGTAGAAGTAATACTCTCCCAGAATAATCTCCCTTCCTCCAACTATTTTCAGTGTAGCTGATTACCTGAACTTGGTTGCTTTCTATGTGCTTAGTAACTCTCAATAGATTTATCGTCCACTTATCTGTCTAGACTCTTCTTGAACCCATGCAAATTTCCAGCATTCATAGTGTCCTTTTAGAATTTGTTCCTCACGTACACAATCTAATGAACTAAAACCTACTCTGATTTTGTGTTTTGAACATCAATCTTACTAACTTCATTTGGTGCCTTTTAATTCCTATATTGAAAATACGCACTGTGTTCAAGATGTGGATGAATTCTGCTCTTATACAAGGGCTATAGTAATGCTTTTTGTTGAATTCTCTGTTCTTTTTCTATTAATTCCTAACATTTAATACGGATTTGACAGTTCCTAAGCAGTAAGCTGAAATTTTCATGGAACTTTATGTGCCATAACCCCAGAACCTCACTCTTCATTGGTAACGCTCAGGCCACAGCCCATCATTTTATATGTGGAGATAGGCATGTTTTCCTCATGGTTTTCTCCATGGTTTATCACTACATCATTCATCAAGAATAATTTAATTTGTCATTTGATTGCTTAGCTACCCAGTTGCATAAGATCCTTTTGTAATTCTTCACAGTCTTCCTTTGTCTCACTATGCTGAACAACTTAGTATCATGTGAAAAATTTTCTCATCCTGCTGCTCAACCTCTTTTTCAGGTTACTTATGAACAAGTCGAACAACACAGGCCACAGAACAGAGTGCTGTGGAACTGTGTCTATTACCTATTGTTTATTAAAATAAATTTTTTTAGGCATCTGACAACATAAGAAATCTGTAAGCAGCCTAAAATCTCCACCCCAAAGCCCCGTAACTTCAGCTACTAAATTCGCTTCCTTTCTTTCTAAAGTGCATTTAATAGGCTTCAAGTTAGACTGACACGAAGCCCAAGATAAATAATACCTAGACTATATTGTACCATGGTAAATATCTGTTATTTTATATACAATCCACCAGGGCTTTGAATGCAACTTGCATCATAAGAAACACAAGGCTACAGCTTGAAAATTTCTGCATCGCAGCCTGTGGAAGGATACATCAGAGAAAGAGGATACCCATTAGTGGACACTGTTCTAGAGAACCTCTTGTCCGAATACACTGTTTTTACAGTCTTAAGGTCTTAATGAAAAGGGTAAAAAAAAATCATTCAACCAAAACCTAAATACATTCCCAAATGGTTGAATGATTTGTTTCTAGCGCAATGGGTTTTGTAAATCACAAAGCAAATTCTAAAATAAATCACCATATTATCAGGCATCAAAAATCTAACTTTACACTGGTCTGTGGAGATACTGTGGGGAGTCCCATTTGAGACAATAATATTGCTGATATAGTACGGGTTATATAAACTTGCCCTCGGTTACCATATTATTATTCTTTTCTTTCCTTTCCCTCTCATAATTTTGCAAGTGAACCTAGAAACAGAGAGTTTAGTATTAAAGCAGGAATGATACAAGAATGATAGAAAAATAGTTTAAGAAATTGAAAGTATGTATTTCAAATAATTCTGTCAGAGTGGTAGCAGAGGAGGGGGTGTGAGGAAGGCAGATATAACTAACGTCATAGCCAGAGCGCATGCGAATATGCTTTGTATACATTTCTTACCAGTGTTCATCTGGGATGAATTCAGCTTTTCAATTAGTGATTAATAATCCTAACTACATCCCTGAAAATGAAGTGGTCACACAGCCTCATATTAGAACACATCCATTGTACATCATGGAACAGTTTTTGTCGAATAACACGGCTGTTTCTTGCTGAGCACACCTCAGGCTCTTTCTCCATCTGGTTAAATTGATATGTTTTAGTCAATAAAGGAGTGGTTCTTCATGTTATAGGGCCCTTGCTCTTGTTACCTGGTGGTGCTTGGTTTTTTCCCCCTCTTCCATATAACAGATCTATGTCTATGCAATGAAGCAAATAAAGGAAGAGCAGGCTACGCGTGTTCTGTTGCATATAGAAATAGATTAATTTCTGTTAAGAATGAACATAATGATCATAAAAGCAACATCATGATTACATCTGTGGAGAGAGGGAGAGAAATGTGGTTGATAATTTCGTAGGTTATAAAGCTAAGAAGTGGGTGGTGTGAATTAGTGATCTGTAGTGTGTTCTTTACTGTTTCGTTAGTGGAGGAGCTGTTTGACTTGCCTGAGGCTTGATGCACACTTGCATTTAACTCCAGGGCTTCAGACCATGCTTACAACTAACTGTTTAGGGTCATGATGAATCAATCATCCAGATGGCCAGCAGTCACGCAACATAGCCCTCTCCATGGACTACGTAGCACTTTTTTATTGCTGTTCTTTGAGGAAGGGAAGGGAAAAGAGATGTTGTCCACAGACGAGGGACTTCTCCTTGACTCTCCTAATTGCTCATCCGTGCAGCAGAAGAAAGAACGTCATCCATGAACGTTTATGTTCAAGTATTGAGCCTGCCCTGCCTTACCCTGCAAAATTAAACAGGTTCGGTATCAAGGGGTCCCCATGGGAAGTTTAAAATAATTCAGTCAGGGTTGACCTATTTCGTACATTCAGCACAGCCACAAAAGAAGTGCTGGAATGAACTTCATGCAAGTTTTACTGAATGAAAAGTGGGACTTTGATCCAAACCCACTGATGACAATTGTTAAAGACGGTGCACTGCAGCTATTGCGGATAGACAGGATGACTTCAAATTTCTGTGTATGAATTATCGGGTATTCTGTGACCCTAAAACTGTCTCCAATCCATGAAGCAGATTGGTTAAAAAGTCCAGAAAGCACATTTTGGGAAAATGAATTTAAGAAATAATTTGATAGCAAATATTTTGCAATGATTCAATGCTTTAAAGAAACACAAGCAGACAATATGGAAGAGTGCTTTAAAAAACAGCATACATCAAACAAACATGTCTGAAACATGTTTATGCATGATCAAAGGAGAAATAAAGCCACAGCATAAACATGATCAAAATAAAATTACAGCTAAAAACACTTCTCTGATCTTGCAGCCAACGTGAACAGCTAAAAATAAAAACTTAGATTTTTATTTAAAACAATCAGCCTTGAGAAGCAAATTATTAAAGCACACACCTTTTTCAGTCTCCTTTTTCCAGTTGTCTTGGCTGTGGGGCTATTTTTCGGCTCCCATACGACACCTTTGTAGCCCCACTTTTTGTGTGCCCTCTTGCAATTACCAGCTCTGCAGACATTTCACTGGCAGCAGCCCATTAAACTGTCCTTCATGAGAAATCTGGCTCTTTATGAAAACGACACCTTGGTTCAGCTGCCTCTATGATTTATATGCCATTGTTTGCTTAGTTAAGTAATGGAAACATGTTTTGCTTGTCTCAGCACTTCAGGTTGAGAAAAAGCTGAGGAAAATCGATCTGCATTGGTTCTTTTACAAATGTTACTCCTTAGCAGCAGCAACCGCGCAAACACACGCAACCCCCAATAGCAAGAAACAATAAAAGTCAGAAATTGGATTTCTAACTGAATTGTATTAGCATTTTAATGAAGATCTATAAACGTGAAGGCACAGAAATTACCTTTAGCTGTCAAGATTGAGTAAGCTGAAGGAACAGAAGCTGGGGTCATCTTTTCATCACTTGACAGGAGCCAAAGGGCAGTTCTCTCAGGAAATGTTTTGTAAAGAGTTTGAACTGGATGCCCCTATTATTGTATATTTACAGTCAAAATGACTAATTTATCAGTTCACAACAAGAAAATTCTAGGAAACTAGGGAAATTTTATGCTCAGTAAAACCGCAATTGCTATAATTTAATGAAAAGTACTGGAGGGTGACTGGAGCCCTGAGGAGAGGAACAAGACTAGGGAAGCTGAAATTAAAAATTTAACAACAAAAATAGACAGCTACTCAGGACTTCGTAAATACATACAGTGCCCATCCACTGAGACCCAGCACAGAGAAGCAAGCACTGTCCTCAGAAAATCTGAACTTGAAATCACAGTGAGCTCTACTACCTGCAGAGAGGAGGACTCGCAGCACCAGTCACACATGTGCACAGCAGAGCGTCTGCCACAGGCACGCTCGGCAAGGTCACCAGGGGACAAAGCTTTTCATACAGGGTGATGAGAGAGCTAAGTTGGTTTGTGGTCTTACACACTTGAATGTAGTTTACAAAACACCAAAGCTTTTAGTGGTGTTCTCCCAGATTCCCTTCATTTTAATTCTTCAATTTTCACATCCCTCTTGTTGCCAATGACTCAGGCCAATGCAGTGGAGCTCCCATGGATTCACCACTTACAGTGAAGCTCCTCAACAACATGGAAGGCATCAGACCACATCCTCAAGGTGGGAATTCTCTTTGTACAAGGGATAACTTGTGGCTCTTATGGAGATAGTGTGAGGGTTTTGTGGCAACTTGCTTTCAGATGCTGACATGGAGAGCAGTACCAGGGACAGACCACAGAGTAGAGATATGATCTAAAGACGCTGTTTTCAAAGCGATGGGTAGGCAGAGGTGGATGTGTGGCAGGCAGGCCATGCATGATTGAGATGTTAGCAGCTATCACAGGGTAAGAAGCACTGTGGTCACTCATTGATGTTGCAATGGAAATTCTCATCAGAAAGAGTTTTAAGGACTGATGATATTTATCAAACGGTTTGTTTTTGAGCCAAGCCAGACCGATGTTGAGGAACGATGATCTTAAAATACTGCGTTAGCTATGACAGTCAGTTTCTCCTTCTTGGAAGTCATATCCTGGTTTATTTAATTATTTTTCAAAGACTAGTAAAAGTAATCTTGGTGACATAGTTGGATTATAATATGGGCTAATAAGTTTAAGGTTTAGCTAAGACTTCTTGTAATTTCAATTGGATACATATTCTTCACTTTTTTTCTGATTCAAAACTCTTTGCAGAATTGAGAAAAAAGGATCTTCCTCTCTGCAGAATCTGGCTGTTCTGTTTCAGTGATTTTTTTTTTTTTGTGACATAAAGAGATTACAGATTTTCAAGGATGAAAGGTATTAAAAATAATATTAACGTGTCACTCTTCCATCATTTCAATATATGGATGCAACAGCAACATAACAAGCAAAAAGACAGACATAAAAAAAGTGCACAAAGTTCTTACACATGTAAATTCCTCCACATCTCAGTGCTACTCTTACATATACAGCAACAGGAATCTAGTCATTGTGGCTTTTCAGTGCTTTGACCTTGGGTGTCACCAATGGATCATTCTCATTGTGAGAGACGTTAAATCTAAATTGAGTGGTGGGTTTTTTTAAGGAATTAGTGATTTATAGTTAGGGCAAAAGCAAAGAAGGGCCCATGTAGTTCTGAGTGTTAATAACACACTAAGGCATAGAAGCTCACGCTGGCTGGGTGGCTATAAGGAGAAGTGAAGAACTCTGTAGGGTCACTCGGCCAAGTCAGGGGGCTGAGCTAGTGGTTGCACCTCCAGAAGAGCCAGAGAGGGGCTGGAAGCGGCGCTGCCCCGTGGGGTGGCCGGGGGCCCACAGCTCAGCCTGTGGCAGGGTGGGGCAACAGCCCCGCCCCACCCCACCCCGCCCCTGGCCCCCTCCCCAGTCCCACGGGACCGAATGACTTTAAGGGGAGCACAACCTCAACTTACAGTACTTAACACCTCCGAAGTAGAGTACGTGAGCCTCTGAGCACCAGCCAAGGCTTCAGTCTCCAGGCAGTGCCACTACCCCGAGGTCTCTCTTCTCCTCTGTCTTAGAGGCATAATTGGGCATGAGTATTTCTTGGGAGTAACATTTTAGCTCACGCAGGAAGGAGAAGGAAGAAAATGTTCATCTCTGATGCAATTATCAGTTTCTGAAGCCTTTGTTCTAAAGAGTCAACAATAGTTTTGGTTCCCTGTAATGACTAATTATATGGTGAAGAAAAGCGAATACAAAAGTTCAGTAAAATTATAGCTTAATTCTCAACGTAAATGAGATTTCTCACAAAACAATGCTTATGATCTACCCACCCTATTTAATTTAAGAAAGGTGATTATTATCTCTTTACAGAACAACAACCAAAATTAACACCTCTTTTCCATTGCTGACTATGTTTTAAGGTGTTGTATATCTATCAACACTGTTAATTTTAAACTGATTTACTTGTCCCTCAGAGAGAATAATTGGGCAACTGAGAAAACTAGTGTCCTTCTCAGAACAGAAAGGAAGGCTTGCAGCATATTGTCTCCATTTAGGGATATTTGATCTCAATTTTCTGTACCTCTGTATTTCTTAACCTCTCTACAGAAAAAGCTAACGACAGTTCCAGCTAAGAGCCTGTTGCTTCCTCTCTCAGTCATTTATCTGAAGTTTTTGACAGTGATGCTTGGAAACAAAAACACTGGAAAGCCTGTGCCATAACTGTGTAACCTACATCTTTAGAGCTCTGGATGAGTGACAAAAACTAAATATCACAGTCTTTTTGTTAAAAAGTGATGTATTAGGGGAGGAAGTGGAGCATGGAGGCACTGAAGACAAAAAATGTTTCTGATTTGGGGTGTTACACATTTTTGGCAATCAAAGCCATGCTATGGGCCTGCCTTTTGTAAGCTCTAAAGATTCACAGGTGGAGCACAAGTCCCTGGAGATGCCCAAGCAGTTTATGGTAGATGACCCAAAACTCAGAGACCAAACCTGTTCCTCTCCACTAATGTGATTTTCTCAGGCCTTCCAGAATGCTGAGAGATGTGTGATTATGTCGAGATGGAATAGTCTTCATCTTTGCAACTTGGAAATTAGAGGGTACAACAAAGTGTCCTGAAGGCAGAGAGAGCATGCTGCAGCCAAACTCCTGACACAGCACCTTGCAGGAGACAAGTCCCTGGCTGAGTGTGAGGAATAGCTGGGAATTAACAAGGCAAACACATTTCACTGAAGCAAAAATGAGACAGCCTTCAGCAGTATGATTGGCAAAGGTATGAAACCCCAAACTGAACAACAGTGGCTTGAGAAGTACGTCTTTAGCCTCCATATGTCTCCTGAGACCTAAATTCTGTCAGCTCCATGCAGTGAACAACTCTGTCTCCAGCAGAACCATTTGTCCACACATACATTGTTTTTTTCTGCCTACAATGTGAACAAATATGTCCTTTGTATCAAAAATCATCTATTTTGAAAACAGGAAGAAAAATTCCAAATTTGGACTGCCAGGTTCAATTTGAAGTGTGTGGAAGGGGTTGCGTAGCTGTAAAAACAATCTCCTCCCAGACGTCATGTCAAAAAAAACGGACAGGACTCTGCCATCATCTCAATTCTCAGTGAGGGATGATCATTCATCGGGAAATGATCATCAGCCTGAGCCAGTTCCCAAGGAGTGATCCAGCAGACAACACTCCTGTAGCAATTTCCTAACCTACCCAATCTCCTCTAATTTAATTTTTTTGTTAAATCCTTTAGATTTGGCCACAACACTGAGGTCATTTTGTCAAACTATGAAAAAGGTTTTGTTGTTATAATTAACTTCTACAACTAGTGTAAAGCAACTTGACACAAAATCCATTAAAGCAAGATTAATGAAGGATGGCAGCAAAGACTGAAGAAAGGGCTGGGTGACTGACTGGTTTTAACTGATCTGTCAGTGTAGCACAGCAACATAAAATGCAGTAAGGCATCTGTAAGCAGAAGCAAAACCCCTCAGCACAACCTGAGGTATTCAGTGTGATAGCATCAGTTATGACAACCTCTTTCAGTTGTCATGTGAGCATAATATGTGATTCCAACTTAATTTAGCTTCAGTCAACATAAGATATTAACAGGATTTGTACCCAGCTGAAATAATGTACTAGTTTATTGAGGATGTGAAACTTAGCTCTGCTTATTTAAAAAAAAAAAGTATTTGATAGCACAGGTGTGATGAAAACCATGGAGCTGCTTGCGATAGACAAGTCTTGCAACGTCACCTTTTGCACTGCTCTGTCAGAAAGTTGTTCTCCTCAAACTCTGTTTAATTGGTATGTACTTTTATTCTGTACAAGGAAATCCTCCTTGTTTTTTTATTCACTGACAGCATTTCAGAAATATTTAATGTAATTACTGTGACTTATAAGAATGAAAACCTTCTTGGAGTAACATTGTATCAGATTCAAAATTTTAGCATTTTTTAAAAGCAGTGAGGGAGGAATTTGCAGCACATGTGCTTGTGATACATAAACAGCAGGGACAGGAATTAGGAGAAAGTTTAGCGAAAGTATTTAAAAGAATGAAATGCAGTAAAAAAATACAGGTCCCATAATAAATGGAAAAACATAGAATATTGTTTTAAAGAATGCTTTCTACCAACAGGTCTGGCAAAAAAAATTAAAGCTGAAAGTATGTCAAATATGGAGCAGAACTGAGTATTAATAATGACAACCTATTTACACAATTCTGTGAAGAAAGCTGATGACTCACTAGTCCGTGTAAAATATCTCACAGGAAGGTTTTGCACCTTTCCTTCTCATAGAGCTTTTTCTGCCTTTAGTGGAAGTTCCTTCAGAGAAACAGGAGAATAGGAAACAGAGACCGAAGGGGTGGGTAAGTGAAGAGAGCTGTGCCCTGTGACTGTCAGATTTTACAGTGTGTCAAATGTTATCATAGAGCTCAGGAAATATGATTAATCTCACTGACATCAGTGGAACACGTTTTACTATTTATAAGGCTATTGAATTTTGCTCAAACGGCAGTAAAAGAATCAATAAACACCAATCCTCAGATATATGGCCATATTCATAGATAATGTATTATCACTGAATGCTTTCAAATATTTCATAAGAGCTGTGGAGTGAATGGGAAAAATATGTAATCCAGTCTTTAAAATAACTTTTCTTCTATTTGTCTGAATGATCATCTGTAAAAAAGCTATGTCCTTGAAAGGTTATCTGGTTTCTTTTGTACCAACTCATCTAATAAAATTGTCCTGCAAATCTTGCTGCACTTACCTGAACAGAAATCTTTACAAACCTACCAACAGGAAATGAAATTTATATATATAAATATATGTTAAAAATACTCCTTTCCATAATCCAGGAATCTAACAAAAACACAGCCCAGCCTATCACTTTAAAAGGTATATCAGAAAGGGGACTATTTTGTCTTCATTTACCTAGTATGTTGGGGCACCCCTAAGAGCCCAGGAACATCAAATTTTCCTGGATGTTGTACAAGAGGTGGTGGTCTCAAAGATTTACGGTTTAACCCTTACCTTTGAAAGAGGTAATCTTCCCTGATAACACTACAGGATGTCTCACCCTCCTAACACGTGAAACATTCAGCCTAGAGCCACCAGTGATATGGACCTGAGACTAGAGGGGAAAAAAGAGCTAAAAAAGGCATATCAGTTGGAAGTTCAGTCTTGGTGAGTTACCCTCAACAGTCTTTTGGATATGGAAACTTTCAGACAACACTGCTGCTTTTGAGATTGAGATTCTTAAAAGCAGTGTTACCACATTCCAATAATATAGTCATTTATCTGGACACTGTCACATTATCTGAGACATTGACTGCTTCTGAGTATCAGCTATTAGCTGGTGAATACCTGTATCCCTTGACATATTTTAAATGTTAACATAAAGTTTACCATTTCTTTATTACTGTATGGTGTGTAAAAGCACCATACAGTAAAAGCAACACTTTTTAGAAAATAAAATCTAACAGCCAGCTATGCAACAAAGATAGATCAATATAAATCCCTGCAATCTAATGGA
The DNA here is from genome assembly GCF_030936135.1 of Gavia stellata. Lineage (NCBI taxonomy): Eukaryota > Metazoa > Chordata > Aves > Gaviiformes > Gaviidae > Gavia > Gavia stellata. Next base: position 10,247,396 of record NC_082597.1, on the reverse strand, counting down.
AGAGCAAGGGATGGAGTATTTTTGCCACCCCTTTGAACCCTAAAAGCTCAGCACTGAAGTCTGAGATAAGTAATACAGGGTGCTCCAATGATCAGGAGGAAAAAGTAGTACTACTTTGGCAATGCAGCAAAATGGGAAGTTCAGTACTGTCAAAACTTAAAGGCACCAAATGAGGAACTATTTGTCAAGCTTTTTTTTTTTTTTGATCTGTCCATCATATCTGAGAACTGCAATTCTGTGAATAAGGCATTTGGGGCTTCTTTGTTTATTTTCTCTGTTATTTAGTCAAACATGCTACCTTTACAAGTGAAAAATAAGTATCCGTTTGTCTCTCCCATTTGTCCTTTTCTCTTCCTGTTCTCTCTTCCTTACACCACGGTGATGAATAAGGCTCTACAGGCTAAATGGTGCTGGTGGTGACATCTGTTTCACCCTTTTGTTTTGCAGGTCTTGCCTGGTGGAACCTGGGGAAGAACCCAGTGAAGTGACTCAAGTGGGACTGGAACAGTATCTGTCATGGAAACATGGGTTTGCAGAACTAAATGAAGAAAAATTACTGAAAGATTTTGTATTAATTAAAACCCTGAAAAGGATGAAAGCTGATCTGCTGGGAAATGACATGCCATATTAAATATACAATTTTGTAACTAAGTGTTTTCTCTCCTCCTCTGTTTAAAGGTTACAGAGGTATGTTCTACAGTCACAACACAAAAGGCCTGATTTGATATATCATAGTATTTCAGAAATAACGAAACTATAAAATCTGCAAGGAATTAACAAATCTGAATTGAAGTATAACAGATGCTCTAGCTACATTTCTTGATCTTACATGCTCTTTGTGTCTACCTAATCAGAAAGTATTGCATTAGGCCCAGTCCTGCTCTAGTAAAGTCAACAGCCACAACTCTGCTAAATACAGAAGTCAGAATATATCCTTGAGAATGAAGCTTAATATTAGCTTTGCAATTCTTTGCCAGTGTGACTTTTGAATTGTGTTCTTGAACTACCTGAATGTGTTATCAGTGTTTTAAATACATTGATGTTTCCACTTTGTTGTAAAAATAGGCTTTTAATACAAGACAGTATTTAGCAATCTAGTACCAGCCATCAGTTTGATATCAGCCGTGACATTATTTAATTTTCAGAATCACAGAGGTTAAAGCTCACTGAACTATAAACAGTTGGAAACATAGAGTGTAATCCCAAGGCACAGCTCTGCACAAGCTGTAATTTAAATCATATTGCATGCTAAGCTGAAAAGGCAGTGCAGGTCCCAGAGGGCATGAATAAATCTGCAGTCACTGATTTGCCACACACATTTGTGTTGGGATTCTGTAACTGTGCAAATGTGATGTCTTCCTTTAGTGCAGAGGACCTGTCATCTGCTGAGATTTGTAATTAAATAACCGAAAGAACAAAAGCAATTACTTAGCCTTACAAGCATTCAAACTGGAATTTACACGATTTCATGAACAAAGAGAAGGGGAAGTTACGGAGACGGAGAGAAAGGGAGGCTTTGAGTCTGCAACTTAATTCAGCTGCATCTAATGCTAGCTGAGATTTTAATGTATAGACCAGGTATTCACATACCTGGCTTACTTTGAACTAATAATTCCGTCATCGCAAACTCCACTCTGAAGTGGATGTTTCTCCATCTAAGGAGCCAATTATGTTTCCAGCTGGCTACGTGCCACATCAGGTGCCGGCTTTGAGCAATCAGTTGTGTTAATTGCAAGCAACACTGAATGCCTTTTGGGACAAGCAATTCACGGTTCAGGAATGTTAGTGTAAAGGGGGTTAGGTTCAGCCCCATTACCAAGAACAAATCACACAGTTTGCATAGGTTGCAAACTAACAGTTGTAATTTTATGGAATGGGGGAAAGAGGTAGGAACAGACTAAGGGGCTGTATCCTCACATCATTAACCCTGCTGGGTGTGCTGGGCATCTGTTACTTGACACGGTGATGGCTATGTGGTGGTGGCGACCTTCATATTTTAAGCTCAGCTGCTCTGTCCTCCCACTCCCCTGGTTCTGCCAGGTATTCTGATCCAGGCCAACAGGGCCAAGACATTGACTCAAGAGAAGACTACATCAACTGCCCGTGAATGTGGTGTCCTCCACAGTTGTTGGCATTTTCCTGCTTTGTATTTGTCATGCTGGGAAAATAATAATTAAAAAAATGCGTAGGAGTTGTTTGATGTAAAGGAAATATTATAAGGGCATAAATAACAGTGAATACCATAAATGGATTTCGCAGGGCAGATTTATATAAAAAACAGCCATTGAAGAAATAAAGCATATTCATGAAATGAGCTGAGCACTTCAGTAAGTAGAAATCAGTAGATCTTTCTCATCTGCAGTGGAGATATTCTCATTTATTGTCAGCTAAAGATCTGACCTGTGGTATTTTTTAATACCTAACTTTTGTCTCACTACCTGAATAACAAGTTTTAGCTAGTCTATCTGTTTGCAAGGGCTGATTTCTAATACGTTTGCCCCTGAGTCGCGGCACCAGCACTATTTAAAAGAAGAAACCTGCCCAAATGTTGGAGGTGATGAATGGGAGCCTTGGATTGAATCATTAGAGATAAAGGGAGTTAGTGTGTGGCGAGGAGGGGGAGGAACTGGTACAAACCTCAAGGTCTGCAGGTGCTTAGAAACAGTGTGGGGGCTCAGGAAGTGTCTCTAATACCCTTTAGAGGCTCAGTCCCTGGTGTCCCACATGACTGTACAAAGAAAACTTCTTAAAACAAAGCCATCTTATTTCTCCCTTTAACAGAGACAAACACTTTTGCGTCTGAAGCTGTGAATTTCATTAAATTCAATGCAACTTGCTCAGCACTCTCCATTTTTGTATGGCTGAAACCTCTAATTCTCCCCCCACCACCCCGCGGCCAGCGTGCTCTAGTCACATCACACTTAACCTTTGCCTTGGCTTCTCAAAAAAGAATTTGTTTCACTCTATTCACGGCTTCAACAGTTTGGCAAACTGCACTTGAGTGCCGCGCTGGGCCTTTATATTGAACACACTAATCTGATTGTTTTTCCACTCTACAAACTTTGGGTCAACAATCAAGCTGCTGCCAGAAACTAATTAATTTGCAAACAGGCCCCATTTTCACAGGGGGAGAGCTTTTGAAACCTATGTCAGCAGAGCTGGTCACACCATGGTGACATGCATTGTCATGGCATCCACTTTTCTGGGTAATTCTCCTCACTAATTTTTCACCACACACATGAACTCAAATTACCCAGTCAACAGTAAATCTCTATTGAATGCCCACCAAACTCTGAACGTGGTGGCCTGAGAAGAGGAAATTGGTATTGACAGGGTCAACACTCATTAAATTGATGGCTAGAGCAGAAGAGAAAAAAACCCCAACACAAGAACATAAAAAAAAAGATTCAGATGTATGTCATATCCCAATGAAGGGGGCTGTAACAGACCCATTCCAGCTTTGTTTAAACCAATTAGTATTCTGCTGTGTGATTCCCTACAAGCAGATTTCTGCTTAACTCTTCTTGAAGAACTGGTTAGTTACTTTTGTGAACAGGAAAGGAGGCGTAATTTAGTAGCTAAAAGTCACTGTTTTCCAAGCATCAGAGCTGTGATGAGCCCTCATAGAGATCTCAGAGATCATGGGAAACCTACTTGAAACTGCAAGGCCTGTAACATACAGGCTTTTTCTTTGGCAACCTGCCACCTAATCTGAACTTTCCTTTTCCTTAAGCTGATTTGGATCTTTGTAAAAATAATAATTACAAAGAAACCCATGTTGTGTAATTTAAAGTGGGGCCTACACCAAAAGCAAAGCAAAGTGCCGTCTTAGAACCCAAACGCTACACCTGTCCTGGACAAATTACCTTTCTTCCCCTATTGAAATTCATCTCCAGGGCAAGAGATGAGCCTTCCTATGAACTGATGCGTGTGGTAATGTGTTTATATTTATGCATATATGTACAGACAGATATGGCCCTTTTAATCATATATTAACTGAAAGTAGTACACAAAGCTTTCTAGCAGAGATTGTCGCCACAGCTACCACTACTTGAGTTATAGACTGAGTTTGTCACCTTCTTATGTGAACAGACCATCATTTTACAAAGCTGTCCATTGACAGCTCTACAAGTTATCCATTGAAATAAATACATACAAATAAAAAATCCTTCTTAGCTTTGTAGAGAACATAGAATATCACAGGGACTGCTGGTAATCAGACAATTGCTGGTGTTTACTATTCAGTGTGAGAAGGGTACACAGCTGCAGACATCCAGGATCAAGAGCGTGACTCCCGGAGTGTACTCATGCAGCTGGGTTTTTACACAGCTCCTACTGCTGGAGGTGGCAGATGAGACTCCCATTTGTTTATCTAAAGCTATGCTTATAAAAAGCAACTCACCTGAGTCATCAAATTTGATTCTGAACACCTAAGCAAGATCACCCGCTTTGCCCTGTACAGCCAGGTGCACTGACTTATCCACATCTAGCATCTAGCCAGTTTGTTTTGGTTCATTCACCCAATCTCCTCCCCAGAAAAGTCAGAGCGCAGGTGATGGGAAGTGCTACACGTTCAGGTCTCTCCCCCACATGAAGCTCACCAGGATTTACTGGGTCGTTGACCTGATATTATATTCACAACTGACATAAAAACCCTAAAATTAAGCAATTCTAAGGCACATCACTAATAGATCAACTCAGCGTACATGAGTGAGTGCAGATCCCCAAACTAGCAATCACTTCCAAGCCTCTGTTTAGAGAGAGACTGTGCACTGAGCTGTTTGGGACTGGGGTCATATCCCACAGTGCTTGTTTTGAGAGCTATGAACAACTTTCCTAAAAAACTGTACTACGTGCATTGGACAAACTTGTCTGCTCTCCAGTGGAAACGGTGCACAAAGCACTCTGAGCTCCTCCATTATTTTTGATCTTACATGCTCTATAAAGAGAGTCATAGTATGAATTGCAGCAAAGCGTGGCTTCTAATCTACACTCCCAGCTATTATTTTTTGGTGTGGATAATAAGGCTGGCCAAGCTACAACCCATAAATGAGCCCACGGTTAACCATGTAACATACACATATCCTAAGTCAGGTGTTCCTGGACTAATTTGTATCCTGACTTCCCCAAGTATACTGTGGCTATAGCTCAGACCAATGTGTTTACTGATGCAAGTCTTTTCGCCCCAGGTCATATTCTCTAGAGTGTCAAGAAGTTCTCAAAATGTGTGGTCAAACCAGGGGAATGTCCTCTTCTGCTTCACCTTTTCTACCTGCTTTTTCCACTTCAGCCTCAAAACTTATCCTTTGTCCACTTTTACCAATTTTTCATACCTAAATGCAAGAAAATCTCATCCACAGCACTGAAATTTTATGAAGAAAATGACCTAGATTATGGTGGGGGGAGAGAGAGAGATATATCTATTTCCTAGAAGTATTTAAAATAATTTCATTCAGGCCACTTGATGGGAGATTGATTTTTCTGGTTGTCTTTACCCACTGTCTTCATGATCTTCCTCACATCCAGAGGAACTGTAAAACACGTTCTCTAATTGCTACTTGGTCTTTGATTTCTGAATCAAATGCTTCTCTACTTTGTATAAAGATACAGGGAGCAGTTATCAGACAGGATGAGTCAACTGGTTCAAATACATGAGTATCTTCTGATCATGTATTCCGGTGACTTACGGCTTCCTGAGTTGTAACCATTTCAGGTCAGTGGCAGTATAAATGTCAAGTAATACCATTTAGAAAGAAGCGATTATTTTGTGATTTCAGAAATTCTACATTTCTTCCAAGAGAAAAAGAACCAGTTGTAACAAAAATGTATAGAGCAAAGGCTTGCTAGATTGAGAAAAACAATTTGGAATTCATATTCAATCTCTCAGATTCAGATGTACAGGGAGGAAAAAACCCTCTAAATTGAGTTTGTATGCCATTCTGTTCACATTATTATGCCACCGTCACCATAGTTTCTGAGTACTTCCTAGCACTCTGTTAGGTGACATTAGCATTTGTCACACATGGAATTTATCACTGTGAAATTATTTATTACTATTCTTAGCAATGAAGATAATGGGAATGGGGGTGGGAGAGTGTAGTGAGTGAGAAATGAGACTTGCATATATGGACATGTTTTGTTCCTACACGGGTTGGAGTTGTTTGTGCCTGTATAAGCAGTGGTGGGAAAGGGCAGGACTTGGTCCACACCACAGCCTGCATGACAGGAGATATCAGCTGACTAATTTGGTTCAAACATAGAAGTGCATATTTTAAATGCAAGATATCCTTGTGGAGGAAAAAAAAAAAACAAAAAAAAGGACAACAACAAAAAAAATCCCCTCACTGTTTTCACTGGTAAGGTTGTTTAAATATGTCCTTGTAAACTTATGGGACTGCAGGCCTGGGAGAGACTTCTTAGTCTACTCACTACAGTCCCTGGCAACATGAGGCAGGCGTGCTATATGACAACACATAAAATGTTATCTAAGTTCCTCTTAAAACCAGCTAGGCTGCCTCACTGACTATTTCTATTGGACAGCTTTTTCTAATTTCTTTCCCCCCATGGTTTAAGACTTCTAATTTGAAGACTAAATATATTCATATGCAGTTCATACCCTTTTTTTTAAATGTCCTTTGTTTAAATAGTCCTTTTCTTGCTGGAGATTTATTGTATTTGTAGCATCCATCACCTCCATTCTCCAAGAATATATCAGATGTACTTTATGAAACAACCCCCAGGTACCAGGATGGTTGGGTCCTGTCTATGTTGGCAGGTCAGCCATTTTCCACATCTGCTTACTTTTGGTGGCACGTATTTTAGTGCCTTCTGTATCACTAGATTGGGAATGTATAGGAGGTGAGCTGGAAAGTGGGATACTAGGAAGGCATTTAAGGACAAGGGAGACAGCAGAGGGGGATGTCAGTGGTGGGAAAAGGGTTTGGTGTGGGTGACCAAAGACAAATTAGAGATTCAAGGATGCAGCAAATGATCACATCCAAGTCCCAGCAAGAGCAGTTGCAAAAGAACAAATATTAATTTCTAAACATCTTGACACATTTAACACATTTTTTTTCAGAGAGGTAAAAATCCTATAAACTAGCTGCAGTCTTGTCTTTCTCTTGCCATACATTCTGCTATTCAAAATTATGTGTGTTGTGTGTGTGTTGCCAGTGCTGGGACATCCTACAAACTGCCGTAAGCGGAAACAACATAAAGTGATGGCTTAAGTTCTGTATCAATGCCAGGAGAGTATCAAGTCCATGTTTCCTGCCTTGGAGCCTGTGAAATTTAAGAGGGCATTTTCTTTTTTATTGAACAATCGCTCAGCTTCTATAATTCTCAGCTGTTTATGTAACCGTAAAGTAAAGATTACCAAGGACAATAACCCCAGGGGAATAAGCACAGCTACTACCCCACTTTAAAAATTAAGCCATGGAAAGTATGCTAAAATAATATCATAGAGCTGGTTTAAACCCATAAAAAGCAAGGAAATTCCAAGCCAAGATTGGAAATCCAGACTGACAGTCTCTCTTAACCCCAGGACTAGTAAAGAGGGTGAGCGAGGCCAGTATTCCCTCACTTTTCTGGGGTGCAAACCAGATTCATAATACTATCTTAATGCAGCTTTTGTGATTTCATTTCCTTTCAAATCTTCTGCAGCCCAACTCTGTTTTGCTTTTAAAATAAATGTTTATGGTTATTCATTTTACAAAACGTTTACAATTTAAGGCCAGATCCCCTGTGCTCAAGTCAGGGAAGATGAGAGTGGCTCCAAGCTTTCCTTCCATTCCCCTAATCTTCAGCTTGAAAACTGCCTTCAGTACATTCCTTTTGCGCTGCTTAGCATTTGCTTTGGTAGGCTGCACTGCCATTTCTGCCTTCTTGCCTCCAGCTATGCCCTCAGCCCTTGCATGAATGTTGCCGTGGATGGTGTACAGTAGACACTGCGTGTTGTTCACCAGGGAACGTTCTGGTACCAGGGGAAGCTGCTCCGACCTGCTCAGGCCTACTACTCATCTTTTTTTATTGCTGAAGCAGTTCATAGAAGCAGGACCTGATCTATGCTTTCTTGAAATAACACTAGCTTCTGATGGCTCTGAACTATAAGAGGCAATGGCACATTTAAAGGGAAACATGTTTTTTGCCTATAGGCAAGACTCTGTAAGATATATGTGTAACATCAAAGCCATTGCTCCTTATTGTAAAGCTGGGCAGGAGATGTTTTTTCAATTTCAAGATTTTTTTTTTGTCTGAGAGTTCAAAACTATTCTTGACTCTCACTGGGACCAACTAAGACTGTCAAAGCTTTTTGAGCAGAGATATTCCATGCACTTACCAGAGGAGCCAATAATGTCCAGGGTGAGCATGCACATGGCTTATAACAAAGTACATGATTCAGTCTGGGGCACTGAACTGTGGCTTTTTGTGTCCAGGATGACTTCCCTGAGCGCCAACATGTTTTACTGTGTTTTTGCAAATGCCTCCATGTCACAGCTGGCCAACTCTGTATCAATAATTAAATATACACTGCTACAGTGACTGATGCATGGTTCCCTACTTTCTAGATGAATACCCTGACTACACGGCTATAGAATCAGTCTCCCTTGCTTTATTTGGCTTAGTGACTGTTTAATTATTTATACAAAATGAAATGTCTTTAGAAGCCTGTGGGTATTTAATATCTTTAAAAGACTTAAAAAGTCTTCAAGAGCTGCTGGTCAGAACCTTCCCTTGGGCTGGGCACAGTTCAAAGCCCTCTTCCCAGCAACATTTAACTTCTTACAGAAGGTGGAGCATCTCCAAAAAGTGACTGTGTGATCTCTGTAGGAACTCTGTGTTCGTACTTAAATCCAAAAAACTTAATCACTCTGTGCAATGTTGTCCTACTTTTATGCCAGCTCAGGATGATATTTAAATTCTGGGAAAAGTTTGCAAGCTCTTCATGTGCAACTGTATTCTCCTCTCCATTTTTGGTACCAAACAGCTGTGTTTTCTGCACCCTGTCAGCTCTGACCTTAGCCTTAGTATGGGAAAAGCAGTTTCAAGTTCCTGCTCTGAACGAAGTAAACATTAGCAAGGATTTACAACTGGATGTCTCACCACCTAGCTATTAAGCTCCATGGGGATAAGGATTTCTCTTTGTAAGTTTGATCAGAAGTGCTGTTCTTATGCAGCTTTCAGTATATGTCCATTAGAATAGTGGTTTTTAACCTGAGGCTAAGCGCACTGTAGAAAGCAACTGGAAAAGCAAACCCACCACTCCATAGCAATCCATGTCTTTACTAAAAATATATAAAGGTCTGCTAACTTAAGGTTCAAAACTAGTTTATACAGATCTTTAAGAAAGCAGTGTGCACCTCATCCTTCAATGAGAGCTTGCTTCGTTAAGAGTATATCCACTTTAAATACATGCAAACACAAAGCTTCTGTTATAATTCTATTTAAAAGAGACAAATGACAAAAGAAAAAAAAAATAATCAAAGGACTGGCATGCCTGCAGAGTCTCAAACTCAAACAACCATCATTTCTGGATTTCCCTGTTAGATGCTGAAATTAGGAGTACTGTGTGGAAAGGCTGCCAGGACCTTATCACTGGGAAATTAGCAGTAAAGTCTTAGAGCTGTTAACAGGAACGTTGTAGTGCAGATTTTAAGCCAACCTTTCCATATTAGGAATGTAAACTTATTAAGTTGCAATGGAGAGATAGATTTCAACAATGTACTTAAGGATCATTCTCTATTAAATTACAGACAGTTATGAGAATCATTTCTAAAGGCCTCAGTTTGATTCTTACCTTTTTTAAAATTAGCTTGAAACTTTCCGTACAAGAATATAGTTCAAGAACTATGCTTACAGTTGAAAATCATCTTCACCCTGTGCTATGATAAATGCTGTCTTTCTACTTTTAGGCTCATTTTGGACATTACTTAAATTCTAGAGCTCTTGAGGTTCATCAAATCTTTATGTGCAACTGTCTTGCCTCCCCATCTTGAGCACAAAGCAGTTGTGGTTTCTGCACCCTGTCAGATGCAACCTTAGTGCTAATTTGGGAAAAGCAGTTCTCACATTTAGTGCTGAAAGACTGATAACCGAATCCACAAAGGAATGACACATTTTCAGCGATGAAGTACAGGGGCTATGGACAATGGCTGTGCTTTCCCACTACATAAATCCTCCTGACTCAGCTGTCATTGTGCAAATCTACTGCACAAAAGCAGATTTGGCTTGCATGATTGGACTTTATGTCATCATGACTATCATAACAAAAGTGGGTGTTGTGTTATCTTTAACATACTATTACTCTACCAGGTACAAATATAGATGGATATGTCTGTAACCCTTGTCCTTCGCTGTCTCTTTAAGTACAGAAATCTTGTCTATTATTATAATGAAATAAACCAATGAACAATATTTCTGGGCTACTGGTCAAGCACGGACTGTAGAAGTGAAATGTCATAGACCTGAATCTGTCCTCACAGTAGTCCATATGAATTAGGACAAAACTAAATTTAACAGGGCAAAAATCAGATTCATACAACTTGTTATATTAAAATACAGATTCATACAACTCATCATGTACACATTTATCTGATATATATACACAATGCATATATCATATATACAGTTGTTTATCCAACCTGCAATAGCACTTTGTGGTTTTATGAGTCAGGGATTGGTTTTGTTATGGATTGTATATACAGCTAATATGATAACCAGTATGATACTAGGAGTTCCTGACTGTAGTTAATAAGAAACCGTGTTGTTAAACATAGTCTGCTCTTACACATTAAAAATTTGTGTGAATGGTTTGCACTAAATTGCAAAACCACATAAAAAAACCTGGACCTCAGCACAGACATAAATAATGTGGCTAGGAGTGAAAAAATCTAAGAACAAAATACTTTGTGAATTCAAAAACAGGAGTATAGATGCAAGCAGCATGTACAGCAGAAGAGGCTAGTCAACTCTTCAAAAATTAAAATATAAATTAACTCAGAGTAACTACAGTTAGCATTACTGGCTCACTTAAATCAAATGTCAGCTTTTTCAAATGATGAATTCTCATTTCCAAAATGCTCATATCCTTGTATAGCTAAAGCCAAGTGTAATTCCATTTAAGTTATTGGAATTTTGACTTCAGTAAAACTTGGACAGAGTACTCAGATGCATTTTAAAGTATTTTGGTACATGAAGCCAAAACTAGATTTTCGCTGAAACTATCCCTCTCACCCCATACATACAAACAACCAGCTACAGCCCTGATTAGTAATATCCATACAATAATGTAAGCTATTGTGCCTTGTTAAACTATTGAATATTTTGAAACCCAATAGTTTGGAATACCCAGGACCCTTTTCACTTTTTCCAAACTATTGACAACTCTGGCCTGCTCAGGATTCACTTTCTGCTGGACTTTGGTGGCCAGTGACAGATTCCCTTCAATCCAGCAAAAAATTAAAGCCTGTGTAAGGCACAGTCCTGCCCAAGGCTCTGTAGCTACTTTGTGTTGACGTGTGGCTGATGCCTCCACAAGCCTTGAGCTTCTGCCCAACTTGCACCCTACAGCAATCTGCTCCTGTGGCACGACTACGTTAGCCGTAGTGTCTGTATATGTTTTAAATTTAATCACACTCCACAAATCTCAATGTAATTAAAACAAAAATGCTTCTTTATAAATCACTTTTGATTAGTTTAACTGGTTTAAGACAAAATTCTGCTCCAAATAAGAGAGGGTTGTATATGTCACAGATGTTGCTGGAATGAAGCTGTGTGCTAGTCTTTAATGGCTAGATGAACGTAACCGGATAAATGTACATTTTACATACCATTTAGCCACCGGGAGTCATGCTGCTCCGTTCTGATTGGATGATGATGCCCAAGAGTTCGGAAAATGGCAAAGTCCCTGCCCATGAAGTCTGCCGCTGTGCCAGAGTACAGCTCTCCATCTGTGGGAGGATGTAATTGTAAGCAACATTTCTCAATTTTCCAGTCATGGTAAGTCAGAGAAAGCTGTCAGTCCTATGTTTATATTACGCTAATAGGGATAATGAGAAAATTACAAAGCAATAAGCCGTATGCAATGTATTGTCATTGAAAATATATAATTAGATCCACGTTCTCATTGCAGAGCTTAACTGTAACCTGTCTCAAATGAGCTGTATCTCCCTACTGCTAGGGCAGCCACTTTTCAAAAATATGCTTGGATTCTTAGGCTGGAACAGAGACACCCTGTACTCCTATCCCTGGCAGGCAGTAGTATGCAGCCCCAAAAAAACCTACCTAACTGTGAAGTTACCCTGTTTTGAACAGGAGTTTGGACTGAAGACCTCCAGAGGTTCCTCCCAACCTGATGGGTTTTTATGACTCTGTGTTGGTAATTGTAGAGTCCAGCTCATTCATTCTTGGTTCAGAAAGTCATCAAGTCCCTTGAATTTTTCATGCAGAAACTGTCTTTCGGTTGATCTTTTTTTTTGTTTTGCTTTTTTTTTGTTTTGCCTTTTTTTCCCCCCCCCCTTCTTTTTTTTTCTGAGCAAGCAAATCCTCTGAAAACAGTATCTTCTACAGGAAAGACAGAACATGCCTTTCTCCTCCTTCCACCTTTGTAACTCTGATACTGGCAAAGGGCAACAGCTAAGGGAGAGAATAAGTGAGATCATTCCCTGCTACCTTGACCCCATGCATATCACAGCTAACAAGTGAATTAAAAATTGACCTGTGATACTTCAGCCCATAAATGGCACATACATAGTCCAGATGGAGAAGAAACTCATAATATTAGAGTCCCAGTGTGCCCCTCCTCAGCCAGTTAGAAGTATCATGGAGAAGACAGAGAGAGACACAGTCTACATTCAAAGGACCAGGTCAAGTTAAGTACCTGGTAAAGAGAATAATAATAATAAGTACATAGCAATCAGACCCACAGAAAATAACCAGGGATCAAAGAACAACATGTATCTTTCTGGCATTAATGTAGAGCTTGTCCATGAAATTAATCTGAATTCAAATTGCTAAAAATGCATTTTTTAGGACTGTGCCCTTTTACACCCATATGTGAAATGAGATACCCTACCCTATACTTGTAATATGGAATTAAAAAGTACTATTCCTTCCAACTGCTATTTTCAAGCTACCCATCTTAGATGGGTCTTCTGTGAAAAAGAGAAGACTGAGGATAAAATAAATCTTTCTTTAAGCTAAGGTAATAAATTTTTCATGGTCATGATGAACTCTACCATATCCTCATTTTAAAACACCCTTTAGGAACAAGTTCAGCATTTTCATGGCAATTTTAGATATTTCCATGGTGGGAGAACCGTGTCCAAGCATGCCTACTGGATATCACCGGCATCTTTTCCCCAGAACACGGACACCATGAAATTATCAACTGAACCTGCAGTGGCTCTGTACCATATGGTAGTCATGAAAGTCAGGAAGGGTGAAAACATGAGAGAGGAAAGGCGTGGAATTGAATGAATTCACAGCAGAGATTAGAAGCAAATAGACCATTCGTGCCCAGCAGGAGGTGTAATCAGAAGTGAAACAGAACAGCATATCATTAATTAACAATTTATCATTCCTCTATGTCATTTTCAACTTTTTTTAAAGGGAAGACAATCACTTAATTATAGTGATTATTATGTACAGGGTATGCAGCTGAGATTTTAAAGAACATAAAACCTTTTTGCTTGTGAAAAGGGCTTTGATGCTATGCTTAACCTTTCTTTAACCTTATCTTCATTTTCTTGTCTTTCAGTCCCTAGGGAGTTCTGATAAATCAATATAAGTCAAAGGAGGAAAGAAAAAACCAACAAGCCCTATTTTGCTTCCTAGTTGTCAACAGACCTAAAGGTCAATCAAGAAAGAAAAAAGTTCTATATTTAATACTACATTATTAAAATTAAAACAAATATAGCTCAAAAACTCATTAAAATTCTGTATTTGCAATATTTAGACCTATAAGGGGTTTTGGCACCTCAGCTTCTAATTCCGTATATAAACACCACTGAAAGTAACATATTTTCTAGGTTTGACTTAATTCAACCCAAGACTGTTTTATGCTACTAGGCTCTTGTGGCTGGTACTTTTTTGTCAGTGGTGATAGTGTAAAAGTTTTGCCAATAATGGGCTTTATCACGTTCCAAAGGAGAAAGAGTCTGTAGGAAAATAGCTGACCTTTCTTTGCTTTCTACTACAGCCCCTCCAAGTTTCAGTGTACCTAGAGCAGTGCCTGCAGTTTGAACTGATTGGCTGTAGTCATGCAAATTTTGGCTTCTCCCAGAGAGAAATACCAAGGAATATCGTTTATTTTTGTAAGGCTTTAGATGATATTTTTTGCTAAATTCAGGGTGAGCCTCAAGTCATGTCCCAGATGTGCACATCCTTTGAGTCAGTACTATACAAAAGCTGTATGAGGATTTTGCCGCCTGTCTAGATAAAAGTACATTCATCTTCATTTCCCTATGCAGACCTTCTTTTGGACTGAAATTCTCTCGTTGCTGGTCTAGAAAATGATTCTTTCATGTCATGGACAGTCTTCACTGTGCTATTTCCATTGTCAGTGTTTTTAAAAGCAGTTTTCATTAACTTTAAGAAGAAAGTGGAAATGAACAGTTTGAAAAGTGACAAACATTTCTTAAGGGGAAAGAATGAAGGAAAAAAAAAACCAACTTGTCACTTTGTATTTCCAGCTCAGCAGCATAAAGCAACAACTGTCCAGAATGAGCTGATGGTCCTCAGTTTTTTGCGTAGGAAAAAGCTCTATGTTTTGGACACAAACCACTTTATTCTAAAGGAGTAGCATGTTGACATATGACTACTAAATAAAGAGGCAACAATTGAAGACCATAGTAATACTTTTTTGGGGGGAGGAACCATTTTCCCACACACTGTACACAAGCAGCATGAAACTGTGAACACCTCCCCAAGTTCATTAGATACAAAGATGTTAAAAACTAAGCAGTATACATCTATTTGCTGAATTGTTTCTATTCAGCTTTTAAAGAAAACTGCGTTCTTAAAAAAATATTTTTGGAAAGTACAGAAGTGTAAGCTTCCTTTTTGAAAGAAATAAGAAAGTTGAATGGATGGGCAATATAGGCAAAAACAAGCCTTGAATGTCTTGATTGCTCTCACTGGTAAAAGGGTTCCCCAATGAAACCTGCTATCCTTGGTTATTAGGTTTATTCACTAAAGTTAAGCTTTTCAGACGTACATAGTAGTGGATTGACTTTGTTCCTTTTAAAGTCAAAAACTAAATCTTCCCAGAAAGTAGAATAAACTCTAAAATCCTGAACCTCTTATGTATTCAGTAGCTAATTTCTAATACACAGGATAGTAAAGTTCTTCCTTGGTGAGAAGCCACTGTATTTCAGATGACATTGATCCATATTTGCGAGTATTAAGGCACCTAAACTGATTTAAAAAGTAACAATAATAATTAAAAAAAATGGTAACTTTTTTTTTTAAATCAGTGATACACAGGACCATAAATAGCTTTTAGGATTCTGGATAATCAGAGCTTTTCGAAAATTCCTAAAGGTCATTGCCTGCAGAGCAACTGACTGACAATGGGACAATGCTGTCTCCTTCGCTGAGGCTTTTTCAACTATCCCAATACAATTGCTTTAGACTAATACATTCAGTGATAATTTTCTCCTGTGATTACATTCTTTGAAAACCCTGCTGCCTCTCATTTTCCTCCTGCCCTGGAATACACACTAGTGGTGCCCAGGGACTGGGCAGGGACTAGTGGTGCCCACGGACTAGTCTCTACATTTTCATGCACTAGCCCTCTCGAATGGAGATTGTTTAGTTAGCAGCACATAGATGGGAATGGCTGAATAATGTCTTACATTACTAGGAACTAGTTATATCATGTTCCCAGATGGCATTTACTTTAAAGTAGAGTAGCAATAACTACCTTTAATGAACAGCTCTTAAAAAAATAACAAAATATGTTTGCAGGTGGATGGAACAAGGAATGTGTAGTGGAAAAATACTGGAACAATTTAATAATGATGAACTGCTTGTTTTGGTTTTTTTTTCCAAATATTATTGATTTTTTTTTTTTAGGAGAGAGGGAAAACTGAAGATCCTTTTACACTTAGAAGTGTTTCTTTCAGCTGAAATATAAAATAAGAATCCTTTAATAGCACTAATGGCTATTAAAGATCTTAAGTTACTTTTTTCAAATTAATCTTGGTGTTTTGCCCAACTTCCAGCTTGGGTAATTACATTTCACTTACCTAAGATTTACCTTCTAGTTATGGAGTCAAGAACATACTCTTCTTCCACACTTTGCAAAATCTCTCTTTAGTGTTTCTGACGAATAACAGAGGTTATTTTTCCCTCCTGTATTTAACCACATAAGTTACTCTTATTTCTCAGCCTTCTTTTATATTCCCGATAGTTACATTGTGTTACTAATTATCACATTTTAATGAGTGCTGGGTAATTGTTTTACATAGTTGCCCTCTTGAACCTAGGATAAACCATGGTTGCTTGTGAGGACAAATACTTCTGGCACATGAAAGGCCAGGAGTATCCGAGCTATCATTCAGTGCAGGAGAAGGGAAGAAGCAGTCCATCCATGTTCTTCTTGGTGTGAGGCATTTGTGGTCAAGAGGTTCCTCTAGCCTTCATAGACCTATTCACTGCTTCACTCCAGTGCTACCTACTTCAGAGGGCAGTCGGATCAAACCTCTCCATGTGGTCATTGCTTGGCCAGTTCATTCCCTCTTCCTTACCTATTTTGGGGGGAGGAAATTATTTTGCCTTGCGTCATCACTTTACCATAAAATTTATGGGTTTTTTTGCAAAGGTAAGAGTAAGTCATTGAGAACCAGTGGTGAATCTGTTGTACACTTTCTGAAATATCAGGGAAACCTCTGCAATAAAGGATTGAAGTAAATGCAACATTATAATCAGTAACACAATATGACTGTGCGGTAGCTATGAGGAGGCAGAGAAGAAAAGTTCATGTTCAGGATGCAGGAATGTCAATTTTAGCTTCACTCTGAGTTTTGTATAAGTCACTGAAGTAGAGATTAGTCACTGGCTTTGAATGTTGAATTTGTGCCATTTTCTATAGTGCTAATACACCTATGGCTCTAATAGAAGCCTGATTCAAAACAAAATATCATGCTCAGTCTACTGTTCATTAGGAAAAAAAAATACATGGAGTGAAAATTATAGTGATAGGGAGAGGGCTCAAGAAAGCAAAGATGTTTTAAAGACATGAAATCTAAGCCAAGGGAAATAAGATAATCATATTTGTGCTGGACTGAGTGAAAAAAAAAAAGGAATGTGAAAAGCTAGACGCTGTTGACTTTGTGCAGTTGCATACCGGGTATACCATGTAATACTGGCTTGTCATCATTCTCTTTCTTTATTGTATATTAAAGCAAATAGTAAAACCATTCCCTTGAGAGTAGCTCTGCCACAAATTCAAGTTGCTCCAGGCACTAATTTATACACTGGCCTTTTACACACACATTTTTTTTCCTTTCTGTTTGTACAGGGTGCAAGTTGGAGCAAGATGTGGACGTCTTTCTTGTTTTTCCTGTTAAAAAGTGTGTGTCCCCAGGGTAGCTCATCACCTGTGATCATTAGGGGCTTCGAAGATCAGGAAATGAGGCACACTCAAGACTAAATTTTTGTTGCTGTCTATTTTGAATAGCTTTATTTTTAAATGTAATGTAAATATAATAAGGGTAGCTGGTAGGCAAGATCCTAGACTAGCAATATGGACAAAGTCCTGGAGAAGGCAGTGTATCTGGTTATGTGTCATTTCCCAAAGACTTCTGAGATAAGAGAATCTGCAGCCTTCTGAAACTATTGTTGTCCCTTGGATTTGAAGTTGTAATAAATTGCCAGAAAGTTACATACTAAGCATAAAGTGGCTACACCTGAGTGAGTTGTTACTGAAAGAATCTAATTTGTTTTACTCTTAATTTCTTCTTACAAAACATCTTTTTGCCTTTTTCGTAAAGTAGCAGGAAGAACAATGAACACAATTAATACAATTAGATAAGTCAATCAGATAAATTAAATCAATTGGATTAGTTCCGTTAGATTAACACAGTCCAGGTGCTCTATACTTACATATTCCATGCAATTAAGTATTACTAATTCAAAAATACTTAGTTTATTGAAATCTCTCTCTTCTGGCCAGGAATTTAATTGTATTCACTGCCCGATAGATCCCTTCAGCTGAAACATCATCTTAAGGCCCAGACCTGTGAATGTTTGCGTATCTCCAGCTCACATGCAGGTACATGATAGACCTTCCTTGACAGTAAAACTGATGTAAGAAATTACTTATTCCTGCTCTCACTTTGCTCTCAGCTGTGCTGGTGCGACCGTCAGTGAGGCCAGCCTGTATGTAAACTGGACAAATAAAATACCTCCAGAGTCACCTACTCTGGGGAGGAGAAACACTGCAGAATCAAGGTTTTAAGAGAGGTATAAAGCGGTTCTTGTGATACTTGATTCTTGGTTTATACACACCTTGTTTCTCAAGACACCTGGGTCAACTGTATTAAAAATGAAACCAGAATGACTTTAGCCTGGAAGTAAAATTCATAAAACAAAGCCCTATCATAGACACTGCAAGGAGAAAAAAAGTGGAAGATTTGCATTTATTCACAGTGAATGCATGTCTCATTGAACTTGTATTGTGGCACCTACCGACTAAAAGAGAAGCTGTCAGCAGTTTAGGATCATAAGGGCTTTTCCCTCGGCCATTTTCAAAATGTGAATCTTCCATTCTAAAAATGTTGTCCTGTGGAGTGGGAAAAAAGAAAAAAAAGCAATGTTATTTTATGAAAGAACACTAAATATAAGTTGAACTAAACAGAGTGCAGTGTATATGATTCCTACTGGGTTTTGTGGCTTCTGGGAAGTCAAATTATGCTAGGTGAGGATCTGGCAAAAGTGCCCACCTTCTAATCAGTATTGCGCTGAAGGCTAGTCAAAAGCACAAATACACATGCACAGTTTGTGTCTCATCTGTTCTACTTCAGATATAATTTGCATAGCTTCATTGAATTGTTTCTGCTTTCACTGAGAATATGTCTGAGTACTAGTAACTGAAGAAGGTGGAATTTGAAACTTTTTTCTGAAAAAAGACAAAATATTTTTCACTGACTACACTTTTCTAAAATATCCTTCAAGTGTAGAATAGTGCATAATACAATCCTAAATCCTGCTTTTCCTAACTTGAGTATTTAGTGACTTACTATGTCATACATCCTCAAATTCAATTTTAACTGCATCAGGAGAACTTTTTTTTATTTTTCAGTACTATGCAACGAAACTTTTAAAATATACAGGCTGAGGGCAAGCATATGGGGATTTAAACCAAGATTAAAAAGGGCCTCAGTCAACACTAACTCAAATCAAGGTCAGTAAATCCAAAGCAATGGGCTTTTCAGTACATTGATTTACTTTAACGGGGGGACCAAATTTGCCAAACAATTTAAATAGTGTGTTTATTTTATGTTTTGCATTGAGGGTAAAACCAGAAGAATAGATGCTTTTTGCACAGTAGACTTCTACATTGACGGAAGATTTGTGGAGGCCACACCAAAAACTGAAATTTCCATTTCCCACCTGCACAGTGGTTAATTTGCATTGATACCTAACTAAGTCAAGGACCCCCAAAGCTGGGACAATCCCTACCCCCAACAGCTTCTCTGGTTACTTAGGCCTTTGCACCCAGTTCTCAGTTGCTTATATCTAAAAATTCTCTACCGGGTAGATGTGGAAGGACTTCCTTTAACCAATATATGCAGGACTAAGTAGCTTAGGCTGTAATAGGAACTATAGCTTGATACAGCCTCTTTTTTTCTTACTGACTAATCAGAGATCAGTCATCTGTTTTAAGAAAATAAACAAAAAATAAATATCAGAATATATGTCTAAAATATGTATGTTGATAGTAGAAAGCAACTGAGAAGATGTTACAATATTTTCCCCTATTTATTTCATAACAGATCAGCTCTTCACCTTGGTTCTCAAGCACTTACTGTTTTCATGGACTATCTCAAGCCCCCTTTTCTTATTCTTATCATCCCTTTCCAAACACAGAATCATAGAGCTGCTGGCTGGAAGGGCTCTCTAGATATCATTAAGTCCAGGAGGACTTGAAAGAAGACTATTGTCAACACAGGGTATGGTCAGTTTTGGTTTTGTCTTGCCAAGTCATGAAATTTTATAACCTTTCTGGGCAACTTCCATTGCCCTCTTAGAGAAGAATTTTTTTCTAAACTGAACCTTCTAAGGAACAACTTGTGTCTTTTTGTCCTTATTATATCATCTGCAATGATGGCAAAGATGCAAAGAGATGGCAAAAGCGTCCATTGTAACTATCCTTCAAGCAGTTATAGGCTGTTCCTAAGCTGCCTGTTCAGCTTCACTTCTGCAGACTAAGTCTCAGGCTAGGACTTAATGAAAGTTTAACTAGTGTGTAAACTCCAGTCTTACATTGTCCTGTGCTCCCAAGTAAAAGTCTCAAAATTGTACACAATACTTTCACCCTCAAGGGCAATGCTCCTCAGTGCTGGAGACTTGGCACTCCACAATGCTGTGGAGGATGCAAAAAAATATCAACAACTCAAATTTTATTCAGCAATTGCTTTGGTAATGTTTTTTTAATGTGAAGATCATTCAGGCAAATAGCTGATGTCTTTCTCACGAGCAGTGAATTCAAGCATTTGGAAGCAGCTCTCTCCCTGGCATCCTGCCTTCCCCATCTTGCTCATCCATACTGAATCCAAGCGTGGGCCAGGCCAGTGACCAAACATACTTCCAAATGGTATCATTTTAAACCTATTGAGTCCATGTTTCTGTAAGTGGGTCACAGGCTATAGCTTTTATTACAGGCTTGTTTCATTACATCATGCAAACATATATCTCTGTGTGTGTATTACATATTTTCAAAGGAACATCAGAAGGACTTCACATTTCACTCCATTTACTGGAGAAAAAGGTGAAGGGAAAATGGACTGTTAGAAGAATGGTCTATCTGGAGGGGCTTACTGCACTGTAAGATAAAAAGTTTGGAAACAACTTCGTGACGTGCGATCCCAGAATTCAAGCTGAAACTCCTAAGGCATGTTCTTGTAGATATAGCCTGCCTGATTATGTTTATACAGTCATCCTGTATGTGTAATATCTTGCACAGTATTAAATTTCTTTCTTTCCCTTTGTCTTTCTTTCTATTTCTTAATAGTCCAGACACATTCCTTGCTTCTATCTAATTTTCTGACTTTGCTCCTTCTAACCAGAAATGAATAAATAATGAAAAAGAAAACTGTTTTTGAAATTCTGCTGTAGGGTCCATACCTAGATCTTGCACAATAAATAAAAGTGGTAAATTAAGGAGAGTGCTAGACACCGACTACAATAATAGAAAATGGCACTAATGCTACAAGCCGTTATTGAAAAATGTTATTATCAATCTACGTTTTCTTGGGATTTCTTCTTAGTAGATGATGATTGTTCAACCTGCACACCAATGGATATTTGATAAGGCTATAAAGTCAGTGGCATGACAGTTAAAGCAGAATATATTCCCAAGATAATCCCATGTGTCATTATAAGGCAAATAGGAAACAGATGTGGAAAGTGATTTGGTGTAGGAAGGATCTGATTTTTTTACTGTATTCTTCTGGTTTATGTCACTGTAACTCTACTGATATTGGTGTGTAGCATGCAAGAAAGAGTGGAGAACTGGGTCAGCATAAGTCAGAGATGATCAACCCTTCTCTTTATGTTTGTGGAATAAAACATTTGAAATAAGAGGCGTGACAGGGAAATCCCACAGTGTTTTCATATTTCGGTTAAAATGCAATGTAGAGACATGTACTGTAAGTTTCCAAATGTATGGGCAAGTAATAATGACAATAAATATATCACTGTTAAGTGCCAAATAAATGTATCATGTCTGAGGCCCCAAGGAGTTTTGATAAACATGCTATCTAACCTGCCACAAATAGGGCAACTATTTGTCTAACATGCTGTCTAACCTGTCACAAATAGGGCAACTTGCCCAAATAGCTTTTTGGGTGCTGAAGTCAAACTACCTCTATCTACAAACAATAAATACAGGCAACAAAGGAATAAACCCTTTTCTATGTACTTCTCCACCCCCATTTTAAAAGCCTAGAAAGCAATATGACTAATGACAGGTACTTGATCGTACTAGTCACTGGTCTGTGGCATTTGCACCCAAATTCTGCCCTGAGTTGCTATAACAGCAAGAGATGAGATGAGAAGTCAATGTCAATATTGGAGGGTAAAATTTCATCTCTTGATTTTTTATAAAAGGTGTGCTTGATCATTTTCCAGACAGTTAGCCTCTGCATCAAACTAGAAACTCAGGCTATGCTCCCGGAGTAATACGTCCTGTCCACCTAAATCACACTTGAAAACCTGTGTGGAGGCAGCAGAGGAAGTGAGGGCAGCTCTTGGGTAATGACGCAGGGCCAAAATCAGTCTGCCTGGAGCTAGCAAAGACCAAGGCTCTGCTTGGAGGCTTAGGAGGACTTCGGACTGTGTGAGCATGGCCTTCTCTTGCACAGTACAGCCAAGAGCTTTTAGCTGGAAAGAATGCACATTATTTTTACTCTCAGAAAAAATTCTGATCAGTTTATAATTTTGCTGCCTCTTGGGTTTTACAGTTAATTGAATGCAAAGAATGATACTGCGGTGAGGCAGCAAATAACTTAGCCATAAACAGCAAGAAAACCTGTGTATTCACCAAATGCTCACTGTTTCAAAGTTTTGTGAGGGCTATTATATTATCAAGGACAGGAATTCATGACAAAGCAAGCTTGCCAGGCTGGAGGGAATTCTCTAGAAATACAAAAAGAAAAAAAAAGATATTCAAAGAAAGGCCTCTGTAACTCAACAACAAGCCCAATTTATTGTCCAAAACCCTTCTTTAGTTGCACTGGCAGCCCAAAAGGACATTACAATGTACTTCAAACCTCTTTAAGGATCCTCATACCTAAAAACCTTGCTGTAGCATATTTTATTCAGTTGGTGCTGGGTTATTAAACTCTAGGTTTACATCTCATTGATGCTTCTCTATAATCCATAATGAAACTACTGAAAATGAGAGATTGTTTAGGTCTTGAAATTCTACAAACTCATAGTGACAACAACTGACTGTAATCTGAAGTTACAGTCACACAGCTGCTGGCTCATGGTATGGCATGAATTGTTTCACCTAGTAAATGCTTTGCATGGTGGGAGATTATGCTTCTGGTTCCTTAAAACACATTTTCATGTAGCACATAGCATGATAGATAGTAAGACTCAGCCAGAAGGGATTACAGTCACGGAAATGAGCATAAAAGTTATTGTGATTCCCTTTCTTTAGCCCGATGATCTGCCATTTCAAGACTCTAGAGATTCACTTTCAAACAGCTAAAATGTGGCTGAAATAATGCCCCATATCATGATACTGAGTGGTGACAAGACACTGATATTTGACAAGACTTATTTCATAACTTGCTATTGGATAGCTTCAGTCAGCCAGTGTACCAATACGCTATAATGGTATATATACATGTATATACCAACTGTATATCCACATATACATATATATGTGTGTACACCTGTTATGACAACTTTCTAAACCGTTTTTTGGATCTCTGTCAGCAGCTAGCCCATCCAGAACTGTCTCAACAAAACAAGAACAAGAAAGATGAAAGCATACACTAGTTTCTGGTAAAAAAAAATAATAAAAAAAAATCTTTCCCAGTTTATTACTATTTCTGGCTTGTGAGAAAACATGTGGTTAGTGGGGAAGAGCTAACCTACCAGAATGGACAGCAGTGACTGCTGAGTTTCAGAGTGATTTTTTTCCTGAAACTTTTCTGGCAATTCACACACAAACCATCCCGGGTTGCAGAGCCTAACGCAGTGAAACTGCTGCCTGTCAATAATGAATCGATGCAGTGCAAGCAATTGATCTGAAAAGGCTGTGTTGACGAAGTGTGTACAGCTACTAAGAAGGTGTTGCTGGTTTAAACTATAAAGCATGGAAGACATAAAGAGATTTGACAGCAGTGATGCTCCCCAGCTGTTCTACTGCAATTGAAGGAACTCATATCCTTGCTCTTGTAACCCCCAAACCATAAATAGGAGCACATCTCCAGGGTATCTTCCAGGGGCTAGCTGATCTCCACAACAAGCTGCCGAACAATAACATGGGATGGCCCAGAAATATTCAAGATGCCAAGAGCCTTAGGAACTAACACATCCTTTTTTTAATAAAAAAGGTAGAGTTGGCCACAGCTGTGAGCTTTATTGATGCTAGCGTTTCCCTTGCTGTTCTCACAAACTCTTGTGCTACTATGAAGCATTTTATAAGACAAATAGATTATGAGGCGGGCGGGGGAACCAAAAAAACACCCCAAAACCCCAGAAAAAATAACCCCAAAAGATGGCCAGAGTGGAGTGCCTGTAGTAGGACATTGCACTGGGAAGGAGTATCCATTTGCAGGACTGTAAGGCCAATAGTAATGTCTCCTAACTGAGTCAGAAGTTGCTGGCACTGAAATATTGTGTGCTCTGTATTGTTATTCAGTGTTGGTGATAACAAAAGGAAAGCCCCACTTCCCATTCAGAGAAGAACTTTCGGACATGTTAAGATTTGGATTTATCCCCTCTAAATAGAGGTATTAACTGGGGTGGCTAAATTTGCTGCCCTCATCACAGTCAGCAGAAAGCAACAGGTTCCTCTGAATGACGAGTCAGACCAACTCAGAACTGCAGTTCCCAAGGGCAAGATCTCTCTTCACTGACCATAGAGGAAGTTTCACAAGAATTTAGGTCTGAGCTAAGAGTCTTTCTGAAATGAACACTACTGAGGCAGCTGATTGGAGACATCTGACTTTGAAAACGGACGCTGATGGTTTTGCGGTTTGGGGTCTTTTCTTTTTCTCCCCTCCAATATAATAATTTCAGTGAATTTTTGATTTTCCTTTTGCCCAATACAACTTTCTATGCACACATTTTATGACTATATCAAGGATATTTCACAGAGTCTTTTAAGTACATTTCACTCTATGAGAAATGATTTATTTATGAATTGTGTTACTTTTCAAGAATAATTTTAAGTGGAACAACTGTGCAGGATATGGCTATGTTGTTATTGTTATTATATTTCCTATTTCACACTTAATCTATTGAGTCATGAAAACTGTTAAATATGAGGACTTTGGTTTCAGGTTTGGGAATCAAGCTGTTATGGAACTTTTAATAAGAAACTTTTATTAAAGTCATCCCCATGGAATGCTTTATTTTTAAAAAAGTGCAAGTGCAAATAAATATAATGTGAGAAATTACGCAAAAAATACAAATATTAAAACAAATGTAAATGTTGAGGCAAGTGGTAACCATTGGGGAAAGAGGTGAAAAGTGATTGAAGCAATAATGCAACTGTTTTAAATCATTAATTATTAAAAAAAAAAAGAAAAAAGAAAGAAAAAAGAAAAGAAATACACACAATGGGCTTCTGACTTTTAGTATTCAGGCTCCATATGCTATAGGGTTTTTACCTGCACACATTTGGGGGATACTGGGCTCTGCAACACCTTTATTATGTTTTGGTTTTCCAACTTGAGGCTTAGCAGAATTGAGTTATGGGAAACCAGTTTTAAAATCCTGTGGGAAATCACTCTAAGTCACACATCTTCAGTAAAATGCTGTTCCCAAAGAAAGGTGTCCATCTTCTGTAGGACCTGGAACTGAAACTCTCTTGGGCTGCTGTGCTGTGCTAAAGGGGATGGAGAAGGAACTTTATTGAAGAGCATTTACCTGCAAAACTGATCATAAGCTCCTAAGCAGATCTGCCCACCTCTCTGTGCCTGCCATCAGGCAGCTTGCCCAACTTCCTGAACACTGCAAGACCTCTCAAGCAGTCTCTGCATTAATCTAGGTCCTCTTTTTCAGACCCAGAAAATACTCTTTCCACTGAGCCACTCTACTTGTAGATATTCACTGAAATTTTGGTACCTGAAAATCTTATTTTTAATGTTGAGATAAAAGAGCTGTTGAGATGACATCCAGCTCCATGCTTCATTCTGTAGATTAAAGAAAAGAAAACAGAGCTCTTGATTTCTGTTTCTCCTTTTATCCCTATATGTCACTCCTGCTGGAAAGCTTTCCTGGCTTACGATGTTCAGAAGATGCCTTAAGATGCAGTAGACAACTCTGGTAAGCACAAGTTTTGAAAACTTGTCTCCCTAGACTAAGTTGAATATGGACAACTCAACCCCCTCAATAGCTCTCTTTCAGTCAAGTATCAAAAGTCCCACATTTTTCTGCTTTCTTCTGAAATTAAATGATTTAGTAGTTATTAAGTTACCATAAACCTTTGCAAAAAGGGAAATGTTTCATATCTATCTATCTACCTGCCTATCTATCTATCTATCTAACGACATCATTATAATTCAATGAATTTAATGAAAGGGAAAACATAGCCAAATGGGCTGTTCAGGAACAGCTGGTTTAATCTATTCATTATTCCTAGTTTATGATCTGTAAGTGCTTCTGCTTCTGATTGGAAGACAAACCAAGTGTCAATGTCAAACAGTGAAGACTTGTTCACACCTGAACATGCCAGTTTGCATACTAATATTGGTATTTATATGAAGAATAGCCTCTTTCAAGTAACTGTGCAACATATGTAAATAAAAGGAGGGCAGGCACAGTCAAACTGAGCAGCTGTTCAAAAAGAAGTATATGTTTGTGAACTTTGTTTTGCAATATTTCACAAGCTAAAGACACCAGACTTATCTGATTTTCACACAACAGTTATTTGGGGGGTTTTGTAGGGTTTTTTTAGTGATGTCATGTACCTATTTGCACCAATTTTAAAGCACTGCCTAAATTTAATTTTTGGGTAAAATATTGTTCTGATTCTGGATAACACAAATAAATCAGCAGACATGAAAAATATCAAGGAATTTCATTATAGTGTCGTTATACTACTTATCCCTTTAGTAAAACCTGCAAATACAGAGTGATTAGAAAAAAAAACCCCGAACCAAAACAAACCAAACACACAGTTAACATGAATGACATGTTAACCTTGACTGATTAGTAAAGACACCAAAAATGTCATTCCAATGGCATACCAGACACTAGATACCATCAAGGATATTGAACAATTCTCAGAGGACACCGAGAATTAAAATGCCTTTGTATTGCAACTTTCTGGGTTGTCAAGTGTAATACATCACCTAAGATCACCGTCTGGCTCATATAGGATGACCTCTGGAAATATAACCACCACACAATGACTGTCTGTTCTAGTCAAGTTATTAAGTGGTCTGCATATGTAAGCAATAAGATATACAAACCTAAACCCAGTACACGTAACTGAACTACATAACCTAAAAGTCTCAATTCTTTACGTGTTCTTATTCTTACCCCCAACATATTTTCCATTAAAAACATTTGGAACAGATTCTAATTGCTTTAGCAGATTCTACTATTATGTTAAATAAATTATTGGGCCATACTCTATTACACGATTGTACTAGTTTTCTATGGTTATTTTTAGCATTCAAGACCACTGCTTTCCCTCTTTGTCTTCTGGATTTCCTGTATGTTATTAGACTGTGGTGAGGTCAGGCATCAGAGGAAATAACAGCAGTGCTAACTCTTAGACCCAATGTTTTATGAATTACTGAGCATCAGTGATGTAATGGCAATAAATCTAACCCAGTCTCAGTCTTGTGTCCTGTTGTAAATAAATGAAGTTAGCAAAGGTGTTATTTTATTCAAGAGCCTTCCTGATGAGAACGAAAATGCTTCCCCCAGGGGATTGTTTGTAAAATTGCTTCTATAATTAGGGTGTTGTTTAACAAGAGAAAGGTTCTCCAGTTTTCCTGGGGAACTTTCATGTCTGAGTCAAGGGTATCTTATTTACAACACAAAAACGACTGCAAATTGGGGAAGCAACATATAGAAAGGACTTAGTCAAGTGGAGGTAACATATAAGCATATGGCCAAGATTTTCTAATTTCCCAAGTGATTTTGCATGCTCCTGAGTTGGGCACCCAATTTAGGACTTGCTCAAGGGCTCTGATTTTCACGGAATACCTTCTTGGGCAATTTAAAATTCTGATACGTTAAACTGTTAGTCACTCCTGAAAATTTAGGCATATGTCTGCCTTGCTTTTTAGCCTATCTGCTTTTTAGTTCCTAGCGTGGAAAAAATTCTAATATGAGCACACGTTCTAACTAAATTTTTCCAAAATCTGACTCTAAATGAGTGACAGAATATGGAGCAAGCCTAGAAAAATATTATGAACTCTTTTTCCCTAAAATAAGACCTACTGAGAATGCTTTCAGAGAATTTGTGCAAGTAACAAAGAAGGGACAGAGAATTATACCCGCAGCAACTACTGTAACAACTATTAAGCTTTGCTTTTTTCTCTAAGATACCTCAATCGATCTGCAACATTTCACTCAGAGAAGCCTGTAAAGTGTCAGGTCTAGCCCAGTGTTTGATATGTATTCAGATTTTAAAACAAACATAAACAAGGTCTGGAATACAGAAGCTGAAAATCTGACCCTTTGGGCAATTTTTCTTTTCCTGAGACAAAGCTTAGATTTGAAATCTCTGCACTTCTCTTTCGTCTTTGTTCCCTCCGCTTGCTTTCAGTGTGACACCACGCAGCCCTTCTGCAGCCTCATTTTATTTTTCTTCATTAGCAAAAAATAATATCCTCAACATGTTAATAACTGGTATTGCATTAGAGAACAATACATTTGAAAAGCTAACTTCTACTGTGCACATGGAGACATAACTAACAGTAGACATAATTATAACCTCTCTCTGTGACAAGTTGCAATTATTCCTCATGGCACTGTGTTTAAGAGCAATGCATTTCTCATACGGGTTGGGGTTTTTTATTAAAGAAGTCAAGAATGTTTGATATTCTTTTCCCAGTACAACAAAAACTTTGCTGACACAGAAACAGATGGATTTAAGTGTTTTTGATTCAGGGTGACTGAAAAAAATACATTAAAATTCACTTCTTTATTCACTATCTTGCCTGCTTTTCTAGCACCCAGGAGTCCCCAGAAGGGGAGAGAGTCAGCGAAGCTGGCAAAAATATGTAATACACTCAGCTCATATGTCTATATATGTACACCCGTAAGCAGAAATGCAGAGTGTCGGTGGGGCTAATCAGCATACAACCAGATAACTCAATTACTGATATTCATATTTTTGAAGAAGAAATGCTGCCTTTACTTTAATGGAACTTTGGCTCAAAATCCTGGCTATTTTACCCAGTAAGAACATAGTATAGTGTAGTGTAGCGTAGCGTAGCGTAATATAGTATAGTATTGTACAGTATAATACAGATCAACTTTGTTGACTAAAGCAAACTTACAAACACACCAGCCTCTCACAGGAAAGAAGTAGTTCTCCTTAAAGTTCTCTTGATTTCTGTGATAATTTTCTGTAGCCAACTTTAATGGAATCCAAATTATTAAGTTATTCAGCTTTTTTGAGAAAGAAAGATGACATTCAGATTTCTTCCCATTTCATCACTCACTGCCAGATCACAGCCACAGCATGGAGTGGTTATGGTCATGAATTGAGTTAGGCAGGACCTGTCTGTGCTCAGGGGAGGGTTAAGGACTGTAACAATAAACCCTACAGACTGCAACTAAGGGTGATGCCATCCCAAATTTGACTGTGATCCCTGAGACCTTCGTGTGTATCTTCTCAGGCCTTGCTCTCAGAGCTTCAACCTGGAGCCCACTGAAGTCAAAGAAAGATTCTGCTCAAGTTCAGTGAACGCCAGAGGAATCTCTCTCATATCCCTTGCCATGTTTACATGTTAACTCGAGGTCACAGCAAATCCTTCCAAATGACTATGAATTAAAACAGTTGTTCTCCATCTCCATCAATTTAAAAGGTTTGAACTGACGAATATACGACTTCTAATCTCGCATCCCTACCATTGCCCTTCTGCTTTTTGTCATCATTGAAGTAACAGCAATAAACACTGAGAAGAAAAATCATGTGTGTTCTTAATCCATACTGATTACTTGTTTTAGAATATCTGACTGAAATGCAAGCTTCATTTGCATTTATGCAGATAAATGTTAAATGTTTAACCGCACTTAGCTGTTGATCCTTGAAATGTATAATTACACAAAAACACATACATGCACAAACAAAAATAATAAGACCTGAAATATTAATCATCTCACCTGCTGTGCCAAATCACCCTTTTAATTTGTTATTCATAAACAAAACCACCTTTAGACAATGAATTGAGTTCTCTCCTCTGTGATGCTTGTGCAACCCCAGTGAAAGCCAATATAACTAAAGAAGTCAGTCAGTTTCGGAGATTATCACACAGGATGAATATCAGAAGGATCCATGTGGTTTTTGCATATCCACAATATAAATGCAATTTTTAAGTCATGGGTTGTTTCTAAACCATCTTGCCTTAGTTTGACAACTGGAGTGTTTCCTTACTGTAAGTTAGCCCTGGATCCAGAAAACTTGAACCTAATTGGTAGGGAAAAAACACATGCCTTTGTATTTATTTATCAAAATCGTCTCAAACCATCTGCAAGATAATGCTGGTCAGCTTTCTATCACCTTGGATGTAAACATTTCAACAGGAGAAGGTGTTTGTGCTGTTTGAGGCACCTTCTGAACTCTACTGAGCTTATCTTTTCTTTATAGGTGAAATTTTGTTTACCTAAGATTTGAACACTGATTACAGGCCCGTGAGAAACAGGAGACAGTTTTCGAAACTTTGTCAACTATAATTGGTTCCTGTCGACATGTAAGTACCTCGGAAAGGGAAGAACTCAGAGGTATGGTCTTGTAGGACAAGTGACCAAACATCTGCAATGATGCTGGAGTTTCCTTGTAAGAGAAATCTCACGAGGGCGAGCAAGGTCTGCTAGTCCCATACTGCACCTTTAGAGATGCACAGAAAAACTATGGGAATGAAATGTATCTTTCCCCTTTCCTTTTCTTTTGTATACAGGCATTAAAATGAACACTTACAAATGGAATCTGAAATATAATAGCCCAGCTGTCTTCCTGTTTCAGGAGGTGTTAGTGATAGCAGAGAAGTCAAATTGCATTGACATTTTATTCTCATATCAGTGGCTAAGCATCTGCCTCAGAGCCCATTCAGTCTATGGCACTCTCTTCTCATCTTTCAGGGGCCTCTGATTAATGCCTCAAAAGACCAGAAGCAGCATCACTTTTTGCATAGATTAAAGAACCAGGAATTTTAAAACTACATTTCTGCCTGAAAATGTTTTATTTGTCAATGTTAGAGATAAAATCTCATATTACTGACTGAAGGCAGCTAGAATAAGCCAGAACAACTTGTGTATTTACTTCAAGGACTTTCTGGCACTGTGTGTAAAGCTGTGTTCACTGTTTCCTTCTGTATCTTTCCACAGAAAGCAATTCTGCAAACACTATTACAGTACCTCATTTTATAGATCAAGAACAAGATTTTCAAGTCACAATAGCCTTTTTAAAATTTTATTTTATTTTTTATGAATGAGGTCAATGCCCGGTAGTATTCAAAAAAGCAAATGTAATGATGTTAGGAGTTTCAAGGAAAGAAATAAATAACAAAACCGACAGCGTCCTTATGCCTCTATAAATGCATGGCACTCCTTCATTTTCAGTACTGCATGAAGTTACAGTCCTCTAACTTAGAAAGCATACAGCACACTGGAAGAGATCTGAAGAAAAGACGACTGTTCTCAGTTTGTTCTAAAATGAGAAACTGGCAGGTAAAAGGTTTAAAACAAAATAAAGGGTTGTTCCTCACGTGTTACAATTTGTATGGCATGGGATGTTGTGGATACTTAAAAGATATATGAGCTCAAGAAATGCCAGTACTAATTCATCAAAACCAAGTCACTGAAAAGCATTAAACACAGAGATTCCACTCCTGGTTCAGGAAATCCTTGAACAACAAGTGCTGGAGCCTGGGAGACTAACTATATCGCTAAGCGCTGCTACATGCTTGCCTTCTTATTCTCTTCCACTGGCATCCATTATGGGCCCTTGTGAGAACCGAGATACTGGGCTAAATGAGCCTTTGGTCTGAACAGATTTGACTGTTCTTATGAAATGAGGCAGAGAGAAAGTAGGTAATTTAGCCAGGAAATCGATGCCAAAGCAAAAAGCTAATGTTCGAGTTCCTGAGCCTTGTCCAGAGCCATAAACAAAAGCATATAGTCCTGCCTCAAATCCTAGTAAAGCTAATGGTAACTTAGCTTACTCAGCGCATGCAAAGCTGCGCGCAAGGTGCCAAGTAAAATTGGTAAGGATCACTTGTGATGGGGAGGGTGCATCAGTCTTTGTGGCCAGTTAGCCTTCAGTCTCCCTGTGATTCCCAGGAAATACCTCTGTCGGATTCCCAATGCATGGAGGAATTGCCATATGCAAACAGACGCTTGGTTTTACAAGAACTAGCAGTGGAAGCAAAAAAATCCCTCTCACAGATTACCAGCTCTAAAGCAACTTAATATTAATTAGCTAAACAATCATATAAACAAAAATTAAAGAGTTCATTTAACTTAGAATAAAGATCAGATAATGCATACCACACAATTTCATACAGAGAGGTAAGTTTTTTTTTTTTTTTAAACTGACTTTTATGATTCAAATACAGTCAGTGGAGATTCACGTGACAGTATTATTCTAAAATGTTCCCATCACATCCAACACTTATTAAAATAATCTAATCTGTTTAAACATATTGGAGGGAAGAAGAGCTGATACGTAATTATCTCTTTCCCTAAATTGTTCTTTGATTTCGTTTCAAGGTTCAAAGATCCACCCAGTTTTTGTGTTAATAGCCAGCACTGATGTCACTGGGAGAAACAGAACGGAAGACAGAGGTGGAGGTTGAATTTGAAGATAAATTGAATAAAAACATTAGAAACCACTGGATAAGAAAAGCAAACAAACAGCCGACAAGTCCACCTCTGGTTTCATAACTCTTCCTTGTTTCTTGATGTATCATAATATCCTTCCTTTCCCTTTTTAATCATGCAAACTTACAGCTGTCTTTTTGAACATTTTTAGACTCAACTTCAAGTGCCTCACTTGTTACCATATGTCACACATTTCCTCTTCTTTTTGTGAAATGGCTTCAGATAGAATAGTTTAACCTTATTTTCCTGCTGTCTGGATTTTATCTCTTGGTATTCAGAGGCCTCTTTCTATCTTAAATGTCATTCATTTTAAGTCATTTAATCAAATTTTTGTCACAGGTTTTAAATTCTGCACTGTTAATCTAATACAAGAAGTTAAAACCATATTTATTACAAATTGTACCATGATGAGGATACAGCCCTACATAGAGCAGTTAAAGGGCAGTAGAAGATTCCTGGTAGAAAGTTAGTAAGTGTAAGCTGCAAACAGAAAATGAAGTAACAATAACAGCATGTAAAATAGACCAGACTTGCTCTATCTTACAAAGTCCAGATGCTTTTTTCTTTCTGCTGCCCTTCTACCTTTCTACCACGTCTACCTTGCCATCACATTAGTTTTTAGCCATTTATATAATTTTCAGTGTGCAGATTTGATCTACTGTCTTAGATGACAATGTCTAAGGAAGAACATCAAATGCTTCTAACACATAAAGTGTGCACTGTTACATTTCAAGAGTCTGAACATTAAAATTAAATTTAACAGCAGTACTTAAGTTTTTTGAAGGCTGGTGTGGATTGTTTATAGCTGGATAATAATTTGCCTCAATTTGTGTACAATCAAATTGTATCTGAAATTTCATACTGCTTCCTGAGTTCCCTTCTTGTATTCAATTTGTATAATTTTATTCTTTCTAGTTCAGAGAAATGTAAATCAATATCCAGGAACTTTTCTGAAATGCATTGCTTCTGAGTGACTGCCTCATTTTATTTCATTGCTTTTATTTCATGGTCCTGAACATCCCAGATATGATGACAGGTGTGAAAGATAAGCACTATTTCTGAAGATGCATAATTCTCTACATTGAAAATGGATAAGGTTGGGTAACTATACCAGCTGATTGTTTCAGGTGGTTTAGGAAAAATAGGAAAAGTAACTTCTGCCCCCTCAAATTAGGCTATAAACTAAGTCTAGAGGGAGTATATTATCTAATACCAGGAAAGAGTGAAATACTGAAAGTCTCAGATCCTCCAACATACTTCCCTGTTGCCATCTATTCATCTTTCTCACTGTCATTTTTCCTCCATTTCATGACCCAGTGTTCCCTGGCACTACAAGAAACCCCAAATCTCTCTCCCTTTCCTCTTCAGAGTGTCCTGTCTATGGTGCTGCCTATGGAGAGCTGAGACTGAAAAACAGTTTGTCCTTTTGAAGCATCTAAATGCAGAAAGACTTCAGATTTGCCTTTACTTTACATATATGAGTAATCTCCCTGAAAACAATGAAATAAGTTCCTTCTGAACGGGGTTCTGAGACTGCTTTTCATAAGAGCACCTTAGTGTGCACATAAATGCATGGGTAATTAATGCCCAAATTTGACAGATTGGCACATAAAGCCTAATTCTAGTTCTACAGAAATCAAAAAGTAGCCAGTGATCACAGTGCATGAGAGATTTGGCTTTAAAAGCAACTTCAAAAAAATATGCAGCTCCCGTATTCTTTCCCCTTGTCTCCAACCTTTCATTGAAATATCTTGGAAAAATATTGAAATCTCTTTTTAATGAAATAATTTGAAAATTTAGCTATTGCAACTAAATTCAGCATTACGTTTCCTTCCTTCGTCTATGTAATGATAGCCATAGTTATTCATGCTTATTTTTATAGCTCTCCTCATCTCACCTCTTATCAGATGGTTAGTATATTTAAAATCCTCCTTACAGCAGGCACTATCCTTCACATCCAACCTTTATTTCCCTGCGTAACGTATTGGCTTTTACAACAACATTGCTTCTGCTTTTTAGGAAGTCTTTGGGTCAATTTTGCTGCTCTTTCTCATACCCTCTTTTTCAAAATTTATTTCAATCTTGTCAGCCTGGAGGAGTCCAAGTGATTTAGTAGTGGTCCCAAAAGAGAAAAAAGCAGGTAGGGAAGCTTGAACTACTCATTGTGGTTATTTGACTACTTATTTTTTTCAGGTAGAAGACCAAAAAAAGTCATTTTCCTAGAACTTAAGTTTGAAAAATGAGAATAAAACTTATACTATGACATAGTTAATAGACACCAATTTTGTCAGTAATGAATTTGTCCTGTAGTACATAAAATTTGGAACTGACCAGTATTACAAATTCTGAAATAAGGTATGCTCATTTGAAATAAGCATTTCTTAGAAATTCTTAGAAAGCACTTGAAAAGACTGAAGTCCATTAGAAATTATTACATCTTATTATTATTATGAACAGTTTCAATGTTTATTCAAAGGTACAATATTCAATTTCCTTTCAATTTTTTTTCATTCAAAGACTCAGGAAATATTGAGGAGACATGTTTTCTTTAAAAGTTTGTTTGCATTTTCTTATACATCCTTCCATCTTTACTTAAAGAAACTTATACAATTACTTTTAATGGCATTTATGTTCTTAAGGACCTTACTGAAAATGAGACTGATGTTACTAATCCCAATAAGCACCCATAAATATGGTGCCTTTGATGTCTAATTTACATTCTGCTAGTTAAGTATGTAAATATGAAAATTCAAATTCAGGTAGCTAAATTTCAGGAGTAGAATAAAATTGTTTTTCTGGTATCTTAAGTCCGAAACTAAGGAAAGCACTTATGCCTGTTTTTAAATATGGTCCCTGTTAAGGCACAACATGTAATCATGTATTCTTAAATCCATAAAAGCTATTGCGAATGTGGTATTTCACAGAATCACAGAATGACTAAGGTTGGAAAAGGCCTGGGAGATCATCAAGCCGAACCATCAACTCAACACCACCATGCCCACTACACCATGTCCCGCAATGACACATCCACACATTCCTTGAACACCTCCAGTGATGGTGACTCCACCACTTCCTTGGGCAGCCTCTTCCAATGCTTCACCACTCTCTCAGTAAAGAATTTTTTCCTAATATCCAGCCTGAACCTCCCCTGGCGCAACTTGAGGCCATTTCCCCTTGTCCTGTCACTCGTCACTTGGGAGAAAAGACCAACACTCACCTCGCTACAACCTCCTTTCAGGTAATTGCAGAGAGCGATAAGGTGTTCCCTCAGCCTCCTCTTCTCCAGACTGAACAACCCCAGTTCCCTCAGCCGCTCCTCATCAGACTTGTGCTCCAGACCCCTCACCAGCTTCGTCACCCTTCTCTGGACACGCTCCAGCACCTCAATGTCCTTCCTGTAGTGAGGGGCCCAAAACTGAACACAGGATTCGAGGTGCGGCCTCACCAGAGCCGAGTACAGGGGCACGATCACCTCCCTACTCCTGCTGGCCACACCATTTCTGATACAGGCCAGGATGGCGTTGGCATTTTCCTGACTCAAGACCAGTGAAAACTAGAAAGCCACCAATGAAAAAAGATGCAATCCATTTTTGCTCCAGTTTAACTCATGCAGTAATTTAAATCCCAGTTAGCCCAAAAGGACGGTACTTTTATCTGTTTGGGCAGTTAGAAGGGCTAAGTCTGGATTTGTTTCTGACCATACTGCTTACTACCCAGACAAACAAATAAGAAAGCAGGTGTAGGTATAGCTGAAAACAACCCTGTTCTTCTTTTTATTTTTTTCCACCAAAGAAATCATTTTGGACCAGGATTTGATTCCTCTTACTCAGATGGCTAATGTGGCTCATGAGAGTAAGTCACTGCTTCATATGAGTAAGATGTCAGGCTTTTTGTAAGTAACTGAAATCTCCAGCTTTTCTTACTGTCTTCCATTATCTGTTTTAAAGTACCTCTTTATTTATTATCTTTAATACTCCATGAAATATACTGATTGTAAAAGTAATATCTAAGTCATTAAGTGTTATCTAAACTACTTGCTACAATGTCAGTTAAAATAAATCACATTTTTAAGGGATTCTATATAATTCTTCTACAAAAAATAACAGACATTTTCCTTTATTTTCTTTTAGCCCTCTCTTTAAGACTTTTATTTTGTGGTTCTGATATGTGGCTGTTTTTATAATGTCAGGAAGGTACCTTGAATTAAAAAATTTATTGTGCTATAATCTTTGCACAGAGAGATTTAGCATTTCTGTATTAACCATCCTTTACACTGTATTCTTACTATCTCCCTTCAAGGTAATCCTTTTTACAGTGGGTCATGGCTTTTCAATGTCTGCATGAAAACACATTTGCACCAAGAAATAAAAGCCAAATTCACAAACCTACAAATGACAAGCAGAAAGGGCTTGTATTCCAGCTTGTTTTCCTGCAAAATCCTTTGAAAGGCTAAATAGCCTTTTCAGCGCAAGCACTAATCTGCAGACTTGTATCACTATGTTTGAATGTAATGAGATTCCAGTAAACACATGCACTCCATTGTCGACACAGTGAGCTCAGTTTAAGAGCAGCTTATTTTCAGTTACTTTCAGGCAGCTAAGACCAGACCTGAAATACTACTTTAACTGAAACAAGAATGCTTGCGCAGGGATTTGCACTACCTTAGTGAGACATTCACAAGTTTGCTTACGGACAAGGCTTAAGTTGTGCAGAGAGCTCTTCCACCATCAAAACTCCCGCTGCCTTGTCCAAACTTCCCTTTTTCTTTCTCCCTTTCTTGATTGAGGTTAAACAAAGTCAACTTTCCCCATTACTGTTCTATTTATCCCCACCAATCTTTAAGAGAATACATAAATCTTGTACTCATGTCTGAATCATTTATCATATCATGCCTGCTGGAAGAATCTTTGTGGCCTTGTTCCATGTTAAGTGATGCCCAGTCTTTCCATGTCCTAAATTCGGTATGAGTTTCACAGCTTTTTAGTTAGGAATCAAAATTCATGATCTAGACTAAACTCTGCTGACTTCAAGGGATTTGTTCTTCAGTAAGTATTCCAGGAAAAGACCCTAGGTATAGTAACAGTAGGCCGATGAAGACTTACTCTTTCATTACTCCCACACTTGAGTAATGAAACCAGATCCCTGTTTCTTATAACAAAAGATGATGAAATGCATAAACAGAAAGGTTTGTTAAAACAGAATAAAATAAACTGTTATTCAGAAAAAGTAAATGAAGTTAAGCACCTCAACCAGCTATAATTAAATTGAATATACCCCCATGACTATTGTTGATATACCACCTTCACGACCACTGATGCTTAGCCAAACAGAAAATGAAACTTGGATCAGGTAAAGGGAAAAAACAACAGCGCAATTGCTCTGCAGTTTTCTGTTGTTTGACACATGGTTTGTATCGTAGGTGCCCCCATACCCCTTATGAAACCCTTTGCAAGCTTGTAAATAAATCTTAGCTACAGAGACTAATGTTGATTTACACAAATGGCAAAACGCTTTCAGGTTTTGTGTTGGTTCTGTACTTCAAACAACCTGGAAGTATAGGATGAAATGATTAGAGAGTTACTGCTTTGAAAAAGTAACTGATGCCATTTGTTTTCTGATTACATGTTTACTGCTTCATAATTAAAAAAAATAAGTCATACCTCAGGGCAAAAGAACTCATTGGAAGAGAGTCTTCCTCTCTTAGACTCAGACTGTTTTTTTCTAATCTCCTTTCAAAAGCTGTTTCCAGGGCTGGAATCAGACTGACTCAATCAGTATACATGCTTTTACTGTGCTCAGGAAGCAAAAATCTGTATTAGCTGAGAAGCTGCAGCACAGTAAGCCAACCACTTCTTTGAGAATCCTGGTATTAAGACTCTTTTCATTCTTTTTTTTTACACTTATCTGTTATAACTTCGTGTAGGCTTGGCCCTTATGTGCGTAGAGGGTCTCTGAAGGGCATCTAAAGACTATTCAGTGGACAGATAGCTCCATCACTGCTATTTAGCTTGTCTGGGGATTTTTTTTGGCCCGGGGACATGGGATCATTTTCACATGACAATGACTGAAGCTTCATCTTTCAGGAAATCTGAATTGCAGAGAGTAAAACCAATTAAGGCCAAACCACTTGGCCTGGGCAGAAGCCTGAGGACTGGCAAAGAACCCATAACATTGGTGTCATCCTCAGCTGAAATGTACAGCAGCTTTGCATATTACCGATAAGATGGTATCACCACTGCATGAAAAAGGCAGATTTCTATCAAGAATTCTTCATCTTTCCTTTTCTTCTGCCAATACTT
This sequence comes from Gavia stellata, assembly GCF_030936135.1. Classification (NCBI taxonomy): domain Eukaryota; kingdom Metazoa; phylum Chordata; class Aves; order Gaviiformes; family Gaviidae; genus Gavia; species Gavia stellata. The sequence goes on along the minus strand of NC_082597.1, from coordinate 10,208,127 downwards.
TCCTAGCTGTATTGTGAGCAAAGATTTCTGCGGCATGGGACAGGTTTTATTTTTTTCTTTTTTTCTGTTTTGTCAAAAGACATGATCAGGCAAAACATTTAAATAAAGGTAAACTTAAGGTATGTGAATAATGTCATTGCCTGGAGCAAGGCCAATGTTTCAGGAGGACAGCAGAGATCTGAACTTTACACCTTCTTGCTTACATATGAAAAGGTCTCAGATGAATGATCTATTTGTCTAGTGGATTGTTTCTCTTTAAACAAAGAAAAAAGCAGAATATACTGTGTATTTGTCACTGCCAGTTTGCATAATGCTAGGATATTATTTTTTAAGTCAAAACCTATGTAATGAGCTTTCAATCCAGCATGGAAATCATGGGGGGAAAAGAATTCTCTCGTTTCTGCAGTGCTCCACTCTGTCACTGGTGTTGCCCATGTCGTATTCCCACTTGAACGGGTGATGAGAAATGTTTATATCGAGATCAAGCCACTTGCTCAACTTTCCTGGTGTGGTTTATATTTAATACAGAAGAAGGCAGCAAGCTAGTAATCCCTGAAATCACCCTTCTGATGAGTCAGACTGAGCTGTTAGCAAAACTCTAGTCACTCATTACCAGGCTTTTAACTCCATGTAGGGCAGAGGTGTGAAAAGGAACGAGTGAATTTTAATACTTCTCTCATCCTGAGCAGTGCTACTTGAGCTTTGCACTCATGCAGCACATGATCATTTTGATACTCCATTTCTCTTCAGCAGTTTTGTCACCGTTCTTTTTGACCCAATAGCATAGACATTATTTCACGTATAAGAACAACCAACATTGTTTTAGTTTTAAAAACAAATGGGCATATCTTCAACTCCTCGGCTTTCTGCCACCAATCATATTATACATTTGTATGCCAGATATTCTGCACATAAAATAGATTACTACAAGGCTGATATTTAATTTGCTTAATTAATTTCATTGTGAAGGCATGTTTGAAGCCACATTATTGAAGAATTCCTCCAAGGTAACCATTTAACAGCTAAGTAACCTTTAATTACTTTGCTGTAATGATACACGTCTAAGACAGATATTGTTATACTGTGACATCTGAGCACTTTAACCTAAAGGTAGTTATTAGCACTCCCATGCAAGATTCATTATGGATCGTATTTCATTAATGGAGAGTATTGGTTCTCATCTGATTATGTAGTCGCGAATGTTTATTAACATATCGCCCTGAGTGTGACCATGTTGCAACTCAAAGGAATCCATAGATTTTCATAAATCAGGTAACATTTCTTAACTAAAATACATGCTATCATACAAGGGAAAAGTTATATGACAGCTCTTCTGGAACTGTTTGATACATACACTAAATAGGAAGATAGTTGCTTAGTGCTGGACAATGTATATAATTATGATTAGCCGTGCAGTATTTGTAGAAGAAAGAATTAAAATGCAAATTAATGCTGCACTGCAAGAATCTCTAGTTGTGATTTATATCACCACAGGTGAGAAGACAGTCCAGACTTGTAGATGACTGCAGATGTACACAAATTAGAATAGATTAGATGACATAGCAAGTCACCGCCAAGTCTAATAGGCATTAATTCATCATGATACATTTATTCATTCTGCACAATATCTCTTTTTATCCAAGTTTTCCAGTGGTGACTGTTTTTTCATCCAATGTGTTTCTCACATTCTTTTCTGACTCACTGAGCTAAAGAAAAACCACATTTTGAAAAACAAAGTTTCCTTCTGGGAATAAATAAAAATAACCATATGTGAATTGTCTACAGCAAATAACACAGAAGCTGAAGAGAAAGAAAAAAGCAGGTATTAGCTCATCTTTCCTTGAGTTCTCAAGTAATGGTAGAAAGTTACTCACCCTTTTCCAATGAAATTAGTTGCTTAGGAAATAACTAATTTACTCAAAGTCCGCACAGGCATGAACGAGTCAGAGGCATGTATTTCATCTGAGTCAGGTCATAGTCACTAAATTATTCGTCTTACATAAGCTAGGGAGAGGTGAAGAAGGGAACAGAAGGGCACCGTACATTTCCCTCACAGGAATGGTATTTGAGGGAAGACACAGAGATTCTGTACGGTTTATGCTCAGGAGCTCAAAGAGGAGCCAGCAAACAGACTTACCGAGTGCCACAAACAGAAAGCAAGTTGTTACAAACTACGTAAGCTAGAACTGAGAATGAATGGAATAGCAAATATTTTTTCCCCCCACTGACTTCAAGAGGTTTTATTCTTAGATTTTTAGGACAGAAAGAGTTGCTGTGATCACTTAGTCAGATTTCCAGCATCACACAAGTAGTAGGCATATGGGACAAGCACAAATATTTAAAACACTGCCTGTTTCAGTACTATTCTTAATCTCCCACAGTCTTTCGGCAGTAAATTGATTAACTCTTCATGGCAAAAGATATGGACTAATGTATAAGGAAGATAATTCTTTATGCTTATGCACCGCTTTCCTGTCTGTTATTTTTAGATAATTTTATGCACAGTCCCGTGTTCCTTCCCTACACAAAATACAATCTCTGTCTAAGCCATGACCCATTCCTAAAACTGGATTTTCTTCCTGCTGACAGGTACTATTGCAGCAATCAAGCATACATTACTGTACTGGGTGTCATATTCACATAACATTGTTTAAAGAAGGATGAAGGATTTTCTCTTCTGTCAGACTTTTAATATCTTGAAATACCTGATTGTTAATCTGTCTGTGTCATCCTATGCCAGCAAAACATGTGGTGCAAAAAGACGAAAGGTTGTATACTGATAAAAAACATTTTCTTTATCTTTTGTAAAGGTATTAGGCAAAGTTAGAAAGTGACACAATGGTTAAACTGTATCTGCTCTTGTTTTGCTGAGATCCTTCATTTTGCAGCCATCTTCTCTGTGTGAATGGCATATATGGGATTAATTCTTACTCGCTTTCTTACATGGTTTGGCTAGTTCTTTTCTTAAGAAGCAAAGTACTAATTTCTAATCAAAGCATCAATGCTTAGCATTATTTTCTTACTGAACTACGGAATAGTGGAATTTAGTGATTTGGACATACTTAGTAACAAATTTGAGATACTCTTTATATAACACAGGGCAGGGAAGAAAATCAGTTTCAAAACCTTGTAAAGGCAAGGAGGCATCTGGAAAGTATTATGAAAGTATTTTCACATAAATATGAGTCTGTATATAAAAATGGGGATGGTCAAGATAGCAAGAGAAGAACAATTATTTCCTGTTCCACCAGGCAACCGCTGGAAATACCGATGTACTGCTGTTTACTCACAGAAATAGTAGCTTCACCTGCAGTTGCTCTGCTTTTTATCAAAGGAGAAATAAGATTTAATCATTGTGGAGAAGCCAGTTTTGTCATGCCAAATGCAGCTGTTGATGAAAGAAAGATGTATAAGGAGCTTGGAAGCACACCAAGGCAGCCTCCCATTGTGGAAAGTGACTTTTTTCTTTCCTGAATCTGTTTGAAAGATTGCTTTTAAATTCATGAGTTTTCTCATCTTTCCTTTGCGGAAATGCCCCTTTTCTGGGAATTCTGAATGAGTGAGGCTTTTATGGCCAGAAGCAACATCAAGAGGAGGTTTTGGGGAGAAGCTCATGCATGAACCTCTCCATCATTGCTGAGCAGCCTGCACAAATGGTCATACACAGCCTGTCTGGGCCCTTCCTGGGGCTAACCACAGGCCAGTCACCATGCTCATGTACCACTAAGCTCACACAACGTTGTATTGGGTTTGCATGGCAAGGTTTTGGTAGTGGGGGGGGCTACAGGGGTGGCTTCTGTGAGAAGCTGCTAGAAGCTTCCCCTATGTCCAATAGAGCCAATGACAGTCAGCTCCAAGACAGACCCACCACTGGCCAAGGCCGAGCCCATCCAGCAACGGTGGCAGCGTCTCTGGGATAACATAGTTAAGAAAGGGAAAAAGTTGCTGTGCAACAGCAATTGCAGCTGGAGAAAGGAGTGAGAATATGTGAGAGAAACAACTCTGCAGACACCAAGGTCAGTGAAGAAGGAGGGGGAGGAGGTGCTCTGGGTGCCAGAGCAGAGGTTCCCCTGCAGCCCCTGGTGAAGACCATGGTGAGGCAGGCTGTGCCCCTGCAGCCCATGGAGGTCCCTGCAGATATCCACCTGCAGCCCATGGAGGACCCCACACCAGAGCAGGTGGATGCCCGAAGGAGGCTGTGACCCCATGGGAAGCCCGTGCTGGAGCAGGCTCCTGGCAGGACCTGTGAACCCGTGGAGAGAGGAGCCCGTGCTGGACAGGTTTGCTGGCAGGACTTGGGACCCCACAGGGGACCCACACTGGAGCAGTCTGTTCCTGAAGGACTGCACCCTGTGGAAAGGACCCACACTAGGGCAGTTCATGAACTGCAGCCCATGGGCAGGACTCACGCTGGAGAAGGTCGTGGAGGACTGTCTCCCATGGGAGGAACCCCACACCGGAGCAGGGGAAGAGTGTGAGGAGTCCTCTCCTGTGGAGGAAGGAGCGGCCCCGCAACCCCCATTCCCTGTCCCCCCTGTGCCACTGAGGGGGAGGAGGTAGAGAATTCAGGAGTAAAGTTGAGCCTGGGGAGAACGGAGGGGTGAGGGGAAGGTGTTTCATGATTTGGTTTTATTTCTCATTATCCTACTCTGATTTGATTAGCAAGAAATTAATTTTCCCCAAGTCGAGTCCATCTTGCCCCTGATGGTAATTGCTGAGTGATCTCCCTGTCCTTATCTCGACCCACGAGCCTTTCATTATATTTTCTCTCCTCTGTCCAGCGGAGGAGGGACATGATAGAAGGGCCTTGGTGGGCACCTGGCCTCCAGACAGGGTCAACCCACCACAAACATGAACATGCAGAAAGGATAAATATTAGGTTGGTCTGAAAGCATGGAAATAGGAAGTGTTTTCAGACTCGCATGTAACTTCTGACAGTTAAATATATCCTACAGCCTTTAAAAATCAGGCCTGAAAGGCACTTCACAACACATCAACTCTGATAAAATTGTAGACAAAGTCCAGTGAAGTTGATTAACATCATTAGGCTCTTGTTTAGATCCTCATGTCTGAATATTTAATATAACTCCGGTTAGTTTGCTGTTCTGCATTTCACAGCCCTGTGGCCTGCATGTGGTGCATCACCCACAGCTAAAACCTGCTGCATCGCAACCTTGGTTGTTTAAAGCCTATTTGACAAGATGTTTGTGCTGAGCTACAAACACAATACAGTCATTTCCTTCAGCTGCAGAAATCACACTTAAAATGTGATTCTTTTTCATGAGGTCAGCCCCTGTCAACTGGAGCTTTGTGACGTGGATCTCACAATGAATAATGTTGCTCTGATGCTCATCTATCCAAATCTGTGCTTGGTAACTCCTACTTTCAGTTTTGCTTCCTCCTGCGCCTCTAAATCAAGAAATAATTCTATTTATAAGTCATTTCCTCAATTAAATTAGTCTATGCTATAGGCTGGCTTTCCACTGGTTTTATTACATTGGTTTCCCAACAGATGGTGGTTTGTGTTTTGTTTTTTTTTTTTTCTCCCCCATGTTCGTTGAGAGATCAAAGGATTCAGCCATACTTGTCTTTTGTTTCGGGAGGTGTGTGAATGAAATTTTGCATATGTTGCATGTCTGTGAAGTTGGGTTAATGTTTTCAATTGTTACTCTAACAAGAGGCAAATGCAGAACTTCCGTGCTACTAGAAACATTATGGGCTCTGTTGATGAATGAACACAATATTCCCACCCAGAAAACCGGATCAACATCTTCATATGATTGCCATCTCTCTTAAGAGTACAATCTAAATCTGTAATGAATTAGGAGAACTGTATCATCTCATGGTAAAGTAAGGTAATCATGTGCCAGTGGGAATATTTACATTGTGGAAATAAATAATTCATTATAACATCCTTTAATTGATAGGAGAAATAATGAAGGTCCAAATGCAAACAGTGGGTGTATTTTCAGCTCCTCTGGCAGCCATCGCTAAAATTAATTTTCTTAAAGCAGTCACAAAACTCTGAGTCATCACTCTAACAATGCTAGAAATTAATGTTTTTTCTGTGACTATACAAACGAAGCCCAGCCTTAGTTACACCAGTATAAGTCTTGAGATCTCCACTGAAGACAACTAGTACTAGGAAAAAACACCCCACATTTTAAAAAAAAGAAATTAAACCCAGATCCTAAGACTGTCTTTAACTTGAATCACTCATTATCTGAGCATATTCAAAGTTACGCATGGTTTTAAGACATGGACTCACAAAGCAAGACATTGCATGTGGTATAAGTGAAAATCCACCCAACGGTTCTGCATGTGCGCGTGTACACGCTCCACTCTGCGAATTTACTGCCATGGAGGTCTCTTCTATCTCACTCTTTTTTCCTCCCCTCCAGCAGCATAAACAAAAGTTTTCCCACAGTTCTGAGACTCATTTCTTCGAACCTAATGAATATGTTGACTGGCTTTAGTTTCTTATTCATGGAAGTCATTCAGCTGTGGCATACTGTATACAGTTCTCCACTGTAATCAACCAGCACTTCTGAGCCACAGACGGAGAAAGCCATGTACGGTGAGGGAACAATGGTCCTCTCAGTTATCTCTATGGAAGCGTGCTAGTGCATAGATTCATCTCATTAGGAGGCAGGGTGTTCAAATTTGACACTATCATTCACACTGGAGTCTTTTTGCTCTAAGAAAATCTAAAAAAAATTCTGTGCTAACAACTATTTTTTGTGAGTTGTTTTTCTTAACAGTGGAGGACAATATGAAGGATCTTGCTACTACCAAGCTTCATTTTGTGTCATCGCATGTCTCTAGTGATCAGACCAGATCCACGGAAACACAGCTTTCTACAGACCATATCCTTACCAGTTCTCTCTCATCTCGGGGAAGTTTTCAATCAAAACCAAACTGTAGAGTGCTGGAACATCACCTGTGGAGTGACTTTCATTTACATTTTCTTTAAAACATATGTATAAAGTAATATTAAAGTAATATGGTTCTGGAATTAATTTTTTTTTTTTTTTTTTTTGTACTTAAGAATAAACTGGGAGGCCTGCCATAGCAATTTGGATATATTTGTCAAGTCCTAAACAAAAGTTAGTTGCTGAATAGCTGAACTGATCAGACTTGAATAATAATAGGGGTTTCATTAGCGGTTTCTGCTGTGCAACAAATGGCCCTTGTGGTTGTAAATTCCATGTCTTTGTTCTGTTTCTCATCATCTCTTACACCTCTCCTCTATATGACTTACTAAGGAACCTTGCTTCCATTTTGCCTAAACTATTTAAGTCTGTAGACTGAGGAATAAAGGTGAAGAAATAAAATAACCAATCGCACTGTTTTGACTTATGATAGTTTAAAACTTGATTTCATTTCCTGCATGTAAATGTTCAACTTGTAAATCTCAGAGTGAACCTCAGACATAATTACTGACTTTCTGTCACTTTAGACATAAATAGATTCCAAATTGCTTAGGTGTAATTATGAAATATGCCAGGGCAGGACTGAATGCATTAAATGACAGCTGAAAACCTACGATGTTCACATTTCCTGTCAGTGATTAAAGCATGACCCCTTTGTTAAACACATTCCTCCCAAAAATGATATTTGTACTGCATCTGAATTTTAAGATACTGAGCCATACCCTTCACATGCATATGATTTGGAATAGTCCTATTCTTACGAATACACCTTTACGTTGGTAAATGAAAGATCAAATGGATCAGTTAGTTAGTTGTCAAATATTTAGCTGTCATAAAGGCATGTCCTTCTTAACAGAATATGTCAGGATAATGAACACTAGCTGCAAATTTAAAGTATTACACTTTTAACTGCGTGGTTTACATCAAAAGTTTAGTACGCATTGTAATTTGTATTAGGAAATCGATTCTTATCTTGTTAAAATAAGATGCTTGGAAAAAAATATCTTTCAAAATCTTTGCCTTCAGTGTCTCACTTTGTTGAGGATGAAATATCCATAGCAGCTGTGTAGACTTTCCCAACAGTGAGGGGTAGGAAAGATGTCAACCATTGCTGCCATGTGTGCTATTCAGTTGAGAGAAGTTTACCTCATAAATTAAACTATTCCGACAGCTAAATTATCACATAAAGCCTAACAGTCCTACTTTAAAAGATCTACTCTGGAAATAAATTTTTATTGGAATTATATTTTGGTTGGAGATGACAGGATGAAGTTTTGAAAAATCTGAGTTTTCCTGGTTTAAATTCTCTTTTAGCAAACAAGTGTTCAAAATACAGTTAAAGTCAAAGGAGATCTGCAGTGTATTCAAAGACAGGCCTTCATAAATAATAGCATTTAACCATGAACCTGATTCATATTTGTTTACAAAGTGGTTTATGGAGTTTTTCAAAAAGTCTTTTAAATGGGAATCAGGTTACCTCTTTACGGTGACCTTCCACTTCTGTAACTTTATCACAAGATAATGCCACATAGCAAGAGGTACCATTTGGGACACAGCACTTGGCCTGTAAGAAATACACGCTTCTGCATGACGGTTCTTAAAAATGTGTAGAGCTTCCAACAACACATCCTGGTTTCCTTAGAGAAATATTTGTCAGACCTTACCAGAACAACTGACTCGCTTAGATTGTTTTATGAGAAAGGACTGTCATGTTCTCTTCCCTTTCCTATACTCCTCTTGTAAATACTGTCTTCAGGTCATTGGAAAGTTCCCATAGCATATCCCTTCCCAACCAATGACATAGTGAATTATGGCTGGGAGAAAGAATTAAATGCTATATATAGCTACATATAACTGTATATAAAACTATACACTTCCAAAATGCTAGGAAGGTTATAGATATGGCAAGATTTAATCTTTTTAACAATTGTACATGTGTGAAACGCCTGATTTTATGCAAAGGGTTTTCACACAGGGTAGCCTACGGGACTGGAAATCGATGCAATGTGGAGCAGCAGAAATGATGGTTTGCAGACCCAGCAGCCTCCAGAGGAATCAAACCCCTTTATTTTGTGATTTTGGCCACTGACCCTGTGAGATACTTGGAGATACTCTGAACTAAAATAGGCTGTTACAGTCTGTAAACTAGATCCTCCTTTACTGGGATTTCTTTGTGATTATAGTGGTGCTTAGATGCTTATGTCACAAATAATTGTATATATCACAAATGTTATATCACAAATGAGAATGATCCTTTAACACTATCCTTTTCCTTCATAGTTCCTCTATATATTTGGTAAGCATATAAATGCCATATAAAGGTGTAATTAATTAGATGGAAAGCAAATTAGCCTGAGGTGATTCTTAACTTAAAAAATCATTTGCTCAAATGTTTCACTTAAAAACCACAGGTCAGAATCTTAACTGATGTAAACTGACACAGCTCTGCTGTCTTCAATGAAGTTAGACCAATTTATGCAACATCTGCTACTGTTGAAGTCAATGTTTCACCCTGAATTTTATATTAGATAATGAAACACAACATGTTTTCTACCAGCAGTAGCACTGGTCCTTCAAGTAATGTGTTCCTTCAGCATCATTCTCTCAGGAAAAAAACTGCTCTTCCATCACTATGTACATATATGTAATATATACAGACAGACAAAAAAGACAGATGCATAAATGTATCAAAACAGAATGTCCATTACTTAGAAAATGCACTCTAGACCTCTCTAATGTGAAGTACAGAAGGGATAAAAAAAAGTGGAAAGTATAATTCAGCAAAATTTAATGAGTTGAAGCAAATATTTTTAAAATACACAGAGTCCGGAAAAAGCAAATATGTTACAGGTGGTAGTGTTATGTAACTTCATATGCAATAACTTAATGTTTTATGTACATCATAAATCTGAACTAAATTTAGAGCTTCTTTATTGATTAAGAATGAGAAATAACCTGCAAGTAAAGCAATCCCAGATCTTTTAATTTCATCCAGTTAAAAATTAGTTTTAATCTGTTGGACAATATCAAGAAATTTGGAATTAGGAGACAATAAAAGAAGCCGGGTTAGTCCTTCAAACAGCATCTATTGATTTACCTCTGTTGGAGAAACCCTAATGTATTCCTGCTGAGGATCTGGCAAACAATTTCATACAGCTCTTGTAGTGTCTGTCTGAGCATTAAAAAAAGGTTCTACAGGGCATTCTCTATACCTCCACCTGTATGTAAGGGTTAAGTAAATGGAAAATCCTGTTCTTTCCTAAACAGGACTGTTGCCTGCTGGTTCACACAAAGTACCCCAAACGGAGCCCTGGGGAAAGGGAGCAGGGCTCCTTCCCCCTGCTCAGGCATGCACAGGCAGGTGCATTCTGCATCCTGTCGTGATTTTCTAGTGGGTTTAATGCACCTCTGCGTCTCCCTGCAGTTGGATTTGTTCCTTTCAAGCACAGATCTGACTTGTGTAATTTTGCAACCGTTAAGTACAACATTCCTACACATCCAATCCTGTTTCCTCAGAAGTCAGTGGGAGCAGAACATAGCTTTACTAATTACTTTCTTGCTTTGTCTGGTAATTGGTTTCTTGTATTATATTGCGTTATGTGGAGAGAATGCCACATGTTGCCTAACCCCAGATCCCTGAAGTTGGTGTAGGTGTCTGTGTTAGGTCATGTCACCCGAACTCGGGCACGTACAATACAGACATCTTCATATGAGCCAGTTTGCCCCATTCAGAGCCAAACAGAGCCTCTCCAATGGATGATCTCAAGCTTTAAATTAGGCTCTCCTCAGGTATTTTCTGTGTATACACATGCTACGGTCTCTCTAAATATGTTCTTTCCTGCTTACTCATGGCTTACGTGCTTAAAGTCTATTCAAACATTAACTTTATTCGTCTCTCTAAATACTGTGGTTATTCACTTACACATCTGGAATGAATTTAAGCAAAGATCAGTCTGCTTTACTCCTTAGTCTGTGATGTAATTCACAACATATTAGGTTGTATACATTTGCGCAGATCATTTATAATCAGATGCACAGCATGCTGTTCATATCCTTTTACCTTTTTATTATTATTTCTGATATTGTACTTCATGAAACTCAATTAGACCTGCCTAGTTTCATCACTAGAAATGGTTTTCTTCAAGTACGGAATGAGGCTCTGATACGCTGCTTCATATTGAAGAGATATTCAACAGATATAACAATTCATATTCCCATTACTTTATGACTGTCACACAAAGTAATTTATTTCCTTTCCCCAATCATAAAAATTGTACCATATTCCAGCCTCCTGCAGCCTGCTCCAATTGCTTCCAGGGTCTCCTCTATCACTTGCCACTCATTTCTTTAAATTTCCCTTCTCCATCCTCTTCAGTTTGGCACACACTTATTTCCTCTCCTCCACCAGACTCGGGCAGGTGGGTTATATTCAGAGCTCACATAAACAAGCAATCTTATTAGACAGTAGGTACATTCCCTGACTATTCCCCTAATCAGTTCACATTTACCTCTCTAAGTGCTTGAAAAATAAATAAGCAGATGGTGAAGTCAGTTAATTTTCCACAAGTGTTGTGGCAGAAAATGAATCTTCAGGAAATGTTTTAGATGGCAATTTTTTAACTCAAAATCAACCACTTGCCTTCACTTATACTTTTTACCTTTTTTAGTATGCTAGGGAGGTATAAACGATACATGATACAGAAGCAATGGCCCTTTGACACTTCCAGTGCTGCTGTCTGACATGACAACATAAACCATCTGGCTCTCACAGATACAGTGTGCAGGGGTGTGGGGGTTAATATTGTAACCCCCCCCCCATTCCTGGTGTCTCTAATAGCTACTGTCAATCAAGCACCCTCCTCTTCCCCCTGCTCCGGGAGGAGATGCACATTTGAAATTCCTGGCTGGGTGGTATGGGAAAGGAAGGAGCAGGCTCTAGCTGAGACACAGAAACAGGCTAGATTATTTCTCATTGCAAACCCAATAAAGTAATTTATTCATCTGATTTTCACCTTTGCAAGGGACAGGACCCAGGCTGACCGTCAGATTTGTCAAAGCCTGAGAAGAGGTGGGGACTGCTGCCTCCCGCCTGCCCCCCTTTTCTCTGCATGGCCAGACCTGGGCTGAAAAGGCAGTGACCCCTCCTGCATGACAGTCCAGAGGATACAGAAACTCGTACCACTGGAAGGGCAGGTGAAGATGATTCCACCCATAGCTTAAGTATGAAAAGGCAATCAAAAACTAACACTGTCCAAGGCAGTTCAGATAAACATACTCCTGGACTTCCCGGGTTTGCGAAAATGAAACCAAGGGTCAGGAGAATGATTCAGGCACACGGGGACTAACAAACTTACTGCATAAATGACCAAAAATGCAACAGTTTAGATCTTGTTGATAGTTAGGGACTGCTAAAAAGAAGCTAAAACAAACATCCTCTTTCAGCTCCAGGGCCAAACACATCATTGACTCAAGTGTCTCAAAATCCAGAATGTTAAACCAAGGTTGGATCTGGCCTCTCATCTCTGATCATCCTTTCTATAAATCCCTGATAAAGTGTGTGTTAGTTTTATGGTACAGTCATAAAACAGCCAAATGTAGAAGTAAATGACCTCATACCAGCTATCTCTCTGAAGATAGATTCACTTGGCAGATAGCCAAGAATTGATTGACACATATCTTACGGAACTAGAGTTAATTAATATGTCTACCAATTCCCAAATGGATCTCAGGAAGCAGAGAATCTGTTTAATGCAGTAAGCAATGACATACTGTGTGTGGTCAAGAGACAGACACTAATTGCCAAGAATGCATTCTGGAATAAAGCATTAAAGAATATGAAAAAAACCTTTCTACATTGCAGCTCCTTTATCCCTTCAAAACCTTACATTTAGAACATTTTAAAGATTCATGTTTCAAATATCAGAAGACTTTTTGTAGGGAAAACAGGTTGCCAGACTATAAAGTCAACACTCAAAAGGTCTGTTAATTTTTCTACAAGAAGAAATTCTGGTTTTTAAATAACTGAGTCCTCATTCATTTAACAATGATGTCTTTATTTTCATGGAAATCTGCAAACCTGAATTGCAAAACCATAAGATAACTTGAAAGAGCTGTTCTTCAAAGATCACAGAAGCTACAAGTAACGCAACTATGGATTCACCAATAAAACATATCCATAAATCAGTGACTGCTGAAAACACATCAAGAGCCTGGTTGCTAAACTGAAACAGTCCATCGAGCAATACGCAGCTAAGCCAGACTGAAAACAAAGTAAAATGGACTAATTTATATTACATACTCATCCTAACGGGAAAATAAAAGATTGGCTTTTCTGGAGAGAAAAAAGTATTCAAATGGAGCACAGAGACATTCTAGCCAAATCTTCAGCCAGGAAAACCAGCATAGTCCTGTTGCTTTCTGAGAGTGATACTGTTTTTCACCAGGGAAGACCATGCTTATCTATTTAGTTATGACGATCACAGACAAAGCAGTACAAGAGCTACTGCAAGATTTCTGCAACACTAAGCAAAAATCAGCAAGCCACAGATTAAAAAAAATAGGGGAAAAGAGAGAGGAAAAGTGATTTATTTTTCACTAAAAAGTAAGGAAGCAAAACTTAGGTCACATATGAAAAACTGTCAGTGTGTTAGGACAAATCTGAGAAGTGGGATTTATGAATGTGTGACACTATTTTAATTCCCAGCTGGGAGAAAGCTGCCACAGCGTCAGACTGTATTGACAGGTAGGAGAATAAAGGACAGAGCTGGCCCCAGGATAAGCACACAGGCTGAGCTACAGTTCTTATAGCTGGGATCTGTCCTGACCAAAAAAAGAGAGTGCTCTTAACTTCATAAACTGGGCAGAATGGGCTTACTCATATTTATGTAAGGCCCTGGAGGAAAAGATGCTGTGTAGGGGAGAAAAGTACAGATTCTGCTGCGATTTATCAGTCAGCACGTCAGCACCCGATCCAGGAGCAGGTCCTACCAGATCCACTCACCGAGCCACAGAAACCACTGAGAGAGCATTTTGGCAGGAAGACGCCGCGGCTAAACACCACTAAAGATTATAAAGAGGAAAAAAGAAAAATACTGTTTTAAGATAGTTTACCTCAGGATGGCTTCCAACTTCAATATAGGTGCAGACTGGATGAAAAGCCCCTGTTCCACAGGCGTACAAGTGGGTTTGGTTGTAAGCCTTAAGCACCTTGATGAAATTAGCACATTCTCTCTGCAAAGAAAAGGGGAAAAAAAAATGTATCCACAAAGTTAATTCAGTGATTATGACTAATGGGAGCTCTTCTATGTTAGGGATGTATGGCTGAATGAACAGATTTTAAAAGTGTGATCATTTCATGCTGTTTTTAAGCTTGCTTATTGCTAAGCATTTAATAAATAGCCTGATTTAGGTTCTCATTTTAATATCTTTGGTTGCCATTTAATAAAGCATCCACCCCTGAAGAAAAGATTACACAAAAAATTCCCTCATTTTTGTTTCAGACACACTTCATCTTTGTAATTTATGCTATTGCCATGTTTGTAAGACAAAACCCATTTATAGAAATGTGTCAGAATGAAATAATGAAGAAAAATGGACCAACTGTTTGCTTGTATTCAATTAAGTAACAATTAGAAGAAAGATGGGCCAGATGGAAGGAGTTGATGAAAAACAAATCATTGCTTTAACATTTCTAACAGTAATATGAATGCTGCCTCACCCCCATTGTCCATGTTTAGGGGCCAGTTTTACAAAGATGAATACGTACGCTAAACTTTAATGCAATTATTGACAGCCCCTAGAATACAAGCTTTGCAAGACTTGGACTTCACAATTTTTACCTAAGTAAATTATCCATCATGAGTAATTCTATTTCTCAGCAATTAAAAACATGATAGCAACACTAACAGTCCCTAGTACACACATTATCTGTTATCTGTTAACAAAAATGCCATTATTAATGCCTAATGTTATTAAAATGGAAATGTCTAACCTGATAGTCAAGATGTCAACTTTTTCTGTTTGTTTAATATTTTTATTTCAGTCAGGTCTAACAATGAAAAGAAATATGTCAATGCCTGCGAAGCAGTCTACTGACACAATTACAAATAACAGATTTCAAATTTGAGGAAAAATAAGAACATTGAAATAAAATAACTATTTCCAGTAAAGTTTGTGTTAAAAATGAAGGAAACTTTCTATGCATATTTGATTACTTTTTTGGTACAGCACTCAACTGTACCTCTCCAAGCACACCAGGGCCCACAGAAACATCACCTGAGCTACAGTCTCCACAGAAATCTCATTGACTGGCATCATCCGTCTCTCTGTAACTTGCTCACTAATTAAACCAGATACTCTCAAACACAAAATAATGGCTCTGCCAGGAAAATGCATGTGCAATTTGAGACATGCCTTAGGCCACCACAGGGAAAAGCAGGGAACTTACACAGATAAAATACTGTGCATATACATAAAGGACTGTACTGAAACGACATTGGTCTTCCAATTTTGTTGCTTATTTGCATAACAGATAATGGCAAAAAGAGCACCCGGAGAAAAGCATACAGAATCTTACTACGTCCTTGGCTTACTGCTGATAACTTAAGTTATCCTTCCAACTGAGATGGACGAGGAAACATAGAGATAGTTAAGGTAATCCAACAGGAAATTGAAAGAAATAGAGATGGATGTTACCAGGGGTCTTTCTTAATTCTTTCCATTCTGACCTTTCCTAATAAAAACACACACAATTTCTGGTGCATACGTATTCTTCCTCCCACACATATATAAACATGAACATACATTTATTATATGTATCAACAGACTGCTTTCCACTGTCACAGTGGTAGACTACTGAGCAAATACCTGGCACAAATCATCAAAATTACAATGTATGTTTTGATATTATTCTTAATGCTGTTGTCCTTTGTTCCTTTTAGTAAAAGAAATATGGAAAAACCATGAAAGTGTGTTAATAATGCAATGCCTGCAAGAGTAAAAATGGACAAATATTGCAAATTCATGTAACATTAAAAATGAACAAAATTGAAATAGATCCTTTCTTAAACTCTGATATTCTGTGTTTCAGATGGAGCATCTGACTTTGACTCTACATAATTTAAAACTGACCAATGATTTGTACATTATTAAATAATTCAGAATTTTCTCAGTTAGAGTTGTATCTAGCCAAATTTAATCACACCACTGTTTCAGTAGGACTGTGCTTTGCCTTGACTGGTTTGATGTATCATGATTTAAAAAATGTCTTTGTGGTCTACTACTATGGTTTGTTAAAGTTTTTAAAAACTGCCTGTCTGAAGAACATGAAATGTTAGAGGCTGCTGGACACATACCTTTGCAAAATGCTGTGAGTACATTGGGCTAGGTCCACAGCCAGTGTGAATCAAAAGAGGTTGTGCTGATTTCAGAGGAGTTATTCTGATTTACAGCAACACACCACCTGTGACTCTATATGCACTCGCTAAATACTGTTCAGCTGCTTATCTATAATATACAGCAAGAAGGTATTAGATAGCTAATACTTTAAAGGTGAGACGGAAAACCCTACTTAGTTTAGGGGCAGAGTCTTCTTTGATTTCTGTGGATGGAAATTAAGTAAAATTCTATCATCAGCTTCACTGAATTATTCCAGATTAGTCGGGGGTGGGGGTGGGGTGGCAATTAACCCTATCATAGCCATATATGTGCTTCAGGTGTTCAGAATTGATAGTAGTGTAACCGCGTTAATACCAGTAAAGTTACTCTGGATTTATAATGTATTTCCAAAAGCAGATTTGGCTTATTCATCCCTGCTTTTAAGCTCTCCTTAATTCCTTGTACAACATGTTTTTTACGATAGATGTCTGAGAAATACACAACCTAGTTAAACAATGGGGAAGGTAAATACCTACAGCAATAAACTTTTGAATATGACAAATAAATTTATATAACATCTAAAGTTCCTAGTCCAGTTCAGACTGCTCTTATAGTTTCCCTGTGTTTTATAGCTGCATAAAGCAACCATTAAGGTCTATTCAGTAAATTCTCATACACCTCCCTAACAGACTAGGTTTCTTTATGTATTTTACATGATTGTAAAAAAATAAATAAAGAGGGGTATTAAACCACAATAAATGACATCAAAGTAAAGTTACAGTTCTGATTTAAGCCCTTGTCAACTCAGGAAGTTCAAAGTGAAGTTTCTGTCCTGCCTGGGAGACGGTGCTATTCTCCCTGGAACAATAGCAACAGGCATATTGATTTCAACTGCAGGGTAATCGGATTCCTTCCTTTGTCTAACTGTGCTCAAGTACAGCTGCACAGGTACAGCGCCATGTGGGGAAATGTTGTACCTTTGCATTTGATATTCTGAACTTAGCAAGAGTTTGCTTTGTGATGGTGAACATTAGATTTTCCTAGTTTATGTGGCTCTGGGAAGAAAAAGCTTCCCGTAAGTTTATAAGAACTTTACCAGCTTTGAATGATTCACTCAGACTCCACATCTCAGCACACACGTATGCCAAAGAAGATATTCTGATCAGGGAAAGCGTGTGTGCATTGAGGCGACTTGGGTCCACCACGAGACATGAGACCTGGGTTATTGACTCCCATTTTCAGTCTCTGCTTGCCTGTTCCTGCCCTCAGGGCAAGGCTCCTACAATGGCACCTCCAGTTGTGAAACCTGGCAGATGGCTCTGCTGGTCCCGCCACTGGTGGCTACATCAACTCAGCTACAAAGCAACTCCCCAACCCCTTGGCTGGAGGCCTGGAATGACTTGGGTGTCTCCAACCGGGCTTGTCCCACTTGGCAGCAGCGCCTCCCCTTGCCAGACCCTCAGGCCAGTGCTATATTGGTAGTGTGAAGGTCTGTGCCAGCAGAACAAGGCATTTCACTACGTGATCTCAGAGTGTAAGGCACTGGAAAGGAGACAAAAACAACAAAAGAAATGTAGTATCTCAGTAAAATACAGTAGACGGGAGAAAATAACCACTGCAGGAAGAGGAAGTAACCCAGAGCCAGAAGCTGTAAGGAACAAATTGCCAGGGAATGTGTCTGCCTGTGAGTTCAGCCACCCAGCACCTTTGTATCCATTTCACTTTCCCCGGGAAAGGGATTTTGTTTAAAGGGAACATATTCTTGACATATCCATACCCTTTGAATATTGTTCTTCCTCAAGTAAAACAGCCAAAGGATGAAAATTAGACTTTTAAAAATTATTTTCCAGGTGGAAATCAGGTTGGTTTTTTTTTTTCATATGTGAAAACAGGGTGGTGTGGGAGTTTAAAATACTTTTAGCTTAATCATGTGAATGAAAATGAATGCAAGGTTTGCAAAATTCTCCGTAGGCAGGAAAGTATTACTTGGATGGGTTATGAAAAGATATCTTGAAGAGGAGCAGCATTGGAATCACCATAGTGAATCATTATAAATTCTTCCACTTAATAATTCTGTTTATTATAATGGGCAGCTTAATATCAGGAAACTTTTCTTTTCTATATGTAGGTAAACACTGGTTTATGCCCTAAAGCTTGAGTTTACATATACATACATACAGCAGAAAGCATAAGTGATTGCATATGGTAGAGAATGATTGAGGTAGATATTCAAAGAGAAAATTAGGTACATCATGTGGGAGTTACTATAGTCCTCAAAACCCCCATTCATTTATCTTGCCTACCTCTGGAGAGGATTAATCTTCATTTATATATCAATAAATGGTATAAGGTTTCCCCAAGAGCTGTAGATTCTGCCTTTGGCCTTGTACGGAAGTACCTCTATCTTAAAATCCAAGCAGCTAAGCCCCTACATCATGTCTGAGACTTTTTAGCATAGCCTGTGACGTCTTTCTTGCTCTGTCATGACAGAGGAAACTTCTTTAGATAGCTACATTTTTATGTTTTTACAGTGTAACTGCTGAATCTGCTTCTGCAAACAGTCCTGTGATGACATGATTGCCAAGATTCTCCAAAGCACAGCCAAAGAAATAGTTCATCACCTGTCCTGGCTCTGCCATGCGTGGTGGCTGAAGCTCTCACCCCAAAGGTGGGGCACAATCCAGTTTGTTTCTCTGCTTGAAGGAATATGGACCGCACCCCTCGCCAAAGCCCAAGCAGACACTGCAGGCTTTCCTGGGGTTAGTTAGGCATATAAGGGCACAAAGACATCCAGCTGAAGCCATTCTACCTTGCGTACAGGAGTTAGAGGTTCTTTTGGCCACCTGGAAGGAACAGTGCCCCAGAAGTTTACTGGGCATTCCTGAGTGAGAAAAAGATTTTGACTTCAGGGACATTATAGATGTTTACGCTTCCTCTCAAGCTGACTGAGGAGGTTATGGGGTTCAGATCCTGAGCTCCACGCTGACAGTTTATCGACATGAAAGTGGCTAAAACCACTTGCATCACACTACGGTAACGCAGCCGCAGCACCAACCCACTGCAAACTCTGCTGTACTGAACTCCTACTTGTAGAACAAGTTGAGAAATTATTAGCCTGTCACTTGCATTCAGAGTGTGAATTAAAGTCAAAGAGGTCCAGTGTGTCTGGACAGAGATCTTAACTCTAAATTCAAATTCCAAAAATTATATACTACGTATAAGGGCAGAGGGCCTGTCTTGAAGAGAAGATAAAGTGTTAGTTAAGTTTTCCAGAAGGGTACCCACTATATGAAGATCAGTATGTCTGACTTACTAAGCAAACATACACATTTATTTTTTAAGAATTTTCTAATATTTATATATCAAATTGATAGAAGGGCTTATGCAGAGAGAGATTAGCCTGAAAAAATAAATTACAAAGAAAATGTCTGCAACCAAAAGCATAGGAGCCAAATGCAGAAAGACTGAAAAACAAACACTACAGATATGTAACACTGATTAGGCTGTGTTATGCAGACTTTTCCCGGACAGTTACAAAAATAAAGACCATCCATCTGTCAAAACATCTGCTCTGCGTATGAAAATTAAAACAGAATTTAGGTGGGTTTTATGAGTTTCCAGTAATTATCTCTCCTCCAGAAGCCTGGAACTTACATCCTTCGATCTGGATTACTGACACAGCAAAGAGGTTTTAATGACATCTTTTTAAGTGGAAGTTAAGTCTCTGTGACCAACTAATATCCAGATTTTTCTCCTTATTTTAAGAAAGCTGTTTCTTTTTTTTTAACCAGCATTGATGTCCACACTGCTTCTCAGATATTACAGCAAATGCAAATGGCCAGATTATGCAGAGCAGTAAGTAGAAGGCTAAATAATCCATTACAGTATCATTAGCTTCAACAGTTTTCTGCTGTTTTAATCCAGATAAGGATCAGACCCTGTAATACATTCTTCCTTTATTTCAGCCTTCCCAAGTGATTAAAATATCAGAAGGTTTTGTCTAAACTGGATGGACAAGGGGATTTAAAGCTATCGTCTAGCAGCTGGACAAACAAAATAAATACGTGTTTTGTCTTTCAAATCAAAGTGGATGGACAGTTTCCATATAAAGTCCCATACATGAGTTTAATTAATATGTTTACTTTTTTTTCTTCTTCTTCTGTCCAATTAGTTGAATTCTCAAGTGGCAAGGTCAGGGATATCCATGAAGAATAAGTAATCCCTGATATTACTGCTGTCATTCAAATTTATCACAATGCTGAAAGAAGTTCCGGGCTTATCAGGGAGCTTTTTAACTTCTCTCTTTTGCTAGTGGGCTACTGCCAGCTGCGATCAGTTCAGTCTGTATCGGCTAGGTCTCTTTTCCAGCATGCAGCAGCATTGCTTCAAGGAAAATATTTCTGGAGTGTTAGTGCAACAAATACATGCGATTGCCATGTACACAGATGATCGATCCTCAGCTAGATCCTGCAAACACTTTAGCATGTCAGTAAGCATGTGCAAGGACGTACTCTTCAGGGTGAGCTCTACATGGCATATGCTTTCACAGCTCTTGCTGCTTGTGTGCAAGTTTTTGTAAGATGCAGTAAGACTATTTAAAAGTTGTTACTGTTCCCCTCTTTCTATTAGAGTAGCACTTAAAAACATTGGTCAAAGAGCACAGTCTGCTTAAACAGGCCCAGAACAGGCATGGAAGAAGGCAAATTATTCCAGTCCTGTTAAAATGCAATGATTTTTTTAAATTGTATTTTATTGGAGTAAGCTAGTTGGTAATGCTGATGCAAAGCTACTGTGCTAAGTGCTGCATTGGCAGTAACAGGAAAGTCCCTGAATAGTAGGAGCTTCGTACAGGCGGGGAAATGATGGCTGGCACCTGTACTCGAAGAGATAACCTTCCAGCTGAACCTGTATAGGCAGGTGTATGATTTTAGAGTGGGGGAGGCCAGCTGGCAGGAAAACATTTGCAGACTATGATTTATTACTGTGTACCCCTTGCAATTTGAATCAATAAAATCATTTCCATCCCTGTTTTGTCATTACTGTACCTTGCAATTAGCAGGATCAATGTTTTATAGTCCTACCCTCTGAAAAAGAGTCAGTCTGTAGTGCTGAGTGAAGTTAGTTGAGCAGCTGAAGTATCAGGGTCTGTGTTACAGAAAGGGATTTCTATTAACTTAGTTCTTGGGGATTACATCCCCATTAGTCAAAGCCTTATAAGCAGTGTGTAATTGATCACACACAAATCCAATATAAACCTGGAATATGTCTAGGTAAACAAAATACCTAGTCTCTTTTATAAAGCTATGTTATTTTGTGAACTGAATTCTAATTGTACTTGTCTTCCCACCTCAGAGCTTTGAAAAAGTTGGCAGATCCCCAGATCCAGCAGCCCTTATATTGGATCATGATCTGGAAGACTTGATCCCTCTGGAGATATCAGGAATGACACTGCTCTTAGGCGTGGTGACCACTGCCAACATTATAGAGGAACCATTGGTTAATTCCATATTTAGATTTTCCTTCGCTGTCAAGACGTGACCTGAGATATTTCAGAATGAAGCTGCTGATGAGGGTTGATACGACATTTTTGGTTGCCTAGTACAGCTTACTGTACTTCCAGTTATCTTTCCAATTAAGTTATGCCTGTTATCTTTCTGATTTTTTGATATGACAAGAGTTCATGAGAATATTTTAAACGTATAATCTACACAAGTTGCAGGATGTCTGCATGAATTTAAACCATTAAAGCATCAAGACAGGAAAAAAGAAGCGAACTAACAAAGTATGTGATAAAAAAAAGCCACTGTAAAAAAGCAGATATATCCTGATTCCTTCAAGCCACAAAACTGCATGCAGTATCAGCAAACAGTTGTATTGACAGCACACTTGCACAGCCGATGGGAAACTCCGCTGGTTCTTCCTTTGTGTTAGTGAGGGTGAAACACAGAATGTCTCCCTGGCTGCCTACCTACCTAGTTGCAAATCTGGTGGTCACTACTGGTACTTGGTCATTTCGCCCAGAGTTTCCCACCAAGGCTAATCATGGAGGTAGCTAAGCCGGGTGGGATACTCCCTAGGGTCTGTCCTGAAAACTGTCGTAAACCAAAAGCCATTAGAAGAAGGCATTAGAAGCCGTGCTTTAAAGATGTCTCCCTTTACTGCATGGACTAAACACATCAGGCCTTCAAATCTTTGTCGGTCACACTAACCATCTGACCTACTGATCTTAGGAAGTAAAATTTCTCCAAATTTTTCCGTATTCAGTATGTTCAAATTACAAGACATGTTTCCAGTCCTTAAATCTTCATTCAGCAGATGCAGGTAATAATTGTTCTGGACCTGTGAACAGCTAGAGGGATGCCAAGAAAAGGCTGCAGTACTAAATACCTGATTTAATGACCATCTCATAATTTTGTACGTCTGATTAATGCATAGTTAACAAGACAAAACAAGGTCTTTTGTGGATGCAGTGCAGCAAACAAGTGGGTTTTCAGAATTTTGCAGCCACAGCATGATTGTTGTACACGAAGCCTTTCCATGAGCATTAGCAAGCTTCCTTTATTTTGAATTGTTATGTTTTTCAGTAGTATGTACTTCCTACAGCACAGAATGAATTTATTTAAGGAACGGAAGAGTATTTCAGGAACAACGCAAAACATTGGGAAGCCTTGAGGTCAAGCAGAAGCCAGTTCTTTTCTGACCATAACTTTAAAAGAAAATTGGTTTTACTCTGTAGAGTAAACCTGTCCCACATTTTGGGCATGGCTTTATTAGCAAAGAAATGAACAATACTGCTTGGTTTCAGCTCAAGCAGTCTCACGAAGCCCAGCAGCAATTTAAGTTGCGACCACAGTCTAGATCTAAAGAGTCTCTCTTGTCTATCTCTTCTATCTGGGTGGGGTGATCACCTGTCTCCTGAAGAAATCAGATTATACCCCGCCTTTTCGAATAGGATCAACACCTGCTAATTGGGTGGAGTATTTCAGACAAACAGGTTGTCAAGCCTGTTGTAGGCACATAAAGCACTTGGACTCCATATCAGTCAGCTTGCCTTTATTCAGCATATTACAGGCATATCCTGTAATGACTTCCACTCACAGCCACCTAAGATAAATACACTCAAAACTTCTGTGTTGAAAGTGAGTGTAAAACCATGAAGTATTGAAAGGAAGCGAAGGACTGTTGCATCTATAAGGGGACAGTTGCTTAGCAATATGTGTGCCTGTAAATAAACATAGTGTAGGTTAGACTATGAAGTTACGTGTACCTTAGTGTGGGAATCTGGAAATTTGTGTGTGGATATTAAACTATTTTGACACCAAAAATTTTTGGTGTTTTTGGAAAAAAACAAAAGCAAGAGAGAAAGGTATAGATTCTCCCTTTATTTACTGTTCCTACTTTTCGTGTTCCACCATCTTCAGAATACAAAACATTCTCTACACTGAAAAGCTTTTTTTAAAGATCTGTTGACATGAAGGTGTGGAAACTGAACAAAGCATTAGCTTTGACATAGAAAATAATTGCATATTGCATATTATTTCCTAGGTTATTTTAAGAACTTTCCCTTTAACTAGTATTTCATTCTTTTACTTATTTCAGAAGAAAAAAAGACAGTATTTTAGATTTGTGTGCAGCAGGAAGGAATTTAGTAGACCTACTTTTGGTGTATGTAAGTAACAGGACTATAGAAAGAAAATTAGTTGTAGACTAATTTAATAGTGACATAGTCACCACATCTTGAGTATAGAGGAACTGTGATATGTGATCTTTGAGAGTAGACCTATCCTTAATTTTTAAACTAGCCTTCCTTTTACTAAAGCAACAGAAAAAAACCCAAAATTAAACCAAACCAAACAAACCTCAGTCTGTTTGTTAAATAGAAAAAATGTGAAGCAAATTCAGAAAAAAAAAAAAAAAAAAAGATGTGACTGGCACCAAGAGAAAGGCTTTTCTCTGACTTCATGAGCTTCATACTGAAGCCCTGAAGGAAAACAGGGACTAAGCATATCGATCATTTTTACTAGTTATCCAGTTAATGTGTTTCTCTGCAAGGAAATGTACAAAGAATAAATTTAGTCTGTCCATCTTGGGATGCAATAAATCATAACAAGGAATTACCCAACAGAATTTTGAAACAGCAATAACTGGTAACTCAGCCATAAATAAAAGCAATTCTCAGACTTTGCCAAGGTCAAACTAGGGCTCATGAAGAACACCTACTGATAAAAAATTAAACCCCATAATTTTGGGAATGGTTTTTCCTTCATTTCTCCTTTACTTCCCCTTTGCTAACTCTGTGACTTTTTATTTCAAAAGCAACAAAGAAAACATTTCTGCAAGACTGCATTAAATCTGATGAATATTAAGTTTCCTTCAGAGGCAAATGTCTGTAGTCACACCTATAAAAAGAAAAATAAGCCCAAAATTGGAAAATTAGCTTTCTCCTTGATCTATATCAATTTGTTCCTCATAGTCAAAGACTTAAATGATTTCCCATGATACATAAGTGGGTAAAATATGAACATCTGAACAACTGCCAACTTAATTCTTCCTCTGTATCAGTACAAAAGTTATTACCTTACAGTAACTGATTTGCCTTGGTCAGTTCATATAAAGAAATATATGCAAATGCCTAAATGAACACAAGCTGTAGGATCAACATCTGAACTAAGAGCCATAAATGAGGCTTTATGCTGGTGGGTGTGTTGTGGGGGTCCATCCAAGAACTGGAGCTAGCGCAGCCAGAATTTCCTGGGGGGAAAAATTCTGTTAGAGAGCTCTACAAGACTTTGAAAGACTCCAGTGTATTATACTTCTTTTTTACCAAGCTCAGTTCACCTCTAAGTGAAGGGGTACTAGGTTTGTTTTATTTTTTTTCCCCTATGCATCTGTTTTGTTTGTAGTCTATGCAAAGTAGTTTTTTGCAGCAGCGATATTAAAGCAGCACACTACTTATAAAATGTCTTACTTTCACATCTCCCAGATGGTAAGAAATGCCTTGGTAGGAAATCATGCCCACATTAAAGATCATGGACAAGCTTAAGGAGTGAGCAGCCCTCAAGCTAATAATCCCAGCATACTAACTGGGACAGTTGGTAGAATTGAAAGGGAATACGCAGTGGCACTATTTGTGTACAAACAGCTCAAAAGCCACATTTCTCCTTGTAGTAGGTTATACTGAGAGTCAGTTCCGCCCTTAACCTCACTGGAAGTCCATTGCTTCGGCTTTTTGCTCACTTTACCCCTTCCTACTCCCACAGGACATGCACCTTTCCCTTTTCCCCGGGCTGGATGCTGGCCCTGAGTTTTTAGGCTCTGTTAAAGGATTTCAGTGCTATGCTGGAGACAGAAAGTAAACACGGATGACAGTGAGGGCTGGAGATAGAAAAGCTGGAAATCTGGCTGTAATGTCCTCCAAAGGAAGAACCCTGACAGAAGGGGATGAACTTCTCTTTGGCACACCCAAAGGGCCAGAGGTAATTTGACTGGAAAAACTGTGCCTGTCAGATGAATTTAGAAGCAGGCTTTCTAGATCCAGCCAGCATTGTATATTTAATTTTCAGATTCCCTCTTCAGATCTTTGTTTACAATAACAGATGAAAAGAATTACTTTTACTTTCTGCCTCCATGTTCTTTTATTTTCCCTAAGGCAACAACAGTAATGAAATGAGTTAAAGGGAATAGTGTTGATTTATTGCCAACTTTGTTCTTCCAAAGTATCACCAGATATGGCTGAAGGACACTTGCTAAGTTACACACCACTTTTTCTTTTTTTTCTTTTTCTTCTTTCTTTCCAGGCTAAATCATTGCACACTGATGGGTCTATAAGCCTATGGAATTGCTATTCTTCCTATGGTTTAGGCAGCGGCTGGAAAACTTTAAAAGAAGCATAAACTGAGGTGGCATATTAACATTTTGGCTTAAATTTTTTTTAAGTATTATCATAACAAATGAGAAGGTGAATTAAATTACAGCCATGTGATTCTACCTGCATGAACCATAAACTCAATAATTAAGTGCCAGCCACACTTAAATGCAAAGAAGCATGCACGGAATATGGCTATGTCATATGTAGTGTAACGAATCTTGCTGCTTCTTAACTGGGAATAGGTTTCTGAGCTACAGTGATTCCAAATCTACCACCAAGAGAATTATCAAGTGTAAAAAAGTGAATCACAGTTGAATTCAGGTAAGAGTTAATAACAAGGTAAAATTTAATGGCAATTAAATAGCCCAAGTAGATATTTATCTCCTATAAATTACAATACAGTCAGTGATAATACACACACAACTGTGCTGATACACTTTAGCTGTTAAGGCAAATGACACAAAAGTGTAACTCTCTGTACGGACCTGTTTGTTCATGTGACAGAGCATATGTAGAAGCTTGCTGGTACCAAGTAAAAGTACTTGATACTCTTTGTATCTGTTTGTATATCAACATTTAATTCTCACCATAAACATCCAAGGAGTAGCCGATTTCATATAGCATGCAAACTGTGTACAAGTATGTGTCATCATGTAGCTTGTCCTATGTGACTTTGTTAAAGTACACATTGAAATTTTAGATTTATACATGTCAAGGCCAGAAGGGACCATTTCAACAATTTAATTTGAGCTGGGATCTTTAAAAGTGGCTAAATAAATTAGATAGTCAAATCACACTTGAAAATAACATCCCAAGGTGCCCTTCAGAAACATATCTTCAAAGCTTTCAAGTTGTAGAAATCTATCATACCCTTTAATAGGGATTTCTTTGATTAATTGTGTACCACGTGAACTACTGCTGTGGTGTCTCAGCCAAATCTAGTGCAGAGATATATCGACTAAACAGCAGTCCAAACTTTTAAAACAACAGTGAATTAATAGTTTAAGGATTAGATGAGCTTTCCAGTCAACAAGCTATCCCTACCCGCAAAACTAACTAGTGTTTCTGGTAACTTTTGTAAATCACCCAAGCTTTGCTTTGCTGGTTTATGACATCCCAGGAATGTCAGAGTGGACCTGTAGCCACTTTTTTTTTGCAGTTACCTATTATTTAACCCATATGTAATGCAGAGGTTGCTGTTTCAGCTGGGTCCCAGGTGCCTGTGAGATCTTAAAATCAAAATATGGAGGCTCACTAGTGAGGGATATGACTAGCAGCATGTATGTACTGTAAGTTCAGTATAAAAGCTGAGAAGTATTCTGTAGAGACTTTGTCTTCTTTGATCATTACCAAAGTCTGGTCAGGAATTGTGAGAAATATTCACAGGACTTACAGCAACCAGAATAGATCAAATGAGAGACTGAAGTCCAGAATAGCAAGAAATCCTCACAGAATTGCTCATTCAGTTGAATTACGTAAGCAAATATCTTATTTGTTATTTATAGTCTTTAATTTTTCATGAACACTGTTACTTTGGTGCTTGTGATACTCTATACCGAGGAAATGGAAATACATTGTAATACTAAGTACTTGCATGGGACAGTAATTGCAATTTTATTGGAAAAAAATCTGTATTTTGTGGGAAAGCGTAGCAGTTAACTTCTATCAGACAAATCCTGCTGTAAGTAAGTATTGCATAGCTGGGGGGAGTCTTCCAGCCTCTCTTCTCAGCTTACCCATGTAAAAAAAAGATCCAAAGCATACTTTAAAAGGTTTATCTATCTATCCAGTGAGCCAAGCTTAACTAATTAACATATACTAAGCCCTTTAAGAAACAGAAATGAAAATGACTGCTTAAGGAACAAGGGGAGATCAGGAGAGCGGGAACAGCCCAAGTCGGCCACCCTCCTCAAATCCCGTGTGGACTGTCCTGAGCTACAAACCGGCTGCACCTAGATTGGCATGACTGACAGCGTCAGTATAAGGAATCCCTCTGAAGGAGTGAAAACGACAGTAAATTACCTCTGATAATTATAAGAGGAAATCTCAGAGGTCACAGCTGAGGTTAGCAGGGGGGCAGAGCCGGGGTTCTACTTGCGCTGCAGCTGCTGCAGTGCACCTGGCCTATTAGTGGGGACCTGCATTTTCAGCACTGACTTCCCCTGGAGATCAATAATTTAAAAAAAAGTTTTTAAAAAAGACCTCGATGGAGAAGTATAGACTGTCATGTAGAAAGTTTTGAACCATCACAAGTGAAGAGTATGTAATATCTTAGCAGTGGTACATGCTGAAAGCAATATTAAATCAAGCACGTTTTATATGCCACTTTATTTGTCCTCTATTTCTCTTGTTCTTTCTAATGAGAGTCTGTTGAGTTATTTTTATGGCCTTTATATTTCTCACTCCCAAGGTACTGACAGCGGCTTTAAGGAAGAAATGAGGGAGGAATAATAAGTTTCTTAAATTATCTGTAATCTTTATCTGTAATTACAGTTAAAGCTGTTACATTAAGTACTTTGTTTGTAACGCACTGTTTTATGGCAAGAATAGGTAGTTGTAAATATTTAAAGATGATGACCTGAACACATAAAGGTATATATTCCATCCTCCTAGTAGTCTACCAAAATTGGACACACACTACATATGACCTATGTGTTTATTTTTTTTTGTTTCTCACCTCCTCTTGTAGAGCAGTCTGAAAACCAAAAAACAAAAGCAAATCCACCCCCAACAACCCATATATGTGAAAAATGTTTTTCAGAACAAATTATCTGATTCTAGCAACATTTTGCTGTACTACTGTTATCCTCTGTTTGGGGGGCACTGTGTCCCCAGCTCTGTGCTCCTGTTCTGCCTTCATCTTTTCCACCAGCTCATGGGAGTGCTGCTTCTAATGTGCAGGACAATAGCAGAAAAACTAATGTGCCAGGGTCACACACAGCATTGGAATGTGGTATTGGCTTCACCTCTTACTCATAAGCAGCAGGTGTAGCCACCCTAATATCATAGGAAGCAAAAGAATCAAGGCGAATAAAATAGTTACAGTATAAATAGTCTCTCAAGCTTACCATGGTCAGAGGATGGGGACCTGAACTTCCCAGCTCACTCCAGAATAAAAGTGTCCCTATTTACAATGAATGTATTGGAATCAGCCTAGTGCAATGTATAAAACATACTCTTTCTTACTATTGTGAATTTCTAAAAATAATTATTAAAAATAAAAGTGTATTTTCATTCTAGGTGCTGAAACTCTTATTAATTTTCTAGGTTTCCACCCCAGCTATAAAAAAATCTGCTTAATGTAATATCATAATACTTAGTGTAAGATCAAGCTTCAAGGTTAGTTAATTTGCTCAAATATTTAACACTAGCCTTTTTTTTTTTTAACCTTGAATATTAGATATTCTAGTCCTCACCTTGCAAAGCACTCTGAAAATTATTTGTGAACCTGAAGATGGATAATTTAAATGTACTATTTCCATGTAATGAGATAGCCCAAGTATCTGGCACTTTAGCTGTCCCTTCACATATATAGCTTAGCCCATATTTCTTAGTTTTTACCTAATCCACCTCTAATGTTCCCAAATGGCTTTTTATGAAGACAACTGTCCTCTATGGCCTAGGTAAAGACTGATGAAACTATTTTTATTATGACCTAGGAAATTATTCAAATGGAGCTCTCTAGAGGCATACGGTTGGCATTATGAATATTTTACAGAACCATCTCTGAAAATCAGGCCAATAGCATATACACACGGGGCCAAGTTCCACTCTCAGTTATACCTTGGAAACAACAATGATTTCCCATTTGGCTATGCTCTGCAAGTATTTGTTTGGCTTATTGCATGCATGTAATTTTTACCTTTTTATCCCTTCTTCAGCCCTGTCTGCCCATTTCCCATATTGTTCTTATAAAGAAGACAGTTGTTATCAGTGTGGAATGGTTATTATTTGGAGGCTGCTGGCTATGTCTCTCCTACCTCATAAATACAGGCAATAAGATGTACACAGGAAGGAAGGAAAATATACAGAAAATTATGCCTAGTGTAACAGTGTCTTTCCTGAGGCACTAAAACTGATGCAGAATGTTAAAACCACTTTGACCTCAATCTTGCTATGATGAAGTCCATGCAGGAAAGAGCTCAGGGAAACCCACTGACTCCAGTGAGATGCCACAAAGACAAAGCACTTCTTGGAACTCACTGTAGGACTGGGACCTGGAGCAGAGTGAAAATAGGTCATAATATTACGTAGCTTGAGATCAGGAGACAATTATACAAGGGTTAATATTTCTCATTCTGATGTCTCTCCTCCCTTCTCTTTCTCGTTGATTTTTTTTTTTTTGGTAGATAAATTCTATTTCATTTGCATGATTTCCATTTACAAATTTAAACCCTTGGTCACAAAGACAAAATTTCATTATTTTGAATAAGAAGGCTGAGATAACTCAAGACTGAAGTTATGAACAGATGTGTGACCTTACAGAGGAGGAAAAATACTTTAAGAATTAACACAATAAGACATAATAAAATATTTACGATGTTTTATAAAAGAAAAAAATGCTAAAAAGATTTGTACTTACCAGAATATCTTTTCCAGCCCACTTGCACTCATCCCTTCGGGAATGAGATACAGGCCAAACAATCTAAAGACACAGAACAAAAATCACGTTGTGTTATTTCATGCTTCAATAATCACAAATTGCAGACCAAATGCTACGGAGTGTCTTTACCCAGTTTCTCTTTTTCCCATTGTTTTCCTTATTTCCTTTTCTTCCATAAAATTTGTTGACAAAGAAATTAAATGATAGGAGGAAAATATGGATAATAGGAATCACAGTAAAAACAATCTTGAAATATAGTCTGTATTGTGAATCTCAGCAGTGAATCTTGAATACTAACGATATTGCTTGATTCTCCATTAAGTGAGTGTTCTTCCACTGTTTCAAATCTGACATAATGGAACGGAGACTGAGAGCAAAAAATTGCAGATACTTACTAACAGTAAGTCAGATCTATGTGAAACGCAGTCTCATGTTAGAGTTACAGCATCAGAAATGAGGTGTTTGCCTCTTCAGTGTATCTACTAGTTCATTGTTTTATTAGGTTTAGTTAATTAAATAATAAAAAAGAAGCCACAGTATTTTAAAAGTACTGCACCATCAAAATAGAAATGTTTATGCTGTTCCTATAGAGCTTCCCTGACACAAGTAAACCTAAACCTAGGTTTACTGTAGTGTTTGCTTAGCAGAAAATGGATCTCACCTCATACAGAGAAAATCCAGAGACCCTCACAGTCAATTATTCATGTTTTTTTGAAAAGCTTTTAGGAATTACATATAGAATAAAACATGATCTTCCCATAAAATGCCAGGCTATTCATTTGGGAGCCTCAGATAATGCAATATGAATGGCCATAAGTCTGGATTACAGCCTTGGTGTTCAATATAGTTTGTTAAAAGAAAGTAAAAGGCAAAGTATTCAAAAAGAAAAGAAAAAAGAATGAATACGGATGACAGAAGAGGTCAAAGCAGATGTTATATATGACATTTGAAAGTACGATTTGCAACCACGTTTTTAAATTCAAAATTTTCTTAAAACTTAATGAAATCCAAACAGCAATCGAACATCTTAAGTCTATAAAATAAGGCTGAAAATTTTATGAGCACATTCTCTCTCAAAGGATTCCTGCTACTTCCTCTTTCTATTCTCAGCTTAAAATGTGCAGAGACATGTGAAAATTTAAATTTACTAGGTTGAAAAACATTAACCAAACTTCTCGGATCTCCCAAAAGGACCAGTTCAAGTTCAGTTCAAGTTTTGGGCAAAGTTTTCTGTATTATGCAAACCAGCATTCTGATCCATAAAATGAATGGCTAGATGGTTTTTTTTCCTTATTCTCACAGCACAGTATTTTCCTGTAATTTGGTTTAAAAGTCAGCTAAGTTGAACCATTTTTAATAGACTGGAAAGTTTGGCTTTTTGACTTGTTTGGAGTCATATGATGCTATCAGCATTTAGACAGAAACCTTAGTTCTTTTTTACATGGTGGAAACAACAACTGGTGAAGTTCAAGCTCAAGTGCAGCACATCACATTGTGATTTTGATCGAAGTTTCTTCAGTGACCCTCCTGTCTTTAATAAGAAGATCCCCAAATTCTTTAAGCCTTTTGTCTATTCTTAAATCTAAAGTCTGAATTGTAAGTCTGTTCTTTAAGTCTGTTGCCAACATTCAGTTCCATGTTACCAACAGCAATTCTTTATTTAATATAGTAATAATTGTATATAATTTCAAATGGTGTTCTAAAGGTATCTGAAGACGTAAGTATGTAAGATACAATTGCTCCCATTCTGCAGAGCTGTTTTCTGCAGTGGAAACACCTTCTTTCCTTTAATTATTCCAGATGTTTTGCACATTAAGCTATCAATCCCTCAGAGAATTCAAATAAATAGCTAGTTTCCTTTATAGCTGCTCTAAAGAGAATAGAAAAGAAAATACCCAGTTTTCCTTTTATCCTTTTTCCTTAGAGAATACAAATGAATAGCCTGTCTTCTCTCTGAACAGAAAACACAAGGTATTTATTGCTATCATCTTAGGAAGCTAATAGTCAAACGGGCAAAAGGTCAGGAACACCAAGAAAAAAAAATCCCTGGGTATTGAAGCTATATATCTCTCATAAAAGGGTACTCTCTGGATTTTAAAATGTGCCATCAAAATACTTAAATATTACCAATCAAACCTCCATCCCATTGTTTACCTTCTTAGCATTTTGTCTTATTAAGATAAATGAAAAATGAAATTATTTACTTAGGCTCCAACAAAACAACATCACTGAACTGTTAATCAGCTTTTAATTTGTCACCAACTCTTACTGGAAAATTATACTCTCCATCAAGAATGGCAACCTTTTATGGAACTATTCCTTTTTTATTAATACTGAATCTATTTTGGTTTGAAAGAAGCAGCAGCAAAGTCCCTACAAGTGCTGCATTAAAGGAGAGGAATCAACACTTGGACTCCCAAACAGCTTCTTTTTATCTGCAAACAAATACAGAGTGATAAGGCCTTTTTGTGTAAACTGTCATAATAGTTGTTTGGTTTTTTTAGCAGTAAACATGAAAGTATGTCTTGTTTGGGAAATAGCTGGATTATTCACTTATCATTTACTTTTCATAGTCTGAAAAAAGCATTGTAGATTATACAGACTTAGGTTATAGGGTCATTATAAATTTCTCTTCACAGAGTCAGCAAATGTTTTTGTTGTAATAGTATTCCTGACATCCAAACGCTTACTACATAATTCTGAGTAATAAAAACTCTACAACATTAAAAGTATGTATTTACATTGTAGAAAACATGAATGAAAGTACCTTTTGATATTCCTTGATGTTAACCAGGTTGAAAGAAAATAAGTGATCCTTTGCTCCAACGTACAGCCGACTCCGTTCTTCATCCAAGAGGAAAGTATGGTAACTGGAGCTATTAGCTAGTCCATTGAAATTGATTATATTGTTGGATTCCAACATTTCTGTAAGATAAAGGTAATACTTTCCTTGATAATATGGTCAAATAAAATAC
The DNA here is from genome assembly GCF_030936135.1 of Gavia stellata. Classification (NCBI taxonomy): domain Eukaryota; kingdom Metazoa; phylum Chordata; class Aves; order Gaviiformes; family Gaviidae; genus Gavia; species Gavia stellata. Next base: position 10,174,374 of record NC_082597.1, on the reverse strand, counting down.
AAACTTATATTTTGACTTGTATGGATTTCATTTTAGGAATTTATGCTTATGGAGTAGAAACCAGTGAAAGCGTTATGTACCTGGGCCCATGAATGTTTTTATTTCAAGTACCCAAATCCAAACTGCTTGTGAGATTCAGATCTATACAAACAAAGGTCAAAACATCAGTGAAATCGATTAAAATCCTGTATGAGGTTTTAGGTGGTAAAATTCTATCCATGTAACTCATCAACTGTTGGACAAAGTTCAGTTTTGTTCAGCCAATGAGATTTACAAGGATAAACCTGAGGATGACCAGCTGATAAAAAACAAATCTAAACACAAAACGTCCTACTTCCACCATATGAAACTTTTTCATACAGATCTGTAAGTTAGGAGAAAGGGGATAAGAATGATGAGTTGACGAGATAAAATAACATGTACAATCTCTTCTTACATGTATTATTATCTTTTCAGCTTACTGACACAGTCAGCATATTGTTCCCTTGCTTGAAATTGTGTATTTATCCATCACAAGAATAAAACTAGAGAAGATAATTTTGCTTCTGTTTAAACTCAAGAATAATTTTCTAGTTCTCCTACTCCTCACAGAGCCATTGCACTTGCCAAGGACAGGAGTTTTTTTAAGTACAAGGATCCACAGAATCCTCTTAGCTATTCACAAATATTAACAAAGACATACGCATTTTCCTGAAACTGCTTAGAAATATTTCTTCTGTCAGATAATACAGACCATAGTAGTATAAACTTTTGCGAAAACACTCTTCCTTTATTCCTTTCTACCTACATTCATATCGGGACCAAAGCTAAACCATCTCCATCATTTCAAGGCATGTCAGCATTAGTAAGTCATCGATAAGAAACTTGCCCTGTGATGACAAATCCTACGCTGTTCAAGCCCCGACCTTGTGATGTACAGAGGCAAACACGCAGTTTTAGGAGCAGGAGCAGTTCTGTTGATGCCAGTGCAGCTCCTCACACAGCACCCGTGAGGACAGATGAAAAAGGGAGCGAATACATCAGGATCCAAAGGCCGATGGCTAGAGGGCACAGCCGGACCTTCAGGCATCTAACGTTTGTGTTAGCTCTGTATGTGCAAGCCAAGGACACGTGTCGCTCCTCTCAAAACAGCTGCCAAATGCCTAGATGTCTAGGATTTGCCTAACAGTGCAGCTACCTGCCTATGACTTTTTGGTTTTCAGTAAGATCACTCCCATTTTCCACCATTACTCCAAATGATGAGTGAGCATAAGATATCATCCCCTATGCTGCTAAAAATCAAGGTGAAGCTGCTGTTAAAACAGACTTTTCTGCTTAATTTTCTTTTTAAACTAATTTTCCTTCTTCCCCCCCCCCCCTTCTTTTATTTTAACTAGAACAAGGAAGATGTTAGGTGGGGCTTTTTTGGAGCTACATAATAGTGGTACTTACAATTTTACAGAATTTCAGCACCTGCAGCTTAGTAGTTCCACAGATGCTAAACCTATTTTTTAAATACATGTATACCAGGTGAATTTTGAAGCAGGCTGATACTTTATAATGGCAAGAATTAGTAGGCAACATATTTAAGGAAGGTAAAGATAACACTAAGAGTTGCATACCATTCAGGCTATCTTTGTCCCAGTATTCTTTGCACTTACTTGGAAAAACTCTCACTAGCACCAAAACCAGTTAATTTGCATAGCAGTGTAACAAAGTGTCAGAGCATGCACTATATTTTGTTCCTTATTCTATGATTTTTCTGGATAAATATAACTATACATTTGTATTACAGAATGTTTTTTAAAACTTGTACTGCTCAAGACTTAAGTTCTTAATTTTTTTAATTTTTTTTTTTTTACTGTAACAAGAAGGAATCAAATCACCCCAAGCAGTCTTGTCAAAATAATTCTTCTGGCTTCCCGCCAAGTTCTAGAATTTGACTGTATTGTCCTCCAGTTCACTTATTTGCATTTTGTTAGAGACTTTACTAATTCTCTTTACATTGTAATGACTGATTCAGATGTTGAATGTCGACTCGCTGAATAGTGAGTGATGCAGATGATTGATTGCTTAACTTGTCTTAGAACTCTCTTGGCTAGAAATGCTTTGCTGTCATCTGTATCTGATCATTTTTCTTACAATATAGCTGTCAAAAACCTTTGTAATTTTTTCATCTTTCTTGGTTTGAACTCGCATAGGTATGATTCTGCCCTTTGTGACTGCAGCGTAAAGACAAGTGTCTGCTGAAGTCAATGTTAGACAAATGTAAAACTGATATAAATGGAAATAAGATCAGTTCGGCACACAGCTATTTGGTTTAAAACAAGCCTGATATGATTTTGCTAATGCAGAGTTCTAAATATTCACATCTACAGATGGTGATTGATGTTTTCTTTTCCTTCTAATAATCATGAAAAATGCCAGATCATAACATTGGAGTCTAAGGTTTATTACGGCCAAGAGTAAATTACATCATCGTCTTCACTGTTCATATGTCTCCACAGTATAACTTAAAAGGACCAGGTGTAGCTGTGCAGGGAAATATATATATCTTTTTTTTTCTTTAAATTTGCTGTGAGTTTTTAGTATCTGCAACATTGTTAAAGGTAACACTGGTGGGGTTTTTTGTGAACATGCAATTTAAAGTCAAACTAAAAGCTAAATCCCATTGCCTTCTCTGAGATTAAGACATTTCTCACGGGTTTTAATCCAGCATCTGTCATATTGTCCCACTATTGACTTTTGCAGGAGATGGCCAGATTTCCAGGGTCTATTGCCCGAAAGATTAGGCCTAAGCGTATTCCAAGAAGTGTATTTCAAATCATGTGAAAATCACATTTCTTCCTATCAGGAATCAGGTTGAGAATATAGGTTGAAGAGAAAAATGCCATTTGGGTGCTGATGATTCTCATTCACTACTAATTTAGTTAGGATTGAGTTACATTACAACTAAGAGGTGAAAACTTAAATAATCTCTGCAGGTCCTCTGCTGTTTATTCTAACTTACATGTATTCCTCCAGTCATACGGCTTCATATGACATTCTGCAAAGGGCTGTTGAAGAGCAAAGCAATGGCATTTGCACAATCAATACAAATTAAGTATTCCACTTCCTCAAATTCATTAGTTTCAAAGTGTTTACCCTCCAGTGTGTTTTCTGTATCCAGCCAGTGACTATTGCTGAGAGAATGACAGAAACAGCAGTGACAGGGCACATTCCCAGAAGGGCACTGACATCCATCAATTCTGTTAAGTGTTGATCAGTCATGCTGGCAAGGTACATGGCTGATCAGCACTAAAATAAACCAAGATTTACAACAAAGATTGCATTGCAATGACTAGAGGAAAATGATGAATGCCTTCAATAAGTCAATGAAATTAATACTGTCTACTATGCATACCCTAATTCTTTTCCATTTTTAGTTGTTGTTGTTCTTATTAAAGGTTGGCATATCCATGACCTATGCAGACAGAGAATGGCTGCCTGTACTTAAAGTAATTTTTTTACTTCCTCTATGCTTTGTCCAGTTATTTTTATTGCAAAGATGGTAACATTACTCCACCAGTTGTTGCAGCCAAGTACCGTTCCTTCCGTAATTGCTCAGAGAGCATTTTCTCATTTCCATTTGACACATCCTCAGCTGTAGTCATGTGTGTTGCTTTGAACAGGAATGAATGAACCCTATAAAGCTAACCACTGCACATTATGACTGTAGTATTGTCTATAAAATGCTGTATGAGGTAGATTTAGAATGGGTGGTGATATTTTGAAGGTAATAAAGACTTCATTGCTTTTGTTATTGGTGCTTGCTTCCCACATTCATTATGAGTGCTGCAGGTGGCCAAAACTAACGGTTTGAAATGCACTGTATCTTAAAAAAACATCATATTGTAATGAATTTTCACTTGTGATGATCACTGAAACCAGCTGAAGGTTGAGTTTCTCAAGGTTTGTGGGCCAGATTCTCCTACTAACCACTTCACTTTAACTACTTTTAATTCACAGTCCTGACTTGCCTGCTCCACCTTACTCTCCTTACTCTGCCAGTGCTTAAGCTTGAAGTATTTGACCTTTTTCAGTGTGCCTTTCTGTAGACTCTGCATGGGCTGTCTTCCATTAACTGATGTTTCTGTTGATCCAGTCTGACTTGTGTCAGAACATTCACACTGCCAGACCAAGCTGGCAAATTTACAGAAGAAAACCAGTCCCTAACTCTTGCCTTCCTTTTAATACATGCTTATTTAATTTGCTAATGGAATTGCAACTTAATAGTATGTATACACATAGAGGGCCAAATTCCTGCAGTGAAATCCATGGAGATATGCATGCACAAGGAATGTAGATTTGTTTTATTTTTATGGCACTTTTTTCATTAAAGAATAAGCCAGAAAACCACAGCTATAACTAAGATGAATACAGTCAGGCAGATCCTGAGGTTTGCTTTATCCATGGTTGGTATTCCACTGTAAACCTTGCTTTATGTCTGTGTTCCTTCAGCAGAGTTTGTCAAGAGGAGAACATAACAAAAGAAAACCATCTTATTTTTTACTTATCTACTACCAGGCAAACTACCTTTTTAGTGAGAGGGTGTTTGTCTGTGTAACAAGTTAGAAAATTGGTGAGCTTTGGCCTGAGTTCCTGTTACAGACTTCACAATAACATGCCAGCCAAGATTATTTTTGTTGATAAGGATCAAAGGGCCACATCAATTTCTAGAAAATTCAGAGGAAAGGTCTCCCAGTTTCCTCACTAGGACTCAGATCTGCCCTGTCCTATTACTGGTGACTCCGCAAAGTGACTGGATTATGCAGGCAGTTCTGCTCGTCATAACACGCTTGTGAATCAAATGAGTGGGTTGCTGGTTGCACAAAATTCGCGACCTTCATTCCTTTGCCAGCAACGATAAGATCTCACTATTTATCTACTAGCGGTAGATAAAAGATGAGTCAATGCGTATTATGCCATCAAACAGGGTTTTGCTGAATTGTGAGCAATGCCTCCCACAACGTCATGCTAGAACATTTCCTTCTTCTCTCGCCAGGGTTTTACTTTGGCTACAGAGTATCAGGTGGCCGCATGTTTGCACATGCATTTGTTGCTTACACAGATGCATATTGTGCCTGTTCTATATATCAGCATGTATATCTGTCTAAATAATCCCGGGTATAAATTAGTAATTTCTCTCTGAGTGATTACGTGCTGAAATCTAAGATACTAATTCTACAGCGCAAGGGAAGAAGTGGATATTTTAACTTCCAACCTCTCCTGTAGCCTCACCGTTTTATTGCTCTGCGTGTAGATGGTGAAGCCAGTCCCTGTCAAACAGTTAAGGAAAAGGCAGGGACTGGCAGGATATCAAGACAGCTTCCTGCAAGGCATTAGCCAGCAGCGCTTATTTGGCAAAATCAGGGATATAAGTACCAGATTCGTTGTGAGTCCATTCCCCATCTGAAAACGACAACGGTTGTCATGCATACAGCGGGGTGTTTCAGTAGGGTATTTCCATGTATTATAAAAGTTGACAGAAACTAACTCATATGAGTGCTTGTCAGGTGTCTGAAATCAGGTGAGCTTGACCCCATCCCAAGTCTAATGCTTAGTAACACGGCCAACGGCCCGAAGGGTAACGTCTTTCCCCCTCATCCGCCCAGGATTTGACTACTGTATACCTCAATTACTTTCTCTCACCTACACCTCAGACATGACTGGGACCTTCAGATCTAGTCCTTAGTGAGGAGAATGGCTCAGCCACACACTCTAAGAAAAAATAAGAAACTTGCTAACAGTCTATGGTATAATTCAAACTTCTGCAAAGTAATTAATTAAAACAAAGTACAGCTAATTTATCCATTGTTTAATATTTAACCTGAGAAAAAAGAAAAAAATAATTGCAGAAACTTTTGTTAGATCTTCTACTCTAACTGGTCAGGCTATCAGTCTTTTAGTAACATCCAAACTGTTCCAATATTTCCAAATTATTTTTAGCAATTAGCATTTGATTTCATATTAGGAGCAGAAGAAAAAAGACACAGAAAAATTTTCAAGTTTCCCCTCAAAAACTTATGCTTTCTCATAATTTTAGAATTATGCTGCTTGGGAATATCAGAAAGTGATCAGTTTTATCTGAAATGAAACAAAACCCAGGTTTATAAAGTGTATGAGATCACATAGTGCAATAAGTCGTTTATCCATTTTTAGAAATGTAACAAGAAAACTTTTGTAATCAGCACCTTTGGGTTTTTGCTACATTATGAGCCAGAAAAACTTGAAACTACACAGCATTTGTTGTTGATGGCAATTCAGTGTTATTGTAATTTGAATGAGATAAATCACTGGGAGAAAAGGGAGGGTTATCTTATCAGTAATCAAAATCCAAAATAATTGGAACAGAGCCACTCACAGCTGTTCAATCAGTCCTAGCTTTCATCCTCTTCACCTACCTTATCATAACAGTTGCCAATCACCTGGTTTCACTGAACTCTACTAGAAGGAGAAAGAAAAGAACCCTTTTTTTTTGCTGTAAAACTTCTGTTTCTGGAAGAACTTGTAGTTCCCTGAACTATGTTTTCATTACAATTTATCAATTAGAAGTAGCTAGGACAAGATATACAGTTTTTAGTGCACTCATGATGTAAACCAAGCATTTTAAATGAAACACTCCTGCCTACCTTCCACTGCAGCAAAGAAAACCTGAAGGCCATGAGTATAGTTTGATTAAAACCAGATACTTTGAAGAAGGAATGTTGCACCAATGTTTTCTTTCAGTTGCACCGGCATAAGCATGGACTCCTTTGACTCCAAAATACTGATGCATATGTTTTTTATACTGTAAAACTGAGAGAAGATTTTAGCTCATTAATGTCAGCGCTATTTAGCTACATGACAACCCTTAAAAGTGTTCTTGATTTGAATAATTGAAGGGGTCACATGATATTTCAAAGACACCTGTTTTCCCTTTATTATTTGCAATTTTTGTCCTTTTTGTCTCGGAAAGTGAATCCAGATTATCCCTACTGCTCAGTTGTTTTCTTATAAAACTTATGAAATATTAACCTCTGAGCTAAACAAAGACTTGTAAAGCTTGATTTCATATATCTGTAAAATTATTGTAGCATCCCATATTATGAATTTGGCTTTGTGAGAAAGGTTATGGCACATCCTTAACTGTGAACTTCACAGGTATTTAAGCACAACAGTATAAAATCACAGACAATATATATTACCTGTAGCATTTTTTTGTGTGTGATGAATCAGGCAGGAATACATGAAAAGACACCAGGACCTGGTTTTACTAAGCAGTTATCTGTCAAAGGGAAAATTTATCTGGCTTAAGATTTGAATAGGTAACATCTTTGCTACCTCCCTTTTGTGCTGGTATAAGGAATGCACAGGAGAAATAATGGAAGTGACGCATTGTACCAATGAGCCCCCAGTTATTAAGAGCAACAGCTGTAACTCTCACGGTTTCCTAAAACGGAGCAAAATAATGTGGCAAAATACTGAGCTAATGAGAATGGTTTCTAAACATGTTAACTCAAATAGTAGAAACACTGTAGCCACATTAACACATCACTCTACTTCAGTGAGCTTGGTTAGCTCAACGTGGCACGGCATGACCCTATAAACTGCACCATCTTCTGAGCTAGCACGGGTAAACAGCCAGCTAAATCCCATTCATTAAGTAGCTCAGTTATCACATCTAGTTAGCAGTTCATCAGTTCTCAACCATTTGTATGATACTGCTGCAAAGTTAGTCTTCAACAAGCAAAACCGGTACTGGTTATCAAGAAAGCGGAATTGTGGGTAGTTGTCACTTCAAGGATTACCTTATATATAAAGAGTGCCATCCTTGTCTCATTAAATATCATATCACAGAGGCATGAACACCTTTTCAATGACTAAAAGCACAGATAGGTGTTTTCCCAGGGCACAAATGTATTTCATTTGGCCAAGCGGCGATGAGATTGGAAGACTGTCATGTCCTACCCACTGCATGGCCTATCCACATGTCGGGTCCAAGTGTAGCATGGAGCACAGTTTTTACTCATGGGCTGTTCCCCAAAACAGCAAGATACAGAATTCCAGTTCATGAACTTTTTCTCACACAACAAAAGCAAAGCAGGAAAGGAACTGTCGCTCTATAGGCACACCTACTTGCTCAAAGTATTGACCATGCTGCAGTATAGACACACCTGAGCTAGCCTGAAACTCGCTCGTGTACTTGTAGTGTCTAACAACACTGGCTAAGAGGCCAGAAAAGGTTAATTGATTTTGCTCCTCATCTAACTGTGCCTCAGTGAAGCTGCATGTTGAATGACTAGGGTGTTACATCAAGCTAAGCAGGCAAGCTACTTTGCAGTTAGCTCAGGGGATATAACTATACTTTGTCATAATCATGATAATGAATGAAAGTCAGATACATTCACTGCAAAGACAAAATGTCTAAATGCTGGGTTTTGCACAACTACAGTTTGAGAAGTTTTAGGTTTATTTATTTATATTTAAAGTCAGTTCCTCTTCCAAAGAACCTTTATTTCTGAAAATACTTCTCAGGTGAAAATAAAACTGTCTGTGTAATGTCAAAACCTGTCAAGATGTTTGGGGACTATTAAGCAACAAACTACTTAAAATACCATGACATTTGAGAAAATTTCTTTCCAAAAAGCTGGCCTAGTGAGAAGGTCAGTTCATTTTTTTCACATTCACCTCTTAACAACACTGTCCTTTATTCTAAATTCCTAGCAATTGAACCTGAAAGTCCAAAATCCAGTCAGTGTCTTTATGATACACATACCACCGACAATTAGGAATCAAAAGTAACAATATTGTCAATAAGTGTGTTGGAGTTGCAGTTGTGATAAAAAAAAATCCTTCCTCCTGCAAGTGTATACCTTTTTCAGGGCAAAGAGTATTAAAGCTTTTTCTAACTCTTAAAGAAATCTTGGTTTCAGGTGCCAAACCAACGTACTTCAAAGACAAGTGAGCTCATTTAAAAGAATTAATAAATATGAGGTGCTAAGTTTGTTAGGGATATCAGGGGAAATTTTCAAAAAGCCCAGTGGTTCTATTTTCAAGTGTGACTTTGGTATTTGACAACCAAGTTACCATTGACTCTTGGTGAGCCTTACGGGGTAGGTCCGTGAAGGATTTAGATGTCAAATTCGAGACAGTGTGAGACAGAGGGTAACCTGCAGTGGGTCAGCCATCAGTGAGTGAGGGTGTGAATTCTTTCACTGGCATAAGAGGCTGCAAGAGAGAGTGTCTCTCTACAGCCTAAAATACTGTGATGTAGGGGAAAATCCAGCAGAGGTAGATTCGGTCTGAAATTAAACAAGTCCTCCTTTGAGATAATTTTTTTTTTTTTATTACTGAGCTGACAATATAAAACTGCACAAAGTATTTACTAAGGTGAATTAATTAACATGCACAGTAGGGTTAGGAAGCTTCCCTGGTAATTTAGCTGCATATGCAAAATTACGAAATAAAATAAGTAGTACTTGAGTTTTCAGAACTTCAAGGACAGATTTATGATGGAAAATCCATTTGACCTGCTTCAAAAAAAGGTCTCTTGATGCTTGAAAATAATGTATGAAACTCTTGTGTCTATCTGTCTAACAACTCCTCAAAGTCCTGTGATTAATAAGATGCAAATAGACTTTGGGGTAGTTCTGCTTGTAGGTAAATCATTACGTTTTATATAGCAGCTGGCTTAGATGGACTGTGTCCAGCTTTTCTTATATGGGTACAAATCAGTGACCTCATATTTTCAATTTCAGACATAGCTATCAACACTCCTTCTGTTAAAATTTGCTTTTGCAGAGTGGGATCCACCCTTCACTTTGATCATATATCCAGGACTTCAAAGAATTGTCTTTTCACATTAATAGAACGGATGAGTAAAATTCATGCTTGGATTTACATCCTTCTCTCTTCTGATAACTCTTGTTTCTTCTAATCCACAGGGGAGGGTTTGGATGAATTTCAGCAAGGGGCTGAAAGAACTGGCTGAAGTTAAGCAGTCTTTGTAGCTCACATATAGATACACACAGCTCTGTTAGTGCACTTTAATAGAAGCAAAATAAAGGAGGGACTTCTAACCACTGACCCTCCTTGCACAGAATTTGGTGCCAAAATAGAGTAAGTGATGATGCCCAATTTTGCTCTTTATTTACCCTAATGAAAAGCAATGGAGTTACACCATGGATAAAAGAATCTGATTGCTGTGGTTCTGCAATGTGTGGCATATATTTAGTGCCCATTACATTAAATATTACTTCAAACCAGTTACCATTATTTATCAAATGCTTCCAGTAGTACCTACAATCTGTTAGGTTAGGTTCCATACATTGAAAAGGAATTTCCAGTTCTTCCCTTCCATCCAAATGTCATAAACATAATTAATAATCAAACAGCAGCAAAGCCCCCAATACTATTTTTCAACTCAAAGTGAATTTTCTCATGCTTAATGCCGCTCTATCAAAGTTTTACATTTCTTTCAGGTTACACAAACCAAACTAGCTCTACTTTCAATGTTTTTGTAATTATTACACACTTAAATGGGGAACAAGAAATTTCTAATTAACTGCTAGATTCAAAATGGAAAATAAACCTTAAACACAATTTTTACATAATCTTCTGGATTCTAGGCATACTCCAAAGGGGCCGGGAGGAGTGCACTTCTACCTAAAATTTCATGACGTGCAAGCAACCTTTGAACTGTAATTCTGATAACACCAGGAAATTATAGTGTAAAGTGCTTTAACTAGTTTTAAAATCTCCCCAAAAATGTGTTAATCCACTTCACATAACACACAGTTAAGCTACGGAAATTCTTGACATGGGCTGTTGTAGATGGTAAAATTGTTTATAGTTTCAAGAAGCAAAGTGATAAGATCAAGAAAAAGAAATCCTTAAAAGGCTATTAAATTTAGAGACACAACCTTTAGCTCACCAAGTTCCTGAAATTCAAATTGTAGGAGACTTAGAAAGTATTCTAGAGAACTATCACTATCTGACCTAACCCTGTTATCTTCTCCTGCTATAGAGAAGCCCTATTAAGGAAAGCCCATATTATGTGTTTGCTTTGGCTGTTGTTGGAGACAGCATATTTCCCTCCTAGTAATGTGTGGATAAAAGTGCAGCCATGACTTGAGCCTTGAGAAGAAAAGTCAAGCTGCAAGACATGAAATGTAATTGAGCAAAATATCTGCTGCCACTCCCTTCTCACCTGGACCATGCTCTGTGGCTGCCAATGGAGTCTCCCTGACCCGTCCTCGTCCCCACTCTGTCTCCCCTCCTCAAAGTCTTTGGGGCCACCCCGGGTGAGTGGAATTATTTGCAAACAACTTCATTTCACGCTGATTGAATCCACCTTCTGTAACAGCGTTTCAACCTCTAATTCCTTCTAAATACCTTTTGTTTTGAAATAACTTGTCCATATTTGATCTTTTAAGTGAACACCAGAACGACCCATCAGCAATTTCCAGTAGAGATGGAAGAGGGAAAGTGAGTGGATTATCAGCACTCAGGTAGCACCTGCTGCCTGGCTGGGCTTAATGCATGACAAGATTTGGATACAACTTTGCGGTGCTTGACCTCAGAGCACAAGTTCATTTGCTTAAAGACAAGTCAATGTAAATATAGTTGGATTTGTTTGAACACCAAATCACCTGGTGCATGAGGCTCTATTTAGAGCAGCCTCAGAAGGGAATTCAAAGATAATGAAAGTAACTTTAGGATGTTTTGACTCCAAGCACACTCAGCCAGTCCCATCTGAACCAGCTCATAATGGGTTCCTGGTGGATGCTATCAGTGAACTGGCCAAACTGCAGCGTGCCCAGCCACATCTCCTCCCACCTTCTGCAGCAAATGTCAGTAAGAGAGAGGTGACATGCATATAAATTACAATTGAAAAAGTGAAAATACTGTTCCAAAAGTAACAAAACCAAGCAATATCTTGTTCAATGAAATTAACTGGGAGGGGATGGGGGGAAAGCTGGTGTGACTGCCTACCATGCTTCAAATTAATCTGTTCCCGGTTAATTTTTTTAAATTCTTTTCCTCTCTCTGTGTACTAGCTTAGGAGATGGAGTCCACACCACTGATCCTAGGTGTCTCGTCAACCTAAATAAATGTTAGTTTATTCACTGCATCAACACAATAGCGTCATTATTCTCAGCGTTAGAGTCAGGAATAAAGTTCAGTGGAATTTTGTATCAGGGAAGGAAAATAATGAAAGTTTTGTTTCTGAGGCCTCAGTGGAATATCAGTGAGAACCAGTATATAATTTTTTGCTCAAACCACAACAACTGCGGTTTTCTTACCAAGACAGAGATCAGAGATCACATTCATATCATTTACTTCGGGTCCCTGTCAGAACAGAAGCCTTTAGAGGATAACCTATAGACTGAAGGTATTAATGAAATGGCCCAGGCACACTGAAGCGGAAAGCATGGTTTGCCTTCTTTTCTTTATTATGTAAAATGAGAATTAGCAAAACATAACAATTTCTGCAAAATGTACTGCAAATTTTAATTTAGCTCATTGTTTCACACTCTACATTTCTTTGCACTTTGATTTAGAACAGGACCATTCTTCACCTGAATTCAGGAAACATTCTCCATTGGCACCAGATTGCCACGCCTGCACAATGAGTTTAATGAATTGCTTACGCAGGTTGTGTAGCCTCAGTGTAAGTTTGGTTTATGTAAAGGACACATTAAAAATTGGAATGTTTGGGGGGAAAAGACAGGGCACTTTCCACTTACCCTTCCAGACCCAATGGTATTATTCATTCTCAGCAGCTCTGCCGGTTATTCTGCTAATTTCCCTCCAAAAGAATGCTCCTTTGGGTGCAATATTCAAGTGTATATGTATGTCAACTGCCGCACAGGCTTCCAAATGCCCACATTGATCCAAGATACCATGAGTCACTGTTGACAGATGAGGAACATTCACACAAAACCCCTGCTGAAAGTTAAAGGAGAACTCACATTTTTCCTTGATGGTCACACACTAACACATTGCGGTTAATGGTATACTCCAGAGATTTGCCAAAAAAAAATTAAAAATAATATTTCAAAGTTGCAATTCACCTAAAATTGAACAGGACACTGATTCAGTGTTTCCAAATTAAAGCAACACTGGGTGGTTCCAAATAAATTCCAAAGAGCCAGATTTCAGCTGATAGAGATTGGTATAAATCTTGCTCTATTGCTTTTAGTAAACCCAAATTAATTTACAGCAGATGTGGATATAACTTAAAGTCTTAAAGTGAAGTGTACTAAGTGTGTCTCTAAAACTCCTTATCATCTAGCAGGATTTTGATTAAATCTGGAATAAACTAACATCACAATAAACTTTCTACATGTTTATAATGTTTGAAGACTAAGTAATACCCAAGAAAGACATTACAAAGCAGCATCATGACATTCTGTTGCAGACTGCATTCATACTTCTAAAATAGCTGGGGAAATGACTCCTTGTTTTGATGATGAAGAGGTTTCCTATTGACACATACATATTGGAAAATCTTCAAGAATGGCTATCTCACAGTCTTGAAACCAGTGAATCCTGAGCCTCCATGGAGCATTACCAATCAGTGTGCAACCAATGCACTACTTTTTCCAAAGTTTTCAAAAGTTATTGTAACCATTTCTGTTTCCTATACTGTCGAATAAATAGTCAAGATAAAGTATTTTGGTCTGGTTTATTTTTTCCTTAAACAAATGTAATTCCAGCAACAGCTGACACAGCTTCTAATATAACGGCAAACATTTGTGTTTATTTCTAGCTAGTCTAATTATGAAAGGCATCAGGCTAGATGTGTTTTCTTTTTGTAGCCACTAATACTAATTTGACCTACTGGGGAAACAATTTCAAAATGTCAACATTTGCATGCCTGAACCCTGCTATGAACTAAAAGGATTCATGTGCAGAGGTCCTGCCTCAAGCTGTGACACACTACTTACCTCCTCAGAGGGAGTTAACACATTAATTTGAACAAATGAAATTAGAACAGCCAACTCTCCGTGGTGGTCAGAGGAAAAGTACCCTGACCCTAGTGGCTGATTGCAGTTTAAGTGGCATATTGCTTAATTAAACTGTAGTCTGACAGCTGAATAAGGAGTGCATAAACACCCCACAAAAGAGGAGGTCTTCAAGCTTGGAGGTATATATGAATGTAGTACTCAGTTCCCTAAAAGGAGAGTTACTGTTGCCCTTTTAGAACTATAAGCTTTGAGATTTAGGACAATAATTTACACATTTGCTGTGTATGCTGGTTTCTGCAGATGTATATTCCAGAAAGCACTCCTGAGATTCAGATGCTAACAAGTTTGAACAGAAATCTGGTAGAAAGGTCCGCAAGTTGAGGAAGCTTGCATCTGCTCCACTGCTTAGTTCAACCAGTTCATGACCCTTGAGGTCTAATCCAAAGCCAAGCAAAGGCAGTGGGATTTTACTGATTGTGCTGAAAACTGCATCAAGCCAATGGATTAAGGGTATGGTTCCTACAGGACCTATGTTTTCAGGAACTTCCTCCAAAACATTTACCCTTATAACCTCAGAACATTTTTTAAAAAGTGTGCACTTTAAGCTAAAACACAGGGTCCCGATGGATATCACTAGGTAACGCTGTTATGCACAATGCTCCAAATACATTTCTTATCTTGTGATTAAATGTTCAATCTGACATGCTTTGCCATGATCTCTGTAGGGAAAACAGAAGCAGCGGGAGTTTTCTATTTTGCCTTAGTCTAACTGATGTGAGTTGAGAGTGGGTTTTGGGAAGTGGGATTTGGTGTTGGTTCATGCATCCTATAAGCATGTCCTACTGTCTCCCATGCTATTCGAGAAGTCTATTTCAGAACAATGCTAAAATAATGGATGGTATGCACTACACCTAATTTGGATATCTGACCTGAGCCTAAGTTTTAGTTATGCCAAGAAGCAGTTTGCCTAAAATAAGTGTTAAGCAGGTCAGTGGAAGCCATGAGGTGCCCCAGAGGATCTCCACAAAGAGATCAAGTCTGCCTAAATTTAAGAACCTAAATTAAATGAACCACATCCCATTTCATTCTGCAAAAGAGATATCAACATTAAACTGGATTGCAGTATTTTAACTGCAGGTATTCATTAATTGCCATGACTTACATTAATATGTATATTTTTTGTATGTTATCCTTACTTTGTTCAGTGTGCAGAATGGATGGAACATCAAATTCATCTTTCTTTTTGAGCTTTTTCAAAATTTGCCCTAATGACTACATAGCCTTCAAATGCTGTTCGGGGAGAGAGAATTATTAAATTGCTTTTCATTTTTCCTATGGCAAAAATCTGAGTAAGGAACATGATTCAACAGAAAAGAAGCCATTATGATTCCTAATTTATATAGACACAGGAAGAAAGAAAACACAAGTAGCCTGAAATATTAGGCATTCGATTTGACTCAACAAGCCCTGATCTTTGAGAATACTCAGCATGATGATATACGTGATTTCAAACCACAACCCCACACTCGGCCAAGTGCAGAAATACGCCTGTGGATCCACCAGGAAGGTAGCTAGATAGCCAGAAGAATTATGAACTCTCAGTCAGTGACCATCTAGCACACAGCACACGGGAATGATAGAGCAGCAAGATAATAGTTTAGATAACCAGGAGAGGAATCAAGTACCTTGACCTTTTTGTCCCCTGCCTCACTCATCACACAGATACTAGATTCTGCAATAAATGAAGTAGGGGTGTTATACACAACAAGCACCTCTCATCTCACCTTGCTTCTTTACCCAGCCCCATCCTGTGCATCAAGGGAAACAGAAGTTCCTTAGAAATAACAGACAAAAATTGTGTAATCAAAAGGTGCATAGGACTGCTGCAGTTCCAGTATGAAATGGGCTGCTGGACCTTCCAGTCGTGTAAGGAGAGCAAGGCTTCCCCTCTGGAATTCAGACCCAGTGGTAGTGGTAGTCCAGGCTTTATGCCACAGATTCGCATCCAGAAGTGACTGTGTTGGCCAAAAAGTTCCAAACAGAAAGAAGCAGGATGCTCAGCATGTAAACTTTCAGTCCAAACTACTACAGGTTATGAGAAACTGAAACCATTGATTTATCACGGGAAGTACCAGGTACATTTAATTAGTGTTCTAATACCAGGCACATTTAATTAGCGTTCAAATAATAAGGCACTTACTATGAAGAAGTGTATGAATTATTCTAGTCTTAAAACTCAGCACACACTCATCTCCTAGTGCAGTCAACAGCATTTAACTCCTGGCTTAGATTATATACACTAAAATGTTTCTGTAAATCAGGAATGTAGACTGTTTTATAATTAGATGAACATACTCCACATTTTACTGTGGAGTAAAAGCAAAGTGAAATGGACAACCTGTAGTTTCCTCACATCGGAAACCTCCATATCTACATGCACATCCTAATTCCTGTATAATCCTGAGTGGTTTACCTCTTAAAATAAACAGACTCTACCTTATGTCCTTACTGGATTACTGTGAGTAGGATGTTTACATAAAGGATATAGCTAAGTATTCACTGAACATAACAAGAGTGCAATTCATTCCCATGCATTAGAGCCCATTATAATTTGGTGGCTATATTTAAATAAACTAACACATAACTATGCCAGCAATTACTATCTAATGTTAATACTCTAATTGTGTCCAATCCTTCCCCTCCAGAGTTTGAGTCATTGAAATGTTTATCTGCACTACCACTACCCATGACGTGTAAATATGAAGATGAGCATTTTGTGTGAGAGAAAGTAAGCATAATTTATTGTCCAGGTGTATTAGACACCAGTTTAGTAAACACTATTATTTTCACAGCCAATAATACTAATTACACTGTCCTTTACACTTCATGAAAAGTTCTAGCCACACTAATAAACAATAGGACCTGAGTCTTACTCTCAGTCATTTACTTGGGCAGTGCAGGAGTGCTTTAAAATGGAAATAAATGTTTTAAAGCTTCTTTGTAATATCCTATTTTCGGAATATCTCCATGACAGGAGCAAAATATCCTGAAGTTGTGCTGCCCTGAATGGGGAATCGCAATGCTGAGTGCCATTTTAGGCTGACACAGCATCACAAGACTGGAACTTACTGTGCCTAAGCAAGTAATGTCTGTGGAAAAAAGAGATGGCTAAGGGGTGATCTAATTGTTGTCTTCAATTACCTGTTGGGGGATTATAAAGAAGAGAGAACCAGACTCCTGCCACAGGTGCACAGTGAAAGGACAAGAGGTAACATGCACAAGTTGCAACAGGGAAATACTGAAGGGGATGTAAAGAAAAAAGTCTTGACTGGAACAATAACCAGAGAGGTTATGGAGTCTCTGTCCTTGGAAATCTTCAAAACCTGACTGAATCAGACACAAATAACCCTGACCGAATTCTGAATATAGTCTTGATTTGAGCAGGAGGTTGAATTAGTCCCTTCCAATCATATTTTTTGTCCCTATGAATTAAGTGATTTAGCTTTGATAAATTATGACCTAACAAAAAATAACAGGGCATTGCAGGCATGTTCCTCCTGTTACTAAAAACAAAAAAGCCCAAAACTCATTAATCTCTGAAAGCTGATTTTTCCTGAGGTATTCGTGAGGATAAGAATTTCCTTGCTGTAAACAACAGCAGAAAGCAACCAAATGGGCAACAGGAGATATGGCACATACTGATAGAGCACTTGAGGGATACAGTGGAGCATAAATACTACTGCTTCTGCTTTACTGGGCAAATGAAGATCCACAGCTTTCACTGAAAGAGAGAGGACTGAAATCTCAAATGTTGTATTGTAGCGTATGCATGTCAGATATGTCAGTTACAGGAATTCAGATGTAATTTCGGCCAGATTCTCAAATAGCATAAGTATATTGCAATAAAGCTATGCAAATGTTAATATACTAACGAAGTTTTCATTTGTCATCCTCTCATATATTCTCAACACAAGCTCATTTTAAGTAACAACATTTACAAATCATGCAAACATGAACAGGCAATAGTTGTTCCGGATTGATACTTTCTACAAAATAGTCCTCCATTTCTTTCATCTAAATTTAGTCTTCAGGTAGAAAGAACACATCACATACTGCTATTACTGCTGTTTGCCTTTAGTACATTACCACATTAAAGGTCCCTGTGAAAAATTTTCATGAGACAATGTGGGAAATATCAGATAAAGGAGGCATAGCTAAACACCACCTTAATGGTGATTGAGTAACAATCTCAGCACATTGGACAAATTTTGGTCCTTTTGACTTCAGCATTCCCCAAATCTCACTCTAGCTGCTGACAGCATGTGCACCACAGCCATAAAGAGCACAGTGAGACTTAACAAACACAACTAGTAGTTTCATAGTCTATTATTTTGCAGAAGAATAGTCTGGAAAAAACAGTGAAGGTACTTACTGAGTTCAGAATGAAAAAAAAAAAATACTGTGCTAACTTTGTAATACATTATGGTTATTTAAGAAACAAGGGAATGTTGATATAGAAAGACAAAAGAACTACGGCGTTAAGAGTAACTAATTTTCCTTTTATGGCCTGTTACTGCATGGCTGAACATTGCCACTAACTTTGTATTTTCAGAACATACTGGATTTAAGAAGTCTCTTTTGTTCCATTTGCAGCCCACATGCTGACACAGCATCTATCTCCTATTGTTCTTGACTTAACTATTATCTGATACATTTGATGTGCTGAAAGATAAAAAGCACAAAGATTTCAGTTACCTTAGAGATAGCAAATGAAGAATTACTTAGCAAAAGAACAGCTGAGAAGGGGTTGTTTCTGGCAGTTTCACTCTGGGGTGTGTATTAGACCCACAAATAGGAGTTCAGACCCTGTAAGCCAGGAGTCTTTGTTGGGGCTCTGCTGTGCACTGAATGATCTCACCCTCTCCTGACTCCCACACACAGAGGTATACAGGGAAGAGCAGGCTCAACCAGTCTTAAATTCCTTTGACAGTTCAGACTCCAGATAGACTCTGTAGCAGTGGGGAAGAAGCATGGCTCATAGCAACAGTTAGAGAGATATGTTTTGAAGAAACAGATTTATTCAAGGTTAATAGATGCTTCTACTGTCATTTTCCATGGTGATGAGCAAACAGTGACCTTGCAATGGAAAACTGGCTGCTAAGAATCTTTTTAAAAGCCTGCAGCATCTGATAAGGTACAGTGTTAGGCAAAAAAAGAGGATTGGTTCCCATATAGTTGCCCTGCAAATTTTTCAGAGACAGCTGCTTCTCAAAGTCTGAGCCCTTATACCCCACCCTTACAACTCAGCTATTTTATCTAGGGTAGACAAAACCAAGCTGTACTTCATCAGTATTGCATTGACGTGACTTATTTCAACAATCTGGAGGAGCTCTCAAGAAGTCTTGTTCTATCAAACTAAAAAAAAAAACATTTGTGCTGTTTGGTTTTGCCCTGTAATCATGGCAAGTAAGATCCATGAGTGTGGCAAAAAACATGAAGTAGATGACCTGATCAAAGTCAAAATCTGTGATTTTTTTTTTTGGAAAACAGAACAGGACATGGGCTAAAATCATCATTAGAATCACAGCAGAAACTAGGACTCTCCATAGCTCTTCAAGTGATCGTTTTACCTACTAAAAAGGAAATTTCAATGAATACATGGTATAAAAAGCCAATTTCCAGAGAGTATAAGTTCTTATACCAAAATAAAATTGTACTGTTGTTCCAGGAAAGACTGGCATTCTTAGCTGGGTTCATGAACAAAGGATATCAAATGAAGACAGGAGGAAATAAAGCTTGACTCTACATGATGTGTGCCAACTGTGGTCTCATAAAGCCAAGAAATCTTGGAATGCTTTGAGTATGTAATATTTTTAGAGCTCTAATAAGGCACACCTGAGCTCCTCTTTACCACACTTAAAGATATGTGCCACAGAACCTAGATTTTGCTATGCACTTTTTGCCTGTTCCAGTAACCTGTAATTAATAAGCACTCATGCGGAGGAGAGCAGAACACTCAGTTGCCTATTCAGATTCCTCTGAATTACTCCCACATACTTTTCTAAAGTGCACAACATATAGTAATGGTCTTGAATTATTCTTAAGTCATTTGGCTAAGAAGAGAAGATGACACTGCTATGTCTGCCCTGTTGAAATCAAATATTCTTCTATCTCCTACAGATGTTCTTCCTCAATTTCTTCACTTACTGGAGTGTCTGTCTACACCAGCTGTCTTCCTTCAGCATCTCCACAATTCTGAGCCAGAGTGAGAAACAAACCTGTCTCTACCATTAATAAGATTTATTTTCATTTTACCTAACTAAGCAGTGCAATAAAAGAGAAAACTGTAAGAATTAAGCTCCTCCATACAAAATATACTAGCTAGAATAACCTTACTGCCCACCCTGCTATTCATGTATTGGTCATACTGTATGCAGAGAAGTCAAAATGAGCTATGATAGCACGTAGGAACTGAGGGAATGTTGGTTTCACCCCAGTTTGGGTGCAGGAAGAGGTGATGTTACCCAGAAGCCAAACGCAGTCCCAGCAGCTGCCAGAATAATCGGATCTCATATATACAGTATATGTGAACCAGAGATGGACTATATGTAGCCAATCATTTGCAACAATCATGTGCCAAATAATTGTAGTAGCACAATAGTAGAAAAAAGCATGGAATCAAAATGCAGGCTGGGTGGTATCAAAACACAGGAGGACTAGAAAAAAGTTCAAATACCTCAAGTTTTACAAGGAATCCAGTTACATTTTGATTAAAAATAATAATAATCTAAAATTACATTAAAATTAAATGCTGTCTGCTTTTAAGCCAAGGAATTTAGTTTGTATGTCATCCAGGAGTCAGTATACCACTACAGAACTTACATAATTATTCTATCCCAGTCAGAAATTGGGCTGGCACTTTCTGTACTAGCTGATCTCTGATCTTTACAATTATTTTCTGCTAGAGTATATTACAGCACTGGACCCTAAATACTCACACTGGTTGCCTACTAAGGCAACATCTTATTGCTGACTTCAACTACCTAATGGGAGGCTATAGAAAATGCTGATGCAGACTCTCCTTGAGGTGCGCAGTGACAGGACAAGAGGCAACACAGCAAATTTTGATCCGAAATCAGGACAAACTTCTTCAGCATGAAAGTGGTCGAACACTGGCAGAGAGGCCCAGACAGGCTGTAGAATTTCCAACTTGAAGACACTCAAAAGTTGTCTGGACAGAGCCCTGAGCAACCTGATTTAGTCAGCCTTGCTTGGGGCAGGGGTTCGATGTTAAACTAGATGACTTTCAGAAGTCCCTTACAACCTAAATTACTCTGTGATTCTATAATAACTGACACCCCTCTCACCATCAATAAGGAGAAAGCCAAAAGCTTAGGAGCATATGGACATCTCTGATATCCAGTTTCCCACGCAGTTACTTATATTCTCATTTTAACAACTAATGTAGTTTTCGCATAGAAATTCAAACCTTTTTTTTTTTATATATCCCACCATTATTACAGCAGTCCACAGGGTAAACTTCTTTCCTCAAGTAGGAAGGCACAAGCACAACGATGAATTAGGGTTTTCTGTCACGGCACATAGGCACCTAAAACAGAACCAGTGAACCAGCAAAGCAAGGAAAAATATCCAAATAATGGCAATGTATGTGTACTATGTGTTATGTAGCTGAGAGCAGACGCTCTAAGACTTATCAAGTCCCACTAAAAGCGAGACCTTGTAGCTTAGGGAAAACTATTGCAACTTGTTAAAATTAAAAACTCAGATGAAACTAAAACAAAATCTTTCCTCAGTTTTCTATCAGCAAA
Source organism: Gavia stellata (assembly GCF_030936135.1). Classification (NCBI taxonomy): domain Eukaryota; kingdom Metazoa; phylum Chordata; class Aves; order Gaviiformes; family Gaviidae; genus Gavia; species Gavia stellata. The sequence goes on along the minus strand of NC_082597.1, from coordinate 10,152,572 downwards.
AACTCCAGTACTCTTGCTGCTGCTGTTGTTGTTGAAATAAAGAGATCTCAGGAGCACAAGAACAGTGTGGGGGTGGATACAGAGAAAGTGGCAACCATAGACACAACTTCAAGCAAGCAGGTTCAAACTTTAATGACCTGTGTAGGAAGATAAATGAGACTTCAAGAGAAAAGAGCACTGTTAGTATGAGGATGTTGTTAGGTACGGAAGGCAAGCACTCTCAGTGCTGATGAATTGGTAACTGACAAAGAGCTACATCTTATAATGATAACTGTGTAAAGCCATGATATATTTTTCCTGCTAGTTTTCTGTCTTTCATCACATCCGTTTGAATGAATCCTTAATGAATATCGTGTTCTGTTTGAAATCAGAGAGGAAAAACAGCAAGCACACTATTGCCATTTATCAATCACTTTATTTTATCTGTCAATTATCCTTAATTTAATAATTGTATTATTTTCACTTCTGTTTCAACTTTAAGGTCTTCTATTGCAAATACTGTATTTTTGCAGGTGGTTTAGGTTACCAGCAATTTTCAGTAAGAGCCCTTTTCCATCTTTTTTCTTCTTCTTTTCTGAAAGCTCTTCTCTATACCATTATTTTCTCTAATCATCAGCCTTCCTGGCAATATTAATCATTATGTCTACTAGACTTTCAGAAAAACCTGCGTCGAGTTTCTTCAAATTGCTTCTCTGTTTATTTTAGCCACAGTCTGAATAAAATTATTTGAATAAACAGGTCTGAAGCATATCCTGAATTGTACAGTTGGGATATGAACCTGAAATCCAACATAATTCCTGGCATTATAGTAATAGTATTTAGTAGAAAGAAAGAATTGTATTAAATTATAAGTGCATGTGGAAAGGAATTCTGTGCAGCTAGCTATATTTTCCATAGTAAAATATATTTTATTAGCCTTTCTTATACAGAAAAGTGTGAGTCTAATCTAATAAGAACTATGAGAGTTTTGCCACGGCATTTTTTGGCTAATCATATACTCCATCTTTTGCATGTCATTTAGAACTACTCAGCTGAAAATATGGACTTACTGACACTATGATGTGAAATTCGGTGACATCATGTTACACAGAAGAAGCAACAAGTTTAAGATCATAGGATATCTAGCCTTAAAAATCAACTGTCAAACTGAGCCTAAATACTACAGTGCTTTGTGGGCCATGGCACTTCAATGGCTAAATTACCTATGTCCAACTTATTCCAATTTAGGCCAGAAGACTGATCACAGTTTTGAAGCTCCAGTGTGAGGTTTCTAAACCCTCTCATTTATCACCATTTCTTCACAATACATGGCATGAGGCTCTCTATGTAAGCCTGTCACAGATGGATGGACATCACCTTGATGAACAAGCACATGTGGTCCTTACTACTTCTCTATTTCAGACCCCGAAGAGAGTTTCTGCGTTACTGATTTTAGTTTTCATTTGGTCCTGTATTCAGCAAAGTGCTCTGATCTAAAACTTTGTATTCTGAAGACTCATATATATTTATATCTCCACAGGGACAGGAGGTGTTAATGAGAGCACAGTTGTAGTTCTAGGAGCTCACAAAACTTACATAATTATTTTGGCGGTTCAGGGAACACACAAGGACATTTCGAGATATCGCTCGATTAATACTGCTTGGCATGGAAAGTGCTTTGACTTCTGGTCTGTTTATGCAAGTGGCTCAGCCTGCTCTGTATAAGGGATGAGCCGGAGGGAGTTGTGGCAAGGGTACCCACACTTATTATTAGGCTTTAGCTATTGCCTATAATTAAAAACCAACTGGCCTGATATATGTCTCATGAAGTAACAGCCACAAAAGCGCTGGTACTAGCAGCTCACACACAGTATTTACTGTTTCAAATTTTACAGGTTTAGAAAACAAAAGGGTTGGTTAGCTAAACAAAACCAGTGTAAGAAATAAGCCAATATATTCTGAATAACAACAGCATAAAACCAGTTTCGTTGAATTACAGAATAGCTTCGTTTTGCTCATTGAGTGCTATTGATTTTTTGGCATGGAAGAAGGAAAAAAAAAAGAACAGATGGTGAAAGAAATAAATTAAGCTGCTGGTGATGGAATACAGTATCACACTGAATTACAAAGAATGATGAACAGAAATCTCTTTAAACAGGCACTTATAGTCAGTATAAGAGGTTCATATTGTTGAAGTTCATATCTGATTATTTTGGTTTATTTTCTAGTTATTAGAGTTTTTACTTTCAATACAAACTCTAATATGAATTCAAACCAGAAATCTAAGTCAATGTACAAGAGATTCACTATATTCAACCATAAGCCAGAGCTTCTAGTAATGTTCTAAATTGTACAGTATTGTAAAACCAATCAAACAAAAACTTTATACTTTTCTTTCTCAATAGTCCTTATTCCTTATTGCGGATTTGAAGGAGTGTGTGTATGACCAAAGCCTTGACTACATTTTCCAACTCTTCCAGTTTTAATAAAAAAATGTTCTCTCTCCTCTTGAGATCTTGCTTTGTTTGTATCCTTAGACCTTAAGAACAATAAACTGCTACTGTTAAACATCAATGCATTTACAAAAAAAAAAAAAAAAAAAAAGATGTGTTGATGTGAGTGGTCAAGAACTGCTGTGCAAGGTAACCCTATTTTCAGAAGCAAAATTACAAAGCCAAATTCTGTCCTGGTAAAATGACTACAATTCTCTTCATTTCTGTAGAGATGCCTAACTTCTCAGGAATTCTCAGTTTGACTCTTCAGTGATAACACTCCCCTTTTTTAATGTGACCTAATCAGCATTTGGGTCACAGGCATATTATCAAATGTGGTGGAGAGGTTTATTTTCCACATACTGAAAATTATTTTGCCTCACAATGCTCTCATCTTTCTGTAAATTAATGTTCCCCCAAGCCACAACACTATGTGGTAAATAGAAGTCTGTAATTGCCTCAAGAGAATTATAACTCTGCCATAAGTTAGTGAAGACAAATCCCCTGTAATGTCCATGGCTATCAATCATTATTAATAATATCAATACTTTTCATCCTTCAGCCTCCAGACATGGTTCAAAGATGATTTGGCAGCACTAGCTCCATTTAGCAGTTGAAGCATGAAGAAGTTTAATTTGGTTTTGAAGGTACAAATCATGGTTGGGGACTAAGCTCCTCTTACTGAAAACTGGTCTGAAGCCTTACGCTCCACTTCTGTGAGATTGCTGCTTTAAACTCTATGGAAAAGTCACTTTGTCAAGCCCATACTCTCCTTTTGTACTTGCTTTTTATAGAGATGTAGAGAAGAAATGGATATCAAAATGTCTGGATTCACTTTATTATGGATTTTTAAAGCATAGGGCCATATTCCCAAGCTTTACACTATCCACTTCTACTTAATTTGTTTATTTCAAGACCCATTTAGAGAAATTATATTCACATCCCTAGAAATATTTTAGGCCTGTATCTTTTACTACAGAGCACCAGTTCCCTATTCTACTTCTTGCCATGTTTCCTCATGGCCCACAGGGATGGGATGATCGATGTTAGTCAATACGTATTGCTAGCCCTGACCCTTCGTCAACACTTACTTCATCAGACCCCACCAATAGATGCTGTTGGTATGACCGGAAAAATTTCCAAAACTCTGGGCCTAGCATGCCTGTCTCCAGACAGAATACTTTCTCTACAGCTGAGCCCTACAGTGGACAGAGCTTCTTATTCTTGAACAATTTGTATGGTGAAAGCATACTGACAACTGCATTAGCCATCTTAGCAAGCTCAGAGTTGACCTTTGAGCACATTTTGTGGATGCAGCAAATGGAGTTGGCATAATGCCATACATTTCTTGGGGGGTTTGTAATCACAGAGAATAGTAAGCTTTGGCTTACTAAATGCTGTAACATACCTGTATATGTTTCCTACCAAGCATGACACACTAACATGTAGGGTCATTTTCTACCATTCATGCAAGAAAATGTTGTTCACTGCATATTCAGGATCTTAACGATGGCTTGAGTGGATTCTACATCAAACTGCTTTCCCAGACCACTGTAATATGCAGGTTTCTTCTAGCAGCCCTGCCTGGAACCCCTGTGACCTTCATACTCATCTCAGTCGTCCAGCAAACAAGCAAATAGCCACAAATCCGTAATAGTCATCCATGTTGGGAAGCTCCTCTAAGAAAGGTAGCATGATTAAATAGGTGACATTCAGATTATGCAATGCAACCACTTTTAACTTCAGTACCCGCCTGGTGCCACTGGACTCCTGTCTCTCGATTGACGAAATATGACCTTGAGCCAAACCTACAATGGAAATAGAAATAGACACCCGTATTCTAAGGAAAAATGTGCCGAATTCATTGGGGTCATCAGCAGCAGGAGAAAACAAATATCTGCTTGTTTGACATAATTACAACCTGAGGAGTAGGTGAACACTGTCACAAACAATTAAGAAACCTCTGCACTGAATAAACTTTGCAAAACCTTCAGTCCTTGAGTTAGAAAGCATCTCATATCTAAGTTTTCTGACAACTAGATATCAAAATCTGTTTGCTCTCATCACTCTTAGACTCTGTCAGGGTACTGTGCACCATCCTTGAAAATGTTGAACAACTCTAGTATCTTGTCAGATCTCTCTGATAAAGACAGTAAGATGATCTCACCTGAAAGATTCTCAGGTAAACAATCAAGATGACAAGACAGAAAATTTTAACTTGAGATGCAAATAGAATCTCATGGCAAGAGAGATGAGCGGCCCTCTGATCCAGTGGAGTGAAAAATATCAGAAAAGTGGTTTGGCCTACTTCTTCAGGACAGTGAAAACCACTATGCTAAGTAAAAGAAACTACTACGTAAGAAAAAAGATGGGGTAATATGTTTCCAAGTCTGGAAAGTTTGGCTCGGATTTCTGACAAAAAAGTCAATATTTTTTTTTTTTATTTGTTTCTATCTCTCTCTAGTAACCAGAACACATTATCACATATTATATTTGCAATATTTTTATCTTAGCCTATAATACATATATTAGAATGTACACATCCATATATATACTAGAAATTACAAAGACTACCTTCACATCTGATTAAAAGGGATCTATGAACTACGGACATGATTTAAAAAAATGTATAGTGTGGGGCAGAGATGAGAAGAACACAGCTTTTAAAGGATGAATGAGCAATATTATTTTGATTTGGCTTGTCTCTTTTAAAAGACAGTACTTTCAAAGGTGTTAAACATCCAACACTTCTGCTGACTAGATACCTTTGAAAAATCGAGGTTCAGAGCAACTTCAGAAATATCAAAGGTTATAGATAAAACTGAATATAATTTGAAATCAGTCAATCAAAGGATCTAAAAATTCATTATCACTTTGTCCTGGTTTTGCTTAGAAGAACTGTAAAAAGAGCTGCAGAGGTACAATGGCAGAAAACAAAACCTAGCAATAATTGGCAAGGAGTTGGGCAAGTTCATCTCTAAAGGAACATGGTAACTTCTCGCCTTCTTCCATAACACGGGTTGGATCATGATGGTGGTAGGGAGAATATAAAAAAGGAGGAAGAGCTGGTACAGATGTACTCTGGAACAGAACTGTGCAGGATTCAGCTCCTGTTCCTGTCTGAAATGCTCTTGTAATCTGTTGCTAGGCTTGAAATGATTCAGAGTGAATGTTGTTTTAAATGCCTTCTTTTGCTTAGATCCACAGTCATGTTTGGTTTGGAAAAGCCCAATATACTGATACTCTCTTATGATTACAAAAGAGAATTTAAAGACTTCATTTGCTGAAAAGAAATAAATACAGAAGTCCTCAGCGTTTATTTTCCTTTTTTATATCTCAACTCTTTTTTCTCAGCTGTCAATCTCAGTAGCATCTGCTAAAGCTCCTCACTTTTACTCCTCAGAAACAAAATCAGCTAATACCTTTTTTTTTAGTTTTTCCTCATTCAAAACTTGGATAATTCAGGACTGATGTGGTTGTGTCCTTTTCCCATGTCTCCCAAAAAGCCACAGTATGACCTTGGCCTGACCACTTAGCCTATGGTGTCTCAGTTCCCTGCCTACCTTAGGGCTGGCTTGTTAAATGGACTGTCAGGTTTTCCACACAGAAACACTGTTTTGCATTGTACAGTGGCATCCAGTCTTCATGGGGATATTTCATTTCTCCTGTCATACAAATAACAGTACAAAAGTACAGCAATGAATGGAAAAATGACCAAAGCAAAATTAATATAATCTCAAAAAGGTATAACAAACACTCAGAGCATTGTCTTCCCCGAAGTCAACAGATTTTCTCCTCATACTAATCTACTTCTGCTTATAATATTATCTGTTTTGTGGTAGAGAGGTCTCCAAACTATTGCCTTGGCAACCAATAAACATTAATCCATGTGAGATTTTCCTCTTGAAATACTTTCTATATTGGAAATGTTATGTAGGAGGTAAATTTCACTGGAACTGGAAAAGATGTGCTGATGATTTAATTCACATTTTTTCTGGATTTTGCAACAAAACACAGTCCTGGATATTTCTTACGTGAGAACAAATTCACTATCCGTCTGATGGAATTGGCTCTGGTGGGCACGCCTGGACTGTATATTTATCTGCCCCAAAAGACTTGCAGCACCCCGAGCAGTCTAACAAAAGACACGATACAGTTTGCTCAGGGCCCAAAGTAGTTTGTGTAACACCAGGTCCTATGCTGCTTTATGTTACCATTCTTAATTCTCAGTTTTCACGCATATTTAATAGCTCAGTTTCAAGGGACCAAACCACGGCTTGCATTTAGCTGGCAAGCGCCCATGCAAAAATTGGCCCTTGCATCATTCCTGTATGTTAAAGCACTTTCCAGCTTGCAGAGCAAGATCCAGCGCTGTTGACGTACCACTAAAAAAGACTTTGTCAGAAATCCCGGGCAACCAAATAACGTTGCACCTTGGCCTGTCCCCTCAGGTAAGGCCAACTGTTGGGGTTGAGCTCAGAAAGAGAACTCGTGTTGTAACACCAGCTATAACCAAAGACTGTGGCCTCGTTTGTAGGCCACCGAGATCAATAGGAAGACTCTTACTGAATTTAATAGGCTTCAGATTGCACTTCCATAGAGCAATACCGAGGACTTGAATTACATCCAGAATGTCATACAGACCAAGGCAGTAGCAAGCAGGCACGACCGGTTTAAAGGACTGATCAAAGTCCGCTGATGTCTTTCCAAAAGCTTTGAACAAGCGCCACAGAAGGGAGAGGAGTAATCCAAAAGGAAGGTGATAGAGGTTTAGGATGACTGTGGTGAGGCCCACATCCTAATGCTGTTGCACAATGCACACTCGAAAGTCAAGTTACATGGAGAATATTTTATTCATAAGCGCAAACACTTTGGAGCATTTGTCAATGTGAAATAACACATTGCTTGGGTCTCTGAAGGCATGATGTGAACCATAACGTGTGTTACTTCAAAATAACACATAGCTTGTCACTTATTATTACTGTAATAATCTGTATTTGAATGAATCAGCAATGGCAGTGCGCACTTGCATCAAGGAAGGAGCAACTCCAGCAAAGGAGAAATTCTGGTTTTATATTCCTTATGGAAAATAAAGGAAACCTTTTGTAAATAAGGACCATTGTTCCAGACTTACCTCCTGAAGAAAGCTTAAACCCCTCAGAATGAGTAGATGGTTTCCTTAACATTCAAACACAACATGGGATTAACTCCTCAGAAACGTTTTCTATGCCTAGTAACACTCATATATTAATCTATGCCAGAACCTAGGGGACTGCACAGCTTGTTTTGGAAAACAGTGATTCTTCTTGTGTGACACCTGGAAGTCCCCTGATAATCTATAGTGTTCCAGTCAACTGATATAACAAACTACACCTGAAACCACAGATTAAAAATTTAAAAAAAAAAAAGAAAAAGAGGGGAATGCACAAACAAAGAGTTTCAGCACCAATCAGAATGAAAATGAAACCGCTGCTCCTCAACAGCAATGTGAGACAAACAAGGCTTTTCATATTGAAACGAATGTATGTAGCAAACCTGAATAATTTTGCAGCCTTTATATCTAGAGAACTGCATAACATGAAGATGATGATATGTAAGGGAGAAATTTTGAAACCTAAAATTGTCAGCTTTTGAATTTTATATGTAGTGGAATAATCACTTAAAGAAACTTTAAGAACAAGAGGAAATTATAAAAGTGATATTTTTAAGTAACACCTTTTTTTCCTCCTTCTAAAAGGAACTAGCCTCTAAAAAAATTCATTTCTCAGTTGCAAAAGTCAGAAAGGTATCTTTCAAGTGACTAAATTGCTTGGGTTTGTGAAATTAGGCTGGATATACTGTTAAGGAATTGTTCAAAGGTTTTTTTTTTTTAAATATATTTAATTTTTTTTATTGCTTTCTTACCAGAAAGCAAGAGTAAGGCTTTTTTCTTGGTACTCAGACGTTTGTTTGAGCCTTGAACTAAACACTTGTGTTATTTATCAGTTGTACTACTTGTTCTGAAAAGTCCAGATAGAATCTCATTGCGCAGAAACAGTCCTTGCCTCCAAAAAACATGCAATGTCAACGGAAAATAAACCAAATGTGTATAAAAAGCAATTACAGATTGGAAGCTGAGGCACAGAGATATCATCTGACGTCACATAGAAAGTTTGTGTAAGATTCTGGAATTGAAGATCATCTATCAATTCAGAGTTTTAGCCACAAGACCAATCTTCCTGACATTATAAACATCCTTGAAACGTGAAGGCAAACACATCTCAACTTATCAATGTCTTAAAAGCTTTGTTCTTTAAAAGCAGAGCAATAGTTCTGTTAAGCAAACTATAACCAATAACAACACTATTTTTTTTAATAATGTATTAAATTCTATTAAAGAATCAGACAATTTTTAACGCTGTTTTTGCTGCAAGAAATGTTGAGGACTATGTCTGGACATTAACACATAGCTGTATGTGTCAAGATGGTTTGGAGCTTCACAACTCACACAGGAGCTTTATGTGGCACTGTTTTTCTGGGATGACACAGTTTCAGAGCAGGAATAAGTAAAGCCGAGAAAAGCAAGGAATTTTTTTTGTCTCAAGGGCAATTACAATCTTCCAACATCTGTTTTCAAATGAAGACAAACAGTCAAAATGCTGAACTTGTCACAGAATGACAACTTAGAACAAAATGAAATCCAGGAATATATAACTTTTGCTTTTGATCATTTTATCTATGTCTGTTCTGATCTGGGTGTCCAGCTTTCTTAGGCTTTGATGGGGAAAAACAGGGCACGTACTCCACAGCCCAGACATGGCCAAGCCATATCCCCAAATCGAGAAGTCTGGAAACGCTTCTGAGTGTGTCCTGTCTTACATGGCATCCTCTGACACTGAACTGCACCTTATACAGAGGATAAACATGCTTCATCCCCAATTTGGACCTGTTGGCCAGGATTTGAGACTGGGCACTGGGCTGTATGTTTTATGCTGTCCTGCTTTCATATAAGCCTTATTCTGATTTCTGAGGTACTCTGAAATATTTTAATGGGATTTATGGTCCTGTGCAGGGAAGAATGGGTAAGAAAGCAGCAAAACCACACGAAGCTCTTATAAACCTCGCTGTTACCCTGAACACACAGAGGTTAATGTCAGACGAATACAATATTATGTGCCTTAGATCAGCACAACGATCCAAAGTAATGTTTTCATTTGGATAGAACTGGTGGAAAATTTTGATTAAATGGAAACTTCCTTTTTCATTGACAATTCATTTTGATGGAAAACGCCTGCCTAATCCTTGTAATACACTACCAGACAGTCCCACAAGGCAAATTCTCTGTTTATGCATGACTTTGAGAGAACGGTCATCAGCCAGGTTGCTTCAGTGCTTTGCCATCACAGCTCAGCTCTGTCTTACTTGCCAGCTCAAACCTGGGGTGCCTATTGTGGTGGCTGACAGTGTGAACTGGTCAGTCACTCGTTTCACACACGCCACAGATCAATTCCTGTATGATAGCGCTTTTTCATTTACCACATATGCTGAACTGCATTTGACCTGGTGGTGAAAGGTTTCATTTACCATTACAGTCACTTCAGCTGTGCAGCCTCCAGTCTGTACACTGATTTATGGATGGATGGATTTGCATATGGCAAGCATCCACACAGCTTTATAAGTTTGCATTTATGCCAATAAATGTAAAGTCAGGGCTATGATACTAGTATGAGTAATGTTTTTATTAGAAATAGCTCTGTTTGGGATTTTTGCTGTTGTTGGGGTTGGTTTTTTTTTTATTTTGTGCTTTTTTTTTAAATGCATGTCAGGATAAAATACCATTCCATTTCCAGTTTAAGACACAGGGACACTGCTAAAAAACCCAACCCTTTATTTCTTATTTCTTTCTTATAACTGTTGCTTAGCAGGTATACATGGGGATCAACTTGTCCCTGGGGGCAGGACTGAGCACAAATCCTGACATTGATGGAGAAATCTCCAGGCTGATCTTGGAGATGGGAACATAAGAACAGCAATATCCAGCCAGACCAAAAGCCAATCTAATGCAGGGACTACTGGTGACCATGTATGGATGGTTAAGGAAAGAACACGAGAACAGGAGAAGGCATAGTTCCTGATAGTCCTTATGTCAGAGCTGAAGAAAATTGTGCTAGGTTTTTTGGGTGGGTTTTTTGGTTTGGTTTTGGTTGGGTTGGGTTTGGGCTTTTTGTTGTTGGGATTTTTAAATAGCGTTTGATCTCCTCCATACCTGGCCTAATTAACTGACTACTGTAGAAGGCTCTTGTCTGGGTCAATTCAATACCAACATACTAACACCCCGTACAAATACTAAAAGCTAACGTCCTGGTTTTCAGAAATTTTTACTGTAAGCAAGCTGTCATTCTCTCCACAACGTACACGTGCATCTTCAATTAATGTTAATGCTGTCTTGATGAAACATCATGACAAATATTCATTCATTCTTTGTTTCCTGGTATGAGCAAAGGAGAAAAGATCCACCTCCCACCCACATTCTGTAACAGATTTAGGAATGCAAGACCTTTCATGCTTAAATCATCTACTATGCAACGCATATGTTTATACCCACTGAAACACAAAACACATCATTCATTATTTTGAAACTTAATTTTGAATTAGACATTTACATTGAGGAACAGCTAAAAATAACTTGCAGTAGGGCGTGGCGTAATTTTGCACTGTTAATGGATCTGGTCCAAGTACGGGTGTGTAAATAGCTTCATTATGTTACCTACATTATGTAGGCAAATGCATGCATGCACCTAAGGATACTTTCAGAATTCAGAGAGTTTGGGAAGTTTCTTCCCTTAGCTGAGCTTCACAGAGGCACAGGCTGAGCTTAGCCAGACACAAAAATCCCTTTGGAAGAGCAGTTGGGTGGAAGAGAGCATCTGGTCTCAGTAGGACAAAGGAGAGGAAGGAGTTACCCGTGTTGCATTTATGCTCCACGTACCCTGCCACTGTCTAGCAACTTTACACAGATGTCTGATGTCTGTGTGTCCTTTAGTTATCACTTGAACAGGCTCAGAGACTTCTGAGTAAGTGGCCTTCTGGGTATATGAATCTTTTGTATATAGGTAAATATATAATGCAATTTCTAACTTTTAACATCATCCTTAGCCAGCATTAGAGAAGTATTAGGATGCGTCTGTTCCACGACATCATAGACCTGTTTACTAATGAGTTACTTTGTGGGTTGTTCTCTGACTGCTAACATAGTTTAAGTAACAGCTCCAATTAATTAAATCGATGCCCCTTACAGACTAGTGAAGGACTTCACAGACAACTGCACCAGAGATCAGAAGTAGAGCAAATGTGTTTCCTATTGGATTTTATGCCACAAATGGTTTCTGCTCCTATTTTTAATAGAAAACATTCTTTTTGCTTCCTTCTTTAAATGTGTACCTGTCATAAAATGTGAAAAATTTTATTGCCCCACCACCCCCTACTGCATTTGAGACTTTGCATTTTCTTAACATGTGACATAGGCGACAATAAATTTTAGGATAATAGAAGTGTCTGCACAAGTGGCTACATCTGAGTGGCTGCAATTTGAGATTTCTCTTGCTGTTTTGCAAAGAGCACTGAGAGCCCATTGACAAGATGTCTGGGGCGAGGGAGCACATGGCCCCGTGCTTGCTGTCCCACTTTGTCAGACTGATGTTTGAAAAGGAGCAGGGATTCCTTGCTCTCCTGCTAGCACTAGCAGCTATTTGGAGTGGCAGGAAAGCAGCTCTGGAGTCTCCTGCTGTGGGGAGAGCTCCTGGGCCCTCTCCAATGAGCTCATGTGCGAAGCAGGCAGTAGCAACTTTCACTCAAAGTGCCTGGAGCCACAGCTACAGTAAGTAAGTAAGACTCCAGTAAGACATAAAAATTTCCACAGTGCTGTGCCCTTTTTTGATAGATATGGGAATGGTTATTGAAACAGAACAACTGCGTTATGGAACACCTATTCCAACTTGCAGTGTTACTTATCTAAAGTTACTGTGCTCAAATCTGTGGAATTGCTTCAAGGCTGATTTGTGTCTAATGTGTGCTCTGTGTTACATTCAGGGGAGGTTTAGGCTGGATATTGGGAAAAATTTCTTTACTGAGGGAGTGGTAAAGCATTGCAACAGGCTGCCCAGGGAGGTGGTGGAGTCACCATTACTGGAGGTGTTCAAGGAACGTGTGGACGTGGCATTGCGGGACATGCTTTAGCGGGCATGGTGGTGTTGGTTGATGGTTGGGCTTGATGATCTTACAGGTCTTTTCCAACCTTAATGATTCTGTGATTCACACAGATGGACTTCTGCACAGAAGGTTTCAGTGGAAAGACCTGTTAACAGGAGGACGTGGCTAAGATATGACATTCCTTTGCGCAAAAACTCAGTTTAAACTTGCTTGGGCATTCAAAAATACCTGATCGAATATCATATTGATACGCATCCTTAAAAGGACTCAAAGATCCACCAGACTGAGTGAGGGTCTTCTGTAGTGACTTCAATTGACATTGTATCATACTGGACATGAGGATGCAATGAACCACAGCAAGGCAATGAATGCTCTTCTTGTGGTAGAGCGCAGTGGAGCCATGGGATAAGCAGGATCAAGAGGGATTGTTACTGAATGAAAAATTTAATTTGGGAACAGAACAGTATTTTGAACAGATTTTGCCTCATTTCTTCCGAAAACTGGGCAGAGCTCAGAAATTTCAAGTGATCCTTACAATTGCTTGGTGTTGTTGGTTTATTATTTCATAAGTGAAGAAGAACTTGTATAACCTCCTAAAAGGGCACTTAACATCGCAAGTGCCATGTGCGTTGCAATCAGTGGGACTCATCATGTGAGTAGGAGTTTGTTCGATCAGTCCTGTTTTTCATTTTTAATCTCCTGGTAAATACCAAGACAAATCACATTTCATTACAGGAATATTAGTGTGATTGAACAAATCCCAGAGCCTTTGAATAATTGCCCTTTATAAATTCAGTGAATGAAATTGCATCTAACTTTGTCTCTGTGCGTTCTTTTCAGCATAATGTAACCAGATCAAATTAGTGTGCAGAAGCTTTTTGAGAAAGAAAATGTGTGCTGTAAACGATTACAAGGGTGGCACAAGCTATTTACAGAATTATGGAGCTTGAATGAAATATACGTCATGCTATTTCGAGTTAAGTAGATGGAAACTACAAAACAATATCGAGGGAAATGATATCGATAAACTACAGCAACAGCCCCACGTTATCTCATGATTAAGAAGTAGGTAGATAATTCACATCACCTTTGGAGGTGAACTTTACTTTGGAAACATATTCTAGTCCTTGCCTGATCACAGTTTTTGGAGCTGTTTCAGGCATAAATGGCTTAGTAAATCTTTCTCTCTCCATATATATATATGCTAATTCTATCTAAGCAGACACGAGGTACAATAAAACATGTAGAAAATTGTCTGGCTCAGAGCCTATTAAGATTTTTATTTTACCCTGTATTCCACATTTTTCTACTGTTTACTTTGACTTTTTCGCCTTTTTGGATGCATGAAGAACTGTATCTCTTGAAGTATACATTTAGTTTTAAACAAACACATTCACCCATTCTACCTAGTTCAGCATGTACTAGAGTACAACAGCGGAGCAGAATAGTGAAATGATGAGCAGATTCTAAGGAAGATTAAAGTAATGATTATTTTGGGTGCCTCCAGGGTCAGATACAGACACAATTCAGAATAATACTCAAATCCCTTACATTTCTTCCACTCCTATCACACTTGTCTGCCAGACTTTCAATGAAGGTCTACATCTGCTTACTGCTTAGATCGTGCGCTTTTTTTTCTTTTTTTTCTTCCTTTTTTTTTGGAGGGGGAGAGGGAGAACGGCTTTTTTAGCTTATGTTTTTTGAAATATTAAAAGAAGCAGAAAATGTATAGTAGTGGGAGACCTGATACTGCTTTTTAAGATTCGCTTTTCTCCAAGTGGTCATTATTACCGCAGTTCTATTTAAGGCATGGGAGTTTCCATACCTGTGAATAAGTTAAAGTTTTATGATGCTGCTTTTCACAGCACTTTGAAATGCAATGATCTTTGCCAGGAGCTAGCCAGAGAATTATTTACGTATCTCCCTTCCTACCTCAGCTGACCATTCACATGCAAATAGGAGCTTTGACAGCTTCTCCATGCATTTATGAAACCCAGTGATCTGTCCATTTTTCAATTCAGAATGAAAGATATGACAATGCCTTAGAATAAAGCCCTGCCAGACTCTAGATTAGTTTCTTACTCTGCAATACTGAATATGAAAAAAAAAAATAAAAAAAAAATCAACTTTCTTGGAATGGAAAATTTTGGGAGCAAAGTGAATGCATTTTGGTCATAAAATAATTTCTTAGACACCAGCTGGGGGACAGTAGTATTACAAACTATTTGAAAGGCAGAGCTGACTTAGGCTCTTGCTTCTTCCTCCCTTGGTCACTCAGAAACCAACAAAATAACTCAGCCCCTCAAAACCCCTGGTTTTTAGAGTAGGTTCAAATCATTACACCATGGGCACACCATGACATCAGGGGAGGAAAATGAACAGCAGACACTTAAGCTGGCCCTGCCTGTTAAACCCCACCTTTGAAGAAACTTGGCTTACACTGCTGAGCACTCGCCCATAGTACGTACACCCTCATAAGTGGGTCCCAGAACAGCTCACCTCCGCACAGAACAGGTCCACAGGCCGGCCCCGCACAGGCAAGCAATTGTCTCTCAAACCCTGGTGTCCGAGAGACCTGACTGAGTGGTTCAGCTCAGGACAATATTGTGCTTTCATGGTGATGATCAAAAATCATTGCTATTCTACCCACTCGCCAGTTGTTATTTTAAAGGAAAACTTAAGACCTGAAGTCTCCTTCTCTGGTGTGGTTTCAGTGTCTTATAACCAGAAACAAGTACACATTGCCTAGTCTAAAAAGCTGTATTTTACCTCTCCTCATGTAATTTACATACATTGATCACTTCCATATGTCTGGCATAAGGTAAAATAGTTTCTATGCATAGTAATGGGGTGAACCTACAGTGAAACAAAATTCAGCATTTGTCATTTCCTACATGCTGATAGAAAAAGTTTTTAAGAGAGAGGTAGTTATGAGAAGTGTCCTTAAAAATGCTGTTTATGGTCTCAGCTATGGAAATTGTGTTCAAAAACTAGAAGTTGCATTGCTTGGTTCTGTCCTCAGTCCCTTTGGTGCAATGTCAGTTACCAGTTATCAGTGATCTAATTCCCTTCTCACATGCATCACTGCAGTCACAGTCATTTCATGAAGTTACACTTGATTTACACCAGAATAATTGGTGATAGCTTAAAATTTCTAATACAGAATAATAATACACATGAGACTTGAAACTGCTCTCTTTGAAGACAAATGAAAAAGTTTCTTTACTCCAGTAAACAGAACCTTTTACCTTGGTCTCTGTTGGTCTCTTTGCCAGCCTCAAGAATTGGACTTAGCTCTTCTAGCTCCTGAAAAACTGTCAGAAAACTATGTAGCACGTGGTCAAGTAAGACACTGTAGTCTAACAAGTCAAACTACAAACTTGTGCCTGAAGTTCAAAGGCACACCAAAATCATACAAAATCTTGTACTTGCTCTGATTTTCTTAATTAATGGCATGAAAAATGGTACTTTATTATGGAAAAAGAATGTTATTCAAAACAACCATTATATCACGTAAGTGGCATGAGGAAGTATAAAAGCAAAGAAAAAAAATTCCTTGAGTTAATTCACTGAAGGTAATATTTAAATGCTGCATTTAAGGTATGCGGAATACATGAACAACCAATTTTGTTTTCACATAAGCCAAGCTGATGAAGGGAACAGGTGCTTTCTTACTTGTTTTAGGAATGAGGATGTGAATCTTACAGAGATGCAGAATTCCACTTCTGAATTTATTATATCAGTTAATCCTCATTATTAGGTTTGAACTAGGGCTGTCAAGCAACAGTTTTCCAGTGAGCAAGTCACAAATGATAGGCAATTATAACTGACTGAACTGATTACTGACTATTTCCCCAAGTGGCTAAGACAGGCTTCCCTCATCCTGGAGAAAGTTGGGAAGCATTTTGGGTATGGGAAGTCAGAAAAAGGGCTGTGTGCAGGAAGAAATAGAAGTTTTGTGTCCAGAATCTGTTGGGAAGGAAAACACACAGCAGCAGAGAAGTATTAACCACCAGTGGCCTGGTAAGGGATGTTCAGAGTGGGTGAAAAGGGGAGGAAGTGCCCAAAGTGAGGTTTGTAGTTTTGTCTGATAAGCACAAGAAAAAAAAATACATTTTTTAACTCCCTCTTAATTTTAAAATATGATTATCAGCTATGATTATAAAAAAGGAGAATCCTAGCTCAAACTCAGAGAAATAGGCCAGGATCTTGCAAGCACTCACATACTTTTGGTAGACAGTATTGCAAAGACTAAACACAAAGGCTCTTCTTCTCTGGAGTTATCTGTAATCACCTTCACAGTGTATTTAGTGTGAAATAGAGGTGGATACTCCAAAAATCATTGTGAAGAGTTCCTGTATAGAACTGTCTGGAATACCCAAACTGAATTAAATTAGATATGCTTTCTGGATAATAGGCATGTGTTTCATGTCACATACAGACGCAGCTGTGAATATAATTATTATAATCACTTTAAAGTACCTATAAGGCCTTTGTATGTTGATCAAAAATAAGTTCTGACTGAACTTTGAATATACACATTAATGGGATTATTCTGAGAGTAGGATACAGCTCTGAATAAGCATGGCAAGTCTCTGACCTCGAGCAATTCCTCATGAGATCACTTAATACCACTTTACAGGTGAAGAAGCTGACACAGAAGAGCCAAAGAATTAATAGGATTTCACATTTATGGTACTTTCTTTGATTCCCATTACAGTACAGACTTCCTATGTCTCATCAGCCGTGGTGCTGGGTTTCTGTTAACCTCCAACCTCCATTTGTAGGTGAGGATAACAAAATTTTCCTAATTTGTGTGACTGTTGTCCAGTAAAGACTGTGACTTGCAGTGCGGGTTAAAAGAATGATGAAAGATACAAAATTGTAAGGGGATGCCAGAAAAGGAAGCAGAATACCCAGTAGATTACAGTTCCATCACAGATGGGAAACAAAATCTGAAAAAGTAGAATTAGAAATCTATGTTAATCTTGATCTCAATAGCCCAGGCTGCAGAGAAAAAGAAAATTTCAACATACATCATCATCATCATCATTATTATTACTACTACTACTACTTCTTTATTTCATAACACTCCTTTAAAAAGAGCTATGTGGAATTTTCTTTTAAATTTAACAAATTCCTAAATCTTTTCACTTGAGATGAAATCTTGCTTGCCTATTTGTTGGAGGTCAGTAATTATGGCTAGAGTACAAATGACTGAGGATGCATACTTAGAACAGCAATATGGAGGGAGGGCTACCATACTGATAACCGTACAGCCAACATCCTGCAAATACTCCTTCGCTGATGTTTAGGACATTTCAGATAACTGCCAACAAGAGCTCTTTGAAAATGTTATGATACCCTCCTGTACATCTGAATACACACTTGGTCGTGGTGGATGGACTCTGACACATCTTGGAAGAGCAGCAATTTAGAAATAAAGCTATCTATCTCCTGACTATGCAATTTGCAGGTAGGTCCGGAGTGCATTTATATTGCTGTCTGCAAGGCTGTCAGAGCAAGAAGTTTTGATACAGCCATTCTTCTGCTGTAGTAGCAAGGAATATGAGAAAAAAAGGAATCTGGAAGATAAAAGTTTTCTTTCCCAGATCCCCGGACATAATTTCTGTTGTCCCTCCTATCACTCGCAGGGACTGGCATTTACCACATGGGCCTAGCAGACCTTGTACAGGACCTAGTGTGGTGGAGATGAGACCAAGTTGGCCTACAGATACTGTGGAGCAACACTCATCATCACTGATATGACCCTTGCTGTGTTTTGAGAAAAAGAGCTTCATCAGGAGTCAGAACCATTTCTGACTATACATTCATGCAAAAGTAGTAAAGTTGCACTGGGAAATCCATGAAGGAAGTAAAAGTAATATTAACACCCTGAATTCTCCACTTCATCTTAAGAGACGTCACTCTATGCCTTGGCCAGGCATGGGATCTGTGTCTAGCAAAGGATGGCTATTGCCATTCCAGTGTCAGCTGGTGATGAAAGCTGTACCCTGCAAGCTCTGCAGCTCTTTTGGATGCTTGTGAGCTGTATTTATCGTCTGTTGCCTCTAGAAAAGGCCACCAACCCCTCCTCCTTGAAAGGCAGCTCTAAATCCTTTAAATTATCTCACAGAGCTTTTTTGTGTCCTTTTCTCACACAAGGCTGGAATTTCAAAAGGAGCCAAGAGGGGCCGTCAGAACCAACATGAGCTTTGCTTCATTAGAGTGGAGGGTAAAGGAGAGCTTTCTTTTTCCTCCTTCCACAAGTTAGATGAAAGCAAATAACTACTTCATTCCTCAGATTGTTCCCCGCAAGATCCAACTTTGTATGAAAATATTTATAAGAGATGAGAATTTTATTTGACTGCTCACTTCTAAAGTTTCTGCAACAACCAGCTGGAGAGATAAGCAGGCGACCCAACAAATGTCAAACAACTTTAAAACATTAGAAAAGTGGCAAAAACTTCTGACTTTACTGTGTTTGGCTATCAAACAGCAAAGGATGAAAACTACATGTGACACAAAGTAGACTAGTGCTCACACGTTTTAGGGATTGCTGTAGGTTTGTCTAGCTCAAAGGGAATCTGTAATCCCCAAAGCGAGAAAAGAATCCCCCAAAGTGTAAGTCTATTTAGAATTTTTAGAAATGAACCTAAATTAGGTTTCATCCTGTTCTCACTATTGAAATAGTTCAGCTGAAAAAGGGGAGAATCAGGGTCGAGGCATCTGTCCTCGGAGTTGCACTGATGCATATGTATTTTTATTTGCAAACTATGCTCTATGAAATTGAGTCTTCAATACATTTTTCTTTTAAAGAGTAGAAACATTCAGAAAGCAACAGAGCTGGTCAGGGGACAGCTTATTGAAAGCTCCGAATGATTAAGCTATTAAATTAGTAAAGCTCTGCAGCCCCAGACAGTCACTTCCAGCATGTGTCACTGGATTTGGGATGAGCTTATTAAGGAGGAGAGACATGGGAAATGTGAGATATACGTTAGGTAATTGTTTTAAGATAAGAAGAATTAAGTGGTACTGTATATTTCTTGCTATGACTGAAAGTTTGATGTGAATTTAGATAGAGTCACAGGTGACCTCAAGATCACAGATACTGAGGGCATACATAAGTTTAAACAGTCGGATTTTTACACAACTTAAAATTCTCATTAAGGCAGAGACAGTTTCTTAAATTAGGGTGCTTTGAGATCAGAATACAGCCGAGGTTCTTCCATAGCATATAATTGGTACCTTCTTTTGATACTTTCCCAGAAATAAAGCAAGTAAATGAATGAACAAGCAGCTTAATTCCTTTTACAGTCACTGAAAAGCAATGAGCACCATTAAAGTCTCATTCAGCCTGCCTAACCCAAGATTAGCTCTCTGGAGGTACCTCTCATTCCATTGACAGTGAAAAGAGCCTAATGTGGCTGACTATGTCAGTCAAAAAGAAAGAGAAAGATGTCACAGCGAATCTCCTGTGGTGCAGGAGAAAGGCTACAGCGCTCTTAAGATTTCTGATGCTCTCAACAGCTGTGGCCATCCTTTTCTCTCTTGTACATTGGGGCACTATCCCACTTGGAAAAAAATAGGAAAAGTCAAGTAAACGTACTATCCCCACAGCTATTCGCACCATCCACAGCTGTTACTGGAAGAGAGCAGCTAACCTATATGAAGGCTGTATGTGGGAGGACTGTGAACTTGCAGACATTCCTGAAGGGAGCTTTAATCCTGCAAGGGAAGGAATTCGCTGAATCGCCCACCAGCACCAGCACAACACGAGCACAACACCAGCAGCAACTTTCACATGTAACCTTAATTAACAAGAGCACCAGGACAAGCTACAGAACTTCCATTTAAAAATTTGACATAGAGCTGCCAGGGCCCACCCCACACATTCGCTTAAAAATACACGCGTGGGAGCCTGAAGACAGTTTTACCCTTTTTAGCTTTCACACAACTGGAAAATGTCACAACCATTGACACCACTTAGAAGGATTTGTTTTCTTCTCAGTCACTTAGGCACTGCCTCAGGTGAAGATGTCATTTTGCTTCCGATTGAACTAGGGTCAAGTCAGGCTCCAGCTGATGCGGAAAATGTTCAAAATATTGGAGCAACTTTGTATTGCTTGTGCTTCCATTGCAAAGTTCCAGGTATGCACATGAGAGAAGAAGCCTGTGAGCCAGAGGAAGCAGATAAAAAAGATGTCTCTCTAATAGCAGCTGTGGGCATTAAAGGCTGTATGCAGAATCAGTGATTGGGCAAACCAAAACCATATTAAAAGGATCAGAGTATAGCAATGCATTAAATAAAAACTGAAAAACACTTCCAAGCAAAGAGTTAAAAACACAAATCATTTAGTGGTTTCTTCTCAGATGGAACACCATGTAAATGCTTTCTGTACATACAGAGGCACACGCAAGAGAGATTATCATAAATAACCCATTTACATTGTAGCAACCTGCAAAGACTGGGTTTCTTATTTTAAATATTGTTTTGCTAAACCTTATGGAATAAATACACACCTGAATAAACACTAAGCAAACAGATAGGTACTGCAGTCCTGATCAAAAAACTTCAAGCACAGAAGTAAATTTTAAGGCAGGGTTCACGTATCAGTAGATCCATTGAGCTCAATTAAACTATGGATGTTTAAATTCCTCACTAGGTCAGAGTTTTAAAGATACTGTAACAAACAGTAAAAGTAAGTGCTGCACACCTTGTCCACAGCAGAAGAGTAGAGTTTCCATTGCTGTCAATACGGCACCTTCCATGAATAATTCAGTCATTTGCAAACCGTACAGCACAAATAATTATAGAGAACTCCAGCTTCTCAGAAAAGGGAGGCTCTGTAATTCAGAAACCACTTTTTCCACTGGAATTAAATGGGAAAGTTGGAAACACCAAATGAAAATGTTGGGCTAGGTTTTCTCCCTCCTTGTTCCAATTACACTGCCTGTCTCGACCCTCATTAGCTAGCTGAAGATTTCCCTATATAGGCAAGCTCCGAGCTTCGGCACTTCCTTCATCAGCTTCTCCCTCCTGTCAGCCCATGGGGCACGTCAGAGGCAGGCAGCATAGTCCCACCGTTTCCCCTGACAGTTCTCAGGTCTCGTAAAGACCCCACTCAACCAACGTTAGAAAGACTAACACACGGAGCTTATCTGAAGTACTCATCATTTTGGGGCAAAAAAAGGCTGAAGAGGCCGCGGCTGCATCTGATGTCTTCACTGCCTTCCAGCCTCCTGCACTGACTGAACAGCGAGGTCTGAGAGCGCCAGAGCTGTGCAGAAACGCTATCAGGAACAGTGGAAGCTGAAGACTGTTACAAGCCCGTGCCTAGACTGCAAACATCACTGGTTTGCCTTCCTTCACGGTCTTCTTCCTAAGTCTGGGCTGCCCTTCGCTCCTTTTCAGGCACATTAGAGAGGCTTTTCACTCAGACAGTACTCTTAAAACATAGTTTAAGCAAAAGTTTTTTTAAGCAGATACCTTGCAACCTGAGACAAACTCTCATACTGGTCCCAACTCAAGAGAGACAGGCTCCTTTGCCAATATTTCTCTCTCCATTTCCTTCTCCCACTTCGTCCTACTTTCCCAATATTTGTGGAGGTATTGAATTGTGAGTTATAGAGTTTGATGGAAAGGGAAAACCACAATCAAACCCACCGGCAGGTCATCAGCTACAACCAGACTGGGTCAACAAACTGCAAACCAGGTATCATATTTACGCTAGCATACACACAGGTAATTCAGTGCGGTGTCACTCCTCCCTCGTCATGGCATGTTGGACTGATTGAAACGGACAGAAGTTTTGCCATTGCTTTCACTAGGGCCAGCATTTCATGCGTATAAAAATCCATCCTATAAAACTGTAAATCAACTGCACATCAAGGATGGAGTAGTTCTCACTATCACTGCAACTTTAAACAAAACACTTATTTTTAATATGGCTTGAATTGGAGCCAGGGAGTAATAGAGCTAAATCTGTGTGCAATGCTTTTCCAGTTACTTATTCTCAAGTAATATGCATCCAATTGAGCAACAATAACAAAGAAGAACCACACATGTACTCTTACAAAACATACTTAGAGCATTTAGTAATTGTCAATAGACAAATAGGACGCGACAGATGGATTTGAGAAAGTTGGGTTCACAAGATTTACTGATGTGGAGACAAAATGGGGGTTGCCTTAGGAAAAATCTGCAAATCAAGGAATTGTTAATGGAAACTCTCTCTTTCTTTGGGCTTATATGTTTATATTTAAAGGTTACTGTAGCTGGTTCCATCTCTGTTTGTGCCGTTACCTCCCCATACAGAGGACAGCAAAAGAAAATAGGAAACAATAAACGATACAAGAAATCCATCTGGAGTTAAGACTCTATTTATTGTTTTAAACTTTGCACACTCAACTTGATCACCATCTTTCTGAGAACTCTGTGCTCAGTAGAAGTTTCCTGAACAGAATCTGTGACCTAGTGACACGATACAGAGACTTACAACTGACACTGAAATTGAAGCCAATGAATTAAGAAAAAACAAACAACAAAAACAAACAGAAAAAAACAACAACAAAACCCCCTACACTCTTTCAGGAAAGATTCGTTTACTTTTGACATATCAGCAATGACATTTCTTGTTACTTTACAATAAGGACACAAAGTCTTTGGAGGACACAAAAAGAGGAGCTCAGGGGTTGAAGGGCTCAGCTGAGCTTTCAGTTTTATAGCTGGTTTTACCACATTTAGGCTATGATCCAGAACTTACTGACTTCAATGAACTCTGCATCAGGCCTTTCATCATATTAATTCCCTTTGACTGAAATAAGGAGATAAATATCATCTGTGCAAAACCTTTCCAATCCATGCACTAAGATGAAAATGCTTTGAAACTTTAAAACGTTCGGAGCAAAACCCTGATGTTACCGAACAGGAGTTTCACCACAGATTTCAGCTGGACAAGGATTTCCCTAGTGCTCTCCTCAAATTTCCTTCCTTTAATATGCCACCAAAATCAAGGTGATATAAACCAAATAACCAGAACTCTGTTTTACAATAAACAGAAAGAACCTTTTCAGACCACAGATGTGGCCTTAATATATGCATTTATACACTTTCCCTTCCTCTTCCTATCCGTAACATGCCCCGTAGGATGCTTCTAATCTTCTGCAAGACTGAGTGACAAGAAGTTAAGAGGAAGCTCACTGAAACTTCTGTCCAGCAACCTGGGAAATGGCAGAGCTAATACTGGACCTTTGAAAACAAGTGACCATAGGAAATGAAGGTTGGCAGGGATTTAACCCTTCATGACTCAGTTTTCTAACTTTTAAAGCAAATGCCTGAGCTTTTTAACCATGTTTGACATCTAATTAGTCGAGAAAAACAAGACGTTAAAATACATCCTTGCTTTTCTTTTGAAATAAAGCACTGACAATTAGCTCCAAGGTATTTGTTTAGGCAAAAAACAAGCATGCATGTTAAAAGAAAGTACAATGACAGCCACTGAAAGAGAAATCACTCAGGTCATTCTTTTCACCCTGCATGGTTTTTTTTCAATATCGTAAGTTTATTTTTCTCAACCACAGCTCTTCATGGAGAGGCAGAGTGGGTAAGGAACTGGGAAGCTTCTTTTCCTGATTGCAAGCAGTTTGAATAGAGATGAATCACGTAGTATCACATAGTCATATAGCGGTGAGGAATACCCCGAGAGATACATATTAGCATGTAAGGTATTCAGTCATAATACCTAAAAGACATATTTTCAATACCTACAGCTCTTAAGGCTGCTCCTACGCAAGGTGTTAACATTGATCTGTGCATAAAATACTGTGCTGGAAGCAAAATTTGTCTGGAAAAGCACCAGCTGATAAGGCTTAGTTTTCCCTGACTACTAA
This sequence comes from Gavia stellata, assembly GCF_030936135.1. Lineage (NCBI taxonomy): Eukaryota > Metazoa > Chordata > Aves > Gaviiformes > Gaviidae > Gavia > Gavia stellata. The sequence goes on along the minus strand of NC_082597.1, from coordinate 10,128,021 downwards.
TGATATCCCCATACTTAGGGATCAATGCAGCAGCCCAGGCAACATGCTCCTCTTGACCTGGCCAAGCATTTACACTGGTACTTAACATTAAGCATGTGAGTAGTCTGATCTGATTTTTAGGGTTACACGTTTTAAGTCAAATATGTGAATCAAAGGCCAGAGTGTGAATTGCTGTAAGTCTTCAGACTTCAACTTGCTTTGAATTAACTATGGATTTACTTTCTTTGCTAGATAGGAAACAGGGTTGCTCAGCATTTCAACTCATTTTCTTTTTACAGTGATCCGCCAATTATAAAACCAGTTCCAATGTTCCTTTCAGTTTCCTGTTTTGCTCATATAGGACTGACTGTATATTAAAATTTGATGTCTGATATATTTCAAAAATGAAAATGAGACCCTTTCTCCCAGCAAGAGCAGAACTGGAAAACAACCAATCAGCAGAGTAGCAAAATGTTGCTAAACTGTAGATGGATACAGCACCAGCAGGGTGAAAAAAGAAAACATAAAAAAAAAAAGAAAAAAAGAAAACCAGGATCAGTCAGATTTGGCCATCCTTCAAAATTAGTTTCTGTGAGTTTAGTCACTATGAGCATGGGTAGCAGACTTGACACATCAATAAACTTTAAAAGGGTGAAAAAAATAAACAATAATTAATTAGCCGTTAAACCCCTTTACAGGATATTTTTATAGGATTTTTGCTTCTATATACTAATCTGAGTTTCAGTATGATTGTAAAAGTTTGGAAGCAATTAAGAGATTTTTTAATGAGTTTTTTGACATGACATGTAGTTATGGTAGAAGCTTTCTTCAGACTTCATTATTCAAAATAATCAATTTTGTGTTAAATACAAATGGCTTTTCTTATGAAAAGCAAATTAACAGATCCTGAACCCCTTCAACTGTTCTTTTCATACATATCTTTTCAAGTTTAAACACACACAAATATGCATATATGTGCTCTTTAATAAAACCCTGCACATGCATTTATTTCATACAGTGCATCCAAGGTTTGCAGGTGTTTAATTTATGTTTTTTATCTGGAGTGCGAAAATGACGGCTGCCGTGTATCAGAGAGGACTTTTCTCCCTCTCATTTGCAGCACGAGAAAGATGAAAAAAATTGGAAAACATATTTCTACTGGCAGGAGATGTATTGACACTATACTGTAAACTGAGGTTGACATCTATGACCAGGCATGCACACACATGTTCTCTTTTTTTCTACTGTAGAAGCAGTGTGTTACTTTTCCTCCCTTCTTGCAGAACCGTAGCTGCTGCTCCTTCTCCCAACCTTCAATAATCTGAGAATTATCAGAAGGCAGCTCTTCAGAGAGAGACGTGTATATATACACATAGATGTATAGATCTCCCTTTTAGACAGAATACTCTACAGCTCTTATGTTTTCAACTTCTTTCCCAGTTGCACATTCTCCAGATTTGGTGAATTCTTGTGAAAACGTACTCAGAGAGAAACTATGCTGATAAAGAAAAGAGTCTGCCTACTTCAGACTCCTCCTTTAATACTGGCAGTATTATACAAAAGTTAATTACTGACAATTGCAGTGTGAATGGCATTACACAATTTCAAACGTAAAGGTAATCTCACAGCTCTCTTTCCTGGGTTACACCTTCCCTGTGATCCCTAATGAAATACATCAGACTGCACCGAAAACAATCCCAGTCCAAATAAATTGCGCTGCATTAAACATCCATAGGCAGTATTTCCTAGCGCAGAACAGTCCTTTCCTCCTTTTCTGGACTGATCTGTGCCTTTCAGTTTGTAGTTTCTTGGCAAACCCACCATCCACTGCTTATGTTAGGCATCTGATTGTCAGATTTGTGCAAACTGAATATTCATGACTTGAAAATTAACCACTTCATGCCTAAAAAAGGAAAATAGACATCTTCATCTATTCCATGCTGTTTGAAACCGATCGGGCATTGTGGCTGCGCCGCATGCCCAGCCCGGGAGAGATGAGCCGGGTGGGCAAACGCGTCTCACCCTCTCAGCGAGTGAAGTCCGGTGAAATAGCACAAGACTGAACAACACTCTTCCAGCGACCAGGGCGAGCCGGGCTCCCTGGCTGCAAATGCAACTAACTCTTCTTTGTCTCTGTTTAAACTGCGTGGTACCGACCGTAGCCCGGAGTGGCTTTTGAAGTATTTTTGCAGGAATTTTTCCCGATGCCAATTTGCCCCGTGGAAGATAAGGGCAGCCAGGGAGGAAGGTGGGGAGGCGGGGGGGAGCGGCGGGGCGAGGAGGAGAGGCTTTGAGGAAAACCGAGAATAAGAGAGAACAACAGACTTACCTTTATAGGATAATTTGAGCCTCGGCACGTTATTCTTCACATGCTGGCAGTTCACTCTTCCTGCTAGTAATACTCCCAAGGAAAGCAAGGCAATCCCCCTGAGCCAGCCCATGCTGCAGCAGCCACTGTAGGGTCCCTGCGAGCCGGAGCCGCGGCGCTCCCCGTCCTGCCGGGCGCCGCCGGGGAACTTCAGGCAACCTGGGGAGCGGAGGTAACAGGTGATGGGGGTGGGCTCCGCGCCCCGCCGCGCCCCGCCGCGCCCCGCCGCCGCCGCCAGCCGCCCCGGCCCCCCGCCTCGCCGCCGCCGCCGCCGCCGGGGCAACTTCAAGCCCCTCTCACGCACACGCCGCGGGCCGGAAAAGGAGGCAGCCCCCGGGCGCGAGTGGCGTGCGGGCGGGGGGGCGGCATGATGCGGGCGGCGGCGGCGGCGGCGGGCGGCGGCGCGGGCCGGGGGCAGGGGCCGGGGCCGGGCCGGGGCCGGGCCGGGGCTGGCCGGCGCCCCGCGCCCCGCGCGGCGGGCGGGTCCCGGGCGGCAGGGGCGGGCGCGGCGCGGCGGCAGCCCCGCGCTCCCCGCGCACATGGAGGCACGGGGGACACCGCTTCTCCCCGCGCTCCCGAGAGCGGCTGACAATGGGAGCGCAGGAAAGCTCGACCCCCCCCTCCCCTGCTGTCACACCGCACATGCGGAAAAAGAGAAAAAGAGGGAAAAAGAAACGCATCGCGGCAGAGATTAGAGGAGGGAACAGAAACCTCCACCGAGCTGGGGAAAGGCACGGAGCTGTAAATTTCACGAGCTATTTTATGTCATTGTCCAGGTTGTTGCGTTGGGCTGGGCTGGTTGTTTTATTCTACTTTACGGCTCTAATTAAAAGACGTACGTCCCCCTTTAAAAACAACAACAGCACAACACAACCCACAGTGTTGCTACCCACATAAATAACGTCTCCTGCCCATAATGTAATCCTCTTCGGGTTGCTCCCGGTTAAAAGCAAGTAACAAAGTCTCCCATCAGCATAACTTTACCACTGAAGCTTTTAAAGCCTTGTTAGGGAAGGTTGCTCTAACCCTCCCGCCCTCCCCACCTCCTGCACTACTCCAATTCAGCAAAAGAAATTCCTAGTAAAGCCCACTTCAACAATCAGTTCAAGACATGTACAGGTCTAGAGGGGCTTATAAATTACACTGGAGTATTCTCTAAAGTGTTCTTATAAGTTAAAAACCATCCAAACCTTCCAATTTCTAGGACTGTGTGATTATTATAATCTTATACTGTTATGCAATGAAACTAGATAATGATTTTTGTTTGTTTGTTCGAACAAAAGGACACACAAAATCCCCAGAGGTCTTCTACATGTTAAGGAGCTGTAAATACAAACATATAAGCCAACTTAAGCTCTCCCCTCCCACACATCTGAACAACCCCCTTCTAGTGAGTGACGGTTTATTAAATTTTCCATGCTGTGCCGAATATCAATTTAATGTGCATTTTGGAATGTAATGTCTTACACGGGTTTGTACACTGTATTACATTCCTAATGCCATATTGACAGAAATGCTGGCAATCGACCTTTACAAAACATTGGCATCATCAAAGAGGTGTGATGAGCCCTCTTTATTTTGTTCTATACTTTTCTAGAAAAAAGAGTCTGCAAGTGCTTTATGCTGACAGCGTCTATGGTATTTCACTGAAATCTCTTCCTTCCTTTTACCATTAATTGCTGCGGGTGAAAAAACTATTTTCTAGTCCCACCGACGGTGACCACACTACACTCCGAATTTTACAGAACACAGCATCTCTTTTCTGTGTTCAGACCTAGCTACTAAACCAGCATCTAGGAAATAGTCTTAACTTTGAAACTGAAGTTCATAGTTGAAAATGCGGGTGTCAGTATGGTTCTAATTAAAACGTAAAGACTCATGCAGAACAAGACTCAGTGCTATGGTAAATCAAGGGCTAAAATTCTGTCAGTGCTGCTTTCATTGCTTGATATTCACACACCAGTGGAAAAGAAGGGGCTTTTCCCCTCTCCTCTTTAACAAGTTCTTCTGCTTCCTGAGCTTAATTCATTAATCCCGTGGCATTGTATCTGCCAGATTCAGCAATTCTATTGATCAGCAGCATTGTTAAGAAAATAAAATCCAAAACTAATGTTGCTTTTGGTCATTCCCACACTTGTTATCCTCAGCATTTTCATGCTCCAGGCAGTGGATTAGAGCTCCAAAATGACAAGAGACGCCTGTCTGTTTTCCATGGATTACTTGCTACAGACATTCACTCTGCAAAGGAATTCATGTCACTTTGAGATTATTTGGAGAACTGGCCTAATGAATTATCCTTTTGTATTGAGCAAACAATTAGAAACAAAACACAAAAGATGCACCATATTCAGGACTTTATAAAGCACATCATTTTACAATGATGTTGTTACACTCATTTTACTTCTAGCTGCATAAAGAAGGCACAACTACCTCGTTTTTTTCTTACAAGGAAAAGAGAGTACGAAGCTAAAATTCTATCTTTCTCACGTAGAATGAACGTGTAACACTCCAGGCTTTTACAGCAACCAAATAAACAAATCATGGTCCCCAGTCAATATATATTTGGCCCAGAAAACACATGGATTAGAGACAATGAGTACTAACTTATCCAAGACTGCGTCTGAGAGATAAAACAGAGCATCATTTTAGGAGAGATGAGAGATACTTTTTGCATCCTTCACGTGAAAGACCACTCATGTTTTGCCTTGCTTTGTGAGATACGCCAGTCCGAAGACACAGAGAAGGGTAACAACTGATCCTGCGGGTCCTCCTTCTGCTATTTAGCTCTAAGTAGTGCTAATCAGCTAGTCAGGATAGCATATGCTGCACCCCCTTATAAGGAGAGGGGCAATGGCAGCACTTCAGTGGTGCTTGAAGAGGCTTTATATCTCAAAGACACCCATTGCCATATGTTGCTTCTGCCAAGGCGAAACTGGGCTCTGCTTGGAAGGAATGATTTGGCCAGTGCTCCTACAGCAAGTGCCAGAAACGTCAACTCTGGGAATTTAGGGTGAGCAACAACTCACTTTCAAATGACAATCTATTCACCTTTTTTCTTCGGTCTTTTGAAAGCGATCTAGCTGCTGAGTTTAGAGAGAGGGAAAAAGTAAAATCCAGACTTTCCTCAATTCTTCAAATAATACACTTCTCCCCTGAAGAAAAGAAGACCACAGTTATTAGCTTTATTAATTATTCCATTATTGCTCAGCAAGTTCAAAAGGAATAACAATTCTGCATCGTTTCCCATATTTGTTGCAGATTTTATTTTTATTGTCTGTAATGGCATTTATATGACATTCTATACAGTGTTTTATGTCTCAAAACCCAGATAGGCACTTGTGGGCTCTGTTTAACATTTCTGGTCTCATGCTGTGTGACATTATGATTTGGAGTTTTTTATACCACCTTTCAATATGTGCAGCAACTTCACATTGATAGATCCTACAGAAAGTTATACTTGGATATGTCTGGGCTTTCACTGTTGACCATCCATGTAGAATTACTCTTTCAATCACTTACAAGTTGGCATCATTTGGTGCTTCTCATTACTCAGAAATAGTACTACTTGGCTCATGATTACTTAAAACCTTCTTGCTGCTGCTGTGATTTTTATACTTAGAAGCTCTTGAAAGCTTAAATGCTCTAAGAAAGTCTTTAGTGTGCTTTGAAAACGTACTTATGTTTTCAGAATCGTTTCCTGTGTTTTAGATGAGTCATTACTTGTTTATATTGATGTGATCAGCTCCTTCTCAGAACTACGCATGAATTACCAGAATCCATTTTGATATGGAGTACTAATCCAGTAATTTTTGGGGGAAAGATTTCTTGGGTTGAGTGTGCAATTTCTGGTTAAAATCAGAGGGAAAAAAACCCCTCTCAGTCTGTACCTTATTGCTAAAAACCTCCCTAGAGAACACACTCCTGTAGGAAATGTGAAATCTTAACTCGGATACACTCCCTGCTATTTTCTTCCATAGCAGGTGAGTTGCTTGATAAGCAGAATATTTACAATTCTGCAAAGGGTCCCTTTGAAATTGCTCCAGCTGTATACATAATGATACTTGTAACATGTTTTAGAATAACTGAATAATTACTGGCCCAAAAGGAGGCTCAGTCTAGAGCCCAATTATAAGTGCATTTGTCGTGTGATGTGTGAGAGACCCAGGATGCAGTTTCAGAACATATTGACTTCACAAGCAAAATCCCATTTAAGAATATCCAGACATCATCTACGGCATTTTGCTTTTATGTCATGGACTGCCACTCTCTCATTTGGGACGCTACAAACTTTTTGTGAGGACACACTAGAAACATGGTGAAAAAGAACATTTAAAAATAATCCTTGTGGGCATATGAAAGGGATTGTTTTTCACACAGATGCAGTGCATGCACCAGCTAATGGAGTAGAAAGAATTGTGAACTGGTAGTGGGGAAAAGCAGCAATGCAGAGGAACTTTGGATGTTGGCCTCACTTCTGAAGGCAACATGTCATGAAGATCTACCTCTAGGTTCAAGTCCTTTGCCCATATCAGACAGGAATCTAAACCTGGAATCTATTTGACATAGAGCTTAACGCTGACACAGCTGTTCTTCTCCTTTTCTTATGGAAGAAAAAAAAAAAGAAAGAAACCTATAAAAGGCCTATACGGTGAAGAAAAATGCTTCTGATATCCAGACCTGCTGAACTGGATATCAGCATTATTTTTACAGTGTTGATGATTATCACATTAGCTCAAGAGGTTATAAATAGCTGCTTCCGCCTGGATTTTAAAGGATTTAAAATTCTGTGGAGTGGCACTTTTTAAGTTCTCAAGCAATCACAGAGCAAAGTTACTTAAAAATGCATCAGCAAAAAGGGAGTTGAAGGTGTAGAGTTTAACATTTTATCAAGCTGGAGTTGCCAAAATCACAGGCTCACATCTAGACCTGGAAATATTCTTGCTGTTTGAAGTCTAGACATGTCTTTCCCCAGCTCTCCCTTGGGCTATGTTGCGTTTGGTAGCCTTATTCAAATCTCCTGAATCTACATAAGTCCATAACATTTCTTATTAATACATGTGATTGGGTTACTAACCACACCAGTTAGTATCTGCGTTCTCTCAATAACACCGCATCTTACCATCTTGTCACAATCAACTTTTCCTTCATTTCTCAGGACTAATGAGACTGTACTCTATGTGATGCTTGTACTTTTGGCAGTATAATGGGATCTGTATCAGTATGATGTGTTTTATTCACAATGCTTTCAGGTCCATTAAACACCTCATCAAATTCTTCAAAAATATTCTTTGCATCCTGTTCTGTAGACAGGTTATATGCCTGTCTGAACAGCAGCATTTTCAGATTGCTCTTCAAACCTAAACAAACCTTTTCTATTCCCTTGGCCTCTGCTGCCTGATGTTCATCTCCTATGCAAATGTATGGCAGCTGTGATACCCAGAGCCGTAGTAAGAAACCCACCTTAACAGGTCAGTGCCAGGCATGTAACATTAATAGGAGTTAGGAAAAGCTTATTTTCCCCAACTCCTGGTATGGGTCAGTAGCTCCTGTTTCCAGTGGATTAGCTCTGGGGTACTCATCCAAATTGAACAAAACTTCCAAGTCTATTAACTTTCAAGTACAGAGACTTCCGTCCCTCTGATTGCTTATGTTTATTGGCTGTTGGGCCTTCATTGAGGAAATACTGGCAAGGACATATGTTGTTTTACAGGAGATGAGGGAAATGCAAAGAAATATTTGATGTTCTAATTCTTCAGAGAAAAGCCAATTTAAGAAAAATCATTATGAAGGGGAAAACAAAGCAACAGCAGCCATGAAACTTCTGGCTCCTTAAATCCTATTCCAGGCCTGATGTGTTGAACTTTCTTGAGGGAAGTCTAATCAAACCAGAAGGTCTCCTCTCAAACGACCAGCTGCAGAATGACTTGCTCCTCTAACCCAACAGATATAGTGTTTTTTTTCCCCACTGCTGGCTGAAGAGCCGGCTTGCAAGGTGTATTACACACAAATGCATTACAGATTCAGCTACTTTGGCATTCAAATCCAATTTTGGCTTTTATCACCCACATTTTTTCAAAATTGGAACAACTGATGATACATAAAATATTTTCCTGCACAAAACCCAAGGAACTGCTATGACTCAGAAAAATAAGGCATAGATCAATATCAAAACATGGTTTTCAGGATTTCCTACTTGTCCTACATAAGTCCCCTTATGTTCTGATTTTCATCTTTAGACCCCTGTATACCTTTCAAGGTCTAATCCTAAGGGATTTGCTCAGGGCCACACACTAAGACATCAACATGACAAGAAATTGATCCTGCATTTCTCACGTGCTATGCCAACACTCGCATCCTTACCTCTTCATTTGTCATAGTATGCAAGTCACTCCTGTCAGCCCTGAAAGTCCCTCCTTATCACTCCATATACAGAAAATCCCCAGTTCTATTGTATCTGGGATCCATCATGGCCAACCTTTTGGCCCTATGTAATTTTGCTTAGTAACCTTTACTGCCAACTGTCAAAGACTTGAAAGACACAACGCTGTCTTGTGTGCCACCCATTCATCACAGGCTTTTAAATAGTCCAGGTGAATTGCAGCAAACCACAAACCGAAAGCTTATGCAACATCTGCTATGATCATTGTTCTTTTCTGGACCTTTCTTCTCTCTCTGTTTTTTTTCTTCTTGTGCTGAGTGGTTCATTAGTACATGACAAAGATATAAGACCAACCAAACCGTAACCACCGTCTGTCATCTTCATACAACTGCCCTATTTGACTTTCTAGACTGAAAAACTTTTTAATGAGGATGGTTTTTTCATAGACAAGTCTGATTCTGTTGAACAGAGTGTGTGGGTGCAAATAATCTTTGGAAGATCAAACGATATCACACAAAATGTAGGGGCTAAAGAGTCAGTTTATGGCTTCTGATGCCAAAACTGATAGCTATTTAATCACTACTCAGATAGTGTGGGGAAACTGGGAATGGAAGGTAAACTGTGATAGCTTAAGAAAACTTCGTTGAACTTCCAATAATTTGACCTCTGCGAATGCTTTTATAGTCAGCAATATGTAGAAGTGTGTGCTAGAAGAGGAGGGGGGGAATTCAAAGGAAAACAAGCTCTAAGAAAGCATTAACTAACTCTCTCTTTCCGTCTCTGAATCCCCAGGGAATAGGGATTTCAGCAGGGGAGGGGAACTTTATCCCTCCTCTGGACTGAATTTGTAACTATTTCAGAAAAGCTTTCCACTACATTATTTTCCTATTTGTTTCTCTGACATCAGAGTTCATGATATTTTATGCAGGTAAATATATACACAGGAAAGAAAGATTCCTTCTGTCTCCTGAAGTGTTGAAATCCAAAACAAAGTTAGGACGGAGCTGAACCAGTCAGTCACATAAATCTTGTCTATGGAAATTCAGATGTGGGTTGAACACATGCACACACATATACCATTAGACCCCTTCTCTAGGAAAATAACTGAAACCCCAGCTTGTTTTGTGTTTCTCAGACATTCTAGAAATACTTCAAATACTTTGCTACTCTGACGTTTGTATGTGCATACAGAGAGCATAACTACAAAGAGCATCAGGTAATAAAACACACATCCCTGACTCTATAATGAGTTTTTTCCACCAGCACTTGGGCTTGGTGAAAGGGCAGTCAAACCGAAGTCTGAACAGTTGCAGTCCATCTTCCCTCTTTCCTCTTCTCTCCAAGCAGGGCATGAAGCTGCAGTTTCAGTGCTCAGAGCTCCCTGGAGCAGCTCACCCAGTGACTGAGGACTAACGGCAGTGGTAAAGGTGGTAAAAGTGGTAAAGGAAACATTTGGCCAGATTTGGGGAGGAGCGCTGCACCGCGGCAGCCTGACACCCTGTTGGAGATCATACGATAATGGAGATCTGCTGACACTGTATAACATCTTTCTGCTCTTTCAGAGCCTGGCCCATTCCCTGTACCTGAGGAGAAGGAAAGGCAAAGATGCTGGTACTGCCAGTAAGTATTTCCTACCACAATAGAAATTCTTAATTCTGGACCAGAATTAGCTACTTAGCAACACCCTAGTGACTTGTGATCAGACTAGGAAGAAAAAAATTCATATACTAATAAGCCAGGTATTCTGTATATGCAAAATAGTTTAATTAAAACATATTTTATGTTATAGCAAAATAGTCACAGAAGAAGACTGGACTCATACATGCACATTATCTATCTATACATATATACACATAGAGACAATAGATGTTGTATATGGATAGTATAAAATAAAATTAGCATAATTAGCCATCTTCATTTTCCCTGGCATTTCACAATATCTGACAGATGGATCCTTCAGGTTTTCTTTTTTGTTGTTGTTTTTTCTTTCTGTTTAAAGCTTATATGCATCATGTACTGGTTTCATGAATCTCTCAGCCAAATTCCAGAGTATTTCTTAAAGCTTTACATAACAATCTTGTAAACTATAAATATATTTCTATGAAGGTTGCTTTTTGTCTTTCTTTTTCTTTTTTTTTTTCATGTTTGTCTCTACCTTCAAGTGAATCAGAATAAAAATATGTTCATAAAGACAAAAATTCCATTGTTTATACTGATCGGCACAGACTAGGCAGTGAGGAGGAAAAAATGAGGCATCTGTTGAATACAAATGAAGACAGCAGGTTGGTGTGTGAGTACTTCGGTTCTGAAGCTACTTGTCATTTGCTTTTAGTGGCTGAAACCTCAGTGTCCTCCTCCCCTCTCCGCCACTGGACAAAGTTATGGAAAACACAGTGACAGGAAGGTGACTTTACATGAAATGGCAAAAGCTGATGCACACAAGCTCAGTCTTTACCCATTTGAAGCAGTGTTCCCCCTCAGACCTAAGTTTACCAATGGCAATTTTGTTCTAAACAGTCCCTGTTTAGGCTGTTAAAGAGCCTTGATACTCCTTGCGTGATGTTGCTAACGACAGGGAACTGTGTGCCGAAGCCTAGAATTAGTGTCCTTAAAGGGTTTATTATGATGGCAAAACCAACTGTTAGGAGAGCTCCCTTGTGCCCAAAAGGTCTATATTGTGCTTCAGCAAAGGGGGGTTTCACAATAAATTGTGAAAATTGGAAGGAGAAGAAGAGGAAAAACCAGCACTCCAGACTTCAAACAAATCTTGCTCTCCATTTTTCTTCCGAAGTGTTGAACGATACATGATGTCATATGATGTGTGGTAATTCCCCCTTCTCTATTTTGAAGGGAATAAATGGGTTCTATTTCTGAGAAAATGTATTAAAGCCAAGTTTTACTCTCGGTAACCCTGATGTCAATCCCAAGCAACAACAATTCATATGCAATTCCTCTGGATTCACGCTGATGTAACGGAGAACAAAATGTGGTGCTTGAAAAAGCAGCTGTCACCTTATGGAAAACTTTATGAAATATCTTATTTGGAAACAAGCGTTCTTCTGTGCAGTGTATTTCCCTGTACTTCTTTTCTCTCATTCTTTCTTTCTGAAGACAGTGCTTTAAAACAGAATCACTGTTGTTTCTTAAGAATTTATCTGCTCCTGCACTTATTCCCCACCTGACATAATAATCCTCTGTTTGTGACATAATAATCATTTTTACAATGTCCAATTGTGATACTACAAGCTGGGCTTAAAATCTGATCCGAAAAATGCATTTTACTCTGATATCTTACATAACGTCATATCAACTTTCAGCTCAAGAGATAGTAATTTCAACCAAGTGACATCAGTTGGGTTTTCATACAAGGGAGTGGTACACTTGATATAACTCCCTAGAGATAATTCCCTCCAGTGTTTACAGTTTTATGATTTGACCTTTAAAAATATTTCCACTCTCTATCCAGTGCTTGGTTATGCAAGTCTAATGATTTTGCCAAAGTAGAGAAACATTACATATACAATTCAGTCCAGTTGCCCACAGGAGTTAAACGTCGCAACAAGCAGAAGCTTAAGAAAAGGAAAATCAAATGCAAGTATATTTCTCATGAATTGTTCAATGAATTTCAGATACCATAATGATTTATGAGAATAACCTGAAAAGCAACATCCTTCTTGACAAGTGCTGAGTGACTACCCTTCTAAAGTTTGTAGTCTTATGTTTGAAGATAGAGTTTCATCCTTTTTGCTCTGAAATTCAGTGGTTTCTCTGTTCATCCTACCATCTTTGGCAGCTTTAACTGGAGTTATTCATAGGTTTCAAATTATGCACATGCTTTGCTGGATCTGCGCCCACGTGTGTCGAAATTTTGTTATGAGTTGGACAGCCAGCGCAATCCAGAATCAAGGAGAGCCAATTTTTGTTCTTTAGTGCACTTTGGACTTTAAGGAAGGACCTCCGGGAAAAAAAGGAATCTAGGGGAACAGGTTATCAGATACTGTGTAGCCTGAACCTTCTCTGCCTGACAGCTGAAAACACTTGAAAGATGGCAGACTATGCCTAAACTTAAGTCTGATGACGTAACTCAGCCAGATGCAGGACCAAGATTACTAGTCTGACAAAGTTTTGTGTATAAGTAGACCATTATATAGAGATTTGAGCTGCAAATTATTTTTAACAAATATTAAACTCTGGATTGTTTAAATGACTGGATTTCAACATGTTTCTTTCTTTAATAGATATTTCTAAGGAAATTGCTTCCTCAAATTAAATAGTTTGCTTCTTATAAGATGCTAAACATATAAACCATCAGGTGGAAGAAATAAACTAGTATTTTGTGAATATTCTCTACTGCAATTGTTATTTTAAACTCATTATTTCTCATTAAAGAGCTCAGAAGTTCCCACCCCTCCACAAGTTTTGTTCTCCTAAGAGAACTCTGGCTGGTGAAGGAGTTCTTTTCCTCTTGGTAAAATGTCCTGCTATGGTAAAATGCTCCATCTGGAGTGCCCAGCGATAGAACTGTAAAAGTAAATTTCTCTGTGCTATCATCTCCTTGAAAGCCATGTGCATGCAAGATGAGTCTCTTACACCATAAGATGGATCTCTGATGACATGAATTAGTATATATCATGTGTTGCTTTGGAAAACTTTGTTTAATATTGAACATTGGTTGATGATACTCTCCAGTGATATCACGTTACGAAACTGATTATAAAAATACCGCAACCACATTATGGATAAAGTTGTCCATTCTGCTTGCCACACCAATGCCTTGCCATGGAAATCCATCCTAGATTTATTGACTGCAAATTATTGTATATGTGAAATAAATTAGTTGGAGAAAGAAGCATATCTTTATGGCTTTCAGCACATGTCCTGTGGAAACAGCAACAAAAATGCAAAACCTATTTCACTAATCTCTTCCAACATTTTGTATATGCAACAGCCACTGCCTCAAAAACTGATCACGTTTTCAAGACTCCTGAAACAAAACTTTCAAACTAGAGTTTGATAGAGACTGTTAACTTGTTTGCCTATTTATATGTTTCTTTTTTTAATATATTATATAGTTCAATTACTGGAAAGAATAAGTTTGAGATGGTTACTGTTGTTATGGCATGAAATTGATCTGGGCTCCAGCCAAACGCAAGTCTCATTCTCATTAAGACGGAGACATTTAGATTAAAATTAAGACCCTTCTAATGAAATATACTGGAGGATTAAGTTACAAGCGGCAGGACACATTACCTTATTTATCTAGTTGTGCTCGCATGACTTGCTAGGCCAGCAGTTATGACAAACATTCTTTGCGCAACCTATTTTCAAGACTATTTCCATTAAAAGTAACATGATTGAGTACACTGCTTTGCTCATAGTTGAGATATGCTTCAATGTTTATATCAAACCAATTAAACTGTGTTGTTTCAAAGCAATAAAAATGGTTCTGTAATTGCCACATGTTCTTCTCTGCCATTTTCAAGTCTGGAGACTAGGAAATAGTTTGCAAGCTTTCTGTGCACGCTATTTCATCCTCATGCATTTGACCGTTCAATTTTATCTTGCATTGATTTGTGTGATGAAACATTCTAGATCTTTTTTTGTGTGTGTGGCTGTAGGTCTTCCTTATCTTTCTCTAACATTTAGAATAAAGACACCTAAAGTGATATTATTATTGTTGCTGTTGCTGTTATTATTGTTATTTCAAGCATTTTTCTTGCTTATGCATTAGCATGGTTGTACCTAGCATGTTACAGGCAAAATCACTGAGCAGCTAAGTTAAAACACTGTAGTTGCACACAATCACGTCATTAACATACTCTTGCTGGCAGTTGAAAAATGTGTTACATAGCTCCCTTTGACACATCTGCTCTTGTGCAATATGTACCATCATCTTCATAAGTGTGTATTAATTCTGAGTACCTCCATCTGAACCAAATTAAAAAAGCCTGAATTTCAAATAACGGGTGTCCTGAAAAATGTCTTTCAGAGAATGTTACATTTGGAGGCAAGTAAAGTTAGCTACCACTTCCGAAAACCTCTTGCAAAGCTTTATTTTTGGGTTTAAAGTTGGGGAATTAAACTATTTAAAATTCTGTGCTATTTGGTCTCTGTATGCAAGTAGACAAATAGGAAGGGTTTTCTTTTCAATACCTGAAATGACAGGGAACATTTTTCTCTATGGACTTTTGGTATCTTCTGTGGAGCATTTTTCTTTGCATTCATGTAAGCTAGAGTACCAAAGGCCTATTCAAAGCTGGTCTGAGGTGGAAGCAAGACATAGAAAGATTTAGCACATGGAGCAAACTGCAAGGCCATCAGGAGTATTTGTTCACGCTAAGTGGGGTGTAGCAAGCTCCTTTGAGCACCAGGCTTTAATGGCACTAATATTACCTGCCTAGAAACAGCTCTGCATGTATGGAAATAGTCTGGGAAGCAGAACAGGTAGCTTAGCACTTGGATAGTTAGATATATCTTTTTTCTGAAATATGAAACATCTTAAGACTACTCAGCAGGCTGTGTGATTTGAGGCTCAGGACGTAGGGCTGAGTTCTAGGACTGTAACTGTGAGCTGTTATGCATCATCTGACTGTGTGAACACTCACCCTATCAGTGCATGGTAAAAATTTGTGAACTCATACCTCTGCCACCAATGCAAAAAGCACCCATGGGGTACACTTCGTGTCCCTCCACTGCACAGTAACTCCATTCACCACTGAAGCCTTCCTCTTCTCAGTGCAGCACATCACAGAAACAATTCACCTAGCACTGAGAATTCTAGTTGGAAGTCTCAGCAGAGGCAGGACGGAAAAGAATGGAGAAAGGAATTGATAAAAATCCCCAAAGCCTAGTGAAGTTCTCTGAGTTCAGAGGCTGTTTATGTGGTGGGGAAAGAAACTGAAGCTATTCCTAGAGAATGTTATTATTAGTAACAGCATTAATAATTGAGCTGATACTTATACTATATCTTGTACAATCTCTAAGAGAAAAAAATCTCAACTAGTCAAATGATGAGAGAAACAGAGATGAAGACACTTCCCATGAAATGCTATAAATTCAATCCAATGTGAGTATTAAGTATATTAGACCATCTTGTGTCTCTGAGAGGTCTCAAGTTAATGGAGGAAAGCACAATGTCAAGATACATACCTGTGAAAAGGAGGGCTGATGATAATATTGTGCTTCATCTATACTTAGAGAGAGTGAGAGAAAAAAGAGAAAGAGGGCATATGTTTTTATTAGCTGCCATATATTATTTTACAAATAACCTATATTCATGGGCCATATTGGACTGCAAACTCCACTTCTGTCCCTGTCAAGTGCCCAGCTTTAGCCAGAAAAGACCCGATAGAAGGTATCTACAATCATATAACAGTAAATGGAGGGCTTTGAACTCATTTGCTTGCATGAGATAAATAACTTTAAGAGACATGGTTAATGGCATACTTATCTTGTGCACAAGTGAAAGAGTTGGCTGTGATCCACTTCCGATTTTGAATTTTTACTGCCACAGCTAGTATCAGATAAAAGCTGTTTTCAGGAACCAAGAAAATTGTGTTAGAGAGAGCAGCAGGGTTCTGCCTCCTTCGCAGCAGTTGGGAGTTAGTGGAAATGCTGTAATTTCATTTCAGCAATTTATGTTAGGACACCTCTCAGTCAGAAGAAACCCTTTGTTATGCACGTGTAAACCAGAATATCAGCAGTGTCTGGAAGAGGACAGGTTAATGTTATCATGCTGACAAATAAGTAACTCAAACTTCAAGTCAAAAAAGCCAATAATATAGGTTACAGATCCATCGGTCAGCTAAGGAATCTGGCCAAGGCAGACTGCGTTTACCATTTAAAGGATTTTCTAGTACTTTTTCTAGGACAAGAGTTCACACTACAAAAAATTCTGTCATAACACTGATTGTCAAAGGAGAAACAAAAACTACCCAAGCATAGAGACTGTCTTATGCTGCATTACCAGAAAGTGATGCATCCACAATACATCTTAGTGAATGGGACAAAATTTGCTGTATATACTGCTATGTCTATGCTGGGTTTTTTCTATATATTTGAAAGGATGTCATTCTTCAGTGAGTAATAAATTCCCTCTCAAAAACTAACTTAACTGCACTGAAATTTTTTTAATGAAGAAGTTTTCACACACACCATTTCACCTAATTTTCATAAGTAAACATATTTTCCTAATGTCTCTGGAACATGAAGAGTCACTTCAGGAGAAAAAAAAATCATAGCTAGATTCTATATTTCTACTATGTTTCTACAGTTCTGTATTTCTGCTCTGTGTTTTTACTGACCACAGGTGAACAACCTCCAGTACTGGGGAGGCAGATGGTTAAAAAAAACAACAATGAAGAAATATCTCTGTCTTCTACCTGCACCCGTTGGAACATGATCCAAGTTTCACAACAAAGAAAGTTCTTTCAGTAATGATAGAAATTTAATCATTATTTTTGTTACAGAAGGGTTACAGAGTTTTGGATAAATTTCAGCCTTTAGTTATCTGTGTTTAAAATGTATATGATAATATATTCTCTCTGCTACATCTTTTTAGATGTATCACCTTAATGCAATGAATAATAGTCATTAATAATGTATACCATGGAAATCTGATTGCTTGAGTAAAAGCTGTCTTACAGTTTTACCTTGAAAAACAAATGGATACTCTGTCCATTTTCTTGTGGAGATGGCTCTGAGATACGGACATAAAAAATAGCAGGATTGAAAGGTTGATCCTATTTACGCTCAGGAGAAATGATTCACCTGCCATATGCAAGAGCAGTAACCTTAATAAGGAACTGAGATACTTGAAAAGAAGACTGAAAACATCAGAAAAGTTATCAAAGATGTGATAAATAGTGCCATCAATACATGAAAAAACCCCATCCAATCACTTCTAATTTTTGAAGGTAGAGGCAGAGGCCTGCTCCCAACCACCATGGAGCTCCTGAGGCTGCCATGAACTGTTTATTGCAGTTCTGTATACCCAAAATCCTGTGAGCATAAAGGAACCACATGCGGTACTGGAGCCAAAGAAATATGGAATAACTGTGAGCCAGTACAGTTACAGTTGAAGAAAGTAGCTGAATAAGTAGGCAAACTTAGGAAGGAGGAGTTCCTAACTTGGCTTCACATAAAATGTTCCCACCTTACACAGTAAGACTCACAAGTCATCTGCACATGTATATCTGAGCAAGAGCACAAAACTTTCGAAAGTGGGGGAGGATTTTTCAATATAAACATAGAAGAAAACGAACATTTTAAACTTTGGCGGAATACCTTTTCCTCCCAACATTGTCTTGGGGCAGTAAAAATCAACTTTGCAGTGAAAAGAGAGTGACTCCCCTAGCTCCCTTCTAAGAATAACGCCAGGCAAAGTACATTTCAAGAAGGTGGCATTCATGGTGCTCTCTGCCTGCTTCCCCTGCTGTCTTCCTGGGTATATCTGAATATATGTCTCTGCCACCACTGAGCTGATGCAGCACCAGCAGCTAAAAGATGGTCAATGAGAGACCTCAGTGTGCTACACTCATTCTCCAGATATACTGTACGCTCGTCCCAGGAATATCAGATTTATTATGCAAGTGCAGAAGCAAAGCACAGTGCACCCTCGTTAAAACTGGCCTTCCTGAGAGAAATGGATATACAGAACACTTCTAAAATAATAATTACATCAATTATACACATATTAAATGATATGACAGATGGAATGACCTAAGAGACTCTTGAGGAAGGTAGAGGCCTGGACCAGTGCATCACCTGGGAAATCCTTCTGGCTCACACACTTTTTCCAGCTTATCCAGGAAAAGAGAAAACATCCAAAGGGGCCAGGGACTAAATGATACATTTCTTTAGGCTGTATGTAGCTGGTTTATATAACACAAGTTGTACATCTATGCTATAGACAATAGTAAGAACTGCCCAAGTAATATTTTGCTTTAGAAAAACAAAATAAAACATTAGACAGCCATGACCAACAGCTCTGAGCTGTTGGAATTTTGAAAAGAAACAGAGATTGTGACCCAAATCTGAATAACCATAGTGCAGGTTGTGTATAATAGACATAACATATCCGGTGGAGACCTTAACACAACTAAGTATATGTGCAGATTATAATAAAGCTGAAGTCATCACTAAAATGCCTGATGCAACAAAAAGTTTCCCAAGATCCCTCAATGCTAAATCGTACAGGGATATTTGCAATAGATATTGCTGCCTACATTAAACTATGCAAAAAAATCTAATGGCTACCACTGAGAAGCTTAAAGAGGTTCTGAAACTGATGGGTTTATTTAAAGACCCAGTAATACATAGCTATTATGCCAGAAAGCAGAAATCTAATTTTTTCTATGAAAGTTCTAAGAAAGGCTCTGGCAGAGTCTACTTACAGTAGTGTGATTGAAAATGATCGGCACTGGTTCATGCATCATACTAACCACACTAACCACTAACCAGAAATGAGTTTCAGTCTGCTCAAAAGGAGGCATTGACCTTAAGCAATGGAAATAAGAAGCTTCATGTCCTTCTTTCTAACTCTTTTTATGCGCTTTTATAATGAAGTTGGTCAGACATTATTTACGGCTATCAGAAGGGGATCTGGCAAACCGTTCCAGTGTTCGAAAGCCTGGAAATGATTATTTTTTGAGATACAAAACTACACTTTCAAACTGATAAAAAAAGTGGGAAAGATTTAATAACTACAGTAACGCTGCCTGGGCAAACATGTAGTGGAACAATGTCTATTGCTAGATTGTGGAGTTGTCAACACATGAACAAATCCATCAGGTCTCAGGCTAGATGTGGACTGAAATTGCCAGAGCTACATCTGAGATAACACTTGTGGAAAATCATCAAAGTTACCTGCATGGGATGGTAGGATCAGAATTTTCCAAGGGCTTTTCAAGAGAGACTGTTCAGTCCTAGATGGGGTTTTATTTAAAGGAAACAACCTGGCAATTGCTAAGGTGTTACAGGAATATATATTCAAACGGATATGTAAAAGTCATTTTATGGTCTAAAAAACACCTTAGAGGAAGGGCAAAAATATTTTATAACAACCCAAAGTGAACAGTGAAAGAAAGAACATTGGCAGGGATTACCACATGAGCCAAAACTAAGTGAAAGAGTGATAAAGTCATGCTAATGATAAATGAAAATCAGCACCTTGAAGGAAAGCAGACATAGATGATATTGTTTAAATTGGCAAGGACAAATACACTTGTGTTAGAATATAATGCTAACTCGCTTGAGATGACTTTAGCAGAAAATACTGCAGCTAAACATGTAGCCATATGTACTAAAGCTTTTTTTGCTAAACTAGCTCTATGTCTAATACAAACCTATTACATAGTAAATTCTGCCATGGATTAGCTAGTGTTGTTTTAAGCAGTTTTAGTACAGGTTTAGAATGCAACCATTAATTGATATTATCCCTAGTGTTATAGGTAAGAAAGAAAATGGTGCCAAAAAAAACCACACCAAAACCCTAATAAAAAAAACCTGTGGAGTCATGGTCTTAATGATGCTAAGCATGATTGACTTCTGGAGTGCTACCAATGACTCTGACATGGGGTGCTATTTGTTCCACAGAGAATAGAAAACATTAATAGTATGTCGGACCCAACACTAAAAATAAAGAGGCAGTTAGGGGAAAAAACCCAACTTAATTTGACCTCGTGCCACTAAGAGAAGTCACCATTTTATGACAATGAAGTGAGAATATGTTGTGAGAATAGATGGTCGCCAGTGGCATACTTTGGATGAAACTCTCACTCCAAACTGACACATACTTTAAAGAAAGGGTAATATCTGTACAAATCTTGGAGAGACATTTAAAAAGGTCACTTCCCCTAAGGAAGTGTCACTTGGGTAAGAGTTGCAGCAAATTGACACAATGAAACCTGTGGGCATGGCATAACCAAAAATAAATGGGACTGATGGTCCCAACAGGAAGGCATGAAGATTTCTGGGACAGCATGTCAGAGGCTGCTGGTCACTTTAGAGCATTTACAACTAATGAATAAAATATAAGTAAAAAAGAGGTTATAAATATTTGAAATTCTGTGTTATGCTAATGATGATTCTTAATTTTTTTTTTATGCTTGGCTGCGAAAAGAAGACATGGGATTCTATATTTTTAATAAGCCTTTTCACGTGTCTGTTGAACTAGTGCTAAATTTACATGCTGTCCCATATAAATAGTACTGCTCAGTTAGAAAACCCAGAAGCTAAATGATGCACAGTTTACATAAATATCTGGACTCCGTGCAATTTTGAAGGAATACAGCACTAACAAAGTTACAAAAGACCTGGGGCAATATCCTTATTTCTGATCTCTTGCCCATCTGAGAGTGAGTTCTCAGAAAAGCACAAAAAAGTAGATGAACAGACTCAATTTCATGGCTAAAATATCAGCAGTAGAGGAGCCGGAGCAACATGAAAATAAAACCATTTAAGTGCCACCCAGATGAACCATTTAATTTTTATTTTAAAATATTTATCTAAATAGTTTTCCTATACCTTTGTTAACATTAGAAATATTTAATGCTGTTGCTGCTTTGATAAATGCTACTCTGAATTGCCTTTCCAACTGCTATAATTTGTTTTCCCAGTTGTCTTCCTGTAGCAGTAACATCACCAGGATAAGCTGCTTCGTGCAGGATGAATCACTTCTGCTTCTTTGAATCCCAGTGACAGGTATTGCTGTTCACAGGTAGTGTAGATTGGGTGGACTCTTGACTCTGATATTCCTGAGAAGGAATCTTCAAGCCACTAACTTTATAAAGAAATACCTCCCCCGAAATGGTTGGGGGATTCATATATTACAGGTCTTTCATTCAGTCTCTCATATCAGGCTATGTCTTCTAAAAGAATGGGGTTTAGTCCGAGAGTCTAAAATATGCTATTACGCTACTTCCACCATCATCAGAAGATCAGCTGTCTTAAAAACACAGCAAAAGCAATTATTCAGGTAGTAGTTTCTGTAGTTCACATAGCTGGAGCTTTTATCCTGCTGTGAAAAATCGCTGATGACCCCTTATCTTTGCTTCTTTAGGTCATTAATAACAAATTCTCCCCATTCTTCCATTGTATAACCAGGGTTTCAAAAGTGTATTCGCAGTTGATCTGTTTACAGTTTAATGTATGTGTATCATGAATGATACATTATGGATGTGTATCCATACATGATAATGATTTACCAAGTGGTATACTGAAGAAGAAACCAATTGCATTTCACCTATAGGATAGCACCTTAGTCATCTGATTACTATCCAGAGACAAAAAGTCCCACTACAGTCATTGAATGGCATTTGTGTAGAGTACGTATTCCAAGACCCTCTGGCCTGCTAATGGTGTGTTATCACTTCAGTACTTTTATTGATTTCTTACCCTTTTCAGGTGGGAATTCCATTTTTCCATGGAGATTAATTTTACAGTCATAAAAACTTTGTTTCACTGTGATTATTTCTTTGCTATTTTCACACTAATATGATATTTTGGAAGGGAAATGTTAACAGAGCTAACTAATGAATTAAAAAAATCTCCATGTTAAGACAACTTCATAGAATTGTTCAATGACTAAGCTGGAAATCATTACCTCCTTTTATTAACTTTCCAGTCAGTCACAGCTTTTGCTGGAGTGGGAAGCTAAGGTGACCCCTTAAATTTTAGGCTGCTCCCATTTATGTTCAAATCTTTCTAATGTCTACTCTATGACTGTGCTTCTACCTAGGAGCTTGTTTTATCCTAGTTATGACAGGTAAATGTCTATTTAGAGAGAAGTAGATTAAGTGGGTAAAACAGACTGGGTATTAGGTGGATAAAGTCTGAGTCAAGGATTTTAAGCCTCTCATGCAATCCCTAGCAACACTCTTAATCCTAAGGAACTGACTTTGCAAATCTCAAATCAAGGCTGTAGATGTAGGAATTTTCACAGATTAATAAGAAGAGTGTTTTCCTTCGGGGAGGGGGGCAGTGGGTACTGCTGCAATGCTGACAATTTTCCCCATCACTTCGGGTAATGTGAGCTTTTCCAGTTGCCACCAGTAACACAAACAAACAAACAAACAACGCCACAGGCCAAAAATTTTATCCAACTCCTGTTGTTCTAACTACAGAAGTTTCAACAGACTTCTTGTTTGCTCAAATTATCATCAAAAGAATGTTCTTGTATAGCACTAGAAGACAAAAATAACATCAGCGTATTTGTTACAAATTCATGTTTCTTACATTACATCAAGTTGAAGCACTGTCTGCTTTTGATTGCTGTGTTTTGCTATCAGATGCATGTTTGCTTTGGAACATAAGCTCTACAATGCCTTTGATGCCAAATGTATGGCAGGTGTACGCATGTGTTCTGCACCAACAGCGAGCAAGCTAAAGACCTTTTTTTGATGAAATAAGCAGGCTATTATTTGGGTAGTTACGAGACAATTCTTGAATTTCCACAATGCCCTTGAGAAGCCTGATGCACATTGCCTCACGAGCTTGTTAGCGTTAGTGTGAAATGTAGGGTGGCTCTTCCGTGGGCTCTGGGAAGGCTGGTGACACTATTTCCTCCCTCCTTGTTCTCTGAGCAGTCAAGAACCAAGACTGTGGTTGCTGCTTACTAGGACAGATGAGGAAAGAAATTGGATGTTATGCTAATGTGTATAGAGGCAACTTCTTTCTGCCCCGTTTGTAAATGTGATCATGTAAACAGCTTAACAGGGTTCTCAAGCACAAACAAAAGGACCACGCAACTCATGCTGCATATGACGTATCTGCTTGAAAAGCACAGATGTACACGCCATGTCTGCCATAGCTGGATCAGTAGTCGCTGCCCTTTTGTGCTTTGCCTGACCTGAAAACCCCCAGTTTATTTGACATTAAGTCTAACTTTAGCTCTGCCTCCACACAAAAGCCTGATTTTAACTTGTGCTGGCTCAGCTATAAAAAAGGACAAAAGCTAAAATTTGGATAAGCAGAAACTCCTTAACAGGGCCAATTTGTGATGCTGATACAGAGAAGCTCCTCTCAGGTCAGCTATTGGGGTCACACACGTGCTCAGAGATAATGATGAATCACAGAGGAAGAACTGGTGAAGTGATCTGGCTCACTGCTGTGTTGAGAATCACCCAGCATGCCATCTAATTAGGTTATCAGCTTTGCTCCGAAATGACATGTAGATAAGCACAGTGCCCAGGTGGACTTAGGATCAAGAATGCTACTCCCCAGGGGGATATTCACACTCAAACTTGCTTAACACAAATGGTGTAAGTGTAGTGAAGACCCACACCTAGAAATGATCCCAGGCCATACAATCTTTGCTGGAGCAACGTTCAGGATAAAAATAATCCTCTCACCACATAACTTAATGAGGGCTGCCCTTCTCACATATTTCAACTACACCAAAAAAACCCCAGGCAAATAATAAGTGGGTATTCCATGACTTAAGAAAATCTAATTGCAAATCTTCCATAGACTTTTGAAGCGTAGATGAAATATGACTTAGCTTATTCTCTTGCAACTCACTAGAAGCAATAGTAAATGGCTGATTATTCAGTGGTATAGAAGCCTAATGAGTCAAAGAAAAATCCATGAATACTTGGACCATGTCTGGCATTGAAGGATACTGAGTTGATCAACTGTCCAGGAAACTTCCAAAGTTAGAAATCAACTCCTTAAGATGTACTAAAAAAGAAGTCCTCCATGACTTATGAGTGATGACACAAAATGTCCTTTATGCCTTGATATTTCATTTTACAGTGGTTTTTATTATGGAACAATGGAACAAGTCATGACAAAAACTTTAGTCATTAACTCTTTTCTGATCTACTACCAGTTGGGAAAGTGGTGACCACATGATTCATATATATTACGCCAAAACAGGAGCGGCATGAATGTTAAATTATTTGCCATGTTCACAGACTGTCAGATGGGGCAGATAGCCAGCTTTTCAAAATAATCGCGAAGAGATCGGCACAGCTGTATCATATTTTCAGCTTGTACTCCTTTACTACCAAAACCAACATCCAGTGTTCTCAAACCAATGGTCTCTTTGATGAACATGGGTTTCAATTCATATTTCTTCTTGCTTTAAATAAAAGGAAAGAAAAAAACAGTGTGACCTGCTAGTCTGATCTATAATTTTCTCCTAAGCAATATTGTAAAAATGTCACGTTTGCAAAGCAGGAATAAATGAAGAAGGCGATAAACAACGGCTGTAGAAGTGCTGCGTGGATGACATGAATAGATGAAGGGCCTGAACTAATTGTGAGAAATGAGAAGTATGAATTGGGGTGACAACACGTAATCAAATTCTCTTTTCAGTGTTTCATATCTCACTTCTGCAAAGCATGTTGAGCTCATGAATGTCTATCACTAAAGGAAGAAACAATTGCCTTTATTATACCCAACCTGCTTCAGCCACTATTTATCAATCTGTTCAATTAATAAATGAATTGCTGGTCCCAATTGTCTTGGAAATGCTACACAGTACTCCAAGATTATAAGGAAAGAGAGTGCACTGGCAAAAATGTTACAACATAATATAATTTTGTTATTGATAATCTGGAAAAAAATCTATTATTATAAGTGTTCCACGACCCACGCACCCCAATTAGGAGCAAACACTGTGCAAAGCTCTGCAAGACACCCTGCCTCAGAGAGCTTACAGTCTGAGGATATGGCAGAAGACAAGTGGGTATGGGCAAACAGATGGGGAAAGCGGATGATAACAGTGAAATGGTTATGATTAGTGTAATAGTTTCCGAACATTCGATCGGGAGCCTGCCACAGGGGCAAAGAAAAAAGCCTTTGCTTTATTCTTCCATAAAGGGCAGCCTACACCAGAGGATGTTAATAAGATAATTAGGGTAATGATGTAATTAAAAGCGAAGCTGGAGTCCCAAAAGATATAGTTTATGATATGGGTTAGGAATTGTATCCCGTATTATGTTTTTAATATTCAACACAGTCTGGCTTTGTGAGACATCACAAATGCTTTAAGGCAGATAAAAAAATGCCAGCTTCCAGAGGCAGAATTGGGCTGTTCCTTAAATAAATATTGTAGGAAAGGGCAGTGCATAGAGTGAACAGTTTATCCAGTTTGCAAGGACAAGCAAAATGACCACCTAACTTTTCCTAAAGGGGCATTTGGCAGACTCCGGAGGTCAGGGAGGGGCAGAGAGGGATTGGATTCAAGCTGGTGAATTCTCCCTCCCAGAGCAGTTTGGCTGCATCAATGGAAGCGTGCTGCAGCTAATATGATGGGATAGCAGCGCTCACCCTCCCCGTCCAGCAGCCCGGCACAGCATTAGCAGGCCTTTCTGGAGGAAAAATATACTTCAGTTCTCCCGGCTCCAGCAGAAGGGAGAGTTGTGTTAAAATAAATCAGTCAAGCACTTAATAACAATGACCTGTGAACTCCCTCTTCTTTTGAAATGGTCTTACTGTTAGAAAACTGTTGTAAGTAAGAATATTTGCTCTTTGAGATTTATTTTTTCATGATCACTTAAACTAATTCCCCTTTTTATTCCGCAGTGTAGTGCAAAGAGTGTGCCAATATATATTATAAAATGACTTTGTTTGCTAGAACTGTTTGACCGCTGAGGGTTTCTGAGTGTGCATATCGCCTGGCTCATTGTGCCTGTATTGATTGGAATTCATTAGCCTCTACAGTGTCCTCAACGTCAATATGTTATGTCCGTAATATAGAAGGGAAAAAAACCCAACCCACCCAATAAATAAAAATATCCTTACTTCAAAAGCATAATTAATTAAATTTCTGTAATATTGAGATAACTTTGAGGTATCTCTCCTTCCTGTAAACCTCTGTCTTAATATACTAGATTACACAGACACAGATTCTCAGTCAGTAGGTTTTAACTCTGATAGCGTCCCCTCCACAGACAGCTTAAGTCAACAGAAAGACCATCACCTACTCAGAGGGCTTTGGATCAGCTTTGGGAGCTCAAAGTTTTCCTGAAACCTGACAATTTAAACATAACTACACCTATTCAGAGATAAGATTAAAACTGCTTGAAAAATGGTACTTTTCCCCGTTATACTTCACAGGGGAAAAAAACCCCAGTTTTCGATTTTTTGGCTACAATCTAGTCAAAAAAACTTTGACTCACAGCTCTTCCTTCAAATAAATGGGCCTGAGAAAAAAAATTACAAAAGCTTAGAAAGGCATGGAAATGTTTTTGCCTTATGTTGTTAGTTGACTATTTATTTGTTCATTTATTTCCTTAAAAAAAAAAAAAAGAGAAATAGGAAAATATGCTGTTTAGGTCACTCTAAGCCTTTTTGCATAAATAAACTGAACTGAGCAAAAATTTTATGCCGAATTCCAACACTTCCCACCAATAAATAAACCCACTCCCTCAACCTTGCTGTTACAATTTTTTAAATTATATTCTTTCTGTACTTAGAATCAGGAAATCCATTCAGAGAGATAACATCAGGGTTTTTTAGTGCACCTTATTATTTAAATATTTAATTTTTATCCGGTTTCCAAAAATAAGCACAATCCCACATGAGGAGGGAGAGATTCAAAACTCTTTTTTCCTGATTCAGAGCAAGGATTAAAGGCAGGAGTCCCATCTCCCCTGAGGCTGCTATAATCATCACAATCTACAGTATTCTTTGAATGCATTTTTTCTCCATTTCTCATACAGAAGGTCTTTCGCTTTGCATAAAATACTTTAATATTTATTGAGCCAGCGAGAGAGAGTGAAAATGACTCTATAAGACAGTGGTTAGACCAGTCTCAAGGGATGTGAGGCACCTGGGCTCCTGTTCCCAGTCCAATGAATTTTTAATTGTATTCTAAAAAGTGGAACAGCTTTAAGAGGAGAGACAAAGCCTGACTCAACTTCCCGGAAAGCAGATGACCTTCATTCAAAGCCCTAATGTTAATCAAGCAGAAGGAGGATGTAAACCCCTTTTCCTATGTTTGTATGACTGACTTGATAGCTGGGCCATAGGATTTAATGAGGTATGATTATAATAGTACATCTCTCTGGTTCACAAGGGAAGCTGATTTGGGAGTTCGACCGTCAGTAGAAAGAGACTGGTGTGACTGCTTTCGATACAGGTAAACACAAACCCAATAATTTTTCAAATATCCAGATTTTAAAAAGTTAGTATATCGATTCTTGACAAAATATGGCCAAGACGAAGAGTTTGCTGTTTTCACAGCTCACGGAGAAACATTTAATTTAGCTCTTTCCCAGAACAGTTACTAATTTATCTTTTTGTTCTTTTTTTTTCTTCAAAGAAAACATTCTTCATAGAAAGCAAATACAGAATTTTGCTCAAAACAAATACACAGCTTTTGCCTCATGCACACATTCATCCTACAAAATCTTCTTCTGTGAACAAACATCTACAGTAGAAAGGGTTTTTATCCTACTTTCCTAATTCCTACGGCTACATACATCTATACCGTGACGGGGTATGAAATGAATTAAATTCAGCATGTGTAACACTAGTGAAAGGCAATGAACTTTACATCAGGAAGGAACTAGATTCATGCTATATATATGAGGAAGCAAACAGCCTTCAAGTCTGAGTTTCATGAGACACAAGAGGTATGCACCTTTTTCATTATAATTGAATGTAAGTGCTTGTATGGTTTTTAACAACCAGTGATTGCTCTTGTGGTTTTATGGCCTGGTTGTATGCCCACTGAAATCAACAGAACGAACTGTGAAAGGCTTTTGAGCTTGCTTAAAAGTGCAGCTCAGTGACACAGAACAACCTAGCTGCCTTATCAACAGAAAGGATTTGGACAAAATGATGAAAAAGAAATTTTAAAAAAATTACTAAAGCAAAGGTGATTGCTTACAGAGTTTAAAATTTTTAGATCTACATGGTTTATACTTTCCCATGCTCCTTTTCCCATCAATAATCCAACCATTCATCTTCTGTGAAATCTAAACCTTCTGTGCTTCATGTTTTATTCATCCTAAGGTGCTTAATTTATACCAAAGGACAGCAGAGGGGCTAAGAGTAGCCTGTGTAAGGGGAGATGCCTTTAAGGCTATTATTCATGCCCTTTGATCTCAAGTTTTCACTCAGGAAACTTTGGTTCTGTGGGTAATTAGAGGCTGCCACTAACTTTTGCTCTATAAATTACAATAAATCTGAAGAAAGCCAAGGATCTTTGAGACTGTAACCACATTTCGATATCTACAATACTCGGAACAATTATAAATATATTCTAAAACACCAAAGTGAATTCTGATTCGAGGCTAGTTATTTTCTTTTAAATGTATTTTTCATAATGTAATTGATAAATATTACCAAATCCCAGAGTATTTATGACGGTTTATTCTATACACCACTTAGGCTAACACCTAACAAACTACAATTTGATGGATGAAGAGTGACGCTAAACTTAAACTTTCCCATGGAAATATATGTTATGAGCTGTACACAATCAATTATTTCAGACAAAGCCCATGCTGTTTCCTCTTCTCCTAAGACACTGCTACATATTTAGGTTTTCAGCTTGAAAGCCCATTTTGGCACCACTAATGAAATAAATTATGTTTCTTGTCAGATCTCCCACTGGGTGGCGTGTGGTACCTCATGTACGTTCATTTGTCACCCTCAAATAGAATAATACTTCCTGCAGGTTCCCAGCGCAGATAACTGCCCAAGTGGAAGTTAATTAAGTCATTGGTTCACTTTGCTCCAGAGGATGTTAAACCACTGACGCTAAATGAGATACTTACAGTACCACACTGGAGAGACATCCAATTAAAACACCAGAAGAATTCAAATGTATATAGAGCTTTCCTCACAGATTACAGTGAAGAGAGGACTAATAGACAGTAAGCCATTTAGAAGGAAACATGGCACCAGAAATTAATTTTGAAGGCAGCAGGAACCTTCTTCCTTGTAAGATCTGGATGGAAAAAATCTGATGAAAAAAATGCAATTTTCTCCTATTTCAAATTTGAGACTTGACACGACAGTTCATCGTATCACATTTCCATTGGTGATTTTTCTTTTATCTACAGTAGAAAATAGGAGAATCCCTCTTTCTAGCTGCACTCATCCAAGCCCAAGGAG
Organism: Gavia stellata; assembly: GCF_030936135.1. Lineage (NCBI taxonomy): Eukaryota > Metazoa > Chordata > Aves > Gaviiformes > Gaviidae > Gavia > Gavia stellata. The sequence goes on along the minus strand of NC_082597.1, from coordinate 10,098,223 downwards.
TTGCTTTTTCTCCTTAAATATAGCCTAAAGTAAATGTTTACTATTTCTTAAGTACTTAAGAAATGCTGTCAAGAAAGTGATGGCATGTTTCTTTACTAATTTCATTTTTTTTCTTGGGAAAGGAGAATACTTCTGTTGCTTCAACAGTTAAGCAAAAAAGTTTCACTTCTACAGAGGAGCATGAAATAGTAGCCATGTAGCCTTGAGTGCTCTTCTAGGCAGAACACAAAGTTCACCAAGCACAAGGCTTCATACCCCTTACCAGTTCCATCAACTCCCATTACAACAACAAAACCAGGTAGGTGATAAATGTTGACATTTTGTTTTATACTTTACTAGAGTTTTTTTTCCTCCCGACAGTAAAACTAATTGAAGGATGGTGAATGGCTCAGAATAATAGAAATTAAAATCCTTCTGCTTTTGGGTACCCAGTTGAAAACATATTCCAGCATTAGCAAATAGAAACTCTGCTTTGGTCTAGAGATTCTTCAGTGGCCCATTGGAATAAGTCTCACGATGTTTATCAAGCCCTCAGGGGCATATTGCAAAATGTCCACTTTCACTCACAACCTCAATAGTAGGAAAAGAGTAGGTAGTTACCTCTACACGTAATGAAGGTTCTGTGAGGAACTATCAATGCTATAGTATAAGGAGAAAGCATGAAGACTACCAAATTGGCAGAATTCACACACAAAGAAAAGTGAAGAAAAGGAAAAGCAAAGTATCTGCCTGCATAATTTATCATATTGGCATAAAAGAATAATGGACCAATTTTGCTGTCTTTGGAGAGGTTTCCTGCTAAATTCATGAGGAGCAAGGCAGGCTGAATCTAGGATTTTCCATTTCTCATTTCTATGAGAGGGCCATATACAGCCAGCATTATTAATTTTGTATTACAGCAATTTAATGAGTAGTTGTCCTAAAGAGAGTAGGCCCATAAACAGAACTGGGAGGTGGCTACAATGAGGGTAAAGCATCTGGTCCATAGCTGTATGGAACTTGAAAGACCTCTTTTGTGGGGTATTGCACATGAGAGCTTGTCATGTCAAAGGGTGGGGCGTAGGGCCTTTCCATGTCAGATTCTGTCCTCACAGACAGAACTAGTTCCCTGAGTAGAGGATACACATACTCTGTGTATAACCCTTCAGGAACAAACATGTTCTAGGCCCAGAACAGTTTGAAGGTTGCAAAGACGAGCATGGTTTAGGACCTGTTAGGCAGTGATGCAGAGGGTAATGCCTCTGGGTAATGCTTCCTGCAAGTGCGGGGAAGTAAAACAACTTGAAATTGTTGCCTGGGACTATGAAGTGCCATACCATCTGCAATAAGAGTCTGTATCTATTAAATGCAACCTAGTTTAGAGACAAAGCTGGTGCACACTGGAGGCACTGGCCACCTTACTTATTCTGTATGACATGGAACAAACAAAACTATTATTAAAAGTCCAGATTTTAATTCCTTTGGCTTTCTCTAAACTGAGTAACAAATATGTAGCATGCAAATTGCAAATTATTTGCAATGGATATCCAGCTGTTGTTTGCTAAATTCTACTCCACCTGCTGGGTTTGGCTCTCTTTTACCTGGAAACACAAGTGTAGGTGACTGGTGCAAATGCAGGCTTTGCCCCAGAATGGAGGAGGGTGGGGTGGACAGGGAGCTTAGACAGACAGCCCTACTGCCAGGATTTTAGGTTTTAATTCTAGATTTAGCCCTGATGTCTCTGTGATCTGTCTGTAGAACTGACAAGATTTTCTGCCTGTCTTGTTCATGTAGCCTGGAAACTTTTCCAGGTATCGACTCTATCTCCCTAAGTACAGTGCCTAACTCAATAGAACTGGTCAAAGCTGGAGCTTTTCTACAAGAAGAGTGATCACAATACAGTGTAACTTCTCAAAATGACTATAGCAAACACATTACTACATCTCTAAAAATGAAATACACATTTATGATGAATGCCTCCAGAGAGTTTCGAAACTTTTCCAAGAAGAGTTGCACAGAGATTATTACTTAATGGAAGGGCATTTATAGACGTAACGTTATAATGAAATAAAATTAAATTCAAACCAATAAGAGGGGATATATATTTCCAAGGACAGGACATCCTTAACAAAGACCTCAGTGCTTTTATCCTCAGCACTAGGGGTTGAGGACTGCACATAAGCTTTGATCAACCTTAATTAACTCTGAATTGGATCTGTGTCTGTGAATTGTTTATAGTATCTTGGCTGAAAGCAAGACGCTAACCAATATATTTAGGAAAAAAATAAATCCCTAAACCAGAGTTTGACTTGCTGGATTAATGTTATGCCAGCTAGGTTACCAAAAAAAAAAAAAAAAAAATTAGCCTTAAATACATCGCTGTTCCTCTCATGAAAAAAGGAAATCCTTACAAATTAGGATTTATAGCACTGTTGCCCATATACAGTATTTCTGTTGGAAAACCCGATGAGAAGCCCTTGATATTGCTCTGTGGCTGGGCTATGCCCTGCAGCTGTGCCTGGAGCTGAGTGTCAAACACTGAGGCTCCAGTTGTTTTGAGAAGCCAGCTGGGGTGTCGGTGGGTGGTTTCCCAGCTGGCATCTTCTTATGACTTTTGGCCAGGAGTCCTTCTGGCCGGTCTGGCAGCTCAAGAGTTGAACGTGTGGCTGGGATAACATCATCTCACTGCTGTGCTCAGCTGACCTTCAGAGTGTTTTTGTTTTGACTCATATTTGCTTGTAAGGAATTTGCTTTTTCTGTCATTATATAAATATACAGACAGGCCAAATCCCGAATCCTTCGCTTTGCAGGCTCCGAGCCCAGCCACAAACCCAAGCCCTGGCTGGGATCTGCACCGCACAGCGTTAGGCAAATACAGTGGCTGTACGGCTTTATACGCATCCAGCCCTGATGCCTCTGCAAGGAAACTTGTTGGAGCACAGGTACCTGCCCAGATCCTCCTGCAGAAACATGTGTGGGGCTCACTGACAGCTGACGAGACAGAATTAGGCCAACCAGATCCCCTCCTCTCTATACCCAGCATGACCGACCACCCTCTGCAAGCTGTGAGAAAGCCTATACCACAATGGCTCCTATAGCTTTTTTTTATGCAATGTCACCAATACCTACTCACTCAAAAGGAACAGATCCCTTCTTGTGGTGAATTCCCAGCTCAATTCACAGACAAGACACAGGATAGGCTTAGAGGAAAGAGGCAGCTGTAGATAAACTGAAGGCAGGTACCAAACAAGAAGGAAGTGTGGGTTTCTGAAAGTGCTGATGCCAAAGTTGAGATCTGTAGTAATCACGGCTGTGTTTGTTCTCTCATTCCCATACATTACTGCAGGCATCAGTGAAGTCATAACAGTGTTGCAGAAGAAAATCCAGAAAATACTGCTTTAGTCACGGCTTTTTACACCTCTTAGACAGGAGCAATTCCAGTGACCGATCTTACCTGCCAAAATCAAGTCCCAGGATTAGATTTGCTCAATGATTTTGAAACTGTGGTTCCCCAAAGCGCTGGTAAATCATCCGTATGTGGTCTCTGGTCTATTAAACAGCATGATCTCATCAGCCCTAAATAGCTGAGCTAAACTCTGTGAGAAACTTTGAGAGCTGACAACAGACTTAGTACCCAACTGTGGGCGTCACTGTCCTCCACAATACTGTCATTAAAGCAGGCTGTGGGTGGAAGCTTGGAATCACCACTACTGCAGAGAGAAAAGACACGCTATGGCAATATCTACATTAAACATTTGCCCTGGACTGGAACTCTGGGCTTGGGGGTGTTGAGCTCACTGTTTTGGATGTGCTATGAAGGCAGGCAGACATCTTCCCGGCAGTCCATGGGAGATGATGGTCCCAGGTGCTGATGCTCTTTCCTACCTCTGAAAATGCTCCTGCTCCACTCCAAAGAGATATTTGGTTTCAGACAGATCTTAGGACGTGCCAGGTTTGACTTTAAGCACTAATGGACATCAGTTTGTCTCTGCAAGAAGGTGGCACTAAGCAGTGCTGCCCTCCGCTGAAGGTATGAGGTGGGTCTGAGGTTGGTGATGGTCTCACCTGAGTGGGTCCTGCACTGCTGGTTCTGCTTCTTAAAAGCTTGTTCTGGCCCTCAGAGCTCTGGAAGGTTTTAAGGTGTGAGCTATGGAGCCTCAGCTTCTGTTTTGTGGTTTACCAAGGAATTTAGGACAAAATAATATGCTGTAATCAAGACTGAAGATAAAGACATGAAAGAACACATTGAAAAGAGAAGACAGAAGAGAAAAGACAGAATGTACATATTTTTTCAATGGAAAATGTTCAATTTCTGATTTGCTGCTAGTGTTTCATACACTAAGCAATTACAGAAGTTTAACTTTTGTGCTGCAAATATAGTCACTGGTCTAATGGAAGATATTTTCTCTTTTTTCTTTTTTGTGCAACATTTTCATGGATATACTTATTAAAAGAAATCAGATGCATGAGAAAACAAACAAATCGGAACAAATACTCCAAACTAGGCAAAGACAGAAGAAAAAAAACAAACCACAAGAGCCTGAAAAATGATCATTTCAATCTTTTCAGTTGAAAAACAATTTTGGAAGAAGGTTGCTTTTACAGATAATTTGAACACTTTCACTCAAAGATAATTTAGTCAATATATTCTAGCCTATTTAAGCTAAAATGTTCCACAGAAACATCTCAATATTGATGATATTTTTAAATTAGAAGGTTTCTGAGGTCACTTCCTGATGAGAGAAAAAAAAAGAAGAAGAAGAAAAAAAGAAGAAAAAAATACTGAAAAGCAGACCCGTATGATAGGAAAACACGTTTTACAGCATTTCCAACTCTGCCGGGATAGGGAATGCTTCTGAAAGGTTTTTGCTTTTATGCTTATGTTTTCTTTTTCTAATGCACACCAAAACCACTCTCAAGCTGTTTTCAGGAATTGGAGTTGTCCATTACATCTCTCTGATCATCTCCAGCTCATTATAATGTGACTGGTGGGCCTGTGCCCTGGAGTCCTAACGCTCTGAACATCCTAACTAGGGACTTGTTGGGACATGCAGGCTGGATGGGACCTGCAGCAATTTTCTTTTGTGGGAAACCCAGGGCATAGACAGGGGGACCGGAGGCGCCTGCTGTACCACGTCGTCGTCCTCTCTCTCACCAGGGAGCTGGGTTGCTCCCAAGTCTCTCCGTCTGAGATGTAAGCTCCATTTGCCATTTCCCCCCCAGCTTTATTTCAATTTGCATACACCTATGCTTGAAGAATAGATGTACTGTGCATAAATGTCCTAACTGGCATACAAACAAGGATGTTTATACATAAGCAAATTCATCCTTTGTTGACTATTAGAGTCATTAGTCTCTTTCAAACAGTTGAGTCATTCCATTCATGGAGCAGAAAGAGTACCACTGACCTCAGCGACCCATCGCAGACAAACCAGTGGGCAGCCAGTGATGGATAAAGAAAGCAAATTCTCACTTAAGAAAAAAATAATAAAAAATCCATGAGCTTAAATTTGTTTACATAAACTATTCAAAGAATAATAACTCACAGCTTAGTGAAGAAACTAATTAAAAAAAAAATTAAAAATGAAGAGTGAAGATCAAGATCTTGGTCTGAAGCTCATTGCAGTCATTGGAAAAAATCACTGTTAGTGGCTTTTGGGAATGTTTCCTACTTTCAAGTGTGTTTGAAAAACCATGATTTCTAGCCCTTCCAGCTATACAAGGAGATGGACCATCTTTCCAAACTGCTTAGAGATATGCAATATCCAAAGACAAGGAAAGTCGGTTTGAAGAGATATGTCAGTGCATGAAGGGAAAGGGTGTGTGTGGGGAAATGAAAAATAAGACATTATTTTCTTCATGTCCCTGCAGAGTGGGATGCAGGACAGAGAACATAAATTTAGGCCTGTGCTGCTGGGAACAGGAGAGGTGTCAGAAATCACACATTTTGCAGTGTGTTCCTCTACAAGAAAGTCCTTTGAGAGAAAAGCCTCTAAGTGTGTGAGCAGAACCCATAAAATTTTACACCCACCCCCCCAAAAAAGGAAGAATCGGGAGTCCAAACCTGCCACAGAAACCTCGACCCTTCGTTTAAATTTGTCTGCAATGCTTTTACAAGACATAGCTTGAAAAAGGCTGCATGCTTGCAGTAAAAAAGTTACATCTATAACTTTTTCATTGTAGCAAGCTGTTCTTGCCAGTGCCAAGATATTATTTTCTACACTCACAACAGAGTGTATGTATGGTTTTAAAATTCTGCACGGTAGTTTCATACCAAACTGTTCATTGTTTATGTAATTTTTCATGTCAAAATGCATTCTGTGTGCCAGAAAAAATGGAATATATCATATTTTAATCATTTTGCATAAATTGTGAGTGTTTACTGCAGGTTTTAAAAAGATCTTTTCCTTCCAACTACCAATCTGATTGAAAACAATTATGCTTCTGGCACAAGACTCTGAACAATATTCAGCACAAATTACATTTCATTTTATTATTAATAGATGTGATATGTGAGAAATGAAGATGTATGGCTACTTGTTTCTGCTTATAATTATAGAAACGCCATTCCTATTTTCCCTCTTTTATATATGCTTTCTAGAATCTTTGGGTTGGATATCTATGTATTTGTGATCTCTTATCCAAAGGGCAAAATGACAATGAAAATAAGAGCAGCTATCCTGTTACAAGATTAATTTGGGAATGATAAATGAGTGTTTTTAGAATGAATTGCATAGGTTACCACTTAAACAGGTCTTGGCAGCAAACCAGCCCTTTTCTTCAACAAAAAGGGGGGAAAAAAAATGTAGAGAATGTATAAATGAGTTGATTGCCTCAGGATGTCTCTCTCAAGAAGGATTAGAGAAACCTACTGGGGCATTTTCTATCCCCACAAAAGCACTATTTGTGCTACAAAAGTTCACCCCGATAATCATGTTACTACAGAAAAAAAAGAAAAAAATAAAAGATTTTCTGCTCCTGTACAACCTCTTGTAAGACATTTGAAGTCATAGGTGCCACTGAGTCAGCTGTATAATGCAAGCTTAACCTATCCAAAGAGTGGGAGTGAGAACAAGCTCTCTCAAAGACTCTTCAGCACAGACAGGGAAAACCAAACAAACTATTTTCCTGCTAAGATTGAAAAAGTGCTGTGAAATCAAACTCCACAGTCCAGGCACAACTTCATCAGGGGTGTGCAGGTTTTAACTTCAGGTATTAACTGTACTCTGCCATTAGGTTCAGGATATGGTTGGCCCTGCATGTATACTTCATAAGAAAAAAAAAGAAGCAGTATTTGAAGGGCAGCTCCCGGTCACACACATACTTGTTCCTAGAGCTTCTTCTTCCAACTGAGAGACAGGGATTTCTGAAATGCCCAATCAGTTATGAGTAGGACTCCAGCATGGCTTAAGACCAGTCATGATATACATTTGATGAGATGGGACATCTGTGTTTCAGTTTGGTCTCTTTAGAAGAAATTCATTGGCAGGAATAAGTCTAAACCCTTGTCCGGGTATTACTCCTTCTATGTGACAAGACAACTGGAATATTTTTGGTGGAGCCTTGTAATTTTTCTTCCCTTTGTTTCGTTTTTCTTGCAAGATTTCTTCCTATTCTTAACTTAGGTATTTAAAGAAGATGGAGTATCTTCCTCACTTTGATCAGTGCATTTTTACTCTAAGCTTTCTGCACTCAAAACCTTTAAAACTGCCATAGCTCTTCAGATCAAGAGCCCAGTTCCTATCTATGGAAGACATCAGTAGGCATTTATGGAAATAATATAAGAAAAATGGAAAGAATGAAGGGAGCCATCCTCCAAGCATCATGTAATCAGATCTTCTGAGTGTACAGCAGGTGAGGCTCTCCTCCATGGGGTTTTTTTTAACCCATTTTCACTTCACTTATTTGGCTTTCTTAAAATCCAGAAGCAACAGGCTTCACATTATACTTTTTTGCTGTGCAAAAAGATACTTCATTAAAAAAAGGTATATTACCCTGGTAATTTTGTTGTTCTCTCTTAAACCCTAGGTTATGGGAAATGGTGAATAGCCTTTACTTATCCTATACCCTTTTGTTTTTAAAGACTTGAACTGCACATGGCGAGAAAAGGCCAAACAGTGAAACAAGAAGGAACAAAAATAGGGAAAAAGAGAACTGTCAAAACCACTATAAGCAAAAGAAAAGATGAGAAAAAGACTGGTGATGGGCATATGCTTGGAACTGAATGAAGATATTTTCCAAAGATGAGAGAACTTGAAAATGGATCTAAATAACCTGAACACCAGCACTGTCTTTTAATCATTAGTCTATGTTCTCACCAGATATTTTATTCATACTAGAGAGCTCTGTTCATTAAAATTCATACATCTACAAACAAACGAAACAAAAAGCCCAAACCAACTAAACAAACCAATTAAGTGTTGATGCATAACAGAAAAAAAAGTAAAAATTCCCTCCCTGGCCCCAGCTGTTCATATTTATATTCACTTGGCAAACACTTGAAAGAGTTTCTATCTGATCCATTCATGAATGTCTGGGGGGAAAAAATGGATCCCGGATAGATTCATACTGAGATATTGTTATAATTCATGGCAATCACAAACATCTCGATGACATGTAATATTTCTGTTGTTCTGTGTTTGAGCTACACTATGAGATTATGGGATGGAAAAGACAAGGATGTGGCTTTCAGAAACTGTTTCTTTCAGGATGACCTGTATGAAGGGTTGCCAATCAGTCCATGGTACATGGTGCGTATCAGAAGGAGGCAGGGAAAGATACAGCTATTTTGTAAGTGGGAGAGTGGCACGCGTGGCCAAGCCAGGTGCTACAGGAACACTTTTGTTAAATATGAATGGAAATATGGCCTCTCTGTGGAGCACCACGACCACCCTTCTTGGACCAGCCTTTGGATAGGAAAGTGCGAGGCCAGCCACTCTGCTCCACTTGCCCCTGGCACAATGCTTGCAAATGAATGAACTGACTTGAATTTAAATATGAACTATCCAGAAGAGCTGGTGCTCAAAGCTCAGTCCAAACAAAAGAAATAATTTCCCTGAGATCTGAAGAAAAAGTAAATTTATTCATAAAATTGTGACTGTGAACTGCGATTGTGCTGCTTATGTCTGAGTGTTGAAGACAGCAGTCAAACTTCCCATTGTGACGCAAACCATTATTGACAACTGAGAAACCCATCCATGTGCAAAGCTCTCTGGCATGTATGCTATCATAAAATGTATAGCCTGACTTTAAGACAAAGAACAGTCAAGATTACAGGCACTTCTTGGGGAGGGTGGGAAAAAAAAAAAGATTATTAATTCTATTTGTATTTTGCATTTCAGGGAGTAAGACAGCCTCATCCAAAGCCCAGTTAAGCAAAATATTATATTCCAATTGCTTTCAGTAAACACTGGGACTCAGAGTCCTCAGAAACTCAGATGTTACACACAGCAAGTAAGATACAATGCCCGCCCCAAAAAGGTTGCAGTATAAAGGTCTGAACCATAAGTTCATAACTCACAGGTTTTTTTAGGCCTGCAGATATCAATGCAAATAGTTGCTTGTGACTGAAAGCTGAAGATATTAGCAGCATTCAGAACCAGAAGACAAATGTTTCAAGTATGTAAACATAATTATCGTTAAATCTGGTCATACAAAATCCTTTTTCACATCTAAATTTCACCTTTCCGGCCCAGCTCAAATGCAGATGCTGTTGCTGTCACCCTAAAAAAAATTTCTGCTTTGAATACTCTGGGTTCTCTGATTTTGTTTTCATAGAATCATAGAATGATTTGAGTTGGAAGGGACCTTTACAGATCATCTAGTCCAACCCCCAAAAAAGGGAGTTTTAAACAGGATATATCCCCAGGGAGACACAGGACAATTATGCAGCGACATGAACAGTATGTCACATACTGCTTAATGTGTTATAGCTCCAATATCCATACAGTTTTGGGTGGATAGACAGAAAGACAGACCAGGCATCAAAGGGTATATATGTATGGAGACACAATGCATTGCCAGTGCCAGTATCTGATAGAGTTAGGTTGGTCTGCATTGCTAGTTGTAAGTTGCTCTGTTCAAAAGATTAAGAGCTATGAAGTAAAAAAATACTCGAGAAGTCCTGGTAAAACCATTGCAAATGTTTTCCTGATTTTGCTTTTGCTTTTTATACTTCATGCTGCAGATGATATATATCATATAGATGGCAACCACTTGCAAAGAAATGTCACATACACTGTTGCCTATTCAAAGCAATTTCCTTTTCTTTGTTTGTTTGTTTTTTCTCATTTTTTAAAATAACTATTTTTCCTGTTATAATGCTACTTCTGACAGCTGATACTAAGTCACCTCAGTCACCAGAAAACGAGTGGTTCTGATTTTTCTTCATTGTTGGCTAGATGTTTGTGGTTTTCCAGCCCTGGTGGTTAAAGTTCAGGCAAAAGCAGCCCAAGGTAAAAATCCAAAAGCTACTTTACCTTTTACGTTTTAACTTTTAACGTTTTCTCCTCTGTCGGTAAAAAATTTTTACTCCAAGCCTTCAGGGACTGAAAACACATTGTGGTCATCTCTGAGCGCTTTCAGAGACACAAGAGAGATATATGAACTATAAGTTAATGAGAAGGAGGGAGTCCTCGGCTTTCCAAAGGACTATGAACTTGCCCATTGATCGCAGCAAACTACGCTGCTGTATTTAAGAAGTAACTGTTGCAAAGGGCACACGCATCCTATTGCACAGGCACGGGCTACGACACTTGCTTTTGGACTCCAACCATCCAACGGTTATTCATGTCTTATCACCTTGAAGCAGAATTATTGCTCAGCCCTCCATCTCTGACAGTGCCTATAAACCACTCTGAAACTGCTGCTAGTGCAGCATTACAAGAAATATTTAATACAGAAACATGTCTTTGATATTCACTAAGTACAAACTGGTGCATTCCAGGCTAAATTTTCATATGATATTTTTGACCTTACATAATACAAATTTACTGGCCATTTGTGCAGTGCTCTCTTGTGAGAAACAGAAGGAGAGACACAGGTTCAAAACAAACAAACATACTTTCTTATGTAACGTGTATCAGTAGCTCTTTTACTGAAGCTCAAAAAGCCATAATTCACAAGTACTGTCATTAACAGGTTTCACCGATTAAACAAGAACTCTGCAAATCAGGATTTTATATAAATAAATAGAGTAACTATCGCACAGTTCAGACATTTGAAAACAGAGATATTGTCCATTGAGCTTTGGAAGAATATGACTTTGACGTTATCACTTGAAGAAAGGACTTTTAATTTCACTTGGATTGTCATTGGACTTGGGCAGCAAGCGCCTAATCCCGTGTATCTCCACTGTTTCCTCTCAGCACAGCGTTCCCCAGCACTTCAGCTGAGTCTTGCTTTTGCAGCCCCTTTCACTAACCTTGCTCAAGTTACTAACTCATGCAACAACCCAATGGAAAGAACTTGGATATCCCTGTAAAGTCAAACAGTGGGAAGTCCAAAAATCCCCCTTTCAGCTGCATCCTGTGAGACCTGTACCCAATGCCAGAGTTGAACACACAAACTCCGAATTTGTGAAAAAAATTGTGCCACCAGCTCAGTGATGCTAACAGTAACAGGGCAACCATTTCACTCAGCTTGTTGTAATCACCTGGAAGGAAACAAACAAATTTGCTAACACAGTTTTCAGCTCAGATAACTAGGTTAGACAGAAGAGTATCACTGTTTCTAACAGAGTTTGGGTGGATCGGGCAGCCACTCAAAGCCAGGGACTGGAATTCTCTTCAGAATTCTCTTCAGAAAAAAAATAAACCCCAGAGTTCAATAAACTCAATAAAAAGATCCAGATTTGCAAACTTAAGTGGCTTGATTTTCTTTAATTTGTGTTTATTAGACACTGATGGAAATCTGTCGGCTTGGTGAGGTGACTTGTGCTTTTAAAGGAATGGTGGGAATACGGCCACTGTAATTGCCGCTATATGTTTTAAATAGCCTGCTCTAATACCGACTATACTTATGAATTTGCTTCCCAGCCTACAGAACACACACATGTTTAGTGTCAGTATATTGAGAAAACATGTAGATACAGAAGGAGAAAAACTACCAAAAAAGCCTTTAAGAGTGAATAAAAATTACAGCAAGATCTTAGCAGAAGCAAATCTCCTTTGGACAAGACTGTGCAGTGAGAGTACTAAGAAACTTATATAATTGGACCAACAGTTTGGGGTTTTGTCCCAGCATCTGGTTGTCACTTGAACTACAATGCAGCTCCAATTATATTTTATAGGGAGCAATTTCATTTTTATAGTTTAAAAATCCTTTGGAATTGGTCTGTGAAAGGAAATAAAAAAAAAAGAAGAAAAAGAAAAAGATCGGCTGGCTTCAGAGCATCTAAATGGAGGGTGAGATCAGAAGACGCAACCCAGACTAGCTGTTTATAGTGCCCGCTACTGAAACTGTTAATTCAAAGCAGTGCCCTGAAAATATCTATCAGTCTTAGCCTCCCTGCCCTTTTAAGGGGAAAGAATGAAATCCCAACGGATTATTGGGGAGCAGTCCAAAAGTCTCATCTCTCCTCTCTGCAAAAGCTAGTATGTATCAGGAATAAAGACCTCAAATGACAAAATGACTCCTTCTTCTTTTTCTTTGCTAAATAAGTCCTCCCTCTTGGTGCTAGAATCAAGGACAAAAATATTGTCCCTTATCTGAAGTGCAGCAACCCACTCTGATCTTGTGCTTACAGGAGATGGACGTCCAGCTCGTACAGAGCAGGAAAATCAGTGACACTCGGTGTTTAACGAGAATAACGTGGTATATCAACTCACACATCAGACATCCAACAGACATCCTCAGTGAAAGTTTGGGAAATCTCTTCTTTGGGAGACCTGGCTGCACAAACCCACGTGTGATTCTCAGAGATGTGGTTTGCCTCAAGAAATGGGTCCTGCTGCTCAGGTAACTTCATCGGGTGAAACAGCATTTCCTGGTGTGTCCTGTTTTGAATTAAGTTTATTTTGTATAGCATAGCAATTCACAGTGGTCTTTTACCTCGACAAGGCAGCTGCTGGAAGATGGGTTCAGCAGGAGGAGGTGCATGGGCGATGGGAAGCTTGCAGGGCAGTTCAGTAGCCCTTTCCTGCCAGCAGTGAGGCAGTGACAGTAAGTTACAGTCTGAACATCACTGAACACCACTGACCCCTGCCAGGCTAAATTACTTTCCAGGCTAGCCTTCAGTGACAGTCAGGCTAGGACTGTACAAGGAAAAAACATCGATAGAAATGTTATGTGAAGATTCTGTGCCAGGTGTGATAAAACAAGCTGCTGAATCTGAGCTTGTGCAGGTTTCCTAACTCAGGTGCAGCTTCACACATACTTTGGATATCCTGCTTTTAGAGGCCAAAGGAATAAGACTCCTCTATGCCACACTGACACAGCACAAGAACAAGGATCTTGCCATCATGATCATTATATGATGGAAGTATTACCTATTTCTGTTCTCATATCTAGTTGTCTGCTTGCTGATAAAATAGCGTCTGCACTATCACATTTACATCCTTCTAGTGTCTAACGAGCCAGTATTAGAGGATACATAAATCATGCCATGGTCCAGTAGTGCATTCATTTGGGGAAAGGAAAGGAAATTTATTTAATTAAGCGAGTGGCATACTACACTGCTGTTAAATGGTTGGCTGACATTTTGGCATTAACTATTCAGATTCAAATGGTCCTGGATTGTTAAAGAAAACACATTTCCACTAAGCCTTGATGCTATCTTCTCTCAGACACGTTAGAAAAAATTAGACTCTTATTTTCTTTTAACGTACAAGCCATGACAGGTGCCAATCTTGCCCTCCACCCATTCAGAACATCAGTTAAATCAGTGCCCCTTTACCTGGCTTTACTGGTATTTTCATCTATAGCTTCAACATTTTCAAAGAAGCTCCTCATAAATGATAAGCTCTTTCATAACAGCACACTGCAACTTTAGAGTTTTAAATAAAGAATAGTCCCATTGAATCTAACAGATTTCCATTGCTTTAAATCTGGAGCAAGAGAGATTGAAATATGTTCCTTCATGCACTGGCTGTCGTTAATTATCAGAGATGCACAGATATTTGTGTAAGAATATTATTTAGTCTTTACCATTTACAGTAATGTTTTGAGAAGCAAGAGCCTGATTCATCTCTGTGCAACCCCACTTCTATTACTGGGAATCCATTAAATCTTTTTTGTATTTGAACATTTTGGCTCTGTTGACAAGCTGTTTTTATTGCTTTCTCTGCATAAAAAAAGGGTGTTTTTTAGCCAACAGAAGACATGCCACATAATTGCAAGCTCTTTTACAAATTGTAAACCCAGTGTTCTCCTCCTATCCTATTCCCTGCTGTTTTTGTCCTTAAGCTTCGCAACAAGCTTGAACAAGATAAACACTTCACAGGATACAGAGAACTCTTTGAAAGAGTCACCCCTTGTTTGGAGGTGTGACACAGGATCACAGAAATATTTCACCATTAACTTTGCGAAGATTCGCATCTATACAGGAGCTATTTCAGTAACATTCCTTCAGGGTACAGAGGAACAATTTTGCAAGCATCTTATATAATGATAAAATTAGGCATGCAATTCTTCATTTGGGTTATCTATAGAAGCCCTAGTCCCCTTTCAGACAGACAAGTTTCAATAAACACTGTGTCAATGCTTGCTTATAGAATTAGAAGAACTTTTTTCCTATTCTTTCTTTAAACACACCGCCTTTCTAGGACTCTTTGATGTGTTTTTCTGCTTAACAGCAATGAACCTGCAGGGAATTCAATAAAGACTCCTTTTAGACCCGTAATACAGCAGTGCTCACACTGTAAGTGAAAGCTGTTTATGCTACTACCTTCCATTTTCGAGGAACAGAAAAAACAAAACTAGTGAAGGGCAGATCTCATCCCATCACATGATGTAGGTCACTGGAAGGCCAAGTTTGACAATTCAGCTGTGATATAACCTTGAATGGAGTAGAAGAGTCACTTCCCCATCTTGCAATTTAAAGCTTGGAGACAGCCAAATCTGCATTCCCCGTCATACTGCTCTTCCACATAGCCTTGTCTTTTCCTGCCAAGTCACTAAGTAGGAAAAGCTAAGGCATAACTTTTACAGGCACATCTCCAGCACAGTGTAAGTCCTGTCCTGCAAAGTGGCTTGCAAAGTGATGACAACGCCGCAACGATCAGACACTGAATGGGGGCTGTGTTGGGAACTGTGAAGAAACTGATAGTGTTTAAAATGGTGACACTCCCAAAAAGATTTAGGTGAAGAAGTCTGGCATAAACTTAAACAGACAGATGCATTTAATGATTGCAAAGGGTGGAGGATCTTTTTTTCTTATAGTACCTTTTTTGTCAGTGAGGGTTAAAGCAAACAGTCCTCCACGATCTCACTGCGTAATTGCTTCCATTTTGTTTAGGCAGTTTAACCTCACTTTAACCCCTCTGACTACTGTTCAAGACGAAACAAAATGACTTTGATGATCCAAGGCCAGCAATAATAATAAACTCCTCTGGTGTTGTAAACCTCTTTGTGTTAAGGACAGAGAGACTGATTACTCCTCCAAACTGTTTGTGCTGTGTGATTTATAATGACCAGTTGAAATTCCCCTCGCTTCTCCCTGTGTACCTCCATACAAGGGTGATTTAATCCACCAGCACTTGGGAGGAGTTTACCTCAAGGCATGGTGAGGGTTCAAAGGCACAGTGAAGAATGGCTTTCCTTAGACAAGTTTTGGGGGCAAAGCCTTCTGAAAGTGTCCTCGCTTGTATAACAAGCTGAGAGTTAGATCCTCGGCTAGCATAAATAACTTCAGTGAAGATGTATTAGTTTTATTGCCAAGGTATATTAGCCTTATTAAAGCTTGTTCTGGGGTACTGGTAGCCATTCAAAGACAAAGTTGTCCCATTCAAATTATCTCATCACTTTTGTCTGCTGACAGATCCAAGGCATCTCCAGCCTACTCAACCTCTATCACCACTCAAACCATCCATACCTGCAATTCCAGCATGACAGCGTGCTCTGCAATTATCACAAAGTGCAGGAGTCTAGGAGAAAGACATGCTGTGGCAAGAGGAGTCTTTTAAAAATATGCAGAGTAAACACAATGCCGAGTTAAATTGACCTGATTTGCATTTATAAATGAGGTAGGGTGAATGCAATTACATTGTGGCCGTGGACTAAAGGTCAAATGTCATGATTTTTAATTATAAACACGCTACCAATAACTCAGCAATGATGTACGGATCTGGGAGGCCATCCATTTAGTTAAGTTTTAAAATCCTCAAACTGACCACAGACGTATGTGTGTAGTAGGGGGGAGAGAGCAGGAGTGAGAGAGTCCCTTCTGCTTTCAGTCCATATTTCATCAAGTTTGCTGTGTTTGGAAACATATTATTAGCCATGTTGTGTGACGAAAATGAAGTTTCCAAGGTAAATTCCCATTAAGTTAATGTTAGTGCTACAGATGACCCAAATTCTTATTTCAAACATATTTCAAAACCAGAAACAGGTAGGCTTATTTTCAAAGGCTTCTGCCTTTTTGACTCCTTGCCTGCTGCTGCAGGATCTATCCACCGCTTTCAGATATGAGCGGTCATAAGTTTTGAGATGAAAGAAACATGCAAGAATTTTTCATAGGCTACAATATTAACCATAAAAGAAAAAAAAAAATTTTGCTGTATAACCATCTAACTTGGCCCCTTATTTAGTTATTAGGGGTACCTAGTAGGCAGACATACCAACACATAAGCCATTCAAAACAATGCGAAAAAATGGTCGTACTCCCACTGCTGATGGATCCACTTTGCCCCTACAATACCACTGAGTGGCTGATTCTGGGATCAGTCTACACTAGGCTGAATTAGGTTAGATTGTGGGGCTTTAACTCAGCACAGCTGCTCCTGCTGAATCATTTTAATCCTAGGTGGACTGCAGTTAACTCCTAAAAACATTATCAGAGACAGAAGACTCATTAAACAAAGCAGGGTTTGATTTTTGTTTTTTTTTCTTTTTCTTTCAAGGAAACCCTAGAAATGTCCACACCTGGTTTTAGGTTTACGTTTTCTTACTTGTTTTGGGGTTACCAGACTTTAGAAAGGTGAGAAGTCTGGAATTTAAACAGTGTATGTTCCTCAGAAACCAGGGCTACACCAGCTCATATAAAGAACTAGAGAAAAGAATTTAAACTGCCAACATATATGACACAATAGTGACCAAATCTGAGGTGTGTAATCCCAGCACAAGAGGAATCCTAGACTGATCTTTTGAGTCCATCTGTCTATGTACTCTGTTTATTGGGGCAGGCTGTTCCCTAAGCTTTTGCCTTCCACGTGGATCCAACAAGTTATGAACTTTAAAATCAGACTTATGCCTGGGGACAACCCTGCCATCTTTTGAGGACAGAGTAAGGTCCAATAAGTATTCCACTGAAAAGTGAGATCAATTAATTATTTGAATGAGGGCTCCCACAGCTGTAACATTCTTTACCTGCAGCTCAGACAGGTACATAATTCTTCCCTGCCTTTGAAAACCATCAAAGGTTTTCACTTTTAGCACTTGCTTTAAAACCATGGTCCTCATCATTGATCACTACAAACAAGAGTAAAAGAAAGACCATGCTAAGGAGTGAAGGATCTGAAGAGTATGATGGTAATTCACTGCAGCAAGGACCACCAACACCCTGGAAATCCACCCCTGGAGGAAGATCCCTCAGCAGTCTCTTGGTTTCACTGTTCTTTTTGCAATACCAGATATATTAAACATGGTCCTTCCATGATTCAGATCTGGCTTCTATACTGAAGTGACTTCAGAAAGGTCATCTTTCAGGTGTGAAGGAGGTTTCTGTAATTTGGCCATCTTTGTGATGATTTCTCACACCGCTTCACACATGTCGTAAGCCTCTCTGATGAAGTTTTCATACAGGTGGAAAAGACGTTTTCAAGCAAATTCCTTTCTCAATCTGAACATCTATTTAAATGCAAGCAGATTTTTTCCCCAAAAAAACACCTAACAAATTAAAACATCTGCTTCAAGGGAATCACAAGTTTATTGCTGTCATAACAACCTGACATTTGACATGCTATACTTTACTGAATTAAAGCCACAGTACACTGTACTCCAGAGAAGCAATGACGGGTTATAGTTTGCTGTAACATCTGCAGAGTACAAAACTCATGTTTGCTCTCAAGTTCAAAGAGCTCTTGGAACTATATTCCCTGAACACACAAACTGGAAGATGGCATATGGTTAGCTCCTCTTTTTGTTCTATTTATAAACTTGTTTGTGAGATATAAATATACTTAATTCTGAACCCAAGAAATCTGTCTCTGAAGAGAAACATTAGCAAGCCAGGCCAAGTGAAGGATCCTTCCTATGACGCTGTGTTCAGGGGAAAAAAAAAGTGTGTTAGGGGAAAGAGGAGAGAAAGGGCTAGATAAGCACCTCCTGAAGTCCTCTCCCAAGTAGGACTTTACTAATGGACCAAGGAAGAATTTAGTGCATTGCTCTGTTAGTGGCTTACTTGGATGACCTGCTCTGCAACTTAGTTCTTCAATGCTTCAGTTTCCTGTTTGCAAAATGGAGACCATAGTAACTGTCTGCCACAAATTACTCTCTGAATCTATTACGTAAATTGTCAGATACTGTAGTACCTCACCAACAGAGGCCATGTAAGCATGGAGACAGAGGGATGGAGGTAAAAGCACAAAGAGGGAAACCTACCCTTTTTCTTTCTTTGCATATAATATTTCTCAGAGCACTGGTGTCTCAGATACAAACAGCAAGACAGAAGAACAGAAAGATTTAATTATTACTAGATACTTTCTTCCCACTCTGATATCTCCATACTCTTTCATGAATCAAGAAGTAATAACGGAATATCACTTGCCACCTATGTCTGCTGTTAACCTCCAGAGCCAGTAGTCAAGTCATCCTAAATCACCAAAGTATTTCTAACAGAAAAACCTAAAGGAAGTAATAAATGTCAAGCACACATCAAAAACAGGCAAGGTTTTGGGGTTGTTTTTGTTTGGTTTTTTTTTTTTTCCCATAAAGCTGTACTAGAATGTTTTGAAATCTGTCCTTTTCTGTGAAGAGTCCCTATGCAGTTCATCTGTATTGTATATTATTGTAATGTACTATCTGTTTAAAAGCTTACATATTTGACCCAGGGATTAGTTGAGTAGGGCCTCTGTAACGGGAGGAGAGAACTTTCTCAAGGATTCTGGAAGTATTACATTCTAAATTCCTGTAATTTTCATTTTGTCAATGTTATGAATTTACACAAAAACTTTAGGAAGGGACTGGTATAACCCTGTGACATTTATATTCTTGGCAAAGTATGTGCGCAGAGAGTCAATTACATCCTGCTCTATGGTCACACATTTTTGCAGAAGTATGTGGCACCTGAATGAGAAAAGCAATCCCTTCAAGGGATGATTGGATGCCTTGTGCTAAGATTTAAAACACTGAATGTTTTGGTTTGTACTAATCAGTTACATCAGCTGTGTATGCGTTGACTCATCTTAAATAAAACAGAAAAGCAGGAGGGAGCAACTAAATTAAAAAAAAAAAAAAAAGAGCACTAAAAAGGCATTAATTCAGCAGTCTGATGCTGAGTCAGAACTCACAGTAGCTCTATCTCCTCTAACCAGCCCTGGAAATACTTGAAGGACAGGCAAGCTTGGAAAGAATAATATGGTAGTGACAGCATGTTACATGGAAAACAGAGCGTAGACAAAAGCAAACAGGTTGACAAAGCACAAGGAAGATTTATGTTCACATTGTGGATACAACATTTTGATGGTACCCGTTGCGCCTTTTCTTTGCAACAACTGCAGGCAGCATTGCATGCTGTGTTGTGACTTGGCTGACATGGCAGGAAAAGCAACTACTTTAACACTGATGCAAGATAAGGGGAGCAGCTGCTCCCATCTAGACCCAAAGATACATTCCTTTTTTCCTTCCTTTCAAAAGTCACTCTCTACCTCTGTTCTGTCAACACTCCCCTACTAAGGGTCAGGGAAGAATTTATTCCACCTCTTTTATCACATACATTCATATGTAGCACTTCATTTACTGAGGTATTTTTTGGGGGAGATGATAACTCTTAACTCCTAAAGGTTTGGAAGACTGGGTCTTCTGATCATAAGCTCTGACTCCTAAAGGTCAGATGCTGCTTGCTTAGTTATGTCAATTTTATTACAGTCACCTCACTTTCCATGTACAATGGGCATTTGATGATTGATGTTTCGTAATGGGACATTCCTACTGAACTCTTTAAGAAATTCTTTCCCTCCATTCAAGAGTTCAAAGGAAAGAGAAAAATTGAAACAGCAATTGCATAAGATTTATGTACTGTACAGTGAGAAGCCAAATACTCTCCTGTTGAACACAGTTATCTAACAGCAATTGGGAACAGCATGTGGAAGCTGACTTCAGGTATTCTTGACTTGAAATCACAGGCCATTTTTAAAAAACAATGGAAGATAAGGCAGATCAAAAAAACAGAATAAAGAACCGTCTAGTTTGAAAGTATAAACTAATTATGCTATTTAAAGCAATGCCATAGCAAGATATATTTATGTCTACAAGGGGGATCATTCTTTTAAAGTCTTAAAAGTGAAGTTCATGACAAATAATTTCCATTTTCTACCCATTGGATTGTGAGTTAGTTGAAGTTGTAATTTATTTCCCTCTGGTTATGGCTGCTAAGAATTGCATTCACAAAGCCAGCCTTTCTACACCATTTCTGGAAATGGTAAAAATTGTAATTCATTTATATATCCAGTAGAACAGACATCATTATAATCTCATCTGACTGCTTGCATTGCTATAAAAGCAAATTCATGAAAAGATCGGAACTAGTTGACAGTCTTGCCAAAATAAGAACAGAAAAAAACTTGTCCCACTCTGAGTCATTCTTTGTGGAAATTTAGTTATTTTTATTAGTGTAAATATGGTGTTGTATTTCCCCTTTTTTTTTAAAGAAGAGCTAGTCGTGAATGTGTCATCTTCAGATGACCAATGCCTCAGTGCCATTATAAGTGATATCTTTGAAGTTTTTAAAAGAGGCTCACAAGTGAAGTTTGATCAAGTGTATTCTTTATTTAGGTGCACATAAAACTAGACTTTTTTGCTACATGTGGTAAAAGTTTTGTCAGTGCCATCCCACCTGCCCTTATGAAATGGTGCATTATTTTTCAGCACAAGTTATTGTAATGCCTGCAATGTTTGAAATTAATGTTTTTGAACTGTACATAGAGAGACCGTGATTTATATGGTCTCATTCCATGTATTCCATAAACACTTTAGCAATGTGAATTTCATTTCCAGGACAAGTGCTGCCACTTAGTTGCAAGCAGGCTATTTCATTCCCAAGCTTTTTAAACACCTAGTAAAGAGTTGAATGAGAAACTGCCTAAAAATACTTCTTTAAAGAGGAAAAAAGAATCTGTGCATTTTGATCATTCAAGAATACACAAAGTTTAGATGTTTCTAATTTTTCAAAACTTAGTCATACACCTCCAAAATTAATCCCCTTAAAAAGCAGGAGGATGATAATGGGGTTTAAGGTCTCATTGCAGTGAAAAATAAGACAGAAAAGACATATTTTAAAGAGATGGTCAAAATTACCTATCTGTTAAAGCAAGTTACAAAAGCCTAGAAATGCTGCCATAGTCTGCCTAGGCTCTTGACACCCTTGTCATTACAGTAACCTAATCTCTTTGAAAATAGCATCAGGCAGTATGTCTGACACCTGTCATGGGTGACTTCTCTCTTACCTTCTCCTCAGAACTATCAGTGCTGTGTTGTGGTTTGCTTTGGTAGAGTTTTAAATGCTCATACTGTTCAAAACCTATGAAAGCAGAGGGAGTATTTCCAGAAGGAATAGAAAACAGTGAGATTCCTCATGGTTTACGGGGTGGGTAATTTTACACCCTGAGATTAATCTAGAACAGAGCTCAGCTTCCTGACTCCAGCAAAGGTGGAAGGAAAAGGTGATATCTGACAGTAATAGGCAAATGAAACTACAAATGAAACAAATTTTCCCAATTTAAGCTACTATCTCCCTAACATAAAAGATGAACTTGTGCAATTCTGTTTTATGAAAGCTGGCTGATCTAAACCCCCGCCCCATGACCTCAGATTACTTCATCTTCTTAGGAGCTCCCATGCCTCAAAACTCTTTCCTGTGTATATCCAACTATGATGCTAACAATTTGAAAGCATTTACTAAATAAAACCAAATAAATATACAACAATTTTATGCACTGTTTTGGTAAGGTTGGAAGCTCTGGTTTCCTCAAGGCACTAGTGGCTTAAAAAACAGACTTCAAGAAACTCCATTCATAAAACAATCTTCCAGTTTTAGCTCCTTCTCTTCAGCAATTTGCTCTGGGTGATGTCACCTTGTTGATGGAAAAACATTTAATAGAACTGTGTATTGTCTCAAAAGAATATGTAAAACATAAAATCAAGGTGAGTACTTTACTTTCTGTCCCTGAAGACTATTTTTTGAGAAGAGGCATCGTGTTCTCAACCTTTGAATATTCACATTTTCAGGATTTTAACAAGGACTTTAGACATATCTTCAGTGTAACCTTCATTTTTCAAAAAAAAAAAAAAAAAAGAAAGTTAAAAAGCAGTATTTAGAAGAGAGGAAGAAAAAGATACAAAACAGAACTGACAGTGCCCTTTCCTACCACAGAGTGATTTTTGCCATGTTATGCTGACCTTGGTCACGGCAGAAAATGCTTCAGAAGCACAAGAGCTATTAGCAAAGAAAACTTGTCTTAGACTGAATCAATGAATAGCCCCAAGACTGTCTCTCATTTGTATGTGCGGTTGTTTAAGTTTCTAAAGCTTGTTCCTCCTATAAGAACTGAATTCTTCTATAAGGATTGATGTTGTGTACCAGATTTCTTCTATTCATCATGAAAACACTGACATACTATTGTCACAAACATAAAAGGACCTACTTAATCCAACCAGAGTTGAATTCCCACCAATTAATTTCGGGTGGGTCTCATGGATAGAACAAAAAATCAAGAGTCAAGCAGATGCTGGGGCTGAGTTTGAATTGAGGCATTGAGTCACTGGATGACCTTGCGGACAGTCTCTTGACCTCCGTGTGCCTCAGCAATCTGGCAGTATCACTGGGGGAAAGGCGGGACCTCACTGAACGCCAGATGCCATGCCCAAGTCTTTGAGGCTAAGCTACAAAACAGTAAAATAAGCATGCTAATACGGAAACGTTTCCTAAATGATTCACCTGTCCCCTTTGACTTCTTCCTCAAAGACTGAGAATGACCGGGAAGTCGGTGAGGAACAAGGATGATTTCATTTGTTCTTGCTGGGTGGGCTCTACTCACCCTGGATCTGCAGAACATCTGAGTGGGATTGCCAAAAATCCTGACTGCCCTTAAAAAAACAATGCCAGTGTTGGCAAGACCGAAAGTACAGGCAGAAACACCTGTGTGCCTGCTGAGAACAGCCGTACTGGCTGCTGCGGAAGTTTCCATGGCGGACATGCCAGACTGCTGCCAAGCTGAGCGTGTCTGGTTGGGAAGGAAGGGAAAGGCAGCAAAATGCAGCACGGTTCACATCAGTGGAAGACAAGCACCTCTCGCTGATGTTTTCCTAAGACTCACACTGTTCTGCACAGGCAGTCCTCTCTTCTCAGAAAGTGCCGGGTATCTCTTGTTCTCTGTCAGTATTATTGGCAACGTTGTTGACAGTTGTACTTGCACCTCATGACCAGACTTTCCCTGAGGAAACAGCTGTCCCACTGTAAGGTATTATTGTCCCCAACAGTTTGTAGCCGTCACTCTAACGTGAGCCATTGCCACTGGAACGGAGCGCATAAGCACTTTGCATCCTCTTTAGAGCAAAGTCACTCAGGTCAGTTTAAGAAGCACTGTGTTATCAAGTAAAAGCTACCTATTGGATTAAACATGATTAGACAGTTTAGATAATTTTTTTTCACATTTTACACCACTAGGTTGAAAAAAAGAATAGTGTAGGCAATGAGGAGCAGACTTTCCCACAGAAATAGGACTCCCCTTCCCAACTGAGTCTTCTGATTTCTAGATATGGACACCTACAGGTCACGTCCCTCTCTTCCTGCATTGCTGGTCATAAGGTGTCTCAAACTTAACAGGACAGACAAAAAATCCCTTCACCCAGAACATGTCCCAAAAGACAGTGACTGAAGGCACTACACTGTGGTGTGGAAACAAGGAGTCCTGTCTTTCCTGAAGCAATACTGTAACGCTTAGGTAATTATATCAAAAGGCATGCCAATACTGCTCTAAAGTAATTTAGTGCAACTTAAGTGGGATCTAAGGGTGTCTAACAAGTCAAGTCTGTGTGTATACTTCATTTGGGGCATGTGCTTTCTGAACCCCAAACAGTCTTGTTTCAGCAGAGCAAAGGCAAGAAAGCTAATGAAAATGTTCAACGGCACAACTAGTTTGCTTCCTAAACTTTTTATAAAAACTTTTCAGTGCTTAGAAGTTTTACTGTACAGCCACTTCCTTTTTAACTTAACAATATATTCTTCCCAAGCAAGTTCTGTGTGTTTAGAAAACACAGTCACAGAAAACAAAACCAAAAACATATTCATCATGTAGGATTCTCTCTATAATAGCAAGTTCATATAGAAAGACTCACATTCTATTTACTACGCACCTAACAGTGCACAATAAAATTGAAACCAAGTCTGATGCTTCTCTCAATAGTATGGAAATATCCCTATGGTTTCACTCAGATCAGAATTGAATACTGGTTTGAACTCAATATAATTTTTCCTTCTGTCTTTAACTTCTTCACCTCTCTGTATCACAAATAGCAACAACTGAAAAAGCTTGCTTCAAGTATTCATAAATATTAAAAATAGGCTAGGCCATTCTACATAAATGAAGCTTGCACTTAATGCAATGCATTTAGCAATGTCCTTGAGTCACCTGTATTTTGGATGTAACCTAAAACCACAGCTCTTGACTACTTTTATAGCTGTGAACGGTCCCCTGGCTCCTTCCACTTGAGCAGGGGTGTTAACCCCAGTGTCCTGGCTGACTTCCAGTTTACGTAATTATATTATGCTTGCTTAGATTCTCCAAGAGGTCCCAACTGGAGAAGCTATTCTTCACTTTCTCTTCCAAGAGATCCTGGAGAAACACTGCTAGCAAAAAACATCCACCATTCTTTGTCTGAGACGTGACTGAATTTCCATAATGGACAAAGTGGTCCCTATTTATAGGTATATAGACTTGTGTAGACATATACACATATGTGCCTATTTATTTGTACTAATTGCTTGGATATATGGATAGATGGACACACACACATACTTAGAGTTGTCCTGGGATAGTCTTTTCAGCAGAAGAAAATATTTTTCAGCTTGGACTAATTATAGCATTTTCTAAAGAATTATGTAATATGCAAAGCAGAAAAGAACAAAACCTGAGAGAGTTTAATTAAGTGACATAAGATGCCTATGGCAGAAGTGGGAATTTAACCCAGGTCTCACGATTTCAGCTTTCAGCATGACATCATTTCTTTCCCTGAAGAAACACTGTGTAATATAATGCAGAATATATAACAAAGATATAGATATATGTAATATAATGAAGAATATGTAATGAAAAATATGTAATATAACAAAGAAATATAATGACCTAATCTAATCTCATATCTGAAAAGAAATTTATTTTCTGGGGAAAATAAAGTACTAAATCTATCACGGGATAGGTGTCAACAGAACATTGTGTCTGTCACCTGATGAGCAGGTACTGGTGAGGTGTCATCCGACAGGGATAAAACGGGTGCCCCAACCTTCACTCTCTTTCTGCCCTACAGCTGCCCATTTCCACTTTATTCTATCCTGTTAAATCTAAAGCTGAAGTTGTCATAGCTCATTAAAGGACTCTTTACTTATGAAGTTAATAAAGGCTACATCTCTATATCCAAACCACAGAAGGGTGTGCTCAACTTCTACCATTGAAACCTACCACTGAAACCGATTTCCATGTATTTCATCACTCATATTATTCGCATGTTGGTGTTGTAATAATTTAGCAATATGTGCCTGTGGTTTTCATTAGAGAGGGAGCTTCACTTACAGTTTGACATGTCTCTACTCTCTCTCCATACAATTACTTTGCAAATATTTTGGCAGAGGGCAAGGGAGAAGGGATGGTCTATTTGTTAGGACAGACGGCAGGCACTCTGAGAAATCCATGGCCTGATGACTTTTCTGTCACAGACTTTCTATGTCCCCCTGTTTTTTCCATCTATAAAACTGCAATAATATTTAATGAACTCATAAGAGTATTGTGAGGTTGAACATAGCATCGTGCATTGTTTGTAAACTGCTTGGAGATTTTTTGCTAAAAGGTATTGTAAAAGCGCAAAGGAGTTAATTGAAACTACAGGAGTCAATTCCTAATGTGTATCTCCGTGTTTACGAGCAGATTTTTCACCTCACCCTTGTGGAATTTGGAGATGTAAAAAACACACTCAGCCCCAAAGACCCTACAATCCCCATAGAAAGTACAGATGAAAGGGCAGAAGAAGTTAAAAATTGTCATCCCTGTTTTACAGAGGGAGAACTGAAACATGAACAGCTTAATATATTTGTTTCAGGATGCACAGAAGAGGAGCAGCAGATTCAGGGATGTGAAAGCAGATCTCCTGAAGCCCATCCCAAGTCCTTCATGTAGAGGATATTTTGGTTAGCACAGTCCCTCTACAGTCTCCCCAGTGCCCTGCCATTAAGTGTAATTACTGATTTTACTGGTGTTAGAAAGGTAAGAAACAGTCTTTTGAAAACCTACATCTAGCTTGGGAACAGAATACAGCAGCATGCTTTATGTTTTACCACCTTCTTCTTTAGTTAATTCCTTCTTTTCTTTTTTTCACATGGAGCTCATGAAACTCTTTGGTTTTGATAGTGTTTTTTATTATGAGGGTTTCTTAAGGTAGCTGAAGTGGCTGAAAGCAGGGCTTGCTGAGGAAGTGCTCAGCCATGGCCCACTGGTTGATGTCAAAAGGCCAGCATCTGGTACCATTCTCTTGGTACTCAATTGCTTCTTTCTTTCAGCTCTTTTCAGACCAAGGTACAACTTGAGAAGTGTACTTTGTGTTATAAAAGCCCTAATAGAATGGCAGCTTTATGTGCATAAATCTGTTCTCGCTGCCAACACCACAACTTAGCCAAATAGCAACTGCAGCAACAATACCAGGAGGCCAAACTTTTCTAAGACTAAATCTGTCACCTCGTCTTGTGCAACTAGCTGCCTACAGCCCTGAATATGACCTTAAATTTGATTCTCCCATTGTACACAAGCTACAGAGAAAGTTATAAAGTGTTGATTTATTGTACTATAGATTTTCTCCATTTTTCTTTACTTTTTGTTTGCATTTTCTTAACAAAGTTATATATATTCCTTTAAATAGTAAGAAAAAAACCCCAAAACAATGACAGAACCACAGTTAGCGAATCTATGAAAACTCAACTGTCACAAATTAGTAATCTGAATAAAGGGAATTTCATTTTGATTTTATTGAAATGCAAACCTTCCTCAAATTAAAACCAAATGAATACATCTTTATAGTCAAACTGAGACTCTACCAAGGCAGACAGCATCAAGCGCTAGTTCACACAGTGGGGTCAGCACTCTTTCTTCACCGCATTTGCCAATGTTTATGTTTTTTTATAATCAGGAGAAAATCAAAGCCATGTGGACACCTACAGGGAAAACAGCAGGTCTCAAAATGTTGTTGGCAGGGCAAAATTTGTGATTCTCCCATGGCACTTCACTTTTTGTCAACTTTGTTTAAGTCACATTTTCATGTTAATTTCTTTTTATTTTCTAAAGTAGTTGAGGCTGAAAACAAATTTTCTCTTTGTTTTTATAGAATTTTAGAGCAGCCATTCCCAGGTGGAACTCTTATAAAATGAAGCTTTATTTTAATCCACAGGCCTAAATCTAATATATAGCCTCTCCATTCTTCTAAGACATAGGCTAACACAGCAGGTGTTTCAAGTTCCTGGGAGATGCATTAAATAGACAAATTTAAACCATTCATGATTAATAAAAATGCATTTTTTTTTTTTTTCATTTGGAAGGGAAGGAGAACATGAAATTACAGCGACCATACTATAAATATACCTTTAAAATATAAATAGCCCTTATAACACCTGCGTGTGGGGAAACAGAGTAATATTCTAGAGTGTGTTTAATAGAATAAGACAAAGAAAAACCCCACTATTAAATGAAATATTGAAATGCAAGTGCGTAGCAGTCATAATTTTTAAAACAGGGACCCAAAATAATGAACAAGCAGCCAATAACTAGGAAACCACCTGAAGGATTGAATTCAAAGGGCTTATTAAAAATATCAAATTTACCTTTTAAAAGACCTGTGTAATTACATGCATCACAATATAGCATGCAGGGCACACAAGGAAAGCATGCGCTGTAAAGGCCTGAACAACCTATGGCTGTATGTGTGTAGAAAACATGACAGGTTCCTAAGCACATGGAGGCATAAATGTCCAGGAGAGGGAGCCTGAAGGCAGGTTGCAGTACACCGTTATGGACCTGCCTTGCTTTGAAAGTTTTGCCTATCTTGCAATTTGTCAGCAGAGGACCTGAACAGATCAATGGTCAATGGGACAGGCTACACGTTAAACCCAGTTGGCACATCGCTCCAAACAAAGCCACTGGACTGTGGGATATGAATCCTGTCTTTGCTGGGTATCAAACCTCTTCCTTAGGCACTAAGAAAAGATGATACACACTTTTGCCCTCCAGTCTTAGAGTTATATCAAACACAGCTACACCAGGCATGAGGATGCATGCCAGATCTCTTGTTCATTAGATTGAATGAAAAAATGTGATCTAGGCAGAAAGATATTGTTCTTTTTGTTCCATTTCTTTAAAGTCAGAAGAGCTAAATGGGATAGATTCCAGAGTTTATTCATGTGAAAACGACTGTGTAAACAATTTGAAGTTCATCAGACTGTATTCCATGTACTTCGACTGAGTACTGGGAGTGGTGCATTTATTAATTCTATACATGACAGGATGCTGATTTGGTTAGTAGCTATAGATTGGACATCCAGTTAACATCAAATCTTGATATGTAAATCTTTTCACTGATTCGTGGTTAAACCTATTGGAAAGAGACCATGTTCTAGATTCATGGAAGTCTCTTATGAATCCAGTGGATGGTTGTTTAACATCTTGCTTTCTCATCCCACTTAGTCTACTGTCAATACTATCTGCCAGGAAGAGAATTAATCATGGTGAGTCACTATTTACAAAGAAAAGAGTGTGGTTATCCAAGGAGATTTCAATGACTACAAGCCAAATCCCCAAGCAACCTTTGTGATGTTACAAGAGCAAAAACAATCAAGAGTAAAAACAATACCTGTGGATCCCCTAGATATAAAGGGAGTTACAAGGAGTATATGAACAGCCCAAACAACTTTGGCTTTCCTTCATGTTTCCAAGGGGGATGGTAAAAGAAAGAGTTTAGTGCAATTGGTGTGAGTGAAATATCTCTGCCATTTACCTTCTGAAACCTAATGGATTCTTCTCCCACTAAGGCAGAGGAGACTTGTAACTGCTTAAAAGATGTCTACTAAGCAATATGCATTTCTCTTGACCCTGTAAGATCCGAGATCCAATAGTATCCAAAACTCTGAGTCATACTTACCAATATAAGCTAAGTATTCTGCTGGCTTTGAGTGTTAAGGACATTATTTTCTCCACTGATATTTTTAGACATGAAAAAGACACACTTTTTTTCATCCAAGTTTTCTTAAATAGCTGAAAAGTTAGTTGTAGATATTGGATTAGATATGGGGAAGTAAGTTATGCTTCGTAATTTAATACACATAGTGGTTTTCAAATGGTGTCTAAAGAAGCTCAGACAAAAACTCATATACAAATGCTTAGATACTGGTTTGCTTTATATTCATGTTCATACACAGAGACCAAGAAGCATACAAGAACTTGGTGTTTCTCCAGCTGTCTAAAACAGTATTTCATTTTAAATATTTCCATGTGTTTATGAAGCTGAAATTGTTTTATGCAAACAGCCATGATATATTCCCTCTCTGAAGTGACTAGGCACAATGAATAAAAAACCCGCCAGAACAATAACATTGAGACATTGACTATAGAATATTTTAGGAAACAGACTTATATCTTCAGGGAGGTTAGCTGGTGGGAGAGTATCGCAGATCAGACACAGCAATGACATGTAATATGTTCTCATTCTTCTCATAATACCTCAGGTCAGTAGAAGCTTAATTCAATGACCTGTCTTCATGAAATAAGGTGATATTCATTTACAGTTAAAATGACAAAAGTGATAACCTGGTTTACAGAATGACTTGAACACATTCTTTGAGAACCTTTGAGGCAGGAGACCCTCAGACTGGCTTGAAATCCTTCATTCTTTTTGAAACTTCATCACATACCAAATCTAGTACACGACTTAGAGTTGGCCAGATCCTAGACTAATTCTTATTTTATTCTACCTCTGATAAGTCCACAAGACCAGAAGTGCGATGGAAACACCACAGATAACATTCTGGTGCTATAGATCAGTGTACCTCCATATACCTCAGGGGAGCTATGTCAGCTTACACGAACCGGGCGCCTTCATTTCTGCTCTGCAAAATGGATTGAGGAGCACATGTATTTAATTCTACATCTTGACTTGTGGATTTGTCTCCCACACATCTGACAGCAAAGTACTTGAGCACGTGTGACTTTGTGAACAAAGGACCACAGGATTCCTCATCTGCTAATACGCTTTGTGTTAAAAAGGCAAAGTCAACTTGCCTCTAAGACTTTACCGCAAAGTTCTTTCACTCTGTGCATAGGTGAATCAGGCACATTGAAAAGTTGAACTTCAGTTAGGGTTTTTGAAGGAAATAGTTAAGAAATAAAGGGAAATTTTGTTTTCAAGGTTCGAAAAATTTTGTCTTTGGTGTTATTCCCATGTGATCAGCGGAGCTATAGTAGGGGTAAATTTTACTTGGCATGTTTAGCCAACACTTCATTTAAAACTAATTTTCCTACATCTAATCCCCTGACGAGCCTCTTTCACTTTGTAGGGTCAGAAAATGGGAGCCGGTGTCACTGACATCACAGATTTTCTTTTAAGGAAAAGGCAGGAAATTTCACCTCACTCTAATTTGCTATGCAATTATCACAAAGTGTCACTTTGTTTATTAACCAGATGTTGACGTATGATTGCAGTATAAAAGTGACCCCACTGTGTAATCACAGCAATCACTAGCAGGTTAGATTTGGTTTAAATAATGCCCCTTCCTGTGTTGAAAACAGGTGTAGTCTCATCGAATTGCCAAACTCAGCACCTTGCTGCCAAAGGCAAGTAGAAAGTTGTACCAGTGTGACAGTAGGTGAATGAGAGGTGACTTTCTACATGCTATTATTAATAATTAAGATAAAGACTTCTTAACAAGGGCTACAGTTCTTGGTGGTTTCATAGGAGCCTTTGTGAAGCCAGCTCTAGAGATAGCACATAATATTTACTTCAGAAAACAAAACAGGAATTTGGCTTCCAAATCTTACAGTTCTTATAATCATCATGCTTCAAAAATCTATGATGAAATAGGAACAGGAAAATAAAGTGTATTTGCTGCCTGGAAAATGCAGAAAGTCACAGCTAGGTACAAAGCATGAGAGGAGGTCCTGGGTCTCAACAGCTACCTTGTTGCTGTTGCAGTCATTGATTTCATTCAGTTCTCTTAGAAGCTAGTCAAATTTCACCTTAAAATTAGTTTGGGTTTTTGTCCCCTAATTTTATTTCCATTTTTTCTTCATTGTTCTCTTTGGTATTTTGTTCCTGTTGTGTCGATGGCAAATTCCAAGCAAAGCAAAGTCTAGATAATTCTTCTAATTTTTCTGAGTTTTCAGAGGGAGTCTCGTGGAATAGCTGTTTCTGTAAACTGACATTAACTTAATAGGTAAAATACATTTAAAACAATGTAACTACATATTTTCACACCTATATGAAACATTTGTTTTGAAATTCCATGAAAATATTGCATTTACTGCATTAAAGTTGGTACTGTCATAGGGAAGTAGAACTTAGTATAGCACAAGAAACAATTTCTAAGCATATATCTAAACCACACAAAATATACGGTGCACCGGCACCCTAATTCCTCAGCTGGCTACAAAAAAAAGACATAGCAGAGCACACTGTGACTCCCCACTGTTCCAGGTGGATGTGCTTCCTTTCCAAGGAAAGCAGGGCAGGGAAGGAAGTGCATGAGTCTCACCTTTATATGGCCCTCATGGTTTAATACCCAGTAAAATTCTAACAGGCATCTAAGTCACTTTTGAGACTAAATTTCACTTTTAAAAAATGTTTGAATGTGATACATTGCTGTATGCGAGGTTGTGTCATTCATACAACCGCAAATATCTAGGTGAACAGAGTTTCAATTTTAGAAGTCTCAATACTTTGTATTGGCATTGTGTCTGACTATTCCACTGTAAAATATAAGCATAAATTGCACATGCCCTAGGAGTAAGGCATGAAGTCTAATCTTTTGTCTGCTTCAATTATTCATTCATTTTTTGCTTTCAAATTTATATTGGCATTACAGCTCAGTAACTAGGTGACAGTCATGATCTAGCTTTACAGTTTAGAAATACTGGCTTTTTAAAAGTCTTTGTCAGAAAATAAGTGATTTTTACAGACTTTCATTTTAACATTTAATTGTTGACATTTTCACATTTTTAAATGAAAGATTCCCCCCTTTTTTTCAAGATCAACTTCCATTTCAAAATTTAGTTTTCTACAGCTAGCCCCCCATCCCCTAAAGATTTCAAGAAGTCAAAGTTTCTTTCAAGGAAACTCTATAGAAGTATCGCAACAAAGAGGTTTGATTTATCCAACTGGACCTCCAGTAGGAAACTCTAACGATTTTGACCAAGCTTAGAGCAGAAAGCTCTTAAAAATCTTAAAAATTCTCCCTGCAAGAGAACCGTATTCCTGCAGGTTTACTAATTCAGCCTGATCTTGAACTGCAGAATTCTTACCTCTGATAGCATGCAAAACTCTTTAAGATGATTCACCCCAGCAGGACCTTAACTCTGTCTTTCAATCTTGCCCCAAGAAAGCTTACTTGAAGCGTGCACCTGAGTCCCTCCAAACCATCATTGGTCACTATCACTGGACTGGTAGCAATTAGCACATTCAGTCTCTCACTTGAGCAGCTACATAAATATCTCTATATTCATCAGAGGTAACGGGTGGTAAATGCCTGAGCAACTCCATGCAGGTGATTGCCTCCCATTAGGCACTTGGCTGGCCATGTCATGTTGCAGGCTCCAGGCCCTGTAACCTGCTTGAATCACTGTGCCACCTGCTGGGACCTGCAGCAGGTTCGCTGGGGAGCTCATCTGGGCCTTAGCCCGGGTGGGCTGGGAAAGAAGATGGGGACCTGAGAAGGATAGATGGGGTAATATGGCTGTAGTCCGAATTTTCAAGAGGAAAAGCAGTTCAGAGAAGGTGATGAAATGGTATCAGGGTCTTCTTGGGAATAGGTAAAACCTAGGGACAGGGCAGGAGAAAGGGTCCTTCTCTTCCTATGTGCACACACAGCCCAAAAATCTGGCCAGAATCAGGTCCTTTGGCCACTGGAAATGTTGGGAGCTCCTGTATTAGTCTCTACTGTGCTGTTGTAGACTTCCACATTCACAGAGCAGATTCAGTCCTTTTCTGAAGGGTGCACTAACTAATCCTTCTCACTTGCTGCCGCTGATCTCAGACCTGAAAAGCTCATTCTCAAGAGAGGGTGAAACTGTTTCACCCATTCTAATTCTCCTAAACTGTTTATTCCCTCAGGCAAAATAATCAACTAACACACCTGTGGAAAGTGAGTATGGAGAAGAGGAAACCCTGCACGGAAACTCCCTGAAGCCACAGCTGTGCGTGCTGTCACTGGAGTATGCCCAGTGCGTAATAGTACATTAGGTAGGCATTGATCTCAGCCGGTTTATGAGGTCTGTTACAGAATTGAATCACCTACTGCTGAAACCCATGGTGCAGAAATTGCTACTTCCTAAGCTAATCCATTTTCAAATTAGCTTCCAATTGTGACTGATGACCTCACTGCAAATCAGTTTACTTAATTGCTAACACTCACTAAGGGAAGAGAAATCAATCTTTGTATCTCTTTCTTTGCCCTATTTTTCTTAATTTTTAAATTCCTTACAGCTTCCTTTCACACTGCTCCAGCTGGGAAGATGGGCTTTATGAAAAAGCTAAGATTGCTTAATTGTCTACTCCTATTTCGAAGACAAGAAAGGCAAAGGGAAATCAATGACTGCCAGCGACTCACGGACAGGGGAGTTGAGAATGTATATTAATTTGTTTGTGCAGCTTTCCTAAACTGTTACTTAGCATCTATATTGGAACAAGATACAGAGACTTCTGCTAAAATAGACTCTGTTTCTTGATCATTGTGCATAATTATAGGTGGTTCATTTCCCAGTTTGTCATTGTAAAGACAAGTCTTAACAACAAGAGAATAGGCACAAGAGCTGATGGAAAGGGAAGATTTGGTGCCTGTGTAACTTTCAAGAGTAGACAGCAGAAGCAATCACAAGTTGCCTTGTAAGTCTGTTCTAGATGACTTTTTTAATGAGAGATGGAGGTACATTTTTTTATTTTCAAGGAAGGTTATAGGTAGAGGTGAGACTGCATAAAGAATACTTTATATAAGCATGCTTCAGACTGAAGAACAGAAAAGACAGAATCAAAACAAAAACAACAGATGCAGGTACATCCCATTTTAAAATAAGATCGGACCTACATCAAATTACAGGGACCTTTTCTGGGACAAGTAAGTATCTCAGTTTGCATTCTCCCTAAATTTGATGGCTTTGAATTCCAGGCAGATACCTCTTTAGAGCTACCTGAAACATTTATATGTAACACATATTCTACATGGTAGGATAAAGTGTGTAGCAATGCACAATATAAACAAGCTCTATCTGAGTACAATGGAAACATCTCTATTTTTTATTGTATTACAAATCAAGTAAAACTAGAGAAATTATACTAAAAGAATGAAAAAGGAAAAAATAGTCAATTAACACTAGTTCAACAAAAGAAGTCATACAGACCTATCCAAGCTGTTCTTCAAAGCAGTTAGCACAAATTAAGTAACTATTAAGTTCATCCTACACTGACTCAAAATAGAAGGCAGTGAGAAAAGGATCTCTGTGCAGCTGAGTAAGGGACAGTACAGATTTCCATTTTGCTGCGTCAGCTGGCTCAGAAGCAAATCTGCATTTCCTCCTGGAGAGATACAGATGTACTTTTTTAATAACAAAATAGCCAATATGTCTCTAAATATGATTATCATAACCACATATAACTTATTGTACAACTATGCTCTGCTTCATAGGTAGGGCAGAAAGCCAGAAAATGTGGTGAACATATCCTCTTCCCCAACCCCTTGACCTACTAGTGTGATGTTTATCTTCATGCTGACATTCCTAAAAATCTATATTTCCCCCTTGAATCAAGCTACCATATATTGAGAACAGAATAGCAACTAATGTTCTTTTGGCATTTTAGAAACATTTTTTTCCTTGCATAAATTGCCTTGCTTTTTCTTTCTTTTTGTACGCCTCTCTTCGTTGAGTCCCCATTTTATTTCTGACTGTGTGACTCTTTGCAGCCACTCCTGGTTACATGTTAAAAAAATCCCAAGGAAACATTGTGGCTTGTGGTTTCAAATGTCAGTTTTACTATGTCCCTGAAGTTTAGACATGAATGACATGTTGACCTTTGAAGTTGCATTGTCCTGGGACATAGCTGAGATTTTCTATTAGAGTGAGGTTTGCCTTTAACAGAAGAGGAATGTTCAGATAGACTGATTGGTACTTGGCCCCTGGCTAGGCTAAAAGTATAGCTTTCCCTCTCAGGCCTAATTCCTAGCATAGGAATGTAGAGACAAAAGGAAACACAATAGGGAGATAAATCTAGCAGAAGTTCTTCTGAGCAACTTTATAGAAGTTTAAGCTATAAATTGGAACACATACTTCTTTTGGATTTTTTCATCCATTTTTGCCTGAGCCTAATATATCATTAAAATATATAATGCTATTCTGAAATTTAGCTAGATTGATGAGTGTTTTTTCTTGGGGGAAATGTTTCGTGAGAGCTCTAAAGTAATAGGATAAAAGATAGCTTATTTTCTTAAGAGTTCTCTAATCAACATTAGTATGCAATTCAGATTCCAAAATATTTGGACCCCCACTGAAACAAATAGAAGTGTTGGAGGAACAGAAATGCACTAGTGACCTCAGAGCAGCTTTTAATACTCTTAAGTGTTGCTTCCAAGTACTAAAATCTTTTGAAGTGGTGTCTAGCTATTCTTCTAGGATATCTGGGGATAAACTCTATTCTTTATTTATCTAAGCAGGGGGTCTCCTTCAGTGAATCTCATTAATATTAAAGAAGCTAATTGAATTAAGTAATTATAAAATGTACTAGAGACCAAACCCATGAAGCCAAACTTATCTCTTATTAATGCTCAATGTCATTGTAATTTTCCCATCCCATTTCAAGGACCCTTCAGAAATGAGATTTAGTCAATGTTCCTGTAAATTTAGCTTTCAGATAGGACCTTCAACAAAGTAACCAAATGTGGTAGAGGAACTCCTATCAGGAAGTAGGAGGATACCATCAAAATACACTGAGTACTTGTAATTGCTTTCCAACAAGCACAAATGACTAGGACAGTACACAAGATAGTGATCTAGAACATTAAAGTAATCTCTTATTAGCATTTCTCTCCTTCCATTTCTCAAATCCTGGCAAACCATCCCCCCCCCCACCCCCGCCATAATTAAGCCCAAAACTGCAGCCCAGGCATGTGACCTAAACAAACAGAAGAGCAGAAAGCAGTGAAGCTCAGCTGGAAGGAGAAAAGCAACAACGTAAGGAAAGGCAGGAGAAACAAAGGACCCCTGAAGTACTCCCCTCAGGATCACACTAGCTCAGAAACTCACATTGCACAATCACATTTTAGATAAAAAAAATATAAAGGATGTGGTTGATTTTGCAAATACCCGTTTGAAAACCAGTAAAGTGATACAAAGATAAGATATGGAAAGGGAGAGGGAAGTCAGTGACTTCATTTTCCATCTACATATAATCACAGCCTTTAACTTTTTCTGAATACAGGCAGCTGAGCCTTAGTCTGCTAAATGTAGGAAATGATTTCACAAGAGTTTGCTGCTCACTAATCAGACTAAATCATCCTCCACATTACACAAATATAGGTTTTTTTTTTTTTTGCTGTTTTTTGTTTAGACCCATTTACGTCAGCTCAAACCCTCTGTGTGGAAAAGAAAATACTTTAGATGCACACTGTGTGAGGACTGGCAGGTACTTGATAGTACTTTGGAACCAGAATATAAAGCAACAAAATTCACAACAGAAATGGAAGAAATCTCAGAAACACAAGTCATTGACTCTTCAGTGTAAGAAAAAACATTCTATTGCCAGCATTTTCAACAAACTCTAGACTGGGCAACTGAGAGTATGGCTTTGGTGCAAGAATACTTCCCTTCTAAAGACAAAGAAAATACAAACTTACTTATAAAGCTAAACTTCACTGAAAGATAATGGCCTGTCACTGAATACAGCAGCCCTGCTCATCAAGGCATGGTAGTATGCAGGACAGCAATTCTGTGACCCTTTCTTCTCACAACCTCAGTGTGCTCTAAAATAATGTTCTTTTCCCCCCTTGCTTTGTAGTAGGAAAGATAATGAGGAAACTGAACATTTGAAAAGGAGAACTGAAAATGCTACTTTCTCTGATGAATGTAAAATAACCTGTATTAGAGGACTCAGTTTTAATCATCTGGATTTTTAAAATAAAAAACACCCAACCAACAAATACCTTTACACTCTTCAATCACTGTAAATGGTACAAAAGTGGACACAATTTGTGCTAACTTCAAAGCTCTTTTACTCCCCCATACTGATGTGGAAAAAACCTGAAAATCAGACCTGTTGTCATTTCTGTATAAACTATCCATTAGAAAAAAAAATTTTTGCTTTGTCTTCAAAACTAGGATCATAACTGGGACAATCTACAGAATGGGTGTCAAGATTTCTCCCATTAGATGTTACCTGACTATTGACAGATTTCATAATCACATCATGATTCTGACTCCATCTTTCTGGAGTACAATCCTGCCAAGGAAAAAGATGTATCTGCATAAAACATGGATTATATATTCTAATATTTGTAAAATGATAAATTACCTACAGCAGCTTTGTAGGACAATACTAGTATGGAAGACCAAAAAAGTGCTACTTTGAAATAAATTAGAATTACTGGAGTTCAATGGGTATTTCTTAAAGTTCTTGGAATTAAGTGTAGCATTGTACTAAGCATAGCAAAAAGCATATGATGGTGAAATATCTATATTATCCTTCTTTTTTTTCTTTTCACAAACTATCACGAACATACCAAAAAGGTATGTATACAAGAGAACAGAAGGAGAAACACAGTATCTACTATGCTGCTGTCATGACTGACATTTTAATTGTCTCACAAGTGCATGGGGACTGCAGTATGTTTAGACTTAATTTCCACATGTACAATACAGCCATTACAACTAGTCTCTTCTACATCTGGGAATTAGTTTATAGCATTGCAACTGTTGCTCATCTGGTCTTCTGCTGTCTTTGCCATGAGCATGAGTCTTGACAGAGAAGCTGTGGCTGGATAAAATAGCTAGCAGATATTAATGTAGTCCCCTTAGGTATACTAGTTGAGAACATACCTCTGCAAGCAGAGAGAAGCCCAAACATAGTGTTTAGAATTGGAGCTAAATAAAATAGAGATTGCAGACTTTGAGTGCCGCTTCTTGCGTTGGATCGGGAAAGGCAGGGTGGGTGAAAGGTGCAGTAGGTATGACAGCACATACAAACAACCACCAGTGCTGGAACCCATCTCGTAAGGACTGCTGTTGTTCAGCTGCAGCTTTCAGGGCACATACGCAGAGCAAAGGCCATCTGCATTACAGCTGGTTGGGACTTCTCCAGCAAAGTCCCTTTTCTATCCAAAAATTATGATTCGTCAGAACAATTTTTTTCCTAATGAAAACTAGTAATTTTTAAGAACATTTTTATTTGAAACTTTTCTCAGATAGATGCATCACAGAATATCCCAAAAGAGTACATTTGCCTTGACTGTACTTTTACTTAGACAAAACATGAGAACAGAGAATTAATGCATGTGTGTCATGGTCCAGTGAAGATAATTTATACAAATGTGGAACAGCAATCCGAAAGACTGTATCTCTCCAAGGATACAGAGCACACAGAGAGCAACATCCTTGGAGACACTTCACAAACAGAGCTTTGCCCCATCCCCCTCTTGAGGGATCACCATGAACCAAAAAAAGGGTGAGATTTTAAGTCACCCACATCCCCCGAGATATAGAATGATCCTCCACAGAAATTTCATTCTTTTATCACAATCAAGCCAGCTGGACTCTGGCCCAATATTTAGGAATTTTCACAAATACAAACAGTTGCAATAAAAGCAATGAAAAGAGACTGATTTTATTCTAGAATTTATCAGAAACATGAGAGAAAGAGAGTTTTGTTTTGCTTTTTAATCATAGGTAATCTGCGTAACTATTGAGCTATTTTAGAGCGTTCACATATCAGTATTGCTAGGAAAATAAGGAGGTAAGAGTTTGGGGATTTTTTCTTCTTTTTTCCTATCCTGTTTTTCCTCTACACAATTTGATTTAGCATGGTGAACAAAATAAAACAAATCCCCAAACCCTGAAATCTTTCAGAAACCAGAGTTCCAGTTTTCCAGCCAGCCCTCATCCACATGGAGGCCAAATGCTTTTGTCATATTATTAATCCAGTCTGCACAAGAGGTTGTGGTTCTCTTGCTAGAGGAACTCTGCTATGAGATGTGGTGCCAGAAAATCTGACAAGTGCCCTCCCTCCCAGCACAGTATTTTGGAGAGAGGAAGCACAGAGCAGAAGGCGGACTCTCTGTGGGTTGTTGGGGGATGGTTTGCATAGCGCTTACATTTCTTTGTGGTGTGGTTTGATGGGGGAGAAAGTTGGAGCATTTCAACAGCCCTTCTCTCTGTCTCCTGCAGTTTATACAGGACAACGAGAAACCTAGCAAGAAGAAGAAACCAATGTTGTCACTTTCCTGCCTTTTCTACTGTCTTAGAACAAGGTCTACCAGCAAATTCTAGCAGAGCATGCCTTACAGCCAGCGTCTGGGAACACATATAGGAAAGGTTTTGGCAGTACAATAAAACCAAATATTTCATGAGAATGAATGCTCAGTTTCAGATGCTGTTTTAAATCGCATTCAACTATATGAAATGTGTGGGTTTATGTTTTTGTTATTTTTATCTCCCCTCCATTTTAAAATACCTGAGAACTATTTTTAATACTTCTTTCACCTTTCAGGTAAATATATTAACAGTCATATTGACTACTGTGAACACAAGCATTAGATCTTGGGAAGATGATTGAAACCCTAATAAATTTGAAACCGTTTTCAATTAGTACACAGGAAATTTACTTTGTGAGCCATGACTTGTTTTATTAGTGCCCTGGAGGGCAATTTAGATTGGAAAAATCAGGACATCACTGTTTGCCAAAAAAAGAAAACAGATACTTAGCTTTCATCTATAGTCTGGGATATGGCCATGAAAATGGGACTAAAATATTATTGAGTATCAAAAAATATTTATACATTGGGGTCAGTCATAGTTCCAGAGTGTTGGAAATGACATTCATCCCATCCTAAAGTGTAGTTAACTTGGAAGGTTGCCACTTACTAACATACTGCTTTTACTTTTAAAGGAACCCAAAGTAAAACATTTATATTACTTTTTTAATAGGTACAATTAAGATATGGGAACAGTTGCTCAGGAAAGCAAGAATCTCCTTAAAATTTATCATACCTTTTGAACTTTAGTCACCTGCGTTTTCTGTTGGGTTACATCATGTACCCCATTCTCTATTTTAATTCTCTGTTATTGCTCAGGTTCTCAGCTAGCCAGGAATAAAAAACACATCAAAGGCATAAGATAGAGAGAAGCAGGTATCAAGAAGGGCTCCTGCCAATGCATAATCCCTTCTAAAAATATGAATAGCAAAATTAACTTTTATGACTGCAAAATTTGTCTGCCAATTGTAGTCTGGTCAGTAAG
The DNA here is from genome assembly GCF_030936135.1 of Gavia stellata. Classification (NCBI taxonomy): domain Eukaryota; kingdom Metazoa; phylum Chordata; class Aves; order Gaviiformes; family Gaviidae; genus Gavia; species Gavia stellata. Next base: position 10,056,920 of record NC_082597.1, on the reverse strand, counting down.
GTGAGGGAAAGGATACACCCGATGAAACAGCTCTAAGTATGTCTTTGTCTGATGTACATAAGCATCAACTACAACAATATTCCTTGTGTGTTAATCTGTCTTGACCTCATCCACCTGAGTAAGGGCCTCTTGCAGTGTGGTCTATAATTTTTCAATACTTTTTAATCATAGCCACGTCAGTGTCTTTCACACTTCAGCAAGCTCCTTCAAATGATGCCAAGCTCAGTTAAATTCAGCAGCACTGGACCATGGCTTAAACACTTAAGGCTAAATTCTCATAACGCTTTCTTGGTCGTGCAAGGGCGGGAGAAGCGTCCCCTCCTTTCTCCCCCACTGTGAATGTAACTCCAGGGGGAAAAGGACAAGAATATGAGAAGACCCTGGTGCACCTTGCTCCATATGCAGCAGCTGATATGTAGGGTGAGAAACAAAATTCTCAAAGAAAAGAGGCAAAGTCCTTTAATCTTTTCACCAAAGCATATACTGGAAGGATGTGACTCCAAATAAGTATTCATATCATTCAGCATTAGGTTTCATCTGTACAATGAGAGCGCTGTATTTAGGTAAAAAATGCTGCTCCAGAAAATAATTCAGAATATCTAAATAAAACTAGCACTCAAAGCCTACCTCTGTGAGAAGAACCTATATGAATAATGATCATAATCACTCCAGGGTTCACACAAGTGAAATTACCCCATAGTCAGTCACAATTCCTATAAAAAAGGGAACATTAAAAAATACAGGGCCATTCAGTAATGAATCTCCAGATATATACAGGTTTTGTGAGGGTGTTAAAAGGTCTTATGGTTTTCCTTTCCCATCTGAAGGTTTCACCTTCAAGTTTTGTGCTTCTCAAATCAATCATAGATGTAGTATCTGAGCTCTTACACCTGAAACACTTTCAGACATGCAAATATCCAGCCAAAAGCTTAACTTACAAAAGGGAACTCTTGGAAACGTTGCTTCCTGCAGAACAAACAGGCTGCCAGGTGTGAAAACAGCATTTATAGTTCAGAGCTGTAGTGTACCTACAGTCCTATCACACAATCATACTCTGGACACATCTGGCCCTGAGGCAGTGGTTTCAATTCCCAGCTCCTCAGGAGGGAGGGACCCTGACGTGCCCATCCACCAATATTTCCCAAATAAAAGCAAAATGCAGAAACGGCATCCCAATGAGCCAGGTCCCACCTCAGTGAGCAAACATGACATTGTCAGGACACACACCAAGGACCAGAACTTTAGGGCACATCATGGACTGCACCTATGCCTTATTAGAAACATGGTCTTTGTCTCCATCAAATCAGCCATGTTTATATGAACATCTAGCTGCAGTTTTAACAGAAAATTAATCAAAAGTAGGATTCTAATCCTTTACATAAATTTCAGTGTACTAGTTAGGATCTTTAAGGAATGTAGTAAATTTGCATAGAATTCTTCATTACTGGGAAACAAACAGGAAAGAACTGTTAGCTTTAACTTATTTAAATACATGTTGGAAAAAAAAAGAAAAGAAAGAGATCTTACCTCACACAGCCACAAGTGTTTAATGGTCAAAGCAAAATTATCCAGTTTGATTGATGTCTCTTTTGATTCTCCTAAGGAAAACAATTTCATATTTGAAAAATACAACTAATTTACAGAAAAAAACATAAAAGCTTACCAACATGTTTTGAAAAGTAAATAAGAACATAATCAATTACCATAGCATTGCTTTAAAGCATCCAAAGCCTTGACTATATAACAGGAAACATTCTAAATTCAATGCGATTTGGGAAAGTGCATGGCAGGGGGCTTGTGATGAAACACAGTTGTATTGCTCTTTTATAAAATATCAGCCTTTTTGCTGTAATGAAGTGAAGTCATCTTAGTTTGTAACTGCAGTTTGTTAGGTTTGTCTCATTAATAGAACCCTGCCCCCCCCCCCCCCCCCCGAAGCCTCTGAATGCATCAATTTTTATTGGAATGAAGTTACATCTCCTTATAAAGGCAAGCCTAGACATAAGACATTGAACCAAAATAGTTTCAGTTTTTGAGACGTTACAGCATGGTTTTACTTTGGCCCACTCACTTAACCTTGCTTTGGAAAAGGGGAGGGGGGAACGATTTTTTGGAGAGGGGGCATGCAGTTTTTCAGTGCTGTATGAATAACACACAGCACAGGTGTGGAGCATTGCATAAATAACCCTATGGCAAAAAAGCAGCAAGCAAGAGCGCGTGCCAGGGAACCTGATCCTACATTAGGCAGCATGCTGTAACACAGATGTCAGGTTGCCTGTGCCTAGGAGCTAGGCAGAACTACTATGCACTTTTTGGACTCACAGGTCTACTCAGACACATATGTGGGCATCCACAAAGGCTAACTCCAGCCAAGGAAAGTTGATCAGAAAACCAAGCTGATACTGGAGTAGCTCAGAGCACCTGCCTTTAAACTTCAGCTGTAAAAGACCCTCACTTTCTTCACTGGGAAAACTCAGATAATTCACCTTCCTACACTAACCTCAGACTATATGAAAGCCCCTTTCTCCATCCAGTCTATTCCCCTTTTTTTTTTTTTACCTGAAAAGGTGCAAGAAAACAAGCTAAGTGAAAAATATTTAAGACTTTCTATAACTCATTAACCAGAAATTTGCTCACATAAATGGACCTTCCAGGCACTGACGTAACTGCTGCTGGCAATATGACGAATGTACCATTGCTTGATGCCTATCACATGAACACGAACACCCTGGGCTGCAGTTTCCTGCTCTGGGACCTAGAGTACACCTTGGAGCAAGAGATGCTAAAGAATGTCCGGGCTATGGATGAACAGAGGAAAATACTTTTCCATTCTGTCTGTATGGAATTTACCCATGAAAGATCGAGTCCAAATAGAACTAAACCCAGCTTGGTCTACAGTTGGTTCATTTCACTGAACATTTCAAACTGAAGATTTCTCTTTGTAACACATGGACTGTGTTGGTTAATTCTGCTATATTTCTGATGGCAGATGTTATAGGACCCTACAAATTTGGAGGATACATGTTGTGTTTTAATACATGCTTGCACAATGCCTAACATTCCTCTGCAAATAAGTTAGTAACATTCTCACATAAAATTATGCAAGGTCCTGCTAGTTTAAAAAAAGTTTCTATATTTGAATCATGATTTACAGTTTCACTGAAGTGCTCTGGCTTTCTAAATGTGATTGACACAGAAGGAACTATGCTAAAAAAAATCAAAATAAGGAAGACGCAAATTAGATTACAGGATACTTTTCTTGTACAAATGTATTGTAAGACGCTTGCTGAAAGACAGTGTACCCTCTAGTTTTAAAGAGCTGGCAGAAAAAACCTCATCCAGTGGAAAAAACAAGTATTGTGAACTTGCCCACATCAGCTGTCAAACAGAAGCCAACATGCACAATTAAAGTAATTGGAAAAAAAAGTTTTAATATCTCAAAAATACAAGAGTTGATCTTCTGTAACCTAGACTGTCAATGATTTAAAATGAAATAAATTACCTTAGCTGCTAAAGGGAACAAAGTTCATAAGTCTTTCTTTTTTCTTTTTTTTTTTTAAACCACACAATAGCTGCTGATTTGCTCTCCAGGGGTACTCTTCATTTTTTTCCCTAGTGTTGTTTTGCTTTTCAGGCTAGAGACAAATTTCAGACCTTACTCTGCCTTGTGCTAAAACCTGAACAAAGCCCAGTGAAGGAAGCAGAAGACATTGCAATGAGCTATGGAAGCAAGAGCCAAACTTGGTGCAAACCCATCAAATCTACCTAGATCTGTAGAGGCTAACACAGGCTACTTAAAAAGTAAACTGAGACAGAATTCATAAAGGATACATCTATGGATTCTTGCATTTTATCTTTTCTTAATCTGACCCTAATCAATTATTTGGGAAGACAACTGAGAGTGTCCTAGAAGTGTTAAACAGGTTTAGCATTCTGATTCTACTAGAGCTTTATTGATCACTACACTAGCTCAGTGAACATCCTGCTGTATTATTATTGTGATGCTTCTGTTAAAGTTCTATCAATACTTTCCAGAGATATGGCAACAGCTGTATTTTTCAAATTTTATTACCTGGACAGTAAAGTATTCTCAATACTAAAGTTTCTGATTAAAATAATGTGTTAAAGAGACTATGCTTTTTAACTTCAGATGTGGAAAAGATCCAGAATTTATCTCTAAGCCACAAAAACATAAAATAAATTAAATGATTTAGCATCAAGAGTTTTTTCCTGGTTTTTAAGCTGACTTTCTAGCATCACAGAAAATACACTAAAAAAGAAAGAAAATGTCAGGCTGTTTTAAGATTCTCAAGTGGGACATCAAAAGTTTAAGCACCCAACATTATTAATCCCTTCTGAAATTCCTATTGCAGGTGCATGCATTTCTTTCTTATGCATAGGAAGCCCAATCCAAACCTCCCAGTCATAAATAGAATGAGGACCACTGATTTTAAACATCTTTACTAGCCACCTCTCCAGGCAAGCAAGGACTGACAACATTCTTGATCCTCTTTCAGACATTTTCATCAAGAAAATATTTTATGGATCAGAGACAGTGATGTGAAGACCAGCCAACCCACCCACACGTATCTACACACATGCATGCAGAAAGGAGAACTAATCTGTACTAAACAATGTGTAGGATACTGCTTTTTCTTGTATGCTCCCACTACTTCAGAGCCAATCACAGGAGCCAAGCTACCTCCTGCTGTTTGTTACAGCTGAGGTTTCTCAGTCCTTTATAGGTACCATTTGACCCCTTTCCAGCTGGCTCTGATAATCAAATAGGGGCAGCTGAGTCCAGCCCTACCTCCCTGCTCCCCAAACAACTGCTCTAAGATTGAAAGGAGTAGACCACCCTGTTAAATGTCCTATGATCAAAACAGCAAAAAAATTAATAAGCAAATCTGCTCATTTTATTATTTCTTACAAGACAAAAGGAAGAGAGAGAGCAGGGAGGGACCTTTTGTGGATATGATTAACTTTTATTGACTTGAAAGTCTAATTTGGAAATAAATTTTTAACTATGAGCTTTTGCAGACATACAGCAATTTTAAGTTAAGCAGATATTTCATGTACGCTTTACTATGTTAGTTTTGTCTGTGGAATACTCCACATATGAAGTGTTAGTTTGGGTAGCTATTTTGATTAATGGGCTTACACAGACCTGAAATAAAATCAGATGAAACAATGCTTCATGCTTTCATGTTTAAACTTTTTTTTTTCACTCTAAGATTATTATATGTTATATAGATAGATAGAAAGGTCTTAGTGATAGGTAAGAGGTAATTCCATGAGCTCACATTGTCTGAACTACTGAGCTTGAGATGAGACAGGACCCCCTGGAAGGAGGGATTGTATTTCCTTGAGAGCAAATGAGGATGTCCATATCCATGCCATCAGCTGGGAGAGGCTCCCTGAGTTGATGGAGGAAGCGTGAGAAGGAAGACTGAGTTCGCGACATGGACAGACACTCCTTAGAAGAGCAGAGAGCAAACACGGAGAAGCAATGGAAAAGGAGGTTTGTCCAGGTAACAGGAATCCCAGTGCTGACTGGGAACAAGGTCTTGATCGGAAAGCTATAGTGGGCAAGAGGGAGATTTCAAATCATCTTATTTTAATTTCCTTCACCTAAGATCTCTGAGCTTTCTCTGAATCACTGCGTTTTGGTTTTTTTTTTTAATCAAATGCAGTTTTGAAGATCTCTCTTTTTTCTCACTCTAAGAAAAGGTTTGGACAGGCTCATCTCAAAACTATGCCTGACTTAAAAGTCCTATCACAGCATCTCATCAAGTACACAAAGCTAGATATATGAGTGAATACATTTTCATAAAGATATTCCTCATAGACATTAAATGTCAATATTTGCATAAGAAAGTAGTCCTAAGAGGTGATGTTTGGCTTTGACCCAGTGCTAGAACTGTTTGTCACACAGCCTTGAGACAAGCTGCAAGCAGATTGAAAAGTTATATAAAACACATTTTTGTGTTCTACATCTGCACAGAGATAAACTTTATCCCAGACATAATAAATGTATGATAAGTGATAGCATTTGAGAGAAAGTATTTTTTTAATAGAGAAATGGCATGTTATTGTAAATATAATTTTTACTTCCGAAGTCATCTCCAAAGGTGCATTTCTGAAAACATGACTTTTTGAAATTGGACTCACAGACAGGCAAACTCTCTGCTGGTGTTTGGACAAAGTACATTCAATTTTTGTTAGTCAGGTTTCATGGTCTCCAGTTGTCATAAACATGCTCAGAAGTTATATTATACGTGCTATTGCGCATGTGCATAAAATTTTGGAATCCCACCAGCAGTGAAAGAGATGTAGAAACATTTCCCTGTCTTTGAAATTATTGGTGAAAATGAACACAGGCATTTTCAGAACTGGCCTTATTAATGAAAGCTTTTCCTGGTTGGTACATATAAGGGCAAATGCATTATTCCCAATGAAAAACAGCTTTGGAAAAGTGAAGGAGAAAACCTCATGGGTGGTCTTCTAAGAAAATAAAACCAGACTTTTATGCTCTAGCTGCATTTAAAAAAAAAAAAAAAAAAAGGTAGCCGATGGCTACCTTTGGGGTCCAGAGGCACAGGAGCAAGATGCCATATTTGAGTCCAAGAGGACCTATATCCTGTCCTCCTCAGACTGATGTGTGGAAATGCTGTTTGTTTCCCAAATTTGATTCAATGTGAATTAAATGATAAAGAGTTTCACTCCCTGAACTGGCTGAAGTAAGATTGCTATGGAGGTGAGGCACAATTGAAAGTTTCTTGTATGAGCAGAGAGTCTAAATTGACTGTAATAGGCTTTGGAATAGGCTTTTACCCTTGAGCAGAGGTCTCCAAGATACTTGATATTCTGGCATTAGCAGGAGCCCAGCCTTGCACTTGAGCCATTTAGTACTTTGCAGAATCTGGCATTCCATGTCTGATTCATATTTTTAAACTCTTTGCCTCTGCTTCCTCTCAACCATCTACTACTGTCTTTGACTATATCTTTACTACATAGACGTATACCCATTTCTGCTCTTTTTAAGTTGGGGTGATTAAATTTTCTGGTATTTGGGGAGAGCATTAGAGTAATGAATAATAGAGTTGTTTTGTCATTCTGGTATAAATTTCTTTCTGTTTCAGAACACTGGCAAATACTAGAATTTGGAGGGAGAAGAAAAAGTAGAAACCTTCTGTTAGTGCATATTACAGATTTTATGGATATTTTACAGATATTACAGAAGAGAGAGTAGTTTCTAAACTGTTGTATTTGATTGGCTTTGCCTAGATCTTTTAACATCCATTTTGTGCTGTCATATAGACAAATCATTTATTCTGATAAATATTCTGTTTTGATCTCTTTTGGTTTATGCCTTCCAAACAAAATTCCAAGAAGCGGAGCAACTCCCTTTCTTCCATTCGCAAAATTGCTCATGTCATTTCTGATCACTCTGTGATAAAGGTTCTAGGATAAATGAAAGAGATGCAGAAGCAGATATAACTGTAGATTAACATAATGTAATGCTATGAAGTATTTGACTTATAGCAGAGGCAGTGAGTGAATCCATCTCCCATGCCTCCTACTGTTGTTAAGCTTCCTCTAGGCCCATCTAAACACACTGTTGCATAAACGTCATCACATAACTTTGCCATGACTGTAGAATTACTTCACTGACTACTCTGTTCTCACTGATGCAAGACCTTCTCTTTCTTTATTAAGTTAGCTTTCCTGCCGATAGATGTCACAGGACATGCGATTTCCTTCTGAAAAGGTCATTAAATGTGACAAATACATAAGCACAATTTGCTTCCTCCCTGGGGCAGGGATCCAGAAATTTTGCATGGGATTCTCTTGCGTAATACTCCCCGCCAGCTAGTTTGGCAGGTCCAGCCAGCAGTAGTAGCATAAACTGACTTGGTGAGATATACCTTTGAAAGTGATTCATTACAACTGTAAACAAAGAACAACAGTGTGGAAAAGATCAACTATTTTAAACTCTTCACTGAGTGTGTTTTTTTAAATTCAGTGAAATATTCTGCTACCATTCTATGTTATTCCCTGCACTGCAGAGATGCTAACTGGTGATGAATAAAAGATGTTTCAGCTCACATTCATGACCTTCATCTCAAATAATAAGACTCAATTATAAGACTCCAGGCCATTGGAAAACAGGGGTTGCTAAATGACTTAGTAATGTACACTTGAAGATAGTGGAATTTTTGTCATTGAGTTCAGTGCAAATGTTCCAAGCTCTTCTGTTCTAACTCAAGTGATACTGTATGTATAACTAAACCCATTGGACAAAAAAAATGGAGAGTCATACTTAGAAGCTTACTGCTTTGAACACAGTATGTGTCTGTATTAAAGAAAATTAATCTGCTGGTGATAATTCAGCATCTTACATTAGCTTAATTAGATGATCTCCATCAAATTCTGGTACTGATACTGTGCATGTTGTCTTTACTATGGCTGGTACTTTCATTGGAAATTTTATCAACTAGATATGAAGCTGCAACTCTTTTTAGCCCTTAGAAATGTCCCGTTCAAGACTAAGGAGCATTACAAAAAAATAAAGTAATAATAATAAAAAAAATCTTGCTCTGTTTACGTACACTAATCTTTTGAATAGAAATAAAAAAGTCTTAATCTCCTTGAAATTTAATTCAGAATTATAATTATTTTTAGGAAGAAGCCCGTTCCTTCTTTGGAAATAAAACAGGTTAAACCATTTCTCTGCATCAAGAACAGCTCTGAGCCTCTATACAGAAGAGACTGATAAGGATTTCTATAATGACCGTTAAGAAACCAGGTCTTGTAGGCATATAATAACTCTTAGAAAGCTTAGTGGAAAAGAAAATATGAAAACAAAAAAATGCTATGCTTCATTGTAGAACAAAATATCCTTTTACAGGGAGGATTTTTTTTTTTTTTAAAAAAAGAGCAGTTTATTCTCTGATTGTGTTCTGTCATAAATCATATAGACAGATGTGTGCCTTAGTCACGCATCAAGGTTGATTACCATTTCTTTAGGTTTATACTACACAGGCTAAGGATTGGACTTTTTTTATTGTAACTTTTTTTTTTCATTTTATAGTAGAGAAAGTGTAATATTGCATGCATTTTTCTTTGTTACAGCACATCTGTACAATAAAAACAATATTTACATCATACAATTTTCTGCTCTTATGAAGAAAAACCTACTCATAGCTGGGTCTGCTTGTTCTCTTTCCAAGAACACATTGTGGGGGAAGTCCTTATACAGGTTAAGATAATGACAAAAATTTTTCATTGCATATTCTGCTACCCACATGCCTGTCTACATTTTATATTTTAAAAATCGGTTGATCAAGACAGATCTTGGAATATATGTATAGATGAAAGTATCTGGAGAATAAATGTTTACCAATTTAATAATTAAGCCCTGTTGAATTCCTGCAGCCATGAGTCAAGGACTTGTAAATGTCAGGGTGTGTATAATGTTTTTTAAATTCATGTACCAGGCCAGCCTGAACTAGAAGTGGGATTCTTCCTCAGTATAGTTCCTTACCAAAGAAAACTCTGTGGGAGGAGAATATATACATCAGGGATAGTGATCTGACCTCAGCTATTATAGCTAGTCATAGCTGGCATCAAGAAGAGATTAACATGAGGTTACTCAATATTTCTATTAGATAGAGTTCAGATTTGACATTAGTCATGGGTATAAAGTAAATTTTGACTCTGCTTTGGAATTCAAGCTCTCTTAGTTATCTGCCAGCTCCAATGAACTTACAAAAATAAGATTGTTATATTGCACAAAGGAATGAACACATGGCTGAAACAAAGAATATCTAAGATTTGGCTGAGGAACTCATAGTGAAATGATCAATGTTCACTGGTGTTTGAAACTTACCAAATTAGATTTATTTCTTTAAAAATGAAAAGCAAAGTGAATATCTAATTCGTCATTGAAATAGCAGTCACTTCACATCATTCTGGAGGTGAAATGGTTGACGAATGGCTCTCTTAGACAATCTTATGACAAATGCTTTGCATTACTACCACCATTACACCAGGTGTCTTCTTTTTTTGGCTTCTCTTTCCACAGGAAAGGCCAAAAAGACAAGAGATGTGAATTTGCCTGGGAAAATGTTAGACTGCTTCAAGTTTGGTAAAGAAGAGCGTTTCCTATATCAGCCCAAGAATGTTAAAAAGTTAATAAAATGTGAGTCAAGGAATGCTTTTGTTGTATCATAATATGGTTCATAACAAAGTGGATCCTGGCTCATTGATATCTTAATAGAAACAATAATCCTAATATCTCAGTAGCATTTAACTTGGAAATTCATTGGTGTGTCACACACTGTGCTTAGTGCTCATTTATTTCTTCTCCTAGTAAGAACAGAAATGGGACAGCTATTTCAATTTTTTTTTTTCTTTTGCTTAGTAAACATCAAAACAATAAAAAAAACTTAGGAAAAAAGTCAGGGATTTTTAATTTTTTTTTCCCACAGGGATACATTTTTCCACATAGCTGTGATGTTTACGTTCACTCTGACTCACACTGGAAGGAAAGGAGGTGCTAATATCCATGATCAAATCAGTTCATAAATTTACTTCATTGCCTAGTCACACCATCAACACTTGTTTTTCCACTGAATTTGTTTCTCATTATTTCCTCTCTTCCACCTCACCCATGAGTGGTTTTAAACCTACATCAACTGAAAAACATTTGCAAAAACATCCCCATGCAAAGAAGCATTGTAAAAGCAAGGTGACTTACCTTTTGACAATTCTCCCTCAAAACAGAAAAGTTTTGTGTTTTTTTGAGCAAGAAACTCTCCTCTGAGGCTCTTCTCTTCCCTTGCCTGTCTTACACTGTGGCTTTAACCTCTGCCATCATTATAATTTCCTTAACCAAGGACTATGATGTCACAACATTTTCATGTTATGATGGACCTCTTTGGGTTCTGGATATAATTACTACTTTTCTGGGTGTAGCTATGCAGTTGTCAAAGAAAAAGAGATAATATAAAAATAAGGAAACAAACTACAAAGTCTGGTTCTTGGCTTATTTGTTCTTTATGTTGATATTGTTTGAATAGCAAAATCTCTGGCGTCTTAACCACTAACACACAGAAGTATTTTGCTATCTTCTGAAGGAATCAGAAAGTAAACAGCTGATTGACTTATTTCACCTTTCCCTACTGAAACCTGTTATTGGTTGAAACACAAGAAGAACCGGTATTTCTACTGCATCTCATTCTACTGCCTAATCAACTTCTTCCTCTGTTCAGCAGAAACTGAATATTAAAATTAGCTATAATGTAGGTCTATGTGATGATGCAGAGTATATAATGTCTATTTTCTGGCCTTTGTGCCAATGAATACACTTTCCTGGATAAATGACTTTTGGGGCTGCAAAGTCACTGAAAATTGTCTGGCAGTAGGAGTTCTGCACAAAGAAACATTTTTATTGCGAGCCTCGCCATTGCAAGTCATTGGGCATTCTCTGTTACTCTGGACTTTTAAAACTAGATTTCAAATGCTAATTTCATCTCAGCTGGGGATGAGGTCTCCCAAAAGAGGAATCCTAAAGAAATCAGCTTCTCAGTCTGCTAAGCAAAATATCGGAGCCTACTGATTAAGGCTGAAATCAAAGCTCAGCTCAGGTCAGGAGAGTTTAACCAAGAGGCACGCTTCCTCACTGAATGCCGCAGACGTTTATTTTCCCTGCTGGAGTTCTCCACATCTCCCCCAAAATCCATAGATGGGATGACAGTTTGTCCAAGCAGCTGTGCAAACTACTGTGCTAAGAGTGCATAATCCTCACTGACATGCTCTGGCAACGAATACACATCTGATGGCAGCCCTGTTTGAGATAATCTGTCCTTGCCTCTCTGCCCACGCTGAGAACTACACAGCTAAACATAGGGTAATCTCTCTCTCTCAAAAAAGGAAAAGCATCTCTGCTCACCTTACCCTGCGATATACAGAGCTCAGCCTTGACAGTCACCTGTGGACTGGATGTGAGTGTAGTCAGAGAGTGGATGCGCCCTGTGTGGCAGAGGGAGTTGATGAAATCCTCATCAGCAACCTGGAAATGAAGGTCAGACGTTCAGTCTTCATGGAGCACCATGAAATGATCTCAGTTTCCTTGGGGTGCTTTGAGTCATGGGGCTTCAGAATGAGAACACCAAACCCTGCAGCAAGTGGTCAAGTCAAGAGCCGTAACAGCAGCTGTATGTGTGCCACAGTCACCTTTACAATACTGAGACTGGGCTATCATTACTAAATAACAGTCAACTGCAATACAAGGAGCTTGTTTGTGCCTGGAACGATTGCATTTTAAGTAGAATGGAAGAAGCAAAGATCACTACCAAACGTCTGCCTGTTGCGTGAGTAGTGTTTTTATTGCTTTAGCTCACAAGCCAGTAGGAATTTCTTGGTCTGTCAGCTTGAAATAAAACTCAGGAAATTTAGATCTTTACTGAACTATTGGAATATCATGGCTCGTTCTTTGTTTTTGTTGGGTGTTTTCAGCTTGATGACTTAAAATACAGAGTGGGTGTGGTTAAACACCCTACTCCCACTCAGTCATTCCTAAAATGTATGTTCGTGTTCAGTTTCTCCAAGGTCCCTCTGGATTTGTGTCACTGCAGCAATGCTATGCCAGCTCCACAAGCTGAGAACAGGCGTCCTGCTCTCAGTTGCACATTCCCTAGGATGTATAGTAACCACTTGGTGGAGAGAAACAGTGTGATTAAAGCAGAAGTTCCTTCAAAAATTACTACAGAGCTTTGCTTCAAGCCTCTGAGCCCTCAGACTTTCTGACATACTAGAAGAAATCCTTCCTCAGACTCTGTCCTACCAGTTCTAAGAAGAATGTTGGAAGATACAACATGCCATACAAAATAATTTGCTTTCTTTATTTGTAAAAATCCCTGCAATACAATAATGAACATCAGATGTCTGTTTCTTGCTAACGTGCTGATACAGCATAGAAGGAATACCTCAACTCCCAGCCCAGAACAGCACTTCCTACTCTTCGTGCCACAGACCCATAAGAAATCACGATCCAGATTCATGTCATGAAAGCATTCAGCCTTCAACTTAGCCTAAGACAGATGTCCACGTCTTCTAATGAAACTTCCATAACCAATGAGCAGTCATAGACACTCAGTCCACCTCAGTCCCCTTCTGGAGGTAACTCTCTCTTATTATTAGCAGAAATCTCCTGGAGTAACTGCTCTTCTACCTTCACTGTCTTCATGAAATGCCTGAAGGGGGGGATGATTTAACCTCTGGCTTTTCTAACTTATTCTTCGCCCCTTCCTCTTCATCTTGACATTATTTCTGGTGGGAATTCGATCAGGTAATGATGCAACATCCTTTCTGCACACTCTGATCTCTCATGATTTTAACCTATTGGGTGTAGTTTGTAATGGGAAAAGAAAGTGTTTGGCCATTGATTTTGTCTGCAGTTTTCCCCTGTATTTTCCATAACTGTTTCCTAACTGCATCTGTTCACTGCATAAAAGCTTACTGGAGTAAACGTCATGCAAATTTAGACAGACTCATTGCTCTGCTATGCAACTAATACACAAAGACAAACCTATTGAACTGAATCAATTCTAAGTTATGCAAGAGGAAATTCATCTACCGTGCACCAGTCCATTTAGGCATGAGACAAATTAAAATTGGTATCAAATGAGGTATGAAAGAAAAACCAGCATCAGCTAAGAAGTTCAATGTATGGTAAGTGAAGTAAGGTAAGAACTTATAGAAGTTAGATGCTATGGTTAATTCTTTTCTTTATTAAGTAAGAGTCATACGATAGGTATTCAAGGACTTATTGATCTTGGCAAAACAACAAGATTATTTCCTAAAAGTCAAGTTGCTCTTGAAATTATCCCTGACCAGACCTTTTATCAATATTTAGATCAATATCATGTTCCATTTGATTTATTTCCACTGTATGATCTTACTCTTATGGTCACCCAGATGAAATACCTCTTTTTTAGTTATAGGTGCTCACTCTGTCTATTTCAACGTTTTTGATGAAGCATGTTATTTTTTCCAGTTTTGTAAACCTCATTGCCTCCTCTTCAAAAATACTCAGGCCAATATTCAAGATTTTATCAAATCTCGAATTTGATAAAATTTGAAGGCTAAACCAGTGCAGAATAAAACAGTGCTTTTTTTCTTATAGGTTATCTAAATTTGAGAAATTAGTTTCTCGCTATCAATATGTACTCAGGTATATTTTTCTCAATATAATAACTGGGATAAAGTAAAATATGCTAATTAACAGGCATGGTTCCTGTTAATAAATATTTTTTGCTGTTTTTTTTTCCCCAAGAGTAAGTAACTTCATAACCAAGAACTGTTAAAAAATTGATGTTCTATATACAAGCCACCTTTTCTGAAGTTACAGGCTGTTACCACTGGTCATAGTGCTAAATAGTATTTCTTTGTCATTTCCTTGGACCCTCCCATCTGTGTGTTATTTCTTCTATTAAGATTTCAGGATCTTTGGAGAAGAAACCATCATTTTGCTCTGAGTTCGTGCAGTATCTACCATTTTATGCTCATATTTTATGAATGACCCTACTGAAAGTATAATCTTTGTTCCTTTTAAATAGTTGTCTGTCCCCACAAAAATCTCTATAGGAGATTTCCAGTTGCAATGTTGATATTATGAAAACTCGTCCAATCACACTATTTTACTCAAAATTTTATGCTGTGAATCTAATGTAATAGCTATAAGTAGGGATAATCATCTATGTAGGGGATGTTTTTAATCTCAGAAAGAACCCAAAGTTCCATGTACAACTCACACTACATGATAAAATGTGCCACTATTAACACGAGGGACATCCACTGGGCTAGAGGAGGATAGGATGTGCATGGTGGATATACACAGATATTTTAGACTGAAAAAATACTTCTGTGGTGTTAAACTACAAGTTTAGGCTAGGTTTTCAATGGGAACTCATGAGTCACGTCAAGCTGTTTTGCAAGCTGCTTTGCAAGACGTAAGCCTGCTACCGCAAACCACAAGTTGGCCTTCTGTCTCAGAATATCTACACAATTGCTGGGTGCTGCCATGTTATATCACGTGATTGTCATATTCTTGAGGCCACTCCTTGAAAAGCCTGACCCATTTTTAATGTATGGTTCACTGGATTTATAGTATTATCCTTTAATATGCTAGGTTTTTCCAGGAATTAATTACGACCTTTTATTGTAGCAGTAAATTATATAGTAAATGTAGCTTTTACTGTCTTTTTACTGACAGTGTCTAAGAATAAGAAAGATTAAAGAACAATGCTAAAAATATCATCACATGGCATATACAATACGGTTATATTTAATCTCAGGGTTAGAGACAATTTTTGTAATGTAATTAGGACTTGTTGTTTTTCCAGGCAATAGATACTCCCTCTGTAAAATGGGGATAAAAATATTAATCTTTATGATGATGAAGAAAAGTAAGCTCTGCTGTTGAAAAGCTAGGTATTATCATCCTCTTCCTCTCTAGCGGAATAAATCTTTATGTATGGTAAAATTATTCTCCCTATATATTTTTCCCTGCTTCAGCATTTAATAAAATACCCCCTGGACTCCAGACAAAAATGTTTTTTATAACACAAAATGATGTCTGTTTTTGTGCAGAATAACAACAAAAAAAGATCATTACTGTCCTCATGAATAACTGAAAAGTTAGATTGATTATGTTTTGCATTCATCCGCAGAGAAACTTGGAGGAAAGGATTAGTCTTATTTCTAGAAACAAAATACATGTTTTACTATTGAAAGATTTCAAAACTCTTTCACCATAACTAGAAAATATGAACTGCATCATATTTTATAAGTGGCTTTTGTACTGAGTCAGTTTTTTCTGATTTTCATAAAAATTTTCTCTGTAATGGCATGAACAATTTTAATAATGTTATAATTTTGCTGTACTCTGCCTTTTTACACTATACTGATGCAATGATTTCTTCACCCCAATGGTACCTAGCTGAGTGTTTTAAAGAGTTTCTTGAACTCAAATATAAAATGTAAATGAGACCCTTAACTACATCACAGACGCAAATAACATCCAGATGGATCAGTACATCTATTTTATAAACAGTCCCTATCTTTGTAATGGGTTAAATTAAAATCCTGGATCCAACATGCAGTAAGTGGAAGTTTCAACCTTCTCAAATCCTTATTTGGATCTGATCTGCATGGCTGATGTCCATCTCCAGTCAAAAATCTGTTTGTCCAGAGGAAAATGATTCCCACTGTAGTCACAAATAGTTACATGTGTTTCCATGGGTGCCTCTGAAGCCAAAAGTTTGCACAGGCTGGGGAAGCAACCTTGTCAGAGGAAAAAAATATACAGATCCCATGCTGCAATTGTTTCCTGAATAAAATATTTCAAGCCCTGGCATGTCTAGACTGCATATGGAATGAACATATGTGTGTTTATATGCACGTGTTTACGTTTGTACATAGTTTCCAATTCTAATATATATTAAAAAAAAGGATATGAATGAAAACTTATGCATTTGACATCATCATAAGCAAGCATAAATGACCACTTCAGGCTAAAATTGCAATTACTTTCAATATTGTAAGACAGACATTTTATATAAATCTACATGAATTTTATGTATGTATGTACATGCATGTGTGTTCATATAGAAGTATATTAAAGCATATTTATAACTGTATGATTTGATGGGACAGGGTTTTTTTACTGAAATGTACTGTGGTAGTACCAAACTCAGTAATGGAAAGACTGAGCAATGTTACAGCCAAAGTGCTAGACTCAACAACTGAAACAACGGGAGATGAACGGAAGTTACAATGACTGCAGAGCCAAACACCTCTTGGTAGTAGCAGACAGCAAAGCAAGGGGCAAGCAACAGAAATTGCAGCTTGGGAGGCTCAGATTAAAGTTTAAGGAAAAAAAGAATGTTAACCAGAAGGTTAGAGTTGGCAATAGTCCCACTTTGAGCAGGAAGCTGGACTAGACACATACAGAGTTTCCTTCCAATCAGCATTTCTGTGGTTCCATGAAGTGTATGAAAAAGTGTGTGCCAAGTATCACATCTTGAAAAAAACCAACACACTGATATGATAACCCAGGTGGATTAGCAAGGTTTAGCAACAGATACTAATTAGTAGAACAAAATGTAACTGTATTTTTATCCAGGTCACCAACAGATACCCATTTGTGAAAATATTCATGGGATTTCTCCAACAAAAATTTTACAGCATTGACCTGTAGCAATTTATACTAAAAAACTCCCCCTTGGAATCTCTAAAATTTATTTTTTCTTTGATGAGTATTGCAAGGTTAAGAAGTGTTAGGCAGCTGTTAGGAATTATTATCTGCATCAGAACCTTGGATTCCGTTGTCTGGTTCCAGTAGTCAGCTCTCTCATTCCATAGTGCAATAAATTGTTAGTTTCTTTGATCAGGAAAGATCTTCCATTATAAATGTGCCAAAAATGTAGTTGTATGATATAATGTTCATTTGACCAGCAAGTTATAATAGAAATATAATTACAAGAAGTATTAATAAATAGAATTTATTTTAGTATTCAAGTGTAATGTCAAAAATTATTTTATTTTTCAATCACCCTGTTCTCTACCAAAACAGAGTATGAAATATGCACTTGATCATAAATTTTAATTTATTCATTTGAAAACACTTGCAAGCATTCCTAATGCTCCACTCATTGTCTTATATAATTCTACACACTGTTGCATCCTTTCTTTCAAAAGAGAGAATGACCTTGTACTTGTTGGTTGCAGGCTCAGACATTTTGAGACACTCCTGAAAATTTCCTCTTTTACTTGCACTTCTGTCCAAAGATTTCTAAATGTAAATGTAGGGACTTTAAAGTGTGTTGTGATTGCTTAATGATTAACAACTGCAGATGACTTGACTTCTACTTACTTATGTACTAATTATAGATGTCTAGCCAAAATACACCCAACATTTTGAGTTAGCGTGGGAGGAGCTTGGATACTATTCTCACAGTTGCTGGAATAAAACTTTTAAGACAGATGAACAGGAGTTACTTAGGGAACTAATGGTTGAAAAGATTGGCTGTAACTAGTCTTTGCTTTGGTTTTTCAGCTGTAAAATAGAGATAATAATACCTCTTAGGAAAGAAGTAACCCTTTGAAGTGTTATGAAGACACCCTGATTTTTGCAGACCACTGTGAGTTTCTCGTCTGGAAGGTGTTATAGATGGTGCGAACAAGTTATTGCTTGCTGTCTCCTATCGAAGACAGATGCATAGTTAATCATGAATCACATGCTTTCATCTTGCATCACAGATGCAACAAATGTATTTTTTACTTGCCTTCAGCTTAACAAGCAGAATTACTGGTTTCTTAATGAAGTATATGAGCCTGTGCCTAAATCCAGCTTTCACTACTAGACTGAAACACTGGTTCACAATACCCTGATAGATGTATCTGTTTTTTTCAGATTCACTGTGCAAGCGTGTTCTTAAAAAGTCAGTGCACATTTTAAAAATGTCACTGCACATTTACACATCAATGAATCTCATAGGGTTTTGTTTCTGCCATACTGATCCTGAAGAAAGAAATACTACTTTTGTAATATTTTTGGTTTTGTGACAAGGAGAAATTATGAGTGTATTTTAATTTACGGCACTGTTTAGTAACTATCAACACCTGGTGCAGATGAAGAGCTAATAGCATAGTGGAGACAAACGAAAGAAAAGGTACTCTCTCTAGTTAACTAAAATTAAAAATTCTTAATCTTCCAACTGCCAGCTCTTCATTTTCCCAGATTTACCAAGAAATATTTCAGTGTATGTCAAAGACTCAAATATGTCCTCCCATTTCTCTTATGAAAAAATAAAAGTCTGCTACCTTCTTTTTTCCTGGTGCCAATTTCTTGGGAAGTTACATTGTGGAAGTACCTACAATGTGAAGAAATAGCACTGGTTTTTTTTTTTTTTTTTCCCTCACTGCCAGCTTTACATTGGGAGACAGTTGGCCCATTCCCACTTGAGCCTGCTAGAGAATAATTTGAAAGGTTTTTTAGGACTAACCATTTCAACAACTGAAGAGCAAATTAACCATATACAGTGTGATATTTTATACTAAATGATTTTCAAGAAGAAAGTGGAATGACAGAAGAATCACATGCTCTTGCCAGAAACAAAGGAAAGGGTAAAATAAACTGTAGAAGATACACTGAAAACTCTTGCTTGTTTCATAGAAATAGGAAAGCAACACAAAACAAAATTGCTTAAGCCCTTGCTTAACTTCTGAAATCAAGATACCATTCACGTGTTAATAAAGAGCTGCCTGCTTGCTTAGAGCCAAGCATTTTTCTGGACTGGGACTGCAGTTCTCAGCACCAGGCAGCATCACATCTTCCTGAAACAGTCTCATGACCCCAGTCTATGAAGAAATTCCTAAGAAACACTTGATCAGATAAGAAGAATGTTTTCAAGCAATAATCATGCAAAGGTTTCCCAGATGGATGGTTTTGTGCCATGAATAGAACACTGTGGGGCACTGTTTTTTACAAATAACTTTTATCCTTTTTTTTTTCACACAGTTGTCTTTTATTTCCTCGCAATGTTGGTGGTAGGAATTGCTGTAGGCCTCACAGGAAGCAACCAGCCAACTTGGAGTTTCATAAAACACAACATACAGGCTTAAACCTGCCCAGATACACTGTTAACCACAGAGCTGAGTGCAGGGCAGTTATGTTACCTACATTCAAGTGTTTTTTTACCAGTAAATCAAATCATAACATCATCTGATTTAGGATATACCAACACCACAATGCAAGTCCTCTTTGAGCTACCTCAGGTGCTGAAAGGAATACAAATGATGTTCATAAAGTGGTCCTCTCAGCTAATATAAGCAGCTCCTCGGCTGCCTACCAATTAGCCTAGACAGAAAGCAATGTTAATAAGCCTATTCTACTCTCTGTATCTGAACTTCTTGAAATATCATGAAATAACACGGAACTATGACCACAAACTGGTCTCTTGGATGCAATCTGAGTCCCCTTGAAGGCATTAAAATTTTATTAATAATATCAATGAAGAATTTAACCAAGAAGGAAGAGAAGGGAGCTTGATAATCTTGTTTGGTCTTCTTCACTTTCTCCTTACTCAGAAATAACTCCAGAGTGAAAACAGTGAAAAAAGAATCAGACTTGTGTTTCGCGCATGATTTCCAGCAGCCTCAGCAATACGAATTGGAAGCCACCCATCTAGCTGATGCACGAAGACCACTAACCATATACTCAATAATGTATTTCCATTTTTTGCTGTCTTTTTGGATTATTTCAATGGCACAGCTCAAGGCAGCTGCGCTCAAAGCCTAAGGAGTTGCAGCTGTTCATCATGGGTATGTCAGGAAGGAGAGGGTTTGGAGCTTGTTTCCAGGGATCCTACTGTGTAGAAGGCTGGCAAGGACTGTGGAAAAGGGAGGGTATTGAAAAGAATTTCTGTAAAGCTGTTTCCCATAGTTGTGGCTTTGGTCACATGTGGTGAATAGTTGAGGTGGTTTTTGGTTGGACAGCCTGGGCACTCTCACAGCAGCCATCAGGCAGTCAGCATTTCAGAGTGGGTAACTAAATTGTTGAGGGCTTTGGTTTTCAGCCATTTTCCTTGATATATCTTATAAGGCCAGTCATGTACGGATGAAATAGCTCATTCTTTACATTTGCTCTTTCAGGTTGCCAGCATGTGAAGCCAGGTCAGGCTTTCAGTCAAACTCATATTTTTTTGGGAAGCACTATTCAAAGACACATAGAGGTAAGTACAATAACGTACTGAAAGGAGACTTCCCCATTTATTTATCTTAAGAGAGACAGAGAAGGTTCTTTTCTGATCCCAAATAAGAAGATGACTTTGCTTTAATTATATCACTGTAAAGAAAGCCTGGTGTTTTTTCTGCTGGCCTTTTAAGATCTCAAAAGCAACATTCTTCGGAACACTAGGCAGTTACCATGGTTCAGTGGACTTATTTTTAGCCAATAGCTGCAGAATTTATCTAGCCAGAGAACTATGTAGATATATTGTGACAGAAAACTTGTCACATAGTATTTATACAGAAATCTACTGGGCATTTGTTTGGGTAAATATAAATTGCTTTTATTTGATTAAAGTTTCGCTCTGGTCTTCTGTGGTTGCCTGAAGCACATGAGTGACAAACTTAAAAATAAATAAATAAATGATGCTACATTACAAGGAATTTTCGTCTCTACTGGTAAGTATAGAAGATATACATTGACAATTTTAGTACAGATCAAATGCTTCACAGATTATGGAATCTTTTTCCATATGGCACCCTCACAGTACAGATTTATGGGTCTAGTTCTCCAGCTGCATCAGTTTATAAAAGGTGTATATGCCTACAATGCCTGTCTCTTGGTGCTGAACATATTTCATATCCCACCTCCCACCACTGTGGCAAAGGTAAACAAAGTAAGATTTAGAAGATAGAAGAGGATGAATGAATCCGGCAGTCTTTGTGTCAACTCAACCCAGGAGATAGAAAGGAAGTGATATGCTGCAGCAGGAACCTCATGGAAATTCCTGGCAGTTTTGCCATTCTCCCACAGATTTTACAAACGTTTTGGATAATCCTTTGTGTCATAATGACAGGGACTGTACACATGAATGCAGATGATGTCTAACAAATGTCTTTTCTCTCCCTCTGTGTGTATATATATACACACATGAACATATAAAATTACAATCATCTCTTAAATAGAACTTTTATTACAAGCCGTATCCTAAGGAGCTTCAGGATCCATAAAATATGACAACAAAGCAAATAGGTACCATGCGTTCAACACAATCATGGAAGAGGCATTTACAAGCACTCAGAGATCACAGTGGTATACCTGCATGGATTCACGTTACACCATGCATGAAGAAACTTTAGGTTCATTGGAACAGTATATGCATGTTCAATGTTTATTTCATGTGTAAGTTCCACATGTGCCAAGACCCTAATGTGATTTAGGTATGGTTTTGTCTAATGCTGAAACACGGTAGTTTCTAGCTGACTGGGCATGGAAATTGGGGAGCGTGTTCATGAAGAAGATTCATGAAGAAAAGCCCCATGTTAGACAGGAAGGTAATTCTTGAGGCTGGCCTCAAGCTAGCAAATCTGGCACCTAACGTCTCTGTAACTTAAAGAAGATCAATTCAAGATTTTTTCTTTCTTTTGTCCTAATGAATAAAACTTAATGAGCTTCAGAGGACTGAATAATTGCCTGAGAATTTAATAATTTTATCCCTTTGGTCACCAATCCTCAGCATTTAAACTTAAGAGTTCTGTGAGCCTTCTAACCTGGAATCGCATTTTCAGTTCTGAGTGAAATTTTCACTCATCAACCCAATTTTCCCACCATCCTTTGAGATGTCATATTGCCAAAAGTCTGATTTATTTGGTAAAAAAACATTCAATAAATCATGGAACTCATGACACATGTGACTG
The DNA here is from genome assembly GCF_030936135.1 of Gavia stellata. Classification (NCBI taxonomy): domain Eukaryota; kingdom Metazoa; phylum Chordata; class Aves; order Gaviiformes; family Gaviidae; genus Gavia; species Gavia stellata. Next base: position 10,034,426 of record NC_082597.1, on the reverse strand, counting down.
CCATGAATAAAATCCATTTTGCCTTAAGATTCCCAATGCTCGACTTCTAGTAGCTTGGTGGTAGCTTAGTTTCCACCCACAACTTTCAGGAATTTATGTTTTTAACTCAATGCCTGATACAGAATTTTGTCTGATACATCACATAGTATCTTCAGTGATAACCTTTGCTTTAGTTTGAAAGTAACTTTTTTTTCTTTTTTAAAATTTGACATCTACCATTTGAAATATGCTGTGTTTACAGGATATAACATAGTTATGGTGGTAACATTAACTTGAATAACCAGATCTGACATAATCTGATTCCATGATGGTTGGCTATCCACAGTCTGCTCCAACAAGAATGATGCACACCTTTTTATATGTTGTGATGTGAAATGAACAAAACTATTATAATTTCCTACTTGGCTGGAAGTTAGTCTTTATGAATATACCAACAAAAATATAATAGGGAAAAAAAAAACCAAAACAAAACCAACCCCCCAAACAAACAAACAGAACACCAAACCCTGCCTAAAAGATTTTAATCTCTGTCAATGGATGTCCACATCATATTTTCAGGTCTTATCTCTTACAAATTGCAAGCTATTACTAATTGTTAGTGCTAACTTGTCAGGTAATTCCTGCAGAATTTTCCAAAATCATTTTGTGTGCACAACTTGTTTTTACTGAAGGTATGTGATCTGAAAGAAAGATACTGAGAGGATAATTCACTGAAGCTGAAGCTAAATCACATATTGACATCTATGGAACTGTATGAATGTAATTCAAAGAAAGAAGAATATGAGACCTGGAAATGTTGTTTATGCTTTATAGCTGGAAAATGGCAGCCAAAGAGATGAGATTAAAAAAAATCGGAACTGGATGATTGGCAGAAGGAAAAGAAAACTTTAAAAATCCAATTTATGCTGTCTGTGCAAGGTTGCACATCAATGCAAGGTTGCATTGCACGTCAAATCCCGGGCTAAGCTCAAAACACAAGCCACAGAACCCTGGCTTGGAGCTGGTGTGCTGTTCAGACATCCATTCTTATTATCCATGAAGGTATCTAAATAACGTTTTTGTCATAGTCGTGTAACCCTGCCATAAAAAATAGTGTAATCTTTCTTTGAGGAATTTTAGTCCTTAGTTATGCTGGCTGCATGTAAGTGGTTATAAAATATTTTAAGTCCTTAAGTTCTTCTGCCTGGAATTCAAATTTTGTTTTGAAATATTTTAACTCAAATCCAAGAAAGAAAGTGAAATGGTTTTGGCTTTAGGCCTACTTAATAAACTAGTAGAACTCTTACACTGTACCATTGCAAAGCTAATAATTTTTTCTTTTATATTTATTACTTCATAGAAAATATGTATTTTTCATTAAAATAAAATATTTAATTCTGGAAAATATTTATTCTGGAAAAAAATATGGGGGATTCAATTTTTTTAAAAAAATCTAATTCTTTGTGGAAAAAAAAAATGAGACTTTCAGATTTTCATTATACTTTTTCAGTAAACCCAGGCTTTTTGTTAAATCAGATGGGTTTTTGTATTTGTTAAAACTGAAATTACTTTGGGAAAATACTCATTCTTAGTTTGAAAAATAAATTTTTTAAAAATTTTTATTTCTGCTTCTGGATCTCAACATTATTTTTGCAATAAGACTTTGCAATTTGTATACTAACACAGAAATTAAAACATGATTTTCTTAGACATTATTCGGCCAAAATTGATAAAAGAATTACTGGATAGTCTGATGGAAATATAGAGGAGAAAAAGGAGAAGATGATAAGGAAAATCAATGAATAAAAGTGACAGAAGAGATTACAAAAGATAAAAGAAATTTTTAATTTCCTGAGGAAAACAACCCCAATGATAGTAATGCGTTGTTGATTTGGTTTACGACTTCTTTATGCAAGTGCAACAAAAATGGGTGAAGTACAAAATCTGCACAAGATTTTTGGAAGAAGTTTACAAAATCATTAACCAGGCACTAGCAACTCACCAATAACGAATGAGCCCAAGACCGTAAACACAATTTTTGTGTTGAATTATTTGACTGGTTAGACTCAATAAAACTTTAAATCAGATCTTCCTTCTGAGGTATCTTTTATTTTGTGCTTTCACATTCATGTAGCTTTATTGATTGTATCTTCTTCACTGCCATATGCTAAATTGCAAGCAATAAAATTGAAACATTAAATCACATTCCTTTCCTTTCATGTGTCACTTACCTATTGGGAACATATGTTACACTGGCACAATAAAACTTGCCCTGAAGGCCTAGTCTGTGTACACAATGCTGTGAAAATGGAGGCACATAAAATGTCCCTGTGTCCTAACTGAAGGTTAAGCTGCAATAAAATAATATTGTAAATATTTAAAACATAAAATATGACTTGTAATGATGTAATAACAAATTATCTAGAGTCTGTGGCCATAAAAGGAACACAGGATATCTGCAACGTATGTCTTCCAGCAGCGTTTACCACTTCACCTATGACGTGGGCCACAATATTTTCCTGAAAGAGTTTAACTCACACACTCTTTCCGCTCAATTGACTTTTTTGCCAGAGTACCCTAGCACACGTTTATTCTTTATATAACACATTTTTTTGCTATTCATCTGAGACAACCGAGAGACATACACAGAAAACTAATATTAATTTCATTACGTTTTAGACTCAATTTAACAGGAAGGAAAACTAAGTATTCTATACAGTAGCGAATGAAACACCCTGGCTTTAATTTGAGTTATACCTCTATACTTTCGATTAGATGAGAAACTGGTTTCAGCTTGGTTTTCTCTTTTGGAAAGGCATAACCTTTATGACTGTCATTTTTATTTTTCCAAGAACCCAGTTCTGACCCATTACAACTGCAGAACCAGAAGTCTGGAGTGTGTCTTCCAGAACATTGAATCATATCTGATACTAATGAAATACTCACTTATGCCTTTGCTAGAACCAGACTGATCAGTTCTCTCCAAGATACAGGCTGTTGAACTACATCAACAGTTCTGATCCAGTCATTCCTTAAACCTCCTACTTTTATAAAGAACTAGTGTAGATAATGAGATAAAATTGCTGGGTTTCAGTCAAAGTTTTGTTCCTAACTCATAAGCACCAGACAGACGATCCTCATACTAAAGTCCCTATACATTAATTATAAACTTATATTACACAAACAATGTACAAATTTACTAAAAGGAAATGAAAAGTTCTGAATTTTGTTTTTTAGCAGCATGCATAGTTCAGAAAGTTTTCCTCATCTTATTTCTTCCCTCTTGGTCTGGCATTGGCAGAGATTGTTCAGTAGTAAGCAGAAGCATGGCACAGCAGTTTGAAGAAAGTGAAGAAAAATATTTTTTATAGCTGAATGTTAAGTTAGTTCAAACCAGAGAGTATATAATTGTCAAGACAACACTGGAACTAACTCACCTATTCTTTCTAAAAGTGCCATGGGGTCTTCATTTCACAACTGGTCCGTGGGACATTAGAGTTTATTGTTTGTTTCATTGCAAAAGACTGTGAAATACTGAGACTGAAAGTAACTTCAGTTTCATTTCCAAAAGAAAGAACAAAGTTTAACTGATATTTGCTAGAGCGTGAGTCCAACAGAACAGCTGGAGTTTAAATGAAAAGGACTTATATTTCCATTACAAAAATGAATTTTCTGTGTTGTCTGGGAGAGATGCTAGGTTCCTTCATCTGCTCCAGGATAATAGTGCTACAGTCTGACTATACTTATCCATCTCATCCAATTCTTTTTCTTCTGACTATAGTCCTTGCAAATGAGTTTTGCACTAAAAAATCAAAACAATGTCTAACTTAATGAGCATTATAGAACATTGAGAAAAGCTGTCAGTTCATCCGACCCTTATTATTTCATCATGAAAAGTCTGATCCTGAGACATTATCCATTGCTTTTTATTCTCAAGCCCAGGAGGGAGCAAATCAATTGCAAATGCAAAATTTGTCAAAGGCTTTGGGCCCAACCCTTGAAAAAGAAGTACAGCCCATGCTAAATGGCTGTGCTCCATAAAAACTACAATGGGGGTAGCAGGAAGGAGTCTCCAATCCTGGCCAGAAAAACTGCTTATGCAGCTGGGTCACAGATGCTAATTTAGAGGAAGGGGCACAGAAGTGATTGCAGCCATTTTCCTTCAAAAGATTTGATGCAATATATGTGTACAGCATTTCTGTATGTTACATACATTCATGGACTAAAAATAACACCACCAAACAGGGAAGACTTAACAATCTTATACAACATGTAATTTCTCCTACAGCTGTTGTTGCTCTCTTTGTGCCACTAACTTGCAGCTCTTCAATGAATTCATCGGTCCCATAGATATGTATCTTAGGGTAGGATATACCTCTTCAAATTGTAGCCATCTGAGGTTTGATATTTAAGTCTGAGCTAGTTGCCTTTCCTCTACAACAAAGAAAGCTCTTTCAGAGACATGGATGCCTATTTTAGAAAAAGGCAAAATAGTGTTTGGATGTGCCTACTTCTTTTTGTTGGTATAAAGGGAATTCAGGTGATTTGATCAGAAATTAACTTCTCTTAGACTCTTAAAATCCTATTCCTAATTCCTATTTATTGGTTTTATAGAGCTGAATTCTGCAAGCCTCAATCACTCTTAAAGCAATCCCTTCCTAGGCAACTAGTACCACTGTTTGCAAGGGGTTAACCGGGCTGTCAGGTACTACTCAGTGAATAAGCATGGTGGAATCTGGCTCTCTGCCCGAGCACGTTGAATGAGGCTGGCTAAAGAATGCTTGATTTACTGTGAACAAATAGTTAAAGAAAAATTCAAACCAGATAAATAAATCATTCATGTAACCATCACCCACTACTACCACCCCCTGCTACTATGACATTATGAATACAGAGTATCATTAGGGAACTAGAATTATGAAGCTTAACTGTATTGCAAATTGTGTATTACACGGCTACACAGGGTTATCTCAGTTCTGTGAGTATAGTTCCACAGGGTGAACCATCAAAAAAAAGAAATTATGTATGTGTAACTGTCTTTGTATTGCTTCGGGTGAAGACATAACACAGCAAAACACAACATTTCTAATACCAGTATAATGTCTTCTCATCTGTGGCTTTGTGTATAGAAAAAAAAAAAAGTGTATGGTTGCATTTAAATCATAGGTAGGTAGGTAAGCCTGGTCTACCATAAAAAAAGCAGAGTAAACTGGTCTGCACTAAAATTTCTGCTGTTACAGCTAAGCTATCTTTAACCAAGGGAGTTCACCTAAGTTATGTTGGATATCTTTATACCCACACACCTGCAAATACATACATAAACAAACACACATATACATGCCTATACAGCCTACAGTTATTCTTGCACAAAAGCTATGTCAGAGCTATGACAATAAGAGTCTCTGACATTTTGAAAGTACTTGGAGTTTGTTAGTGCTTTGAGGTAGATCTGCCTAGACAGTTCCTTTGCAGTCAACTCACCAATGGAGTCTGAAAGACTTTTAACCTGAAGAAAGCCAGATTTAATTAGAATACACATTAGGACAACTCCATAAATACAGCTCATCATAAGTCGGTCAAACACAATAGAAAAGAAAAGGGTTTATATACAACTATCCACTGTGTCTCTGCAGGGATGCTTTTAGCTTCTAGCCAGCTCAGTAGCTTTGAGTTGCAGCAAAATTGGCACAGCTCTTTGTGGCCCTGGGGAGGTTTCTTTCCTCATTTCTGATGCCTGGTTGTCTCTGTCTGCTGCTTCTCTCAGCAAGCTCTCCCACTCAGTTTTGCTGGACCTTTTTGTGACTTTTTACTCTTTGCTGACCAACTTTCAGTCTCTGAAAGCTTGTCTCCTCTGAACGAACTAAATAATTTCCAAGGAAGGAACACTTTTTTCTACCCAGGGAGTTTCATCTGACCCAGTCATTTTTCTGAAGAGAACGTAACACATGAACAGAAAAAAACAAAGAGTAGTTATATTAGTATGTATATAAAATAGTGACATTTTTTCCTTAGCAGTGATATTACTTACTGATCCTAAGCAGGAAAGACAGGCTACAAGGAAGGTTTTCAGGACCCAATGCAAGATGGAAAGTGTTCAAGGACTGACTAAATCAAATCTATGGCAAAGGCTGGCTCACCTATGCAGGATATTTTGTCTGCAAAGTTTGGCTAAAGGGCCTAAGTAGGAAACAGTGTCTTATAATTACCCAACTTACAAAATGCATTACATGAAGGGAGATTTCTCAAAGAAGCCCAACAGAAGAAACCTAATAATCAAGATCTTGCATGCTGAGAAGTCACTTCAGATGAGACAACAAGAGTCGCTAAATCCAGGATAGCTTTGAATTAGTTTTATTCTTTAGGGAACTGGCACCAACTCAGGAGGAGCTTTAGTCCACCCGGGTTTCAGAGTCTGGAAAAATCCAAACTGTAGGTGTCAACCTCTCTTCCTTATGAGAAGGGATTCTGGTCATTTTGTTTAATTTTGTTTTGTTTTATTTCAAAGTGGAAGAATACTAATGGTAATACGTACTCGTGTGCTTCCAGGGGATATAGTAATGTTTTTTTACTCAGTGTTAGAGATGTCAATACTCCTGAAAGTAGGCTGCACAACAAAATTGCATCCTAAGCCACTGGCTACTTGAACTGGGCAGCTTGGGGCAGAGCAGTAGGCATATAGGGAATTTTTCTGTTCAAACAAGGAAAGCTGCAATGAGTATTTATAGCTAGAGAATTAATAGCAAAGCCCAGAACTTTCTGTCCAAACTGAAGTGATATTTGATTGCAGAGTTTCTAAAATGTGTTTTCTAATTACTCCTAGCAAGTCACTGAAAGCCAATTATGTGAATGTAAATTAGATACCTTGAAATAAAGCCAAATCATTGCATAATAAAGATCTATGCAACATGCATTTTAATGAGAGAAAAGTGCAATACCTAAGATAAATAACTTTTTAATCCTTACAACCAATCAACCCTTCAACAGAGGAAATTTCTGGAAAATCTCTGTCCCCTAGCAATACTTACTGCTGTTGAGTTTAGCACGCCTGCTTTGTAGTTGCAGATTTGGGTCCTCCTTCATTAGTTTAGTAAAAGTACAGAACAGCTTGACAAAAGTCATGTTTTCAAAAAAAACCCCTCCCAATACAAAGCTATAAGGAAACTGTTAGACAGTATTTCATGACAGACATTATACGAACAACCATTTTTAGCTTGATTAAAGTAAGATATTTCTGATGTTAAACTAATTGCTATTTATATAATTTCTCAACTAGAAAAATAACTGCATGAACTTTTTTGATAACACTCACTTTTCTGAAAAAAATGCAGATGTTTCTGTTTCAGTTATGGCATTGGTGAGAAGAATTCATTTTTTGTTCCACAGTTTACAGTTCAAAGAATATTTGTGTGTCTGTTGCATCTGCCTATTCGAGTCACTGTAACAGGTAACAATGGAGCCAACCATTGAGACAGTTAAAGTGTTAAAAGCAAAAAGCATGATAAAACATATTTTAAATATCAGTAAACCTACTCCCAGAATGGTATAATGAAAGTGGATTGAGACATGTTAAGATGCAAACCATACCTTTTGCCTGGAGTTTTGTTTTCCAAAAACCCTCCAGCTTTTTATGTAAAATCATTCTCTAACTCTGTCCTTCTCTCCTCAAAGGTGCTTAGAGTTTCTTGAGAGGAAAAAAAAACCCAAAGAAAAACCCCTGAAAGAATTTAGTCCACTTCATATCCTTTGTTCACACTTACCATGTAGCTCAGTTTCTGTTGTAGTATGGTCAAGGTATGAAATTTGCCCCTTGTCTTGTGCCACCCAGTCAGCAAAGTAAACCATCCTAGGGAGTGCTTCAGGAGACTAAACCTCCACTTCTCAAAAAGTAAATCTGTTTAATATTAATAGTCTACAATTGCCAGTACCCACCCTTGTAGGAGGGTGATGAAATCGCTTTTCCCATCTAACATTCCAACATGCCATCTCAGAAATGTAATACCTAAATCCCATTTAGAGAGATATTTCCAAGTACCTCCACATTCACACTATTTTCCTGGGGGCTGAATTTATTTTTAAGATCTCTGCGTATTTGCTTGTCCAAAAAAAGGACACCAAATGCCATGCCTATCAATTACTAAATACATATATATGATCCATTTGGAAAATATTGCAAATATTTGAAACTGTAAATATCTTTACAAGCTGCAGAAAAATCAGATCGATATGCTTAAAGGTGCTATGAATACATGAGTGTCAGATGCATTGGGCTACAGAAAGCACCACTCCTTTTTGTTATTTAATGCTTAGAGTCCACATGGCGGGCTAGTGGTAAAAACAAATCTGTTCACTAAGGCTGTTCACAAACTGATGTGCAGTGTAACTTTTTACTGAGATAAAAGTAAAGAAAACAAGGACATGTGAGTGTTTAATATGATCAAACTAATGGCAGCACAACTTTAAATTCATAAAAGCTCTTAACCACCTGGTTTTCACAACATAGAGCTCAGGGTGAAATTATTGTTCTGATTCTCCTGTAACACTGCCGTGATAGAGGGTAGGTTTTCCAAAATAAATATAATCAAAACAATCCTAGGCAGTTGTGTATACCCAAAACACTGCAGAATAAGGCGCAGATGTGAACAAATGCCTCGGGTGTACACTTTATAACCCTTCAGGTTATTTTCTGCTGAATTTAAGGGGGAGAAATAGCAAGCAATATTTCTTTACACAGTTCAGAAAATATTCAATACCAGCCATCATTATCTTAAACTAGTAGACCTGCTCTTGTATTGCAGATCAGATGGATATTATCTATTCTAGTATGATTACTGTATTTTACATGATTTTATGTATGTGGTCCAAGTAGTGATTATGGCCTGTGGGCATTCTTGCAATATTAATTGATTGATTGTTTGTATAGGTCTTTACATATAATAATAATAAATGTGTAAGGCAAACTAAATCAAGACAGTAAGTGCAACAATTAGCACAACAGTTCCACGTTCCAATATTGAGAAGTAGACAATACTTGGGAGAATGAGACTATTAATTGAAATAACCTTCCTCTTCACAAGTAAATTCAAAGACTTATTTGTCCATGACTTAGTGGTCAGCATCTGGGATCATCATGAGGAGATTATTCTTTTGCTCTAAGCCTTGGATTCATGTCATCAAAATGTATCTGTCTACAAACAAGGTACCTAGGGTTAGCTAGATATCTACAGTCTCACTGTGCCGAATGCAAAAAGGTAGGGTCATTTCCCCCTCTCTTTTAGGACTGAATGAACTCTACATATGGAAGAGTTGGTAAGAAAAAAAATAGTTTTCTTCAGTATGAATTATCAGGATGAGTTTATTTGTAACAATCATCAATTTAGTGTTTAAGTATTGCTAGCTTATAATATATCAAGAGTATCTGATGCACTTTTTTGAATTTTAGCTACTCAACTCAAACTCTTTACATTATCGAAGAAAAATTTGGAATGCAAAAGATATAGGTTTGAGATACACCAGCACAGTGTTCTGAAGGCTTTCATTTAAGTGACTTATATTAAATTTCTATCAGAAATCAGTAAATTTATGGAATAATGTTCTGGAGTTGATGACTATTTTTATTATTAATGATGAGTCACATTTTCTTCTGGCATAAACTGGCACACCTCTTCACAGAATCACAGAATCAGTACGGTTGGAAAAGACCTGTAAGATCATCGAGTCCAACCTGGGGGAAAAAATCTGAAATCAATGAGACTATGCCGTTTTATTATAACCAGCAATGGAACCCATTGCACCAGCTTCTGCTTGTGGATATTCTGTGAAATAAAAGGGTTCTGGTTTTGAGTTGAGCCCTCAGGATTGCACAAATTAGTCTGGCAATTTTGCATGCCAAAGCTGAGGTCTGTTGGTGTGTAGAACAAATGGGCAGATGATACACAGAGGAACTGGAAACAGAAAGGAATTGTTGCCTGAGCTATTTCACCCTTCACATGTGGTGCAACTTTACTCAACAAAAACAGTTTGTTTCATTATGTATTTTTTCCTTTTATTTTTATTCCACTATCTGGAGATTTTATGGGTTATTTGGGATATAGCCATTTTGAAAATGTTGGTTTAGTTAATTTTTTGATAAAGCGCCCAGAAGCTTTTGCTCTGAAGGAAGAAACCATAGTGTAAAAAAACTAGCATTTAAATTTAAGTTTCAGTCTTACAAACATTTACAAACATGCCCAATTCAGAGGTAGTCAACCTAAAGTTTCTGAACTATGAATATTTTGCAAGCATATGGTATGAACAGATGATATAGAACAGGGTAATAGGAGTTTGTAAGAGTAGACTAGCATTATCATGGCTGAGTTCTAAAGTTATCCAGCTACTGAATCCAAGAAACTCCTATAACTCGCTTTGACATGTAGAATTACTCTATATAATTGCTATAACTGGGGTTAATAATTTGCATTTTAAATATCATGACTATATATTTACAGTTAGTGATGTTTCTTAAAATCTGTTCAGGTAATAAAGACTAAGAAAAATTCTTTGCTTGAAATTGTTGCTTCACGTAATTGTTTACCACTAAATTTAACAGAGTAAATAATACCTTTATGTTATCCAGACCTCAAGAAATGAAACATCTTTGTCCAAGGAATCCACCTGTAAATTAAGAAACTTGTATAAATTTTACAGAGATTCCCTTAATTGTTCATATGAAAACTCGTTTCCAAAGAATAATGGAATAATTTTAGCCAGTTTTTCTTCTTCAGTAATTTTTGTGCCAAAGATGACTCAGGAAAGGACATCTTTTTACACTGAAATACATGGCAAAGGCATGACTATTAAAATGGAAGAAAATTTAGCATATGGAAGAAGATGGGAGAAAACTTCAAGGTATTTTGGAAAAGACAGAAAGAAATGCTAGGAAAGAAAGGTGGAATAGAGCAGAGTGAAATCAATCCTTTGTCCAAGTACAGTTTGAGCACTGGAACTAGGAAAACTAAGAAATGAATGAAAGAAAAAACAAAGGAGGGAGTGAATACGTTATACTGTACTATGTAAATCAAAAATTGATTCCTACATTTCAGATAGGAAAAAGACTCTAGGAAAAAGCAAGCCAAACATGATCAGGCATGATCCAATTTTTCAGCAGGATTGCTGGAGAAATTATGTTTTATTAGATTTCAAGACCAGAAGAGACTACTATCATTATCCAGTTTAAAATCTCACATCATAAACTGAAGAATTTAGCCAATGATTTTGCAGCGTGAACATAATTTTTGATTGAACCAGTACATATCTTTCAGCGAGATATCCTAAAAGACTCAATATGCTGAAGCTCTATACCTAGGTTATTCAAGTCACTAATAAACCACCTTATTAAGGTATTATACTGTTTTTATTACATTTTCAGCCCTTGGATCTAGTTACATTTCCCACTGGATCAAAGACTTTCCTGCAATTTTAGCAATGTCACGGACCAGTAAGATTTGATGATGACCTGAGTATAAGAGAAAATGCATCAGGACACTAAAAAAAGGACAGGGTGGAATAGCAGATTTAGGCAAATAGGAGGACTAGGAAAGAACTGAGAGGAAATATGTGATGTCAGTTTTGTGAAATAAATTCTCATCACAGGAGAAACATGGCAAAAGAAATCACATTTTTGCCAGATGCATGAAAAGCAAAACATATGGCTTGTTTGTCTCACATTTTTTGCATATTTTTTCTCTGTTGACAGACAGGTTTTGGAAGATGGAAAGTGCATTTCATTTCAGTGAAATGTCCATATATTTTTTATCATTCTTACTATTATTTTGCCAGCTTGAAAAGGAATGTTTCAAATGGTTAAAAACGATTCCAAAGAAAACTAAAGCCAGGAATACGTTGGAAAAATTCAAGAACAAGCCAGAAATTTTAAGGAAGTCCTACAATTTTATAAAAGATATCATTTTTGGGGAGCCTTATTTTTTCCAAATTCCTGGGGAGCAGGTTTTAGCAATGGAAGAAAACAGTACTTATATATCCATTTATGCATCAGGATAGGGGAAAATCTGTACAGACTTTGCTTTTATTTCCCCATTTTTTAACTACTTTTTACTTGTCACTGAAAAATAAATCCTATTCTTTCTGAACACAGTGAAGGGAGTAGCTTCTTATTTTTTTAAGATATTTCATTGAAAAACAGAAAAGGAGAAAGCAAACCCAAATTGCTGCCTTACCGTCCCACAATATATCCAGGAATTAATAAAATTAATGCTGGTTAACAAACTAATTAAAGTCCTGACCCACCCAACCCACAGCAAAATAAATTCCAGTTTTTCTGCACCCATGAGTGTGCCAGTGCCTAAATGTAGATGCCTGAGCCTGGCAATAGACTTCACAGATGGGATCCCAAGTTTGTCTGTCAAAGGAGGTAGTTTGGCAGCTGCGAATGGGCTCTGCAATATACAGTTTGCCAATATTGGGCAATAGGACAGTGAGACATAGTGAAGAAATCTGCCCTCTTCTAGCACCTCCATTTGGACATAAAGCACAGATATATGAGCCCATACCTATCGTATTCCAAGACCTTTCATCTCAAGGAAATCTTGTTAGCAGCACAGAGCACTTGGCTTACGTCTTCATTTTATCAGGGTCTGGGTAGTGGAAGCTAGGAATGTAGATGCAACGCTTTCCATACAGAAACAGTTAAGGGAGAATTTTATTTTTAAATGTTAATTTCATGGCCCATTCTTTCTTTTTTTCTTTTTTCTAGTTTGTTTCTCTGTCTTGTCATTTTTGAAACATAGAATTTTTTTTTAGAGTTGTGTGAAACCGCAACTCTCAAAACCTTGACAACACTTACGAGTAACTGCCACTGTGCTGATAGTTAAGCATCCAAGTTTAGTGCAACATGTCTTTGAAAATGATCCCAAAGTGATGACACTGATGATTTTGATTATGAAGTGGAGAAGAGAAATGATAATTAGTAATTAATTTCCAACATATATGTTGGCAGTCAAAGTAAAAGAATTATTATGGATTAAAAATCAAATGAACTACCCAATTCATGTAACAACAACAGAATTAGGCTATACATTAGCAAGGTATTTAAACAGGTGTGTAACTTAAGTAAAGAGATGACCACTGAAATGCATTGTTTAAAAACAGGAGTAAAGTAGAGTCAGTGAGATAAAATAGCAACCAATAGGACTATTCATGTTTATAAGTATTTAAATACCTTTAGGGTAATTAAAGATATGTTTTGCATGAAGGAGTAACATAAAATTCAATTCATGGACATGCTTTCAGCCAAATATTTTAACGGTATGCAACAACTATAATAAGAATCTGTCTGAGAACATGTTGTGTAAAAATTGAATAAGGGTCCTGAGATATGTGCCTTTGTACGATACCTTTATAAATCACTCCTGCAGAACCGAGGAGTCAGCATCCTGCTATGCACAGCTGCTTGCCCAGAGAACTTCAAATAAAAAAAAAAAATAAATATAGAAAAAAACTAATGTGGAAAAACACTATACAGCTGAAAAATTACACAAGCACAGTTTGTACTGGATCATTAGTCATGTATTGGCAAGTCCTGATTATCAAGGGTGTCACCAGCTCAGAAGTCATTTGGCATTCTGATTTAGCCCGTAAATATCTAGTCACATGCTAAATAAACCAGTCATTTTTGCCCATGTTATTTTAGCATAAGGTTCTTTACCTATTTAGAAACTCCTGTGAATGTTTTGGAATTTCAGGGTACAGAACAACTGAAGAAGCAAGCCCTTAACTAAGCCAGTTATAAACTACTCCGTTCTTACAAAACGAGTTATCTATGTGCAATAGTCTATCCTGTGACAGCTGATTGCACTTTGTTGAGCTGAGCCAAGAGAAATGCAGGTAAGATCCAGAAAGCTAATGGCAACTAAACCAAAACTTACTGGATTGCAATAAAAGATTAACAATGATAAAAAATCTTCCACAAATAGACGTGAGTCATGGAGCTTTGGTTAAAAACAAGGTCCATTTCAGAGAATGCTCAAGAAAAAACCTGCCCCATGGAAGTGGACAGAAATGGTACTTTTGGAGTGAACAAAGGAACTTTACAAACGGGGCAGATAATAGTACTATCCAAACAGTTAAATGCATTTTGGAACTTAGCAATTTCCAAAATGTTGAATTTAAATGAATAAAGTTTAATGTACATACAGAGAAGGTGAGCAAGGAAGGCTTTATCCATTCACAAAGCAAATGAATGAAGTTTTCATAATTTCTCCAGATGCAATAGATTAAAAGGAGATCAAGCTGAGGAGACTGTTTCAGACTGCTAAAAGCAAATACTCCATTAAAAGCAGATTAACACTGAAAGCACAATTGTTCTACACATTTTTCCTGAAGATTTTAATGTCACCTACTAGGGTGCAAAATACAGATGATGACTGGAAATGTTAGGTCAGAGACTAAAGGTGAATTCAAGGTGAGAAGTGTCTTAAGAATAGAAAGAGAGAGCGAAACACTGAGTATACCCAACCAGGAAACCTATAAAATGAATTGGTATGATGGCATAGTTTATGCTTTTCCTTTAGGGATAATGTACTTATTAATAACTAGAAGGTATCAGTGCAAGATCTACAATGAGAAGAGTGCTTTTTTTTTTTTTTTTTTTTTGTGTGCAGAATTCAGCAATATCTACAATGAAATATGAGGGTCTAGCTTATATTTACTGTAAGACAGTCAGGGAATTACATTCAAAGCTGAAAATGGGGAGAACGTATTATCATAGGTTCGTGACAGTTGGATAGCCAAAGAGAGAGGATAGGTTTCATAGCATTTGCATTCTTTAAAAACTGTTCTAGATTAATTGGCTTCCATTGCCAAGGGTTTGACATTCCTAGATATTTATTAGTTTTCTCTCAAATATTTAGAGGATAGTTAAGAATTATTGAGATTTCGTTTTATTGGCAATACAAGACTTATTTCTAAGATATTGGAATGTACTCCATGTTTCAGGGAAAAATCACAAGAGCAGGAAATCTCACTGGCAAAAAAGTTTTTATGACAATAACTGAAACAATCTTTTAGACTGAGTGGGATTTGCAAAGGCTTTTACCTGCCTCTAGATTAAAGGCATGCCATGTCTTTAGGAATGCAGGAAGGATGAAAACAAGGAATAATACTTAGACAGAAAGTAGTAGACAAATACCTACTTGCATGAATGGTCATTTGACTCAGAGGTCGGGGGTTTGTTCTCTGTCAAGCAATCATAATAACTCAAATAACATCAGCTTATTGCAATCGCAGAGTAATATAGCAGGAAAAAGAAAGTATATTGGCACTTGACAATAGTTTGGAATAGTAAAGTGGCACAGTGATACAGTAAGTGAGGTCAATGTCTAGTTAGGAGCTGTAATTGTTTACGAGTCTGGAAAAGCTGGTTTTAGTGTTTACACTCAAGGTTCTTGGTGAGCAGAAATTTGGCCAGACTGGTGGAAAAAGTAATGGTTTTTTTAGAAGTTTACTTTTTGAATGGTTTCCAGCCTTTATATTTTAGTTCACAGAGGATGAATGACCACTAGAACTGCAGAGCAGTCCTTGGGGCTTATGATTTAGGCACTGCTAAGACAGCCAGGCAGCTGCAGATCCAGTGCTAGTGATTTTAGGCTGTGGGCTTTTTATTTTGAAGGGTCCTCAAATAGTTTTTCTGGGCAGCCATTTAGTCAGTTTCATTATAAACACACACCTATTTCTCCCCTTTTTCTGCTTGGTTCCAATATTATTTGCTTTAAGAAGTCCAAAATAGACTTTAACAATAATGCTGATCATTTCTGTCACCTGTGGCTTGGTAGATGGGCTTAAGCAGTACATGAATGTATATTTGGAGCCCAGACAAAACCTCAGTGGAACCAAAACTAGACATTCAAAAGTCCATTCCTTGTTTATGTAATATTTCCTAATATTTCACATGCAATTACATTTAGTGTCTGGCTGCCCTCTAACCTACCTGCCTACACTTTGTGGCTTCCCTAGTCAATAATTTAAACATAAAAAAAAAGAATAAATCTTTTTATTTCTGTCTATATTATGGATTTTAGGAACTGAGTCCAAGGGAATTTACCAATGGGACAGCAGGGTTGTAAAAAGATGAAAATGGATTTCAGACCTGTTATTTAATTCAGGAAGCATCTGTGGGTGGTGGAAATTAAGCAATGTCATCTATCCTGAGTTTTACTGAATGTAAGATTCCTTTCCCAATTCTGTAGGGAAAATAAAGCTTCAGCAATCAGGACTAGTCTAAACCGAGGCCTTGTTTTTAGAAACAGGTGACCCTAAAAATCAAAATTTATTATTGGATCCATATTTTCACCACAGACAAGAGTTTTTAGACATGTAGTTTTATTGCTTATAACAGAATTTGAGTTTGTCTTAAAGCTTTTGCATGGATCCAAATCATTGCTCTGCTGAAGTCTGAGGACATTCAGATCCATTCTTCATTCTAACAAAGGGGGAATAATGACATTGTCTTTTTTTTTCTCAACTCCATATAATTTGGCTGCAGTTCCCTTTGCAAGAACAAATTGTTTAAATCAAATTATGGTATGTATACCAATAGTAGTGGTAAAGCTACTTCAAAGTATATGCAGAAAAATATCTGGCCTACTGCCTTTTCCCCAGAGAAGATGGGGAACAGCTGTTCGGCCAGTGAACTCTGTCCGCTCAGCGAAGTGAAACATGCACAGCCCACTGCAGAGGTGGCAGATGCTGATGCCATTGCTGCCAACTGGTGCAACTCAGTTCTTACTCTGTGGTGTCATTCTCTATTCAGGAAGTGCAGATATATGCAATTATACCTTTTGGGATATCTTTTACATCAAAATATGCCTCCAATTTTCAGTAAACTGTAGTTTAGGTACAAATATTTCTTCAGTCAAACATGGTCTAGTAGGAGCCTAACCCAGACTATAGGCATGGTTGGTTAAAATTCCTCTTCTGATTTATTTTTGAGCTAGTCATCTTTAGACTTCTGTGATAGTCAAAAAGGAGAAGTAGAAACTTGTAAGGTATGAGTCATAATTTGATAACTAAATTATTTAAAATAGGTCAGACAAATCGCTCTCTAGAATTATTTAGGTTTCTTGTCAGTCTACAAAAGGAGTCTTGAGACTAGTTAATATGTGTGTGTCCACATTGTAAGCATTTAAAGTTAGGTCGGATGAATCCCAATATTTGTGCAGAAAATGCTCACAGTGGCTTAGAATAATTTGATGAGACTGGAAATAAGATAAATTAAAGACTATTGAAATTATTCTTTCAAAAGGTTACACAAAGTAGTCATAGAAAACCTAAGTCTGAAAATTTAGAGAATCCAGATATTACGAATATGCAGGTATGTATGAGTGTGTACATTCAAATGCCAACTCTTTTTTTTTATGGTCCTCTGTTCTTTACATGGAGGCAAATGTTAGTATGCTGCGCTAAATCAACATTCGGTATGTGGCATTGGCCAGGGGCAGATATTTAGAAAGACGTTTATGAAGCTTTCTGGTAGACATCATACACGAAATTTTCAGTGAGAAATTACTCCTTTACTCCCTACCGGATAGTGGTGGGTTGATGACCTGTACAATAAGGGATCAGAAAAAAAGGACTAAGTGGATGAGAATCTCACTTAACTAAAGAGGTTCACAATAATTTCTACTGGAGTTCATATCTGCTCAATGTTCAGAGGAGAATAAAGCCTAAAAAATAAATGACTACACTAGTTGCCTATGTTTTTGTCTTGCTGTTCTTTTGTTAATTCTTCCATGCAAACACACATACCAATGTTCAGGCTTTGTTCCATGCTGGTATGTCAAGATTACTATAGGACTTTTTAAATGAATAAAATATTTGGTTGAAAAAGTGGTTGGGTGTTGGGAGAAGTGACATTATTAATTAACATTTGCCTTTTTTGGTTGGAAGAAATGCAGAGTTCATAGCCTTTAGCTTGGGTGAGGTGACAGTATTACAAACAAGTTAGGGAGAAAGGCTTAACTGTACTCTACAGAAAGAATAAAGTTGGTAAACAAATCCCACTTGGATAACAAGCAGACTACAGAGCTTTGGCAGCCTTGCTTTTGTATTATTTTTGCCTTGTGTTGTTTTTTTAATTAAATGAAACAAGGCAGAACATTCAGAGCATGACTCAAGCTATTGCTAAAAGTACTAAATTAAATTAGTTTGGCATTTAAGTCCCGGCAATTTTGACTCAAATGCTTGGACTCTAAAGAAGGGAAGCCTTGAGGAATGAGGCTGAGGTCATCACTTCTGAAAAGTCAAGTCCACATACTAAGCACCAACACAGAAGATTCTTCTTAATGCTGTTTCTGTGTCATCCATATGTCCTGGTTACGCAGTATGTCTTAGCAAGACAGTTTATTAGATGTTTCTGCACATAATTTGGGAGAGGGCAGGAGAGAGGGAATTAAACCTGTAAGAAATTACAGGACATTATACATGGAGTGTGTGTAGGGCAAAAGCACTGTCTACGTCTAAATCCTTTGCGTTTTTTCATGGTACCAAGTGTCCTTTTCCAGAATGTTTCAATCCACTGTGCCTGTGCTACCACAACGTTAAGAGCTTATGTTGCATCTGCTCCCATTCAACACACCACAGAGCGCACCAACAGAAAGCTTCTCAAAAAGGGGAAACTGTCTTTATCATAGGGCTGAGAGAGGTACCTAGATTAATGACTTTTGAAAATAATTTAAATTTCTTTACATGCCATGATGCCAGGACTATAAAGAACCACAGTTCATAAAATGCAAAGATACTCTTTTATTTGTGAAGAGATTTCTTTTTTCTTTTTTTATTTTTTTGCTTTCCTTCCTGATGGGTGCTAGCTAGAGAACTGCGGTCTTAATATAAGGTGAAGAGGCAGAAACATTTAGAAAAAAAAAGGATGACATAAGGCTTAAAGATTAAGTAGGTCCTTGCCTACTTCAGCCCCCCTAATTAAAAAAAAAGTCATCCACTTTATAGAGGAATATAATGACCTTTCATTTATTTACCACTGTCTGACGGCAAGCCCTCTGTGCCTTCAGATGTTTGCAGAGCACCCATTTCAGTCTGACCTCACTTCTTACTGAGGCATTCCTGTTACTCTAATGCCAATATTTACCAACCATGATTACTAATGTTTGTAAGGCCATATGCTTTTTCTGCAAGGAAGTCTGTCTAACTTGGGATGAAAATCACACTTTATTTAATAATTTTCACTTATCTGAATAAATCTAAGGATGGATATCAAACATGTTTGTCAGAAAGGAAAGTGCCTTATGCCTATGATTTATTTTTAAAAATATATCCTATCATATGCTATGTTACTCTTTATTTAAATGACCTTCAACTGGAATGTAATTTTACATCCTAGGTTTGTGACACCGTGATTTTCATTTATTATATGCCAGTTGTAAAGTATAGGTGATTATCAGACAGTAAGTAACTGACTTTAAGTTGTCCAGTGATGGGATTTTCCTATACTGGATAATGCGTCCCTTTAAAATACCAAAGAATTATGCTTAGTCCTATTGTATTAGTTGTGCAAGAAAAGTTTCTGCCTTCATACACATGAGTACTGGGGAAGGAAAAAAAAAAAAGATTACCTACCGCCTTCTCCCTTCTTTAAAAGTTCATACACCAAAGTATTACAGTGTTTCCTTAATGCTCCCTCCATAAGAGAGCTCAGTGTTGGGACCTAAGTCACAGATCTGACTTGAAGGATAAAGAATCTACATGCAAAGGGTGTTACATTTCCACATGACAGGTTCTAAACTTCCTGGCTGTAAAATGCAAAACAATAATTGCATAAGCACTGATTACTGCACCTCTGGAGCAGATGTTTATTGTTCTAACAATTTCTTCCTCTTAACAGCCTTCCAGTGATGCAAATAAAGCAGCAGTGACAATCCAGTTTGTGGACTTCAGTTTTGTAGAAGAAAAGTGAAAAAATTCTTTATTTTTTGTCTTTAATGAAGAAATTTTTAGAACAACCAAGATTTCTAAACCCAGTAAAAAAAGGAAAAAAAAACCCCAAACCAAACAGACCCATTCTCAAGACATATGAAGAATTTTCAAATCAGTGACCATGAGGGAAAACATTGTTTTATTTAGCGACTGATTCTTCACCCATATTGGCACATTACTGCATTAGTGTTCAGCATACTCTCTTGAAGCCCGATGGGTTTTATGCCCAATATACTGTTGTAGCACTTTTCACCTTTCCAAATTATGCAGAAGTTAATCTATTCCAACCAACACTAGTAAAAAAGATAATATGGAAGACAGGATCACACTATAAATATTTATTGGGCTATGCAAAAAGTAATAAAATAACATGCATCTAGAAAACTAAATTCTTGATACAAGTAATTTTAAATGAGTCCCTGTAGAGCTATTCTGAGAGACTTTTTTGGCTTGTGTGGGGAACAAGTTCTCTGTTAAAGAAACAGAAAGTAATTCTAAAGGCTGCAGCAAGTAAACATTTGCTTCCATAAAAAATCATAGCAACAACAAAACAAACCCAAAAACCCAAACCAAAAAAACCCCAAAAAACTAATACCACTTAAAATTTAATCTACTATTATATCGTTGACACATTTTTTTCCTTTATTATTGGACTCATAATTATTTAATTGTACAGTAGCAGAATGGTACTACTCGTATGAGTAATATCTACTTCAAAGTGTATGTGTTGAATCTTGGACTAATAAGTGACATATTCCATACTCATTTAAACATAAAATTGTGTGTAAATTTCTGCTATGTCTTCAAAAACACAATTGATTTTATTCGCAGAAGTGTGCATCTTGGCATTTTCTCCATGAAAAAAAAATTGAGATAAAATACTAACGTTTGTTGCCTTGTTACAAATGCATGGTGATTTAAATTATTTCTTAATGGTTTCATTAGAGATAGCTGTTTCCTTCTTGCAATCTTGCCTACCATTGTGAAAAAAAAAAAAAGAAAAAGAAGAAAAGAACTGACAGGTAACTGACAAAATTTGCAATCCATTTTTTATACCTAGAACTGTTTCTAAAAAGTTTTAAAAAATTGTACAAATATGACAGATGAAGTTATAATCTAACATATAGAATGACAATTAATTCTTCAGTAGATACTGCTCTAAATATAACTTTGGCTTCTTTTTACTGGCTTTGCCAGAAAAAATGATGTTTTAAAATCCTGTTATCAGGTGAATTACTACAATCATCTCTAGTCTGAGCTGAACATATAGCTAGACAACTGTCCATCTCCTGTTTGAGGCTGTCTGAGATTCAGAGGTTAGGCACAGCTACATAACCTGTGGAAGCATACGCAGAAGCATTAGTGCCACGAATACTCTGAGAAACATGGAGTTGAGCACGGGAAGGTAGAGGTTGTCTTTTGCAGTAACAGCCTCATGGTTACAACTCTGATTTTCAATGGGGAAAGAAACTTGGATGCAATCCTTCCCTGTCCTAAATTTTGAAATCTGTTTCTCAGAGAAGTTGCTAAGCTATGATCTGTTCTGGGGAAGAGGAGAGGACCCTGTACTCGCCCTGGTGATGTTACCTGCTGTGCTGTCAATCATGAAGGTCTAACAGAAGTCTAATATCAATGACTTATAAGTAGAGCATCAGCAGAAAGAAGCTCAAGTATGCACCAGTTTCCCAGTTAAAGCTGCAACCCTACCTCGGTAGCCTCGCAAGTAGGCCGTTCAGGTGGATAGTAGCTATGTCAAATACTTTTTTCCTCCTCCTGGAATATACTACAGGGATAGTGACTGTGCTAATGCTCCAGCCTGAAGCTCCCTCCAGGCTGCAGAGCTCCACTATGCAGCAGACACAGTAGTGACAGGACACCACACTTTGCACTGGGCCAGTGCTGGTGAAGAATACAACCCAGCGCAAACAAGAAATCCTGAAAGCAAATGCAGGAGGCACAGCGGTGATGGGACACTACGCTTTGCACTAGGTCAGTGCAGGTGGCAGTCATAGTCTGGCTCAAACAAGAACTGCCTGATCATCCAGCTGCTGCCAACAGCCTTCCCTAGGCAGGTAAACTTGTGCTACTGTTGCTTAGAAAACAGTCATCATGAAATTAGCCAGCAACTGAGAGTCAAAAGTATTCAGCAGCATTGTTAAATTAAATGGAAGTAGAATAGGTAGTGTGAGTACCTCTAGCTATGTTGTTCTCTGTCTGACATATACTATTTAAAAAGTTGTACTGCACTGTGCACAAAATGAAAATAAGATCCAATAGCTTGAGAGAGAGTTAATATACAGAAAATTACTTTTAAATGGCTTAGCATTATGACAGGTAGAGCTTCAAATATTTAAATCAAAGTTTGCTTCTCATAAAAAAAGAGGTTAAAAACCAAGCTAAGATTAATACTAAATCACCGACTTTACCTCCATTATGATAAATCCTCAGCTTGCTCCTGGAGAGAGCCAGTGTGTCTGAATGCTCCAAGAGCAGAAACTATCTCCACCTACTCAAGAAACTATGCAATGTGCCTTGTGTGCAGGGCCCTGCCGGGCGCTGACCCATGGTGCAGGTTTACTCCCTGCATCATCAATCAGGAAGGTTATTTGAACACCAAGGTGTATGGAGAGCCTTATTAACTCTCTCTCCACCAGAACAATTTACTAAATATAGAAGTGTACCACATTTTTTTTTGGGCAATTCTGGTTGTAAACAGAGAAACACAAAAGCCACAAGTAACCGTAAATGTTTTCATTCTAAATTTGTGTGTGGCTATTTTTAACTCGGGACTTGTTGTTTGAAAGTGAGGAAGAGGGAATCGCTATAAAAAGCCACTTTCACATTCAGATCAACTCATGTACAAAATAATTGCATTGACATTATTCTGCCTTTACGCTGTTGGTGTAGTCAAATAAAGGATTTGATTTAGAAACTGAAGTTCACATTGAGCTAAGAAAGCTTTCCTTGTATAACCTTATGTGTTTCATCTGGTTGAGAGAACATGGGGGGTGCTTTCATTAGCTAAGTGAGTTGGATAGAGATATCGTGCTGATACTGGTTGCTTATGTATCAAGTCTCAAGCCCAAATACAGTAATCTAATAACACCACAGGCAACCTATATTCATGCAGTTCAACAGCACAGAAAGAAGTCAGGAAGTTTAAGACTTTGATGTACTTTTAGGTAAAGAGCTTTGTGTGTTTTAAAAAGAAAGGGACATTGTAGGTCTTTTACCATTTCTAAAGATGCATTGTGCTGTATGGAATGGATTTTGCTGTCTTATGCATCAGTATTACACCTACGTAATTCCAAAGCTGTGCTGGACTTCCACTGATGCCGATGACAAGAGATTCAGGCCCCAAATCTAAAATCCAGTACATTCTCAACACAGAAGTGCTTAACTTCCAAGACATATGACCGTAGCTGTCTGTAAACCTTCTGTCTCTGCTTATGCATTGGCATAACACCATCATTGCCTGTAGAGCTACAGACACTTATGCAAAGTGAACATCTAACTTTCTTTTGCACTTGAGCAAAGATGAAAACAGTTAGCCAATGTACAAGAGGCAGATTAGGATATAGCAGTGTTTCTTGGCTAACTAAAGTGAACTAAATTAATTTTTCAATTATAAAACCTAAATACTAGGATTTAGTACAAGTGACATTGCGAACATTTAGGGATTCTGAGCATTATTTGGAATAAACAGAAGCTTAAAGCCTGGATGGCAAAACCAATCCTTTCTCGTAAGGGCGTTGCCTGAAAAAATACTGAGAAGGAATCCCTCCTCTGGGACATATAACTACTGCACAGGCTTTTTCCCAAGGGGAGGGTACAGACAGATGGTTATAAATCCTCTGGCTTCTTTCCCCATGAGCCTTACTCCAGACTCCAGAGGACTCTTCGATTGAAGGCAGATTGAGCAACCGCAGAGTTACACTTTACAAGTAGCCGTGAAGCACAGCTCCTGCTCCAAGCAGAAGAGAATCACATGGTTCTGCTGTATTTCCAGCTGTCCATCAACTTTTGGCTTAGGCTGGAGAATTTGGCTCTGAGGAAATGTGTTTAAATTCATCCTATCCTCCGGTGGATAACAACAGCCGTGCCTGTGTTACCTTGTGTAGTAGAGTAAATAATCACTGGAAGGCTGGCAATTATAGTTAAACGGACGGCAACGTTTTTAGAGAGAAGAAAAAGCTGATGGCTTCCTGGCTCTGAGTTTTGTATATTTCTCCACATTTATTACTCTGTTGAAATGTTTTCTCAAACCAGAATGATGCAACACATAATCTCTTGTTCAGCTGAAACCGTAGATGTCAGAGAATACAGGGAATACAGCTCTAATCAAAGAAAATAAGAGTAGACATTGGATCTGATCAGGCAGTCTGGTTATTTTATAGCTATCCTGGCCCTTAAGGAAACAGATCTCTTTCCAAACAGAACCTGTTAGAATGCAGACTTTTTTGACATGCTAAAGGTCTGCATTTGTTTGATCTTGACCAACAATTCGAATGTGTATCAACAGAAGGAAAGCACACATCTGCCACAACAGGCATGTTTACAATCATTTTAATGACACCATTAGATTCTGTTTGCCAGCGTTAACTCATTTCAGGCTTTTATACAAAAACCATGTGAGATAAGTTTACCACCTGTGCACAATGGAAACAACCCATTTAAATGAATAATTTTAATGGCAATACATAGCTCAATAGTTTTCCTCTGTTCACCAACATAATTGTGGGAGCACAATTAGGTTTACCCAGAATACACAGAGTTTTTGTGTTCCTGCAGAAGGTTTCTTTTCTATCTAGCCTAGGCTAAGAATTACTCCAAACAGAACTTTGCATGCTTGCAAAATATACAAACATTCTTTAGATGGGCCACTTTAGAAAGTTTTTCAGGTGACAAGTAGGATTAGTTTTAAATGAGAAATCCAGTCTTAAAAAACATCTGAAAACAGCTACCCATTATGTTAAGCTCCTCTGGATTTAAATGTTTTAAGAAAATTAAAGAGCTTGTCTTTGAGGGCCTGATGTTGTTCCCACTGATGTCACTGGGAAAATTCATGATAGTTTCTAGAGACCACAATTTAAATTAAGATGGAATATAGCTGGTGTCACACAAAAAGTCAGAGAGACTGAATATACAGTAACAGCCTTCCATTGCAGATGTGATAAAATTCCTGATGTTGTATTAGTTAAGATAAACATAGACGTATCTTCCTCACTCAGACCCTCATTGTACTGCTACTAAATCTCCCAGAACCTCAGGCATCAACTGTGCCTTATTGTACAAGATAACCAAAAAACAAAAAAGAAAGACTGTCTCAGACACAAAGAGCTTAGCATCAAATCCATGAGGGTGTTTAAATCTCATCGACTGGATGGATATTTATAGTCTAATTATCTAACATGTAATTAGCACTCCTTCTGGAGAGAGAACAGAACAAGGGATTACATGTGGTGTTGCTGAGATGTTACAAGAGGTTATGTGCTACACAATCCAGCTTTTTATGTAAAGGAAAATCATGATACTAATACACAGCCCAGGTCTGTCGTATTGCTTTGCTCAAGGTCACTGAAGAAAACCATTGCTAGACAAACAGCAGTGGTGAAGGTGTGAACTGCACACAGGCCACCTGCCCAAATCAATGTGCATCTACATAAGAAAATTCAGCTGGAATCAGAACTGTACTAACACCTGGTCTCTGTTAAACTACACATGATTTTAGCACCATTTTCAAAAGGAACTTCATTATCTACAAAGATGGGGTTCAAAATGCATGTAAAAAAGTTACTGACTGGTACTTCCACAGAAAAACGGTGGGGTTTAAAACCACAACAGAACAGAACAAACAAACAAAAAAAACCGGCTAAAACCCACCTTTTTGTATTTTTCAGTTTTACTAAATGAAGTTCCAGTGAGCAGTTCTGAGTTTTGGATTTGCTTTTGTTTTTTGGGGTTTTTTTAATTGCTGGAAAAGTATTATTCATTTTCAGTTTCCATTGAAACATTCAAAGGGAACAAATGCCCCTTTTCCTCACACCCACTATATTTATTACAGCTAGGCTAAAAAAGAATTATAGAGCTTTCTTCATGTGATACTTTCAGTGTTCTTTTCTTACTGCCTCATGTTATTTTACATTCCTACCAGGAATGTACCTCTTCTACATCCCAGAAAATGAGACATTCTACCATCTTAATATTTTTTTTTCTGAAATAATGCCCATGCAGAATGTAAAATGGGATTTTACAGTTTTGTTAAGAGTCTTAATTAAAACTGACTGTGAATCTTAAAGTAGTAAAAATAAATTTTAAAATATACTCAAATAAAACATAAACCTTTATTGCAATCAGCATTTTAAATTTCTGGCAGTAAGCATAGCAGAGAGCTGCTGGAGGTTACATTTGCAAACAGATTTGCAAATCACAGCGTTATTCAGCATCTTGGACTATATGGTGTCTCAGAAATGTCAGGGGCACCTTCTCAGCAAAGCGTTAATCGCACAGTTATGCATGTATCTAAGTACCACTGAGCTATGTGAAAATGAATTAAAACAGGGTTTGAACATGTACTTACATTTAAGCATAGTGTTAAGGACAATACTGAGCTGGCCCTATAACTTTTCTATTTTCCCAACAATCAGTAAGCCACTCTAGAGTATTTAAGGATGTTCTTTCATATTTCACAGGTGGGTAGTTAAATAAAATGGATTCTTTTTTCTTCAGGTTGTGTTTATAAGGAGAATTTTTTATGCACTTCACTGAGCAACTTCAGCAAGCTTAGCTCTGACATACGCAGTGTATAAACCAGGTGCTCTTATTTGCCTGCTTACTGTGAATGCATGATTCATTAAGAAGCTGGATTGCCCATCACCACCTCGTATCAAGTAAATGTTACAATGCAAGTAAATCAAAGTTTTGCAGTCATTGTCTCAATAAATCATGTTAACTGGGCGGTTCTCAGTTATCACAGAACCACCAAGCTGGGAAGGCACCTCTGGAGATTATCTAGTCCAATCCCCTTCTCAATCGTGGTCAATGAGAGAGAGCAGGCTGTCCAGACCCACGGCCAGCTGGGGTTTGAATATCTTCAAGCATGGAGAATATACAGCCTCGCTGGGGCAACCTGTTCCAGAGTTCATCTAACCTCACAGTGAAAAAGTGTTTCCTTATGTTCAGATGGAATTTCCTGTGTTTCAATTAATGCCCACGGCCTCTTGTCCTGTCACCAGGCACCTCTGAGAAGAACCTGGCTCTGCCTTCTTTGCTCCGCACATCAGGTGTTCATATACACTGCTAAAGATCGCCCTGAGCCTTCTCTTCTCCAGGTTGAGCAACCCCAGCTCTCTCAGTATCATTGAATGACAGATACCCCAGTCCCTTAATCATCTCTGTAGCTCTTCACTGGCTTTCCTCCAGTAAATGAGTATCTCTATTGTACTGGAGTGGCCAGCACCGGACCCAGCACTCCAGATGGGTCTCACTAGTGTTGAGTAAAGGGGAAGAATCACTCCTTGGTCCTGTTGGCAATGGTCTGCCTAGTGCATCCCAGGAGGCTTTTGGTCTTTTCTGCCATAAGGGCTCATTGCTGGCTCATGATCAGTTTGCTGTATGCCAGAACTACCAGGCCCTTCTCTGCAAAGCTGCTTTCCACACAGTTGGTCCCTAGTGTGTACTGGTACATGCGGTTATTCTTCCCCATGGGCAGGACTTGGTATTTTCCTTGTTGAATTTCATGAGGTTTCTGTAGGTCTATTTCTCCAGCCTGTCAAGGTCCCCATGAATGGCAGCACAGATATGGTATATGAGCAACTCCTCCAAATTTTGTATCATCTGCGAACTTACTGAGGATACACTTGGTCTCATCGTCCAGCTTCTTAAGGAACAGTTAACAATTTAACAGTATTTGGCCCTGGTATCAATACTCGAGTACACCATTTGTAACTGACATCTGGCTGGAGTTCATGCTACTGATGACAACCCTTTAAGCCCAGCAGTTCAACCAGTTTTCAGTCCACCTCACTCTCCACTTATGTAGACCATACTTGAGCAGCATGTCTATGGGAGATAAGCCTTGCCAAAAATAAAGACAAACCACTTTCACTGCTCCCGACTTATCCACCAAGCCAGTCATCTCATTGTATAAAGCCACCAGGTTGGTTAAGCATGACTTCCCCTTTGTAAATTCATGCTAACTACTCCTGAGCACCTTCTTGTCCTTCATGTGCCTGGAAATGGTTTCCAGCATTAGTTGCTCCATCATCTTCCCAGGGACTGAGGTGAGGCTGACCAACCTGTAGTTCCCTGGGTCCTCCTTCTTGCCCTCCTTAGGTCGAGGAGTAATATTTTCTTTTTTCCAGTCCTCAGGAGCCTCTCCTGACTGTCACAACCTTTCAAAGATAATCAAGACATTTGCCAGCTCCCTTAGCACTCGTAGGTGAGTGTCATCAGGGCCCATGGACTTCTGTATGTCCAGTTTGTTTAACTGCTTCCTAACCTCGTCCTCCTCCACTGAAGCTAAGTCTTCCTTGCTCCAGACTTTCCCTGTGGCCTCAGGGGCCTAGGACTGCTACCAGTAAAGACTGAGGAGATGAATTCTTCAGCCTTTTCTGTGTCCTTTGTCACCAGGGCTCCTGCTGCATTCAGCAACAGGCTTGTGCTTTCCCTGTCTTTTCTTTTGCTGCTGATATACCTGTAGAAGCACATATTTTTGCCCTTCATGTCCCTTGCCAGATTGACCTCCAGGTGGTCTTTGGTTTTCCCAACTCCATCCCTCAACACTGGGACAGTGTATCCATACTGCCCCTGGTCCCCCTGCGCCTGTTTCCACCTCTTGTGCACTTCCTTTTTATGCCTAAGTTTAGTCAGGAGCTTCTTGCACATCCATGCAGGCCTCCTGCCACCTTATCTTGATTTCCTGCTCATCAGGATGAGTCTTTCTTGGGCTTGGCAGAGGTGATCCCTGAATATCAAACAGCTCTCATGGACCTCTCTTCTTTCCAGGGCTGTATCTCATGGGATTCTTCCAGGCAAATCCCTGAAGATACCAAAGTCTGCTCTCCTGAAGTCTGGGATTGTGATCCTGTTTGTAGCCTTGCTCCCTCCTCGCAGGATTCTGGACTTCACCGTCTCATAATGGCAGACTTACAGTATTGACAACTTATTTATGGCTGGTCATCTTTACCCATGCTAAGCAGAACTGGTAAGTACTAAAGTAGTATTTCCCAGTACTAGTATCTTGCAGCTTTTCACTGCTGTGTAATCCCTGAAATGAACGTGTGCATCCAGTGTAAGGAACTACCTTTTATATTTTTAAGGTTAGTCAAAATTCTAAATTAGTGACTATAATTCCTTTCTTGGAAGATGTGGTTTACAACTGTTTGGTGAAGTAGACAGTTTCTTTCTCACTCCATTTTTCTTTCCAAAACATAAAAGTGTTTTGGTTTATGGAGATATGAGTCTAGTCTCTATTCTAACCTCTCACTCAACTAGTTTTATCATCTGCTGTACAAAATCACTCAGTTATTGTAGAAACAAACATTTCTAATAAGGTTTTAATGTAATTCATTGAGATTCTCAATGAGAAAGATCATAATGTTATAATAGAAATGTCTTCCTTACTTACTAAATACATAATAAATAGAAAGAGAATCATAGAATCACAGAACAGCCCAGGTTGGAAGGGACCTTGAAAAATCATCTGGTGGAGCCTTTCACTGGAAAGTGAGCCTAGATGAGATCAACTAGCATCCTGTCCAGTCGCATCGTGAAAACCTCCAGTAATGGGTAGTCTACCATGTACGTGGGGAGATTGTTCCAGTGATTGTTCTCACTGAAAAAAAGTTCTTTCTTATATTGAGATGAAAATTCTGGTGCAACTTGTACCCATTGCCCCTTGTCTTCTCCATGTGCCTCCTTGTGAAAAGAAAGCCTCTGTCCTCTTTGTGGCTGCCCTTTATGCACTGGAATACTGTGTTCAGGTCTCGCCTCAGCCTTCTCTTCTGCAAGGAGAAAAGACCTAACTCCTTCAGTTTTTCCTCATAGGGCAGGTTCTTCAGCCCTTTGATCATCATTGTGGCCCTCCTTTCGACCCTCTCCAGTCTTTCCACATCTTTTATGAATTGTGAGGAGAAGAACTGGACACAGTACTCCAAGTGAGGCCTGGCAAGAGCTGAGTAGAGTGGGATGATCATGTATTTCTCTGCTAGTAATGCCCCTGCAGATGCAGCCCAGGATCTGATTTGCCTTTGTTGCTGCAGTGGTGCACTGCTGACTCATGTTCAGCTTGTTGTTGACCAGGACCCCGAGGTCCCTTTCAGCAAGGCTGCTGCCCAGCCACACAGATCCCAGCCTGTACTGGGCTCTTGGGTTATGTTGTCCCAGGTGCAGGACCTTGCACTTGTCTTTTTGTTAGACTTCATGCAGTTCTTGCTAGCCCGCTCTTCCAGCCTGTCCAGGTGTCTCTGTAAGATGGCTCTCTCTTCTGATGTGTCCACCTCACCACTCAGTCTGGTGTCATCAGCAAATTTGGTGAGGGTGCCTTCAATACCATCATCCAGATCATTTATGAAGATGTTGAACAGTGCGGGGTGCAGTGTTGAACCCTGGGGGACTTCACTTGTGACGGGCTGCCAACCTGAGTAAAAAAAACATTATCCCCACTCTCTGAGTGTGGCCTGTTAGCCAATTTCCTATCCATCTCACAGACCACCTATTCAATCTATATCTTGCCAGTTTGTCTAGGAGAAGGCTGTGGGAGACAGTGTCGAACACTTTGCTGAAGTCAAAGAAGAGATAAATGAAAAGTGAAGTGAAATCACTCTCTACAATTACCTGAAAAGTGATTGCAGAGAGGTGGGTGTTGGTCTCTTCTCCCATGTAACTAGCAACAGAATGAGAGGACATGGCCTCAAATTGCACCAGGGGAAGTTTAGACTGGATATTAGGAAAAATTTCTTTACTGAGAGAGTGTTGAAGTGTTGGAACAAGCTGCCCAGGGAGGTGGTGGAGTCACCATCCCTGGAGGTGTTCAAGAAACATGTAGACATGGCACTGCAGGACATGTTTAATGGGCATGGTGGTGTTGGGTTGATGGTTGGACTTGATGATCTCACAGGTCTTTTCCAACCTTAATGATTCTGTGATTGTGTGATCCAGGATATCTATGTGTCTCTTATCAGTCATTAGATGAACTTGCCCCAAGGTTAACTTTGTGCCCATGTTTAAAGAGTTCTGAAGATCAGAATGTAAAAAACATAGAAATAAAACACAGTCCATGCTTCAAAAGTGAAGTACAAAAATATTTCTAGTGTCCTCTGCAGATGCATAATTTTTAGTGACCTGTTCCCTTTCCCTTTCCCTTTCCCTTTCCCTTTCCCTTTCCCTTTCCCTTTCCCTTTCCCTTTCCCTTTCCCTTTCTCTTTCCCTTTCCCTTTCCTTTTCCTTCTCCCTTTCCTTTCCTTTTCTCTTTCCTTTTCCTTTTCCCTTTCCCCTCTTGTTATTTCTTTTTGCCAAAACACGTAACAAATTTTTTTCTCCAGAAGAAATAATTTTTTTTTTATTTCATACATTGTACTGTGCAGCTATCAACCAAGATCACTGACCCTTGTATGCTCTGCACTTTACAAAAATATGGTAAGAAACAAAACTTATCTCTAAGACCCTGCAAGTTCAAAGTGCACAAAGGTCTGTCATGCTGATAGCCATGAATATACCTTGTAAAAATATAGGCTTTAATCATCCACTTCATTTTTTGGAGCAAAAAATCTGAATCTCCTCAATTAGAAGATACATCCCTATGCCTTGGATCTTATGGAAAATATGCAATACTTTTGAATAAAGACTAGATGCAAATAAGGAATAGGAATATTGTAAGAAATAAATTTAATCCCACTGGTAGTTTTATAGTAGATTGGCAGTTTAATTTATACAGACGATATTAACATCTGTATATACAAACTATGTTATATTGAACCTGTTGACTCAAAATGGAGGAGTGGTTGGGAAGGTCCATGAAAATGTATTCACATGTACCTGATGGTAAAGTTGTGGGTAAGACCGCAGGTTTGACACATATTGTGATCACTGTGAGTCACATTAATGTAAGGCTGAGTTTATCATTATGGTGTGGTCAAAGCACATTCCTAAAAGATCCCTTTCCTGGCTAAGAGGAGCTGGAAGTTATCATCACTTGTCAGTGGGAATCTTTTTCCCTTTGTGGATTTATCCTGCATAGAGGACAGTCTGGATGAGATCAGGGCTCAGGAGTCCTAAGCCCAAGGTGTTCTTTTTAAAGTGTATTCAACTCCAGGGAATTGACACAGGTAAATAAAGTACCATTACAGAGTGTAAAGAGGGTAAGATTTAAGGAGGTGTCTATTCCAAACAGGCAGAAGACAGTAAGAAAAAACAGTTTGTGGGGTTTTTTTCCCCCCTGTTTACTATAAAAAGAGAAAAAGAAATTGGTGTCCTCCCCACTCTGATTCAGTGTGCCCCAGACATCCACCACTGGTGTATATATGTTCCCCTCTGTTGCAAAATGAACTTGATTTTTACCGCTCCTGACTACAAGCAGGATCTAAAACATTAAAATCTGCCTGTTTGTTTTGCAATGAAATCAGTAAATCTTAGCATCCAGCATATAAGGCAGGAGACTTCTGACCCACACAGTTCACAATGTGCCAGCTTCAAGGTCGTAACAAAACACATATAGCACAATCAAAACCCCTTTCCATAGTCAATGTGAATCATAAAAGTTCCACATCTGGTCTAAGTTTAGATTCAGAGATCCAGATTCAGGTAAAGTCTTGGCACATCTCTCCATATACTGAGAAAATCTGAGAGACAGGAGGCTGAATCTATTCCACATAGTGCTATCCAAATGCCACATAAAACTTTCACTGGAAAAATCGTAAACCAAATTTTTCCTAAATAAATTGAGATATACATTCTTTCCAGTCATATGTTTTCTCCTATGACAGCAGATAACAGCTGGATTATACAAGACAATGCTTTGGTAATGTATTCTGATTTTTATTAAAGAAAAGAATATTAGGAGCAAGTTAGTGGGAGACCAAGTGGCATCACCTGACCTACCACAGAAGATGAAAAATAATTTATAGGGGGAAAGAATCCTATTAAAACTACAGTCTACCCAGGTTGTCTCCTCTCTGTGTAATGCAGCCATGTTTTCCTGTGTCCCTTTATCCTATGTTAACGTCTTTCTTTCAAACTTTCCATATTCTACAAAATGTCTGCACCATTTTCACCCTGAGGTTTTTTCCCCTTCTTTAAAGAACCATAATGGTCTTTTTCTTTTTTAACTGTGCCTGGCATATGTTGAAAGGTATCTTCTAAGATTTCATTTATGATAGCTCAAAAATGTATGTCTTGCTAAGACTACAAAGCAAGCTAATGGTTTTAAAAGCACAGCGATGAAAAGCCTGGCAGGGGAGTCCGTGCTAACTACATACACGGATCACGGAAGAGGGTACAAGAGGTCATTTTTTTCCCTTCTTCTCCTTTTTTTTTTTTTCTTTTTTTTTTTCCAGATACAGGATCAGTTCAGGTTGCATTGGTTACAGCCAATTGCACAATGGCATTCTTTGCCATTCATCCTCATCCAAATCCTTAATTATGGTCTACACAATCAGAACTGGAGTGACAAGTTGCAGTCCTGTATTGTTCCATGGCGAGTGCTTAGCAAAAAAGCAGGAATCTGATACTTGGTCACAGTTTGCAAACACTGTGGCTGAACCACCTGAGAGGGTCACATTTTTACATTCTGAGACAATTTATTAGTAACGGTGCTTGTCACTTGGAAATCCCCCTAAAGCTCCTTCCTCTGTGTAGGCTATCTGAAGGTGGCTTTCACTCAGCGGTGGTTTAAGCGAGAGTCAAATAAAATAGGTGATCCACCCACCTGAAGTAATTTACAAAAGAGCAGACAATCCTCATCCTTTCCTTAGAAGTTGTCTGTTAAGAGCTTCAAAGTGACAGACCCCTTGAACTGAAAAAATCCTGTGTGAGAGATACTTTCACATCTAGAACCAGAGGGGCCCGATGCAAACTTGACTGATGTTTATATATATTTTAAAAAATCCCCCATTAGACTTCAAGGGACAAAAGAGAAGTCATATATGTTTTTCTTATATCACTTATGTGCCAAACGCTACCTATTTGCAACATGCTGTGCAAGAGAACTGTAGAATCACCAGTCCTGCATCAGAGACCTACCTTAACTTTTATTTTAGTTTCATTTAAAAAAGGCAAATAAAAGAATGACAAAACAGCCAAACAAGGACACTTTGTTAAAAAGCAGTTTGTTACGTGACACAAACCCTTCAAAAATGTCAAGGAAATTTGAACTTATTGATGCATCTTGAACTTCTAGATACACCAAAGCAAGCTCAGTGGGAAGAGACTCTGAAGTCAATATAAATACTCTTGAGGTTTTAAAGAAGTTTAAGATCTAGACCTGTATGTGTAAGCTGTTACTAAGCGTGTACTAAGATGCTCCCTCTGATCTGCAAAATTTACTCAGTAAAAGCAGCGTTATTAAGGTGAACAGGTCTGTTGAAAATAATATTCCAAACCTGCAATGCCTGACCTGCTAGAACCCTCTGAAGTCAAGGAAGTATTTGTCTAGCTAAGGTTACTCTGTTCATACAATTATTTCCCAGAATAGGCCTTCCAGCCCTACAAATGATGTCAAAATATGCTGTGGTCAACTTATCTTTTAAATTGTCATGAAGAATTTAAGGAAATAAAATTCACCCCTCTTTAAAGAGCACAACAAAAACAAGACAAAAATATTCATCTGATATAATTTTGGCCAAACTCTTTTTTAAGAAATATTATTTCTATAAGACTTTTACCTGTTTTTAAAATAATGCCTTTTTTTCTTTTCATGTGCTGGCTACCATTCAGGAATTTATCATTTTATAACTTCTGTTTTCATGACAAGACAGAGGGTATCACCAGCTAGGCAACCTAACATTGGCCTTGCTCATAACCAGGCTATTTGACACAACTTTTTAAGCTTGCTGCTTTCACTGAAGATTGTGTGAGCGATTTGAAAGCTGTGAATAAGGGAACTTCAGGTAAGGACTGGAACACACAAACTCAACAGAAGAGAAACACAGCTTCTAAGAAGTGATAGAATTTCAAAGCGCATTTTAAAATCTTTTCAGCAATTTTGGCTCTGTGTTAAATTTCACCGGAGGAGAAAAAAATCAACCTTTAAATGAAAAGAGAAAAGGAGAGGAGGACAAAAAACAGATAAGACATCTCTTTTCTCCATATGTTTTCTCTCTTTCAAAATTGTAAACATCACTTTACATTTACAACAGAATTTGCCAACTTTGTTAATGTATCCTTTTATAAAATGTAAGATGCAAGCATCCTAAAAGAAATCAGGTCTTTATCTAGTATAGTCTACTATTAGAGCCAATGGGTGGGCAGTTTACCCAGCTAAGTTTCTTGTTTAGAAGTGATATATGAAAAAGTCAAATAAATACAATCATAGCTGAGATACATGGGGGAGATGAAAGACTACAAACAAGTCTGGGGAGAGGCAGATTTTACTTTTCTTCTGTATTCTTCAGAGGCAGCTCATTTCTTCATCTCATATTTTCTGAATTAGCAATGAAAGTAAACTATGGTGCCTCCCATTACCCCAGGCCTAAACCACCGTTATGCACAAGAATGACACCAATACTGCTGAAATAATGGTGTTTACACACCTTGTAATTTCACAGTGACTTTGGCCCTGGAATTTTCAGTGAAATTGCTCTGATATATAAAGTCATAATTGCTATCTTAAGCCTACTTTTTGCTTCTTCCCTGTATGGATGTATTTAAGGTTATATAGTTGGGAACAGCACTCTAGAGTTCCTACCCACCTCATGTCTTGACAATATAAAAATATTAAGAAAACAATTAAAGCAATGCATAATGGCATTCTGACAATATCCCTCATTATCTTAACAATCTAATGAAAGTTCAATACTGGGGTTAAATTTTGATTCAACTTTTTCTTAGCGTTGTGCTTACCATGTGATCAGAAAAATAGTGAATAATTGGGCACTGGAGAGAAAGGTGGATGTTTGTATGTGTTACTGAGCTTCCTTTTTGCTCATAAGCAGGAAGGTTAACCTCCCTTACATGTAACAATAATTTAATATAGCATGGATTTAATGACAGACATATCTCCAACTGAGGAAAGAATTTTGCAGTGTCTTTTGTAGAATATATTTTTCTTTTTCCTCACTGTCGATATGAGTGACTTACTCCTGAGCCCACCCTGCAGTTCTGAGTTGACTACCAGAACAAAACATTTAATATACATTATAGACTTTAATCTTTTTCCCTGAAAGTCAATGGGAGTTTTGCCATTGACTTGAATTGGAATTCAGGTT
Source organism: Gavia stellata (assembly GCF_030936135.1). NCBI lineage: Eukaryota > Metazoa > Chordata > Aves > Gaviiformes > Gaviidae > Gavia > Gavia stellata. The sequence continues at coordinate 9,998,046 of NC_082597.1, read as the reverse complement.
GCCACATAAAAGGAGAGAACTTGAAGTAAGTAATATGTATTTGATTTGGACTATGACCAGTTATACAATCCAGAGTCCTTCATGGTGTATCCAGCTGGGAACGTATCACTTCTTCACAAGGAAATCTGCTTGATTCTAGTGGTTAGTCAGACAAGGTGCAGGAAATCAGAGGTTCCCAGTAACTGGACTATTATGTGTGGAACACATTGTAATAGTGACCAGAAAAAAAACTTTGACCCCATATAGGTAAAAATAAAAGAATATCTCTATTGTGATGAAACAGGTGAAGGATTCCTTTATTAAAAAAAAAAAAAAAAAGATAGATATAGATAATTCTACAGAGGCTCTATTTCTACAACTCAAATATAAGCAATATTCAGTGCCTTTAGTGTTATATAATAAATCGTCTACATATCTGAATGTATCCAGTTATACAGAAGTTTTAAAGTAAACACTCCAGTCCCTAGGCTGTATTCAGACACCAAAAAGAATACTTTCTGTGTGTAGAGCAATAATACATTCATAATCACAAAAAGATCTTGAAAATGACACTTGTTCTCCTATTTATTCTCTCTCAGTTACTTCCAGATCCAGTTAGTCTAGTTTATATAGACAAATCTACAATTCTTTCAAGAACAGAGCCTTTGCCTGGAGCTGGAATATCAAACTTTTTAGTTTTTAGTTCATGTTATAGTTGCTAAGAAGGCAGCATATTTTTCAGTAAGGTAGCAACAGTACTGGAATGCAAGGTATGGATGAATCCTGCTTATATGGTACTAAAAATTTATCTGTCTACATAAAAAGCAGACAAAAAAAGACAGGTCGAATCCCACTGCATAGCCATTTTTTTGTTCATAGCCATATTTTGAACCAAAGCTGACATACTCATAATTGAAACAACAGGGTCTTGGTAAGATAATGTCTTTTAATTTCCTGGTCTCAGTCATATCCAACAGTCATCATTTCAAATTCATTTATCAGTCTGTACTTTTCAGTGTTTGAGAAGTTCTGTGCTTGGTATGGTAATGTGCTTTTCCACTGGAAAAAGAAAAAAAGGATCTTATGTAAATAAAACTTACTCCAACATTAATATTTATACATAAATGGAGTCAATTCAGGAAACACACAATTAATAACATTTAATGTGGAGTGTCACTTAAACCTGAATTGGTTTTATAAAGGGAAGCAAAATTCTGTGATACCAACATAGGTGATGATTAATCTGAAATATGTAATTTCTCTATTTAGTCACAGCTGACTTAAAAACACTCTCTTAGACTACATTGCCATCAGTTCTTTAAATGGTAAATGCATTATTAGACAATTTTTTCCCAGTTTGTTTTATTTTTAAGACATCAATTAAGACGTATCACATACTGTAAGTACATTTCCTATATACTCTTGAATACACCAGACATAAACCTATTTGGAGACTATTTATTAATCTAAGCACATATGGGACTTCCATTTCCACTATTTCATGCTAATGTAGTATCTAGCCTTAAACAGATATGACTCTGGCTTCTCCAAGAGGGTTCAACCACAAACAACCAGACTCATTTCCATGTCATAACATGTGTTTTCAATTACACCCTAAATTAATCCAACTTAGTTTAAAAATTTCCTTTTTTGCTCCTTTGTTTAGAAAATGAAGTCTGCAGAATGTGTTATAATATATTAAGACTTTGGCCTTGATAATTACTGAGTAAATGCAGTAATAGATATTATAGTGATTTATAAGCAAATTTGCCGTACTGCAGAACAGTAAGGGAAAAGCATTTCTGTTGAACTGTGAATGTTGCTACCAATTTCTTCATATTCCATTTACATTGAATCTTACTCATGGCTGTGACAGCTAATATAACGCAATCTGTGTTCCTTTTCCATTTATCTGGCAACTGTTTGGTTTATAAAATAAACTAAATTCTCTATATTAAGCTTTAAGAATATGTTTGATTTCAATGTTTTTTTTAATACTAGTCTAAATTTGTGTTGTGTTATGACAAAGTATATCTAGAATAACTCTTCCAGCATCGAAGGAATTATTCAGGATTCTCAGCACTACATTATGAGCAGGATTGGGCTCTATGTCGTTCACTAAAGGGCATATTCAGAGTGACGGAGTGAGCGGCTACATGCATGATTCACATGCAGACGCACCAGTGTTTTATACATCACCAAACAAATTCCTAATCATTAATGATTTATCTCGCTGTCAAATTGCAAAGTAACATTCTGCTCACCTACAAAAAAATGTTCTCTTTGGTACTGTTTGATAAGTGGCTTTATTCTCTTACCACCATACTTCCTTCCTCTCATTTATCCCTCCATTTTTCATCATTTCCCCCCCCAGTAAGGCAAGAATCATGTGTGTGGGATGGATTATCATGAAAAAAACAGCACTTTTCAGTAAGTAAGCTAGTTTCAACAGCTTTCAATTATACAAAGAGATACAAAAATACCATGCAGTATTTTAACACTATGTTTGTTTACAATAAAGAGAAGTATTAAACTTTTGTCTAATCTTACACATAATATTTTTTTGCTGCTAGTGAAAGGGAACTGAAAAACAGAGGAGCTTCAAGACCAAAAGTCACCACTGAAGGAGAAACTGAGCTAGCTTTCTTTTTAATTGAAGCCACGTTCAGATTAGATGTCTTAGAGACTGTTTCCTCCACCGGCAAATATTTCTGATGAGCTTAAAGAAAATAAATCCTGGAAGTGTTCCCTTATGCTGAGAGAGAAAGTTATTAATATGAAGCTTTATGCTTTCCATGAAACTTTGGTTATTTGCAGCTTCAAAGTTATCAAAGTAGAGGGGAAGAAAACACACATGTTGAGGAGAATGTGGATTAGAGTTTTGAACTGGGGTCAGATTGGGCAAGACAGATATTGGCATAATTTTCCTTGAGTCAACAGAGATACTTCGAGTTTAATTCACAGCAGTTTTCAGAAAAATATATACTTTTTATAAAGGAACTGTCTCAGTAGAAAAAACTAAATAACACAACACCAAAATTCATCTTACATCTCAGCAAGCAAATATTCATTTAGATATACAGATTTATAAGGTTCTGCATCAGGAGAGACAACAACTCACACAGCTGACCTTGGAAATCCCAGGTTTCCAAATTCTACAGAGGTACCCAATATTCAGAAAGATAACTTGTATTTTGTTAAGTGTAACCTCAAAAACACTCACAGAAAGCCAGAATAAGGCTGTATGTCCTCTTTGCAGTGGCAATGATACAACTGTGCTTAGGAGGAAACATTATTTTTTATTGGGAAAAAGTATCCTCTGTCTTCAGTGAAGCCACAAATGTTGCGCTTTGATCAACTTTTTAAAGAATTTTAGTGCAAGACTGTTTGTGACTTTATTCACCTCATTAGATCCACTGTATTGAGAATGAAGGTATTTCAGTTTTTGCCTAGCCGTTTGCTCTAACTCCCTTCCTTACCTGTTTCATCCCAGATTTCTTGTCCTCTTTGTCTTATTTTGCCCTCCAAACTGCATCACTTCGTTTCATTTCCTGTCTACCTAAATATACCACCAAAAATCATACGGATGCACAGTATCAACTGCTATGATGTTCTTCCTGCTTATGTGGTGACCACTCTGATTATGTCTAGTCTGGCTTGTCAGCTGTCTGGGGCACAGTAATAGATCTACCCTATATTTAAACAATGTCGCAATGGAGATACTTCTGCGTTGGTCAGCTGGCAGAACTGTGATTGAGAAAAAAAAAGCACTCATTCAGAAAAACACTTGTATATTCACTTAAGCACCTGCTTAACTTCAACTGAAATAAAAAAAAGTATGTCTGTAAACTGAGCACATACTTAAGTGCTTTCTAGACTAGAATATGTGAACTTCTGTGACATTAGGATGTATATTAGAATTTTGTTTTCTTTATTTGCAGTTAGGTTCGTTAGGTTTGAAACAAGTAGTGTGTAAGCCACAAGACAGATCTTTCATTAATCAGAAGATACAGGAACACTTGAAAGGTAATTATGCAAACTGTTTATAAGAATCAGGTCTAAAGGAAAGCTTAGAGTCGTAAACTATTTATACTAAAATGTCACTGAATTCTCAGATTGCAATGATTAACATAGCTATTTGTAAACAGGATGGATGATCAAACCCTTATGAAAATAGAATGACGCAAGCTTATTTTTTGATTCGTACATAATCTTTTTTTAAATGTTATTTACTCAGAAAATATTCATAAATTTGAGGACTTTGAGCATAGCAAAAAATCTGCAAAAGCTGGCTTCTCTAGTATCCTTCCCCTTCTGTCTATTCATGAAGTGATCATGAAATTTTCATGCCTTCCTTAATTCAAAAATATTCACAATTTTTTCCCCCAGGAAATAAGCCATGGTCTGCAGTTCATTTATGAACAGTTCATTTTGAAGATCCTCAGCTCACCACGTGGTATTGTTTCTGTTCCAGGTGATTTATGGTATGGTATGTACCTAACAAATGCAGCGTGAAATATGAACACTATGAATCTTGTATATGGATGGAAGTAAGCTCTTGGTAAATATGAGAATTCTCAAACTTACGGCAAGATTGCAACTGGCTTTTTTGGGCTGCCAGCATCCAAGCAACAAGAGAGCGAATCATCCTCCATAAAGCACTCAACACAGTGTTATTTCTGCATGCATGAGAACACAGATTGCTTACTCTGTACACTTTTTGGTACAAACAACATTTTGAGGACGCAAGCACTGCTCTGTCTTCCTGTGTGTGACTAGGGTCAGCAGGCTGCCAATGTCATCTTAAAGATGTCCAAAGCTCTGCATTGCTGGTCTTGTAGTGACCTATTTGGAGAAGGCACAGTGCTACTCAGCCTCAGCAAGTATTGTGTCAACAGAGAGAAAACACAACAAATAGAAGCATGGAAGAGAGAATAAAAAACCCCGTAGGAATGTGTTTTTAATAAGGAATAATACAACACAAATACTGAAAGCTAAATTTATTCATTTTGTAACTGACCCACAGCCCACAGATGCCAGTGGGATTCTTTATTTTAACTTCAATGAGTTTTGGTTGAGATCCTTGGAGGAAAGCTAGAAACAGCCGGATCTATGGGAGAGGAAGAATAACCCACTAATCGAAGCACAAGGCTGTGAGTCAGGACATCTAGCTGAGTCTCCTGCTTTGCCCCAGGCTTTCTTAGGTTGTGAAGCTACCTACATCTATATGTAAACAGCATAGTAGAGTGTAGGTACGAATTACCTACTTGAGTGTGTGGCAGCTCTGAAACATGGTAATAATATCAGGCTAGCACTTGACTCAGCATGACATGGGGCTGACACAATTCTGCTTTCAGAACTGAGATTTTCTCTCCACATAAACTCTATGATGCTCCACATGGACATACCACCTTGTCTGGTGATCTCAGATATGCCTAGACCAGCGGTTCCATGTGAGCATGTCCACAGCATCACCCCAGAAACCATCACAGAGGGCTGTGGTCAGGTAAATCAGTTATAGGAGAATTCAGGGGTATGTTCATGAAAGCTAACTGAAAAGATATACCGTGAAAAAAAATATACCTAACTTTCAGCCATGGAGAAAGGACAAAAAGACTCCCAACATTATGGGGAGTGCAAGTTTACAGCTGGTTTGGTGACATTACAGCCAGATTTCAAACTGATATTATTGCATGTAAATCCAACTGGGTTCAAACAAAGATTAAGTTCCCTTCTTATCAGACTTCACTTTCAGACTCAGAGGGGAAAGGGAAGGTTTCTATAGAGAACTTCAAAAAGGTAAAAAATTTAGTACATTTATCAAAATTATTTAGATTAATTATTTGAAATTGTTTCTTATTCTTTGCTTTTCAATACAGATCACCTATTTTCTATCTTGTTCTCTTCTTAGCTTTCCTGCAGCTTCTTTTCTACTTGTGTGGATGTAGCATCAGCAAAGTAACAATCCTGCCAGCTTTATGTCTTTGAACTGGATGTACAGAGCTTGAAAGTTAATTTCTGGGCTGTTTTGTATACAAAAATAGAGACATGGATCAGGGTGTATTTAGAAGAGTGGACAGGTCTGATACGAGGTTCTAAACAGAGGCCAAAAAGGCTATCAGAGGTTAACCACAAAGAAGATTTAGTTTAAGGCTATCAAATGAAGACATATCATTCCTGGGCTGACCCTAGGGTAGTGTGAAAAGAATTAAATGCATTTAAAAAAGAGATCTCTTTAACAGAATCTGACCATTTTTACACTGCTTTGAAGTTTACCGTACATAAAATAATGGCTGTTTTGTAGACAGTCTGTTACGCTTTTTCTTTGCCATTTAAAAAAAAACATCAAAAATCAAACCTATGTCAAAATAGCACAAACAATAAGAAAAGAAAAAGGAATCTAGTATATACTCACTGATTAGATAATGGACTATACGTATGTGCATTGAATAAAGATTTCATAGGTTTACAAATTACTGGAGAAAAAAAAAGTGAAATTGCACATTACTACTAATATTTTATTTATTAATATTAATATTAAAACACTAAGGTAAAATATATTTGAGGTCTAGACAAAGAAAGATACCTGTTTTGGGGCAGAATAAAGGTCTACAGTAATATATGTGATTGTTCTGTGATAAAAGTGTCAAACATTGTACCTTCTCGTGCCCTGTTGTTTCCAATTGGTTTCTGTGGTAAACACATTACATACCTTACCAGGTCACCAATTCTTGCTTTGTAACTGCAAGGCTTGCAGCAAGTCGAGGAGCAGTCACAGCTCAGTGCTGCCTGACAACATTTCTCCCCTACCTACTGCATCAAGTGACAAGGGCATGCCCCATATTGTGGGACTAGCAAAGATAAGATAAGCACGTACACTTTGGCATTGCCTAGCAGCACAGCTTCTCTTATATGTAGTGCACAAGGTCAGGGAGCTGAAGAGACCTAAAAAGCTAGGAATTTGCAAGTTCTCAGTCCTGCAGTAGAGGAAGAGGAGCTAGGGATTAACGGTACAGCCAAAATGCAAATTTCATTTGGATACTGTCACCTCTCTCCCTCTGTATTAGCACTACAGCTTCTACTGTTCAGTGTCATTTTAGATTCCTGGGGTACTGGAGATTTTCAACAAGGAAAGCGCAGTGTCTTGCCCCCACTGGAGCAGCAGATTGAGGATAAGAAAAGACAATCTTGTGCACCTTTATGGCAAGAGGCATGTACATGAGGGCTGCTGAATCCCGCTCTACCAGTCCGACATAGAGCTTTCCCAACTTAACATTCTATCCTAAGGTATTCTTCTATCTTCTCTTAAATTCGATATTAGAATAAAAAGTTAATGTGTTCAGCTCACAGTATGCTGAGATTTTTATAGTCTTTCCCCATTATCCCCGAGGCAGGACCTCTTCAAACAGCTTAGGTCTTCTCCAGACTCTTCTCATCAATACTTGAATATGGTGACTTCGGGATCTTACAGCAAACTCTTTCAATGGTTTACCCTGTCAGTTGTACCTCTAGGGCCTGGATTGAAGGAAACTGAAATGTCCTACCTTTTCTATGTATGCAAGTCTCCTATTTTTTCACTCTGTCGCTCATTCCTTGGATCCCCCCTTTCAGCATTGAGTCCTGCCACCCCGCAGCCCATGGTAAAGGCCTGGGAACTAACCTGTGGTGGAGGGCTGGGGCTTATTCTCTCCACAGTCCTTAATTTCCTATGATATAACAGCCTCCATGGATACAGTTCGAATTCTTACAATTATTTCTTCCCTCCCAGCTTGATCCCATGATGTTTCTGAAAAACCACAAGACTCAGAAAAGAAATATAAAATTCTTAAGAGTGGCAAGTGTTAAAGTCAAGTTAAAAGACTGCAAGCTAAAACTGATCTAAGGACAAGGACTCTTTGCAAAATAATAAGTTGCTCCATGTAGGTTGTATCTTTCTTTGTTTTAGCAACCCACGCCAATCTTGTTTGTTTAACTCCCAGGAAAAGTTAAAGCCTTTATACATCCTTCTTCCCCCCACTTGGTGTGGGAGTTTCTAAAGCTTTTGCAAACCATGGAAAAGTAAGGGTGATTGTAAAACACATGGCATTGGAACAGTACGCTGCAAACACTGTCACAAGTGTGCCATTCTAAGTGACGGATTATATGTATATCCAGTGGAAAAGAGGTTGAAAACAGCAATGTTACCAGAGTTCTAGTTATGGTTGCATCATTTTTTTCTGACCCAAGGAATAAGACTCCTGTTGTTAGACAATGGCAGGCAGCAGAATGTGTCAGTGCACTACATCATGAAAAGAAATGGTTAGATGTCAGGTCAACAGATGGAAGAGAGGCTGCAGTGTGAGGTATAAGCTGGGAAGTATTAGGGCTTCCCAGCTGTCTCAGCAGCTTCAGGAACCAAGAAGGTCTGACCAGCTTCACATGCTGCTCAAGGAGTATAATACAGGCAGAGGAGTGTCAGGCACAGGTGGACTGAACAAGTCACATGTGGGACAAGTGTGGGACAAGCTTTCTGCTTATGGTACTGATATGGAACACAGTCGTAAGTCCTCTGGGAAGTGGAAAGAGACCAAAACTGTTTCCACAGAAGCAAAGACCATGCTAATGCAGTGGATCTGTTGCAATTCTAGATGGGAACTGAAGTCATTATCTGACAAAATAGCCTACAGTATTGGACCTCAAATCTTCCTTGTCTGCCTCTCCCTGCCATGACATATATCACTGGAGATGAAAGAACTGTAGGACTGATGTCATGAGTGATGAAGTGGGGATGAAAGTTTGAAGGTTTCAGAATACTATCAAAACTTCACTAGCAAAGGGTGGACAACTGGCTTGGACAGGTGACATTAATGGATTATAAGCAGGCTTAGAGGAAACTGCTGTTGAATCAGTTCCACCTCAAGGTATGTCCTCACAGCTTTTCTAGTTTAATACTGGGTAGGACTGATAAAAGTGGAAAGGACTGAGGAGGTATGGACTGAACTCATCAAGAATTTATGAAAGAACTAGAAGGTTTGGAAAGGAAAGTGGGGGGAACCAATGGCAGGAGCAAACTGATTCTTTCCTCCCACCTTGCTATGTCATAACAGTCAGAGATGTAAGTGGCTTTGTCAACCAGCTGAGTGAAATTCAGAATATATCAATTTGTAATAACTTTTCTAATTAATCTAACAATCTGGATTTTAGGTTAGAGTAAAAAACTGGACCTAAAGAAAGCTACTGTTGAATCTGCCATACTTCTAAGTCTTAGTTTGCCTTTTCTATGTTTCAGAGGGATTTGATACTTTGAGACTTAACTCAGTTCTACAATTCAGATGCAAAGTATTAGTCCTCGCTGTGTTCTTTCATTATTGTTCCTTCACTATTTCATCCTTTTTCATCAATACTGTATTCCACAATTCAGCAGTAGTTCATGATAATCCATTGACTGTTAATGAAATTAGCTCTTGAGAATGTGCAAAGCTTGTATTACTCATTTCTGCAGTAGTTGTAAATAAAGCATAGGTGCTGTGGGCCAAAGCTGGTGTAGAATTTTCTCAGTCATGTTAGCAAGGCTATTACCTGCTTTTTCAATGAAGCTGTATTGACAAATGGGGAGTTCATCTGTCAGTGACCAGCGGTACCATTTTTCTTTGCCTTTTGTAACTTGCTTGAACTCAGAGCAAGAGGTCACTCATCACTCTCTTTGACCATTTGTGCAAGAAAATAAGAAGCATAATTTCGGAAGTAAATCTTTAGCAACTGTCACATATTTCCCTTCTCCTGTTGATGTTAGTAGAGGAACATGTATAGACACTTTATCATGTTAAACTAACATGGTCACGAAGCTGGAACTATGTAACAGGTTATTAGAGCTAAAGAATATTCAGACAATTTGAAGGTTGGGGTTTTTTGGTTTTTGGTTTTTTTTTTCCTTGTTTTGTTTTAAATAGCATGTAGGAGGGAATTGGACATTAACAGGTGACTAGTTTGAACATAAGAATTAAAGAGTTTGTCCACACACAAATTAGTTTTCAACTACTGTTATGTAAATATAATAGTTTTGTATGGCAGAGAGGGGGAAGTACTCCTGCATTTGGTTCTACTGTGATTTCATATTTGTCATAATAAAGTTAATTTCTAACTGTGGATGAAACTCACTGAGAAAAATTTTTCTTGCTCTATTCCATGTATGTCATATATTTGTATTTCAATAACCCTTAGAATGAATCCCTAACCAACTGAGACCTCTTGATCATAGTGTGCCTACAGACATTTGGAAAATTATGGTCCCTGCTTAGACTTTAATGGTAAAATTAAGTGCTGTAAATGATTGCCACTTAATTGACTTCCATGTAGACTTCCTCATACAAGATTTCTCTTGGTATATACTAGAGGAGAATTTGTCCCAGTGGAGGTATATGGCAATATAACTTCTTCGATATTTAAATATGTGCTGTGGGATGATGTAATCTGAGATACACCATAAATTAAATAAATTATGCTTGAAATATATTATCCTATATAGCAGAGAAGCATTTTTTTGTAAATAGATACCAATGGATTTATTAGGAAAACAGGCATGTGACAGTGGACAAAACCTCAGGCATGAACAAAAGCAATCCTCTGTTACTGCAGAGTCTATATATAAGCCCTATATCTTATTCAAACTTTTATTAAGCACCACCTTTAAATAAAGAAGGTGTTGTTTTTCCTGCCATTACTGTTGCTAAATAAAAGCTTACCTCTTAGGGGTTAGAAAATATTATTTTCTGGGCTGGTTCTAGATTGGGCCTATATCAAAGTTTAGATAATAATCAGACAGTTTTCTCAGCTTTTAGAGTATGCCATCAAAAGATTCTGGTTTTTATATACCATATGTAACAATAGGAAATCACAATGCTGGAATTCGTTTAATGTTTCAATGAGCTTTGTTAAAAATCCCCAAACCTACAGCCTCAAACTTTAGAATTAATTTTAAACACAGACTCCTAAAGATATGCAGACTCCATGTAGTTTTCAGAGCCATCTTATTTCATCTGTAATTTAAGATGTCTTGTTTTGATTTAAGAAAAATAAAAAAAAAAAAACTGAAGACCTTTTCTCCCTGGAAATCTTATTTTCCATGGAGTGAAATGTACCATATTAAATCAATCTACACATCCAGACTTTTGAATCCAATTAAAATGTTCAAGATTATTTTTTTTTAAGACAGAATAATAGAAACTGAAAAACAAAGGAAAGGCAAACATGTTGCTAAAAAAAGATAAGTATTTTCTGACTAATACTTGGAAAGATGATCACACATGAGAAGACACTGCTTGCAGGACAAAGACAGGAATAGATTTATGAATGTGAAAGGATGCAATATATTGTTTTATAGTGTCCAGTTGTGTATCCTCTCAAGTGACTTATCAATTGATAAAAAGGCTGCAGTTTTTTGAACTACAAAAGACTTTCAGTTGTGTGCCCAATCATTTTACTCTGTCCTTGTATTGATTCTAATCATCTTGAAAATATGACTGGAAATTAGTACACAATTCATAAACTTTTTCCTTATTTTCAGTTTATCTTTTTTTTACATAAATCTTTCGAAATTACATGATCTTTCACACACAAAATCTTTGAAAATCTTAAGCCTGTTTGGGTAAGTATTGGTTGAATAAATACCCTGGTTTTAATTTAGATTTCCTTTCCATAAATATTATTTCATAACTAGTCATGCATTTTTGGAAGCAGCCTAGGTGCTGATTTTTTAAAACAGTCCTGATTCCTCCAAATGCCCAAAGCTAGACACTTGGCTGCTATTGAAAAATTAATCCATCAGTGGGATGTAATTGCCTAAATATTTTTGAAGAAGTATGCCTTTGTCCTTGCATATTGTTACAGCCCCCACTGTCATATGTGTGCAGTTCTCACTGATGTTAGAGTAGCTGCATGCTGAAAATGGCAGACTTTCTACTTACGTAAACACCTATTAGAGCATCTTTTTACCCTCTAAAGATTTATGACATCTACTTTCAAAATCTTAATCTTTCCAAACTGGAGACACATTTTGATCCTCTCCTGAAACAAAGTATATCAAAATTCATTGAATAAGATAACAGGCAAGACATCAGTAAAACTTCCATAAAGTACTACGGAGGAGCAAAGCAGAAACGGACAGTATGCACAACTTTATATATCCAATTTACTACTGAAGAAAGGATGCAACAATTATCGAAAAAGCCTCTTTGTTGAACTTTTCTTGATAGCCAAAACATATTATGCTCCTTGGAGCTGAAGATGTTAAAGACCCATAGGTAGAGAACAGGACAGGGAGAGTCAATATTTTCAGAAACCAAACAGCTAAATCATTCATTTTCAGTGGGAAATTATGCTTAAATTCTTACCATGTAAATAGGGACATCTTTGTGATAAAGAGGAAGTGACTCATGGCAATTTTTGTTTACTTGCTTAATTTGTCCATTTTTACCAAAACCAGTGCTGCTTCATCATATTTTTTGTACCAAACCCTTGCCATTTCCCTGACTGTCACTGGGAAACATTTTGCTAATTAAAATGAACAATAAACTTCAAAATAAAAATTCAGCAAGGAAAAAACCTCAGATTCTTAAAGACTTTAAAGAAAAATTCTATCAATTAGCATGTTTATAAGTAGAAAACAAAAATAAGTAGCTCACTATCCAACCAGCATAGTATTACAGCAACAGTCCTTTTAAAGATTCATTAGTGTTCCATCACCAAAGGTTGACTTGTTGCTGTGTTCGAGTTGCTTCAATGTCAATGGTGAGATGAAATGAATATACCAAGAGGTCAATAGTTCTTTTACACTTATCCAGAGAGTAGAACCAATGAGTTTTAAATCAATGAAGAACGCAGATCTACTTTACAAAACCCTGTTTAACAGAATTTTCGTTCTTCTAATTAACCCCAGGCCCCCCACATTGAATAAGATAAATATGCAAGGAGAAATGGTGCTTTTGCCAGCTGTCAGTAGGCTTCATTTCTTTTAGTTTCTAGGTCTGATTCTGACCCCAGTCAAACCATTTTTACACCAAAAACAATTAAAAGTGTTCAAGGGAAGCACTCCCACCCTACTTGTGTAAAAATCCCAACAACCTCTAAAAATCTGGATGCTTCCCTGACCTGTGATTTCCAGAGGAATTAACAAATATAGGCCAGATGATACGCCACACCAGCACAGGAATAGGAAGGATTCGGAGCTGTATTTGTTCCATTAAATGTCGGGGAAAGGATTTCCTTACATAGAAGAAAGCAAACTCTATATCCTTCCTACATCAGATATGTAGCATATCTGCCCTTTAACAGCAGAAGCTAGAGCAGAGGAGTAATTACAACCTCTTTTAGCTTTTCCTTGTTCCAGAGTAGCACAGTACTGCTAGCTATCACCATTTCTTAGGAGGCAGCAATTTGCAGGAAGGCCTTCAAAGAATTTTAAGCTCCTTTTGGACACACCAATGGGGCTGGAGGAGAGGAATAGGTGCTGGCAAAAATTATGGGTTACATTCAGCTTCCATCATCCGCTACATCCTTTTCATGTGGTGCAGGGGAGAATTGCACAGCACCATTCTCCAAACCCTTGGCACATGTTAGCCTGCTTGTTTGAGGTTTTTAGAAACATTTTTTCCACGATCTACAGCTATTGATGACTTGGGGTGTATATCAGATACTACTGTTTATACCTCTGCTCCAGTGTATGGCACAGACTAAACATGCCTTGCACAGATTCTGAAGAAGTACAGACTTCTGCCTACAGAGTGAAATATCTTCCATAGCACGGAAGTCTTGCTTCTGTTTCTTGTTGGTAACAGGTTTTCTGGCTTACAAGGTTTATCTGGTTCAGCTGAGCAATGTATTTTTTTCTTCGATTAAATGATTGAAAAGTCATCACAAAATTATAAAAATGTAAGTATCACATGATTTGCCCTAACTTTTCTAGACAGACGTAACTGTGTCACCTATTCATTATACTTTGTGAATGACTTCCACTAAAACAGGGTCACTGCAGGCAGAATTCTTTCCATGCTGAAGTTAATTAGGAATAATGTTTTAAATTGTGCTTCTAGGTAGCTGTAACAAGAAAACCTTTCTAGCAAAGCAGCTAGACACCCTTGCTAGCAGATATGAATGTAAAAGGTGCTTGTTATGCTTCATGTACAACAACAGTATCCATTACAACCAACAAACAGCAAATTAGACAAATCAAAACGTAGTTGTTTGCCCTTCTAACAATTCACAACCCTCGGACTCCCCAACAGTTGTAAATACTTCAAAGAAAGGTGGGCTTTACAGCATACCATGAAAGTCATCAAATGTAAATTATGTAGAATGCAAATTATACATGCTCTGTAACGTGTCTGACAGCCTGAAAAAAATGACAATGGCAAAAAATCCTTACTGCATGTGGAAATGCTGAATCAGACTTCCCCCACAACCTAGCAGGACAGTTTGAAATTTCTGTTTCTGTAGATTTTGTTAGCATTTTTCTCCCTTCCCAACCCCTATGCTTAAATGTCTTCTTGCATTGGGACCTAAAGCTGGCAAACGCATGTTGCGTCCAGTGAGCGATATTCTTGCATTAGAATTGCTTCATCAGTTCTTAAAAACAGAACTAGGAAGAGGTTTTGGTAAGATGTGCTTTCTTTACATGTCAATCTACTTTTTCAATTTTACAGGTGTATGCATCATTTGCAGTAAGTATGCAGATCAGTATTGGTATAAACAAATTAGTTTAATACAATGAAATACTGCCATATTTTCTTCAACATAAGTATGCATTTTGAAGTATAAAAGCACACAAATTCCCAATTTAATTTTTATTTCGCTTCATCCTTTTTGCATTAAAGCCACTGTTGGAACTGATGCATAAATCAACCACTTATGCATGAAGAAATATGATTTTGTGTTTTGTGAACAAGCAAAGAATAGTCTAAAACAATAGGGAAAACCACATTGGCTATGTAAATAATGGAAAAGGAAAAAAAAAATCATTTGAAGAAATTGGGTTATGATCTACTTCAAAATGACCAACCTATTTAAGCCTTGCCAACTCAAATATTGCACACCATAGAAAATTCAGTTGGGAAAAATCAATTAATTTCCTAATGTTTATGCTTCATAACAGATGCAGAATTTCAGCAATGCTTCCATACTTCTAATCTCTCCATCAGTTCAAGCTCCACTCCAATGAACTTTTAACTGCAAAGACAAAAGTTGGATCAGTAGGGATTTTTGAAGAATTCTCCTACCTCAACATTATTGTTATTCAGAGTAATCAAGGCTGTCCTCTTCAAGAAATTTCTTTGACAGCACTGACTAGCCTGAACTTCCTCAGAATTCTTTGTGTCTGTATATTTAAGCTTCTGCTATGCTTTTGTTTGGAAAGGTCTTTGTGAAAATGGGTAAAAATGTCCTTTTTCTGATTCATTCACAAGCAGAAAAAAACACCTGGTTTAAGACTTGATTATGTAGACACATAATAAGCCAACAGTTACATTCAAGTTTATTGTAAACTACATATGAAAGTAATGGCTACTCACTGGATAACTGTCAGGACATCTCTGAAAATACAGAGAGTTACTTCTTAAATCTCTAACAGCTGGTTATTTAAACTCTCCATTTGTTAGATTCATCTGAGATTATTCATTAAGTGAATTAGTAGCTTCAAGGTACATGGAAACTTTATAAACATTACAAAGAATAACAGATAGCTTAATGAGATTTTCTTTGTTGTTTTGGGGGAATTTGAAAGAACCTGAAAGGAACTGGTATCCCAAGATTTAATAATAACTTTCAGGTGGTTGAATTTGGAGGAAAATCAAATAATTTTCTTTGCTTTGTGCATTAAGCATGCTTTTATAGTTATGTTTTATTTAGCATAGAATGTTAGTAAAGTGAAACACTTACTTAAGTTAGGTTTTTATAAAAATATATATATAAGGATAGGTATATGTGTATGTATGCGTATGTATATTTTGTTCTCATCATAGTTAGGTGCAACTATGATAATTTCCTGACAAGCTCTGGAGTTACCCCTCTCAATTTTTCTAAGAAATAAGGACCTTGACTATCATATTCGGAAGAGTTTTGGCAAATGCCCCAAGTAAACAAAATATACATGTTAGAGAATCATCTCATTCCTAAAGGTAACTCTTCAGACTGGTAGCATCACTGGGTCTAGTATACTAGTGAAGATACAGATAGACAAATCTGTCCGTCCAGCAGCCTCCCTGGGTTTTGTTACTTTATACTTTTTTTTATTCCTAAAGGAACTGTATATCTAGTTTCTATGTACACTTCTATTCCTTTGGGCTTAGTTCTTGAAATTAATCAGGATTTGCTTCCTTGGCATGAAAGAAAGAATAATTTAGTTTTATATTTTAATCTCTTTTGAGCCTAATAGCTGAATAGACAGCAATTATTCAGCATTTCTCATAACAAGTTCAGCAGGGCACCAAGTGAAGATATCTGGCAGCAGGTTGAAAACAAAAGGGAGTCGTACTTTTTTTCATACAATGAAAATTTAAATCGTGACAATGAAAATTTAAATCGTGAAGCTCGCTGTCACAGAGTATTGTGAAAATGAAAGGTCTAAATGAGTTAAAGAAGTAATAATAGCCACAGTTTCATGGAAGCAAAGTTTTTTGAATGCTGCCAGACAGAAGGATGAGATGCACCTGCAGTCCAGAAGCCAGGGGAGGTGCCAAAGGGCAGAGGCATTTTATTCTCACACTCCTCTAAGTGTCCTCTGCTGACCACAGTCATGGGCTGGACGCTGGCACAGGCTCACCTCTGCTCTGACTTGAATGACTGCTCTCATGCTTTTATCACATCCATTGAAGTTAAAGGTAAAAGTACATCAGTTCTGCTCAGCCACCACGTAGGTGAATCTATTAATATCTAAAATGAGAGACAGATCAAAAATAATTCACTCAAATCATGGAAATAGTTCAACTAGTGCAATAACTATAACTTGAAGTGAATGGGGTGTAAGCTAATTCCACCTGTAAACACCATTGTATACGATCTGGACGAATGACATACTCCCTTTCTAAATATGTGTGTTTACTATAGTATCTAATGGTTTTGTACAGCACTTTAATTGACATTTAACCAAATCTAGTAACAAGCCTGTGCTTTCTTATAGGTACTGCTAAACGATGTAATATTACTTCCTGTAGCTATGGAGACCTTTGCTCTTGTTAGTGCTGCTATTCCATTTGACTGTAACCCTGAATAATCTTTAAAGAATGTTTTTAGTCATGGGCCCTTCACCTTCTGGTGATTTCATCCAGATACAATTTCCACAGGCTTTACTGGGTTAGACAGAATAAAAGAAGGGACCATCTGAATAAAATAAAATGTCACCATTAAATTGGCTTTTGTAGCTTAAGGTATAATGTAATGATATTTTCCCAACAGCTGCTTTCAGTTGAATTTGAAGTTTTGAAAACCCTTTGCATCTGATTCAAGTAATAAAATGCAGGTTGTGTTACTTCCTCCTTCTGTGTCGTATACAATAAGCAAAATGTTGATACTTTACATGCAACTGGTGGTCATTAGGAATTTTTACTGTATGTTAACATTATTTGCTGACCTCAACATTTGATGAATGAGTCACCCAATGAAAAAGGTTTTTTTAAAAAATCAAGGGGTGGATGGATGTTATTTTGGAATTAAAAAATTCAGTATTTTTTCCTAGTTACTGATGATCACAGAATTTTATTATCTGTAACTCGTTGGTTATATTTTCATTTCTTTCAGTTTTTACAACTAGATTGGAATGAAATGAGCACAATTCTACATATCTGCATGTGTTGCCTTTTATCCCGAGTTTTTGAGAACAGACTAGACAAAGGAATCACCTCATCAAGCACTGAAGTACGGCCATCCCTGAGGTGAAATGTAGCAACTGCTTGTCAGTGTATACAACCAATATGCAAGAATTTAAGACAGGCAAGGAAGAATAAGCATATTCTTAGGGATTTAGTGGGGCAAAAATCAACACCTGAGGCTGAAGTAACATGCCACAGTCCTGTAGTGATAATCGTCTGTGAAGCTCATTTCCTTGTGTATCTGAAAGAAGTCACTTTGTCCTTCATCATATGTTCCTTACTATTATTGCTACCATGGTAAATATTGTACAAACATTGAGTATTTTATAAACAAACAAGAAAGACAAAGAGTTTAAAGGAGAAACTAGTCCAGAGACATGAATGTCATGCTCAGGAAGAAAGCCAGTTCTTTCACCTGCATCTTCTGCACTTTCCACCGTCTTCAGTAATACTCTCTTTCAGTATGAGCAACACCCTTGATCCTAAAGAAAGACTTTAACCACCTTATTCAGCATCTGCTGCAAGAACTTCATGACAAGGCATTTTATGGTATACTAACATGAAGACTTTAAGTACTAGAGGTTGGAAAGACAAAGATGTTTTCAGAGGTATCTCGGAAGCAGGGAAGAGCTGATGAATGACATAAGAAAGCAAGAACCATGTTAGCAAGATCTCATACAAATCACAGGGCACAACAACATGGAAATAGGAAAATATTGTCCAGTAAAGTCAAAGTAAAAGAGAAACAGAAGGAGACTAAGAAGGTGCGTGAAGCAGAATACAGGAAGAGGAGGGTGTGAACAGGTGAAAAATATGAGTCAGAACAGCAGTAGAAGAACAGGAGTGTAGAGTCCAGAAAAGTGCGAGAGAAAGAGATTAAGAAGGTGCATGAGACAGAGTGCAGGAAACTGTGGAGTGTGTGAAATGCAATGAGAAAAAAAAAAAATTACAAATTTGATTCCCAGTTTGTTTTCCTAGGTCATTTTTGACCCAAACTATTGAAATGACACACATAAAGCAGCCCTGTTTTCATGGAGAACAACTTCTCTGTTGAGGTGACTTTTCTCTAGCTTTTTCTGTTAGATGGCATTACCTGCAGGACATGACAGGTTAATACTAGTTCAGGTCCTTCTAAATGAGCTGATGCATTTGCAACTCTGTCAGTTCTTCACTCCAGAGGGAATGACACTGCATGAGGCAATCTCATTACAGAAATTAGCATTTACTGTGACTCAGCTATCTTCATCTTAGAAATAGCAGAAAGAGATCCAAGCCTTGAAAAGATACACTGGCATCCCTAAGGGAGCACTTTAGGGAACTTCTTCATGACTGTGGTTTTAATTAGGCTTTAATAACTGCTGAATGACTGCTTATGTTACTAAAATGCAAGAAAGTTTCAGTGAGAGAATGCAAGATCAAGGAAATAAAGAATTAGGAAAAGTCAAGCACATATTAATGCTTTTCAGAAATTTCAGGCTTAGATTTCAAAAATTTTATATAAAACATTCCCCCGCTCCCCACCTCACCCTACCTTTGGTTTATAAGTACTCATAATATTTAGTCTCAAATGAAATTTTACGTCATTTTGTGTCTAATGACAGAAAGTGAAATATAACCAAATCACGTCTGATTTGCATTGGAATGATTAAAAAAAAAATTTCTCAATGACACTTAAAACTATAAATCCCTCAGAATCCTGGGAGTTTTACCAGATTTTCACAAAAATCTCCACATTCCATATTGTTTCAAACTAGATATGTTAACAGGAGTATGAATGTAGTCTACTATTCATTTAGTTTTAATGAAATCCGACTTGAAAAAATGTTATTTTTGATTTTGCCATAAAAGTTTTGGAATGAAAGCAATTAATCTTATCAAACTATGCCTGTATAATTAGAAGTATTTGAAGTGAAGTGAAAGAATTAGCATAAGAATTTTCTGCAACCATTTTCACTGAGTTTTCAGGAGCAGAAGTCCAACACATATCTGCCTGAAGACCAGCCTCTTAAACACTCTCCTCTGAAAAAAAATCCCTCTAATCTAAACTGTAAAGTGATTGTACTGGTTTTGGCTGGAATAGAGTTAATTTTCTTCATAGTAGCTCCTACGGTGCTGTGTTTTGGACTGGTGACCAAAATGATGTTGATAGCACACTGGTGTTTCAGCTGTTGCTGAAAGGCCTTCTCTGTTTCTCATGCTGCACTTCCAGTGAGTAGTCTGGGCGTGCACGAGAAGAGGGACAGCTGACCCCAGCTGACCAAAGGGATATTCCTCCATACCATACGAAGTCGTGTTCATCAATAAAAGCTGGGGGGGGGTGGAGTTTTCCAGGGGACTGGCTG
Source organism: Gavia stellata (assembly GCF_030936135.1). NCBI lineage: Eukaryota > Metazoa > Chordata > Aves > Gaviiformes > Gaviidae > Gavia > Gavia stellata. The sequence continues at coordinate 9,977,891 of NC_082597.1, read as the reverse complement.
AGCATCCATTGGCTGAAGGGGAGACATTGCCTTTGCATCACTTGTTTTTCTTTGGGTTTCTTTTTTTCCCTTTTTTTTTTTCCTTTACCTATTAAACCGTCTTTATTTCAACCCATGAGTATTCTCACTTTTACCCTTCTTCCCCCTGGGGGGAGTGAGTGAGTGGCTGCATGGGTCTTAGCAGCCTACTGGGGCTGGCCCACAACAGGGATAGAAATATTTCCACCGATCAGTGGGAGTGTTCTGGTATTTGAGAATTACTGATGTTGATTATGCTCATCATGCACAGAAAAAAATAAAATCACCTTTCTTCTAATGATTGGAGTTTTTCATAATCTTCATATTAGTACAAGTATTCATCATTATACAGTATAATTGCCAAATAGATCTTATCCTACATTTAGCTGATTGTTTCCTGTTAAACATTTGCAATACTTCCAGGACCTGCTGTGATGTTCCTGTGTCACGAAACAAATCACATCAAATTTGTTTATCTTTATAAATGTTTTGTACTTTTTCACCATAAGACACTCAGCCTAAACAAAGTGACTCTTTTTTCTTTAACAGGTAGAGATGGAAACTTTGGAAAATAGCAGTTCTGCTCACCAGGCTGGTACTGTATTTGGTAAGGGTCACTATAGAAATAGTATTGGTTGAAAGAAAATCTCAAGGGAGAGAGGTAAAGAGTGGGAGGATCCAAGATCTAGCTTAAACACCTGGAAAAAAATATCTCAGACAGTAACACTCTCAGAAGAAAGTCACACAGTTCTCAGGCTCTGTTTTCAGTGATTTAATTTCACTATGTTTCAGGCCAAAAGGCTTAAATTCCCAAAACAAAACATCCAGAACCAAATCCAGAACCAATCAAGCCATGTATACAGCCATGCTCTTTGGTTTTTAAGGGAGATTTCTTTACCTATATCACTGTCCTTTTTTGTGTCTTAATTTTTACAGCAAAGAAGAAAATGGTTTTTTTCTATCTATTTTCCCCCTTTCCACAGCAGGATGCTTAAAAAAAAAAAGAAAAAAGAGAAAAAAAGAAAAAATAAAAAAGAATAAAGACAAAAGAAAAAAAAAGAAAAAAAAACACAAAAAAGACAAAAGACAAAAGAAAAAAGGAAAAAGAAAAAAGACAAAATAAAAAAGAAAATCACACCAAAATAACAAAAATCAAGAAGAGAGTTAAGAGGTGCACCTATGCTATCAAAATAGCTCTGCTTTTGGTTCGGTGATGGTCCATGGTACATGTAGATTAAGCTATGAGTTACTTTCTCCCCTAACCAGCCTGAGCTGAGGGTATGTTGGGATGGACACCTTCACCCAAAGCAGACAATGCTCCAGAGGCCTTCAGCTGGTGGGAAGAAAATGATCTCCAATCCTCTCGCCTACAGAGCAGAGATTTTAGCAGGCAAAACAACCGCCTAAACAGATGACCTGAGTGCCCAAATGACTCGGGTGAGTTTCTGTGTCTCTGCACTTGTGCCCCACACAACCACTCGTCCTAGCCTTTACTTGAGGGATGGGCTCTGGTTGGACTGTCATCAGCGGTGACGCATTCTTCTCAAAAGTACCTGTGAGAAGCTGGCATTTTCCTCACACAAAAAATACTCTGTCAAAAAGTTCCTGCCAACCAACAATCATCTTGAAAATATTGGGGAAAGTCACTGCTAACCAACGAATGTTGATTAAGCAGTCAAGTGGTTATTAATGGTATTATTACAGCTGCTGGTATTATGGAAGGATTATGTTAATGATTTTCAGGAAAACAGCATCTGCAGAAAATGCCTTCTTTGTGATCAACTAAGAAAAACTCTCAACAGGTGTTAAAAATGGCATACTACCAGTTGCAGCACCTAACGTCTCTTTAAAGCCAATAAAATGTAATTGCCCCATTGCAAAAATATGTAATGAATCAGAAATTAAGTAGTTCAAAGAAGGGAAAGGATTGACGGTGGATGCTCAAACTTTCTGTCTCTGTATATATAATTTTTTTATGTATACTCGTTGAAGGTTTTTTTCCCCATGCCTTACTACTCTTACAAATGTCCTGGCAATTTAGATTATTGCAGCTGAAGCTTAGAATATCCCTCCTTGTCTATGAACACATCCTGCAAGAAGGTGTCTGATGTCATTCTACCTGATCCAGAGCTTATGCTCAAAGATTCTGATCCAAAACCTATTGAAGCCCATAGAAAAACTAGTTCTATTGAATTTCAGGGAGGTTTTGAACAAGTCTGGAAGTAAAAAACTGAGAGGTTTGTTTCCAACAGCAAAAAGCACGAGAAAGCTCCCTGTGAACTTCCTGCTTTTCTTTCTGTGCTCCTGCATGAAAGGAACCTGACCAAGTAACCACACCATTGCTTATTCCTTTCTATTAACACAACCTTGTATTTATCTTAATGAATCTGATTTTACCATTCTTACCCTCGTATCTCTTCAGTTTATTCTCTTGCCCTAAGATAATGCCTTCAACAACCACAGTTAATTCAGTGGCTATGAATCAGTGGAGAATATTACACCTTATCTGATTTAAAATTTCTCTAATGTACCATTGCTTCTCAGCTGGTCTCTTACATGACTGACCACTATACCCTCTCTCACATGCATGGATTTGGGAATGGAGTGCTGTTACATGACCCCCACTTGACACACTGACAATTCACCATTAACGATTACTCTTCACATTTGGTTATTCTTGACGATTATGCATTCAGATTTCTCGAGAGTACCTCTGAAATTATAATATTATAAATTCAGTAAATGTCTTGTTAAATTTATACAATATTTGATGACACAACAAATCTGTTAGATGAGTTGCCTTTTGAAAATATCAGGCAGATGTACATTTTGTACCATGTAAATCAATTGGAGAGCATCTTGCTGATAAAGGATCCCTCCAAAATGGGATTAATGGAACACTTCTATTTCAAAAGTAAATTGTACATATAAATTCATGTTTCTGAAGAACTGACATAATATAGAAGCAAGACCCACAGCGATATTAATAATCCTGTCATCAAAGCAAGTTTAGTTATTGTATTTACAACAGGATCGGCAGCCACCCTCAAAGTGATGAGGAGAAAACAAAACGCTGGAAAATGGCTCACAAAGTTGGCACTACACATGCTATGCAAGCCGTGAGGGGGATGTGAGCAAGTGACACTGAATCCAGCATATTGCAACAGCGAAGTGATTAACTCCACCATAATAATAATATTCTTTTAATGCATCTTTCAGGGGTGTAATTATAACTAGTATTACTAAAGTGCCAGCTGAGACCTATTATTCCTAGTACCATGTGCTATGCTACAGACACAATAAAAGAGAGCCACTTTATGCTATTACAAGACCTGAATACATACCATCCCCTGCATGTCTGTGTTTCTGTTTGTATGGGAAAGGCACATGCTAAATGAAGGACTCCAGTGAACTTTAACTAGTTCCAGGATCTTGAAACTGGGAGATCAAGGCTGCACTACAGAACACATTTGCACTGCTGCAGATAAAAAGAGGTTTTTTTCCTGCTCCATTTTTCATATGTTTTACAGAGACTGAGAAAGTTGTTAGTTTTCCTTTTTCCATCATGGCAATTGTATGGTAATGTTCACTTTTCTAAAGCTTGCAGAGAAGTGCTGTGAGATCAAATCCTAAATACTTTCATATGTCAAAAAAGAAGAACAATAAAAAAAAAAAACAAACCCAAAAAACTATCCAAGGATCTGGACAGTCAGCCAACAAATCTAGCTGGGATGCCCCATCCTCCATTGTGTAAACAATCCCAGTTCTACTGAAGGTAATAGCAACTCTTATTTGTGCCAGCTGGGGATCTAGCCCATGAGACCATAAAGCAAACAGGGTAAAAAATCCCATCAAACTAAACACAATACATATAATTTAGGCTACCTCCAAGGGCTCCTAAACTAATAAAATCTGAATTGAGAGCAAGGACATAATTAGCTGTATTTGTGTCATATTTCATTTTATCAATGATATGACTAATTGGCCCCTTTTCTATCTGTTTTCGTTGTTTTCAGTCTTGATTCGCTTTTTGCTTGTACAGTTGCCAGGGGTTTGAAGGCATTGCTGTTCTCTGGAGTTAACCTCTGCAGGAAAGAAACTTCTCTAGATTTGCACTAGGGCAGCTGAGAACAGAAGGGTGGATTCATCATTCGTTACTGACCTGCTCCTACATTCACTGTAGCCATTGCAACCTGAAATATTAGACTGCCACACTATTTAAATTTTTACTTATTTTTAAGTATTCTGAAGTAAGCTTTACTTAATTTTCTGTGCTCATAATTTTTTTAAATGCATGACCACAGTGAAATAGTAACAACTGTTAAATCTACCTGTCTGAAAAGCAGGAAATTTCTTTTCTATGTTAAGATCATGTTGCTCCCTTGAATTCACCATGCTCTTCCCCCCTCCCCTACTTTATAGTGTGTGTAAAATCCATATTGTATTTGAAAATTTGCCCCACTGCTGGTTTGTATTGCAGCATTCTGACAATAATGAAGAAATTATTTATAAATTTAGTCAGCATCCTTTTTACAAGTTAAAGTAGATTGCTAAATTGCTTGGTAGACATTCATTTTGAATGTGAACTATATTTGATTTCACCTAATATATATCATGCAGAAGAAACATAATATCCACTCATGAAACTAGCTTGAAGATTGATTGAAATATTATGTTGCATTATGTAGTATGGGCAAAATACAGTTAATTAAACCAAAAGATTAGGACCAAATGAAACAAGAACTCATCGAGACCTAAAATTTTACATATACAGGGCCTGATTCTAATTTACATGAGCTGATGTAAAATGTGAGTCACAGGAAAACCAATCAAGCCACACCTCTAAAACAAGTATAACTGATAGGATTACTGCTTTCATTGTCTTGAAATGAAGAGAAAGGCTGTAATCAAAACCAAGCAAAGGAATATGGGTTACTGAAATTAAATTACTTCTGTTTTTTTTTTTTTCCTTAGTGTAGCTACCATTGGACGTTGTTTCCAGTTCTGGTGCCCACGCTTTCAGAGGATTTCAGAGAGTGAGCAAAGAGATGGTGAATATGATTTATAACGTAAGACTTTTGAATTTAGATCCCGATTTATTATTGTATCATTAAGCACCTAATACAGGCATCTCAAGATTGGAAATGAGTGCTACAGAGTCCTTCTGTAGTTACTACTGGTCTTTCAGTGGGAAGAAAGAATTATGTCCAGAGGGCAATAGTATCAACCTAAAAATGAATCATCCAATGGAGGTTCTTACCTCACCCTAGTGGGTATATAGAGGACTCTATATACCAGAAATTAATCTGCAACAAGTATCTGTAAAAAACCCCACATTTTTTAGACAAAAAAAAGAGAGAGGGACTGTAAAATATGTGGACAATATCATTACAAAAATGAATGGTTGGAACTGGAGATTCCAGTAGCAACCTGGATTTTTTTATCAAGTGTTCTAATTCTACTTCGACTATTGGACCTGAAATAGGAATGAACTCAGAGCAAATGAAATCTTATATCCCGCAAGTTTGGTTTAAAATCTTTATAATTGACTGTCACCAGGTTCTTCCCCTTCCCTCCAAATAATTAAAGGTCTACGTGTTCTGCACTTCTTTCTAGCCATAAACTCATGCTAGAATCAGATGGGACCTCAACATGTGTATTCCTTTGAGCCGGTGACAAATTCTGTTCTTATGCTTTTGTTGTCTGTGTTATCTGAATGCTAAACCCCATACATATGTCATAGATGGTAAAACAGTGCAGAATTACAAACACAGATAGCAGATATGTAAACATAACAATAATTCCTATATTTTTAGGATTGAAACAAATTTCTTGCTTCTGCTCAGTCTCTTTGTGCTGTATGTAGAGTCTAGGGAGTCATCAGCTCTCTCCAGGTGGATTTTCATGGAGCACAGCACGGATCTGGCTTGGTGAGTCCAAACCACCCACCTCACAGCATTTGGCTCCAGGGCGTGTCCTGGGAGCCGGGCCCAGAGCACTGCTGTTCTCTGCCTGTTCTTGGCTGGTATCATCTCACAGCACAAACCATGCCAAGGATAATGTAGACCTGGCTCAAGAAACAAGGAACCACAAGAGCCTCCATTCAGCCATATACTTTCCACACTCATCTGTTGGGAAAGTGCAAATGCTACACTTTCCAAAAAGAGGCATTTTCATGAAGTTGTAGCATAATTTTAAGAAGAAAAAAAAAAAGAAAAAAAAAGAACAAAACTCACTTCTCTAAAATGGATCATGCATAACAGCACTAAAACTAAACAGTATAGAAGTATAATTCACAGAATTCCATTCTTTTTCATAATCTTTCTAGTTTCACTAACAAAGCCAGTCTGAGGTTGGTCTTTCATGTGACTGAGTCAAAATCCACTCTGAAATTCTGTGCTTATAAACTGGAAATATATTTTAGCAATGCTCTCCACTTTTCTTTGCAAAGATTTCCAGCTTTATGGAAAGAGATTAACATTAAAAAATTATTTTCTGAAATGTCTCAATACTGATTTCCCAGCTTCTTCTACAATTCCGGTTAATTAAAGGTAAATTAAACCCAACCATGTCACCCAATTACATCCACATTGCCCGTTTTATTACATGTGTCTAGGCTGACAGCATAAAGAATTGCCTTCAATAGAAGAAAAGCAAATTATTCTCTATTTAAACCACTGAGATGGCATTTTAATTCTTTAACACTTGATAAGCACTTAACAAAAGAGGACAAAATTACTTTAAAGAATCAAACCTTCTGTTTTTCAATTGACTTCAGTAACTTGAAGCTTTTTAATTAAGTACACCAGAGCAGTTTATTGCTTTAGCTGGTTCTCTGTACCTTTGAGTCTTCTAAAGTATAAACCCTTTTATGTGGTAATAACATTCCATATAGGTTTTTAAACAGCATAAAGGTATTGGTTTAGCCTATTTATGCTTAGCTCTCTACATCTGCTAAATAATTGCTTTTTTCTTAGATGTAATATTAGAACACTAGAGTATGTACTTTGTATGTATAGACACTGTGGATAGTGTATAATAAAATCATTCATGCTGCAATAATTAAAGCTGTGTCAGCGTTTTCATTACAAACTCCATTTTTCAAGTGTTTATAATTCAGCCATAAAAAATTGTCTTGGACTGTTTCCACCATATCTGAAAGCCAAAAAAATATATCTATAAAGAAGTTTACAAGTTTTGAACACTTGTTTTGCAGGTGTAGAACTTAAAAACAATTTTGATTTACAAATGAAGTTTGACATGTAGCCACCAGCATTTTAAAACTCAAACAAATCCAAAACACTTGAGATTATCAGGTTCATAAAACTGTGCTTTCTGTGAGATTGTATTAATTGCTGCAAATGGGTGTTGTCATCCCTCATCAAATTTGTGAATGGTTACGAAAATACTGGTAAATGCTAACAATAAGTAAACTTGTAGCCTACAAGATCTTAAATCTAATAATGTGAGGTGTGATTGACATATTCTTTTATGAATGCAAGTATATATACATTTAACTCTTTGTAAAGGTGCTAAATCAAAACCCTATGCTAAATCCAAGTACTATGGAAGTCAGTGTGAGTTTTGGCAGGATTTTCTCTCTGGAGACAGCAGTTATCTATTTTTTCACAGATCCAATACAGCATGGGCATCAGCTGTGTCTGCTTTCCCACAATACCCTGCTAATGTGCCTTAAACCCAGTGTGAAGGGAGCCGTTGCAGTGATAACAGAGTAGCTCACTTGACATGTCATTAAATCTTTTTTCTCAGTCTGTTGAAATGGCTGCCAAGTAAGGTCACTTGGATGGAGTTTCTTGTAACAGGACAAATGGATAGACTGCAGAACCACAACTAATCCCATGAAATAACAAACAGGGCATTGCTTGGTATATCCCTCCCACCTCACACATACACACATCAGCTTGTGGAAATCTGGCCTGTGAAGACATGGAAGCACTGATCCATGGACCATCAAGCTTTGCTGGCATACTGCATCCTTGCGGCTGTGTAAGGAGCCCTGACAGAGCCATTCTCTGCAGTGCTGGCCATCTGCACAGCCTTCTCAAATCTCTACTTCATCAAAGGGAAATGCACACCATCTCTATTAAATTAAGGGTGGGTTTTTTCCACTAATGTGGTTGGAAGTGTGATTATCTTTCAAGTAGAATAACCCCTGCAACTCCTCCTCTCCTCTCCTCTCCTCTCCTCTCCTCTCCTCTCCTCTCCTCTCCTCTCCTCTCCTCTCCTCTCCTCTCCTCTCCTCTCCTCTCCTCTCCTCTCCTCTCCTCTCCTCTCCTCTCCTCTCCTCTCCTCTCCTCTCCTCTCCTCTCCTCTCCTCTCCTCTCCTCTCCTCTCCTCTCCTCTCCTCCCCTCTCCTCCCCTCTCCTCCCCTCCCCTCCCCTCCCCTCCCCTCCCCTCCCCTCCCCTCCCCAGCATTGTGTCACTTTTCAGGTGTGCCAATGGAAGATCTGTCAGGGATGAGTCCTTTTGTCTTGTTGAAGGAGGCAAACAGAAATAGGCTTTGCCCTGCAGAACAAAAAGCTCTGCAAACCACTGCCCTCAGGCCCTGTTCACACCCATCCCACATATTGTTTGGCTTGGAGAGTCATAAGGCTTCATGTGCCATCCCTATGGCCCTATAACATGACTATAATTTTTTTTTCTTTTCATCTTGATACACCTGAAATATTGTGAAAGATGTGTTTGAGCTGCTTAAGTGGTGTTTTTAAAGCATGAAAACCATGAGGTTTCATGAGGTGAATGTCCCATTATGTAATAGGGCAGGTTGGGGTGATGTTGGAAGATTCTGCATGGGACAGAGGTGGTATTGTGGGTGACATACATAATGGTCTCTAACTTTTGTGTCCCTATAGAGACCCCTTTGCCCTCTTCAAAATCTTGACTAGGACAGTAGATATGTCAGGCACTATCTTTGGAGCAGGAATGTATTTGGGCTTAGTAATAAACTAGTTCTTTAGGAATTTTACGACACTTGATTTAGAAAAACAGGTTTTTTTCTCATATTGCCACAGCATTGAAAAGAAAATCTACATTTATGTGGACACACAAAGCCTATGATTTAAAAACCAACATTACTAAAACTGTACCACATATCAGTTCTTGAGATGGAAGGGTCTATTTGCACTGTGAGAAAACCTACTGAGGTAAAAAAACTTCCAGTAGAAATCACATTACTTTGTACAATGCATGTTTCTTTCATTTTCTCCGATGTAAATTTTAAAGGTAACACTAATGTTATTACACAGGTATGACACACATCTGTGATATGCACCATGTGAATTTGCTGTGCTGATATTTCAAAGACTGGTTTACATTCATGGAGCTTTTAAAGTCCAGCACAACCTTCTGGAAATTTAACAAACACGTTTCTGACCTCAACCCTTCCTCTGTGCAGTATTGTTGGCCAGTTTGTCCAATTTTACAGGTTTTTAATTTCAAAGTTGTCAGAGTAACAAAACTCCTAGCTGGTGTTACTTTAAAAAAGTTCAAAATAAAAATTGAGCCCTGCTGTTAACTCCAAGGAAGCAAATGAGATAGCACCTGAGTTGAATTTAATACACTAAATCTAAAATAAGATTTGGAAAAAAACACAAAACAACCCTATTGTTTAGTCTAGTTGAATCTTTTTCTTACTCTTAAATTTAAAGGAAAAAAAATAATGAAAAATAAATTATTCTGATTCATGGTTTCCTTACCACTGTTTTCTGAGGTTTTACACCAGAGTATAAGCTACTGAATCAAACTCATAGTCATCGTGCATGGGATTTGTGCATATCATGGGGTTCATATATCTTTATCACCCTTTAAAGAATAGCAATAAAAAAAACCCAGGAAGCCTTTCCCATTAATCATTTCAAGTGAACTCACATTTTTAGAACAAGGACAGAGGCATGTTGCTCTTAAAATGCACTCCTTTGCTGTTTGTTTTAGTAACATTTACACTCCAATGCTTCATAGGAAGAAGAGGGTAATACACAGCTTGGCTCTAGGAAAGCATGATTTTCAATCTCTTCCTGCAGTTTTACTTCCATTATTCCTGAATGTTTGTTTCTACTGCCATCAGCATCCAAGCTGCTTGCCTCCATTGAAGATCAACCTACTAGCAATTATGAGAAAAACCACTTCACAAACTGGTACTGGGCTATCAGAATGATAAATCAGAGTGACAGCGTTATTTCATACAAGCACTTTAGGTGACCATCCGCAAGTCCATATATTAAGAATAAAATTATCAACAGTCAACAAATCAACACCTCTCTACTGTGATACCACTAAGGTAAATACGCAAAAAGAACAGTTTTATGGTATTTTAAGACTTTCATTCTGATACAGAGCAGCAAGGCACAAAATGTAATCACTGTCTGAATGCACCAGAAGTTTTTTAAAAAGTTTTTTTTTTTTACTTGAGGTGATTTAGTTTTAATATAGACAGCAGCAAGAGATCTTTTATTGTATCCAGATTCCTAAAATACTGGTTTATCTTTAAATCTGACCTACTTGGTATTAAACGTTATTTAAAAAGTATGTGTCAGGCATTCATTACCAAAACCTAATTATCAATGGGCATAAGCTTTCTAGATCAAAGGCTTAGTTTCCACGGCAGTACCTAAAATGCCCTCTTAAGTAACAGCTCATGCATCAAATCCGCATTGATACTTACTTAACGTAAGAAGAATGAAAACCAAATTCTGTTCATTTCTACCTAAACTCACAGAAGTAACCAAGACTTAGGAAAGTAAAATTTGCAAATCTGCAGTGTATTGGTGTAAATAATTAGTGTGATTTTAATGTAAATAGCACTAGCAGTCTTTGCTAACTAGACTTGCAGTACCTTGGCCTTAGCAGAACAAAGATCTGAACTAGCTTAGGATTGATGCTTTGTACGAAGAACATTAATACAGATGAAGAGCAACTTTCTTCAGTGATTGCTTATGGAAAATATTTTGGATTTGTGGAATATACATGATCTGAGGTTTTCCTGTAACCCTAGCTAATGTCCTGGTAATCTTTTGATGCTCATCAGTAACACATTGTTATGCCTATAAGCACTTTTTCTACATCTTTTTCAGTTTAAGACTCATTAAATCTTTAGCAGCCATGAGTAATAGTATCAAAGAAGATAATACAGGATTCGCTGTGTCATACAATACCTATAGCTTCCACTACACTAGCAAATGGAAGTAAAATTAAAGCCTTCTGTAGAAATGTTAGTTATAGAAAGAAAAAAAGACTTGCTCAATATTTACATCTTCAGTGAAGTTTTGTTAGTAAATAATATGGCCAAATTATGACTATTAACAAAATATTTTCAAAATGACTACTGATTAATTAACAAATTATTTATTATTATAGATTACTGAACTGTTAGACACTGTGCTTCCATTATAAATCTTAAGTATAACTGACTATTTGCCATTGGGCTTTTGGTTGAACATGGAACTAATATAGTTAAAATCTCAAGTGTCTGTGCCTAAACTAAGCCTCCTAGGATTGTATTCATGCATTTAAACAAAACGCCTAATGAAGACAAACTTAGGTCTGAACATTTAGGAGAATAACTTGTGCTTTCACATCTGGATAGTTTTTCAGATCCTGATCTTTATAATTTTTTTCTCACACACAAAATTAATTGTAAAAGTGGATGGTATAATAATTCCAGTAACTGACATATTGCTGTAAAGTACACTGTCAGCACTAACTAATAATTAATATCAGAAATAAACATTATTGCTCAATATATTGCTACTTGCTCTTTTTTGGGTAAGGGTAACGACAGTCAAGTTTATGCATAAACCCAGAACTCTGTTACACTCATGAGTTGTAGCTGAGGTCAGGATTAGGCTCTATTATATGGAGATGCCATATTTTTCATGTTCAAATTATTTTAGGCACTGAAGCCAACAGAAGATGTCTTGAAGGACCCAAAGCTCCATTTCAAAGAGGGGAGAATATCATAATATCATAATATCATAATATTTCTTGTGAGTATACATGTGTATATGCGCGTGTGTATATCAGAAAGATGGTGAAAGAGAGGAAAAAAGTAGATTAAGTGTTTACACTGCACACGCTCAAAACTCACAGTCATAATAAACAAACAGGAAGAAAAGGTATCACATGATGCTTATTTAAAATATTTAAAAGTTGTTCTATTGCAAAAATTCAATACAAAATAGTAGATGACACTATAAATTACATGCAAATGCATAATGTCTAAATTTAAAAAAATACATGAAACGTTTTTAGTTTTCTTGAATTAAATTGGCTAGCAAACTGGGATAATTTTTGTCAGGTTTGTTTATGTAAATTGAAACTTCTCAGTTGATATCATCTTCATCCTTTTTTGTTCCTAACCCTAAATGCCCTACAGAGCAATGAGTTGCATTAAAAGCAAAGGGTAAAGTACCTCTCAAAATTTGTTAGATGATTGGAGAAAACAGAGTAATTTGTTTTGTTCTAAATCCTGGCAGAGTACTTGATGTGAGTGTGATAGTGAGAATGTGCCCATAACATTATCACCTCACTTGTATTTCGTTGTACGTTAACCTCATAGCTATACTGCAATACCTAGGAGCATTTTTTACATAGTATTATTATGTATGGATTGTTGCAAAGTTGTATTCAAGATACATACATACTGACATAAGGTAAGCAGGAATTTCTTGTGAATTCACACTTGCACTTTGCAACTGTGAAAGAAAAGCACTGCTGATTACGGCTTTTAAAGTCTAAAAGCCATTTTCCACCAGGTTAAACTTAAGAGAGGGAAAATGCCTATTGCTATATATTAGTTATGTTATTTATTAGTGATCCAGTTCTCTGAAAATGACTTTCTATTAATCAAAGTCTGACCTTGCCATTAAGTGACGGCTGTTGGAGCCAGAGGATAACTGCACTGCTCGAGTGGATGAACTGAACTACTCCAGTGTTCAGGCACTAGGGGAGGCACAATGAAATTAGATTCTCTCCCTGTAGGGGGTAGACGTTGACCGCTGCCTGATGCCAGCAACTGCAGGTCTAAATATTTCTTCTGAGGCGGTGGTTTTACCTAAACTTCCAACTTCATCCCTTTTAAATTGCCATATTTAGAAGCTATTGTTAACAGACTGGATGTTTTTCAGCAACAGAGTTAGGCTAATGGCTATCATGCGCAAAGGATAACTGTAGCAGCCTAAAGCCATGGCTAATTAAAACAACCATATATACTTGTCTGTCCAAGAGCAAAGAAAATAACTCTTCTGCAGGAGAGAAGACTACTGAAAGCATTTTATAGGCATAACTGTGCAGATTCATTTGTTTCACTTCCAGTGTTGACAACAGCCACCAACCTGGGTAATAGTTCAGAATAAATTAAGCCTAAAGTGAGAAGTGTCATCTCATTGGATCTCCAGAAAATAATTTCAGACATACTTCTGGTATGCATTCTTACACCATGTCATCATCTACTTGAGACGATGGCAGATCCTTTTTATACTGCATGTGTTTATTTCTCAGACAGAAAGTTTTGTATGTGCAACAGACACATTCTTTTACATTGGCTGATATTCCACCTGAAAGCCCATCACAGTAAGCTTGTTAATGTGCTTCAGGATATACGGTACAGTAGTAAACAGACTCCCAATAGCAAAGTAAAACTCGGGTAGGAGGCTCAAAGAATATGTGTGTTCTAAGATCAAATCTTGACTTCAAGTTCAAGTGCAGTTTAACAGCGAATCCGAAGTTGTAAATGCAAAGTAAAGGCAATTTTAAGGCTGCTTTAAACCAAGCATGAAAGACTGAGGAGTCAAAGTTGAGATTCTATACATCTGGTTCTAATATGCCTCTTGCATTTTAGACAAGAGACCTTCTTTTTTTGTTTCAAGCTTTACTATCACTGTAGTTGATACAGTTTGTTAGTTTATAGTTTGGCAACATTCTCAGTACGTTTGAATCAATGATTTGGTAAACAAAATAATGCAGCTTTCTTTTTCGGGTTAAATTACTTTTATTTTTTAATGCCTAACATTTCTAATTCTTGCTTACTCCTTTCCCTCCTCTCTTCCACCCCCCCCCAAAAAAAAAAAAAAAAAAAAAGAGGAGGTTTAGAGTATTTTATTTTCTTCATTTAAGGATTTTCATTTATGCATTTTACAAGAAAAATGATTAAACCCTTCTTCTGCTCAGTAACCAGATATTGTACAGACACATATCTTGATAGAGAAATGGACCCATGTGTTACTGATATCATTGTATAGCTCAGTTTTAGATAAGAAAGCTGCTTCAGACCAGCTGTATGGTCGGAGCAATCAGACTGAAGCGGCAGGACAAGGGCACGGTGTAAAATGAAACAGGAAGAAATACACAGGGGATCTGCATGCAAACATTATTCTGCTTCATTTCTGCACCAGCCTTTAGAGGATTCCCTCAGAAGTAAACACAGTTAATTAATTCCCAAGTAAAATAAGTAAACACGAATTTTCCACTTACTGTGTGCTGTGCTTTGTCCGTGCACGGAAGAGAAGAGACAGTTCTGCAGCGCTCACCTAGATCCAGGTTGCTTTCTAAATTAGTCATACATGTAAGCTGGAGGAAGCTCATTGACTTTTTAACTGTGCAAAGAGCAACCCATCTCACTGCTGCTAGACAACCCTTCAGGACACTGTGCTGAACTTCAGCACAAGAGCACAGCATCTATTACGCTCGAGGCTCTACCATTTCACCTACACCTGGGTGGATCTATCAAGCTTCATCTCTATTAGGGTGGTTTGACTATGTGGTTTAAAGAAAAAAATAAAAAGAGAGAGGGGGAGTGAGGGAAAGAGAGAGGGAGAGAGAGAGAAAAAAGGGCTTGCCGTTGTCACACTTGTTTCCTATTAAAGAGCCTTACGGTGGATTGAGTAATTGTGTACGAAGGTAGTCTGGCTGGCAGATGTGTGCAGCCCCAGTGGAGCACTAGATTCAAGGCAGATGGGTTGTACCAGGGCGCAAACAACACTGGAAAAAGAGAGGCGTGATTAAAACAGCAGGCCGCCGTTTTACAGTGCTAGAAGTGGGGATAGCATGAAAGCTCCCAGGAACTAAAGCTCCCCAAAATAGGAACTGTACAGACACAAGCAAACTGCAATAAAACAAACCTGATAAAGCGCGACGGATGATCAAATTGACTGAGTTATGCAATACTGAAACCGTCATGATTATTAATGAGCCTCTCTCCCCTCCTCCTCCTTGCAGGCACTTACACTAGAAATACTCAGTTGCAAAGAGCATGAGCATGGGTTTATTCAAAACAGAATCCTGGGCTACCGTACAGTCTGAGGCATCTTTTGGAAATGGATTAGAGTCGCTTTGAGGGTTTTACATTGTCTGTCAGGTCTGGTTCAGTTTAAAAGAAAAAGAGAAGCTGAGCGGTGGGAGTGAATCTGCCGTTAGCAGTTATTTCTGAGAACGGTTGAAGCAGATTATCAGAGAAGTGAACAAGGAATCCTTATTGTAAACTTCTGTCTGACATGCATAGGGCCAAAATCAGCCCCGGTATAACCACACCAGTATATGTCAGGGGTGATTTTGTCTTGCCACCTCTCCCAGGTTATTGAAACTTGGCTACAGCAGATGGTCAGAGAATCCCTGTTATCACAACAATGGTTTGTAATAGCACACGTTAAGCTCCCATGCAGACAGGAGAGAAGGGCTACTTGTATAGTACTGAAATGACCTCGGTTGCAGAGCTCCCATGTGTGAGCTCGTGTGTGCACCGGCTGTCGCCTTTGAGGTTTAAGTAGAACTTAAACAATGCTTACCCACCTTTTGCTGGACTTCTACTCAGAAATGAGAGTCTGATACAATTTTCTCAGTGAATCCCTACGGCAGTTTTTTCCACTAACAGTGAAAGTCACCACAGTGCAGATGCCTGCATCTGAGGTGGTCACCCTGGGATGCCTTTGTGCTCAATGGTGAGAAACAGGCACTGCTAGAAGGCAGCTAGTCTGAGCCTACGTAGGTATCTAAAAGAGGTGGAGTGAATCACATCCTGTTTCTATTGACTATCATCATGGCATTTCAGATTTGAGCTACCTAAAGTAAGTCCCCCACTCTGCATGTCTGATCCTCAACCAGTTTAAATTAGCTTTGATCAGTATAGTTACAATATTCTATAAGAACTGAGATTATGGTCATGCAGCCCAAAACAATACTACTACAGTATTATAGGATGCCATTGCTGTAGGATACTATAGTACTTACTTATTGCATATAGGGAATGCTGGTCCTTAATATGTACCAGCTGTTTTATCAGGCCCTTTAGACAAGAATGGTTTATATACAAAATCCTATGGATATTTCCCATGTAAGCTCTTGTTATTAATTTTTCAATAAGTCCCATTCATATCCAGGTAACTGAAACAGCAAAGGAAACATAAAAAATGGGCAAATATTTTTCTTTATATAGCACAGCTCCTTTTTTTCCATGTCCTAGAATTGTTTTAGAAGAACAGGAGTTTCACAAGAATGTATTTTTCATTGCTCCCCCAGTTTAAGAAGCTAGATGGTTGACATGCTCTTCTCTCTTAATGACATTTCTTAGCCACACAAAAGAAATTAAGCACGAGCTAGGGATTAATGAGCCTTAAAATTCATACAGGGGAGATGCCTATACCTAAAGTTAGAAGAAATCTAAATTTAAAGTTCATTCGAAGTCTTAAATTCTGAGTCTAGCAGTAGCAGAATGTCTCAGGACCCACAACACTGAACATTTTCTTGTCTTTTTTATGCCTAAATTTTTGGGATCCTTGGAAAGTGAGGGGTTCATCTTCAGTCTAAAAGCATTTTGTCAAACTGCTGGTGGAGTAGCCTTGTACAAAATGGACTTCCAGTTTTCAAAGACAACCAAATGGATTTTAATGCACAACCCTACTGTCCAGCTAATAGCAACAGTCTTTCTGGAATTAGATGCTTTCAATGCCTGCATTTTTCATGAGATAGGAAAGGATTTCCTGGCTCAGATTTTGCATGGGAGAGCTACACTGTTTAGCCTGGTAGCTGAGACATTCACCTGAAGCAAGAGCGATGGAAAATGTCTCTTTTTCTATTTACTACAGACTGTTTATTCAAAGACAGTTTAATGAAAAATACACAAACAATCTTTGACAGGAGGCAGAGCCAGATTTGATCCCTTCAGAAAGAGAAAGGACCAGACGAAGGATCAGGATATTTATATTCCAGAAGAAGGTTTCAACAGAAATATTTTAGAGTGAAAGGCAGCTCTGTTATAAGCATCATTTCTGCCCTCCCCCTGCCTTCTCTGACCTTCTGAAATGAAATTAGTAGACATACACTTTCAGGGAAAGAATTTAAATGAAAGAAGTTACATATAAATGAGGCATCTTAGACACACAGAAGGAGGCGTTCAACAATGACCGCCTCTCCTGTTTCCTGTGGCAGCTCACTCAGCACACTGGGTGCTGAGGATTACATTCTTGGGCCCTTGGGTGCTGTGGAAAGGGTCAGGGTGTACACACAAAAGATTGACTTTAAGCCAAAGAGAGATATACTTGCCCAAGGGTCCCTCAATAGTCAGTGAAACAGATGGGTCTACAAGTGGCAGAACCCTGTGGACAACAGACTGGGGAGAATACTGTTTAGCTCTAATAATGTCTGTGCTTTCAGCGCCATATCCAAACTTACACAGTTTTCATTTTCTGTGCTAACTCTTTATCAAGGTGACTGACCTGTGTAAAGTGCAGGTAAAAACTAACAGGATCTGTGCCTTCTCTGTGCTCCTAATCCAACCATTAGGAGTCACTGGGAGACAGCACTCGACTACCTTAAAAAGACGTTGACATACCTTGAGTCTTTCTCATCTATTTTTGCAGAAATTACTGCAGCTATTATTGAGGCACTGCCATGGGGTTCTGGCTTGTCCTTTGTATCTTAAATAAGAACTGACCTCAGAAATCTCTCTTGCCATGTAGTTCCTGGCATGTAGTTTTATTTGGCTTCTGAGAAGAGAACCTTCCAGAATGGTGGGGCTGATTCTCCCCCCATTTACACCTCTACAACTCACTGACTTTAGGATAAGTCCCTTCCTGACATCTCCAAGGGTGTTAGGATGGCTCTGTTGTCTATGAAACTGTTACATGACCACCCACCATTAAACAGATGTTCCCTGGCTCAAAATATAAATAGAGTCTGGAGTGTGAAGCTGGCTGTGATTTATTTAGGTAACAGTGACCTTGTATGGAAATATTCTCACTTTTTTCTTTTTGGCAAAACCCCCTTTGATTTTAAGCAAAAGAAAGCTCTTGGGCTAGAAAAGGGCTTTTCCTTCACATATAATTATATTGAGATTTACCTGAGTTACAGGATATAAAAAATGCCTTCTTCAGGAAAATATAGGCAGACTAAAAAATAAAAATATGAACAGAATATTTTTAGAAACTGGGTCCATATCCTCCCTTTAGTGAAATGATTCAGGTAATAGCCTGCATCTCAACAAACTAAATGATTCAAGTGTCATGTTCAAAAAAACTAATATTCAGTCAGCATTTCCCATAGGATGACTCTGATTTCTCTCTAAAAAATCTCAAGAAATTGTAAGAACTGCCCCATTGGACTACTGGTATTGCAGGGGGGACTGATGCTCTGGCAGTAGACTGGTGGCAGAACTGTGGCTGTAATGGGAAGGCAAGAGGAGATGATGGAAGAGGCTCAGTGAGGTGGCTGTGGAATGATGGAGATCACCTGGAGCAGTTGTCAACCTAGGGATTTCATTGACACCTCCTTTCTAGCAAGAGATGCGTGGTCTTTTTATTGGGGTCAGGTAGAAAAGCTCACAGAAACTACACAACGCTTAAGAGGATGGTGCCAACCTTCTAGGCTTGATGGTCACTCCCTGAAACCAGTGGTGGAGATGCCTACATGACACATCTCTCCGCTACCTCTGTGCAAGTTACTCTGTGTGCGTTTTAGATCAAGCTCCATCTAGCAGTACCAGAATTGCAGGTTGCACACTGAATGAGTGCATTTATGTCCAGCAAATCTGTGTGGTTTTTTCAGAAGCAATGAATCTGTGGGGAGAAGGATGCAGAAAGTTGTAAGGGAGGAAAAATGGGATGTTGGGGAGCAGACTGCTACATTGCCAGAACAACTCATCCCACCCCCTGTCTGCTCCCAAGCTGCCTGTGATGCAAGAATGTGTCTTTGAGGATCCCATACAACCCACACACTACTACAAACTGAGTGCCTCTGACTTGGCCCAGGAGATTTAAACTGCCCTCAAAGGGGTTTCTGAGCATGGATAATGAGTTGTGTGAGTTGGATGTAACTGGAGGGGGAAGGACAATGCCCATAACCTTGACTGCCCCTTGCTGCTGTAGGAAGAGGTCAGGGCTGGGACTGGGCCTTGGGGACAGGAGTCTCACGTTCTGTTAGTTACTTAGGTTTCCCAAGGTAATGTTTTAGAAAGTCTCCCCGCAGATAAAACTGTTCATTTAACTTTCTTTATGCAAACTTATGGTTTTTAAATGAGGAAGCATTTCTTACTCTGAACACCCAGACAGGGCAATTTATTTTCCCAGGTTTCTGGGTGAGGGACTGAGGTGGTGTCATGTAAGAATTTTAGAATCCCTAGAAATCAAACCCTGGAAAAAAGATCATACTTCTGTAGTTAGATAAATAGTGCAGGAGAAGTAAGTTGCACTAGAACCCAAGATTTTTTTGTAGTTACAAAATGTGGATATTCACTAACACTGCATTGTGTATAGCAGGGATTGTATAGCCCTGACTCAAATGTGGCAGGAGGTGGTGGAGGGGAGAAGATGCACAGGCATCATGTAACCACATTGCATGATCTGGGAACATGCCCACACCAGCAAAGTGATAATTGGGATTGTCACCTCTAAAAACAGTTACTTCAGACATGGATGAACTTCAAATACAGAGATCATTGGGGTCAGGGATCTAGGACATGCTGGAGGAAAACCAGATGGTTTAAACAGTCTGTGAGCTAATAGAACAAAACTAACCAGTTGGAGTAAATATGGATTTGAAACTAGCCAGATGAGGTGGGAATTGCTAAGTGTGCTGTGGGGGGAAAGGAGGGAGGAGAGGGGATGGTAATTAAAGCCTTCTTGCCCTGCTAGAGCAACAGTTTGCCTATGAGAGGTAACAGACCATGTTCTGCAGCTGTGATTTTGCCCAAATCTTGGCCAACCTAACAATTTGGCAGTGCTGAAACCGGGAGGTGCCATTGCTCCCCCTCTCTTGAACGGTGCGGGAGGGAGAAGCTGTGGGCTGGCGGCAGCGGGGCTTCCCTTTTGGCAGTGGTGAGCTGCGACATTGGCTCACAGCATCTCACAAAACCTCAACCTAAGTTTTAGTCATTTCTTACTGCTGCAAAAGATGTATTAAATTGTTCAGAGCTTTCCCAAATATGGGGTGAACATTACCCAAAACAAGGGCTTAGCATTATTCCATCAGAAGTTTTTCTATCAGCTTGACAATGACAGCAGTTGCAGAATTCGGTCAATTTTTGTATTAATGTCTTTAAACACTAAACAAAGAAAGCATTTGTGAATTAAACTCCTTGACAACAGAACGTGAAAAAATTGCAGTACGCTTACAGATTACAGGACTTTCTAAAATGCTCTTCCGCATTGCTGTGCCCACTTGAAACAACTGATTTTGTTTTGTAGAGAATTTATGGGTGCACATTCTATTTTTTTCAGCTATATTAAAGAGAGAAGGAAAGAATGTTAACAGGGAGAACATGTTCATAAGTTTTTAGTACTGTCTCCTAGTGGAGGTGCTTAGGGAATTACATCATGGTGAGTCGTTCCAGCGAGAGCATAGACATGTCTTTCGGGTTGTTTTTTCAGCAATTACCAGCGGTTACCGGTAGGTAATAAATATTTCTGTAGTGACTTATTACTGTGCTTCTTAGCAGTGCTGATAAACTTGGGTTGCTGTGCTCTTGCCACAAACCAGTTGCATCAAGAAACCCAAAGCTCAGATTTAAGAGTGAAAAAGTATACAAAGCAGGTTAGTATGTTTTAGGAGTCATGTATCTAATCCTCCCCCTCCTCCTCCTTCAGCAGCCCCTGTTAAACATATTTCTTTTCTGTCAAAGTGGCTGAAATCCAGACTAACAGGATAGGTCTAGTCTGTATAGAGGAGCAGAGACTTTTCTCTCAGTCCAAACTTACACATATCACCTTTTACCTCCACCACAAAATTGCAGAAATCCTCTAAATAATTCTGCAGACAGAAAGGTTTCAGAGTACCCCCACAGCCTTGCCCCTGTATTTTTTCTGATGTGATTTCCAAACTGGAGAAGCAGTGGAAGCTGGTGGTTTTTTGGGGTGATCTTGGGTAGCTTGCTTTATTTTATTACTCCTTAGTCTCACCATCTGTCAAAAGGCAATGATACTGCCCTCCAGAAAGGTGGTTTGAGATTTATGGATGGCAAATGCAGAACAAGCAGTAGTTTTTATTATATTACAAGGTGGGACTTCCACAGGCTTAGTTAGATGTCATAAAATGCGTACTTCAGTAGGGGTTTATGTATTTCTCAACAGTAATGTACTTTTCTGTAATCCTTACAGGACAGAAAGTTGCAAAGGGAGAGAAAAATTAATGGCCAGTTTCTCACTATTTTAAATTAGCATAGCTCTGCTGAACTGTACCAGGCTCTGAGAGCTAAGAATTGGGATTTCCTCAGTTTTACTACATATAGGAATTCTCTTTCTCTTTGAAGATCTGCTTCTTTGATGTCATCAGGGGAAAATTCTTTTGGTCCTTTAAGTGATAATATTGGTATTTCTGTAAATAAAAATCTTAATGTATAATTCGTCCTTCACCCTACTTTACAAATTTTGCATATGTGAAGCTGCTGAAGTTTACGAAACAAGAAACTTTGATTATGACTGTTTGGCTTATTTACGTGTAACTGTTAAGACAAAACAAAAGCAAATCTTGAAGCCTTTTTACAAAGGAAATTTCAAGTGGAAGTGGAAGCTGTTTCTCATTGTTGAAATTCTCATTCTACAATAATTTCACATTTCAGAGTGGCATGTTACATGTGTCATTTTATTTATGTTGTGGAACCCTACAAGGCAAATGCAACCCATTTAGTAAGTCCAGATTTTGCTATGACCACAACTTAAAAGCACAGGAAGTTCAGTTTCTTTAACATAACATTTGCCTTTCTCTCTCCATTCATAATTTAGTGGCCTGTTACTGCCTGGGTTCCCATAGAGGTTTCTTATTTTGACCATTTCTACTTGCAGTTTCTAGCAAATTATTCTCTGGTTTTCTACAGACCAACTCTCCTTCAACATCCCCCAACTCTGGCCTCCTCATTTTAACTTTTCCCTGGTTGAGGTAGTGAAGAAAATAAATGCTTTCCTGTTTAGAGTTGCCAAATCTTATTTTGTAACCAAAATGAAAAACTTGAGGTTTGGAGCTTATTCCAAATTCAACTCAGTCTCCAAGAAGTATTGGTGGTTTGACTGAGTGGGCTCAGATTCATCTCATCTCTGCTCGGATCTCATCCCAGCTTCCTGACCTGGATCCCTGCATTAGCCTTTTGCTTACTTATCTAACTGAGTAATCTCTGGGCTATGCTCATTTTTAAGGCATTTTACATTGTTATCACTTTATGACATAATTCAGGCTTTTTATACAAGTTCCATTTCCTACTCATTTATTCACTTACCCCTTCTCCCCTTTCTTATGTCCCAGGCATAATTTTGTTTCTGTTTTATGCTCCCATTTTTCCATCTTCCTACTCAGTTTTTAAGTGTTAAACTCTTTTTACCCACTGATATCTTGCTCTCTCTTCTGGCTTCTGAATTATTTTCCCAAACACCATTTTCTCCTGAATCTACATAATAAGACCTAAAGCAAAACCTTCTATCTTTGGAACTAAAAGAACTCTTTGATTTTAAGTAACTAGCTGGCTTGAATTGAGTGGACAGACCATGACATCCACTCACACAGAGACAGAATGTGCTGGGTGAGAAGCAACATGGTTGGCTGGGTGGGCCAGGCGGAACAGGAAAAAACAACATTCTTCTGCACCAAGCAGCGTGGTACAGGCATGGCATTTGTCAGCCCTTCTGCTTTGTGCTTGGCGCTGGCTATAATAACGTTCACATAACTTCTTCCTTAAACCTACGTCTTTTGGAATATCTCAATTATGCCATAAAGTGTTGTGTGACTTAGAGTGCATGACACTTTTTCTGCTAAGACAAAGAATGAGGGTCCTGATGGGCACTTTTAATCTATTGTTTTATATAGTTCTAGATACACAATGTTTACAGGGACAGCGGGGCTTTTAAACACATTATTACAGTAACAGACAGACACACTGGACAGAACCAGGGCTTCATTGTACCAGACACTGGAAATAGCAGGGCTTCATTGTACCAGACACTGGAAATAGCCCTTTCCTGAAGACTTCATCATCAATAGTTGTCAAGACTGTTGACAGGACGTTTTGAAAATTCAGTAAGAGTCATGCAAAAATAATATTTCCAGGAGATTATCTAATATTATAAAATCTCAAGTGATCAACCATAATATTTTACTGCTCTGCAGCTATATCTTTCCATATGTAGATTCATACAAGCTGTCTTAAAGTTTTCATAAAGGAACACACAGTTCACGAAACATCTCCAATATATCACTTCCATTGAGAAAAATCATTGAAGAATATTGCCAAAGCTCATGAAATTCTTCAAGCTCTGTTCCTAACCCTCATGAAAATGACTATCTGTTGCAAGCTAGAGTGTGTGCATTCTACCTGGAGTTTATAAAATCTTATATTTCTGCAGGCCCTGTCTCTTTTAGTGCAAGATTCATTGCGGCTAGATAAATGAAATACTAAAATCACATAAAGAGGTCAAGGCAAAACTCAAGTTAAGTGGACATTTGAAGAAAAACATATACAGAAACAGTGCAAGAGCTGAAATGCCTAATGTGAATTACTTTCAATGAACACATAAGGAGTCAGACACAAATTACCTAAAATGGGAAGTAAAAAAAGAAAAAAGAGGTTTTGGTATCCGATGTCTAATTATTGGTATGTGCAACATCGAAGCTTTCAGCATGGCATGTGGAAGAATTAAAATAATGAGACTAGGTTTGAAAATCAGTGCTAACTTTATTAGAAATTTTTTGTTTTATTTAGTTTCTTTTTACAGCCTTCCCTGTCCATCCATTTTTCCCCCCAATATTCCACAAAATCTGTTCTTCATAGCCAGTCTGCTCCACAGTACACCCTGCCTCAGGAATGACAAGTTCTCAGGTGCTCAGCACAGCTGCTGTACCATCACGTAGCTGTTACAAAATCTACTCTGTATTTTCTTCTTGATTAAGGTTTTGACAATTAGAAGTTTAATCAAAGGGGTAGGAAATGTAAGAAGGTTGTTCTCAGATTTATTCTGAGGCCACCACCTTGGCTGAATAAGGGAAGTAATTGTCAGAAAGCATCCTTTTTTTGGTGCACTGAAAACCAAAAATAATTTGCTATGTTTCTTTATTTTTCATAGGCTAGTAAATTGGTACAGTTAATTTAGCGTAATTATTTTTTGTGAGAAATTTAAGGGCAGGGTTTTTTTCTGTAGAAAGCCTGTGACTTTTTTATTTTTCTTTTTTCTCTTTATCTTTTTTCTTTTTTCTTTCTTCTTTTTCCTTTTTTCTTTTTTCTTCTTTTTTCTTCCTTCTTTTTCCTTTTTTTTCCTTTCTTCTTCCTTCTTTTTTCTTTTTTCTATTTTAATGACAAATTGAAATATAAATCTAAACTTGATAAAAAAATCAGTTGTCAAAATTCAGAACATTTATGAGGGAAACAAGGCTAGTTCAGACAAGATCAAAATCATTGCATCTTTCCACAGATTTTTATTTTCCTTTCTACAGCTTTTCACACAGCTTCTACCTGAAGCCATTACACTGAATAGTACTTCATTCTAGTATTTGCCTGACTAAATTCAAGTTTAAATTCAAGTTTCAAAATAGCATGTATCTTTTCCATACAAATAAAGATGTTGTTGCTATCTTGATTTACTTACATTTGCCTTTTACTACCTTTGCTAATCTTGGCTGTTTTTTCCTATAGTTTCTTAATTTAGTTGACACCTTCTCTGCAGCGGAGGGTGAAATATTCCAAGCTCAAGGACATCAGGGACTTAATAACCCCCCAGGCTCCTCTCTGTTCTTTCCTGATAGTTTATTATATTCTATCTGCTTTCTCAATTGTTTCTAAGCAAAATTCAAACATCTACACATCTTTTTTTTCCTGAGTGGCATAACAGCTAATTTACACTCCTTTGTAGCAATACGTGTATGGCTGAGAGGGCTATATCCCCCTTTTCATTACTTCACATTTCTGAACACTGAATTTGATCATACGGAGCTTAAATGATTATGTCCTGTCATACAGTTACAACTTTTCGTACAGCCTTGTGCCTATTTTGGCTGGGATAGAGTTAATTTTCTACCTACATGGTCAACCCACCCTCCTCATCCCTTTCTCCCCTGCTACCCAGCTGAAGCAGTACATCCATGACAAACAGGACTCACCAGACACGTTTAGCCATATTTCTTTCTTTGAAAGCTCTTCACAGCATGAGCTTAGTTTTCAGAGGGTCCAGAACAAATCACGTACAACTTTCTGGGGGCTGTATTATACTTATCTTTCACAGAGGTACTAATATCTACATCTATTAGACCACAGAGCATGATTCCAAGGAAATATGAAAATAACAGGGAGAGAACAGCGAGATAATTATACCTTGTTACATTCAAATAGAGCCTGTCTTGAAGGCTAGCTTTGGCTGGTTTAAACTCATCTGCTAAACCTAAGCAAGATGTCAAAATTTCCTCTAAAGAGAGAAAAAAAGTGATGGACTACAAAGTGATGCTCCTCATGCATCCAAAACACATATTTTAAGGGGGATTAATAATCCTCTGAGATGCTTAGTGCTTTCTTTTGACTATAGAAGTGCCTAGAAGAAAAGTCTTTTTAGATGGACGAGCCTCAGAAGTCAACATATTCCTGTCCCTCCTTCACCGTTCCTGCCCTACCTGCCCAGAGCACTGCATCCATGTTACTTCCATGGTCTCTACCTCAGGCAAAATTCACCCTGAAAACTAAGCTGTAATTGCCATCTCTGAACTATCCAGACATAGCTACGCAGCTCAGTTAACTCCAGGTAGGTTGCTTTCCTGTTTTGGGCTATAAATGCATCTGCCTTCTCTTCTTGCAAGCTGATTGTGAAAAATAGCCAAAATGTGCATCACCACCAACACAGTCAGTATTCTCTTTGAAAGGATTTGTCTCATAGTTTAATGGAGCCAAAACGTTCAAATAGATAAAAGTAAACATTACATTCATGCATCCTAGAGTATCTTGTGCTTTTTTCCCTTTTTCCTGCTCCCTCAGAAGCTCTCATGCACATATTACATAGTGTCCAAACAAATTGGAACCTCCTGCTTCAGCTAGTGTCTTGGCAAATTTCTCTCTTCCTGGAGCTCATTCAGGATTTTTCTGGCTTTGTCTGTAACAGAATGGCATCCAGACAAACCTCCACCTCCCAAGCCAGCCTTCTGACATTTTCAAAGGCAAAGGCAGCATTTAGGAAACTATGACTAGGCATAAATGTGTAAAGCAAAGGCATACACCTTTCTCCAATGGGATTGATTTAAGGCTTAGTGTACTCAGTGGAAAGATCCTTACAGATATCAAGGGCTTTGCATTAGACCTATTATTGGCATCCCTTTCAGAACGCAGATCCGGGGAATGTGGAGGTAATTCTAAAATAATGCCATGATTCTTACTGTAAATTAATACAGTTTGTATTTTCTTTAAAAAAAGAGGGAAAAAAAAGAAAGAAAAAAGAAAAAGAATCATTTCATGATGGTTTACTTTGAAGTTGGATGAGAGCCAAGAACTACAAAATGGAAGACAGAGAAATGTGTTATGCTGAGCAATGGAGTAGCTCTGATCAGTAATCCAGATATCTCCCCTGATTGCTTAAGATCAAGTCTTGATAAAAACAAGGTTGCTTCTGCTCAGCTCTGATGTGGTTTCAGATGGAAGTTAAAGAACTCAGCACTTTTTTTTTTTTTTAAGAGAAAAAAGAAAGAAATAAAAACCAGGACAACTGATCCTCCCTAGGATAATCCAGGACAAAATTATTCTTTCCAGAAAAATAGGGTTTAGTTTCCAAAGTTGTGGTTTAATCTATTTCTCTTTTTCACCGGGGCTGTATCATGTTCACCCACCAAGATGTAACATTACTGGCACTAAATAGTGTTCTTTATAAAGCCCGTGGGACATGCTAGGTATAAATGTCAGTCAGTCATATAAAAACTTCTTTGACAGCCTTACTCTGCTTAACCAGACTTCCCAGAGTAGCATAATAGCTAAGTGAGGTGCAAATGTGCACATGGAGCTTAGCCTTACAGATTAAATTGTTGATGGACATTGATGAAAGACAAGCAGGATCAAATGAGGTTCTTTACTGTCCCAGTGATTTAACCCTTTTAATTCTTTCCTCTGACCTACTGTGATCTTGTATATTCTTCTCTATATTTATGTGGTTACTGGTGGTTAATGCTTCAATATATTAGTATTGCTATTGCTATTCCTGTTACTGCTATTGCTGTTGCTGTTGCTATTGTTATTATTATTACTGTTATTGCACTTGCTGGCATTTTTTTGTAGACAAAACACTTATAAACGTTTCTAATATTGTTGTATGCAAATCAGACCAAGTTCTAAATCTTAAGGATGTTTTGAAATCGAGGGTGGATTCAGTCTATCAAGTTGTGGCTTTCACCTCATGTTTAGGGCATATTTACCTTGCAATCAGAAAAGGCATAGCTTTAATTTAGTTGTCTCCTATACTGATAGGTGTTAGAAAGCAGTGAGTAGATGTCAGTGCTGTTGGGACTGGAGTGGGCACCATCCTGGTGACAAACGTTTGGGATAGTCCCCCCTAATACCTCAGGCTTCCTGACCATGGAAGCAAATTCAACTCATGTAATATGGACATAAGAACAGATTTCGTTTATTAGACTGGGGCAATAAAATGCAGGACTACTCCCCAAAAACTGGATTAGTACCTAATCCAGACATAAATCAATTATCTCTGAAGTTGGGTTGTTCCTCACATAATGCCCCTTTAATCACCTATGAAATCCAGCCATTCCTCACAGCACTCTGTTACTTTTGTGAACTTCTTACACTGTTATCTGTTATGTCCGGCAATTTCTCATGTCATGTCTAGCAGTTTTCCGTGCTCTATTCAGTTAGCCTCACCTCAGGCCAGGGCCAGCCCAGCAGCCCAACCATTTGCCTGTAGCTTTAACAATAACAACTGATAAGAAGCAACAGTGTGGACTTCTGTACCAGCATTACAGGTCTGTCAGGGTTCACATGGCAACACAGTCACTCCCATTAGCTGATAAAATGGGTAAAACCAAAAAAATCCAGAATAATTAAAGGATCTCATGTTTTCACACTGACAGTTAATACAATGTCACACAAGGACATATAAACAAGGGTGGGAGAATTTAAGCTCGTAGAAAAGTCATTCCAAGTCTGCTTCAGAACAATACCAAATTCCCTAAACAATGATCAATAATCCATTCTTACATTGTGTAGAATTTTGGTCCAAAATTCCTAAACTCTCACTTTCACGAAACCACGGGGGTGCGAGATAACTTCCCTCCATGCAACCATGTTCTAAATATCCCAGGTGAAAAAGTTCCTTTCATCTCACACAGGAGACTGTTTTACTGTGAGAGGTATTCCCTGCTGTTCGTCTTATCTTTAAGTCCCTTCTAATGCACTTTTAACTGTACTTTCCTGTATTTCAGCAAACAATAATTCTTTGCTCCTTGTATTTTTGTATTTATGCTGTATGTGTATGGATTTAATTTTTAAAGTGAGCCAACATAAGTACAACCCTCATTAATCAACATCTGGCCCCATATATTTTCTTTCACATCTGTGAAGTCCTTTCCAATTTGCCTACATTCTTTTGAATAGTCCCTGTGCTGTAGCGTAATCACTTATATTCAAGGACTATCATCTCCCTGTGACACGATGAGGTGTTCCTATGCAGGCAGGACAATATCACACTTGCCTAAGCCATCATGCCATGCTGTGAATTCCTATCTATCTCATTTAAACATCTTTGGAATATACTATTTATTTATTCTTTCCTTTCAAGTGTTTGGGACATCTTTTATTTGTACATATTTCTGATTAATTTTCCCTTTGTGCATTAGAATTCTTGTCTAACTGAAGCTTATTTTATAATTTCTTGTCTGATATTTCTAGATTCTCAAAATATCTTGTTTGTATTTTTCCTTTATTTCACTGCTGCTTTGTTCTAGATTTCCCACTGTAGCATAGGACTAATATTATGACTGCCCATTTTTCAGAAAATTAATGACGATTTTGGAAAAAACGCAGAAATTATCAAAATACTCAGCAGAACATGCAAGATAATTCTACTGACCTGTACTCTGTAAAATAGGACATAATTTTATAGCTTAATAGGTTCGCCGTTCTTATATAGAAACAAGTACTTACAACTGATCTCTACATTATTTTGTTTTCTTCTGCTTTAGCTGTTGGTAATTATCCATTTCTTTATGTAAGAATTTTTAGCAGGAAATTCAGGCAGTGGTGTACAGGTTCTTCAATGACCAATATTAGAGGAGCTGAATTTATAGGAGCAGACTAGCAGCAGCCTCTAAGACCAAAAAGCAATAGCCCAAATGCTATATCTGACATCTCAGACTAAAAAAAAAAAAAGAGTGGTAGCATGACAAGAGTAGTGCAGACCTTACAAAGCTGTAAAGTCATCCCAAGGGCCCAGCTGATGTTAGGATATTTTGCCTGTAGAAAGAGTGCTACACCATAAAGAGCTGTGTGACTAATAAATGGAACTGTGAAGCTGGTCATATCCCCAACACACTGTGTGGGTTTTCCTTACTTTTTGAAACTATATACTTATTGTATTTTCCCAAATAAAAGATATTTGTGGTTTCATATTCTCAGAACTCCTGCGTGCTTGCAAGGGGAGAAGGAACACCTGTAAAAGGTTAGATTATTAAATTCCTAAATGTTGGTATTTTAGGTGGGGGACCAAGCCACCATTCATATTTGTTTTAGAAGGAGTCCCCTAGACATGTTATTGAACCCAGCCCTGGTTACTACTACTGACACCTGGCAGGAGGGCTACATGTGCAACAAAAGTAAATTACAAAATTCCAGCACTTTTATTTCTTCATTCTCCTTAAGCATATAGATGGACGCTTCAGGCTCCTGCTGAAATGGGTAGGAGTTGTGCCTATAACCTGGAATAGAGTTTGGCCTTCTACCTAGAAACCTTCTGAAAACATTTTTTTAGAAAATGCCAACTTGCTAGCACAAAAGAATTTGGCAGGAATGAGTCAATGTCAAATCCTCTTCCTCCAAGGCCTGGGCAGTTTTCTGCTTGACAGCAATGAAAGTACTATGAAAAATGGTTCTGGCAAAGCCCAGACTTCAGGGCTCTTGAGTACCACTACCATGGATAAGTGAGCTACAG
Source organism: Gavia stellata (assembly GCF_030936135.1). Taxonomy (NCBI): domain Eukaryota; kingdom Metazoa; phylum Chordata; class Aves; order Gaviiformes; family Gaviidae; genus Gavia; species Gavia stellata. The sequence goes on along the minus strand of NC_082597.1, from coordinate 9,947,271 downwards.
GGTTAGAAAGTCCATTATGTTTCATTTTCCTGTTTGGAGAGTGTAAGGATTTATATATACACATCTATATGTGTGCATGTGTGTGTGTGTATATGTATACATATATATATATAGACTTAGCATAAGGGGTTGTTTTGGTGGTTTTTTTTTCTTTTTCTTTTTCAAGTATTACTGTAGTAAAATACTCAGTAGCTTAAATGTTATGAAGTCTGTAAGTCTTGGCTTTTCCAGAGACATTCAGAGTCTAGGATCCTGACTCGGTAGCCAGGATCTGGAAACCCTCATAGTCATACCTGAATGCACTGCTTCTGTCTCAGTAAGTTGAAGACAGCTGCCTGATGCATTTTCTTTTGGAAAATAAAATCCAAACTTCCTAAGTGAGATATTTTGGAACACTTTATGGAAACAAAATAGAAAGAGACAGCAAGAGAGAGAAAGAGAGACAGACAGGGTGATTTAATTCCAAGATTAAGAATTAATCGTTTTTACCTGTGATATTAATGTAAATCTAGAGCAACCTGAGATTACTTGACCATAGAAAAACCCAAATGACAATTCAGAACAAAACCTTGATGAACCCCTAATTGAATCAACACATACGGAAAACTAATATAAAAGCTACTCATTGTTCCAAAATATACTGGTTTCATTAGTGGTTTACCTCATCCGCTTTTTACTTATTGCTAAAGGTCACAATTAGAAACATATTTGCTTATTTTGCTACTGCTTATATCCCTGTTCACATTATGAAACTGAGACAAGAGTGCTTTATTTATTTAAGGAACTTTCTCTCAGTCCACATGGTGTGAATTATTAACAAGCTTAACTTATTTTTACTACAGACTCATAACTGTAGAAAGTTGGGTCCAATCTACCACAAAAGTCGTTAAGAGAGTCATATACAGGCCTTGTGCAGACCTTCTGTATATGCGGATTTTCAGAGTAAATCCTGATGTTTTCCAGGTTGACTTATCTGAAGGATAGTAAAAGATGGATCTAAACAGACAGAGATTTAAAACTGGAGACTAATTGTACGTGGAAGAGTTTATTTTATAGCAATACAGTGGAGAGCATCTGGATCCAGATTTTCATGGCTGTTTTGATTCCAGTTATTGATTGAAGCTCCTTTCTCTTCCATAGTCATGTAAATTACAGTGCAGTGGGTCAAAATAACAAGACACACTTCGGAATTGTGCTAATACCTCTGCAAATTTAAACAGAAACAGATGGGAAAAGATAATTCTGAAGCTTACCAACCATTCAGACATAAGAGATTCCACCAACATCAGTCTTTGTAGTGTAACATCGAGGCAAGTAGCACTTATATGCCCTTTATACACCCACAAGTTATAGGACCTGTGTCCATTGCTCCCCATGTGTCATGCTGGAAATCCCTTTTATGCCATGTAATTGAAAATAATGAGGCTAAATGAAATACAGTAGCTTTAAGAGTGAAGAGGGCTACGAACTCCTGGGGCTTGTAAGTTCGTTCTTCAATGCAGAGCAAATGCCTGAATTAGTGTTTCAGAAATTAGAAGATTTCAAACAGGTTTTTAAATGAAACCATATATGCGCATTGCAAGTGCAGTCCATTTTTCAATTGTTTAGGTAATGACCTGTGTTTCTCTGGAAGTTTCATACGTATTTAGTTTTAGAAACTATCAGTACATCTCATCAAAACTTCTTTAAGCCAGTATGCAGTATACTGTAATGCAGCATGGCCATGTGCTGCTTAATTCATTCCTGAATTTATTTTTGTGTGGGGGTTGGATAATAAAAATTTTAGTTTCATCAGGTAGATGCTTCAAACAAAATTCAAATATCATCATTATTATTATTAACCTTCCCAAATTGTTTATTATCCTTACTTCCTGGACTGTAGAATTTCAAACATCTTTGCAATGGTAGTGTCAAATATATGTCAGCAAATATATCTAGAGATAGAAAAGTAGTTCTTGTAAGAAAAAAGTGCACTAATACTGGCAGAATTAGCACTTAAGAAGTAATATTTCTGTTAATCCTTGAGGACTATTTTTTAGAAATTTTTTGGGAAAAGGAGAAATTGTGGCAGTAAGGTCTTTTTCTAACTAGAACTGTATTTTATTTACTTATTTAATAATAAAAAAAAGTACAAAAAATAGGAAAAGTTTTTTAAAACAAACCCAATATTATTGACATAGGAAAAAAGAAATCTCTTTGCCTACAAAATGTAAGTCATGGAAAATCAGTCAGCATTCCGTTGACTAGACTAGATTTGTACCATGTAGGCATGCCCATGTAAGCTTGTTGCGCAGATTTAACAGCCAACAGAGAGAAAGAGATCCTTTAAGGGCCTGAATCATTTCACTGAAGAATAAATATGTAAGGTAAATTACACAAATTTCCCTCTCAAAGTGCCTGTTTCAGTCCATTGACTAAGGAGTCATTGAGACTTAATAAATAATAATTAATAATTGCAGTTACTAATCTCACTGTAAAAGTCTTCAGTGTAGATATTAAAAAGTAAATGAAATTAATGCAACTCCTGATATTGAGAGACATAAAGAAAACACTGAGGTTTCTACAATTAAAAAAAAAAGAAAATAAACTTGAAATATTTATTTGTATTTATTAGAATGTCCTTAATCCAACATTATAATAAACACAAATTAAAATTATAGTGAATATTTACATGCTATATTAATTATCACATTTTTAGTGATGGATTTATGTTATCTCAAGAATGTCATAATTGTAGATAAACCTAATAGTCTGCATTACTAGAGGTAAATTTTTAAAATACATAATTTCATCTCTGGTATTACTTCTAAAAATAGTTTTGGAATACTAAGAGCTTCACTTTATTTTTTAATTTTTATGTTAAAAAACACTTTCAATAGGACTTTTTTCCTGATTCTCCACTAAAAAATCCAATTTTTTTTTAGGTGGTGGTGAGAAGTTGCGTATCTTAATATTCATTTGGTCATGGTTAAAAATGCACCTTCAAACGAACTGACGTGATATGGCTATAATAGCACAGGGCAGCCTAGTGCATTTTGGTTTAAGGTTTGCATTAACTATATAAATTTGCTCTTCTTGTAAATTCTTTGACTCCAGAATTAGTATGCCAGCAAAAAAAAAAGCCAATTTCTGGCTTTCATGTTAAAGTCTGTCATGTCACAACTTTACTAGAAATGATTATATGATAACTGACTTTAAAATTTCATAGCTTTATACTTCTGGCCTATAAATCAATGTATCAGAAAGAGGAGAACTACCAGAGAGATTATCAGACCTGAACATTTCAGTTTTAGAAAGCCTTTTTTTTTTTTTTTTTTTTTTAATATTAGTACAGGAAAGTTAGGCAAATCCTTCTTTTTCCTCTTCAATAAGGAGAATCTGAAGTGACATCTGTGTAAATCACTTGTAATACCATCAAATACTGTGTTAAATCAGGAAAGTATGTGAACATAAGGAGCAACATGTCTATTCAACATTACACATCACTGACTGCCAATTTTGCTGTTCAGCATTTGGTCAAGGCTTCTCTAGAAAGATACAGAAATGAATGGTGTATAAAACAAACAAAAACCTCCTGATGGCATAGGAAGATAATCATGGCTTACAGAAAGGGTTTTCACATGTGGTACGAAAGTTATTGAAATTTTCACACAAATGCTACATCCCAAATGCTAAATTGGGGGAAAAAGGTTTGCATGCCAGGTAGTCTACATTCCAGTGATCTCAGGTTGCTGTAGCCGGTCCCTGTGACCCAGTGTCCTTACCGGGGACAGCTCACTACAGATCACTCCTCAGCCACAGCTCGGACCCAAACTGTTTGAACAACTAGTGAGGATCACTCAGCCTCTCCCTACTTAAAAAAAATAAATAAAATTATTCCTTGAGCACCTAATGATCCTGTATACATTCCTCTCCTGAGATTTGAGAGTACCCAAGATATTGCTTGCCAGTCGTGTTGGATTGTGACAAGTAAAAGATATTCCAAGAATCACATATGAATATAAATGGTATCAGAGTGTGATTTAGAAGTGATACTTGAAATTTTTCCAAGTGCTGCAGTTACTGTGGGTACATTTATGCAACACCTGAGTTTCAGTCTCAGCTGTGCACGCTCTATATTCTTTTCAAGTATGATTTGCTACTAAAATCTTCTAAAGTCAAAGAAATATAAGACAAAAAGTTTTTTCCAGAGAAAAGTAAGAAGAGGGCCAAATAAATACCTCTATAACTAGATAAATTAAAAGCAGAATAAACGTGATTAAAAACATCACTGCAAAATGTTTTGACAATTTATTTGGTTGCAACACTTGTCATTTTATTTAAAGAAATTATTACATTGTAGCAGTCAGATTAAAGTCTATTTACTTTAATTAGAGCTATATGACTTACAAGCTCAAAGTCCGAGTGAGTGAAGATTTCTGGATTCTATAGAGTCTGGGGAAAAAGCTGTACATGAATGGAATTTTTAGACCAAATCACTCTTTCACAACAACAAAATATGAGGTTCAAATAAACACTTTTTTTCTCAGCCACACAATGGCCTTCTTGGCAAAAGAAGGATTATGAAATGAAATGAAATGAAAATCCAAGACAGAAAACATGCAAAGTGTTTTGGAACAATTTACGAATACACATTTGCCAGTCAACCAGGAACATAGTTTTTACATCAAAGTCCTGGAGCCAGGATCTGAGACCTAAATTCATTTCTAGCTCTTTCGTAGAGCAATTATTGAGAATTGATTTTGATTAGCGCTTTAAACAACAACTAAAGGACCTGACTCTCACAGTACAACTCTCATTTTCAACAGGGACCTAAGTTTTTAAATGACTATGTCTCATTGACCTATAGATTTTAGAAATTCAACACTGGAATTCCATTGATAAAGTAATGCATGGTCTGGTGAAGGTGAAGAAAACTTCTTTTGCCATCTGCATGACCAGAGCCCAACATCTAAAATATTAATTGTGTCCGCCTCATAAAACAAACTGAGCAGCTCATAAAAACAAAACTTCCCTAGTTACACTCCATCTATCTATTTTCTGCTATGTCAGCAGTGCTCCTGTGGCACTGAAGTCTTGAAAATGCAACTCGAATAAATGATAAAGCTATGAATAAAGCTATATGCTGGAAGGATAACATTCCTCTTCAAAGGTTTATATGATTGTAGCTAACATCCAAGTTTCCCTATCAGGGTAGAAATTTCCCCAGGCCAAAAGATGAATTTTCTGTATTTAAAGCAGAAGCAAACACTGCATGACTCATGAATGGAGCACCATTTGGATTTCTCCTTTCTTTCAATCTAGAAAAAAGTTATATAAGAACAGTCCCTAAGGATAACACTTAGCTCTGTTGGAACACTCAAAACAGTCAATGTCTGTTGTGCACTTACTTCTACTATCGCTGGGGAGAAATAAATCAAGCTCCATATAAATATCTTCATCTTAGCTAGTTGCTTCAGGCTCACTTCACAGTCAATGAGGAGATACAGGCATTTTGAGGCAACAATTCATCTCATCCAAAACAAGATAGCCAATAATAAGCTACATAATCTGCACTTTAAATGAGTTGTGTGGGCATCTAAGGTTGAATGAGACAGTATCACAGCCAGTGGCCAATGTAACTGATACAAGTATTTCCAGGATTTGATCACCGACTTTCTAATACAAAATACTCTATTGTTGGCAGGAAACAGTGTAAATCAAGTGATTCAGTTCCTTGACCCTCAAGCTGACTTGTTTGCTGGCTAAACTTTTGGGCCCTATTCTAAGCAAACAATCATATACATGATTGGACCACATGCAAACAAGCCTAGAGAAATCATTCTTCAGTGCAATTTTGTCGCATTGGAAGGAAGGAATATTTTTTCTATTTACTTGAGTTTAATTTTCATTACATCTCAACTTAATTTCTATTATTTTCTATCTAGAAAACAAACCACCTTCAATTCTTCAGCTTAGTGTCACTATGGATAAAATAATAGCTTTAAAAGCACAGGAACATTTGATTCAAATCTCAGTAATGATAGAAGACAACTCTATAGAACTAAATAGATATTTGATAAGGTTAATATAACTTTTGCAGAAATGAGTGGAATATATTTCATGAAGGACAAGCGAAGCTAGATGGGAACATCACTGTCGTCCTTTAAAAGCCTTCACTTTTAGAAAAGGAAGACTTTGATCATAGAACATGTCTTGATTTTCAGCTTTATGCAGGACACAGCTTGTGTTCATAGGTTTGAATTGGGAGTATCACTTTTTGTATCTCCAAGCATATTAGAAATCTAGCAAATTTATTACATACCCTTCCCTAAATCCAGTTCAGGACTGTACAATAAATGTGACTATTAGGTACAAAATTCTCTTAATTATTTTTGGCATACACCCAAAATCAAAGAAAAAAATAATTCTCCTAGCATCTTTAATAATTCCCATTTGAACAAAACATTGAAAAGCAGAAGTAATATAATCCAGACATTTGAGTAATCCCAAAATAAGTATACTTGGACTTTCAGTAGTTATTGCAACATGTGAAATATTCCAGCTTTTTTTGGAGTCTTCTTGAAACCGGCTCTGTCCTTGAGGTGTCAGATTAACACTCCACTCAGAAGACAAATTGTTCATGGGCATGCTGGACATATGAGAGCCATTAGACAGTGTGATCTACATTCTTGAAAAATGAAAAATTCTAGGCAACATTACATTTTATAAATGCAAGATGTTTATTATTACTGCACTAGCAATAAATGTTTAGAAACTGGAGAGGGTTCACAATGATTCTGACTAGGAACATATGAGGATGGAGCCATTGAATTCTGGCATGAAATGAAAGGTCTGGAAGCTATTATGTATTTAGCCCTCTATGAGTATTTAATTATATCAATAGGAGAACACAATTTCTGTTGCGTGCTTTGTGATGAATGTCTTCATTTATTCATGTTACAATGAATGATAGATGAGTTCAAGCCAGATGTGGGAGCTCATTTGCAATTTGCTTAAATTATTTTAGTGAAATTTCTTCTAAAGTTCACAGGACACCTCACTGAATGTCATGGGAATTTATCTGGTATGTAAAATTTGATTTCTCCTTGAGGAGTGAATTTGCTTTTGATAGGCTATATGCAAATAAGTGGTAATAAACATTGAACGTTGTGTGGTTAACTGCTTTTTAGACACTTATACAGTCTTTAATGAGAAAAATGGATTTCAGTTTCAGAGTCTCTCATTCAACCTGTCATAGGAAAGAGTGTAGTTGTCAGGCAGTTTAGTAGTACTCAGCTTAGCTTAATACATGATTCTGCCAAAAGAACTTAATCCAGGTAGGGAAAAAAATTCCTTGATCACAAATGAAATACCTTCAGGAGCCTTATCTCTTAAAAGTTTTTGAAAAACTTCATGACACAGAAATTATTGGTCTAGTTCTTGAATTTCAGTTCAGTAGGTTTCTTAATAGCTTATATTTCCACTGAAAAAGTGAAAACATACTTCAAGTGTTGTTGTGAAGGTATGTTCACCACATTAGGAAGCAAAAAAGGTGACCAAGGAATGTATGGTTAAGAAGCTATAGAACATAAGAGACAAATTAAGGCATTCAGACCTGCTGATAGTTTGGCTTATTTTTTTAAAAGTATTGATGAATTATTAAAGTTCAACTTATTTATATATTTTTTTCGTTCTTACATAGAAGGTATGTCCATCCTTCGTTTTCATTGTCTTAGGCTGTTTATGCATCCTTCTTCTCAATCCACCTATTCCACTGTTGTTTCTGTAAAAGCAGACACAGGAGAAAAGTTAACACAGCTTTTTTACCTGGTGGCAGGTTTGCCATTTCAGATTCTCTCTATTTCTCTCAGGAGAGAAAAAGATAAAGAGATACCATCGCATTGGAGACTCAGAGGGAATTTTTTGTCATGCACCATTATCAAACCTATGCTATTCAAATGCATTCAACTAAAAGAAAGGGAAAGAATCATAGAATCATAGAATCATTTAGGTTGGAAAACACCTTCAAGATCATCAAGTCCAACCATAAACCTAACCCTGCTAAGTCCACCACTAAACCACGTTCCTAAGCGCCTCATCCTCGCGTCTTTTAAATACCTCCAGTGATGGTGACTCAACCACAGCCCTGGGCAGCCTGTTCCAGTGTCTGACAACACTTTCAGTGAAGAAATTTTTCCTAATATCCAGTCTAAACCTCCCCTGGTGCAACTTGTGGCCATTTCCTCTTGTCCTACCACTTGTCACTTGGGAGAAGAGACCAACACCCATCACTCTACAAGCCCCTTTCATGTAGTTGTAGAGAGCGATGAGGTCTCCCCTCAGCCTCCTCTTCTCCAGACTGAACAACCCCAGTTCCCTCAGCTGTTCCTCATAAGATTTGTGCTCCAGACTCCTCACCAGCTTCATTGCCCTTCTCTGGACACACTCCAGCACCCCAACATCCTTCTTGCAGTGAGGGCCCCAAAACTGAACACAGGATTCGAGGTGCGGCCTCACCAGTGCTGAGTACAGGGGCACGATCACTTCCCTATTCCTGCTGGCCACACTATTTCTGATACAGGCCAGGATGCCGTTGGCCTTCTTGGCCACCTGGGCACACTGCTGGCTCATGTTCAGCCGGCTGTTGATCAACACTCCCATGTCCTTTTCCGCCAGGCAGCTTTCCAGCCACTCGTCCCCAAGCCTGTAGCGTTGTGTGGGGTTGTTGTGACCAAAGTGCAGGACCCGGCACTTGGCCCTGTTGAGCCGCATACAGTTGGGCTCGGCCCATTGATCCAGCCTGTCCAGATCCCTCTGCAGAGCCTTCCTACCCTCAAGCAGATCAACATTCCCACCCAACTTGATGTCGTCTGCAAATTTGCTGAGGGTGCACTCGATCCCCTTGTCCAGATCATTGATAAAGATATTAAACAGAACTGCCCCAATACTGAGCCCTGGGGGACTCCACTTGTGACCGGCTGCCAACTGGATTTCACTCCATTCAACACGACCCTTTGGGCCTGGCCAGCCAGCCAGTTTTTTATTCAGCGAAGAGTGCCCTCATCCAAGCCATGAACAGCCAGTTTCTCCAGGAGAATGCTGTGGGAAACCATGTCAAGGGCTTTACTAAAGTCTAGGTAGACTATATCCACAGCATTTCCTTTGTCCACTAAGTGGGTCACTTTGTTGTAGAAGGAGATCAGGTTAGTCAGGCAGGACCTGCCTTTCATAAACTCATGCTCACTGGGCCTAATCTCCTGGTTCTCCTGTACATGCTGTGTGATGGCACTCAAGATGATCTACTCTGTAATCTTCCCCAGCACCGAGGTCAGGCTGACAGGCCTGTAGTTCCCCAGATCCTCCTTCTGGCCCTTCTTGAAGATGGGTGTCACATTTGCTCACCTCCAGTCCACTGGGACCTCCCTGGTTAGCCAGGATGGCTGGTAGATGGTGAAAAGTGCCTTGGTGAGCACTTCTGTCAGCTCCCTCAGTTAAGAAGCACTAAGATGAAATTTTTAACCCTTTTTACCTTTTATGTAGGGTATTTTTATATCTTAAATTTTTGTTATATTCTATCCTACAGCATATCCTAAACTCAAAACTAGGCAATTTGAAATATTTTTCATAAAGCTTTAATGTTAACAGAGAACACACATTTATTATCTACTAAATTGAAATCTGTGTTCTCAAATGACTGCTACATTTGGTACTTTCTAACCTCAGGGGCCCAGTTTAGTGAATGGGGTCCAGTTTTAATACCCAGGTTCCACCAGTGTTTCAACGGCTAATTGTAAGTACCTAAGTTAGGAACATACATCTCTCTATTTATTACATATGCAGGTCAGATACTCAAATACTGAAATATTGTTCATAAAATCTGATGATGAAAACATGCAATATGTTTCTGATTGCCTCTGCTGTATTTATAATTTTGTCCTGATGTCTTTCTTGCTTCTATGCAATTTCTCGTGTAATTCTGATTTATCCAGAAATCACGGTGTTTTTAAATAACACAGAGATCTGACAGAATCAACATATGATAAAATGCATTGTTTTGCACTTTTTCCTCAAAGGCAATACAAGTTTGAGCAGGCTGACTCCAGGGGAATCTTTCAACAATGTACACCAAAATATGTTGTCTTTTTAATAACTTATTACTGCTTAGCACCAGAAGTTATGGGCTGGGGGTTGTTGGTTTGTGTGTCTCTGCATGTGTTCCTTCTGATGGTGATTCTTTAACCCACAGGTGTATCATGGTCTTTCCTCCTATTTCTTTCCATTGATTTTGCCCGATTACTGTTTGGGAAACATTTTCTGCTGCATAAGACACTGTCTTGCATTTAATTCCTGGTCATGAACTGTAGGGTAGCATTTTAAATATCTTTATAGTTCATTTGTGGTGAAGAGATCTCACTGATATTCCTCAGCTACCATGAGGTAGAGTATACGGCATATCAGCACAGCACAGACCACTACAATCCCTAGCAATGAGAGAGTGTTATTTACCTTGCTGTATAATAAAAATAAGTCTCATTGCTGGAAATAATGCAGGCCACATTTAGCTTCCATAACAAAATCACTGCTTGGCCAGACAGAATTTGACCCCGCTGCCACTTTCTGTGTTTCTGGCAAGATCAGCAATTCCCTGGCAGAGCTTTAGGGACACCAAGAAACTGCTGTCTCTGGCATTCCCAGCTAGGCACATCCTGCTATGCTCTCACTTCCACAATCAGTACTGTATTTGTGTGTCTTGTTATGACACATACAAATGAGGATACTAGATTACCATCTCAAAATTCAGTTAAATGATAGCTGGACTGCAGATGACACTTTGTTCATGGACATGAACCCAGAGACATAAGTCTTGTAACAGCCATAAGCCAACAACAGCTGGAAATTGATCTGTAAAAAGAGCTCACATGAAAAGTTAATCTGCTTCTAAAATACACATTTACATCTGCAGGTATTTCTCATTTGAATGACATGGCTAAATGGGAAAAAGATGTGTTGTTAATTACCTGTCTTTCTAGCAGAGGTTCCTACCAAGTAATTTGACTCTTATCTTCCTATATCCACAGTAGTATAGATTATTTTTGTAATTAGCATTATTATTCATTATCTCAGATTTTTAAATTTTCTTCCTTTTTTCTTCTTTCTCTTCTTCCACCATCACTAACCTCATCCTAGCTAAGCTTCCTATATACATTTATTCTGAAAATACATCCAAGACACTGTGATTTCTTAAATAAGAAAACCTTCTAGTGAGATGTATGTTGATTACTTGATTTTTGGAGGCAGATTTTGTTATGCAATTTCACTTCTCCAGGGTCTACTAATTAATGGAATCACATTACAAATGGGGAATATTTTCTGGATAAGCTACTATCAATAACCTTGTCTCTTAGCAATGATGTTAGCTGTGTTACTTGCTGATGGATTACACCCCTCCAACTTAACTTAACCCATCCATTTTCAGCTACCAATAACTATCACACTGTGTAGTCTAGAGGGTTGCACATGACGATAAAAAATTTCCCTGATTTAATGGAAGAAGGAAACAGGAATATGAGAACAGAAAGAAGGTAAAAATAATAAAAAAAGGAGTTTAAACTATATACTTATAAGGCCAGTTATACCCTGAAAGCATCCATGCTTTCATGGCATCCATGTGCCCTGTTTCTATTATAATGCAGTCAATATGAAGCATGATTGTTATTGTTTCTTTCCCTTCCTGTACTATAGCTATTTGTCCAAGAGATGGAAAATTACTGTGCTATGAATTCCATTACATCCTACATTTGTTAGCAGATATTTTAGCTGAAATCTACTATGTAATTGACACCATTTTGTACTGGCCTAGGTCTGAATACCAATAAGATACAAAGAATTTCTTTTGGTTTAGTTTCTAGTGGGCTGGGGAGACATGATGTATTACATAACTTCATTGTACCTGATCTCAGAACAAATGAACAAGCAAGTCTCTTAGCAGAATCATCTTTCAACGCTAAGAATGATTTTTTTTTTTTGAGCGATATCAGCTGCCATTTCTTTCTAACACAATAAATTTGTGGCTTCCTCTTCATTGTTAAGACAAATAGTTGTTAAGCCTTCTATTTCGTACAGTTCTCTTAGCAGAATTAAACAATAAAGAGCCATTATTTTTTTCATTCTGGCAAAAGAATTGAGATAATACCAGTACAAATTCGTAACAAATGTATCTTTTTCAGTTCAGCTTAACATTTTTTTTCCTTTTCTTTAACTCTCTTCTATTTCAGACATGAAAAATCTGCTGCTAAATAAGTGATGAAGTTTAATAAAGTATTGTTCCTGTTTCTCTTGGACTGAATTTGTAGTTTTAAATACACGATTCCCTGCCATAATTCTTTATCTGGGCTTTTCTTACACAGTGCTACATGGCAAGTGAGAATCCATCGTTCAAGTCTAAAATGACTTGGCAAAAAATCTTTTAACCATAAAGGCAATCTTCCCAGACAGCATTGTCTTAACTAGAAAGCTTTCACATTCTAAAACTGCTTTAATTGTAAAGCCAGACTGCTGGAAGCGGACTTGGTGTATAGAAATGAAACTGCAAGTTTTACATACTTCTGGTTAAACATTTCTCCATGACATCAGTCTTAAGACATTTTAGATCTATTGGTTTATGAAGGTAAAGAGAATTTTAAAGGGATACATTATAGGGAGTGACATCAGTTGCAATGGACTTAATTCAAAATGATGTAAAGAATAGGTCTGTCAGAAACCTGTTTTCAAAGAGACCCATCTTGGCTTATAAAACAAAATAAAAAGACTGGTACTTTTCATTGGTATATGACAAAGGTATTAGTAAATTATACATGATGGAGAAGAGACAACAGAACAAATATGTACTGCTTTAGACTTTCTCCTTACATTTTCACTCACAGTACAGTTTATTTAGTCTTCTGTGCTGACACCTAGTAATGACTGAATAATGATGAAGATTCATATTCAGGCAGACTGGGTCTGTTTGTTGGTTAGATGCTTCTGAAGGATTTGAATTATGTAATAGCAAGCATTTGGCAACAGAGATTATGTGGAACAATGTTAAAACAAAGAATGGGAGAGTAGGATTCTTGTTGTTACTTTGGTCTGTTATACTGCTTTTCTGTAACTCTCATACAATGATATTCACTTAGCTGAACATGGTAGACTGAATTTTAATTCAACGGAACTCTAAAGCCTACAGAGATCACAGCTGGAACTTATTCTTAATTACAATTATCCAAAAGAAGACTGTGATTTCTTCATATCAGTAATTTTCAACCTTTTCCAGTTTATAGCGCCGTATTCTATTTCCAGTTTGTATTGCAAATATACTCTTATTTTTCTTTCATGTATCCCCAAGGTGTTCATTCCCCAAAAGCCCAAGAATAAAAGGCTGAAATCAACTGGACTATACTGTAGCTAGTGTAGGAAAAAGCTTTCCTAGTGGAAGAATTAAATTGTGTAGGATGTAAAGAAAACTTGTACATCAATAAAAATGTAAATATATCTGCATTATTCTCTATTTAGAAGAAAAAGCACTAGGGTTTGTGTGCATGATTTATACAGAAATAATCGAAACGAGGACAGAAGATGATGTCATTCAGTATTAGGAATTTGGCAACAGACTTTGGCTCGTGGTACTTTATTCTTCTATCTATGTGTTACATTTTCAGACAAGCACTTTCTTACTTCCTCCCATGCTGCTTCTTATGTTCCTTATAAAGGTAGGCAAGATTATGTAATTTTTCCCTTTTCAAATTCTCTCTTAAAACTCTGACTTCCATGCTTATTAAAGCATGTAATTCTTAAATTTTTTCCTTCTGTCTTCTGTTTTTTTGTTTCAGCCTATATGTTCTTTGGGCTAGGCACCATCCTTTTGTATGGCTGCCTTTGCATCTGTGTGGTTTTAAAACATCTAGGACACTGATATCCCATCTACGTTATATTTGGTGTGCTAACACTATAAAGTTAAAATGGAAAATGCATAAAGAAAATTGATAAAAGCATTTAAGAGATTCTGTGTAGTTTGAGCAGGCAGAAGAATGCAGTTTGACAATAATTGTCTCTGTTACATACTGCTTTCCTAATCTATGATACTATGCTGCAGTCTGGGTAAACAGACACATGCGTTGTTTGATCAGCAAAACAGGAGTAAAATTTCCATTATAATTTTTAAGAACAGGTTGCTGAAAATAAAGGACTATAATTTCCAGGGGAAGATGATGCTCTGTTCTTCAGCTCTTCAAGTAGCTGACAAAGCACCAAAGTACAGAGATTTGGGATTAAGGGCTGCAAGGTTCAACGTTAACATACATTCAGTGATGAATGTTCAGATGGGATCTTTTCCCCACCTCGCCACAGCATTGTTTATTGAAGGAATGGTGTCATGTTTTCACAGGCTTAAGAGTTTGTGTGTAAATGATACATATACAACTAGCACTAAACTGCAGCACACTGAGTATCACATCTAAAATGTAGAAAAGTCTGCATTTCCAGTAACGTTGACCCAAAGTTTGTACCCACTTCTCTGCAGAATCAGGTCCATGTTTTTACCAGCAACCCTGTTTCTCCCTCAGAAATAGTACACAACTAATGTATATCACTGAACCAAGAATGATAAACATTGATGCTATCCCAATAAATACTATATTACTTTCTTAAGGTTGACTGATAGTGTATTATTAACAGCTTTATTACCAGGGCAAAGTTCCATGGGTAACAGCAGTGAACTGTCAAAGATACTTATAAAGAAATAACAATAAGCTTACATTTATAAAGTGCTTGTCATCCCAAAGGAGGCCGAGTACTTTCCAAAGTTGATACAAAAGAAACATAGCAACATCTGTTACTGAATAGAACTGACTCTGAGAGGAGGACAAAAAACATTGTAAGGATGTGAAATGTGCTTCAGAATCTTTACTGGCTGCAAATGAATTGCAAATATTTTTTTCTATGAAGAAAACTTTAAGAAAACTCTTCAGGAGTGAAACAAACCATGACAAAATTGGTGGCCTTCTACGACAGGGCTACAGTGTTGGTGAATAAGGGAAGAGTAACTGACGTCATCTACCTGGACTTGTGTAAAGCATTTGACACTGTCTCACACAACATCCTTGTCTCTAAATTGGAGAGACATGGATTTGGCGGACGGACCACTCGCTGGGTAAGGAATTGACTGGATGGTCGCACTTAAAGAGTTGTGGTCAACAGCTTGATGTCCAAGTGGAGACCTGTAATGACTGGCATTCCTCAGGTGTTGGTATTGGGACCGGCACTGTTTGACATCTTTGTCAGCGATATGGACAGTGAGATTGAGCACACCCTCAGCAAGTTTGTCAACACCACCAAGCTGTGTGGTGCAGTCAACACTCTGGAGGGAGGGGATGCCATCCAGAGGGACCTTGACAGACAGGTTCATGAGGTGGGCCCGTACAAACCTCATGAAGTTCAACAAGGCCAAGTGCAAGGTCCTGCACCTGGGTCAGGGTAATCCCAAGCACAAATACAGTCTGGGTGGAGAATGGACTGAGAGCAGCCCTGAGGAGAAGGACTTGGGGGTGTTGGCTGATGAGAAACTCAACAGGAGCCAGCAATATGCGCTTGCAGGCCAGAAAACCAACCGTATCCTGGGCTGCATCAAAAGAAGTGTGACCAGCAGGTTGAGAGAGGTAATTCTCCCCCTCTACTCTGCTCTGGTGAGACCCCACCTGGAGTACTGCGTCCAGCTCTGGGGCCCCCAACATAAGAATAACAGGGACCTGTTGGAGACAGTCCAGAGGAGGGCCACAAAGATGATCAGAGGGCTGGAGCACCTCTCCTATGAGGAGAGGCTGAGAGAGTTGGGGTTGTTCAGCCTGCAGTAGAGAAGGCTCCGGGGAGACCTTATAGCAGCCTTCCAGTACCTGCAGGGAGCCTACAAGAAAGCTGGAGAGGGACTTTTTACAAGGGCATGTAGTGATAGGACAAAGGGTAATGGCTTTAAGCTGAAAGAGGGTAGATTTAGATTAGCTATAAGGATGAAATTCTTTACCATGAGGGTGGTGAGGCACTGGAACAGGTTCCCCAGAGAAGCTGTGGATGCCCCATCCCTGGAATGTTCAAGGTCAGGTTGGACGGGGCTTTGAGCAACCTGGTCTAGTGGAAGGTGTCCCTGTCCATGGCAGGGGGGTTGGAACTAGATGATCTTCAAGGTCCCTTCCAACCCAAACCATTCTATGATTCTATGACAGTCTTGGTTGTGTATTAGTCCAAAAGAGTGCCATCTCCTAACCCCATCATGTGCCTAAATTCTGAATTTTTTTTTTTTAAATTGGAATTCTCAGAAAACGACCAGGTCAATTTATTGATCCTACAAATAAGACTGTATTGAGTCACAGATACTGAAATGTAGAAAACACTCAGGGAAACCTCAAACCACTTGAGGTCTGCTAGAGAAAAAGAAAAAAAAAAGGAGAATATCTGACTATGTGAATACATATCTACTGAGAGGTATAGCATGAAAGCAATGAAAGCAATTAAAAGGAATGATTTTTGTTGGAGCATTCTAGGCTAGAACATATAATTGTAGGGATGTGACCATACCCTTCTTCAGAGAATATTTCAATTTATTATAGAAGCTTATTTTTTTCAGTTTTCACGGCTGATGTGGTGAAGACCACTGTCTTCCCTGCAAAGGCCCTGGATAGGCTTTCTTGGGAAAAATACAGAGCACAATCCTGACTACTGAAAAACAGAGTCTCCTATGTAGTTCTGGAGAGGTGTCAAGAAGTCCCCTGGATGGTGCTGATATGCAGCAGCTACAGATTTGTAAATACAGTGTTTCTAAATGTTTATGGGAATGCATATGTACATATGCTTAAACGTGCACACAGATGCACACCCGCCCACCTATGCACACACACGCACACATATATTTAAAATTCTAGATGGACTTTAGTACCACTTTTCACATTCATGTTGCTTTTCATCCAAGGATTTTGGAGCACTTTGCAGACATTATCTAATAATCTCACAACACAGGGTAGGTAAGGAATATTACAGAGCTTGAATGTTTGCCCACTGACCTAGTGGGACTTCTGGTGTTTCTTACAAAATTCTGTCAACATCTAGCAGGCAGGTGAAAGCACAGAAAGAGAAACATGGAAACAAAAACAGTCCTGCTTCATGCCTTTTTGCTGAAGTAGGGTCAAACCAGCTGAGGCCACAAGTGGAAAAGGCATTTGAATGCCAAGCACATAAAAGTCCCACAAAGGCAAACATCATAATTAGCAATGGATGGGAAAGCCAGCACGAGGCGAAGTGGTCAGTTTGATCTTCAGAGTTATCATTCAAGAGTGTGACACTGAGATTATACAATGTCATGCAGGTAACGCAAATGTTAAACAAATCACCCATCTTGAAATTTCTTAAACTCCTACTTTACAGCTTTAAGATCAGACATGGTTTTGATACTTGTAATGTTTTTCTTTGTTAGATTCCCTAATGAATATAACAGTCTTTACCTTAGCAGGAAATCTGGACTGACCATTTGAGGCCTGTTTTCTTTATATCTTGTGGCTCACAGGTTTGCTTTTGGACACCTAATAAATCATTCACTAACATCTAAGAATTTGACAATTCCTCCTCCTTATAAACTCATTGCTAAATCAAGGACCACAAAATAGGCAAGAAGCTTGCAATATTTCTATTTTTCTGAACTAAAAAGTCTGCTTGGTAGATTTAGGGCTTTTTTTCATCAGGTGTTCTTCAATCTTGTGTTCAGATTTTACCTTTATTTGTAGTGCAAATGGCATTGCAATTAGTAATTCCAAACCTTTCTTCCCATGTGCCATGGGCTGTCATGGATTTCACCCTATGCCCCTCTACAAGTCAGACAACTGCTGGCAGCTTTTTGGACTGGAGGGAAACTTCTAATCATTGTCAAACGTTGTTATACCTAATTAGTGAAAGCACACCTTGCTTTCATTTGGTTGGAAGACAAAGCTAATTGCACATCATAACCAAATGCAAACTCTGTGAGGCCTTTATTCCCCTATGGATTACATGGGGGAACATTTAGACCCTATGTGTTAAATTTCCTTAAGACATCTAACACCTGAAGTGTCAATGTCCTTTCAGCTTGTGTGAGCAAGCTAAGTGAATGAACCTAGACCCAAATTTATTAACACTAATATTTCTTTCATAGCTATGTAAATATGACATGATCTCACTGAAGACAATGTAGTTATTCTGCTTATTGGTATAATGAAAGCAGAGTGTGACCCAAAAAGCCTACATGTGTCTTAAAAAGCTTTGGAACTTTAACTCGTAAATAAATTACAGCAAATCAAACTGGCATTCCCTTCTCCAGTAAAATATTCATGTTTGACTTTCATGGAATTCCTCCCAGACAAAGGTAATAGAGGCTGTTCAGCTGATTTTCCCTCTCAATAATACATTCTGAGGGCCCTACACTACCAGTCCTCAAGGGAGAAGAGTTGCTTACATGGTATATTTGCTGGAATCAAGATTGCCTTCCGAAGGATTGGTGAATATAAAAAGCAGACTAAATTTCCTCTTAATCTTCCATGGTTTCACCAGATCACATTGAAGACAATACTGAAGATTTTTCACAATTTTCATTTAAAACTGTCACTAAACTGGATAAATTTGCATGTATATCTTTATAAAGATGTAAATAGTACATTAAAAAGGAACAGAGGAAGCAGAATTTTGTCAAAAGGAAAATGTGTATGTGCTTGTCTGTATAAAGACTTTGTGCCTTTCTTAGAATACTAAGAACAAACATTTTTTACTATTTTTAACTGTTGTGTTAAATGTTGTGCTAAGAATTCCTTTTAATTTTATATTAGCTGACATTTCTTTCTTACTGAAATAGTCAAACCCAAGGATTATTTCATACATGTTATTGGACAGAATTATAGGGGAAACTCTATGGCCTACTGAGATGTTCCTGTTTGGCTGGACTCTTTGAAGGAGAATAGTCATCGAGGGAGGGTGCAGACCAACGCTGGTGAAACAGGGAATTTACTGACATTTTCATTGAAAAAATCATCCCAAAAGAGTGCCTGGTGATCTGTCATTACCAATCAATCACACAATACCCACACCTCAAGGAACAGACATCTATTCTGTGATCCAAGGGACGTGAAGATTTAGAAATAAATGTGAGGGAAACAATGTAACAAAGGTCCATTGCCACCATTAATGGCATGAAAATCACTTAGCTGTGATTGCTTTAAGTAAATGTAGTTTTAATAGATTCCAAAGGAGTCGGTGAGGATTTAACACATAGGATTATGTAGGGTCAGAGAGTCTGAATATTAAAAGAGCTACAAGGCAGCAACTCTCAGCTACTACATATTAACTGGGGGCTTATAGATGTAATTGGTCTGGTTTTGTTCCTACTTCTGAGACCTACAACAATATCTGGAATTTCGTTTCTTGCGGAATGTGAAGGTGGACTTAGGAAAACTTGTATGTAAATGAAAACTCATCTTCAGAGAACATTGCCAGGTTTGTGTCACTTGTTTCTCCTTTTTGAATCTTTGCCCTCACAGCAGATGGAGATTTTATCCCTTTACTTGAAGCAGTTGTAACAGGCTACAGAGATGTTGCACCTGTCTGACAAGTGCATTGTGATGTGCTTACTTCCTCCCACGAGATGGAGCAGCGGGGCTTAATCTCTTGACACTGTGTACCTCTACCCAAAGAAAATAACCTTTCCTGCAGGTGCGGTGGTTGACAGTCACCTTGCACAAGTCACCTTGCACAGGTAGTCCACTGTGACATGTATTTCACACCTAATCAACTGAACTAAAATTGCACATTTTGAATGTCTCCAAACTGAGGAATCTTTTATATCGTCTAATAAATTTGGACAGGTGCTAAGAATGATACAATCTACCAGAAGACTAGTGCTCATGAGAGGAAAAAAAAACCCCATGACTCTGGATGTACAAAATGAGCATGGAGTGCTCTTATGAAATTTCAACTGATGAAGTCAGCAAGGTCGGTGCCAGAGGAAGGAAGGGAAATGAGACAGAAGGCAAACTTATTCCTCCTCGGCCTTAGAGCTTCCTGGTCAGTGTTTAGATAAACTCTGATTAAGCTCCAGTTCAGACCTGATAAAACATCTCTGAAGTCAACTAAAATCAAACCTTAGACCAGCTGTTGAGAAGCAGAGGAATGCTAGAGGTATGGGTAACATAAAACCAGTCAAGTATCTGAAAATCAAAAACTCCGGTGGACAGGAGCTTTCTGTTTTTCTTGGTGCACTGCCTCACACAGGAAACAAATATACTGTTGTAACAGTAGCCATGTACTGATGGCATGAAGAGTCCTGTCAAAGTAGCTGAACAAGTTTAGTTCTTCCCGGTTTAAAGAAGAGCCAAGACAATTCATCTTAAACCTGGTTTCCCCAGGGACAGCTGCAAATTCTGCCTGATACTCATCTGTTGGATACTTTAATGTATTATACCAATATTTGTTTTCAGCCTCCATGCTGATGTTATTTGCAGAAGTGAATCTCAATCAAGCTACAATCTAAGTCAGGAGAACATAGAGGCAAAAAAGAACGAATGAGGAAGACAGGCTTACAGAAAAGAGGAGAGCGTAAGTTAAAACAACTAGCTGTTTTAATTAAAGGTTGGAGAAAAAAAGGGGGTAGGAAGACCTATATTTTGGGGTGATATTTCAATATTTTATTATGTCTCCTTGTTACAGTTTGATATCTTTTCATACATATGTCAAAGCAAATAAACAGGTCTGTCCTTCTCACATCTTTAGATTTTTGCTTGGTTCAACTTGTTTGAAAAAAGAAATATAATCAAAAAAACCCACCAAAACCAACTGATAGTTGTTTAACTGACAGTTTGAAAGGAGACAGAGTGAATTGCCACCATATCTCACCTCTGTCAAGAACCAGCTAATGAGCTACATACATGTATTTTGTTTAGGGTTTTATATCGACTGTGTTTGTTAAGGTGCACAGAGGTACAGACATGAACTCCATTGTTAGGCACATTCCATGTGAAAATATGACAACAAATCCCCAGAGAAGGAAGGAGAAAAAAAAGAGTTTTATCCCTTGTTAAATCACAAAGGTATTGATAAAGTGGTCAAGTACAACAGTGTTTGATCTAACAAAAAGACACCTTAAACTCTAAGGAAGCAAAACAATGATTTTTTAATTTTTAAAATTTTTTTAATTAATGAGGAAATTGAGCTCTTACAGAAGAAAGGATAAATCTTTCTGGGCTTCCTAGAAGAATTCAAAGGAGAGAGTCTGTGAGAGCTAAAGTTCTGCAAGAGGTGCACTCTGACGGTCTCTTCAGTGGAGAAATTATCTCCAAAAGTTGTAGAGTGAGGCATATGGTATGTGTAAGGAACGAAACATTGGCAACCACGTAGTCATGAAAGGAGAGCAAATCAGCTTGATAAGGGAAAGACAGAAAAGCATTTTGAACTTAGTATAAGATTAAAGTAATTTGAACATACTTTTTCTTGCAGTCCCTCACATCTATCATTTCCACCTTTGTCTTTTTGTAACTGTATTATCTATTTTGGCTCTTATGAGGAAATTCTTCCAGTCACACTTGCCTTTAATCCAGTTGAATTAAGTGTGAATTAAGTGGCTGGATAACAATAAAGCCTTCATTCCTCATGCAAGGTTGTGAAAAATCTATGAGCTGGGGCACTGGGGCACTAGCAAGTGCACCATCTTCCAGCACACCCTTCAAATTATCTAGAGAGTGATGAACTGCATTCCCTTCCTATACTCCATTTCAGCTGCCTGGGCCAGATGAGGAGCTATCCCCCCAAAACTTAAAGCAAAAATAAATTTCAGTGACTGACAGTGATTAGGACAGGTGTCTGGCAAGAATTGAGACATTGGGCTGGACACTTAAGCCTCAGCAATCTACAGGCAGTTTGTTTATTTCTTCAGTAAACAGGTAATTGTTTCTTCTTCTCTCTTGTTTTGGGGAGATTGTTTGTTTGTTTGTTTGGTTGGTTGGTTGGTTGGTTTTTAAAATTTAATTACTAGCGTGATATCCAAGGGAGACCTGGGACTGCATTATGATTGAGAAAAGAAATTATGCTGTGTTTGCATAACCCTTAAGAAAATAGTTGTCTTTATTTCAAATTTGTCCCGATTTAGTCTGCTTTCACCTTTTTCATTAGGTATTATTTTGTAAAAGCACTGTGGTAACTGAGCAGTTCTTTTGTCTAATAGAAATTAAAGTCATGGTGCAGGAGTGTAATTTTAATGTATGCTCTGGGAGTGAAAGTCCACCAAGAAAGCTACAGTTAATTTAACAGAGCTCATAATATACACTCATTTCTTAGCCATGGGGACTTGACTTTAAACTGTCTGAAGGTCAAGCATACAGTGACTGCTACAGAATCCTTCAAGAACGTGAGTCACATCACACATCTGCCACTCCTCGCTTAGAACAATTCAGCACAGTTAGGAGCCTCCCTTTAAAAAGAAGCTGAAGATAAAGTAAACACAGCAAATGAATTACCCTTCTCCCTCTGGAGAGGTCACGTTTGAGGTTCATTGCTGATGCAAGATGGTGAAGCTTGCACCAGTGCCCACCTGCTAGGGATTAAACAGAGAGCTACAGTCTCCAGTGCAATCAATGCCTAGTCTTTAATGGGCTCTAAATTCATCACTGGAAGCTCTGACAAGCCCATAATCTATTCATTAATGTGTGTTAATATGTGCCCTGTGGAGCTGTCCTAACTTAAAAACAAAAGGCAAGGCGTTCACATGTGTTATTTGGAGCAGGATGGAACTGGGAACCCTTAGTGCCATGGAGAGAGAAACGATTGCAAAAAGGGTTTTATTGCACGTCTCCCAGCAGGATGTTTAGAAAATAAAGATCCAACACATGCTGCAGCAATAAAGCAATTGCTTCTTGGCCAGATCCAGACAGTGCTATGCAATTGTTCCCTTGACTTATTTCAAATGGGTAAACACTTTTTCTTGTACGCATCAAGCAGGTGTGCATGGGTTCAAAGAGGTTACAAAGAACAATCTCTGATCCTCTGTGCTTCTGGTTTGTGGAAAGCCAAGACATGAAGAAGGTAAACAGTCAGAAAGTGAAATGCTAAGGCTTTACCCCTGTCTCCTTTCAGCCTTACAAGTCAAGAAAATTGACACAGATCTGTCCATGCACAAGGTTCACAGGTGTCTCATTCCACAGGAGACACAAAAATGTTGATGATGACACCTAAAAACCCTTCACCACTATGTGTGGTCCCTACTTATTGCTGGCAGCTTGGACTGTGTATTAGAGACACAGCTGAACGCTAATTAAAATGACTGAAAGTATGAGAACCCTGAAGGAAGCCTGCATAGGCATAGACATACAGGCAAAAATTGAATAAAATGACAGATGGACACCAGGACCCAGCTCTAATCCAACTGCCAGTTTTCTCTACATTTGGGAAATTTATAAATTTGTTATTATGGTTTAAGTCTTTTTTTTGGAAAACAAAATGAAAGGAATGGTACCAGCTGAAAATGTCATTATTCTTTTAGTTTCTTATCTTATAACCAAATTTATTCCAGGCTTTAGCCTCCTACTTCGTAGGGCTAAAACTTAGCTGCTGTATACAATATTTCATGAAAACACACTTTTGAAAGCCTAGAAAATGATGGTGATGGTTGTCCATAATGTTTAGCTTTTAAAAGCTCAGGCTGCTCTCAGAGGCTGCAGTTGTTTTATTTCTATCATCTTCTTTATGACTAGGCTGGTTGAAACAATTTCTCAGGACCAAAAGTATCATCAAAGTGAAAGAAAAAGTTGACTGTGATTCTGAAGAAGATTTAAATTAGGAATTACTGAATAAAACACTTCCAGGAGGTGATTCAGGAAATAAATGAATGGAATCATATTCTGCCTCTCTCTCAACACTGACTATGGAGGGAACCTAGAACAATTAGTTTCCTAAGCTAGATTTTCATACATATGCCTAACTGCATGCAGAATGACTTTGGGACAAGACACCCTGGAAGACAGGCAATAGCAGAGAAGAATCTCCTTTATTTTCACCATGTTCACCTATGCGTTTGGATGCTCTGTGATAATGAGCAATACATCACTTGCTTTTTCCACCTAAAGTGAAAAGTTCAGATGCTGTTCTCTAAATCAGCATTGTAATAGACAGTAGAGTCTTGAAAACAGTGTCCTGTGACAGTGGCGAGCAGGACTGGTGCCAATCACAGTAGATTACTATAGTACTGCATTTTGTATTGCAGCACTTAATTGAACCTTAACAAGTTCAATTCTTGTTTTGCTTCGCCTCCTTTTGATACCTCTATATCAAATTAACTGTAAAGAGTAGCTGTGATGTAGACATCTTTCCAGCACCCACTGTGGTGAAGACAGATGGAAAGAAACCATTTATCTTCCTTGCAATCCTGTGCTTTTTGACTGGCTTCTCTGTACTCTGGAGGACCAGCAGACCCACTGGCTCATTCTGCGATACTTATGATCTGTCAGGATAATTTAAAAGAGGATTTCTTTGTCTTTATGCTTTCAGTTTTTTCCTTAATCTTTTTTTATATCTTACCTTTCAAACTTTACATTCCTTTATGTTAGCACGATTTGTCCTGACTTTCCTGTGTTTAAACTGGGCTACGTAACCTCTCATTCTTGCCCACATAATTTAGCTGTTTCATCCCTTTGTGCTTCCTTTCAGTGCATTCATGTATGTTTGTTCTGAGATATGTAAGGATCCCATATGTTCTCTGAGCAACTTCCATGATGATTCTTTGGATTTTCATTTCCTGAATTTTTCCTTTAATTACTTTTTTAAAATATCCTCTATTTGAATTTTGGTATCATAAAACTGATTCTTCATTTCATGCCACCAGAGCACAAATCAGATTTGATTACAGTTATGGTTACCATTTTTGACAAACCAAACCAGCTTATCGTACATTGAACAAAACTTTGTATCTTGTGCAAGTTTAAGTCCAGGCTAGTTTTCTCCTTACATTCAGAGTGCACTGTTCAACTGAAACCGTAGTCTACCATTCTAGCCATGTTCTGTTCTTTCTTTGCAATTAGTCAAAACATGATTCATGTCCATGAGTGATATAAATTTGGAATATAAAGAGGACCCAACTTCAGACAAATCATGAAGTGTAAGAATCTAAGCCTTCTCTCCCCTCTTACCAAAAAGCAGTGCAAGTGAGGTAATGCCTAGGGCAGGTATAGCCCAAATTATTTAAGGTTTTGATGACCAAAGTCAATACCCAAAAAGAAATCCTTGTAAGAACAACCAGGTGATATGTTACAGTTGGATATTGCAGATGCTATATTGTTTCTGAAGTGCTGTCTATTATAATACAAGGACTGAAACTGAAAGCAACATACTGTTTCTTTTTTCAAAACAAATAACAGATTACAAGACTATTTTCAGGGTAAGGTGAAAACTTCAAAAATAAGCCAAGCATTAACATATTTAATGAATCCAAGCAGTAATCTAAAATACTTCTCTTCCTTTCTTAAAAGTACCAGATACACCCAAGCACCCTTGTGTAGCTGTATCATCTGTATCACCACTGCTGGAGGACTCTGGAGGTCTCTTCAGCAAGGGCACAAGTGGATACACAGCGAGAAGAAACACATTCAATAAAATGAACACTGATGTTTGCACTGTTTAGTCTCTTTATTCTCAGGTTCACACATATACCTGTTGGGTTTTACATCTTCTTTCGGAAAACAATCAGTGAAGAGAGATTTTAAATTTTTTGTCCAAAGATACAGTCAGCAGGCATGGTACCAATGAAACAAATTGCCCTGACCACAGGTTTGCTCATTCTTTCTTTTTTTTTTTAATTTTATTTAATTTAACAACATACATCTTTAAACAGAATAAGTAATAATATTTAATTACTCTACAGTCTGTATTCACATCAACATAAAATGTGTATAAAAACCTACCAAAGTAACTCAATAACTACTTTGTTCTGTCTTTGCAATGCATAGAAATGTTAAGTGTCTAAAGACAGGTCCACAATTATTAAGGCTTACTGGTAATGTTTTTGGTTTGATTTACATGGTATAGTGTTAGTTAAAATTTAATCCTACCCAAATATTTCTCAACAAAATTGCTGTTTAATGCCAATAATTCTCAGCATAAACTGTCTTGACAATAAGGCTGTCTTTCAGTGGTCTGGGAGGATACATTTGTTGCTATAAATATTTATATATAGACATGAATTATTTCCTTGATATTCTTTGAAGTTGTTTGCCTTCTCTTAGTATCAGTGCATCAAGGGAAAATAGTTGCTAAAAGTAATTTTCCAAAGCAAACTGTAAATGGATAACCCTTATTAATACTGACAATAGAACTATTTTAATCTCCTCTAAGTACCTTGACATAAAAAGTCAATCAAATAAAAAGACTGACCCAACTTCTATACATGAATACCTCTTTTGAGGCATACAGTTTCCAGAAAGTTCACATTTAGAATGGAGGATGGCACAACAACAGAAACAACTCTCAAAGATATATAAATAACAATAAAAACTAATCTCCTTCTCCTCAGGAGAAAAATACATGCTAAATTGCATTACTTATCTACCAGCAAGAAATAATTCCCTCCTGGAGGAATGGAGAGATTCAAGAATTCTGTGAAAGTGAACTGGATTTTTCACTAAAATCCAAATAATTGTTTTTCTGAGGTACGTCAATTATTTAAAAATAGTCAAATTGTTTGTGCTGCAGACTGAAATCTGTTATTAACCCAGCAGGTGCACAGGGAAGAAAAATTCCTCCTGTGCCCCATATTTACTTTTCATTGCTGTTGCAGCAAATTCACCTGTACAGTTTAGAGGAAAGTTGGTCTCACAGCTCAGGTCATTTTCCAATCTTTGCACCGCTGGTGCCAATTAGTGCTAATTGTGAAGGGGATTTTTAATGAAATAGACATCTGTCCATTAAGAAATAGGCTAAGACCACCAAAAAATTGTACTGCTCAGCCTACAGATGGGAACAATTTTCAGTCACTAATGATTGGACTGGAGTACTGGCTGAAGGTGAAATGCTACATTTTCTTGTTACTCATTTGAACTATTTATTTCTTTATCTATATAGATATCTGTGAACAGTTTAATCAGACCATCTAAATTCAAATATTTAAAATTGAAATGTGTCAAACCATTTAGCTTGAGCAGCTAACTAGTATACTTGAGTATCCACTGATTAACATGAATCCTATCTTAAAGAAGAGGAACTGAAACACAGCATAAATAAATAATTTTCCAGAATTAGTACTGTTTTCAAACTAAATACAAACCTCCAAAGTGTCCATCCAAAACCTTGCCTGTAGGATGATTGTCCTAGTTTAGAGCAACTAATTAAAACTGGGTGAAAATATATAAGAGTATTTTTCAATCATGGTAAGAATATTTTGCAAGAATATGTCACTGTCAATGACAAAGGTTTGATAATGAAAGTCAATACAGTTAACTTGATTACATATTCTAGATTCTTAAAAATTGGTATCATAATAAATGTACAAACAAATAAAAGTCTGAAGGATGTAAGAAAAATGTCACAGTTAAAAAGAAATATTTCTGTGATTTCAGTTCAAATTGTTTTATTTCATGGGAATTTAAGGATTTTTGTTCCAAGTTATAATGTCTTTGTTTTTCCAGAATTGAAAGTTTAGGC
Source organism: Gavia stellata (assembly GCF_030936135.1). Lineage (NCBI taxonomy): Eukaryota > Metazoa > Chordata > Aves > Gaviiformes > Gaviidae > Gavia > Gavia stellata. The sequence goes on along the minus strand of NC_082597.1, from coordinate 9,919,569 downwards.
TGAAATCCTAGTAGCTTTCCTTCTCTAACCTTGTTCAAACTAACCTTGTGGCAAGATAATATTACTTTTATCTCTAACCTAAATATCCTTCTGTAGCTGTTGTTGGATTCACCCATAATATTTGAGCAGCAGTCATTAAAAAAGTAAAAGGGATTTTTGTCAATTAAAATACATTAAAGTAACCATTTTGAAAAGAAAGAAGACAAAAGGTGAGTCAATGGGTTTAATCCAATATCCACCTTTACTCAAATTAATGGAAATGAAATGTGCAAACAAGTGTAGAGTCTAGATGGAACCTCAGCAAATTATTTCAGCCACTGTCCTACTTCTCACTGCTTTTCTCTGCTGCTCATCACCACTGCTGCCAAACTTGTCGGAGTGGCTGAAAGAAGCTGAGAGGAGCTGAGCTGCAAAGCATGAAGCACCACTCTTCCTCATCACTAATATTTCCTTGTGAGTTAAAGTCCATACACTCTTTCCACCCCTCTACCCCGCCCCCGCCCCATCATTTACCCACTTGGAACTATCATTTCTCAGCTCGAGATAAGGCTGTGAAGAATGGAATGAAGGAAGGAAGGAGAATAAATGAAATGGATCTCAGCTCAACATGCTGAGCAACAGTTGGTGTGACCAGGTGGTCCTGTCTCCAAACCTACTATCTAGAGATTGCGTCCTGCATATCCTCCCCACAAATTCTGCTGTGATCTGAATGAATGAATTCTTTGTAGATGTAGTGGCAGCATAAAAAAAAAAAAGAAAAATATCAGAAAATTCATTTTGAGAATGTCTGCAGACAAGCTGTGAAATTTCAGACTTATTTTTGCCACTCCTGAGTTTTAATTTTGCTCAGGTAACAAAATCTGGGACAAGAGTCAACCCCCAAAAAACCTATTAACTGGGAGGCTGAAAGAGGGATCTAAATTAGGTGAGATGGATTGTCTCCTGGAGATAGTGCTCTCTCCCTACTATATAAAGAGTCTAATTAAGTAGCTTAGGCAACTTTTTGTCTGCTAAGACCTGATAAGATAAATCCCACATTAGGTGATATGCTCAAGATTGCATAGGAAATTTTTAACAGGACTGGGAATATTATCCAGATTTCAAGTCCAAAGCCAGAACTCTAATTATAAAATTGGCCTGGCCTCTGCCTGCTCCTTTCCTTCCATTAGTGTCCACTGCTGATGCATTGCACATTCCCATGTGATTTAGACAGCAATGGATTCATAAATTACAATGAAGCCAATAATGTTGCAATAGCTGAATGCTGCTAAACCAGCAAAAACATTGCATTGAAGATTTTTGATAGCAAGGATTCATAATTCTTGACGTGCAACCATGACCAGCTGGGAGAAAGAACTTGATTGCTATTTAAAACTTATTATACACCTTTATATTAAGGCCCTATAAGCAGAGAACATTCTGTCTTTAATACAGCAGCAGATAAGGTTACCCCAGCAGGATTACAGGTATATTATGAGACTGATTTGTTACTCATTGCTGGGTTATGTTTCAGAGTGCTTGAAGCATAAAAACAAGAAAGACAATTTCTTGAAGGCTGGCATTTAATTATAGACTTATCCAATAATCCATTATTGAACTGCCTCGTCAGATAGGCTCTGTCCAAAGGATTATACCTAACTGTGCAATTTTTCATTGGATTTAGTTTTTAAGGCTGACCAAAGGCTTTGGAAATGAATGTAGGACTAGAAGTCTGTCAACAAAATGCTCAGATGTTACCAAGAAAGCATCAGTCTTTAGTAGGATATAAATCTCAATCAATTGGTTTGCTGATTATCCTTACCTCTGTACTTTATTTACTGGAGGTTCCAACAAGGAAGTCCAACTTTTTAACAGAATGTTAAAAAGAAATTTAACAACCCTGTCTAAATCTCTCCAGCAAGGTCAGAAATATTTATTCTATTTCTTTAAGGTAGCTGAATATCTGTAACTCATGTCCTTTTGAAAATAAAGGAAAACAATACAGCAGTTTAACCATTCTTATAACCTGACATGAAAAGAGAACAAACCTTCGAAAATTAGTTGACCATAGTATTGCTTAGATCAAACTTATCTTTAATAAATGGGAAACAGTGACAATAATAAACAACTCCCTTGTGGCATACAGTACAATAGAATGGCAAAAAATGACAGTGGACAGAGAATCAATGAGCAATACGCCACTAACCTAACCATTTAATCTTCTTTATTAAAACAATTTCCAGGGTGCCCTAAGGTAAATGATAGAACTCCAGTTGTCAGGTAGTGGGCAACTAAATAAGAATCTACCACTGTATAAAACCAAACCAAATTTGTTTGAAGATCTGAAAAACTGCAAACCAAATACAATATTTCTGAAAATATTGCAATGCCACTGTCTTTTGACAGATTTCCAGGACAATGACCCAGGTCTTTCCAGAAACGAAGAATTTGCATGTTTCTCTTCTTTTGTGTTTTAAGTAGAGAGTAAGAAGGCTGCAGGAATATCTGGAATACTCTGGTCTCCCTGCTGGACTCCCTGATTATTAAACAGTGCAGATGGATGCATCATTACTAAATTATCATCCTAACCCATTCTGAAGAAAGGTAGAGTAGAAATGTGACTTGGTTGTCTCTCTCAGACGTAACGTTTCTCAGATGCTCTCTTGGGTTTGGTACATACTAACATACCACCTCTCCCACATGTCTCTTCAATTCATAGCTCAAAGCCAAGGCTCACAAATGCGAACGTACAAAATATGCATATTTCAGTGTTTGAATGACTGAAACTGAAATTGTATCAAAACCCAGTGATTCTTCCTACCATGGGAGATAAAATTACAGCTTGCCAAGGGTATGAAACAGAACAAAGGAAAGCCCAAACACTAATGTGGCTCTTCTGTAAGAAATTCTGCTTTTGACCTTAAGATAAGTTTGTCATTGGCACAACAGGGTGAGCACGTGTGATTAGGTGGATAGCATCAGCACAATAATATGTAAACGCTTTTGTCCTTCTGGGATCTAGAGTAATGAAAGAAAGAGTTTCATGCCCTGAAGCTTTTCATCATTAGGAAATGGTCTGTTTGTGCTCGTACATTGTATGTGCTCATTTATTTAGCCAAAGTTTTTTTGTTTTCTCCTCTATTCCTGAGAGCTCACATCTGTAAGGATATGTGAGATTCCAGATTTCTGTTACATCAGGGAATTTAATTTGGTTTATCTTTCTGGGACAATAATAAAGCCTCCTCTCAAGCACAGTGATAAAGCTATTCTTCCAAGTATTGTGACAAATTTTCCACTTGGGAAGTTATATTCTACTGCCTAAAACTACCCTACAAAGTTCACAAGTGAAAGGATTCCTCAGTCCCTAAACTTTTGCTCTCTGGTGTTGTAAAATTCCATTCTGAATATTGCTTACTGTTTATAGACACTCTTTGGGAGTAAAAGGTCCACAAGAACTTCTAAATGATTCCAGATTAGAATCTGAGATGCAATGTAAGGGCACACAAATTTTCAGTGGAGTTTATGCTGAAATCCCAGGATCTTAAACCAATTCATGGTCACAATTTGAAGTTGTATTCAAACCTGAAAAATGCCTGAATCCAAATTTAGGTTAACATTGCTAAGTATGTTAGAAATGCTCTGACAACAGTTTGTTTTGAGGTATATCTGATTTTATAAGTAGATTTTGGGTTGATAACTCACAAAATATTCATTCCCTAACACACAAACCCACTATTATATTTATTTTGACCCAAACCCATATTTTAAATTCTAGTTCAAACACACAATTAAATACAGCCGCCTCCTTGCCCTGGCTAAGTACAGAGATAACTTTTAAATTTTGTTTCAACAAAAGCAAAGACTTGGAGAGGTCCCTACTCTTTTTCCTCTACTACTGTTTTGCTGAAGGCAACGTTGTCAGCTAATGATGTGAAATGGTTACATCTGACAGGCTGAATGTCCGTGTCAAAGCATGGAGCCTGACCTGGACTTGCAAAGGGAGGCTCATTACAAGCCCACTTAGCCAGCCTTTCAATCTTCAGTATCACTTGGCGTGATTCATAGTTCAAACCAGAATAACTAAATATCCCTTTACCAGTCTCCCATGAGTTGTTGTACAGGGCTGAAGTGTTAAACTGTACAGTTTGGACAGCTCTGTTTTGAGTTTGTTCAGTATTTGTTTAACCTGTACTGCCAGAAACACTATAAATCCATCTTGTTCAATTTCGTATGTCCTTTTTCATTTACTAAGCCTTCTAAAGGTCAATACAGGCATACTCCTCCCTGAAAGGATTGCCCTTTCTTACACTGCACATCCAGGATGGGACATGAGATGAGATGAGATGAGATGTGGGAACAGCAAAAGGCATCAGGAAATCCAGCTTGGAAGAATAGCCAAGACTAACACACCTGCTGAAGAATGTGTTCCGGTTATTTTTCAGTAGCACATCCACTGAAAATACAAAAAAACATGTCCCACATCATCCTTGTTAACTAGGTGGACATGTTACAATAACACTGCATCACAGGAAATGATAGTTAAGACAATTAAACTCAAACTGAAAGGAAATTAGTTAAACATGCTATCTGCAATAATCTGGTTTCAGTAGGTGGATGAAGAAGTAGTCAAGCTATCAGATTTCTGGGAAACTGTATTTGGTTTGCATATAGCAAAGCTGACTATGGGCACCTACATTTGGGAACGATAGTACCGATCCCTCTGAATCCAGATCAGACACTGAACACTAGCTCTTCCTGGGAACAGGAATTGCACAGAAAACTTCCGTGATGATATTTGTAACACAGTAGGATACATACTGGGTGTAAATGTTAAATAATACGTGTGGTTCAAAATCCCTAAAGCAAAGCTGGGTAATCTTTGCAGCAGGGCCTTCTGCAATCTTCAAGTCCTAGGACCCCTGTAAAGTCAAGCAAAAAACTTCACTGTTTTTTCTCTGATACCTATTGACTAAGAAGGGGATCTCTATTAGAATACAGTATAATAGAAATATCTATTATAAGTGAAAAATCAACTAGGTTTTAGAATTTTATAACATTTTTTTAAAGTCTTTCTTGGATCAAGAAAAAAATTTCCAAGAATCAAATCATTTCCAGAACAGAAAATCCAACATTATTACCAATGGCAATCACAGAATCTTTCAAAAGTATGTTTTATGTTAGTGTAACTAAGCGGAGAATCAATCCCTTGGATTCTGACATAAACAGTGCTTTAAAGTGTACACCATTAGGAAATTAGAAGTCAACAGAAGGATATGCCAGAAGCTGTTTGTTCTTAGAACAGCTTTAAGAGACAGACAGAAGCCTCATACATAGCAATGGATGAATAGTAAAGTAACATTTTGTTTAGTTAAAAATTACCTTGTCATAGTATTTAGAGATTTGTTCCAGATTATTTTCCAATAAATCTAGAAAATCCATATCGGAAACCAAAGTAACCTTCAAATGAGATGAACTGTATGTGCTTATTGCCAAAACTAGCTTTCAGGAACACTTCTTCAGGACTAGCTCATTTTTCACAAAGTGTTGCTAATACAAAAGTGCTTACTATGCTAGATATTAGTGTCTTTGTTTCAAAATAATGGACTGTTTAGTCTTTTGGCTTTGTATGCCTTTTTGATGACAAACCTTTCATAAACTAGAATCTTTTCTGTCAATCAGCTCAAGTGAAAGAGGGGAAAAAAAAAAGATCACAGAAATCCTTTGTTTGTTGTGGTTAGTCTAGAAGAATGAAAGAACGATGCTTTGCAATCCCAAAATTGTTGGTAGGCTATTGTAGACCACAGTACTTACAGAACTTCATGGTAACTCAACTATCTCTGCCAGTTCACATCTGCTTTTTAAAAGGAATGGTAGGAAGAGTGGAAAACCTGGATTGGCTTTGAGAAACTAGAAACTGGCGAAGTTCACTTTTCTGACTGGTTTTAGAGTTCCTCTCACCATTTCTTCATTATGCTTTCACCAAAGGGCAAGTTATCCTTAATCCTTCTGTGATGTTAGACAGGTGTCTTAATTCCTTTCTGCCTCAATTTCTCATATGTGAAATAATGGTTAATAGATTCGCCTTTCATATATATTTAAATGTAATCTATGGGACAGAGAATCCACATTTTTGTAAGCATGAAGAGCAAAAGGACTCCAATTTGAAACTCTTCCCATAAGAAAAATAAAAAGTAGCAGTATCTACAAAGATCACACTTCAAGGTAAATTAATTTTTAATGAGCTAGTTATAAAATTTTGGGGTTATTCAGAACGCTTTTTTGCCTAATATAGATTATCCAAATGTCTAGAACGATAAAGTGAAAATACAGATCACATTAAGCATTAAATGGAAAACACTGAAGTGTACTCCTTTAGAATTCAGGCAAATATATTTAGCAAAATAAAAAACTAAGCAATATTACAGTGCGTAGATGCATATACAAGCATCACACAGTTGTACAAAGAAACAACAAAATAACATAGAACTTTAGAGAGAAAAATCCATTTTGTTGCCCAAATTAGCTCACACAGAATTTTTCCTGATGTTTTATGCAACTGAAACCTATTTATACCACACCAGTAGCATGTGTAATTTTGGAAGCATGCAGGGCAGTTGTCAGACAGTTTTGACATCTGCTTGAGCCTAAAAAGTTTTCCTCACATTCACCCCTGTTAAAAAAAGAATGATACCTTGGACTCCTGAAGAGGAGCCTGTCCCTCAGCAAATTCCTTCTTTACCAACTTGTTTAAACATGCACCCTTAAAATTTGATAAAAAGTACAACACTTGATAAGATGTTTGCATGAGTGATCAGCAAAGGAAGAGAGCTAGTTATGCATGTAAATAGCTCTCAGGCTACATAGATTTCCCCAGACTTTCTTTTAGAAATTCCTTTGCTGTGATCAGAAGTTGAAATTAGCTCCAGTAAAGCTGGGGATACCCGGTTCTTTTCCATCCCTGATAAATATTTGACTCAAAGAGAGCAGTTCAAGTTATCACTAGGCAGAGGAAACCTCACAGCACAGGGGATAAGGGGATCAGAGCTGGAGGGGGCAGGGGGGCTGGGGGTGTGGAATTCGAACGGCTTCAAAACCATCTGATAGAAAACTGTAAAAATAGAAAAAAACCCCTTGGTTCTGGTTAACAAAAAATACTAAAGCAATAGAGCTAATCTTGGCACACTTCTAACACAGTTTCTGTTTTGTTTGATTCTGGAAAACCCCAAAGACAAAATAAATCTGAAGCAAATCTAAGTAGAGCCTCAAAATCTGGTCTACCTCTGTAGGATGAGACATTTCCTCACTGCTATTTTTTATCTGCATCATGCCCAATGGCCCCTGTATGTGAGGCAAAATGCATCAGTGTAGTAAAAAATATCCCCTGAGTTAAAGTAATTATAATTTTAGTCTAGGAAAAAGCATGAGAAGTTGAAGAATGAAAGCATCTCCAACCTCTCAAGAAGAACGAACAGGGCAGCTTAAGGGAAACCTGGATGCTGTGACTGTATTGCCAAAAAAACTGCTCTGCCACTGGTGCAGGGATGACTGTAATATGGAAAAGAAAGCCTAAGGAGACTGCTACAGTGCAAACAGGCCCTCAGTGCTGCTTAAATTGAAGCTGGAGTTACTGTTTCCTCTGAAAATATCCCTGGAACAGAAAGGGACAGAAGGGGCATAAAGCTATTGTAGTCTTTGCACTTCCAGACCTGGAAACTCTGTTTCATTTAGTATTACAGCTTAAAATCTCACCCAGGTGTATTAGCGTGACGAAATGTAGGGAGGGGAGCAACTAGAAAAGAAATTCATACGTTCAATTTGACAAGCAGTCGCTGATGAGAAGACTGTGTCCAAAGGCGAAGGATTAATTGTTAATGCAACTTTGAAGTTGAAAAACTGCAACGATTTAAACCCCAAAATAAATAAATAATTTTTTTTTTTTAAACTGCCTTAGACAAGATTTCAGGCCAAAAATAGCACATAAATGCTGTATAGTAGGTTTATTTTTAATGCACTCAATTAAAGTAGTTGTAAAAATACATTTACATATGTTCAGTAATTAATGCCATAAAGTATTCACACACAGACAATAGTGGGACTATAATTATGTCTCTCCCAGTCTGTCTGTGTAACTATTTTTACCATATGACCTTTTTATTTTTTTTTCTCAACAATCAAAAGTTTTGCTTTTAATAGTTCCAATCACAACTTATATTATTATGCCAAGAATTTCCAATAGTTGAAAGACTAATTATCCAGTATTCAGTTCTAATACTTTTATTTCTTTTTTTTTTGAGACTGCTGTACATATGAATCAAATTATATGAGCAATTGCCTTCTGTTTCTGTTCTGCTTGGTTAGGATGACTGCTGTAGCCCATCGTTCACTTTAGTTCCCTATTTTCTACTCCATGTTGTCCATAGTATTGGGTGTTTTACTTAAAATATCTTTTTTAGTGAATAGAATTACCTCAGAAAACCGGATGAGAGAGGGACATAGAAAGGAGCACACAAAAATCTAACACAAAACTTCCTATGCAAAAAGCAGATTGAAGGTTGTTTGATAATTGACATGTACGGTCCTTACTGCCCATGTTGGACTTCAGAAATGTTTGGCGTAAGGGGAAATGCTGCTAAGAAATGCAGTGTATTTATTACAGTTCTATCACCTTGTATTGTTCAACGTTAATTATTTACTGTAATATATCTTGTTGGAATTAAGCATTCATCGCTACAGAGCTGTGGTCTTATAGACGGTCTTTAGGGACACATTTTCTACTAGTGCCTAATCCCATTGCTCATCACTGGAAGGAGCTGCTCTAACATAGGTTTTTGTCAGCTGCGCCAGACATGTGACATTAAACCGCTTTTCTTTGACTACAAGGTTTTATTACAATTCTGACTGGATTTAGCTGAGATGGAAAGTAATCAAGCTACTGTAGTAAATTCAAAACTGTCCTAGCATGTAAGTATTAATATCCACTATACCACTGCAGAACCTCTTTTGCTTTATCCTTTAATTCATCCAATTCTTTTTGGCTTGTGCTGGTGAGAATTTTCCTGGCTCTTTATGGATCATTTAAGAGGAAATGTTGAATTCTACTGGAGTCTGGAGCCAGAGTATTTTGGCTCTCTGCTCTTGAACTGTAGGAAGGGAGATTCATTGCCACAGCCTTAGCATGAGCCTATCTCCTTAGCATCAAGCACCTTCCCTGTGTTATCCCAGGCTGCAGGCTGTATTACCACCCGCATTTCTGTCAGCCTGGGGTGTGCCCTTCTATTGTGGCAGCATGGCTAAGATGAATTGACTTTCAAATACAGTCTGTCTACAAAAATCAGGAGACCACTATTCCTAACACAGGCCCAGAACTGCCAACTGATTTTGCGTTTCAAGCTTAGTAGGAATGTTTTATGCTTTATGGCAGGAGCAGAATTAAATGTACTGTGGAAAGTTGGCTATTGCATTGCATACATGATTGCTGCTGTAGTGCTGCTGTAGAAATACATAGTGAACATAGCAATTACATCCACTTTCAAAGGATTTTCAGTACAGTTCTGTGATAAAGGATGTTTACATCAGTTTCTTAAGTGATTAAGCTTAATAAATATTCTTGGGTACATGGAAAAAAATCAAGATTACCAAATTTCCAGTCTGCATTTATTGTGCTTCCACTTCAACAGTCATCAAAAAAGACCCACAGAGTGTGTAAGACGACCTCTAATTTGCAGCTAAAATGTCAACTCAAAAGTATGTAGCGTTATGGCTAGCCAGAAGTTTTTTTGACTATCAGAAAATACAGGGCTCTATTTTATAAAAGAATGAAAGTACTATAAGAAACTATGTCCCCAGAGAAAGTAAAAGGCCAATTCCCGAGCAGGCATGTTATGTTAGAACCAAAAATGCCGCATAATTCTCAGTATTTCTATCTACCCATTTTTCTTTTGTCATCTTTCGATGTACATTTGACTTTCCCTGAGGCCTTAAACATCTGGCAAGATTCATAAAAGCTTTAATGAGTCAGAAAAAAGTCAGAAGACATTTGCAACTTCTAAAAGCATCCTCTTGATTCAAATTGATGACATCTTTGTAGTCAATCTGCTAACTGGCTTGTATTCAACAACAGACTGACTATTTATTTAGACAGAATTCCCCACTGTGGATTTTGTTATTCCAGCAATAGGAATGTGCCGCTGAGTGTCTAACATAAATGTACATCTCTCTATATTACATATATATATATGCAACCAGTTTTTAACTGTCCTGTTGCACAAGCAGACACTAAACTAGATCTTCAGCTGATACAAAGTGGTGTATCTCTGCTGATTTCTATGAGGATCTTCCCTGAAGACTTTCTATGTTGAAAATTCACAAAAACTTCACTGATTTCAGTGGACTTAATCTGAATTCATGCCAGCTCAACTGATCAGAATATGTTACAGATTTTCTGTCTTTCTCTGGAAGCTAAAATTAAGTTAAAAATTAATAACCTTCACATATTTAGGGACACCAGACTATTTATAATTTCTCTGCAAAATAAGTGACATTTTTTGCCATTTTGTGACCATGGCAGATGACAGAACTTGTGAGGAAATAAACACAGAACCACTACTTCAAATCTGAATGCCTACAGCCTTTGCAGTAGGGACAAGAATGACGATTGACCAGGTGCCCTGAAGTCCAGAATTTCTTCATATTTCAGTGCCTAAAAAATGTTAATATTTTGGACAGATTGTTGGATGCAGCTTCCCAATTTTTTATGTGGTATAAATACAATCTCTTCCTATGATATATATACTATTAAAACTTCATGTACATGGAGCTACACTGGTAACAACCAATAGGTTTGGGCTATTTAAACTGACCATATATCCCTCTTCCAGATTAACCAGGCTCAAAGCAGTAGTAGTGACATATTTTCTGTATTGCACTAGAACTAGAAGAATCTTAGGTTGGAAAGGATATGCTTATACACACACACTAGTTACAACACCTCTTTTATATGTATAATTATAATTTTTTCATGTATAATTACAGTTAGTGATACTCTTCACTGATAAAATCTATGTAATGAATGTCATTTTTACATAACTAACATTACTGTACTTTGTTTATCAGTTTCCTTCTCTGCAATTGTTGTGAAAAGTAGATTTTTGATAGGTAATACCTTTGCAGCTGTGGCCATATTAAGTTTCCAAAGAGTTCACAGAATCTGAAGATAATACACTTAAGAATATACGCCCATTATATAAAGGAATTTTTTTAAAAAAATGCCAAAAGAAACTATTACGTGATAATAGAATATCAACATGTATAAGGCCATAGAGAAGTATAAGATCTGTGGATTAGAACCACTTATAGCAACTGTGTCAAATCCACACCAAAGCCATCAGCTATTTACACCTGAAGAGAAGGTATACTCAGAGATGACTAAAAGCAATCAGCTGTAGCTTAGTTCACATATAAAATAATAATCTCAAACTTACTTTTTCTCCTCAGAATAATTTTCTTAGATGTTGAAGGGGGAAGTCAAGTACTGAAAAATTTATGCAAGAAAGGAAACAGAATAGTATCCATAGCCCCGACTTCTGCAGGTCAGTAACTTTTGGCTGCTTCTTAATCAATAATTGAAATCGGTAACTGAAACCACTATTTATCCGAATATTAATAATCCTTTAATACTCCTATTTTTTACATTATTAGTTATTAACACTTGTTAGATTAAGAACTGGGTGGAGGCTGCCCATGTTTAAAGGATGAAACACTGTGGTGAGTGTTTGTGGGAACAGGGAAGGTGATGGTGAATTAGGTGTGCGTTCCTACAGCTTAACAGGTTGTGGAGATGTATTGCACCTCCAAGCAAGGACAGCGTTTGAATTCGTCAGAGAATCACAGAATTATTTAGGTTGGAAGAGACCTCTTAAAATCATCTAGTTTAACCCTCCTCCTGATTTCTCAGCCTTTTTATGTAGAGCCAAGGTCTGCATTTAAAAACCTGTATTAACAGTACTCATTTCTCAATAACTGGTAAGAGGTGAGAGGCAGAATGGAACTGGAGGGAAAAGCTGGATAAGGAACTTGAATCTGAATCACTGCTGGTTTAGAGGGAGTAAGGAAAATACATGTGCATAAGGTTTTACTATACATGGAAGTAACTTTGCAATTTTCCTCAGCAGTCCTCCCTAGAGAACAATTTGCTTATTTCTAAAGCAATTTTTTAAACATTGTTTCTTAAATTTACGTGTAGCTTTTTTCCTCTATAATAAAATATATTATAAGTTTAGTAAGTCCATGGACTGTATTTATCATCCAATATAGGCACACTATATGTTACATTAGGGCACAACACTGCACCCAAATTTTACAAACACTGGCCAGCTGATGTTCATCCTGTCGCGTGCATTTGCTTATTCATTTAGAGGAAACTGGAGCCTGTGGGCTTTGATTCATAATTCCCATTTTGATACTTATAAAATTCTCCTTCCAGTCCTACAGTGCACATTTTTCTGATTTAAAAAAATGTTTTCAGAGGTAGGTCACTGTTTTCATGTCCCCTTTGCATGAGTTAAAATGTTCAGCTGGGACCCAAATACTAAAAGTTGTTAAGCGTCTGAAGCAAGATGTTGAGAACTCTTAAATTACTACTCTATCAAGACAGATTAAATGGTAAACAGCACTCGAGCAATCAAAACTCTGATTTCAAGGTTCCTTTTAAAGAATAAAAGGTCCCCAGAAAGCATTTCTGCATTCCTCTTCATGCAATTTCCCCTTGCAATTCAAAATCAAACATGACTTGTTTGTTATAACAAACTGAGGTGAAGGTGAACCAAAATATCCACTCTTAAATGGCAATCGTTGAACATACAACCATGAATTATGCAGTGAACTTAACCTGATCCCATGCAAGGAGGGGACCTAAACCATTGCAATATTAATGTCACATTGCTCCTCCTGCCCCAGTATAACAGAACTGACATAAACCAACTTGGAACAAACTCCTATTAGATGTTAACAGGTTAGATTTGATTTAACTCATCAGAAGAAAATCTTTTATAATTTGTCTAAATTCAACCCTCTAAATTTTAAAAACACAACCACATATTTTGTGTCAGTGATAAAATGACTTATTTAAATGGCATGACAAATGAACTATTTCATAGAAGAATATGTAACTACAATAAATTAAGAGAAATGAGGATTTCTTCTTCTCTGTGTTGATACAATAGTGGTTCCCCTCATACTCTGAATCTGATTAAAGATTGCTACTGTCAATGAAGTCTTGAATTCAACGGGTTTCAAGATCAGACCTAGTAAGAGGAAATTCACTGTCCATTGAATATTCAAGAATGTTCAATCCACACAATTGAAGAGTCTGTTTCAATATAATCAGGTTAAATTATCATGTATACACATACTGGCAAGACTGGCATATTTTATATCCACAAAACCACTCCAAATTATTAAAGAACCAGGTCAAAATCAGAAATTAATTTGCTTGCAGCTGTTAAATCATAATCCAAATGAAGACCCAGTTTGGGTTAGTATATCTTCTTATCCATTGCTTATGTATAACAGTGAATTCTCATCATCCTTCAGATGAGGGGATTTAACTTCTTTATTTCTTTCAAGATATTTTTAATATTTGTTATGCATCAGTTTTGTATTCCACATCATCTCTCACCATCATCCTATTTCCCATACCAACAAATACAAATTTGGAACAGCTTTTGTTTCCTTTAACTGTCTAGACCACTGCTGAAGGAAAAGCTGACAAGAACATTTGAGTTTCCATGTTCTGTGATAGCTTGAACTAAATATGATTTGGAAAATGGAATGTGAAAAACCACGTATGTCAAGTAGTCTACAAGTTAGAAGGCATTTAGTGAAAAATATAAACATGGAGCAGTGCTCTTGATGCCAGACCACTTTCTTTTCCCCTGAAATGGAAAACAAAAAAAAATTAAAGTTTATTTATTGAGGTTCTTCTACCTCACATTTCATCCAGTTGACTACAAAGCTTCTTTAACTTTTGTAGAAAATTAAATCTTATTATGAGGAGCTTGATCAGTACACTGGGCAAAAATTGATCCACAACTGCAATATTCAGTGAGAACTGGATATTAGGTTTAATGTGGTTTGTCAGAAAAATATCCTGGAGAAACTGCAAAGAAATGATGAGGAAACAACAACTCTTACAGGACAAATCCTCTAGTAGCATTTTATTTTCTGTTGTAGGACAAGTGTCCTTTCTCCACTGATTTTTCTTTAGTCCAAATTCAGGATCTTAATCCTTGAACAGTTCAGGAACTGAGCACTGTTTCACTAAGCCCACTTCCAATAAATTTTGAGAGAAAGTGTACAAAGAAGGATAAGAAAAGAAGAAAATGTAATAAAATGACTAATAAGAAGAAAGAGTTAATCACTAAGCTGTATGTTTATGCCATGGCACAAGATCAAAGGAACTCAACATGGTTGACAAGTTTATCTATCTTGGTAGCATTCTCTCCAAACCAGCAGCAAATGATGGTGAAATATTTCTCTGCATTTCTGAAGAGAGTTCATTCTTTGGTCATTTGCAAACTTACGTTTGTAGTTTGCTATGAATGAGAATGCTCTAATTACTGCTCTTCTGTAGTTAATCCAGTCTGAAATTTTGTCAGCATTGTCCATGCATGAACATTGTTATAAACTTGTGTGGCTATATAAACAGCACATATACTATTTGCAGAAATCACCTCTGTATTACCCTCAAAAATGTCTCATTTTTTTGCAGTGGCTTAGGTAAAAAGCCGGGATGGAAAACTTCAGGATCCTTGCGCAGAATTTTTATGGCCAGTTTGTGCATAGCAAAAGCATACCTTTAGGCCAATAAAAGCATTTTTGGAATACCCTGAAGTCCTTCTGTAAGGCTTCGCAAAACACTAGCAGTAACTGGGAGAAAATGAATTTCAGGTAAAACAAAATCAAGAGGTAAACTGGTTACAAAGTTGTCATAGAGTTTGTGTTGAAGTGAACAACCAAACCAGAGACAGAAGAAAAGTGGAAAGAATAAAGTACTGTCTTTCAAACAGCCAAAATTCAGAAGGCCTTCTGGCTTGTAACAATGCATGTTCCTCACAAATTCAGTGACAATGGAAGTAAATAGACATACTAACCTGAAAAACAGTAGTCACTGGCTGTGATGGATATCCATGTACTAATGGACAAGTCAGTAATTGTATTCCAATTACACCATTATCTTTTCATTTTTTAGAACATAGAAAAGGGGCAACAAATAATATGACCACAAATGCTATTTTTGCTACATAACCAAAGTGGGAGGATGGTATAACAGTTAGGTGTAAAGAAAACTAATTAATTCATATATCACATATTGCTGTTAATTAGTATAATCTGTCTCTTTTTTTTTTCCCCCTATAGTTTACCCTTCTATTGCATTTACCACAAAACCATCTTTAGAATCACGCTTATTATTGGTTCTTATTTACAGCTGTATTTTTTGAGTACCCCTATAGCATGAACACAGTTTCTGTGCTATAATCCTTTTATCACTCTCCTGCCAGGCCATGGCTGGTTTATCCCCTTTGCCCAGGCATGCCAGCTGTGCCAGCTGCCTGCAATTTTAATATAAGCTGTCAGAAATGGGGACCTCAGCCATTAATTATTTTTTGAGGAGTTTCATTGTTGATCCATGAGAAGACCAAGTATTTGTGAGTTTAGCATCTCCAGGGAGCCCACACAGACCACTTTCCCAGCGCAGCTGTATGTGAGGCAGCTCCAAACACATACAATTCAAAATCACCTGCTGCACTGCTTTCTCCCATTAAGAATTCTGTATCCACTTGGTGCAACCTCTCAGATACACAGTAAGAACAGCATAGGGTTTCATATGGAACATGAATAGTACATATTGACATGGTTTAGATTTTTCTTTCACTCACCCTAAAAGATGTATGTAGGTCTACAATTAGGTCTGCATTGTTCCAAGGTGTAGACATGTAATTGGTTTTGAGTGTGGCTTGTTTGAATTAGTAATGACGGTGTTAGGAGGGCTTTGGGGTCTGCTGAACAAACAGCTGCAACAAGCTACTCAGCTCCACTACAAGCAATAAACTGTTGGAATACTCAAAAACTCAGTGAGGATACAGACAACTATGGGTTCATACAACAGACTGGTCTAGCAAGATAAGGCATGAGATAGTGAATATAACTGCTATTTTCTTTGTAGTATCCAAAGATGTTATTTTCCACTAATTTCTGTTGTTTCCATTTATTTTCTTGCTTGCAGCTGCGAGTTATATATCAAAATACCAGGAAAACTGGATTTATGATTACTCTCCGTTTCTTCTTTTTTACTAAATGAATTCCTTGGCTGAGTTTTCTGGATTTTTTAATCCTTAATTATAACATTCTTTTCTACTGCAGAAGAAATAGAAATACTGTATTTTTTGCAACAGTCCTTGGAAAATGTCTCCTATTCAGGGTCTCATTAAAAGGAACAAAACCCCTCCTCTCTCTGAAAGCTCTAAAGGGGGAGTCAGACACCAAGGAACAGGTGAGCAAACAGCCAAAAGGAGGAAGGAAGTGGGAGGACAGCAAGCTATCAGCACAGGTGTTGCTTCATAAATTGTCACAGACAGCTCAGTAATAAGGAGACAGGATCAAGTAAGGACTATCTTTTGGTTTGTGTTTCAGAAGAATACTTTAAAAAAACTAAATAAATCTCTTCTCCAGGCTGTTCAGTGATAAAGTTTTAATGATGAGCATTCTTTCCCTCAAGACCTATGAGCTCCTGCTCCATTACACAAGTGAAAACAATGATTTTCAGGCCATAAATTTTATGCATTGGTAGCTACATTCTGCTTCATTTTCTAGGGTTAACTAGAAACTGAATGTTAAGTCTTACAAGCAGCATTAGGATTTTAATATCTGGCTGCATTTAGAACAAAAAAGAATTTAAAAAAAAATTGGGATGGGGAGGAAAAAGTCAAAATTCTACTTTCCCCCAAAGTATCGAAAGGTTGACACCAGAGTCATTTATATGGGACATGGAGTCAAGTTCATGTCCTAGTCTGACAGACAGGACACTCTTTCTAGGTAAGTGATTTAAATACTGGACTGTAGAGTTAGTATATGCAGTTCTTCCATTCCTGTTGAAGGAGTTCTCTTCTGTGTAAATACATTTACATTGCAGCCATGTCAGCTTTTTCCAACGAAACTACATAATATCAAAAAGTCATGACTATGTCTGTTATCTTCTAAATATACCAAAAACAATAATAAAATTTCATTATCTACTATCTGGTTTTAGTAAATATATATGTGGCAAACACTGGCTTTTTTTTAGCAGTCAAAAGTTTTCTTGTAAAACTGTTAAGCAATGACTGACAAGCTTATCTTTTACATTTCTTTGAATACTACATTGTGGTAGTTATTTGGATACTCTTTTTAAACGTGAAAAAAAATCTTGATATTCTTTAGTCTTCAAGAGATTACTTTATACTATTGGATGGTGTTGATTCAAGAGAATTTACAATTTGTGTTTAACTTTACTTTTAAACTTTATTACAAATTAGTTCAGATTAATTCCAAATCAAAAGCCTGTGAAATAATGATCAAATTAGAAAACTATATACTTCTAAGGTCAGGAATTTTCCCTAGCTGTTGCTTTTAAAAGATGACAGTCTCATGATCCGAGTTCTGCTTTTTTTTTTTTTTGCAGGGCATGTACTCAGTCATTCAGGTCTGAATTGTTAATCTTCACAATTAGTAAACAGAATAAACTATACTGCAGTTAAAATGTTTACAGGGTCTCCTGCTTTGTAATGTTATTTTTGGCTGTGGTGTTCTCTGTGAATAAAGAGATATATTTACAGAAACAGCATAGAAAATACAAACAACAGTGTTAATTCATATTGAAATGTTGGAGTAAAATATACTTTGCAGATGACTATGTCAGCATATTCACATTTCTCCCTGTCCTGTTTATTCCAGTCCTATGCCGTATGTTTGTAGAAATGCTAACAGGCTGGCCTGATCAATAACCTCTGTGGATTTCTGGGCAGCGGCATCAATTATTGTGCTGTTCCCCAGTGAAAAACAGCTGCTGATATGATGATTTATTAAGCAGCATGGCTGCCCTGGAAGAAGACAAAAGGCCTTATTCTTCTCTCATTTTCCCATACATGAAACCAGAAGAATTTCATTGACTTCAAAGGAGCTACTCCTGTTTTACTGAAGAATGAGTCAGATCTGAATCAAGTTTGAGTCCTGTATGCTGACAGGTTAAAGGAAAGTGTATCCATTACACAGTTAGTGCACAGAATAAAGCAGATCTGACCACTCATGAGCTCCTCGCTGGGATAAGTTGTTTATTAAAGGAAGAAAGATGTCAAAAAGTGAGCAGATGAGAATATCAATAATGTTTCTTCATTAATCATCTAGAAGGTCAGTTCTTAACAACAGACACCATTGTCATTCTTAAAATCCACCACGAGCAGCTAAGCTGGAATACTCTTGAGGAAACAGTAACTCAATCAGGAGCAGTAAGAGTGCTTACGAGGCAGGTGTTTCCTTATGCTTCTGTTTTTAAATTGTGACGAATGATTTATGCAAATCAAAATGACAAAACTAAAAGTGACAGGTGAGAAAGAAGTTTTAATTTAAGAGTTAAAAACTGTCTAGGTTTTTCATTCAGGCAAATGGCAAAGCTGGGAAAAGGAACTCCCTAAGTCTGGTCCAGTGCTTTTTCCACTAAGCAGTACAGTGTCTCTCACGATACACTTAACACAGCTCCAAAAAGGGAGGATAAATTACAGCCTTATCTGAAAAGCAGCAACAGAAAGGCAATTAAGATTAGAATATCAGTTTCCACATTTTAACAGGCTCAAACAAAACTGAACTGATCTACGTAAATGAAGAATAAAGTTCACAGGGAAAGGAGGGTTGAAATACTTTGAAGTTGGGACCAGACTTATTTTCTCTGCTTCAGTTTCTTAAATAATATTCAACAATGAAAGCTAAAGTAATTTGATTTCCAAATAAGATCCATCTCTAAAATTACATATAGATGGTAAATTTGTGTATGCATTTTCCTCGTATATAATTGGTAACTACTAGCACTGTCAAACCTGGAAGAAAGCAATAGAAGCTGCAAATTACAGGTCAAAAGTATTTCAGGGTTTTGGATAGAACTTTTGCCTTTGGATGAAGTATACTCACATGATGAAGTACACAAACTGACAAAAATTTGGCTGCTTAAAATGCATATGCAGAATTCAAGTTTCTACATGTCGTAAGATCTCAATTTTCTTTAGTGTCCTACTTTTGCATGATCATTTCATTTCCTTTACTAATACCTAATATTGCTCTGACTTAAAATTTTCTTTTTAAAACTTTCAATTAGATGGAAAGTCTTCCATTTTAACCTATGTCTCCATGAAAATGTTTTTTCTAGGTACTTTGATACTAGAGAAGATGAATGACTACAGAATATGTACAACACAAGATCAATAACCAAG
This sequence comes from Gavia stellata, assembly GCF_030936135.1. Classification (NCBI taxonomy): domain Eukaryota; kingdom Metazoa; phylum Chordata; class Aves; order Gaviiformes; family Gaviidae; genus Gavia; species Gavia stellata. The sequence continues at coordinate 9,900,076 of NC_082597.1, read as the reverse complement.
TGTGATCATGACAGAGATTGTATGATCCCTGACCTTTAAAAACAGTCCTGTACTTCAATGTACAGACACCCTTTTTACATCCTTTTGCAAAGTTGGTGTTGATTTGGTTTCTGCAAGACTTCATTAATTCTTTTTGAAAAAATGCAGTGCTACCTAATATATTCATAATATTATTAATAACAAAAGTAATTATGACAAAGACAGTAGTAAAAATGCAAAAAAATAGGAGCAAACACTTAGCTTTGAATTAAAAAAAAAACCCAAAAAGTAGTTTTATTGAATATTTACAGAGAAAAAGCTGCCACCAAGTAACACTGCTATGCAAAGTGGGTTCAGGACAGAGGGAACCAAACAGTGGGAAGACAGATTGTGAAGAACAAAGTCTTCAGCCAAGGCAACTTTCACAGGACCACAGAAAAACAGGTGGACACTAACAGCTTGCTGGTGGAAAGCTGAGTTTTACTACAAAATACCTAGGGACTAAGAAATTGGTCAGTCCATATGTAGTGAAAACTGTCTTTATTAAGATCTAGGGTAAGCAGTGTTAAAAGGAAATGGGTCAGATAAACTGATTTTCCAGAGACTTTATCTACTGTGGGAAAAAAATTCCGCATGTACTTGTTTTATCCAATATGTATCTTACTGTTTTAAAACAGAGTTCATGCAGTCTGTGTGGTTGGGCTTTAGGACTCATATACTCTGGAACACTGAAACAAAATAGCATTCAATTTTCCTAGAATTGTATTATTTCACATTAATAAGGAAGAGAAGTAGGCAGAAATACTCATCTGGTCACAGACTAAATTGCATTTTTATGAATATAGTTGGTACTGACAATCAAACGACAAAGAAGCATGCACATGAAGATTGCAGTTTCATATCTGATTAGAGGAAGAAATAAAAAGATATCTAGTATATGCTGTGCAAGCGCACACAACTCTCTCTGATTTGAAGCATACGTCTAAACTCTGGTCTCGCACGTTCCAAATACATATGCTGACCCATGACTCATTGGCACTCTTCTATTTCTGTTTTCAAAACTAGATGAATAAACATCCCTTGGTTAATCAGGGATAATCTATTAAATATGGAAAGTAGTTATGATTATTTATTGCTGTTATTAGACTAATGTATAAAGGCTCTTATGAAAAGCAGGCCTTCAATATGCTAGCCCATACACAAACACATCATGGGATCCTGCTCTAAGGAGCTTATAATTTATAGGAAGAAGAAAGAATTATGGTCGAAGAGTAAATGTCAGTTTAAGAGGACAATTTCTGGTAGTTCTTCACTTCTTGTGATATTTTGTTGTTGGGTCTAAGTAATTGAAGAAAAGATTTGACATAGATGGTACAAATTCAAAGAAAATGCAAATGCAAACTTTCAGCCAGCTATTTGGTGTGACTCACAGTCCGATTTATTAATACTAGACGTACAAGCACACAGGTGGAAGCAGAAGCTAAAAGGCCAATGAGCACTCTGAACTTTCCCAGCATATCACAATTACAAAACCACATGTGTTAAAGACTGTGGCTGGGTGCAAAACCACAAAAAAACACAAAGCAAAATAAACCAGTGCACTTAAATGATTTTTTAATTGGTGGTCTGTAATTTCACTGGGATTCCAATGACAAGCAGGTCAAGAGAGTGTTGCAGGTTTGATCTGAACACAGAAAACCTTTGCTGACTACTGAAATTAGTGGTGTAATTATTGAGTAAAACCTATTAAACACGAATTTTTTATTTACAGTATTCCACTGAAATATTGCAGCATTCCACTGAAATATTGCAGCAAATTGCAATTGTTATCATGTCTCCCTGTGGATTCAGGTTAATACTGTTAGTTAGTGAAAGAAAAGGTTATAATAACAATGTAAAAATGACAAACATTCAAAGAATGATGATGAAGCAATAAAAGCCAACAGCTTTCTGCCAGCAATGGAGAGAGTGAAAGAAACTCATGTGTTGTATCTTAGGTACCTAAAAATTAAATGCTGAAGTGTGTGTGAGCTAGGCATCCTAGGTCCCTTTCACAGTCAGTGGAGATAAAAGACTGCCTCCAAGGGGCAGCTCATCTAATCCCAAGATAAATGTCTAGAAGAAGCCAGAGGAACGAAGTTCTGTCTGCTGCATATCTCTTCTTTGACTTTAATGGGACTGTAGGAGGATTAACTCAGATTTACACAAATTTATGCCGTAGAAAGCACCAGATAACACTGTGTTAGAGTTTTATAGCCTGGTTTTGCATTATCGTTACCTACATATTGAGTTTACTTGCTAAATATATGTGAAAGATGATGTGACTCCTTCCTCTTCTTTAGGAAATGAAAGGTTGAGTTGTTCCTCCATTCTGCTGAGGGAAAGGTCTGCAAGTCCATTAAGACTCAGTGCTGATAACCTCTACAGGGAAGCATGAAACATCAATATCATCTTTACCTGCTATCACACTGCAGCATAAAGGCCCAAGGTCACATATGAAGTCAGAAATAACATTGCAAAAGGACCTGAACTTGTCTTGACTAAACTTGTCTAAATCATAACCCTGTTATAAGCATGAGGTCCTCTTTTTTAGTGTCACCTATCTTATTTCTTATTTGGTAACACTACTGAAGGTGTATTTTCAACATTAAAACCCTGGGGCTTTTTTCATCCATGTTTTGTACTGTCATATTTGCACTGATTTAACTGGACTCGTCCCTGACTTGTGTCTCAGTTTAAAAGAGATCACAGTGAGTCTCACTGTTATACAAAAACGCAATATTAAACACACAAGTCACTGGACTAAAAACAACTAATGACAAGATCTGTGTGGAAGAGGAAATTACGGTCTTCATGATTAGAGATTTATACAGGCAGCAAGAACACAGTCTCAGCTATAAAGGATAAATGCAAAATGCAGTTCAGGATCTTACATTGCATTTGGAATCTAACCGAAGAATGAACTTTGATCTCCACCCCCAAAACTTTTATTTTTTCCATCAGCCACTTTCTGGGAAGGTTAGGAGATGTCTCCTTTTTAATCCATGAGTGATCAGACTTCCTTCCGAGGGTGTAAATGCTTTATTTCACTAAGGATGTATGCTATTTATAACAAGGAAAGGACTGATGCCACACAGATATTTTCTGACACATTTCCCTCCTCCAGTTTCTCTCTGGTAAAAAGTAAGCCTCTGCCTTTTATTAAGCACCCAAAAAAGGAAATAAATGCATAAGCTGGTAGATCAAAGAAAATGCAGGGAGTAGCACCCAGAGCCTGCACAATATAGTTAGAAAATGGATTCAGTAAACAGCAATGGGAGAAAAATGGGGTCCAACAGGGTTGTCTTCTCTTGTGCTGTGTGCCCAGGATCATGCAGGATGTTCTGCAGTACCTGAAGTCCCGCCATCATGCAGTGAACCCTCTGTTCCCAGCTGGCAAAGCTGGGGAAGTAGCAGTCACAAGCTAGCTGGAGGTTAAACTCAGCAGAGCAGCTGCAGGAGTTCACAAAAAGACTTTTGAACACCAGCTTGCTTTATGCATGATATATTCCTCTCCTTGATCTTGTAGCTAAACTTGTCCTAGCAATCCCATAGTACTGGCAGATTAAAAAACAAGGAAAAGAAAGAAAGAAAGAAAGAAAGAAAGAAAGAAAGAAAGAAAGAAAGAAAGAAAGAAAGAAAGAAAGAAAGAAAGAAAGAAAGAAAGCCTTGTATTTGCTTCCACTACTGCCTTCCCATGTACTACTGTTTTCCTTATTCTTGTCTTTCAGACTGTACAGTCTTTGAGACAAGGACTATCTCTTATGTGTTTGAAAAATATCACTTTGGAGCTCTAAAACAATGGGCATCATAGCAAAAGCAACAGATTTTCCAAAATCTGAATCTCAATGCGTAAGGAAGAAAAAGTGTGAGAAATGACAGTGGCAGTGGATGAAGGTATGAAGTTTGCAAAGGAAGAGTAAGACGACCATACTTGACATTGCTTGACTGGTCTTAGACAGCTTGTATCATTTGAAGCCCTGGGTTTTCAAGTACACATTGCAGTAAAGAAGGCGAATATACAATCAATGCTTTAACTCTATGCTGAGGACCAGAATTTAGGAGCAATTTTTTCACATCATATGTATTCAGTATTAACAGGCTCATTCACGAAGTATGCAAGGGTAGGGCTAAGATTCTGTCTCTCCTGACCAAAACTATATTTACTTCCTTTCCTAAAGTAACATTTCTCCTACATCCAGCACAACTGTGACTGAGAACAATCTACATTTTCATGATTTTTTTATCCAGAAAGTGAGAGATTATAGTATTGCTTGTGTGATTTTAAAAACTTATTCTGTGTCCTGTCACAACATCTGAGCAATGTGTTAAGCACTGGCACTATCACTAGGAAGAGATCAGAAGGTGTGATCTCATTTATATGAAGCTTAACAGCAATAGATGTGACTCCTGACACTTTTCTCTAGCAGTAAATTTTACCACAGCTGACAAGGGTATAGCTGTTTTGCAAAGGATGGAACTGCTGGTTTAAACAGTTAAATGCTGCCTAACTAAGTGCTTAGTTTTTAAAATGTATATGATACTTTCTTGCAGATAAAGCGCAAAAGGGCATATACTTGCCTGATGTTTGCAAAAAAATAAATGTTGTATAAGATATACGATGCCAAAGCATGCAGAAGTCTCATGTATCACTATGGAAAGGTAAGAAACACAGACTGTTTCTAGAGCAATAAAAGTTTATTTTATGTTCCACTCTCTTTAACAATGGCCGCTATTACTTCAAATCTCTGTTGGCAATAAAAAGGGGCACAAAATAATCTCCTTCAAATGTGCAAGTCCAGCACACAGCTTTTTACATCAAACGTGTTTGCTTAAAAAAAATTGCGACTACCTTCCAGTGATGGCAAAAAGTTGCAGGCAGGCTGGATGTAGATCAGAGCTGAGAGTAAGGAAATAACAGACTTGTAAAAATCAGTATCTGCACATAGAAACTGCATTCTACAAAAAGCAGCCTAGGGGAAAAATATCCCTTTGAAACATTTTTGTCCTAAGTGACACCTTTGCGAATCAAATTTATAGCAGGATCTGCTACGTCAACAGCAGAGTATCAGAAAGAGGGAGGAACCTTTTTGTAATACAGAGTCCACAAAATAACAGGTTCAAGCTGCCCACAAACAAATTGTTTCAGAAAAGGGTAGGAACCTGCAAACATTGTTTTATGCTTTGCTGAGTTCATTTACCTTGTAGAAAAAAGCAACAGACATTTAAATAAATTTTGAGCAATTTCTGTCAGCAGAATTAATTCTACTCAGGTTGCTATCTTATTCTTTTCTTCCTGAATTTCATTAAAAACCGAAGAATAGCAAGTCAAATTTCTATATTTAAAAAATTATATATAAAAATAATAAATATGTATAAATAAATGTGGCATGAGGGGAAAACTAATATGGAAAAACTTTCATCCTGTATGTTTTTATGCCGCAAATTCAGTCCCACTTGAAAGGGAAGGGCAAGGAACACAGGCTCATGCCTTCAAATTAAATGCTTTTAAAAACAATCTGGGATTACACACAGCTAATTTTATTCTATGCTAATGTCTTAATTAAGTACAGTTCTAGATACCTATCTATCTGTATTTTTAGGAAATTCAGCATAACAGTGTGTCTGTACAGAATATATGAGCACATGCTAAAAAATTAAGTATGCAAGACAAGCCATGATAAATCCTGATTTTGTTGATACCTACTTTGGACAGTTATGCTCCCTGCTTCATTTCTATTTTTATCATTTTATTAGATCTCCTAAGTTTCCTACTATGACTGTTCTTAAATTGAAAAATTGCTATCCTAACATATTAATGTCTCTTGGTGTCATTTCAAATTTATACCTTTATTAGGCTCCATGCATCTTTATGTACACAAACCATACAGGAAGAGCTTTGTGCATGTTTTCATTTCATAATGCATGAAAGTAGTATAAGTTAATTATTGTTTTACACATTTATACATATTCAGCTTTAAAAAAATACTATATTTCCATATTCCTTGACTGGGTGAAATATTTACATATTATGCACGTCTTCTGAAACAACTTAGGAACACAAGACTGGAATCAGTACTGGCCATTAAGCATATTGTGCTAATGCAATCAAAAAACATAAACAATTTTCTTAATGAATATATTATGATCATATGCCCTTCAGTTAGCTAAAGAACAGTGTATAGTTAAACACACCAGGTGTTATCAATAAGCATAAATCAGTGGGCCACAGTCAGGCCTTAGATTCATGGTAGCAATCACACTCAACTGACAGGGACAAACCATATTAAGACACAAGATAAGTCTGAGTTACTTTTTATTTGAAATTTTGAATGTGAAAGAATTTCAGTGACAATACAGAATAGTTATGGATGTGGATCATTGTGTTTTCAATAAAGAATTCGAATTCTGTGGAAAAGTAAAAACTTAATAAATGTTTTCCTTAAATTAGAAGTAAAAGTCTCAATATCAAAGTAGTGTTAAGAGAAGTTTAATCAATATAAGTATAAAAAGAATGCCAAAAGTTTACTGATGGAGGATAGAACCTTTGTCAGGTGAAGAGAAGACAATGGATATCTGAGTTCTGGCCAATCAGTTCATTGAATTTGAACTTCTGGCTGTACTTCTGGCACGATAATAGCTACAGCACTTTCATATGAACAGGTGGAATGTCAGAATTCAACTAAAAAAACCAACTTGATTTCATTTGTTGGGAAAATGTGAAGATTTCTTCATGAATCTGTTACTTGTTTTTCTTTGATCGCAAATTAGTACAGATTAGCTTTCCCATTATGATCAGTGCTAGTTGCTATTCTTACTCTTCTTCAAGAAGGAAACAAAACCAAAACAGCATTTTTGTTCTTCTTGTGTGTCATGTTTAAAATGAATTAATTAACAGCTGTCAGCCCCCAAGGAAGAGTGTCAACAGTGATGAAGACAACATCTAAAGGTTTCGTCTTACTTTCATTTATCTCTTGTCCCCAGAAGGTATGAATCCATAAAAAAAAGAAACTCCAAAGTAATGAGTGCTTTTGTCTTCTGTTTAAATGCGTTTAGAAAGTAGCTGTTCAGGCATGAACGTTGGCTCCAAATGTCAATGACACCTGTTTTGTTATACAAAAAAGAACAACGAGAGAAAGAGTTACAAGGCTGAACTTTACTGCAGGTCTCTATGCTACTGTTCCATGAAATATTACTTCCCAACAGAAATGCTGATCTGATTTATAATGTCTGCAATAAAACATGCATTGCTTTGTTATATAATATTGCAGAAAAATGTTCTTTTTTTAAATTTCAGCACAAAATGAGGCTAAGCAGATACCTTATGGGAGGTTGTTGTTTATGCAAGACAGTTGAAATCATGAAGCAGTTACTATGGCTGTAGATTACTTTCCACTGCAATTTTCAGTCATTAGAATGTGCACATGATAAAACTGGAACTGCTGAAAGGCCAGTACTAGGGCCCAGCATATATTCCTGGATCTACCTAGCAAGTTAGGTATTAAGCCCTTGAAAACAGACGTGGCTTAAACTTGAACACCTGGTCCATGGAGCATCAGGCAGATGCCTAAGTGTTCTAAACAGTAAATGGAGACAATTACTTGCTTTTAGAAGATAGTTAATGCTTTTAGAACATGTTATATTCTTTCCTTTTAGGGAAAATACCAGCCTTACAGAAAACGTGTAAGCATATGTAGATAAGCAACTTGGAGGAGGATTTTTGGAAATCACTTTGTTACAGTTACATATTTAAATTTGAGTTGAGCAGAAATTCTACTCAAGTGAAATTTAGACTCTGATGCATCTCAATAAGTCTAGAATTTAGTATCAGATGATTGCTTGTTATTTTATAGTACTTGCATTAATTTTAAGATAATATTTATCCCAAGCAGCATTCATTTGCTGAACTGAGACAAGAATTTCCCATTCATTCATAGTTACTGCTGATGTTCTTACAGAGATTTACATTATTAAATTAAAACTCCCACTTAATAGACAGCATAGTTTCCACTAACTTCAGTGGGGAATTTAATACACTGCTTATGTAAGAATTCAGCAGTTAATGGAGGATTCTGTCCTTGTAGACAAAGTCAAGGGCTATACATTTAGGTAAAACCTATTTTGCATTCTTCATCCATTTTAGCTGAAAACTCAGGGTTTGTCGTTATATATGCATGCTGTATTACATATTCTATTTGTATTACCTATGTCTGTATAGCATTCCTTTTAAGCACATTTTGACAAAATGTGCTGATGTTAAAGGTCTCCCCATCTGATTTTTTGCTCAGATGGGACATAGTGTTCCCTCTGCTGGAGCTGCCAATTTTGCTGACACCCAGAGCAGAGGACAGGAATACAGCCTCCTCTGTCAGTGATAGTTCAAGAGAAGAATGAACACCTGAGTCCATGTGTTGAGGCTACCGAGCTTTTTAGACACTCTTCTTATACACAGAAAACAGAAAAAATTTAGTGAAACGAGGCATTTAAAATATCTTCTTGAAAATCTGTTGAGAAATGAGGTTAGCTGAAAAATAAGGTAGAAATTAGCAAATGATTCATTGAAATATTTTATAAATTTGTTGAAGAAATAATTTTCTTATAGAAGATCAAATTATTTTTAAAAAATATTTTTTACCACTTCTGTTTTCAAAATATAGTAATGTAAAACTTTTTTACAAGTTCTAATTTAATGATAAACATTTAGGTACAATGAACACTACTGCAGTCAAGCTATAATTGCACAGTTAAGTATCATATTTTCCACTAAATGATCATATATTGTATTTGCTGTTTCTTTAATAATACAGCTTTGCTTTTGTTTCAGGAGGAGTAATTTTAGAAAGCAATTTTAAAATACTACTGTTCTGTCCTTCCAAAACCAAGTAATTATGGATATGATTATATTTCCATTGAAAGCATTTGCAAAACTCTTATAGCTCCAAAGGATGGAATTTCTACACATTACACTAATGCAATATGTATTTTCTTTGTTTTCCATGTTTGAAACTGAGTATAATATTAACAAAATAAAAATACAGCTGGAAGAATCATTCAAGCTCTATGACAATGAAGGTCATCGAAGAAAGGAAAGCTCTTTGCACCAACTTTATTTTATACAAGCTAAAATTTGCTATATATTCATGTTTATATTCTGAAGTATTCATGAAGTTTGAGGAGAAGCATTTATCAATTGTAATCTAATTGGCCTCGTTACATTGCTAACAGTACTTGGACTGTTGTGGAAGAAAGTATTATTCAGTATGAATACAAATAAAAGAATGAGGCTTCCTACATCCAGACACAAATTCTTCAAGAAAGAAAGGGAACCCTTTATATACATGGATGTTCTTTAGCTGATTATTATGAAAAAAAAAGTTTGCAAAGGGTTACTGACCAAGACATTCTTTGACATCGTAATTTCTACTTCTACTTAAAACAATGGCAATCTCTGTAACTGATTAGTAAGAAATACAGACAAGTGCACCTTGTTAGGTAAAAGAGCCCTTCATTTGCCTGCTATAATCCTACTTATGCATCTGTATGTAATTACAAAAATGGCACCTAACTTTGAACTTCGAATCCCATGAGAAGCACTTGTTCTCCTAGGTGCCAAACAAAAATAAGGATGTCAAACATATGTTGGCACAAATACACCCTTTCTTCTCTTTGTGGATCCAAACTATCGATTTTGCTAGTGGCATCTGGAGACAAGGGAAAAAAGCATTTTGAAGCCAAAGTTATAACACTATGGCTCTAGTTTCTTCAGCAATATGTAATTCTACCTACCCCGACCCCTTCTTTTCCTCTTAAAATCTACTGATTGCATACTTAAATTTAAATATGTCCAAAAAATCTCATCAATTTTAGACAAATGTTATCTAAATATCTATTTGACACTTTGCAAAACAGTTTAATCTTGAAGGGGGAGACAAAGGAAAATGGGAGTCCTTTTTCACCTTTATTTTGATCCTTGTTTATGTTTTACCCCTTTATTTAATTCTGCAAATGTAAATCTGTCTTTCTTGTCTGTTCATTTAAAGATAGCTCTGTTACCAGAATAGTATCATCTTCGGTTGGATTTGGAAACCGTACATTCTGTTTTGCTGAAAATGTTGTAAGCCCTGAGTACCAGAAAACACAGGCCCACTATTACTGAACAGATTAAACTTAATCTGTCTATAGATCTTTTTATCATCCAGTACTGTCTAGAGGAAAAGAAAGATTAAATAAATCTCCTTTCTAGATAGGAGTGTAAAACTTGCGCAGAAAACTGCACATTTGTAATTATTGTGCCAAAATGTCCCGGTTCTTACCCTCACCCAATTCTTTCAAGAGGATTACGGTTACCTTTGGAGTAGTGTTTATAAGGGAGGGGTCCAAAATAGGTTAAAGTTAATGCTGCTCCAGCTTGAAAGATTTCTGTCTTTTTTATCACCTTGACTAAGGAAATGTCCTGTCATAACGGGCTTTCTCTCAGCATCATTAGCTTTTAACAGGCAGCCAGCTTTCGCCACATGTTTTTAAAACATAACCTCTTTGCAGAGGTTGAGGATCACAAGAAAAATGCTACAGAAGGCTACATATAAAATGATGCTTATAAGTGAAATGTTACTCCAGGGAACATTTAGGGAAAGCCAACAGTCCTGGGTAATAGTCATTAGGATCCTGCTCTGGAAATCGAACATACAGTTGATTATAATGCGCACACAAAAAAATTACTTTAAAAAAGCAGTACTAGCCACAGAGTTTTAGCAAATTGCAGTGATTTTGCCTCTGTACTACAACATTTAAAGTTTTTGCCTGATTTTTCTTTCTATCTTGCAGCATGGTAGTGTACAAAATGTTTTGAACTTTTTTAATGAATCTTACTGGGCTAGGTAGGCATCACTTTCTCTCTTGGCTCAGTATCTATAAAAGACAACTTAAAAGTTAGCTTTTTATGGCATGTACTTGTTTTATTGTTGCTTTTAATGTTTTCTGTTTTCATATATGTAGTTACTACTCACATGCTAATATTAGCACCAGTGCCTACGGCCTAAGTAGCAATTATTATTAGATGACATAATGACTTCTATTTAAACTGACATCTCAATAACGCGTTACATCTCTATTACGCTGCAATACAAACAGTATTCTGTAAAGCAAACCTCCTTTATATAGATCACCTGCTGATGTGAATAGAGAAGCTGCCTGCTTCCTAGGTTATGACTGATAGCTGCACAGCATTGAAGAACAACATGGTAATTGTTTCACAGGGTTGCTTAATGACATATACAGAAATCTTAGTAAATTTCCTTAAAGAAGTCACACAAGTTATGTGCGTCTCAAGGGAGAAGAGGGGGGAAGAATTAAATCCAACATCTTTCCCCCAGGAGACCTTAAAGAATTTTAGCTTTCTTAATAACAATGGCAACATATGCAGTTTCAAGAGTTTTCCAGCTATTATATGCAATCAGAAAAAAGCCAGGATGACAAGCTTATTGAACAACACCTTTTATTGCAATTTGCAAGGAAAATCTGGACAGGCTGATGAAGCTAATGTCTATCTTATAGAAGACAAAGTATAAGGCTCTTGTATACTTGAGCATGCTTTCCCAATATATCTGAACAAATTGTTTTCTTTCAGTTACCGATGAATAAAATCCATTCATTTTCTGATTTTCAGTGGCTGTGAAATATGTCTGGGTGTTTCACTGGGTGAGTACACCCTTGCATGGGTGTTTCAGAGACTTCCTGTGACACAGTGTGCTGGCATTACACCATCAGGAATTGTGGGAGGGAATGCCTTTGAACTTCCTTCTCTCTTGTTTGACCTGAACACCTGCATCCTGGATGGTATCTCTCCAAGTTCGTCATGACAGTTCGATAGGAAATGGTGATCATAACAGATTCACTGAAGTCCTGCACACCAAAAGGAAATAAGGGCAGGTCTCACATGAGCAATAGCTCTTTATGCTGTGGTCTTCAAAAAAGAATAATGTCATACTGTGAAGAAAAGAACTTATATAATTGGTATGACTTTAGCAAAGAGCAGCATACCATTTCTGTTAGCTTTTTTCCCCTAAGTGTTGGCAATTTGCTTTAAGAATATAGCTATGTGTAACTACATTTTTTATTTTTATATACGTTATATATAACTATATACTTTTTGAATTAAGGCATATATACCTTTAAAAATATAGTCCCTTATGCTTCATGTGGGACATGCCATTAACTGCAGAATCATCTAGTAGGTCTGATTGCAGTTTCTTGCTTTTCTGAATTTAGAAAGGGCACATAAGATTTCTAAGAATGACAAAAGAATATTGCACAGGTAGTTAAACTATCCCATCGAACCAGGAAGAGAGCATGAAGAGGTCAAGGAGAAAATATGGGACAGATGATAATAGCACTGATTTTCACCCAAGGGGGCAAATACAAATTTTAATGTATGCACTGAGTGAACTGGAGAGACAGAACATTTGTCTACCCTGGCAGTCTGAAATTTGCTAGTAAAGTAACCACATGTCTAGCCAGGGAAACTTCAAGGTGAATGACACAGTAAATGACACCTGCCAAGATCTTCGATCATTCTCCACAGGTTCAGAGTTCCACCGCAGTAGTTTGATACTGTATTTACTTTTGGGTACTGGGTTTCACTGATCATGAACTGCCCTTATGCGTTATAACCGCCTGGTGCTTTTTGAAGACTATAGGATATTTTTGATTCATGAAGCAATAATTCACTGTTCAAAAGTTGTAAAATGATCGAATCTTTAAAACAAGATAAAAATATTTTCAGGATGTTGTCTGATAAATGACGTTAGACAAAATGAGTATTATTTCATGATCAATGAAGCAAGAAACATACAATGTCCCTACTATTTCTAAGGATAGGTAACTTGCACTTAATCTGTTAAATTTTAACATTATCAAAAGGACAAACATTGGCAAATCACCCCAAGAAAACCAGTGTCCTTTTGAACCTGTTATTTAAAATCTCAGTATTTTAAAAAAGGATATGTATTTTGCTTAAAGAAAATAAAATAGCAAAGAACAGTTGCATTTCATTTATTCTGCCCAAAATAGCCAGTTATATAGAGGTCAAAATGACAGAAATGCCTAAAGCTTCTCAGGTATACAGTTCTGCTTTAGTCTAATCTTTAGTCCAACCTTAGCTCAGTGAGAAAAGTCTTTGCAGACTTTTGTGTGCTAATTATAACCCTTCAGAAGCATTATTATATGTTCAGGGCAGTCCAAGAAAAATACAACAGAACGGAGGATGTAAAGGTACAGTTAGACCATATGGCTGAATTAGTCCTCTGTCTTCTTGCTGCCAAATGGGCAAGATTCTACTTTCCCCATCTTTTTCATGTTTCCATGCCTAAACTATTCCTATGTCTATTTTCTGAACAATGTGTATGCACCACACAACAAAATTGAAATTTGCCTTAGAAATTTATATTTTAGTGCTATGGTTGTTCCCTGTATTTAATGGATTGATGATAAAATGAGCCAAACTCACTATTTCAAAGATCCAGCGAAAGGACTGCATAGCTTAAGTCCCATGCACATTCTGAGAGGAGATTATTAAAGGGTTGTTCATAACATGAGGTGATTCCCCACACACTGGTAACACTTAATGAAAAAGGGTTAACAATGAGCTTGCAAGTTTGCACTGAAAAGTTAGTCTATAGGAAGTTGAGGTATGAATGTAGAGTAAACTAGTTACTCTGTACCCATCCCTGCTCTTCAAGGGTGTGCATGTATCTCCCATGGGTTAGTCAGACTTTACCAAGAAGACTGGGCTCCTACGCTGACTTAGGTACTGGGATATGCCCTAATTGAAAACCAGATGGGATAATCATTTAGACTTTCAGATCAAGGAAGACATACATATCTCAGAGGTCTAAGTAGGATAGGGAGGATTTTTCTGAACTGCTCCCCCAAATACTGCTTTCCTCAGTACCTTGCCACGAATGTCTCCCTGTGAAAGTCATTGAATGCAATTTGTATGTCAGCTGGGTTTTTTTCTTAATTATTTTAATCACTATTCTATTAAAATCACTTAAATTCAGAATTATTTTAGAAAAATTGTTCAGCCATTGGGAAACAACTATTTTTTTAAAACATTTTCTGCTTCTGCTTCTTTTTTTACAGAGCTTAAATTCAGCTACCCTCAGGTATATGTCTCCCTAGCTGATGGCATTTTAAGTACCGGTTCTGAAAGTGAGAAACCCCAACTGAGAGAAAAAAACCTGTTTCCTAATCTTTTTTTTCAGTCAACTTACAGGTTTACTTTTGACTTGTTAAACACCAAAACTTATAAAATAAGTATAGAATTAGAAGATATTTATTAAAGATTTTTTTCAGAATCTATTTTCAGATTCAAAGTACATTAAGACAAATGGTTCACACAATAAACATACTGAAATACAATAATTTTAAGCACACATCAAGACACACACACATGTGCACATGCGCGCATGCCTGATCAAAAGTAAGGGGTAAACTTAATCAGAGAAGATGACTACAGAATCAACTATGGAACTGCAAATGCATGTAAAGAGCTACTGACTTTATGGTGTGTCAAAGTTGCTTATTCTCAACTTATTTACTAACAAAGATACTTGCAGGCACAAAATTAATCATGTTTACAAGTAGTTGCAGAATGGGAAGTATTGGATGTGATGGCTGAAATTACCTTAAAACTCTTCCCTGTTTACGTCTTTCCATTTTACTCTTGAGGAAATGAAAACTATGCTCCTCTTAACCTCTCTGTGATGAATTAGACAAGGTCTCAGCAAATCAACCTATGTGCTTCTGGAGTTTTATCTGTGACACTTCTCTGCAACCTCCTAATCCCTATGCTGCTTTGTGAGTAAGCAAACCAGCAATCTTTGGTCAGGGCATTTATCTCTTTCTTTCACATCATGGTTATGTTATACATATGCTTACCCCATCACTGTTGATGTTTTGCAACTACCTTGCAGGTATTACTTTTTTATGTATTTTATCTTTCAGATTGTGGTTTCCAAGTACTTCTCAGAGATGCACAGGACTCTATAAGCTCTCTACAAACTCTTCCAGTTCTCTATACAGTTTTCTGAGATCTTACACACTTCATGCTACATCAATATATTTCATTAAGAATGCATGATTTTCATCAAAAGAATTAAAAAATGATGAAAAAAAGCTCAAAATATAGTCTTGAAAAATAGAATTGGAAATTTTTCATAATTAAAATAACCAGACTTTGCAAATATTCTCTACAGAAAACACGCTTTTTATAATAAATTGAAATGTAGATAGTCATTGAGAACCTTTATTAAAATGTCTGCTCTGCTTAACAGAATCCATCTACAGTCTCTGGCACACACTTACTGTACTACAGTAATTAAAATAGTAATGGAACACTGATTAAACTTGCAAAAATAAAAGACTGCCATAACACAGAAGCTGAAGTGAAAGGCTAGTCGCAAAGAGCATAAAGCTAATAGAAGTTATATTGCAATTACAAGTAGAAAATAAATTCCAAAGGAATTATCAATGTGATCTACATCTAATTACAGCAGCAGAGGTCATCTTGCCGTTTGAAAGGCTGCACCCAACTGGCAAGATAAAAGGTAACACACATTTATAATACAGGAGTTAAAACAAATAAAATGTTTTTTAAAAAGTAAAAGTTTTCAAGGAGTATAATTTATGTCTTCTATTTGAGAACTTCCAAACAAGGCAGGTGTTTCCTGAAAAAGCACATAAGCTACAGGCACTGGAGATAGAAGAATAATCATAAAAGTATAATGTGTTCAAAGTTTCATTGTTTGTAAACACTGAGAAATTACTGCTAGGGTTTGCAGGGTTTTGGGGCATTTTATAGCCAAACATGGACTGTCAAATGTTATTTGTACATTAAATGTTTTAAGTGTTAAGAATTTGCAAAACCATCTGGAATCAATAACTACACCTCTTGGACTAAAAAGAATGTTTTTTCTGGTATCAACAGTTAATGTATTGTTAAGCTTTGAAATTACTACTTGTTTTTACACATTTTTTATTATTATCTTTAGAGAAAATTCCACTCAATGCAAACACCACACTTGAACACTTTATATCTTGCTCTCTGTAAGTCTGTATCAGTCTACCTATGTTTCCATCCACATGCTTTCAGGCAGAATATAAAAAGGCAAATTTTTGGCTTGGGACGTTATATCACAGAGCCATGGAACTGCAGCATAAACTGGGGTTGAAAGACTTCTGGAAGTCATTGAGTCTGAACCCTCCAAAAGAGGTCAAAAATCCCAGCGAGATTAGGTGACTCCCACCCTTGTCCAGTTGAGTTTTGAATTTCTCTAAAGAGGCACATGCCGCAGCCTCTCTGCTGACTGAATCCAACTGGACTTTAGATGTTACTTGACCTCAACAAACGGATCCCCCCATTAGCTTTCTCCTTCCCTGGCAACTCCCTCATCTTCTCCTCTACTATGTGTTACAGCCCTCTAACCATTCACCATCTAGTGACCTTCCACTGATTCCACCAGGAAAGACAATATTTACTGCAGCAGCATGTGGAGGCATCTAACAACCCAGCAAGACTGAAGCACAGGTATGCAGGGGGGAAAATGATACACAGTGCTTTTACCATTATCCCATCAGCATGGTTGCTAGAAGTACTGGAAGATAGCATCACAACATATACAGCCTAATCTTTATATACGAATATGTACGCACACATGCATGCCCATATTTATTCACATATTCCTGTGTTTATGTTTATCAATATAGATGCAATAGACTGGGGCTTTATTTTAATCCTAAATTGCACAAGTAGACTTTCTATGGCAAGGTATGGGAATACTGTGGTGGTTAAGAACAGGTCAAGTAAAGTCACCCTTCCACTGATAAAGCTTTCCACATGTCTTCAGTGATGCTCCTGAGCCTGAATTTTACTCCAGTGTCAAAACACTGCTGTGCCTCTGTATGACAGGCCTTTTTTTCTTCATTAAAACTATAAGCCTTTTTTAAGCCATCTGTCCACCTGTCTTCATTGTTAGCAAAGCTCAGTTTGCTGTCTGTCCTCTACTGGCATGCTATACTTTAATTCAATGACAGCTATAAAGTTATAGTTACTCTTGACATATAACTAACCATAACCACAGATATATTACTTCATTCTAAGACAGTGGCATGACTATAACAGAATGAAGACAAACTTATTGTCAACCACTCATTTTTCTCTAAGTAATCTGAAGTTCACATGTCTCCTTGATTGTCTTGAGATACATGCTTTGGAACAACAACTCAAATCTGAGCAAGAGGTTTCTACCATGCAACCCTTCAAAGGGTGCAGTGAATTATTATGGAACAATTTTTTTCTTATTTTAGTCCTGTAATTCAGTTACTACTTCGATATTGCACCCAAAATTCATTCCCTAAGATAGTCAGCACAAGTGGTAATACCCTTCTGCAAAGGTAAACTTTTGGAGGACATAAATTTGGCTCAAGTCAGAATGATAAACTGGATACATTATTATATATGCATGTATATGGCAGGAGAGGCCTTATGAGGGCATAAATAATAGTAACTGCATGGCTGAAGGTAATACGACAGACATTTAATAAGGGCACATACGTGTATTGTAAGCTTGGTCCTACCAGTAGCAGTTTTCTAAGTATGGGAATTGTACATGTTAATTATTCCCTCTCTATTTCTTTCATTAGAAACTCCCTCTGCTCTGCAAAATTTCTTATTTAAAAACTTATTATTCCTTTTGCTCAGCAATACAGATGGCTACTGAGCTTGTTTTGAAAACTGCCATACCATTATTAATTAAATGGTTGTGACGTCTTGTTTAAAATAAAATTGCAAATAGTACTGTAGTTCCTTTATTCTCATTCATCATCAAGTATTGTCCTCCTCAAAGAAGGAATTCGGTTTAAAATGTAAACTGTGCAAGAAGATTACTCTGGAAAAGTTTATGAGGTCATGGTATGAAACTTATGGTACAAATTTAGTGTTAGTCAGTTGAAGTACTCCCCTTAAAATCACCCCTAAATTGAACTGCTTATACAATTTTTAGTTAATTTTAATGACTTAAGAGTGCACATCTAAGTGTCCTTAAATCTATGGCTACCTATCAAATAAGGGGAGTCTATCTAAGATATTGAAAACAGTTACCGCCCTCTACAAGCTTTGTACCTCCATTTTCACGTAGTCCATTACAGTTCAATGTACCCTTTTTATCTCTTTCATGACCAATAAGGTTGCATTTGTCCAAAGAAAATGAACTAGATACTACCCTTGCCAGTGTCAGAGAAGGACCAGAAGACCTCCTGACCAGAGGAGCTAACAAGCATCAAGAAACAGATGCATAGTAGAGCACCTTTCTAAGACTAATGTTAACCCGACATTGTTAGATGAAGCCCAGAATACTCCTGTCAGTCAAAACATTTACATTTTTCAATGAAAAACAAACACAGACATTTTCTTTTCTTTAGATTCATAAAAGAAGTCAAGCAATTTATCAACATTACCTTTTAGATTATCTGTGAGAAACAGCTCCAAAAGAAACATCAGGCACAAGTGTCCTTTGGAAAAACAAAACACAACACTGAGCCTCCTAATACTGTTATGGGGATTTTCTAAATCACAAATTCTGCAGTAATGCCTCCTTTCATATCTACAGCATGAATATGGCTTTGAATCTCCAAAGACTCAGTCAAATTATTTGCATAGTTATCTGAAGAATATTTCACCTTAGAGAGCAGTGCTCTTTAATGTATGACTCTGCATTATGCTTCTCTTTTCAGTATAAGTAGCCTAACTACAGCATATTAGACATTGCCCAGTATGTAGCTGGGAGACCAAAATGTAAGAAATAGTTTCTGTGCAACACTGATGAGGTGATGTATTCTTACTTTTTGTTACTCTATGTCTAACAAAGGGAATCCCCCATGATGCACATAAAATACTTTAAGGTATGTTAACCATCTTATTTTAATTACTCTGAACTTTAATTGAGTATGATAACTGATAGATGTGAAAATCAAGGTACCTAGGTCAGAAGATTTAAAGAGCTTGTATTTTAAATAAACAAAGAATACAAAGAATACAAAAGAAGCAGAGATGAAAAGAGGTAACAAAACATGCCACACTACAATTAATAGCAAAACCTAGAACAAAAAGTAAAGAATGCCACTGCATCATAATTTTGGTTTTATTGTTTTGCCTTTTGATGTTCACTGCTCCTCAATAAATATTCACTGTTTCTCCATAAATATTCATTGTAATACATTTAATCTGTAGCTATTTTCTCACTTTAAATGTAAAAGGCTAATGTGTTTTCTTGAATTTCTTGTTTCTTGAACAAATTTTTTTTCACATGCACATACAATTCATGAAATATTCATACTGTATCTGCCACATCCATGAGAAGAACAGAATCCTGCCATATGTTTAAAATGCATTATAATAAGAAAGGTCATGAAAAGTTGTCAGTTTTGTAATACTGTCACTTTTTTAAACGTGAGCAGTACATTTCACCAGACATATAACATATGTGGTATATGGAAAACTTACATTGTTTCCTTATGGATATCTCTACACTCAACAATCTTCAAAAAGATGACTCAAATGACTTAAATGTAATAGATTAGGATCATTTTACAGACTGGCTGGTAGCTTTAGGAACTGGAGCAGACACAAATGGACTGCTTCATAAAGTGGCTGAAATTACAGCTGCTATAACTTATAATGGGACCCCAGGAATCTCAGTGAACCATTTCTCCTGTGAAGGCCAAATGATGTAAGTCTTTTCATATCAAGTCTTTTTGGACAAGCACAAGGAGAAATGAGATAAGCACCAATGTAGTATGGAAGCTCAGTGCTCACTGTATTTCAAAGAAAGTGCCACCCCCCATCAATAAAAGACATCTTGGAGAACAGAAAGCTTAAGTATTTTCACCCCTGTGCTAAAAGAGAGCCTTACACCTCCATGAGAACCACGATTCAATTATGGCTCTGCAGCACCGTGCTGTCCAACTTCAGTCCTATGTAGGCAAGCACTTGTTTACGAAGGGTGCGAGACTAGAGTCATTAAAACCCTTGACCACCATAATTTTATGGTCTCCATGGAGCACCACTGCCCTCTTCTGGGACTTAGCCATTATAGGGCTGCGCAGTATTAAGGGTGTAGGCTCCATACATTGACTTCATTCCATACTCTCCTTAAGAGACTATTACCTGGTAAGTGCCTTACTCCTCTTGGATTCCAGTCTAAGTAACTGTCTGCTCAGAACCAGCTAGTTCTTCAGTCTATAGTTCTATTTTTCCTAAATTGCCTCATTATCAACTGCTTAATTGTGTAATTGATTCCAAATACTTTGAATTATCACTCTTGTTGCTTCTCTGAATGTTTAATTACCTTACTTGTGGCAGAGTTGATTGCCCTCCCAGTTAATAATTTATTCCCTAATAAATACCCTAGTTGCATATTTATTTTCTTCAACACACTCTATTTTATCTTCTAATGCCAAGTCCCTGTCCTTCTTCTGTACTTAACAACTCCTTCACCACATTCCCACATGTCTATTTTTTGAATTTTTTTTTCTTCAGTGTAATCTGGTCTTTGCTTACTGCACTGAAAAGAATTTGCTAGCCCTCAAACATACTTTTTCACTGGCTGATAATCATTTGTTATGTCCTCCGTAGCATTCTTGAAGCAACTCTTTCATTGTTGTCGCATTACTGACTTTGATAGCCTTCCCAAAACCTCCCTACTTTCAATATAAAGTCCTGAGAGGTTATGTTCTTGGCAAATTCTCTTCTTGTCTCTTAGTTTAGGTGCTTCTATCTCTTTTCCAGGATCTAATTATCAGGTGATTTCTGTAAGCCAGGCTTTAAAAAAGATCTTGGCAACCAAAAAATTTGTTATACAATTTCTGTGATAAGCTGACAAAGTGTGGCCCAAAATTTCAT
This sequence comes from Gavia stellata, assembly GCF_030936135.1. Taxonomy (NCBI): domain Eukaryota; kingdom Metazoa; phylum Chordata; class Aves; order Gaviiformes; family Gaviidae; genus Gavia; species Gavia stellata. Next base: position 9,879,102 of record NC_082597.1, on the reverse strand, counting down.
TTTCTTGGCAATTACAAACTGCAATAGCAAAACCTATTTGCTCTGTCTCTCACATGGATTTTGAAAACTTCAGAAAAGCACTTCAGCAAAGTTTGTAAAGGGTAGAAAGCTAAAATAGTATAAAATGGAAGATTTTCACATAGCTATATAATTAATGAAAATACGAAGCAGAGTGACTGATCGCTTTTCATAGTGAATAAAAATTACAGGTGGATTTCTTCACGAATGTCTGTGCCTTTCCATGCTGTTTGCATATATTCAGAAACAATGTGTAAAAAGAAGTGGATACTGAGATGATCAAGTTTACTGATGGCACTAAATTATTCAGGGCAGTAAAGACAAAGGTCTGTGGAGCAAAACTGCAAGAGACCCTTACTAGAGAAAGTGACTGAACATTAGAATGGCAGACAAAATTCATTGCAGATGGATGCATTAATTCATTAGTGGTGCACATGAGAAAAACAATCCTGACCTTGCTAATAAAGTAATGGTCTCTTGTCCCCAAGGGACAAGATCTTAGATGTATGATATGTATTACTATGAAAATATGGTCTCAGTGATCAGAAGTAGGCAAAAAATATTGAAATTATTAGGAAAGGGATAGAGAATTAAAAAAAAAGAAATCCTGGATATGAGTCTATGTGATTCTCAAGTTCGCACCTCCTTCTGGAAGGACAGAAAAATTAGAAAGATTGTGGAGAAGGTTTGATATAATGAAAAATTAAATAAAGTAAAACACAAGAAAAAAAGACAAAAACCAATGCAATAGAAGTCTATAAAATCATGAGCAAAAAGGAAGAGGAAATTCTGGAGTCACTGTTCATTGCATTAAAATGGACATAAAATGGCTTTTTACCTTAGAAAGGGAATTACTGACTAAAGAAGTCCCTGGTACAAAACTTGTTCAAAGCTATGTGACTATTCTGGAGAAATACTATTATATTTTTTCCATGTTACTGTATACTCCTCTAGTCATCTGTGAATTAGCTGCTATTGAAGATAGGTACTGGCCTAGATGGAATTTTAATCTAATCTGATTTTACTTGTACTTACATCTTGAGATGCTTCTTCATCCTAAATTATATATAAAGTATTTAAATCTCATAGGTTCATTAGCAATATATTCCAAAGGTTGGGGGGTTTGGGGGTTTGTTGGTTTTTTTTTTTCTTCCATTCTTTCTTTCTTTTCTTTTTCTGTTTAGATTAGGAACGGGTTCTACAGGAAAAAGCATAAAAGTTCTTCATATTTTTATGCTTGACTTCCTTTTGTGATCATGTGGTGAGGCTAATCACAGACAGGATTCTATAAATATAAGACAAAAACAGCTCTGCAGAATGCTTCTTTTTGTCTTTGAGATACCTAGGTTGAATTTAAGGATTCCGCTCCAGGTCTAAGAACTTGTGGTCTTGATTTTGTAAAAGTACATAGAACCCACAGCCGTGACTGAAGTCAATCACTCCTGTTGGAACTCATCCAAGTAGGTCATTGGGTATTATTGATTTAACAGGGAGAGGCTAGTCTAAACTACCAGTTCTATTAATTTTCTCTAAAATTAATCTTCACACTGTTCATTTTTTTAATAAATATTCACTTTTCAGCACTTCCTTGCAAAACATATACTAAATACTTCATTCTGCTCAGCAATTCTTTAGCACTTTCTTTAATCAAAGAAATCTATACTCCAGCTAAATTGTGCAAATAATCGTTAAAATGCACAAATAATTTTCCAGATTTCTTTCATCATTACTTGGTGATGCCAACTGCAGTTCAGAAGAAAACAGAATAGAATAAACTCTGCCCTCTATAATACTACTACAAGCTGAAGTCTTTCTACTGGTCTCAACTTGGATATAAAGCAGACCAAAATTTTGGCCAATTAATATAATGATAATATTATAGCAATGAGTTTAGGAAAGCTTCACATTTCAACACAGCTCAGAGTAAATGGATGGATAAGGTTTATGTTGATTATCAAACAAATCAATTTAAGAACCTTACCTGAGACCACATTTCTGAGTGCATGGGAATTCTGTCTGCCCCCAAATCACTTACATGTTTCTGTGTTTCAGCTTCTTTTTCATTGAAAACTGTTTTAAACATTCCTGGGTTTAACAATACATAACATCCAAACAACAATTGTATATATTCAGAATCAGCTATCAAACAAAGTTTTCCCAAAGTTTTGAAGCTGTACCAAACAGAATTATCTATTTCCAATTTTACTTTATGCTGTGCCCCAGACAAGTGTTTGGTCTTTCATTAAAATAAATAAATAAATAAATAAATACAGCTAAACAAAAGACCTTGTCAGAAGTCATTGAACTGAAATTTGCTTTAAACTATGATAAAAATTTCAGATCAGTAAACTTTTTTTTTCATTCTCATACATAATTGTAATTGCAGCCTTCTAAGAAATTTAGGTAAAAAGAAATAGGCCTCTTCGATGGATTTGGGAGCATCATGGGAATGATCCTACAGTCCTCAGGAAAGAAAAGGTTCTAATCTGCTGCATGCTCTGTTACTTCCACAGAGATTTATGACCTGGGACATTAAGAAGGGACATATTTATGCTGTTTAAAAGTGTAATTACTAGCAGATTCTCTAAAACCATGATAAGAAATATGAATAATTACACAGGAACAATAATTTTAATTTCCTTGTCCAAGGATACTCAGGGAATATGTAGCCTTTTTTGTACTCATTTACTCAGTCAACAGCTAGAGGATGTACTGTCCTATGTGACATTGCTATCCCCAGCAGTGTACTCAGCAAAGTCCACTGTAATTACTTTGGTTTTCTAAGACACATACTATTTCTGATTAGTGAATCTATTTCTGAGTTGGTTTGGAGCCAACTGAGAGATCACAGCAACCTTTAAGCCTGGTCCATAACGAGACTTATGGCTCAAAATTTGCCTCTCAGATGAGTTTCCTACATTGTTCTGGGGGGTATGCAGAACACAGATGGTGGTTCCAGTCAGAGGGTTTGTCCCTACAAAGTTCCCATGGATCCCATGTCACCCAGGAAGCATTGGTTGTACATGCAATTTCGTGTTAAACAGAAAAGCTCCAAACAATAAAGGACCTTAAAGATGTTTTAACTTGCAAATTCATTCTCTGAAGTGCCTTCTGATACTGAGATCATTAAAATCCTCCTACTCCAGACACTCTTACATTAGTTTTCTGTGAGGGAGGAAGGAAATTCTAGAACAAACTGTGCAGAACATGAGTGCTGACACATACATTAAAAGCTAGAAGGAACCAATATGACATCAGCCAACTTTTAAGTGGCAAGAATTTTAATGTTTAAAAATTGAACATCCCTGCCCAATCATTGCAATCATTACCTGGAATTCCTTAGGGGAAATCATTTGTCATTAGAAGGTTTTGTTCAGTTAAAATATATTTGTGAATCCAAACTGAAACAAGGAATAAAGCAATACTTCAGTTTTGACAACATACACAAACTGAAAGAGGCTTTCAGTTTAGGATGTCTTTGAACTGAATGTGCAATTATGTCTTTTACGTAAAAAAACATTCTATCTGCATAGGAGTGAAAAAATGGAAATCAACATAGTAACACAAGTACACAAAACATATTTTCTTCCATTCCTCTAGATGATACTGTTCTCAAGTTATGGCAACAATTTTATGCCCTGTCTGATACACCTGGTCCATGCTGAGCAGCTTTGAGATAGCCTCGTTAGCTGCCTTAGGTTCCCAACAGGATCAGAGGAGACAGTGGCTCCCCTCCCCATGGAGAGTTTGAATGACTATTATGCTATTTTATGACTTCACTAGGTGCTCATTTTAGACAGGATTTAATCAGGCTGTGGTCTCCTAAATATATAGAAAATTTAACTTGCATCTATCAATCAGATAAGAATTATTTCACAAACTCCGCTGTCTCATACACTGAGTCAGGAAGCCCATTGTAATGATAATTTTTAACTGTTTCCAGTGCTTGGGATCCTCAGCTAGTAGAGTTTAACTATCCCACCTATTTAAATGGATATTTATTTTATTTAAAAGTCTGTTACTGTTTCCTTGATTTTATGCATTCAAGAAAATTATATTGGATTTTTGAAAGTGCTTATCATCTTTGTCATCTCAATGTCTAACACTCAAAAATCACAGTAATGAAAGAATTTCTATTTTTTACTATCCTGTTCAAGTGACTATTCTTTCCTTTCACTTGATGACTTTTCAAGCACAATGCAAAGTCATCTCAAAGAGAGTGGTTATGAACAAAGCTGAGAATGTGGATGATGAAGGACAGAAAAGTAATTTTGCATAGGTAGCCAGCTGCCTACATGTCTGCTGAATCATCAGACAACTCTGCTGAAGTTTGAATTAATTTTCAAAGTATACCTAAATACATGAAACTTGAGAAGAGTATCTATTTAGTTACTTTGGAAAGTAAATCAATTAAATCCAATCAATGCAATTAATAATAATCTATATGGGAGAGATGCCATGTATAGTAGCACTTTCAGTGTTTAGGGGTTTTTTTTAAGATAGTGGGAATTAAAAAAAAAGTTATGCAAGCTTTTTTATTGCCTCTCACAAATCTTTGTACTGGAGTGAATACCATGGGTTCATTGGGATTACTCATGAACAAAATGATATTTTGTAAGTTTGGGACTTGGCAATGAATGTTCTCAGTATGCTTTTACCTGCATGGATTTACTAAGTGATTTTAAAAAACCCTTTCCTATTACTGCCAGCCAGTGTCCTTTTGTTTGTAATGATGACTGAGGTTTTGTTTTAAGAGCAAATGAGTGAGAAACATGTTACTTAATAAGAAAAGTAAAATTTTACTGAAACCCATTGGGCAATACAGAGAAAGCACTTCCATATGGGTAAAAGATAATGTCAGTTGATTATAAAGAGATTAACTTGATCTTGGCATTAAGGTTAAATTAAAACGCTAATTGTCTTTAATATAGCAACATTTTGCTTCTCTTTATCAATTTTCTTTTGGAAATTGGAAAGTTATGTACTTGGATTTATGTCATTTTATTTGTCTCTAATAATCAAAAGTTTGCGAGCATTTCAGGAAATCCTCTGCCTATCATGCTCATTATAAATAATCTAAAATATTTAGCATGTGGCGTCAGTCTTTTCCCATTAATTCTGCTGGATCCTTGCTCTCCTCTGGTAGATTTTAGTTTCCTATTGTGTATAATGTTCATTTCTTTTTTCTCTAATTTTCTTTTTTTAATGACCTACCTCTTTTTTTCTCTCTTTTTTCCTATTTATACATCTTTCTTTTTTTATCCTTATTCACTATTTCTTCCTTGCTTACTGGGTACCTGAAGTTTCATGCCATCTGCACCTGAAATACTCTGCCCATAGTTCAGATCTTTCTCCTTTCTCTTCAGATTCCATCTCAGCTTCTTCTACATCTGCATTTTCTGTGTCTTTCCGTAGGAACCACAATGTCCCCTTATCCCCTTCATTCACTCCATGCTTTATCCTCTTCTTCCATCCTTTCATCTAAGGTATAGATGAATCTCTCTAACATGTTCAGATAAATCTTGGCAGAGAGCTGATAATCAGTAGAAGGTCAGATGACTTTGTAGAGTATTATCTGTATAGTTCATCAGGATGTTTATTTTCATGATCAGTGTTCTTTGGGAGTTTTTGTGGAATGGTCTTATCATGTAGCACCTACATAGGTGTGTCTTCACAGGTTATGTGACCATAAAGAAACAAAAAATAGAACACCAAAACATTGTATCTTCTTGTGTATTTTTATGTTTCCTCTGGTTAAGAGGCATCCTTTTGTCACTTACAAAGCCTTTACAGTTTTTTCCTTTCCTACCATACAATCTTAGTTGTGAGAAGGCCTGAGGTGAAGTAAGGAGATGGGGTCAGGCATTTCTAAGAAGAGAAATATCATGGAGGTCATGAGCCGGAAAAGGAAAGGTGGAAGAAGCTGACAGATTAGCAGTCTTTGTCACTCGGTTGGCAAGCATATATAAAACCACTGCAGTGCTTTTCTCCCATGCTGTCCCTTATGCTTATGAGCATTCCCTGGAAATATCTAGATGGGTCCTGCACTGCTCTCCTTAATACTGTCCTTTAAAAATACAAATTATTCTTAAATAATATCAGATTCCCAGTGGGCTTGCTAGCCTTGCTGACGGATTTTGTCTCATTGGTTTTTTGTACTTCTTTGTTTTTCCACTCACATCTGTCATCTTTTGCTTTACATTTCATCTGTAAGATCTTGGCTTTGGATTTGCAGGATGGCTGCCACACTGAGGTCCTCAATTGTGACTAGCAGCAATGCCGAAAATAACATAGTTTACTACTTCTGTACCAACAGTATTTAGAAATGGCAGCAGAACTATGTAAATTGCCAAGTAGATAATAAATCTAAAACAAACTCAGTGGTTGAAAATAACAGTATCATGTAAAAACAATACATAGAATAGAAGGTAATAATGGACTTTATGGAAATGCAGTTTTGCATGTAGAAATAATGTAGTTTTGCCACCGTTAAGACAGAAACCAGCTGGAGCTTCCTGAATAGCAGTTCAGCACATTTCTAGGCATAATGTTGCTTCAGAAAGCTCTTAGTATTCCTCAGAAAGTGTCAGTAGCTCCAGAAACACAATAAAATGGAATACACTCAGAAGTAATACACATAGTGCAAAATTATGTTCCCAAGCTTCAAGTTATTCTGTCTATACAGAAAGTGATTACAAATGAAACGTTGGTTCAGCTTTATAAGGGTATGTGAAAAAAATTGTTACTTAAAAGGCAAAATGGTCCAGAAAGCTTTACTGCCATCATAATTTATTATAGAATTAATCTATTATGTGTTTGCACCAGGTCAGGCCACTAAAGGAAACCTGTGTCTTATCGAAATCAGATTGAGAAGTACAAATCGAGAATCCCTAATGGAGTACTAAGCACACTTCAAACAGCCAGCCATATGGACTGTGTTACAGCCTGGGGATGGTTTCTCTTGAGCCACTAACTTAGGCAACAGAGTGTGGAAGACTCTTTATTTGATATAGGGTCTTCAAAAACAATGATGCATTTAAAAAATAAATCAATGCTTGGCTCCAAAGCCAAGGCTTCAGGCCTCCTCTTGAAGACATCTCCTTTCTGTTTCCTTCCTAAAACCTATCCTTTTAAATTAGGTCTATTATAAAATAGTTTTTGCAGATAATGCACTAAGATTTTGAAGTCAAATTGTTTAAAGAGGAAAGCCTGTCTAATCATAGCATGTGAGACCAGAGATACCATATTATCAGTCAATACCCACAAGAAATTCATATGGGGCTGGGTTTATTCCCTGTATGTGCACAAGTAGCACTTTGCAGTTCTGATTCCATGATTAAGTGGCTTATGGACTGTTTTGACTTTTATCCATCTAAAACTTAGCCTTTGTTGTAAACCAGAGCAAAAAAATCAGTTTTCTGTGAACTCGTGTGAATATAGTGTGTACTTGTGCTAGTAAAGCACAAGCATGGCATTCTGATAGCTGAAACAAAGTCTCTACCTCTGCCATAGGTTTCTGTAGGAAGTTAAGCAAACCACTTTCATTTATATATATACTGTGTCACTGAAAGATTCATATGGAATCAGGTGGGATTTTTCAAACTACCTTAACAAGTGCAGTCCATTACTGATTTCCTATCTGTGTTCTGCATATTCCTTTGGAAGTCTTGCACTTAGTTTTCATTTTTCCCTGTGCTATGTCTAGAAATTGAAGATAATATTTTCTTTCTTGAGCGTCTTACCTGACTATTTAGTTTATACATTTTTCAAGACAACAATTGTCTCTAGCTACGGAAAAATAGAAGATCATATTATAAAAAAATAGGGCCTTTTTTTTCCCCTACCACATAGAAATTTACAAAAGTAACTTTTATACATAATTTTATTTTTGGCACATCATTGAAACTTATCTCTCAAGTTTTTGTCTTTTTCCTCAAATAATACCTTTGCAATGGCTTTCCTTTTTGTACTAGCAGCTAGTTGGCAAAATGATTGTTGGCATAATATTGAAATTAAAATTGTTTGTTGTACCTAGTCTGTCTTTACATTATAAAATAAATGAAGAGGTATGCAAAATTAGAAGCTGTTCTACTGTTTAGGCTCATTGCCTGTATCGTTTAGTCCACAGTGTTTATAACACCATGATGCTTTTCAGAGACGCAGCTAAAATCTGCCAGAAAAAAATGCATAAGAGAAAAATCCAAACAGAATACATATACCTGGGGAAAAGTGACAAAAAATGGGCTTGATTTTATTTGCTACATGTTACTCTGCAGTTGAGTGGCTGTACATGGGCTTGATCTCATTTTCTGACTCTACCCAGAAGAGGAGAATAAGTATCCAATATTTTAAGAATTGTTCAGACCTTACACTGGATCCATGTATATATGTTATTTACAATTTGTATAAAACACTGGTTCAGATGTAGACATCAAACAACTTACAAAAGTAATGCAGAAGACTGGAACCCACACAGCTGCTTAATGTAGAGAAAAGAATATATCTGCCTACAACGTGGAGGTACCAGTTCATAAAAACATGCTTGTGCAATACGGCTGATGTTGGCAGACAAGTTATCTTGGAGTCTTGAGATGAAATTTGGTATGGTATTTACCAGATGTGAAGATGACCAAGCTAGACCTGACTTGTGAGAAGTTGTGCTGTGTGTGCATAAAATGTTGTTGAGGTAGTGCACTGTGCTTTCATCCACTCTCTGAGTCCCTGCCCGTCAAGCAGTTTTGTCCCAGCATCTCTGCCTGCTAATGTGGGAGCTGTGTGTATGGACTTAGCACAAGCACTCTGGAGGCGTGGGGTCAAACTCCAGCTGTGCCACTGAGCCATCTTGTAACACGAAGGAAATCTCTTCCACTCTCTTGCATCTCTTCCTCTTGTGTATGCAAACAATTGGGGCAAGCTCTCTCTCATTACATTATTTGTACAAGAGGCTTAGCCAATTGTCACTGTGTACTTATAACAGAAATATACAATGTTCAGCTATCGTTATATTCCAAGTCAAACTGACAAACAGTTTTATCTAAGATAAATCATTTAGAGATCATAACTTTGTGCTCTGTTCATACCTTTTAATGTCTTCACATCTAAGATGAGCTGCTGACTTAAAAGTTGCACTCAGACATAACCCCTCCCCATTTCAAAGTGGTCCCTTTATGAAATTTTGAGTGTTCTCCATCGCCCTGGGAAAGCAGCCATCAGTTCATAGGCCAGCGTTTTACAGATGAGACCTGAAAACAAAGAAATGGGGAAGCACAAATAAAGACTGAATGCCAATATTATTCATTAATTTATCAATGAGGCAAGTTCACAGGTGTTCACAGTGCAGATGAATCATAAGAGCAGGACCAATTTTAATTAGAAATCCATTGTGATAAGCTAACTTCTTGGTGAACATACATATTTGTTTAAAGGGTTATCAAAAAATGTCAATCAGGAAGGTCGTCTTCAATATAAATCAAAAGGACTTCAGCATCATGATACTTTCACTGTATCATATTGCTGTCTTGCATTCAGTTTCAAGAGAAATATTAACAATATTAATTGGCACTGGTAACTTTGCTTTGCACTGGCAAAGCAGATTTCTCCAGAAATTTCAATTAAATTATTCAATTAAAGAATATCATGTGCACTAACTAAACACTTTGCTCAATACAGTAGGGTAGCAAAAATTGTATCTGAATTATATGTACTCAATACAGAGCGATAGGTAAAACTGCTCACTCAAGATCACACAGTGCATCAATAGTGTAGCTGAGAAGAGAACCCACTGCCACTTTGAATTCCCAGCCCAGTGCCTCACTGTAAAGAAATGGAACCAAATAATATGTCTTAAACAGTGATAAAAACTGCAGGATGCTCCATGTTTAGAAGACCTCCTAGAGTAATAGAACGTAATTAAAAGCATGTTACTTACAGCTGATGTATCACATACTGCTTCTCTATCTTATATTTGTTTTGAAAAGATCAAAAATCAGCATCTGTCAGTATAATAATATTGCCTTCCAGTATTTTCTTGAAGACTAAATCAAAACATAAGGAATACAAAAATGTACTTACACTGTATGAAACTGTCATTAGTCTTAGTCCAGTATCTTTTAATCAATATGTTTAAGTTGACATTTAAATTAATTTTCTACTTTCAAAATATTGGCTCTCCTAGTAAAGACGACAGTTTTTCAGAGAGCAGAACAAAGAAGAGAAAAAAGAGAAACCTCCAGTAAAATTTTCAGGTGGTAGACAAAATCAAATAATATTTTGTGCTGCTTTCTATTCTTGAATCATATTTACACATTGATCACTTAAAAAGAGGAAAGCAAAAAAACCCAAGTAAAAGGAGTCTATTCTTGGTATGGTCAGTCTATTGTCTGAGATCCAACTCTGAACACAAATGCAATTTTATTAATTTAAAAACATAATTTTAGAAGATTACCTCTTACATTTATAATGTTTACTCTAATATGTATGTATATATGTGTATGTATATTTTATGGTAAGAGTAATCTATATAAAAGGACAAGGCCAGGATATCTTATAAAGGAAGCAAAACAATTTTACATAATTTCTACATTGAGACAAAGCACATGCCAAACAGTTGAAAAAAGATTTATGCTGAAATAGGGACTAACTAATATGAACCTGCTGTGTCATTTTATTAGTTCCTTAACATCTGACCTTCATCAAAGAAGCTATCATCACAGGCTATCATAGACTCAGTGGACCATATTCAGTGGTTGTGTAAGGAGTCAAAAGTTATGCTGACATTGCAGATGAACATCTATGGTTCAAAGTTTTAAAACAAGCAAGTTGCCCATTTTCATGAGGTGCTGAACACAAATCCCTGCTATTGATTGCAGAGAGCATTTGACTACAGAGTCTTAGCTTAGGCCATCTACAACCAAATGAGATAGACTAGGTTTCACTGGGAGACTATCTTTGAATATTGTCCGTCTACAAAGTTATCTCACCCTTTTGTGCTTTTAACTTTTTTGGTGGCTTTGACTTGATTTTAAAACTTATGTGTCACTTCTGTCACTGTAACAGTGAGAAATTGCTGACAAATTTCTTCAATATCGTTAGTCTGAACTCGAATATAATTCATTGCAAAGTTGCAATTTCATCCTGGCATAATGAGATGGCAAGAAATGACAAATCTATAACAACATAATGCTTTTAAACTCAACGCAGCATTAGTAAGTTGATGCATATTGAGATCATGAAACTGTTAATCCAGTGTTTATAGGTTTTGATTCTATCCTCTAAATTGTTGCTGCAATGATGCCAATGATTTTGGAACATGCCGATTTAAAACAGGGATTGCAGATTTGTCCTTTCCAAGGCATATATTTTGAGAAGCTGTTTCACCAAGTTATCTACAGTGGGCATTACTATGCCAATGAAATGGAGTAATGTTAACACAAATGTGACTAGGCTAACAGTATTAAGATATTGAAAATGTCCAGAGTACAGGAGGTATTTTTCTAGAAAGCTTAACTCTCCCAGGATAAGCTGTGTGCACCCCTCCACGTTGCTATGAAAATGCTTATTGTCCTTTGTTGCTACTTTGCACCCTACACATTGAAGGATATAGATATTTTCTGTATTTTACCCATGTTGTTAAACACTTTTTCCAAACCTAGTTATTAAAATACATAGGCATATATTTGTTGATTAATGTGTGTTTGAAAGTCTTGCAAACTCAATAAACTCACATCCTTACAGGATGGGTCTTCCTAGAGAAAATTATCCTTTTAAGCAGGAGCATTAAACTTTACTTTTGGAGGACAAAGCCCTAAGTAGGATGATGGGTTTACTTTCCTCCCTCCCTTTCCCCTAGTCAGCCAGGCAATGTATTTTACAAAGACACCAGTGCCTCAGGAATGTTATGTTATTTCATTTCAGTGGGGATCAGGGGGTTTTACCTTTATTTATGGTTGTCATTTTTATGCTTTAAACCTCACAAGCTTTCTCTGACTATGGAGTCATTCATATATCCTGAAAGAATTTCAGATAATTTACTGTTGTTGGACAGAGTTTTCCTCACAATGGCATTAAGAATTACATGCTCTACTCCTCTTTTATTGCTTATGGGCCAAATCCTGCCCTCATTTACACCACTGCAATAATAAATAACCTCCTTTGAGAGCATTAATGTACGCTTTTTATTTGATTGAGGAGAAAGAAGAAGTTACTCAACAGCAGTCTAAAAAGTCTTCAAAGGTTACTGTTCTGCTAACCTGTGAGGGCAGAATGTCCAGTGGTTTTAACAAAAAGAATAAAAAATGTCTACTGAGTGAGCACTAAGAGAAATAATGGTTCACATTCAATTCAGCATTTCTTTAATGCCATCTGTCTTTCAATTTTGGAGAAAATCAAACAAACAAAAAAAAATTGGAGAATACAAAGCAATTTAGACAGGTTAGCAGCACCAGCAGTTTCAATTGCCTCTGTGATTTTGCACCCTAATGCATAACACTTTGATGAAGGCCACTAACGCACATTGTCACTCCTCCCTAAACAGTCTGCAAATGATGATAACCTCAAAATCTTATGTCTCAAAGAGACGGGTCAAAGCTATGGACTGCAAGGCAGGTGTGAGAGTCTTCTCTTCCCCCAACCTGTGGGGGTGAGCACACACTGCAATCATCCCTCTGCCTCCATCATCCCAGCCACATCCAGGCCAAGGAACCTCCTAGCAGCAGCTCCTGCGTGTCTTTGCAGGGAAGCAAAAGGGGAGGCAGGAGTGCACGTGGATAGTGTGAAGTCTTGGATTTGAGGACCTCAGAAGTGCTCCCAGAGCCTATCTTGTAGATGGAAATTAAGTCATGTCCCTATGAGAGGGTGAAAAGGCACTCTGACTTGTTGAAGAAGGAGGAAGATGGATGGAAATGGGGAGGAAAGAAAGTATCCTTGAAAGCAGAAGTGATTTGAGTGTGGCATATAGTTTAGAATGGAAAGGGAGTTGAGGGGAAATGATACAAGTAGTCTCTGATTTATGCAGTGACCTGAAGCTACAGTTCTAGAATGGATGACACCTTAATAGAAAAATTGGTTTGTGGACCAGAAGGCTGTGTTCCCTCCCAGTCATAGCTACATGAATCAATTCCCTTTCCCATTCATCATCCTGCAGTACTGCAGTGGCAATGACAACAGTAGTTCATGCTGAAAAATAATCTTACAGGAACTTCTGTTTTATTTTTACATAAAATGTGATTTAACAGGTGGGAAGAGTAAGAAAATTGCTGATCTCTATGCAATATTCATTGTAAAATATAACTTTGATGGCCAGGGAAATCCTCATTTCAACTCCCAACCAAGTAAAAGTCACTTTCATGGCAAATTACTTAAACACTCTGGCTCAGCCAGTATAAGTAGTTATAAGCCTTATTGACAGGTGGGGATCCCTTATCCCCTGGGTCACAGATGTGATTAATCCTTAAGCAAAATTCTTTTGCAAAGCTCTTTTAACTTTTAAAGCGCTAAGCATGCGGCAAGTAGTAATAATAATTTTCTAATGCCTTATTTGAAAGAAAAGAGTGTATAGAAAAGGTCTTCAAATATAACCAGCAACTAGAAGTTATTAATGCATGAGTATCTCTTATCAGATATGAGGACAAGCTGGACAGAGCTTGAGGACAAGTCACTTCATGGTCTAAGAAATAAGTGGAACCATGGGAGTTGAACAACTATGGGAAACAAGCTGCCAAGCTAAGTGTTTTGGCAACATTTTGGGCATATCTACTTAGGAAATATGATGTATAAATACTTTTTAAAAGCACACGTTGAAATAAAAAACTTGTTTCTAAATGAGTTGTCTTTCACAAATGCTTTCACTAATGAAGAATGTATATAGGTTTTCAATTACAAATTATGACCATCAATACTTAAAAAAGAAAAAAAAATATTTTCAAACCTATTTGGTTAGCCCTTAAAATCTGATGCACCAAAGAACAGGTCTGCATGCAGAGTGAATATGAAATAAAGCATCTGGGTCACATTCCTTCATAGCGCCAGCCTCTACTCAAACTTAATCCTTTAAAAACTTTAGCTCACTGTCTTGGGGTTTAAAAACATACACTATGCTTTTATTCAAGACTGTGCTAGAGGCTTAAAACAGAGCTGGGATTTTTTTCCCCCCAAAAAAATTAGAAAGAGGAAATAAGCTATTTTTCACTTATTTTTCATTACTGTAAATAATTGAATACATTTCATCTGGAATTCAAATCAGTTTGTGTGAAAACCAAGGCATCTTATTCTAAAAAAAAGCTACTATTTTGATTCAACTTTGAAGACTGTATATGGGACAGGTTGCCCAGAAGGTCTGTAGAATCTCCACCTTTGGAGATACTCAAAACTGAACTCGATGAGATCCAGAGTGACCTGATTAGCTGGGATGTTAGCCCTGATTTGAGTAGGGGTTTGGACTAGACGACCTTCAGCCTAAGTTAATCTGTTGTTGTATAACCATCCTTTCTGCTACAAGAAGGAACAGAATTTGGCAAGGAAAAAACTCTTATCTAATTAAAAAAGCACTTACAGCCTGAATTTGCAAAAACCTATGTGACCTAGAGGCATATACCTTTTAATTTATGAATTTGGTATATGAATGAGAGAGAGAGAGAGAGAGAGAGAGAGATGAGAGATGGATAGATAGATAGATAGATAGATAGATAGATAGATAGATAGATATCTTTGTGACGTAAATTGGAATGACACTAGATACTTGGACTTGATGATCTTACAGGTCTTTTCCAACCTTAGTGATTCTGTGAAAACTGGGATCCCGGGTAATCTCATCATGCAGAAGGGAACATGAGTTTAGGAGCTATTTCAGACTATACTATGAACTCATATAGGAGATGAGTTTATCAGTTCAGAACCCTCCCTGCCTTCCCTCTCTTGCCTGCACAACTTTCATTCTGGTGGGTAAAATAATTTCCCAAATCTGTTTTCAATAATATAAATACATAACACAATATATAGATAAACAAAATAATATACTGAATTACTAAGCTTCTCCAGGAAGTCTGAAAATACATCTCACCATGTAGATAGATTTAATGCATTTATTCTTGAAAGGACTTTGGTTAGTTATGGTGAATTATGAACGCACTCACATAAGCAAAGAGAAGGGCAATCAGAGAGGTAAGAGAGCTGAATGCCACCCTCTACAATTGTGTCTTTCCTTCTGCCGCAGAGGTGTGTGTAAGTAAACGCTTCACCTCAAACGTACAGCTGGTCCTCACTAACACCATATTCTCCATTTGCTGAAAGACCCTTTTAAACAGGGAGGAGGATTTGGAGAAGTGCTAAGCTTCAAAATTGCAATGTAAATTGAGGAGATTTAAAATTTTTAATTCCTTACTGTCATATCTTTGGAAAAAATAGGCCATGTGTGATTCGAATTGTTCATTTTATGTTAGCAAATTTGTTTGACCTCTAATCTCTCCATCCTTGCCCTTCTGATCTAAAACATATGGAAAACATCATTCTTGTAGCTCAAAGATTCTCAAAGAAAATCAATATTCGTGAAGCGTTCAAAAATGACAGATATAAGCATCATACATGAACCCCTGAAAAAAGCTGTGTGCTTTTTGTAGTGAGGAGTGAAGATAATGAAGAAAAAAGAGCTATACTATAACTTTTAATTGAAGAGCACTCCTCAGAGTTATATGGAGAAATAGTATGCATTCATGCAATTAAAGACTTTAACAATACATGTGCAAAAAGGGAACCAAATCAAAGTTGTACAGACATCCTATTATGTGTTACAACTGCTTGACTTTACACAATATTCTTTTAATAAAGTTTCTGTGTACACAGAAAAGAAAATACCAACAACCCAAGATTGAAAAGTATTACAGCACACTAGGAATAGAGCCCATCTGAAGATAATGTCAGTACAGCAGATCTGTGAAAATATAGACTACTTCTGCAGTAAGTTGAAAACTATACTCTCAATATCCCTTCTTTAGAAGATCTGAACAACAAAAGAAATTATTGCTGAATTAAAGCTTTATAAAAAGAAAGGACAATGACTCAAAATATGATCTCCATATCTCCATGCTCTATTTTGAATAGTAACTCATTTAATTTTCTTTGAGTATCAATGACAACTAAATATCCAAGCCATACAGTAATGAGAGGCATAATTAAATATTTTCAAAGTAAACTGGAATAATTAAAATGCTGATACCTCATTTCTATTCCTAGGATTTCAACGAGAAAAGAAAATGAGAAGAGTGGTTTCTTGTGACAAGGGAAGAAGAGTTAAAACTCCAAAAATAACCTGTTCTGATCCAATTTCAAGGTTTATAATTTTCTCTCCTCCAACATTAATACAGAATGGCCTAAATGTATTTGATAGATGGCAACTGCAGAGATGTACACTTCCATCAAAAACCTGATCAAGGCTTTAACAGCTTCATATTTATATGACACATAATTGATGGAAATTGCATAAAGGCACACCAGAACACAAAGAGAAGCTTATTCTTTTCATGAAATTTCTTTTTATGTCTTTTATTTACTGAACTGTATCACTGAAAAATACATCATTTTCTAGATTTTCACACTGTTGTGTAAATGCAGATCCTTTGATAGGACAGAATCAATAAATTAATACCTGTCTTAGAGTGTCAGGACAAGGAACAACGTTTTTAAACTGAAAGAGGATACTTTTATATTGGATATAAGGAAGAAATTTTTTACAGCGAGGGTAATGAGACACTGGAACAGATTGCCCAGAGAAGTTGTGGATGCCCCATCACTGGAAGTGTTCAAGATCAGCTTGGACGGGGTTTTGAACAACCTGATCTAGTGAAAGATGTCCCTGCCCATGGCAGAGAGGTTGGACTAGATGGTCTTTGAAGGTCCCTTCCAACCCAAACCACTGTATGATTCTATGCTTCTGTGATTCTGTGGGTCTCTGATTCTATGGTTCTATGAAGTTGTCATATTTAAAACATATTATATAATGCAAAATAGTAAGCTACACAACACAAAAATTAAGTTAGACCACTCACTAGCAATGACAATGTAGATTCATTACATTCAATTTTTTTTAGCTTCTTTTGTTGATGTAGAAGTAACTGAGTGCAACCTTGAAACTTAAGGATTTTGAGGATTAATGAGGAAAAGAACCTATGGTTCTCCAGATGCCAGGGCTTGTGCTTAGAAGAATTTATCAATTCATGAAGAACCAGGCTGTTGTTATAGCTGCTTCTATACCTCTACACACTCCTCTAACACAAGAGTAATACAGGTTTCAGGAGTTCATTGACGTTGTTTTTCTGCTCATGTAACATGATCTTTGGTAAGGTTAGCCATCAAGCTCACGAGACTGTACAGTATGTTACGGCTAATCCCCAGCTTGTGTCCTCTATCTTTGTGTCTAACCCAGGTGAACTGTGTAGCAATCTGTTTCTGAAAAGCACCAAAGTCCTAGTCCTAGTTCCATCCTTAGGCTTTTTATATCTTTAGAAAGTAGAAGACAGTTACTAGTAGTCTGTCTCTTCAAGATTTTCTGTAGCAAGTTTCCAGGGACCTATAGCTTGTGGATTTTCATTACAAATATCATCACTGTTTAAAGAGAATTAATAAATAAAAATGGTACCTTTAAGCACATTAACAACAACAGCAAAGGCTTGGTTTTTTGAAGGTAGCTCTGTAAAGACAGTTCAGTTGTGCAAGAATATATTTTTAAAATAGAAATAAAATAAGAATAGTAAAAGTATAAAAAGTGAGGTGAGAAGGCAAAGGTTTTGTTCTTATTCCATTTTTTGGATACTATGAAATATGATTTATGGCAGCCTATAATGTGTTTCATCTCAGGAAAAAAAAGATCATTTATTTTAATAGAAAAGGATTTATCCAGTCAAAAAGTCTGCCTACACCAGCTCCCACAGAAATTTTTGATTACAGTGTACTGCTTTGCCATTAATGCATACCATATAATGCATTGCATGAAAATGCCAGACTTCATCCCCTGACTTTCATTTAAAAGACCACAAATGTTGAGACTCAAAATGTGCATAATGATTTGAAGATTCAGTTCTGAGTGACAGGTAAGTCAGGAGGAAGTCTGACTTACACTGGTCAACCTTGTAACAGAAACATATTCAAACTGAGGGATATAACAAGGTGAGAAATGTGAGTCCATCTGAACAACCCATCAATTCCGAAGAACGCAGTCCTACTCATCTTAATAATTTTCTGTTTCTTAACCATTAGGCTGTTGCCAATTGCTACTTGACAATTGCCAGTAAAGCTTTATCTATAAGAGTGGAAGTGTAATTTTTTCAAATGAGTTAAATCTCTAGTCAGGTAATGTATGAATTGAGTATTTAATGACTTAAGAAGCTTCGGTTTCCTAAATATTCAAATTTCAGGACTGCTGAACTTCATTGTCTAAAGAAAGTGCTGAATGTTGACCATCATTGAACATTAGAAAGGGTTTTGATTTAGATCCCAACTTTGAAAATATTCTTCTAAAAGTGGAACATCTAGATTGCTACATACCTGAAAATAGGATTAGACTATCACATACACATCTTGAACGTATTTTTGTTCTATAAAAGAGGCAATTCATCAAACTGCAGAACAATATATCCTATGTGATGAAAGAACTATTGGAAATCTTCCATGTGAGAAAGTAAATATTTTATAACAAAGGGTAACATTTTCAAAAGTGACTTCGAAGCCTGAATCAAGTAAATCACTTCAAGGACTTTCAGGCATCTAAGTGTTTGGTAGCTTTTGAAATTGTGGCTCCTGCATCAGCGAAGGTCAGATTTACAAACAGCAGTAGAGGGGCTGTTCATATATGTTGAAACACTCATGATACAAACATCTAGGTTTGAGCTAGTCATCCCAGTTTTCCTTAAAATTAGTGGAGAAATGAAAAGATGATGTTAGGATACCATTTACCTCCTCATGGTATCGACATCAAAATAGATCAGATGTATTCCACCTCCTGGGTATCTCTTTGCCTTCATTGACTATATAGAAGCCAATGTCTATGTTAAACTAAATAATCTGAAACCTGTTATAAATTGCTACAGATGAAAATAAGGTTCTTAGAGGCATTTAACAAAAGAAGCTAAGTACCAAATTCCCATTAACATCCCTTACACAAAAAAGATAAAGTACTCGAAAAGACTATCCAAATCAACTTGTCCAGGCCTGAAATCAATGGAATTTTAGTTACTCAGTAGCTTTCCAAAAGCTTGTTGAACTTTTGAAGTCTAAAAACTTAGCCTTACTCCTATGTATAATCCCTCAGGTACGTTTGAGAACATTATACTTTCACGCTTGGCTTTAAACTTTCTAAACCCTTCTTAGTATAATAAGTAATATTAATGTATCTTCTTCAATATGTTTTAGTCATCATGATAAGAGCCAATTTACTCAAATTTTCCATGTTATAAGCACATAAATTTTAAGTGAGTTACTCACTGCGATGCCTAAATTCCTTTAGGCAAGGAAAAACATAAAGTGTTTTTGAAAACCTTTAGAGCTACATCTTATTCACATAATTTATTGACCTAAACGGAGATAGACAATTTTATGAAAACATTCAAATACCACTGTTTTCTAACATTTACTTTACAAAGAATGGTGGTACATACTAAAAAAAAAGAACTGTTCATTAGGTACCTAAAATGCAGGTGAAATTTAGTCTCAGAGGGACTTCATCAGGCCTAGATAGTTTTGCTTTTCTTCTACTCAAATTTATTAAAAGTACTTTTACAGAGACTTTAAAGACGATGCATTGGAATAGAATATGCTTTTAGGATAACAAAAGGTGTCTCAGCAAAGTACATCCTAACACCAAGGATATAGGAAAACAATACCAATTAATTAAATGGGAAGAGAAATTGGAGAAGACTAAACATTTACAAAAATTCCATCCTGGAGTTTAAGGTGTTCGATTTTCTGTTTCAATTTGACTTCCATATTGGACTAGGACCTTTTGAAGGTAGAGTTTGAAAAAATATTTTGAATTTCTCAGATGAAATGTGCTGCATGAATCAAGAGCATTGTTGTATCAACCTTGATGTCAAGCATCTATATCACAGCTAACTGTCATTGCCAGGCAATTTAGTATTTATCAAGGCAGCTGAATGATCCTGGGATCTTTCAACTCCTCTGTCTTATTCAGTAAAAAAGCCCCGTATGCCAAAGGAAAACTTTGACTTGAGGAAGCACACCTTTCACCATAGCATTAAATTCTAGCATATCTTTAAAGGTAAAAGAAAAAAAAATACTGATGGAGTGTTCTTTAAAAATAATATTCCCAATAGTAGTTTTGTAATAGATGCCTTCCCTTTCAGAATGAAAAGGGACATATTCAACTCTTTGTTGGAACCAGTGCATCACAGCAGGAATAGCACATGGTAACAGAGCTGCAATGATATGCTCCTGCACATATGGAACCAGCAAATTAGGCCAACTTTTTAATTGTAAAAAATGATTGAATCCCTTCCATTTCAATCTAATAGTCATTTTCCCTAACAGCAAGCATTAATGACTTCCCTGTCTAATGAAAATTAATTGCTAGCCCGCCTTGACAATTACATAGTGATCGATCAAGTTTAAAGGAGCTGCAAGGGTCATTTGCTGTAATTCTAATGCAATCCATTAAATCTGCAGCAGATGATAACCTTTAACTTAGTTGCATATTAGGGAATACTAATAGTAACTCTAGATGTCACTGTTTATACAAGAGGAGATACATCATATTGTCTATTCTCCTAATGCTCTTGAGGTGTTGCTGTTTCTTAGCCAACATGGAAATTCCCCTTGACATCAGACTACAGCATCTCTATAATCTTATCAAAGTGCTATAAAGGCAGAATTGTACAAATCCAAAAGAGTGTCCTCAGCCCATGTCAGGGTAAGGGTCCTGAGTTGTAAAATGAGGGACAAATTTGTTAAGTTTTGATGGAATGCACTGTCAGAGAAATATATCTAAAGCACACATCATGTTTTATTGGTCCTGCAGAAGCCATCAGCTGTGCTACACCCTTGAATGCAATCAACTGCCTTTTAGACAAAATGGAGTTATAAAATAAGGTTCAAATTTGTGAAGAGTTATTGAAGGGGTTCATAGTGAACAACAAATGTAATTGGTACTAGAAAACCAGAACTGCACTGTCTATTCCTGAATGCCTTTCTAGGCACATTAGCCAAACGTTTACAGCACCTGCATGCTGAATTAGGGTTTTTTTCAACAGGAATTAAAGGCAAATCATGTTGGATCTAAAAGCAAAACACAGCAAACAAAAGAAAAAAAGAAACAAACAAAGACAGACAGACCTTTAAATTGAAGCTTCATAGATTTCGCAGCTGATTTGAGCAATCCTATACACCTGAAGGAATTTTTTGGGAAAGTTTGATAAGTTTTCCACAAGATGAGAAAATGGCACTTGAAGAAGTGAATGAAAGAATTAATTCCAATCTAATTCTAACCTGTTACTATTTAATCTGCTAGCTGCTTTTAATCATATGGGGACAGGTACTTATATATGCACAGAGACACACACATATGCAATCTCACCTCAACATCTCATTTCAGAGGTTGTAGAAGTGTGTCCTAATAAAAAGTTTGTGCAGCTTTACCCAGTACATGTTTTTCCACAAATGGAGAGGCATATTTTGTAGGTCAATACATGCATTTGTGAAGGAGTTACTGAAAGAAGTTATGACCTTATTCTTTAGTTTTTAAAACAAAACAAGTCCAGGGTTATTTTCTCTCTTTGGGGGAGTTTATTCAACAACTACTAACTACTATGCTAACTACCTTTAGGAGGACTGATGTCAGTTATTCACAGCTTGACTGCAAGCAGAAAGTGCAAGAATTCCTGTAATGATGTCAGCCCACATGAGTGCAAGTCTGTAAAACCCAAGGAAATTTTGAAACAGACATGCCCTGCTGCATCTCTCGCTCACATCTGAGGCAATGACCCTACAGTGATCATCGTAGAGATTCTCTAAAGAAGATTTTGCATAGCTCTACCAAAAATAAGCTCAGAAATATGATGAAGAATACACAGATTCAATCTAAATAGTGTCATGGAAAAAAAAGTACCAAATTATTCCACTTTGAAAAGTAAAATAAGTATTCTAATATACACTCTATTGTAATATTATCTCTCAGGCAGACTTAGGTTTTTTTCTGGCTTCTTCTAGAAAGTCTAAATCTACTACATCTACATGAAAGCCACACTCTGACTAAGAAAGAAAACTGACTTCCCCAAAGAAATATTAGCATTCTAGGTTTCTCAAAGAAGTAAGACTTCTTTGTACAGAATGATGCTCACTCATCAGAAGCCAGAACAAAATTTCTTACATTTTTTTTATACTGACGGAAAAAAAGACACAAGGAAGTAGATTATCAGCCAGCATAAATAATAACTCTACAGCTGTAAATGAAAAAAAATGTAGTTACAGAAGCTAGGGATATCATGACAGAACTATTGTGAAGCAGTCATCATCACACTAAGAGCCAGGAGTCAGTAAGGATTAGAATTTTTGAAGGGTACCTAAAACCCCTTTATTTAAAGCTTTTCCTATACTACAAGAAAAGAAGAGTTACCTATTTTTAGATTTGCTTCTAGTGTAGCCAAAGCATGCACTCAGACCAATATAAACTGGCAAGAATTCCATGAAAACCAATTAAGTTATTGTAAATTTATAGAGGTATAACCAAGTTCAGATGTTAGTCTATGGAAATGCATTTGAAACAACACAGAGATATGAGCTCCAGACTACAGCAGTTTCAGTTTTCGTAAAATGAATTGTGAACATTGGATTAGGTTTGGGTGCAATAGACTGTGGTGGATTACCAATGATCTATAAAAGTTTCCCGTAAGTATTATCAGGAAAAAACCACACTCTTAGCCAGGAGTCAGGAGGAATATACAAAATTGTCTTCTACAGCGTAGCTATATAAAACACTGCTAAAATATTGGACAGCCTTTCCATATATTTCTGCTCCATCTTAACATTCTTGGAGTGCTAATTTTTTTTTTAAATATTCATGTAATCGTCTATCTTTTTGGCAAATCCACCATCAGATATAATGCATACTTTATCTTAGCCATGGTTTGCCTGAGATATTTCTCATTTTAGCCAAAATCTACTGCTGCACACTGATTATGGAAACTGTCCTAAAATCCATGTTCCATATAAAGTTTTCATATTTCCAATTGCAATGTAAGAGTCAAAGCTTACTGAAATCAATGAAATGGTTTTATAGACCTTACTGACTTTTACCAAGACTATGACAGGCATAGAATCTTAAGATTTAGTCATGAAAGTATTTTATCATATGTCTAGCTTATTTGTTAAAGCATTTCCACTCATGTCAATGTTTTTCATATCCTTCAGATTAAGCATGTGCTTATCTACTATACTGAATCAAGACTTTCATGTCTACTCCTCAGACAAAACTTTTGCCTTTTAGTCAAATCTCAGTCCAAGTACACTTACGGTTTCTGACATTTTCAACTAGCCAGCACTTAAAAATGAAACTTCTGACTAGTTATGGTTCTGAGGCACTTTAGAAACCATGGTATGTAAAGTAAATAGTCTCGTCTCATTCAGTGAAGGTAAAAATCACACCATTATCAAGTGTGACACTGCTGATGTGGAAAAAAATTAAGTATTGCAACAGGTTATTAAATTGTTAATGGCCCCATTCTATTCTCAGGTTTGTGGTTTGATGCAGTCTGGGCAAAATGTCAAACTGTATCAACATTAACAGCTTCTGACAAGCTCAAGGGGAAAAAAAAAAAGAGCTGAATGAATAAGCTGCTCTGTAAATAAAGAGACATTGTAACCTTTTAAAGTGAGACAGAATTTAATTAAGAAAATTAAGACAGACTTGTGAGAGACTGCAATTTTCTGAATTTCATTCTTCTCTGTCAAGAGAAGGTTATATTCCTTTATAATAAGAAACAGTAAGTGCCTACTCTTCGATCAAAAGTTAGTGACACTGTATAGATAAAAAGGGAGAGGAATGAAGTTCATGAATTTGCCTTTTTCCATTTATCCATTTTGAGTTTATACGGCATCAGCGTCAGAGTTGAGAAACATGAGAAAAAAATAAAATGTTACAATATTTTTTGAAATGTGGAAACAGCAGTATTAAGAACATCACTGGTTTCTCATTCCAATTTAAATTGGATTCCATGGGGAGAGAGGGTTTCACTATCTCCATTTCATAGATGAGGATACTCAAGAGTCAAGAGTGAATCAATGGCTTAGGCAGGGTGAAAAACAAAATTTTGTTTTCACTTCTATTTCTAGTGGTGTACCTGAGGATCAAACTGACTTCTAATTTTAGCTGCTAAAATTTATTAGCTTCTTACTCTCCAGTTTAGAAAACCAAATGTGAATTTATGCGGTTTTAAAGTTTTAGTACTAAACCATTCTGTTTCTCAGAACGTGTTTCTTTCTCAGTTGCTGTATTTTGCCCTGTTTCCCGGGTAATAACTCCTGGACAAGGAAATTCATCAGTATCCCTTATCAGTTAGTGAGTAAATAAGTTATTTGGACTATTTTATAAATGGTTGTATCCTGATGTTTTAATCAGAAAGATAACTTTTCAATATAGATTCAGATGTTAGAATTTTGCAGAAAGATTGAGAGACTACTAAAAACTGAGGTGTGGACAAACATGTTTTATTTTTTGCAAAAGAAGAAATGAAAGAACGAATTAGGGGAAAAAAAAAGGAAGACAGAAAGGAAAGACTATAGAAGGGTAGGAAAGAAATGAATGAAGATAAAGGAAAGATGGATTTTTTTGTTGTTTCAATCATAAATTAACAAATTATTGCATGGATTTTTCCAGATATTGTCATGATTTTCCTTATTAGAGACAAAATTTCAAAAAAGCATACAGAAAAAATATTTTTTCTTTTCCTTTTTTAAATTTTTATCAACATTCTTATATAAAAAAGAACACAGAGAAGGAGAGAATAAAATTATCAAGGTAGATTTAATCCAAACAGAACAATATTGTCTAATGCTTTAGTGGCTTCTATCTTTTTAATGAACAAGATAAATTTTGGGTGCTAAATAGGGCAGAAATGTTGAATGTAAGGGTAGACACTTCGGAATTGCACAGACTTATTGTTCTTTAGACTCTAAGTATATCAACAAGTCTGCATTGACTACAAAGGGACCTTAGACATCTTGGCCATATATGGAGACATCCATGAGAAACATGAGACGTTTCCACTTAGATGTCTAAATCCAGAATGGAATTCCATCCCAAATGATTACACTCACAGTTTATAGTTTTGTCTTTGTACCATATACAATGTTAATCTTTTATGCGTTTTCATGGAGAGTTCTAATTCATATAGACAAGGAAATAATCTTATCTTCAGAAGAACAGCTCAGCTATCTTTGTCTCAGGAAGCTGACGCTGTTCTCTGCTTCTAATTAATCTTATTCCATCAGCTCATTCCAACAGCTGGAAAGGGTTTTCCTTCTGAGGATTGAAGTAGCAATGCTTCACTAATCTGACAATATCAGATCGTTGCAGCTGGTAGACAATGAGGGCACATGCCACCTACACTTCAGCTTTCCATTGAGTCATGCAACCTTGTCATGGAAGTATCTCCCTCTTCCCTTAAGAGCACTAAGTAGGAAGACTGTATTCTACATGTGGAAGACTGCTTCACACCACAATGCAGAAAAGGGTTATTCCTGGACCTATGTATATCTTTTATTCCTTCTAAGTTTATCTGCAGTTAATTTCAGTTTCTATTGAGCATCTTCTCATTACAGTACAGTATAAAAATTAAGAAACAATGGGAACTTTGGCTCTGCAACTGCATTTCTGCATAAAGACACTGAGGCTGGTTTTTTTGTTTGTGGTTTTTTTTTTTTTTTATCTGCATAAAGCTAAGGCTGTTATTTTCAACACTGGATGCTTTGTTTGATAATATCTTAAAAGTGTTATTGATTCTGAAGCTTTAATGTAGAACATTTGTTAGCTTTATGCTCTGCCATTCGCTCTGCTGTTTACAGAGATGTAACTGTTATAGACGTTCCCTATTATAGAAGGTTTATCACAGTAATTTATTTGGAGATTGGTGCTTCAAGAATGTGAGAAAGTCCTGCAGAATATACTAACCATCCTTCATTTGCTCTGGTTGTTGACTGCCTTTATCACATTGCTGGATCGGATCACAAATATGCAGCTGCTCTTTGAACTGTTGTATGTTTTGCACCACCATATTTATGGCAGCTGTAAAATGCTGTGAATCAGCTGAGGGCCAGACCGGCATACTCTTTAAAGAAACAGGTTCTTTTCAATAGTCCCAAAATAATTCTTCATGAGGGCAGTAATGAATATTTCTTTTCTTTCTTGGTGACTGAACTGAAAATGTAATTATTTCTTTAATATAAAAGAGATATAGAAATTGTTGTTACGATTTATGAGAATGTAAACTTTAACCCCCATGTTAATTTCAGCTAAATTCTGAAAGAACCTCAAAACTTTTTTCAAAGTTTCACTGAATTTGTAATACAAAGCCTCAGTTACAGCTGCAGGCAGTCAGAAACACTGGCATGTGTATCAACATTTTAACAAGAAATAAAGAGGGAATATAGTTTTTTCTTGTCTTGTTAATCTGAGGAGCTAATTTCACTTACGATGATAAAAGAAGTTTCCTGATGTACCTTCTTCTTATCTCTTTCTATGACTCAGAAATTTGCTTAACCAAGATATAAAGTGTAGAGTGAAGCTTTTTATTAACCTGATTACAAATAAACAACTCATATGAATGTTATCTTTCAGTCAACATATGAAACAGGTTGCAATTTTGGAATCTGATTTCTTTAAGTACATCTTTGAACATCTTTAATCCCGTCTGAGCTCAAAAGACTGCAACTAAATGGCTGGGTTACCACATTTAGCCAGGCCAGGAGTGCTGCTAATATAACCATTTATTATCACATTTTGCAGACAGCTGCTTTCAGTAAGAGTGCAGCCTGAAAAGGAAAATTTTCTGACAGTGGTCCTGAACCACATGGGGGTGAAACAAAATGCTTCAAAGCTGCTCTCTTTTTTTTCTAATGTTTGTTTGTTTCTCTGCATCACTCTGACTTGCACTTACAAGGAAAAGCAGCATGAGATCCAGAGTCTACAATACTTAGTAGACCTCTTTGACCTCTTGGTCAAAGCACTAAGAGGGGTTATGATGTGTTGATACTGAATTTCCACTCTGAATTGGCAACAATGTCTCTTTTGCCATATATACACCATAATCTCTGTTCTATTTTTATGAACAATTCATTTTATGAAAGAAATATAGTGACTTTTCTTTCATACAAATTAAATGGACTGTCTGCAATCACTCAGAAATATATATATTTTTATTAACCACTGGTCTCTAAATCCTTAAAGCTATTATCAATCAAAAAATATTTCTGTGAATGTTTTGTCTTAAAATTAGGTTTTGGTACTTGCCTTTTTTTTCTAACTAGTTTTCTTCAATACTGACTGTTAATTTGTCTACATATTTATTATTTCCTTCTCTTTCATAAATTGTTATAAGTAAGTTAAATTATCTATAAATTCTCTAGAATAATGACAGCTAGATTCTGTTTCTTTTTACTGTGTTGTCAATAAA
The DNA here is from genome assembly GCF_030936135.1 of Gavia stellata. Taxonomy (NCBI): domain Eukaryota; kingdom Metazoa; phylum Chordata; class Aves; order Gaviiformes; family Gaviidae; genus Gavia; species Gavia stellata. The sequence goes on along the minus strand of NC_082597.1, from coordinate 9,851,422 downwards.
CAGAAATTCAGATTAAGTTGGGAAATATTTTCCAATGCACATGAATAAGGCTAAATCTCAAGGAATCTAAAATAATTTTGAACTTCCATAAACCATTGTACTGCTATGTCCATCTGTTTAGAATATTTTACACTTTATGGTCTAAGAAAGATGTTCATATCCGTGAAAGCAAAAAAGCTTGTCAGGCATTAAGAGGTCAGCAATCTGCTGAGAAAGAAAAGCAGGATGTCAATGTCTTCAATGATGAACTTGAAGACCATAGAGTATTTGAAATGTGCTTTGCCAAATAAAAGGATGGCTTTCTAAATCATGGCAACTATCAACAGAAGAGTTCAATGTCTAAGAAATCCACTGAAGCATGAGTCATCATTGATGCAAACTAGACATACAGAGAGGGAAGAGTGGAATAACTGTCCCATCTTACAAATTTTTTCAAGTGATTTATTTGCTTCAAATGCAACTACTGAAAAGCCATGATAAAAGGTACCCTTGAGAAAATTGATAGGCATGGTCCTGTAGTGATATACATCTTTCATCTCACTTTGTGTATAAAGGCACTGTTTTCCTCTGGTATTGAAATCTGTGTTTCTTGTGTGATGTACACAAAAATTCAAGCTGTCAATAAATATTTGCTCTAGCAAGAATGTTTTTTATGAGTAGATGAGCATAGAAACACATTTACCATAATTCATTAAGTTTCTATGTGAGTTACGTTACAGACCAAATGACTTGGGAATCAATTCTTCAGACAGTGCATACTGCACTCATTTAGATCCCTGTAAGATGCCTGTAAGGAACCTTGTTAATTTAGGTTAATTGAGAGTCAAAGTGTTCAAAAAAGAAGATATTTCACCATTCTCAATTGTCTAGTAGCCCCCCAGAATTTAAACTTTTCAGAGATACCCTGAAAAGAATGTACAAGCCAGATTTGTTTTCTGGCACACATACCTCAAGCAGCTAAGTTTCAGCCCAGGAATCTTCATAACTCCAGATGATGTGAGAACCAGAGAGACCACAAGTTGACTTGTGCTGTGAAAGAGCTCATGCTGGTAGAGCTGACAGTTCAAAGTAAAACCCAGAAAAACCTTCAGCCTATCCTTTAACTTGTGATCTGAGCAAGCTTGACCAGGAGCCATCAAGAAGCAGTGAACATGGAACCTCATTTCATTGACTGAGAATGCCATTTTCTGGCTTTGGGTATTCCCTTTACACTGCCTGAACTGTGTCAAGGCAGCAGCTATTAGCTATAAATCCCCATTTAGATTGCTACCAGTTCAGATTCTCCAGTAGGCGTAGATCTGACATAGCCAGCCTCTAAAAAGGCTTTAGTTCTTAATGGCTCTAGCCACAACACAGGCTGGTTATGTTCAGCTGGCATCCTGCATGCTAGGATTTCTTGCCAAATGATACAAAACTTTACTGCTTCCTGGTGTTGGTTCTGGGGCAGAGTAATGTGGAACTGACAGCTCTGCTGAACACAGGAGAAAAGACAAGCTGGAATACCTTTAATAAAGCCTAACAATAAAATAGATAAATCCTGGATATGTAAGTCCAAATGGACTTTTCAGCACCCAGACAGGTGTCTAATGTTGATTTATAGATGGTGAGTGGATGTTGTATTACCATATATCTGCTTAGAAACAGATTTTACAATTTGCCAACACAAGGAAAAAAAATCGTCTATGTGAATCTGCGTTGCCATTGGAGCTCAGATAAATTCCATAATGTAAGCTCCAAAGATTTACAACTAACCATTGCAACCCCACCAGTCCAAATATTAAATACCGTTAATTCAAATCCTTTGCTATGGATACTACCTTGATTGGACACTGAAGTCTATATTGCTGAAGAAAGAATACAATAATGGAAAATTAAACTAATGTTCCCATTGAGGCAATATCTGTTGACTACTAATTCAGACCCATTTTTACTCCAGGCATCAGTGTTTGGACAACACCATCTGTAAAGTGTCAGCCACACATTCAAAATAGTAAAGGAAGAAGAAAACTGGGTATGAAAATTGGCATGTTCAAGCCGGAGTCTTGGGAACACTTGATTTTGGGTTGAAGCAACACCAAGATGACTATTTTTTAAGCACAGAGCACACCTAACCAACAGACAGCTGTGAATGATTTGCTCTACCCTTAACCATAAAATTCAATGTAGTGTGCCAAGAATCCGAATTATGAAGAAAAGAAAAAAAGGGAACAGTCTTCCAGTAATGAAGTGTCACCCACAAAAGAGAAGAAAAATAATGGAAAAGCTACGGTTATCTCCAGTCAAGGAGTCTTCAGTAACGTAAGATGACAATTATTGGTGCATGAATTCAATCCAGAACCACATGTTTGGTCTTGCTTTAGCCTTGCAAACTATAACCTATTTTATAGTGGAAGGCATCCTGCTGAAACAGAAAATTCACTTCATTTCTGAACTTCCATTTCCCATAAATTGTCTCTTCTAATTGATGTAATAATACATTTCATTGGTGACATGATTAGCCCAGTTACAAAGATTTACCCTTGCAAAAAAATCTGAAAAAGTCAGGAATTAACCAGATTGCAGTATTTTGATGAAGAAGAATGAGGAAGTAAAACAGATAATATTGAAATTTACATTTTTACAACAAATTTTGCCTTTGTGTGCTCTCCTAACCTTCTGATATGGCAGTTTGACAATCTTGTAATAAAACACCCTGGTCTTACCTGCAGCATTAAGCAAACCAAGAATCATTTTCAGACCAATTGACTTTATTGTCTCTACACAGATTTCATAGTATTGCTTGGGTAACGAAGCAGAATAGAACTGTTCGGAAACACCAGCAGGAATCTAGATGCAAAGACATAAAAGTGAACTGAATTACATCTCCATGGGGCATGGGAGCTCAGTAGATACCAACTTGCAGAACTGTACAAATGGTTACTTGCCAGGAAGGAGTGAATAATTTAACTGGATAACAACTGAATTTACTACTATGTTGCTTGTGCGATGTAAAATCTTGATGTTCCAAGAGACAATCCTGGTTTTAAAGAACTCGTATGCTACGAAAGATATTTAGATAGAGAATGAAGGTCTGCCTGCAGTGGTTTCAAAATTTTGAAGAATTCTTACATAGCAACTGATTAAAAAAAAAAATAAAAAATCTGTTTTTCAATAAGAAGCTGAAAAAAAAAGTAAAACATAATATTCCCCATTTTTTACGAAAAGACATTTTTTACTACTCCAGACGTACCATCTCCACTGCACAGATTGTGAGCTCCTATGAACTACAATGAAGTGACATTAGGAGGGCACCAAAGAAATTTCTAGAAGCAATATGCACTAAAGTCACATTTCTCTAGACTTAGTCTAGTCCTTCAGCTACAAAAATACTATCCTCAGACATTACGGCAAACTTGGTTTTTAACTTTATTTTTAAAAGAGGCTTATTTACGTATACCCTTATTATCCTTCACCCTAACAGGACGTATCACTGCAGATTACACACTTGCAAAAAACTTAGCTGTCACCTTCTGTTCAGTTATATAAACTGAACTATTTTCAAGACCTTACTTGCCTCATTGGTTGTGAAATTAAAACCTGAAGGTTTTAATATAGAAATACCTATTGCAATATTTCAAAATCAGTACTTTTTTCTCTTTCCTTTTAAAAATAAAATTTCATCAGTATTGAGTTCTTTCTGAAGAATGTTTTCTTCAATCAGTCTATTTTCAATGATCTCTGTCAAACAATACTAAGCAAATTAGTTAATAATAACGTGCTTTTGCTAGATAATCTGTAAAAAAAAAAAGAGGCTAAACTTTATAGCTGAATGATTTCTGTCACTGTAACTTTGTAAAAATGCAGCTCAGGAATAGAATTAGAAGTATTTCAGAGCAGTGAGACGGGACAGAGTACCTTTTTTTTCCATACAAAAACCTCAACAAAACATGTATTCCATTTCTAAATGATTCATCTTTTTCCCTTCCAGATATACGTAGGCCTATAGAGTAATAAACAAATTCCAAAGTAATTCTTTTCCATAAAGATTGTTTTAAGAAATCATCTATGGTCTAAACGTGTTTGGATGTGCAAAACAATAGTAGTCCTAAAATGCTTTTGCAAACCTAGTTCACAAATACTCTAATTCTCTCCTCAGTTTTTCTATAACTCGTAACTAAGCAGTGTCACTGCAACTGAAAACTGCTACTAACAATCATACCTTTATATAGCATCTTTCATCTGGAAGGATTCCGAGGGGCTTTGCTTTTATTACTTCAATACAAAGGTCATTCATTTCCAAATGACAGTTTCGTTATATTCTCCTTCCTGTGATGCAAAGACATAGAAATGAAAGATTCAGTGAGCTTTCAGGCTAAGCTATATTGCTTTACACTTTCCCTTTATGATTTCAGGTGACTTAACTCCCCTACCCCCTACCCAACAATGAAGGGATGTAAAATGGGGATTGTAGTGCCTAGCCCCTAGAGCCACATTTGATTAAAAATGCAGGAACTAATGTGCCATTGGCTTGCTATGGTCTTAGCATATAGTTTATTATCCAGTTTATAAGAAACATGTTATTCATATAAGTGGCATTATTAGAAACATAAATTATCTTATAAACATAGATCTCTATTTGTAACTGCTGTGGCTTTCATTAGGACTGTCTAAAAAAATACTCCGTTCAGTTGTCTTAGGAATGAGCTATATTAATGTGCTTGTCTTTTGTCTGTCATCTGGAATTTTCTGGCTTTCTGGGGAAAATTAAGTACTATATGAAAAGACAAGTGGAAATAAAGTACAGCCTATGAAGGAAACTGTTCAGTTCATGTTTGGCATTCCAGTACAGCTTTGAAAATTGCAGGGTGACAAAGGACTTGAAAAGAAAAACTGCAAAAATCTCAGCACCATTGTTTCCTGTTCATTTACAATCTTACAGTTTTATTAATTTTAGTAAGTGCTTAAAAGCATTTTGTGCTTTGATAAAACTTTCTGACATAAAACTAAAGGCAATCTTGCAATAGGTAAAGTTATCACCATTCTAATATTTTGTGCTATAACTGTATATAGGGTGGTGGATGGTTTTTTGTGGGTTGTTTGTTGTTGTTGTTTTGGGGTTTTTTGGCAGTGGGGTGGAATCTCTTTTAAACATAAAAATAACAGCACTGAAATAAGAATGGGTTTAAGGTTAGGGTTAAGTTCCCAATTAAGTCAACTGGAATTGCATACCCAGGACTTTCGATCATTTTAATGAACCCTGAATACTCATTTTTCAAACACTTGCTGTTTGTTTGAATCTTTTGCTGTCCTAGACTTGAATACTCAGCAAAGGACTAAAAAACGTATTTTAAACACATTGGTATTGTGTGTCAAAAAGACGCTATCATGTTACCTCTGTACCTATTTTAAAAATCATCTGTAGTAAGTCCAGAATTAAAAAGGATCATATAGAAAAGCCTTATCTTCTCTATAAGGGCATGAGTAACTTCGTTCACTTGGAGTTCAAGTAAGCCAGCAGCTACTGTATCATGCATTGCTTTAGGGTAGGTCATAAAGACTCAATTCAAAAAGTATGAATATAAAGTTTAGTATGCAGTTTTCTTTCTTGTTAGAGAAACCAATTTAACTCTTTACTGACTTTTTTTCCCTCCTCCTCCTCCTCACACACCAGCAATGGGCAACTGCCTTGGACTACAGTGTAAATTACCACAGGGTTTACAAAAATATGATCATAGCAATAATAGAGCAAGAGGTGATTGACTTGGCCTCATTCCAGTTATTTTCTCATGTGTCTTTCCACAGCTTCAGAAGAAGCCGTTTCATCAACATTTTCTTCTTTTGGAGATGCCAAGGCGATGCCTAAACCCAGGTTTATTTACATAAAATTTATTTATTATTAGCCTGTTTCAACATCATAGATTAAATTTTCAGAGCATTTTAGACACATCTCTGCTAAATTTTTGAACAGGAACAGATTGGCTAACCTTTCCTTTTCTATCCTCCCTTCAAATGGTTGAATATGAACAATCATGAGTGAACACAGAGACTCAGAAGAACTAAAACATATGGAGGGTACAGGCAGTAACAAGATCACAGGAAAAGTAGGAGACTCACAAGAAAATGTGTGAATTGTTTCCCATATTGCAGCGGCCATGCAAGAGGCTGGTGCACAGAGAAGGTGTCTCAGCTGCCTCTGTTGAAACCTAATCCAGTAAGAATCTTTCTATAAGACAGCAAGGGGATTATATAATGATAAACAAGATTGCTTTCTGAAGGCCAAGGTGGCGAGCCTTGAACGCACAAACCGACATTTCCATATAACTACAGAATACGTATGAGAACAGACGGACTAAGCACACAGATGTTGAAGCTTGCTGATGTCCTGGGAGTGCACAGGCATCCCTTATCTCAAAAGGAAAAGACTCACTTCTTTAATGGATCATGAGTTCTGTCTCCTTTATATGCCTGTAGATCAGACATTTAATGTCCATACAGGTATTTTATAGTCATCATGTAGGAATCAAAAACCAACTTTATTCCTACTAATATATCAAATTCCTCTTCTAGCTGACATAAACAAAGCTGTTCTATTAACATCAAATTAAGGCTTTTTCTCTGCTTTTAGAATGTTAAAGGGAACAGTTGAATGGATAATAAAATGGTGTGCTGTTCATGCTATTTTGTAGGACTGAAGCATTACAGAAGTGTTTCTTATAACAGCTCCATCAGTGACCTTCCCTTCATTTCCCAACAGAGAGTGGTAAATTAGTTGTATATTAGACTAAATTAAATACATTCATACATATTTATCTTAAATTTATCTCATATAACAATATAAGAGAAGGAATTATTATGCTTCAAATGTTATAATACACATTTACTGAGATATATCCATAAGATCACTGAGAGGATTGTTTCTGTCCTTCAAACACCAATGTGATGCCTGCTGAAGCCACTATATTCTCACGCCTGTGTGTTCAAGAGCATTGACTGACCATAAGATGTGCAGCAGTGTTAATTGTATTACAAAATGACGGATTCGCTCTTCTTTTTTAAAGCCAAAAAAAAGGTTTTGCATGCTAAGTAGTTATATAACTTCCAATAATTTTTCTTCAGAAAATACATGAACTACACCAAACTTTAGGGGCTTTTTTTAATTTTTGGCAACGAAGGAATGGAAATTTTCAACTCTGAATGTAGAAAGTGACTTTAGTATGTTAATTTAGTTATTAAATTAAACACATTCTGGAATCTTTTTTCGGCACAGAGTCCAGGTGACCCAGAACAGCCTGCATCTGTGTTCATCCACATCTTCACCTCTAAATAGGCTGGCTCTGTACAAACTATTGAGACTAGTCCACGAGAAGTTCTAGCTCCTGAATATGCCTGGAAATTCTCCAAGGGGACAACTGACACCTTCCAAAATAATCTCAGGAAATAGTCTAACTGATGATAATAGAGACAGTCACATTCAACTGACTAAGAATGTTCCTGCATATTACTGAAATTATTAGTATAACATAGCCAAACAAAAATTCTTTTAGAAGAGACAACAGTGGAGGATTAGTTGACTAGACTGTATTTTTCTTTCTTAAGCAACAACACTTTTGCAATCACTTGATGAAATTTATAGGCATAGTTCTGTCATTGTAATTTCAGGAAAGTGGTTCTAAATCTGCACCAATATAGGTTTCTGCAGGATTGGATCCCAAGTTTTTAAAATATTTGACACAGTACTTACTTTTATGAGGACCTATAAAAAAAAGAAATAAAGTAAACTGTATCATCCCCTTCATCTCCATGGACAGATAAGATTAAGTCCACATGGATTTCTGCAGTGAGAATGTGGAGGAACAGAGTATAAACTTTCAGGGTTGTGTCTCTAATCTTGAAAAAAACCCCATTCTATATTGATTCCAAGGGTTTTGTAGGATTCATGAGCAAGAATGGAGCCTGTGTGCTGGCGGTTTTCCATGACACTGCTGTACAGCTTTGTAACCATATGAGGAAAAAGAAAGAGAATGTATGTATAGCTGAGTTATGGGATCTATACTGGATGCAAAAACTCAGATCAACTTGGTCTGCTGACTTGGAACACAGAGAGGAAACCCGGTCTCCTCTATTTCAGACGCACACCAGAATCAGCAGACTTTCATGCACAATCTGAATACCTTCCCAACAAGAGAAACTGATGCTAAAGTGCTAAAATAGGTTGCAAAAATACCAAATACAAATCTAATATATATGTAAAGGCAGTCATTTGAACTCTCAACTCTCAAAACTCTGCCTTGGGTAACATTTCTAAGCCGTTTTTCTCAGTTTGTCTATTTAAGAGGTTTTCAACCCCACACAGAACATTCAGATGTTCACTGAACCATAAAACAGGACTGTGAGATAATTAATCTGCTGCACAGTATTTAGGGTACTTATCCTAGAGATGTGATATACAGTCTCTGACCTAGATCATACCCAAGTAGTTTACACATAATGAAATAATTTCAACAGAAAAGACCTAAACTAGCTCTATCTTGGGTATAAAATGTGATGACTGAGAACATTGTCATACTTAGATTTGAAATTCCTGAAGCAGAGAAGGATCATGAATCTATGTCCTTCCATAATCATAGGGAAATGCTATGAATATATGTTATTTTGTAACATGGAAGCCATTATTATTTGGTGAGTGCTGTGTATGTCCAATAACTAATTTTCTTTTGTTAAATATACTTAAATATTTTTTCTTTTTTGTCTCAAATTAGAAAAAAAAAATTTTTTTTTTGGCCAAGTATGGAATCTGGGGTAGGGGTTGTTTGTTTTGGTGATAGTAGTGAAAAACTTTCACTACTTCATTCAAGAAGGATTCCTTTTAAAGTTTTATGGATGTTCTGGAAAAATAATTAATCACACAGCTCTGTTGTGAACAAATATTTGACAATGGCATGGGGGTAGCCCATGTAGAGCGTGTTAGGATTCAAAATATTAACAGCAGAAGCATGCCAGCTTTGTAGCATTTGACTTTTTATGTGAGAGTGATTACAGCTGGAAGCACACTAAAAATTAACAACACATAACTACATAACATTAGCAGGAATTGCAAAACTGAACTGAGTCACAATAAAGGCACGGAAGTTGATATTACAGCATTACTTTAAGTCTGTACAACCATATGTATTTCTTGTTGAAATATGGTTTGGCTATCTTTTAGTGTTTTTATCAACATGACAAAAGTATTTAAAAATATGTCTATTGTAGTATAGCTGTTGCGCAAAGATTTTGTTCACAACCAGAAGTGAATTATGCTTCCTGATATGCAGTGATCTATGCACTGGACATTCAGGTTCCTGATGTCCAATGTTCATGTATAGTTCTCAGTTAGTCATGCTATATCAAGTGGAAAGAGGCTGGGAAAGAAAATGAGAGAGAAAGAGAAATAGAAAGTGAGAAAGATGGGAGCACAAAGTAATAAAATCACTTTTTACTTTGATGTTTAAAAGAGGAGGTGTGAAACTCATGTATACTTCCCTGGAGTCTGAGTCATCCAATGCCCCTCAGCATTTGAACTCACGGTACAAGTGAGCAGAAGAGAAAAACAACAATATTACAACTACATTAGATCAGTCTTCTTGGTAGATTTCTGAATTCTTTTTCCTTGTTCAAGTACAACTTTGAGGCATAAGAAACTTAGCAGCCCTGTCCCTGGGACCAAATTCAACAACTGTATTGAGCTTGTCTGCAGAAAACAGGAGAGCAGCTCCCTCACAGCCTCCAGGAAAGGGAGTCAGATGCGGTACAAAGCCAGGTGAGGGGCTTGTGGGAAGTACTTTTTCTGACAAGGAGCAGAACTGTATGTAGGATAGGAAGGAACTTATCACCCACTTATGTCATATTAACTAAATAGCCTCTTTTTTCTTTTTTTTTTTTAAATGAAGACTTCTGTTTTAGTAAAGTGCTATTTGTAGCAATCCAAGATTATTAGTCCCTGATTACATTACCACTATGTTCACAGCTCAGTTTGACAAGTGGTGTATTTCTAGTGCTGTTGGAAGAGACAGGGAATGTGTAGGAGGCAAAGTTTGGAAAAAACCTGTCCAGAGGTGATTTTGGAGGTTCATGCAAAGAATATGCTTGTAAGGATATTACAGTTGGTGCACCAGATTCACAACTCACTGAAGTCACACAATATTCCTCAGTGCAGTGTTAGTGGGAACAAAGATAGTGAAATGAAAAATCAAAGCCAAGAGAAGAAAAGGAGTTTCCCAATTATTTTCACTCTGGTGTCTAAGGTTCATTCTACAGTTAATAGTACAGTGAGGATCCTTAAGCCCTCAGGGAACACTGTGTTAAGAAAAATACAAGTTTCCTCATGTGTTTAATGCAAAAATCTTGTAAGAAACAATGTTCTCACAAAATATTCTGCTGGTAACTTCTGGTCTATCACTGGTTTCAGATCTGCTGTAATTCTGTACAGATCAGTAACATTTTTCTTGTATAATAGAGACATCTCTATCCAAACTTAGTCCTACAAACTAATTCCAACTTCAATTTCCATGCAGAATTTCAGTGTATCATCCTCCCACATAATTCAGAACATGTTTTGTGATTCATTTATAAATTTGTGACTCCATCAAACTTATTTTACTTTTGACCAATTTCAACCAACTCCCCCCCGCTCACTGCAGGGGGGTTGGACTAGATGACCTTTAAAGGTCCCTTCCAACCCAAACTGTTCTATGATTCTATGATTCTGTTAGGACAGAAAGCCAAATCTTTATTTGCTTGGTTTTACATCCCCCTGTGTACCTTTGCCATTCCTTAGTAACATCTTCATTTGCTGACAAGAGTAATTTGTATTGAAGACAATCTCAAATGAACTATTTCACTGAACATTAAAGCAGGAGATCATAGAATCATCGAACCATAGAATCATTTAGGTTGGAAAACACCTTCAAGATCATCAAGTCCAACCATAAACCTAACCCTGCTAAGTCCACCACTAAACCATGTCCCTAAGTGCCTCAGCCACTTGTCTTTTAAATACCTCCAGGGATGGTGACTCAATCACCGCCCTGGGCATCCTGTTGCAATGCCTGACAACCCTTTCAGTGAAGAAGTTTTACCTAATATCCAATCTAAACCTCCCCTGGCACAACTTGAGGCCATTTGCTCTTGTCCTACCACTTGTCACTTGGGAGAAGAGACCAACACCCACCTCTCTGCAATCTCCTTTCAGGTAGTTGTAGAGAGCGATAAGGTCTCCCCTCAGCCTCCTCTTCTCCAGGCTGAACAAGCCCAGCTCTCTCAGCTGCTCCTCATCAGACTTGTGCTCCAGACCCCTCAACAGCTTCGTCGCCCTTCTCTGGACACGCTCCAGCACCTCAATGTCTTTCTTGTAGTGAGGGCCCCAAAACTGAACACAGGATTTGAGGTGTGGCCTCACCAGTGCCGAGTACAGGGGCACGATCACCTCCCTACTCCTGCTGGCCACACTATTTCTGATACAGGCCAGGATGCCGTTGGCCTTCTTGGCCACCTGGGCACACTGCTGGCTCATTTTCAGCCGGCTGTTGATCAACACCCCCAGGTCATTTTCCGCCAGGCAGCTTTCCAGCCATTCATCCACAAGCCTGATGACACAGGAGACACATAAGCATCTGTTAGAGAGAGAGTTTCTTAAAAAATAAAAAACCCTGTACATTTATTATCATTAAAATTCCTTCTATTTGAATCATTGAAACTAATTGCCAGACAGTAATGCTCTACAGACAGCATTGCTGTCCAAAATGATATCACAACACACACTTTTTCAATTTGGGTGGCACACGTGCTACTGGAAGTTTGGGAAAAGCCATGCTGCCTGATATTAGTGCTTGCTTTCTGTACAACATGAAAGATCTGGCATGTTTTGTGCTTCTGAGTTGATGCATATTTTCTGGATTTTCTTGAATGTCTAAACCAAAAAAACCAGTAAATTCAAGTATTTTTCATCATGATCATAAATCAGTCACATGTGCGAGTAGGTCTAGGTGCCACAAAGTTACACCTCGTTTAGCTGTTGTTCATTCAGGAAGATCTGAAACATTTTAAACTAGATTTCAAAACTTCATAGTGAAATTCCATATGAAAATATATTTAAAAGAGTTTCTCATTCCTTTAAGCAATTTAATTTCCTAATTTACTGCTTCAATCTAAACCAATTTAATTAAGAGTTAAACCTTATGAAAAATATCTACATAGGGGTCTTGTACCAATTTGAAAGAACTCTTTCAAAAGCTGAGCTAGAAAAGTAGGACTTATTTAAATTCTAACACCAAAGTCAGTCCCAGTGAAAGTGAGGGTATGAGCGTGCATTTGGAAGTCAGTTGGATTTATTTGGCTTCACAAGTTGTTTCCCAGACTTCAGTAGTTAACAATTTGGCTTAAAAGCTTCATTACCTGGAGAATCATGTAAACTTTTGTTACTGAGCCAGACTTCAGAACCAAGATGAATCTCACAAGTGGTAAAGGAAATTTCTGAAGCTCTCCTTTACACCATTTAACTCACCAAGCATTAATCTTGTCCACTTAAAGACACATTTTAAGGCCAGAGCTTACTTAGCCATTTAACTGAAATTTTGGAAGCACTTACAGGAGTAAAAGTAGAAAATTTTGTCTTATGGATTTTTGAATGCAGAAGAAATAAGACTATATGGGCAGTTTAAGCCACTTTGTATTGATTTGAGGAAAAAGAAAATCAGGACTATGTTCAATATAACACTTTAGTGAGTATGTGTCAGCAGATCAAATTTGGACGTAAGGAAAACCAACATAAACCAGCAAAGTTTATGTTCTGTTGTCTTTATATAATCAGATGTTGGCTAAGAAGGACAGGACATACACCAAGATGGAAAAAGATTGTGGCCCCATCAATATTTAGGAGGCTTGAGATTTTTGAAGCGGTCGGTAGTAGCATGCATAAAGGGACTGTGACCACCCACAAAGATACACAGGCATTTAGTTACCCATGACAGATGAAGGTATCTTACTCACAAATGTCCTTCTACTGACCTTCCTCTGGTATCATCACTGTGGGGCTTACAGTGCAGTTGTCACACCAAGAAAAATGTGACATTTATAAATATCCCTCAAGTATGCAGCCGCACTACCTGTTCCATTCTCTACCCAAGATTTGGGAGCCAAAAATGCAAAATGCTTCCTTATCTACAGAACAAAATTAAAGTTTCAAAACCTATACCCTTAAGTTTCAATACCTGCATCTTACTTCAGGCAAGACTGGACATGGCAAACCTACTTTTAGAGAGCATTCTGGAATTGACTGTAAAATTTAATATGGTTAGAATAACATTTAATACTTGAGTGTTTAGGCATCTATTCAGCTCTTTAGCTCATCAGCTAATTAAGCCTTCTTCTAGGACAAGATACTAGGCAGGATAGTAATCTGAGAAGCAGCCACAGACATTTTTAAAAAAGGACTTACAAAGAGATATAAAGAGTAAATTATCAGGTTTTTAACCTGAAAAGGGCCACATAATCTGCCACTGTTTTTCCAATCTAACTAAATAGTCCAGCAGGGACAGCATTTCAGGCAAACAGCTTATCTGAAAGAGCAGTTCCCTGATTAAACCAGCAATGATAAATCACAGAGTATTCCCTAGTGCAATGCACTGTTTTAGCCATATAAAATGAAAGAAAAGGATATGAAATGCTAGGCCTTAGAGAATCTGTATGGTGAAAGGGAGTTTTGAAGTCTACAGAGAATTGTTCTTGTGTGAAAATATTTAATTTCTTTCTCCTTTTTTTTTTTTAATGATCTCAAGGTGGTGTGTACTTGTCATAGTTTTGACTCACTCCCCAGAAATGAAGAATGATCCTAAAATAAAATGACTAAGTGTGGTCAAGACTAAAACTATACTAACAATGACAACACCTTACTACATGTAATATTTAAGACCACTCTAAAATCTTAGTACCAGTAGTATTGTTAAACTAGGGGATACAAAATTTAAAATTGCAGAAATAAGATTGTCTTAATTTGATCCTTCAATTTGCTTATTCTTGTATACATGTCAGTCTTTATCATGATCCCTATTTATCTGAATTGTGCTCATATATATTTATGTGTCGATTTCCCGTCACTTTTTATTTTTACCACAGAACATATCTCATTTATTGCTCAGAATAGGCATTGATCACTTAATAGTTACTTTTTCATTGTTAAACTTGCATCACTGGGTCCCATTAAAACATACCATTCAAGCAACGCACTACATTTTACCTTGAAGGTAGATCTTTGTAGACCTTCACCGCTGTTGGCATCTGGTGTTTACAAACAGGAATAAAACTGTTTTTAAAGGACACAGGAAGGTCTTCAATGATCCAAGGAAAGAAAACACCCGACATTGACATTTTGTCCTACAAAGGACATAATAAGCGTACTGTGATAAGCAAGTCAACAAAAGGATGTTGTGCTTTCCCCTTGGACCCCAGACAGAAGATGCAATTACAAGACTGGAATTACTCCAGTTTTCTTCGTAGATAGTCAGGAAAAGGTCTTGTAGTTCAAAGTGGTCCTAAAAGCATGATCATGGCTATAACTGATAGCACTATATATGACTAATTGTAAAAGCCTCTGGAGATCTCTAAGGGGCGTTGAAGGAGAAGAACATTAAAGCATTTCCCAGAGATTCATCCCATGTCATGAGCAAAAGCGGTCAGGGGTCAGAAGAAGTTATAACCTTCTTGTACAGCAAAAGAAGGATGTGCCCTTGTTAGAGCTTCCTGGAATCAATCTTCCATGAATAGTATGGCTAAAGTAGCCAGGAGGGATAAACATAAGAGAGAAGTGAAAAGATGAAAAAATATACATATACACTTAGCACTACACCATGAAGTCAGGATCCTGTATAACCAAGTCACAGATGGACAAAAAGGAGAAACTATTTATTTCCTAGATGTTCCTGTGAAAAGTCTAGGTAGTAAACAAATGAAAATGGAATTGCTCATGTCTGAGATGAGTTTGACCTACTTCGGAATTACTGAATTTGGGTTGCAATATTTCAGTAATTCCTAAATGAAATTATGCTATAAGATGCACGTTACCAGAGTCTTTCCATTGATTATAACCTATTTAGGAAGAAGTCAGGGGGGAAAAAAGGAGGGGGATGGTACAATATGTTAAAAATAGCTTTAACTGTTTCCCAGTTACCAACATTGTGAAATAAATAAACTTTAGTAATTAGGAGTTACTGTGGTAATAAATAAAGCACTATATGTGGACCTGCAGATTACCAAATCACACTAGACAACAGCATGATCAACCTTTTGAAGATCAATATATCATGCGTAGGTGGAAAAAGATGCATTATTGTCAGGGATTTCAATTCTTATTGACACATGTTGCAAGTCACATGCAAGGAGCCCTACAATACTTTCAGGATTTATAAAATTATAAAATAGAAACTGAAACAAAAATGTGACATCTAATATAGAGGAATTGCAGATTTTATTTCCACATGGAAATAAGCATTGATCTCAGAGCAAAAATTAATGGTACAGTACAAGAAATAACGAGTCAATTATGCCTGAGAGTGCAGAGCGAAGTCCCAACCTCCACCATATTTACAGTTCATTTAAATTTTATAGGCTACCTTCATGAAATTGATAACAATTATGAGCAAAGTCTATTGGGAGAAAGTAACTAAATGTGACTGATAATTGAGAATTCCTTAAGTGCTAAAATTGTCAAAATTTCTGCTGAGGAAAAAGGCTATGCTAGCTAAAACAGATATAGAAGGAAACTGAAGCACCAATTAATTAACTAATAATTATGATAGAAAAGAGGAGGAGCTGATAGTCATAAATACATAGCAAAAGTTAGGAAATATGAAAGAGTTATAAGGGAAGCAAAGAGAAATCTACAGTTTACATATCTATGTCACTGACAGTTTTTATAACCTTTTTCAAACTATTTTACATTTTTGGACTACATCTGGTGGTTGGGTGATAAGTTTCATATTTTCAGTGTAGGTACACTTAGACTTCTGCATCTTGATAATTGGTAGGCAGTATTACACATTTAAAAGGTTAAAACAAGCTAAATATTTTTTCAAAAATTTAAAAAATATTGTCATAAGGTAGTGTTCTAATGTCAGTCCATAGATTTTAGTTCTTGAATACACACTATTTAAACTTTTTAATCAATCACTTGAGGAAAGACAATGTAAATATATTATTAGAAATTTGCTAATGACATAAAGATCAAGAGAATCAGTAGTAGCAAAAAGACTATGTCATATACGGAGAATGAACTCAGTTACTTGGTAAACACACGGTGGGAAAATTATGTGTCTTTCAATGTTGCCAAGTGGAAAGAATACAATTATCAACAAGGAATGTAAGTAATTCTTCAGGATTGGGAATTCTAAGGAATGAGGGAAATATTGAGTGACTTAGAGGTCAGCATGGATAATTACTTGAACATGAGTTTTCTTTGTGGAATACAAAAGTCCTTGAAAGTTTTAGTAAGAAAATGCCAAGTGTGAGCAAAGAGGTTATATTACATCTGTACTGGTACTGAAGCCATCAGTGCTAGATTATTGTATCTAATTATGTGTTCAAAGAAAGATGACGAAAAATACTAAAAGGTTTGGAGAAGTCCAGGAAAATGATTAAAGGACTGGAAAACATCTCTTACAGAGGAAAAAAAAAGAAAAAAAAAAATCAGTAGAATAATTTAGTTTCTAAAATTGAAGGTTAAGAAGTGACACAATCAGTGATTAAACATTCTTTCCTGATGAGATCTGATAACAGAGAACTTCTCAACCGGAAAACATAAGGACAATAATCCCTTCTTTTTATTCTTGCCAAACAATACCAGCATTTCTGTGGGATGATTCTGATTCCCAGTGATACCCATTTTAATGTCTCAAAATCCTTTCCTAAAGGTAATTTCTGATCGCCATATGATTCTAATTCTGTCTCAGAATGAGAAATAGCTGGGCAATTTCTGCCATAATTATCTGTTGAAAACTTCATCCTGAGGCCTGACAATGAAAATTTCAAGTAGTTAAAATCAGGCTGCCTTCTAAGCATCTAAGAATGTATGATGCACAATCCTGACCTGAGGTGTCCCCTTCCGAACTACTTACAAATTTTCTGTGCTTTTGATCCATGTGACCTCACAGAGTTTCTCAAAAGTGGAAGAGTGCTCTAATCTACATTTTATAACTCAGCTTCTGTGAAAAACTGGACCTTTGTGGCTTATCCAGAGTCACAAATAAAACTGTGGCTAGTGATAAGAGTTTAAAACAGATCTTTTTGACTTCTAACTTCTGTTTGAGTTACCACTAGACTTCCCTGCTAATAATATATAGCGATTAACAGTTACTTCATTATATCCACATCATAGTATTTACAGACTCTGACTTCCTATTCAGAACTCCACAGTCTTCAACCTGCAATTTATTTAGTCAAACAAACCAGAAAGAATTAAAATAAAAGCAACATTTAAGCACTGTGGCCTATCCAGTTTCTGGATTATACAGACATTAAGCTTCAGGCGACAGGAGAACCTCAGTATAAAAAAAGTACGTTCTCCTATAAAATGTAGATGAGAGATAGACAATGTCCGAGTGGGATTTTGAGGTTCATAGTCCCAAACTTAGAGACTTGATCCTCCAGCTTTAATCCTAGGCACTGGCACACAGTGCATATGGAAAAGTTTCCATGTGCTACAGTTTATGTTCTAATCTAAACAGTACAATATAAACTGGGGCATGTGTTATTTCACAGATGACACAGTTTTCAAGTTATGACAGTTTAGTCATGTCCCAGGCTCTTGGTTCCCACACATTCCACAACTTTTTCATTTTCCAGGACTGCCATCAAAAGCAGCTTCTGACTGCTGGAGGACACCAAGAGAAAAGAGGCAAAAAGATATGTAATATATTTAGATAATAAATTGTGATGGATCTGTGTTATGACATTATCTGTTGCTATGATGATAGGTCAGGATTGCAATCAGGCAGTTTAGAGCAGTTAGTTTAAGAAAACAAAATTGTTCCCAGTAGATTTCTAAAGGCCATTACAAGCAATAGAGAAAATCTCTTTCTTCATCCTCTCCTCCAGGGCTCACTCTCTGCCTTCTGCCACAATGAGTCATAATGGTATAAAATTTATTTTTTTTCAAATTAATTTTGTCCAAACTCAGAAGAATATCTTCTTCAAAATAGTTTATCTACCTATCCTGATGAACATTAAATTGATGTGAAGGTCCCCTCTTCTAAGGATTCTTTGGTGCTTTGTTTGCTGTTTTTCAATTGGTTTGGTCCTAGTGAGATAACTTTTTGTATTTTCAATACAAGTCACATTTACTGATGAAATTAATACATGCTTTACCACCTCTTGTTTAACTGGAATAAGATCCATGTTTCAAGCCTGGACCCTTATTTTTTTCTCTTTTCATATATGTAGAATCATCATTAGTCCTTTTATGATTTATTAGCGATCACATGCAGTAAAGGACTTTTAGCTTTTATGTAGCATTTTTCTACAATACCATTGAAAAGTTTCATTTAGTATGACATATGCATATCTGATTTTATTTTCCTTCCAGAGCTGCAATTCTCGGTCTGGATGGGAACAGAAAGAAAAGTACACCACAGCAGAATGGAAGCAACGTGCCAAAACTTTAGTTGAGAGATGTGTTCTTCAAACAAAGCCTTTTCATAGCTCATTTGTTGTCAGATTCACCAAGAAAAAAATACTTGAAAGTTACAGATGCTTTGAAGAAACATGTGGAAATAAATTTACAACTGATTTAAAATACAAATATCAGATTCTGCTCTAGGCTGAATCTGTTAAAGTTATACCAGTTACAAACTGGGAAAGACTTGGAGATACAACCTTCATTGCTAAGAACCTAGTTACATACCGAGTGGCACACAGAGATTTGTTTAGTAGACGCTGCATCTGTGCCTACACATATTAGTTTATCCTAGTCCACCTTCCAGGGATGAAATGATATCAGCCTGTATTTAGAAAATGTCAGTGTGTTAATTCAGATTATTCAGGCATGTACTTTAGGGAAAAAAGCACCTTAAAAGTACATAGGGAATACAATCCATTCTAGGTTAGGATTATTATAAACAGTTCAACATTCACGGCAACTGTGTTCTCTTCCTGGTTCAGGTCAATAAAAAAAAGTATAATAAATCTTTCAATCCTAAAGTCTGATGGGTTATTCTATGGTTACACTGAATGTCACCATGCACTCTAAGTTTGTTAAAATATTACTGACACCTTCTGAAGTTTAGAAAAATTAGATCCCTTTAAACTGACATCCATAAGTAGATTTATTGTCAATGTTTGTGCTTGGTAACCTAAATTTAACTGAGATTTTCTCTTTCAGTCATGAACATCTAAGGAACTGTGCTATCTTTCTTGTGTTTGCAGAGATTAAAAGGATATTAATGGTAAATTGAGAAAGCTAACTTCTCCTTCTACCCTGTACTACGCACTTTTAAAAATGGCTTTTCTTGTTGCCACAAAAATCTGTTCGAAGAACAGCATTTTGTTGCAAGGGACATAAATAACTCAGAGCAAATTAATGATCCTTTGCTTTGATCATGCATATCCCCTCCTGTACAAGTAGCACAATGAAACCAATAAGATAATGCATGCAAGGACAGGTTTTTTGTATTAGTAAAAGTTATCAGCTTTGTGCCTACACTCTTTTGTAATAATGAGGAGACAAACACTGCTGCATCTGAATTCTAAGGTTTCGTTTTACTTCTGTAAGAGGAATGATGGTAGAAAAAAGACTATTTAATTATCCTTGCTAATGTCTGCAGTACAAAGGAGTCCATGCTTCTAATTATGAGATATATCAAGGAAGAGTTTCATTTGCCTCTTTTGTAGGAATGACTGTACACTGTATCAGTCACTATTATGCCCACATCCTGAGCAAAACCTGAGTGGCTATGTCTGACAATTTTGCTTGCAGGCTTTTACTTTATATAAATAGTCCAAATGAATCAATCTGATTAATCAAATTTCCTCAGCTGAATCCCATTCAAGTCATTGAGTGAAATCTATGTTTTATAAAGTATACAATATTTTTATGCTTTATATAAATTTAAAAAATTAATTATATTTGTAGCATATTTTTTGTTGAGATAAAATGACATTAAAATTGCTATTTAATCTGAATGCAATTGCTCACTGAGGTGTTGTATTGCAGATGGGGGAAAACTGAATATACAAAATCTAATCCTTATGGGTCTAAACTACTTTACAGGTTTTTATTAAGGCCAAAATATCTTACCAAATCTAAAGAAATTGATGCTGCAAAACTATTATTAAATATATTGCTGTGTGATGGGAGTCCAAACTGAGAGGTAGAGTTGCTCCCTCTTTCCTTGAAGAGCAAATATGAAGACATACTCTCCAATCTCTAGAGTTAACTTTTTAAAAATGCATTACATAGGAGCAAGGTAGCTTGGTGATTAGGGAAAAATCAACTGTGCAAGATGAGTCAGCCAAAACAAGAGGCCTGAAAACAAAGATACTCATTGAGTCCTGGCAGGATGCAACTTCTCCTTTGGTCTTTCTAGTCCAGCCACATTCAGTGATTTGTGGGGTTGGCCAAACTCCATCAGGTCCCATTCCTTCCCCAGGGTCACACGGAAATTCCTCTTTCCTCATCACTACTGAACCTTGACTATGCAACTCTTTCCTTCTGCATGCACGACTCTGCTCAAGACCCTTTTGTCTCTGCGCTTCATCTGCAAGATCCTCATTTGCTGGCTCATGCCTTCACCTGCCTTCTGCCCTCCGTCTTTGACAACATGTACAGGACTTTCCTGGAGGGCTTATGAAGTCTTTTATGCTGATCTTGGTTGATCTTTGAGGACAAGCAAATTCTTTCTTCTTCCAGGGGGCTCCCTTGACCCAGAGGGCAGCACTTGAGACCAAAGGTAACTGTCCTCCCTACTTTCTGCTGCCAACTTTTCCAACAGATCACACAGTAAGCAGCATTTACACAATAAAATGAAAAGAGATATATCAAGTAGCTTTGTTTTTCATGCTGTTAGAAGTCAAATTTGCAAGAAGATGGTTTTAATGCAGCTATAAATTATATTTCCCTCCTTAATGGTCTAAATGTTCAGTTGGTTACAAGGTTGATCTTTTATTTTCTTCTCCAAACTCTTATTGAGTTGCAAATCCACAGAGTCCAAAATGTGGTCCAGTCTGTACAACATAGGCTATAGCTCTCCAAAGATTGTAAAAATAGAGCGAATATAACAACATTTATGGTTATTTGGAAAATAATGTACAGTAAGCATCTTCTTATATTAATCATCAGTATGAATTATTAGAACGATATTAACTCAGAAAATAACAGCATTAGAAACCAGAATTAAAATCCTCAGAATTTAGTTATCTGCTACTATAATTCTTCAAAATATTCATGGTTGACTTTATGATAGCGATAAGGCCAGCATGCACAAGTGCTGCTATTTTCCTGTGAAGTGACTGGGAGTAAACACCACACTGGGCAGTGGTGAGGTGGAGACAGGAACTTTCTTAGTTTATCATAAATCCAATTTTGTTGACAGTTAAGGGTAGATTTGCAGAGTAAATCCCGTCTCTGTCATTAAAAATCTCTCTACCATTACTTTGCCTTTTCCTACATCAGAAATTGAGCTTTATGGGTCATCAGTTTCGTTCCTTCTCAAGTAATTTATTATGTTACTTCTGTGCTTCTGTAGCTGCCTAGTATCTAAGAAAAGCACTATTTTCAACTTTTTCACCACAGTTCCTTACAGCAGAAGTGTGCAGTTGGGTTTTCTTCAGGTGGGGAAATCAGAGGGGTTAGCACACCCAGAGTGTTAGGGAAGTCCTAACCTCGGAAAGTCACCTTGATTATGGTGTCTCCCTTGCGAGGTGAGTAAAGGCAGTGTTCCTGCTTTGGCTAACTTGTGCTCAAACCAAGCGCTTCAGTGTCGACAAACTTTTATGAACTCTGTGAGACCTACAGTAACCTACAGTTGAAGCCAACATAAGATTCAAGGAGAGTACTCCCATAGCTTTTGCCAGCTTTGTTTTCTGGTAGAGTGATACCTGCCTTTGGGCACGTCAGCCTATGAATATAATGCATATAATCTTTGAAAACAAAACAACCCCCCCCCCCCCAAAAAAAAAAAAAAGACTGATAGAGTGAAAGGCATTTCTACAAGCTATGTGGTAACAGTTTTCTTCTGACAAAGCTTTTCATCAGACAGAACATCATCTACTGAAACCACAGAATCATTAAACTACCCAGTTTGTCATGATTTTTTGAGTTATATTTACAGTAGTTTTTCTTTTTCCATCTCCCCTCACACTCTTTAAATCAACTAAGTACTGTTTTCTGTTCAAAGCTGTAGAGAGGTCATGAAAGCTGAAGAGGTTACATGTGGTGGAAAGAATCACTTCATGCACTTAAAAGACATGTGCATGACAAGCTAAAAAAATAAATTTTAATTATTTTCCTTAATGGTACACTATCTCAGTTCCTCTCTGCTATAAACTGTGACCAGTGTAAATCATGAACACTAATGAGAATACAGCAGAGTGAGGACTAAGAAACTTTGGGGTTTGGCTCCATTACTGACTGTAAGAGGGTCCCAAGGTGCTATCAGAAAATAAATTTTAAATTGCTAAAATAAGTTGGGACTCCCACTGCACGCAAAAGAAGCTGTGTTTATATATAATTATAGGATTACGACCTATTTTCCTACTCAGGATCTGATCTGTAGGTTTGTTAAGCAGCCTCAGCTTATATTCAGTTCCTGAGGGGGCTTATTCTTATTCTAGATCATTTCTTTAAATTAGTATAAAAAGACAAAAAGCACTGCATTAAAATCAGAAATTATTACTATTCCATTATTTAATATTTTTCAAGTAATCCAGTATTCATCATAAAATATCCTTTCAATGGCCCATGCTTGAATAAACATAAATATCCTAAAATGCCATCATATCTATTTTGCTATATTTTTAATTACCTTTTTGACATTTGCAACATTACTTTTTTTCAACTGCCCATGATTATTCTGTTTCAACGGTTCCAGTCTGCTGTCTACACATCTTGCAATTTACATAATTTTTGGTTTATATATTTTACCCCATCAATCTTAGTCACTAAGAACGTGTAATATTTGTAAGAAATTTCTGACTCATTCTTTGGGATCCATGTTTTCATAACCTCTTTGTACATAAAAATTCCTTCTACAAACACCTGATAACCATCTGTGTTATTATTTGGGAAATAAGATGGTGTACTCTTTCTTTTTTTACATCACTTTGTTTTGGTGAGGAGAGGCTTTTTTTGTTTGTTTGCTTTTTTTGCCTTTTCTTTTTTTTGTTTCCTTATTTATAATTTCTGTTGCACTTAGGCATTTAGTCTTCTTCAGGCTGGTCAAATAATGAGTTATTAATCTAAACCAAAGGTCCAACAATATGAAAATCATATTTTGGTGAGAAAGGAAGAAGAAATATGAAAATGGTACAAGAACATAACTAAAAAATATTTTTACATATAAGCTTGTACCTGTTGATCTTATAATAAATAAGACGACCTCAGTAATAACTACAAATGAATTTCAAAGAAATCAAAGAATCAGTTAAATATGTTGGTTTCTCAACACTCGGAGGAAAAACTGTTTAAATGATGTGATACAAAGATAGAATGTACTGAAATGACATACATAAAAAAAATAATTCAGCTACTCCCTTCATCTTTATTTTCCCTTTCAGTGTTTCCTTATATTCCCATTTGTTTTCCCTGTGATATTCATTCTTGTACTGGTGGCAAATATTACCAGCTGCCTATCATCAAAATTATTAAGCCCATTATCTTCTGAACATATTCTTTTGTGCCAACATAGCAATAGGATGGATAATCTTACATACTATCCCTGTAACTATATATGGCTTGAATGAATTCTAACTACTTTGTAAGTAGAAATGAAAAAAAATCTACATTTGTTAGTTATTACTGCTTGGTTTTCCCAAATACTTTCTATTAATAAAGTAAGCTACTGGTGACTGAGATGATCAAAATACTAGGGGATGGTAAGTCTTCAGACATAAACCTTTACTTGTGTTTTCAGTGTCATTTATTGAGTAAAAGTACACTGGTTTTGACATTAAATAAATGCACATTAAAATCTGTTATCAAATGAAATTCAGTGATGAGATATAGCATTCAAAAGGCTCATTTCTTGTCTTTTACCATCTTCTTCATTGCATGTCTGACCGGAAGAAGCTGTTAGATGAATATAAAAAAAGAGCACAAAAATATAAACTACAAAAAACATAAAAAGTAAATCACAGAAGTCACAAAAGGAAGACAAACAGTTTCAAATGCAGCTTTCTTCTTGTGAACCCTTACTTATCTCTAGTTGCGGCTAAGGAAGAGTTTGCCTGTATTAACAGTACTATACCTGTTCACAAAGCTCACGTCTCCATGGACATTAGCAACTTCAATGAAGTGTTGATTTGTCATACTTAACCCAGAAAAACCAGACAGAATGAAACACAATGCAGGAGCTCTCTACTCTGCTTTTTCCTCATGAGCCACATAAAAAATTTTTGCTTGTGCCCATAAAAGGCAGAACATGCTCCAAATGTGGGGTCCTCCTGCAGAAGCTATCTTACTGAAGAATGTAGGCCACTGTATATACACTGGGGTAGAAGATAATTGTGGGGAACTGCAGTGGGATTGGACTTTGTTGAAAGCTCCTACTCATTCAGAATGTAAAACTGAAGCCAAAGACTATAAACTGTTGGACATTTTGTGCGGATTAACCATCGTTTTGTTTATGCTAGCTGTAATTAGACCACATTGCAAGACATCATCACACAAGCAGACTTTATTATAACTAAACATTACTTTTTAGGAGTTTTGCAAATCTATTATAACTGTGAGGTGGTTCTACTTCCACAGTGTATTCAAGAAATACTGATAGTATGTGCGTATTTTGTTTATTGTTAGTTTTCTGCAGAGTTATTTCCATATGATTTTGTAATCATAATAATGTAATAAACAAAATTGCTTCATCCCTGAAATAGCTCTATTATGGAAGTTTAAGTGTCAAATGTCTGTCTATTGCTCAGTCCAATGTTAAAATATTTACCATTAGAGCCAAGCTTTATTTATCACAAAACCAGCAAACTAAACCTTTCATTCCCTAAGTGTTTTTCTTTATCTGTAAAAGACTAAAAAATGTCTTTTTAGCTGGCACCAGTGGCTTTGGGGAGTGTTTTACAGTACATTTTTGCAAACGCTTATTTCAGGTTTATTGGCCTCACAGCAGAGATTACGGAAGACCACACAATTGGAATGATCATTTTTCTTTGCATTAGCAGAATGCATTTAGAATGGCAGCAGCTAACCTTAGGGGAACCTGGACTAATGAACGATGCTTCATGGAAAACATTTCAACATTTAAGAGGGAGTATTGAGGGGAATCTTAAAAAGTCCAAAAGTCACAGTGAAAGACAATCAAATTATGTTCCTAATTCCCTGTGTTTTGTTTTTGTTCTAATTAGGCCCCTATCTCCCAGTCTTCAATTTATAAGCACATTGTATGGAGAAAAAACAATCATGTTCTAATAGTTGACTAGTAGAAAATTCTTCAACTGCAACGAAACAGATGTGTCTGCATGAGAGAGACTTCCCTTGCCGTAGCAGGCTGGCACAGCATAGCATTTAGAAAAATGTATGTTTAAGCAAAGGACACATCTACAACAAATAAGGATTATGGAATCCTACAAACTCCTTTGGCATTTAAGAGAAGCTTGTTGCCTTCTCTTGAATTGACGTGGGTGTATGAAGTGATTTGATTCCTGTTTTTCTATTCTATGAAAGAAATATATGAACAACAGCTATTCCATAGGTTTAAATACTCATCTTTTTTTATTTATCTTTTGGCTGCTCACTTTATAATCACATCATAAAGAATCATTGAACTAGAGTTAGAAAAACTATTATATCATCTCCTTAATCCTCTTTCAAAGTTAGCATATGATACAGTTCTCCCACAGAGACTAGCATAGACAACTGTCTTTTGGAGAAATTATGTGAAAATATAGGAACGTAGGTCAATCTCATCCATATTCATTGCCTTTCTAGGCACATCTTACACAAGGAATGAATTTGGAGGCATAAACAGTAGTTAAAAATAAATGCTTAAAAGCTAGCCCCATATACTGTTTTCATTACATGTCTGAATAATACAAAAATGGGGAATGAAAATGCAAAACATATTGCCATGATCTGTAAGTAGCACTGTTTATTAATACAGTAGTTAAAACAGTTTTCAAGTAAACTGTCAGCCAGACAAAGACATCTTCTTTGAAAGCATAAAAACCGCATAACATATTTCAAGTAAACAAAAAATTACAAAAAATTACTTTATGGGTATTTTCTGCATAATATCACACAAGAAGAATTAATGAAAATCAAAATCTAAAGAAATAAAATCACTGAATTATATGAGTTCGTCACTCTGGAAGACTTAGACACAAAAAAAGTAAATTAAGTCTGGAAAACAAAGACTTTATCAACCCAATGATCAACACCACAAGGACTGGATAACTTCCAGAGTGTGTAAGCCTGCTTCATATGTTCTGAAGATTCAGAAAAGCCTCTGAAAAACTTAGGTATTTGCTGAATTAAAGAGTTTTTTTCAATGTTCAGAATAAGCAAACATATGCACAGCTCTTTAACCAGTAGATCACAAAGATTCCTACTGTAATAGTCTCAAAATAGTCTATAGTCTCTGACTAATATCACTAGCTTGCACGAGTCAGTTTGAAGATTTGCGGTGAAGACATAATATTACATACTAAACAGTGTATGAAGTAGTTATTCCATCCACTCCACGTTGTACTAATTCATTTTTTTATAGAAGTAATGTCATGATGATTCCATTTTGATCACACCGAACTCTCAAAATTCCTTTCTTCAAACCAGGACAGATCATCTTTACAAAGGAAAAGATACTTCAGTTCGTATGTCAAATTGTTCCTCGCTCTCTGCTGAGACTGGGAAGATAATACCAACTTGTACTTTCATTTAGCTTACAATTTACTTCCTTTTGAGGATTAAGAAATAGGATATGATAGTCATATAGTCTGGATGATAATTTTGAGTATTGAGACATATTAATTAAAGTATAAACCCAGAAACCTATGAACTCACCATCAGTCACTTTATCAATCCTCTTAGCCATAAGAATTTAAAAAACATTTTAAAGCCATAGAACATGATTCTCATAAACTTAAAAAAAAATTATTGTACATTTTATATAGCAAAATGAACTCAGTGTTTGACTTTACAATGATATGAAAACTTCATTTCCGTTTTAGAAACTTCAGAGTTTGTTATTTCTTTAAAATACTAATGCCATGCAATATCCATCCAGGCCATATATTGGTATTTGATTACAGATGCAGCTGGAAAAAAAATACTCATAGAAAAAAAATAATACTCAAGACATGCTGAAAGTTGAAATAAAAAGGTATCTATCTTGTGATGCTGGTCATGTCCTAAAATATGGCATCACAAGAATTAATGTGACTCAGTAAGATTTAATTGTCTGTTTCATACAATTGGCAGCAGTTGAAGAAACAAAAGAGAGTTTGAAAACTTCTTTGATTTGGTGTAAGGTTGGGTCTGATCAGCTTCAGCTTATCAGAAAATTATGGCCAAATGAGAGCTAGTATAATTCCCTTAACTTTAGAACCAATGAGTCATTAATGAATTTGAAACACTGAAAAGAAAATTATATTATGTTTACTAATCTGGGACTTTCCTTATACTTTAAAATCTTGACTTACTAAACAAATGCATATGGAATTACTTTTGTTCCCAATTACGTTGAGCTAATGGGCTTTCTGTTTACAAACTGAACAAGACATGAAAAAACCTTCCGAAAAAACCTTCCAAAAGAAACCTTCTCAAACTAACAGTAAATTTCTTCATTTCAAAAATTTATTTTTTCTCTAGCATTGGACGGCATAGTTAAGCAAAATTCTGGAGGCCTTGCCTTAAATCCAGGAATTATAGCCTGATCTTTTTCCCCATGCAAAATATTAACCTTTGCCAAGTACATAAGACAATAATTAAAACCAGGTCTAAATCCTTTATCAATCAAGATTTCAAAGATGTTGCAGCAGACAAATGCTATTTCAAGCTAAGATGAAAGCTTCACATTATCATGATCACAATTTATGCAGTATATGGCTCTACAACCATAGTTAAACTGAGGGAAAATTTAAAAATTGTGGCTTTGTTTGAAAAAGGAGAACTAG
This sequence comes from Gavia stellata, assembly GCF_030936135.1. Taxonomy (NCBI): domain Eukaryota; kingdom Metazoa; phylum Chordata; class Aves; order Gaviiformes; family Gaviidae; genus Gavia; species Gavia stellata. The sequence goes on along the minus strand of NC_082597.1, from coordinate 9,823,084 downwards.
CTCCCTGCTTGCAATTAGTAGGTGAAAAGCCAGGAGAAGAATTTCAGTGATACATGCTTCAAAAAGGTACCTTACATATGTAGCTGATAGGCTGAAAGTGAATCAAAGCGTCTCCAGAGAGAATGAACAGTGGTTGTACTTGAAAAATGATCATGATACCTCAAGGGAATGAATCCCTTCCAAGCACTATTTCAAACTAGGCTGGCCAATAAGCAACAGAAGCCAGAAGTATGGGGGGGGGTGGGGGGGTGGGGGGGTGTTTTTTTGTTTTCTTTTTTTTACCGTGGGCTGTATGACCTTCTAATTTAAACCACAAATAAGAAGATGAAGAGTGCCCTTCAACTCCAGAAAGCAGTATAAACAAACTATAGTGAATGTAGCTCAGCAGGTTATTTTATGTCCTTTGAAGTGAATAAGCTTCTATTTTTTAATTCTTGTAAGTGATGCATCTAAATACTAACACTATAGTCAAAGTTAATCCATCTATGACATGGTCATTTAGTTATTAAATCCTCTGATTACTTCACTTAAACCGGGATTCTTCTTGCTCTCCATTTTCTGTGGTGATTTATTGCACACTCAACACATAGTTTAAATAAAATATGCCTGTAAAAACAGATTTCAAAATGGTAGGGCAGATTTGTTAAACTGTCATTAAAATTTAGCATTCAAATGAAAAAATTGGAGTCTCATTTTTAACAGTCATTCATCTGCTTAACAAAATGCATGATTTATTTCAAATTATGAGATAGCAATGACTTTGACTAGGTTATCCAAAAAATTCTTGAGCAATGTTTAAAAGCATTACCCTAAATTGTCATCTCCTGATGATACCATGAACAAAGCATTGTGTGTTAATGATGGCTTATTATTATTATTCTTCAACTGTTTAGTTTTTTAAAACATAGACAAAAATATTTATTTTCATTATTTAAATTATTTCATAAATTTTTAATTCCAGAAGGAATTTATATAAACATAATCACTACACTTGACTGTTTCTTAATATTCAGCCCTAACCACAAGTGTTTTCTAGAGAATGGGAACATTTTTAACATTTACATTCCTACAGAAACTTTCTTCTTTACCTAAATGTGATAACAATTTGCATGAATATCAAAGCTGCCATATACAGGTTGACATTATTCAGTGTTCAGATAAGGTAACCCATTTATCACATCATTGAGCTCTTCAGTCAGTCTACAGCTGAGCAAATTTCTTTGGCTTGCTTTTCCCAGGACAATTATTCTAGATATGTTGCTTTCATGGGCGATGTTAACCAAAAGCACTGCTTTCTTTCAGCCTTGCCCTGAAAGTCTCTCTTGGCAAATAAGGAATATGAAACACATTGTTTAGATTTCACCAAACCTAAATCACCACAAGGAGGAAAGAAGGGGCAACTCGAACATTCACTAGAAAGTTAAATAAGGAAAAGGCAAACCACCCTGGAGGGAAGCTTTTGTAAGATATTTTATGATAATAAATAAGAAACTACTCTCTCATCAAAGGCAATCCTTTCCCTTTGCCAATGTAACAAAGCGTAAGAATAATATAGTTGGCACTTCAAAACTCATAAAATTTTGGGGTTGCTGAATTAAAGCTTTCTAATCCTCTCTATAGCTGCTGTCTACTTGCCCGTGAACCTGTTATTGAAAGGAGATCCAGAGGGACCACCCATCCAGAGCCCATATCACCAAGCAGGGAAGTGCCAAGTTTAATCCTTAGGGGAGCTTTCTACCCCCACTGCATATCCAACACTTCCATCAAGCTACAGGGTTGAGTGACAAGAGATTTAATGTTTTGTAATGAGAGGCTAATTTTTCAGGAATTATACTTGGGGGCAAGGGGTCTCTGTAGCAGAGCTGTGTCAATGAAAATGCCACAATGGTGATATCACATCCAGGTTGCTAAGATTACCACCTACTGATGTCCCAAAGGTGGAGACTAAAGAATGAGTTTCATAGACTTAGCTATGAGTTCATGTTACAGAATGCAACCATATGTTGGCACTTAGGTTGTAGAAGCAAAACTCCCGGCAATGGAAGAAACTGATAAGACAAAGCAGGGGAGAGAGAGACAAACATGTACAGATATAACAATACCATTCTTACATTTACATAAAAATCAGAAGATAAGATTTGTTGGATTTTTCAGAGCAAAATAACTTTTCACTTAAATACGTTGAAACACCCACATACCAGCTATTCTAAAGTAACTGGGTTTTATTTTTAATATATTATTCAGTAAAATAGTTTAATATGTAAGCAGAGGCTAGAAAATAAACTGTAATTGCCTTTAATTGTCTTTAGCATTAGATTTGTTTGTTTAGATGAAACTTGTAGAAAATTATTTACGATTAAAAATGTGTTGATGATAAGTTAAATGCATGAGTACTCTGCCTCAGGGTGGGAAGAATGACTCTATTCTCACACACAAAAGTACTTGACCCAGGGAATACATTCAAAAATTGGGGTCAAATGTGCACCAGCTGAGTTAATTTATAAAGGCCTCATTTGTCACAAGAAAAAAATCAAGAAAATGATGCGAAAAAACCCCAACAAACTGATGAGATCCTAGAGTTTTACAATAGCTTCAGGTGTAAACAACAGCTGCTGAACTGAGACATTGCATTAAGTAACGCAGCTTAAACAAGGGATAATAAAAATGTACTTTAAATCTCCTCAAGTTCAGAATACTCCAGTGTGAAATTCATTACTGAAAACAATTTCCAGCTTTTGTTTCAGTCAACTCTCCCCTAAGTTTTCTATGGACAGTTCTCTTTTTCGGTGCTTAAGTTTAGAAAAGAGATCTAAAAAAGGTTGACAAAGGTTAATTAACAGAATGATGTTGGAAACAGGGAAAATACATTGAACAAAAAGAAAGAATGGGTTTAGAGGGTATCTTTGAAAGGTTTTTACTTTTTAAAGAAAAGAAAATCAGAGCAGCAGAAATGGTTACTTAATACCAAAAAGAAAGAGGGAATGGATAGCCACAGTGGCTCTTTTTCTTGTCCTGTAGGGTTAGTGAGTCCTTATTCAAAATGGAAATAACAATCATTACCACTTTATCATTACCAGACAGATGAAAATATCAGTTATGACTCATGTTTTTCTGTTTACATGTGTGCTTTAAGACATGATAGGACACTTCATGCAGGGGACTGAGATTCTCATTTTACACTTGATCACTTCTTTTATGCCTTTTATTTCCCTTTCTGGGGATGATGGATGGAGAAATGACTGGCTGGAAAAAAAAAAAAAGAAGAGCTGATATTCATGAGATATGAGTTCATAACCTGTCATAATGGTTTAAGGGAATAATACTTTTCCAAAATTACATGGATGCTGCAAAGCAACATCTTCTGGTGACCATTGCATGCTTTGGTAGTGGAAGCTATGCTAAATATTTAGCTAAATTCTTTGTGGGACTACCTTGTAACTTTTTCCCATCGATATAATGGAGCCTACCCAGACAGCAATAACTCCATATTCTTTTTGCGTACCATGCTACCTACAGTGAAGAAAATTTTAGTTAAAACAAGACAAATAGTTTTATTGTACCTAAATTATGTGATAAAATCTCACTAGCACTAATAGATGTGATGTTTTTCTTGTGGAAAGAGAGTGGAACAGAATCTGATTCTTTTTCTTCTGTGTTTTCTTACCTAGTACATAACCCAGTTGGGGAGGAGCATCCTAATAATGGAACTGAGGAGCATGAAATCAGTGCATCTAGCACATCTGAGACAGCTTTAATCTAGCAAATTGAGGTAAAAAATCTCATTCAGCAGTATAGGGTGCAGCATGCAAGTAAATTCATGCAGTAGATTTATGATTTGGTTCAGGCCATGTTGTAAGCTACATTTTTACAGCAATACTACAGCAGTTACCGAAAAGTTACAGCTAGATTATAGTCATGCTGAAAACAACTATATATGTTTCAATCATACATCTAAGTTTTGGTATGAATATCGGCTATTACTTTGAACTCAAATGTAGTTTTCTCATTTCTTGACCCTAATGAAACTTCATTTTTTCCCTATTGGTGGGTGAAAATGGCAACAAAACTGAAACACAACAACATGCATTTCAGATTAGATGTGGATAGTGTTGCCTTCACATTGAAATAATGGCAGAAAAAATACTCAAAAGGAATTGATTTTATGAAAACAATTGTGCCATAACTGCTCCAAATTTGACAGATTTCTCCTCTTTCTCAAGATATTTGTGATTTACAATACACAGTAACTCCTTTTGGATTAGTATTCTTTCAGATCCATCAAGCTTGAGAGGCCAAATTTAATGCATGACTTCCAGAACAAATATATTTAGCAGTTAGGTGGGATAAAGGTATAAGAGGAAAGGAAGTATCATCACTGTCATTGTATGAGCAATTGACCCTGTAGCCTAGACAGCAGAGGCAGGTGATACTGACCTTCATCAAGCTACTGAATCATATCAATGTCAGTATTCTGATCAGCAAAAATGAAACATCAACAGCAAAAATATGTAAGTTTTGGGACAATGAAGATAACACGTATATTACAATTGTAGCAGAACATGAAAGTAAGAAAAAAGTCACCATCTTCATGCTGCATTCTGAATACCAGCCACAGGAATCATTATTCTGTGCAACTGATTGTGGTAGTACTTCATCAGAGATCTATTGGAAGAATAGATCTTTATGGAAGAAATCCATTAAAGCCCAGGGAGAATGCAGAGGTCTTTGACGTCACTACCTACTTTACTATGAACCATGGCATTAAGGATTCAGTAAGTACGCTAATCTTTTAACTTCACCCTGAAATTAATTTCTCTCTACTAAATGTTCTAAAAGATGTTAGAAGATTGCTAATAATTTTGAATGTGTCCATGTTGTGCTTGCTGACCCTGTGAGACTTTAGTTTACTCTCTATTCTATTTGGAGAGGTTTCTCAGGGCTTATGAGATTCTTGGTTCCTCAGGGTCCTCTCCAAGGATATCCAAAGTCACTGAGCTAAAGTGGGCATGTGAGAATATGTGCAGCATCTCTTCTGTCATTACCAAGATATCTTTCAGCCATGAACATAGTGTGAAACTGAAACACAATTTACTTTCCTATTAAGTAGTATTTATATTTACTATATATTTAGATTTAATATATGTTGACATGAGAGACTTTATTTGCATCTGCTCTGAATTTAAGTTAGTGGCAATGCCAGTTTACTGCAAAACATAAAAAAGCAATAACCATAAAATGATGAACAACAATTCAGCTTTGTAAAGTCAGAATTAAGAAATGTGACTTTGGAGTTAGAAACTAAATTTTAATTGTTTTAGAATAGCTCATAAGAAATACTAGAGTTATTCTTCTTTGTCCTTTCATAGAAAAGCATGCTTACATCTAGTGCAACAAACCTTTTTGCATATTAATTTAGTGTTATCTTCTGAAAGAAATGCAGAACTGAAGACAATAATCTGTGAACTATATTGGTCATATATAATAAGCTCCTTTTTTAAAAAGTCATTCAGATACTTGTGTCTGAATAACCCTTTTATTAATTTATTAAGATATTAACTGCTCTAGACAGGTACTGCTTTAGCAAAATGTATGGGTTGGTTTTTTTTTATTTATCCTCAATAACCTTCACTGTTGATGTTCTCCTGTGTACAATCATGCGTAAGCAGAGTTCCCCTTACATCTTCCCTTGCAACAAGAGTGAAGAGAAGCAGAATATCACAAACAATTATAGGAACTTATTTTAAAGTCATAAGGTAGCTTTTTGAAGTCTGGTAAGATATAGAGTAAAGATCAGTCTTACTGAGGACTTTTGTATTTGGCTTCCAATAGGGAAGAATACAATACCAAATCTTTTACAAATGTCTATATGTTTCACAAACAAAGAGAAGAGAAAATAAAAACACTGCATAAAATTTAAATAATAAAATTCATATTTTGTAAAAGAATTGCAAAAAGTTTATTTGTTAAGTTCCTTTTAAGTGTTCATAACTGGGCTTTGGAGAAGAGTCTACAAAAACATGATTTTGATCTATAAATGCATATCATGCAAATTCATGTCCCTGTTTTTTCCATAAAGCAGAGAATATGTAAAATGCTATGAAATCTAAACACCCTCTTGTTCTGTGATAGGATATAGTTTCAAACAAAACAAATCTGATTTCAAATCTGCAATAAAAAAATTTGAGAATCATAGATCTCAGGCAAACACAGAAGAAAACCTCCAGATTTGACTAGCCTTAGCTTTGAGGTTTTACATTCAAATATGAAAATTGAAAAATGAAGATGGTACTCCAAGATTTTGGAGGAAAACAAAGAAAAAGTTTGCAAAACTTGTAAGAACCATAAGATTTCCTACAGATCTATTGCCAAGCAATTGGTTCTAAATGAAAGAGAAGTACTATATGTAGTTAAGATATAGTTCATCGAAAATGAAGGAATTTGATGTTTGGAAAACCTCCAGATAATTAACTAAATACACTAGTTTACAATCTTTTATGATATGTGGACCCATGAGCGTTTTTTGAAGGGAAGTATAAACTCCTTTCTCTTAGGAATTTCATGTACATAGACTACTGTACAGCATTTAAGAATTTGTTTTTTCTAATCATCTTTTGCAGATCCCTGAAATGCAGTCCACTTATTCTCGCTAAGGCTAAAACTATATTGATAAATTAAATGGTACTAAGAAATGTTTCCAATCACTGAGAAGCTTCATCATTCATACTGTTAAATTTTCAAAACTTTTGACATGGAACAATTAGCACCATCCCAAATATTTCCTGGGCATAGCTCAGAAGATAACGAAGTAATGCATTATTCCTAGTTGGTAAATTACAGTCAAGTACCTTAAGATAATGAGATATTTTAGTAGTATGGATGGAAGTCATTCCATGCAGTCTGGTCTCTGGACTAGAGAATGATCTCTTCACATTTAATATGCTGATATAGACACAGCTTCAGAGTCTCGAGATGAATAGTTTCAACTGTAAAAGTGATATCATCAAAAACAACTGGTGCAGAAGTAAACTAGCAGTCTGTTCTACATTGGTGGAACAATGTCCAAAAATGTTAAAAAATAAACACACAGAATAGTATAGAGTGAGACAATAAAATTCCTTACAAAATGAAACCAAAATGTACAAATAGCAATTTTTCTAGTTCTAAGTAAATTCTCAGGAATGTCTTTTGGAGAAACAGATTTTCCATGGAATTAATTATGAGCAGGCTCAATATGAAACAAAATATTTTCCTTATGCTCCGAATTTTATTATGAATCTATTCATAAACCTTGTGTTTACAGTCACTCTCAAGAATTTGAATGGGTCTGGGTAGTTTTCAAGAACTTGTGTACAATAAGAATTTCTGAACAGACTGAGAAATTCCATGCGGATTTTTTTTAAAAACCAGAGAATTAAAACCTGACATTTAGGATCCAATAAAAACAGAAAAAGCTGCTGCGTAGAAAGATACCCCCAAAAAAGATAACTATCAATTAAAACCATTGAAAAGGTTAAAACCAATTAAGAGTTCTAATCAGTGACTAAAGGGTCATCCTATGTCCATTAAAGAAATACAGAAAGTTCATTAAAAATATGGAAACTATTGAATGACCCTTCCCTTTGTAGTCTCCCAGCTTGTGGTCATCAGCAATTTAGAGTATTGTTCATAGGGCTAGGTTTTGATTACAATTGTTTTAGTTCAGAGTGCTTCTGACAGGACAGTGAACTGCAGTTAACTGGCAGATGTAGTATCTCCTGGTTTTTTATAGGCTCTTGATGCCTGCTCTGACAGAAATTCATGACCACTAGCTAGGGTTGGCAGCTTTTAGAAAGTTGCAGGCAGTTCCAGACATAACAAATTATTTTTATTTTATTTTTTTAAATTTTATTTTTTATTTAGAAATGTCTGGGTGAATGAGTATGTTTATGTGTGTATGTCTGTAAAGAATAAAACATACAAAACACTATCTTGCTTTACAGTCATCTGCAATTTCTTGTAACAAGAAAACAGGTTGAATTTCACATTTTTACTTTCTGAACTTTAGATTATGAACATCAAATTAAAGAAGGAGCTTCTTACAATTTTTGCATAGAAAGTTTCCACCTTAGGAGGAATATTTTCATATTAGAACATTTAATACAATGTATGACATATTACCAACTAATGATCTATAACTTTTACTGCAGTGCAAATGGCAGGAGGCACCATGTCTAAATGCAAATAAAAATAAAATCTTGACTTTTATTTTGAGATGAAATAATAAAATAAAACTTCCGATGACTATTAATTTGAATTCAGCAAGTGTTAGCACAGGTGGCTTCCAGGGGTCTATTTACACTTTAAAATTTACCATTACAGGTTATCATGTTCGTACACCGTTGGACTCAATGATTACAGTTGGACTTGATGGCCTTAAAGGCCCTTTCCAACTTAAATTATTCTATGGATGTATGATTCTACACTGTGATTCTTAAATCCTAAATTCAAATTATTTGCATGTTTGAATGAAATAGCACTATGACACCTTGTTATGAAATCAGGCCAAACTCTGATTTTGGTTTTTAGTGGAATCTATTCTCTCAGATGCAACGATCTGGAAAAGGAAAAAGTAGGAAGATACAGTTTCTGATTATCATAAGAATGTAATTCTGTTCTTTAACACTGAGCAGTTTGTATGATGACATTAATCTAGATTTGTTGTCATTAATTGACTGTGGGCAATTCATAATGGTTACACACATAAAAAGTAATGTCTTGGAAGCAGATCCTTAAAAACACTTTGGCAAGTTAAATCCCTTGGACCGTGGGGTAAATTAATTTTGCTTTTTATAGTGTTGCATAAATAACTGTAAAGTTTGCATTATAAATAGTGATCCAAATTTACTTCGCTTTTACTTCAAAAGAACAGCTTCCATTCACTCAACTAGAGCTGCGCATATGTAGCAATATCAGTGGCTTGTTATCTACACTATCAAATTAATCATCTATTTTAGAATCATAGAATCATAGAATGGTTTGGGTTGGAAGGGACCTTGAAGATCATCTAGTTCCAAGCCCCCTGCCATGGACAGGGACACCTTCCACTAGACCAGGTTGCTCAAAGCCCCATCCAACCTGGCCTTGAACACTTCCAGGGAAGGGACATCCACAACTTCTCTGGGCAACCTGTTCCAGTGCCTCACCACCCTCATGGTGAAGAATTTCATCCTTATAGCTAATCTAAATCTACCCTCTTTCAGCTTAAAGCCATTACCCTTTGTCCTATCACTACATGCCCTTGTAAAAAGTCCCTCTCCAGCTTTCTTGTAGGCCCCCTTCAGGTACTGGAAGGCTGCTATAAGGTCTCCCCTGAGCCTTCTCTTCTCCAGGCTGAACTGTCCCAACTCTTTCAGCCTGTCTTTGTAGGAGAGGTGCTCCAGCCCTCTCTCCAGCCCATTTAGATGAACTTTGGATTCTTCTGTCCTTAGATAAATGGTATGCCTGGAGCTAGTATCTGTGAATCAAAATTGGTGTAATCTCTGAATAAAACAGAATTACAGCAGTGGAATCAACCTACATTTTGTGGGAGGTATGGGTGATGAACAACAGTTCAGAATCGTATGACCAGCAAATAAACTGAGGCCTTCATTCTTGTGAAATGATACTATGCTACTTCCTCGACAGGAATGAAACAAATTGATTTCCAAATACGGCAAAGTAGTTATACGTGAATGCATGCTCTCTACTACAATACTGCACATTTGCCAGCTAATCAGAACTGAGCTTTTGATCCTGACATTCTCTCTCTCTAATGCAGAAAATAATGAATCTGTCATATGAACTTGAGTAGAACGCTTAAGCCTCAACCTTGTTCCATATGTTTGTTGCATATACCAGAGGGACTTGTGATAAGTAGCTTTTCAGCATATTACAGCCAGATTCCATTTCACTTAAGCTAGGTTTCTTTTGTGTTAAAATGAGAAAATCTACATCTATTTGCCCCAGTTGTCTCTAATTTTATCCGAATCTATTTTGCTCTCATCATCCCTCTTCAATCAGTGCTCCCAGAGGCCAGTGCATATCAACACCATAAGGGCACTGTCTTGCAAGGTCTACAATTATCCAATGACTTGATATGGCAGGCTAATCGCATTAAATTGCAGCTATATCCTTTCAACTGCATTCCCTAGCTCCAAATAATCAACATCACAGAGAGCAAGGTTCTCAGTTTTAATTCTCTCTGGGTAGTCAGAATGAGTCCTGTATCATTCTCACAGCACAGTATTTAGCATAACTCAGTTTTTGAAAACCACCTTATTTTTAATCCAATTATTTTGGTTCTTGGGCTCCTCACAAAAACAATACACTTCTTTCAGCCTTAAATTGTAAGCTAATTACCACTATGGTTTGCCTAGGCCATAAAATACCCATTAGAAAAAGGCTACATTAGTCAGAGATAAGTTTGCCAGTAAATCCTTAAGGGATGCTAAGGAGAAACAGGATTAATTCACCACCTGAGAAGCTGTTTTCAATTATTACATATCCATCTCTAATTGATATTTTAATCCCTAAAACAATTTTTAGTGTCTACTATTGTTAACCTTTCAGAAGGTCCAATTAATATGTAAAAGGAGGTGGTTACAGGAAATAGAATGAAAATATCCCAAGTATTGCAGGTGTATAACTTAGATGGTTTTAATACAAAATAGAATCACAACAAATTTGAAAATTTCGTCAGAAAAGTCTGGGAACTTTGATATCCAATTTAAAGCACACACATTTTTCAGAAAATATGAAATAAATACATAGTAAATTATGATTCTTTACATACCTTTAGCAGTCCCAAGCCATCTGCTTCTGAAAATCATGCCTCCTACTCAGAACAACCTCTAAGTATATGGGATTAGTATTAAAAGTGTTCTGGATAAATTATGAGTTAAAGTATGTTTAAAAAATGAGACAAAAGAGTAGGCACTATGAACAAGTTGTTAAACAGAAAGTTTAACTTCATTTATGCAGACTCTAGTGTACTAGAAATTCTACAACATTCTACAGCAGCAGCACACTTGCCATTTTTAAATTAAAATTTTAAGAAAAAAAATATAGTTTAGAACTTAGGTAGTGGTGGTGATGGTATTAAATTAGATTTCTGAAACACTGCCACACATACAAAAACATTTCAGAATTCTGTCATAGAAAACTCCCAGTGGCACTGTAGAAGTTATGGATACTACATTAAGTAGGGGATACTCAGAATCATTCGCTGAATGTCAGCAGTAAGAAGTTTAATGTTGTCGTTTAAGTGATCACCAGACTACCGAGAAGACTGGACACAGCTTATGCCTTCAAAGGTGTAAGGTGTCTTGAGAAAGTATTATATTTAAATCATTTAAGAAAAAGACCGCTTTCCTTCCCCAAAACAGCTTAACTTACTAAAGTGCACTACAGTGGAACTGAAAATTCTGTGTAACTGCTCAGATACTTAACCTTACAAATGTATTTCCCAAAATGTTCAAACAAATAACTGTGCATAAAGTAAATCCATTCTGCATCAACAGCACCGAGCTCAAAGAAAAGTACAGCAGCAACTTCATTTCTCTCACAACCAGACATGGAGGAAAAGGTAATGATAGTTTTGTCTCCCTTTTTAGCGAGACAAGGTTAGATCACTTCTGTAGGAAATGGGCATACCCAGCTTTCATTAGGCTGGATCTACCTCTCATGGATGAATTTACTTTCCTTTTACCATAAGGGTGCTCTGCAGGTTTATAGATTCAGTTGTCTGGATGTACTAGCTGGATAGCTCTACTTGACGATTAGTCACTATATTAAAAAAAAAAAAAAAAAAAAAGGCAGAGGGGGAAAGAAGATGAGCCTAAAACAGGGCCTGGAAGAACACAAAGAAAAGAGAACATGATCCTGTAGAACCATCTTGATTTGGTGTTTATACAACTATTTTTTTGCTTTTCTTAATCCAGAACACATAAGAAATCATGAAAAGATAGATTGGAACAATAGTGTATATGTGTAGAAAATAAGTCTCAGTGGGATGAGAAATAAAGCAGTAGTACAAATCACTTGACAGTATTCTTTAGCAACACTTTAATTTGTATCAGAGTAGAAAGGCCTTGCACAGTTTAGTTTAAAACAGGGGTGATTCACTATGACAAAAAAATACTTTCACATTATTGAAGCACACATACATCTTCTGGAAAAATAATGTCTTGATGTCAGCTGACGTAGTTGAATGGTATCGTGACATTAAATAATAAGGCAATGAATTTAAAATATGTGTCATTCCCTTTTAGTAACTACTTTCCTACCTGGAAAACCTCACTAAGTGGCTCTTTCATTAATCTTACTGTGAAAATGGAGATAAGGCAAATAAAACCCACACACCTGCATTCTGGAATTGAGCTGTCTTTGAAAAAAAAAAAGGGTAGGGCAGACAGCAGCTATAAAGCAGGAGACCTTCCCTTCAATTACATAATAAATTCAAGGGAAATGCCAAGAGGATGGCAGGCTACACAACTGAGGAGGAAGAGAGAAAACAAGAAAACCAAGAAATAAAGACATTAGGTACCATCTAGATAGAGGTATGTTAACACCTTGGGAAGAGGAAGGAAGCACTAAGAATCAGTCCAACCACTAGCATTTATTCCTCAAATTGCAGGTTTGGTGTTAAAGGAATTTAAAACATCTATTAGCCTTTCACATGGAGAATAGGGCATGAATTAGGGTGAAATCCAGTTGGCGGCCAGTCACAAGCAGAGTCCCCCAGGGCTCAGTTTTGGGGCCGGTCTTGTTTAATATCTTTATTGATGATCTGGATGAGGGGATAGAGTGCACCCTCAGCAAGTTTGCAGATGACACCAAGTTGGGCGGGAGTGTTGATCTGCTGGAGGGTAGGAAGGCTCTGCAGAGGGATCTGGACAGGCTGGATTGATGGGCCCAGACCAATTGGATGAAGTTCAACAAGGCCAAGTGCCGGGTTCTGCACTTTTTGCCACAACAACCCCATGCAACGCTACAGGCTTGGGGATGAGTGGCTGGAAAGCTCCCCCCGCAGAAAAGGACCTGGGGGTGTTGATTGAGAGCCGGCTGAAAATGAGCCAGCAGTGTGCCCAGGTGGCCAAGAAGGCCAACAGCATCCTGGCCTGTATCAGAAATAGTGTGGCCAGCAGGAGTAGGGAGGTGATCGTGCCCCTGTACTCGGCACTAGTGAGGCCCCACCTCGAATCCTGTGTTTGGTTTTGGGCCCCTCACTACAAGAAGGACATTGAGGTGCTGGAGCGTGTCCAGAGAAGGGCGACGAAGCTGGTGAGGGGTCTGGAGCACAAGTCTGATGAGGAGCGGCTGAGGGAGCTGGGGTTGTTCAGCCTGGAGAAGAGGAGGCTGAGGGGAGACCTTATCGCTCTCTACAACTACCTGAAAGGAGATTGCAGAGAGGTGGGTGTTGGTCTCTTCTCCCAAGTGACTAGTGGCAGGACTAGAGGAAATGGCCTCAAGTTGTGCCAGGGGAGGTTCAGACTGGATATTAGTAAAAAGTTCTTTACTGAGAGAGTGGTAACACAGTGGAATAGACTGCCCAGGGAGGTGGTAGAGTCACCCTCCCTGGAGGTATTCAAGGAGCGTGTGGATGTGGCATTGTGGGACGTGGCTTGATGGACATGGTGCTGTGTGGTGTGGGTGGGTTGTTTTGGTGGTGTGTTGTTTTTGTTGGTTGTTTTGGTTTTTTTTTTTTTTGTAATGATTGGACTTGATGATCTTACAGGTCTTTTCCAACCTTAGTGATTCTGTGATTCTGTAATTATAACTGCTAGTGAAGCAGTGGAAGGAAAACCAAGTCTGGCATATTTTTAGAGCTAATTTAAAGATTTATGTTATAGTTTAGATCATACAGCATCTTCTTACATTGCAAATGAAATTAAGAATGTAGATTTTGATTCTGCTTATTCAGGCTGATTAATATCGCCTCACTGAAATCTATAGTGCTATTAAGAATTGTCATTTATGCTTTCAGAATCAAGCCCATGGATGTGTTATAAACACTAAATAAAATTGCTATGTTTACTCAATAGGTGGCCACAGAAACTGTCCTTACTATACAATTTGTTTTAACATAGCAATGTTGGGAAATTATACATAAAGTTCAGTATTATAGCAACCTTTTAAAATCTTTTTTGCTTTAAAAGGGAAAATATGACTCTAGTAGCTCACTGCAATGAAAAAATAGGCACAAAAATAAATATTTTACCAAATTCTTCTGTCTGTCACACTGAGGCCACACAACTGGTTCTAGTGGAGGTTTTCTGCTGTAAGAGACAGCGTTTAATGCATTACATTAATGAATGACAAAAGTTTCTTTCACTTCTCCCTCTTGCTCTACTTTTGTATTACTAGGTTTTCTAGTTGTGCCTTTTCCATTAATTTTTCAGTCATTGAAAACGCTAATATAGTTTGCTGAGAAAGCAAGCTCTGCACCACCCCCACTTCATTATGAACAAAGGATATATGTTTGTAACATCTCAACAAATAAAGATTCAGTATTTGGCTAAAGCTACAGCGCATATTTTTTTCTAGTTCTCAATGATGTGCTGAATTTGCTACCTTGACTGGTGGCGATCAAACACATGGGGATTCAGCACTGTAAATCAGGCACAGAGAGGGAAGCGAGGGCTACTAGCCAGTGGATTATATGAACAGAGCTGTAGCTGCCCTAAGGTCTTCAAAAGAGATTTTAAATTCAACCCCAGTCATGTGTTATCCCAGTACAGAAGAGTGAATTTCACCCTCAGGGAGCTTGTACTAGCTCATATAGTAGTCTTATTGTGGAAAATTCACTTCAGCCTCAATTTACAGTATTCCCCTTCTCTCTTCTCTCCACTTCCTATCCTCAGGCCAACAAAAGGAAATCTGGTTTATATTTCTCAGCACAGCATTTGTTTTCACACACCGAACAATCTCTACAAGCAAGTGCCATGTTACCAGCAGTGCCACGCTTCTCACCTCCTGGTCTAATCACTCATGGTCAGCAGTGCCTTCTGCCCAGCTCACAACCAAATCAGTGACACCTCTGCCGATAGTCTTATCAAGGGTTTTTATTCAGGGAAATGAGAAAACACACAAGATCATAATTCTGACTTAAATGGAAGCTTATCTTTCCAAAATTATAAGGAACACTTTCCTAAAATGGATGATTCCTGTTATACATCTGTGTATAGCCGAGTGTCAGAAATCAAAGACAGAACAACTTTTCTGTAAATGCTGTGTTTCACAATCACCTTCGTTTCAGCAGCAAAACTTTTTGAGTATAACAGCTGAGTTAAACATAAGCAAATGGAAAATAACATTGAGCTAAGTTTCTATGACTAATTAGTGACTGTATATGAAAGGAAAGTAAAAAATTATGATAAACCCTATGCAAACTCCATTTTCAAATCTGTCTTAGCCTGCAGAGGTATGTTAATTGGAAAGTCTGATGTTTGGACCTTAATGGGATTTACCTTAAACTGCATATTGAAAGTGGTGCTTAACAGCCCCTTGTTACGTGCTTGAATACCATGAAAAGCAAACACATTCAAAAACCTCCATATGATTCTGTAGTACCACGAACCTGTGACTTAAACATTCATATCACCAGCAATTCAAGATAGACCTGATTTTTTGATTAATTATAAAAAATATTTTCATCCTTGGTTTAACGCAGAACTAACTCCCAGCTAACCTCAGTACAGCCATTCCAAATTTTGCTCATTTTACATTGCCTTTTCAGGCATTTGGAGTCTCAACTCCCATAAATGTTTGTGCTCATGCTTAGCATTCTGCAAATGGATTTGCAAATGGCCTCTCTGAGACAATTCCTGTAGTTTAAACTATGCATGGTAATACAGTTGGATTAAATATCATTGTTCTAAACACTACATACAGACAACTCCTCCTCAAGGGCCTATAAGCTAAATAGACTAAACAGACAAAGCCTTGCAGGGGAAGCAGAGGCATAACAACCTGTATTTAACTTATAACATTGCTACACTTCCATGTATGAAACTTTGACTTGTTTTTGTAAGCTTTTTTAAGCATTGGTCTAAAGCAGTCTGACTACTGTCAGCAAACTCTGGAAGAAGAATCAGGTGATCTGCCCAGGTTGCTAAAGCAGCTGCCTGGCACTGCTGGGAATAGGATTGAAGTTTCTGGATCTCTATTTATTAGCGTGCTTTAAACTTTTGACAAATTTGTGTTCTGGTGACAAGCACTGAAATCTTAACTAAATGTGTGCTTGTAGGAGCAAAGCCTTTTTTTAATCTGAGATCTTCCATTCTTACTGATATTAATCTCGTCACAGTCCCTCCAAGTCCACAGCATCTTTCTGTTATGTCAGACTGCCATTTTCATCGCTCAGATGCTGACTACACATCTAAGTAAGTGAGTCTTCTCTGTTTCTATATGTGGTGGGTTAGCTTTGGCTAACAGCCAAACCCCCATCCAGCTGCTCACTCACTTTCCCCCTTAAAAAGGGGAACAGGGAAGGGAAAGCCCATGAGTTGAGATAAAGACAAGGAGATTGTTTAGCAGTTACTATCATGGGCAAAACAGACTTGACGTGGGGAAAATTAGCTTTATTGCCAATTAAAATAGACTTGGGTAATGAAAAGACAAACATTAAACCAACATCTTTTCTGCCCCCTTCCCCAGGTTCAACTTTACTCTTTCATTCTCACCTCCTCTACCCCGCTCCGAACAGCACAGTGCAATGGGGAACAGGGGGTTATGGTCAGTACATAATGGTTTCTTTCTGCCTCTCCTTCCTCTTCACACTGTTCCTCTGCTTCTTCATGGGCTGCAGTCCTTCAGGAAACATCCAGCTGCTGTGGTGTGGGGTCCTCCATGGGCCGTGGTGGATACCTGCACCGGTGCCATGGAGCACCTCCTCCCCCACCTCCTCTGACCTCGGTGTTCCCTCTGTTGTTTCTCACTCTTTTCGCGTCATCTTCCACTGCCTGTGCGGCATTTTTTGCCCTAACTTAAACATGTTTTCACAGAGGCTCCACCCTCGTGGCTGAGGGGCTCAGCTATGCCCTGGTGGGTCCGTTGGAGCTGGCTGAAACCGGCTGTGTCTGGCATGGGGCAGCCCCGGCCTCTCCTCAGAGGGGCCGCCCCTGCGACCCCTCACTGCCAGGGCCTGGGCCTGGGCACCAGATGCACCTGCCAGACCGGCAAAGGCACTCCAGCCAGATGCATGTTCATCATTGCCTATATTCAAAACTGATCTTAGGCACTTAAAATGAAGCCGAGGTGAACTTCAGAAATTTCAAGCCAAGGAGCCTGTTCCGCTACCAGTTCACCTCAGATAAATCTGAATTTGCAAAAAGTGCCTTCTCCTTGCTAACCCTGAAAGAGTCCTAAGTATTTTTGGCTTAGCTTCCTTGCACGCCAGAAAAACAGCAGTCTGGTACCTCAGCCTTCGTATCTAGCCTAAACCTTGAGTTACCACGTTGGATTCAAAGAAGCAAATGTAAATAACGTACAATCAAATGTCTTTACATGACCTTTAAAATGATTTTTATAGCCTTGCTTAATTTGAATCCAATAATGTTGCTGTTAGCTTTGGGATGTGTTGAATTTAGTACAAATTAATGGAACAGTACAAATAAATGTTTTCTTCCAGCTTGCACACTGCACAGTCAACAAATTATGCCGAGATTGATGAGATAGGTTGATAGGTCAACATTTGATAAACACATTTTTGCTTCTACTCTTCATTTTATAAAAGCATTCAGAAGACCCCTCCGTCCCACATAAAACAACCCACACCCAACCAAATAAAAAAACCACAAACCAAAATCAGTGTCAAATGAGTGGAAATGTTGAGGACTTTCCCCATCTAAATAGACACCTGCATACCCAGCAACCGAAAACTTGCAGGTAATGTTTTCAGCAACTAAAAGTTGTTGTACATTAGATGAAGACTGACTAGATGTAGTTTATAAATTATTTTAGGAAACTAAAATGGGAATGATAAAGACGGTCTTTCAATGATTGAAAATGATTTTGTTTTCTTTCAAATGTATTTAAAAATTTCAACAATGTAGTCTTAAAATTAGAGCAATCTGATCTTACGTATGCTGAACTTTATGAGATAATGAATTCATTAAATACAAGTTGCAATAATGAATTGTTGACAGATGATCAGGTCATAAATTTGATGCAATTGAAAATGCATCATGGCAAAGCTGAAAACAGATTAAAAGCTTCACTTAATTGTATACATCAGTTCACAGATACTTGAATTCATATTTCACTTCAGTAAGCAAACTTGCCCTGGACAGATTTCATACTTCATGTGAGAAATGTGTTGATTTTTTAGAAAAATTCAAATATTATCAAAAGACTTCACCAAAAATAGATATGGATTATTTGTATTAAGAACAGTGTGTCTTGATTCAGTGATTATGTGCGTCTTCCAGGATATGTATTAGGAAAGGAGCTGATGTGCTTTCTTCAAATCCTAGCTGTTTCTTTTTTTTTTTTTTTTTATGATGGTATTTATGTTACCTTACATATAGCAGTGGAATGGTTATTTGCCTCTTATAAATAGACTTGAATAGATCACTGAAACCTCCCAAGTATTGAATCTGTTAGGCTAGAGGCTAAATTAGTGATATGTCAGTTGTATATTTAAAGCTATCAAAAATAAAGAAGCACTGAAATGAATTGAAATGTACTGTAAATGCTATTTTAAACAGTGCTCTGTTTGAATAATACTGTTCATGTCAGGGAAGCAGAATTATGCCTATAAGAAAAATACATGGTCTATTATTTTTTTTCCAAAAACATTCCTTAAAATAAAATTTTATACCTTGTTTTTCATGAATAAATAACTCCAAAAAGAGAATTCCTGTGTTTCTCCACTGGATCCATCAACTAGACGCAGAAATATTGTAATGTTCCCAAATGCTTTATAATTAATTATTGCTGGTATTTTATGTTATCAGTTATCAGGGAGCGGGGAGGAAAAGAGCAGAGATAAATCTGTGAGCAGAGGCAGGTGTCCAGAACTGCTTTTTCCCATGTCAGTGACCTCTTAGCTGTTCTTTTGACATCACAAATCCCATAGTTCTTCCTGCAGAGTGCTCCACCCAGCACAGCAGAATGTCCCCATTCAGAACAGCCCTTAAACATCAGCACATTTTCCGAGGATTCGGTCAGGAGGGCATCAATTCGTTGTCTCAGTGCTGGGTAAGGACACTAAACACCAGGCTATTACAGAGTAAAGTGGTGGGTTGATAACATGTTTTAAAATAAACATCCTGGCATGCAGTTTCAAAACTTAATTGCAATTCCCTTCCCTCAAGAGAAATTTCTGTACTCCTATTTCCTATATCCTGTTAGGCTGCACGACCAAGGGGGAAGGAATCAAGGCACATGCGTTGTGTTGCTATGGGCCCATCTGAGCTGGATTTCTGCTGATGTTTCTCTTTTCCTGAACGGTCTTCAAAAGGCAACTCTGCATGGATTGCACAGCAAGGTGGCACACCTCTGTGAATTTGCGATTCAACTGCTGCAACTAACTGTGAAGGTAGTTTGGCCCAAATGCATAAGAGTGCTTGTTTGATTCCTATTAAAAAGCAACTGTTTTAAATGACAATAAGATGATTGAATCCTTCTGTGGATTTGGGACCCCAGTTCTTCAAAGTGTCTCAGCCTGCTATCTAAGCATTGATACATGACAGTTGAAATTTTGTTGGATTTTAAACTTAGTATCTTACTAATAGGATTAGATTTTGTCAGTATATATTAGCCAAGTTTGCTTTCAATTAAAGTGTAAATTATGTGGTAAATATCACATTTATTTGGGGACCACAGAAACATGCTAAATACTGTCATCACACTAACAGTATTTTCAGTAGGTTTCTCACTTCTTTTATATAGCAAAAATTTGTTTTCTTAATAATTGATATTATTTTTAGGCAGCAGAGCACCTGTATGTCCATGCAGGGCTCCAGCTTTTCATTTTCTCACTCTGTAGTATTAAAGGAGACATCTTTCAGCATGTGTTATATAGGGAGGAAGAAAGTAGGGCTGATTCTCCAACAGAGGGAAAGAACTGGCAAATAACCACAGCCGTGTCAGCAGATTCAAGTCCTGACTTTCCAGGCTGCTGCAACAACTAAAAACAACATATCCATTTCATCCATGCTCTATCCTGAAGGTTCAGAAGGTGAGAGGCAAGTCTTGCTATGTATAAACAGTCATCTACAGTATATTTGACAAAGAAATTTTATTGTCTTAAAATGGCTTGGCTTCTACCACCCACAGTGTAGAAATGCAACACTGGAGCTTGTAAACCAGCTTCCATCCTGTTCTAATGATAGTTTAACAACCAGAAGAACTATAATGTTTAAATATAGAATTATTTCTGTTTACACATTTAACTATCCCTGGTGTTACAGGGACTTTGGCAGTTTACATAAAATCCTCTGAACAATAGATATGTGCAGTCTGCTTTGGGTGAAATGATACAGCCATCCTTTAAAGGATTAAAAGTTGTAGCATTTTTGTTAATTTTTTTAAATTGCAGCTAATCCTGTCTTTGATATGCAATGCCTGTGCTGGCAGCCTCTTGATGCTGACAGCGTCTAGATTCAGTTCAGGAGCTCCAGCTTAAATTTGCCACTCCATCCAGACTTATAGGCACCAGACACTATGGTGATGTCTCTGCTAGTAAATAAAACAGGGTACAATGGCCAGCCTGCTGAGCAACAGTATATTTAAATAAGAAATATTAAGGTGCGTCATGCATCTGAAATCCTCTCTTTGCCTTTTGTGGATTTCAGTCCTAAATTCAAATGCATGTATATGATAGAAGTACTCAGAGACAGGAATCCCTTCTGGCCTTTAGCTACCTCACGTCCTAAAGGAGTTACCTCCTTTAAATGTGACTGGCTAATAACACTCACATTTATCTAATACTTAGAAACTTTCCCTGAAAATTATCAGTGTTTTTTAAATTTGCATTGCACATAAAACTTAATCACTGTTAGACCGAGATTTGATTTCACTCATTTTCTCCAACATTCAAAGCAGAATTTCAGATTTAGTCTGGCTCTTTTGAGCAGGTTCATCAAACAGTTGATCCAAGACTAATTTTTTCAAGTAAAATTGTGCTTAGCTGTTTTACCTTCATAGAATTATCTTGTATTCTACTTATTTATAGCACTGACTGAATGAACGACATGTATATTAACCATACTGTCCTCAGCTCACAGTAGGGTTTTTTGTTTTGAATTTTTTTGTTTTTTCTTCCAATACTTTATATTAATGCAGATTCTTCACAGATGTATCCAAAAGTACAACCAGACTATCCCATTGCTAAACCCTGGTAAATAAAAAACAGCTTTTATTGTTTTCTCACTTTTGAGAAAACCTGTATTAGATGAGTCAATTTCACGATTTCCTTGTAGAAGTATGAACTGCTATGCTTGAAATTTGGTCCAAGGTCATGTGAAACACAGCCAAGTCTCACAGCCTGAAAGGTCAGAAGGAAGGTACTGAATCTCCAACCTGCTCAACAGAGACCTCAAGACTTCTGGTTATCATTCTTGCTAGAACTAAAACTTTGACATCTTTTTTGACTCAGACCCCAGTGACTACAGTAGAAGTACAGTGAAGTAAAGCCCTTTGAGAGTTGGGTTTGTTCTCTTCAATCACCTTTTCTAAACCCTTATGTTTTTTCTTTGGAACACCAGGGACACACAGGGTGCAGGTTGAAAACCACTATACTAAAAAATCCATCTTCCAAGGGAAAGGAAACAAAACCAATCTTGATTTAAAGAATCTGCTTTCACTTTACAGTTATAAAAAACCCTGAAATCCAGATGATATTTCGTGACTTCATGTTTCATAAGAACTGTTTCATAGAGATTAAAAAGAAAAAAATATCCTTTTTCACTAAATGATATGTGTTTTCTTTGGATTGCTAAAGAAAAATCAATGTACTTCCACTGCTATCAAAATCAAAGGTGACAAAATTGGCTTTAGAAATTAATCAGTCTTCCAAAGTTGGAGGTCTGTTCAGGAACTATGCTGTTACTAGACAGCACGGATAAAATGTATTTGGCTTATGTGTGCTCTTGGTTTATATCAGCACATATATTCTCCAGCACTAAACACAGCTGCAAAACAGTGAGTGAAGGAAGAAGGCTGTGTGGTAGTGAGAACATTTCTCCATTTCATAACCTGAAGCACATGTTTGCATTGAACATTGTTAACAGGCAACCACAACTCCATTAGCCACTTTTTTTCCCCACTCTAGTTAGCATTTTTAGGGATAGTGTGAGAGATGCTGCTACTAAAGAAGCAACAAAGAAAAAAAAAAACAAGAAAAACTTTTCAAAAACTCAGTAAGAAAACACAAGGCTAGGTTTCCATCTCTGTTATGCCCTAGTAAAGCTTATTACCAAAGGTCAAAGGTGGAGACATTTTAAATTGTGATTTTGAAGGGTGGTGACAATTTTGTATCTCTGTGTTTATCACTCATACATCTGTTTTATATCTGCGCGTGGTTATAATTTGTTAGCATCTTGAAGTATTTTTCTTTTCTTTATTATACTTGAGTACACTGTGTCTAGATAGATGTCCTAGCAGTTAATTGACATAATGGAAAGGATTGCAAATATTAACATAAGACAAAGCAATATATAAACTAATCCTAGGAATGTAAGGAAGTTGTCAAAGATTGTTAAAATACAGGGTGAATACAATGATAAATAGACCATAGGACATATAAAATCTTTTCACATCATTTTGATATAGAATAACTTGATACAGAAATGAAATAATTAATCAATCGCAACTAAAGAGCTCAACTGAACTGCAGGGATGGAGGTATATCTACAACTTTTTTCTTGTAAAGAATGCTTATGCTTTATAGACATACTGCATGGCTGCTGTTAAGCTCAAGGGTGGCAAACAATGTATTACAGTAAAGAAAGACTCATTTAGGGGATTCACTAAAGACATATAAAGCTAAATCTAGTGAAATCTATGAACGTAATGCAAACTGCTATGACAATAGAAACTCAACAACTAAAACTTAGTGTTGTGATATACAGCATATGCAACGTGATCTAGTAATTAAGACATTGAAACTAAGAAATTGGCAAAACCAGTCTGCCACTGAGTTTGCAACTATTAAGTCTCATATCTAAACCTTCTGCTAAAAACAGCGGGGTGTGGAATGTCTCTTTTTGTGCCTATTACACCTCTTAACACCAGAGTTAGAACCAATGACACCTCTCAGCTCTTTTAAGGATACAGTGTTACTCGTGCATCTCCTGTCCGAAAGTTCAGGAAAATATACGTGCTTTTTTTTTTTCTTATATGCCTTCCCCGTTCCTGCTGTTAAGACCACCCAGCAACAGTACTGTTTATGACACTACCTCATACACCTTAAATCCAATAAATATAAAACACCAAACTTGGGAAGGGGGGGAATTTAGTATTGATAAACCACATAATAACCTGACACATGTTTCTGCAGTGATTCTAAATTATTTTAAAAGTAGGGAAAAGAGGTTACAAAAACTGTATAGCAAAGACAAAAATAAGTAAACCAAAATTTTGTTAACTAGAACAAAATCTTGTGTAACTAAATAGACTTTGTTATAGGTAGTTCATATTTATTTATTGCATGTAAATTAATCTGTCAAGTATAATAACCAAAATGATCTAATAAAAGTTTGTCCTGATTTGGGTGAGATTATAGTGATTATAATGAACTAATTTTTGAGTAAATATGTCCTCCCATGATGTCATGTAAGGACTTATAGCTGGTCAAAAAAAGACATATAATTCGTTATTTTTTTTTAAATCTTAAGTATTGTATTCATACAAAGATTTAAAGTAAAAGTTGGAAATCCTTAGCTTTCTTGTAAGTAAGAAAATATATCCAAGCCCACTGGCTCCTCATTAATCTACTCTAAATTCCTCTTTCTCCCAGACTTGGAAACATCAATATATTTTCCAATAATGCCCTCTGAAGAATTTATTGCTGTTTTGTCTATTCTTATTTCTAGACTAGTATATGACATACACAATCTTAAAACACAGTAAATTTTGAAAGGAGCATAGAACTCTTTCCCTTTATCAGAAAGCTGCCTGTGTGATGGGTTGTTTTTTTTTTCCCCTTCACTCACTGATACTGTATTGCCAGAAATGATGTCATGCTATTCATATCATATCTCACAATAACACTTTTGTAGAGTAAACCTTAATCTCCTAAATCCAGTGTACAGTGGCTGTCCAAACAGAATAGATCTCTCTCTTTTTTTTAATAAAAGCCAGGTGATAAATTAAGTGCTTCTGATAAATGAGAACCCCACAGTTCTGTGGATCTAATCCTCCCATAGAGAGAAATATTTGACCAAGCATAATGTGTTTCTTATGAGGAAGGTATCTTTCACAAAGGAAACAAAGCAGGGAATTTCTGTAACATTCCTTGCATAAATATTCCTATAAATATATTGCATATGGAAATAATAATAAAAAGCAAGCTACTTTCATCACTCTTTTTGGCCCAGGAAACAATAAATAGGTAAGAAATCTGGCCAAATTTTTCAGAGCTCAGTGTCTGAAGGTAGTCCTATAAATTGTATCTATGTGAAAGCAATTTTTGGAGGTACTGAGAATTCACAGTTCTCACTGATTCCCACATGGATATAGGTACTTATTTCTAGATGCTCAACTTTGAAATTTTTTGGCATGTAATTCAGCTAAATAAACGCAGGATTTGTCCCAATAAAAACATGAGTGAGATTTATCATTGCTTCTCCTGATACTTACTGTCTCTATCTAGCTACTTATATGGTTCCATCAGCATAGGTTTTGAGCACCTCCCAAGATTTAAAAATTAAAACCAATAAATCTCTCTCTCTTATTTCCTGTCTCCCCAGTCTAGAGAACAATTTGATTCATTTACTTCGCTTTGTTTTTTCCAGTCTGTAAGCTTGAGTAAAAGCTCAGGGAAAAAAAAAAAATAAAGAAGAAAAGGATGCTCTTTCGGAAGAATAATTTGGAGATACCCAAACTAGCTTTTAAACAAGCAAGGCTGGAGTGCAGTTCAGGCTGTTATGCACCTCTGAGAAGCAAAGCTCATACCTCTGAGTTGCATCCTGCTGTGGTCATGCTGTCTCATGCATGAATTGGCTCCTTTACAGCTACCTTGGGCTAATCCTACTCTCCAGTGTGGCCTGTAGAAGAGACATGCCATAAATTAAATAGGGGAATTTCATTGTTTTGTTCCAAAAGTGATGAGGCCTGCAGCCATGCTCTCTCAGGGGGTGAGCTGCACACATGTGTCTTCTCTCTCAGACTGCTCATACTTGGGCCAGATCCACTCAGTTGTGAGTCACATCCACCAGCTCCCGCTGGCCAGCTCCACTTCTTAGCCCTCACCTTGCTAATAGTGTTTCACTGAAATATCTTGAGCTGAGTGGTAGACAGAGATTAGAAGTTACTCCAGAGGGCTGAAGGATGCAAGCCCCAAAGGAATGTCTTGCAGCTAGGCAGAATGCTCTGAGGTAAAGCAGTACCTCTTGCTACAACATGTCCACTCCATCATCAGGGAGTTTTCCTGTGTCCTTCTGGACACTTCCGCAGTCTCCTCTTGCCCCTCTAGTCTCTAGGGGCTTATAGTCTCTACTTCGGAAAAGGACTAAAAATAGTCTTAGGTACCTTATAACCAATTTATTGTCTGTGAAGACTATAATAACTAGAAAAAAAAAATCAATTATTGGTTTACATGTCTACACCAAAACCTCATGAGGGAGGCCCCGAATCCCCTGCTGTGATCAGTGTGGTCAGAGAAGAAAATCACGGTGGTGTGTTCAGGATAGCGTGTTGCTAAGCAGGGCCTGCTGTTGTGCTTCAAACAAATAGTGGCTTTCTTGGTTTATGAAACTTCATTCCTTCATTCCTAGGAATGGAGAATCTTATTAGTCAAGTCTGAGAGGGAAGAATTTCTGCACCAGCAGAGGCAGGTATGTGCTCTAGTGGAAGAGACAGTACTCTGGCCCATGCAGATGGAAACTGCCTTTTTCAGGCATTTGGTAGCACTGCCAGGAAGGACTCCTATTTTGTTACCGACTTCCTCATGAGGCACCTCTCCAGATAGGACTGGGGAGTTCAGAGAAAACAATTTCTCCCAAATGCTCCTTTCTCCCTTGACCAGTCTTTTTTTTCCTTCCTTCCTTCCTTCCTTCCTTCCTTCCTTCCTTCCTTCCTTCCTTCCTTCCTTCCTTCCTTCCTCCCTCCCTCCCTCCCTCCCTCCCTTTTTAAAAAGCACTTTATTGTTTCAGTCTGGCTCTGAGGAAGGTGGAGATGCAGTTTCTGTCTGATACCAAGCTGAGCTAACTGTGAATTGCCAGGGACATTGACTGCTGATATATTAGTCCAGATTGCTGCACAAGGTTTGTAGAGATGTTGAACAAGTACAGAGAATGTTAATGATTTCTCCAGGAGAGAGAAAGTCTTCAGGGGAGATTTCAAAGTGGAGAAACGTTGTTCATGGAACACCTCAGATACTACCTGAGGGAAAACAATTAAACCACTTTGAGTTTTTGCCATTTAGTTTGCTCATCTCTGATTGTCAGGCAGAAATTACTGGAGTACTTAAAGGAAAGAGAAATTATTATATTTCTCCATGTGAATGCACTGGAATCTGGCTATGCTCAAAATAACAAATGTACACTCTTTAGACATTAATACAAAACAATAATAAAAAGGATGCATAACTTACAATTTACTCGCACATACCTGTTTATGTAGCCATGGCTTGCAGAGTTTTTCCCAGTGATTCAGCAGATGTCTTTTATACTATTTTTCAGTAGTCATAATATGAAGAAAATCTATTATATTCAACTTGTCCCTGAACTGATTTTACATCAACTTTTAGTAACATTGAAAATTTTAGCAGCAATATTTAAGTAAGAAAGGTACCAAAAGGCACTTTGCAAAACAATGGGGACATTTACTCTGTGTCATTCTAACAAACACAAACCAAAATATAAACAGGGAAAAAAAGGACAGGAAATTTCATTTAAATGTTGAAAAATTAAATCTAGAGACTGCAACACCACAGCCATTAAGCATGGCCATGACACTGTATTCACTTTCTACCCCATGAGACTAGCAGGACAGAAGAGCTTGACCTCAGGAGACATCCAGCACTCCCACAGCTGGCAACTGAGTGGGATACTGGGGTGTTCATGCAGCCACAGTCATGGGCAAGTTAGAGCTGTTAAAAGAAACACAGTAAGAACAGTAAAATTATTTTCCTAATTTTCCCAATATTGCACATGAAGCTTGAGACAGAGTCAAGAATTTGTTTCTCAGTCTGATACATCTATTTGCTACGTTATCTTTTTTTTTCCTTAAAATCCATGAATGCTTCTGAAATATGCTCTCTAAAGGAAAATCAACATGCTTTCAATGGAGTTACATGGTCTGCTATGTAAGGTAAGTACCCAATAGATACCATATAATATAATGTTTTGTACTTCATATTTTGCTGGGTTTTAACCTATTTACATATTGCCTGGTATAAGAACCAGGACTTATTCCACAAACTATTTCTCTCTTTTCCTATATTTATTTTTTTAACAGGCCTAGAAATTTAAAATATTTTCCTATCCATGGGACTGAAGCCAGGGCTGGGCAATATTTCATCACAATAGCAGTTCGTGAAAAATAATGGTTGTGTCAATGTTTGGAAATGGCACATTTTAAAGTGAAGTCATTATTTATAGGATCAGAGAGGGGCCCATATACAATGATCTCAGATCTAGAATGCAAATTAAATAGACATGGGGTGATTTTCTCAGATGTGATGCCCTAAAGTTCAGAGAGAAGAAAGCAAGCCTCTTCCCTTCACATTGAAATACTTTAAAATACAATTGTGGGCAGTCAAGATGCCAACTTAAAAAATTTCTCCCTATTACATATAGTTAGACACTTCCCTGAGCCACACATTATCCTAGAGCATGCTTCTGAAAATCTTAATGGTTTAACTGGTAGAGGCTTCACAATACATTATTCCTATATCTTCAAACACCTATATCACTTCAACAAGCTAGAGGAGACAATTAGAATAAATATTTTAATAAAAATGTTCTAAGCTAAATATCTGGCTCTGCACTATTCTTTCTATTTATGGCTTTCTAATGAACATTAAGAATGTGCTGAAGATATTCTTACAGATGGATCACAAGGAAGTTCTGTACATAATTTACATTAGCATACTGAAGTTGTTCACAGCAAAGCAGAGATTTCAGAAAATTAAAGTTTTGTGTGGTTTTTTTAGACAATCTTGTCATATTGGGGGGAAATAGTCTTGCCAGTTCTCATGATTTTACTTCATTTCTCATGACAATTGTTAGTTGCTGAAGATAGCTGCTTCTAAAACTGAGAGGTATGCAAAAATCCCACTTTTCTCTCAGAAGGAAATGGAGGAAGAGGAGGAAGAGGTAATTTTCTCTCCTTACTAATCAGAAGCAAACATCAAAGACTCAAAAAACAGACAACACAATTTTCTATACCTTGAAAAATGACTTTAGAAGTCTTTATTTCATTGCTAAAATATGTTCAAATGCTGAAAACCTAAGAACATTTCATGCTTACAGTGAGGATGATAAAGATTTTAGAATATTAGAGGTCTGCAGTATTACAAATAGCAGTTTCATGTCTTTAGGGAGACAGAACATATGCCAAGCAGAGGAGACCACACAAAGTCTATAATTATTGTCTTGTCTGGCAACTCTGATTTTTTTAACTGGCCAGCTATCATTCATTGCTGGGGAAATATCCAGCACATGGGTATTTTGTGGGTCTGACTGGAAAAAAGAAAAAGCAATGAATGCAGAAAAATAACAAACCAACTACAACCTTAAGTCAAGAAACTTCTAATTGCAACAGGGACTCGCCATGATTATCGGCCTTTTCCTTAGATGCATTAATGGCCTGCAGGCAGGAAGGCTGATTCTCTGTTCAATGAATCTCCACACAGCATATACAGTGTAAGGTTTAAGAAAACTTTTCTCCAGATACCTAGTGCATTCCCTAAGCACAGACATCCCTGATTTCTTCTTAAAATAGATGTCTAAAATAAGACAGATGAATTAGTCCCTAAAAGTGCCTCTGACATCACCATGACCCCAAAAGGAGTGTCTGAGGAGGACATATAGATGCCGGCAGTAGATGATACCATTCCCACTCTGGGTAGCAGAAGTCTGCTTACTGAAACAAGCCTACGCAGGCTACTGTATCCCATTTCTCAATAATAATGCTGCATCTGGTATTTGAGTTAGAGCTGTTAAAGCTGAGCTGGTCTACGCTGACTGTTTATACCATGGATTGTCTTCATCATTACTGGGAGTAACAAAGTAGAGAAACAGCCTTAACCTGTCAGGAGTTGGTGTAGTTTCCAAGCGGGATATGGCATCTAAATTCTAAAGGAGCCAGGGATTGAATGGTTTCTCATGCAAATCTACACCTTGGAAAGTCAGGTCATTTTTAATAAGATGCCAGTATTTTCAAATAGCTGTTTCACATCAAACATCTGCCATTTCCACATTGGCCTTCGTTCTTTCAGAGTTGATTGATTGTAGAATAGAGGTGGAGAATAAGTTTCTTGCCATCTAAAATGGCTGTTGACATAGAATAACTCAGGAATGTACTTTTGGTCTTTATTTTATAGTGCAAATCTGTGATTCATTTTGACAATCTAAGTAATCTCTTTATGATCTTAATTTTTTTCCTTTGTGTGACTGATCATCTTCTCACTTGTTTTGATCAAAAGTCCAAAAGGTATGTTCTTTATTTGGTTTTGGCAGTTTGGCCATCTTCTGTAGTAGCCTGGGAAAAAAAAGAAGAAAAAACCTAACAGTGCAAGGAACTGACAGATGGTTACAGTTTCCTGACAAATTATTTATTTGAATTCTCAAACACTCAGCTTTTACTCATGACTTTTTCACTTAAGTTTTAAGAGTCCATTTATCAACAAGAATGATCACATATTGACCATACCAGTACTCAAAAGCAAATGTATTCGTTTGTTCACTATATGGAAATGAGTTAGTGACAAGTGAACTGATTCAGACAAAAACCCCAAACTAAGGCTTCAGTCCAACGTTTGAACTATTACAAAAAGCTTGTCTACATCCTTTCTTTCTGCCTTTTTCTAAACCTTGGTTGTAGGCCCCTACTTGATATTGCATGCTCTCATGTGGATCTCTAACTGTTTCCTTTCAGAAAACGGATTTAAAAAAATCAGAGTAGGTATTTGTTGTTATTCATGTTCCAGTTTAACATAACCAAATCTCTCAGCTTCTTGAAGCAAGTATTTCTTTTACAGGTAAAACTATATCTTTGCAATTTCATCCCCCTCAAAAAGGACCATTTCTCTGTGTAATGCAATTCCTGGGTTATATATGTGTATATATACATACATATATGGTCTCTTAATTTTAAGTGAAATATAGTTTACTGGTAAACATCCACTTAAAAACATCACAAAAATGAAACACAGATTTGTCACATTTTCTTTGTCCGATTTCTCTTCCAGTACAGTGAAGCTTTGCTTCTTTTCTTAAGACATATGGTTCAGTGTTTAATTTGTAAGTATATCCAAGCCCCGTTCAGACCTTCGGCTTGTGTTTTGTCTCATTAAACAGTGATTGCACATACACTGAATTCTCATGCTACACAAATGGAGTATTTACTGTCTCCCAATGGAAACATTTGGGAGTCCAAGCTGGAAGTAATCTCTTCTAAATGTAATATTAGATGAGTGAATGTGTGTGTATATGTGGGAGGTAAAGAAAGACCTTCACTTACTCCACAATAGGCGCTGTGGAATGGAGGCAACCTGGCAAGTAGACAACGGAACTGCAAACTATTTGATTAATGTTACTTTTACAAAATGATAGCATGTTACTGAAGCAGGAATGTGGAAAGTTCCAGGTCTCTGATTTGCTTTTCCTAGGTTATTGTCTATCCTAGGATGTGAGCCGTAGTCCCTTTTTTCCCCAAAGCTTCTGTGAAATCTGCAGTAGGATGAAACAGATGAAAGAGATTTCAGATTAAGGGACAAAAAAAGTGTTTCACTCATCTCTGAACATAGTCTGTTCATTCTGAGTGTGCAGGTATCTTAAAAATTAGGTCCTTCACAAGAAAATTTATCTCACATAGTGATGACCTTAACAGTGAAAATAAAAGGCCTGTCACAAACTTCCAAATCCTATCAGCCTAGTAACAAGAATATCCTCTATTGATTCAAGTAACAAGAATTTCAGTGACACAGGACTCTAGCTGCAGAATCAATATTTAGAACATGATGAATGGGTACAAAACTAAGAAAACACACCAATCAGCCCTGCATCTGAAGGCCTTCTCTAATGGAAAAAATAACTAAGTGATGTAAACAGAAAGGGCAAACCAAGTGACAACCTGCAAGACCACCCATTGGGCTAGGCAGCTTGTTTCAGGGTTATCTGACTGCTTCCTTTGTGCCAGTTCACACAGTAACTATTGCTCTAAGTTTTGTTGACAGTGACCACAGATTAATTAGATCAGTGCATTTTTAAAATGTAAACATTCCCAAGTTAGAAGACATAGTTCTCAGTGATTTTGCTAGAAAAAGCCATATCCTCATAGATTGCTTAACTGTTGTGTTTCTACGACACAGCCTTCTTTGGAGCTTCTGGCAACAGAATATAAGTGATAGCATCTGAAGTTGTGCAATCGCAGCTATTTAC
The DNA here is from genome assembly GCF_030936135.1 of Gavia stellata. Lineage (NCBI taxonomy): Eukaryota > Metazoa > Chordata > Aves > Gaviiformes > Gaviidae > Gavia > Gavia stellata. The sequence goes on along the minus strand of NC_082597.1, from coordinate 9,791,294 downwards.
ACTGTATTTCTATAGTACACTTTTAGAAATCACATTTAAAACAGTTTTACAGCTTTTTGCTGAGAATTGCCAAAGATGTTCAATGTCAATTCAAAAAAGAAAACTAAGCATAAGTTACATACAGCCACTGTAGAAGAGGAACATTACACTATAAGCAAAAATAAACACACTAAAATATTTAACTGAACAGAAAAAACTTTACTAACACTCTTTATGGTATATTGGGTTTTGAAATAGCATGATCAGAGGACTTGGATCATTTCTTTTTATTGTAAGCCATCAAAAATTCAACCGTATGAATCACTTTTCTGCACAGGAAATAGTACTACACTCCACTAATAGCCCTCATAATTTCAGTGGCCTACTTTTTGAAGAAAAAAGTACTCCGCATGCGTCACAAGCCCTAAATAATGCAACGAGCTCTTGCATCTCTTGCTTTTAGGTATTTGTTCTCCTCCCTAATTTCAAGTTGCTAATAAACGCCTGAGCTTTCTATAGCAGATCCATCTAGTCCCAGATAAATGCCTTGTTCCTCCCTTGAAACTGTTGAATTGTTACCTTTACTTCCCTTCTGTGGAGTCCAAGCAAAGTGCTAGGGGAAAGTGATTGAAAGCTCCAACAACCTATTTAATTATTAAGAAGCACAATAATAAGGGGCTTGGGACAGATAACTGCCTTTCTTTTTCCAGTTTGGGAAACTCTTTCCTGGTTTTACAGGCTCCCAGACCATACTGTCTCTGAGTACAGAGTGATGACCAATAAATAGTTTTACTGATCACTGGTTGAGGGCTAAGCTATACAATTATTCCTGCTTCTCCTGAGACAAGCACACGAGGGAGGGATCAGCAATATGCTAGGAGCCAAAGTAACGCCCCTCTCCTTTTGAGAATGATATCCATCTCCGACAGCAAATATAAAAGCAGTTGAAACAAGATTTCATGGGCCTCAATTCCCACAGCTTTTTCTGGGCATCAAATTTGATCACCATTGTAAAACATTCTATGCGAGTAGCTTGGACATTGTAAAAAAAAAAAAAAAGAAAAACAGAAAAAAAATCCCAAACCCTTTAGTTCTGTGTAATTTAGAAAGTAGAATGAATCAGTTTTGTGGACGACATTTTGATGTGAACCTGACAGCTTTTAAATCAGTTTTCCACTAAGTGAATAAAGGATACTATTCCTCTTTGTTGAGCTATTGTACAATTCTTTTACCCTGATCTACCTATTGTGACTCCATTTTTTTCGATTAATGGAAAAGAATAGTGGTTGCTATTTGAACCTGGTTTAAAATACAAAATCATTATAGGGTTACAGGAAGAAGATAGCTGCTATATTATAAATTAGTTTCTGTGAATATGACACTGAAACAATTAAAATACCATGTAAAAGAGTTTTTCAAATCTGATATTTCTGTTTGGTTTTTTTCCCTTAATAGAAATGATGCCTCCCACAGCAACGTTGGAAGAGGAAAAAAGGTTAGAGATTCTTCATTAATCTTTGAATTGTTCTTTCTTTTCAGAATACATAATGCTGAATCTTATGCCCATAGACTCCATATGTGCTTTTATTCCTGGGCCAAACACACAGATCATTTTTTATTATAACCCAACATGTATGCATAATGGATGGCTACCAGATAGTCAAGACTCTTGTTTTTCTCATGTCACTGACAGATGTTTGCATAAGAATTCAACTAGGTTAACCTTACCACATTTAAAAAAAATGTTTCAGTTTACAGGCATCACAAGCCATAGGCATTTCAGTATATATTCCTGCATGTATTGAAACAAAACAATATGGAGATGTATCTAAGGCTCACACATAACTCTGAGAATGTTCCCTGGTGCTGAATTGCATGCATTTAATAAGTCTGAAAAAGGGGAATATTCTGCAAAAGGAGGGAATAGAGGCTTTCATATGACAGGTATAGGCAATTATAGAAAGATTTACTTTATTTTACTGCTGAACAGAGAACTTACAGTTACTCCAGGGAAATGGGCTCAGCTTGAACGGTTCAGCTGGGTTTAATACTTTGCTGAGTCATAGGTAGGGGTTTCTGTCATGGTGATACCAACCATCGTCATCCAATAACTGAACATTTTTTACATCAAAGTCATCTTTCAGCTTGGATAAGATTTGGACTTACTGCAACAGTAAACAAGAGGTTAAAGATAAAATCTTTCCTGTCCTTAAATTAGTACTATTTCTACTTCACATCCACTGAAACATCAGAGATTTCTCTCTAAAGCTGCCAGTGTTATTCTGTTCTGCTGACCCATAAGTAGCTGAAATTTGGGCTTACTCCAGTGTGTGATTTAGGGGTTACCCTCTCACACACAGAGCTAGCATGTGGTCTTTTTTTGCTGTAGAACTCCCTTAGCAACCCACACTTCTCTCTTTGCCAGGTTTTCTCTTGTGGATTGTGAGGGCTTGAAAACACATAAAGTCCAAAAGCTTGGAGGTTAGAGCTAGCAAACTGTAGCTTATTGTTGGGAAATGTTTTTTTCTGGAACTCCAGTAGGAGAGGAGTTTGCCTTTTAAATTCCACAAGTTCTGCTGAGTTTTGTAGGGAGAAATGTAATTTCCCTATGTTTGGAAAAATATAAACATTTCTTTTCCTTTTCTCTTCATGCAAGCCAAGTGTTATTATCTCACAATGTCTTTTAGGAAATGTTTTGTGGTAAAAGGAACATTTTGCTTCTTTGATCATTTTGTAAGGTACTATAGGATTCCACCAAACAATTTAAATTCTGTCGTTAGCTAAAATACTTAATTAATATTTAGGCTACCTCTAAACACCTTGCAAGACTTTGAGTGTCCTGCATGTATTCTTGCTAAGATGTTAATCTTTCAAGTGCAGTGAACCAACACTATAGTTGCCATAGAAAGAACTGACTGGCTAGGCTGTTCTTAATGCTTGGGAGAGTCTGGTTTTACACACTTGAATGCATACCTACAACTATATGAGAGGGTATTTTCATATGCCCTATCTTATTAGATACCCATGTGTTTCCAAGTTTTCCTGAAACTTTGGAGAAAGAGTGAGATCGCTTCCTTGAGAAGCCATCAGCAGTCATCAGGATAACAGTAGCCAAGGTGACCTGTCTGCAAAAGCTTGACTTTTATTAAAAAAGAAAACATGCTCTGACAGAAATATCTGTGTCTATACTGCATTGGCCAACCAACTTTTTAGAGTGCACTGAGGGTGTTACTGGCCCATTCCCCCCGCCTAGACACAAGATAGGGGAGAAAAATTGGTGTACTCTGAATGGTATGGAGCTGGGATGCAAATGGGCACACAGCTAGGTGTAGGAACTGGGAACTGCTCCAGCATCTGATGATATTAGGCAGAACATAATCATGTCTGTTCTGCATCTTTACTGCTTAAGGAAATACAAGAATGGTTTTAAGGCTGTTGCTGTTTTGGGATTATCAACACTGAAAATTTTCTGTGAATTTATCACACTCCTGTATAATGGCAAAACATTTTTTCTCCATTTGTGTATATCTAGTGGCTCAGTAGCTGACATTCAGTGAAACTATATTCTATATACATCCATGCATCTCTAAATAGCTGAAGTCCCCATGCGAGGACCATAGCAACCAGCATCTGCAAAAGTGATCATACTTAGAAATGTTATAAAACATAATACAGGAGATATGGTCAAGAGGTTATTTAAGCCTTCCTTGCTATTCAGAGTTCTATTATTGTCTTTTGTAAGCAGTTCATAACAAGAAAGCCTGGTTTTCTGAGAGCCATCAAATACTGACTTTTTTACCTGTTCTATGAATACTAGGACATAAAAAACAATAAAAGCTTCCTCCAGATATAAGTTAAATCATTCAGGTTAAATCCTGGCACAACTGAAGTCAGTAGCAAAATTCCTGCTGACTTCTGTGTTCGTAGATCATACACAATCTCCATTTTTTAACATTTCTCAATCTTCAATGTATTTAGCCTTACAGCCTCCTGGTGAGGCAGAGAACAGCTGTAATTTTACAGATGGCAAAGTAAGTCATGAAGGCTAGGATTCATTTAACCAGTTCCACCTATTGAAAGTTAGGCATTTAGTGTAAATTGATCACTTATGCTTCTCTAGTCAACAGAAACAGATTTTTCCTTCTAGGGAAAATCTTAAACAAAAAAAAGAATGGAAAAAAAAAAACAACAAAAAACCCACAAACAAAAAGAAAAAGTCTAGTTTAAGTAGGAAGAATCTCCTGAAGGAAGTGCCTCCGGCATTGCACAGCTCTCTCTCCCCCTGGAGTTGCTTATTTGTCTCCGCTGATAATGGGAAGAGCTCTAGATGACCAGTTTTCAGAAGAGTGAGTTAAAATCTGAATCTGCAAATGAACTTGGGGATCACTACATATACTGGTACAATGCTTAACTCCTGATCATTACATTTACTGGTACAGTGTTTAACTCATAGGCATTTGCCCACAGTGCAGTCTGTGGTTTGACCTTTGGTTAAATATTTGAGTTCCACATACAGTGCTCTGCAAGGTGGAGTGCAGATGCCACCTGAGATCACCAGCCAAAACAGACAGTAAGAGACATTTAGAAAAACAGCACTGGATCACTATTCCTTCTTAGGAGGCTCAAGAGTCTATGTTCACGATAAAGTTCATGAAAATGTTCAGCTAGAGTTCAGTTTGGATTTGTCTCCTGGGGCTGGACACCAAGATGTCCATTTCTAAAAGCACAATACAATCTCTTCTATGCATTATGTCCCTGTCCAGAGAACTCTAGAGGAATCAGAAAACCTGGGTTCAAAGCTCATCTTCTCATAAAAGGATTCATTTTAAATCCACACCTCTCACTCCCCCAGGGGAGAACTGTACGTGAGCTGTTTCAGGTGAAAGCACTTACTCTGTTCAACTTCTTAGAAAAAGACTCATGATCCAGTGAACAAGAGGGGTTATCTTTTTCTAAACGCAGTGATTAAGACAAACATCGGGTGAAGTGGAGACCTGGTCTTTGGTCTCTGCTCCCTGACTTTTAGGTAGTCTAGCTCCAGAAGCAGAAATCAGAAACTGAGTTTCCCTGCCTCAGATACTGGCTTGCTAAATATTCTAGCCAATACTGTTCCACATCTAAGGTACTGTTAAAGTTTCTGTGGTGGACTACAGCTCTCTGAGACACAAAATAATGAACTATATACCCAGAAATATAGATAATGTCATTTGATTCCTTATAAAGTGTTTTCAATGGGAAATAATTCACTGAATCTCTCTCCTCTGCCCATAAACTGTTCCAACAGTGTAAACACTTAGAATTTAAATGTTCCAACACTGACAATAGCAACTGTTTCTTCCTGAATTACATGTCCTTGCTAACCAGTGACTGCAGGCAGATGTGTTCATCCCATCAACAAACAGTGAAAATTTTCCCGGAGGTTTATTTTCCAAGGTAATGATAGCCACAAACACCTGTATTTTAACCAATAGACATCTGAAGAATTATGTGAAGTAATGAAGAGGCAACAAATCTTAACCTTGCTGCTGAACTCCCTGACAATTTAATTGTGTTTGACGGTGAGATATTTTAATCACAAGACTAGGGTGAACCCGGTCAGACAAAGAGGGTCACATTTTGTCAGTTTTTTCATCTGTGAGGGATGCACTCCAAAATTATGGGTTTCTTTTCACCTGCATAGGTATGGTAGCTTCTTAGTATTACACTTCACTTGAAAAATAAGAAAGGAAAATCTAAACAATCACACGTAACAGGTTATGCATTCTTCAGTAAAAGTCTATGGTGGCCAGGTACCATGCATGGTTGTGAATTCAGAGACATTTGTCAATGGGGGCAGGTAGCATTTTGACTATTGATACAAATCCTAGGGTTAGTGTCCTATTATTCATGTTACATCTTTTAATAAGGTATAAATTAGATTTCTATCATCTTCTCCTTTTCTGCCTATCATACATAAATGTTACATATACAAAAGATAGTGTAAAAATATTTTTATGGGCTTTTTTTTTTTGTTATGAAAATATGGGCAGTAAGCTGACTTTGCTGTATTTCTGTTATTTAATAGCAGGAAAAAGGTAGCAGATAAAAAACCTCATTAACATAAATGTATATAACTTTTGCTTACAGGACATTTATGGAATGATGAAGCTTCTTTCAGTAACATTTAGTACTGAAACAGTAGTAGGAATGCAAGGTGTATCCAATTTAATAATTGGAAAGCCTGTGTGATATTATGATCCATAATTATCAATGCAATCAGAGCTTTAAACTAAGAAAAAGATGTTTTATTTATTAGGCACATACATGAACATCATAACAGAATGACCAGACACTAGGATACAGTACAAATAATAAGTTTATTTGTCATTGGAATAATATTCCAAGGATTGTGGTAAAGTTACCAGAACTTTAAATATAAGGTATGATGAGCAAAATATATGCTTGGGTTGAACACAGTGAGCTTTACAGGGGAATTACTAGGTAAAATGATGTAGCTTGTGACACATGAAGAATAGAACCACATGGTCATAACTGCTCTTTCTGCTCATAGATCCAGGAGCCACTGGACATCCATCCTTGCTATGCTTCTCTGAGATGATGATGCTACCTTTAGTGTTTGGTGCAAATGGGGTAGATGTTTTCCTTTTTTTTTTTCTTTTATTTGTTGTTTTTTCTATTTGGATATTTTAATATGAAAAACTAGGTAGGGATTTTATCAAAGTCATTGCCACACAAACCTTTAATTGGATACTAGAGTAAGACCTAAAAAATCCACTGCCTGTCATTACTGATTTGGTTTAGAATTGAATTAATCACCCTGTGTATAATTCATTAAGTACATTAGAATATTAAGTTAATTTAATCCTCTCCTTTCCTGATTAGGATATTTTGTCAATCTCTTCTTCAGTTAGGTTTACAGTGTCAGGTATTCCAATCAGTGACATTTAAACATGACTAATTTCAACTTAGAGGTGCAATCAGTGATTTTTCACAAGCAATCACCCCAGTAGATTAAAGAGGCTGACTCTCTTTTGGGAAATCATTTTCTTCTATAGCATTTTCTGGGAAACAATTTGGTTTGAGGGTAAGCAGTATTTTGAATAAGACCCAGTAGTCTTGGCCTCTGGTATTTAACTGGAGTGTTACAAAAACAGGTGCTAATGTCAAGCACATTATGTACTCGCTCCCCAGCAGTTGTTAAGGTGATAGATAGCGTGGTGGAAAGCACCTCTTGGCAGATGAAATTTCCTGAAATGTCCTTGTATTCCACACCAGCTGTGTAAAAGTGGGGTCAACAGCCATGCCCTGTGTGCTGAGATGAGCGATTCAGTTATGAAATTTCTCAGCTACAAAGCTTTGAGGCCAAAGTAGGAATGTGAGAGAGAGGGTGAAATCCTGACCCTGGTGGAGTCCGGGGAAATGCTGCTAATAGCTTTAGGAAAGACCAGGTTTTCATTCAATGTGTTTTAGTAATTAAAGTCAGGTAAAGGATTCCCAAAAAGACAGAAGCTAAAAGAACTGTTTTGTTGGCTATAGGGCAGTAGCCCTGTTTTGAATGAGAACCATTCAAAAACTCACTGCTGAAAAACTTACGTTTGCCTTTCTTCACAAGTTTGTATCTTCTAAACCAACAAATAACACCAACCAAACCATGATTCTATTAAAAATCATCCTGATTTTATCCACAAGACAATAGTGACTTCAAAATTTCTGCATGATCCAACTTTAACATTGGGCTTTCTACCCAGCATAATAGCAGGTAAGGAAGGAGCTATGCTGAGAGTGGGAAACACACAGCAGCTTATAAGCGAAATTGCTGAAACATTTGTATGGAGCCAACAAGCACTCGGATTGCAAAGTCAGTGCCAGGCTGCCTCTTGTTCCAGATAAAGGGTGATACAAGGTCACTTCTCTGTCTCCAGGCTGTTACCACTGGTGCAGGCTGCGCTGGAAGCAGGAAGCACCAATCCCTGCTCTCAGCCACTGACTTCTCAGGAATACACAGAGGTGGTGAGATCCACATCCAGCTTTATCCTGCTTCAAACATTAACACAGACTTATCTCACCAGTTACACCATTATAAACCATGGCTGGAGCACGGGGCTTGCATTTTTGTGAAACACAACCCCCATTGGCGGAGCTTGTTCAGCAGTGCAGCTTTTCTGACCCTACTCTCTAGCTTTTGATCAATACTTGTGTCTAAAAAAAGGAATACGGAGAGAAGCATTCCTCATATTCATAATATTAATTCAACTTATCATATATAAGAAGAACCGTAATACTGTTTCAGGGGACACCTATGCGAAGTAAACAAAGAAATGAAAGGACAGCAGACAGGTTCTTTCCAACACATGGCTGCCAAAGAGCTATTTCCTGGGACAGTCTCCTAGCAAGAATATTCATTCAACATCAGAGCAATGGCTGGCTTTTTTTGAGTATCTGAGGAAGGAGAGGTTGGACAGAGGCATTCAAAGCTAGAAGGCATTCATTTGCTGGTCAGTTGCTGGAATATTCAGGACACCAAAACTATTTCCCCCGAGCTTTAAATAAGAGAACTCATTTGAACTTTTACATAGTTTATTTTTACTGAGTGGAAAGCTACAGTATTGTACTGCTCCATGAAAGAACAGAGATTAAGGCTTAGTGTTCACAACCTTGACCCTGTGGCTTGCACATATGTATCATGAGCGGCTCTCCCATTACATGATCACATAACAAATTCACACCCCTATTCCCTTTAAATAATTTGCAACTGTTAGAACCTGAGAGTTTCTCACTATTCAGCCAAGCCCCATGCCAGCCGACCACAAGTGTGCACCATATGAGCAGCTGAGGCTGTTGCTGCTCTGCTGGCTGTACCACCAAGATACACTCCCCATCGCCGGGTAGCACGTGTCCTGCTTATGTACTTAGACACCTTGTTTTTAAGATGTTTAGGCAGGTGGTGGTGTTATGGCCTGTGAAGCAGATGTGCATCTATGACTAACAGATCATAAAATGGAGAGGTTAATAAAGGGATAAGAGGTGTCACGCTTGCAATATCAATGGTGAGGTGGGCTCGACGGGAGTCCAAGGTGTAACCATTGTTTAAAGGATATTATGTGATTTGTGAGGCTTATTAAAAAGTAAGAACTATGCCTCAGTCTTTCTCTGCAGTTCTCTCTCACCTTTCCTATTGTCTTCTCCCCACACTCCCCATGTATTTGCAAAATAATTTTGTAAGTACTGTAGTCAGTTATAATATCTCTTTTCCATACATGTTTAAAGCATAAAGCAGATTAGTTTGTATATTTCCTTCGGAATAATCTAGTAGGATGCTTGAACAGCCACCGTAATGTTTTTGGCATGATCTCTCTCTTTTTCTTCCTTTTTCTTCTTTTTTATTTATTTCAGAAATGAAAAGACCAAGCAGCATATACTGAACCCTCATGCAGATTAGATAAATAAATGAATAAATAAACAGGTAAAATCAAACTATTTGATAAACTGAAATAGCTCAGGAAAGCAAATGAGTTAAAATACGATTTCAGTACACTAAACCTGAGTTTCAGAAATCCTTTCCTAAAGTTCATTTAGGGTCAATCAGTGCTTAACAGAGAGTTAACAGCAATAATAGTAGGAGTAGCAAATAATAACAATAGCAAATTAGAAAGGAAGAAAAATGTGATCGTAATGTGCATAGTTTAATGAAGTAGATTAAGAATCAGATTTTCAAGTGGTGTAAACTCTTCTGATTTCATGGATTTTAGTTCCAACATTTTATTAGCTCTGTTTTTGTCTTTGTTTCACAACTGGATCTACAGTAAATTTCATCATAATTTTTCTCTGCCTCTGTTCCCTGATTATTTCTAGCTGCTGAAACACAGCTAGTTCAGACAGAAGCTGTATATACTTAAAGCTTTACACTGCACAGAGAAGTTTGGAAAAGCAAATGGCTACAACAGTGCATTACAAATTTTATGAAAGTCAATTCCTCATGTTAAGCATCAAACGAAACGTCTTCTCCGGAAACGATTGCGCTTTCTTTTTTTTTTTTTTTTTAAATAAACCTACTCTATGATAGAGTACAGACGTATCATATAAATGTATACTACAAGCAGAATATTGTTAAAAAAAATTAAATTGCAGGTTTGAGCACTCTCAGCCTCAGACTGGGTAGGCTAGTAAGAACTTAAAGGACTAAGTCTGAGACAGCAAAGGGACTAGATCTGATCTCCCTTTAGCTCTTTAATTTAAAGCTCCCACCTTGCAAGTTTAGAATCACAGAGTAGAAATAGACTTTTAACCTAATTCATTTAAAATGCATATTTAAATGTCTAACACTGAGACTCAAACCAGGAACTTTTTTTTAGCTGAGTCAGCAGATGCAGCAATAAACTATTCTCAGCTGGAAGTCAGTCTTTGAAGATCTTACGGAACCATTAATCCACATCTACTGATTCACCAGACTGAAGAACATAATTCAGTAACTTTTCAACTGACTCAGCAGTCCCCAGGAACTTGTGAGTTATTTGACTTTCATCCTTCATGAAGAAAAAAGAAAAGAAAAAAATTATAAAAATATGAAGACTTTTAGCTACAACATCTGATTTCAAAGCTGGCCACAATATCTAGGCTCTCCATATTTCCCTCCTGGATTATATTTCTTTTAATGGAGTTGACATGTTTGGAGTATCAATTGTACCCTGCACAAAATTTAATATCTAATTACAGAAAGTGACTGAAAGCCAGAGCAAAGATGACACCAGTTGACAGTCATTCCAGCTCCTTGGCTTTGACACAACATTTTTCATTGTTCAAGTACTAAATATCAATCCAGAGAACTTGGTGCTTCCCCTTCGGACTGCATAGTAAATGAGTCTTGTCCTCCAACACCTGTGCTTATGCAGTGTTTTGCAATTAAAGTGTGTGAGTAATGGAGTGTGAAAGAGTATCTCAGACATAAATCAAACATGCGCCCTCTGCATCATGTGAGATTTTGCCCAGACTTGAATGATCAGGAACGCCTCTTGGTGAGCAATCTGCATTTTCAAGATAAGACCAACTGCAAATGGCATAACTGGGTGCCGTGGAGAGTATTGTTTAACTTCACATGGGAATACTCTAGTATGTAACACATCATCTGTAACTTATTCCCCTTCAAGAAAATGCATGGCAATTTTAGAAGGCTTGGTCTAAAATTACTGTTAGAATGTAAAGATAAACTCTGAGTCTGTGAAATATGGAGACATTCAGACCATGTTTCTCAATTTTGACACTTTGCTATTAGGAAAGGACATGAGAGATTATCGCCAAGCCTGCTTGTCTTGCTTTCAGCAGAAGTTATGTTAGCCCTGTGCTGATTGCTCCTGAAAATCTTGCCTCCTTTAACATGCACCTTCCTGGTACTTTGTGCTGTAAGGGCAAAGTTCTCCCATTTGTGTAATTCCTTTTCATTGCAGTGGCACCACCTTTTACATGTTGATTAAAACCTTGTTGTCGGGCTTGAGGGCAAATTTCTCATCTTTTCATACTTTCCTCATTCCTTGTGATGTCACTGGGGGTTGTACTGGGATGAAGCAAATTGATTATGCCGTACAGAATAGAAGTCTTAAAAATAATTAAATTTTCAAATGCCACTTGAATAACAACAGTCCTGACAAAAAACACCTGCAATTAGCTGAAACACTTTATGTTTTGGCATAGTTTCTTTTTCAGTGGAATTTGAACTAACATTTCAACAACTCAGATAAATGCAGAATACTTTTAGTTTGAAACTGCACTGGATATCAGCAACATTGCTACTTTATGAAACTGCTAAGAAAGGAGAGTCAAGTCCTGCTTATGTTACTGGAAGTAACTATTCAGATTTATGATTGATTAGTCAAATTTCAAGTGATCTGTATTTTAATAAGAATATCCATGACAATAGAGATATAAATTTATACTTTTTCCCCATAGTTTGACAGTCGAAGACTGCAATGATCAGTCACAGAAAAGCTAGGCATTATTTTTTTCCAAAGGAGCAGTTTTCCAGCATAAACATTGACTAGCTCAGCTTGAAAATTTCAGAGGAACATGACATTTTTATCAACAATTTTTTTTGAGGAAATCATCAGAATGCTTGCTTTATCTTGGTAAATAACTTTTAAAATACAAACTACCTTAAAACATTTTAATAAGGTCAAAACAGAAATATTTCATAATATTTTGTTTGACATAAAGTTTTAAAGTGTTTGATATTTTGTAACAATTGAGAAGGAAAACAAATGTCAAAATGTCAGAATTTCCCACGGGCTGGAAAACTGTTTTAGAGCCCACTCTTAGGACAAGTATTACAGTAAACTGTAACAACGAAAACTGATGTGAGGTTTGGGAATACATCCTTGTAGATAAACTAATGAGCAGTCTTTTCAAAAACTATGTTAGGACCTGGGAATCACTTACTAATGGAATTGAATGGAACTAGATAGCAATCATCCTTCCACTCCTTTGAAAATCTTAGCCACAAAGAACAAAGGAAGGAAGACCTCTGAGCAGATTGCACCCTTAACTACAACAGATTGCTGAATTTTTGGCCCTAGAATCGTGAGAAAAAATTAACATTGTACATCCTGATTCCACCCAATAAGTGGAACATCTTCAGTGACATTTAACCTCTATCCTTCTTTTAAGTAGTGGAAACATGCATAAGTAAACTTCACAATGTCACAGTGTTAGTTAAAAGAGCGCTATTCAGAGTTTCAGCTTGAAATTCTTGGAAATTAATCCTGGCATTGGTACTCAGACAAAATGATGTCTTACAGTGGCTGCAATTTTGTTCAAATATAAGTGAAAAGACTAGTAAAAAATTAGCTTATAAGTTGTGGTTTTCTCCATGCTTTTTTCCTCCTTTTTGGCTGTATTTTTGTTTGTTTGTTTGTTTGTTTTGTTTTTATTGTTTGCCTGCCTGTATTTTGATTTTCATTACTTTTTAATATTTATTTGTTTGTTTGTTTGTTTGTTTGTTAAGAAAAACAGTATAGGAAGTTTGCTTAAAACTACAGACTTGCTGTATCTGGTAGTCAGATGTAGCAGCTTTTAGAAACATACATTTTCTGGGACTTGAAAATGAAAGCACTGAATAGTTACAATGTGAATTCAATCCATAAGCCTCGGGGTATAAATTGATTACCAGATGGGGTAAGGAAGAAATATCCCCTATGGTATAATATCATATGCACTAAGTGGGTTTAACACCTTCCTCTGAAGTGTCCAGAATTGAGACAAGATGCTGGATAAGATGGATTATTGATCTATTCTTTTAAAGCAGTTCCTCTGCTATGTTATTCCTCCCTTAACATGATGACTCATTTCATGCAATGGATTGCAGCAGCTCCAACTTGGGTGTCTCACATACATAACACAGCAAGCCACGACAAGGAATCAGGAGACCTCCTTGCTTAGCTTATGGCAAAACTGTTATTTTATTTGATAATTTTGGAAACAAGTAGGAACTTTGTTTTCAAAGCACCTAAACTCTCCAGGTAGTGTCTACAGAAGCAGCAGGTGTTCATGTCCGTCTGCAAATTCATCCCTTGGTCTACAGTGTGCATTGAATATGCTGTAAGGGGGTAGGGGGTGGGGAATATAAAGCAGAAATACAGGAAAAAATTGTAAAGAAAAAACAGATATCTTATGGTAAACATCCAACTACTCAAGGATGCGCTCCAAACAGGCATCATATGGACATCTAAGAAATTGGAAAGGAGATTTTCTCAAGGATCTGAAAATTTAGATCCCAAATTACAATTGTTAAAAAGCATGAGAACAAGGTTGATGGCATGGCCAATGCTGCCTGAGGCAGTCTCACTCTCTATTTAACTTTCTAATTGCTGTCTCTGTATTTTCACTTTCTCCTCTCTTAATTTCCTGGCACTCAGTGCACTAGATATTGAGCTACCCTGGGCCTGTATTTTGCTCCTATTGCATTTATAGGGAATTTGTAATATTACCTCCAATGGAATTAGAGTTTGGAGGGGCAATGAACTTCAGACTTTCTCAAGAGGTGGCAAAAAGTTCAACTTTTGAAATCTCCAGCTGATCACACAGGTTGCACATACTCATACACATAAAATTTGTGTTATAAAGCCGGGGAAGGAAATCAGGGGAACTCTCAAGATGTAATCAACAGCATAAGCATTTCTTACTCTGTCCTCAAAAGTTTATCCTGTCCTGTATGAGGTTACCTAAATCCTTCCCCTCTCTCCTAAGCACTGTGTAGAATGAAGGACAACTTCGTAAGTAGGTCATATGCAAAATTTCATCGTTGAACAACAGTGTATCAGTATCAGACTTCATGTGTAATACTCAAACCAGTTTTAACCTGAGCTAGATCCGCTTTTTCATTATCCCTAACCCTCAAGATGGCATATCTCTTTGACCTTTTTCTTTGATTGAAAAGTCAGCACGAAGACAGGTATCAGACACAGGTAGATTATATTGCATGAACTGAGTTCATTGCAACCATTCTGTTCGATTTCTCCCAGTACTCCCGACAGTCAAATATATTAGGGTCTGCTGGGAAACATGTGATAGCAGTTTTCTGAATTAAGTAGATGCAACAAGCTTGCATCTTTTGTAGCTGTGAAAGGAGTGTGGATACTTAGAGGACTTAAAAGAGGTGATTATTTGATCAGATTGTCAAGTTGACAATTGAGATTCTGAGGTTCTGCAGGAACCAGCATCCTAAGCATGGACCTGTAAATCCAGGGACTTCATCCAACCTTCTGCTTAACTTAGCACTAATGTGTCCACTGATAAGAAGCAGGACTGCAGAAATAGACACCTTCTTGCGGGGGGCGGGGGAGGAGATAGTAATCCAGCCAACAGATTTGCTGGTGCTCTGCAGCTGAGCATCCCCAGTAACAGGAGGCATCAGGACTTTGTACTGTTCTGCACTGGAACAACAATTAAGACATTGCTTCTGCTCTGACAGGCTGGCTCTTGAGCAATATTGCATTTGCTGCTCACCAGCACATTCAGTTTTGAGTGAACTAGGACCTTGCTTTTTACTTCATTGCAAAAAAATTATATCCTTTTGATACAAATTTTATTAGCTGAGGACAAGAAAAGTAGGAAAGAGAAGAAGTCTACCCACCTACTTTCTATGGACTTGTTCAAGTAAAGAAATGATTGTGGGAAAGATTTTCCAGATAAGACAGCTCTCCCAGTTTTTTCATGGAGACCTTGAATTCCCATTCATGTCATGCTTCTCTCTGAATCCCTAAACACAACAAATAATCATGCTTTAGTAAGCACCTGCTTGGCTTATTTGAAGAATCCTTCGGTGACGGCATTAAATCCTGACCTTTGACTTTTCCTGTCTGATGCCAAAATGATTATTTCTGCTGATTCTCAGTTTGACATCAGGGAGCAATTGGTTAAGCCTCGGATCCTTCACCTTGTTATCTGCCATTCTTATAGATGTCTGTCATGTTTCTGTACTTCAGATTTATAACGAGAGATTTAATATTCTAACAACTATAGAAAAAGATGCCTCAATTTCAACTGACGTTATCTCACCCACAATGAAAAAAAAATCCCAATGCCTTTTTTTTTCTTGCTCTTTCTTTTTTTTCCCTGTTTGCCCACAGAAACTCTGATGAATGATAAGCAGACAGCTCAGTCATAGAAACCAAACAGGCAGTCACAGACAAGTTTGAACTCTGTAGAGTTCAGGTCACCTCTGTAGAACAAACTCTGTTAATGATGATTCTGCTATTGCCGATCACATCTAGATTCAAAAAGAAAAAAAAAAAGAAAAAAGTAGTTTTTGGATTAAAGCATGTTGCAGATTAGTGCTGTCTTAGCCAATGACAAAAAAAGCTGACATTAAATGTTAAAACATTAAAAAAATAGAAGCATTGGTTTCAAAGGAAAACATCAATTTTTCAAGTCAGCAAGACATTTGAGTTCAGATATGCATATTAACAAAAGTGAGGTGAATGTACATGTCAGGTGTACCTTGGAAGTGAAGGACTCTTTTTGAATGAATTACCTATATTTTGAAGACAACATGATATTTTTTCAATCTCCAGTTTACCAAAAATGCTGACAAACTTTCTTCTAAAACAAAGCTGAAAAAAAACCCCAACGCACACTCAGAAACTCTGAGCTTCCTATAAGGGCGGGGGGGGGGGGGGGGCGGGGGGGAATCACGTACATGCTAAATTTTAAATTTTCAATGTTAAAGTTACCATTACTAGCAGCATAAGCAACATTACAAACAACTAGTAATTTTGGTTGCTAATAGAAATGCAGCTCACTAGGAATATGTGGTTTCTATGTGGGCAAAATTCTGTGCTAGCCCACTTCTGATGAAAGAAGAGACCCAGATCAAGGACTCCAGCCCCCATAGTGGAGTAAATACAGCTGCCACAGTCATGCTGCTAGAACTAATAAGCTTGTGCCATCCTGATCTACCAGCTGGGTCAACATGGATCTCCACTAGCTCTGGCAACCTTATTACACGCTCCAGCGGTGGGTGATCCATGCTCCAGCGATCCCACATGCCAGTGAGATTTCCACAAAAAGATGATGTTAGAAATGCCTTGGCACTTGTATGCAATGGAAGCTAATAAGCTGAAGTGCTCAAACACACATCAAAGTCAAGAAGCTAATGCCTAGCATGGGCAATAACAATGGCAGTGTTCTGGGTAATTTCCATTTGTGGTGCTGTGTCTTAAGGTGGATCCATTGTGACAATTTCCTAACGCATTCACTCAGAGAAGCACAGATTGTCGGGAAAGTGACATTTTAATTTAAACTGTTCAATCAAATCACATTAGATGTCATTTGTTATTTAGTCAGGTCATTGAGGTTGTTTCTATCATTGATGATTTCCTCCAAGTGCAGGTCACATCATTAGCTGAAATCAGTGCAGGAGCTCCATTTCACATTAGCACTTTGTCTTCTTCACAAAATGGATGAATTCTTTTGTTTTCATATTGGTATTTTCTTCATTATTACAGTTGCTTCCAGAACCTGCCTTGCTCTAGCCATTCTTTCAGGTAGGCAGATGTTTTATTCTGAATTCGTATATGGTTACTGTGGTTAATCCTACAGTCCACAGAGTAAGGAGTTCCCTACTAAAACAGCATATTTTTGATTCTCATCCATACCCACACTAACAGAAATAAGTAGAATGTATTGTTTTTAATATTCCATTCAACCTATCCTCTGCAGGGCTACCCCAGCACCAGATTGCCACTGTCAGTAGCCAGAACATCTCTGCTGTGCCACTTGACTGGTTGGAGACCTTCTCTTACAAGTAGATGCTGGTGCTGGTTTCACTCTCTTTCTCTAGTCCATCTTTTATTACCTTATCTTCTTCAACTACCTGCTGCCATTGATTCTCCATCCTGGACTGTATGTTGTCCTTTATCATTTGGTTTAGCCATTTGTGGTGGGTTCTGCGCCCCCGCCCCCCCCCGGCATTCTCTGGCATGCAGACTGTGAATTTTGCTTCCAATGTACCAATTCAGCACTTTGCGATTTCTACTTGCACAGTAGCTTCTTGCCGAAGTCTGTTCCCACTGAGGTCAGCTGGCAGCTCGCCACAGACTTCAGTGGGAAGAGTATCACACTGTTATTTTAAGTGCAAATTCAGTCCCAAATCTGCAATTTGAAGGATGACATTATGTCTCAGCCTCGCTCAGTTTGATCTGTTGATATTTTAACCAGTTTAACATCTTAGATCATGTTCTTGGCATGTTGCTCTGAAGCTGGACACTCCCCCATCTTTTGTTACCATCATGATTATATTCTCCATGGGTTCTTACAGTGCTCTCATCACTGTTGTATCTGAGGCCCTTCCAATTATTCATTAAGTGACTAACATCTGTCACATGTAATTCATTCCTGGTCTCCCAGGAGAAGCTCAGTGGAGAGTTTTGCCATGGCTTCCTCTTCACCACATCAAACACAAGCTATCCCCTGCCCTACCCATCAACTAAAAATTTGAGCTGGTAAGAACACACTGTCTAAAAAATCCCTCTCCAGCCATAATGAATGTTTCCAAGGTCAAGACGTTGCACTGTTCCCTATGTAAGGGTATGTTTTTGCTCCAGGATGTATCCAGATACAGATGTCTGGGCTACCTAACTCTGCAGGAGGGCATCTACATTCCAGATGTGGATTCTCATTGAGATCATATCTACACTCACGCTGGCATTACATGCCATAGTCTTGATTATTTCACGAATGTAGCTTGAGGGGTGTAGCATAAAACACTTAGATGTGCTGCAGGTATGGCTTGCCACACAGTCAGGCAATGTCCTTGTCCTCCCAAGTCCATCCACCGAAGTTTCTATTCCCTCACTGTCTCCATACACCAGCACAGAGCTGGCACTGCAAAGTAAGAGTGACTTCCTCGTACAATGTCTCGGGTTGAATATTGTCCAAAGACTGGGAAGTGAAAGAAAGAAGTGAGAAATATCATAGTTTAGAACAGCAAGTAATATAAAAATTAAAGTACTAGTTATATTAAGGAAAAATTGTAGCAAACTGCACTAGCATGTTCTTATCTATTAGAAAAATATTAATTCTTTATAAAAATACCTTACAGTCACTGAATACCCCAAAATACAATTGATTCCAATAGGGTAGGAAATATTCAGGATTAGGACTACATAGGGGATTGGAATTGCCTTTCATGATACTGTTCACAACCTTTTATTCTTCATTAGAAAAGAAAACAAAACTTCAGAAAAGCTGCAAAATTTAAAATTGTATTAAAATAACACTTTGGAAATAAAATCTTCAGGATCTTGTGTCAGAGGATTTCAGGCATTAGTCTGAACTGAATGTGCATATAGGACATTAACATGGGATATGAAATATACAGATTTCCAAATCATCTTTACGGCTCTGCAGATATGCAAAATCAGTCTGTCGCAGGTGGATTAAACCTAGATCTCATCCTTGCTCAGTGTTATTATGCATTAATGCATATAAGACCACTACGCGCAAAGAAAGGAGGGTTAAACAGCCTCTTCTTTCTTTTCTCTTTCCATCCAAAATCACATTTTGTGAAACTAAAACTGAAATAGTTTGAAACTGAATAGCAGGGCTTTTCTGTCTTAATGAATTAACGTATTTTAACAACAAAAAACTAATAAAAAGTGTTATCTATCTTTTGGGGAACAACTGGCATGAGGACCTAACAGTTGTTTTGATTTGTTGTTTTTCTTAACACCATGTAAAAAGTGAAAACATGTGAAAGTAAAAACTATTATTTCCAAATATTTCATCACTTAGCACATGAATCATGGCTTGGCAAATAAAATACTTTTGGATGATTCAGTCTGTGCAAGGGAACAGCAAATGGTGTACAATGCCACTTGTCTCGCTGGCCCTCAGAGGTGCTATATTCATCTAAAAGCAGATTGATAGGAATGCTGACATAAAATATTCTGATCTCAGACAGTCACCAGATTGATTTATCAGTAATAAGATTCTGTAAAAAAACCCCACCACAGACCAAACAAAATTCACTTGAAGTTGGAGCAGTGGTTTTCGGCGCCTTTCTTTTTAAAAGTACAAGCTGAAATTCTCACTAATTCACTAAACAGCATGGCTTTAAGAAAACATGTGATTTTGGGAATACCACAAGAAAATCTTGACAACAGCACTGGCAAGTAAAGTGGAACAGCT
Source organism: Gavia stellata (assembly GCF_030936135.1). Lineage (NCBI taxonomy): Eukaryota > Metazoa > Chordata > Aves > Gaviiformes > Gaviidae > Gavia > Gavia stellata. The sequence continues at coordinate 9,771,641 of NC_082597.1, read as the reverse complement.
ATACTGGGAGTAAAATAGTCTATTTTGGTTAGTATAAAACATACTGGATCCTCTGAAGGAAAACATTATTTTCATTAGAAGTTTTTATTTAAAATCTGGACAAGTTTAGGAGTGATATTTGTATAAAACTTTCATATGTTTCTTTTCATTAAAGCAGTTGTAACCTTTCTCTGTCCCCACTGTTTATGCTTTTAATGGGTCCCCTGAATAAAGGACTCAGATATTATAAATAATCACTTTTGCAATTAGCCTTCCAACTTTCAGAAAAGTTATTGGATGAATCAGGAACGCAATATGACCAGTTAGGTTATTATGGAATCGTTAATAGGGAAATAAATTCTGAGACAGCATGGGAATGAAAACCTCTCCTCTTTCAGAAATGGGCTTTATTTTTACTTTTTGCTAAAGTAAATTGTTTTAATGATTCATACCACAATAGTCAAATGTCTGCAGGAAAGTGTTGCCTTTGAGGGTTATCTAAATAGTTACTCAAATTAGTATAAGTTCACAGTGGAAGATGGAATCTACATTAATAACATGAAATACAAAAAAAACCCTCTGATCAAAAAAAAATCTGTGAGTGAGATTAATTATCCTCAAATAAGAAGCTTTCACTTGTTATAAAAATCAGCCTGAAAAGCCATACACATATGAGTAAAGATTTTGCTGTTTGTAATGGCAAGACAATATAATGAACATTAAATTTGACTCGTTTTGGAAAGCAGAATTTTCCATTTCTTCCTCTGAAATACTACCTTTCTGAGTACAGAGTCTTGTTCTACTACATCCTCTCTCTCTCTCTCTCTTTCCCCCCAAGAGGCATAACATAGGGCAGAAATCCAGGGTATCTAAGGATGTAAAAAAACTTAAATAAAAAATATTTTTTGTTGTTCTTCTAGTTCCTTTTTTTTCCCTGATCTGTTTCTTAATATTTTCTTTTACATTGTCAGTATAGCCACAGTGCTGGGTTTTGGTAGAGATGTCAGAAGAGAGGAGGATCTTTTAAAAAAAAAGTAACTTTAAGTTTTATTTTTTAAATTATTTTTATATTTAACTCGAGGGAGATTTGTATTTTCATAAGAATTGCCATACTGAAATGAATTAACCACTCGTCCTGACCTAATACTTTGTCTCCAGAAATTGAGGTGTCTAGTAGAGGAAATCAATAGAAATGCACTTTACTATTCCATACTGTCCTATAGAAAACAAACAACAAAAAGGCTTCTGCTGTCAATCAGCATTTTTCCTGCAAGGGTAGTAGGAGTTAGTAAAATTGTTCTATACTGGATAAAGACAGGTCTAATTACTAAATTATTCAGTGGTACTGATGGACATTTGAAGTCCGTGCATACTAAAGCCTGGTCTTTTTCTATTTATAATATATACTCATATATCGTCATGCCAGACTTCCAGCTATATAAGCTGAGAAAATTGTACTGTTGACAGTCACATCTTTTACCAAGTAAGAACAGAAATTCTATGCCACAAATCCAGATTCAAGGGTTATACGCCTAAATCTTTCTGTACCATATGTTTAGCCTGAGATCTTGATCTAACACAGTGACAGTTGGATATGATCTTTATTGGTCTTACCTTTGCAGAGGTTAAATACACAAATGAAACCAGTCTGTGTGGATTTAACTATATTTTTAAAATTATATGAACAGGGTGGCAAAATGCACACACAGAAAATACAAGCATCTTTCCTTTGGTGACCCAGGTTTGATCTGATTCAGCACAGAAGCATAGAAAATGTTAAAGGTCTGGGTTATGTTTTTGAAAGAAGACTCCATAGAAAATATGCACACAAATTACTATAATGAAGGACAGTTGGCAAAAATGATAAGAATGATAAGAAAAAAAAGCGAGCATTTTTTAGTCCTAAATAGTCTTTTGCTATCACATACCATCTGTTTCCACAAAGCATTGGAATGATGCTTAGCAGTGTTTTCCTAGCTGAAAATAAGAAAAAGGAAAGTCTTTCTGTCAATTCTTCATGATCATGCTAGCAATTGTTTAATGCCATGGTTCTGAAAATCTTTTCTTTGAAGTCAGACTCCCTGGAAACACTGAATTCACAGTTTATGGCAATATCTTAATGTAAATCAACAAATAATCCCCCTGGATTCTCATTCTTGCACTCCAAAGCAAATGGAAATATTCCATGTTCAATACTAAATCATTGCTTTTAGAAAAAATAAACAAACACATGGAAAAGGTATTTCAGAGCAAGTTTCACTTTGATTGGCAAATAAGAGTTTGGGTTTTGTTTGTTTTTTGTCATTTTCTTCCCCAGCTCATCCCAGGCAGCACAAGAGCTATTTGACATTTAGACTCTTTGACATTTAAAACCACTGAAATAATGAGACACACCATATTTAAAATGTCTTCCATGGAAGGAGTTGCAAAATTGAATGAGTGACTTAGCAAAATATTTAAAATACTTGGCAGAAAATCTAGGAATTTTTTTATTTTATTTTATGTTCACATAGTTCCATTTGAAGCTTTCAAAAGAAAATCAGATGTATCTGCCACGCTTTGTGAAATAACACAGTTAACTCTAGCTTTAAGTTTAGCTGAAACTTGCCCGAGAGTTTTCAAACGCTGGTATAGAACAGAAGCTGCTTCAATCAATTCAATTATTTTCTGATGCAGAAGCTGCTTAGTGAGGAATAATGTCAGACTATGACTTACAACCCATTTCTTCAATGCTGCTTACATCATCTCCCAACTAATCATGGAGAGGTTAAAAGATTTCAACAAGACAACTCACTTAATAGACTCCTACTTAGCACAGGTCAGGCAGCAAAATGGGGTTCTAAAATTATGCAGTGAAAGCTTGTCTTTGGTCAAGTCACATCGAATAACTGTGCAGCTCAGGGGCTTTTTTTTCCATCTTCAAGCAAAATGAATTTACGACCATGCCCATGTACTGCATTATGTGTTAAGTGAATGTACAAAGAAGCAATCTTTCAGTAGCGCAAATAATTTTGTACTTTGCTGACACATACTGCATTAAGGTTGAAGGAGCTTGCTCTATTTGCCACAGCAGAAGATAGGGACTCCAAGTCTATTATATCTTACTAGCTCTCTTAATCAATTCAAACAATTTGGAAGGAATTTTGAATAATAAAAGGACATATCTTTAGCCCTTTATCCTCAACACACAGTTTAGGCAATTTTGGTATCGAGTTTGAGAGATCACTGGTTGTATACAATTGATAGGGAACAAGTAACAGCGCTTGGCCATTCTTGCCAAATTTCTCTGCCACTTGTGAATGAATAAGGTTCACTGGCACCTCACAAGTGGGTTCATCAGGAGAAGGTTTTCAAGTAAATAAACTTTGAATAAACGTTTTGGCTAGCCAGGGTGGATAAATTTATATTGATAGCAGTCAATAGAATTAAGGCTGGAGATAGGTGTATCCAAAAGACTCTTCAGAGCTCCAAAACACCTTTTTGAAATTCAGGTGTTTAGGTTATTTACAAGGTTGGACAAGAGATTGGGAAGAGGGACAGAGGGTTAATGGTTGTGGAATGAGATCCATTTATGGGACTAACTTTCAGATAACCTATGAATCACACAGCACAATTAGGAAACTTTCCCACTTGCAGTTTGAGTCCTGGCTGCTCATTATAATCACCTATAATCACCTATACCAATGACAGTGCAAGAGACAAGATTTTTGGTGCTGACTCCGTATTCTCAAGTCAGACTCTTTAAAGAAAATGTTTTTATTAAGAAAATGTTATATACAGGCCTCTTGGAATTTGAAAATAGATCAACCTGCCTACAGAGAAATAACTCATGCTTTTTAGGGACGTTCAAATTCATTTAGTCTGTGACCAACTTCCATGTAGTTGATAAATCATGGATTTGTTCTTTAGTGTGCCAGAATTCATAGCTAGGGTTCTTCAAACTCTGTGATACACTCATTTCAAGGCTTAGCAAAGCTGTCTTCACAGCACAGCAGTAACCTAAGGCACGCGGGTCAGATTCAAATGTACCAACGCAGCACTGAAATGGGGCAAAATTTAAATAGGCTATTAGGAAAATAAATAAAGGAGGATGTGATATTAGGCATGCCTTGGAAATTTCAAGTGGATCAGACTGAGTTTACTGAAGCTGGAATTCAGTCAATATGCTGGAGGTATATCAGCCTGGGCTAAATTAAGTTAACTATGAATGATTTAAGGGAATGACCAAGGGTTGGAATCGCACTCCATCACATTTCTGGTACTTTAGGATCTATCATTTATGGTAAGCAAGTGAGAATGATGGCTGTTATCCTGCCATCAGTGAGCAGATGGATCCCATATTTCAATAGGAAGTAAACCTACAAATGACACAGCCAGATAATGATGGCTTTTGTGAATAGCCTTTGATAGAATATCTTTTGTAATAAAATAAGATCCTTGTGTATGGGCTATAAAACAGCATTTCAGAAAATGCTTTGAAAGATTTTTATTTTTTCCTTTTAAATATTGTGCTCCTGCAACAATATCTACAAAGACATAGGGACAAATATGCAACATCTGTGTATCTTATTTCTTTTTTTGAATAGACACCCAGCACGTTCACAGATGTATTTTTCTCAAAATAATACAAACCAGAAAACACATTATTATTTCCATTAGTTTTTTATCAAGAGAAAGGAAAAATTGCTATTCTTTTCATTTCAGCATAAGATTTTTTATTCATTTTGCCACCTCTGAAACAATGATGTTTATGACACTCACTACAACATAGTCCTAGTCACTCAGCTAGTTTAGAACTTACTTTGTCCTAATACGTTTTAGGATCTGTCATTAAAAGCCATGAATACATCTCTCATTGTTCCCAAAAAGCTATGATCAAGATTCTGTATTTTGGATTTCTCTCTCCTACAGGTATCACATATCAAATCACTGCCAAAGAAGGTGGTGTGGCTGCTAAAATATTGGCCGCTTCTTCTAGACTAAGATTTCCTTAAATCTTCTCAACTTTCTTAATGCATGTATTGTTGTTAATATGTTTCTTAAACAGTTCCTGTTACTGTAATTATTTTTATACATGCCTCAGCCAAAGTTCAGATTTTTAATTAAATGTAAGTCTGTATTATGCAAACAAAAAAGATTCATCTTTGAAAAACCATGGTGTATGACAAAATGCAATATAGTATAAGACAAACAGCAGTCTTCCTCATATACTTTCCAGGTCTTTGAGTTCCTGTCATTTCATTTAGCCAACTGGTTGCGCATTGCATAAAACAAGCTTCCCATATTATGTCTGAAATTTTGGCAGTTTCTTAGTATTATGTTTTCCTCTTTCAAATAACTTCTATCCGTAAATGTAATCCTACATTCTGTTATGAATAAAAAAGGTCTCCTTACAGTCTAAACAAAAGCAGAACATATAACGCAAACAACAAAAGCTAGAAAATAAAACCCAGAAGATTTAGTGTTGTGTGTGGAGAAAAAGGACAAGAGCACTCATGCTGAAAAAAATTCTTTTAATAGGAACAGAATGGAATTGCACCAGCGCGTAAAATAGCATGTGCTTCCTACCACTTATATTCCAGAGCGTTTTCATTTATCATAGAGGACTTTCATATGCTGCTTTAGTGACATCGAAAAGGACCAAGGAGGGAAGCTGAATTATGCAACAAGTGAATTGTGAATTCCTGAGATAAAGGCACCTCTACAAAATGGAGTTTAGATTGTATTAAGTGAAATAAAACATTGTTACCCTCTTCACCGTGTTTTAAATCCTATAGTCAGGAATGCACTTTGAAGCATGCTCCGCGTGAGAATGTGCCATCCTGTCAGGAATAAGAAAGAAAAAAATATAACAGGAAGTAAAAATACTTACCAGCTGGAAGGGAAAGAGACAAAGGAAACAATAGACAGATTCAGAAGTGTTGATTGTTGCCTATTCATGTTCTTCTACGATTTTCTTTTCACAAAAGAAAGTAATTTGAAATTAAAGGTGCAATATGCCTGTTTTGTGCAACATGCTTTACTCATAGTCCATTCTATCCAAATTGAGAATATAATTATGATTTTCTGACCTGGCAGCATATTCTCTACTGCCATTACCTTCTGTGTGGACAAGAGGTACATCAGCAGAGACTTGCACTCTCTCCTTCTGAAACTGCCTTAATGCCAGGTAAACAGATTCTCATGTTTTTGGCTTTGTCCACAACTTTGTTCAGGAGAAAAATCTGAACATTCTGAAAACCAAAAATGCTGTAACTTCTTCCCTGTTTAAAACCTTGGGTTTCAATCTAATTGAAGCAATCCTCCTCTTTATCTAGTGGCATCCTGCAGATGACACTGCAACGTTCAACTGAAGCTCAAACACGTTCAGAATTTCTTTGCAGTAAAAGGCAGATACACACAGAAGAAGGTTAATTCAATAGCTGGGTTGCTAGCCAATGTCTTAAGGTTTAGAGTTCACTTATTTTTCTCTACCACAAATGTTAAATTTGTGATTTAGGGCTAGATCCTTAATAAGACTTGCTGCCACTCTGCGACACAGCTCCTGAGCTTTAGCTGCTTAGTCTCCAGAATCAAATTTTTTGTTCTGGATTTTATGACTGGGCTGCCTACACAAAGCTGAAAAGGTGTTGGAAAAGTGTGTGCGGGGGAAACAGCTGATGGCTAGATTAATAATAACTGGCAATCCTGCTTGTTGCCTAGAAAAGCAGCTGGTAAGTTTTCTTGTACCATGCCATGTAGGGTTTACTCTCCGTGCCCCAGTGACTCACACAAATCTACAAATCCTTGTTTATGCTGCAGTCACACAGCCTGTTTGGGTCACTTATGCAGCTGTTTCAGGCCCAACAGATTTTCTGAGCTCATGTCTTGTCTCCAGTACATTAGATTCGCTGCCTTACACAGGTACATACATGGAGAATCAGAAGAAGGATGGGCACCAAATCTGCAGTTTTACATTATCAAGGCCAGATCACCATTTCCCATGTAACTGGGAGCAGTGGTACCTTTTTCATATAATAACCAGTAATAGATACATCTTCCTATTTGGCATTAACTGAAGTAGCTCTCATACAGCGTAGCCCATGCATACCCTTGGTATACCCTAGGTATACCATGCATACACTACCTTCCTTACCTTAATAATATGTTGGAAGACACAAATTAAGACATACTCTGAACATTGACTTATGTCAGACTAAGAGACAGGGAAATTCTGGTCTTTCCTCCATTAAAGGAGAATTATCGGTGTTTCCTGCAACTTTCTTATTACTTATCTGGAAGCCTGCTCTTCAGAAAGCCTTGGTCCACTGCTGAGCTTTGGGGAATGGAGCAAAGTTTACCTTAGCTGCTGATATCTAAGGGCTTTCCCTTAAGGGGAACAACAATTTTATACTGTGACCGGTCTTCCCTGTAATGCAGCATTACCCAAAAGGTGTATTACTTTGATTCCGTAACAAAATTCTGTGTTTCCTTAAATAATAAACCTCAATGACAATGACTCTCATGTGAGTATTTTTAAAAAAGCCTTGTATGTGCCCAAGCTGTTAACTTTCAAAGCTAAAACAACAGTTTCAGTGCTCCAAATGCCAACACCTGTGCTCAACTTGAAATCACTGAGAACAATCCCAATCACAGAGAGAAGCAATTCTAGTATGTGTTAGCAGATGCAGTCCAAACACTGAGTCTTTGTGGTTGTTTTCTTTATGAGGGGAAAAAAACAACAGCCAAGTTTTCCTGGGAGAAAGTTATGGACCACACCTACCTGTAAGAGAGAAGCAGAAAAGAAGCAGCTTGCTCTTTTGCTGCTGATTTTCTTTCCTGCATGTGGAAATGTATCTAACACTGGAAGACGTAATTGTAATGTAATGTAATTGCAACATTGGAAGATGTAAAAAATGATAGCCATTAACACTTTTATTGCAAGGCAAAGAATCAAACTTTGGCCAAAGGGTCAAAGTTTGTCATTTCCTGTCTTAACAACACTTCAATTTCATCCAGCAACTCTTAAAAATGCTTGCTAAATTTTTCCATTATATATTCAGTTACAAATTGTTATAAAGAATTTTAAGCAAAAGCAGGGAGGGAGATATGTGTAATAGCATTTCATAAACTGTCCTCTGTAAGCTGGTGTACATTTTTGTCCAGTATTTGATGAGGATTCCTGCAGAAATGTGCTTGGGAACTTCAGACTCTGTCACTCTGCACCAATATAGTTATTACCCTACACAGTAACTACATGGACACAGTGGTGCAAAATATATGAACCCTTAAGTATCCTCTACACTGTGTTTTCCTTTGCAGAAATCTAAATGATTATGAAGAGGCTGTTAGCTCCCAGTCGCTTGTTTTCACAGTACATATGGACTCTGTGTGTGAACACATCCCAGAACACTTCCCACCATTTGAATCATGAAGGGCTGGATTTTACTTCATACCTCTTACTTTAAGCACAGACTTCCTCAGCTAACAGCCCTTCTGGTTTCTAAGGGCCTGAAAAGAGGCACCACACACTGAAGAGTGGAGCAGAAAGAGCTCAGGAAGCAAATCAACTCTGGAAATGTTTCTGAGCAACTGTAGAAGAGCTTGCGTGCTTCTTCACGAGACTCATCACTGATTGTCTTGAAGTTTGACCCTGCTAAATCCTTGCAGAGAAAATGACATATTTCAGCCTAATTAGGTTTTCTTCCTCTGAGTGCACACAAAACAATGCTGCGTTTAAGCTCTTACTGAGCGAGCGGTGGCAGAAAGAAGCTGAAGGATTTCTTTCCTTCTTTCTTTCTTTCTCTCTGATGCCTGCCCCTGCTAACGAACCTGGATAATCAGGCAGCCTGTGCAGAGCACCTCTTCTCCTGCAGGAGCTGAAAGTGTTTTACCAGCTGGATGCAGGACCAGCTCTGGGAGACGCTGGCAGAATTCCCACTTACTTCAATGGGACCAAGATTGATCCTACATGAGACATTATCAAATGCAGCCACCTGTGGGGAGGGAGTGGGGAAACACAGCAGCTGTTTAGCAGCGCATGGTAACACAGAAACAAGAGTTCAGGCTCGGAAATGAAGAATACCGTATCCAATTGCAATTGCAGGTGGAATTTAGGTGAGGAGAACGCTATTGCTGCAGTTGGGATTTGGCATCAGCTTTCAGGCGGCAGTATCCCGGGACAAAGGGTCAGAAGCATCGTGGTCTAATGGACACAGCATGGGACTGGGAATCAGGCATCCTTGAGTGCACCAATGCGGATGTCCTTGGAAATAACATGCTGACCGTCTGTTAACAAAATAGCCTCCTTAACCTTTAATAAATCCCCTGAAACACAGGGGGCTGCGCTGAAGGCCAGAAGAGGAGGTGGACCAGTCACCCTATTTATTTTCCTGCCTAAAGATTTTTTAAATTTTTTTTTCAAAAATTTCCCTCTCCCCATAACTGTGGACAGAGGCAGCAATACCTGATTAAAAAAATGAACAACCCTTCCTTCTCCCCAATTATCCCCGTCCTGAAAACACTCTGAGGGGTGGGAGACAGTCACACTCCCTTAGAGCCAAAGGTGCTCCTGAGGCAGTCCAAGATGGATGGGCGATCAATTTGGCTTGAGGGTAACTGTAAAACACAATGTCAGTGCAGTCTTTAAGGACAACGGTAGTTGCTAATCATCTAGAAATGCATGCATTAAAAAGCTATTATTGAATTTCAATTAATAAGCATACAGCTGCCTATTGTGTATTGCTTTGCATGTGTTAATCCAAATCACTGTGAGGCCCATGGCCTCTCTAAGCTGGTGGTGTAGACTCACTCTGTTGGTCTTAGGCACGTCCTCAGTGGGGGTGTGAATCTTACCGTCCTTACTCAGGTAAAACTTATGAAGTAAGACACTTTAGATTACTGAACCTTGCATTAATATCCTTGCCATTTCCATGACATGTTGCAGACTTTGTTTCTCTGAAATCACGGGCTTAAAACAGAAGCAAAACCTCAGAATTTGCTGTTTATTATAGTACGAACGAAATATACATTTATTTCAGTTACCTTTGCATATAAGGTTAAAATATTTAGTAAAACAGCAGGCATGGCAAACACATAGCTTATTTAAGCTATACTCAGTTATCATATCAACTCAATGAGCTGCACCATTTACAGATACTCTTATTAAAATGTCTCAGTCTTATTACTCTATAAATAGTTATACTACAGAGTGAAAATCAGCCTCACTCACAAAGTCAACCTAAGTACCACTCATGCCTTACAAATTAAAAAAGAAGGCATATGCCACCCAATTCCTGTGCTGGGCTTCTGAAGGAGTGATGAATTTCACCTTACGAGAAAATATAGTCTTTACTGGTCAAATGTGAGGTATTGATCATAATCCTTGCAGCCAGTCCCTTTGGTGTGACTTTTCATTTTGGAATTTGGAGATTATATGTTTTTGTAATCTCTTCCTTTCTTCCCAGCCAATATACAGCCTGAGATATTTACTGGAGGACAGGAGAATGGAGATGCAAAAAAAATTGTAAACATTTGGAGATAATCTATTTTCATTTTTCATTTGTATTTTCATAGATTCATATGCTTTGCATCCAGTCTTTACAGCCAAGATATGTTCACAGGCAGTCTTAAAATGTGATTATTACAATTCACTTCTACAGAAAACGTCCTTGAAGAAAGTCACATAAAGTCTCCAAAAGAGGACATGAACAACCTCTGATGCTGCTTTTTCTTTGTCTTTTTTGAAAACACATGGAAATATAAAATATTTTCTATTTCCACTTACAACTTTCCCATTTTTTCCTGCTGGTTTTGCAAAGAGAGACTTGAAAGTGCAGATTTTAAAAGTATTTTAAGAGAAAAAGTATTTTCTTAGTGAAAAACATTTTTAATAAACATATTTTAAAATGAAAATGACAGCATTTTTAAAAAATAAAGCATTTAAAAATATGAAAATAAATTTAGAAAGTGGAAAACTGGGAAATTCTGTTCATGTATTTTTATTTTGATATTTCTGGTAGGTATAGATAACAGACCTAATAACAGACTAGATTTTCTGGATCTGTTTACATTGACAAAATTTCAGAAATTTAAAAATATACCTTCTGTAAATCTACCCTCAACTTCAGCCAGGGCCAGAGAAATGGCACAATGGTCTTTGTACTCTTGGCATAGTCACTTAAGCCATAAGACTTTGCCCCTTGCAAATGTACTCTGTTGTCTCCATACCAAAATATCCACCCAAGCCTTCTGTTCCTCTTACTGATTCATCATATGTTGCACCACCAGAAAGCTTCTGGCTTTGGGCATGGTTCTTTTAGTAGGAGAAATAACATGAAAAAAATGAGTAGAACAAAAAAAGCAAACCAAACACGTAAAACAAAAAAAACAACTCAAACCAAACAAAAACAGAATGCCAAAACATCCCCCCAAAAAACCCCAAACCAAAACCAAAACAAACCCCACTCCACCCCCCAAAAAACCCCAAAACCCCAGCCAAAGCACTTATATACCATAAGAGGAAGGGAACAGAATATGAAACACCACCAAAACTGAGATGTGTCTGGGCTCCTTAAAAAATATCACAACCATCTATGGCTGGACAGATGATTTCTTTGGCTTGTACTGTTTGAAACTATTAACCAGCAATCCATATCAATCAAAAAAATCACCTGGAAATGTTCTGCTTCTTACATCACATGGAAAATCTTATGCTTTAAAGCACAGAAGACTTTGATTTTAAAATGGAGAACTATACGCAGCAGCCACATCAGCAAAAAGAGAAAGGAGAGCTCTAAGCAACAGTCCCAAAAATTCCCTTTGTAAATGAAAACCCCATCTGGTCTCCAGTTTACCTCACAGTGTTTGGTTTGTGTCTGCAGCTGAATGCAAAAGCTAAGCTTAGGAAAGTCATCGTCTGAAAGCAGACTGTGATACTATGACTTTGTAGGGTTGTTTATATGTCGAGGAAACACCAGATCCCGAAGTATTCCTCCATAGAAAAGTGGAGTTACCTGACAGACCAGAGAGTCCCAAAGGCAGGAGACAATGGGCTTAACTGGTGGAAGAAAAAAACAAGCAAGTAAAAACCCAGTCTTGCTACAGCTGTCAGACCAGATGTTTCAGCCACACACTGGCAAGTGATAAACTCAAGATCACAATTTGTTATGTATCCTTACCTGACCAAAAAAAAACCCCAATACTGGTGTTTCTAACACATTTTAGGATAACTACTATTCTGATACAGAGAAATGAAATCTTACGAATCTGCCTCGTAGAATTTATAATTAAACTCTTTTCCCATGCCTTCTCTTTTGTTACTGTAATGAACTTATTTTACAAACCTCGAAATCTGGATTACAACTGCAAAGAATGTCACACTTCAGCTAACGACAGAAGCCTAGTTCAGGGTAATATTAGCAACCCTATGGTAAAATATTACAATAGAGACCATTTAAAGTTTATAAAATGTAACAGAATATATTAGAGAGACATGTGGGCTTAATTTTCCGTTCATGCAGATGTAATTCCTTAGACCTCCACATCTCATCTACAACTGTGTGCAAGAAGAACCGGGCCAATATACTCTACAGAGCAACACATAGCTTTGGGTGTGTGACTACCAGACTATAAATCAGTTAGTCTACTTAGGCTATGATTCAGTTCCAGAAGGATTTTAATCTCTTGCTGTCAGTGGAAGCTGAGCTGAACCTTGACTCCTGAAATCACACTTGCCTTTTGCAAATTAACCTCTGTTACAAAATGAACAGAAAATAAGACATTTGTATATGCACTTCTATACACATATGCTCATATGACAACACATTAGCCATTAGCAAACTCAATTTCCATTAATTGTTATTAAATATTGAGACATTATTATGAGACATGGACTCATTAAATGAATAATGAGTAATAATAAGAAATAATTATTCATTTTCTGAAATGTTAAATGCAGATCAATACCCATAATGGTTAGATTAAAGTGTTCATAGCATTTGAACTGTAGGGATCTTCTGATCTCAAAAGCACATGAACCAGAGAAAATATGTTGCATTTAACCTAATTACTTCATTATGAGTGACATAAGAACCAGGTCTAAAACCTATGTATGAACTGGAAAGTATTCAGGTTCTTAGATACCTCAAGCAATGTAAGTTTAACAGCTTAGAGAGAAAAGTATTTGCTTATGGCATGAACACACACTCACACCTGTTGTTGGAACAGTTTCCAGTAACGGAACTAGTTTATCACAATAAGTGTTAATACTTTATTCCTTTTTCTGCTAATCCCATTTTCTGTTTTATTTTAACTGACTGCAAGATTGCTACAAAGTTTAGGGCCCTGTTGGGCTTTAAAGCTTATGTCAGTTTTCAGCATTTTTATAACTACAGCTCACATTGTGCTGGTTATTCTAAGAATCTGTTTGAAACCACTTCAGTTCAGTCCAGTGCTGACCTTTTGCTGCAGTAGGGTCAATGGAAAGGTTTTGCTGAAGGAAAAGATAATGTATTAATAATTGGACTCCTGGTTGAATGCATATGTAAATAAATATCTATGTTGCATCATACGTGCTAAGGGATCTGTTTAAAGCATACAGTTATTAAGGCGGAGGCAACTTTTTTCCACCCTGGACCAAAACTTCATTTAACTTTATTTTTATGGAGCTCCTGAAGGAGGCTAGGCTCAGCTTCATTTTAACTATGGGCCTGTTGTGGCTCATAGTACAGCTCACAGCAGCCCAGCTGACCCCCAAATCGTTGATTTGAAATTTAAGCAGACTTAGGGTTGAGCCTTTAAATTATACAGAAGTGAAATGGTTTTGAAAAGAGGGGGATCCTCTCCTGTTACAGTTTCTGGGCTAGCTCATCCTCTGAACCCCTCTCTGGGACTGCAGGTTGCGGAAAGACCCACTGCTCCCCCTGCTCCTACTCCTGGGTTTGCATTGCTGAGTCCTGCCTAACAAAACCCTGTCTTACCTCCTGTAGTGATCCCTGATCTGTCCCTCTCATTCTCTGGTCTCCAAGGTCCTCCGGCCTCCTTGCATGTGGAATACCTGCTGTGCACGAGGAGCTGTGCTAGCCCTGCCAGCTATAGCATACATCTTACCCAGTATATCAAAACACAGACTTTTATCTATGCAATATTATTAAATATGCTCCCTGGGGTGGCCTGAACCCAATACAGCACACGGGTTTGGAGGATATAGAATTTATTTCCCATGATGGAAGAGGCCTTATATCTCACTTGGGGTTTTACGCTACCACTGTACCCCAGACTGATGAGGTCATTTCTTTAAGAAGAATCTCATTGCAACAACGTTTGAAATAAAAGAAATGAAAGTTGTTTTTAAGAGTAATAACATTTTAATTCAACCATTTAAATCTAATGCTCCCAGCACTGAGACCCTTAGTCATCCCAGACTTCTACTAAAGTCAGTGGGGGGAGTTCATTTGTGGAATACATACCCCCAATCATATCTAAACATAAATCAGATGATTTAGCTTTCATGGAGGAGAAAAAATATGGAAGAAGCAATCGATTTGCTTTTTTATGAAGTAGGCAAACATGTGATGAGAGTTGTCTGAAATGCAATAATTGAAGTACTGCGTCAGCACCTGGGAGAAGAGTAGGTCCTTTGTCAGCGCATGCAAATGCTGACCACCTGTTGTTCCATAGCCTTGGTGTGGTTCCACTCATTTACCTAATGTCCAAGTCAGAGAAATGGGACTTTGTGGACTGATAAAAATCTAATAAGGAATAATTGGGCAGGTTCTGTATGGTGACAGCATAACCTTCCAGCCAAGAATATTGACTATCCCTGTCTTAGGGTGCTTTTTATGTAGTTGTTTAATACCCCCCCATACCTCCTTTAAGTAGTCTTAATTGGCCTTAAAATCAAGGTACCCAAAATGACGAGCCTCTTGTGAAATGCCTGGCCTACATTATTTTGCAGCAAGAATGCCAAAAAGTTCTCTGCGTGTTCTCAAAGTACTGTACAACTGGTTAGTATCTTCAGCATCAGTCTCTCTGCTGATTAAAGGTCCTGTGCTGAGAAATTCGCTCCTGCCCACAGACGTATTTTATAATATTTAGCACTCAGTGCTTTACACTATCAAAGCATTGTACGCATGCTATCTAATATCTCCTAATTAACTCACACATCTCCTATTTAAAAAGCATCTAAAATTAATGACATATGGTATCGCTGGCTTTTATACAACACATGCAAACTCAGCTTTCAGGATTTACAAGAAATGTGGGCAAGCTGAGATTCCTTTCTGAAATCTGACAAACACTTCGCCATGTCTGACTTTCAACAGAGAGGAAATGAACAACGATGCAAATTGGATCTACACAATTATTGATCAGGGACTGAATGCGCACACAAACACTCGCATGGGCAAGGGCAAATCTACAACTTTCAGAGCCAACGTTTTCGGTTCCTTAATGAGGTGCACACCAATTACACGGGTTTCCCACAGACTTTGCTCTCCAGATCTGTAGAATGCATGAGAAACAAGTAAAGTCTGTCGTTTTGGTATCCATCAAAGCTCTCTTCCATGTGAGGAAGTGGCTAATTTGTCATTTCACACTCAAAAAGGCGTGAAAGGCAAAACGGAGGGAGGTTAGATGGAAGAGAGGAAAGGGGGGTTGTGACTCATGAGAAGAGACAGTAGGCCTGATTTTGAGCTTGTGTTTGTTGCTGCATATCAGAAATAAATTCAATGAAATCACATTGATGTAAAATAGACAAGAATGAGGCCAGTGTTTCTTGCTTATATGGAAAAATTTACACTATTAAAACGAAAATATGAACCAAGGAACAAGGAACACTTTACAAATGAAATTATGGTATATAGCAAATTTCTAACTTACAAGTTTTATTTACACATGGACATCTTTTGTTTTATTTAATTATAATAAAAGTATTAATTCCAACAATGCAAATTTTCAACTTAAAAATACATAAGATCTTTGGGAGAAAATCCCAAAGAATACACACATCTGAGGAATGTCAGCTCTGTGTCAAGAGCACTGGTCTCAGCCACTAAATATTTTCCCTCATCGTCTTTCATTTTAGCTTTGCTGTTGTCTGTTATTTTTCTTTCCTCTGCATAAAACAAAGCTAGCAAAGGGCCAGAGAAACACTCAGAGTCAAAACTTTTGAGAGATAGGAGAGGTGCAGGCAGGAATCCCATTATTTGTTAATAGGATTTGTGCACATACCTCCCATGGACCACTTAGGAAATTTACTCTCAAGCATCTCAGTGGCAGTTTCAATTAGTGTCAACATTTCATTTCAGCAGATGGCCTGCAAACTGGTGGCTACTCAAACTCTACTGAGTAACGCTTGATAATTCCCCTCCTTAAACTATGATTATGCTTTCTCTTTTTTTTATGGGCAGAATGAATGTTGTCCCTAAGCCAATGCTTAATTTGATTTTTTGCTGAGCCTCTCTGTGCTAGCAAACCCCACCCATGTGCCTGCATACAAGCCCAATGGGTAAATTAGCGGGTATTTTTGCAGATCTGTCACACATTTCTACCATGCTTTTTATTCAGAAAGATGCCAAAGAACTAGAAATACATCTTCCCTCCCCTGAAATGTAGCCACCTTTGGGGTGGAATGTGGCAGCAAATATTAACATGGGAACACGGACACTAAATCCTATGTGAAAATTATGCAGGAAGTACGGAACACAGCTCACGTAGCCTCAGGCTACCCAGAAATTAGCTAAAAGTGTACATCTTCTATTTTTAATGAATGCATTTGAAGTTATTGCCTGGTGTGTGGTACTCCAATAAGGAACGTCTCGTTTGGTATCGAATCCCATTGTACAGTCTCATACAGATTAATAGTGATGGTGAGTTATCTGATTTCAATAAGAAGCAGTACTAATTCATAGGCAAGATGCACAAAACCAGAACACAGTATTCTTTTTTTCATGGAAAATGTCCTCTCTTTAAATAGCATTTACAAACTATGTAGACAGTGGCCTGGCTGGCTCATGGTGCCTTCGGTTTCGCTTTTTTTTCATCTCCTGCACATGCTTCCATTTGGCACCACCTTTGTTCCGCTGCCGCCGTTTCTCCCGGTGCCACATCTGTTCACAGTACTCATCCAGGCTAAAGCTGGGGCTGCTGACGAGCTGGATGTAGTCTTTGTACCTCAGACGGGACTCCGTCAGCAAATCCCTCACCCGGCCCTCCTCATCCTCAGTTTTCTGAGTGCTTTCCATTTGCCCATTCTCAATGACGTTCAAATTCAGCTTCACGATGGTATGGACAAAGGTGTGCTCCTGGGCTTTGCAGAAATAGGCTCCAGCATCCCTTCTTTGCAAGCTGCGAATCAGCAGCCCATGCTCTGTTTTGATGATCCTTTCGTCAGCTTTCAGCTGTGGGGTTGGACAAAGAAGGATGCGATACGTGAGTTTCATAGGTAAAACCAGAATGCGTGTCAGTGCAATACAGATGTGGAGAAAAGGCTCGGCTGGCCCATGGCATGCCCCATCCCTCGGGCGTCAGCGTGTAGTGGGGCATGTGCAGCTGGGACAGGTACCAGGAGATCCTTTCAATGTCTGAATTCTGCTCCTAACTATAGCATCTGTATCACTGACATTTCAGCATGCAGTAGTAAAAGATACATGCTGTACAGCTGAAAGGACAGACAGTAAAGCTCGTCACACCACAACGCAATAAGTTAGACTACATTCTCCAAGGAAGGGTAGCCATTTAGTGCCACAAATCCCATCCATTTTTAACTGCTCTTCTTGAGGTATCTGTAAGGCACCCAATATACCAGGGTGCTTGTGTGTATCTGGAGTGCTGCAACGCTATTACACTGACAATAAATATTACTACTGATTTTTAAAGTGTAATGCTGTGATTCTGATCATCTTCAACTGGATTTTACAAAAGGAAGTTGATCCTGGCTTTGACTCATTGAGAAGTGATTAAAAACACGCAATGAGGTTAGACGAATACAACCCATACAATTCTTTTATTGTTTTGACTTTAAGATCTGGAAAGATCTTACAGGTGAAAAAAAAAAAAACCAAAGAAAAGAATGAGATTGCAAGTGAGAGCTGAAGTCTGTCAGAGTAGAACTGCAGTTTCATTTACGAATGGAAATATTTCAAACAATACAGCATGATCTCACATATTAAAAATAAGGTGCACCTTAAGGTAATAACACCGTCAGGTAAGTTACATATCTGGTGATCTGAATTATTTCCAAAAAAACCTAAGACTAAAAAAAAGCATAAAAAAACACCCAAAAAATCCAGGATGGGGCACTGGGCACCTAAGTATTTTTGCAGCTGGGGAACATAGAAGGTAAGTGATTTGCCAAAGACCGTATAAAGATTAGTAGCAGAGGTGGAAGCAGAAAGCAGAACCCTAACTCCCAGTGTCCAACACCAGCATTTCCTTTGAAAATGATCCTGGTCTAGTCCAAAGCTGTCACCTCCCAGGCGTGTGATGTTCTGCTGCCACACAGAGGCTGCAGCACACAACAGCACTGAAGGACCTGGAGTGCTGCTTGCTCAGCCTGCAGCAAAGCTAGTGCCTTAAACACAGCCCCAGCACTGCTGGTGGCATTGTTATAATGTAGAAAAACTTCAGCACAAGGCTGAGTAGTGGCTTTAAAAAGGGAGGGGAGTGGGGGCAGAAAGAACCAACACAGAATCTGGAAAATTTCCCGGAGTGCACATCTGACCCTCCAGCAAACTTCAGAGGATGAAGATCAGGGAGGCATAAAGATGACTAAATTAGATTTATTCACAGTGGGTAAGCTACACACTGTTTCTTTATGTAAAAAATCTGCACATGATTCCCTTTTCTACTCCATGGGAAAAAATGTATACATACGTATGACTCTCCATCTGTTATGATTCTAACTCACTAGTACTTTATCATAATAGGGTCTCTTGGAGCAAAGAGGTGGATGAGATGACCTCCCGGGGCTTTTTGCTTTACCCTGTTCTAAGTTTCTATGATAATGACTTTGGAAGGGTTAAATAATTTGAGAGACCATTTAGAGATCACCAGAAAAAGCAATACACATATACATAATAAACACACAGAGAGAGCGCCTTTGGCTTGCTACTGTATCAGCTGCAACAGTCTTCAATAACATACAGATTAGGTAGGTAGGTAGGTAAGTAGGTATGTAGGTAGATGGATAAATAGATACATGGATGGATGGATATAGGCCTATGTCCTACCATTGATCTGACTGCAGCAGATACAAGAAATCAACTGCCACAAAAGCCTGCTCAGAAGTGGCTCTGGCTGCCTGCTTCTGTGGCCAAGAATTTTTTGGCTCCTGCCACCAGTCGATGGTGTTGGGTCAACCCTGAGCTCCAGTTACCTTGTTTATAAACTATATATAAGCATGCCTACTTGGCACCAGTGGGGTGAAATCATACTAATTTCAGGAAATTCCTTGGAAAATCGATTGTCCTGACAACAGGTGCTACATGAGCACAAGCTACTTTTGATTTACTACACTGAGTTTAAACCAGAGAAATCATGGTCAAAACCCAAGCGCGTACACAGAAGATAGCAGGGAGACAGACTAGAAAAGATCACTTTTCCACCTCCAGAACCTACAGCATAAGGCAGTAGTCCTCAGTTTTATCAGCTGGTGACATTTCATCCCAAGTAAACATACCTTTCTTACAGCAAAAACAGGAGCATAAAATGTATAAATGAGTCCACAGATAAGTAGCTGTAGGCAGAAATATGTCTAGGGCAGGTGTTTCCTTGTGGTGCTGTACTCCACAGAGAGAAGCAGGAGCAGGGGCCAGGTGGAAGTGCTCGGAGGCTTGGCTGTTGCAATATGACAAGGAAGCCCCTCTTTCTCCTGCCCAGGCTTCATGTCAACATGAAGAACCAAGTTTGAGAAATGTAGGGAAAAGGATGGGAAGAAGCAGCTAATTTCCAGACATTTGGGTTTCATAAGGCACTATGCAAAGACCAAGTTCCCACATCATCTGAGTGAAAACAGGACGGATCTCTTTGAGCTCAGGGCTTGATGCAATTGCAGTAGTAGCATCTGCCTATCGGTGGCTATGCCAGTATTGTAGTCTAGAGCGTCTTGACAGCTGTGTACCTCCTACACTTGGAAGATCTCCAGCTGGCTGTTTCGGCTGGCTGGGCGCTAGTCCAAAGAACCCTCACTAGTGCTTCGCCTATTTTCAGTGAAAGAAAGGCAGAATAATGGCAGATCTAGACTTGAAAAGATCACTGGACTCCCAAGTCCAGCACCCTGCTACTCATAACTATTTACCATTTGTGTGGCAGCCATCACTTTCTAGCTGTAAATGTGTTAACTGATGGAGTCGCTCCCCCCTCTGCCTTGGGATACCACAGAGAAAGTTAACAGAGTCTAAATTCGTTGTGTCCCTTAATCCCAGCCCATCACGACTCCTATTTTTAATGAAGCAGCATTCTTACAGAATGTCCTGTGTTAACCTTGGATCTTGATTTACAGTGACTGTCACCTCCTCCTTCTCTGTGCCTTCATTGTTCATTCCTTTCTTATCCTCTGGCAAGATGAAATTATGGCTCTGATTTCACACGTATTGAGCAACACTTCATTACTGTTTTACCCCCTCACTTCTCTTTTTGGTATCCTGTTTATGTTGTTTTACCCATAGGTTCAGAACTCTTCCTGTCTTTCCTCTCTACTTTTCCCCCCACAGGGCTCTGGAGTTTCATAAACACCTGGCATTTCATTACTTGGTAGTAGATCTTTAACCTTTCACTTGAATGCTTAATGTGCTCTTTGGTTCCTGACCTATAGATGTGAAACATATTTTATTAAATTTTGAGGAGAATGAAAAAACTAGTTAGATAAAAGACATTATTTTGTTTTGGTCAACTGTGGATTCACTGCTCCCCCCCAATATGTCACAATCAATAACTCTCCTAAAATATTTGTAAATAGGATTTAACAATTCAGAAGCGTAAAGGCTTTAATGCATAAAAGCTTGCTGACATGTGCTTAAATTTGAGCATACAATAAAAATTAAACATGAGAGACACAGTTTTGTTCAATAGGGAACAGATTATAAACCACAAAATGAAGCAATTGATTACCATTGACTTTCTTGTCTCAGTGGAGTGGGATCAGATTTTTGACAATATTTTGTCAACAAATTGTACTTTTCATCCTTCATGACAAACACATCAGTTTGCCTAAAATTACATTACCTGAATTATGTCACATGCCATAGATACTGGCAATATTTGACAAAGGGAAGAGATTTCCATGCAAATCAAACACTTTATTTTTACAATCTGAATTTAACAATGGAGGAAAAATAGGCATTGCCAATAATGATGGCAAATCTTTAAACAATCAGCAAGTTGGAAAACAACCAAGCATTTGAAAGTGCTGTGGCACCAGGTTAGGTCAATGCCTTTTGTCCTTTGCTAATGATGTGTTTAGATAGCTCCCTCTTTACAAATAATTCACATGTCAACTCTTTCACAGTTAAAACACTGCACCTGTCTGGGAGAAGAAAGTGGCTTCAAAGCCTGCCTTCCCTCATTAATCAACATGTGAAAAAATGTTAGAAGTAAAGCTGGACTAATCATGGGTTAGCTGCAACCCCTGAACAAATTGAGAGGAGGAGAAAGGAAAATGAGGAACATTTGCTGAGAATTCACATTCATCGTTGTTTTTCTATTGTTTTCTTCTTCATCCTCATCACTTGACTGGAAATAAAGATCACTCTTGGTTTTTTTGGCATTATTGTTACACATGACTTTGCTTCTCTCGTACTGGGAAAATAATCATTTAACTCCAACACAGCTGTAGAGTTAATTTATCTTTTCTTTTTTTTTAAACATCTTTTTTTATGTACCAAGAAGCCACAGGAAGAATGAAGAATGTGTTGCTGGTACAATGTCATTATGGAGATGTATGATTCATGTTATTTTCAAGGTGAAGCTAACTTCTTATCCTGAGCTAACTTCTTATCCTGAGACTAAATTTTAAACTCCTTTCCCCCCCCCCAGTATATCCAAATCAAAGCAGAAATGTCACGTGCTGTATCTCAGTTCAGAGTTACTTCTTTTTTTTCCCCGGGAAACTGTCCAAAATATTAGTCTTACTTAAGAATCTCAAGGTATTAGGGGAAAGAAAAAGACAGTGAGTCATATAATAAAATGAAAGAGTGAAAGCACTAGACCTATAAGTTGTCCCTAGGCTGCAGAATGAATTTCCCCCTCTCAATCTCTTTCTCATTGACCTAAGGCTTCAAACACTGATCTACACTCCTCTAACAGAAGGTACTGCTGGAAACTCAGACTTTGGTGTACACCTTCTTCCTTACTCAGCTCTCATCCAACTTCCAGATTTTAGGGCTGGCACTGAATTTATGACCTTTCTTCACAAGATGCTGCTCACCAGATGTTTGTAGCAAAGAAAATGATCAGCATGGCACAAAAATCTCCAGCCACAAAAAGATACGGAAACTTATGTCTTGGATAGACTGAAAAATGTCTTTTCAGTCTGGCTAAAATGTGGAATGGAAACAACATCTCTTTGCTCTGAGGGGGAAGCTAGGTCACAATCTTGTGCCTAGCAAGATGTCCTGCCCAAGAGTGGGTCACACTCCTGTACCTACCAGAACATCAGATGCTCATTAAACTGGGTCCACCAGAAAAACACAGCTCAGGCTGTGGGCCAGGAATATGGAAAAGGTGAGAACCACTGAAGAAGAAACTGGAATGTCCTTCTGCTTTTCCGTGGATTGATTTTCACCCCCAGATACGAGTAGAGTAGGAAGGAGAGAGTTAAAAGTGATCTGCACCTATTCTGTCACTTCAGACCACATGGTTTGCTCTGTCCCCTGCAAGGAGACCTGGCAGCTTGTCAGACCTGGAGCCACAGGAGACTCGGGGTGAAGGGCAGCCTAAAGCAGGGGGGGCTAATACTTTTCAGAGCCATGGGGCACCAAAATTAATGGCTTTGTAGGGAGCCATGCATTTGCTTTTTGCAGTCCTGACACCTACTATATACATAACATAACACATAGGATTTTTTTTGAGAAGTAAATAAATATCTGTTTTAAGCTTCAGAAAACTTGAGCCGTTTAAGACATTAGGAACAGATGACGTCCCCACTTTTTTTTATGAACTCCAGCCACCGAAACGCTCTCCCTCATCTCAGTGACTAACCCTGCACGCACAGGAACAAACATGATCAATTGCGTGAGCAACACTAGACACAAAAGCACTAGATATTTGACTCCTGACCTTAAAACGGCCCCAAACTACACGGAAATGTACTCCCACTGGCAGCAAAATGACCTGGCGACAGCTCCTGTACCGCAGGAGATCCTGTCCCTCCCCACAGGTTGCTCTGCCTGGAAGTCACTGTTCTGAACCATGACCCTAGGGGTGAAATGTCTGGGACATCCTGCTGGGCCAAATGCTTCCCATCTAGTCTGGATTTTGCCCTTTTCCTTCCCTCAGGAAGCTGTAGTGCATGTCTGGGACAGTGCAAAGTCATCTATTTGTAAAGCCAGGTTTAAAGACTTGCTGAGACATTACAGTTCCAGCCCTGGAACTAAAAGTCCATAACCTAAGTTCCAGGTGCATGGAGTCATTTGCGACGCATGGTATCGTCATCACAGTAAGTTACACCGCTAAGACACGCACTAAAATAATGTACAGTGTTATTTGAGAAATCTGCTGCAGGAAGGGAGAGAGCGAGCAGAAAATATAATTGTAATGGGAAAAGTTATGGTAAGGCATTGGCTGAGCAAAGATCAAGCTACACATTAAATATGACCACACTGTTTCTGTCACACATGGTACTTTTGTCAAATGTAAGTACTTTGAAAAGAAAGTCAATTACTCTGCCAATCTTTGGATTTTTTAGGAAGGCCTCCATTTAGGCTCTAATACTGATGAATTCATTTTCACTGACAAGTCAAATTAGAAAACCTGAAAATCTCAATTTCTGGATCCCCAAATTAACAGGGGATTAACATTTTAACCTGCAAATACCCTTATTCTATGTAATAGGAGAAGTGATTGTTCAGCATCTCTACAGACCTGTTCATTTATTTAGGCAACCATATCTGAAATTAGGAATTTAACTTTATGTACTTGCATTTGAAAACATGCTGTTTCTAGATTAATAACTTTACCTTAAAAAATAAATAAAAAAGCTTCTTTTTTTTCTTTCTTCTAAAAATTACATCTCCTAATGTGATGATTCAAGATGTGCAAGATGAGTTTGCTCAGAAGGTGTTCTAATTCTTGGGACCCTGGAACTAACCTGGGTCAAAATACTATAAATTCTGTTACTACAAGAATTTTCTGGCAGGAATCAAACAAAACTAATAGTTATACACTGTCTTTAAGTGATCTGATCCTGTAATCATCAATGTGTGCGTATGCATTTATATAGGCTGTTATCTTCAAAGACTGTAAAAAAATATATAAAAATAAACAAACAATACCACCCCGAGGAGCTGCGGAACATGTGCTCCAACTTCTGTTTTATCAAAGCTAGATCACAAAAGCACTGCTATGGCTTTAGGGACAATATGTAGTAAAAAGCTATTTGCCTACTGTTACCGTTCATAATGTAGAAAATCTGTCTGCAGATTTCTCCTTCAAATTTTCTTCTAAATTTACCTCAAAGATTAATCTAGGCTTTTAGCAAAGCTTTACTTTTCTCATACAAACAGATGTCAGACTGTTTACACTGAGCAAGCACAGTAAACATTGCTGTGGAAGGCTGCTAAAGTGCAAAGATGTATGCTGTGTGCCTTCTGGAGCTTCAAATGCCATCACACATATGCACGCACTCCCTTACTCTCTCTCAACCTGCACAGCCTTGGCACGTTGGGCAGTCCTGCAGCAGTGAATGTCACCGTGCCTGGGTAACTGGCATTTGGCCCAGGACACGTAGCAGGGGCCAGGTCACTGCTGCAATGAACCTTTTGGAAATACAAAGTGTGGAAAAAAATAATATAGCCTTAACTTAGGCTATGCTATATAGGTTAGCCTGCCCTAACTTTGTTGAAAAGTTGGTTTGACCTGCAGTTTGTTCTGCAATCAAATAAGAAAGATAGCTTGAGCTTGGCTTCCTGACCTTCAGAGGCATATCTGAACCTGGGATTTATGAGACAATCAACTGATTATTTTTTTCCTAAATTGACACAGATAAAACTCAGAAGCAACCCTCCAAAAGAGGCTTTCAGATCTTGAAAGTGTGACTTCTTATGATACAGAAATATTATATTCTTTGCAGGGAACTGGCTGCTGTACAAAGTTTGTAGCTCCTTTTGAGAAGCTCAGGCACATGCTATAGTTGCAATACATTATTTTAAAAAATGATTGAGTGTCCTCAAAACTTGACATAACTTCCTGTTCAGAACAAAACAACAAACCCACACCAAAAAAAGCCACGAAACAAAAACCTGTTAACTATCTGCTTAAATTTACTTAAAAATGCGTCTTAAATACATGGTTAGAATTAAGCAAGTACTTTGTTTCCCTGATCAAATATGTAAGAGCATTTACAAACTGCTGCCTTAGGGAAGTAGAGCAGAGAGTCTTTTGTACAGGACACTTAAAGGTAAATCAATTAAAGCACAAACAATGAATGCCCATAGGTCTTTAAAGGCTGATACATTTCTAGCTGGGTTTTCACTTTAATCACCTGCGGCTGAGAGCGTGCTTGGCCAGCTGATCAGAAGATCACATTTTTTTTCCAAGTATGGACTGTAATGGAGGTTATAGATGGTATTTCAAACGAGTAATCTCCTTCTTTTGGTCTTTAGTGCATGTTGTGGGAAGCACTGTGTCTACAAATGAAGCTTTTATTCTCAGCAGAGGCAAGAATCTTTGCCAAGCCAAAGCATGAGTAAAAGAAGGGGAGTAAATTAAAAGTACTGCAGTGTCATAGTCAATATACAGCCTTGCAGGGCTTTCGTCATATCTGGTGGAAAATCAGAAGTGCCTTGTATCCCCTTACTCTGGCTTTCTGGGCCAAGACATAACTGGGGTGGCAACTTTGGGACTAGTCATGACTCACATCTCACCCAGATGTGATGCTCTCATGGGCACCTGCCCTGGCCTGCATCTCCCCAGCCGTTAGCAAACCAGCACACTCTCTGCACTCAGAAAGGCTCATAGGATGAATTATCATTGAGAGTGGAAGACTGGTTGGGTGTTTGATAGTCCCTGTCATTTAAACTAATTTTTGTCTCGGATGAACATTTAACAAAAACACATATCTAACACCTGGGACCAGCTCATTTGAAAGGGCGGTTCTTTTCCCTTCTCCTTCTCCGTTGCCATGGTTGCCATCACAGCAGGACTTGGCCTCAGACACAAAATCACTCGTGTAAGAGAAAGGCTATGAAAACTCCCGAGGTTTGAAACTCACTCAAACCCAGCCCAAATCAGTTCCAGCACGTTGACCTTTTGGGCTCGTCAGAGGGCCCCTTTGACACTAGCTCAGACAGGAATCAGAAGGAAATTGTGCAGGGGGTATGTGGGGACCTGGAGGCTTCTCCAGGGCTTCTCCACCAGTGAGGACCCCAACCCTGCCTCCTGCAGGAGTTAAGGGCCATCACAAGCCTCACGGCTTTCTGCTCCAGATGCAAGGCGAAATCCTTTAACCTGAAATCTCTTCATCAGCACAGAGTGCCATTTAAGAAAAATTCTCAGACACCACTAACAAGACAAAAGCAAATAAAAAGCTTTTAACTGCAGAGACCAGTCCTTCTCTGGGGAGAGGTGGAGAGAAGCAGCAAGCCATACGTGCAATTCTTAGCTACACTGCTTAACATGATAATGGAAGGCAATCAGACACTAAACAAAGCAGAGGTTTTATTAAAACAAAGGGGTTTGAACATAGTTTTACCGACACAAGTAGTTGTTGTGTTAATTACTGGATAAAAGGGCTTTTTTTTTCCAGTACTTTGATTTTTTTTACCACTATTTAAAGCCTAATTTCTCTCCTCTTCTTTTTTTTTAATAGAATGAGCACGTAAGTCAAAATAAATATCTAAATCTGCTTATGACACAGTGCAAATGGCTTCTCTCTTCCCCACTGCATGCCCCAAATGGTGATACCAGAATGCTATGTGATACCTAAGGTGAGGCAAGAAAATGTAAAATATTGACTAATCCCAATAACTCCTGCCTTTCAATGCTCAGCTGAATTCTCTGTAGAGGAAACTTGCCTTGATGACTATAACTTACCTCTTCTCGATGTTCTTCTCCAGAGCGCTGAATATACCACCTAATAGAGGCTTGCTGGGACTTAGGAATACATTCCAGAAAAGTTGAATTAAATTCAATGCCAAAAATCACCTTTTCATCAGCAGTTTCATGACTAATGCCTGGAAAGCAAACATGGTACAGGAGATTAACCCTGACCTGGTTTTTAAAGCAATGGGAAAATAGCCTGATTCAGAACAGATGCTATAAGAGTGAGTGAATTATAAAAAAGCAAAAGGAAACTTAACTTTTAGCTTAAACTATAACTATGAGGATTTAGAGGTGGCTGCTAACCTTCCTTCAGTGCAACTGGTTTTTAAGGAGGTCAATAAAATCTATATCATGAGCTTGCTCCATTTTACAGTTGAGGCTTTCACCTTTGAGGAATTTAAAATCTAACCTCTATTTTTCCTTTAAGTAATGCAACTACTAAACCTGAGCTAAAGCTGCTGAAGGTAGATTGTAGGGTCTGGTTTGTTCATCCCAAACACTTTAAAGGAGTCACAGGGCTAAAGTAAACTGAAGTTTACCTTCCTTCAGTATAATTTGAAATGTTCTGTAGTATGTTTCCGATCAAACACTGAAGGAGCCATGAGCAGATCTGGGGTCCTTTCTTGGCTTTCTGTAAACCTGAGCAAGTAGTTTCTAATCTCTGCATCTCCATTTCCCTTTCCATTCTGTTTTACCTGTGTCTTATCTGCCTTACCCTCGGACTAAAACTGTTTCTTACGCCCTGCTAATAACAGAAAGGCAGGTGAAAGCAGTGTTGTCTCCTTAATCCAAAGTTAGCTTAACAACAAAATGAATAAAATTTTGGATGGTTTTTTCAATATAGTAAGTACGAATATGAGATCTATAGAAATTCAAGCTCTCCAAATTAAATGCTTTTCTTTTATTTCACTGTGCCACTGAGATTTCAGTAGAGCCAAACAATTTCATGCAGCCAATGAAGTCTCTGAGAGGGAATCTCACACAGTGGAGCACTGAATTTAAATAGGTTTTGGGGCCATAATATTATTAATTATCGCAAATAGCATAAATAAGCCAAGACCCTGGAGTGGCACAGGTCAGCTTCATGGTTTTATGGCACACAGGGGTCATCCCCAGCTGGATAAGATTACTATTGGTGGTGCTACATCAGGGCGAAGGATTAATACCAATTTCTGTGCTAAGTCATTTTACATTTGTCTAGTAAAGCCAACTCTTCCAGTATCTCTTTATCCTTCCAGGAAAATGTGACATTGTCAGCTTTTCTTCTAGGGTTTCTATAACCTTGAGCTTTGCACAGTCTCAGATACCACTATTTGGAGAGCCATGGTAAGCAGCAAGCGGGGAAGTTCTGGCCCTTCGGGAATGAAGAGGAGTTTTGTCGTTGACTTTAATGGAAATGAGATTTTACCCTTACTTTTAAACTATGTCTGCAAGCACACACGTATAGTCGGAGCTCTCTATACTCTGCAACAGACTTAAGGCTTTGATTCTGTGGCAAGCAGCTCTGATTTCTACCGTGACTCACACCGAGCTCTGCGGCAGGCATCCAGCACCACGACGGCATGAAAATAACCAGAAATCAATGGAAAGTGGTGGCTCGTCCTGAATCAAACGTTCAGTGCAGCGATACAATCAATACTGTTTTGACTGGGTTGTTCACTTTAATAAGTGGCTAAAAGAGCTCCAGACAAACCCAAGCTTGGTTTTGAACTCTTTTCATTTATTTTACGCTGCCGCAGAGATTGCTGCGCAACCGCAGGATTTCATACTGACAGTGCTCGCTGTAAGAGAAGTGCTGCAGTTGCCAAAGGAGCAAGCCAGACCCTTTGGCATCTGAAAAGAGGGTGTGGGAAAGGGAGGGGGGAGATGGGGGCGGTAGGCTCTTGTTAATAACAGGAGTATTTAAGTAGCTGCAGGGAGGGGAAGGGGCTGGTTTGGCAGCTGGAGCTGGGCTTTGGCACGTGTGGCAAGTGTATGCGGCGGAAGGGGAGAAGATGGCGTGTTCCCCATTCATCCCTGTGGGTTTCCTCGTGGGATTATCTCCCCTGTTTCTGGATGAACAGAGGTCCTGGTAGCTACTTGTAGGGATATGTGTGATGTTTTTGCCTCACGGGCACATCTTCCTCCCCTGGGTGAGTGCTAGGGAGGGTTGCCTGTAAGGGATGCAAGGGTGCTGTCCCATACTGGCTGCCCCTTATCATCCGCAGCACTGCAAATTTAACTGAGGGAGTGGTAATGTACATGAAGTGTGGGAAAGGCAACTGCTTTAATAGTGTTATTCTGTCAGGCTCAGCAGGTTTTCGCAGACAGACGGAGACCCTTACAGCAAACTCTGTTGTCAAAGTGACTAAAGGGCAAGAAAGGTGCAAAATACTCACTGTCTTCCACATCCCAGCACTGTGCAACAGGGTCTCCATATTTGACGTCTTGCCTTCTGGCTCGCCTGTGGGAAGAGCATGCAAACTTGTAACACTTCAGGCGTAATTGCTGGAATTCAACAACAAAATACAGAGGAGCTCAGCAGATGTGGACTTGCATTGCTCCCACCCTACTGCTGACAATTACGGTCTTAACTAAAACCAGCCTCACCCTCAAAGCAGCATGTGGCCTAGAGAGATTTGTACAACCGACATCAAGAGAAGGGCCTGTGATTTGGGAAAACCACTGGGAGGGGAAAGAGAAAAAGCAAGAGAAAAAAATCTGCCTAGAATAAAGAGCATGCAATATAGTGACAGAAAGAGTATCTAAACCTGCTTTAGGAGCACGGAGGACGGGTCTCCTGGTGGGATGGACTGTCTTGGAAATACCTCAAAACATCCTTAATGTTGTATGTCATGGAAAAGATCTGAGATTCAACAGGTGATATTCAAAATTGAGCTCAGGAGAAGCCTAAGGTAATACTGGCTAGTAAACCAACTGTTTAAATGAAGAGAGAAAAGCACATGTTTTAATTTGGTAACAAACAATTGACAAATCCGATTATCTTTCATTTTTATGGACAGAAAAAAAGCTTGAGACAATGGTCTGAGATGGTCGGCTCCCTTCCACAATTAACTTGCCTGCTAATCTCTGGGTGTGTTACTTAAACTCACTGTGATTTAGTGTAATTTCAGTGTAATAGCATTTAAAAAAAAAAGCAAACTCTTCCTCTGTGGATGATTGCATTTATCTCCCAAGAGCTACAAAAAAAGTTTGTATTTTAATTTTTTAGTAGAAAAATTAGAGACCCAGGGAGGAACTGGTTCCTCCCTCACAGCCACACTGCAGATAACAGGAGTGGGACCTCCTACGTGCAGAGCAATGCCTCGGCAGGAGAGTAGGTTCCCAAGGCCGAGCTGTCCACTGTGGTAAAAGATGTAGACATGCTGGAAGCACAGGCTGCTACACAGAAGTAAAATATTCAAATAACTGATCTACTGGAGGATTCCCAGGGCCACTCACCCATCCTTTGTTTTGAAGCCACAGACTTTTGGCCTTCCCACCAAACTGCACATCTGTTAAAAAGCATGGACCATCAATCTCCGTGTCCCAGCCCACCTCAGGCTTCAGCAAGCCTCATGTGTCACTAACTTTGCAGTGAGCCTGAACACTTGCTTTTCTCCTTTCATTTATGCTTCTCTGAATTTAGTTTGCTTTGGCTTTGAGGGAAAACACATAAAGTTCCTTGACACCATGACACGATAACCTATGAGTCATTAACTTCAATGGTTTGTCTAATTGCTCAGGTCCCAGCCCTGCAGCCCCTAAGGTAGAAAGTCTCATTCCAGAGCCTGAGCTCAGACTGCAACCTCCGACCCTCACTGAAAGAATTACTCTCAGGAGGGCTTCGTCCAAAGGGTAATGAAGAGGCTGTGAAGGACCCTGGCTCAACGAGCGAGCTCAGAGCTCCGGCTAAATTAGGCAAAAACTCCAAGAGACACATCCAGCAACTTAGGTACTGCACTGCTAGAGCCCACAGCGTGCTCTCCATCCACGCAGATTCATGCTGCTGTCCTAGTGGGTGAGTACAGAAAGTTCAGATGAAGCTTCTCTGACTGTGGAAAAACTGCTCCAGATGCGGCCAAATCACAGTACTTAAATCTCTGTCTCCCTCTCATGGCTAGACCACAAATACTATCAATGAGAGTGACACTCTTGGAGCCAAATTATCTGGGTTAGTTAAATCAGTCAGGAGAAGCTTCAGGGAATTTAGATCAGGGAATTAAATGTATGTTATTATTGACCACTCTGGGATACAATTTTAAACTCTGCTTTATAACTACAGTGGTGCCCCATGCAAAAGGCAGAAGCTTAAGAGAGGCTCTTGCACCTCAGGGAGAGTCAGCCACAACCTGGACCTCCATCTGAGCAGCTCATGCCTTAAAGCATTCAGCGTAAAAAAGGAAAGTGATGGATTTATGACGTTAGCTGCAGTAGCCGAGTTACTGTCACACACACTTAAACAAAGCTATGTTGTCTTCACAGCTCTTTCAGCAGAAATGTGAAACGTGGCCAGAGTACGGTCAGATTTTAAGGCAAATGACATGCTAAGTAAAAAGGCAACACCTTCTGACTGGGAACCTCTGAAATTCTGGCAAGCAGCAAGATCTTTTACAGCATGTTGTATTTTTTTTCTTACCTTTTAGAAGTGGGGGCATATCTGGAACACGAGTTTCCATCCCAGGCACAGTATGGGTCTCTGGCAAGGCAGCAGTCCGCACAAGCCTTCCCATACGTGTGACATCTGTGCAGAGAGAGCTGAACCAATCCATCCCTGGAACCAATGTACAATTGTTGCTGCAAATCAGGCAAAGCGAATGAATTAGGAGCATTCTCCAAGTAGCCTGTTTAAATAAAAAGTTCCCTTCTTCAGTGCTACACTTGCAGACTTTCAACCCTGTCCCAGATTTTACAAAACGAGGAAGAATTCCTCCTTTACTGTAAAATGTTTCTGAGGGGTCAGTGTGAACTGGCCAGTCCCCGTCAATCCCTGGCAACACGGCAGAGAGGAAAGGGGACTGCAGTCCTGGAAAGGCACCAGCACTCAGCACTCTTACACCTTTAGATTTGTGCTGTAATAAAAAATCAGAAGCAAACCATGGAAAGAATGGTTTAATAACACATTTAAGAACAAGTGGCTGGATAACCATGACGTTAAGAATCTGGGAACTAGGGATGACCTTGTGTGAATAAAACTTCATCTTCTGCTTCTGATCCTTAGGTAGGACGGGGATAATATTACTCCCCTCTCCCCATCGTGTGAGTAGATTGGCTGTTGAGACAAGGGTGGTCCAAGCGCTTGCTGTTGAGCCGGAGCTGGCTCATGCAACACTTCCAGCTGGCCTGCCACCTTTTTTCAGGGGAGATGGGACCCAGCTGTGCTGTGCGTGCCTGCGCAGTAAAATACCTCCTCCCGTGTGAGGGAAGCGTGTTGTGCCGGAGCTGCTCTGGCCACTTTTGCCGGGCAAGGAGGGATGGCTCTGGTGTCACGCTGCCTCCCAAACGTGCATGTAGCCATCATAGAGCTTCTCCCATCAGGAAATTCCCAACTGGGACTGGCCCCTGTGACTGCCAGGATTGGACCACCCAGACTTAGACTGCAATTTTAGAGGAGGGGGACTGGTTTTCAGCCTGCGTGAGCACGAATTTTAGCACAATGAGGCCCTGATCTCTCTTGACTACTAATAAAAATAACAATGATAAAAGCAATAATAATTTATTACTGGATCGCAAAGAGACAAGTATTTCTAGTGTCCAGAAAATGAATGTACATTGACTTCATTCACAAATGCCACTACCACATGACTAAAGATTTGTTTCCATGAATAATTACCAACTTGTGTACACAAGTTACTGTTTGTAAGCAAACGTGAATTAGGCAGGCAAACAAGTTCAAACATATCTGCTTCTTTCCAGATACATTTTAAGAGTCATCCATGGAAAGCTTGGCCCATAAATAACCAGCAACACCTGAAAATAACAAGCTAAGTGTTCAGTGTACCATACATCCTGCAGTAATTAAATGAACTTGTGATTACCTGCTTCTGAGAAATCTCCATGGTTGAGATAAACGAAGGGTGCTGAAAAACAAATTAGTAAGGTGCATTAGTTTACACATTCCCTGTTCTTAATGAAAAAGAGAACAGAACTTAGTATTACAAAAAGTAAATAAAATTACAGATCCGTTTTCTTGGTTTAAACAAATATTAAAAACAAAAAACCAGAAATCACTAAATTCATGCTTCCAAAAATACCTCCATAAATTTTCCCTGATACTTATATGTCAACTGACTTTAATTCTTGGAGTTTGCAATCTATCCCATCCTGGAGATTGACAATGAACCTTCACATCAACTTAAGTTCTTATTAAGCACTATTTGAAAGGCTTAGATAGCATTTACGGGATACATAGGCAGATCCTCTGTGCCAGGATGTATTTCACTGCTATGAGAGATAGTGAAATTTTTGCCAGTGACTGATGTAAGAACAGGACAAAGCTCAGAGTATTATCTATCGCCTAATAGCAGATGATTAATCTAAGCCTATTGTTAATGTTAATGCAGTTAGAGGAAATAAGGGATGGTTTTTCAGCCTTTCAATTTTCTGGATTCAGAAACATAGAGGTAACAGTTATAGATGTTACCAATAAAAACGTGAAGGAATGTCTGCTGAGCAGAAAAAAAATAACCTTTTTTTGTTTTAAATATGATATGGTACATTTGCCCTTGACGTTATGTTTTAAGAATGCAGCAAATTGGTGCACATACTGAAACTGCTGATTATTTGGCAGGCCACTGAGTAATCTTGAAACTTTCAAAGAGTTAGTTCTAATTGGTGTCCAAGACAGTGGGAAGAAGACATGGAGATTCTTTAAATTATCATACACATGACATATCGAAAGGCATATGGAGAAATATACTCTTTGAAATAATTATTAAAGATCCTGCCCTTACATTTGGAAAACACTGTCTCTAAGTCCCAAATTCATTTATTTAGTATGGGCAGAAATTCTGGCTGAGACCTCATACAGCACATAGGAGAGGGGATGTGTGAGAAAGCAATCAAAATGCCACGGATACAGATAAAATTTGATGAAAAAACAAGGCGAAAACTGAAGAAGGGCTATACAGAATGAGAAAAAAAGTAAAATGAGAATGTAAAGAATGAAGAAGGAACTACTAAATGGAAAAGAAAATCAGTAGGGAAGACACAGGTCTCCATTTTCCTGCTGTAAGTGTATGTCGATGTCAGCTCCCTCACCAGCAATGAGGTTAATCAGAAATTGTGCCTGTGCAACAGAAAGGAGGTTTGGACTTTTGGCAAGCTCTGTTTATGAAGAAGTCATTGGTGTTAGCAGGGCTCCACTTACTTTTCTTCTTTATCATTCAGCCAGAGTAACCAAATCAAAATGGTCAAAAACGTTGAGTCAGCCTTCACCAAGAAATTAAAACACATTGATAATCAAAACTAACTTTGTTTTATTTTCTTTATGTCTTCAACTCCTAAGGTTTTTATTTTAAATAATTTCTCTGCATCTGTGGAATTTTGTTGGGTTTTTTTTTTTTTTTTTTAAATAATTGTACTACAAATAGTCCTAAAGCTGAGACAACAAAAAAAAAGGCATGAAAGATAAAATACTACTAATAAAAAAATTTGGACTTATAATAAGATTTCAAACTATTACAAGGCAGGATAAATGAGACCTTCTATGAGTTTGAAAAATCATGGTCTGTTTGGTTCTGGACTTTTTTCAATTGACTTACCCAAAGAATACCAAAGCATTTAAAAATTTACATAGTGTCCCTCTGGAAACTTGAACTAGTTCCAGTAAATAAACAACCAGACAGACAAAACCAGATTGGGCCTTAAAGTGCCCTGAATAATATTTAATTGATGTTGTGGCCACTAATGCTTACCTTGAATATCTGCAGCTCTTCCAGGACCACCTCCTCCTTAGTCCACTTCTCCTTTGTGATACTCACAGCTTTCAGGACTGTGCCTATGTCTGAAACAAATGTTTACCATGTAAAACCCACAGTTAGGCAGGATAAAGCTAATGCATCAAGGATGTAGTTTTCAGACAACCTCTCTCCCTATCTGCATCTATTGCTATTTACATAGCTCTGTACAATACATTTATGGTTTTACTGTACAGCCGAGCCAACAGAATTGTAGGCTGCTCCTGGCAGGGATGGTCTAACTCTCCTGCTACGTAAACACGGACAAGTACATCCATGCTGCCAACTAGAAGTTTCTGCACATTTCCTTGAGCCAGAACTGGTGCCCATCTGACCCCAAAGAGATCCAGCTTAGGGGACTAAATTGGTAGAAAATGATTTCCTCTTTTTCAAAGAATTAATTTTCATCCAGTACAGCACCTTAATCAGAAGTAGGTTTCATTTTAATGTGGGAAGTTAAGCAATGTACTTTTTTCATTTATCTTTTAATTGTAGGGAAATTTTTGAACAAAATCTCCATTCAGCATCAAAATCTTAATTTAATCATTACAGAAACTCTTTGGAGTTATCTAGAGATATTTTTTAAGTTAAATCTATTCATGAATTTTAATATGAATTCCTGCTTGGTGAAAAAAATTGCTGCTCATTTCATCTCAGACTATTACACATTGGTGTAATAAAAAGAAGTCTTAAAAACTGCTCTGGGGAAGTGGGCTGGGTGCTGGGATGTGCAGTGTAGAAATGACACAGAGCAGCTTAGTCCTAAGCACTGTGCATAGTACTGAAATGATGAAAACCAATACATTATAACAGAAATAATGAGTTTTTCATTCTTGTTTTCCCAAACTACTGAAGATCATATTACCAATCAAAGCCAAAAGTATTTCAGTTTGCCTTATGTATTAGAGCATTTTTTTGTTTGTTTGTTTGACATAATTACCAAAGCCTGCATATATACAAGTTGGTTGCATACATTGAAACTTATAATAAGCTCCTGATCCACTGCTCAAAATCTCCTGGGTTATTTGGTATGTCTGTATTCAGTGTCTCTATATAATATTTGAAATTTTATCTTCGAGGTTTGGGGTTTTTTTTTTTTCCATAGGAGGAGTTTAGAGGATAAAATATGACAAAAACATGTGCTTCTGGAAAAGAAAACTCACTTTTAAGGAAGGCGCTGCAGATAAATAAATATCTGCATATTATGGAGTGCCACCTAGTGACTGCATGGTACATGCTGGCCTTAACACCTCTAAACCCGAGGATTTACTCTGAAAGAATTACCATAGGTGCTGGGTAGTAACAGTTAATCCGGGAGTATTCAAGTTGCTGGTCTCTCAATATAATTCTATTCCTATGACAAATTCTATAGTGGAGGATAGCAAACATCTGAAAGCAACCTCTATAGACACTAAAAGAATATTTTGTACATTTTAACTAGTTAACTCATCTTTTCAGACAGCTAAGTTTTAAATTACTTTTTCTCATTATTATCAGAAGTAAGTTTTAGTGACTACTCCCAAATCCTAGGCATCTCACAGCTTGGGAATATGTTTCCTTTCCTTCTCTGTTAACTAAAGATTGCATTCAGAAAGCAAAAAGGATTTTCTGTCATCATGGCTAAAGCTTATTCCTGGCCTTCTCAGGCAGCAGGGGAGCAAACTGCACTAATGTTCTTTTTTATGGAGCTGTGCTCTTCTCTCTGACACCACTGCACTTGACTTGTGGGGATCATAGAGGGACTCTCACATCATCTTGTTTTGGAAGACAAGAGTTGTGAGAGGGATTGAGCTGAAAGACAGAAATGGTCCAAGAGAGGATATCTCTGGACTCGAGTGTGTCATAATGCAGCTGGGAAGCTCTTGAAGGCTGAGACAACCCACACTTTATAAGAGGCGATGTTCTGCAACAATTCACTCCTCTCCCCAAATCACTTCAGAATATCCATACCTATCAAACTATACTATATGACACCAAATTTTCTTATAGGCCAGAGAAAATGCTGTGCAACACAACAGCACTGGGATAGGATTCAAACGGAAATCTTAATTTCCCTGCAGCTCATGGCAGTAGCTCATCCACTGCCCTTGGGTAAATGTTTTCACCTCCATGTACCTTAGTTTCATCTGCTGTGTGTGGTGGTGCATTCCTTCCCCCTCTCCCCTGGACTGCTCTGCAGTCTCAGAAATTCCAGCTAGGCCCTGGCCTTTGTGTAACGAGTTGGGCGGTTAAGCGTCCCTTGACCGTATCAGGAACTCTTGCATGGTTAAGGCAGGGAACGGCACTGACTGTAGCAGGCACTCCTCTTACCTGACGGAGGCAGGTAATGAGAGCAAGAAGAATGGGATGATCTATCATTCCCTGACAGCGCTGGAGCACTCCTTATCAGGATCGTAACCCAAGTGGAATGACACCAGGGTTACTGAAATTCCATCATTTTGCTAATGACTAAAGCCAATCATCTTGTGAACCTATAAACAGCAGTTCCAAGTGAGGCCCTTCCAAGTGAGCTCTCCTGGACTGCAGCGGGCTGTGACCAGCATCTCCCTCTGAGTGGGACGCCTCTCAGAGTTTCACAAACCCTCCAGTTTGTGAAATTTTGGAGGACCGCACCAAGCTGGCAACGGGACCTGGGCTAAAACTCTCTCCTCCCTGAGACTCAACTATTGTCCATTGAGAAATGCTGAGACATTTGAAGTGAGTATTTTCATGGAACTCAAAGGGATTTTTTAACAGATACACCTTTGTTCATATCTATCTATCTATCTATCTATCTATCTTTGTGTCTGTGTGCATGCATGTGTGAATCAATTTGAGTACCTGATAGCAAGTATAGCATAAATATTACCATTTTGAATCTGTAATTAAGTCACTGTTGTGATTGTAATAAATTCTATTAACTCACTTTGCAAATGTTAACCTAATCAATGGTTAAGTGCTGCTAAAATCTTGTGATCCACCTTAAATTGTGAATGAACCTTAGATTGCTGCTAGATACATATAATCCTTTAGATATAAACCATTGACCAAGTCTGGGACTAGGAGTGGACCTAGCCAGTCTTCTCTGAACCTTGTGATTCAACGGGAGGATTTCTTTATTCCTTATACTCTTTCCTTTAGACATGAACCTTTGACCAAGTCTGAGCCTAAGTCTGGATTCAGATGCACCTAAACTCCTCTGTGAGAAGTTTAGAAAGCAAGGGGGTCCATTCTGAACCTCGTGACTCAATGGGAGGGTCTTCCCTATTCTTTACCCCTTTTGTTTCTCCGCTCTCTCTCTCTATGTATAAATTATTCTGATTCGATTTTAATTTGATATTCCTTTGTATGTTTTAATAAGTAATAGTGTGGACCTTGCCATCGAATTCTGTTAAGTCGCATTTTTTATAAACTTCTATTAAAATCACTTTTGCCAATACCCTTGAAGGTGATTCTTTAAACGGCCTAAACCACTCATTCGCAACACTGTGAGGTGGGGATAATGGCAATGACCTCCTTATTAAAGCATTCAGACATACCAGTGAGAAGTGCTTTATGAGACCTATTGCCAGTGACAGAATGTCAAATTGTGGATTAAGAACAAGAAGTTCCAGTGGAGTAAGACAGTAGATTATTACTTCAGAAATGTTATGAATAGGTATGTTAATATTTCTTAGTATACCATGCTGTTGGGCAATTCATCCAGTGATTCTAAATTTAATTACTATGGTAAAACTAGACTTTTTCCTTAAGGAATATAACTATCATAAAAATGTAAATAGATACATAATTATCTATAGAAAAACTGCAAAGCAGGTTTCTTCCCTCTCTCTATTCAGTCCTGGTCCTTTTGTTTGGAGCTATTCATGTCACTAAATGCTAAATCTTTAAAAGTATTTAAGTGGAATTGTTGCCTTAGGCTCAATTTTAAATCTTTCTTAGCTGTTCAATGCCACATGAGATTTAATGCTGAAGCACCATGTCACTACTGGTAATAGGAAGTACTCCTTGAACTTATTAGGGTTAATATTTTTTCTTTTAATCAGTTATTGATGTGCTGCCAGCAGGAATTGGAGCCAGACTACCATGTAATGTAAAGACAGATAGTGAATGGTACTTAGAGGGTAAGAAAGTCCAGGTACTCTGGCCCTTAACTGGTTTATCACCTAGGGACCAGAAGACATTAAAATCCCAATAGTAGCAGTCTCCTGAGCTGACAAATTAATCTAATTTTAGCATTTGCATGAACACCCTGCACAGAATCAGGAGTGTCTAAATGCTTCCTGAAGCTGCATGCACAGGAAAAAGATGTTAATCAACAGGTTTATTCAGGACCTGCTGAAGTAAAAGTGTTCGTAAAGGATGTGGTTTGTGCAGAATGATAGTGGAAGTCCTCTCTCATACCTGTTCCTAGGAAAATAACATCATATTGCCCATCCTCTGCCATGACGTGATCCACCACAATCTGAGTCAGACGATAGTCCACGTTGATTCGAGTGAATACCGGTCCTCCCGTCACTGGGTAAACGGATTTGTACATCAGTGGATGGCGTTTAATAAAGCTAATGACTTCATCGGGAAAGTCTCTTGTAGACTTTATGAGAGGATCATAGGTTTTGCTTGGACACTGAATGAAAGAGACAGAACGAGAACATGAGAGGAATATTAGGAAAGAAGTACAAGTAATCTGCAGGTTTCTTTGTGTACTAGGAAAGCTGCCTGGTCCAGGTCAGCTATACTGGTTTACAAAGCACATTTGCCAGCAGTTGGTAATTTGATTTTCAATTGAAAAAGCTCAGTGTTGATTTGAAAGCATGGGAGCTCACTGACAGTGTGTGCTCCTCTCGTTCTTCAAAGGGTCGTTTTCTCCCTCGTTTCTCCACTCTCTCCTCTTTTCATTTCTACCTCTCTTCAAAAGCTCTTCCCCTTCATCTTCATTTTCCTTTATCCTGTTCCCACCTATTCTTCTTTATCTTTTAAAACCACCCAAAACTTGTTAATCTGTTTCATCTCACTCATTTGTACTGCTACTCAGAATTATAAATCTTCCATTCCTGTTAGTTATATGCTCACACCTGCAACTACCTATAGATATATGCAAGCTTTGAAGAAAAATTCTTACAGGCTTTTCTTCTTTCTCAGTCAGAAATTTTGATAACCTAAATTAAAACTTAGAGGGGAGATGAACTTCCTTAGCTTCTCTAAGATACTCAGGAAAAGAAGACAGCATTAGAAAAGAGAAGTTGTCTGTTTGATGTTAGATAAAATGTGAATTAATTAATATTTATTGCATTAACATATCTGTAAACACAAACTACTGAAAGCTACACAAATTTTTTTATTTTTATCACCAATTTGTCTTTAAGACCATAACTAAGACCCTTTATGTTTCTTCATCTAGCAGTGTTCCTGAAGATAGTATGATACATGCCTTAATATTCATACCACTATCGCCAATAATGAAAATGCATTATTATTATTATTATTAACATTCAAGCAGTACATTCAGTACTGTGATGCACTTTTACCTTTTTTGTTTATCATATATTGGAGCCAGCAAAATTTAGCCATAAACAATCTAATAATATAGGAAAATACCTAATTTTTCTTTAAACATTTAGAAACTACTTGTATATAATACCATAATAGATGTCATCAGTGTAGGCCACTTTAGAAATTTGCTCTTATGAATGTCACAAATTCAATCCATATTCAAGTAGAAATCAAGTTTTCTTACTCTTGTGAGTAAGAAATCAGGTTGCTCAGTGATTTTTCTCATCCCAAAGCAGCACTTGGTCACCATTACTTCATTTTTTGAAAGCATTGCTTTAAAACTGGAGAAATTCTCATGATGGGCTCAGTACATCTGCAACGAATTTCACCTCCTCATTCCCTGCCCCAGTCACGGGGGCCTTATCAAGCTGGATATTTTACAAAGACAAGGAAATCAAGTCTGGAGTGAAGGAGACCTGTTGCGCTGTCTAGCTCTCATTTCAAGGCACTGGTACCAGCATACGGTTAAATTTGCTACATGCTGAACAAACCAGTGCAGGTATCAGTGTAAGGGACTTCCAACAGCAGGTCTAGAGTGCCCTCCGGTGGCTACCGTGGGATAATCGCAAGTACTTTAAGTGCAGGATCTTCTCACAGATCAGTTTTTCTGCTTTTTGTATTTCTGCTCCTCTTACCAGGGCTGAGTTTCTGTCCGGCTGATGGAGTGAGGCAGAAATGGGCAAGAGCCTCACCAGCATGCCCTGATGTTAAACGGCTTGATTTCTTTTGGGAGAGACGCTCAGAGTTACTGTGGCAGAAGGCCCCTAGTAAATGCTTTAAACGTGTTCTTTTTTCCAGACTGAAACACCCACATCTATCTTTTCCCTGTATATGGCCTGCAATCAGAGGCCATAACTTTTCAGTGAACTGAACCTCCTACGCCTGCTGCTTATTATTTTCTAAGAAAGGCGGTTTCTCCAGATACCAGATGGACCCTATAGCTCATTATTTCTCAGAAGTGACTTTCCTTACTCATCCACATAGCTGAAACTCTTGCCCAGGCCAATGGCTCAGCTGCTGCAGCATCCTTTTCTCTGGCTTTCAACAGCACAGTCTCATACTTTTCTGGTCCAGACAACTGCTACGGCGATCACTCCCTCAGACACTTCC
The DNA here is from genome assembly GCF_030936135.1 of Gavia stellata. Lineage (NCBI taxonomy): Eukaryota > Metazoa > Chordata > Aves > Gaviiformes > Gaviidae > Gavia > Gavia stellata. The sequence goes on along the minus strand of NC_082597.1, from coordinate 9,729,849 downwards.
CCAGTGTCACTCATTGCTGGGGTTGGCTCCCACCTCTATTAGACCCATACTGACAAACTAATCAATTCAGCTGTTTCTTTGGCTTACACAAAGTAAGTTGCTTCTCACACATCTTGCTTGAAGACCACCTTCAAACCTACCTCTTCAACCTCCTTCAAATTTTTCCCTTCTGTGCCTTTCGGGGGGAGCCCATGAACATACTTGCAACGTCAGTTATGTTAGTGACCCATCATCTCTCATGCTCACCTCTCTCTGCTTTCCTTCCCATGGATGTTTGTATATCTTTTCTGTCCCTTGTCTTACACTTAGTCTCTAATCTGAGTCTGAGAAAGCTTCTCTTTTGAATCTGGAGGTATCTGGATGTGTTAGTGGGGCACTACAAATCCTGGATAATAATAAGATGAACTGGAAACACTATTCCAGTTGGTGACACCCTTTTACATATAAACTGTTGATTGCTCCTTTTTCAACACTATTTTTAACTAAGTAATCCCTGTGTTTCCTGCCAGATGGAGCCATAACACAGCCTGTGAAGAAAGAAATGTGATTGAATAATGCCTTTGTAGTCTGCCAGGAGAAAGTTAAGATTTGCGGTGAAGTTGCTCTACAATCCTCCTTCATGGCTAATTACAACAGAGAAGAATTTAGTTCACATTCCCAAATCTCCAGTTTGACATGTGTTCAATCTATGGTGCCAGTTAAGGGCTTGTGGTTAGGATTTGTTCCACTATGAAGGGTTTGGCCTTATCCAAACCATTTGCATTAGAAGCAACACGCACAGCGCCAAGGGCTGAGCATGTCCCTCCTCCATTACTGACCAATACCCTTCTCACAGCTACACAACGTCAGCCACTAGCAGCAAATACATCCCCACTGGCTCAGGACCCGCCTGGAACCTTTTCTCCCTTGGGTTTCCACTGCCTGTTCTCTTCCTGGGCTGAGGGATGCACACAGCACACACCCTGTGGTAGTGCTTGCTAAAAAGGGAATGTAGCCTCTTCCCAGTGCATACAGGAATTATGTACACACGCCTAAGGATGAATTCTTCATGCAGTAAATACAGCTAATACATTGCAGAATCATTCTCATTATATAGTTCTATGTAAACATGCCCCTGTATAAATAACCTAAATGCAAAGACAATAGTAACCAGCTAAAAAAAAATTCTGACTGAGAATAACACGCTCAAATGTATCAGAGACTACCTGTCTATTCAGAAACAAAACAGGTCACTGAAGCACAGAACAGCTCATGTTCTACATCCACATCTACGGCCACATCTGAAATGCCTGTTGGGGGCAGTTCGTGGTCTACCTTAGACCCCAAACACTGCCGCAGCACTGCTACAGGGAGGGTACCGTTTGGAGCATGCCTGAACTATGGCAAAGCCCATCCTAGCATTAAACAGTACCGTGACTATCGGTCTGCACTTGAACCTGACTTCTGGTTTTATTTAACACAATTGTGATTTAAGAGTCTACAACCTATTTCCTATCTAGAGCCCTAACAGATTTTGTGCAAGTACCCACTTGCTTAGCGTTGTTTCAATCCATAAGAATTAAGCCTGTGCATCCTCATCTTCATAAAGGCTCTGAAATTGTTCATTGAAAATAGGCCTTAGGCTCCTGAGTCACCTAATCGATTTTGAAAATTTCTCTGTGGATAGAAAACCTGTGCCAATTAGAATTAAGATATATTCCACCGTATATTCAGTCATTTTGTTTCACTACACAATTTAATGTATGGATGTGAAAAGAACTGACAAGAAAAAATAGGTGGGTTTGTATTGTTCTCCTGTGATAACTGCTCAAAGGGCATCCCTTGAAAATACAGTTTAATACAAGTAAAAAAGAAGAAGAGGAAAGTCCTATTGAAAAAAATAGTTCAATTGGAAACATATATTGCAGTGAGTTATCCCTAGGGGTTTTATGCTCGCATTGCTGTAAGAGCTTCACCCTCTGGCTTGCTGGGTATGATCTCCCACATTCTGTTTTCTGTTGTGCTTTCACAAATTAAAGTCTTTGTAAGGTTACACCCTTAAGGTCGGCTGTAGTCAGCTTAGTTTTTGAAGATAGTATCAGTTAAATAATTTCACAAATACATGCTTTTGTATTATATAGCAACAGAGACTACAGAAAGACTGTGACAAAAAAAAACCCAATTTAGATTTTAGACTTTGGACTAAAAAATAAAGTGAACCATAATATGAGAGAAATGATTCAGACAGCACAATAACTACACAGAAATCAAATCACATGCATACTTGCTACATGAGCAGTACTTCAGGAATGAACATTTCTCCTTACCTTTAGAACAACCAAGGTCTGAGTCTTTGCCACTTATACCAGAATCAGACCTCAAAAACCCGACTGATTTCAAAAGCATGTTTATCTTTGCAGGGGTTGAAACAAAGTTTGTTGGAATCAATAGAAAGAAAAACATGTGCTTTAATTGCCTTTGGATCAAAATTTTGCAATAATTTATTCTATAGAGGATGAGAAACAAATTCACTTCTTCACTTCCCCAACCATGCAATAACTCTCTTCCCCATCACTGTGTACTAGAGGTTGACTTTTCTGTTATATGTACATTTTCAGTGATTCATGTTCTCACTCGCTACTCTGAGTTACAGTCCGCATCTTCTGGAAATTTGCTGATTGCTCACCTATTCACAGCTTAATCCCAGAAGTCCATTTCTATGTGAAAAATGGAAGTAGCCCCGCAGGTCTTAAAGATGTCCTAGATTTTTGCCAAAAATGCATCAGCAGAGGAAGATGAGAGCAATGACATCACTTACTAAAAACCACTAGGATAAAATGTCTACCAATATGGAACTATAAAGTTGTTACAGTAATCCCAAAGGCCCAAACCCTAACATGCATGATATAGGGAAATCTTTGCCAGCTTGCACAGCTAATTTAGTAGAAACAAGGACTAAGGGTCTGATCCAAAGATCCGCTTGAGTCAACAGGGCCTTTTCCGATTATTTCAGTGGGCTTTGGATCCCATCCTAAGACAGCATGACCACCAAGAACAGCTGGGCAGGTGTGACCCTGTTATGCTTGGCCAAGGGAGCTATTTCCAGACGCATCATTCACTGTGGCACGACGGATGGAACAGAGGAATGAAAAATTCATTTTGGCCACCCTTTGGCGAAGTCCTCAGGCAGCTGTTTAAAGCTGTGTCCACCCATCGTTGCAGAACAATTCCTGTAGGCTTGTGCTTCCTTTCATAGCAATCAATAGGATGTATGATAGTAAAGGCTGCAGGGCCAAGTGGGTGAGTGAAGCAGCCTTTCACCTCTGAAAATGTGAGTTCACATCCTGTTGCATGTCTCGTGATAATGATATCGGTGTTCTCTGCCCAGTTCATGGAGGACATTTATTCACATCAGCAGCACCAGATGCTGTCTCAGATATGTGACATCTCCCACTGGAGACAATGAGAGATTTGCATTTATATCAAAGGTCAGAGGAGTAGGTTGGCAGGATTGTTTCATGTGGACTACAAGAGAATCTGGGTCCATAAAAGTTCTGATAACACCATCACTTTCAGCATCTTCTGCTTTTGCAACAGGGTGGGATTCATCTCACCTCACCTAGAGTCTTATCTTGGGTGTGTGTGAAATGGACAGAGGAGGTGCTTATCTCTTTCTTTCTGATAGAGAAGTCTAAACAACTCGCTCAGATTTGATGCTTTTCTTCTAGATAGCTCACATGAAGAAAAATGAATTACATTAAATTTGTAAAATCAGCACTGCTAGGTAAGAACCCTACAAGAAACTTATAATTTAGTCTTCTGAGGTTGCTTAGGCCTTCACTGCCATGAATGATAACTTGGTCCAAACAGACATGTTAAGAAATGAAAAGTAAACAAAACAAAAGAAAAAAAGAAAAAAGAAAGAAACCCAACAGAAACAGAGTTGGAAGTGCTAAGAGCATCTCTATTCAACTGCTGTATAAACTCCGTGGCACAAAACTTTCAAAGAATCAGGTCAGTAGTTATTTAAAGTTTTTCCAGTGCCTTCTATGTGAGCTTGATTTGACAATAATCACCCTGGACTAAGTCCTGATCCCAGATGATCTACAAAGATGCCTTTTATTCCCTCACCTATTACTTGTATCCCAATGTAATCAGGAGGTGGCAAATTAAGGCTAATCCTTCTCAAATAAAAGCAAATAGACACTAACTTAGCAACACCACACATAAGTAAGCTTTTCTCTTTTTTTCGCTTGTCTTATTAAATTTGCAGCTTAGCAGAGTGCTGGATGTGTAGATCTCGCACAACACTGAGACATACGGTGTGACTGTGTTAACATTATGTGGGAAGCCTGGCCAAGATTTTCAAAAGCTGGTGCCAGAAGTTAGGCTCCTAAATAAACCTCCAATTTGCCAAAATGCACAGTGCTTCACACCATCCAGTGAAGTCAGTAAGAGCTGCTGGATCTAACACCTATTAAAACTGTGACAATTATTTGGGAACTTATCTATAAGGTATGTAAAAAATGTCCTTTTCCTTTAAGGATGCATCTTTAGTTCAGCAGTTCTGTCTACTGACAATTTTAAAACAGAATGCTGTTCCCCGTGAGCTTCAAAAGGGTTTCTATTTCAAGTGTGTTGAAAATCCCAGTTTAAAAGTGACTTGCCACATTGAGCCTTAGACCCACTTAACAATGAGACTCAAACACCCATAGGCTAAATACACAACAGGGACTTGATAATATTGAGTGCAGAAGGCATCTGCTTGGCGGATTTTGCAATGTCCAGGCTGGGAATTTTTATGCATTTCACAAGGAGAACTAAGCACCACACCAGCAAGTCACTCTCTTGGGAACATCTGAAGTCGCTGGTGTGAAACATTAAGGAGTGAAATATTTCTTAAATCTCTCCTATACTGGGGAATTAGATGTCTTAGTCTGGGCTTCCCTCCTCGGGGAGGTGTCCCTCCATTCCAGGCATGTGGACCAGAGCCATCCCGGGAGCTCCTCTCTCCTTCCTGTTCAAGGTGTTTCACTTTTCATGGGATAATTACCTCTCAGCTTAGCCAAAGGTAGTAAGAATGTTGCTCAGATGTTAACCAGGAAGGGAGAATATCTGTTTTCCTCTGAAAAGCTCTCTATTTTATTTTAAGTGCAGTAGGAACTGGAGCACCAGACCCTCCCTCAGAGGGAATGAATTAACCGCATGGTCCTTTTCTCCCAAGCTTTCAGTGAATAACTATCAAGGAGATATGGCCTTATAGTCAGCATTCTCCTACGATGAAACGTAAAGTCTTCCAAGCTCTAAATAAGGTCCCTTATCACTGATCCATCAAGCAAAAAGCAGAGAAACAGAAGAACTGCCTTCAACTAGTCACTTCTGTGTTATATGGGGATCTCCCACACACCCAACACATTGAACTTTATTTGTAGGGTTTACAAAGAAATGCAAAGTCTGAGTCCTAAGGGGTTAAGACGTAACACTCACGATTGCTGTGAGCTTCCAAGATGCCCAGAAGTACTTTATAAAATGTGGTACTTATAGGTTTGTGGTCTTCTGTGTATTACATGACAGCTGAGAGATGACTCTCAGGGCATAGGCACTTATGAGCCATAGGAGATTCAACCATAAGCCATTCTGAAGACGAAACTTGGGTGCCTGAGTAGCCTAAATACTGTGTGGCTTCTTCTTTGTAGTCTGATCAGAGTTGCACAATACATTTTGCACTTGGACATGCCTGCAAAAAGCCTTAGTGCTTCTCTAGAGGATGGATGGGTTGTGCCAGAAGGACTGGATACTCAGCAAGGAGACTTTCACGTTAACCTTGCAGCTACTCAGAGCAAGCCTGGAAGAGGGCAAGGGAGAGGGGAATGAGTCAGGTTCTGCAGGAGACAAGCAAACAACTCAAATTTTGAATGGAATCAACCTCACTCCATCCTCACCACAAAAAGCATAAACAAAACAAACAAAAAAATCCCGAAAATACATTGAAGTCCCCATTTTTTTTAAGATAGAGTTTGCATCCCACAGGATGTGTGAGACTTGTTCTATCCTGTTCCAGTGTTTGTCTTGAGAACTTTGTATTGCTTTTCCATTTAACACACCTGTTTTGTTGACAGAAAAAGCTGACATAAAAGAGCATTAATCTGAGGCTAACTGGGCTGAGACCAGCTAGGTGAGTGAACTTGACTTTGCAGGTGGCACTTTGCAATTCTCTGCCGACCTCTTCCGGCGGGAAAGGTGGCTGGGTTCGCAGTGTTTCGAAGGGCTGCTATGAACTGAAAGGTGATTCATGTCGGGGAAAACAGGTTGGTAAGTAAGAGGAGGTGGAGGAGGCTTCCTCAGGAAAATAAACCCATAAAGTGAAGCATTTCACTTAATTAAGCAGCCCCATTTACAGTGGGGAGATCAAAGGAGGGAGGAATTGGAGAAGCAAAGAATGCAGTCTATCCCATAAAAGATCAGGTGAAAGAGGAAGATAAGTCTAAAAATAACAAGGGAAACCTGTGCAACCCTCAATGTTTTATGAACATGCTTATTAAAGCAGCAAAACTAACCAGATGCGAGGACGGGGGAGGCTTTTTGGCAGACAGTATTTCTCTGTGGCTCAGCCAAGTCCCAATGGGATGGACACCACGTCTCGAGCAGCCTGTGCACTGGATTAGCAGAAGAATAAAGGAAGGGGTTTCACTGAAGAAAGGGAAAAAAAACAATAGAGAGAGAAAAAGATGAAAAAGATCACAGGAGAATCTGAGGACTTGAAAGGGAACTTGTTTTGAAAAAAATACACAAAGAATTCAGGAGCTCAGGGCCATATTCAGATCTGGATTGGAAAGAGGTGAGACAAAAAACTCTTCAAATGGACAAAAGCAATGTGCTGGGCTGTTTCTTCTTATACCTAAGAAGTGGCTTAGACTGAAAGAATCTTACTTTGCTGATCCGGAGCTTTGTTTTGAACCTTTGGCAAATCAGTTAGTAAAATATCCAGATCTATCAAAAATATTTGGTGTCGCCTTGGATAGCAGTTAGAGTCCTAGGTTTTGCAGTAGATCAGACTAAGTGTTAATCTACATCTTTAAACACTGACATTCGTCTAAAAATCTTACCTCAATGACATTTAGTCATCATCAATGAACTGAGGATGACTCCTTTGTATCCCCTCAGAATTTCCAAATGGGCACTGTGAGCTGCTCTGATACTGCAATGGTTACAGCTAAATAGATAGGCTAGAAATGTTTTTTCCTTCTAATTCACTGAAAATCTTGTTCAAATGCCTTCTGTGATTACTGGGAGGGCATTATGAAAACTCTGTTTCAGAATACAGAACACACTTTAAGGGAAGTCCTTGGTGATTTCTTTATCAATGGACAATATCCGGGGTGACACCCTAGGAGATTGGAAGAAAACTGGATTTGTTATCTAGGGACAGCTGCAGATACGCAAGTCCAATTTTTAAACAGCTAAAGAAGTCAGAGCAAAAGCTGCCTTGGTTTTGAAATCGCCCTTTGTGGTGGGGCTGCCTGCTGCATGTTTTTTCTGTCTCTTTTCTTTTCAGCTTCCAAATTGGAATAGATTTGAAGCCTTGCCTCTGTTTAATTCTCACTATTTCCACTTGCTCTTTAATAGCGCTGGGAGAAGTTAGAGCAAAAGAGCGGTACATTTTGCAGTGTATCTGATCCCTGGTCACCCTGTCCGGGGGTCTTCCAACGACGCCAGAGGGCAGGCGGACCGCGCCGCAGCACCGGGGCCGGGGCAGGCAGGGGCTCCTGCTGCCTGCACGCCGCTCAGCATTGCCAAGGCATGATATCATGGTCATGTTGGGAGTTTATCTCCGACACAAATTGCCACAGGAAGCATTTTGTCTAAATTTCAATATCAAAGTGGTCACAGCCTCTATGGTGAACAGCTTTATTTACTTAGGAGATAAAGGCAGCTGAGCAGAAAGTTAAATTAGGGTAAGCAGTCTCCTGCTTCTGTATAAATGCTGAAAGGAAGTCAATGCCTCTCTCAAAGCCAAACTTCAAAGGCAACGTATTTCCTAGTATAACCATTTTCAGACCTCGCCAGTAACTTAAAATACAAGGAATATAAAATCAGGGCAGTGCTGGCTATGCTAACTGTAGGCAACACTTAGGTAGAGTTTAGATTTCAAAAATGTTCTAGTAACTTAAAAAAGGATAGATTATCCCTCTTTGGCTTTGTTCTGAGCATTCCTGAACCACCTCGTAGTTGGCAAGAAATGATGAAATTAATCTTTAAGGAAGAGCGTTTCAGCATTCACATTGCAGTGTTCTGCAGGGGTGTAGTATGCTACTTCTTTTCCCTGCCTTTGAGCACTTTACTGCTTTTTCAGGTCCCAGCCTAAATCTGTTCATATCCCAAGGTTTGGCATAGCCCATTATAAAATGAGAGCATGGCATGAATCTACTTATTTGGATATCCTATATTAAACTACTGAGCCTGAAGTATGTTGAAGTCTGAGAGTAGCCTAGCTCACTAAGACAAAAGATAAATAGCTATGCAGCAATACATTTACCTTATCTACATGGCAAATACTACAGATATTTTTCTTCTGAGGGCTTTCTTCAGTAAAATCCACTTCCCTATTCAGTCTTTGGTCAGACAAACTCCTACAGAAATCGACTGGGTATGAAGGTCCTAAGGATTTTTATGAGACCATTTTCTCACAGCTGTTATCAGGTGCTTAAAGGAAGCAGTTGGAGACTTAAGGGGTGGCTTATGGAAAATATCCATTTATCTTTAAACTTTCCAACTTTTAAAGAACTTGCTAGCATGGATATTCAAATCGGTGATAAAGATCAGCATTGACATGCTTCAGCATTACATGTTTCCTTCCTTGCGAATCCCAGCTCAACCATGTGATGGCTAATACACTCAAAAATGCAATGAGCTTATGACCCGTCTATCTGTGCAGAGTGTTCATCCTTATGGGGCACTCAGAGTTTTTAAAGAGAGTTATTTTAATCTCTTTAGATGCCATGGGACCAGCTATTGTTCTCACTGGCACCATTTTTGTACTTAAAACTAAATGCATCTGCACTTCTTAACCAGTAATGGAGTTGCACACACTTAAAAAAAATAGAAATTAAATGTAATCTTCTTCTCAGGGGGCACTATGTATCCCGCGTGAGAGAGAGAGGCACAAGCCTACAGTGTTTAAATTGTCAAACTAGGAGCGTATTTGCTCCAGCAGAGCAGATCCTAGGCAGGCCAAATCGATCTCTGGAGCCGCCTTACTCTTTATAGAGAGAGCTGCCCTCTGCGATTCGCCTGCAGTTGAGAGGAGGGAATCAGAGCTCAGGGCCTGACCTGCTGAAGCCTGGGACCACTGAGTGCAGCAAACAGCACAGGCTTGGACGGTGCAATTGGGTTCACTGGAAGGATGATGAAGAAAACACAGAGACACAAGGAAATGTGTGAAAAGAAGAGCTAAATAAGCTAGATAATGTGGCTTGAAGCAAAGGTTACACCAGTGCTGATGTCAGAGAAATAGTGCAGAAATACCCAGAGGGCTTCTAGGTAAGGTACCAGCAGCAGCCCAACCTCAGCAGCTCAGTGCTTGGCTGGATTTATGCAGCTGCCTAGTGCTAGTCCACTGAATACTTGACCAAGACAATGTAAAGCTATCCTGGCTAATATCTATCTTACTCTTAAATCATTGCTCTTTTACATTCTACGTACAAAGAGTTGCTCAAAGTTGTGATGACTTTTTTAAAGTAGATGCATTTTTTGGAAATACCATTTTCTTCCTCAGCTGTAATGTAGGTCTGTGCTTTTCCAAATCCAATACCAAGACAGAAGTGGGGGAAGAATTCTATAATAACTCTTTCAAAATGTTCGTCTTTGTTTTGGCCCAGTTGCCATCTGAAGTCTAAGAGATTGGGGTTTAGAAGTGTTTCCAGATACTAAACTTTTCTTTTCTTCCTATCACTTATCTTTCATCACATAAAATCTCCACCAATTAACTCCTTATTTTACTTCAAAACACAACACATGCACAAACACACATAATACAATCAATGACCATATCTCAAGGAACAGGATTTTAATAGACACAAAGATAAGAGAAATACAAGACTTCAACTAAAATACCTCATCATAACTTAATACCCCACAAAGAAATACCTTTGGCTTTTTATGAAGTATTGATGTCTTACAGGTGATCCCAACAGATAGAAATACAGCTGTACAGTAGGAGAACACAATATGAGAGACAATAAAGAAATAGACAGTCTGGGCACAATGTTATCTCAGAGACATGGAAAAATCTGTATTTATTTACCTACAGGGGAGGTAGAAGTCTGAGCTGTCAACAGAAGAGAAATGGTTGAGAGGATAATTTGAAACATCCTTAGTGGAAAATATAAATTACAGTCTGTTGAGGGGTGTGAAGTATGATTGTTTTCGAGTAAAAATAGAAGTATGTAATTAAGGAGACACTTACTGTACCAGGTCTGGGATATGGGATGCGCCCTTCATATTGTACCCACCGATGATCCACACTCTCTTTGTGAGCATAAGGGCCATTGAAAACAGCTCTGATATCTGCCATGCTGTACACACAAACTGCAGAGCCCTTGAAGACAGAGCTGAAAAAGAAGATGGATTGATATGCGCATTGTAAACACCTCTTCAGTGCATGCCTCACCCAGTGAATTAATCAATTCCACAGAGTCTAATGGGGTTTGGATCAGTCCTACACCTGAGAGTCGATGTAAGTGGTGCCAAATAACAGACAATGTGTACAGGTCTGATAACTACAGCTATTTAATGTCACTGTCATTACAGTTTAAAGCTTTGCTCGGTCAAAACCTGGACTTAGCCTTTGGGACCACTTGATAGACTGACATTTTTTCTGGTGGCTGACAGTTTCCAGCTATCATTTATTAGCTGTTTTGATTAGAAGTTTCTGCAAATGAAGGACATTCCTTTACATTGTGTTCATATCTGGAAGTCTGTATATTAGTGATATTACAGGTGATGTGCCTAAGAATGACAAGTTGCATTGGACAGACAATAAAAAGAGATAGAAATAAACATTTATTTATTTTTCTATGTCTTTTTCCTTTTTTTTAAGTATTTTTCTAAAAAAAACCCCAAACAGTTCAGTTTTCCAAAGAAGACCATGGCAGGTTGTTGAGTGGCAGGTACTTTAGCTACTTCATATGCCATTTCATTCATTGTGCAACATTTCATTCAATTTAAAATATTTTATGTGGTTATATATTCTACGGAGCCACTGTGGTGGCTGCTTCTGAATTAAGGAGTGCCTTGGCAATTCTTCATTGTACTCATATTGTTCAGCATTTGGCTAGTCCTTATTATTTATACTTAATTCAAAGGTTCTGGGGACAAAAGAAAGAATTATTTATTTCCTTTCTGACAATTCTGTATAAAGCACCTCACTGTTACAGCTGAGAGGTTCATTAATTAATTAATCTATCCCCTTGAGATAAAGATGGGTTATTCTTCCATCAACTCCTGTCTATAAAAACACTGAAATATCACTTTAGAACATAGTGCATTTTGACCCTAAGTAACAGCTGATGTCAAGTTGTTGCTTACAGAAATAGTGCCTCAAGACAATGATTTGTCTTAAATAGTAACTATTTAAGTAACTATTGGTTGCTCAGTAAATATGACTGAAATTTATAAATTCAACTAGATGAGGTTGAAATAATCTAGCATGCTTTTGGTTGTTACATTTTTATTATTTTACAATCATTCTCAAAAGCCAGGCACACAAAGGTTTAGGGACATAATTTATTAATTCTGTTTCTGAAAATATTGTCCTCAGTGACTACAGCCCCAATATGGCAAGCCTTATTCAAGCAGTCTCTCACTACTCTCTGGAATCAGGATCTAGTAATAGAAGGGTTTAATAAAAGGCTGGAGTAAGATCTTCAGCACTTGTTTCCAGAGGCAAACGTGATTCTAGCACATACCTTGTTGTAGTGAAGACTCCATATATAAGCGGGTTTCTCTCATCTCTTGTAGAAAGTAAGAATATATCTTCTGCAATGGGAAAAATGATGTTTTTTTTTAATTAAACATCCACAGAATATTTCTACATTTACCATTTATAATTTGGAGATTTGTAAATATATAACAAAGCTTTATTTTTGTCTGAATTTTAATTTCTGCCATGTGAATTTATGATAATATTCTGAAGTTTGTCCACTTGCAGATAGTCTGGTTTTTATACAGAATCAGATTTTTGTTTTCCAGCTTTTGGATTGAAAGGGGAAAACCCCATATTTCTGATCAGACAAATTCCAGTTATAATCAGGGACTTCTGATAAAAGTCAGAGATCTTACCAGCACTGTTTGGAGAAGGAGTAAAATCAGAACAAGACATAGTCCTTCTACAAACGACAAAAAAACCCCAAGCAATACTGATGTCAAAATACACCGTTAAAGATAAATCAACTTACGCAGCTCATCAAAATGTGTGTCTGCTCCTTCAGGACCAGGTATCGAACACACAAGCCTGGCTTTCAGAAAAGTGGTCCACTTGTTTATCAGGCTCCTTTGACCTCCCATATCATTCTAATAAAAATAAAATTAAAAGACTTAAATATTAAACAAAAAAGAACAGTTTTAACATAAGATATTTGATGGTAGCACAGTATTAACTGTGCTTTTTCCGTCTGATTCCACAGTGTGATCTTACCACAAGAACGACAAAGTCTTCTTTTCATTATTTTTTTTTCCTGCAAAAACAGTGTAGGACAGCCTTTTTATAAGTAGCTCCAATAGACACTTCTCAGCTCAGACAGTGGGCAACTCAAATTTCCTAATTATACCCAAATCTGTTTGCAAAGTTCTCTCACCAGCTCTACAGCTGGAATGCTGTGAAAACATTGTCTATATCATGCTATTTCTTGTTCCCTAAGATGCAAATTTTTGCAGTCAGTTGTTCTTCAAGAATTCTTTACAAACCCAATAATAATACAGAACATTTTGGATAGATTTCTCAAAAAAGAAAAACTATATTCATCAGCAGTTCTTGCAATGTAAATACTGCGCTGCTTGTTTTGTGTACATAGCACAGGGAGTTACGCATTCCAGGGAAAACCAGTCATATTATTTTAATAATCATTGTTGTGGAAATATTAGTCAATCCTCCACAAAAGGGATTTTTTTTTCATTTATTTTACTATGGGTTTCCAAGTTATGAGCATGCTTGCCCAAATTTCCTGTAGTCACTGGAGAATGAAAAAAATCTATAGTTACTTGAAATTTGAATTGCCCTTCTGAAGGGTAGGTGTCCTTCTACTGACTTGGATCAGTAGAATGGTGTAGGGAGAGGGGATCTTAGAAGAAAATTTAAAATTTTAAGAAGCTGGAACCAGGAGTTTGCTTAGGAGTTTACCTCCTTCCATTGAGTACATGAAAAATCTAATGAATGACATTTATCTGTCCACTTTGGCCACAAATAACGGATCTATTTAGGTTCAGCAATGTTATTTAGGCCCCAGTTCTTTTCATACTGAAAACTCTAAGGGCAATGATATTCCAGCAGGAACCAAGAATTCAGAGACCTAAGAGAAATGTTATCACCAACAGTAGTCTCCCAGCTATAGGTTCTGAATTACCCCATGAAGGTGCCTACTTCTTTTCATTTACAAACTCTGAAGCTTAGAGGATCTGTGCTGTAAATTTAAGCACCACAAATGTGGTCATAAATATTCATCCCCTCTGGATTCATCAGGAGAAATCACTTTTTTGTTAATTGGCTTTGCAACTCTGAAGGTATAGAACCAGCCAGTAGGAAACACTGCGTGGTGGAAATTACATGGTATTTCCAAAGATTGTATTTGGCCCTTCAGGGCTGTATCATAAATATTACAGGCATTCAGAAAGATGGTTTTAAGTGCTGAAATTCACTTCACAAGGGGTAACACTTCTCTGGTAATGCACTCTAACCGTTTTCCCTTTTCATGTACTTGCTACTTTTAAATAGGTTAGCTCAGTTGGAAATAATTCCTGTTAATCTGTCGCTTTTGCAACTCCTGTTCTTACAAGAATTGCTACCTCCTCTCTTGATTTCCTGAGGTCCTGCCAAGACTGAAGCTTTGCATCTAGCCAACAGATTTATTACAAAGGTGTCAAAATTAGCAGCCTGAAGCCAATAGGAAAAAGAAGCTCTGCATGTGTGTGTTCTGTTCAAAGGCATGGCAGACAAACTTAGTGGTGTAATTAAACCCAAACAATTACAGAGATGCAACAAAGAATCTTAAGAAGCAAGAAGCGTTAAGCTTTTCCTTCCTCTGGCAATTCGGATTAGCTAAGCAATTCTCACGTTGCAGGGCTTCCACTTTGATTTCTGGTGGATGCAGTGCAGCATCACAGGATGAGATGTCTCTAACTGCCTGACTAGGATCAGAAAATGGGGACGAAGCAAGATGTGATGGGGCTGAAATGGAAAAATCACCCTCGTCTAGCTCCTGCTCCTGTCATTGCAGGCGTTCACCTTCTGCAAGAGATGGGAAAATATGTACTTGTGTTTTACCACCCTTAAGTCATGATCCAACACAGCATTTTCGCAAACGCTTATTTTATATATGTCAGTAGTTCCACTGAGTTCCTAAAGTGTAGTGTGAATCAAATACTGTGCTCAAAGGAAGCACTCTTAGCAAGTGCTATGTGCTTTAAAGTATAAGATTCCACTGGATTTAAGATGTATCCATATTTCCTCATTCTCAAGCTAGGCCACGATGTTAACCATGTTACTCGAATTTAAGAGACATTAGAACTGACATTCACTAGGTGTGCCTTACATACCCAAAAGTTGCCAATAACACTGTACAGTTTATAAAGGAGCAAGGGGAATTCAATGACCAGCCAGCACTCCATGATCTACCAAGTCATTCTGAAGCCAAAGAGTGACAAATTTATGGTGCAGAAATGGAGAGACTGAAAAGACCTTTTATTGATTTAGACAGTTGCAGATATAATATGCTGACATATCCTCCAACATGCTTCTTCCTACTGCCATGGCTGAATGAAACAAAATGTACATTTTATTAGGAGGATGTTTTCATTTGGGTTTTTTGGGTTTTTTTGGGGGTTTTTTTGATTAGCAGCCATATCACAGAATCACAGAATCACAGAATGATAGGGGTTGGAAGGGACCTCTGGAGATCATCTAGTCCAACCCTCCTGCCAGAGTAGGTTGCACAGGAATGCATCCAGGTGAGTTTTGAATATCTCCAGAGAAGGAGACTCCACAACCTCTCTGGGCAGCCTGTTCCAGTGCTCCGCCACCCTCAAAGTAAAGAAGTTCCTCCTCATGTTTAGATGGAACTTCCTATGACCAAGTTTGTGCCCATTACCTCTTGTCCTGTCACTGGGCACCACTGAAAAAACACTGGCCCCATCCTCCTGGCACCCATCCCTTAAGTATTTATAAGCATTGGTAAGATGCCCCCTCAGTCTTCTCTTCTCCAGACTAAAAAGACCCAAGTCCCTCAGTCTCTCCTCATAAGATGTTCCAGTTCCCTAATCATCTCTGTAGCCCTTTTCTGTACCGTCTCCAGCAGCTCCCTGTCCTTCTTGAACCGGGGAGCCCAGAACTGGACACACTACTCCAGATGCGGCCTCACCAGGGCAGAGTAGAGGGGGAGGATAACCTCCCTCGACCTGCTAGCCACACTCTTCTTGATGCACCCCAGGATGCCATTGGCCTTCTTGGCCCCAAGGGCACATTGCTGCCTCATGGTCATCCTGTTGGCCAGCAGGACTCCCAGGTCCCTTTCCACAGAGCTGCTCTCCAGCAGGTCAGCCCCTAACCTGTACTGATGCATGGGGTTATTCTGCCCCAGGTGCAGTACCCTACACTTGCCTTTGTTGAATTTCATAAGGTTCCTCGCTGCCCAACTCTCCAGCCTGTCCAGGTCACGCTGAAAGGCAGCGCAGCCTTCCAGTGTGTCCGTCACTCCTCCCAGTTTGGTGTCATCAGCAAACTTGCTGAGGGCACACTCTATCCCTTCATCCAGGTCATTAATGAATATATTGAACAGGACTGGACCCAGTACTGACCCCTGGGGAACACCACTTGTTACAGAGTACAATATGGTACTCTTCAATTTTTTATGCCATCTCTGAATAATACAGTGTCTTTGCTTTCCTAATATGTGCCCAGGATTCACTGACTGAGAAAGTGCAGGAATTAACAAAGGCCATGGCAATTTTATCAGCAGGTGGAATAAGCTCAGCTCAGGCCAAGGAGGGTCAAAAACTATTAATAGGATAGGCATATCTTTGCTCCTGGACTCTCAAGTAGTAGTTGTCTTACAAAGCTCTGGAAATCTCCATTTTTTTAAGAAAATGCACCCTTTCCTTCCTACACTATTTTTCGGTGCATATTAGGTCAGTCTTTGATACGTCTTGAGGCTTCAGGTGCTGGAGAACATGTGATTATTCTCCTTTCCTTCAGACCATGTTGGCATGAACTCATTAGCTTTGCATCATATCTGCCTACTTTGTTGCAGATTCCTTGGACCATCATAGTTCATGATTCCTGGCCTTTGAGAGGCTGGACAAAGGACATATTGGCCCAAAATCTTTTTGAGACTAGGTTCCTATGGAAAGAAGACAGTGTCTTCTGTGGAAAAGATTATTTAATAATATCAGTCTGCAATGGATCACTGACGTGCTCAAATGCAGTGAGCTGGATGTAGAGCATGACGTTAATATAGTAAGATGTACAGGCTGGGTAGTCAGTGGATTAGAAAAAACGGATGGAAGAGAGAAAATCACCAAGGCAAAGGCCAGTCAGTGAGCAGGTGAACAGAAATAAAGATTCAACACAAAGTTACAGAACCCTAAAACCACTGGACTGATTTACACCAAGCAAGGATTTACCTCAACCCTGCTGGAAGTGTGTGGTAAAGTGGATGCACTGAAATTATTTTGGACAAGAGATACTGGTACTGAAGACAAAGAGCATTAGATATTTTGGAGAGATGAGACAAGAAGACAAGATAAATTGAAGTGCTGAGAGAGGGGAAGGCAGCATGAGCAAGCCTTTCGTTCCAAAAATATGGCTAATCTACTTGTAACAGACGAGCAGCCACGAGTATCTGAAATCTTATCTTTCAAAATATCACTTCTAAGCACACTGGATTAGCAGTGTTTACTATAAACTTTGTTACAGTACAGATGAAGGCACTCAGGACTGCATATTTCTTTTTGAATATAAATAAAGGTTTAATTAGCACTTACTGCTTTGTAATCTCACAAGCTGTAACAGATACCAACACTTCCGCCTGAAATACCTTCTTTTTAACAGAAAGAAGTGCTTGTAAAATTTTGGTTACTTGTGTTTGCCTGAGATAGAGATTTAGATAATTGCCAACTAGAAGGTGGGCAGTTCAATCTGTCACCTGTTGAGGAATATTACCAAAAAATATCACAAAGATTTAAACACATAAATTATCTAGATAAAAGGGGAAGTGATCCAATATGATTTTAATAAACCTGACAGACTTTTATTCTACAGAAATCCTAAAATTTCAACCCTTTTCAATGAGCTGGTTCTAAAAAATAATTTGTTGGAGTGAGAAATTGGGTTTCTACCAAACCACATTAAGAATTCAAAAATCTGATGCACAACTTCAGTGAGCACAGGTAAGTGTATGGCTTTCTGGCATCCAAGAAGAATGCTGTTTAAATGCCACAACATAAAATTTGTGAAGTAAATTAAAGTCATATCATACGCCTTTCTTGGGAGAATTCCATGGAAATCTCCTTTTTCTGATCTGTATTTTATGTATAACTGAGCAAAACAACAGGTTTTTCAAACCCTCTAGTTAAAGATAACTTTATAATGAAAACAAAAACCATCAGAAAAAATATTGCTTTATGAACAAGTGATTTAAAAATCAACTTGTATTAAAGACTTTCTGTTGCATTTATTTTCTATTCTGTTGTATCTTATACATTATATAAATGTAGCTTCATTAAAATGCACAGATGTTAGCCTTGGAATCCAGTAGGCAGGGAAACAGATGGCAACAAAGCTAAAGAACATCTGCATCTTTGGGGTTTTAAATCCTTATTTGTTTGTAAGTAACAGTGACAAATTGAACATTAGAACAAAAAGTGCAGCTTTCTGAAAATCAATCAACATCAAAGATGTCAAACACTGTGATTCATAAAACTTTAAAGACAGTAATTATCCTGAACAGCCTCTTAAATAAAAAAAAAAAAAAGAAGACAATGAGTGGAATTTCTAGAAGCAGGTTATTAATTAGAGCCAGTGGCAAGATGTGCAGAAGGACCATGCAAAGTGAATTCCTGCCCTGAATAAAAGAAAATGCTGGAGAACAGAGGGGAAAAGTGCTGAAACTGCAAAAGGCCCTGGAGCCCTTCTCTTGTGTGAAGCCTAGCTACGTTACAAAGCGACCAGAAACAAACAGCATCCCCTGCAGCAAAGCCTTACCTTATGGAAAAAAACCCCTTCTAGCAGACTTTATAAACGGAGAAGCAGCCAACATCTTCTTTGGGCTTCTGTTTTCAAATTCATAGCTCTTTTTTAATTATTTCATTTTACTTTGCGTATTCTGGCCCTACCCAACTCTGTTAGGTACTGACTTAACATGGGAAAGGAAGATTTCCTCCTTCAGGAATTCAGGTTCAAAATTTCCTGTCCAAACCATACTGATATCAGATGAAAGATTCCTCCCATGATTTCAGCAGGCTATGGGTTAGATCTAAAAACATCAAGTAACACATGAAGTGTGACTTGAGAGAGGCTAAAAATACACTTGCTATACAAGCAAGAGAAAGGAGGCACATGCAATTTTAGAGCTTTGAGTGCTCTGCTATGGCTACCTTGAGTAAACTTGGGAAAGTCTGTTCATCTCTGTGGCTGCACTCACCATCTGACAGCGAGAGCAGTGACTCTGTTTAGTAATTCTGCTGTTCTATGAGATTACAGAACCTTTCACAGGGAAAGCTTCTCATTATTGCATTGCTTCATGTAAGACGGCACCAACCCCTCTGGATGCTGCAGATGCTGCTAGTGTATAGTACTTCTGCTGCTTGAACTAGCTGATCCAAAGGTGAGGATCTGAGTGGGACTCAGCTTCATGTACCACATACTTACTCACAGCGATGTCCCTTATCAAGGCTAGCGTGGCAGAATGATGCAATTCTTCGGCCTGTGGACTGTGCCTTGCAAGGTCTCTACCACTGCCGTAGCATTTACACATAATTAGACAACAGAAATAAAGGTGCAAACATGCACAGACCCCTGATAAGAACTGCACAGATTTGCACATCACCTCAACAAGAAAGCCTGGAATAAACTCGGCCCTCCTGATTTCCAAGGTCCTGGCTCCTTGCTTATTTTCCCCGTCCTGAGACAGAGACATCACGTCAGGCACTAAGACTTAAGGGCCCTCATCATTAGTGCAGTATATTTACTGATCTCCTAACGTGCCACTGCTCTGTACTGGCTGGCTTCATTCCCTTAGTGTAAACCACACTGCTTGTTGCAAAAAGAATTGGAGCGGTTAAATAGTATCTCCTACAGACTAAGATTATAGGCTGTGGATCAAATCATTCATTCAGAGATGTGCATGTCCAAAGTTGATTGCAACCAGGGTCAAATATAGATCTCAAAAAAACAAAAAGAAAAGCTAAACATTTATCTCAACCCATGCCCTTGCCTAGACAGCAGGATTAGGCAAGAAGGGCACACATACCTATAGACATCACCATGCAGGAGTGCCGTGGCTAGTGCCAAGCCTGCTTTTGGCTTCCTTGGCTGAAATTAGTAAATGCCCAGGAGGACTGAACCAGGGAAGCCTTTGGCATGAAACCAGAATGAAGCTCAAGTAGCTGAATGTATGGCAAGATGACCCAGTCTCATTGGAAAGCTGACATGAGACCTATGGGTAAGGATGTCACTCTGGGCATTCACATATTTCTAGGCATTAAGACAATGGGAAAGAGGGTCTTTATTGCAACCATAGCAAAAACTACAAGACTGTAGGGCACACCTACAGTGGAAAAACCCTCTGTCTGAACTATGAGGGAGAGAAACAGCGTTTTAACAACGAGTTCCAGCTCCTCCAGCGGATTTGTAGTTATTTCATTCAGAATGGCAATGTACTCACATTAAGCATGCATAACTGTTTTGTTCACTATGGAAAATGATGATTTTTATTTTAGAAAGTATTTAAACATCACACCCAGAGGTTTCTACTGAATTATCTTTGGATGGGATCCAAACTGGAAAATCTAACTATACAGCAAAGAAAAATTCTGGACTGTTACTAAGCATACCACGAAAAAAAAAAAAAAAGCCAGAAACTAACAGGCTCAGGTAAAGACAGGCAGATGACAACAGCAAGTTTGAATGTGGTCTGGGACAAATGGAATAATAAAATTATGCACCATTTTACCACAAGGCCGTTCAGCCATCCTGCCACGATTACCTCCAACAGGTTTGCTAGTATTGAGGACATTCCCCAAAACTGTTCAAAGGCTGCCACCAAGTAGATGTACACTACTACATCCATCATTAGGCTGTTCACTCCAACTTCAATGGAAATTTGAAGTGAGCAAAGGGTGATGGCTGAACTAATAAAGTATGTTAAGGAATTCTCAGGAAAATCTACCTTAAATTTTGAGTATAATCTGTTCATGGTTTATTCCAGTGTGTTTGACTTGCCTTTACCTGTCTCTCATCTAAACTTTCATATATACTTAATATAAATCCTATGATATAAATACATAAAAAGGATATAAAAAGACAGAGGAAAAACCCCAAAGAACAAAACCTTCAGGTTAGGAAATGTAGCATTCTTGACCATGAAGCTACAGGCAAGTCAAGTGACTAGATGGATCATGCAATTAATGTCAAATACGAGATCAGAATTTATACGGTTTGAATGCATTGAGAGCATTGTGAAACTGAAGCAGTGTGACATGCAGCACTGGGATAGGCTAGTTTCTTTCTGAACAAATAGGCCTGAATTTGCCATTCAGAATTTCACATTCTTAAATAAGAATGCCTTGAATTTCATATTCCAGGGACCCAGTAGGGCAAAGTTTCCTTTATAGTCAGTGGAAAATATGTCCTTCAAAGAGTGATTTGGGCTGAAGATGGAAGGACTCTTCCTCTAAGAAATAGCCATCTGCCTTTATTGATTGAAGTGAATGCCTGATAATTACTTTCCCAGCTTGGATACGTACAAGTGCCTAAAATCACTAGTGTGGGACAGTGTGACCACAGTATTGACAGCCACAGGTTGAGAGCTGGAAAAGCATGAGACCAAAAACCAAAGGTATGTCAACATCTTACAGAGTCCTTTTGGATTTAGCATCCTGAAACATCTGCATTTACATCAATATACGCAATCAACAACAGCAAAGCCTGAACTGTAAACCATGGTGCATTTTCATATTAAATGTACTGATAGGAAAAAACCCAGAAAGATAATTTTATCACATCAGAAAATTTCCAAAATCACAAAGTCATTATTTGCTACTCTTAGAGATATTTGAACATCTGAATCAAAGCACTCTGAAGTCAGGGACTTTGGATGAGACATTGGAACTCCACTCCAATTAACTCTGCAGTCTTCCCACTTCCAAGCCAGTGGGTTACCGACAGTGTCTTCTGCAATAAGTCTCTCTGGCAACTAGGATGATTTCCAGAGTTTGCTTCAGAGGTTGTGCAGCTGCATTTCCATAATCCAGTTTTTAAAGCTCTATCTTGACACTGCAATTTCTTTTTCATTTTCCCTGAGGCTCAGTAAAATTCAGTCACACCTCTTTATATATAAGCATAACTTACATATTTGTGCTTCATCTGCAAATCATGATTTCCCCCCTTAAAAAACCCCACCAACTACATTGTTGAAACACACCCATGAGGGACAAAAATATACAAAACTTCCTATACTCATGCCTGTACCCTTGCCAATAAGGAAAGTTGGACCAAAAGACCTGACAAAGCCTGATGTTATATCTCTTAATTCATCACAGTTAGAAGCTGACACTATATGGAACTGGCCTGTCTCCAACACATCAGCCCTTAAAATGAAATCATCTTGATGAGCATCTGCTTTTCTACATAATTTGAAAACTTTCAAATGGCACATAATATTCAAATATCAAATTTGGAACTCCAAGAGGAGTTGGCTGCTGATAGAGCCACTGCTGCAAAGATGCTCAACAGGCAAATGAGGACTAAAGTTTTTCTAGGGATGACATTTTCAAAGCGGTTTTAATCATTATCATTGAGAAATAAAAAAAAAAACACACCAACAAAAAACCCCATTACCCATGGTTAGCATTGTGGCTAGGCAATATTATGGTGACAAAGAAAGTATGTAAGCATGTAATACGCAGTAAGTTACATCTCGTCTGGAATGAGTTGCCTCCAGAACTGGAAGCAGGGTAGCTGCACGAGCGTGGCTCTGAGCCCAGGCTAATTAGCCCTGCTGAGAACATGTTAACATGGCTATTTCGCTTCCGGGACCCAAGCTAATACAGCTGAACGGTAAAGCATTACGCTATGCGGACAACTCAAATGGTTTTGGAGATAGATCAATTATCTACACAGTGATGCATTACACAATATAGAAATAAAAAGAATGTTAATGACCCAGTTATCCCTAGTCACAGTAAAGGCATGGCTAGACTATTTCCAGGACAAGAAAAACACCTCCTAACTTTTACACACAAGCAGCCCCATGGCAGAGCCCACCGGAGACCCTGGACTTGGAGTCACAGAGGAATAGCTCCCTCCTGCCATTCCGGGAATACAAATTGCCTTAAAACACCAGACGGGAGGCAAGGTCATAGCCTTGAACTCTGCTCATGTTCATGACTTTGGAAATAAATCACATTACCCAAAGGTGGAATGCAGGGTGTGTCCTGCGCTCTCAACTCAGGAGCTCTTAAAATGATTACATTCCAGTGTGTTTAGAAAGTACAGTTTAACCAAGAGGGCTGTGCCTAATTGCTGTGTTCTCGTCCCCAGGTACAGCATGGTATATATGAGGGTGGAATGGCATACCAAAAAACCAGACAAAGAGCTCACTTGTTCCCACTAGAGCAAAGGCCGCCTCTGGATACTGAACGCTTTGGGAAATATGGGAAAGCATCAGGGGTCGAGGTCTGATTTCTTGGCAGTTGAGGTCTCGGAAATCAGTCTCTAAGACTGCACACCGTAACTTTTGCAATACATCACCAAAACCGTTAAAAAGAAGCTTGTAACACAGCAAATGCAAACCGCTGTAATAATAAACAGGATTTTCATACTGCAGCAGAGAGAGACTGCTGCTTAGGCTAATTTCCACTCCATTCCAATAGAATGAGGTTGTAACTATGAAAAATTGTGTTTCTATACAGAAAACAAACTAACAAAACCCCAACAACCTTCTTCCCTCTCCAAACCTTTCTGTGGACTCCTGTAAGTTAGGGTTTTCATTTCTCACTATATTTGAGTGAGGAAAACTGGAGGGAAACCTAGGTCTTTTCTAGGGCTATATTTGTGCATATGTGAGGTTGTCCTTAAATGAAATTACAATTCCGTGATCATTTTGTGGTGGATATGTATACAAAAATGTAGCTGACTTATTACTTGACTGCAGAGGACACAGTGCATGGATGCTGCAATTTTTTTTCAGTCTGGTTCAGTGTGTAATGACTGTGTCCTGTCTTTAGCTGATACAAACTGGTTCAGCAGTGTGGGCTTGAAGACAATGTAGCTTTAAAAGCTTATGTCTGTGTTTCTAGAAATAGAAATATGTGGGTCCATGCTCTTAAGAAGTTAAGGTTTGTATGATCATGTAATATACATATATGTGTATCTGTATTGTTTTAAAAAACAAATAAACATTGCTGGCTAATCTTTAATAGTATTTTTTCTTTTGACTTATGACCTTACTTGAAAAGAAAGCAAATAACCCAACAGATTACACTTTATGTAAGTAGGAGCCTACCATAAGTAGTATCAGGTATTACGGATAAGCCACTGATACTTTTTCTGCCTCCCTCAAACCAAAAATAGGAAATGCCGTTTGCCATGATAAATTACACAACTGGTTCTGAAAGCGACTGTTGAAAGCACTTCCTCCCAATTCATACTGATATCCCCTAGCGATATACAGAATGCAGATGACGTAAATCTAAATTAGTGCTATTTAGTGCTACAGTGGCTGCGTTATTACAAGGCATGCTTCAAGATGGTAAGTATGGTCTTATGAACAGGACAAGTGACAGCTGTTTGACTCGGGGAGAAGAGTTGCCAGCAAGAGTATTGTAATCTTCTGGGTCTGAAAGTAGCTGGGAGAAGGGAATGCTTTCCAGAGAAGATTTTCCCTAAGGGGGGGGATCAGTGAGAGACCATATTGTTGAGCCATTGAAAAATAGCCAAAGAATAGGCTGCAGTGACTAACCTCATTAAAAACAAAGCTTATTCTAATTTCAGCATGTGTCTCTGGCATTAATGTACAGGAGCCCTAAGGCAGAGTGAGGTAGAGAGCAACTGAGTTCTAGTATAAAAAACCTGGGTTTACACCAAGCAAATGTTTTCAAAAGTTGCTGGGCTTCTCCCATCCACTGTTGCTCCCTGCTTGCTGGGGAAAGAAGGCAAAGGCTTAACTTTATGCAGTACAGGTCACATTAATAAGACAGTGCAAGTAGAAATCGTTGTGTTATCAACTGTTACAACCAAAGACATTGATCCCATATCAGAAAGTATTAAGCATAGCAGATGTTTCATATCAGAGCACAGATCCACAGGATCTTAGTCAATAAACAGAAGAGTCTGTTTGCATGGTTTAATTTATATTAAATACCCATAGTAAGGTAATCAAGACAAATGTACAAAAAACCAGGAGTCTGAATTTTCAAGAGAATTCTGCATCCATTGGGAAATGCTCAGTAAATAAAGATGACAGTGCAAAACTAACAATAATAAACACCTTACTTGTTTGACTATTAAAAATAAAATTCAAGACATTTTTTCCCCTTAACATGATTACTCTACAAATAAAGTCTCATTTGAGGTACGATTACGCATGGTCATTAGGATTTCCTTACGATACATTTGCTTTTATTACGATATCTTATCTCCTTTTTTCTCTAGGTAAATCATGCTGGAGATCTCTAGCTAATATATCTTAGTTTACTATAATCTCTGATGTGCCTTGGCTTGAAAATGTTGTCTACCAATTTCTCCTAATGCATTAAGTGCTTTCTCATAATCAGCAAATGCCATGTCTAGCAGCAAATCATATATGTTTGCATTTCCATTCTGCCATTAATCACACTGCTGTGAAATACCCAACTAAAGATTATCCATTCTTTCGTCTGGCTAAAAACCTACTAGAGAACTGATTTATGAATGGTTTTTGTTTTCTTAACATTTTAGGTCAAGGACAGAAGTGTGAAATGGCTGTGGTCACTGAAATCTCAATTGGAGTTAGGAGTTTGCTAGACTGCAGGGCAGTTGTAGATTTACATATTCATACACACGTGCCCACTCTTTGTTTTTCACTGTGTGTCCATTAACTGAATGGGTGCTCTTCTCCTAGACACATCTTACTGCAAATCACAAACTCTTTTGGTTTTCTACTAATTTCAAGCTTCTTAAGAAGATAATTTTTACTGCCAGCAGAGTCACATTGCTCAGAAAATGCAATCAAATGAAAGCCTCTGAACAAAATATCACAGAAATGGACCTACTTGTGTAGCTACAACGATCGCTGTGATGGTATTGCTGATATCTAGTTCATCACGAGAGAAACATTTGTTCAAAGCTTATATTTATTAATATGAAGACAACTTTAAAGTCCCATTTTCCTGACTTTTACCAGTGATTCCTGGGTACCTGGATTCACTGACGACCTAAGGACAGGATGGGAGCCTTATACTTACTGCTTCTGTTCCTATGCTATTATGGGACAAAGGAGTGGATAGACAGTATATCTGACACACAAGCCAACAGACCCTTCTGCTGTAGTGGGAAGAAGGCCTTAGCAAAACCAGCAGGTATTAAACAGCAAACTTTACACTGACTGCTGTCTTCATGTGCAGGAATTCGTTTATCTTCTCATTACCACTTGAGGAGGCTTCTGCCCTTGACAGAGATGCATCTTCAAAAAGAGTGCAGCTCATGAAAATCTGAGTCTGCATTATGAATAATACCTCAGGGGCAGAAATCTTTCATAAGGGGCATAACCAAGCATAATGAAAGCAAAAGTGAAGGCAGTAATCATTCCAAGAAGGTCAGGCACCAATCAAATGAAACTTTTTACACTGCAGCAGACCCAGGGCCTGGTTCCTCCTGGTCAACAGGTCAAGGACTGCACTTCTTCCCAGGGGAGGAAACCTCCGGGCAGATGTGGGTGTAGCTCAGAAACTATATACATTTTCAGCCTCCTCTCACTCCAACTGATTATTAGGAATGTGCAGAAAAAAATGACTGACGCCAGCCCTCAGTAATGCCCAGGAATGATGTACTGAGGGTTTGTATATCCCTCCGTTCAGTGGGCACTTTCCACAAAAACCCAAATACCTTGCCATTGTGTACACTTCGACAAGTCAATCCTTGCTGAAAGCTTATGAAAGAAAGCAGGTCACTGTTGCATATCTGAAGGTCAATACATTATCATTTAGACACAGGATTACAATTTATAAGCATATTAGCTTTTTAAAAAGAGGTACGCAGTCAATATCAAGTCTATTTGTCAGACAAGTAAATTTCAGACAGCATTAGTATTCTATAATCAGAAAAACTACTACCATGGCTCATTGGGTAACAACACTATTTCCTTCTGATCTGATGGGGAAAACAGATTTCTCACAGAAACAAACAAAATGTTTTTTTCTCTTTTTTTTTTCTTTAAATAAAATAAAAAGATAGAGTCCTCACCTTACAAACTCTCCCAACTCGGGAAAGGATTGTCTTGTCAGACGTGCCACTATCTTGTGATATTTCTCGGAAAAAGAAGTAGATTTTGTCATCATCTGGGTTGTAAGTGTCCGGGATGGGAAAAGTTCCAATGAATTTTGCTCCTAGAAGTTCCCAAAAAAAGGTTTTAAAAATCTGAAGAAAAGTCTTAATACTTGCTACTGAATTTCTGCTTCAATATCTGCATTGATGTTGCATCTTTCCATGAAATAAAAATATCACTATATAGACATGTACTGGCAAGTTTCTTACTAACTCCGAGCGAAAACCACCATAGATTCTGAAGTATTTACTCTTAGTGTGATGGTTTTGTGTATATATCTTACTGCCACCTGCATAAATATGCAGCACTGGCTATCATAATCTGTTTGAAATAGGATAACTCTCAGTACAAAACATTGCCTACAGAAATCTGCCTTACTGCTCTTGCCACCAATACCAAGCTAAGCAGATTTTCTGAAATCACATGGTATAATTTAAATTAATTTAATTACACCTTGCAGCAGTTATGAGTACAGAAATACACTACTGTTTACTAGAGCTAGCTTGCAAAGGAATGAAAGAACCTTTATGGATCTACGGGATTAAAAATTCAATATAAATACAGCTTTCCCAAGTTAAAAGTTTCCTACATATCTGTGCTATAACAATCTTACTGACTATACCTACCAAATCCAATACAGTGCCATGCCGGGATTCCCAAGTTAGCACACCAAACTCCACAACTGACCCGTCAGTCTTAAGGACATAGTTCCTTGTTGTGCGTGAAAACAGATTAGCTATATCAACGTAATGATTTGTTTGGGTTATTTAAATCTGTTTTTTGCAAGAAATGCTACAGCATGCTTTGCCTTGACATGCTGAGCCGTTATATTACTTCTGATGTCTTCCAAAGCAAGTTTGGATGTGCCTGCCTGCATCTTATAGGCATGCTTATTGGGCCAATAATTTAATATATATTCTTCACTGTCTTCCTCAGCTCACTCATCCATGATCTTGTCCTGCTCTACCTTCTCACCAGTTGTGGTTTTTTGGTTTTGTTTTGGATTTGGGTTTTTTTTCCATTAAATTTTTGCACTAAAATCAGAAATAAAACTAATTCCAGGGGTCCCTGACTGCAGCAGGGCAGGCAACAACACTGTCTTGCATGAGTGAACCAGATACTAGGGGAAGTGATTTTTAAGACGGTCCCCAATCTGCTACAATAGATGAGCTTTTCTGAGGGCACTTGGATCAATGATGTTTTTCTTTAAACAGAAGTGGCTATACAAATACGGTGCAAAGAGACCCTTGACTCTAAAATACATTCTTTCAGCAATAAAATACACAGTCTTTGTCCGCCATAAGCAGGCAGGCTCCAGTAGAAAGCAGTGAGGAGGATGACGTAAGATGGCAGAGCAAACAGAGCGCACTGGTGATATGTGGGGAACACTATTATCAGCTTTTAATGTATCTTCATGCCTTTGTCCTTTTTATAATGGTTGTTACTTTATAATAGTCTTGAGGACTTTTCACCATGAACTCTACAGTACACACAGGACAAAAAGAGGGTCCTTGATTCAAAAGTTCACAGTCGAAGGCTTGAGACAAAATGGGATGTGTTTAAGTGCTGAATGTGCACCTTCATGACAGAAGAGCAAATTTATGGGTCAAAATAGCCACAGTGCTGCTTCCATTTTAAACCTTTCTGACACTAGAGAATGGCGTCAGCAGAAAAATGAAATGATGCAGGCATCAAGCTCTATAAATTTAGGTTAGGATTTTAAAATGAACCTAAAGAAAATATTCAATTACCCCTCAGGGCCTGTAAGGCTACTTTGAAGATTAGATCTCTAAGCGTGAATAAATACATAAATACACTTCCAATATGGTTTCTTAAATATGCGGTTAGCTAAATAGCCATTTAATAGGAAAACCTGTGAAATACTTCTATAGCATGCTTTTGAATTTCACACAGGTTTTTTTTTTAATCCACGTTCATGGAACAAAACTCTGAATATATGGGTTTTTTAAATTAAATTTCATTGCTTTACTTGGCAAGCCAAATGCAAAAACAAATATCTCAATACCAATTCCTGGAAAAGATTTAGAAGAATCTCTAACAAATTAAAGGAACACAAATATTTGATGATTTTAAATCACAATTGAAAACACTGAAGTTGAAAGTTAAATCCAAACAAAAATACACTGTAAAAGATATGAAGACAAAGAGACTGAAAACAATTTAATGAAAGACATCATGATCTTAAAAGCACATTATGTTCTGCAAGTGAGATCTTCGTCTCATCTTTTGTAATCCATCCATACAACATAGAAAAGTGTGTTTAAACCAACTGTGAATTACGTTTTTGGATTCTTTGCATGGGAAACAAATTACATGATGATGATTTTAAACCACTGTTTGTTTTCCCATACACACAGTTGTCCCCCCCCAATTGCTTCAATGGAAGGTTTTCCCACATATTAATCTCATGGCTAGATTATACGTAACGAGACAGGGGGTTAAAGGCATCACGAGCTCTGACAATAGATGGTACAATAAATTTAGGTATTGCTCGTGCTTTTTTAAACATGCTCTTGTGACCTAGCAGGAAGAGCTGTTGTTACATCTAGTTCTTCACTGCTGGGTTTGTTGAAGTGGTCACGTTTGCTCTTGGTTACCTGCTGGCTATCACACCCTTCTAACGCCAGCAGTAGTTTTAAACAGTGCAACCATGCATGCCTTAGTAAGACCTACAGAGAAGTAAGACTCATTAGGCTCAAAAAAAGAGGACAGGGAACGAGTAGCAAATCCCAGAACATGAAAAAATGAAAAAGCAACCCAAAACAGTGGAAGACAGCGGCTCTTTGTAGCTGCGCTGCCAGAAATATGTGGCATGATAAAATGCAAAGGAGAGTGTTCACCTCATTTACCTTTAACCATCTAAAAGTCAAGCTCCTAACCTGTACTTATCCAGGTCCTCTCTCAGGGAGGGACACAAGGAAGAAAGTGACAATGAATAATCCTGTTTTAAGACAGACTCCTACAATAGGTGGGGTGAGTCACCCTCTGGAAGTGTCACCTCTCTCTGTAAATTACAGGGAGAGACAATCAAAACAACTGAGCTCAGACAGGATGCTAACTTTTGCCTTCTAGAGCTAAGTGAGCTGAATCCCATCCAAGGTTAGCAGGATATAAAGAAGTCATTGCCTCCAAGTCTTTGCCCTGACAAAGATGACTAAATTGCAATGAAAAAAAAAATTTAAAAAAAGGGGAATGCCATTCAGGGAAGCACTCATTCCAACTATGGCTTTAGCTTCCTATAAAGGAGGGAGGAATGCGCAGCTGTTTAGTGCATGCCTGTATGTAGGGCTCGGGTATCCCGCCACGGGACGCCTTCCTCTGCCCGCTGGGCTGGAGCGGGGCAAACTCGGTTCCAGTGGGCGGCTTTGCCATCTGGAGCAGGGCCACCAGCCCCACACGCCTGCCCCAGCCACGGGTAAGGCAGCTCCGGTCCGTGGCTGCGGGAGCGCCTGATTCTTCAGCTCTGCAGGAGAAGGGCTGAAGTCTGAGCAGAGGCAGCATCCCCTCTGTCTTCAGTGCCACCGCGTGCAGGAGTACGAGCCTGTGTGAGCGTGAATCATGGGAAAGATTAGCTGCCTTCCTCCCTTTCTCCATTGTGGAGCTGCT
The DNA here is from genome assembly GCF_030936135.1 of Gavia stellata. Lineage (NCBI taxonomy): Eukaryota > Metazoa > Chordata > Aves > Gaviiformes > Gaviidae > Gavia > Gavia stellata. The sequence continues at coordinate 9,699,235 of NC_082597.1, read as the reverse complement.
ATTCAGTCATTGAGATTAAGACATGTCTTAATTAGTCAAGATAGAGATGCCCTGCAAGGAACTGGAAAGTATCCTACGCATTTTTCCCTTATGCTTTGTCTTCCCCTCCCTTCCCTCACGAAAGGATAATCCTGTTTCCAGAAACAGAATAAGACTAAACTTTAAAAAATATTAAGGTGCATTATAGCAAAGCTTCCTCAGCCCTCTGGAAAAAAACAAGTTATACATTTTATGCTTATCCTAAGTAAAACATGAGTTACGCCTGGAAATAATTTATTTCTAATTGTACAATTACTCAAGTATGTACAACCTTTCCTGGAGGTCTAACACACGCTTGGTAAATGGGTGGTAGATTTAGGGAAGAGGGGATTTATATGAGATGGGAATTTTAAACCTGAAATCAAGTAAATATTTTCTTTATACCAATATCAGCTGAAAGCACAAATGTAGGTAATTGGTAATATTACACAATAAACTAGAAATATATTGGCTACCCTATGGCTTATTGCAGAAATGATCCCATCATTTGGAGTTGCATTCAAAATTTTCTCCAACCTTAAAAGGACCATTTCAAAATATTAAAAGCACCTAGTTTATATCTATGCCCCTTAGCGTAACAGTGCATGGATTGTGTATGTGAACTCTTAGACAGAGCATGGCTGTAGTTTTTTATATGGCTGGAAACAAGGTAAACCTGAAGAATATATGGGGTCTTCAGTGTTTATACAGTGTGGGGTAATTTTCACGTCGCAGTCTAACACACTAAAGCTGTTATTCAAACCCAGACATGTTAATATATTATTCTCCTTAGAAAACTTTCACAAATACAGACGCTTTAAGTGAAAACAGAATAAAAAATGAATCAATCTAAAAAAAAGAAGAAAGGCAGACACCCCCACCTAGCCTCCAAACTAAAACACATAAACAGTTCTCAAACCTTTAGTTTATCCTGTGTTATTGTACTGTTCCCTTGCCTCAAACTGCTCATGAAGAAACATTAATAGCATAAAGAAATGTTTGGAACTGGGTATTTAAGCTATAAGTTCTTTCGGGCTGCGAACTGAACCCTGTAATGCTCATCAAGGTGGATCTATACTAATGATAACACCAGATGCTCCTCAGAACCAAACTGCAGTAAATCTTTCTTTTTAGGATATTAGAGCATCCCTTAGGAAAGTGGCTACCCCAACCACTTTCCATGCTGAGCATCAGCAGGTCGCTGGTGATAAAAGTGGATATCCAGTCACACAGTCAGTTATAGTTAGAGAACTGCCTGCTGGAAGGACCCATCCTGGTCCATATCGCTTACAGCCCCAATGGTCTACATTGCACACGGGATGTGTAGAAATGAGAGACAGGAGATAGGGAAGGTGGAACAAGGAAGTTTTGAGCGCAAGAGATGAAAGTGGGATAGGTCAGCAGAGTCAGATGTGAGATTTTTCTATCTGTCCAAAGGACTGCTCCTATTTGGAAAGGTAAAATGACTTTAAGTGGCTTCTCCTTTCCTCCCAATCTCCCAGCAGAAATCCTGAGGTTATGGAGTTACATCTAGACAGAAACATAAGGCAACATCTTAGAAGAAGGGAGAGGAGGAGTAGGGAAAAAAAATAACAGAAAAAAGAACACTTCCTCTTGTTGAGGTCTCAAAGAGTTAAGAGGCAAAATTATCCCTTTCAGAAGTTGTCTGCTGGGAAGACAACTTAACCCTGTGGTCAGCAGGCCCTGGCTTTACAATACACCCATAATAGTTACACAGGCATCCTGAATCAGGGCCAGTGTTGCCACATCTTTAAAGACAGTTGACGGCTAAAAGGGGGATGCTTTAATTGAGCAGGGTTAGCTTGTGAGCGAAGTTTTCCATGTTGCTCTGTGTGTGGTTTGAGACTGGCTGGGTGTAAATGCAGCCAGTTTTTTAGAGGGTTTACTAGCTCAGAATATTTTTTAACGGGCAAGAAAAAGCAGTGTTTTGCTTGGGAAGCTATTTTAGGGTGCCCTTAGTGGTTTTAAAATTATCCTCACAGCAACAAAGGGTATTTTTCCCCCTCAAAAAAGGAAAAGGAAAAAAAAAAAAAAAAAGACCTCCTACCTAAAAACGTGGAATTTCTAGTCTGTCATTTCAACATGCTGTAGGGAACAGCTTTTAACAAGTGATCGGAAAAAAGGGTTTTAAAAAAAGTTATTCCTACAAGACTGGAAATAGAAGCATTTAAGTCATGATATTATTCCAATTACAGGACTATATACAAATGTATAGATCAAAGACGGAAAGAACGATTAGGTCTTACGCCCCTACTCTTTCCTTAATTAGCATTTTCACCTCTGTGACTTTTCTCAAGTGCATTTTTGTTCCACTGAGCTTTTTTAAAGAAAGCCTACATAATCCAAAGATACCATGATACAATATCTATATTTATAGTAACTGGACATATATTTATATAAGAAAGGGGCTATTAACTTCAGAGAGGCAGGGACAATGCAAATGACAACAGCATATGTTTGGGATCTTACCAGTAAGCCAGTAATGTTCAGAAATGTCAGTTCTGATGTAATGGTGGTCGTGAGAAGGGCCCAGAGAACGTGTTAGAGCAGTGTCTTTGCCAAGGAAATCAGAAGCTGTTCCAGCATAAAGATACTCATCTGCAAATGAAAAAGAAATGGGGTTTCTGCAGCTGTGGGGTAAACAAAATTAAAACTATTTGTGTTTTTTTGGGTGAACCACACCTGTGTTTAATTGGCCTATGAACTAATTTAATATATTAAAATATTATTGGTTTATATTTTAATAGGATTTTGGGTTCTGTGAAGTTACTTACATTTAAATGAGGGTAATATTTGTAATTGTATGCTCGAGAAGTAAAGGAGTCTAAGGCTAATTTTCAGATCTTCTAGGCACTCAGAAAAGTAAAGCCCCCAGGCTTTAATGGGTGCTGGGCTCTTGAGGGTATAAAAGTGTATTTGATCTGAGCATCCTGCCCTGTGAGCCCTGACCATGGACGTGGGGGCCATGGTGAGGACACAACCATCTATTGATTAAAGCTAGCTCTTCTGTCCCAGATTTGCCACAGCTCCAATGGCTTTGCTGCGCCTGGGCTTGAGCTAGTAAACATGATGGATGCTTCACTATAGAAACCTCCTAGCTTGGCCCTTTCCTGGTGTAGGGATCTCTATCCAACACTTCATTCACAAAGAGGAGTTTAGGCACTATGGGAATTCTTCCCAACTATGTAATATGTTAATGGTAAGAATATGGCTACAGACCCAAACCGTGATCATTTTAACATAGCAAGTGGTCCCACTAAAATAAATGAGACATCTTGCATGAATAAGGCAGCCAGAATTTGTCTCACAAGGAAATTTTATCTATAATGCAGTACAGTGTGCTTGCTGCAATTGCCGTTACTTTTTAGTCTTCTGCCAGCTTTGTGGGCAATGCAAAACTTCACAATCTTAAGAACTGCCTAATATTTTCTGTTTTCCTTCAGATCTCGGCACTTTTCTACAAAGTATCAAAGAAACAGTATCACTGTGAAATTTTGTTTACCGCATAGTGCATTTTACAATTCTCTTTTTTCTGCAGAATAACAAGATGGCTTTATTGGTTGGAGGCGTTTGGTTTCTGTTTAATGACTTGCAGCAATAAATCCCTAGAGTTTGTAAAAAGAAAAAAGGTTCATGTTCATAGCTAATAATCATATAAAAAGCTATATGATACATAAAAATCCCCTTCCAGGAGTTCCTTCTCCAGGTTTTCTGATACTCTGGGTGGAAACATTTCACAAGATCTTTTAGAGAGAAGTCTTTTGTTGAGAGTGAATGCAGAATAAATACCATTCAACATAGATGTTTGTGCTTTCATTTGCAAAAGAAAACCACAACCCACCATCCACAAGTACTTTATTTGGCGGAAAAAAGATCTATCAGCTTTCTTTTTACCTCATTATTATTGTTACTTATGTATTATTTCCATGACAGTATTGGAAAGCACATCTTTCAGACAGCATGTCGCCTTTGTAAAGAAACAATAGTGCATTCTGAAAGGTATTTGTCATAATGAGGAATGGGCAGGGTAATCGGTGTTTGCTAACTGACAGGCACTCAGTGATCAATAAATCTGAAGGGCTAACAGAAATTCTCCATCCTTGCTTAGGCTCTGCTGACAAGGCATTTTCAGCACTTCTCTCGGCTTTTGGTATCTCTCATTCCAACTTCCAGTTATGTTCAGAACAGTTTTGGTGAGCGGTAATTTGTAATAGAAGATGAATGATGAGCAGATGATTTTTCAGTCAAAATGACTAGTTTTTCAAATTTATCTGTGGAATTCACTTGGGGCAAAATGCTGTGTAGAATTCAAAGAGAGATTACTTATTTCTACAAAGAATTAAAACTACTCAGTTTTGTTAACCTACATACATATATGAAAATATAATGAAATCATATTTAACTCATATATGTATAACTGATTAGAAAGTGCTTTCTGAAGGATACAAGTAATCTGTATCACCCTTTTGCAGATAAATAAAACTAGACAGAGAGAAGTGACATGCCAAAGGTTACTCCTCTCGTCAGTGGCAGAGACAGGAAATGAGCTCCCTTAAGTCCCAGGACAGTATCTTATCCACGAGCTATACTGCTCTTCTAGTACTTTTGGGAATAAAGTAATCATCAAAAGATAGGCCAAGAACGCATTCTCTGGTCAGGCCTGTAACTCTTTACAATGCTCCTTGTACATTATTGCGAAGCACTTGACACCAGGCACAGTCAGAGAAGGGATACTAGAACACCCTGACCATTAATTTTAGCTAGCCTGAAAATGCCTATGTACCGAAGTTCATGTTTTAGTTAGCTAAAAGACGGCAGCTTCTTCATTTCACGAGATTTAATAGAGCAGTCAAAGCACTAGAGTGCTACTGAAATTAGCCAATGCAATAATAAATCATGGAGTTCTATTGCATTAAAAAAAAAAAGAAAAAAAATTAAAGTTTCTAGAATCCCATTTTAAAAATAGACTTCACGGTCATTAAACAGTACTAGGGGTCCCTGAGAAGAATAAGTGCTGGCTTTAATCTATTGTTTTTAATAAAGGAAGTCCTGCCCCTTCTGTTGGGTCAGAATCACAAATCATCTATCTTATTATCTGAGAATAAAGACTGAACATTAGTCATATTCTTTTTATAACACAGAGTGACCGATACTTCAAAGCATTGTCACCACTGCTCTTTAGCTGTAAATGAAAACGTCATGGTGCTTCACTCTTATCTTGTATTCATATGCTTGACGGACAAGTTAAATGAAAATTGTCCAAAGCTATGAACCAAACCATGACAAAAGTAGCTCTTACAGTGATTTGAAATCCGGAGGTCAAGCTGACATTCCTCGGCACCAAATGTCAGACCACACAGTGCTGCGATGCTCGCAGCAGGCAGATTGCACTATCTTGTTCCTAGGCTTCCAGCTTCAGAAGTGGCTACTCGAGTAAATAGAAACCTCAAAAATGTATTTATGGAAATAGTGGATGTCAGCAGACTTCAAAGGGCAGTACATATTGATAATTGCAGCAAGAGGCCCAGAAGCGCTTGAAACGTTGTGTCCGTGTGGTTTTTTTTGTTGTCTTCTTAAAGGAGAAATGACTGGGAGAGGATGAAACCACCTTCCTGCTCAACTGGCAGAGGCTTCACAGCCACTCAGATGTCTCTGTTTGTGTTGCTGCATTTCCAGCTCTTTGGTGTCTGCAGTCTGAGGTCTCCCTCAGCACAAACCAGCTGCATTCTCTGCATCTACCTGAAAGGAGGTTGTAGAGAGGTGGGTGCTGGTCTCTTCTCCCAGGTGACAAGTGATGGGACAAGAGGAAATGGCTGCAAGTTGCGCCAGCGGAGGTTTAGATTGGATATTAGGAAAAACTTCTTCACTGAAAGGGTTTTCAGACACCGAAGCGGGCTGCCCAGGGCTGTGGCTGAGGCACCATCCCTGGAGGTATTTAAAAGATGTGTGGATGAGGCGCTTAGGGACACGGTTTAGTGGTGGACTTAGCAGGGTTAGGTTAACGGTTGGACTTGATGATCTTAAAGGCCTTTTCCAACATAAATGATTCTATGATTCTATGATTCTATGATTGGAAACATGGCTAATGCCAGAGGAGCTCCAATGATGGCATCTGCTGAGCTTCTGACCCCAGACTTCGCACTATGAACCCATCACACATCTGAGAGGAGCGCCTGGCTCTGATGGTTTCTTACCTGCCATCACCGAAGCAAATGGCTGCTGAGGATCGAAAGGGCATTTCAACCTGCCAGACTCCAAGTTCTGAGTATCCAGCCGGAATACTGTTTCCTGAGAATAAACACATATTCGTTATCCTGGTGTGGCTGCAGAGAAAAACTCACTTAGACGAAGTGGTTTGCTAACATATCAAGTGAAGGTGTGTTAGATCACGCAGCTGTCATCTCAGCATTGATGTTTATAGTCCGTGTCTCTGTTTTATATCTAGATTTTTTTAATTTATTTTTTTAACACATCCGGTTCACTCTATAGTGACAAAAAATATCCAAAAAACATAAAATTATTTTCAGAAAAAAAGATGCATTGTTCATTTCTATTCAAATTAAAAGCTGAATTGTACTTAAAAGGCACTGGCTTCTATTTGGGAAAGTGCTGATAGACTGTGTTGCAACAGGAGACCCAGAAGGGATTCTGGCTGACTCTTAAATTTCTCCAGGGACTGCTGAATAATGTTAGTGGCAGACACAGTTCAGCCCCTTTTAAATGAAAGCAGCATATGCTCTCTCTTGTTATTTTTAACAAGGCTAATGATACAAGGGATATCAGAATAGATCCTTCCTTGTAGTTCCCAAATACAGTGTGATTAATTCCTGGGTCACAGAACAAGGGCATAGAGAAAGATAAAGAAAAGAAATTATTTAAAAACTGTTCCTGATGTTTTCAGTGGGCAATCAACAACTCAATTGTTGTAAGCATCAATTTGAAGTTTTATTATAGTTTTGAATTTTCAAAAAGGATGCTTTTACTTGTTCCTTTCATTAGTTTCCTAAAAGCATGCTTAACCTGAAACCCATAGTGAGTCCTTCTGAAGGCAAATTGATTGCTCAGAGGAGTAAAGTGAAGTCTTTGAAGGTATAGAGACTTGATTTTCAGAATCCTGCTGCTGTTAGAGAGGAAAGCTTGTCTACAGAAGTGCTGTTAATACACTCTCCTACCTACAGTGATATTTAAAATCCCACTAGTGTTTAGGAATCAAATCATTGTGGGTTTAATGTCTATGGTAGAGACATAACTTTTGAAGCTAGTTTAAAAAAAATCAAAGCACCACTGTGATTTAAACAATTACTTACAAAAGGGTGAAGTGATTTTAATTATTTGTTTCTATACTTGTGCCTTGCAAGAGGAGTGAAGATTACAAATGACAGTTAAGTATGCCCAAAGATGGCCACATAGGATCAGACTTCACAACACATTAATTCACTTCATCCTTAATGTACATCAGCTTATAAATGACCAAACCTTTCTATTTCATTAAGGTGTCTCCTAAACTCTCTAGGCTCAGAAGATAAAAGCCCAGGATATTGAATAATTAAGCTCCTTAAGAGAAGAGAAAAATCAATTCCAATCTGTGAACATAAATTCCATTTCCTCCAGCAATCCTGGCTGATATAAAGCAGAATTTAATCATCAAACAAACAACCCTTGTTATCTTCCCAAACCTGTGGGATATCAGGTAAACCAAATTCTCAGGCTACTGAAGTGGATCAGAGCACACCAAGGACAAAACTAAATTAAAAATTAAGCTTTTTTTTTTTGCTGACAATGCTATGTTAGTGTCCCATTCTCCTTTCTCCTAAGATGTGCAATCCTGAGCTGCTCAGAGGACCCTTGCTGTATCACATGCAAAGAGGCTGTCTGCAAGTCCAGCAGTACTCAAGGGACTGAGGGCTTTATAGATCAACATCGAATATTTCAGACTTCACCCAGACAAACTAATGGACACTACCAGGCATTCACACAGAATTAACCTCCTGTTTTCACTTCAGACAAAGCTTTCAAAGAAAAGAGCATCCCTTGGAGAGCTGTGGCTAACAGCACCAACCGGGCCAAGCCTCTTCTTCACCAGCCAAGAGAAGTTTTGGCAGTGACTTCAGCAATAGCAGGACCAGGACTTTAATCCCCTTTAATTGTGTGATCCCGTAGGGGATTTGTCCTGCTTCAAAAGCAGTGTGTGCTGTGGTTTTGAGTCACCTGATCCACACTGTTTTCCCCTCTGTTTTCACAGCACCAGCACTGGCCAGCTGAACGCTGGGCAGATCCACCAGCAGCTTTCAAAGGTCAGTGGGGCACTGCCGGGTTTCACAGACTCCGTGAGGCTATCTCAGGCTCTGGCTCTCCCAGGCATCCCACAGCTTCCTGTAGAGGTTGCTAATTACCAAACAGCCATTCTTATAACCCAGATATAATGAAAAAGGAAAAAGGGGAGGAAAAAAAAAAACCCCAAAAAAAGGCTAAAAGAATGGATTTGCAATAAAAGTGCTTTGAATTACCACGTAGGACTCCTGGCTTCAGTTCCTACAACCAGGAGACATTTTCAGCTGTCTGTCAAATTCACGCCAATGGGTCTGTCCTGCCTTGTCACATTTATCTGGAGAGGCAGTGCAAGGACAGTGGCTGTAAGGCGTTTGGGGTCCAAGAGGAAAGGGAAAATATGCCTGATGCCATTAAAAGCTGTTAATTCTGTAGGAGGTTGTAGAAGGGACACACCATCAGAAGAGGCATGAGTAGTGCTGAACACTGTCCAACCTACCACTGCAGCTGAGCAACCAGGAGGAATGCAGGAGAGACTGGGAGACAGTGAGGGGATTAGGAAATACAATACTGGGATTCTTCTTCCATTTCCTCTCATAAGGTAATTGGCCACGTCTAACTGAGAGAGACCCCTTGTCTAGACTGGCTGCCGGACTGAACAATCAGACCAAATCCATAATTTCATAATGTCTGATGGAAACCACCTTCACAAATGAAGTAGTTAAAGGTGCAATGGTAGAGTGAATAAGGCTAATGACCCAGAGGTAAACCAGAGCCTTACTTATACTCTTGCTGAGAACCGTTCTGTTCAATACATCTGTGTATTTGATCATTCAGGCTAAGGCATCAGCATGATACAAGGGATCTAAAATTTCAGTTGCTTCAACTGGAATATTTAAAGTAGTGAAGCAAAGAAGCCTACGAAATTATTTCTTTACAAGCCCAATTATACAGCATATACCAGACAATACCAGAGGCATTAATGGCTTATTCGGGAAAGAACATCACCGTACAGATTTCAGGCAGCTTCAGTTTTCTCTGACACAGGCAGCCCCTCTGGGCTGGTCAACCAACCCACAGATTGTGTGGAATATAATGATGTGTCTCAGTCTGGGAAAGCATCTATAAATTTTTTTCTTTTTTTTTTTTTTCTTTCTTTCTGTGAGCATCTGCCCTTGATTCCGTATGTCAGAATAACTCCAATGTGTACATATTTCACATTTATCACATTTAATAACATATCATTAGACCTCATTTCTTATATTCTAGAATTTCACCAAGACCCAAAGAAAAAAAGAAAGCTATTTCTATAGCAGCATAGAAAGGCTGCACCGCAGGCACGCAGCCAGACAGGTCACATCTCGACACCGTCTGAGAACAGAGCCAGTGTTATAAATATAGCCAAGGTGTCATACATATAGGAGTTAAAAAGAGACTTGTGTACTAAGTGGCTGCTTGACACAACACCAAAATGCTTCTGTTGTGGGGGTTAGGTCTCAAACATTTGCCACTTAGGACAGAGATTTCTTTGTCACCAGCAAATGAAGACCAATCAGCTGCTAACTTCAGTTCAGGAATCAGCCACTAGTGATGGACAATACCCAACATCTACTTAGCTACAGGGCTGCAAACCATCTGCAAAGTCCTGAGATGCTGCCCTTGGACTCAGGCTCAGAGACTATTTACAATCTCTGTATTACTGTCATGCACAAGGAATAGGAAACCATCTCTGTGGACCAAGGGTATATATACATTAAAAAATAGAACTACAAGTGTCATCTTGAACTCTGCATGCGTGTGTGTGTACGTAAGCAGAAAGTATGTGCGGAAATGACTTACTAGAAAGACAGACATCTGGGTTAAATGTTCTCTTCACTTAGTTAATCATATGAAAGTGTCATTCTGAAGAACTTTGTGTATTAAGCCTTACCGAGGAAAGTGCTTTGTTCAAAAGCGATACGCACATATCAAATGTGAGAAGACAAGTTCCCGTCTGACCTGCAAAATCCACCATTTACCCTGTTATTTATGCAAGCTGCTGTCAGTTCATTTTTTACACACTCGCATAGTATTTTCCAATCTATGATGAATGCTAAACAAGATGAGGGTTATTCCTTGACATGTCAGAGTAGTGAGGAAAATAAATTACCTCTTTGTGAGTTCCAAGCTCAATGTATCCACAGAGAGGGTGAAACGCTCCTGTGCCACAGACATAAACATGGGTTCGGTTGTAGGGCTGAAGAACCCTGATGTAATTGGCACATTCTGTCTATTGGGAAAAGAAAGACAAAGGTTAATTTTCATGTTTATTCTTCTCTTTCACATTATACTTTGTCCTAGGTTATAGCCATAGTATTGGTGTATTTAGACTCAAAACTACTGTAGCAGAGACTGTTTACTACATAGTTCAAAGTTGTGATGGCTACAATTTTGCAGTGGCTATCTACTAGGCAGTTCATCAATCAGACTTGCAAACCTAATTCTTACAGCCACGAGTAGCTATGTGGTTACAGCACAGTTTGGAGGATATTTTCTCAGCCTGTGCCGCAGCAAACAACTCCTGTCAACAACTGGGCAGAGGTCGGAGAGGCACTGGGTTAGTCTGGCTACCAATCCTCCTGCCTTTGCTCCCAGTTCAGGGTTCTGCACAAGCTTTAACACCAAAGATTACATGATAGAAATCATTGTGGCAGACTGAAGGACTTCAACATCCTTTCAAGGTATGTTTTGTGTATGAGTGAATTATCTTTTGTACCAACCACATCCTACTGGTCACTTTTATTTGGGCATTTCAGAGTCCTGTGGGATGCTTGGGTCAGTCCTGGCTCTCGCTGGGCTTGGTCCTTGCTAGTAAGTCGCACAGGCATCTGCTGCACTCTGCAAGGGTGCTACATGAGGTGATAGGAAAGGCTTGCTGCAGCCTTCCCCAAAATCGAAGAAAACATATACATATAACAAGTTACTTAGGAGGCAATACACAAGAACTATGCATATGTCCAAGCTACCACCCTACGCCTAAATGAGAGGCAAGTTGCAGAGACAATGTAGGAAGCAAAAAAGGAGATATTTATGATTGATGTCCAAGACAAATATTCCCCTCTCTGATCCCTTTCCTTTTGTCTTCGTGTAGAAATAGACCAGCACAAATCCTCCATATAGACCAGTATCAGAATTTTCCCAGTGCTCAGCAGAGGTGTTGTTTAGTTTTTGTCTGCTGTAAAGATAAGGGTAGCAATAAGTTAGGATAAAAAGTTGAAATTCCTCAGGCAGAGAGCTGAGAGAGTGTTTTGAGCTGGAGTCCACCTTGGTAACAGACAAGCTGGATAGAAACCACAGGATTTGTGGAGAGAAAAGGAAGAAATTTTATTATACAGCCGGGAAATGTTTACATTTATAGTGGGCTCTAGATACATGATGTAATCTGTGCTAAAAGAGATATGAAAGTTCTATTGTACATATGAATGCACCTTAAAAAAACTTCCTAAAGAGACCTCCTAAAGAAGATTTGTGGTTTCAGGGAAAAGCTAATGAGTCTGAGATTTTGTTTTAACCTTAACTGCAGCTGTCTGCAAATTAAGTTAATTTGTACTCTGCTCTTCTACTCTGTTTCGTTAATGAATTATAATGAAGTTACATTCAGGATATTCCCAAGAAAAAAGAAGCAGTTTGATGGGAAAGAAAGGATTTCAGGGGAGTATCGCCTGGGTTACATTTCAGAGGAAAGTCCATTCCTCTCTCAACTGCATTTGTTACACACAAGGATGGCTTAGCATGATTGCTGCTTGCAATATTGAATATTTTTTCTTGAAGCATTAACACTTAAAGAAAATAATAGAAGTGTAACCTTTTTTTAAATAAAGAAAAAACACGTAGTGTTCAGGAAAAAAGTGTAACAACAGCTTACTAACCCATTTTGTGCATTTAGAAACAAATACAAAGATATACAATATTCTCAGCAATAATAAAAAAATATATACCATACTTACATGGGCATCTTTCCCAGCTAATTTGCATAATTCTACCTTTTCTTTTGCTGCAGGCCAGTAAATCTGTAACATAGTTAAAATAAGACAAAGATTATGAATATTATAAATTGTCCTGTGATTGTAGTTTAACTATGTCCTTGAATGAACAGTTAAAACAGATTTATGCATGTTGAAGGAATGTGCATGTAAACTGAAATGAATGTGACTTCGAATACAGGGTTCCATTACAAAAAGTGAAGAGGCTTTAAATAAAACCCCCTGTTCTTTGTTCATTTCTTCATTGACTATATGTACTTTTAAAACATACTTAGTTGATCTGGCTAGCACACCTTGTCACCACTATGAATTGTATGCTTTTCTCAAAGATATGATGAGCCAAATCATCTTGAAACTAAACTGACTGCAAAACAAGGCAAATTACATTTGTGATTAATTTGGTCCAGTGAACTTGGCAAAGCCATTATAAAATAATACTTAGCTGTTACTGCCAATTTTCAAATGAAAAGAAGTTTTGTTCAAAAAACTAAAGGTAGCTTAAGGGAAATTTGTAGAACAAAAAGTACATTTGACAGAAATTAATAGCACACGGTTTTAAAATGTCACTCATCAACAATAAATAAGTTTACTGAGAAAATGACATAGAAGTTTAGAGGAGAGTCATGTAACTTAGATAATTAGTAGCATATATTATTACTGTTTCTCTTTCTTCTTTCATCTGCACTGCAGAATTCTGTAAACTAGGTTTTGGTGTAGATGGAGCCAGATGATAAATTACTACCAGTTACTGCAACCCCAGCTATGTTAGCAAAGAAATGTCAATGAACAACAGCTCAGGTTCTGGCTCATTGATTTCAATTAAACAGTCAAAATTGGATATTATTGAGTATATGTTTGATTCTATTAAATTCAAACCAGAAACTAAATATAAAGCCTTCCAGAATCACCACGCTAAACATGGATCTTTCTTCCTTCTTATTTTGATAAGACAAAGCTATAGCCATTTCTCATGACTAATCATAACAACAACAAAACACGTTCATTTTTGAGCAAATATTGGTTAGGAAATTGCCTCAAGTCCCAGGAACCAGTATGCAGGTTACTAGTAGTCACAGATGCTTTAGAGTAATGTTGAGTCTCAAATCACACTTTATAAAATATTAAATAGTGACATATAAAGGAATAAAGAATTATTATAATATGCATTAGAAAAAAATCATCATCAAGGAAGGGTGCACAACTTAATCACATGCAAGAGGAGTTAACTGCTGTAATATTCCCTTTCTCTCACCCAGCTGTTGGCACCTTGTAGGATGTGGCTCGCCACATACACAGGCTCAGTGCCACACCGGTAAGGAAAGCGAAAGAGTGCCCTGTGTCAATTAGCTTTATCGCTGTCCAAAATCTACAGTCAGTGTTCCTCTCAATCTGGAAACAGTCTTTTTATTTCACTTCTTCCTCTTCTCTTCCCAGTGAAAATGGGAATTAATTAATTTCCACAAGGAAATTAATTTCCTCTCAAGTGAATTTACAGTTACCTTTCTGATTAGAAGCTCTTAGTAAAGATAATGTATTTTAAGTTACTTAAACCTTAACCCTTTACAGCAATATTTACTTAAAGTCAGAGATAAGGCAGTATAACAACATCTCAGCACCGGAGCGCAAATTTCCTTTCCTGGAGTATTTTCTCAGAATGATGTCATATTAGCATCCAGGTATGAAAAAGCAATCTGAAATCAGCCATGCCAGTGTCTGGATTACACACTGTACAATGCCAGAGAGTATGGAGGAAAGCATTGGGAACATTGCAAAGCCATCGGGAAGAGCTGAAGGTAGCACCAGCGAATTCATCTGGTCTCTGCCTGGATAGAGTGAGACGAGTCTCACTTGTAGCACTGGTCTGGCACAAGTGCCACTGGGTTAAGGAGGAGAGCTGCGGCTTAAGAGGTGCTGGTGAAGAAAAGCTGATGAAAAGGAACAGCTGGAGGAATATAAGATCATGGATCTCCAAATACATTTGGCCAAGGAGACTTAAGCTGAGATCTGATCTTCAGTTCTCTTGTACATAAACTTTATGCCCAATTCTGCCCGAGATCCCCGTATCAGTAACAGAGAAGTCTAGAGGTCTTTGGGGGGTTTTGGAGATTTTTGGCCAAAGTTTAGGTGTCCAGTTAGGTAGACAAGATGTCCCGCTGTAGGCTTATGAAAATGCCCAGCTCTCCTTGCCAACTACACAGAAGAACTGGGCCTCTGCTTTGGGAGGCCCAGTTACATTCAAAGACATCTGCTTGAAGGCGTCTCACGCATTAATGGACTCAACTCTACCCTCAATTCTTCTACAGATTCCTTCATGGGAAATAGGGTTTGTCATAGAAGGCTGAGATATACAAACCCCCTTTCCTATGATAATTGACCACAGTCAATTATCATTAAAAAATCAATTGTTTTACTTTCTGGCTACTCAACAGTCTCAGTATTTAGCATTATATGAGGCCACATTAGACAATGAAAAGTGAAGCTAAGTGATCCAACTTTAAAATCAATTTGCAATTATATATGGGAGAGTTAAAGTGATATTTATTTGCTTTCCGTATGAGAAATTAGAGGTTCCCAGAAACTGTCAGTTCTACATTGTAAAGGGTCAAGAAAATTGTATAATAAATAATGAGCTAATGTGCTGAGCAAGAAAGCATAAATTTAATTTTTTATTACATCACATGCTGTGTAACAGTACTACAGGTCTGGTTCCCTCAAACACTGACACACAAGTAATTTTACACATGTAAAATAGTCCCACTGAATTTTCACATGCATAAGCTTATTTACATGCATCTGTATTGGCTTTTCTGTAGGGGGTGAAATTAAGTCTTAGTATTATATTTTATTCAGTTGAGTTACTTAGTTTCACAATATGCAAAAAGTAAGACTAGATGCTCCAGCAGTTTCTCTTATATTTAAAATCTTTGAGCTTGTAGATGGTTTGATGCTTTGAAATTGGACATTTTTTTTCATAATTTTTTTCAGTTTACATGTTGAATTCACAATGGTAACATCTTATTTAACAAAGTCTTTTTCCTAAATTCCTCAAAAAGTAAAACCTCAAAGAAAGAAAAAAAACCCCAAATAACCAAACAATACATAATAAAGGTGACAAGAATATTGATATGTAAAATTATAATCATTTCATGTTACAAACAGCACAAATTATATATATAACGTATTTCATAGTTGCATCTGTATCTGAAATGTCTGGAGAAATCTTAGAATAGCTAGGTGGGGCTACTGAATTTAAGGCAAGAATGCAACTAGTTGAAATGCATGAACTATATACTTAAATAGGATTATTTTCTTCTCTTAATCTTCGGTTTATTTTCCTTGCAAAATATCCGTATAAAAATTCCAAAGGTTGGCTACTGTCATGATTTCCTGATTTTATCTTCTATAGCCCAATTACAAAAATACCTTACCATTACTTTTTAAATCATTCTACAAATATTTTCTTAAATTTAGCAACAGAAAATAAATTAAAAACTCCTGATAAATGCAAGTTAATAAGTTCTCTGCTAGCAGAGTGAAAGAAAACCTCCCAAGAGTACAAAATTAAGTAGTACATAAGTGCAAGACAGATAAGGTATCACCTTAAAGGGTAGCTGGAAATTGATGTCTGATTAAAACAAAACATTAAAAACCACAAAGGTCCTTTTCAGATCAGGAGCAGAGTAATTTCTAAAAGTAACATTTTTCCTTCCTCTAAACATGCATGTTTACTATAAGAAAGGAATGAAAAGGGAAAAGTGAATTAAAAAAAATAGATTATTTACATACATAAATTGATATGTGGATGCTCTATATGTCATTATACGTATATATAAATAACAGCTGGACTCACTTCTAAGAGTTTCATTTCAGCTGCCATCTGTCATGAATTAACAATACTGGTTACAAGCAAGTATTTTCCTCATCTTTCTGTATCTTTCTTTCTCTGTACAATTTTGTTCCTAGCTAACACTTAAGACTATAAATCCTTAGGAGAAGTGATGCCTCAAAAATAAAACAGTGAACTCTGATTCCAAAGAAACTGTTGTATGAAAGTACAGCTTTTTCAACAATCATTTCTCATGAAGTTACTAAATCTGGGATGATGCAGGACTTTACCAAAAGAGTGGAAAATACTATATATCGTCACAATACAAAAGAGGAGGAACACAAGATATCTAAGCAAATTGGTCTTATTTCATCTGTTTGTAAGGCTTCCAAACAAATTTTTAGCTAGGGAAGGAATAACTTAAGTTTCCAATGAATATGGAGTATGGTACAAAAGACAACGTAACTTGGTAAAGAGCCATTATTCCACTCTAATATTGTACTTTTAACATAGCTGAATTGCATACTACATTAATGTGGCAGAGCTTCTCTTCATCAGGGCTCAGTTAAGTATTTATTAAGTTGCCACATGAAAATTGATTAGCTCAGCTGGCAAAAATAGGCATTATAAGAAAAAATGGTCCGATAAGTAAAGAATTTGCCGTAGAAAGTTACTTACGAAGTTTGTCAAGAAATAGTGTCAGAGCTCATCCTATTTCGTATACCCTTCAGTAGCCTTGGCAAAAACCCAGCACCCTGTGCAGCAACATGTGCAGATGACAGAAAGTTGGGAAGCATCACTAATACAAATGAAGACTGGTAATATTATGCAGGAAGCATCAAAGGGCTCTGAAGACCAGAATTATAAACAGTCAGAGGAAATGGGTATAAACTGGTCATAAATAAATTTAGATTGTAGATTTTAACAAAAATACATCTGAAACATCAGAGTAACAAGGTTCTGGCCTATAGCAAAAACGTTGCTAAAGAAGTTGCATGAAGTACCCCACCAGGCCCCTTACAGCAGATTTGGACCAGGTTATGAAAGGAATAACTGCTACATGAGGTAGTTGCTGGTGATAGCAGGGAGTGATATCAGTTGACCAACGTGACTCCATCCAGTTCCATGTCCCCAAGATAGTCACGCTCATGCCAGCAGCAAGCACTTGAGTATCTCATTGAGGTCGACGGCTTTCAGCAGCCCTGGGGGTTTCACTGGAGCCTCTCACGTGCTTGACGCTGCACACGTGCTTCAGCACTTCTCTATCAGTATAGCCTCTGGTACGAGAAACCCCGAAGTGTTTTATTAGTGGTACATGTAGCACCAGCAGGATGTGTCTGTATCTGGAGTGAAGGACATCAGCTGATCAGCATGTCTCGTAACACTCACTCATTGAATTTGAGTCCTGTGAAGAAAGGGATTGCTTCCTCCCTATTTCAAAGGAGTAAGAGGTGGAAGCACTTAGAGGAAAAATACACTGATTTTAAATAGCTACTTGTTGCAGCAAGAGAAAGCCTGCTTTCTTCCCTTGTTTTGTTCTATCTACTAGATATTCGTTATATTGATGCTTGAGGGAAGGCATGCAATAAAATTACAGCTTCCTGGGCATCAAAATGTCTCATTAAGGCTTTGTGAATCATGTAGACCATAACTCAGAAGCTTAAGCTCATTGTTATAAGTGAATCCCCCATACAACAGTCCCAATTGCAGCTTCCAAAGAACAAAGCCAGATTGAGCTGTAAACCCATTGTTAGGCTGGCATATGCAATATACTCCCCCTGAGAAACTCTCCTCCACGAGAAACCACTCCCCTGCGTGAAAAAAAGAAAAGGATTCATGACTTAGCCCAATGTGACCATAAAGCGGGTACAGTGAAGAGGGCAACACGATCCAAAAATACCAAAGAAAACCAGGAGACAGTTTAATCCCAGTTCTGCCATTGCCCTACTATATGTGACAGTCAGGTCTCAATTTTCCCACCAGTAAAATGACAATAATGTGACTTGCTTTTTTTTTTTTTTCCCCCCAGAAGAACTTAGTAATTCAAAGCTGAAAAATCAAAAGCAAAGAAAAACAGTAAGATAGAGGAGCGCTGAGGAAAGATACAACAGTGATCCAAAGATAAGACTGTCACACTGCTGCATAAGACAATATCATAAATATCACAGCCCAATACCGTAAGAGTGGGTGTTCATGGATTGCTTCCTGAGAACTAGGACATTTGTCACTTCTGTATACTAACCCCGGGTCACTTCACTGAAAATTACGGCAAGCACTAGAAATTTATTGAATTTCCCAACAAACACTGGAAAGAATTTCATGCTTTTTTAGTATTATTTGGCTGAAAACAAAGAGTATTTTAATTAATGGGAAAAGGAGCTGATTTTAGCATACCATGCATGTATACCAGTTGCTCTCTAAATACCTCACATCTGTTGCATTCATGTATGCGGTATGGGAAGTCCACAACTTGGGGAACTGGACAGATTGTTCTCATACACAAATCCTAAGAGGAAGGTTACCCTAAGCAGTTCTTGTAACTGGCTCCCACTGTACTTGCTGTACTCTGGAATTCAATGTTTTAAGGTCATCAGCAAACAAAGGAAGTTAACACATCTCAGTTTCTTATCTGAATTTCTCCCTGTATTCAAAACCTAACCAGACTATCTTTAGAGTTAGATTTTTTCAGCTAGCTTTCTTTTTAAACAGTTTTATCTCAGAAATACTTAGAGAACCCTAAAAGCCAGGAATGTATTCTTAAATATATTTTATATCTGCCACAGACCTTCCTTCTTCCAACAGGTATTCGTACATCCTAGACACTAATCCTCATACTTGAAGTATACATCCAGGGAGACATTTGATTGGAATTTCGAACTCCAATTAGTTCATAGCAGTGGAAAATTGGATCTCTGAAAGATATAATTTGATATGGCACGGGGAGGGGGGCGGAAGAGAGGATATGAGGATCAATTCAGAGTGATTTACAACACTGCGGGAGGTACCAGTGCCAGTGTATGGCATTCTTTATTTTCATGGTGCTGTCACACTGAGTAAAATGCACTGGAAGTTGGAGGGAAATAACAGTTGTGTATTTGGATGACATGTTCACAGACTTTTGGTCGCTTAAATTGGGCAGGTGGCAGAGTGAAACCTCTTATTAGAACCAAATGGGCTTTTTATATCACATCTGTCTGAGACAAAGAGAGATCTCCACATGCCACACTTCTCTTAAACTGTGATCCACTCTCGAACACAACTTAAGAAGCAGCCAATGCTTTCAGTACTTAAGGGTTTTCTGAAAAATGCATTTTTCCATGTACGTTATGAGCATATGTGAAAGCTTAAAGAAAACGGACCAGATGCTGATTTCATTTACACTGGATTAAATCTTGAAAGGCTTCAGTGCTTTTACACCTCATTTTCCCCAGTACAACCACAGCAGACTTCTGACTACCGTCTGTTTCTCCTAAAAGGAAACAGTACACCAGGATTTTTAGGGTAAATGGCATTGCTCCTGACATGTTTATCACTTCAGACTGAAGACAAATCCTACCTTTGAAAAAGTCAAAACCTAATATGAGCAAATGTTTTCAGAGAGCAGGATACTGGTGGGTCTTTATACCTAAACATATGGGTAAAATATAAAAATGACAGCGGATGTTTAGGGAAACATAATTTATGGCAACAATGCAAAAGGAAATAACAGAGACACTCTCTTCCACCTAGGATTGTTGTCATTGTGGTTACATACTGCTTTCTTCACGTCTTGCCCCTGTCTGTTGTTTTGTGTTTGTAAAGACTGTTTAAAAGCTTCCACCTTGTCTACACAGGTGCCTAAATTTAAGTCTATCAAACAATTTTATGGACTCTGAAAGGTTTTCAGAGGTTCAAAACAAGAGTTACATAGCCCAATGGTAAGAGTCATCCAAGGGCTAGCAAGCACAAAGTTATCACCTCTGTCTCTGGAAGTCCCTAACCTGAAGCACCGTTAGCGCTTCTTCTCACACTCTTCCTTCAGTGCCCACTGCTGACCATCTTAGGGGACAGGACACTAAACTATATGGATACCCAGTAGATTGAGTCTTGTTTTTTTGTAAATGGTAGATAAGATGGTTTCTATTTCTATTAATTTTGAGAGGAAAGGAAATAGTCTAAAACAGGTGGAACCTATTTTATAAAGATTTTATAAATTTATAAAATAGGTACCCTATGAACTGCAACACCCAGGAAAGTTCCCTTTGTTTCGAAAGCAGGGCCATCAGCGTGCATTTATGCCTGGGAACTAATTCCCCATGTGTGGAGGGTCAAACCCTGCCCCGTTAAATCTCAGCCTCACCTCACTTCTTTTCTTAGAACTTTTTCTGTTCACAGAGACTGAGAGCAAACCAATGTGATCCCAGATGGACTCATGATCATCCTCCTCCAGTTCCACTGGCTTTATTCTAGACTTTCCCAGTCCTTCTGCCCCCACTTCCAGAACTTTAGATATCTTCAGTGGTTTCCATGTGACTCTTTGGCCTTCGCTGATGTCTCCTAGCAAGCCTTTTTCTTCTGACAGGTCAAGAAAGCTTCACGCTCAGACAGTCTACAGCTTTTGCTAACAGGCAGAAAGCTAAATTCCTTTGACATACAGAGTAAGCAGCAAGTATTCAGTTAGGAAGAACCAATCTTGGTGTTACTGTGTTTCAAGGCTGCAATAAACATCCTGGACTCTGTGTGTATTCCTGAGGCTCTGGCTTGACGGCAAGAACAAAAGCCTCTCTTCGATGCTGGCTAAATTCCCACCGGGTTCATTCCTAATTGAGACGACGCTTATATGGACTGGCAGGAGTTTTCCCAGTGCAATGAAGGTAAAATTTGGCTCCTGAATCTCGAGGGTGCTGCTTTACATAAATATGCATATGTATTTGTATAGATGTTCCCCTCCCTGCAGAGATGGGTAGGTCACACTGCAAATATTGCCCAGTCACAATAGTGCTGACATATAACCCCACTTGGACTGTTGGTAAGCACTGGAGTTATAGAAAGGCGCAGAATTTCTTTGCAGCTATTTCATAAGCATTTACCCAGCTGGTATGTATATATGCATATGTATTTTTTACTGTGAAATACAGATAAAAATCAATACAAGAGGGCATTAAAGAATAAGTCACAAGACAGCTGCACCTGGAAATGACAAAAAAATAGTAGCAACTACAAACTAAGGATGCTCCAAGTGACTATAATTTGTGACCCTGTGCCAATACACACTGGGGCAAATGAAAACAACTTGTTCCAAAGCTGCTATTGGGGATCTGACATGTTTATCTATTTGGCCCACATGTGGCTGTGTCTTCTAGCACTGACAGCTCCTGCAGGTTGGCAGCTTTTCAAAAGCTTGTCAGCCCTTGATAGCATTCCTATTCCTGCAGAGATGGGTGGGTCACACTGCGGATTACACGGTGATAATAGTGCTGACATATAACCCCACTTGCACTGTTAGCGAGCATAGGACTTACAGAAAGGTGCACCATTTCTTTGCAGCTATTTCATAAGTGTTTACCCAGCTGATAACATTTTGTAGTTAGTATTTATTTAGTTTAAGGAGTAAAATAACAGAGGTTTTAGGCAAACTCACAAGAAAATTCTATGTACCAAAGTAATCTTTCCAGCAGGATGCCAGAGCTTAGGATTCCTATAGCATTTCTTCTCCAGCTTCCCAGCCTCTCATGCTATTAAACATGTATGTTTGTTTGTTTTACACTGCACTTCTGCTGGTTATGGCATAGTTGTCTTCAGATTTATTGCCCACATTTGCAATGCCCTGATAAATGCAGGTTGCTGCTCTTTGCTGCTTTCTTTTGCTGAACATCTTTAATAGGAAGGAACCACAAATCCTCCAGTTTATAAATAGCTTGCAATACTTCGTCAGGCATCTCAGGATCTTTCAAGAAAAGACTATGGCACTTGATAATGCTATTCCTGCAATAGGAGCCATAGGCTTATATTAAGGACAACTTCACAGAAATTATATCCCTGATACAGAAAGACAATTATCTGTTGCTAAGCTTTATATATTTGCAACCATTTTAGTTTTCTGCATTTATCTTCCATTCTGGAAGACTTTTCTATTATACTACGGTACTCACTGTTGTTTTATAATGAGGTTTGCAAGCACTGGAAACTGGATGGATTTTTTCAAGCTGCCAGCTAAGGAAGTTTTCAACCAATTACACAATAAATTAAATAAAAACTATGATGATTTAAGAAATTTGAACTCCAGAAGAACTATTGATTTATTTCATCAGGGAAAATATACCAGGAAATAAAGCCATAACTTAATATATGTAAGTTAAATTAACCAATTTAGGTAAATAATTAGGTTGTAAAAAGGAAGTTATTAAATGATATATATGTATACATTAGAGATGGAAGCAGGATACAATGCTTTGGATGTTTCTTTGAATACTATTCCAGAAATGTCTTAATATAGAGCGTCAGACTCTACAATATAATCTTGCCAGGTAATTATATCCACAGATGAGGATTTTCTGAAAGTAAATTTTTGGGGATCCTGACTTGGCTTTTTGAGGTATCAATAGTTCCTAAAGTACTAAATATCTGAAATTGAGAGCTTTTTTAAAGTAATCTGAATCTACCCAGCATACAGCATTCTACAGTTCATATACAGTTTTGGTTTGAAAAAAGAAAACCCCAAACTATGCACAATCTTGCATTTTAGTTTCAAGAAGTTCTTACATTTCTTTTACCCCCCTCAACTTGCTATCTTTTAACCTCCTCCCTCAAAGTCATTAATAAACACGTCATTTATAGGCAGAAACTTAATATTCTATCAATTACTTCTCATTTTAGTGGCTGCGTATAAGCAGATACACTTTTTTTCCAGGCGACTCTTACTCCAGAGGAGTACAAAGGACACACTTCAGACCCTTGTAGTCCCAACATGTGTGGTTTCCTCGCACTGGGAAATCCTGGAAGCGAGCCGCCTGGCCCGGCGCCAACCTAAACCACGGTCAGTCTAAACACAGCGCCGGCAAATGCTACTCTCTGACACTTCGCTGCTACTGGAGAGTATCCTTTAGCATTGAAACCTCGTCAGTGACTGAGATTTATACACAACCGCTCATGAAACTTCCTTCATCTCATCTCTTCCCTCCCCAAACACGTTTCTACCAGCCCAGCACAGAGGAACCAAAGAGAAACGCTTGTGTTATATCATCTCATGTTACCTGGGCATTTACCTAAAAGGATAAGTTTAAAAAGTTGCTGAATACCCATGGAGATCTTGGACATCAGCACACCAGGATGCTTTGGAGAGCTTTTCAGTCAGTTTTAGCTATTTAAATATACTTTTCCTCACTGTTTTGTCTGAAAAGTTAAAGATGACCTGAATGGTTAAACTAAGTAGAAGTATTTGAACCTGCAGACAATCATTTCTTTAGTCCAGATATGCAAGTGGTTATGAATTTTATGCCCTTCTTTCAGGTTACCACCTGCAAATTTTCTTTCCAATATAAAGTGAGTCTTTGCTCTACAACATCTCTATTAAATGGCACTGTCTGGTTGTACACTAATTCTCCTGGCTCAGTCTGTGTTCTGCTCTTCTTGGAAAGCACAGCTTCCATAATGATCAGTGGTGGTTTGGCTAAAGGGGAAATGTTACCAGCTTGGATGAAGGGGCGGCTCACACAGGGTGCTACCGCCTCCAGAAAGCTCCGAACTAATCAAGACCCGCTGAACATAATGGGAGGTGACAGCACTCAGCATCTCTCAGGAGGCAAGCAGCATCCCACAGAAACAGAAATCTGCTTTTCACACAAACAAAATTTGCTTCCCACAGAAAGCCTATGCTAGAAATCAATTGTAGTCTGAAAATCTGCAACATGAATAACGCTGTTATTAATGCAATATCCTGAGGAGGTGCTGGGTTTTGAGTAAACTATTGAGATGGCAGATGCAAGTTAAGTGTTTGATAAAGCATCGCAGGGAAGAAATTTCCTGAAACGCTCAGAATCTGTGTTTTAAAGAAACTGGCATATGGAACATCGCAGAAGTCAAAATAAGAAACAACATATTCAGCCTGGTACTGTATCTCTTCTATACAATGACAGCAAGTGTTGCGCTCAGACACGTGGGGCAAAATAGTCTCCAGTTACACCTGCTAAGCCCTTGTGCTGCAGTTATATTAATTCAGGGTCAGTTACCTCTTCAGAGCTGACAGCAGAACATAGTAATTTAAAACGTCCTTCTGGTGCTTAAAGAAAATATCAAACACAGCTGAGAATTTAAATTTTCTTCAGTAAGTAGCATATCTGAAACAAGCAGGAAAGTAGTTTTCATGTGCATTCCTGCGGAAGCATCTGCTTTTTACATGTACCAGTCAATTGCGCTTACAAAAGCTCCAGTTCATCGTGTCTGCTAGAAATACCGGAGGTAAAATTGTCATCTTATTATCTGGAGTTAACACATTGTCATAGGGCATGGGAGTACATTAGATCCCAGTGGAAACTTGGCCTATCACTATTAATTCTAGATATTAATACAAATGTTAATATTAAAATTGCCACTTTTAATATAATTTAAACCATTCAAATTGCCTCTGCTCTGTTTAATATCACAGTAAAGTAATCCCAGTGATGCCAGGAAGCAAGGAAAGAGCTGTCTTCAGTTATCTTCTTTCAAATGCTTTTATTTGAGGAGGGTGACCATGACCAGAGAAATTAAGAAGCAAACACTCCGAGCTGCATTTTCGCCTATTTGCTGATATTTTGATGCTACTTTCATGCACTGCAGGACTCCTCCAGGTAGCTGATCTCTTGCAGGACATCAGCCTCACAGGAGATCATCTAGCATGAAAAATTCAATTGATTAAAGATAATCTGTATAACTATGGGATGTAAGATTATCAAATCCTGGTACACAACATTGCACAATGAATCTGCCAGTTACCCAGTGAAGAAAAAAAAAAAGGTTAAAAAAAGAGAAAAAGGAACAAAATAGAACTTAGGAGATGAACTCTGTGGAAAACAAACTGACCTTTTTTACATTTTTGTTTAAATCAACCAAGTTGAGCAGGAAGATGTGGTCTTTAGCCCCGATTAGCAGCCGGCCCCTCTCCTCATCTAGCAGCAGGGTTCGAAAATCAAGACCCTCTGTTGAGCCCAGGAATGGGATGCAGCTGTTTGAAAGCAGCAAGTCTGTGGGAAAATGAAGAAAATCTTTATAATCAAAATGTTTACATATGACTCATTGGTGTCTTTTATAAATATATGCAACCAGCATGGAGTATGCCGGTGAGATAACTGTAGTCTTGGAGCATGTCTTTCCAGGGTCATAATACAGTTCCTGTTAACCTTGGTTTTCTTTGGGGTTTTTTTACTTCCAAATTGGGTAATATTTACTTTCACAAAACATTTTTCTATATGAAATTTTCTTAATAATTATCTCTATGACAGAAAGGAATCAGAAATTCAACAGAAACTAGAAACAAAAGGACAGATCTTTGCAAAGTATGTGCTATACCTTTCCTTCATTGTAAGAAAACTAATGTAAGTTTGTATCATCATACTCATGGATACACATGATCAAGGATCAATATCTCACCATATTTGGTGCTCTACATATAAAGCAGCAAAGAAAGTCAATATCAGCAAAGAATATTTTGGAGCAGGAAACAGTAGTAAGATGTGGCAGGAATCATAGTCTCATAGACTGGTTTGAGTTGGAAGGGATATTTGGAGATCATCCAGTCCAACCCCCCTGCCATGGGCAGGGACACCTTCCACTAGAACAGGTTGTTCAAAGCCCCATCCAACCTGGCCTTGAACACTTCCAGGGAGGGGGCATCCACAACTTCCCTGTGCAACCTGTCCCAGTGTCTCACCACCCTCATCATAAAAAAAAAAAAAAAATCTTCCTTATGTCCAATTGCAATCTACCCTCTTCCAGTTTAAAATCATTGTCCCTTGTCCTGTCACTACAGGCCCTAGTAAAAAGTCTTTCTCCATCTTTCTTATAAGCTCCCGTTATACATTGAAAGGCCACAACAAGGTCTTTCTGGAGCATTCTCTTCTCCAGGCTGAACAACCACAACTCTCTCAGCCTTTCTTCATAGGAGAGGTGTTCCAGCCTCTGACCATTTTCATGGCCCTCCTCTGGACCAGCCACAACAGGTCCATGTCTTTCTTGTACTGGGGACCCTAGAACTGGATGTAGTACTGCAGGTGGGGTCTCACCAGAGCAGAGTAGAGGGGGATAATCACCTCCCTCTACCTGCTGGCCACACTTCTTTTGGTACAGCCCAGGATACGACTGGCTTTCTGGGTTGCAAGTGCATATTGCTGGCTCGTATCTAATTTTTCATCTACCATTCTCCACAGGGCTGCTCTCAATCCATTCATCACCCAGTCTGTGTTGATGAGGATTGCCCCAACCCAGGTGCAGGATCTTGGACTTGGCCTTGTTGACCTTCAGATGGTTCGCATGGGCCTCCTCCTCCAGCCTGTCAAGGGATCTTTTAATCCAATTAAATGAGGATGGCATCTTTTCCCTCAAGCTGACACCACTCAGCTTTTTGTCATCCACAAACATGGTGAGGGTGCACTCAATCCCACTAGTTATTGATGAAGTTATTAAATAGCATTGGTCCCAGTAGGGATCTTTGAGGGACACCACTCATCGTAACTGATTTCCACTTGGACATCAAGCCATATATATAGTTGAGAAGAACTGGAAGGAGGTAACAACCATAAGGTGTGTAGAAAGTTTGATATGAGGTTCAACTTGTCCATTGTCTAATATTAAGTTCTGGTGGCAGTGTAGAGAATCGCTACAATTAAATTTTCAATTGCTATCATTTAAGTTGAGAATTGAGATCTGAATCAACAGCCATCAAGGAGAAGTATATCCCTAGGGAATAGTACTGAAATGAAGGCAATATAGAGGCATATTAAGGGGAGCATCCAGTAGCAACAGCTCTAAGATCCTGAGGTCTTTACTTTCCATACAGAGGTGGCAATGGGTGGCTGTTCCTGCATCTTTGCCCTCTCTGCAGAGGAAGTTTTCCTTATTAAAAGCACAAATTTGACACTTAAGTTTTACTGTGATTTAATAGTGGTTTCCAATCTCTTTCAAAATATAATTAAGGAAAACATGTTTCTCTATGAAACTAATGAAAGAATCTATGCTTCTCCTGTAAAAAAAAGCTAAAAGGCTGTGAAGTAAAAAGTCTGTAACCTTTTGCTTAATGAATTCTCTGTGGACGTAATTCTGGGTAAGGACACAAACAACATACAGAAAAAAGCACAATGAGAGTTTAGTCTTGTTGGGTAGTCATTAATTTGGGGAGAACAAAAATAAACATGTGAATCAGTTCTTCCACAAGGAAACTCTTCAAGCTAAACTTTTCAGAAATCTTTGGACAGAAAGGCAAATCCTGTATTTAACTGAACATAAAATTAAGGGTATTTCCACCTTCCTGGCACTGGATAGAAAATGTAGCCTTCCTGCTAGAGATGCCAGACTTACAGCATAAGTTATTTACACTTCTTGATCATGATGAAAATCAGGGCCAGTGTTTTGCAGAGTAACTCCTGAATGAAATAAAGAGGGGAGGAAAAAAAAAAACAAAAAACCAAACTTTTTTCTCCAAGGTCTCTCACAAAACATGCAAGAGCCAAAGCAAAGATTAAGTCCTGTTGTTAGCTAATAAAGAGCACTGTGGGAGAAAAAATATTTTATCATTATTAATCTGACTACCTGGTGTATAATTATGACAATTATTTTTTGGCGCAGTCACTTCTACTTAAGCTCATGTGGTTTTGTCTGGCTCACTGCTGAATGTTGTTATGGTACAGTCTGAAAACAAATTGTCTTGTATTGCAGCTCCTATTCCCCTAGGTGAGATTTATTTGGCAGTACTTTGAAAAAAAATCTTACTTCACATTGAAAATTTAAATCCAATGTTAAGCACTATACTGCTTTACACCAGCGCTGTCCTTTCTCACATATCTTTTGTGAAGAAAAAGGTGCCAGGGTGTTTTTTTTTCTAAATTAGTAACACTTTGAAAGACCTGCTTATTAATTGACAGCAAGATCACATAGGAACAACTAATTGTTAGCATGGTACTATAAAAACCTAAGTCCCATCCAAACTACTCCTTACACTAGAGCTGGCTGATGAATAGCCTGGCTGAAGAATAGCCAAGGCAGTGTAATAAATAAATACAAATTTTAAAAAGGAAAAAGAAAAGCCCTCTAATCACAGAACTTCTGAAGCTTAGCTCATTCCACTAGTGTGTTTTCCCCCAATAAGAAATAAAGCTGTACTCCTCCTGACACTTGTTGTTACGGGGTTCTCTGTTACAGGACAACCACTTCTAGTGAAACTCTATTAATTTTTGTGTGTCATGTAGATATGTCTTCATTAGACGTCATACTCTGTACAAACCTCCTCCCTTGTTTTTTCTGACTGGAAATTCTTGATACTGGATATGATGCAGCTATTTATTGGGAAAAGGTTCTCTGATGCTGATCACAACACAGCAGGAGGTTTTAGTTCCCTTGGGCTACTGCTCAAATTCTTCTCAGCTGATCTCTAAAATACTGTTTACCAGCTGAGCGTTGCTGGAGCTCCTCATCTCTGAGTCTTTCTCTTCTCCACCCATGACATAAGAGCTGGCTGCATTATTAGATTATCTGATCCATTGTATATAACAATAAAGGCCTTATAAACTCTGCAGTGTAGATTAAATCCCTATTTAACAGTTCTATGTCCCAGTTAGTACATAGGATGGAGGGAAGAAGAGGAATACAGGCTCAAATTATCTAGTAATTAGTCATTCACAGGCATTAACATGAATAAACAGGAGACATTCATGAATTTCACAGGCTACTGTATTTCAGCAATCCATATCACCCTCTGTTACTTTTAAATCTCCTCTGATGACAAGCTTCAGTTTTATCACAGTGCTCGCCTGTGGGACATGAGTAGCTAAGACGCAGAATGCGAGGGAAAATTCCTTCTCATCTCCAGCCATAGGAATTTGATCTGAGTAAGGATAAATGATACATCTGTCCAAATGCTCTAAAGCACTTTCATTACTTAGAGTCATGCAATCCATGGGCCTTGGCAAGTGTGTCACTTGCCAAAATATGTAGACCCCATTCTCCACATACCTGAAAGGGGATGACTGAGACTGCTCTCCACTTCCCATTTCTTTTTTATTTGGAAGGAATGATCTCTGTAGTGACCATCCCAAAAAGACATTTATCATCTATTGCTTAACTCTTCTAGTATTTCTCAGTGAAGAACCACCTAGGACAGCTACGACAGGGAGGGAAAAAGCTGTCTCATGACTGAAACGCCCAAGTGGGAATGAGCCTTGCCTGGTGCCTTGTACAGTCATTTGTTTCATTGCGTCATAAGGAAAACATCTGCAAAATGTTCCAGACTGAAGTGACAGCATTGCACACCGATTTCTTACTGACGCAAATGGCAACACAAACTGCAAAGTGGTGAAGAACCAGGTTTGGTCAGTTATTTACTAACTATTGAAAAGAGCTTGGAAATAAGATTCTGAACGTAGCCACTGATAAGATTAAAACTGAAACATGACCTAATAAAATTTGTCAAATAAACATTAACAGAGAATTGATTAAATTACAGCCAAATTAATCATTGTTCTCACTCCATAAAAGCAAAACAATCCAATCTTACGGGTTGAAATTGCCCTTCACAGCAAGATATATTTAATATATCCAAGGATATTACACTGGAAAAATATACTATAAAAAGCATGTTTGCCCAATGGTTTTCAAGCTTAGAGAAAGCTGTTGATTTGAAGCATATCTGTAGCCAAGCTAATATAGAAACAGCATTCTCACAATACACAGAAACAAAGTTAGTTACAGGGATGATCTTTCACAAGTACATGTTCAGCACTCAGTTTATAGTGTGTATTTGCTGTTTTACTGAAAATTAAATACTTTTTTCCAGTCTGGCAATTAAATGAATATTCACCAAACTCCCTTTCTGGGTTATTATTTTACTGCTGAGTGGTAGAAGTTGGAATAGTGACTGGTTTTTATTCATTTAGAAAAGTGTCTCAGTGGACTTGGCTCACAACAGCATGATCATTGCTTACTTAAATAATCTCTAGCAGCAGAGCCACGGCGTAAAGGCTTCAAATGAAAAAATATCATTCTATTCTGGTAACATGCATTTACATTTATACAGCATATTTAGACTTCTTAGCCTCACCATATGTGGTGACCATGCTGCCATTCCTTGACTCCAGCATGGTGTAAGCATGCAGCAATCTGGAAACGCTTGATCGAGACTCAGAATTGCCTTTGTGGCTAGTCACAGACATTTTTGTAATGATAGGCCATGCCTAAATTGGCAGAAAGGGAACTCCTCAACCTGTTTCAAAACAGCTACATCTAATGACAACTTTGAAGGACTCTGAGTTTAAAGACTGTATATGTATAATCCTGTAATTTTCATGTATAGTAAAAAACAACTGTCACGTCATTTTCCTCTAGATAGGAGCAAGTCCGTTCAAGTGCTGGAAAATACCTGTGACAATTTACATGGGTATTGTGTGAATCCTCAACTAAATTTCTGGCATAAAGAAATGTCAATATAGCATGAATACAGCAATTTACTTAATTCCTGAGTTTAAAAGATCCAGTTGACCTCAGATGTATTTGTATGAAGGCAAAGAGAATAGTTCCAGTCTACTACCAATCCCTACTACATATTGCAAGAAGCAAGTTATATTGTGTTTAGCTGCGTCTCACCATGGACAATGATAATTTGTTGTGCATGCCTTGTGGCTCTCATTGCTATACAATGAATTTTATTTGGCCTGGAGGAAAATGTCATATTCATGGCATAGCAGGGTCTTTCCAAAAGGATATGGATTACTGGGAACACAGAAAACATGATTTCTTGTTGACTCATATTGTGTCAAAATCTTGGTTCTCTTTCTGAGTTCTTCCCAAAACCACCTTGTACGCCACCACACATTTTGGGGTTAGGCACTTCTGTTCCTCTTTTAGGACTGAATTTTTCTCCAGGAGGGTATTACAGTCTAGGAAGGTGACAGTGGAAAGAGAACTTTTTCAAAGATTGCCCCAAAATTCAGGAACAGTCTGCTGCAGGATTTAAGGCATTGCAGGGCATTTTCACTTCGAGCTTCAGGCACTTCTATGGGCCTGCTCAGCAATCAGCAAACTTAACATTTCCCATATCTCTGTTTGCAAATACTTATTGATAGATGTCAAATCTGTCAGCATTTTACAACCCAGAAAAATCAGAAGTAATTAAAGTAGCTCCATTATGCACTATGCTTCTCAAAGCATCATTACAGACAACGGTAACTAAGCAATAGCTCTCTGTGCAGTGCTGCAAAGACATTTTTTACACATTTCATTGGGAAGAGACAGATCATCTTATCTTCAGATAACCTTCGCAACAGCTACATAAAGAGGAAAAAAAAGAAAAAAAAAAGAAAGAAAAAAAAGAAGTAACTCACGCTGTGGGACCTGATTCTTTTTTGTATCAGTAAAGCTCACTTGAAAGGAGGTGCTTCTGCAAGATCAGAATTGAGACTAAATTATTTAGTTCGCCTATTTTAGAGCCAGGCATTATAACCAAACTACAGTCCTGTCTTTGACTCAGTGTTTTTTAAATCTGCAAAAATGGTAATACTGTAAAACAAAATAGGTAGGTGATCACCACCAAAAATACACCCAGTTAAAGCATGAACTAAACAATTCTTACTTATGTTTATGGAAGCGTACTTTAGTTGTGTTTTAACTGCAAATAAATTCGACTAGCGAACCAGCTGCACAAATAACTTGTAAAGCGTTATTATTGCAGAGATGATTAAAAGCTGCTTTGTGACTTCGTGTTATTGGTGAAAAAATGCAAAGGCCCAATTCACAAACTTCACAGAGCCAAACCAAATAATTAACTTTAGACAGAACAACTGAAAATGTATCTGAGTGAAACATTTGCTTTTCTGAAGAAGACCTAAGACCGTGGATCTGCACAGGTTCCCTTTTTCTAAGCAGTTTATCTTTCTTGCAAAACTGCCAAAGTAATCAAACTCACTGTTGTTTCCAAGGCAAATTAAATCACTTTTTTTTTTTTAAGTGATACTGTGGTTATTTAAAGAATATGCACTTCAAATGTAATTCAATATAAATGACTGGCAAGCATATGAGCTTTTGTAATGCATAGATAATTCTTGGCACCTCATCACACATACCTGTCCATTAAGAACGCCTGGCACATCGATGGACTTAAAAAGTACCAAATCTCCTCTCTAAATATAAGGCACAACATGCAAACTCATCACCTCTATTTCCTCATTTTCAATTGTCAGGACTGAACTTACCTTTTTTCCCTTCACCTCTCACAGATCCTCAACCTGGCTGCCAGTCTCATGCGTAACGGGTAAATAATCTGGGTTATTTGACTAGAAATCTGCTTTCTTCCACTTCAGCCTTATTACAAATTCCCTTCAAAGCATCCCAGTGGTGAGGGGATATTGCTCTCTAAGAACATAAGGCTTTTTCCTTACATCTAGCAGAGTAAAGTTTTAGGCCATTATTGAAGTCAGAGGCCAGTTTTCTTCTCGACCATACAGATGAGGAACTGTCAACTTAACTAGAGACCACGCTCTAGCCCTGTCTTTTAAAATTATCTTCCAGCGACCTGAGTATCAAGCAGCTGAGATAAAATCTACTCTGAGGGAGATGGCTCATAAACTCACCTATTCCTAAAGCCATTCTGAAAACCCACATTACTAGATCCATAGTGGCAAATAGCCTATGCATTTATTGACCCTGGGAAAAGGCAGCTTTAAATGAATTCTGCAACTAACTCCCACTCTCTCTAGTTAGAATTTCAATTTTTAGATGCCTTGGAGCAGCTCAAAATACAGTAATTTAATTCATGCCCTGGTTAACCATTTCCCAGTCTTTCATCCCTCCCAATCTATCAGCCAATCAAATACATAGAAAGAAAGAGAGCGATGATAGGCTTCAGGTGGAAATAATGGCAAAATCCTCTTTGACTGGCTCATTCAAAAAAGCTGAGTTAAACTCATTGATTGTGAATCAGTTTTACTGCTCCAACTAGTCTACCATCTCATCTCATCTCATGAACCTTCCAGCTACCTGGAGGTGCATAATCATATGACCTGCAATTAGAAAGGCATGAATCTTAAGAAGGACATAGACACATGAAGTGTGGAGATCAGTCCACACTCTGAGGAACAGGCAACACAAACAAAATGCACTGACAATAGGTTGCACCTAGGAGATGTCTAGCATCCAAACCATCTCAGGGATCTGGGACTTGATTAACTTACATGAATGAGCACACTCCACTCTGCAGCAGCAGACTCATTCTTTCCTGCTTGGATGGAGACATGTATTGCACTTTGCAAATACGTCCAGGTGTTAAAAATGTAACACAGTGATCATATTTAGCACTTCAAAGCATATACCTCTTACTTTGTCAAAGTATGGTTCATAAAATTATATGCAGTGCTATCCCTCCTTTCAAAACAAATTACTGTCATTATATTGCACTTCTCTTCAAAATAGTACCAACCTTTCATTTCAGACTTGACTTTGTTTGGAGTGGCACAAAAATGGCTAGAGCATTTTCAAGCACCTGTGCCTGCAATTTTCAACTAACTGCATCTTCAGAGAAACTTCTGAGAACATGATATTCTTTGGAGATGGACACTGCACCCTGAGGACAGACAGAGGAGCTCTTTGCTATGTCTTATAGCCCATATATTTGTGGGCTGATAAAACAACAGCAGGTTGTGTTATTTCTTCTGCCCATACTATCTGGTAGCAGCTGTACAGAACATGACACACTTTAAAATCCTTACTTAGTTTTGGATTTGTCAATGCAATTCCAGCCTTAGGAAGTAAGGTAAGTGGACTTTGTTTCACACTTGGAGCAAATGAGAATTTTGTTGTGGATTTCAGTGTCCAGGATTTAAACTTGGAAGGAGTTTTCTCAAGTAAATCCGTGGTACAACTGGCTACAGAAACCTGGATTTGGCTCAGTAGCAGGTCTGACACTACTGATAGGTGCTGACAGATCTCTCTGGGAGTCTGACTCACTTTATTCAGACCTGCTTTCTCAGACTGCGCACCTGACACCAGGACTTGCTCCACTGAGCCTACAGCTGTTATATATGAAAGATAGTGTTTTTAAAATGGTCAGATATCTTAATAATACGTTCACTTTAACATTTTTCTCACCAGGTATTTGCCAGCTTCCTAAAGAGTGTAATGTTCATAACAAAGTAGACAAGGCTTTCATGCTAAAAGATGAGAGACCTTGAACTGCAGTGGCATGAACTACTCTGTTGTAATAAAAGTGTCAGGTGGCATGGGCCTGGAAACCACATTAATATCGATACTAACAGGCTTAGGAGAGATACAGAGCAGCATGAGCTACTTGTGAAGAAGGTGAGTTGACAGTGCAAAGGACAGTTAATGCCAAACAGATTTGCCTGCTCAGTTACTTCATTAGTGCCTGTTTTCAAGACTTAAAAGAACAGCTCACAGACAGAAAAATCCAGATTTGTTGCCTATCATCATTGCTATTTGCAATTTCCATACTAGTGTAATTGTATACTACGCACGAGTTATAACCAGTGTCTGGGAGAAACACAGATTTTTATGAAAGCATTCAATGGCTGTACGTCCCACCCTTCCCCACCCTCTGCATGCTCCACAGGCACACAGACACACACCCCACTTGCACTCGCATCAAGACTCGAAGCCAGACCCTCAGTTTAACCACTGGGACCTGCAATAATTTTATCAGCTGAGGATTTAGCCCAGAGTGTATAGCAAGGAACCATGGGGGCCATTCTTCTCTCCGACTCCAAGCATTGGACCAGAGCCCACACAAGTTGTATGGTCAGGCTGTAAAGCTAAATAGGATACAGAGATAAAGTCCTAATTATTAATAGCATATGTCCTTGCCAAAGGGGCTGACGAGAGCTGGAGCTGGTGCAAGAGAAAGGGCAGGTCCATGCATCTAGAAGCAGATGAGGGGCGAAAGAAGGGGATATGTGTGTTTGGGGAGAAGGGAGCAGGGAGGGAGATGTCCTCAGTCCAGAAGCAGCACGCTGTTATGTTGGCCCAGCTGCCGTGAAACCACTGTCTCAGAGAGCCTATAAGATCTCTTTAAGTGCTGACGGTCCTTCAAGGCTCTTCCCACAGTCCCCCTGAGGACAAGAAAATTTCCTCATAACTGGCTTCAAAATGCTCTTTTGGTCTCTCGACTCAACCAAGACAGGTCCAGATGGAAGCGGAGGCAGAGCAGATATAGTAAAGGAGGTGAAACCAGGTCTGGGAAACAATAACCAGCTCAGCAGTGTGACCTGCTACTCAGGGAGCGAAGGCAACATTGGGCAGGGCTGAAGGGGCTGCGGTGGGAGGAGTGCCTGCACAGGAAAGGAGGTGAAGGGCAGGGACCTCTGTGAGCACATTTACCTGTCAATGGAACAGACATTTCCTCTATTGGCAGCAAACCTGCTTTAGGAGGTTCCTGCTTGCTCTCCCCACACGTAACTGCTTGTTCCTGTCCCTGCAGGGGGTTTCCCTCTCTGACATGGGCCAGATAATATTTCTTTCCCATGCTCTGAATGAGGAATGAGAACTTTTATAATGACAGTGGGGGAATTAATATTTTAGCTGTTTCTCCCATCATGACTCCTGGTTGAGCTCACAAGGCAAAATTAATAGCCCTGCTCTAAATTGCTACGGAAGGTGCAGTACAGAGATGCAATTGCTATAGGGAAACATTAAGTCACTTAGTCATTATCTGGGGTAGCTGCACAAGATGGACATTCTCTAAGACAATCTAGTTTAAGTGTAGAGAATGGTTTTTTGCAGGAAACTTCAAAGGTTTTCCTCCTTATATTCTTTTCCAGTTTTCCAGATACATTTTATTTGATTAAAAAGCAAGCAAGTGTAGCAAGGTAACTCATCTGGCTATTGTGAAGGTAGGTTTTTAAAACAGTTTTGCACTGGCAATAGCAAAAGATCACTTCCAGCAATGAAAATAAAACCAACTCGCATTATAATAGCTTGGACTAGCATCATGTTCTCCCATGGCAAGGTGAAATATATTAGCTATATTTTCTGACATTGACAGGAGTTAAGTTCTTATGAAGCCATTAAAACAGGAGGTCACTGAATATCTTTATTAATTCCCTTATAGGTTAGTTGTTTGTGTTGGAGATGTGCCTAGCAACCTCCATCACATTCAGGGTCCCACGTGCAGATGTGCAGGTGGACCCAATATCTGCCTTGTAGACTTAGGCAACATTGCAATAAGACCGTACCGACTGAAAATTGCAGGGCAAGGGATATCAGAGATGCGTGTCTGCACAAGGTAACCATGTGCACCATCCAATTACCTCCTGTCAATTATTAGTATATAGGCATAAGCTATTATTTAATATTGGAGGGTAGGGATTTTGGTATTTTTTATTATTAATATTTACATGTACTTATCCATTTTGGGGCACCAGTGGGTGTCATATAGATTGTTGTTTTGTTACACAGTTAGTGAGAAATACTTTTCAAAGAAATCCAAGGTGCATGGTTGATTCAGAGGGAGTTGTAAAGTTGTCTCAAAGCTGCCAGATAAGCTGAATATAAAATTTCGGTGTCTTCAGTAACTTCTTAGCCATCAAACTCTGTGGTACAATGCAGCATACTTCTCTGGGACAGCTAGGATTTGGATCACAAAGGAGAATGCCTGTTTTCTTGAATTAGTGGAAAAAAGGTACCTTTGTTACTCCCACCCTTGTCTAAATGCATCTGTTAACCACAGCTAGCCAATCCCTCTGACTTCTCTGATAGTGCTCTGGCGTGATAAAGGAAATTTTGTCTCTGTCTCTTTCTGCTATCTCTTTGTGTATTTATCTCCAAAGGACTTTGACTACAGAACAGACCTCCCCTGCACCCCTCGGCCCTTCTTTGAGGAACTCGTCTATAAATGGAACAGCAGAAATGGGGAGGGAGGAAAGGGAAATAGGATGTGACTCGAGGACCTGCACTGCAACCACAGATATCCAGTGCTAGACACACGCTGACGTCAAGAGGATCATGCCCTCAAATTAGCGCATAGAAAGAGAACAAGGTTGGGATCTTTAAACTACTCGGTATTGGGTTTGCTTTACAAATGTCTTTAGTAAAACTGCAATGAGACAAGTATTTTTAAAGTACCCTCTTTTAAGCTGAAGCCACTGGTCATGTATCTTCCCCACATTCTTCTAGGGAAGCAGGTTTCGGTGTTGTCTCATCCTTTTTACAAAGGACCAATCATTCTTCCCAAAGTCTTATTCTTTTGGTTTTTTTCTCTCATCTTCTGAGATTTAGTCAAGTGAACATTCAGCAGAATAGTTTGGTATTTTGTGAACACAATTCTTTTTTTATCCAATTGAGGCCCTTTTGTGATCACGAAAAAAAGAAAACTGTTGTGAGCTACAGGCTGTTTACACTGTTAAGAGGTTGATACGGGTCAGTTCTCTAAGGTTATTCTTAGTTCAACTGCTATGTAAACTGTTGATGTCACTGACTGGAGGCTGCTCTCCAGGACATTATATATATGATAATTATATGACAGAAGATGCAACATATAGTTGGACCTGACCTCCAAGTTCACTAGTTTAAAAAAGGAGAAAAATGCCTGTAAGAAACTTGCTGTTTTTCCCGTTACTAAAATGTAATAAACCCCTTCAAGTTTATACTTAGTGTACAGAATATACAGGAGTCTTTCCTCACATGGACAGCAATGCCCATCCATCTTCAACTAGGGTACATTTTAAAGTCTCAATGTTCACTGCGTCCAAAAAGCATTTTTGAGACAAAACAGGCAAAACCTATTTCAGAACTAGACAGGCATCTGAAACTAGGATCTTAACTGTCATGTAAACATTTTGTGTTACTCTACAAAGGAACCTGAGACAAATTTTTCAGAGAAATTACAAATCATCAAAAATGAATTAAACAACAAACAAGGTATTGAAGAAAAGCAGCACTTCCTCACTCAGCACATTTTCCTTGAGCTTCATGGGCATTCAGAATTACAGCTGCTGCTATTACCACAAAAGCATGTTTTTACTGATTTTTCTTCCTCTTCCTGTAGAGAAGCACAGCTGCAGAAATGCAAGCTCATTTCTAGGCTTTTTTGTACTTCACCAGTTTACCACGTTCCAACCATTCATAGTTGTGCAAGACCCCCTTCATGGTACCGGGATTACCACAGTGTCACAGACAGTTTAAGTGAGGCTCATGGAGCTGTACAATTCTAACTATATTTTACATGGATAATTAAACAATGCATGACATGGAAATAAGCCAGCTTTACTGAAACAGAACAAACTAACTGCTCTAATGCAACAGTTAAGCATCTCGTCAGTTATAAAATGAAACACATTTAAAGCAAAAATAATTTAGAAAACAGGGTGCTTGACATTGTAAAGTAGCATGTTCAGAGGATCATTTTTAGAACATTAAGGAAATGTACTAATGCAGTCAAGTTTTCAAAAGAATTCCTGGCACCAAAACGTTATCCTCTGCTTTCTTTTTCACCATGTTGTAAGAATGGGTCACTCTTAGGGGGAAGAAAATCATGTATGCAAAACACTGCATGAAGCTAAACAATTCTTAGACGCAGCTAATTTCCATGTGGAGCTAATGATTTAGCATTGTCATCCTTCAACAGAGGAGACAGAATTGCATGTCTTTAGTTTACTTATTTAAGATGAAAAAAGCGAGGAGTGGGAATTCAATCCTGCTTCAATTTACTTCAGTGGCAAAACTCTTGCCGTGACTTTAGTGGGAGTGAGAATGCATCTTAATTCATTCAACGTGAGGAAGAAAATAATGAGCTGAGAATAATGTTCTTGTTTATAAGATTTAGATTACTGCCATAGTTGTTTTTAACAGCATTAAGTAGGTTCTGTTTTAAAAGCCAAGGGTTGCCTTTAGTCTTGCCTTTTCCTATGTGCTGTGTCACAACACAGGATCCTGGTCCTCTGACCAAATCAGCACTGGTCACAGCAAGCGTGGCTTGCTTTTGGGTCATGGCAGCATTCCCGCATGGGAATGATACATGTTTTTGGATAACAATGTGGATGTGTCACTGGTGACAATGTCCAAATCTGGGCTGGGGCACACTCCCCAGCCAAGGAAGCAAGGTGCACACTTCTGTAATTTAAATGTATTCTTTGAGTGCACAGCCTACTTCTAAGATGTCCATGAAAAGCAACAAAATAAAGCAAATCAATAGGCTTAAATTTGTAGTTTAGGAGTCTGCATTTCTACTGGAAAATTTTAGGAGGGCCACAAATTGAAAGAGGTTGACAAATTTTTATCTTTTTTCCTAGAAGGTAATCAACCTTCTGGTCTAGTTATCTCTGTCTCTCCCTATAAAGTAAGACCTAGAAACACACACAAAAAATCTGTATAAAAGTACCTGCCAATAAATTGGCAAAGAGTACTGTTCAGAAGATAGACAGAAATAAGACTGTCTACGCAGTATGAATTAATCACATACATTTGTATGTATGGATTATGACACAGGCCCTTCCCTTCTTCAGTAACAGAACTGATGCCGTCCTGTAAATAACATTATTGAAT
Organism: Gavia stellata; assembly: GCF_030936135.1. Classification (NCBI taxonomy): domain Eukaryota; kingdom Metazoa; phylum Chordata; class Aves; order Gaviiformes; family Gaviidae; genus Gavia; species Gavia stellata. The sequence continues at coordinate 9,659,374 of NC_082597.1, read as the reverse complement.
GAGACTGGTATGTGAAAAACTTCTGCATTTGCTGTAGAGGTGGGAATAAGGATGTTAAATGAGGTAGCAGACAACAAGCATGTGCTGCTTAGGGAAGCTGAATGTCGCTTCTGTGTTTGCAGAGTTCTGCGGTTTAGATGATGGTCATGGGGTATCTCCAGCTGCATGAGAATGAATGATAAATCCACACTGTTGCTCTGAGACTGAATGTAGTGTTATACAATGACTATTAAAATAAGGAATATTACTCAAAAATCAGGCCCTAGTTTTCTAAAGATGGTAATCTTCAATCAGAAGACAGTTTGTTTACCTTCTCCTAATAATAAAGCTATAACATAATAATAAAACCACCTCATAATCTTGTAAAAGTATCTAAGAGATAGATTGATTAAGGTCTATATAGCGAAAGCACTCTAGAAGCATTATGATAGCAGTGATAATTCCTGGGATAGTAAAGACATGCACCAATATCTAAAAGCTAAAGCCTAAGTGAAGAAGATTAAAAGAAATTTTGAAGAATTATTCAATTAATGAATCAAGGAAAATGTGGGAATATAGGATGAAGTATGTAATTAAAGATCGTGATCTATTAACACAGGAGGAGTATACATGACTTTGCCTCTGTATTAAAAGATTCTGTAATTGACTTGTGTGTGTTTGTGGTTTTATGAGTGTATGATTTTTTAGAACACATTTTTAGAACTGGGGCAAACAACGAAGGAAATCCATCATATGACATCGTGTTGATACATCATTCACTGGAATATCTCTACCTTAGTATTTCCAGCACAGATTTCCACCCCTTAAGCTATTCACAGAAGATGAAAATGTATAATAGCCGTTCAGACAAGCTCTAAAATTTTAATTGCTGCCTGAACGCAGAGGACTTGTGACGCACTATGATTTATTGAAGCACTCTTGCGGTTATAGGCATTTCTTTTAGGTAACCCAACCTGCTCCTGCTCCCTCTTCCCCTATCCGTCACTGACTTCTTTCTTTCTCTCTCAATTTTCTCCTTCTCTGTGTTCCTTTTATACTGTTCCCTCTTCACCTTTCTCTCTTCTTGTCCCCTACACTTCACCCTCAGCATTTATGACTTGGGGGGCCCTTTCTTCTCCTTACTGTCAGGGCATGGGAAGAAGCAGTTCCCTCGCCCTCAGCTGAGGTGTGCCGGGCTGCAGCTGTGAGATGAAGTAACTGCAGGGGAAAGTCCTGCTCGCTTCCAGCTCTCCTGCCCAAGCAAATGCTCAGCTTTTCTGGGAAGATGGAGCTATGCCATCCCATAAACACATTGCACTTGGAAGGGGATGAAACCTTCCCTTGAAAGACAACATCTTTAGCAGCCAAATGAACACACATGTGTGACCAGGTTTTCAGAGCTGCCTGATGTGGCCAATTTTTGTCAGTTTTCCATAAAGAAGGAAAAGGGCCCCAGGTTATCCTCCTCATGATATTTCAAGTCTTAATTCCAAAGAATGGAGATGCCAGGACTTGTCAATGACATGACTGTAACAATGTTATGAGAACTGGCAAGACAGTTCATTTCTCCTACACCTTATTCTCAGAAACCTTGGAGTTATTTCGGCTGGAAAACTCGGGGCAGGGGGGGAAGGTAAGTTTAATTCTGACAACTATGTTCAATAGTCGGGACATCTGCCATGCAGTTATCAACAACATAAACATGATTTAATTATGACAAGCACTACCTGCACCATTCGCAACGCAGAAGCGTGAAAACAAAGCAGCAACTTTTTTCTTGTTCCCTGTGGAAAAAGAAAAATACCCCTCCCCCCAAAAAAAAGGCAAGAGGAGGGACAATAAAGTCTGATAATTCTCTTTCCTTTGGCTTTTCAGTTCCATCACAGCTCTCCAAATTAAGATTTATGTGCCATTTTGTATCTGTTGTTGCTTTTTTTTCCCCCTACAGGGATATAGGTGGATAAGTTTGGATAGGAAACTCTATCCCTCAAGCCAAACTGAAAGGTTTATAAAGTTGCTAATAAAAGTTTGGGTCAGGGCCTAAATATCAATCATCCGCTCATTGTCTCTTTAAACGAGCTCAGGCATTTTCCCAACCACTCCCAGCAGGTCTCTGCCACTATTTTAAACTACAATTTTAGTGAATATTTTTTTTCCTGTGTTGAACTCAATAATTTTTCTCTCTCCCCCTCCTTACCTGCCAAATGCATCCATCAGGATTTTGCCAAAGGCTATCTGCTTTTGAAGTCGAGAGGAATTCACTAATCGTGAGTGTCAGATCCACAATAAATGCCATCACCATATGGTATATGCTGCTATTGGGAATTATCTCAAAAGGCCGAGCTGTGAAAAGTCTGGCTATATGTTAGGGGCGTTTTATTGCTAACTTTCATAACTCATGTCAGGTCTTTCAGTTTCTGTATTCATTGGCTCAAGTGAGTGCAACTGTTTCCTGAATTTATAAAAACGTTGTCGAGATCCCTTGATCTCTCTTCCTCTGTCTCTCTCACACAAACACATTCAAGCACATATATACACAGTGGAATAGCATACACAGTGGCATACAAATCTAGCAAAAGAGGTGGTTGTAAATAAATAGTATGACATTGTGCTTACTCAATAAATTTCTGTGTGTGTTAAATTCATGATAAACATATCATAACCACTGATGAAGGCTTTACAGCCTCCTGTCCCATCACACCATCCTGAGTGTAATTCTATAATGCATAGGAAGACCTAAGTTGGAAAAAGAGAGCAGAATTAGCTGCCATAAGGGCAGGGTGCTGACATAACTGAAAAATAGCTAACTGGAGAGCATTTGCTTTAGCTAAAGAAGACGATATCAAAGTGAGGTATCTCTGTGCCTTGTAAAAACTGTGGAAGTGTACTGTACATTCAAAGCAACAAGAAATCTACCTTCTTTAAGAACTTGTCCAATAAAGAATTAAATGATACATCTGTGTTTAAACGTCTCAGCCTTTAACATTCTCAACAAGAAGTACACATAAGGTTAAGAAAGTCCTCAGAAAAACACACTTTTGTGATCCAAAGAGGTAAGAAGAAAGAAAACAACATTTCAAGAGTTTCACATACCAACTTCGTGACAGAGAAAAAAACTATTACAAAAATAAAATGGCAGTGCCATTTCAAACACTTGGAGCAGCTCTCTTGACATTTCCTGATGCTCTAGAAAGGTGTGAATGTCATCCATGTCCCATGTTACCCCCACCAGCCAGATGGGAACGTATCCAATGGGCCTCACGGCATTTCAGGTAGCGCTAGAAGCATATGTTTAGGCAATGACTCCCCCCTAATTTATGTATGGTATATTAATGCCCTCTAGGAGCAAACTGAAATAACAATTTAAAGACACAGTTATATTTCAGAAACATGTACCTCTCCACCCAAAAAAGAGAATTTAGTACTGTCCCTAGGCAGAATTCATCCATCTTGAAGGCTTCTGACATGTGTTTCTGGGAACTGTAGGGACAACCACATTTTGTTTTCCTGATTAATAATACAAATGAACTGCTGGCAACACCACATCAAAACAAAAGTGGCAGAATCAGAAAAACTGCTGAAAAGTTTACCTTTATAGGAAAGTTTAAGTCTTGGGATATTTTGTTTTGATGTTCCAGTGACTGGAAGGAACAGCATCGCTAAAGATAACAGGCTGCAGGCATGTGGTACTTGGGAAGCTCTCATTCTGCTCTCTTCTTCTGTATCTTCTTTTGCACTATGGTGAAATATCTCCCCGCTTTTCAAACAATCCAAATTTAATCTGGAAGCAAAAAGAAAATATCTGTAGATTTTTTGCATTGTTATATAAATAATAATCCCGAAAGCAAGCCAGATCTATCTTTAAAGAGTTGCTCATTTAACACATTTGCTACGAAAGTATTTTTTCTTCTGGTATAAATCAAAATGTTGTAAAACTGTTTCTTTAATACTAAACTTACACACTTTGAGCTTGGAAAAATATGTAACCTTTTCAAACACCAATGTCTAGCACAGGTAAAGTTTAAGCACACATTAAATTAATGCAGCATCCATAAAAAGAACTTTTGCCATTCAAAAGTGACCATGCAACTCGTTAGTTCGGACTGCTCCATTGGATATCTTAATGTTTTATAACTCTCTCTTTATCTCAGTACAACAGCTATTGTATGTTTGTCCTATGACTAGAATAAACTGTAATATCTCAGATACTATGGGCATATAAGCTGAGTTAACAGTGAGTACATACCCATCATAAACTTTCATAAATAAACTAAGAAAATTGTATAGAGCAAGCAGTTATGTTTAGTTTTAATAGAGAAAAAAGTCAATGCAGCTGATGGATTTAAATGTGCTTTCAGTATGATATTTCCAGCAGAATAACTGCCTCAATTCACCCACCAAAATGTCCTATAAACTTTAATGAGTGGTTCACGCTGAGGTCAATAGGCTGATACAGGACTTTGTTAGCACAGTGTGCAACTAAGCCAGCTTTGCAACACTTTTCACTTAATAACAGTCATTCATATTCCATAAATCTTAAAGTGTTTTACAAATGAAAGTAATTATCACTGTCCTTACTTCCCCAGAATCATAAAACTACAGTGAACCTACTTCCTCAAGGTCACACTGCCACCCCAGCAGCTGAACAGAATGCAGCAACAGTTCTCCTGGCGACCTGTTTGTACCCACTTGCAGGGTACAAACCTTTTGCTTGATAACTCCACTTTTGCATATGAAATTATTTGAAATGGCATCCTGAGTTCTGAAGGCAGAATTTGATAGTTAATAAATCACAGAGGTCAGAGCACGAAAATATCTGTGAGACCAGATCCTTTCCCCTGCAAGTGCATGATACCAGAGGTCAAGGGAGATAGTTAGTGAAATCACAAATGTCAGTGTTTGAGTAATGCTGTAAATCAAGGAGTAAGGAAATGTTATGGTTAGTAGCGAGATTAATGGCTCATGACTTGCCATGAAAATTCTTTTCTGAAAGGTACTGAAGCCGTCTGATTAAAAGAGTAATCCTAGTGCCCACATCAGCCAGCACTTGCATGGACATCAAGGGAAAGTCTCCTTGTGAGCCCATGGGAGATGCAGCCTAGCTCATGGCCCTGGAGCCACTCCACAGGTCTGGCACTTAAGCTCGCTGCAGCACTGGTGCCAGAGCACCTCTGTGAGCTGTGGAGGCATCCAGAATCAATTTAGCACCTCATGATGCAGGCAGTACATCCTTTCTGGCATGAAGGGACTGGAAAGAGGACTCTTTCAGTTCTCCGCCAGAGGAAACCTCTCTCAGATGAAGCTGGGGCTTTCTGAGCCTGCAGACCTTCTGCCAATAGCAAAAGACAAGGGAGTGTGCAGGAAGGGCGTGACAGGGAAAGAGAGGGAGGGAAACGATTTGTAAAACGCCCGAAGCATCCTTCCTATCGCAGAACACTGAGCTTCTTTCTTCTCATCCCTTCCTCAGCACTCACATTCAGTGTCGGAATGCACTACTTTTTGGCCAAGTGCCATCACATATTAATGAGATGACATGGAAAGAAAACAAAACAAACATGAAATGCCTTTGGTTCATCTTTCTCTTCCTTTTATTAGAGTATAGCATCCTGAGAGAAGGCCCTTACTTCTTCCATGTTGGTAAATCTGTTTGTGGTTGGACTGCGAAGGACTGCTGTTGACAAGACTATCACAAGGTTATATCACCTTAAAGAAATCTATTTTGGGGGGAAGAAGGGGAAAAGAAGGGGAAGGCGGAGGGGGAGTACTATATTAAGACAAGAGACATCAGCCCTGTTCGTCTTCAGTGGGATAGAGACAAACCATACTTCAAAAGAAGCAATTAAGAGGGAGCCCGTCTCACTGCAAATGTGCTGAGGAGTCATGGCTTGAGGGTCTGGGTCTCAGCCAATAGGGATCTCACCAGAGGATTTGGGGCTCATTTTCTCAAGGCAAAGTACAGTGAAGAATCAAGACTAAATTTGTCGCTTATAGAAAAAAACAGTTGCCCAAACACACTGTCATTTGCTTAATTGCAGATTGAGGACCAGCACCAAACTTGGCCTTTTGGCCATACCTCACAACCTCATTTTTTCATGTAGGGTTCTTTTGCTAATGGAAACTTTCCTTCTTTTTTTTTCTTTTTTTTTTCCCCCCTCTTTTTTTTGAATAATGTCTGTGAAAAACCATTTGCTTCAATTCCTGACACAAGGCAGTTAGTTTACACTGGAGGCAGCTGCTCTGTGAGCTCAAGCCAACCCTGTCTTGTCCTAGATTCGTTGCAATCTGGCCAGATTGTCACATATATTTTTAGCTTATGATGATCTCCTAATACAATTCCAGCTTCTACACAGACTTCCAGCAGACTAATGACTAGCTCAGGTTAATGAACTTCAGACCAACTAACTGGCCATTAATCTTCAGGAAATATCCTTCCTTTATGTAACATATGCAATGTCAATCAGTGTCTTGTGCTTAAAAGAGCCATAGTCATGCTGCGCAGAAGTAATTAGACCATGAACAGAAATAAAATATAAAACCTAAAAGCAAATATAACAACTCCCTCGTTCTTTCCTCCCCTCAAAAGTAAGAAGAGTTTTGTCAGAGGAGGAAAAATTACTGTTTCCTTTAGTTCTTCGATACTTCTGTTAAGCACCAGCACACTCTAAAACTTCCTCATCATGAACAGACCCAAAATAAACCAGGAAAAAGAGTTTGAAAAGAAAAAATCTGAGGCTAAAGCTACTTTCCCACCTTGGCTTCAGCTGGGAAATATCTGCACTCTGTTAATTATCACCTGTGAAACCAACTGGGGAAGGAAGCTATGCGTACACATCGCTGAAATAGGGGTATTTCCAGTGGAATAAAGGAGCTATTATTTGCCCCATGCAGGGGTGGGAGGTGCGATGCTGAAGAGGGGCCGAGGAGCCTGGCTCCATCCTGCCAGGACCTCCCTGTGGGGCTCATAAATTCGTAAAGGGCTGTAGGTTAAAACTGCCAAAAGACAAAACGTTGATCTGCTGGTGTCCTGCCATCTTGCCAGGGAAAGGCGGCTGGACGTAACTGGCACATGCGTGATGTCACGTCCCTGAAATGAGGTGTCACCTCCCTGCAATTGGTCAGATTTAGTGGAGCCTATAAAACAGATTGCTCCAAAGCTACTGTCTGAAACAGGAAAACCTGGAGCCAATTTACTGAACATAATTTATTCCAGGCCCTTTGTTGCAATAAACAGCGCTCTTCAACCTTCTCAAACACACAGACAGTAGGGAGCTCTGTGCTAATGGGAGTTTTTTCAGATTGTTCAGCTCAAACCTATCTAAATGCAAAATCTCACATTCACATATACTGTGTAGGTTCCCAGCTTCTCCTGGCGTCATAAAGTCCAGACCCATCTGCAAACACACCCATTTTTAACAGTTGTTCATGTAACTCTCAGTTTAATTCCATAACAAAAATCTACACAGAATTAGAGGATAATTTAAAACCTGTCTCTAGTACTAGTTTTCCAAGGCCATTTTAAAATTCAGAATTTTGTGCTCCAATAAAGAGGACAATGAAAACTGCCTGCAGCAAATACAGAAAAAGCGATTAACCAAATGGTATGGCTCAGTTATACTGAATGTAATAGCAATGGTTGTTACAAATTGCAAGTAACTCCTGAAAATCTAGAGCAACCTTTGGGCTGGCTCATGTTGATTAAAAAAAGCTAGAACAGAATAGAAAAATGTCTGATAGTCACTACAGACTTATAAGTAGGCTGAATAAGTTACCTAGGCCATTTAGTCTCAATGTGTAACCTATTATCTCTGGTGCCCGAGTTTTTCTTTCTTCTCCTCAGCTATCCCTGTCTGAGATCTTGGGGTTTTATTTTGTTTTTCCATGGAGTGAGAAGAGAGTAAAAGATGTCCCTTGCAAACATCAACCAAATAGTATGTTTGACCTGTTAGACAAACATATTACTTTAAAGGATTTAAAACTAATTAGCTGCAAAAAGAAACAAAAAGTACCCCACCTGCAATTCAAATGTATTGAAAGGTACATTATCTGTTTACTCATATTGTACACATACTTTATATATATGCATACAAATTTAAAGTACGTTATTTTAACTGCAAATACACAGATATATGTTCCCAATGCATTTACTTGTAGATGTCTCATCTACAAATTATCACACATATTCCAAGAGGAAAATTACTGTGGTTGTCTACTGTGTAGTTCAAAACTGTACTATAATCATGAACTGGATATCGAATTTTCTGTGTTAATAAGAGGGAAAACTACAAGCATACGTGAGTCAAATTAATAACTCATAAAATAAGAGACTAAAAATGAAATTAAATCTCCAGACTTACTTAACATCTATAACTTACTTTTTAAATAACAAAGATGACATTCATCCAGAGCACAATGAAACTATGTTCTTGTACTCCTTAGATAGACGGTCTGGTGATACATTATTTGGCAGAGGAGGCTTTTCTCTTCATTGTGAAATCTCAGTTTAAAGCTAACTCCATCCAAGAACTGGTAAACAGTATTATTTGTCACTATTCTGCCATTTATTAAGTAGCTTTTGTGCTCTTTATAGTGCAGCAAATGTTCTGTTCCAGGATTCTGAAAAATACTTCTTTTTACAAAAACCCCAGATCAGTATTACATCACTTCCCAACACTAGCAAAAATTACTGAATAAAAAGGTAATGGTACAATCAGAAAAACTATATGAGCCTACAGTAGATGATTGTTTTGGTTTGTTTTGCTTAAATCATTGGTTTTAGTATATCTGGTGTATATAAGGTTTTGCCATAAAGCAGACCTTGCTATTGTTACATATCCAGATGAACAGTAAAGACTGATACGATGCATAACCCAGCTTATAATGAGTTTTAAAAAGCTTTACAGGCTTTACCTTTACTGAGCTCCTCTCAGGATTTATACCCTATCTATTCAACACCAGTAATTTGGAAGGCAAGAAAAATCTCTGCTCTGATTCTCATTTGAGAAGAGCCAAGTAGAGCAAAGAAAAATGAAGGAACTGAGAGACAAGGAGGATGCAACTGAGGGAACAAAGAGTCAGCAAAAAATCTGGTTTTATTGCAGAGAACCATATGACAATAAAGAAAGCTCTCCAATGGGTAGAAAATATGTTTGAGGATTACATTGGATTTTTTGTTCGTTAAGATATACTCAAGCTAAAATAAAAATTAAGACAAAGGAAGTAAAACATGAGAGAAGAATAAGGAAGGAACTCACTTACTTGGTTTATTTTTTATAGTTTTCTGCATCTTTCTGAAGCTAGTGTACTGAGAGAAGCATTTATAAAAGGCACGTAGTCTGGAGATAAATACTGGTAAGGATGGGTAACCTTTCTAGCGTGGTCTGTGTCACGCTTCTATGAGGAGCTTATCTGACCATGAAATTTACTATCGAGCACTTAAAAATATACACATAGGAAATGAGCATTTTATCCTCAAAAGATACCAGGATATTTTTCAGGTCAGTGTCAGTGGGGTCAGGATTACATCCAAAGATTTAATGCAGACATAGAAGAAATCCTTTCAGAATGTGACAGACAGACGGCTGGGCACACAGGCAAGTTATATATCACTAGAAACAGTGATTCTGAGAAGTTTTACCTGCTGCATTGTCACTTTGGGACATATAATGGACATATAAATCCAAGACTGACAATAAAACAAATGCTATCTCTAACCCTAATTCTTTGTGTATTGTGTCTCCTTAAAAAAAGAAAAGGAAAATCAGACCTATAGTTTTACATTCTATAGCCTGTTTCTCAAACACAATGTCTCTTGTCCAAGAAAAAGGATGGGATGGAAAGCAACTTGTCATCTGATAATGATATTGCAAAGAGGATGTAGGCAAATGAATAAAATGTCCCACCAGTCAGACGTGCAACTGATATCTTCCACACATAAATATGTACATGTCTTTCACTCTCAAGTTAGATGCATATGCATCTCAGATGGATTTTTTTCTTTTTTTTCTTTTTTGGTGGAAGGAACTGTCACTTCAGATATTACATCTGTAATAACAGCTTCCCATAGGCTCTTTATTTAGAATGACGTGAGAACACCCTACATGTCTGATCATTAAAAAAAAAAAAAAGAAAAAGAAAAAACACAAGCCAAAGAAGAAAGCAGTGTACGGCACGATTTAGCAACACATAAGAATCAAAAGGAGCCCTAAGCCAAACCTCAGTGTAACATTATTTTAAGTACAGCATGTTTCCCCAGCAGACCAAAAAAACTTCTCAAGCTATGAAAAGTGATTCTAAGATGGGTTTTGTAACTTTGGTATCCAAGAAAAGAAAAAGGCAGTAGAACGAAAATTCCTAAAGACATTAATGAAAAGGTAGACTAGATGAAAACCGCTTCCTGCCGAGTACCATGACGTCTGAAGGTTTTCAAAGAGAGCCAGAGAATTTTCCTCTAAAATGTCTGTCACCACCTGCAGCACTTGGGGTGGCTTGGCTCAGCTCTGAGTAAAGTAGACGGGGAGAGAATGCATGCAGGAAACTTTGCCTGTGGAACAGCCTTGGCCTGCTGCTGAGAAAATACTGAAAAGCCAGAAAAGTGTCATGATGGCCATCAGAGAAAAGAAATGCTCATTGTGGGGAGACCTGCCTGAACATTTAAACACTAACAGATTGCATTTGTCCTGCTAAAACCTGAATTAACCCCAGGCAGCACTGTCAAGCCAGCTAAACCACTGACCCTGCAACCACCATTCTTTTACTGGAAGAAACATATACCTACAATGGCCAACTCAAAGGAAGGCTTACAGCCTCTTTTTCACCTCCAGGAATTCTTACCGGTGTTTTGCTATGGAAAAACTCTTCTCTGTACCTCCTTTCATAGGAGGCCTTCCATCATCTGCAGGGGTGGAGAATGAGTCCTCTAGCAGTGACAGTTCTGTGACCAGAGGTCTGGACTGGCTGGTATTTCTGGGGTCACCAGTAACTAGTGGCAATGGGGTATTTTACAGAGTATTTACTTGAACGGAGACTTGCCCTACCATGTATTTTGCGTGCTTGTGAAAAGCCCAGCTTGATGGGAAGACAGTGTAGCGCTCTGGTGAAATTTGTCATGAATCAAGTCCAGACTTACTTGTAGGCACGATACAGCAGCAAGGTAAAAAAAGGTGTAGCCAGTGAGTGGTCTGCATGGATATATCTATTGACACAAGTAGGTAGGGCTTTTCTGTCCTTTATCCAAGCAATCCAGACCTAAGCCAGCTCCTCCTGTTGTATGGCTCCATTAATTGCATACTATGCAACAATATATTACACATTTCAGCTATACATGCATCAGAGGCACCAGCAGCCACCCAACTCTGTGTGCAGGCAGAAATACCCTGGTTCTGCCCACAGCTACCCAGCCTATCCATACAATCATAACCCAGCAGACCCTACTAAAAAAAAAACCCAACCAGAAAAAAACCAAAACAAACCCTCTCCAAAATTGAAAGAAATAAAGGAACAAAGATTTACATTTACAGATATATTTATAATGATACTTTCATTTCACAACAAATACTTTATTGTGCTAAAATCTGTAGCTAGATTTATCTGATGTAAGTGGAAATGTATTGCCAACTAGTCTGGAATTTTGCTTAAATGCTTGTAGGCACTCACAGATTTCCCAGCTGTATCTAAAAGCTGCCTATGGGACTCTCAGAGAAAACCAGAATGGTACAAATATTAGGGACAGGCAACTGCATGTTGTAGTTGGTATCTTAATATAATTAACCATTTTTTTAATTATTTCTATTGTAGTAATCCTGATAGGTTGTTTTATTAACTGCCAGTATTACTTAGTTCATTGTCAGCTGTGTAAAAGTCTGATCTGACAGTTTTCAAAAGAATTCAGGCTAATGCAGTTTAGTGATGGTTAAAAAATGTGCACTTCATATGGCAGCTGGGCTTTGATCAAATATCTTCACTGTATATCCAATGGCATATTTTTGTAGCATTCCTTTCATCGACGTATGGCCTCATTATTTGATGCACTGTCAGTGAACTCTGCACAGCACAGTCTGCAGGGCTTTAATATATAAACTACAGTATAGGAAGAGACATGCCAGAAGGATTTTAATTTACACTTCCAACAAATTTTGATTTAATAATTCATGACTATACACTTGAACTCTGTTGGAGGAGGGTTTTTCATATCCATTGTCCAACTAATTTTGGATCAGCATTTTATGCAGCCAATATGTAAAATGATATACATATGAACGTGTACACTGCAGTGCAGTGATCTGTGTTGGCATATGTTAACCCAGTTATATTGTTAGGCTGAATGCATTTGCTTGCTTCCTAGTTTTTTTAAATGTTTGATTTCATTTACATTTGGAGGATGTGTGACAGGGAACCAGCAGAGCCACTATAACACATCCCATTTGTAAGCTTACACAACTCACTAACGTAATCTGGACCTATTCCTCTTGACGGGTTTCCCTCAGGTACTCATCACCACAGCACCCAAGCAGTTTAAAAGCTTTAATACCTCTATTCTCTATCCTCCGTCCTTGTCATTAGGAGTTAATTGATTTTTTTAATGTTACCATAGGAGATGATGTCACTTGCATAAGGTCACACCAGCAGTTAGAACCAGTACCCACATCCCCTCGATGTCCAGGCAGTGCCTTAGTCACCCGGCCACCCTTCGCACCAGGGATTACACACTGCTGGCTGTGATTCCTGCGGCAAGGTCCATGACTCACATACCACTTCTTCCAGTGTTTTACTCTTCATTTAAGCCCTTGTGCAAACTGCAGAACATTACAAGCAGTCACAGTTCCATTTTCCATAAACAAGAACTTCACAGAGCTGCGTGAGGAGTTAACGTGTGGCCAGTGTGAGTTCAGATGGCAGGTTATCACAGCTTTAACAGTCCTGTGTTCACTGATCACCAACTTGCCCATTTTCAAGGGTTAGAACATGCTGCTATCAGACCCTAAGAGAATTTTCTGCTTGTGTTGCAGCAGAAATCAATTTATGTTTGGTGCAATAGAGTTGTTTTGCTGGTCTATTTTTAAGCTGCTTTGTGAAGGGTGCTAGCATGACAGTTCCTGGAATCTGAAACAGCCATACTGAAAAAGAAAACAAGAATTCAGGCATCACCACCTCCATTCAACGCAGAACTATTTCCACTTTGGCTTAAAACCACAATAACTTTCCTTTGTCTCGTGAGGACAAAGTGAGGACACAGAGTGCACAGATGAATCAGTACTTCACTGAAAAATAGCAAAGCTTTTTAGACAGTTAACCGGTTAGTTACTGTAGAGTTGCCACAACCAGAAGATTAATACAAAAATGGTAGGTTGTAAAACACCACCTCTAATTTCCTTGTCCCCTAAGATGACGAGGAAGTCTCGATCTTGAGGGAGTTCTGAGGCTTCATTCCCTACAAGGATGGTCAACACTGGAACAGGGGCTCAGGGAAGTCATGGATTCTCCATCTTTGCAGACATTTGAAACTCGACTGGACATAGCTCTGAGCAATCTGATCCAAAGCTGAAATTATCCAACCTTTGAGCTGCAAATGGGACCATATGACCTCCTGATGTCCCTTCCAGCCTAAATTTTTCTATTAGTTCTTTTAACAGCTAATGGACAGAGGAATAACTGAACTGGATCACACATTGAAGGCTTCCAGCAACATCCAACACCTTTCCACTGATCAACTTAAGGCTCCGACAGCCATCAAATGGCTTTTCCTGCTCTCTAGTGATCACCCTTATCTTGCCAAGGACTCTTCTGATGAGGGCAACACCTACCTGATCTGCTCACAAATCAACTCCTTTCCTACTGAAATCTGACAGAAATCAGGAACACTTTCCTTTTATAAAACTGTCCGAAAGCTGCAGTAATTCAAGAGCTGATTCACAAGCAGATCATAAATCCCTGTATCAAGAATAGCAATGTGTGCATAGGACAAGGGAAGTACACACAGAATAGGTACAGACACTGCATTAGCTATATAACTTAATCCAGTATCTCAAGACTGCCAGATATTTTTCACTCATGCAGTTTGCCCATCCCATGAGAACCAAACACAGAACTGAGTGTCAAAATTATTGACACTGTATTTGAAATAATGCTTTTGTCTGCACTGTTGAGACAAAAAGGGGAATTCTTCCAGTATTCCCCCATTGGAGCTAGAAGAGGAAGCTGAGTGAGAAATAGCACTGGATGCACTGCTGACACCCAAATCAAGCCAATGAATTCTGCTCAGCCAGAAGACAAAATATCAGCTGTGTGTTCCAGCCTCACCTCTCTTTTCTGTCCAAATTAGCAACTCCTTCCTGCCAGTCTGTTCCCTCCCAGTTGGATCAAGAAGTGGAAGCCACTGTAGTTACTACATTAAATGCTTCTCAAGGTTGTGGGGAGAAAAATGAGTAGAAAGGATTTGGCCTCCAAGCTGGCTTAACTAGGAAAGGGATGTTGTGGAGAAGATTAAGTTGTGTTTCCATAGCCACAGCTGAGCAGGTGGCAAACATCCACCACAGGTGCTTGTTCTATAGAGGATCCCACTCCCTGGTAAAACAGGCACCCCTTGAAGAAACCAGGGCTTGAAGATATCCAGGACCCTTCATGTCAGATGAGCCCCATGTAAGTTTATGAAACCCCTTGGGATCATCATGATTAACTACCTTCCTTAAGCTATTCCCCACCCGGCTTTAGTGCTTTTAAACCACTGACCCCTTGAATTAAAGAGGTAGATTTCTCTTTTCACAGCTGTGACTCGAAACAGGGAGGAATTCAGAGACATCTGAAAACAAAGCCAGGCAGAATTTAAAACAAAATCCTTCAATGACAGATTTAGAGAGTGATGGCTGCAGCTGGAACTTACAAATATAACAACTAACTCAATGAACATGCATTATACAAAAGCCTTACATGGACAGACCCTGTGAAGGGTAATTCCTTCACAAGGAACCAGAAAAGCAGAACTACGAGGAATAAATCACCAGAAAAACTAGATAATGGCTGTTCAAAAGGAACCTTGGTCCATGGGTCCTTCAGCAAACTAAACAGTAACCACCTCTAAAATGAGGAGATAGGTGATAACCTGTTAGACAAATTAATCCTTAATTTTTTAATTATTTTTTCTTTAACCCGCAATGCAAAACTGAAATTCCTGTGCCTGGAGATGAATAACGCACTAATAAGATGTAGTTTTTAAAACTTATGTAATACCTTTCATACGTTCAATTTAAAATATACAGTAACTAGTACATACATTATTGAGTCTTTGCAAGGGAAAGGTAGTCCTACTACTCCAGTTTCACAGCTGGGGAAGCTGATGCTAAATGTACTCACTAGCCACCCTAGGAGGACTTGAAGTGAATAAGGAGTGGAATCAGATTATATTAATTAATAGTTATCAGTGCCACTTTCTTAAACATGATATGCTTCTTTCTAGCCAGTCGAATGGGCTACCTGACCCAGCATATCAGCTTTAAATAAACACACACAAGTGTAAAGATAAATGCTATAAAATGCAACAAATATCTTGAAGATACTCAAGCATGGAACACAGTTACAGAGGAATAAACCTATTCACACACTACGGCAAAAGCAAAACAACAATGACTACTGGAAACTCTGCTTCGCTTGTCTGCTCAGCTGGGGTATGTGACCTGCATTAATGACACAGGGAATAATGTACTTGCACTCAGACCCAGGACTGACTGATGTCAAATGAAGTTCAACCATTCATATTAATGGGGATCAGCATTTGTCTGAGGGAATGGAAGTCTCTTAGACCTTAGGGTCATGAATTGACAAGCTATCGAACATTTTCTCTGTTGTGCTGACCATCCTCCATCCTCAGTGAGATCAGCTGTCTAGACCCCTAGTCCCACTACAGCTGCTTTGTGCTCCTCCTGAGGCACAGAAAAAGCTCATTGCTAATTCTTTCTGCATAATGTGCAATGCAGGGTGAGGTCTCACAACTCCCTTTCTAGGACACACAGAATAGTCACATTTCTCCAGAAACCAGGAAAATCATAGAGACATACATGTAAACTGTGAGTTTTGTTCTTCTGGAGATCTGTGATTGACTAAGACATATGGTGACAGAAGTGCCATTAATGAGAAAAAAAAGCCCACTGAAAGCATCATCTAAAAAGAACAAAGATGACTAACAATTTGTACCAAGAAAATTATTGCTAAACTGCTATCATCTCACACCGTAAATAAACTGGGAGGAGGCAAAAAGCAGTTTTTTCTTTCAGATGGACTTTCTGGAAAAATACCTTGTCACAGAATTTTTTCTTGACAGGTTACGGAGTATCTATAATCTTATGGTTTTTAATCACTCTAATGATCAGCAAGCAGTTATTTCAGATGGCTGATACAAGTCTGTGGCTGATATAATCTGCCAAAACATTAAAATATGCAAAGAAAAACACTGCAGCAGAATTTTGTTCTTCTTAATATTAAGTAGAGCAACTTTGGGTGTAATTTTCACTGTCATCATTAATACAGCATTAAGAACAGCAATAATAACACCAATAACTATAACTTTTTTAAAAAACTTCTTTTGCAACAACAATTCTGCCAGAGGCAAATTTAAATTTTATGGATGATAAGAAAGTAGGCTGTTTTCAGTGACATTTACAAGTTATAACACAGCTCTGGCAGTCAGGACATGCAGAGTGAGTCAATTCAAAAAGCCTACTCAGACCTTGGCATCTCTATTCCTTTAGAGGCACCTCAGCCACATTCTTGTTTTTCAGAAGTACTTGTATAAACATTAGAAAACACAAAACAATAAAAAGATAAGAATCCAGCATGCAAGGCCAATCCTAACAAAGGATGAGACTAAAGAAGAAAACAAGATTAAAATAAATGCCTTATGTGCATAAGAAATTTCAATACTATGAGTCACTGAATTGACTCATGAACTATGAATTGACCATGCCCCTTTTAATTGTTCCACATAACGAACTCCTTTCTGAAAAAGAGGAACATCTTTAGCAGACATAGTTGCTACAGCTGATTGTTTTTTGTTTATCAATAGTATATGTGTTCTGTAGTGCAAGTTATGGTACTTAAGTTTGGCTACAGGTTTTGAAAGCAGCACGTAGGAGATGTGCAGCTAGATCAGCAAATGCTTTCTGTATGTACTTGGAGAATTACCAGGAGAAATCACCAAGAAAACAATGCAAATCTATTCCTCACAGTAATATAAGATGAAATGGAAAAGCTAAAAAAGCAAGACTGCAAACCTATGCAGTCAGTAACTGAGAAAGTAATCACATTTGAGCTTCTTTCAACATTACAGTTGTCTCTCAGTTTGCTTTCCTTAGCAATATGTATCACAAAACACATTACCGATTTTCTACGTTTAAGCAGTTCTGGGTTTTCGCCACCTTCAACATTCATTTCCTGTTCCAGAAAAACCCTCTCACACAACAACTCCTTACTTAAATAAGAATATAAAAATGTTTGTGATGGCAAGACTGAAGGCTCATCCAGTCTAGTAGTCCGTTTTCAACAGTAAGTGTAAGGAAGAATAAGAATAGAACATTTATATATGATATTTCCCCACCCTTAGTGCTCCCCCTTCCCTCCATCTATTTTCAGCTCAGGAGATTTTCTGAGCCTATTGTGGCCCGTCTATTTTGTAACCCCCAAGTAGATATCACTTTCAAGTACTTGTCCAGCCTCCCTTCGAGCCCTTGTAAAATTCTTGCGTCTGCAACACCATCTGGCAAACAATGTTGTATGTCTACTACCTGATGTGTGAAGAACCACTTCCAATACCAACAATGCAATATGACAACATATTAATTTCCCCTCACAAACCACCACCTTCATAATATTAGGCAGAAAGTAGATCCCACTGGGCAATAAAAATAAGAAGATTCTGATTTAGTTGTGATGATCATCCAACTGTTTTAACATTAAAGGCATTATGCATGCTACCTCATTATTTTACATTGTATAATAGACTCACAGAGTGGCTGGGAAATTAAAAGAAAATTGGTCAGAGAAAATTAAGAAGGAGATAGTAGTGGTCAGCTCCAATGAGTGTTTGCTGCTGAAGAAAAATATCTTGCTATGGTCACTGCACAAGATGAGATGTAACATTTCACAACTAAATCTTTGGTCAGAATCTGGGACCAGTTTTGAACATTCAACCAAAGAAGTTTTTGCCAAGGTTGGCAAATACATGGGTGGGGCAAAATCACAGCTTAGATCAGTGAAAGAGAAACCCTCCAGGTTTCACAGCCAACAGTGGCTCAACACCAGTAGCAGAAGGGCTTCCACTTGGGAAGAATACCTTCTTGGGGAATACCTTCAGGCGGTAGGATGGAAAAAGCATCCCAGCACCCAGCAGCTGGGCAGCTCTGTCCCCTCTCTCCCTGACAAGGCCCTCTGCCTTTCTCACATTGCAGCAAAATTCAATTTTATGGTACTGAAATGGCCAGGTTTTCCTATATCCAGAACTTTTACTCTCATTATAAATGAAATAAAAGGAATGGGAAAAGAGGTTTCCTTTTGCACAAGTTAATAATATACCTTTAAAATCTTCTGTTCTCAAAATTGTTAGGATAAATAATTTAAGAAATGTATTTTAAGATTTATGCTATAAACTGACTATCTGGAAATACATTTATAAGGTCTATTAATCTTCATGTTTCAAGGTGTGAGTGCTGTAAGAAACGGCATCTTGCAATTTAGAACAGTAAAATTGTGAAGATTTATACCTTCCATTGAAACATCTGGTCTTACCCACTCTTGGTGCCAGAATGGCAGACTGGATGAGCTACTTGCTTATTCCAGTCAGGCGTTTCCTTGACTCCTGAACTTTATGCTAAGACATGATGAACATCTTACTCCCACTGGAGAATTTTTACTCTCATGAAGTCAATAGGTTAGAACTTGAAATTTACAGCTCATGAAAGGGATTCCTCATTTGAATTTCTTATATTCTAGCGGATCCGTAGACAAATATAAATACTAAAACCCAATTGTACTTTATGTACTCCATACTTACACTTCATACGTGCATAGTCGTTAATTTAAGGGCCTGTCAGAATACAGCTTCTCACATAGTGAATCACGAGGGGTAGTAAATATCCAAATAGGTGACATCTCACAGAAATACTACAGTGAGCCCTATAGAAAAAAGTTCTTTTCCTTTAACAACAACAAAGTTTTCAACACACTATTATAAACTGTAATTATTCTGAAGGATCAAATTAGTTATATTTACTTATTTAGAATTAAAAATTATTTAGCTCTTTTGATGATATCTATCAAAAGTCAAGTTTCAAGTTAAGTTAGTACCTCCAGTGGATCACAATAATGTAATGACATTTCTGTCATTGCCTAGTGAGTTTCAGAACTGTTTCAAAAAATAGACATATTCAAAAGTTCCGTGACTTTTTAAATCAAAAACTACATTAAAACGATGACGGAAAACATTACACTTTCTGAAAAAAAAACCCCTCATTAAGTTTTAAAACAGAAAAGTTACACCTCCTTTTTCAATTACAACTACTTTTAAGATTTTCCAAAGGTAGCTACAATTTGGCTTTGATCCTGCCATTGCAAAGTGCCAGAAATACCTAATTATAGCAGGGAAAATGTTGTGTGCACACATATGTATGTGTTTGTCTACAGTCTGCATGAGCAATTGAAAAATATCCAACATACACACACAGCAAACCACATAATTAAAATTACTCTTACGCAGAGTAAATTTGTCTTTAAAGTAGAAAATAATGGAAGGACAGCAGTGACTTCTCAGTACTAAAACATAATGCTTCATTTAATGAGTAATCCCTGGAGCACATGGATGTTTACCTCACTCTGGGCAAGCTCAAGTGCATGGTCAGACAATTAGAGTACTTCAGCTGATGTGCGATAACTTGTTATGCAGCTGTAATGCAATGACATTCTTTCATGGGCTTATAGACTGCATTTCTGTATTTTCCTCCATGCCAATATGACTTTTGACTATCAAATATTGAATGGCTAAAAAATATCAGTATGTTCAAAGTTAGAATGCCTGAATCTGGATCCACAAATCACTAGAGACTGGTAAAAACTGGAACCTATGTCTGAAGTCTCTCCAAGTTGGACAGGTACTGTGTCTGAATCCACTCTGCCTTCAGAAAAATAAAATAATAATGATAATAACAATTAAAAAAAAGACAGACAAGATTTTGCAATAGGAACAACACAATACAGTTAGGTTGCATTGTTTCATAGATGAGTAATGGCTGGATTGCAGATTTATGACCAATTGGTTGAATATAATTTAAAAAAAAAAAAAATTAAAAGTAGACATAGGCTGTAGATTAATAGTAAATACTGGCAAATGGCTTCAGAGAGTCTCCAAGTTTTGCTTTGGGAGAATGGCAAAAGGAGAAGGGATATTGCTAAAGCTTCACTTCCCAGCACTTTTACACCACTGTCTCTTGTCAAAGTGTAGGGTGCAAAGTTCTGAGACTGATATTTGGCAAACCTAATAGATGCATAAGGAGTTGCAATGAACATGGAATCTTTCAGTATAACATTAGCATTCTTTCAGCTATGTTTTAATGCTTCATCAGCTATGTTTTAATGTTTCATCACGTACACAGGACAGATTTCATTGCTTTGGTCAATCCTGCAAAGGCTACTGTGCACCTTCTTTGGTGTGGTGACTCTTCACTTCTCAATGAAATCTGTGAAAGCTGAAGGCAGTGCTTCAAAATAGTCCTTAATTTTCTGGGATTTTAGGCTTTATATAAAAATCCTATTTTTCTGTAATTTCATATTACTAGGTAAGGAATGTTAAACACAAACAGAATATACACTGTACCGCTTTGTAATATGTTAACTCTAGAATCTCAGAAATGCCCACTTTTCTGTATTTCCTTCAATGTATTTGATCCAAACTTCTGGCTGCCAATGCAAAAGCAGTTTTAAAGCGATTTTTAATGTTGTTATAGCCATAATAGTCTAAGGATATAAATGATTCACAGAAAAGTAACTTGTGCATACTTAGATATAGGCATACAAAGTATGTATATGTGTGTCTTGTTCCGTCGGGAATTAATGCTTCACAGCACCTGAGTATGAGTTTCCAGGTTATTATGATCTTATTTCTTCAATATTAAAAACAGAATGAATTTTAAAGGCTTTTTTTTTTTTAATGAAGCAGAAAGTACCAATCAATGGTCATCTATATTTTTGTTGGCATAGTTTTGTATTTCACACAAGAGACCTTTGATATCAAAGCATGGCTGAAATATCAAAATTCCTTCAAATACTTATATCTCTTTTAATGATAACTGCAGCTGCACTCAAAAGCTGCTGCCCTTGGTATCACTTACATTCCCACAGGAATATAAATCTCTGTGAGGCAAGGGTTTAAAAAAGGTACTCTTCTCAGGGCACTGGAGAAACACACAGCTTTAGTCTTTTGATGCTGCATAACAGTATTATTGGCCTAACATGCTGAAATATAAGTTCTTTCTGTTATTTTTTTTCCTAAAGCTTATCTACTCTTACATTATTAATCTGAAAACAGGCCAAAAGAAAAAAACAGGATGCGAGATCCAACAAATTCAGAATTCAAATACTGTCATTTGGGCCACTGAACATCTTCAGGGGAAGAAACTTAGTCCAAGGCATGGGAATATTGAAAAAGAAACATTATGAAGAGACACTACTGAAAGCTGGTTGCTCTCTGTTCGAGATCAAAGGGGATCAAAGCATATGAATATGAAATAAGAAATTGTCTTGTAGATGAGGTAATAATGTACATAGTGATCTTGAAATGAATTGTTTAAATATTCATATTTCTACATTTAATTTTAAAATGTGTGCATTTAAATCCCATGAGTAATCCAACAATGATAATCACAAAAGAGTAATATAAAATTAAATTTAAAAAGTAGATCTATTCTATCCTTGAATCAAAAGTATTTCTTTCATCATGGTAATGCCTTTTTTTTTTTTAAACCTAGTGATTATATTTGTTTAATTTATTGTATAAAAGTCCCTGGTTATCACTGTAATTTTACTCATACATAAGTCATCCAATGTGCACTGCTATAGCTGTTTGATGTATATTTCCAAAACCAGAAAAAAACTAAGACTGAGAGACACATCACCACCTCTTGCAGAAATGTCAGTCATGCTATGAATAAAGCATAAGCTTAGAAAAACATCATCACCCAACAAACAAATAGCGTTTGCTGAACCAAATACATGTGTCTGGAATTGTGCTCCCGAGCTAATTGGAGGCAGGCTCTGGTGCCGTAACGCAGGGCGCCGCAGTTGAGAAATCCCTCCAACTGCTCATGCAGAGTTCAACATGCCATGCAACGGCAATTGCTTAACCCTGGGGGCAGAAGGCACGGCGAGAAATCTCTGAAACCAGACTGGGAAACAATGCTGTCCTTTGTCATGGACTTCCTGGGCGGTGGGAGGAAGCCAGTGAGAAGGACAGGGACCTGAGCGAAGCTGGCTGTAAAGCACCCATGGGCCATTGTGAAGGCGAGCCCCAGTGGAAGAGTGCTGGGGGGGATGAAGGGTAAATAAGAGCAAGAAAGGATGAGGCCTCCTGAGCAAACTGGGGCCCAGCACCTGTTCCCACAAGCGCTGCCCCAAACCACCACTGCATCTGTATTTGGCTGTTTCAAGCTGGACTGGGGCAAGCCTAAGATCAGGATCCCATGATGATCAGCGTGGGAGGGACTATTGCCTTTCGTTAGTCTTCCTATCAAAAATGGAGGAAAACCTATAAGAAACAGAGATTATTCACTATTCAAATCGCAAAAATTTAATGGGAGCATGCACACCCACAGCTGGCAGATTCTCTTATCCAAGGAGACTATCAAACTAAATCACAGGACACCCAAAACCTCTATGCTTATGCTAAGCACCTAATTCTGATGTTTAATTTAGAAAGCTACTGCTGCAAGATAGTTAGCTATGACTCCCTGGTACATCCAACAATAGACAGAAACAAAAAAAAAACAGCTGAAGGAGCTCAGTTACTCTCAAAAGCCTGTTCTAATTTTTAAAATTCAGTAGGTGCAAGTAATGAACTAAAGGATACATTCACTGGGATCTGGCCCAGTCTGATACCCAAGTTGGAGGACAGAAAAGTTTCGAAACTCTGCAACAACTCCTCTCCTTCTTTCTTGCGTGTCAGACTAACCCCGACCCTGAGTATATCTTCTAGTTCAGCCTTGTCCAACATGTGGTTCCAGGCAGGATGTTGCTTGTAAAACCCTCACGCATTAATTCCACTAATTGGAGTATTCAAAATAAAAGCAGAGCTTTCAGAGGGGGACCAAAAGTCAATGTTGCCTTTCAGACGGTGACATGCTATCAGCCGCAGCCAAGGCTGGGAACTCATGCCTTAGTGAGGTATTGAGCTAACATGTCTTCACAAAAACCATTCTACCCGATCAGCCAAACTGTGGACCTTGATTTATCCCTCTGACAGTCCTGTTCAGCCCTGCTGGGTTGGACTTTGCCCACAGCCACCGCTGGGAAGCTGCAGAGCATCTCTGTGGAAAGCACCTGCAAAAGGAGCGGAGGGGGAGGAAGGAACACTTCAGACTCGGTTTAATAGAGTTGGAAGTGGAAAAGGGCTGAGCTGATTACCCTGTGTGAACTGACTATAGGAACAATACCCAAACAAAAGACAATCTAACACAAGTGTCACAACAAAGCCAGAGTTCTAAAAGACAACATCTGACAAAGCAACATCTTTTTTAAAAATCCTCAGGATATTAACCGCATATTTGTGTGTTGCATCAAGAAGACTAACATCATGACAACAGCTCAATTTAGCACAAACAATAGGCCAATAAATACAATACTAGTGCTTTAAAATAATTAAATAACCATTTGTTCTTGCATTTATATTGCTTCCAAATACTGGCAGAATTCCTCCAAATAAACAAACAGCTCTTTTTTTTTTCCATTTTTAAAGATTACATGTTGGCAGTAATTTAGGCAAATCTGGACATTTGTTCCACTCATATGAGGTGAAAAAAACAAAGACACATCTATCACGTTGCATTTTCACTCTTAGAAAGCCAAAACAAGGGCCCTCCGGGGAACAAGAAGTTTAATTATAAACTATCACTGCAAAACAAGATAGATTCTGGGACGTATCTCTGGGAACACATTCAATATACTAAGCCAATGTAATCTGAAATGTAATTATTATTATTTTATTATTTTTAATGCAGGGCCATGGTTCTTTTTTGGTGTAAAAGGAAAAAGTCAGCAAAATAGTGATCAATTACAGAGATGCGAAGTTTATTGCAAAATAATCTTCATAATATAGCTAGTGATTCTTCAGAAGCACTCACAAGAATAGAAAAACACAAGCAGTGTCATTGATTAGCAGTACATTTGGTTTTTAAAGTGTACATTAAATCTATGCTGTGCAACAATGAGAAAATCTGAAGTATAAAAGTCACAGTGCAAAACATTACCTGCTCTGCACTGTAGTTTTCAGTTTCAGTTCCTATAGAGCTTTTTATAATTGTTGTATCAACAGCAGAAGCATCTTAATGAAAAATAGAATTACCCCCATATTTTTTTTCTTTTCACCCTCCTTTCCAAGAAAAAGTAGGAAATTTATTCCAGAATCTTCAGTTTAAAATATTTCTCAATCACACATGATGCATCAAATAGTTGGTTCATTTCTGTCTACAGAAAATTCCTCTAACAAGAAAATGTGTTTGTTAATAAATAAAATTTAAATTTAAAAAAAAGTTGCAAGAAGTTATAACCCTCCTACAACTCAGTGAGGCTATTTAATAAGGCTGCATTTTAGATTTCCATTGTGTAACAGAGAAGAAAATGAGTTATGTCAATAACACTGTCAACAAGGTCAAGCCCCATAGGAATCCCTATGAATTTTTTCTAAAATCCTGTGTAGATCTGTAAACTATGTCATGATCTTACCCACCACATCTGTGAAGCGTGGAGCGTATTTTAAACAACTGCATACTGACAGCCTAAATCTGTTTTCACAAAGATGAACTGGATCTCTAGAAAGGCATATAGCTGTCTCATAACAGGAGAGGTATCCGTCAGGTAAATTGATTCTCCTGAGTAAATGAGTTGCAGAAGTAAACATGAAAGCTTTGTACTTCATCTAATTTAGAGAAATAAACACTGAAGATTCCATGTTCTAAAATTCACACATGGCAGTAAATATGAATGTTAATTTACCATTTCTAAGAAGATACATTTCTACTTAGATCAAATACATAAATTGGTAAGACCATGGTAATACTATTGCCTGTGTTCAGTATCTTTGAAGGTTTTCAAGCCTCTTGAGATCATGCAATTTCTAAACATGATAATGTGAAAATGCATCTTTTTTTGTCTCAATCATGATGATCAATACTTTAGAAAAGCTTGCAGTTGCAAATAGTGATTATCTGATTATTCATTCTCATTTTCCTTCTTCATTCTTTTCCAGCAATTAATTTCCTTGTATTTTACTGAATGTCTTCACATTTTTAGTGAAAGTAGCAGAGATCTATAATAAAGATTTGTAACAAAGTCTCCAGTACAGAGCTGTATCAGAGTAATGCTGAGACCGATCACTAAGGGATACATCGCCATGTGCCCACTGACTTCAGTGAAGTTGCACTAATTAGATAGAAAAGGATCACAACCATCATGACCCTGTAATATTGGCAATACTCATGTTTCTAGTACACAAATATTAAATTTATCATCTTAGTTCCAGTTCTGAATTCTTTTGACACAATAATTAGTGAGCTCATTCATTCAGATAATTTGATTGAAAGTAAAGCTTGTCTTTAACAAATTTAGTGTGAAAATATTTGATAGTATCTCTAAGGTTCAGACTCACCTCCATTCAATTTAGGTACCTGGAAAATAGAAGCTGGCAGCCTGGTCACTCGAAGCTACAGACATAAGCAATGGAGAGAAACAATAACCACCGGAAAGTGAAATTACCAACCTGAGCTGCTTAGCACCTTCTGTTGATTCTAGTTAAGTATCAAATCCTATACGGGAGGAAAAAATGTAGGTCTATGCTATTACTTGTTTATCTGACTATATCCAGACCAAATAAATGCTTCCAAAACCAACAAACAACATTACTAGAACAATTACTTTTGTTTCTCCATTTCCAGAGCTACATCTATGTAATGCCCTTCACTGAGTATCATTTGCTGAAACATCATGAAACTCTGACATGTCTGAGCACGGTCCTCTGCTGTAGGAGGTGAAAGAACGAATCCCTCCGACAGTTGTGTAACAGGCTCTTATCCTCCTGCTACTAAAAAGGAAAAGCATATCGGCGATGCTAGGTGTACATGTCCTTATTGTGGTAATATTCTCACTTGAGAGGAAATGAAAGAAAATGTCATGCTACACAAAAGGAATTCTACAATAAATGAAATGAGAAGATTACAAAGCCAAGAACCGAAAAGTTACAAATGTCAGCGCTACAGCTGGAATGTGATGGCAAACAACGTGATCCTGCCTCTCACAGTAAGTCTGTGAAGCAGAGGGAAAATAAAGGCAATGTTTTACTAAGCTCATTTAAAAATAACAAGACAACATTTCTACTTCCTTGGTGTCTTTCCCATTCAGTGTCCACCCTCCGCAGGAATGACCCAGAGGTCCTGAGGAACACATGTTTTCTGATTGCATGGTTAAAAAATGCAGCCTAGTTCATATACATTAGAGAGTGGGAAGGAATGGAAGTGCAGACAGTTATCCTTTGGGATGCTGATAATGAAAGCACTTGCAAGTTATTTCTCATCATTTCCAATGGAGGGGAGCATGGCTGCAAATCACCGAAAACTGACATATCTACACGTCTGTTAGTGCTTTATTACTTTTAATCAAAATGAAAACAGTATTTTTTTCTATTCTCTATGCAGATATACCCTCTGCATTCAAGTAGTTAAAGAGAGGCCTGATTAGTCCCGTATACTATTAAGGGTTATACCCCTGCCTCCTCCTGTCTTCCAAAGCAGCGAAGTGTTCTGCTCAGTGGTTGTTGAAGAACCAGACTAGATGATAGAATTGCCATGTCAGGTACCAGAAATCTTCTGAAAATGTGACAGAACATTGCTGTCCTGGAGATACAGGAAATGGGATGGGGAACTTCTCCCAGTCCTAGACTAGAAACTGAAGGTAAAAAAGAAAAATCTCTTTTTTTCTCACTCCCAAGCTCTTTTATTTACGAAATTTGTAATTCTTTTCTTTTTATATATATGTAATTTTGCAAATGGAACTGAAGCAAACTGATTCAAGGAACTGAAAATATATCACTACTGTTTCTTAAGACCCCATATTAGTCAAACCATCCATGACTAACTTCTGATACTACTTCTGTCACTGAGGTTTGGGTAAAGAGCCGAGCAGCTTTCTCCTGGAAGATCCCAGGACATTTCACTTAATCTTCCACCTCCCATTCTGGGTCTTACTCACATATTTCAGTTCTTCTCCCTGTGTGGCCATGCTAGGAGCACTCACAAGCTAAACCCACAGGAAAGAAACAGAGGAGAACAGGAACCGTGCAAGAGCCTGCCTGGACAGATTGAATAATGCTCCCAATTTGTTAAGCACTAGAAGATGACTGAACTTCCCCAGTGTTATTGTTTGATCATTCTTTTGAAATCATAACTTAATGCTTTTATTCTCTGTGACCTAGTGCGCTCAACACAGTAACTTAAGGGTGAAGTATTAGAAAAACACTAATGTAAACATAAAATAATAATAATGATAACGTACTGACATATGCTTGTGATTATTGTTATAAATGTCTTTTGGGAAGGCCATATCGAATCTTTAAAATTTATCTTTAATCGTAGCCCGCAATTCAGGGTTCTGTTAAAAACATTCAGCCTGAATCTTTCTGATTCTCCATGTGAACAAAGTATAGGCTTTCAAAACAGACTGAGTCTGGCCATAACACAACAGGATCAGAGACATACTTCTGCCGCAAGGGAAAGCACTTCAACCATCAGGGTGCCAGTCTGTCAGCACTTATCACTCAGTGGGTTATAGTATCTCTCCAGCAGATTCCCCTTCCAAACATACTTCATCACACTCCTGACCTTGCTGTATACGGCCCCTTCAGCAGAGTTCAAGTCTGTATCATGTAAGACATGGAGAGTTTATTCACTGCTTCTCATTGTCGTCTCAGACCTTTGTTCATTTTAAGCCAAAATTATTTTCACTGCAGTTTTGGAGGTGTTCATGGAGGAGGAAGGGATGAAGAAAAGTCTAACCAAGAAAATGTTATGAGCAAACATCCGCCTGTGCCTGAGCAAATTATGGCTTCTACGCCTATTTGGTGTGCAACTTTCCATCCAAAAATGGGATGGAAACTGAGACGGCCAGGCCATATTGCGCTCCAGCTAATAAAGTGTTTCAGATCAAGAAAAACAGGCAAGGCTGCATCACTCCGGCCTGCGTCATATGGACTCGTTTGGTTTTTTTTTTCCTTTGAAACATTCCATTTGCTGTTCAAGACAAGACAAGAAAAGAAACATTTTTAACCTTAAGGGTCCAACATAAGTCCACAAAATTAAATAGCCAGGGCTGAAGCGAGGCAGGTTTTACAGTTCTTAAGCAGCTACGCTTTGTTCCCTCGTTAACGATACAGTTCTAGTCAGGGAAAACATAGCAAGCTGCAAGCAAACAGGCAAGAGCAGATTCAACTTGCAACTTTCAATCTGCATTGAAATCATGCAGGTCGGAGCCACACAGTACTAAATACTCTACAAATAAAAAGCAAGTGTCAATACCTTCCCTGATGAGCTTACATCTAAGAAGACAAACCAAACAGGAGATGGGTGGAGGAAAAGCCTGTGTGATTACAGGAATACGGTACAGTCACCCCCAGTGCAGCTCTGACTTGAGCTTCCAGACCCCCAGCCTAGGTGTATCAATAAATAAAATGTGCCAGGCACTATGTGCACTTCCTGAGACAGAGCAGCCTGGCACAGCTTCTGTCCGTACAGCTAATCTCTCATTCCCTTCAAACCAAGTGGTCTTATCCATATTACCTCCTGGGAGCCCTCCACATCCCCCCAGCTTATGATAGGGCAGTTTGGAAATGTGCTAGTTGAGAAGAGCAAAAACCAGTCCAGTGAGCACGCTAACAAACATCATGGGCTATTGCAGGTCAATACCGTCTTTTGGCCTTGTTTAACTTGCAAATACAGATGCGACCCATCTGCCTGCCCTGCGGTCTGCTTGAGAGTCCCTGCACCCACAAGGGAAACGTGCCACTAAAGCCATCAGCCGAGCAAGACAGGCAGTCAGTGACACAGCCAGCTAAGCATCCCATCAAGTTTTGGCACTTAAAAAATACTGCCTTTTATTGTGTAATTTCTGTGGAAAATACGAGACATGGCAAAACCGTGCAAAATATTCCAACAGTGTGAATACAGATGTCCGAATCAGGATAACATGACCTTCAGGTAGAAATTAAAAAGGGAAGGGGGTTCTAGGTTTTGTGAGGGTGTAGGCAGATAAATTACAGGTGAAATCTTTGAAATTTAACTCTGGCTTTAAAAACGGCAGTGTTAGGCTGAAACATCAGCTGGTTTTTGTTATCACTGAAATTCTGTTTTAAGAAAAGCTTTCACAAACTTGGAAAAAACCAGCAAACAGCTGATATCCACTACAGTGGACACAAGTGTCCTCCTGCGAGATCCTGCTCAGGGGCACGCTTTTAGAGCAGAAGTTCACTGACTTCTCCACAGATGTTCTTAGTTCACCTTCCATGAGACACAGACCTCAAAAAAGAGAGGCGATAAAAGCCGTGCAGGGAGCACTGTGACAGGGGGGTACCACTGACCTCCGGTACTTGTCACCGCCCTCGTGCCACATGTCACCACCTCTTCCCTTCTGCCAGAGGCCCTGACAATGGAGTCACTCTCAGCTGCAGTCAGCATTGGCTGATTTACTTTAAACACCTTAAATTCAGTGCTGCTGTACTTGCTGGGAATGGATCTGCAGGACTGAGGACAGGAGGCTCACAATGAAATGAGAGTGGAAATGGGAAATAAACTTTTAGGATGGTAGGGGTCCAGACAAAGAACGACATGTGATGAATCCCTTGCTCTCTTTCACCACATGCTCAGAAGAAGGGATTAATAACTGATCACACTTAAGAAACTAGCAAAATTATTGCTAGCATCCTCTCATCATATTCAGATGAGATGCCTAATTTTTTTTTAATCAAATCAATTCATGAGAAAGAAAAACTAAAACAAATAATCAGCATGGATCTTGGAAGAAAGAGTTTCAGGGAATGTTTTATGGCAAAGAACAGCCCTTCTGCCATCCAGCTGTTTGTTTTGTTTTAACAATTCATGAGAGCTGAGCTTCTGCATCTTTTTTTCTTTTTCCTATTCCAAAAGCCTTGGGGATGTTTCTCTTAATTTTGAGCCCACTCTTGAGCTGGGAATTCTTTCCCCAATCTGTGAGTGTGAATGATATGAATGGAGATTGTGCAACTGCTTACCTCTTCTCTTGCTGCTTAAGTTATTTGCCAAACTCTTCCTGAGAGCAATGAAAGAAACCTTTTTCTTTTCATGGGTTTATTTGGATCTGTGGAAACCAAGGACTCTTACTCTCCCTACATGCATTTCTAAAGTCTTCTGCAGAACTGAAGGACTTTGTTTAGTACAAAATGAGGAGCCACCAGTTTGTCTGACATAGAAAGAATCAGGCGTCTGACTTGCACAGTTCTCAGCACTTACACCTCCAGGGATGTTGGACCTCCAAAAGGCTAACAAAAATAAATTATATGATGTCACAGAGAAGTCTCCCTCTTCCAACCTGGGTAGAAGGACAGCAGGAAAATGGCCACCATGGCTCCAGCTAAACCATAAAAGACTAATACAGGTGCTACAGAAAACAGATAAAAAAGGTGGTTTGTCTTTGTTTTCCTGTATGTGTATATTGTGCCTATAGACCCATTTTTTGATTTAATAGGCCAAATCCAACTCTTTGAAGTTAAAGGAAATGCCTCAGTCTCTTCAATCACATTCTCTTTGATTTACTTATTAATGTCATTTGTGATGTGACATAAAAGCACCCAGCAAGCTGTTATACAAACAGCCACCCAGATGCTCAACAGTCGTGGCAGTGATGATCCTAAATCAAATCCTATGTGGTTTTCCTATACTAAATACCATACACTCCTGCAGCATGGTCAGTAAACAACAGGGGAGATCAGCTACAGCAGCCACCAGCCACCAGCATGGAAGTCCATCCTGGTCAACCAGCACAGAAGCCAGTCCTGGTTCAACAGCAGAGACTGAAGATGCTACCTGTGCTCCGAGTTAGCAATAGCATGTTTTTCCAAAGATGAAGTGGAGAGAAAAAAAAGGAAAAAAAAAAAAAAAGAAACCTAGCACAGAAGTTATTTGACCAAACCTTCTGGCACTGAAACAGGCCCCCGTGTTGACAATTAAGAGATTCACCTCAGCTCACTGCTTCAAAGCACTGCAGCCTCAGTGAGCTAAATATTTTGGACCAGGGTTTGCTCTCAGAGATGCTGCTTTCCAAGCTCTTACTGTCATTGATATCCCACTGTCTGCAAAAGCAGTTAAAATGAATTAAAGAAATACTGCAATTCCTTCATCCTAAATTTAGTCATCTTAAAACTAGTTGTCAGTTCATCTGGTTTCCATTTACAGTCATTAGAGAGAAACAGGCACTTCAGGTACTGATTACTCCCAGCTACTTCAGACTTCTTGGATGGGAAGCTGAGGTGTCTCCCTCTCTGCTGATTAGACAGAGAACCTATACGACCATCTTAGTTGAGGTACTTAGAGCTTGCCCCTTGGAGCCCTCAATCACAGTTACCAAATGGACATGGAGCTCTAACAGGTGGACTCATGGGTCAAATAGAAAAGTACTTGCACAAAAGGATCTTTAAAATGAATCAGGGGCCTGAAAAGGATAACTCTAAACAATTTCTCTCAAAAAGCATCTGACAATTAGTGCTACAGGTCCAATGCCTTGCTGTCACAAGAGACGAATCCTCAGTGGCCATGGACTTGTCCATTTCCACCTTTCAAATCTCCCTCAGCAATCCCATCAAATCAATTGCAAGGAACAATTATCTACAACTATGCAAGAGCAAATCATTACACCTTTATGACTCCGAGCTGAATGAGAATAGTAATACCTCATTTCTGAAGTACATCTTTGTTCTCTAACATACTTGTTAACTTGTTAACTTTTTTCAGAGGAGTTTTAACTCATGCTTTTTGTACATAGTGTGTAGACTAGTGAGTCTCTGAGTACAGATGAACTTCATAACAATGGCTGTAATACAGGTGATAATATTAATAATAATACCCATTTCTGTTGTGTATTGTCGTCGCACACCTCAAAAGCTGTCTGTATCATTCAGTTAAATTGTTTTGCTTAATGTGATCCTACCTGGTGCAACATGAACAACCAGTCCTGTGTCAAGAGAGAGGAAGCTGCTGCAAACCCCTGGGCTACTGCAGCTATTGCTGCAGCTGAAATTTGGTCTGATTGCTTCACTTCAAAATTTTTGGCTGTTTTTTGCTATTAATTTTGGCAAGCCTCCAAAATAAACCTGATAAAGTCCTGAACATGACAAAAGATGCATTCTTCCCCATACTTGTAAATCATGTTTGGCACACTTCCCGATTTTAGTAATTATAGATTTCCCCCAAGCTCCCTGCACATTGCCCATAGATATAAGCCTTTGTATGATCTGTCTTCTAATTCAGAAAACTGCAGCAAACTCTTGCATGAACCCCACATTAGACAGTAGAGCAATTCAATACTAAAGCACTGTTTAGGTCTCTGTATGGTTTTCTTGATGCATGTTACATTGCTGATCTATTTTTATGTATTATTTATACTGGGATAGTGCCTAGAGGCCCTAGTCAGGGGCAGGACCCCATAGTTCTGCACATACTATGAGGAAGGATACAAGAGCCTCTCCTCCTTGCAGCTTATAGTCTAAGTATATAATGAATGACACCAGATGGATAAAACAGTCAGAGGGAGCAAAAAGCGAGATAGTTGTTAGTAACAGTAACAGGCAGAGCACAACAGCTACTTAGCTATATATAGGCAATGTGGTGTTCCTGTCACTGTTGTCTGCTTTCTCGCTGTCCTCTGTATTGTTTTACAGCCTGCAGTGACCTGTGGACAAGCACTCGTGCAGAGTCGTCCTCTGTGTGTCTGAAGCACTGGGCACTTGGAAGTATCTTTAACTGCCCACATCAGGCATCTAAGTGAGACTCCGAGGATGTAAACCAGAGGAAAAAGGTAGGTACTTACAGAGGCTGATTCAGAGCTCCTGAATTAGGTCATAAACCAGATAATGTGAATTCACAGGTTTGAAGTCACTCATGGGAAGGACTAGGACTTTGGGGTGTCAAGGGAGCCCAGCAAGAAGCTGGTCTCAGTGCAATTCACATAATCTCCGCCTTTATTCCCTTAAACATTGACAGTGCAGAATGTAAGTGCCTCGGGCATCTGCGTTTCTGCAGCAAGAACAGCCAAGAGTCCTTACAATGTCCGGTAACACAGTACCTATCACAGAATCATTAAGGTTGGAAAAGACCTGTAAGATCATCAAGTCCAACCATCAACCCAACACCACCATGCCCACTAAATCATGTCCCACAATGCCACATCCACACATTCCTTGAACACCTCCAGTGATGGTGACTCCACCACCTCCCTGGGCAGCCTCTTCCAATGCTTCACCACTCTCTCAGTAAAGAATTTTTTCCTAATATCGAGCCTAAACCTCCCCTGGAGCAACTTGAGGCCATTTCCTCTTGTCCTGTCAGTAGTCACTTGGGAGAAGAGACCAACACCCACCTCTCTGCAACCCCCTTTCAGGTAGTTGTAGAGAGCGATAAGGTTTCCCCTCAGCCTCCTCTTCTCCAGACTGAACACCCCAGTTCCCTCAGCCGCTCCTCATCAGACTTGTGCTCCAGACCCCTCACCAGCTTCATCGCCCTTCTCTGGACACGCTCCAGCACCTCAATGTCCTTCTTGTAGTGAGGGACCCAAAACTGAACACAGTATTTGAGGTGCGGCCTCAGCAGCACCGAGTACAGGGGCACGATCACCTCCCTACTCCTGCTGGCCACACTATTTCTGATACAGGCCAGGATGCCGTTGGCCTTCTTGGCCACCTGGGCACACTGCTGGCTCGTATTCAGCCGGCTGTTGACCAATACCCCCAGGTCCTTTTCTGTGGGGGAGCTTTCCAGCCATTCGTCCCCAAGCCTGTAGCGTTGCCTGGGGTTGTTGTGACCCAAGTGCAGGCCCCGGCACTTGGTCTTGTTGAACTTCATACAATTGGCCTGGGCCCATCAATCCAGCCTGTCCAGATCCCTCTGCAGAGTCTTCCGACCCTCCAGCAGATCAACACTCCCACCCAAACTTGGTGTCATCTGCAAACTTACCGAGGGAGCACTCAATCCCCTCATCCAGATCATCGATAAAGATATTAAACAAGACCGGCCCCAAAACTGAGCCCTGGGGGACACCGCTTGTGACTGGCCGCCAACTGGATTTAACTCCATTCACCACAATGGAGTTCAAGTCCAGGCCACCACACGTAGTTCAAGTCCAGGCTCTCTGAGGAACCAGAGATAGGTTCATCTCCTGTCTAACTCAATGGCTAAGTCTCACTCAGGTTGACGATGGTCTTTTAACCTCATAGTCTTGTGACCCAAATATATACCTCTTCAATTTGGGAGTTCTTATTTCATGTCCTGATCTGAGTCAGGATTACTCCACACCCAGGTAAGACCCCCACCTTTAGATCCCCTGTGCAAACACTAAATCCTCCTCTAAGTTCTTAGGACAGTTTAGCTCTGATTTCCCACAGCAATAGGGGTTGGGTCTGCAAAGTCAAGAAAAAGCGATAAAGGTAAACTCCTGCAAACACATTTCGCTCTTCTGAATTCAGCATATTTTGGACATTCCCAAGCATAAGTCTAGTCCAGTATCATATGTAGCCACAGGCTCTCTGACACCAGGTCCCTGTCCCTGAAGTGACTAATTGCCCACTCATCCCCGCCTCTTCATCAATAGATGAGCCAGAAGACAGAGGGCTGAATAGAAAAGGGATTCTCTTCTTCCCCTCCCTGCAGAGCCAGTGAAGTAGGCAAGTGACAAGCAGTTGTGACGGAAATAAGAGTCCAGCTGCGTGAAGATGAGCTTTGGCGAGGCTGGAGGTGGGAGCTACCAAAACAAGAGGGACAAAGCCTGAAAGCAGGCCTTTTCTTTGAGGAGTGCAAACCAAAAAGACTAAACTAGTCACAAAGAGACGTTGCTGTCCCGCAGGGTAACGAATGTAGTAATACAAGGGAGGACTCTATCACTGAGTCACGCCTACAGCAGGATAAACTAATTAAGCTCATCTTTCTTTGAAATGCGAACTTGTGCAATTGCATGGGTTAGCAGGGGCCTCAGACAGGTCATCTCGGTCTTTCTCATGAGTCTGTATTGCTCAGCCTTTCCTCAGATCCTCAGCATCCTACAGCTGCTTTGCACATGGAACTCCAGCAGCTCTAATAGAAGCTCCCAGAATTTTTGTAGCTCTTCTCCAAATAATTTTCATTTTCCTACATAATTTTTTTTCTTTAAACTCACAGTGCCCATAACTGTATTTTCTCTGAGGATCAGTCATTTTCAAGGAGGTAGCTATCACCTAGAAGTAACACAGTATTTCCAACTAGCATGAGGCTGTTGAATTAAAGCAAGAGACATTAGGAGTAGATTTCCAAAAGAGCTCAGCTCCCATCTAGTTATTAAAGCCTACATTTTCAAATGCAGTGTTAGGTAACTTGGGACATGTAGGCCTTACTGAATGCAACATTCTTTGGTTGCTAGTTGTTGCTAGTCTGCACAAGGACTGCTTCACAGAAAGAGGAGAAGTGGGAACTCTATCATGCAGTTAGTTTCTAATAAAAGACTTCCTGAATATTTTATGAGAAATAACAGGAGGAAAACACAAGTTCTTTGAGGTGGTTTCTGCAATTCTTTTAAAAGAGCATTTCAGCAAAAACACTCATTAAAGACTTTTTTTTTCCTTTATAATCAAGCTGAGTTGATTTTATTTAATCCTTTTATTCTTAAGATAACATTCATCTTGCCTAATTTCAACCATCTAGAATTCAGGCATTGTCTTGGATCCCTTCAGAGATGGTGGAGACAGGCACTGCTGGGGTAAATTCATCACCCGACTCAGATACTGTCATCGAATAGGGCACGTTGCTCTTTGGAGCACCTTATCTCTGTACCAAAAACAGAGGAAGACTAGGTGACCACCTTACACTACAGACAAGTGAAATAAATCCCACCTTAATTAGTTTTCCTACTCAGTATACTTGCATGGCTCTCATTGTTACAACATCTGAACACTCATATTTCCCAAATCTATTATTCTCACACACAGGGTAGTTTTTACCCATTTACAGACATATATAGCTGAGGCAGGTAGAGGCCAAGATCCAAACCTGCAGAGGTATTTAGCAAGTTAATTGTCTAAATTAAGTGGGTTTCAGTCTCAGCTGACTAACATTCAATGATGTAGACAAAGAAGTGGCAGTTGGGTGCCTTTAGGAATTTGCTAGGATCTAAGCAGAAATGACTTGCCTAAGGATGTATGTCATGGAATTAACCCCAGGTCTCCTGAGCTGCTGTCCTAACCTTTGGAATGTCCTTAACATGAAGCAAATCCTCTGCTGTTTTTGGAATTAAACTTTTGAAGTATTTACAGTCATGTCTTCTTCTTTGTCAAACTCAAACAAGCTATGCACACTCAAATCCTTTAATTTTTCCTCATAAATCAAACCTGACTCAAAGCCTCCCTTCTCATTTTTCTTGCTCTTCTCTAAGCTCTCCTTAGATGTTAACTTAGCAGTAATAGCACAATAAAGCCAAAATTCCAGGTTGGATTTTTAGGTGTTACCATGATACAAGTAAACACATGAACACCAGAGTAAAGTTGAATCTTTCACTAAAATCAGTGAAAATATTTTATATTCACTTTAATGAGCACAGAGTCTTACTCTGGTATGTAACATCTGGGCAATCTCTATCACAGTACAGCGCACTGATACTGTCTGTTGCACTTATAGAAATAATTGGCCAAGACCTTAAAATTGAAATACTTAGGGCTTGTCAAGGTGAGAGTCCAGACACAGTGAGATGTGAATGAGCAGCATACTGACTGCTCTGCAATCACATCACACGTAAGTGTATATTAGAAAGCTTTTAATTAGAAAGCAGCTTACTTCACTTTGAAAGCAGACTTAGGACATATACCCTGTGACTGATCATGCAGAGAGTTAGTGTGAAGAAGATACCTCGCTGCACGCTGTTATTCTAGTTTAACAGCACGCTGACTTCCCCATGTAGACAAACCTTATCAGACCAGAGCAGGCTTCAGTATTGGGCGATATGTGTTTCTTAGAATAATCTTGGGGAAAACTGCTGAATGCTAAGCATGTCCTCTGACTTCCCTGGGACTTGCACCTGGGTCACAATAAGGGTCAATTTATAAAATAGGCTCAATTAATTTTATCTGTGCTGATATTTTTTTGGAAATTATCTCAGTACGGTGAAACAGAAAAGCAAGTTACTGTAGGGAAAGAGAGGTGACAGTTTCACACTATTCAAACAAATGACAAGATAAAACACTGTTTCTGGTACTACACAAGTGAAGTTCTCCCCTTCCAGGACAGCGGACGATCTCTCACCAATCAAAATTACCCTATATCAACTTTGAATTATCATCAAAGCCTATCCATGTTTTGGTTTTAGAAATTATAAGCACAGAGTATGGACAGCTTGTGGGACACATACAGGTAAAATATCATGCCTCTTCCAAGAAAGATGTTTAAATGATTGTAAAAGGTTTTCCAGACTTCAGATTATTAGAAGGACATTTGATCGACTCCTGTATTAAACAGACCACAGAAACCTTACACAATTACCCTTATATTGACTCCAATAGCTTGTTTATAGACTAGCACTTATTATCAGGATTCAGTTTCTGGGGACATCAAGAAAATGAGATTCTGCAACACCCTTTCCATTTAATTGCCTTGCCCATCTTCTGAAATTGAAAAAGATAAAACTCCTACACCAAAATGAGAAAGTTTTGTCCAATCACCCAGCTTCAGAATAAGGAAACATGTTTGTTCTGTGTCAGGGTTTCCAACCTACGCCTTGTGAACTATAAGAGGAACACACTACTTCGAGATTTTTACACGAACCAGAGAATCCCACGCACCACCATATCTCTGTAGGGAATGAAGAATAAGTACTTCGGCAGCAAACACTGCCAAAAACTCAAATGCCTATTTTGGGACTTTCTCCCAGTGTAACAGAAAAGCAGGAGGTGGAAATGACAGCTACACAAGAAAAGACACCCATGGGACTGAGGTCACATCTTCAACTTGAGCATGTCCAAAAAGAGCTCTGAGCAATTACTGCTGCCTCCACAGTGTTGCTAGGTTTTCTTTCTGAGTGGTGGCACACACAGGCTAAGCCTGAGAGCTTTCTGTAACACTATGTATTTGTAGCTCAGACCAGATCCCATCGGTGGGATCTAATAAAACTGGTTGGAAAAAACCTACTGATCTTCTAAGGGAAAACACTGGAGACACTGAGTGAGGATGCTGGATCCATCTGAACATAACGCCCACAGAGTCTCGGTGGCTCTACAGAACAACCTGTGTTTCCACAGTATCATTCATTAATTTCTCCGTCCTCCTTCTAACCGCTTGTGCTCACACCTCTTCTCCCATGTGGCTCAAAGAAGATTGAAGAGAGACAGCACAATTTAAAAAGGGTCATGCCTTCCAAGCATCAAAACACTATTTTGTTGAGAAAAGAATGAAAACAAATAGACGGAAGGGATATTACAGTGCCTACTGCAAGGCCTTGTGAGATTCCCCCAGGGTCATCACAACGGACCGTGGTAATCTCTGCCGATGTTTGCACTAATGATAATAATGCTACTTATATTCAAAGTCACTGTGTCCCAGTTATTCTGGCCTTACATACAATTTCACTTATAAAGGTGAGTGTAGCACTTTATAGACAAGTAATATACTAATAGTTTATCTTGGAGGTGTCAGATCCCACTTTCCATAGCGTCATGTGAATTCCTGGACGGAAAACAAAACACAATGAATCCAAATACATTCCAAAATGCTCTTCTCACATCACTTTAGTGGCATTTACCTTGTTTGCAGGGAAAGGAAGGAAGGAAAGGACAGAAAGGATGGAAAGCACTTTTTTTTTTTTAAATACTATTCATTAAGGCAGATTTTATTATCCTTAAACCAGGGTGATATCCTAGGATAAAAATAGTAATAAAGCCTGTCTTTACTAAGAAAATTACTATCCATATTTCAGCACTGACCAACTGCAGAACAGCTGTGCCTGTGGTATTGATGTCGTAAATGCTATTCCAAAAAAGGCGGTTTTGCCAGTGCCTTGAAAACCTGACACAGGACCTGAAATCTGTGTGAGTTCTCTCCCTTTAACAGCTTAACACCCCACATGGAAGATTGCTACTGAGTAGACTAACCCTAAAGAGTGAGGTTTTTTCATCATGTCAGGACCATTTCTGGGAACTGACAGGATACAGGATAACTGTGCCTGGAGTTTTTAATAAAACACAAGAGAGAGTTAAACTGTAGGAAGGAGATGAAAGTTCAGAGGGGAGAAGAGTTTGGAGGCAGGAGCAGCTCGTCTTGTGCCTTGAAACCACCTGGAGAACTGCTGCAGCAAAAAGGTGAGGATGGCAATTCCAGCTAGGACAGACTAATCCCTTGTGCCACAGGACACGCTGGCAGCCAGTATGGACCCAGCACAATGGAAAAGCCAGGGATAAATCAAGCACAATCACACTTTGGGTGTTAAACTGAATATGACAATTTCATTCTGCCTTTTTTTTTTTTTTTTCTTTTTGCTTTGAAACCAGATGTTTGGGATTAAGAGAGACAAACCCCTGGCACTGTTTGCTGCACATACCTTCTGCTTTTCTGTCAGGCTGTGAAAAGGTACAGAAATTGGCATTGGAGCTTTCAGTAGTGTTTTGTGCCTAAGCATTTATTCTTCATCCTTACATATTAATGTACAACAGGAATGAACTGAGAAAAAAAACCAATGCTTCCATCACTGTAAGAGCCAAAGCACAATAATCTATCTAGCACAAACATCTATCACCGAGTAGCCAGGATTTTATTTTAAGGACCATCGAGGAGATCAATGTCTGTGTTACAAGTTTCGTAACGGTGCTCGTGTTGCCATTTAGGAAAGCATTGACCTGTAGCAAAGTCACAGGAAGCAAAGGACACAGGAGCTTCAGGCTCGTGAGGACAGCATAATAATTGATCTGTACTTAAAAATTTAAATCTTTAGGAAAAAACAAAAACCCAAAATAAAATCAGATATATGAATTTTCAGAGGGATACTGTAAAAATACAGTCTACCATTTCCCCCCTCACATATATTTTATTTTGTGAGTTTAATCAATCTTCAGCCTAAGCAGTCGATAATGATTTTATCCAAAGGTGGAAAATTTTCCCATGTGAAAACTCCCTTAATTTCACTGAAAGGTGCACAGGTTGTTGGGGTGTTATATTGGGAAAGATATTTCTTTGCCATAGATTCATTTTTTACTTTTTTTCAAGCTAAGGCAGCTTTATGAGATAATATATGTCTGCTTTTTGTAGATGTCACTAGAGGACTATAAACACCAAGTCATAACTCCAGAACAAATCTGTACACTGCAAACAGTATTACCCAGGGCACTCATCTTAAAAAGATAGACAGCACTGAGCAGCAGAAATAAATGCACCTTTTCTTCTAGAAAGAGGACCTAAAAGACCCTTAAGCCTGAACAGTGTTAGTAACTATCTTAGATGCATCAACTCTTACTTTTTCCTCAATTAGGTGGGACTGACATTCCAAAAATTACACCCAGTCAGCTTTTCTTTAAAGCCTTTAAAACTTCGAGTTCAATATTCAAAATAATAAATTCAGTCTTCAAATAAACACCTTGGATTTCCCTAGGTCTGAGAAAACCTCAGTTCTGACATTATGTATTGTAGAAGACACCAGATCAACAGACCACGATGATTCAGGCAGTAGTTATGTAAAGCATCCTTATCTATTAAAACGTTTTTAGCCAAAAGATTAGATTAATAACAGAGATTTATGATCTTAACTGCCTCTTCAGCCAGCCAGGTTTAGCATTAGAGACCAGTATAAAACCTGTCTTCTGCTGTTACCAGGCCTTGCATGTAGCCAAACCTGCTTAACAACATGTCCCCCATGGCACCTGGACCATTGGGTGTACATACAACAAAGTCGTGACTATTCACAGAATCACAGAATCACT
Organism: Gavia stellata; assembly: GCF_030936135.1. NCBI lineage: Eukaryota > Metazoa > Chordata > Aves > Gaviiformes > Gaviidae > Gavia > Gavia stellata. Next base: position 9,617,946 of record NC_082597.1, on the reverse strand, counting down.
AAGTTTGGAAAAGACCTGTAAGGTCATCAAGTCCAACCATCCACCAAAAAAAACCCAAAAAACTGTTCAGCGCCTGTGGTGTTCAAAAACAGGCATTGCTCTGCCCACCTTACTTGCAAAGCCAGGGTGGTCTCCAAGCGTGCCCAGTTCTCCCACAGACTGAAAACAGAAGATCTACCTCTCCAAACACCTCTTATCCAGCATCCCCAAGGTTAGCGCACTCCCTCAGGAACACGTAGGATTGGACTGCTAATGATTAATTCAATAGTGTTGTTCAGTATCAAATAGGAAATATCAATGCTGATACCAAAATATTAATTGGAGCAGGTCCAGTAAGAGAAATCTTATCCTGGAAAGATGATGCTCTAACCATGCCAAGCCACAGTCCCTTTCTGTTGAGCCTTTGATAACAGAGCGCTCGCAACAAAGTGGAACCATGGTGGCTGAGAAAGTCACGCTCCCAAGCACCAGCAACACCACTGCTCAGACACGCGCTTGAAAAACTGCACTTCCAGGTCACCTCAGGCAAGAGCAGGCACCTGAACCACTGAAATATACACTAGAGATTTTTTTTAATTTATTTTTTTTTAAATTTTAAATATTGACACAAGGAAAAGACTGACCCTACATAGATACCTACCTGCTGGAAGAGTTCATGGCTGGGGATCCCAAATAAATTTAGGCTCTTAAATCTTCAGCTCAGGGCCTAAGCTCCAGAGTATTCCTCCTAACTTTATGCAAGCTGGCTTACACAGCCTTTCCTCATGACTTGAGGATCCCACCACAATCACCCAGTCAGTGCACAAGAAGCGATAGCACTTGCTTAGTACTTCAGTTTCTAGCTTCTCTTTACAGCTCTTCTCCCCAAATGCCTTCAGTGTATACTGCTAACTTAAATCTCTTCTTTCCTCTTTCAGCTTTTAGAGCTGTTCATTTCTTCTAAAGACATAGGACTGCCCTTAGCTATTACAAATCACTCCACTAATTTCAGTTACACGTCTCTAATTTACACCAGCTGAAGATGCAGCTTGTTATATCTTGATTTTTTTGGAACATAACAACTATTGCGTGCTACCGTCATTCCCATGGACACTGTCCACTTCCTCGGTGCAGCAGTTTTAACTATGAGCTGTAGCAGAAGTTTGTCCCTCAGCTCCAGAGTACCTCACATTAACGGGACGTGTACAGTGGCTCATGCTAAACTAAAACCCGTGCACCTGTGGATGGTTTTCCTGTCATTAAAAAGATCATTATGCAACCCCTCACCCAGGACTACTTTTGCAGGACCCCATTCAGAAAGTATACTTTATTAACTTAAAACTCTGAAATGAAGACATGCAGGTTTAAAGATCCATTGACAAAAAAAACTCCTTACAAAAAATGGTATTACATTTCGGCTTTAGGAGGGGGATAAAGGTAATAAAGATATCTGCTTTTATTAGCTCACCCTTTATGCTTGGATTTCTGTTCCTTTCAGTTGACCTGTTTCTACAAATTAATGACTTACAATATTTTGCTCTTAGATAGCAAACTGGATGACACCAGCTGTCTCCACTATTAATGTGCTGAGATACATGAATATCAGGTAAAAATAGAGGAAAAAAAAACATGAATTATGTTTTCTCCTTCTTGGTAAGTTTGTGTTTCTGCACAGTATTTCTAGCAGATTTTTTTTTTTCTTTCTTTTGAAGACAAGAGTTCTGCTCTAGTTGAAACACAAAGACTTAGTCTCTGACTCAAGGTATTACATGGCTCAATGGATCCAAGAATTCCAGATTTGTTCATGTGGAGACTGTGCCTCTAGAAAATCCTCTAACTTCCTTATAAGATACCTCCCCAGAATAAAGTGGATTCTTTGAAGCTGCATTGTTCAGAAATTAATCTGCTAAACTAAGGAGGTCACAGGAACCAAAAGTCAGGTTAATTCAATGTAATTAATTTATTGAGGCATTAGGCCAAATTTGCTATTTATCTTTCACAATAGGGGATCTCATAATGCCATTACAAATTCAACTCTGCCCTGACGCTTGTATTATTCAACAACAGAAAAACAGGCTGAGACCTCTGTTTATTCTATGAAATAAAATTGGTTTTGTTACTTGTCTTCTTGAGGAACCTGCATCTCCTAGTCTTCTGTGCTTGTCGACTCTTGCCCTACACTATGGTTGAAAGTGGGTTTTGTTTTTTTGTTTAATTGGATACATCACTGGTGCTAAACTTAAGAGGACTTTCATTTCTGACTGGGACCTCCCAATGCTAATGCAATATAGCTAATAAATTAATAAGAACTTCTCTGAATGAGAAAAGGTCCAGTGCTTGTAACTAATGATTATACAACCAGAAGTGATAAATCATGACTATGCATATCTTATGCAGGATTCCTACTAAAAACAAGATTTTAAGAAATATGGAAGACACAAAAATGAATTTGTTCCTGTGTCTCCTCTGATTTCTATTAAGCAACAACGGATCTTCAGACATGTAACATGCAATCACTCTGTTAGTAGGACATACTGTAGTAGCTTTGAAGATTTATTTATGTCCTTAGTAGAGGTTTTCAGGCACCTGCCTAAAAAAGAAAATAAGTCATGAAATTAAGTAAATGATTGGTATTTTATATGCAGGTGTAACATGTCTTTCAGAAGTCAGAGAATGGATATAGGAATGTTACATCTTGCCAAGCTACAGATTACAGAGAAAGTCAGAAAAATACTGCAGAGAACCTTACAGTCAAGGGTGGTTCCTTCTGTAAATCTTGGAGAAAAGGAACTGCATTTGCAACAGTCTATCGCTACTTGTCATTGCCCTTCATTTTATTTGCTCCTCTCAAAGTGTAGCTGTTTAGCTCTTTTGATACCAAAGGATGTTATGAACAGTTTTCCCTTATTACACTGTTCTAAAGCCTTTTAGTGTAAGTCTTCATAAAACCTCACATATGTGCATTATAAAATTACAGGGAATAAGTTCCATATGAAAAATTCATCATATTTCTTCATACTATTTTTTAGCAGAGATTCTGACATTAAGCATGAGAGCAACAGACATTGTTTTAATTCTTCATTGTGGAAGGAAAAAAAAAATAAACTTCTTGCTTTTGGTTGAGAAAGAATTTTTTACATACTCCCTCTTCGCAGTCTCTCCCTTGCAAAACCAAAAAAGGATTTTAGACGGACAAAAAGTAACCACAATTATATAGAGTGTGTCATTGATAAATTCCAGGGGAATATAACAAGCTAGGTAGGCACATACCATTAGATCTAGCTGTTCAAAATGTTAAAATTCTAGCCAAGATTAAGCTGGAATATTTGGCCACATCAGCCCTCAGGACTGCACTTAACTTTTAAAAGCTTGATCTGACTCTAGATTTAGACTTTAGGAAAGTACCTCTTTCAAGAGAGCATTTTACATAGCAGCCTATCTTTAAACATGTGCTTAAGTCCCTTGAAGTCACTAAGTACAGATAGACTGAGAACAGGCGCAAGTCTTTCATTTCATGACAGCCTTAGTTTTGTATAATTTTCAGTTAATCCTAGGCTTTCTGTTTCCAGTGCATTTAGTCCTGAGTTATGCTGATGCAAGATGAGATCATACCCAGGGCTGCAGTGTCTCCAGGATTTTTGGAGGGGGACATTCCAGGAAAATCGGTAACTTCTCTCCTCCTCATCCCCTTGGAAAAAAATAAATAAGAAAACAAGAACAAAAACTCAACACAACACTGGAGTATGCTCAGATGTTACAGAACTTTTTAGTCTCTCTTCTTCTGCATGACATCTGCGTCCTGCAAGTCTCCTGATTCACTGACCAACTAGATTGGAAATGGTTAATTATGGATATTTGTTTTGCTTTTCAACTGACCACATGAAAAGAAAAAGCTCACACAACTCTTCTTTCTGTTTGTAGTAATACAGGAAGAAAAATATGCAAAGATGTACAAAAAGGATCCGTGTTACTTAAAGCTGAGTAATATATACAGTGTGAAATTCATGCAGTGCTGAAGGTCCTCATGAATTACAGGTCTCCATATACATATTAAGTTCTAGAGCAGGAAGTTGTTGTTAGCCATACATACCCTGAAGCCTTCAGGATTTATCCTGCAAATTAAGGTGGCAGATAAATGCCTCTAATGTACTGTGCTTAGTCTGAGCAGTGAAGCTGACTATTAGATAAACAGTTAGGTACCAGCAGAGCTCTGAACCTTAATCACATTTTCCAGTTCTGTTGCAGGGAAGTGCAATGATGTAGTTAAGGCCAGTATAATGTTCTAGGTTTAAATACCACACCCATCACCCTGAGAGTCAAATTGAGTCAATCATTCAACCCAGATGGGAATCCAGGTGGATAACATTGGCTTAATGTTATCTGTTCTGCCCATTAGGCTATACGACTTCCATAAATTATTTTTGAGTTCCCGTTAAAAGAAAATAAATCCACATGATGCTAAATGCTGCCTCCCAGCTGTAACACAAACTGGAATTTTGGACCACAGCACTGCTCCCTGACTCATCCTGGATCCCCTCCATGTGACGTTGGATCCATCTAAGCTGGGGGGAGTGGAATAGAAGGGCTGCCTTTTTTTCTTTTTTTTGCCTTTTTTTAATCACCCACTGTCAGATAGCACGTGGCTGTTCACACAGCATGTCTCTAGGATGTGAAAAATAACAATACCAGAGAGGGGCCTTTCTGAATACGCAAGGATAGAAGGGAGAAGGTAAAAGGACTAAAGATTTATACAGGGATAATCTAAGCACTGAGTGATTGCCATTGCTAAGTTTATAAAATACATAAAACCCAGACAGAAATATTGGGGCCAGGGGGGAGATTGTGTTAAGAAGTACAATAAAGGTGCAGCACTATAAAAAAGATAAAAATAGCACACCCATGGAGCAAAAATTTGCTTCACACATAGTTTAAATACAGCCACCACACTTCACGTCTCATGGGCATGGCTTTACTATGAGCTTCTCTGTTGCTTGTTTGTAGTTGGAGAAAATCCAGAAAGAAAGGAAAACAAATACATCACATGTTCACTGCCTCTATTTGATTTAACGACACTTAGCGTGCACCTTAAGCATTTTCCACGGGTTAAAAAGACAATGGGCCAAATATAGCTCTGGCTATCCCGCAGTCTGCCTTGCCAGGAGAGCGCAGTGGGAAAGCCTGCTTAACCAGCATCGAAGGATTCCCTCATGTAAAAAACCTCAAAGAGTATAGAGGTGGCTGACTGGCCAATTCCAGCACTAGGGGTTTTAGCCAAAGAAATGCTGGCATGTGCTGGGAATTCAGCTGATTCCCAGCTGATGAATCAGCCTCTCCAGAGCCACAGGTAACCAGTCAGTCTACATTGCAGTGGTGCACAGTGAAGAGACACCTGAGATTAGAACTTCGGTATTTTTAACAGCAAAAAGAAGAAAGAGAGAAAAAGCAAAACAGGGATTCAAAAAGAATCCAGAAATACATCATTATTTTGATCACCCTAAGCTGACAGCATGCTCACAGAGTGACTCTGAATGACTACAACTTTCTGCAAATTAAACTGTAAAGATCCTGACTGTGTGGGACATTTGCACCTCCACTTGTTCTGTGATAGCACATGGAAAGACATGCTGAGTATATCCTTTCTGCTGGGACCCAAATAGGGACAGGTTTTGTTGGGAGTGTTTCATTCTTTGGCTTCACTTTTTAATACCTTGGTGTTTACAGTGTTGATTTGCTTAATTATCATCATTTAATCTCTGAGTAATAATGATGCAGTATCCTCAAACAATTTAAAGGGCTCTTTCTCAATGAACAACTTCTATTTCCATTTAATATTCTAGCTTAATTAAAACTTTTTTTTTTCCCCTAGGGCCTTGTTTCATTTAATTCAATTGCAAATCCCAGTAGAATTTCAAGGGTGCAGGATAAGTTGCATAATGAACACAGTGGTATCTACAGCGAAAATATCACCTCTCAGAAAAAAACCAAACCAAACCATTGAGAAGTAGAGTGAGATCAGGGCTATTACAGTGTTTTGGAAGGTCGGCTGATGGCACAACCTGCAGTTGGGGAGAAGCAGGCAGAGGCTGGTTCTTGGGAGTGGGGTCCAAAAGAGGTATCATTCTTCTGGGGATCTGACAGCAGCTACCCACCAAGCCAAAGCTGAGGGCAGGAACACAACTCGAGTTTATATCTTTCTGAGATTTAGTCACCTCACTCAGCGCTACTGGAAGGCACTTCTCTCTTCCTGGGATTATTGTCCTGAAAGTATCTCATACCAGCTCTTGTAACTGTCTCATTCTTATATTCTGAGACGCGACAGAGGATACTGGTGAAGCCGCTATTTCCATTTCTGGTTAAAGCGCTCCACGGGCAGAGCCCACATGCTGGCTGTGGGAGACTGGCTCAAAATGCTTCTGCCTGGTTTGGAGCGCATCTCTCTGTGCTTCAGCACTGCACCTAATGGGGAGTCTGCTCTGTTCTCCGTGCCCTGAGAATCCCTGTTGGACTGATCCAGTGTAAGAAGAGGGAAAGTAAATTTAGTTCCTGGATCTCAGGCTAGTCTGGATGTCCAAGCCAAAATAAAGTTCACATAAAAGTGAAGCCAAGCTGCTCAGCCTGATCAAGGCTAAAGTGCTCCTATTTATGAAGCACCTCAGAGCAGGACTTGCCTTGGAAACTTTGAGAAAAATAGGTGTGACACCTGCAGAATTTAGGTACCTCTGTTTGACAGTAGGATTACAATTATGGATTAAAATACCCCAATTCCTCTTTAGAAAGCTATTTAGACACCCAGCTTTCACAGATTTAGTAAAGACCTTGGCCCTTACATACCTTGCAGGAGATGATGAGTAGGGCTTTTCTAGATCAGGCCCATAGTAAGCTAAACAAACTAATTAAAAGGCAAAGATGAAAATCACATCAACTATACTAATGAGGGTTTGAAAAACAGTATTAAAATGTTGTGCCATATAGTATTAAACACCTCCTAATGGTAAACAATAAAATCAAGTCTCTTTACTTATTCCCTAGATTTGCAAGTAAGTAGTAAAAAAGAAAAAGCGACATGCTAAAATTCTTGCAGAAGTTCTTGCCTGCATCTTCATGGCCTCTGTCAGAGCCACAGATGCAGCATTCAGCTGCTGCTTTCTCAGCAAAGCGCTCTCTGCTTACGGTCAGACTGCCCCATTGATCTCTATTGTTCTTGGACAAGTTTTTCCAATTCAAATCAAAGCGAAGCTTTTTTTTGAGGAAACATAGGTAGGTGGCTGCTCTGTACTTCTTCAGCACCCAGTCACCAATTACCTAACGCGCTCAGGAATGTTTCCTTTCTAGAAGCAACAACTTTCATTTTGTAATATTCACTGCAAAACAAGGAGCTTTACCACCCTCTGTGTTATTGCACAAAGCAAAGTAGAGGTTGTCAGTGTGAGAAGACGAATAATCTCACTTGAGTGAGCACCCCAGGCCAGCCAGGTGCTCTGCAGCTCCTAGTGATGGACACGCTCAGCAGAGTCGCGCTCATGGCAATGCTGGAGGACTACGTGGAAAGGAAGGAATTTTGCCACTGATGCAGCACGCAACAGTTCTGCTGATGAACGTGGCTGTTTTTGCCCATGCTGCCCTTCCCATCGCCCTGAGACACCTATGCGAAGCAGAAGCAGGCGCAGAGGTGCCGAGGCTGAGGGAGAAACACCTCTCCCTCCGCCCGCATCCCTCCCACCTCCCCAGGCTTTAACCCCTGCTCCCCAGAACTGCCGCCTCCTCGTCCTTGACCCCCCAAGCCACCTCTGCTGCGCTCCCAGGGCAGAGCCGAGGGACTTTCCGAGGCCAGCGCACCTCACCCCCTCGATGACAGCAAGGCAGGTGGCCTGGGGACCGCCGCCAGGTGCCGGCACCCGCTCCGCGGCAGCCCCGGCGGCTGCCGGAGGAGAGGCGAGCGGAGGGTCCGGGACAAGCAGCGGGGACCCCACGCACTTTTCCACAACCCCCCCTCCACCCCTTCTCCGCGGCGGCGAAAAAGTGCTCCAGCGCGCAGCGGAGCGCCGTAAAGTCGCGGGGGCCCCGCGGGGGCTGGCTGGTACCTGCCGGGGAGCCGGAGCGGCGGCGAGGTGCGGGGTGAGGCCGGTGCGGGGCCGGGGCCGGTGGACGGGTTTTTGGAGGCGTTGCGAGCGAGGCGGGCTCCTCCCCGGCGGCGGCGGCGGCGGAGGGTCTCGCTCCTTCTGCGCGGAGTGTCAGAGTTTCCCCTGGCCTCCCTTCCTCCATCCCCGCCACCCCTTTCCACTCCCTCGCACGCACATGCACACCCCTCCAGCAAATGGGCTGCTTCGTGTGCGTGTGTGTCAGCCAGCTCAGGCACACACCCACTGCTGCTGCTCCCGGCGTAGGTCACAGCCCCGGCCACCAGCAAACATTAACTCCGTGGAAAGTAGCGGGTGCGCACACAGACACACAAGCGCACGCACGGGCTGGCGCAGTATGCCCACCCTGCTGAGACCGGGCACCGAGGGACCCTGTGCTCATGCACCTTCCCCTGGACCACAGACCTCTCCTGCACTGCCGGATCCCACACCCGTGAGTCTGCACCGGGGCATCCCGACCTAATATTGTGATTACCCTGCACAGGTGCTGGTCCAGACCGTAATGTCTAAAGCAGCCTCAGATCCACTCACGTTGTTCCCGTGACACATTCCTGCTGGAGCTGAGCTGCAGGTCACTGGCTGGTAGACTGGGAGTGGAAAAAAAAAAAAAAAGCAAGCTCGCCACACTTGCTGATAAGGAGAAAGCAGCTGGGCAGTGGCCCATAGCTAGGGGTTGGTGCACGTTTAAGAGCAGCACACGTGCAAAATTTTAGCTGCCAGGGCTACGTCTGCCTTCGCATTTATTTGTTTTGCCCGTGGAATGTGCTACATCGGTGGTTCTCCAGCTTTCGCATGCTGCAGACCACTTCCTAAGAGAGAATTTCTCTCCTGGACCAACCCACTCCTACACCAAACCCTTCTCTCCAACATATTTCCTTCTGCGGCTGCCCGAGGAAGAGCCTTTCTGCCCACAGGCTGAGAGCCATTGAACACATGGCACAGATCATATCAGACACTTCCAGACAAGACACACTGGGGCTCTTTCAAAAACTGTGTTTCCCTTAGTGAAGAGCTCAGATTGAGTCTTCAGCTGGCAACTTGGTTGCAGAACAGACCCCGACTGTTGCTCCCATAAAATAACAGGAGAACCAAAGAAGTCCAGAGGAATATATTGGAGTTTCCACCATGTTACCCACCTCAGCAGAACTTCATCCTCACCTACCTTTCACACAGAAGTCAGATGGGTGGTCTGGGTATCCAGGACAGGATCTAAATATGAGGGTTTTTTAAGTTCACTAAAAGCCAGATTTACACTTTTTTATCTAGGTTATTAAAACAGTTTGTTACTACAGAACCAAGTTGATGTTGTTTTTATAAACTCTGCAGACACAGATACACAGACTGTACTTGTCTACATGTGTCTTATATTCCTACAAAATAAACAGGGGAATTTGAAGACAGATTGTTTCACAGTAGCCAGTGACTTCTGCTGTTTTAAGGCCTTCAAAAGGGGATTTTATACCTGATTTTCCACATTCACTTCATTATCTTCAGTAAAAATTTCCATTGCTTTAATCCCTGGATGGCACTGTTTAATAAAAATATCACTGCGATCAGTATGATGCAGATTAGAGCCCAGTTTGTGTTTTAAATTCCTGTGGAATGATTCTTGCACTTTACCTTGTTCCTAGATACTCACTGAACATCACAGGCGCTCTGCTGGTAACTGCTTTCTGCCCCAAAAGAAGCTCAAGAAAGAGAAAATGAGGAGCAGGTTGATGGAAGAAAAATCCCTGCTGATTATTTAAGCATTCATTAGAACTACAGAATTGGGCTTTGATGTAGTCTGAAAACATGAATCCTGGTAAAAACATGCTGAAAAGTACTGCTTGTTTCATGTACTGGAGATGTTTCAGGCTCCTGTGAAAAAGAAATCAGTATGGATGTCCCCTTTTCTCATTTGTGGAACAAGTCTGCAGTCTCTGTGTAATGTAAAAGAAATGGGTTTGGAAATGGTTTTACTTTAGCAGCTACTCTTTCTTCTTGCAAATCACGAGGACACATATTTTTTGGTGGAATAAATGGCAGAAGATTCATCTTTCAAGAATTATAAAAGCGAATTTGTGAAAGAATTGAACTCTTCATTTATTGAAGAAACCAAGAAAAAAGATGCCCTCTTGTGGCTGGCTGCTGGATGAAAACTGAGAAAGTTCATAAAATTTCTGTGCAGACAGGGCAGAATGAACATGCCTTTTATTCTCTGTTACTAAGGCTGCAAAACAAGGTTACACAAGGTCATGCCATGGACACAGGCTGAGGAGACATTCACCATCTGCACAGTATCCTTTTAAATGATCAGTTGATCCATTCCTTGGCATTGCATTTTACACCACTGTTCAGGAAATCCCAGAGGAGATAAGTACAGCTTCACTGGGAGACATTAGAAGGAATTTTACCTTTCTCAATGTCTGCATTAATGCTGCCTCTTTGAGTGACCTTTTTGGTCAGGACTGCCTTTGCCCCTTACAGGGTGTTCGAAATGCCCCAAAAGTTTCTGCCAAATTTACAGAAATTGCCTAAAGTTTTAATAGGAAGAGAAGGGTTCCTTTCAACATTTTGAAGATGTGATGATTGTAATGACGGCGATGGCGATGACGATGACATTATTTTTCCTGCAGAAAGGACACTGACTATTGGATGGAAGAAGTATTCAACAGGTTCTTACAAACATGAATTTGAAAAATGTTTTTTTCTCCCTTTTTTGTCTTTTATAGCTAATTTGAGGCTTCTCTAAGACCAAATTCCACACCCAGTGCCCTGGGCAACTGTTCAAACTTCCTGTAAGGCTGAGTGGCTCATAAAAGAGCAGAAGTTGAACATCAGATATCTGCATTTTTCTTTTCTCATTGAACAATAATACAAGCATGAATTGAATGACCAAAATAATTAAAATTAGGAAGAGAGGTAAGCTGGTTTTGTTACTTTCTATTCCCTTCCTTTTCTGCTTGATCATAAGTCTGAACACTGTCCAGATACTGTAATGCCAAACTGGCATATTTCAGAGAAAACTGTTTTCATCTGAGATAAATTGTCAAAGAACATAGATAGTCTCTTAGTAAAGAGACCTGCAGGAGAAACATCAGACAGCAGCATGCTGCCACACTGGAGGCGCTTATCTTTATGCTGACCACTATTATTCCTTCTGTAAGCAGTGACAGAAATGCCTGCAGCGCTATGCATTGTAAATATGTTGCTTAGATCTCTAGGAGAGAGACTGTTTTCCAAACCTAAGGCTAAATTGTTCCTAGTGAATCTCTTCCAGTTGAACAACTATACATTTAGTGTCTTTGAGGTCCTTCATGAGAAGATCCTGTAACTCATGTCCATCTCTGAAAATTTATAAAGGAACATCCCACTCTTTACTGACAAGACCAAGAAATTGGGTGTTGACTTACAAACCTGGAGGCCTTGAAGTCTGGCAGTGCTTGTTCCCAGCCACCATCCCTTCCTCTGCTCCCAGCAGCTGACATGAAAGTGTCAAATATGGAGCGACTTCTGTACCTGGCATGTTAAACCAAGCCACTGAAACCCAGAACTGAATTACTTTCATCTGCTGGATCGTGAACTCGAGCAGTGAAGGAGCTACTGCATGTGCAGTTCAGCTCCTCATCCACAAGTAGGGAAGCCTTTGGAAGGATGAGGGGGGGAGCAATCAGCTGGGGGCAGAAACCACCTCATCCAGCCAACCTCAAGTGCCTGTATTTGTGACTCAGCCACCAAATGTGCCTCCTTGGGGAGGACTGGGTCACTAAGCTCCTACAGTTACTGTGCAAGCATATTGGCAGGCTGGGTCCCACACTTGCAGTCCAGTCAAATTCAGACTCCAACACTGTCCAAGAATCTGGATCAATATTCTCTGAAGACAGCAGGTGTATTTCCACTGACAATAACAGGACCTGCACTGATTGATAGGGGACTATATGGAGGAGAGACTTATATATATAAAAATGTCACAGAGTTACTAAAAGTCAGGTGTTTTAAAGAGGATGCGTAAGAAACAGAATAGCATTAGTAAGGTGTTGAATTGCCACCTTGCAGTCCATCAGGAAGTAAAGGCTTTTTTTCTGTGCTCTTTCTGCAACTCAGATTTTTGCCTTGTCTGAACAGGAATAGCCAAAGTTTGCCCATTGCCCTGTGCTGATTCAGCTAGGCTGACCTTTGTGGGTCTCCAGAGCAAGACAAGGCACTCTGCTATCTCCCTCTCCCACCAATTTGAGAAAAGGAGAATCTGCTTTTTACTCCAGTGTTGGTAATCATAATGCAGCACCTGCACAATAGTGCACACTGATTTCATGTCTTCTCCTACACTAACAAACCTTGAAGCTGGGGTCGGGATCTGCTCCTTTCTTTTCTTTATAATATAGCTTGGAGAGAGCCTTGACATCGCAGTTGTAATCTGATTTATTCATCACAGTATTTCTTCTTAAATAACTTTTTGTTTTGTTTTTTCCTTTAGGTTAAATATATGCAGGTCATCACAGAGAACCAGGCACGTGTATTGCATCCTTATTCCCACCACACACTGTGCTTGAGGTACGTAAAGTTGCAAACACTGCCTGAGCCTGCAAACCCTTACTGACAAGGGTTTCTGTAAGCCCTTTAATTTTACTTTTTACCTGATCATCCCAAATTCTACCTGATCTAAAGCACTGAAGCTTTAAATCACAAAGAAGCACAAGAAGCAGTCAGAGCAGAAAGAGGAGGTCAAGGCTCCTTCAGTCTACCAGTTTGTGAAGAAGCTCAGCATGCACTGTAGATTGCATCAGAAGAAATCCTACTGGGAGTTAGAGTGCATGAAGGGAGGCATTTCTAGCCCCTACGGCTCCCAAATAAGAGCAGATTTCACTTCATTCATGCCATAAGATGTAAGAGATTATCTGTCTCCACTGAGTTGATGTTCAAAAAAAGAGACAAAGGGAAACTCTTATGAAAGGTGCAGAGAAAAGTCTAAGATATTACTTACAAGGGGACAAAACCTTCCTTAAAAGTATTAGGTAAAAATAGAATATCTTGCTGCCAAGTTCCTGGCTAATTATCAAAACTTAGTCATAAAGGATCTGATCCTGAATTACTGAACATGTTCAAACTCCACTGGAGTTCACAACTTTTAACTTTGTTCAGCATGTCACAGGATTAGGTATAAATTAAGCAATGTCACATCCCAGGTACCTTCTTGTCACTATTTAGTCCCTGTCCTCTCAAGACTTCAGCTGTCTCATGAAGGACTACAATTTCCACTGACTTTAGTTCAAGCTTTGGGGCACAGTGCATGTGGGATCTGGCTCAAATATGGTGAGGAGAATAAAAATTTTGTCTACAGATCATGGTTGGGATATGAATTCAGTCTCTACAAAATAAATAGTATGATAAGAAAAAGGTTTGTTGTGTTTCCACATATATCCTGGAAAGGAAAGGAAAGCAACCCCCCAGAGCCCACAGTTCTATGTATTACATAAGTCAGACAAGAAATTAATTTCCATGAAAAATTAACTAAAGCTCATTTTCCTGCTTTATAAAAATTAAACTTCTATATTTCTAAGGAAGGGCATTTCTACCTCCTGTCTTTACTTCCATCGAAACCACTGGTTGAACTAAGTGGTTTAAGGCACTATCCCGCTCTCACCGAATGGCAACAACTGCTATATTGATTTATTGGCTTCAGCACCAAGAAGGGGAGGTTTAGAATAAAACCAGCTCTGAGCTGTGTCCAGAGAACTCCAGTTCCCCTCAGCAGTGGCTGTAGCAATAATAGTAAAAAAAAAAAACCCTCATTTTAATAAAACATGAGTGCTATTACAAGAAATGGTTCCATGTATTTTCTTATCTCAGAACACAGGATATCTAGTTCTGTTTATCCTTAGCATGAACAAATCTTTGTGAATGCCTGAAAGTCACTTTTTTCTAGTGAAAATATGTACTTGTGGTTAACAGAAGATGAACATCGAAGCAGTGGTTCTATAGATAGAAATGTTCTTTCTGGCTCTAAAGGATATTTTTGTCCAAAATATACCCTATTTATTATTTATTCTTGGATATTTTTGTTTCTTACCCAATTTAGGGCAAACCTTAGCTCTAGGTGATCACTTTGCAAGCAAAATAGTGTTAAATGGAACCACATGCCTTAACGATTTACAGCATACATTACGTGGGCTCATGTTCACTGTCCTCAATAAATAGCTATTTTGATTGTATTAAAATATTGCCTCCCTTAAATTGTAAACATTAAATTTGTTATAGCTTCATCAGTGAGAACAGATTGTTATTAGTAGCTTATGATAACATACTACTGGCCAAGTCAGTACAAAATTCATCTGGAAGATGGGAGTTACCAGCACTGTGAGAAGGTTGAAAACAGTAACTTGGTCTAGCGCATTTGTTTACACATTCCCTCTGTTCTGTGTTAGCATTCTGTTTAAACCTTTTCATGTTGTACCTGTGCAACACATTTGAAGGAAATGGACTCTTAACTTAAAGATGGCCCCAACGTTTCTACTGCAGACAGGCATATTCATGGAAGTTGTGGATTTTGGGAGCTCTGGAGAGAAACTTCAAAGGTTTAAGTCTGGGTTTCTCTGTACAAGGAACCTAGCCTAGCCAAAAGAGTTTAGTGAGGCATCTAAATCCCAGTGAATGGAAGCCAAATCCCAAAAGCTTAGCAAAATCCCTGCAGCACACATCATCATATTTTGAGTATTTCTACAGTCCACAGTGAGCTACATTTTGAATTAGAAATTTATTTTGTGGGGAGTTGTTGGGGAAAAAAACAGTACCATTTTCCTGTCTTTTTTCACTTCCCAATTCAATGGCACTTTTTTACAGGAGCACAACTCACTATTGCCCACATGGTCAGGTGTAGGTTTATAGCAGATGAACTGGTTTCTGGGGGAGCTGTAGCTCCTTCACCCCATTATCATGGTTCTGGTCCATATGATGAAGTGAGTCTTTCTTGCATACTACTCCCATTTACACCATAACTGCATCCAGGTTTGATTGTACTATAGCATCTCTATGACCTTTAGACTACCAGCTTCCTAGCCAAAGGAGGCATCAGTCATTGCTAATATATGTTTTACACTAAATGAAGTGACGAATATTGCGCTGATTGGTTCTGTCCACAAGTAGCTCAGCTGACTGGTGTATGGATCCCAGGCTTCCCTCATGAAACACATATGCACTCAAGTTTGCAGACCAACTTATTTCCTAAAACCTAGGCTTCTAATCATATAGGCTCCTTATGCAGTCAATAGACATTGATGCCAATCTCCCTCTATGATGATGCATCCCATCATTTAAAACAAACAAACAAAAAAAAACAAAACAAAAGAGACTTCAGACAAGGAACAGAACGTCTTCCTTAGTGCTTTCTATATCTCTCCTTTGACTGCAGAGGGAGCCTACTTGTCTACTTCTAAATGTCTGATACTGAGTGAAACCCACCCTGAAGTAGTACAGCTGAAGCCAACATAATTACATACAAAGTGTTTTCAGGATCAAGTCCAGAGGTTATTGAGGACTCTGTTATGAAAGGTGCTATTCATGGCGGCATTATAACCTGGAAACAGAGTGACCACATGTTGGTGTTCCTTGTTGAACAAAATTACCTTCAGAGTCTGACAGAAAGATATATTATTCAAACTAAACAAACAGATTTTTAATTAATTTTGTTTATTTCTCCTTTCAGTATAAATAATTTATTAGGTTTTATACTAGATTTAATTCAGTTTACATCAGAAACATTCCTAGATGTGGCTCTGCCTGGCTGCCATTCAGTCTTCAGGGCTATGGCTTAAAAAATTCAAAAAACAAAAAAAGAAAAAAAGCCCTAATAACTTTAGCATCATTGAAACCATGTATATCTATATAAAATGCTTATGTATTCAGTGGCTCTATCAGCTGAGAAGACTGTAACTTGAACTCAAATGTGAAAGATCCCAGTGCATTCAAGAGTCAACAATTGATATTGTGGTTTGGGTAGACATCTTCTGTCCTAGCAAACTGCAGATAAGAAGTGAAATGCGGTGTATAGATTGGTTTGGTTAGCTAGCTCTTAACATTTTCTCTTTCAAACTTTCTCCTTTCAGTAAATGAGGGCTTTTTTCATTGACTGCAATGAGAGCATAACCTTAGGCCATAGAAAAGAAGCTGCAGTGAGTGAATGCGTTTGAAAACAGACTTGCACACCAAGTGTATTTATATATAGAAAGCTGCTGTATCTACCAAGTCAATGTATCGCTCCAGGTGCTTTCAGTTTACAAAGAAACAGAAGTAAAAGTAATAGAAAAAGAAAATGGTGCTTTACATTAAAAAGGAAGACTGCAAGTTTTACAAATCAGGTACTTTTCAACAGTTTTGTTCAGCATAGAAAAAAATTATCGGTTTAATTTTTCCATAGTTAAATATTGATAAGATTTGCAGCAGGAAAAAAATGGAAATTAAGCTTAACTAATACCTTTTCTCACTGATACCAGTAGACATATTTTCATAATTCATTATTATTTATTAATTATTGCAGTCTATGCTACTAAACAGCTACACATTAGTGTCAGTCAGATAAGAAGACTTGGTTTATATAAAGAAAGACTTTAAGGCGAAAGCTACAATTTGATCACTTATCTTTGACCTGATTCAGGAATTTCAGTGTATGATCTCTGAGCTCAACCTTCAACCTTGGGCTGAGCTAGAACAGATACATAAGAAAAAAATGCCAGTCCTGAACTAAGTAACTAGAAGGAAGAGAAAGCCCTAGAGAAATTGTTCCAAGGGCTAATAAGCATGATCATTATCAAGATGACTGATTTTTAAAGTAGTGTTAGAGCAAATCCCATTGTAGCAGTATGTTTCATCATCCTGATTTTTGGAAGGCAAAGGTAGAACAGCAAATTATTTTGGCATGTTAAGGTCTCTGAACACATGAGACCCTGTAGACCATTTACCACACATGAATGTATGGTCTGCAAAACCAAGAAACAGAGCAGATCCAGATGTATGCTGGGGAACTCTGAGTTACATCTAAGCAGTACTAAAAAACCCAGTAACTTCTGAGTTTACCTGGGAGTATTTACACTTTACATTTGAATGTCAAAAGGGATCAAAGAATCACACTGTGCTGTTTGTGAAGCTATTTGTTGAGAAAGAAAAAAACCCCATGACTAAAAATCTGGGCTTCAATAGAAAATAATAAAACACAAATTAAAAAAGAATGAGGGAAAAAAATGAAGTGGTGGTTCACAATAGAAGCATCTGCAAGGTCATAAAGTGCTCAAATATATATCCAAGCTGTAACTTATGTGACTGAGGGACAGAGACTGATCCAGCTTCTTACACTCTTCCAGGATGTGTATTGTAACAGTGAGGACTACTGCCAGAATCACTCTGTATTAGAGCAACACTTTTCTAGAGGAGACCAAAAAATAAAATAAAGGAGGAATATTGTCATTAAATAAGGCATTTTAAAAAAATAGTGGTGAAAGTACACTTTTGTTTCTTCACTTCCTATTATTCAGTTTGTGACATCTTTTCTTCTGTTCCTCTCTTTGGGATACTCCTGGGTCATGCAGAAAGCTCAACCATGTAAATGTGAGCCAAAAGTAAGGCATTAATTGTGATCCAGTCACCTGAGCCTACCAAGTAGTCCAAGAAGGGAAATGGGCATCTCCAAAGAATAGGTGATCCTGTTCTAGAGAGGTCAGATGACGACTTCTTTGGAGAAACCCCAAAAAGGCTTGTGGTGACTAGTTCATTATCAGAACTTTAATCTTCAGATATGTAAAATCAGGTGAGATGACTTTCAGCCATAACTAACCTGCAGATGACCTTTTTATGTATACTGCCATTCTTCCTATGACTTTTGATGGTCAGTTGCTAGTTTCTGTTTAAAATCAGGTGTAGCCTAGGAAAAGAATGAATTTTCCCGTGCATTTGTATAACATCTGATAAATAGATCTATCTCTTTCTGAAGTCTTTAGTTATGGTATCAACATTTATGTTTTACATAAATATAAGTGAAAACAGATTGAACTGGCAACTGCTTTGAAGAACAGAGAGGAAATTTTCACCTGCATATTCTACTGGCATGAGAAAGTTTAAAAGCAGTGTGTGCCTTTTCTGATTAATGTTGGGTTCAGTTACTTCAGTTACATAAATTAGGGAATATATATTTTTTATTTTAGTTGTACACTGATATAGCTCTAGAGATCATTGAAGAATTACATTCATGCAGTTGAATTATTAGGTGCTAACTCAAGTATAAATTATTTTGCATACATTTATGTAGTTTAAATTATGAAGGTGGTCAGTCTGAGTTATCGAAATCTTTCTTCTGGCTTTAATCTGTGAATGAAATCCCAGTCTTCTGCTATCAGTGGTAATAGGCTGCCCCAAATTCTAAAGCCAGAATTCAAGAGCATGGCTCTGAATGCTGTCAATCTCAAATAACAATAAAGGTACCCATTCAACATAAAACTTTCATAAACCATAGGCTCATACCTCATACCATTGTCAATGAATAAACCCAGTGTAGCAAAACGCTTCAAAAATCTTAGGAAATTTGAATGCAAAATGAGGGATCATTCTGCCTCGGGAACATTCACAAGCCTTTAGGTTCTGGAGCAGGACTAGATGCTCAGGTTGGTCCAAATGTTATTTGCTTTTATTTTCTATTGGGTGAATTTTAATACAGCTTTCTTGTCCTGCAGAGCCTCTTTGGAGCTTCAGATCTTCGATATTTTTATTTATCCCTTACACTTAACGTCATTCATCTGCCTGGTTTTATAAGATGTTGGTTGTCTGAAAGCACAAAAGCTGTTTCTTTTGGCAACATTGTTCAGGAGCTAGGTTTCAAAAGAGGACCATAACTAAGGAATACGCACTTTGTGTACATGTAATGTAGTATTTTACTTTTCTAAAAATCCAGCAAATTTATATTGCAGGTGCAAGTTGTCAAAACTTGTGGTTCTTTCAATTCAGCCCAGAGACATAACAGTATCCACATTTTTATGAAACACCAGTCACATGTTCTAATTGTAAATTACATAGCCTCTGTTACTTTGATGGCCTTTCCTTTGTGTTTATTGAATCTAGAATTAAACTATAAAGGAAAACAGACTTGGCAAGGACCTAGGTGGTTTTTGGAGTGATCTGAAGCAACTTACTCCTGGGTTTTGTGGTGATTGCAGCAGAAACGGGTTCTGTGCTCATGGCTTTATGAAATATCTTTGGCTGCCTATACAGACATACATTCTTCCTTTTCCAAAACAGTTAGCCTGGAGTTCACTTAAAAAATCTATGCTTGGTTTTATGATAGCACACCACTGACAAGGCAAAATGCAAACCATGCATCAAACTTGTGTTTTTGTAATCGATAATGCCCATTAGTTTCACTCCTTTCATATGCAGCCATAAGAATCTAGTCCTGTGCATCAAGAGAAGCAGCTCATGCACTCAGGCTTATTTCTGGGATAGAACAAGGAGAGGTTTTGCAAACCCTACACAGAAAAAGAATTAGCAGAAGTCATAATAATAATTTTTCAATGCAAAAACAAACACACACAAAAACAACCAAGGAAGATCCCACTGGGAAGAGAACTTTATATTTTACCCTCGTTTAGAGGCAATCAAGAGAGCCAGATTTTCATCCTAATCCACAGGAAACACCAGAAAAACAGAACAATTACAGAGATTCAATCTTTAGCACTCTGTCATTTTTCGGTCTAGGACACATTGGTTTTTTAAATTTCATTTCTTAATGATCTACCTCACAGCAGGGTCTGCGATCTGCGATGGGTAAAGTGTCAAATAGTACCAAAGGTGAGGAAGAAGGATGTGTGAAAGAACACACCATTGCAAAAAGGAGGTAAGCTGGGGATGCACTAACACCTAAGCCAAATCTAGAAGGTCTAACTGAAAGGTATGGTTGTGAGAAGGAACATGTGTACCACGCAGCTGGACAGAGATGAAGGTGGGAATTTCTGCCTTACAATCACTGCACTATGAGCCCCCCTCAAGGCTGCTGCAGAAATTTGCCTTGTATAAAGACCTCTGCATAGCACTCTTTCACCATAGATGCCTCTGCAGCAGAAGAATAAGTGCCCTCAGGATTTTTTTTAAGTAGGGAGAACCACAGCCCCAGAATGTCACTGTTATTCCTATGCAGTCCGAAGGGGAGCATGGGCAGGTTAGAAGTCTGCAAATTAATTAAGACAAGATAGAAACCTCCAGGGAAAATACCCAGAACCAGCCAAATTTCACTACTCCCCTGAAAAACAAGGGAGGAGAAGACTTGTGGTGGGCTGAATCTGAGGTCCCACGAGTCACAGGATGGATTCTTCAACTGCTAATCTTAACTTTTGGGGAGTGACTCTAAAGGTCTTGAGTAGTCACATCTTCAGGTTAGTGGAAACAACAGATAATTATTCTCTCAGGAGCAGCCACTTAATTAAATATAGAAAACACTCAGTTATAGCCAACCAGACCCATTGACCTCAAATTTTTAGTCTCACAGTATTTCTTTAAAGTGCAGCATTCTGTCCGTGAACACTCAAGAAGAAAAATGTGATAGAATTTACAACTGTCATATTACATATGTTCTCCCAAGAGTAGATAATCTTCTGGCAGACATAAACTCACCAATTTGTGAAGGAAACTGTAATATAAAAACCTCACATATTTTTCTTAACTGATACCCCACAATGGCACTAACATTTTTCATTCATGGTCTGATACGTGTTTTGAAAGATGATGTGTGAAAGTAGATTTAAGGTTCAGTTCTAGCATTTTTCAGTGAGGGCACCATTCAAAAATGGCATATATTTTTCTAAGCAGAGCTTCCCCTGTAGCAGATTATTTTGCATGTGTCCTTTAGAGGAATTCTTGCACCTTCCTCTGAAACTTGAAAAAAGTGACATCTGCTGGAGCCAGGATGGTGGAAAGATTTGCTATTGCTTTGAACAGTTGTGTTCTTTTTACATTACTGGAACCAGAAAGAGCAATTTTACTCAGGTGCTTTAGATTCTTAGATTTGATTAAAGCAAACATACATTTTTATTTAAAAGTAGAAGGAAAATGTTTGTAATTTTTCTTTTTTTTTTCATGTCAAACCTTTCTGCCGACATAAACAATAGACTTCTGGGAGGTTTTTTGTTGTATTTTTGGTCTCCCAGGTAGCTCTGCTGATTTCTCTATTTCTGTGTTTCATTATGTCACTTTGCCCCTTCCATGACCCTTAAGCTATGTTATTTTCTGTATCTGGTATATAGAAGCAAAATACCCTGAAACAAATACCTAGTATGGCTTAGTGAAGAGTGAATCATGAACCACTGAAATCAACAATAACTGTAAAATTTGTTGATTGTAGGATTTTTTTTGACTAGGGAGGGACTCAAGCCTTTGTTCTTACTTTTTCATTATGAATAGGGCATTTTTTTTGTCTCTGTATGTTACACACTAAATTTGCAGCTCAGTTCAATAGCAGGTCCTTGGCTGATGTAATTCGTTGTAGCAGCACTGACCTTGGTGAAGCTATGCTGAAACATTGCAATGCACTGAAAGTATGAACTCTGTTGTGTATTGCACAATATCCTACCACTTACGCCAAGTAATACACTGTGTTTTCTCTGAAGAACCAAGTGGTGAAATGATTTATTAAAAAAAGATTATAAATTACTCATTTTCCATTGCAAGAGACCTAAAGTATATTAAACATGTTAGTCTTCTATGTTACTAGCCATAACTTAAGAGATCAGTTTCAATACAGAATGGTTAATTTGTGTTAGCGGTAGGCAGACCCCGCTTGACACGTGAAGTGAAAGCCATAAAATACCTTAAAAATGTTAACATTTTCCTGTGAGAGGGGGTTTGTTGGGGGTTGGTTTGATTTTTCTTCAGAACAAATGAAAACACAAACTTCAGAAACATTTTTACCTTGGCAAACTTTCACTTCCTTGGGATGATTTTAATGTTTGTCTTTTCATCCTCATTAATGAATTGGAATTGAACCATTTTCATTCTATACAGATCTTCTTCAAGCTGTGAGCAGAGAGAAACAACTGTGAAAAAATCAGCTGTGTTTACAATATATTTCTTCTTCATATAAAAGTATTTCCTAGGTATTCATGGCTATAATGATTTTTCTTTTTGTTCTGTACCAGTTTGATCCTATCTTTGCTTTATTTTAGTTCTGTTTTTCAGACAAACCCACACTTTCATCTCAGTTTTTCCTTTTGTAATTTTATTTTTCCACACACTCATATGTGTACAAGACTCAGAATTTCTGCTGTAAACCATTGGAACATAAAAAGATACCACTGATGAGAATAAAACTCTATGTAATACACAAAAGTTTTCTCATGAAAATACTTT
The DNA here is from genome assembly GCF_030936135.1 of Gavia stellata. Classification (NCBI taxonomy): domain Eukaryota; kingdom Metazoa; phylum Chordata; class Aves; order Gaviiformes; family Gaviidae; genus Gavia; species Gavia stellata. The sequence continues at coordinate 9,595,474 of NC_082597.1, read as the reverse complement.
GTGATGCTTAACCCTCTGTCCTGACTGATAATAAAGTAGACTATATAAAAATTAAAACCAGAAAAATTATTAAATTAAATGTAGCCTGAGGTTTCTCATTTTGTTTTGATCATAAAAAAAAAAGCTGTCAGTCTGAAAAATAGCTTTTGAAAGAGGTCTCCACTGCTGAACCCACAGTTTAGTTCAAGTCACGGGTAGCAGCAGTAGGTTGTCATCCGTGGACTCAGCAACCACGAAAGGGAAAGAGATACATACACACTGTGCGTGTTGTCATCACAACCAGGTGTTATCAGTTGCCACTCTGCTATGCCACTGACCTGCTTGACTAAAAGAATTGCACCAAGCACTATTCATAGATACATATTTTTCCAAACCACTGTCAGTGTCCATTATTTAAAGGGTGAAAGAAACTCTGCATATATTTATCCTGCTGTGCACTACCAAAATGCAGAAATTCAAAAAAAGTAGAGACTTGCTGAGAAGCCCTGCAAACTTGTGTCTTTATTCCAAATAAAATAATGTGTAAAATTATACAAAACAAATTAAATTATATATGTAAGGTTTGTCATTTTTCAGCCAGTGGGAGACATTCTCTTTATAGCAAAAGTTGGAGTTAAAAAGGTTTCTTGAATATCTCAACATATACATTTTGAAATGTTCTAAATAGCCTTCCCCAGTGCCTCACTAATTTTAAGATTATCTTACCCTTTAAGTGACCTGATCGCAGTCACTTATACAGCCAACTAATTCCCTGACTTGTTCATTAAGATTATTATTGAAAACCTTAAAAATTCATTATGTGTGAGCACAATGAGAACAGGACAAGTTTTTGGCTCACTGCTAATAAGAGATAAGTTTATTTTTTACCTTGAAAGGGGAAAGAAAAGACTCTATATTTCTCAATCTAAGCTTGTAAGAAAGATGATTCTTGAATATCTTAAATTTTTGCATATAAAAGACATCTAATTCCTCCATATGAAAAGAAAACTGTGAAGGGATTTTACTCTGGGGCACAAGCTATTGAGTATATCAACTAAATTTAAGTAAACTGTAGGAAAATGATGGGATAAAAGACAAAGCAAGCTATTCAAACTTTAGGAAATTGAGCAAATGGAGGCAGGAAGTTTTGTATATACAAAATTATATAAGATATAGTTTAAATCACTATAAATACAGGAGTTGATGCCCTATGGAATAAACCTCTTCAGGAAGTTTCTTTTTAGGACCTAACCTGACAGAAAATTAAGTTTTGAAGTTTCAAGAAAGAGCTGGAAGAGGTGGAAAATCACTGGTAGAAAACTTGTCTACCATTATAAGGATAGCTATATATCCACCTGTATATAGGTGTAGTTATGAGGATAACTATGCACCAAGTGCGTTAAAGAGCATTGCTATACCTGAATGGAACTTTGAAAGGCCCTGAATACTTTTTCCAGTTTTTTTTTTTCATTTTTGTTATTACTTTTTACGTGATTACATATGTGCTAGTTACAAAATTCTGTGAAATGCCATGCCAAAACTAACATGCAAGATGAAAAATCATAGCAGTTTACTAGGACATTTTTTAACGTAGTGATAAATGAAATGTTAATTTCTGTAGATCAAAGCATCTCCTGTTGGAAACACTGTAACATGTTTTATTTAAACATATCACTGTTGCTAAAACAGCCTTTTCAGATGAAAACATGCTGACAATGTGTTTAAAACCATTTCTAGATATGATGAACAGTTCTCATATGCAAGTCATCTCCACCATTGTCTTCTCCTAAGGTGGAGAATGAAATGCCCTGTGCAATGTTTTGCTAGGTGATTTATTGGGTTGATTATGCTTGTTCTGTTTGTTAAATAGGTAAGTAAATTTTTTTTCATTTTCAAAGCAAGGCTTGTGGTGTCCCTGACTTCTCTGGAACCCATCCTGAATGCTGCTCAGTTCCGTTATCATCAAGTTTGCACTTGGTAACAGCAAAGGCTGAGCTGTCTCTGGATGAATATATTTGAAAACAGGAGAGAAGAGGACCCAGAGAAGTCTTCCAGTTCACTTCTGCACATCACACAGTTTATTAACAGCTCAGGCTCATCAAATAACATGTTTGGTCCACTAAATTTCATTATTACAATTCCTTGTTCAGCCTCCCCGCTCGCTGCTAAGCAGTAGCTGGCACACTGGTGAGCACCCTGCCTGCTCAGTGGGTGAGCACAGGAGGGCCAGCCCGCCTTGCTGGCTGGGCCGCCCCAGTCCTGCAGAAGGAGACAGCTTACATCTCATGGTGAGGATGCTGGAAGGGGCAGGGGCAAGGAAGACCCACCCTGGAAGTTACAGGTTTGGGATTAGAGCATTCCTGTGAGGAAGGGGAAAGGGTTTGGGAGCCGTTTGAGGGTGGTGGGAATAGCTCTGGCACCTGGAAAGTGCTGAGGAAGGGGAGAGACGTGGCTGCTAGTTTTGCCCCTTCTAATTTCAAAGAGTAGTTCCATGTTTCCAGCTTGCAGGAGGTTTTGAGAAGGAATCTTTCAGTTTGATTTAGACAGATAACATTTTTTTTTAAGAAAAGCCTTGAACATGCATCTCCCCATGATTTAATTAAACTTATAGCTAATTCTAGCAAAAGCACAAACAGGATCGTACAGAAAACTACATTCCACTTGCTGCTCAAATGAATACTCAACTATTTCATACAAAATGAGTTTTAATCTCAGGCAGAAGAAGGAAATCTACAACCTAGAATATATTGAGTGTGTGGGAAAGTACCAACATTGTATTTATTGGTCTGTTTCAGAGTTAGACATGCTGTAAGCAGGTCTATTGGGTCAGTACATGCAGGTGGGCTGGGCAAGACAAGATGATGCAGAAGGATGAAGGCAGGAGTTTAGCACCTTGCTCCTGGACATCCTCAAAATAGACATTTCCTGCCACAGAAATGCAAATGTCCTGGGCTGCTCCTAAACTGACCTGTAGATCTGCGCCAAGGAAGACCCTGCAGTGTTTCAAAACAAAGACCTCTTAAAAGTTCACCATAGACGACAGCCAGCCTGTGCCTCAGTTATCTTTCCCCAGTAAACAAGATTTGGGAGATGTCTGGGGTGTACTTAAATTCCACTTTCATGTGGAGTTAGGACAGGCTAAGATTTACACTAAGATCAGGAACCTTCTTCTGCTCTGGAGTTTCTCAGTTTAGATGTCACATGGGAAATTATGTGGAATAATCACAAAGGATAACGTGAAGGAGACTAATGTCCACCGTTCCCTTTTTATTCCCTGCTGAGAAAAAGGATCTGCCCTGCAGGGCATTTCAGAGCAGAAGCCTAATGCAGCCACTTGGAATCGGCCTGTAGGAGCTACTTTCTGTCCATGAAGAACAGAAAAAGCATCACAATGCTGAAGTTCCATGACTAACCCTTTAATCTGTTAAATTAGGCACTTAAGGTACCTACAGGGTTAGGTGGGAATTTGATGAATGTTAGTGGCACCTAAATGATGGCTTGGGATCCTTAATGCAGCATTCAGATGCTGAAAGTGCCTTCTGAGATGACTTGTCGTCTCTTTGTAACTCTGAATACTAACTTCAGGCAAACTCTTTTTGTTTCAAGTAGCATAGGGACTTCCCTGGCACACAGTTTTTCAACCTGAGTGTGTGCTTCCTTATAACCATTTAACGATAAAATGACCCGCTCTCAGAATTTTGGTATAAAGTTTTGAAGATTTAATATTTCATATATGTGGTTAAAAACAAGGCTTGGAAAAAATAGAGGGGAAATGTTTAACATCCGCAGTTAAGTTATATTTATCACATAGAAAAGTTTCTATACAGTTGAATAAGGTCAAGACCGGTACAGTTGTACTCAAGTTTAAGAAGAAGGGAATACTGTTTGTACAAGAATGTGCTCATTTTTTAGCAAGAGATCAGTTTGAAGATTTAGAAATGTGCTTTACTTCAGAAATGTTACATGTGGTTACTTCATAGCTCCACACTCTCAAGACACTTTCTTTTGTTCTTGCCTTCTAAACCAAGTGCACTATTCTAGCATTGAGATTAAAACCACATGAGGTGGTTCGTATTGGAGCACTGAACCCAGAAGTTATCATAGTTAAGTGGTCAGAGCACGCTATTTGTTCCAGGGATGCAAAAATGGGACTTTTCAGAAGGCCTACTCCCTTCGACTCTAAACACGCTAGCAAGCTTGGGAAGAAGGGCAGGAGGAAACTTTTCTAAATGGGCAGCTCCCTCCATTGGCATCATTGCATAGTGGCCATCTGTTCAGGCTGGTTCCCAAGGACATGTCTGGCCTACCAAACAGCCCACATCCAGGCCAGCTTTGTTTTGCTTAATTCACAGGTTGGGTTAAACTGCCATATGGCTCCAGGGAGTCAGAATTTCAAGTCTACTTTTGACTTTTTCCCTGCTTAAGTTCTACCCTTCATACCTTATGTGAACAGGAAGGCCTGTTATGATTTAATGCATTAAACACCATGTCCAATTAAAAAAAAAAAAAAAATCTTCCCAGAACCTCAGAATAGTCCTGGAACAGAACAAAGGCCCATCTGTGTCAGTATCTAGTCTCCAACAGTGGGTAGTCAAAGGAAAATAGGTAAGCAGGTGGTACATTTATGCAAGAACACTCTTGAAGAACCCATGCCAAAGACCTCAGTCACAGCTAAAATGGCCTTCTCAAGTTTGACTTGGTGTATTCATGTGACAGAACCTCCCATGGTCCATTCCTTTCATGAACTAGTCAGTCGTGCTTTTTGAACTGATTGTCCATGACATTTCATAAGTTCCATTGTTGAATTATATGTTAATAGTCACCTCCCTTTGATTGTTTGAGCATGCATCTTGCTGAAGTATTTGATACCCCAAAGCTGATGTATCATGATAATTTGTCAGCAGTCACTCCCTGTTCACCTTCTCCAATACTGCTTACAGTTTTGCAGAACTCAGTGATAATCTTCCCTTCAGTTTTCTGTTTTTCATGACAAATAGGCCTTATCCGTTCAGACACTTCTCATACAGATATCAATGATCATCAGCTGTCCCTCTCTGTACTTCTTCTAGTGTGACTGTATCTTTTTTGACATTATATTCAATATACCCTACACCTTTTGAGTGTATAATAAAGCATAGTTTTTAAGTAACTGCACGAGTGGTAATTATGTCTCAGGAAGAAAATTAATTTTTATGGTAACACCTTACAGATATAAAACATTTTTGCAGCCATTTTCAAGTAGATGATCTATCAGAGACTATGAGCAAGTAAGCAGAGATCATGGAATAGGAATATAAAGTAGGGTTTTTGCAGGCTGGTTAGATTTAGAAACAGATCTAGAATGTGCACTTTGCAAATGGATTTAAGACAGAGATACTTCTAATCATTCAAAAAATCTCTTTTACTTCATATTAAAGAAAAACATTAAATTTAGGAAGAATCAGCTGTCTAAACCCAAACCTTACTCTTCTCAGATCAATAAAACCTTTCAGTGATGCTTATTTCTCCTAAAGTCAATGAAGGTTGGACCAGATTCCTAATGACATAATTTTGGCATAGAATTTTAAAAACATGTTTTTATCAGATCAAAACTCAGACAATGGTTGTTGTTCTCAGTATCTATTTTTAAGTCACATAGATTTAATCCAGCAAGTGTATACTGAGTCCATTATTTCTCTGTATTTAATTCACAACTCACTTATGCTTCTCTGGTGAGACCCCACCTGGAGTACTGCATCCAGCTCTGGGGTCCCCAGTACAAGAAAGACATGGACCTGTTGTGGCTGGTCCAGAGAAGGGCCACGAAAATGGTCAGGGAACTGGAATACCTCTCCTATGAAGAAAGGCTGGGGCTGGGACTGTTCAGCCTGGAGAAGAGAAGGGTCTGGGAAGACCTTATTGTGGCCTTTCAATATATAAAAGGAGCTTATAAGAAAGACAGAGAAATACTTTTTACTAGGGTGTGTAGTGACAGGACAAGGGGCAATGGTTTTAAACTGAAAGACGGACATAAGGAAGAAATTTTTTATGATGAGGGTAGTGAGAATCTGACACAGGGTGCCCAGAGAAGTTTTGAATGCCCCATCCTTGGAAGTGTTCAAGGCCAGGTTGGATGGGGCTTTGAGCAACCTGATCTAGTGAAAGGTGTCTCTGCCAATAGCAGAGGTATTGGACTAGATGATCTTTAAAGGTCCCTTCCAAGCCAAACCATTCTATGATTCTATGATTCTGAAGTCCCTATTCCCTCCAGTGAAGAGGCAATGGTTCAGCGAAGTGCTAAATGAAGGCCTGCCTTGCACTTATTCTTGTGGATCTTGACAAAAATAACTGAAAGAGTCTAAACAATTATTTTTATGTTTTAAAGGCTACGGATAGTTACTCTTCTTTCTGACTTACCTATAAATACTTCCTGTTATGTTTTAATCATCCAAATAACCTAGTCAAGCTAATGACAGTTTTACATAGGGGTAATTGAAGGCAGAGTTTTAGCCTTAGCAAAGTGTTTATTTTAGGAGTTCCACAGAAAGGCTAATTTCCTTTCTTTCTAGCACTGAATATGCAAAAGTATAAAGGCAGGGGATTTAGCCTAGAAATATACAAGTCTGTGAGAAATAACAACTGCTCACTATATTATACTCCATTACACCCTATGAAAAATTGTTTTTCCTTCACACAATGTGTTCTTGTAAAACTCACTTTGTATACACAGCTTTTGCATGCACATGTCTATTAAACCTTTGTCAATCAGGTTTGCTTATGGAGTACTTTTGAATCTATGTTTACCTATAAAGCTTGTCAGCCTCTGTTCTAGCACAGCCTAAGCCTCAGGAGTAATGGAATTAGCTCTAATTATGCCAAAACAAGTCCCTATTAATCTTGTCAAGAACTAATTAACAGCTTTGTTATGTAAAAAATATCTCTTTCCATCAGATAAAGGGAGAATGCAGATAAAGCTGTTAAATGCAGAAGTCTTGCTGCAGCATGGGAGCTGCTGTGAGTGGATGGCACCAGCTGCAAAGCAGACTGTAACACTAGGCAAACACCACCCATTTCTTCTGCAACATTTCCAAAAGCAACATCTTCAGTCCAAGGACCCAGGGTGCGTTAACCCAGAAAGAGCTGGCTTCCTCACCGTTACCAGCTAGCCTGGGCTGCCTTTCACGCTCATCTGCTTCAGTCCAGGACCCCTTCTGCAGCCTGCATCTAAATCACACAGGTGAAGAAACACTGAACATGCAGGTTTTTTTCCAAATTCTGACCCCATATAATGCCAAAATGATTTTAGACATTTCTTATTTAAGAAACATCTTATCTAAGTCAGTGAGGATGATTACTACAGCCTGAAAAGCTTTGTGGGGAAGATTACGTGTCCAGAGCCCACTGCCTTTCCAGTATCACACATCTACAAACATACTCTGCTGTCTAAAGGTATCTGGACCTTTTTATGAAAGGAACATACCTTAGTTAACTTTTTTCACTCAAAATGTTTGAAGTCTATAAATAACATGTTGTCTGGCAGTACTATAAAATAAAATATCAAAGCAGAAAATAAAGAGCATGTTTTCAGTTACTCAACCCAGTGCTTTTGTTCAATGTTCTTAAAATGCTCTAAGAGTTGCTATGTCCCAGTGCACCATCGTGTTGGCACACTTGCATTTTCAGATGCTAAAAGAAGTATCAAAATAAGAGGACACAATGCTAATTTCCTAACAGTTCTTTTAAACTATGTTGCCATTCTGTAAACAAGCTATAATTAGGGGTTTTTTTCATGCTTCTTCTAACCTCACCAATCTTTCTCATTTGAACTGACAAGTTTCATGATTATTAGTGTTGTAAAATTAAATATAGGTCTCTATTCTAGGATAATCTGAAATGTTTTTTTTCACTCTGAACTCAGTACAGTTGCTTAAATGTAGGAGTTCAGTGCTATCTAAGGTGCCCTAGTATACATCTGCATATGCAGCTACCGTGGCAACCTCAGCACATAATTTCACAAGTAGGCATCCACATGTAGATGTCTAAATTTAGGTTTAGTCCATGAGCTGAATCTCATTCTGAGAGACAAAATAATTAGCTTTGCCTAGATTTTATCCAAAATTTTCCAATTTGGAAACATAATTACCCATAATTTAGACACTATTTATCCTAACTCCTTAAGTATAGGACATTAAGTAAGGATACTGAATAAGCATCCTAACAGTTTAGGTAGCAAGTAAGCATCAATAAGCAGTCACATTCTTTATTTATCACAAAGGATTGACACTGAATCCTTTGCTACAGAAGGAGGGAGCTTCATTTGTACTGGAAGGAACTATGTTGGGTTCTGAGCCCTGAACAAGAACATGCAATAGGAAACAAGAAGCCTACATAATAGATTACTAATCAAATTGGCTAGAATTCCAATCTAAAACATTTTGTAACCATTCTCATGGCAAACTGGCATCTTTTTAAGTTTCATAATGATGTGGTGTTTTGCTATCAGAAACGCTACTGTTTTCAAAGTATACTGAGCAACAGATTAATAAACAGATTGGAAAACATGTGAAGAAAAATTGATCCTATTAACAGATACATATTGAACATTTCTAGGGGAAGGGAATGCTGCTGTTTACATATTGCAGCATATGTACAGCTTTGTCACAGGTAACCTGTGAGACATACTAGGCTGAGGAAGAGCAGAACTGTTATCAGGTGCACAAAACTCTCCCTCCTGTGTGTTGCCCTCTGCACTGACAGTGACAAGTGGAACAATGCCAGCAGGGATGAAAATGGCAGGGGAGATGTTTGCTGTGAATGAACACTACTCAGCATCACTAAGTGCTCATACTTTGCCAGGCTAGACAATCTGGAAATGTCTCTGAGTGTATGTTCATAGAAATTAGTGATACGCCTGCCATGCTGACCCAGCTGGCATGGGTCTTTGTGAGCAGAATATCTAGACCATATCCCTGACAACAGCCAGATGCCACTGCCAAAACATCCACCTGCCCAGTCTCTGCTACAGACCTCAAAATAATTTCACCTCTTTAACAGATCTTTCCTTTTACCTCCTTCTCAGTGTACAGAAGATCCAAGAGCTCCAGCTCTTCAGGCAGTTATGTGGCAGAGAAATTCAGAGTGATGATGCTGGAGAGGAACAGACTTTTTCTGAAAAGTAAATGTACTGACAGAGTAAAGGAATATGGGAGTGGAGGTCATGAACAATGTCACAAGATTTAAAATAGCTTGTTGCTTCTAGAAAATGAACAGACAATATTTCTGGGTGAAGTTGTTGACGTAAAGGTAAGCTATGAGGTTGCTGATGCTCGTTGCTAGTTGCTTTTGAAGCTAGCAGTTGTTCTTTACGGTTTTTTTGCATCTGCACATCATACAGTTTAGCTGTGCTACTTGTGGTCACAGCATGCTGGTAATGACTATTCACTCTTTCCTCTGTTGTGAGAAACAGTAAGCATCAAAAAAATGGCCCAATATCAGGTCCCAACAGTCAGGGAAGCACCTGCTCACACAGTGCACTTAAACTGTGGGATATACTGTAGCAGGCTGTAGTGGATGTCAAAAGCCTACAGGAATTAAAATAGGGGTTAGAGAAATGGAAAAAAAAAATCATAAAAATCCCCCTTATATCAGAAAGCCCCTATGTTGCAGGAAATGCTGTAGACAGATTTGTACTTGCACACAATACTCATGATGTAGTCAGGGCAGTTCCCTGATTTATTCTGCAGTCTATTTCCACAGGCTGAGAAATAAGAAAAAATATTTGGCTGATAGAACAATTGATATGAGGATATATGTTTGTCAATGGGATGCCAGTGCTAACTTGGGGTTTTTTCTGTATCAATACAAATGACAAATATAAAACTTAAATTAAAATTCACCCTCCCAAGGCTCTTCTTCCAACAGACGCTCCAATAAAAACAGACTTTTACCGGAATATTTAGTGTCTATCCTGTTTTAGTTAAAAAATCCAAGTCTGAACTGTTCACTCCCAAGAGAATGATTTTTGTGATGATGAAATTTTCCCATGTGCCTACAAACAAATCCAGTAACTCACATGTTTCATTTCACGGTTCCCAAAAGTGACAAAGCAACAAACTGCTGTGTTAATACCATTATAAATTAAAATCATGTTAAGCAATCCAAGACATAGTTGTTAAGAATGATTAAAGAAAACCCAGTGTGAAAACCCAGTGTAAAAACCCAGTGGCAGCTTTAATGTTCAAAGAATGCAGTCCTCATCAGACTTCATAGTTCACTGTTTAACAGTTTTCTTACTAGCCTCAAACACTGAAGAATGAGATGCATTCCTTTTTCTAAAATGTATATATTAAGTAATTTTATGTGACAGTACAGAATTCTACATTGACACTCATAATGCATTTTAGTGATTCCTCTTTTTTGGTAGATATGTAAATCCAAAAGGTGTGTGAGTTACAACTAAAAGTACAAAATTATTTAAGCTATGATGTTAATACTGAAATCTTGTAATTGTCAGTACTTTTTTGACAGCTTCATAAAAAACAATAGCTACATTACCACGAGGACTTTCATCACCTTTGGTTATTTGGTTATTTTAACCTTTTCCCACTATTTCTAGTGATGGTTTGATATACAAAGAAGTAGCAAAGGAGTACTGGGAAACATTAAATAAATCAATAATTTTAAATCTGTTTTAATCCCCTTGCTTGAACTGAAAAAAAGTGTGAAAAAACAATTCAGCAATGGTGGGCTACATAAAGTATTTGAATGTGCAAGATGTCATTACAGGTACATCAGTTAAAATTATCAAAGTTAGATGCAGAAATCTGGGAGCTCACATTAGATTTCAAGCTGGCTCATTCAGAAATTTGAGTCTAATGACTAGAGGTTATAATGTATTTTTAAGCATTTTTCACTATTCACAGAGGACTGGATTTCTGCAAGCCTTTTTTCTCCCACATAATAATGGAGTCAGCAGAACCACTGCTGAAGGGAAACCAAAAAAATAATAATGTCCCCTCCCCCAGCTTATAGGCAGATGTGAAAAAATTCAGAGATCACCAAGTGTAGGTGTAAGGGAGGAAGGAGATGCTCAACCAAGGAAACTTTTATAGTAGAAAGACTTATTTTAAAACATAACTTCTGCATGGAATTTCTTCTTATAAGACGTAGACCCCACCCAAAAGAAATCGCAATTGCAAGGAAAGCTAAGTTGTGTAAGCAGAACAGAGGAAAAAAGAGGTGTAAGGAATTAACTGTCAGCTCTCATAAATCTGTTTAGTTCCACTCAGCTCAACTGAACCACGTCAGTGTATGTCAGCAAAGGAAATTACTCTGTGGTTATAAAAAGATTTAGTGAAGAGATAATGGAAGTCGATGTATTTGGGTGTCTAAGTCTCCTTGGTACACTTCAAAAATACATCTACTGCCCTTTTATCATGTCTTAGTACAGTGGCTATTATGCATTCTGCATGGCTAATTGATTAGCTCTAATCTAACATCAATTGCTCTAAAATAGATTCATATCATTCGTTTATTTTCACTGCAGCACTGATTTCATTAGATCATTCATTCTTCTCTTTGGCTCCTATGGTATTAAACATCACTATATATTCTACCCAGATGACCTCATACCTGGCATCACACACATGTTGCTAGGGCAGTGAAGATGGGTGATGTCCTCAAATGCTTTCTGTTTTTAACTGAAATGTGTTTTTATAACAAATCTTAGCCCATATGAACAGTAATGTTTAGAATCAGAAATGAAGGATGGGATTCATCTCACCTAGCTCTGGGTTCCAAACAATTTAACTGGAGTTAAAATGGCCAAGAGTTTCTTGCAGCTCCTGATTCCCCAATACAAGAAGATACACCCTCTGCTCTCTACAGCAGATCAAGAGATGAGTCATCATCAGGATAAAACCAAACTGAATAAATCAAAATTACTACTGTGATGGCTTGGAAAGTGCCTCCATCCCTGGTCTATGGTTTTATTTATATCTGGCCTCAAGGTTTTAAGTGTATCATATATTTTCTAAGAAACTAGGCTAGGATACTTCAATGAAAAAATGCCTATTTATGGATACTGAATCTCTGTAAACCTTTATAATTTTCAATAATGTATTTGTAAGAAGGGTGAAGTATCTGATCAGAAGTATGCAGCCTATCATGGTTAGGGCATTCATGAGAGGTGATGGTCAAAAATAATTCTGTAGTTAAATCAGCAGAGCTCCATCTATGTAAACCAAAGTAAAATTATCACAACTGGGCTTTATGCTGTGTGTTGTGAAAAGCAGAATATCTACTGTCTTCTGAATGTAATATTATGCTCATTTTGCATTTTCACCAAAGCCCAGATCTAATTTATGCCATCTTTTGCATCACTGCTGACAGTGACCTAATGACTTTTTTTTGTGTTACAGCTGAGTACAAAATTTCCATTTACCCATGACTGGAAATCCTTCATCTTCAAACTCACTAACTGTAGTGTTTTGTTTTTGCCAAGTTATAATATCATTTTAGTCTTACTGATGCCAGGTGAAGATGGGAAATTCAGGGATGCCCTATGACAATGATAAAAATATACACAGGAGGCTTACAGAGGAGGCTGGGTTTTGAGTTACAAAAAGAGTTTGTTTGGCATCAAGTTTTGGCATAAAAATTAATTGTATTGATTCCTTCTTAAAACAAATGAGTTAGCTGGGAGTCCTGTCATTCTCTGCTGTCAACCAGAAGCAGAGCTCAAGGCTTCCAGTTAAATGTTGTCCCTCAGAGAACTGGTGACACAAGTCTGGTTGTATTCATGCTGTAGTTTACCCTAAAACAGCAGCCCAGAACAGAACTCGTATGAAATACAAATAAATATATGCCCTGAAGTAGTCAGGCAGTTGGACTAGATGATCATTGTAGGTCCCTTCCAACTGAAAATACTCTATTCTATTCTATTCTAAATAATTCCATAATTTCTAATACTGCACATGTATGAGATTAATTTTTCATACAGATTGGAAAACAGTTATTGGTGTTATTGCTATATTCCAGTTCTCCCAATGAACAGATGTTTTTAAGAATAGACACTGAGCAAGAGAGAAATAACTGTAATTTTAAAAGTGGCAAGGTCTTTGTAGAAGATGTTAGAGACATCATAGTAGAAAAAGTTACACAGAGTCTATAAAGAGTGGGAAAAAGGATCAATCAATGAAGAAGCTACATCATGGAGGTCAGAATACGTAAGGATGGGGTAAGACCAACTTTAAAAAATTAAAAAAAGAAACAAAGATATAGCAAAAGCATCACTCTCACAAGGCAGCCATGCAGAGGAACAAAGAAAGAACAGTGGTAGGTGTGCAGGGCAGACTAAGTTGACATTAAAGGAAGGGCACCCAAAACCCTGTGAATTATTACATTTCAATGATGGCACTGTTCATAAAACTGGAGTGACTAATGGAAGTAAGAGTGAAATTATAGAATCACAGAATCATTTAGGTTAGAAAAGACCCTTAAGACCATCGAGTCCAACTGTTAAAAAGGGAAATGTGAAGCATGTGAAGCATTAGATGTTTTGAACTGAATGAGCAGTGAACAGAGAAAGAATAATATGCATTCAAGATTTCTGGAAAACTAATCAACCAAACAAAATGCTGATAAAATAACAGCTCTCATACAAACAAGTTCTAATGCATTTGCCAGTTTGGAGTGTTATCATATGATGGGAAACTAGAAAACCTAGTAGTTGCATGTTAAAGGTTAAAAAAAAAAAAAGACAGATAAGGCAATTATACTCTTAACAGTACTACTGAAGGCTTAAAGAAAGTTTTGAAAAAAACTTTGTTCAAAACAAAATTAAAACCAAAAAAAGTCAATTGAAAATATGACAAAAACACAGATTGTCCAATATGTCTTGTATTAAAGATCCTCAATCTTCTTTTGATAAAACACTTCAATTTCTCATGAAGAAAATGCAGTAAATATAGTCACATTTCTGGACTTCAGTAAAGTATTTGAGACTGGGTCACAGGGGAAATTTCTTGGGCTGGAGATGATTAATACAAAACTGGAACTTGGCTAAAGAATTGCTTAAACGGGAGATGACAAGCTGTATCTAAATGGGAAGCCTTGGATCACAGGGACATTGCAGTGGAATTTCTCAAAGATCAAACTTGGACTAACTTCATGTAATGTTTTTATTGACTTTGGCACAGAAGCTCAGAAGTGATCTAACATGACAACAGTCATGTTGGAAGTCATTGTCACTGTAGTGAAAGATGGGGTGCCATAGAGGAAGAATTGGATGGCCTTGGGTTACAGAGCAGAAATGGGAGAAAATTCAGAGAACATTCATTTAGGCAGTACTAAAACTTGTGCTGGAGGGACTGGTTGCTGAGGGCTTGAAAGTGACAAAGAAAAGACTGCGTACTAGAGACTCACAGCACGACTATGAGCTGCTAGTGTTGTAGAGCTGTGTAAAGGCATATGTGATCCAAAGAGAATGAGGGAAAAAATGCCTATGTACAAGGTAATGGTAAGACCTCATCTGGTGCAGTGCACACAGTCTGATACTCAAACAGTAGAAAGATGGATTAAAATGGGAACAAAATGTTAGGCAGCACCATGATATAGAAGTCCTTTGAAAATTTCCAAGTACTGGTTATGGTTTGTTTCTTATTGTGAAGGCAAACTATTCAAAGTCTGCCTGTGACAGCAGTAACTTTTGCGTTTTAGCCTTTCTGCCTCTGCAGAACCATGGTCAGGTGAGAGCACATCCAACAGCACAGCGAGCCTAAGGAAGCACTCTTTCTTCAAAGATACTACATTGTGCTGAAGAATAAGCAGGGAAGGCTGAGAAAGAATGTTACTCTCTGAAAAGTTTTCACTGGGAGATTTTCTCTACAAGCTACTTCACAACCTCATTGTGTCTATGTGTTTTCCATATCCAGCAGTATGGTCTGGTATGATCTGACTCCATAAAAGTAAGTGAATTAATGTGGCAACACTTCACTCCAGTCTTGCCTGAAATCCCATCCAGTCTTTGAAAGCTCGACCATCTCTATGCTCCTATTAGAATTGCTTCTAATTCATTCCCAAGTTAGACAGACAAATGCAAGCATCTTACTTATCCTGTGGATGGAAAATGTTGGGGTCCACCTTGCCCATCTTAGTTACAAAGATTATAAAAGTTTTCCATTCCAAATGATCTGATTTTCTATAAAATAAGAAGTGAAGAATTTTAACTTTAGCAGCTAGTACACTGTCTGCTCAATCCATAAAACTCTAGTCCCTGGATAAGGAAGCTAAAACAGCCTAGTATTAAAAAAAAAAGAAAAAAAAAAGTAATAATAATAATAAAAAAATCAGCTGACGCTGTAATATAAAACTTCAGTGTCTGAGAGAAGCCAGTGAACCAGGACTTTAGCATGCAGCTATTTCTTATATCCTTCTTTTCACCAAAGGATACAAAGTCCTTAGTCAGCCTGATTATTAGATTAGGCTGTTATGAGGAACTGATCTGTCTACTGAAGCCTGTATTTTTTATATTTCTGTTCGTCTTGGAGTAGGATATTTGCTAGTTCCTTTTCAGTGTTTTCTTTGAGAACATTCTTCATTATATTTGCTTCCAAAGTGATTTTCCAGCGCTGGGCGATGCTTTTCAGTAAATACTTTATTTCTATAGTTGCTTAAAAATAAATTAAAAAAAACCCCAGACGTCAGGGTTACCAAAGTATGAAACAGAATCTGAAAAGTAGTTTCAACTAAAACAAAGAACCAGGGGAAAAAAACCCCATCAATTTATGTTTTGAGGCATAAGCAAATATGTTTCTAATTCCAGTTTGAAATTATATTCTACATTTCAAAAGCTGAATTAAATTTAAAGAAAAAACACAGGTTTTGAAAAGGGTTCAAAAGCTAAACCAAACCTTCCTGGGTGCCTTGCAGTAGAGGTTTTTGATCTGAGTATTTTTCCTATTTAACCTACGTTCAGATCCTGAACATACATTTTTCTTCATTTTTACGTTCAGCTACTAACACGGAGACCCCAGGGTTAGTTTGGCTCCAGTGACTTGGAGCCTCTTCAGTTGTGAGCAGTGAGAATCGGTAAATACCTAGGAGTATTTCAGCTGGGAGACTTGCAGTTGTGCCAGCGTTTCCCAGAACAGCTGCTGCAAGAAGCTTGCTTAGTATCTGCTGCCTGTAAAAAGAATGAAGCAGTAAATGAGGGCTTGCCACAGGACCTGTGTCCAGGTTTACTGAGCATGCCTGGAGAAGCAAAAGTACAGGCATTTTGCTTTCTTCAGGGATATATATGCCCCTTAGTTGGAGTTAGCTGTGGTTGTGAAAGTAGGTGTTTAAGGGTTTAGAAGAGGCAAGGAGAAGAAAACCTGCTCACAACACCAGTGTTTCTGTAACCTGTGCATGAACTTTTAATTTAAGTAGCTTTGTTCATAAGCCTTAGTTATCTGGCATAGAACAGCTTCATCACTAATGCCAAAAAACCCTATGTGGTTTAGAAAAAGCAGTCAGTCCCCTCAACTCCTCGCAACCCTTAAATACGCTAATCCAAGAAATAAATATATAAATGTGTTGTAAAAACTCGTATTACCCAAAATTTGTTTTTAAAGGCCCAATTGCTGAATAGTAAGTCTTGAGGGTCTTTTTCATCAAACTGTTTTGCAGGGATAAAAGAAAAACAGGTTTTATGTGTAGAAAGCAAATACCAAGCAGGGGTGTTTCAAAAAAGCTAAGTAGTTTGGTTTTAATAAAATCCTTTTGTGTTTGTCTTTAACTTAGAAATCACAGCGGGTCAGTTTAAAAAGTCAGGCTACTTTCCTGATAGAAATAAAAGGCGGATTAAACTTCTTCTACAACCTTAGTGTCTTCTTTGAGAGGAAGTAAAAGTGCAGTTTAAACTCAAAGCGTAATTATAAGGAGCTCTATTTCTGCGAGATGGAAACGAAAAGTGAATTCCACCTGGGTGGGTGAGGAAGAAGTGTGTGGTTTGGTGATGGCCCAGGTTCAACTCTTTTGAAGACTTGTCCAAGGGTATCTAATTGCTGTGTCCTGTCTCACAGTTTACAGGAAGGTCTAACACCAATACCCTGAAAATTGTCGAGAAGATAAATACATGAAGACTGTGATAAGGAAGACATCGTATAATTACTGTAGATTCCCGGTTCTTACAATCAAATGAAGGACGTGCAATGCATTTCATAGATAATGAGCTTTTCCAGCATCAGTCTTGCAGTACTCTGCTGTAGTATCTCACACATTCTGTTTTTTTATTTCTTCTCTTATAGAGAGAGAGAGCAAGTGATGCTATTAGCTTACCTTGATGCAGCACTATATAACAATATGGTTTCTGCTGCCTCCCTCAGCCAGAACCCCCTGAATAACCATGTGTGAGACTGCAGTAAGAGAGCCTGCACAATGTAGAAGCACCCAGGTCTGCTGAAAAGATCCCAAGGGATGATTTCTTGGGCCCTTCTTTGCCGAACTGTTATGGTCCTCTCTTTTGAGCAAGCCTTTTGTGGAACAACTCTTAGATTTTCCAGTAATTTGGGAAGGGAACTTCTCAAGCCGTCTCTGAATCAGAGAAGCAAAATGCCGTGTGCTTCACACTACCAGATGCCAACCTGATGGATCTGTTATTCACTTGGTCAACGAAAGAGATCTGGGGATATTTTTAAGAGAGTTGAATGCATCGACCAAAAGCTTAGGACTTCAGCATTTTACCAGCCTGGGAAACCCATCAAAACACTGCACAGAAAAGCCTTGCACTTTGTAAAAGGTTTATTCATCCAGTCTTACTGATCTTATAACATAGTGTGTCATACACAGTAGATTTTCAATGTTAAGTGGGTGGCTTCTTACCTGTCTCTGTGATGCCAAGTCTCATCATATTATATCAAGTCTTAAAATAGTTGAAGGATTTCTGAAAATTCAGCTCCAAACTTTGCTTTAATATGAAATCCGTTTCCATTAAAAGTAGATAAAACATCAGTTTCCAGTCTGTGGCAGAAGAAAGCCTGGAAATTCAAACCATAGCAACTTAAAAAAGAGAAAGCAAATAAAAGATATCTGAAGACACAATGCTTGGAAAACATTGTGTCTTTTGAGTCTCTCATGTAAGCCAATGACTGATTTTTCAAGTGTTTGGGAATGGTAACGATTCATTTTGCCTATAGAATTCCTGTTAATATTACTCATTTCATGTTCCTTTGAAACTCCTGAGGGATATCTTCTCATCCTTGGAATTTGTTCCTGTTCATTTTAAAAATTTCTTCTTTGTTTCTAAGCCTTGACTGAGCAAAACAGGCATGAAATGAAGACTGTATGAATAAAGATTTACGCAGATGACATTGCAACACCCATCAAACGAAATTCAAATCCTCAAATTAAAAACAATTGGAGATATAGGAGTATTTAGAGAAAGTCAGCAAGAAGCTGGCAGGGTAGTTCATTTTCATTCTGCATGCAGGTACCCCTGACATTTTCTCTTTATATATTCTTACGGGGTCTTTCAAATGGTTCCTTAAATTCACATTCAGAAACTAGATTAGCTGTTTAATCTTGGCTGCTACTTGAAAGGTATGTCCTAGACTAATATCAGCCAGAAAAACTAACTTGTGACTTCAAGGTAGAAAAACTGGGTGAGGGCTGATAATCAATCTGAAAGCAGCTGTCATGGGTCTCCATTCACATAGAGAATGAGAAATCACTGTGGGCAAGTACTTAGGTAATCAAACCTTTTCTAGGAATGGAGCAACCAGCTCTTTTGGTAGTTCAATTTGCACACAGATTATATAAACCCTGGTATCTGCATTTCGAGTTAACAATGAAGCTTATGCCTCTTTTACACCTCAAGAATGAACAGAACTAAACAGAGAAACCTAAGCCAAAGGCTGGTCTTGGAATGAGCATCCTTTTCTAACACACATGGTTCCCAGATGCAACACTATCTCCTCTATCTTCATTTAGTACTTCTGACTGAATTGCATGCTAAATAAATCCTTCTTCCTCATGATTCATGATTTTTTCTTCAGAATATAGTCTGTAATTCAATTTGTGAATAGTCAAAAAAAATTTCTGACTAATGGACTTTGTAGACACACAAAAATTCCACATATTCTAAAATGAGGAATCACATTTCTTTAATGGAGGTATGATATTTGAACTAGATGATCATATGATCCAGAAGCATTTTCATTATGAAAACTGAATTATGAAAATAAAATATAAAGTCTACATCTGTATATGACAAATATAGACAGATGCAAATTTATATCTGTGAGATATATTGTTATAAACAATATAGTATGTTGTTAAATTCTAAAGCCTGGACTTGTCTAAGTCTACCTATGCTCCCACTGCCTTTAAATGATTAATTTTTGACATGCAAAGTGTCCTATTGAGCTTCTCAGGTTTGCAGAATGGTGGCATTTTGGAGTGGATACCTGATCCAGGCTTGTCCATTTAACTTCCCAGACATTTTTATTGCTATACAGCACTCCATAGTGAAAGACATGCATCAGTTCTCTTGCCATACAAAGCTCCAAAGCTGGAGTGTGGTCTGGAGTTTAAACATTTATTTGCTTTAATGGGACTTTACCATGCTTAAAACTCAGCGTACTGAGCAATAAGTGGAGAGCTGGAATTTAAATCAAGTATACTGCAACAATTGAACACGGGTATGTGTGAAGAGGGGAGAAAGAACAGCAAAGGATGTATAGATTGAAAACACTTTAAGAAAGTGAGTTTGTTTTAAAAAACAAGGATTTTCAGTCTGAGCAGGTCCTTTTCAGCTGCAAAGATTTATATAGTTTTAAAGCTATTCTCTAATATTAAATGTCTTCTTACTTAGCATGACAAGAAGCAAATAAAAGCTGTCTGATGTGCTCAGCAAGAACTTAATCCAGCTGGACTGAATGAGGTACAAATACAATTAATATCTTTTTACCAGAAAATATATTATGTTTTATAGGGTCTTATTGTTCAGAAATTATTCAAATAAAGCATCCTGACCAGTATCTAGTCTAGGAGACAGGATTTTTTTAGCTGTTAGAAATTCTCTGGGCAATGCAATTTCCATTTTGTAGGCTCAGCTGTTAAAACTAACTGGAGATTTTTGGTGCCACCTCTTAGATATCCGTGTTGGCAATTGATTTTCCAGGTCAGTACTCAGCCCTCCTTCAAATTAGGACTCCATTAGAGTCACACAAGCTGGACTCAAAACCTACTTCTTTTGCGATCCTGGTTTTATGATTAGCAGCTCTCTCTGCAATAAGGCAGCTCCTCTAAAGATAGCAAGGATGCTGCTGGCCTTTCTTTTACACTGTTTTGTAAAGAACCCAAGAACTGGGATGATTTCCACCTCTGTGGAAAAAACAACTACAAAATGCCAAAGGATGCCAAAGATCAGCAGTTCATGAATAGAAAACTACTGCCTACCCCATCTCTGTGGCCTCTAGAGTATGTTTTTTTCTGTGTGGCCTTTTTCTGTTGCTACTGCTACTTCCTTGGGGAATAAGGTTTAAGTATACTGAAAGGCTCAAGAAGAAAGTTAATGCTGAGAAAGAAAGAACAGAGAAAAGTGGTCTCTACTTTAAAGCCGTGAGTATCTTCCACTTCTTTCAAAGGTCTGGATGAGACCTTATCCTGGCAAAGCTGCAAGGCTATAAAAGGGCAAAGGCCACTTTATATTTGCACTGTTTCTTCGTGGTTTTTTTTTCTTCATGTGTGCCAGGCAATAGTCACTGGAGGAGGAAAGGCTACAGGGACCTTTTGTCTGATCTGTAATGGTAACCTTCACATCCTGATTTGCCACGTTCAGCACATTGTCTTGTTGGGTATCTGTGGAGGAGGGTCATTTTTGCCAGTCAGCATCGAATGCTTTTTTTTTTGTTAAATACTTTTTTAAGAGTGTGTCATATGCTCAGCAGACATCAACAACATAGCTCCAGAAACAAACGTAGCTACAAGAATTTATATCAGCCCAGGACTCAGGCATCTACCCTTCTCCATCATTTTTCCAGCAAGCATCTATTCCTGTGGCCATAAAACTAAGAGCCGGGGTCTTATAAGTAGTGATTTTCACTCTTTTCCTCTGTAGCTTTTGATATTTTGAGGGAAGTAAGCCTCTAAAACCAGCAGTAAGTTTCAGATGTTATTACTCAGACATAGAATATCAAAACATTGTTTGTAATTCCCATGCTTTTTCGTTTATCAAACATACAAAGGAAAACTATGTTACACAAAATGTTATACCTTCCAGCCTCAATGTAATACTCATAAACTACAGATTACAACTATACGTGAGAAAAAATGCGTATCCACACATTGTGTATTGTATTCTATACACTTTCCATTTGTCTGCCACTTGAGATAGGGTTTCAAAGTCGTGCATAAGCCTTCATTCACAGGGCTATGCAAGCTTGCATTGATGGATGAAACTCATACTCACCATGTGTATGGGAAAAAGCACTTTATGTAATCCTCATAAACCCTGTAGTGATGTGAGTGCTTTTTCAGCTGAGACATTCCAAGGGAAAAAGAAAGATCAGACTCCACCTGTATTTGTTAATTAGATAATGTTGCTTTTTGTACCATTGTTATCTCAAGGGACTTCTATAAGAACAGACAAGTACGTAGTTGATTGAGATATTAACTGATCGTCTCTGGAGGCCTAAGTTAAAGTTCTACCAAGAGTCACATGAGTTTAGTGATCCCTCTTAATTGTCCATTAGACAAAACCATGACTTAATGTGGTAAAACTGGCTTTTTGTTCAAGGAGAGGTCAAGGGCCGTACTGACAGAGATACTGTAGTTCAGGCCTGAGATGTGCTGGAAGTTTTGGAAGGAGGAATCCAGCAGAGCTTCTTCTCATACTATGCCCTGCTTAAGCAAACGCATCTCCATGGGGTAGTGAGGAGAAAAACTGGAAGAGCACCAGGAGCTATTTACACAACTGGAACCATTCCATCCTCAGTCAACTGAAGCAAATAGCTGTAAAAGCGTTCTCTATTTCAGCCATCCAAGAACAACACAACAAAGTGGACATCATGAGAAGTCAGCTGCCATGGGCACACGAGTGTCTAACTGGGAGAACACCCACATACACTGAACTTCCGTTCAGCAAATCCTAACTCTACTTCTTTTTAATGCAAGTGTTGCTGTTGCTCAGCTTTAAAAGCAACCTAGGAGCTTCAAGGGAAACATGTGGAGACACTGGATAGGTCTACCTCTGAGATGAAACAGGAAAGCAGGAAATACAACATCCAGATTAGACAGAGGTAGGATATCTTGTTTTCTCACACCAGGCTCTACAGACACTGGTTCCACTTGACTAGCTCTTCAAGTCTGTGTACCTAACCCTTCTAAAAATACAGGCAGTGTTCATTTCTCAGGGAGTCTTTAGATAAATTCTGATAGGGATGGATAATTCTTGTAGTTAATTCTAGTACCAACACCAAAAACTTGTGTGAAAAAGTCTTTGGAGGTACTCTGAGATTTTAAAATCTTACTTACCCATGGTTCTTCAGTTTTGAACATGGGTAACAGGTTTCTTCTTCTGCTTGACTAACTATAAAACCCAAGGGCAACTGAGCAGGACTTGACCAAACCAGTCAGACAAAAAAGTCCTGTTTTTACACATTTTTAAAGCTGGATCAAATGAAATAAGTCATTTTCCTTGTGGATGCTCCTACATGTTCTTTTTGTTTTAGAAATGAATTATTCAGATTTTTTTCATTTGCATGAGGCATGAACATAAATTCCTATAACTACACAATCATTCAGTGCCAAATGCAATAAAACCTTATGACAACAAAAGAAATAATTATTCATAAGTCATAATTTGGCTCTGCTGCCTCCCTTCCTCCCAAGCAAGCTTCCTTCTATCTGTGCAGTGACTCCAGCCTTCCATAAAAGAAGGGATCGGAAAAGAGATTCTTAAGCCATGGCCAATGCCTTTCCTCAGGCTTTTTTTGGACTTGCATCTTTCTGAAGAACACAACCCTTTGCCAACTGCCAAAGCAGAGGTTTCATCTCAGAGTCTAGTGATCTAACCTGGAACACAGTCACCTGAAGAATGTGCTCCTCAACAACCTCCCACGACAATTTTATGACCCAGCCAAGACAGATCAAAACTGTTACTTTTTGGAAAACATGATCTGCAGCTAAGTTACTTTGGGATGTGATCTCCAAAAAAGCAGTTCAAGTATTTAATTTAGGAACACCTAGTTATTGTAGGTCACTGTTCTAGTTCAGCTGTGATTAAGCTTCTCTCTAAGAGAGTTCTACATGTATATTCAATTTTGGCTTTACGAAACATTGTACCATGGGAGTTGTGTTTCTTCAAATAAAGTATATCACAGAAGACACAGTGCAGAACACAGTCTTGCTGTGATATCACCAGGCAGTAAAAATAAGAGCCTCTACCCAATATATACTTTGTCACTCTCTGATTGGTCTTCAGATTTCTCCCTTCTTGCATTCCCAGAAAATCCTTATGTGACTCCCATCAGGAATTATTGCTTCACTGTATCAGGAAGCCCATGCATCAAATATGTGGCTACAATATGAATCAGAAGATGCAGAGATTTTTCAGAATAAATAAATGGCAAAATATTGATGTGTGGACACAGTAATGAGACCCTGAACTGTGTAGTGCATCTGAGAGAATTGAGAAGTTTGGATTAGATTAGGTTAGATTAAATCTAGGAACAAGATTTAGAGTGAAAGTTAGGCAATTTTTAATTTTTTTTTTTTTCTTCTTCTTTTTTGACAAATGGTAGCTCTCTTGAGTTCTGTGTCCAGAAAATTTTATGAGATTGGAAGGAAACGGGCTAGTTTCTTAAATTTGCCTTAAAAAGAAACAGAAACAATGTCTCCTTTTTCACTCAGTAATCACAGAATTCATCCAGAATTTGGAAAACACAGGATCAAATTTTATTTCTAACAACAAAACGTAGTTCAAATCTTTCACCTTGCATAGCAATTCTCTCACCATTCAATAAACCAGATTATGATTTCAAGTGAATATGGCAATCTTATAATGTCAGAAATTTTGAAGGTCTCCTCCAGTTTCTACTTTGGGAACTTTGAGTTAAATATGCATTATCCCATATAAAAATATCAGCACTAGTTATTCCACCCACTTTCTTTGAGACACTCACCTGGAAAGTGATAACTATGCTCCACTCTTGTGAATGTTTATTTATAGAAAGTGGAAGAGCTCAACCATGATGCTGCCATGAAAGCACTTACTGCATTCTTCTAGAGGAGAGGAAGTAGGTTCAAATGTCCTTAGGCAGTGTGATGCATTGAACCTGAACCTGGCCCTGACCCTAAAAAACCCTTGGATCCTGCACAGGGGTTTGATAGCCTATACTGACAGGGTATTGAATCAGAAGGAGGGTCAAGCTGTTTTCCAGTAGTAGCTTTTTTTAGAAGAACGCTAAGTCTGTCTCTTTTCTTTTAGGTTGGTTTGTCAGACAAAAGAACAGGTTTTCAATTTTTTGCCTTTTCAGGTCTGAACTGATTTTTCTCCTGTAACTAGTCATATACCATCTTCTTTTTCTCTCTCTCTCCTTTTGATTTAGTTGTGGAACTAAAATAAACGAATTACAGGCCTATTATTTTCACGACCTCCTCACAATCTGTGCCAGCTGTCTAATAGTTATCGAGTCTTTTGTGGGCCTCACAGTTGAGAGACTGCAGGAAAGACTGGAGGAAGGAGAGGGTAAAGACTACATGGTATTTACAGCTGTGTCCATCAACTCACAAGGGTGACACAGAGCATTGCCCCAGGCTATGTTACTTGGGACTGGAGTGACAGGCAACAGAAACCCAAACTAAACAGGGATAAAGCTGATGCTTTGACAGCAGGAAAGAGATAACGGACACAGGATGACCTGTCTGTGCTCAGTCTTGGTAGGACGAAAGGAGGCTCCTCCATGGATGCCAAAGGCCTGACTCTCAGTAGTCAAGTCAGCTTCAAGATAACGGGGTGCAGTTTTCTTGTCAATCATATATAAAACAGGACTTCAGAGAAACAGTCTAGTGTGTCTGAAGAGGCTGCACTGTTCAAGAATAATATAAGTTTTACTGGTTTGGATGCTTTGGGGTACTTCTGTAACTCAATTCCCCTCCTGTTTTTATGTAACGTTTACTGGCTCTTTTCCCTTTCCCAACAGCAGAACGATTCATATGAGAAAGCCAGCCAATTTTTCTCAATTAAAAAAGAATCAGTATTGTAAGAACCATAAAATTCTGTAAAATATTCAGCCAAAGTGTCTCTCAGTGATTCGTTAAAAAATTGTCCCCTCATTATGAAAAGGCATATCTTCAGTTCAAAGGAGAGAATGTGCCATCTAGTACTATGCCTCCAAGAGATGCAGAAGTGCAAAACTAGACTGGCTTGTGATATTAAGATAATGATCACATTACACATTTGTACTGCAGTAATTCCCATGAGTGGGCCTTTAAATTGCCTCAGCTACTGTAGCGGAACAAAGTAGTGCAAAAACAATGAAGAATTTTCACATACTACACTTCCAATGACTGTGGCAGTGGTCTGGTTGCAGTAAACACAGAGAGGGTTACAGTCTCAATCTGAACAAATTTGCCAGTTAATACCATTGCAACTACTATCTCTGTCAGAGAAGACTGAATGGCTATTTCTTCTCATTTTATTTTTTTCATTATTTTATTTTCTTTGGAAGTTACTGGGAAGACTGTGACAAGCCCTATCCCATTGTTACACTGTCATTAAGTTACAGAGGTTTAAGCCAACCCTGGGGAATTTTTAAGAGCTTTGCTGATTCTGGATGCCCAACTGTGTGAACAGAGCTTAAGAACTTGGGTTTCATGCAGAAAAAAATACTTTTCTCCCATAGCTTCATGGTAATTGACTTTGGGAAAAAGAGCACTTCAACTTTGAAAGTTTTAAGTCATTTAAGAAAGCCACAATAAACATTTTGAGTAAAATTATCTGCTCCTGATAGCTGCAATCTTGGCATGTTCTTAAACACCCACTCTGAGTAACTATGCTGGTCATGTATTGAAGCTGTGGTGGGTTGCCCCTGGCTGGAGGCCAGGTGGCCACCAAAGCCGCTCCATCACTCTCCCTCCTCAGCTGGACAGCAGAGAGAAAATATAACGAAAGGCTCATGGGTTGAGATAAGGACAGGGAGGGATCATTCATGAATTACCATCATGGGCAAAACAGACTTGACTTGGGGAAATTAGTTTGATTTATTACCAATCAAATCAGAGTAGGATAATGAGAAATAAACCCAAATCTTAAAACACGTTCTCCCCAGCCCTGCCTTCTTCCCAGGCTTAACTTACTCCTGCATCCTCTACCTCCTCCCCTGCCAGCGGCACAGGGGGATGGGGAATGGGGAATGGGGATTGAGGTCAGTTCATCACATGTTGATTCTGCCACTTTTTCCTCCTCAGGGGGAGGACTCCCCACACTATTGCCCTGCTCCAGCATGGGCTCCTCTCTCCACGGCTCCACAGGTCCTGCCAGGAGCCTGCTCCAGCACGGGCTTCCCACAGGGTCATGGCCTCCTTCAGGCATCCACCTGCTCCGGCGTGGGGTCCTCCATGGGCTGCAGGTGGATATCTGCTCCACCATGGACCTCCATGGGCTGCAGGGGCACAGCCTGCCTCACCATGGTCTTCACCACGGGCTGTGGGGGAATCTCTGCTCTGGCACCTGGAGCACCTCCTCCCCCTCCTTCTTCACTCACCTCGGTGTCTGCAGAGTTGTTTCTCTCACATATTCTCGCTCCTCTCTTCTGACTGCTTCTGGTGTTGCACAGGTTATTTTCCCCTTCTTAACTATGTTATCCCAAAGACACTACCACTGTCGCTGATTGTCTTGGCCTTGGCCAGCAGTGTGTCTGTCTTGGAGCTGGCTGGCACTGGCTCTATTGGACACAGGGGAAGATTGTAGCATCTTCTCACAGAAGCCACCCCTGTAGCCCCCTGCTACCAAAACCTTGCCATGCAAGTTCAATACAGAAACTCTATGGTGTGTTTACATTTTTAATGGCTAAAAAGTCAATATTCACACCGTATACATTCAAGACATAATGAAATCATGCTGCACTTTCCTTGTTTCGTCATAAAAGTCTCGAGACAGAGTAAAAAAAAATTAAAATATTTAGTGTATTATTCTTTTTTCTTGGAAAAAAATATCTCTGGGGGAGGCCATATTGTATTGCCTTAAGACCCAGCTTTAATGAGTAAGTTCAGGATGTTTAGGCCTACTGGGACTGTGCTGTTTGTTTGTTTTTTTGTGATCTTACCTAAGTTGGCTGGTTTGGAGCAGCAGGTGATGGTGTCTGCAGAAAGATCTGGCATTTATGTTAAAGTTCACTTCTTCACCAGAGTGACTTAAAAAAAAAACCAAACCCAAAAGGAAAGGTAACTTACTCCAGGTTCATGTTAAAAAAAAATGCAAACAGGAAAAACCTTATGAAATCCACTTATAGCTTTTGGGTCACAAGTCCCTAATTTGTCTTCCATGTAGAATATTTATGGTGGGACAGTTTCAATCTCTTTGCAGAAGAATGTTGCCATACTAATATCAGAAAAAAACTGACTTTGCTGGAGGTACATTTATTTTTCATTTTCACATTGCCAGGGTCTGACCCTTCTTCTTTGTCATTCAAATTATTACTGTGTAGAGACCACTGGTCCAAATTCAAGTGATGTATTTGACTTACTATTTTGTACACTTTTTTGCTGGTTTTATTCCTTTCATGTATGTTCATTTCAGAAGCATGTCAAGTAGAACTTGCTTGTTCATATTTTCAAACTCTTATATTTCTAAAATTTCTCACATCCCAAAGGAGATGTCATTCTCTACTGTAAGGCTGTTGTATGGTAACAAATTTACTAGTAGTCATCTTTGCAAAATTACCTTTCTGGCATTGTTTTAAGATTTTCCCAACCCATGGCTAGAGAGTATCGAACATTTTATGGGGTGTGTGTGAATGAGTGTCTGGGAAAGGTCAGGCTTCCATAAGGTGGATCAGCCACCACTGAGCAGGAGAAATGTGCTCTACTCCATTCTTGTCTCACCTCATCATTCTTTTTTTTGTACGAGAGCTGAACGAACATTTGATTGTCCGCTTTCCAATGGAAAATGTGAAGGTGACCAGTATGGGCAGTGGATAATAACAATATGGCCAACTGTAGTTTCTGTATCATTTTTTAAACTAATGTGTATTTCTGCCTTAAAAGCAAAAACTAACCATCCTACTCTATTACCTGTGTTTTTAAACCAGTCTTCATTATTTCTTTCATCTTGACCATCACGTTCTTGAAAAGCTTCTTTTAAATACTGTCAAGCCTATGCCAATACAGACAGTGTTTCTCCAGGTGATGCACTGTCTCCCAAAATTTTGTTCCTGCGGGCTGATACTCCACTGCATTCCTCTGTGGCCACTTTTCTTGTGCTTCAGCTGCAGACTCTCTGGCTGTGTCTGTGTTATGAACAATGGACAAAGACTGTTCTGTGCTCCTGACCTCCAATGACATGGCATGGCCTGCCTTCACACACTTCGTCTAGCTTCTCTCCAAAGAAAACCAGGATGAAAATCCCCAAAATGCCCATGGGAAACAGACACAGACATGTGCTGTCTCCTGAATTGTGCCCAGGTACTGTCTGAACAATACTAAATGGCACAAGGCAAAACACTGGCAGGGAACATGGCAACTGTTAAGTGACATAGATATTGATGTGCTCATGCTCCGATTTGCTCCCTGGTCATGGTTTTTTAGACTAGCTACTAGTAGAGACATAATCTCTGGGGCTGGGACCAGCTTTCATTTTTGTTGGTGAAACAGTGTTAGCCCAACAGGTTCTTTATTACAGACGAAAGCTTTTTTCAATGATGGAAATAGTATCCTATTACTATGGTACACTTCTGATTTTTCTGGGAAACTTAGCTTGTGAAACTAGAGTAAAATGAAATTGAGTTTGTAGTGATTTTTTTTCTACATTTTTCTAAATTATTATTATTTTTCTTTCTGTAACCTGAAACAGAAAGACTTAGAGTCTTCTGAGTGAAACTACTAAAAATGTCCATAATATCTTCTGTTCTAGAAAACAGAGAATCATTTTTCTTTCTGAGTACCATCGAAAGTGTGGCTGTCCACACAGCCCCTGTCAAGAAATAATACGGATGATCTAAGGGAAAGAAAAGCAAATCAGGAAACTGCCTGCAGAGATAAGAGGGAGGACTATTTAAAAGGATAGTGTTTCCATAAATCAAGGCAACCGGTGACAGCTTTAAAGTAAGGGTCAAAAACATTGCGAGAGGTGTCACTTGGATAAGAAGTTAATCCAAGTTTCCATCTCTCTGCCTTTAGTGCTTGTTCAAGTGGAAGTTAAAGATCCCATGGCATTATTTCAGGATCATAAGAGACAGATATCCTGCCCAAATTCTTTCTTTCAGCATCATCAGAGACCTCTGCACCGGTATCAATACACACAGATTTATGCGATTGCTATAAACAAAGGAACACATTTGTCTGCATACCATTGCTACAGTTTATTCAACTTGTTTGCGTAGCAGCAGAGAATGTTAAATTGGCAGAAGAATGCTGGGTAGTGTACACTGCAAAACCCATCAGGATGGGTTTGCAATGAGAGAAGAGAGCAAAAAATATAATAGAGCTCTATCACA
Organism: Gavia stellata; assembly: GCF_030936135.1. Taxonomy (NCBI): domain Eukaryota; kingdom Metazoa; phylum Chordata; class Aves; order Gaviiformes; family Gaviidae; genus Gavia; species Gavia stellata. The sequence continues at coordinate 9,565,820 of NC_082597.1, read as the reverse complement.
GAGGATTCCAAGCAACCAGGAAAACTGGGCATCAGAGCATCCCAATACTTACTGACCTAAATAAGAGGGTTTGCACAAATTTCTCAAAAATTCCCTGAGATGCACCATGTATAGAATTATGTTGCCACATCCTAACAAATTAATGTTTCCACCTCAAAAAGAAAATGACATTTATACCATTCTCTTGGGAGTCTGAAACTGAAGAGCTGAAATGCCAACATTGCAATTTAAGGATTCAGATTTTGCATTGCCTTGCACAGAGTAGCCTTTACTCACAGGGACATCTTTTAATGTAGGATTATTTTCTTGCAAGTAAATTCACTTGGTAGGTTTTGAAATGGAAAGTATGTGAGATAATTGGCCTGAGGAGGAGGGAAATGGTGTTTGCGTTTCAGTGAAGCAGAAGTCAAACACCTGTGTTACTCCCACAATATATCAACACCATAGGTAGGAGCTCTAATGTAAAAATGTAAAAAAAAGCTTCTTTAAACTGATCTGTAGAAAGCAACCTCTAGTTTAGGTATGACCCAATCCTGATTCATCCTTCCTTAATTTTCCTGGAAGTCAGTTGATTTGGTAAAGAGCTTTCATGTACAAGAAATCTTTCAAGTGAGCTCTTTTTAAAAGTAGATAAAAGTGTTTCCATATTACTTTGTTTAAAAAAATTAAAAGGGATTCTGTGTTAATATTATTTACATAAATAATTTTAGCAGATATGTACAAACTAGCTAATGAAGCATGGTGCTCAGGAATGGGAAACTGAAAGCAATGCTAATATGATTTCATTTCTGTAATGTTGCCATGAGTCTTACCCTTCTATTTTCATTATCCAAATGGAAAAGGGGGAAAAAAAAGGTCAAGGAAGTGTCCTGAAGCAAAAAGGAAATTAACTCAAAGGCACTTAACAGCTGGAAAAATTGAAAATTCTGAGTCTGATTTTCCTCTTACACCAGTTTTACACCAGTAGAACTAACTCTGTGGGATCAGGCTGTTGGACAGGTCTCAGGGCATGCTTCCCAGAATGATGATGAAGTGGAAAGGAGTTTCTTTAGGTGGCTGAGTTCCTGTCTAAATGACTATTTGAATGCTAAAGAGATTTTGCTCTAATTGTACTGTAGATAATCTGCAGTCTTGCATAGATGCCTTTATTATTCAAATCTAAATATAATAAATCTTTTTGGAAGACTCCTTTGACCGCCATTAAGTTAATTTTAACATATCCCAGTGGAATAATATTGCAGGTGGAAGGAGGAATTTAAATGGCTGCTCCAAGGGAACACACAAGCTGGAGAGGTGGGGAAAAAAATCATGTATGCCAATTTGCACAGTCCCTGGGGTGGCAACAAGAAGATTTGCATCTGTGTGAGATGATTTCAGTATTAAATTGAAACACATGTGTTAGTGAGTTTGAAGCAAACTGACAGTATCTTTTTAATAGAACTGGAAATTATGAGCAGCAAGTATGGTATGACCCTGCAGAGCACTAGTGTATAATCTATTTATGGAGATAACCCTAAAGGAAGAATCAATAACATAAAAACAGTGGGGTTTCTTCCTAGGTAACAAGTAAATAAAGGGGAAAAAAGGCTTGCTAATTGATGCTTCAGTGATTTCCCAGATTATGGTAACAGTCTTTGCTTTGATAGCTAATTTCTGGAGGAGGCTGAGAGGTTGCTTTTCTGAAAAGGTGTTGAGGTAGCAGAAAGACTTAAACATTTGAAAAGTGTTCAGCTGCAGTCATGACAACTAAATGCAGATTCAATACTCCAACTAACTAATCTATGATTTCTTACAGTGATGAAGCTGTCAGGATTAATTCAGCAAGAGAGCAGAAAACAGTCAAAAGAGTCATTATTGATGCACTGTATGTTTGGAGTCACTTGAAAGATAAATTAAGCATATAAAAATATTTTAAAATACGCAAATCCCTACCATTAATAACACTTTTGAATTGTAACAGAAGATTATTAGTTTAGTCAGGAAAACTTTACATTGCATATAGATTGTAACAGTTTGCTGTTACATTAATATTGTAAACGATCTTTAAAATAGTCATGAGCAGCACAGCTGGAGACAGTAGGCATCACAGCTGTCCGTTTGGGAATTTGTTTAAGTTCTTATGTTTGCAATGAGTACCAGAGCGGCTATTGCCACCTCACTGATGAATGCATCATTCAGTGTAAATAAATCCCCTGTGATTTCTTAAGTGTTATTCTGTGTTATCCAAGAGTAAAGGGAAGCAAGAGTGTCAAAATGTCAGTGAGAGGCAAGAAAGAAAATATTGTCTATCTTTTCTAAAGAAATAAATTACTTTCTATAGAAATACTTTGTTAAAAAGTGACTCTTTAGGTAAATTACATTTGTTTTAAAAACTTCATTGAGTGTTGATGATCTGAAAAAGATTTAATAAGATGTTTCGTGTGTTTGAATAAGTGGAAATAAATAATAAACCCCCCCAAAAAAGAATTTTATTTAGGGTAGAGCCAAAAAATGACTCCCTGATCTGAGAAAAAAATATTTTGTTTTGAAATGGGAGAAAGAGCTCTTTTGAGCAGTGAACAAAGAAATCAATCATTTATAGTTAGCTGCAGATCTCAGAGCACTTTAAGCAAGAACCATAGTTCCCATATTGCAGGTAGGGCAGCAAATTGACTTCATTGCAAATGCTCTCTGAGTCCAGGGTCAGTGTGGGAACAGAGCTGGAACATGTTTAGTCTCCCCAGGAGAGTCAGGCCAAGCTGGCTTAACAAAGCTACTTTCAGTACATCGAGCTGTCTGTTTTCTATGACAGGGAGCTCTCTGTGGGTTAAGTTACCCAACCATGATTAAACTGCTTGCAGTTTGGAGATCTCCCCATTACACGCTGCAGATCACAGCAGGTTTCACATTTGAAACTTTGGCTTCAAATCACAGCCTGTGCTCTGTCAGTCTTCCCACATTGCTACTTTGTGGTGTTTTGTGCAAACTTGGGTTCTTCGTCATGAAGCAGTTACATTTGCAGCTTTACACTTGAGTTTCTGCCTCCAGGCCTCTGTGTGATCCCGTCTCACATTTGATGGGCACAGGTCACCCCTGCTCTCCTGTGCAGGAGGACACAGGTAGGTGTCCTCCATGAAGCTACTTGCATTTCTAGAAGCAGTTCAGGCTTTGTGATGAGGGAAAGTCGCAATTTGCCTCCCTCTTCATCAGGTGGTTGGGAATGGATGGCAGGCAGCTCTCATCTCTAATAGCCAGCACTAAGCAGAAAATAATCAATGCCTGTGTGAGAGCTGGCATCAATCGTTTTCATGCGCTCAGGGAAAATGTGAACCAGAGTTTGATTCCTGCCCTGCCTGGGAGCAGCTATGCACTGATATTTGCTCAGGCTCACACTAGCTTCACAATTAAGCCCAATTCAAGCTTTTTTTTTTTTTTTTAATAACAGCTTTTGTAAAATTCTATTCTATTCCTCCAGTTCCTACTTTCCAGGACAGTTTAAGTATGCTGGCTGCATTACTGAAGTCAGGCTTTGGTCGTTTGGCATTTCTGTCCCTGGGGTGATTTGCTGGGTTAATCATCTAGTGCCTGTGCTACACTGTGGGGACTGAAAAGTGCCAGAACAAATGCAGGAAGATGTGCCAGCTCTTGGCACATGCTGAAGAATCCCGAAGCGACAACAACATTTGGCAGAAATAGAAACATTGTTAATACAGCAAACCACTAAAATCTGTGTTTAATCACCAAAGCACCATCTCCCCATGCTTGCAAGACAATTTTCAAATGAGAAGGGAAACCAAAAGGCAAATCAAAGTGTCACATAGGGTAGGAACAACGTATGTGCTCAGAGGTTTAACTCCTTAGATCAGAACTTCTCCTCTTAAGCCTCTTTTGTTTTACAAGTGGGAAAAAGATCATGCTTGGATGTATATGTTTTTATTACAATGTGAGTGAAATGACCGTATTTCAGTTAAATCCCCAGACACCCACTAGTTTGTGTTGAAAGCATTAGAAAAAAATGGAGGTAGAAGAGACCTATTAATGTTACTTCTGCTGGTTGCCAGCACAGAATTCTTTCCTACAGACCATTATCTAGTATTTTGGGTGGGATAGTGGAGTCACTGACAGCTCTAATGAAGACAGCTCCTTCTTTTTCTGTGAACAGAGAAATTTTCTTATCCACACTAACATACTGACCCAGATTTGTATGCATTTGTCTATAGGTCTAATTTGTAACTTCCCACCACACACCACTGAAAAAGAAGTTTCATACTCAGAAATTACTGCAATAGCATAGGAATGCAAAATAGTCAGCAAGATATGACAGATACAAAGGGCATACTGGCTTGTTTCTAATCTTCCTCTATTTCACAAGAGTGTTTGGGGGGTTTATTCTTTTGTTTTGCTTTATTCTTGCCAGGTTAGGTAAGTCAGTTGTTGATTTTAAGGTATGCAGAACACATCACAACTGGAGATGTGAATGTGCCACTCTAAACAGAAATGTGAACCTTAGTTTTCTATCCCAGATCTGCAATGCTATGAACACAGCTTCCGGAATATTTGGTTAGATGATGGTAATGGTAATGATGGTAATGATCTTGGTTAGACACTCATACTCACACATACTCATCCGGGATTAATCAGTGTTGCTCACTGAAGATTGGTGAATTTACAGCAACTGAGGATGGAGACCCTCTTCTTAGTCATTGGCAGTGCAATGATTGCTTTCCACTGAAACGCAGTGGGCAGTTGTGAAATGTTTGCCAGGTAGAGTTGAAAAGAGTAGATAAAGTGCTATATGTGTAATCCTTCAGACAGGCAAGTATATAGGCCAGGTTAAGTTTCTAGGGATCATAAAAACCAATTATATCTCCCAGTGAAGATCTTGGTAAAATTATAGTAAACTATCTAGGTGCTCAATGAACTAAGCTTCAGTCCTGCAATCAAGGAGACTGTGCTGGTTTTGGCTGGGGTAGAGTTAATTTTCTTCATAGTAGCTAGTATGGGTCTGTGCTTTGGATTTGTGCTGGAAACAGTGTTGATACACAGGGATGTTTTAGTTACTGCTGAGCAGTGCTCACACAGAGTCAAGGCCTTTTCTGCTCCTCACCCCACCCCACCAGCGAGTAGGCTGGGGGTGCACGAGAAGTTGGGAGGGGACACAGCCGGGACAACTGACCCCAACTGACCAAAGGGATATTCCATACCATATGAAGTCATGCTCAGCATATAAACTAGGAGGAAGAAGAAGGAAGGGGGGGGACATTTGGAGTAATGGCGTTTGTCTTCCCAAGTAACCATTACGCGTGATGGAGCCCTGCTTTCCTGGAGATGGCTGAACCCCTGCCTACCGATGGGAAGTGGTGAATGAATTCCCTGTTTTGCTTTGCTTGTGCACGTGGCTTTTGCTTTACCTATTAAACTGTCTTTATCTCAACCCATGAGCTTTCTCACTTTTACTCTTCTGATTCTCTCCCCCATCCCACCTGGGGGGAGTGAGTGAGCGGCTGTGTGGTGCTTAGTTGCCGGCTGGGGTTAAACCATGACAGAGAAAAATAAAACATTTTTTGAAGGAGGATGTAGAAATGGGCAACAATAAACTAAATAGGATAATATACGATAAGAAGTTGTTCTTTGCCCAAAGAAGTTCCCAAAACATTTTAAGTCTTCTCCTTTAATTTCTTGGGATGACAACTTTTTGGGCAACTGACTGCTTCCCAGACACTCTATATTAATGCTCCATTCACATTTGCAGTTTCCAGGGCTTTGACAACAGTCCTGAACTTTAGTAAGGACACATCTAAGTTACAGCTGACCCAGAAATGTGAGCTGCCATTCACTATATTGAGCTGCTCTTGCTCCACTTATCGTCTCTATTTTCCAGTGATTTCTGTATTTTACTGAAAGTAGATGTAGGATGAAGGACCACACACAGTTCTTCCTGCTAGAGGGAGACTTAATAGCCTCTTCGATGTTTCATTATGGGTTGTGACTACTGCACCTCTAATCCACAAAATGTTGCCTTAAATTAGGGTAACACCTCAGCCCAGGCATGCCTAAGCATAATTAGTTTCTTCAGACTTTCACAGATTATTATTACAGCTATAATTTCTTCCAGGTTATAACAAGCTTACTTAAACAGAAATGTTCCCAAACACCTTAGTGTAGAAAAATGCAAATTGAACATGATTCACGCTTTCTCCTTGGACCCTTTAATTTAGCTCCCATCTTCACCATTAAATTCAAACAGAGAGTTCCTCCATGCTTGCATTTCCTTTACTCTGAATGTCTTCTGTTTTGGTTTTTTTTTTGACTTTTCAGGTTTCAAACACCAGAAGTACATGTCTGGAAATACCAAGCACTATTACAAGGTAGACAGAAAGAGGCACACAGTAAATTCAAATCACATCAAAGATTCCCAAAAAGCCCAATGTCACGCAGAAAATAAATATACTGTGCCCATACTGCTCAAAAATGAGCTTTTAGTTCCTAAATATAACAGAGGAGCAAGAACAAATTCTTGGCCAAATTCTGTCTTTTTTTTCCAAGAATGCTGTGGCCTCACTGAGTGAAAGCTGAGCTTTTGGGGAATGGGGTAAAAAAAGGAGAGAATCCTGACCCTGATAAGCACCCAATGCAGCTGTAAAAATCAGACAGTAAGGGATAAATCTTTTTTAGTTACAAGAATGAGGTTGTTCATTGGCTTTATTGAGTTGCCCTGGTATAAAAAAAAAAAAATCTAACGCAGCCTTGATGTGAACAGTTGTCTCCTAAATACGCACTTTGCTTTCCAAAAGCTGCATTGTGTACTTTTATATAATGTTAGCATTTCTCTTAAATTGGATAAATGCACATGAACAGAAAAGGTTTCATGCAAATGAAACTAAGAACACATGTTGTATTAAGGCAAAAACAGTGCTGGCCCATTTTGTTGCCAAAGGGGTCTCTCCACACCTGCTATTACTTCCATCAAAACTAAGACCAGCCTCCCATCAGGTGGCCTGGACAGATTTCCATTTGGAACTGCTGTCCAACCAAGTCATTAGGAAGCAAAATGCAACACTTCGGGACTGAGCACACTCAGGAATGTTTTTGACTGTGAAGCACAAAGCCAAAGACAAGGGTCAGCTGGTCTCTCAGCTATTAGCACGGAGTGCTATCAGCTGCAGTTGTCCACTGCTAACTTACATCAATACACTAGTCACTTTCAGCTCTGTTTTCCTGAATCTGTATATTTGAGTGTGGTTAGGTGGAAAGACTGTCCCTCTGCAGTGCTATTTAGAACTATCAAAAGACTGGTATAAATAAAAAATAATTACATTGCAGATTTAGATTGTCTAAGATGTGTCTAAATTTAGGAATATTCATGCAGACTTTTAAATACTTAGTAGGTATGTAAGGTCTCATAATGATCAACTGAGATTTCAATAATATGGTTGATTGCACCTGGAAAAGCTATTCATCTCCTTTTAAAGTTGACATCTATGGCATGATTCATTTGCCTGAATATAGGCATCTAGTGCCATTCAAGATATGCTGGCATATCAGATGATACAGAACAACAGGGAGATGCATGCTCATATAGAGTGATAGCTGGACCACACGTGAGATACCTTAAAATATTTCAAATAGCATTAGACTCCTATGTTTAGGCAACCTGGCATTTGACCAGCTGTGATCTCTAGCTTCTACCGGATTCAATTAATTTATCTAAAATTAGGTGTCTGACATCAGTTGAAATGCCCTAGGGAGTCTGAGACTGTTACACAGGACTGGAAGATAGAGCAAAGTACAGGAGAGCCATGTGCTTCTCAATTGGCAAATGGAGGCCAGGCAGCTGCCAATAAGGTATCTCAAATGCCACCAAACATCTAACATGATTAAATCATGCCCAAGGTCTCCATTGACTGCCATGAGAGGTTGATCAATGTGTCTCACTCACCTGGAGATACTTACATCATAGACAACTAACTTTAAGTGTCCAAATTCAGACCTGAGTCTTTCAAAAGATCCTTGTAACTAACAACTGCTTTGTTGAAAACATTTTTTGTTTCATCTCACCTTTTAAACTCAAAGTTAAAATTTGTCTTTTTATTTGAGGCTGCACAGCACAACACTATCCTTGTTTAGGTCACGGAAGTTATTGCAATGGTAAGGAAACATCTGTGATTTCCATTCAGAAAATCTATCCATTAGTCCCTTTTAAAATGAATTTCTGCTTACTCTGCTGTCCATTTTCTCCTCTAGTTTGTCTGCTCCATATAACAGAGAAATTGGCAAAACTGTGGACTAATCATTCAGTGATTTGGTAATATATTTTTTAAATCAGACCTTCACCAGACTGCTAGAATCAATAGAAACCAGAGCACCTCTAAATATACAGAACATAAGTACAATGATTTGTAAGATGCAAAAGTAAAAGAGGAGAATGTCAAGATAACCATTCAACATTCTAATTAAAAATGAATGATGGTGCAATGTGGCTGATGACAGCTGACAGATTGCCCATGAAAAAATGCAAACACAGTCATGATCACAGACTGTCTACAGTTAGATGGTGGACCTTATACACAGAGATATGAATTAAGTCTAACAAAAGAAAAAGATCTGGAAAGAAATGAAAGGGGATCGTGTGCTACTTGCCTCCAGTGTGATGAAGAAGGCTAATTTAACACAGTTTCCCTGAATGGGTCATCACCAGTGGAAAGATAGATCTAAAAGCATGAACCTTTGCTCAGGATTTAGTAGTCTCAATAGCTACAAGTCAGAGTGGTCTGAAATCACTTTGTCTAATTACAAGAGAGAATGTGACTTAAGTTTAATTTATTCTAATATTAGCCATAAACCTACTATACAGTCAGATGTTTCCTATGAATAATCTTTTCTTTGCTGAAGTCCCATCACTTATACCCTGTTCTGTGTTGCAGTTTAGTTGCAAAGCATACTTTGTTGGTAAAGAACTGTACCTTGTTATTTCCCTGTATAAATGATCTGAGTTCTTCTACTTGCACAGAGTAAAAGTGTTGTTTACTACAAAAATTCAGCTTTATTGCAATAATTTTCTATGCGTTTTAGCAGCAGCTAAAATGAACATGAAATTATAGATGGCAAGAAAAGAAAAGAAATTGTCTAAAGCTCTCAGCTTTTTAACTGAAATGGTGTTTGACATAGCAAGCCTGCTGATGCTGTATATCCCATGCAATGCTTCTCCAATTCCTATTTGTTTGTTCCCATTTTACTTGAGGTATCATTTTGTTTTGTTTATTTTAGATTGCATTGTAGGGGGTTTTATCCATGTATCAGATAACAAAACTTAAGCTTGACCAGACAGAAAACTGTTATCCAAACTCCAGTCATCACCACTGACTGAAAAAAGTCTCTGAATGAAAAGAACAGAATCGTTGTTTCAGGCAAGTGAAACATGAAGCTATTAAGTTGGCTTGCTCTGCTAGATTTCAGAGGACCATATGAAACAATCTTAATTTAAGGAAAACAAGCCCTAGTCAGTGGAATACTTTCCATTGTTTCCAGTTTCCATTGTAATACTTAGATTTCCAAGTCTTTCAGGTGTCAATATTCATTAACCCTACTGACTTCTCTCTGAACGGAAAACATTTAATATGAAAGTAAATTAATTGAAGTTTTCTAGAGTCTTCACACTGAGGGAAACATCATGGAAAAAATTTCTTCCTTTATGTTTTAAAGACAATTACAGCATTATTCAGGTTACAGGAATGCTAAGGAGTAGCACTATAAACATACACACTACTATCTGTAGTCTGACATCTGCATTAGGAATAGTCAACCTAAACTCACTTTATATTTAATGGACTGTACTCAATGGACAATATCGTAATGGGGGTCTTGAATCACCTTCTGGACATGTCACTGCACAGAGGGAGTCTAGACTGCAGTATTTATAGAATTCCACTATGTATGTGAGGTGATCAAGGTAAGTTTTGTTACCTCCAGTCTGGAATTCAGGCTCTCTCAGCTCTAAAGAAAAACCCTTCCACTTGATACTCTCAAAAAACACTAATTTTTTCATTCATAGAATATTAAAGTACTGATTTTACTGCGGGTGAGTCTTTGGGTACCTTTGGGATTGTGCATGGAGGCAATGGTCTACTGTGGGCGACTTGGTTGCTAATGCTTAAAATTTTAAAATACTAACCTAAATGCAGAGAAAAATACAGAACTATAAAAGCCATCAGGACATACCAAAAGTAGGTTATTCTCTCACTCATAAAAGAGAAACTGTATCAATACGATTGTGTAAAACATTTAGATAATGATAGACTCTAACTGCAGAAAAGGAAAAATCAAGCTGTTACAGTTAAATGGTTTACAGATAGATTTCAGTCAATGTGACCTTTTTAGAGGACTTAATAGTTCAGGCTTTTCTCTTTAACTTGTGTAACATTTTGTTCTTGCAACAGAGTATTCAAGCTACTGAGTTACCACTGGCAATACCTGAAGAGGCATTACCATTTTTATTCCAAACATTCAAATAACTTCTGTAATGGGTCACTTAGCTCACTACTCAGATATCAGCCTGTTCCATGCTCTAGTTATAATGAGCAAGGATTTGTTTTCCAAGCTTTTACTGGGCCTTTGCTATGTACAAATCTTATGATGAACACAGTGACAGAGACATGTACTTTCCAAACTACCCATGATAAATATACTTGATCACATCACATGGAAAAAAAGAGATTTTGTTGCTTTTAGAATTATTTTGTTGGACTAAGGGTTTAGCTTCAGTAAAGGAGGCAAGTGTTTTGTCTCTTATTACTTCTTCTGTTAAGAAAAATTCAGCTGTTTCAGAACATTGAATTTTTCATTTAATCCTGCTTTTTGCATTCTTGAAGAAGTGCCAGATGGACATCCTGGAGCCTGAAATACTCTGTTTATCCACAAAGCATACAAAAGCTTCACAGGGCTCCCCAACTGCCTGCCTCAGACTTGAGCCCTCCTCCCCTTTGGATGTCCCTATGCTGAAATGGAAATGTGTGACTACTTTCGGAACTTACCGGAAGTATTTTGGGTGTCAATGGTAGATTTTCTGTGGTATCTTAACACCAGCCCCCTGAGGATTTACTCAGTGCGTTAGAATCACAGAATCATTAAGGTTGGAAAAGACCTGTAAAATCATCAAGTCCAACCATCAACCCAACACCACCATGCCCACTGAACCATGTCCCAAAGTGCCACATCTACATGTTTTTTGAATATCTCCAGTGATGGTGACTCCCTGGGCAGCCTGTTCCAATGCTTCACCACTCTCTCAGTAAAGAACTTTTTCCTAATATCCAGCCTAAACCTCCCCTGGCGCAACTTGAGGCCATTTCCTCTTGTCCTGTTGCTTGTCATGTGGTAGAAGAGACCAACACCTGTGCAGCAGGACAGCTATGACGTAGTCGCCATCACAGAAACATGGTGGGACAACTCGCATGACTGCAGTGCTGCAATGGAGGGCTATAATCTCTTCAGGAGGGATAGGAAAGGAAGGATAGGCAGTGGGCTGGCTCTGTATGTTAGGGAGTGTTTTGATTGTATAGAGCTCAATGATTGTGACAACAAGGTTGAATGCTTATGGATAAGGATGAGGGGGAAGGCTAACAAGGCGGATATCCTGCTGGGGGTCTGTTATAGACCACCCGACCAGGGCGTAGAAGCCGACGAAGCGTTCTACAAGCGACTGGCAGAAGTCTCACAGTCGCAAGCCCTTGTTCTTGTGGGGGACTTCAACTTACCAGATGTCTGCTGGAAGTATAACACAGCCGAGAGGAAACAGTCCTGGACGTTCCTGGAGTGTGTGGAAGATAACTTCCTGATGCAGCTGGTAAGCGGGCCTACCAGGGGAGGTGCCCTGCTTGACCTGCTGTTTACAAACAGAAAAGGACTGGTGGGAGAAGTGAAAGTCGGAGCCGTCTTGGGCTTAGCGACCATGAAATAATAGAGTTCTCAATTCTTGGCCAAGTAAGGAGGGGGGTCAGCAAAACCACTGCCATAGACTTCCGGAGGGCAGACTTCGGCCTGTTCAGGACACTGGTTGAGAGGGTCCCTTGGGAGATGGTCCTGAAATGCAAAGGGGTCCAGGAAGGCTGGACCTTCTTCAAGAAGGAAATCTTAAAGGCGCAGGAGCAGGCAGTCCCCATGTGCCATAAGAACAGGAAGATGACCAGACTGGCTGAACGGGGAGCTCTTGCTGGGACTCAGGAAAAAAAGGAGAGTTTATCACCTTTGGAAGAAGGGGCAGGCAAGTGAAGAAGAATACAAGGACCTCGTTAGGTCATGCAGAGAGGGAATTAGAAAGGCAAAAGCCCAGCTAGAGCTCAATCTGGCAATGGTCATAAGGGACAACAAAAAATGTTTCTATAAATACATTAACAACAAAAAGAGAGCCAAGGAGAATCTCCATCCTTTACTGGATGCAGGGGGGAACATTGTCACCATGGATGAGGAAAAGGCTGAGGTACTTAACGCCTTCTTTGCCTCAGTCTTTAATAGCCAGACCAGGGATCCTCAGGGTATTCAGCTCCCTGAGATGGAAGACAAGGATGGAGAGCAAAATAAACTCCCCCTTTCAGGTAATTGTAGAGAGAGATAAGGTCTCCCCTCAGCCTCCTCTTCTCCAGACAGAATAACCCCAGTTCCCTCAGCCGCTCCTCATCAGACTTGTACTCCAGACCCCTCACCAGCTTTGTCACCCTTCTCTGGACACACTCCAGCACCTCAATGTCTTTCTTGTAGTGAGGGGCCCAAAACTGAACACAGGATTCGAGGTGCGGCCTCACCAGCACCGAGTACAGAGGCACGATCACCTCCCTACTCCTGCTGGCCACACTGTTCCTGATACAGGCCAGGATGCCGTTGGCCTTCTTGGCCACCTGGGCACACTGCTGGCTCATATTCAGCCGGCTCTCAACCAGCACCCCCAGGTCCTTTTCTGCGGGGCAGCTTTCCAGCCACTCGTCCCCAAGCCTGTAGAGTTGCATGGGGTTGTTGTGACTCAAGTGCAGGCCCCGGCACTTGGCCTTGTTGAACCTCATCCAATTGGCCTGGGCCCATCCATCCAGCCTGTCCAGATCCCTCTGCAGAGCCTTCCGACCCTCCAGCAGATCAACACTCCCACCCAACTTGGTGTCGTCTGCAAACTTACCGAGGGAGCAGTCCATCCCCTCATCCAGATCATCGATAAATATATTAAACAAGACCGGCCCCAAAACTGAGCCCTGGGGGACTCCGCTTGTGCCCGGCCGCCAACTGGATTTCACTCCATTCACCACAACTCTCTGGGCTTGGCCATCCAGCCAGTTTTTAACCCAGCGAAGAATACACCTGTCTAAGACACGAGTCGCCAGCTTCTCCAGGAGAATGCTGTGGGAGACAGTGTGAAAGGCTAACTTTTGTCAATTTGAAGTCAAGTTGGCTACACTGATCCTGTTATTGGAACTATTTAATTTGGGGTATGCGTTGTTGTAACTAAATTTGCACTTCAGTGAAAAAAGTTCCATGACCCATTATAATATCTGCCACACCACAACAGTATTGGACTATCAGATTTTCATTGTTTTTAAACAAAATAGAAACACAAAGAGAGTGTGATATGTCAATGCTACTAAACCTAGAACCTGAAATATCAGCTAAGTAGGTCATGATTGCTTTCATAATTAGGCAGAAGAGGATAAGTTCCTTGAATCTCCTCAATCTCAGAGATCTTTTCTCCAGATCCATTACTTTCTGTATATGGAACTGTGAAAGTCTTCCAAAAGTCTCTGAGCAACTAAAGGTTTTATTAATCATGAAGAAGATGAAACAGCCTATCCACATACATCTAAATTCCTGACTATTGCTCCAAGTTCTACCCATGTTCTAAAACCATTTTGGAAAAGAATTGTTCCATTGGCCAACCTGATGAAAGAAAAGGATTGTAAAACTCCTGCACATGGATGCTGTGAAGAGATAGGAAGATTTCTAAATGTTCTATAAATGCAAAATATTATCAATTACCTTAATGGTCACTTCTGCTCATTACAGTAAAAACACATCTGGTGATATACATTAAGCAGAAAAAAGTCTTTAGCCTGTAAGATAATATTGCTCAGTCACTGAACCATTCCTCTGAGGCTTTTAAAGTGCTTGGGGCACATTAAGACCCTTAACCTTTTCCACTGATGGTTATATGAGCATTGTCCTAAGTGATTAAGGCTCACAATGATGCAGGGAAACGGACAAATAGCATCTGACAGACTGGAAGAGAAAAATTCTGGGTTGGAGGAAGTTTCTTATCACCCAACTCAGTCCTTGTCTGAACACAGACATTGCGTGCCAAGCACCATTTTCTAAAAGAGGTCTGCTTTAGAAGAAGTATCTTAGTCAAGTGAGTTCTTTTTTTTTTTTTTTTTTTTTTCCAAGTAGTTATTATACACTTGATACTCAGTCTGGCTTACGGAGGAAGACAAACCAAGACCAAATGAAGTAAGAAAGAAAATTCCCTCATTTTCTCCTACTTTCAGACACAGGTAACCTGGCTGGGATGTTACCTTTCAGAGCAGATCTGCATTTTCAAGGAAATACACTGAAATAACGGGTATGAAGTGCTTTTTATTTATGCAAGGCATCTTCAATCCCACATTGTGCTAGGCAACCTATTGAACATTGCAGTGAATATTAGACATCATGGATATTCACAACCTATTTTTGTGTATTGCAGTATTTGAAATTTGTCTCTGTGCCACACCAATGTAAATAGGATCTTTGCCACAATTTATAGCAAGGTAATGAAGGACAAAATTCTTCATGTTAATTAGAAATTCTGAACAACTAGAAATAAAAATGCTTCTTTATTCACAAAGCAATACAGTAGTGATGTGTTAGACACTCAAATATATTATAACTGCAATCAAACTAGAGTATTTTGGGGGGGTTTATAGAGAACTCTTGTATTGTGTTTTAATATTTGCTACCAGAGCTTTTGTGAGAAAGCAGAATGTGCGAACTGTAGATTTGAAAATGCTTAACAGATAGAACAGGTTCTACTCAAGAGTCTTTTGTGGGAAATATTTTAAGATGTCAGACTTTAAGATGATTTAACTGGATGTGTGGAATTTTGTTTATTTTTTTGTGGGTAATAAAAAGAGAGGTGGATGATGATTTCAGACTTGTATCAACCCAGGCATTTGAAGCAGTTGTCTTCTGTGTAAATGCTCTGAGAGAATGAAATGACCACCAAAGCCAAGTCTTTGGGGCTAGACTGAGTAATGTGGGGATCAAGCCCACTTTCGTGAATCTTTGGGGCAATTTCAATGAAGATAAAAGGACTTAGAAAGTTTACCTTCAGGCCCATCTTAACAACAAAAAATAGAACTAACTTCCATGAATAAAAATTAATTATTTCAAATATCAGGCAAGTCATATCGAATATATCCTGTAGACCCTTTAGAAAATGCAGCGAGTATTAATGCTATGTGAGCACTGAGTATTTGGCAGCAACATGAGAAATAGTCGTGTGTGTCTTTCATCAGGTGATTACAATTCAGCCATTGTACCAAAATTAAGGTTCAATTCATAAACTATGGAAATCAGTTTAAACAGAGCAATTTAAACTCTATTGTTTAAATCCTCTTCAACACTTAAAATTAGAAATTCTCAGTTGTGGCATTTTTATTTCTGAGTGCACGTGCTGCCATTCATATCACACCATTCATATGGCTTCTTGGGAATGAGGCATCAATAACAGATTGCTCCATCCCCACTGCCCTGCATGGACATCCCAGGCTGGGGCTGACTCTGATCCTCCTCCCTGTTTTGGACCCTGACCCCCATGTGGAGGCCAATGTCCCAGACTGGCCTCATCCTGTCCCTATCCCCATGGAGGTGCCTGATGCCCAGGGCTGGGGCTGCCCCAGCTGCCCCCCAGCCTGCCCTGCTCCTGATTCAGGGTGACTGGCCCTGGCTGAGATGTTCTGCCCTGCCACCCTGAGGAGCCTCCTAGTCTCCTCTCTCCCATAGGAAGCAGCTAGCCCTCAGTACTCCAGAACACTCCCAGTTTCCTTAGTCATGCTTTCTAGACCTTTGCAATCTTTTGTTCACTATGTTTTTTGGTGAATTTCTTTTCATGGAAATATTTGTGGACCACTGTTTGAAGCGTTTTTCCCATCATCTGTAAGCAGGTGATAAGTAATTCTGATGCTATCACTATTGTCATAGCTCATCAGGATTGTAGCTTTTGGGGTGAATGTAACAGACTAGTTTACTTCTATAACACAGAGTCATTTTTACTGCCTCCTTAAATCAAGGTAGTTGCAGGAATTTTGTAGAACTGCATTGATGAGATACTCTGATCCTCTGGAAGTCCCTGAGTGCCCTGAATCCGCCTCAGCAAAAAAGTCTTCCCAGATGCAGACCTGCATGGTGACAAATTGCTTCTGCTCTCTTTGCACTGAAGTGAAGGGTCTACAACAATGATACCTGCCTGCAGGTGATAATCTTTTTCATCACAATCTCTAGACATTTCTTATTCTATGGTATACACTCCGTGTACCACACTCTCACGCAGCATCCATCTTCCATGTGGCATCCCCACATTCAAGTCACACTCCTGCTTTTTGGTTCTTCAACTAGAGTTCCTCCGTGCTCTGAGGTCCTCCAGCCCTTGCCTCCATTTACACAGGATGAACTTCACCCTGTTGAATTAATCTCCTGCACACATTCACCTACCTAACGTCATTTCTCCAGCTCCAGATGTCTGCCTTTATTTCCATCCTAGTCTTCCAGCTTCAGCGCTTTTCAATACAAAGAGCAGTTCAAACCTTATTTCCTTGAGACTGTGTAGTTCAAAGTCATGAATTGCCTAATACCATTCAGGACCAATTCCTGTTTCTTTCAGACCTTAAACCAAGCACTGAATTTAGCAAGAAGCATACCATATCTTTTGATCCCCTAATTCCTCTCAAACTATAGACCCTGCAACAAACTTACTTGTAACACTGATTTATTTGGATTTTTGGCTTGAACATATTTCATGTACTCCCCCAGATTTATCTAATCAGTTTGAATTTTGGACAATATGAAGACACGTTGTATTCCAGCTAAGCAAAAGAGTAAAGTTCTTAATTATAAAATTGGAAATACCTACAAAAGAAATTGATATAAATAACTAAACAATCTTAAAATGTGTCTTATCCTAGCTGTCACATGGGATGGTATTTCTCAACTAGTGAACTGAGGAGCTGCTGAATGAATTTATTCTTCTGGACTAGAGTATTTCTGCCTTTCAGTTACATTTGACGATTTTCTGCTGAACGTTGAAAAAGTTTCAACCCACATCTTAGGAATCCTTTTATTTCTCTACTGTGTAAGAGCCCTGGGAATAGCACGGCCTTTCTTCTAGGTGCTTGTTGTCTATCAGAATGCAAAAGGAATGCTCTTAAGCTTACTTAAGAATAAATCTCTTTAGGTAAAGAAGAATCATGGAGTGATGATTCTTCCATCCTGTTTACCTTTTCTCTCAGGAAATCAGCTGATTTGCAGTGATAAAAATGAATTACAGTAGTAAACCTACAATGTACCATTCTGTAAGCTACATATCATGAGATGTTTTTGGCACAAGCAGCCATTTTATTTCTGGTTTGCTGGCATATTATAGAGACTGCATAAAATTTGTTAATACATTTTTGGGGCTGGGTCGCTGTGTCACAGTCCTATTCAGGGAAGCACTTAAGCATCTGTATAATATGAATCATGTGCTTAGGTCCCACAGGTGCCAATGGAAATTAAGCAACTACTCCAGTGCTGTCTCGAACAGAGGTTTATTCTTAAACCATGTTCCTAAAATAAAATATTCTCCTTTACTCTAGTCAAGGCTGGAATAAACTAAAATGAAACACTTGTCATACAGGGTTTTGGTTGCTTTCGTGTTGCTTGTCTGAGTTTGTTTTTTTAAAGATGCTTTTTTAGAACACCTCAAAGTTTCCTATTCATTAAATGTGCTTGCCTGCAATTGTGCAAATGCTAAAGTTTTCTTAAAGCCTCTGAGATAGATAACTGTAGCAATTTACAGAGATGGATCTGGTAAGCTTTCACTGAAATATTGCCACCTTCATTTCTGAAGAACATTGATTATCAACACATAGCAAAGGACTTCAATTAGTGTCACCCAGTGAAGACAAAACTGCTGTATACCTATGTACCATAATAGCATAGCCAAGGTCTCTAAGTCAGACACTCTTCAACACCTTGCACAACCTCTTACCACTCCTCTTTGCTCGAAAAACCTGAGGCTTTTGTAGTTCACCCCTAGTCCACGCTCAAGTCTGCCTCCAAACTTTTCCCATCTCCACTGTAATATTGACTCACGATGGCAGCCCAGCCAATCTGCTGTGAGAGGTTAGGGCAGAGGGTATTTCTGCCACTACTTGCCTTTCCAAACTTGCTCCTTTCACAGTGTGCAGGATGCACTCAGTGCTTCAGGACACAAGCTCAGCAAGAACAAAATCCTGGAAGCAGGAGACCAACAATTGTCTAGTCTTCACTTTGTAGCTTTCTGTTTTCAGCTTCCTCTTTCTACTAAGCTCACTCTTTCTCCCCCTCTCCTCCTCTCTTCCTCTCTCCTGCTCTCTCCCTCTCCGCTCAAACTTACAGACCTTTTCCTATGAGGCCTCCATCAGGGAAAGGGTTTTCTTGTTCTCAAGAAACAAGCAGCACAAAGTTGGCATTCTCCTGTCACATCACCTCCCAGTTTTAATCAAAAAACCCTTCAAGAACATAAAAATTGAAGGGAAATGAATTATGTTTCCAACCAGAAGCCAGAATCAATTCAAGATCTGTATTGGAGAAATAGGTGGTTCTTATTTCATTTCCAGGCTAACCAGGAGCCTGGGTCTCATTTCAGAGCTGGTAATTTCTAATCCTTTTGGAAAAAACAGACAGCCTGCTGTTCCTAGTCATCTTTATAATATTTTCCAGCACTGGAAATTGTTGACTAGCATGGCCTTTGAACAAAAACATTCATTATGCTAAATTTAGACTACAGTCCTGTAGCAAGTGCGTTTTAAAAAAAGCAATTACTACATCAGTACCAGTTTAACCACCAGCTGGATCAGAATAAGTCTTCCTTAGTAGTCTTTTGGGAAGTGTTCTCTTCTGGAAGGAAAGATACGGGTGACTTGTCCAGCTGGTACTTTTTATCTATACATGGGGTCGGTGGTTTAACTTGGAGAATATTCAGAGGAACAGCAAGAGCATCCACAGGAATATCTGCTCTTATGTATTAATGACTCAGTTTCAGGAGCTCAGAGGTCCCAGTCCTGTGCAGTTTGTATGACATGAGCATTGGGTGCCTTAGGTAAAAGCACAGGGAATAGAGAACAGTCAAAAACACAGATGTAGGCCCTAGCCTATGGGACTCAACCATAGACTGAGTGTTTTAGAAGGAAATAGTTCTGAGCAGTGTAGGCATATGCCTTGTCTTTCCACTTGGCCTTGGGGTCAGGCATTACTCATTGGTATTGAATGGTTTTAGAAATATAGAGGTTGTCAGATATGGACCACCAAATTAACAAATGTGCCTTCTGTATAACCCCAAGACGGTGTCTATAGAAAAGAAAAAATTTGGATATACATCTGAACTGAGCTAATTTTTAATGAGCTCCATGTAGCTCATCTCTCATTCAAACTTTCCAAATTGTCTGCCAGGGATACCCTGTCTCTCTCTATTAATGACAGAAGAAATTCAAATAATCTAGACTACCCTTTACATGCCAAATGGGGAATTCAGTTGCAGACTAAGGATGCAATTTAGATCTCCAGTGTCATTTGAAATGGCCTAAAGTGATGCTTCAGAAAATCATTGGCAGTGTGTCATACCTGCCAGTTCTGTCTGTTTACCTTGAACACTCTGAAGCACCTCAACTGGCTTTAGATGCCTAAGTCTAGGTTACTGAACTGAACTTTATGTGTCTCTTTAAAGGTGAATTGAACTGCTCAGTAAATTCTGTTGATGGTGTTGACTATATTGTCACAAACTCTAAAAGGAAATTAAATACCTATCTCACACATAAGTGCCTTTCATGTAAGTATGTTAATCTTGATCTAAATGCCATGCCAAGTCTATTTTTTGAAAGTGCCATGGTGTCTACATTGTATGAAGAAAGGAGGCACTCTGGATCTTGAACCCATATCACCAAACGCTGAGAAATAAGTTTGCTGGTGAAACAGATATACATAGGCAGGCAAGGGCTTTTAAGGAAATGAGATAATATTGGTCAATCTGGTGATCACTAATAGTGGTCAATGGTCTTAGACTGATGTTAGCTTTCTTATTTGTAAGCAGCCCAGGGAACATTTTTAAGGAACGATTTGAAAGTTAAAGAAATGACCTTGTGGATGTGGCATGAGAGGCAGCATGGAAAGCACTATGAATATGTTCTTTCTGAAGTTGAACAAGTGACCATATTTTGACAGGTTGGGAAGAAAAGTATTTCCGTACTTGTAAGGTTGAGGTTTGAGTCAATTCCACTAAACAGAGCTACAAAAAGAAGTCTTAAAAAAAATCATACAGTTTTCTAAATTGTACACATTCCAATCAGGCCTCTTCCATGGGATTTCTGGTATAAAACTGGTGATTATACTGGAATTTCAGAAACAACTTGTAGGGCTCCCAAAACACAGGGAGGAGTCCCTCCCAGGGCTGGAATATTAAGTTGGCTGGAAGACTTGTTGGCTTTACAAAACATCCAGGACCATATTGTGATCATAATGAGATTTTCTTACATTTTTTAAAGATTTACATGAGAGCTCTGCAGGGACATGGGCCACTTATCAGATAACTCACAGAAAAATAACTTGTTTAGTGTGACAGGCTTTCTCTGAGGCTGCCAGATATATTCCATGAGCACATGTAGTCTGACTTTTAAAAATGCAATTTCTTAAAACATCATTAGCAGCTGATAACTGTGTAAAATGTCATTGCATTATGGGAAATATAGCTGTACATTTATTGGAATCTTTTATTTGTACTCAGATCTATCTTTAAAACACAAAGAATCAAGTTTCATTTAATGCATTCATTGCATTCATCGAGCTCTATGGAAAGAATACAAAGTGAAACTAATTCTGACAAGTCAGTGTAATAGAATGAACTCTATCTACAGTACGCTTTGTTCCAATTCAGCTGTTAACATCCCTACCCTGCAGCCTCAGGGTGAATTTTAATAGCATGAGGAATCTTTGCGGGAAAAGAGACTCTGACACTGAAGTTGTTTATATGTTTTCAGGATGTTAATGATTCAGGTATGGATAGAACACCACCACAGTTCTGAATTATGAAATAATCACTGCAGATTACTGTAACTGTAACAGATTGCATCTTCTTATGTAGATTCTTCTATAGGTTGCCAAGCAGGCTTGTGTTTAACTGCAATAGATTTTAAGGAAAAAACATAGCATGCTGGTAACTGCATAGAGGAAGCTAGCATGTTTTCTTAATGAAGTTCCATCTTTCATGAGTACCCAACACCAGCAATAGAACTTTCTTGAAACAGATCATTTTTTGCTTTCCATTCAGACACAAGAGTGGTGTGTCAGCACCAAAGAGACTCTTCTGGGAGCAGATAAGTCTGTCGGCTGTTGGACAATCAAAAACCCTTCTCGTTTCTCTTTCTAAATGGACCCTTGTGTATACACTAAAACTGGTTAATTTATATTGGAAAGAAATTTATAAATGTATTTTCCTTTCAGTCACTACAATTTGAAAGCCCAGAAACTGAAATATTTCAGGTTTTTCTTCAAAACTTATTGGAAAAAGAAATTAACAGCATTAATTCAAGAGTGGCTTATTGAACTCAGACTGTTTTGAAGCAGGGGGGGGGTTGGCTACAGCCAGGGGTTCAGCTGCTTAGACCATGGGACTCGGTTTGAGAAACCTGGTCTGCTGGGGGTAGATGGGGCTCATCTGTCAGAGAAGGCGAAGAGTATCTTTGGTCATAGGCTTGCCAAGCTGTTGAAGAGGGATTTAAATTAAAGTTGCCGGGGGATGGGAACCTCAATCCATCCCACTCCCATCAGTTTGATGCCAGTGCCAGCAATAGATGCCCAGAGCTTGGAGAAGGAATGCAGGTCAGCAGGAGAGCACCTGAAGAGCAACACAAAGGAATTCCAGCCACTCCAGCCAGTAAGTCAGTTTCCTTGGTGGTCCAACTTAAATGCCTCTACGCAAATGCCTGTAGCATGGCGAATAAACAAGAGGAATTAGGGACGTGTGCAAGCTTGCAGGGCTATCATCTTATTGAGATCATGGAGACATGGTGGGTTGGCCTCTAAGACTGGAGTGTTTGAATGGAAAGATACAGGCTCCTTAGGAAGGCCAGGAAGGGGAGATGAGGAGGGAGTGTCATCCTCTATATCAATGACCAGCTGGAGTGCATGGATCTCCACCTGGGGATGGATAAGGAGCCAAAAGAGAGCTTATGGGTCATGTAGTCGAATAAATTTAATTTTTTCTTTATCCTGTGTTACACACCTGAAAATGTGCAGTGTTACAGAGGCAGTGGTTTAATGGCTACTGGATCTAATCTCCATACATCCATAGGCTTTGTTCAAAACAAGACATGATGTGTATTACCTCCTTGATGGAGGTAAATTATACCTCAGAATGACAGTAGTTCTATTTTTATTAAGGCTTCTTTTTTTTTTTTTTTTTGACAGGTTTTCCAAGGCTTTTGAGCATATAAATTTAAGTTTGCTGTCAGACACACCTTCTAAACTAAACACTACCTTATTTTCTTATCATATTTGGAAATAAGTGATTTTTCCACACCTTATTTCTCCCCTACTTTACAGAAATGAACTTGTTATCTCTTAAAAATTCATATTGTTTTCATGAGGTGAGATAAGTACTCCCAGACACATTCATGAAACTCCCTCCAAGCTATTGGGGTTCTCTGTAAATCAAATGCACCAAAACTTTTGGTTTGAATCCAAGTACTGTCAATTACCAGGAACTCTGAAAGGCCCGGAAAGGACCACTTGGCCTTCTCTCACTTGTGATTTCTCTTCATGCATCCTAGTGTGTTCTCTACTACAACAATTATTACTGCAACAATCTTCTCTCATGTAACAAGCGATAGAATGAGATGAAATGGCCTCAAGTTGCACCAGGGCAGGTTTAGGCTGGATATTAGGAAAAAATTCTCTACTGAGAGAGTGGTGAAGCATTGGAACAGGCTGCCCAGGGAGGTGGTGGAGTCACCATCACTGGAGGTGTTCAAAAAATGTGTATACGTGGCACTGTGGGTCATGGTTTAATGGGCATGGTGGTGTTGGGTTGATGGTTGCACTTGACGATCTTAGAGGTCTTTTCCAACCTTAATGATTCTGTGATTCTGTGAATTAGTTTCTTTTCCCTCTCTGACCAACACTCTCCCTCTTCGGTTTAACCGTTCTAAGGATCAGTTTCCTCTTTTGGTACTTTAAGGAATTCAGTCCTCTTTGAGCCCTACTCTTGTTTTCTTTTTTTCATGACTACGTCAGGCAGAATACTTGTCATCACTTAACATTTCTTTCATTGCTGTGTCCAGCCTGTACTACTGACAAAATGTGAACTTCTTCCTCATTAGCACTCATGCCAGGCTTCACTGCCCGCTCATTAAGTTTTCAATCAGCAAACATAAACATGTGCTCCTGCATGTGCAACTGGAAGCTTATATGGCTATATAAGTCAGAGCAAATAAGAAGCATATAAGTCAGAGCAAATAAAATCATCATTATAGCCCTAAAATGATTTTTTAAAAATTCCTGTTGTGAAATAAATAGAGCTCTTCAATAGCTGGACAGATTTGGAGTAGAGGCTTCAGGAATGTTTCTTCAATCACTTTAGTGCTATGTGCACGTTCCTAATCACACCTGACAATGTAAGTATAAACAATTGTGCTAGGATTTCTGCAACAGACATTAGTAGCTGAGTTTGCAAATGTCAATAGACAGAAATAAGCACTTCCAGGGTGTGATGCACTTGACCTATTTTTGACATCTATTTTAAGATGTGATGAAATATACCTCTTCTAACTAACTCTCTGTCTGCAAAGAGAGTCTCTGGTGACCAGCCAGATGTCTAGATTTTGTCAGTTGTATCATATACTTACTTCCACTCTGCATAAATAATTTGAATCCTTAAACTCAAAGCATATAAAGGCAACATCAAATAAACTATGATTTTAAGCCATATCCAGAAGAGATCAAAGCATTAGAATTTACCAAGAACACATAGGTATCAAAAATATTAATGAATGTAACTAGTGGTATCAGTCCAGTGTAAGATCCAGAGTTTGAACACAGAATCTCAGAATGGTCAGCCAAGTTGTTAGAAAGTTGGTAGTTTTTCAACCAGAACATTATTTCCTGTATTTATTCAGAAGATCCATTGTATTAAGACCCTGAATAACATCTAATAATCAGAGAGTCTTCTTTTATTGCATCAAAGAAAAAAACATTTCTTCCCTACAAGTCTGTTTTCATTTGATATATAGAAGACTGTTTTCAGAATTCTATTGACTAGTCTAATGGCAAAAACTGAATGGTTTGGATGAACAATTCCTGTCTTCCACTCCCCAAAAATGATTTATTTATTTGTGCACAAGTGAAATTATAAGGTCTGAGATGAATTTTTATATGAGCATAAGGCTTTTACAAATGTCTTCTTGGCAGATAGGATTCACGCAAAACATTTATTTATTTGAATTAAACCATCAGACTAGACACTGGCCAAGTTTAAATTACATATTAAGCATAGTTCGTTGCCATTTTTCTAGATCTGATACAGGTAATATAAACTGATGGACTGTAATAGATGAACTACTTTTTTTTTATTTCCTTCTTTCTGAACAAACATGATTTTCTATTTACAATTCCCAACAAAGTTTGTATTTTAATACATCCACCTTCAGCCATACAAACTCTAAAATATTTTGTTAGTTTAAAAAAAAAAAGTTTAAAAGTGCTTACACACCTCAATTTAACATAAATCTAGAAGTGTTGCATGAGATGGAATGAATATCATGGCTCATTAACTTGGACTGATAACACAGAACTAGAAAGTTTTCTCTTAACCAATAAACAAGTACCTCAATTTGTTAGACTTTCGGGATAGTTATGATCTTTCCATACAGATTTATATATTTCCTATATAATGTGAGATCAGATACCTTATTTCCACTAGCAAGATCTTTAACATTTCCACTGGGACATGCTTTTAGAATTCAAGGCCCTAGCTTGCCAATGCTTGAGAGCGTGATTAAAGCCTGGTCAATGTTTGAAGTGTTGGATTGGTTTAAATGGGTTTTGTATCCAACATATTTAAAACAGTGACACACACAAAAAATGATTCTTTACAGTGATAAAAACCAAAGATTTATTCCCACAAGCTAAATGAGGGTTAAACTGGGTTAAGTGCATCTGTATTAAGCATTTCCTCCTTTTGCCTACAAAGGTTTGAAGCTGGCAGTATTTTAATGAGCTTATTTTAATGAGCTCGATTTAGCCATATAAGCAGTTCCAGTCATGTAGAAAATGTCAAAATCCCAGTATTGAGTATAATGATTGACAATGCATTTGTGCAGTATTAGGCACAGAAGGTGGAGTTGGGGCTTGGTGATTTTTATGGCTGGTAAGAATTATCATCCCAAAAGAGTACTTTTATAGCAAAGCTTATGAATGTGTCTCAATATTTCAGCATTCACAGTGAAGTTCATCATCTCCAATATCTTCCAGTGGTTTCTTCTGGAAAGGTCAGCATAAAAACATTATGCTGTTTAAAGATAGAGCAAGACTTTGTGGATAAGGTTATGAATTTGCCTAATAGAGCATTCTTTCTTCATCTACTCACATTAAATGGTTAAAAAATTCATTTATGTTTCACAAGTTTAAGAGTTTAAATAGAGCTAACACGCTGATACCCTTTTTTGTTATCATTATGATTTAATGACCTCAGGGCTTTATTTTTACTGCACTTGCTAGCAGTTCAATTTCATGGAATATTGTTCAGCATATGAATTTTAACTGAACACCCTTTTCATGAAATGTGAACTCTCTACCTTCAAAATATCAGTGGGAATGAAGAAATAATTTCAAAAGCAAGGTGATTTTATCTCATTTTCAGAATATGGACTTAAGCATTCAAATGTTATCTTCTCATTCAGCTAGTTCTAGTCTTTACTGGAGCAAAGCCAACAGAAGAGAGCTTCCCTTCAAAAGAGTTTACTTGGTCCATATCAAGTGCTAAAGCCAATCTTGCTTAGTAAAGTCGGCTAATTAATGCCAGAGAATTTTCCTCTTCTACAGAATTCCTGTTCATCATCCTTCTCTGTATGTGAAGACTTTCTGGCCAGGCACTGTAGCAGGAAAGCCAATGTCTATAAGAACACTACTTACTTATGTCAGGAAGGATGTCAGGGAAATACAGGAAAATGTTTGCACATCTCATAAATGCAGGATCATATTTATTTCCTCAAACTTTTTACAGTATTTATCCTACAGCATGTTCTTGTTGTTTGCACTTCTTGACAGCACTTGATCACCTACTGCTAATTCTTTCAAATTTTGTGATTATTTGGTGACAGACTTGTTTAATTGTTGTCTGTACAGGGTCTGGCTAGGATAGAGTTAACTTTCTTCACAGCAGCTGGTATGGGGTTGTGCTTTGTATTTGTGGCTAAAACAATGTCGATACACCAATGTTTCAGCTGTTGCTGAACAGGGCTCTCACAGCATCAAGACCTTCTCTCCAACTACCCCTCACCAAGGCCAGTGTGCTGGTGGAGCGTAAGAGGTTGGGAGGGGACATAACTAGCACAGCTGACCCAAACTGACCAATGAGATATTCCATACCATATAACATTGTGCTCAGCAATAAAAGGGAAGGGGAGGACGCAGGGACATTCATGGTTATGGCGTTTATCTTCTCAAGCAACTGCTACACATACTGAGGCCCTGCTCTCCAGGAAGTGACTGGACATCTGCTTGCTGATGGGAAGTAGTGAATAAATTCCTCTTTTTGCTTTGTTTCCACACATAGCTTTTGCTTTTCTTATTAAACTGTCTTTATTTCAACCCACAAGCTTTTCTGTCTTATCTCTCCTGTCCTGTTGAGGAGGGGGAGTGAGAGAGTGGCTGGGTGGGGGTCTGGCAGACAGCCAAGGTCAACCCACCACACAGTCAATTAGATGGAGCAAAGTAACACCCAATTAAGTGGAGGATTCATCTAACAAAATGGCTTTGCTGACTCCAACACAGTCATAGGCAGGGTTCCCTGTGACTGCCTGGTTTAACTTGCTGATAACTGTGTTTTTCAAGACAGAGTAAAGAATATACTCTCTCTGGTAAGGTTCTCCCCTTTCTCTTTAAGCTCCTGTTCTAAACCTTTTGCAAACATTTCTATTTAATTCCAGAAGGTCCTTTCCACTTATGCATTCCCTCTTAGGTAAGATGCCAGCTAAACCATAACCTCCACTCACCAAAAAAGTTCCTTTAATACTGTTGGAATGACTTTCTGTGACACATGAAACATTTTATGTCTGAAGCACAATAACTTCCAAATGTGCATAAAAAATGTTCATCTGCCTTTTTAGTCACTTGTTTTGTGATGAAAGCTGAAGGTTTTTATTTATCATCTGTAGAGTCAAAAAACATGCATAGTAGAGAAGCAGAAAAATAGGTTTAAATTTATTGTTTATCCAATATTGTTCATTTGCTTCTTAAGTCTAATGTGTACAGTACGTGGCATGAGAAAGCATATTTATGAATATGTGCAAGAAAATATAATCACTGACTAAAAGTGTTAA
Source organism: Gavia stellata (assembly GCF_030936135.1). Taxonomy (NCBI): domain Eukaryota; kingdom Metazoa; phylum Chordata; class Aves; order Gaviiformes; family Gaviidae; genus Gavia; species Gavia stellata. Next base: position 9,538,005 of record NC_082597.1, on the reverse strand, counting down.
CATCTGGTCATCATCCTGTGAATAAAGCTGCTGCCCTAATATCAGGGAGAAATTAGTAACCTACGTGAAGCTCAATATTTAATATCTAATATTGATATTCTGTATTCAGGTAAAAAATGTGTGTTTGTTTATGAATGCTTGCATGTCTTATTGGCCAGGCCAGCTTAATATCATCTATGTACTCTTGATATCATCTCACCACTCTTCAGCAATGTAACTGACTCAATTCTGATTTTTTTGGTGAAAATTCCAAAAACCTGGTAGAATGCCATGTATTTCAGAGGAAAGGGAACTGAAAAGAAAGCAAGGAAATAGGGACCACTTCCATGTGTGTTTAGAACACCTGACAGTTTCAGCAAGGGCTGTAGCAATTCATATGCCAGTAAGTCTTTTGCAGGCAAATAGAGATGCCTTTCAGCAACATGATGGTACTCTTCAGAACTCTGAATCTGTGCCAGTGAATGAAAATGACAACACCCTAATGGCTTCTTTTAGGGTTAAAACAAGGGCAGTAGAGGTAAAACAGAGAAATGAGAGAATAAAAGATGGTTTATTCCTTTCCCCTTGCCCGCCTATGTTGTCACTCCAACATCATGAAGATGAGGGAGAAGTTGAAAGACAGAGAGAGAATGGAGAAATAAAGATAGTAGCAAGGCAGAAAATCTGAAATACTTCACCAGATCAACTCCAAAGTCCTAGAGGAAGCTGTAAGCCTCAGAGGACCAATTAATTTCAATTAAAATTGGGCAGAAAAATCAACAAAACCTGTCTTAAGATCATAGTTCTCAAACTAGGGGGAAGAGGATGGAGAGAAAAGAAGGGCACTTTGCCAGGCAGATTCCCACAAGAAGCAGTGGCAGTTAGAGTCAAGGGAAAGAATCTGTTGTAGAAGTAATTTTGATTAGGGGCAGAGATGGACCGCACAAGCAGCAGCAGCAGATAGGGACTGTAGTTCCTGAGAGCCATTAGAGCCAAACCATTATTACTGTCTCCTATCCCAAGGCCTCCCATTGAGAAGCAAAGAAAAAATACTTTGAGAACCAGTGACCTATCTGGAAAAAAATTTGTGTTGTTGCTGCCTGAAGAATACTCCCTCCAGTACCCCCGGCTGCTGCCTACAGGGAACTTGTTGGGTGGTGAAACTGGATGGCCCAGAGCCTAATAGATTACTAAAAGAGGATTATACTTTCTTTGAGCTATGCCAAAACTATTAAACACGATGTGAACAAGTCACCTCACCTATTAGGCATCATTCTCATCCCAGACAGTACTATACAACCCAACAAAAATTCTCTCTTCTTGTCATAATTAACTACCAGACTTAGTACACACATTTCCCAACCTCATGGTTTTCCCCCAAGCTCAGGACTTCCTTATTCACCTGTGATAAATCCAGTCTTCCTTGTCTTCTGACATTCTCTCCTCTTCCAGCTGTCTATTTCTGGGCGTATCCTTAAGCCGCATGTCACACTGTAAATAAACTATAGTAGTCACTCACATATTAATGTATCTGTAACTACTTTGCACAGTGGCAGAGTGTACCATATTCAGTGATTCATTCAAGTTTCTTGTTCCCCTTCCATCCTTACCCAAGGCTTAAAAGATAGGCAAAGCTCTGACAGTTTCAGCTAGTGGGTGAGTGTTATCCAAAGTGTACAACATAAATCAGGGGAGGGGATGAATGGTTGATTGTCTCTGTTCTAAATATTATCCTTTCAGCAGTACAGAAGAGGACTCCAAGCCCTGGGGGGCTCTTCAGCCATGATTGTTGCAAAGAGACATAGTTCTTTTGAGGAAACCAGAATGCTTCCATTAACTAGCCAATCTCTGAAGCTGAATCTTTATCAAATTTCCGAAGCAACATAATATCCCTTTCTGCTACTAAAAAAAGAAATGTGAATGACGTTTTTGTACTTTGCTTGGTGGTTAGGCCAATATCCCAGGAAACACAAAGGTTAAGTGTATGTACCATCTGAACTGTGTTCAGGAAACCATCAGCATTTAAGGCCATACTTTTCCCAAGTTAGTCGGGACCCTTTTACTGCCATTAGTGAGAGGAAAACTGGATGAGGTCTGGTTATGAAGTGGTATAAAGCACAATGAGTTGGATTGTGTATTCTGTAACTCCTCATATAAGTGAGGGGAGAACAAAAGTGGCTTTTAATTACTTTGATGCTTTTTATACCCTAGACACTGCCAGAGAGCTGATTAGTCAGTAGTGAGTTAGAACCAAGAAGAACTTGTGTGTAAGGGTAAAGTTAATCCAGGCGTTTCTTGTCTGGAGCTGCTCTCGGTTTCAGTCAAAAGGAAGTAACACAGCTGTGCTAATGCGGTGTGTGTGTAGAGAGGGGGGGGTTTAATTTAAAATATTGCAGTGGATTTTATTTAAAATATTTTCTCAGATATTTATTTCTAAATTTGGTGGATGAAAACACCTAAGAGATTCTGTGGAAAGTTAATAAAACCTATCATTGCACTGAGGTTTGTGGTAAGGTGTAAAGAAGGAAAATTTTAAGTATTCATTATGCTATCCATAAAGTGTGTTTTACACTCACATTTTCAGAGTTCTCAATATGACTCCCTCTTCAATTTTGGGTCAAAGTCCGGAACTGTTGTCTTGCATGAAGAACTGCAGTAGAGACCCAGTAAGTATATAATCTCTGAAGGCAGGGGAAATCCAGAGGAGAAAACAGGTGGGTGAGAGAAACAGAGCTTCAAAGACGAGTCTAATTTTCAGTCTGGAGCAGAAAATTCAATTCAACTATACAGCTTGCTAAAGTCAGTCTTGGATAATATATAATTTATAAACCCCTCTAGATTACTGTTAGGATAGCAGTATTTTACAGCTTTCTAATTTCCCACTGAATTGGTCAGTAGGATTTAGCATAGCAGACCTCCCAAGAGTGGCATGTTAGGAAAAAGTAAGACTGATGCTGTAGATCTGTATCTACACTGCAAGTCCAACCATGTCCTAAACCTGCTGGGCTCCCTAACACTAGCTGAGACAATCCAGAGTACTGATCAGAGACTAAAACACAAGAACAAAATGCAAATTAGCATAGGACTTTGTGCCTTTCCTTTTAGCTCTTGAAGAAGCAAAAGGAAATAGCAAACATAGCAATAAAACAAAATCAGACAGACAAAAATACCACATCACAAAGAACTGAGAAGAGAGATGTAAATGTAACAGCTAATGCTAATATTTTTTAGCTATTATTTGGAGCTCAAAGTTTTCTAATATGTCATCACTGGGACTGTAAGCCATTGAGATTTGCTCCATTACAAAAGTCTCCACCGAGAGGTAGGATACTTTCCTCCCGTTATCACTTTGTGTTCACCAGAACAGGTTACGAAATCTACAGTTTCAAATAGCAAAGATAAAGCATTAGCTACAGTGACAAAAGTGTAAAATGATAATAATCAAGGAGAAAACTTTGTCAATAAAGGCAGCCTTAACTATATAGAAATTAAATTACACCTATAGCCAACAGTATCTAAATGCCTGGATTTCTCTCCATTTCCTGCAGAGAGGGAAGACTGGGAAAAACAGAGTGCTTTATATGACCACGCAGATGAAAGTATTACAGTTGATATTGTCAAATGTATAAATGTAGATTATTAGCTTCTAAAAGTATTTGTTGCAGTCAGTGTGAAGAAAAAGGAAGCAAAATGAAAGACCAAAGAGTAAACAATACTACTGCCCGAGCATCACCATACTTATTCTGTTCTTGGTGAATGAGCATAACTCTGAAGGTTTAGAAGCCTCTGATTTTTCAGCAAAGTAAATCATGCCAGCTTCTCTATCCCCACAAGAAGATTGATTGTCCTGCTCTTGATAAGGGATTAGGTAATTTCCTGGATTTGTTCTAGATGTCATTAAATAACAAGGAAGAACACATTCTTCCCTGCTTATATGTTTTGCTAGTTGATGAAAATGGTGATTGGTGGTAGTTATAGCTTACCCCTGCACGCTAGTTTCTGAACACCATTGTAAGTTGAGAAACTGATTCATCTTTTTTTGTTCATTTTCCAGACACTGTTTAATTTTGAGTGTGGAATAGATTTGACTGCAAAAGGCAAAAAACACCTGAAAATTGAAGTAACTTGAAGATGAACTTCCAATAAAAAGTGTAAAAATGCTGGAGCTGAATCATGGTGAAAAAGAATACATATATGTTGTATATGCACATATGTATCTTTCAAGATCTGCCCAAGAACTCTACTAGGAGCTCCGGATTTGAAGGGAGAACAAAACTTCCTCTTACCGACCTGAAACAGTCTGTAAAGAAGAATGACAGGGTAACTAAAAAAGTTTATTTAATTTCCAAGCATATGCTGCAGCAATAGCAAAGCAAATTGATGTGAAGCAAATGTGTCTTACTGGCAGAGGCCTAACTTATTTGTATGTTGCTCCTGCAACCTCCTTTGGCAAAAACAGAGCAATCACAGGTCAAACAGAGAGCTTCTGCCTTCCAGGCAGAGGTCTTGAGTTTATGGCCTGCCCAATAACCTAACTGTTGAAAAAGTTAAAAAACCCCAAGAGAAACAGCTGAACCCCTCTGGGCTTAAAAGATCACTTTTATGGGTTGCCATGAAACAAGCAAGTTTATAGATCTTAAGGGTGACACATCATTTAAGCCTTCAGAATAGATCTGTAATGGTTCTCCAAACTAGGCTGAATTTCATTTCATGTCTTCCCAATGCCTATCGTCATACGCATAGATTTTGCTTCCAGCCATGAATATTTTGCATCCTTCAAGTCAGAAGCACTGACACATGGCATGTCTAATAACTGGGAGATTATAAGAAAGAGGTATTTGATGATTGATATTCTGCAAAAGATTCCCTAAAGATTGACCTGAACTGTAGCATATTGCAATCATCTGTTCCCCCTCAAATTCCTCCTTCAGACACTTCTGCTATGAATTGTTGGGAAATTCCCAGCCAGCAATGAACTTTAGTGATTATGTGAGTAGGCTTATGCATATCACAATTTATAAATATTAGTCTTCTCAAAACTGTTTATTTAGCTGTACATGTAACTAATATATGGGCCACATGTGTGACTATGTCCTCTAATTTCAGCTACTTGAAAGTTTAAGCTATTTAGAAATCTAGGCTCTTTCTAGCCCAGGGAGAACAAAATGGAGTCCCAGGGATTGATTCACCTTGACATAGGAGAGGAATATGAGATGGGTGGGAACAAACATCTTCTGGAAGTAGCTTTTCCTCTGTTGTGTATGAAGGTAGACTAAAGACTGCAGCACTGAAGGACCCAGCACAGAAGGCAGAGTTGGGTGGGATGAATCAGATTTCACCTGTACATGTCAAGTTAACACTTCAGGTACTAGCAAGTTTTTCCTCACTATCTATTGATACGGAAGGAAAATATGTCTTATTAAACTGAAGTAAAAGGAAACCGAAGCAAAGAAAGTAAGCAGTTTCCAAGGATAATATAGAAAAACTCTGAAATAGGAACTGCATCTCCCATTTCTTAAGACCTTGCTTAATATATTGTGTTTTTCCCTATCATTCCTAATCACACCACTTATTATATCTTATAAATATGCTGTATATTATATATTTTCTAATTATATATTAATTTTTTTTTTTTTCAGCTATAAACTCAAAGGAGAAGCTGACCATATAAATATCCGCATGTTAGGTCGACACCAAATTTCACATAGTACAGTATTGAGTCAAGTCAAGAACCTTATAAAAAACCCAAGATTATCATTCCAAAGAATAAAAGACAAATACCCATGTAACTGTAGATTCCCAAAATGAACAACTGAAGCACCATTTTGACTGGGATTGCTCTGCCTTGCAAATGAACTCAAGTGATACATTCCTTCTTATTCCTATTATGTCTTCCTGGAAAATACTTGTTCTAATTTAATTAATTCAGCAGAAGGCATTAATGGCTGTAAAAAGAGGCTGAGAAAATTACAGGACAAAATCAGAAGTATGAAGGAAGAGAGGAAGAGATAATTTTTCCAACACAGAAGGCATTAAATGAAACGTTTGAAACTTTCGCAAGTAAAAACTTCAGTTGAAGATCTAGTCCAGAATTAACTGGCATAACTCCACTGAAATCAAGCTAGCTAAGCCAATTTGCCTCAGCTGAGGACCTGACCCAGTATCCTTCTGTGAAGTAATATTCTTTCTGCCTTCCAGAAAACATTACTACGAGTGTGTGAGATTTTGCAGGTGGATCAGTCTTTTTGTGTGCAATATTAGTTACATGATATGAATATGAAATATCCTTACCATACTTATCTTGGTGTTGGTCCATCTGGAGTTTTATTTCACCTAAAGCAGCAAAGCTGAGCAGTTGTTGATTCATTTTTAAATTTATTTTTTAGGTTTTCCTCATGTCTTTTGTTGCTCAGTCTCTTAATTTTTGCATATACGTGAGTGTTATGATTTAATTTACTTTTGAAACTGAATTCATTTCCATCTGCCTAGCCACCTAGAAGTGGTTCCATCTGCCGTTCATTATCTTCTGTTGCTACTTTTGCCCGTTCTCCAAAAGCTGGCTGCTTCTCTACTGCTGTTCATCCTATACCTAACATTGGCTGTTGTCAAAAGGAGAACCTCCATCAATTTACCAACTGAATACCTGTCCATAAGTATGTGCCTGGTGGCCCATCACTGTTCTGGGAAGTATTTTAACTAAAGATAAGTCAGCACTATAATCATATGAGATCTTTGTTTACACTTTGGAATACATGTTCTTTCTTGTTTCAACTCCCAGGCGAACAGATTGTATCTGCACTGAGTGAAAATTTAATGACTGATAAACCTTGGCAATAGCACTTTTACCCTGAGTCATGTGTTAAAAAAAAAGCTATTGACATTTTATTTTGAAGAGTTAAGGCACCCAAAAGTTTTACTGGCAATGACTAAGCTGTTGAATATTCCATATGGAACAAGAAAATATGACCTGTATTTTGGACAAGAAAAAGGATCAGAAGAGACATGTCCACACATGCAAACACACACATACAACATCAAAGTCACTGTTTACCTTCATCTCTCTGCAGGGAGTAGTCTTAAAACACATCCCAAGACCATTCAGTAGATACAGTTAATTAAACCTTCTTTTGGAGCCAAGGTTTCAATCTATGCTAATTTGTAGTAATATTTATCACACTGAGTTCCCTTCAGATGGTTATGCCAGATGGATATGCTTTAGCACACATGGAACTGCTCAGACAAAATATCTTCTCCAAAAGGTAAGAATTTGACTGTATTCTTAGACTGGTGAGACAGTAGAAGACTCAGGCTGTCTTGGAGATGACTGAACTAGTTTGGAAATATGCTTCTGAAACAGCACAATAAAGAGTAAAGAACACATATGATACAAGGCTGATTAATGAACATCTGCTCTTGGATTGTACAGTTTGTGCTTTCACTCAAATATCTCAAAGTACCGTATAAAATCTGAATTTTTACAATGTATTTCAGCATACTGTGTCTGCAATATGTCACATGTACAGATGCTAAACCGCTCTGGGATTTGTTTGTCAGAGAAGCCTCGGAGCTGGATTGCAACGATGAAATGGAAGTGCAGTTGCAATTGGAAAATGTAGACTGATCACGAAAGTGCAGTTGGATAGCGAGAAAAGACTTCATCAAGCCAGATGCAGGATGTGATGGCCACCACAAAGTCACTTGAAAGGTGATGAAGAAAACAGACATTCCTGAGGAACAACTCATCTTATCCTATATACATATGGGAGAGATATATATATAACTAGGATATGTATAGGCTAGTCAGCTGAATCATTGTCTTATAGCCATGATCTCTCTCCATTGACAGTAAAAGGAGACTCAGGTGGTCAGATCTGCTATAGACACCTACACAAGATATATCTAAAAACATGTTAGATGAGACCCACAACACATTGCTCCATTTCATTACTTGCAACAAGACCAATGCTAGCTACAGCATTGGTTATGTATTTATGGCTGCAACACTTACTAATGAGTTGCCTTCAGAGAGAAAAAGCCTTCCTGCTGTCATCTACTGACAAAGATTTTCTTCAGCTCAAGTAAATTTATTAGGAAGGCCCATTGTGAAAACCTGACTTCAAAGCAGATGGGGAAACTTTTACCCTACACAATGAGAACAAGATTTCATTCCTACGTTTTAGCCCTGAAAATGTGATACAAATAATGAAGTCTGAAAGGGGGTATGTTTTGTCTACCTTTCATCCACGGCAAGTCATTCCATATTTGTGTGTCTGCTTTGCCATTTCAAAAGCAGAAATAATTTTTCTCCTGTGGGTGATTTTGCAGTTTTTTGGATGTTGCTATTCATACTTCAGGAACACTTCCAGAAAATAGCTAAAATGTGACTGTGCTGTAATCTTGTTTTACAGCTTTATTCCAAAGATATCACTTACCCTATAAATCCCTGAATTTCAATAGAAGTGCTAATTAATAGTAGAGGAACTCTGTGCAAAGTAGTGTGGATAATGAAATACCATCTCTTGGTATTTCAGATCCTAAGAAAGATTCTGGTATATTCCAGGTCCTGAGAAGTATCTGGAAAAGCAGAATGAAACATCTTTGTTCTTTTCAATTATATTAGAAGCAAAATGTCATACTCTACGTAATCATTTAAACAGAAATGTTAGAAGGGTTGGGCATTGTAACTACAGAGAAGGATCTGAAGGGGGTCAGATCCAGACAGCAGGTGCTCACATCTTGAAGTTATGATGTGTTTGGATTAAACCTGTCCTCCAGAAGAGATTGGAGAAGATTTTCTCCTGATAAAAACTTTCGTACATTTACCCTTATTCACACAAAGTGTTTTGCACAGGAAGCATTTAATCCATTTCTAAAATGTAGTTGACAGTAATTAGGAAGTGAGAAATTGATTACAAATTTTGAGGTACCTGGATAATTATTAGATGGACCTAAAAAATCATGGCAGGATTCTGATTCAAATAGGTGTTACCCTTAATATCTAACATTAAATCTGAAGCCTTTGTTCCTTATTCTTGTAAGAGCATTCTGGTATATTTAATGACCCCTGTGCTCTAAGCATAACACCATCTCTAGCAGAAAAAATTCCTGAGCAATCAACTCTGCTTTTTATTTGGTTCAGAGTGAAAAATGCAGTGTTTTTTTGCCCTTTGTTACTAGCAAGAAAAAGAAAATCACTTTGAGAGCACTCTTCCGAAGTCTAATATCGCATTATATGTCCAATACGAATGCAATGACCTTCTGGGAGAGAACAATATGTTCTTAAGCATTGTACAAGACTGGGCACATGGTCAACACCCAGCTGAGAACCAGAAAGAACAGAAACTTCCTGCACTTGCTGCTGTACTTTGTGCAGGCAATGACACAACGTATTTAGCAGAGGCTCTAGTGCAAGGAATGGAGCAGAGGTCACTTGCCTGAAAATCACCTGGGCTTTCCTCTGGTTTGAGAGCCTGGTACACAGGGAACCTGCTATAAATGCATCCGGTTTGCTTTCCATAGTAATGTCACTGTTCAAATGGCTGGAGAGAAAGGAGTGGCTACGGTGAGCAAGCAACTGATTTATCCAGCTGTAACACGGGCTCTGGAGGCACCTTGCTTCTGGAGACCCAGAAAGCTGAAGGAGAAAATGTGAAAAGGGGGTCATGGAAGAGGCAGTAAGCAGCAAGACTAAAGATGCAGAATGGCCAAGCACAATGAGAAAACCTTCATGTTATATGGAAATAGGCTTTGTCACTCACTTAAGGATCTTCAGAACAGGACTGAGCTGGAGTCCTTTTTCTGTTATCAGTTGGAGTCTCAAAAAACTTTTGCAACCATTGGTCTGCAAAATCTTCCACATAGGAGCCATTTTTTCTGTGACAGTCTCCCAGATCATAACCCAAGACAGTGCCACTAAATTAATGAGAGCAGAAAGAGCAGTATGAAAAAGGGGTAAAAATGAAGGTGGAAACAAAGTTCAGACTGAGAGATTTTTCATTCATTATTGTTTTGAAGGAAAGTAAATCAGAAGATGTGAATGTACTTCTTGTTAGACAAACTCAGAAAACATCAGAATAATTTTATTTAGCCTGACGAAAGTATTGGGAAAAAAAAGGGATCAAATTCTGTTTACCACAAAGCAGTATCTACAGCAAAAAGAATGCAGTAATACATCTCTTTACTAAAATGCAGTTGGAACACATAGAAACAGAAAACTGAGTGAAGCCAGAAAATGAAACAATTTTTTTTATAAGTTGTTTTGAAAGACTAGCTTAATTTCCATTTCCTAAATCTTTTTTTTTTTTCTCATTTAATGCTTGCCCCAATGCGTTTTTTTATCTTTTAAAACAGAAGCTTTTGACCACTTAAGCAAAACTGAGTACACTGACCTGCTGATGCTAAGGATTCTTTTTCACAGATTTGAGATTGTAAAATGTGTTTCTATTCTGATGGAGAAGGAAAGCAAGTCAAACCTGGCAAAACTTTTTCAGAGGTGGGGGTAGGGAGGCAAGGAGAGTGGGAGGTAAAGAAAAAAGAGAGGCCCAGAGAAGAGCTGCCAGCAACGTGGAGGATAAGGTTCTCATCTGGCATGAGAAGAACTGAGCCTCATGTTCCTCTTCTGAATCAGGCAGATTGCCCTGAGTGCTGGCTTATTTGGGTTTGGCATTCCTACGTTAAAATTAAATCCTGAACCCAAGAAGTTTGTTCAACAAAAGTTTTGTCACTTCAGAGTAAGAGGCAGACCAAATTATTTACTGCCAGAATTTCTGTTTTGGGTATAATAATCTTTGTTTCAAGCTGTGTTGAAAATCAAGGTATTAACCTTTAAATGCTAAGGATAATCAGTACATCAGTTTCATACTGGGGACAGGTAGAGGACAGGAAAGAAAGAGGTATTCAAACATGAGGAATATAACTTGAGACTTCTTCAGTGGAGAGGTTTACTTAACATCAGCTGTATAAATTTTCTTTAGGGCTGCTTGGACAAACATGCGTCTTTTGTAAGGAATGTGTATTTTCCACTCTGAAGTGCTTATTTCTCCCCACTGAGCCCAAATGACTAGTTCAGGTGAAGACACATACCTGTCAGGCATTGAAACCTGGTAAGGTGCATCCCATCCTTAATTACCCTCTACTCCCTGCATAGTCAGTGATGACTCTTCTGAAAGTCAGTTTAAAAGGAAAACCTACTTTAGATATTCAGAATAACCTTTCGGAGGAGGATAGTCTTCCCTGTAGGTAATACAGATAACCCAGGAAGACTTTTGCTAAGTTAAATTTAGAATTTCAGTAGCTTAGATATCTGAAAAAAAAGGAAAAAAAAAAAAAAAAAAAAAGAGTACAAAACCCTGTCCATGGTCAAAACAATACACTTAAACAGTCATTGATGATACCACTTCTACTGTCTGGCTAAAGCTTGTAACTTTCTGAAATCTTTTTAGCTAAATTATTAAAGGCGGACTGTGAATACTCTTGTCAGTGCCTCAAATGACATTTCAGCAACTTGTACTGTTCACCCAAAATCACCCTCCATGAAACCGACTTAGTAGTCTAGCACCTCCAAGAGGTATGTAAGTAAGCACGACATTAATTTTACAAGTTGTTATTCAGAGGGAGAGAGAAACAGGCCAAATGGTTTAGTACAATGCGTAGTCCAGGGCAAATCCAGGTCTGAAACCCATACATCCTGACACCCAGTACTTTGTTTTTACCATACAACCATCCTTTCACTCTATATTACTTTACAACATACATAGCTGGGCTCTCAGCTGGAGTTAAAGCTGCAATGAAATGCGTGTTTGTTATAGTCAGAATGTAAAGCAATCCCTGTCACTAAAGCTACACAAAGATTTCTGTGAGACCTCTTTCAGTTCCCTGTACCTCTCTGTTTTAATTTTTCCAACTGGAATAGCTTGTTTCTTCTCAGTCCAAGTAATAGTCCCAAATGATTTTTTCCCTAGCAAATCCAAACTTCAAAAATAAGGGATGTATGAAAAATTGTGTATTTTGCAATATTAGAAAAGCTTAGCACTGAATTTCAAATACATCATGACTGCAGGAGTTGGATGGTAGACACTTAAAATGTAATAGGAACGTCAAACTTGCTGGAAAACAAGTGAAAACTGAATTATCTTGCAAAGCTTTAAGGACGTATATAATACCTTTTGTATGAGTGTAGTGGATTTTGTAGAGTAGTTTTTAGATCATAGAATCATAGAATGGTTTGGGTTGGAAGGGACCTTTGAAGATCATCTAGTCCAACCCTCCTGCCATAGACAGGGACATCTTTCACTAGGTCAGGTTGCTCAAAGCCCTGTCCAACCTGACCTTGAACATTTCCAGGGATGGAGCATCCACAGCTCCTCTGGGCAACCTGTGCCAGTGTCTCACCACCCTCATTATAAAAAAAATTCTTCCTTATGTCCAATCTAAACCTACCCTCTTTCAGTTTAAAACTGTTGCCCCTTGTCCTGTCACTACAAGCCCTGATAAAAAGTCTCTCCATCTTTCTTATGAGCTCTCTTTATAGATTGAAATGCCTCAGTAAGGTCTCCCTGGAGTCTTCTCCAGGCTGAACAACCCCAACTCTCTCAGACTTTCTTCATGGGACAGGTGTTCCAGTTCCCTGACCATTTTCATGGCCCTCCTCTGGACCAGCCACAACAGGTCCATGTCTTTCTTGTACTGGGGACCCTAGAACTGGATGCAGTACTCAAGGTGGGGTCTCAGGAGAGTGGAGTAGAGGGAGAGAATCACCTCCCTTGACCTGCAGCCCAGGGTACAGTTGGTTTTCTGGGCTATGAGCGCACAGTGCTGGCTCACATCCAATTTTTTGTCCACCAGCATCCCCAAGTCCTTCTCCTCAGGACTGCTATCAATCCGTTCATCCCCCAGCCTGTATTGATACTGGTTATTGCCCTGACCCAGGTGCAGGACCTTGCACTTGGCCTTCTTGAACTTCACATAGTTCACATCGGCCCACTCCTCAAGCGTGTCAAGGTCAAATGAGAGCAATCAGTCATACTGGGGGATTTCAGACATTGCAGAGCAGTTTCTTCATAACCAAGCTGCAGGAAAGTAAATATCTTTTTTCCTTGTAGAAAACTTGTATTTTCTGCAAGAAGAAACGTCTTTTCTTGTAGAAATTTTGCATTATCTGCAAGAAGAAAAGGCCTCCCCGTTCTCCCCTATGAATCAGAGTTGTCGTGGGAATGGAGCAAGTAGAGCACTGTGAGGGTGGAGCAACACTAGGGGCAAAAGTTAGGGGCAGTTCTGCTGCCCCACTCCAGTGCTAGGAGTCAGCAAACATCAGAAGTGGTAAAGCTTCATTTTTCCAAACATCTGTCTTCCTCCATGTAGGATCAGCTAATGCAAGCACTGGGTCCTTTGGCTGTGGAAGGCAGTATCTGGCACTGCAAGAAGCCAGTTCCACCTATTTTGTCACCGTCTCAGTGTTGAATCATAGAGTCACTTCTATCATCTCAGTGCTGTCCTTTCTCTAGACTACTGTCCAATATTTGCCCAGGAAACATAGCTACAAAGTAAAATTGGTCCTTTCTTCTACCACTGCACAATCCAATAAAACCAGTGTGAGTCTGACTCAGTGACACACTTGGCTGGGAAACAGCAGTTAAAAACAAAGTGATCTTAGCCCTGCTGCTGGGGCTTTGCTAGATGAGCCTGTACTGTTTGTTCCACAACGCTCACGTGCAGCTTGCTTGCTGAGCAGGGGAAGCTGAACTTAGCACTGTCCTGCAGTGCATTGCCCCCGATAATGTTTGCTATTCTTAGTACTCTTACATTCATTGCAGAGAGAGCATGATGTATGGTGATTTAAGCCACCATGCAAACAAGAGACTATTTGCTCTACGAATTAGGGCACTGGAGTGTAATCTGAGAAAGCTGGATACTTTTTTGAGCCCTTGGCTCTTGCTCCCTATATTGTACAGAGAAAGTGGCTTAATCTCTTCTTTCGTCTCTGTCAAATGTGGACAACACTCTACTGCCCCAAACGGGGAGTTAAGGAGGAGTTTGTTCTTCTTGAAGATGTGCTCAAATACTGTTGCAGCAAGAATCAGAGGGGCGCCAACAAAGAAGATTCTTCTGTGCAGACTTCAGGTACCGTGGAGTAAATGAGGCATGATGTTATACTGAAGGGTAACAAACGGAAAAAACAATTCACAGTGGCCTCACTCACAAAGTACTGCTCATCTTGTGCTCTGATGGATGCAGTTGTACTGCAGGAAATAGAGGCCCACATAATAAAATAAGATTGCAATACACTTGTGCAAGGGGGCAGGTAACTATCTGGCTTTTTAAGTAAGTGCTTCCTGTTTATTTTATTCTTCTCAGCAACGTTTGTTCATGTTCTTGTTTTTCTCCAAGCTGTGGAAGATACTTGACTGGAGATGCTGAGTTTTTCAGCCAGCAGCAAAACCCCAAAATTAATGAAAACTTATTGTCTAATAGGCAAGGAAATGCAATAGAAGATGAACTCTGGTTAGAGAGGAAAAGGTGTAAATTTGCATATTGATCCTAAGTCTGCCTCAGAAAAGGATACCCTGTATCAAAATCCATTCCAATGCCCAGACCTATGTGACATTCTTCTGTATGAAAAGTACTCCAATTCCCATGTTTCCTGCTGCTGGCTCTTCAAACTCCTTATCAATACTTTACATAAATATTTTGAAGAAAGAAAACCTTAACTATTATTTTATTGTAATTATTCACAGTTAGGGTTTTCTATTCATGCTAAGGTGGAATCACATGGACATAGGTACCCCAATATAGGCTTTCATGTTTGGTGCTGGGTCTTCTTATCTGGAGGAGTGTAACTCAAGCAAAGCAAGAGGTAAGCCCATTTTTACATAGTCTCTGAAAATAGAAATAGGACCCTAACAATAAAAACATACTATGAGGGAGGAGAGAACTGAAACCCAAAACCCGACTGTGTTTTTCTGAAGATTTGAGTGAACTTGGTTTATTCATTGAAGTAATTCCCTTTTAAGGCACACAAAGGTACATAAACAATGTAAGCACTTAAGAAAATCAGAATTATAATAGTATACATATTAGGAAGTATCAAAGTGCAATTGGTTCAGAGTCCTATTGACATGTCAAAGCAGGGACTTGAGATGAACTATGCTATTTCATCCTTTTACCCTCTCTGGTCATACCTACAACTCACATCAGTTTAGTACTTAGATTGGATTACTATTTTTGCTGTCAGCTCATCTAAGAGTTTTGCAATTTTATCCATTTTTCTTCCAAACAATGTCCATTTCCAGATAATTATCTGTAGTTCTTTGAATGTAGTATATACCTCCAGATGGAGATGTTTTCTTAGAGCGATTATTTCATGCCACTTATAACCAAATTTTACTCTGTCTTACTCTATGGAGAAATAAGGTCAAACACAGCATTCTTCTTACGTATGTATTCATTGATAAGAATGAGAGTTTTAGATACAGAGGTAGATCAGGAGCTTGACCTTGCAAAAAAAAGAGGATGAGTATAAAACACACAGCCTTTCACAATACAGCTTAGGTGTTTGTTTCCTGATTCATTGGCAATGTGGAAAACAAAAGTACCAGCTAGGTGCTGGCTAAGGATTACAGGTCGTATTAGAAGCCCTATTTCTAAATTGCTGGAGAGTAAAATACTCTACAGAATGTATTTATTTCTTTTCTTTGCCAACTGCAAGTTTCCATGTGCTCAGTCTGCTGGTCAATATTGATTTTTTAAAAAAATTATATGACTTTATTAAAATACTTATGATATTTTTGGTTTGTTACATTTATTTTCATTCTTTAACTATGATTCTTGCTCTAGCATGACCTTTGAGTCTGAGCAAGCTTCTGCAGTTATTATTTTTTTATTCAAAGGCATTTTGACCAAAGGCAGATTTCTTTTAAAAAAAGTCACACTCAATGTATGTTTTGTTTACAATTTTCTCACAAATATAAGAAAACTAAAGCATTACCTTCTTCCTTCTTTTGTACTTTTCTAAGTCAAAGCTGGAAAAATGGAGAAGAAAGAGGGTGTAAAACATTAAAAAAAAATTAAAAATATCCAATTGCACAAAATAGTTGCAGATACACGCTTCAAAATTCTCAGTGAATGCAATACTTTTGAATTAGCTCTGCTTTTCCTGCAATGCAGGAAAAAAGGCTTAGTTCCAGGTTATACTTGTATTTGAATTCAGTTCAAGATATTACCCAGAAATCCAAACCAAGTGTGATTATTGATAGTCTCAGCATGTGTAGTAGAAGACAGCTGAGAGATAATAGTTTTGTATATATTATGGTATCTCATCAAGTAGTATGGTACCTCATCAAGTATTATGTGTATTTATGCGTCATGCTACTTATCTCTGGCATGTCAAAAAACCATCTTGAGTGCTTTAGGATGTGAAGCGTGATGTGTGTATTTCTTCTTCAAAGAGCATGCTTTCCTCATTAACATGAGTAGCAGTTGCACATGCATGGAGAAGGAGTCTAGTGATCTAGGCCAGGTGGAGCTACAAGGTTTTACAGATTAACACTTACTATACTGTACCATTCACATTATCTATAGCAAAAAGATTGTCCTTCTCAGAGACAAACTGCACAAATGAAGAGAAAACGCCACAAACCAACGTTAAAAGTAATAGCTTCAAATCACTAGAATCTTATCCTTTTGTAAATTAACATATTAAATGATCTATGGAGGTAATACGACACATTCACCCACAGCAAGAAATGTGAGTAAGGACTGAGTTCAAACACTTACCCATGTGCACTGAAACACCATAGACAAAATGGAGTGTGCAGTCCTGCCGTGGGGATATTGCTCCAAATGCCTAAACAGTTCAGTCAGTGCAGTGGGGATATTCATGCATGTGACAAGATTCAGATCTGTCTTTCAGATCAGATCTCTGAAACTTTCAATATCTGCCATCACAGTGGCTATTGCATACCCAAGATGCAAGAACATCACTGGAAACTTAGGCCCTTCATGCAGGCAGACATCACTGCAAAGGGCTTTTCATCCTCAGTCAGATCAGTACAAATGCCCTGAAAATCCCCATGATAATGTCATGGCAGATGTGCTACTTTAGAGATCAACATGTGGCTTCTTGAAGCTTAAATAAACAGACAGCTGTGATCAATATGAATCCTATCTCTCTTGGAATATTACAGAGTTTGCAAAGAATGTGTTGGAAGAGTATGAATCTGAGGATGAAAAGTTTTAGGGAAGGGATCCCAGGTTTAATTTGCTGTATTACTGCTGTCCATGAGTCTCTTTCAGGAAATCCCAGGGTATTGGCCCTGTGTCAAGCTCTCAGTGGCAGGTGTGTAACCTCTGGTTTTCCATTGACATACCATCATCTCTTTCCCCAAGGAATGACTGTCCACAATAAACTCTCGCCCTACCTTATGCTTGAATACCTTTGTTTCACTGGAGTGAAAATGGGGATCCAATATTTATGCTCCTATGTCTGTAAATTCCTGTGTCGGAAAAGGGCCTGGGTGTGCTGGGTGACAGACGGCTGAATATGAGCCAGCAGTGTGCCCAGGTTGCCAAGAAGGCCAACGGCATCCTGGCCTGTATC
Organism: Gavia stellata; assembly: GCF_030936135.1. Taxonomy (NCBI): domain Eukaryota; kingdom Metazoa; phylum Chordata; class Aves; order Gaviiformes; family Gaviidae; genus Gavia; species Gavia stellata. The sequence continues at coordinate 9,520,433 of NC_082597.1, read as the reverse complement.
AGAAATGGTGTGGCCAGCAGGAGTAGGGAGGTGATTGTCCCCTGTACTCAGTGCTGGTGAGGCTGCACCTCGAATGCTGTGTTCTGTTTTGGGCCCCTCACTACAATAAAGACATTGAGGTACTGGAGTATGTCCAACAAAGGGCAACAAAGCTGGTGAGGGGTCTGGAGCACAAGTCTTATGAGGAGCACTTAAGAGTGCTGGGGTTGTTTAGCCTGGAGAAGAGGAGGCTGAGGGGAGACAAGGGATAGGACAAGATGAAATGGCCCGAAGTTGTGTCAGGGGAGGTTTAGATTGAATATTAAGAAAAACTTCTTCACTGAAAGGGTTGTCAGGCATTGGAACAGGCTGCCCAGGGCTGTGGTTGAGTCACCATCCCTGGAGGTATTTAAAAGATGTGTGGATGAGGTGCTTAGAGAACATGGTTTAGTGGTGGACTTAGCAGGGTTAGGTTAACGGTTGGACTTGATGATCTTAAAGGTCTTTTCCAACCTAAACGATTCTATGATTCTAAGTACTGTGAACAAAGCAACAACAAAATGCTGCCACCTGCAGATCAGTGTTATTTGCTTACCAGCTGATGGGGTAACTGCCCATGGTATGAAGACAAAGAGTGGAGGTGGCACCTGGGACTGTAGTTGTGAACCTTTAGTTTAAAGGATAATGGATGGGATATATAGGCTACTGGTCCTGCTCAGCAACGACCCAGCATCATGAAAGTGTAGCTACTCTGAAAAGAGTGGCTAGTTTCATCTCTATTCCTTGTTCACTAGAATATAACATAGAACATCTCTGTCCGTATTGACTAATGTTATAGGGGTCAGCACTGCAGATATAATAGCTATAAAGCTTTCCTGTTTTGGTCTAGGTATGAAATGCATTACTACAAGCAGCAAAGGAAATGTCTCCTAGTTGAGAAGTGGGAACAGATTCCCATGTTTCTCTTTTGCTATCTTATATATAGGGAAATGTAAATTTTGGTCTCTGGACCAATGACTTTCCAGGAGCTTATACTGATTAAAAACAATGCTTACAGCAAAAAGAAATCTAGAAGTCTATAAACATTTATGTCTGAGTCAAGGCCACAGAAAGATGAGTATAAAACAAATAAAGAAACAATAAAAAAGCCAAGTACAATGGCTGGCAAGTGAGGCAGACTGAGTTCCATACTGCACACAACCCCGCTACGAGGCTTTTGCAATAGGAAAAGGTGATGCAACAGAAGACTTCTGGAGAAAAACCCAAAGGAGGAAGAGGCCTTCTTGCTTTCTGTGTGAACAAAAAACTCTAGTTTGTGCCTTTTCCACCTTTTCTGGATGGGAGAGAAGCCTCCCTGTGCCAAAGGTCCAAACAAAACAGGGCTATCGGTGCAGAGGGTAAGTGCTGTTCCCAGGGTTCTTTCCCTGTTTTGCTGCAGGACTGAAATATTCTGTGTTTTACCTGATACAAATAAACCTCTTTTAAAGGTGCATCAGTCACAGGAAAGGAGACAGCAGAACAGTTACTATTGACTTTCCACAGACCTTCCCCGCTCATTTTCCTCTGATCAAGGCAACATTCAGTTTTCTCTCCTCTTCCACTGAAAGAAGAGACTGGAAAGGATGCCACTTGCTCAAATGGCTGTAAATTTCATTGCATCAAAGTCTTTAATGTCGTACTCTATCTGTGTATAAACCTTAAAGGGACTACAGCTAACTTTCAATGTTCAGGAACAGGCCAGAGACACAGCAACATAGCCCTGAGGCAGGCACTTCCAATGGACATTTGAAGTCTACTAATGAGTTATGGTGTCCAGAAATAGGAATAAAATTTCATGTTTTTGTATAAATGGCTGGGTTTTCCTTCCTGAAGACACAGAACAATTGTCATAATTACTCCACATTAGCTAGGTCTGGACAAAACCTGTCTTAAGAGGTATATTCAAAACTGATTTTTGTGACGTGAGGTATGTGTCAGGAAATTTCCGTAAATTTAATTTTAAAAAAGAAATATTATTCCTAACACTTACAGGATGTATAGAGGTAGGAAAAATAAAATCTTCTTTAGGAACAAAGAAATTATCATAACAATATCAAAATAATGAATTACCTATGTGACCAACCCAGTATAAAGTCACCCACACAATGTATCTCATATATACCATTTGTTGTTATATATAGTTACACATATACAAAACATATTTTGAATATTCCATAAAGTTTGAAATAGAAGCATATTTTAAAATACACTAGATACAGATGTTTCTCAGACATTTCTGAACAATAGAGCAGCACTAATCAGCCTAGCTCAAAGGATGCTTTTTTAAAAGCTGCTGTGGATCTCACATTGTGATTAGAAAGGAATTCCCATCCCCTGCGTCTTCATTAGTCATGGCAGTTTGAGACTCTCACACCGTATGCAAGCCTGTGTTACAGAGAGATTTCCTTCAATCTAAACAGAAGGTTCAGAAAGAAGAAAAGGAAGAGGCTCTATGTTTCCTCATTAAGAAATACCCAACATATAGGGAAGATCTCAGACACTACACTGGTCTTGCATTCTTTAGATCCTATTCCCAACTCCCTCACTTGTGAATATTTTCAGAGAAGTACTACAGTAGCCTAAAACTTCTGCAAGAAGAGAAATACCCATCTTGAGCAACTATAAACCCAAAAGCCATTCACTGGAATGCACTGAAAATCGAGGAGCCAAGGGATATGCGTCCAGGAAGATTGATGGGCTGAGGAAAATAGGACTGGATGCAGACGTATCAAAACCACATCGGAAGAAGAGGGAACTGAGCAGCTGTGTGGGCAGTCCTTGTCACAGACCTGCCATACCTGCAATGACAGGCAGTGCTGCCAAGACAGGCTGCAAACATGAGTCCTCCCCTTCCCCTAAACACAAGCTGAAGGATATCTGACAAATCCCCTCTATGCCTAAAGGAACAAAGCATCCTTCACTGTGAGCTAAATAATACAGAGGGAGGCCCCAGAAGAATGGTGGTTGAAGACAGACTAGTATTTGGACACGTATAACTGAATGCCGTATGGATGCTAGTCGCATCATGTCTTGAAGTCATATGGTATTATGCTGTCCAATTACCCCATTTTTACCTGGAGGCCCCTTGAGTCTGTTCTCATCATTCAGCAAATCTCTGCTTTTGTGCTTCTTTTACAGTCCATTTCTTCCCCCTCATTGCTTCTTTTGAGAAATGAGGAGGGGGGGGGGGGGGGGGGGAGACAAAAAAGCATATCTGGAAAATGCATTCACTTATCAATCAAATCTGAGTACGAAGCCTTCAGGAAGAGGGGCAGACTGGAAAGTGAGGATCACCTCTTATGAATCACAGGTCAAATTTCATACAGAAGAGACAGATAAAGGCTGCATCTTCTCCATTGTAGTTGTTTCATGGTGGTAAATGCAGAGAAAAAAAGTTCAGGCTGGCTTGGAAAGCTCAGTCACACTCCTCTACAGAACGAATCACTGAGAAAGAGACATTGTGCAAAGTGAATACTCATCCTTCATAACTTTTAGTGTCATAAAGGCAGGATAGCCATGTGAAAATTCAACTCAACAATCAGATACTATTAAGCCACACTTTTGCAAGGAATAGAAAGCATGACAGCAACTCCCTACTACATCTGCCTTTTGTCCTTCCTGACCTGCCTTAATGCTCATCATTGATGGAAGATGGAAGATGTCAAGACCAAATGGTTGATTTGGCTGCTTCTGGATGCACAGATATTTGCTCAAGAGTTGAAAGAACTAAGTATAAAGAATATGACAGAATTATCCTGTTTCCCTATTGTACCTCAGTCTTGTTTCATTCCCATCTCCAGGATGGCCTGGAAGTTCCCTGGATCTCCTCTCAGAGAAGAACCTTTGCTTATGAGAACAGGGTGTTCAGAAACAGAAAAACAAAAGGTCACCCTACTCAAGTTTAGAAGAGGCTATTTTAGATCCTGTAAGAGCAGAATTCTATCTCAAAAACTGGAATTATGTGAGCAGAGTAATAAGGCGTCTCTTTGCAGACTATGAAGAAGGAAACATGCTGCAGTTAGTTCAAAATAACATCTCAGGCCTGAATTTCTTTAAGCCTTGTCCATGCACTTCTTCTGTCAGTAAATCAAACCTTTTCTTATCACTTTACCCCTCCTGATAACTGTTTACATGCAGCATACAGCATTATCGATAAAAAAAATGGGACAATTCCTGGAATAAAAATTTTCAGTGCATTCTCTTCTGAAAACCCTGAAGTATTTATTGCCCTTACATTCAGCAGGGAGGAATCAAGCTACAAAAGAATGAGCTGTTCATGCAGTGCTTCTCCTTAATGTTTTATTGACTAGAATGGAATTCCTCATTTTTCCTTCTCCCTTCCTCATCACTCAACACAGCTTCTTAGGAGCCAAATCACTCAATCCAGAAAACTCATACCATCCCTAACACCTCCTCCTTTCTCTTCACACACTTAAACCTTCACCTTCTTATCACTTAGTGAGAACAATTTTTTAAATTTTCCTATAGGTTTTGAGAGTGATGAAACAAACACACCATCAGGTTTTATTCCTACAGACTCTTAAATCTTGCAAGTCTTTTCCTTTCATATGCTGATTTTATATTCTGGATTTACAAGCAATTTATCTTAGCTCTCCCATTGCTATCATATATTAGGATGCACAGACTCAACGAGAAAGGAGACCTTCACTGGCTTCAATGCAGCTCTATAGCTGTTTGTATTTGCCATTGATGAAGTCAGATTTCAGGATCAGAGACTTCAAAAACAGTTGGGGCAGGAAGCTGCATAGTGGTTTCCATGGAAGATTTTTCCACCATCGTCTTGCCTTTCTAGAAGCAAAAGATGGATGTACAACTGAAATACAAATTCACTGCATTTCAGGACAGCCCTGAGAGTGCAGCTTGTGCCTTCCTGAGTAATTAGAAGATAAGACAGCCTGTAAGGTCTGCTGAACAACTGATGACTATCAGACTTGTTAAGATGATTTTTATCTTTGTTTTCAGGACTACTGTACTAAGTAAACTGTTTCAGTTGTGATGAGCAAAAGGGAAAGGGAAAAAAAGAGAATGGTGGGATGAGTAGAATAAGATTTTTTCACTGACAATTTGTTCACTGCTCATAACTTTGTAAGACCTAAATGAAGATGAAAGGTGTTCTCATTAAGAGTTACTATGAGTGGTTTTCTTGGCAGAACCAAAGAAAAGAGGTATTAATATGCTGACCAGTAAGATATCTATAGATACTAGTCAAATAATAATAAACTGCATTAGCCAAAATAGTAATAGATGTGGACAGAAAGAGCAAGCCATGCTTTTGAACGTCATTCTCTTCAGCTGAGATGATACTGTCCTTCACCTTATAGGTGGTTGGTGAATCTAATTTGGGAGTAACAATGGCTGCAAAGTAATTGTAAATTCATGAGAAAAGAAATATAAAGCAGTGAATTTACATTTTCATATAAGGAAAAATCCACAAGATGATTGAATTTTACCCACTATGAATCTGACACAAGAAAGAAACCCAGGAGCTGGTTTTAAATTTCATGTGACTACAATAAAAGAAAACTATGCTTAACTGGGCTGTTATCTGTATGTCCAGCATGGTGGCGCCTGTTGTCATTCTTGTAAGGTAGTGTCTGGAATCCTTTCCTTCACAAACCTGTTTTTCAGGTACATGCAACCTTGCTGTTAAACTGAATTAGAGCCCACCATAGATATAACACATTTTCATTTGTGAGAAATACATCCTCTGATTTTTTTCATTTTATTATGAGAATATGAAATGTCATGGAATCTTATTGGTTTAGAAATATTATTTTTCCGATTCATAATTATGACTCCCTATTTTTTGAAGCAAAACTTCATAGGGTCCCACTCTTAAAAGTTGTACCACACCTGCAAATCCACTGACTTGAAGAGAAGGTAGGAAGACTCAGCCTAGGAGGGAAAAGACGGTAGCACAGGGTTATTAAACTGTATTCTATTGAAAATCTTCCTGAATGATAAGGGCCCTTTGTGAATCTAATCTGAAGAGGCTTTGATGCGCTTGATCTCAGATTATGAAAATCTGAATCAGAACTACAACTTGTAGCCTCCAAACCATCATTTCTAATAACCAGTGTGACAAAACACTAAATTCACTCAACAGCAGAGAAGTTTTATCTTTGTATCTGTCACTAAGTTTTTTATCCATCACTGGGATCTCTATCAAAGACCTATGGTAATAGACTCTCCCTAAGGGATCAGTAGAACCATATCATCACCTTTGCTAATAGACTTGTATAACAAATATTCTGTATTTTTACCTTACAGGGAACTCCGTGAAATGTTCATGCTTTCTTCTTTATTCCCAACCTCTCACTCCACCCTTCCTGACCTACCTACAAACATATCTTGCACTCATCTTGCATAATGCCAGCAAAATATTACATGCATTATTCCTGATTGTTAATTCTTCTCAAGCAGCTTCGGAGTAATCAGAGTCAGGAGGCTTTTGAGACCAGTCTACATGTAAGTCAATTTTACCAAGCATATTGCAGGAATCATATAAGTAAGCTAATAATGGGACAAATAAGAGGTAACTCACCACTAGATTACATGTACTTGCACATTTGAACAGCTAGAAGATTTAACTAGTGGTTTTAACTGTTATCAATTCAAAAGTGCTGAAGGGCACAGCTCATGACTTGTACAGCTGTTAAAAACAGTGAGTCTCTGAAGACAGTATTTCATTTCTTCGGGCTACTTACATGACCAAGGTGCATATCTAACTACATTCTTATGAATGATACCAAGAACGTGTTAAAGGAAATTCATTTCATGGCATGTGGCATTGTGTCAGTGAAGTGAAAGGCATTTTTAACTGAGGCATAGCAAAGACAAAGAACCGGCTGGTGATATGCTTTTCATTGGTTCGAGCGGAATGTCACATACTCTGCAATATTGAAGCCCTAATTAAAGAAAAAGAAAAGTCATTTAATACCAGAATTTATAATGGTAAAAGTCACAGTAAGGCCTGAAAATTAGATTTTTGAGTTACATTATATGCAATTTTTCTTTTTTACATGTATTCTCAGGTTAAACTTCAGGAGAGTATTAATTTCTCAATAACAAAATCACCCAGCAGAGCCAAGAATGACAAATCTGTCACCATCTCTACCAATGCTGCTTATCTGGTCTTCTAACTTTGGATCCTTAGCATATGTGTATTACCTTTTCTTCATATTCTTTTTAATAACTGGCCAAAGCTCTTAAGTGACCTAAAAAATATTTTGGGTTGTACAGGAGTTTTCAGAAAAAAATATTCCCCCTTCTCCAGTAGAAAATTCAGACTGGATCAGAAAGAGTCAATGGTTAATTCAGATACATACTCCATAAATAGTATAGATAAAACATTCAGTCAGTTGTAATGATAGTTGTACTCTCTGGACACTTACTTGTCCATGACAAAGAAAGACCAGGAATTAACCGCACATAAATATACAACTCTAATTCTTATAAACTGCAAAAAAAAATAAAGAGATTTATGCCTCTACTCATTTGCAGCAGGGAGAGGTTAGTTTTATCAGATGTAAAGAACTCTAGCTCATTATTGCAAACAGCCAGGAAAGCATCTATCATCCTTTACACAAACATGTTGTAAAAATCAGTATGAAAAACACTATCACATTCTAATTCTCAAGCCCTGCTTAGTAACACCTGAGCAAGTAAGACACTGCCTTTGAATTATTTCTTTATCCTGGCTGCCTTTGTATACATTCCATGTGACAGTAAAGTCAACAATTTTATTTATTTTCCTTAGTGGAGAGAAAACTTAAAAATTCATCACTTCAGTTCTAAAGATTTGTTCTCGAACAGGAAGAATCAAGGAAGCAAAAGAAGATAAAAGGTCTGAAAAAGAAAACTTTCAGTAGAACTTTTTCATTTGGATTCCAGCAGAGCCTTTTTCTTCCTAGGAGATCATACTGTTTTCTATGAATCTATGCCTATGTATATAATATGAATCTATCTATCTATCTCTATATATTTTTTCTTTGAAATACCTTGGTCATAGGGGACTTTGATCAGAAAGATGGATTACATAAAAACTGATCTTAAGTGTATCCCGCTTGCCTGATACTTTCCCAGTGAATATTTTCCTGGTCCTAAAACTGCTTGCTCAGGTATTTCTAGTGTTCACAAGATCTTATACTCTGGAACAACCTTGTTGTGCAGATAGATTGAAAACTTTCCAGGTCTGTGTCATAGATCTATAATTGTGGGAGAGCTCTCTGGCTGTCTTAGTCTGCTGGGCTTCTTATCTAGATGCAGAGAAAACTTTCTTCCCCATACTAGCAAAGCTTAGTTCCTTCAGCACTATCAGGGTCTTCCTGAGTCAGGGTAACAGCTAAACCGCCAATGTCAGAATCTCTGGTAGAATTTTTAGTTTTGTTTTCCAGGAGAAACTACAGACTTTCTGCTTTTTGTTCAGATTTAGAACAAAATTTCTCCTGAAGTACTGAATTTTCCCATAGAACGGACTTCAGTTTGGGGACTTTTTAACTATACTAATATACTGATCTCATCTGTAGAGAAAGCTATGGACACCTAATATCTAGTAAAGATTTTTGTTTGCAGACGACACCAAGTTCGGCGGGAGTGTTGATCTGCTGGAGGGTAGGAAGGCTCTGCAGAGGGATCTGGACAGGCTGGATGGATGGGCCCAGGCCAATTGGATGAGGTTCAACAAGGCCAAGTGCCGGGTTCTACACTTTGGCCACAACAACCCCAGGCAATGCTACAGGCTTGGGGATGAGTGGCTGGAAAGCTCCCCCCGCAGAAAAGGACCTGGGGGTGTTGGTTGACAGCCAGATGAATATGAGCCAGCAGTGTGCCCAGGTGGCCAAGAAGGCCAACGCCATCCTGGCCTGTATCAGAAATAGTGTGGCCAGCAGGAGTAGGGAGGTGATCGTGCCCCTGTACTCGGTGCTGGTGAGGCCGCACCTCCAATCCTGTGTTCAGTTTTGGGCCCCTCACTACAAGAAGGACATTGAGGTGCTGGAGCGTGTCCAGAGAAGGGCGACGAAGCTGGTGAGGGGTCTGGAGCACAAGTCTGATGAGGAGCGGATGAGGGAACTGGGGCTGTTCAGTCTGGAGAAGAGGAGGCTGAGGGGAGACCTCATCGCTCTCTACAACTACCTGAAAGGAGGTTGCAGAGAGGTGGGTGTTGGTCTCTTCTCCCAAGTGACAAGGGACAGGACAAGAGGAAATGGCCTCAAGTTGTGCTCGGGAAGGTTCAGGCTGGATATGAGGAAAAATTTCTTTACTGAGAGAGTGGTGACACACTGGACCAGGCTGCCCAGGGAGGTGGTGGAGGCACCATCACTGGAGGTATTCAAGGAACATGTGGACGAGGCACTGTGGGACATGGTTTAATGGGCATGGTGGTGTTGGGTTGATGGTTGGACTTGATGACCTTACAGGTCTTTTCCAACCTTAGTGATTCTGTGATTCTGTAAAATCTTCTTTTAATGCTATAATTTTCAAATAACCGGTTTTTCTACTTTACTGCAACCATAGCTATATTTCTACGAATTAGGAAAAACTGCTGACTGTTCATATTGTAACCAAGGGTTGCATGACATGAAGCTTGGAAAGTATGGCTCCATCTTCCTTTAAAATGATTTACTTTTGTGTGTGTTTTATCCTTTAAGGCAAAATATTTGTTATTACTCTTTCAGAAATGGGAGATTAGTTCACCAGTAGCAAAATAATCATGGTGTTTGCTGTGCTATTAAAATGTAGATCAGTAATGACTTTATCTCATCAGTAGTGTGATATATCATCAATTATTCTGTCATCATGGATTTGCAACTGTGTCACCAGAGGTAGATCAAACCTAGCTTAAAACTCAACAGCAATTTCCTAACATTTCATAGCTGTTCAAGGTAAGAACACATGATCTTGTGTTATATGCTAATTGAAAAGTACTCCATGAATATTTGAAATACTTTTCTGAGCCAGGGATGATGATGTGATGGACAAGCATAGACCAGCATACCGGAATTTGTTCAGCCTGTCAGATGAGTTATGATTCTATCACCCTATATATTAGTCCTTTCAGCATTTCTGGAACTTCTTGCCAAAATTAGCCTGTTTTTTTTCATTCAGCAGTTATTCAAACCAATGTAAAGACAAATTAATGTGAAAAAATGGCAAGTCAGGTTAAGATAAAGTGAACCTATTTGGCAACCTTGCTAAACCTCACTAAGGCATTTGATTGCAAGGAGCATACTCAATCTTTTATGGTACTCTGTATCTATAGCCTAAAGGAATATTTAGTTTTATCTTTTGATGTGTCTTCTTTAGGCAATAAATACACAAAGGGTGCTGGTTTAGGTTAATATTTACCTCATGATATTTATGGCTAGCCATAGTTATCTACACATCTTCAGCAAAGTTCCCCCTCCAGATAAGGTATAATTTTAAACACATTATTTACTATTTGTATTATTTTCTCCAATCCTTCAATTCAATTTAAAAGTTAGAGAAATCATATCTGAGCTGAATCATTTCACTTATATACAAAGGAAAATGAGAGAAAGAGTAAGGCTCTGAAGATACATTATATCAGCATGTTTGAGTTTAACTAATTAATTTGTTTAATTCTAATCCTTGAGCTTGCAACTAACCTGAATCTTCAAGAAAAAACAAATGAAACTTTGTTGCAACTTTCAAATGCTGAGCCTAACCATTTGTTAGTTAAAACCAAAATAGCTGCAGATTCTATTTAACAAGGGTACAGCCTTCCCCCAGCACCATCATCTAAAATTTGTGTTCCATTAAGTTCGGTAAGGTTTTTCTACAAGGGATACATATGTGAGCTAAATTTCCTTACAGCTGAGTGAGGGGGTCATTTGGAAGTCCATTCCCCCACCATAGTACAGCTGCTGCACAATGTCAGCCAGAGCTTACAACTTCACAATTGTTGCATGCAGCCACAGCACAGAGCATCACTTGTGGGGTGGAAAAACGGGATGAATATGACACATGGCTCCAATACCGCCTTTTTTGGAAGTGACATGTGGGCTCATATTCAGCACATCTTTCTGAGTTTGCTTAAAAATGTTCCATACGACTCAGTCTTCCATTTGAATACTAATCCCAATTTCCAACCATTTCATCTCCTAAGCTTGACAATAAATATCAATTACCAAACGCAGCCATGAATATTTGCAAAAATAGGCTTCATAAAATGAAACAGCTGCTGTAACTTTAAAGATAAGTCATTAATCTCTTGCCTCCAAAATAACAACAGTCTCCCAATGGTGTTTAGCACATCTGACATAGAAAAGAGTCAAGCACTAGGTCCAAGAGCTGGAATGTGTAAGCAATCTTCTTCCCATCTGTGGATGCATGCTGTAGATAGGTTGACCAAAGTTACAGATGTGATTGACTTGCCACCTAAATTGCTCTCCTTCAGAAGCTGATGATTATGGGATGTAGAGCTGAATGTTGAGAAAGTCCAGATTGGCTAATGGCAATTTCCTGCTGTGCCTTTGACAGCGCTTGACTCTAAGTCAACAAAAGGTTCCTTCTATATAGTGAATGTCTAAATTTTCATTTGACAATGCTAATTGAACACTTCCTTCTCAAAATTTGAACACTGCCATAGAAGATGTAATTGTGTGTTGAATTCCAATAGTGAAGAGTTAATTAGCATGCAATAGTTCAGGGCAGGATCAAGTTTCATGTGCACAAAAGCTGAAACAACCTTTTTCAACAACCTTTTTCAACATCCTATTCATTTGACATTAATTTCAGAAAATAACAAGAGGCCATGCAATAGACCAAGGTGTTATTGTCTTTCAGGTCAGGTTTGTTTGCTGAGAAAGGAAGGTTTAATTTGAGTTGATCAGCTAAAACAGTGTCAGCTGTGTTTATTAGTAAATGATGCAAACATCTAGACAACGAACTCATAGATATTCTGACTAGACTGTTTCCACAATACTCGTTGGAAATAAGAAACCCTTCATTAGAAAGGATCACAGAATAAAAAGAGAAGGAAAAAGTAATCAAGCCATAAAGGTAGCTGATGGTAGAAAACAAAAATAACATATTCTTTCCATGTGCAAATTAGTTCAGTGCTGAAACAACACTGGTCTTGGTGTATTCCTTGTATTTAGTTATATAATAAACCTGCTACGCCCTTCAAAAGCCACAGCTTTCCCTGGACAGGGAATTCTTTCTGTGCCAAACCATGTGGTGGTTTTATGCTGTGAACAAATGAGAACTGGTGAGATCAACAGCTCATTTTGGTTATGATGTAAGAAAGTATGAACGGTGTTCTCCAGAGATGCATAGCTGATGTTCTTTTCCATCACACTGTGTATTAAAGTCTTTTAACGAGTAGCTGTGACTACAGTCAGTGGAAAATAAATGCTCATCAAGCTAGAAGGTAGAATCAAAAGGATAACCCTTTCCTCCTACTGGTCACAATTAATATTTCAAATAAAAGTTTAAGTACAGCAAAACTCCCTCCTTAGGGCAATTAAAGCTCTCGAGTATTGGCCATATCAGAGAGTTCCAATGAGGACACATTTTTCTAAATCCTTCTTGTTAACGAAAGAGCTTCAGGCTTTGTGCATAGTTTTTGTCATGCTGGAAGCAGAATTCATATTTGCTGCTTTTGGCCAGTTTCTTTGTGTTCATAATCCACAAATGTAGGCCTTTTTTTTCCTGTCTTTTTCTTTCTTCCCCTCTGTTCCCAGTTATTCCAGTTAAATAATGTTACCCAAGCAGGGGAAGAAAACAAACTAAAACAAACTAAAAAAAATCTCTTCAAAATCTCCAGCAATAGGATGAAAAATGCCAATTACTCCATTCAATATCCCTCCTCTTGTTCTTTTAGATTTACATAGACCAGTGTAAATTATTACATATAAAAGTGCCACCAAGGTCAGAGTGCATCTAGCAATGAAACCCCAGTCACACTAGACAGAATTAGCTGACTGAGTTTCAAAAACCAATACGCTATATATAGTGTGTTTTGGTCACTCCAAAAGTATGGCGAAATTTAGCAAAAAGTTAATAAGATCATAATACCTATGTGTTAACTATTAATTTTGACATCTTTAGAGCAAGTGGTGCCCTATAACTCAATGGTTAGGGTAACCGAAAATGTGGTTTAGACTAAAAATCCTGTCTATCTGACGTATAGAGGGGGACTGACCTGAGGAAGAGAAAGATCTCTGTGATCTAATAGTTTGGATAGCCAGATCCTAATTTCTTGCTATCTTGAGCACTCAAGTATTTTGAAGAATAAAGCAGGTTTCACAGGAGATATGAACATTAAAGAGTCATAGCCTGAAAATTTTACAGAAGAATATTCTCAAACTAGAGTCAGTGGTAAGAAATAATGTTCTAAATCCCTTGTTCTGTTTCAGACATTTAATATTTGACTCAGGATGTTTCAAATCCTAGATAACTCCGGGCTATTCAGCAAAAGAACATGTTGTAGCATCATCTTTTCTCTCCTCAGTCTGGAATCAGCCTTTTGCATATACTTTTAATACCCACGGGTAAAAATATAGGGGGAGGGAAAGCTTAAAAAAAAAAATTAGTATCAGGTCATTCTTTAAGCTTTTTTGTTCAGACACTGAAATTAAAAAAACAAATTGGAAAAAAACCTGACAGTAACTGACACTCCAATAGCGAAAGATATTTTGATCCCCCAGAAGACACTGAAAGCAAGGTACGGACAAATGTAATAGCTACAACTTCAGAAAAAGCTGAAAAGCTAAAGGCTAGATTAATTAAGGCAAGAGATAACACCGGTGTGGGGCTGATTAACAGCAGAACAACAAAAGTTTGAAAAAGAGAGAAATTTGACAATATTGAAGAAGGAGATGGTAGGAATTATTGGAAGACTGGAAGCATGGGAAACAAGGAGAAGTCCAACTCAAATTCCTTCAAGAATGTGAACATGGAGAAGTGAAGTTTCCAACAGTTGCGGAGAAAAGCTAGCAGAAGAGACACCATGAAGAATTGGTACTTACGTCTCTTTAGAAACGTTGAAGTCCAAACTAGCACTAGAATATCAAAAAGGAGATATCAGAAAAATAGCTTCATACTGATGATCCAATCTGGAATTGCTGAAGCTAAAGGCTAAATATGAGTAATCCATTTTAAGGGTCTTATTCATATCCTGAGGTCATTAAAGGGAGAGGTAAGCAAAGCAAGAGAAAAAGGAGTGGACTATACAGAATTTTGAGGAAGTAGAAAGAGAAGGCAAGGTTAGGTAAGCAATGATCAGATTATGTAGAAGGAAAAAATATAAACAAAAATAGGACAAGGGGAAGGCTGAAATGTGGCTGTGTCAGAGACTACAGTGAGGCAGGAAATAGTTTATTTACAAACCATGAGAAATAAATATTCAGAATATTACTTAGGCTGTTTGGGCAAAACAGGGAGAATGAAATGTAGCTGAGAATAAATCAGAGTCAGCTGAAAGAGAGAAAAGGTGATTGCTGAGGTCAGATTCACAAAGTTTTGAAACTGGGTGATTAAATGTTCTTTCAGGCTTAACTTGCTGGGTTAGATATTGGAGATGTAGCTATGACAGCAGGAATACTTAGAATGAAAGACATGAGTGCAAAGGTAACATTCAATATGGAGAGGTTATTAAATGCAAAGCCAAGAGAATAAGGAAAGGACCAGACTCACTCTCTCTTTGAATGTTTAAAATGTAAACCTCATTATTTCGTTACAGTCCATGTCTGGTCCTTGATAGCCCAAGCCAGAAAACAATGATACCTTTTAACTGCTCCTGTGCACAGAAAGATTTTCCTTTAATCCATGCTCACAGGGGCAAAGTCAAAAAAAATGCTCCTGTGCTGTTCCCCACGACTTTCTTTGTCAGGCAATTACTGTGAAAGGGGTAATATAATAGAAAGGACAAAACAACTACTGTGTCTCTGACTTGAACTGTAACTTCAGCTCCTTTAGCTGCTTAAAACATTTCTTAGGCACCCATGCTGTGAGTCAGCCTTGAGCTGGCTGTGCTGGCAACTCTGGACATTTTCAATGCAGTACAACAGTAGGAGTTTTTCAAAGCCACAACCAGGATTTCTTTATTTAGTTGTGTTTACTCCTGCTACCATGTTTTGGATTAGTTTGGATATCAGATAATTTCATGTACTAAGCCTGCAATATATTGAACAGTGAAGTGAGGTAACAGCTGTGTTGTATGGTTAACCAGAAATGTAAACCCATTACATTTCTGTTGATGTTAATGTTTTTGGACAGCAAACTTCCCTTTGAAGAATGTGAATACCCATGAAACCTGCTTATTTCTTTCCTAAACACTGTCCCCTATTCCCCCCTTCTCTCTGCATCCACTTCTTTAGAAAAAGGCTCCAAATAGCTCTGGTCAGTGCCAAAGCCCTGAGGAACTTTATTTGGATCAGGATTTAAGTCTATACATCAACTCCTACACCAACACTAGCTCCTTATCGAGCAAATTATTAAACTTCCATTCCAAATATGAAATTCCATGTGGAGTCTAAAGCAAACTCTCATTTTAGGGTTTTATCCAGCAATATTTGACAGTGGTTTTCTCATTTACTTAGTAACAAGTGATCTAAAACTCCTAAGACTTGGAAATTTGGGCCAATTTCCATTCAGCACCTATTCAACACCCACTTGAGCACTTTCAACAGGTGAGACTTTTGTTTTCAAACTTCTCTTCAAATAGAAGCTTTCCAGAATATACCCCTGGCCTCAGTGTGTAAGAGGAGTGCTGTAATTATTACCAATCGACTGACGGGTAACCTTCAATTGCTTCCTTTGAACTCGCCTCTGCCAGCAAACTACTTGACAACTACTAGAAACCCTTGGTGAGCTGTGAGGATTGCTATGGCAGTCGGCTGAGCCTGCTGAAGGTCTTTCAACCCCTTAAAAAAAGCTGAGTGTTGCTACCTTGAGGATGAGAACTGAGAGGATGAAAGGCACAACCAAGGAGGCAAGAACCAGGCGGTGTTTGTGGAAGACACTCCCGAAGACTGCTTCTTCCCAGGGGTTTGGGAGGGCCATAGCTGTAGTCACTGGTGACTCAGGGAGAGGCTGTTTTCCCTGCTAATCAGTAATCACAGCCCTCGTACCCCAGTCTTTCCCCTGGGAGCAACAACAAGCTTTGCTTTCCCAAGTTGGGCAGAGAGGTCATGGCCTTCCTGGTGCCCCCAGCACCTTCTGCTGCCCTGCACTGCTGCCTGCGCCGGGAGGCAGCGCGGGGCCGGCCCCCAGCCAAGCTCCCCCGTGCCTTACGGCTGCACCACCACCCTGCGAACCAGGGTTTACGTGCCAAGGCAATGCCATAAACGCAGGCATATTTTGTGAAGCTTCTGCCTGTATTTTATCATCCTCCGAGTTCCCTGGATACTTCTGCTGTTTTAAAAACAAGTAGCGAAGAGCTATCCAAGGCGTCCTGCACCCTGCACCCAGGGGTGTCAGAAACCCTGCTTAACTTCAGCTAGTTGGTGTTCATTGCAACAGAGCGGAGGTACTGCTGTTTGTTTTTAAGTATTAGAGGAGACACTTTGACTATCATCTCACCAGATAAACATTTGGCCTTGTTTTGTACTGACAGAAGAGTTTCCTTGATGCAAAAGCAGATTATGTAGCAGTACTCAAAGGCCCAGGAGGTGATAATGATTTAAAGTATCTGCCATAAACAATCACTTAGCCACAGCCAGGGGCAAGGGAGAAGAAAACATTAGCAAAGTGAGAAGTGTCAGATTCCATCCTGGCAGGGGGTGGGAAAGCGATAACATCCTCTAGGCCACAGCGTCTGCCCATAAACACCCCCTTTGAATTGGTCAAGTAAGCACAGAGTTGTGCTGTCCACCTTTGGCATGGCTTCAATAAATCAGAACTACAGAAAGACTCTTGACAGGCTTTTAAAGTCGATGGGGAGCACTATGCTGAGGGAGATGTTTTCCCCAAACTGTAAGATTTGGACTTTCCAAAAAAAGTAAACAAACAAATCAAAGAGCCCCTTTTACAGATCGGGATAAAAAAATTAAAATCCCCACTCTTTTAGTAACAGTAAATAAATGCAAATTGGGACAGAGAAAATGTTCTGAAACTTTCAGAAGTATGTACTTTAATTACAATGCTAATTTTTCACCTTCTGTTTTACTTAAAAGCTGAATTTCTAGCCCAGATGTTATTTATTCTAAAAGATATCTCTCTCTTTTTTTTTTTCATTTACAGAATGTTAAAAAAAAAAAAAAAATTCTGAGAGCTATTTCCCCAGATACACATTTGGGCACATTTATGAAAAAAATACATTTTCCCCTTATGTGTTCTGCATTTGTAAGAAAAGGCCAAAATTGCCCATTAAAAGCCTTTGACTAGATTCAGTGCCCCTCTCTGCTGAGAGCTGCCACAGTAATGTGCAGGCTCTGGCTGACTCCTCCAGCACACGTACATGAATGACTCAATGATCTCCAGGACACACGAGGTCAGGTAAAGACATACAATCATGCAGTAGCTAATTCCGCTTTGATGCCAACAGCAGGAGCAGAGGTGACAGCTGACCTCCTGGCACAAAGTTAGCCAGTCACATTTTTTGGAACAAGCTTAAAATAGCAAAGTGACCGGCACAGTGAGTAAACCAGAAACACAGACTAGATCAGTGTGTTGCATCTTATGATTGCAGCATTTTTGATCATGGATTAAAAGTATTATAAATAGATTTATTGTCTCATAGTCCATGTACTTTGAATCAAACAGCTTTGGTTGCCCCAATTGGAGAAAAAATAGAATTAAATATGTTTATTATGCCATCTGATTGTAGTTATTTCAGTTACTTACAATTGGACTAAACACGTTTGATGGGAAATATTCTGTAGAAATTGAATTTACTTTTTCAGGCAGATGAATGAGAATCAATGGATTTAATGCAGCTTTGAGGCTCTTCTCCACTGAAGACAGGAAAAGGAAAACACTCTCAAGTAAATTAATAGGCAGGAAGTAACTGTCGATATATCTGCTTCAATTATCAATGCAGAAGACTGGCATGAAAAATAGATGGGATTGTCTCTTTCTGCAGGGAATCCTTTACACAGAGATTTCCCCAGGACTCATCACAGCTTATTCAATAATTGCATGGCTATAAATTTCCTGTCTGTCTTCTGCAAAGAATCATATGGCTGCAGGCCTATAAGGAGGAAACCCAAAACTGCACAGCACCTGCCCCAGTTTTACCCATAAGTAGCTGTAGATGGTTTAGATAGCGACAAGTGAGTTCCCCTCCTTTACTAACAAGATTTATAGGGAAAGGGCTAGGCCCACTAAAAGGCTTCATTGTCTGCAAGTTAAATGCAAAAGTGCTCAGCTTTCAGACATCTTGAGCCCCTGGAGTGGAAATCACAACTATGTCTTCGTACAGCAGAAATTAAGTTTTCCAACAGAAAGTTTGGGGAGAATGTGTGCCAGGTGGGTCGTTTACAACTACGTTACAGAAATTGGAGCACAGGGTTGTATCCAGAGAAGTCTGATACTTGATTGAAGGCTGTAAGCAGTCACATTCTACTTCTTGGTAGTCCAAAGCTCAGGACCTTCTCCTGAGAATAGGTGTCTACTCTGTTAGCTCAGACGACTGAGCATGGCTGCAACCTTGCCTACCCAGCAAGCCAGTTACCTTTGAATATGAAAGTTAAAGATAAACTTCAAAAAGCTGATAGGAAGGGAATAATTCCGAGAAGGAAAGTCCTAAAGGTCCCACAACCCCAGTATGTGCTAAACTGAAGGGTGTCAAGGATGGTTTAATGAGAGTAACATGAACAGCAGTATCTGGTTCCTTTGCTCCTGTATTTTTATGTTATCCAGCAGAACTGTCATTATCAAGGAGCCCCTGTTGCTAGTAAGGTGTTGCAAATACATCATGGAGATCTCACATGAACAGCTCAAGATTCAGAGGTTGGCCACCCCTTTATTTACAGAAGTAGTCAACAGGAGGTGTTATTGTTACCAGGGCTAACACAGCTGTCATTGGTGATGGAATGAGTTTTGTCTGTGTGTGTTAAATGCACTTTGAGAAGTAAGCCTTTCAGAGGAGACTGGTGGAAGGGTATGCATAGCTGCAAGATGATGCTTTGTCTTGGGAAGAAGCACTAAGGTGTGAGGTTTGGGTGGTTTGAGTGGCTTAGGGTATGAATGGCCTGCGTGTGAGAATCTTTAAACTCTATCAACAAGCAAAGGGGTTTTTAAATAGTTCAAGGTGCCTGTATCATTCTCCAAGCACCTTAAGTCCTTCTTAGATCTAGCTTTGAAGCTGTATGAGGCTTATGGTAGAAAGCCCTCCAGCACTTGGTATTTTATTTTGTGGCATTAATACTGTTTTGGGGTCAACGAGAGCCTTGATCCCAATTATCCATTCCCATGACTACATGAAGCATTGGTAAACCTCTGTTATATGTATTTCCACGTCCTGCAATACTTTAAAAGGCTGGCATTTCAGAGCAACAGCATAACACTCTGATCCTTAAAGTAGTAGTTATTTAATGTCATGCAGTTTAATAGCAAGCTTGCCTCTTTTCATGGTCCTCTCTTCTCTCTTCCTTTCTAAGGAATTTTTGCTAGACAGATTCCAGTTCTGCTCTCAGAAAAGGCATCGTCCAAAACTAATAGAGAAACACATGCAAAGGCAGTCCAGTGAATTAAGTATCAAATATGAATATGCTTTTCTTATCAGAAGAAGAGAAAACAGCTTGATTTTTAAAAAATCCATGGTGCATATTCTTCAGAAACCAGTTTGTTGTGTCAGGTCACACAGCAGTACAATCACATCTCGTCTTCTGATAAAGTTACAGATTCATCTCCTTTAACGTCAACTGTCTAAAGGTTAGGCATCTGGCCTCAGCTCATCATCTGGGCTCCCCCCGTAGTCTGTGATGAAAGACAGACTTCCCCTTCATCTCTCATATACATCTGTTCTTGGAGAAGATGAATTGTCCTTTGTAGGTGCCTGCCTCTTCATAAACTACAGAGTACTGACATGACCGGCTTAGACTCAATGCCTAGCCCTTAGCTAGCTGGAATGAGGTGAGATGTATCTCACCTCCACACATAGGACATGGTTTTCTACTTCTATTTCTCTTCTTTCAACCTTTTGGAAACCATGTCAAGAACTTTTATTTTTCTCTGAGTGCCCACTGAAAACACAGGGAAAGCATTTGTCTTGCAGGGATGTTATTCGCGTCAGCTGGACAATCCTGATCCAAGCACATCAACCCAAGCTCAGGAAACTCTGACTCTTGTTATGTGTGGCACCTTCAGGTTTGGAAGGTTTCAGAGTCTCTGCAAATGTATTAATTTTTGACAGTGATGATAGAAAAACTTATTAACCCTATGCATAATGAGAAGCAGCAACAACAAAACCCCCAATAAACCCCCAAAAGAAAAGAAGGTTGTTTTAAATTGATAGCGAACTTTGAGATAATCCCTTGAAAAGGGTCCTGCTGTATTCTGTCAGCTCTCATACCTTTCTATTCTCCTCGTTGATAAAGGGAGTGCGGATATTCACGTAGCCCATTGTCTAGGAATCTGCCGTTCAAATATGCATGGCACTACCCCCTCAGGGACAGTCTCAAGCAACCCCCCTTCCTGAGCTAAAGGGGGATTTGAGCTTTTTTTTTAGTAAGAAGTGCCTCGAGGGTCCGGAGAGCAGAAGAAAGAATTCAGAAACCTCCGCATTTTCTTCCATTAACACCTGGAGTTTTCTGCATGCCTGGTAAGCAAGGCAAATTTTAAAATCTATGACCTATTTCAACAGTATGGATGAGATCCTCAGCAGGTGTAAATGAATGCCGTTGTTCTATGAGCCTGTACATTATTTCTTCAGTTTGCTGTTTTACTACTTTAACAGCCTACTGTAGTTTGGATTTCAGTGATAAATGTGAACATTTTTTTTTTTAAGTTATAGTCTGATGATCTCTATAAATTGGGGGGGGTATGTGGATGCTTTTTGTTGTTATTTTTTTCCTCTTTTTCTGGCAAAGTGACAAGTGTTAGTTCTGATTGGCTTTTGTGTTTGATATTCAGATTTCAACAGCACTAAAAGGTGCTCTGCACTTTTAATGAGCCAGCCACATATTTATTTTAGATGCTTAACTTCTGGCATCCGGCTTGGAATGCCTTGTTCAAGGATCAAAGCCACTGAATTTGACAGATCTAGCTCAGTTCTTTTTTTTACTAGAGATTTTATGCCATTCCACACGTTGTGTGCACTACATATCAAAGCTATGTTGGTGGCACAGGTAAAAACATGTTCTTATAAAGAAAATGGAACAGAATAAAACTTTGGCTGCTGGGAAGGCAGGAAAAGATTTGGGAGTCTGAGTTCTAGGCTCAAACCCAATCTGGTAGCTCCTGCTGCTGCTCCTCCAACCTGCCTCCCAGAGGGAA
This sequence comes from Gavia stellata, assembly GCF_030936135.1. Classification (NCBI taxonomy): domain Eukaryota; kingdom Metazoa; phylum Chordata; class Aves; order Gaviiformes; family Gaviidae; genus Gavia; species Gavia stellata. The sequence continues at coordinate 9,498,989 of NC_082597.1, read as the reverse complement.
AAGGTGTTTCCTGGCTGCTCTTGATCTCACTCCTGGCTCCCAGCACAAGTATCACCACCGTTCTGTGAGGTCGTGAATATGATGCCATGCAGTTATGGGGTTAGATACCTAGATTCTCTCCCTGTACTTGTGTCATTGTAGGTCTTGGAGCAGAGTGATCACTGCAAAAGTAGGATCAATAGATGGAATAGATGTATAGGGCTTGCCTAATAAGAATGTCCCGCAAGGCCACACCAAGCACAAGAAGCTGGAGATGATGATAAGTGAGAATGGCTCCAGGAGAAACAGAAAACCTGAGATAAGCATGGAGTTAGCTGCTGACAGCTGCTGCCTCTGAGGAAAGTTAGCTCCAGTAAGATCAGGGTGTCCGGGAAAAGGGGGTAAGGAAAGGGTGTAATGAGTGAAATAACACACAAGAAAGTGAGAGATTGTTATGGAGGAACTTCAGAAGGAAGAGGAGGAAGAGGAACAGAGAGATTCTTGCCTGACAGCAAACAGTATTTCAGTCAAAACTCTCCCCTTGTTAGACACCAGAAATTTCAACAGCAGAAAAACCAGCTGGTTTTCATTGTTTCCATTGCTCATATCATTCCTTGTTTAAGCATCAGCCTTTTCATGCAGCAGGATAAAAGCTCTACTCAATAGAGGCCAGTAAGGTAGTAGCAAACTGTGGTTACAGCACCCTAGTAAACTGAAATGGAGAAAGCTTTGATCGCAGTGTCTGTTGGTATTGTTTCCTAAGCATTCACCTTCTCTGCCCATGCAGTTCAAACCTAACGATATCATTCTGTGTTTGAGATAATTAAAACCTTGCTGGAAGGCAGGCATCAACTCAAACAAATCTCTGCATTAGTATGGTTATCTGACTTTTGCTATGGGGCTGCCTCTGTCAGCCTGAAGGACAGGTAGAACCAGATCACAACAAACTACACCCATCTCTGTAGACACACTATTGCTTATTTCACATAAACCTCTTATGTATACTATTGCATCTGTACTACGCTAAAATTTATTACTAAGTAAATCTCTTTTCTTATTGAAGTATCCTTTGCTGCTAGAGTCTCCAGGGTGAATCTTGATAGAAGTTCCCCCTTTAATGGGTATCTTCATAATGTCTCACCCTTTCTGGTGGCTCCAAGCCCCCAATAAAATCTTTCACTCAGTGAAAAACAAATACTGTCTCCCCCTTTAGTCAGCTGCCTATTGCCTCAACACATGAAGGACCAAAATACTTCTGAGAACTCTGAATCTCCGTCAAATTGCACTGATTTTGACAAATGCATTGAAAAAGTAATGTGGGGAAGGGAATGAGACAAAAATGTGTAGATATATATAAGCGATCCCATAAACTCACTTTTCCTAAGAGACTAAGCTAAAACATCAGTTTGTTAGCTGAAGCTTTCTTCTCTCTAGTCCAGGGATCTTCTTTGTAGTCAAGAGAATAACCTTCTGACCTTGGGCCACCTCCCTAACTAACAGCTGTCCTGTACAGCTAATCCTTCAATTTCATGAGCGGACCAAAATAAAGCCATAATTATGCTATTTGTATTTCTCCATTCTACAATTTTAGTCTGTCCCTAAAAGACATTCACCAGATGTTTGAGAAAGATGCAATGTGCTCATGGACAAAATAATTTTCCAAAAGGTGAAAAGTAAAAGGGGAGAGAATTCGCCTTTCTAAAGTGAACATTTTCACCTACAAAGTGGTATATTGTTTAACATATCCCTGTATTTCCAAGGTTTCATAGCTTTTGTCTTCTATTAGATTTACTTTTATAATCAGTGTTATGGCTGCAGTGTTGTGCTGGAAGCTGTGTAAGCACAAGTGAGAAAACAGAGATCTTACTGTCATAGCACACAAACAGTTACAAAGATAGTTTCCCTGTGCATCCTAGAGAAAGCCAGGAGCATATTAGTTTCCATGTGACTAGCTAGATAATAGTATCTCCCAACATTATGTTCAAAACAGGAGAGCAAAAGGCAAGTCATAAGATCTCTTCACGTTTTCCAATAATGATTCCTTGTTTTTTGTAGTTTGACGAAGCTGGCAAAATCTGTTTATCTGCAGCCCACGGTATGGCATTGTATGCACCAGCCTGGATGCGAGGACAGTATTCATACTTTACCATCTCATCTAAGCAGCTCTGCTGCTCAGCAGGGCTTAGGTCAGTAACACTAAGCTAACACAGAACTGCTGTATCCATTTCTGGACCCAGCTCTGGGGACTTTGGCATAATTCTGTTTCAAGAATGAACAAATCCTATACATCCAAACTAAGTAAAATGCCCTCAGAAGGGGGAAACAGATGTTACTTATGAAGAACATGAGTGCTGGGGTCCTCACAGACAAGACTAAATTGTTTTGTGTGAACCCAAACAGGTTTTGCATGGTCTGAGCCATTGGAGACTGCCACTTTCTCGCTACAGTATGGGAAGCACTGCTAAGCAGTCCTTTGTGCATTAGCATGTAATTAAGATAAACGCAATTCTTTGGAAAAAAACCTGGCATTTTGGGGGCCCTGATACATTATTCATTACACATCTAAAAGCTTCACACATTTAGCTCAGAGGGATAGTAAATAAGTTGTTAAATTGGTCATGGCACACCATGGCTGTAAATGTTATGTGCCAGTATTTTGCAGATAAGAAATGTCACTGAAATTTCAGCTATGAGGAGAAACAGTTTCCTCCCAACAGTATAAATGACTTTTATACCCTGGAGAAGAAAGAAGTTGTTGTCTTGCTATTATAGAATAGCCATGGGAGGAGGGGGAGAAAGCATGATGGGGAAAAATAAGGTTAAGGGACATAGCACTGGCCAAGGGGAATGCTAACATCCATTTTATTGTGATTTGCTATGAAAGCCTTCTGTCTTTTGTCATTCCTCCCTTTCTGTGAGGAGTAACCCCTCCATTTCATTGCTTTTGCAGAAAATCTGTTCCCTGAGGGCTTGTTCTTGTAACACACTGGCAGGTTATCTATGAGGTAGCCAGAAGTACAGAAATTAAGAAGCTTACCTAGTAACTGTAATTTCTAACTTGCAACTATGATTACAATAACGTGTTTGTGGCCATTTCAATTTTGTATTTCTCTCTGTGTGCCAGAAAGCAGAAATATAAAATGTCCTTGCTTAAGATAACATTTCTATTTTTGTCCCATTAATGTCAGTGGTGGTTTCTCTTCAGATTCTATGAGAACAAAGGCATAAAATTGTATGTTTTCTTAAACGTCTCTAAATGTTTCTTAATGCATTTTTAACTTATGGAAAAGGAAGAAAGCTACAAATAGGAAAACTCCAAATTCAAATAGTTATTTCTTCTCCTGTCACTCTAGAATCATGTATTTCCAATGTTTTGCCTAGCTTAAAAAACAAATACATTTCTAGTTTCAAGCCAGTTTCCAGCAGAAGCCCAAAATAAGCAATGTAGATGGCAGAACACAGAAGCAATTGTAGACTGAGCAGATGGGAAGAGAAAACGCCTAAACGACAGAGGTGAGGGAAATGCCTAAGATAGTCTCCTATTTCAGTTTTCAGAGGATTTTCCAAGCTTCCCCACAGTGTTAGTCAGCACCCCATCATTTCCCTCCTACATATGGTAACAGTGAGTGAGTTAACCCTGAAAAACTTGTTCTCCACTAGTTACTAAAGGTAACTCCACCAGACCATCACAGCGACACAAAATGTCAAACACGCCTTCACTCCTACGTGGTCCACCCAGCCTTACAGGAACATAAGCAGTGTGCACACATCATACAAATGGGAGGTTTGTTTTAGCAAATATGTGGAAAGGACAAACAACTCAGTCTTTTTGGGAACTTCCCCCTTGCTTTTCATCTTCAGGGAAACAACACCTTCCCAAAATAAGGGTTGCCATTCTTTTCACAGAGGGACTTGATTATTATTTGGACCAGCAAGTGGGTAAGAAGGGTGCCAGAGTCTTAATGTGTTTGTTAGGTTTGACTTGATTACATTTGAACTACCTTGGTCAGCTTTGGCACTGCTGTCAGAGCTACGGCATATTATTATTAATTATTTTATTTTATTTGTTTCAAAGGCAACGTCTGTTAAGATGAACTGGAGTTCACAGTAATTACTGCAATCATGTTGATTTTCCCCTCAGTGATGCAGTTTCATTAAGAGAGTAATTTCCAATTTCTTAGGGGACTTAAACAGAAAGACAGTCCCATGGCTGGGGACAAGAGCACTGCCCTCCCCTCTGGCCTGTGTGATAGACCCACTGCCAGAAAGCCGGGGAGGTACTTTGGACTTCATTTTCTCACCTGTAAAATGCTGTTATTTGGCTCCCTCCCACCCAACGCTGTGCAGGCTGCAGTCTCCCATACCTGGAAAGCTCTGATGAAAGCGTCTGCAGGCAGCAGGGATCTTCCCTGAACCACAGGGCTGCAACCCACTCTATCCTTGAAAAGGTTTGGGCAATCTCAGGCTTATTTCCAATGAAATCCACCTGCAGTGTGACGGTCTGGAGGGCTCACCCTTTACTCTGCTACTGCTATTAATGGTACAAAGCACAGGCTCAGGGCTCTGTGCAGAGCAAGGACCAGAGCACCTGACATCATACATTAGAAAAGTAAATACCTGCCTCAAATCTAGTCCTGAGCTCTAGGCATAGAGGGCAGGAGCACGAAGAAGAGCAAAGAGAAGTGGAATAGAGCATCTCTTCATGCAAAAGCAAGGATTACAACTTAGGTTTATTCACTATCAGTCCTGTGTCTTCTACCATATGCTCTTGATTAATCCAGATGTATAGTAGTGTTAAATGGGGGTTAGATGTCTTCAAGGGCTTGATGACTTAGAAACTGTTCACTGATAATTAAAAAATTGTCCTCTTTTTTTCTGGAGGAGTTAGCTGAGAAGTCAGAGTTCTGTTGTCCCAGATAAGAGAAATATATGGATTTGGAAATTTCGTGATGAAATTCTGCCTACAAAGAATGGAGACGTGTGTCACAGCACAAGGGTAATACTACAAGCATATTTTTGCTTATAACTCAAAATAACCCTTTCAGCAAGCAGTAAATCCCAAACTCTCAGCTTCTAAAAATCATGCACAGTTTTGTACCTTCCTTGTTTCATTTTCCTTCAGCTTCCAATTATTTTTTATTGTCTTTTTATTTATTTATTAAATTATTTTTGGTTCTGTTCACAGGCAGAATTATTCCTAACAAAGAAGACAGCAAAATCCTTTCAGTAATTTGTGTCTTCTTGTTGGATGGAGACTACTACTGTCTCATTTTCCTAATTTCAAAAGACTATCTGCTGCTTGTAATTACTTGTAGAGACAGCTAGCATGTAAGGCAGTGTACTTCAGTTTGACAGGGGTCAAACCTGAAACTTTATCACTTCATTTTGAGTATGCATAATGAATAAAGAGCTATTTCACATAACAGGGCCTTTATCATACTCTGTTCACATATACAACACCTCTACAAACTTTAGAGCTATATAGTGTTGTAACCTACATGCAACCTTCACACACTACTTCTGAAGATAGATATAAAACATATGTACCCTTAAATGTTATGTTATACTGTACTGAGAAGCAGGCTATATATGTTTGACCAATTAGTGACGCTTTAGTCAGCTGTGCTTAGTTAACATGTCATTAAATGGCCAACAACAACCACATAAGTGCAGATTGTCGGGCTTTGATTATACTTCTCTTTTGTCAAATAAAATTTTGTCAGACCTTTGATGTATCCCTAACTTTCTGATGGTTTCCATATTTACACCAGCAAGTACAGCAATTCTCAAACTGCTACTCAGTTCCATGAGGGTACCACACCTTGCCTTTTAGGTCACCTGCAATGCTCTCTAGTAGGTTTATCCTTTTTCCATCCACGGATTCTAAGTGAAACTACAGGACTGTGGATTGAGTATAACATGAACATATACTAAGAAAGGGATATCAAGAGATAACATTCTTGTTATTGTAACCTAATCAAAAGCAGAAGAGTTTTTCCCTAATATAGAGAAACAGTATAGAATCTAGAAAAGCTCAAACTTATTCTTTCCCTGACAGCTAAAGCATTGATTTTCTTTTAGAGCAAACAAAACCAGCTCCTTGCAAGATAATAGAATTTAAAAAGCTAGTGTTTGACAGGTTCCTAGTATAATTCTGTTCAACATGTCATTTTTCATCCACATTGATCAAAATATATCCCTTTTATGTCTTCCTGTCTTTTCTCAGCTGCAAAGTTTAGATTTTTTTAGTTTTTTTCTTTTGCACCAACACTATTTTAAAAAATCCGGCAAAACGAAATCCTCCAGGAAATCAGAGATGTAACCTACAAGTATCAACACTGCATTCCTTACCTGAAATCCAGCCCAAGATGAGTGGATCTGTAGGATAAAACTTCAAACTAGTTGTAATCTGCCAGGAAGCCCCTCAGCATTAATGCATTCCCAGACCGTATCTTCTGGTTTAGCAAAACAGTTGTGGCTTAGTGAAAGGAAACAGTCTGTGTGCTTTGGGACTGTTCCTCTAAGCAAACCAAAAGCACACTATTTAGGAACAATAGGCGACTTGCTTCAAATTCACACTCCTGATGTGAATTAAAACACTAATGAAGATGTACTCGGAGGGGTCACAGGGCCGTGCAGTAGACTTTCTGTGACAAAAATCCCACAAGTCGGTTGCTGATGTAAAAAGTACAGCACTGTTTGTTGTGTAGTATTTTAAAATAAAATATAAGCAATTTTGGTTTGCCTTAATCTGCTGCTCTGTAAATTGTGGTCACTGAAGAGCTGTTTCACGAGCAGCCCCTCTGCCTGCGTGCCCACTGCTCCAGGGCAGGGTGGCCAGGCTTGGGCAATCCTCAGCTCTGTGGTCCCCATCCATCAATCAAAACCCAAAGGCAAAAATCCTCTAGCCGCTTGCTCCCATTTACATGGTGAACCAAGATGTTTCCAGGCTGGGAGATAAGAGGTGGGATGCACCCTGAAAGCTGTTGGAAGCTGAGGGAAGGAGGAGAGCGTTGGCTCCCATTCCCTGTGACTCCAAGAACTTTCTGTGTCGGGCAGAGCTAGCAGAGTGGCAGCAATCTCTCTCCCCTTGCCTTTTTGCCCATGTAGATCACTTCTTTAATGTAAAGGCTACCAGGTCCATGGCAGTTCTTTACACATTTTTCTATAGGAGATCCCACCATAGCGACAATTCCGTATGTGTACTTTCATTTCAACTCCTACAAGATTTGCACAGCTGAATCCTGTATGTTTGAAAAGTGAAGTTTTTACTGGAAACACTGTCATAACCTTAACTGTAGCAGCATGAATGATGCTTCTATAGCACTCAGGTAAATTTTATAAGGTAAATAAATTCCAGTTATTGATGCATGTTACACAGGGTGCCTTACACAATGGATGTAATATCTTTGGAGATATTTTGGCTTCTTCTGTTTGAAAAGACAATTTACTTTTACTGTAAATGAAGAAAAGTGTATATTTATTCTCTTTGTGTGTCTCTTTCCACATTACTCACATTCTTGACGGGGGATGACAGTAATAAGATGTTTTGTTAATGTTACAGCTATATGATAGCTTGCTTCCAAAGAGCACTCAGCCCATGACTCACACATCTTCCCAGCAGGTGCACTAGGAAACACACATTTTCCCCACTATTGTAGAGGCCATTGTATTAAAATACTGAAATGAGCTGGAACAACAGAACTGTCTTACTCATACTGCCCTGTGTTTCAGCTTCAATTCTGTACTGGGATATTAAAGGGAAGCAATCATGTGAATTTCTGGAATAAAATCTTTTCATTATTGTTATGGTACACCTTGGGTTGGTTTTCATTACAATATTCAGAGGAAATACTAATTAAATATTTTTCTGTGGGCTTCTGTTTAGAAAAAGACTGCAAAGTTTTGCAGTTTTGCAATGTTAAGGATTTAGTTTCCAAGTAATAAGCTCCTAAGTGATCTGAATACAAGAGCAAATGAATAAATAAATACTGCCTGAGGATGTTTATTAATCCAGTTTAGTATGAGCTACAGACAGACTCTGATATCATCTCACAACTTGCTCATAAATTGTTTGAAAGTATGCAACTTGCCTCATTAAATTGCCAGATGACGTGTCTACTCTTTCTTAAGGAAAATACAGAGCGCATGGAAAACAATGTACTTTACTTTAAATGAAGGCCATATTGAACCACGTGTGTGTAAATGAGGGCAGCTCAAAATATTCTAGTTTCATAACTCTGCATCTTTGTCTACACTGTGTATTTGGCATAAAAATGGGCTGGGTCTTATACCTGAACTTGTCTTCAGCTCACACTCTTAAAGACTTTTGCCTGGGTTATGTTGATCTCTGGTTAAGGTTTGGAAAGGTCTGGTGGCTTCAGAATCAAAGGTGTGCTGGTCCATGTTAGCATGGGCAATACAACTGTCATAGCTGTTTAGGAAGCTGTTTCTGACTGCCTTACAGATGTTAGCTGCTGCTTTCCTCCTCATCGAATAACTAGGTGGCAAGTGTGTTCCTGGTCCCTTAAGTTTTGGGAGTTTTAAGGACCAGGCAGCAGAGAGGACAAGGAACTGGCCCTCATATGATCATACTCTAGCCTTGGGGGGGACAGTACTGGAGAGTCCCCAGAACTGCTGATAAGAAAGAAAACATCTGGGAGAGATCCTTATCAATGCTTTGGTGTTGCCAACACACTCTTGAAAAAGATATATAAATTAAGCATTTCTGAATGCACCACTAAGCAAGAAGGTGACTGGACACAAATAGGGAGTGACTGTGCAGTAGCTATGTAACACATGCCACAAGCCCAGCATGCTTGAGAGACATAAGACCTATTGCAGATCAATTGTTTATACTGCACATAGATACAGTAAGTCTAAGTTCCATGCAAAGGAAGTATCACAGCATATAGCCCTTACCTGACACCAGAATATGTCATGTCGCCTGTCCACAAAGGCTGAGCATCTTTGGGCTGGAGTTAGTCAAGGCCTTCTAAAACCTTGAAGGATGAAAGTTGAATCATTAGTTGTTGTTTTTTTTTTTACCTAATTACTCAAGTATGTAAAAATACATCATACCAAAAGAGATTCATAGCCAGGACTCCCCTTTCTCAACCAAGGATCCTAACCAAGCTATTAACAGAAGTTCCTTTCTTATCACACAAAACTTGCATGTCTTTCTGAACAGTGTCCCAGACTCTCCAGGTAAGATGTAGAGTGTCGTTTCTGAGTCATCTATTTAAGGCGCACTAGCAAAGTAACAGGTATTGCTGTGACTCCCCTGACATTGATCAGAAAACTGAACCAAAATGTCTCATTAAAGGTGAGAACTCAACCCCATATTCTACAAGAAAAGCAGCCACCCCTAAACACACATGTGAAAATAAAGCTGCAAGCCTCTACAAAATTTCAGGTCAAAGGAGAGCTGCAGTTCAGTGAAGAATTTTGGAATCAGAATTTTGAATTTTAGTACTTACTGTCCACTTTTGCCCTGTTTAGATGTTCAAGTCATATCTGATCTAGTCTATAGGTTAGGTTTATAGCTAAGACAGAGCCACTCATTGGTGCAGTTCAACAGAAGCATACAGAAATTAAGTTGGCCCAAGATCCTTGCTTATTTTAGGAGGTTATTTGATAAACTCAAACTGCGTTTGAACACTTTTCTGCTCTACTAGCATGCATTTGGAGTCTCCGCTTCAGGAATCAACTTTGTCTTTTTGATCTGGTAATATATATATATTTTTTAAACAAAGATTTGATGACAAATTACACTTATTAATACAGTAGTAGTTGCTTCAAGCTCATACAACTCCTGAAAGGTGTGATACACATTTTTAACAGTGTCCTCCTCAAGAGCTGATGTATGCACAAGGCTGATTGACTGCATTTGCTTTGCTCTGGTCATCTTGCCCACAGTACTGCTTATGTAGCTGTTATCTCCCAACTTTTTCTGGAAAAAGTATATTTACTGACAGAGGGACCACCTTTACCACGTGTTTGCACAGCACATGCATCACACCTCATAATATATTCTGCCTGCCTGTGCTGTACGCCAAGAGGATCACCCTTAATTCAACATCATGTTAGCAGAATATTCAGCCAGTTCTGAAGACCTTTGCACCTCCAGAGCAGATATAGCTGTGATTTTTATCTACACCTCAGGTATAACTGTGTCTCTGAGCCAATGTACACACAAAATACATAAAAATTAATGTGTACTTGATCCTGGTGTTGGCAGCAAAGAGGCAGCTTCTCTTGGCTCTTGTTTGGAAACTTTCAGCTAGACATCAACGTATGCTCCAATGTAAGCTTCCCAGAGTTACTGTAAGAATTTTGTTAACCACAAACTGGTCTTTGGTTCACTGTTCATAGCTCCGCCTGGTCTTACAACCACTCATACAGGCAGGACCATTAATTGGATTTATTCATGACAGTACTGGCAGGATCACAACATTGGGTTGTGAACTCCTAAAGGCATGGACTGTGTATTGTTCTGTGGGCCTCACCCCTACAACAGACTCTGTGCCAATGAGCATGTATGTGCACCCCACAGACTTCACTTAAGTTTTCCATAGGACCATTTCACCCTACTGATTTTCTTGTCTCATGCTGTGACACTTTTTAGAATGAAACAGATATTTGGGATGAGATTCAGCTGCCAAAATCTGAGTGTCTTTTACCACATGAGGTGCTAGAAGGTGTCCAAGGCAGGAGCCATTTTGTCCTGTTTTTGAGGTATGCTCAGATGCCCTCTGGTAGACAGAGTAAATACACTGAAGGAGACACAACCTGGAGTGGTCTGTGACTGTCCATGACCTAGTGTTCACCATCTCTGCAACCGAGATGTGGTAAAAGATCAGGTAGGAGCAAAATGGGCTGAGTGGCTTTGAGAGTTGTAATAAGCTGGGTAAGGGATGCTTGTGTGGCGTTCACTGATGTGGGAAGGATAGCCAACTTGATGAGAGAGGTCGTAAAAGACAGCAGGAGGCAGTGGTATCTTAAACTACTGTTGCAACATCCAAAAAAGCAAGACTGATTATAGCCTGTGGTTCTAACCAGATCAGGGCATGAACCAGCTTTTTCACAGTAAGTTTGTGCAACAGCTAACACAGAGACATACTGGCCTCTTAGCGGGCGTCCCAGTACCTCCCACCGATGCAATACACAAGGTTTTGGAGTGATTAAAAGACTAGGCCATCTAGACTACTGTTCCATAGGAGTTTTGCTCTGCTACCCCCATGACTTCAGTACCTGCCACCTCCTCCCTTTTTCTGGGACTACTTGCTCCTGCCCATGCTTTGGCTTCTCATTTTCTCAGGCATCTGTTTGAGTGGATGGATTGTGAATGAGAGGTAGGAACATATCCAGGTTAAAAGCAGGGTATTTATGTATGTATGTATGTATGCATGTATTTATTTCTCTATTTATTATTTTTCAGAGATGACAGGTGAAGAAATGCCAAAGGACTGGGAGCAAATCATGGACTGGGGAGGAGGAAAAAGGGAGGAAGGAAAATTGCTTCAATACCCATGCAACCACCACTGCTGTGCTCACAGGCTGTTCTCCCCAGAGCCGTAAGCTACATCAGCCAGTGTCCCTGCTTTTGTGTGGATCATCTCATGATTTGAACTCTGGGTTTTCATATGTCTCTGCACTTGCCAACAAGAGGAGGGATGTAAACAGGCTGGAAAAGCCCTGCACACTACAGAGTTTACAATTTGTAATAGCTCTGGTATGTTTGTGTTTGGAGATTAATTTTACAAAGCAAACTTGAGCATGCTTTGTGTGTTTGTGCTTACTACTCCCTGGGCATGCATTTTTCCCCACAGTAAGTGCCTGAAGTAAACTAATGCATCTATATTCCTACTGGTAATTTCTGCCCTCCTCATACTAGCCTTGCATGTGTGTCACACAGAGGGTTTGTGCTGACTGGAGAAGTCTGCTCCTGTGGTTTCAGTCGGGTCCCCTTCTTGCAGCTTTTTGCTGAGGCTCAGCATTACGGGGAGGTGTAAGCCCATGCTGTCGGATGCGCCAGGCCACGAGCTGCTGCTGGATGCGAATCCTGACTCAGCAGCGTGGCTGGGCGGACACAGGGCTTTGTGGTCACCCACTCTGTCCTGGTGACTCAGGCAGAGATAAAAATTCATTCTCTGCCTGAACTCCGGTGTTTACAGCCTGCCAAGCTCCAGCCAGGAGCACACAGTAAATCTCAGAGAGCAGACCATAAACAAAAAAATGCAGTCCAGTATTGGTCCAAGCTGGCCTCCAAATATTATAGTGCTGTGTTTCATAGTATGGGAGTATGTGGTGAGTAATAAAAACATCTTACGCTGATCATATTATCCATCTCTCAGCTATAAATCTTTTTTCCATAGTAGCCAACACCACAGCCTGAAAGTACTGCACAGTAAACTAGATTTTCAGGGCACTGCTGCCACTGGGCTTTGCCAACGATTCCAGTTTCCCATCTGCAGTCTCTAAGCACAGAAGACAACTTATTGTCTTTTCATTTAGGAAAGTCGTCGTTGTTTTATTTTTACCATCATTTGAAATTTTTTGATTGCTACTAGTATGAAAACAGCATTTGTAAGCTATGCTGAAAGTTTCGTTATATTAGGAAATACCTGTATACTAGAAATAAAAGCCCATTATGCCAAGCAGTCTCTGCATGTAATAAAGAGACTGTAAAAGTTCAGGAGCACTGATTTTCTAAATATAATAACATACAACTGGTGAATGAAAGAAAAAATGATAGTGAATCCAGAAAATAGCATCATGAAAACAGTAAAGCAACAATCACATTACTCTCACAGCCTAAATTCTGAGTTACTGTAGAAAAAGTTTATTTGACTGACAGGGTACCCACAATACTACTGAATTAGGTTGCTTCGAGGGGAATTGCCTGACTGTGGCACCAAAATTTGTTTGAAAGCAGGGCAGCTCTCCTCTCCCTCCCTATAAAAATTATTTATTCACTCAGTATGTGGGTTTGGGGAACTAATGCAGTTTGTAAATTGGACTTTCTTCAGTCAAGAAATAGTCATAAATTTGGAGATGCTGAAAGAAAACACTTTGTTTAGTGCTAGACACAAAAGGGCATTTCAGAAAGTCGAGGAAGGGGAAGAGATTTTATCCCCTTGTAGTTGAATGCAATAGTGCAGGACACTCACCTAGAATGTAGGACATTTTATCTTGGACGAGAACAAAACCCAGATGTCTGGCTCCTCTGTAGATACTTAATCATCAATTTATAGGTATCTTCAGGCTCTGGTCCAGTGAGAAGGGAATTCTCTACAAAGAATTCAGCTGCATCGGTAGGGACCTCTGTGAGGTCTTTGGTACAAAATACTCTGCAGCTCACTGTTCCAGACTGCTGCCTCTCTGGATACTGCCCTACAGTAAAGTTTTCACTTTAAATACTGTGAAAGACCTACAACAAAAGGACAGCTTTTCTGTGACTTGGTCAAGCATAGAGATGGCTGATGGGTTGCCTTGAGGTCCCAGCAGGCCTTCAGAATTTAAATTAGTTGCAGGTGGTGACAATAGGCAGATTCACTCTAGCTATGGCCTGGCTCCATTGAGTTTTTGGCTTGCTTCTCCAAGACTTTGGACTCAGGCGCTTTCTTTCAGCTACCCACTATTTTCTGAACTCCACCCTTCCCTGGACATCCCTGGTCATTCTCAAGCACACAATGCTTGACTGAAAGCTGATCTTGTAGAGATCCTTTAGAATAGAGTCAGGGTCAACATATTTTTGTTCAAAGAGGTATAGAAAGACACACTAAGACACTACCAAACTCTCCCACAAAATGACAACAGAGAGCGCCTCACCACATCTAGTGTTCACCATGTACAACACTGAAAACTATGGTCATAATAAGCTGCTGCCTTGTTTTTCTCCTAAATCATTTACTTTCCACTATAAACATGATGAGGTCACCGCCTGCTTTTGTGGCTCACGTCGGGTCCCCTTCCTTCCGTTCCTATCTTAGACTCCTTAGGGCTGTAGGCGCACATCTGGACCCTCAGCCTGCTGGTGCCAATGTCTCCCTTTCATTTAGCCAGCCACACGTGGGCACACATCCCTCAGTGGTTGTGGTCAGCCCTCACGATGCCTTGGGTTCACCCTGTGACACTGTTGTTCAGCTGAATCAAGGGCCTCTGACTGCTGTATGGGGCTGGACAGTTAAATGAACCTTAGTAATGGCAAGTTATTCATGGACTGCCCAGTTATGCTGCAGTCAGAACTTTCTGGGTTCCCACAGGCCTCCCTAGTGCACGTACAATGCTGGCACTTTAAAATGTCACAGCCGACAGCCAGAAAGCAAGTTTTTTAGGCATGCTGGACCTGTTCCCTGTATTTTCAGTCGAGGGTGCCAATCACTGTGGTATCTAAGTACTAGCTGTCCTTTTGAATAGTCTGTGTCACGTAAAGAAGGATCCATCTCACTTATATTCAGCTGTCTAAAAGCTGCCTACCCTCCCTAGTTCACCACGCTCCCTCTGCAGATGAGGTGGAGGCACAAGCATACCTGGAGGTTTAGTCTTCACATCTATTTTTTTGCCCCTGTCTTGCAGTGGAAGTCAGGGGAGACATGAGGGTCATGAGAGCTGTTGTTCATGGACAACATTGGCTGGATAGCTTTCAGACTGCTGAGTGAAGGTAGGAGAAAAAATGAGACTGAGATTGCAAGGTACTTGTACCACAAACAGTTAAAGAGCCCTTTTGCTTTGATATGTTGCTGTCTTGAAATCCGGTATTGCAAGGTGCTGTGGAGGAAGAGATTTCTGACAGTATGTCTTTAACAGATCAAAAATAGCATGTGTGAGATCTAATAGCCAGAAGCAAATCCTAGGCAAATTCAGACTAGAAATTCACACAGGCATGCATTTTTTAGCAGTATAAGTAATTAACCATTGCAACAGCTTGCTGAAAGATGTGGCAAGTTATCTAACATATGAAATCTTCAACATATGAACAAGGTCAAAGAGATATGTATGCTATAGCTAATACAGAAATTACAATGCAGGAGTGACTGGGGAAGGTTCACTGCTCCATGCAATACAGAGAATTACATTTGAAAAAACAGTGGTCTTTTCTAAACCCATCTTACAAAATTCTTGAAGTGCCCAACGATGGCAATCAGAGTGGGAGCATGCAGAGCTTCAAAGAATTAGAAATACAAGTCTTCTGAAGTAGAGGGGTGCCTGGTATGCCTTTTCTATCAAGTTGTGCATTTATGGCATTGCATGCTTTGTTGTCTATGCTTTCTTTCACAATTTTGCCCTCATTCTAACTGCAAGAAAACGCATTGTTGTAGCAGTGACAGAAAAGCTCACTCAGGTTACAGGCAGAGTGGAGCCAGTGAATTTTCTGCCCTTTTCTCCCTTTGCTAACCCCCAACAAATCTGATCATGTTGGGGAGTCAGGATATGTCACTTGAGGAGGATGGCTGTAGTGATAGGTGCAATGCAAAGTAGTGCTATACTTGAGGGCCTTCAACTGGAGGCAGTTGAAAGATGTTTAGCAGTGACTGAATGACAGACAAGCCACTTACTCTGAACAGAATCCTGCTGAAAATACAAAGATTTATATGCACACAAAGTACAAGTTCCTCCCCAAACAGAAAAGGGTGCACAAACTACTGTCTATCTGCAGCTTATCTACACCCACTCCCCAACAGTCCAGAGGGAAAAACCCACACACCCTGCAGTGGGCTCTTGGTTTTCCCTTGGAGCTGAGGATGTTATCCCCTTATTCTGATGCCTGTGCCAACTGTCTATAGTTGCCTATGCCTAAACATTCCCCAGCTGGTGTGTCCCAGTCACTGCAGTCCCTGGAGTCCTTCTTGTCCCTGGCATTTCCCATGACATATCACCGCAGACCCGGAGATGCAATACATCCAGCAACCCCAGTTCCAGACCAACCCCCTGGCAGGGGCTTCCATGCCTGGAGCTCTGTCAGCCACTGGATGGACCAGATGGCCAGGATTCAAGACATTGCAGTTGGTGGAAGATGTTCACCAAATGTTGTGACCAGAAGATTTCAGATTTAGCTTTCTGAAGGAACAGAGCTGTACCACAACATTTCCGAACAGCTCCAGTTACAACTGTGTAACACCAGCCAGTATTCAGAAGCTGTGCCAGGAAGCTCTCCACTTCACTACACTCCTTTATTAATAGCATTTTGCCAAGCTGCCCTCTGGGACAAAATTATTATATAGTGGTTAAATGTCTGCTAGTGGAGGAATGCTTTATTTTGCCTTTTAACCACAGTCTGACTTGAATTCCAACTCACAAACTAGGAGGTACCTGGGATGCATTATAGCTGCATCTGCTTAGCTTTTCTGGCCCTACGAAAGACCACAGACAAGAGTGAGATTGATTTATTGATCTCTTCTCCCTCCCACAGCTTACACAAGCAGTGGCAACAAGCTGCTCCTACACACACCTGCATCTCAATTTACAGCAGCCTCTTCCCAATGAATGTGCAATTTCTTTTTTTCTTCTCACATAAATACGTTATCTGATGTAGACTAAGTAACACTTAGATCACACCCATCTTTTCTTTAGCATTCCAGAGCTCCTAGCAAAAACAGCATTATGAATACTCTGACAAGAAAACCCTAATATGAAGTGTATCTATTGAAGCAGAATAGGGAATATCTAAAAGAGAAACCCATTTTGTTGTACCCTGTGAGTAGGTGAGTGGCCTGAATTTGTCCCACCGCTGATTTCTTTTGTGCAATGATGTCCTTTTATAAAGTAGGTCTGAAACTGCTTTATATGTTTCTGGCTAAATATTTAGTAGTCATTACTGTGAGAAGGGAAAAATATACAGTACCAAAACTGACACACAGCGAAACACCAGCCAGCAAAGAGTTTCTCCTGGTGACACAAACGAGAATGAACAATAAAGCCCAGGCTGTCTGCATGTTACAAAAGCAAAGGGATCTAATACAGATCCCATGTGTGTTTTAATGTGAAGGATAAAAATCACTGCATTTCCCTCCTATAGTGACAGATTATAAAAAGCAATGACTAGAGCAACAAAATGTAGCTAGAGGAAAGTTCTAGGAGAGGTTTCTGTTGAAATGAGATGGACATCATACAATGCACAGTCCTTGTCTTAACCTTTTAAAGCATGATTTTCAGCTTGTTCATGAGCTCAGACTACTGTACAAATTAATTGGACTAATTAAAAACGACTATCCTTTGGTGTTTGGCTGTTCTACAAATTAAGCAATATTTTTAAGCCAAAAAAATCACATGATGTATGCTTAGTGAATTCCAGTTCTTTGTGTTTTTTATTCAATTACATGAAAGCAAGGAGCACCTCACATATGAGGAAAGGCTGAGAGAGCTGGGACTGTTCAGCCTGAAGAAGAGAAGGCTCAGGGGGATCTTATCAATGTGCATAAATATCTGAAGGGAAGGTGCAAAGAGGACACAGCCAGGCTCTTTTTGGTGGTGCCCGGTAACAGGACTAGAGGCAACAGGCAAAAACTGAAACATAGGAGGTGCCATCTGAACATCAGGAAACACTTTTTTTTATTGTGAGGGTCAGTGAGAACTGGAGTAGGTTGCCCAGGGAGGTTGTGGAATCTCCATCCTTGGAGGTATTAAAAAAAAAAATCTGGACATTATCGGGGCAACTGGCTCTAGGTGGCTCTGCTTGAGCAGGGCGGGTTGGAGAAGATGACCTCCAGAGGTCCCTTCCAACCTCAACCATTCTGTGATTCTGTGAAGGTGGTTGTAATGCATCAGGTAATTTTTTTCATGACTCTGGTGCTGCAAAAGGGGAGACTAAAGATGCATCTACACTGTTAAGTGGTTCATACCTTTTCACCCTGAATCCTTGTCTTCTAAGCATCCACGCATACCATATGAGCATGCAAATGGTCTCTGTGTTGGAGCAAATCTAATTTTCTTAGTACGGAAACCTAGACAAGGTATAAAGGATGATCTCTCTATGCCAGGGTCCATACTCCATGTATTCCACCTATACCAGGTGTGACTTTCAGTGTGCTCTGGTCATGTGAGGGACACCCGTGTGCTCTCCCACATCAGTCAGGAGTGTGAAATGTGCTAAAAATTCTTACATTTTGGCAAAAGAGAAGCAGATGTTTATAGCACTATTGTTGCAATTGTTTGTTCATTGCATAGTTTCTGATAAGCTGTAGTTGCATTCTTGTTGCCCCAAAGGACTCTGACACAGGAATTGATGTGCACAAGCCAGTTCACAGCAGTTGGCCAAGGGAGCTCTTTAGTATGGCTATCAGTTTGGACAAAGGCTAAGAGAAAGTGACCTTTAAAGTTTCTTTTTTTGTACATGTAAAGTTATGTCATACCCTTTTTGCTAGTAGGAAATATATGTGGACGTGAAGAATGACTGCTACGTTAGATGCATATTCCTCCCCCTCTCCTGCTTCTTCATCCAGAACATCAAACATGCAGCAGTTTGAGAAATGAAAAAAAAAACAACAAACCCTTGACATCTAACATACAGGCTTACAGAAGAGTATTGCCATTACTATGCTCTGCACAAATGCATGAAATTTTCCTATGAATGGGAGACTAACGTACAAATTATATCGATCTCACATGCAAAGTAGGAAACTCAACAAGTCCATACAAAAGGTTTAAGTTCAAGCTTTTTGTTCTGTTTTTCTGAAGGAGGTTAACTGATTATGAGACTTAGCTCTACTTTTCCCTTTCACTCCTACTCTTAATTTTGTTTTCCCAAGTCCTAACTTATGCACTAACTGTTGAATAGGACCAAAGTAAAGGAAATAGGACAAGCAACTATATATGAAAAATAGGGTAGGGTGTGTCATAAACATGGTGGAGGATAGACTGGGACACTATTAGATCTCTGTTTCTGGGAATTTCTCTCATTTGCTGTTAAATGCACTGAGCTGATGTTTCCTAGTTAAGCTGCAGTTTCACTTCTGTCACTTATATAACTAATACAATGGATGCAAAAGGTGCAAAGAGTTCTTGTGATTTGCTTAGGCAGGCTTCTGGAAACCTGAAGAGAGACCTGATCAAACAAGCACTAGAGTAATAGGAGGGTTGTCACTACAGCAAACTCCACACAAGCCAAAAGGCAGGAAGAGGAGAGGAGAGCAGTGCTCAGCATATTGGATGCTTAATCATTACCAATTTTATCTCAGCCAAATCAGGTTTTAAGGATGACCAAAGGAAAATGAGGTGATTTCTGGACTTTGATATTGCTTAGTCTTGTATAGGAGATCAGACCATGCTACTAAAGAAAAAAAAAATTTAGGGAGGGATAGAAAAGCGTTTGGCTCAATTTTGCTTGTCAAGATTTCTGTTAATCAGAATGTAATTGTCAGTATACATCTCTAAACTGTTTGAAATGAAATTTAGAGTAATGCATGTGCACCCATGTAGAACTGACTACATAGCACATTCAGGATACAGAGTTATGGAATTGTAGAAAAAACAACTTGAAGAGTGAGCTTTTCCTCTTTTTTGTCTCATCTCTCTCTACGAAACACACACATTGGCAAAGTTTCAAGACTTCATTTCTCATGTTTTGTTTTTGTATGATTTAACTCTGAGCACCTAGAATACTTTAGAAACAACAATAAATTACGTAATCTTTATCCCAGGTGAAACAAGATTTTGTATATGTCCACTGCAAATAACAGGGAAACTTATCAGACATGACAGTGATTTGGCCCCATAGAGCAATAACAAGAACCTAAATTAACATATACCAAGCCACAATTCCCAGACAAAATTCTCTCAGGGAGTAGGATTTGCAGAAGCTTCCAATGAGGCAGATGGGAGGGAAACTTCAGATTTCCCAATAATATCAGATTAAACTGGCAGTTGGCATAGAAGAATATATTTTGTACACAAAATGTAAAGCCATTGAAAAATAAAAATAATTATTTTGCCTATGAAATGTACATGGTTAAAATGAGATGATGAATTTTGTTTGGAATTTTGACACTAGAGTCATAATACCTGGATTCCCACATGCACCAGGTGCTCTGCCACATTACCACAGACAACCATGAGAACTCCAGAAAATTATTTCCCAGAAGACAATTCGGTCTTTAACTATTAAAATTGTTTCTGTTGGCTTCTTCAGATGAATAGAATAATTTCCATGAATGAAATTTAGGAGCAATTAAATCGGTGAATACTGCTGTAGCAAATAATTTCAGTCACAAGAAAGGATGAAAGAAATATTTCATTTGATCCTTTCTGAAGCTGAGGTGTTGGTTTTTTTTTTCCCCAAAGTTCTTTTAAGCTTGATTTCTTCTTTGAAAAAGCATTGTGCTTATCCTTTTCCCCCCATCCTCCCCATCTTGGCAGTAGACAAGAAAGAAGCACAGACAAAACCAGCATCAGACTGGTTTTTTTATTGAACCAATTGATTTCCCCCCCCCCAGAAAAAAAAAGTCATTTGAAAGGCCAATTTGTGTGCATTTTACAATGGTTTTTTTGGGTCATGTAACTAAAAAGGAAGTGTACCTCGCTGCCTTGGTCTGTCGAGGTACATGTATGGTAGCAACTAAACTGGTTCAAGCACTGTGCTGTAGCTACACATACTGTTTCATTTTTCATGTCCTTGATAAGCATTTGGTTTGTGTCAATTTGCACTTTTTCAGGAATGCCTTGATATGCTTCAAACATGGCACGAGTCAGGACTGCTCCTGATAGATAGCATGAGTGAAGTAAAGCCATTTTGTATGGGGGGAGAGCTACACCTGTTTGTATAATGCCTATTCCAGTGTGGTCCAGAACCTGACTGCATCCTTCCAGATAACACTTGTGGGTAAGGTAGGCCAGCATCACAGGACCTTGAGGTCCTGGTCTTCTCACAGCTCTGACTCCTCAGTTCAGCTCCTCTCTGCAGCACTGCCTCAGGTTTGCAATGGATAGGGGGAATGCTGAGAAGGAATAGCAACAGAGGGCTGATGCAGCAGCAACAAAAGTAGAAGAGAGAGAAAAGTGGTAGTGGTACCTAAGGTGGTGTTGCTATCTTCATCTGTTTGTACATCCAATTTGCCACAAAACTGTCTCTACCTTGCATCACTACTGGCAAGAGGTCTGGGGCAGGAGATAGCAGAGAAAGGGAGCAAAGATGCATGAAAAACATTGGTGAAGCCAGCCTAACAAAAGTTGGGAAGAAAGATGGTATGTAAGCGGTAAGAATGTATTAGTTGTCTTAATAGGAAAATCCAGGACAACTGGAGAACTGTGGTACCTAATATAGTACTTATTTTCCACTCATTTCTCAATGCAGTCTCTTTTCAAAGACACACATGACAATCCCAGGAGCTCTCAAAGACAAAGCAGTCCAGTGTCTTCTCCATCTCAATTCTATGGTGGGGGGAAAGAAAAGGAGTGAAAACAAGCAAGAGGTGCTAAATGAATGTGCTGAAGCAGGCAGTGTGTCTGGTCTATTCTATGTCTGTGTTTGTCTGTGCTGTTTTTCCCTTTAACAATATTCACAGGCTTTTTTGATAGCCAAAGCACAGAGCACTCAGCAAGAAGGCATCTTCAGCGATCACCTAACAGGCCCTGATGTCCACAGGCATCGGTCCCAATGACAGAGATGCCATGACCTCATCACCCTTTCCCACATGAATGATCTGTGCTTGTGGTAGAAGAATTTCTCAGTGACTAATCTAAATCTTTCTCACTAAAATTTAAAGCTATTACTTCTCGATAGATGAATAGAGATGGAGAATAGTCCATTGCTTTGCAGCAGACTTCTACTGTCCAAGTGGTGGCTTTTAATAGTCTATGTCAGTGGTGTGCTGTGTTTTGATAGCATCTTATTTCTGCACTAGGGAAAATCCAGATACTATATCCCTTCAGTAGTTCCATAATGGACTTATTGCAGATATTCAGTAAATTTGGTGTTCCTAGGAATTCAGTCGCCTTCCTGCTCTGGTTCAGCCACAGCACGCAGCTCATCGGCTACTCTACTTGTCGGAGGGACGGCAAGAGAGGTCTAGCAGCTCTGCTACTCTCACCAAGGGAGCTTGGCTGCCACCAATTGCTCTGGTATTCCCTCAAGACAATAAATGACTGTTCTCATGGGCAGCAAATAGTCCCTTGAACACTTATTGAACATCCCCAGTCTTTCTGACGCTCCTGTAACACATGCAACCATTGCTGTTAATGCCTGAGGCACATTTTTATGGACTTGCAAACTTCAGGGATTCAGTTTTCTAAGTATATGGATTCTGGCTTGTATGATGTACAACTGTTGCACTCATCTGGAGAGGTAGCTGGAAGTGAAGTAGAACACCCGACAGCTTATAAAATAACCAATATTTAGGCAACTGAGTCTTGGCCCAGGAATGAACCATATGAGGTTCATTTCAGCTGCAGGCACATGCATCTAATGCCATTAGACATGCTCTAAGGTTAACCCATCTAAACTTCAGACAGCTCTAGAAAGGTGCAGGGTTGCCAATAAATCATGTGTCATAACTCCAGCCCTATCACGAGCATATCTTGGGATATGTCAAATGACAGTAAGTACCTGTGACTATGCAATCAAATTGAGCCCAAGAGGTGGAATTCAGCTCAAGATTTTTCATATTCCTTAATTCCTTCATATACCGTAGGTATCTACACTCCTATCAGAGTCAGTTGAATTCTAAGGAGACATTCAGCTGCCTAAACATAGACAGATAGTGCCATTTTAATAATTTTAGGGTTTTCCTCCTGACCCCCAGCTGCCACTCAAGTAGGGCACTGACCTCACACAGATTCTGTGCCCTACCTGCGGGCCCTATGCACATATCCTGGATACCCTGTGCTGCCTGATATGGCACCAAACATTCATTTTCAAGAAACTGAAATCCACCTATAGTCAGTAAAGTCAACTGAGCCCAGAGAGCTGTGGAGTTGACCATGTGCTAACTCTAGCATGACATCCCTTCCTCTTCAGCTCTCTTGACTGTATTGAGTAGCTCTTCATAGACTTCAGCAGTGGCTTAGATATCTCACTCACATATAGAATTCTAGCTGTAACCCTCCAGTTAGGTGTCTGAATTTGTGGCTGAATGCTACCCCAAGCAGTCAGTCTTCAAATCAGGATCTTTGTTTACTTTTCAGAAAGAACAGAAATTCTTCCTATTTGTTTGGCTGAAGAAAGAAAGAGAAATAAAGTGTTTCTCTTTACTAGGTGTTTCCTTTGTACAAATCTAACCATGATCACAGTACTTGTTATAATTATAATTGGAGGACTGACATGCACATATACCCATACACACACTCAGCCACATGATCAGAAGCAAACTACAAAAACACTTGGTGATACTGGAACAGGAAGATGTCTACATAGGAAGAGGACAAAAAAAATGAAAACGGACAATGGATCTAACCATAGGTACTCCAATTCATAAAAAGGAGGATATTTTCACCTTCTTAAAAATAAAGTCTTAATAACCTTTTATGATGGTAAACTAGGATTCAGCTTGTGGTCAGCAAAAGAAGCACAAAATATTTTTATTTCAGTAATTTATATAGAATATGGAAATGCCGTATTAAGCAGCCAGTTGGAGTAATGTTTTTAAGGAATTTAAATACTATAGCTGTACGGAAAGGGAGGAGAAGAATAAAGAGAGTGTGTGTGTGTGTGCGTGTGTGTGCACATGTGTATAAGTTCATGTTTCTTTGGTTTGAAGATGCAGCACAAATCAGATGGCAAGAAAACAGCCTTTATAAAAGCCATTACTAGAAGAAATTTATTATTTTGTTTCAGTAAACCTCTCCACAGTATGGATTGCTAAAGTACATGAGTCTTATAACAGATTATCCAGAGCTTTCTATAACAACAGCAGGAGCTATGCAAGCAAGCATGAACACAAAAGTCTGTGCCAATGCATATTAACTTGTCCCATGTAACTTCTACTCTTCCAGTCCTTGGCCCATGTCCATCCAATTTAAATGTCAAATACAGAAGGAAAAATTGTAAACCTTCTGTACTTACACACTGCATAATTTTCTTTTTTCCTTTCACTGAATTTTTGCCCAGGGAATGATACATCAGAGTCATATGCTTCATACGGTCTGCTTGATATGAACCTTTTACAGGTTTTAGTTTAATCCTGTGCACCTGGTATTGCTGTGGGTTCAAACAGTTTTCTATTTCTTCCCTACCAGCTCTCCTATGACTTTACAAGAACAAAACTAATAAATTCCACAGCACCAAACACAGAAGCAACTGGAAGCTGTTTTCTAATCCAGACCTACACAGCCTTGTGTCTTTGCCCATATCCCACATGACTAATGATTGGATTCTCTCTCTGCATGGATATAAAACAGTCTATCATTTGTATTTGAATCCCTTTCTTTAATATTATTAGACTACATAGGCACATATTTTAAAGAGGTCAGATGGCTTGTTAACACAGTATATATGGTATTGTGTAGTTCTCAGCAAGCAGATTTGGAAGAACAGATTTTGAAAGACTTTAACATGAGCACTTACAAAGTTAAAGAGAAAAATAAAATGTTACTTTCTATTCTTAATAAAGTCAACCTACCTTATGAAATAACCTTATTTGAGGGAAAACTATGCAGTGTTTTGCCATGTCTCAGCATTATTACTGGATTACAGCTTTATTACTCACCTACCCCTTTGCCCAGAAGTAGCAGCAACATGACATGCATCCTTTTCTGCATGTATCTTTCCTCTCTTGCTTGTTTCATAACACATAATTGGTACTGAAAAAGGGAAATACATCTTCAGTACTCAAAGTAGGACCCTACATATCTTCACAAAGGCTAAATTTATTGAAGAACCCTAGTCCCAGGATGGCTTAACAGGGAAAAACTGGATCCTCCAAAAGTCAACTTAGAGTTGACTCTCTTCTGGTCTTTAGAAAAGCCTTTCCCTCACTCGAGGAACCTGAGAAGTCTATAATCTTTGAACCAAAGCTACTTTTTGTTACCCCACATAACTGGATCTAACACTGGGCTCATTGCCCTGCTTCTGTTTCTGTGCAGTGATGCTGGGATACAGGTTCCTTCAGGAATTTGCTTTGCTCATGTTGTCTCTGCACAGTGGTAACACGGTATGGTCTTTATCTCCACATATAGGTTCCCTCTGTTCAAGGAATGGGAACTAATGGTAGAGGGCATGATCCACAGTACAGCATAGTTTGCCAGTTATTTCCCTCAGTAAAAGTCAATACAGATAACTAAGATGATTAAACCAACAATCTGGTTCTAGGCCTGCAGCACAAAAGAAAAGTAATTCTCCTTTTAATCCTAGGAAACAAAAGCAAACATTGCTGTTGATGCTGTTAAGGGTGTTTTGAGGCCAAAACATCCTAGGCTTTTAACACAGCCAAAGTTTTTTTGCTGCAATTGTAGCATCCTTTCCTATGTCAATGCATCCAAAAGCCTCCAAAAGGAAAAAAAAAACCAACCCAGATTTACCAGAAATTCCATTTTACCCCAGAGAGAGAGAGAGAGAGAGAGAGAGAGAAAGAGGATTGGAAAAGACATCCTCTTGCAGACTGTTAGGGTGGGATTTGTCTCACCTAACTCTAAACATTTACATTAATAGGTGTCAATAGCTGAGCCAGTCACCCTGGGCTCCATTTACAGTCAACGGGGAGGAATAAGCACTTTTGTAACATAATTTATCTAACCTGTTCCAGGTATTTGCTTTAGACTGAACCGAACTTTAGAAATGCCTAATTCTCTCTACTGGCTACAAAGGGAGCTCAGCTTTACTAGATCACATCAATGCCTATTATCACTCTATTAGATGAATCTCATTTTTTCTCTCTCCTCTTATTTTTAATGCACCTCCTTTTTTGCTTTTCTTTTTTCGTAAGTCATTTTTACTCTTTCATTTTAGGACAGCTTGTCCTCTCTACAAATGATCAAAAAAAGAACAAGAAAACAATTGGCTAGCCATTCCTGCTTGAGAAAACTCAGGGGAACTCAGCAGCACAGTCAGTTGACAGCAATCAACTAAGTGCTGGCTGAGGAGCTCAC
This sequence comes from Gavia stellata, assembly GCF_030936135.1. Lineage (NCBI taxonomy): Eukaryota > Metazoa > Chordata > Aves > Gaviiformes > Gaviidae > Gavia > Gavia stellata. Next base: position 9,472,994 of record NC_082597.1, on the reverse strand, counting down.
AGCAAAGTGCATCAGGTTTGGAATAGCTGGATACTTATTATAGTACACATGGGAGGAGAGTCATGCTGAGGAAGAGATTATAGTTTATTAGAGAACATGAATATGCAGACCAAGGATTGACAGATTTCCTCTAACATCTTTCATTTGGACTGCTCAGAGAGTTCACCAACATAGTGTGCTTTTCTTAAAAAATACGCGTATAAAAAAGCAACACCTGCAGGATTAAGCTCTCAAAACACAACAATACTCCCTACAATTTTTGCTGTGTTTCCACTAGTGGCTGAATTCAGTTAGTATGGAAAAATTTCTAATACCTTGTCAGTGCCTACTGCACCTTTGTTTTTGTTATTGCATTGCTACTAAAACCCAAAGTAGATAGTTTAAAACTAACCTCAATACATCTGTAGTAGCTGCAGCCATATCCCTGAATATAATTACCAAAGAAGTAGTTATTTCTATGAAATTGCATTAAAATAACTAGATTAAGGAACATATCAGACTAAACAATAGATATTTAATGTTGCCTAGAGAGGCTATAGTGTTTTCATTCTTGGACATATTCAGAATTGGACTGGACACAACCTTTAACAACCTGCTCTAGTTTACCCTGCTTTAAGCAGGGGATTAGACAGGATGATCTCCAGAGGTCCCTTCCAATTTGACAGTTCTATGGTTCTGTGAGTCTAAGCATGAAGTCATATTTAATTTTGACTTCACTGAGATTACTGAGATGCTTAAGGTGAGTGCGCCTCATACCTGTGTGTGGGATTTAATTTTCAGAATAGTGTCCCAAAGATAGGAGGACACATCCTGTGTCATACATAGAAATGAGGACTTTAATGTCTCTGTTTTGCAGTCCAGAAAGTCTACAGATTGGTATGTACAATATTCAAACTTCTGAACAGAAACACACAAAGATGTTTAGAAATCTTTCTTTTCTCATTCAAGGTGGGATTAATTTTGACAGTACGTTCATGACTTAAAATAAATGTCTGGACTAAATTAACCACTAAAGCTTCATTTTTCATCAGCCCAAAGATACAGGCACATCTAGAAGATGATTTGACCTATCTGAAGATAAGTTTTGAGAATACAAAAGATGAATGTCCCAGTGGAGGTCTCCATTTGTTTTTCTGAGCTATGGAATGAGCCTACCCTGCTGACTGAGACTGCATGCATAAATTTTAGTGTTGAAGCTTGACGAGCTAAATCTGAGTCTCAATGTAGATTAAAAATAGAATATCCCTGATTCTAACAGTGTTTAGAATCAATTAAAAACTTGCTTTATTTTTTTTTAAAAAGTCTTTTGTCTTCAAAAATTGTCCTAGTGAAAATTTCGTATGAATGGTGGCTTGAAAAAAATAGATATTATTATGAACACTCTTCTGAATTCCATTTAGTGATTACTTACTCATCTAAAAAATCTTCAGGGCAAACAGTTACTAGATAATTCTGTGAGCCAAGCATGAATGAAATGCTATGGACAATAAACTGTCCATAAAACATCTGTGCTTTTATCTTAAAGAATTTGTTTTCAAAATATTCACAATGCTCTCCTTTAAAAAAAAAAACAAAACACAAAAAACAAAACCCTCTAAAAGCCAGTACTTTTGATAATGTGACATGTGAGAATTCCATATTATTTCAGTATCCACTAGCTACCATGTGGAAGGACCAGTTAATTAACTGTTTATTATTCTAACTTCAATAGCTTATATTCACACAGACTGAAAAGGCTTGCAGATATTCCCCAGGGCATATCATGGAAATGATTTTTCAGTAAGACAGCATAATCAGACATGAATTCCATTTTACTGTTATTCAAGTATGTTTTCTGTTGAGTTTTACACTTTAGTCTCATTACAGAAGCAATTTTACTAGATGGGTTTGTACAACCGAAACAAATGTATGTACAGGGAGGTGTTTAAAGGGATGTTCGACATCTTGTATCACACAGTAAAAACTTGCTTGCTTGCTTGTGTTTCACATCAATAGGATGCCATGGAATAACAGCAGAGTAAAATGGGCTTTATTATTATTATAATTCTTGATTATGGAAGGAAAAATAAATGTGAAGTATCTGGAAATAGATGATAGATTCATAGCTGACCTCTACGCTCTGCATATAAAGCTGTGGAAGTGGAATATGTAGTTTACCATTACGTCATGATTCATTTTACAAAAGCTGACTGAGCATTTGGTAGAGTTAACCTTGTTAGAGTTCTAGGCAGATGTCATGAACTCTCTTGGGACACTTATGGTTAAGGATGCCACAGAGCTTTTTTGGCTAATCACAAAATCACCGAATGACTAAGGTTGGAAAAAGCCTATAAGATCATCAAGTCCAGCCATCACCCAACACCACCATGCCCACATGTCCCGCAATGCCACATCCACATGTTTTTTGAACACCTCCAGGGAGGGTGACTCCATCACCTCCCTGGGCAGCCTGTTCCAATGCTTCACCACTCAGTAAAGAATTTTTTCCTCATATCCAGCCTAAACCTCCCCTGGCGCAACTTGAGGCCATTTCCTCTAGTCCTGTCACTTGTCACTTGGGAGAAGAGACCAACACCCACCTCTCTGCAACCTCCTTTCAGGTAGCTGTAGAGAGCGATGAGGTCTCCCCTCAGCCTCCTCTTCTCCAGACTGAACAACCCCAACTCTATCAGCCGCTCCTCATAAGACTTGTGTTCCACACCCCCCACCAGCTTTGTCGCCCTTCTCTGGACACGCTCCAGCACCTCAATGTCCTTCTTGTAGTGAGGGGCCCAAAACTGAACACAGTACTCGAGGTGTGGCCTCACCAGAGCCGAGTACAGGGGCACGATCACCTCCCTACTCCTGCTGGCCACACTGTTTCTGATACAGGTCAGGATGCCGTTGGCCGCCTTGGCCACCTGGGCACACTGCTGGCTCATATTCAGCCGGCTGTCAATCAACACCCCCAGGTCCTTTTCTGCGGGGCAGCTTTCCAGCCACTCGTCCCCAAGCCTGTAGAGTTGCATGGGGTTGTTGTGACCAAAGTGCAGGACCCGGCACTTGGCCTTGTTGAACCTCATCCAATTGACCTGGGCCCATCAATCCAGCCTGTCCAGATCCCTCTGCAGAGCCTTCCGACCCTCCAGCAGATCAACACACCCACCCAACTTGGTGTTGTCTGCAAACTTGCTGAGGGAGCACTCAATCCTCTTGTCCAGATCATCAATAAATATATTAAACAAGACCAGCCCCAAAACTGAGCCCTGGGGCACTCCGCTTGTGACCGGCCGCCAGCTGGATTTGGCTCCATTCACCACAACTCTCTGGGCTCGGCCGTCCAGCCAGTTTTTTACCCAGCGAAGAGTGCACCTGTCTAAGCCATGAGTTGCCAGCTTCTCCAGGAGAATACTGTGGGAGACAGTGTTGAAGGCTTTACTGAAGTCCAGGTAGACAACGTCCACTAGGCAGGTCACCTGGTCATAGAAGGAGATCAGGTTGGTCAAGCAGGACCTGCCTTTCATGAACCCATGCTGGCTGGGCCTGATCCCTTGGTTGTCCTGCACGTACCCTGTGAGCGCCCTCAGGATGAACCTCTCCACAATATTAGCTACTACCTTACAGTCTTCTCTTTAGATCCACAAATTACCAGCACTCAGAGTAGTTCATTCAACTCGGTCAAGATATTTCTTAGAAACCCTGGGGAATCTGTGGAAGTGCTGTGATTGCTTTGAAAGTGTTTCAGTTCCCTGCTTTTAAAAATCACTGCCCTAAAGGACAGAGATGTCTTAGGAACTGCAAGATTATTCAGAATGAGGTTTATCCAAAAAAGTTTTGAAATTAAAAAAGATATATTTACTTAAAAACTCTGATTTCAGTAACAGAGCAACAATTCATAAATCTCAGAAAATGAAATTCATTATTAGGATCATACTTAAGGTTTTGCTCTAGCATTCCTTAGCTGTTTTGTAGGGATAGCTAATAGCAACTGGTATATCCTGGAAAGTTCCTAAAGTGAAATCTGTTCTGTTCTTGTTTTTTACAGAAAGATTGTAACTAGATAGATCTCAAGGTCCTGCTCTGAATGAAATGTTCCCCAGGTAGTCCCCCAAAAAAATAATCCTTCCTTTTTTTTTTTTTTTTTTTAAAATTCTCTCATTTCCCTGTGATTTGGCAATGGGACCTCACACGGTACTGCTGAAATTTATCTGTCACGTTTCTCCCTTCTTTTTATAAATGCTGCTGAAATTTTAATAATAAGAGATCCTTATAATGTGACAAAATTCAGTTTACTAAGATTTTTTCTTAGATCAAGAGAATCACGTAAGAACACCAAGAAGATCAGTTTGAAGGTTGAATTTTCCCAGCTCACTGACTGGATTTAGATGAACCCATCATACCTGATCTATAATACACCTAAGACATATCTCCAAAGATATTTTTCATAGCTTTTATTCAGCACTGTCCTTGGTGCAGTAGGACCTAGGTGACGATTTTTCCCAATGTTTCCTGTATCATGTGAATATTCAGTCCTAACTGGGTATTTAAGTGCCAGACCCATAAAGGAAGTGGGTGTAAAAGATCAGCGGCTGGGTGGTAATGAGATTCTTGAAACTCCTGCTTTTAACTTCAAGGCATTTCCCCAATTCAATCCAGGTTGATGCTGCTGTACCTAGGCTAAAATCAGTCTTCTTTGATTTTTCTCTTTTTTTCTGCATTAGTCTCTGCACAGTGACATATTCTTAGCAGGAGGAGTAGATAGTGTCTTCTTGCAATCTCAGTTATAGGTGATTAGGTCACTTTTCGGAGAAATTAGTTGCAATTTTCCAGACTGAGGAGGGAGCAGGATCCAAAACGCCTGCTTGCCAGAAAGCATAAACACAATTCTGAATTGACACAGTCGCTGAAATATTTAAGCTGGGGAAGATGTCTGATTAGGCAGAAGAAGTACTCTGGAGCCTGAATTCCTTCCACTCCACTTCAGGTACCAGTCAATAGGCAATAGAAAGTTATACATTTCAGGGGGTGTTTTAACTCCATGTACATGCCAGGTTTTTTTCAATCTACTTAACAACTAATTCTGCCTCCACAGGTCTCTATCTGTCCTCACTAACTCTTATGATGTCTACCATGACCACATTTCTTTCTTAAATGTCTCAGTTAAATGTTTAAATTGAGGCAAACTATACCTGGTCCTAAGAGCTTCTACAGCTTCTTGTTAAAGATGTGCCCTGACAGATGCAGCTGCTGCACAGGACATTTTAAATTAGGCATCACTGTAAATTCTCTCATGGTCTCTAGGCAATAGTCATTAAACTTCACGCTTTTGCTTTCTGTTGATGATTACGGAAACTTTTCTGCTAAAAAGTCATGTTGAACCCCCGTGTGATGTCCCACGGTAACACTATTCAAACTAACTGCAATTCATATTGAGTAATATTAGAAGCAGAATTTCACCATTTTCTATATAATAATTAGTATCCCAGATGTTAGTGTACATTTCGCAAATTTATATTATGAACATTTGTATTCTGTAATTAGAGTGGAAAGATGATCGTCTCCATAAAGTCTAATTTCCCTAAAATGTTCAATGGCCTTTACCCATAGTTTACTATCTTTCACTTTTTAAGACTGGTTTCATTTCATTGAAATGACTTGTCAGGCTTGGATGGATGTGAGTTTTAAAAGGCAAACACATATATATGCACAGACTCTAATGAACCGAGGTATAATTATGCAGAAGTATGTGTATGTTGGTTACTGTCAATGAATGAATAAAAAAAGTACAGAATCTTAATTAAGAAGTGGGAATGTGATACTGTTGGATGGTGTTATTGCTTTTTCTGGGAAGAATTATTGCATTTTTAATCACAGACGAGGTTCTCGGAAAATCATTTGCCTCAAGCAAATAAGAAATTGGAAAAAGAAATAAGCATACAGAAGACTCCCAGCAATATTATTTTTCCAATGTGACCAAATAGAAATGTTTGTATGCAATTAATGTAGTTGAAATAAACATATTGTGACACCAAATATCATTTTAAGGCACTAGGAGACTCATTCAAGCAAGGAAACTGCATCCACTGCTGCTATACTAAATTTTAAAGAAAACCCACAAAATCTCAAGAGTTTCTCTGCCAGTACTCACTAACCCACAAACTCTACTGCAGGAGTTCAACCCTTAGCCATCATTACTGTAAACAGTCCTTTTCTTTAACCTTCAGTATTTTGTATTGTAACATACATCAGTGGCAGACCAGTTACACTGACAAGTCTCTTTCTGTATTGTTTGTTCCTACACATGTCTGAAGCCAAGCAGAGAAATCAGGAGCATGACCACAGTGCATAAAAGCAATACTGATGGTTTAAACGCATATTTACTACTGAACTGGACAAAAAAAAACATTTAAAAAAGGGCAAACTGCCAAGTCACAGAACAGAATCATTAAGGTTGGAAAAGACCTGTAAGATCATCAAGTCCAACCACCAACCCAACACCACCATGCCCACTAAACCATGTCCCACAGTGCCACGTCCACACGTTCCTTGAACACCTCCAGGGAGGGTGACTCCACCACCTCCCTGGGCAGCCTGTTCCAGTGTTTCACCACGGTCTCAGTAAAGAAATTTTTCCTCATATCCAGCCTGAACCTCTCCTGGTGCAACTTGAGGCCGTTTCCTCTTGCCCTGTCACTAGTCACTTGGGAGAAGAGACCAACTCCCACATCTGCAACCCCCTTTCAGGTAGTTGTAGAGAGTGATGAGGTCTCCCCTCAGCTTCCTCTTCTCCAGACTGAACAACCCCAGTTCGCTCAGCCGCTCCTCATCAGACTTGTGCTCCAGACCCCTCACCAGCTTCGTCGCCCTTCTCTGGACATGCTCCAGCACCTCAATGTCCTTCCTGTAGTGAGGGGCCCAAAACTGAACACAGTGTTTGAAGTGTGGCCTCACCAGCGCCGAGTACAGGGACATGATCACCTCCCTACTCTTGCTGGCCACGCTATTTCTGATACAGGCCAGGATGCCATTGGCCTTCTTGGCCACCTGGGCACACTGCTGGCTCATATTCAGCCGGCTGTCAACCAACACCCCCAGGTCCTTTTCTGCGGGGCAGCTTTCCAGCCACTCGTCCCCAAGCCTGTAGCATTGCATGGGGTTGTTGTGACCAAAGTGCAGGACCCAGCACTTGGCCTTGTTGAACCTCATCCAATTGGCCTGGGCCCATCGATCCAGCCTGTCCAGATCCTTCTGCAGAGCCTTCCTACCCTCCAGCAGATCAACACTCCCGCCCAACTTGGTGTCGTCTGCAAACTTGCTGAGTGAGTAATCACCGGGTAGATATAATTTCATTTGCCTCAATGTTGATTAGAGTACGCAAATGTTGAAAGGGGAAGGCTTTTTATGGATCCAGTCTGGCCTTTGTTTCCTATTTATGTGATAATTGTATTAGGTTTTGAATAATAATATTTTTACATTAATATTTACAGCAATGATTTCCACATTTTGGTTCCACAAATCACCTATTAAAATGGAGGTAAGAATTTGCAATGGAATAGAGGTCCAACACAGTCACAAATGATTAGTAAGTGGATCACTTATGATAAGCAGTTTGGTAACAGATCCTGCCGTTCTGCTCTAACTGTATAAGATCTGACAGCCCAGGAAATAAGGGCATTCTGCATGCCTTGACTTTTGAGCTTTGATAGCACAATAGATGCTTGAGCCCATCCTTAGTGCCATATTAAGTTGTCTGAGCATGACTCCCAGAGCCAAATCTCATTTTCTCTGGACCATCACCGTAGATACATGAAAATACCCGGAAAAACCTGCAACACAGCTTGTAGAGCCAATCCACAGCCACTGAGTTGCGCAGGACCAATGCTCACCCATCCCCTTTGAGGAAGATGTGGGCTTTTGCCAACCAACATCCATTCTGGGGGCATTCTGAAAAGGACATACTGAAAGATAAGTAAACAGCATGGTGACCAAGGTGTCAAGGCCTCAAATGCATCAACAGGGTCAGCAACCCCTTCCCTCCCTCCTAGGGGTTTAGCTGCCTGTATTCAAGGTCAGCTCTGAAATGTGAAGTCCTGTAACCTTGGATCAGACTTTCACAAACACAGCAAAGTGCAGGAGAAAACAGCGAGAAATCTCCCTTGTTGCCTCCTTAGGCCAGAAACTGGACTTCGGCCACGTCCTTTGTCTTGGTCCTTGCCTGGGCCTCACTATAGACGTTCTAATGCCTCCCGTGCTGATCCTGACCTTGCTTTGCTGACTTGAATTCCTAGCTTGATGTCTGGTCTGTCTCATCACAGCAGACTTCCCTGATGACCAGTGGACTATTTGGCTGACCCTGGTCCTCAGACCTACTCTGCTCTCTTGTTACGGCACTGTGGGACTGTACCCCTTGTTGGTGAGATCATGGGCCCAGCCAGTCACTCCAGCTCCTGGCTCTCCTCTTGCGGAGTAGCCACTCCTGCTGCTTCCTAACGGAAGGCTGCAGAAGGGGGAGGTCAAAAAAAGAGGCCACTTTGTTTCTGGATGGTATAAATTCTATTAATATTAATACTTGTATACCTTAAGTGATATCCTCTCACAGATCTTACACTCTTTTAAGCTCAGAAGGAGAAGGATATTGAGGGAAATACTCCAACTTTTCTCTAAAAATGCTAGTGGCTGCTGGGTGCAGACAGCAAGGGAGCTGAAAACAGACAGAACTTCCTCATGCTTCAATAACAGAAACATCCCTGCAGATGCCTGGAATAAGAAGTGCAGAAAAAATTTCAGAGAGACTCTTCAACTGAAAAATAACAATTTGCAGGGGATTCTGACAGAGGAAGATAAGGCTTGGGACCCAGTTGGTGGGATTTGAGGAGAAGATTCAGTTGTGCCAAGCAAAACACACATAACTTCACATTCATTCTAAAAGCCATAAGAAACAATAGGATGTCATTGTACTTGTGGTGCGGTTTGATTGATTTGTTGGAAAGAAAGCAAGGTTTTTTTATTTACTCTGAACTGGAGAGAGAGGAATGTCACATTGTCTCAATTAACCATAAATTTCCACCCTTTCCTAAATTTAAATGCATATATATTGACATATTTTATTTTCTGCTCTATGCCCCTTTCCTAACCCTTGTTCCATCCTTCAGTTACTTTAGTAAATGCAGGACTAGCAGTAACAGTGGTTTGATTTTTATTTTGCATACACTTCATGCAACCATTAAAGTATGGCCATTTATCTGAATCCCTTTCTTATGTGTCCATGATGCAAACACAGCAATTACATCCCAGAAGAGACTGGGTAAAGATGCACAGATGGGTAAGGTTGAGTTTTATTCAATCATCTGGACTGTTTTCAGTGAGACATTGTGATTTGTACCCATTACTGCTCATCTTGGTGTTTCTATATGCTGTGAGATCAGAGCAGAGATGAATCATACTTCTAATCCAACTCTTTGTAAAATGCATGGGGGAATCACAATTACTTCCACATCAACTTAATTCACATCTGTATGGGAGTAGGAAACTTGTTCCTCAGGAGTGAAGAAAGGGCCATCTTTTGGAGGAGCACACTGTGGGATGTGAAGGGTGCTGCAAACATTCAGTCAATTTGAGGAATGTATTCAACACTGTCTCCTCCTCACACTCAGGAGGAATGGATTTCCTCCCCATATGTCTGATACAAATGCTTCTGAGGTTGATGAAACTTCTTTGGACACAAAGAGACAGTCATACTTTCAAAATTCCTAACTGCTAGCAGGAAATAACAGTGATAGCATGATTTGCCAGTTAGTGATAAACTATCATGCTGATGGAATCAAGATCTATAATGAAAACTATGGAGTCATGGCAAAATGGTTTTATAACCAGAACTAGGATTTTTTTAAAAAATATAGACTATTAAACCCCGAAACACCTTAACCCTATTTTGACCCATCAGAAAATTTTAGATTTGCAGTTTAGACTGAACACAGTAAATGTGCCAATCTCCCAGAAACTTAGATATTTAGCAACTTCTTGTTTGAGCCCAGGCTTTTCACAGAGTGGAAATCCAGGCAAATGGCCCAGGCAGGAATTTCAGTATACAAAAGAGAAACCTAGTGTTGATAGCTGGGGAATGAGAACCCAGGAACATGGCAGTGAAGTCTCTGGTCACTTCTTATAACACTGAACCATTGTAGGAACTCTGGGATGCCAGAGTATCGGAGTCCTGGCATTTCTTGAAACTTGGAGAGAGGCTGGATTCTGTGTCACAACTCTGGGAGAGAAATCTCACGTATAGCCAGGTCCCAAAGAACTTGGATTGATGGCAAAAAATTCACATTTCCAGCTTTGCTGTCTGAGCCTGAAACGAAGGCTCACGGATCCCAGATTCCCAGCCCTAACACAATCTACCTGCTGTACTTTCTCAAGAGCCGCGGTCAAGTGTGTTACGTCAGCTTACTTGTGGAGCCAAGGCAAGACTCTGTTTTGATAACAGGAGATTGTTCACACATATAAATGCAGTGCTTTGGGGATTTAAAATGGATGTGCTCTAAATGTGATTATTGACAGAAACAGGGCTTGTGAAATCAAAGGCACAAATCAGAATAGGAAGCTGTGTTCCTCACGCTATGCTCCATATATGCTTGTTTTTTTACCGTCAGGCACTTATTTAAGAAAATGACATGCTCCATTTAGTGAAAGCAATGGAGCTGCTTTAGCATGAAACAGAAGTAATGAATGCAGTGTGAGGATGGAGATCCCACATACTAAATATGGCTCTGGACAAGAACAGATTCATTCGTCAATGGAGTTGTGTGTATTTACAGCAGGACTGAGTTTACTACAGTGCTTTGTCTTTTCATTGTCATTCATTAAGTTACTTAATCACCTGCTTGCCTCCAGAGAAGGAACTATATGAATATACACTATGCTCTCATTTATTTTATATGGCACTGCTCATATTTAGACTTCTTCAGTGTGTTATGATGATTTGATCATTATAATGGCCCGTAATACAAATGTAACACTCTGTATACTTGCAGTTAATATTCACCAGAAAAAAATCCTATCCATTGTTATGTGGGAAATATAGAACTATTCCCTGCTTATGTGAGCAATGAGTCAAGATAAATTTTATGTCTGAAGCTGCTGCCATCTTGAAAAATTTTAACACACATTTTTATTCATTCATAGATTGGCACCTTTGGTGACCTTTGATATTCTCTGAAGCTGGACTCACTTAGGAAATGTGTTGTCATCTTATCATTAAATCCTCATCTAAAAGTTTATTTTGTGTATATTAGTAGGATTTCAAGTGGCATTCATAGGAAGTGATTAGGTTGTGCAACTCCTAGATGATTATTTTGTGTTTACAAATATATGCTATTTTCTCTGCAAGTTTATTTCTCTAACGCATTCCCTCCTGCCACTCACACATGCAGGGAATTGTTTTGCAACAGCAACACGACACCATCTATCTATCACAGATAATCTATTCTTTGGCTGGTCTGCTATATTGGCCTATGCTTTATCCTCTGCCAGACTTTGAAGGTGTGGAGATCATAATATTTTGATTATATCTAAGCCACTCTGAAAGCATTCACATTAACGAGCAAAATAAACAGAATGGTAGAATGACATAGGACATGAAAGTGCAGAGCGTTTTCCAGCCAGATAGAGCAGCTTAATAGATCAGCCAGACAAAGTAGTTTTCTGACAAACTTGAATAAGGTATTTAAGCTCTTGCAGGATTGCAGGACTATTCCCTTTCACAGCAATGATGAAAGATACTCCTTAAGTGTCTTTCTGGACCACAGCCTCAATAAATTACAAGTTTAGGAATCTAATTTGTCCTATGGCTTCCTTCCGAAACACACCAGGTGTCATGTGTACATACATCCCCTCAGTAATTGTGCAAATGGATTTTCTGCTAGACAGTTTTCCATGAAAAGGACTGATTCTTAGCCAGGTACATGGCTCTGCTGAATTTCTTTTAGCTGAAGATTTGACCCTAAGTTCCTTGTGTCCTTATTTATTTGTTTTGTCTGAGTGTTTAAGTTTACCATGATAGCTCAGGATGGATATTCGAAAGACAGATTTATGTCAATAATCCAACCAAGTCAGCGGCTTAAATAAGTCTCTAAGGCAAGGTTAGAGGTTAAGGTCAGAGCATTAAACTGTTGAGATCCACATGTATTAGTATCATTCTCATTTCTACATCCTCAATTTCAATGCTGAGTGGGAGTGCTGTACCCATAGTACAGAAAATTGATGTCCTCTCTTTTGCATGGATTCCTGGTATTGAATCACAGAATACATCCAGAAGATACTCCTAAGTAGGGACATAAATGACAGGATTCACTTCACCTAACATTAAAGGTGAGATATAGCTCCAAATTCAGAGATATATGGGCTCATTTCAGCTGTCCACACATAGGTATCCTGTGCCATTTGAGATGCCTTGGGTTGTCTGTGATATTTGCCAAGGCGTATCAATTATGGGAGACCTGTGCCCTCCTGGGGCAGCTGGAGGCCAGGCCAGGTATCCTAAGGCATCTCAAATGGCACTGCTTATCTACATGTGGGCAACCCCTCACCATTACAGAGATAAGCTGGGAGACCAGTTCCTTGACTAAGATCCCCGCTCCCCTAAAAGGAGTCTAGACACCATGGGCATGATTCATTTGCCTCAACCTTGGTATCTACTGCCATTTGAGATGTTCCATGGCATCCCAAACATGCATGTGTAGCTGGCAAAAATGACATAGGATTCACAGAAAATCTGTGACCTTCTGGAGCAGCAGCTGGACACCAGACAGGATTTCATGGGTCATCAAAAATGGCTCTAGGTGCCAATTACCAGACACCTGAATTGAAACCTTAGCTTAGAAGTACAAGCTTACAATAAACATCTAAAGTTAAGGAAAATTAATCCTGCCTTGAAATAACAGGTAGAATCTGGACATTTTACTTTCCTTCTTACCAGGGTAGAGTTATACCTTATAGTACATTCATGACTTCTTCCAGTTTTATACTTCTTCCAGTTTTATTTGTTACACTTCCAGTAATTTTTCCAATTAAGTCGCCAACAAATGCATTTCTGTGTCAATAAGCATTTCCAGGATATAAATCTAAATTCTGGAGCTAAGAGAACAGTTCAGATTTAAGGCTCATTTGTTTTGCAGCCTTTGAGCTGACATTATCAATTACCATTTCAATTAGTGCTAATTGAATTGCTGAGGTTTCTAGATGGTGGGCTGATAGCAGTAACTCATTTCATCTATACCAAAAATATGTCAGAATCTTTTAATCACAGTCTCTCACTTGTGAATATCATATATAGATACTAAAAGATGGACTTACTAGGTAAAAAAAAGCAGTTGTCAAATACACCCTAAAACTCACTGTGACTCTGAAAGACCTTGAACACATGAGTGACTTTTTTAAAACCTCAAAGTAAAAAAGAGTACAATTTATTACAAAAACCTGAACTTAATTGCCATGACAGTTTAGGGGGTTTCTTGGGTGTCAGATGTTATTCTCATAAAGCACAATTTCACTCGAACAGTGCAAGGAGATGCTCCTCTGATTTCTGAATTTCCAGGAGATGATTGGTGTTGACAATATGGATGTGCTTGCATGTATGTGCTCTTAAAAATATTTTGCCAATAATCTGACAAATTCATAACCAACATATGATTAATCCAGACATCCCAGGAGTGGTTTTGATATTTCTATGACTGTCAGAATTTGTGTTTGAAAGAACATCGATAAAATGGAAAGATTTTGTTGGTACTGAATTTCCTTTCTTTCCATCCTACATTTTTTTCCATATGGTTGACAACTATCATGCAAGGTTTTAAGTATGTGATGTCACTTGAGAGCATGGGCTCCTCAGAGCCTTCCTGAAGTCATTGTGTAATGCCAGGGTCCACCCAAAGGGCTCGATTGCAAATCAGGAGCCCAGGGAGCTCTGCGTCTAGTCCACATACCACAACATTCTTTAGGCCTGATGCTCAGATATCTGTTATATCTGTGTGTACTTTGTTGATATTGCCTTTTCTGTTTATAGAAACCTAATAAAAATAATCTTAAAAAAAACCCCAACAAAACCACCGAAAGTCTGTATGCTTGGCAAAATCTATTCAAACCACAGCTTTTCACACAGTATTTTCACTGTTCTGTCCCCGCCAGTATCAGGAAGTGCCCTTGCGGCAGACAAAGAAAATTAAAGGAGTGCACTAAACTTTTTCAGACCTCAGAAGGGCCTTGAGGTTTGAGCAAGGATCTCAGCCAATTCTTATTTTATCTGAATCTGGTCTTCTTTATTCCTAATGGTAATAAGATTCCTCCCCCTCCCAAATGCCTAGAAACTGGTGGCTGAAAATAAGTGGAGAAGAAGGATTGTCCGGTAGTTAATGAATCCACCTAAGATTGAGAGGATTCAGCCTTAATTTCCTTCTTCAGACATAGACGTCCTAGGTAACTATTCCTCTCTGTGCCTTAACTTTCCTTATTAAAAAAAAAAAAAAAAAAAAAGGCAAAGAGATTTTGCTTTTGTTATGGTAGTGCTGAGAGGCTAAAGCCATTAAAATGATAGAGTGGAAAAAGTACTATGCTAAGGGGCAAACATAAGTTCCTTAGGACATGTTCGCAAGTTTCCAAGTGATTAATTTATCACAGCTTAATGCATTGTTGCTTTCCAGCCGAATTGTGATTGCTGACCATAGCATTCTGGCTAACTGCAAATGTGAATTAAATGTTGTAGCAGAAACCATTATGCAGAAGATTAAAGATATAGCACATTACTTCTCAAGTGAGAAGGAGTAGGAGATCACACAGAAAGCTATTACTAATCAGCTGAGTCAAGTGCAAAAGCCATTCCACTCCCGTGAAACCTACCTTTTGGTGAAAACACACTTTAACTGGGTTTATTGAAAATCTGACAGAAATGTGTAATCATCCACTGACTGTGGATATACACAATTTCAAATTTTCTTTGGTGTTCAGGCCTGCTTGGCATCCTAGCTTTGGTTCAAGCTCATTCCTAATTGATTATATTGTAATGAAGGGTACAGGAAGGGGGTAGAAAGAAGAAGAAAGCTCAAAATTGCCTTCCAGGCATAAAATGTGTTTTGATTTACAGTTAATGAAACTTTTTTATTACTCAAATTACTCCTTAATATTGTGGCTGGATTTACTCTGGAATGGGGTTATCACACACATATGTCCCATTGGTCTACATCTCAGCAGTCAGGGTGGGTTTATTTTGGCGGGCTGGAAACAATGTCAGTGGTTCTCTTTTTATTTAAAGCAGCAATTGGCACACTTGCAGAGTGCTTAATGGTTTGTTTTCAGAGAAAAGAAACTTCTTACAATTTGGGAAAATGCTTTTATAATCTTAGATATGCAGATGTAGATGTAGATATATATGTGTATGTATACACATACTATATATTTATATGTATGTATACACATGTATACATTTTAGAAACCATTGAAATTTTAAAATTACCTCCTTCCTTTTTTAAGACTTAAATTATCTTCTCAAATATTCAACCTTTTTTTCATCTCCCAGTGAATATAACGAAGAGACCCTTATGAACTACAGTTGCTGATGGTTTCAAAAAGCAGCTTCAGTATACTCACTACTTGCCAAGGAAATTTTAGCAATGTCTCATGTTAGCTGTTGAGTGGATTTAACAGCAACTTTTGCCAGAATGAATGATAACTGAATGTCAAGAGCTTTGGTTTAGTCCTGGTAGGCCTGCAAAAGTTCAAATATACATCTGAGGGCCACTGAAACAATGGGAAAGCTTGCTGTTGACTTCAACTGTCTTTTGGAGTTGGCCTTAGGACTTCCATCAAGCCCCCAATCTGTTTGGGCCTTTCCCTCTTGGCCCCACAAGATCCCTGTCTTTTGAAAGACACCATCACAAACCCAGGACTCATTACACTGTTGAACTCTGCTACTTTCTTTTTTTAGCGGATGAATTTCTAAAGCCCTACACCGTTTCCAGCTGCTTCGGCTGAAAATGTATTTGTTGGGTGCATTTCAAATTCTGCTTCCTGAAGCCCTTCATATGCAAAAGTCCTTGCCTAGACAGTCCCTGCACAGACAAATCTTAGCCCAGACAGAATGCAATTGGATCAGCAGCACCGCATGGCTTGCTCATACAGGACATTCCAGATGGGAATGCCATTGTTTTTTTCCAGTTTCTTATAAATGCCATTAATGCAAAACATTATTCCAAATTCAATTTGAAAACATTAGGCTGAAGTGAGTTAAAATTAGAATAACCTTGTTAGATGAAATTCAAGACTTATGTAACACATCTTCAGGAACAGTCTTCATAATCTCTGAATAGCTTTATTACTTTCTCTTCAATCCCATCATTTTTTCCCTTTCAATTAATTGGTAAAACACAGAGGTTTATACTCTCTAGTGTCTGATAGTAATTAATTCTTCCTTTGTAATTTGATCTTGTCATATTAGATTTAAATCCTAATCAATTACTATAGAGATCTTTCCCTCCAGTATTTATATTTTCTCTTCCCGAACAAGACCCCACAGAGTTGACTAGCTAACTTTCCAACACACGTTCAATTCCTATGAGGGTAAGCAGGAGTATAAAACCACAGATATCTGATAATCTCTAATAGTTTGTTCAAATTTAAATGAAATGAACACTTCTTTTGAGAAAGCTTTCTTGTGGTCATATGTTTTCCTTTGCTTTGTGCCTGATGTCTTTGAGTCTCAGTTCCTCTTCTGTCTCCTTGGGAATGATTTACTAAGTCTGTACTACTTAAAGAGACTGAGGCTGTATGCTGCTGAATTAAACAAACACTATTTTAAAGAAGTATCATATCCAATATAATCTTTTTCAGTCATTTATGATTTATGTTTCTTGATGCCTTAGATTAAAAATTTACTCTTTTAAACTTTATCCTAAACTTCAGGGAGAACAACCATAACTTTTCTTCCATTCATCAAGTTATTCCTGCTATCTTTCACTTACGGACTATATTATTCTCACTTGGAATATAAATTTCCAGCAGAATTTTTTCTTGTAGACTAAGAAATTACACAATAGATTGTAAAATATAGTCCCAAATCTAATTCAAATTGTTATGGCTTTTCCCTCTGCTTAATTACCTGTAAGAGCCCTACTAAAAATGATTTATAAGGGACTTTAATGCAGTATTTCAACAACTCTTTTCTGGAATTTGTACTCTCTTGCTGTGTTGTAAGTTTATAGAAGGTGATCTGTCTTTAGCCTCCCTTGGAGGCTGCTTGCTTAGTGCTTTATGTGATGTTCAGTTTATTCTTTGTTGCTTTCTAAACGCAGTAATCACGAGCAATAGAAGAAAGATCCTGCCAGCTTTTGAAAAGTCTTGTGACACTTTCTGGGAAATTATTTATTACTTTTCACAAAAGTGGTGACTGACTCTTTTCTTTTGTGTTAACTCTTTTCATTTTTGTAGATGTTAAAATTTTTTGAGGATTTTTTTTTTTTTGGTGAAGCTCAGAAACCTATCCAGGAAAAATAATGTTTTTATTAATGTTCTATTGAATCACAAAGCTGCTTCTTTCTAGAAAAGCTAAAAGAGAAAGTTTCAATGGAAATGAATAAACAAGTAAGTTCATACTGAAAAAGTACAGAAGAGCTCATCTCTGTGCAAGATGGATGACCAGGGGATCAAGAGCAGAGTAGGGAGTGATATCCTCAAAGGCTGGCAATGGGCATTTGATGGACTCCAATCCCATACCTGTGGTTTGAAGATACAGTGTATTCTTGTACATGAACTGTGTTTTAAGAAGTGAGTTTACTCACATGGAGTACCACTATCTTCAAAAAATATTAATTTAATGAATCTCTCTGTGGATAAGTAGATGTCTTATTTATCCTTTTAGTCTTAACATATGCCTTTCTTCTAAGTAATATTTTACTGAATCCTGCCTAGTGAACTAAAAGAGCCAGCAGGAATCCTAGCTCTGAGCTAAGACATAGAGGAGAAAGGCTTTCATACTTCAGTATCTTTGCCATATACCACGTAATAAACAAATGGAATATTATGACTTAGGTTATATGTATTTTAATAGAAAGCACCAATGGTGTTTATCCCAACAGTATTGTTCTTTTCTAATCACAACTAGAAAAATTACAATATCTAACTACCTCTGAATGGCATTTTTAAATCCAGAAGTACTCCCAGTAATCTGCATGGGAATGAGTAAATTATTATATAATGTGAATATGGACGTCATGATCTGGCTCTAATCAAATTTGTAGATTAATATAGAAGATTAATGTATCCTAAAGAAAAGTAGAAAATGCTGCAAAAACTGTTTCTACTTTTCTTTGTGTGCCTGAGGAGTGAAGTATCCATTTATTTGTTTTGTAATAACTGACTCATGGTATGGTGGAGTTTTGGTTCTCAGATAACTCTTCTAATATTTTTTCTAACATCATGGCATTTCTGGCATGCCCATGATAAAACAAATCTTCCTTACTTAGAGGAACCCTTTGAAAAACAATATTTGAATAGATTTTCTTTTGCTGAAGACAGCTGTCACTTTTGCTTCCCTTATCTCCTGGGTATCCAGGGTTGGAAAGGTCTTCTTTTGAATTTATTTTATCATTCTACATTTGTTGCTCATATGGTAGACATTTGCTGATTCTATGGTATATGTATTATGCAAACCCCAGTGACTAGAGTGTTTTGAACAGCCATGAGCCGTAATTCCAAACATATTAAGAGATTAAAATAATTGCACTGTTTAATTTTACAAGCTTTCCACAACAAACATAGCCACCCACTCCTATACTAAAAGAAAACGAAACGATGACAAGGTCTGCACTGTTTTCCAAGGTTAGCTGTGAAATGACTTTCTTAAACCACATAGATTAAGATAATGCCCTTGCTGCCCTTGCACGCCCAAGCCTTCCAGTAGGACTGGTTATAACATAACTAAATTAATTATTTCTGATCTTCACCTACAGCTCTTTTTAATAACATCATCAGGAACCACATGAGTCTGACTTGTTACTGCCTGTTGGAAAAGCCCATAAGTACCATAGTGGTTCATGATCAGGGCTCAGGGACTTGTACCCGCTCATCTCTGCAGTGTTACTCCAGGCTCTGGCATGGTTTTAGTTTGTGCCACATAGCCCTCTCCTACACAATGCTTGGCCAGTGTTCAGAGGGCTTTGTTTCTCAGGGGAATGTGGATGTGGGCTGTGCTGTGCCACCACCTCTCAGGGCCGGAGAAATAGCCTTGGTCCATTTCTTTCACCAAGACAGATGTAGCCAATGGAGAATGCATATATGAAGACTGTGGTCCTTCTTGTGTGTCTATTTTATAGCTTAATGACATATAAAATGCAGAATTATACCTAGACAGAAAAAGAAAAACCTTCTAGTAACTGGCTGACAGTTACACTCTGCTTCTGGAGAGAGATCTGAGGATTCTGGTGGTTCGGCTTCCAGATGATCAGGATCAGGGACCTGGTGGGAATTTTGACTCCAATCTTCATGCAAAGCCAGGTTCTACATTCATTAGCACACCAACATGAGGAAAAAACTAAACTATGTCTGATATATGCATCTATACTACCCATGTCTTTTCATCACAGCGGACTCATGTCTACACTGTTTATATACAAATAGATGTATGTATGTAATTGATTATTCTTCATGAATAACAGTAGAATAGTACTTTGGTATAAACTTTGATCTCTTTATTTTTTTCTTTCTCTCTTAATGTAATCTAATCTGAAATTCTTATTAGACTAAGAGTAATCTTTGTCCTTTAAGTATGAAATATATGAAATATCTAAGGAAAATAGAAAGTACCTGAATCTTATTGCAAATGGAGGAAAAAAATCTCCCAAGTTTTCCAGTGAGATTTCTGGTAATTCCTTCTTGCAGTAAGGTGGGCACTGTTCCAAACAACACATTCTTTTTTTTTGTATATATTTGAAGTACTTCAGCTTCTGCTAGAAACCTGAAAATACAGAAACTTGCAAGGAAGTGCATGCCTGTGACATATGATAAATCACAAGAGAGAAATAACTATGCTTTCCATGATCAAGTATAAAAAAATTGTGTGCATATTTCCAATACTTTGGGGGGATCATGAAATGTATTTGGAAAAAAAAAAAAAAAAAAAAGCTGGATTCAATCATTATAAATTTTGGACTTGTTTCTGTAATGTTCCCAAAACCACAAGGATACACTTCCTGGCATAGGAAGCTGGGAGATATCCCTGGAAGCTGGAGGACCATAACTGCAAAGTGTCCCTATATCCTTGCCCTGTTCATACTGTGTCCCCCTCCCCATATGTCCACTGTCTGACAGGTCAGAGACAGGAGACTGGGCTAGGCGGATGTTTAATCTGACCTTGTATGTTTGCTCTCATATAAAATCACAACCCAAATGACTCCAGGTTTGCACAGGAATAACTTTGTACAAAATCTTCTTCTCCAAATCAATGGTAAAATTTCCATGAGCTTCAGTGGAGCAGACATTCAAAATACCAAACAGTCCCCCAAATTCTTTGGGAACATCCAGCTCTGAATCCATGCACCACCCAGCTCACCTTTTTGATGCATTTCTGAGCAGAATATACAAATTATTTCTCCTTTCATCACAATTTTGCATTGACATGTTCAGCTGCAATAAACTTATCTCCCTGAAGTTATAACTGGATTGATCACGTCCAATAAAAGTATACTGTTTAGCTTCAGTCATGCTTGTAAAATATTGATGAAAGTTTCTGGCCTTAATGTTAGGGAAAAATTCAAAAGGGAAGTGGTTATCCAAGTATGAATAAATGCTGATTAAAAAGATATAGAAAAATCCAACCAAATTCAGCTTATTTTTCTCTGTTTCTTGCATTATCCATTTTTCTACTTAAAAAGAGCACTCAGATTTCAGTTTTTGTAGGAGTTTATTTCATTTTTTAGAGGATTTCTGGTAAGAAGAGAAAGAAATAATGTGTAAGAATGAAGTAGTTACTTGTACTTTTTAACTACTTTCTTGACAGTGTTTTGGGGAGTTTTTAAGTGGCTTTTCATACAAACCTAATCAAAGGATGTTAATAGATTTGTTTAATCTCAAAGGAAAATTCATTTAGAAAATTAATACATTTCATAAAAGCAGAAACATGTTTTGAAGTCAGAAAACAAAAACATTACTGTGCGATTAGGTCAACGAATAACATGGTACAAATATCACCCCACTGGAAAAAGGCTCAAAGCTTCAGTATGTTAACAACCAGTGGCCTTCATCCAGCAAAGGACCTGAATGGGAAGATGAGCATATGAGATATCCCATTAAAACTAATGACGTATGCAAAATTAGGCACATTTGTGAATCCTTTCTTGGCCCATGCCTGTGATTTGTTTGCACAGTCATCAAAAAATTGCAGAAGGCAAAGGGTATAGGGAAACTAGCTGTCTAAGAAAACAATCATAAATGGGAGAAAAAGACTAATTTCAGAAAGCTGCTGAATTGTCCACTCAGGTTCAACAAAAGTGCCTGAATTTCTGATTCTGTCACGATGAACACAGAATCACAGAATCACAGAATCACAGAAACACTAAGGTTGGAAAAGACCTGTAAGATCATCAAGTCCAACCATTACACACAAAAACAAAAACAAAAACAAAAAAACAACCCAAACCCCACCCACACCACACAGCACCATGCCCATCAAGCCACATCCCACAATGCCACATCCACACGCTCCTTGAATACCTCCAGGGAGGGTGACTCCACCACCTCCCTGGGCAGTCTATTCCACTGTTACCACTCTCTCAGGAAAGAAATTTTTCCTAATATCCAGTCTGAACCTCCCCTGGCGCAACTTGAGGCCATTTCCTCTAGTCCTGTCACTAGTCACTTGGGAGAAGAGGCCAACACCCACCTCTCTGCAACCCCCTTTCAGGTAGTTGTAGAGAGTGATAAGGGCTCCCCTCAGCCTCCTCTTCTCCAGACTGAACAACCCCAGTTCCCTCAGCTGCTCCTCATCAGACTTGTGCTCCAGACCCCTCACCAGCTTTGTCGCCCTTCTCTGGACGTGCTCCAGCACCTCAGTCTCCAGTTTTAGTCTCCAAAGGGCATTGACAGTAACCCTGGAAGCATGTTGCAGATGTTGTTTCTAAAATCAGCTACAGCACAGGCCCCCAAAAGCTTGTTAGAAGGTTCAGCTTTGGAGTTACGTCTCCAAATACTCCTCTCCTTTTCCCACATATTTAGTCACACTTTTCTCATTTCACCATGCCGTAGTCCCATAAACTGAGTTTTATGTGAAAGCTTGTCTGTGTTATTAAGTGACAACCATCCTTTCAAGTTAACTCAATTTCTGATCTTCCCACTGCTAGAAAAAGACCTTGTCTTAGACATGGACTTCAAGTAAAGCAGCTGGCTCAAACATATTCAGAGGAAATAGTATTTCAGCAGAATAGAAATCATGTGTGGAAGCTTTAGGAATTGTCTCTAAAGCTGACATATGTGTCCCTTATTTCCTCCTTCTCCCTAATAATGGTAATGAGGCTTAGATTGGCTGATGACATTAAAAATTTAAGATAGTAATCAGGGGCTAAATCACACACTCCTTCATCATGTTGCTCTCCCCCATGGTAGAGTGGTCTGTTGCATATTCAGAAGGTGTCAAATCTATTCCTTGGATAGTTCTGATATTTTTCCCTTCACTTCTGCAGCTGTTCCTTTCATGTCACTTTTGTTCTATCCCATTTCTCCTGCTCATTCCTCACTGATATAAACTCTGCTTAACATCTGGGAAAGTTCTCCAGACCACTTCCTGAACCTAGAGACACTGGTAATAGTAATAATAATAATAATGAAACATTTATGTCTATATGACTCCTGTTTCTAAAATACTTGGGTCTCTGTGCAAAAACAAATGCCACCCAATCAAAATAAATAGAATAAAAAACATAATAAATACATGAAGTATAAAATACAAACAGGTTTGCAGGTGCTTGGACCCAAGGTCACCCAGACACATGTGTTTCAGCTCAGTGTAGATTGTAGCAAAGTCTGCATAGCCATTAATTGAGTTAATCTTATTGCAGCAGTTTCTACAATAAAGTTCAGGCTGCTGCATAAGTACGTGTTTATTTTGTACATAAGCGTGAACCTAGCTTTAAGTCCATTTGAGCAGCATGTGTTCAATACACCTACTATTCTACTGAAAAATTTTCATTTCCACCTCTGTGTCTACAAAGAAAGAGGAATAATACACCAAAGACATTCAAGTCAATTACCTTAACTGTTGAACTGAAGTGAGATTCTCGGTGCTACTGTGGATATATATATCCCCTAGTATTCATGAGTCTGGATATATCGATAAATATATTATACCACCAGTATAGTGGTATAATATTGGCATACTGATATAAATATCCACTGACAGACCAGTGCTGTTCTAAACTTCCTCAGCAATCTTTACCTCTCCTATGTATCTTTTTTCATCTCATATAGTCACTACCTAATGTGTTGTCTCCTAAGCTGCACAACTAACTTTCTTCCTGCAATGACAGCCCAGTCATGATAAAATGCTCTTTTGCTACATTACTTGGTAGACTTGTGTTTTCCTCTGTTGGTGTGATTAAATAAATAGTCTGCACTAAGATCTCAGCAAAATCCGGTGGGACTATATGTCCAAGTCCCTGGGATTTTTTTTTTCAAATAGCCACACTACGAAAGTGTTCTTGCTTCAGCATTTGAAAGGTGATCATCCAACTCACTTCTGAAAGAAACAATGATGAATAATCTACCAAATGTCTTAAAGTCTCTTTTCTGCCTCTGTAGTTTTGCATGGATATTATCCACCTCGGGAAATGTGCAGTTCCTCAACTTCATGATGGCCCATTTTCATTTCAGATTGCAAAGAGCTGTTTTCCTTGGCATTGGGACTGACGGAATGAATCATCCCCATCAGGCACAGCAGGGCTGTCTGGGACGGGGTGGTTGAGTAAATCGCTGAAGTGTTCCTTCTTGTTTTCCCCTACTTTCATCAAGACTTTACCATCTTTAGTCTGACTGTGGTTTTAAAAATTCGTAAGCATGTCTCACATTTCTTTCATAAGCATGTAGGTGGCATTTAACTCACCCTAATTTTAGCCATTCAAATGCTAGTCCTTTTGCATTAACTCATCATCTGGTCTTCCTCTAAAGTCAACACAGAGATGCTGGCAGCTTCAGCAGATTCGTTGCACCTAAAGGTGTCCAAAACAGTTACGCTGTACGTCTGTCTTTAATTCTAATATCTGCTTCTTGAATTAGTTCTTTTTGTCACTTATATTTTCACTTTTTTTATTTCATCACATCCAGGACTCTAGATTAACTCCTTTTTAGGGTGAACTGCAAAAGCACTGAATTCTTGGAGACCTAGAGAAGTATTCAGGGCATAGTGAGACATACTGGTAAAAATCTCACTGATAGGACTATCTTAATTACTTTATCTGAATCATTTTTATGATGTTTATACTGACATAGAATACAATAAGATGGAATCTGTTGAATTAGTCAAATCCTAAAAGGTTTGAATCCATTGAAGTCAAAGGCAATAATAACATAATCTTCTTCTCTTTCATATCACTGAAATGTGCCTTGTAACTATATATGTGTGTTGTATGACTCTCAACTTGACAAATTCCTCTAAGTAAGGCTGTAAAAACTGCTTATTTCAGGAAGATTAAGTATGGAGTCAGCTGGTCAAAAAAAGAGATAGTTTGATAATTTTTGAAATTTCATACTGATTCTGGTTTTGAAATCTTCAAAAGGAATTCACATTCTCTATTTTCATATATTTTATAAACCTGTTTTGTAGTTAGAAAATATTTTCCAAACAGATGTTATGACAATAATATCTTAAAGGTCGCTATTTCTGTTTCCCATTATAATAATGGGAACAATTTATTAAAAAAATAGTATCAGTATTCATGAAGATTTTTAAAAGTATTTCTTCTGGAATGGGATTTATTTCACCTGAAATATACTGTATAAATGTAAGCATGTAGTTTAAGCTGGTCATCTAGACTTTGTCTAGTGTCAGGAGAGTCAGGTGTCACAAGTCTGCTCTGGAAGATGACGGGGTAATCTGAGACAGGTACACGAGACAGATGACTATTGAAGTGACTGCTTCTATGCTCTAAGCTCCAGGGACATAGATGCCTTGCTCATATTTGATGGCAACTCTGAGACTATCAAAGTTAGGTAAGGTGAAGAGTCCTATCCATTGACTATAAATATAGATGGTAGACTAATAAATTTGGTATGCTCTTACAAGATTTGTCTCTCTGAGTATTTTGATGCAGTTTTGCAGGTGTTGACCCCTTCTGTGCCATTATAAATTAATGACAGACTATAGTTAGAATTCAAAACCATTTACAGCTGCACAGAAGTCTCTTCTTGCAGTATAAATTCTACATGATAGAAAATACACATTTTTTTTTTTAGTACTCATCTGCCATCACGAGAAACTGCCATATTCATGGGCAAAGATAAGACTTAATACAAGAATTGGGCAGCAGGATTGAATATGGTGCTGACCATCTTTTATAAACCTAGTAAAAGATTCATGGAAGTCACTAGACTCTCCCCGTCAAAGTCAGTAAGCTTTGTATGGTGCTTATAGGCAGCCAGTAGAAGGATCAAAACCACCACAGCTCAGTCCACTGGCTTACTGCATTCTGAAGCAGAGCTTGCCTTTGAGGAATGGGGAATACCACAGCCATAACTGGTGGAAGTGCTTTTCAAATATTTTTTCTTAATTCACATTTGAGAATTCAGTTTTGAAATACAAAAACTGACTGCAAATTAGGATTGAGAAACAGCTGGGTAAAATCATAAGAAAATAATAAAGCCCGCTTTTAAAAATTCCAAATGACATTGGAATGATGAAATTGCTGGGTGGTTCCACAACTAGCTGAATGACATTATCCCAGAGGACATATGTAGCTACTTTGAGGTTATGATGGAATATCTAATGAAGAAGCTGACAAATAAATAGAAAATGTCATGCTATTTAAAAAAATAAAATCCTTTCTTTCTATTTAAGCTTGTGTCCATTAGTTTATAATTCAAGAAAGGAAACAGTATTGAAAGGAGAACATAAACCTCTGAAGCTTTCACAGTTCAGAGTTCTGAGCTGGAAGGAAAGAAGCTGAGCCCCAGACACACAAAGAAATGCTGGGAATGGTGAGATGGTAACAGGGATTCAGACTGCATATATTAAAGTTAGGATTTTCAGTTTCTCTAGCAGATGGATCAAGGCTCCATCTCATACAGTCCATACACTTTGTGCTTTGTGTGTCAGTTAGTATTATAAGATGAAACAGTGCATTATTAATGTTTTACGCACTGAAAATGCCAAAAGAACAACTGCACTGAAGTTCCGATATAACGCAATCCCCTCTCTGTGGAAGGAAAGTGGCAGAAGCCTCTGCCCACCTCCCTAACATCTCTGTTTGGAAGGGCTAACATCAAATGAGACATTTCACAGTAGGTATGACTAGGCCAAAACCACTTTAATTTAGAGGAAGGTTTCTGACATATGAGAATGCAGACTTATATATGTTAACGATTATTTACATTCTAGTTTGGAGTATGCTTGTTTGATATTGAGCTTTTTGGTGTTCTGCATTTGCTACACCTGTAAATGAAGATCCTAAAAACTTAACCAAAGCTGTTCTTGGTTAGGCCAATAGTCTTTCCAGTCACATATTCTCTCAGCAGTCACTGATGGTTGCCTAGGGAAGAATTTAAAGACGGGGTGAAAATGGAGTGCTGCTTCTAAAAAGCATTCCTTTAAAGCATTCCTTTAACCTTCAGTTTTTGTTGCTTACAAACTTCTTGTGCAGGAGAAAATATCTTCAAATTAATTAGCCCTTGACTGATTTTTCTTTATGAATTTTTTATCTGCCTTTTGAACATGTTTTCCTTCAAGGACTTCACCATTTACAATTTTACTGACTCTCTTTTGCCTGAGAATAAAACTCTTAGTCTTTGTCATTAAAGAATGTATAATCCTGCACTCTGAGCCTCTCTGCACCTTTGGTTTCCCTGTAATGTTCAGTTTAAATTTTTCCCCTTAACCCCTTAGTTCTGTTTGGATTTAGACAAAACCTGTATCCAATGCTTTATCTTCTAACAGATTACTTAGTTCCTGAAAAATCGGAACCACCCTTCACTGTGCTACTTTCTTAGTGTTACCATAAGCCTTTGCCCCTCCACATTTCTCCCTGGTCATATGCAGGGTACTTCATAGCCCTCCACTACCATGAATGCACTGGTTCTTCACTGTCCAGCAGCCTCAGTTTTTTCCCCAACTGCTGGTGAGTGCTGATATCCTCTACTGATGAAACCTGGCACATGGGAACCATCAGTGGAGCTCTTGTGGTCTCCACCAGACAAGCGCCTGCCCAGCGCAAGCTTTTAACAAACTTTTCTTCAAGGTCCTTTCATACACAGGTACAACCACAGTTTCCTCACCGAAAGGTAGGGACTAAATTCTTATTAATTTTTTATTCAATTGTCTGTTATAGATTAAACACTTCTGAAAATGTAAAGGCAAGTCTACACTGCTAAGTCCGTGTTGAGGTGATTTAATAAGCCTTTGCTGCACCTATTGATTGACTGGAACATTTATCCTCAGTAATAGCTATCATTATGGCAATCTAAAGATCCATATAAACCATACTGACTAAGGATAGTTTTAGTTTGCTAAATGATTATCCTTACTATAAAGGAAATGTTTCCTGATTTATTAATTGTATAACCTTTCATATTTTGTAGGGCTGCTTAGGGTGTCAACTAGGACAATAATTGTTCATTTAATGTAGGAATAAACAGCAATACTGCTAAAGTGAAGTTCTACCACTGAAATTCACAGTTGAACCTAATTCTACTACTCCGGCAATCAGCTGTAAAGAACAGATTCACTGTGGCAAGAAAACAATCTGATAAAATGAAATTAGATGTGTGTGTGCAAAGAACAAAGAAAATCTAAGCATGACATATACAGATGCACCTCTCTATATGTCAGGATTTTGTGTGCTTACCATATAGAAATATATTGGCATAAGTCGAAGATTATATATTTCATTATAATATTTTATTAGCTACAGAACCAATGAATGCTTAGCTTCCTCTGTTCGTCTTCCCCAAAAATGTGTTCTATTATACGGAAAGAATAGTAAATATATAGATGCATTATATAATCCATGAATTTAGTACAAATTGAGCAGACAGATTGCAGTTATAGTACAGATGTTCTCTTCATGGGCTAGAAGTCCAATAAAGGCAGTATTTTGAATTTTAAAATATAAATGTGCAATTTTCATTTGGAACATATACAGAACTAGGTAAATGGGTGCACATGGAAACTACTTGTAAAAGCATTTCTATTTGCAAAATCCCTATATACAGATCACATGCCCAGAACCCTGGTTGCTTTCCATTTCAAATTGCCTATAAAGTTGGAAGTATTTCCATAATTTTAAATTGCCCACATAACATAGGAGGGATTGGAATTACGGTTGCTCCTCAAATTTGTTTTTATAAGCACCTGAATTTGGAACTGATTCAAATGGCATTTTAATATGTGCTGGGTCAGGCCATACTGATTTAATTTATAAAATGGATTTATCAAGAAAAGGGGAAATTTAAAGAAGTGGAAAATATAATAAAATATGTAACTAGATGGCAGAAATACACCCACAGAACATAGCTATGAAGTAAGTCAATATTAAAGGGCAAAATGTAGGACTTTGTGGGCTACTGATGCAAAGGTTATGAAAAAGCTCATGAAAGCATATGTCTTTCTCTTCAGAAACACAGAAACCCGTGTCAAGTGATCTTTTGAGTAGCTGGCAAGCTGAAAACCATTTTTGCTGAGCACACAAGACATAAGCTGATCAATAGTATATAGAAGTGTCAGCAAATCATAATTTGACTCATACTTTTTGAAATTGATGCAGACTCAGCACATCATTGATAATATTTAATCATTGCAGAGGACCATTGATTTCAGTGCTTGATGTACTTATGCATTGCACCTAAAGAACTTGCTAGATTTTTTTCCAAAGTAATAGTTGATTATATGAAGGATTCTGATTCTTTATTTCCTCATAATTTTAAGGAAAAAAATTTGCAATATTTAACATTAATTCATGTGTGCATCTTATATAGACTAACATAATTAATCCATCTGTAGAACGCAGAAGTTGAAACTAGAAATGAAGTGATCGAGTCAGGATGCTCAGTTCATAAGGAAATATTATGAGATAACATGTGTTTTAGTCCTTCTTCCAAAAAGTATAATGGACTAGATTTTCAGGACTCAGATTTTCCAGCTTGTCTGAGAGCGGACCCGCCAGTAGGATGTCTCCTGGTTTTCGTATGATCCTAAGGAAGGTGCTAAGCAATATGCAAGGAGGAAAATTGCCACCCCGTGAATTGCCAGCAGTGCTTGCACCAGCACCTGTAGGGACCTTGGAATTTTTCCAGGCAAGCTGAGCCCCAGTCCTGCGCCAGTGAGCTTGTGGAAACAAGGCTGCAAAGCTTCAGGCTACCTGGATAAATGTAAAATCACCAACTGTAAGGTGTTCTGGTTGTATGACTTTATTTATAGACTAACATAAACTTCAATGAAAAGCTCCATGAATGCTGAAAGCAATATTAAAAAAGAGAAATTATGATTATAAGCTGCTGAATTTTCTGTATGTCTGATTATTAAAAAAAAACGCTTCTATTAAAGCAAAGCAGGTATTTCAACCAATAAAACAGCACATTAAATCATAGATTGAGAAATTGCCAGAGCAGGACAAATAACTACTAGAAAAAAGGGAAAAGCAGAAAGAAATCAATCAAGCAAGATCCAAGCAAAATCCAAACTTTAAAAAGAAAAACTCCTTTCAGGTACATGGATGCCTAGCAAAGGGTTTCCTGAAACCTTGCACTGTGATCAGGGAGGTACATGGAAGCAGAAGAAATCAGTGTGGTTCGGTTCTCAGTAGCTCCATTAACCATGTTCTTTAGAGTTTTATCACCTTTCGGTGGTTTAAAGATGTATTCTTTGTAAAGTTACATAGATTAACACAGATAGTAATGTGTCCTGGAAATGTTGGCTATGGAGCCATAATGTCAAGCTATTAAGGCAGGGAAATGTTTGGGAAGGAGCTGAAGTAGCAAATAGAGATATTCAAGATAATGCTGTTTAATAAGTCATGAATATAATGAATAATTATTGACAATGAATCATTGTGGCAATAGCATGTGATGTGTGTTATCGGAAGATACAAGCTCATGAGGGCAATTCTGATCTCCAAGTTAACCTGCCCTCACTATTACTTTTCATTACACTCTAACACACAGCTTCTTCACCACACCTTCCCACTTGTCAGTTTGAGTGATTATCTCTGTCATAACCAAATTATCTGGAAACAAAGAGTCAAGAAGCAAGTGGAAGCCAAACTAGCTAGCAGCAAAGTAATAATGGGAGGGAAAGAGTCCAATACATGTAAAATTCATTTAATGTAAATATGCCAAGACTTAAAACATGTTTATCTACAGAAGTATTTGTCAAAAATCCCATCATTATACCTTGTGGCAGATATGTTATGCGATAGAAGTAAAGGACCCTTCTCCAACATACATAAAGAAATATAGTGCTCACTTATGCAAGTATGGACGTATTTGAACACAGATCAGCATGTGTTACTCAGTTTAGATTACATCTAGAAATACTTGTTCCTAGTAGACACTATCTAAAAAAATAGTATTCTCAAATTATTTCGGAATGTGTCTTGACGAATGAAACCAGTATAAAGAATTTTCTGAAATAACTGCTCCTCTTAAAATAATATTGATAACTTCGTGAAAAATGGAATGTTGTTACTCGTTACTTTGGGTTGGTTTTGGTTTGTTTGTTGTGGTTTTTTTTTTTTTTTTTTGTAATTTTAGGAAGAACAAATTTAAGCACAAAGTGTCAAATGTTCTTATAATTTATATTTTGGAGAATATCAGGGCACATTCTTGTGCAAAAAAGTTCAGATGGAAAGTGTACAACAAGGAACTAAAGTTGCTGGCCAGTTTTCCTGAGAGAACAAACATATGAAGAGGCTTTGCTAGTGATTGCTGCTTTGTAAAGTTATTATTGCAACTCCATACAGTTAGGGTCAAGCTCTCCAAGCGTCCCTATCACGGCAGACTGATTTTCAAAGGAATTCGACCTTTACTGATGCACCAAAGGAAGCAAGTAGTTTTTCAGAGGTGCTCAACGTACTGTGTGCTCTCAGAGGAACACAATCTCAGTATGCAGCTGATCTGAGCGTATGCTGTAAACTCATTGATTTATAACTGTTCTGGTTTCTCTGTGAACCATTTCAAGGAAGAGAAAAACTGAGGGGGCAAAGTGGAATAAGAGAGAGGTAAAACTATTGGTTTTGGATGCAGTGTTATTGACGACACAGTATGTTCTGTTCAGAGAAAACTGCGGGAGATTACTCTGCTTCCCTTCAAACATTTTGGAAATATTCTAAATGTAAAAACACATCTCTGCTTCTGACATTTTCCCCTCCCCTGGTAAAAAAAATGTTGTTTGATTTGGCACATTGGTCGTCTTGTACATTTCTCTGTCCTGTTTAGCTACTAGCAGACAGCTTACGTTTGAGTAAAAGGTCTTTAGGAAAAAAAAAATGAAAAGAAACTAAAAGAGTGGTAGAAGAAAGTAAAGAAATAAGTAAAAAATGATAAAAGGTCAAGTTTTACGCCTTCATTACTGATTGTCAGTGGCTGACTGCTACAGGAAAGAGTTTTGTATGTTTGTATGTACAAGTTCATACATTTTTAAATATTGAATGCTTAACAAATCAATGTATGTATGTCTATACATATAAATATATTTGGTAATATGTACATAAACATAGTTGTTGTTGTATGTATATGTAACTACAGATCCAAACCACATATATTTTGCAGTTTACTTACAAGCAAATCTTTTTTCTTTCCAGTCACTTTGTGTCACCTTGTCAGAGGCAACCTAGGCTCCTGTTTCAAGAACTACATCTGGAAATTGGAAATATTAAGGCATTTCTACTTCTGATGCTGACAGGGTTTGTACAAACCCACCAGATTTCACCTCACCCATGCAACACAAAAGCCCTGGCCTTGTGGTCATTTATGCCTCTCTAGATTTTGTATGTGTGAATAATTCCTCTGAAATAGCCATGGTCAGTATGAGCAGATGACTTCTACTGCACAGATTTGAGCATGTAGGAATGTGGCAGCGAGATCCTGAGATTAGATGTGACTTTTTCGTTTTTTTTTTTAAATTGTTTCAAGTTTCATCAAAGTTGGAAGGAAGAATCTGTGATACATTTTTATTTTGCTCTGAATGGCTATGGAATTTAAAATTACAGTTGAAAATATATTTGGGATAGAGGCATGAAGGAAACAGAACTCTTCATAATATCTGCAATTCTAATGAGCTATTAAGCTGGAAAGCTGCAGAGTAATTTAACAAACCAAACCAAAACAAAATAAAACTTGGATTGATTTTTATGGAAGGCATTATGTATTCCAGGACTGTGATAGTGGAACACTCAGAAAACACATTTTAATCCTGCAAATTAACATTCTAACACTTGACCTGACTCATTTAAGTATTCCCTGAGTAGGCAGTGCTACTCAAGTGGGCAATTCTAGCAGTGTATTCGGACTGTTTGTATTAAGAGTGTGAGTCATGACCAAAATTTAGGGGGAAAAAAACATAATCTGGAGTGCCAGCTACCCCAAGGACACCTACATTTACCTTTTCATGTCATCTGAAGTCTGATGACTGTGCACTGTCACCACCACCCTTCAAGGGCTGGAAATTCCCTTTTTGTCTGCACACAGAGATGGAGTTCGAAGCAAAACTGAGTATGTGAAGCAAAATCCATATGAAGAGGACAAATTGGTTTTACCACTGTTTGAAATAACCTAGGTTTTTTTAAGATGTAGAAGTAAAATAACAGACTAATTATTCAGTATATTCACTTATGTGAGCTGAAAGTCAAGTGACTGCCAAAGGCTCTGTTGGGTGTGGAGTTCAAACAGGTTCAACTGATATTAGAGCAGTTTTGAGGCATGAAAGAATTTTACAGTAAAGAGGGATTGTATGAGCTTTGGGAGACTCAAAACCCAATCACACGTACATTTTTGTGGGGGAAGGAAAAATAGTTCACTGTAGTTTAGGTCAGTCTCTTTTTTATTTCATTTTAAAACTTTATTTTTCCAATTTCTTGATTTATTTTTCCAGGTGTTTGCAAAATTCCTGCTTTAAATACAGATGATATAGAAATCAATGGCAGCTTTTGAAAGAAGGCATTGACATAAGGCCTTGACACTAGGATATTATGTTCTGTAGTCACAAAAAAAATGAAAAGATTCATTTCCCTGTGCTTTTTCACAGGATGGTTCCCCAAAATTTTGATTTTTAACAGTATATTATACTTATACAGAGTTCATGAGTCTCTAATTTAAAGATAAACTGAAATGAGGCCACTAAAACCAGATAGGTTTGGTCCATCTCTATGCCTCTGTCCTCGATAGCAAAGTATCTTATCACAGTCCATTATAACTTGTTAGCGTGGTCAAAAGTCATGGAGGGATTTCCTATTGGACTTCTTGATATTTAGAACAAACTTTCCTGATGTTGTTTTCCCCATTATAAGGTCATGATCAACCTTTTTGATTTGACAGGGCCCTCCCTCCTTGTTAATGGAAGCTTTTAGAGGGGCTGCTCCTTTCAATGAGTATCAGTATTGTTGGGCTTGACAGAAAATCCACAAAGTTTACTACATGAGTTGTAGCATCTCTAACGTCTCAGTGGATTGAAATAATGCCTGCAAAGACAAAATATTTGATTCCTTCTTTTTCCCTGAATCTTGGGAGGGGAAGATAATTAGCAATATCTGATCATCTTGGTTAGTGTCAGCTTTTACAGATTTTTTTTGGTTTGGGATAGAATGTGTGTGTCCCCTCCTTATTTTCCCTTAAAAAAAAAAAAAAAAAACACACCAGAAATTTAAGGCAGAATCCCTTGCCTGTACACCGTTTTTCTGTAAAGTTTAAATACTCACAATTTTTTTTAGATCCTTTTAAAATCTTTTCTGTCAGTATCTGCTCTTGCTCAGTTTCTTATAAGAGTGTATGTTTTGAGGAAGAAGTTTTCAATGACCAGGAGGCATTTAGTGGGGAAATATATTAATTAAGCTTGAAAAGAGAATGTTGTTTGCTCTCTTTAACTTTGAGAAATATGATACAGGCACTCAGGTTCCCTTTGACAAGCTTGATTCAATTTCAAGTCACTATAAATGAGTTTCTGACATTCCAAAAATGTACAGGACATCAATATTATCCCAGGACATCCAGCCAGTTGACTATAGTTCACGGATCGGTATAAACGAGAGTATAGACATGGTTTTTAAATTTCTGCTAAACACATGTTGGTAGTAATTTTGAACTGGAGCTGCACAACATTTCTGTTTAGTGATCTCTGCTTAATTATCTGCTCTGAGTATCCCATATGTTTGTTTTAATCAGACTTTTTGTCCTAATGATGCAACAAGGTTCCAATTAGAAAAAATTACACTAAAAAAAATTTATGCATGAACAATTCTCTATGCTAAAATGCATGAGAGCCACAGATTAATAGATTACAGTGTGAAGCATGCATATATATATCTATATATTTGTCACATTAGATGAAAGATAAAATTACTTACCTTTAAGAAATATTGACCTAGAACAAACCATATTTAGGTGAAGGGCTGGTTATTATTTTTTTCCAGACCTACAGTTACTTCTTCCCAGGCAAGTGCCCAAACCTCTCAGCTGAGCCCATGTCCTCTCGACCCCTTTGCTGAAGCCGGACCGTTGCAGCAACTGCTGTAGACATAAGGATCCTGGGGCCAGAGGCATCATGAGCCTCTTCTACCACTTGCTGGTTAGATCTCTCGGCTAAGAGGAGCAGACCACATATGGGTTCCTGTTCCTGACATTGGTTTTACACCCAAGAGTATATTGTCACTGGCCCAAAAAAAGAAGAGAATATAAGGCAAGGAAGAGCAGAATCCAGGCCTGCCCCTTTTACCTTCTTCAGTGCATCTGTCTCTCCATTTTTCCTTTTGAACAAAACAAAGTTATAATTGAAGCATTGTCACTGACTATTTTGTTTTGATGGAGCAGTGCTTTTTGACAGAAAGCTGTTCCACTGGAGGGTTTTGTCCCTACCATCTGTAGTGAAGAGCAAGTTGCTATATCAACACATAGATACAATCGGGAAAGGAATAGAAAAGACCTAGCAGACTACAGGGCCCTGATGTTAGAATATTGTTCTAACCTTTTCATGTATGTAAACATTACTGAATTTAGAGTGCTTTAGGGAATGCCCGACTGCAGAAATCCAGGGCTAAGAACCTGTCTTACAGGTGCTATGGAGTGACTTGTAAAAACAACGTGAAATGAAAAAGGAGAGAAAGAGTTAAACTGCACACACTGTAACCTCAGCTTTGAGCCTCTCTGTATCTTGTTAAAGCTAAAAAATAAGCAAAGAATTGCAGAGAACAGCTGATGGCCAATCAAGTTTTAAAGCCTGAGAGGCTCGGCAATCTGTTCCTAGAAATACATTTGGATACACATTGCACTTCTCAGTCTGGCTACAGACACTGGTGAGAGGCATGTGGATGAAATCAAGGAACTTAGAAAACGAGAAGGGAAGAACTCCTTTGCA
The DNA here is from genome assembly GCF_030936135.1 of Gavia stellata. NCBI lineage: Eukaryota > Metazoa > Chordata > Aves > Gaviiformes > Gaviidae > Gavia > Gavia stellata. The sequence goes on along the minus strand of NC_082597.1, from coordinate 9,437,218 downwards.
GTAGAAGGTATACTCAGATTTATAGAATATTTTCTTGTAAGGGAGGCCAAAAAACTTTATTTTCTTATCAACTGGAGGCTGAAATAATCAAAAGAGCCTAAAGGAATTAGGTGCACAAGTGCTATTGCATTCTGAAGGAAGGCTGAATACTGCTTCCCTTAGGTTCTTGGAAAATATTGGGGTTTATTTCCAATTGTTCTCTTGCAACACAACTTGTTTAATGCATGGAGAGCAGCCAGTGGGAAAATCAGTTATTGTCATGTCACTTAACAAGGAGCAATAGAGGGTAATTCTGAAAATTTATTCCAAAGACAGTCTGAAGCCCAAGCAAAAGATAATAATCAACATACCCTAATAAAAAAGGTAAAATTTCAGTCTGATAGAAATAGCTTCTAATGGAATATTTTACAAGATATATTCAAAGGAAGTTTGAAATCCCAGAGCTATGGAAAACAATGGCAATAATCCCACTGGGTTTAGTGAGCCTACAATTTCAGTGCAAGTTTTTAAACCAGGGGCCAAGTTAATGAGAAAACTTAACTCTTGTGATTACAGCCCTCTTTTTTGGGTGATTAGTTATTTACTAAACCTGAACTTCTTCAATTTCTTCTTCAGACGTATAGTATATAAAATATATTTCAAGAATATATGTAAACAGATGGGTAGATAATATTTTCAGTATAAAGAAATGAATCAGAATTCAGACTCAAATGAGCTGAAATTTTTCATTGAGACTGACGAAAATGAAGATCAGCTACGTGTTTGTATTTCTACATTTACTACGTTTGGCTCGGAAGGAGTGTTTTTACAAGCTCCGCAGTCTATCCAAAACCAGAAAATACTGAAAATCTCTCCAAGAAGTTTCTCTAAATGTCACAACATTTTCCATACAATTCCAGGAGAAGAGAGTAATTTGATCTTTAAAAAGTTACTGGGTTTCTTGTAGGAAATAATTCTGACCAGATCTTCTGCTGCTATAAATTAACTTATCTGTATTGATTTTGCTGACATTTTACCTCTTTGCATCAGTACATTCCTAAATATCTTTTTAAAATTTACTTAATTTGCACTGGATTTGCCTTTTCCTCATAGACTCATGAGCCCAAGTACCTGAAAGAGTATTCCAGGAAGATTATATTTCTTGTTGAAAAAGTAAAGATCAGTTCATGATTCAACTTCCCTGTGAAATTTCCAATTTTTAAAGGAAAATTGTAAATAAAATGATTATCAGGTTGTCTACAGTGTATTTGTTTCTACTATTATGGCACTAGGAAAAGACTCTGATAAAGACGTCTTGCTAAAACAATTCTGTTTTCAATAACTAACCATAAAAAATTTGTGGTCTGAATAATCTATTTATTGTATGTTACATTGTCAGTTAGCAAAAGAACATGAAATAGCCAACAAGCAATCACTGAGATTGTGGTTGCGTTGACATTCACTATAGACCTTTACTTCTGCAGAAAATAAAGGGAAATATGAAAGAGGAGATTTACAAGTGTCACCTAGATATAGTCTGAAATAAAAAAGCCTTATTTATGCATGGCATAGCAAAAAACCAATTGGGTTCACAGCAACTTCATATGGAAGTACCTGTAAGGAGGACAGAACCACAGCCATGACTTCTGCTGAGTTCTAACCTTTCATATTAGTATTGGTTCATCGATAAGAGCTCCTGGGAGAGAATTATATTTCTTAACTGGAAGTTCACACTTTTCATACATACATTATGCTTTTCTCACCAGGTTTTGAAGGGCCACAGTGGTTGAGTTTTGGTTCAAAACCGTAGAGAATGATCTTTTACTTAAAACTGTATTTTTATTTTACAAGTTTGTTGTTGTAGGTTATTTTTATGATTTTTTTCCCAGTTAATTAATTAATGCTCTTCTATCACAGTTTTATTTTATTTTCCAAAAAATATCAAAACTGGAGTTGTAGGCTTCCAGGTGTGGCTATGAAGATCACCAAAGATAATGACTCTTGTATCATCCTAGGGACTTCTGAACTACAGGCAGTTTTCCATAGGCTGAGTTCATGATCCAAGGAAAAAGGCTAATTTAGTTAGGTGCAAATTACAGACTCTGAAAGTTCCTGTTTGCTTCCCTCTTGCATTAAAGCTCGTATAAGCAGGGCTTATACTTCTCATTATTTATAAATGGGCTTTAACACAAAAGTGAAACTAGTAGTGAAACATGTGACCTCTAAGGAGGGAATTGGTTTATTCAACCTTAAGAAAAGAAGGCTAAAAATACTTAATGGGATGACGTACAGACTCTTAGAGCCGCACAGTGGAAGGATGAGAGACAATAAATAGAAGTTGCAAAACAGAAATTCTTCTTAGATGCTAGGATTTTATTTATTTTATTTTATTTTATTTTATTTTATTTTATTTTATTTTATTTTATTTTATTTTTAATCAGGAAGATGGTCAAACACTGGAAAAAGGGCCCAGGATGCTGTGTGACTTTGTACTTTGAGATATTCAACACTTAACTGCACAAGCTTCTGAGCACCTGCTTTAACTAGACCTTCTCTGAGCAAGGACTTGGACTAGATGAACTCTGGAGGTTTCTTCTGGCCTAACATGACTTTACGATTCAGACTCATATCTATATTCCAGGATCAGAGGAATTCACTTGCTTTACCAAGAACAAGAATTCATATGTGTTTTTCCTTCTTTTTTTCTCTAAAACAGATTTTTGAATTGTTATTCTTTTGAACTTAGTTGGTTATATGGAAATGAATGGTCAACTTTGTTTCTGTTCAGAATATTTTTTTTTTTAACTACCAGTTTTGAGGGTTAAAAATGGTGACCAGAGTAATATGATGGCTTCCAGCTTTCTATAAGAAAATACAGGGTTCAGGACATGTTTCTTTGCAATGGTGCTTTAAAGCAAGTGTCTGGAAAAAAGGTGTTTTATAACCACTGGAAAATTTACAGTAATACGTTTCAGGTTTGTGATCAGCATTACTCGTTCATTAAAGAGAATCAAGGTTAATTCCTTCAGGAAATGCTGTGGAGCTGTATATTTTTTAAATATCCCTTAATAAAACCACAGAAATGTTCTATATTTCACAAAATATTTATTGTATGCCATTAACTGAAAATAATGCCATCAAAGCTGTGGGAAAGCGGTATATGAGAATCCTAACAGTGATATGGAATTATTTTGCTTGCAAGGTTTCAAGTTCCAAATCTACCATAACATAACAAAATCTGGAGAGCAAATCCATCAACTGTGAATCAGTGGTTCAAAATCTTGGAGTTAAGCTAGCTAAAGAGCAGGAGTAAAAGGATATGAATAACTCCAGTTGCTTAAAATTCTTGTTAAAGACATCTATGCATTATCAGTTATATGATACAGCCAAGTGTTTGCTTTAGGCTTTTATTATTTTAGCTTGGGAAATATGTGAAAATGTTTCATGGGACTAAAAATTAAAACCAAGCTAAATGTCTGGAGCATTAATATTACCATAGAACTCTGGTAAGTAGCATTAATTACTGAAAGTACCATTGAAAATTCCTACATTTTTCAAGCTGTGAGCAGCAGTGTCTGTTCTTTGGAAAATATCATGTTTCATGATGTGCATTACTTTCTCTTAAGACTCTAGTCCCAGAATCAGTTTACTACACAAGAATGCTAATGTGTATCTATTTATTTGTCACTCTTGCTTTTATAATGGTGAAGAAAAAAATAAAAAATGTGAATTTTAAGATATACATAGTACAAGACAAAAACCAGTACCTCAAATGTTATCCCACAATTTCCCGTCTAACAGGTGATTTGTAAATTTTCTGTGTATAAAATTCAGATCTGGATACATATGTCAAGGTTCTGCAAAATATTTGATGGTTCCTATAAAGTCCAGAAGTGCAAGTCATTTAGATAAACCAGCAATATTCAGACAATGCCTTTCATGTCAACTGAATCTTGTCTTTTTTTAAAGGAAGGCATTACTATTTAATTTTCAAAGGACAGGTTAGTGTTTGACGTTGAAACTGCTGGTTTTGCTGAATAACTTAACTAACATAATTATGACAATCCTATTTGAAATTTATAAAAGTAAATTATGGGAATCCAGAGATGCAGGTACACGTAAGTCATGTATTTCAATGAATTTTGTAACTGTCCAATGTAATTATGCAGCTTAATCCTTTGCTTCCTGTGGTCTTTTCTGTGAATTTTGACATGACAGAGGCAGAGAATATTTCAGTCTTATCTCTAGCATCCAGTCTTTGTTCACTTCCTGTGCAAGGTAGTGGACAAACTTCTTCTTTTGTCTGAATTCTGATGCATCTGCCCAACCTTTATAATGTGATTTTTCACATCTCTTAAACTCATTGTGAACCACTGCCTTCCTGATTTTATTCTTGCGTGTTTTGCCACTCCTTTATGCCTTTCCTTGGTAGTGAATCGTTAGTTCTGTGTTCTTTCTAATTTCCTCATACTTAAAAGCTCAGTTGACCTATATAACCATACTGGTCATTAACATGCTTTCTACTTTTCTGTGGTGTTGCAAGAAGGCAGGCTAGGATTGGAGGGAATAAAAACAATAATCAGTGCTGTCTCTTAAGGTTTTGGGGTTTTGATGTTTTTTGGTTTACAACAAACTCCAGGGATATATTCACTGGGTTGGATCTCCTGATTATACAGCCCTGTTCATTTGCTCCCCATGTTTTAATCTCTGTGTGCAAGGTGAAAGGCATAGAGTCCCATTATACCAAGTCTAAGGCAATTGGCAATAGGGAATGTTCACAGAAAGCTTTGTGATAAAGAAGAGGGGTAAAAGATCTTTAGTGCATTGCTGATGGCCTCCTGAGACCTTTAAAAGTAATTTCATTGTCCATCAGTCTGACAAAGACAGACATGATGTTAAAGTCAGGTTTCTGTTCTCATAGAGATTGCCCTTCTGAGATCCACCAGTGGCAGAAAAAGTGCAACATTGCCATCTACATTTGAACACACTCATGAAATACTGTCTTCTTTATCCAGCCTGTAGTTCAACGCCTTTGTCTCCCCTGCTGCGTCAGAGTTCCCTTGGTGATCTTTTTCTATAGCTGGGCCATCTTTACACATTGGAAAGACTTCAATGGGTACAATATCATGCCCTTCAAGATTTACATTTGAAATAGTTTAAGATTAAAGGAAACCTATTTAACTAACTATGTAACTGAAGACAAGGGATTTTGAGCACAGCAGGCAGTGTGGGAGGGTAAAAGACTGTGCGAAGGAGTAAGTGATATTGGGAACTTCTCTGGGCTTTTCATATCTCCACTTAGCATAAGAATAACTGATGCAGAGGAAAAAGAAAACATGTGGTGTATTGGATGCTTTCCAGACAAATGAAGAAAGAGTCTAAAACAGATTGACTGGAATTAGTGGAAACACGTTGAGTCAAAAGTTCTAAAAGAATATGATCCTGATTGGGAAACATATGTTTGAGGATTTCATCTTGAGGAGAGGAAGAGAAATACAGCTTGAAACTTGCTGGCCCAGGTTCCTCTTGGGTAGTTATTTATACCTGTGTGTAATTGAAATAAAACACTGCTATCAACTACAATGAGCCACGCTGATAAATACAGCCTGCTGATCAGGCTCTTTGTTGGTCTGCTAAAAGCATCCATGAACCCTAAATTCCAATCCTCATGGTGTTTAAAGCTTTCTCCAGATAGGTCAATAAAGAAAGTAAGAGCCTTGTCTTCCTAGCTCACAAACCTTAATGTCCTTACTTGGACAAATGGTATGGATCTTAATTATATAAATTCAAGCTAATAGACCTTTAAATGAAGTTGGCCTATGCCCAGATCACTGGCAATATGGCTTTGTGAGTAACTAATTCTTCCCCCAGCCTGGGATCAAACCCTTTCAGAATTTTTGTCAAATCAAAAACATTCACCAATTTCAACTCAGTTTCACATCTAGGTTTACAACAGTGAAACCTACATGGTTTTGGTAAATACTGTATTTATCATACGTTATATGGGATCTCTCTTGAAATCCTTATGCCTGCGGTCTGTAGAAGAAAGAACACGATTTGAAAGGTATCTGGAATGATCTATAATATCAGCAGCTAAATTAGATAAAGTCTTGCAATAAAATATTATAACTGACAAAAAAAGAAAATGAACATATTTGAGAATGAAAGGAAGGCAAAGGTGGTTGTTTTGGGTTTTCTTTCATACATGTAAACCTTTTTTTTTCTAAAATGTATTTACATGCTAAATTATATTCTAAAATCTAAATACAACACCAGTGTTTATTTCAAGTCAGATCCTTTTTTTCTTTCAAAATATAATTTTGTTTATATTTTGAAAGGAAATTTTTTTTTGGTCTTTCTTAAAGTGTTACACCAATTTCCTCAGCAGTTTAACAAATATGCTAAAAACCAGCTGTTCTCACACTGATTATTCTATTGATACAGTTAACTTCCATTACTTATATATTGATTCAATCCAACCACTACTATTCATCTACTAAGAAAATTAATTTGATGGGAAACGTGAATAGATATTGCTCTTTGTCACCTCAGATTTACAAGAATTAAACAGTATTCAACCACAAATATTTTCATCATGGTATTGGTAGAATTAGTAACTATTTACATGAGTTGAAACCTAGCAGGTGACATAACAAGAGAGACTACCTCATTGTATAAGTCAAACTCACAAGATTTGGGCCAAATTTTTATTTAGTGTCACCTGATACAGATCTGTTGGATTCAGCACAGCTACATATATTTACTTATACTAGATGAAAAGGTTTTATTTATAGGACTATTTCATTCAGTGTGGAGCTGGTTAACAGGTTCAAAGGTAGACAAATATGTGTATGTTTATATTTGCGTATGCATGTATGAACGTGTATATCTTGGAGCATGAAGTATTGTATTATGAAGCCCAAGTGTATTACGTCAGTGAGAAGACATTGCTGTCAATTACTTCGTTTCATGGTAGGGAACATCCTTGTTATTTTTCTCCATCACTGAGAAAGGCCTGAAACTGTGAGCTCAGAAACAGAAGTCAAAGAAACAATAAACTATATGTGTTACTGGAATTCCTGTAAGCCATTGCTTTGAACTGTTTGGGTTTGACAATATTGATTTAAAGCAACAGGCTGTGCAATGTCATGTCACATATCATTTGCACTTTGTGTAAGATGATAGAGAGTGTGGACATGTGTGTGTGTGTATCCTCTGTAGTTTATAAATCAGATTAAGTTCAGAAAAGCAAGCAGTAATGTCTGATGCCTGGGTTAAATTTAAAAAACTAACTGGATATCCAACAGTGAACACATTCCTGGTGAAAATATCAGTGAGTTGTTAAACTATAAATTTAATCTTAAAATTCTATACTTCTAGTAATGAATACCAGCTTGTTGTGAGCTTTTTGTACTGTTCATAAAATTCTGATCTTTAAAATGAACATTTGGAAGTACTGGGTCTTGCTGACAATGGAAAACAGAGGTGTTAAATATAAATCATGGTACAATGAAATCAAGAAAAGTAAACTAAGATTTTTTCTATAAAAACATTATAGAGCCATTTTATAACAGAACCAGCTCACAGCATATAATCACATTTTAACAGCTGTTGCCAAATTAGGTAAAAGCTCTGATAGAAAATTTGTTAATTATATGATTTAGGCCTCACAAGCAGCCTAAACCAGTCCGAAATGGAGAGAATCACTGATTCGAGGAGATGATCTTATTGTTAGTATTTTTATTACAATAGCAAATAGATGTCACAAGCCTCAAGCTTAGGAAATACCACAACGCTACTGCTGGGTAGTACAGGGTAGAAAGAACTTAAACTGGAAGAGACAAAGGTAGGAGAAAGCATCATTCTTATTTTATAGGATGCAGAGAGCTTAAGGAAGAAATTTTCTAAGATTCTCAACTGCCTATCGCTGCTTTCTCCATACTGAAATGGAAGAAATAAGTAATTCCTGTAGGCAATTGGTTCTTCTCTGCAATAGGTGTTCAAGGTAAACTCCTAAGGGTGCATGCCTTGAAGGTGTGGAGATGCTGAGCCATGGTCCAGAACACACCCTGCATTAGACTGCTAAATGACTAGGTGGCTCGGGCCGGGTGTGGAGTTGTGCATCCACATCACATACTGCTACAAGCAGGACTTCTAGTCCACTTCCTCCTCTCAGAGATGTCCTGTCCCTTGGTATAAAACACGATCTGAGGCAAAAATCTGGTTTTGCTAAAACTTTTTCACCTCTTATGAAGTATTTAAGTACGTACTAAAGTAGAAATTTAAATCTGTCTCTCAAGAAAGTATCCCAGTCACCTGCAGTAGTTATTCTTGTTTCTCTCTTAGACGTTGTTTTAGGCAAGTTTCAACAAGAGCTACACCTCAATTTGTTTTATTGTTTGAAGATTCAGACAGTGAAGGTATGTTTTGTAGGTTCAAATCCTTTAAGTCAGATTTGAATCTGACCTATCTAATCTAATGTCAGAGAGCTCTGTGTGCTGAGTTATTTAGGGAAAGTGGTTTATTTTCAGGCATGAAAGGATTTACTGCTTAAGTAATCCTCATCTTCTCCTAGGGGTTTCCTTTTTGGCTATAGGCACTTCTTCACTCAAAGTTCTGGCTTTTCTGAATTCCATTTTCAGGTGCTTATTTTTTTCTCTTCATTGTGTGGGAAGCTGATGTGACTATTGCAGAGACTGTGAATTCCATTGGGAGGTTATATATGTAAAATATATCAGCTCTAGTATCTAAGCACCCTTAATATGCTCTAAAATCTGAGATCCCTGAGCTTGTGATTATCTAATATGGCCCCCAGGAAATATTAAAACCAGGTTATGTTTTATACTTCCCTCCTCCAGTGACATTACAACCTTACCCTGGTCTCTAAGGTCTCCTTCTGCTTGGGCTTGACAAGCATCCTCTCCTCATTTGAGGATCTGGGTCCTATTCAGATTTTGTCTTTCAAAGTACAGCCACAGAGAAGTGAGTTTGTAGGATTGTAGGACACCCCCGCCATGTTATATGTGACTCTTGGAGTTATGTTTTTTGCCTGAAATGAATCTATTCTTTCACACTGCCTACAGGAATCTGAATCCATTGTGCCTACTCTCTAGGAGTATACTTGACATGACCCAGATACTGCAAGACTGACGCCTTTCTTTCCTGTGTGAAACAGCTGTATTTTGCATGGAATACCTAAATATTAATTAGATCAGAACAAGAAAAAAACATCTTTTTTTTTTTTTTTTTAACGGTTACAGAACTCACCCAAACAAAAATAGTTCTGGGTTCTATTTTTCTAATCAATAATTCCCTGTTTTATATTAACTAGTTTGTAGAGCAGGGGGTAGAAGTCAGGTCACTGTCTTGGGCTCAGTTAATACTTAATTATTTTATGTAAAGTGGAGAAGTTTCAAATAAAAAAAGAAAAAAAAAAGACTGGGGCAAGTCAAGTTCAAATTCCTTATAGCTAAAAAGAAAGTCATATTTAGACTTTCTACTTCTCACGTAAGTATCCTAACCACTGAGCTATGCATTAATAGCAGAGCCAAGTAATGCAGTATCTTCATCGATATTTTGTGCAGAATCTCATATTCCAAGTATGTTGAAGAACACTAAGTGGATTCAACCCTAAGGGGCAGGAGGTCTTGGTCTGCAAACTTGAACATGGAAGAGGTGAGACGACAGATGAAATAGAGGCAGATTCTTATGGAAAACTATAGATGGTTGTAAAATATCATGGTAAAAAGAAGGAAATGGGCCTACAGTACTTACAAATTTAGGAGCAGTTGAAAAGGTGTTCCATGAAGACTTCAATTTTGATTTTTTGCATCTAAAGTTGCAGACCTATAAATCCCTTTGTGAATATAGCCAAGAACTCTGTTTCAAGGAAAACTGATCGAAGAAAGTATCTAAGCCACTTAGCAAAATGGTGGGGAAGATCCCAAATCACATATCTGCTTTCGGAAACATCATTCTTAATAGTCTGTTCTTTCTTAGGACATTTTTGGCAACACCAGGAATTAAAGTCAGATTTCCTGAATTTGAGTCTAGTGTATTAACCGTAACAGCAGCCTGTTCACAGAGCTTGAAGTTCACAAATGCAGGTATAAATCACGAGTATCCCACTAGAGAGATGCCAGTGTAAACCAAAGCTCAGTGTAAGACTGAAAAGATTCAGGCAGTAAAAAGTTTCTTATTCCTTTCCCCTTTTCCACTTTTTAACTCTTCAGTTTTAATCCTCTTTGAAGGTATATGAAAATAATTATATTAAATATAATCATTGTAAAAGAGAAAAAAAGAGAGACTTACGCTGGTACCTCACTGGTTTACTACTTCACCATAATTTTCTAGATAAGAAAATTTGATTTTTTACCATTAACACCAGAGCTAATGGCAAAAATGTTTGAAACACATTTTCCTTCCAAGAAGGAATGTCAAAGCTTTTCAGACCTTCCCCTTCTCCTTCCCTGCTGGTCCTGCCTATACTATACTACTTCATCTATTCCTGGTGACATGACTTGGAGAAGCCCATGTGTGTTGTGACTACCTGACATGAGACTATGTCCTGTTTCTCTGTCCTCCAAGTTATCATCCAGAAACTCTTACATTTTGCCTGCTATATCGGGTTAATTGGATTAGTGACCTGATTAAAGATTGTGTTTTGCAGGATCAAGTTCTTCCTCTGTGATAAAGAAGAAAAAAAGAAAAGAAAAAAAGTATTTTTTGATTTTTATTCTTAAAAGTGTGGGAACTGGTCTTATTCTCCATGGAAAAGAAAAGAAAAATCCGCGAGGTGGTGTAGTTGAAATTTTCAGTATTAAGAAAGGGAGATAAATTAAAATATAAAGCAAGCTCAAAGGGTGGGCTTTTGTTATTATTACTTAAAGGGGAAAACTAAGGGACTAAATTGAAATATTAGGTAACAATGAGCAAACGGGGACTTGGGCAGGGTTGCTTCACTCTCAGAGAAAGAGACATATGGAATAAGTTACTAGTGAAGGTAACTGAAGTACAGTCTCACAGAGATAAAGGGATACCTAAATCTGTTTCTCGAAGGGAGGCTTGAAGAATAGGGTGAAAAAAGCAAGTCGGGTGGATTAAGTTAAGCATTGCCAGGACAGGCATGTCAGCACATATGAACCTTTTCTCTCTCTGCAATTCTGCTGTTCATTTGCTTTCTTGCATTATCAGCCCATAATATCAGACCCATACTGTCACTTTAACTCTTTCACATCTACAAATTTACCCTGTGCTATTCAATCCCCAGTGCATCAGTGAATTCTGCCTGGAGCATTCAGATACTCAGGACTGGTATAATGATGTGTTCTTGGTATGCAAGTGTTGAGCAGCAAGTGGCAGACAACTAAGGTGAGATTCTTCTCACCTAAGTGCAGTATAAGCATCTGCTGCTCTCTTTACAGTAACTGGACAGAAAAAGGCATATTTTAGCAAGCCACCTGAACTATTTCAGTAGGATAAGATAAACTGGGCCATAAAAGTTTCTATTTCTCTTCTCTGAATATAAGAAGAACATAGAAAAATTCACATAGCCATAGAAATCCAAACCTTAGAGGCCTACAGTTATTCACATGAATTGACACCACTCTCGATGCTATGTCAAGAAGCAAAACCATTTCCATCATCTGAGTTATCTGAGGCCACTTCAGCAACCCTGATATGAACTGTGATTCAGAGACACCTGAGCAAGTGGACTTGCTTTGAAACCAGCCCGAAGAAGTCGGAGTAAAGCTGCTCCTGTTTAGAAGCAGAGTTTGATGGCTTTGGTACAGGTCTGTTAGAATGTCTCCATCTCGTTTTGAGAAAAACCATTTTTCTGACTAACACTCCATTGGGTTGTGTAGATGTAATCTGCAATAGAAATGAAAACCTTTCACAAGAAATAATGCCTGATGTTCAAGTCCTTTGGTGGGAATGTGCTTCAGTTACCTATAGAGACCACTTTCTCCAACATATTCTTTTTATGATGTTCTGCATCTTCTAACCTTCAGAATAAATTCAAGAGCAGACAGATTCAGGAGAGCTGTAAGTAGTCATATTTCTCCATCTCATCTACTGAAGGATCTAGAATGGGATAGACATTGGAGATGGGATACCAAAATTGATATGTTTTGAAACATTTTTGCACACTGGAGAGTGCTACCATTTTCTGCCTTAAGGCATCAAAACTTTTATGATTCAGTTCTGCTCAAACACTGCAGTTTATGGTTTTCAAAATTCAGAAGACAATTCAGAGCACATGGCTCTCTCATGATTCTTTCCCTAGAAGCAGTTAGACTTTATACAAAACATTTAAATATCCAAAAGATAGTGATTACAGGTGACTACTTAGGTCACACAGCTAGAGTATGGGACATATGGACATAGCACTAGCAGAAGAGAATAAGAAATATTTGCTCTCAAGTAATCTACAACATGTTCATCTGTATCTGTAGATACAGTCAACTTCAAGAAGAGAATTGTCTCTTAGCTGTTCACCAAATCATTTTTCTGTCTGAACTAGTTAGCTTATCCCCAGGGCTGTACAAATTACAGGTTACAAATCCTTCATTATATCTAGTTTGCAATGTTTAAGAGTCCTCTCCTGTGATGTGTTTGAAGTCCCTAGTGTAATTCAGATAGATTAAGAAACTGAGCCTTTGTCTTCCAGATTCCAAGTGGTGGTCCTACACACTGGACTGCTGAATTACAGAAAACAGAATAAATTAATCCATCTGAACATGTGTCGTGTCCAAACCTTTTCTTTATTTTGCATTCAGCTGAAAGTGTTTGGGGTTAGAAACCTAGACATACATACATTTTTTTGTAACTCGTAAATGTAGTTTCTGGAGATTAAATACCGATTTCAAAAATAATCCATAGTTTTTTAGAACAAACTTAACCTTGTAACATCTGTGATGGGATAAATGATGTTAACAGGAATGCTGTGGGTAATGTTGTTAATGGAACATCATGAGAAACTTAGTTTAATTAATGAACTTATCACTCCCCTTTTTCTACTGCTATTTTTCCCCCAGAACATAATGTTTGAGGAAAAATATTTTCTATTAAAAATATGATGGAAAATTATCAGTCAATTTTATAATATAATGAAGTATATAACTTCATAAGTTATATCCACTATTGCAATTGTTAAATTCCTATTAATTATATTGCCCTTTCTGAAGACTGGACAAGAAAGAAGACCCAGGAAACTACAGGCCAGTCAGCCTCACCTCCATCCCTGGAAAGTTGATGGAACAGCTCGTTCTGGGTGTCATCTCAAAGCACTTGGAGGAAAAGGAGGTTATCAGAAGTAGTCAACATGGATTCACCAAAGGAAAGTCATGTCTGACCAATCTGATAGCCTTCTACCATGGCATGACTGGGTGGATAGATGAGGGGAGGGCAGTGAATGTTGTCTACCTTGACTTCAGCAAGGCTTTCAACACAGTCTCCCACATCATCCTCATAGGCAAGCTTAGGAAGTGTGGATTAGATGAATGGACAGTGGGATGGATTGAAAAGTGGCTGACAGCTAGAACTCAGAGGGCTGTGATTAGTGGCACAGAGTCTAGTTGGAGGTCTGTAACAAGTGGTGTTCCCCAGGGGTCAGGACTGGGTCCAGTCCTGTTCAATATATTCATCAATGACCTGGATGAAGGGATAGAGTGTGCCCTCAGCAAGTTTGCTGATGACACAAAACTGGGAGGAGTGGCGGACACACCGGAAGGCTGCGCTGCCATTCAGCGTGACCTGGACAGGCTGGAGAGTTGGGCAGCAAGGAACCTGATGAAATTCAACAAAGGCAAGTGTAGGGTACTGCACCTGGGGCAGAATAACCCCATGCATCAGCCCAGGTTAGGGGCTGACCTGCTGGAGAGCAGCTCTGTGGAAAGGGACCTGGGAGTCCTGGGGGACAACAGGATGACCATGAGCCTGCAATGTGCCCTTGGGGCCAAGACGGACAGTAGTATCCTGGGGTGCATCAAGAAGAGTGTGGCTAGCAGGTGAAGGGAGGTTATCCTCCCCCTCTACTCTGCCCTGGGGAGGCTGCATCTGGAGTAGTGTGTCCAGTTCTGGGCTCCCCTGTTCAAGAAGGACAGGGAGCTGCTGGAGAGGGTGCAGCAAAGGGCTACAGAGATGATTAGGGGACTGGAACATCTTTCTTATGAGGAAAGGCTGAGGGACTTGGGTCTTTTTAGTCTGGAGAAGAGAAGACTGAGGGGGCATCTTATCAATGCTTATAAATGCTTAAGGGATGGGTGCCAGGAGGACGGGGCCAGTCTTTTTTCAGTGGTGCCCAGTGAGAGGACAAGAGGTAATGGGCACAAACTTGGTCATAGGAAGTTCCACCTAAACATGAGGAGGAACTTCTTTACTTTGAGGGTGGTAGAGCACTGGAACAGGCTGCGCAGAGACGTTGTGGAGTCTCCTTCTCTGGAGATATTCAAAACTCACCTGGATGCATTCCTGTGCAACTGGCTCTAGGTGAACCTGCTCTGGCAGGAGGGTTGGACTAGATGATCTGCAGAGGTCCCTTCCAACCCCTATTATTCTGTGATTACTACACCTGAAGAACTTTAAATGATTCTTTCAAATATCATAGAAATTGTAATAGAACGAATGTATTTCAAATAGATTTGTGACAATTAAGAGATGTCCAAATATCTTTCACCTCAAAATCCTGCTGGATCGTACATGTAGTTTCGCTACCTTCTTTAGAGGCCTAGTTTAATTTAACATGTGCCGCTGTGTTCTTTGATTGCTTGGAGAAACTAATGAACGGCATAAAATAATTATGTTCTGTCATTTCTCTTACTCTTACCATACTCTGTTATGCAATCACTGCAATCCTCTTACTAAGAACCTTGGCTGCATTCCACTCCAAGTTCTTATTTAATAACTTCATCTGTAGGACTACAAAGAATCATAATCAGTTTCTATCCAAGTGCTGAAATTAATTTTGCGGAAATCCATCTCTGTATGTTACAATGCTGGCTATTAAAGCAATCTTGAAAGCAGATACCATGTGGGGGGAAGGAAGGAGGGGAGCAGGGAGAGAAGGAAAAAGAAAGAAAACTTTGGCCCCAGCTCACAGAAATCAAGCTGTGTTCTGTAATGCTCTGAAAAAAAGATGGTGGTCTCCTCCCCACCAGAAGTCACGCAACAGGAGTAGATACCCTCTCCAAGCTACTGCCTATGCAGTTCTCTGTTTCCTTACCTCAGAGTAGTAAAAAGATGCCTCTCTTGAGAGAATAAACAGGTGAAAGATTTCTATTCACAACATCTCTGAAGGCTACCACAGACTTAGATGTCTACTGGGATGTCTCAGTGATTTTACTGTCAAACTTCTGTACCTTGTTCAGTCAATGGAGAGCTCTGAAAGGTCTTAAATGAGGTACTTATAGTAGGTTTTTAAACTCTTTCACTTGTTTAAGGTAGTATCTCAAGGCTCTGGATAGGATGTGCCTGAACTTGTGTGTGACTTTTTAGGCACCTGCCTCTGTCTTAGCAACCACAGTAGACCATCTGAATATCCTGAATATCCTGAATATCCTGAACATAGCAATGGTGGTTTAGAAGATGTAGGTGGAGATTTGACCTGCTCTCAGTATTTCCTTACATCATTACATTAGAAAACCAACTGGAAGTGCCTCTGTTCAAGATTTCTTATCATTTCAAAGGCATTTTGGATAACACAGTCATTTGGGTAACATAGTAATTCTGGTTAATCCATGACTTCTACATCCGCAGGAAGAAACAGGGAATATTAAAGAGCACAAGATGCTAGTCAATATTCACCACTGAGGATATGTGATGCCTTGGTCAACTGAGGGTTAACATTAACTGAGATACTCAGAAGTAATCTAGAAAAAAAAACTTCATTTCACATTATTGCTGGATGAAAACACTGATGCAGTGCAGATGGTGCTGAAAACAAAAAGGGAGGGACAGCCATGGGAGCTTTTTGTTTAATTTAAGGTCCTATTTTTACCTACATGATTGGTGCAGTATACACAGTAGTATGCATGTGGCTCTCTGCACATTGCTCTGCTTATTTATCCAACTGGCATTGACTTTATAAGTCCGTGTTTGGCAAAACCTCATGGTCAAATGTCAATCTTTTTATGAACACACGCATATAAGCATAGAGATGAACAAATGGATTTGGCTTATTAGCTTATTGATTTGTAATATAGTGGTTCCGGACAGAGACAAGGGTCTTGCCTTAGTAAATGCTACAAAGGACAGCATTCTTCAACTCTGTTCCTTTTCATAATTAAAATAAAAAATGGATGCAAGGCAAAAAAAAGTGTTGTCATTCATAGCAGAGGTTTCAGTCAGCCAGAAAACATTTAGTGTCAGAGATGTTGCAGTTTATCTCAGAAATAATATTATCAAACTTTAATACAGAAGTGACCATGTCTTTTCAAATGTTTAATTCCTCATGAAACTGTGCCATGTACTAACACTGTCTGCCGGCGTCCAACTGACACACTCCAGTGGTAATAAATGGGGCACTGTATGTCTGAGGTCCCTAGCTGAGATATGACATTAACTCTTGACCCTCAAATGAAACGAAAACTGAGTATCTCCTGTTACTATTATAAATGTTGACTTTAGTATTCATTATTAAAGAACACATTTCGGTCTCATTCCACACTGCATCATGCTATGTATGGATCTATAACAGTTTTCATTTGTACTGTTTCTTTTCACTTTGTCTGCATCTGATAAGCCGGAAACCTTGGGGACTGAACCAAAACACAATCATTACTGAAGAAACAGGCCTGAGAGATATTCTGCTTCATCTCATGACACCATGCTTGTGTAATGTTATGGAGTAATACAGCCTTTATTGTACAGCATATGAAAATGTGAATACAATCGAATTACCTTTTTATATTCCATACACACAGTATGCACAAACCCCACATTCAAGTAATGCATTGATTGATATGTCTTAGGGCCTCTTCTGGGCCACTTCATAATCAAGATGAGCTATTGTAGTTCTCAGTGATGAACTTTTTTCTCAAACCACAGAAAATCAGGCTTTTCTGATCCAGAAGCCCTTATCTCACTCTCTAACACATGAGCCAAAAATATGGTTATTAGATACAGCAGTCAGAGGCAAAAGATGGCATACTTTTTTCAAAAGTATCCACTTTGAAATTTGAAAAAGAAATTGATTTGCTGAAATTAGACCAGACCCTGTTACCTCATTGCAGAGCATTAATAGTTTAATCCATGAACTCCACAATGACAGGAATTACTTGTGAAAGCTCTATTTATTAGTCTTCTTACTCTGAGCAATCAGCACCAAAGTCGTCTATTTTCCTATGAGTGGAACAGATGTGAAAATTTGGAATTGGAAGGGTGTGTTTCAGCAGCCAACTTGAAAATGTTAATTTTTCAGTTTAGCATTACATATTTATGAAAGACTTCATCATGGATGGCAGGCATTGTCTGGCTGCTGAATTATGATTGCTGTCCTTGGTGGCATTGCAGAGAAAGAGGCTAGTGTAGCTACTGGATTAGCCATATATTTAAACTAAGCCCAAATTTTTATTGTCTCTGAACAGTTGCCATCTAATCTCTGATGAGAACTGAATACAATGTGGTTTCTACTGGACAAATCTTTTAATGACCATCGTTGTACTTCTCAGCTGAGGCCAGACTTTCAATATTTTGATCATCTTCTCCCCATTGCAGGTGATACTTCAGAGGACCCTATGAAATGTGGAGATAAATTTTTATTCTGTCACCTAAGGGATGTTTTTAAAACTCCTAGGTTGAACTGTGTGAAATGTTTTACCAGGGGAATACACTCATTTTGCTGTGATACACTTATCTCGGTACCACAAAAAGCATGCTAATCCTTGTGTACTAATCAGGATGGAAACCCAAGCAGTTATACTGGGTCACCTGCAGAACAAATGCATTAATCCATATTATATGCAGCTGTTTTGCAGTCAGTTAAGGACCAGAAAGATAGAAGAAAGAGAATACCTTGTGCACAGGCAACACCTGGTGTCCAATGCCTCACTTCCACAAGCTTGAGACTGGAACTTTCTTTGTAGTATGGAGGGATAGATCTAGTTCTCCTCATCCTAGGGAACAACATGCTCCTGCCAGAATTACAGCTCCATCATATAAATCAACTTAACTAAGTATTCATAGATGGTGAGAGTCAGCTACAGACTAAGATACCTACATTTAGGTGCTTACATGCAAGCTAGGTTGCTGAAGAATATTTGCTGAAATATTAGCACCTAGTGTTGTTTTAGGCACAGTGTAATAAAACACATGGTCTTCAGCTGTTGCTCTGGAGTGGCACATCTCCTTTATAAGACCAATGTCATATCTTGCACCCCGTGCAAATGTCTTGGATACCCAAAACAGTCTCAAATGTCACTACAGCCTATCTTTAGGAAGCCAAGTCCCACCCTGAGCACATGTGATTGTGAGACCCTGAGCCAAGCTCTCAGCATCTCCTCCCATGTGAACTGAACTGAATAAAAACCTTAGGGTCCACTGACACAGCTGAAGGTGATGGATAAATCCACAGAACCTCTAAACACTGAGAGGGGCGCAACAGAATCAATGCCCCATGGGGACCAGCACTCCAGTCACCTGGGAAATTTTATGCAGTTCATATTTTTCTATTCAAACAAACAAACACACTTGGCCTATCATTTTATGCAAAGTGAACTCAGTTTTTTACTTGGTTTATGATCTTAGTAACTTAAGTAGGCATTTAGAAGCTGATTAATTAGCACTACATAAAATTAAGGTGAAAAAGGAACATTCACTGCCCATGAACTTGTGAAATGTGCCATTGCATTTAAATAATGTTGCCTTGTGCATTACACCCAGCTTAAGACAGCAAAAAAAGCTGCTGGTGGAAACGGACCTGGGGGTGTTGATTGACAGCTAGGTGAATATGAGCCAGCAGTGTGCCCAGGTGGCCAAGAAGGCCAACACCATCCTGGCCTGTATCAGAAACAGTGTGGCCAGCAGGAGTAGGGAGGTGATCGTGCCTCTGTACTCGGCGCTGGTGAGGCTGCACCTCGAGTACTGTGTTCACTTTTGGGCCCCTCACTACAAGAAGGACATTGAGGTGCTGGAGCGTGTCCAGAGAAGGGCGACGAAGCTGGTGAGGGGTCTGGAGCACAAGTCTTATGAGGAGCGGCTGAGAGAACTGGGGTTGTTCAGTCTGGAGCAGAGGAGGCTGAGGGGAGACCTCATCACTCTCTACAACTACCTGAAAGGGGGTTGCAGAGAGGTGGGTGTTGGTCTCTTCTCCCAAGTGACTAGCGACAGGACAAGAGGAAATGGCCTCACGTTGCAGCAGGGGAAGTTTAGGCTGGATATGAGGAAAAGTTTCTCTACTGAGAGAGTTGTGAAACACTGGAAGAGGCTGCCCAGGGAGGTGATGGAGTCACCATCACTGGAGGTGTTCAAGGAATGTGTGGACATGGCATTGCGGGACATGGTTTAGTGGGCATAGTGGTGTTTGGTTGATGTTTGGACTTGATGACCTTACAGGTCTTTTCCAACCTTAATGATTCTGTAATTCTGTGAAAAAAGACCGGTCTGAAATAACGTGACAGGTTAATATGCAACATGCCTAAAGGTGACCTTTTCTATAATACCTATTAGCTTTTTCTCTTCTTCTGTGCAAAAGGAAATAGACAGTTTCTCCTTGTCCATTATGCTTATTTGTAATATAGACTGATACATGTCAACCACACCAGGCAACAATGACATTAGAACCAGGATATATAAATGCATCCAAGCTGAAATAAGCAGACAACGAGGAAATTATCTTGGAGAGGTAAATCCTCAGAACTATAATCGGTTCTTATACATCCTTGCATACAGAATTTGTCTGCAATTAGCACAGATATTCTAGGCATTTCATATATTTTTTTCTCTGCATGCTTGAAAAAATGATGATACACAAACAGAAATTTATCAATGTCACTGAGCCAGATTGCTGCCCTTCTAACCAAGAATTAGCCCCACTAATGTCAAAGGTCTGATGGATGTCTTCAACAGCAGTAGAGAGTTCACAGCCTTGCCCACAGAAATAGGCTTTTAAATCAGAGCATGTTCTTATCTCTGAAGCTTGAGTAGCCATTGACTCTTGGGCTGTTCCTGCCCAACAGCTGAGAGCTATCTGGGTCTGCAGTTAGCCCTTACAATTAGAATTCTCAGGAGCATTTCCCCTGCTGTCATCAAATCTGTCATAGATTACTCTTCTGTCCTTTATAAGGCCATGGAGCTGGTAATTGCTCTCATGCTGACTGCAGAGGCATGAGTGAAGATTGCTCCAATGTGAGGCAGAGCAGCTCAGCAGAACACTGCTCTGCTGAAGCACTGAACACTAAAATAAGACTAAAGTATTCCCTGACAGGGACTTGCTTGCCAGTTCACCAAGACCGCAGCTCCCCTGCTAGTCAGTTCACCTGAACCCCCACCTGCCTGTTTCCAACTCTTGTTTGTATTTGAATCATGAACTCTTTAGGGAAGGGAACAGTATTCTTCCCCTCTTTATATAGCTGACAAGCACAGGGCTCTAAACACCACACAAATTCAAATGATGAATATGGATGATAATTTGTGAATATGTTCTTCTCCAATATAACCTTTGAGAGTAAAATTGCAGTAACTTGAACCTGTCACACATCATGGAGAAAAAGGCATTAATTTTTAGATCATTGTATCTTTGCATGAACTCTACCAGTTTAAAATGTCAGCCTTCAGAGTTATGTCCTCTACAGAAATCTTTCAATGTGTAATTTCACTTTTGCAAGTTACAGTTTGAGAATTTGTGAACCAGGGTCACTTTATTCTGCTGAATACAGCTAAAAATCATAATGAAGTATTGGAGTGTTACTGCAGTCTTGCTCAATTATTTTGTATTTCTTGCAGCAAAGCTTAGTGAATACTGTAAAAACACATTGTTTTGTTTTGCTTTGGAAGAACACACTTCTTACTGAATGATGTGTGCATAAAATATGTTGGAAACCAACATGTTATTCCGCAATGGGACTCTGTTTTTGATGGGAGCTTCTAGGGGCTGCTCTAATACTGGTAATAAATAACAGGAAAAACCCAGTACATAAGCTTAGCTACACCACTGGTTTTAGAGTCACAAAAATATCTTAAGGGAGATGAAGCACCTTCATGTATGTTCAATTCTTTGCTCTCTCCTGTTATTGTGAGTTAATAACAATGACTCTTTCAATTAGGAATTGAACTGAGTCCACCAATTTATGTCACAATAAAATCTCCTCACAATGATGGAGAAGACCAAATGACCATCAGATATTGGCTGGTTTGTAACTGTTAATACAGAGATGAAGAGTCAGCATACCCTTCATTCCAACTTGAAGGGTCTCATATATAAAAATGGAGATAAAAGAAGTAACCTAGTGTGTTCACTTTTTTTTCTTCTGGAGGAATTTATTTTTCTAATAGCAAAAACAATAACCAGTTTCAATTTGTTTTATGAAAAATGCATCCACAATAGCCAAATAAATTTGATATAATAGACTCCAAAATGATTAATAAACATCCAATATTTGTGTGGGTTTTGTTGCAAATCACACTGTTAGGGTGAGGATTTGTTCTAATGAAATCTAGTTCCCCTGCCGTTGTTGATTTTCTTTATGCTAACCCACTTGAATTCTGATTTTGCAAATCCTGTTCACATCAGTAATGCCTAGATCTGAATGGTTTCCATATGAGGAAAGAGCAAATACATTAGGGTTCTTAAGCATGGGAAAGAGATGACTGATGGGGGAAATGACAGAGGGCTTTTAGTCATAAACTATATACAGAACGTGAACAGAGAGTGAATATTCACTCTATCTCATAGCACAAGAACTAGCAGACATATAGTTAAAACATTAAGGAGTAAGTTATACACCAAAGAGGAGTATTTTTTTCCACACAACATATAATTACATTATAGAGCTCATGGCCACAGGATTTCATGGAGGTCAAAAATATACATGGATGTAAAAAGGAACAAATTAACGGAGGGTTAATCAACTGGTGTTATTAAACATGACTTGCCAGAAAGAAATTCTGGATCAGGAAATTCTGAAACCACTGATTACTGGAAAATTTGCCAGACCAAGACCTTTTTGTACATGCCTTTGTTTCTTTCCTTTTTGCCTACATGTCTGCTACTGCCCAGTCTCAGAGACAGGATGGCAGGTACGGAGGACCTTGGTCTGATAGGTCTTCTCTCCTCTACTCTTAATGTCCCATAGGATGCGAGTCACCTCATCCATCAACCTTAGATATATATAGTGTAAATGCCTATGTGCAAGTCCTTTTCACAGTCAGAGAAGAGCAACAGACACTCCTGGAGTACCCAAGTTTGGACTGTTTCAGACATCTATATAGACAGGAGTGAACTGAAGTGTAAACATACATATTTCTACCCACCAACGCTAAAGAAAATATAGACATCTATCTCAAATGACAGCATCTATTACATAGGTTAGGTCAGATATATATGAGTCCTATTACTATAGCATTATGCGGATGACGATGATGAGATTTTTCCTTCTAGCCCACATATTTGTGCCTTATTTCACAATCAATCCAGTGGAGCAAGGTACCACAGAAAATGAAAGAAAAAGGATCTGTCTCAACACACTTCTTCATCAAAAGCATCATAGAGAAGAGTTCATAATCTGGCCCAATTTTTTAAAAACATCCACACAAGGGCTTCAGTCCCATTGAAATGATTAGATTTAAGAATGTGTTTAAGATCTTTGCTGAACTGGGACCAGAGTGAAATATGGTACAACGAAAGCCACCAAAATGTCTGAGACATTGAAATATAGTTCAGTTCCATTAATAGCAAGTCTCTGTTTCAAGTAGAGCTGATCTGATGAAGAGAAGCAAAATTACTTCAGTATATAAAAAGGGTTTCCACTGCGCTGTTAAATTCTGATATAAATTATTAAATCCCACAGGGATTTTTTAGATCAAAGTAACTTTGTACTTTCATTATGTAGCCACTTCTACAGAGAAAAGAAATTGCCAAATATCCTGCAAGGCAGATCTGAAAATATGATATTTTAGAGCAATTCTGACTTTCTTGCTTTCCCATTTATTTTTTGTACTGCATCCAAAAACTCTTCTGATATGCTACATCCAGCTACAGAGCTAATGTATAACACAGAAACCTAAGGTGTGCTTCAGATGTTACCAGTGCAATGGAAGGTGACTATTTTGGATTTAACTGGGGAGGTACCATGAGACACTAACAGTCTTTGCCATTCACTTTTCAAATTTTTCTAATTATAAATGTAACAATTTCCACATGTTCCTCTAAAAAGACATGCTGCAGTTTTAAAGACATAGTTGTGGATATGCATTTCAATCTTGCAATTTCCGTGAAAAAAATTGATCTGCATTTTTAACTTCTCAGCCATCCAGGCACCAAAATTTTTCCAGAGGAAAAAATATCACTCATTTGGGATATTTTATTTGTCTGAATTAGCAACATTACAACTGCAATTAGGGTGAAGCATCTTTACACCTTCTACTTAGTAATTAGTTCAGGAGGTAGACCTCACAAAATCTTGTCACAATAAGTCCATGTTTTCCCACATTTAGCCCCACAAGAAGTAATTGGGCATGTGGAGTCCAATTAAGTCCATCACAGCCGTGCCTCAGGTCCTATTAAGCCATGCAAAGCTAAATGCTGTGTCATTTTCACATCTCTACATGCATATAATATAAATTGTCAAATAGGTGTAACACTGGATTTTCCCTATTAGACACAGTGTTCTCTCTGGGGATGGTGCTTAGTGACATTTTCAATATGCAGCTAGGCTGTGTCATCTTATATTCAGAGAAGTTCCCTCTATTCCAAAAATGGGTGTTATTGTGAACAAACAGAAATACAGAACAGGACACTGCCTTTCCTATTGAAGTTGTGTATTACTATTTTATGGATCAGAGTGGGGGGGAGTATAAACCAAGGAAAAAAAAGGTCTCTGACATTGTGAATAGGGACACTCAATTGACAACAAGGATTTTTGACTTCTAGTCTAATTTTCTCCAATTAAGATTTACTGGAAAACACAAAAGAAGTCTTTAAATGGGGAAACAAATCCTGTGACTCCCTTTTCTTAAGAAGCCCTAACCATTAAATTATACAGTTGCATCTTATTTCTTTTCATCTAACTCACTCTTGGGGACATTAAATCTTGTATCCATTTCCCCATTGGAGAGGTAGGAGGTGCCTCTGCACTCCCCCATTAACCCTCCTGACATAAATTCTAGTTGTCAACCACTCTCCTGGGAACAGGGAAATATGGGTCTGATCCCCTCTGTCTGAGGAAGGAAGGGAAACCAGTTTCCCCAATTCCCGTACAAGTGGTCTAAGTGCTACCTTATTATATTAAAAGCCACCTCTGCAATTACTCATCCTATGTCCGCACATTAGGGCTTGTCTCAGATGGATTTTGTAAGAGTCATCATCTTTCTATGCATTAGATGCACTTTAATGGGCCATATGCAGTCAGTCAAAGGCTCAGATGGGGAAGCAGCTTTTTGTTTCAATCTTGATTAGGTTTAGGTAGAAAGTAAACACAGAGGCATCAGTTCAGTTGATTCAAGCTGTCCTGATTTGAGATGCCCTAAAGTTGCTGGTCATACACATATACCTACCAAAAAAATCTGTGCCCTTTCAGACTGGAAGAAAAAAACATAGAGGATACCCAGGCTTGTCAAAAGGCTTCAGACACATATGTTAAAAAAACTGAAATAATCTCTGAATTTCTCAAGCTAGTGCTGTTTCCAACTGAACCTGAAGCAGAAAAAGACCCCAGAAGTCAAGTAGAAATTCACCACGGAAGTGTGGGATTTGGATGCATCTGCATGAAGTTTATTTGTATTGCAGTTTTCAACTTTTGTACTTCAGCTTCATTTAAGTCCTAACTCAAGTATCTAAGAATGAGTATAAGGTAAATTCCTTTTGGGATGTGAGCTTTACTTACCAAGCCAAGCACTACTTTTGCTTTGCATTGCTCAGCTGTGGTACTTAAAGAACACACTAAGGAAGGAATTGTCTATCAGGAGCAGAAGTACAGGTTACATATGTCTGTGCAGGGCTGATAGTTCACTGGAGAGGGATGGAGCCAAGATTCTGCCAAAATTTTCTTCTTCTTCCTCTAGTTACCCTGAGCGTAGATTCACAGATCCAGAAGGTCATGAAAGGCCAAGGGACAACTTTAAACATAAGCTCCTTTATATCCCTCTACACTCCATAAACTCTAAACTTGCCTGACGACATCTGGCACATCTTACTCTTTCCTACTGTACAGAGGGTCTGTTCTCTCAATACTATATAAAATTACTAGTCTTCTTGAGAATGTGAATCTGTAATGTTTGAGAAACATTCTTGCTTATCTGTATGTCTTCACGTAAATAATACTTCCAAAAGTCAAGTTTTACATTTATTCAAGGCACTGAACTTGCAAATCCTAACATTTCTTAAGTGGGAATGTTGGCATTTCTGAGATCAGCAGCAAAGATTGGGTTCCAAACCTAACTGGAATTTTGATTTGCTTCAGTGCCATACAACAGTTTGGCTTTTAAAGCATCAAATTGCTTTTTTAGTGCATTTAATTAAACTTCTAAGACTGCTTGGCAAGCTTGAATTCCACTTGTTGCAATCAGCAGCATGGTGATTATTTATAATTTCAGGAAGATTGCTTCCATTTGTACTTCAGAGCAATTAGGGAGTTTATTCATAATTCATTAATTTTAAAGACATGTACATAAAACATGTTTCTGTGCTCTAACTTTATGTGTTACGATTTAATGACACTTAAGAACACCTGACAATTAACCATGTTTAAACAAACTAATGATTTATGTAAGCAGAATCAAATTTGGCAGCCAGCTTTAGAATTTAGCCTTGTGACTCTGGGGTTTATGTTTGGTTTTGCAACATATAAGCAGAGCAATGCCTTTTTCAAAGCTAACTGTTCCATCTGTCCCTTTGTGATACGGATTTAAGACAGTTCCTAAGTATTAGAAAGGAGGAATCCAGGGAAAGGGCAAGAAAGAAGAAGGGTAGATTAGCTCACCTCTTCCTGTCCAGGAATTCTTGCAGTTTCTCAAGACTCCCAGTATTGGACATGATCAGCAGGGAGAGTTGACGAATATGGATCTAGTCTAGTCTGGTATTTCCTGTGTTCTTTGATGAGTAACACCAACAGTGATGCAAACATAATCCATACTTACTGTAAACACAGTTACTGCAGTTGAATGCTGGTGAAATTATAGGTAAAGGGCAATGTAGAAGAAAAAGTGAGAAATATTGGTCAAGATTAAATAAGCAATTTTTATAATATAGTCATGGATTTAAAAAAAACAACAACCTGGGGTTTACATAATAACTGAAATATTATTTGAAATACCATCTCACCTTTAATGCACTTTCTCTGTAGTCATCTTTGGGAAAATAAATCAGATGGAGTGCAAAATTTAAAGACTGAGCACTTCAGTCAACATTCAAGTGAGTTGCAAGAGAGCTAAATATCAGCTGTTATTAGACATTGTGCTTATTAGTCCTTGACTAGATGCTCCTGTATCTGTTTTAAAGAACAATGTATAAATAGGTTAAAAATATATCCAGCTTCTTGATGAAAGCGATAGCAAATGTTGGAAATGATCAACTTTCATTTTGTCAGATTTTGCTTGCAGCATCCTCTGGCATGCTGGTAAATCAGTGGCATGAGCTAAATCCTTCTCATCCCTCACCTTGCAGAGCTTCTACTTGCTTGGTTTGGGGCACTCTGGGCCAACTTAGCATGGGACTTAAACTTTTGTAAAGTTTCTTTAAAGCTAACTGCAATTGAAAAGGGAGGTTAGGCACTCACCTACTTTGCTGAATCAGTGTTAGGGCACAAATTAAGATGCATGTTAGGGCAGATGTCACAAACGAGCGTCTAGAGAGAATCACACAGCTGGTGACACTGAAGAAGCCCAGAGGCTTCAGCGAATCCCAGTTCAGAATGGGGAATAGAGTCAGTATAGACTGCCCAGCATCAAATCTGTGAGCTGGAGAGAAGCTGTCCAACCTTTACCACCACCCCTTTCAACCTTACTTAAAATATAATTTTCTACCATGGTGATACATTACCACAATGTTTTCTCACACCAGTCCAGAAAGCTGAAAACTCATCTTAGTGACTAAGTTCAAATCTTGGGTTTAATAAAATTTACCTCTCGTGTAATTAGTGCTTATCCCTGAGGCACATCTGTAAATTCTTAGTTCTAATAACTTTAAAAATATCAGGATCCTATGCTATCATACTGAACACATAGATATCCAGAAATTTCTGTGTATGTGTTATATATTAACATGATTTGCACTGCAATCTATTCATCCTGAAGTTCTTCAATATGGGTGAAACGTGTCATTTGTTTCCATAGTGTAGACTAACAGCACAAATTAATTTCTTATGATCTATCTATCTTATACAATGGAATACCACGCATGTCAAAATATTTAAACATAATCAGACATGGGCCCTTACCCAAATCCAAATCATTGCTAAAGTTTTGGAAAGTATTAATGCTTTATCTCTCTGAAGCTCCAAAATCAGTCCAAATCTTTATCTGAACTCATCCCATCAAGTATATCTTTGAGTTTAATATAACACAGACAAGAATAGTGAGATTATTTGCTGGTGTAAGTCAAAATAGTGGTACAGACTGAACACGATCTCAAAGCACACCTCACGAAAACTCAGCAAAATTATTATGTGTCCAAGCACAAGTTTTACACTGAGTAGCTGTTGCTGTGCATGAAAAAAAGTTGTTTGGCTACAGTATCTCACTAAAAAGATAAGTTGTACTGATTCCTGTAGATTAAAAATGCAAAATAAAGATGCATAAGGATTATTAAATATAAAATACATTTTTTGGCACTTCAGTATTACACATTGATGATAAATTTGGAGAAAATAAAAGAAGACTGATATAAATTAACTCAGGAGCTGAAAGAATTGATTACAGAAATGGGCTGAAATACTTAAATATGCACAGCTTGTGCAAATCATTGCAAAGTAAATTAAGCTTCTTTCCAACAGTTGGAAATCATTAAGAAGGCACAAAGCAAATTATTTTATGTTGTATTAGAAGATAATCCTTATGAATTCCTGTATTAATTTGCAGAGACTTTAGATGAACAACAATAACTACACTGTGAGTTTGTAGTATATCACCTAAGAAATTCTACCTGAGTCTTTAAAACTGACCTCAATTCAACAGTTAACGATACACTGCTGAGAACAGCTCCTCATCGGTAGAAACCAGAATAGATGGTACATCCCAGTACAGTATCTCTTTTTTGTTTTGTTCAATCCTTTTGGTCAAACAGAACAAACTCTCTGCCTGGCTCCTACTCCAGTAGTCCCTTGAGTGTTGCAGGTCAAAAGCGTGTTTCTCCTTGTTTCCATACAACCATAGTTGCATGTTAGCTATAGCACATGGGTATACAACCCAGGTGATACAACATAAAATGGCAGTCACTGTTTGGCACTGTGTGAAGTCAATGGATCAAGGCACAATTTCTTTTCCATGTAATTTCTTGGCTGCCACAATTGTATATTTTCTCTGGCTGCTACATAACCTGGACATACTGATTTAATGACTTTTCCTAAGAGCAAAATCCACTGTTATATTCAAAAAAAGGGCTATATATTTAAAGTTTCCTTACATCAATATTATGACAGTACCCACATTGCTTTATAGCACCATGCTGACAAGCCATTAACTTTGTTTACATTAGAGCATGGCTTAAGTTGGAATTTGGAGTTGGATTTCAAATACCCCAATATCCACAGATGTTAGGAGAGGGGTCCTTGGCTTAGCTAATTGAGGACCAGTACAAATTTTGGATATGGATCTAAGTGTGATTTTGACTTTATGCCAATCTTGAGGTGTTTTGCATCAGAAGCTTAAAATGTGGTTCTTCCAGAATAGGGGTGCCCTATTTAGAGGATGCTATGTTTTTAAGTCAAAATGACATTGCAGATTGGGCAAATACCTGCTGAACAGTGGGAATTCTTAGGGTCTCATACCTCATTTTTCAGCCTGTTCTACATATTTTGAAGTAAAACAATTTCTTTTACTTCAGTGAACTTTCTCTTGATACCCCACATTGTGACAAGGGTTAAGGGCTCTATGGGAGATTTGGCTTCAGTTTCTGGTTCTGTCACAGATGTTCCTCTGAGACACTGTTACGCTACATCATGGTGTCTAGTCTCACGTTAGAAGAAGAATAATTCTATTATAGCTCCCTACAGTTTGATGAAGATAGACATTTGCATGGTAAAGTGATCCTTGCATGCTGAGACAAGTGCTGCAGAACAGGGCTTTACCGTGAGCTTGTCTACATTGTGAAATCAAGCAAGGTAACAGGCAAATCTTTCTGTCCAGGGCTTACTAGCTCAAGCTAATATCACATGCATGCAGCTAGGCAGTTTTCAGACACAAGCTGGCTTGCAATCTGCCTGTTCTTCCCAGGCTTAAGGCAGGCAGAGCTGGCTTGGTTTGTCTGCAACTACTGGCATGCTTTAAATGAGCACCAAGGGTGACATAAGTACGGTACCATTTCTCTTTACAGTGTTTCAGTCAAGTAGCATAATTTAAAAAAAAAAAACAAACCCCACCCCTCAAAACCTCAAACCATATACAAGAGTAGGATTTCACCAATTTTTTTCAGTTAGCAAAAAATTGTTACTCAGTGACAACTGTCAAGCATGTGTTCACATCAGGATAGGTTCTAAACAAAGCACTGCAATTCTTTCACGGAGAATATAAACAGTGATGTTTTATATTTCTCACTTTGAGAAGCAGGTTCAGCCTATGTCCAATGGCTACACTTCAAAGACATCCCTCATGAACCTTTTTTCGTATAGCTACATGTGTGGTATTACAGAGATGAATAGGCCAGCTCCTAAGAAGTGGGACACAGTGCATTAAAATGTACTCTGTGAACAGAGATTTATGGAAGATCAGAGGACTTTATAAAGTAAATAATTCACATTTCACAAATATATACAATGTACAGACTATTTACCAAGAAACTTGAAACGGCTGTCTTGGAAACATTCCAGTTTGTCAAGTAATCTGGTTATCAGGTTTTTAAAAAGACGCAATATATATGTCACTGACAAAAAACGGACTAAACATATTTTTTCCAGAAGAAGCAGGATGGTAACAGGAAATACACTTTATAAAGCAATTAACAAACACTGCTTTAACTGGAAAAGTTGTTCCAAGCAACTTAGAGGAAAAAAAATAAATATCTAATTTGGAAATGTGCTTGCAATGCACACATGCATAAATCTATTTTAAAACAGGCCTGCATGATGGACAGCAATGTAGTATAGTGACCCCGAAACAAGCTCTAAATCATCTAGCTCAGGTTGTGGCAGCAGCCTGTGCCGAGGGACAGAGGGACCAGGGCTGGATCCCTTCCTCTAACCACGCCAGAGCGCTCTCAGGCAAAACAGAGCTTGTCTGCACAATTTTTCCATTTCCTATTAAAAACTAGAGTAAAAAGTTGCATGACGACAACAATACCAAGTCTATGTGTTTGTGTGTATTGACTATTCCTCTGATTTCTCTTTCCTGCTCTCCATGGTTATATTTTAACCCGGATTATTACTTTTTTTTTAAATCAAATGATAGTAAAATCATCCCAAACGTGGAGCTTCTGCTGAGTTCAGATATACAGATTTGTTAAAACAACTTCTTATTTTCTGCACCTTAGCAGCGATAAGGAAAGGGGGAAAAGGCATGGAGGAGGGAGAAAGTGGAAAAGGAAATGGGTGTTGGAGGAAATAGTGGCAAATTTTTTTTAAATATCAGAATACTTTTTTACAAGTTTCTCTAAATGAAATAACACCACTCCAAGAGAACCAAGTATTTTGCTTGGAAATGGAAGAAAATTGAGGACAAAGACTTTAAAAAATATCTTAAACATGGAAAACATTTTAAATTAAAGATACACCTCCCACTTCAAACAACAATTGCAAAAGATTGACCCAAAATTTCAAATTTTTCTTAGTTGTAATGACACAATTTTTGGACAATGCCTGTTTTGGGAAGACCTTAACTAGTTTTCCTCCTTTTTTCCCTTCTGTTGACTTACAGGGTGGGTTTTTTTCTAGTTTTGGCACCTTTTCATGGGCACTGAATTTAGGCTAGCAGTCTATTTCATGGGTCTCTCAAAAATTTAAAGCTTCTGGGAGAGAACTTATTTCGCTTTGTTACAATGGTCTAAAAGATGAACACGATTTAAGTTAGATGCACAGATACTTTGGACAATCAAAAGGAGAAGACAGGTGCTGTAGAACTGTTACCTATCTTATTCTGAGAGCTACTCCTAAGCCGACATGCTCATATATGGACCTCTACATCAAATTTATGTGAGATGAAAACCAGTCTCAAGGGTAAAGCTCCCTGTTCCTTAATCACTTCTGATCATCAGTCTCTTGAGTATAACACCATGTGTTGTTAATTGGCTAATCTAATCAACTCTGTGCAATAACACTGATTCACAGTAGCTGAGGATCTGACTCATTCTCCTTCACTTACATTAAATACCTCCATGCCCCAGGTCTTTTGAACAACTGCAAGTATGACATAATTTTATTTCTCTGGAACATCTGAAGTTTCTTTTCTGCTCGGAACACCAACCCTTTGAATACTTTGCTGTTGGGTTTGGGATTATGGACAACACAGAGGGATCATTTATCACTTTAATAATTCATCCTAATTCTTGCCGAGGGAAAGCTGATAGTTCCAGTGCTAACTCACTGAATTTGCATTTGCATCTCATATACTCATTAGTTAACCCTTGGCAGGAAAGTCCTAAATGAGTGGAGAAACAGTATCTAGAACTCAGCCAACTTCATAAATCACTTGGGTGATATTTCTGCATCTCCAACAGCTTCCAGGCAGACACCTCAAGAAAGCTTGTGTTCCTATTTTCATGCTATAAAATCAACAAACACATCACTTCAGTATCATATGGTAAATTTTTAACTGTTGCAACCTAAAAATCCAAGTGACCAAACAGCTTTATCAAAGACACAGAGGCACTGTGCTCAGAGCCAAAATTAGGTCTCAGGCTTCTGTAAACCTCAGGTACATTAATGTGCCTTTAAACATTTTTTTTTTTTTCTTTGAGACTTCAGTTTTAACTGTGCTGTCATAAGAAATGCAGAATTCGCGGTGCAAAGAGTTAAGAAAGCAGCATAATCTTAAGAAATAAAAGGTCATATTTTCATAATGCCGTAGTAGTCCAAATCATAATAAATTCCATCTGGACTTTTGGAAAAATATCTCATGACTAAAACTCAAAATAGTCAGATAGAAAGAGTGGACTATGGGGTGTTAGTAAAAATACAGCTTAACAGTTGTGGCCCAGGTTTGATCTCTGATATGATATGTGACATTTATGGACCTGCACAGTAGCTCTTGTTCAGCACTACACAAGAGAACGCACCTGGATGCCTGACAATAGGATATTTCCTCAGGCATGCAAAGCAAGACACCCATTTCCCCCAAAATGTTTGCATTTCTCCCTGACTGTATTTTTCAGAAAAGTACTCAGATAAGTACGCAGTCACTTTCACAGGATATTCGATTTTGCCCTCCCGTGAGTGCACATTCCTGAAAGTAGAAGTTGACATGGCTAACGTATGAGATAGATAGATAGATTATTTGCAACTGTCTATCTATTATCATTAACAAATGACAGAATACGGCATATTCAAAGTAATACATGCTTGATAGTCGCCTTACATGCAAAAATATATAAATATATAAATTCATTGAGTCAATTAAAAAAACAAGCTTTTCTACACTAATGATTCACAAGGAAATTATACTTGTGTGCTATTATATACATTACAGAATTAAGTACTTAACATGGCTTATATATGTTAACAGTATATGAGATGAAGTGAAAAAATCCACTATGTTTCAAAGAAGTGAGAAATACGTCTTGTTTCCAGTTGTTAAAGGTGGAAAACTGTGGCTAATTTAAGCCTTTCAATGCAGTGTTAGACTTTTTTTTACATTTCTTCCTCTGGCTTAACTTGCTATTTAGTTTTGTGACTTTATTGCTTAATTTATGCTTTCATTAATTACACAGTGTTGTAGTTATCATGGGCCAGATTCAACAGAGATGTAGACCAGTGTAATCAGTAGCATTATAGCAGCTTGTATTTGGCTGCTTGTGATCATACTAAATGTTGCCCTCATAGTAGGTTTAAGCAAAGCCTGCTAGCCAAAATACATATTTTTCTAGGACTGATGCTAAAAAAATAAGGAAGCTCTAGTCTGGAAATGTTTTTATTTCTGCATATGTTTGGCATGTCTTTCCTTCTACCTTCTCTCCCCCTGCAAACTATCTCTGCATATCATCTCAGTACAAAACATTAAAACAGTTCAAGCATATTTCAATTTATAATATGTAGCCATTGGAAGAAAAATGGATGTGCAAGCATTTTCATTTTCTGTATCCTCAGCGTCTCTTTCTTCTCTAAATGCATGTTTTCAAGAAATAATTATGGGGGGTAAATTCATGGCCATATTCTGCTAATAATTATCCAGTGCAAACTCCATTGACTTCAAGGGGGCACACTCAATGGAAAGCAAGATTTAGTGTATGAAACATCAGACTACTATAAACGAAGTAGTATGTATATGTAAAAGACATATTTTTCCTCTCTCTACTGAAATTCCTTTTGAAAAAAGGGGTGTACTCTGTAGGATATAAAAGCATGAGTCTACAGAAAACAGTGTTAAGAACTTTACACAGACAAACCTCCCTCTGTAGAAGCCGGAATTCGCCTCTTCACTTTTCCAATAATCTTGGGACAGGTTGACAGAGTCAAAATCCAAATTTAACTTTGGATTATGTTTGAAGATGTTTTGGTTTAATTTTTGTCTTCTGTCTCTGTCCCTTTTTCCCAGGAGTATCAGAACCACTAAAAAAGACGGGAGCTGTTTTGAAGGAAAGTGTGCTGCTTGTAGCAGCCTGAGGACCAGATTTCCAACCAAGACAAAATCATGCAAATCCTCTGTCAATAGTGATGTATTCATTCAGATGGACTGAACAGTTGGCCCTTCTCTGAGTAATTGAAGACAATCTGGTGAGAGATCTTGTGAGAGTGTTTTGCCATGGCTGGTGCAAGGTTGCGCATATGTCAAACACATTGGGTTAATACGTGCCCTCACAGTTGTCTCCACTGAAACAGCTCCCACCAACTTTAATGCAAACTGTGCGTGTTAGATCTGGATATTGCACTGCTGCCAGTAAACACAACAGAAAAGGGTCAGACTGCAGTACTGCTTGGTATAAATCCTGCAGTCATTTTCCATCTCGCAGCATTGTTTCCCTCTATCTATTGAAGATAGCATTCTTAATCTCAAATATTTCTGGGTAACAGACAATGGACAGGTTTTGGTCACTTAAAACTGTCACACAGATGAATGTCTCTGATAACAAAACGACAGAATTTAAGATAAAGATAGCAAGTTAATATAAATTTTTACGGAATAACCACAGCTACCAGAAGACTATGAAAATTTGTCATGAATTTGTATAGGTGGGGTAATTGAACAATCCCTCCCAGGTTAGAACTTCATTCAACTTTTTAAAATAAAATTCAAGAAAAAATAACATACCTGGACTGATTTCTGAAAAGGGAGAAATTATAATTACTTATTTGCTTTCAGAATTCCCCTGAGGGAAGCAGACAGTTGATATTTTTTTTTCTTTAGAGGTTTCTCACTGGAAAGGGTGCAATGAATTTGAATAGGTCTAGGATGAAGTTCTTTCTTTGTTTGTTGGTTATGCATCTCATAAAAAAATTATACATGATTTAAAAAGCAGAAATAAACTTTCCTTTTCTGCACTAGTTTGTGGGTCCATTTGTTTTACCTCCTTTGCTGTGGGAAACAAAAATGGAAGTGACACAGAAGAATGGTGACCTAAAGAAACCACACTAATACTGGCGACTGAAAAAAAAGAATAAAATTAATGGAAAGGAAAGATGGAGAAAGATCTCTAGAAAAAGGGAGCTGTTTTGAAGGAAAAGGTTTTGCAATAAATAGAGCTGTTTTGTGACCACAAAGGCTCCTTGTAAGTGTGGAAAAAAATTAACAAGGATCAGATAGTTTGCTCTGATATCAGGAGATATCAGAACACTAATTAGAAACATTCTGTGAATCCAGACATCAGCCACCTTTCAGGAAGGAAGAGCTTAGAAATCTGAGTTTGGGTTTCTTTTTTTTTTTTCCCCAAAAATGAAAAAAATTATGATGGAGCTTGGAGATCCAAAAAGGCATTACAATAAATTGTAGAGCTGTTCCGGTGCTCTTACAGAGGCAATAGACTAGGAGAATGCATGAATAAATGGCTTTAAAATTCTGTAGTGACTCAGATGGAAAGTCAAACACCAAGACTCAAAAGTTAGTCGATGACTTGGAGAAATATGGGGTAATAGTTTGGGGTAATAGTTTTAAGCCAGTACTATTTGTCCACTGTTTACAGGAAACTTTGTGGCAAAGCTTACAATAGCATTCAGCTTTCCTTCTGTAACTATCTGACTGTTCTTCCCTTCACCTTTTCCACCTCCTCATGCTGTTTCTTTCCTGTGATGCTCTCCCTGTGCCACTGACTTGAAAGCTGCTGCGCTGCAGCAGCCAATGGAGGTACCCCAGCCAGGGGCTGCTCCTAATTTAGGCAAGAAGCCACTTTGTCACCAAGATGGTCTGGAATAAAGGGAACACAGTGGCTTTTTAGAAACATCTTCTCCATCCCACACCTTAGCTGCAAGGAGTCCAAGCTGGGCTTGGATGAAATGCCAACACACAGGACCTGATTCTTAGCTTGTGTAAGTTGGCAAAAGCCCACTGACATCAATGGATCTATACTGATTTAAACCAGCTGAGTATCTGACTGGGTTTTTAGTTTATCTCCCTTAAGTTGTACTTGGTTTAATTACTATGTGTGACACATCGATAGGTCTTAGATGGACTGTTTTTAGCTACAGGAGGAGATAACCATCTGGTAACCATGAGAATGCAAAGTCAGGTTCTCAGACAACTGTACTTTCAAGGCCCCCTGACTTCTGTTGCACACCAATTTCCTTTTAAATCCTTTTCTATTTCACATACACAGAGCAATGAAAAAAGGATTAAAAACTGTGTCTGTATTTATTAGATTCCAGTGTCATTTGGGATATTTTCTGACTGCATCCAAATATTTTTCCAAACTACCTTGGCCAATTTCTGCAGCAGAAGAGTCATGTTCTTCTAATCCAGGAATTTGTTACTGCATGTTTATTGTTGAACTAATTTACTGTCATTTTGGAAATATTTTTCCCCTCTTGAGATGCCTGCCTCAACCTGGAGAAAGAATCAGTGATTTGCTAATGGTACAGAGCATAAAATTCTTCTTTGTTGATCTTTACCTTTTAAGATGTATTACAGCTGTAGCTTTTGCTGTAACTGTATTATTTAATGCAAAATGAATTATACCCATATAAATGTATGTTATTCATTTTAACGAGGACCAGGAGATTTACACTAGGATTAAAAATGTTTTTGCTGTAAGTCAACATTTAGAATTCTTCAAAGAACTGTGCAAATACGTTAAAAATACGCAGATAAGTATGATTAGAGTTCTTCAAAGAACTGTGCAAATACGTTAAAAATACGCAGATAAGTATGATTAGAGTCATCCTTCAGGCGAGAAAACAGATGCAGAGTATGGAGCCTGGGCTGGTGAAAGGATTAGATACCTCCAAGTTAGGCACCACATTGCCTGACTTCTAGGTGTCTGTCCGCAGGAGCTAGATCACAGTGCCCTGAATTGGGTACTAAGTTTGTGTGTACAGAGCATGAGAGAATGAGGTGTCTTGTTAGAGCAATCCAGTACCTTCACAATAAGAGGAAAGATCCCCAGGAGTGTTGCAAGTGCGGACCTGAATGCTCCCATATCATCCAGTCTGTGGTCTGAGTCAGAGCTAAGATGGAGGTGCCTGTATTCACCTGAGATCCCGGCTCCATGAAAATGTTACTTGGAAAAAAACCAGGCCCACCTCTTTTAAATTGTGCCATGCCAGCATTATGCCATCTTTTTCGTAACAGCTGAGTGTTCAGACAACTCTCCAACAAAAGGAAGGACGTTATGGTTTCACACTTTCTTTCACCTCAAATGGTTCCAACTTACATCTGAGTTCAATTTCCTGCTCTGTTAGCTCTTTGTGCAGTTTACATTAAACAGTCGTTGGAACAGAAAAAAAAAAAAAGAAAGAAGCACAAAGAAGAGCTTAGAAACCAGGTCTTCACCATGCCCCAGACTGCTGTAACATAAAGTAACTTCCATTTTGCTTATGCTTGTCTTTGGCCTGTGACTTGCACAGTGGGCCAACTGGAAAACAACGGTTAACCTCCTCCAAAATAGATGACCTGTCTTTGTAGGTAAGGCAGTCTTCTGGAAAGGAGTATTGAATCCCTAATGCTAAAACAGACCTGGAACCCAGGTTTCTTACTTGTTAGGAAGCAAACTAACCCTTGTGCAGACATCATAACCTCCTCAGAAGTGCTTTAAAAGAAGGATCCATCCCTGCTGAATGGAAGACATCATAATGTTTTGGGCTCCAAGTTCTGTATTCCATTTAACAACTGCTTAATGTAAAATGCTTAAACAGGGACCAAGGCAGGAAACAAAATAAAATTCCTCATTTTCAGCTGAAAGACTAAACTTCTCTTAGTGTTTTGCTTGCTAATCTCATAAATCTTTCATTCCTTTGCTTAATAGCATAGTACTAAAAGGAGGGATGCAGGAGTGTCTGTCTGTTCCCAGCTAAACCCCAGAGTTAAGGAACTTCTCTAGGATGGAGAATTTTTGAATTTGGACCCTTTCAGACTGACAGGAAATGAAACCCTACTCTACAAATTCTGCAGACAGTGCTCTAACCATTAAGGTATGGCATAAACACTGATTGATCTCTTCCTGGTAGTCACATTTTAAAAGAAAGTGTTGGGAAGAAGAGAATTTGACCAGAATCCTAATACCAACAGCTCATCTCAGAAAACATATTTGGAGGACTTTCCATTTTTCTGGATCACGATCAGTGAACAATTCTGCTCAGTCCTGCCAAAACAAACAAATAGGAGAATGCATTTTAAAGTTATAGTAATATAATGAAGACACCTTGGAAGGAAGAGGCAGTAAGGATCTTGTCACCTGGCCCTAGTTAACAAGTGTGTTTTTCAGAGTCCAAATTCCAATTCAGAGTGCTAATTCTTTCTCCAGAGCCCTGTTTTCTTCTTCTACCTTCAAAGTCTGATTCATTTTTACCCCTTTTCCTTTTGCCTTAAGAAAGTAGAAAAAAATGTTTCACTTCAGTGTTGCAGATGATTGCATGAGTCACGGGCTAACAGTGAAACAGGACAAGAGAAGCAATTTATGTAAAAATGCACAAGAACTAAACAGTGAAGGAACCACCTGATACACCTGGGATTCCTGGGTGCAAAACCAATGCTGGCCTGATTTTCTTAGCACTTCAGGAAGACAAGCTCAACATTTTTTAAAATGTAACTGGCTACTTAGCTGCCTAACTGTGTCTGCAGGCACCATTTTTTAAAAGCCTGGCATTCCTGTGTAAACTGATGAATCACATTTATCACTGGAAAAATGTTTTGCTGTCTTATTGGAAGCATAGAGAAGAATGTTTTTCCCTTCCAGCCTTTAAAGGATCACATGTAACTGTTTCTAAGGAAACTAAAAGAATCACAGACTCACAGAATTGGTTGAGGTTGGAAGGGACTTCTCGAGACCATCTTGTCCAACACCCTGCTCAAAACAAGTTGCTCAGGCCTGTGTCTAGTCAGGGTTCGAATATCTCCAAGGATGGAGACTCCACAGTTTCTCTGAGCATTTTGTTCCAGTGTTCAACCACTCTCAAAGAAAATGGTTTTTTTCTTATGTTTAAATGGAATTTCCTGTATTTCCGTTTGCACCCATGGCCTCTTGTCTGTTCACTGGACACCACTTGGGAGGAATCTGGCTCCCTCTTCTTTTCAGCCCCCTTCCCCCCCTCAGATATTTATACACACTGATAAGATCCCCCTGTGCTTTTTCTTCTCCAGACTGAACATTCCCAACTCTCTCAGCCTCCAATACCTTAATCCTCTTCACAGCCCTTTGCTGGACTGGCTCCAGTAAGTCCATGTCTGTCTTGTACTGGGGAGCAGAGAATGGAATCCAGCCCCCCAGACGTGTCTCGTCAATGGTGAGAGAGGTGAAGGATCACCTCCCTCAGTCTTCTGGCAATACTTTGCCTAATGCAGCCCAGGATACCATCAGCCTTTGCCACAAGGGCACAGTGCTGGCATGTGGGCAACTTGTTGTCCGCCAGGACCGCCAGGTCCTTTTCCGCAAAGCTGCTTTCCAGCTGGTCAACCCCAGCCTGTGCTGCTGCCTGGGGTTATTCTTGCTCAGGGGAAGATGAGAGCCAGTCCTTTGGAATTTGCTGGTCAAACATCACAGGACTTCAGTGGCTGAAGACAATACAGTGCAGCAAAGTCATAATGTTCTGGCTCACAGAGAAGGAGGTTATATAGTAGTCTGGGTGAAAAAATAGTTTTACTTTAGAGAAATGAACAAATGACTGTAACTAGACAACTAATCATCTAATTACTGCCACCCTAATTTTAAGATCGCAGTGAGTGAAAGACTGGAGTATTACACTAATAGGGGAGGTTGTCTGATCCTTCAGTCAAATGTCTTTTTGGAAAATATCCATTTCTTGTAAAGGAATTATCCAGAATCTTCAACTATACTTAATAAATAACTAACACTTGACAGATTTGACTGCACATGCTGCTGTTATCATAAGTTTATTTTAAGACGGGTAAATTAGCAGATGTTCTGGATAGTTTGTCCTTTTAATCCATCTCATTGAAATTCTCTATTCTCCAGTGACTCATTAACATTCAAAATCCTATCTGCCCTTTTTTATATAAGGTTAATGAGATCCATATAAATGGATGCTATGTAATCCTCTGGATTTTTAAATGGGTTTATTGCTATTTTTTGTATGTTTGAAGATTGATAATGGCATACAGTCAACTCATTACCTGTTCTGGGGTCCATAAGAGTTAATAATCTCCTTTAACACAAAGCCATAGCCGTGTGGCATGTCTTAGAATTAGTCCGGTTAAGACTGAGATTTTAGAAACCAGATCCAGGTATCAATAATTTCAAATTATTTCTCCCCACCCTTTTATTATTAACACAAACCGTTTGGAAATCTCAACAGTGAAATACTTTCTTATGAATTTTTCCATTAATCCAACTCCCCTCTATACACACATGTAATACTGGGACTTGACAGCGGGCCTGTTGGCACCGATTGCTTAGACTCCTTGAGGGGAAAATAAACCTTTTAAAGAACCCTTGGATTTTACAAACAGGTTTTAAAAACAAAAGATCTGTCAAATTCTGAGTCTAAGAGCTTTGCCAGTACAGCTTTCAACATTCAATTTCAGTATCCTCTGTTTTACATCTGTATAGCTAAGAGAAAGTATGGGAGAGCTGTTGATAATGACAGGTCACCTTATTATTCTCAGGATAGTGTCTGTTCTTGGATCAGGGTGCTATTGAGAGTCTGAATTTATTATGCTCAAGGTGTAATGTTTTTATTTACTCCTGACCCTAAATGCTAATGTGATTCATACCACTTTGTTTGTCAAGGCTAGGGGCTCTGTTCAGTTGTTTGTACATAGGCACCTTATACAATCTGAGACTCCACAGGTCAACCAAGACATGACACAGTGTTTTGTACTCCTGTAGGGGCATCTGGAAGTCAGGAAAGATACTTCAGGGCTTTTCAGTGACATTAGGTGCTTGAGTGCACAACCAAACCAAGCCTGAATTCAAGGTCAGCTCAGTGCACTTCTCTGCAGGTGGTTGTGCTCTCAGAAATCGGATCTTGCTCCAGTATATAGCTCTGAGCACTTCAGTCTTTCAGCGATAAGATGTTGACATCCTGTTTTCCACCTCCTCCCAAAAAAATGCTCAGAGTAGGGACAATTTGTGATTCAACAAAACATTTGTTCAGTGGGTGCAGCCAAAGCAAAATAATTTCCTTCCTTATCATGCAGTGAAAACTATGTGTCTCCAGCTTATGAGTGACTTCTAATACTCTCTTCCATTTTACCACAAAACAGTACCACACAAAATCTCTACCTGATCTAAAGGCACTATTAGATTATTTTTAATAATTTAGTGGTGAGTGCTTTTTTAGCTGTACTGTTTCTTTCAACAGCAAAGGTATGATTGATTGTCATTTTTATACAACAGCAGTAGGTTGCATCAGAAGTAATGGTGTAGGAATCATTTCTGGGACTGACTTCTTTCTTAGCTGGTGTAACGTGACCCATGACAAGTTTAAAACATGTGAGGACTTGGCAGTGATTGCAAAGGAGGACACCACTCAGCAAAAAGGTGTGGTGAATTCTAGCCCCAAGACAATTGCCTGAAAAGTTCATCCAAAAGCTTACATCAATATATGTGTAACTAAGGAGATCCTTGTAAACAAGTCATAAACCAGGCACAAAGTCACCCTAAGTGAAAAGATAATCTCAAAGAATAAATGGAACTACTGAACAGAAAATGGGACATGGGTACTATAAAACTCTGATAAAGACTTGTTGATGTGGGAACACTGTGAGAACCAACATTAATGAAAAGTCTGGAAGTTGACTGTCTTTACTCACAAATGAATAAAATCAAAGTATTCTTAAACGTCAGAGGGATGCTCACAAGTATGAAGTAGAAAGAAGGGAGTAATAGGAACAAGTTTTTCTTTTTCTGATAACCCATCATTTAAATGTCAGTCTAAAGGCCTTCCTTGTAACTCCATTAGTTCATGTCTGCTTCATGTCCTTCTCGAGCAAAATCAGTGGACAGACTTCTCAACTGGTGTAAAGTTAACTTAGAGAAAATTAATTCAATAGGGACAAGCTAATTTAGATTACCGAAGATACTGTTTCATAGTAGAATTCTCTTACACTATACACTATGAAAAACAGGAGCACAAGACTTTCCGCTTAGTAATGTTAAGGACTTAAACGAGCCAAAAATTAGCTATGATGGTAAGCCACAGTCCATACTGTTACAAAATTAACAGACAGGCTAGATTAACCTAAAGTCTAAAGCCATATGTAACTGTCATTTGCAGAGTCATAACAAGTCCATCCTGACTATGAGCCTTGAGATCGATAAAGCAGGGAATGGCTTTTCCCTCAGCTTTCACACTGCATTCACGTACACAAAACGTGCTGTGATTTCGCTGCTGCTGGGAGGAGAAGGCTATGGCTCTGGAGCAGCCACGTCAATATGCAGCAGTAGCCCTGCTTCTTAGCAAGTGTTGCAGGGACAGTAAATCTGCTCCAAGCTGCCTGATGTTGTTCTGCTGATGATGGCTTTTGCAGATACACTAACAAAAAATTATTTGCTGGCAAATAGTATAGAGCTCCACAGACCTCTCAAAATGTTATGTACTTTTTTCTACCAATAGACAACTTGGACTTACATGACCTCTAGAAATGATACTTTTCCTCTCCCAGTTTGGCCAGGGCATAATAGATCTTTAATTGCTTAATTGGTACTTATTTCTTTAGGGTTTTTTGCCATAGTCTGCAATTATTTTGCTTCCATTTAGTTGTGTTTTATAACCTACAAAAAATAACAATCTTTTTCGCTTCTGTAAATCTCCTTGTAACTTTTCAACAGGTACAAACAAACAACTCGCCTATTATGTACATCATACACAATCCTATAAAATAAATAATTCCCTCAAGATTTTTGCAGTTAATCAAGTACAAATGTTGGCTTCAAAGTTTGTCCGCCAGTAAGAATGATTTCAATTATAGTCTATTTTATGGGTTTTACTCCAATTGAACTCTATAGCATCTCAAGAGATTTAAATGCTATAATCCCAGTAGATTTTTGTAGAAATTTTTTTCAAACTGCTCATTAGAGAAGTATTCTTACATTATCATCCATTATGTGTGCTCTTGAACTAATAAAACAACTGAATATGTAATGTAAGAAGAACTGATGATCAAAATAAAAAGAAAATCTCAATGTGTATAACACAATTACTTGTAAATGACATGGACTGTGCTAGATCTTTAACAATATAAATGAACTCTGCTCATCCCAATGAACGCAATTTTAATTTCATTTTGTTCTAGATAACAATATTAGCATAAAAAACAGAGATGGGCATTATGTTTCAGGTTTATTGGTATATAGCTGAACTATAAAATATAGGAAGACAAGAGCCAAAAAAGGCT
The DNA here is from genome assembly GCF_030936135.1 of Gavia stellata. Lineage (NCBI taxonomy): Eukaryota > Metazoa > Chordata > Aves > Gaviiformes > Gaviidae > Gavia > Gavia stellata. Next base: position 9,393,787 of record NC_082597.1, on the reverse strand, counting down.
AAGTATCTACACTGAGATACATATATTATTTTCTGAATTATGTGGCTCTTATAAAAGACTGGAAAATTTTGTTGGACTTGTGAGTTAGTGGGTGCAGTATGTACTTATCAGAGTTGGTATGATACCAGAGACTGAGGCTGCTTTTTTATGTGCTTATTCTCTGTTGAGTCAACTCTGAAGAGTGCAAATTAACTGAAACAGTTTTGTCTTACCAGAGCGATGGTCCGATGAGAGTGGGCCTTCATCCTTATGAGACTTGCTATGCTAAAAAAGTATGTTTAAACACAATTCACAGGAAAATCAAGGAAGCTGTTGCTCAAGGCAAACGTATAGCTACAATATGCTGGACAGATGAGGGCAAACCTTTGAAAATAAATGATTTTAAAAGTTTTTATTTTCCAGACATATGCTAAGCTGCCCTTGGGACAGGAAGTCTTACAATATGATCTATTCTATTTTAACCTCAGTCTTACAATATGATCTATTCTATTTTAACCTCCCCCACTTGAGGATTTAGAGTAGGCTGTCCCCTCCGTAGCAATAATGCCTGTACGCCAGGAGACAGCCATCCCATGGGGAGATAATTTTGACACAGTGACATAAAGCACACTTCATGTTCAGTGACCCTTCAGGGCTGTTGCAGCGTGCTCCCTGCCTCACCTTTCTATAGCTCTCCTCCCTTTTGGCTGCCGTTGTCCTTCCCAGCCCCTTGCTGGAACAGCTTGTCAAGGGATTTCCTGTGGTACAGAGGAATAGGTTGTTCTGAAGGTCAAGCACAGCCCTGAATGCTCTCATCTGCTGCGATGGAGACCACTGGGCCAAAATCAGCATTTTTTTAAAACTCTTATGCAGCTACCACCTTCTTCTGAAGACTCCAGAAGACCTTCAGCAACTAAATTTAATAGATTAACATTTCCAGGCATTGAAACTTCTGCCTGAAAGTGTTTTATTCCTGACATCACTGAGCAACTTGATCCTTGCATGCAAATACTACTCTGGATGCACTTAGTAGGCATTTCTTGGCCTATCTCATGCGAACCATTCAGTCTAGAGTCAGAGAGAAGGGGAGAAACTGCAAATATGTCTCTAGCCTTGGAGAAAGGATTGGGAACAGGGAGCTTGAATTTCAGTATCTATGTCTAGGTCTATCAAAAGCATAAGAATAGCTGCACTGGCTCAAATCGGAGGTCCATCTTCACTTTTCCCATTTCCAGCAGTATTCTTTGGGAATCTGAGGGCCCAGGAGCAGGATGCTGAGCAAGGGTTTACAGGTATGCTATATCCATCCTTTGCAGAACTGTATCCCCTCCCTGCTTTCATTGACTAGAAGCATTGATCCAGGCTTGGCACAGGCCATATGTTGGAATCTGATCCTTGCCTATATTTCCTACATCAGCGACAAGTTTAAAAGGGATGAGTAGATTATTGTTTTTCCTTAATGTAGACAATTATTGGCTGGGTTGAGTGTGCTGGAGCCATCCCTCTTGTGAGGTCCTCCTCTGATGTGTTCTTGAAATGCTCAGTACATGCTTTGCTGGAGGTTATAACATCACTTTCTCTGCTATAAACTGCAGTGAACTGTGTACACAAGTTGAACATACTTTGTCTGCCTGCTGATTAAGCCTAGAACTTCTTTCTGGATTGTTTTAGCAGCAGATCTCATCCTAATGGGAATAATTTATGAAACTGACTTGCAAATTAATTAAATTGAGTAATAGGAAGAAAGGAGTGTCCAGAGGAGGACAGATCCCACCCTCTGCTGCCTGTTAATGGGGTGTGCTGATGGCAGACCATTTACCCTAGATCTCGCCCTTCCCAAAAGTCTCCATGTACCCTGCCTCATAAAAAGAAGCAGAAAATCACCCCTATGCCATAATCAGAATGGCTCTGGGAGACACTACACCTACAGAAAGTAAGACACAATCTCCCCCAACAGCAGCTGTCCTCAAATTGCTCAAATCCCCACCAGTCCCAGTAACACCTCCCTGGCCACCAGTACCCAGACTACCCCTCTGTGCAATCACATGCAGCAGGGATCAAGGACGCCGGGTACACCCAAGACATCCCTGCTGCAGTGTGGGATGCCCAGAGTCAGTAGAGAGGGCTCCTCCCTCCCCTGAATTTTCCTGAACCCTTTTGAATGAAGAATAATTTGCAGGAAGGTCTCTCAGGTTTTGTCACGAGTGGGCTGATGCACTTCTAAACAGGCAAACCCAAGGAACTGAGTTTGTAAGCAGATGCCTAGGGAGAAGGAAGCAGGCAGCCAAAAATATAGGATACTTTCCTCATCATATTGTTTCATCTTTCAACTCTTTTCAGCCTGAGGAATTTCTGAAGCCTGCTGCGGTTTGCCTCTTTGGTAACCCCCAACAGATGTCTCTTCTAAGTATTTGCCTGATCTTTGATTGAATCCACATAGACTTCTTGTGCACACAACATCTTTTGGCAAGGAATTTCACAAAACTGCTACCCACTGTCAGAGAACCACCTCCTTTTGTTTCTTTTAAATCTCTATCTTCATTTGATCTGCCCTCATTCTTGTACTGGAAGACGGCGAACAACTAAGCCATCGTTGCCCTGTACATACTACTCATGATTTTATATAACTTTTGTACTGTATCTCCTTTTGGTTATTTTATCTCCCTACTCAGATATTTGATGTTAAGCAATCATCTGTGAAATTTTCTCCATATGTTGTAGGGGGAACCTGGAATGTCACAATTGTGAATGCTGATACAAAAGCCAGTTTGCTAAAAGCTCTGCATCGCAGTTTAATTGCTATTGTGAATCTCTGCTCAAGTTAACTTCTTGACGATCACGTTTCTGAAAGTGATGTGGAATTAAATAAAGTTTGTATATTCTCAAGATTTCGTATACTGAAAGAACTTCATAACTTTAATTTGCGTGCTTGTAATATAACAGCCCAATCTCTGAGTTTAGGATTATTGACAGAGAACAAGGCAGCAGGTGCAGGTGAGCTGTGGCCTTTTCCAGCCTCATGTGGGATTACTCTATTCACAGTTATCATCCTGCTATTGCCCACCTTTTCCTTACTTAAATCAAATGCTACACATAAATTCTAAATATTCCATATTGCTACTTTGGTGTGGTAACAATAACAGTAATTAATGTTTGTTTAATCTCCCTCTTTGGATTTCTGTGTGAAAGCAATAATACAGTCAGAAGGACAACAGGGAGCAAATAACTCTGTGATAGCAATTTCCTAAATCAACCAAAGAGCTAAAGATCCTAATCTGGATCTGTCTCAGACAAAGGTGCGAGAGAAGGAAAGAGAGATGATCAACTACTTCAGGCTCTGAAGATGAGAATGCTGCAGTACATGCTGGGAAAAATGAGGCTGATACAAGCTGGTATTTGCAAAGGTCTCATCACAGAAAAGTAGGGAACATCCGCTGACATGGCTTATCATGTGTGTATGACAGGGGAACTAGGCTGAACAAAAGTTAATAATTACACTTCGGAGACCTGACGTTCCAAGCAAGGGGATATGAGACAAGCTGAGGTCTCCCTCCCCTTAAAAAGTAGCATAACAATTAGAGAAATTACTTGAGAGACAAAACACAGGGCTTATGCCTCCTTTATTTTGAGGCAATGGAGATACCCTTACAACTTTCATCTACACTAGTGAATGTGACAAAGCCAAGGCATGCGCCCAAGAACTGTCATACAATAACTTACACAGCCAAATCACTGACAGAAGCAGTTGAACTGTTGGCCCAGGCCAACTAACACTCTTGTAAACAATACCCAGATATGATTCAGGAGCTAGCATAGGCAAATAGACCATATTGTTGTGGCTACCCTGTTGTGGTGGGGAAGAGGGTTTAGCTGAAATGTCATATGCCAGTTAATCCTAGGATCATAGAATGGTTTGTGGCTTATTTTGCTTACTACTAAATATGCAACCACAAAAGTTGGGAGTAATGCACTTAAACTCCAGAGAGAGGTAAAATTTCAGACAACATACTGCTTGTATTTCTAATATGTTTCCTGTTGCCTAGATCTCCCAATCAACTAGGTTTGCTCAGGGGACTGGCTGGGTTACTTTTCTGAAGCTTATCATAATCTTTTTCTTTTTTCTTGCTGTTGCAAAGAAAACTTTGGCACCTAGCACAACAATCTGGATTCCATTCTGAGAGCAAATCTAAGCTGTTTTTGGATCTAGCCTTACTGTAACACCAAAGAGGAAGAGAAACATGGAGGATGCTATGGTACAGTAGGGAAAACAAACAGATTAGAGAGCAGAATAAGTTTTTCTCACTTTATGCAGCTCAAGTGTTGCCTTTTTCATACAAGCTCAAGCTCAGGAAAGACAAAAAAGCTCAAGCTCAAAAAAAAGAAACAGTAAAAAATAACAGCCATCCTAAACCTCAGTTAAACATGTGATGCTCAGTGATGATTTTTGAAGAATTGGGAAAAAAAAATCAAAATATGTAAGTTTTCCTCTACCCTGGGTGGCAAGGGTAAGAAGAGATGTTAAGGTGTGGAGAAAATTCTTCCATGGTAGCTTTAATCTCACCTAGAATAATTTTGTCTTTGGCTTAAAATGTATTTGCAAATATAAATACAAAAAAGATAAACTAGGTTAGACTTTTACGGGGGAGGGGATTTGAGTTTAGAACTTTCTTTTCCTATTGTGGGAATAACCTGTATGAGTTTAGACTGTCAACATCTGCAGATACATATATTTTTATGGGGAAAAAAAAAAATCTGAAATGCCTCTTTGCTATGTTGAGGTTGTTAACTCGACTGAGGATTTTTTTCAAGATTTAATAGAATCCAGTTCCTTGGGACACCTTTGGTAACGGATAAACTTCACTAAATTTAGGAGAATTATCTGCTTGAACATTGAGTTCATTGTATGGTGAAACATTATGGTTCATATTCTCAAAAAATATGCATTTAACCAACTGAACAAATGGAGCCACTTTAGTTATGGAACTAAATGTCAGTTGATTTAACAGTTTCAGCCTTAAGGATATTCTATATTGACTTATAGATGAAAAAAGAAAGTTATTCTACCATTAGAAACCAGTTTTGTTCAATGAAATTCAGATAGCGAACAGCTTGAATGTATCATGAAACAATAATGACAAATATTAAGCACTCTGAATCAGTCTGTATTATAAAGAGGAACTGCGAATTTAAATTTAGGTCTGTCACTTTCACAGAGGGAGATACAAAAACAGAAGAAAAGGAAACAACCAACTTTTTAAGTTTCAGTTTTGCTGTCTAAGCCAATAAGTATTTGATAAAGTATCTTCAGGAAACTAACCCTTGAACCTACAGCCCTCCTGGCTTGTGTAATCAAAAAGGAAAAGATCTACATCTGTAGCAGAAATATTATTATTATTCATGACAGTGTGGATGAGCTAGGCAATAGTTTCTTTCACTGGAGGGAGGAAAGAGAGGAGGTGGGAAGATTTCAGTTTTTTAAACCGAAGACTTTCTCTCCCATCTCTTTAGATGATGGAAAATGTATTATACATATTATCTGGAACCAATATTTTATTTATAATGTCTTCCCTAATTCCTACAAAGATCAAAAGAGCTCAGCTAGGGACGGGCAGCTATATGATGCAGGTTATCTTTTCTAATAGAACTGAGAGTTTGTGACTGTTAATCAAATGGTTCGTAGAGGAAGTACTTCTGAAGAGCAGAGAAGGCTCAGCGGCATAGCTCCAGCCAGAGAGAAATGGATGATTGATGCTCTGAGTTTTGGAAAAAATTAAAGTGTAATGAAGACCTGAACCAGACTTTGGTGTATAGTCAGTCCTTTCTGAACTGCAGAGAGAAGCCAGCAGTCTACATTCCCCCATTATAATCTAAGATTTAGAAACCCGATGTTTGAGTGCAAAGCAGAAATCTGGAAGAATTCTCATCTCTGAGATTCAATACATGAGCACACTTGAACAAGTTCTGCATCCTATTACACAATGCTTGTTTTAATTAATGTGTGTCCTATTAGAAGTGGGTGGAAGAAATATTCTGACAGTTTTATTGTGTTTGGGATTATATCAAGGGTTTAGCATATGAAAGGCCAAGTGCTACTGACTGTACATTTCCCTTTCAGATAATTTAAATGGTAGATTTCTTTTGACACGTTGTCATTTGGAAAGGCCCCCTGTTACCTACACCAGGTATATGAACTGTGTAGTGAGCACTACTAATCTGACACTAGCTGATGTGCACCACTGCAGCAAAATCTGTATGTGTGATAATGAATTAGTGCACTAAAATGTCATGGTGTAGCCAGAGAACTCTCGTGTTACCCAAAGTCTGGATAGGGTGACTGCATCAGTGTTTTTAATTATGAGTCAGTGGAAATTGCATTATTTCATCTTCATGTGCTCTTTGCAGATCAACTTGATATTCGAAGGACTTATGATTACTCTTACCATAATGGTTCGTCCTTGGTGGGATAACCTAAGGTTTATATTTTACTGTTGGATTTCACATGATTCTTTAGTTTAAGCAGTCTAGCCCAAGCTACTATTTCAACTTCTCTGTGCTCCTTGCAGACATTTAAACATTGTACCTTACACTAGTATGTAAAACTATTAAGCCCACATGTACTTTTTTGTTGGTGGTGATGGTTTGTTACATATTTCTGGTCATAGTGTAAATTAAAATGTGGGTTGACAACTGATACCTTTATTATAAAAATAGGGAAGCTCAGACTTGCTCAGGTAACAGAGTTTGGAACATCTCCAGCTGCCTTTAACTCTGATTCTTGGGACTCTCCTACTATATTGAACCGTTTTTTATTAAGCTGTCTTTTTAAAATTGTGCTTTATTCTAGGAATCTTTTGGAGAGATGTAGTGTGATACACCATAACTAAAATTCCTGTGCTGATTTCAGTTCTGGTCTCACTGAAGTAAATAGTTAGTTTCATTTCAGCGTTAGGGGAGCCAGGATTTCACTGTATGAATCCTGTACATAGGTAGGAGAATCACATAGCCTCATACATGAGCTTAATCCTTTGTTCATGCTGCCAAACTGTATGAAGAGAATGAGTTGTATTGGTAAGGACACTGCGTAAGGATAGTTTCACCAGACTTCACCTAAGCGCCTTGTTCAAGTTAATTGCTTAAAAGTTAATAGAGAGGTATTGGCATGTTTAGAGGTATTTATCCCACCAATGTTGAAATGTGAACAATTACTGATTAGCGTTCAGTACCCCTCTCCATTGACTGTGGTGTAAGTGTAAATGAACAGCCAGAACACCTAAATTTTAAGTAGATAAAATTGGATAACATGAAAGTATGTAGTTCTTAAAAGGGAGATTTTTCAGGAAAAAGTAGGATAGCTGGCCTTAAATGACTTTATATAGAGCTTTGTGCACCTTCAGTAAATAATTACACCTGCAAAGGTACAAGTTAGCATTTGTGCTGCTTCTGGAGAGCTCTGGCACAAGCTCTTTGAAAGGCAATATATTAGGAAAGGAAGTATTTGTGACATACGAGGTTTCATAGTATGATTATTTTTATTTTTACAATATTCCATTGCCATCACAAACTACAACTCCACTGTATTAAGTGCTCTACAGCTGAAAAATAAAGAGATCCTAAGGCTGAGCCATCTGAACCATCCATTCAGTCACCAGCCTGCTCCGTTTTCTTTTTTCCCCACTCCACTCTGAGACGTGGATAAAGAATGAGCTGCAGGATGTAGAATTGTTCTGGAAGTCTATTCTCAGCTGCTCTTTAACATAGTATCACACCAAAATACTCTGTAGCATTGGATCAAAATGCTGGCTTCTCCTACTGGGTGAGGAATGTAAAGCCAGTTCCATGAAAGAAAAAGCAGAATTTTAATCACCCAGCATGCCCATCGACCATCTTACTGCATTTGTGGCCATCACAAGCCCTTAATATATCACATGATTGAACCTGTTATGAGGTAAAGGATGACTTGGTGTCACAGTAGCTGTACTTTTAGTCATGTGGCAGGTGGAGGATTTAGACATTTGGTTCTCAGACAACATGCTGTACCAAAAATTGTTCTAATGTCATACAGCACTGTGTTTAAAATAAGTTTGGAAATCAGGTGAGGTTCATGGAAAATGAGAAGACACATGAAGGTCCTTGTCTGAAAGTGAGCAAGCAGTGAAAAAAACCCACTGGATGGGCACATTAGGTAATGAAAGAGAAAGAAATCTGGAAACCTGGAAAAGACCTTAAAATTGAAGACAAGCAGCTTCTGTTAAACTTGGTAGAGAAGAGAGAGCCAGTGACAGGCTGAAAGGGAAATGTGACATGGTAAAAGCACCAGAATGATGTGCAGTACTCTGAATGGGTCTGAGCACAGCAAGTTGCATTTCTGGAAGCCAAAGGAAAGGATGTTGTAATAACCAAAACATCCAGCCCTTCATCTGAAGGGAATTCAAGCTGAGTAAATGAATAAGAAACCCATATTTTAACTTCCATGCAGAGAGAATTGGCAAGCTTAAGACAACGCTTCATCTAAATTTTGGATTCATTGCCTGAAAGGTCAGTAGGGCCGTTGTGCTGGACTGGTGCAAATTGGCTTAAATCCACTGAATCTAAACCTGGCCTAAACACTGCTTATGGGCCTGGTTCATCTGAAACTGTCTCCCACCTAACAGACAGCAGAAAAGACAGGAGCCAGAAAAATGTTGATCAGCAGAGATTCAAAACACAGTAAGAAAGCCCTAAGGGTTGCCGAAAACAGCGGTTCAGCCCTTCATTCATCTGCCAGTCTCTTGTCAAGTTTGCTTTACCTCGGCATTATGTTAAGCTCCTTCACTCCACTTTAATGCTGCACACAGACCTGCTTCTCTCTCTTCATTGTTAAGGTTTTCCTGAGCACAGCCCTTGGGGGCTGGGAGAATCTGTTGAGTGAGAGCTTAATTGTAAGGCAGAATCACAAGGCATCTTGCCATTACGTTGTAGACTCAACATTGTAACTTCGTAAGTTTAATGAGACTCTTTGAAGCAAATTCAATAAAGAAATATGCATTCCTGACTCTGTGCTGCTTTGAAGGAACTTCAGAAGAGATATCTGTAAGAAAGGGAAAATACAACAGCTATATTTTAAAGAGGTAAGGCTTAACTTCTGAACAAAGCCCCAGTGTTCCCAATAAGCACTAAGTTATGCTAAGGTTTGTGTCTGGCTTTTGTGAGTAAATCCCCCTCATCTGCACTTCCATAAAACCAGTCTTAGAGTACACCTGAAGCTTCTAGCAGATGTCAACTTCAAAAGGGGGTCTTTGATAGGCAGACTTCTGAGGTGGTAGAGGGCATGTTTAAACATGTCTTCTAAGCCTCTAAGTTTACAGGGAGGAGACTTATCTTGTAGGAGAGGTGAGGGAAGTGGAGAAGAAGAGTACCATGAAATCTTTACAAGAAATTGACCTGTTTGGTGACCTAATTTCTTTGGAAATCAAAACTTTTGTCAGGAAAATCATAGGAAAATAATCTACTTTTATGTCATTAAAAAATCCCTGCCTGTTCTGGCACATTTCATCATATTCAGACTTGTTCCCTATACTGCGTAAGTGCTCCTGTAAACCCTCTTTCCCATGCGGTCTGATCCATACATTCCTTTTCTGTGTTCTTTTCCTCCCACACTTGATGCTTCTCTTGTATTTCCTTCCTATGAACTGTTAATCATCCATTGCTGAATTACTCTCAGTGAACTTCTGTTTGGTATTTTTTTAAATCTTCTCCTTCAAACCTCTCTGTAAAAATGACGAGGAATTATTGATGGACAGACAGACCAGAAGACAGCCCACCAAGGGGGGAATCTTTTACAGGAAGCTCTTTCCTTTTGATGTGATTTTATACATGGAAAATGAGGAAATTAAAATTATTTTCAAATAGAAATACACAAAGTCACAGCACCAGCTCTGGATCTTGACAGAATCTAGACCTGGATCTGGAAGATCATGGATCTGCCTACAAGTATTGAAACTAGAACGTGAGCCAGATACCAAGGAAGGACCTTCTCTTCCGGAGCAAGGTCAAAGTGTGGTTCTTTCTCACAAGAAATTAGAGATGTTGGACCTAATCCTCTTCACAGTGGAAGGAAAATATGGAATAGTAAATAGCCACTGACCTGTGTGCCTTCCTGAGGGTGAGAGAAACTCAAGCTCAAAAGCTGCCCTGTCTGCTGCAAAGGAAGCATTTGAATCTGGTTCTTACAAACAACGGGCATTTGCTCTAGCCCCTGGCATCTTGGTAACTTGGATTCAAGCATGTCTGTTTCTGGTTTTGACCAAAAATTGTGCACTGCATATGAGAAGATTTTCCTAATGAAGGTTTTATCAAAACCAGAATGCCCCTTTGAAAAGCGTTAACGAATTGGTATTTCCTGATGAAAACGTTCCACCAAAAAATTCCTGAACTAGCTTTACTCTTCATTTTAGCCAGATTTGGATCTGGTCCTCAATTACTAGAAAACACTTCCTTCCTCTGCAGAGTTAACTAACAAAAGTTCTTTCAATGAACAAAGACAGAAAAGTCATCAGCTTTTTTCAGAGAAAGGCCTGAAATGAATATAAAGAAAAACTCTGTGCAGGGAGGTGAGGCTAGAACTGTGTCTGTCATATAAAGAAGCATACTAGGAATCAAACATGATTTTAAAATAACTTAAAAACCAACAAATCGAGCTTGTGAATAGGGACTCTACAAATATTTTTTGAATGAATGACACTCACTTGAAAAGTTTAACCATTGTTTTAATTTTACACATGAGTTCATTTGCAGTCCTGTTGCTTTTTAAAGAAAGACTGATGTCACTGAAGAAACACAAAGGCTGCAAGTGTTTGCAAACCTTAATTTTCATGATATCATTTAAGGAAATAAAACCATCTCAAGTTCATGAAGTGTTTAAAAAGTTTTTGAATAAAACAAACATCACTAAATGGTAAAGAAAAATCTTATTCTGAGAAGTCATTGGATATATCAGGCTGATTCTCTTCTCTTTTGACAAATATGCGACCAATTTAAATTAAGTACCTGTTAGTACATAACTGAGTGACTGCTCAATTTTTTGCCATCCTGCTGTTAATTATGAACCTAAAATCCAAAGCCTGGAGCTTCTTCCATACTGCAGGTGAAAAAGCACGAGAAAGGGATACAAAAACTCAGTAAGAGGAATGGAGATAAACCTAGAGTAAATCTGCAGAAAATTTAAGCACAGGAGTTTCTGAGACCATTTGCGCTGCACCTTCTTCCTTTCAGAAAAGGTTGCTTAAGCCACAGAAAGAGACATCCTCACGTGGTCTAGTTTGGGAGATCATTATGGACAGGCACTTTCGTGTATTTCTTGCAGGGCCTAAATAGACCTGTTGTTTTCTAAACATGAAAATGGTGGTAACAGTGCCAGCATCTGTGTTTTATATGATAAGTTTCATATACTGTGTGTCTGAAGTATCATATACTGAAGTGTCTGAGAGTCTTGGAATTGGGCACCCAAGCTGGAATCATCCAAACTAATTTGAGTCATCTGCAAGGTCCATGTGCACAACGGAGGAACTCCTTTTCACCCAAAGAGAGAAACAAAGCATTCCAGGGTGCAGTTCATCTGATCGATATGACATGGTTAGCTGGAGCGAGATGAACTTCTCAGCACTGGCAGCTAGCTCAGGTGGGAGTGCCTACACAGTGGATTTCTACAGTAAGTTGGAGGAATGCCACACTTAAAGTCTGCTAAGTCTTGTGCTTGGTACCCAATTCACCTTATACATATGGTCTGCAGTCTATTCGTTTGATTGCTTTTTAGCAATTAAACAAGGAAACCAACAAGGCTTTCCCAGTTCCCCGGGGAAAGTACACATGCTAATCATGTGCCAACTTCATGTTGCGGTGAGAACTGGGTGTGCATCACTTCCCTGAAAACTAAGCAGGGTTTTCTGTGGAAGGAAACATGTTTTTCCATAAGTAGGAATGGAAGAGTGCATTTCAATGGCTTCAGACATTCTGGGTGAAAAAATGACGAGGGTGGCAGGGTACACTGGGGATTGTATCTGACCTACATCTTAGGTCCAGCTGGTATGTTAAAAGTATTATTAGGAATATCTGGGTTTGTTTTTTTCTGGTCATAGAAAATTTGTGATGATTTTATAGCCAAGCAAACATATACGTGTCTTAGACCTCTTGTGTTGGGGTATGAATTGGCAGAATTAATTGTATAGTTCATTAAAAAAAAGCTTAATAACTGTTTAAACCAGTATAAAAATAGTATAAGCTACACTTTCCAGTCCAAGATTACCTACAAACAGAAGGCAGTTTGGGAGGGTTAATTCCGTATCTAGGTCAGGATAATGTTCTAGAGTTTTAAAAGAGCTAGGTGAGGAAATCTCTGGATAATAATGGTTTTGGTTTTGTTTTGCTTTTTCATTATTATTATTATTATTATTATTATTATTATTATTATTATTAATTTGTCTGCATGAGTCTTGGCATTTTGGAGTATTCCAGAGAACTGGAAAAAAATGAATGCTGTGCCAATATTTTAAAAGGGTAAGTGGGCCAGCCTGGTAATTTTATGCCTGACAGTTTGACATTGACACAGGGCAAAATAATAGAATGGCTGATATAGGGCGTTACTACTCAAAATCTAAAGTAGGGTAATTTAATTAAAGTCAGTCAACATGGGTTTATAAAAACAACTCTTGTCAAATTATCTTTCGATGAGATTATACATTCCTGTTGATAATGGTAAATGATGCAATATACTTAAACATTGTAAGGTATTTGACTGTTATCACACAACATTCTATGAACAGGATACATTATAAAATCAACATATGACATCTTATGAAGATTAAAACCTTGCTAGCTGTTAAGTCTCCAGATAAACTCATTAATCAGGAATTATCAAATGAATGTGTTTCTAGAGAGTTTCTTTCTGGGTCAGACTACATTGCCATCCAATATTTTTATCAACAGTCTTGAAAATATCCAATTCCTAAATATCTTCACATGCTAAATCATGAGTGAAAAGAACTGGTTAATATGGTCTTTAATATTGACAATAAAAATTTAGACACCTTACAATAAAAATGCAGACAATGTATTTAGAATAGATGAGTGCTTCCTGGGATGCAGTGACTGTGAAAGTGGAGGGTTGTCACTGTGGATATGTAGCTGATCATGATCCCAGTCCAATTCATGCTTATCAAAAAAGAATATAATGAAAACCAAGGGAAGTGACTGGGAAGCTTGAATTACCTCTGTATTTGCCATGTTTACCACTCCGGGGATATTGTGTCTTGTTAGAGTGCTTCTGCTCTAAGAAGCAGGTTTAAACAACTAGAAAGAGTTCACAAAAGAGTCAGAAGTGCAATTGAAAGTTTGAGAAATACGCTTAAGAGTGACAGGATTGAACAACTGAAGGGACTCAGCTTGTCTGAGGAAAAAAATAAAGATAAATTGTCTGCAGTCTGGAACACTGACAAAAAGCACAGAAATGTGATAATGATTTTATGCTTTATTTTGTAGTTCTTTTGGTTTTGTTTTATTTTGGGGTTTTTTTCAGTCTAGCAGACAAAATTATGTATGTATGGAGCTGGATACTGAGGGAATACAAACTCCATGTAGAAAACTGCTACCATGTAAGAGTGAGAGAAATTAACTACTGATACAATCAAACTAGAGTAATAATAATTTTCTCCATCAGTAAAATACGCTTCATTAAGGATATGTGTTTATCTAATGATATGGTTTGTTGGGACAAAGAGTTTAATATAATATATATAATATAATACTAAAACCAGCTAACTGCATGCTATTGCTTGTTGCGGACTTATGCTGGAGACCAACATATGCTGCACCAGATTTCAACAGATCTGTGAAAAACAGTAACATTCATGTGGACGGCCATGTTTTATTCACTAACTGTATGGCTAAATTGAATTCTGGTGAAGTATCTAAGTGCTGTTCCAAAGACCCACCAAACTGCATTGCATGAAAAGTATGTTCACAAGAATTCACATTACAATTGGTAGAGGTTTGGGGGTTATACTGAATGCAAGACTGGGCTTGTATCAAATGCATTTAATCCGTTCATGAAAGAAGTAATAAATTACAAGAAGCTGAAAGGGAGCCTTATAATTCTCCTGTGAAAGTTAGGAATGTTTCAAATTGAAAACATGTAAAAATTCAAAAGCTGTTTGCTCTGACCAGTAGAGCATGTTCTCAGTCCCTGACCGCTGGCATGGAAAGGAAAAGAAATGGGTAAATACCAGAAAGGTAGCAGAGCTTTGGAAAAAAAATGAGAATAAGTGAACAATCATGAATCTTGAAGCTCATTAATATTTTTTTCTGTTGTTGCTGTTGTTATTTCCTTTATCTCTTTGACCCCTGGGGCTACATACGTAATTACAGAAATGAGCAGTAGATTGGGGAAAGTCTAAAAGCAGAGAATTGACTTGACAAGATACTGACCCACACCTTGTTCTGGGAAGCCCAGACATATGACTGGCCAGAAGGCAGAGAAATCTTCAGAGCAGCCCAGGAAAAAAATTCCTGCGCCAGCTAGGGAAGAGGTGAGGTTAGGCTACCCAAACACATTGGTTCACAGCGTTGCCCTGGCACCATTTTTCAGGAGACTCATCTAGGTTTTAAAGTTGGCTTCCTCTGGTAAACATCCAGTGAGGTGATGGTACCAATTCTGGTGCCTGCTTTACTCCAGGAGAGAGTGGATTTGCTGGGTTTTCTTGCTCCCAGATGGTGCAAACTGTGAAGCTTATTCCCAGTAGGCAAACAGGAGCTGTCACCTGCAGCGCAAACATCAGTGTAAAGAACCCCTGATGTGCAGCATTCAACACAAAACAGATACTGTCAAGATCATCTCTGTATAGACAAGCTTGAAGGAAAAGCAAACACATTCTGCTTATACTCATTTACACGTTATGTTGCCATAAGCTTTCCCCAAATATTATGTAGATGGAAAAATAGACCTCATGCTGCTGTAAATCAGTAGTTGTGCTGTGGTGGCAGGAGAAAACAGTTAAGGGATTCAGTTTTCTTCCAAGAAAAATCATACTTTTCAAATCCATCTGAATCAGAGCCAAAGGAATATTCCTTATCTGGCTGCAATAAACATTCTTTCAAGCAGGGAAATATGACCGACACACTATGCTCAGGCGAGGTCTACACTGCCGGGAGGTGGAGGTGGGGATGAATCAATGGGATATGGGTGCCTAAGTCTCTTGGATCAAGAGACCCTGGGGACTTAGGCACCCACCCTCTCCTGCATTTTAAAAGGGATTTGGGTTCTTGCAGCCTCACAACCTAGGAGTTCCCTGAAATTTCTCTTCATAAACAGCAGTTCATATTTTTATTAAGGAAACCACAGATGAACTTTGCACCTGGGAATTCTACCACACACATCCTGAGCTGGAAATTACTGAGCAGGAATTAGGGTGTTTAAATTTATGCATTACTGCAAAATTGCTGCTACACAACAACATCACTGTCTTAACGTCTACAGTTATTTTACTTGCATTGGAAAAAAATGAAAATAATTTTAAAAAATTAGAGAAAAGACTTGATTTGGTTGCACCAAACAAAACCTTTGCATGCAAACCATGACAGCACAAGTCAATAGACAGAGATGTCATTTAGGGCAGGGCAGAATTTAGAACTCATTTCCCTTGTTTCCAATTGTCTCCCAAAGTAAAGAGGTAGCTAGAACAACTCCTTTGTCTTTAGTACATTCTCTCAAGAAGTGAAGTCTGCTCATTTTTCATTGTTTTAGGGAATCTGTCTTTTGAATGGGACAGAAAAAGTAGTGCCAAAACTACAGACAGAATTTTATGCAGCATCTTCACATGACTCCAGACTGTGGAAGGCGAACACCACTATCCCCTCCACCATTCTTCATACACAACCATTTCTCCCATTTGAACCATTGCATCCGTTTACCCTAAGTATTAGTTCCCAACTTGCTTGTAGTCAGGTTTCAATTCTCTGCAGTCTGCTTGCCCAGGTGCTGGATTAACCATGGCCTGGATGTAGAGACTGAAGTTATCTCAATATAAAGCCAGTTTAGGACAAATAATCTTTATTATGTCATGGACAACTTCTCCATGGTAGCTATTCTGCTCCAGAAACTTCTGACCCCAGACTTGGTACAGAAGTGAAGGTTTTGTGCTGAGCCTCAGTTAAAAAGCCCTATAAGGCATGAGATGGTCGTGTGTGGAGGAACCTCAGCTCTCCCAAAACACATTAAGGACCAGTGCAGATGCTTCATGGCTCTGGATGGAGCTATCCCTCTGGCTTGGCCAGCACTAAGAAGAATATAAATAAGCCCAGCTTTACTCCAGTGACTCTTCCCAAACCATGCGGATGTCTGCACTGGATTTCCCACATTTCAGTTATGTCTTGCTCTGGTTTTATGCCTGATGTCTTCTTAAAAATTATATTATCTAGGTTTTCTATTATCTAGACATTGTAGCCTCACATTAATAATAGAGATTTCATTGTATCAGAAAGCTTTTTGTTGTGTGTTTTAACACAGAAACAATCGATTCCCCTGATGCGTGCTCAAAGCTATCCTTTCTTCGCAGGGACTTGAGTCCATGTGTCTAATGGGATCCTAGCTGGGAGATACCAGGTATTTTGGTATTGATGTCTTACAGCTTCTCCTCTGAAAGATCATCCACTTTGCATAGCCTAATTTAGTGCAAAGGAAAAGAAAGAGAGAGCAAGAGAGAGAGTTAGAGAGGAACACACCCAGGACTCTGCAACACCCAGGTGAAACAAACCCAAAACTCTGACTCCAGGCCCTACTCCAATGCATATTTAATCATTTTATGCAAAGTGTGAAAGATAGCACAGGAAGGATTTAGAGGGCTTCCAGCCCAGAAAATTCTGGCACTTTCCTGGAATGTGGTAAATATGGGGCAGTGAGGGGCTTTGAAGTCAGGTCTCCCGTCTCCCAGAGGCGTGCTTCAATTACAAGGCTCCGGAGGACAAGCAGAGCTCCTCTTCCTTACCCTGGTCACCCTGCAAGGAGGGGGGAGAGAAAAAAGAGGCTAAAAGTGTGCTCTGAGGCTATGCTTCACTGCAGCCAGAGAACAAGGTACATGTTCTCCTGCCTCTCTTGTGAATCCTGACGGGACTTCAGCAAGAGGCAAAAAGCCTCACAGTTCAGGCGCTGAGGACATGTGCTCAGCAAAAATATTTACAGAGGCTAAAGACTTTTTACCTATGGAAAGTGAAGTACCTAGATGCAACATGTAATGATTGGGATTCAGGTAGCAGTTTTGTCATTTGGAGGAAACAGCTTTCCATACACTCAGTGTGGATGGGAAACATTAACAAACCATGGCCAAATCTGCGTCCCTCTGTTTGGGGCGTATTCAGGTAATTCAACTGCCGCTCATTTTCTATTTATTCCCCAAAAAGGATTTGCTGAAATTCTTCATGCTGATTAATCTGTAGGCTGAGGAAGGCCTCTTTACAAAATGGGAACCTTCCTAAAAACCTTTGTCATTAGTTTTCATGCATGCATACATTTTAAAACACATAATTTTTAATTTTGGATGCCATACTCAGCTTTCTGTTGTCATGTTTTGTATGCCAGTTTTGATTTGTTATTTTCTAAGCTGTTTTTTAAAAATTAAGTACCTTTTTGGAAAAATCATAATATTAAACATGGGGAAAAGGGATTGGAATTTGCATTGAAAGTTTTTTTCCTAAACTCAACAGCTGACTATGAGAATGCCAGGGGACATAATAGGGAGGTATTTTCTTTTTTTTAGCTTTTAAAAAAAATGAGATATACTTGTTATACTCTGAAGTTCAACTGCTTTGGAAATTAAATATAATTTAACAAAAAATATATATTTCTTCCCATCATTCACAAATAAAAAGATTGGACTTCTGTTTTTTGGTCCCAATTAAAAAAATAAAATTATTTCATGTCTAAAATCTATTAGATAGGTTAAATACAAATGTAATGAATTGAAGACATCCAAGAAGAATACATCCCTGGTATCTGCATGTGGAGGATTAACTCAAAAAAATGTCTGGTAAAACAATTCTTCTTCAGGTCTTTAAGGAGAAATGCACAAGCTTTCTATTAAACTGTTCTGCTAAGTTACTTCTTAGCAGAATATTCCCATTATGATTTTAACCTATTCCGTATGACTGAAAACAACTAGGAACTGGGAAACAGAGAATGACAGGAGTCATGCACCTTTTGTCTCCCTGACAAGATCTTGCAGAACTGGCTACAGGGGATTTATTAGGGAAAAAAGCACACATACCTCTTATTAAAAATCAAAAAAGAAAAGATCCTGCTGAGTAATTTTGAAGTTCCCTGTGGTATATTCAATGCACTTGCTGCTTGTCATCCTAAGAATGCACATTGTATTTGCTTATAACTGGGTACCAGGACAGGCTGGAAGCAAAAATGCTCTCTTCCACACTATGAGATAGCTACCTTGCACCCTTGATCTTGCAGCTATATAACTCCAAATTCCCTTGGAGTTTCCATGCACGATCCTGGCACCCCCAGCCAGCCTTAATGGGTAGGGGGGCAGGAAGGTATAAATAGACAAACTCAGGTAAATCCCTTTCTTGCCAATGCAGGACTTCTTAAATCCTGGTTTGGGCTTAAGAAAAATGTCTCTAAGTTCTCATTCTGAGTGCCTTAGGTCTGCTTTCTTTGAGGACCAAACATGCAATGTGAATTAATTAGTCTGCTCTACATTTGGAGCAAGTCTCAATTCAGTGGCTAAGCATAGGCACCCAACACCAATGGAGTATCCCGTGGTATTGGAGATATTTATTTCCACAGGACAAGCAGGTATAGAACAGAACCTATGGCAGATATGCAGCCTTCTGGATCAGCACCTGTAGGTTAGTAAAAGTGTCCTGCAGTGCCTAAAATGGTATTAGTTTCCTATTAAATGTAATTGAATCACACTGAATGTATGAAGGCAAAGAGTCTGACACATGTGGAAGATCCGATGCAACCTATCTTGAAATAAAAAACATAAACCAACCAAGGACTTCTCTTTTCTTTCAACTGTTGTTATGTCAACTACTTTTAATTGTAGAAAATTAAGTCAGAAAAATATATGTTTGAATGTGTATACAAAACCCTGCCATTTTTATCCAAATTGATCAGTGAAGCAGAAAAAGAGTGAAGTTTTGCCTGAATAAGACAAGTAGAATCACTTGCTTAGACTTGCACTTTTAAATTGCAAACACATGCATTGATAACAAGAATGATGAAAGATAAAATATAAACAGCAAGCACTGCCATCTTGGGAGTACATATTCTTTGGACAAAATCTACTCTGTCGTTGTCAGACACAGAGACATCATTAAATACTTTAATTTTTCACCACCAAGCGTAACTTCCTATGTCACCCATGTTGATCTGAATCTCAAACTTGAAATTCGTTTATGTTTTTCATGGGCTTACTTAACGCCACTAAGCATAACTCATCTTTAGCAGCAAATGAAGATGTAACCCTGCCAAAGCCCAGGTGGGAAGCGTCTCCAAAAACTGAGTGATTTGGCTTTGTATCCAAACATTGTAGGAGGCCAACCAAGAAATGGAAAGATGCCAGGCAAAGGCCAAAGCTTTCAAGCATGTTATTAAACCTTGACAAATGACCTTATAACAACACAGTGTACACAATATACGTAGGTCTGCAATAATATTTTCCTCACTTGTTCATGTGTGTTACAGCTCTATGGAAAAGTTACAGCAAGGGTTAGAAACTAATGATCGCTCCTCAGCTGCTGTTCACAGTGTAGCTGCTTAGATCAGACCATGAATAGCAGAATGACTCCTAAATTAAAGCATCATAACCTGAGTCCTTTAATGCTCAATAAAAATGTCTCAGAGAGTCTCAGTTTTCCTGCATGTGTTACCTGTGTCACAAAACTGCTCTTCCCACTTTCCACTTGGGTTTGTAAGGTGGACAGTGGTGACCTGCAGCATGTGAGTCCACTCCTGCTGGCTGGAACAACAGCGACACACGCTCCTCCGTTTGGATGCATTACCCCTCCCTCAAGTAAGTGGGGAGTAGAGAACTCTGCTGTGACACTTAGCCTGCAACGCTGGAGGCATGGGGCAAGTATTATGGAAAAGCCATCAAATTTTATCATGGGCATTGCTGAACCTATTCAGCCACCATTTCTTCTGCCGGATACCCTTGTAGCCAAAGTTTATGATTCTGCATTTCACCTATTTAGCCAAACTCTAGCATGCAAGCATAAAAAATAAAACCTTATGTATTACTAAATATAAAAAAAGTTCCATCAACAATTTTATTTAGCTACAGGAATATATCATTTCAATCTAAGCTCTTTAGACAACATCAGGTGCATCTTAGCAAGCTGGAATTTACAAGTTTAAATCCTCTTTCCATTACCTTGCAAACAATTCAGTTTCGCTGCATGTTTTCACTGCTTCGTATAATCACAGGAGTCTTTCATAAACAGTTGCTAATCTGAATTCTAAGGCTAGAGCTGTACAAATATAGAGAAATTAGGCATTCTGTGCTGTATTCTGATTATATATACATGAACATATGCATGTGTGTATATACATGTGTATGTGTGTGTGTTTATACATATATATACACACATGCACAGTAAAAACTGCTGAAAGGGAGAACCATTCTGAGACTGTGGAAGTTGTCCTCAAGCTGTTCTACCTAAGACCAAGGAGTGGATCTTATATCCTCATGTCAATATGTGGAATAAACTAAATGAGTGGTGGCATATGCTTACTGTCACCTCTGTATCAAAGAGAATGTGTATAGCTAGATATTTCTAGCAACCAGGTATTTCCACATCTAGGAAAATCCTGATCCAACTGTTAAAAGTCATCTGAAGGAATGTGATGGATGGATGATGACTTGAACTATTTAAAACTGCACTGAAAAACTTTTGAAGGATTTACTTGTAAGTAATAGTGGAAAAGTATCAGTTTCATTTGACTTATTTTCAGGCAGCCATCTTAGGAGTGTGGTCCCCTTAGGATCTTTATCCAGACAGGAGCCTTGAGACCTCTCACCC
The DNA here is from genome assembly GCF_030936135.1 of Gavia stellata. NCBI lineage: Eukaryota > Metazoa > Chordata > Aves > Gaviiformes > Gaviidae > Gavia > Gavia stellata. Next base: position 9,372,748 of record NC_082597.1, on the reverse strand, counting down.
AAGATCTGCATTACCCCTCCAGGCATTTCTCTCTTTTATGTATTGAAGAAACCTAGGGCTACTACACACTGCACCAGCTGCTAAGTCTAAGCAGTGAAATCTGGATGCAATGAATTTGACCTTAGGAAACTTAAGAAGTCATTTTCACCTCAGATATAAATCCAGTCTTTGGATTGAGTCAATTAAGCATTAGATGTTCAGCACTTCCAAATGAAGGACTGAGCGCTGTGGCTTGCCAGTAACAGCCCAATATATTGCAAGATAATAATGTATTTTGTGAATACCAGAAAGGTCAACTACATTAAAAGCCTTCATCTTAACCAAGGCTATTTCCTGATTTCTTTCTCTATTTAATTTTCAGGCTGTGACAATAACTACTTCACCATGTGCTGGTTGATTTCCTAAGAGTGTTAAAGCATGGAGTAAGTTAGACATAGCCATTTCAAAGGTGCAAACAGTGAGGCAGAGCAGCCCTATGCCAAGTTGTCCTGGAAACGTACATGAAATAGGGTTTAATCATCATCATGAGATAAGTACAAAGATTTATTAATTTACCTAGGATTTATTAACTTAACCATTGGTCTCCAAGCTTTGAATTCTAATAAGTACTCTAGAACTGTACACAAGGATTTAAAAAATTTTCCTGTTTGCAAACAAACAGAGTTTCAAGCTATCGAACTGCATTATTGCATTCTTTTTAGCTAATCAGTTTTAATGCAGTTATATGCAGTTCCAACAGAAAAAAAGAAAAAAAAATCTCCCTTATAAGATAGAAAAGACAGCTTAGAAATTTGACTTTTTTTTTCAAGGTTTAGTCCCATGCAAACTTGGACTCAACACTTGGGAACTCACTGACTTTCAAAAGATATTTATGTGTCCAATCACCCAGTGAGATTTCAAAAGCACCTTATGTATAACTTCTATTGATTTCTTGTAAAAATAATAACATCTTTGATTATTCTATTGAATGCCTTCAAAATCCATACCTTAATTCCTAAAGAATCAGTGCTTAAAGTGGAAGCAGCTTCCTAGCTTCCTATGCATTTCTCATACATTTCTACTGCTTCTTGTTCCCCTGAAATGAGGGAAACTGAAATGGGTTAAAGCACCATATCATCAAGGTCCTTTCAACGTGCTCAGTGACAGTGTCTTATATTTTTTTACCTTTTCCAGTAGCTGAACCCAACTCTTAATTTTGCTTATAGTCAGACCACTCCCAGGTCATTGAGTTTTAATCCTCCACATAACAGAAAAGATGATGGCTGTAGTGGGGTACCATATAGGTGCATTTATAAATGCAAACTATTTTGAGAACCTGAGGTGGAAGAATTCATTCCAGTGCAATGTTTCAAAAGCTTTCTGCCAAATATTTACTTTCTTCTCTCTATTTCTCATACAGTCACCTACAGTAGTGAACTGGATGGGCAATACCAAGCTGTTAGGCATCAGCACAACCACCATTAAAGCTTCAATTTTGTTACAGTAGTGTGCTGTAGTGCTGCATACCTGAAATAACTGTTGCATGTTAAAGCAGACAATGAAGCACTTTTCCCATAAGAAAAGAACCCTTAGCTTGACAAATCACCACACAAGCCATATAAAGCATTTCTATTCAGGGTTAACTTCAATGATACTATAAAAATCCTGTTTTCCTATCCACAAATCAAAGTCCTTTCACTCACAGATAGTACGAGGATAAGAACCAGCCTAGTACAACCTTGAGTGATTGGAGGGACAAAACCAGGTTGCTGACTTGATTGAATCTGTAAGCTAAAACGTGGTTATGTACATTCAGGATGGCAATTTGCCCTCATTTCAAGCGAGGAGAAGGGCTAAAGCACTTAACAACTGAAAACATCCTGTGCTTTCCCACAGCTGCTCTGGAGAATGGTCAGAAGAATCCACAAGTTCTCCCCAAATTTGACGAAAGTCAAGCGAAGGCTAAGTTTACTACAACACAAGGAACCATATCACTAGGGGCCTAGAAAGATAGAACTTTATAATGCCAGTAAAAACATTGAACTTTCAGAATATGTCTACGTTACACTCACCACAGTGAGAGCAACATGACTAAAATAACCAGTTCAGGTCTTTGCAAAAGCCTACTTTTACAAATATGAAACTCAGGTTGCAGTAATTTGCCTTGCTTCTTGAAGATATTTTGCAACATGCAATGCTCTGTCCATTATATCTGTTAATATTAGTAGACTAGTTATTAGTGAAACATGGTACCATCAAAGTGATCTAGGCTGTCTTGGAACAACCATTATCCAGGTCCAAGCAGTCAAATATTCTGCTGGTAAAAAGCGAGAGGAAAAAAAAATGTATTAAAGAAGACATTACAACTTCAAGATTTAGAATAATGGACAGAGGATTTCAGAAAAGAAATAAACCAGCCATTTTTACACATTTTAACTGGGAAAAACATTTCAGATTTGTTGCCGGCAATTTCATTTCCCCATTTGGTTTTGAATACGTATAAATAAGCCTATACCTCAGAACAAAGAGATTGGGTAGAGCTGAGAAAATAGCATAATGTGTAAGCTTCTCTTTGATGTTGAGCGCTTCACTCAACAAGCAGTTCAGTTTGTCCAGAATCCAGCTTTAACAGCAGCTTGATGAAATTCACATGTAATGAACGTGTCCCCTGGGTATATTACGGACTGTTGAGGGATTGATCAGGAAAGAAAACTTACCTATTTTGTCACCAACATACTCTTGTGTATCTATTCAACTGTTTCTTAACACTAGTGTGTATAACTGCCCCTAGAACATCAGAAAGAAGTGAAGTCAAAACTATGTTCTTTACATTCTTTTATTAGGCTTCTGCTTTTGAAAACAGACTGGAACTTTGCCAATCAGACGCAAAGGAAGCCTACAGAAACCAAATAATACCTATGGCTCTAGTAGCATGATCTAAATATGTTCCAAGGCTCACACTCTACAGCTGTTGGCAAATGGTGAATATCACACATAAATACCCTTTATAAGAGATGTATCTTTATTTAGAACTTGATTCTTATATAAATAAAGTATTTCGGGAAAGTAACGTCAAATTGTTAACAGTGATATGAAGCAGTCTCCACATGTCATTTATTCCTACTTCTATGCAAAAAAATGTTGAAAGAGCTAAAACATTCTTGGCTTCTAAAGAAGAAACCATATTGATTCTTTCAGCTATTTCCTTTGGGAGAACATTAAAGTCAACCCTGAAACATCAACAGGATATCTAAGGAAAAAGAATGGTAAGAGAGAAATCACAAAAAGAAATTATGATAGTTGTGGGGGTCTTGAAAGTTAGATAAACATTTCATGATTTAGCTGGCTTAGAAACATTAGCCTTACTGTTGCCTGTAGCAGTATTATACTGCAGTCATCCTTTGTACAAATGATATCAGGCTATCTATTTTACTCTCTCCCAATTAAAAAGTTCATGCTTCTTTTCCACCAAGACTTGCTGATAATAAGAAAAAGAAAATATTGGAAACAGCTTTTGAAGGTAACTTCAAAGTTTTCTTTTTGGCTGATAACGTAAGATTTTTCTCCCACCAGTTCACCCAACCCCACCCTTCTTGTCAGCTCTTAAACATACTTTTCAACTATTCTTCTGCTTGTTGGTCATGAGATTTTCTCCCTTCCGCTGCTAGAACACTTCTTGCCTATTAACTCAGGATTCTTCTTCCAGATTATCACTTTTTCAAAACTATCTGCTTTCCTGTCAATTAGTCCTAACCATGGACATGGTCCTTCCACTCATCCAATACCTCATGTTAGAAAACAGAAACATCCTATTTCCTTGAACTGGAGACTGTCTAGGGACGATACAATCCTAAATAAAGAGAAAATGCTGTATTTTTCATTACATCTTTCAACTGTGAAAAAAAGTGAAGGTTTTTTCATGCTTGGCTCAGCAATAGGAAAGGCACTAGATTTAAAAAAAATAAAAAATACTATTATTTTTATACTGGGCAGCTATGCTTTAAAAAGGTTGGTTTGGTTTTTTGGGTTTTTTTAATCAATCTTCCATTGCTGTGGCTCCAGATAAGGGCAAATTTGAAAACATTTTATTTTACTATTCAACAGAAGAAGCATTAAATTAGATTGTTTTGCTCATGGGAAAAGACAGGTTGTGCAGAAGTGGGTGGAGTTGAGTAAGAAACCTGGCTGAGAGGGGAAGCAGGCTTTCCAGCAGAGGGAGAGGCAGGTCATACCAGATTTGGGAGGGACAAACATCAGTAACAGCTAGCACATGAAGCCTCCTGAACCCAGTTATAACTTTTTGGGACGCTTCCATAGCCAAAGTAGGCAGAGAAGCCATAGCTGTTCTATAGAAATCGAACTAAGCTTCTTAGCTAGGCCCTGAGCTAGAGGACAGGCTTTAGGTCAGAATACCTCCTGGGCAAATACAGCGGCTTAGAAAGATCCCAGGTCACTCTTGTTTCAGATGCTCTCTGGAGGAACAGATCTTTATTTTCCAGAATCTTTTAAAAAACAAATCCTTTAATGCCTGGGGCAAGAACCACAATGATCCTGATGCATTGGTCTGTACTCGCTCCAAACTGTTACCTCAGATACTTTTTGATTTTTTGTGGGCTAGTGGAAATCTAATCACTTTCAGACATCCAAACCAACCATCTTGTTTAATGGTCTTGTTTAATATATTTATCGATGATCTGGATAAGGGGATTGACTGCTCCCTCGGTAATTTTGCAGATGACACAAAGCTGGGTAAGGGTGTTGATCTGCTGGAGGGTCGGAAGGCTCTGCAGAGGGATCTGGACAGGCTGGATCGATGGGCCCAGGCCAATTGGATGAGGTTCAACAAGGCCAAGTGCCGGGGCCTGCACTTGGGTCACAACAACCCCAGGCAATGCTACAGGCTTGGGGACGAGTGGCTGGAAAGCTGCCCCGCAGAAAAGGACCTGGGGGTGTTGGTTGACAGCCAGTTAAATATGAGCCAGCAGTGTGCCCAGGTGGCCAAGAAGGCCAACGGCATCCTGGCCTGTATCAGGAACAGTGTGGCCAGCAGGAGTAGGGAGGTGATCGTGCCCCTGTACTCGGCTCTGGTGAGGCCGCACCTCAAATCCTGTGTTCAGTTTTGGGCCCCTCACTGCAAGAAGGACATTGAGGTGCTGGAGCGTGTCCAGAGAAGGGTGACAAAGCTGGTGGGGGGTCTGGAACACAAGTCTTATGAGGAGCGGCTGATAGAGTTGGGGTTGTTCAGCCTGGAGAAGAGGAGGCTGAGGGGAGACCTCATCACTCTCTACAACTACCTGAAAGGAGGTTGCAGAGAGGTGGGTGTTGGTCTCTTCTCCCAAGTGACTAGCGACAGGACAAGAGGAAATGGCCTCAAGTTGCGCCAGGGGAGGTTTAGGCTGGATATTAGGAAAAATCTCTTTACTGAGAGAGTGGTGAAGCGTTGGAACAGGCTGCCCAGAGAGGTGGTGGAGTCACCCTCACTGGAGGTGTTCAAGGAACGTGTGGACGAGGCATTGCGGGACATGGTTTAGTGGGCATGATGGTGTTGGGTAGATGGTTGGACTTGATTATTTTACATGTCTTTTCCAACCTTAATGATTCTGTGATTCTGTGATTTTGTGATCTGACCAGGACCATCATCAGCAATGTATTCAACGCCAGCTGCCAAGCATAGCCTACACACCTCCGTCTATCCGTACTTTTCCTTTCTCTTGAGCAACATTTGTCATCTAATATGAGGAAACCAGCTTGGTTTTTAAAGCTAGATACAAACTCATAAAAGTAAACACAAGACTTTCCAATGACCTCAACGGAATTTGGATATGGCCCTTCACCTTCTTTTGTCTTTGAAATGTATACGATGATTTTGAAAAGTCCTTTGTGGCTTTGCATATCTTTTCTGCATCTAAGTCTAGTACCTTATAAGATGTTTGCACAGAGCCAAGTGGCTTGCTGCTACTCTTTCCATCTTTTTTGTTGTTATTGTTTTACTAATATATTAAATCCTTTAAACAGAGGTTTAGCATACTTAATTTGTTTCCCATTACTGACCTGAACTTTTAAAAACCAGATGTCAGTCTTGAGACACACCTCTATGGAATTTACACCTCATCTCAACACTATAGTACTGGTCCTGTCGCTGGAGAAAACAGCTGAGTGACCGGGGCGGGGCGGGGGGGGGGTCTGTACCTGCTGCAGACAGACTCAGCTTTGAGAAAAATAATAATTAAAAGAAACAGTTATCTTTTCTGCTTTTGTTGAAATTGTCCTGAAGAACTCCTGGAGTATCTGAGGCTAGCATCCATGGCAACATAATATTTGCAGGCTCGAATCATAAGAAAGATGTAACTGGCTATGTGAGTTCAAAAAAAGTGTTTAATTCCTTCAGGCAAGGAAGTCACAAGACACATGCTTTAACAGATATGAAACCAATAAAGGTGCATGGTTATGCATATCCTTAACTTGATATTTCTGATTTTACTCTGAATGAGACAATATTACCTGCCCTTTTCTCCCACTTCCTCCCCAAAACCACTCTGAATATAATATTTCAAAATATACTCATTTCCCTTTTAAATGTGTGTAAGTGAAACAGGAACAATATTGGAACATTTGTTTATTTTTCTGACAGCTGTTCCATGATGACCCCATTTCAGGTTCGCATTCTTCCTCTCTGTGCCTAGGTACACCTATCTGATTGCTGTTGATACATATTTCCGACCTCCATTGGCATTCTGATCTGATACAATATCTGATCACTGTTCTGCTACCAAAGATGTTTGAACAAGTCACAGACCTAATAGAGTCTTCTCTGTGAAGACATGTCTTCACATTGCCTGGGGGAGAAGGAACATGCATACACCTCTTCATCATGTTACTGTTTCTCAGCCGTCTGTCATCTACCTTTCTGCAGTTGATGAGTCCCTCCTTAGCTTTGGTTAGCACTTCTTTATGCACCCTTGGCTTTATATGAAGGGAAGAACACAGCAACAGTCTCCTTTCTATGTCAAGGAGCAACATGAGATTTGTTCCACAGAACATGATCTCCAACACTTCTGCTGAGTGGTGAACTGTTTCTTTCTTCAGAAGCAGGGCTGTCTTTTGTGCAGTTTAGTTTTCCTCCTTGTTCTTATTTCACTCATTTTGGGGGAACATGGAGAAACACAATTTTCTAAACTTTATTAAACAGTACGGGCTTCACAATTTCTCTCTACACAATGATGTCCTTTGGTTTTATTTGGGTTCAAAAGTATGCTGAAGAACAGATATGTCCCTAACTAAAGTCACCGACCAGTGCTCCCTGATATGGAGACTTAAATGTTTACTTAGGTGCAGTGCCCAATCATTAATACATCTTTATCCCCCAATAAATGCAAGGTGATTGTGCATGGCTTGTTTCATAGTCATGTGCCTGAACACCAAAACACATGTTCTTCAGTATTGCACCAAAATATTTCTGTCATCTCCTATTTTAAACTTTTTGGAGCAAGAGTTTTCTTTATTTATATTGATTGTATTGTAATAAGCACAACAGGCTTCTGATCTTATTTGTAAGACTAACTCCAGAGCAGTGGTATTACTAGAGACTCTGTTTGTAATAAAATAAAACAAAATTCTTTTAGTCTAATAGATTAGAAAAAGACTAAGACATGCTTAAAAACAGCACTTCACCAAATGTTAAATCAATGGGTTGTCATCATCATATTCTCTTATCATATTGCATGCATCATCATATTCTCTTATCTGCTTCCTTAACTGAAAATATTATTTAAAAAGCTCCTAAACACTATTCTGATCATGAGCTCCAGAACACTGAACAGTGAATCTTGGGCCACAGTTCAGAAAGTGCTACCCATCAGTGTTTGAACTCTGTCAGGATCTGGCTCCGCAGAATTTTAAAGACAATTTCACTTTTCTTCTAAATTTCTCAAAAAGTCTGTTTCTTGAAGATCATCAGTTTGTGAATGAAAGGGAAAATACTACTTCCTCACTGTTAACAAAGGGTATGTTTTTGTGGTTCTAAACCCTGTTACTAAGGTATTTTATAATCTTCTACCATCCTACAGAGAATGAATCTTTCTTATCTGTTCTGTTCTGTCAAGACATTTTTCATGGAAGAATTTAGATATATAATTGGTAGAGAAAATAAAAAATAAAAGCCTAATACTCCTCTGTTTTTCCTAAGGACTGATCCAAAGATGCTACAATTTTCATGTCAAGATCCCTTTTGTGTGCAAAATTAGCGACTGTGTTATATCAAAGACATGTTCACTGCTCGCCAAAAGCAATAAAAGTCCAGTATTGTTTAAAACACAGAAATAAAGCAGAAACCTTGAAGTGGAATCATTGACACTTTCGGCTAGGAGGTACAGCACTGAGGCACTTCTAACCCTTGTAGGAGCTGGTATGCTTAGCATCTTGATTTATTAATCACTTATCCCCTGAAAATCATCCCCAAGAAAGAATTTTTAACTAGCTTTGAGCTGAAGGATCAAATTCAGACTTTGAGCATGTGGAAATAACTCCAAATTTTTCTATATTACCCAACAAAATAACCTAAGTGATCTCAGCCAATTCTGCAAATGGGACTGGGGTAACTGTATTTCACGGATATTAAATATTATTTAGGGCCTAAAGACCTGAAGATCTTTTAGAAGTTGTGTATGTGTGCATTAACTTTAATTCCCTATCCCAGGCTCCAGTTCTGAGATTTGGATGCAATAACTTATTTTCCTGTTATGTAAATTGAGCTAAATGCAAAACAAAGTCATTTTCTCTAAACAAACATCAGATTTATTCAGTCAGGTTGTTCGCTGTCAACCTAAAGAAAGACTTCTCTAAACTAGTTTGATTATTTTCCCCCCAGCTGTACCGGTTGCTTTAATAGAAGGTGTTGGATTTGCCTACAGATTCGGTCAATGGACTGGGCAGAGCAATAGTGAAGAGCAGAGATGACCATGAGTTCATATGCATAAGATGTGTTTTCTAAGAAATGTTCTTCTAAGAAATGTTCTTCATCCATGCAAAAAGAACATCAACAGCGGTACCTTCTGTAAGCTGTTCTATGCAGCTCTAACAAGGGAAAACAGTGTATGAGAACAGGATATTATTATTATTATGAATGCAGAACTACTAGCACATTCATGTTATAGATATAGAGGAGAAATTACTGTACAGAAATACAAAGAATAGAAATAGAAGAAAGATTCTAGTAACTGGACTCAGTTGGACTTCTTTATAGTAGATATTATACAGTATATGCCCTAATAGACATCTTTCTTGGATAAATTGCACCTATAACCAGAAATTAAGAATTCATTCTGCTGTATGACAATTGCACTTGAATTTAGTAAAGCTCAATACAAAATTCTTGCCAACAGCTCATCACAAGATCAAAATTGCATTTATTTCTCTCAATGCTGTTGTTAGAATCTTAACATGTGACTGAATTTTTTTTTTTTTTTTTTACAGATACGTACACTATTTTATATTATGTAGGAAAAGAAATTCTGTGCTGGAAGTGCAGGTCTTGGGTGTGTCTGGTACTTAGTTTATCTATTTTGAAGGCATTCTCAAGGGCTGTGCCTGACTGATGAGTTGCTGCCCATAATGAACTGAACATGAGGCAGATCTTCCTCCCGGCCCACATTCTCTTCTTTCAACATGTACTTGCTCTGGGACAGTTATTTGGCATGAGTAAGTCAGCTGAAATGAAAGAATAACTTGTAAAAATTTTGAAGCCTCAGCTTAATGCTTTTTGGTAACAATAATATTTGAAGATGAGAAAACCAGTTAGAACCAGGTAGAACACCAAGCATTTTAGAAGAACCGCAATTTAAACCTCAATGTCAGTCATATGGATGCTGGTCCATATGAGCCTTTATACATTGATCGGGTAAATCCAGAGTAAACTAATGAAAGTGGTGTGACTGGAAGGTTTGGGAGAAGGTTCTTAATTAAACAAATTTCATGAAAACAATGCAATCAGCAGTGTTCTATTTAAACAATATTTGCTCAAAAAGACAAGCATCACATGCTGTCCAAGAAAATCTTTCTGATGTTAATCAGAGAGAAATAGAATTGAAAAGATGTAACTTTATATCTATCAAAATATATATATGCAGCCAAAAAAAAAAATACAGAGCTGCTAAAACTAAAGAAAAGCAAAACTGAAGTTTTACAAGAAGCAACGGCTCAAAACATCTGTCTGTCTGTTTAACTCAGTCAAAATCACAGTCATTTTTCACAAATGTCATAACTTTTAAATCTCTTTTGGAGATCCCAAATCTTTCATTTTGGCTTCTTTTGTCAAGTTTGGAGACTTGAGGGCAGGATCAGGCACACCACTTACAGGCACACCATAATTATTTATTAGCTAGTGCATATAGGCATGGGCTGGGACAAGTATGTTGTGAGAGAAAGCTGTGGCTTGCCCTGGGATAGATGAAGATATATGGCAAGATATAGGCTAAGATATATTCACACACAGCAGTACAGTCACCTGATGAGTGTCTCTTAGCCATATTGTCATCAGTGAAGTGCAGAAGTGTTAAGTTCTGCCATTCTTTAAAATAAACTGATCTTCAGTATTGCTGATTTACCATCATCTGAATCTACCTTTTTTCCTCAGATTTTATACCTTTTCCTGCTGGTGTTTTTCTTCTGAATAATTAATTATTAATATATTATTAACACAGCAATCTCACTTCTTTGTTTCCACCTTCTTATTATGCACAACTTGGTATCCTATGCGGTCTCTCCCACGTTAATGGCAACAGCTCCTGCTCAGTGCTAGCTGCACCTAGATCACAAGCTGAACCTCCCGAAACTATAGTCAGGTCACGTCGTTGGTTATGTAAGTCTAATGACTCCTGAAAGTGGAAAACTTCCATCTGCAGTTGACCAGGACATTACATTCCCTCTCACATATGTATTTGTTACCTGTCGACTTGATTTCTGCAATTCATATTTAGAGATGAAATCACATTCCAGCCAATGTGCCCTGTGCTCTGTGTTGATGCCTTACTGATGTCCTTGAGCGGAGGTCCTGTCCTGGGTTTCAGACTTTATTGACTTTATTGTGATTATAGTCTATCACAGCAATCCATACCTGCTGGCACCACTAAGCTGCTCATCAGTAGTTAAGGATTCCTGTGCTCAGCTGTCCTTGTTTGCAGATGTGTTGCACAGCTGTTCAGAGCAATAACTCAGTATCTGTCAACTATTAGGACACTGGATTTTTAGCCACCAGACTCCAGAGGCAGAGACAAGAGTTTTAAGTATTTCAATCTGAAAATCTGTATCACAGGATAAAGTCTTCCTTAAAAAAAGTATATTCATACAGTAAACGAAACTTGACTTTCCAAGGACGACTGTGAAACTTTATCAACAGCATGATGACACTAATCCATTGCTGAGTTCATTATTTTTAAGTTTTAAGTCTTTTAAGCACAAAATCTGAAAGACCCAAAGCTGGATTTCATCCTAGACATTAACTCCTTAGTGTCAGTGAGGGTTTGTACGTTTTATGAAGTTTTGACAAAGCAGATAAAGGAAGAGTCTCTGTGGAATAGATAGAGATGATTTTTTTTTTTCTTTCTCCTGTTCTTTCTGTTAGTACTGGAATGCCTCAAAAATGAGAAGATCCACTAACAGTCAACAACTATTTGAAGACTCTTTCTGCATGGATCATTTGTAGAACCATTAGAGCAGATCCGTCACTTAACTCCATATTGAGAGGGCAGCCTAACATGACTCCTACTAGTTCAGGGTTTACTCCCTTAAGTGTTCACTTTGGATTGCTCAAAAAGGATCTGATAGGAAAAAAACTAAATGTAGAATCTCAGGAGGGGAAGGAATAATCATCTCAGACTTTTCCTTCAGTACCTCTTCAGAGGTACTGTAAGACCCTCCCCCAAAAGTTAGGCTCCAAGAACAAATTTCTTCCTTTCCATCCAGATTCTAGATTTCCTTATTAATGTCGTACTAATCCTACTATTGCATTCCCTAGTATCTGCACTCCCAGAAGTAACTGAAAATTTGCTGCTGTTCTTTTCCTTTTTTTCTTTTTTTGGGTGGCTTCTTTTCTTTAAACACCCAACAGGTCACCTAAGGAATTTTAGTTATCCCTTGATAAAATACCAGAAAGTTTTCTTCAAACTTCACTTGTTCTTTGGTTCAAAACAGTGGCTTATCTGCATTGCTTTTTACAGTTGCATGAGTTAATCTAGGTGGTTACAATCAGAAAGTTATCAAACACTGGGCTACTAAACGCAGCCCCAGCAAAGCAATAAAAGGTAGAAGTGGAACTTGTCCAGGCTTCTTCCTTTCTTACAGATTTCTCCATAAGGAACTCTACACTTATTAAACATTCATTGTTATTGTAAAAGCCTTTTGTTAAAGACCAAAAAGGTTGCTTTTTGTTGTTGTTTTTTTTTTCTCCTTGATACTCCAATAGTAGTGCCATCTACCTTCTCTCTATTCTATTTAACACACACACACAAATGAAATTAACTTGTACCTTTAAGCTTATCTTTGCAACATGCATAATTTAGTATCATCTAGCTATGGAAGTTTGTTTGTTTGTTCATTTGTTTCTTTTAAAAGAGATTTTTATGAAGAGTCTTTCTGTGCTTTTGTATGTCATACAAATCCAGTCCCCATGGAAGATCTTTCAAAATGTCCTATTAGGTTGGAAAAGTTTTGACCCCAGTGCAAAACTTAGTTCCATCAAGCCAAGCCCTATAATTATGTTAATTATTATTCACAAGTTTAGCAGCTGCTTCCATAGACTCATACTTTTTTCTTATGCAAATTAGAGTACTTCCTCAGGAAGATCTGGTAGGTTTGTTTAAATGCACATTCTGTCAGTTAAGTGGTGAGATAAAAGCATTAGCATGATGAATGCCTCTTTCCCCCTCTGCATGCTGTCTTGAGTCATAAGAACAAAATTTCCTCCTCTCTACGCATAGTAGAGATACATCAGATATTGATAAGATACCGTTTTCTATTTGAGCACAGGAAATATAAGGTTTTCAGAGATGTCTTGACACCTCTACAGTCTTGTTTTCAATTTAAACCTGTAGACATAGTTTGCCACCTTGTGGCAAACGTGCTTTTAAAAACTACAATGAATTGTCCCATTGTCACAAATCATGTCTTATTACAATCATTTTCCAAAATCTAAGTCCATAGTTCAAAACAATAGTCTTTAAAACATGGACCCTCTTCTATAGGAACCAAAATTTTAAAAAAATCCTTTTTTTTTTTTTAAAGTAATCTCTCAGTTTAACTAATTGAATTACACTTCTGATATCTGCAGCCATGAAAAAAACATTTAAGCATTGTTCACACCAGCCTTGGAAGTCTCATAATTTATGTAGGCTGTTGACAGCTAAGTAACTAAAGGCAAAGTCTTTCATGCATAGAGGTGCAGTCTTATTAAGAAAAAAGCTTTTTTCTTAAGATCAGTGATTATGCTTAAACTACCAGCAGATCAAGGTATTACAAGTAGCTGATGTTTCAGTTTGGCAGTGAAACCACAAATAAACATTGGAAAATTGGTTTGAGTCAACCAGAAATAATAACACTGCAGAATTATTTTCATTTTATATAGAAAAAACAGCTTGAGTAGACTTACATGTATTCAGCTAGGATGCTGGAAACAAAGATCCAATCACCTTTCTACATAATTTGGAGCTACAACTACAACCATCCTGAGTATCTAACTGTTAGACAGTAGAATCTGCTTCCTCTTTCCGGGCCTTTCACTAGTCAAATAGTTTATAAGAAGGCCTACAAACAAGTGTGTTGGACATAAATCTGAAATGTAGGAAGCATAAAAAAGAGATATTCATTGCCAGTTGTGGACTGGGAGGAAAGGGGCTCTGAACCTCGGTCGGCCATATCCCAGAGAAGTCCTCTAGAGAGTGAGCATGTGTATCTGAGAACTACTGCCACCCCTACATTGGCTTGATGAATTATTCCACAGACCTTCTCCTTTCCCCCACATTTTTTGATTCTCCTATTACTATTGTCTCAACCTGGGCATTCATTTGAAGAGTTTTAAGTCAGCTTAAATGCTTTTCTGTTAATTAGCTACTAACTGGGAAGAAAAACCTATTCTTAATTGGGCCAACAGTTTGCTTGCTGCTTTTTTTTTGTTTTTTTTTTTTTTTTTTTTGAGTTAACAGGCTAAACTAGCTTATGACAATGCCAGGATTTACTCACATTTAATAAGTCCAGCTTCAGGCTGTCTTGTCTTTACTCTAATTTTGGCAAATGTAGATTCAGTTTTGCCTAGAAGTTTCTTTTGGCCCACAGATTCCATCCAGGGAATTTTTTTGTTTTATATGTGTTTCACTGCTTTGGTACAGGCTCCGAGGCGTAAGGTAGATGTGAAAGAGAAACTCATATGGCTTAGGCTGATTAGTAATTGTCAGCAGGTCCTTACTGTCCTAATAGATTAGTCTCCTAATACCAACTACACAAGAGAATAACCAACTCGTTTTCACATACAGATATTCTCAAAAAAGAAGAGAGAGCAGTACTTCATCAGAAAGGGTTTTCCTCAGCTGCAAATGTTGTGTTTTCCATCAGGTTTTTAATATTAAGCCATAAAGAGCAGTTGGAAAGTTGTCCAAAAAGTAAAGAGCAATTCATATAGTTACTTCAAAGTGGCAGAGTGTTCCATGACAAATCATAGAGTGTTTCTGTAGCATACAATGTGCTAGCTCATTTTGGGATGTCATAAAACATAGTTCTCTGGATGACTTTTTCTCCATGTACTTAGGAAAACTTCCATTTCTGTTTTGAATGAGAGATGAAACCAGACCACACAGCTGTTTCTCAAAGGCATAGGTCTCTACAGTCTTCCTTTTCTTACGATCAGAAGATCTTTCCTGCCTCCTCCTCCTTACTGTCTGAATATATATACCATTTGGATTACCTATTTTTCACTTGTACTTTTAAGCAATATTGACATATTATCCTGTTTCATATCACTTTATGGGCTGATATAGTCATGCCAAGACTGAGTTTCCTCTTCCACTTGTGGTTTTTTTTCCTTTAGAATGCAGATACAAGCCCCCCTCTCTGCTCCATCCAAGGAGCAATTAATGCAATTGCAAAATGAGGGGAAACTAGGTGGCTTTAACTTGCCTAATCTCTTAGTATCTATATGCCAGACTAGTTTCCTAGGTAAGGTTACAGGAGCCTTAAGGTGGTTTTCACTTGCTACAGCTATTTTGAAAATCAGGAATAAATAATGCACGTGTTAACTCAGCCTTGGCCATTTTCTGGGTTCAAGATGTAGGAAATACTCTACTATTTAGCTGTAACAAGGCTGAAAATCTGCCCAAAGTGGATTGATTCCTTTCCTCCCTTTGTTTACCAGGAATCTTTTTGTTCCTTTGTTTTTCTAATGCATGGCACTCAAGAAGAGGGAAGAATACCTGAGCTCTGTCATAAAACCACAAGGGTTCAGGCTCAAGAGCTTTCTGATGCCTAAATTAAGTAAGTTTAGTCTATCAGCAGTTCTGTCATATCCTGCTAAGCTACTCTGTTCTTCCCCTGTGTAAGTATATAACTGCATCAAGACACACAGGAGCACTAAAAAATGACTTATTTTTGAGCCTCAAGCATATTAAAAAACGAGCATAAAATAAGGATGATAAATATTCTAGCATGTAATACATGGTAATAACTCTGTTTCTACACTACAAATCTGAACTTTTAAACAAGTCAGAAGTAAACCAACTTTTTAGGAAGATGAAAGCTGCAATTTCTTTAAATCTGAGATCCAATGCTTTAAAGAAAAGGGGGGAAACACCGCTTAACGCCATCAATCTTCAGTAAAATTATGGGAGTCATGCAATTTAAAAATGTAGTACTTAATCTAAATTAATCCAACTTTTTTCTTCCTATCTAAACTACTAGCTTTTGGGCTAACATGAAAGATAATCAGCTCTTACTCACAGCGGGAAGATGACTCAGTCACTAGAGGCAACTGACCAATTAGGAGGAAAGTGCTCCTAACAGCAGATGAAGAATGAACAGCTGCAGATAGCATTACTGTATACATCAGATGGTATAACCGATATGTTTTTCCCTTCATGCTCTAACATAAGAGTGTAAACTACATTTGGGGGAATAATAGATAAGTGTTTCATGAATTTGTATCATTGAGCATATCATTTGGAAATGTCTAAACAGAACTGTGTTAAAGAATTTAAATTATGTTCCTTACCAATTACTTGATTATCAAACCAAATTAACTTCAAGTGTTCTAGAAGGTAGCCAGTGTTCTGACAAAATATATTACTTCTCAGCTGTATTTATTTGCATACATAAGCCTGAGGTTTTTTAAAATTCTTTTCATGAAAATATGTTCTAGCCTTTTCAAGGTGCAGTAGAGGCAAGGGATTCCAGTGGGCAGGGGTAGATGTTAAGTTGCTTTGGGATGTAGCCCCATAATTTTATGAAGAGGTTTTGGGTTTTTTAAATTAAGTAAAAAAAGGAAAACATCATTTTTTTAGCAAGCATTGATTGAGGATTTCATCCAAAGGGTTAGGCTCACCTCTTCTATTAATTTAGTTAAACAAATCCTGTCTACATTCCAGAAATTCCTCTGAATTTTTCCCTTAAGCTAAATGAGAAGTATTTGAAAACTTTAACTTTGATTTGACCAAGACTTTTTTTTTCTTGGTAATCTTAACCCAAATCTCTGCCCACTTTTAAGCATAAAATTTAGACTGGGATGTAAATAAATACACGTAGGTGGTCATTTTATCTCTGTAACAAATCAAAACAAAACCTCAGGCATGAGCACCTTTAGGGAGTTCAGATTCATGTTTGAATACAAATGCTGTGGTTTAGGCTCTCTTCAACAGATACACATACAGTAATTGGAAATCATCTCATGCTGCTTGGAGGGAACCTTTGAGGGGCATAACATCATTTCTTCCTGTGTCAGGGAATAATGGTGTGTTAAAAGCCACCCAACCAGCATATTGAGGCCTACATGTTTTCTTCTGTACACTGAGTACAATTAAGTTTTCGTGGGTTCCTGCAGGATTTTGTGGGTTTGCTTATTACAGAAAACCATGATTTTCTTGGAACCCTTGGAGTAAAATCAACAGTCTCATGTATGTAAAGAAAATTATCTTATCTGACATCTGCATGTGGGGTTTTTAACTTGACTAAGGCAACATGAGGCTTTTGCTGTCAGTGTGCCTGTCCGTGTGTATTCCTAATTTTGCACTTCCTTTTTCCTCCCAGTGAAACCAATACTTTATTAAAGGAATTCAGCAGGGGAGTAGAATTATCAAAGATGATTAAACTTCTACCTGTTTTGTGAAAATGGATCACCAGCTCCAGCAAGAGAACCTATGGGTTATGCCTAATGGATAAAAAAAGGAGACTTCGTGTTCATGCCTCTCCCACATGGGAAGAGTTTTTAAGCAGGTCCCAGACACAGGAAAAGTTTCAAACGGAGCCCGTGCTTTCTTAGACGCTGAAGTCAGTCAGGCATGCAGCAGAAATATATAGAGCACAAGACGTCCTTATTTCCTGTGCTCGTGGAACTCCTCGTTTAAGCAATTAGTCTTCATGACTGTATACAAATAGCTTATATAAAGAGAATGCTTCTGGTACAGTTGTTTTTTATGCGAGAGCAGATGAAACACCAGTTGTGCAAGAGATTTCCCTTTGTGAATTAACCTAACAACTGCAGGGTCAATTACCTCTTATCCTCCCATACGCTGACTTGGAACAGCAGCTGTCTGTTGTGTTCTCGCTGCCTGGAAGGCATAAGAGTATGTGATAGGTACAATGTTTTAATTAGCATTCTTGCATGGACTTACACACAATTAATGTTAGATTTAGTGCATGATGAAGCAGCTTGAAAACTGTCAGAAGGCAGGCAGCTGGACGAGGTTGTTGTTTTGATCTCTTCTGTACCTTGAATCTACTAGGAAAAGGTCTGACTTCCTTCTAATGAACATTGCCAGTGTGCCTTGTGTCTTAAGTATGGTTCATTGCTTTTCAGTCTCATTTCCTAAAAGTCTTGGTTGAGTAAAATAACTTGTAATGCCCTGACATGGAAAAATAACCATGACTATTTCTTAAATTTCTGAAGCAAGTTCTGTGGGAGACGTAAGTTCTCAGAAATGCCTGAGCAATACTTTGGCTCTTCAACCCTGTTATGATACCACAACATGTCAGTTTACTCTAGAGGTAAATGCAGCAACATATCCTTGCTGAAAGATTTTTTGTGGTACTTTTTTGGTTTGCAGTATGGTCTTTTCATTGTGAAGAACGGAAATCTGTGCAAGAAAATTTGAAAAAAGAATTGGCCTTTTTTCTCAGAATATTCACAAGACAGAAGGGCATCTCTGAGGCATGGGTTGTAGTTAACTGTCTACAGAGAAATTTTCATATGAATAAACTTTGGGATGTCTGTAAAAGAAAGCAACCAAAATGCTATCATGCAACTTGGCTCCAGTGTGGAATAGTGGAGGAAAGGTTTTCCTCAGAGGTGCGTCTTCGCTAACAATCTTCCCAACTTTAATCTCTCATAATAAAATTTCTTCTCTTTTCTCTAATATTTTGTAATTTGTCAGAGGTTTTGTTTTCAAATCTAAGTGCTTTTATAGGGACCAGGTATAGATGAGAATCTTATACTGTTGCAGACAATTCCATCAAAACAATTTGCCTTGTTCTTGGAAAAGGTAGCATTTTCCTTTGTGTCTCACAGCTGCAACTGATTGACCAGGTCTTTCTTTCTCCTTGGCACTTACAATTTTGCACTTTAAAAATCCCTAGTCCCAGCCTTTTTTTTGAAAAGTGAGCCCGGCCATGAACACAACTTCTAAAAAGCTACTTTGGAAGAAAAATTAAGAGCAGAATAGTCTAGGGGGGACAAAAAAAAAAAAAAAAAAAAAGAGAAGAAAAATAAAAAGAGAGTCCTCTCTATCCTCTGGCATATCTGTCATGCCCCTTTGTGTTTAATTATATCATTAAGGGTTTCATCCTGGCATATCTAAATGTGTAATCCCCAATAAGCAAGACATTAGCACCTTTCACCGTGACAGCACTTTCCTGAAAGTGTTCCTCCACGCTCCTTCAAACACACAGTCTTTTACCCCATTAGTCAATAAATCTGTCCTTTAAAAATATAGAAGATTTTCTCCTTTAGTATTTCCTTCCTCCAGTATAACAAACAAAAGACACAGCTTTCCATTGTCTGAACGACAGGAAGTATTTTAAAGAACATTAACAGGATTTTTCTGAAAACGTATATTATTATGCTGCTACTGTTGCTCTTAGTCTCATTATCAACAAGACAAATCATTTTTATTCAACTCTATTTACACATGTGGTAGACCAACAGAAAATGTTTTTAAAAAGGCTCAATGAGGTGTTACTTAAATGTGGTTTTCAGCTTCAAGTGATTTATTATCTATAAATTGAAAGATTTCGTTCCAGAAGGCTCTAGGACGCTGCACTCTTCCTCCTCGTTGCAAGCCATATTTGAGCTAAGATTACAGCAGGTGAAAGTTCTAATGTCTGTTCAACAGACCTTATGAAATAATTACATCCAGGAACCATTTGGCTCTCATTATATCCAAGACTGAAGGAGCAAAATCTTTTGAAGGAAGGAAACCTCCTCCCCCCCAAGCAACGCCCCGCATCCACACACAAATATCCTATAGGCAAGTTCATTCTTTCCTCAAAATATGCTTAGTAAGCATAGAAATCCAACTTCATGGACCTACCACTCTTTTTTAAATCCCATGATGTTTTCATTTCAGAGGGCATTACTAATTATTTATGTGCCTTAGTCTTCTTCTGCCTTCCAGTGTTTTTCCCTCTACTATATTTTATAGCTCTGAATTTTTGTGTGGTTTCAGTTCTCTGCCTATTTTTTCTCCCTGTTGCTTCCAGCTATTCCTTCCAGCAGTGCTATGGCTCTCCTGTACAATAAAGAATCACCATCACTAGTCTGAAAAGTAGTTTCAGAAGAGGAAGAAAGTAAATACACTATATTATACTCGTGATTTCTGCTTTCTTTTGTTTATTATACTTTGTGTAGATGATGATCTTCAGAAATTCATTCTGGCCCAGAAAATTCCCTCATAAATCAGACACAGGAGGTTCTGTCTAAATCTTCTCAATAGACCAGGCATCAAAGAGTTGGCTCAGAGCTTCACTTTTTTTCTCCCTCAAAATACATTTTTCTGTTTCTTTCCTGAGGCCTTTGCTTCATTTTCTGTGACCAGAGATGTTGCCTAAGTGTGAAAGAAAAAGGAAACTGTCAGCAACTCAGACTGGGTATATAATTGGCAGCAGAACATTACATGTCTCAAATCCAAAACCTCTTTTTTCCACAATACATGACAACTGTAGACCTTCTGTCATCAAGAGTTATGTCTAGAATGGCAGCCTTGGGAAGGCCCTAAGGGTGAGCAGCTACTGAGATTTTCTGCGATAATCAGGTAATTAATTCATGAGAAGCTGTGGGAGTTGAGCACACAGTTACTTATGGAAATTCTAATGAGTATCCATCTTCAGGTGCCAAATCTAGTCCTATGTTTCCTGCTGGTTCCTAACAAACCTTGAAGGCTGAGCACTGTCAGCACCCTCTAAAATTACTTGAAGACTGACACGGGAAAGTTACTCTAATGTTCTGGGATGTATTCGTATGAATGTCAAGAAGAGAACATAGGAAGGTCTTTCTTTCATTGATTATTAACTCATTAGAGATCCATTGAAAAATTACTAGGAAAAAAGAGAGGCTGAATTTTTAAGGTGCAGATTTGTTTGCCAAAACTCCATAGTCATCACTATGACTCATCTTACATAATCACTATTTTAATTGCCTGTGTTTCTGAGATGCCTCTAGTCTGTAGCTTTCTCAGATGGTTTTAATTTCAGATACCCAAGAATAATTATGGTGAAAGTAGTGCAAAAGCACAGTTCACGGTAGCCCTTGAGATGTAGGTCTAGCCAGTACAAAAAGAAGTTAAACCAGTCCATTTATATTCTACCATCAAGAAGATGGGTAACAGATGTTGAAAAATATTAATATATACTTCAAGGGTACCAAGGGTGGTGTTCTTCCATCCTAAAACACATTAGTATTGCTGTGGTTGATACTCTCATCATCTGCTATGAATATTTTCATCTTTGTAACCACCTAATATGGTTGTTGTCTTCTTATGGAAGCTTGACTTTAGGGTTTTGAGAGATGAGGCAATCTCCCATGCCGCAGAGACAGCTGCAGCTATGCTACTGAAGTATTTTCAGTCTTAATAACTTATGGAAGTTTGTATATCTATTTAGCCTGTTTGATCAGTATATTCCTCCATTATCATTTTGGAATCCTTTGAGTTAAAGAAAAAAGTTTTCCATTTCTTCATAGGTCGTCCTCCCTTGTTTTATGTTTCATTCCTCAAGTAAGGACAAATGGTGTAGTTAATGATAACATGAAGTGCAGAGACCAAAAGCCTGAGTTTACTTTCCTGCCATGATTTCTCCTGCCTTCGTAGTCACATTTTTGTATGTCTCAGTCCCTTCTATGGTTAGCAATGTGCCCTCAGGATACATACCTGAAAAATTCTGTGAGTTGCTAAGATGCTATAGTAATAGAGGGGCATTTCAGATTGTTTTTTCTGTGGCTGCTGCCTAGAAGTTGGGGTTCTTTTTGAGAGTTTGAGACTGTTGTGATACACCCCTCCCTGCCCTGATAACTTGGGAAGCATCAGAGTTTTCAGACTTACTAAGAAGTAATATTTGGCAGGAAAGGGTCTTCCTCTTCAGTGTTCTGAAATGTCTCCTCCCTCTCCGAATGCTCAGGTTGCATGAGGTGAATATCCTGTGAGTTTAAATATCCTTTATACCATCTTCAGGAGAAGACACTGTCAGGAATCTCAATCACTCAGAATAGACCTGTTACTTTTGGAAACAAAAATCTTTTCCCTGAAAAGCTTTATTTAAGTGTTCCAATTAAAGCACACTTTCCCAATTATTTTTCCATTTTAAAAAGTCTCATAAACTGTACGTTCTAGATCCTTTATCTCTCCTCAGATAAGGATTATTGTGTGCTATAGGACAAAAATTTGTGGAAGTCCCTTGCAAGTATATCGGTAGTATATGATGGCTATTTCTATTTCATCATGAAGAACAGGATTGAGGGATCTAAAATGAATGAACATCAAAGACCTTATTTGCTGGTAGTGCAATAAGGCTGGCTAGAAATGTTCATAGTTTGCTAACATGATTAAACAGTGGTTAGGGACTACTTCAGTAGAAGTACCTGACTGCTTATTATTCATTACATATGATCTTGTTCTAAATCAAGTGTAGAGGATCTGAGATTTTTCACAGAATTTTTATCTCAAATAAGTACTGAAAAGGAAATAATTAAATCTGTAATGCTGCTGCAGTTAGCAAGACTTGGGAACATTGCAAATGGTGTTCAATTAAATGCTGAAGTAAAGACATTACTAAAATAAATGGTTCTACTTGTGAGTTTAGAGTTGAAAAAGTGCCACAACAGTTGCTGAAAGAAGAAAAAGGCCAGTAAAAATTTAAGTTAAAAGAAATTAAAAGGATATACTAGTGTCATGAGAACTCAGATGTAGTTGACCACAATTTGATTTTTCTTTCTCCTTGATGGCATTAGTTATTTGAAATGGAGGTTAATGCCACATAATCATCCAAATGCTAACTCTCTCTTCTGCTACCTACGTGCTTACCCATATCCTAAAAGATCCTAAGGTCACAGTTTTGTGTCACAGATTCTGCCAGTTCTTTCATATTGAATATTCCCTAATTATATTAACCTTTGGTAATTACAGAATTGGGATATGAAATTTAAAGATACACTCTTTCTTCAACCATCAACCTAAAGGACTCCCATAATAGAGTCCCCCAGAGGAATAAAGCACTGTAAGGAAAGCAGGTTATTTGCCTTGCCTCTTCCACCTTTGATATTCTTTAATGTAAGAATATAAAAAGCAAAGATACTTTGTGAGGAGTTTGAGGAAACAAGAGAAGGAATCGTTGAATCTAGAAGAGGGATCACAAAAATCTCACATGGGACTAATTCTGCTGAAGCCCGGTCTAACTTCATAGTGTGAGGAAACAGAATCAAGCCCCCCTGGCTTGAATGCCAAAACTAATGTATGAGCCCTATCTAATCTTAATTCTTTTAGAAGCACCAGAACTATATATTTTTTTTTTAAGGGCTGTTTTTACCAGTCTCTAATCCCATTATCCAAAAGCTGTCACAAGCCCCATTCCTTGCTCCTTCAGGTTGTGGTTCAGCCAGCAGGAGCCCTTATGCAAAACAATTCTAGAAAGGGTGTTTAAAGGCTCTAGCATCTGATGCCATCACTTTCAAATTAGTGCACTGAAAGTGTGAGGAATCTTACTTCGGCAGTCCAGTCACAATCTTATCAATGAGCGCAACTTCTTGCCTGTGCCTTATTGACACCTCTCTTACATGGAGCTCTCCCAGGCATGGGTTGTCTGTCTGTAATAAACTGAGTATTGTCAGTTACTGAGTACACACGTATCACTATATGATGGTGTAGCATTATAAAAAAAGTCAGATTGCCTGGAAAAGTCATGTCTTCACAGAATGTTACTGTGCCATATGGGAGGAGTTTTCAGTCCCAAAGGCAGAATAGCTTATCCACATCAACGTCTTTGATTTCCTTCTAACTGTCATCAGCAGAAGCTACTATCCCTATCTCTGACTCCTGGTATGATGATGGCTAAAGTTTAGGTGAAAGTGGGTCTATGTGAAAGGAATGTTCTTTCTTATGTGCCCCTATGTGACAGCAGAAGCACTAACAGTGATAGAAATGAAGTGATAGAAATGAAGTGGCACCAACGATCATAGGACATACATCAACCACAATAAGACAGCATTGAGAGCTTTTTTTTAATTATTATTATTATTATTATTACTATTATTATTATTATTATTATTATTATTATTATTTTCTCCCTGTAAAAATATAAACCCCAAGAAAAATCTAAGCACTCAGAAGCTCAAGAGAAGGGTAGCACCCTGATATCCAGTGTGCAGGAGGGCAGGGTACTGATGGACACGTGAATAAATAGCCACAGGCTCTCATAGGCCCCAGCTAACTTGTAAACACATGTGGGTTCCACATGTTCACTTCCGATCTGAAGCTGGTTTCAGTCTCTAAACAGGAGGCTTGGCAAGCATGTTACTAGTCCTGGGGACTCTGGTTTTTTATCAGAACTGCGATGTTTGCTCAAGAAAGCCATCCGACTGACCCTTCAGCAAATGTGCCCCCCTATATGTTGCTGTGAAGTTCCCACATCGTTACCTCTCCAAAACTGCCCTGTGGATGGCATAAGTCTTTAAACACTGGAAGTTAATTTTCCTTTTATTGAGGTTCCCTGTATATCTGGCTTATCAAACTATGTAAATACAAGATCTCATTTTTACAGGCCACAGTTATTGCAAAGAAAAGTGTTTAGTATTTTGCTTACAAGGAGAAATCAACGGGCATTTTCCAAACTGGCTACAGAGAGCACCAGGGACAATGTTGCTGTTCTCATCCAGGAGAGCACCCACAAATGGCTGTTCAGAGAGCAGCCTGAAAGCTAGCAGGAGTGCTGGGAGATCCACTGCTGTGGCTTGTCCTGGGCAAGACAAGGCAAAGGCCAGAAAGGGATTCACGCTGAAGTGCAGCAGTAAACTTTTCCTGGGAGAATGACAGATTCTTTTTTTTTTTTTTTTTTTGAGTGGGGACAAAATCAATCCCCAAATTTTCATAATACAGTAAATAAAACTTAGAACATGCTGCTTTCATCCTGCTGAAAAGCTTTGTTTTGCTTCTGGACTTCAGGACAGAATAAAAGATTAGCAAGCCAAGTTTTGAACAGAATAATTAAAGTTTAGGACGACAACATAGATCTATTATTTTATAGTCTTAAAGCACTTTGCTATTTTAATTCTTTTTTCACAATCTGTTCTGTTTTGGGTTTATCAAATAACAATTTTCAGAAACATTACCAAAGGATTTCTGACATGTTCTATTCAGAGATATATAAAAAAAGCCAAAGAGCTCGAAGAACACTGATAAATCCTTCAGTTGATCCAGAACTGTGGTTACTATTATAACATGCAGACACATACAAACTCCTAAAATACTTTATACTGTAAACAGATTTTTAAAATACAATCCTAATGACAGAAGATTGGGACAGGGAGAAGTTAATAACTTTATTTTTATAAAAAGCTCGTAATTTTGGTACATTGAAGCCGTGCTTTCTGGGAGTTCAGATATGGTATCATTGATTTAAGGAACAGCCAAGGACTTTACTCCAGAGATACTGGCACCATCAACATTCTGTTTTGGCATTTCAAGCCGAAGTATTTGCACACATTTTTTCCTCAACTTTCCCTTTGGCTTGGAACATCATGCCTGTCTCCACAAGCCAATTCTTAAAATCTGACAGATGTTGAAGTACTTTATAAATGGTCCTAAAAATGACAGGCAGCTACTTCTTGATACACTTTAGGTCTGTCCCTGAAGAGTGGTGAGGTACTTCTGCAGAGCGTATGATAACCCTGGCTCCTTGTGTCATTATATCTGAGGATGGTGCATATTTTCCCGGAATGCATTGCAGGAGTTTCAGATATCTGAACCAGCCCTGAAGTACAAGCTCTGAGATGTATCAGAGATCCAGACTACAGCAAATCTTTAAGTTGCCTAACATATAGTATGTTTCCCTTTACCTTCAGCAGACAATACCATATCCTTTAAACATGGAATAGTCTTTTCCAACAGACATACATGTATATGAAACATCTTAACAAATTATCTGAGGGGCTTAACAATGTTTATGGATATTTGCTTTAACAGTGAAATCCTATGTCTCTTGAAGATGATATAGGAGTTTATAACTTCATAATTAATATTGCCTTTTGATTTTTTTCTTTTTTTTTTTTTTTTTTTTTTGGCCACTGTATTTCTGAACTCTGTGAATTTGAAGGAGGCAGCCAATGAGAAATACAACAGTGGACATTTCCAAGGTCCTAATTTTTGTGTTTATTACGATCCTTTCAGAGATTCATTTAACGTCCAGTGGTTGGTCTCCCTCCCTCTCTCCCTTCTTTCTTTTTTTTTCTTTTCATAAAACAAACAAACAAACAAACAAAAACCCAGACCCAACAAATAAAAAATATCTGAATTAAAAGTTTGGATTTCAGAGACTGTTTTCAGAACATGAAAACTGGTTTTATGTGGGGGTGAAATATTAAAGCTAGCAAAACTCATCTGAAGGCTGAATTGCATATTGACGATCACCTGCCACCGAATTGGTTTTTTTGGTATAAACTCGAACAGAAATTCAGGCTGTTTTTCTCCAGGTGTGAGGTCTTGCTACCATCTAGTGGCTAAAATAAATCTTTGCATTATTCTTTCCATGGCGCTATTCAGGTGCTACAAGTATCTGTATCTGCCCTAAAAAATTTTTGGAGATCTTCTATTTATCAGCAAAGAAACGACAGGTGAGAAAATTATAGAATGGTGCCAAGAATGGAGACCAAAAAGGGTTTTTTTTAGATGAGGAGGAAGATGTGATTTTTTACAACACAGATACGTTGCATAATTGTATTGCAGAATTTTAGACCTCTACTGATTTAAAAAGATAAGTCTGGGAAGCATTTTATGTTGACTTTTTCTAACATTCAAGTACCAGCCTAGCAGATCTCACTCTCAGTCTTCAAAGACAGACATAGTGATTTACTCTGATATGGATAATGAGAACAGACGCCTAATAGCAAAAATTCTGTTATACTGGATGTTGGACCTAAAGACAGCTGTTGTCTAGAGATTCTTTGCTGCATCCTGAGTTTAACAGCTAGATGTAATCAGTGGAATAAAAATAGAGGGATACGCCCAAGACACGATGATACTGTGCTGGACAGCAATAAAACATAACTCTTCAACCTGGTTGCTTCTGCATGGTCAAACTCATTGTCCCTTGCATGGACAAATAGATCTATTTCTTATTCCATGATGGGGAGCAGCTTTTCTTGTGGATTTTCACTAACAGCTACAATGCTGACTCTGCCATCTAGTGACAGACACATAAATAAAAAATAAAAGTTGAACTCAGGATTCCTGAATGGCTTGGAGCTTCTGGTAACTCTAGGAAGAGAGTCCAGTTATTAAATTAATCTTTCCATTTGGTCTTCTGAATTAATCTATGCACATTTAAAGCTGAACATAGTGAGTACTTAGATATTTTGGACATATTATTTTTGAGAAGGGTCTATGATGCTTTTTATGCAAGTTAGAATAGTGTTTTCGTAGTGTCTCAGGGCCATGCTCATGATCAGAGTCCCTCTGTAGGCTTCCTTAGTGAAGGATTAGCAGCTTTTTAAAGCAAGTTCTCTAAGCAAGCCAGAGAAAATTTTGGCAGTAGTTAAAGTTATTTCTAGTTTTACCAGCAGGGAAATCAAGGCACATAATATTTTACAGAAAGTCTCTTATTCAACCCAGCATAGAGAACAATACTGGTAATTTCCACAACCTTGTCTTCACCACAAGTTCATACCCTACTCTATAGCTAGTTTCAAAAGTGATTTCTTGTGTTAGTAAAGGCGTTTTTAGGGCAATTCCTTATTATTCAATGTGATCTGGATGCCAAAATATTTATTTCAAAACTGTTTCTACTGTCTTTTGGGATCCCTGAAAACTACAAAAGTTAGTGCTTATTTTCTTATGTGTTCCAGACCTTGAAGACTTTGCTACTTCCCCTAACCTTAGGGAAAAGTCTAGCCTAAAAGTTATTGGTAAGTTGAAGTAAATACTGTAAATAAAAGAAATGGTACATTAAGAAATACCACAGGAATAAATGGAGGAGAATCAACTGAAAACCAATAAAATACATAGGATGAGGAGTGCTCCAGAAAAGTGTGGGAATTAAAGTCTTTTTCTTCCCAAGTTTTAAACATTTGACTTTATACAAGTTTTGCTCTCAGCTCACAATAACAGAATGGGCTAGAAATTATGATTAAAATGGAAAAATGAAAGTAAGATCAATCACATCTGTAATTCTTGGCAAGCCAAGATGCACAACCTGCACATGTTCAGTCTTCCTACAGCCTTTTCTGTTGCTGAGCCAGTACCTGAGGTGATGTCCAGTGTATGAAGTCATAAAACAAGAGACATTGTGGAGTTGTACTTGTGCCAGGGAATGCATCACATAGCAATTCAGAGTATAATTGTTTTGAACTAGAAAGCCCACACCATAGCTGCAGGCTCAGGGCTCCTCCTGCGTTATAACCCCAACATGTACAGCATGCTTCTATCAACTGAGGATAGCTAGTATCTAGCTAGACAATGAACAGAAATATTAGCTTCATCTAGAAGCTGATAAAGTTGCAGGAATATCTCAAAGCTGGAGAGTTTCAGGCCTACTAATGTTTGAAACGTGCTCTATAGATGAATACATTTTTAAAGAAGCAATCCTCCAAACTAAAAACATCAAGACAGTTTGGCAGTCCATTGTGTGGAAGCTGCTTTGAGGTTACAGAGATTGCCACTGCAGATCCAGAAGCCTCAGCGAGTACTTGGTTTTTCTGTGAAAGTCTTTATATTCCAGTAGCCAAGAGTGAGGCTTCAGTAGAAGGGCACAGTTAGCATGCATCTGTGTTAGGCAGGCTGGCACAGGTCAATAAATGAACAACACTGGATTTGGTGGAGAAGCTATAGTAATAATGACAGAAAACTGTGGTGGAAGGAGTCTCCATATTAAACTATGCCTTTACCTGCTGACAGGATCAATTTCAACTTTGTCATCTGTTACAGATGCTTGTGTTGACTTTCATAGAAGCTTCAATAATAAAGAATTTATAACCTCCTAAAGAAACTTTTTCTAGTGTTTTACATTGCAAGGCTTTCCCATAATGTAATCTCAGTCAGTATGTCAGTATTAACAGAGAAAGGAGATCCTTCCTTTTCTTTTTTTTTCTGCACATTTTTTAGTGTTTGAACATAAGTAAGTCACCCTGTAATTTTCTCTTTGCTGACGAAGCAACCCCAAATAAACATGTGACTTCTGTAGGAAAAACAAAAATCCATTTCTTTCTTTGTCTAATCAAGGTCTAAAGGCAAACTGGGATGTGCAGATCTGATTGCTCTTAATTCTAGAGAGGGGCAGTTGCTGTAGATTATTACAAATATGAAACTCTAGCTGCCATATTTCTAGTGAAGCCACACATTCCTTACTGATAGAAGTCTGCAGAGCTCCGTGAAGTTCTTTGTTCCCAAAGCTACCACAACAACCCAAAACATGATAAATCACTTTAATGTTATAAAGATATATATATGTATATGTTAATTATGAGAAATAAAAGAATCCTGATATAAACATAAATGAACACGAATATATCTAATTTTCAGCTTTCCATCTCAACAGCCCTCTATTATAGGAGTTTACACCTCAGCTGGTATAAACTGAGTCACTTAAGCTCATCTCTAAATTGTCCGAGTCTGCATTTATCTCAGTTCTCAATTTCCTATGTTTAATTTGGACTTCTGAGAGAATGACCATGTTTTGTGCCCAGGTTGTAGGAGTTTAGAGGAGCTATTCAGCTCTGAAACTAACACAGTTTTGTTCTGCGTCTGCAGTGAGTTCCAGCTGTGGCTTTCATGTTCAAACACAAAAAACCCTCTTACAACACCCTGTAGACAAATCCATCCTTCTAGCATGTTGGTCTAGTCTCGGTGCTTACTGTAACAAGCTGTGCTACAGAAGTCATGAACTGCTATACAAGCCTGAACTTGTATAAGTCCTCAGTTCAGCTCTGAGCACAGCTCTGGCAGCAGGACCCTCACCCCTATATGAACTTACATGTCAGCTGTCTGCATTCCCCAAAATCCTGCATCTTGCAGGACTGACTTCACAGAATCACAGAATCACTAAGGTTGGAAAAGACCTGTAAGATCAAGTCCAACCATTACAAAAAACCAAAAAAACAACAAAAAAAAACCCCAAACAAAAAAAACGAACAACCACCCCACACAAAAAAAAACCCCACCCACACACGAAAACCACCACACACAAAAAACCAAAACAAAAAATAAAACAAACCACCACCCACACCACACAGCACCATGCCCATCAAGCCACATCCCACAATGCCACATCCACATGCTCCTTGAATACCTACAAGGAGGGTGACTCCACCACCTCCCTGGGCAGTCTATTCCACTGTGTTACCACTCTCTCAGTAAAGACATTTTTCGTAATATCCAGCCTGAATCTCCCCTGGTGCAACTTGAGGCCATTTCCTCTAGTCCTGTCACTTGTCACTTGGGAGAAGAGACCAACACCCACCTCTCTGCAACCCCCTTTCAGGTAGTTGTAGAGAGCGATGAGGTCTCCCCTCAGCCTCCTCTTCTCCAGGCTGAACAACCCCAGTTCCCTCAGCCGCTCCTCATCAGACTTGTGCTCCAGACCCCTCACCAGCTTCGTCGCCCTTCTCTGGACACGCTCCAGCACCTCAATGTCCTTCTTGCAGTGAGGGGCCCAAAACTGAACACAGGATTCGAGGTGCGGCCTCACCAGAGCCGAGTACAGGGGCACGATCACCTCCCTACTCCTGCTGGCCACACTGTTCCTGATACAGGCCAGGATGCCGTTGGCCTTCTTGGCCACCTGGGCACACTGCTGGCTCATATTCAGCTGGCTGTCAACCAGCACCCCCAGGTCCTTTTCTGCGGGGCAGCTTTCCAGCCACTCGTCCCCAAGCCTGTAGCATTGCATGGGGTTGTTGTGGCCAAAGTGCAGGACCCGGCACTTGGCCTTGTTGAACCTCATCCAATTGGCCTGGGCCCATCGATCCAGCCTGTCGAGATCCCTCTGCAAAGCCTTCCTACCCTCCAGCAGATCAACACTCCCGCCCAACTTGGTGTCATCTGCAAACTTGCTGAGGGTGCACTCTATCCCTTCATCCAGATCATCAATAAAGATATTAAACAAGACCGGCCCCAAAACTGAGCCCTGGGGGACTCCGCTTGTGACCGGCCACCAGCTGGATTTCACCCTATTCACCACAACTCTCTGGGCTCGGCCATCCAGCCAGTTTTTTACCCAGCGAAGAGTGCACCTGTCTAAGCCACGAGTCGCCATCTTCTCCAGGAGAATACTGTGGGAGACAGTGTCGAAGGCTTTGCTGAAGTCCAGGTAGACAACATCAACAGCCTTTCCCTCATCCACTAGGCGGGTCACCTGGTCATAGAAGGAGATCAGGTTGGTCAAGCAGGACCTGCCTTTCATGAACCTGTGCTGGCTGGGCCTGATCCCTTGGTTGTCCTGCATGTGCCCTGTGAGCACCCTCAAGATGAACCTCTCCATAATCTTCCCTGGCACCAAGGTCAGGCTGATAGGCCTGTAGTTCCCTGGATCCTCCTTCCGGCCCTTCTTGTAGATGGGCGTCACGTTGGCAAGCCTCCAGTCATCCGGGACCTCCCCTGTTAACCAGGACTGTTGATAAATGATGGAGAGTGGTTTGGCAAGTACCTCCGCCAGCTCCCTCAGCACCCTTGGGTGGATGCCATCAGGCCCCATAGACTTGTGAGTGTCCAAGTGGCATAGCAGGTCGTTAACTGCTTCCTCCTGGATCGTGGGGAGCCTATTTTGCTCTCCATCCTTGTCTTCCAGCTCATGGAGCTGGATACCCTGAGGATCCCTGGTCTGGCTATTAAAGACTGAGGCAAAGAAGACATTAAGTACCTCAGCCTTTTCCTCATCCTTGGTGACAATGTTCCCCCCTGCATCCAGTAAAGGATGGAGATTCTCCTTGGCTCTCTTTTTGTTGTTAAAGTATTTATAGAAGCATTTTTTGTTGTCCCTCACGACCGTGGCCAGGTTGAGCTCTAGCTGGGCTTTTGCCTTTCTAATTCCCTCTCTGCATGACCTAACGAGGTCCTTGTATTCTTCTTCACTTGCCTGCCCCTTCTTCCAGAGGTGATAAATTCTCTTTTTTTCCCTGAGTCTCAGTAAAAGTTCCTTGTTCAGCCAGGCCGGTCGTCTTCCCTGCCGGCTCTTCTTACGGCACATGGGGGCTGCCTGCTCCTGCGCCTTCAAGATTTCCTTCTTGAAGAATGTCCAGCCTTCCTGAGCCCCTTTGCCCTTCAGGACCATCTCCCAAGGGACCCTCTCAACCAGTGTCCTGAACAGGCTGAAGTCTGCCCTCCGGAAGTCTATGGTAGCAGTTTTGCTGACCCCTTGCTGACCCCTCCTTACTTGGCTAAAAATTGAGAACTCTATCATTTCATGGTCGCTAAGCCCAAGACAGCCTCCGACCTTCACTTCTCCCACCAGACCCTCACTGTTCGTAAACAGTAGGTCAAGCAGGGCACCTCCCCTGGTAGGCCCGCTTACCAGCTGCATCAGGAAGTCATCTTCCACACACTCCAGGAACCTCCTGGACTGTTTCTTCTCGGCTGTGTCTACTTCCAGCAGACATCCGGTAAGTTGAAGTCCCCCACAAGAACAAGGTCTTGCGACTGTGAGACTTCTGCCAGTCGCTTGTAGAATGCTTCATCAGCTTCTTTGCCCTGGTTGGATGGTCTATAACAGACCCCCAGCAGGATATCTGCCTTGTTAGCCTTCCCCCTCATCCTTACCCATAAGCATTCAACCCTGTCGTCACAATCATCAAGCTCTATACAATCAAAGCACTCCTTGACGTACAGAGCCACCCCACCGCCTCTCCTTCCCTGCCTATCCCTCCTGAAGAACTTATAGCCCTCCATCGCAGCACTCCAGTCATGCGAGTCATCCCACCATGTTTCTGTGACGGCGACTATGTCATAGCTGTCCCGCTGCACAACAGCTTCCAGCTCCTCCTGTTTGCTGCCCATGCTGCGTGAATTGGAAGAGATGCACTTGAGCTGGGCTATCGATCTTGCCCCCGACACTGGCACACCACCCCTAGGCTCATCTCTAGGTACCCTGGCTTCATCCCCTTCCCCCTTCAAATCTAGTTTAAAGCCCTCTCAATGAGGCTTGCCAACTTACGAGTGAGGATCCTTTTCCCCCTTGAAGACAGTTGAACACCATCTGCACCCAGCAGGCCCGGTGCCGTGTAGACCGCGCCATGGTCAAATAATCCAAAATTCCTCTGATGGCACCAGTCTCTGAGCCACACGTTGACCAGGTTTGCTTTCCTGTTCCTATCAGCATTCCTCCCCACCACTGAAGGGATTGAGGAAAACACCACCTGTGCTCCCAATCCCTCAACCAGTCTCCCCAGTGCCTTAAAGTCCTTCTTGATCCCTTTCAGGCTTCTTTGCTCAATCTCATCACTGCCAACCTGCAAAACCAACAGCGGGTAGTAATCAGTGGGCCGTACCAGACCAGGGAGTTTCCTAGTAACCTCTCTCACCCGGGCCCCAGGGGGGCAGCAGACTTCCCTGTGGGTTGGGTCTGGTTGGCATATTGGGCCCTCTGTTCCCCTCAGGAGGGAATTGCCAATGACAATTACCCTCCTTTTTGTCTTAGTAGAGGTGATTCTGATGCGTGGGGCAGACTGTCTCGCCCTAGGCAGCCCTGCAGATGGACTTTCATCCATATCCTCGTTATCCTGGCCCTCAAGTTCCAGAGCCCCATATCTGTTGTGTAGGGGCAGCTGGGAAGGTGAGGGAGGCTGGAAGGGGATTCGCCTGCTGCCCCGAGCAGGGACCTTTTTCCATTCCCCTTCGTCTCTTAGGTCCCCTCCTTCTGCCTGGTGGCAAGAGGGTAAGGGGTCCTCTGCTTCTCCTGGAGCCTCCGTCCTCTGCCTTTCCCTCAGGGACGGTAGGGCATGGCTCCACCAGTCTATCTCCCTCTCGCACTCCCTGATACTCCTCAGCCTCTCCACCTCCTCCTTCAGCTCTGCCCCCAGGCTGAGCAGATCGCTCACCTGGTCGCACTGCACACAGTTGTCATCTCTCCCAGCCTCCGGCACAGGCAACAGGCTCAGGCACTTCTGTGGTTGGTGCCCATATACATGAAGCAGAGGCTTCAAAAGAAATTGAATGGCCTTCTTGTGCCTGTCCAGTGACACCATGTCTCTGTAGAAGTGAGGTCCCTTCTCTGAATCTGAGCAGAAAATACCTTTGACTCTGCCTTCCCAGGCCAAGTTGAGTCTGTAACTCTCTGCTACTTCATGGATTGCTATTGCACCACTGCCCTGCTTTTCTTCCTTCAGATTGTTCTGGCTGCTCCCACCCCTTTAATATGATGTCTTTTTTGAACAAAACCACTGACAGATGGCATTTCTTTTATTAATCCTCCATTGTACTGCTCTTTTAATTATAGCAGCATATCATGGTTCCAGGCTTGCACAGAATCTAACTAAAGTGGCAAAGTTGTCTGTATCTTTCATTGTCAGCTTGTCTCTTGCATTGCCAGAGATATTTTTTTAGTCTCTTAAATTATGGGGATGGAGAAGAAAACAAAGCAGGCTTTCTTCCTCTGGATTATATGATAGAAGTGTCACTGGAGTAATATGATGATTATAGGCTGAAGAGAAATTCAAGTTTTTCAGGTCTTGCTAATGCTTTTCACAGATATAAAATATCCACAGATCTTCAAGGCACCCTTCAAACTTTTGTCAAGCAAGGATTGTAAGGTGCATAGATTTACCATCTCCAAACACAGAGTCAGGAACTAGAGCAAAATTCTTGAGTGTCTTAGTGTTAAGACAGGACTCTTAAGCATCTATTTGTCTTTATTGTATTTAAACGCAAACATTTCTAGGGAGCAATCATGTTTTTCTATTGTCAAGAGCATAAAGCAGTAAGATTTAGGGGAAAGTGTGAAGGGTATTTAGGCATAAAACTGAAATGGAAGTTGGTGAGACAGGAGCCCTTAAATATCTTTTATACATCTGTCTGTTCAGCTGAAGGAAAACATCAGCTCTGTCCAGAAAAATTATGAGGAGGAGTGATCATTCTCTTAAAATTCATTAAGTTCCAGGATCATTTATAGTGGGAAAATATTTTGTTTTCTTTAATTTGTAATTACTGTGATAATTTTTCTTTCAGAAAGACAACCAATGGAATCAAGCTGGCAAAAGCAACTGGATTAAAATCTCACGGTTTCCAGGTAACATTTATTCAATGAGAACACAATGCTGTTCAGCAAAGATTCTTTCTTTTCTAATATATTCTCCTATCATGCATCTCTGCAATTTGAAGTGAGATTATACCAAGAGACAACACAGCTTAAGAGACCTGTGGGAAGGGACCAGACCTTTTATCTACCTTTGATTAGCAGGTGGGACAGAGATGATGGATGAATTTAGATTGAGCCAAAATTGCACATAATATTTGGCTTTTGCACATTTCCAATAATTAGAATAAGACAGCCTTTCTCTGTTCAAAGATGTTCTATTCATGAAAGATTACAGACATATTATATAAAGACTGGTAGATTAAAAGAAGCAAGCAAATAAAGAATATCTGATACTGAAATAAAAAGTAATTTACATTCCCAGATCTGGCATTCTACTACTTTGTCATCTTGCCAGCATCATCCTTTGATTTTTCATTCTATGAACTGGCCATTGTCCACCCCTTTTGTGTCCAAAAAGCATTAATATACACCAAAGAACAGTACCTTGAAAGCTGGTGGTATCTTTTCAAAATGAGGCATCTGGGATCCTAACAGCTTTAATTCATTTGTGGAGATTATCTGCTTAGACAATGAAGATCAATAAATCTCTGCACAGGTGAGCAAAATTTAGTAGGATTAATAGAGTAAATAATTAGGACAACAGTTTGGCAAAATTTCAAAGTGCATATTCAGAGAAGCCTCATGTGGTGTTTGCCTAATATTATCACTTTAATAACAACTCCTAGTCCCACCAAAACAAACAGATTCATGGAGGAAACATGGGAGCAATGCGGAGATGTGCTGCCATGGAGAGGTAAGGCTTCCCTCTGCTCCCAGGGTGGCTCTCGGCGGTACTGCTTGGAGCCCATGCCATGGTATTCATGCGGCCCATGTGAAAACTGGATGCAGAAAAAAAAACATGTTTATCAGATCTTTCTGCTCCCTGCTTAATCTTATCATATTCCAGAGAGGAGATACATATCAGGAAATAGAAAATAAATAAATAAACTGGGAAACAAAACAAAATGCACCAAAACTTTTGGAGAAACAGCTTTCTGAGATGTACAGCTACGACTTCAGGCAGAAGAAAAGGTCATAAGTCAGAAGAAGAAGGTGTGAGCCCACTGAAGCTACTGGAGCTGCTCCAAAGTATATTAGATGAGGAGCTGTTCTTCAACTGTCAAGTATCGCACTGTCAAACAGTTATCAGGTACAAGAAAAGTATCAAAACTTCTCTGCATTTGCTTTGCTTTAGTCATGTCTGTGTAGTTCTGCTTTCTTCACTGCTCACTCACTAAAAATAACTGTGCAGTTCTTTAGGATTTTTTTTTGTCTACATTGAACATATTTTGTTACTTTTTCATCTGAAATCACACATTAGTGATAGAAGAATAAAACACAACCACAAGTTGTGTCAGAATCTGCTTTCTCATTACATTTAGATGTTTGTACTTGAACAGTTTGTGATTTTGTATTCAAGAGAACATTTTCAGTTATGACTTTTAGAAAAGAGCTGCAGTAGTAGCAGAACCCAAAGTCAATATAAATGGATTTTTGCTGTTCTGGTAACATCCTCCTGTTACACTCTGTGGAGGTTGTACCCCATGTATGTATCTTTACAAAATCTACAGCATGACTTGCCTGTCTTAGAAAAGATGTTTTTCAAGTACAGCAGGATTCTTTCAAGAAAGGTCATAGATATAGGGAAAAAAAGTCCTTTTTTTTCCTAGTAATAATCACCTGTCCCTGGGTTTTTTTTATTTCTTTCTTATTTTCAATACTAGTCCCACAGTTGCCATGCTAAATAAGTAGAATCTGTAGCTGCAGAAGTCAGACAGAGTAGTTGACTTGTCCTAAGTGAAACAAAGTTCCAAATACTGGTATCAATTTTATAAATCTGGAACAGCTACACCTAGATTTTAAAGTAAGACCTGACAGCCCTAGTTAAGCTGTGGATTTTCATCATGTACATCAGAGTGACTCAGCTGTATTTCTAGTGATTGGGTTGAATGGAAGATCTGACCTCAAGCCTTTTCCTGTAGTTGCCTTAATGTTTCTTTTCTTTTCCATCTCTGTTTTTAACTGCATATTAACAAAGAAAATCTCACATAAAAAAAAAAGATGTTGATTTTCTTTCAAAAAAAGAAAAAGAAATGGAAAGTATGGAGTCACTTTATCACCAAAATCAAAAGGTTGTGAACAATGAGCAATCAATAAGAAATATTTCACCGCTAGAGCCCTTTAATCTACTTGAGCATTTTCAATTTCCATCACCTGATTGGAAGCAAGACAGTAGACTGAGAAAACAATTCAGCATTTCTTCTTGAAGACTTTGGAAACTTTTAGAAAAATGTTTCTAAAGTTTCAAGTTAGAAGTCAGATCACATTGTGCATCTCATCCTCAGATCTCCACATCCACTTGAAGTTAGAAGACATTCACTTTTAGTTCAACAGTACTTATTTTGAAGATATGTACTTGATCATGGGTAATTCAATAGGCAAATAAGCCCGTTAATGGATTCTACTGTGATTATTTTGGGGACAAACCATTATTGTTATGATCTTACAGCTTTTTATAGCTTATAATAATAGAAGTTCTTACTTAAGAAAAATCCCAAACCTCAAAGTAGTGGCACCTGAATTTAAGACTCTACTTACATGCCAAAGGTCCCATGATAGGTACTGAGAGTCTGGAATTCAATTCAGTTGTCTAAACACTGTCATTTTGTGTCTAAGGGTTTCATTCTAAGGGTTTCATTTTACCTCCAGAGTAGATAAATTATTGTGCTCTAAGAGTTTCTTGTTGCTGCTCATTTTATGCTCTCTGGCTTTGCTAGCAATAAAGTGATTCCTTGCTTTTTCTTTTTCCTTTTTTTTCTAATTTTCAGAAAATGAGAGTCTATTCTAGGTCCTTCATCATATCTGCCAGGCCTATAAGGAATTTTTTAAACGTTGTTAGGTTTTTGCAACTGAAACGGCCCCCATGCACCACTCC
The DNA here is from genome assembly GCF_030936135.1 of Gavia stellata. Lineage (NCBI taxonomy): Eukaryota > Metazoa > Chordata > Aves > Gaviiformes > Gaviidae > Gavia > Gavia stellata. The sequence goes on along the minus strand of NC_082597.1, from coordinate 9,334,611 downwards.
AGAAGAGCCCAGCTCTCCCACATGTCCAGTGGCATGTTTACCAGCCATGCATTGATGTCTCAAATACAGTTGTTCTTGCAGGCTCCACTAACTGTATTGGCTAGAATGCCATTAACTATGAGATCTTAGACATCTAGCTTATATAGACAGCTAAATTTAGGTGTCTTAATCTTGAAATGAATCCCACACAAAGTGATGAATTAGTCAGTGGTAAATGACAAGTTTATCATCATATGTCATGTATGATTTCTATGAAAAGTTAGAATAACACTTCATAATTCATTAAGTAAAGCAACTTTTTTAAAAATAGAGTGTCCCTCAACTTAATTAAAAATATGGTGGATGTGGAAATGGAGAGAAATATTTGAGAGGAATAACTCACACTTTCCATAATTTCCATTTTATAGCTCAGTGCCCAAATCCAGAAAACAGAGGGAATAAAAATAAGTTGCTGCAGCCATATTTATTAAAGACCATTATGTTGTTATATCTACTTTCTAAAGAATGAAGAAACAGCTGGATGGGATCTGTGGAGAAAGGAGTGGGAAAAAGAAACAGAAAAACTACCACTACTTGAGGAGATGGGAAAGAATCATAGAATCGTTTAAGTTGGAAAAGACCTTTAAGATCATCAAGTCCAACTGTAAACCTAACCCAGCTAAGTCCACCACTAAATCAGGTCCCTAAGCATCTCATCCACACGTCTTTTAAATACCTCCAGGGATGGTGACTCAACCATAGCCCTGGGCAGCCTGTGCCAGTGTCAGAAAGGAAGAAGAGAGGGAAAAGAAATGTGGCAGACATTTCTTGAGGTCCCTCTGAGAAGAGGTGGTTGTACTAAGCATCTGACTGGTGACAGTAGTTCATACCTCCATGCCTTGTTCATCCACATTAGTAACAAGAATAAGCAACAAACATCAAAGTGGATAAAGACTGAAAGATAGGATCCAAAGCCACTGAACTGGCAATGTGGAGATGCTGAGGAACATAACATTTGATGGCTTTGGAGAATGATCTTTGTCTCATGGGAATCATTATCTGAGCATTGCAGTTAGGTGATTAAAAACTAATCAGTAGTAACACAAAGGCCCAGTGAAGATCAGCAGAACAATGCCAGACGAGAAACCATATAACATAAATGTGGCACCCTGAACCAGATCACCCTGGGGCCATCCAAGGAGACTGGTGGGACCATTGTCCCCAGTGGGAAACCCACCAAGAACCAGGGACAGCTTCTCCCAGAGCACCTTGCAGTCTGAAGGTGATATTGTCGACACAGGTAGAGGCCTCATTATGGGATACCAGAGAAAGCAGACTTGGGGATTACATAAAGCTTCTTATGGGGTATTTTAAAGGAATTGAGAGATGTTTAGGGGAGCACCAAAAGCAGGAAAGGGAGCAGTCAAGGTGGATTAGGAAGGAACAAACAGGAAAAAGTGGAGAGGAAAGGGGATAAAACAAGTTGGTCATAAGGAAATGTCTTTTGATGGTACAATTGTCAGACTGAGCCCTGCATTTCATAATCCAAATCTGCCCTGTCTTCTCATTAAATCCTCTTTCTAATTATCTTCTGTGTGGGTGTGCTCTCTATTCTGAGTGGGTATGTGTGAAAGCTGGTGAACTTCAAGCTGAACTAGCCAGCAAGTAGGATAAAAAGTAACAGCTATTGGATAAAAGATACCAGTTACTGGATAAAAGATATCAGCTACTAGAGGGCAACTGCAAATCTCTGGGACTCATATGTCCATGTACCAGCAAATGGGAGGATCAGGACATCTGGGGACTGGCTACTGGGTAGGCTGAGAATCTAAAGCTCACCACTGGAGTGATTAATATTTTGTGCACAATATATATTATTTTTTCCTCTATCAGATTTCTGTCCTGATCAGCCGGAAAGCAGGAACGGGATCAGGTCATCCACAGTGTTCATGTTTGTGTGAGTGCTATGTGCATTTATGTGGGTGCTGGCAATGCACGCCTGTTTGTCTGTGCTGATCCGTGTGGCCAGCTGGACATGTGTGTATGCATGCATGCGTGTGTGTGTCTTGTGAACACATAGTCAGCCTTGCTACCGGCTAAACCTTGGGACACAAAGCCGCAGCAACCTCACATCCATCAGGCTACTGCTTTCAACTGCCTCTAACAAGAAATATGCTTGCCCTTGTGGAGGAAGGTGGGACAATCCTTCAGCTGAGAGAATATGATACTATCAGCTGAGATCAACAGAACTGTGGTAATTTACCCACGAAATATGTATTCTTCTATTATAAATTTTCACACTTTAAGGGAGGAAACTGTCAGTTTATTCTTTGAAGGCAGAGGTGCTTAGCTTACCTTTTAATAACAGTCCTATATGGCTTTCTGAAAAAAAAAAAAAAAAAAATGTTTAACGCAACAATGGCACTATTTCAATTAACTTTGGTTTGGAATATCCAGAAATAATGCAGTGTTATTGCTTGGAAGCCTACAGCTGTGTCCTTATTCTTGATATGAATATATCAAAACAACAGTAATTATCTTCACCTCATATATAATATAGTGTGTTGCTACTTATAAATAAGAGGGCAAAAGTAGGCTCTGATGTGAGTCACATTGATTCTTTAATATAAAGATATTGCATTTTTGGAAGGAAAGATACAATATGCATATCAATCTTGTGAGAAAGAAGCTATATTTGCTGGCACTGCTATTGTAGCTCACAGTTTTTCAATATGTCTGACGAAATGGTGCTCTCCAGGAAATACTGTGAAGCTAAGCAATTGTGGAAGCCCACAACAAATGCATGTGTGTAGTGTAAGTACACAACATAGAAACAGTCTTGAAGAAACTATCATTCATTCTTTTGTGTTAAGACAAAAAAACCCAAGGCAAAAAAAGGGCTTAAATGCTCTAGGTCATGGCACAAAATCCATTTTTAATTCAAATAACCATATCATATAGATCTCACAAATTGACCTAGCTTACCTTAAAAAATGTTAAAGATTCTTTTTCTCTTGCAATATGTAATGGAACTTAGTTCAATTAAATTAATTGGATTATAATAAAAAAAATCTAATGTTTAGAATTCTTCTAATTTCTGTCAAAAATTTACCCTTGACACGTTTGGTCTTGTGCCAGCATTGCCCACTAATATGCATAGGTATTTTTCCACTTTTTGGTGGTTGCTCATGCTTCTTCAACTATTACAACTCCTTTCAGCTGTATTTTACTTAAAAAACCAAGAGCTGTTTGGGCTTTGGGTCTGCATAGGTCTGCATAGGTCTGCACAGCCATGTACAGGCAGTGATTGAAAAGCTTTTCCCCAGATCCATGGAAATGAAGTATAACCCAGTTCTTGTCTCAAATATTTTTAAGCTAGTTAGTACACAACTATTCTGTTCTCAGCCTCTCAGTCCTTCATTGCATCAGTTCTAATAAAAGAGGAAAAGGCAATGCAATTTTACTGACTTGCAGAATATTACATTGAGTTGTACCAGCTCACTGTCCTACAGTGACGCAAAATTTTAACAGGAAAGGGCTGATTTTTTCTGAAACTTAAATCTGTTGTGATCCTAGTAATATGCTTAATTGAATTTAGCGCAACAAGAACTTTCTTGCTGTTGATCCGTACCCAATATTTCAAGATGTCTGCTGGTAGAGAGTTGGTTTGGATTGGAGTATGAAGAAAGTCCATTTCTAGCACTGATAAGGCCGAAGTCTGGGTAAATGCAGGCAACTTTCTTGAAAATGCCGCAGTTACAGTCCAGGCAACATGAGGAGTTTCGGTAGGTGCAGTTTCCTGTGTTCATTTAAATGGAACTGATGTTCTGCAAGCCTCATTTTGCCCCTTATACGGCAGCTAAATGCGTTGTCAGACAGGACTGGAAACTGACAGCAGCAGTGACAGATTTATTCCAGTTATTAGGTCAGTTGTCACTCTTTGGCAGCTTTCTCATTCTCAAATTATCTTCAGAATACAAAGTAACTAAGGTGGAAGAGAGTAATTTGTCTTCAGTATGGGTTATGGAGCTAAAATTTTTCACAATCATTTTGTTTAAGCTGGATCTGTTTGCACACTGCATTGATGGTTTTATTCTTCTTTCTTTATTAAGACTAAGAACCTGCAAGTATGAAGCTTAAGAAGTCCATTTCCACTTGACAGCTTCACCTTTCCACAGGGACTGAGGTGTTATCTTCATCTTCAGCCCTTAGTGGTGTTGTCTGTTTTCTTCACTTTGGGAATAATGGTTTCCAAAGTGATTTTGGAATCAAGCAGACAGGCAGCCAGCTGCTGGCTATCAAACAGCAAGCATCCTGTATGTGCTAAGATAGACCACAGGATAAAATGGGGCTTCTCGGGTTGTAACAGGAATTTGTCCTGCCATATAATCTTATTGATAAATTTATAAAACTCTAATTTATAACAAGTTGTATTTTTGTATTTTTGAAATCCCACCAATCTGCTGGTAAGACTCAAAATTACAAGGGGTCTGTTCCCACGCAACTGTACTATACAGTAGTTGCCAGTGTAATCTATACATTGTGGTACAACTATAACATTAGCCACAGTACTGCTCCCTCAAACAAAGGGGATTGTCTGTGTTGAGCACCTTGCAAATTCAAAGCTGAAGAGAAATACGGACAAGTGTTGCCACTGCTGGCTTGTACTCTAAGAAAAACATTTTGCATTAACTTCTTTTACAGATAATGATAAGCTGACATTTGAGGTACCAACTCTCTTCTTCACCCCCTTATGAGAGAAGAGCAGGCAATGCTTAGGAAAGTGAGAAATGGAGAATACTAATATTATGAAATTACCTAACACACCCTGCTTTGCCTGAATCCTATGGCATAGCGTCATCTTGAGACCCATACTTTATAACCCTATTTAGAGAACTCAATACCAACTGCAATTAAACAGGGTTGCAGCTGTCATGCCAACTTTAACTTGGAGTTCCATGTTGTATGTCATTATAACTGCTATATGGGATTTTATCCTTTTTTGTTATTTTCTCCCTTGAATGTTGCATTTCTATCCTTTATCCTCTTGCATGAAGCAGTATGGGGATATATTACAAACTAATGACTGTTATCAATATTAACAATGAATCCTGTCTAGAAATCCATCTTAATTGAAGTACCAGTGCAGTCAGACTGTAAGTAAATGCTAGAGATACCACAGGTATTTTAATGCTGGTAGATCTCCCTTGCTTTCCCTCCCCTCACATATGATTTTGCTATCTCTAGCCACATCTAACTCTTGCTGTTGGACCCAGCTCTTCTTCACCAGGAGTTATCCTGCAGCTCTCCACTAGTCAAAACTGGGCTCTTCTCACCCTGGGCTGACCTGCCATTTGGCAGGACACACTTCAGCAGACGAGAAGGAGCACTTGTGCAAAGTACAAAAAGATCTGCCAATTTTTTTTTAATTTTTTTTATTTTAATATTTGTTAACATTTGACAGTGTGTCTGTTATGAATGAGCACAGGTCATGTGGTATTGTTTGTTCTGAACAGATAAGTCATTGAGTCTTTTTTAGGATTATTACACATGTAAAATCAGCATTTAACTTTTGTTCTGTAAAATTTGCTTATTATATGCAATTTCACTGTTTCTACCAGAAGAAGTTTTCAGACTAATCAAGAATGACATGAGATAATAAGCAATGAGAAATTCTTTAAAAATATTCAATTCTACTTGAATTTACTTTACAGTGTTATCTTCCTTGCCCAATTATGAAATATTTCAGATTATAAAAGTCAAAGAGAAAAATTTCTGTGTTTAAATTAAAAAGTAACCATGGCTCATCTGTCTGGAGATAGCTGTGGAAACATAGATTAACATCACTCCCTTGGAAAAATCCTACAGATTCAATTGAAATTTAATAGAGAATTATTTCCGTTTCATAGGCCTTTTTAAATAATCATGTAGAATTTTACAGCAAGAGTATTTAAAATTCCAGATGGATTCAAATTCCTCCCCTCACAGCCTTACCTTGCATGTGCGTGCACACACACACACACACACAGAGATTCACTCATACAGTTTCTTTTACAGGGCCGTTTTACACAACTGAACAGAATTACCCTTATCCCCCCCCCTGTTTCAATTTAGTTTTATAAAACCAGTACTGCTCTGTTTTCACTCCTCTCTGAGTCTACAGACTTCTCATGTCTCCCATCCCACTCATCCCTATGCCAGCTTCTCACACACTGTCATTTTTATCTTTTTTTTTTTTGGTAACTGGCAGTGTGCTGTGTGGATAAATTAGCAGAAACATTGATTTTAGACTCCCCTTGATATAATAAAGGGGGTTGAAGCTGAAAGGGTTTTTTTTCCATAAGATCCCCAAGGCTCAGAATAATCCATTTTTATCAGGCTGTCAGACATGCTCCAGATCTACTGCCCTCAGACATCAATACCTCAAACACTGTTTCTAAAGAAAAGACTTCTGTTTGTGACATGAAATCTGGTTTCTGTTGGGGTAGAAGGGTGTAGCTCTGGATGTCTTCTGGAAAACAGTTACTCTGATAATTTTACATCTTTGGCAGCATCTTCACAGCCTGATAAGAACGCACTGTACCAATATGAAGAAAAGTATAAACTATAGCTGGTCATTAGTTATGTGATTGAACTTTGTCCGCTTTTCTATTTTGTTCTTCTTATATATTAGAAATCATTTTAAAAGAATGACATAATTACTTAAGCAATAAAGAGCTACATTTCCTGTAGTGTCTTGCTTCAGGTGGACATTGCAGATGTGCATTTCTCTACACCTCTTCTTTTTTAATTTTCTTGCCTCCTTTCACCCAAGCCAAACGTTACACATAAAGCTGGATGATGAAAGAAGGTACAGATACACCAGTTCTTCATTTTTTCAGCTTTCTTCACCTTGGACCCAGGGGCGACCTCGAAGCTATGTGAGAAAAGTGTTTGCCTATCTGAATACACAACTCACTCCAAAGAGTTTTGAATTAGATTGTGTCTGAACTTCTCCTGAATGATGCTGTTACTGAAAAATGACACCCAATATTTTGGGCCAATGCCAAAGGTGCAGGAACAGTAGCAATAGCTCAGAAGGGAGAATTCAGAGCTGTCTTCTGGCATAGGCAAACTGTGGCAAATGTAATACAGTGTTAAATATAAGGTACTTATCATCTGCTGTAATAATTCTCAGCTCCTCAGGGAGGAGCTTGTGTGCTAGCTACAGACCAAGTTTTCAGAGGGCAAAACATATCATCTGCCTTATCCGTGTTTAGTACAACATTCAACCTTGCATGATTCTGAATAGCTTAAAACCTTCCATTTGGCAAAGCAAAATGAGCATCCAGTTCATATAACTTCTCAGCAACATGTAGTAGACTTCTAAACCATGGGAGTTTCCTATTTTTTGATCCAATATCCCAAGATTTAGCCAGAAAATCATAATTCCTGTGGTACTGAAAGAGCAGACCTGAGGTACGGTTACATAGCTGACAGCCACCGACTTTGAAAAAATCTTCTGTTGAAAACAGAATTTTGCAGTGTGGGTATATGCCTTCTACATTACCAAATAAGGTAGACTGAAAACATTTCTGGTTTTAATATGCCAAAAAGATAATTGAAAATATGGAAAAGATTGCTACTTTATGTTCCTAACATCACTTAAGTGATTTATACAAGTATTTGGATTTTTGTGTGTGAGGAACAATCATCTCAAGCATATAGTCACTGATCAAATGTTTTCTTTTTTTTCAGTCAACCACATTTGCAAAAGAACCATTAACTCCTTTCATGTAGACAGATAGCTGCATCTTTCACTCAAAATGGTGGTTAAAAATCATTCTTCTAGTCCGACTGAAGAAATACTTGAGAAATGTTTACTTGTTCTCCCAGTTTGGCAGCATGCAGTGTCCAAGAGAGATGACACAAAAAGCAAAAGCTCTTTATCTGAGACTTTGAAGAAACCAAATTTTATTTAATTCAGTACTTTTCCATGGAAATTTCACTGTCCTCTGACCCTATTCTCAGTAAACTACTGAACAGATTTGCTGAAAATTTCCAGAGAAATTCAGCCTGAGGCAGACAGCTGGTGTTTAAATTGCAAGCCATCCCGTTAAAGTTTAGGCAGGTAAAGTGTCTGAAAATAGAATTTTAAAGTAGAAAACGTAAGACAAATTGAAAAACTGTGCTACTGGCACCACCTGTGATCTACAAGCAGTTAAATGTCTGGAACTCAAAAATATGCAACATAGTTCTTTAGGTTTGCATGATTAATAAATTCCATGCCTTCAGGTCTTAGCATTAGTTTTTAATCATCAGACCAAACAAGGACAGACCAAAAAGTTGGATCACTACTGTCCGACTGTCATTCACTAGCAAATCTGAACGATTTTCTGGTATTTTGCTGAGATGTCAATGGTTCCAGAATGTAGGCAATTTTGACTATCCAGATGCTGGCTTGCACAGAAAACACATTACACTTTTCCCTACTAATACTTTTTTCCATGTAAGGAATTTCTGTGACAGATACTGAGCTGCCTTGAAGAATTATGAATGGAGAGAAAGAGAGCTGTGAAATGTAAAGTTGTTGTCAACACTGCAGAAGTTTGAGAACTTATACATTGTAAAGTACATGGGAAAGAAAAAGTTACACCATGGGAAGGATGGAGAACACATGATCTCCTATGTATCAAAATGTAAACTGGTGCTAGTTCTTTGCCGTTCAAAGAAGGGCACTCAAATTCTGAAAATTTCCTTTTTTTTTTTTAACTTGAAAATCATTTGTGTTTTCTAAACAAAGAGTGAGAGAGAGATTTGGTGGCTAGAACCTGTGAGGGAAAACAGTAACCAAGCATGAGCTGATATGTAGAATGTGCAATTCAAAGTAGGATTTTTAGGGATTCATAACTTTAATTTTTTCAATATTTTTCTTTAAGTATAGTCAAAGAATCATCCACATCATTTAAAAAAAAAATAGTTTCAAAAAGAGCTTGACAAATCACTGAAATCCATGGAAGGTACTGAATACACCACCTACTGAAAAATAGGATCAGGCTGACTTAGATGGTCAAGCTGAGATTCATCATATACCACTTTTTCAGTACCTCAGCCTTAACTTAAAAGCCTTATGCCTCCTAGTTTAAACTGTGGTGTGCCTCATATCAGTACGGAACTTCAAAAGGGCCCAATATATATCAAAAAACTTGAATGAAGCTTACAGTAGGAAGATAAGGTTTTGACTGATTAGAATGAAAGGCAAAAAAAAACAAACCAAAAAACCCAACTGAATCCCCATGTAAAGCTGATGAATTCCAAGAATTATACCCTAGAAAATATATCTTCTGTTCTAAAGGCTGTTGAAATAATTTTCTCGGTTTTCCTTCTTTTTTCTTCCTTTTTCCCTCTCTTTTTTAATTTGCCTGTAGACTAAATATATTTTTGTTTCTACAATGTACTGGAGTTTGTTGTAAGGGCTAGAATCCAAAATCTTATCCCAGATAGCTGTTTGATGTAAATTTGTATATACTTCACCTAATCATTCTGTATGAGTTTGAGTTTGTTGAACTCTCTTGGCTCAGACATTGATTTTGGCAAAGAACAGAAAGTCTTTACTGCTTTTCACTGTTGAACACTTTACAATAAGAACTAATCCAGATGCCAAAACATCTCTGAAGTCACTAACATGCCTTTGTATAGCTCACTCAAAGAAGAGGTTTTGGTATACAAGAATCTTCTTCAAAGCCTGTGGAAACTAATAGAAAGGCTTCTTCTGACTTAATTTGAATCCTGATCCAACACCAACATAAGTCGGTGGGCCAACTCATGCAATAAGTGTTACAGGATCAGACCTTGCAGGGGTATTTATTTTTTACTATAAATGCAGTGTAATTAGATCTACTTTTGATGTCTTACAAGAAGAGTGAAGGCTGTAGAGGGACTATTTGTAAGTCTTTTACCAGGACCAAAAATATAGAAGCAATGATATCTTATACCATAGAACAAGAGAAAATAATTAAAACTTAATTACATCCTGTCCAAATACAACCTAATTTCTATTAAGAAACATTTGTTTCCAATGAATAGACAAACCATTGTTTGTGAAATATTTATTACTTAGTCATACTTTTTAATATCACTGTTGCTAGGAATAGCTGCATTACTTTGGCTTTATCTGAATTCCTTGGTGCTTGCTGTTATGCTATTGCTCTTGCTTCACAGGTCACTTTTATTTAAAGTATGACTCTACAGTCAGACATTATGGCTAGATGTGTACTAGTTAGGGCCAGGGAACATCCCTGGTTTTAGGTCTAAAATATTAAAATGGTGTCTAGTATGGTACTGGTCTGAGCCAGCTAGCCCAATTGGGCATGATTTGGAAGTTAATACACATCAGGACTGATTCCCAGTAAGTGGTTTGCAAGCATCCAGTATGATCTGGAGGCTGAGTGTAACAGCAGAGGTACAGGTCATCTGATAGCATCTGGCCACAGTGGATGAGAATGGCCCCACGCAGATCTTGTTTGCTAGCGCAGACACAGCTAACAGTGCTGTCAAGTGATACCTCACCAGACTTGGTCCTAGGTAAGAAATGCAGAACTTGCATAAGAAACCATAGAGCAACCAGCTATCATGTGAGACTCAGGGGGTTTGATGGGAGGGAAGAGAGAGGGGGGAAGAAACTTCCCCTTGAGTCATTTGTGCTTTGTTTCTATTTATCTGTCAAAAGCAGATCCACACCATAATTTGCAGCAGAGCATGTGCTGTGCAAGCAGTTGTTAGAAGCACAAAAGCATCCAAATTTGTCAGCAAAGGAGATAATTTCCATTAGAAGGCATGCACTGAGCTCACTTTGCATCTGGAGCCTATCAGACTTCACAAGGAAGTTATGTGTCATATTTAACCTACAGGATAGTGATTGATCTTCATAGCTGAAATCTCAGGGGACAGTTTTGTGAAAGATGACAGCGTGAAAGTCAGTAGTCCAGCTTTTCTTTAAAATGCATTTAAGTGGGAAAAAATTCCACTAGACAAGTCTCTGATCTTACTCAAACTGTTGGAAATCTGGAACACCAGATATCTTGCTGATAAACATCAGCTGCATTATTCTAATTTATCAAGGAGTAATGGGATAATGATTGCCCCTAGAAGAGACTACACAATGTCATGATCCAAAGAATAAAGAGACAGAAAAGCATAATGTTTTTTTGTAGATTATCCTACATTAAAGCTTAACAATGAATCACCATACTCTGAAGTAAGTCTGTGTCATACTGTCTAACAGAAAATGCATAGTTTGTTGTGAAAAATTCACAACTTCATCCAGAATGTCTTCCTTGGAAAGAAAAGGTGAGGATTAATGACTATAAATTGTGATAACTTAAAGTGGCAAAACACAGAAATCCATAGAGTTGAAAATTTCCCCTGGGTTTTCTGCAAATGATGAAAACTTTGCTCCATAGCAACATTTGGCAGAAGTTGATGGTTTCAGCACCGGAAATTGAGCATTTCTTTAGCCCCAGGAGTACAGGAGTTGTTATGGCAAATCCTGTCTCGCCTGTTTCCTTGTATCACAGCAGAATGGATCCAAAGTCTAAAACTCCCAACCCTGTGTGTACTTCCAAAATAGAGCCCTAAACTCAGATGCAAGTGCCATATATAAAGTCCTTTTTTGTCACATTCTTAGGGATATTTGCAGATGGATGAACCCATTTTGTTAAAGACGGGTTGATGATTCACATGTTGATCCATCCTCTGATCTTCCTTCTTAAATGTGTGTGAACTGAACAATTTTAAATGATTCAGCACTAGAGACCTGGCTTCACAGTTATTTTCACCCCCCTCCTTTTTTTTCTTTTTTTTTTTTTTTTATTTAGCAGTCTTTAGGTGGTTTGAATACACAGTATTTAATTTCCCAATTTTTTCAGTAAGAAAAACAAATTCAAGAGTGAAGCTTAAGAGCTACTGACAGGGATAGACTCTCAAATTGACTGACAGAAATTGCCAGATTGTGAAGAGTTTTTTGCATGTGTTTCAAGAAAGCAAGCTAATCTCCCTTTTCTACAGCAAGGTGGAATAATGTTTACATATTAGATGTTTTAACTTATTTCTCCACTAAGAGTCTTAATAATGGATGAACTTTCAGGTTATGGAATATTAATTCATAAAACAAGAATTTCTAGAGTCTGAAAGCTTCACTTTTAATCTTGTTCTCCAGACATATATCAGATTTCCTCTTTTCCATTTTTAAATCTTGTCCCATAATGAAAAAGTCCATCTGCTTTTTGTTTTCATACCTTCTTATGTTTGTTAAAGCATGGGAAACATCCAAGTTTCACATGTTTTAATTACGTATTGAGGATATAATGTTTTCTGAAGATGAAAAACAGCCTTCTAGTGGTGTTTAGGACTATGTCAGATGTATTGTTTCAATTTGATAAAACCAGATTGCTTGCTTCTGGCATTTAATGTTGCACAAAGTGGAGAATATGACGTTCTAGTTGTTGACATTCCTATTAAAATTATTAATGCTGAACCCCAATAACTCACCTGCAGACAGTGATTTTTCTGGTTTTTTTTCTCCACTTGTTCTTGAATGCTTGAGTTCAATTAGACAGGATATGACCATATTCTAAGAAAAAAATCTGTCTTTTAAATTGATCAAGGTCGTTGGTCAAAGGTATCTCAGAGAAGTAGATACTTCTGCAAAATTTTGATTGTAAAAAAAAGAGAACAATGTATAGGAAATGCAGCTAAAATATAAAAGTTTGGCTAGAGTGCTCACATGAACTTGGACTCACACTGACAAAGGGTAAAGCAACACTGAGGTGCTACTGCCAGTGTCTGGTTTACTGAGTAGCATTATTGCTATTCGCTTGAGCATTTGTGTACCTTAAACACTGAACAGAAAGAGTACTGGATTGATACAGTTAATATCCTGAGCAAGAAACACCTGAGCCACCCCATAGGACACACTGTAGAAACCCATTCATCGCTTATGTGCGTGCATTGTTTTTTGTAGATATACAAGAGGTGTGTATATCACACAGTGACATCTACAAATTTATGTAATAGTCTTATGTTTTTAAGCTTTTTACCTAGATACTAATGTTTGATGTGGAAAGTTTCCTACTTGAATCTCTTCCATCCCAAGAAACTCTACTAACCAGCAGGTAAGAGGCAAGGCTGAAAGATTATTTCCTGAAGTGGGACAACTCTGCTGAAAATCTTGCCATGTTTGAACATGAGAAATCAAAACAGAGGGGCTGAACATTCTCTGTGGGGAGGTCTGAATGTTAAGATGCTGTTCATAAACTCTGTGTTAAAGCATCACCAGATAAAATGTGTAATGTGTATAAATGGTTGTACTGAGCATTGCATTCCCGTTCCCAGGACGTGTACTAACCACTTGGACCCAAGAGCCTGTATTCCACCCAAGCTACATATTAGGGTTATAAGTGCCTGTCTGGATCTCAACCCTAACCTGAGAATATAATGTTATTAGCTTGAGCCTGTGGTGCCTTGAGTTCTCTGCCAAATCCTCTTCCTTTCCTTTTCCATTCCAAACACACGAATGACACATGCGTACTTTCTGTGGTTTGGCAGCAATTTCAGTCTGAATCTGAGCCAGGTACATAAACCGTGCTTAGGACACCTCCATATGCCACTGGTTACCTGGCTTATTGACAGCTGGACTCCAGCCTCAAGCTACTGAGGTGATTGTGGGGAGTGAAGGTATCCCACCTTGGTGCGGGTGTGGTGTTCAGGATTGGTGCCAATCCTAAAGTATAATCTTAGTCCTATTGCTATTAGCAAGAAAACTTCCATTGTGTCAACGAGATCAAAATTACCCATGCAACACCAAGGAGCGATAGATAAGAATCCACCAGCTTGGGTTTTGAATTGTTGCTATATCATTTATAATGAAGTGGCTCAAGGCTGATGGGCATAAATTAGATTTTTGTTTTATGCAGTCTGTAAGGTGCCTCAAAAATGCAGGATAAATTCCTCCTTTTCTTAAAGCATTGTAAACATTAATCTCCATTTTTATGTACTTTATCATTGTTAGTAATAATAATCTATTGAATGTACAAAGTAACAAATGGGAAGAAAACTAGAAAAGGTGAAGGCATATGAAGAGTTGCTTTACCTTGTAGTGAACTCTGTTTCATCAACTTCAGTTATACAGCTGTCCTTGGGCCTAATTCAATGCAGAGAAGTGAAGTAATATTGCTAGATGGCTGTAAACCTCAGGGAAATCCTCTAATAAGGGAACGATGGCCCTTAAGGGAATATCAGGCTTTATTGTTTCTTTGAACACCATGTTCTTGAACTCTGAAGTAGCATTAGCATCCAGGATTGTACTTCCTACACCAGTATTGGCTAGATAACTTGGTTATTCTTTATAGATATGTATTATAATATTCTGTTGAATTTCCATTTCAGAAGAATTGTTTTTCTGCTTCAAAATTAGTCCAGAGGAAAAAGAGAAACATTTCCAAAGGCTTGAACCTTGAGGGAGAAGACAGAGTTAGGGCTTCTGCAATCAGTATTGATAGTGCTGCCCTAGCCTATAGGAGATACAAGTTCAAGAGCCTGTCTAGACCAATTCAGAGGACAGAAAGGCAAAGTTTTCTTCCCAAAATGGTAATTCAGACAAAAAACAATTTATATTTCCATTTTCTACATCCCAGGAGAATGCCCCGCACCTTGAAATACAGGGACTTCAAATGTTGTCACAACAATCTTTTGAAAAAGAGATTTTAGCTTTAAAATTATTTCAGCTACCTCTTTTTATTTCTAACTGCAGGTGTACTTACATGTCAAACATTTTTCACATCTATACAAAGGATTTGATGTTAACTTTGTACACCTTTTAAATTCTTTATGCAGTTCAGATCATCCAGATATTTCTTTAGCATGGATAACTTTATAACACAATACATAATGCATAAATGCAATGTTTATTACTAGACGTAGACCAAAATCCAGATTTTAGTGTTAGCACCAAATACCAGAGATCTCCGTGATTTTACCTCACGGCTGTACAATTTGAAACCCAATGAGATGTTCATCAGGTTAGGATCACATAAGTATAACCCTGGAACTCAAACTCAAAAGGATACAACCTGGCATGACCAGTTTATTTGAAAACAAAACCAGGAAAAAACCACACACAAAGTACTTAACTATACAACTTGCCCTCAAGTGTGTATGCATGATTATTTTTCAACTGAACCTTCTGAGAGTCTTCTGTAGACAACATGTCCTATGAATAGGTTTTTAACTCAGATAGAAATAAACCCAAAGGTCTGAGTATTAGAAACAAGCAAGCAACTATTTCCACCTGGGTCAATCTTACTGTACACCGTGCAGCAAGCAGTCGTTTTACTTCCTTCCAGAAAAATGCATCAAGCAGAAAATAGACTATAGGCTTAAGTTTGGAGGAAGAGGCAAGGAAAAAATCATTGCTTTAATTTATTCCCCTTTTATCAAACTACAAATAATAGAAAAGAAAAGAAAAAGAAAATGTGTCTCAGAATGAAATTTTCAAAGACACATCAAGGAGATTGAAATCTCATCCAGACTGCACACAAAAAGGTTTTTTTCCATCCAAAATGCAAATAGTTCTTT
Source organism: Gavia stellata (assembly GCF_030936135.1). Taxonomy (NCBI): domain Eukaryota; kingdom Metazoa; phylum Chordata; class Aves; order Gaviiformes; family Gaviidae; genus Gavia; species Gavia stellata. The sequence continues at coordinate 9,319,020 of NC_082597.1, read as the reverse complement.
GATTTGACTCCCAGATTCACCAAGGTCACCACTCTGTGCATGGTAATGCATGCCCATTTGAAAGACCATTAACACATTTTTATTTATTTATTTTAGTTGAACTTGTGTCCCACCTGATTTTCTCCAGATATTCTCAACAATAAATGGCTTATAACCAAAGACACCAATTTTATACTGTATATATGCTGTAAAATCACATTTATGTAAATACTGACTTCACACATTTAACAAAAAAAGGGAGTTGATATCTTTTGGGCAAGAAGGTCAACAGCATAGGCTGTCTGGAGGGCTGCCTTTGGGTAAGAAAATCAATTAAATGAGGTTAGTTTAAATTTTACTCCCTTTTTTAAAGCTTATCAACTAAAGGATGAGCTTTGTTATTTGTATTCCAGCCAGTGGCAAGAAAGGGCAGGGGCAGCATTGGCTGAGGGAAATTTCAGGAACCTCAGCCCCAGAAGAAATCTGCATGGACATCTCTTGCCCTCTGCCTTTCATTTCTGTAAACCCTCTTTACTGGACAAGGCTTAAGTGCATCATTGAAAAGCCTGCCCAGGTGAGGGATAAAAAGGAAAAACTCTTTTGTACCTTCATTCCACTGTCCATCTGCAAGGTCCCTGAGGGCATCAACAAGTCTTAGTGTCCCTTCCCAGGCCCCTGGGACTCCCCTCACCCTGCCCATGGCCCAGGACCCCATTGCAGCCCCCCCGGGGCCCAACAGTCCCTACCCCAGCGAGATCTCAGGATGCTGTCTCCAGCCCTGCCCTGCCCAACCATGGGCCCATGCCAAGCTGAGACCACCGGCAGGGAGATGCCTGATGCCCAGGGATGGGTCTGTCCTGGCTTCCTCCCTGGCCCGCCCTGCTCCTGGCTGTGCTAGCCCCAGGAGTCCCTACCACTCCCCAGCCCAAGGAGCTGCCACCCCCACGGTGCTCTGACACCATGTACCCATGAAAAGGCCCAGTGCCAATGTAGAAATAGAAATGCGACAGCTATAAGCTAATGTTTTTGTTTTACAGGTGTCAAAACACAGGTAGTTATTGTTGGTTCTAGTAAGAAACATGGTTTTACAGTCTGATTTTAAAATAAGAGAGACCAGAGAAGTGCCTCCACTACTGAAACTGTTACCTTCCCTTGGTCTCACTACTGTCAGACCAGCATTTTTTTCTTAGAGCATTTCCTTATGAAGAAAGAAGTGGATGCCTCCATATAACCATATTATTTTTTCTTGTTACTAGAACTGAAAATTTGATTTATGGTTTGGCTTATATTTCTATTTTTTAATTTTCTCCAGCTCCCTTCTAATATTTGACTTACAAGGAGGTTTTGCTACATTATTGTCCCAACTTGCACTACATGGCCCACCACTGCAGTGTTTCACAAGCAATAACCACCTTCCCTGTCTGTTCTGAATGGTCATTCCCAAGTTTGAAGGGCATTCAGCAACTTGACGAAGCTAAACTTTTTGATTGGAAAATTTCAGAATGACCATCATTGTTAAAATTATCAGCTTCCACTGGGGACCAAGCTGCAGGCTGGCTTTAAGGTTTCCTGCAATAAAATGCACGATGAACTCATTGTCCTGGCTGCCAAACACCAATGTGAGGCCCTTGACAGCATGATGATATCAAACCTCCAAATAAAAAGCAATTCTGCTAGCAGAATGTAGCTTCCAGCAATGTACATAGCTTGATACAGTCATTAGGTTTTATGCAGTTTTAGAGCAAACCTTTTACTAGGAACCCAATTTTCTCCTGACGGAAGATACTATTAGGCACCCCAAGCATGACAAGTGGCAAGAGCTCCTTCCAATTGAAACATGCAGTTGACAGACGGTGATTTGCTATCAACGCTATATATATGTATCTTTTGTTTGCTTGGTTTGAGCATTTAAAAAAAAGAGAAGAAAAATAGAGAAGTTTCTTAGCTTATCTCTTATGATCTCCTCTACTGTTTATGGTTAATATTTATCTTAAAAGTTTGCAAAAGGGGCCTCTTTAAAGGCTATATTGAAAGGACGCTCTGATTTTTGAATAGGTAACAGCCTTGAGTTTTGCATTATGCAAGGACAGCTGGCAAAGCATGTGGGCTGTGAAATAAGCGGGAGGCTTGATAAAATGCATCCTGAAAGAGAAAACAAGGTTAGGAGCAATGAGCTGTGACTGACTAGAGCTGTGGGAGCTTGGAAACCTTCCCCCCAAATGCAAATGCTTAAGGTTACTTATCTGAATTGTCTGTTGAAAGACATTGCGTTCTGCGACAGCATGAAATGAGGGAAGGTGAAGTTTAGTCTGTCTTTACTGTTCTGCAATGCCCAGTATCCATTCCCAAAGAAAATGCTCAACTTGCAAATGAAACTTAATTTCTACTGGAGGGGCACATACTGTACTGGAATATAAAATAAGCTGTATTCTGCTCTTTTAATTTCAAGGTATTCTTCATACAGAGATTTTTTTTTCTTCTTAATATAGACAGCATAATCTATTCTCAGATACAAAAATGCCATGGATGTCTCCAGAGCTTGAGTTCTGGCCTTCTGGGGTATTGGGCTCCAACAGCACTGCCTCAGAGTAGGCATTTTAGCACTGCACAATATATAGGAGTTTCTGTTTCCTGTGCCAGTCCCAGAAGACAAAATCATATCACGTAACTACTTCTCCAAAGGAGGCTCTTCTTTCTGTAGTTTATTCAGTCATTAAAATGACCCAAACATCAAACATTTTTTCTAGAGCTTTTCTAGAGAATCTCTTTGCTCTTCCTATTTCTACTACTCCATTTATTGTGAACTATTTCTCCCTGAGCTTTATGACGTCTCTGAAACCTATCAGTAATTTCTCATTTAAACTTGCTGAGGATGATTATGGAAAATAGGAGATTGTCTTACCCATTATCTTCATGAAGTATATCCTAGAGACATAGTGTACAAAACCAACAATATGTAAAACAAAACAAAAAAAAAAACACCAAAAAACCCCGACATCGCATTCATTAAGGGATAGATGGCAAAGATAAATTTAATGCAAATGTAGTCCAAAGTCTCAAATCTTTAACATTTTTAAATATTTTGTTAGTAATCTGACAGGTAATAACAGACCAAGAGACATTGTTTCTCTTTCTTGTGGAGATTGTATTGATCACCTCAGCCTACTCTAGCACTGTTGATATTAGCTACATACAACATTGCTGTCCTCATTAAAAAATTGCGTTACAAACAGACAAGCTAACCTCACAACAAATTAGGTGGAATGGATAAAGATGTAACATACCTGAAATGAAAATCAACTCTGATAGATCAATGGAATGCCAGCATAAAATATATATAAAAAATTAACTTAACTATCCTTCAAGGAATAGTAAAAAGCAGGATGATTTCGTGTGTTAAATAGCGCGTTACATTATTAAGCTCTGACGTTGTTTGGTGAGTGATCACTTACATGAACAATTTTGCAGAATCCAGGAGCTTCTTTGTATACTGGTGTAATTCAGGCATTTGTAATAAAATTTAATTTGCAAGTCATTCTATTAGTTTCAAAGTTACTTCTCAAGTTATGCTGCGAATAAATTATCTTTCAATAAGAGGTATATGATAATTCATTGTTCATAGCAAGATTTAATTCATGGGAAAAAAATCTTGAAGCTGTCTGACTTGCTTGGGACATTTCTGGAGAATGCTGAGTATACTTCTCTGCAGTATCTGCATAGATGCTGTGAAAATAGTCAAGATGAATAGACACAGTGTAGTCACAAATCAAGAAGTTTACAATACAGATGCCAAAGATATGTGTGAGCAGACGGTCAATGGTACACAGGGCCAGGACAAGGTCAAAAGCTGGAAGGATGAAGTACTGAAGACAGGCATATATGGAAAGCTGCCGCTTTGAGCTTCTGACTCAACTAAATACTGAACTTGGTTTGGAACAGGAGCTGCTGCTGCACACAGCAAGGTGTGATATGATCAGTGAAGTAATCAATAGCGTTTTGTCTCAGAAAAGGATATCTTCCAACTTTTGTTGAGTTTCTATCAGAACGTTTAATCTCTACTCTGCAAAAGAAAAGGCTTTATATCATAAACCTCCAAAAAGATACAAACTTTTAAAAAGTTGTTTTAAAAGTAATTGTACTCTATATGAATGCTTTAAGGAAACCATGTAGAAAGATATGTTTTTATTAAGATGAGATTGACTAATCCCTACCAGAGCAGAAAAGAAGTGGTAGATAGTGACAATACTAAAAAATAAAATAAATGAATCTCCAAAGAAACATTTCACGGTTGAAAGACAAAGGCAGTTTCTAAGTATTTTCCCATTTTCTGTCCAGGAATAGTGGAAGGACATGAACTAAGTAGATCAGACTTGATTAGATTACGTGATTTTGGAATATATAAAGGACATTTGGAAAATATAAATACATAAAATTTGATACTGTTATTTTGTAATTAGTTAGGATAAAAACTTGTGTATAAAAGCTTGTCTGCCCTCAATCTGTGCAGTTTAATTGGAAGAAAAGATTTTAAAAATTCCTACAATACAGGAATGGGTATTTAAAGAAGACCTGAAATTTCATGGAATAGTTTTAGCTTCATTTCACAGTATGGCAAAAGCCAAATTTTTCTCTTAAATGCAGTTCCTGTTTAATTCAATAGGGTCCATAGGCACATTCCCAAAAGCAAATTCTGAGAACTACAATGATTGTCTGTTAATGTCTGTTAAAGTACTAGGCAATTGCAGGCTAGATGGCTAACCGTTATGAGGATTTTGTGTGTTCAGTTAGAAAAAGTTTCAAAAGAGCTATTTGAAAGAAAATATCCTGCATAGAATAAAAGAGCATGAAAAATTACCAGTGTTAGAATTTTAGCTTATGGAACAGTGTACCAGAATATTCACATTGTAACCTGTACACTTGGTAATATCTTCTACTTCAGTGAAAAAAGTCCAAGAGAAACTATACTTGCACTAATGTAGGCACACTGGCTGTGGCACTGCTCTTGCCTATAAAAATCCCTGCAACCCACATGTTGTTGATCTGATGGTGATCTCATGGCTTCAGATTAGGTGACAACCACATGTACAGAAACCTGAAAAATAGTTTCTTTATTACTAAACAGAAATGAAATATCTTCCTTCAAAGACTGATCTATCTTTTAAGTATCTGAAAAAAAATGTCCAAACTGTTAGCTGATTTTTATTCTATGAAGTTCCTTTTTAGTTGTATGATCTTGAGAGCTTAATGCTCATGTCTACAGTTCCACAGGTCAAACCTTACACATGGGATTTTCTACATTGTTGAAACTCTTCCTGTTAATAAGAACACACCACGGATTTAAGCAGTAAAATAAGCAGAAGAGATGTGCTATTATGAAAATATAGTTCCAGCCTGCTGAGATACACTGATATGTTTTCTCATGTGTAATCAGAGCAGCTGTTATAGAAAAAGCCAGATTTTCATGAATGGGAAGGCAAAAGTTATTGATGTGTTCTGTATTAAGAACAAATACTGTTCTGTATGAAGTATAAACATAAGTTGTTTTTTTTTTACATTCAAGTCTATTAGCTAAATTTTGTTAAATATGTGTAATGCTCCTCCATTTTTCAGAAAGTTATAAAAAACCTTGCAACTACTTTATGGTCTCTGTTAAAAAAAACCCATAAACAACAACAAGAAAGAAAAACAACCAACACCAAGATATCCATCTATATCTGTACAGAAAAGTTTTCAAAAGGTATCTAGGACATCATTGATAAGTTTATTCCTCTACCACCCCAAAAAGGGACACATTTTTAACACCATCAGTATAGTGATTCCCTCATTATTTATCACAGATGTAAAAAACATAGGTGACTTTCTGAAGTCAATTAGTAAAATTATGTATATCCCAAAGAAAGTCAAGGCCCACTTTTATCCCCATATATGATGTGGGGGCATCAAGTAATACAACCTGCATGGAACGAAGTTCTAACACCTACAGATGAGTTTCCCATGGTCTACAGAAACTGGGGAAAATATTTTCCTTTGTTTACAAACATAGAAAAAAACTGGAAAAGACATTGCTTCAGGAATCATTAAATGGTTAAAATGCAAAACTGATTTCTGGCTAATATAATTCAAGAAAGCTAGAAAGTACAGCTACAGAAAAATACATGACTTGCAGATCAAATGAAGACCATAGGGGTGTATAGTGGAGTGCTTTAAAAGTGGTCTTGGAGTTTTTGTTATTGCATCACTTGAAGACAAGAGGGAAGTAACAACAAGGAGTATCTTCTTGTTTTGATCGTTTTTTAGATTCCTTTCTTTCTGTCCCTTTTTCTCTCTCAATATCCTTTTGATAAAAACATGTTTCCACAGACCTTAATCTATTCATAGTGTGTACAGCTTGTGCAATGGAGCTTGTACTAAGCAAAGACACACATTCAAAATTATTTAGCTTAGTTATGACTCCACCTATTCCTTTATATTTGACTCTTCCTAGTCCTTCGTATTCGTGTAGACTCCCTATTCACAATGTCAGCCAGCAAAGTTCAGCAATAATGAAAATTATAGTCAACTTTACTAGGAAAATAGTTGATGGACGGTGTTTTAACTTTTGGCTCTGGAGTAAAGCTGCATATAAAAATATCCTGAATTTGCTCCTAAACATTTGAACATTCACATGGGACTGACCTTAAAATCACAGCCTATCGTGAATTGAGTATTTGCATGCACCTGACCTTTTGTCACGCTGGTCTGTTGATTGTCCTGCACTGTCACAACAGTAAGGAAAGAGGCAGTATTGTAGGCACCCAGGACCTTAATGCCTTCTTAGGACAAAAGCAATTTGCTGCTCCAACAGTGAACTCTACTAACGTTCCACCGATATCATAGTTATTTTCTGGGTCATGGAAATAATTCAAAGTCTCAAACTGAGTTACTCAGATGACAGGTATTTCCTTCCCTCCGCTATCAAATGGAGTTTCAGTTCACATGCAGGTTCCTTTTTCTGCAGTAAGAAATAATTCTTACAGTAACAGTTCAGTGAGCAGAGACAAATATTCTACATTTTGCAAGTTACATAGATTTCTGTATTCTTTAAAGTACTTGCTTTCCTAAGAAGAAATTCTTCTAAGCAAAACAATGATTGAAAGATCATTCAGGATAAGCACAAAGAAATTATGTACAGGTTACATCCTTTCTTTGAGAGGGTGCTGTAAAAAGCGAGAGAATATAAACTAGTGTGAAGATTATCAGTCTTGCAAGGGTGACGTGAGAGTATTTCTCTTTCCCAATTTAAACTTAAAAACTTGCAGAAGACAGGAAAGACCACTGCTTGCAGCTCCTGGCTTTTCCTTGGCCCTGTTGAATGCATGCTGTCTAGTACATTGTTGATTCTTAATTTAGAGTTTACAGCCCAGAACCACAGCAAAAGGTCTGTGTTTATTTCTTGACTCGGTCTGCTACCTTGGGCAGATCTCTTATATGGTGCCTCTCTGCCTTCTGCTGGAGGATGAGAACTATGTGCTTGGAAAAATGTTAATGATGTATAGCAGTTAATCTAAACCATGCTTTAAAATTCTTCAGAAGAAATTGTGTATTCACCCCACCACAGCAGTTTCCTGGAAGGAGTGTCACCTCTGCAAGGGCAGGACTCAAACTGGTATGGTGTTTAAAGCGACATGGTACTGTGCGCTTCTTGCACTGGCTGGACTACCCTATTTTTGAGGAAAACCAGCACATTTTGGACACCTGCAGGAATATAACATTGTTGCAGCCTTAGACAGTAGCTTCTCCGAAGCAGTACTCCCTGCTCCATAGAATTCCCCTGGTGCCTGGGGACGATGGGCTGAGGGGCTGTCAAGTGGCTCAGCTGTCAGGTGGTAACGTGCCACAGGCGACTTGCTGCACAACTGAGCCAGAGCTGGGAGGTCTTTCCTCCATGCAAGATGAGCCACAACTCCTTGTCCTTGGGCAAAGCGTGGGCTCCCAGCTTCTGCCGGACCCAGAACCCAGAGTGGGGTTCCCATGGCTTTCCTGCACATGGATGGGAGGAGAGACTGTGCTCTCATGCTGGTTCTGGGGCTTCAGCTAACCTCACAAAGTTAGGCTTGGCATCTTGGTGATGTATTGCAATTTGTAGTAAAATCCATGTAACCTAAGGCTACGCACACAGACTTTCACAGATGATGTTAAGCACCTCTTGTTCTAATCTTAGTCTATTTATTTGATTCAACAGAGGTTTTTCATAAGTTTTACTCATTTATAAGAGTCTCCTCCATCTCCTCAAAGTGACAGCTTCTATTCATACATCATTTCCAAAACAATTCATGTGTTAAATGATGCATATATGAGAAAAGGTAAGAACAGTAAAGAGCAAGCTTCTTTATGTTTTTCAAAATATCTAGCTAATGACCTTCCAGAGACTCGCATTTCATCGATAAATTATTTCATCAATAACTCTTAGAAGTCTAAAGATAAATCTATACTGTAGATAAATCCTATGTAAGAGGGATTTAGAGTACATTTTAAAACTAGTTGTCTTTGTTCACTTTGGTATAGGAGTGAAAAAACACCAATCTCAGGAATGTAGTTACTTGACTTAAAAGGCAGCTATGTCATTCAGATCAAATCAATTTAAATTGTTTGAGCCTTCTGTCTCTCTTTTAATTAAAAAATATCGGTAGACTTCATAGGCTGATGAACATTGGCAATTCACTCATTCAAGTTATTACTGTTAATAGCAATATCTTTCCTTCACAAATTGGTATTAAATGTGCCTGGGGATCTTGATACCAACTGTGTAGCTAGAGGGAAGGATCCTGTCCTGGCTGCACGCATGCCGATCGCTGGAGGTGTCCCTTCCGCAGAACGTGCCTTCTGAGGCAAGGGACGTTAATACAGGAGCAGTGACAGTTGTATAGCCGTGTGTCAGCCCCACCTCAAGAGTCTAAAGCCAAACTGCCAGACACACTGATGCAGATGAAAGATGAAATCTTCAGAAATTTAATACCCTAATCCAGAACAGCAAAGTACTGTTCATGTTTGCCCTTAGGACAAGGGACATTTCAGATTTTGCATGACTTAACTTTATTGAAAACTATATCACTAATTTCAGGTTACAGAAGTAATTTTAATTCAAGTATCAGTAAATTCACAGCTAAACAAAACTTCAGATTTGGCCCATCAGTTCCACACGAATACTGAGTTAAACTTTCTCAGGGCCCTTTTAAACCCTTACTTCCAGTGTTGTGTAGTTTTACAGCATTATTTTTTTCCTTTTCAGATCTGACCCTTTACATTTAAATTGGGAAAGACAGTTATTTTTAATACACTACTCTACACTGTGACAATTTACTGTTGAGAAAGTGATGAGAATGCCATGGGACATTGGCTTTTATTAGAGAAAAACAGCAGCCTCAAAGCCTGGATGTTTTTCTGATCTACCAGTTCAGAAAAGTATGCTCACTCCAGCTTGGACTTTTTGAAAGCAATTGAGATAGATCACATAAATGGAAAAAAGATGTTAGGCTTTGTTGCAGTTGGTTTGCTTTTTCTGCTCTTTTCCCCTCTGTTTTGCCTGTGCCTGGCTAGGGAAGAGACAAGCTATTCAGGGAAGCTGGGATCTCTAGTGTTACAATTTCTAACTCCATAGGGCTTAATTATGCTGTAGTACATATTTACCTCATACTTTTGAAATGTTTGAGTATCTCTCTGACAGATACTCCTGACTCTTTTCTGGTGGGAATAGTAGATTAAGAAGGCAAAGACGACTAGACACCATGAAAGAATGGTTCAAATACAATCCCACTTGATTCAGTATTTCCTGCCCTAATTCCATTTCATTTGAAATAAAACAAAATAAAAATCCCTATTCTGCCCACTAAACAGTAACATAAATTGTATGAGGGCTTTATACTAGGAAGTGATCGCCATCCCATGACTGTTCTTGTGGATCCTGTGCATCCTAGGATGTAGTGATCCACACACGCTTACTCTGTGGATGTCTAAGAACTCCACTTAAAAGTGAATGTGACTTGCATTGACCTAGTTAAAAAATCAGCATGGGTACAGATTTCGGGACTAGGTTTGAGACGGTCCATAGAAGAAAGAGTCATCAGGCTTTGAAAAGTTTCACATCTACCCTTTCCGGTGTGAAAGAGGAGGATTCTGATGTACACCTTTCAAAAGAGATTACTAAATTATAAGAGATATTTCCCTTGTTGTTGGAATATTGAGATTTTCATGTCATCTGCAATCAATATTTTGAACACCAGCTTCTTTTTTAAGTAGCTCCTTTGTGTATCTCTTCTGTCCCTTCACAAGCAAGTGGCTTGTTATCATAAGGCAATAGGGACATGAGACACCTTTAAATTCTAATTTTCATTAAGATTTACATTAAATAATGGAGAGGGGAATCTTAAGCCCTAATTCCATAATTGATTTTATAGGCTACCCAGTCACAAGAATAATAACTAACTTAAATAGACATACCAGTTAAGGTCAGTAACAATTTTTATTAGCTGCAATTAAACCAATTAACAACAATAATTTAAATAAGTAAGTTAATCATGTGTGATCAGGTTCTGCCACCATTCTTCACATGGATTTGTGTCTTTTCCTTCAGGAAGCCCTGTTACTGTGGGACCAACTGCACTACAGTTACTCACTGTTCAGCCTTACCCTGGTTGGTAAAAAACAAGACAAATATTGAATCCCTTTTGATACACAAATGCAGGCACCTCTATAGTGTAATGCAAGTTTTGAGAAACAATCAGTGGTATCTCTTACTAGGAAGTCTGTGAGAGGTAATAGGTTAAATAGTAGGAAAACTTAGGAGATGCCCTAGCTGAAGATCCATGTGTCTATTTAATTGTATAAATTTGTAAAAAAGTGATAATGGAAGAAAGAAAAGAAAAGAAAAGAAAAGAAAAGAAAAGAAAAGAAAAGAAAAGAAAAGAAAAGAAAAGAAAAGAAAAGAAAAGAAAAGAAAAGAAAAGAAAAGAAAAGAAAAGAAAAGAAAAGAAAAGAAAAGAAAAGAAAAGAAAAGAAAAGAAAAGAAAAGAAAAGAAAAGAAAAGAAAAGAAAAGAAAAGAAAAGAGAAAAGCTGAAAAGAGTCAGCTCTTTCTTAAATACTAAGGAGTTATTGAGCTCAGGTAAAAAAAAAAGTGTATTAGAGCACCTTAATTCTTTCCATCTCTGCTGTCTGTGCAGTGAAAACCAGACATCAGTTCCCACTTGGGTATGAGGAATGGGACAGGAGCTCAGCCAAAATCTTTGTATGCAAAATTTCTAACTACTGGTTCTGAATGCTTAGATATTTATTCTCGGTTTTCAAGGTCAAAATAATTTTTGTTTAAAGTAGGGTCATTTTGCAAGTGTAGTGCTTGAACAGATTGCAGCACTGCAGAACTTGTAATGTGTCTCTACTGCAAAGAACGATGGTCTCCAGGGAATGAAGACCAACCTAGAGATGTCTTTCACAGTTGATGCATATTGTGAAGAATGGTTTATTAATAGAAAGTATTGGCTCCACATGAGCCAGTTAACATCATTACAAACACACTGTGATACCAGGTATATTGCTTAAAGCCAAAAAGATCTCACCTAAATCAGCCACTTTTCATTACATTTCTGCTAGTTTATAGGCTTTGTTGAAAAAGTTTTTTCATACCTCAGAAAAAAGTTGTATCAGAGTTCAGAAACAGCTTATAAATAAAATACTGAAGTGCCTAGGAACTATCAAAACGGAGTTAATTACAACAAAGTTCAGTGAGCAAAAAATTTAGTTTCATAGAAAAAAAATTTAAAAATTGCAAAATCTCTTCTTTCCATATGGTTTGACATATCCTCTATCCAGGCTTGCTCAAAATGTGTCAAGAATTACTATTGTGGGGATATTATACAACTTGGCTGTTACGTGTTTAACCTTAGGAGAAGACAGGAAGACTCTCTGGGGATGAGAAGTGTACAAAAGCTTCACATTCTTTTGAGGTGCGTCAACTAGAAGTCACAAGACATCTGAGAATATTCACACACACATACCCCGCCCCAAAGGCAGTACTTTGAAAAGTCCAACTGCTGTAAGTTAGAAGACGCCATGATGAGGACTGACTTCCTTGCGTAGTGGCTGCTTTTGAAAAACGTCTGGCCCCCTGGGTCCAGCCAGGGAGACAGAAACCCATCTGTACCACTTCAGGATCCTCACTGTACTGAGCCACAAAAAATTACCCCAGTGTGTGCAATAAAGATATCCTCAGCTCTCGCTGCATCTTGTCCCAGGTTCTCACCAGCAAAGATGGTTAAACATAGCATGCCATTTCAGAGAAGTGTAGTGCAGTTCTTCCTAAATTTCTAACATGTTGTCCACTGAAATGATGAATTTCCCACGCCTACCCCAAAATCCACTGACAGGAATTCATTTTGAGGGATATTTGTACCACCTCCTCCATCCTCTTCCTGTCTTCAGACGTAGTGGAGAAAAGGCTAGACTTCTCTGCTTCATTCAGCAGCCCAGCATCTACAATCTCCAGGGAGTCTGAGACACCCTAATTAAACTTACATAAGTGTCTTCAAGATAATTTTACCAAAGGTTCACAGTCTCTCAGTTGCAATCTCTATTGTGTCTGCAGTGCAGCACAAGTAAACCTGACATCGTCTGGGTCCTGTTCAAGCTGCAGCTCTCTGGACCTGTGTGTGGGCTAGCCACATAAATAGGTATCAAACTTTCCTGACATGGATTGTAACCTGAAATATGCTGAGCTCCACACTGCTGCAATACCAGCTCTTTGCGGAAGAACTAGCTAATTTAAAACTTGCTCGGATAAAACAGCATTGCAGTTACTTCTGTGAAATTCTTGACTTATGGGTAACCAGCTTTGGTAAGCTTTTCCTGTGACTGAAATATAGGCATACTTTGACAGTATATGCCTAAATCTATTTTTAATCTTCAGTCATCATGCAAATGGATAGTGACAAAATTCGCCAATACCATGGGTCTTGCTACCAAGACTACAAAAAGACAATCACCTTGGTTTTAAAGTTTTTTCTGTATTGCTTTGGATATAATATGTATCTAATAATTAGACTATAAAGAATACTGTATATTTATTTGCAAACAGATTCCCATTGACTCATCATCATCTCCTAACACTACAACAATCCTGCCCTCAGAGCCAAGTGAATAAAGACCACACAACCCATCCTTTCCACTGCATCCAATTCAGAGCTACATGTGTAAGTCAAGGTTTATGCACTACTTTAGCTCTGCCTATTTATGGGGAAACAAAACTAGCATAATATAGTTTCAGTTTTTAAACCCAGGGGCTAAACATAGACTGAATGTAGTGTGTGGTCTGGTATAGTAAGGATCAATATTTATTGTAGATTTTTTGTATTCTGCTGTTTATTACAGTAGAATCCTGTCACACTAAAGTATGTTGTCTTAGATTTAGTGCCTGCTGTAATGTGGCAAATTAAGAAGTTCTGGATAGATCATGTATTGAAAAATGGATGTGTGTCTGAATGGGTGTGGCAAGTGCATAAAAACCTTGAAGAAGGATTTGTGTATACCAGCTTAATGGCCTACCTTTTCAATTAGATTAAGCTCTGAAATTTGACCCACTGACCTTAAGTGTTGACTCCTCTGGAGAATGCATGTCAGTAACTTATTCAGCATATACTGCAGAGGAATGTATGGAGAAAGAACTCGCTTATAAATAAAGTTATATTGCAGTATTCACAGATCTGTTGCCATGCCACCCGCATTAAAGAAATTTTGTTATCCAACCAATGAGTGTGATAGGAAAATTTTAGTCTGTGACTGGTGCATTTGAATGAAAAGTTATTTTTAACAGCTCAGACCATGGATTTTCTACTGGTTTACCAATTAAAATGTTAATTACCTAAATCTTTGAGGATATTTTATTTAATGCTAACATTTCATAATATGCTATCCCCAGAGAAATCTGAAAACAATTGTTAAAATCCTAATACTAATTTATAGAAAATTCACTCATTATTTTAATCTTCATCTATTTTGCATATTCCGTTCTGCGTCAGTATTACATAGGCATACAATTACGGTCTTTTTCTTTAGGTGATTGCCATATGTAAGCTGTTGCCTTTTAATACTGATGTACAATTAACTCTCTTTCCTATTTTACAGGAGCTATCCCACAGAACTGTTCTCTGTGTTTTAAAGCTTCTGTATGCCTTTGACTTCTCCCATTATTATTCCCTCCAGCACAGTATGCTCTGAATTGTCACTAGCAAAAGCAAAGACTGGCAAAAATCTTTGATGAAACTAGTTGAAATTATCAGTCCATTTTAAACAATAAACTGAAAACTGGTTAAGCCATTCATCAAGCTGATTTGTAGACCAATTGTGGCTTGAAAGTTGTGTGAAGAGCAGCCACCAGAGACCCTAGACTTAGCCTGCTTGACTAAGAGTTTGACAGCAGTTGGTTGGTTGTACTTAGGCCCCAACACTTAATTAAGAAACTAAAATGTATGTTCTCTGGGTAGTCTAATTTCCCACTGAAACTCAATTTTTAATTTTTTTTTTTCCTTGTGCATCTTGTTCCATTCTCCTTTTTGGACAAAGCTGTTCATCTGTACTTCAATTTCTGTAACATGCAGTCTTCCTTTTCTGAGAATGTTGTCTATTTAAAGAAAGAAGTTCCGAGGGGATATATTATCTCAGCAAGTCACTGTTTCTAAACCTTTACATGTGCTACAGTACAGTTCTCTGTATAGTATCATCCATTCCATGTTTTATGCCTGTTATGATAATGACTAAGTGATTATTAAATATTATGACACTTCATTTCTCTAAGAAGTACCTAAAATATAAATATAATGATTCTGAAGAAGACATCTCTTGAGAACAGCCTCTAATAGCTATAGCTGACAATATCCTGTAACATGTAAGTGGAATTTTATGCTATACAAAACAATTATCCAAGAAACATGTAATGAAAATGTAATTTTGTAGCAGAGGCAAACTAAAATATTGTAAGCACAATGTTCACTAGCAGTGCAAAGCATATGTATGGCTTGCTAGCTCTCTCAGACATGGGCTGTTTCTACTGTCAGTGTACCAGATTTTATCTCTGGGTCTTTTGTTTCCACTTGCTACTACAATGCCTGCACAAGAGTTGGAAGTATTAAGGCACCTGCTTACCTGTTGGATGTTTTTTTAGTGAAAATTTTGAAAAGCTATCTTCTTTCCTTTCAATAATCTTATGTAAAGGTTCTTGTTAAACATCATGTTATCCACTGCGCAGGCATACTTTTCTATGTCTATTTAGACTATAAACTAATAGGGCTGTGGGTTATTTTATATAATTCTTATGATGCAGATTTTGAATGTTTGAAAATTTAACCAGTTGAGAAAGTACCTATTTGGTACCTTAGACTGGGATTTCACCTAATGTTATTCAGAGTGGCACTAATGACCTGACAAAGAGCTGTGCAGGTCTTTTTCAGCTTTTTGCATTGAGTAGAATACAGGAAGAAAAGGAAAGAGAAGACAATTTAAACAGAAAAAAATGGCTGTAAATGTAATGCTTTATATTTAAGTAGTTATCATTATTACTAAACCTACAGTTTGAATATGTAACATGACCTAAATATGCTTCTGAATGTACTTTTAAGAGACTTCATACAAAACTGCTGTACTGTTTTCCTGTTAATACAATACTTGAAGTTTAAGGCTCCCATTAATCATTCAAAAATGTAACTTTCCATTGAAAGCTATCTGCAAGTGAAACCCTACTTGAATAGGGATATTTTCATTACCTACTTTATTCTTACCTACACTGAAAAGGTTTACCTAATATAGCTATTTAAAAGGGGGATGGAACATTGTACTGAGTAGCTATGCTACTTCATAATTTCCTTTAGATGCAATTATACTATGACAGAGATACTTCTTGAACTGCTAGTAAAAATTATTTACTTTCATGCATCCAAAAGAAAAATAAACAATAAAGTTATAACTGTACAAATATGTAGCTCTGGAGTGGCAGTGAAGAAGGGCACAGAAAAGCAAAATTATTGTAGCGTGTGAACTGTACTAATACAACTGTTTTTCTAGGACAGACTATACTCAACTCATTCTCTCTCAGATTGGTACAATGCAGATCTTGCTGATTTAGGGCTAGATCCAGGGCTATTTTCCTGAAACAATTTTAGAGATGGAGGCAGTGTTTCTTCTCATATTTCTTGCAAAAGATAAATGTATTCAGCAATACTGAAATGTAATGAATGCATATTATATAGAAACTAGAACTTTCTGACATATAGTATATTCCATTTTATAATTCATAACCTTTCAATTAGAAAACACAGCTGAAACAGCTTTTTATTTTATTTTAAAAATGAAAAATAAACTTGTTTTTAACCTTGAATTAAAATATATTTCTGCTTATTCTGAACTGACAGGTCCCTGTCCTTGTCCCCAGTGAAACAAAATATATGCAAAACTGCAGCGTTATCCATCTGGCAATACAAGTCTTATGTTGTCAGCGAAGCTTTTGGGTTTCAGTACAAAGTTTCACCACAAAGACAGCACCTCTCATGATACACATTCTGGCTGAAAGCTGAACCAGAACTTGAGTAATATATTTCCCTCAGCTTCCCTTGTCATCTGCTACTCATTAATCCTTCCTTCCTCCTCTTTTCGCTCATTCCATTTTCCTAATTCCACCTCCTCTTCCCCATTACCATTTTCATCCTTGCCCCTCAGCTCTCTTGCATTTCACTGCTCATTTACACATGTTGCTTTGCATTTAGCACATAAGGTGAAAAGCTAATTGTCAGTAGAAGCTGTGAATGCTCAGTCTAAAACTTACTGGATATGAAAATCCCTCAAAGAGCTTTGGATCAGGACTCTGAAAAAACAGTACTAAAACAGCTCCCAGGTAAATTATTGTCATAGCAGTCTCTAGAACAACCTCAGCACCCAGAATTAACTACACCTTAACTTCAGCTCGTTAGCTATATGCGAGTAAGTGAAGAAAGTCGACCAAAGAGAACATTTTCATGTTGGCACTCTTTTGACAGCTTCTAGAAGTTCACCAGAATTATTTTAAACTTTTGTCTTGTTTTTATGCATTTTAAATGGTGACAAACTGTAAGTTGTTCTATTGCAGAATCATTAACACATTACTATTACTAGATTACAGCTGCAGACAACCTCATGCATTTCTCCTTAACGTTGGAGACAAACTCATGGACATGCTTAATTTCAAACATTCAAAAAGTGAAAGCAGAATAAAATGCTATCACCTCTTGTCCTGCAGATAATCTCCGAGTTATATGTCACCGGAAATGTGGAGAATACAGAAGGGATGTCTGGCTTACACTGCTCTCTCTCACATCCTGCCACTGCTGAGTTGCCATGTTGCAACTCCCTACATTTTCTTTTTCTGTAGAATTCAATGCTTTCTCTTGGTGTGATTTTTCTCTTAAATCCTGGAGGTGCTACCTATCTCTGTCTCAGCGATATTACTTCTTCCAGTTTTGCCCTGCTCATTTTACCTGGCTCTGCCCCGTGAAATTTCTCAAGGTTCTTTCAACTATTTAGCAACCTCCCCTGAAGTGTGAGCCATGGCTGCCCAGCAGTGTTCTGTTGTCAGTGGCTAAGCTGAGGCTTGGGGAGGCTGCAGGGAACTGGGATCCATGCTGGTCAGATGCTGCAGAGGATGCAGAAAACAGGAAACATAACTACAGCTTAGAAAAGCAGACATCAGGAATAGGGAAAATAAATGGAAGATATTGTTAGGGAAGAGAAAGTAGTGACAAGCTTTCTCCACGCTCCTTTTCCCTCAAGTCATTCTTAATGATTCTATACTTCTATTAATCCACCGATTATAAAGATTGGTTTGCCCAGAACTTAAGAAACCAGTCCGTGCTGGGTTTCTACAACTGAATATCATTAATGATAGAAGAAAAGTAGCCTGTAGAATCCACCACAAACCTCTCAGTTCAGTTATTCAGTAGCTACAGTATTTGTATAGGGCCTAGCAAAATGGAAGTGAGATCCGTTTGTTTCTGGGAATCACAATACAATAAATGAACAATACAATCAACTTGAAACTTTTTGTAAAAGTATAAAAAATGTAACTTTTAAAGAGAAAAGAGTACCTGAATAAGAGGTTTGACAATAGACATTTTGGCGGTACATTCTAGCTTAATACACTGTGGTTTTCAATGATAAAACACCATTTTCAATGATAAAACACAGCTTGAAAGTGTCCTTATGGAAAAAGTAATTAACTTTTATCAGTTTATTTTTTATCAACTTAGATTTCCTAATTTAGCAATGCAGAAAAAGAAAACATTTCTGACACAGTTAGGTCTAATGTCCAGAATATGCTTTTATAAACTCGGATAACTTAGATCATGACTAGCACATCAATCTTCTTTGATTTTGGAGCACAAGCATATTTCACAACCACATAGAAACTCTGCATGAACCATCACATCAGAAGTTCTGCAGCAAGCTGGAGTCTTAACGTCATTTCCTCTGCTGACTTAGTCGTTTCTACTAAGGGGTTTTTCTTTTTCCATTAAAAGAAAATAAACCTTGCAGAGGAGAACCTAAATGGGAGGAAGAATACAATCCATGTTTTAGCAAAACACTGTAGGCAGAATAAATATAATCAGTATTTTTTGCTTTTATATTGGGCTGGTCATCTGCATGTGCATAAGGGATTGAAGTACTTTTTTGGGACACACCACTTGACAGTTCTTGCCTCCAAACACAGCTCCCTCTTGGATGGAAGTTGCCAGCCATATTGAATAATGCACATACTCATTTAAAAGGCTGAGCAGATTCCTGGGAAAGGTTGTGTTAGGTCTGTTAATTTTTTGGTTTATTGTTCTGTGCATTTGCTGGGCATAGTCTGCCATCTGCCAAATGTCTTTCAGAGATTGCTGAATTTTAGTAGTGTATGAAAAGTCATTTGTCTGTAGTTCATGTTAGCCTATTGGTTTTTCCAAAACAATTGGGATTTCTTGAAGATAAAAAGCAGTACGTGTTAGTGATAGTCTCTCCTATTCATCTGAAATATCAGGACTCCTGAGTCTAGTTAACTAGCCCATTTGACTGTATGTCTGTTTAAAACTGATTTCTTCTCAATTGCCTTAATAAAAGATTTCTAACATAATTTACTGAAAATGGCACCTGACAGTCTGTGATATTTGATATCACACAACGAATTCCATCTCCCAGCTTTGTAGTCTCTTGTCATGAGGGATGAGTGTTCTCTAAACCCAACATTTAACATGTGTGGTCCTCAGGCTTATAGTTCCCCTGGCTCAAACAACTACACTTCCAGTGCAAGGCCCGCTATTTCAATACTCACATCATAAGGACAAATGCTTGCTAACTTTACTAGTCCTGTGTGGGTTTAAATGTGGTGGAACAGATACAATTCTGCTGTGCTGATGCAGTCACTGGTCGTGGCCAAGAGGATTGCTTCTGCACATCTCTGTTTCTATAAGTGATTCATCACTGGAATGGACTACACGACAAGGTACTCAAATCTGGAAAGCCTGGTGGAGACGGAAAGGCAATCTGTTTCAGTAATCTGAAAGTCAAAAGAACAGATCTGATGATATTCTGCAGATATCCACACAAAAGGAATGCTTCTCTTGGTGGAGTTGTCTAATCTAACAGATGAGGCTGGATAGTGACCAGAAAGAAACCACACATTTTGAAAAAGGAGTAATGAATCATTGGCACAACCTGCCTTGGGAAGAAAGAAAGCTGAGATTCCTCAAAAGATGAAGGACCGAATGAACAACTTTTTTTTCCAAAAATAATTAAATAAAACATTCTCATTTTAAAATAAAAAATTCGAAGTCTGAAGCAGGAGCTCATTTATCTTACTGTTAATAATATATAATTTGTAGAGTCTAGCTAACAGTTAAAATTATGCTTACTGGCCATTTTCTTTTCTTTTAGCTTTATGCTCCCTCCTGAGTGAAAAAAGGTCATCTGCATTCTGGGTAATGTGAGACACTGCCATCACAAGAAGATTTTACACCAGATTTTGTTTCTCTTTCCAAATGATATGCCTTAGTACAAATACAAATTATGAAGTTGATGTAGTAAAACTTATGGGCATCTTTGGAAGGATGTTGCATTGACTCAACCAGTTGGTCAAGTCTGGCCTGAAAACACAGGAGTTCCTGATCAGCTTTTTGTCTCTCCTCTGTGAAACCAAGCATTGCATGGCACTGAGCAGGTATGTCATCCTTCAATGAACAGTTTAAATATTTCATATACTTGCTACCCTCTCAATTCTCTCCATCACTGAAAACATTGATACATCCTTATTATTACATACATATTCACAGTTTATTTATCAAACTGAGTGTATTTGTTATATCAAGTCAGGAATGCAACATCTGAGATGAATGATAACACTTGACATAGTATTTCAGTATCAAACTTCAAACAAAAGTCTCAAATGCTTATCTACTTTGTGTATCCCAAGAAATTACAGAAGCTTTTTGCCTTCAAACAATTGTTGCTTTATGTGTTCTAAGGAATTCAGTTTTCATTGTTATTTTTCTAGTTTCTGACATCTCATTTGTTCCCTCTAAACCACTGTTTCAAACCTGCCTCTAAAATACTGAAAATTTTCATTCCAAAAATGACAGTGCATTATAATTGATTTTTGTTATCTAAGTCTTGTTTTGTGTCAAAATGATAAGCCTGCTTTTGTGATCTCATTGAAACTTCATTTATCATAGCTTTGCAGCAGCAAATGGGAAAGCTGGAAGTGACAAGAGCATGCAATTGTAATCCCTTGTGCTTGAGATTGGACAAATTAGAAAATGGTAAATAATGAGCATATAGCATTTTAATGTGTCTAAAACCTTTAAATGCAGTTGTGTGCTGCCAAGATTGTTGGCAACTATTTTTACCCACTGCTATTTAATGTATAAGTAGTGTGACACTTATGGCATTTTGTAGCATGGCTGAGAAGATAATAAAAAGTCTGCTTGAGTTCGTCCACTTCTCACCTCCCATAGTGGAACAAATAAGCAGCAATTTTGTAGGTTGTTTTATTAATATAGATATTGCTTCCACTCCAAATTTCAATAACGGAATCAATTCAGGACAGATCAATGTTGAAGATCACTAGAGTAGCTTTCGGGTATTAATCACATCATTATCTGTTTTGCCTCTATACCAAACTGTCAGGGCCCAACACACAGGTTTTCAATAGTAGAGAAAATTCTTTTTAAAAAATCAATGATGCAACAATGGTGTGTTTTCTTAATGTAAACTTTTTTGTTTACCAGTTTATTTCATCTGTCCTGCAACAGATATACAGCGTGCACAACCTTCTATTCTATCCTATCCTATTCTATTCTATTCTATTCTATTCTATTCTATTCTATTCTATTCTATTCTATTCTATTCTATTCTATTCTAACCTTGCTTTTAAAATTCTTATTCTGGTACATTGGGTTTAATCCCAGGGATCCACTTCCTCCTCAGATGTGTTTCTGGTTAGAAGTACAGAGGTAGAGAAGAAATCCTCTTGCTGCTTACTAGATCTTTCCTCTAAGAAACTGTATCAACAAGCGACTAACATTTTTGACCGTAACTAAGTATTCATATACGTATGGAATACTATATACATATAGTACTTGTATATAGACAGTAAACATAGTACTCGTATTATGACACACATAATTATATGTATGTGTGTGTGTGTATTTACAGACTATGCTATAAACTATCTATAATTACAGTATCCATTGTATATCACAAATCATACTACTGATGTAGTATACTATACCCATGCAGTAAACTGCTACTCACAGGGAGGGGTATTACTCATAGTGAGTAAACTTTACATCAGTCAGGGTGTTTGCTTGCAAATGGCTGGATTTTGCTCAAAGTCATCTCCATTTCGATTTGCTGTCAGGGCTGTGCCCAGGAGAGACCTCGTCCTGCAGAATGTCCTGCTAGCTTCTGTGGCAGAGAGCGATCCCATGGCACAGGGCTCAGCGCAGGGCAAGCATTTGGTGGAGCTTTCCAACAGAAAGAACAGGTTTGGTACTTGGTAGACATTGTTTTCTCCTTCCTCATCTTGCTTTCAAACCAGAGCTGGTTCTTTACTTTTTAATAGTCCCTTGCTCTGTTGTTTTTCTTAAATTCTAGACAGATCATCTCATTGGGATTCTTTTATTTATTCTGAAAGATCTTGGAAGAAATTCAAAATCCTGTTTATTGTATCTGTACTCTCCATGCCAAGCTGTCCCCTGGCATCCAATGCCAGCCTTTCACAAATGGACTTCGTTACCTTGTTTTTCTTACTCCCTATGGTCCACAAATAAGGAAGAGTAGGTTCATAGGTGCAGCAGTAAACAGGTATCTTCTTCCCATAGCGCAAACATATCTGTTGTCTGTATAACTACGTATCAAAAAATGACATTCTCCCTTTCGAAGTAAATGCAATGTCAAGAAGGAAGTACGCATTAATTGACACCATGACTCAAAGGACTTTGCCCAGAGACATCTACAAACTATGACAAGACAATGAGAGGTTAGAAATGTCTGCCCAGTCAAAAGACCATATTGCACGGTCACTGATGATGGCAGTGTGTGTAACCAGCTGGGTAAGTCTTCCTCCCCACCCCCCGTCCCTGCCCCTATCCATTTCACAAAAAAGCAGCAGAAGAGAATAGAGAGGGTGGAAGATTCTGGAGAAAAAAAGAGAGGATTTCTCTTCTCTATATTGCGAATGGTTTGAGCATAGAGGAGAAAATAAGAATGTGGGAAAAAGAAAAGAGAGAGTAAACCTCTACATCAGTTCCTCAACACTGATCAAGCACTATGCTCTTTGACATTAAGAAGTGCTTGATGCCCTGTGCTTTACCCTCTTGTATCCCATCCACAGACTGCATATATGCAAACTGAATGCAGATGTTCGATACTATCACAGAAGTGATTATCAGTAATGTGGTTTTATTCACATAATAAATTTGAATCCTAAATTTATCCTATTTTGAATTGATTTTGACATTCTCTGCATGTGTAAATAGCTGTCAAACAAAATGCTGCTTCTAGTTGGTTGCTGCACTGTACCCCTTCCTCCATTAATATTTGGTCAAGACTGAGCGCATTTGATTAAATGTGTGCAATACCCTTCTCCTGTTCTACACAGGGAGAATTGGAATGAGAAAATTAGGTGGGGCCTTTTTATGCTCCTTTTAAGGTTTGGGGGATGCACTAGGTTTGGATGGTTATCAATCAACTTCCTAGAAAAGACAAGAATGTAGGAGAAATCAGCTGAACATTTACCTGAATTATCAGTTCTTCACAAGGCCTTATTTTCGAGCAGGGACACAGTATCATTTGTCTTGGGGGAACAACTGCAGCTTAAATTGGGTGGGAGCTTATACAGGACCCTCTCCTGCCTCTGCTCAGCCTGACCACCTTAAGCACATCACAAATCCTACTGGCAAAGGATCCCATACTAGAGTTTAAATCACAGGCACAGGGTACAGCCCGTTCTACCGGACTATGGGAACTGGGAAGCACTGTCTTGATCTAGACCTTACAAACATGCTGTGGATGTAAAATGAGTTGTAGCTGCAGATTTATCAGGCAGGGACTGAAGCCACCTCCTCCCTCTTACTGCCTGCTGCCACATCCCAAGATCCTCTGCGAGTGGGCTGTCAGCACTTGGCTTCCACAAAGGCTCCTTCACCCCTGCCAGCGGTATCAGCAAACACCTTCCTAATGACTGTTGAAGAGGAAAAGGTGATGGATTTCACAATGAATATTGTGTGTGACAGGAGATGTAATTCGATAGGTTTCAGGTGACTGCACATCAGTGTGTCATAAAGCTAAATTCTGCTTTTTAAAAGATTGTTGCAAAGTAACTGAAACAAACTGTATCTTATTTTTCCTTTTATTTTCTTCCCCCCCCCCCCCCAGTTATTGATTTTTAGAGTACAGTGAAGGGAGAGAAATAATGTTTATTCTCCTAGCACTGCTAAATAGACCAGTCAAAGTTTTCTGTACTTCACAGAAGAACATGTGTATAAAGCCTACCTGGAGATAATAAAAATGTATACTGCTCAGCTTTTATATCACACCATATGTTCCTTATGAAGCAGGTAAGTATTACATTTACAGATGGGGAAACTGGGCTTATCTAGTTTGGAGAAAAGCAGGCTGAGGGATGACCTCATTGCTCTCTACAGCTTCCTGAGGAGGGGAAGTGGAGAGGGAGGTGCTGAGCTCTTCTCCCTGCTATCCAGTGATAGGACTCACGGGAATGGTTCAAAGCTGTTCCAGGGGTGGTTTAGACTGGACATTAGGAGGCATTTCTTTACTGAGAGGGTGGCCAAACACTGGAACCGGCTTCCTAGAGATGTGTTCGATGCCCCAAGCCTGTCAGTGTTTAAGAGGCATTTGGACAAGGCCCTTAATAACATGCTTTAACTTTTGGTCACCCCTGAACTGGTCAGGCAGTTGGACTAGATGATCATGGTAGGTCCCTTCTAACGGAAATAGTCTATTCTATTCTATTCTATTCTATTCTATTCTATTCTATTCTATTCTATTCTTTTGTTCTCCTTCTTTCCTTTCTGCAAACACACTTCCATTACTGTATAGAGTACCAGGAACAGACAGCTAAATACCTGGCTGAATGTAACATAGTACAGCAGGGACAGATGAGGATTCATTCAAGCCTTGGCTCTCACAAGGCCCCCCTGCCTACCCTTACAGTAGGGCAGCTGGTCTGATGCTCTTCTGCCTCACACTTGGGAGAGCTTGTTCTTACCGACCCTCATCATACCTTGCAGAGACCTGGTGTCTCTCCTAATCTTAACTATAACCACATCTGTCTTGAATATCCATTAACTAGGCTGATGTTTCCAAAGCAAAGTTCTCACATTTGTTTTAATAGTCCAGCCATATTCTGCTTAAAATGGAGGGAATCCCTCCTTGGCACACCCCGTACCGAGAACAATCAATAGCCTAACAGGAATGGAAATGTGAACTGCATTCGCTTTTCTTTAAGGTAGGAAAATAATGAGCTCAGCTGTTCAGACAGTGGAACAGCGGCTTCAGCTGTCCTCTGTGTTTCACATAGAGTACATCAATGTACTTTTGTCATTACAGCTGTCACCAACCAATCCATCGCCAGTCAATCACTGTGCCGCTTTGCTAGAAGCCATGCTAATTTGTTATACCATGGACCACACACTGGGAGTCTCAGGTAATACCAAGACTATCACACCCCTGACACACCAGAGCCCAGGACTGCACTGCAGCTCATCATAAAAAAAAAGTAAAATATAATTGTAGCATAGAAGTATGTCATCTTAGAAAAGGCACTCTCACCCTTCTTGGAATGTGCTTTCCTTCTCCTTCGCCTTATCCATATTCCTTGGCAGCGGCCCTGAAGCAGTGTTTTTTCTCATCTCAGCTCTTATGCATCCATTCAGTGTGCAGAGTCTGTGGCCATACAGAAAAAGCCAAAGTCATGTAGCAGATTTGGTCAGGCAGCCTCAGTGGGTTTAAATATATTCCTTCAAGACTGGATTCAGTCTCCTGCCTTTCCTCCCCTAGTTTCCCATCTCTTGTCCTAGGACATATTCCTGGTGCCACATCTTATTCAAATGAGGAGAAGCAAAAGGTTTTTCTGCAGTGTTTGTGGCTGGATCCAGGGCAAAAAAAAAGCAGTCCCAAGGATGCATAGTTGTCAGCCCAGGTCCAGGAAGGTGGTATTTTCCAAGCTCAAAAAGTCTAAACAAGTGTAAAAGGAAGGAAAAGCTTGAGCCCTGCAGTCCAGAAAAGACCAGCAAGGTAGCACAGCTCAAAGAATGGACAGAATTTGTAGAACTGCATTTCAAACTGTGTTGTAGATGGCATCTTATTTGGATCAATACTGCTTTTTTTAGAAGAACTTGGAGAGGTACCACTGTCTTTGTTCTCATTGTCAGACTCTGAACATTACTCCAGAGCAAAGACCACTCTCCTGATATACCGAACAGAAGAGCAACCCAGGCTTTCCATCAGCACCTTTAATTCTTTTGCATAAATGCTAGATAAAACATACTTCAAAGGTCTCTTGAAGATATAGGCTCAGATGTTGTACAAAAGGAACTACATGTGTTCTTGATTACTCAATTAGTACACAAAGAATGTGGATATTTGTATACAACAGGAAATATACCTCATGATTCCTTTCCATGTTGTAAGGAGTTGCAAACTAACAGCTCAGGTAATCTCAGGAATCTGACCAAGATACCTCAATGATCCCACATCTCTGCTTGTGTTTCTAAGTGTGTTTGCTTCACAGATCTGTTGAAAGAAACACAATCCAAAATGCAGGGTTATTAACAATTGCTACTTATTTTATTTCTACTCATTTTTACAACTTTCTTTTTGTGTGCTTCTTACTCACAACTCAAACCAGCATGAGCTTTAGGTTGAAAAAAACTACAGAAAACTGATAGAAAAAGCATAGCTGAAATTGCTTAGGGACTTTTAAGACACTAATGCATCTTATCTAAAGAAGTGCTCACAGATTTAATGACACAGAGTTTACAGTGATGGATCATCTGAACTTCTTTCAACAGACACTGCTTTTTCATTTGATTTACATGTTCTTGTGTGAAAAGCAGTGTTCATAATACATCTGATCAGGTGGGGCTCCTTTGAATGTTATGATCAATAAAATGGACTTAAGCTAAAACAACTTTGATAAGGCTCCCACAGCATGTTAAGCTATTGTTTGATTGTGGTTGTAATGGCTGGAAAGTCTCATGTTGATTTAGCTGCTGAAGAAAAAAATTGTCTGTTAGGTCCTCCTGTGGGTAGAGCTTAGGTGGCCTAGAGTTTTTTGATGGCATTATTAAGAGACTGACTGGAACGCAATACAAACTGTGCTGTCAGGAATGTCAAACAGCCTCCATCTAATATGCTCTAATTTAGCTTTCCAAGAGAGAAGGCAGAATGACAGAAAAATGGATTTTATTTTCCGCACCAAGTCAATTAGCTTGAGGCAATGTGAGTAAATCATGCTAGATCCACCTTGCACCATCCAAAAGGATTTTTCCATTATATTTCACAACGATCATCTTGAAAAGAGCTATCAGGTTGGCAGCTGAAATGCCAGTCGTAGGTCCCAGATTTGATAAACAGCATTTGCCAGAGAACAGGAAATTGCTGTTTACCTTTCTATCTGGGTTCATCTATGAGGGGTCAATTGTCCGCCAATCTTGTTATTTTCAGGATAGCGAGAAACTAAAAGGATTCTGTGTGTAGTGGCTTTTTGCAGTTACTGGGGAAGAGGAGAGAGACAGAAGTCACCTGGCATGACAATTGTGAGTAAGATGGCAAAAGGTACTTGGGCTGCTGTTTCTTCCTAAGCTATGAAGATATTTCAGTTACCATGGGGAAAAAGGGTAAGAAACACTGTGACATCCTTCCCCCCATTCTGTTTTCATGCCAGACATTGGTAAAACTTGCATTTTTGGCATTCAATTCAAAACACTATTTTGAAGGGAATAGAGTATTTTCATGAAACTTCTTGAACTGAGATGAGCAACTTTGCTGATGCCAGGACATTTCATGAAGACGCAGTATTTTTGGTAACGTAGTTTACATTGAAAGTGATTTTGAGTTCCCTGGTTTCATTTGTTTCTAATAACAGAGAAAGATGGGCGCTGGGAGAAGGGAAGGAAAGAAGGAATAAAAACCCATCTTATCAATAAAAAAAAGCCATTTTGACACCATTCTGTTGTGCATGGTGAAGCCTTCAAAGACTTGGGGAGAGAGGAGGAAAAAAAAAAAAGTCTTTAGGACTTTCCTTTCCATAAAACCTGGTGTAATAATGTCTAGGTTTATTGGACAGATGCACTTCTCTGATGGATTTTGCAAGAGGTCACATTCAAAAAAAATTTCTCAATCAATTATGATGGCAAAGGTGGTATCTTCATTAGGCCTCTGACCTTTGGCTTTCCAGCTGTCTTTTACTGAGAGCAGGAGTCATACAGTTTTATATTTTTGTTTTGTGGGGAGGGAATAATAGCTATATGTCAGATATTAGGAATTTATATCCAACTGCTCTTTCAATAAATGCTTTATTTCTTAGACGTAAATGTGAATGAACATTGGATATAAATGTTGACCTTCATGCTACTGTTATTTATAGAGCTGGCTTTTCACCGTATCAGGTGTTGAGGGAATGAAATCACTCTGTCATGCTTGAACCTAACAACATTCAGGTAACTGCAGTAGAGATTTTATCTGAATGATCCTTGCTGAGGTTTTTTCACTTTTCTGACCTTGGGGTTTCTACCAACGCCATAAATGAATACCTGAGTTCAAATTGTTGTTGTTTATAAACTTCTCCGAACAAAATTTTGGGATAGAGAACTGGTTTTTTTAGGACCTGAATTTTAAGAGAACAGCCCTGCATAGCACGAACCTCTGCACATCACAGAAAACCTCTTTAAAATACAATTTTCCACAACGTCCTTTCCCAGTCAAACATTTACAACACTAAAACTGCTAAGTACAATGCAGGTTAGCAGCTACATTTAAACAGTAGTGACAGTACCGGTCATCCTCTAAGGCTATACTATTTATCAACAGTCAAACAGAGCAAAAATCCTTTCCCTGTTTAGGCAAAGGGGAACTGGTCAATTTTGTCCGTAAGTCATGAGTCTCTTGTAGATCTCATATCACATTCTCATTGTCCTAAGACATAATTAATATTTGTTGCATGATTTTCAGTTTAAAGAATCTAAACTAATGTGAGGACATGTTGTTTCTTCAGGTACTGGAATTGGGGGACATGTTTTGCATGGTGCAAATCTTGCTAAGATATTTGGAAGAAGAGCATAAAGAGAAGGGAGCCAGACTTGGTGCAATCTTGTCTCTGGTGAAAAAGGCCTTGACACTTGAAGTTCCCTGAAATATGCCCAGGCATTGCCAGGGGGAGTGATAAGTGGTACAAGAGCAAGAGGAACAATTAAATGTTACAATTATAAGTTTCTCTTTCTGTCTGAAGTGATAACTACATTCACCCAAAAAGCCATTTGTTGTGGTACTCCAGCCATTTTTCACCACTCTGCATATCACAGCTATGCTCAAGGTTTTTTTCATGAAAGTGGGAATCAGTGGATCCCAAAGCATAGAACTGTTTTGTTTGTCTTTATCTCTCTCCCTGCTTTTTCCAACTATTCATATCAACTCCTTCTTCTCAGTTTTCTGTCAGAAACAATATCCACAGATAGTTAGCCCTTCCTCATTTGTGCTGTTCCATTGTGTAACAGTTCTGCACTTTAACAACGATAATCACATCTCAGAGTTTAGCTTGGCAACCTTTATTATCTTGATATCTTTTTCTATCATCCTTCACTGAAGAATGTATCTTCTTGATGAGACAAAGAGCTCAACAGATACTAGCACTGTACTAGATGGCTTCTCTCACACTGTTGTGAGAAATTGGTTTTTTTTGTTTTCACTTTCTTATTTAACTATGCAGATATTCAACTGATGTTTAATTAACAGGGCCTTCCCCATCATGATGTTCTGGGATAACATCTATTAAAAGATGAAAAAGGGATCCCCAGACCACTTACTTCCTACCTCTTCCTGTGCCTCCTTACCAGTCTACAATAAATAAGATAAAAAACAGGCTTTCTGAAATCTGCCTTTCTCTGCACAGCAAAAGCAGGTCCTAAAGTCTGCAAGAAGCTTGGATGTTCTCCATTACCACTTTTACAAATTTCAGTGAGTCCACTAAAATTGAGGGATTTAATGTGCTTTATGTCACGGTATAAGGATTGCAAAAGCTTACGAAAACTGAGTGGTGCTAGGCTGAAGAGAAGCTTTCCATGTCCATCAGCCACTTTAAGGGCATTCTTTATATGTTGTAAGGAAGCCAGTACATTACTGTTTGGTTTTGTTTCTTGTTTTGGGGCTGGTTTTTAGTTTGGTGTTTGTTTTGCTTGGTTTTATTTTGGTTGGCTGGTTGGTTTGTTTTGATTTTTTTTTCCAACAGGCTATCTGGGACTAAATATTGCAGACTTGAGTTAATGCCAAACTGGATTACTCCCCCATCTTATCTCTCTGTTCTTTCAAGCCCATACTGTAGTACACTACTGCTAAACTACTCAGACCTGATGCTGTAGTAGGTGTTTTATAATCTGAAAGGAAATCCTGTTTCATTAAAAAGATTGGTTTAGTCACTACAGCACAAAGCATGTTCTTTCAGAAAGGCTGCCTCCAAAACCTGAAGTGTTGAGGAAAGATGTAAATGTGTGCCTGAAGCATTAGCTTTGATTAAAACTTATAACCCTGGAACAAAGGCACTCAGGAGTAAGCTATTGATAAGAATAGGAAAGACTTTTCAGTTACAAACACTGTGCAGTGGGGACAGAAAGAGATATTCAGTGATTTTTCTAGCAAAATCTCATTTATTTGGAGACAGAAATGATACTAGAAAATAATGTGATACAGTAAAAAGGACATTCTGATCTATGCATAACCAGCGTGTAATCTAACATAACAGAAAATTGGAGGCTGGTTTCTAATATCCTGGATTATTACTCCTTTAGTGCAATGAGAAGACTACATAGGAAATAATTAATGGATTTCCACTTTATACAAGGCAATTCAGAAGGAGGAGCCTGATGTAAAGTCCACTAGCACCCAGGGACAGACAGAAGGACAACTTCAGGCACCACTCTAGATCTTAGATTCCCCTTTTCCAAACTGACTACAAACAAAGCTCATGGAGCCTAGATCCACAAGTCTCTTGATTTTTAGATATCTTCATGAGATATACTCATAACATTAGGTGAAGGAGTCTGGAAATTCAATCCCAGATACTTTTTTTTTTTTTAAATCTGGCTGTTAAAAAAAAAAAATACACTCTTTACCATTCAGCATAAAAAGGTTTCTGTCTTGTAGCCAAGATCTATATTAGGTTAATATGACTATGCCATCCTTGAATCTTGCTCACCTTAGCTTTGGGATCACTGTAGGCATGTCCTGGTGGTGCAGAGTCAGACTCCAGAAGTTTCCATCTGTAGTCTTCCTATATTCAAAGTCTCTGTGATCACATATGAATCATTGCTTTGCGTGTCCTCTCATTCTCTCAATTACATGCCATGGAAGGACCAGCCCCAATGCCATCGGTGGCTTTAACTGTGAGGTGAATCAGACAATGAGTTTGGTGGTCTAATGCACAAGGAGCTTAATGGGACAAAAATTTTCGGCTTGAACAAATCCCTTCTAATTTTTGTTAGAAATTTGTTAGAAAATCCTGGAAACAGTATTTGTCAGTCCTCAACACTGAGTCTTAAATCTGCATATGTCAATAGACAGGCGGTGGTGGTAGTGAGTTAAATTATGTTGGTATGTCATATGGCTGCCCTATGCCTCTGGCAGAAAATGAAATGAAGTAACAACATGCAAGGACATGGTTACCCATAGCAGTACTTCTAATTACTCATTCTAATACACTTGAAGTCCCTTTCAAATACTGTTTTTATGTGTGATGGTAAGAGTAGTCCACCTACGTGAAGCTGTACAGGAGCATCAGTCTGGAAAATCAGGACCAGATAATACAAAGAAGCAGGTTTCATCTCAAAGGTATCCACAATATTATACTTAGCAGAAGCAGAACAAGAGTTGTCAGAGAGAATGAAGAGAAATTGATAATCTGAGGAACATGGTTTTTGAATTATTTATCACTGAAGAAACTTCTTTTTGCAAGATCAGCTTGGCAGAAGGGACGTAATAGATGGTTTGGAGAATCTCAAGATATTTTATAAATATTGGTTCAAGCATTTGATCTATTATTCTTATACACATAAATCATTTGAGATGAAAGGAAGAAGACAGAGAGATGTCAACACAGCTACAGCTGTCTTTGCTAGCATTTTTTCTACAGAAAATTTCCTGGCTACAGGATATTATTCCCTATGGGGCTTGCATCCACTGTGTCATGTAGTTTGGGGGAAAAAACCTGTAATTGAATTAGATGAGGCTACTGCTCTCCTGTGCCAAGACCTACAGACAGACCCAGGCATGAAAACATCTGTGGAGCTCACATACACTGTGACAGGTATAGAACTTGAATCAAGTCTCACCCTTAGTAGTGGTGTCTTAGAGGCTACCTCACCTGACACTTGAAATTGTGGATTCTCCACCCTTGGAGATATTCAAAACCTGACAAGACATGGGACTGTTTAGCCTGCTCTAGCTGACCCTGCTGTGAGTAAGGCGCTTGGGCTAGATGATCTCCAGAGATCCCTGCCAACTTCAGCTGTTGTGTGGTTATGTAAAGCTACAGCAGCTTTGCACATGCTGGAAGTGCCATTAGGCTGAATCATGACTTCTGTACTTGCCTTAGGACATACTGAAATGAACTGTGACTTATGCTGGTGAGGGCAGAGTTTTCCTCATTTCTCATCACTTATGGTTCATTCACCTTCTATTTACACTTACTTAAATACCGTGATCAGGTGCAACCTGGCTACACAGACAATTCGGCTAAGCCTGGGATGTACTGTCTGTAACTTAAGCATCTGAGAGTCAGAGGTCTGCAGACCCCAAGCTTGCACCCAAAAGAAAGAAACAGCAAACTCGAGAAATAAGTTCATCTATGTGCAGCTGTCTAAAATGGGTCATGCGGCTTGGGGGTACTGGAAGAGAAAATTGAATGTTTAAATGTTTAGTGGTGCCACAGAATGACACTTGCAAGTAAAAATGCCTTTTTTTTTTTTTCGCAACAAAGAATAGGAAAAAAAATATTTTTTAGCCAGCACTTCAGTGGATTTTTTCAGAAGTATTCTGCTCCAATCCCTTCAGAAACAAGGAAGAGGTACAGCTGCTGAAAACTCCCAGTCTTTAAATTTCACAGATAACTAAATAAAAAATATTTGTTTTTCTTCTGGATAAAAGTAAACAAACAATATTTTAATCATAAAAACATTTTAAAATATTGATTTACCTTGTCCTTAGCACTTCTTTCAATAAAGAAATTTCAAAATGAAATACATTATACATAGTGTGTACAGTTAATGTATTCAGGCTGTAAAATACAAACGTGAAAAAAACGAGTTATCCATGTTATAAAGCAATCATTTGCTCACAGCGTCCCATTTGTAATACAGGCAGGCAAGCTTTGTTCAGAGTCATTTAGCGAACTGTGCCAGTGCGTGAGCTCTTTTATATTAGCTGGTAACACTGAATGGCTTCAGTGGATTTTCTCTTAATAACATTACTTCTAGATCTATCTGCCTTTAAAAAACTTTGGTCATTTTTTACATAAATCTGCACATGTTCTATTAAATTTGAGACTGATAGGGGAAAAATAGTGTTTTGTTTAGTTTTTTTCTCCCCATAGACTTTGCAAAGGAAAGTACATTGACTCAAGATTCAATTTCATTTTTAAAAGGGGAAAAAATAAATGGGAAGGTTCATCCTAGTTACTTTCAATTTAGTTGTTTTGGATGTCAGTAATACGAGAAAATGAAATCTCATTGATAACTAGAGAGGCCTCTGAAGGAGCTGGTTTCAGCCATTGGCTGTTGCACATGTGGTCATTCATTTAACTAAACATCAGCCAACACAATCTCTGGAAAGAAATCCAGAACTGTAGATTAAAACTGGATCAAAGTCGACATCACAGTTCAACCATATTTAAACCCTGGAATTGGAGTTTGTCAAAAGTGTTGATGAAATATAGCCGCCATACATTCTTCAATAATATTATCTATCTAGATCTTCAGACAAATTCCAATCTAAAGCTGAACCCTTAATTTTTATTAGACAACACATATAGCAGAACCATTAAAACATATTACGAGGCAGATCTGGCTGTTCATTGCTTGGAATCTCTCTTCAAAAATAACAAGAAAGAGCTTGAACCAATATTTTACACTGTGTGTCTCCTGAAAGATAAAATTGAAGGAAAAGCTTAAAAAGGCAGCTTAATTTTCTTTTTACTTTAAATATTTTATTTTAAGACTGGTCAGTCTACAGTTTATAGGCAATACAAAGTTCAGGTACTATGTAATTGAATCTTTATTTATAGACTGGTTTATGTCCTGAGATGGTTTGAAATGAGTTTGTTGCAGTCTGTTACAGCCATCAAAACAAGTGCGGTATTATTAATATCTCACAGCCTATCAAGCTTTTCATCTCCCAGAAGCCTGAATAATCTTATTCATGCTGCATAATATCCAGAACATTAACAAATCGATATTTCCCCACAAATTGTAGCTACTGTCTTGTGGCCATAAACCTGTTGGACTGTGAAATGCATTCTAATGTTATTCCACCTTCTGAGGAAGAACTAATTCTTAAAAATAATAAAGAAAAATATTTCTAATTATTAATAAAGCCTGGGGTTGTTTTTCCTTGCTTTGTGTGTGCATGTGTATTAGCAATGTTGTAAAAAATGATTGTGGATGATTCTGTGTTTTATCATGTTCTTTGAGCATACTGTATATCTCGCAACACTTTAAGATTGTTAATCATGATGTACATATTCTAAAGGCATTTGCTAGTCATCTGATATAAATTTGGTTGATGGATGTAATAGATCTTCTCTCAGACTTCGGCTCATCTTCCCAGGGTTCTCTGAAATTCCTTGGACATTAAGAGATTAGCATGGATAATATCGACTTCCTGAAAGAACAACTATTAAAAGCACAGGAGTAGTATCAAAATAATCAGGAGTGTGAGTCAGGAGAAAGGAAGGTGTACAAGAGAAGATAAGCCTGAAGAACAGAATGATCTTCAAGCTATAAAAAATGTATAAACACAGTTTATTATCTGATAATGAGGAAAAGAAGTTAGAGATCAGAAACCCTGAGTTATAAACCAAATAGCCTTAATCATCTGAAATTTCCAGAGGTAAGGTGAGTAGATTAGAAAAAAGTAAGCCAAAATGAATGAAAAGGGCTATGAAATCCTATGGGAGTAGAAGCAAAGAATTATTCTGGATAAGAGTTGGACCAGAAATCAGAACATGCTTTTTTTGTCCATTTGTCCAGAACTGCTTTGGCAAACTATCTATCTTAGTTTCTCTTTTACCAGTTCTGGAAAAAATCTGCAGAAATTCTTAACATGAAGTCAATCATGTTGATCATAATAGTTCTTTCTGGTTCTGTGGCCTAGAGAATAATGAAATGATCTCAGATAAAATAAAGCAAGCTTAGATTAAGTGGGGGTTGTGTAACTTTAGCTTAGCCATGTCCTCTAATTCCACAAGTGCTGAAGAATTCTGAATGAAAAGCATTAACTTTAACTATTTCTATTTAGTTGAGAAAATAAATGGAGAAATTGGAAAGTTGATCAATCTACTGTTGGAAATGGATCTTTTTCATGCACTTTATTGGATTTTATCTCCCCTTTACTTGGCTGCTCCATAGTTATTTATTGAATTTTATTACTGAAAAAATTTACTGTTTAATAAGAGGTGAATTGTTTGAAGCTGGAAATGTTTCTACTAGCCTCTCTGTAGGAACAATCCCTGGCTTTCTTCCTAGAGAAAAATGATGAGAAGAACTGTGATGTGGGGGCTCTGTTATTTGCTATTCCCCCCAAAAATATCTCTATATTTTACACTCACCATCTTGGAAGCATATTAACTGTTCCTCTAATGTGAATGACAATGTCTGTATCTTACTTTGCTGTAATCACTAGTGTAGCAAGCCCCAAACCAAAGGACAGGCAATAAATTATTAAGAAAATCAGTCTGCAATTTCTTCCTCATGATATGAAGAAAGTTCTTCTTTGTGTCCATTTGCAGTATAATTTGTCTAGTTGTAAAATTAATAGATTGTCAGAATTTCTGCCACAGTGAGTAGGTTCATCACCTCCTCCACCATTTCTTCTGTATTCGTATAGGTCAGGTGTCTGGTAATCAGCAAGCTATTCCTCCAATTCTCCCTGCTCCTGTATTCACATGATTTCCATATCCCATAGGAGTTCTCAATGGGCTTAATAATTGATCTGCTTGGAAGATATAGGAGCCTGACTGAGGTCTATTACTTGCCTCTAGTTTAAAAAATAGTCTGAAATATCCAAATTATGTCTATAGCTAGTCTGTGCAACCTTGTACTCCAGTCACTGATTCCCCTGCTCCTCCTCTCTCTCTCTTTGCTTACATTAATAATGAACCAAATATATTAGTTGAGGAAATGTTTGTCTCTAATCATCAAACTAACTTGATAGAACTTAAAACAGATGGATACTTTAGTATCTTTCTGTAGGTTTTCATTTGAGAAAAATTATATTATTAATATATAATTAACCCATTATTGCACATGATCCTTATTTTGGGTCTAAGCCACTTTTAGCTATTTATCAACGTCTAACCTGTGTCAAATTTTAACAGTTTCTATGTGTCTTGGCGTAAAATAGGCACCCCCTGCCAGTGATCAATCCCATCCTAATAAAATTACTGAAGGAAAGTGGGAAGATTTGCATTCTGGAGCTACCTATTTCATTTCACTGGCTAGGAAGGGACCCAATGTTGCAAATTATCTTATTCCTAGGCATAGATAAATTTTTAGCCCTGTTATCTTCCATCCTAAGTACAA
This sequence comes from Gavia stellata, assembly GCF_030936135.1. Classification (NCBI taxonomy): domain Eukaryota; kingdom Metazoa; phylum Chordata; class Aves; order Gaviiformes; family Gaviidae; genus Gavia; species Gavia stellata. The sequence continues at coordinate 9,282,435 of NC_082597.1, read as the reverse complement.
GACAGGTTAACATTGCAAGACTTGGCAAAAATAAACACAACAGCAGCAGCCACAGGGCTGAATTGCATCAGTCTAACCTTTGTCCTCTCTCTGATCTAGGAGATGTACTCTGCTTTCTGCTTAGATTTTAAACCTTGTTGGTCAAGATCTAAAAGCCTCTATACCTGAAATTGTCAACGACTGAATAAGTATTCAGGAGAATAATCAGTGCATACTTGCTTTGTATTTATATAGTGCTATACTCTCTTTCTACTTCTGGTTGCAACTGGAAACAGGCTATTAAAGATGGACTTTTAATCTGACCCAGCATGACTGTTCATATGGCTGAAAGACTTAGATTTAGGTAGATCTAAAAGAAAGTTTCACACACAGAAGCAATTCATGTGATTGTGAAATGTATACATTCTGGAGTTTCTACCACTTTTTCTTTCCTACCACAACTGAAAAAGCTGCTGTAAAACAATATGGAGCAACTCTGCTAAGTGTGCCGTCATTATAACCTTCTTTGCAATCGAATATAAGAATCCTAGGGCTTCAGCTTTTTCCTACTGTCAGCCTGTTGTCACTCCTATGTTGACAATTTGAAATACATTGTTTTCTCACTCTAGAATGCTGTACCATAAACTGAAACGTGTGTATTTTATGGGGACTGTTGTCTTCTTTCTTTCTCTGATCTTTTCGAAGCTTTTTTGAACAGGAACTCCCTCTGAAAGTGCACATAATGAGTAATCCTCCCTGTTTTTCAATTTCTTTGTTTCCTTTCTGGTTTTATTCAAAATCATAAATGACACCTGCATGGCTTGTGAGCTTAGCTCCTCAGTGTTCCTTAATATACCCAGTGGGCAGTTCTGCAAGTGTGGTTTTTATCATTTATTTATTGCACTTGGTACAAAAAAAAATGACATTTAAAAAAGGGGAAAAAAAAGATTAACAAATATATTTCCAAAAACACTTTCAAACTGTTCTCAGGAAGAAAATAGCATAATTGTTTATTACTCAGAAGACTGTTGAATTTACCTGAGAAAGGAGGCCAGCCTACAATTACTGTAATTGTACTATTACGCTTTTTGGTTAGTATTAATAGTAACAATATCAGTAAGGTATATGATCTACATTGACAAACATTCAAGAATAATAGCAACCCAAAAAAAAGCTATCTATAAAGTTCCAATGAATATTAACGATCTTTAATGATTTCCATTGAGAGGAATAAGCCAGTGTGCTTTCCTGGGCTCCAAAAATCATGTCTGGGAGCTGAGGCAAGGCTGTGTGTTAACCACGTAGAGTCACCATGCAAGAGCAATCTCTGTAAATTGACAGAGAGAAGCAAAGGCAAAAAGATAGCTGCTGGCATGTCTTATCTGGGATTTCTTGCTAAGCATTAGTATATCGGTGATATCCACTGAAACTGAATAGCCTAACATTTATAGAAATAAGCAAATGACACCAAGAGAATACACTGGCTCCATATCAGTTACGATACAACAATGAAAACTTTCTCAGATCATCCCCAATTCAGGCTGTGCCTTGGCTGAAAAGGCACATTGTTACTCATGCAACACTTAAACAGGTAGGATTTATTTGTGCAGATTTTGAATATTTAATTCTATTTTAAAGTCTTATATCCCTGGGCTGCGCCTGACTATGTACTTCATACTAGACAAATACATAAAATATATTTATTTTGAGCAGAGAAAGGATTTTTCAAAACTCTATGATGTTACAGGCCCCTCAAATTTTACAAACAAAACATGCCCAATGGCAGTGACACATTAACAACTTTGCATACTGGAGTATAAATTTATCCTTTTTCAAGGAATCATATGAAGGACTTAGATGCATTGGAAACCTCAATAACTCTTAATGATGCAGATGTGCTCTCGTCCCCTGTGCAATGCAGACTTCACTACCAGTTACTAAAATATGCTGGGGAGGGAAAATGTCTTTTCCGTCAATCGATGAACTGTCCATGACAGCCCCAAGGGACAGTTGTCTGTACGTCAGCAATGTTTGTTCTGCTTAACCAGCTAATATGTATGCTCTGGTTGTTAAAATATACCAGTCCGTAAATGCTACACACTGCTTCATTGCAGAGACAGAAAAAATATATCTCATTGCATCATCCTTCCTTTGAGACCCCTCTGCTTTCTAGAGAGCAGGATTCTGACAGCAGAAGTTGTTTCCTTCTTAACCAGTTTCCTCTCCAGAACTGACCAACAAATCTGCCACTGATAGTAAAGGGTTTTGGACCAGACTTGGACCTTCTGAGGGAATTTTTATTGTGCGTAAGTTTTGCAAGATGATTGTCATAAGTGATATTTGAAAATTTCATCCCCAAAATCATGTTGGCATTGGGTGTGAGACATACATCATCTCTAAAAGTGAGGTGTTTCATCTAAAATCTAGGTGTCTCATTTTAATAATTTATTTATAGGGAGCTTATGTAAATGGTTTAGACCACACACCTGTGGTGGGTTTCCTCTGGTCTAAAACAAACATTTAAAATGTGGTTTGGATCCATATTCAGGTGATGGTTTCAGATATCTAAATATAACAGTCTGAATCCACAGGTTTCACACATCTAAATTTAACAATCTGAATTTCACCCTAAAAGTAATTCTCTAACTTTTAGGTATTTCAAGGTAGTTGAGGTGAATCCTACCTTTTGTCTCAAAATAACATTCAGCTTATGAGAGAGTATTTGCTACATATGAGGCATGATAATAACACCCTGTGGTACTGTTTTCCTCTTCCTTTAGAAGTGAGGAAAAAAGGACACAAGACAAGGAAAAACTCAGTCTTTTGACCACAAAATCTTTTACTTCATTCTGTGACAGCCAGGGGTTCTGGTTGCAACTGCCTGCAAATCTCCAGCAGGATTTTCAGGAAACAGTTCAACTGATGTCCTTTAAATTGTTATTATCTGTGACTTTAAGAAAAGCTTTCTAAATGCTCTTGGGGTTTACAGTACAAACATCTGGAAATCAGCACAATGAATTAACGCTTCATCTTCTAAAACACTTCATGCTTTAGCCATAAGGGTTGATAGCTTGTAAAAATAAGTATTGTTACAGGTTAGCAGAATAACAAGTCTGAAACAACTGGCAGGAATATTTTGTTAGTAAAATCCTCATACTTCCCTATAATGTCTTCATCACCACCTCCTCAATTCCAAGAAGCTTTTGAAGGAGCACAATAATTACTGCAATAGGAGCCGTCCTCAGAACTGGTCCATAGAAGTGAGATTCACTCTACCTCTCATATGCTCTTTTGAGGATGTACAGAGAGGAAAGCTGGAAAATTAGACTAGATTTCTAACTGTCCAATGACCAAAGCAAGAAAAGATACATTACATTATGAAGCCTGGTGTGACAGAGGGGTATCTGGAAGACTAATTCAAAGAGTCTCCTTCACAGACATATTTCCCTCTGATCAACAGAGGATAGCACATATCTATAAAGTCTGCCCAGGTGAGACACCCTTACCGCATTGTTTACCATATGTAAAGCCTACACCTATAAATCCTATAAGTTGATTTAATTCTCTTTCCTGCTGAGTAGGAAGCTGCCAACAGTTGATTAATAGGAAATAAGAGGCTCAAGAGTATATTTAAAATTCAGGACATCGTGTCCACTTCTGAAAGCAGCCAACATAGTGGTAAACAAAGAACTCTGATTGATAGAAAACTCATCTGAAAAGATTCAGATGGAAGCCTTGTGCAGATCAAGTGTTGAACTCCAGTATCCTCTTCCAAGAGACAGGAAGTCATTAAATCAACGAAGATGGTTTTAAATATTTTCCTCTTGCTGGAAAAAAAAAAAAGTCAAAGCACACAGTGTCTTGCTGAAAGCCACACAAATGACAGTACTAAGGGGAATACTGAATTTAACCTCTGAATTACCCATTGCACCATGCTGTCAAGTAAGAAAAAGTTCAATTCCTGTTTATGTTAGCCAAGTAGAAGGTCCTCCAGCATGTGTGAAAGGATCAGGCCCATTTAGATATATACTCCTGTCATTAGAGTTTTAACCTTATCAGTGGATGATGGCAGAGGTGACCAAAATACATTGGATTAAGGTTTGGCTTTGACAGCAATAGTAATTGATTTTACATTCATAGTTGGCATTTGATTGGCTGATTAGTCAGTGCAGGTTGTAATCTTTAAGGAGTGGAAATGCCACCCCACTGAAATGCAGAATACTGAAAAGGTCAAAGAAGAGGAGAATTCCCCCTTTAATTCATGAAGAAAGAGACATCAGAGCCCAGGGAGCCCACACACATGACAAAGGTTATAATGAGAAAAGAAAATGGCAAATGGATAATCCATTTTTGTGAAAAAGAACCTAAGGAGAATATAAAAGGGCAAATGTCCCATATTTAGCCCTCTTGTGAGTGTCGCCACATGCAGAATGCAGACCACCATCACTAGGGGAAAAAGAAAATAAGCCACATCACTATTAAAAGAAAATATATATCCCACATATCTATATGCTCATATAGACAGGAAATGCTGAGATGTGATATTTTGAAACAGACATAGACACAGTGGGAAAGATGTAATGAAAAGAAAGGTGTGTAAGTTTGTTTTAAAAATTCATATATTTCCTGCAGAATTCAGGGACGAAGAGCTGTCAACTGTGCTTATACAGCTGAAAAGCCTGAGGTAGAGGAGACGACTGTGGAAGAATGCTTTTTCTAAAATGTTCCAGATAAAGAAGTTTGGACCAAGTAAATGTTTTCTGCCTTTTTTCTTCTTGATTTCTAGAACTCTTCTTTCATATAATTTACTTACTACATTAGCAAACTTATGCATAGGCATTTATCTGCTGTACAATAATTCAAATAGAGAGTGTGCTGCTATTGTGCAACTTAACTCTGTATATTCTGCGTCTGGGTTAAGGTTTCTCAAAGAAGTTTGCTACAGCCAGTAAGAAATACACAGACAAATCAAACTTCCTTCTCCACTTTCTTGCTATATACATATATATATGGATATGGATATTTGCATTTGTATGCAAATATACATACAAGCTTTTTTATTTAGTCATTCATATTCATGCACACACATACACAAACACAAATAAGGACATAGAGCTATTAAAAAAGGGAAAATAAAAGCATCATAGAAAGAAAGACATCCTAGAATCCTCCTATTCCTTTGAGCTTTTCCCCCAAGGCAATTATCTAGTGTGTATCTTCAAATAAATGCTAGTTTTATGAATAGTTGTTTCTGAAAATATTCGGACTTTTGCTGCTAAAGCTGAAATCCAACACTCTGGAACATTCTGGTTTACAGTTTTAAAATTGAAAAGTCAGTTTTGTGATAACCACTTCTCTCTTTCTTTCTCTCTCTCTCTCTCAAGCTTTTTCATACAAACTCTCATTTACTTCTTTTTTATTATATTCAAGCCTATAAACTCCACACAGAAACTCTGAGCATTGAGTGGTACTCGAAGTAGATGTGAGAGATGAAGACAGGTGCTTGAAGAGAAGAAAAAGGTGGTAAAATTGGGCAGCGTGCCCTTGCTATTCGAAGGCTCTATATTGATATTCCTTTGCAGCTGAAACTGTCTAGGAATGCAATACATAAGACAAAGAGGTTCAAAGCGAAAATTTGTTTTTTCAAGAAAGTATACAGAGCTACTGAAAACTAACATGGGCAAAAGTTTTCTGGTTTTCCCGTTTTGCTGTGTTTGAAGTGTTGAATTTGCTTAACAGCCTGCACTTACAGAAAGAAGAATGAACTGTTATCTAACTGTTCTAAAGAGATTTGAAATAATATTGTGCTTCCAGAGAAAAGAAAGAACTGTATCAGTTTCATAAGAGATCAAAAACAGGGAGAAATTTTTGAAGCATTTATACCACCTCTGAGGCTATTAAGTCAGACATGCAATTTTGAAGGGTTTGTGGAATCCCTAATTTGAGAACAGATTATGGCAGTGCTTGGAGACCTGAGAGAGACCATCGCAATTCAATCTTAAAAAAAGCAATTGTGTTATTTGCCAGAATGTTATCAGAGCAGATTACATATTTGGAAGAGAAAAGTTTTGTCTGAGTTGTCAAAACATGGATTCACAGTAGCATCAGAGGCAAAACAAAAGTAAGATCTCCAACAGACTGAAAATGGACAAGAAGCAGCAAAGAGCACATGCGGTGCAGAGGAAACTGGCAGACGTTGACAATGTCCTAACATCGCAGGGGACTGTTAAATCTGCAAGATGCAAACCCACCTTCCAAATGGCTGCAGACACAGACAGAAGATACCCATGAAGAAGGATAGTTCATGTGTCTTACAGAATGAGAAGGCTCTGTATTTGACACAGAGATGTTTGCAGCACTGACAGCTACTTTAGAGACTATTTCCTGTTGGGATTTCTCAAGAGCAGCTACACACTGTAACTGAACTGTTACTTTCAACATCAGGATTGAACTTCTTAATTATAAGTTTAAAATCTGCACAAGTTACTGTGAAACCTGAAGATATAGTTAAGAATGTGAAAAGAAAACTTGGTCATGTGGAGCATAGGTAAAGTTCAGATTACATCATGGAAAGACTATTTCTACTCTGAATACTCAGAGCTGATTGCAAAAACCAGTATGTCTTGGAAAGGTAAATTTGCAAGTGTTGGGAAATGCAAGATCTGTCTGACATTAGTAACTTGATTCAATTGCTCAGAAAAAGGGATCTAACATCACCTGAAACATCTCACAAGATAAAATACCTTATGACATCTACCTGGCTGGCAGATATTATACAGGAGCTATGGGACATCCATGGTTTTTTGGAATGGCAGTCAGAGGTCAGAATTACACAGTAAGTTTTGTTGACTACCTTTACTATTTTCTACTGCTATATTCTATATGGGAGTTTACGCTACTTTCTATCACCAGGTTGAAGCTTGTATGATAGACACTTCAACATAGTTACACGTTGAGAAGTGAACATGTGTGAGCTAGGTGTCTAAGCACTCACTTCATTTGCCTACTGGTTAGCACTGAAGACCACTTAGGCGTGCCTAAGTTTTCCCAGACATTTCTGTGGGGCTGACAGATAAGACAGGATCAGCGGGGCCAACTATATGCTCTCGTGGATTAGCAGCAGAAGTCAGCTAAGAAAAGCAGGTATCTTAAACGTCAGCAGGCACTTCCATGTTGACTCAAGAACTGCTCTTGGCTCCTCTGGTTGTATTGGTCAGGGCCTGATGGGACTGGTAAAACTGGACTAGCAACTTTGAAATTGCTAACTTTGGAACTGCTAAACTCCTAAAATGTTTTTCAATAAGAAGCTTAAAACAGCCTAATTGGTATCAACCCAATACTAAAAGAAAAGGTATTACAAATGCCTGTAAGCAGATTTAATGAAACAGAAAACTTACCAAGGTAGGGAATTATATTTGTGAAAGCCTTTGCAGTCAAAAAGCAGAGTATGTTTATAACAGTAAAACATGGGTTCAGCAGCTCCTTATGTGGTTGTTGTTATGAGTTAACTACTACAGAAATGCAGAACTGTAGTTGAAACAGCAACTATTGACAGCAGGAAAAAATACACAATGAACTGTGCCTGCAGGTCCTCGAACCATAAGGAACCAATAGGCAAGACTGAGCTGTACAATGTAGATAACAAAACTCTTAGGATGCTTTAGAGAAATAAAAAATGAAAGAAATGAAAACACCATCACTCTCCCTTTATTTGTCATTATGGCAAGAAAGTATATTTTGGGCACTCTGATGACGTTCTGTTACTGTACACATGTGTACACATCTATATCTTGAGAAGTATGAGCATGTTTATTTTAATAACTATCTCTTTAGCCATTATTATCTAGGTAAACTAGCATGTCTATATTCTTTTTTGAAGTTGTCCTGGTCTTCTTGACTGAATGCACCATATAGCTTTAAGAACGCCTGTACTATTAAGAGCCTGTTCAGTGTCTTTCAACAGTTCGAAACAGGGTAAGGTTGTGATTACTATCATGCCACTCTTCTTTGCTCACTGATTATTATTATATTTGAAGCATCAGATAACCCTTTAAAATTCATTCATAAAATGTTTCCATTTCTATAATCACTGAATGGATAAGGTGATATTTTGCTAACAGCTGTATTCCTTGGTCAAAAGCATGTTTCACTAGAGCCCAGACTGTACATTGTAACACTATATTTTTTAAATGTCTACACCCTTTAAAGATGTCTCAAATTTTGGTATTTTTAGCTCTTAATGCTGTCAAAAAAGTATGTAAAGGTCAAAATAACATAGAATTCATAAAATTACATTTCATATTAGGGAAAAGTTTAATTTCTAATATAATAGTAACATCTTTGTAAACCAGTTACTTATATAGTCTGAAACTGTTAGCTTAAAATTTCTCTCTATAACACAGCTTAAAGCAAACATTTGCCAAGACAAAGATATGTCTTTATAACATAAATTGATCTCTTCCACTGAAAATAAATGTAAAGGAATTCTATATTGTGTGTGCCCTAGAATTACATTCCTTTCATAAGCTTATTATTCACTTCAAGTTTGTATCTCAGCCTTCAAGTCAGCAGTATGTGTCAATTATAGGGCAGAACACAACAAATCTATGTTGGTGTAGAGACTGGGAGTGCGAATTGGGTGTCATGAGAATGATGAATGAGAGTATAAAAACAGAGTCCTCTTAAGGGCTGATTCCTTTGAAGTGATACAATCACGATATACGCTCAACATTTCCCAACTGCAGATCTCAGAGCAGACACCAGCAGAAATCAATAGCATTGTCCCTGCTTACGAATGAGGAAATTGGGGTCCTTGATGATGGCTTCCTGGCAGACGAATCAAATTCAGTCACAGGATTCCAGTCAGTATTTCAGTCTCTGGAAACACAGCTTCCCACTGCGCATTTCCATACAAGTTTGGTGGGAGCAAGGATATGCTTCAAGATTAATGAATGGCACAGGCAGCACTGCAAAGGGATTTTAGGTGGTCACAATAGATTACTTTTTACTACTAATGCTACAGCAGCAGCTACATGCTCTTTATATGTTTATACGTCCACCTGGGAAGCACTATCCACATGCATCATGAAAGGGAGATCAGATGATCTTGTGCTCTAAATGCACAGGATGAAGCAGACAGCAGAGCTTACAATAACTGATTTGAACACGAGCCATTGTACACTCATACTCGAGTCAATGTTAAGCACCTTTTTGATAGGCATGATGGCAGAGGTCGTATTAGAATTTCCTCCTTCAATTATATTCATGAGGAAACTCATTGCTTGCTTCCTGATAACAATGAAATAATTTTAACAGCTTGAAGTATTACCTTGGTTGAGTAGTTGCTTTCCCCACAATTGAAGAAGGTGATAATTTTAATAAGCCCATCTTTATCTACAAATGCCTGAGTCTTTTGCATGTTGAAAATTAAAGATTTCATTCATTTCCTGCAAAATAGTTAAAACTAATGTCTTCTGTTAGAAGCTAGTTTCTCCCAACTTCAATTAAACTTCAGAATGACTTTCACGCATCAGAGACTGCACCAAAAAGATCAGTCAATTCTATCTTCTCCACATCAGCTTTGTACTGACACATATGGCCAAAATTGATTCTTAAAGCACTGCAGAGAATTTTCCTACATTTCTCAATTTTCTGGCAATTGCATCTTTAACTGAGGGCGAAATTATTATGGCTTTTTCTGTCATCTTAACTTTATTCAAAGTACTTCATATAACCCAGTTTACTCAGTGTTAAAAAATCCTGTCTAATTTTGTTTTGACGCTAACAGATTACTTCCCATTGCTCTTTATTAAAACAGTCCACACAGCAATTTGTTTTCTTTTGCTTTATTTTTCTAAAAAAAATGAGCCTGGATTTAAATATTTGGGTGCAAAAATCTTGATTAATAGAAAAGTAACATTCTTCACTGACTCCAGATTTTCAGCAATATCCAGACTTGTATCCACCTGGACATGAATTTGGTGTTAAGGTCAGGTTTAAATTCAAAGAGTGTGAACTCAAAAGTGGATTATACCAAAACCAAACAAGAGTCTTGTTGCAAACAGGGGGTGCCCATGCATTAAATTATTTCGAAACAGTTAACCACATATAACTTTTCAGACAGATCCAGCAAGAACAGAATTTATCTCTTGAGACATTTATTCCTACCATTCTTCACTTCCCAGAGAAAAGCTATCAGTCAGTGACTCTGAAATATTTTACCATGGATGGCAGATCAAACACTCGTTCACCTCTGTTGTGCTAGAGGTTAGTCATACAACAACACGGGTAAAAAGTTTGCTCTTCAGTCCCCTCTCTAAGAATATCCCCAAAAGGCTGATTGATGATAATTCTCAGGGAAGTGAAGAATGGCTGTAATAAGAGGCTAACGAGCAAGTTCTGTTCCTACATCCACTTTCGTAAATCCAGAGCAGACTCAAGTCCAGAGGACTTACGTCAGTAAAGGAAAAACACTTCTGTGTTTACTGCACTAAATTCAACTAATACACAGTTGTTCAATTCCTGCTGTTAGAACAGATCTCTCTTGTGATTTTGGGCAAATTCTTTAATTTGTCTTTGCTGCAGCCTCTCCTCTACACAATAATGCTTCTTCACTCTTTTTTGGTTTTTGTTTTGTTTTGTTTTGTTTTGTTTTTAAATCCCAGAGCAGCAAGCAGCCTACCACTCTCTCAAAAATGCTGAGTAAATGCGTAGTGGACAGCCTACACTGAGTTCCACATTGCTATATTACACCGCTTAGGATCCTAAAACTGGTTTGCCTAAAGCTAACTCACGATGCCTGTTCGTGTTGCGATTTTCAGCCTAGCTTGCTGACGGAGATTTCAGACTTGGAGAAATATGGGCTGGCAGTCTTTGTGCCCTTATATACGGCACCCAGAAGTGGGATACTTCTTGGTTGATCCTCTAGGTACCATGCTAATACAAACAGCAACAGTGTGCATCCTGGAAATAAAAAGAAATACAGCCGAGAGCTTCAGATCACCTACCCGCATACAGAGCAACAGGCACTGCTGAAGGATAAAAGCCTCCTGGACAGGTGGGATAGGCAGCACCTTCATGAAGCACCGTTTTTCCCCGCAACGTTCCCAAAACTCGCTGTGTGTGCTGCAGCTTCCCTGCAGAGCAGCCGTGCGCCTGCAGCCGCGCGGTGGTACTGTTGCCTCTCGCTGGGCCGGGGAGCGCGGGCCCTGCCCGCGGGGCCGCCGCAGCGCGCCCGGGCCGGGGCCGCCCCGCAGCCCCCGGCGCTTCCCGGGCGGCCTCTGCAGCGCAGGTGACAGGCTGGACAGGTCCTCTGCCACGCCACACCACGACAACCCGTCCGCTGCTACCCTTGCTAGTGTCAGGGGTCTTAGGCAAAGCTTGCTGCTAGCTGGGTTGTCGGGTTGGCGGTTTCTTCCTTCAGACCGGACCAAGCTGTTGAAAATTTCCTGGGAAAACCTCTAAGGGAATTTTGTTTAAATAAATAAAATCACTAAAAACAAAACCAAAAATCCCTACCATTGAAAAATTCTACTTGGACGTTTTTTAAATTAAAATTCATATTTAAGAGAGGAATTTTCATTCCCCAGAGAAGCAACTCTTTGTCATCATATGTGCCAGTGATAAACGTGATCGATAAATAAAGAGAAGAATTTAAAAAGTGCAAATAATCATTCATTAGACACCATGAATGACTTTAGGATACTTTTATCATGTGCATGCTTGCCTAATTCAAAGTTTGATAATATAAGCAGCTGGGATGCAAGGCTCCCTCCCACCTCAAACATTGCTGAAGGCCAGAAAGGGTGTTCCCAGCAAGCCATTACACTCACATATTAGGAAATATTGTAAGTCTCCTTCAAACCTAGGCTATTTCGATTTGGTGCATTCAGGCACCAATACACAAGGTCAACTTTTCAAAGATGTTTTCCTTTGTTGATCTGAGTGCAAAAGCACAGACCCTTGGGAGTGAAATTCTGAGGTGAACTATATTTCCCTGAAATGTCATTTGGTGCACACTGAGAACGTACGTAAATATTAAGCTGAAACGTTTGCATGATCTTCCATTCATCTATTCCAGGAAAATGTCATTGGTGGCACACTAATAGAATGTGACATAATACTTAAGCCAGAAAACTCATGAGACAAATTAAGGTCACTTGACTTTTTCCAACTGTTGTAATAGCTACTGAGGCACTGACAGGGCCAGAGGAAGATTTTGTGTTGTTCACATCACAGTGAGGTCTATTGAAAATAGCTTTATGATTCCTGACTGACCTCAGGTTTCCAACCTACTTTGCAAGATAGTATCAAAAAGTAAAGCCTCTGAAAGGGAAGAAAACTCAAGCAAGTACTTTGTAAATGTTCTGTGAACGTTGCTTATGGCTCGTGTGGTCCTTCCTGATTTCTACAGTCATTTTAAAGTAGAAGAAACAGCTTCAGTTTGTGAGATGACTTAAGGAGATAGGCCTTGCAAAATTTTCCTCAGCTAGTTTACCTCCACAGTCTTTCCTGTTTTTTCAGGTGTATAACAGATCTCTTCCCACATCTAACATTAAATACAGATGTATTACAGAGGAACACCTATTTTCAGTTAAATTTGTCCTACATTAGAAAGCCCAGCCCATTACTTGTGATTTGATAGAGAACTGGAAGAACACCCTCCATCCCCAAACACTGACATGTGGTAAAAGCAAACATGAAGAAAGAAAAATCATTTTCCCCACAGCATTAAATTTTGAAAGGAATGAATTCTGGCAGGTGTCCACAAGAAGCAGAAACTGACTGAAAGATAAAAGACAAAACTATATGCATCCACACCAGGTACAGAAAAGGTGGATCAGAGGCAACCAAACAGGAACAGAGACTTCCATTTATTTCTTGCAGTGAAACAGAGTATAGATGAAACTTGGCATCAGTCTGAAAGGAAGGTTTGAAGTTAAGCTACACAAAGTCCTGAGGAAAAAAAAAGCAAAATCAACCAACAAAAAAACCACAGCAGAAACAGATCAGAATATATGTGAGAGAGGAGAACAACTCCACTGAGGAGCCTGGTACAATTTGTAAGATTCATTAGTTACAAACCAAGGTGACTTGAAAGACGGGAAGTAACGATAGATTCTGCTAAATCTACACCTGGAAACAGAAGGCCCTCCAAACAGCAAAAGGCCTTTATCAGTACCTCTGAAAGATTTTATTGATGAAATAATGAGAAAAATATTTCAATATCACTGACATCAAACACAAATAAGCAAACACAAGAAGAAGAGAAGGAGAAATATTTGTGGGTATTGAGGTTGTCATGGGATTCATAAAGGATACGGATAGCTTGCAACACGATTGAAATGATAATTCACACAAAAAAAGAAGTCCTTAAAAAACCTGATACTATTTAGCTTAAAAAGGAAGTAGCCATGGGTTTCTTATCTATCAATTAACAGCATTCTGCAGAGCTCTTCACTGGATACCAACCACATTTTTTTGCTTATCCTCCTCTGACTTTTCTTTAGAAACAAGTTTCCTTATCAGTTCCCAGTGTATTTCCCCAAGGTGTAGGGCAGATGTAAGTAAAGACTATACAATTAAAAAGGGATTGCACCTAAATCACTATACTGTAACCATTTCTCATGCAGAGCCTGCTTTATAGAAATGCAGAAATTTAACTCATAACTTTATTCTAATCCACATCCTTATGGCCATCTGTAGTATGTGAGAGAGATTTTTTTTTCCCCCACAAAATTCTCAAGCACAGGGAGCTGAAGAGATTATGAAAACTGCTTTTTTTTGAGGGGGATTTTTTTCTTTCAGGTCACCTAGTGAAGTTCCCATTTTCTCTGATTAAATTATTTGGGTTTTAAGCACAGCTATTTGTCTACAGATTTATTATGAGTCTACAGAAGTCAATAGAAGTCTCTCCATTGACTTAAAGAGGCTTTAAATCAGAATTTCTAGGGGGCAAATCTTAAACTCACTGAACGTAAGCCAAAGCTCTGCTGATGTCAATGAGGTCAGAATTCTGCCTCAGATGTACAGCAAGAAGATGAAAGGTTTAGCTACTGCCACAGACATTTAAATGGAATGGGAGAAACTATGAATCATTGAGTTTTTTTCTTGTTTATGTACAAGAAACATCACTGAATGAAACTAACTTTGGAGAACGGTTGAGCATATAGAAACCAAGCTTATATAGAAAATCAGTGCATGTAGGAGGATGCTACATGCACTTACAAGTTAATAAGAATGGCATTATAAAAAAATTCAACAGAACTTTGTGTTCATGCTCAAAAAGGCAAAATACCATCATTTTTATGTTGTCTATACCAACTGTCATAATTTTACAGTTGCTCAAAAACATGATCCTAATAACACTGCGGGGCTGAGACAAGGAAATATTTACACCACCCAACAGTAGGCAGCTGACTTTGAGGGCTGAATCATTAGGGCTAACTCTGGTTATCTCTGGTCTCCCAAGGGTTCCCAGACAGAAGCAATGTGGCACCTCCAAACAGTGTTTCAGTGAAGGAGCCTGAATGTCTCCAAATGCATCTCCACTGTCAGTGGCATCCCTTCCTTCCCCTCTCTGTGTGCCCTGCACTCCATTGCTGCCAGCACAGCCTTCCCTCACATCAGGATTTGATTTTTGTTTGTCCAATCTGGCTACATTCATCCCTGCCTGAGGGAGGCTGTGGAGGAGACTTAGCCACAACCAGGATGACATAAGGCAAAATCCAGATGTATAATTTCACCCATGGTCTCACAGAAGACAATTTTGAACTTTACCAAAGGATGGGACCTTGAAAATATGGGGTTCCCCTTTGGCCCACTGTGAATAGGCTTTTGTAAAAAAAATGCAAAGGAAAGACAGAGGGCTGATTTATGTCTCAGTAAAACTGGCACACCACTTCTACCCCTTCCTTCTCAGTGCAGTCAAGATTCCCTTAAGCCTCACCAGGACATGTCTGATCCTCAGAGCTGGGGCTGCAGCACAGCCTGTGTTAGACCAGGCGAGTGCAAAGGGCATCACTTCAGCTCCTGATCCCTGCTGTCAACCCAAGCTGAGATTCAGGCAATTAACTTTGCTTTAAGCAGACAATGAAAACGGGGACATTCAGAGCAACCAGTAAGGAAACAAAAATACTGATATTTTTCTATTCTGTATCACTTCTAAACAAACAATATGCTTACCTTAGGCCAGTATTGGCCATGCCCCAAGTGACTGAATCATGGAATCATGGGATGGCTGAGGTTGGAAGGGACCTCTGGAGGTCATCTGGTCCAAACCCCGTGCTCAAGCAGGGACACCTAGAGCCACTTGCCCAGGACCCTGTCCAGACAGTTTTTGAATGTATCTAAGGATGGAAACTCCACAACCTCTATGGGCAACCTGTTCCTGTGCTCGATCACCTTCACGGTGTCTGGTCCTGTCACTGGGCACCAGCAAAAAGAGCCTGGCTCCATCCTCTTTGCACCCTCCCTTCAGGTATTTATATACATTGATAAGACTCCCCCTCAGCCTTCTGTTCTCCAGGCTAAATAGTCCCAGGTGTCCCAGCCTTTCCTCATAGAAGAGATGCTCCAGTCCCTTAATCCTCTTCGTAGCCCTTTGTTGGACTCTCTCCACTATGTCCATGTCTCACTTGTGCTTGGGAGCCCAAAACTGGACACAGTACTCCAGGTGTAGCCTCACCAGTGCTGAGCAGAGGGCAAGGATCACCTCCCTTGACCTCCTGGAAATACTTTGTCTAGTGCAGCCCAGGATACCATTTGCCTTCTTTGCAGCAAGGAGACATTGCTGGCTTGTGTTCAACCTGCTGTCCACCAGGACCCCAGGTCCTTTTCTGCCAAGCTGCTTTCCAGCTGGGTGGCCCCCAGCATGCACTGGTGCATGGACTTGCTCCTCCCCAGGTGCAAGACTTTGCTCTTCCTGTTGAACTGCATGAGGTTCCTGGTGGCCCATTTCTCCAGCCTGTCAAAGTCCCTCTGGATGGCAGTGTGACCCTCTGGCGTATCAGCCACTCCTCCCAGTTTGGTGTCATCAGCAAACTTGCTGAGGGTATACTCTGACCCATCATCCAGATGTTAAACAGGGCTGGACCCAGTATTGATCTCTGGGGTATACTACTAGTCACTAGTGTCCAACTAGACTTTGTGCCACTCATCACCACTCTGTGGGGCTGGTCATTCAGCCTGTTTTTAATCCACCTCACTGTCTGCTCATCCTGCCCATACATCAACAGCTTCTCTATGAGGATCTTATGGGAGAAATTGTCAAAGACCTACTGAAGTCCAGGGAGACAATACCCACTACTCTCCCCTCATCTATCAGGCCAGTCACTTCATCACAGAAGTTATCATGTTGGTGAAGCATGACTTCCACTTGGTGAAGCCATGCTGCCTACTCCTGATGATTTTCTCATCCTTACTGTGCCTGGAAGTGGTTTCCAGTATTAGCTGCTCCATCACCTCCCCAGGGATCAAGGTGAGGCTGACTGGCCTGTAATTCCCTGGGCTTTCCTTCTGCCCTTCTTGAAGACAGAAGTGACATTTACTTTTCTTCAGTCTTTGGACACTTCTCCCAGTTGCCATGATTGATCAAAGATTATTAAGAGTGGCTTCGCAATGTCATCAGCCAGCTCCCTCAGCAGTTCTGGGTGTATTCTGTCAGGGCCCATGGACTTATGTATGTTCAGACCTGATCCTCTTTCACCAAGAGTACATCTTCCTTGCTCCAAACTTTGTCTCTGGTTTCTGGGACCTGGGGTTCCTGAAGGCCAGTCTTGCTAGTAAAGACAGAGGCAAAGAAGTCATTCAGTACCTCAGCCTTTTCCATGTCCTGTGTAACCAGGTCCCCCATCTCCTTCAGCAAGAGGACCACATTTTCCCCAGCCTTCCTTTTGTTACCTATGTATTTATAAAAGACATTATTGTGTCTTTGATATCCCTGGCTAGATTTAATTCCATTTGGGCCTTGTCTTTCCTAACTTCATCCTTGCTTCCACCCTCCGTATGCTTCCTTTTTGTGTTTGAGTTTGGACAAGAAATCAATCCCATTTCCAGACATACTTTACATGCTTCACATAGTTGCATAGTTGAACTGCACCCTTTTACACCACAACTGAGTTTAGGACTCTGTGTGTTTGAAACACCACCGCCACCAGCAATAAAATATTAAGTAATTTGAAAAAATGTCAGGTATGAGCATGAACATCTGAAAAGCATGGGTAAAGTGGTAGTTGCCTTCACTGTAGATGCTAAAAGCTGAATTTCTTGTATGTTTCACTTCTGTGTTCCTAAAGAAGGTGGTTTGCAGCATTTATTGTTTTGAAGCTGTATCAACATGAAATACGCAGGTGCCACACTCCAGAATGAGGCTGCCAATGAGCTTACTAAGCAAAATCAACTCTTACAGGGCTGCCATCAGCAAAGGGTATTGGGGTATAGGATTTAAGGAAATAAATTTCTTTTTCAATTATTTATGATTTAAAATAAAAATAATAATCATGAACACAAAAAAGGACCAAGGTTTTTTTAAACGAAATTTGTAATTTAAAAAAAAAATCTTTATAAAGTATGATTTTCAATACCATTTGCACTATGATCCCTAAAGTTCACTGTTCAATTGCTAACACAGTCTGTATGTTTGTTAAATGTGCCTGTTATCCAAGGACACAATAGTATAATTACTTTGAGTCCTTAGGAACAGCTTGAATTGTTTATAAGATCAATTTTGTTTCTACCAAGACAAAGAAATGACATGAATACCATTCCAGGCAGTTAGGACAGAGTTGCAGATGGAAATATGAACAGAAGAAGCACTGCTAACAAAATTATCACAATTAATAAGAAACAATTGATAGCCAAGAAAAGGCAGTGGTATAGGAAAAATGTTATTGCTGCAGATGCATGCCAAATACAATGAAACAAAAAAACAAAACCAGAAAATGCCCAGCTGCACTATTTTGCATTACATAGATTCTCATATGTGCCAAATGAGGTCTGTGACTGAAGACCTACTATAGAGTGAAGCAGAGTTTCTAACAGCTAAGGAAAGCCTAGAACTTCATGTACTTCTTAAATATGATTCACCCATTTCCTTCTTCCTCTTGGGAGCATGATGGGGTTTCCTGTTGCCTACTGATCACTACCAAAAGCACATGACAGCATGCACATGCGCAGGTTTAGCTGTGACATCTCGGGTTGCATCAAGACAAGCACAAGCAGTCAGACACAAACTGCATCCTTCATGCAGAGCCTTCAGACCAATGATTCAATGACCTTCTGCAGGACCTGAATATCTGCATATTTAAGGCAATCATATTTTCCTTATCTCACATGTAAACATGGATTCCTTCAGTCACAATCCAGCCCACAACAGAAATACCAACTGTCAGGAGATAACTCAAAATTTGTGTCTGCACAACAAAAGATATTTCCCCATCCCCAGGAAATCATCACTTCTGTCACCTCACACCATCTTTGATCTTTATTTGCTTCCTTTTTTTAATGCACTGTAGTTTGTGCTTTCTATTTTGTTATTTGAAAGAGAAAAGAAAGTTTCTTGAAAGTTTTAAGTTTCTTTTAAAGAGATCTTTCCATGTCCATATCAGAAAGAAAACTATTAGAGCCCTCTGTAAAAGGGAAGAGGTTTTAGCAATAAATCACTGAGATTAGAAAGCTAAGGGAAAAGACCTTTACTGCTTATTTACATTTCCCTAAAAATCAGTCTTTAAATTTGAATGAATCTTTGTCATTATAAGGGCTGGGCAGGTGCAGCACATCAAAGAAGATATATTTATACTCCCCTCTGAATTTTGTTTTTCAGTTCATGACTATCTTCCACTGCAAACAGTGTCTGCATCAGAAATAGATGTAACTCAGCAGTTATTCATTAATAATTTTTAGCAATTACCTTTCTGACAATTTTGCTATCCATGGAACAATGCTGGTTTATAACAGATGGCAGTTTCTGCCCTCAGTCTGACTTTTAAGTTCATACTGGTATCACCTTATGTTGACTCCCAATCTACTTATCACAGAGCAGAAATACATGCTCATCTCTCTGCTGAGAGCCAAAGATACATCAGAAGTTGAATTCAGACCGTGCTGTTCTAACATACACACGATCTAGCCTTAATATTTCCAGAATTCAAAATCTTTTGCTGGCTTAAAAAAACAAGATGCTAACCTCTCAGGTTGTGTTCTTGTTTCTTGCTTACTTTATCTGTTGTCTCTGTATGAACTGCAGACCCTCCTTTCTTTCTCCTATCCGAGCACAGCGCCAGGATGTGCTTTGCATCTGTAAAAGCACAGAAGACTTGCCTGTTTTGAACTATTTCTAATTCTCTTTGAGTTTGCCAGTTTTCAAGGAATTTAATTATATCCAATAAGGAATAAAAGTTCAAGGAAGCAAGAAAGCTTTGCACATGTTTGATGCAGAATTAACGATTCCCTGCAGAACACATTTAACCTCATGAAAGGAGGTCAAACCAGAGTGGCCAAACAGATGACTAACATAAAGCCAATTCTTAGAAATTGGCTCTACAAGGAGAAGTGCATGGAAAGGACAGAGCGGAGGGAGTTGTACTAAAGCCCCGTGAGCTCCATGTGCAGAATGAGTGGTCAATCACTGCTTCTGTCATTTAAGCAAAGTTTACAAGAGGTGCAGGTAAACCTAAAAATTTGGAAATTAGGATTAAACACTCAAAATGGGCATAAGTCTATATTACACTGGGAGAAATAAGGGAAGAAAAGGACAAGAGTAATGCTTTGGAGCTGACAGAAAAGAGAGAATGTATGAGGGTTTAAATATCCTGTTCTCCTTCCATTAATTATAGTCATGTTCATCTCCAAATATGTGTAGTTTTTGTACCCTCTGCTGAGTGACTGAAATCAGAACATGCGTTGAAAGCTTCCACCTAAAGATGCTCATACTGACATTCTTCAGAAAAGACGAAGCTATCAAGTTGAGAGAGTGTGAAGAACATGTCAGATGTGTGAATTTCTCATCTTTCACTTGGCTTTTATAAAAAAAATAGCTACATTGTCAGGGACAATAAAAGCAAGGGAAGACCTTGAAAAACAAGCCTAGTACTGGGTCAATAAAACTCTCATAAAATGTTAGCTTTAGGACTGTTAGGAACTTTAGAATTGTCATACTGGGCCAGGTGAATATCTTTTCTCAGCCAGTAGCATGTTTCAGGTATTTCAAAGAGACATAAAAGAAAGCCCATGAGGAAAATCCCTTGCTAACATTTTCTGTCAGTTGTTGGCTTATAGCCATCCCATGTAATTTAATTTTCATTATCTACATGAATGTCCAGTCCTTGTTTGAACCCTGCTATTTTTGACAATGATTTTCATGGGCCTGCTGTTCACTGTGAGAAGAATATAAACATGCTTTGAAAATTTAGACTTCCTCTGTGTATAATTTGAAGTGTTCTGCTTCTTGAATTGTAGTAGAGAATAATAATGGCACAAAATCTGGAGATGGGATGAACTTGCATTTAAAGCAGCAAAATAGGATTTGATACACCTGGCACTCCTGAAGATATTCTTTGTGGCCTTTGGTAAGTATTTAAATCCCTCTGTGACTTAATATTCAAACATCCACGTGTTCTTTTTGTTATCTTTAGCTGTCTGTTAATTCCCTGATTCTGATGCAATAATTACTTAAGGATTCTCTGGTTTCCTCTCATATTTCTTCCATATTTAATTTTTGCGTTATTCTCTGCTTTTTGCAGAGTAGATTAAAGGATTCCCTGGTTAAGGATTTCCTAACCTAGTGTTTGTCTCTGGAGTGAACAATATCACAAAATTAATGAAAAAATAATTAAAATCAGTGCAAATGTAGTGAGGTCTTGCTCAGTGAAACCCACTGGTAAAGTCTGCAAAACTTAGAAGTGGCACCTCACCTGTTGTGGATCTAATGTATTTTACAAATCTGCTACCTGGTCATTTCAATGGATGTCCCCATTTTACGAGCCGTGGAGAAACAATCACCCAACACTCCCTATGCAGCTGCCCCCTCCCATTCATGGCTTCATAGGTCATTCTCATATTCCATCCCTCCTTCCAGAATAGAATAGTTCAGATGCCTTTCACCTTTTCTCATAATTACTCTTTTCTAGACCTTCCAGCAAGGTACACCTGGACTCAATAACCTGAGCAATTGCTTCTCTTAGTTTCCATTAGTGGAATTCATGTAGCTTGCATTGTGTATGTTTTATGGATGATCTGTCTCCTACAGGACTATGTCTTGTTTGCTAGGGCTGTCAAAATTCTGGAAAAGTAAATTCTTAGCTAGAATCATCCATCAAATGAGTTTTCCCTTTAGTTTAGCAATTTAAGGTTGTTGACATTTGTGGCACTTAAGAGGTCTGTCTGCTTTTGTTCCCTCATGTAATAAACTCTTTTCTGTTTGTACTTTAGTCTTTAGGAATCTGAGTAATGCACATCTAATAATATATTGCTTTGATTCATACTAAATAACATGAAAGGGGGTTGTTGTTTTTGTTTATTTGTTTGATTGGTTTTTTGTTGACTGAAAGGGTTTGAAGAAAAGAAACTTCTGCCAGAGCTAGGCTAGTGAAGCATGTTTGAGGTAGAATCATCCAGATACTGAATCAAGAAGATTTACCTTACTCTGGGCAACTAAAGGATCCCTAAGTAAAGAATACAGTCATTTAAAAAGTCTTGTCAGGGTAGGTATACCATCATGTCAGGTGTCAGGAGCAGCAAGAATACAGCTGCTCTAAGAGGAAGATGAGCCAGGAGCCGTGTGTGCTCACCACATGAGTATACTCGTTGAGAGGGCACAGTCCTGCAGTATCCAAGCAGAGCAAGGCTAGTGACAGCAACAGGTCTGGGACAGCCCAGTGAGCATCCCACAAACTCGAAGCAATGAGTCAGGTCTGCAGTTGATCCAGTCAACAAGTCAAGGACCAGGCACAGGGGTACGTACAATGTGGCTCAGGCAAGGGCTGAGGGCATGGGTTGAACATTGCTCCTGGGCCATGGGCAGAGTGTCTGTGGGTCCCAGATAAGGTAGCCTAGGTCAACTAATATCTTTTCATGCACTCAGGCCTGGAGATGTTTCCCACACATTTACTGGGGGCACTTCAGCTCAGAGCAATCTAATTGCACATCCAAGAGTGAAGACTGCAGGACAAACACCCATAACACCCATATTTGTCTTTTACTAAAAAATAAACATCCTTCTCAGCTACAAATATCATCTGAAGCACTCCTAACAGGATGGCTGGCTGCAGCAGAAAACTGCATATTACATGCCAGGAAGATTCAGCTATGTTTGTACTCTCTAAAAGAGGACAGGGTGGATATGATGACTGCAATAAAGACAGTTGCTGCCCTTTGGGGGGTGACTGCTGTCATGCTTGGGCATAGCTACAGAGACAAATAAATGAACTCCTTGCCTAAAGTGCTAAGCAAATCACAAATTATTTCATTATTACTTGGGGAAAGGACCTCAATTAAATGAATTGCTCTGCTTTGCAGTTTATTTCAGTTGGTTCAAGCTTAAGTTAAAAAGAAAGGTCTATACCACCGGAATAGAAACAAAGATATTTTAGGAGCCGTGAATTACACAAGCATGTAAAACTCAGATTAGGGATTGCCCTCACTAGAATTCCCCTTTTCACTGTCTAAGCGTGAGGGTCTTTTTTCTGCAAATGTAGGTAGATTTCTGGTTGGGGGCATAATCCTGATGAAATCAGTAATGCAGAGAACAAGAGCAAGTATTTTGGCTACTCTGAATTTGGAATCACACTACGCCTAGATCAACATTTCTGATACTTAGAAAGGTCTCACAGATATGGTAGCCCCAGACAAGACACTAGAATAAATGTTATTACAAAGTCCTGTACAGTCTTGGCATAAACATTCATTAATTGAACCAAACCCTCTAGGGTGGGTCTTTGCTGCCTGATGTCCCAGAACAGATGGGATAATGGGAGGAATAGAAAGTTGAGTGCACACATCACTGAAGGAAGAAAACATGTCCATGACTTGTCATCCAGAAGCTGGGTTGCCCCAAAATCAGTCCTTCAAAAAAGTAAAATGGATGGGAAGCTAATCAGTTCTTTAGCATGCCCTGTGAGCTCCTATGCAGCTGTTTTCTCAAACAGAAAAAATGAGGCAGAAATATATACATGTGGGGTCCGTTTAGGACTTATTTCTCCAGGCACTGGTAAGAAATCAGGCAGTAAGCCCACATCTTGTAGTTTCCAGATTGGTCTCTTTTATAGATTCGTGGTTCAATGCATCTACTTCAGGTTAAATGCTCTTTCATTTAAAGGATATTAAATGCCAAACTTGCAAGGGGTTTTAAGTAAGATATTGTCAAGGCCAAGGTGATAAATCAGATTTTACAACTTAAGGCACAAAAGCCGTGTTTGATCAATACCAATCTCTTGCATCTATGGATAATGATAATTCATGGTGTCAACTGGACAGTGTGCATCAGAGCAAACAGTCCCAGATCACTTCAACACTTAACAAAAGGAAGAGATTGTGGCAGCTTCAGCTGGGATTCAGGACACACACATCTTTCACCAGTTCTGCCACAGACATTAGCCAGCAACTTAGCATTTCTAATCAGTAAAAAGAGTTAGTAAAACATAAATAGCTAGGCAGTCAGAATGGCTTTGGTGGATGCTGGGAAGAATGCAGGACTAAGAGCACAACACACTCCTTCTATGAATGTGTCCCATTCTTTGACACCCAGAGACTTAATGTAGACCTGTCTGAGTGTGACAAGAAAAGCTGGGATCTCTGCTAACGGGGAATGCCTTCTTAAGGGGAAAAAAAGAAGATACTCTCTTCCTTCCCTAAGGCATTCACTAACTGACCATTTCTTTACCAAGCACCAGTCAGTTCTAGTGCTCTTGTCAGCCTTCACGCAGTGCCCAGACATCACTTCTGAAGTACCTTGCTATGAAGTCAGGGAGTGATTGTCACTAACTCAGCCCACACGCTGCCATCTCTATCTATACAGATCTGTTTTCTTTGGATATTAACCAAGACAGGGAATGAGGACACGAAACCCATACTGCCCTCTGGGGCAAGTAATACTGAAATGAGTGCAGTCCAGATAGCATTCTGCAGGTTGACTTGGCCTACAAAATGTTTCTGGAGAGCCCAATGCATTTTCCCTCATAGACATAGGACAGTGACTGTTGCAGCCCAAACGGCCAGACTGCTGCTGCTGATGGTGTGAGAATGGGAGATGATAGCTTCTGCCGGTAAGCAGTGACTCTTGCCAGCAGTAGTGACTGCTGCTGTCACTCTTACCTGGCTGTCACCTGTCCTATCCGCTGTTCCCTTCCTCCTGATCTTCCCCATGGCAGAAGCTTGGCTTCCCTTGGTAGAAGCAGGCATATTTGACTGATATAGTTGTATGGCCTTGCTTGTATTTAAGGGCAGGAAGGAAAGTATTTCTTTTAATACAAGAGAGTAGTAGGAAGATTTATGAGCAAGATGGTTGCAAGAAAGGGAAAAGAGGAAGACAGTCTGCTGCTGTGGGGGAGTGAAGATGCTGGGACATATCAATAACTGCCACCTCGTTCAGCTTCTGTGCAGACAGCTGTGGGTGAGGATAAGAGCAGCTTTGCCTAGAGAGAGAAAGACACAAAGGAAGTGAAAATCTCCTGCTCTACTGGAACGGTTGAGGTTGGGGGTGAAGAAGGCTGAAGTTTCTTTAGCCATGCTGCAGAGAAAGGGTAAGGCTCTGGGAATATGGGCCTGAGGTCAGATCCTGTCTTTGCAGTTTATCAAACCGCAGTGGATCACACTGCACAAACTGCAAATGCTGACTCCATAATAATGTAAATAGCACTTATAAATAAGAACGCATTAAAGATTCTGTAGCTCAGCTTTTCCATTTCTTCATCTCTGTGAGCTGCTCCTTCTTAGGGTAGAATTCCTGTGGGTAGTTCATCTGAGTACAGCATTTACACAGTGAACTGAACCATTGGTTTAAATCACTTGGGTGCTATGTCATTTATTTTAGCATACGTTTAAATCAGACTGAAGTTCTATAAAACTAATTAAGAAAAAACAAAACCTTCTTTATTGCAAATTTGCATTAAAATGTGTAATGAGCTAAAGGCAAGTTCCAAAACAGTATTTACATGCTTTCAATGAAGCCTAAGCACAAATTAGGTTCTTAAAGTATGTGTTATTAAATTAAGTCAAGTGATCTGGAAAAGCACAGTTTGATGATAAAACAAACAAAACACCTTTCTTAGGCACCAAGGTCTCTAGATTTATGATACAAATCCTGAAAAAATGGCCCTTGGAAGCACCACAAGTAGTTGTCTAGTCACAACTTTGTTAAAAAAACAAACCAAACAAACAAAAAATCCCAAACCCACACCACCCTGCACAATATTGTCACAGTGCTTTTCATCTAGAAACACATAAAACCAAGTCTGGCTAGGGCTTCCATTTTTCTAACCACAGAAGATATCTAGGTCTAAAGAAAGATGTTACCATTCTGTAGAAAACCTTGTGCTGCTATGTTATAAGACTGTCACAGCTACAATACCACTACTTCCATAGCATTTCTAGCAATTCTGTTCCTAGCCTGTTCCTAAAAACACTTTAGTAATGGACATGTCATAAGCTGCATATTTCATCATAGGTGACCATCACAATTAGTATTGTGAGCTATGCAATTGATTCTGGTTCCAAACTGAAATACTACTTTAAATAGACCAAATTTTCTTAGCTTGTTTTTGAGACTAGTGAGAGAATGTATCAAAAAACTTATTGAACTCAGCATCTGACATTTAGAGTGAGATTCAGCTCACAGATTAAGACACACACATTTAAGTGTCTCTCTGTAATTGTCCAAATGTGATTTAAGTGCTTAGGATCTCATTATAGTTAAAGATCTCTTAGCATCATCAGTGGAGCCTGTAAAGAAATGTAACTGGCCAAATATACCTAGTCTAGAGAAAACTGAGCAGTTCTCTTCACTTTCTTGTCTTTTTTAACTAGGACCTTGAAATCAGCCACCGACCTAAAGTGTCCTATGCAAACTGAGACTCCTCATGGTATCCAAGACATCTTCACAGGCTCTGAAAATGTTACAGGGATCTATGGAAGACCACACCTTTCTGGAGCAGTAGCTGTAGGGCATGTCCTAGGACACCTCAAATGCCACAAAATATCTATGTTTGCCATTTCAGACAGCGTACCAATAGCATAGCAGATGAGAGGCAATTAATATCTATGTTCTTATTCTTTTTCTGGACTCCTAAACTGAAATGCAAGCATTCAGTTAGGAGTCAGGATTTTAAGAAATTGACTGAAGCTGGACATGAGAGAGTATGCAAATCTACAAAACAAGATTTTTGAAAGAAGAAAGTATATTTTCCAAATATTTTCCAAAGATTATGCTATAAATATTATAATTGCAAGAAAGTCTAGGAGCCCTCAATACCATTAAGATCATATAGAGGAAGGACAAATATAAGTGAGAAGTTTTGTCATGTAGAGCTTATCACTCTACACTGAATTATTGCAATTGTTTGCACATACCTACAGTTTCCTGCAGTCATTTATAGGACTAAGGGTTCTGCCTTCTCACATCCTGTCTCAAAATTTCAATATTGATAAAATCTTTCTAACCTGGATTTTTCTATAATACTTGAACAGAAAATTAGAACATGCAGGATAAAATCATTTTGCTACAGGGGTAAAATAAAAAATGCAACATTTATTTAGCCTTATTTGGAAAATTTCCCAATACAGTGAATAGAGGAATATTTTGGTAAGTCAGGAAAACAGGAAATCAAAAGATGAACTTCCTAAGCACAAAAGGCCAGAAGAATGCAATCCCTCCTCAGAATCGCTGTTCTAAAGAGATTTACTATTTCATTTATGAAAGACTTGAAGCTACATAGTTCCCCTTGGGCACATTGGAAAGGTTTGTGACCTTGGAGTTAGATTTTATCATCTGCTGGCCAAGATTCAAGTTTATGCAAATAGTTGAGTCTTGATATCACTGTCATCTAACGTCTTTTATAGTTTGTTGGAGATTTGGTTTTATACGTAATAGCTTACCTCTGATGTACCGTGCTTATAAAGTGAATTTGCTAGCAGTGTATTTTTGAAGGGGGATAGGGAACATGTTTGAGTTTTTAAAAACCCTTATGCATAATAAAGAGTGCTTTTACATTTGGTTTTCTTTTAACAGCATACACTCTGTTCTCTAGTACTCACTGAAAGAAGTATTCATTTACCAATAGATTGTATAATTGTGGTTATTCTAGGCACAACAGGGGTGTAAAACAAAACAATCTTTTTTTTTCCTGCAAAATGTAAGTTATTTCCACAAATTTCAATTAAACCAACCAGAAGTGCTGTTAATGGTTTTCCGTCAAAGATGGTAATTAAGGCAGGTGATTCTCCAGCACTTGGGAGTAACCTTCTTTTGTGCTCGATATAATGCATTATTGTCCTGTGAGAACAATAATATATGCATGTGTTTTGCTGCAACCTAAGTGAGAAAGTGACCTAATTTCTCCAGTGATGGCTCAGTTCAAGTTCATATAACTTCAATCTACCAAATCCATACCAGAACTTTGCCCTTAGTCCATGAAGAGCTCACAGTCTACAGTTGTTTAACTGTTTTAATTATTAAGCAGCAACACAACAGCGAAGAACCTAATGACTGGGAATGGGCACAGGTCAGAGCACCTCATCTGAGAACAATTCACTCTAGGCCAGCAATTTTGATTTTAAGTAATGTCCTTTTCTAAAATTGCAGTTTTCTCTGGACTTTGAATGATGGTATTGCTGATGCATACAAAATTTATCTCAGGCTTGAACTATCATCTAGTTTGCCCCTCTGGCTACCAGAGCTGAACCAATAACCTCCAAATGAAGGGAGGTTCCAACCTAGCATTGGGTTTATGTCTGACTATGGTGGTTCACACTGTGATCCCAACTAGTGCTCATGATGCCTGCTCCTCAGTGAGATTGAACACTGAAGGCAGAAAAGGTTGCAGAAGCTGAAAATCCTTGCATTGTGTAACTTAAGTTTTTCCTTCACAGCATGTCCTCATGGTACAGGATATTGATAGCTGAAATGGATGCAGTACCAGAAGCAGTCTGCCTGCAGAAATCAGGCAATTTACCCAAGTTCACTTACTCTGCTAGGAGACACTCATCCGTACTTACCAAGTATCAGTACTGACATGCATGAGAACACTTATTTCCATCTATTAGTTGTGGATTGACAGGAAGATGAAGGAAATACAAACAGTCTTTTTGTTTGAGGTGAAAGGAAAATCAGTAAACATTTATTTTAGCAGGAATTATATTTTTTAATGCATATTTTTAATGGATTTGAAATGCGAGAACAATAAATCAAGGACTTCTTTTTTTTGAAAGAAGTACTGTGGCAAGAACAGTAACAATGAAACCACTCAGAAGTACTGTGGCAAGAACAGTAACAGTGAAACCACTCCTCATAAATGAACTCACCTGTCAATGGGCCAGATTGGGAGCTCAATTACGTTGATATGAATCTGCAATAGCTCCACTGAAAGCAATTAATCTTCTTGTTATTCTCACTATTTTAATTGCAAATAGAATCTGCTGTGACATGCCCAAACATCTGAATTTGATGACCTTCAAGGTCTTGCAAAGACCTTGAAAACATCGGTGCTACTCTAAGCTGCTTATCCATACTGGTATCAATGACCCTAAGCCAATTAGAAATAACTGAAATTCTGAGAACAAAGGTGAAGACATCAGAATAACAACAGTGCTTTTGTCTGTTCTCCCAAATGAATGCAATGGTATAGGCATATACAGGCAGATAACAACCTTGTAGAATTACTTATTGAAGATTTTCCTATGGGAGTCATTACATAGCAGGTAAGTTTCTGGCACTGAGCTCCCTTGACAGTGTTCATTGAAGAAGGTCCACGAGGAACGTTGGATGTCCAGCTGACAAAGCAGGGGAAGAGTACCTAAGAACATCATCATTAAGCAACCTGAATTAGCTAGTTTTTTTTTTTTTTTTTTTAACAATATTGTAGAATACATAAATATGTCATAAAATATTTATTAAAACCAATCTTTTCTTTAGAAGATGAAATAAGTTATTGAAGAACTAATGATTCTAGATTTAATTCTGACAGATAGAGAGGATATGCTTAAGTATTTGGTATGAAAGGATGAGATAAAGCTGAATAAAAAATATCCTCACACCACAGTTAACAATTCATTGCTAGGCTATGAAGATATTTCAGGTAGTGTCCTGTAAACCTGTATGGTGTTTCCTGATCAGTTTAATATTTTCTTTAATGACTTAGGTAAAGGAATAGAATTTTTTTTTTTAATTTCTTTTTTTTTTTTTTTTTTTTAATTGTTGGATGCTCCTTCCAGAATCTGCATCTCCCATCTGTTGATGACTCTCTCTCACACTAGCCTTCTGACTACTGGCTCTCAGGAGCTCCAGAATCCCTGACCTACTGTTACCACTACAATTTCCAAATGCAAAGATGCAATCTACAGACTTACATATATTTAATACATTCTTTATCACTTTTAACATGCTTTTTCTTTTTGGTTATCTCCTTCATTCAGACAACATGCACTTTTTTATTTGATTACTTTATCTTAAACTTATATGGAAACTTTGTTCCTAGCTGCACTATAGTTCAAGTTCCACATCTTAAAATACTGTGGCTGAGGAATTTAGCAGTCTGTGTATAATCCTTGACACAATATGGCAGGTGTCTTGTGTAGATCTCTAATTCTTTGATGGGCTACAGACATCTTGCTTGTTGGTTTATTTTCTATGAGCATATCACTTATGTTATAATTTTCTCCAGTATAAGGGTTACCCTGTTAAAACAAATAACTTTCATAATTTTCTGGCCTGCGTAGCTTTGCCTTAGACAGTATGCTGCTGTTTTTTCCCTTTGGTGTGAGACCTACACACATCGGTTGCTTCACTTGACATCTCAAATGACCTCCCATCCTGGGATAATCACCCAGCTGAGACACACTCATCAAGGTGGCACATAAAAGGCTGGCACAGGTTCTCAGCACAGACGCATAAGATTAAGGAAGTAGACACTGTTTAAAATTATGTTTTATCTGCAACATCATTATTTTCTAAAATATATACTGCATATTTTGAGATAGAACACAACTGGAGAAGCATCATATAAGTGTTGATCCCCTAGTTGACAACTACCCACAAAGTATTTCTTCACAACTAATTTTAGCAATGATATTTTTCACTCTCTGCTGTTGCTTTAAACTTTCCATTTCACACACTGATTAGTTCAGTAATATTATCAGTTTCTTTTCTAATCTGTGAAACACTGATGAATTCAAGCAGGCACAGGAGGGAGGTCACAAGCAACCTACAAGGCAGTATCAAAATTCAAAATGATCTTGAGAAACTGGGGAAATAAGATGAAATCCAACAAGATGAAATTCAATAATGAGAAGTAAAAGGCACTGCACCCCAGAAGAAGAAATCATATGTGTAACTACAAAAAGAGGAATAGTTCACGAGGCAGCAATGTGCCAAGAGAGACCTGGGAATGAGAGTACATTCTGAGAAGAATGAAAGTCAACAGAGAGATGATAATTCAAAACTGGTGAATCACATTCTGTGATTCATTAATACCATGTGAGAGGTAAGATATGGGGAATAATGATTAAAGTTCACCTACCACCATTCCAGTGAGCTACTGCATAATTTTAAGCACTATAGTAGAAGATATACGTAGCCCCAAAAGTTTGAAAGAGAAACAATATGAGAAAAAATTTTAGAAAACATGACTTACAGGGAAAGCTTGAAAAAATTGGATTACTTTTGTCTACAGAAGGGAAGACAGAGACAGAGACAGGATGATTATCTGCAAGATGTAAAATGGTGCTATAAAAAAGATGATGATTAATTCTTTCTACATCCACAAAGGATAAAGGGAAAAGAAATTAGTTTAACTTGCAAAAACGTAGTAAGAAACACATTCCAATTACAAGGGAGTAAAGCACTGGAACAGGTTATCCAAGGAAGCTTAAAATCAACCCCACTAGAAATTTTTAAGAAAATGTTTTCAGAAAAGCATCTGACAGAAATGGTTAAGATACACCCATCTTGACTCATATCTAGGGGACAGATTAAAACATGTTCTCTTGAGATCCTGTCAAGATTTATGTTTCCATGTTTTTTATATTTGAAGGTAGAAGCAATGGTATTTGAAAATAACTAGAAAAGTCATAGGGGTGGTAAGGGTGAGAAAACTTTTGAAACTTGAAAACTAGTCCACTGATGCTGAGTATATTAAATTATACTCATGGTATGTATTTTTAAAACGCTTCAAGAACACTGAAAGTATATGGATATCTTTGTTTTATACCATAACTATAAATTCAGAATGGAAATAAAAAAACACTGATTTTGATTTGTTTTTGTTTTAAATAGGGTGTTTCTAGGACTCTGAGAATATGTTAGTCTTTGTGGGTATGTTTCAGCTCACTAATTTTAGCCTGCGGCAACTTCAACATTTATATCTGAGTTTATCACCCCAGCTACCTTTTGTAGTCCATAAAAGGAAATATGTGAAATAATACGTGATTCATCTGATCAATGTAGAAACCTGCTTTAGCATGAGATTAACTGTGCTATGCAAATGCCTGGTTTCCTCCAGAGGCTGTAAGAAAAAGTCTAGAAAATTAGCTTAATTTTACCCACCACCTCAGGCTGGTACCCACCATCTCACCTACCGTCCTCCCTGAGAGGTCAACAGAAGATCTAACTGTGAAACAGACTTTCATCCTTGATTTGTCACTATCCCAGATTTATTCCTAATAAGAAAACCCTCCATCCTTCAATTTTAACTTTCAGTATGAGAAAAGGTGACCCAAAGAATGGACTAACGTCCATAGTTTATTGAACCCATTACTTTCCCATCCATTACAGGTCTCTCTACCTCAGTTGCCATATTCAGAAAAACACAGTAATGATACTTACTTCCCAGATGTGTCAAATAGCTTAACTGATTATTATGTGGGAAAAAGTTTGATGTTTTCTGATAGGAATTGCTCTGCACACTAGGAGATTAAGAAAATGCTGCCGACTGCACAGGCAGATGAAATTATATTTGTGCCTGTCATGCAAACTTGTTCTGTTTCACATGTTGTTTCATCTACAATATTCTTGCACCCATTTCAGTTTCCAGACAGCAAGTGTTTCATTGCCATTTCTGACCTCCTTTCCACAGTTCATCTGTATAACTAGAAAATTGCCTTAAAAAAATAGGTGCTGTTATCTAAGTACCGTTGTAGACATGTTCCCAGTCTCATATCCTATTCACCTGGAGAACCGGATTATTCAACTGTATCTTGTTACATGAAGTCAAAGTTGTTTGTTAGTGTTACCTGAAGAAGATTCAGATATTAAGCTAGACTTGACCTTAAAAATTGCCATTGCCAGCTGATAAAACAGATTGGCAACTTCTCACTATAAGCAATTTTCTTAAAAGCTCTATACATACAGGTAGAAAAGTAGAACATTCTGGGTCCAGTGCTTCTACCTATGTCAGTATGCAAGAATTAACCTCTATTCATAAACATTGCTTGGAAAAGGGGTGATAATTCTCCCACTCTCTCTGTAACTGTAACTGTAGGAGTAGCAGCTTTATGGAAATTAGGTTTGGATTAGAATAGGAGGGACAAACCAAGCATTTATTTCTGGTCCAAAAATATTGGATGACCTTCAGTCACTTATAAGTGTCTCTGGTTTATATTTAGAAACACAGAAATAAGAGATGGGGCTAAAAGACCCATATGTCAAAATCCTTGTCAAGCTGAAATATGTATATTCAGGCAATTGTGAGCTTACCAGAAAGAACAGGACAAGAGTTTGTGAATGCATGCTTCATACATAAATGTATTTTGGAAATATGTGTGGAGAACAGCATTCTCATAAGTTCAGTCTGCTCTCCATAAACTTCCCATTTCAAACAGAAAAAGATGCCTGAATCCTGCTTTTCTGGGAGGAGTTGTGTGAAGATCCCGCTTATAAACACTCTGCTACTCTGCATAGTCAAGGAGGTGAAAATCAGTCCTTAAGGTTTGATTATGTGATTTGCAACACTCGTCCATAAAAAATAATCTTTATAACAACATTATTAGTGGAATTTTGATACTCAGTCTTGGCACCAGTCGGCTGTTAGAATATCATGCAAGGAGAATGCAATGACATTGAAAGGCAAGCAGTGGGAATGGGATGAGCTGCAACGGAGCAAAGTGCAAGGTTACACATTTCAGCTTACAGAAACAGCTGATTTCAACTGTGTGTTTATAAGCTGGAAATAACAGTGAGGGTGAAAGTAATCAGTGGATCAGCTGGAAACATGTTGTCTACGGGCCACCAGTGTGATGCATCCTTAAATATGACATATGTGATCATGAGACATCTCAGATGAGGTAATTCCAGCCTTCCTAGACAGCATCCAATGAGAATGTAGCGCACAATTCTGGGGAGAAAAAGGATTGACAGAATCACAGAATCATTGAGGTTGGAAAAGACCTGTAAGATCATCAAGTCCAACCGTCAACTAACACCACCATGCTCACTACTCCATGTCCCACAATGCCACGTGGGACCTCCAGTGATGGTGATTCCACCACCTCCCTGGGCAGCATGCAGGACCTGCCACTTGGCCTTGTTCAACCTCATACAATTGGCCTGGGCCCATCAATCCAGCCTGTCCAGATCCCTCTGCAGAGCCTTCCTACCCTCCAGCAGATCAACACACCCACCCAACTTGGTGTTGTCTACAGACTTGCTGAGGGAGCACTCAATCCCCTCGTCCAGATCATCGATAAATATATTAAACAAGACCGGCCCCAAAACTGAGCCCTGGGGGACTCCACTTGTGACCGGCCGCCAACTGGATTTCACTCCATTCACCACAACTCTCTGGGCTCGGCCATCCAGCCAGTTTTTAACCCAGCAGAGAGTGCACCTGTCTAAGCCACGAGTCGCCATCTTCTCCAGGAGAATACTGTGGGAGACAGTGTCGAAGGCTTTACTAAAGTCCAGGCAGACAACATCCACAGCCTTCCCCTCATCCACTAGGTGGGTCACCTGGTCATAGAAGGAGATCAGGTTGGTCAAGCAGGACCTGCCTTTCATGAACCCGTGTTGGCTGGGCCTGATCCCTTAGTTGTCCTGCATGTGCCCTGTGAGCACCCTCAAGATGAACCTGTCCATAATCTTCCCTGGCACCAAGGTCAGGCTGATAGGCCTGTAGTTCCCCAGATCTTCCTTCCGGCCTTTCTTGTAGATGTGTGTCACGTTGGCAAGCCTCCAGTCATCCGGGACCTCCCCTGTTAACCAGGACTGTTGATAAATGATAGAGAGTGGCTTGACAAGCTCCTCCGCCAGCTCCCTCAGCACCCTTGGGTGGATGCCATCAGGCTTCATAGACTTGTGTGTGTCCAGGTGGCATAACAGGTCGTTAACTGCTTCCTTGTGGATCACGGGGAGTTTAGTTTGCTCTCCATCCTTGTCTTCCAGCTCAGGGAGCTGAATACCCTGAGGATCCCTGGTCCGGCTATTAAAGACTGAGGCAAAGAAGGCTTAATAGTACCTCAGCCTTTTCCTCATCCTTGGTGACAATGTTCCCCCCTGCATCCAGTAAAGGATGGAGATTCTCCTTGTCTCTCTTTTCGTTGTTAATGTATTTGTAAAAACATTTTTTGTTATCCCTTACGACTGTAGCCAGATTGAGGTCTAGCTGGGCTTTTGCCTTTCTAATTCCCTCTCTGCATGACTTAACAAGACCCTTGTACTCTTCTTCAGTTGCCTGCCCCTTCTTCCAAAGGTGATAAACTCTCTTTTTTTTTCCTGAGTCCCAGCAAAAACTCCTCGTTCAGCCAGTCTGGTCATCTTCCTGTTCTTATGGCACATGGGGACTGCCTGCTCCTGCGCCTTTAAGACTTCCTTCTTGAAGAAGGTCCAGCCTTCCTGGACCCCTTTGCATTTCAGGACCATCTCCCAAGGGACCCTCTCAACCAGTGTCCTGAACAGGCTGAAGTCTGCCCTCCGGAAGTCCATGGCAGTGGTTTTGCTGACCCCCCTCCTTACTTGGCCAAGAATTGAGAATTCTATCATTTCATGGTCACTAAGCCCAAGACAGCCTCTGACCATTTCTTCTCCCACCAGTCCTTCTCTATTCATAAACAGCAGGTCAAGCAGGGCACCTCCCCTGGTAGGCTCACTTACCAGCTGTGTCAGGAAGTTATCTTCCACACACTTCAAGAACCTCCGGGACTGTTTCTTCTCGGCTGTGTTATATTTCCGGCAGACGTCCAGTAAATTGAAGTCGCACACAAGAACAAGGGATTGCAATTGTGAGACTTCCACCAGTCGCCTGTAGAACGCTTCATCAGCCTCTTCATCCTCGTTGGGTGGTCTGTAACAGACCCCCAGCAGGATATCTGCCTTGTTAGCCTTCCCCCTCATCCTTACCCATAAGCATTCAACCTTGTCGTCACAATCATTGAGCTCTGTACAACCAAAACACTCCCTAACATACAGAGCCACCCCACCACTTCTCCTTCCCTGCCTATCCCTTCTGAAGAGCTTATAGCCCTCCATTGCAGCACTGCAGTCATGCGAGTTGTCCCACCATGTTTCTGTGATGGCGACTACGTCATAGCTGTCCCGCTGCACAACGGCTTCCAGCTCCTCCTGTTTGCTGCCCATGCTGCGTGCATTGGAGTAGATGCACTTGAGCTGGGCTATCGATCTTGCCCCCGACATTGGCACGCCACCCCTAGGCTCATCTCTAGGTAGCCTGGTTTCATTCTCTTCCCCCTACGAATCTAGTTTAAAGCTCTCTCGCAAACTCATAAGCGAGAATCCTATTCCCCCTTGTGGACAGTTGAACTCCATCTGCTGCCAGCAGGCCCGGTGCCATGTAAACCACCCCATGGTCAAAAACCCCAAAATTCCGCCAATAGCACCAGCCTCTGAGCCACGTGTTAACCAGGTGCTCTTTCCTGTTCCTTTCAGTGTTCCTCCCTGCCACTGAAGGGATTGCAGAAAACACTACCTGTGCTCCTGATCCTTCAACCGGTCACCCCAGCACTCTGTAGTCCCTTTTAATCACTTTTAGTCTTCTTTGTGCAACCTCATCGCTGCCAACCTGCATAACCAACAGTGGGTAGTAATCAGTGAGGAGTACCAGACCAGGGAGTTTCCTAGTGACCTCTCTCACCCGATCCCCAGGGATGCAGCAGACTTCCCTGTGGGTTGGGTCTGGTCGGCATATTGGGCCCTCTGTTCCCCTCAGGAGGGAATCGCCGATTACAATTACTCTCCTTTTTGTCTTAGTAGAGGTATTCGTAATGCGTGGGGCAGACCGACTCACCCTAGGCAACCCCCTGGATGGACTTTCATCTATATCCTCATTATCCTGGCCCTCAGGTTCCAGAGATATAAGATTATTTAAACTAAAAATATTATATTAGCAGAGGAGTTAGTATGTATAATCTCACTGTAATTATATTTAAAGAGGAAATTAGAATATTATTACTATTTTTGATGACTTTCTCAATATTAGTAGAAAGGACTGGTATAGTCACTAACTTTAAGATGGGGAAGATTATTGTTTGTCAGTGGTGCGAGTAAAGTGGACATGATGATAATATTTTTTTCTCTCATGCTGAAGGAGTTTTTCATATTGAAGGCAACATAGTACAGGCGATGCCAGAGAGCATCTCTGGATTCCCTGTGCTGTCACAGAAATCTTCAATAAAAATTTCTGACTTTCTATCAGTGACCAGAGAATCTACACAAAATAATGGCTTCTACTAGTCATTGTTCTGTAACAAAGCACTGTCTTTTTTTTTCCTCTCTTTTTAAAATCCAACTCTTACAACCATATTGCCAAATAGCAACCCTATCCTCATGACTCCTCTCATGGTACTAGTAAGTTAGAATCCTCCTTCCTTTATGTACAGGCTGGTTTTTTTAAGTGTATGAAATTCATTAAGAAAGTAATTAGTAAAGATTTTCAAGAAAGGAATATGATTTTGGCATGAAGATACCAGGTGTGCTAATTAGCTTAAGGTCAAACAAATGTAACTGAGAAATTTTTACGTGCTTTTTTTTTTTTATATATGTGACTGTTGGAGTACCAGGAAGACAAAGTAAGATTAGCAAAGCTTTCTCATTTATTATGCTCATTATCTGTTGTCATGTAATTATATCTGAGTTAATCTTTAAGTTAATTATAAGTCAGGTGATGAAGAAGCTCAAAATGGAAGGAGTAGCATTTCATTCTAGTAAGAATGTTTCTTTTTGAGAGGGAAAGAAAATGGGTAATTTATTCCCTCTTAACCTCATTTTTGAACAATTACTGACAACTTACTGAATATGAAGAAACTGAAAAATTTTGTTCTTGATACTACCTTCAATATTTGCATTTCTAGGATGAAAAAATATAACATATATATTCTAAGAGAAAAAATTCTAATGGCTAAAGACATCAACTTGAATAAGAATTATGTAGAACTGTGTTTGCCGGTCCTCTACTTGAAGTGCTTAAGGTAAAAACCATATTTATATGTAAAAAAATCCCTTCTTTCATCAACGGTATTGACACAGTGCAGCAAGATACATTGAAAGGATTTCACACATAATAGATGTTTTTCTATAGTTTGTATATTTTAAGAAAGACTGTTCTTGTCAGTGCTAGTGAAAATGTAGTATTTCTTTCTTGCTTCAACTAAACTCATGAATGAATTTTAGGTTCACAAGTTTAGTCCCACTAACATAGTACCCTTCTAGTAACACTTATTTTATTATGGCCAAGTACCAGAAGCTGCTGAAAGTGGTTTTAATCTGGTTCAACTTATTAATCATAGACCAAATTCTGCAGTATATTCAAAACACTTCAGTATTTTCTCATACACAAATTCAGCCACTCACACAAATCATGGAAAAAAAGAAAACATTTCAATTTTTTTTAAAATGTTCTTTTTGTTCATCTTCTAGAGATCGATAATTTATCTTTCCAAGTATTATTCATTACAGAGTGTGCAGTTCTGAATTTGTTTAGACATCATTCCTGCCCCTGAAGATGTGCATTAACAATCTTAATTTTTCAGATGCCCTTCTGCCCCTCTTAATAGCTGAGAAATTGCCAGGTTGGTAATTTATTTTACCCATTGTTGGATTATACAGTGTTGTGGCCAAGATGTGAAGGAACTAGATTAAGTAACGTCAGAGGTTCCTCTCACACTTATGTTCCCATGACAATAGGTAAGAGGAACAATATGCAAAAGGTGGAATTAAGGCCTGATAAATTTTGGACTATGTCCGTATATATTTATTAAAGTTGGTTGGAAAAAAATCCACTAGAAAAAAAAATGATTTCTCAAAATAAAATGCTTTATGGGCTTATGTTGATAATTTTGCTCTTTTTGTTTTACACTAAAAATTGGAGTGTCTGTTAATATTTCAACATGAAATGCACATATTTGATTTTTTCTTCCATTTCATTTTCTAAAGTAATTGGTTTATTATAAAAAATAAAATCAAACTTTTCAATGTTTATCGAATTCAAATTCTTTAAACAGACATTTTGTTTCATCAGTAATTTTTAAATTTTTTTCTCTTTCAGAAGGATAACAATTCTGAAACCGCAGAATTGTCTTTAAAATGAAATTTCTGTTCTCTGCCAAGCCTGGACAGTTGCTCATGTAACATGTTAATGAAGTCTGGAATTGGTATTTTTTCCGTTTCATAGGATGGATATTGGTGCACAGGGAAATTATGATTGTGTCGATGCAGGCAGGCGGATATTTATGAAAGATACGGTTGGAGTTCTTGGAAGTAGGAATTGAAAGACTGGTGAGTAGGTCATTTAGCCTACGCTTACAAAACTACTCGTAGGTAGATGTGAGATTTTCAGTTTGTGTTCCAGCTCTCCTGGACACACATCATCCAACCCCCATAGCTGTACGAAGTGCAATGTTATAATAATGTGAACTAAGACAAAGGCAGCTATATATTAGCTTACGTTAGCTAGGCACCTATAGCCTAGCAAAGAAGCCTATATATTAGCTAGGCACCAGGTTTTAGTAACACCAACACAGAGCTGCCTCAGAGAAGAGGTGGAAGAGATGACATGTACCTGACCTATTTCTATAGGCATATTTAATTGATCAGTCACCAGGTCTTCCAAGAAAGAACTCTGACCATGGCATTCTTTAGCATTCACTGAATATTTCAGAAAAAGTATCATCTTAAGTATATATGGCATTTAAAGGGCATTCATTTTACTGTTATGCTATCTGTACATGCAGGGACCTCTTAAGAATATTTCTCTTTCTTCTGCATTCTCCAATCAAGCAGACAGCAACCAAATGGCAAATAGCACTGTTAACAGTAAAAAAAAAAACAACTATTCTCTTTTTAGAATAAAACTAAAAGCATTTGCAAAACAAGAACCTCTCTTGTAAACGATTGGCTGGATTCTGAACACAATATGCTGAGACCTCACAGGTAAGAGCAGAGCTGCTCCAAGCCTCTTGCAAAGAGATCTAGAGTTCTTTCATGTTACTTTTCTTCCTCTTCATCTTCTCTTGTGTGTGTGCATGCAATGACTGACTCCCAGCTCAACATACAACTCCGTTGCTGTTCAAGAGACGCAAACAGAAGCACAAATGAATACAGCAACCCTGTGCAAGGCAGCCATTCTCAGCAGAGAAAAATGCCTTCAATAATTAATGAGAGAAAAGGACGCAGAACCACTAAATCCAGCCTGAAGTTGATTACAGAGCTGTCAGTCATCTGCAGGGCAATGTAATGAAAAAGAGCAACTCAGCAGCCAGGATATGTATGAAAGTCATTTCCTATCACTTCTGCGCATTTTTTTATGGGCTATAAAACTGACAATTGGATTATTGAAAGGAAAAACTGATGAAATATGTCTGTTTTGAATGAGAACGTATCTCACTAATACAGCCCACACACACTCTGTTTTATTTTTACCTGGACTTCAGGAAATAAGTTATTCAAATGTATTTAAATGAGATTTCTACCCCACCAATATAGTTTCATACTGCTTCATCTGTTGTGTCATGAACATAAAGCAACATAGATTAAATTTATATTTAATTATTTTGTTATTCATA
Organism: Gavia stellata; assembly: GCF_030936135.1. Classification (NCBI taxonomy): domain Eukaryota; kingdom Metazoa; phylum Chordata; class Aves; order Gaviiformes; family Gaviidae; genus Gavia; species Gavia stellata. Next base: position 9,242,247 of record NC_082597.1, on the reverse strand, counting down.
TATCCTTCTATCCAAGATATGTTCTGAAAATGGCTGTCTTGTAATTCTAAAACCTTATACTGTTTTTCATCTGTAGTAGAATTTAAATCAGTTTCTCAAGGCCACTGTTAATAAACAGGTAAAGCTAGTACCAGGCAAGTTTTTTGTTTAGAAAAACAAAAAAATACTCAATCCTAACATTTTTGTGATTGTTTCATTTTTCCTTGTAGATGATTCTGATAGAAGATCCTTTGCTGGATGCAGGGGGGAACATTGTCACCAAGGATGAGGAAAAGGCTGAGGTACTATTAAGCCTTCTTTGCCTCAGTCTTTAATAGCCGGACCAGGGATCCTCAGGGTATTCAGCTCCCTGAGCTGGAAGACAAGGATGGAGAGCAAACTAAACTCCCCGTGATCCACAAGGAAGCAGTTAACGACCTGTTATGCCACCTGGACACACACAAGTCCATGAAGCCTGATGGCATCCACCCAAGGGTGCTGAGGGAGCTGGCGGAGGAGCTTGTCAAGCCACTCTCTATCATTTATCAACAGTCCTGGTTAACAGGGGAGGTCCCGGATGACTGGAGGCTTGCCAGTGTGATGCCCATCTACAAGAAGGGCCAGAAGAAGGATCCGGGGAACTACAGGCCTGTCAGCCTGACCTTGGTGCTGGGGAAGATTATGGAGACATTCATCTTGAGGGTGCTCACAGGGCATGTGCAGGACAACTAAGGGATCAGGCCCAGCCATCATGGGCTGATGATGGTTCATGGTTCATTGTTCATGGGTTCATGAAAGGCAGGTCCTGCTTGACCAACCTGATCTCCTTCTATGACCAGGTGACCTGCCTAGTGGATGAGGGAAAGGCTGTGGATGTTGTCTGCCTGGACTTTAGTAAAGCCTTCGACACTGTCTCCCACAGTATTCTCCTGGAGAAGCTGGCGACTCGTGGCTTAGACAGGTGCACTCTTCGCTGGGTAAAAAACTGGCTGGATGGCCGAGCCCAGAGAGTGGTGGTGAATGGAGTGAAATCCAGTTGGCGGCCGGTCACAAGTGGAGTGCCCCAGGGCTCAGTTTTGGGGCCGGTCTTGTTTAATGTCTTTATTGATGATCTGGATGAGGGGATTGAGTGCTCCCTCAGCAAGTCTGTAGACAACACCAAGTTGGGTGGGTGTGTTGATCTGCTGGAGGGTCGGAAGGCTCTGCAGAGGGATCTGGACAGGCTGGATTGATGGGCCCAGGCCAGTTGGATGAGGTTCAACAAGGCCAAGTGCCGGGGCCTGCACTTGGGTCATAACAACCCCATGAAACCCTACAGGCTTGGGGACGACTGGTTGGAAAGCTGCCTGGCAGAAAAGGACCTGGGGGTGTTGATTGACAGCCGGCTGAATATGAGCCAGCAGTGTGCCCAGGTGGCCAAGAAGGCCAACGGCATCCTGGCCTGTATCAGAAATGGTGTGGCCAGCGGGAGTAGGGAGGTGATCGTGCCCCTGTACTCAGCACTGGTGAGGCCGCACCTCGAATCCTGTGTTCAGTTTTGGGCCCCTCACTACAAGAAGAACATTGAGGTGCTGGAGCGTGTCCAGAGAAGGGCGACGAAGCTGGTGAGGGGTCTGGAGCACAAGTCTGATGAGGAGCGGCTGAGGGAGCTGGGGTTGTTCAGTCTGGAGAAGAGGAGGCTGAGGGGAGACCTCATCGCTCTCTACAACTACCTGAAAGGGGGTTGCAGAGAGGTGGGTGCTGGTCTTTTCTCCCAAGTGATGAGTGACAGGACAAGAGGAAATGGCCTCAAGTTGCGCCAGGGGAGGTTTAGGCTGGATATTAGGAAAAATTTCTTTACTGAGAGAGTGGTGAAGCATTGGAACAGACTGCCCAGGGAACTGGTGGAGTCACCCTCACTGGAGGTGTTCAAGGAATGTGTGGACATGGCATTGGAGGATATGTGGGCATGGTGGTGTTGGGTTGATGGTTGGACTTGATGATCTTACAGGTCTTTTCCAACCTTAATGATTCTGTGATTCTGTGAAGATTCAAATTCCCTATGAAATCTCATTGAATTACTCAAATATATTGCAGTTTGCAAACAGACAATTCTAGAAATGTAAAGTTACATGGCTCTTTTGTCTTCCCACAGCAAGTCTCCTATGTTTATCCTAGTAACATACCAGAATAGGTCTGGTTTGAACTGTCATCCACCATATAATGTCCTCCAAAGAACTGAAAGTATTTCTGAGAATTTTGTCTTCTGCTATTATTTTATGTTTTTTAAGAAAAGAAAACTTATTCAGGCTCAGTCTTACTATCCTCAAACATAATAGGCAAAACTGTGATTCAGGTTAAGTCCATAGTAATTTTACCACTGATTTTACAGAGTTCAGTATTAGCCAGGACAAAGATCAACTACTGAGTAGAACTATAAACTGAAAATTATACCTGTGTATCAGTTTCTTGAAGTCTTTGGAAGTGCAGCTTGTGTATGGTGAGGCTCTGCTATGCTACACAACTACTGCAATGACCTAAGGGTCAGTGGACTGCAAAGGAATCTTATAACCAACCTCCTTTGAGTCACTGTATGACTCCTTCCCAGATTTATGGGTTCAGCAAACAATTATTACTGATCATCTTTTTCTTTAACAGTTATGGTTAATATGTAAGTGAACAAAGCAGGTAAGTAGGTAGTTCAAGTTATGTTTGTAATGTGCATGTGGGTGTAGAAAGCAGACAGCAGTATCTCACTGAATGAAATCAGTCACCACAAGTAAGCACATTTCCAGTTACTTTAATGGTTTTACTGCCTATGCTGGCAGTAAATTTGGCTCTTAGTTTCAGTTATGCATAAGGATAAGTGACTATGGGTGCAAAACTGCATACAAATGGCAAGGCATTTGTTTAAATGCAGAGAAAGAAACATGAATCTTAAGAACTGAAATGCTTTAAATGTAGTACTTTTATATAAGTAACTTTTTTGAATGGTAATGTCTTGCTTAAGATTTGCCTTCTTATTTTGCCCCCAAATCCCGTTCTTTAATTTTTTGCACGGTACTTCAGAAAGCATTTGCACTTGACAGTGGAAGTAGAGAAACGTGTAAGGTAACAACAATTTTAGCTTATGTACTAAATACAGAATCAGAGCCTTCCACAGCTGAAAGTGTGAACTGCAGCAGCTTGAGCTAAAGATGCAAAATTTTGTATCCAGGAGTTGTAAGAAATTGGATTGTCTGTGATTAACATACCAGGAATCTGTAAAACATGCTCACCAATGGATTTCAACAGGCTTAGGTGGGGGACCAGGTATAATACAGTTGTTGAGATCAAGGTAGAATGATTGGATATGAAGTTCCAAACAAGATCGAATTGGGGGGGGGGGGGGGTGATATTATTTTTCTGAAAATGAAAATATTTTTGTTGATGTCAACATGTCATAAGGGTAATGTCTCCAGGCTGCATTCTATTCCCTGATAATTAGCGATATCTATAAGTACACAAACGTTTGTGCTGCATGGCAGCAACATATCTGTTATGTGCAGCTTGATGATTTAACTGTTACCCAGGTCAATAGAGACAGAATATTAGCTTGCATCACCTGGCAGATGTTCTGTGTGGCATAAGGAATTAATCGGCCGTATTATTCCACTTCTCCAGCATAAATACCCACACCAAATAATGCATGAGACAGGAACATTTTTTTGTCAGCTTTTAAGGCCAATAATATTCAAAGATCTGAACTGAGCTGCAGTGACAAGAACAGAAGGAAAGGTGACCCATCACATTGTATACTGACTCTTTTATTGGTGTACAGAAATTCCTTCTCACTGATCCCAAAGAAAACTTCCAAGACATTGATTTTTATCTTTGCCTTAGTATTTCCTTTTTAAGAAAACAGAGCTCTGAGAAAACCATACTTTCTCTTTGGTTTTAAACTGCTTGTCCCCAGCACCAAAACCTTCTAAAGACTTTTATATTGATTTCCAGCAGTGTCTCAAAGAACGTCCCAAATGCTTTTGATGCATTTCTAGGGTTTTTTCATTTCCAGAATGTATTTTGATTGTCTATGTTTTGTGTCATCAGTACCACTGAACCCAGGTCCAACCCTATTATTTGTAATACAGGAAAAACAGCACTTTTCTGTTTACAAAATGAAATTACTTTAATCTTGATTTTCCCACTGAAAGTTGTATGTAATATATCCAACAGGAGAAGAAAATATACTGCAGCTGATTTCTAGCACAGTAAAAATCTTCCTTTGTCAAAGCTGTAGCCTATTGAGTGACAATGAAGAAATAGGTTAAAATACCAGTTAAAATCTCATTGGTCAGACTGGTACCAGAAAAGCAGCAGGTACACATATGCTTTCAAATAACTTGGATCCCTGACTGCAAGCTCTTGATTCCTTGATTGTCATATCTCATGTATGCTCAAGGCTTTCCTTGGGAATAAATCAACTCTATTTCTTCAACACAATGCCTCAGTGCAATCCCAGGGATTTGGTTTTTACTTTTCAGCACCCAAGAGCAACTTCTAAGCATGCTCAACAAAGAGCTCTTAAACTGTAACTCCAGCTGCCTGTTGCATTGGTTATCCATGAGGACACAAAGACAGTGTCTCTTGCCATGTCTGAGATTCTTTATAGTCTTTATGCTTCTGGGGTCTAAAATGCTACTACAGCAAATAATGAAGATACTGTGGCATGATACCTGGCAGATGAGCAGGTCATACAGATAAGCAAGCTATGACATAGAGCACATGACAGACAATGCTAAGGGAAGAGGTATTGCTTTCTCCACCTGGGTAATGGGAGGATGTAGGGAAGACAAAGCCAGACCCTTCTTGGTGGTGGACAGTAAAAGGAGAGGAAGAACTTTATTATGACAAATGACATTCCTTTCAGATATTAGGAAAAAAATTTTCAGCAAAAGAGTGGTCAAAAAAAGGAAAGAGGACCCTCCTAGAGCTGGATCCTCGTAGAGGAGTCTCTGAACCTGGAGATACTCTAGACTCTGCTGAAGAACCTGATCAAACTTTAAAGCTAGCCCTGATCTGAGCAGGGTTTTGGAACAGATATCCTCCTTATATCCCTTCCAAATAAATTATTCTGTGATTTCCTATTTCCACATTTTCCCACACCTGTCATGGTTTGTACAACATATATGTGATCCACTCTTTTGAGTTCTCTTTTTCAATGATTGCAGCTCCATCTTTGGGAGGACAGTATCTTCATCTCTATTCTATGAGATCTTCTAAATTAACCACTCACAGGAACAGGGCCACAGCACTGCACACAGGAGCCAAATCAGCATTTGCTGTGTCCCCAGCTTCAAATATGAGACCTGTTGGAAAGGGCAGTCTTCCTAGTGTAGCATAATGGCACTTCTCCATGATTTAAGCCAACATTTAGAATATATTCTTGACATATGACTCAAGAATGTAGCCCTAGGCACTATTTATAGGGGGGAAAAAAAAAATTGTAAATTCTCTTCTGGCCATGCACACTGAAAATTTGAGGGCTTTAGGACTGGAATTGCTCTGTAAGAGGATAAGAAAATTATGGAATTCTTATCCAGCAGTCTTCATTTGCCTTTGACCAAATAGAACAGGCATGTTTAGGATTTTGCATTCTTCGGGGGCAGTAAGTGCTGTGCTTTCTAAAGAAACCACTAGTGTAGGTTTTACACAATAAGGCAGATGCTGGAGAAAGTCTCTTTGAAAAGTGAAGTGGGAAGAGACAGTGGGAGAGAGACAAAGCACTGTGTTGTAGTCACTGACTGTGGCAGCTAGGGAGACCTGGAGCTACAGTTTTGTGGCTCTGTGGGAGTAGCAAACAGCCCATGGCTTATGAAATAGATAATGTGTCAGCTGGAGGCAGCAGTGAGAGTGGAAATAAGTGACTGGAGACAGGAAGGAGACCATGGAATAAAGCTGAAAAAGCCTCAGGGGAAAAAATGATCAGGTGTGCATGTCTAAGCTTGATGGATATTTTATGAAGTAGAAGAAACAAAACGCTTGTCCAAATTACTTGTACATATAGCCAAATAACCCGAGCTGAGTATGCAGATTTGTGAAACAGCATGTAAAAGCCAGATCCGAAAATGCTGGTGATTTTTCAAATGTATGGAGGTAAGGTAGGAAAAAAACACTGGAAATTTAATCTCTGAATTAGATATTCCAAAGGCCACAAATCTTGGAAGCAGTAGTCAACTTTATGCCCCAAAGAAGTGCTAACTCTCTAATGTTGTTACTTTCACAAAAGAAACACACATGTAACTTCGGTATTTTGGTGGATACCAAGGGGTCCAACAGGTGTGGAGAAGAGCCAGAGTTATGACCCTATTCCTTCCTATCCCTACGGTCTGTATGTTTTACTCCTAGATAAAGCCATTCCTCTTTTCTACAGTGTGTTGGGGGGAGAAGATGCCCAGGTCTGTCCTGTCTCATGATGTAAAAGCAGTGTCCAGAGGACACTCCTAGAGGTTGGTTTTGAAAAGTTAGACTTTGAGGTTGGATCATTCATCAGTGTAACGCTGTAGTACCTCTGGAATCAGAAATACCAAGGTGTTGGCTTGAACAAGCGACCCCCTTGAACGTCACTGGATGAGAAATCTTTGATCAGACCAAATGGTACAAGGCTTCTACAACCAGTTCTACAGCTATGCATTACCTGCAAGGACTGGTTAGATTCTCAAAAAGCATGGTCATTTACATCAATTTGCCATTTACATCAATTTGCCGGCATAGGCATACAGTAGGACATTTACTCTAGTTTCATGCTTTTATATCAGCATTATAATAGAGGTAGGAGGACAGATGATACCTAATCTAGCCTCTGCTGCATGGTACAAATAGGTAACGACTAGTCTTCTACCATACCTGTCAGTAAAAATGTTAACCTGACAATATTTTTCAAGAAATTTGAAGAAATGCAATGAGAATGAGTTGGTGTAAAACAAGCGTTTTGTGGCATATGTCTACAGGGTTTTTGACTACATATATGGAAGCAGGAATCTGGCTTTATTGGCTTTAAAATGTGAGCTGTAGTTCTCTGCCCACAGTGAGGATAGACTCTGCTAAGTCTTTGTACAGTAAGCATAGGACTCCTATTCACTGGACACTGCTTTACTCCGAATTATTGGCATGCAGACAGTATCTGATTATGCAGAGAAATTGCTAGAAAGTCAAGTATATAAAGCATAGTCCAAAAAAACAGTCCAATTAGTCCCCTGTCTACAGCATCTTCTACAAATACACTCTAGAAAAAAAATGACCTCAGAAATGTTAGTAGGGAGGTTTTCTGGGATTTTTTCCACCCTGCACTAAAAATCCTGAACCCTCCAAAAGAAAGCCTTTCACAGAGCATCTTACAAAAACTGTCAAAATATCTATTTTTCATTTCAAATTGCTTATGTAGAAATTTTGTCTTGTTAAAAGTAAATGGAAAAATGCTTTAAAAATAGAAGAAAAAGTACCTTTTATGGCAGCATTGTAACCCGTGTTTTTATAAAAGTGTGAGTTTATGAGCAATTCTTGAAGCAGTGGTAGTTTTTATGATCTGTGGGCTGGAAAAATGCTTAAAACTTGAAAATATGATAAAAAATTCTTGATCAACTCTACTAAAAATGAATAATATTGGAAAAACCAACCCAAGGTAGAGATGCTTTTGGAGCACAACTCTGCTTATGAAATTCATGCATCTATAAACTGAAAAATACTGACTTTGCTTGAAACTAGTCAGTAATTTCTTAGCAATGCATCTCAGTAAGACTCCTATCCGGCATTTAAGGTGCCATGGCAACTTCTGCAACTGTGGCTATATTTCTGTGAACTTCTGTAAAAAGTTCTGACCTTTTTTTATTTTTGTAGGAGCTCCAGAAAAGTATGAATATTTTGATCCTTTTGTAAACAGTTCAGGGTGGCATTTCTTGTTTCTGTATCACTGAGTGACTGGGAGGTGGTAGGAGGGATGTTTGTCATCAGTCCTTGCAAGAAGCAGGCATCATGCCCAAGAGCAGGTGTTATTACTGCTGTAGGATATTTTGTATAAACACCTTGTGATGTGACCTACATATTCCCACAGCCTCTGGTGAGAATTAACGTTAATGTTTACAACATGACCCATTTCTCCCTGGCTTTTCAGTGCATCAAGGAGCTTGTTAACATCACCAGCTGACTACCATAACCAGCTGTCTCTTCTTCTAAAGCACTTATACAATGCAGTAGTGTTAACGCAGGGTGAGGCAAAGTAAGCATAATGTGGAGAAATGCAAAACCTGTTAAAAAGGATAATTTTGGAACACATAAAAATAGACCATTGAAAGAGTTGTGACAAAGGCATGTTCTAAGTTCTTTTCAAGCATCTTTCCAGGAAATTTCCCATATATTCATATAATATTGTTATAATCATTAAAGAATAGATTAAACTTCCATATTAATATTTTAAAATTGTATAAAAGTTCTGTTCATACATTATGTACAAAGACATAATATTTTTGCTTTTTTCTTTTCTTTTTCTTTCTTATTCTTAGTTGGAATGAGAGCCATGGAAGAAGTTCGGTGTGAAAAGCCAGATATGTAAAATTTTCAACTGTGGGGGGATTTAGGAGATAATTTAAAATAAAGAACTGAATATATTAAAAACCTAGGGCTGCCTCCTTACAATTTCTACCTTGATGTATGTGTGAGGCTCTGAGATATCTGCTTGCAAAGCCCACTGAGGCAGCGTGAGTGTTACATGAAGTGTCAGGGGAGTCGTCCTAGCTCCAGGCATGTTCCCACAGTGTTAGAGTTGTTTATAAGCTCTCAAGAAGCCACCTCTGCTCAGGGTTTAAATGGCTGTTATAAACTGGAATATTTCTTTTCCCTTTTCCAGTGAGCTACAGCAATTATCCACCAAACAATTCCTTCCTGCTCTCCTTTCCAGTGATAATACTCTGCAAGGACAGCCAAACACCTTGGGAAAATCAAACATTCAAGGATCAGAAACCCATGCATGCTTTGTAGGGCTTGAAGGGATGCTTAGCTATGAAGGTCAAAGCATGGTGAACACTTCAAAGTAAACTGCAGAGAATTCCTGGCTGGATTTTGTTCTTTTTTTTCTGTCTCTCTGCAGAAGAATATCATGTTACCAAAGGCTTACAATGAAAAGACTGGCACTTTTATATCACTGTAGTTGAAACAGCACTGGCTGTATCATGATGGATCACATGTACTCTTTGGAGTCAATTCTTCAAATGCAACTGCTTAATTAAATTTTAAGCATTATTGATTTAGTTTACATAGCCTCCCCACTTCTAGCACCACTGAATCTGAAGCCACTGCACTCTGCAGCAGAAAAAAAAAACAACCAACAGAAAATCAAGGGTTATTAAAAATGAAAGCACTTGGCTGGAAAATGCAGGGAATACCTTACAGTATGCAGAGCTTAATTACTGCAAGATATGTAATATCCTCTCTTCTGCAGAACAGAAATCTAAAACTACTGAGACAGATCTGTGGGGCAGGTTCTCACATTGTGCACGAGGGAGGCAGTGTCTGTGCACTCAGTGGTGCTACCGCACTGTGGAGGGGAGGAATTGGCCTGTTCTGTATAAAAGTGTTCGATCAATAGAAAGACAAACCGGCTATTAGTCAGTGGCGTGTATGACGGAGTTGCCAGAACAAGTCTTTTTTTTTTAATTATTATTCATGGTTCAATGCTGCTTGTCCATCGCAAGGCTTTATCTAGACTATATGTCAGCTTTAGTGTTGGTTTAAGACAAACAGGGAGCCCAACAAGAATAGCAGGAGCAGGAGTAAGCTGAATGAGCTGGGATCAATCTGGAAAAGACTGACAAATGCAGTTAATAGTTTTCAATACATACAATTTGTACTAAAAAAGAGAGTGATAAGTTATTTTCCACAGTCCTTGGGACAGAATAAAAAGTTTTATGGAATATGTTATGGTTTAAATTGAATATTATAAAATAACCCTCCCAATATGTATGAAATTCTAGAACAACCTGCCTAGGCAGACGTGAGGAGCTCCTGCACTGAAGGTTTTCAAGGACAGATAATATACAGGGTGTTGCATGTATTTTTCATGCTGCTTCAGTGAAGGTGGTTGAACAAGAGGATCCCTTAAAGCCCACAATTTCTATGATTCGAGATTTATTGTGACCTAGTCAGGACAGGCTGTGTCTTCTGGTATGCTTGTGTGCCTGCGGATAGAAGATGCATTGTGTGCGTAGTTTAAGCTTCTAAAAGGACTTTTTTTCCCTGATTTTCTTTTATTTCTGTGTTGAGAAACGTCCTGTACTTGATGCTTGCCTTGCTAATGACTGTAAAAATGGCCTGAAGATTTGGCATGGAGCTTGGTTTTATTTATATATATATATATATATATATGATTTACGCAACTAAATAACTACAGAAAAATCCCTATAGCAATGGGGGCATTATTGTATCTGGACATTGGCTATTTTTTTAAGTATATTATCACTACATCAGTTGTTCCTTTATTACCCAAACAAAGGCTGTAGCACTTATTTGGATTCTGTCTTAAAATACTGTATGTTACTGACTATGGTCTTTTCTCTCCTTCTTTTCCCCATAGGCACTCTCTTCAGCTAGATACACGGCCTGAGCAAGAAAACACCGAAAGAAAATAAAAGTCTTCCAGGACTACTTTCAATTGCCACTTTAGAAAAAGCAAGAATACTTCTTAGAATATTATTATTGTTGTTGTTATTATTATTAATATTTTTAACTGAAATATTTTGAGGGAGAAAGAAACATTTTTCAAGGCAGTTTTTCTTTTAATAGCATAAAAACTTTTCAAACAATGAGTTAATGGAGAAAAGTCTGTGTTACCAGAGCTGTGGCAGTACATAGTGATGCATTCATTTAAAATATAGAACCCTACTGAAGTATAGATACTGTCAGTGGCCATGGGGAGATGTATATAGCAAGAGTAGCAATATCTTTATGCAGGGAAGGCATAACCTCTCTGAGGAAAGGAAATTCAGACTACGTCTGTGCTGCCAAATAGCTCCAGGCTTGAGCTCACACTCTCACCCAAACCCTTGATTGCCTGTATTGCCTGCAAGCGGGCAGCTTTGCCCAAAAGGGAGGCAGGCTCACACCTGCCGCACAGGTAGCGTGCCTCAAGCTACCTCTCTATGACTTTTAGACTGCTATTACAAGCAGTATGGAAAAAATCTTTACATACAGAAATGGGTTTTGGAGGCAGTCTGACTGGAGGTGACCCACAGCTTGTGTCTTCAGGCCTAAATGGGAAGCGAAAAGGTTAATACGGGTAAAATGGAAATGCATATCCAATGTGCATTTCAGATTCCTCTGCATTAACCTAGACCCCTTGCAAATTTAACCTCCTTTCTGCACACCTCCTATGCCATAGCAGTGACTGTCACTTCCCACACACTCTCCATTAGCTTTCCATAACACGTTAGCAGTACACCCTATGCCTTACTTGGCCCTGGTGCTTTCTGAGCAGTATTTTATCTATATATTTGTCTGTAGTAAATAACTGTCTTTGCTCCAGCCAGGCTACGTAGATGTGCATTCAGATCTTGTCCACACTCCAAGATACAGGCTGCCAGGGCTCAGTGGCAATGTCTATACTGTGAAGCAGATCTCTTACACATTTTGAAAATAGACTCCAGTCTTGCAGTTTCCCCACCTAGTCCCTTCTTTGGAAGGAAACCTGCTCCTTGGCTTCAGGGAACAGCGTGCGAATAGCAGTCTCGGGAATGAGGCTGCAGAGAGCATCTGAGAGATGAGAAACAGCTTTGCTGTTCGTGAAAGCCCTGTACTGCTACAGCCGTTGGTGACAGCTACTTCCCCATGCAGCTCTGCCAATGTACCTTTCAACCGGCTCACACGTTCTTTCAGTGCTTGTGCCTGGCTTTAATGAGCAGCCAGGGGTTGCGCAGGCTGGTGCCAGGCTGGGCTGGTTTTGTAACGGCTGAGGGCTGAATGTCTGCCTGGAGATGAATGGGACCCCCGGACTGCGCAGTTTTTGCAGAAGAAAGTTCTACAATCACATTCACCTCATCCTCCCCTTCCCCTTCATTTGAAGATTTAATTAGAGCTTAGATGCTAGGGCTTTTTAAATCAAGCCAATTATTTTCTTCTCTTCCTAAGGAAGGAAACTCCTTTGCTTTTTACTTGTTCCAATGCTGCCCCTTCCCAGCTCCTGCAACCGGATGCTCACTGATCTCAGTCCCATTTGGTGACCACCACATAGTCTCACACTGCTAACAGAAGAGCCCATGTTACTAGCAGTCTGTGGGAAGAACATAAAGAGCTTCCTCCTCACCATGATTACTGCCTTCACGTTGCTGGGTAGAGAAAAACACCTTCTCTCAGGGAACCTCATCATGTAGATGAAGGGCATAGAGACAAGCTGGGCATTCTTGACCACTCCTCTAGTTTGCCAAGATAAATTTCCAGAGCCAGAAGTGATTCCATGTTGAATGACTAGGCACCTGCTATGCCCAAGCTACCCTAAGCTGTACTGTGTTACCCCAGTGTAGGTGCAGGCAGCGCCAATGCTGCTCTGCAGAAGCATCCCTCAAGCCTTGGGCAAAGCAGCAAAATGGGTGATTTTCCCCCTTCCACCCATGCTCTTCAGGACAGAGAGGGTTGCTCTTGCCTGACAAAACATCTGCCCTGCGACCAGAGGGCTGACATCCAGCTCACACAGATCAGGGACAGAGCATTAAAAGGACCTTGTAATCCTGACTTCCAAAACCATGCTTTTCTTTTGGTCTAAGCCAAAAACTTGACTGCTTGGAATGTCTCCTCCTTCTGGACCTGTGCAATCAAGGAAGCTTGGCCTGAGCCTGAATGAAGTAAATTGGCTTTTATTGTTTAGATGCTTCGCTCAGATACATTTCCAACCCTTTGAATACATCTGTCTCATCTTATCTGTATCAAGATTAAGACTGAGACTTTCCTGCTCCATTTGATTGTACAATATATTGAGCATTCATGTCAGAGGGAATGGTGGGTAGTTGGCATTTTAAATGGCTTCTCAGCCATTGGCAGAATAGAATTAATAACCATTAAAGCAAAAAATATAGGAATATATTTAAATGAACTTCATGCATGTTCAACAAAATGTGTGTTTAGAAGAGGAGAGCTACATAGACATGATAATTCAGAAGATAAATTGGACTGAAAACAAAATATTTAATTGATCACTGTAGATTTTAATTAAGTTTTATGCCAAAAATTCTAAAACAAGATGTTAAAACTTTTTTATTTCATTGTTCTAAAACATATGTTAAATATCTCTTTTTTGATGAGGTGAAATGTATTTGTAATTTTATTTTTCATTTAATATTATATTTAATATTATTTTATAGTATTGATTTTTGATATAGCTAATATTTATATGATTTTATGGCACTACTTTATAGTACAGATTTATTGAAGTGAAAGGATGGTTCTTCATATAATTGAGATTTTTCAGTTTGGTAGCATAAAATCCTTGGTTATTGCAAAGAAAAGATCATATATTTTTGGATAGAAGACATTCAGCTTTGCTGTTTTCAAAAGAAATAATAGGAGGCTTTCTACTCCTGTTTAGAATGATCTTCTATTTGTCTGTCCATTGATCCAGGAAGGTAAATCTGTAATAACGCAGTTTTTTGCTTCATGAGGCTTTGAAAGTTTTTATCTGGCTCACAATGCCCCAGAGACTTCTTTAGTGCATTGCTGAAGCACAGCATCTATGATACTTTCTGGCAGAGGACGCTCAGTCCACCTGGGAGATGTCACACTTGGAGCTTTCTGTGGTACTGCTTTAACAGGCTGAACCTCTGCTGTACACAGTAACTCAATTACAGTGTTAGCCATAATAGTTAATAATAATAACATAACAGTTAAGTTAATAGTAACTATTAAAAGCTGTACATATACAGTTAAGGTCTTGCTCAAGATTCGTTTCTAGGTACACACCCTGCATAGCCTTTAAGCAGATTTTATGCATGCATTGTCGTTTTTCTGCTAAGCTTCATTTTATCTGTGCCGTCTTTTCTGTTGTCTTTTCTCTGAGCTCCAAACTGTAAAAAGTAAAGTAATCCATATCCTCATTTGAATAAAACTTCATAAAGAGTACTTGCAAGATACCGAAAATTCCAGTTAATTAAAAACTGATTACATTTAATCATAGACAGACTTTCAGCATACTGGGAACTATTTCATTTCACTAGGCTAAACAGCTGTGACTAAAAGGATTACTGACAGAGAAAAACATTCTTCCTAAATTAAAGGTGCACTAGCATGAAAATATTTATTTGACCGTGTGGTTTTTAGGACAGTATGTGGTTGATTGCAAAGGAACAGTATAGCTTATTGATACCAGACAACACAGATTAGAAGATTAACAGTTCTGAAAGGTGAAATATGGTCATTATCTGTTTGTTCCAGCAGAATTGCAGTTCTTCATGTCCAATCATTCATTCGTAAGCATCCATGATCCCTGCTATTTACATTAAATATATATATCCTAATACAGCAGATATGACCTTTCCTGTAAATTGGTTTACTCTTCTGTAAGCAATGACCCTCAATCTACTCTAAAACAGATTTAAGTGCTGCAGTTTGTTTTTTTTTCTCCCCCTTCACTCTACCCACAGCTGCCTATTCCTGCCCCACATTTCTCCTGATCCCTCAGCCCCTCATTCCCCCGTGTCTCCAATAAACTATCACAGATTGGTAGAGCTGCACCTGTGCCACCTCAGTGCGACACCCTCAAATGCATAAAGTTACCTTTCGGTTCCACTGCAATCTACCAGCAAGGCTTATTGACTTCCCTGTGTGCTGTGCCTTCCCTTTAACGTTAGCATAACTCCTTAAAGGAGAACTGATTGGGAACCTCTATACTATACAATTATACAACTGCTTCACAGAGAAATTTTGTACATGATATGTTAGTAAAATTGCTGCTTTATCACATGGGGCATGACAAAATTACTTTTCTAGTTTAAATCTGAGTCTGTAAGGAAAAAAAATCCCCAAGGCTCTACACTAGGAATCACATAACTTTTTTTTTCCTTAACATTCTCAAACTAAAAAAAAGGAAAAATGTAATTTCAGGTTGTCATTTCAAAAGCGTAATTCAATGAAATTGAATGATAATATATACATAATATGATATATATGATATAGCTAATATCATCAAGAATGATAATCAAGGAACATTATTTTACATTTTCAAAACTGTCATTTCATAGTTAAAAGTAACATTAGCGATAAATTCCTTGGTTTCAGTGACACTTTATTTTCAAATGGCAAACATTTCTTCCTGCAAATTCAACTAGTTTTTTATTTATAGCACTATCCTTTGAACATCTTCGTTAATAAATTTTGAATATTTCAAATTGCTTACTAAAAAGAGAATTAATATTGAAAGCAGAAGAGATATTGAATGGTTCTGCTAAAAAATAAAAGTGCAAATATGTAAAGTGAAGGTATGAAAATACACACAAAGCAAATTTCTATAAAATATAAGCTACTAACTTAAAGAGCTACTGCTTATTAACTGAGTTGAAATAATCAACCATGTCCATATTCTTAGACCATTCCAATGAAGTAAACTGAATTTGTTTAACATGGATGCTTTATGTGATCTGCTGGAATTAATGGGGTTAGCAGTGACAACTGTTGAAATTAATGTGTCAAAGACAGTAAGCTAACACTGTGATTTTCTAATGCTTCTATATATAGTCAATGGAGACAGATAAGTGCTTACTGTCTATGCTTCAACATAGAATCATCATGGCAGTACTTACGAATCACCATCTCAGTTATGAAATAGACTGTATTTCATATGATATGGTTTAATTATATATGATATGCATAATATAACTTTTGCATTTTTGTATTTTACATGTGTGTATTTGTATTGTATCTTCTAGCTTGCACTGGTGTGTTACTTTCCATCACAGAATATTATACAAACACCTACACTGTAAACCAAACTCTATGTGCATACAGAGTCTAGCAGAATGGGTCTCTAGTTCCAGTGCCTTCACATGCAAGAACATTCAAAATAATAGTACAAAGTCACAGTTTCCACTTTAAAAGCAAGTAACAGGAGACGGAACATAGGAATGATTACTTGGTATACAGAGGAAACCACAATCTAGTTTATGCTTGCCTGTTATTAGTATTGGCCTATACTTCCCTCTTTGCCATAACCAATCAATGCTGAATCTATTTCTTGTTAAAGATGTAATACAGAATTTTATGGGCAACAAATATTTTAGGAATGAAATAAGAACACCCTACAGTGCTCCAAAATAATCTTTCATCTACAGCTATTGATTGTTTCCCTACACTATGAATCTGCTAATCTTAGATACTACAGCAAAAGATAAAGGTATCTATAAATGACATAGACATCTATAAAAGCCAAGGTGCTGAAGAAATATTCTGTGACAGCGCAGTTAGAGATCCTGAGATGTGTGAAAACAATGATGATCATTAAAAATGCTTCATTAGTCCAGCTGAACATCAGAAAGCATGGGTCATTTTGTTTAAGAGATGAAAGCAGTGATCAAAGAGATAAGAGAGAATTTCTTATTCTAGGAAGACTCTTTGAGAAAGATGTAGGCCAAGCAGTAAGTGGATCTCAGACATCTGGACATGTAATAGGTGAAAACACCTTTGCCAACCTTGAGAAGAAAAAGCTCTGCCGTGGAATAACGTCATTGCTTTCCGCAGCAATGACAATGGCAGCTTTACGAGAAGGGGAAACAACAGTTCTGTTCATCTCCAGATTTGTCAAGTAGAGCTGAGCTTATCTGACCCAGGCTGTGTTTGTCATTTGGCAAACAGATGCTGCTAACATGACATGAAGCAGTGGCCATAAAGTGTCTGAGAACTGCTGTTGGGTGTAGCCTCTCATTTTCAAAACTGCTTCAAAAAGAAGGAAGGCTACAAAATATATCAGGTATTCAAGAGCATTGAAGCATTTAAAGATTGTCAAGCACTGCAGCACCCGCTGGCTCAGCCTCCAGAAGTGCACATCAAGGACACTGCAGCAACAACCAACCCTTTTAAAAATATTTCAGGAGCCAGGAAGAGGTAGATAAGTGTGCAGGGGTCAAAAGTGTAGCTGAACACCTTAGTTTAATAGAGATTAAGGAGTACTATTATTATCACGATTGTATCTTCACACCACTTAACAGACTTAACAGTGACTCACAGGCTAAGGCTGCCAGACAGCCCACTTGACACCAGAGTTGATCCCATTACCTTGAAGAATCTGGGCTAAGTAAATTCAAGACTGTCACATGATTGAGTCATGACATATGAACCTAGTTGACTTCAAGGCCAAAGAACAGGGGTTACATGGTAAGACAATTTTGTAAAGAACAGTGAGCTGGAAATAGATTGCAATTGTCACCTGAGTGGAGGCTTAGAAACGTTGGAGGATGGACACCTTCTAGCCAAGCTGCCACTGAAGAACAATTGGTACAATTTCAATGAAATGGAACTGTGTTAGAAAATTATGTGCTGTTAAAGCCGAAATGCTCTTCAGAGGTCTTTTTCAATAAAGTTCCCAGCAAAAAAGAGAAATACGTGCTTGCTAACATGGTCTGTATCAGGCACTACCTCAGGACGTGAGTGATCTTATTGCCTGCTGTGCCTCAAGCAGGGTCCGCTTTCCACTGCCACATGCTGAAGCCACACACCAAGCCATATTAGAAAATGGACTTTTTCCAAAGAGTTGCTTTGAAGGCTGGAAAATACTGTGTAAAAGAGAGAAGAGCTTTGCTCATTCTGAGTCACCTACCAAAAGAAGAAAATAAGGAGACGGCTTGTCATGAGAAGTGTTGCTTCTATGTAAAGCAAGTTTTCTAGAGCTCAGGAAAGTAACGCTGGGCCACCTGTAAATGAAGGCAGAATATGCCAATCTATTGCTACTGAAAAATATGCACAGGACCTTGTGTTTGGGACTGTCAACACATGTTGATAAAGCTGTCTTTTAAGAAAAACTTTTTCATATGGATTCACTGGAACAACTGTGTGGATGCAATGCTGTTAGTGCAAACTACCTTCCACTGGAAGCTAGATTTTTTGCTGTAGATATGTGTGAGGGGAAAATTAGATCCTTCTTCTTCCAAGAGTAGGTCAGTAACTAGTCTTGTTCACTATTACTGCCCTTATACACAAATTTTTTTTGCAATTACTATCAACTTGTCATGTTAACTCAGCTGACTTTGAAGGTTCAGCAAGCACTATGATTAACTTACCTTCACTGCTATATTGTTGAGGTGATCCTCCAGGTAAAATCTGAGATACATTGCTGGATGCGTTTGGGAAAGGTGGCTTAGTCCATGATTGATCTGTACCTCAATCAGGAGAATCTAATTCTCCTAAATGTAGTAAATACATCAATATGAAAGCATGAATTTCCCAACTTAGTTTATTTCCTAAAAATTAGAAACTAATCCTTCAAAATTAGTATGTATATATGCATAGCAAGTGTATTTAAAAGAAGCTGTAATTTGCATGAACTTTCCATCATTTTTGCAAAACAATGTTAATTACCCTATTTAATGATCCAGAGCATCCCCAATTTTTACCTTTCACAGTCTTCCATCTTTGTAATTCCAGTCCTAATTTCCATTACCATAACTGTATTGCAAAACAGTGACTTCAAAACAAACTCATAGTATAAGCGTTCTCTTAACTTGGAGGCCGGGAGGAAACTATAACTAGCATGTTATTTTGTCTAGGGGGTCTTTTTTTCTCTAATAACCAAGAATTCTGTCCAACAGGAGACACCTTGATCAGAGATTCAAGACTCTTGCACGTTGTTTAAAGCCCAGGAGGATGTGTTATATACGTATATGAAAGTCATAGTATGTATACATATGCTATGATTCCATACAGTTATTGTTCAAAGCTAAGAAAAAGATGTAAAAGAAAACAGAGCATCACCCTCATTCCTAAGTTCCAGCAGAGGTTTGTTTGCAACCTACCATTGATAAGTGAATAACAAGACAAGAATTGGTGCAGAATTTGTCTCAGTTTATTTTTGAATTATAAATCTGATTTTATATTTTTAACTATAAATGTGAATATAAATTTCCAAGGGCAAAGCTAATATAAGTTCAGGTAATTCCATCATGTTGCAGACAGGTTCAGCGTCCTTACATGGTCTTCCAAATCTTTTCACTCTGTTACATGCTGCCAATCTTCATCGTAGCCAAGAAATTTCCAGCAGAATATTAAATGTTTTTCTCACATGTAGCCCTCTTCTGGTTACCTTCCTTTTTCTTACCAGAAGAAATCTTCACATAGATTTCATTTAGACTTTCTTCATTACTCTTTTTTTAATCCTAGCTGTGTTGCCTTTAATCTCTGTAGAAAGGATGTGCCTGTGTGTATGTTTGTGAGTCTGTTTGAAGGATCTGTATTTTTGTTCGGTAAGAACGTCATTTAATCAGTTGATATTTATGGCTGTGACTGAGGGAAGTAATGAATATACTGTTTACTTTTCAGAAAGTGTTTAAAACATATACCATAAGCTTTTGTAACTAATTTCCTAGGTGATCTCATATACATTATCTGCATGCTCATACAGCTCCGCTGACTCTTATGGATCTACTGTTAACTTGCCAAGGGGATGCTGATACAAATATTTAAAATTGGAATTAGACTGAAATGAAATTACAGCGCTTTTTCTTGTTCCTTTCATAAGCAGCTTTTTTCCACTGGTTTCATGACAACTGAATATTAACTTAATTCCAAAATTCCGAATTATTAAACTCAAATTGCAGCAGTGTTTTTTCATGGAGCAGTAAAGTCAACTATATTGTAAAACATGCACTGACATTCTGCAAGAGATAAAGATTGTTTACTGTACATTGCTGAATCCCAAGTAATCCTCCTGAGCTTTTGCTAGTGATAATCCTTCCTATTGCTATTATAAGTACTGGTGATAACTCTTCCTTTAACATACAGTGATAATTCTTCCTCTTTACCACCATAAAACTCGCTTACCCTCATAAAATTTCAAATAAACCAACCCAAACCTGCAAAGCAGAAACAAATCATCGTCACTAGTAACAGAGAGATAACGCAAAGCATTTCCAAAGGCTGCAATTAATCCTGGGGTAGCAGTATTCAAAAATTCCAGCACCCAACAAAGAAAGGTATCATTACCTGCTGTGTTTTGCCTAAAAAAACATGGTGTAAAGGCATATGGGTCTCAAGAAATGCTGGTTCACTTTCTGTTTGTGGTCTGGCCTGACAGCTCAGGCAGACTTACCTCACCTCCGTTTCCCTCATTGGAAGTTGTCTGCTTCTTCTGGAAGCTCTTTGAGCAGGGTATTGTCTCTCCCTTTATCTTTGTGCTGCATTCAGCTGTTTTTGGTGCAAAGAAAGGAGAGAAACACTGAAAAAGGCGCAAGGAATTAGGCTGGAGTATGCTGCGTCCCAGCCAGACAAACCCAGGAACCCCAGTTCTCTGCCTTGCCATTCAGTAAGCAGTTTAGCTGAGGTGCAGGAGGAAAGGGAGTGCAAAAAAGCTGAACATGATATTGCTTCAACAGCCCCCTGCCTAGTTAACTTGTTATGGAGCCTGGCACAATGAGAATGAGAGGTACAAGTATCTAGCTATTGGCAAAATAAACAACAAAACCAATTTTCTCCGCTTATGGAGAGCTTTTTTCCCCTCTCCTCTCCTCTCCTCTCCTCTCCTCTCCTCTCCTCTCCTCTCCTCTCCTCTCCTCTCCTCTCCTCTCCTCTCCTCTCCTCTCCTCTCCTCTCCTCTCCTCTCCTCTCCTCTCCTCTCCTCTCCTCTCCTCTCCTCTCCTCTCCTCTCCTCTCCTCTCCTCTCCTCTCCTCTCCTCTCCTCTCCTCTCCTCTCCTCTCCTCTCCTCTTATTCATGCCAGCATCCCACAGACTATTTTTGCTACCAATCATCACACGAAGAGGAACAGAGAAGTTACTACCTTAACAATGCTATTCTGGTTTACACCCACATAAATTTGGAATAACTTCATTGAAATAAGTGACCCAGAGCTCCAAGTGATGTAAATGACTTTTTCATTGGTCTCAGTGAAATTACACCAATTTTCTTCAAATGTAGGCTCTAAGTAAATCCAGTTCACGCTCACTTACCAGGGTGCTATTTGGCCCATTCTCAAAGAGAATAATTTGCCCTCTCCAGTAGCATGAAGTATTTCTTTTCCTTCATTTTTCCCCTCTGCTTACCTCTCCTGGGGGGAGAATATGATTTTATACTCTACAATTAACATAATTAGAACAATTTCAAAAATTTACCTAATTATTCCTCACAGCATGCCCAGGAGGTTGGCAAATATTATCACCCATGTATTATAGCTGGGGAAATTATGTTGAAGAGGTTAAATGACTTGCCTGAAGATGGGTTGCAAGGCAGTGGGATAGCTTGTATTGAATCTCAATAATTCAAGTTTCTCACAGCCATCCTCTAGTCAATGCACAGTGCTGACTATATTTTGTGCCTGTGTTTTGCCTATCGTTTCAGCTTGGTCACTCACTCCTTCTCACATGGTGATTCAGTTGCATGCATTCTTCACCACACTATCAAGAAGTGGCTAAGCAAAAAGTTCATTGACATATGTGATTGAGTGTAAACTTCTGTTTACAGAAATAACTTAAATGGTTGTTATTCTCAACATGAAGCAAGGGTGAAATGTTCTCTGAGAACCCAAAATCAAAATGAAAAAAAGGTATTGGAATAACACAACACATTACATAGTAATTAATGATCCCTGTTGCATCTTAGCTTTCTAGGAGCTCTGAGGGAATAAATAATGAAGCAGCTGAATTGCTGTTTAAAGATACACAATTTATTGTTAAAAATCTGAAATAAAAACCTGCTATCACAGCCAATTGGGTTGTAGCCAAGACTGCCTAAATCTTTCATAAAGTGCCAGAGGTAATTGTCTTTTATAGCTATGCAGGACATACCTCAGCAGCAGAAAAAATAGTCAAGAAAATCACAAAAGATAGAGTTATACATTAATTTAACGTATACAACTTGGTAGGACTAAAGGCTCAGGCTTCTCAAGGCCAAACTGCCTCTCTAAGCTGCTGACACTCATTCAGAGTTAACAAAATGGTGAATAAGGGAGAAATGGTGGATAAAATTAATTCAGGCTTTCAAAAGACTTTTGATAAAGACCCTTACAAGAAACTCTTAGGGAAACTTGGTAACCATGGAGTGAGAGGTAAAACTTCACACGGTTTAAAACCTTGCTAGGAGATAGGGAAAAAGGAGAAGGAATAATGTTCTATTCTTACTGTAAAAAGAGGTTAGTGGTGCAGTAGCCTACACACCAGTGTTTTTTGTCTATGCCAAATCACAGAGCCCATATTCATGAGTTTCTTTATTGAAATCTGCTGCTAACTATGGTGGGAAGTTTGTTGTTACTGTGCTTCAGGAAGTCTAAATAAGGTTTAGAGGACATGATGACATATTTATAGACAGTCTGAAAGGGGAAGAGCTCAGTAAATTAACCATATTAGTTGGATGCGCAAATCTAGTGGGTTTAGTTAAGAGCTGAGACAACCATGAAGGACCCCAAAATCAGCCGAAGTGGTCTTGCAAATGTAGTGCTGTGCCACTCACTAGCTTATCCCATCAATGGCATGGCTGAACTCTTTGTCCAGATTTCCTACCTGCCGATTTCCTTTCAGACCGTGGTATATATGTTCACAAGATACCATTTTACCTCCTTTCTTTGAGCGTGTAGTTTAGAGGAATGTCTGCAGAGGAAAAAAAGAGAGGAAAAAGAAGCAGGATCAAATTTCCAAAGAAATGATGCTTGAGAATTACTGTGATGATATTAAATCTTGTTGTGTGAGAGAAGTTAAGGCATCACAGAATCACAGAAAGATTAAGGTTGGAAAAGACCTGTAAGATCATCAAGTCCAACCATCAACCCAACACCACCATGCCCACTAAACCATGTCCCGAAGTGCTACATCTACAGAATAAATATGAAAAAAAGGAGTGAAAAAGTAGGTAAAAATAGATGGGAAGATGATGGCCCATAGCCAGCTGCGCAAAACTAAGGATGAAATTCTGAAAGCATAAAGCACAATTATATTCTAGTAGGAAGGCCTAAGTAGACTAGTTCATCTCCCTTTGCTTAGTACTACGGCCCAGAATCAGTTGCCTGAAAATATCTGGAAAATGCACAAGTCTTTAAGATGAAGAGAGTGAGGACACAAACTGTTGATGGTATGAACTTTCTTCAGTTAGTAAAAATGAGACCTGACTGCAAAGATTTGCAAAAAGACTGTACAAGGCTAAGTGGCTGAGTGATAAAATGGAAAATGAAATTCAATGTGGATAAATGTAAAGTAATGCACATAGGTAAAGGCAATAAAGCTTTAGTTACAAAATGATGGGCTCTGGGCTGACTATTATCGTTCAAGAGAGATATTAAGGATATAATATATAGTTCTATAAAAACTTCAGCTCAATATTCAGTATAAGTCAAAAAGCAAATCAAATATTAGGCATTTTCAGGAAATGAATAGAGAACAAATAGATAATGTTATTATGACAGTGTATAATCTATGGTACGCTTGTGTCTTCAATGCTTTGTGCATTTCTGGTCTTTCTGTTTCAGATAGAGTAGAACTGAAAAAGGTAAGGACAAGGGCAGCACCGATGATCAAAGGTGTGGATGCCATCTCTACAAGAAACAATGAAGCAAACCAGGAGTCTTCATGCTGAGGAAGAGGTGCACAGAGTGAGAGTGACAAGGAGGAGGTGAAAAGGGATCAACTTCTAGTACATGAGCTTGAAGTCATGAAATGATACACAGTTCAAAACAAACAAAATGAAGTCATTCCTTATACACGTGTGGAACATGTTGCTAAAGGAAGCTACTGATACTAAAAATACCATTGTGGTAAAGGCGCCTGCATACTCGTGGAAAGAGAATCCACTGAGGGTGACTTTATGTGAGAGAACAACTGGAATGTATCAAGCTCTCCCTGGGGGCAGATGAAGAGCAACTTGAGAGCTTGTGGGTAAGGATTAAGGGGCAGGCTAATATGAGAGACACTGTTGTGGGTGTTTATTACAGGCCACCTGATCAGGATGGGGAAGCTGATGAGGCCTTCTACAGACAGCTGAGAGTCACCTCACAATCACAGGCCTTGGTTCTCATGGGGGACTTCAATCACCCTGATATCTGCTGGGAAGGCTACACAGCCAGGCATGTACAGTCCAGGAGGTTCCTCCAGTGTATTGGTAACTTTTTGACTCAGGTGGTGGAGGAGCCAACAAGGAGAGGTGTACTACTGGACGTAGTACTGACAAACAAAGAGGGACTGGTGGAGGACACTAAGGTTGGGGGCAGCCTTGGCTGTAGTGATCATGAGAAGATAGAGTTTAGGATCTTGTGCAGTATGTACAAAAAGACAAGTAGCATTGCAACCTTGGACTTCAGGAGGGCTAACTTTGATTTCCTCAAGGAATGGCTTGGAGAAATGCCATGGATTAGGGCTCTAGAGGGTAGTGGGGCTCAAGAGAGCTGGGTGATATTCAAGTCCCACTTCCTCCAAGCTCAGGATCGGTGTATCCCTAAAAGCAAGAAATCAGGCAAGGGAAGCAGGAGACCTGCATGGTTGAGCAGGGAGCTTCTGAAAAAGCTCAAGTGGAAGAAGGAAGTTTACAGTATGTGGAATAAGGGACTGACCACTTGGGAAGATTAAAAGAATGCTGTCAGAGGATGCAGGGATAAAACGAGGAAAGCCAAGGCCTCCTTGGAATTAAACCTGGCAAGGGATGTCAAGGTCAACAGGAAGGGTTTCTTCAAGTACCTCAGAGGCAAAAGGAAAACTAGAGAAAATGTGGGCCCGCTGTTGAATGAGACAGGTGCCATGGTGACAGATGATGCAGAGAAGGCGGAGTTACTGAATGCCTTCTTTGCTTCAGTCTTTACTGCTCCAGCCAGCCCTCAGGAGTCCCAGACTTTGGAGGTAACAGAGAAAATCTGGAGGAAGGAAGACTTTCCCTTGGTTGGGGAGGATCTAGTTAGAGACCAATTAAGCAAACTGGACATCCACAAGTCTATGGGTCCTGATGGGATGCACTCGCGAGTGCTGAGGGAGAATTCATTGCTGGGCCACTCTCCATCATCTTTGAAAGGTCCTGGAGAACAGGCAAGGTGCCTGAGGACTGGAGGAAAGCCAGTGTCACTCCAGTCTTCAAAAAGGGCAAGAAGGAAGACCCAGGAAACTACAGGCCAGTCAGCCTCACCTCCATCCCTGGAAAGCTGATGGAACAGCTCATTCTGGGTGTCATCTCAAAGCACTTGGAGGAAAAGGAGGTTATCAGAAGTAGTCAACATGGATTCACCAAGGGAAAGTCCTGTCTGACCAATCTGATAGCCTTCTACCATGGCATGACTGGGTGGATAGATGAGGGGAGGGCAGTGCATGTTGTCTACCTTGACTTCAGCAAGGCTTTCAACATGGTCTCCCACATCATCCTCATAGGCAAGCTTAGGAAGTGTGGGTTAGATGAATGGACAGTGGGATGGATTGAAAAGTGGCTAACAGCTAGAACTCAGAGGGTTGTGATTAGTGGCACAGAGTCTAGCTGGAGGTCTGTACCAAGTGGTTTTCCCCAGGGGTCAGTACTGGGTCCAGTCCTGTTCAATATATTCATCAATGACCTGGATGAAGGGATAGAGTGTGCCCTCAGCAAGTTTGCTGATGACACAAAACTGGGAGGAGTGATGGACACACCGGAAGGCTGTGCTGCCATTCAGCGTGACCTGGACAGGCTGGAGAGTTGGGCAGCGAGGAACCTTATGAAATTCCACAAAGGCAAGTGTAGGGTACTGCACCTGGGGCAGAATAACCCCATGCATCAGTACAGGTTAGGGGCTGACCTGCTGGAGAGCAGCTCTGTGGAAAGGGACCTGGGAGTCCTGGGGGACAACAGGATGACCATGAGCCAGCAATGTGCCCTTGGGGCCAAAAAGGCCAATGGCATCCTGGGGTGCATTAAGAAGAGTGTGGCTAGCAGGTCGAGGGAGGTTATCCTCCCCCTCTACTCTGCCCTGGGGAGGCCGCATCTGGAGTACTGTGTCCAGTTCTGGGCTCCCCGGTTCAAGAAGGACAGGGAGCTGCTGGAGAGGGTACAGCAAAGGGCTACGAAGATGATTAGGGGACTGGAACATCCTTCTTATGAGGAGAGGCTGAGGGACTTGGGTCTTTTTAGTCTGGAGAAGAGAAGACTGAGGGGGGATCTTATCAATGCTTATAAATACTTAAGGGATGGGTGCCAGGAGGATGGGGCCAGTCTTTTTTCAGTGGTGCCCAGTGAGAGGACAAGAGGTAATGGGCACAAACTTGGTCATAGGAAGTTCCATCTAAACATGAGGAGGAACTTCTTTACTTTGAGGGTGGCAGAGCACTGGAACAAGCTGCCCAGAGAGGTTGTGGAGTCTCCTTCTCTGGAGATATTCAAAACTCGCCTGGACACATTCCTGTGCAACCTGCTCTAGGTGACCCTGCTCTGGCGGGGGGGTTGGACTAGATGATCTCCAGAGGTCCCTTCCAACCCCTATCATTCTGTGATTCTGTGATTCTGTGAGTTGATACTGAGCTACCACCTCTGTTTCAGGAAGTCCCTGGCCTGTAAAACATCAGAAGTGAAGGTCAAAGACTGCTTTCTGGCTTTTCTTTTTCCCTGGGCATCTGTCCCTGGTCTGTCAGAGATAGACTATTGGGCTAGGTGGAGTTTTGATCTATACGCCTTACACTGTGCAGGTAAAAAACATTTCTAGAAGTTAGAGAGGTATATGCATACATAAAAAATTACATTTGGAGGGACAGAAAGGGTCAGAGAAGCCACCTGCAGTGCAGGGAGTGAGGGGAGCAGAAAAAGGAGTATCCAAGGAACAATAGGACATTACATGTTATTGGTTTATCCTCTTGAATTTAAAGTGAACAGCCTTCTACATATCAAAAAGGGTTTTTTGCAATCAGTGGGAATTGGTTTAGGTCCTCAGGGCAAAGCTTTCTTTCCCTTTTCTGTAAATTCCTATTGCAGATATGGTTTCCAGATAGAATTTATCCTGAAGAGCAGAAAAGTCACTCCATGGTGACTCAGGTGCATCTATTTGTCATTCTGTCTGTATCTCTCACTATCCTTTTCTTGTGTTTTCTCTGATAAGGGACCTTCGTAACTGAAATATAGATCAAAGCCCCAGCCAAAGGCTGGTCAAAAGAAATGGGAAGAGAAAAAAAGGCATTTAAAAATCTATCACTAAGCTTAAAGGATTCTTTCTTTTCTTATTTTCTGCCCTTACTATTTGAAGATTTTCTGTCTCATCCTATATTTAGCATATCTTGCAGTAACTTTGAAAGAGAAGCAAAAGGGAGACACTAAACAAAAGATTATTTCCCTTTATTATATTGTAACTATACTTATGTCTATACTTGAACTGTTTCATTGTACGTTGGGAGAGATGGTGACGTTTTGCTTGATCTGACATGAATCTTCACAAAGCCATGAATCAAGTGACTTTGTTCCTCTGTGTTTGATTACTTTGGCTCTAATTACATTTGTGTTGTTATGTGTTAATTGTGAGGAAAGATACATAATTTATCCTATAATTTGCCATAGTACCCATATTTGAGATGCAAAGTCTGGACTGATGGAGATGTCATTTCATACCACTGAGATTTGAATGCATTAGATAAACACTGTCTTGTCTTGCATACTGGAAGAGGGGACAATTCTGGATATGAATACAACTGGAAAGTTAGTTGTGTCCGAATAATCTTTCTTTTAGCACCAGCTAGTCTGTAAGATCTAAAAGATTTATGTAGAGTTCAGTTTCATTTATTAAAGATATGTACTGTATAACTGCAAACTTTTTATTCCATCATTTTAATTCCAATACCTTCTCCACACATTTTTCTTTAATATTGCCATAAAAGTAATGCCCATGCTTTTTCCTGACCCCAGAAACCCAGTGGTTCTGCTGTAACATCAGGGCATTGTTAGCAATCACATTTTTTCATGGGTTTTATGAAACAGTTACACTGTTTTCACTACCTACAGTATAATTTAACTATATGCAGTTCTATTGGATTTGTGTGGCAAGGTTTGGTAGTGGGGGGGGCTTCTGTGAGAAGCTGCTAGAAGCTTCCCCTATGTCCGATAGAGCCAATGCTGGCCGGCTCCAAGACGGACCCACCAGTGGCCAAGGCCGAGCGCATTGGAGACGGTGGCAGCCCCTCTGGGATAACATCGCTAAGAAGGGGAGAAACAACTGCTCAACAGCAGCTGGAGAAGAGAGGACTGAGAATATGTGAGAGAAACAACTCTGCAGACACCAAGGTCAGTGAAGAAGGAGGGGGAGGAGGTGCTCCAGGTGCCAGAGCAGAGATTCCCCCACAGCCCATGGTGAAGACCATGGTGAGGCAGGCTGTGCCCATGCAGCCCATGGAGGTCCATGGTGGAGCAGATATCCATCTGCAGCCCATGGAAGACCCCACGCTGGAGCAGGTGGATGCCCGAAGGAGGCTGTGACCCTGTGGGAAACCCGTGCTGAAGCAGGCTCCTGGCAGGACCTGTGGACCCATGGAGAGAGGAGCCCACGCTGGAGCAGGCTGTGGCAGGGCTTGTGACCCCACGGGGGACCCACGCTGGAGCAGTCTGTTCCTGAAGGACTGCACCCTGTGGAAGGGACCTACGCTGGAGCAGTTCGTGAAGAACTGCAGCCCGTGAAAAGGACCCATGTTGGAGAAGTTCGTGGAGAACTGTCTCCCGTGGGAGGGACCCCATGCTGGAGCAGGGGAAGAGTGTGAGGAGACCTCCCCCTGAGGAGGAAGGAGCGGCAGAGACAACATGTGATGAACTGACTGCAACCCCCATTCCCCGTCCCCCTGCACCGCTCGAGGGGAGGAGGTAGAGAAAATCAGGAGTGAAGTTGAGCCTGGGAAGAAGGGAGGGGTGAGGGGAAGGTGTTTTAAGATTTGGTTTTATTTCTCATTACCCTACTCTGATTTGTTTGGTAATAATTTAAACTAATTTCCCCAAGTCAAGCCTGTTTTGCCTGTGATGGTAACTGGTGAGTGATCTCCCTGTCCTTATGTTGACCCATGACCCTTTCCATGTATTTTCTCTCCCCCTTCCAGCTGCAGAAGGGGAGTGATAGAGCAGCTTTGGTGGGCACCTGTCCTCCAGCCAGGGTCAACCCACCACAACAGTTTTATTACATTGCCCAGAAGTGGTTGTTAGGCTATGGCAATAGATCAGCATAGCTTCACCAAGCTCAGTAAAACTTTACTCCCTTAGACCATTTGATGTGATGCTTTTAGTAGGTATATGCTGTTGAAAATAGCATCCTTCTTTCATCCAGAACCAGAACAAATTTATGCAAAGTCACAGCTATGGCAAAATTAGAACCAATACTTTCTGTTATAACTAACATTTGTGCTGGTAAGGAAAAAAAAATCCCTAACTTTTTCAAGATTTTGGTTTCATGAGGAAATTTCTCTAATCTTGTTATAACAATAGTGTAAAGGTCTATACTCTGACAATTACTTTTATCCAAAACTTATTAATGTCTCTGAAAGTTCCTCATGCAAAATGATACCTCAAAATATAAGCCATTTACTGCCAGATGTTTTGCAAGCTGTTCTGTAACGTCATATAAAAAGCAATGAAGTAAAGACAGAGCCATAGCATTATATATTATAAAAAGCTAAAATTGGGATGGCGAGGGGTGTTAACTTTGTAAAATTTACAGTAATGTGAAGAAATCAAGGTGTTCTTGGAAACCGAGTGGAGGCAAGCCAATTTTGAGTGATTTTTTAAGATTGAGCAGAACATTCAGTTAAGACGTGACTGAATAAATTCATACATTTTGCAGCCCACCATGAACACCGGCAAATTTTCACCCCTATTGAACTAAATGAGGAAATAAGTTTAGGACCTGAAAATCCCATTTTGAGGCTATGGCTTTCTCCCATCCAAAGACCTTTCTGGAGGTGCCACTGATCCCACAGGTGGATCCATGGTAAGGCATCTCACATGAGGTATGCCAAACGACTAGTCAGTGTTGATAATAATCTTCTTGATCTCTTGTCAGGTTTCTTTCATCTTCTTTGTGTGTACCCTTGAATTATTTTGAGCACTTTCTGCTGGTGGTGATAGAGGGGGCATGTTCATTCAGACCAAGGGTAGTATATTGGTCAGGTGGAAATAAGAGGCTTTGGTCATCAGGGAGATGAAGAAATGAAGCACGTGTAAGCAGCTCTTGAGTTTCAGTTTCAGAGCCCCTTTTTACTTTGGGACCTAACAGTTCAGCCCCAATACACATTGCCGTAGAGCTGATACTGCTTTGAAATAGTGAGGATGTTTACCGGCAGCTGCAAACCAGGGAGGCTGACAGTAGAAGCAGGTGATTAAGCAGTAAGGAAGGTGAAAAAAATTACCTATAATTGGAGACATCAACAGTTTAGGCATGCTGACTAAATCTTTTTTTTTTTTTTAAAAAAACAAAACTTAGCAGGAAGTGAAAGGCTCCTGTCCTATGCATATACTTCATGTCACACTGTCACTGCCCCTGACCCAGCTCAGGGCCTTCAGACACTACAGAGCGATAAAAGACAAAAGTATGGTAATATCAAAAAATCAAGAGGTGATGCTTTTTATTAACAACAGTAATCCTTTATCTCACTCTTGGATTTTAGAATAGTATTTACATATTAATCATCACTGTGTGTTTTTTCCCTCGCTCCATTGTCAATCCATATCATGTGTTCTTTTCCCTTAAAATATCTGGTGGCAAGTAAAGAGAGTGAGACAAAGTAAACACATTCCTTGCTTTCCTATATTTTGTGTGGTAGGGAAATAATGGAGTTGCCTCACAGTTTGTATCAGTGGGAAAAGTGAGCCTCGAAGTTAATTCTTCATACCATTTGTGCATGAAGCCCTAATCCAGGATGGGAGAAGGAGGATCTAGAACACTATGTAATGGAAATAATAAGCAGAATTCTGTCTATTCAGTGGGCTACAGTGTTGACTACTCTCCATTTACCCAGATCTCTTGACAGCACTAGAAGATGGAGCTGTCCTTGCTGTTGCCCAGTCTACCTTCTTCAGACACTTTGCAGCAGGAATCGTGAGGATGCCAACTATGCCTTGCTGCTCTGCATGGTAATCAGCAGGGATTCCATCTTTATTTGTTTTTTAAAGTGCCTCACACATCTGTGGAGCAGGATAAGTCATAAATAATAATAATAATGTCACTGCTTCCCTCTCATTAATAACGAGTCACTAGAGATTCCCTCGTGGTGATGCATAGTGCATGACACTGCACAGATTAGGGCTTCCATCATGCAGACTGTCAGCATGATTGCTTTTACTAAATACAGCCATTGCATACAGTGAAATATGCTCAGCTGGGGCACTGCTAGTAAAGCATTGACAGCAGCTTCGCAAACAAGAATGTACAACTTTCATAATTCTGCTCTGGAGACTAAAAGCTTGGAGAAATGCTGGAGATTGTGAGCAAGAGGTGAATACATTAACACTTTTTCCACAAGAATCCAGGCAGCGGATTTTATTCCTGGAAATCTGACTTTCTTCTCTCTGGGAAAAGCATTCAAAGACTTTCTTAAGTTCATAAACTCTTTGGATCAGTAAACATCTTAATCAGTTCCACAGGGTTTAGAGTAACTGAGACTTACTCTTGACAGATATGGTGAATGGTAATTGCCATGATAAGTAGCTTATTATGTTAGCCAAACTGGCAAAAGCAACTTTTAAACAAGAGCTACTAGTACTCTGTGTGGGAGGAAATAGCACTAAAAAACCAACTTTTCTGACCATCTACGTTAGTCTTGTCTGCTGAGGCTCTTCATAGTCAATGGACAGAAGTGAGCTTCTCTAAGAGGCCATTCAGAGCACAAGCCCAATGTAAATGCTTTGCACATTCCTGTGGAGGAGTCTGCCACTGTCAGTTGACCTCCAGATTGCACACCTAAAGCTGTACTCACAGAGCAGATGGCATGGATACCTTCATCCCCCTTCCTGACACTGCCCTTCTTACACATTCATCTGGCTTCCACAGCCATTTTCAGCTGAAGGCAGTGCCCCAAAAATCAGTTGTCCCGCCTCACTACCACATTTGGCCATCCATTACCCTCCCTGCTCTTTTCTTTGGGTGAGTCTTGCCATTCATACACTCAGATAGCAACTTAAGTAAGATAATGGCCCTAGCTGGAAGGAAACCATTGGGTGTTTGGGGGTTAGTTTTCTGGAAGGCAGTTCTCTGATCTGGCTTATTTCTTCGTTATCACAAGGGAATGGTAAGAAAATGCCATCAGCCCCATCTAGATGTGTTGGAAAAAATTTTGAAGCAGTACCCAGTGCTTCTGTGAAGATCAACTCAATATCGCTCAGAGGTGCAGAATATTAGCCTCTATATCAGATACAGTGTGAAATAGCTACCAAACTTCAAATTCATCTCCTCACTTATTTCCTAATAACTTCCACATGTAGGCAAGCTCTAGGGGACTGCATATTGTTATTCTCCTATGAATTCACTTAGGTTCACGTGACTGTAGGGAAGGATAATGCAGAACAACACTCTGTAGATGAGCATCGCTGGTGTAGATACTCACAACTGCCAAATAAATGAAAATGACTGTGGCTGACTGACTACTCTGCATCAAATGCTGATGGATGCACACCAATTGCAAGTGTATTTCATGTGTTGCCACCAAAAAAAATGCCATGATCATACACCCAGGCCAGCATTTTGAAGGTAGGGAACAAAACCATGGCCATGTTCAAGACAGCTGGGACATTACCTTGGAGTTCATGCAGACAAAGACTCCATTCCACAGCAGTAGAAAAAAATTTGAGACGAATTACTGTGTTGCAGTTACTTGTGTCTTCCCTGAAGCATCTGCAGTTTTCTGGAACAGAATAAGAATAGATGGACCAGTCTGGATTCAAAATGGCAATAAATGATATATTTTTAAAGGCACTCAACATTTTCCTGTGGAGAAACAGGGAAAAGTAAAATGTTAAATCATAGGAAAACTTGAGTTGAGCAGAAATACATTTTACCATTCTAAAAAAAAATTATGCAGAGGCTCATAAAACCTGAAACTCCATAGGGTTCATCCAGCTCACAATCAGTCCTGAATAACAGTACTTTTGACAAATACGGCTTTTTTTAAAATTATATAATGAATGCTATCTCATTTGCATATGGTAATTGGCCTTGTCTGTCACTTCTGCTTGACAGCCTGCTCTTTAGCAAATGCTGCTTTGTTTGTCACTTCCCAAGCTCTATGACTGTCTATGGAGCAGCATGCTTTCATTTTTATAGATTTATAAGTGATGTTAATGAGAATATTCTTGCAGAAGCAGGAAAAAAAGAAAGCTGGTGTCTTTCCTGGGCTACGGGCATAAAGACAACTCCAGAAGAGTATATTAAAAGCATAACATGGCTTCTGCGCTGACTGAAATATTGTTGCACTATGAAACCAGTAAATCTATATTTTTTAATTTTGGACTATTTTTTCAGTAGCTACTATCCTGACACTATTTATTGTACTGCTATTATCGGAAGCTTATAAAACCTACAAATGTACAAGACCATTAAAAACAATTAAGTTTTAACAATGTTTTCTGTAGTGTTTTAATGAAAACCAGACAAAACCCAGAGCTACTGAAAAAATGTCACCTTTATTCTAGAAATTCAAGCTCCATATATTGCATCTGCAAATGAATAAGTTTGAACAAGTCTTTGTATACCAAGGAATATCCATTCTGCCATCGCTTATTCTGTATCCAAAGCTTCCTTCAAGTGGGAATAAAAACCAAACACAATGACACTTGCTGTGCTTTGCTACACAAAAGACAAGTACGACTAAAAGTATCTGACAGGTCTCCAAGCCACGGAGGGAAAGCCACTGCTCACATTGTGCCCTTCAGTAGTCTAAAACCCATTTTAGCACTAAAGATTGTTAAAAGGAAAAGCCAGTCAATTCCCATGGCAGGCTCCATGGATGGCCAAGAACTGAAGGGTATAAAACCAAATAAGAATGGATCTGTTGGTAATTGTCATTCATGCAAAGAGGACACCAAATTCAAACCCAACAGGGACTTCTTGTTGGAGGACTGTAGGTGAAATGGGAAAAGGAAGATCAAATATAGTCTGTGTTTCAACATTAATGCAGCAATATTTCTACTTCTCCTGTGTGGGAGACTTTGCCTCAGTTAGGAGTAATGGCAGATTTATGTAGGAAACATCCAGCTGGCATCTTCCAAAAATAAGACAAAACGTATTACTTATGGCAATCTCAGGGAGAACTTATACCTAGTGAATTCACATCACATTGGTTTGCTCCAGTGTCACACTAGTCAATCACAATCCATACAAAATCGGTAATGAACACACTGAGGGAGAAGGACGGAGAAAGAAAAACACAGAGCTGAAGAAAGGAAATAACAGATGACAATTAAATGGATCTAAAAAAGGCAAAAGTAATTTTAAAAGCAAAATCAAGCTGTAGAAAGAAACCTAATCAGAAGGAAAAAATCTGCAAGTGTCTTTGCACAATTACAAACAGTCAAGTTAGTGTGATTTAAACAACACTTATTAGTTAAGGCATGGATGTAGCTGTTACCTAAGACATTCTTCCAAGTCCCAAAGAGATGATTTTAATGCTCAATTTAAGTGAAGGATTAGGAACCAGATCAGACCATGAAGAGCTTTTCATTTTCCCCCTCTAAATCCTTATTAATCAGTAAAAAACTGCTAGCTGGTGAGGCTAAGGTCTCCCAGCAGATAAATGTGTGCACCCTGGTCAAGTCCTGCCTGTACAGAGACTATTGCCAAACAATGAAGTCTCCATCAAGTCTAATTTGCTTAAGTCAGTACCATGACCACAAGTACATGTCCTCATCTGAAGCAACAGCATTTACAACCCAGAATGCGAGCAAAAATTCAGTTTCATTAGTTGCTTAAGCTGATAAGCTGGATGGTAAACTGGCTTGCTTGAAGCACAGGAGCACATTCCTCCTCCTTCTCTTGCAAGAGACAGGTAGAGCAGTTAGAGCAGATAGGCAAGGCACAAAATATCTGACACTGCCACAATAGGTTAGGGAAAGTTTCTCAGATCCCTCAACCTACAGACTGGTTCCTGAGAGGTAAGACCTTAGACTCATAGAATGAAAGAATAGAATGAAAGAATGAAAGAATCATTTAGGATGGAAAAGACCTTTAAGATTCTCAAGTCCAACTGTAAACCTAACCCTGCCAAATCCACCACTAAAACATGTCCCTAAGAAGTGCCACATCTACACGTCTTTTAAAAACCTCCAGGGATGGTGACTTTACCACCTCCCTGGGCAGCCTGTGCCAATGTCTGACAACCCTTTCAGTGAAGAAATTTTTCCTAATATCCAATCTAAACCTCCCCTGGCACAAGTTGAGGCCCTTTGCTCTTGTCCTGTCACTCGTCACTTGGGAGAAGAGACCAACACCCACCTCTCTGCAACCCCCTTTCAGGTAGTTGTAGAGAGCGATGAGGTCTCCCCTCAGCCTCCTCTTCTCCAGACTGAACAACCCCAGTTCCCTCAGCTGCTCCTCATAAGACACATGCTCTAGACCCTTCACCAGCATTGTTTCCCTTCTGTGGACACGCTCCAGCACCTCAATGTCTTTTTTGTAGTGAGAGGCCTAAAACTGAACACAGGATTCGAGGTGCGGCCTCACCAGTGCTGAGTACAGGGGGACAATCACTTCCCTACCCCTGCTGGCCACTTCATCGCTTGCAGGTTTCAAGAACATTCAAGAACCATTTTTCAAGAACAAATAATATGGGTTCTTTGTGGGGAAAAAAAAGCAACATATTTTCAAAAAGGAAAAAAATGTCCTTTCTGTACAAGATGAAAAAATTAACTGACGAGAATATTTGTTTAGATGGTAGAAAAGTAGAAATCCGGAAGAGAAACAGATGAGATGAAAAGCAAAAACACTTGAGAACTGCAAGAATATCTGTCCTGTTAAAATATACATTAATGTCACAGTTCTTAATGACAAGTGATATTTTTAACTTTTGTAAAGCAACTTAGTTCAGCTGCTGTACTGCAATCAATGGTATTTGATCAATTTCTATCACCTGAAGATCTGGTCCCTGGTGTGCAAAAAGAGATTGTTAATTATTTCACTGCTAACACAATGCATGAGATCAGTGTAAAATTAACATATTTCAGTTTTGTGTCCTTGCCTTACTTCTTTCACCATTGGAATTCATAGATACAAGCTTTCTTCTGGAGGTATGAAGAGTATATTTTTTTAAAAAAAATAAATTGTTCATAATGATGGTATTCCAGGAG
The DNA here is from genome assembly GCF_030936135.1 of Gavia stellata. Classification (NCBI taxonomy): domain Eukaryota; kingdom Metazoa; phylum Chordata; class Aves; order Gaviiformes; family Gaviidae; genus Gavia; species Gavia stellata. Next base: position 9,205,861 of record NC_082597.1, on the reverse strand, counting down.
CTTTAAGCATATGAATGATTTCTATACTTTGATGAAATTATGAGGGTTGGCAAGCACTAATTATGACTGCTGACATTTGTTTTATTGGTCTGATTTTTCATGCTTGTCATTCTCTTCTCTCCTGCTGAAATCCATGGCAAAAAATTGCTGTTACCATTGATGGAAACAATGATATTGTAGATCACATAACTCTTAATGGCTTGCAAGAAATCTGCTTCCAAACTCAACTTTTCTCTTTTCTTTTTGGCTTTTTTCTTTTGATAGATGCTCTCAGCCAGTAAGGGAAAATCGATTTAAATGAATAAGCAAGTGAACAGGATTCACATCACCTTTATTTCACTTTGCTTCCTTGCTTGATTCTAATGATGCTTTATTTCAGTACCGAGAAGCTTCACTATCTGGCCAAGCCTTCATAAATAAGAATCAAGTAAGTAAATAAAATTACAAACCCGATTCAGTGTCAGCATTAACTCTCAGCCATTGCAAAGTTCTATTTAATAATAATAAATGTAAGTTCAGGAAAGTCCAAGCTGTTCATTGCTCAGGCGGGGCTCACAAATTTCAGGAGACGACAGCAGTCTTTTAATACTGAAAAAACAAATTAAGGCCCCTATCAGAAGTGCTGCCAGCCAGAGGAGAAACTTTACCCTTTTTATTAAGCTCACAGTTCTGCTTTGTTTAATTTGTTCTCGAACAACGGAAAAAAATGAGGATGAATTCATAGAGGGACAGCTGGAATGACAACGTATTGCAAGGGATGAGAGCTGAAGCATAAACAAGTGTTGGCTTCACCACACAGCTGAAATCAATGAGCCATCGTGGACTGTCAGCACTGGCAGATGGGCCTCTGGGATCAGTGGAAAGTTAGGACTGACAACCTCCCTCCACCTCAGGTCACTGGTCCTGGGTCCTGACAGTGGTGGAATGACCCTCCCTGACCCCAGCATCCCTTGGACGGCCTGATCTTTGCTTCCCTTCTCCCTGGTCACAGGGTGGACCACCTTACTGTCAACCCCATTCCCTGTCCTCATAAACATTCTTGCGTAGTGCTGAGACAAAACATCTATGCAGAAAGGTCATCAAATACAGCCAGACTTGGTGGGGGTAAAAATACACTATTGCATCAAGTATGTTTGATGGCTTGAATTGACTGAGAGCCCCATCAGTCCTCTATTTTGGCCCTTCAAAACATGAATGCTTGAAAAAGACAGTGCAAAGAATGATGTGGGGGATTTGAAAATGCAAGTATACACTGACTTGCTGCATCAATATGTCAAAGTAACCAAGTATTTGTACTGATAATGGGAAGTCCATAAGCTATCCCTCAAGGAAAGGTTAATTCTCAAAGGATTCATCTACCCTAGCTCAGGCACCTGGAATTTACATATCTATACTCTCACCTGTCATTTTCATGTGCCTTCACAGTCATCTAATATGGCCCACTGCCACAGGGTGGTTGAGGTTGGAGGGGACTTCTGGAAATCCTTTAATTCCAACATAGGTTTAGCATAAGTTTAAAAAATGCATGTTGGCAGCACCAGTTCTTATGCATTGCCTGTGAAAAGGGTTTAAGTACTCCATTGAAGGTAGAGGCAGCTGAGCTGACTAGACTTGGTGAAACACTTAATTAGCCTTTAATCTCTAGGCTGCACAAGAGAAACACAGACCATCCCTTTTCAGGTCCCTCATCCTCCTGAGCATTTTCTGGGATTCAGCTGGTGTTACCTAAAGACAATAGCTCCAAGGCTGTGTTGCATGCTTTACTGATAGCTGCTCTGTGGTTTTCACTAGGCTCTACTCTCACAGCAGTAGTTGTCTCCTGTGTCCACTTTATCACAAAGTACAGAGTTAGGGTGTTACGGTATCAGTCATGTCAGTAATTAAATCTCATAAAAAGTAGAGCTCAGTACTAGCTGGAAGTCAAGAGCATGACAGACTGACACAGATACCACTACCCACCCATACTGGATAAAGGAAAAACCAGCTTGAAACTGGGGAAACAGGATCTTTGTAAGAAGTGTTGCTCTTCTTCACTGGTAGCTGTTTAGTATAACTCCCAAACTGATTGTACTCGTAAATATTCTTTCCTGAAACACACTTGAAAAGAAGTCTTTTCCTTCTTATTGAGCTCTTCTTTTTTGATAGCAGGTAGTTTCTGTGAGCTACAGTGACATGTAGAGTTGACTCTGCCAGAATGTCAGCTGCCTACATCTCCAACATCCCCGGAAGATGACAGTATGTCCATGGTGACACTGTGGCAGCAACATTATAAAGCATCAGCATTACCTTGAAGTGAGCATTTCTTAGGTTTGCCTGTAAGTTTTCTCCTCCAAAAGCAATTTTCTCTTTTGAGGTAGGAACAGTAATTATACTCTCATCATCTCTTTGTTAACTCAAAAACAATATTACAAATATTTTCATATTATAATGTTGCTAATACCTTAAAAAGAGAGACTGAAATGTAAAAGAAAGAAAATATAGAAAAAAAAAAAGACACTCTCTGGTAGAAGTAAGGTGGTCAAAATATTTGGTCGAGATATTCTTAAAGATACTCTTGGTTTTCATACTGATGTCCTCAACAAACAGTAACAAGATATTTGTATTCAAGGTGCAGGCATTGTGGCTTTCTGGCCCATTGTATTAGCAAAAGTGTAAGCATGTGTTAGGGACCAGACATAAGAACCAGCACAAAGTGAGTGCTCCTAACACATAAATGGAAAGTAATCTCTTGTGAGGGTTGTCAATATCCTGGTCAAGTGGCAGACACATTTCTAGTTAGATTACCAAGGGAGGTAGGGCAGAAAGTCCTGAGAAAGAGACTGGTAGATACTGGTTTACTGGAATAGTTCTTCCATTTTCCAGCTCATTCTCTGACACCTTCTTTCTCAAGTGTCCTTCACCTGACCCAGACTGATAGCCCAATTAGTTGCTTGGAGGGACTGAATTTGACTAACCTGTGAGCCAAATATCAAGTATTTTACAAATTAACAAATTATTTATCCTTGACCTCAGTGTCTCCATCTGCAAAAAAAAAGAAGCAATAATATTTAATGAACAGTGAAGTTAAAACTACTCTGTGCTCACTCTGCAGCAGTTTTGCCATCTGGAGACTTGAACTTGTCACTGAGGACGCAGACAGTGGTGTTAGGGAACTCACAAACTGGGATGGACAGCAGGAATATAGATGTCAGGAGTCATAGGACTGAGGTCTTAATCTGCATGGGTGAGGGTGGATGATAAAAGAGAGGCTTAAAAGGGAGGACATGAGTTGCACATCCTGATCTAAATATATGTGAAGTAGTAGATGTTTGAAGGTAGGCAGGATCTCTTTGGCTTCCTGGTGTGGGATATGTAAAAAGGACAGCAAGGAGTGGAAGAGGAAGTAAGAAAACTTGGATCTCAAGCATGTGAAAAAGCTGGCATTTGACTAATAGGGTCAGGAAATTTCATCTTTTTTCTGGGGAAGAGGGTTTTGTGAAGGATGCAGGGCTCTTGATGAGTTGAGGTAAGTGTAGTTTTAAAGCACCAGCTAATCCTGAGGCTGAACCTAACCACATTGTAGCCCAACATCTCAGCTGAGCCAATGGAAAGTGATTAGTTTTTTAATTATTTTTTTATTTAGTCTGATCATATCAATAGCTTCTTGATTTTCATTGCTACCTTTTATTCTAAGTATAAATAGCTGCAGCAGTTCACGGAACTGGGGCATCAGATCTGCACCAGATGCAGATATAAAGCAGTCTCATTTTAAGAGACCGGTGAAGCCACACTTTCCACTCACTTCACCAGGAGTTGATCGGTATCTCTGAAAACCTGCCTTTTTAGGCATCTAATGATGGAGATCAGTGTCTAACAGACAGTACTGAAGTTTAAAATATTATTGGCTTCATTGCATTATAGCAAGCTGACCTCTGGCAATGTCGTTCCCTCAGCTGATAAAAGCGATTTTGCATGGCAGAGCCCTCACTGCACAAGAGTCATGTGTGAAAGGCCTTTTAGAAGTGTAACATCCTGCCCAAGGACTAAATATTATTAACATCTTTTTGCTTTTTTAACATCACTCCTTAATTAGCAGTGAACATAAGTAGCTGTAAAACTCTACAATACAGCATTAAATTCACCACTCGATCAAAAATTTAGCAAAAATTACCATATGTGTTACAGGAAGCTCAACATTTTCTGCTTTTCCAGGCTGCTGAGGCAGCATCCTCTTAGTGTTGATAAAAATTGCTTTGCAAAGGTTGTGCCTCTTTGGATTTATCACTATCAGCATGTGGCAGTGTTTGAGCTTCCAGCTAAAAAAAAATTCAAATGGAATTTTACACTACTTGCTTTGGGGCTGGAGCGTAAAACTGCTCTCTTAGCAGCTTCCAAGTCCCTGGAAGCTTGGTCCCTGTGTCTCTCGGCTTCGTCACACTGCCTTATGCATTGCCACTGATCTTTCCTACTTGCTGTTTACTTATTTTATTGCATGGTTTGGAGGCATCTTTTTATTATTATTATCTTGGTTTGATTTTGGCTTCTCTTGATGACAGGGGTTTACATAAGTGTGAGGGAATGATTAATGTACCATGCACAGTGGGCAAGGTATTGCCATGGAGGAGAGGAGAAACTTGCTGAAACAAGATTTTGAAGAAATTTTAGTTTTAGAAAAAGTAAGTGGCTGGATCTATGTTGGCAAGCTGTGAGGCCCAATACGAGAGCAAAGTGATGTTATGCACCTTCCAGCGGCTCTGCTTCAGGCTAGCTCTGGTGCTGTGGATTGGATGCCTGGTAGCAATTATCACAAATTAGGTGCTGGTATAATACTCTAGTGTAATGCCAGCAGTGTGCCCAGGTGGCCAAGAAGGCCAACGGCATCCTGGCCTGTATCAGAAACAGTGTGGCCAGCAGGAGTAGGGAGGTGATCGTCCCCTGTACTCGGCACTGGTGAGGCCGCACCTCGAATCCTGTGTTCAGTTTTGGGCCCCTCACTACAAGAAGGACATTGAGGTGCTGGAGCGTGTCCAGAGAAGGGCGACGAAGCTGGTGAGGGGTCTGGAGCACAAGTCTTATGAGGAGCGGCTGAGGGAACTGGGGTTGTTCAGTCTGGAGAAGAGGAGGCTGAGGGGAGGCCTCATCGCTCTCTACAATTACCTGAAAGGGGGTTGCAGAGAGGTGGGTGTTGGTCTCTTCTCCCAAGTGACGAGTGACAGGACAAGAGGAAATGGCCTCAAGTTGTGCCAGGGGAGGTTTAGAGGTTTAGATTTAGGAAAAATTTCTTCACTGAAAGGGTTGTCATGCATTGGAACAGGCTGCCCAGGGAGGTGGTGGAGTCACCATCCCTGGAGGTATTTAAAAGATGTGTGGATGTGGCACTGTGGGACATGGTTTAGTGGTGGACTTGGCAGTGTTAGGTTTACAGTTGGACTTGAGAATCTTAAAGGTCTTTCCCAACCTAAATGATTCTCTGATTCTGTGAATCCAAAGGACTACACTTTGTGTGTTAGGAGCCCTATCCACAGTCTGAATCCATGTGCTGTGTGGTGGTGATAAGGAGATATACTTAACAAGTGCACTGCTGAGCTGAACTGAAGCACTAATGGAAATGCACCTGGAAAAAGAGGTAATGCCCTTGGACTGGATGCAAAAGAGCAGTGGTTTTACACGGAATGTAGTAAAACATGCAGTCAAATCTTCAGCAGGTACAAATTGGTCTATATTAATACAAGTAACCTGAAACATACTTACTGAAGGACTGGTCCAATATTCTGCTTTTTAAAAAAATACTTACCTTTGCATACTAAAATGGATGAGGCATACTAGCATTTGATTTTTGTGGGTGCCTCTCTGGTTTAAAGGAGGCTTTTTAGCACTCACGCCCTCCCTGGCTGTCTGCATTTTGATTCACATGGTAAGGTTACACAAAACACCCTTTATGTCTGCTGGCTGAACCTGTGCTTCCCTCCTGCAAACTTACACCAGAGCCTTTGGAGAGAGCTGGAAATTACTCTGAATCCTAAAGCCGACTCAGTCCCATTTCATGGGAATGGTAAAGCAAAGGGTAAATGCTTCATTTCGAAGCCTCTTTTATGTGTTTGATGTTTCACAGTATTCCTCATTCAATCTGTCCTGCACTAGTGCTATGAAGAAGCTATGAAAGTTAATCTATTTTAGAGATGAATCAGTGCTGGCAACTGTCCTCAGCCACAGGTCAGTAAGCACAGGATGGATGGGCATCCCAGTGCTCTCTGCTGGGAATATTTCTTTGAAAAACAGTACCTGGAAAATGCTCAGTCTCTTATTGCTCATCTGCTTTGGTAGTAGGTAGATGGCATGGAGTTCAGTTTCACCTTGGCTCTAGGCAAGGCACAACTGCCAGACAATGACAGTTTTCAGAGGAGAGGCTTGGGGAAAAAAATAATTAAAATAATTACATATACAGTCCCTCTGAGGAAAGATCCTCTTTGTGCCAGGCATTTATACACAGCTAGTACAATCCTTCTCCTTTTACATATTCCTGCTGGCACTATTATGTCCCAAAATAAAAACCTATTGTGGGAAAAGCAGAGAACACAAGCAGAAAGTATGATAAACTGTCTTGTTTTGTTCAGCACATAGGCAATGGACACAAAGCACTTCTGATGCTTGATTGATCACACTCAGCGCTGCAAATAGGAACAACGACCTGCTGAAATGGCCAGGTAGAAAAGTTGCTCCAATTAGAGAAAATGCCTGAGGACTGAAGAATGTTCATCCCAGTATGGAAAAAATTCACGTATCTAGAAAGTTAGACCTGCTCCAGTTTCAGTCTTTGTCTCAGCTCCCACTGTGAGATTTGTGACTTTCTTCTGTGGTCAGGTCCAGAGAAGTTAGAGGTTTGGGTATGTCTTTAAGTGTTACAACAGTTTTTGATCTACACCAGCCTTGAAGAAAGGCTAAGATCCTATGTTGTCAATCTAAGCCTTACAGAAATTAATCCTAAATCTGAATTTTAGTGGCAATGAACATCTCAGCCCCCTTCAGCAAAACTGAAGACCTCCCTGTCCAAACTCAGAAACTCTGAGATGAGTACCTGAAAATTATACCATTGGTACAAAAACAATGAGCGTTTTTTCTTTTATATCTATTGGCAAGCAAGCTCTGGGACAATGTATGACTGTTACACTGTTCTTTATTCAGGCCCTCATCTTCAAACACAATTTTGGTCTTATCTGTAGAAAGTTTGGCCCAAAATCCCACACAGAACCACATCTACAGTTTTTTTCACATTCTCTAGTTGTTCTTGTACACTCCTTTAAGTAAAATTTCAACAGCTAAAGTACAAATGATGCTGGAAATCCTATTTGTCTCAAGTTTTAACTGATCTCAGCACCCTCCTCCCCTTTAAGAACTGTGAATACTGCCTGCCCTTGGGTTGTTCTGATGTGTATGTTAGGTTATTTTTCCTCTTTGGTGAAAATTTTTCTTCTGCTTTTAGACTAATAAATTAGGTAGCTCACAGGGAACTGTCCTTCTGAGTTGGGATAATTTTTTTTGTGCTGCTCATTTCTATCTAAGCATGGTTGCTGGAGTTCAGTAGAGCAATCTCTAACAAAGCTATCTGAAGGAAAAACAATATAGCTGCTAGAAATGTTAGCACTTGGATTAACACACTCAATTTTAGCTGGGGGAAAGCTGTGCTAATGGGCATCGGGGATTTTTGGGAAGAGAAAATTGCAAGATATGAGATATTGCAAGATCCTCCCAGAGCAGCAGTCTTTAGTATTGCCAATGATACCTAATATTCTTCCTGCCTTTGGGCTTGGTTTTGAGCTTTCTGTGTTGTGTCATTTCTTGCCTCACTTGCTGACCTAGTCTAACCTGTCCAACCAAGTTTATGAATGAAAAAACACATTATCATTTTGACATAGGAAATCCTCGGGCAGGGAGTCTGTTGTGTCAGTAAATGAAAATATTCCTGCAGGAGCAAAGAAAAAAAACTCTTCTAAGTTAAAATAATCTTCTAGCAATAAGTTTACTTACCAATAGCCTGGTTACCATAAAATAAATATAATAATAATAATAACAACAACAACAACAACAACAACAACAGCAACAGCAACAGCAACAACAACTTGACCCACACTGATGCAAAAATAACTTAAGTTGTAGAAAATATTCAGTATATTCTGGATCCTGGTGTTACAAGGTTACAGGCTTCCTGTTTTCTCTATGGTCTCATAGAAAAACCATCATTAATTTTGAAGTTCCCAGAGATTCATTCACGTAATTAATGTCTATTGCATGTGGTGGCTTCTTCATTCCTTTCCTCATGAGAAGCTGTACATGATGTCCTGGTGGACAACATGTCGACCACCAGCCAGCAATGTGCCCATGCAGCAAAGCAGGCCGACAGCCTTCTGGGCTGCATTAGACAGTGTTGCCAGCAGGTCAAAGGAGGTTATCCTTCCCCTCTGCTCAGCACTGATGGAGTTCTGGGTCCAGTGATAGGCTCCACAGTAAACATCAGATATGAGCATACTGGAGCAAGTGCAGCAAAAGGCCCCAAAGATGATTAAAGGACTGGAGCATCTGTCATATGAGGAAAGGTTGAGAGACCTGGAGTTGCTCAGTCTAGAAAAAGATGGCTCAGGGTGGATTTTATTAATCTGCATAAATAAATATCATTTGAGGGGGAGTAAAGAGGGAGTCGTACTCTTCTTATAGGTGCCCAATGACAGGACAAGAGACAATGAGCATGAACTGAAATACAGAAAATTCCATTTAAGCATAAAACCCCTTTTTATTGTGAGGATGCCCAAGCACTGGAACAGGATGCCCAGAGATGTTGTTGAGTCTCTGTGTTTGGAGATATTCAAAACCCAACTTGATACAGCCCTGTGTTATCTGCTCTAGCTGATCTGCTTTCAGCAGGGGAGGTTGGACTAGATGATCTTGAAAGGTCCGTTCCCATATCAATCATGCTGTGATTCTATGATTTGTTAAAAGAGATTCTGGCTAGCAATAATCCTAAAACACAAGAGAGCTTGAAAACAAATTAAAACTTTAAGACCCTTGTCTGGTTTCCTTGCAAATCAGCTATGCACAGTTCATTGTAATGATGTCTCGAGGTTCACTCTAATACTGTAGTTACATCTTCAGTATAAAAGATGGCCAGGGCCAGGATTATCTTCAGACCAAGTACTTTGTTTCCACTCTGAATTTAGTACAAGTATCCCTGCCTATGTACCCTGAATATCGCAGCCTCTCTCAGGATAAGCCTGAGCAATCATGCAGCCTCACTCCAGAAAGGAACTACCACACAGTACACAGAAGGTGAAATTCAGTCACTTAGCAGTCTGAAGGTTAGGCATCCTACCTAAAGTAGTCATCTAGGCAAGTATTCACTGGACAAAACCTAGCGGTACAAAACATAAGCTAGTTATCTAAATTCTTCACAGCTAGTGGAGAGAAATAGATTACCTCTCACTTCAAGGCAGATGTCTAAAACCATTAGATGTGTCATTCTTTAGAAGTGCCTTTTTCCCTCCATTGCCTATAGAAATATTCTGAATAATGAACTCTGATACAGACGTTTATAATATAGATATCTAAAATTAGATAAGCTGACTATTACTTTGTCTGTCAAGGCTCATGAACCAAGATGACACTAACCTCAGTGTCTTGCTAGCTTACTAACTACTCTCAGCATGCCAGCACCATCATTAAGTCATCCCTGGGAGTCCCCCGGCATTAACATGACTAGGGACAATATTTCACTTAGCCTAAAGTCTAGTCTCATAGCTGCTTATATATAGCAGTGCATCAGTACAATAGTCCTCAAGAGTGGATAACCTCAAATACCTACCATCCAGATGTATCCTCTCTCTTTTCGACCCATCTACATGAAGAGAAAGGGATGATTTTCTCGTTCAGCAATCCTTCCAAAATTCATGGTCAATTCTTTGCTCTGCTGCTGAACATCTCTTTGAACTCAAGCAAGTTTGTCAAGCCCCCATTCCAAAATATTCAGGTCTTAAGCTCCTGCTGAAGTTAATGACTGCTGGTTGCCTGAGAAGCTTTGAAGGTCAGAGGACTGCTGTAATACATGTAATACTTAAAGCTGTAAGAGAACAGTGTTCCTCAGAACTTGTGCCATTAGAAACAACTTTATTTCACACCTCTGTGAATTATTCTTACACAAATATTTTATGGTGAAAGACAAAAAAACAGCTATCTAAATGAAAAGTATCGTGGAGGACTTCAGATAAAGAAGGAAGAGGAAAGCACATGAGGTGTGGCAGATAAGTGCATGACATTCTTGAAACTGTTGGTGGACCCATTAACTTGGGAAATGAAAGAAACCATTATGTAATTTTATGTCAAATGCTTCAAAATTACGTACCTCTGAGTTACAGGCAGAAAGACAAAACAGAAGCTTCAATAAATACAGGAATTAGACAGCTTCCATAGACTAGGTCTGTTTAAAATGAGATGTTTGCTTTAAGTATCTGCCAGATACTCTTGCAGATCTCTTGCCTCCACTAGTCCACAAGCCAACAAAACAAACCATCTACTATTAATTTCAAATACCACAACCTGAAGCTATCTTCAGACAAACATCTACAACTTGTAACAGCCTTTTGTATACAGTCCATCCATTCCTATCCCTTTCAGAATACCAAGGGCAACCTCTTTATAGAAATCTCTCTTCCTGTGAAGGTGGTCCTATGCTGAGAACATACTTGTTTCTATAGTATATGCTGTGGTGAACAGCTTGCTTGGTAGAAGTCTCCTTTTTTAAAAAAAAAATATTATTATTAGGACATTCCTAGTTAGCACAAACCCATTACTCACGGTTGATCTATGGACTGGAGGTGCATTTTGTAAGACATATTATTATAGGTTTATTTAAGTCAGCAGTTAATTCCATTGGTAGTTAAAAGCAAAAGATAGATTTTTCCCTAGATGTCTTCCATTTTGGGAAAAGTCTTTAAGATACATCTTTTTAGATACTCTTCATACACACTTGTCCTTATATTGATTCCTTCCCACTCCTAAGGAAGTAGCTTAACCATGAGCTTTGACTCCTTTCCAGACCACAGCTTTCTATAGGATTGACTCCTTTCCTTAAAGAACAGAATATAAGGTACTTTTGGAAAAGAAGGAAATTATCTTCAAACAATCTCTTGATTTGCTGTGAATAACTACTCTGCTCCTAACCTGTTTTTATTTCTGGTCATGGTATATAGACATTTAATTGTTTTTTGCATATGTCAACCGAATATGTTTTGCAAATGCGCTTCAGTATGCAGGATGCCTGCAATCTATTATATATCTGTTGGGGCTTTTTTCACTGTACTAAGATACATGAACTTGTACCTCTACCTGTATTAGATGATAGTGACATTTTATAAATTAAAATAGTGATACAAATATTTTTTGCTGTATTTATATGGCTAAAACCTTCTTCATTATCAAGGACTGGTGCAGCAAAAAGAAATTTTGTAGGAAAGGAGAATTATTTAAGTGAAAAAAATGAAGGATTTCAGTTGACTGCTGTGGGTTTATTTGCAAACAGCCTGACACCAGCACTGTTCTCCAAACCCCAGGAGAAGCTGGGGTCCCTGCAGAAGCATGGCTTTTTCTCTACGTTCCAACTCTTTATATTGCAAGCTTATAAAATGTTTAGAATTTGCAAAAGCTTCCACAGATAAATAAGTTATTCCGAAAATTATAAACAGCTCCACAGAGGGAGGACTCCAGTATTGATCAGTCTCTAACAAGAACTTTAATACTGAAATATTTGACAGACTAATGTTCCAACACTTCTACATCCTTTGCTATTTATAGGTTTCCTAGGTACTCAGGATCATTGTGTTCCAGTAAGGCATACTAGGTAATTTTGAGTTTTTCTTTTGTTGGCAATGCTTTATTTTATTTTAGACAAGCTAACAGACCTCTTTGAGCATCAGTAAAGTGGGGAATCTTACGCTTCAAGGAGGCAGAGATGGAAAGAAGGGAATATTGCAGGTTAGTTTTCTTTCTCTCCTGATACTCCTCTCTTATCTATGATTTCCTGAAATAGAATTCTGTAAGTTCTTAATTATTAACATAGTTGGAAGCATGTTCTGTTCCTCTTTCTTGGGAAACTATTGAAACAAAGGCGATTTCCTATCTCATAGTATTATTGAATTAAGTTAATTTTTGTAGAGTTTTCTCCATGAAAAGCTCTTGAATAAGTTCCTTAGTGAAAGGAATGAGAAAATAAAGAAGAATACCTGGGAGATTTTAAACAGCTTAGGTTATTTTAATAGTTAACAGTTAGGTATACTATGTGTTGTTACAGATACGGAAGATGTATTTTGTCTCTGTAATGCATGATATTTCAAGAAGGAAAATTAAATCTCTGAGCTAGTGCAATTCTCATGGAAATTACATACTCACCTGAAATGGAAGTTCTTCTGTGTCTTAGGTGAGTCTTAACTCTTTCCAAGTTTCTGAGAGAAACCTAAAAGATTCCTCTAACTTGAGTATTTACGTAGGTGATATTATTGCTGTATCAGAACATTCTGCAGGCTGTAATGCCTTTTTTCAAACTGCATGTTTTTCATACAGTAGATTGGAATATGGAATTTTCTTGGTCTTAAATCAATATCCTAATTGATGTTTATTTTTATTCCCACAGGAAAAGTTTCTTTAGTTCTCTGCTGTGACAAAGGGCACAAAGAAAAGACTAGGGAAGGGATGTCCATATACTGAAGTCAGAGCACTGGCATTCAAATACAATTACTTAGGTTAACAGGTAAGCTGTGCTTTTGTATAGGGAAAGAAAAGAAGTAAATTTCATAAACTATATATTTATGAGGAGTCTGAAAGAAAAGAATAGTCTTATCTCTTTGGCAGTGTACATTTTAACCCATGCTGACATAAGATGATATTAGATCTACATGGCATACAACAATATATAGAAATGTCTAATAAGACCAATATTTTGTTAATTGCATATTAAAAACCAACTAGATTTTTTAAAATGTGCAGTCATTTTTAGGATTATTGATCTGTTTCACTATATTCAGCCACAAGCATATTCCTCTCAATGCAAAAGAGACATATTTTATTAATTTAGGGAAAAAAATATTATGCCTCCTTGCATGTGATAGCATATGTTGAAATAAGTGAAGGAAAATGTCAGCTGCATGTGCAGACAGCCAGCTTCTAGCAGCACAGAGATAGGGTACACGTAAAACGAGGATCACATGTAAGCAGCAGCATACAGACCCTGCAAAAATTGCTGAGCCAGCACCTCCCTAAAGTCCGGAGGCCCTCTCTGACAGGCCCAGGGTGGGTAATTGAGTCAGGTTCACTTAGGAGCTTCAGTGTCCTGGCAAGAGTGTTCAGATCCCTTGTGCTGTGACAATCTCAGCCAGCCGCTGGGGAACCTGTCATTTAAATAACCAGAAGAGGTGGGTGTAGCATACTCAAAGTCAATTAGTGGCAGATCCAGGACGAAAACTTGACTCTTCTCGGTCTCAAGAGAGCACCTCAGTTACTCTGAAGTCTCTGATCCCTGCTGCTCCATAGGGAGCAGAGCTGCAAAAGTGCTGAGGTTTCTCAGCTTTCACCAGTTTTGGCACGGGATGTACTGAGGTGGTCCCGTATCATGTTTAAGACTGGGTTTTCAGGACAAACTCTGAGAGACAGAGGTTTCTAAATAATCTTTTTCCTGGGAAATGCCTGTAATTTAAAACTCCTTCGGCATGCTTTTTCTCGGCTAAAAGAGTCTTTCTGATTCATGTCACTTTTATTTGTGACCTGAGGATTTTGCTGGAATCCTATCTGCTTTTTCTATGCCACCAGTGCCTAAAAGAGATTTTATGAATATGCTCTTGCTCAGGGAGTATTTTGATATATTATCATGTTGCAAGTAGATATCAAAATTACATACATATTAAGTGCAGATTCTGCAATTACTTGGTATGTTTAAATATGAAAAAAAATTAATTATAACAGTTAGCAGCAGTTAGATAATTACTTGCACCAAAATATTTACCCTGTTTGCTTTCACATTTGAAGTGATCAGGGAAAATGATGGATTTAGTTTCTTTCTCTTCTGTCACCTGAGGTTTGTCATCTGATCTTTAACTGGGGCTGATGAACAGAGAAGTCAGCTGGTGCAGCGGTCCAGTACTTCATTATCTGATACCTCTGAAGGACGTAAGTCTTATCTAGCACAGGTCACAGCTTGGTGACTTCAGCTAAGCCTCATGAGGATAAAAACCTGTCACTCATATATATTGTGGCCTTTGCTTCAAAAACACTAGGATCAAACAAGCTTAGGGAAGGCATTAATTTCCAGATGAGCTGAGATCTCTAAGCCTGAGAGTTTGGGTTTAATATAGCAAATGAGCTCCTTACCACAGTCTTTTTACTGGCCAGAAAAAAAAATCCTTTTGTGGTTATTTTCAAAAACATCAATGACCATTTTTAAAAACTTCTAGAATGTGAACTTGAGTGCAAAAACAAACAATAGGTTTTGAGGGCAAAAATTCAAATACTTAGTCACCCAGCTGATATTTTTTGTGGCAAGTATTACAGCCTCCTCTCTGAAGCTAAAGAAGAAAGACGGTGCAATTTCTCTTTACTGTGAAACCATTTTTTGATCCTAATTTTGATAAGAAAGGAAATATTTCCATCCCCAAGGACCATCATGATACAAGCAGCCCAGATGCCACAACATCAGTGTCTCTAGTCTAGTGCAGAATGAACACGATTGTATTTTTATTGTGTAAATATTCTCCTTTCTTCCTAATAAATAACAAAGAAGAAAGCAGAGTCTAATCAAACTAGAGAAAGACATGTTTTATTTCCAGTTTTTCTACAAGTTTCTCATGTACCATTAAGCAGACCAAAGATGTTCTTTGTACCTTGGAACATGTCTATCACAGCTGAATAAAAAGAGACCTCAGCTTGTTCTGCTTATTGTCATCTCAGATCAATACAAATGAGAAAATTATTCCGGGGACCTGAGATGGTTAGAAATCATACAGCAAGAGTTATTCTTGCAGGATTAACACTCTATATTTATGCTACTATTGAGCTTCTAAAGTTGAGATGACTTCCATCAACCTAGTTCAGCTATCTTTGTACTGCACTTTCCTGCATTTCAGATTACAAGATTAGCTGAGAGACCTAGGGTCTCTTAGCACTGATTCGGAATGGTATTTTCCCACTTTCTTTCTCTATAGAATAAGATCAATATTGTAATCCACCTTGAAGGAGTTCCAGATTGACCACTGACAGTCATATATTCAACTGGTGGGTGACGTGTTCTGGGTACCAGCCAGTTACCATGTAGAATTGAATTACCATTTATTAACACATGAGAAAATTGTTTCAAAAATATTCTAATTTATTATTATTACAGGCCATTTGTCTAGGCAAAATGATTTAATCAAAAGAGCTTTTTAATCATGAGGGAAACATATTTTCATCAAAGTGAGCAGCACACTTTAATTAAATAGAGTAGAAAGTAGAAGACAAGTTCTGAAATGTTATCTTTTGCTGAGGCTCCAAGGGACTAAGGAAATCCTTTCAAAAGCTGGCCTTTCACAAGGAAAGCCCACTTGGGTATATATCTATTTCTTATCTCCACATGAGAGATTTATGCAGGTAAGTGCCTGCTCTTGAGATGAGAAGATACTTCATCAAGCATTATTATCCCAGGCATTAAGTTGACCGACAGGTCCAGAGCCTACTGTTGTAAATGAGGCATTATTCCATGGAAGGTTATGAAGGATTAAAAAGCTTCTACTTCTTAGTACAGATTGCAATTTAGGAGATGGTTGGTTTAAATCACCACTGATAACAGTGAATTATTTGGCAACAGAAAGCAGGACATATGTCAGTTTAGACCTGCTGATGCTATAAACCACATTGCTTAGTTTCATTTGTTTACAAAACATGTTGAAAGCCATGGCCCTATATGTAGTGTTGATTTCAATAAGGCATATCATGAAAGGATGACAGCTGCTCTGCAAAACTATGGGAATTCAGAGCATGGCTACAAAAGGTTAACATAGATCTATGCTTATGAGATGACCCATAAGGTAATGTTGGTTCCGTTACCATCATTCATGAGCTGTTTTGCTGAGCACATCAGTTGTTATAAGAAAAGAGAGCAGGTGGGGTGATATCATCAAAGAGGAATCTCTTACTCTCTCAAGTCCTTCCTTTTCTTGGCACACTGGGAGAGAGGCCATGACAGTCCTGACTGTACTTATAAGGCGTCTTCCGGACTGCCCACCTAACATCCAGTAACTCAGCATACTGCCAGACTTACCCAAGCAGACTATTCACAAGCATCAGTGAGTTTCCTGTGTTCAGACACATTTCATATCTGTGTTCAGAAGCTTTATAAGGATAGCTCTTGGATTGTGTCCTTGCAAGGCTTTCCCTTAACGAATTTTGTGATATTATCACTGCCTTCCTGTACTCAACCAGAAAATCTCTTCCACGCACTGATTTTTCTTTACAAACTTTTTTTTTCAGAAAAATCTCCTTTTTTGAAATGATTGATCTTTTAATTTTCAATGACTTTGTGTTCTTGTTGGACATGCATAGGTTATTTAAAGCCCAGCTTTTGCCTGAGGATCATGGTAAGGTGTCACCCATGGGTGTGAATGATCATTTTTGCTAGAGAATTGGGACAGAGAAACTTCTTGGCAAATGGATACTTGGTTAAAAATTCCCATCCTTGATTCTGCTGGACTGGAGTGGTAATTAAACTAGGCTGTTGATTTTGCTTTGGTTGCATTATTTCAAATAATATTCAGTAAGCCCCCAAATCAACAGACTTTTTTTTTATTATTATTTTTCTCTTGATCGGAACAGAAGAATCAAAACAAATAAACAAGGTTTTTACTTACCATAGTAATCACCTCCTGGCAATCACAAAGTCCACATCTCTCAGAGGTAACTCTGAGTCAGTCTTACTGCAAAAGAATTTGCATTCAAGAGCTGGTAAGTGGGAGGGTGTATTATTGACTGTCTTTAAACAGAGAAACATAAAAGAGTCTAACGTCTCATTTATATTTCTTTAACTATAGGCTGATGGAGTGAGAGGGAGGAGGAGCTAGGGACACAACAGCAATTAAAAATGAAGGCTTGCAAAGGAATTGTTTGTAGCTAATCGAGTTGCTGTGGATACCCTGTTTGTTGTTTGCGTTCTTCCTGCAGTTTGTTAGGGGGAAAGCGTTCGTTCCAGTGAACAACATTCATTTTTGAAATTGTTTTCTGGCAGTCAACACATGAGGTTAAACCACAGCCTCTGATGCAGGCACAGAGGCCTCTTACCTTGCATTAAATGTCCACAAAATAGAGACATTTATTCAAGGCAGTTACTTAAAAACCTTTTTAGTAAAGCCACTGGTCATAGTAGAGAATCAGCCATCTCTATGAAATTAATCCTCTCATCCTAATGTAAGCATCAAAAGTACATTACAGGTGCATCCAAGGAGTGTCTTATAAGGCTGAAAAATGAGAAAACAACGATGTATGAATCATATGTACCAGAAGGGCTTTCAATGCACTTATTAGAGAGGAAAGGTCTGATCTGATCCTGGCTGGGCAATGTTCCCTCCTTTGACCAGTTTTGTGAGCTTGAGCTGATAACTGTGTTATTGCCAGAAACAGCAGTAGCAAACACAGCTCAACTTCTTCATTCCTATGAATTACTCGTATTAATTTTGCAGATATTAACATGTAAATTCCTAACTGAATACAAATTTAGGAGACAGTTGGAAGCTGAATGAATGGCCACAAAGGTATCAAAACAATCTGCAGAGAGAGAGACAGTTTTATTTTTAACTTATTTCAGTCCAAGAGAAGGAAACAAAATACTCTGTCCAGGCTCCTATGAAGTATGAATGGGAATTTTCAGAGATAATGCTCAGAATGAAACTCCACAGACACCAGATACAACTATTAATGCACATTATACCAAGACAGGGTATAGAGACCTCTACTATAAAACTGGTTAATTTGCCCATACTGTGCCTTCATAATTAAGAGCAATGGGTGATCTTAGGAAATGAGCTATCTCTGGTTTAAAAAAATTAGGAAAATAGATCCAATGGCAAAAAACCCCCAAAGAAACCAAAAAACAAACCAACCAAACAAAGAAAAATCAGGAGAGTAAGCTCTACTACACTGACCTCAGTGAATTCAGTCCAGTAATGATATTGTTCAGGCTTGTCATGTGCCAAGAAATAAAGACCAAAAAAAGTGAATGAGTTCATGTTGATAATAATAAAAAAACCTCATCCTTCTCTTTTTCTTGTTTCCCACAACAAAGCAGTCCTATAACTGTTTACATTTATTGAGAAGAAAGCATATAATCATCCTTAATCATTATTCCCCTTTCCCTATGATAGATGAGATAATATTGTAGCTGAACACATAAACAAGAATGTAAAATCTATCTACTAGTAGTCGTACAAGTAATAGCTGAAAATAAGCCCCACTTAGAGGACACAAGTTTAAATAGTAGAGATGTAAATACCCTTTCCCATTATCTCAAAAACAGCAGGTTGGTGGCCAGAGGTATCAAATCATAAAATCCTTCCTTCAAAAGACCCTCAGGTGATGCTCTCATCAGAAAGTTGCAGAAGGATACGAATGTAGCATGAGCTGTTACCCTCTGATACACAAAACTAGTCTCCCACCCTCAAGGTGAATAAGTATCTCATCAGCTTACTGAGCATGAAAATTGTTGGGTGACAGAGCTGGAAAGATGGCCTCCTTTTTGGTTTTGTGACATTGTCAAATCCTCTTGTAATTCTAGCTGCATATTTGAAAACCTTTCATTTAATCCAAACCCAAAGAGATATGTATTTGCTTTCTAAATTAATAAAAAAAAAGACTAAAGAGTTACATGGTGTTTCGTTCACTTACATTCATAGTTGAGACAACTGTAAAATCAAAAAGGTCATTCTAGATAACACAAAAGGTAAAGAAGAAGAAGAAAATCTGGTTGCCCGAATATGGAAATTGCCTTTGCTGGAATACTTAGAAGTGAAAACTTGCTTGGTCTTTTCCAGTGACTGACAGAAGACAGTTCACAGAACTGCGTACTAATGATAAACCCGTAAGAGTTTGTTGCAGTTGCCCATCTGGCTTCTTAACTAATTTATGGGCTATCCTGACACTCTTTAATATTACATTACCTTCTAATATCATCATTTAGAAACCTAAAAATAGTCTCCAATGTCTTGAATAGCAAAGCTATTAAAAATTTAATAAAATGAAACACAAATATAATGCAATTAAAAAATCCATATTACACATTAGCACAACAACACATTGCAGGAATATGGAATATAATCAAATTTAAAACAAATTAAGAAATATATATTCAGTAAGTTGTCTTACAGTTGCAAAATAATTTACTGTAGACCATGCAGTTTTGCAAATATAAATGATTCAGTGACATCTCTTTGGAAGACACAGCAGAATTGATTTCTTATTTAGAAAAAGTAGCCTAACAGCTGGAATACCCCTCCACTCTCTCTGTGGGTATAGACTATCACCTGACTTCTAGATGCCCTAGCCACAGGACTACTTGTATTTTCCCATTCTTTCCTGTTAATTTTCCTATGAATTTCTGCTAATTTTCTGGAGATCGTACTTTTACTGGTATTTTGATGCTACAGTCTTACATAGACCAACTCAAAGCCCTGTTTTTATTTTCTTTCTTATTCTGGTCTTCAACTCTGAAGACATTTTAATGATGCAATGACCAATGACCAAATATCTGGCAGACATTTCAGCTTTTACAGACACTTTAGCTATCACAGAAAAAAATTAACTACACTTAATCTTCCCAGTGAAGACATTTCTAAGTACAGACATGTTTAGCTCCTGCTGGTGGTATCACGGGTATGACGGAAGAGATAAATTTCTTCTCATGTAAGTTACCAGACCAACGCCTCTTTCTTTCCAGTAATATAGTGAAGACTGTCTGCTGGGAAACCATCCCTTCACGTGGTACCAGTTGATAATCAGCCACATAAGATGGTATTTACTGCACTGCTTGAAACTCATTCCTTCCTTAAATTCCCAACCTTGTCTTGAATTACAGTCACTACTATTGTTGATATGCAGCACTGCTTTATTTTAAATTTAATGTTTCCCTTAAAAGCAGGCTGCTTCCTTCATTTGCATTGATTTTAAGCCTGAAAAAAACCCCTCTGAACAAGCAGAGTAAGTTCTTGACAACCGAAAGGAGAACAAAGAAAGGTCTAAAATGTCAGTTCAGAGAATCCCTAACATTGACCTCATGGAGAGGGGCAGATAACAATGAAAGGAGCCTGTGACCTGTGGATAATTCAGCTGTCACTGATGGAGCCATCCCATGGCCTGGTGGACCAGAGGCATTTGTTAGCATCATAGAAGGGAAGAATGTCTTTGAAAACAATCTGCTCCTCAAATGCTGTCTTTCAGAGAGTGACTCCTCCCTGGGATATTGAGTCCAGTTTTAGCTAAGAATTTTAGGGATTCTTTTGATATGTAAGAGCCTGTCTAATAACCCGCTGGATTTCTGTGCTAATTTAGGAGCTATCTTTATGTACAGCCTTGCTCTAGCCATTTGGTATCTATAAGAATAATGGAATGATCTTCAGCTTCCTTAAGAACAAAACCCCTTAATGATAAAAAAGGTGCTTTTAAGTGATCCTTCTTTCATTGCTGTCTGCTTATTCTCTTAGAAAAGCAGTTGAATTGTCGTCATAAACTTACATTATAACATTTTGCAAACCGAACATTATACAAGTGTTTTGGTGCCAGCAGCAGCCTGCCTTTTGATTTCTACTTTCTTTAGACAGCGTGACTTATAACAAGAATCTTTTTATTGCTTCATTATTAGTTGATAGCTTCATATTATAAAAGCATTATTTAAAAAATATGTTTGATGATCCCACAGTGAGAGTTGTGTTGAGAATTTTCCATAGAAACAATACACAACATATTAATAGCTGAAATGACTGGCTTGGGTTCCCATCAGTGGGTAGTACAGTTGATAGCTCTGAACTGTGTTTTTGGTCTACAACAAAATACCAGAGATACTTATGATAAGAAGCCTTTAAATCTTTTAAATGATCTTATACATAATACTTTTTATGCCAAGGTTTTCATATTTCTGCCATAACAAAGACATATGGCAAGGTCCCTCAATAATTATAACTGTGTAATAAGAGGAGATGTAATTATAGGTTTTGTAGCCAGATTTAATGTACTTCAGGCCAAAAAAAAATTACATCTCTGAAACACTGAATGCCACTTAATTCATTCATGTTATTTCTGGTGAAATAGATATCCCAGTATGGATACCCATATTGTGGCCAAATCAGATGTGGTCTTTCCTACTAAGCCATGGTCTTGCTTTCAAGAAAAATGCCAGGAAAAATGTTCCTCAGAAGAATACCCTCACGTCTACTTTCTCTAAAAAACCCATTACAAGGCAGAAATGTTACAGCATCTGCCCATCACTCTGTCCCAACCCCCAAAAAACCCCAAAATGAAAAAACCACCCTGGTTTTGCCATCTAATGAAGTAGAAGTACTAGTCTAAGCTGGTACATGGATCTGCCGATTGTGGCTCTTCGGTCTGGATTCAGTGAATCAATCGTGTTTAAACAAACTTCTTAATAATACTTCCGTCCTGAATCATGTTTCTCCTGATAACATTAGTATATGCACACATCTTTTGGATCAGTTATATATGCCTTAGGCCACTGTTTCGAGTTTTCTTCTGCAACAGTGCTGGCTAGAAGTTTGCATGTTTCCTGAAAAAAAAAAATTACCAGCACTCAGATGAACCCAGGTACTTCTACAAAGCAACAAACATCCTTACAATATTAGTAAAGCAGTGAGAGTTGGCAATGCAGCTATACTTAAAGGCCTTGCTTAATGGACCCCAATGGCACTGAATCTTCTGAATTCCACCAAAAGCAAGTAACACAGCATTCCTGTAAATAGGACATTCTTTTTCTGCAGCAAGACTAAGTATTTTTCCTATGGTTTGCATGTCTGTTATGACAGGCTACTTATCTCAGTCCAAAGCTTTAAGACCTTTGGATCATTTCCCCAACTCTAGACATTTTGGTGATAAATCCACCATACCTAGCAAGCATTTTATAGCACAGTGGAAAAAAAAAAAATACAGCAGGTTAATTTCACAAGTGCTGCTTTTACTTCAAGCCAGTATCTCATCATAATTGACCAACTAAGACAGGTATGTGGTTGCTTTGCATCTACAGAGTGGCACAGGGAAGCCTGGGCCAATATATTTAGGTGCCTAAAATAAGTGGCCTCATTTTCAGAGATGCATAGCACCAACACCTCCTACCAATGGTAATGAGAGCTGTGGACTCAGCACTTTTTAAAATGAAAAATGAATTTGAAGCAGAAACTTTCATGCCTATATAGGGAGCTCCTGATGCAGGTAGCGTGATCTTACGTGGAAATAGACCCTTGTGACTTTTTTAAGGCTGTTTTGCATCTATCATTCAGATGCTCTTGAATACATGTGGAACCTTATCTGGTCTGTTGTTTTATGGCAATATTTTTTTTCGTGTTCTCTTCCAGTTGAATCTGCAAGTTTCAAATTATTGGCTGTCTAGTAAAGTTCTGTATTTATCACACCAATAAATTTTTTAGGTAACTCGTGCTTTGAAACCAGAGGTGCTAAGAAACTATTCAAACCCAATTTTTTTAGATGATCTGATTTCTTAGAGCAAAGTTATTTCTTACCCAGTCTGAGTCAGCCCTTCTTCTGTGTGTAGAATGTGTTCTGCCTCAGACTTTTATATCGCCCTTCAAAATTTTGGGAGGCAGACCTGTGTCAAAAAATATATTGTACTCTTCAAGAGCTGTTCATTTCAGTGTGCCAGGTTAGAACCTCATTGCAATTTGGGCACAAAATGGAGCCAGTCGGAGGCATCTCTTTCAAATTCCATAAACCTGTTGTTTCACAGGTCTGCAGAATTTGCGGAAAGTAATGCTGTATTCTCCAGCATGGAACATTTCATTCCAAAGTGCTGCTGTTGCCTTTATCTGCCCAGTGGGGAAGCAATCCCTTTCCAGGAAGGACAAAAGTTTGCAGGACTAGAAGTAAAGGTATGTGTTTATACAGAGAGGTACAGCAATGTATCTTTGCTTTTATCTATGGCATAAATACATGGTTTCCACAACTATGGAATCTGAGAAGCTTTTATGTTTTTCCCCTTACATCAACACTGGGACAAAGCAATAATTTTTACTATTTTATTTGGGGGAATCTGAAACACAAAGAAAGATATTTAAGGTCACACAAGAAGCACAAAGGGAAGCAAAGAATTAAACTCGAGTTGCTGGGTTGTACGTTGCTTTTTTCCTTCCCTTTCTTGTTCAGAAGAAGAGGTGCTTATATGAACACAGTGTGAGGAAGTTCTAATTTCCTTTGAGTTAAGGTACATTTTTCTTATGCTAGCATAAGCAAATCAATTTGGTTAAACTAGTTTTTTTTCTTTTTTAAGATCTAAATCATGGAATCACAGAAAAAGTCAAGATGGAAGGGACATCTGAAGGTCATCTGGTCCAAACTCTGCTCAAAGATGGGCCAACTTCAAAGATGCAATAGGTTACAATACAAACTCTGCTGTTTTAACCTGATGTGGTGAAACAGGTTTAATTAAATCAGATATGCCTTGCATACAGAGAAGAGCTAAGCCTGTGCTTTTCTGAGAAGACTCAACCAGTTTTAGGACATCTGATAAGACTTTTAAAAGCTCCTTCTACAAGACACAAAATGGCAAAAACTCACTCTGTCAAGTTTACAGTATGTAACTTGTACTGATGGACTTTATGCAAGATTTGGGTTTGCTCGTGCTTTCACAGTCAGGATAAAGGCTGTACTAGAAACCCTCATGGGCAGCATATAATGCTCTCTACTAATTTTTTGGCAGAAATACAAATGTGTGATTGTTCCCGTTTCAGATCAAATGTATACTGCCAGGTGAGCTGGTAATGCACAAGTACAAATTTAACGAACACAGATTACAGCTTGGGTTCCTTCTCTGCGAATGTTACAAATAAGCAAAGACAATCTTGGTTCTTCTCGTGCCAAATCTCTACTTTCAAATAATGTCACTGTCACAGTGGACTTATCTGAATTTTTCTTTGTACATAATGGCCCCGCAGTGGTCTATAAACTTTACGTGTCTCTAATCACCCTAAGAGCATTATGTTGTTTATCTCAATGTTACAAATTCTGAGGCAGTGGGGTCTTCCCACCACAGAGGAACTAGTACTTGGAGTGACCTAGTTCACACTAAGACACCAAGTGTGAGTGTATAGTGACAACAAAAGGTCCACATTAAGGCATGTACTAATACAACGGAAAAGATCTGAAAGGAAGGGTAGCTGCAGATGTATAAAACAGGGTAAGAGGTCCCCAGAAGACAATTTTAAAGAATTATATTTTTTAAGAAATTAACAGGAGGATATTGAGAAATTTGTTGATGAGTGAAAAGGTGGAGAGAGAAGAGCCCATTGAAGAGCTTCTGACAGCACAAACAGTCACTCCTTTCAAATAATTAAGTGGTCAAATAACATCGTGGATCCTAGGTGTAAATAATATGATTTCCTTTTTATTCATCATGGGTTTTTTGCTTTCACATTTTGACCACCTGAAACGTAACATATTCATTAAGAAATTTCAGTGGGAAAAATCTTCCCCATTAAAAGCCCCATTATTGCCATCCTCCCCACCAAAAAAAGGCCTTTAATAGGGAAAATGAAAATAGGCAAAAGTTTTTTAAAAAAATCAGTAGTGTAAAAATATTTTAAATTTATACTATAAGTACACAAAAAATACATGTAAATTAAAAAAATAGACACACAACAACATGTATAGAGTGCTCCTTTTTCTTACAGAGACATTTAAGAAAATGGGGAGAATGTTTTTTTTATGCCTAACACTATCTTTTAGAGGTCAGGTAACTGTACTAATATACACATATGTGAACACACAAGCCGCATTTTATAACGGAGAATAGCAGTTCAAGTGAAATATTCAGAAGGGGTTATTTTTCCATATTATTATAAAAAAGTACTGAAGAAAACAGGATATTTTTATTTTGCACCAAGAATGCCTAATCATGCCCATGCTACAGGTTTAACTAAATTGCTAATTTGGGAGATGGGAAGTAAATTTTCTTTTGTGACATGAATCACACAATCACTAAGGTTGGAAAAGTCCTGTAAGATCATCAAGTCCAACCATCAACCCAACAACACCATGCCCACTAAACCATGTCCCACAATGCCATGTCCACACATTCCTTGAACACCTCCAGTGAGGGTGACTCCACCACTTCCCTGGCAGCTTATTCCAGTGTTTCACCACTCTCCTAGTAAAGAAATTTTTCCTAATATCCAGCCTAAACCTCCCCTGGCGCAGCTTGAGGCTGTTTCCTCTTGTCCTGTCACTAGTCACTTGGGAGAAGAGATCAACACCCACCTCTCTGCAACCCCCTTTCAGGTAGTTGTAGAGAGCGATAAGGTCTCCCCTCAGCCTCCTCTTCTCCAGGCTAAACAACCCCAGCTCCCTCAGCCGCTCCTCATCAGACTTGTGCTCCAGACCCCTCACCAGCTTCGTCGCCCTTCTCTGGACACGCTCCAGCACCTCAATGTCCTTCTTGCAGTGAGGGGCCCAAAACTGAACACAGTGTTTGAAGTGTGGCCTCACCAGCGCCGAGTACAGGGACATGATCACCTCCCTGCTCCTGCTGGCCACACTGTTTCTGATACAGGCCAGGATGCCGTTGGCCTTCTTGGCCACCTGGGCACACTGCTGGCTCACATTCAGCCGGCTGTCGATCAACACCCCCAGGTCCTTTACCGCTGGGCAGCTTTCCAGCCAGTCGTCCCCAAGCCTGTAGAGTTGCATGGGGTTGTTGTGACTCAAGTGCAGGATCCAGCACTTGGCCTTGTTGAACCTCATACAATTGGCCTGGGCCCATCGATCCAGCCTGTCCGGATCCCTCTGCAGAGCCTTCCAACCCTCAAGCAGATCAACACTGCTGCCCAGCTTGGTGATGTCTGCAAACTTACTGAGGGTGCACTCGGTCCCCTCATCCAGATCATTGATAAAGATATTAAACAGGACCGGCCCCAAAACTGAGCCCTGGGGGACTACGCTTGTGACTGGCTGCCAACTGGATTTGACCCCATTCACCACAACTCTCTGGGCTCGGCCATCCAGCCAGTTTTTAACCCAGTGGAGAGTGCACCTGTCTAAGCCACGAGTCGCCAGCTTCTCCAGGAGAATACTGTGGGAGACAGTGTCGAAGGCTTTACTAAAGTCCAGGTAGACAACATCCACAACCCTTCACTCATCCACTAGGCAGGTCACCTAGTGAATTAATGTGAACATGAAGGTTCACATTAATTTTGTCTTACTTCAAATGCCCAAAATGTACAAATTTAAGTTAGTTTTTAAGGCTACGTATAGAGTCAATGAAAGAGAAAGTAAGTAGGACTAGCCTCCAAAAGGCCATTTGAACCTGCCTTAGCTCCTTGATTTAGCATGAAACATCCTCTTAAGATGCCTGTAGTCTGTGTCTAAAGAAAAAGATCAGACAATTATTTTAGCTTATATTCCGTGTATTTGGTTTGTTAATGTAAGAAGTTGTATCCAACTCTGTATGTATAATTGGAAATGCACCTGAAGGGCTGTATTGGATATCTGTCAGGTATCCTGTCATACACAGGGACAACATTAATGAACATAGACCCCTTGAAGTCTATAGAGGCACTGGAAGAGAATTAAAGTGCCAGCAAACTTATACCTTCTCTTCTCTTGTCAAGGGAGACAAGTTTGACCTCAAGTATGTGAATACTAGTAAATAAACCCCCAGCAAGATTGCCCTTCCTGGAAAAAAACATTACTTGAAAGGAGGGTCATTTTAAATATGTAATTCTCCTACTTGTTCATTGACTATTGAATTTCAGGGAAGTGGGAGGAATAATTCATGCACTGGATATGGACTCTCTGTAATTTACATAGAGATGATGATTGACTTCTTCAACCTTTTACCTATTTATTTGCAGTGTTTCTCTGGTTTCCTGATCTCCACCAGGAGAGTTTGTAAGGTGTTGTTTTAAACAGTCGTCCAAAATTTTTGCCCAGTCTGAATATTATATTACAACTTTATGAAGATACTGAGTTGTGTCCCTACCAGGGGTAAGAATAATTTCACCTTATTTTAACCATGAAACCTTTGGTATTCAATGAAAGCTAATGGTTAGGTTCACCCTAAGGGCTTTACCTAGCCTCAGTGCAGAAATGCTTCACATTGCCTTAACTTGAGAGTGAGAGAGAGGTAAAATGAAACATAATTTAGAGCTGCTTTTCCTCTCCATTGACTCTTGAGGGTTCCTAGAGGATTAGTTTAGGCTAGATGTCTAAATGGAAAAATTCTTGGAGACAAATGAGCTTTAGAGTCATAACTTCATCAGCATCCACCCCTGGACAGTGCAGTATGGATTCTTCATGATAGTAGGAGAAGAAACTCAGGTTGAAATCTTGCATGATTCCTTCATATTTCTTAACCCTAGTTCAGCTGACTTTGTGCAAAATCCAAATGGATTTACACAGTATAATCACACACAGATACTCATAAGGTTAGTGACTTCAACTGGAATGCAATACGTGTTTCTGGACTCCTTGTAACAGGCAATGGTCTCTGAAACAACAGCACCCAATCCAGAAAGTGCATCCAGAAACTCTCTTTAGTACAGCTGATATATCTGAAGCAAAAATAGAATGAGAAAACAACGGACAATGCAAAACAATAGACTTTCTGTGTTGAAATTCAATGTGTCATAGTTCATGCCAGAGGCAAGTAATGTCATATTCAAACAACCAGAGATTGTCATTTGGACATTGAATAGCATATATAATTTTAATTTTGGATCCTGTCTGATTCAAGAGATACCTATATATGCACTTCTACATCTGTCATAGACCTACAGAAGTCCACTGTCGTGGTTTAACCCAAGCTGGCAACTAAGCGTCACACAGCGGCTCGCTCACTTGCCCCCTGCCCCAGGGAGATGGGGGAGAGAACAGGAAAAGTAAAAGTAAGAAAGTTCATGGGCTGAGATAAGAACAGTTTAATAAATGAAATGAAATGAAATGAAATGAAATGAAATTAAATTAAATTAAATTAAATGAGATGAAATGAAATGAAATAATAATAACAATAATAATGAAAAGGAGAAGGAAAATATCAACAACAAAAAAATAAAAGCCAAGAAAGACAAGTGATACAAATGAAAACAATTGCTCACCACCCTCCGACTGATGCCCAGCCCAAGCAGCAGTCCCCCGGCCAGCTTTCCCCCTAGTTTATATACTGAGCATGACATCATATGGTATGGAATATCCCTTTGGTCAGCTGGGGTCAGCTGTCCCGGCTGTGTCCCCTCCCAACTTTTTGTGCACCCCCAGCCTACTCGCTGGTGGGGTGGTGTGAGAAGCAGAAAAGGCCTTGACTCTGTGTGAGCGCTGTTCATCAATAACAAAAACATCCCTGTGTTATCAACACTGTTTTCAGCACAAATCCGAAACACAGCCCCATACCAGCTACTATGAAGAAAATTAACTCTATCCCAGCCAAAACCAGCACATCCACATATTCAGTCTGAGTTCCATCATCAAGCAGCAATTTCTGAGTTTGATGCAACAAATCCTTTCCCCAAGTAAAGCAGAGCAACTAATCACACAAGTCAAGATTTACTTTCCAGGATCAAGGGTTGCTGTATTAGCTCTCATTCTCCTTTGACAAATCTACTTAACTAGCTTTTCTTCCATGATTTGATTAGCTGATTAAGTCTGCATAAATATTCATTTTAAATTTACTGCTTAAATAGAGGAACCAGCATTGTACTTTTCAAATTTACTTGTAAAGTGATCTTTGATTTTAAATATGTTTGCATTCATGGCTTTTTGCTACTTTAATTAGGGGAAGTTAGAAATAAAAAAAATTAATGTTGCAATTAGTATGGCAATGGGAAAATATGAAGAAGTAGGATTTTTAAAAGGGGCGAGTCACTAAATGGAAGGACTATAACCAGTAATAATCCCAAACAGCTAAATGGTGTATTCATCAAAGCTCTGTACCTCAAAGCGTTATACAATGGAGGTAAGTAGCATTTCACCATTTTAAACATACATCTAAAGTCTTTATAAATGATGATGAAAAGCCTGTTCTCTTTGCTGGTTTCTTGCTTTTACCTCCGGGGAGTCTATAACTGTAATCATGTGGAAGTGAACTCTCCTCTATTATGCAAAGCTTGTCTGAGGTACAATGTGGGCGCAATGTGCTCTGGAGAGTTAAGCTATTGTTGATGGCAAACCTATTCTATTTCAAACCCCCCAGTAAATCACTTCTTGCGTTTCCTGATTACTTCAGACAAACCAATTTTGAAGCCTATATAGAGTTGTTGTGCCTCTGGGGTTAAGAAGTTGGCTTTCTCTGGCTCTCATAAGCTAATGTCCTTAGTCATTCTTGTTCATAAGACTGGGTTGCCTAATTGACTGAGGGCCGTATTGAGACTTCCAGTAATGACTGCCAAATTTAGCTTTTGTGAATTCTTACATCCATTGAGTGAGTGCAGAAATAGTGCTCGCAGCTCCATTGGATTGTAGGCGGTCTGAATGACTCACCAGCCTCTCCACCACCCATGCCAGAGCAGTCACCAAGGCTAAGCTCAGGACCAACAACAGACAGTGTGAACACTTTCTATAGGCTGGGTCTTCACTGCAAGCGGAGGTGTGAGCATCTCAGAAGCATACAGGCACTCATGCACTTCTGAGTTACACAGTCATATGCTTCTGGTTTCAGTGAGCTTTGCCTAGCTGGGATAAGAATAGACAGTTAAACATAGGAAGAGAGTGCCTGAGAAGCTGTGTTATCTCCACCCTTAGAGATTTGTAAACCCAAATTAGACTCGTATATGTTATCAATGTTTTTGGTGTAGCTGGTACAACCAGAACTGTAGTGTGCTGTGCTGGGGGACTCGGGAGGTCCTTTCCAGCAGGTCTTTCTACCAGTATCTAATTCTAGCCACTCACGTGAGTTTCCAGACCCTGTGAGGAGCTTATTTAGTCCACGTGAAAACACACACTGCCTCTTTTTGTCTCACATAGTTATTGCTTGCTGCAGTGACATTCTCCAAAGGCAGAGAAAAGATATCCTTAGGTTTTTTTGGAAAATCCCTTCCACAGTACAGAGCTATAGTACACACCCAGATTAAGCCATTTGACTCGTTTTTTACAGAACATTTCCTCAGCATATTTACCTTCCTTAAGCTGTGTCAGACAGGCGTTGTACTGTGGTTTAAATGTTGTTCCAGTGAAGCTGAAATCAATGAGACAATTTAAGAATAAAGGGCTGTCTGACTTGTATGTAAAAGCATTTTAAACAAGTTCATTATCTTTTCTTGGTATTTCCTTATTAGGTTATCAACCAAGGTTTCTGCAAACCACTTTAATTTAAAAAAAAATAAAATCTTGCTAAATATACTGTCTTCAAATTTCCCAGGGTTAAGAATTCCATTAACTCATTACATTGTACTGTTGACACTGAATCTTGCTTAAAAGTCAGCATAACAAATTCTACCTTATTAGCTTAATAAAATACAAATTAACTCAGTTTCATTATCACTGAAAGATATCTTGTTCAAATGCTCAGAGTAAGAAAAAGATTAAAGAATGAAAGATTTCTTCTTCTGCGTTTCTTGCTTTCTTCCTCTCAATATATTATGTCAGTATATTATCTGCTCTAGAGACAGAAT
The DNA here is from genome assembly GCF_030936135.1 of Gavia stellata. Lineage (NCBI taxonomy): Eukaryota > Metazoa > Chordata > Aves > Gaviiformes > Gaviidae > Gavia > Gavia stellata. The sequence continues at coordinate 9,175,001 of NC_082597.1, read as the reverse complement.
GTTTATGTCTTATCCTGACAGTTCCTTGTAATATGTAAATTTTTTGAACCTTTTAGTGATAGAGTTTGGAAAAGAGAACAAGTTTAGGGACCAGTCCTATCCTACTTGAAGAAATCTCTTCTAAATCTTGGGTCATACTGTAGAAAGAGTTTGATTGCCACTGGACTTGATTAAAGCCTAAGGAAAACATCAATGCTCATTTAAACTTCAAAGACCTCTGTCACATTTAGGCTACAACATTTTCATAAGAGTGAAGATAACCCCGCACAAACAGGCAGCTGGCAAGCAGAGAGTTTGTATTCTAGATTTGTAGGTAAGCTTACAATACATTAGTCTGTCAGTGATTTCGAGCTATAAATGTCTTTCTGTTTAAAGATAAGGGTTTTTTTCTTAAATGTAACCAAATTTCACATATTGTGTTAGACTTCCTGGAGATACTGTACTGCTTCATCACTTCAGGAAAGGATATGGTATAAATATGATGTAATTTAAGTCAAAGACTTTCTGAAATCATGGTCTTTCCTCCAGCTAGGGCATGTTATTAAAAATTGTCAAGTAGTACCCCTATTTTTATGCAGACCTGGACATCAGCTTGCATTGCTTTAGTACACTACCAACTAAAACTGTGAATTAATGTAATACCTAGAGATCTTTGCTGTTTTTGGGGTCAGAAGAGAGTTACTTGGTCATCTCTACTCTGACTTGCTTGATCTTCAGTGGTTTAAGTTTTAGTAACTTCACATTCTGACAGGATATAAGCTTCCCTTTCACAGTCTTTGCTCAATATTGAATTATTGAAGGATTTTTTGCAAATTAATAGATTGAGACCACTGAACATCATCTTGCTAATGTTAGAAATGCCTAGGTGAATAGCCTCAAACAGACAAAACCCTTCGCTCTTATCCAGATATTGTGCAACTATGTCAGCATAGTACCATGTCCTTACGAACATTTTGAAAACTGTCCATGTTTGCTCAGCTACTGTGCTCCTGTACCCAACCTGATTCATCTCCAGACAGCTCAGAACATGAGCTATCCATGTCTGTCATGTAAATATAGCATGTAAATGGCAAAATTTCCCTATTCTCCCTGGGCCAAAGCAAACAAGCAACTTCTGAAAAGCAGTAGTGCACAGGTTTTAAGTGAGAAGAATATCTCACCAGAACAAAACTCATTGTAGTGTGCAGTCTATAGTTGTGAATGAAGATGATCACTTCTGGTAACAGACTCATTCCCCCATGCTGGCTTATGGATTGTTCTGCATCCATAGACTACTAGTTTGCAGAATGGATCCTCAGGGCCTGTCAGCTGTTATTACAAACTAATCCCCAATTAGCATCTTTATTCAATTGTAAGAATAATGAAAAAAAAATCAAGCTAGAATAACTACTAAATGGAAAAACAAGTTCACTTTAATTAAAATGTAATAGCATTTGTGAAGAGCCTTAAACTGAGGGGGGAAATTCAATAGACATTTATTTTATTTGGGAACTTCAGAAAGGTAATTAAATGCACTAATTTCTTTTGAGTCCTCCCTGATGATCTTTTAAAGTCACGGTATGGCCTGTACTAGTGCTATCATCAGATTGATTTAACAATATTTATATAACTAACATGTGTTCCCAGAATTCTGATAATAGCATCAACTAGGCGGTAGCTTTTGGAAACATGTTCAGGCTGTAAGACTGTGCAGGGTTCCAAGCTTACTGGGATTCTTTACTTTTGCTGGTATGAACTTTGGGATTTCTTTTTTTCCAATATGTTTTTTTCAGGCTACACTTTAGTATCTTTGGTATTTAAGAGGGATTGTTAGCCTGAAAACATTTGTAGAAATTTGGGAAAACCAGCCTTACAGAAATAGGATTTTATTTTACTGGTCAAATTTAAATCAGTCTAAAAGTTGTGTGTCCAGAAACTGGAGAAAGTTTGTGGTGATGTAATACATACATATATATACATATATATACATATATATGTAAAAAAACACACACATGTATACAATATATAAATATATATATAAAATATATATACTGATATTTAAAATAATGTGTAATATAATAACATTAAATGCTTATTATAGTATGCTATCATATTACACAGGTACACACATACAGGCACAGCCTACATGTCCATATACATGTGTGGGTGTATATAGATATACACATATGTAACAGAATCTTCTGCCTGGCTCTTTATCACATCACCTGAGATCAGATTCCTCCAGGGGACATGAAATCTGAGGAGCAATTAACAGATTTCACAGGTAACAGTAGTCTATATTGGCTTGGGGATGACAGCTGATGGAGTACTGACCCTTTCATAAGCCGAGCATTTATTTGTGTTATCTGTTTGGCATACAGTTGGGATTCATCTAACTACATTTAAAACTGATAGTGTATATTCAAGGCAGCCATCACAGGCTCCTTTTATATTTGAGAGAAAAAAAAAGAAAAAAAAAACAAAAAACCAGCATGCATTTTGAAAGTGCTATTTGCCCTATTCAGATGATTCAGACAAATCAGATACTCATAATGTCTGTATCTCTTCATTGATAATCACTGGAACTTCAGGGTGATTTGCTCAGTGGTAGATGTCTAAACAAAGGTGAGGCAATCCCACCCCAATTCTTTAAGATGGGAGCTGATCCTTCCTAGATGGTAGTGCAATACCTCGTTCAAAAGCTTTTCTAGAAACTACTGGAAAAATGATAAAACAATAGTCACCATCATAGCAATTGTACCCAGACCCCTAGCTATATTAGAAACCTGTTTTTCATTGATCTGCCTTTCGTAAACATTTAGAAACCTCTACCTACATAGGAAAAGGGTCTCCAGTGAACCAGATTCTTTCAATCAACATTTTCTGACACCACTCACTCCTCTGGTATGCTGTCACAACAGTAGTGATGCAGGCTGCCTTTTGTTGATCTCTTTGGTAATTAGTTTTTGAAGGTTAATCCCACCAGGCATTCCCTGTGCCAGCTTGGAGTTTAATGACTTTCTGAGCTTTAAAGCACTATGTGCTGGAGATAAAATATTGCACAAAGTTTAGGTCTGTCTCATCCTCCAGCACGCCGACCTGATCAAATTCAGATAACCAAGCCATCAGGTTAGCACAGTTAAGGCATTGCCTTTTCCCTGTCACGGGCTCCCTTCTGACACGTGGGGAGCCATAAGGTGACCTGTGTATCCAGCCACTTTCTGTCACTCACAGAAAATGAACACATATCTGTTCACATCTTGGTCAGATAGAATTGGCGTTTAATGGAGATCCAGCTCAAAGTTAAACCTTGACCTCCAGCAAGGCCTGAAATTTATTTGGAAATAAAACCCAGCTCTTAAAATGCATAGGCTAAAACTATTTGGCCTTGTGGAGTGTGACAGGTGACAGTGCTGTTTGCCCAGTTCTTATGCTCTTCTAGGAGGTATCTTCTCTTTGCCGCTATTTGAGACAAGAGATGGACTGTTGGTCTGATCCAATGTGACTATGCTTATCTTCTTATGGTCTGGATAGCCAGAAGTCTTCAGAGCTGCACCATCACATTTCCCCATAGTAATGTCTGTATTATTATTTGTATAGGGATTGTAACTCAAAACCCCAGCAGAGAACAAGGGCCTAATATGATATGCAGTGTGCATACAGAGACCAAAAATAGTCCAGAAACAAAGTGAAGAGACCTCATAACAATTGGAATGCAATGCATTCTTGGTGCACAATGATCTTAAATGGATTGATTTTACATAACTTCAGCCTTACAGAATTTAGACAAATGGGGGGGATTAATCTAACTAAAAGTGAATATCCACCTTTGAGAACATCACCCTTCTTTTCTTTTAGAGTTGTCACTGGAGAAACAGGTATTTTTAGGGGAAAAGTTCCTCTCACCTCTAATCTGTCATCTAACAGAGAACAAATGAAACATGTCCTTAGTTTTCCTACCATCAGTGGAGAGAGGAAGGCACCTTAGATAATGATTCTTCCTACCTCTGCTAAGTGCCTATGTAAGGATGGACTAAGTTTTATCCTAGAGCTATCTTTGTATCTTCCCCATGTATAAACATTTTCTAGATAACTAGCTTATATTAGATGCCAGACATAAATAAATCCATCTGTCAGGGTTGCACACATTATACATATATTTTTTAGGGGAAAAGAGAAATTTGCAAGTGAAAAGTTTACCTTCTGGAGTGAAGTTTGGGTTTAGCTTATCTCTATGGCACCAAAGTTAGGCTACATGGTTAAATATCTTACACTTGTAACACAGAAAGAGTATTAGCAAATACATCCTCTTTCACGCATAAGTACCTGCTCAGTGAAGACCAATGTAGTTGTGCTGGGGCTCAGCTGCTTTCCATTAGGGCTAATGACAGCCACTGGGAGATATCTGCAGGATGCACGGGCTCTGAGGGAGATGCAGACATTTTCTGTTTATTTGTTCCCTTTCATTTATTGTAGCTCAGGAGGAGAGTGTCTGGGTCATTAGTTTTTAGGAAGGGTTGTAGCAGATTATAAGAAAAAAAAAAGAAAAAAAGAAACATCAAAGTAATTTTATGAGACCTCCAATTAAAATGTGTACACCTCAACTAGGTATATTTTTCCTGGTTGAAACATGCTTGTTGAGTACATCACCATGTAGACATTTATTCTAGAAGTCACAAAACCAATGTGTATTTACACTGAAGGATGGTCTAGCCCACGATCACAGAATCACAGAATCACTACGGTTGGAAAAGACCTGTAAGATCATCAAGTCCAACCTGAAATCTCCTTCCTTCCCTGACCCCAGCTAGATTGGTAGCCCTTGTCCCATCGTGTAATCAGGTAAGCAGCCTGGGGCAGGTTGTTCAGTGAATACCTAGGGTGAACCCCAAGGCTGAGCTCCTGGAGAGATGAAAATTTGGTCAAGTATCCTCGACCTGGGGATATTAGAGACACAAATCCACAGAGAGCATTGGTTTGGAAGCTCCCGAATGAGAGGAAATTGAAGCTATATCCCCTGCGCTGACCTTCAGTATGACTGTGTGAATTGGAAACTAAATGTCTGGAAGGAATACTGTGAAAATCCTCAAGTCACTGGCATGTGGTCTGTGAAGAGCACATGCTGTGAACATTGCAGTTTCTCCTCTGCTTGTCCTTCCAAGGCAGGAACCCTGCTCAACAGGGTGCTGAGAAATTTCAACTCCCACTGAAAACAGTGGGAGTCAAGGGTGCACCAAACCATGCCCAAGACATAATCAGGTACAAAAATAATTTTTATGTGGGCTTGCACAGGTTGTATATCCAGAAATGGAAAGAAACTTATTTCAGGATGATTCGATGAAAAGGGATCAATACAAGATGCGTGCAGAGACTTATGCACTTTAGCATAACAGTTTCTCACTATCTGAAGGTCTGGATCTAAATTCATGACCTGTATACTATAGATACGCAGAACCCACAACTGAGTCCTTAAAGCAATTTATATCTTTTTTCCTTTATCATAGAATCATAAAATGGTTTTGGTTGGAAGGGACCTTTAAAAGTCATATAGTCCACCCCCCCTGCAATGAACAGGGACATCTTCAACTACATCAGGTTGATCAGAGCCCCGTCCAACCTGACCTTGAATGTTTCCAGAGATGGGGCATCTACCACCTCTCTGGGCAACCTGTTCCACAGTTTCACTACCTTCATCATAAAATTTTTTTTCCTTCTATCTAGTCTGAATCTACCCTCTTTTAGTTTAAAACCATTACCCCTTGTCCTATCACTACAGGCTCTTCTAAAAAGTTTGTCCCCATCTTTCTTATAAGCCCCCTTTAAGTATTGAAAGGTCGCAATATGGAGTCTTTTCTTCTTCAGGCTGAATAACCCCAACTCTCTCAGCCTGTCTTCATAGGAGAGGTGTTCTATCCCTCTGACCATTTTTGTGGCCCTCCTCTGGACCAGCTCCAACAGGTCCATGTCTGTCTTGTACTGAGGACCCCCGAGCTGGACGCAGTACTCCAGGTGGGTTCTCACCAGTGCAGAGCAGAGGAGCAGAATCACTTCCCTCAACCTGCTGGCCACACTTCTTGTGATGCAGCCCAGGATACAGTTGGCTTTCTGGGCTGCAGGGGCACATTGCTGGCTCATGTCTAGCTTTTGATCCACCAGTACACCCGAGTCCTCTGCAGGGCTGGTCTCAATCCCTTCATCCCCCAGCCTGTATTGATACTGGGGGTTACCCCAACTCATGTGCAGGACCTTGCACTTGGCCTTGTTGAACCTCATGAGGTTCACATGGGCCCACTTCTTGAGCTTGTCCAGGCCCCTCTGAATGGCATCCCATCCCTCAGGCATCAGGCACTTCAATCACACCACGCAGCTTGGTGTTGTCTGCAAATTTGCTGAGGGTGCACTCGATCCCACTGTCAATGTCATTGATGAAGAGATTAAACAGTATTGGTCCCAATATGGCCCCCTGAGGGACACCACTTGTCACTGATCTCCATCTGAGCATTGAGCTGTTGACGACTACTCTGGATGTGACCATCCAGACGACTCCTTATCCACCATCCATCAAAATCATATCTCTCCAATTTAGAGAGAAGAATGCTGTGGGGGACTGTGTTAAAGGCCTTAAAGTCCAGATAGATGACATCTGTAGCTCTTCCTTTGTTCACTTTATTGTCTTTATCTTTCCATTTCACAATTTTTTTTTCAAGAGTAATACCCCAGTGATGTGAAAATGCACATAATAGCAAAAATCTTATTAATTTAAGTAGGAACAATAACCAGGAAATTTTCTTACCAAACTTATAGAAATGCTGTAAGCTTTTGTTATTAAAGCAATTAGAGGATACATTCAAGTTATTATTCATTTTCTGAGCTTTTCTTCAGTTTCATTCATTTTGATTTTAATACCTCTTAATTGGATAATTAAAGTTATTTAGAGAAAAAACTGTTTAATCAAATGCCATTTTGTTAAGCAACTGTTATTATATATATACCAAAAAGTAATGTTATACCATGAATGGTTATAAGCAAAATTCTGAATTAAATTGATGAATAAAAGCTGCAGATTTTATGATGCAATATCCATTTACTTCAGAAAGCATTGAATTGAATCCAAAGACCTGAAGGAGGAAATGTAGTAATTCAAAATGTCTATGGCTAAACAGTTATGTTTCTGTTTATGATATTAGAAACACTGCCACATGCTTCCCAGTCTGTGATATAGTCATGTGGGAGCAAATCTACACTAGGGTGGGGGTGGTTTTTCTGTTTTTTTTTTTTTTCTCCATGTATATAGTAGGATCGAAATGAAATATAATAAAAAGAAGTCATTATTTATTCAATATAATTTAGACTATTCTGTCAATCTCTTTTTCTCAAATGTATATTTGGAAGAAAATGTTTGTTTCATGCAATTGTGTGTTAACAAATATAAGAATAAAACTTGTTTTCAAAGGACATTGTGCCATTGGACAGGAGAGAAAACAGAAGAGAGAGAGAAAGGAAGAAAATAATCAAAAAGCAAATGAAGAAACATTTTCAAGTTTATTTCATGGAAAATTCACATGTTAAATTCACAGGAAATTAAACAAAGGAACCATCTTTGAAGAAAGAAATAATTTTTTTTTCTACAGTTTTATGATACGTATCTTCATCAGTTTATTTGCATCAGATAAATATTTTTCACATGGGGTTGTTACCGTTGTCCAATAATAAGATTCAGAATGATGTTTCTAACTGAGACAGAGACATGACTTTTCTGTCAAAATGGCATATAACTGAAATTCAAATGGTCCAAAATCAAGTCTATAGAAGTTATTAACATCTGAGTTTCTACATAAAAACTTTCAGTACTGACTTTATTTCATCTTGGTTTCTACTATTTCTATCACATTAAAAGAACATGTGTTTTTAGGAGTTTAGCGGCTGGCATAAAACCAAAATCCACAAGGAAATGAGCCATGCTTTATCCTACCTTGGGAATCACAAGTAAATGACATCTGATTTCACAGCCAAACTATCTTATGTGTAGGTTGCTATGTTCCTGAGCACGCTATAAAGTGCACATGATTTCAAGTAAGTTGCCAGTTTGAATATATTTCCTTTCCCCTCCATGCCTGAAAAATTCAGTCCTGCAGACTAAGTTAACATGGGAGGTTTGTATGTATTTGTAAATATTGACCATGTGAAATTCAAGTGGATAAAATGTTTTATGCTGCTTTGCCTACAACTTGGCTTTTGATGGACTGGAGCTTTACTCTTCATTGCTAGGTCATCTTTACCTCTGTTGCAAGTTCATGCTGGCTTTAAACAACCTTCACATTTCTATCCATGGTGAGGCAAAACCAAACACAGGCTATACTGAGCCCAGCTCTAAACAAAGCATTTATTCTCAAGTCAACAGACTTTCCGTTTCAAAGGAACTATTACAGCTTTCATTCCCATAAGTTTTCATGTTTTATTCTATCCACCTTTCCACGTTTGGGTATTTCTCCTGTCTCCATCACCAATGATGTATCTCTGCCACTTTTCAGGTCGCTTGATGAGAACGGCAAATTCATTTCCTCCCCTTTAGGAAAAGGTAACAAAATAATTCATTGCTATTGATCAAAAACAAAGGAAAAAGGAGAGGAATGATATTGTTACCTTACTCAGTAATCTGCTGTCCAGAGAGAATGGGAATGCCTTCCCTTTTAAGACTTTAATTTACAAACTTTTCAGGAAAAACTTTTCGTCATACCCATGTATTAATTCTCCTGCAAACACTAGACTCATTTTAATACTGTGGTCAAAACTAAGAACTTTCTTTTATTATATATATTTTCATTTCTACACTTTTATTTGGCAATATAAATGAAACCTTAAAATGTCATCATTTCCCATGCACTTACATTTTAAAGATGCCATTGCTTAACTCATCTAAAACATCCTGTTGATAAAATGGAAAGGGCTCACTCAAATTTGACTTAAAATGTAGTACATTTACATATATATGACTCCGAAAAAAAATATGAAGGAAACAAATTGAAAACTTTCTTTCTCGTACCATATTGAGAGTACTAATAAATGAAAATGCTTTATCTCAAAAATATCTTCCTTATGGATTATTTCAGTAGAAATTCAATTAAATTGTTATGAGGGAAAAACAAAACCTCGTTACAAAGCTTTCATTGTCCCAAGCGTGATAACAGTAGTCACAAAAGTATATCCTAGCTCTTTGTTCACAGTTTTGTGAGCAATTCAGATAAAAGTTGAAGTTTCTCTTCCCCTGTAAGTAAAAGTTAAACGTCTGCCCTAGGTACAATTTTGGAGTGCACACTGCATTAGATTTCAGTGTTAGGATCTCCTTTGTCTCACCTAACTAGAGCCATTTAAAAGCTGATAAGCCTAAACTAATTGTCTAGGCTCCCATTTTAATAAAGCGACAAAGACCGGCATCTCCAAAGCAGGATTTGTCCTGCTTATCTCAGAAACATAGGTGCAGAAATCTCATTACCATGGGATGAGTTGCCTTTTCAGAAATACCTCTCTCTCTATTGACTACAAAAGAACTTAAATAGTTTGGTTAAATTAAACATGCATCTTTCAAATGACTCCAGTGAAATGAGGTGAATCCCCTTACCCTTTGCACGTGAGACTAGATAGTTTCCCAATATGTTATTCCTACCCTTAAGTTCTGAACTCTGTGGGTAAAATGCATGCTTTTAATGGGACCAAAATGGGACTCTGGCTGTGACCTTGAGTTTTGCCTTGAGATTTGGGCTTCCGAAGAACTTGAAACACAAAGGAAGGCTCTGGTTTGACACCAAGAAGAAGGAAGCTCTTAGATGAGCCCCCGTGAAGACACATTGCCATGTTTTGTGCAGCCCTAGTTCTGATACATAGTTAAAATTTAGCACAGTCAGTAAATCCTTACGCTTCATGTAGTTCTTGGAGGCATAAAAAGTGCATGGCAATTACAGCCAGTAAATCTTATTATAAATTATACAATATGCACGCATTTCAGCTATATTATGATTCAATGTTGTATTTTTAATGGCATCTTTTTGCACAATTTTAGTTGGGCATCGAGCTGGGGGCTAAAAAAATTAGACTACACAACCGTTCGATTTGTTACTATGAGGTCTGAGTCTCGTTATTGGGTTCTGGCAGTGGGTAGTGTTTTTTTGTTTAGTTGGGATTTCTTTTTCTCTTTTTTTTTTAAATATATATATCAGAAATGCATGTTAAGTGTTTCTATTCTTGAAGCAATTACAATTTGCAAATGAGAATTCATGGAAGCTTTGTTCTTTAGTTATTTCTTAGCCAAAGGGAGAAAAACACCCTTTGAATTGTTTAAGTGACATGACATGGAGGGTACTTCAAGGTCCCAGTTTTTTATTATTGTCTTCTGACCGTATAGGTTGAAGCAAAATTATCCAGATAAAACTCTTTAATATAAAATGGATAAAGGAATCTAAATCTCTGGGAGCCATAGGCTCTGATTGCTAAATCACTTTAGGTAGTGTTAGCATCTTCCAGCTTTAGACACCTATATTGTAGGAATCTCTTTTTCTTTGTTAAGCCTATCTGAAGGCAGACATATAATTCAAATCAGAAAAACTATGATTTAGGTTTGGTTATTTCTTGCCACTGGTTTTAAAGTGGCTACTTCAGATGCAGATTCTCTATGTGATCAGATGGAAGTATGAGAGTAGCACAGATGTAGCACAGATGTCAGGAGAGATAAATGCTACCCTCACTAATCATTTCTAGCTTAGGTACAGGAATTTTATCAGCACATTTTGAATACATTATGAAGATCAGCATTATGATTCCACTTTACAGATAGAAAAGCTCAGAGATAGCTCAGAGAAGTTGAGTGATATGTACAAAGGGGTCAGGCCAAACACTGGCAGGGCTAGGATTACAACCAGTGTCTTCTGGAGCTCTGCCCAGCTGCAGTATCATTTGGGCAGAACCCAACAGAGGAAAAATTAAAATATCTGAAAAATCTGACCCAAAGCAATTCTGAAAATGTCACCTGATCCATCTACAAGCATAATTCATTCTAAAGACCTTTTACCCTAACCCAGCCTTCTAAAGAGACTTTGAAATGGAAGATATATATTTGTATATATATGCAGTAATTTCTTCTTTTTAATACCCTTTACACTCATCAATGTAAAGTAGCCAGCAGCACTTAAATATTAATTAGGAATTCATTTGTTTCCAGACCTAAACTGAAGAGTAGAAAATATTCATTTTATTTGGCATTTTTTTGGTACTGGCTCACAAATAGCTGAATATAATAAATAAAATATTGTAATTTGTGAGTTCTTACAAATAGAGGTTATTAGTAGATGCTGAAGTAATTTGCTTCTGCCTTTGAAGCAAATCACTTTCCTATCAAAGGAAACTCGTCTCTGCTGGAACAGTACTCTAGCTCCCGGGCAAGGAGCTGGAGTTAGCTCAAGCAGGTCCTCCCTGAGAAAACCAAGCTTATGTTACAACTCCAAGTTTGCCTGAAAATTAGAAGTGCTCAGATCTGGTGCTCATATCTATCATAGCAGAGTGGCAAAAACAAAAGTAAGCTCACTGAAGACTGGTGGGAGGCAGGGGAGTGCCACAGGCCTCCCTGCCTGCTTGTATCACCATCTAGACCCTTCTGGGGACGCACTCGCTGGGAATCGGAGGGCTTTATATGACATGCACAAAAAGCTGTTTCGGATCATTTAGGCAGTATTGGTACCCCGTGGGAGATAGATAACTACTTCATAAGGAAAATTTATAAGTGAGAAGAGATTTGGAGCCTGACTGAAAGGGAGGGGTCAACCGGGTGAAATAAAAGGACTGGAGACAGGTAGGGTTGGAGTTCCCCAGGGATTAGTATTGGATTGACTTTGCATATCTTCATTAATTATTCTGACCAAATGAAATATAGGAATGCTATATTAATTTTGGCTAACAGCCTGATTTTGGATGCATGGTCAGAACAGAAAATCATAGTTCACAGGCAAGCATCTTTGTATTTGTGAAACACAAGGAGAAAATACGTACATGCAAAAATAGTTGTTTTTAAAAATCCAATTTTGCCTAGCTAGTCAAAAACTACAGCTGGTTTCATAATGTGAAGTAAAATTCTAACAAATTATTCAAGTGTGCCTTGCTGCAGCAATCATGCTTGGTACTGCTCCCTTTCCCATTCTTGTATGCCTCTCATTACACCTTTAATGCTTAAAGAGAGAAATGAATGTGTACAGTTAGGTGTTGGCAGAGCAGAGGATATGTGCTGTGAACATCTGGCTGGACTTATAAATTGCAGATCATGAGTTTCACTGAATTTATTCCTTTTTGCACTATTATAGTTTTAATGAAGATTAGTTTTGTTTAAGATAAAAAAAAACTTTATGAAGATCTAGAGCAAGTGTCCTTAAATCATTTGAGAAATAAATAGCATTTGCTGGTAAAAATGAGTGCTTCCAATCTGAAAATACAGGTATTTAACAATCAGCCATCACATCTCTTTTTGCATATGACAAAATCATCCCTCAACCTTCTCCTTAGTAACTGGATTGAACTGCAGTGCATATAGTCATACCCTTTAGTAACTCTCAGAGCTTTAACCAGTTTTATACTGGTAGTTGCTGTACATTCAAGCTAACGGTCTATGTTCCTTTTCCGATCAATGAGGGGAAAATCGTTATCATCATCATCCCCTCAGAATGAAACAAGCCACTCTTTGGAGGTGTGCACTGCTCTCCACTGATCACAGAGTGGGCCTGGGTCTCAGATTTGCATGTCTAACTCCCAGAGGACCACAGAAGGGCAGATTACTCCTTACTCATGTGAACCCTGTTTACGAGGAGATATAGATAACTCTGTATCAGTCACCCATCACCTTACTTCTTCCTGCTTTCCTGACCTTGATGTCAAGAACAAATTTATCAGCTATGAGACTGCATTTAATTCTTGAACATTGATAAATGCCACAAATAATACAGATTCAATAGCTCATCTCTGTGCAGTCCCACAGAAACAAACCTGTTCAGTGTTAATTTGCCATTTATACATTTATTCAGAGGACGGTCACTTGTCCTTTGTTTAATCTGCTTGACATGTACCATATTAAAGTTATGCCATCCTGTTTTCTTAATCAAAATAGTGTGCTGTGCTAAGTTAAAAATACAGAAATCTACATCTACTTCATCACTATTAACATACAAAAGTCAGTTTGACATCTGTTTTCCATACTAGTTGGTATTAATTTCATTTTACTCCTTCAAATCCTTGCTGTTCAAGTCCTGAGATCAGTATCAGACTGACAGTAAGACAAATTTATTATCTCATTTATCCCTTAAAAGCAATAGTATAACATTAACATCCGTACAATTTTTTGAACTTCCTCCTATTCAGTGGTTATTGAAAAAGGAGCACGAACGGTACTGAGAGCTTCTTAGCTAAACAAACTCCCAGGTATAAGAATCTGGATTTTCTGGCTGAAAAACTTTCGTAACTATTCTTTAACATCTTTCTCAGGACACTTGTCTTTACTATCTTTATCTTTTGAGCCATGTTACCGGAAAACAAATGCAGTAATCAAGTTCTGACCTTACTAATATCATGCCCAGGTAGACATTGACAACATGTAAACCTATTAGTGGTTTACATATATGTGCATGACAGTTTAAAAAGTTAATGATAGGCTTTTTCCCTGAGATCTTTTTGAATACTTAAATGTATTTTCTCAAAGATGATAATAACAGCAGCCAATGATAATGTTATGCCACTGGCAGCCATGAGGAATTCCTTCAGGGCAAGTCAGGGTGTATGAAATTCATGTTGCTTGTTGCATAGGCTTCCCACCTGTATTAACTCCAAAGCTGAGAGATACTGAGCCCTGTTAATTAGCATCTGTAATGACAGCTCTATTTCTATCACTTTTGTGACTCTGTAGAAATGTCTTCTTTATTTAATTTCTTCTCTCTACTTTATTAGTCATACCACTAACCACTACCTTTAACCCCTTACTGGTTCTTCTCCTCTGACCCATTTCACCTCTCTGATACTTATTTGCTGCTTGTGATGAAAAGCAGAAAACTCTTCTCTAGTATTTGTGCCTCACATACATACAACAAATACTGTGGCTTCAAATGCCATTACTGCTGGACTTTCCTTTGCTTCCTTAATTAATACTTACTGCTCTTTTGCACCTATGATTAGATAAAATTACTAAGCAAGAATAATTATATACAACCTGCAATGACTACCCCAGCCTAAAATAATAAATTGTATATTACGTTTTGTCCAGTACTAGCACTGAAGACACATTGACTAAAATCTGTGCTCTGAAAGAAAAAGGGGAACAAGGGCCTCCCCCCTTCTTGTGGCCAAGAAGGCCAATGGCATCCTGGGGTGCATCAAGAAGAGTGTGGCTAGCAGGTCGAGGGAGGTTATCCTCCCCCTCTACTCGGCCCTGGTGAGGCCACATCTGGAGTACTGTGTCCAGTTCTGGGCTCCCTGGTTCAAGAAGGACAGGGAGCTGCTGGAGAGGGTACAGCAAAGGGCTACGGAGATGATTAGAGGACTGGAATATTTTTCTTATGAGGAAAGGCTGAAGGGACTTGGGTCTTTTTAGCCTGGAGAAGAGAAGACTGAGGGGGGATCTTATCAATGCTTCTAAATGCTTAAGGGATGGGTGCCAGGAGGATGGGGCCAGTCTTTTTTCAGTGGTGCCCAGTGACAGGACAAGAGGTAACCCTGTGACACACATAAAGAAGACCTTCCTGCTTGTCCTGTGAGTATGCACTGAAATTTTCAGTCCCTAAGGGCTGGAAATTTTGCAGTTTTCCAGACGACATAGTTAACTCCTGCTATATAGAGGGTAGAGGTCCTATACCAACATCAATGAAAAAAACATGAGCAGAGACCAAAGTGATGGGGGGGGGGGGGGGGGGGTGTGTGGAGAGTAGGAATGTGAATTTGAGCCTTGTAGGAATTTGGGACCTAAACAAAGGCAAGACACCATGGCTGAGTTGATCTCAGGTCTTCACTCCCCTGCGTCCCACCTGGAAGATCCCTCTGCCCACTCAGGTCATGTTCTTATGACAGGTAATTTCTTCTGCCTCTCCCCAGCTATGGCAGAGCTATTTTCTCCCAGCATCAGGATCTTACCTCTGCAAGAGGCAATGCGGCTCCCAGATATTCTCAGACCCAAAGAAAGCAGAAACAACTGCTTCTCCCAGCATGATGCTCCTGGCTCATTGTGACACTATGCAACACCTCTGCAGGGGCAACAGGCAGGCTGAATGCAGCCACTTCTCTCCAAAACACAGGGGAGAGAAAAGAGGAGAGAAAAGGGGAGAGTTATCACATCAGTGTTCAACTTATAAAAAATGGGAGTGTGGCATACTACCCCACCCTGACATTAGGACACAAGGGAGAACAGAATGGATATAAGTGTGAAAGGGTACAACAGCCACCTGCTTCGGTCTAGACAGCAGAGTTACAGTGATAGCATGAACAATAGGATTTCTTAAGCAGTCACAAATAGTTGACCTAATCTTCCTAATTTAAACAGCAATATAAAATTTCTGGTTTAGGGTTTTTTGGGTTTCTTTTTTTTTCTTTTTTTTTCCCTCCTCCTAGCCACACTGAGGAGAAGGGGTACATCTCACTTGAGCTGACAGGCGGGGAAGGGAGCAATGTTCATTGACCTGTCATTTTTTCAGCAGTTTTTCAAAACCCATGGGTCAATATTCATTGGAAGATTAACACCAGAGGAAATGGTTTGAAAGTCTGTCTCACATTTCATCCTAACAGAAGGAAAGCTACAAATGTGATTATTTGACTCTGGAAAAGCATGACCCTCACTCCCAAAACATCTTAAATATGGTATGTTTGGTGTCCTTTCCCCTTCTGACTGCTCAGAAGCCTGGTGGACTGGCCAGAAGCCTCCTGGAGACTGCTCACTCAACAACGTTTTATGTCAGTCGTTCTCATGTCCTCTAAAAACCGATCTCCAGAGGCACTCAAAGCCTTGTATATGGGCTCACCACATACATAGCAGGCAAGTCAGGCTGTGTATATACAAATCTCAGCTGCTTTCATCCTTTGAGCAAGACTGGAAGTTGGATGAATCCTGGCTTAAGCCTTTTATCTCATGCCAAGTTCTTCCCTGTCTGTGAAGCCCATGGTATTTTCTGTCATTCGTGCTCAAGTCCTGAAATGAGATTTAAAGTCCATTCTCTGCTTCTATCCCTTAGCACCATTTTATTTGCAGTTTTAATTCAGATACGCATCAATCCTGTTAGACACTCCGAATTATGTGTTAATTAAATGTGGCACCCAAAAATGGTTCTGCTGAAGTTAGTGGCAAATCTCATTGCCTGTAGCAGAAAAGGATCCAAAGCATTTACAGTAAGCTGTTTTGATCACTGCTGTGAACTAAAAGTGACAAAGGCCAAAACCAGCTTTATTCAGGTACCACAAGCATAGACATTGAAATATCAGCATTCACCAATAAAACACCGGAGGGCTCAGGTCTGATGACTGAGCCATCTTTGGATGCAAGGTGTTGAACTGAGAAGATTATGGCATCTATTTGTGTCAGAGAAATCTCTGATTTTGCAGCACGATGATCTGGTTCAGGATTCAGTTGCCCAGACATAAATATCCAGCTCCATTTTAGACACTTACAATATTTCATGTGGCCTCCAATTGCTGCTGCAGAGGGTAGGTGTCCCAGATACCTCAGAGTGTTTCTAATACATAAGCAAATGTGTTGAAAACTGAATAGTGCTCTTTTGTGCCATGGAAACACTTGCCTTCGCTGACATGCATGAAAATAGAAGTCAGAGGAAACCAACAGACTGTGACTACTGCCTTTGTCTCAGCCACGTATAGGACTGAGAAAGAAAGAAAAAATCCCCCAAAACAACAACAAAACAAAACCAAGGGGAGGAAAAATAAACCCAGACATGAGGTAGGAATTAAATGTCAAGTGTAGACCTGTTTAAATGTTTAAATTTCTATCTTATAGGGAATTCTAAATAAGAAAACTGAACTGTATCTGGGGGAAAAAAAGAAACAAAACAAGAAGAAAACAGCCATTTCAAATTTTCTACAGGAAGAAAAAAAAAAAAGAAGAAAAACTTCAATAAGAGGTTTTGTAAAGAATTGTAAAGAATGTAACAAGTCTAGGAAGTCAAACTCAGACATTTCCAGCCCAGTTATGGCACCTGGATCACCCCTGGAAGACTGATAGAGCTCCAAGTAAGAGCCTCATAACTCAGAAGCTGAGTCTGGACCAATTCCATGGTAGTCCTGGGGGTATCCAAACTACCCCTGTATGGCTGGAAGCTCAGTCCCAGGTGATCCTTATATTTTGCAAACTTAACAGAGAACCTTCCACCTCTGAGGACTCCAGGCTGAGGCTGCTGGCACAGCTGCCTGCACTGTGGCCTTGGAGCTGTAGACCTGAAATTTTTGTTTCTCCAAACTCTGAAGACAGACTGTACTTGTGAGAGACATCACCTACTGTTGAGCTTGGATTCATTTGCAGCCAGCGGGGTGAATTGTCTTGGTCTCTGTTTCACCAGAAGGGCGCTAGATTCAAGTTGTTTCTATGAAACATTTTAGTTTAAGACCTATTAATATAGCACCTGCTCACTAGGACCTTATATTTTGTTAGGATGTGGTGCTGCAGTACAGTTTGGAGAAAGGTAGCTCTACCCTGTGAAGTATGTCTCCACTTTATTTCATCTCTTCTGCATTTGTAATAGGGAAAAAACCCAACACACAAATGATTATTTTGAAACTGAATGTGAAAGGCTAAACCTGTTTTTTACCCACTGAACACCTTGGCATTTGCAGTTCAACCTGACCAGAGCCACAGATTCTGAAAGCCCTGGGTTGTCCAGCATCCCCTTTCCATTTCCTCAGTACTCTTCTCCAGTCTGTCATTCTCCTTCTTTGGAGAAGACTAGAGGTATTCATCTTCCTCTCACTATTTGTTATTGCATGGGTATATGCAGTTTGCCTGGCAAGGTTTTGATAGTGGGTGGGCTACAGGGGTGGCTTCTGTGAGAAGCTGCTAGAAGCTTCCCCTATGTCTAATAGAGCCAATGCCCGCCGGCTCCAGGACAGACCCACCGCTGGCCAAGGGCGAGCCCATCAGCAACGGTGGTAGCACCTCTGGGATAGCATAGTTAAGAAGGGGAGAAACAACTGCTCAACAGCAGCCGGAGAAGAGAGGAGTGAGAATATGTGAGAAAAACAACTCTGCAGACACCAAGGTCGGTGAAGAAGGAGGGGGAGGAGGTGCTCCAGGTGCCAGAGCAGAGATTTCCCCGCAGCCTGTGGTGAAGACCATGGTGAGGCAGGCTGTGCCCATGCAGCCCATGGAGGTCCACGGTGGAGCAGATATCCACCTGCAGCCTATGGAGGACCCCACACTGGAGCAGGTGGATGATCAAAGGAGGCTCCTGGCAGGACCTGTGGAGCCGTGGAGAGAGGAGCCCACGCTGGAGCAGGTTTGCTGGCAGGACTTGCGATCCCGCGGGGGACCCACGCTGGAGCAGTCTGTTCCTGAATGACTGCACCCCGTGGAAGGGACCCACTCTGGAGCAGTTCATGAAGAACTGCAGCCCGTGGGAAGGACCCACGTTGGAGAAGTTCATGGAGGACTGTCTCCCATGGGAGGGACCCCACAGTGGAGCAAGGGAAGAGTGTGAGCACTCCTCCCCCTGAGAAGGAAGGAGCAGCAGAGACCACGTGTGGTGAACTGACCGCAACCCCCATTCCCCATCCCCCTGTGCTGCTGGAGGGCAGGAGGTAGAGAAAATAATGAGTAAAGTTAAGCCTGGGAGGAAGGGAGGGGTGGGTGGGAAGGTGTTTTAAGACTGAGTTTTTGTTTTTTCATTATCATTTTCTGATTTGAATGGTAATAAATTAAATGAATTTTCTTCAGGTTGAGTTTGGTTTTGCCTGTGACGGTAACTGGTGAGTGATCTCCCTGCCCTTATCTTGACCCATGAGTCTTTCATTATATTTTCTCTCCACTTTCTGTCTGAGGAGGGGGAGTGATAGAGTGGCTTTGGTGGGCACCTGGCATCCAGCCAGGGTCAACCTGCCACAGTGGGATTGACTGGGTTGTCTCTTCCGATTGCTTTTCTCTTTCACCAGAGGGACAGACAGGGGAGAAGCCACAGGACATGGTCTGATGAAAGTCTTTGAGTAATGAAAGCAGAAGGTGGCAAACCCAGCTTCTCTGAAAGGAAAATGATCTCTGGTATCTCTCAACAATTCACACTCAGGAGGTGCAATTAATTTGCCAGTCATCAGTGGCAGTTGTCTTCGTGGAGAACAGGACCTCAGAGATAAAACCAAAAGCACCTTAGCACCATCTCCAACAGAGTGGAGCAGGAGACTTCATTTTTCTGATTCTGTGTTGAACTCTGAGTAAAAGCTAAGCGATTGGCTTCGGAATCCCTTTTAAGAGTCTTCCAGTGGTTTGGAAATCCTCATCAGGAATCAAATCTTTCCCCATGGCCTTCTGGTGTGTTGTCTTTGCTCTTTTTCTTCTTTATATATTAGCATCCTCTGATAGAGTGAAAATGTAGAAGCTCTTAATTTGATTTTCACAAGTTGCTCTATAGTTGATTCCAATCTTATTCTGCTCTGTGGAAGCAATTTGTAACCCTGAAGAGTTGCTTTTCTGGCTTAGTCCTTCTATATCCCACAGTTTCTTATAATCCAGTTTTCTTTCATACTAAGTTTTTCAGCAGGTTAATATCATCCATATAGGTTCAACTGTCGTAAGTGTGGAAATAGTAGTCAGATTTACCAGTCAGTTCCTTCTAAGCCTACAGAAACAGGAGCTAATGTTGCTGCTTGATATTCAACCTCCATGTATATTCCTGGAGAAACAGAGTAATTTTTACTGTTTCTTCATCACTGACTGGATGGCACTTTTCCTGGTACTCTCCTCAATGGCTCTGAATGCACTAGTTCCCCGGGATAGTATGGCACCACCCAGTTGTGATTTTCCTACTCCAAATATGTACAAGCCCACAAAAACTGAAGACGCACAAGAGTTATAAACTGTATGTGTTCACATGAGTTTGGCGTTGTATCACAGTTTGAAGTTGTTCACACATTTCATGTTATTACAGTCTAACACAGCTTACAAGGGAGCAAATTCGTTTTAATTCCAGCTTTGATGAGCAGCAGTCTAATGCCTAGATCTTCAAAAGATTAGCCATTGATTCTTGGAGATTTCTCTGCTTCAAATTACTGTGCTAACACAAGAAAATAGATAAATTAACTTTCCAATCATTCATTAATTACTGTAATGATCCCATGGTGGATCGTTAAAGAATAATGGGCTCATAGGGAGGAGTTTGTTCTTAACTTCATGTGTATGCAGTTGGTTTGTGCCCTGAAGCAGGGAGCTTACAGCTTTGTAACTTACATTCTCTGTAAAATAGCTGTTATTTTTTCTGGGGAAGACTGATCTTCATTAGAATCCTATTAATGTCCAGGATGGTAACATTTTGTGCTAGTGAAGGGGGTTATTATTGTCTATAAAAAAAGGATATGCTTTCTGAAGTTTTTTAAATTTATTGTGTGAATGGGAATATTCTCACTTCAAAAATTTCAGGCCTTATGTCATACCTTAGTCAGAGGTAAAGATTTCAACTCATACATATCTCCCAGCCAGCCAAGTCAAGGTTGAATATTGCATTTCATGTTCCTTGAGCTTGACCTCTTACTGTCTTGCACTCTTGTGCTGTACTACTTTTGGAATTATATTTGTTGTTAATCTTTCCCACCTCATTACTTGCACAATCCTCAGAAATCTTTGAGGGTAAGGAATAGCTTTATTTGCCAATTAAACCATGAATTGTTTTCCAGATGATTCTATTTATATATCTTTCAAAGGCTTTCATTAATTACTTTTGTTACTAATACCACAGCTGGACCTGGAGAAGGGGATTGAATATTGCTGAAATCATTATGCACTCTGGAGCTACCCTTTTTAAGATAAGACTGATAAACTCTTTACATTTCATGGCGAAACAAATACACTAGGCTATTGTGCATGCAGCACTTTGCACAATTTGCTCAAGAAACCATCGTATGAAAAATGTTTCCACCTCCCACAAAGTACTGGCTACAGGAGATGGTCGTGTTACGAATATGCCATAACGTGTTGCCAATGTAAGCAAGGTCAGGTGTGTTGAAATAGGTCTTTCTTGGAAAAACAGTCTGTGTGAATCCACTACACAAGTCCATTTACTGCTATCTGAAAAGTTAAGTTGCATTTAAGCAATGTTATGGGAATCCAGCACAGTTTTCCTCTAGTGGGTCCTGTAAGAGATGCAGGATGTACACTGATGGAGGAGGTCCCTATTGCCTGGTGCACGATAGATGAGTAGTTAGTATTTTGAACACATTCATTATTTTGATCAAGAGAGAAATGTGGAATAAAGCTCTAATTCCTATGGGAGTTTTCAGACTGAATTGAGTATAATAATAATAAGAAGAAACTCTAGAAACTTTTATATATATCTTGCTTAACAGAGTTACTACAGAAATCCTTTCACTAGAGCAAAAACTATATCAAAGTTAAGAACAGCGATAGTTAAACTGAAAGAAATAAATTCCTTCACAGCAAGAAGATCATAGAATTTTAATCTGATCTGAGTTCAGATGACAAAGAAAAATACCCATATCCATGTGTAATTCCAGGAACCACTAGCACATTACAGCCAATAGAACTATTGCTGTTTTTCTGATGCTTGTAATAGGTTTGCTATTTAATTTCTTTGCTCCTTCTTAACATTTCCTTACCTGTGGAAATTAGAGTGGCAAAAATTAGAGAATTAGCAAGATGGCTGGGAAGATTTGGATTCTTTTTTTTATCTCAGAAAATAGTGACTCAACAGAACAACAAAGTTTTCAGAGAGAGTTAGTTTTTAGAAAACTTGTTTCCAATCCAGTGAGGCAAACAAACAGATCTTTAAGCCATTTTTTTCAGAATTGCTGACACTTCGTTTTGACATTTTCAAAATTAAAAATTCTGCTTTCTTAATTCAAGACATTTTTGTTTTACTAGTCAAAATAGAGGAATACCTGACCATCACTTACCCTTGTACAACTTTTTTGGAATGAATATTGTGCTGAAGGCATATGTAACTCTACTATTTCTGCTTCCAGGGCTGTGTGCAGCTGAGTTTAGATTCCAGAATTAAGCTCTCCTTAAAACCCCAAAGATAATTTTTCCAGTTTTGCAATAAAGGAGGTTTCTCAGCAAACATTAGCAGTTTGGAGGAGGAAGGAGGGTTAGTCCCCAATTAATATAATTAGTCATTGTATTGAATAATAATAGTGTAGTAAAATTTTGCAACACCAAAGCCTAAACATGACTGTTCAAAATGTGTATGTCAACACCAGCAGTTGGATTACTCTCTGGTCCCCTGGTTGTCCACAAATTCGTCAGCCAGGATCTTCCTCTGTACCAGATCAGCTAGGTTTTTCCTTAACAAAACTGGAGCACACACGTATTTGGCTGGATATTCATAATGCATTGTGGTAAGAAAGGTCTGTGAGGCAGCGATCAAATCAAGGACTGCTCTAAGGGCTATGCAAAGGGGGTAAAGCCAATTCATTAACCATGAGCAGTATAGGTGCAAACAGTTCTGCAACAAGAGGCCCAGAAAATAAATATGATTTCTCCTGGAACAGAGTATGAAGTCCGTATAGACACATCAATTAACACCATGACCCTGAAGAGAGGTCTGGACTGGAAGATGCTCTTTTGCTTGGTTTCCTTGGGTTTCTCATGTCCGCTCACTAAGAATTGACTCCAGAATGAAGACTGTGTTGTAGGCTGTTGCTAAACATTGGTTTGATACAACACACTGTGTCTACTAAGGTGTTGTTCACTCCCTGACGGAGGAATTCCTCCATTAAAACTTGTATTTTTAAATTAAATTACAATTAAGGTAGTTAATTTGAAGTCAAGATTTATCAGGTTCAAGAATAATGTTAATCATTGTTCAAATGAAAGAAATGTGGTCTGGGACAGTGTATCCAGTTAGGGAAAATAAGTTAAAATATTAAATGCTTGTGTGTAATACAGATCAAATGTCTTGAAAGTGCAAAATAACATACCTTCATTTTAATTTTAAATACACAGGTACACAGGGGTTAACTCTGATAATGATGTTTGGGAGTTATGCGCATAAATCGTATTAGCATATAACAGGATTTGTGACTGCAACACCCACGCGTCAGTTCTTATATTTACCGCAAACACTCTAACTAGGTTTCCTTTCCCAAACTATTCTCTAAGTCTGATTTACTTCTCTATGAACTGCCATGGGGCCAGGCTGGCTTGTGGGGTTATAACACAGTACAAAGCTTTCTCTGCTCTATCATTGTTCCTATTTCTCATCCAGAGAAGGATTATAAAGACAAAGAACCAGATTCTTCTAATTGTACCAGCATGGTTGTACACACTGGGATAATTTTTGAGACCGCAGCTGCAACAAGCATTGTAATAAAGGTAAATTATGTACCCTTTACATATGTGTAATTACAACGTTTTCCCATGGAACATCTTACCACTTAATGGATATACAAGTTACTATGTGAAATGAGTAAGAAAGAGAATTGCTGTAACAAGCAAACTCTGTATATATTTCCAAAAATACCATTCATGTGTTGAACTATGAGTTCAAGCAGCAATGCAATCCATCCTCTTAGGAATGAACATGGATAGCAAGAGCAGTACTATTGAAGTTTATCAGAAATACCTACTGGACCCAGAAATTATTTATATGGAGCTCCTTTTTAAAGCAGTGTGATGGATTTTCATACAAATGTGAATCTGGCCCGCACTGACTGAATAACAGTCTGCTGTATTGCCCAAAGGGGACAAATTCTGCATGGGGCTCAGTGTTTTTTCGAGTATGCTCAGCTTACTGCCTACATCCTCATATTTCACTCTCCGTCCTGCTTTCTTTCTTGGAATATGGCTTGGAAGTCAGCCTCCCACTCTTCTCATTGTCTTTTCTATGTTTTCCTTCTTTTGATTTCCCTATACTTGAGGGAGGGAAAGCAAATACAGAACTGCAATTGGCTGACTAACTTTGCCTTTGCTTCCTGATAGTTGGATACATGATACTGATTTTCTAGGTTGTCACTAGTTAAAAGAGGAAATAAAGTAGCTCTAATTTAATTTAATTACCTTCATCCTGTCTTTCCTTCACACTGCATTTACACAAAAGAACTCACAGGAAAGATTTGCTGCATACAAAAAGTCAACAGGAAACACTGTGCCTATGAAATCCTCTTTATTTTTACTAATTTCAACATTTTGAGGCACAAAAGACAGTGGGAATGAGTAGGTTTGCAAAACTGAAGAATTCCTTCCCTTGCAGTTGAAAGAATAAACTGACCTGTCTAAATTTGTGATTGCTTTTCATCTTCACAAAACAAATGAGAAGAGTGAACTTAAGCATTTTTACATCTCAGAACTATCTTTTTTTTCCCCTGAAGCAGACACAGAGAAGCTGGACACTTCAAATCTATGTATGCAACTCAACTGGAGAAGCAATAACGTAGTTAGAAGTTGTTTCGGTCACTAAAATTACTTGAAATGCATCACTGCAGAAAAGGTTACTTTGCCATTATTTATGTGACGAGACCTTGTGTAGCTAAACCAATGTAGTTTAAAATGAACTCATTTGGAGAACAGTGTGAGTCTAATTATGGTACAAAAAAGCTCGGCACACCTTACAAAACACACTTGGCACATTGGGTAATTTCAAGACTGGTTGGCTGTCATTGGTCTCCAGGCTGATCTCAATACCTGAGTTATGAAAAGCTACCTCAGATACATCAGCCACCTTGATCACCAATGAGGAGCAGTTACACAAAGAGGCAGACTGTGAAATACCTGTATCTTCAATTATCTATCATCCTCTTCTATTACTACCTGTCAACACTATTCAACAGAGGGACTGTACAGAGTAAAGATACCCACTAACTGTGCTAGCTTCCCTGTAAGTGGCCATATTATTTTTAAACCATTTACACTAAGGATGTATTTAGGGTATTTTAGTCTAGCCAGTTCTCCTTTACCTTTGTATATTTTTTTCTAATGTCTTGATGTTAACTGACTACAGATTTTGTGATGCTAACCTGTAATAACTCCAGTACTAGCCTGAATTCTTCATGTATGTGGTCAGAGCAGGTTACTTGGACCCTCATCATAAACTCAGAGAAGTTTGTGAAGGCCACTTCAGTGGTCGATGATTTGCTTGGAAAGAACAGATTTACTGAGGAAAATAAAAAAGTCTGTAGATATCCTATTGAAACCACTTACTGTGGCAGGTAGTCATCTTGTGAGGTGAGCACATTTTTTGATGATTTTTTTTGTTTTTGTACACAGTTCTGCGCCAAACTAAACTCAGGTTCTCATTGTACTACTTTACTCTTTGTGACTTAGTTTTTAAATGAAACTTTTAAACTTCTTGTTTTCCTGGAGAGCCAGGTTGTCTTAGAGAGCAGTGTTTGTGTGACTTCTAAAAGAACAGCTTCAATCACTTTAGGAAAGTAGGCTGTTTTTTTCTTTTTTTTTCTTTTTTAATTTCTCATGGCCTTGTACAAAAGATACTTCTTCTGATAATATTTCAAAGTGTTCCCTGAATGGAATCAAATTTCTATTCAGCCTTTACGTTGGGATGATATTATAAAAAAATATGAAACTTTGAGCCCTTTCTCACACACACACAAAACTGTAAAAGTATTGTGCTTTTTAGAAATCTCAAATCTGTTACCTCTCTTATCATGCTAATGCATGACAACTAACATGTGCTGTGTTCCTATTTATATCAATCACCATTCAGACATTAAATAATGAGTTACCAGAGCAACCAACTTGTCATCCAGTGGGTACTGCAATAATACCTCAACAATTCCTTTATCTAAACCTTGTAGCTGGACACCCACCTGAGATGAAAAGCATTCTCCACTGTAATCAATGGAAAGTCAGTTCTACCTGTTTTACCCAGCCTGGATTTTGCCTTTGCTTTTGGATAAATGAGTAAACAATCTTGGCTCACAGAAGTGAGATATACTTCACAGAAGTCCACTTTGCACTGACATTCAAAAGAACTGTGCATGCGCTATTTGGTAAGTATGTTGTAAATAGCCATCCTGTTCATCAACATGGGTTTTTTAAGCATACCTTTGCAGATAGCTTAATTAAAGTACCTGAAAATCATCTAATAGTGATAACAGAGTATCCCTTGAGCCCAGGGAGCTGTTCTTGTACAGTACTTTGCAGAGCTAAGAGCTTATCACGCAGCTTCTGCGAAGTACAAACCCTATGTAAGTGTTGAATAGGATTGCTACAGGCTCTGTCAGCAACCTCCTCTGTTACGCCAAATACGTTTGGATAGCATCTAGTCATTTTTTTCTAGATGGCTTTAGGGCACATTCCGTATTCAGCAACTATTGCTTGCCTTCTTTCTTCAGCATACAGGGCACAGCTACAAAAATATGCAAACATAAGCATTATATGTAATAACTGACAGGGGAGTCATCAGTTACTTCAGGAGATTTGTCTTTAAATGAGTAACACTAAATAAATCTGTATAACAAAACCATCATCAAATTCAGAACAACAAGGGGCTTGCAGGTCAGCTGCCCCAACCTGAACTTAAGGACAGAATCTCTAAACATCTAGTTCAGAAAGTCATTTGCAAGTCAGAATAGATCCAAACATGGCAAGAATGCCATACAAACAGTACAGATATTGACTAGCATATGTGGGTGTCAAATCCAAAAGTAGTCTTTAGATCTCTGTCGTGTTTACCACTGTGCCTGAATACAGAATTTCTACAACCAGGTGTAGAAAAGGTGCAAAAACAAAAGATGCAGCAGCAGCACTGTCTAAAGAAGTTTCTCTTTCCTTCCACCATAGCAATTACTATTGGTCCTGGGGCATGTCTGTCACCTCTTCAGCTGTGTCAGGAAATTTATTTGGCTGCAAAACGTTGCATACACATGTAACCTTTTTCGTACACGTGCCCACACATTTTTCTAGCGTACAAGCAAGTAGATCAGCAAATCTTAAAGGAAAAAACAACAGGACACCAGTGCTCAGAATCAGTGCCTGAATAACCTGAGCTCTCAAGGTACATCACCTCTCTAGAACATATCTATATGCGCTTCTAAATTGAAGTTCACAGGGACAAGAGAACAGAAATCAGAACAACATGGGCTGAGCCACAGAGCTTTTCAGTAAAGAGATCACAAATAAATGTCCAAGAGTTATTGATCTCTGACACCAACACAAGTGCTGAGATTATTCCTCTGAAGTCTGACTTAAGCATGCCTGTGGCTGTGAGTAGCATTATGGTGCACTGCAAGCTGGGAGGAATCCTATCTGCTTGCTTTTACTCTTCCTTACTCGCATAGGGTGAACTTCAGTAGGTCCCTACTCTTCAGTTTGTCTCTACGTGATGTGTTGACTCGGACAACCTGTGCCTGCTTTCTTTGCTTGACCTCATCACAACTTAGGGCAATACAGGCATGGACAATAACAGCATCTGAGTAGGGGAAATTTAACTATGCCTTTTTAGGCGCTAAAGTGGGTACATTTCATTTAAGTAGATTAGATGGGTTTGTTCCAGGTGGTCTTTAATCTTATCTGACACCTTGTTTTTTATCATTGTAGTAATTACATTTGAGGACTCCCATTCTAACCCTACTACTTGCACTGAGTGGTACCCTGCTTAGCAATGAGTCTTGCTGAACTCATTTATTCATTTAAGAGGTAACACAGCTTATGAATCACTGTGACATATTGAAGATTATAATCATCTGTCAAAGGAGTAGAGAGCTTGCGACCAGGCAACCTCTTATGAATTTAAAAAAAAAAAGCGGACTTGAAAAATAAACTAGAAAAATTACAATCAGGATTACACAGCAAATCTCAGTCAGTAGACAGAAGAGAAGGGAAGAAAAGAGATATCACATCCAGGTCTATATGAAAGTCTAAAGGCTGGAGGAATATTTTTATCTAGATAATATCGCGTGACCAGTGTGAAGACTTATTTCGAGAAAATCTATGCTCTTACTCAGCCACACTACTGCAGGGGCTAGCAGCTGCAGGAAGAACTGGAATCAGTCTAAATAGCTGTAACTACGGCTAGTGGGATAAGACAGAGAGGATCCAAAAGCCAAAGACAATGTCAGGTAGAAGGGCCAAAGACCCCACTGCTCCCAAAACGTGATCTGTATGCATTAAGTACCTCAGTCCCAGCCTGTTCACTTTGAACTGGCATCTGTCCTGATGTGCTAGTGGAAGTCGGACTCCTGGGAAGCTGAGAACACAAGAATCATAGGTCCAGTGCTTCAGATCTCATGTCTTGTGACAGGACAGTCCTAAGCTTTTGAGGTCAATGGCATAGAGGGGGGATCTTAATAATGCTTATGAATACTTAAGGGGTGGGTGCCAGGAGGATGGGGCCAGTCTTTTTTCAGTGGTGCGCAGTGACAGGACAAGAGGTAACGGACACAAACTTGGTCATAGGAAGTTCCATCTAAATATGAGGAGGAACTTCTTTACTTTGAGGGTGGCAGAGCACTGGAACAAGCTGCCCAGAGAGGTTGTGGAGTCTCCTTCTCTGGAGATATTCAAAACTCACCTGGACGCATTCCTGTGCAAGCTGCTCTAGGTGAACCTGCTCTGGCGGGTTGGACTAGATGGTCTCCAGAGGTCCCTTCCAACCCCTATCATTCTGTGTTTCTGTGATAGTCTTCTATTGGGAGCTCCTCAAAAAAGATTGAAAGGTTTTTAAATTTTAAAAAAGCCAGGCTCTGTTAGAGTAAAAGCTAGGATAATTAACTTACTGAATTGAAAAAAATGTGCAACAGTTAGATCAAACAGAAAAGACAGAAAGAGTTTTTGCACAGCCCCCCCAGACCATAGCTGACTTCTTGCTTTCACTTCTAGTGATCACTAATTTGTGGTTGGATTTGCCACAAGATTAGACACATAATTTAAGGGTCTATATGTAGCTGTCAGTATATGAGCTAAGTATCTAAGCTCCATTATAGTTGATGGAGATCCAGTTAATGCAATCTAATTGGAGCCTAGAAAACAGTTCAGATCATGAAAGGAGACACATAAGACAGCCTTCAGTTATGCAAACAGAAGCATCCATCTATTGCTATTTTAGACACATGGAAGTATGTAAGACATTCAGTTAGAGCCAGCAGACATAACAGACCTCGAGGAGGCCCATAGCCTTCTAGAGCAAAAGTTGGAGGCCATGTAGGCTCTCTTAGGGCACCTCAAATGGCTACCACTGCTTTCAGTCCTCACATCTCCTCTGTCATTAACAATCTCAATGTCTCCCCCAAAACAGGACTGATCTTCACTGTCCAGGAGGTTCCACTTGGCTCAGTTACTCCTTAAAGGAACTTCAATCTCTAGCTGAAAACACCGAAACCATGACTGAAGGGAACAGTCTCCATCACATCTTTGAACCTCATAGTTACTCACTATCACCTCAACATTGTTAGACCCGGTGACTGTCAGTTTTGCTAGAGTGCAGATATTCTGCTAGGGAAGAGAAGGAATGCAAACCCAAATTTCCACCAATTACAAATACGTTGCACTGTGCCTTTTGCCCCTATAACCTCTCTTTGTCTCTGACTGGTATAAGAGTTTCAGGAATTTGTCTAAGAAAAACCAAAGAAATCTAAATGCTAATGAGAAGACACTGCTATGAAAACTGCTGTATCACCAGACTCCTTTCTGAGCATGTTGAATTTAGCATTTTCTGACAAGGCAAAACGTAATCTCTCCCCATGAATGGATACAATGGCAATAAATTTAACAACTGTGCTCTGGATCAAATAATTGATTTTCAAAGGAAGCTGGCTAGAGCCAAAAGATGCCACATCCTCCAGTAGTTCACAGAAGAGTGGAAAAACACCAGTCCAAAAATGAGCTAGGTGCTAGTTTGAAGAAATATGAACTCAAAAGAATTGCTGTCGTCAGAGGAGGGAAGCCTGCCCAGGAGGAAGGAGGAGATACAAAAGCAGCAGGAAGCAAATGTCCTGTACTGTCACAGAGAACCATATTTCAGCCCAAAGGAAGCATCCAGAATGATGAAGCCCTTGAGGCAAGAATACATGTGGAGGATCTATAATTTTTTGTGCAGACCACTATATCTCTGACTCTATGCAGTAAATTACAGCAATGCTTTAGAAGTCAGAGGAGAAAAAATGTTTCTAATTGTTATTATTGTTTCTAGCATGTTATTAAAAGGTTAAATTACAAACCAGAGCCCTTGCATCCTTGATGAAATACTATGGGAGGTGCAAAAGCCATTGAGGGTATGGAAAGCAGCATTAACTTTTTGGCTTGCTGGAAGAGAAAAATCTACCGCACAGGGAGGGTGTCAGGTAAATTTTAGCCAGGTTGTGATTTTTTGCACAGTTTGAAATACCATTTCATACACTAGTCACAGCTGGAAATTAGAAATTAGACCTTTTCTGGCTATTGAGAAGGTAATTGGAAAGATATATTGATTTTAAACCTGAAAACATGGGAAAAGGATAGGTGCAGAAGAGGAAGGTGATTTATCAAAATTCAGCCTACCACCACCCCTGGTTTTATTACTCTTTTTCCAGTCCTTTGATAGAATCTTATTCTTTCTTCTCATCAATGTGTGCTTTGTTCTCCATCTTCCATTGCCAAGCTGCCTCCTGCAGAAGTCTACTAGTGGAGTCTGGGCCCTAAGGTGCAGGATAGGTAAGTCCGCCTAGCCTCAGCATGCTAACATCTCATGGGATTCAGCAGATGGATCCCTTCCGTATTCATTGAGCACTAACACAAGCAGACACGCAGCAGCAGTCCCATTTGTGGAGTGCAAAAAAAGCCAGTAGAAATTGTTATTAAAAAAAGTATGCTAGTTTGAGGTTTAGGACTAAACACCCCATTTGAAAGCCCACTTCTGTATGAAGAGCACATATCTGCGTGACAACATGTATAAGAAGCAGTATGACCTCCATTTTCTCTCCTATTCTTTGAGATTGAGGGCTTGGGGTCATAAAGAAAATGATGACAAACACTACAGCACAGTCCTGCTTCACTGCATAGGAAAAAAGAGTAATTTAAATATAGACTGTTTGATTTTTCAATCTACTGTTTTAAAGGACCACCAACAAAAAGTGACCAACAGAAGCTTCCCCCCCTCCCCCACCCCAAACAGAGTACTGTGCTGATTAAATATTCGCTCATTAGCAGGGACCATTTATTTTGTGGCAGTTTGTTGTCTTTTAATAAGCAGAATGACACACAGAGTTTTCCATTAGTGACTTAAACTTTATCTTTCATGTATTTTTAGCATTTCCATCTTGGTTAATTCCATTTTTAAATGGCATGAAATTCCCTTGAAAGTGCAATCTGTCTTTGTGCAGGATCTGTGTCAGCTCTCTGTAGTGTATCGATCTGAAATATGATGAAGTGCAAACCTAACTTATAGCTTTAAACCACAGATTTGTGGCAGGGCTTTTCTGAAAAGCGTAACCCAGCCATTACTCCTGGAAGCACTCTTTTTATAGAAGACATGATACCTGAAGAAATGCAAGGCAAGCTCAGGCATTTTCAGACATGGGTGATAGGTAAGCTCACTAACCCAATTCCTCTCCTAAAACACAAAGCTGCAACTAAAATTGTGCTTTCAGTTCAAAAGACATAGAAAACATAGATCGATAGCTTGAGCTGGAGGAAAGTACATTCATTTCCAGTATACTTCTTATCCTTTCTGCGGACTAGTGAGCAGAAGGCCCTATCATACACTCTTTAACACAAAGACGTGGTCCCACAACGTTGCTGCCCCAGCTGCTTCCCTCCCACCTGGTACATATTTGTCTACTCAGGCCCGCCAACAGTCAGCCTTGTTTGTCCATCCCACCAAAGGTCTATGGAAAGACCCCATGTTTACCAAAACTTTGAGATGGTTTTGCCTAGACCACCTTCTGTCATAAGCCTTCAAAGAAACCTGAAAACCCAGGTTTTACTGAATAAGAACTAGAATATTGCACTTTTTAAGCAGACAAACCTCGAAGTGCCTAAAGTAGAAAGATGAGAAACTAACAGGGTTTATACACAACTCTTTCCCACCCACCTGTGTCCCTCAAGACATGTCTTTGAGTTCATGATTGTTTTCAGTTAATGCAATAACTTCCTGGGGTGTAAGTAACTCTCCGTCATTGTCTCTTGTTTTCAGAAAGCTCCTGTGTTTCCCAGCTCCACACTGTGATTCCCATCCATCCTCTCCCTGTGGTCACACCCAAAATCTCCCTGGATTTCCTCTCCTCATTTGCTCAGTGCCTGTCAGGTAAAGAGAAACCTCCTGTGCAAGTGATTGTCTTACGTGGACAGAAAACAACTGTGAACAAAAAAGTACCAAAGTAAGCACTTTCTGTCACATTAGCCTTCGCTGTTCCCACACAGCTTTGAACACCCCAAACCCACCTACAGCTCATAAGACATTTTTTTCTGTTATGACTTGCTCAGTCACTCAAGTCAGAGACAGCATCTGCATTACCTACACTTGCTGCTCCCTGTCTTTGACTGATGGTGATTTACTGTGCCAAAGTTGCAGTAGTTAGGCATCTGATCAGCTACATAAGGACCTTGTAGGGCCTGTTGTGATAGAACAAGGGGTAATAGTTTTAAACTAAAAGAGGGTAGATTCAGACTAGATAGAAGGAAGAAATTTTTTACAATGAAGGTAGTAAATCACTGGCACAGGTTGCCCAGAGAGGTGGTAGACGCCCCATCTCTGGAAACATTCAAGGTCAGGTTGGACGGGGCTCTGATCAGCCTGATCTAGTTGAAGATGTCCCTGCTCATTGCAGGCGGGATTGGACTAGATGACCTGTAAAGGTCCCTTCCAGCCCAAGCTATTCTATGATTCTATGATTCTATGACCACTGTAGTTCACAACTGTGTTGCAAACCCTAGCTTTGTGTCATTCTTTTAACATAGGACAAGTTTTATTCCTGTAAGAGAGGGGTTCCTAAAATGCCTCTATCTGACTAGCATGCTGTTTCCATGTTTTCTTCACTAATTCCCATTTGCACACAAATTTGTTGCCTCAGCTGGCCAAACAAGAGAGAGAGAAACTTCTGCTTTTGTTCTGGATGATCACTAATGGCTATTCATGAAGCTGGCAGTGGCCATATAGGTACGCAATGCCTGTTTCAAAGGATGCTGTATCACCTGTGTATTGAGTGTGATCTGAGAGGTTCTGTGTTTACAGAGTCATTTGTACATTTGTTAGATTTCTTATCTGAATTTTTTTTTTTAAATTCTATATGCTGTCTGAGTCAGTAATTACAATGGACAAAAAAAATAGCAGGGGATGGCAAAATACTTGTTCTTGGTGTAGCTATCAAAATGAAGGAGGTTTGGTTTTATGTTTAAGTGAAAACATCAAGGGAAAAATATTGCAAGGTTATTGGGTTTGGTTTTTTTAGTAATTGCAAAATCTATAATTTAAAATGTGTAGTTGGAGCCTATCTACTTTAATTAAATATATCTCGGCCTCTATTTTTAAATTATGTCTGAAAAATAAATTTGAGCCAAGGAGGACACATTAGAACAAAACTCACTGAAAATTTGCAGTCAGTTTCCAACCTGCCTATCCAGATGAATTATTTTATCAATCCAAAAGATTAACACACCCACAACCCTCCCAGAGAATGAAGAGAGTTAAATTAGGTGTGAATATTTTTAAATATGAGCTACTAAGTAACTGATTTTTATCTAATGCACATAATGTTCTACCTACAAAATTCTCCTCCCTCCACCTCCATTTTCTAGTCATCCAGAGAGGATATGAAGAATGTTGCGATACATTTCCATTATTCTGAGAAGGAAAAAGAAGAGTTGTAAGAGTTTTGTTTTATATATAGGCCTTGTTTCAGCATACATACCACTGTAATAAAAATTGCCCTGGGATTTATGGTTCAAATGAAAAATTAAGAGATGGGTTAGAAAACAATCACAGCAATGTTTCCATTTATTTCTCTCCCCTCCCTTCCTCCCCTCCTGTATCCTGCGTTGTCAGAGAGAACAGATGGTTAAGTAATCAACTAGGTGTGAAAATATCCAGTAATGTTGCTTCACACATCTGATAACAGCAAAGGCCCATTTATGGGTGTTTCTTGAAAAAAAGAGAGGTGACAGGGTTTTTTAATTGGATTTTTCTTGTTAGGAGGAGATCAACTTTCTGTACATAAGTAATTGAAATTTAGCTAAATAATGAGTTCTACTATTTTTATTGTACCAACTGAACTTAAATGCCTCTCTGTGTGAAGAGTTAGACACAAACATCATGTGGACTTTCCCTGGCACAAAGATCCTATCATCTCCTGTAAATAGATGAAGAAAGAGCTGCTGACAAGTAACTGGAGTACACAGACACAAATGCCTCAGAGGAGGTTTCAATCCCTACCTGTCACTTTGGTTGTGCAAGTACAAAATTTAGAACCTAAAAATCACCGTTGCCAAACCCAAAGGGACCTCTGTGACTCTACGGAAATGTCTCGGGTGTCTACATTTCTGCTGCTGGGTATGTAATAATCCTCAATGCTGTAACTATTCCAAGTTTCTTGGCACCTGGGGACCAGCAGGATTAGTCTCTCCTCTGCCCATTTACCTCCCTGAGCCCAGGGAAAGAGCCAGTGGTGGTGCTAGGGGATATTCAGAGACAAAATCTGATGTTTTATCTTTTTTTTTCATACTGTCATAAAACACATGGGACTGCACAGTAAGGCTCTCTCTTTGTTACTCTCCTTTTTTCCCTGGGAGTCAATCATTTCTGTGTAGTAACCTGAGCAGTAACTCAGCTGCTATAGGGAAAACGGAGGGGGATGTCACCCCTTTGCCCCATTGCTTGACGTGAGGAGCTGTCTTCTATGGCATGGCTGGGCGGTTTCAAACCGCCTTTTCTGAGAGGAGCAGAAGCCACTGGTAAAGACAGTTGCCTAACACTTCAGATGCAGCAGTGAAAACTCAGTAATCTCTATTCAAGATAAATTACAAAGGCATTGTCGTGGTTTAAGCCCAGCCAGCAACTAAGCACCACAGAGCCTCTCGCTCACTCCCCCCAGGAGGGATGGGGGAGAGAATTGGAAGAGTAAAAGTGAGAAGGCTCATGGGTTGAGATAAAGACAGTTTAATAGGTAAAGCAAAAGCCGCACACGCAAGCAAAGCAAAACGAGGAATTCATTCACTCTTTCCCATCGGCAGGCAGGTGTTCAGCCATCCCCAGTAAAGCAGGGCTCCATCACACCTAACGGTTACTTGGGAAGACAAACACCATTATTCCGAATGTCCCCCCCTTCCTTCTTCTTCCCCCAGCTTTATATGCTGAGCATGACACCATATGGTATGGGATATCCCTCTGGTCAGCTGGGGACAGCTGTCCCAGCTGTGTCCCCTCCCAACTTCTTGTGCACCCCCAGCCTACTCGCTGGTGGTGAGAAGCAGAAAAGGCCTTGACTCTGTGTGAGCACTGCTCAGCAGTAACTAAAACATCCCTGTATTATCAACACTGTTTCCAGCACAAATCCAAAACACAGCCCCATACTAGCTGTTATGAAGAAAGTTAACTCTACCCCAGCCAAAACCAGCACAGGCATGCATTATATTTATTTATGATTTCCCCCAGCGTCATCGCTGGCCAAAAACCCCACTTTCTGAGGAAGCTTTCCAGTCATGACATATCTATGAAATAGGTAAGAATCACCAGCTCCTCCACCAGATAAGTTTTAAGAGAAAAATCATTACTCCATTATTGCTCCCTATCTGCCCTTCTCTTTGCCGTTTGTCTGCTGCCTGGCTTTTTCTGTATCTCAAATTTCTGTGCTCAATTCCATATTCACGGGAATTAAAGTACTGACTGTGAATTTCAACTCTAAGGCCAACATCTACCTTTTAGGCTACAGAGGCTGAAACAACTGTGAAAGTCTGGTATTAGGGGGTCGAATCTGCAGATGCATGCCTCTCGGATACCAAAATGAAGGTTGGATGGGGCGGGAGACAACATCAATCTGACACAGGTGCTGAAAGTTCTTGTATCTGAGCTCCAGATAAAGGATGAAAAAAATTGTGTTTTTCTGTTGTTCAGCATGTTCTGTCTGACAGCTCCTGGCTGTTTCCTGGAAAGCAGTTGCTTTACTATTAGTTCATGGCACATATTTTCCCAACAGTCTGGAACAGGGGTTAAAAATGGAGTAGCCAAACATTCATCACTCCTACCCAGAATCATCAGTGCCATGAAACTTCATTCCTATCCTTTCACTTACTTTAAGGTACACCTCCACAGATACTGCAGATTATGATATACAACATATAATTCCTTCCAGTCAGAATCAAAGATATTTGCAACATGGTTAGGAAGTTTTCATTTCAAAAATTATTTACTAAGAGACTGCGTAACACAAGGGACTGCAATACAATAGTCTTTCATCTGTGTTGTACTCAGATAAACCCAGCATGGATATGTTTTAACGTTAATATTTCTGCATCAGTTTGTTCATTGCAATGCTGCAAAAGAAAACTGGAGGAATAAGAACAGCATATAATAGACCCTCCAGAAAGAAAGAAAAACACTTTCAGGCAGGCTACGACACATTGCAAAAACTGGTCATGTAATGACTGCTCAGTAAGTGGCGTACAGTAAGAGCTCTGACTCATCTACTCTGAAGTAAACATCTGCAGGGGCTTAGGACCTTACTACCACTCGTTATCTGCCTATCCTCTTACTGGTGATTACTGCTTTTAAGGCAGAAGCTACAGACTGGGATGTGTCCATGTATCAGCACAGCCATGTTAGCATAAACACATCTGTATTAGTTGTTTACGCTGCTATGACAGACTGGGTACTGCAGCACAAGGGAAGTAACCTCTGGCAGAGAAAACCATAATCTGTTTAACCACTGTGGTTAACATGGCCCGTGGTCATCTGCCAGGATCCAGAGGCTGATGTCCTCACACTGGTTCCTGTTTCCAGGCAAAAGTAGGCACCACCAGCGTGAGTGGGCCTCCTTCTGACAGTCTCCCTGGAAGAAACCTACAGCACCTTTGATGTTAGTGATACATTTTGTTCTTATTTTCTACTACAGGACATTATTGTGAGATTTAGATGATCCTTTCCACTTCACCTTCGAGCCCAGGATGGCTCTAGGCATAAGGAAAGTAGACAGTTACCAGGGAAAGCAGATTAATAAGGGTGGTAAAGTAGCCATGGCCCCAGTAGCTATCCAAATCTCTGGATAGCTAGACTTGTCCAAAAGAAAGGTGAAGGTCCATGGGTTGGTTGCTTCTTATGAACATTCCCATCAATATGCATTACAGTTCCAATCACTTTGGCCAGGAGCAGCAAGCCAGGCTATCCAGGCTTCTTGTGTCCTCTCTGTCTCAGCTTCCCCACCCTGTGGCCAGAGCAGCCTGTTCTTGCCTCCATCCCCGCTTTCTCTATATGTCAACTTCACCTTTGCATACACCACATAGAAACCATGAGTCATATACCATGGTAGTATGAGGCATTTGATCGCTGCCCATTCTTTTTCTCCACGTATAAACTGAGTATCTTTTTATACAGCCAATGGCAGTTCAGTGCTTCCCACTAATATTATACCCATGTCTTTCACACACATACATGTGACGGTCCCTGTGAGTTTCAGTTGATAGCCAAAGTTGTGGCATATCACTGTCCCAGCCCCTCAAACACAACATGTGTCCCTTTTTCTCTATTGTCTGCTCTTGACAGCTTTTCAATGGCTCGTAGTGTCAAGGGAGACATCATTTCAAAGCATTTTGTTTACTTGAAGGGAAAATAAAGTTGATATGATCAAGGATAAAGCAATAGGCAGAGTAGCTGCCAAAAAGCTCCACATGCTCACGCACACACTCACTTTGTTGTCTGTGAGAGTCTTTATTTTCCTAGAGGATATCAAGGGGTTTTTTAACAGAACATTCAAATAATATTGCTCCAGGCAAAGAATAGCCACAGCAATAATGAAAGTTGGCCAGTGGTGATGGCAAAAGCCAATGCACTGCATTTCTTTATGAGAATATTTTTTTACCTTATCTCTGAAAGTGGGAGGGCGTAAGCAGAAAGACAAGGCAGAAGCACAAGGCAGAAGCACATATATCTGAGAGGAAACATTTCCCAAGAGCCAGAGGACAGAGTGAGGAATCAAACTTCCCTGGAGAGAACGAAGAGTCACATACAACCTCCAGTGTAGATTTGATGGCTCGGTTTTGGGACCGGTCTTGTTTAATGTCTTCATTGATGATCTGGATGAGGGGATAGAGTGCTCCCTCAGCAAGTTTGCAGACGACACCAAGTTGGGAGGGAGTGTTGATCTGCTTGAGGGTAGGAAGGCTCTGCAGAGGGATCTGGACAGGCTGGATCGATGGGCTGAGGCCAACTGGTTGAAGTTCAATAAGGCCAAGTGCCGGGTTCTACACTTTGGCCACAACAACCCCAGGCAACGCTACAGGCTTGGGGATGAGTGGCTGGAAAGTTCCCCTGCAGAAAAGGACCTGGGGGTGTTGATCGACAGCCGGCTGAATATGAGCCAGCAGTGTGCCCAGGTGGCCAAGAAGGCCAACGGCATCCTGGCTTGTATCAGAAATGGTGTGGCCAGCAGGAGCAGGGAGGTGATCATGCCTCTGTACTCGGCTCTGGTGAGGCCGCACCTCGAATACTGTGTTCAGTTTTGGGCCCCTCACTACAAGAAGGACATTGAGGTGCTGGAGCGTGTCCAGAGAAGGGCGACGAAGCTGGTGAGGGGTCTGGAACACAAGTCTTATGAGGAGCGGCTGAGGGAGCTGGGGTTGTTTAGCCTGGAGAAGAGGAGGCTGAGGGGAGACCTTATCGCTCTCTACAACTACCTGAAAGGGGGTTGCAGAGAGGTGGGTGTTGGTCTCTTCTCCCAAGTGACTAGTGACAGGACTAGAGGAAATGGCCTCAAGTTGCGACAGGGGAGGTTCAGGCTAGACATTAGGAAAAAGTTCTTCACTGAGAGAGTGGTGAAACACTGGAATAGGCTGCCCAGGGAGGTGGTAGAGTCACCCTCCCTGGAGGTATTCAAGGAGCGTGTGGATGTGGCATTGTGGGATGTAGCTTGATGGACATGGTGCTGTGTGGTATTGGGTGGGTTGTGGCTTGTTATTGTTGTTGTATGGTGTGGGTTTTGTGGTTTTTTTTTTGTGGGTTTTTTGATGTTGTGTGGTTTTTTTTTCTTTTTTTTTTTTTTTTTTTTTTTTTTTCCCAGGTTGGACTCGATGATCTTACAGGTCTTTTCCAACCGTACTGATTCTGTGATTCTGTGATTCTGATGTGTGGTTTTAGACCTGCCATTAATATTTTTTAGTTCTATTTGTTTCAGTGAAAAGCTTCTACAGGTGACATATGCAAAACCTGTTTCAAAACAGAGGGGACACACAACACACACACAGACAAAACACCCTGTATCTAAATCCTAAATATCACAATCTTTTTAAGGCAGTCTTGTGATTTGGGGGAAAACAAATCTTGATTTTTAAGTTCTTGAGGTGCCTTGAGATAAGTGTCATTACTCCTTGCAATTTAGTCTAAATCTGTTTTTGATAAAATAAAGGAGAAATGTGACTAAGTTGACCTATTGTCAGTTTGCAGTGGAACACAGTTTAATAGAATCAATAATTATGTGAATGTCTCTGTTTTTTCTGCCAAGAAGCTACCACAGATAACTATTGATCTGACTGCCCTCTCCCCTAAATGGGTACAGAATGGATTTTACTTCCAACCCTCCAGCTGAGAGCTGGAGAGGAGAAATATAACCCAATATGTAAACTCAGTAAGACATAGAAAGATATTTCAATGATCTGTGAGAAAAAATATTCAGTGTATCTCAGGGATAAGGGAGTTCAGGAAAATATGCTAAATTTGGAAGATAAAACCTATGAACATTGGTACATAGTAGAATAAGATTATATCCCCTGAAAAACTCAGTGAGCCCCATGCCCTCTGCATTTTCTGATATGAAACTGGTCAAAGCAACTACTTTTGTTGAGTATGTTTACAGTTCATAAATATGGTTTATATGAACCTAGATCTGTCTGTATGGTCTCTTCAGAGACATACAAGTAAAAGGCAACAGACAGTCATTTTCAGCAGCTTTATTTTAGCAAATTGATGCATTTTTTTCCCCTGCACCACTGAGGGAAGCTGTACATGGTCCATCCTCTTATGAACATTTTGACAAAGTTATCTGACGTAAAATACAGCTTCAGAAGCAGTGGGTTTTGTGCAGTGAGCACAGATACCTGGGTATTACATTCTTCTGTTCAGTAAAACCTTAAAAAATTGTACTTGCAAAAAGATTTGGAGGAAAAATATTTTCTGAGCACAAGTTCCCTTGGGTACATTCATAATCTCAGCGAGGAAGCTGGATGACAGGCTAGGCAATAAGACAATTTTGTTCGTCTCCCATTGGGGTGCCAGAAAAATGAAAATAGGGTCCTCTCCTCTCTCTATGCCCTCAGCTGAATTCTGGCGGTGGTGAGAGGAGAATGTGGTAGTGGGAACAGCAAGATGAGCATGATGCATGTGTGACAAGGTATCTTCTGTGAAGCTTGAAGACTGATATAAATGCCAGCAAGTTCATAAAGGATGATGAACTGTTCTGAGACTACTACCATGTCATTTCTGCATCAAAACACATGGGTATTATCACTTTGTCATCCCTGCTTCTTCTTATTTATCTTGCACATTACTGCTTTGAAGGTGCTGCTGGTTAATTATTGAGGGGTTTATGTAGGAGGGAGGCATCTGCGAAAAACAATAGGTTGCTCACTGTTTCCTGCAAGGATTTCATGTAGCGCTGAGCAGGGCAAAAGATGTCCTCCCTCAGGCTCTAGAGTTTCAGACAAATCAGTCAGCGCAACAAAAGCCCTGACTTCTCCCTCCTGGTGGGTCAGAGGTGGACAGGGAAGTGTTGCCAGGGAGGCTAACAGGCTGTCACTCTCCATCAAAATGTCATCGACCCTCCATGAATAAAATGCTATTTCAATATTTAAAAGAAATGCCAGATTTTCTCTAGTGCCTGCGCCTCAGCCTCCCAGTCCATTCTGCTTTTACTCTCCTACACAGCCCCATTGAACAGTATTTGCTCCAATAATAGGTCCCATTTCATTCTTTGTGATTTAGGGATATCATAATCTATCAGCTGATTATAAATGTAGCCCTTAAGAAGAAATCATCTGAATTTAAAAGTTCATACATATTTAGTAAGAAGAGATTGAAAATGCAGACTGAAAATTTGTTAGTTAACTCCTTTGCACTCTAGCATGTTTAGATGAAGAGCACAAATTGCAGTCCCCGTTTCTCACATCTCCTGATAAACAAATCAGATTTTCTGCATCAGGTAAATCCAATCCCCATTTTTGCTTCCTCTGCAACATCCAGGACCATAAGATAAAGGAGAGGTTGCTGCCTGCTAGACCACTGATGAATAACAGACCCTGGAAGTCATAAAAATAAAGCCTTGTGCTGCACACAACCCTCCCCTTGCTTTGCTAGCAGCTCTCAATGCTGTAAGTAGCTCGTGCTGCTTTGAACCTCAGTGGCTGGAAGTTCATGCGGCCCTTAAAGCAAAGGGCAACCTTATGCTCCAGCCCACATTTTGTGTAACCCTCCATACTCAGAGGGGGTGCCCAGGGCAGCAGGCAGCAGCAAACAGCTCCAGTTTCAGCTGCAGAGTGAAAATAGAAAATAAATCTAACAAGTACTGGATGGGCTGGAAATAAATGCTGTAAAGCATCTGATTTTCATACTATCAGCTATAGACCAATTAAAGCAGCAGCAGTACAGAGCATCATTGATACCACAGCAACTCACTGAGGGACAACACAATTGCCTCTCCTGGAGCCTCTGCATTTTACCAGGGAGAATTCAGACTCTGTGAAAGGCTTTATTTATCTTAGGAAGATTGAGAGAGTGCATCCAAGGTGCATCCATCTAACCTGGTTTAGATGTCTGCTCTAGGAAAAAGAGTCCTTGCTGTGAAATAATTACTGCATTCATTGACTGCAAAGAGAAGATTTTTAACTTTTTTGCCCCAGTTAATCAGACAGATCCCACCTCAGCTCAGTGACAGGTGGAAGCCGTCCTCAAGCGCTGGAAGGTACCAGTGGAGTACTCCATTTGGAGATGTCTCACGTACCGAAGCATCTTCCCCCTTCCCTCCCTTTTCATAGAGGTTTATACCTCAGAGTCACAGAATAAGTCAGGTTGGTAGTCCCATTTCCTAGTCCAAGCAGGGCTTTGACAGGTTTCTCAGACTCTCTGGGCAACCTGTTTCTTCATCTGACCACCAGTGACAAAGTATTTTCTGTGAACCTTGCAGACTAGAATAAATGTCATCAGTGAAGATTTTTTTTCCCCTTATTTATAACCAGGATTCTGCTGACTGCCACTTTTGACAACTGCCTCTTGATCCTTTCATCATGCACATCAATGCATGGCTCCATCTTCTCTGTAAACCTTGCTTAAGTTGTGGAAAACTGAAATTAGATGTCCATTAGCTTTCTGTTCTCCAGGATGCCTAACCTCAACAGATGGAACAGGCAAATAAAGATTCCTTGGGTGAGATTCATCTGACTGCATACAAATATCTGTAGTGCAAGTGTCTAATTCTCTCCACAGAAGATAATTGGAGCCTAGGTTGATCCACTTATACATAGATGTCTATACCAGGCTTGTCTAAAGTTAGGTGAAATGAGTCCCATCCATTGTAGAGAATGAATGGTCTGGGTAATATGCAGCAGAAATGCAAAAATTTAGGTGCCAGTCTCATTGTGACTGTTGTAGTGGGATGAATCCCACCCTGCTCCAAATGTTTTCAATGCATATGTCTAAATCAGAGCTGATTTTCTGGACTCGTTTCAATCAGTGGGCACAAATAGACACTTCTAAAGTGTAATTTGTTGGACCTATTTTAGCTGTCAAGAGAAGATAAGAAGAGTAATGCTCCTTTAGTTGACAAAAAAGGGAGTCCAGACAACTCTCTCAGGTGTGTCTGTGGACAACCTATGTATCTAAAGTTAAGAGAGATTAATCTCAACACTGCATTTCTCAGTGTGATGTTAATTTCCAGCGTTAGTAATTTTATTGGTATTAATTCCAATTTATTGCATGGAGTCCTAAAATTCCAGCACTGAGCTATCCGATTGTATATATCTGTCTGATCCAAAGCTCAGTGAAGCCACTGAAAGTCTCTGAAAGGACACAGATGGGGCTTGGCTTCTACAGGTTGCTGAAGTAATTAAATGGTTTGCATCCAAGTGCATTTGTACCATGTACAAGTTGCAATTCATTACAGCCATATTAAAATTCTGCAAAGACTCAGACAAAGTGACCTGGAGGGGTTTTTGTCATCAAACCTTATTACAATG
This sequence comes from Gavia stellata, assembly GCF_030936135.1. Classification (NCBI taxonomy): domain Eukaryota; kingdom Metazoa; phylum Chordata; class Aves; order Gaviiformes; family Gaviidae; genus Gavia; species Gavia stellata. The sequence continues at coordinate 9,131,491 of NC_082597.1, read as the reverse complement.
CAAATAAGCACGCGTTTCACTTAGACAATTCCATAAGACGTCCTCTTCATTCAGTGTGCTAATAATGATGTATTAGCCTTCATCTGTGCCTGCAATGAGTGATGCCACAGGCAACATACATTACCAAAAAAAAAAAAAAACCAACAAAAAACCCACAAGCAGAAACCCACCAAATCTACAGGACAAACTATCTCTAATTCAGACTACTAGGAAGGAAAGAAAAAAAAAAGAAACATAACGTGAAAGGCAGAGAATATTCACCGAGAATGTAAACAGACAAATGGAGGAAATTCAGAGATATAATTCCCTGTGTTAGAGTGATTTGCATCCTTGGTTTCCTTTGTAGGCACAGTCATTTCATTCTTACTGCCACAGGCAGGGACTAAGTTTTCCATATGACATGGATATGATAATGCAGTTAAATGGTTTACAGACAAGAGTGAGCTCAATTTCAGTCATCTCAGAGCATGGGCAGAGGAACTCCAGGACAGATCCAACACAGCAGTGCAGACCTGCCTGTAGATTCATAGAAACATATGGCTGAAAGACACGTCAAGAAGGTTAAAGGCTGGCAATTTTGTATGGGCAGTATGACAACTTGTACCTAATTTTCCCAAAAATCAGTGTTTAAAAGTACTGGTAGATTTTCAGTTTGAACCTGGAACCTTTATGCCTCTCAAATACATCTTTTAAAGTACCTGTGCTCCAAATGCCTAGTTTGTCAGCCCCTACTATGAAATATCTGACATCTATCACCTTCTGGCACTTGTGCCTATAAACTTAGGTCAAAACTGAGGCAGGGGTGAATCCCTAAACCAGCCCCACAGGGCTATAACCAGCTTATTAAAAAAGAGGATGCAATGAGAAGAGGAAGATGATGCACTGACTGAAGTTCTTGGAAGACATGAGTTTCTCTCTCCACAGTGCTCACAATTCCTCTGAAGAAAACATTTAGCCTGTGTCTCAGTCTGTCACCTTTAGCTAATGGCAATAAGCTACTCTATCCCATGCACACATGGGACACATATATTTATGAAGACATATTCTATGGTTGCAATTGACAGCAACATGTAAATAACTAATTCCTCTAGATGGTATCACCATGCACATGGGAAGGACACAAAGCAAATACACACTAAAAATAAAGAAAAGGAGATGTAAAAACCCGAGCCAGGGCATTTGATATTTATTTTTCTTTTTTTGCCAAATGTGAACTGGTCAGAAACAATCTGTTCATCTATTTTGGAAAGAAGAGGATTTCAAGCCCAGAATAATGTCTCTGAGCAATCTTATGATTAAGGCATTTAGACAAAGGATTTATAGCAACTAAATACTCAGGCATAACTGCTGAAGCTTCAGATCTATAGAGTTCAAACCCACAAGCCTCCTGTTTTTTCTGGAGTGAAACTTCAGTTATACCATTCAAATAAAGTCAATTTTCTCTGTTTCTCTTTCCCTCTCACCCTCCTACTCACCCTCTCACTCTCCCTCCCTCCCTCCCTCCCTCCCTTCCTTCCTTCCTTCCTTCCTTCCTTCCTTCCTTCCTTCCTCTCCTCTTATATAAAACAACTGTTCATCACTATCCTATCAGAATGCTTTAAAAACATTAATTTATACATGTGCAGAACACCTTGGGAGATTAGAGTATAACATTAACCTCAGAGGGAGATCTAAGGGACTTCTGGTCTGCGATTACAGGAGTCAGATAATGAATACTTGGACCAGGAAGTCTTGTTTGGTGCCAAGGATACATGGACCTACCTGGTCGATCACAATAGAATGCTTCTGCTACTTGTCCCCTGTTAGCCTCAGCTCTGCCTCCAATACAGAAAATTATGTTATCCATTAACAAAAGCAGAATTGGCAACATTAAAGAAAAAAAGGTCTCCTAACTTGGGGTCAATCTAAATTAAAGATACCAAGGACCTAGAAATACTTTTTTTCCCACAGAACCAGGTTTACATGCAAGCTTAAATGGTCAAAGCACAGTCCTCATCAGCCTCGGTTATAGCACCAAACTGCTGTGAGCTGTAAATGCTCATCTCTTCCACAAAAAGCGTAAAAAATATCTCTAGTCCCTAGCTGAACAAGTGAAGTGAAAAACATGTGCAAAGATGTAAAAAGATGTGATTAAGGTTGAGATACACTTCCTTTAATTTGTCCATCTTAAAGTTAGCAGTTCAGTCTAAGAAAGCTGAGTAACCTTATGACAGTACACAGTGGACAAAGGCACCTCTCACACATGATTCATTATATCCTGGATGCCTGTTCTAGGTAAGATAATTCATTATTAGAAATACTGCTTTTCTCTGTTGGCTATAGAGAAACCCAGATAACTAGTTTAGGCAAGATGCTTAAATTTAAATCAAGTTAGATGAGGTGATCTGAAATATGGCTTGTATTATAGAGTAACCTTGTAGCACTTGCAAAGACAAAATTTCCTCTCTCTGAACCTCTGCTCTGTTTGCCTCCAATCCTCTGCCTCATTCATGCATGTATTCCAGTTGATAGGCTTGCTGGGTGAATATATTTAATGACAATTCTTCAACTCATGTGAACCAGTTAAAGGTCTCCACTAATATCTTACGGTATATTGTCCAGCAGCATAAGTATCTTTCTAAAGGGAGAGATCAGAGAGAGAATTAGGGCTCTGTGATTTATTATCTGTTCCCTATATCGTTACTAAATCAGTTAACAGCACTTAGGGTAAACCTACACACTTGAATTTAGTAAAGAAACTCCCACTGAGGAGACAAGCACTGCTGTGGCCTAAACTGGTTATTTAGAGATTTATAATATGAGATAACCTGGCATTTCTTGAAATTCATCCTGTGTTTCACTGAGATGAAGCATTCTGAGGTACCTGGGACTTGTACAGAAATTATATTTAGGATGTCTGGGGATTTTCATTTCTGGAATACTAAGAACAAATTCTGATATTATTGTTATGAGTGTAAACACATACTAACTTCACTGACGTCAGTGGTGTAAAAGCCATATGCTGCTCCTCCTGGAGCTGACTTCAAATGAACTAAGAACTGATGTGCAGCATGGACCTTCCTGGGTACAAATGAGATCAGAATGTTTGTTAAACCTTTACTGGTTAAATTTACTCTTGGTAAGACTTTATTATATCACGTTGCAGAGCCATAATAGAGAAAAGGACTTGGGGCAACACTGCTCAAAAACTGGTTCATTCACAATGAAGAGACTACAGCATACTTCAGCCATTTTTCAAAATATAAGACTAAATGACAAGGAAAAAACAGCTGTAAGCAAGACTCAGAGCTGGATAATATGCCATCCTTACTGTTTGCTGGGTCTTCCATACCTGGCCTGTGTTTGTAATGACAAGTGGCCGAGGCTTCACTTCCATTAGACTTGTTTCATTCACCGACATTCAACATGCAGTAATAGAGAGTGAGACATTCTTATAGTGAATTGTTGGATAACATTACATTCCTACCTTTCCTCAGCATTTTGAGGTTCATGAGGGGAAAAGGTGTTGGGCAGGTGAAATGAAGAACTGTGATTTTGAGATAATCAAATCATATTTTACTTTGTTATGTTCTAAATTTTTACCATGTAAACTGCAGTACAACATCTTAAAGAGAGACTAATGTTTAAGTACATATTCAATCACATTTATTTCTGTTCAGCAAGAAAGAAAGAAGAAAAATTAATAGTTGTGATAGCTACTAGTTTGCTTATACTGGTGTAGATCCACTATCATGCTGCTGAAGAGTATATCATGCAACCTGTGCAAAAACACTGATTTCCAAACGTCCTAATCACCCTTAAACACTCCTACAGATCTTTTCTTCACTCAGAGATGGCAGCCTTATAACTCAACACATTTCTCTAGCCAGTGTGTCTAGAAATTATTATGATAATGTGGAAGATATGCTGCTGTCACACTTCATCACTTCTTATTATGTACAGCATCAGCTACTGACTTAATGGTTTTATAATCATAACTCTTGTATACAGCATGTCTTTGGCCAGATAGAAAAAAAATTCCAGGGCAAGTTTTACACCTGAGCCACATGTATATGGGGGTAATCTGTGTCACTATTTTTCTTTAACTGATCTCCTTTAAGTTAATTATTGACTTCTTCTACTAACCCATATTAAGCAAAGAGATGTGGGTGGCCTGAAGACTGACTGACTTAAATGATGCAGGAACAAAAGATTAGTATGACTCATAGATCATCAGTGCTAGCTCTCATGCTTGAAGTCTTTAGTCCAATGGAACTTTCAGACATCCACTCTAAGTCCTTCTCACCTCTCTTACATTCAAAGCCACCAGACCTTTATACAAAAGATCAAATGATACAAAAAACTGTACCCCAGCACTGGAAAATAGCCTGAGAAATCTAGGCCATTTCTGATTTAAAGGCATGGAAGATGTAACCGTTTAGAGCTATTACAGAATAAAAATCCTTCCTCCGAAAACTCCTAAATATAGCTAGGGAAACATTTCATGTTGTGTTCTCTAAGCATTCATTGGTGTTATAAGAGGCAAATTATTGAGAGACTTTTGCTTTAGTTCTTATGTTGTCACCTCCAATATTTTTAGACTCCTGCAATGGCAGGCGATTTGTAGGGTGATCATAGAGCCACAGTGAAATAAATGCAGAAAACTCAAGACAGTCTGATTGTGGGAAAATTCACCAAGTGATAGGGTTTCTGTGAGCAAATCTCACTGACCATGGTCCTGAGACACTTCTCCTTAACACTAGAATCAGTAAGAGTCTTCACTCAATGCCTTCTCTTCAGCTATGCCACTTGTCTTCTTTCTAAAGGAAGAATGGAAAAAATAATGGTAGTCAAGTTATTTAGAAGACAGAAAAGATATTCCTGGCCCTGGGAGTCAAACAACAGTAATTTGGATTTATCAGGTATAAATATATCACAATAGACAGCAGTTATGCATCCTTTCATATCCTTCTGCCTCCATTTTGAGGAATATCAGTAAACTAAAAATCCGTAACTTCCTCTCACAGACTTAAATTTCTCATTTCAGGTTCATGCCTCTCCTGTCATTTTTCCGCATAAACTTACTAAGCTTCCTGTTGGAACAATGGAATATTCTTACCTTATCTGTCTTATTTGGGAAGCTATTTCAACAATTGCAATGTCAGTTAATTTTTGGTGTAAACATATCCATGATGAGTTTGCCTATATTATTTTCTGTGAGAATTATTTTCTAAAATAAATATTTCTACCCTATTGCTACTGTTAAATGTTTTCTCCTCATACCAAAATGTACTTCTCTGAAGTAATTCAGTTCCCTCTCACAAGACTAAACAAGCCAAGTTCTGCTGATTAATCTCTTAAGGTGTGCTTACTATTTTCCCAAATATCTAAAGAGAGTTTTTTAGTCTCCCTTGGAGATCTGATCTACCCACATGGTTCTACATCAGGCCTTCTTAAGGTTTATGCAGTGGTCTTAAAATCTTACTTGTTGTAGTGAAAAAACCACCTCATTTGGTACATTCAATGGTTCCATTATCCCTTTTCATGGCCTCACTACCTTAATAATTCATAGTTGTCTCAAGAGTAGTAGGGATCTTAAGGGTATCTAATGTCTTTTGTTGCTACTCAACCACCACAGAACAAGTTATTTGATGAATCTCTAAATCAAGGACGTTGCACTGTATGTATTTTGTATTTTTCTGGTGAAAAAATCTATCCTTGTATGATGATCTGGTCCACTGCCAATAGCTTCCAACTTAGAATCGTGTATAGATTTCATACCTAATTCTTATACCAAGATATAAGAATATGCTCTGTTGAGTATACTCAGCAGGTCTATTTCCAAGACCAAACCTGGTGGAGTATAACTAATAACAGCTCTCCACTCACATTTTATTCACACATCCATGAACGGCTTGGAGTATTTGTTCAGTTTCAATTATTTTCAAATTATGTCACATATGTGTCCTGAATATATAATTAAGCCAAAAGAAAGTTATTGCAATTGTACTTCTATGTGATCAGCTTTACTTTTCAATGGCTCTTCAGTATGTAAGGTGAAGAAAGAATAGATGAATTTACATCTTGATTTCTGAATGGTATTCCAACATTTAGGAATGAAGGTATCCAAGAAGTGAAATACCATACAATTGTGTGTTATGTCTGTGCTAAAGGTGCTGTAAAGTGCCAGTCCAAAGCAAAGATGCCACCACAGAAATGCTGGCTTATTTCTATTTGCCTGCTCTGTTATATTGCAGATGTTGCAGAGTCTGAGAAGTTTAAGGTTACTTTTGACTACATGATATTTTTATAGTAGCTGCTTGAAAATCCACAAGGAGAAATAACATTGTTACATCAAGCACGCACTCCATGCCCCACAGGTTAGAAATGTCCTAGCCTCTGTTTTAGATTTAATTGTATGAGCTGTAAATAACATAATCACTGCATTTTTAATCTGTCTTACTGATATATTAAAGCCAATTTTCCTTAATAAAATATATCTATCTGAACAGGCCTTGTAGGAAAGATAAATGGTATAATAAATTTGAGTAAGAGATTCAAGATGCATAGTTTGATTAAATTCTCATCAAAATCCATGGGAGTTCATTAGGGTTTAAGAATCTGACTTCTTTAAATATAAAGTTCTCAGTAGCTCGCTAGCTAATCTTTATAACAGATTTTTCACTTTTGGGATGCAGTTTCATGACCAGTTTAACCCAGCCTATGGATGGGCTTTTGGAAAAAGGGATGGTTCTGCCTTTCCTCACATTCTGAGCTATATGTTTCCAAAGCTTCCCATAAGGCCATCCCATTAAAAACCACACTTAGAAAAGTTGATTTGTTTTCAGCCATACTTCCAACTTCCTGGCCTGACTGACCAAACACATGTGTTGATATTAGGAAAGTGGGTGACAAAATGCATGGCTGAGACCCAAGGGAAAAAGGGCAACTGCCTCCATCAATAGTGACACAAATCAGCTGCACTGAGTGTGAAATATAGATTATCCGTATGTCAAACTGGCATACGGCTTGGTCATTTTCAATTTATCTTATTACCTTTAATTAATGTAGGTATTTGCTATTACAGACTGGAACCCATTTAATTATTGTTATTTTAGACAATGTTAAAGGCAGACATCAATTGCAGGCAACTGATGCAGCAGACAAGAAGGAAAAATCAAATGTCCCCTTTTGCAATGAAAGGTGAGGAGTTACTGCCTAAAGAACTGGTTAGCTGGCTAGTGCTTCAGCAGCAGCTAAACCATGTGAGCCAAAGGGATTTTCCCTGAGGATTGATTGTAAATGGCAGAGCTGAGCTCTGGATCATCTGCTTTGGAGCATTTATATGTCAGAGGCAAGACAGAAACCAGAAACCTCACACAATGCAGGAAAAGGGAAAATCACTCTGAATATCTAAATATGCAGCAGGGAAACACCCCATTTCTAAAATAATTTCCCTTCTTCATGGAACAAATTGAAATTGTCCCAGAAGTTGTATAAAGTCTCAGATCTGGGCGTAGAAAGATCAAATCTTAATTCTCCATTTCTTATACTGAGATCATGAATCCTATTTCTTTCTTACTGGCCCGTGTGTCTCTTTTGATCTTCATCTGGTCTCTCTGAGCTCATATGCTAAGCCTGGATTCCTACCCTTAAATCCCATACAAATTATTCGCTGCTGCTTATTGTAAACCTAACTAACTTGTCAATAATATACCTATTGCTTTCACCCTTCTCCCTTCCCTTCTGCCCGCCTGATCTCGTGTTCTGACAAGCAGTATCCATTATTTAAAGGTACCTAGGTCCTGCCTCACAATAGAAGATCTCATTCTTGTTTGGTTGGTTTTCTTTTCTTCATGGAAAGAAGTTTATGCTTTTTTGGGAAGTCCAAGCCGTCATCTGCAATAATTAAATGGTTTATTCCATACCAGCTGACCTTTCTGATGTTTTCTTTTTGCTACACTTCAGTGCTATATTTTGTTTGAATACAGCTTAGGGCAATACTTAAAATAATCTGTGTGGGATTTTTTTTGTTTTTTGACAACCAGAAACCAGTGTGTTTATTTAACTTTATTAGTTTGTACTGTTTAGACTTAAGCTGTTTGACAGTGTTTATCAAAAGTCTACATGCTGCTTTCCCTGTCAAATCTGTTATTCTCACAGTGTTATAGCAAGCGGCATACTGACTAACAACAATATTTCAGTTCCTTGACCTTTCAAATAAAAGCCGTATTTCATTAATTGCAGAGATTATACAATTCCACTTCAGGAGAAGTGTCTTTACGATTCTGTCATCTCTGTCAAGGAAAGAAAAATGACCATCATCTTCTGGAGCCATTCACTGGGTGGTCTCAAAGCTTCACTTTCCTTTAGGCAGCTAAGTGAGGTTCCTGAATCAGGAGTGTAATCATGCTAAATTACTGCTATAGTCCAAGGAGAGAAGAGAGGGGCACATTTCTAAAGAGTAATTCAGAGCTCTAGTGCTTTGAATTGAGAGGTCTGGGCCTCCGTCTGCAAAAAAGCCCAGGGACACCATGCAGAACACCACCACCGACTTTGCAGAGAATGTTGAACAGAGAGGGGGCTTGCACAGGGCTACCCAGGACAGCCTGGGACAGGCTTCCTGCCTGCTCTGTTGGATAATAGAGACTGACACTATAAGCCATATTGCCTCATTCCGCCCTAGTTGACCAAAGCCATATTGCCTGATTCCAACATCCTAGATGCTTTGTAAAAAGAAAGAGTCAAAATCACCCAAACGAGTTTGGAGGCACGCTTCATATATATTTTAGCAAGACTGAGACATTCAAATCTTTTAAATAGCCTGGAAATTGTCATCTTATATGCACATTAACACCAATAAAATTATCTTTAGATGAATCCTGGTCAAACATTCAGTGAAACTAGGACTGAACTAACACCACTGAACCAGCAAATATGAACAGTCCTTGCATATTTTTAGAGACCCTAATAATCTCTTCACAGATGGAAAAACGTAGTTTTAAAATAGCTCTGCTGCTTGGGCAAGCAAACAACATCAATACAGAACAGATGAGTCTATATTTTGCACCTTATGCATTCTTGCCAAATTCACTATTTAATTTAAAGTCTTATAAGGATGAAATTACTATTTATTCAAATAAAATGGAGAGAGAAGTACAGTCCTAGAGAATTCAATGACAAAATTTTCTACTCAACAGATCTTGTTCCTTGAACATTTGCTCTGTCTACTCATTTCAATTACTTAAGTGACACAAGGAGTGATAATTGTTCTTTGTTCATCTCATCCCCTAGTGTTGTTGAAGTGGACTAGATGAGTCAACTAGACTTCCACCAGAAATTCTATCCTGGTCCTGAAATAGCTTCAAAAATGGAATTTTAAAGATCAAAAATGTTTCATTGAAAAATACCCAGTCAGTTACAGTCTTACATCTGCCAAGGGTCCAATTTACCTAGAAGCATATGGGTCAGTCACGCAGGATGGCTTCAAGACCACGTGCACAAAGGAAGCTGGGATCAGTGTCTTGTAGCAGAGAGGAAGGAGGCAGGGGCAGGGTGGGTAATGATTAGCATCTCCACTCTGCCCTTTCAATCAGTGAATCAGCACATTAGAGGGAAATTCTGTGGCGTGCATTGGGCAGGCACAATTGGGAAGCAAGGAGAGGATTACGTTTGGACTCAATGATCTTAAGGGTCTTTTCTAACCTAAATGATTCTATGATTCTATGATCATTTCGACCCTATCTTTTCCTGTACCATCACTACAGACATGCTTTGCAACTCTAAACGTGTTTCATTTATGTTCCAATTCTAATGCGATCAAAATTAATCTTGTTTTGAGCTAAGGGTTGGATGAGACCACCTCCAGAGGTTCCTTCCAACCTACATTGTCCTATTATTCCCTGTACACCATTGCTTTTTGTTGTTACTCTTTCTTTGTTGTGAAGTACTTTATTTGTTTATATATTTATTAGATTAATAATATTATATTAACATTGTGCAATAGCAGCCCTGCAAATTCCTCAGCACCCTATTCTTGATCCAGCAGTAAAGCCCTGTAATAAATGGGAAGCCAGCAAAATCACTCCCGATGCTTCCTAATGTAGCTAAGTCTGCTTACACTAACAGTCTTCAGCAGATTATTTATAGCAAATAAAGGATGTTTTAGACATTCAGAAAATGTCTCTTATTCTGTGACTTTTTGCTTAATGGCTTTAAAGAAGAAACAAGAATTTGTATTTCTGGTCCCTTGCTATCTATCTATATCTCTATCTATCTGGGGTTTTTTTTTAAGTTGTTTCTTTGCAGACTGAATTATAATTTCAAAAAAGGTATAAGAAAGTGATACTTCAGAGATGCCCTTTGCTTTTCAGCAGTTCTGCCCATGGTCTCCAAACAAACTCCCAGCCTGCTGACCTTCTGTCAGGAAAGTACCATAAACTGACAAGATAGCAAAATCCCAGAAGTTTTTATGTTAATATCAGACTCATAGCCATGCCATAGTTCCCTTAGCTCCCCAGTCAGCCTGACATCTTTGCCTTGACCTCAGCTGCTCACCTGAGTGAACAAAATTTTACCAGGAAAAAAATATGTCAGTTGATAATTTTTATGTTTTAATAGAAAACATATAAAGTTAATGTTCATGACAGCAGCTAAGGCTAAACTCTACCTGTGTTCTGAAGAGTAAAGGAGATTTTACATACTGCCATAGGTGTGCAAGACTCCTTCAGAGGAACTTGGAGAGATTTCTTGAATCTCTGAAACTGTCCTGTTTGGTTTCATGGTTCATTATTCATTAGTATTTGTACTCCACTTATCCCTAGAAGTTCCAGTTATGCACCAGAATAAATTGCACAAACATAGACATTTCTAAGCAAAAACTTAAGGCTCCTTCCCCACAGAAATCAGATCCTGAAGAGATGGAGATTTACCAGGGAAAACCTTCCATTTCATCCTCACCTGTACAGCTGGGAGAAGTGGGGCGTCGGGAGAGAGAATTTATCCATTGCCAGTTTCCACATCAGCAGTCACACAGCTGTAAAGTTCCACATTCAGGCTCATATCCCTTTTGAGAAACAGTCTTATATCTGTAGTTATTTCTCTATGTGTATATTTACATAGTTGTATATGTGTGCATGCACGCTTAGGTACATAAGCAGAGTTAAATAAGCATACTTGAGACAAGGTGTAAAAAACTTACATGCTGATAATTCTTGCTCCTACTAGTACTCACACCTTTTATTTTGATGGTCAGCTTTTAGCAGTAGACGAGTTAGATGACTTATATGAGTTCATATGTTAATATGATATCCTGGCGGGTCTATATAAAAGGAAAAAGGTTTTTGCTGGACTGGAACAGCAGAAACTGTCAGAGGACCCAGCATTATAGCTACGAAATCATATTCAGTCCCTGAATATGATACAATCTTTAAATTTCTTTTATTTATAAGTAATAATAACAATAATAATGCCAATCTTCAACAAGACTGAGGTAATGGATAGACTATTCTCTGATTTAAAATGTGCTACAATGCCTGAGTAAGCACCTTCTTAACTTTTGGGTAACCTCTCATTGCACATAATAGGAACATTGTTTTGAAAGTTTTAAGCAAGCATAGCGTATTACAGACAAAAGAAATACTTAAATTTTTAAACTACTATGCACAAGCATTTTGTGCTGCTGCAGACAACACAGCCCACATTAACGGCTCACTATCACTTCAGTTCAACCCTATAGTCAGTGTTTCTGTGCCCCAAATTAATCAGAGCTGCACAATTCAAAAGCAGCACAAAATGATTAATTACAATCACTTCTTGTCAAACAATAGGGACCTACTGTGTGGAGGGAAAGAATGGGAAGGTAATAGGAGGAAAAACAAATCCTGATAACACAAATTAGGTTGGGAAATATATCCCACTAGGAAACAAATAATACCAAGAGCAGCAGAACTGAATAAGCTGGATGAGGCTGGCTACAAGCATTACTTCAAGCTTTCTGTGTTGAGTTGCATCCAGAGCAGTTTCTCTGAGGTTTAATAGTGTATGAAGTCAGTCTGGAGCTCTCCAGGACACTATGAAGATTTCCGTCTCTCCTGGCCATCACTTCTTATACGCCTTCATAATGGTTAGCTTTGTGATTTCTTCCCTTCTCTCAACTAAAGCAGAAATTAGCCAAAAGGTTCAAAAAATGTCAATATGGACAGACACACAAACAAAGCAAGAGTGATCAAATAAGCACTTCAAGAAACCTTGCTTAATATCTATGCTACAGCTGTGCAAGACAGAAAGAAAGGCAACAACAACAACAAAAAAAATATATATATATCTGCTGTCTTTAAATCATCTCAAACATTTTAGATTTGGTTACCCTTCTTTTCTCTAGGAGTTAGAGCCTGTACCATTAGCTGTCCTAGCCCCACGTGTGCTCCCGTCGTCCTCTCCACTCACTTTTTGGCTTCTCCAGAATGCCTACCCCAACCTCCATTTACCTCCACTCAACACAGTTAGTCCTGCCTAGCCATCTGCTCTCCTCCCCAAAAGAAACCTTTGCAGGCCATTATCCTCCCTCTATTCCCACCCCAACTGGCCTATAGTACATGACTGCCAGAAAAAGAGGAGGAGAAAGTGGAAAGGGTCAAATCAGGCCAGATTTTTCCAGACACTTTTCCTACCTATTTGTAAAACACATTCAGCTCTGCTAAAGAGGAAATCCACACCCACTCCTCCCCTCCCTTTCACCACCTGACTTTGATATCTACCGTGCTGCACAAAGGTGAATATTTTGCTTCTCTGGTAGACCAGAAAGGCAGCATGCCTGATTTTCTTCTGACATTCCTGTAGAGCATCACCTTTTTCTCCCAAGGAAGCATGCTGTCCTTTGACATGTGACTCATTGCTAGGTGACACCACTGATGATGCCCTGCCCAGCTGGTCTGCAATGCTTTGTTCTGAATCCCATTTGTGCAGAAGACAAGACCTCTATGGCGAAGCCAGATCTCACAGAGACCACAAAGGTCATAAGCAGCAATAACACTGGTCTGAGTTTCTGTGTTTCTTTGACTGCAGCTTGTGTAGCATGGCTTTAAATGAAAAACTTCAAATTCTCATGGCAGAGGGATACAACTTAGCCATATGAGTTCTTATTCCACTTTTACAGCTACAACTCAGTTGCTGGCTGCTGTGTCTAGACAGCTCTCTATACCCCCACTGGCCAGTTTTGAGTACAGTAGTTATGCCAGCTACATTCAGAGCAGTTACTGCACTGTATTTGTGCTCTGTGAGTCATCTTTATGGTACTTTGGACAACTTGTGATCTAGTACTGAAGGTAGCGAAATCTTATACATTACAAGGTGCTTATGTGTTGGTGATGCATTTGAGTAAGCTGGAGTGAATTGTAAGACTAGAACAGGCCCTAAGGAAGAGGTTTCCCAATCTCTCCAAAAACACCAAGGTTTTATTTCAAAGACAATGCCCAATGGGAAATAAAACAGTTCTTCTCCTAGTCTGTTATTTGAAAAGAGCATTGGTCACTTCTTGAAACATTTTCTTGGATGTATGGAGGGGGGAGGTGTTATTGTTTCCTTCAGGATGTTTTTCACTCTAGAAATTGTGACGTCAATCTTTGATGTCATATGGGCAATTGAAGATGTGGCAGGATTATGGCAATGGAGGAGGCTGTCATGAAAGGCAAATTCTATATTGTTTTTATTTGCATGAATAAATGCAAATTTTGAAAACACAGTGGGGAAACTGGTACTGAATCCTGATAACACCTTCCTTAGATCTAAGACTACCTCTGTTTTTAAAAAGTTGATACTTGCACATGCTCATGTAACAGCTGGACAAGTTATGAAATACTGATTTTCTTGAAAGCCTAGGTAATACATTAGTCAATGTTTCTAGTTTCACCAACTGACTTGTACTTGTACAAACTGGCTTGTGCTATATAGTGAAACAAAGAACGGAAGCTGTTTTGTTTCCATGGTCTTGTAAAGGTGAAGGATCACTGCCCTAAGGAATAATGGGATGGGAAGCCATGAAGTTCATATGACTAATGTAATGAAAAAGCTGATTGCCACTTTTATTAACATTAAGAAAACTCAGTTGTAAGGGAGACACAGCTGATGTTATATGTCTGAATGGGGATGGCAGGTGAAACTGTCTTTCAAGGAGGCTGAAACTAGACAGTAGATACAGTAGCCATTAGATTCATGTATCTTTTGTCCTTGATCCATGGAAAGGAGTGGGCAGGATGTTAATGGCAATTGCATCTTCCCAGGACTCTAGTACATCACAGTGTTAGCACAGTCACCATGAGCATATGCTGCCATTAGCAGCCGGGATGCTTGGCAGACAGACAGGCTCTGCCGTTATCCTGCTCTGAGCAGCAGTACTTTGATACAGTGACTTACCCTAAAACAGCAGGTTACTTCTTCCACCTTAATAAACTTCGCTGCTTGCTCTCCTGTTGCACTGGATTAAATTCTAGACTAAATCATAAGACTCAAAAGCAATAAAAGTACTTTAATATCCTTCGATATATGCAACAACTTGTTAAAGTTGTATACTCTGTGTGCTTGTACTGAGAATTGCAAAGATAGTGATTGAATGTGTATGTTGAAATATTTCTGTGTAGGCTTGTTAAAACATGTATACCAGAAAAGGGTATGGGATATCCAAGTAGTGAGCTGTCTACCACAAGACTTAGTTTAGTCTTTGATGTGATTTTGAGGCCTCTGATACATGGGTACAGGAAGAAAAGGTATCTTCTGCTTTCCATAAAATATTTCAGGAAAAAGAAAGGAATTTGGTTTCTTGGAAATGCAGGGGAGGCAACTCAGAGGTAACCTCTCAAGCTGATGGAAATTAGATAAAGGGAAACTGAGACTCGGAATCCAGAGCTTACTGGTGAACTGAATCTGCAGTGTCCTTAACCAAGAAGGATTTCAGTGGTTCTTACGAGTTTTAAATCTCTATGAATGCTCTGTTATAGGTGCTTGTCAATGAAAGCTGTTGATAACTTTTTCTGGAGAACTGCAGCCTCATGTATCCATATCTAACTGAAACTGGAAATTAAGCCTCGATTCCAGTTCAGGATAGAGAGAATCATGATATTGCCTTCTCAGAGAGGCAGAAGGAGCAAAACTTAAAGCTTGATGGAGTGTGCTCAGAAAGCATGAATCCAAGCAGCACAGTACACTGTAGAGCTCCCAAACCCAGCATCAAGCTCAGCTAGTGCCTCCACATGAGCAGAAGCCAACCCAGACTTGAAAGCAGTATGTCATGCAAGCGTGATCCTGAACCTAAGCCTCTGACACTTATCAGAGCTCATTAGCATGGTCATAGATTTGTGACTACCTGGCTATTCTGCTCCTGGTCATGGATCTAGCATACTCTTCTCTGGCTTGGGTGTCCCTATACCATCCTCTACCATTTGCAATCAAGAGGACAGGGATACAGCAGTATTCTGACTGTGGCAACTTGTCTATCCTCACTCATTAGCACAGCCATACTATTTGCAGAGAAGCATGCTTGTTGATTTATCAGTTGATGATGACAATTTTACTCATCCTTGAATAAAGGGCTCAACAAGACTGGTCAGTCTAGACCATAGCTTAGCTGAGAAATAACCTTCAACTCAATTGCATTCCTCTGAATCCTTGGGTAGGATCTGGGCTGGTTTTTGTTGTTGTTGTTTTAAACTTTAAACTGTAATGATGTATCTGGGATGCCTGTCAGATTCCCCAGTCAGACACTAGTGGTAGGATAACCCAGTTGTTACCATGGCACAGGTGTGTGCCTCAATTTTTATATATCCATACTGCAGGAGCCACACATGTCAAAACCCCCCAAACACGACTTTGGCAAGCCAGCTGTGTCAGTGTGCAGATGCATACAGAACAGCCTCATGAGCATGTTCAGTACTTCTTGGACAGCACTTTTGCTGGCTGCACTAATGTCTGTGATGCTGTGGTTATCATGCTTACTGTCTAAAGAGCTAGTTCGATTAAAACTGGCATGGAGTTGTCTATACCAGTGTGTCTGCCTCAGACCAGCTGTGGAATACGCTTGTACCAACCCAACGCAACTCTGGAAGAACTCATTTCAGTGCTTTGTGTAAAGATACATGACAATAAATCGCCATTGTCTAGACCTTTCTCATCAATCACAAAGATGTGAGGATTCTGCTGAGTGCCGTGAGACACGTACTGGGATTTCTTTAATCAAGTGGGTAAGTGCAATTAAACTCTGGAGGAAAAGTCCAGTGGATTTGAGACAAAAAATTAACAGTGCTGTTAGCAGCTTTGATGCAGTTGCTAGAAGATGCTTTTGGTTTTTAATATAAGTAGAAAAATCAATCACCTCAAACATTGTTCTCTGTCTGTGAAGTATTTTAACATCTTTCCCCCCTCCCCCCCCCCCCCAAAATAGCAGCACAGACTGAAATACTAAAAGCAATCCTTTCATTGTATAGATTTTGAGCCCTGGTAGTGTACTGCAATGCAGCATTTACCCAATACCGGGCTAAAATTGAATAGATGAAAAATGTGCACTTAGCAGAACAGTTTGTCTTCAGTCACCTTACAGTATACACACACTGGCTAACTTGTGTTTACCTGGAAACTACATGAGAAGCTAGACGTGAATAAATAAGTAGCATTTTTGTTGTTATTTTTGGCATGTTATTGCAAAAATCAAGGATATTAATGTCTGTCTTTATTAAAGCCGCAAAAACATTAATTTGTAGGAAAATAATATATTTTATCAGTATTCATTCATAATAAAATTTTTTAATTACTTTTGCTTTTTTATGATAAAGTTCGTGTTTCTAAGGTTTTTTTACCCTTCTGCTTCTTTGCTTTCTGGCATAAAAAATGACAGTGTCTTAGAATCCAAAAACTCAGGCTTTCAGAAAATATCAAATGTGAGTCACGAGAATAAGTCACATGTGTTGGCGACACGAGAAATGTAACATTGTTGAGCACCTTTCTAAAGTTCTAACATGTGTAATGATACATTATTTATCCCATCATATTTTCTAAGTATTTGATAGATATTGGAAATGCGGAATACAGTAAGAGCTACTGTCACCAGCTACTATGGTGATAAATGCTATCTATCATCTTAATCATACATGATTAGCTGATATTAAAACTGGTCCAGGATAACTAATTTATTAGGATTTTTATCATTCTTTAAAGCATAAAACTGTTAAAAGCCTAATAACTGCTATTTAAA
Organism: Gavia stellata; assembly: GCF_030936135.1. NCBI lineage: Eukaryota > Metazoa > Chordata > Aves > Gaviiformes > Gaviidae > Gavia > Gavia stellata. The sequence goes on along the minus strand of NC_082597.1, from coordinate 9,114,273 downwards.
CAGAATTAATGCCATCAGATGGCTCTTTTGCAGCTGGGTAAAACTCTTTGTTTTTTCAGTAGATTTAAATTTTGAATAATTTTTTGCAATATTGTTGAGTAGCTGCAGTTTTCATTAATGTATTAAAATCAGTAATAACGAGAATCTATGCTTTCAGCTAGTAGCAGCCATGACTTAGAAACTGAATTGTTGTCTCTTAAAATTAATAGAGGTCAGGAATTATTTTTCATGGAAAAGGTCTATGCTTTAAAATTCCTAATCAATCAACCAGTAGAATGAATATTTTCACCTATATCAGATGTGTGGAAATGCAAATGTGGTAGAAACATAAAATATGTGCAGATTGGCAGAACAGCATTACCATGAAAACAAATGGTAAATTACCATTTCAAAAATCAGGACCCAGTGTCGTGGTTTAACCCCAGCCAGTAACTAAGCACCACACAGCCTCTCGCTCACTCTCCCCCAGGGTGGGATGGGGGAAAGAATCAGAAGAGTAAAAGTGAGAAAACTCGTGGGTTGAGATAAAGACAGTTTAATAGGTAAATCAAAAGTTGCACACACAAGCAAAGCAAAGCAAAATGAGGAATTCATTCACCGCTTCCCATCGGCAGGCAGAGGTTCAGCCATCTCCAGGAAAGCAGGGCTCCATCACGCGTAACGGTTACTTGGGAAGACAAACGCCATTACTCTGAATGTCCCCCCCTTCCTTCTTCTTCCCCCAGCTTTATATGCTGAGCATGACTTCATATGGTGTGGTATATCCCTTTGGTCAGTCAGGGTCAGCTGTCCCGGCTGTGTCCCCTCCCAACTTCTTGTGCACCCCCAGCCTACTCGCTGGTGGGGTGGGGTGAGAAGCAGAAAAGGCCTTGACTCTGTGTAAGCACTGCTCAGCAGTTACTAAAACATCCCTGCTTTATCAACATTGTTTCCAGCAAAATCCAAAGCACAGACCCATACTAGCTGCTATGAAGAAAGTTAACTCTACCCCAGCCAAAACCAGCACACCCAGTTTTCATAGAACCTTAATCTGCTGATAGACAATTAAACATGAACAAGACCTTTTGGCTGAAACATCGGACTTATTTACCTGTTGCTAAAATCTTCCTTCAGACACAATTGAGGCAGGCCCATTTGACAAAATATCTCCCTTTATTCAAGAATGCACCTTTTGCACCATGTTTCATTTGAGTATCTGTATAAATTCCCTTGAGACCAATGAGACTTAAGCACTTATTTAAAGTGAAGAACAAGTTTAAATGATTACCTGAATAATAATGGACTTAAGTGGGTACTTTTCTGGATGGGTTTCATATTTGGGTGCAACCTAAATAGGAGCTGTGCATAAATATTTGATTGTCCTTTAGGGTAGACTCTCAATGTGATGTAATCCTTTTGAGGTGCTGAGCAACTGGGACTAACCCTCATGCATTTTGTGAGAGTATTGGGTTTGCATGGCAAGGTTTTGGTAGAGGGGGGGCTACAGGGGTGGCTTCTGTGAGAAGCTGCTAGAAGCTTCCCCTATGTCCAATAGAGCCAGTGCCAGCCGGCTCCAAGACGGACCCACCGCTGGCCAAGGCCAAGCCAATCAGCAACGGTGGCAGCCCCTCATGGATAACATAGTTAAGAAGGGGGAAAAAACAACTGTGCAATGGCAGCCAGAGAAGACAGGAGTGAGAATATGTGAGAGAAACAACTCTGCAGACACCAAGGTCAGTGAAGAAGGAGGGGGAGAAGGTGCTCCAGGCGCTGGAGCAGACATTCCCCACAGCCCGTGGTGAAGACCGTGGTGAGGCAGGCTGTGCCCCTGCAGCCCGTGGAGGTCCACGGTGGAGCAGATATCCACCTGCAGCCTATGGAGGACCCCATGCCAGAGCAGGTGGATGCCCGAAGGAGTCTGTGACTCCGTGGGAAGCCCACGCTGGAGCAGGCTCCTGGCAGGACCTGCAGACCCATGAAGAGAGGAGCCCACACTGGACGACGTTTGCTGACAGGACTTGTGACCCCATGGGGGACCCATACTGGAGCAGTCTGTTCCTGAAGGACTGCACCCTGTGGAAGGGACCCATGCTGGAGCAGTTCATGAAGAACTGCAGCCTGTGGGAAGGACTCACTTTGGAGAAGCTCATGGAGGACTGTCTCCCGTGGGAGGGACTCCATGCTGGAGCAGGGGAAGAGTGTGAAGAGTCCTCCCCCTGAGCAGGAAGGAGCAGCAGAGACCATGTGTGATTCAGATTCTTCTGAATTTGCCATAACAAAAAGCAAGGTCAAGGGACTTGCACAGGACATTCAGTTCTTGGGAATAAAATGGCAGGATGGACACTGTGGTGTGCCTATGGATGTGGTCAAGAAGATAACAACTATGTCTCCACCAGCTAACAAGAAGGAAACACAAGCTTTCCTAGGCCTTGTGGGATTCTGGAGAATACATATTCCAGGTTATAGTCAGCTTGTGAGACCTCTCTGTCAAGTAACCCAAATGAAGAACTATTTTGAATGGGGCCTTTGAGCAACAACAAGCCTTTGAGCATATCAAACAGGAAATAGCTTGCGCAGTAGCTCTTGGGCCTGTCTGGACAGGACCAGCTGTGCAAAATGCACTCTACACTGCAGCTGGGGAGCATGGTCTCACCTGGAGACTCTGGCAGAAAATACCAGGAGAAACTCGAGTTTGACCATTAGGGTTTTGGAGCTGGGGCTATCAAGGATCATAAGCCCACTACAACCCAATTGAAAAAGAGGTACTAGCAGCATATGAGGAGTTTTGAGCTGCTTCAGAAGTTGTTGGTGTGGAAGCACATCTCCTCTCGGCTCCGCGATTGCCATGTTACACTGGATGTTCAAAGGAAGCATCCCCTCTACACACCACGTATCCAGTGCTACATGGAATAAGGGGGTAGCAGTGATCACGCAATGAGCTTGACTGGGGAAACCCAACCACCCAGAAATCCTGGAAGAGATCATGGACTGGCCAGAAGGCAGGGATTTTGGAGCATTGCCTGAGGAGGTGGCTCATGCCCAAGAGGCACTACCATATAATGAGTTATCAGAAGATGAAAGGTGTTATGCTTTGTTTACTGATGGATGTGTGGTAGGAAACCATCAGAAGTAGAAAGCTGCTGTGTGGAGTCCCTCACGCCAAGTTGTTGAAGCCACTGAAGGAGAAGGTGAGTCAAGTCAGTTTGCAGAATTGGAAGCCATCCAACTAGCCCTAGAGATTGCTGAACGAGAAAAGTGGCCAGGACTCCATCTCTATACTGACTCCTGGATGGTGGCTAATGCCCTATGGGGGTGGCTACAGCAGTGAAAGAAGACCATTTGGTAGCACAGGGGTAAACCCATCATACCACCCCTTGCCTCTGTGAATCACATATTTAAGAGTTATCATGAAAATCCACATTCATCACACAATCTTCACAAATTTCACTCACACAACCAAGAAAAATATTCCCTATACCAAAAATCAAAATAACGTCATCACAACACCGAACGGAAGTGGACAATTTACACACACTTCACCCCTTGTCCCTTCACCACTGTGCTGGTTTTGGCTGGGATGGGGTTAACTTTCTTCATAGCAGCTAGTATGGGGCTGTGTTTTGGATTGTATGGGGCTGTGTTTTGGATTTTGCTGGAAACAATGTTGATAAAGCAGGAATGTTTTAGTTACTGTTGAGCAGGGCTCACAGCACCAAGGCCTTTTCTGCTCCTCACCCCACCCCACCAGCGAGTGGGCTGGGGGTGCACGGGAAGTTGGGAGGGAACACAGCCGGGACAGCTGACCCCAACTGACCAAAGGGATATTCCATACCATATGACATCATGCTCAGTATATAAAGCCGGGGGAGGAAGAAGGAAGGTGGGGACATTCAGAGTAATGGCGTTTGTCTTCCCGAGCAACCGCTACGCGTGATAGAGCCCTGCTTCCCTGCAGATAGCTGAACACCTGCCTGCCGACGGGAAGTGGTGAATTAATTCCTTCTTTTGCTTTGCTTCTCCGCGCGGTGTTTCTTGCTGTAGTTATTAAACTGTTTTTATCTCAGCCCACGAGTTTTCTCACTTTTACTCTTCTGGTTCTCTCCCCCACCCCACCTGGGGGGAGTGAGTGAGCGGCTGTGTGGTGATTAGTCCGGCTGGGCTTAAACCACGACAACCACAAGTGCAACAACCGAATTTCCCCACCATCATTCTGCTCTCTAACATTGTTCAGTCCATGTTTTGCCCATTACCTCTCCTAATCACTATCCTTATCTCGAACTCCTCATGCCCCACATTGGGCACCAAAAAGGACTGTGGTGGGTTGAACTTGGCTGCATGTCAGGTACCCACCAAGCCACTCTATCACTCCTCTCCTCAGCAGGACAGAGGGGGAGAAAATAAGATGGAAAAAACTTGTGCACTTTATTAAAGCAAAAGCAAAGGCCACATGTGGAAGCAAAGGAAAACAAAAGATTTATTCTCTACTTCCCATCAGCAGGTGATATCCAACCACTTCCTGGGAAGCAGGGCTTCAGTACATGTAGTGGTTACTCTGGAAGACAAATGGCATAATAACGAATGTCCTCCCCCCACCCCCCCAGCCTTTCTCTTATTTGTATTGCTGAGCAGACATCATATATTATGGAATATCCCTTTGGTCAGTTTGGGTCAGCTGTCCTGGCTATGTCCCCTCCCAAGATCTTGCCCACCCGCAGCCTGCTGGTGAGGGGGGAATGTTGGAGAGACAGCCTTGACACTGTGAGCACTGCTCAGCATTAGCCAAAACAGTGGTGTGTTACCAACACCTTTCTAGCTACCAATACAAAGCACAACACTATGAGAGCTGCTGTGGGGAAAATTATCTCCATCTCAGCTAGACCAAATACAGTGAGCTGGTCAGAGAGGAATATAATTACACAGATATATATTGCCAGCATCTGGGCTAACTTCATTATTTTTTTCTAGTTGGACAATAGCTGAAACACAGTTGAAAGCAGCTGATGGTTGTAGGAGGCCTTTCTCTATCATAGTATAATTATTTACTTTTCAATAATACTTATAACATGCTAGTGATTGATCACACACAAGAAACTCAATCCCTACAGTGTCAGAGTATGAGTCCAGATGAAGAGTTGGACTAGCATATTTTTGCTTCTTTCCTATTTGGGGAATACTTTCCTGATTACATCTGCTATTATCCTCCCATTGAAGATTCGATGCCAGAGAAGAAGAGGGTTCAACGGTAAACACTAACAGCATTAATAGCTCAATCCTTTTTCTGCCTTAAATAACCTTGGTGAACCTAGAGATTTCCCTTAGTATCTATCTACCCCTTGGTTTTCCAAGTGTAACAAGAGACACAGGAAAAATGGGAACAATAATGCTGCCTCTCACAGGGCTGGCACAAACTAGAGGCTAAGATGAGCTAACAATAAGTCTCTGATCGAGTCACTCATGCATTACTCCACTTCAAGCCAGTGTAACCTGATGGGAAAAAGCTGTATTCATATATTTATATGAACATTAAAATATATTCATATATGCAAAGACGTTTATTCATATTACAGGAGCACCAAAAGATCTCTTAATGAGCCTGGAGCCATTAGAGCAGGGACTGTGAGAAAATATTAGAAAAATGGCCTCTACAGCGAATAATTTACTGTGGAAATACTGTGGATGAGGGAACCAATTCATTTGAGATTATAAAGACAGTAGTGAGGTGTAAAAGCTAGCTAATTATCCTGACACTATAAGTAAGACTATAACTCATGTCTTCTGGCTCCATTACTCTGTGACTCAAGGCACAGCATCTCTGATCCTTTCCCTGGCATTTTTTTGCCACCCTCAACCATTCTGTTGTTTCTGAATTACTCTCATAGAAAGAGTTGAGTTTCTTTGGTTAGCAAGCACATTTCCTAGGCTTTCTTTCATTGATTTTCTGTGACTTTAATCCTTAATGCATTAACCTAACTCCTGAGAGAATGTCAGTCTCAGCAGAAGAGGTATGAGTGATTGGGAGGAGGAGGAGGAGGAGGGAAGGTGCTCAGAGGGTTTCAGATGCTGTCATTGTGGTGCAGGTGTGCTAGTGAATTGCCCCATAACCTCTGGCTTTTGGACAAGTAGTCTGAATCTGAATGTGAATGAGCAAGAGAGTCCATTTTGTACCCAGATTCAGTTTGGAAACATCCCTGATAAATTCAACTCGGAAAGAATATGCATTGCAAACAAGATTCCAGTTCAATGCAAAATAGTTTCTAACTCATGCATGAGGAGGAGTATAATGAAATGCCACCACAGGGATAAGGATAGCAGCTGTAGTACAGAGCGAGTGTTACAGCCTCTGAACAATACGTTACACCACAAGGCTACCTGCCTCAACACTATCATTTCTGCCAACAATGATGGATTGTTTTGTGAAGTGAAGGACAGATTTCTGACTACTTTCACAAAGACACCGTTGCGGAAGTGTTCCCTGATTTCTTGTTATCTGCTTGTCTGAACTTGTCTTCTTTAATTTCCCTTTGCCATTTAGAGGGAGAATTATTTTGGGTAGTGTGAGGCAAAAGCAAAAACAATCTAAGAAAAAGAGTTTGAGAAAAGAACAGAGAGAAGAACAAAAAGCCCTGTTAATTCCAAAGCAGAAAGGTTGGAAACAGGACAAAGTTGTTGCCCCACAGGATCCGGGTTGCAAATACCAGTGGCTTCACAACTGCTAATAGAACTGTTCAGCACTGTTTCAGATGAAACTATTTTCAAAAATGTATTTTCAGCTCCACTGAATGTTTCAGGAAAGCTTCTGTTACTACAGAATTTACAATTTTTTGGGGGAAATGTGACATTTCTACTTGAAAAGACAATTTATTCTTCTGATATTTTGTTTGTTTGTTTGTTTTCACTCACATTTTCTAAACCGTAATCCTATTCTGACATCCCAAATTACAAATTTTACAGCATTTTCAAATAACCTTTTTGTGCTATGACAAATTCTCCATGCTCTCTTTCAGGCAGAAAACTGAAGCATACGGACTTATTAAATATCATATTGTAATAATTTTGTTTTAAGTAATATTTTCATAGAACCAGAAGAATGACAGAATGTTGAGTGATCACTTACTTGCCTCTTCTCTACGAAGCACAAAAATATAAATACAGACGATATTTGAGAGATGTTGTCCAACATTTATTATAAACTTTCAGCACAGGAGAACCAGTAGTTAACCCAAGCATCTGTTCCAGGGCCTTACTAATCTCACGGTTAGACATTTTTCCTAATCTCTATCCTACAACTTTGCATTGAAAATTCTGCCTGAAGCATTTTGTTTTGAATTAAGTCAGCATCTCTTACAACACGTACACAGGATGTGGAGAAAAAATGGCCATCATCCTCTTTAAACTAATTAATTCCATTTCATATATCATTATGTTTCCACTTGATCTTCTTTTTACTGGATAAATAGAATTCTCCCAGCCTTTTGACATAAACTGTGCTTTCTCTGCCTTGTCTTTTTTCTCTCCTTTAGAGATTGTCCAATTTATTTACATCTATCTTAATGCTTGTTCTCAGACTAGGGACAGTACGCCAGCTGGGGTCTCACCACTGCTTAGTACAGTGAAATAATTACTTCCCTTGTCATGCTGTTAATATAGCCCAGAATGAGATTTGCCTTTTGTGCAACTGCATTATCTTGTCGACTCATATGCAGTTTGTGAGCCATGATGACCTTGGACCTCTCCTACTGTGCTGCTGTTCCTCCAGTTATATTTGTATTTGTGCACTTCAGGTTTCCTCCACAGACATTACTATTCATGGCACTTGTGTTTATTGAATTTCATCCTCATGGTTCAAACACTTGCTACAGTTTAGCAGGATGGTTATGAATTCTGATCCTTTCCTCCAAAGTACACACAACCCTTCTCAGCCTGTCACCCAAGAACTTCTGTATGTGTGCTTTATTCCTTCATCCAAGCCATAAATAAAAAGATTGACCAGAACTAGAACCAAGGCAAATCTCGGGGGTGCCCTACCCAAAATACCCTCCTTGTCTGATAGAGAAAGGATTGAAAATCACTCCCTAAGTGCCATTTTTCAACCAGTTACACATCCACCCGCAGTGACTATAATTCCTCACTTTGCTGGTATAGAATGTCAAAAAGCTTAATGAAGTCAGAATACTTCACATTTTCTGCTTCTCCTCTATCTGCTAAACAACATCATTCATCAGAGAAGGAAATAAGATAGATTTGACATGATTTTCTTTTGACAGATCCATGCCGGACATCTTCAAGTATTACATTTTGCTCTAGTTTCTTACCTACTGATTATTCAGCAATCTGTTCTAGTATCTTCCCAGATATCAAAGTTAAAATGACAGGCATATCAATTTTGTAGGTCTTCCTTCTTTATGTGTGAGAGTAGGTACCACGTTTTCACTAAATTCACAGTTTATTTAGCCTAAGAGAGAAATAGCCACATTTTCAAAATAGCTAAGCACAGCAGGAAACCGCACTGTTATGAAGAATTTCATCATAAATGTCGCAAAGGGAAGCCAGCACTTGAAAAGCCATCTCTGCATCACTTTCCAGTGTCTTGCAATACACCACTAGCAGTCAGAAATCATGTTCATATCACCTCACCTGAGTTTATTTATATTACATTAATCCCACCCTTCCCTCTTCTCTCTTTCAAGGATCAGGGAGGATTTCCACCACTTTTCACGCAAAACCAATGTGCTTTGAGATGAAGGGAAGCAAAGGAGTTCACGATCCTTCAAAGCATTGAAAACTGCTCTGCATGCATATTCTGTTTGAACCTCATCCTTCCCTAGCCCACATAAGCATTATTCATATCCAGCTGTTTTGGGGTTAGTCAGTCTGTTCCTCTTTGTACATAACATGTTTATTGAAGCAGGGACTTGAACCCTGGATGCTCTGTTTTTCAAATAAATTTTCAAACAATGACATAAAATATCTTTGGAAGATGTATCCAACCCAACACAGACACATACCATTTGCACACCTTCATCTCAGCTAGTAGCACTTGATCCCCTTTTTCAAGTGATGATGAGAAATTTGTGGTTTTACACATCTCTTTTTGGATTATCTAACTCATGGCTTAGGAGTAGCGTTTCTCTCAACTGGCTAGAGAAAGCTGAGGCTCACACATTCAGATATAGACACTGGGGAAAGATATTGCTTAATGAGGCTAATTACAGCCTTTCTGTCTCCCCTAAACTGGAAACTCTCACCAGCATGAGAGGAAGCTTCCCTGACAGAATAAAATTTGTCATAATTTATATGTTATCATCGAAATCTTTGGCTTGGCAAATGTGTATTTTTGATGTATGACCACGTAATGAGAAAATACCAGTTGCATTTACTCCTGCATATTGTTTGAAGCAGAGCTTAAAATAATTTTTTAAAAATAATCCTTGTAGAAAATTGTACTGTGCATCTATGCTTATAACCATAAAACTACCAAGTCATTAAAGGAACCTACTCAAGAAATCATAAGCCAAGTTAGAACAAAACATATTCAGCTATTTTTAAGTTATTCCCATGAAAGATTTCTGATCAGTAGCCAGGCTGAAGAATGTAGTCTGTTTTTGGTCTGAAGTCATAAGCATCTAAACCAATTTTACTCAGGTCTTCACTCCTCCCCAGAACTGCTGCTGAGCTGTAAATAAGACTGGAAAATTCCAGCTCACAATTCAATTTTCAAAATGTTACAAATGACTGGCTGGAAATAAAGGCATAGAAAGCAGGGAAACTGAGAACAAAAATCACATTTTAATCTTAACCGTACCTTTTATAAAATCTATCATTAAAATAACCCTCATTAAGTGATTAATTCATCTATAAGTTGAAGAACAATACATCTCATTTCCTAAATTTCAGTTCAGATATTGAAGTATATTGTTTGTGTGCCAGACCATAATGCTCTCATACTGAAAAAGATGTAGGAGGTGGAAAGTTTTAACATTATTGTGTGGTGCCTCACTGATTTTTTCCATAAAAATATTTGACTTAACAGTGTAGGTATTCATACAGTAAATTAAAACCTAAAATTGCAAGGAATAATACTGCTTTAATTGCCTGACAAGACTGGGATTATTTCTCACATTCTCTCCCGCATAGCTGAATATAACCTTCCTAAAGAGGAAATATATTCACTGCTGAATAGAGTGAACTGTGTTAATATGTTGAAATCTAGGAAGCCCCTAAATAATGTGGTATAAAGTATTAGCATTTTTCACCCCTTTGAAGATCAAAGGTTGGGTGTGTTAGTTGTATAGCTTTAGATTCACAGGCTATACCTGGGTGAGTGCTGAGCTGATATTGCAGGACTGAGTCTTACTGGAGTACAAATCTTAGAATCAAAAGAAAGGCCCAGGGGCAGGGATTTTTTGGTGTGTGTGTCCTTCTCCTGACATACCACATCCTGTGAAACAGTTCCAGGTGCAGCTTGCCTTTTATAACCGTGTAGCTGAAATGTGAAATTTCTGCATCCATGAGTAGATGTTGATGAAACTCTGAAGAAAGAAAGCTCTAGAGGAGGTCCTCATGCTCTGGCACACAGTAGTTGTCTGAGTGGTTTGAGTTTGATACCCCCTTGATGTTTAGGCATAATTCTTTGAGTTCCTGGAGGGACCAGCTGCATTTAGAGCTAGACCAACTAGCTCTGAAAACTCTATGAAATTCGGCTGCTGGAAGGAAAGTCTACATTATGGGTGCAGAGACGGGTGAGCTGATTACAAAACCTGAGCAAATAATCTTAATCATGTAGATTCAATGTCCCACAAAAGCAAAACTGCCATTTCTGGATGCAAGCTGAGTTATCAGTGTGATTCAGTGAAGCTCACCATAGAGGCTGTGATAGTATTGGGATTTCTGTTCTGTGCTCTTAATGCAGCTGTGAGAGTCACAACAGTGCTAGTGTGGGTGGCATGGGCTGTGCCAGGTGGGATGCTGTGCCAGGTGCTCCGAGTGTCAAAACCTCAAGTCTGACATTGCCTCTCTCAATAGCCAGGAACAAGACATTTAATATGGAAAACTTGTCTGTCCCTGTATGAGTGTAGGGATTTTTCTAGCAGTAATTAAACTCTAGAAATTACTGATAGCTAGGTGTGGAAGGCTCAGTAAGGATATGTGAGCAAAAAATTAAGGCACAACCCCAGGAACTTTCCACTACATGAGGGATTTTCCAATTAATATGGAAGCTTTTCTGACCTGGAACTTGCAATGCCAAGGTGGACTACAGCTCTTTGGGGGTGGCAGCTTCTTCAGTCAAGAGAAGTGCTCCAGTGAGTAATATGGATACCCAAATAAGGTATCGCAGGGCTGGGGTGTCCCCAGGGATAGTATAATGTATCCCCAGGGATGGGGAAATCATTAAGGTCCAACCTGCGTATTTCTTCAATAGAAGTTTTCTGGGGGGAGGGAAGTACTTATTTGTTTGTTTCTGTATTTCCTCCCTGCCCACCATATAGCACATAATCAGCCCCATGCAAATAGAAAATCTTAATTAAAGCTCTAAAAAGCCAATACCTAGTTGTCTCTCTACATGTGACGTTATTATTCCAGACACGTGTCAGCTATTCATTGTAGAAGGTAGTCCTGACCTTCTGAAATCAGGAAAGGCAGCTTTCGTACATTGTTTCTTCCTCCCTCTGCTCCCTTTGATTGTTGAGAGCAAATAGTCATCGTAGAGAACACCTGTGCTCAGCAGGTGCCTGGAGCTTCCCTATGGCACCTAAGCCTTTGAGGGGCTGTAGCATCGCTAACAGTATGCTCAGAACAGATTGCCCTCGTAATTGACACAGAAACATGGACTGCTGCATGGGGTGTGATGATATGGGGAGTAGACGGAATAAGTTGTGTTTTTCTTAGGGCTGTAACAAGCTGCTGATCAAAGAATCTAATTCTAGTGAACAACCCACCAGGCTTACTAGGAAAAGTTTGTAGATTGAGTGTTAGTCTCAGCTGGTAAGGGACACTAAAATCTGTAACTATATATGGTAGGTTTGCTATGAAAATAGTATCTTTGAGGGAAAAAAATCAGAATGTTCAGGAAGTCCAATAGCTTAACCCTCACTAGAAAGAATCTGTTCTCCTCCCTGTTATACTCTCTGCTCAGCCATTTGATCTCGTTAACTCCAGTAATTTCCAAAAAAAGCCTCGGTGTCATATTTACAGGTGTGTTCTTCACCTTGACTTCCTAGTGATTGTTGGGTACCCTGTCAGAGTGTAAAAAGCGATGAGCGTCAACCAGAGCTTCCAAGTGTTTCTTCTACATCGCGACCCTGTTCAGTGTTTTGCCTGGGACCCAGGTATCACGTATGTTGTTGCTGTTTTGCAGCCACTGAAAACTTGTGATGGAAAAACTCATACCGTCAGAAAAGTCAGTGACCTTTCAGCCTGTATTTAGACAACTGAATCCAACCCCTAGCCAGTGCAGTCCAGACAGTGCGGTTTAGCCACCAGGCACCTACTTCAGGGGAGCCAAAAGTCAGTCTGGTTACCCCTGACCATAACAGCTGCTTAGACATTTGGCTTGGTAGCTACTTGCATGTAGAGGACTACATTTAGATGTCCTAACAACTTCAACCTGAATTCCTCCAATGCGTTGCTTAGGGAACTGATGATGACACATATTTAAAACCTAAAGATTTTTTTCCATTTTGGTACTTGTCCTCAAAGTTATCTACTTTGGTGGGGAAGTGGGGTGCTGGGTCTTAAATATTTTACCAAAGACCACTCAGGAAAGGTTGTCACAGCAGAGGACTGAACCCAAGTGACCCTTGCTTCAGCTACCAATATGAATGAAGAACTTCCTGAGCGTATCACCGTCCACTATGGGATAAGTAGTCCTCTTTCTACCATTCCCTGAAAAAAAAGGCCTACGTATATGTGAAACACAGAAGCAGATAAGGGCAACCTGTGTGGCACTTCAGACAGTAGTGAACAACCTCCTCTTTCTTTGTCAAGTGTGGCTGACTTGACTATTTCCAGAAAGAAGGGTTGACTTAATTTGAAGAAACTTTCGGTACATTACAAGCATCCACACATGAGCCAGAGAAAAGCCAGGGAAAATGGAAATCTGTTTTATACATACACACAGGGAAATCCAGGTGTATTCAATCCCAACTTCAAACTTTTGGCAACTCCTTGTCTAATTTAAGTTCAAGTCTTTGCTTGTTACAGGATTTTTGCGTGAATGGACACTGCTCATCACTCATGAGTACAACTGAATTCAGGCCAACTGCTGCACTTCGAATTAATGTCCAAGTTCTTCACCTCCACTGAGAACTCAACCATAAATTCTCAATTAAGGCCTGGCTGAGGCTCAGTGAAGCGTGAGCAGAGATTTTGTTATGTAAATAAGACAGCAGTCAACTCATTTAGCAAAACTTCAAGAGTAATTGAGCAGGAACTAGCTCGTATTGAGTCTTTCACCTCATCTTGTACTTCATTAAATTGACAAAGGATTGGCTGCATTCCCCCTTTATTTTATCAAGTCCTTACTTGTCTGGTATCATTTGAGGCCTGACAATTGTTTCTGATGAAAACCGGTGTCAAACTAATTGTATGTTTTTAATCTAGATCCTTATTGGACAGCTACTAATTCTGAGTTTTTCATTTCTACTAGGTAATGATGGCTCAGATCCAAAGACGCTATTTTGCAGAAATAGAGAAATACCTGTTTTAAGATGCTGTCATGATATTAAGACAGATACTACCAACCACTGTGGTTTTTTGTTGTTGTTCTTGTTGTTTTTCCAGAGGGGTATTCGTGTTTTCTTTCGAGTATTGAGTCAGATACCTAATTAGTGCATATCATCATTGTACTACTGATGTAAACGTATCTACAACAGAATTTATGTCAATTCCTATATTCTGTCTGTCCTACAGCTTTTTATTAAGAACACTAGTAGGGTATTGTGTAAAAACAATTAAACTCTCTGTGTGTGTGTTTGTGCTCATGCATGTGTTTCACCGCATAATATTGTGCACCTGTATAAAAGAGACTTTTGCAAAGAAAAAAATGTTACATTTGTGACACAGGACTATATATAGCACATTTTGATAGTCAAATTCATTACAAAAGTCGCAAAATCTCCAAGGGGTGTCTGTGCATTGCTATAGTCCAGTCTGGTTTTCATGTTAATGCTTTGAATCAACTCATGAAACTGATACTGATGGATAGCTAGAGAAAGGGCTAGGGAGACAAGAATATAAAAGAACAAAGGCTTCTTAGCTGAAATAGCTAAAAAAAAGTAAACAATAGTTTGAACTTATGCAAATGCAGTGTCTCTTTTAGTGCAGTCATCCAGTTTTAAACGTACCTAAATGTTATGCTCCCTAAAATAATTTATAATGGAAAGTGTAATAGGCTTCAACAGCTGGACTAAATTATTCAGTTCAAAATGATGTGTGTGTGAGAGCGAGACATAATGTAACACTATTTATATACCTCAGAAAGGCTTGGTGCTTGCACTGAGCATCCAAGTTATCTAAACCACATAGGTTGGCAAACACCATTCTTACACTTAAAAAATATATTTGACCATCACCCTGGAGGAATTTAAGGAGCTATTTACATTATTTCTTTAGATAGTTATATTGCAATCACACACAACTCTACCAATTTGCAAAAAGCTGAGGGAGTAAAAGTATTTACCAAATTAGGGTCTATATCAAGAATTAATGACATTATTTGAACATTTTCCTACAAAAGAGAGTTCTCTGAGGATTTTGAAGGGGTTTTTTTCACCTATTTGATAATCAGTAATTCCTCCTTACGGTGAGACACTGACCTCCTCTAATCCATCGCTATCTATCACAGCTTTTGGACTCAGCAATGCTAGATGTAGCATATAAATTAAAATTCATCTCTTCTCTCACTACAGATGGATAATGAATTTAAATCATATTACATCAAGAATGGAAACATAATCTGTAATTAGGTTTGGATGACACCTCCTCTTTTAAGAATATTTTCCATGTTTTCAGTTACTAACAGAAATGTTTTTAAATTTGACTGTTTGGGATGACATTTTGTATGCTGGTATCGGCTTCTGGCTGCTTTTTATAATTATAACCAACTTTATTCAGCTGTTTCCAAGAATGAAACTAGGGAAAAAAATGTTGCTTTTATCCATATTAAAATTCCCCTAACCTTTGAGAAGATTCAGCGTCTTTATACTGTGGAGCAGGAATTAGAGACTTGTCAAGGAAGTAGGCTATTATATCAGCCCTTTTACAGTCCTCATGATCACCTTGCTAAGGAATAATATCAGTCAGCAAATTCTTGTTGATGGTTCACATCCAGCTCCTCTGTGTTCAGTCTATTCAGAGGAAAGGCTGAAAGGAAGAAGCTGGTTTTTCTATGGAATTTTTGAGGGCATGAATTCTGTCTCTCTCACCCCACCAATATGATTCCCTGTACATATTGTGATCAGTGATGTGAATGCAAAGAGGGAGGAGAGCTGAAGAAGGAAGATAATATTAAGCAAGGAGACTGTGCAGAGAAGGGCAGTAACAGGAGCTGTATGAGACAAAATAAAGGTGACAAAGAGTTGGTGGAGTAGAGCTACATTCTGGAGCTGACTGAGAATGAGTATCAGGGAATGACATAGGGATGATCCGGACTGGGAATCAATGAGGTGGCAAGATCAAGACAATGTGTGTGAGCATGAAAACAGGAGCAGGTGTATAATGAGAAAATAATCTGATTAATTGAGATCTCTCTGTCAAAAACAGGACTAAAGTTTTGGAAGGTGGAACCCTAGATGAAGGATAACAAACTGGGAATGAGTACCAAGAGGAAATGTGAAAGAGCTCGGACACAGTAGCTGAGAGAAGATTGGGTGGGATAAACAGAGGGGGGCAGGGTAAGGATAGTGGGAGCAGATAGGGAGACAGGTAGGGGGAACTTGGGCAGAAAATCCATCAAAAGCAATGAAGCAGCAGTTGATTGAAATAGATATCTGACTTAGATGAGACTCTCAGTGCTGTCAGCCAGGGCAGTATGGCTGGGGAATTATGGTTGGACTTGATGATCTTACAGGTCTTTTCCAACCTTAATGATTCTGAGATTCTGTGGGAGAAAGACCAGTTCAATCTGAGGGCACAGAGTTCATGACCAAGGAAGACCTGTCTGTTCCTCAGTACCATTCAGCTTCTTCTGATGTTGAGCAGAGTGGGAGAAGATAATGCAGTATTGCTATCAAGCTTCTATCCAAATGGAAAAGGCAAAAGTGTGCCTTTTGTGATAGACTTGTGGCAAATCAGTGTTATACCAAACTGTGGAGTAACTGTTTGTTGGTTTGTCTAGTAATAGTGTAGGTAAAACTTTACACACAGACATAAACACTATAGGGATATTATTTCTGTTTCAAAATCAAGACGCAGAAATTAGGGCTTTTCAGTATTAAGACTCTCTTTCAAAACCCTGGTGTCTTCTTTTAAAGCCTTTTTTACAGATGGACAAAAGATTCAATATTTTCATAACTGTTGGTTAAAACCAAGGCCTCCAATTTAATTAATTCTTGACCTTTGTTTGAAATATTGTCATGTATATTTCATAGAATCATAGAATCATTTAGGTTGGAAAAGACCTTTAAGATCATCAAGTCCAACCGTTAACCTAACCCTGCTAAGTCCACCACTAAACCATGTCCCTAAGTGCCACATCCACACGTCTTTTAAATACCTCCAGGGGTGGCGACTCAACCACCTCCCTGGGCAGCCTGTTCCAATGCTGGATAAACCTTTCAGTGAAGAAATTTTTCCTAATATCCAATCTAAACCTCCCCTGGTGCAACTTGAGGCCATTTCCTCTTGTCCTATCACTTGTCACTGGGGAAACCAGCACCCACCTCTCTCCAACCCCCTTTCAGGTAGTTGTAGAGAGCGATGAGGTCTCCCCTCAGCCTCCTCTTCTCCAGACTGAACAACCCCAGCTCCCTCAGCCGCTCCTCACAAGGCTTGTGCTCCAGACCCCTCACCAGCTTCATCGCCCTTCTCTGGACACGCTCCAGCACCTCAATGTCCTTCTTGCAGTGAGGGGCCCAAAACTGAACACAGGATTCGAGGTGTGGCCTCACCAGCACCGAGTACAGGGGCACGATCACCTCTCTGCTCCTGCTGGCCACACTGTTTCTGATACAGGCCAGGATGCCGTTGGCCTTCTTGGCCACCTGGGCACACTGCTGGCTCATCTTCAGCCGGCTGTCAATCAACACCCCCAGGTCCTTTTCTGCCAGGCAGCTTTCCAACCAGTCGTCCCCAAGCCTGTAGGGTTTCATGGGGTTGTTATGACCCAAGTGCAGGCCCCGGCACTTGGCCTTGTTTAACCTCATCCAACTGGCCTGGGCCCATCAATCCAGCCTGTCCAGATCCCTCTGCAGAGCCTTCTGACCCTCCAGCAGATCAACACTGCTGCCCAGCTTGGTGTTGTCTGCAAACTTGCTGAGGGTGCACTCTATCCCCTTATCCAGATCATTGATAAAGATATTAAACAAGACCAGCCCCAAAATTGAGCCCTGGTGAACACCATTTGTGACTGGCCACCAACTGGATTTAACTCTATTTAACTCCACAACCCTTTGGGCCCGGCCATCCAGCCCGTTTTTTACCCAGCAAAGAGTGCGCCTGTCCAAGCCATGAGCGGTCAGTTTCTCCAGGAGAATGCTGTGGGAAACAGTGTTGAAGGCTTTACTAAAGTCTGGGTAGACAACATCCACAGCCTGTCCCTCATCCGGTAAGCAGGTCACCTCATCATAGAAGGAGATTAGGTCAGTTAAGCAGGACCTGCCTTTCATAAACCCGTGCTGACTGGGCCTGATCCTTTGGTTGTCCTGCATACGTGCCACATGATGGCAACCAAGATGATCTGCTCCATAATCTTCCCCAACACCAAGGTGAGACTGACAGGTCTGCAGTTCCCTGGATCCTCCTTCCGGCCCTTCTTGAAGATGGGCGTCACATTTGCTCACCTCCAGTCCACTGGGACCTCCGCGGTTAGCCAGGACTGCTGGTAGATGGTGAAAAGTGCCTTGGTGAGCACTTCCACCAGCTCCCTCAGCACCCTTGGGTGGAACCCATCTGGTCCCATAGACTTGTGGGTGTCTAAGTGGTGTAGCAGGTTGCTAACCATTTCCCCTTGGATTACGGAAGCTTCATTCTTTCCCCATCCCTGTCTTCCAGCTCATTTGTGCTGTTCCAGGTCTACACTTTTACTGTAGCTAAAACTGAAGACTCACTTTTTCCAAAACGGGGTCATGGCTAAAGGAAATATTCTATTAGCAGCCTTTTTAAACATATAAAATCTTGCCAGATAGATAATAGCTTTACAAATCTTTACAGCGTAAAAAGAGGATTGTTCTTTACATATTTTTTTTTGGTCAGGGAGAGAAAATTTACACAACTAGTTCATTGAACTCTTCCAGCATTATTGCACAGAAATATACTCTGTTGCTTAGTATCCAGGATCCTTAAAGGGGACAGACAAGGGTCTCCAATAATAAGCCTTATATAAATGAGTTCCTATGCTACTGTGAGCTACAGAAGTTATGCTTTGCTCCTATGCATACCTTAGAGAATATAGTATGGGGGAGCAAAAGAGCTGGAGCATAGCAAGGCCTCATATCTTTCTGATTATTTGTGCTTCAGGGACTTTAGGGAAGACAAAATAAATTATAAGAAGCCTTTAGGCATGCCAGCCTCTATAAGTAAGTCAGCACGTGCTGGGAGAGGTTACGTGACTGTGCTGTCAGATATTTTGCCTTCAGCCTACCCATGGGGTGGTAATTCTGTTCTTAAATTCCACCTCCTGGAAAATCTGTCCCTAAAAGGAAAAATCAAGTAGTGAAATCACTGCAGAGTTCCCAATGCCCTCAGTTATGCCAACAGCTCTTAAATTTTTTTTTTTAAATTCAATTTTTGACTCATTCCAAGCCACTGGTTGTTTCTTTACTGTAATCCATGGAGTATGTTTAATGGACAAGCAACTGGACACCAGGTCTCCTGCAAGTATTGTAATCCATCAGCTTCAGACTCAGTTTGTCTGCTTTTTCGCTCACCCTTCAAATGATAACTTTAATGGTACTATTGTTCTAGCACAAAGGATTGAGAGAACTAGCCTCTATCCAGACTGGTATCAGATTCAGTTCCATCTTTTTGAAGATGTGACTTTGAGCCCCATGAAACAGACATAGGCAGGTCGAGATGAGTGTTCATGGGCTATGCTAGATGACTGAAGCACTGAAGTGCTGAAATCACTAGTTTGGAGAAAAGCAGGCTGAGGGACGACCTCATTGCTCTCTACAGCTTCCTGAGGAGGGGAAGTGGAGAGGGAGGTGCTGAGCTCTTCTCCCTGCTATCCAGTGATAGGACTCATGGGAATGGTTCAAAGCTGTTCCAGGGGTGGTTTAGACTGGACATTAGGAGGCATTTCTTTACTGAGAGGGTGGCCAAACACTGGAACCGGCTTCCTAGAGATGTGTTCGATGCCCCAAGCCTGTCAGTGTTTAAGAGGCATTTGGACAAGGCCCTTAATAACATGCTTTAACTTTTGGTCAGCCCTGAAATTGTCAGGCAGTTGGACTACATGATCGTTGTAGGCCCTTTCCAACTGGAACTATTCTATTCTATTCTATTCTATTCTATTCTATTCTAAAGAGTCATGGGCATATCAATGGCATTATTTACTTTTTTTTTTGCAGCTCCTGTGTTTTCTGCAGGAGCCTCTATCGTGTATATTTGGAGAAAGCCTTTTGGTAAGGTAAGTGGAAGGACAGTTAAGAGGTAGCCCAACACCTGGCAGGATTTATTGTGAACTGGGTGCTTAGCTGCTCCAGCCTGTCAAGGTATCCACAGAATTTCAGGGCATTGTTAGGCTGTATAGATTTCAGCTGTTTCTGTATATAGAAGACAGATGAGTAGAAGTTCTGAAGATTTGGGATTTAGTTGCCTAATGTTGCACTTACACCCTTGTGTTCTCTTGCTGACTTAACCAAGCTGCCTTGCTGCAAATTGTAAGATCTTTGGCAGAGTGATTTCACCTGAGTAGCATATCCTGGCTAAGTCTACCGTCATAATTCAGATTAGCCCATACATCATCTATTATTAGATCCAGGACCAGGAACTACATCTCCCTTTCCGTGTCATCACTTGGCAGCTGCCCCAAAGCCATCCCAAATGTGTGGCAGGCAAAGTATAGCTGAAACACACTCAAGTTCTTTGCACCGTGTAAAGACAAGCCTTTTGTCTGCAGATTCAATTCTCTTTACAAGATGGTTTCTACATGTGCATGTTTGGATGCTGGTTCAATTCCTTGGGCTTCCTGCAAAAAGAGAAGATAAACCCATTGGGAAATGAAACTGGACTGGACAGTGAGCAGTGGGTTTTGTACTAGGATGTTCAGCAGATCCTTCTGGGTCTTGTTCTGCTTGGATGACTGGGTGTGGCTGTATGCATTTTCCTAAGGGCAGATGGTGCTAAGATCAGAATTGCCCATGGATACAGAAACAGATTAGATCCTTGTTTCCTGCCCCTGTTGTATGCATTTAAAGCTATACACCACCCCCCAAAACCCCAGAAAACCCAACATCAAAACACAGAAAATGAAGCACTCTGACTAGCTATGCTGCTTGTGGGGCTTATGCAAGTGGACCATGGTATAGAGGTTGCTCATGCACTCACCAAAAGAAGTCCTAGTTTTGAAGAAAAGGCATTGACCTCTGACTTAGATAAGAACTGGTTTAATATTTTTCTGCTATATGTATCAATATGTGATGGGTTAAGCACCACTTTTTAAAGGGCAAGGAGAGGGGGGGAATTGCAGCAGACTAGCTCAAACTGAAAATCCTGAGTTCAAGATAAAGCCAACTGAGACTGAATGTAGAGACACATGGATAAAAAGAACACGGTATTATTAATGCTTATCACTCTTTAGGTCCGTACAGTTCAATGACAGTTTCAAAAGGATGTACTGATAAAGGATTTCCTGGTAGTTTGACACAGTATGTGGTGGTTCCAGTGAGCCTCTTGCTGAACAAAGAGCACAGGGGAACTTCTGAAGCCTGAATGGATGACTGACAGTGCTGAGCCTGAGAGGGAAGCACTTTATCCAGGCTTTTGTCATTTTTTTCAACTAACTGCACTAATACTCAAGCTGCCATCTAAGCAATTGCCTTGTTAGTATGAGCATGAAGCAAAGTCCTAATTGTTTGCAAAGTTTGTCATGTTTTCTTCCCAGGTCTCAGGATGCCCAGAAACCCATTTTCAGGACTATTGGAAATTGAGCAGACAGCTATGCTTTTTTGGCTGGATTCAACACATGTCTGGGATCTGGACATTCTCTATCCTTCTCCCCTTGCCCACCACTCACCCCAAAAGTGTGGAGAGGTTCAGAATCCAAAAAAAAACATCTACCACCTACAAATTTTGCAAACGTGATTTTTCTTCTTGCACTGAATCAAGATAAAATCTGTGGTGCTTGAAGTCCAGAGAGCAATGCAGCAGATCAGGCCTCTGTCTGACTTTGCCAAGTCTTACATAAATGAGGCTGCATATCCCTTTTCTCTGGCAGTCTCCCCTGCGCTTGTGTCTTCCTTCCCCTGCAGCTGGAGTCTCCCTGCAGAAATAACCTCACAGCACTGAGAATTGCTGATCCAGTGTGATTTGGGAGACGAAAAGATAACCTGACATGAAAAATTTCTGATTGCCTCAGGGGAGCTGAAGGAGGATAGTAATGTTCCCTCCGTGGGAGGCCTGGACATCCTAGTGAAAGACAGAAGGAAAGAAAGGGAGGATAATTAAAATAGTTTCTCTGCAGATTCACTGAATCATGACAATTCAGAACTAGAGAAACTGTAGGAGGGACAAGAAGATTTACTGGATCAAGGAGCTGCTTATAAAGGAGGAACAAATTAAGAATATTTAGCATGAAAATTAACACTGGAAGCTAAGCTTAATACTGACCCAGATACAGATAGAAAGCTACTCTCTGAGTAAAATAAAATCATCATTAAGGAATAACGATACTTGAAGAGCAGGCAGGAGAGGCAGAACCAGGACCTAATCAGACATAAACACATTAAACAGGAAAAGAAGTGTAGGTCACACAGTATTACCACAGGCAGACAGAAAAGCAGCATGGCCAGACCAACAGAAGCCCTATGGGTGCAGCAAGCACTGCAAGCAAGCCTGATGTACTGGCTTGGGCTCAGAGCTACAGTGATGCGGTCAGACAACTTTCAGACCATGTTTGCCAGCTCAGGAGCATCCAATGAGTGATTTGGGACCTGATAAAACTCTCTCATGGAGACATACCCTTTTTTTCTTCTGCAGGAACCACGCTGGAGTGTGGCTCTTACTAGTACACTCTTGGGTCACAACTCATTGCAGTGCAATCACAAATACTGTGATGAGGCATACAGCACACTAGAAATCAACCTTGAGAGACGATTACTGTTTTTTTTCAAATATAACCTTTCACACTACCACAGCTGTATGATTACAATACGTGATACGCTTGCCAAAAAAAAGCGCACCCACAACCCGGGAATGAAGAACATGCAAGGAGAGCGTGGCAAGTGTCTTTGGGAGATTGATAGTGCCCTGCGTGTTCCACAGGTGCCATAACAACCATAATGCCCTTGTCAGATCCCATGAGGCTTGTCTTGTCACCATGTCATAGGTATGGATGTTATCCTTCCCGTTACACTGAAATAAGCCCACGTGTGTGCTAATTGAATGGTGATTCTCATCACCAGTCTGCACTGCATTTATGGACAAATTACCTCAGAAAAATGCTTAGCCCTGGGAACCATGGCAAATACATCCTTTGAAGCTCATAGAAGATAATAATCTTGGATTAGTGGTGAATTTGAACACAGCACAGATAGGAATCAGCTTATTTTTTAATGCTTAAAGCAAATTTCTTTCATTACAATCAATCCTGTCTATAGTCTCCAGAACTTTGAACAAGTTAAATGCTGTCTTTATCATTACTGTGTCTTCAAATGTATTGGATGAGCTGTCTGGCACCCAAGCATTGTCCACTACTTGCTTTCACATACTTAAGATTTCCAGTCCCACCTGTAAAGACACTGTCTGTCAAAAAAATGCAAGTAATCACTGCTTGAGATTAGTGGTCAAAAGATCAAATGTTTTAAGCCTTCAAGCACCTAAAGTTTTGCTTGGCCTGCAAATTCCCAATATGTCTGCATTGCCTTTTCTGTCATAAGTAGATCTAGCAGCTTTAGCTGGCTCAGATGTCAGTCACAGAGAGTTCACTGTGGGCTGCAACACCTCCCACTGCACTTTAAGAAAAAAGATAAATGCTCACTGTTTCCTCAGCGTGTTCTGAGCTCTCTGCTACCACCAGCTAAGTTAGCTATTTTAAAGCTAGCTTAGCTAAAACTACATGGTTCTGCAGTGATGAAATACCCTCCGCCATTTCCTATTAAAAAATGCATGACCCCCTTTCTTCATTACATGGAGCTTTAACATATACTAGATGGTACTTCCACTCTAATAACACCCAGAGGGTTGAACATATTTATATGTACATATACATGTTTCTAGTAGCTCTGAATTTTCTTGTAGCCTTCCCTCTTTAAGTAAGTCTCTGGTAATTCAGCTGTGAAATTAAAGAAACATGGGGCACTGTAGTGAGCTCTACTTTTCTCTTCCCCTTGTGAAGAAATCTTAATAATGATAAGTTTATGGCTGTCTATATTAAATAGAAAATGCGAAATGCTGTAGCTTAAGATAAAGAGCCAAACTTCTGTAGCCGGTGGCTGGAACAGTTCATTTTCTCTTGAATTAATCCAGAGAAGTACCTGCAATATATCAGTGAAATGCCCTGCACTCTTCTTAGTAAATAGGAGAAATCTGGTAGTGTTGCCTCTACTTGTGATATCTGTGCTTTCTTTGATTTTTGTACTAAAACATCATAGGCCATCTTAACAAATGGTCCTAGATTCATCCCACCTAATTTAAGGCATTTAAATTAGAAGCCTCTGTGTAGTAGTCTGGGTGAAATGCTAAGCATCCCTACAGAGTAAATCAGCCCCTCCAAGATCTGAAGGAACCTCCAGTAAGGCTGGAATTATCCTACCTTCTCTAGGTTTGCAATGGAAACGCCTCATTAGCTATTAAGCTAAATGGGAAAAAAATCATGTCTGACCATTTACATTTACATGACTTTTGAATATTGGCTCCCCATCATTTGACAGGCTTTACTGATGCTATTACAGTTTGACTGATTTTGATGTTCAATAGTACATGACGTATTCATAGCCTGCAAAACTCGGATCCCTTTCTAGAGTACAGAGAAGATAAAACAACATGGGTTTGCCATTAGAAAACTAGGCAGTGTTATAACACAAACTTGAGGGATTATATTAGCTGTTAACCTGTTCCTGGCTGTCTAAGCAGAAGCAGTTTTATGCAAAGGCTGTTGCGAGTGAGGGTTAAGTGGGACTGGTGTGGATTGTGCATCTTCTACCAGGCTCCTGCTCTTTCAGTCTTAGCCCACATTCCTCTCATTTACATTTTTGCAGCTAAGTACTTGCAAACACTATGTGACCTGAGTTCCAGCTTTAAGTAAGGGAGAGAGAGAATCACCCACTCGGCTATGGGTTTTCTCACTTGTCCTGGCTACCTATTTTAGAAAAGGAGTTAAACCTCACTCTGTGGTACCCTCTTCTTCCACTGACTTTGGACTAAATACCTAACTTGTAGGTAGGTATTAGGTAAAACAGAACTGTGCTACTAAGTGACATTAGGTTGTCATTTTGCAAGTGCTTCATCTAACTCAGGGGTGAGATTCAGCTCATGGATGAAGATACATAAATTTAGATGTCTATTATATAGACATACCTACCATAGCTCCTCTGTGGTATCTGCCAGCTCTTTGCATGTGTTTCCAATATATTAGTGCAGTGCCATTGGGTGCATACATTTAAGCAACTTACCTAGACTCTTAATAACCCCGGCACCCAATGCAATTCATATTGATTCAAAATAAGCATCTAAGATGATTCAGATTAGTTGCTCATTCAAACTGCCTACTACTTGCCACTGACTCGAAAGCGTAACTCACTCATACTTAGGTATTTAGGTCTTCGATACCAAAAGCCAAGTGAGATAAATCCTACTGTCTGGTTTTGGGCCTCTGTTATTCCCTCTGTAACATGCAGCTACTATTGCTCATTCGTATAGCTTCTCTTCAGAAACAGAGATCCAACTGTGCCCTGCTATTATACACCTGACTTACTACCTAGCCTTACTATGGTGCATTGCTATCATTCCTGATTGAACTTACCTAATCAGAGAGTACTTAAGACTTTGTGTCAATCATGTAGTGTCTTCCACTTGCATTGAAGGGGAAAAGCACTTAAAAAATTTGTTCAATATCAATTAATCACTGAGAAGACAACAAGGAAAGTGGGTGACACTAATGAGTTTATTAATAAAAAAAACATTGAAGGTTAGAAGGAGGATGCATGTATAACTAGTTCACTAGTTAAGGCATTAATATAAAACATAATGAAATCGTAGGACTATCTCACTCATGTGGAGACTGTAATAGTTTGGGGCAGGCCTCATCCCCTTATATTCTATAGCAATGCATCTTGAAACTAATGAAGTGCTATGTCTTTATGAGACTTTTCATGGACAATAAGGCTAATTAGAAAAGGGGGTATTAAAATAATGTCTCTATCTTCATGTCAGTAAACTATGAAGGAGAATTAGAAAACCTGAGGGGTATTGCTTTGTTCAACAAAGTTTCTTACATTTTTACCTTAATATCCACTAAAGTTCTGAGTGATGCTGCTTAATACTCTGGATTTAGCAAAGATTTTTGTATATATTAGAAATCTTTGTATTTTTTCTATCAGACCTTCAAGGAAGTTCTTCCTACTGCTCTGCACTTTATTTCCTCAATGAGATGAGAATAGAGACTAAATATTTTTTATGTTGGTCTAGTCAAATACAATATCATTGCTGGGGTAAAATATATAAATAGTTTATTCAAATAAATCTGAACGATCTACTGTATCCTACCAAATTACTGGACAAAATGTTTTGGCATATAATGCCTGCGAGGAAAAGGCTGAGGTACTTAATGCCTTCTTTGCCTCAGTCTTTAATAGCCAGACCAGGGATCCTCAGGGTATTCAGCTCCCTGAGCTGGAAGACAAGGATGGAGAGCAAACTAAACTCCCTGTGATCCACAAGGAAGCAGTTAACGACCTGTTATGCCACCTGGATACTCACAAGTCTGCGGGGCCTGAGGGCATCCACCCAAGGGTGCTGAGGGAGCTGGCGGAGGAGCTTGTCAAGCCACTCTCCATCATTTATCAACAGTCCTGGTTAACAGGGGAGGTCCCAGACAACTGGAGGCTTGGGCCCCATCTACAAGAAGGGCCGGAAGGTGGATCCAGGGAACTACAGGCCTGCCAGTGTGACCTCAGTGCTGGGGAAGGTTATGGAGAGGCTCATCTTGAGGGTGCTCACAGGACACATGCAGGACAACCAAGGGATCAGGCCCAGCCAGACGGGTTCATGAAAGGCAGGTCCTGCTTGACCAACCTGATCTCCTTCTATGACCAGGTGACCTGCCTAGTGGATGAGGGAAAGGCTGTGGATGTTGTCTACCTGGACTTTAGTAAAGCCTTCGACACTGTCTCCCACAGTATTCTCCTGGAGAAGCTGGCGGCTCGTGGCTTAGACAGGTGCACTCTTCGCTGGGTAAAAAACTGTCTGGACGGCCGAGCCCAGAGAGTTGTGGTGAATGGAGTGAAATCCAGTTGGCGGCCGGTCACAAGCGGAGTCCCCCAGGTCTCAGTTTTGGGACCTGTCTTGTTTAATATATTTATCGACGATCTGGACGATCTGGACGATGATCTGTGCCAGGGGAGGTTTCGAACTGGATATTGGGAAAAATATCTTTACTGAGAGAGTCGTGAGACACTGGAATAAACTGCCCAGGGAAGTGGTGGAGTCACCATCCCTGGAGGTGTTCAAGTAATGTGTGGATGAGGCATGTGGGACGTGGTTTAATGGGCATGGTGGTGTTAGCTGATGGTTGGACTTGATGATCTTACAGGTCTTTTCCAACCTTAGTGATTCTGTGATCCTGTGATTCTGTGATTGAGTGCACCCTCAGCAAGTTTGCAGGCAACACCAAGTTGGGTGGGTGTGTTGATCTGCTGGAGGGTAGGAAGGCTCTGCAGAGGGATCTGGACAGGCTGGATCGATGGGCCCAGGCCAGTTGGATGAAGTTCAACAAGGCCAAGTGCCAAGTCCTACAGTTGGGTCACAACAACCCCATGCAACACTACAGGCTTAGGGAAGAGTGTCTGGAAAGCTCCCACGCAGAAAAGGACCTGGGGGTACTGGTCAACAGCCGGCTGAAGATGAGCCAGCAGTGTGCCCAGGTGGCCAAGAAGGCCAACAGCATCCTGGTCTGTATCAGAAACAGTGTGGCCAGCAGGAGTAGGGAGGTGATCGTGCCCCTGTACTCAGCACTGGTGAGGCCACACCTCAAATACTGTGTTCAGTATTGGGCCCCTCACTACCAGAAGGACATTGAGGTGCTGGAGCGTGTCCAGAGAAGGGCGACGAAGCTGGTGAGGGGTCTGGAGCACAAGTCTGATGAGGAGCGGCTGAGGGAGCTGGGGTTGTTCAGTCTGGAGAAGAGGAGGCTGAGGGGAGACCTTATCACTCTCTACAACTACCTGAAAGGAGGTTGCAGAGAGGTGGGTGTTGGTCTCTTCTCCCAGGTGACTAGTGACAGGACAAGAGGAAATGGCCTCAAGTTGCACCAGGGGAGGTTCAGGCTGGATATTAGGAAAAATTTTTTTACTGAGAGAGTGGTGACACACTGGAATATACTGCCCAGGGAAGTGGTGGAATCACCATCTCTGGCGGTGTTCAAGGAACTTGTGGACAAGGCATGTGGGACATGGTTTAATGGGCATGGTGGTGTTGGGTTGATGGTTGGTCTTGATGATCTTAAAGGTCTTTTCCGACCTTAGTGATTCTGTGATTCTGTGATTGGACTATTGGACACAGAATCAATTTTTAGTAATTAATAGCGGTTTCTGCTCTTGCTCCCTTATTTCTCTCTAGGGAAAATGCAAGATAATTTCTCTGAAGTCCTTATTTGCTATACAGTCTATCCAGCTGGCACTGGGATCCACCACCTGTAAACCAGTTTTATACCAGCTGATGATATTATAGCCTTTATTGGGAGGGCAGATTTTTGATCACTACTTTTCCATTTAGCACAAATGTCCATCACTATCCCTGTCAGTTATTTAAAGAATTAACAACTGAGTTTGGCCATGAACTTTGGCTATTCTTCTTGAGATGTGACACAGGTCTTAATTATGCAGCCTTTTTGAGAGGAGGAGATAAAAAAGCAACATCTTCAGCAAAAACTTTAAAAAGCCAAATCTGAAAATAAAGCTATCGTTACATTGGTATGCAAACTGCAAGCAAAGGCAACTCAACTTTAAGTACTCAGGAGAGAAAAAAAATAAAACTGTAGGCAAAATTTTAGCTGCTCAAACTGTACAATCTGTAGAAAAGACCGACTGTGGTTTGCAGACGACCTTTATAGATGCAATGATTCACTAAGTTTCACGGGAGTTTTTAAGGATCTTGTTTGTTTCCATTTTTACTATTCTATAAAAGCAAACACAAGCGCCCTTGGGTTATGGCAAAAATGGAAGACTAAAACAAGAAAAAAAAAAGAAAATGGCAGCTATGATTATTAGAGTCATGGAAAAATGATCTGTACAAAGCAGTGTAATTTATGGCTATTCACATTTCAATAGAAGGCAAATAAAAGATATCATGATGGATAGCGAAGAGGGGAATGTGGGATGTGTCATACAGTTTTAAGGCAAGTTTTATAGTGAGAAGAAGAAAGTGGTTTATTAGACAAGTAATTAATCCATGCAAGTCATTGTCACAAGGTATAATGCAGCTAAGTCTTACAGAAGGATTTTAAAAAGATCGGGTATTTCTGTGAATATTAAAAACTTCATCCTTTTATGAGACAGACTGTATAATATACAAAAACCCTCATATCACTGACGCTGTCCATGCTGGGCATATCAGATTAGTTTGGACTTTTCTAACTTACTATGGAAGTTCCTACGTGCCTTCATGCCGCCCAGCTCCTTTGGCATTTTTGCGGCAGTTAACTTACTTTAACGTGGGTGAATATGCTCCTGCTGTAATCTGTTTTACCCTTGTGATCATTTTGACTGCATCTAGCCTGTGGGGTTTTTTTTTCAACTAACTTTGTTTTAAATTGCCAAGAATTAAAAGGGTTTTCAGCTTTTCTATGAATCAGCGTTCAGAGGTAGCTAAAGACACAAATATCTCTAAAGTTCCAAATGACATTATATTAAGATTTACAACATGCAACATATAACATATGTCTTCTTGCCCCTCTATATCCTTTTGTTCTCTGTTCTTTCCTCCTCTCATCAATTCTCTTATTAGTGAATTATGGAAAATTAAATTTAAATGCTTTGCCTGTGGTCTTGAAGCTCTGTGTCAGAGAAACACATGTGAAGTTACTCTTCAGAGCCTAATCAAACGTCTCCAGTGGTATAGCTGAGAGAGACTCCTAGAGGTGTCTCAGGAACCCTAACATCTCTTGACTGACAATAACCCTAGACTGTTCTCCTCCAGCATCTCAAAGGACACCAAGCCTCAAGACACTTAGGACCCTCTGTGCCATCCCTCCCTGCCCTGAGTGAGAGTGGCAAGCCATTTTACTGTTCTTTTAAGTGATTACAAAAGAGCCCCTTACCCTACAAAAAATTAAACCACATTTTTTCCTTCTTGACCTTGCGTATGAAGGTCATACACATGAAACTGTTCTCTCTGTCTGCTATTATTTTGCCCATATATCTTCTTATGTCCATGTAATATTTGACACAGTGTTTCAAGTCTAAAAAATAAAATAAAATCACAGCTTCAAACTGCACCTGAGAAATTTGGGTTGAAATAATCAAAGCTTTCTCAAATCTATAAGCAAACTGGTCCTACAATGGAAAGTTTTGATAAGCTTAATAAAAGCTGATGCCTACAGCTCTGCCTGGAATAAGTACACAGGGAAGTTGCATTGAGAAAAACAGCAGGTTAATAACCATGAAATTCTGTTTAGCTTTTAAAAGAACAAATCTCCATCTCTTAGTGTGAAACCCGCTGTTTGGGAAAAATTCCTCCTCTTGAGAGAGACATGTAGGAAGACATGGATGGAAGGAACAATAACGAGGGGGCTATAAAGTGAGGGTCTGAACACACATATCTGCAGGGTAAAACAAGCAAACTGTAGGGTTATTTAAGTTTTCAAATGCCAATAACCAGTTGATGGAGGGGTAAATAAAATAGAGCATAAATTCATGTCTTTGGTTTATAAAAGAAGATTATACATACAAAATTCTCAAAATTACAGGTGAATGGAAAGTGATTTACAGAAAGTTTGTCTTCAGTTGCATTAATGCAAGACTGCTTTCTCTATTCATGGTTTTCTACTGCTTTTCCCTGCTGTTAATAACAGTAGTTGCTCAATTGTTGTTCTCTTCCTCTTTTGACCAGAAGGGACTCTTACTTGAATATAGAAAATTGCTTTTATCCTTTTACTAAGCTTTCTAAACTTGTCTTGTTTTCTTTTACTATGTTAACTGTATTTTTTTTCCTTCTTGTCACTATCAATTATTACTTCGCTCAGTATTTTCAAGGGGTTTTTTAACTAGTCTTTTGAAACAGCAAGATTAGACATTAAAATTGGCATAACATACACAACCACGTCATGTTCACTGCTTCACATGTAACTACCAAGTGCCAATCAGGGAGCCAATTCATCCGTATTCAATAGAACAGGGTTTTGCTCTGTGTGAGTACTGCCTATTTTGTGACAGAAAATTAAAAGGCTTCAATATAATTTTTCTTCAGAGGTATGTATGAAGGGGAGGCCTTATCGGTCTCTACAGCTACCTGAAAGGAGGTTGTAGCGAGGTGAGTGTTGGTCTCTTGTCCCAAGTAACAAGTGATAGAACAAGAGGAAATGGCCTCAAGTTGCGCCAGCGGAGGTTTAGATTGAATATTAGGAAAAATTTCTTCACTGAAAGGGTTGTCAACCATTGGAACAGGGAAGTGGTGGGTCAGCATCCCTGGAGGTATTTAAAAGACACGTAGATGTGGTACTTAGGTGGACTTGGCAATGTTAGGTTTACAGTTGGACTCGATGAGCTTAAAGGTCTTTTCCAACCTAAACAATTCTATGATCTTCTGTGTGTCTTCCAAACTTAAGTTTCCTGAAGTTTAGTCAAATTCTTCCAAACTGATTTTGCTTAGTGTCTTTGACATGTGTCTTCTCCTGGCTTTTGTTAGTTAGAAAACAGGTCTACCAGCATTCAAGACCATGTAGTATTGAATTTCTGAGAACTTCAAAACAAGGAATACTGTTTTTAGTAGAAAGAAGCATCTTTCTCTCTTCTTATGACAATTCTATCCTTCTTAAATAGAACCTCCTACCTAATTTTGAATTTCAGGCAAAAAGGCCCACTAGGCTGTTGTGTGACAATTCTATCAAATTTCAACAATAAGAAATTCCAGTTCTTCTGCCCCATGCTGCATTGCTCTTTGTACAATTAATTTTTTATTCTTCCCTTTCATCATTTTCACCTTGTCCAATATGCTTGTGGTACCTTAAGTTTGAGTTGGAACCATATTTCCCTTTTTCAATTTTGGCTGTCAGTTCATTGTACGAACTGGACCCAGCTCTCCAGTGGAGGTCTCCCCAGTTCGGAATAGAGCAAACAGATTTTGTTATGTGGCTCGCTCCAGCTTATATTGACCTGGTTGGAATTTGTTTTTTTCCACTGTAACCTGTCATTGTGTTTCATGGTCACTTGTGAGTAACAAAAGTTTCTTAGCCTTTTTCTATAAACCTGCAACTCAGCCATTTCTTCACTAACCTATATTAGGACAGCTGACTGTTTTTGCCTGAGAACAGTATCTGCATCCCAGTCATGTAGAATTCAACATTTTTTTTCAATTCTCACTCCCAGTTTCACAGGATTATTTGGATTCCTGCCATGCAGTTCTTCAGGTCCTTTCTACTCTATGCCACCTGCAAAATTACAAAGCTCATATCATCTCATTAATGAAAATACTGAATAGCAACAGACTTAATACAGGTCCTTCAGGAACACCACTAAATTCATCCTTCAGTTTCAACATTGAACTATTAAAACATGTACTAAGTAACATTTTCCAAACACCTTTCCATCTACTGTGCACTAAACTGCTTTCTTCCATTGTTTTCTTCCTCCGTTTTTATGAATTACTGTGGAAGACTATCAAGGTGTTTAGTCTTGAAGATGAGGCATGGGATGTAAGACATTCTCCATGTGTCCTCTTACTCTGTAATTAAGGAAATTAGTTTTGATTTGGTATTGTTTATTCTTATTCAGTTCATTATTGTTGTTAATCTTTTGGTGATTGCCTTTCAGGTGAACATGATTATTTGTCTCAATCTTCCTTCCAGGAATTGATTTCCTCCAAACATTGAACTGACCAGGTTGCAGAGCTGCTTTCAGGACTTGCAAGTAGTGTGACAGTTGATCACAGTACCCTCCTTAACTGTTTCCTTCTATAATCACCTTTGGTCTAAGTACTTTACCACTCCCATACTTCTCTGCTTTTCCAGCATGCAGAGCAAAATGTACAGTAGGAAGACCAAAGAATGCATGATGTGAGTATCAGTGGATGCTATGCTAGATATGTCTACAGAGAGCTTCTCTTAGGCTACTGGGGGAGGGAAGAGGGTTTGTTTACAAATGTGTTCCTCTGGAGCCACAAAGAAACTTTGGGACTTTCAGTAACCTCCCTGAGATCTTCCTGGTACCCAGGCTAGGGAGAATTTGGCTCCTGCCCAGGCTTTCCAAGGAGGGCAACACTGGAAGAAGATGAGAGATGATTCTCCCAACTCTCAAACTGGTTTCCTCCTCTCTATCACAGTCCCCAGGGAGGAGGAAAGCTGACCAGCACTACAGCCTAAGCAGACCTTTGTCTGAACTCCTTCTCCCTAGAGAAAGGATTTGGGGGAATGTATCAGAGAACTAAGGTGTTCAAGCGACCTAATATATAGATAGAATCATAAAATCATAGAATTATTTAGTTTGGAAAAGACCTTTAAGATCATCAAGACCAACCGTAAACCTAACCCTGCTAAGTCCACCACTAAACCATGTCCCTAAGCACCTCATCCACACGTCTTTTAAATACCTCCAGGGATGGTGACACCACCACCTCCCTGGGCAGCCTGTTCCAATGTCTGACAACCCTTTCAGTGAAGAATTTTTTCCTAATATCCAGCCAAAACCTCCCCTGGTGCAACTTGAGGCCATTTCCTCTAGTCCTGTCACTAGTCACCTGGGAGAAGAGACCAACACCCACCTCTCTGAAACCCCCTTTCAGGTAGTTGTAGAGAGCGATGAGGTCTCCCCTCAGCCTCCTCTTCTCCGGGCTAAACAACCCCAGCTCCCTCAGCCACTCCTCACAAGGCTTGTGCTCCAGACCCCTCACCAGCTTCATCGCCCTTCTCTGGACACGCTCCAGCACCTCAATGTCCTTCTGGTAGTGAGGGGCCCAAAACTGAACACAAGATTCGAGGTGCGGCCTCACCAGTGCTGAGTACAGGGGCACGATCACCTCCCTGCTCCTGCTGGCCACACTGTTTCTGATACAGACCAGGATGCCGTTGGCCTTCTTGGCCACCTGGGCACACTGCTGGCTCATCTTCAGCCGGCTGTCGATCAACACCTCCAGGTCCTTTTCTGCCAGGCAGCTTTCCAGACACTCTTCCCTAAGCCTGTAGTGTTGCATGGGGTTGTTGTGACCCAACTGTAGGACTTGGCACTTGGCCTTGTTGAACTTCATCCAATTGGCCTGGGCCCATCGATCCAGCCTGTCCAGATCCCTCTGCAGAGCCTTCCGACCCTCCAGCAGATCAACACACCCACCCAACTTGGTGTCGTCTGCAAACTTACTTATATAGCTCCTTCCTTGCATAGCACATGAGTATTTTAAACTGCAAATCGATACTGAAGTGATGCGTTTTCAACCCTTCGTCCCACAGGAAAATGGTCACAATACCAATATCGTAACTATTTCTAATTTCCCAGTTGCTAACCTGCTTTTCCATAGTATTGTTGTTAGCTATGTCAGAGTTTCCATTTTCTTTCCTCAGGCTCTTGTCATTTGATTACAGAAGTTCAACAGATGTCCCAGCTTTATTCTGTCATTTGCATTCTTCCCTTTTCTGCATGGCTCCACACTGATTAGTCTTGTCTAAACTTCTAAGTCCAAAGTCAATGTACATAGACACCAAACTATATTTCCATTGAAATCAGCATGAGGCTATACTGGCTTTTCAAGACCTCATTGTTTTGGTTTGTGATTAAATTAATCATGCCAGCTACTGCACAAGTAGGTGTACAATTCAAATCCATACCATAAGTTTTTTCCAGTCTACCATGGACATGCTCTTCCATAGACTGTGAGAGATTCTCACTGGATAATTATCTGCAAGAGAAACCGCTCATCAGTGAGAGGAAAAAAACCAAGACATTTAAATTGTCTCCAGAAACTTTATGGCAAAACTCAGTTTTGCTCTCAGTTCTTCTTGGAGGAGATCTGCTAACCTCAGAACATCTACACAAGTCTCCTAGGACCTCTTAATAGACAATGCTAGTGGCAATCAGCACAGTCAGTGGAGTTACGAGGTCAATAATGTCACCCTAACATGGGTACCTGGGGCTGGTCAAGCAAACGACTGTACTGACTAACTCTCCATTGTTACAAGGGGAGACTAAGCAACTAGTTCAAGTATAGCCACCTACATGTTCAAGTTAGCCAGTAAAACATTAATTTCATCCCCATTTCTCTCAGTTATTCGGATGACCCAGGTATTTCTATACTTTTTCGCTAGTCTTGTTATCCAATCATCACTCTCAATCCTATTATGTCCTGATTCTCACAGCTTATCTCAATTTTCCCTGACTAGCTCACCTTCCTTCTGTTTCTTTCTTCCTCACATGAAGTCCTGGGTTTCCTCCCAAAGGATCCACTCTCAATCTCCACACCATTATCTAGATCATTATTTGAAAATTCTCTTTTCGTGGATCACCACTGTTCAGATTTTTTCGTTCCATTTGCAATTTCTTTGTCCAGCTAGTCCTAGTATCACACTACTGGACTCTCAACTTGAACATTCGCATCCGAGACATGTTTCCCTTTCTCTTTTTATTCCAATGTCCCCTCCCTTGAGTCCCTTCCCCTTACTCCAGTCCTGGTCCACCCATAAAAAATATACCGTAAATTCGCTATCTTTGAATTTTCATCCTTCCACAACCATTTCTCCCCAGTGTTACACCTCTTACCTTTCTTTCATCCCCACCCCACAGGATTCCAATCCCCATTTTACCTACCTGTTTCAGGCACACAACACAGTTTTCCTTCTCCTCCTCCTATCAGTCTTTCCCCTTATCTTGTCCTATTTTCTGTTTCTGCCCTTACCATTCAAGTAACCTTCTTCCAACTTGGTCTATCATTTCACAGAAACAGAATCATTTAGGTTGGAAATGACCCTTAATATCAACCGGTCCAATTTCATATGAACACCCCCAATCACACATATAGCTTTACCTTCCTTTTAATGAAAATAAAGGGTTTTACTGTTCCAGATGCTCCCTGGACCAACTCAGTTTGGAAAAAGGCTGGTAACATGGGCACTCCCTAGCTCTCAGTCTGGATGCTTGCACATAGCACTCACAGAAGAGCCCGTAACTGCAACGATAGTGTTCTGCCCTTCCCAGGACTGGAGATCTCAGTCAACATCTTCAGGACATTTAATGACTAAATGTAGGTGCCCACTACAAATATGCAAATCATGATTATTTTCTTTAAGGCTGTAAATGTAAACACATTTGTACAGCATTTGTACACGAAGAGAAACAACATCCATTTGAAACAAAGGTTACCCTCTTCCCCCTGATAATTCTTAGTGCCCACTCCAGACTTTGGGAATGTTAGAGACAGCTTTAATACAGTGCTTTGAAGGCTTTTCTTTACCTCGAGAGCAGTGTTTAACTGCAAGCACTTCTACCAGCCTCACCTATAATATGGTTCGCTGCCTGGAGAAACTGCCCATGTGTGCAGCCTGGAGAGCCGAGCCCCACGGAGACAAAGGCATATGACAAACCTTCACATTGCTTCAGAGCTGCTTGAAGAGGAGAACCTGATCTATTGACTTGTTCTGAAAATAGCACCCAGTAGGAGGTGACTGACTGGCTAATACCTGTGGTGTTTCCATTACTGATTGGGATGAAGTCTGTTGCCAGGAATCCTAGGGCAGTTTCCTTGACAACCAGAAGTAATGCACAACTGCGATGCACATGACTTTTCAGGTGCTTTTTTAACTCCTCTGAAACAATGAACTGGCCTACCAGAACTGTACCTCAGATAAATAAAACCTAGGTGTACATCCAAATGGTGAATAAAGTTTATGTTCAAGGACAAATTTGAGCTGAGCGTGAAATCTGTCATGAAACAAACCCTCAAGAGAGCAAGCAGGCTGGAAGTATTTCTATTATTCAAGGTGGCAGAAAGTTTGCAAGATTATCTACTTCTTTATTTTATAACATTTGGATAAGAAATTTCAAGAGACTGAAGATATTTCCGTGAGATATATAGATAAATCTAACACGGAATTAATTTGGATGTCCCTATTAAATCCAAAGCCCTCAAATTTCAAAGTTGATTGCATATGATGTACTGTTCATTGGAAGCACTATGGGCATTTACAGAAATCAGAACATATTTTGAAATTATTTTAACAAAAAAGTATGAAATCTAAGCCAAAGCATACAACAATAATAGGAGTAACAGTACATAGTTACTCATTGCTTTTATGTAGAGTTGGCCACAAATTTTCTATGGACAGTAAACTGACTGAAAAATTCAGTTTCATGAATTCAAGTTATACTGAGAAACAGTTTCAGCACAAGTATGACCAAGATGATTCAACAAAGAGTTCCATTATAGGATATTGAAACATATTATATAGTAATTTTAAAAGGAAATGTTCTTTTAGGTTCCAAAGTTCTGGGTTTTGCTTTGAAAGATTAGCTACTTTTTAGGGACAAATCCATTTTTTTTAAAAAAAAAAAAAAAGATAACCCCAAATCGAGAGATATCATGATAAGTAGTGATAAAACCAAAACTATTTTGGGGATTTTTGGGGGAGGTTTTGTTAGCCCTTTAAGACGAAGAACCAAAATGTTATTATTTTAGTTGAATGCGGAGTTTTATTTTTCAGTTTAATAAATAGCCAGAAACATCCACTCCGCTGCTTTGTGCTTGGGAGGAATAAGCACATGTGAGGAAGGTAAGGAGAAATCGAAAGGGACGCAGCAGATCAAATAAGCAAAGTAGAGGGAGTGAAGAAAGGGACTTATCAAAGGTGACAAGCCAGATGACAAATGTAAATGTTTTTGAACTCTATCTGCTGACATCAGGAGACTGAATACACTCTCTTCCCTATTAGTATTGATGGATGACAATCATTGGAGGAGCACCAAGGGCCAGAGCTAATTCTTCTTGAGTTAAGAAAGTGGTGTCATCTGAGATCTAGAATCCCAGATAAAATTTTGACTCGCCAGATCATAAGAAATTTCAGAAAACTTCCCTAATTTTAACTTGTGGCTGAGACAGTGAGTTGCTGGGAGAGGAAGATAATAAAGTGTTACTGTGGCAAAAAATAACTATAGAATACGAAGAGTGTTGCATAAGGAAATAAATCAGCCTAGGCTATCATCAGTGGGAGTCAGGCAAAAAATATCTGAAACAAAGTGAGACTGGAAGCAAACCAGTTAAGACAGAACAATGTGCACTATTAAAATAATCAGAGAAAGCTGGGTTGACCTGGACATTTTAAATGAAGACACTGCATGCATCTGAATGAATCGTTAGCAGAGATTTAGGTGCTTTCCTAAAACAGATTACATTCATAATAAATAGACTTGAGTAGAGAATTTTAAAACCATATTAGTGGTAAAGGTTGATGCCTGGGGCCATATTACCTCAGCATCAAGCTCTGATCTGTCATAGATCAATGAAATGTAGCAAGCCTGAATTGCTGATTCAATTTAGTATTCATTTACTTTCAGAGCCTAACATAAATAGTAAGGAAGAAAATGTGAAACATGTTCTCTGAGACGAAGATCGTGTTCTATGGGGAACTTGGCATGCATGCACGCGTTTATCTTGTGAATATTTAGGGAGTCAAGTATTGGACAGCCCAATCAGTTCTGAAGCTGAATCTGTCTCAGTGCTCCAAAGGCCTTTTACCACTGAAGTTGAAAGAAACTTTGCCTTCCTCCCCAGCAGATGCTGAACACAACCATGCTGGGTGCATAAGCAAGAACGAACCTCAGCAGAGTAGTAGTGGAACCCCCGAACAAGAAAGTAGTGATTGTAGCATCTGATTTAGAACCATAGAGTCATAGAATGTCTCAAGTTGGAAGGGACCCATAAGGTTCATTGAGGCCAACTCCCTGCTCCTTGCAGGACTACTTAAAACTAAACCACCTGATTAAGACCATCATCCAGACGCTCCTTGAATTCTGACAGGCTTGGTGCTGTGACCACTTCCCTGGAGAGCCTCTTCCCGTGTCCGACCACCCTTTCAGTGAAGAACCTTTTCCTAATATCCAATCTGTACCTCCCTTGATGCAGCTTCATTCCATTTTGTGTCCTGTCGGTGGTCACCAGCGAGAGGAGATCAGCACCTCCCCCTCTGCTGCCCTTGAGGAAGGTGTAGACTGCGATGAGGTCACCCCTCAGCCTTCTCTTCTCCAAGCTGAACAAATCAAATGACCTCCTCATAAGTCTTGCCCTCAACGCCTTTCACAATCTTGGTCGCACTCCTCTGGACACACTCTAATAGTTTGATGTCCTTATATTGAGGCGCCCAAAACTGCAGACAGCGCTCAAGGTGGGGCCACACCAGTGCAGTGTAGGGTGGGACAATCACCTCCCTCAACCAGCTAGCTATGCTGTGCTTGATGCACCCCAGGACACAGTTGGCCCTTTTGGCTGCCAGGGCATGCTGTTGACTCATATTCAACTTGCCATCCACCTGAACTCTCAGCTCTCTTTCCGTGGGGCTGCTCTGTAGCCTCTCGTCCCCCAATTTGTATGTATAACCAGGATTACCCTGTCCCAGGTGGAGAATCTGACACTTGCTCTTGTTAAATTTCATACGGTTGGTGATTGCCCAGCTCTCTAGCCTATCCAGATCTCATGCCTGAATGGGAAAAGGTCCAGTCTGCATAACTGGACAGCTATGTGACAGGAAAAGGAAAGGAAATACATTTTTTCTTCTTTCAACTGGTTTCAAAATTTTCCAAAGAACTTAAGACAGCCGGACATGTCTTTAATAAAGCTATGAAAGGTTAATTAATATCCCATTTATAATCAGCTACAGTTATTTTATATTTATATTAGATCAGATACAGAATTTAAAGTCAGTACGACGTAAGTGTGGTCAATGAGTTGTTCAGGGATTCTTCCTGTAACGTACATACCACAACACGGCAGCTTTTGCCATGGGAACACAAAGCTGCTGAGCATGATCAGATGCTAGCAATGAGACAAAACAGCAGCTTAGAGTTTTGAAATGTTTTTCAAAAAATTATTTTAAATTGTAACCCAGTCTCATAGAAGTCATCCTGGGATACTTCTACCTGAGCCAGCCCATGCAGTAGCATTATTTAGTCTTTCAAGGCAGAATTATACTAGACCCTTCCTACTGCTCTACTGATAGCCTTGACATTATGTTTGCTGACAAAATATGATCTGCTTATCTCATCTCTTTTACCGTGCATGACCCTGCAATGCCTCAATACTCCTGTTTCAACTACTTCTCTGTATTTTTAAAGATTCTTCCTTTTTTTTTCAAATTACCATGTGCTATCTTTTCATACAAATAACAACTGACCAATAAAATGTCACCAATCATTGACATATCCTGTGAAGTTTAGTTTTGCTTTCAAACTCTTTCTACTCCGCTTCTTATTTTGGTGTGGCAATAAACAGCTTTAGATTAGAGCTGCATAGCTGGTAGAGTGTGTTTGTACTTAGCAACTGTCTACAGAAATAAAGATCAGCATCAAGGCTTTAGTGGCTCTTCTGTCAGGATGCTGATCTTTTGAAGCTAGAGTGTGGCCAGCAAACTCATATTTACCTACAGAATTAGCACCGCCATTTCATATATGAATATACTAACACTTCGGGTGGCAATAAAAGACTAGTTTTTTTTCCTAACCAAGTTTGCAGTAATCCTATCTGTGTCAAAACAATTTGAGAGGGGACGGCTTCAGTGGAATGACACAGTTACTGAGGTACACTCAGAAACAAGAATTTATTCTGCCATTTTTCATTCAGGCTTAATATTCTTAAATAAAAAATTCAGAATGTCTGCAACACTAGATGTTTTATCTGTGTCTATATATACATGCATTTTTGCTTGTCTCTGTGTGTGGGTGCACACACATGTGGATTCGTATGTATATATGTATTCACACAGGCTTATATATATTACACTAAAATGCATTTTAATACTGGCTAAATAATAAAATTCATTTTCTTCATCTCTAGCTTTTGGACTGATATCTCAGTGTAACTCCAGTCTGTAAAGGCTTTGGGATTCATCAGCATTCTTTCATTTTTGTGCATCATGTTTGCTTGGGATCTGACTTAAATCACTGAATCCTGTGGGAGCACAGTTGGACAAAGGTTGTCTCTTTCTGCAGTGTTTGGACAGAAACACACTGCTATGTTTACAGTGAAAAGAGTAGGACAGCCTTGATGTGAACAAATATACTTGGCCATCTCCGCTGTATCAAAGCTGCATAGTAATTACTATTGTTATGGTAGGTAACTACTGATTATAGTATTTACAATGCACAGCAGCAAAATAAAAAGATATGCGTAAGTGTGGAATACATGTTTTTCTATAATGACAGTCATAACAACCTCTATAAAAAATTACACTCTAGAAACATCAAAATTCTTCTAAGGGTACCTACAGAGCTCTTCTTTTTGCTGCCAATTCCTTCCTTGGCTGGTTGGGCAGAGGCTTGCAAAGGTTGCTATCTTCTCTGTGCTTGGCAAAAAGAAAAAAAATTGTGTATTTTTTAAAAGCAGCAATTAACAGCACAGATGTTAATTGTGGTGGGGTTTTTTTCCCCAAAAAATGCATATGTCTTATATTCAATATGCAGATCTTGGAATAACATTTGGTGGATATTGAAGCTCATCAGGATTTAACCAAATACTTCCTCAGTCTAAATATCCTGGTGGGCAATAATTCTCAAAATGTGTAAAACTGCGTAAGGGACTGACTGCTCTGTATTCAGCAATTGCAGCTCTCTATCCTACCAGCCGTAGATATTCTGCTTTGCATCTATCATATCCTTTCCACCATCACTTTCCTGCTGGATTAGTATTAATGTTAAGACCAAGGTGATTTGGTGTTCTCCTGTTGGTATACATATATATAAATGGAGTCGAATTTTAATATTGACATTTCCATTAATTTTCTTCCCAAGCAACCATCTTGCACAACGTTCTTAGACTGGATGCAAGGCATAAACTCCCCAAAGCTCTCAAATGAAGTCTGGGATGACGCCACCTTAGAGTAGGCTTCTGGTGAAGAATTAATTATGGTGAATCATATCTGAACATCTGTGCTGAACTGATCAGCCGCATTGCTAAGGCTTCGCTTTGTTATTGCAGCGCCAATCCTGAAGCTGCAGCTAGTACATGTCACTGCAGACTTCATGGGGTAATATCCCCCAGTTCTTTGCATTACTGTACGTTATGCAACACTGTGATTCTTGATCGGTGAATCGTACAGCCACGCTCTTGTCCAGAGCATGAAAAAGGAGAGTGATATGCATTAGTAAGAGTTATTTTTCATCCACAGTGCATAAATCTATGTGGCTATATGACAGTTTATGCACCTATTTAAGCCAGTTAGCCGCAGAGGAAAAACACTATTAATGTGCCTGAGAAGCTTTTATGTAGGTAGAAGTGACAACTCTGTTGTAAAAACAACATCATGCAGTAAACTGTAAAACCAGTATCCGACTGGGATGTGGACACTTCTGGTTCTAAACCAACAATGCCAGATGAATGTAAGGGATACATACAAAACTGTGTTGCAGAAGTATTCAGCCTTTTCACTTATACAGACCTTCCCATAAAGACATGATCTGGACTACTAAAATGAAGATTTTCTAGAAAATGAGCAACTATAAAAGTGAGTGATAAGCTCAAGAAACTGAGATCACAATCTGTTTTTTCTGAGACCTACAGGTGATCAAAGGTAAACTCAGTGATTCTTTCCGTAAAAAGGTTTGTGTGTCAGCATTTGGGAAGTGCTGATTTAATGACACTAAATTTTGAATTTTTCACTTTCCTGAACTGTTTGTAATGAAAAGAGGCAGAAAAAAAGAAGCAGAAGTCTAAATAATTAATTCTAATATTTTCAAAATTATATTTTTAATTCAAAAAGATATTTTCAAACATTTGTTCGTTCCCCTTTTTTAAAAGTCTATAAATGTAACTCCATCACGGATCAAAACAATATTTGTTTTTGATGAAACTAAATTACTGTGTGTCATTTTTAGTTTCACCACTGAACACTGAAATTAAAATTATTGGTTGTTTCTTTCAAAACCTCTCATAATTTCATCCATATCAAATTCTAAACTAGCTGTCTTGCAGTTCATAGAATTTAAAGACGAAAATTAATCTACTTAGGATGATGCTCCACTCTCTTGATAATGAAGAGCATGTTCTCCATTTGTAACTTTTTATTTCACTTCCTACTCAGTGTTAGGAATATTTCATGTGATATTCTACCATCGAAACGTTCTCTATTAAGAAAATAATCAATAAAACTCTTTCATGTATTTCGTTCCAAAGGAACATTGAATTAATTTAGAAACAGCTGGTAATGAAGGAAAGTAAGATTTTGACCTTGATAAGGTCAAAATTGAAAACAAACACTATTTATGTGAATATGTGATACAGGCACAGAATTGAAAAGATTTGGGTTTAATTCCTGCAGCTACAACAGATGTATGCAATTATGGGCAAATGTCTGCACTTTGTAGCAGGTTCATTCAATGTCAGGCTCTCAGTATTCTCCCTATGGTCAGCAATATGAGACACTTCAGAAAAACACAGAAGCTTTCATCTCGTGTGGATGCCTCCAGATCCTTAAAGAGAAGATATGGTACATGCCCAAGTTTCAGCCCTAAATGGAGTCAAAATGCAGTTCTAACAGTGGTCAGGACACAGGGGGATGGAAAAACTTAGTGCGTATGGGAACATGGGAAGTTTGAACATGGGACATGAAAATTCCCATTATAATGATGAAAGAAACTGCTACATCAGTAATGCATCAGAACAGTTCAGATGTCCGCA
This sequence comes from Gavia stellata, assembly GCF_030936135.1. NCBI lineage: Eukaryota > Metazoa > Chordata > Aves > Gaviiformes > Gaviidae > Gavia > Gavia stellata. Next base: position 9,070,689 of record NC_082597.1, on the reverse strand, counting down.
CAAGGTCATGAACTGCATCCTGGAGCTATTTACTACTTACTTTTGACTATAAGTGGAGATTAAATGTTCGATTCAGTTGCCTACACAGGTGTGTCTAGTGACACGGTAGGTACACTGGAGGATCCAAGACATCTGTGTAGGACTGACATACGACATAGAAACTACGGGAATGTTTTGCTTTTCTGGGGCGGCAGCTAGAAACAAAAGGGATACATGAGGGCGTGTCAAATGATTCTACATGCCTGCATTCAGGCATCTGAGTGAAGCCCTAGATGACTACCTCAGATGTTGATAGAAGAGAGAACCTATGCAACTTTGGTTTTTATCCGTACAACAGGGAAAATTTTTGGCTGCCTTACAGGAGTGTTGTGAAGACAATTTCTAAAGTATATTTCTCTTCTCATGCTTCCTTTATGTCCCTCAGAGTTGTCAGAATTTTACACACAGAAATTTTTACTATTTCTTAGTTGCAACTCAGTAACCCAGTCACAGAGTTGATCAACCAAAGGAAAAGAAAGATTTGGCTGTACAGACCGTGTAATTTCCAAATTTGCCTTAAGTTGCAGTTGAGCTCTGGAAGGGCACTAGTATTGAGAGTTCAACATCAGCAGTGTCATTCAGAGCTCTTGGGTTTATGGGTCAAACAAACTTCTTGAAAATCATTCTGATTTTTTTCTGTACATACTGGAGAATTGATTCAAAATGAAAGCTTCTAAAATCACCTCTCTTCCTGATTTTCCAAATTAAAAACTTGATATGAAGAACAATCACAGCTTTTCTGAAGGAAATCTTTTTAGAAGGAGATTTTTTCCTTCTTTCCTTAATAATTAGAGTAAATTACATTGGAGTAACAATATTCAGCATTTTTATATCTTCTCTTCAATGAGATTCGGAACTTGTGAGCAACATCCTTACTACAAAGTACCCCTTGATGTTGTTTTAACCAAAGCAGTTTACTCACCCTCTGATTTTTAAATAAAATGACTACCATGTTCTAATCTACTCTGAGACTCAAATAGCAGAAAACCAATTGCACAGAAGACCATTAAAGAATATTTTTTTCAAAAGCCAGAGAAAAACAGATATAGTATTTTCTGGTATCTCTGCATACTCCTTCTCACAGTCGCACACACAAGTTCACATGCATAAACACACTGTGAAGTAGATGGAAAAACTACATATCATCCGATGAAGCCTGCCTTTCTTTACGTATGCATAACCGTCATGTGAAAAGCAGCATTCATCATCTCCTGATGAGGACTGAAATTCAGCTGTCGATATATAAATCTCTACATGTGATTTGGGTGTATAAGCTCCAGCTATAGTCAGAGGAGTTCAAGAGCTCAATATAGTTGCCAGAAGGTCAGTATTTAGTGTTGTCTGAGGTGTTCTACAGTATCCAAGGATCATGAGATCATGGGATAATTCAGGTGTAAAGGGATCTCAGACATCAGACATTGCAGCGATTCTTCCAAGAATTTCCAAGAGCTTCTGGAGGAAAAATGGACATACCTTTACCTTCAGCTGTACCAGTTACCTGAGACTACCAGGCATTGCCAAAAATGAAGGTTTAAACCCAAACTTATCTACTAGGATCTTTCAGTCAAATAGGAAAGGAAAATTTGCATGCAGATGAGAATGACCATTCAAAACACTGAAATAATTACAAAGTTTTCTATTAGAGTATCTTAGATGATTCTAAATGATTAGATTATTGTTTTGCTATCACACAGCTGGATAACTGTATGAAGATATTAGAAAAGGGCATTCAGGAAAGTAAATTGAACTACTCTTCTTTTTTTTTATTATTAATAAAAATAAATCTTTTGTTTGCAAGTCACAGATATCTTTCCTGTTCCTTGCTAGAGATGAAGTACTATAAATGTCAATTTATTTTTCACAGTGAAGTTAGTCTTTCGAGTAATGGAAAATAATTTTCCTCATCTTTAATGAATAAATCATCGTGGGAGGCTCTGCATGATAGTTTGATCCTGCATAGCTATTTCTTCTGATTGTTAGCAGGGTTGTACATTTTAATTCCTGAAACATTATTAACTCATAATCATTTGCTTTTAGACCTTTCTGATAACTTTGCTTTTTCATTAATTCCTTTTCACTGAGGTAATAGGGAATTACTTTGTTTAATGATTCTCTAAAAATCCAAGAAGGCTAAATATCCTAATAAGGCAATTTTATTTCACAAATAATATTGCAGCCACCAATATCATTAAATTTTAATGTTTTCCGCAGTAGGCCATGTCCCTAGCAATGGGGTATGCAACGTCCTATTCCAGAAGCAATTTGGGCGAAATGAGCCTGTCCTTTTCCAGAGCTAAGTATCAGTCAGTAGAAATTAATCAAATATATTGTTTACTCTGAGAGAATATATAATATCCCAAGAAAAAGAGAGAAGAACCCTGATCACTGACTTCCTTTGGAGTAAAATTCCCCATGAGCTCTGCTCCCATGGGCAGTTAAGCTAATGAATCCCTTGAACACATCCTTAAAGGTAAAAAGCTCATGGCCTGGCCACTCTAAGGTGAGACCTTCCAACCCGACCCTTCTGTGACTGAGCCTTCAGGCTGCTTCATGGCCACTGAGACTTGCAGGAGGTTCAGTGGGCTCTGCGTGTGCCAAAGTCTGCTCCATAGGGAGTAATGGTGTCAGAGAAGTCAGGCGGGAAAAGAAAATATGACTTGCCGAAAGGGTGCAGGAAAGCATGGTTTGACAGAAGAGGCAGGGGCACACACTGCAGTAGTCTCTCGAATACTCCCTTCGAGCTCCTGCGTTGGTATGTTTTATCTGTGGGACCGAGCTTCTCTGGATGCCCTGCTTGACGCAGACTTTGAAGCTTTTACTGATATGCCCTGAGGATTTCTTCCCTCCTAGTACACTCACCAGAAGAGTCTGTTTTCTGTCCTCAGGGTTTTGCAAGAGTTAGTATCCTCCTTTGATTGTAGGTGTAGCTTCAGGAAAGGAAATTATTCTCAATTTGTCTATCCCCTAAACAAAAACTTCCCTGTCTTCTTTCAAAGAGTTCAAATTTTGTCATTGTTTTGCCTTTCCTACTTGGTCCTTTTGAACAATTTTCCCTGACTGAAGTAGTTAAGGTTGAAAATTCTTTAAAACAAAAACAAAAAAAAAAAAACCAAGAAAAACCTCGCTTTTTGCTTAGTGAAAGTCTGTAAGTTTAGTCAGTGTTATATTCTGCCCTGCAATTACCAGAGATCCCCCTGAACTTCCGTCATGTCAGAGCCCAGGTAAATGAATGCATTTTAAATCTGTGACATGAGATACACAGCCATGGAAATGGAGTAGCAAATGAAGTTGAAATTTTGGTATATATTCCCTGCTCTACCTAAAGAATTCATTCACATGTCAGGCAGAATCATGTGCAGTTTAGAATAAGGCTTGGCTAAGGGTAACACACCAGCTTTCAATTTTTTTATGTTTAAGGTTTAAATAGAGCTACTACATCACCCATAGGTACTCTTCTATTTTCTATATTTGAATTGGGATCTAGAAAGAACTACTTAAGGCAAGACATAGACACATCCTGTTACACCATTTTTTTAATAAAAATTGTCATTTCACTTCACATGGAAAGAATATTTTTTAGGGTCAAATAAGAAAGTCTACTGACTGCATGCATCATGCTCCCTGTACTAGTAACTGAGCTCAGCCTTCTCAGAAAGGGTGAATGATTTTGATTACTCCTTTTTTTCAAGTGTCGATCTGGGATGCAGCTTCAGGATGGCACCAAAACTATGTTATGGCTTTGTTGGATCATAGACATATAATGGGCTTTGAATTATATCACATCATAGCATGGAGGTTTTTTGGTATTTGACTTACATATTAGTTGGGTTTTATCTTTCTCAGAATTACTAGCTGGAACAAGGGGGAGATGTAAATGTCTAAGCATAACTTTAAAAATTTAAATGTGTCAGGTCTCCTAGATAGGGAGCTTATAAAGCAGTTCTTGGCTGCACTGTCTCTTGTTTGCACAGAATGTTAATAGTTTTCCACCATCTAGACATATGTTTCAAAACTAGTAGTTATTGACCCTTGTCTAATCCAAGATGTTACAGGAAAAGTTCTGAGATGGGCAAAATTTCCAGGTACCTGGGAACCATAACTATGGCGTGCAAACTTATTAACAATCTGGAAAAGATTACGATATGTTGCTCTAGCACTCCAACCTATACCAACAACATAGCACTTCTTCTCATGGAAGGAAATACTACAAAAATCACAGCTAAGTCAAACAGCTTGATCTGGTAAATAGTAAGTATTTTGTAGGAACCTCAGGGTATTTCATGCATGTAGTGTCATAAACAGTCCAAGGATGTTCTGCATGCATGCAGTGTATTTCTATTCCCTGCAGTTTTTATAGTGAAGTTTCCAAGCTGTGCATAAGCAATAATGTAATAGGATCTCTATTCATTTCTCCTTCAGGAATGCTGTGCATATTTACTTGTTCATATTCCTCCTATTTCCCCCAATCGCTTTGCTGGAAAACAAGTGTTCACTAATAATTTGCCTTTCCCATCTGTTTATTCTAGCAGGCAGTTTTGATATTTTTCTTTTATTTTGCGCTGATGTTTTTCTTCCCTTCTTTGTGACAACAGGATAATGGATGCAGACTCTGAACCAAGGTGTCCGAGGATATCTTCAGTGTGTCCTTTATTAGTAAATTGTCTCAGTCTGGGAAGGATGGGCCTATGGATATTCATTCAGAAAACTGGATCCAATATTTGGTTCTGCTAAATGCCTTTTATTGGTGTTCAGAGCCAAATTTAGAAGTGTGAAGCAACTGCAGCTAGAGACAAATTCTCAAAAATCCTCAGAAAGGCTGTCCATTCACATGATGCTGTCCGACGCCAGAGTCTGAATGCTGTATTATCCTCATAATGTTGCTACTTATTTTGATCCCTAAGGAGGAACTAAGTTCTCTGGACATTCTCACATGTTTTCAAGATTACTTAGAGGACTGTGTGGGCGCTAGCATCCTGCCAGTCAAAGAGGGTCTCTTCTTTCACTCTTAGCTCTTTCAATTATTTAGATTGTAAAGTCTTCTGTTTCTCAATGCCTCAGTGAGCAGCTGCAAAGTCTGTAAACAGAGATGTGTATAAAATCATCAAATCATCAAATGTTGGAGGGCATTCAAATCTTGTGGGTTTGGGTTTTTTTTCTCCCTGCATTTCCCTGAAGTCACTACAGAGATGCAAACCCAGACTTTAACCTTCTCTGAAGAGTCTTGTCATCCACCAGCTCTAGATGAGGTACAGATGTGTCATCTGAGCCACATTCCTCATCTTAATCCTCTCCAGTTAGAAGGATATTCAGTATGGTCAGTGACAGGGATAAGGGTAACGAAAGAATCTGGGAAAAAGTTGAACTTGATGGAGCTAATGAGTCACTATTTGATTCTTCAATATCATCTTTCAAGTGTAAGTAACAATTTTCCTATATTCCAACATAAGGAACTAAACCACACTGCAGCCTCTGGGGAGGCCTCTGCATTTTGCAGTAGGCAATCTAAGTTCAACCAAGCAGCAATGCATTCAAATTGAGCTTTTATTTCCTGTTTCATCTGAGCAAAAAGCTCCTTGAAAAATTTCAGGGTAACCAACCAGCCAAATCTTTCTCCCCTTTCCAAACAGCTTGGAAGCACAGCTTCTGACACACCACTCTGTTCACACTTCTCTCCATTATTCTCTAAAACAAGCTTTACCCAAAGCAGAAAGGTGTACCACAAAAATAAGGACATAGCAAGTATTTGATCAGTTTGAATACAAGTAGGACAGCAGTATTGTCTTTTATTTTGATTTTTCAGTTTTAGGAAACTCTCCTTCTGAATATGCCAACAGTCGTCTTACATTTTGAAAAAATAAATACTTGTCCTGCCTCAGATAGTTACATTAAAAAAAAAAAAAAGGCAAAGAAAAGGGAAGTAAACGTGACTCTGGAATTTCCTGGTACTTAAAAATTTGCTGGATTTTTAGGAAAAAAGGATGAATTGGAACCTGAGAGATCTGTGAGGAATATTCCTGGATGCTGTTGCACACCTTTGACAAAAAGGACCTCATCCATGTCCTTACCTCCTGGTGCTTACAGAGCCTTCTGGAGATGGCACATGTGAATTTGATGAGAACAGCCTCTTCTTTTCTCACTTGCTAGGCAAATGCATGAAACCACTCGGACATTTTAGAGAAAAGAGGAAATAGTGTCTCTTTTGCAATCTCTTCTGAGTCCTTGGAAAGAGTTTCTGCAGACTTCTTCACAGTAGAAGGTTCTGGATGCTGGATATTGCAGTCACCTTTCCATTTTCCATCAGCTCTGAGCCATATGTCTAAGCTGCAAAGGAGGGGAGGAATTTCAGGCACGCTCCTATATTAAGCAGTTTTACAGTTAGTTCTCAGGGCTATCTGCTATACTGCATGGAGTACCCTGAAGTGGCTAACACTTCCCAGGCACTGGGAAATTTCCTAAATTCCATGTAAATCCCTCTGCCTTGGGTGTCCTTTTGGCTGGCTCTGCGATCCCAGGGCATGTAGCTAGTAGGAATCATGGGGACATTGTTGGAAACTAGGCCAGAAAAACTTGAGCCAAGGTGCCTACCTCAGGAGTTTCAGTCTCTGTTTTAGGAGCCAGGCATAGAGGAATAAATTTCTAGGTACGTCAGTCATTTATTAGCGCAAACATGAGTCCTTTGTGGTGAAAGTTGCCAGAAAATTATATTCCAAAGTATAAGACATCCTTCAAAGATGTAGATATATATTTTTTCCACCAGTAATAATTCATCCAGATGAAGATCTCTTTCAAGTCCTCTCTCCAGCTACTTCATAGCATCTCAGCTACAAAAACAGCCAGCATATTGAAGCTAGCACGTATTTTGAAAATTGACAGTTAGGAAAACTGATGAAAGATAATGCAGTAACAGGAATGAATCAGATTAATATGGACAACATGGGGAACATTCCACCTACGCAGGGAGCAGTGCCTGATATCAGAGGGCTCTTTCATCTATAATAACAAGACCCAGTGGCTGAAAGCCAAAACTTCAAACTGGAAATTAGATGCAATTTTTTAGCAGGAGCATACTTAACCATTTGAACTGTTTACTAATAGATATAGAATATACGCCTTCATTCAGAGTCTTTAAACCATGGGTGATTTTCTTTCAAAATGAGAAGCAAATGAGTTCATAATGAACTGAAAGTTGTCAGGGTGATTGCAGCACTTTCTGGGTAAAATCTAGCCCTGAGTTATGGAGATGGTGGAATTGATAATAGCCTTAAAAAAATCATGTCTCTGCTAGTGAAGAAGCAGCCAGAATGTATTTGTGCTATGGGAAACCAGAATTTAGTCTGAATACTTTTGGTGAATTTCAGGAGTATTGTAGAAAAACATACATTGTGCTGGAGTTACATGATTTTTCATAAAAACAGAATCCTTTAAGCATTTAAATTTTAACATTCTGAATAGACCAGATTTCTTCACAGAAAACACTATCTAAAATATATCTTTATGTTAGTTACAACTTTCATTTTTTCTGTGCAAAAAACATTCTTCCTCTATTGTCAAGTTTTGTTTATTAACAACAGTTTCTGTACTTTTTGACACTTGCCCAGGTGTTCACAACAGATAATAAAATAAAACACTCTTTACCTACCAAAAGAAATCAACAACCTCTTTGAGATGAACAACAAGAACAAAATCAACCTACGTATTTGTTATGGTGAATAAATTGCAGTATCTCAAACAAATAGCTGTACCAAGATCCAACACCTGTATATATAAGAAGCACTAACAGACCTAGTAGCAATGAATGATTGACTGACTAAAAGCTCTTCAAACTCTAGTTAATATGAAGACATGCCATTTCTTCTGTTGCATGACCCATTTTACATTGATCATTGCTTTTGAGCGATCTTTCAAGGGTGGCCTCACATCCTATGTGTTCAAATTTGTCCGATAGACCATGCAGAAGTGATTCTTTTATGGCTAGTATTTACCGCTGGAAAAAACTTGGTCATTGGCAAACTTCTACACATTCCGTCCTTCCTAAACAGATTTATCAGGAATGTGCTACCTCATGCATTGCCACTGACTCTACTGCAGACGTAAGTATCAAAATGACTTCCGTATCCAGACACTGTATAATTTAATCATGCTCAAAGAATTTCCATAATTGTATCCACAAACGTTAGTGCAAGATCAGCTTTCTGCTCCACAAGTTTCAATTAGAATGTGCAACACACCAATGCATTTGAAAAAAAAAAGAATGCTTCTATTCCTCTCATCTTCGAGAGTTTTTATACAAATACTTAGCGAGAGAGCACTGCCACTTCTCACTTTCTAAATATTGACCTTTATAGTGTTCCTCTCTCCTGCACTGCATGTCATCCTTGTAATTTCTTGCATTTTGCTACAGGCACAAGGAACACCGAATGGTGCTGGAGATTACTAATGAAATATGGAGCCTTTCATGCTAAGTTACACATAAAATGTCTGGCCTAGGTTGTTCATGGTGCAAAGATGTAACTACTGTCTGCTGGCTGTTCAGTAGGCTATATGAAAACCGCTGTTAGTTTCAGTCTGCTTCCTACTGAATCAGGGGGGAATTAACTGACTGAGAGACAGACAAATTAAAGACAACATTTTTGGAAGTGAACTGCTGAAAGCCTGAAAAATCAGATTGCTTTCTGAATAGTGACATTGGATCAAGGTGCTAAATTTTTGACATCCCAGTCAGAAAAATGTCGATTGAAAATCTGAATTGTTCGTGATATCTTGGCAAGTCTTCGTAAAAATGGAAAAAGAAAAGATGACTTAAATGCTTCATGGTTAAGAGACAAAAATTTTCCTGAGGCTTTAAATATACTTAAAACACATAGAAAGCTAGATTCTTAATTATCAAGTATTTCTTTCTGGCTTAATCAACTCAAACTCCAAATTAATGAGTTGCAGTGATTAACAGGTCATTCTGTTTAATATATAGCTATATTCTGTCCTACATGAACATGTTAAAACACTTACATGTAAAGAGCAAACACTAGAAACATTATTTACAGGGTCTGAAGAAATAGTGTGGAATATGTTAGTCTTCTCATGATGATTTTGTCAAATTTTGGACCAGAATAAAAATTTAGGAGAGAAAAAGAAGAAAATCAACAAGGGCCCAGTATCAGTGCATTGAAAGAAAAATGATTCATTAAAGGTACATGAAAGACAAGAAGATGATTGTGAACTGCTACCATGGATTTACTAAGATCAGCCAAGTTTAATCAACCTGAGTGCCTTCTCTAATGAAATGTCTGACTCTGTGAATGCGGGTAGATTAGAAGATATTGTTCACCTCAAATTAAGCAGGGCTTCAAACACAGTATCTAAACTGAGGAAATGCAGACTGGATGGGTGGACCACGAAGTATATGGAAAGCAAACTGGACTGCTGGGCTCAAAAGATGGTCAACGATTCCAAGTCTAGCTAACCAGCTCAGTGTGAGTGATACTCCTCAGGCGTTGATAGTGGGGCACAGTGCCAACTCAGCTGGGTAAGACTCTGAACAGCCTGATCTAACTTTGTAGTTAGGCCTGCTTTGAGCAGAACATCGGACTACAGTCCTCCAGAGGCCCTTCCTAACTTGAGTGCTTCTAGGAGGCTAAATATTGAAAATTCACAACCAGTAGTTGGGTAACCACTAATCCCTGCTCTTCTCATTTGATTCTTACTATATTCATTTTCACGGCTAACTTACATGTGTTCTTCAAAATACCATTTTTTCTGCTGTTGCTTTGTCTACAGTGACAACAGTTTTCCCAGATGTCTAAAACAGGTTGCTTTGAATAATGAATTATACATCTTGGCTGATAAGTGGGGTCTCTTGTCACATTACACAGCTGTTTGGATATCACAAAGGGAATTTATGGGAAGGAGATCAGTTCTTAATGGGGCCCTAGATTGTCCAGCCATTAGAATTAGAAAATATTATCCAACAGGTGATTCTCCATCAGTTTTCACCGCGTAGAACATAATCAATAAAAGGTACATGGCAATATATGATTTAACCTTTCCAGGAGTCCATCAAGAGTTTTCTAACCTTCGAATAAGCAAAGCTCACAATGAGAAATAAAAGCAACATAATCCAGCTGTAGCAAAAATTGACCGGGGTTTAAGTGCTTGATCAAACTCCATGGAGACTATTACTAACATGAATAAGGCATTGGATCATGGCTGTACTCAGCAAAGAGCTAATCTTTGCCATAATCCACATTTGCAACACACTTCCTGAGAGCTGTTTTATGATGAAGCTGGGGCACTGCCTAAGTGTTTACATTATTGACTAATTACCTTGCCAGCTCGGTGGGTAACTATGCTCTGTAGACCATGATCATAAAGACACTTTTACAGCAGACAGTAGTACTCAGATTAGTTGATGAGGTAGTGACATGCCACACTGTCTCCTCCACAAACACGGAAATACCAGGTGCAGAATAATGTCCGACTTCCCAATTATTTTAAGCTTAACTCCTGGGATAGCATAAAACTGCACCATCTATTATATTCTGAGTTAGCGTTTGTTCTGATGGAACTTGTTAATATTTCAGGTGTTATTTTAAAGAGAAGTCTCAGTGATTTTACAAAAAATGGATGCTCACATGAAAATGTATGGATTTTCCTCTCTGCTTTCCTAAGGAATACTTGAATAAGACAAGCTCTAGTACAAATGCTAGAAGCCACCTATCTATCTCATAAATTTTGTCTCAGTGATTTGAAAGCAAAAACTTCTGCTTAGTGGCTTCACTGCTCTCTCCCTCTTTCTTTCTCCTTTTCTTTTGTTTTCATTTTTGCCAGTATATTCTGCTTTTCAATCCCTTGTGGTGGGGCATGTCAGCAAAAAAAAATCCAAAAAGCTTTGAAACAAAAATAGCATGAATATCTGCAATATCAAACTTCTTTGTATATGCTCAGAAATTCAGGAAAAGAAAAACAAAAGATGAAGTGCTTTGCCTTTGCTCTTTATCACGTCAGTCTTTTGAGTTAATAACCAGTCTTAAACAAATATTTATATTTATTTTAGAATTAAGATAATTTTTTTTAAAACGTAATCATTTTCAGGCAGTATTAGAAATAAATATAAAGCCCTAATTCATCAGCTGTGACAATATGAAAAATTATTCCTTTTCATTGCCCAGTGTTTAAAATAGGAGATGTTAGGCAGAGCTGATGGCAATTTAAGCATAGATATGTTGTAGCAGTGCAATTGCTAAGAAAAATAAATCAATTAGGATAGTTTGCTAACATAGCACCATTAGATCACATATTTTCTGTTTCATTTACAGCCATATGGTGAAGGATTCATTTTGTTTTGGCATAAGAACATTTCTGCAGAAGAAAAATTAGATTGACATTTTACTTTTACACCAAGCTAAATTTCCTTGTAAGATAATTATTTATGAAATACGATGTGTAATTTGATGCATGATCTCTGGAAGAGGTTACTAAAGAAGGAATTAAGTTGATATTTTTAGCAGTAGTACATAAAATATATACTCAGAAGTGCTGTAAAGAAAATTGTCTGGTTACCAACATAGGAACTGCTGTTGTGATAGCTGTTCTGCTGGATGATATAGCCGGGATTTAACCCAGTATCTCTACAGAGAATATCATCGGTTGGTATAGCTATAAAGCTCTGCTACCAACAGCTCTCATCCTGATTGAATGAGTAGAGAGAGAGGAACTTGGAATATACAATTTCTGTAAACGTAACTTCTGTTATATCTATGATATTATACATATTGATATGGAAATCACTTGTTAATGCTGATGATAGGCTGCTGGGAATTATTACCCCGCTACTCAGACTTAAATCTTCCCACAAGCCTAAAGCTATTCAAACTGAGATGAAAGCTGACACAGCCAAGGTCTGATCCAAAGATGTTGGCTTTTTGTCAGGAGTGTCAGGCTTCCCCTTCACATAACCATCACTTTCCATAGCAGGAACCAGTATATCATCCTCTAGTCTGAACTTTTTTCTATCATCTTGGATGCTGATGATTCATCACATTATTCCTTCATGAAGTTAACAGCTTGTCTGTGACCAAAACACATCCTCTCAGAAGACCTCTGGTATGAAGAAATCAGGAGAGAAGAATACAGCACAATTTTATTAATTTCTCAAGTGCATTCAGACTTAATTACTGATTATTCACTGTATTAAAACATTTTCTTTCAAATCTGAACGACTTTTAGTGTCCCGACTTCTCAGTGGGCCTTTACCTGCTAGACAAAAAGAGGCTAAAAACCCCAGTATGATTCACTGCAATTCACATCTCCAGATCTTGAATAACTAGAGTAGGTTTCTTTTCCAATTTTGTAATATTCCTTTGAAATTGTAGACTCTAGAAATATAGATAGTATGATAATATCCATCACATCAGTACTATAGAAGGAGATATTTTTTATTTCAACTGCTGCCACATATAGGACTTGGCACGAGTGTTTTTTGATGCAGAAAACTATTGGAGCATCCACTGATTCTTGCTCTACTATGATCCCCAAACCTTTTAAATAACATCTTCTGAAGTCATACTCCTCTGTTGTAGGAATGACCTCCATTCCTTATTCTTTCTTGGACAAAACTTTGCACTTATCTGAACTGAAAAAACATCTTGATTGAGTAAACCAGTTCTCCAGGCAGTCTTGGACATTGTGTGTGACTACTCCATAATTTTTCACTGTTCCTCTAGTCTTTGCGCCAACCACACAGTTTATTGGCAGTGGTGATATATTTACTACCAGATCACGGATAAAAATCTTGAGCAGTACCAAGTACATTTTCCATGGCTGAATTTTCCCACTAGAAAAAGCTATAATGAAAATTCTCCATGAATAACAACTCCTTTACATTTTTCAGTTACACCATTCATCAAGTCCTTCTTGGTAATGCGCAGTGCTATATTTTTAATTAGAATGTCACAAGGTTCTAAATCCTTACAAAAGTTTAAATGATGTAACAATGAATAATAACCTGAATAATTCAGGTACTTTTGGCATCCAAAATTATAATCTCTTTGAAAATACTTTTTTTTTTCTTTTTTTTTCCCCAACCATAAATTATACTGGCATTGCTTAAATTCTAAGCCTTTGATCTTCGCTAATCAAATTTCATTATTTTCCCTTTGGCCTGGAAAAACAGAAATATTGTTAACAAAATACCCCTTTTGAATACTTCCAGGTTTTACAGGTTGTTATCACTCTTCTGAGCTTCTTCTGGGTTTTCCTCAGGATTTGTCAAAATGTTCATCAACAATTTGGACTGTGATGTGTAAGTCATCTAGGCCATGCAAATTCCTCATTGTTTATACTTAGTAGATGATATGCAGACTGAAAGGTACTTCATCACCTTTATGTTGTACATTATTCTTGCCTGTTTCCAATTATGGAACAGAAATATTTATTGACTGCTTCTGCTTTCTATACATGGTTGTTAATTGCATCATTTCCTTCTAAAATTACCCTTTCTCATCTCTCATGACACATCTAATCTACTTAGAAAATGCTCCTGTGAAGGAAGTCAAAATGTTCCCTCTTGCCCCAGCTTCTCCCAGATGGAGAAGTGCTATTGAGCTTAGTGCAGTGTCTCAGAAAAAAAAAAAACAAAACAAACAAAAAAAAAACCCACAACAAAACCAAAACCAAAGCAGGACCTAGCTCCTTTGATGTTTCTATCTTTGTGTGTTAATTCGTCTGACCATCTTTGCTCTCATGCCGTGCCTTTCTTTGCAGAATATTTTTTCCCTCAGAGATTCAGACATAAAAGCTACATCATGAATGCTTTCTTGGGATACATTGTGCCTTTGTATTAAGACTTCTCAATAGCCTTTGTCTTATTTCAAGATTCTCTACTCCTAAATACAAAATTATCTTTTAAGGTTTCTTGCAAAGAAGTTACCAAGGAAACAGCTAATAAAAGTCTTTGTCCAGATAAGCTGAAAATTCGTAGATATTTTCTCCTTCCATTTGTTTTCTTGAAATAAATGTAACTTGTATATAAAATCAATTTTGTATTAAACACTATTAAATCCTTATAATGATAGTTTTATCTAAACTGTAACAGAATAGAGCAGCAGTGATAAGAATATTAGTTGCTGTGTATCCATATAGTAAAAGATATTTGCTGAACCCATACAAATACAGAACTGGAGAGATCAAGTCATTTGCTTGAAATCACATTTGAAAGCACATGTGAAAGGCAGGACGCGAGCTATAGGATTTCTCTCCCACAGTCCAGCACTTTTTCCATAAGGTCATTGGGGTGTTTTTGTTGGGGTTTTTTTGTTGTTGCTGTTGTTGTTGGGGGGGGGGGGGTTTGTTAGCTCTGTCAAGATTCTTTGAAAAACATTCATGCTTATGGATGGAAAATGTAATTTTTCCTGAGAGAACTGGAAAGAAAAGAAGGGGGCGGGGAGGAAAGTAATCTTCTGCATTTTCTGAACCTAGTTGTAAAACATGAAGAAAAGTGACACAGAAAAAAATATTCATTTGCTATTAGAAAAATGACTATGCTCAAATCCCAGTTCACATTGTAAGCGCCAGACTGAAGCATGTTTCATTTCAAAAGTTCAACAGCTGTAATATTTATCTGGAGACCGTTAATTTTCTACTGAGGATGAACTGAGGACCAGCAGCTGTAGAACCAGACTTTCTTGCTCCTTCCCTCTTTAATGAAAGTATTTATTTAAAGAGATGCATAAACAAATCCAAGTACATGATAGTAATGATCACAAGGGCCCTTTTCTTGTTTACTATGAAGCTGTTTTGCTCATGAAGAAGAAGGAGTGTGAAACAGCAAAGGAATATTTTATGCTGGAGGAAAAAAAATACAATGTTGATTCAAATCATTTCCATAGGGGAGCAATGCTGGGAGGCTCCATTAAGTTGCCTGGCACTAGCTGGCAGAAAAATAAATGAAAACACAGCTTTAAGAACACTGCTTTATTTACTGATGACCATAAATGGAGCAAAGCTGGAAGGTGTTCAAGATTGCTGACTGGCTGATTGTCACAGCTAATTGTTTTTGACATCCAAGTGTCCTACACATTGATATGCACAACCTGCCAAGCCACAGCCTGCATCTATTCGGGAGTTAAAACTCTATAAAGGAACAAAGCACCCAGTGCTAACACAATGTATAGGGACATCTTTTAACATAAATTGTTTTCCATACCCATTGTGTTATTATCTTTCTAAGCAGGTTTGCTACCTGAAAAATTAAAATTCATTCTCTAATATATGACGACAGTGCTAAATGACTGCTTTAATAAGTTTTGCCCAGAAATGTCATTCTTGGTTCAATAGGTACCGATGGAACTTGAACTCAAGATTTAAAGAAATACTAAAAGAAAGGCTTAGAAACTGACTGGTAGTGAAAGCACAGTTTGGAAGAATCAGTAGAGCAAACCTACTGTCTGCTGCTTTCTGTGACTGCAAGTACAACTTAAGTACCCTCAGCAAACTAGCAGCACTTTCAGGTATGAATTCAGAACAGACCAGTTTCTTGCTATATTTTGATGTTAGTTATATCACCTGAAGTAATAATTAATCCATAAAAATTATTTTTTTTTCCTAAATCTTTGTTAGTAAATTATGTTTTACAATCTAGTACACCTTTATCTATATTTTGAGGAGCAGTGTAATTGTAGCCCTGTAAGTACAAACAGCACAAAGATAACTGTGGGAACCTACTGTTAGGTAAGAGTAAAGCCCACATTATCAAATCTGTTGAGAGTTTTATGATCACTTCAAGATTTGAATGCCCAAATCAAAATATCTTGCTGTGATTTAATGTTCTGAGATTAGGTGTTCCTTACTTTATGAAGATTTCTTGGTTTCTACTTGAATACTCTGAAATTGAAGTATATGAGTTCACTGACGACTTCTAAGTGCATGGACCTAAATGTCTAAGCAATAAAGATTTGAACAATTATAATTATTAGGTGCTGAATTTTAGTATCTACTCTAAATAGTAAATCTACAAGAATTGAGTTTTGCTATTTGCTGTCCTCTACTCATCATGCTTCACTCGCTTCCAGGTCTGATTTTCTCATCATAACAAATGGAAAACAAGTTTCCCCTCACAGCCACTCACCCAGAGTCACTTTGGTTTCTGACAGTGGGCCTTTCTCTCCGATACAACATCAGTGATAACAGAGGTTCAGTTAGCCAAACCGTGATCTAATCTCCTCTTCAATGCTACCATTGTCCTTAAGATGTGAGCTCAGTGACACCAGGGTAAATGTCCATCAGATTCATTGGCCTAAATGATATATGAGATTGAGAGAGCAAAACCTGAAAATTCTTCTGCTGCAGAGTTGGAGTTTGGGGTTTATTTTATCCAGCTGACCTTCTTCATTAATCTGGGTGTAATTTTTCATACACCATTTCCACATTCAAAATTGAGGTTTTTTCTTAAATTATTTTTTCCCACATTACTTTCTTTTTGAGGAATCTTGAACATTTGCATTTAAAATAGTTTATCTCCTTACCTCTCCCCTTTCTAAGCGCTAGCAATCAGAGACTACAGCCGTTCTTCTGTCCCCTTTCTATATCTTGGCAAGTACCCAGATATACTATTACACAAATCAGAATGTCTCCTAAAAAAGAACTATGATTAGGGTATTATCTGAGGACATGTGTTGAAATTCCTGCTGGGCAATGGGCAGCTATCACAGTTACCACAGTTAGCCGTTGTTACCTATTGCGCATATTTTCCTTCACTGCAGATCAGCTCCAGTTTTCTTTCTCACTCCTCTTGAAATTCCCTCTAGCTTGTTGATATCTTTCTGCAAATAAAATGTTCAGAACAGACCATAAATCATTTCAAATGTAACATATCAGGAGGGCATGGAGCATAAAACTAAAGAGCGTGTAGAAGAACTATAACTATGAGGAAATATGACTTTGAGACTAGATACAGTTCATGTGTTGCTGGGGGGAAGCACATCACAGTAGACACCCACATGCAATATGCTGTCTACCATCATTCACAAGAGCTTCCAGACACCTCCCACCCATCCAACGTATTTGTCTTAGGTTCCTTTCCCCTCTTAATGCATTAGTGCTGCCACTTTGTGGTTTAAACTTTCTCTCTGCACACTCCTCCAGCCCACTGTAATTTGTTCCTTGCTTGTCTTTGCTTCTTCACTTTATGTCATTCCCTGATTTGCCGTGCTCTTAAAATAAATCCAACAGACAGAAACTCATTCACATGCTCAATGGAAAATCTTGTTCAAGATTCTGGAGGTTCAAAGAAGAGATTTAATGATCATGGAAATTCAGCAAATATCCATTGCAAAGGTAAGTAGTATGAGTACTCCAAGCCTGAAAGTTCCAAAGCTGTTGCTGCACCACACAGAAATGGGAAGATCTTCTCTTCATTTAATGAGTAGCAAAATAACACAGGCCTTATCTAGGTCAGTGATACACAAAAAAATCATAATGTCATTAGAATCCAGCCTGCTTCACAGTGGAAGAGGTAACAAAGTCCCCTGCATGCAATTATGAATGGGACTGCCTCTAGGACTGTTATATCAAAATAATTCTAAATGAGCATCATAAAAACATTTGAGAAAGTAAATTAAATTTACTGTGTTTTTCTTGCACAGGGGAAATATCAGAGCTAATAATCATTTGAAACCTCATTGATATTATGAAGGTGATTTAAAATAAATGTCATTGATACCCTCTATGCTAAGGCCAGACTAAAGAGACTTCAGGGTAAATAGATATGTCTACAGCTGTCTTCTTTAAAATGTCTTCTAAAAATCACAATAGTTCTTTGGCTAGGCAACTTTTGATCTCATTAGTGCCCAAGACAAAACAAATACGAATCGTCTGGAAATTAGAACTCGAAACTAGGACTAACCCACCAGAAAGTCAATTCCAATATGTTTAACCATAGTTAATTATTATTCTTTCACCAAAATTCACACTGGACAGACCATTGAACAAAATATGAGCCAAAGTCATTTGACAACTTTGTGACTGAAGAGACCACACCAAACACTATGACCGCTTACGACCAAATCAAAGACTATTTTAATTGATGGTCTAGAGGACTCTTGCTACCATACACATTCCACGTGCCCACTTAAAACATGGTATGATAAATTCTAGTTGCACAGAGTACCTGACATGCTGTCGTGTGTCAGTTGTCTTTCAGCTCATACTCATCAGCTCTCCCCTTATCACAGACTCTCATCAAAGGTATAGACCCTCTGAAGTAACATGAAAGTGGCTTTGGGATCAGTAAAGTTGATCTGAGTCATTGTGAAACATCGTAAGTGAGCCTGGATTCCCCACTTCTAGATTTTAGGTTGCACAGGTGATGAGATTTGGATTTTGACCTTCAGTTGCTTAAGTTTCAATGACCTAAAATGAGATTCAAGCCTCATGATTCTCAAATCAATTCAGAAGATGGGATTTGAGCAGGTCTGATTTTTTTCTCACCATTTTTGTCCTGAAAAATTTGATTTAGAGCTTGAAAAATACCGTATGCACTTTAATTTACATGTGTCATTCTACTTTGCATTGCTGACTAGTGTCTGCAGCTTCCTACTCATAACTTTTGCATCTGATTCTTTGATTGCTCAGGTTGCTCAGAATAACAAAGACTATCATCTTCATTTAGTCCCGCAAAGATGAGTGTAGTATCTTCTACTTCATAGCAAATAGATTAGTAAATCAACAATGATTTGTGTTTCCACTATTAAAATTTCTTATAATTTGATACACAGTTTGACATAAACTTGGGCTCTGTCACTAGCATCAAACAATTATAAATAAATAGAAAATATAATTAAAATAATAAATAAAAATATTATGGATCAAAATATAAGACATCTATAACCAAAACAATAAATAATCAACATTATATTGATCAAAATAATTTATATAATTGTATTAATCTAAATCAAATTAAATACAAATTTGGATGTAGTTCCCATTTGACACATATTTCCCTCATTTCAGGCTGCCAAGAAGCTTATGCTGAATGTCATCTTGTTGATTAATTCCTTGGGAAAATGGTTTAGCTGATAAGAAACCAGTGATGGCATCAAAGGAAACTTGTCCCATGAACAGCGATTTTGATCAGAGGTACTATGGGCTTAAGACCTTGGCAGCAGATGGGATATGACTGAAATCTGGTATCTAAGGGAAGGATTTTGAATGCAGCTTCAGATTTTCAGTGCTTCAATTTTGCATGTTTAATTTGAGCTGTCTGGAAGTGGATTTATTTATTTTGATGTAGAATTTTCTGAAAATCAGGATCTTTCAGAAGGCAAAACTGTCCACCAATCTTGTAACTGTCAAAGTTCTCAAAACTGTCTGTCATCCTTTATCAGACTAAGTATATCTTATTGCTTTTAAATCAATCATTTTTGCACAGATTTTCTAGAAAAACATTCAGAAGGAAGCCTCCCCTGTGTCTTCAGAAACTGAAATGATACATGGAGATGACGACTCATGACTTTTTGACATTTAAAAAGAGAAGACACATCACTCTCCTCTCCTAGTCAGATGCTTGAGAATGATAAAACACACCAAAGGTTAAGCTTGCCTCCAGAGTACTATGTCTATGGAAAAGTTTCAAAAGCCAGAGAGAGAGAAGAGAAAAAATAAAATACATTTCTTGCCTTAATGACATGGAAAGGAATCACACATTTATAAATTCAGCAGTCCCTTTTTGATTCTTGGATGCAGTTTTCTGGTAACACTTCTATCAGTCACATTCATTCGAAGCATGTGGAGACACATATTGGAGATATGAAGACACAGTTTCTGCATTTGCAGTTTCCCATCTTCAAAGTGCTTTTCAGTTTTACCATAAATCTGGAGAAAACTCACAGTATCACAGAATCACAGAATCGCTAAGGTTGGAAAAGACCTGTAAGATCATCAAGTCCAACCATCAACCCAACACCACCATGCCCACTAAACCATGTCCCACAATGCCACGTCCACACATTCCTTGAACACCTCCAGTGATGGTGACTCCACCACCTCCCTGGGCAGCCTATTCCAATGCTTCACCACCCTCTCAGTAAAGAAATTTTTCCTAATATCTAGCCTGAACCTCCCCTGGCGCAACTTGAGGCCATTTCCTCTAGTCCTGTCACTCGTCACTTGGGAGAAGAGACCAACACCCACCTCTCTGCAACCCCCTTTCAGGTAGTTGTAGAGAGCGATAAGGTCTCCCCTCAGCCTCCTCTTCTCCAGACTGAACAACCCCAGTTCCCTCAGCCGCTCCTCATCAGACTTGTGCTCCAGACCCCTCACCAGCTTCGTCGCCCTTCTCTGGACACGCTCCAGCACCTCAATGTCCTTCTGGTAGTGAGGGGCCCAACTCTGTCATGTCTAAAAGATATTATCTCTCTTTTTTTTCTTGATTCATCACTGTTATTTTATTTAGTTTCTCCCTTAGCCTGGAGGCTGATATTTATTTGCCTCTAGGACAGCTTTCAAGCTTTGTGGAGCCAACATCAGGTATCACCTCCAGTTAAGCCTTCATTAAACATAAATATCAACCATTATACTTCAATAAAATGTAAACATTGCAACAAAAAAGCTTCTGTTCTTCACTCTTAAACCTGAATGGACAACATATAAAAGGACCCAAGAGCTAAATTAGCATAATACTGAGTCACCCCTATTAAGCTCCATTGGTTTCAAATATCATTCACCTTCAAGTACCCATTAGTCTACACAGATAATTGAAGGGGAGGAAAAAAGACCACATGCAAAAATATTAGTTTTGTGTAAGAGACCACTGGAGCAGCCAAAAAAACCCTGAACAATTAGTGGTGAAGGGTTGTTGTATGTCAGAAATGTGCAAAAAACCTAAACAGACAGTGTGTGGGCAAAGAAACGTTGGGTGCACAAGTTCATTTATATATATCAACAAAAATGGAAATATAGAAACTCTTCTAGAGTATTATGGAAAAGCAGAGATGTCAGTCTGGGTATTTTTAAGTTCTTCCTCTTCATCCTATTTCCCACACACAGAAAGAGCCAGTGCATGTGCTTGAAACACTGTTGTGGCAGACTGGCACATAATTGACCGTGTAATGACTTCATACCTGGGCCTGATCCAGAATCTCAATAAAAAGCATCCTTGAAATGAAGCCTTATTCAGGTCAGTGGTGCTTCACAGAGGTGTGTGAAGGCATTTCATCTGTGAAATAGTATTTTCAGATGTCAAAATACAGACTGATCTCAGTAAACCAGACATTCGGTTTGAAATCAGCAAATGAAATATAATAAAAAAAAAAGAAAGACGCTACATTTGAAAGAATGAAATCCAGCAAGGAGATAAAAATACGATTATGCTGCCACAAAGCAGTATCAAATCTGAAGGAAAACAGCAAATCACAAACAGATTAAGAAGCAAAATTTTATACGATTTTTAAAAAGGCATATTGCAATGTATATATGGCAAACGTGTTTTTTTATCTGTAAATATCTTATGCATCTGACTGTAAGAAAAATTGAGACAAACTAGAGAAAGTCCAAAGGAGACTGAAGAACAATAAGATGTTTAGGAATCACATGCTAAAATAAAAGGTTAAAATAATTGGATTTATTTAGTCTATAAAAGATTAAACAAAGACATGATAACCATCTTCCAGTAGTAGTTGTTTTTACAGTAATAACAAAGGATGTAAAGAAGAGAAGAGTGATCAATTGTTCACAGAGTTCAGTAGGGGTCAAACAAGAAATAATTGGCTTAATTTGCAGCAACAAAGATTTAGTTAGAACCTAGGAAAAACTTTCTAACTAAAAGCGTAAGGAAGCACTAGAACAGCTTACCTAGATGGGTTGCAGAATTGCCTTTCTTGGAGATTTTAAAGCAAACATCTGTTAGACGTGGTCTCACTACACATTACTTGTTTTTTTCAGTGAAGGGTATGGGATTAGGAGGCCACTTAAGAACCTTCCCAGCTTTAAATTTTGAAGATTTATGATATGTGAGATCATGTCCTGTGATGTACAAACTCTTTCCTTAAAGGCATATAAGAACAACTGTCACACTTCACATTTTTTTTTCATTAAGCAAGTATCTAACCCTTATAGTCTTGGAAAAAAATCTTACTTTTTGTGATCCAAGAAGTGATATTCAGACTTCAGTTGAACTGGATTTAGCTTCATTTCTGTTGAAGGTCTATGGTGCAAAGGGCAATGACCTAGGCTAGCTCCTAGAAACACAAATGCCAACTCTTCTTGGCATGTTAGAACATTAAGTAGAAATTAACATTAGCATGAACAGAAATTTTACAAATTCCCACTGAGACCCAACAGCCCAACAGGAGTCAAATACCACTGTAAATCAGCAGGAAGCTACGCATTGAGGCAGTATAGTTACTAGCCCATTAAGTTCCTTCTGCAAAGGAATCCCACCTTGTTTCATCCAACACTGCTGCCCGAATACATGGGAATATATTGCAGTATATTGCAATTCACAGAGAGGAGAGAAGCAAATGATTTCTGCTGCATTGACTAGGAATTGGGTTACTGCTGCAATGACCTTTTTTTCCTTGAGTGAAGCCTACAGGCTGAAAAGGAAGATGGGACACTACCTCCTAAATCACCCCATTATCTCCAGCCTCTCTACTCCATGTGTGCACCCCAGGCAGAGAATACATGAGCATCTCAAGAGCCAAAGAATATAACCTTAAAACATCAAGATAGAGGAAAATATACTGCATAAACTTTGGGGGTTTTTTTAAGCAGTTTATCATTGATTAAAGATCTTCAAATTTCAGTCCCTGAGGCAGTCCTGCTTTGGGTACAGTTCCTATGAATATAATTCAGACTTGCATGAATAATGAAGAATCTGACTTTGCAAAAAAAAAGAAAAGTTACTAGCTATGTAATTTTAAATACTGTCTATATATTATGTATCTCTTCTGCCAGGTCTTCACTAATTTTTTGTTTAATTTACACTGCTGTTACAGTCCAATATTTTACTGTGATGTGGCAAGGGCTGTAGCTCAGCTGGGGCCAGAGGGTGAGAGCTGCCCTAGACTGGAGTAGGTCCTGCTGTAGCCTCCCTACAGGCTGTTGGGGGCCTCTCCCTATGGCCTTGGGACATGGGGGACACTCTGAGCCCCAGCAGTCAGGCCTCACCTCCCGGAGGGACAAGGATGCTCTCAGCACCCTTACAGGTGGCTCTAAAAGGAGACATATTGAGCATCAGATGTTAAAGACCGGTGATGGACTGACCCACCATTTCCTTCCTCCAGCATCTTGCCATCTTTTTTCCTGAAGTGACCAAAAAAACACTGATATAGGACTGCTGTGTCACTCATGGTGCAACACAGGATTGTGCTCTTGTCCAAGCAACTCTCCAGCACCTTACCAGTGTTATGGATCATGTTATATCCCATTGAAGAGCTCCTAGGGCAGTTAGGAGAGCACAAGCAGACCAGTAGGTCAATCATTGCTCACATCTCTTGACAAGTGAGTGGCACTCCGTTCATATGTCCTCATCAGCACTAGAAACTTAGGTAGGATTACCTCTTTTTTTTTATCATAGTCACTATTTCAGGATCTAGCTATACCCAGCTGCTCTGTAGGATCTGTGAAATTCATGACCCACCTCCTCCAAACTTCTCAGAGCCACATCCCATACCTATTAAGGAAGATTTCTCATCCTGGAATTTCACACGTTATGCTTCATACCCAGCACGAGCACTAATATTTCATAGCATGCAATCACTGGGGTGAGTTTTGGGAAGTGCTGATCTGCAGAGAAATATCCCCATCCATTCTTTTGTAACATCCACCCTGGATGCTGACAGCAACAATCAGCAGCCTCATTCATGTGCTGCCTCTTAGGAAGAATATGTACCGATGGATCCAGAATAGAAAGTGCACTGTCAGACTCCTCTATGGACAAGGTTTATTAAACACAGTGTGGACATAAACAGAGCTGCCTCTCTCCTTTCACCCCTCTTTACTCTGCATTTTGTACTTTGAGAAGGAGAAATGGTGTCATCTGTTAACAGGGATAATTCCAGCACTGTAGTTAAAGACACTGGGTCAAGTTCTGCCCTATTGCATCTCTAGTGAAAATACCAGTGTAGATGGATGCAAGTGTTATATTGCACAGGAAAAGAAAGGGAGAAAATATAAACCTGAGTGGAATATATGTGGCTTTAGCTCCTGGAGTAACATTAGTGAGTTTTAGACATTTGCAGTTGTTGGATCTGCACGTACTATGAGATTATTGAAATTACAGAAGCCTGAAGTGAGCTATGGATCAGGGTCAATTTGGTAGCCAATACACCGAAACAGGAACAATTTATTTTGGGCCTCATTAGAGCAAAGTGTGAACTCACAGATCCATAGAAGTCATGGTTCTTTCATGCTGTGTTAATTGGAAAACACCTAATAGTTCACCACTGGAAATCCATAACACATCATAGGATTGAATGTGGATTTAGCTTTACCACTTGCAGGAAATGATGAAGTGAGTGAGTTAAGTGGAAACAAAAACCCCAATGTCCATGTATTTTCATTCTTCAGACTTTCTTTTTATGTGTTCATCGGACAACTATTTTACAAGAGCATACCACTGTCTCTTAAACAGAAAAATGTCATATACTAGGACAGTAGTAGAAAAAAGGTACTAATTCCTTAGTATTTTGTATGTGATACCTTCATATCAGTCATGTCGGGTCCTGGCTTAGGCTATTCTCAAAGTGAAAACAAACCACTGCCTTTCACTCTCCCTGGGCATAACCAATCGACTCTCTGACCCACGGGATTGGGCATACTTGACCTGTCATGGTCAAGACTGTTCTACTAAGCCTCTCTGGATTTGCTCAACAATGAATGGAGAGACGCACATACCTCTTGAAGGCAACTCACACCTGTGTAAGACAGATGACTAAAAAGTAGAAGATTAATCACTCTCTAGAGATTTTTCTCCTACTCTGTATTCAATATAGAGAGCCAAGAGGGCTGCTTTAATTTAGACACTTAAATTTCATGGAGCTGAAGTTAGCTTGGGTGAATCCCACATTTAATCTCTATTTTTTTTCCTTTCCTACAGACAGTTTCATTATCTGTGGAGATGAACGTTTCCTTTCAGTGGGTCTTGTAGGAATGAGCTTTTCACAAACATTTTAATCAGAACTTTTTTTGTCCTTTGTTTATGGGTTCTAAAAACAAAATTTATAGCTCCCACAAAGGTTAGATCTACACATCAGTGTAGGCTATTTACATGTCTCTCTTTTTAGCTCATTATTTCAGGCTTTTTCTCTTTAACACGATTCTCTAGCTCACTTCTGTGAGGAAACCCTTATTAGCTGATAGGTAATCAAAAACTTGGAGATATGGCTTAGGTGATGAGTTATATATCACCTGACCCACAAAAACCGTTTTTGACAACTATGAAGTAACTTCACTTTCCTTAGTCCTCAGTGGGAGACAGTTTTAAGGATTAACTATCTGAAGGTACTCTTAGTCATAAAAGAATTAAGGTTTGTAAAGCTAAACAAATCTAAACTTTCCTTATATTACAATAAACATCTGCACCTAAGTTTAATCACAGAAAATGAGATGTAATTGTAAGTATTTTTTTAGTTGAGATTTGCAGTCTTTCTCCAAATCTGGACCTGGGGTACTGGTGGAGTGGTGTTCCTAATTTTTGGCAAAGCTTTCAGCAACATTTCCTTTGTGCAACTTGAAAAAAAAACAGGCATTGCAACATTTTGTTACATTTTATTTCTGTGGTTTTGTTTTGGCCTTGTCAGTGAATTTAGCATTACATTTACAGAACAAACAATTAAAATCAATTTGTGTCACACATTTCTCTCGTGCTTGGTCTCTGGCTGAATCCACCTTGCTCCAACTAGAATAGTGTCCCCTTCCAATGCCACACCTTCCGCAGCCTCTCCTTGTGACTCAGAGTTACTTTGGTGACCAACATCTGTCTACAGCTCTGGAGTGAGTGGGATACACCCTTGGTGAAAGGGACAGTAGTTTTGGAAATGGCTCCCTCCGAACAGCAGGATAGTCAGGTGCTGGCTTTCTCTACGGCTGCACTGGGGTTATGAGGGATCTATTTTTGTGATAAAACAAATTTTATTTCATTTGCCTGTTAAAGCAGGCGGGAAGAAAAAGAAGGCAGGAAGGCAGAGGGGCAGGCAGGAAGGAAGGATCTGTCTATATTACTAAATAGTGTAGTCTGTAGAAGAGATTGGAAAGGTGAAACATTTAATGCTGCAGACCCTCTATTACTGTAGACTCGTTTATGGGGGCTGCATTTGGGATTAGTTTCCCTTTGTTCCTGTGGATTGAACACCTATTAGTGGCTGAAGCACACTGAGTGTATTCCTCTGACACATTTTCTGGTTTAGTTCCATATAAGATGGGCATGATTTGCATGGTCTGAGACCCCCAATGTGAAGTGAAGCATGGTAAGTGGG
Source organism: Gavia stellata (assembly GCF_030936135.1). Classification (NCBI taxonomy): domain Eukaryota; kingdom Metazoa; phylum Chordata; class Aves; order Gaviiformes; family Gaviidae; genus Gavia; species Gavia stellata. The sequence continues at coordinate 9,044,185 of NC_082597.1, read as the reverse complement.
CAAAAGCAGGAGATCATCTTCAAAAAGTATCTCCCTGGTTCAAAATAAAACACTGATGTAGACATATGTTCAGCTCCAGAAAAGGAGAAAGCTCAGTGTCTCATTGCTAGTTCAAGCCATGGTGTCAGCAGAACCTCTCCCAAAGCCATGTCTGAGATCTGCAGGAGAATGAGACAAGTAGCCACAGACAAAAACTGTTCATCATTGGAGTACTTCGGTAAGCAATGTAGATCCCTTATCACGAAAGACAGCTGATGTGCAGGCTTGAGCTCTGAGTGCAACTGATCAAGAGCAGGAAAAAGATTGGCAATTGTCATGGACTGGAGTGCTACCGGGTGCTGGGAGTTGCCTTTTCCCATCGTCGGATCACTCTGTTGCTGTTAGCTGAGGAAGGACGCCTGGCTGGCACTCTATCTTCTGGCTTCCACCCATTTCTTTGTCCACTAAATGTCTCTTCAGTGCAGCTAGCGCAGTGCTCTCCAGCAGCAGGGCATGTGTCTGAGCAAAAGAGACCAAACTTCCATTCATTCAAATTCAAACACACTGATGTCCCAAGAAAAACACTCTCAGTGTGAGAAAGGGCACAGCCAGCATGACAAAGCTCCTGGAGGTGGGAAGGAGAAGGGTAAGGGCACAACATAACCTCTTGGTCTATGAGACAGCATAGCTACTTACTTTTTGGGACGCCAGTGCTGCAAAGAGGGAGAGGGAAGAAATTGCTGAAGAGTTGTCTGCTTGTTAGGCCTTTCACAGTTGGAGATAATTTGGGAAGACTGAAGATATAATTGCTTCTTCACTTTTTCTTGCTTACTTTCAAATAATGGGAGTTGCTCTTCTGTTACTTATTGTACTGTGTTTGGAGTATACTGTTTGCAAAATACCTCCTGTTAGTGTGTGTGGGAAGAACAGATAATTTTGGAGAAAATAAATCTCCTTTTTCTAGAACTTGTTTTCTTCCAAACACTAGACTGAGCAGCAAAGCACTTGCTCTTGCTGCAGGGTACTGATCCCAGGTCTTTAATTTTCTGTGCATTTCTGTACTGACAGAGAAGAGATTACTGCCTGTGCTTACCCTGGTGCTAGGATTGGGGATTATGCAGACATTTTGCTCCTTGTTCTTTAACAGTTTAATTCCAGGCAAGGCAGAATGAGATTTATTCTTTGATGATTTTGCACATTTCTTACAAGTGTTGACTGTCTTCAGGCTATATACATATACATACGTATATATAAAACGTGCAGAAGGTGGAGACTGACTGAAAAGCAGGCAGGTTTGACGACATTGTTTTTTCTCAGACTGCACTCACACAACTAAACTTGTAGCTGTGTTTTCTCTCTCTGGGATTTGGCATAAGAGGACCACAGTTTGTAAGAAGGGGAAACAAAATGTCTTCCTCATCCAACCTTGTTTTTCTTGGTTTTTCATTCCCCACACTCACCTTCTCCTGACACAAGACGGCAACAGCTATTCAGGCTCCCTTTTCCAGCTGGTGTGTTGTGTGCAGTGATTACACAGCATGTAACTAAGCTTCAGGAGTGAAGTGCAACTGGATGTCAAGAAGGCCAGAAGGAAGAAGGTGGGTTTGGATGGTTAAACTTTAACTCTTTTTCTTGCTAATATTGGGAGAACTGCTTTCCCGTAGTAGAAGAATGAGGAGGAAACTTCTCAAAAGCATTTCCCAGGCATGCAAACAGCTTTTGCTTCCAGGTATCTTACAATCTTGATAGATTTACGGAGGCCACAGATAGAAGTGAAACACACATCAGTAGGGTTGCAGGATTTTTAATACAAAATTTGTGCAGAAATGCCTTACACAGCTCCTCTTCCCAAGAAGAGATTCTAACTTATTCTGAGCTTACCTGCTCATGCACAAATAAACGTATGACAGAAGAAAGACTGAGGGTGGATTTGAATGACTAATGCATTGGGAAGTGTGAACACTGCTCCACTTCTCACAGACATTACAAAGCTGGCACCCTGTAGTCCTCCTAACATGACTCAGGGTGGTGCGTGAAAAGGAAGATGTTATACAAGTTCACCCATTAGAATCAAGGACTTCAAGCAGTGAATTGGCTGCCATATCCACCAGTTCCTGCTAGAACAAAGTAGACACAGGTTAGCTGGTAGCTGGCATACTTCTTCTAGTAGTTACCCTGACACGTTCTTCCAGTAGCTGCTGAACGGCAGAAGGTAAGTCCCTGCTCTCATTGGAGTCAGAGGCAAACCTCACACTGGAAACAATCCTAGTCCTCTTGAAATATATGAGAATAAAAAAGTGCCAGCAAAGTTACAGAGAGTGAAACTCTGCTGCCAACTCAAGACTGTATCAAAAAGGCATTTGGCCCTTTTGAGTGTGTTCAAAGTTTTGTCAAGGCTAACAGAAAAGGCCTTGTGTTTCCACGCTCAGTCTAGCATTTACTTTGCCAATCCATAGTTTAAGGCATGAAACTTTCACAGACAATGTCTGTGGTCAGTGGCTAATAATCCCCTGTTGCTGTTGGCTGAGGTGAGCATCGAATTGATGCAGACACACCTGCCCAAGGTGGGCAGTGAAATAGCATTACCTGCAGGTAATTGATGAGGTAAGACAGCATAAACACTGGATTGTTGTTAACCTTGAAAAAACACAGGCATGGACAGGAAACCTGTAATTGTTAAGGAATTAGATTAGACTCACTGTGTATCGGTACATAGGGATTTGTCAATAAATTCATTATAGACAAGCCTTTGGTAATAGAGTCTTTTGACTATAATGTAGAAATCTGGAGCTGAAATAAGAAAACAGTTTGCTAGGTCCACTAGAAATCTCTCTCAGAGCTGAGCTATTCATCTGTCACATGTTGGGTGTTTCGGTGTAACTTAGAAAGGATGAGCTTTCTTGTCTCGGTTCAGTCTCTGACTGGCACTCTCCTGCTGAGACCTCCTCAGACCACTCACACCAGTCTCTTGCTCTGCAGAAGGTGGCAGCAGTAGCTGTTTGTGTGATAATCCCTACTATGAACCACATGGATGGGGAAACACTGATAAACAAGATTAGCTCCACCATATGGCATCAAATACATCACTCCTCAAAACCGAATCAATATGCTGACTGTGAGAATATTATGGTCATAATTCCATCTCTAGCCTGCTCCTGTGTTTGTGGACAGCTCAGCACTATGGCAGCTGATTCAATTGGCTGACTCCGTCATCTTCTCTATGCTGTCACTGCAGACTGTCCTTGCAAGAGCATTCAGATATCCATCTCCAACCTAAGAGTTTTATTGGCAAGAAGTATGCACAGGAAAACTGAATAATTCACAAGAAAAGCTTCTAAAAATATGCTGGTTGGATATCAGAAGTGGGTCTACCCCCAAAAATCAAAATACTTTTTTAAAGTGCAAAAATAAAATGTTTTCTTGGAAATGTTTCTGCAGTGCCTTATGGCAGGTGACTCCCTGATTCTTCACGGTCCATTTCTCCTCTGCAGACAATGTCTTTACAGCAAACTCTGACTCCCATGAGGCATCATAAACCTGTTCTCTTGGGGACTGTGCATTATGGGAGCTGACAGTCAGCAATGCTGTCAGCTGGAAGCAGAGAGGACCTAGAGAAGAAGGGTACACTGCATTCAGACACCATCAACCATAACTGCCATAAAGGATTTTCACATTCAGAATATTTTGGTTTGACAAGGAGCTTGTTTTGGAGGCAATATCAAAATTATCCAACTGAAATAGAAATATTTTGTCAAATGCTTCTGTTAAAGAGTCAGTTTTCCAAGGAAAACCAGTTTTGCTGGAGATTTTCCGGCCAGAAAGACAGTGTATCAGCACCAAAGGTAGTCTTAGGCTGTCCAAGCGTTTAACATGAAAAAAATTATACTATTACCTGCTCAAAATATATTCTAAACTTAATATGCAAGAGCAGCTTAAGTTTACTGAAAGGCAGGTGGTTCAAGCATAGAGTTCATAAGTATTTGATGAAAACTGTTGGTTAGAGAGAGGCTAGAGACTAAAAGTATTTCCACCACTGTGGTGAAAGGCACTTAAATGCCAGCTTTTTACCCACCGTGAGAGAGGAAACCCAGAGCTGCTCAGTACAGGTACTGCCCCCATATCCAAACATTCATAATTTTGAAAACGCAGTGCATAGGCAGCCTATCCACCCAGAAAACCTGTAGAGGAACCAGAAAGGAGTTAGAAGCCCTGTGAGCTGCACAGGGAGAATGATAAGGGCACAGATACAAAGAAAATCAGGCTTCATATTCCTTGCTGTCACAAGGGCGGACCATTCTTCCTCCATCAGATAAGCAGTTGGTAGCTCAAAGTCCTGGGTATTGTGCATGCTGGAACGAAGGATTCATAGCCACGAAACACTTTTCAATACTGCTGTTAATATAAGCAGTTGGGTCATTCAGTTTTTGTACCAAAGGCATTAGACATACTGCAGAACAGGAAAAGGAATAAATTGTAACTTTTCTGGAGTTTCTGAGATGCAAAGTCTTGCATTATGAATTCGTCATAGAGATCTTGCTATTAGCCATCTTCTGTTTTATTTCTAGCTGCAACACTTAGTTTCTGTGAGAAATGGATGAATATGTTAGCCAAGAATTTCCAAAGCAATGAGTCAGTTAAGACTGGCAAAGGAGAGAGGATGGGGAGCAGTAGCTCCTTCCCCATTAGTGTCACCTGGCTCAGAGTGCCTACTCCAAGCTACATGATTGGGTAGAAATGCCAGCACACACATTGCTCTCCATCTTCCTTTCCCCCACCATCTACAGTCCAGACACAGCCGTCTGACAGGTTTCCATTTTTAAGTTCCCTAGTCAATTAATTGGCACATTCCTTTAGACCTCTCAGCTCTGGCGTGCAAAGATGCCAGTTATTTTTAGAAATCTGAACTGCTGTTTTTCATGAGTAGAAAATTCACATTTTAAGAAAAACTGTCACAGTTGGTTTGTCTTCAAGAAAATGCATCACCAGAAGCTAAAAGTTTTGGTTTTGCAGCTTTCTCTTTGCACTGCATGGGTCAACTGCAGAGTGGTTGAAGGCTCTGACATTTGATATGAAATTGGTAGGCACATTCAAAACAAGACGAGCGAGCAGGACATTTCCTTATCATCCTGGCAGAGAGGTCTTTGCTGGTGATATGCTCAGAATTATCAGGCATGTCTCCATGTTTCTTTATCTCCTTTCCCTCTGACTTTTAGTTCCATCTCAGGGAAAATAATTAATATTTACCAACAGCATCTTTTAGGAATTTACCTCTTGGGATTAGGGAGATTTATTAGGCCAGAACCTCTGATGTGCTCAGACTCTGACTATGCAGAAAAAGAGGTATTCTTTCTCCAGGCATGTCAGTCTGGCACCTTTCACCAGTGCTACATCCACAGAGAAAAGAAACATGGAATTATAATTCTAAACCAACAAGGGGCCAAATACAAAATGCCCTCTCTTTCTCAACATGTTGACTTCTTAAGCATTTCCCCTGTTATCATTCCTAGCTTAATGAGTGGGGGAAAGACAGCAGAAGAAGCTGTACAAAGCTGCAAAAAGGAGTGAACTGTGTGGGTCACTGATTGCTTCTCTGAATTTGTCTCTGACCATAACTCCAGTGGAGGAGAAGATGAACTCCTAACAGTCCCATCCCAAACAGAGCTGAACTAGAATAAAACTGTATGTAGTCTGGTCTCTACAGCTTCCAACTGTACTTGCAACTCTTCTTCCAAAGTGGATGGTGAATACAGCCCTGAAGGAAGCCTACAGATATTCCTCAAATTATTACATAGATATAAGGGACGTGGGGAGTCCCTTTCCTATGGATTATACTCAGAATTGTTTACTCAAGGCATCCTTGCTTCTAAGGAGGTTTAAATTATGCTTCATTTGAGTTAGTTCTGTAATGTCAAGAGAGCCATGTAGGACAGAGATTGAGTTTATGGCTCACATTTTAACCGCATGGCAAGGGCTAAAATGTGCTTCAACTCACACCTAGTCCTGTTGAAACTTCCCTGCTGATGGAGTGAGGTATTGCAGGGGAGGTTTGGCCCAGACTGAGAGCATCTGATCTGGAAATCAACAAGCAGCTACAGAATACGGAATGTGCATGGATATTTTTACATTAATTTTCCCTTAGGCAAGAGATAACAATTTTAGAAGCACCCAAGACTATACCTATGTGACATAAAACAGTACAGCGTGAAGATACCTGAGCAAGTGCTGAACAAACAAGCTTTATTGTGGAGCTCCACTGTGACTAATTAACACAGCTAGAAGTAGCTATGTAAGTCCGGGCAAACTGCCATGCAAACCTACTGTACTGCTTTTCGTATCCAAGCAAATTACTTTAGAGCTACCTAAGGCAGCTGGAATGCAATAGACTTTAAGGGATGGAGGAGCCTTAGTCCCATGAAGACATGCAAGGCTCACAAAAGCCTAAGTCACCCCTGAATTCTATTTTAAAGTAGGAATAAGCTTAAGAGAACAAGCTGCTTCAGGAAATTGGTCTCTATACAATCTTTATTTAGTAAACTCTCACTGTGTTACCCACTAAAATTCTTCAATCATCCTGTGTGATTTAGATAAAGGTTGCCTGTGCTTAAGGAGTATGAAAAGAAATAACCCCTAAGAAGCCCAGAGAAAGGGGATTCCTTCATTTTAAAGGTTACTAGTATGATTAGTAACTGATTAATTTTTTTCATCTAACATGGATTTAGCTCCAACTTCTCCCATCCAAGAATGAACTCACAGTTTTTACCATACTCTTGAGCCAAGGTCCTAGCATACTACCCTACTTTTTTGTCACTCTTTTTAAGGGCAATGTTATTCCTCCTAACTTTTATCTTCCCAAGTAGCAAAGAAACTGCCTCCTGTAATGGGCTGAAGAAGGTGACATTTATCATCTTTGAAACCTTAGTGATTGTAGGTTTCATGAGCACTCCTGGAGAAATGTTTATCCTCAAAAGTAGCTGAGACAATGAAGTTGTTCAATGGATCCTTATGTGGGAGTATGTTAAGAAGAAATGTGCATTGAAGCTTACAAATATGATGAGCTGTTTTAATAAAACAGCAGATAGAAGAACTACTGAGGGAAGAGAAGGGATCTGCCTGTCTCCTCTCTGCCAAGATACTGTCAACCAACATTAACAACTCCTATTTCAAATCACAATATTTCAATGAAAGGATTAATCACTACCCATGCACAGCTGTGTGAGACTCAACCTAGAGGACTGATCATACCTTGGAAGCAGTTTCCACCAACCATTCAGGCCATGAGGACTCTGTTGGAACGGCAAGCAAATGTGCTGCAGATAGATAACCAGTTGCTGGTTTCTGAGAAATGAAGCCATAGCTGCCGGGAGCTGATCCAAAACCTCACTTAATTTCATAAAAGCTTTCCAGTGTTATTGCTATCGTTTACACTTTCTGTTACTATAATGTGTAACAGTTGCATTCAAATCACTAATATAGGTGCCTGACTTAAACATTCCAGCATGTTTCAGAGAACAGTGATGGATTTGTTCATTTATTTATTTATTTATTTATTTATGGTTGTTTTATGGAGCTGACAGATCTGTCTCTTTACAAAATAAATGACGAAAAGACACAGCAGACACCAGAGGCATCTAGGTGACACACATTTCCTCTGATTTTAAACATCTAGATATTTTTTATATTCAGAAGAAAAAAAAACACAAAATAAAAAAACACATTTTGAGAGTGATTCATCTTTCCTACTATAGCTCTCTCTCTTAGAATTAGGTGAATCCTATCCCCAGCATAAACAGTCTACCTAACTTGGGTAGCATGACTTTTTCCCTGCTTCAGGCTTTCCAGCACAGTAAGTCATCAAAACCACCACAGTAGCTTTGATACCAATGCTAGGTATCTTTCTTAAGTTATTGAGAAAGGAAACATAGTCATGGACCATGATCTCAGCGTCATAAGTGCTGTAAAGACACACATAAGTATACAATACAAAATGTAAGGCAGGAATACGTAGATGGGCAGGAGGATGCACAGTAGCAAGAAATCTTATTAATTAATATGATGGGATTTTATCACAGCACATAAACAATGTAACTACAGTCAACCTTTGTATGCATCATGACAGAGGCCAGTTTTAAGAACGATTATAAAGGAGCTTTGCAGATATTTGCCAGAATATCCAGAGGACCTGGGAAAGGAAGGCAAGTGCTGTGGTCACTCCTTTGAGTGCGTACATAAGCAAGGTAAGAATCAAGCCTCAAAAGATCCAGGGACTTTTGCTTGCCCTCAGCATTGGTGTGCCTTCCAAGGTAATATGTGTAACAGTAACATCATGTCAATTTGGAAAAAAATAGAAAAGCTTCACAGGGTTTCTGTGCCCCAAAGCAGATATAATTTTTCAATTATATCAGTCTAATAAAACCCCTATAAACATTGTTTCTTTGGTATCCATAGTCTAGAATAGTTACATTACCACTGGTGTTACTTAACATTAGATATTATCAAACTGCTGTTCATAAAAGATGTTTATGACCCTTGAAACAAATCATTTGAGTGTTTTTAAGGAAATATTTTATTTTTCTATTTACTCCAAAGTCATTGTCAGGGAACAAATAGCAGATTGATACAGAAGTTGGAAGGGTTGAGCTATGTTATTTCACTGCTGATAAATAAAACATCATTTTCACTCTAAATTACAGCATTTGTCATTAAATATTGGTATTTTCCAAACATTTTACTTTATGGCTCATGCAAGAACTAAAAGAAGAACCAGTGCCTGCTTCTTTCCTAGGTTTGTTTGACATAAAGACCAATGAGGGACCTGTAATATTTTCAAGATCTAATATTTTTCCTGCTACAATTTGTAATTTCTCCTGAGGTTCCCAATTTGGGAGATTTGTGGGGTTTTTTTGGTTTTGGTTTTTTTAAGAAGCTTGCTTACAAGGTATATTTTATCCACCTATCAACTGCAGTTGTAACTGAATCTCAAAGATGACACCAATCTTATTTTTCTTAGGTAAAAAGAAACATTAAGATAATGCCTAATAGCAGCAGGACCTGGTTGAAGTAGAGTATCATGATAAATACATGGTTGCTAGCTGAGTAACAGTGAATACAGTGTTGTGTTTCCTCTTGACATGCAATTTAGAAAACTGATGTCCATTCTAAAAGATTATGGTCCAAGATTTCAGCTGGTGTAAAGGAGAATTTTCACAAAGTTCAGTGGAGTGGTTAAGACCATTCAAGAAGCTGGCATTTTACTATTGGACATTTTTTCCTATCCCTTGTTTTTATGTCCTAAGTGTTCATTTCCCAGTAACACCTCAGTAAATGTCATACTCCTGAATATTTGCCTGAAGATATGCCTACACAGCAGTGTTTGTTCCTGGACTACAGACTCTGATGTGTAACAAACAGGATGCCCTATAACATAACACAGGAGCAGGAAATATAGCCCTTAAATGTAGCCAGATGAATCAACATGGCACCTTTCCTTCTGCCTATGTGTAAGCAGGCATTTCCAGGCAGGGCATCATAATCAAGATTTAAGTGTTTGTGAGTAACATCATTCCCTTTATACCAAAAGGGAAAGGGAGTGTAGAAGGGAAGCAGGCTCTTTTCTCTGTAACACACAGTATCAGGAATGTATAATAAGCTTTAACGTTTAAAACAACAGTTCTCCAGCTCCATTATAATTGGAAAAATACAGGTAATTTCTGTGATTAAGAGCTCTGCTTGTAAAATTCTTTTCTATTAACCACCCAATATCACCACGATATCGCTGGTTTTCCATAGCTAGTGATTTCTGTTTTCATACCATACATCAAACTGTAGGTGCAACTTTTATAGCTGAATGTGAAATTACAGCCACTCTGAATGTGTTTTGACTTTGTTCATCAATATACATTATCCTGGATAATTGTTAGGTCGCTATGAAGGATTCTAATGCTCAAAAACTTAAAGCAAGCCCTATTTTCTTCTAGTGGGGCTTCTCTGAGTTCTGCTACAAAAGTCCCCAAAGTGTCACATCATTGGTAAAATAAATTGCTTCTGAACCAAAGATGCATTCAGCAATCATTGGATTACACACTAGATGAAGTGCTAGCAGACAATAAAACATGACTGTAAACAATTGCTTCAGCCTTATCGTTCAAAAAATCATAAAGTCAAAATGCAGTTTCTTCCAAATAAATAAAGAATGCACTTATAGCAAAATACACTCTCTAGTGAATACGACATACAGTCAGCTGTAACCCCAGCTATGTGCCAGACTCCATTCTTTTTTTCAAGGAAATCCATGGGTTGCTTACAAACATACTGAACCAAAATATTTAGGTTATCACTTGAAAGGGTCCCTCCACTGAGCTTAATCCAGGAAAGTTAAAAACCTAGAGGTTTTTCTACAAATATGTGTACGTGTCTGTAAATATTCCAGCATTTTCTGTAATTAGTGTTGCTCAATACTCCCTGTTTTAGCATCTTTTATTAGTTACTCATAACTTTCCTAATCATTTTGATTAAGAATTTTTCCATGCTGGTAATATCCAGGCAGACTCAGAACTAGTTTGTTTGAATCAAAACAGCTAAGGCTTTCCTGAGAATACTGTTGTTCAATATTAGACAAAAATATGGGGAACATTTTTAATTAGAACATTTAGATAGCTCTAGGATACTTTGTGGAGGGATTTGAAATTTGGGCTGTTCTACTCAGTGTGTATAAGAAAGTCTACAAAGACATGAGCAAATTACAAGCCTTGGAACAAAAAATCTCAGTTCATGGGTGCTTAAGAGAGATTATTCTGAGCCTAGCAACTGAAATTAGCAATAGTACTCTCTATCCCCTGAGCATGCTTCAGTCCCAGCAAGACCCATCAGTGCTTGGGTGTCCCATCCATCTTTTCCCACACAGCAAACAAGTATGCGCCAGACAGTTCCCATCTCTTTGGCCAGACAGTTTCTTCTTCACACTTCTTTGAGACTTTCCTCTTTTTTTACCTTCTCACATCTCTGAGCCCCAACTCAAGCCAGTTGTCAGACTACAGATCCATCCAGTACTAACCTACCCCCGTGCTTCTTTCCCCTTCCCGGTCTCTTGGGCCAGCCTTTTTTCCTGCACAACATCATTCTCCCTTCTCACAGAATCACAGAATCACAGAATCACTACGGTTGGAAAAGACCTGTAAGATCATCAAGTCCAACCTGGAAAAAAACAAAAAAAACAAAAAAAAAAAAACCCCACCACAAAAAACCAAAACCCACCACACAACAACAACAAGCCACAACCCACCCAACACCACACAGCACCATGCCCATCAAGCCACATCCCACAATGCCACATCCACACGCTCCTTGAATACCTCCAGGGAGGGTGACTCTACCACCTCCCTGGGCAGTCTATTCCAATGTTTCACTACTCTCTCAGTAAAGAACTTTTTCCTAATATCCAGCCTGAACCTCCCCTGGCGCAACTTGAGGCCATTTCCTCTAGTCCTGTCACTAGTCACTTGGGAGAAGAGACCAACACCCACCTCTCTGCAACCCCCTTTCAGGTAGTTGTAGAGAGCGATAAGGTCTCCCCTCAGCCTCCTCTTCTCCAGGCTAAACAACCCCAGCTCCCTCAGCCGCTCCTCATCAGACTTGTGCTCCAGACCCCTCACCAGCTTCGTCGCCCTTCTCTGGACACGCTCCAGCACCTCAATGTCTTTCTTGTAGTGAGGGGCCCAAAACTGAACACAGTATTCGAGGTGCGGCCTTCCCAGAGCCGAGTACAGAGGCATAATCACCTCCCTGCTCCTGCTGGCCACACCATTTCTGATACAAGCCAGGATGCCGTTGGCCTTCTTGGCCACCTGGGCACACTGCTGGCTCATCTTCAGCCGGCTGTTGATCAACACCCCCAGGTCCTTTTCTGCGAGGGAGCTTTCCAGCCACTCGTCCCCAAGCCTGTAGCGTTGCCTGGGGTTGTTGTGGCCAAAGTGTAGAACCCGGCACTTGGCCTTGTTGAACTTCATCTGGTTGGCCTCAGCCCATCGATCCAGCCTGTCCAGATCCCTCTGCAGAGCCTTCCTACCCTCCAGCAGATCAACACTCCCTCCCAACTTGGTGTCGTCAGCAAACTTGCTGAGGGAGCACTCTATCCCCTCATCCAGATCATCAATAAAGACATTAAACAAGACCGGTCCCAAAACTGAGCCCTGGGGGACTCCACTTGTGACCGGCCGCCAGCTGGATTTCACCCCATTCACCACAACTCTCTGGGCTCGGCCATCCAGCCAGTTTTTTACCCAGCGAAGAGTGTACCTGTCTAAACCACGGGCCGCCAGCTTCTCTAGGAGAATACTGTGGGAGACAGTGTCAAAGGCTTTGCTGAAGTCCAGGTAGACAACATCAACAGCCTTCCCCTCATCCACTTCTCCTAGTGCCCTAAGGTCTTTCTTATTTGTACTTTGATGCTAACTCTTACTCCCTTTGATCTGCAGTCCTTAGCCATCCTGCCCAAACATGTTTCATATACCAGATTCTCATGCTGCCCCCAAGTTGTAGACCAACAAATGGGCTTGCAATGTTTTCCAAACAGTCACACTACCCAGACCTCCACACCTTCAGGGCTCTTTGTCCATTTTAAGCACCCTACCAGTCCCAGCATCCACCTGCAGTCAATCAGTTCCAGACTCTCCTCCACATGCCCAGTCCCAACAGATCTGTTGACCCAATGTGCTCATCTGGCTTTTAGGTTCTTTTAAATTTTTCTCCTTTATTCTGCCAGAGTCCAGAAAGGGTTATTGATAGTATGGAAGATTTAGCCTTTCTGATTAGCATTTAGCAAGACTGTAAGCAACTGCTCTTGTCAGCAGAGATGATGCGTAAATTTAATACCAGATGGTGTTACCAGCCCTACCACATACTCCCAGAGTTGTGCTTGTGTACGTGTAAACACACATGCATGCACACATACAAACAAATACACTACTGTATATATGCAAATGTTTTCTTCAAAGTACTTACAGTAGAAGAAGCTTTATCTGTCTAGAAAGATGCAGCTGCCGCTTGCCCTGGATTTGCTGATACACCAGAGCTCTTTGGCATTGCTCCATTGATGCAGAGAATCACAAATGCTGCTTATTCCAGTTTAAGGCTGCTTTCCATCATCTGAGATGCACCACACAGAAAGCTCATACCAGCAGATCTGGTCTTATCTTTATTTTCAGACATTTACAACTCTGATTGCTCTGTCCTTTCCACGATTATCCTTATGTAAATGGTCTTTAGATTTCAGATGATGAGACAGATTTACACTGCAATTTTTCACTCTGGAAAGTGAAACTTGTCCAACAACTTTCCTTGGAACACTCCCAGGTGAAATTATACTGCCCCACAAAATATTATGAAGCATTTCTGAATCAGTATTTTCTTACTAAGAATAGGCTTTTTTTCTGATAACTCATAGGAGGAATTAACAGCAAACTCAGAAGGACTGGGTATGAAAATCATGGGGAAGTACAGTATTAACTAAGTTTGGAGACTGAACGATGGCACTCAGTCACGTAGGTTTGCACCTACAATGCAAAATATGTGCGATATGTAATAGATATCTAAATGGAATCTGTGTAGATATTCACTTTGAGTATTATTGAGAGTTTCATTTATTAGAACTCTGAGAGTATATTTGATAGAGAAAATGCTGTCCAAGTATTACTGTATGCGGCCTTAATGTCACCAGCCTATACTAACATCAGATCTTTTCCAACAGCTGAATGAAACTCTGCTTTTGTATAAATTTGGGAATTACCAGAGTTTCAATGTAGGGAAATGCTAGATAATAAAAGATACACACCTGATGTCCTTTATGATATTAAACTATTTAGACCTTGAATTTCTGAGAACAGTTATTTGATTTAAATCTCTTTAGTTATGAAGTTTGAAATAACATTCTGTTTAAAGATTGAAATTATGACTGAAATGAATTGATTTAAATGGAAATTAGCATTTTCTCTGGTTATATTTTTCCTTGCAGTTGAATGAATTCTCTTCTCCGTTGGATCACTGTGAGTCAAAAGTAACTCTGCAGGTGTTGTTCCAGTGTACGATGAGACTATGAGACCAGAATCCAGTCAAGGTAAATTAAACTGAGTTATTAGTGAATCAGACTGTGAAGCATCCCACTTCTTTTGCAATATTTTGTTCTCAGTAAAATCCAGTTCATTGATGATAAAAACACTGTTATTAGTTTTGTTATCCTGAAGCTTCCCAGAACAGTCATCAGCCAGTTTGACTGGCATAGACAATTACAGTTACATGATCACAGAATCACAGAATGGTTGAAGTTGCAAGGGACCTCTGGAGGTCATCTTGTCCAAAGCCCCTGCTCAAGCAGGGCCACCCAGAGCCAGTTGCCCAGGACTGTGTCTAGGCAGTTTTTGAATATCTCCAAGGATGGAGGACCCACAACCTCCCTGGGCAGCCTATTCCAGTGCTCAGCCAACCTCACAGTAAAAAAGGATTTCCTGTTGTTCAGAGGGAACCTCCTGTATTTCAGTTTGTGCCCATTGCTTCTGGTCCTAGCCTTGGCTGTCCACCGGGTGCCCACCAAGCTGCTTTACCACTCCCCCTCCATCAACAGGACAGGTGGAGAAAATACAATGAAAAAGCTCATGGGTTGAGATAAGGACAGGGAGATCACTTACCGTTTCCCAAAACAGACTTGCCTTGGGGAAGATAAATTTATTGTCAGTTAATCACATTAAGATAGTGACAAATAAAAACAAATCTAAAAACACCTTCCCCCCACTCCTCCCTTCTTCCCGGGCTCAACTTCACTCCTGACTCTTCTACCAACTCCCTCTGAGCAGTGCAGGGGGACAGAGAATGGGGATTATAGTCCGTTCATCACGCGTTGTTTCTGCCACTTCTTCCTCATGCTTTGCCCCTGCTTCACTGTGGGGTCCCACTCAGAGGATACAGTCCTTCCCAAACTTCTCCAATGTGGGTCCTTCCTATGGGCTACAGTTCTTCACGAACTGCTCCAGCGTGGGTCCCCTGCAGGGTCACAGGTCCTGCCAGAAACCCTGCTCCTACAAGGGCTTCTCTCCATGGGTCCACAGGTCCTGCCAGGAGCCTGCTCCAGCCAGGGGTCTCCATGGGCTACAGCTTGACACAACAATCTGCTCCAGCATAGGGTCCTCCATGGGCTGCAGGTGGATATCTGCTACACTGAGGACCTCCATGGGTTGCTGGGGGACAACCTGCCTCACCATGGTCTTCACCATGGGCTGCAGGGGAACCTCTGCTCCGGCACCTGGAGCACCTCCTCCTCCTCCTTCTTCACTGACCTTGGTGTCTGCAGAGTTGTTTCTCTCACATATTCTCACTCCTCTCTTCTCTGGCTGCCGTTTCCCAGTTTTCCCCCCCTTCTTAAATATGTTATCACAGAAGAGCTACCACCGTCACCGATTGGCTCAGCTCTGGCCAGCAGCGGGTCCGTCTTGAAGTTGGCTGGAACTGGCTGTGTTGGACATGGGGGAAGCTTCTGGCGTCTTCGCACAGAAGACACTCCTACAGCCCTCCCACTACCAAAACCTTGCCAAGTAAACTGAAAAATGGAAAAGAGCCCCTCCAGCTTCTTTGCACCCTCCCTTCAGGTATTTATATACATTAATAAGATTCCCCCTCAGCCTTCTGTTCTCCAGGCTAAATAGTCCCAGGTGTCCCAGCCTTTCCTCATAGAAGAGATGCTCCAGTCCCTTAATCCTCTTCGCAGCCCTTTGTTGGACTCTCTCCACTATGTCCATGTCTCACTTGTGCTTGGGAGCCTAAAACTGGACACAGTACTCCAGGTGTAGCCTCACCAGTGCTGAGCAGAGGGCAAGGATCACCTCCCTTGACCTCCTGGCAGTACTTTGTCTAGTGCAGCCCAGGATACCATTTGCCTTCTTTGCAGCAAGGAGACATTGCTGGCTCGTGTTCAACCTGCTGTCCACCAGGACCCCAGGTCCTTTTCTGCCAAGCTGCTTTCCAGCTGGGTGGCCCCCAACATGCACTGGTGCATGGACTTGCTCCTCCCCAGGTGCAAGACTTTGCTCTTCTTGTTGAACTGCATGAGGTTCCTGGTGGCCCATTTCTCCAGCCTGTCAAAGTCCCTCTGGATGGCAGTGTGACCCTCTGGCGTATCAGCCACTCCTCCCAGTTTGGTGTCATCAGCAAACTCGCTGAGGGTATACTCTGACCCATCATCCAGATGTTAAACAGGGCTGGACCCAGTATTGATCCCTGGGGTATACTACTAGTCACTAGTGTCCAACTAGACTTTGTGCCACTCATCACCACTCTGTGGGGCTGGTCATTCAGCCAGTTTTTAATCCACCTCACTGTCTGCTCATCCTGCCCATACATCAACAGCTTCTCTATGAGGATCTTATGGGAGAAATTGTCAAAGACCTTACTGAAGTCCAGGGAGACAATACCCACTACTCTCCCCTCATCTATCAGGCCAGTCACTTCATCACAGAAGTTATCATGTTGGTGAAGCATGACTTCCACTTGGTGAAGCCATGCTGCCTACTCCTGATGATTTTCTCATCCTTACTGTGCCTGGAAATTGTTTCCAGGATTAGCTGTGATCCTAAAACCTAAACTGAGCAAAGATCTCAGGAAGCTAAAAACTGTACAAATTAACTTTGAGCAAAAGCACAACAGTGCACAGTTCTGTCTATACCTTCCTATTAAGTAATAACAATTCAGAGACTTATATCACAGAATCACAGAATCACTAAGGTTGGAAAAGACCTGTAAGATCATCAAGTCCAACCAAAAAAAAAAAAAAAAAACCAAAAAAAACAAAACACCCCACACAACAACAACAAACCACAACACACCAAAAACCAACCCACCCAACACCACACAGCTCCATGCCCATCAAGCTACATCCCACAATGCCACATCCACACGCTCCTTGAATATCTCCAGGGAGGGTGACTCCACCACCTCCCTGGGCAGCCTGTTCCAATGTTTCACTACTCTCTCAGTAAAGAACTTTTTCCTAATATCTAGCCTGAACCTCCCCTGGCGCAACTTGAGGCCATTTCCTCTAGTCCTGTCACTAGTCACTTGGGAGAAGAGACCAGCACCCACCTCTCTGCAACCCCCTTTCAGGTAGTTGTAGAGAGCGATAAGGTCTCCCCTCAGCCTCCTCTTCTCCAGACTGAACAACCCCAGCTCCCTCAGCCGCTCCTCAGAAGACTTGTGTTCCAGACCCCTCACCAGCTGTATAATTCAAGCACTCATCCAATTCAAACATCTACAGGAAAGGACAATTCTAAAAAATCACACATTTAAGAAAATAGAAGCTGAGAGAGTTAGATCTAATTAGCAATAAATACATATCACAAAGGTAACTGAAGGGCGATATGTTAACGGTGTTTATAATAGTTTCATCCCACATTGTACATATTTAAACTCCGCTCTTTTCACTTCCATTAGGCTAAATGCTGTGCAAACATATTGAAAGACATCAGGTAGCATTTCTAAATATGACTGCAACTTAATAACCTGCAGTCCAGTTTTATAATAAAACTTCGGGCCTGGCATTTGAATAGGTTTTCAGTATTCACTGAGCTGCAGAAGTTTTGCCCAAAACATCCTGCTGCAAAGGTGTAACCTATAGGGCTGAATATGCCAGCCTTCCTAGGGTTTGTGACTTCTGAGCAACCAGCTTTACTAAAATATCCAGGTGGACTGTACCGCTGAGTTATGGCTCGAAGCCATGCGACAGGCTCCCAGGATCTGACAGTCTGGAGCCGTCAGCAAAAAAGGCACTTCAGGTTTCAGAAGGTTTGCAGCAACTGAGGCTTTCTGCAGTTCAGTCTAAAAACCTAGCTCCGGTCAAGTATTTTCAGTTTCTGCAGTCAACAGCCCAGGTCCCTGAAAGCCTTCTCCAGAGCTATAAGCCTCAATAGCCACTGCGTAGACTGCTTGAAATTTGACGTTCTTGATCATTTTGCAGCTCTTACTACCGCTGTTGAACTGACAAAAATGTCAGGCAGACACCCTATAAGCTTAGTCCCACCCTGTATCAGACTAAGTCCTAAATAAGAAGAAAGGAAAAAAAAAAAGTGAAAGAAGGAAAAAAAAAACATGAAAGAAAGAAAAAAGTTACTTCTTCTGAAGCAGAATTTCATGGGCTGCAGCACTCCTCAGTGGGACTGAGGGTCTGAATTAAACCCCTATGGAGGTGGTTTTTTACCCAGTAGGCTAGAAACAGTATATGGAGATACAGGAGACACCTCAACACAAATTCCATTTCTTTGTGGATTGATTCCCATCCCCAAAGTAAGCTTTAAGCATCACTTCTGAGGCGAGTAGGGAGAGCACTTCAGTCAAGAACTGCTTTACCTGCCTGAGTCAAAGACTCCTCCCAATTTTTTATTTCCATCTCACTCATCCTTTAATGGTCACATGTGCAGTGAGAAACTTTCAGAAAGAGCAGTTCAGAGATCCCTTTTCTGATACTTCTCCCTCCTCTGCCTCCAAAAGCAGAAGCCTGGTGGTTGTGTATATTCCTCATCCATGACATCTGCAAGTTCCTCTCTCTCAGACAGTGGAGGCATTTGAGCCTGAACAGCCTTTCTACACTTCACTTGAACACAATCAAGTTATTGGGGCAACCAGAAGCACTCCTTTCGTGCTGTTTATCCATGTATCGGGGCATGTAAGGACTGTTGACACACTGGGCTGTGTTAGAGGTAGGTTCTTTGCTTGTTACTCCAGGTGGTGCTTAGCCATAAGGTTCAGTGTTCTTCCCCGCACTGTCAGTGTTTCACTGTTTTTTTGTGTGCTGAGTACCACAAATATATGGGCTTGACACCCTTCCAGTAGGAAGCTGAGCTATCAATGACCTCAATCATCCACTGGTTTAAGAACATGGGATCTTAAGGTTAATACCTTGGTGATAAGTATCACCGCATCTAATAGTTTTACAGGTAGGCACATGTGACATTTTGGAAATTAACTTCTGGGTGGTCTAAATCTTACTGAAAGTTGCTGGGATTTGTTTTCCTAAATGCCTCAATCACATTGAAATACACTCTATACTTCTAAATCGTGTTGGCATGTCTAAAAATTTTGCTGAGGAGCTCTGTGAAATATAAGTTGTGTTTTTAAAAATGGCATTGCGGAAGAATTTGATGAAGCTATAAATCTGTCCAAGTTTCAGAAGCTAAGAACATTGTTATCAACTAACTAGGCAGAATAAAATTTAAATGCCAACTTTCCTCTGCAAAAATCAAGACACCTTCAAATGCAGCTATTTACAATTAATTCCAGATGTGTTCTGTTAAGAATAAAGTTGGAAAGGAGACAAATCCCATATATAGGTCACTATTTGCTTGCAGTTGTTTGCCAAAATGACAATGCTGGTTTTCACATGTAGCATTAAATTTGAACAAATATATTGATCATAGGACTGCAGTATAACCAGAAGAATATGCTGATTTGCCCTGTGGAGAGGAGTTAGCTAGTACTGCAGAATTTCTCCTCTTAGACTAAAGATATGACAAATCTCTTCTTGGCAGCAATACTGTGAACCATCAAGTGAATCCATTGCTCAAGGAGATTACTTGGATTCAGAGAAGTCCCAGAAGGAGCCATGCAACTTCAAGGCATATGCTTGCAGCTTCACAGCTCTAAGAGAAGAGCTGATACTGGTCAGTCACAGACAGCGTAGTCCTGGTTTCGGCTGGGATGGAGTTGGTTTTCTTCCCAATAGCTGGTGTAGGACTGTGTTTTGGATTTAGCATGAGAATAATGTTGATAACACATTATGTTTTAGTTGTTGCTGAGCAGTGCTTACACAGAGTCAAGGCCTTTTCTGCTTCTCACAGCACCCCATCAGCGAGTAGGCTGGGGGTGCACAAGAAGTTGGGAGGGGACACAGCCGGGACAGCTGACCCTGACTGACCAAAGGGATATCCCATACCATATGACATCATGCTCAGCATATAAAGGTGAGGGAAGAAGAAGGAAGCGGGGGATGTTTGGCGATATGACAGTTTGTCTTCCCAAATAACCGTTACGCGTGATGGAACCCTGCTTTCCTGGAGGTGGCTGAACCCCTGCCTGACAATGGGAAGCAGTGAATGAATTCCTTGTTTTGCTTTGCTTGCATGAGTGGCTTTTGCTTTACCTATTAAACTGTCTTTATCTCAACTCACGAGTTTTCTCACTTTTACTCTTCCGATTCTCTCCCCCAACCCACTGCGGGGGAGTGAGCGAGCGGCTGTGTGGTGCTTAGCTGCCAGATGGGGTTAAACCATGACAAGCGCTTATAGTATTTATTTATTGAACAGCTAGATATTTCTATATCCCCACTCTTACAACTAGTATCAGATTCAATCCATATGAGCACGAATGGCCTAATAAAACACTTCATGACACATGGAGAATTGAGCACAGTTGTCTTAACAGATATGTCAAAAGGTCATAAATACAAAACAGGGTTCATAAAATAGAACCAAAATCCTGCAAACAGTAATATGTTTCTTTTTCACTACCATAATAATCATTTCCTATGGCTGAGCATTTTACTTCTCTTTGTTTTGTATTCTGGGATTTTCATTTTCTAACCCCACCCTCCTTATCCTGCTCCCCTGGTGTGTAATGCTCTAAATTCAATCTGGTTTCGTTCATTTTAACTATGTGGGAAGTCTGCAGAATTCCTTAATTTAATTGCTTTGCTGATGCTGCAGCCCTGGAATAATGGACCTTTACTTACTTGGGCTGTGAGAATAGTCTGGTTCCATCAGACACGCCAGCTCCCATTCACCTCTTGCTTGCACCAGACATTTGTCAGTATAATGCCATTGGTCTGACTTTTTTTCTGATTTACACAGATGCAAATTAGTATTACCCAGAGGGGGGAAAAAAAAAAAAGACAATCCTAGAAAATCACTTATTTGTCCTACACAAAAGACGTTTTCAGGGATCCAAACCATCACTTTTACAACATTCATGCCTGGAAAAAAACAAACCCTTCAGAACATTGGAATATTTTGTTTTGACATTTCCACAATAGCATGTTATTATCTGGGAGGCAAGATTTAGAAAAATAGATGCTAATAACAAAACTGGAGCCTGTTTTCCCAGTTTTTGCACACACCACAGATACTGGAATATACTGCAGCGTGTGTAAAACCCACATTCAAACTGATTCTTACCTGACATGGAGTATGGACAGGACATCTCTGGATCTCAGCTTACACCACTCAGGCCTCAAAAAAATGTGAGTCTTTACTTCTTAGATAGACATATTCTCTATTTCAAGTCAGGAGAAAACCCCTTTGGCACAACAAATGGCATCTAAGTTCCCTTATTCAAGCTAAGAATATTTTTTTTCTTTTTTTCCTTTTTATCTTATTTTTTTAGCCAATGACCTACACAGCCAACTATTTGCACAATTCTAATTAGGACTAACTACAAGGAAGCCAGAGGACAGAAAGTGTGTTAAGTAAATTCAGTGAAGTTACTCCTGATTAACAGTGACATAAGTGAGAAGACAATCAGGCACTCCACTTTTAACACTTCTGTCATTTGCATCCATATATTAAAAAATTTCAAGTACCAACAGCCAGATCCTCTGTTCCTGTACCTCAGCAAATCTCCACGGAGCTTTGCAAAGTTGCACCACCTGTGCAACTACTATTTAAGTCAGTTAGCATCATGCTATGTGGATTTGTTTTTCCATGGTCTTCACTTTTGATTGATTCTAGGAAGTGATGTGCCACACATCTGCCCTGAGAACATCCTCTGGCAACGGCCCTGCTTCTGTTTGCGCCACCACTATGTTTCGCTTAAACCTTACATTCATCTTTAAGTAAATATTATATCCTGATGTGTTTGAATTCTTGGATAAAATTTTTAGTGTGACAGTGTTTGCTTGATCTTATATATTCAACGACTATTCTAAGAAGTCATGGTGTTATTTTGTTCTCTTTCTTACATGGTTTCAATTGTTTTCAATTAAACCATTAGGTATAAGGTTATAGAATATTCACACAGAGCTTTCTTAAATGAAACTTTCACTTTAGTCTTAAAGTATCTGTTTCTTTATGTAACCCATCGTGTACGTAGTTTATTGGACATCCATGACTTTTTAAAGATTTTTATGTGAACTATCTTCTTTAACACAATACAGCATAGAAAGCCTTATAATTCAAGTTCTCAAATAAAAGCAGTCATCCTTTGGCAATTCACCTCCCCTGCCCTGGTTGGGTTCCCAGAAGACAGATTCTTCTCTGTACCCAGTTTCTGCTCAGTGCAGCAAAGAGGAAAAGCCACCATGGGATAGTCACAGCCCTCTGCCTGAATAGATTCGTCTCAGCCAGTATGAACTAAGAAACACCGACAGACTGTTAAATGGGCTAAAAGTGTGGTGAAGATCTGCGTTGTGCCCATCTCTTACCTCCACCCTCCCATCAAATTGTGAGGGCAGGAAGCAACCCTGTTGTATCTGTGCCAGCTGAAAGCTGGCCATGGTGTGAGAATCCCCTGTAGGTCAGCAAGAATCAGAATCCAGATCTGTTCCTGCATTTGAGCAAGGAAGTGTCTGGCAAGCTTTATGAGCCAGTATGTTTGTTTCAGAACTTGTGCTTGTCCTAACCTCTCCTCTCTGGGCAGTACCCTGGTCCACAGGGGATTTCAGTCCATTTAAAATAAGGGCAGCAGGACCAAGCTCCAGCTGAGGATGGGTCAGACTCTGGGTCTTTTGTGGATATACAGTACTATTTTCTTTGCACAGGAGTGTGGGAGAATTGCAGTCCCCATGTTCAGGCAGATTTATGAACCTCTCCTTCCTTCATCCAGGAAGCCAAGAAGAAAAAAGTGGGGAAGGACCAGCTATCAGCTTAGACCAAGATGAACTCCTCCTAGGCAAGGAGCCTGAAAGAAAAAAGTGCCAGACTAGACATCTGTGCTGGTTTTGGCTGGGATAGAGTTAATTTTCTTCATAGTAGCTAGTATGGGGCTGTGTTTTGGATTTGTGCTGAAAACAGTGTTGATACACAGGGATGTTTTAGTTACTGCTGAGCAGTGCTCACACAGAGTCAAGGCCTTTTCTGCTTCTCACACCGCCCCACCAGCGAGTAGGCTGGGGGTGCACGGGAAATTGGGAGGGGACACAGCTGGGACAGCTGACCCCAACTGACCAAAGGGATATCCCATACCATATGACATCATGCTCAGCATATAAAGGTGAGGGAAGAAGAAGGAAGGGGGGGACATTCGGAGTAATGGCGTTTGTCTTCCCAAGTAACCATTAAGCATGATGGAGCCCTGCTTTCCTGGAGATGACTGAACCCCTGCCTGACAATGGGAAGTGGTGAATGAATTCCTTGTTTTGCTTTGCTTATGCACGTGGCTTTTGCTTTACCTATTAAACTGTCCTTATCTCAGCCTACGAGTTTTCTCACTTTTACCCTTCCAGTTCTCTCCCCTATCCCATTGTGGGGGGAGTGAGCGAGCGGCTGTGTGGGGCTTAGCTGCCAGATGGAGTTAAACCACAACAATGTGTAAGATTTGAACAGTCAATACTCAGGAGGGGAGAAGGCTCCCTTTTTACTCTGCAAATGTCAAATCTTAAGTCCTATGAAATATTACTGTTCCTTAATGATAAAGATATTTCCCCAGATCTCATTCCACCATTTCAAATGGGCTTACTCCCAGCTCAAAAATGGTGTGGATAAGGTCAGAGTAAGGCCAGGTTTATTACACTTGCTTAAGTCCTCAGTCCAGTCAGGATAAGCTCATAGGCCTTTGCTGCTTCTAAACTTTTCTTTCCTCTTCAAGTAGTTTCCTTGTATGTTCCTTGCACACTCCTCTCCTTCCAAGTTAGCAAGCTTTGGCTAGAATAGCGATATTTAATGGGAGTAAAAAGAAAATCAGATATAGTTCACCAGTATTTCAAAAACATAACTGATCGGTGACTGAGTACTAATCTAAATGATGCAGACAGGTAAAGGCACTGAATCCAGACACTGCACTGGGAAAGTGAATACACATCATCCCTCCCAGGAACCATGTTGATCTGCACATTGTCAAAACGTCTGTTACAGAGGTAGCACAGTCAGGTTTCAGAAAAGAAGAGGATGAAGCTACGCTTATTTTATTCTTATCTCTATTATGTTTTGTTATGTGTCAGCAATAACCCCCTATTGCTTTTGTATTCCAGATGCAATAAACTGGTTTTACCAGAGATTAGTACCTCAACTTTGCTTCTGCATTTGATCAGCCACAGCAGCTGTTCATTATTTTGTGTATTTCAAGGCAGCAGAGATTATCGCTTAAATAGACATTAAAACTTGGGGGGAGAGTAATCACTTCAGCTGTTGGAAAACAGATTTGTTTGCTCTCTTAAAATATTGTAAAATGTTCAAATGTTTCTTTGACAAATGTGGTATTTTGACACCACACTCTATCACTTTGGCTTAGTGTATAGGCAGTAGTTACCACCCTTCTGCTGGTCTGGTAAGTGTCAGAAGCTTGTGGGAAAACCCGAATGTTGATTTTAATAGAAGCCAAGGCTCCCGCCATAGAGAACACTGTACTAGGACTCCAAAATCCAGATTTTATTCCTGGCTCTGTGTGTTACTTTGCACGAGTCACACAGGTCTGGGTATTCTAATATATTGAGCAATTAAAGTAATTTTGGAGAATCTGAAGTTTAATCTCACTGTGCCCCTTATCTCTCCAAAACAGGATAATAAAGTTTCCTTTAAGAGTTAGCTGCAAACTTTGAACTTGAAAATCAGCATCTTTTACTGGTTGAAATACCATGATCTCTCTTACACAGGAAAGCAAATTAGATGATCATGATGAAAACTTCTGGGCTTGAAATCTGTTCGTCTTATTCCCTGTGAAGTGTTTAGATACTGAGACAGTCTTCTGGGCTGTAATATTAAGGAACATAAATTGACAAAATGCAAGTTTGTCATCAGATGTGTCCAGAGAGTGAAAACAAAGCCCTACTCCATAATTGTTTGCAAAAGTTAAGGGTTTGGTGTGTTCTGGTTCCAGTGTTCACTAAGGTCACAGGTCTCCAAATGACAGGGTTCTGTTTATTTCCAATTCATGAAGACTGAAAGTGCAGTTGAAAACACTTGTTCAGAAATTGCATGGATTGGAGACTATCTTCTTGCTCCCAAATCTTATGGTCCTTCAATTAAGTGCAGAAACACGGTTCACTGTTATAACAGAAGCTGTGTTGCCTGCTCATGCTGTGCTGCCTGCATATGTATATAAAAAGAGAAAGATCGTTTCTACCCTGCTAATTTTCCAAAGACTAAGATCAGCTAAAGACAGCTGTTATACTGAGAAATTAAGGGCAAAGTAGGCTGATAAAGATAGGCACCTTGAGAGATTTTCAGTTGTGCCTATATAGAGGCACCTAAAGTACATAAACCTGAGTGAAATCAAGGAGGCAAAAATACTTTAAGCTAGTAGACTTGAAAATCTTGCTGGAGCATATACTTACCTTTAGGGGTGTGAATGCCTTTGAAGATCTGGTCCAAGACCAGGTTTGTGGCAGAACAAGGAATATGTGTCTCCTGTGTCACATGAAGCATCTTACCCGCAGGACTATTAAGTAATGGTTATAAGGCATGATATTTTTTTAAAGGAGGTTATGAAAGTGGAGAAAAAGGAAAAATAAAGTTCTTGTTACAATGCAAATCCTCACTGATCACTTTCCTGGGTCAGAAAGTCTAAAAGAAGCTACTCAGAAAATTTGGCAATATCCACATGAGCCTTCTTAGCTCTCAGCTCCTGGGGGTCAGAAATACCCTGTTCGGTAGGTTTCCTTCTAACAGCTTCCTTGTCCCTGTTCATAATCTGCCAGCTGAGGGGCAGGGATAACATATCCAAACCCCGACCCTTTCTGGCAGCATGGTGTCATGAGGTGAAATCAATTGAGTTTAACATGTATCTCTGTATTTTTCTTCTCCTGCTTATATAGTGAGGCAGCTGAGTTTGTGGATGTCCCCCTTTGAGTGCTAGCACATGGCTGGAAGCTCAGCAGAAAGAACCTACTGGAGTTTTGTTCTGGCATAAGCGACCTTCAAAGGCATAGGGAATCTCATCATATTGCATGTTATAAGTCAGGTTGGGGAATGTATCACCTGGGGAAAATAGCCTTGGGGACTGCCCATCTTTCTGTCTCTTCCTTCTCTGAGATCATTAATCAAATGCAGATTTCTACTCCTGTCTCTGAGTGATATGTTAGGACCTGTTTTAAAATATATTGAGCATTTGTATTCATGGGGGGATTGAAATTTGGTCAACGTAAATTATAAATTCTCCAAGAATGTTATTTCCTCTCTTAACTCATTGTTATATCTCTGAGCAGATTTCATGGCACAGTTCCTTTCAAAGCTCTTTAATTTACATTCCATGAGCAGAACGCATCCTTCCATTCAGTGTATCCTCTAGGTTCAATGTACCTTGAAAAGTCTAAGTACATCCTAACATGCAATTCACTTCTCACCATGGTAAGGTATTTGTTTATTTAAGTGCAATTTAAATTTCTGTATCATTCTGGAGTCATCAGGTTAGCTTCATCTGAAGGAATTGTGAGCTTGCAATGAAGTATTAGTAGCTATCCTATAATTAATAGGGTTTTGTCAACACAGGAGTTGACAGGAATGGTTTTCCTCTTATTTCCTCTTTTTTTCAAATAAAAATAATTAATTCAGAACCTCATATCTGAATAATCCCTGGTGCATAGGATGCTAATTTGAAAATACTGTGAATTAAACTCTTTTTTTCCCATTTATTGGTTGGCTTGTTGCATTAACAAGAAAACTGATAAATTTAATTACTTTTATGAAAATGAAAGAGAACCATTATTATTTTGCTAAAGCACTAATGGTAGTGCCACTTTAAACTAAACAAAAGCATACCACAGGCTAAGTGACGTGCTTGGTAGGGAGGATATCAAGCAATGGAAGAGAATTCTAATTTTTTAGGACAACATTAGCAATTTTTGGTACAGAGATTGATTACCCAGCCCTGATTTGTTTGTTTCTCACCTGCTATGCGGTGCTGTCCTTTAGGCTCTTGTATAATTCCCTATTTCCCAACAGTAATAGTGATTATTTGATTCAATGATAGATTATATTGCCTATGTGTGATCAAGAGCTGGTAGCAATAACATTCCAAATTTAAAGGCATTTAAAAAGATGTTTACATGGTAGATTTAAAATGATATAGATTAAGTGTCATGGTTTTCCTCCCTGAGAACAAGGTGAGGGATTCTTGCTTGTGTTTTGATTCTGTAAAGAATCCACTATCATGCATAACATGCACATTTTATTGATGAATTATTAAGCCAGCTTCTCCCTTGGTAAAATCACAAAGTCCTTTTGCTCTCATTCACACTGTCCAGGTGGGAATTAAGAAGTAATTCTGCCTAGGGTATACTCCCCATAAATGTAACTAACTAACTCACTTGTGTAATTCCATTAATTTTCTTAAGGGTTACTTTTCACTTCACACCAGTGGAAGTTAGAGGGGAATTCACCCCAGAAGCTTCACTGGGGTTGTCTGTCACTGAAAACTCCATTGTTCCCTGGCCTCTAGCTGCTGCTCTGAAAAGATATGGGACTCCAGTAGTTCCTGCGTCTTATAGGCATGCAGGTAACTTAGGTATTCTAGGGTATCTATCTCAAATGACAAGCCAAGCCTGTGTTTAGGTGACTGACATACCCCAGGTGCCTACATTCAGGACAGTTGTCTAATCCATTCTAGTCAAAGAAGGTCAAATCAAAATAGTCCATAAAGTCTAGGGAATGGGTCTTCCCATTGTTAAGTTCTGCAAAAGGTCAGGAAAATGCCATTCACGAGCTTACCTCCTCCCTGTAAACAGACTGCACAGTCAGGTGTAGCCATCAAAGCTGTAAGCTCCCACCCTTCCCACCTGGGATCTTGCTAACTGTAAGTATACCAAATACGACCTCTGGTAGTACAGTTTATCTCAAGAGTGAAGGAGCTGATGTAGTCTCACACTGGTGAGTGCTTAGAGAAATAATACTTCAGGCTTTGGAATAAAACTCAGGAAATAAGGGTTCAGGTCCTGGCTCTGTCAGAGACTTATGAAATCTCTTCAACAGAATAAGGGATTATTCATACACAAAAAAATTAGAGTCAAAAGTGTCAAGAAACAATTTTACAAATAAACTGGTGTGCTGGTTTTTGCACACAGGCCTTTTTCTGCTGGGCAGCGTGGGGAACAGCTGCCACTAAGGGCGATTAAGTATGAATGAAGCAGAAGATAGGACAAAGTAGAAATATTTTGTAATTTGAAGTAGCATGGTTTGTGGTCACAGCCTGAGTCGAGGTGGTGTGGCCTCTCCATTTTAGCATTAGGATCCAAAAAAAGGTCCTAAAATAGGGTGAAGGAGTGAAGTAACCTCCTCCTCATCTTGTTTGTCAATTAGATGTCATTTTTAAGTTGCCTAGTTTGATTTAAGCACAGTAGATTCTGACTGCAGGCAGAAACAGAAACCAATGAACTTCTGAGGTCACTTTGGAGCTTTTCCTCTGCAGTGCCAGGATGGTTTGTTGGTCGTACTCCAACTTTCCTTTCATACTAGAAAGATTTGGGTAATTTAGTCTCCTTGGGATGCCTTCTTGTCTCACTGACCTTCATACACAGTTGTGTCTAAAAGGCTGAGTTGAACTTTTCTTACATGTGAAAACTAAAAGTCAGGCTGCTTCTGTGCAACAGCACCTATTTACTTACAAAATACCTAGGTGCTTAAATGTTATATGTACTTTGAAAGCCTTCTGCTTAGCCTCTGGGCCAAATCTAGGAACATGTTTAGATGCCCGCATTCCCTCTGAGAGAAATAGAAATTGGGTATATAAGTACTTTGCTGTATCCACCTCTGTGCCTGACCCACTAGTTTATATAAAGGAGCCATTTCTTTATTGTTCTTCCACCTTTTGTCTGCCTTACATAGAAGTCTGATAACTGTGTTCACAGGCAATCCACAGGGAATTGAACCACACGCATCCAAGGCTCAAGTGTAAAGTACTAGAGCTTGAAGGCACAAGCCAAACTTCTGGGTCAAGTTGGATCATCTTGGGACAGACAAGAAAGGAAAACTCGCCCCAGGTAATTTTGTAAGGCAATTGTTATCTGCACTTGTTTTTCTGTGTGGTCATATTATAACACCCCACCCAGGTAGAGCTGTCATTTTAATGTGACTTCTCTACACCATACCAAAATGCACCTAATAAGAAATTACAGTTCTTCTCTCTGTCTGCTGTTCTTGTTATCGGTGGTCTGGCTGATTAGCAGTGTGAACTTACACAGCAGAGAAAATACACTGGTTGTTATTTCTTTCTGGGGAAAACATAATTGTTTGGAAAGATATCAGCTTGTAAATTTTGCATTTTGTGTGTATGATTTTATATTGCTATTCAGTGGAAGAAAGAACAGAAGGGGGAACAGAAGGGTCTCCTCTTACCCCCTAAAACACTAAAGAAACAACTTGTATAGAATTTTCAAACACCATTAAGCAAAGCATTGGGTAACTGAGGATTTATTGATTACACTGGCTCATTAATCAAACGGAAATGAGGTGTCACCTCAAGAGCACTCCTATTTTTTAAGTATTTGTGGTGCTAATCTCACCATCCAAACAAAAGCATGGGATGGAAAAAAGACTGAGAAGAAAAAAGCTTTCATTCCATAGTAATATAAGAAAGAGTGATTGTTCCCAGCATCAAAACAAGTATCTGAGATCCTTTACTAAGTCCTGTTTTCTACATCCTTTTATCTACAAGTAAATGTACCCCAGATGAAGAGTGTTGATTTAAATACATGCTTGGACAGAATGAATTGCTATAGAATAGTCTTTGTGAAAATGAGACAAAGGAACCCTGGACAAGAGGAGAAGCATGAAGAGGTAAGGCTTGATGGAGAACAGAGAAGTTATAATAAGAAAACTGCCAGCCCCAGGCTTTCCGAAATCAGGAGGCAAAGCTCAAACATTTTATGATTAAGAAATACTGACTTCCGTTGCAGTTACCTCCTTACCTTGGAACTGTTAAAGAGGACACCACAGTCCAAGACATCTATTCAGGCACTGAAGTATAGTGACATCTGAAAATTCAGCAGCTACTCTAACTGGGTGGCTAGGCTTTCTATACAGTCACTCAGAGCAAGGAAGGTGACTCTGAAGAGTGATCCAGTGAATGAATATGCTAAATGCAGCCACTCAATTAAAAAAAAAAAAAAACCCAAAAAAGCCAAACCACCCAGCACAACACAAAAAACCCCCACAAAAAAAAAACCCAAACAAATCCAAAACCCCCAAAACCCCACCAAAACAAAACAAAAAAACCCACAAGTCATGGTCTGAACGATTAGGTAATAATTTTCTGCAGGTTGGATGCCTGATCAAGGTTAGCCCTCAGCAATGCCTCCATTCAGGGTTCAGCCCCGTTCAGAGGTTTCACACCCAGGCTATGGGACACTCCATCATTCTGCTAAAATGATGTTTCAAAGATGGAGGCAGCACACAAAAGGTGGCTTTATAGCCAGACAGCGGGGCCACTCAGCTGCACAGGAGCCATCTCTATTACTTCTCTGTTGGTTCTTTGGAGCAGGAAATGTATTTTGATCTGATTATCGATAGGTCCCAGCTGAAGAAGTTCAGGGCTACCAAGATATAGTCAATCCACAAAATGAGGGCAAATAATAGAAATAGTAAAAAAAAAAATATGGCAGGTGTAGCAGGAGATAGATTCAAGAAATATTTTGGGGATGAAGGCTGGAGGGTCTTTAAAGTCATGGAATTGAAAGCCAATGAACCTGAAAAGGCAGTGTCTGGGAAGCATGGGGAGCCTGGCAGAGGCTGAGGGAACATAAAAGTCCTACCCCAGAGGTAAAAGGATGGATGAAAGAGAAAAGAGACAGGGCCTAAAATTATGGCAAATCCTCTAAATGAAAGTTTCTGTATAACCTGCCTAGGACAAATGGTTATTTCCAGTGTGACAAGGCCTGAAATGATCACTACACACTGCTCTTCTGTCTTTTGTGTGCCCTATCCCAAATTAATGTATGGTCTATATCCTGTAATGGGAAAGTAACAGTCGTTTTCCAGAAGGAAGTGGAAATACCACATCCCTGAACACAGCATGAGTGAGACCATTTCTAGAAATAGGGGCAGACGTGACTGCCTGCCTCGGCAGGCTGCACCCATGCAAGAAGCTCTGATGCATATGAGTAACCCTGCAAACGTGAGCAGCCCCGCAGTGCGTCCCGTACATAGGCGTTTGGAGGAATAAACGATTGTTACTGGGGATGGAGTCCATCTCTCCTAATTCTACAAGATAGATACCTTCACCTGAGCTGGTTGCCTGAGTCTGCCTTTGGAGCCAGTGGAGGGGAAAAGGCACCTTCAGAAGCCACTTCACCTCATCCTAAGGTAGACATACAGAAAGCAAGCTCAGGATGAGTGGCTCACAGAAATATGTCTACATTATCAATATCTGTCTTTAATCAGATGAATCCCACCTGTTCTGTCAGTGTCCTCAAACAGAAGCTCACAGAACAGAGACCCAAGGGGAACTCAGGCATTGCATCTGTCAGTGGTGCAGGAGCCACTGTCTCGAGGTCTGCAGGATTTGCAGAAGCAGAGGAAGCACACCACAAGCTCCCTGTAACATCCATCGGGTGTGATAGGCTCTGGAGAAATGCATTTGTGAAAGGTCACAAGCAAAGCAGGATTGGATCAGGCTTCACAGTTAAGGCAGGGAATGCTTAGCAAACAGATAATTATTTCATTGGTGCCGATGAGATTTAAGCAAGAGGTGGGTGCTGGCTGGCTCCATGCTGTGCTGCAGCTGCAGCAATGCAGGTTCCAGAGTTCCTTGCAGACACATCCAAAATGAGGGATTTTTAGGTGCAATGAGATGAGGTTTTATGAATACCAGGGGAATCTGCATTAGATAACATCATAGTATATCTTCAAGCCCTGGATTTCCATTTGCAAATCTCGACCCCAAACCCCCAAAACACCTAAAATGCATTTTTCTCTGAATAAGTCAAGGCCTTAAAAACTTAAATACTTAGAAACCTCCTATGGTAAAATAAGTGGTAAGTCTTATCAAAAAGCTTAAGTCTCTTTCTCATGGTATGAACTTCCCTTCCACATTAAAGAGAGACATGAAGTATGAAAATAGAGCCATTTTGGTAGGCGAGTGTTGTGTAAAAAAACATAACTAGGGTAGAATGTGGCTCATGCTGGATCTCTTTTTTTGTAGATTTGAGACAAGCATAATTATGGGGACAGAGAAAAAAGTGAAGAATCCTCATTTAAAAGAAAGCCACCTTTGAGATGAGTTCTATTTTGCTGTGTTTGTGATGTTTTTATTAGGAGCATCTCAGAGGTTTACAGTACTAGTGTCTGAGAGAAATGGATTAGGAAATAGCGCAAGTGAAAGACTGCAAAGTTCATTTTGTATGCAGTCACCAAATGGCTTTGCAATATATCCCATTCCTAGTGTATCACAGGTATGTGTTTGACGTAGGTATATATGCAGAAGTTTTAGCACTATAAGAAATAACATAAGATAAACGGAGTTTGTTCACAGAAATGTGTTTTTACTGAAAGAATAGCTGTTAGCAACACTAAAATTTGAACATTAATGCGTCATTCAGACCAAAACAGTATACGTGGCTGTTTGTTATAAAAATATTTGCTGCTCTGTCTCTAAGGCAAATAAGACATAAATGAAAAATAAAAACCATACTATCTGTAGTTTTTATTTCCCCTTTCAATGTTATTTCCTCACATTTGCTGAAGAAATGCCTTCAGTCACATGGAAATAAATTTTACTTTTAGTGTAGGTAAGGTTTTACAAATCCTAAAAAGGATGGCCCTTTTTTTGTTCTTGTTGCAACTCCTCTTTTTAATTAGCCTTATAAATATGTAATTAAACTTTTTGCAGTCCAGACTTTTCAACATCCTGCTGGCACAAAAGGATTAAATACATGAGACCATCTAGGAAGCCACTCTATAAATCAAGGTGATCCTGGCGTGTCCATTACTGCGGTCCTCTGCTGCCCCAAGGCAAAAAAGCAGTAGGGATTTTCTTTATTTATTTTTTTCTAATCCTCTCAGTTTCAGTAAGTGACAGTGTTAGTAACACTGCAGGGGAAAGGGGTGGTTTTGTGGCCGTGCTGTGGCCATGTGAGCTGCAGGGCTGGGCACCGGGGGCTGCTGCTCCGTGACATGGAGGGAAGATGAGCATTACTGGACGGAGGCTGCAGACCCCTCTGACCACCTGGCCGTGTACATCCCCACATCTGTCAGGGCTTATGTTAGGGTTTAGACACAGATATCAACTACAGCATTTACAGAGGTGTTCATCTGGTCAAATGTCTTGGGTGCAACTCTATTTGAGTTAGCCCCGAAGACTCATTTTACGATTAGCAGAGGGAAACAGGCAATTTAAGGATGTGAATCACTTAACACCCTACATCCTAAAAAGATACGTCTAAAATGGGTAAGATCAATTACACTCCTTAAATAAAAAAGAAAAAAAAAGTGTTGTTTCTCTTCATTGGCTATATAGTCATCCAAAAGTGGGTAGTCCACTGCACCCATTTATGCCATAAGTGTTTCACACTCTTGAGGTCTAATTCTCAATGCTGTAAGTCACGGCTGATGTGTCAGCTGGGTTTCAGACCTTTTTCAGTCTGTCTCAGTTGCTTGGATTGTAATCTACGGCAAATCAAATCTTTCCTTTGCCTGTCTCATCTGCTTCATCAGTGGCAGGCACTTACTGCTTCCTGCACCTATAGCCTCTGCAGTGCCAACCTGAGGGAGCTGCACCTCAGCCCTTCACTTTGCCTTAGCCCCACTCAGATGGGGGATGCCGCACATGATTTGATACCTGCATTTTCACATTGTACTTCCTTGTGACTGCAATAATCACCTCTGAAGCCAAGAGCTGTGGTTCTCAGCATTGCCGTAAGGTTCATGAGTTGATGCACTTTTTAGGAAGAGAAAAAAGGAACCTTGAAAAGGATGTGGAGGACTAGTGTGACTCACGGTAGGGGTAAAAACCAGCATCAGCATATATTGAGAGGCTGTGATACCAGTTACGGAGTTGCACTCACATGTTTTGCAGCCTGTCCCTCTTTGGAGCCATCCAACTTGAAATACAAGCACCACAGCATTGTACAAGCAATTGTATTTGTGTGTTTTGACTGAATATAACTGCAGAAAAGATGAGTCCCAGTAACACATAAAGCATTTATTGTGGTGGCACCACATCTCAGCTAAGGCTTCTATGCACAATGTTTATGCATTATGCGTAACATATATATAACAAATATTAATTATGCATGACGTTAGTTATAACAATCCTTGTAATAACATAAGCTTGAGAACTGTTATAAACAGTAGCCTTAGGATTATATCAGCTGTGGCTCTGACTCCAGCTTTGTCCTTCCACATGCTTTCCTTCTAAGGCAATGTCATCTCTTTGACATACATTTCCACTTGGAGATATTCTGGTCCCCTGTGGGAGAATCAGCATGTGCTTCAAAATGCCTTTTCTCAGTTTCCTTATGTTCATATGTGTTTATATGTTTGACTAGTTTTTTATTACTTTGTCTGTGACTAGCAAGTTTGGAAAGTTAAAGTTACTCTGACAGTCACTCTGTTACTCTGACAGTCTGAGCCTGGGGCTGTCTCAAGTACTTAGGAATATGTGTTTAAATGTTATATACAAGTAGTTGTAACTTGGTGTTTGCAATAAATCTGCCAGGCCTGTTGTAAGTACCTGCTGCCAGTTTTCCTCTTCCTCCAGTTGAGCTGTGTCAACAGACCCATTATGCTGGAACCAGAGGGAGCACCTTTTCTCTGCAGACACCCTCAAGCCTTTTTATTCATTAGCATGCACAGGTCTCCTTTGGGTCTGCCTAGCCTGAAGTAAAGAAAGTTAGTTGCAAGCTATGAAACCAACTAAGCCAACTTCATCTTTCTATTGTATTGCAAAAATTACATATATTGATCAGTCTGACGTAATAAGTTAGACATTTCACTTCACGTTCTCCTTTTCTGCTCTCATAAAAGCAATTCAGGAAATATGAAACAGAGACAGAAGAAAAAAGTATTTTTTTACTCCTAGTGTAGTATCTCTGACACTCTTAATGTTTGTATGTATGACCAGAAAGGTGAGGGAGTCAGAAATGAAATAGCCAGTCCAAAGAATGAGCCTCCTTTTGAGCAGGGTCAGCAAAGTATTTCCCATTTATTCCCCTGCAAGGCTTTCTACAGTAAGCCTTGACAGCCTGATAAGAACTGATGAAGTAAACCTGTGTCGCTGGACTGATAGAAGAGGCAACTGGAAGCATACTTTGAGATTCCACTAAATTGACCTTAGGAGTCCTGGCATCTACTGCACACTTGTACGAGTTGCTTCAAATGCCATCCAAATGGCCACAAATATCCCTGCATTCACAAATAGTTGGGAAGCTCATCTTCAGCACAGCTTATTTACATTTTTCCCTCTTCTTCAGTGGATTGCTTGTTGGTCTTAGAGATAGGATTTAGGCAATTGCTTTATGATATATAAAATCTTCAGTGTCATGCATTAAACTGAAAAAGGTTTTGAGGTGCAAGGCACAAAACAAGCATAAAGGCAAATGGCAATTTATTTCTTTGCAACATCAGAAGAAAGCTGCCAGCGTTAAGGGGTTGGTAAACAGTCCAGGTATAGAAGCAGCACTGAAGGATGTTAAGGCTATAACAGAAAACACAAATGATTTTTTTGCATCATTGTTCACTGCAGCCTTTCTTCACAGGTGACAAGTCTGAGGAACTGTCTCAAACCTAGTTGTCAAGAGCAGGGACATATAAAAAAATGATAAAATGAACAATAAAAGTTTGCCAGACCCAAGCAATGAAAGGATTTAGATATGAAACTTCTGGCCTGCTCCCTGTGCTCTATAACCTATTTCTTAAATCAGCCCTGTTACCAAAGGAATAGAATATGTCAGGTGTTGTTTAAAAGCATTTTGGGGGTGATCTGGAGAAATACAGACAAAAAAATCTGTCTGTCATACCAGAAAATTGCTAAGAAAATGATGGCAAGGAATGCTATTAACTAATGTGTGGAAAAATCTATTGGGAACAGGTTCTTGAAATGCAGAAAGCTGTGCTGCACATGGTTGCAACAGCACTTTGGAGCCCATAAGCAAACAGATACAGGTGACCTATATTTGGATCTTTGCAACATTTTTGACAAATTTCCTCATAAAAGACTCTCAAGAAAACTCAGCAAAGACAAGAGGAGGTAGAAGGTGCCTGAAAATGAGAAAGTCAAGGGTAGGGATTCATGTTCAATTTTCGTTATGAAGGAAGACCCCCCAGTGAGTTCCTCAAATGTCTGTTCTGGGACATATATTGCTTAACATAGTCTGGAAAGATCTGGAAAACAATTGACTAATGAGACATAAGGCTGTTGCTAATATAGAGAGATATTCAGAATAGTAAAAAATAAAACTAACAGCTACAAGGCGCAAAAGGATCTCACAATATTGACTGACTGGACAATAAAATTTCAGATGAAAGTCACTGTCAATGAATGTGAAACACTGCAGATGAGACAAAAAATAACTCGAGCTACGTGTACGACACAATGGATCTAAATTAACTATTACTGCTTAGGATAGTTCTCTGAAAATGCCAGCTCAGCTGTCAAAATGACAAAGAAAATGTTAGGAATTATTAGGAAGGAACAGCAAAAAAATAAAGATGACCAATATCATCACTATGACACTGTAATAACAGTTATTTCTCCCGTACCTTGAGGGCTCCAGATGGTGGTCTGCTGATCTCAGAAAAAGGTACTCTGAAGCTAAAAAGAGACTAGAGAAGGGCAAAAATGTGGTCAGAAGCAAATTGTGGCCAAGGAAAACTAAGCAGGCTAGAATTTTTCAGCTTTCCTGCAGAGGAGGGATATGGCAAATGTCTAAAACCATGAACAGTGTGAAGAGGATGAGGAAGGAAAAAGTATTCGTGGTTTCTCAGAATACAGTAAAACAGGGTTCTCACTGAGGCAGGCTTAAAATACAAAAAATGGAAGTACTTTTCACACACTGCCTAATTCGGTGAGGGAATTCCCTGCAGAAGGGTTTTGTAAAGGCGAACAGAATAATGGGATCAAAAGAAGATTAAAGTCCCTAAAGCACAGGTTACTGGAAGCCATAAGTGGTATCTCAAGAGAAAAATTTTCTGCTTTGTCCATCCCCATGTTTTTCTATGTATCTGCTACTGACCATTACTAGACAGAAAATACTGTCCGGGATGGATATTTGGTGTGACCATAATACTGTTTTTAGAAAGCTGTTTCTGTTCCCAGGCCAGGCTCTGATAACTGTCACCACATGAGGTGCTTCTTCCACACCATAAGCAAGCTGCAAGGGCATAATCCATCTAGGACATGTATTTTGGGGATCTTCTCACTCTACTTTTTTTTTCCCTCTCACAACCCTTCCTCCAGAATAGTCCAAAGTCCAGAACTTTTAGACCATGCTGTAAATATAAGCCAGGTGACATAAGGACATACTACAGTGAGAGGGTTTGATGTTGGCTGCCATTTATTACTTGGAAAATTATGGTTTTGTCCTTCATTAAGCCTTTACATGGAAAATTAGAATGTGTAAATAGAATTACTGTCATGTCTCCGCAGTCAGACTATCTAGTACTGATGCACAGCTTGGGCTTATGGCTGCATAAGAGCCAACACTGGCAGCCCCCTCAAATAGGAAGTCTGAACAAAGCCTGCCATCTCTAGCAACTATCTGCAGGAGATTTCAGCCTTCCCTTATTTGGGAAGGAGGGACGAAAGACCCATAGAGATATGTCCTTATGAAGTATGAAAATAACATATATTTGGTGAAGACCCTATAAGAGACAGAGACCAATAAAAGAGCAAGCCACCTGCCCCCCTGCCATCTCACAGGACTCATGAAATTGGCTTTGCAGAGTGAAGGTATCAATAAGCTTTGCATAATATATGATCATTACCCTGTTGATGTCAATGAGTATTTTAAACCAAATTCTTTTCACTATTTAATACCAAGTTATTGGAGTCTGTTAGAACTCCAAGAACAATACCTGGTAGCAGTTTTAACTACTGAGCTTTTCCCATCATGAAGCTCTGATTATAATGACTCACAATTTTGCCAATATTTAATTGTTGGGATGGACTTTTCCATGTTGATTGTCTCTATGCATAATTTCATACAAAAATATTTAGTCATTTACAATAACGAGTCTAAGAAAACTATATTGCTTTCCAGGCAAAACTAGAACCCAATAAAACCCAACAACTGGGAGCACGGACTTAAAATAAGGTGAGCAACAGCCATTAGTTCAAGGTATAATGTGAATTATTCAGAAAGTGTATACCTCCTAAATGTGAAAAATCAGACACTGAGAAGCCGCGAACACCTTCAGGTTGTAATGCGTCTGTGCCACCTGTGAATTGGAAATCCAAAGCACCAGCCCTTACCTCAGGAATGTAGTAAAGCTAAATGGGAAAAAAAAAAAGAAGTATGCAAAACACTTGAATGTTTTGCTGGCAAAGAAATGGACCATTCTCTCTGTAATGCAAGATAAGAACAGTGCACAGTATACAAGTCAGAGTCACTGAGCAATGCAGAGAAATCAAACTATTGACAAAGTCCTATTTCTTTAGGGTGTTGAAAATGTAAAAAGAGACTATTAAACCCATTTAAGAGTGTATCAACATGCACATGCACAAGGGAGCTGAATTAAGATTCCACTGTCAATGTTAATTCTCATATTCCCTAAATTTGGATTGCTTTCCAACCTTAAGTTATTCTCCTAACCACATTTACTGGTGTTCATTTTAAATAGAACAAGCTGAAGAAAAGCATACAGCTCTCTCAATTTGCCTGTATTTCCTCTCTTTTCTTAAATCAGAGAGGACAACAGTGTTCTGACCAAAAAAAAAAAGGCATTCAAAAAAAGGCTTTAAAACACTACAAGCGCTATTTTCATCACCATCTGCTCAATTATATTTTGAGCTAGTATCAGTTTTCCAAGCACAGGTATGCCTTCCTTGTTGGAAGATGTTTTGTCTTTGTTAAGGGATAGTTGCTTGTTTGTTAAGGGATAGTTTGTTACTGGTTTGCGGGGTTTTTTTTTTTCCTTTTTTTTTGCTCCAGTCTCATTTCCAGGAACTTCATTCCTTTTATTTCAGCTTTCTAACTCTGGGCTCACTGTTCCTTTCAGGAGTGGTAGTAAAATTAAATGGTTGGGAAAAAGGAAAAAAGAAACAAACAAAAACCAAACCACCACTGACAAAAATCCCAGCCAAGATAAAATCCAGGATATCTTTCAGCAGAGAAACACAATAAACTTCCTGTTTATAAATTTAGCCATTCATTTTTAACTAGTGGCAAAGCAGAATCTCAGCAGGACATTCAGACAGTAGTATACCCAGATGGATTCTCAGTGTGAAGGGAGTCTGAAATACACTCACTGACATAATAAAAACAGGGTTTTCAGGCTTGCAAAGCAGCGGCACAGGGGCTGTGAGTAAATTTATTTCACAGGAAGCCCGTATCTTGAGCTAATGGGAAAGTGTAGATCTTTTACCTTGCTCTGTATGTGGTAGGTCATAGATATGATAGGATTATAAAGGAAATGGATCTATGTGCCACAGCCCCTGACAGCACTGTGCTACATTTCTTGGCCCGGGCCCTAATTCAGAGCCACAAGCAATCCCTTTTATCAGCCAGTCAATGCTTTAAGTGGCTCACAGCTTGACTGTGTGCCATAACCCCCAGGGGCAAAGCAAACTTGTCAATAATTCCTGAGCACCTTAAACAAAATATGTAAATGCAGTAATTCCTACAGAGAAGAGAGATGGGGCAAGGGAAAGTGTTTCAGAAGAGAAGATATGTTGTTAGGAGATTTTCAGGGGGGAGGAAGGAGTAGTCTGAAGAAGCCAGATTGCTAGCAGCTGAAATACTAATAATAATAATGCACAGAAACGTAAAGGGGACTTAAGTCAAAAGCAAAATGTGTTAGGTGATTCAGGTATCTGGAACCCAATTATTCACATGGTAGGAAAAATTGATAACAATCAGGATTTTGTAGAATGGGGTCATCTGTACATATTAATTTAAGGAATACAGCAGATACTGCAATGTGCTACTGTGCCATGCCCTGTCCCCTTATGAGGAAGACCCCTGCTCTTTCTGGGAAATGTTAGTCTCCTCTCAGAATACAAATATCACCTTCTATACTGCAGACTTAGGGGAGGATGGAGTGAGAAGATGCAGACTGATGGCGGACCTTGGCTCCAGAGTAATGAGCAATGGAAGCTGGAGGTTGTTTGAAGTGTGCTGCAAGTATCAGGCATACATCAGGCAGAGCCTGTATTACATATGCTCATCCCTGCACCTGCACAAACTGCAGTAGGATTTTGGCTAGGGAAGGTTTGTGGAGTGTGTACACTTGTATATCTGGAGGGGACCTGGAGGGAGCCTTGCCTGTTCATGTGTTTTTATGAAGGAGCCCCACTTGGATGACAGCTGCGTGTCATGCGTGTCCCCGGCAGTATGTTGGGAAACCTGATTTCTGAGAAGGAAGGAGAGGTGGAAAGAGGGCAGCTAGTTCCCACAGTGAAGATAGACCTTTTCCCCTGTTGTAGCTGATGAAGATGAACAACAGCTGCTGGTTTTTTCCATGGAAAGAGGTCTTTTTGCTGAGAAGGGGCAAGGAAACCTTGGGGTTAACTGGAGACATGGCCAACAGGCATGAGCAGGCAGCCAACTTTCTAAAGAGTAAAAGGGAAGAAGATGAGAAAGGCAGAGGGAAAGTGTTTGAAGGAAATGGGAAAGTTGGCTGGAGAAAGGGGAGCTGAGGAGAAGGGTTTGGTAGAGACACTGGTGGTAATGTGAGGTGGAGGCAGAAGGGAGGATGCTGCTGCATGTGCACACAGTGTTGAATGCAGTCTTCCTTCCATGTGCCATGCCATGCCATACCACATGAATCCCAGGGTTTTGTTGTACTGAGCCTTGTAGTCAGAGTTTCCACTGGTCCTTGTGGCTGAGAAAGGCTCAGACTGCCCAAGAAATGCCTGAGCACATCATGGCATATTCTCCACGTTGGTGACAGATTAAAAAGTCATCTCTGGACATCTGACAGGAAATAACAACGTTGCTGAAGTCCCAATGGGTGCCACATGAATCAGCTGTAAGAGGATAAGCATTGTTAGTAGTAATGTACATGGGGACTTTTTCCACTATGTATATTGACCTAAAATCTCTTCAAAACCACTTAACAATGGGAAAAGAAGACATTGAATTTTTATGATGAGCTTCATGATGAAGTTAATCAACCATCAGTGTTGTTAAGAGAGAAAAAAGTGCCTACTTGTCCCAGGAGAAACTCACTAGATTGCCGCTTCTTGGTACAGTGCATAATTTTCCATGGCGATCCATGAGGCCCTTGAGTATGACAGAGTGGCACCCCTTACGCTTTCCTTATGCTTTTCATAGCTATGGATCTCCCCTAGGAATTACCAGATGGGGACGCATATTCCTCTGAAAGCCCTGTGCCACTGGGTTGTTCTTTTGGGGTATGTCAGTGTCACCTATAATTGGCAGATAGGAATGAGCCCGACAGTGTGGGGCTTTGTAGATCTCAGCCACTATGAACTTTTTGCCTTTGTATCTCCAACGATGGAGACTGCCATGGCCATAGTGCTGTGAAGACACATCTAGACCCCTGTGGCTACCCAGAAATGAGAAAGTATCCCTCCTGTTCCATCAGCGTGTCCAGAGAAGGGCGACGAAGCTGGTGAGGGGTCTGGAGCACAAGCCTTGTGAGGAGCGGCTGAGGGAACTGGGGTTGTTCAGTCTGGAGAAGAGGAGGCTGAGGGGAGACCTCATCACTCTCTACAACTACCTGAAAGGGGGTTGCAGAGAGGTGGGTGTTGGTCTCTTCTCCCAAGTGACTAGTGATAGAATGAGAGGAAATGGCCTCACGTTGCACCAGGGGAGGTTCAGGCTGGATATTAGGAAAAATTTCTTTACTGAGACAGTGGTGAAGCATTGGAACAGGCTGCCCAGGGAAGTGGTGGAGTCACCATCACTGGAGGTGTTCAAGGAACATGCGGACATGGCATTGTGGGACATGGTTTAATGGGCATGGTGGTGCTAGTTGATGGTTGGACTTGATGACCTTACAGGTCATTTCCAACCGTAGTGATTCTGTGATTCTGTGATCCAGCTGGTGTTTTGCACCCTGAGATTGGCAGATTCCCAGGAGAACAGGATATCATCTCTCGGTGCTGCTGATGTGTGTCCCAAACCACTGAGATATGCCGGCTTGGGCCTGTAGTGATGATGACAACTGTCAGCTCATGACAACTGCCGCAGAATGGGATTATGCCCACAGTCACACACAAAGGAAGCAGCTGAAAAGCTGTTGGAAATCAGGTGGC
The DNA here is from genome assembly GCF_030936135.1 of Gavia stellata. Taxonomy (NCBI): domain Eukaryota; kingdom Metazoa; phylum Chordata; class Aves; order Gaviiformes; family Gaviidae; genus Gavia; species Gavia stellata. Next base: position 9,001,666 of record NC_082597.1, on the reverse strand, counting down.
AGGGAGCAATTTGCTAGAAAAAACTCATTGATCCATGGCCCTATTCCCTGTCCATTTCTGCAAGGTCCCCAGGAAAAGAGGAAGAGAGATCATAGGCCCCATGAATTATTCAGGTAGGCTGGGCCCAACCCATAGATCACTCACTGACTGTACATGCACATTTGCAATTTTTCTAAAGCATCGCTTTAGGCTTTAATCTGCAAATAACTTGAGCGTGTCTCAAAACAGCTGCTTACAGCAAGTTAGGGAACCCTACAAAGTGTTTTGCTGGAACAGTATCTTGCCATCAAATGTAAAATTGGAAAGTTCCCACGTGTACAATCTTGAAGCTCATGCTAAAATTCCATGTAAGAAAAAGATACGCATCTGTTTATTTGTGGTGGTAGGCCTGTTAATTAATCACATTCATGAATTTTATAAAAGCAAATTCTTCTGCTCATCAAAGCTTTCTACAAACTCAATTTGGTGTGATGCGGGAACTCAATTTGAAAGGAAACTATCTTTTAACTAACTATAATTATTATTTCACTAACAAATAATTCACCAAGGCAAAATATTCCTATTTCAGAAACTTTTAATGATGCTTTAACATCTTTGTGTCAGAGACAGAAAATAAATAAATAAATACATTTCATATTAAGACTCTTTCTTTGGATCCAGGTCAAAGACATTGAGGGCTGTTGATTGTTTTCTCAAAGCTGTCCCCCGGCAGAACTTACACTGCCTGATTGCTGTGTCTAACCATGGGTATATCTACAATCAAGTGTAGCATAAGGTGCACAATATAGCCTCAAGTGAGTAATTTGCCTAGTAACACTCAAACACAGCTTAACACAGAGCTTCACTGGTATCTTTGGATTGCCCTGCATTGTAACACTGTGTGTACCCATAAGTCTTTAGCATCTGACTGTCTAAAAACACGTGCCCAATATTGGACTGCATCTTCACAACACCCTCTGAATGTGGCACGTGCTATCCCAAAAGGGAATTGAGGCACAGTTGTTTTCCCTACAAAAATAAAGATGGTTCTGCCAGAGTCATACACTGAAATAAGGTCTCCAGAATCCTACTTTGGGATGACTGGGCAAGTTCTCTTGTGGCTAAAACGAGATCCTGTTGTGCTAGGAGAACCCTCTGAGGGAGCGCACTGGAAGAAAGTGGGACTGAAACCCTTGTGCCTTTGCCTACAGCTTGGTCTGCTGGTCAAGTTTGTTTCCCTGCTTCTCAGTAGCCATAAATCAGTTGTAAACGCAAGTAGTAAAAGTGTTAGGGACCATTATCAGATATTGCACAGCAGCAGGCATGGAAAAAGAGTGAACCATCAGTGCCAAGGATGTTTCTCGAAGCAAAGGCATGAATGACCAGGTCACCTCCTTGTCTCTAAGTGGCCTGCTGCAAATCATACAATACATCTCAGCCAAATTCCACTTGGTGCCTGTGGTGACCAATTTCATACACAGTGTGTTTTATATCCTACGCAACCAAAAAGTTACTTTCATACTCACTTTGAGCCATGACTGCTGAGTACAAGGCAATGCAGAATCAGATCCTTCCTTCCACTAGTCTTTCCTGGCAATCAGCCTGCAAGACTGTGAAAAAAATATCCCAGACCTGCTTGTCAAATTGTGCTATGATTTAAAAGACATGGGACTGATTTCCTATTCATTCCAGTTTACCCTGATGTTACTGCAATGTCTCATGTACATTTTAATCCAATTTACAGTAGTGTAAACCTGAGAGGAACTAGACTACTTCATTTTGCTCCCTGCTTAACTTTGAAGTCCATAATGAAACAGTTTAACATGCACATCTTAGCAAATGTCCTTGGCTTCCAAGAAAAAAACTCTTATAAAATTAGCCAAGTAGCTCAAATGTAATGGGTAGATCACAAAAGTAAGCAGATGTTAAATAACTTAACATAAAATATTAAAAAACAGAAACAGATTTTTTTTGTTTATTTCATTTTACTTTGGCTTAATTCATTACTGGAACCACGGCTGCTGAAACAATAGTGGCCCCATGTGAGTTGTGGATTGCAGCTCCTGACTGCTGTGCCTCTTTCCTTGCTTTACCCGAGCACTGATGGTACACAAGTGGGGAGCTGGGGTGGAGGCAGGTCCGCAGGCGGGGGGAAGCATTCAGGGAGAAGTGGATGATGTCTTTGTCCCTGCTGAGGAGTTAGAGATGAGAAATTCACCGTGTACCAACCGGAGCTGTGATGGAAAGGGAGGTACTGGGATTTTATGGGCACCCTCTCCATACTACACTCAAGCAGCAGGAAGCAGCTGCTCACTGTCCCCAGTAGGAGAGAATGAGCAATGAAGCCACATGTAATACCAGCGGTGCCCCATGCAGCACGGCTTAAACTCACCTGCTCTGAAGTCAACGCATCCACCCTCACTAACTGTTACAGCTCACTCACCTCAAAGTGCTTAATTCTCTCTTTAGGACCATGACCTCCTATTAACACTCCGGGTGATGTAAACCTTTGGTTTTCAGGCATACCTAACACAAAATGTAGCTTTCTTTTTCCTTTTGCACCCAGCTTTACTGCACTCTGGAGTGATCTTTCCCCAGTAACTTTTTCTTCTCCCTATATGGGAGTTAGAATATAGAGAGATTTCATAAAGCATATAGATGATACAGATAGCATGTGCACAGTATATATGCTTACTTACATGCATCTATATATAAACACTTATCTTTGTCTATTTTGTACCTCTCTATATACATACACACACAAATACATTCTATTTCTAGTAGATGTAGAACAGAAGCGAATGTATCAAGCCAGCTGGGAGAGAGAAGGCAGGAGGGCGGTGACACAACACCCTGGGCTGCCTCGGCTCTCCCGCCTGCTCTCAGGCCCCCCTGCCCGCTCCCGGCTTTTTGAGGATGCGACAAGTCGCAGTGCCAGAGCGCAGCATCCTCGGAGGGGCGTCCCCCGCTCCGGCCCCGGCCAATCAGGGCGCCGCGGGAGGGATGCTCGGGGCAGGGATGCGGGGTTGCCAGGCGACAGCAGCGTCCCCGTGTCCCCCCCGTCCCGTCCGCCCCCCCCGCCCCCCGCGCGTCCTCCCCCCGGGACCGGGCTGCGCTCCTGCCCGCGCTGCCGGCGCAGTTAAACAGCCGCGGGGAGCGCCGCGCCGCGCAGCCCCGCAGCGTGGGGACGGCCGCTCGCCTCCGTCCGAGGGCTCCCTGCCACAGCCCCGCTCCCGGCCGTGCCAAGAGCAATAGCCAGCTTCAAAGTTAGACCCAGCAAGGCTGTAAATGAATAAACGGTAGGAACAAGCCTCAGCCAGCCCCTCCGCGCAGCGCCGGCTGCAGAGCCATCGCACGCCCCGAGTGCCGGGAGAGGCAGTCTGCAAATGCCAGCCGGCTCTCACTCCTTGTCTTTGCAACTCTAGGTCGCCTCCTAATTTAAAGCTTTGCACCAATCCCCTTTGCCCGGAAAGGAGAGGAAATCTAGAAAGATGCCAGGCTGCGAAAGGGGACCCAAATTAACAGCGCTGGTACCAGGCGCTGCGTGGCCAAGGAGAGCCAAAGTTGCTCAGAGGAACGGGAGGCGGGTGCTCCAGAGGAGAGGGGAAGGGAAGGGGATCATTGCTTGGTGATTGCGGTCTCTCCCTCCCGTTGCCCCCTTCTCCTCCTCCTCCCTCCCAGCCTTACCCCCGACCGCTTAGGAGGCCTTGATGAGTTTCCATCGGGATCCGATCCAAGGTGGGGGGGAGAAAGCGTGACTGTTCCCAGAGAAAGCAGCTCGCACAACTTTGGGGGTTGAGACTCCTCCGTGGATGTTTAACGAGCACATCGGGAGGCCCGCGATGCCCGGGAGCCGCTGGAGACCCTCGCCGGGTCCTACCTTCACTGCACGGTAAGGAGCTGGGCACTGGTATCCCGCGTCCTGGTCCCTGCATCACACATCCCGGTCCCTGCATCCTGCGTCTCGGATCCGTACATCCCGGTCCTCACATCCCTGCATCCCGCACCCCAGCCCTCTCATCCCAGTCCTCGCATCCCACACCCTGCAGCCTTGATCCCTGCATCCCGGGTCCCTGCAACCCGCACCCCGAATCCTGCCCTCCCGACGACACGCAGCCACTGCCCGGGGGACTGCGGGTTGTGCAGCCGGGGAAAAAGTTGGGGGTTGCTGACGGGAGTCAGGGGCCAGGAGAAGCCGGGGGGGGGGGGGGGGGGGGGGGAAGGGCTTTCACACCTGCAGAGGGGCAGGTAGGGTGCAGGGGGACCCCTGTAGTCCGGGGTGGGGGGGGCGGCAGAAAGGGGTTGGCTCGCCCAGGGCAAAGCAGTTCTGTCCAGATGTTGCCCAGAGGTTCCTGCTCCCGCAGAGGCAGGCTTTGGGGGTGAAGGGAGGAGATCTTAAGCTTGCCGTCCTATACCTTTCCTTAAGCTGGGGTGGAAAGTTCCAAGCCAGCAGCTGGGAGAGCCGTGCTGGGCACCCAGCTCATCTCCCTGGATCTGCTGCGGGAAGAGAGAGGGAGAGAGGTGGGGAACGTTAAAGAAACTGGAAGTGCTTTGCTCCTCCTGAGGTATCTCCCCTGCAGGGACCTGGCTCACTCCAGGTTCCTAAAATTGGAAAGCTTCAAAAAGAAAGGAGAAATTAGCAGGGATCATAGAGCCAATGTAAGCTCTCCCTCATATATATCTATCTGTCCATGTGAGTATGCATCCAGCTGTATAGGTATATGTGTGTGCTTCTGGAGTTGTTTGTGCCTATGTATGTGCCTTGCCTATGTTCCTGTGTCTCTGGGTGTGTATGTGTGTATATCTATGCTTGTGTTTGCTTGGATGCATATAGATGTATTACTATATGTATAGATTCATAGGAATGTGCTTTTATTCCTAGACAGTGTTTATCTAACTCTGGGTAGACCTAGAGGTGTGTGGGTACGTATCTTTCATCTGTGTGTGTCAGGCACACATATCTGCTGAGATACACATGTGGGTGTGAGAAAGTGTATTTCTATGCCAGTGTGTAGATAGGATTTGGGGTGTGTGTTGGATTTTGGGGACTTTTCCCCCCCAGGTTATCGTAGTGTTTCCATGGATCATTTTACGCATACATCCCTGTATTTCAACAATCTTGATAAAAGCCAAGGAATTCTTGAAAAACTAGGCATCTTACTGATACTGCATTGAACTGAACTAAGGATTTGCTGGTAGTTTGTGAGTTCTTTGGCTTTTTTCTCAGTTTATGCCACCTGCTGAAGATTATTTAGTTCATTTTTTAAATAATTGATTCAGCTTTTAAAAAATCTCAATTGGAAGACTGTGAAGCAGAACAGCCTGGGACACAGACTGGTACCTATTTCAGCTTGCATAAGTATATATCTCACGTTGATTAAATATGCATGAAAACAATTTGAAAAGCACACAACCCACCTGATCAAATACATATTTTAGGAAAATTACTTTTTTCATTTTCTTCAAATACACCTAAATCATTATGACTTCTTCTGCTGTTGTTTATGTTGATAAATGCAAGTATTACAAGAAAATGTAACTTCCCCAGCTGCATTGGGGAAAATTGCACATTAAGCTACTTTTATTCACAATTAGGGTAGTAGAAAAATTGTAAATTTGTAAGGTTCACTCTTGAGTGAAATCAGTAACAATCCATGCAAAACCTTCTTAATAAACTGATTACTTGAAGAACAATGCAAGTTAATTTGTCCTCTGCTAGAATATTTCGTACTTTAATTTCTGTGGCTTTTTTGCTTGTTGCTTTTTTTAAAGAATGATGCTGTCCACTGCTACTCCCAGTATTTCTGGAGTCCTGCATTATATATAAAAAATAAAACACACTTCAAAATAGGTAATCCACCAATTGTTTTACTGTTCTGTAACTTAAAAACAAGCAAAAAGGCATTGGTATCAAGTACATTAAAGCAAGACTTTCATCCCAGAGCCGAGATGCTCTTCTAATTGCTGTTGATGTTTGTCTGGGTTACTTGTGCTGATGACCTACTTATAAGCTTCTACAAATAAAGTTTTTTAGGCAAATGTCGACACCTTGTTTATGAGTAAGATTCTAATTTTATCATTGAAAGAGTGATTCTAAAGCAGGATGCAGGGGTAAAGCATCTTTCTGGATTCACTTAATGTTTTTATACGTAATTAAATCGTGAATGTGCAAAGTACTAAATCAGACTGGAAAGCCAAAAGAAAAGAAATACGCTACAAATAGTGTTGTCATTCAGTTCAGTGGTCTGAATTACATAAGTGGAGCTGAATCTGGAAATGAAGAAAGTGTAAGGAGATGTACTGGCATTTAAAGAAAGAGCTATTCAGATGTTTTGTGCAATCAGAACTCTTTGTGGAAGTGTCTTACAGAACATAAATTATTCTGAAGATCATGGAGTCCCCATACAGAATTCTATAAGACCTGAATGACCTGGTTCTAATGTCACTTATGCTGGGATAAAATTGCAATTTTACCTTTAAACCTGGTGGGCTAAATTCCCTTTTGGTCTACAAGAGTTCAGCAGGGTCACATGAAGTGTGTACCCACCAAGAGTCTGGTTTAGCAGTGTGATTTGAGAATCAAACCTAAAGCTTTTATGGGGTACAAGATCCTGTCTATGAGGCTGTTGAACATGCCAACAGTGTCCTGTAGAAGGGACTTCACTCTCTGTTCAGTTTTTGGAAGCTGTTTCCAAAGCCCTATAAAATGTTTATCAGGATTTGTGCACCTTGTTTCTTCCAACTTGTTTTACTATAGTTATTGATCAGTTAGTATGAATTTTTCTGGTTGATAAAATGCTAGGTGTACTATCACTCTCAGGATGCCACAGAACAACACAGAGATGTTTGACACACTCCAGGATCAGACATTACTTTTTGTGTGTGAATATGTATAACTACAGCTACATAAGCTCTTGTGAAGAAGATCATGTAATACCGACTGGCTTTTTTTCTGCTTGTTGATATAAAACTGACAGCTGGTTTAAAGCTTAATCAAGAACTTAGTCAGATCAGAGAGTTAAAGAGAAGATTGTCTTCTTGCTCTCTACTGGTGTGGAGAATAAGGTTGTGCTTTAATCCCTGGGTGGGTTGCATTTGCAATGGAGGGGTGTCCACAGCCAACGAGAAGGGGTGACCAGAAGGATGATTAGCTGCCTTGCCCCTGCACCCAGCACTGAATGTCCCGAGCACAGCTATGGTGGACCTGGGCTCCAAAAGTGTCAGGGAAGAAGCGCAGTCTTCGGCTGGTACCATCTTCCTAAATCTCTGCCTGTGACTGTTCCTGGCTATGAACTTAATAAGGCCAACTTTCACTGGGATAATCTAGCCTTAAACTGGGAGAAAAATTTGGGACACATTTCATCTTATGAAAATCCAGATTGGCTTGAAAATCCAGATTGGCTTGAAAATCATGAGTTTATTTTAGTAGTAGGAGTAAAATGACAAAAAAATAGGAATTCCTCCTGGGCACAATGATGTCTGCGAACAGCCTCAGTGCAATTGTCAGATATTTCCACTGAGACAAAAACACAGTTCATTGTTAGAAGTGTTTTAACTATTACAGATTGGTGCAATTGGTTCTTTTTTCAGGTAAGCCCAGAATCCAGTGTGTGACCTAAATGAATTTGCTGTCTGATCTATTGCCTTATGAGGTTTTTGAACATTTTATTTCAGGGATGTTCAGTTTTTCAAAAATACTGCAAGGAATATACTGTCTTGTTTCTAGCTGTCTTTCCAAAGCAATGCAGCAAATTTTCATAGGGGGTAAATCGCTATGAACCTGTTAAATTCAAAAAGAAGAGAATTTGCTAGAGGTATAGCAAATTACACACAAAGAAGGCTGTAGAACTATATTGCTTTTATCTCATATTGGCCATCTCAAAAATAAAATTATGTGGTTGGAACTATTACCATGTTATTGTTCATAGCTATGCTGGGATTATGGGAACATTTATGTAGTTAGCAATTGTACTACTTATACAGGAACGTATGGGCTCTTCATGTAAATCAATAGGTTGTCTCAGAAACCTAAGTAGCAGTGTAACAGCTCTTCCAAACCTTCTAAGACCCAACTTATCTGCATGCAAAGGCATGGTCTTAATCCCAGTTACTGAGGCAGTCTTCCTTCAGAGCACATTAAAGTCTAGCAAGTGGCTTGACCTTGATAGTGCTGATGACCTTGACCTTGAAAGTCCCTTTTCCCATACATCCAAAGGGATACAGGACCAAGTATATAAACTATATCAAATATGCATCAAGCAAGCTGTGTACAGAGGGAATGGTTGATGAACATTTCATAGATGAAATGGGAACTTGGAGCAGACTTTTGGTGGATACTGTGAGACCTTGAAATTCTCCATTAGAAAAGTGAATAGAGAAGAAAAAAAGTTGTGAAGACAAAAAAAGGTTGAGGAAAATAGATCTGTAGGAGACAAAATGGGAAAAATAAAGTGACGAAAATAGCTTGATAGGAAAGGACAGAAAGAGCAGTAAAGACACTCGGATGAGTATTCAAGTTGGAAGCAAAGTAAATGGAATGGTAAGTCCGTTGTGGATGAAGAGATTGTAAAGCAGGTGAAGGTGGTGAAGAAAACACTCTCATTAAAGAGATTAGAAATTATTCTGTGATCCAACTAGCAGGGCAAAAATATTGCACATGTTATGGAAGTGGTAACTGCAAAATTTAGTGAGGCAGAGGATTGCATTCAGGCATACTGACTAAGGAAGTGAACAGCATCAGAGATGTAGGAAAGGATGAGCTAGTAGAGAAAATGTCACAGAGCTGATTTTTCTATGGTAATTTGAAGTAATAAGAAAGATAAAGCAGCTAGGTGGGGAGGTGGAATGTAAGAGAATTTTGAAGTCCGTGGTGACCAAGAAGTCTTATGAGGTATCAGCATACAGGGAGCACACAGTGACAAATTAAGCATATCCTTGAGAAAAGGAAGAAGTGGAAACTTGTAGTCATGCATGGCCTTCAGGTAAAATCCAGAGACAGTGCAGTAAAAATAAAGGAGGCAGAAGATGGGGTCTCTTAGGAAGTCAATGGAGAGACTGTCAGATTCCAGAGGAAAACCGAGCAAGTGCACGCAGGGGAGAATGAAGTCAAAAGCTCAGTGGGTGACCACAAAGTCAGGAAATTCATAGGTCAGAACTGTATTAGGAGAATTAGTGTGTTAAAAGGGAAGTATTAGTGGGAAGAAGGATGAATATATTAGCTTAGAGTACCCCTTAAGGAACAGGGCATCTGAGAGGAGGGTGCTGAGAAGGGGGCGTAGAGTATGCAGGTGAGAAGAAACAGGACTGCTTTTGAGAAAATCTGCATGATCTAGGGCTCTGCAAAGCCTCAGCCTTTCTGGTTTGTGGCGGCTGGTTTTCAAAAGCACATGTTATTAGGCTGACTGAGGTATTACCTTGCAGTCTGTGAAGGAGGATGCTGCAGGCAATTTATTGAGTCTGAGATTTGGCAGTGCTGCAACTCTTCCTTGGAATTAGCCCTGTAAAGAGGCTGGCTGAGATAAGTGGCCAACAAGGGGCTGCCTGATTGTATGGTGCCACTCTGTAAACCTCTTCCAGCAAAACTAGCGTGTCAGATGCCAAGTCTAGCACTTGGGGATGTCAGTGTTTTGCAACAGCCTTTGAATACTGTGTGGTCAGACCAATGACCATTACACCTACCTGTAAAGTATAGGGTAGGACACCATTTGAAAAGGGTTTGAAAGTCTTACAAAATATTGTTTCAGCCCTAAATTCTTAAAATTTACCCCTAAATTTATTGATAAAATTTTTCAACCCTAAAAATCCCTAAATAATGTTTCATCAGTGGTGTAGCTCCCCACTCCACTGACATGTAACAGCAGGGCTGAGATGGCGCAGGAGCTTTCAGGCAACCCCAGTCCTCTGCTATGGGAATAAAGGGATCCTGCGGGCTAGATACACTCCTGTCTGTTGAAGAATAGAGACCTATAGAAAGCTAGTCTCTTCTCTGAGAGGCTCCTAGACCATTCTTGACCTTGCTGACCTTGGCTGTATGATGTAGGATATGCAATGCAGTTCTTGACCATTTTAATGTGCAGCTCACAGCACCAGGATGGTTGTCTTTTTAATATAATGTACCTGTGATTAAGGCTCCTTAGATCCCATATCAGCTCCAGCTTGTATGTGGCATGCCTTCCTGATGGGAGACTTGCAGCTGTGCTTGAGTGAACATTTCTGCATATATGTTTTATAGGAGGTCTTTGGCTAAGCTGTTTTTTGGTCCGGTACTTCCTGCCTAGCAATTCCTGTATTGTTTTATAATTTATTACATATATTTATATTGTTATTATTAATTTCATTCACAGTGGTTGCATCATCCAGTGAAGAAATTATTAGGAAAGCATGCGAAGACATTGTTCTGCTAGTGTTTGAAATTACATTACATTTGTGATGCTTAGCAGAAATTGGCTGCCCTGCTGTTAGAATCACATAGCCAGAGATCTGATAAATACCAGTAAGTAAATTTTGGGGATGGTTCCAGAACTCATAGAATTTATTATTTTTTTTTCCTCATTTCTGTGTATTTTCATGAGAAGAGAAAACAGATAAAGAGACAAAAGGATGGAGGCAAAGAGAAAGATAAAGATATCGTGCAGTAAGACATCTACAGTTCAGTTCTGAGGATCAGCTCACACGGCTAAGAAATGTCAAAACTTATCTTTATCTGCAAGAACATTTAAAGATTAGTATTTTATGCAAAAATATAATTGGTTTTGCCAAGATGAGGGAGTTTTCAAAAAGCTTCATTATAATTTTTTGTGAGATTATGTATTTATTTGAGTGTTGAGTGTCACCAGTTGAGAATATGGCTATAGACTTCTTGGCTTTTTATCATATATTTTTAATGGCATTTTTACTAATGTTCAAGTCAGTCAGAAAGACATCTTCACTATATGTCAACTGACACCTAATTTGGTTCTACTGTAAAAGATTCCAGATGTTTCACTATACAACAGATGAAAGATCTTGATTTTACCTTATAACAGATGTATTTTGCCAGTATTTAACTCTGCCTTCTACAAAGCAGGGGGAAAAACCACCCACATGGGACATCGGTGTAGTAATATTGGATTAAACTTTAGGAAATTTGTGTGAAAAGGATACCTTACAATGCTGGTCTCTACTGCATATTATTTGCATAGACAGACAGGGTCTGCTTTTCCTCATTATGAAATACTTGTCCACAAAATGCTACCACAGAATGACATTTTATTAGAAAATTTACAAAGTTTATAGGAATCTTCTTAAAATTTTTTTTCCAAGTGCTAGAAGAACACACTAAAGTACACTTGTCAAATCTACCTTGCAACTGTTTTCAGTGTATTCCATTGAGTGCTCTTAATTGTGTTTGCTCACTTTCTTCCTTGCAACCATCAGGGCTTTAGAAGAGCCCTGACAGTAACAGACAATGACATCAACACACAGTGCATTTTCTTAAAAAGGTGCAAGCCCATCCTACATGGGACTGATGCACTAGATTGAGTTATCAGGTTAGTCTTTATTCTCAAAAGTTGAGAAAAGGGTAGCAATTGTCTGGGTGGGAATGGTAGATCAACACTGAAGTCTGTTTCAGCCCAGTGCTCTTAAACCATCCAGCACATGCTTCTTTATCTTACCATTATTACAGGATACATTTACCTTGAAAAAGAGAGTTTTCTTCATAACCCCACTCAGGGTCTTGAAAGCAGAACAAAAACAAATGCTGTTCTAGCAAAAGCAACATGCAGTCCATGCCCTTTTTCATCCATTCATTTGTCAATGTGGCTGTCAATAAGGATGTATTTACATACGGCTAATCCCGCAGTCGATTCATTAAGATGATTTTGTGAGTGAAAAGGGAAGATGACCTAATGGGGTAGCTCCAGGAATACAAATAAAGTGAGATAACTTTCAGAGAATAATAATTTTGCTTTCTGAAGTGGACTTTAAATCTCCAAGAGTAGAATAGTCCTGCTTAAAACAACCTTTTGTTCTTCACTCAGAAGTGATCTCCGATTAATTGTGCAGTTTAGCTGAACTTTGCTTTCCTTGGTATCCTAGGAGAAAAGCTCTGACAGACTGGGAATTTTAACTTGTTTGTAATGTAAACTCAGCATACTGGTGGTGCTTTTTAACACTCCAGAAACTGTTTGGGAGGAAAAAGAAATAAATAAAAAAGCTTTGATCCTCTAAGCAAACAAAGAGGTGAGAAGGAGGTTAAAAGAACCATCATTTATGAAAGGCAGAGAAAGAAAATGTGGGAAAGGTGTCTTTATTTTAACAGTTTCAGAGACTATTTGAAAGACTATTGGAAATATCAGGCAATTCAACAGCATTAGAGCCCTCTGATAAATAGAGAGCAATTGATTTCTTTTTATCGTTTCATTGACATTTTTGAGATTTCTAAGGACTATGAATTTCTCAATGATATCAGTCGACCTGCCCAAGATTTTTCCCAGAAGCAGATATCCAGGACAAAGCTTAGGGATTAATGCTAATACCTTGAGTATCAATCTCAGATAAACATATTCCTAGTGGCATCATTCAGTATGAAGAAAGGAAGAAGAATCTAGTCTAGAAGCAACGCCAGCTCCTGGGAGCTGGGAGATGACTTGAAGTCCAGGTTTCTTGGCCAAAGGGTAAAATGTAAATTGAAGCATCCAGTTGTAGCAGCAGGGAGTGGTGCAGCACTCCAAGCAATGCCCTGTTGTCTCCTTATCTGTGGGAGACATTCCTGCTCCCTAAAATGTCACTATTTTGGCCAGTAGGTAGGAAGGTGGAGTCAAGTCTCCACATACTCCTTTCAGTCTGCCTGTCTATTCCACATTCACCAGTTTTAAAGAAGAAAGCAGACAAATAGCTCCATTTAGACCTAGATACTTTAAATCAATGTCCAGAGAACAGCTGCAGAGAATAATAGGGTTTCTCAGTCCCTGTGATTTCCTGATGAGGGCACAAGGTCCCAATTAGAACTTATCCAGAAAGGGTGCAGCATCCATTAGGGTAGAAACAGATAGTAAGAGGCCTTTTTTATGTAAGCTTCTTCATTTTCAAAGGTTGTACACAACGTTCCATTGTCCTGAATGCAGCATTTATAGTTCCACAGATAATGACACCAGTAAGGACTTCATCTGATCTATCTCCCCCTCCAAAGACAGCACAAACTATCTGTAAGTCTTTATTAACTAATACTTATTGAATGATTCCCTTAAAATCTGCAACAACAGAGATTTCACAGCCTCCTTTAACAGCCCGTGCCTGTGCTTCACTGTTCTTATGGACAGAAGGCTTCCAAAAGTTTAACTAAATTGCACTTTCTGCAACCAAGTCTATCACTGTTGTCTTCTCTGCTATGGAAATCAGAAGCAATTCAGCACTTTCCTTTCAGTTCCAGCCTTTTATATAGTAAAGGGATTAGATTTTGGCTTTTTAGTGTTCATTTATGTAATGCTCCCCTCAGTCATCTCCACTTGACTCAGAGAAATAACTGCTTTTCTTTTAGCCATGTGCTTTTTTTAGAATTTTGTTATTCTTGCTGATTTCCTTTGGACCTTCTCCAGTTGCCCATTGGACCTGTACCCAAAAGATGAGTACAGCTGATGAATGGCTTGACTTCACTTGTCTTGAATACAACATTCCTCAAAGAAATCCTTTGTGCCATTTCTTTGCTTTATGCTCCAAGCCTCACTCCAGCCAGCATTTTGCCCAAAGAGCCCTCAGGAGCCTTACGGAACCATATTGATGTCCTTGTGCCACCACTTTCCAATTTGCTACGTTTTTTCTTGATTGCTTCTGGTCATTTCTAGTTCGCAAACACATACAACTCCAACCAAAAAATTGTCAGTCCTCACATCCACATTCACATTTCAGAAGAAAATTTCTTAGGTAGTTTGAACAACCTGTTGCTTTATGTTTGCCAGAGGGACCTATATGGGTGATGGCTTCTGTTGGTTCAATCATTATTAAACAGAGGGATGCTTGGCTGCTGCATTGTCTAGCATGTATCATGTTTAGCATGACACATGTTTAGCATGTTTAGTATGAAATAACCATGATGATCCCTAACTTCAGCTAGCAGCCTGATTGTCCACAAGTCAGAGAAAAGCTCCCTGGGAGCATTTGTAGAAGGGAAGCCTCCAGGCTGGCTCCAAGCATAAAATATACTAGTGAGTATTGCAGACCTGAGTGATGGATACAAATATGAGATCAGTATTTGTTTGGGTATTCCAGCTATGGGCCCATGAAAAGGCAGAAGCTGCTCATGCTTTCAGGATCTTAACTGCTGAGCAACGCGTCAGGAAGTCTTGGATGAGAAGTTTGACTTTGCTGCTGGCAAACCCGCACAGAGTTCATCTACATTAAGCCTGATGAATGTGGCATTAGGCAAGAATCCAGAACTTCATGCCCCCTAGACACACTTTCTTCCTCTCTTGTTTAATTTCTCTTCCTTTATTAAGACTCAAACTTTTCCCTGACCAGACTAGAACATATCCCAAACTGGCTAGGACATGGATAACTAGGACATGGATAACGTCAGAGGGGCCCTAATTGAGCTGCCACAGGTACTTGCCCCAAAGGCTCCTTAGAGAACCATTTACAGCTGTTAGGTTCATGCATATGAGAGTAGCAATTACTACCAAAAAAAAAGAAAGTCTCAGAAAGGAAGAAATAAGCAAAAAGCATTCGCTCAAGTATCTGCAGCAATTCATGGAGCACTTTAACACTGCAACAAAAAATGTCCCCTCAAGCCTTCAAATGAATCAATATAATGTTTTAATAAATCTCAGTAAATTAAAACACATCCAGTCCATCTCATTAGTTCCTGACCATTAAGTTCTAAGCCTCGAGTTCCCACTGAACAGGTAACCAGCTGCTCTGAAGATTTAACTGGCCTGACTCTACCCGAGTACAAGCCACCATTATGCATGAGAGTAGTCCCTTTTCTCCACCTCTGTCTAACTTGGTCACACTGGGACTGCTAAATAAACACTACTTGGATGCACTGAGTGAAGGGGAAGGTTCATCTCCATGTGAGAGAGAACTTTTTTACAGTCTGGGATACAAAGACACAGAGGGGCACATTCAGGCAACCAGTGGGATGCAGCTTGATGCTTTTTCCCTCCACTGGTAATACATGGATTCATAGTTTAGCAATCCCAAATACTCATCTGATGTGTTGTCTCTTGAACCTAGATCATGCCAAGTAAGTTAGGTATGTAAGATACATTGTCTGGTCATGGTCAGCAGATCATAGCATTGTAATGCTACTTATTGGAGGGTCAGCAGTCTGTTCCCAAGGCCTTAAAAAACAGCTTCCATGTAAAGAGTCATCTATATTTCATCAACAGGAGTCATCTCATTCTTATGTTAGAGTGCTGCAAGTTATTTGCAACAGTTTTTTTAAAGTGTCAAGTAATAGGTGCTCCAGCATGTCCCATTTTTGTCCATTCCTATATATAACACGGTTTCCATGCCAATGATTACAATGTAATACTAATACGACTAGTTTCAAAAACAAAAGCACATTTGGAATCATGCGTGTTTATCTTTAGAAAGTAAGAGCTGCAAAAACAAATGGATCGAGGGGGATTAAAACTAGGCTAATTGTTCATTAGGCAACCTAAGACCGATTAAGTGTGCTAATCCATTTAATATTTTTTCTATTTGTTTCCATTATTATCCCTGCCAAAATTCATTTGCATGTATTAATTCACCTATGTTTATTTATTAATAAAGGAATTCACTTGAAATGCAGGTCTTGAATCCTATAGTCCTTTCTCGAGCAAAACTTCCATGACAGCAGTAGCAGAAGGACTTCAAGATGTGACTGGAACTCTCTGTACTGCTCTTTTCCTAAAATAAAACTTAAATTCTTTCAATAAGATTAATGTGAATGCATTCTCCATCTGTATTGATTCCATATACTCTCCATGTTTAATGAAGACATATTATTCTGCAAAATTATGCATAGTTCTATGTAATGTCCTATGAAAGTGGTCCTGGTTGTACCTGACCCAAAAGAATTGTTCTAAAATTGATTGCTCATTGCTGACTATTATTGTGTATTAATTTTCACATTATTTTGATGTGCAATTGAGTATCTTTTTGCCAGATAAGTAGAGGACAGAGAATTATTGTTAGCTAACTTGATTATCATGTGTTCCAAGTTTCAGAAAGCAATGTTTTTTTCAGATCAGCTACACTTCAGTATTGCTAGATTCTGACTCCCAAAATAACCGTTGAAGGAAAGTAGACTCACCATAAAATTATTCACATAAGTATTACCACAAATATGGGAAGATGAGCAACAGGCCAGGTAGCAGTTCAACAGAAATGGATCTAAGGCTACGGAAGGTCAGAAGCAATGCATGGCTCAACACCATGGTATCATATTGTTGTGAAAAAGGGAAATTTCCTACTGGGATTAATAAATAGGAATATTGTCTGGAAGATATGGAATGTAAACATTATTCTCTATTCAACACTAGTAGGGACACATTTGTAGTATGGTGCCCAGTTTTGAGCATTATGTTTTAAGCAGAAATATAAATCACTGAGATAGAGTCCAGAGAACGTCAACAAGAAGAACTAGAGGTGTGAAAAAATTGATTTATCACAGGTAAGTAACAGTCTAAAATCGTCACGCAGAAGACTAGACCTCAGGAAAAGCTTTTAATGGTAAGGAGAGGGAAGCAACAGAATAAACTGCTGGGAAGTCTGGGAAGTTCCTATCACCAAAGATGTTTAAAAACAAGCTAGCCAAGACATTAGATAGATAAGACATAAATAAAGTTGGTCTTGATTTGGGTAATAGCAAAGGAAGATCAAGATCTTTCAGGGTCCCTTCCAACCCTTTTCTTCTCTAAGTGACCTGAACACCATTCAGAGTTCCTACTCCAGGATCTTACAACATAGCACTCTGTATTGCAAACATCTACCTCCCTAGGAGGCAACCAAGACATCTGCCAGCAAAGCAGAGCTTCCACTGCTCCCTTTGTGAGATGAAGCAGAGGCAGCAAGAGAAGAGAACAACATGCTTCTCTTGCAGAAGAGGGGTGAAAACAGACAAATTTCAGGAGCAAACAAGGTTGTCTTGCAAGAGAGAGGTAAGCTCTGCCATGCAAAGGCCGATCATGTGTGTATGCAGGGAGATAACACATGACAAGCCTCTGCTTAATTCACACACAGACTCATTGTAAGTGTCTATTCAGTTCCTGCTCTACTCCTTAGAGAGTAGTTTTTACTCTTTTAGTGGTGGACGTAGCAGTGTTAGGTTAACGGTTGGACCTGATGACCTTAAAGGTCTTTTCCAACCTGAACGATTCTATGATTCTAGGAGCAGCAGCATGCTGCATCGTCTTCAATATAGATAGCAAAGTAGTCTGTCATGTAAAGACCATTAGCAGTCCCGCCTCTTACTGTAGGGCCTGTGCAGAAATGTATGTGTGTACAGAAACCAACATTTAAATGAGCTCTAATATTAGGACAACAGAGAAACAAGAAAGGAAGGAACAGCACGACTTGTACTGTCAGCTTTAAAGTCTACTCTGCATGTTCATAGGCTCTGAAAGGCAATATCCCTCATGTATAGGCAATAGGCTATATAAGGTTATAAAGTTATATATGTTTTTGGAATATTTGCATAAGGAAATGAATGCAGTAAATCTATTGACGTCGTCAATGCAGAACTAGTGTAACTCTAATGCTTTCTGCACTGCAGTGATGATTATGAAACTGGTAGGTATTTTATGTTATTAACTCAAGGCGTCGTGTTTAATAAATACTCATAAAACACATTGGCAAAAGCGTAAACTGCAGAAACATGAGTAGAAAATTTGTGATATGTTCCCTATCACAGACAAATTGTTAATACTGATACCCAGTAATTATTTAATCAAAAGTATACTTAAGGAAAATCTGAAATAACTGAGAGATTTCAGTTGTTAGAAATAAGGGCCCTATCTTCATGTTAATTACTGAAGCAGGGTTAGAGTATATTTTAATAAAAGTGTGAGACAGTATTGAAATTCAAATAAATCCTTGGAGGTTTTATGGCTCATACAAAATGCAAAGAAATTCAGAAAGAAGATTTTTCAAAATTAATAACTCTTTCTTAAAGAGAGATAAAGCATTGTATGTTGTCTTCTAAAAGGACATTATGTTTTGTCATGAGTTTGTGAAAAAATGTATTATTCATATCATTGGTAGAAAAGATATTTAGCCTAAATTACACTTTTTCCTTTCTACCCTGAAGTTTTTCTTCCATTCAAAAACTACTGCTTTTTTCATCATTCAAGGCCTCTCTGCATTGACCCTGGAGAATACTGAAATATTCCTTTTATCCATCCAAAATCAGGTGAACAATAAAAAGGTACTTATTTGTCATATAGTATCAATAGTTCACAAATATATAAAAATTTAATTCAGGATTCAGTGGGTCAAATCCTAGACTGTGATAAATTAGCAACAAAGTCAACGGAGCTGCTCCATGTTACACCAACTGGCAATGCTGTTCAATTTGTCAGGTGTACTGCACTTCAATCATTTAATAGCTTCAAGAAATCAATACGATTTGCAGTTTCAGGTTTTCAAATGTCAGCCTGTTTGCATCCCAGATGCTTACTTAAGCAGTAGAGAGGACTTTGCAGCAAAGTCCTTGCATTACTATAAAATGTTACCTTCAGGCACACTCACTAGCCTGTCTGAGACTGGATACTGCACTCTGACTCTGAGCCTGGTTGTCACCAGTGGGAAGCTGTTGAGGAGTTGATGGCACGAGTACACGAGTCATGAACATGTTATCCCAGTCCCCCAACTAGAGTAAATCAGTGTAACTGCACTGGCACAAGCTCCAAGGACAGAGAGAGCTTGTAAGTATGGGAAATATGGGGGCTGTACATCACATACAAGGCTGAAAGAGACAACAGGTGGTCATTCGGTCTATCTCCTGCCCCAAAGCAGTCTCAGGATTATTGTGTCATTTCTGACAAAAGTTTGATTAGTTTTTTCTTGAAAACTTCTCATGGTGGAGACTCCACAGCTTTCCCATGCAGCATGTCCCAGCGCCACATTACCTTTATGGTCAGAACATTTTCCCTAGCATCTAGCCTAAATATTTTTGTTGCAGTTGAGTTCATTTTTGCTTTAGCTAATGACTGCAGCCAAAGTTCTCCTTTCATCCCAATTAATTTCTTGCCTCCTGAACTTGCTGCAGCTTTGCTTACAATCTGGTCTGGTCACATCTGTGGTGAACCTGAGACTGCTGATGCAATCTGGAAAACTGTGAGTCTCAGGCCAGCCTGTCTATGATTTCTCTAGTCTTCTGAAAGTGGCCCACTTCTCAGTCTGAGACAGCTTCTGGTCTGGTGAACTGGCCATCAAGGCACAAAACATTTTTTGCAACTGGAAAGACTCAAAGTAATGCTTGTGGAACAGCTAGAGTCCTAAGATTGATTTTTTTTCTTTGTCACCTATTACAGGGACATTCTCTTATGTTTTTTAGCAAAAGAAATAGAATCCAAGACATGTTTTAGACTGTTTGTGCAATTAGTGTGGTGTGTTCCAAAGGAAAGCATTTCTTTCTGGGTTTTGGCACATTCTCATCAGTGGGATGAGGTTTTCTTTCAAAGTTGTAGCACGAAATAACCTTATGCTCCTTAGTGAGATGACAAACTTCAGCCCATGCATTAAGTGTTTTTCAAATGGCACCAAGTTCTTGTTGCATGATGGTTCCAACTAATGATTAACATGATTCATTGTCATCTTTTACGCTCATTAAAGAAAATATTTAGATTCTATTAGAGTAAAGGACTCAGTGTTTGATGAAGGAAATAATACTGATTTGAAAGAAAATAGAGTGCAAATAAAAGAAAGAGCTATTGCTGGTGAAAAGGGGTTGATGAAAAAGGTATTGAGAATGGCAGAATTGTCTATTTTTCTCTGATCATTTTTTCTCTATCAATGGACTATTCTGCTGTGATCAATAAAACCTCCCAAACTGACTCAGATGGTTTAAGAGTCACTGTGCTTCCTAAGTGGATTATTAAAAAGAAAACAAATCAGTTCAAAACCTTTCCTGAGCAAACAGTTACTGGTAGCACTTCATCCTCCTTGTTCATTGTTCTTTGCTAGGGCTTGGTCTTCTCTAGCAAAGTTACTTGGAGGCAGCAGCCTTGGCTAAACCTCAGGCTGGTGGGCATTTCTTTACCAAGGAGATTCACTACAGTATTTTCCTGGCCTGTGCTCTGCCTCCACTTGGTGCCAGGGCCACTTCACTTCCCTTCTGCTGGGAGGGAGGGAAGGACCTTTGCACTATCTGGTGGCCAGAGATATGTGCAGACTTTCCCACGCCTGTTGTCCTCATTGCTGACTGTGAGCCATGCTCTAGGGCCCGAAGCTCTTCCTCTTGTTTGTCTAATCCTCCACTTCACTGCAGACCCAGGCACACAGTTTAATGACATCCTTCAGATGCTTCCAAGCGACTTTCCTTCCTGAAATTTTCTAAAAGCCTCCAAACTATGGACAGGTTGTCTACCAAGTTCCTTTCTGTCTCCTGCATCTTCAGGAGCTAGTTCTCTCTAGCTTTTAACACCCATGCTGACTTTTTCAGAGTGCCAGCAGAGAAGAATACCTGAAATTATAAAATGGGCTGGTTTTCTCTGTTCAGACACGTTCCTCTGGAGTAAAACCACAATGCGCTGGAAGACCTTTGGGCCTATAGAGAGTAAAATATGATCTGGATCTGTGCCTGGCACGTAGGCAGTTGTCTCCTCGCTCTTGCCCACAAGCCTCCTGCTGCCTGTAGCAGTGGGAACCTTGAGCCCTGAGCCCTTGGGGTCATGTGTGACTTCAGCCCGACCAAGCATATGGAGAGCAACTGTAAAGGCTCAGCTGATTGCACAACTATATTAATTGTTTTGCCTTTAGGTCTGAACTTCATATCATTTAGTCTCCCTGTGAAGTCCTTGCAGCTAACCAAATAGTTGCATTTCGTCTCAGACACTTCACACTTACACCACACAAATTTTTTTTCTAAGGAAACAAGTAATTCTTTCCACTTCAAATCAAATACATGTATTTATATTAAGTCCTTCTGCATGTGATTAATACCAACAGTGAAGGTAATATTTAATTTGCCTCACATCCCTCATAAAGACCCAAACTGCCTTGACTCCAACTCAGATGTCTGGAAGAACAAGCAGTCTCTCTCCACTTCCCCTTCTGAGAGATAATCTCCCTTTCAGCAGATCAAAAAAGAGCTTGTGGACTTTGGGCAGGGAAAAAAAAGGGAGTATCTCTAGCAGTCTGTTGCACTTTTCACCACTTCTCTGACTACCCAGGAACCAGGACTTCTTTTGCTCATTTCACTCCACAACCTCATTCTTTGTTCAAATCAAGGAAAAGAAGAGTCTCAGGGTGGGATTTATCTCAGAAAACATAGTGTGAAGACAGAGACAGCCACACTGTGGAGGTCCACATCTTTAGAAAATCATATTTCATGATAGAAAGAAAAATAACATTTTTAAGGAGTGATTCAGCTGACCTATTTTAAACATCTACTATAGGAAGAGAGGAATCATGTCCAAAAAATCTTTTGTTTTTTTCTATAAACTGACTATAAAGGGATGTTTGACTAACCGGATCACATGTATGAACATATAATCTGGCTGTTTGGTTAAAAAATCTCACCTAAATGTTTAGGGTAGGAGTCCAGCAGACCAGGCTCAGTTTTATCTGTGTTTCTTGCATGATTGAAATTTTAGTCATAATTTTAGTCAGCGCCTGCTCTGTGACTGCCCTCAGACAGAATGTCAAGTCAGCAAGAGAGGAAAACCTGGTGCTGCTGTTTTTTCTCTGGTCTTTGCTAGATTGTCCTCCCTCATTTATTTCCACAAAAGTCTACTCTGCATCTCTTCCACAAAGGAAATCTCTCTGCAACACAAGATCCTCAGTAGGAGGAAGGCAAAATGTGTCTGAGACCCTAAGATATCATCTTTATCTTGAAAAGGGAATTTTCTCTCCCAGAATTCAGAGTTTGCCTTTCCACTGAGATTTAACTTTTTTCCCACATGCAAACGCAACAACGTTTTATGCGGCTGGGGATCGCTATATATGCATTGTTACACCTATGCTTCCCTAAGGGTACACCGATGACCTCTGTCAGAGATTGAATATTGACAGACATGGGCTACAGAGGCCTTTGCTTTAACCTAATCCAAAGGTTCTTAAGTTCCTCGTGCTAAGGTGTTAGATTTGAAGTGGGAATTAAACCAGGGAAGTCCTTTTGCTTGCTTTATATGAGAGATCAAGCTGGAAGGACATTACAGGCCCTACGCCTTTAAAGTCAGTAGATCTGTGAATTAGCTATTCATAATCTTCAGGGATGCCAAATTAAAACTGTGCTAAAATGAGGACCAAATATATTATTAGAAAATCTGGAAAGCATTCAAGCCTAGGCTCACCATTCATCTTGTCTTGTTGATTTGAAAGATTTGCATTTCAGACTTTTCTGAAAATATTAAGTTATTCATCCAATAATCTCATAGTGTTAACACTCTGGTCCAATATTAAAGTATTCAAATATACAAACTCTTCTCAGTTTACATACCATGCATATGTGGTAACTTTCATCTTGGTTATAGTAAGGACTGAACCAACAATTTCCTAAGCCAGAAACTTAACATTCTTAAACTAAAACACTGCTTCCTGTTCATAAAGATGAATTAGGCTCAGAGCTTCTGTGGTTTGAGTGTGAAAGAGGTTACACTGCAAAAATTAAAGCAAATATACTGCCTTCCAAGTGATGCTGTCAGAAAGTAACTTGGGCTAGGCTCAAGGTTTCCACGTAGAGGCGTTCACAGTATCATAAATACCTGCTCTTCCTCCTCAAGTCAAGAGTTCCTGAGAGCTCAGGTCCCTGATTTCTATTTTGAACACAGATTCCCTGACAGCGTTCACCAGAGTTTAGTTTAGTTTAAATTCAGTGACTGGTGGGTTGAGTTCTTTCTTTTCTTTCTTTAGCCTTTGCTGTCTTCTCTGTTAAAAGCTGTCATGCATTTGAAGCTCTCTGATAAAAGGCTAGACTTTGCCCCTTCTGCATAAAACAGCATCAGTCTGAGTCTTATAGCCCCCAGGAGTGGATTCTCGTGATTTCCCTCATGTACTCCTTTCTCCTCCTCAAAGCTACCTTTTATTCCTCCTCCCCTGCTGCACTTTGCAGTGTCTCTCATTCTGAAGTTGGCTCAATTAGAGCTAGGGGAAGTCTTTCTGAGGCTGTCAAATCTTCCTGGAGATTCCCGCGTACCGTAATCTTGCAAAGATTTCCCCATGCACTTGATTTTCTCCTCTCTAAGTAAGTCAGCTTTCTTTAAGCTCCCAAAAACAGGACTATTAACAGGATCAGGACAAGGCCATTATAACATCTATCAACTGTTAGAAGGGTCTTCACCACAGTCAGAAACAGAATCTCTTCCCTGGTATGGTTTGGGTTAATATGGTTCATTCCATTACATATTCAAATTGTCTTACTTATTAGTTCAAGATGGTCCTTCTGACTTTGAGTGACATAACCAAGTAATAGCAACAATTACAAGTACATTCCTTTGCTGAACCTCAAGAGGATGCACCATCTGCATCATTCAGTCCTTATAACCTGGGTTGTATTTATGCTTTGGGGTTCAGGGATTTGGGGAAATTTTTCTTCTTTTCACCACTTTATGTCCTGTCCTTGTATCAAGAGTCTATAATCCCCACCCACACACCCTTCCATCAGTATCTGCTCAGGTGGCAGAGGACTAATTACAATACAGGTAGCCACTGGACCTATGCTGGGACTGCATGCAGCCCTGCCCTGCTAGTACCAACCTTCCAGGATGATGCTGTTGCACTGGTAATTGATTTTGATGATTTGGTTTTCCTCCTCTAGGACTGCATTATAAAAACTGGAATTTAGTGTTAACATATTCCTGCTGTGTTTGGGAATGCCCATTTTTGTTAATGCCTTTATAGCTGAAAATGTGACTCCAGCATGAAATTGAAGGATCTTCACCGATTTTCACTGAAAAAACTTTTGAGTTACAGCACCATAAACATCAGGGAAGCAGACCAACTATCCTTCTGCAGCATTTGAATTCGCAAATCCACCAGCATTAACTTTCTTGTGGTCATAGATGTAGCTAAATAGACTAAGGGGGCTGTTTTCATAGATAAACCTTTGTTTATGTCTCATCAGGCTGTGTATTTACTGCTTAAATCTGTCCAAAAATACTTACCGAACAAGGAAACAACTCTCCTTATGAATCATATATCACTAGGTCCAAACTGTTCTTAAACTGCTCCAGTCCAGAGTTAACATATTTTTAAAATAAATCCCAACTGTCAATGGATGACTAGAGGTACAGAACTCATGTCTAAAAATTATTCAGTTCTAATGTCATGTCGTGTTAAAAAAAAAGTGTGATATTAGGCTAGACATTTCATAATACTGGACATCTGTCTTTGACAAATAAATATGTCATAGTCAAGTAAAACAGTCCTAGGAGAATATTAAGGGTATTACTTATCTTTTTTAAAAAGTGAAGAGCATAATGAATTGAAAGAGTTAAGGCCATGTTTTCCACAAATACTGATGAACAAGCACCTAAAGATTATTAAGATAACATCAAAGACTGTAATTTCATAAAGTTTTATCCCTAGCTTGTATCATACATCTGAGCTCTGTGATTTCAATGCCCCCCGCCATGATTTACTCAAAGATGTGGATTTTACCGAATTGTTCCCGCAGATCATGGGGTTTATCTGGCCAATTAACATTTTTTTCCTGGATGATTTTTGGTTTGGTTTGGTTCCAAGATTTGAGAAATGCCGCAGATATTAAGCAGAGCAGACAACCTTTGATCTCCAATCCACCTTCTAATTCTCCATTGGATATTCAACATAAATTCCTTGCACAGACTTGCCACAGAAACGAACAGCAGCTCAACATGCAGCAAGTGAGGAATACAGACAATGCTGAGGAGAAAGCTGGCTGTTGTTTGTCGCTGATGGGCTATTTTTAGCTCACAGACTGTTATTCCACTGAGTGAACTCAAGTCAGGTAAAAGAAAATGCACTTTGCAGGCTCATCTGCATAGAGTGCTGGATCAGTCAGAATTCTCAATACCGTTAATGCGCTCATATGTTTAACACTTGGCTGGCAATATTTGGCAGATTGCTGTGGCAAATCCAGCAGAACTTCTTCTATAGACCGCTCATCCTGCTGTATAATAAAATAACCCCCAAATTTACATTATGCTGAAATAGATGCCATGATCATCTAAAAACAGCTGGCTAGCAACTTGCAGAGGCCCATGATACGTTTATATTGTTGCAATAAAAATGGCAATCAGCACTTTCCCCTTCCTAACTGTCTTTTGCCGACCGCCTGGCTTCTTACCACTGTCATCAAGGGTGATGATAAGAATTCAGGTCTCCCATTTCACAGCAAAGAACCGTGACTCATGCAACAGGTTGCATTTAGACTGTGGCCTAAATCTCCAATTCCCAGTGATCAATTTAGGAAGTCTGACTTCAGTTCAGCACTTTCTGTGCTACTTTCTTTGGGCAATGACAGTGTCATTGCTGTTGACAGTGTCAATGACTGTTGTCCTCTAGTTTCTCTGCATTTCAGTTTTTCTTGATACAAGTGTAGGTGGTCCTTCGTTAACCAAGGTGTTTCCATTTGAAAAAAAAAGGCCATGGGAATCTTGATCTCTTTTTTGTTGTGTTGAATTCAAAAATGTTCCTTTTGTACCAGTGGTTTTCACTCTTTTTCTTGCTGCTGAACCCTTCCTATATTCCCTTGTAGATGCAGATTCTGCTGTAAGTGTATTGGCATTAGGGTTGCTTTTCTCAGAAAAGTAGAAAAACATGGACGCCAGGAAATTAGTCTTTGGACCCACGCAGATTCACAGACCACAGGTTGAAAACTGCAATTTTACTGTTATTGGGAAATAACATTTAAAAAACCCCAAACAATCATTACCTTAAAAGCCATCTCTGGGCTACCAGATCACACAGTGAAAACCAGTGTTTCTGACAGATTTCTGGCTGAGGCTTTGGAAGAGCAGACAATTATAGGGATTAAGTTTTTCTTCACCTAAGTGCTATTCCACAGTTCGTTCTTCTACATTATCCCATCGAAGTGGGATTTTGCAGTCTTGACTTCCTAGGAATGCACCTCTAAGCCAAGGATTTACCCAATTCATCTTTATGCTATCATTCCCAAAACCAACATCAGTACTATTTATGCTGAAATATATTAGTAGAAACATATCTCACCATGATTACAAACCCTACCTGTGTTCTTAGTTCAGCAGGTAGCTCTCATCATTTTCCCATCACTCTGGCAGCTGCATCTCCACAATGCCTATGTCGTGACACATAAGGTATTCTGGTTCGTGATTGCTGGGTGGGATGTCCTGTGCATTTGTCGAGTTTGATGCTCCAAAGATGGTGTCCAGCTCTCATTCTGTTGGTTCCTTACTGGGCAAAGTGAAGCAGATCTCCCTTTTCATATAGGTGTGACCACTTCCCATGTCACTTGTTGTCAGCTCTTTTCAACCTCAAAGCAGAACAAAAAACTGTTCACAAGAGGGCAAGGCTTCTCTAGTTTGTTTGCCTGCTTGAAGATTTGTGGCAGCTATTCTCAAACCACTCCGTGATATTGCCTCACACAGGTTAACTTCCCCTTAGGTTCACGCAGGTACACAAAATGTTTAAAGAGATGATATAGAAGTTGTTGAGCATCCTGAGCATCTGGTACAACTGTGTAGCTCTGCTTCCAGCACCTCACATCTGGCGCAGAGACTTTCCAGTGCATCTCACGAAATCCATGAGCTGTCTCTGTTATTAAACCAATACAAAAGGTCTCATTTCCATTTCAGGATAACAGAAATCACAAATAACTCTGCTAATCCTAGTCCTGCCATAGTGACCTTAGGCCATTTAAAAAAAAAAAATCTTGGAGAAGGAGGAAGCTCCAAAATGTAGCAGTCGGAGGGGTTAGAGGTCTTGTCTATGTGAGACTAGATTAACTAGTCTTCTCCAGTTAAGGGAGAGGCGGGGTCTTCAGCTCTCCCCTTTTTAAGCATTGTTCCTGGGTTGCGATGAATCTGTCTCCCTTGAGGTCTCTGCCTCTCTGCACTGATGAGAGAGGGAACTCTGTTGATATATATGGCTAGGCTCCAGTCCTTTGGAGGATTAAAATTAAATAGGATTAAATTCACCCATTCTGCTTATTTTTTTCACCTATTGTAACAACTGGGAATAATTTGCCTAACCTTCTTTCTTCTCAGTAGCAGTTTGGAGGCATTAATTTATTATCACTTTTAAGTTTCAGATTTTTTAGCACAATCTGCAATGTATATTACCAGTGGAAATATTATGATATAGTAGGGGCTTCACCACATGCTTCAGTTGTTTTTATACCCGTTATTGCTGTGCCATCTTAATGCAATTTTCCGCAGACTCCCATGTTATTAACCTGCATTCATCATTTATATCCCTCTCCCGAGGCTTGTTGTAAGACTCTATAGAAGAAGATAAACAAATTACAGATACAGGAATTAATTGTTGCCTCATTGGAGCACCCCAATCAAGGGATTTTAGGAACATTGGTTGGAGTGAAGCAGCCCATAGGCCACGTTGACGGGAATGGTAGGAAGAAGGGTTGAACAGAACTGGAGAAAATGGTGAAAAGGAAAATGCACAGATTAGGGCAGATATGAAAATGGAAGCCAGGGAAAGGGATAAAATTACTGTAGACCTCCAAGGAATGAGGCTTTGCAAGCCAGATGTTAAATACTCCTTCCAGCAAGGTTTGCTCCCCGTTGCTCACACAGGCTTTTCTACAAGCCATGACACCTCTGCTGAGCATGTTAGGCAGCTCTGCCCCTTCTTTCTCTTTATTTCCCTGCCCGCTTAGGATCAGGCATAGAAATCCCCGCTTCCTCTGAAGGGAGAGGGGTCAAAGTGGCTTGATCCTTCCTGGCAGACCCTTGCTGGCCCCTGGCCCCGGCCCCATCTCCACCCCGGGAGAGCAGCCCAAGGCTTGGCAGCACAGCGCTGGGGGAGGGCAGGGAGAGCGTGGGGAAAGGAAGAAGGACCACAGTGCCGAAAAGGAAGATGGTGTTAAAAGGACAGTAGAGAGAGGAGGAAGGAGGGACAGAAGGGCAAAGTGAGTTCAGAGAAATGTGAGGGCACATCAAAAAGTCTGTGTATATTAAAGAAGCATATGGTGCCTTGAACCACAGGGGAGCTGTGTTGTGCTGCAGTGGGTAATGACACAGAATAACAGACTGTCCCTTTCCCTGAAAATCATGTGGTTGAAATGGATAAAATACGTCAGAGGGGAGAGGAGTGACTGGCAGCATGTCCAACAGGACCTCTGCATCAGAGCCACCGACAGCACCCAAGCTAGCCCCAGCCAGATGTGCCTGCAGCGCAGCAGTGCTGCCCTCCAGGAGCATGGCACGACAGGGAAAAACCCAGGAAATGGGAGACAGAAAGCTGTGATGAGGCAGAGGGTATGAAAAGGGCAAGGGAAGGATGCAA
The DNA here is from genome assembly GCF_030936135.1 of Gavia stellata. Lineage (NCBI taxonomy): Eukaryota > Metazoa > Chordata > Aves > Gaviiformes > Gaviidae > Gavia > Gavia stellata. The sequence goes on along the minus strand of NC_082597.1, from coordinate 8,973,079 downwards.
AATTTGGCTCCAGAGAGAATCAGGTTTGCTAGCCTGATCTCAAGTGTACACAGAGCCCATGAAAGGGTGAGAGCATGACTGAGTTCTTTGCTTGGAGAAAAAATAGTGACTGGGAAAGAAATGGGAAAGAGGCAGGCAGACACAAAAGAGAAGAAAGCTGGGGAAGAAAGGAAAAGAACATGAAAACACTACCCTCAAAACCGAGGCAGACATGCTGGCCATATTAATTTCCAGTGCAAATGCCCTTCCTCTGCTGCAGCTCAATGAGGGGTCTGACCACAGTTAAGTTTAAGTTCTGGTTTTTTAATAATAATAATAATAAAAAAAGGCAATGCCAAAAAATGAAAGTCAAAGGCTGAGCTTGATTCTGCAGAAGGAACATAAGGAGAAGCTTTGTATGGAGGTGAATGTGTTCTTCTCTGTCTAAGGAAGAGATTTGTGGGTGGTTTCAAGTAATTTCAGTGGTGGAGATGATAATCCTAAAAAACAATCTCCTCTGTTATGTTCTACTGTTATTTTTTAGCCAAAGCTACCAATCAGACCACTTCTCAAAGAAGGCAAGTGTCAGTACCTCTGCTCTGTAGAGGCAGCACAGAGGGGAAACTACATGCCCTCAGGCAGCCAGTACCTATAGGACCCCCACCAACAGGAGCCCGGCCCACGCCTCTTCTGTGCCCCCTCTGTGAGGGCAGGGTGGCTTTGGTGTTGATCTGCTGGCATGACTGTCAGAAAAAGGCCCGCACCTCGTTCAAAACCATGGGGTAGTTTCCCATCTGCCTTGACTGCTGTGTGGCCAAAGGCAAATGGTCATTTTTATGCCAGTGAGCTGAAGCAGATTATGGGAATCTATATTGGACACACACACTGGAATAACTGACTGCACAGGTGGAATTCAGTCTTTTGGTTTGATTATAGTCCTTCAGTGTATGACTGGGAGGAAATACTTTATGCTTTAGACAATGGTATCTAAAGTCTGAAACAGGTACCTCTCTGTTTAATTCTTGTCCTGTGTATAGAAATTAAATATATACATAATAGCAACAACAATAACTGGAAATTAGGAAGATGTTTCCCTCATTTGTGAAAACATAACCTCTACAAATTCTCTTATACCTTCCCCTGCAGCATCTGGTGCTGGCCACTCTGACACAAGATGCTGGACTAGATTGGACTAGGGTGCAGTCCAGCCTACAAATGTCTTTGTTCCTAAATAAATTGTGAAGTATTCTCACATTCTGCTTTTCAGCCGGTCTAGAGAAGCCCAAATAAAGCATATTCTTCTCCTTTGAGAAATCTCACATTACATACTTTCTTATACTCTGAAGCAAAATTCTTTTCAATGCGCTCTTCAAAGCACTTGTATTCCCAACAATGGTTTTGTAATGTGCTTATCAAAGCTTCGCTTTCCCAGCGGAGAGCCACAGTTAATTACTACAGTCACAGACTGTTTGCAGCAGTGGTTCTTAAATACCCTGCCATTCTCAAAGGTGTCCGGTTGGTTCATTCTTTAAGTGACCACCTAAAATAACCGAGTGGATAGAGGTGCTCCAATTGCTTTGCAGACGTTAGTATGGGATTATTTATCACCTTTCCTACTTCAAATTTGCAGTTTGTTTAACCACAAACACAGAAACAGGAGGTGAAAACCCAGCTTTTGAATCTGAATTCCAGGGTCCCATGGGAAAAAGTTTCTTTTTGTGCTACAAATGGAGGATAGATGAAGGAAAGGTAATTATTTAGAAAGCAGAGAGGCCAGATTGGTGCATGGATGAGATTGTTCATTTTCATTATCTCTTTACTGTTCTTTTAATATACTTTTTGCAACTACAGAAGAGATCATGTCTTTTATTACATGCATGTAGCTTGCTGAGCAGAAGGGAAAAGTCTATGTTCCTTGACTGGCACTGTTTCAAACAAACTACGTAACAAATAATCACAGAATCACTAAGGTTGGAAAAGACCTGTAAGAAGATCATCAAGTCCAACCATAACCCCCGCCCCCCCAAAAAAAAAAAAAAAAAAAAAAAACCACCACCCACAAAAAAACCCAAAACCACCCACAAAAAAACCCAAAACCACCCACAAACCACAAAACACACCACAACCCACACCAAAAACAACCCACCCACACCACACAGCACCATGCCCATCAGCACGCACATTTCATTGTGGAAAAATGCACTGTCCCAGGGCTCCAGCAGGCAGAATCCAGGATCTGAACCACAACATCTAAAGAGCTAATGGGAACAGATGTGGTCAGTTATCTTTGAGGGTCAGGCACAGAGCTGCAGCCCTATATAAGAAGCTGGTAGATAATGGATCCAACCTTGCAAACAGCAGTGAGCAACCTGAGCTTTCAGATAGTTCTGTGGGAATGATGAGGGAAAAATCAAGTCCACACAACCAATAGTCTTAAGCAGAAAAAACTTTAAGGGCTTCCTTAAGCTGTGGATTTCCAAAAGTTGGGAATATTATTAGGAAAAAAAAAAAAAATCACTAAAAATTTCCCTGTTCTTGTATTTTGTGTGCTTCCATGCCATTTAAGGAATTATGTAAGATACAAAGGAAGAGAAAGAAAAACAGCCAAGCCTCTAAATCCGTATAACAAGATGCAGCAGAGAAAGCAATCAGCGGGATTCATCTTCTTCAGTTCATCCAATTTACACCTGCTGTAGAGCTAACCCTTGTAGGAAAAGAAATACCTGGCAGCTATTGTCCAGTCACGTTAGGTATTACATTCCCTCCCCACAGGCCACCGGTGGCCAACACATTGATTTTACAATCAGTCCAAAAGCAACATCTTTAACACCATGCTGGATTATTGCCCCAGCTCTGACTCAGGGAGCATTTCCTCTAGCTCTTGCATTTTCCTTGGAGACCTCTCCATCTAAGCACTGACCAAGCTCAACCTGTTTTAGCTTTTGAAATATGACAAGGTAATAAATTACAGCTGCGGGCGAGCAGGGCGGTTGTGTTATTGTAGTTTAGCAGGAAGGCTGACATACAGTGCCACGACAGCTTCCCACTTTGCTCTTCGCGGGCAGCTGTGTGCATGCCCAAATCGTACCCTGAGGTCAATAGACAGGATCTCTCCGGTGGACCCACACCCCGGGGGGTGATGGGGAAGGGATACAAGGAGCAGGGACACAGTTGCAGAAACAGACTTTCAAAATTAACCTGGATGTTGCAGACTTCTCAGACAGGCCATAGGACTCTATAGAGAGCACCATCCGTGCATAAGCCCTTGTCTCAGGTGTTGGTAACCTGTCTCCCACCCTGTCATCCTGCAGGCTGGAGGCAAGCAAGCAGGAAAGCCTGGCATGCAACAGCACTGCACTGCAGCAGTGGACAAGTCCCATGAAGCAGTCCCCGTGTTCAAAGAGGCTACGGCAGGTGCATCTGCTGCCCACCCCTCTCCCACATAACCCAGTATGCGTTGTGCTCCTCCCAGCACACCTCAGACCATCACGCTTTTGTCGAGAAGGAAGAAACTTTGGAGATTTAATGCCAAACACTGGAGGAGTCATTGGGTGACTTTCAGATCAGTTTAGGGGAATTCTTTCCAGCAGATAAGAAGTCTTAAACAGTGGGGTCCAGCCCCACAGCTTCTTCGTTGCCAGGCTCATCACAGCAAGGCTGGGGACTCAGTCTCTAGTGGGCAGACCCCTGCTCGCAGACCAGCTCCCTGCTGAAAAGAGGATCCTTTTTCAGGCACTTGCAGCCAGCATGCAGCTGCTGCAACAGTTCTGAGGGAAATCTGTCCCTCTACTGCCAACAGCAATTTATACACATTGCAGGTGTGACACATTTGCATTACATGACCTCTGGGAAGGCAAAAGCATTGCCTTGAAAGTGTGTCAGTGATACCACTTAGCACTTACATTTTCTACTTCAAAGTCTTCTACCAACATTAATGAAGTGAGCTTTAAAATGAGAGCTGAAAACACCCTGATAACATGAAAATATTGCCCTGGAACAAGTATATAAGCAAGAAGTCAAGAAAGCCATTATAAAATGAGGACATTAATATTTCTTTCTTTAATGAGCTGGATTTGCCCAATCTATTTTAAATGTAGCTCATCTGTTTAGCTGAAACCCTCCAGCCATTTCTTGATAGTACTTTGCTGTGGAATATAGCAACTAGGGATATAAAATTTCAGTTCCTGTGACTCTGGTGGCCTGGGAGAATATAGTACTCAATTTGGGAAGATCTTAAATTGCTTCACTTATCACTCCAGACTATTTTTCTAGATATGTAAATGTATGGTACAGAGTCCCTGAAAGAAAGATTCAGCCCCTGTTTTGAAGTTCTGGGACTGAGGGATTCAGCTGAAATTTGGCTGGGAGCTGTAGACAGCCAGAGGTGCAGTTTTCTTCTGAAAGCAACATCAGGACACATGTAACTGTGAACAGATCAGATAGATAGGTTTGAACAAAGCAGGCAAAACTGCCACATACAGGCATCTCCTAAGCTAGTCTCCCATTGTTTTTAATAGGGTTAGGATTTTGCCTGCTGGACCAAATTCCCAGCTCTACACTGAATTTACTGTAGTAGAAATCCCTTAATCTCTCTGTGCTTCCTTCTCTCTGTGCTCTTTCCTATCTCATCTGCGGATAAGGATGATACTAATGTCTGCCTCCATGGGTGTTACGAGAACTAATTAACTGAGCTTTCAGGGAAACTTCAGCAGCAAAGGCAAATTTCTCATCTAGAGATGAAACACATACACACACACACGTATAGATATAGATATTTGTGTGTATAGAGATACAGATATAAATATATATATATATATAAAAATAAAAGCCATACCTATCACCTGCCAGACCTTTCTCAACGTCAAAGCTCCTCTTCTCTTTGCCTTGTCTTTCTGTTACAATCCCACTATTTTTAAATGCTGGGCTTTATTCCAAGTCAGTGTGGGAATGTCAGGCAGGTAGTTGTTAAAAAAAAAGAAAGAAAAGCCTTTGCCTTCCCTTTTTTTAACAGCATTTTTGTTCTGTAACCATTGCTCCTGCCAGTCAGAAAAACTGCTTGGTTTTTAATGAAAAATCCAAACACCAACAAATTGCAATCCTCCCTTTCAACACGGACATGCCCTTTGAATTTAATTATGCCTCAGGCAATGCATTATAACGAGCATGTGATAAGTGACACCAAAATCTTAAAACAAACAGAGCAAATATCCCCCAGTGGGCAAAAATAACTCGGTACCAGATTGCCTGGTTTGGTACCAAGTCTCTTGGGGCCAGAGTCTGCCTGATTTATCCCATCTGGGCTGAGATGTCGCGCCTTGGCCCCACTGATGCCAGGAGAGCTGAACCCCTTTACAGCCACGGAGGGCCTGCTCACTGCGCGCCCCTCGATCCCCGGCTCTGGCAGGAGGGGATGGCTGCAGGAAAACATTAACCCCGAGGAAGGGGTGGAGGACCCCGCTCTGGGACAAGGACATTCCTGGTGGGGTGATTCAGAGCACCCAGCGGGAGCCGAGAGGAGCCAGGGGCAAAGGAAGCGGAGGAGTTTGGGAGGTTTCCTTTCCTCCCAGAATAATTTCTCACAAGCTGTGTCAACTATCCGTAGTTAAACAAATACTCGAAATATCAACATTTCCCATTTGGAGGGAGAGGCAGCACCAGTTACCTTCGGTTTTGTTGTCTTGGGAGCTGCAACAGCCAGTGAGAGGAGGCTGCCGGGGATTTTTCTGAATGTTCACAGAAGAAAATTTCCTTTGAAAACAAACACCCACAGCTCTGCCTGTAATGCAATACCAGGGTCAAACTCTGTCCTTTGCATCCTTCTGGATGCTAACACGGGATAATGCAATGCCCCTGTGTTACGTAGGTGTTCTGTGATGGCCAGTGACTCCCGAGCAGCAGCAGATCTATGTTTGCCACCTCTTTGACGGTGCTGGTGGTGCACAGTGGTTGGGTCTGCTTATTATTATCAGGGTGCAAAGTATTCATACATATGGGGAGACAACAGTCGCAGATGCCTCCTGACTGCTGGTGGGCAAATATCAAGATAAATTCCATCTAACCTCAAAAGTTGTAAAGCTATAAACACGAAACGAAGCAATTGCAATCCTGCCAGAGAGATTCGTTCTTTCAAAGTGGCTGCATTTGACCTGGTGTCTGTCTTTCACTCCCTGTCTCTTCTGTGCAGGTGCCTTGGCTCACTGACATTTTAAAAGAGACTTTTTTTTTATTGTATATCAGATATAGCCGTTCTGGGTTTGAAGACTCTTGCTCATGTCAGGAAACTGGTTCCCTGCAGTGGTGCAGCTCTTTCTTGAGCTTCTGCAGCAACTGTTTTCAGTGAAGTCTTAAAGATGAAAGACAGAGAGTGCTTTACAGAAGAGAGGGCTGGGAAACACAATCAAGTTATTGCAGTTTAATGAGTTTCTGTGCAGCAGCTGAGCCACACCAGCCACCTGGGTTCACACCTTCAGCTTGTGGTAAATGCAGGATTTAAGTGACACGTGTTACTATGGCCTGAGTATGTCTCTGGTCGGGCATTCACAATAAATCATTCACTTTCTGGAGCACAATAACTTCATCACATAACTGAGTCCTCCAGATACTTAAATGTTTAATTCCTGATTTCACCACAAACTTGCCCTGCATCCATGGGTCGTATCACTTCCTCAGGTTTTAAACTTCAAGTGTAAAATGGATATAACAGGAGTGCTTGCTGAAAAGGGTATTGTAAGGACAACTACAATAAAGCCTGTGAGGTGTTGAGATCTCCTGAATACCTCAGCTGGCCTGAGGGACATTTTACACACACCGTTCTGCTAAGAGGAGTCAGAACAGCAGTGCTTTGCTTTTAGTCATTCACAGTGCTCCTCACTATTTATACAGCTGTGGAGCTGAGAAATGATTTAGAGCCTTGTCTTTTGCTGCAGTAAATAGAAGTCAACAGGGCTGCGTTGCTCTACAGGAACTGAGAAGCTGGACCGCTTTGTTGCATGCTTTAGTGAGAACCTGGAAGTCACAATACTTGTACCAAAATATTTCGAAGTGTATCATCTTCTTTGAAAGATGAAATTTTGGGACCTGCTGTCATATATCCTGCATAAATAATGTGAAGGATAACATCAAACACTTGGAAAATGTGCAAGTACACCAAAGGGAAATATGGTGATTTACTGAGCTTTAATCAGTTCAATATAATTCCATGAATTTTACACCTAAAGGACTCGAATTGCTGTAACCGTTACCTGTGAATAAATCTTGCTTCTAGCAAGTGATAATTAATTCTTAAATATTGGAAGCTTCTGAGTTTCAGAGACCTCTGAGCACATTTGTATGAAGATTAGACATTGTTTCTTTTCTCCTTTCTTCTTTGAAGTCTTTTCTTCAAAGATTGCAGCTCGCTGTTCAGACTGCATAAACCCTCTCTTGACAGAGCGTGCTTTTCTCTGCATTTTGGGTCTGACTCTGCACTCCCTTACTCCGCCCTGCACCCCACTGAAGCGTATAGAGACATGTCAGCATCACATCACTGCGAGTGGGGAGGAGAATCAAGCCCTTTGCCAAATACGTCAAGTGAATTGCTCACCCCCTGTGGGGAAAATTTACAACATAACAACACAGTAATTGATATTGATGGCGCATGTTGTTCACATTTCATTTTTTTAGACATTTGTTTTCAAGGTTGTGAGAAGTCAGGTTACAGTGATCAAAGGTCGAAGCCTTAAGTTCCCTGTAAAACAACTTCCCCGGGGCTATGCCTAATGTGGGAAGAAATTAGTGGTGAGATTTATACAAGGCACGTACCTAAGCTAAAAAAGACCAAAGATGTTAAATTACAAGAGTGAGATTCTCTTCTTATTTACATCCCTGTGAATTGTAAGCAACTGCTCTGATGTTGAAGGAATGACCTCCTCCCTGTTTTTAGTTGGAGTAGAAAGTGTTTGGTCCATAGCAAATGCAGCTGAACTCTTATTTTCACACCTTAGATGAACTTCTTACTTCTCTCTCCTCAAGCTGTGCTCTTCTTGATCTTGTCATGAAAAAATATTTTTCAACTTCTTTTATAATGAAAAAAAACAACCGTGTAGTCAAGGAGAAGTGTTTGGGGTTTTTTTTGTGTTCTGGAGAACTGCTTTCTGTCAGTTCATTATAGGGGAAGGGAAGGGAAGGGAAGGGAAGGGAAGGGAAGGGAAGGGAAGGGAAGGGAAGGGAAGGGAAGGGAAGGGAAGGGAAGGGAAGGGAAGGGAAGGGAAGGGAAGGGAAGGGAAGGGAAAAGTTCATATAATCTAGGAATTAATTTTTTTGACAGCTTGGGATAAATGATCCCCATTAGTGAAGAAATAGAAAACCACCTTTATAATTCAGAGGGAAAAGCTGCCGATGTTGTCTGCCTGGACTTTACTAAAGCCTTCAACACTGTCCCCCACAGTATTCTCCTGGAGAAGCTGGCGACTCGTGGCTTAGACAGGTGCACTCTTCGCTGGGTAAAAAACTGGCTGGACGGCCGAGCCCAGAGAGTTGTGGTGAATGGAGCGAAATCCAGTTGGCAGCCGGTCACAAGCGGAGTCCCCCAGGGCTCAGTTTTGGGACCGGTCTTGTTTAATATATTTATCGATGATCTGGATGAGGGGATTGAATGCTCTCTCAGCAAGTTTGCAGACAACACCAACCTGGGCGGGAGTGTTGATCTGCTGGAGGGTAGGAAGGCTCTGCAGAGGGATCTGGACAGGCTGGATCGATGGGCCCAGGTCAATTGGATGAAGTTCAACAAGGCCAAGTGCTGGGTCCTGCACTTGGGTCACAACAACCCCATGCAACGCTACAGCCTTGGGGACGAGTGGCTGGAAAGCTCCCCCGCAGAAAAGGACCTGGGGGTGTTGATCAGCAGCCAGCTGAATATGAGCCAGCAGTGTGCCCAGGTGGCCAAGAAGGCCAATGGCATCCTGGCCTGTATCAGGAACAGTGTGGCCAGCAGGAGTAGGGAGGTGATCGTGCCCCTCTACTCGGCGCTGGTGAGGCCGCACCTCAAATACTGTGTTCAGTTTTGGGCCCCTCACTACCAGAAGGACATTGAGGTGCTGGAGCATATCCAGAGAAGGGCGACGAAGCTGGTGAGGGGTCTGGAGCACAAGTCTTATGAGGAGCGGCTGAGGGAACTGGGGTTGTTCAGTCTGGAGAAGAGGAGGCTGAGGGCAGACCTCATCGCTCTCTAGAACTACCTGAAAGGAGGTTGCAGAGAGGTGGGTGTTGGTCTCTTCTCCCAAGTGACAAGTGACAGGACAAGAGGAAACGGCCTCAAGTTGCACCAGGGGAGGTTCAGGCTGGATATTAGGAAAAAATTCTGTATGGAGAGGGTGGTGAAGCATTGGAACAGGCTGCCCAGGGAGGTGGTGGTTACCCTCACTGGAGGTGTTCAAGGAACGTGTGGACGTGGCATTGTGGGACATGGTTTAATGGGCATGGTGGTGTTGGGTTGATGGTTGGACTTGATGATCTTACAGGTCTTTTCCAACATTAGTGATTCTGTGATTCTGTGAAACCATAAGGGTGATTCAGTTATAAGTATAGGTAGAGCCCAGAGTCTTAGTGTTAAACAGTACAAGTCTTCAAATATTCCTATTGCTGCCAGTATTCTCAGCTTTACCCCTCATGACTTATGTGAGGAAGTCACTGCTGAGGTAAATAAAGGTTGTACCATCCAGGTAAATTCTTGTAGATTAAGTTTCTACTCAACATAATCACAGTAATGTCCCAGGACATTGGAGAAAACAAAGAGTGTTCTACAGTCTGGCCAAAATTGGCACCTTTCTATTCAGCGACAACACGGTTTCAGCCAAACCACTGCAAGTCACTGCAGAATCCTACACAAATGAAAATACATGGCTGTATGTTCAGTGATGCAAGTGATACTTAATTCACACAGTGTCTTGCTCATTAGAAGTTACCTTTAAAAAAAGGTTATCATTAAACCTCTGTTAGGCATGAGAAAATAGAAGTACCAGAGAAATGAAGTGTCTTGCTCAAGACATGAGGGCCAATGACAGAATCAGAAATGGAGCCCAGAGTACTCACACATCCCATCTTTGAACCATTCCTTATGTTACCTTGCTTCCCAATTTAGTGTCCTAACCGGTCTATTCATGCTCAGTCCTCCTAGGCACTCTTGAGAGTTTGCTCTCATGTCATTTCATAGAGCACAGCCTGATGAAGGAAATGCTTCTAATTTTTGTTATGAGTCTCTTTTTTCCCAAAAATTCAATACACAGACCTGAAATCACATGCCTCCATCACCCATCCTGAGCATGGACAGCGCTGCCCCGTGGTGGCCCAACATGCCAGACACGCAATCGCAACTGCACCAGGAGACTTCTCTCCAGGGGCCACAGGCCAGATGACAAAGAGCCAAGAGAGGAGGTTTATAGCTGAATATCTTTGCCCAAGGGAAAGCAGGCCAAAGAATACAAAATGTCGGCAGAGGGCATGTTGCCCTTGATTGAGTGGAGAAGGGCCCCCGCTGGCTGGAAACCCAGAATTAACAACAACAACAAGAAAATTAGTAAGGCTTGCCAGCTGGGGAGAGACATCTGGCTAGTGATCAGAGGGGCCTGTGAGTCAATTAATCCATCTCCGAGCTGGATTCGCACATTGAAACATGCTTCCCTTCACTGCTGCAGAGGGACCTGTTGAGTGAGCTGTAAAGATGAATGGAACTAAAGAAATTTCATTTAGATGAAGAAAAATGGCTCTGAAGTAGTGAGTGGGTGGTTTTTACATGCCTTATGTGCTGCAAGAATTACGCACAACACGGAGAATTCAGGGCATGGAGGAGCCATTTGGATACAGAAACTATTGTATTTAAGATCTGATGGATTTCAGATTTGCATCTAGATATCTGCCTATTTTCTTCTCATGCTTATAGCATACCCAGGACAAAAGATACTGCAAACACAAATTAGGATAAGTGACCCTTCCAGTCCATTCTTCCCCAGCTGTGTTACATCCAGTTACCATGTGTGTCTCCACAGAAGCTATTCCTGGGCTTTTTTGCTATTATATGGAATGGCAGGACAGTTGCTCAAGGACATCATCCTGCATTTAGCCCTGAAGAGACTGAGACTCAGTTTCCACCTTCTCTGTCATTGCACATCAATGGGACATGGTCTCCTTAGATACTTTTCAGATCATCAGAGACAGGTCTTGAAGGGACTTCTTTGTCACTGAGTTCAGTTCCTGCTGTCATGCACCATCAGGTCATATAACCATTTCCATAGATTTTTTAAGCTCTCTATTTAATTTTGATTTTTTTGTCTGTTATTTCTGCTGTCGGAAGACTTTTCCAAAATTTCATTCCTCTGCTCTTTATAAACGTCTTTATAATTTCCAATGTCCATTTATTCAGGACCAGGTTACAGCCTTTTGGTCTTGTGCCCAAAATGTCTTTTAGTCTCCCCCCCTCCTGAGTACTCAGCCCCCTGAGGTATCTATGGATAGCGGTCAAAAAGTTCGGCTTTCCTTTTACTCAGCTAAATAAGTGAAGCCACATTGCTGTCCTCCCTTAAAACAGGCCCACCAGTCCCCTGGTTATTGTAGTAGTCTTTTTCTGCACCTATTCCTATTTCAATTATTATTTTCACAATAATGCACGGAATATACACAAGTTTTAAATGGTATCCTGTGCAATGGCACCAACACTGCCCTGTGTCTAGAGAAAATACCCTTTCTGACTATACCCTGGAAGCTGTATTCACTGATTGTGTGCTGCATGCACCCAAGCAGTATCCACTGTTGTTTTCAGCAAAGGAGCCTTCAGCTTGAGGAAAGTATGAGGAACTTCCTTTAACACCTGGAAGCTTAACACTGGACAACTCTTAGGAAGAGACACACGCGTTTTCTCATCAGGAGAGGATGCCTAGGAACAATCTTGATGCAGTTATTAGCAAAGCAAATTCAGTGCTAGGATGCATCAGGCAAGATTTCTCTAGCAGAAGTAGTGAGGACTGTCTTTGTGTATTACTAATAAACTAAACAGTGCCAGTGAAAAGTCCTAGACAATATAATCTGATTGCCCATACTGAGAAATTGCTGGAAAGGTCCCTGGCATAGTTCTGACCTGAGTCACGGAGTTCTTTTGGGACGTCCCAAATAATTCCTAGACGTGGCTAGGGACTTAACACATAGTGGCAACCATTCACCATACGCGTTTTCAATGTAGGCACCCTGTTTTAGAGGCTGAGAGAGGTTAGCTGTATGGGTGTGCACCACTGTGGGCCTAATGATCTCATTACCTGAGAACAGTCCCACATAAATTTAATTTATGAGACTAGACATAGCTATTGACGCTAGTGTACAGTTCCTTGTCTGAAAGACTGTGCACAGTTCTGGTCATCCGTATCCATGACAGAGAAGCTTGAAGGTTGCAACTATAGCTCTTAAACAGTGGCAGACACCAGAATACAATCATCCATATCACTTAATTGCTAACACAGTTCCTGTCCCTTGAGTTTTGGCCAAGATAACTCCCTCCAAGACAACTCCTGGTGGAGATTCTCTCAGCCCCAGCAGCATTCACAACAGACACCTGGGATGTGAACATCCAGTTCTGGAGTGGCAGACGTTTTAGCTGTAAGGGGACAGCACAGCTGTGCCAGGTGGTATCCAGACCAGAGAGTGGTCCATGACCCATCCTGTTTGCTAAGATAATTGCAGACAAACTGGATCAGATGTAGCGAACGGCTATTTGGGTGATCAAGAGAATGCAGAATTAACTCTATGAGAGCAGATAAAACAGATTTTGAATGCTTTTGAAAAATCTCCTTTATACTCAGAGAGTTTTATGTACAGAAACTGTCCACAGCCCCTGGGAATTTGGTCCTCAATTCCTTTAACTGGAGCATTCCCAAATGATTTCAGCTGTCACATGTCATGTCTGAGAGACAGTGAGCTTTGACACAATACGTACCTTCAAATGGATGCAGCACTTCTCTGGGAGGCAATGACAACTGCTGAGCATGATTTCCTTCCCAATAAATATGAAAACTCCACAGGCAGCAGTCAAAAGAAATTTACTCTCCTTTAAGACATTTTATATGAATCCCCTTCTTTCCTCTGTCCCTCTGCTATCTGTCTTCTCTCTCAAGGAAAGTGCCAAAGTGGATAAATTCAGGGCTTACCCCTCTGAAAAACAGAAGCGCCTAGAGTAATGAAAGCCCAAATCCATGAACATCTGTACACAGCTAGGGTCGTATCAGGCTTGCAGATATCTAGTCCTTATTGCCACTGTGTCACTCAGTGACCATTGCCTGCTATTGGCTGTTATCCAACACAGGCAGTCCAAGACTCCAACCTGGTCCCTGTTTCGGGACATGTTCAGACCAGAGGTCTAACAATGCAAAACCCTCTTTGTCTGGGGACCACCATCAGTTCTTCCTCCTCTGATGGTATCTGAGATGAAGCAAGTGAAGTACATGCAAGATTTTTGGAGAGGAGAGAATACATGCAGGGAGGGATCAATGTCATGGACTACAAGGATGCAGAAGCGCCTCCTCCATCTACTTCCCTGCATCTCTGAGGAAGGCATCTTGGGACTAACCCAGCTGGCAACTTGTCCCTCCCTACCAGCTGCAGGTACTCCCTGCTCAGTATGCCACCAGTCTGGCTTGTCTTCTAGGGCTCCTGATTTTTGCCCTATGCATGTGCAGTGCTGCGTTGAGCACTGTGAACCAAAAGCCAGTGGCTGAGGACTTCTGTTACAGGTGTTTCTCAAACATGTTTATCCACTCATTTCTCCCCCCGCCCCCAATTAGCAGCCAAATGCTGTTAATTTTTATAATTTTGAGATACCTTTATACTCCTCAATTCATTCATTTCACAGTTGTGTTCTAAGCAATGTATCTTCTAAAACCTTTTGATCCATAAATCAAAAATTGATCTAATGAAACAAGTGAACATACGTATGCTTTAAAATAAGAATTTTAACATGAAGTGCAGGTAGATATAAATAGAAGAAAATCTGAATGTATGGACTTTATAACTATAGCCAAACTTACTCTTACAACCCATCAGTGTGATGAAAGGACTCCAACCTGTCTCATATCACCAGTGGGGAATATGGGACTTATAAGGATGAAGAAATGTGCCTACAGTCGCACTTGACATAGAACTGTGAATTCAGTTGAGATTTCCTGATCATCAGCTCATAAGTTAATCGTGGTGAGAGAAAAGAGTCAATTAGGACAGCTCTAGGAGCATGAAATAGCTCTAACCATCCCTTTATAGCCATTAAGCCATGTTCCTTCAATATGCCACAGCAAGAGACACAGGGAAAGGACCAAGGAAAGACAAGCCTGGTCAAGATGATTGTCACCCATCTAATCCCTGACAACTGTAACACTTCAGGTGTTTGCTGCCAGCAAACACAAACCACCAACATTGGCCATCTCAGAAACAATCAGTCCCTCATTCAAGAAGGAAAAGCAAATGGGTGTTTTAAACCTACCTGCAAACTGCCCTGACCTTACAGTCGTGTATAAGGGAGCCTGTACATTATAAAAAGTGTTGTTTAAAGAGAGATTATTTGCTTGTTTAAGAGCATGTCCAACAGAAACTCTGGGAATAATAAAGAAGTGTTTAAAGCAGATTGCCTGCCTCATTCAGATGTGTCAAGGAGCTGATCTAAAGACACCCAGGAACTGTAAAAGGCACTGGAGCAAGCCCATTAGTTTCTAGTACTAATAGGAACCAAGCTGTTAGTGCTTTTGCATGACATCCTGTAAGAAAGAGCACTGGCATTTGCCTTACTCAGGAGAGATTTCACCATCTGTTATGGTAAAGACACAATAAGGATACAAAAAACAAATAAGCAAAAAACCCTAACACTCTGTCACCATTTCAAATTTAGTGAGGTCTTAAAATATTCCTGCACAGGTAGAGAATTTTGCTGGAGGAGAATCAACACAGCAACGGGCGCAATTACATCCGAGTTTCCTCTGTAAGATCTGTCAAGCAACTCCTATCATCGCATCTCTAAGTGAGTGTGAGTAATGGGTTTTATTTAAATTCATGTGGTATTTACTACCTACACCCAGACAGATAATGGACAGATAGCAGAACAATGATCAGCGAGTGGCTACCACTTAATTCTTGTTTTATTCTGCAGCTTGCCTGCCTTCATCTGTCTTCCCTTCTGAAGAAGTAAGCATGTTCCTTCTGTCTCAAATGGAAATGCAATGGCCTATTATGAATTCATTGCAAGTTTTTCCATTTTCCATTCAAAATCATGATAGTGATAAAAAAATAAAATCCCACAGTATTTGTTTCCAAAAGCATTCAGCTCCATGCATATATGTTTAGCTTTCTGCAATTGGATTTCTATCCCAAAAAGACACAGTCAACACTGAACTTTCTAAGTAGCAAATATAACATTTAAGGAGTCTATTTGCCTTACCAAAAACAATAGGTACTAAGTACGGTGGTAAGGGCAGTGCATCCTAAGAAATATTGAAATAATCTGTTGACTTGCTGCAGTTCTATTGATTTCAGAAACACAAAGAGAATATGCTGAACAGGAGGAAAAAAAAACATTAAGTAGCATCACGTGAGTGCGGTAGTAAAACATCCTACGTACTCTCATCACTGTCAGCTTCCTGCAGGAAGAAAATGTGTGTTCAGCCCTGAAAACCACCTCCTTTCAATATGAGTATTGGTACGCATTCATTTGCTTTAGCTATCTGAATTCCTTTGGGTTTAGTGAAGCTGTCAAAACCTTAGAAGTGCGAATGCTGTTGTGTAAGTAAAATTAATGACTCCTTTTCTGCTTCCCATATTTTAAAGCTTTAAATGAGTCTTATTGCTGGGGGAAAGGGGAGGAGGAGAGGAGGGGCTGTCAAAATGGAATTGTAAATCTTTCGGCGTTTAAAATCTTAGACCTGATTGACCTCATGACGGTGCTTCAGACCGGCGTTTATCTTGGTGTTGTAAAGCAAGCAAACTATCTTTACTCAGGCACGAATCCCACTTCGCAATCTGTTGTAACTAACTAGGGTATGAGGCTCAAGTGGAACGCTCCAGTCAAGCAAGTAAACATTGAAAAACAAACAAAAGCATTTGCATTTGTGGAAGTATTAAATGTATTTATAGTCTGCCCTTTGAGCGTGAGTAAGTGTTGGAGTAAGGGGACAGTAATTTGAACATAGTTGTAAGTCAATTATTAAATATAATTGAAATATATGAATAATTAATATCAATAATAACTGGTGCTTGCCAGACTGGTGTGTGCTAAGGTTTTAGTTGATGCTTGTCATGATATGGGGGTCACAAACTAAGAGTTCTCTGCGGAGAGGGCTTCCTCAGTATCCCCAGCATATTGTGGGCTGCACCCTGAGCTGTAGGCTGGCTATTTTCAGTACAGCGAGGAAGACTTTCCAGCAACAGCCTGCTTACGGCTGCAAGATGAAGGCTAGCTTCAGAAAGCAGCGTCAGCCTGCCAAGCACCACTGCATACATGCTGTCCGTCTATGTCAGTGGCTCTATCCCAGGGTAATTTAGACTCAGCTCAATAGGGGTTATTGACACCCTCATATTTCATCTGGCCACGCTACGCTCCCTCACAGACATTAGAAAAGCTCTCCAGAAAGCACTTGGGAGCAGGAGCCAGACCCATGTGCTCTGAAAACCCCATGGGATTTTCCTAAGGACCTCGCATGTGCCCAGAAAGGAGAGGGAGCCCTGGGAAGAGGGCTAGCTTATGACTTTTTCTCTGCATGCTAGCAGCAGAGATGACCCCACATGCCTTATTTAATTCTTCTTCCATCAATCCATTCAAAGGGTGCAGGTGATATAATTCTCTGGAAAGTACCTCCTGTTTTAGCAGAGTGTGTGCTCCTAGTTCTTGCTCAATCTACCAACATACCCTCTCACAACCCAGAAAAAAAATCTTTCCTTCTAAGATATGTCACAACATTGAAGTTAGGTCTGAGGCATGTTGCCAGCTGAGTGAAATCTGGCTGAAGCCTGGAGAAGATGGGATTCATGTTGCTATCCAATGGGGCCAAATTTCTGCTGCCAGTAGAGGCATACCTAATTTACTGCCACCCAAAGAAGAGCAGAGTGTACTCACTGAGCAGACTACCATTCACTGGAGGAGTGTGTAGCACATTACAAGCATTAATTCTTAGGACGCAACTGCAAGGTCAGAAAGTAATATTATCCCTATTTTATATAGGCAGAGAGAGGTGAGCCAAAGACAGAGATGAGACTGGAACCAAGTTACAGTGCACAGTTTTACTTACTACGCTGGAGCCCTTCCAACAATGGAAGGGGATTTTGTATATTTTATTTGAGTCCAAAGCCAATAAAAAAATTCTCATGGATTTTAATGAGTTGACTGCAGGAAATATGGGATGTACACCAGTTTTCCTGAGATTTAGGGAAGTCAGTCTTTAAATTAGAGATTGTCAGAAAGTCAGAAAGTGCTGCAGGACACCTTCATAGAAAATGCCAGGATTTTCTCCTTCTCATAAACAAAAATAAAATTAATATTCAGGGCACTTTGAGTGAATCTGAACTAATGTTGTAGAGCTCTTTTCTCTTGATTCTGCTACAGGATATGCAGTCAATTCCCCACTGAAATTTATCACCTTTCTGGACAAATAGCTTTGTAAAGCGTTAGTGTTGTGGCCATAGTGGTCTAGTTGAAGTGAGGCAACATTTGTAAAGAGAAAGGGGAATTAAATCAATTAATGTTTCTGGGGAGAAAACAAAGAAGCTTTGGATAACGAAGACCTGAAAAAAATTTTGATACCCTAAATGGTGTCTACTTTTTCCTGCCACATCAGTCTTATAACAGGGACCACTTCTTCCTGCATATGGACTGGGCCTCTAACTTCTTGTTCACTTCATTGTTCTTAGACACCCATGATCTCTGAGAGTTAGATCCTGGCACTGGGAAAGAAACGATCTTTGCTTCTTCTGCCATTGATTCACACCATGCTTTGTTTTCTCCACAGCTTCTCATTGGTAAAACACAAGGAACAGTACTTACCTTCAGTCATAAAAGGATTTGTGTGTGGTGGAGAAGAAGTACAAAATATTCTTGCTTATTAGTTCAACTAGAGAAAAGGAGAGAGCTCTTCACAACTCCATGAAAAAAACTTCTGAGTGTAAAGGCTGGGTGTTCAAAACAGAGAAGTAACCAAAGGAAAAACGAGGTGTGTTGCAGTTTTACTTCCCTGTTGCCTTGCTGAGCCATCTGGGATACTAACGGTCCCTAAGTGAGATCATGCTGTTGCTTTAGACTCACGGTATGCACTGAAGCACAGCTAATGCTCTACTGTCATTGTTTCCTGAATGTTGAAAGCAACCAGACAGCCCACATGCATGCATACATGTATGTGCTCATTGCTCCTCTTAGGCTGATGGAAATTTTATAAATTGCTAACCCTGTCTGGAACTGTATTGCTACCAACCAAACATCAGCATATCATTGATTTGAGCAGCAGATCTCGGAGTTGAAAATGGGTTCTCTGAAACAGCAGGCTTAACAGCTGAAAGCATCAAAGCCCCAAGCCTCCATGCTGGTCAGCTGATGAGTTTTTAATTTCTTCTCTGTGGCTCCTGACATGCAATAGATAAACAGGAACAAATTCGTCAGTTAGTCCTGTGGACCTTTAAATATTGACTGAGAAAATTTGCTCCTTCTATCAGAAATGAAAATAATCAGTTGGTGTACCTATATGGACCTCTAATAGTCATGTTAATATGGTTCAAGTACTCATTTTGCAGATTCTTTACTCAATATGTTTACAATGAGGACCTACCCACACTTGCTGCAGTCACTCAGGGGCACCATTATGCATCTGGTAAAACTGATCAGTTCACTTGTGTATGTGTCAGGAAAACTGCTGCCCCAGGCAATGAATGCAGGTGTGTCCATATACCTGAGGACAAGATCCAAGTCTACATCACATATAGATATCTATTAAAGCTCTCTGACTTTCTTACTACACCTATTCAAATTCAATACCCTTTGTACTAGATCCATCAAACAAGAGAGAGAAGGAGGGAGGAATTTAATTTTTCCAATTGAAAAATTATGGATCTTTGTATTTCATTTCTATGCCTTCCCACATTACACTTATATTTAATTTAAGATCTTAAGTGGTTCTAAATAAGGTCCTAAGATTCAGTTTAAGTACAAAATATTCATTCAGGATGAATGAATAATTCTGAATAGCTGGAACACGATAATAAAAAGGTTTTAGTGTTAACAATGGGCCAGATCCATCAACGAGATAACTAGGATGACACAAATGGAGTCTCTTTCACTGGTACTTAATTTGGCCATTTCATGGCATGGTGTTTTATTCCCCATGATTATAGTCCTAGCTCAAAACAGTCTGTTGGTACAAGAGAACTCATAGTTCAAGTCTACAGTGCTTCTGACTCAATGAACCAGTGGAACCAGTCAAAGGTCTCATCTTTACTCTAATGGATGTTGATTCAGCAACTGACACAAATTCTTAAATTCAGCTTGAAAAATGTATGAGTTTTCTCTCAGTGTAAGAGACCCTTTCAGTGGTGCCTGTTGCTAAATTTGTCAAACATTTCCCATCATGAGGCCCTCTGGAGCCCTAGTTGAATGGAAATGTAGGGTGTGGTCTGCTTGAGGCTCAGTTTAAGGTGAGCTGAGAGGGGGCTGAGGGTGAGAAAGTTTCAGCCAGGAATTGTGTAAGAGGTGCAAATGGAGATGGAAGGACTGATGCTGTGCCGTTTAAAAAAATTCTAGCAAGCTTTTCTTCAACAAGCAATTGCAGTTGCTTACACTTTGAAGCAGGACACTGAGAGTGAGCAGAAGAGTCATTTGGTCAAGACTTTTCTAAACCTCTGAGCATATCCTGAAGCTGGGCTCTTACCAGCCCTTCAACGTAATCACCGCTTACACTCAGGAAAACCTTCTTAGAGACCAGTAACTGAAGCCTTTAAAGAGTCTGTCCTCACTGAAAACACTTGAGCCTCTCAGCTCTTCTAGTGCCATCCAGAATAATCCCACACAATAGAGAAGGAGGCTGCATTGCTTCGCAGTGTATGCTTGGGACTAGCTTATCCATGCAAAGAATGAGAAGAGCACAGAGGCAAAGCCAGGATTTTACTGCAATTGCTTTCTCAGCAGCCAGCCATGGTGAGGCTGACCACCAGAAGAGTCTATTTTCTGTTGTCAGCACAGTCAGGTAGGATGGAAGAAACAGAACATGCCACTGAAAAGCTAAGGGCATCCAAAGTGTCTTGCGGTGTACAAATAACCTGGGAGAAAGAGGCATGAAAAGGGGGAAGACTTGGAAGAGGAACACAAGGAGATTGCAACTGGGAACAAGGAGTGGGATACGTGTGAGAGCTGCTGAGGGACTGAACTGAGCAGTGATCAATGAAGGGAACAGTTCACAGACTGAAGAAATGGAACTTTCAGCATTTGCAATCCTATTGTAAAAAGCAAACTTCCACATGCAAGCATCCTAACTACAGAGTACCAAGTTAACTCACCAAGTTCATGCTGGACTAACTGGGGCACGCTGTAAAGATAATAAGAGCATTTATCTGCTATGAATGCAAGCTTACAGATTGATAGATCATTTGATCTGTATGACTGTATTATGGATTTGCCATTAGCTTTCATCTTTAGCCATGCTGACAGAATCAAAAACCATATTTATTACACTTGGTGGGTTTTAATCGACTTTGCATTTTCCTGTGAGTAGTGTTGGAACACAGATAATCTGCAAAAGACACTGACAATCTTCCAGTTTATTCATATTTTTCAAAAAAACAAGCCGAAGAGCATATCACAGATGTATTCTCCTGGAAAAGCTTTACATAAGATTTGAAGGAGAATAAGCTAGCATTAGCCATAGAAGAGAGAAAGATGGTGTGCAAAAAGAGCTTATCCTCTGGGCTTCCTGAAGAAAACAGCTCGAAGCCAGCAAATCAATGATTCCAGAATGAAAATGAAACATTACCCATAGAGGGAATGGATTTACAAAATGTGAATTCTTCCTATTTCGTATGGTATTGCTCCTACTCACAGAGGGGAGCTTTTTAGCATTAAGGCACAAGGTCTGATGCTATCAAGATCTGACAGCATACAAATAATGTGACAGAAGGACAGGTCTTTAGCTATATCAAAAAACTAAGAGTGCATGAAGGGGAATCCATCTTATCTAGACATCTTTGTTGTAGATGTCTGCATGTGAACTAACTGTCTTAACGTGGATTTCATCAATATAGTCAACAGAGTGTAGGGTGTGATTCAGCCTAAAATAGATGCCTTTATTTGGTGAAATGGATTGCATGCTGACCTCTTTTGGCTACGCTGACCTCATTGACTAAATGAGAGTCTAAAGAGTTCACTCGATGCAGAAAACTCCATTGTCTGGCTCCACAGGGCCTAATCACTGTCAGTGGAGAGAAATAGATATGGTTGGGTGCAATTTATTTCATCCTATTCCAATGTCTAAAATATATTAGATTAATCACATCCTATAATTGACTAATTCCAGGAGTAAAACTGTGCTATTGGCTTACATAACAATAGGCAAGATTTAAACATTAGAGCTTGGGACATTGCAAGGATAGAGGAGTGCTCATAGCATACTCTGGTCTTTTGAAGGCTGGGTTCCTGAGGGAATAGGGCTTATGCAATTACATTAACTGCCAATTCCAATAAAGTTTGAATGCTAGCCGGTTTCAACAAAATTGTACAAAATTGAGACCTCAAAGACATTAATTCGTAACAGGTTTCCTTTGAAGAAAGGAAGGTGGCCGAGTAAAGGAATGGAGAACAAGATTAAAATCGCAGTGAAAAAGAAAGGCTGAATAGTGAGCTCAGCCACAATATCAGACACCAGAGAATCCTCCCTGGAGAAAGCCACAGGAAAATAGACTTTCAATAAGCTCCCTTGCTCAGATCGGCTATATCACTGTTGTAATCTACCTTACATCAGCTGGAAACCACCAGACAACGTATCTGTCTTGGAAAAAATAAAATGCCCTGGCCTTATACAAAGTCAGAAAGAAAACACACAAGCTGGGACTCAAGTGTCTTATGGGGATAGCCTGGGTTTGAGTGAAATCAGGGGAGGTTCGGCTCTGAATTCAGTAAACCCTGATTTCACACCTTGTTTTAGAGAGGAAAGCTTACAGGTAGAGCACACCGAAAGCTTTCAGCAGCTTGTCCAAGCCAGCGAGAAATCCTTAAGTCAGGATGACTGACCATCTCTGACACCTTCTGCATGAGATGATACCTTCGTATTGCAGATGGTGTCAGTTCTGCGACGCACTAGGATGTACTGAAAACATGCAGCCTGTGATAAAGCAAATGTAGGCTGTTACTCAAGTATTGTCTTCAGCTCATATTGAGGAGAGAGGAGAGAGGCCATAGGATTTACCATTTTAGGTATTGTCACCTGCTTTCACAGGACTCCCCCATTTTGCATGTCTGTTTTTCATTCCTGTGTGTAATAGGAAAAGGCAGAGGATTTTGGCCACACTGATTTTGCTTTCCTGAGAAAAAGTGTGCTAGCACCCTCCATTGCCAGGCAGCTGGACCTGAGCCCTGAAGGGAGGGTATTTCACTGTTTGTTGCCAAACTGAGTGTGATTAATAGTCCTAAAAGCACATAAGGTCATTTAATTTAAAACTCTGTGAACTGCAGTTCTTTTCCCCTGCAAACCGTCATGTAGCTTAAAGGTTTAGGATTTTGTCAAAGCTACCATTCTGCCCTAGAAAACAAATTTCAAGATTTCCCCTCAGAATTCCTTCACATTTCCATTCTTCTTCTCTTCCATAATTCCCCTCTGTCCAGGCGCTGTCAGTAAGACCCCCAGAATTTGTCCCCAGGCTCAGCAATGGCCGGACCTGCTGCCGAGCTACTGATGGAGCAGAGCCGCTTCCAGGGCTGCCGTTTGCTGCCTGATTTTTCTCCTTGCTCAAAGACAACTCTGCAGTTCATCACCTGTGATGTAGGGTCCTTCTCCTCTCAGAGCCGTGGGGCTGGCACAGGGGATAACACCACAGCCCAAGCCTCCCCCCACCCCTTCGCTCTCCACACATCTGCACAATGGGAAGAACAGATGATCTGCAGAGATCGCTCCTCTCCATCATCTTCCTGCCCTGTGAGACACGCTGTGGATCTAGAAGAATATGCTCTTGAGGGGAATGCAGCCTGAATCACAATCTGGCATATACAATTCCTAACCTACTTTCTTTGCAAGCACATGGTCTTGTGGTTTCTCAGCTCACGTTTTTCAATCACTGTTCTACAGGAGAATTTGGGGCAGCTATCAGAATAACATTCATTGCGTGCCCACTGCCGCGTGGACGGTTCAGCTAGCGTTCCTGTGGTCGGTAGAAATGTTGGCAGAGATGGAGCTTCTCCCTGATCAAAGCCAGAAAGTGCAAGCAAAGCAATGAAATCCTCACCTCTGGTTCAGTTTTGTGAACAAATACAAGTAGTGACTTTTGGCCAGTTCCTGAATTCTTTAATGGGATTATTATTCATTCATGCTGGCCTTAGTGAAATTTAGGATACAAGTATTAATCTTAAATTGCAATGAGAATTGTAATAACAAGAAAGCTTGTTATTACAAGGCACACAGGCCACACAGAAAGAATATTCAGCCCTGGCCCTCCCAAAATAAATCATATCTAACTCACCCTGGAGTGAGGGAGGAGTACATCCCTAATGTGGTCTGTACCTTCCTAGAAATAACAAACCTCTATACAAACAGCCATGCAAAACAATTTTAACTCTTCCTTGACTAAACCTCTCTGACTTCAGTAAGGGATGAAAGGAGCACAGTTAAGACCTAGATTCATCCTGCTTAGCTTTAGGCCTTTGAGGCAGTGAAGTTAAGGTTGTTTTCACCCTAAGCTCCCGCTTTTCACAGTGGAGGCAGCACCTGTAGAGAGTATTTCATCCCACCCAGGACAGGAATTGCCATTTGAAGATTCCTATCTCCATCCATCCCTTGTAAAGGTAACTAAACAAGGAACCTCACTTTAGATGTCTAAAATTAGATATGAACATTTGTTTTTAGTGGACAACTTTGGAAGTTGCCTTATCTCTCCTAATTTTCATTCAGGCATATTACCTTTCCAGTATAAGAATGAGGTGACATCAGACAAATATGGAAAGGGGCAGGATCAAACAAGGAGGTGTGTTTTTACCATGAAAAAAAGGTGGTTTTCCTAGCTAAGCTCCAGAATCCCATTTCAAAGCTCTGAAGGTCATTTGGTGGATGCTAACAGTTTCATGGGTTCAAAGGGAAAATGTACAAGATAGATCTATTGCTGGTTAATAAATTAACAAGAAATCACATCCAGCATAGGAAAGCCCTGAGTTGTAAGTTGTTGGAGGTTGGGAGTGTGTTCATGGGAAGTAGCACAATGCACTTGTTCAATTTTTGCTCACTTTCATAGGCACCAACTTTAACCACTGTCAGCAAAGGATACAGGGAAAGTGGACTGCTGGCCTCATGCAGTGCTTCTGTTCACAATCCCTTTGCAAATTAAGGACCAGATTCTCTCTGCTAGTGTGCTCGTGTCTTCCCAGTGAAGTCAATCAAGAGACACCAGTTTCCACAAACTGTGAAGCAAATCTTAATTCAGTAAAGTCTCACAGCCCTGTGCTCTGTAAACAGTGACTATGAGGTATAGAGAGCTTAAATCGCTCTCCCACATCTTGAAGCAATCCATAGGGATATAGCAAACCAGGAGTGCAGCCCATGCCCAGAGTAAACTCATAGCATGCCTTTCTAAGGCAGGCAATTGCTTGAGAAGACATGTGGTCTTCATGCTTACTAGTCCAGGGTAGATTTCTCCTCCATGAACTTTTCCAGAGACCCTGAGCCTATGCAGACATCTAGCATCCAAACTGGCCAGCAGCAAGAGCTGAGCAGCTTTTGAGCAGCTCAACAATATCTTGGCAGAAGAATCCCCTGCCTTCATCTGTTCTGAGCATGCAACCTACTGCCTACCCACGTGCTCCCTCCCTCTGTAGCAGAGGAGACAGTGAATGGTCATCACCCAACCCTGCCTATGTCCACCATGAAAATAGATTAGGAACAGAACAACTTTCAGCTCTTGCCAGCGAACAATGAATGGTTCACATCTGCATGCCTGCCTTCTTGTTTTTACCCTAGATTAGGGAGCCATCTCACTGATTTCCTCTTAGAAGCAGGTTTACTCTATTCACCCCCAGATTACATCTTCTTGTACCATTCGCAGGATCCAAAACATCTAAAACTTCCACTTTCCCAAGAGTAAATCCACTCCTGGGATGCTCAGCTGCAAACAGAGCCCTTTTTTCTGTCTATAACGCCCACTCTTCCAGACTGTTTCAGAACCTAGTAGGTTTGACAGTCTTGTACACTAGTTGTCTGACTGGAGTTCAGGGAAGTATTTCCCAAGGACTTTTTATGAAGAAGGAGCTCAGTGGCCAAAATACTTCCCTCCGAATAATTTTTACCAATTTGTGTTCTTCATCCAAAGAGTAAAGAACAAACAGGGATACTTTGATCCTGTCTTATATAAGATGTGGCCGTATGTCAGAACAGAGGACAAAGTTTGCACAGGTTTAGGAAGAAAAAAATGAAGGACTAAATTACCAGCTACCTCCTAAATTCACTAGGAATCCTCGAGGTTTTATGTGTTGGCCCTTCCTCTGCTCTATCATCATGTCTGAAATTTGGCACCACAGAGCAACTCCTTGCAAGGACAAGTGTCACAGACATGCGGTGTCCTTTGTCCTATGACTCAGCCAGGCCCTTCATCTGCCACCAGGCATGCTGATGCAGAACAGTAGTACTGCACTGTTCAAGAGACCCTAAATAGGGACTGTGTCTTTCCTTGCCTTCGTTAGCAAGGAATTCCCCCCTCATGCTGTCAGACCATGAAGTATTCTGGCAGAGGTATTGAGGACCATGCTGGTCAGACTGTGAATTCGGTTCTGTGGCTGATCAGATGGCTGAAATGCCCTTTACTGTCAGCACAGAGAAAAATAAAGACAAAGCCAGTGTTGGAGAAAGCTGTTTCCTGCGCCACGCTCAGCAGAAGGTGCCAGACCAAAGGCGGCAAGGTCCCCAGGGTGTCCTGGAGCAATCGGCGACTGGAGCCACGGCGGGCCATCAAACCGTGGCTTTACGCAGAACGCTGTCACATGTCCTCTGTCATAATTTGTGCTAAGTGCCTCTCTAAATTTTGAGTTAAGCAGTTGTTGCCATAGCGATCGATGGCCATTTAGAGCGAGAGAAGGCAGCAAACATGTTGGGGATGCGAGGTTCTGGCTCTTCACATAAAAATATATGTATATGCACGTTATGTACACTGCTGTGGAGCTGCATGAAAGGAGCCAAGCAAACAGCTTAGACCAGATCTGAAGGATGGACAGGTGATATGGAAAAAGGAGCGGTTTGCTGCAGGTCGGAGGTGCGTGTTCCAGGATGCACCTTCACCTACATAATAGCTGGGTCCAAAATACAAATGAGCCTGAGTGGTGACTGACATATTTGGTTTCATACCGGTAGAAATCGTTCACTCGATCAGGATGAGGCATGTTTGTTACTGCCTTTGTAGGATATATCTTTGCAGAAATAGGAAAAATTGGATTTCATGGGTTTATTTTTATTAAAAAAAACCTTACTGCTAGCTCTTTAGCGGGAAATGCTTTTCAGCAATCTACTCCCAGTGTTTAAACCATTTTATTCGCCAGGGCACAGGCTGCCAAAAAGTCAATAAATAATGCAAGTATTGTATTACCTCATTTTAGGTCCTCTTCTAAGATTTTTCTGCACTCCTAGCACTAGCGTTTCTGGTGGTCACAGCAAGACACAGTCAGAACTACTGGGTTTTATTCCTCGCTTTATGCCAGCCACCTCTCTGTGGGGTGAAAAACCAGTATGAGCTCAAATACCTACAGTTAGGGCAAAATCCTGTCCACATACCTGAGCATATTTCCCTGGGGGCTTTGGCAGAGTTTAGTCTTCTTCTGACTAAATTTGGCTAATAAGTGGAGTTAGGTGTCACCTTGATCAGCAAATGCAGGCAGTGCCTGAAGTTAAGTGCTTTGGGAATTCTCAGCCTGACAGTGAGTTTTAGGTCCCCATAACACTAACTGAAGCAGAAGAGCAGGCAGTTTGCATCACTGACTGGGACCCAAGTTCTGTCAAAAAGTCCCAAATTAGACTGATTGTGAATAGCCTTCTTAAAGTCCATAAATTCCTAGCAGGGCGTCCAAGTTTGAAAAATGTAGCCATAAACTTACTGTGGCATACCTTGTCTGTCTGTGAGCCCAGACAGGGTCATGGATCAGAATTAAACATTACTGTGTTCCTGTAAGAATACACAATTTAAGGTTTGAAAATAATTTGGGGCCCAAAAGAGAGAAATAAATAAGTATAGCTGGGTATTGTTGCTTGTTTCTCAGCAAATAGAAACTGCCAGCTCCTGTTCCCTGTTGGTGACATTACCTGCTTCTAAGGGCAAGCCAAGTGAATGGCAGGTCTGAGAGACTGAGAATATTGTTTCCATCAAGCTTCCAGTGGTGCTTTCTGACAGAGGCAAGGCAGTCTCGCACCTTTCTTTGCTGACTGGAAAACAAAAATGCAAAGAGGATCTCTAAGTCAGCAAAGCCCATAGGTTTCAGTAGTTTACTATTTACAACAGCTGCAAATCAAGTTCAGTAAAATTTTTAGAACAATCCAGTTCCTGTAGATAGCTGAGGGCAGCTTTTGTTTCCAGTAAACTTCTGTGACATTTGTGATTAAAACTATAAAGGCAGTAAGCACAATTCACAATCAATTATGTTTTATTAATGGTTTTTTAATACACGCCACAGCCCAGTAATCATGAAGCTGTTCAACGGCGTTGTTCTAAAATCAGCTAATAGCAGGATGTAATTTGCAGCCGTCTCTGCTCACTTACAAAACACTTGCTCCGTTAATTGTGATTTCACACTCCACTGAATGCTGTAGCCTGGAGGTAACATTCATGTGATGGAAGAGTTACCAGTCTGCGCTCTGGTGGGGGGGAAGCATTATTTTGTGAGAGGCTATTGTTGTTAAATTTTTAATCCTTTTGTGTTAAAAAAAATCAACCAGCAACTCGGCAGCAAAAAGCTACAATCCGCTGCTAAACAATTCTTTCCTTTCTTTATAAACCTGAACAGCCTGTCCCCATTTTGATTCCTTTCTATTGCTTTGCCTTGTTATAAAGAGCACAACAAAACATATGACTGGTAGGTGAGACCCTGTTCGTGTAATCGAGCACCTACCTTGATCTCATATTGCAGATGCTAGGTGAACCAGCCTGCCTAAAGCAAGTGCCTGAGTTTCCCTTGGAAAGATTTTTGTGCCTTTAGAGGTCTCCAGGGACACCGTGTGTCTTTCTTAAATCAGAATAGGCTGGAGGTTCTCCGGGGGAGGTCAAAGGTACCTTAAATGTTGCCGTATGCAAGTTAGGGAGATTGAATCTCATCAGTAAATGGTTGGTGGTGATGAGACAGAATTCAGCACTGAACAGCCATGGGCACGACAACAGCTCCTGTCTGAAGCGCTTCCAGTGCATATGTCAGAGGGAGAAATATTGCCTCGTTTGCCAAATGAGAAGAATCATCTTAACTAGGAAAATTCCCAGCTGAGCGTTTGGTATTGCTGTGGCAAGCTGGGAGATATAGCTCAGACCAGACAGGGATGGGAGCACCGACCTGGGAAGGCTTTTATTTGACTTGACTGAGTCATGGGCGGATGAGAAGGAACCATGGAGGGGGCTTTGGCCACCACTGGCCATTGCTTTTGTTATTCCAGGAAAGTTTCTCCCATCCTAACCGGGGATGTGGAGGGCACCCGACCAAGTTTGAATGCTGCTACCTAGGGGTCCAGGCCAGGATTAGGTCTCATTAGAGCAGACTAGGTCACAGCAGAAGTCATCCCAAGTACAGATGGAGAAGACCAAGGGTGCACACTTTGCTGTTTTGCAAGGCCTGTATGACTCTAAGGCTGGCTGTGCTGGCAGCCAGATTGATTCTCGACAGAAGCAATAGTGAGAAAGTACTCTCTGCCCTCCACATCTGCAGAGGCTCAGCCATATTTTGGCCCTGTTGCCGCAATGTGAGGGAAATGTCTTGGCAGAGGAGTGATGAGAGTGAAATCTGGCAGCTCGCATCAACGTCATTCAGAGGGAGCCAAGAATGCACAGGCAGAGCACCTTGCCTGGAGCACAGGCAGAAGCTCACAGGGAGACCTGGGCCCAAGAAAACCTGTGAAGATGTTGCAGAGCTGAAAAGTGATTATGAACACAAGAGAGACATGAGCTCCCCGAGGGCAGAAAAAAACAGATGCTTAAAAATCAAGTAAGAGGGAAAGGCTAAATACTTGTCCAAAGACTAAATGCACAGATAGTCCTTGGAGTGCTATACTTAGGTTGGTGTTGACTTGACTTAGTTAAGCTTCACTTGCATTAAGCACAACTATTAAAGCTCCTCTTAGCTAAAAGTTGCATCCCAGGACATGATACTGAAAATGCCACAGTTCACTTTGTGCAGGACAACTCTACATTTATGCTGCTACTTCTCTCACCTAGCCTTTGACATCGCTGACCTTAGCATGGCAATGGCGTCCCTGCACCATCTAGCAGGAATAATTGCTGTGACATCCACAGGTCACAGAAGCCAGCTGCTCCTTTGTCCCCGAAGTCTTTACACTCCCACTTTTCCTATTCCATGTCTTTCTGGGACCACACAGGGAGACTGAGACTAAAGTCGACGAACATGCAATCAATAAGCAGACAGCACTTGTCTGTTCGTTGCTGTCTCTGCTGGTGTGCTTTCAGCTGTCGCCAATGCCTGGAAGAAAGAAGCAGATGGATAAAAAGCAGTAGGATTCAGATGAGTCCAAAAAAGACAGACGGGAAGATGGTGGGACTTTCAAAGGTCTAACCCTGCATTACATCAAGATCATTACACCACAAATTGTCCAGATGGTGCAAAGCCTCAGGCTCATGAATGGACTTCTCAATACACTTGAATATACTTATTGTCAAAGTACGGAAGAAACTCTAACGAGTTAGAGGACTGCCTGGCCTGACCCAGATCTCTAGCTCTGGTGGTCTGCTGATTGCAGCTCCCTCTCCTGAGACCAAACTCGCTATAGAAGGACTCAGCCAGTGCCAAGTGCACTCTTTTAATTTAACAAGTAGCGAAGACCCATATTTCCACACCACATTAATGTCTGGTAATCTTTGGGGGCTCCTCGTTCCTCACCGGGCTAAATTAATAGGTCTTGTTCTAATCTATAGAGTCCTTTAATACCTAGGAACTTCAAGAGTATCACGTCAGAGACATCTGTTTTCCTGTGTGATTAATATTTTAAATTCTCTTTTTGAAACAGGAGGAATATATCATAGATCTCTGAGGAAAGGGCTGGGCATCTGTTGCATGTTGACATTGTAGAAAGCATAAAGCATCACTTGTTGATGCCAACAGTACAAACAGTAATGCAGTGTTCTGATTTTTTTCCTTCTCATTCTAAAGTAACAGAACATAAGTTTGTATTTTAAGAGGAATGGTCATCTCCTACACTGACATATGATCTCTTCATTTATATGTCTTTCTTTATATTGAAATTGCCCCTAAATTTTTAGGGCTTTCCAAACTCTTCTACAATATGCTAGGCATGGGATGAACTTGTATATCTTGTACTCTCATGCTGCTGGCAGTGATAATTGTATTAATTAATGTTTTTCATTTATGGATTTCCAAGTTGAGATGAAAGGCACAAAATCATCTATCTGTAAAGCCATTTTTTTTTTCATTTATCCCAAGGAAAGAAAAAAAAAATTCTGAGATATGACAGCCAGCAATTGAAATTTAAGGCACTTTGGCTAATTTTCAGCAAATTTATGTGTCAGCACCTGATTAACATTTCATGAAGGAAATTTCTCCATTTCCATGGAAGAAATTTACTTGTTTTCTCTACCTCACCATGTAACATTTTCCTCTTTTTTTTTATTACTTCCTAATTTAAGCTATCGGATTTCAGCCAGCCGGAATCAGGCTGTGAGCAATTTGTGTACCTGGCACATATCTGTCACCGTAAGGCTTGGGTTCCTTTACAAACATTTCTCTTCCAGAGGTGACGGCATCTCTAATTACAATTGGTAAGGACACTCAAGCTTGTCCATCACTTTTTTCTGATGAAGTGAAACACCTTATCTTTCAGTGCAGTTCTCATCAGGCATTGAGGTCAAGTTCTGGCAGAGCACATATAAATGTGCCAAATGTGTTGGATGAGCAATGCTGATGTGCAAGTTATCCATGATCTCTGAGAGAAAGAAATCATGGCATTTAATCTGTTGTGTCAGTCTTGAAAGATGTGCCAGAATTTTGAGCCAAAATTGGAATTGTTTTAGAAATGTGCTTCCCTAGGATAAAACTTGTAGGGCACTGCAAGGGTTGGGGAAAGATTTCTCTCTGGTGGGGTGTCCTTGGAGACAGATATATTGATGTAACTATTAACTTCAACGTTGTATCACAAGAGCACAGGCATGGGGAACCTCCCTTGTGACCTTCCTCTGAGCACAGGCTTCCTCCAAAGAAAGTTTACTAAGGGTGGTAGGTGATACCAAGTTGCCATATGGCTCCAGGCACCACAATATCACATTATAGTCCTGAATAATGCAGTAAAAATCCATGACTGCCAAGAGGGAGCCACCCACAATAAAGCTAAACATAATCTTCTCCAGCACCCACGTCAGCTCTTATTGCATCCTTTCTCAGGAAGCTGGGTAAACAGATGAGCCCTGCAAAATACTGAAAAGTGGAACAAATGTCGGGGGATTTAGGATATAGCACATGGTAGGAATGAGGGGAAAACCCTCCAGAGTTTTAGTCCAGTCATGTAGATTGTCCCATTTGCTAGTTAATAACATTGAAAAATAGCTAGGAGATCTGAGGTGCCTCAGCTCTCAATAAAGTTTCCCATTCCATCTTTATAACTGGAAAATTGGAAAGTCTACGGCTGTTGGATAGACTGCCAATGCCAACCATTGGTACTGATACGGTGCAAGGTATCAGCAAAATTGTTATTGATGTATGAACAATTATACTCGACTTACAAGTCATCTAGCTAAATGAAAGATTCAACTGCGCTTCTTTTTGGAGTTTGGCACTTAGAAAAATAGACCGAAGACATTTAGCCTAATAAGAATTCACCCCTGAACTGATAGCACAGGTGGAGTTATTCTGTGAGTTAAAAACAGAAAGCCTGCAGAAGACCAGAGCTGTCATGTGAATATAGCCCTGGAAGAAAGCCATGAAAGTCAGATTTAGTTTTAGAGATGATACCGGTGGGATACTGAACATGGAAAACCCAGACATTCTTTTTCTCATTCCAGTTGCTTTTACAGAAACAAGAATGTGCACATCCATAGTAAATAAGCAAATTTGCACCAAGAAATACTGGATTTGTGCAATTAGCTTTTTACAGGCACAGAAATACTCCACCAAAACTGATTATTCAGATGAAGAGGCCAGGTTGTTTTCAACAAGAGCAGCACAGTTGCCATTTAACACAAGCAAGTGAGCTGCTTTTACTGAGGGAAGCGCTGAGAGTATCCCCCAAGAGCAGATGTAGCTCTCCCCTGTGGACCTTCACTGGTGGAAAGAGAAGGGGCTCCAGAAGTGTCGAGTGAAGGTGTTTTGCAAGCCAAGTGCTGCTGGCTTTCTCCTTCTGCTTGTTTCTGTTTATTTCTTTATTTTGGTATTTGGATCGCTTCTACACCTAGGCTCTACAACTATTTCCACCAGGGATCCAAAGCCTATAGGGCTGGAAAGTACGTATCTTTAATATTAACAGAACACCTAGAACAATATAACCCTGCCTGTAGCTGGAGTTAAAACATTAAATATAAATGCAAAATGAAAGAACTGCAGCTTAATCAACAGGTACTTCTTTTTGAAACATCCCGGAAACATGCTTTTAGTAAACGAGGGTACTGCAAAGCCAAATTGGCATGGTCAGTGTAGTGAAATCACTTTTGGTAGGAAATGACAAGTCTTAACTCTGGGGTGCTACCTTCACCACAGTTAAGGGAAGGAATACGGGCTGTATTAGCCTGGAATAGGTACAAAATGTTTGTATATATAGTCATGAGTTATGCAAGCTGCAGAGAAAGCGTGTGGGAAGTGCATGCCAGAGAGGACAGGAGAGAAACTGTTGCTAGCCCATCTTTGCGAGCTGCTTTAAAATAACCTCTCTTCTTCACATCAAGCTGTGTGTTCAGTGTCACCATAGTGACGCTGCTCACCGGCCACCCAAATCTGCCTCGCAGCTTCTTTCAGGAGCCCCACTGCCGAGAAGCCATTGCTCCTGGAAGCATCCCTCCCTCACAGCCCGAAGGGGAAAACTCCCCTGACAAACCAGCCTTCGCATTAATGCCTCGGCTCATGACCTGTGCATGGCACCCTTGTTCCTCGGCAGGATACCGCGATGCTGCAACATGGGCAGCAGTGCACAGAGTCTGCTGAGTCTGCAGAAGGAGAGAAGCACATTTGACACCCGAAGTTGTGTTCTTGGTAACCGTCTTCCATTTATAAACAAAGGATTTGAACACGTAAGATAGGATGATCACATTTTCCTGGAAAGAAGGACTCTGCATGAGTGGTGTCTCCCTACAGTTTCAAAGCCTCTGTGAAAAGCTCAGAGCTTCACAGGAATTGCCAAATGGGGAGGCTAAGGCCATTGGTGTAGGTGGGTGTTCCCCACCCATGGGCACCCCTTACCAAGCAGTGTGTCCCCAGATAGAGCGGGATCATGGGCCGGAGCCATCTGTGTTCTACACCAGGTGGGGTTCCCACCATATCCTCCCTTCATAACCCTGGACACCTTCAGACCAGTGCTCTCAACACAAAGCGGCAAGGAAGAAATAGAGAAATGGTCATGCCTATTCCTAGTCTTTGCCTTCTCCGATCGTTCCTGGAGTTCTGCTGGGACTGATCCTCTGCCACGCCATGACTGATACCGGTTTCCCTCAGCAGGGCCACTGTTACAAGCGTAAGTGATAAAATAAGGAAATCCTTTGCATTCTTTGCAGGGAAAATCAGTTCTTTCTGTAGAATCATTCATTTTACATATACGCTTTTTATGTGCAATGTTGAAATAATTTTTGGTACCTTTCTAGCTTTTATTGCTGACTTGTCAAAGACACACAGATCCCTGAGACACAGATGTGATGCAAGGTGGAGGGTGATGCCATTTGCAAAAACCAGCACCTATGAAGGAGTCAGGGGGAAGAGAACAAGCTCCTTGCTCTTCAGGGTAAATCCACTGTAGCTCTAGGCACGTCCCAGGTAGGTTTTAGAAAACCTTATAGAAGACCCCATTTACAAGCCTTTTCTTCGCCGCAGTTAGTTGTTCTTGGTAGTGTTGAAGGGCAATTGAAAACCGGCTGGGTTTAATATGACCTTGTAAAAGACACATATAAGAGCCAGAAAGAGCAATGGGAAACAAGGGAGGTTTATCATTAAGGTATCAGAGGAGCACTGGAAAAGATCAAAGTTTGATTCTTGGCTGTGCTGTTGACCTTAGGTAAATCATTCAGGAACAG
Organism: Gavia stellata; assembly: GCF_030936135.1. Taxonomy (NCBI): domain Eukaryota; kingdom Metazoa; phylum Chordata; class Aves; order Gaviiformes; family Gaviidae; genus Gavia; species Gavia stellata. The sequence continues at coordinate 8,938,459 of NC_082597.1, read as the reverse complement.
GCTTGGAAGAGAGACCGTGTGCTTAGGAAGTTTTTCAGAGTCAGTATCCCAGTGGAAACCAGGGGGTGCAGGGCACAGTTGAAAGCATGTTCTTCAATTCCTAAAGGGGACCAGAGACCTTTTCAAAGTTTGATAGGGATTGTGAGTGCCAAGCAAATCAAAATCTGAACTTGGACTCTTCTGAGAATCTCATTTCATCTTTCTGTGCCTCTTTTTCCCCAAGTGTAAAACAGAGAAAATAAATATTTTACCAGTGTTGTAAGGATAAATGTATGAATATTTGCTGAGATACAGTGGTGACAGAAGCTACAGAAGTAAATAAGATGGATATTGCATTAAAAAAAATCCCAAGTCCTGTTTTTATCCAAATGGTGGATTAGTGATGAGAACAATGAAAGTTGATTCAACTGAATTATTAACCACACAACCATTTATGTGACAAATGCCACCTTTTTGTCTGATAATTATTTTCAATGGGATAGTGTCACCATTTTATATGCCCTGTATACACTTGAATAATATTTGGTAAATTATAGTACTAAGTCTGACACAGAAAGTACTGCTGAATACTGTTACTTCATTACTCCTCCTAACACTACCAGAAAATATATTTTCTGGACCTCGTTAATAAACCACAGGTGATCAGCAAACTAGCTTGCTTATATATCACTGAGGGATGATGAAGCTTGTTTTCCATTGACATATCACTTATTTCTGAACGGAAAATTCTGCTGAGACAGCCTGCGGTTCAGACTACACACATGTTACTAGGATAGCAGAGAAAGACCTTTAACAGTGCATCTGACACATTACTGATTTATGAGAGGACAATGTTGGACTAAATATGAATAAAAAGCTATCCTTTCACACAATGTGGTACAGCAACATTGAAATTGTACCAGGATAAACAACTGCCTTGCAATAAGCGTGCTCATCCATGATTCAGTGTTAAATCTTAATTGTTGCTTATTTCAATTTCCTTGTGTTAAGTGTTTCTAAATTATAAATAACCCTGCAACTCTAATAATAATATATACTCTGTTAAGGAAAAGGTAAGTACAGAAATAAATTATTAAAGTGATTTATTTAAATATTACCACACTTGACTTATCTGAGGACTTGGAGATCAAGGCAGCCACTTTGTCATATTTGAAGAGATATTGACAAATAGTCTATGGACAAATCATGCATCTATGTTGCATAAATAGACTTTGTGTATGCGTGTTTAGTTACAAAATTGTTACAACATGATCTTCACTCTGAAGCTTGATTTTTCTCCTTTTAAGGTCATTGGCAAACTGTCTTGACCTTAGTGAGAGTAAAATCGTCTCCTAAACACACACATCACTGCTCTGTTCTCCCCTTGATCTGAGCACTGAACTGTGATTAACATTAAAGAGAGCAAGTCCAGCCGTAAGCATTTTCGTGCCCTAAGCAAGCATCAAGTACAAGACTCCTCCTTGTCATGTCTTTTCTTTTTCTCTTTCATGTCTCTTTTATTTTTATATTTTTTACCTTAATTTACTTGCAAGAGAATCTTCTGTGCCTTAAGGAGGGATGGTTTTGTGATTAAGGCATTTGATGGAGAGGCAGGTTCAATTTCCAGGCCTTCCATATAATAGCTGCCCTTGGTGGGTGACTTAGTAAAGTGCCTTGCAGAACTGCAGTGCTAATAACCAAATGGACCACGGACCATCCTCTGTTGATGGTGCTAACTATCACGACATGGCCAAAACACTGTGACCACATCGAAACTGTTTATTGGGAATGATCTCTGGTCTCTGCTTGTCCATGAACCATGCCCAGGCACTGTTTAGAAGAGCACTAGTTGACCTGAGTCAAAACCAACTCAGGAAATGTGATAACAGTTAAATGGTATGACATGGACTTGATTGCTTTTCTATTACAGATGCAGCCTTCAGTTCCCACCTGGTAAAACAGGGCTTCCCCTGTGTTTCAAACATTTGTTGCAGCCCAAACATAGAGGTAAAGCCCCAAGAGATTTCTCCCATCCTCTCATTGCCTGCACCAGGTGAGCAGGCTACTAAAGGCAGGCGGGGCAGGTGGACTTCAGGAAGAGACTTTGGATCTGAAGGCCAAATGCTGAGTTCAGCAAAAATTAACAGCAAGGAGATAATATTGTGACACTGCTGTAGCTGAAGGAATAGTAAGTAGAGTGCAATCAACAAAAAAAGAGAAAAATTTATTAAGGGAAGGCTGGAAGCAGCTGGAGACACAGTAAATGAGAATACATAAGACTCCAAGTCCAGAAGAGAGGGAGGATGGAATAAGAGAGGATGATATGAGAAAAATGTCAGAAGTGGTCTCTGTCCTTGCAAAATGTAAGACATTGTTGAGCAGTGGTCAACATCAAATATATCACGCCATATGTCTGTGGCCTTTGTGCAAAGCTTTCATAGTAGGTGCTTAGCCTGTAATCAGTTATCACGCAAATGGAATAAGGTGCTCTATGGCAACACAAGACAAATGTATTTCTTACTTTCTATGCTATCCAGCAATCCCTTAACACTGCTCTTGAATGTTTTATTGGGAAAAGTTTTGTAATAGCTCACATCTCCTTTTGCCTTTTCTAATTCCTTCCATCTCTTCTTCAGAGGTCCAGTGGAAAGACTTGTTGCCTTGTTCTTCACTGGCTTGTGGGACAGCGCTTCAAATTTGGCTATGGATCAGAAGGACTGAAGAGCACTTTTGCTCCCACCAATGTTTCTTAGAGCTGCTAAAACAGGACCAATGAAGATGTTCACCAGACTCCAAGTCCTTGCGCTAGCTTTATTTTCCAAAGGAGTTTTCCTTTCCCTGAGTGACCACAGCTTTGTAAGGAAGGAAATTAAGATAGAAGGAGACCTGGTCTTAGGTGGCTTATTCCCGATCAACGAAAAAGGCACCGGGATAGAAGAATGTGGGAGAATCAATGAAGACCGAGGCATCCAGCGCTTGGAGGCCATGTTGTTTGCTATTGATGAAATCAACAGAGACAACTACTTGCTGCCAGGAATTAAGCTTGGAGTTCACATCTTGGACACATGTTCCAGAGATACATATGCCTTAGAACAGTCTTTGGAGTTCGTCAGGGCATCTTTGACTAAAGTGGATGAAACAGAGTATATGTGCCCTGATGGCTCATATGCCATTCAAGAGAATTTGCCATTACTCATCGCAGGAGTCATAGGAGGTTCCTATAGCAGCGTCTCCATACAGGTAAGTCACAGGAGCCCCATCAGGTGAGAATCATTCATCTGCAATTCTTGTCAGAGAGCCACTGCTTGCATAACTTTGTCAATAAAGCAAGTCTCAGCTCCATCACTTCACTCTAGGGGTCAATCTAGCATATAATTTTTACTGAATTTATATTAGTTTGATTCATTCTTTAAAACACTTGCTGTAGTTTAAACCTCTGGCAGCTGTCCACTTCCTCTAGTTATGGTATATCCTGCGGGCATGTGAAGTTTCCAAAAGTCTTACTATTTATTTTGAACTTTGCATTTCATGAGACTTTTACAACTCGAAGTTCAGATCTCTGCTTTATTGTACCACCTGTATTTCTGAATATATGTACATAGCGTTTGTCATTTAAACAATAGAGATTTAAAATGAAAGAAGAAATCTTTATCTTACTTCCTGGCTGAAATAAAGTAAAAATGGCATACTAGCCTGAAACTTAGATTACACCTGACCAAATGATTGCAAGTTTTTAGTGTCTAATTAAGCACACCAAAGCCAATGAAAATTATTCTGCTGATCTCAGTGAGCAAGGTCTCAAATGTGCCATGCAGGCAGTACAGTTTCTGAATGGATTCTAAATTTGCTGTCTTTCCTTTTGTTTCCAAATATAGTTCATACTAAGACAGTTTTTGCCAGGAAATGTTGCAGGGCAGAGTGCAGTGTAAGCACTGTCAGAAGTCCAGCACAGAAGACAGATGCCCTAAGTATATCTTGCTCCCTCCTCTGGCACATTGTAACTGCAGCTTTGGATGTGCAATATTGGTCCCAAACAGGGACTCAGTAGAGTGTTGGAGAGTATTTAATGGCTTGCAAAGGTGTAAAGTTGCAGGTGGGTTAAATGCTCCATATATCCTTCCAACTAGGGTTTTATTGCATGCTTGGTTTCAGTTGCAAGGGACTAAACATAATGCTTTTGGTCTTGGCTTGCAATTTTTTATAAATTCATAAAACTTTAAGTCCTCGGCATTTTTTTCCATTAAATGAACATGAAGAACACATATGCCTGGGTTTTTTAGCAGAAATTCTGTATTTCTCCTCTCCTGACCAGGTACTTTTATGGCAGTGCAGCCTTGGATGTTCTGAAGTTCCCCACCGCTGCCAGTGTGCACTATCCACAAGCAAAAATGACCCCTAGCTTAACTGAAGTTGACAAATCTACATATATCTCATTATTTTGCGTTAAATTAAATAATCCACTCCACATCACTCATAACCACAAGTGAGTGGTGTCTTAAGCTCAGATTCAGGTAGGCTAAGACCCTGCATCCTGGTCAGCTGTAGGTTTCCAAAGGCACTAAGCCTTGACAGTGACTTGACATGACTGAAACAGGCCACTGGACTACTATGAGCAATATGATTTTTCCAGACTGAGTACAGGCTCTAATTACTGCATTGGTGTCAAAGGAGAAAAATGTTCTGTACTACAGACCATCCCAGCAGTGACAGAAAGCTCAGGGAGTTTTATTTACCTGTTTCATAAACAGGCCAAGAGTTCATCCAATGCTCATTTCAGTCACAATTACATTGGGGAACTGGCTCCTCCTCTTGTCAAGGCATCAAATCCCATCAGCTTGGGAGCATAGCCAGTTTCCATCAGACATGCATGAGCACAGAAGAAGCATTTCAACAAATTACATTTTATTCCCTTTTTTGTTCCAGTGTGTGTCTTGTCTGTGTATGCATAGTAGGGAATACATGGGCAATTGGTTACCCATACCACAGGAGACTAGTTTCTGTGGAGCAGAACCTCAGTCATCTCTCATACTAGGAGTGGTTTTGTCCCACTGTGGACCAGCTAGCACAGCAGGGATGTATCCTTCACCAGGAAGGGTCTGATCACTTGGAGCACAAAGAACAAGTAAGTTCCAAGGCTGGAAAATAGACATCTGAAGAGGAGAAATGATAGCTACAAAACCTTGGGCAACACAAACTGTTAAGGGAATCATTATTCATTGTCTTTTCCAATCAGACAAAGGGTATGTCAAGTGAAAACAGCAAATGGCAGGTTGTGGTGGATGCTAAAACCTAAATGAGTTCAAGAAATTACTAGAAAAAAATCAGGGAATTCTGTACAGATACCACCTCTGTCTCAGCAATTCCCAGAGCTGCAAGTATCTCAAGGCTGGTAAAATATTTTGAAAAATCATATGCTTGCCCTATCCCACTGGTGCAAAGGTGACAGCAGTTTTGCTGTACTTTTCGTCTAGTCATTTGTGGTCTATTTCTGAGTCTACCCTAAATTCAAGTGTATCCAAAGGACATGAAGTAGCCTAAAAGGCACATCCATAAAAGTATTTACAGCTGAGGAAATAGTACAGATATTTCCTTCCCTCCCAGAAACCCTGAGGCAGGCATACCACGCTCCTAAAATGGCCTGGGGCCTCTTGCACAACATCTGTCAATCTGTCCCTTTGAAGCCAGTCTCTAGTGGTCACTGACGTAAGACTAAATCCATATATGAGGCAACAGATTGGATGCAGTACACACTGAATATACATAATATATACCAACGCTTCAAATTCCAAAAGCTTGGGTATGGAGCAGCTGTTACAAGGAAATACAAAGTCCTGATAAGAAATTTTCTCATTCAGTACGTGTGAAAAATGGCAATATAGCTGTATGCATATCTGTATGTCGCCCAAGTTTCAAAACTTGTGAGGGATGATGAAACAATAGTCATAGCTAATATTATTCTATACTCTACACAGCTTCCCTGTAGTTGCCAATAGTTGTTCAAACATAAGATCTTTCTTACACAGTTCTTCAGAAAAATAAAGAAATAGGTTCACAAATCATTCACTGTGTCATCGAGTATTTTCCAGCTAGAAAATTAAATTGATTACTTTCCCTTGACATAGGTTGGGTTGGCCTTCCTTCAGTCTCTCTTTTCTAGCTTTCCTCTAGATTTCACACTATCTACAAAAGATGCAATTAAGCCATTCACTCCTTCTGCTCAACTTGTTAAGGTAGCCAGTCATGACTTTTGTTCCAAAAGAAAATCCCGGTCAAGAATAACAGACATTGCAGACTCAAGTCTGAAGATGTAAGGACTTCAAAGCATTAAAGCCATGCATTTTGGTGCCACGCCAGGAGAAAAGCCTACCAAATTTCAGAGGCAGTCACCTGTACAGAGTTATCTCCAGTAGCAACTGGAATCACACCACCACTGAATGTCAAACGACTTCGTCAGGCACGTGTGCAAGGCTGAGCATCCCTGTTCCCCGTGCTTTCTAACAGCACACAGAGTGCTGGGTGCTTCCAGATGTAGCCCTGTCAAGCATTTCTCTTTTGCCTAAGAGCTGTAAATATCATAAAGTCCACAGCACAGTTTCTTAGCCTTAAAATAAACAATGCTGAGCTCTTTAGACAAGAAATTATTTCTGCCTCCTTTTTTCCTCCTGTGAATTTGCAGTTGTATTTCAATACTTTTTCTCCTCCTTTCACCCTCCCTCTCCAGATTTTTGTCTGGACAGCTGTCTGCCAAATCACTTCTTGATGCTCCTGCTGTCAGATTTCTGCTTCTTTCATTATCCTTCCACCAAGGAAAAAAGAATTTGCTGGTGAATCAGCAACGAACACCTTCCCCACTGAGTCAGTATGCGCGATAGGCACTTTTTGCAGAGACTAAAAACAACAAGAGAATGCAGAATGCTTAATTATTTTCTGGTCAGACTAGGCTATTATCGTTAATGATGATCTGGATAATTAGTTTTTAGATGCTGTGTTTAAATTAGCAGCGAGCCCAATCTGCACAGCATTTGATCCCTCAAAAACCAAGCCAGAATTCTCAGTCAATGGAAGAGCTCACATAAAAAAAGCCATTTTCATAAAATAAAATTCTGACCTGAGCTGAATCTAGGATCAGAAGGTGAATTCTCCAAAGCTTGGAGGACTTTATTTTGGATTCATGGCTTTTCATTTGAGCCAGATTATCCACTCACTCCTAGAAGTTTCAAACATATTTTCCTTGGAGATGTTCAATGACATTGTAAAAAGGGTAAGAAAAAAGCATTATTCATTTGCACAGAGGAGCACCTGCATAGCTAATCCAAATGCCATGTTTAAGGTACTCAGGTCTGTCAGGAGTATGCATGTGTAAGCAGGAATACAAGTATTCAAGCGCTGGATTTGTTCTTCTCTGTTTCTGAAAACTGGACCCATCTTCTAAAAATGAAGATTGGGGTCTTAGAGACATTAAGACATTCCCTTAGAAGGGCTGGGCTTTGCATTTCCATATCCACTATATTCATATTGATATAGGACTTTAGCCATGTGTAAAGTTTCCTTTATGCTACCAACCCATACAACCTCCAGATCACAATCATAAAAGTTATTCCCAAGTTAGACCCTCATCCAGAAAAAATGGCAGTATAGCAATGAGTATCCAGCTGTCTTCTCTTGAATTCCTTGCTGTGTTTCAAGTAAACTGTAGCAAAACCACTAGAGAAGGTCTAGAGGTACATTACTGCTATCAGAAAAGCTAAGGTCTCTCTCCTAAGTGAGTGACCATCTGGCATGAAATTCAGAATATGTACTCATTTACCAGCAATCTTTTCCTGGCTGTCATTTCTCCTTAGCCACACAAGTCTGCCAAGAGCTTGTAGAACCTGAAAGATAATCACCTCCATTTCCTTCCTCCAAGGATAAACTGTCTGCCAACCAATGAGTCCTACAACAGCTTGTGACTTCCATAACCACTGAAAATAGTTCAAAATCCTTAGAAGAACTAAAAAAAACCCCATAGCATATGGGGCTCTGTCCCCCTGTGCATGGACCCAAAGGAGATACAGGCAGGAGAAACATGCAGGGGGCTGCAGGGGTTCACCAGGAATCACAGGCAATGTATGCCATTTGTGCTGTGCTTGTAGAGGAGCTTTGCATTCAACTGCGCAGCGACAGCCTCTGGTGATTTTGTGTTTGCAAAACTAAACCAGATCCTTATTAAAAGATCTGTTCTGTGAGATGGGCCACCCACCACTAGCATTTAAGCTACACACGCACTTGCTGACTTCCTGGTGCCTCCTTTAAACTCTTTCCCTCTTTTATCTCTGTTCTTTCCATCGTTCTGCTGCCTCTAAGCCAGATCCTTGCTGTTTGTTCCTCTCTTGTTTCTATCCCACATTCAGAAACCGAACAGCCACTAGGTTGAGATTTTCAGTGTCCAAAGAGCACTGGACATGTCTTTCCTAGAGATTTCAAAGAAATGCACGTACCTCCGTCTGGCTGGCTTCTTTGAAAATCCCAAGGCAACTGATTCCTTTGCAGTTTTTTTGGTTTAGGATTTTTTTTTTTCTTCAGTGTGAGTATTTTCTCCTTTTGCCAAAGGGAAAAGATACGATCTCACAGGGACGGGCAAGTAACCCATGAGATCAACAAGGCAGATATCCTGCTGGGTGTCTGTTATAGACCACCCAACCAGGACGAAGAAGCCGACGAAGCGTTCTACACGCGACTGGCAGAAGTCTCACAGTCGCAAGCCCTTGTTCTTGTGGGGGACTTCAACTTACCAGACATCTGCTGGAAGTATAACAAAGCCTAGAAGAAACAGTCCCGGAGGTTCCTGGAGTGTGTGGAAGATGATAACTTCCTGACACAGCTGGTAAGGGAGCCTACCAGGGGAGGTGCCCTGCTTGACCTGCTGTTTACAAACAGTGAGGGTCTGGTGGGAGAAGTGAAGGTCAGAGGCCATCTTGGGCATAGGGACCATGAAATGATAGAATTCTCAATTCTTGGCCAAGTAAGGAGGGGGGTCAGCAAAACCACTGCCATGGACTTCCGGAGGGCAGACTTCAGCCTGTTCAGGACACTGGTTGAGAGGGTCCCTTGGGAGATGGTCCTGAAGGGCAAAGGAGTCCAGGAAGGCTGGACCTTCTTCAAGAAGGAAATCTTAAAGGTACAGGAGCAGGCGGTCCCCATGTGCCATAAGAACAGGAAGATGACCAGACTGGCTGAATGGGGAGCTTTTGCTGGGACTCAGGAAAAAAAGGAGAGTTTATCACCTTTGAGAGAAGGGGCAGGAAACTGAAGAAGAGTACAAGGGTCTCGTTAGGTCATGCAGAGAGGGAATTAGAAAGGCAAAAGCCCAGCTAGACCTCAATCTGGCTACGGTCGTAAGGGATAACAAAAAATCCTTCTATAAATACATTAACAACAAAAAGAGAGCCAAGGAGAATCTCCATCCTTTACTGGATGCAGGGGGGAACATTGTCACCAAGGATGAGGAAAAGGCTGAGGATCTTAATGCCTTCTTTGCCTCAGTCTTTAATAGCCGGACCAGGGATCCTCAGGGTATCCAGCTCCCTGAGCTGGAAGACAGGGATGGAGAGCAAACTAAACTCCCTGTGATCCAGGAAGAAGCAGTTTATGACCTGCTATGCCACCTGGACACTCACAAGTCTATGGGGCCTGATGGCATCCACCCAAGGGTGCTGAGGGAGCTGGCGGAGGAGCTTGCCAAGCCACTCTCCATCATTTATCAACAGTCCTGGTTAACAGGGGAGGTCCCGGATGACTGGAGGCTTGCCAACGTGACGCCCATCTATACAAGAAGGTCCGGAAGGAGGATCTGGGGAACTCCAGGCCTGTCAGCCTGACCTCGGTGCCAGGGAAGATTATGGAGAGGTTCATCTTGAGGGTGCTCACAGGGCACATGCAGGACAACCAAGGGATCAGGCCCAGCCAGCACGGGTTCATGAAAGGCAGGTCCTGCTTGACCAACCTGATCTCCTTCTATGACCAGGTGACCTGCGCAGTGGATGAGGGAAAGGCTGTGAATGTTGTCTACCTGGACTTCAGCAAAGCCTTTGACACTGTTCCCCACAGTATTCTCCTGGAGAAGCTGGCGACTCGTGGCTTAGACAGGTGCACTCTTCGCTGGGTAAAAAACTGGCTGGATGGCCGAGCTCAGAGAGTTGTGCTGAATGGAGTGAAATCCAGTTGGCGGCCGGTCACAAGCGGAGTCCGCCAGGGCTCAATTTTGTCAGTCTTGTTTAATATATTTATCGATGATCTGGATGAGGGGATTGACTGCTCCCTCAATAAATTTGCAGACAACACCAAGCTGGGCAGCAGTGTTGATCTGCTGGAGGGTCGGAAGGCTCTGCAGAGGGATCTGGACAGGCTGGATCGATGGGCCCAGGCCAATTGGATGAGGTTCAACAAGGCCAAGTGCCGGGTCCTGCACTTGGGTCACAACAACCCCAGGCAATGCTACAGGCTTGGGGACGAGTGGCTGGAAAGCTGCCCGGCAGAAAGGGACCTGGGGGTGTTGATTGACAGCCGTCTGAATATGAGCCAGCAGTGTGCCCAGGTGGCCAAGAAGGCCAACGGCATCCTGGCCTGTATCAGAAATGGTGTGGCCAGCAGGAGTAGGGAGGTGATCATGTCCCTGTACTCGGCGCTGGTGGGGCCGCACCTCAAATACTGTGTTCAGTTTTGGGCCCCTCACTACAAGAAAGACATTGAGGTGCTGGAGCGCCTCCAGAGAAGGGCGACGAAGCTGGTGAGGGGTCTGGAGCACAAGCCTTGTGAGGAGCGGCTGAGGGAGCTGGGGTTGTTCAGTCTGGAGAAGAGGGGGCTGAGGGGAGACCTCATCGCTCTCTACAACTACCTGAAAGGGGGTTGCAGAGAGGTGGGTGTTGGTCTCTTCTCCCAAGTGACTAGTGACAGGACAAGAGGAAATGGCCTCAAGTTGCGCTAGGGGAGGTTCAGGCTGGATATTAGGAAAAAGTTCTTTACTGAGAGAGTAGTGAAACATTGGAATAGGCTGCCCAGGGAGGTGGTAGAGTCACCCTCCCTGGAGGTATTCAAGGAGCGTGTGGATGTGGCATTGTGGGATGTAGCTTGATGGGCATGGTGCTGTGTGGTGTTGGGTGGGTTGGTTTTTGGTGTGTTGTGGTTTGTTGTTGTGTGTTTGGGGTTTTTTTGGTTTTTTTTGTTTTTTGTTTTTTTTTTTTTTTAAGGTTGGACTTGATGATCTTACAGGTCTTTTCCAACCTTAGTGATTCTGTGATTCTGTGTCAGTTGATTGTTGGACTTGATGATCTTACAGGTTTTTCCAACCTTAGTGATTCTGTGATTCTGTGATTCTGTGATCACAGGTAAGAAGGAAGGAGCCCTACCATGTTACAAGTGGGAAAGAATGTTAACTACAAGACAAAGTGGCTAAAAATAGGAACTAGTTAGGGACATCCTGACATGACCCACACTCATTCTGTCCCTTCTGACTAGGACTTATGCATCAGTTTATGAGACTCAAATAACCATATTTATCAATGATGGGTCTTTTAACTCCAGAAGCCATTTCATGCTTCTAAAACCATCAACCCCAGTTTTTAGTCCCTTTTCTCATCATGTGTAAATGTGACATGAGTCACTCACAGTCAGGTATGCCAAGTCTGAGAGTTTCACTTCTTGTGCAAAGCAAGGTCCTCTGCACAGATCTCTTCTCAGTGTGACAGCTTATTGTTTAGCTTACTTCACTTCAACAGTTAATGCTGTATGGAGGCAGAGTGCATATGCAATAGCTCACTGTGCTATCCCCTGCAGGAAAAAAGAAAAAAATGTTTCCAAACAATTCTTCTCTCCGAGTACAACATTTACTGCATGTCCTGCTTGTTTTATTTTTTATTACACCGGACACACATATAAAAATAAATTCCTGGGTCCTCTGCAGAAATCCTAGATGTTATTCTGACAGTATTCCCTATTTCTGATGTTCATTTCTCAGATGCAGTTATTTCACTGCTTCTCTGGATGTGACAGCTATTGGTCCACTGCAAAAATTTAGCTATATTTTTCCAGCTTCACTGCCAAAATTTTCAGGAGAAGAGCAAGGCTGAAAACACTGTTGTCTTCTCTCCTTCCCCTGCTAACAAAAAGCACCAGACGTTTTTATTTGCTTGGTAATGAATTGTTTTTTCCAGAGTTACCTTTTGGAGGGAATTTTGTTAAGGAACAACACTCACTAACAAGTAAACAGCCCTCTTAATTCCAAAGAGAGAGAAAGCTGATGGAAACCACTGCTTCAGTCCTGCAATGTGTCAGAAGACTACACAGACTCCTACATAACTTCATTGCTTCTGGTTTAGTTCCTTGCAACTGATCTTTAACGACTAAAGGGACTGGGATGTCGGCATCGCCAATGCATTCCCGGGGTCAGAGCTTGAAGTCCAGCTGAATCCAAATGGGTATTTTCTGTTGCAGGTGGTGACATAGCCCCCATGTAGAAACTGTCTTCCATAGCGTGTATTATAATACCCCAGACATAACACTCACAGTTTTAAAACAGGCTATGGAGAGGGGACACTCCAGGCTGATAGAGGCATTTCAAGTCTGTAACCAGTAAGGAACTTAAACTCCCAATTTCTCTTTGAAAACAAATCAGAGTTTGCAGTGAAGTTTTTTCTTGCGTTCGAGCTGAGCAGCTGCATTTGAATCACTGAGATCTCCCCATCCCAAAAACTCCCAAACCATGTGAGTATGGCAGAAGTGCCCAAACTGAGTTACACTGGGTCACACTGTCCCCAAGGTGAGAGCCATGCTTTTGAACCTACTGAATTCCAAGAGGACAAGAAAAATTACAGTGGAGCCTATCTCTTCAGTATTGTTCATATTTATTGCCAACAATGCAATCTGGCAGCATTGTAGGCTCACAGCATGCTGGGCAGTATCTACAGAAACATAGCCAGTAGATAAATGGACACTATTATTCCTATTTATTCTATTTATTTCTATTTATTCTATTCTTACTGGACCACACCTGGAATATGTATTCCAGTTTTGGGTCCCCCCCCAGCTTTAGTTCCCCCAATAAAAGAAAGATTTAATAAATACAGAGATGGTTGCAGGGAGGAGAGTCTGGAGGACATACCCTACAACAAGAGATGGAGGGAACTGGGTGTGAAGAAGGAGAAGAGAAGGTTTGGAGGGAACCTAATATCAGCTTTTCAATATGTACGGGACAGTTCTCAAGAAGACAAAGCAAGTATCTTTATTGAGATGCATGACAAAAGGATGGAAGAAAATGGTTATAAACTGAAAGAAGGGAGGTTCTTTCAAATGTACAAGCCAGGAGCTGGGAGCATGGGGAGTGTGTAGAGGCCAGTGTAGGCAGTTGACAAGAGACAGGTACCTCATTTACTCTTTACATTAGGTTTATGTCCACCACTTATCACACGCCCACACTCCAGGCCATTCAGAAGCAATGTTTCTTTCCTGCCTTTCTAAAATGACACTCTCTGCCAAAATTTGGTTAAAATATTTTTAGATTTAAGAAAAAAGAAAAAGTCAAATACACAATTAAAAGAACAATTAATTGGAGCAAATGCTTTAGCTGCATTTTGACCTGCAGCTGCCAAAATAATAACAAAAAGCCCACACTGTAGATTACCATCATTTAGGAACTAGATGCAGCATACACTGGCAGCAGCACACATGTCTTCAAAGTAAAAGCTCAGCTCCTTGTGCTATAGCAATGATCTAAACATTAGAAAATCCTTGGGATATGGCTTTGCCATGGTCTCTCTGGGGGAATCTGGACAAGAAACTTATCCTCATGAATAGAAAGACTTTTTCAGATGACCAAAGGCAGCAACTGAATTTTGCGTTAGGACAGATTGCAGTTCAGAGAGACAGGGACTTCTCCAGTTTCTCAATAGAAACAAACCTCCTTTACCTCAATCCCATTCTTCTCAGCAGCCTAATTTACTGTCTGTTCAAAACAGCCACAGGAGCTCTTGCCTGTCTGAAAGGAGCTCTGTGAAGTTAGATTCATTAAGCCATGTTAGGTGCCATGAGATTCTTACATGGTAAAATTTAGAAGAGCACTGTCGTCTAACAAGGTGCCTCCTCTGTCCAACAAATGTGATACATGTTTGTGTATTGTGTTGAAGAAACCCTATCTGTTCTAACACTTTTGAGATTTTTCTTTTTTCCAGCATGTTTCCTGTGCTCCCCAGCCCTATACACATTCAAACAACCCATGTAACAGCCTCCAGGCTGTTAAGAAGGGAAATTTTAATCAAAACCTTTGGAATAAACCCTACTGCCAGCAAAATAAGTCCTACAGAGGATAAGCAAAATGCTTGACAGGATTCAATAACTCTATATATGTGTTTCTGAGACATGTAGATGTTACCTACCTGAGCCCATCTATCAATAGGACTCTTGAATGGCCAGAAATATAGAAACACAGAATCATAGAATCATAGAATGGTTTACTTTGGAAGTGACCTTTAAAGGTCACCTAGTCCAACCCCCCTGCAATGAGCAGGGACATCTTCAACTCGATCAGGGTACTCAGAGCCCCATCCAAGCTGACCTTGAATGTTTCCAGGGATGGGGCATCTACCACCTCTCTGGGCAACCTGTTCCAGTGTTTCACCACCTTCATTGTAAAAAATGTCTTCCTTATATGTATATACCCAGATACCAGATTCCTGTGTTTGATGGCTGTACCTAATTCACAGCTCCTTGCAGGTGGTTATTATGAAACCATTGTCAGTGTTATAAACTAGATTGGCAATTTCCTACAAGTATTTGTATTGTCCCTGATGCATGGAGAAGTGGAAGTGACAGATGTGGCTCCAAAGTTGTGAGAGGGACATCAGTCTCCTCTAGCACTGCCCTGGCCACTCCATTCACTGGTGCAGTCTGTCCCTACGGAGGGACATGGCTCACACTGGACTTTCTGCCTTGCTCACGTTGGGCAGCTCTTTATGAATCACTCATTATTCTAGCAGCTGGGTGAGAGCCAGGTTTGCCTGGGAAAGTGGACACTTTAGCACAGGACAGTGGCTATGCTAATAAACCCAGCAGCGTGAGGGCAAATAAAGGTTTCCCATCATGCTGGAAGCTGACTATATTGACACGCTTTGTTCACAGCAAGCTGTGCAAAGCGGTTGTTTTAGGGTTGCAGCAACAAGCCAGCCTTATTTTCAAAGGTGCTAGGCATCTGCAAAACCCACTGGTTTTGATAGCAAAAAACCCATGCTACTACTGCTACTTAAGTGCCAACATATGGATTTCAGCCTCTAATTGCATGTACCACGGCTTGATTAAATTGCTTCCTGGAGCTTTGCCAAAATAGATTATTTCACTTAGCAAAAGCTGGATCTACACTGCAATTTGGAATCTGTAGCACACATCCCAAGGCAGCATGGAGCTACGGTGTAGGTATGCCGCAGGTGGTTCAATCTCAGTGCACATAACTCTGGTTCACATTGCACTGTCCTCTACTACACTGAGCCACTGCAGAATAGACATAGCCTTAGATATCAGCTCCTCTCTAGAACCTGTTACCTCTGCCTTTATCTTGTTTCTTGTTTCATCGGGATCTGATTTTCTGAATGAGATGTTCAGATCAGCATGGAAATGGCTGGGAAACGGGGCTGTTCTGAAACTGGCTGCATCAGCTAAGGGCCTGAGACCTGAGCTCTTTTGAAAAATTAGTCCCTAAATCAAGATGTTAAAATATTCCAGAAAATCCCCAACTTCAGAATTTCCAGAAAAGTGTCCTGATCTGAATTAACAACAAGTACAACTTCACTGAGCTCCATGATAAGTCGCAGCTCTCAGGGACGATTGGGTCACTATCCTCTATGATTAATCAGACTTTCTTATATTTTTTAACTTTTGGTCTATGAAAAACCCACCATCTGGACAGCTTTGCAGTGAAGAGCATTACAGCAAATGGCATTGCCACAGGAAAGCTTTCTTCTCCTCACAGCATAGGAAGCAGAATTGCAGGTAGTTTGCAGGCACCCTAGAAGTATAGTGACCTCCAAATCTCAGGGCCCCCTTGTAAAATGGGGATGTAGTTCTGTTTCCCTGCATATAGATACTTTTGCTGCTTAGACTAAAAGAAGAAAGAAAAAAAAAAACAGTAGAAAAGCTACTATATCTGTTAGGAGTATCAAGCTGAAGGCTTGACTACACACTGAATAGCACTGATTTAGCTAGAAAATGGACTTCTTTTTCAGCCAATTTGGGGGGAAACGCAGAATGGTATGCATGCATATCCTTATTATGGTTTAGCTCAAATAAAATAATTCCTGCTAGAATAAACTGAGACAAGAATAGCAATTCCAGCCCACACGGTTCTGCAAGAAATGTTCTGGAATAGCTACACCGAGGACATTCATATTACCAAATCAAAGTGCTCTTTTTGAGTGAGGACATGTGAACCAAACCATGTGGATATGTGGGCATGTAATCAAAAGTTACAAAGCCATAGAAGCTCAACAATCCTTACAGCATCCATTGCACCTCAGTGACAAAACAAGCCTCTCGGCCCACCCCGTTGCTTTAAAGCTGTTCATTTAAAGCACCACAATGGAAATTATATCCCACATTTCCAGTTTAATGCATGTTACCACCTAGCAGGGTGGTTAAGGGCACATCAGCTCTTTCCTGAGGGACAGTAACTTGCTCAGCCATAGCACTTCCCAGACATGTGCCTACACTCACAGGCAAAACCACAGGGCATTAGCCAAAGCTCCCTATCAAGATACTCCTTCCAAGCAGTGTAGAAGAGGCTTTATTTTGGTTTAAATGAAAATAAACCACTGTGGGTGGTCTCTTTTACGAAGACATGCTTCATCTCCCCAGGTACAGGCACCTAGAGACCTGAGATGCCAGGGCATCCTGCCTCCTCTTCCCTGGTGCTGCAGAAGGACAGGAGGACAAGGGTCTCCTTAAGTTCCCTGTTTCAGATAGCTAAGAGGGCTGTGAAAGGCACTGTGCATGTATGGTTAGGCAGCAGAATCTGGCCCAGCCAAGAGGTTACACCAGTTTACAGTGGGAGACGAACCACAGCAAGACACTGGTCCAGGGTCTGCATTAAAGAAAAGGCAGAATCTAAATCTATAACATCGCAAGAGATACGGGTTGCCAAAAAACAATAAAATTATTTTTGTTTGTTTTACCAGACTGTCTATTTTGCTACTGACATCTGAGCCTTTAAAATTTGCCTTGTTCCACAACATTTTTTTCAAACCAGTCTTTTGCCTTTGAATTCTCACAGACATGTTCTGTGGTCAGAGAAACATTTGGAGAAAATGTGAAAAATTAATTGATTGGGCAATTTTTAATAAGTTTCCCTTAGGAATCTGAAGAGCAGTATTGCTTTTCAGATGGTTTTGTCAGACTGTACTCCAAGATCATCTTCCATGCACCAAGAGCAGAACTCCAAAGTCTTTTCTTTGTCATTTAAGGAGCAATCACAGGAAAAAAATGCCATAACCTTTCTTCATTTCTTTCCACGTATTATCAGGAGCTACAGTTCTATGAGAGTAAGAAAGTAAATTTGGGAATATTTAAGTAAAGGACATGGCAACATATTAAAAAACCCGCAAAAACTGGGACTTTGGACAGTATAAACCATAAGCCGGGCAATTAGATATTATTAAAAGTTTTCATTATTTATGAAAAGCTGTAGGTCAGCACGACATTGTGCACCACTTGAGGAGTACTAACATGCAATAAATATGCCATCTCAGGAGGACTGCAGTCAGAACAGCTGAGAAAAAAGAGTTTAAAGGAGTAAAAAGTAGGAAAGATGGTGGACTCAGAGCTTGAATAAGTGGGGTCAGAAAGTTCTGTGAAAGGTCTGTACATGTACATCTGTGATATTTGCATAAAAGAGAAATTTGTGTCTTGTTAGTGCATTTGGTTATCAAACACAATGAGTCTTGGAGAAGATGAATCACACTATGAACAGCAAAGGCATGCAAATTCCCAGACCTTAGTAAGGAGCGCAGGCTGAGAGTGAAGTATATTGTCCATTTGTGTCAAATTCTCTGTTGGTTTAAACAGACTCAGTTTGACAGAAATAAAAGGTCCGTTACAGTCCCAGTAGGACCCTGGGAATTAACTGGGCAGCAGAACAGGTATTCTGCATATACACAGTGCACTGCTTTCACCAGGGTATGTTATCAACGGCCTCTATCAACACCCTTATTAAAAAACACTGTTTATGCCTTTCCCTAGATTTTTCTGTTCAGTTTTATAAATACCACCCTTTAAAAATCTGTGTTCTCCCCCTTCTCTCTAGGTGGCAAATCTGCTCAGACTCTTCCAGATCCCCCAGATCAGCTATGCCTCCACCAGTGCCAAGCTGAGCGACAAATCCCGCTATGACTATTTCGCGCGGACAGTGCCCCCTGACTTCTACCAAGCAAAAGCTATGGCTGAAATCTTACGGTACTTCAACTGGACTTATGTGTCAACGGTTGCTTCAGAAGGAGACTACGGGGAGACAGGGATCGAAGCCTTTGAGCAGGAAGCTCGCCTCCGCAACATCTGCATCGCCACCTCCGAGAAAGTGGGCCGGTCCAACATCAGAAAGTCCTACGACGGCGTGATCAGAGAGCTGCTCCAGAAACCCAACGCCAGAGTGGTGGTGCTCTTCATGCGAGGCGATGACTCTCGGGAGCTCATTGCAGCTGCCAACCGCTTCAACGTTTCCTTCACCTGGATTGCCAGCGATGGGTGGGGAGCACAAGAGAGTATTGTCAAGGGCAATGAGCACATAGCCTCTGGGGCAATAACCTTGGAACTTGCTTCCCATCCAGTTAAAGAGTTTGACAGGTATTTCCAAAGCCTCAGCCCTTACAATAACAGACGCAACCCCTGGTTCAAGGACTTCTGGGAACAAAAATTCCAGTGTAATCTCCAGAACCGAAAACCACATAAAAAGGCTTGTGACAAGCACTTCGCCATCAACAGTTCCAACTATGAGCAAGAATCCAAGATCATGTTTGTTGTGAATGCTGTATATGCAATGGCCCATGCCTTGCATAAAATGCAGCGGACTCTGTGTCCAAACACCACCAAACTCTGTGATGCCATGAAACATCTGGATGGCAGGAAGCTGTACAAAGATTATCTCCTGAAAGTAAACTTTACAGGTAATAACTTCTGTTTTGGTACTTACAGAACGTCAGTGTAATTAATGAAATGTTGATTGGTCACAGTCAGAGCCAGATGAATTTCCAGTAGCACCTACTGTCAAAGTTCAGCCCAGGGTGGTACCCAGGCACAGCCACTCCTGTCACAGGAAGGGAGAAAGAAGAAGAGGGACAGGGAGCATAGTAAGAACCCTAAAAAAATCCAAGCTTGATTCTCCTCCTGTTTCCAGCGGAAGGAAGATGTGGAGGTGGCAACAGCTTGTCTTGGAAATGTTACCTACTTCCACACACCAACCTCCATTTTGTTCACAGCCAGTTTGGCTTCATCTGGGCATGTCTGGAAGCCAATGGTCATTTCACCACCTGCTACATTAGGCAATTGCCTACTATGCCTATGCCAAGACTTGGCCTTCTCTTCCTCGTTTTTTTAAGAATTTACATAATAGCTGGACCCTGGTCAATGGCTAATGTCCTTGTAATACTAAAGCAATAATTCCTGCCATGGAACCAGATCAGTATAAAATATTTAAATATGTGGGATGGTGCCATTATCTATGTTACAGATTTTTAGGCTTGATGACAAAGTATAAAAAACTAGATTAAATATGTGCAGGAGGCTTGTGGAGAGATAGTGGATGATCTGGCAATGATATAAGCAAACTTCATGGGGACTGGCTGCGCAGCACATGACACCTCTGTTTTTGCCATCACATATGGCTGAGCTTAGGTTTGTTATTAATATTGCACCATAGCAAGGCTAAATAGATCTACAGGGGAAACAAGTAAAGTGTAGAGCAACATGTCTTTTTGTTGTTACACGTCTAAATTTCTTCTGAAGCATCTGGGCTGAGCTTGCATTTCTATATATTATTAAACTGATATTCTCAGTTGACTGAGTTGATAGTAACGAAACATCATGCTGTGCTTTGTATGAGAACTAGCTCCAAGAGGAATTGAAGGATAAATACATGTATGATACAACATGCTCAGTCCCAAGAGTACTCAATAATGGTACAACATTAATAACACTGGAAACTATGTGAAACTGTCAGATTGGAGCTTGAACTTTTCCCTCCTTCCAAGGTCTTCTCAGCATATGATTCAGACCATCTCTAGATACTGCCAACTACATCCCTAGAGCTTCTCTCACTCCCAGTGGGGTATGTCAGGTGTAACCAAGTACCCCACTTTCTTGGGTACATGTAGACATACTTCACAGCACATGCTGCAAAGCTCCTTAGGACGCCTGGTCTCCCAGCATCCTGCTAGCTGACTTGTTTAGAGCACATCAGGGCTTCCTGCAGCCCACATGACTGGATTTCTTTACCATGGAAATCAAGAGGGACAGATGGGACTGGTCATGTCCTACATCTTAACTCATCCCCCGGGAGGTGATTCAGGAGGACCCAGGAGGCTGGGCATGCTCTGGGAATATATATTTGGTCATAAAGAAAAAATAATGCTCTCGGCAAGAGCAGCTGGAAGTTGAGATGCTTCAAAACCTTCATCTGAGTGTTGCATGCAATGTAGCTGAAGAAACATGCCTTGCCTGAGCCACGCGATGCTTGTGCGCACCATGCCATTTGCTCTCCTCCTAAAGACTGCTGCATCATTAAGGGTAGTCACATACCATGACATATACAGATGCATAGGCAATATATATATATAATATGTCATGCTGTAATTGCATTTGGTTTATTTATTATTTTCATGTGTTACAGACAACAGCACAAGACAGATTGAATCAACCTTTTAGGCTTTAAACCTATGGAAAATAAGAACCATTATTTCTCCTCCCCCTCCACACTACTTAATAGACAGAAACTATTTTCTCATTTGCCTACACTTATCCTTAGAGATACCTGAATGTCTTGAAGTTGTTGAAATCAAAAGGTTTTAGGAGCACAGCACTTCTCAGAAGCTGGGTCCTGGTAGACTGATCACAAGGGATGGCAGTGGTGTGCAGCACTGTGCTTCTGCCCCTATGGGGAGGCACTTCAGGTGTTACTACCCAAACGAGTAGGCAGTTCAGTAATTTAAACTTCAATTATTTTGAAGCTTTTTCTCACACTCCAGGTATTTTTATGGGCTTAAATGCATACCCTCTTAGTAGAGTCCAGCTTTAGTCTGTCACTAGACAATCTTGGTTCTAGTACATGATTCCTAATCATTTTTCTATCATGCAGGAATTTTTTAAGCACCAAGCATTTTTCCACTCAGTATTTAGACATAAAGTCAAAATAACCACAACTTTCTTTAACCAAAACTCCAGGAAAATTTTCATTTAGATAGAGCTAGAAAAATTCATTTTCATTTTATAACTTTTATGAAAAAATGGAATTTGAAGCTGTTCAAGCTGAAAAAAAATAATTAAAAAATGTTCATTTTGCAATTTTGAAAACAGAAGGCTCTTTTTGGAATCAAATTAATTTGTTTTAAAATCAACATGGAAAACTTTGAAGCACTGAAGAGCTTTAGTTTCAGTTAATTTTCTTTTCCAATTTAAAACATTAAAAAGCCTGTCAAATTCTTATCCAATAGCTTTGTTCCATATATATTGTTCCTAGCTTACAGCATGATTTGCTCATCTCCTGTTTCTTTGTTATCAGTTCTTCCATTATAATGTGAATCCATGTTTTAATATCAGTGGTTTTTGAAAGCAGATGAGTGATTTTTATGTAGTGAGAGAATCAGCAAATCTCCCATGCCTTCTTTTCACAAAGGTGTGAAATTTTAATACATACAAGTCTTGTCATTCATTTCCATGGAACCAAGAATTCGCCTTTGCTATTTTCTGCTTGAAGAAAGTCTCTGGGTGTGTTGTTAATACAATTTCAGGACCCTGCAGCATGGTACATTTGATCAGTGATGCTCGCATATTTCCAGCTCCAAATCTAAGAACATATCCCCAGAGCAGAGAGAGGATGGCATGGAAGCTACCAGCCCATCAGGTATGCTGCAACCAAGTCAGAATGGGAATTTTCTTACTTCTTTAGCTTAGGTAGTGATCCACACCCACCAAAAGGAATGAGGCAAGAAACAGAACAACAGCGATAACCATGTTCGCACACACACAAACAGCTATTTAAGCAACGCCCCCTCTGCTGAAAAGCAGAGGTACAGATAGATGAGCCCTGAATACATAAACCTGCAGCTTGCCATGAAAAGAACCCAACAAATGGTTCTGAATGTATTCTCCCAGCTTCCAGGAACAGGTGATGGTGCATTTCCAACACACCAGCCTGAGTAAATAATAGGGTGCATTTACATGACTGGTGTGGGACTGTGCAATTTTAGACATTTATCCTACACTCAAATTAGTTTTGTTTGGTCTCTGATTACAGTTAATGGAGGGGATCAGCACTTACAGACTGCGGTTCAGCCCATGTGAGGTATCCCACATGAGATATGATTTGCCCCTACATCTCTTGCCATTGACTACAGATGGAGCATAGGGTAACTGAGATTTTCACTTGCCATTTAGCTGAAAGGCTGAAGTGAGACTCTCAGTCACAGCAATAACAGGATCTGCAGGGAAATACTCAGGGACCAGCTAACAGCAGGGTTGGAGTAGAGGACTGGTCAGGATTTGTGCATTCTCATGCTGCCACTGCTACTGACATGCTGTGTGACAGTTATTTCATTAATATCTCTGGGGTCCGACTTATTTCTCCATTTTCATTAAACTGAAATAACTCCATAGAACTGCAGTGTGGCACGAAGGCAGGGTGAGATCTCATTCCTTATTGTCTGTGAGATACACCGAGCACATAATTTTCTTGCAAGTCAGTTAGACGTGTATGACAAATGTCATGATATCCTGAATCTTTTCAGTAAGGGAGAAAAGAGTCGCCTGTGCCTGATTCCCACTTCCAGCAGCAGGATCTGAGAATGCAAAGCCCAGCCCCTAGATAAACAACCTCACTCCATCTCAGTGCTTGTTTTGTCTTTCAAAGAGATATAGGATGGTTCATCTTCTTGATCTTCCCATGCTCTGCGTTCCCTCCTGAGGGCACAAGTGCAGCGCTTGATGTTCTGAATTGTGATGCTTTTCTGCTGATAAAGAGATGCTGGTTCAAGAGGCTGTTAGCTTGTATTACTGGAGCAACAAAGAAGTGCTGAACAAAAGCAAAGGGCTCCATGGGAGAGAGCACAGAGTCAACTCAACTTCTCACTGGCACCCAGCCACTCCTTGGTGGAGGGCAGCGTGTGGAGGAGACTCTCAGGAGGATGAGCCCCAACACGAGGCAGAGCTCCACATATCCAGAAGTCTCCCTCTCTCTGATGGATAGAGGGGCCAGTGCAGCAACCAGCTCACAACTGTTAGTGCTCCTTTAAGCCACCAGGATGACACAGAAAAGCAGTGTTGTCATCGCCCACAGCTGCTATTGCAAGCCTCACAATATTTGACATGTGCCAGGACAATGTGAAAGGGCTGTCCATCATTTGGGATAAAGTGGCAGGGTCCTGCACAGCTGTGCCCCACATGTTGCACCTGGTGTAGCTGCTCCTCCGGGGCGATGGGGTCCAGGTTGGCTGGGGGCGAGGAAGGGCAGCAATGACAGTCAAGGGCCAGCATTAGCTCCATCTGGCCCAGGGTTGCTGAGCTGGCTGTGCAGGATGACAGCCTTCTCACTCAAGGGTGTGGGACTGGGCTCCAGCTTTTCCCTCGGCACAGTTAGCAGGGCTGGTGGTATTGCAGGACTAACCCTGTCGTGAGTCTGGCATGGGAGCATATGGGCAGAGGGAGGTTGGATTCAGGGGTGTATGCATGTCCACCCATCTTCTGCAGCTTCCTAAACCTCCACAGCAAATGGTAGGAGGAATTTAGCTAAAGTAGTAACCCTGGAAAATAGATCATTAAAAGTTTTAGGCAACCCATGTTTATAGTACTCAGTGTCTTTTCCTACCCCTTTCTTCCTCCTCAGCTACAAGAGTCACTGTCGTGTCCCTCTCTGTATTATGTTCAGAAATCCATCTCTTCTACAGCAAAGCCTGTGCCATCAAACCTAGCTTATACTGGGCCAAATCCTCTCCTGTGGCTAACCAGAAGGACTGAGGAAAGGGCTGTAAGTCAGGTCTGTTTGTCCCCTTTCATCCACTGGACTTTATGACAAAGCTTTTATTCCTGCCTGGTCCTAAGTTTCTGTGTGGTTTATTTTCTTTCTTTTCTCCCTCCCAACTCTGCCCCAGTCCACACTCAAATAATATGAAGCAGAAACACAAACGCATCTTCTAATTTACGCTTGAACACTGGTGACTTCCATGGTGGGAATATACTTTCACAGACCATTTCCATTCTAACTGTTCCACCCAAGTAGGAAAGAGCTTAAAAGTCATGGATGGCAACAGGCAGATGTCACCTCACTTCTGAGCACAGCAGCATTGCATGGTCCCTGCTCTGGCTTTTAGCCATAAATATTTCCTCTCGAAAGTCCACTTCGAAGCTCAGTGTCCTGTCAGGCTTGCATCGAGCACAGACCAACAAATGGAGCGTCTGCTGTCGCAAGCAGATTATGGATACAGAAACTTCAAAGGCCAGGTATAAATTTACAGCAGGGAGTACCTGTCAGGAGATGTGCAGGCTAAAGCTAGAGCTCATATCCCAGGCTCTGCAGCAGATGGCCCTGATACTCCGGCATCTCACCCAGAGCTCCTGCTCGTCAGGTCAGATCCCCTTTTCCTCCAGCACTCAGTCAGCTGTAAGGTCCTCCTGGCCTTCCTTGTGATGCTTATTTGTTAAATAAACCAGAACACCGCTCTCAGCTGAAGGTCAAACTTCCATGGGCAGAAGGCATCTAATACCTAGTTAATCATAAAAGTTTTAAAAGTATAATTCATGATGGATTTGTGGCCAGTAAAACCAAGGAAAATACAGAGTGATTTCCCGAAGATATTATCTAAAAATATACATGAAAAAGATACCTAGGATTTATAGGAAAAATTACTGCCTTCTTCCTGGGATGACAAATGTGTCATAGCATTTAAAACCTTGAAAGCAGCTAAGGGACGGTCTCTGCAAGCACACATGAGATTTTCTGTTTCACAGCAGAGGAACAGTTGAACCTGCACAGTATTTTCCCATGTTTCTCTCTATATTAGAGTTACACTGGTATATATACACACAGAGCTGTAGTGAGATTTTTGACAGCCTCGTTTTCCTGATGACCCCCTCTACTTTCTCCTTTCTCCAGCTGCCTCTTTGCAGACCTGGCTGCTGATGGGGATCTGCAGTTCTTTTCCTTTGGGCAAATTTCCCCCTCCGAGAGGCTTCTGGGCAGAAATCTCTGCTTAACACTTCCTAAAGCTTTTAATATGTGTGTATATTCATATATTTATGTACTTTGTTTATATACATTCATATTTTCATACATATTATTTAATTGTGCATAATATAGATTCATAAGATATAGAAGCATGAAGTTAAATAGTAAATCAGGTTGGAAGGGCCCTCAGGATGTCTCTAATCCAACCTCCTGATAAAAGTAGAGTCAGCTGCGAGATCAGACCAAGTTGCGCAGGGCTTTATAGATGTAAACTGGATGAAATTAAAATACTATGGAACCTTTTAATCACTAGTTTAGGGTTGAGGTATCATGATGGCAAACAATCCGATCTGCACGCAGACGCGTTGTGTGTCACATGCCGCACCATGTAAGGTGGATACTTGGGCTGGCAGCAGGACACAAACATTGTCATCTCTATGGCACAACTTCCAAATAAAATTTTCATTAAAACTTCTCTTGCCATGATGGCAGGTTAGTGACCCACCTGTTAATGGTGTCTGTTATCTAGCCAGAGACTAGAATGTAAATGCTGCCTCTTCATGCTTTCATTTGGTAGTAATTAACAGTAATTAGCCTGAGTGAGCAGGAGCAGAAGTTGAATTGTGTTCTTACCTCTTGAGATAAGCTCCAGGAGCAGAGGTCAAGGTGTGCTGGACCATTGCTTCCCATCTAACTCAGGAACGAGGTACTTCTGCCTGCTGCCACCGCTTTTCTGCCCGACCAGGGCACTGAGTTCCCATATACA
This sequence comes from Gavia stellata, assembly GCF_030936135.1. Classification (NCBI taxonomy): domain Eukaryota; kingdom Metazoa; phylum Chordata; class Aves; order Gaviiformes; family Gaviidae; genus Gavia; species Gavia stellata. The sequence goes on along the minus strand of NC_082597.1, from coordinate 8,912,276 downwards.
AAAAGACAAGAAATGCAGCATTAGCAAGACACAGAGCAGCAACAACTTTTCTTCATAGTCCTCAGGAAGACTTTGGAAGTATGTTGACTTTGGCCTTTACCCAGCTGGGTGCCATTCTGGAAAGTCTGCAGAAACCACAGGCCAGCAATGGCCCCGAACTTGTTATGGCAGCATATTTAGGTGAAGGTGCTTTGACACTCCTAAAATAGCAAATAGGTCTCCATCTCAGTTTCCTCTACTTGAATATTTATACAACCCACCACTTCAGCTGAGCTATGAAAAACTGGACGTAAAATTATATAGTCTGTGCCTTGTATGTAACTTACAGTCAGCTGCTTTTGTCATATTAATAATGTGACTTTTAGGCATCTTATAAATCTCTAGATTGCACAGTGCCCATGCAGGTGTGTAAATGAGGATGAGATTAGACACCCTGTGTTTATGGAGAAACGCATGACTGAAAAAATGAGCAACGATTTTCTTTCAGGTCACATCTTTGTGAGACAGAAGGCTCAGTAACCTGATTTCTCTAAATCACAGACTTCTGTGTTTGCCTGCTGATTGTTTTGTAATAGTTATTATCTCATCTTTTGTTTCACTGGCAAATGTCATGTGAATCCCAAACACTGAGGATCTGCACAGTCAAAGTGCTCGGAGGGGCAGGAAGACTCATACAGCTTTTTCATCCCCCAGCCATGCACACTCACTTTTCCAATCCCACTGGTCTCTACAACAGGGGGACAATTCAGGACATAGCATGGGATTATATTATTATTCTTCATGTAGATTTACCTGTGCAAGACATCCACACATAGCTGAAAAGATGTCAGGTCTGCTTCTTTCTCCTTGTGACCTGGAAGAACAAGATATATGAGAAAAGAGTTTGGTTCAGGATCCCTACCCCTTACATTTTAACATCTAATCTAGCTCTGAAAAGCCAATGGGAAGACCAGGTTCTGCTCTATTACCTGCTATAGAAGAGCACTTTAACACTTCCAGAACTAATCTCAGTTAGTCTCACTTGCATGCTAAGGTGCTGTTTTAGAGGCTGAAAAAGGCAGAGGCTGTGCTCAGAACATGACCACAGCAGTGTTAATGAGGATAAGGACAAGCAGATTCCATAGGGACACACTGGGACAGTGTGACACATTGGGAAAATAAATTACTCTTTTGAGTAATCCAGGTGTGTCCTGGACTTCCAGTGAGTCCCCGAGAAAACTGGTCTTTTCAAAAAGTGATGAAGAAAACTATGGAAAGTCACAAACCCAGGTGTCCAATCCCAAAGATAACAAAATGATATGTTATTTTTCACAAAAGCTCTTTTTTTGTTGGCAGCTAATAATTATATTAGAAAGGCAGAACTGAAAGAACAATCTATAGAAAAGTATCTTTTCTCCTGAAATACCTTTAATATGAAATTTTATATGAATTTAAAATGAAATTTAGTGATGAAAGGAGGAAAGCCAAGGCCTCCTTGGAATTAAACCTGGCAAGGGATGTCAAGGTCAACAGGAAGGGTTTCTTCAAGTACCTCAGACGCAAAAGGAAAACTAGAGAAAATGTGGGCCCGCTGTTGAATGAGACAGGTGCCATGGTGACAGATGATGCAGAGAAGGCGGAGTTACTGAATGCCTTCTTTGCTTCAGTCTTTACTGCTCCAGCCAGCCCTCTGGAGTCCCAGACTTTGGAGGTAACAGAGAAAGTCTGGAGGAAGGAAGACTTTCCCTTGGTTGGGGAGGATCTAGTTAGAGACCAATTAAGCAAACTGGACATGCACAAGTCTATGGGTCCTGATGGGATGCACCCACGAGTGCTGAGGGAGAAGTCATTGCTGGGCCACTCTCCATCATCTTTGAAAGGTCCTGGAGAACAGGCAAGGTGCCTGAGGACTGGAGGAAAGCCAGTGTCACTCCATTCTTCAAAAAGGGCAAGAAGGAAGACCCAGGAAACTACAGGCCAGTCAGCCTCACCTCCATCCCTGGAAAGATGATGGAACAGCTCATTCTGGGTGTCATCTCAAAGCACCTGGAGGAAAAGGAGGTTATCAGAAGTAGTCAACATGGATTCACCAAAGGGAAAGTCCTGTCTGACCAATCTGATAGCCTTCTACCATGGCATGACTGGGTGGATAGATGAGGGGAGGGCAGTGCATGTTGTCTACCTTGACTTCAGCAAGGCTTTCAACACGGTCTCCCACATCATCCTCATAGGCAAGCTTAGGAAGTGTGGATTAGATGAATGGACAGTGGGATGGATTGAAAAGTGGCTGACAGCTAGAACTCAGAGGGCTGTGATTAGTGGCACAGAGTCTAGTTGGAGGTCTGTAACAAGTGGTGTTCCCCAGGGGTCAGGACTGGGTCCAGTCCTGTTCAATATATTCATCAATGACCTGGATGAAGGGATAGAGTGTGCCCTCAGCAAGTTTGCTGATGACACAAAACTGGGAGGAGTGGCGGACACACCGGAAGGCTGCGCTGCCATTCAGCGTGACCTGGACAGGCTGGAGAGTTGGGCAGCAAGGAACCTGATGAAATTCAACAAAGGCAAGTGTAGGGTACTGCACCTGGGGCGGAATAACCCCATGCATCAGCCCAGGTTAGGGGCTGACCTGCTGGAGAGCAGCTCTGTGGAAAGGGAGCTGGAAGTCCTGGGGGACAACAGGATGACCATGAGCCTGCAATGTGCCCTTGGGGCCAAGACGGACAGTAGTATCCTGGGGTGCATCAAGAAGAGTGTGGCTAGCAGGTTGAGGGAGGTTATCCTCCCCCTCTACTCTGCCCTGGTGAGGCCACATCTGGAGTAGTGTGTCCAGTTCTGGGCTCCCCGGTTCAAGAAGGACAGGGAGCTGCTGGAGAGGGTACAGAAAAGGGCTACAAAGATGATTAGGAGACTGGAACATCTTTCTTATGAGGAGAGGCTGAGGGACTTGGGTCTTCTTAGTCTGGAGAAGAGAAGACTGAGCGGGGATCTTATCAATGCTTATAAATACTTAAGGGGTGGGTGCCAGGAGAATGGGGCCAGTCTTTTTTCAGTGGTGCCTAGTGACAGGGCAAGAGGTAATGGGCACAAACTTGGTCATAGGAGTTCCATCTAAACATGAGGAGGAATTTCTTTACTTTGAGGGTGGCAGAGCACTGGAACAAGCTGCCCAGAGAGGTTGTGGAGTCTCCTTCTCTGGAGATATTCAAAACTCTCCTGGACACATTCCTGTGCAACCTGCTCTAGGTGAACCTGCTCTGGCTGTGGGGTTGGACTAGATGATCTCCAGAGGTCCCTTCCAACCCCTATCTTTCTGTGGTTCTCTGATTCTGTAATATCACTACATTCCTGGAAGACACATTTGCTTCACCCCGTAGAGCACAGTGATATTCCCAGGCTAACACTGACTAAATGGGATCTGGTACCAAACCAATATAGCTGCACTAATGTGACACTCACCTTCAGACCAGCCTGGTGCTGCAATCTAGACATGGATCTTGGTCTGCTACATCGCTTCCATGTAGCATATTTCCAGGCAAACCTGCCACAAGCTGACTGCTGTACTTGTACTTGTTAAAGTGCAGCACAGATGAGCCTGTGAATTTATTTCAGCTTTCTGCAAAGCCTGAACTATTCCCTTCCAGCCTGTTTCTGCCCATTTCTGACACTCAGTGCAGAAAGAACTAGCTCAGTGACAGTCATGTTTCTCTGTCTCAAAGGGAGAAAGAAACTCAACCCAACCTCAAAACATGTACATTTTTGCTCTAACACACATTTTTCCCAAGTATTCACAACCTTTGTGTAAATGGTCTCATGAATTAAAAGATGTACTTAGGGAGAAGTTTCAGAGCAATGACTGAAAGGATTTGCAGATCCTATCACAAATTTACTTTTCTTATTCATGCAAGTCTTTGTGAATGTTTTTATCAAAAAAATTACCCAGGCCAGTAGATGACACCTCCCTTCTAAAAGCGAAACAGATCTGAACTGTCATGGAACAGAAACTCCTTTTACATATGAGTACTCTTCACAAACTGACCTTCTACACAATTCCCATGAACTGGAAACTGGATGGACCTGGCAGACAAATGTGTTAAAGGGTGACTTTCTTTCCTCATCTGTTAGAGCCGTGTTTCTAAACACCCCTAAAAGCATCTCAGAGAACATCTGCCTTGACATCGCGGCAATATTTATGGCTATTTTGTTAACAGACACAGAATGTAATGTAAAAAGATATGTCATTGCTGTTATCTGGGTGTTATATTGCTGTTATAATTGCCAAGATCATTAAGTTGGCTTCTAGGGTTTCCACACCAAAACTCACTACCTCTTTAGTGCATAGGAAGAAGAGCACAGAGCCAAAAGCAGTGGTGATGTGAATGGTGGTTGCAAACACCCAGTAAATGGAAATCAGAGGTTAATGTACCTCACACTCTGAAGGCCCCTGCCCCCTCAGTCTTGCATCCACTTTTCATCTCCTACAGTTTTGCTTTTCTTGTTACAAACCCATCTTTCTACTTGCCAATATATGAATCATCTCATCTCTCCTAGACTAATGCCACATATATATCTAGCACTTTTCCTGCAGAAGAAATTCAAGAGTACTTCTGAAGGCTGAGAGATATTAACTTTCTAAATGTGTATGTGCAATTGCTCCTCAATTCAATACAGGTTTCATCCAGTACATTTTTCTATTTGCTGCTATACACAGATTCCAGACAATCTGATGGACAACAGAATAAGCTAATGCAGCAATTCCTTTGTAAGTATGAAATATTTACTATGCTGTGGCTGATATATGAGGCTCAGCTAAGAAAACACCATCGTTTTAGCCAGGGAAGGAATTGCACCATGCAATAGGGAAACTATTAGTGTGCAAAAGCTGAGCGAAGCACAGCCTCGAACAAAATCCTCACACAGAATGTATGTGGCACAGAAATCCCATGTAACTCTGTAGCTGAAAGAGTATGGACTTTCAGGGTGGACTGTGATTTGTAATGGCTGCTTCTGACATCCCTTTGACTCTGTGACTCAGTATCAACCACAGTGTTGTAGGGGAAGTTTGGATCAGGAAACACACACACACAAACACGCACGCACACACATGCACGCGCACACACTCGCAAAAGCATGCACTTGCTGTTCTTTAAAATTCAAATTTACTTAACCCAATTCCAAATTTACTTAACACAATTCTACAGTAAAAGGTAATACTTGATGTATGATTGTTGAGTTTGAATCGGCAAAAAGTGAACAGCAAATCAAAAAGCAGCAATCTTTTTCTACCAAAGAGGAGGGAGAACCTCCTGGTGTTTAGGTAGCAGCACTGAGGAGTTGCAGCATCCATGACCAGGGACAGTCCCAGAGTGATTCTTCTCTCAGTTTTCCCTTTGTTCTTTTTCTTGCAGAGGCCGTTACTGTCCTTGTAACTTCTTGGTATCTCTTTTATCTTTTCACCGTACACAGGATGCTTTGCATACGCTGTACACATGTTCTTCTTCCTATTGATTATGCCCTAAAAACAATCCCCCCTTGTTGCCAGGGTTGAATTTCTTCAGTGATCAGTAGCTGACTGTTTGTGTGCAGCTCTGGAGCCTCAAGCATTTTCCTGTGCTTTTGTTACAGAACTCTCCCACTCTCTTCCTGTAGGAACACTTTCTCTGTGGCTCTTTATCTTTTACAGTAGGTCTTAAATTTGCTACAAAATACTAGAAAATGCTTGATCATATGCAGAAGTGTATGGGACGGGTTTGCTGGACTCTTCTAGTCTAAGCAGCAATGACATAATTGCCAGTAACAGCAGACGGTTGTGCTCTTGAGGTCCCTTCCAAGTCTATTCCTTTGACATAAATAATGATACGTCATGTGCCCATATAAATAATTTTTACCTATAGTTTCTCTGAAAGTAGAGTTTTTCCACTGTATTTATCTATGGCCCTGATGGATAGAGCAGCTGCTCACTGCTCCAAGATCCTGATGTCAGCTTGGTAGCAAAGATTGGCCTGCTGTGCCAGGACAGATCTCCACCAGACAGTGGCAAGTAAGACACTGTATGAAGCTGCTATGGGGAACTGACAAAAATGTGCTGAAAAAGTTTGTTAAACTTCCTCTGTTACATCTGCACATCTATTTGAATAGCTAATGGCTAGTTAATGGTCCAGTAACTGAAAGAATAAAAAGCCCATCTTTAAAGGCTCTTTCGAGAAGAAAATATTTCAAGTCAGATGAAGGTTTGAGGTAGTGCTGTTAATGTCCTTTCTAGATCTCTGAAACACTTTATCAGACTAAGCCTACCAATGTGTCTCTGCTTCCACCATTAAACAGGCAAATAGATCAGCATTTTCTTTTTACATTTTCCCCTGAGGTCCAGTGATTGCGGTTGCTGTTGCTGAACTGATTCAGTGGAGCAAAACATTAGCAAAAATGATTCTGTGCTCCCAGCTTTATCTTTTCTTCTTGAGAGCAGAAGAATTTGCAAGTATTAATAGGACATGCAGCTTGCATGTTGTAGGATAATGCACGCCAATGAACACTGATGAAGTTGGGAGAGGTGACATGCTACCTTTGCAGCTGGTGTGTGATATGCCTGAATAACCTTGAAAGACAGTTCTTATCCTTTATATCACTATCTTTTCACTGAAATTCATTGTTGTGAGTAGCCCACTTTCACTTCTCGATTGGCTGACTCAGCGTTTGGTCATTCATGAGATGATATACTCTATTGAATACTGACTTAACCTGTCATTTTAGTAGATGTGCATTTCTAGCCATGGCATTATTGTATGGAAATGAGTAAAAAGAAAATCCACACTCAAGCCTTTACAAAGGGAGATGAGTCATATTTAATGTGTGTGGTGGGCCTTACTGAAAGCATTAGTTTGATGATTTCTCCATCAGTGGCCAAAATTCAAGCCAGCCATCTTTCATATCTTCTTTGACACAACTCCCTTTGTAGTCTAATAACTGGAGAACTATCGGTAGAGGAAGCTACCCACCTTCCTGATGGCAACTCAATTTAGGCAAAGCCCACCTTTGGAGGTGGCTATTTCTCTCCACTGACTATAGGAGCTCTGTAAGAAAACTACACTCCTAATATAGACACTCTAATTAAGTTTAGGTTAAAGAAATATAGGCCACTTTTTTCATGCACATATTATATTCTCAGAGAAAACTAATCTGCTCCAGAATCTTACACCGTGACATGTGTGAAACATTTACATTTCCAGCTGAACTCCAAGTCTTCTTTGTCATCCACCAACATTATGTCAGATGTGCCAAATAAATAATATAACTGAGCATAAAGGTTCCTCTGTGTGTTTCACCATAGCATTGTTTCGTTATTCCAGCTCTGAAGCATCCTACAACTCCTTTTTTAGCACAGAATGTTCAACAAATTTGAGCTTCAGTTATTTCAAAAAGACGGTCTCCTTAGAATTCACTACTTACGGTTTTATTTTCCTACTGGAAGTACAATTTCATTTTGCAGATTACCTCATTATTAGCAATTTGTAGGGTGATTGCTGAGAGTTTTCAGTAGCTTCTTAACAAGAATAATACCGTAGAGTTGTAAGATTTGCAGGAAGAGGCAATACATTTGTTAGACTGCCCACATATCTGCAAAAAACAGAGAACCTTTTGGCGTAACACCTCTTTGCCATATCTTGTCTTGCATCTTGATCAGACCTCGTGTTTCTAAACTATACACTTGTAAAGAAGTGAACAAAAAGCTCTCAGCAATCACTCTGCAAATGGATAGTAATGAGGCTGTTTGCAAAGTGAAATTGTGTTTCTAGGAGGAAATAAAAACCTGATATACTGAACTCCAAGCAGAGCTGTTCCTTCAAGGTAATTGAAGATCAAATTTATTGAGCAATTTTTCTGATGACCCAATGAAGTGACCTCGTGCCTGAAAGCTTGTGCATTTCTTCCACCTATAGACTGGTCTATTAAAAAATACTGCCTTTCTTATGGGCTTGAAATTTCTTGAATCTTAGACCATCACAGCTACAATTTTACTACTTAGTAGTAGTAAATAAGTAGTAAAAAAAATAAGTAATCAAATCTATGTCAGCCCACCTGATTTGGGAGTGTCTTCATATCAAGCCAATTAGGAAATAACAGCCAGAGGGTCTATTTCATGGTTTATTTGATTCTGATCTCTAAGGGCAAACTAGCTAACTAAATTATTCAGAGCACTGTCTGGAAACACCTCTCTAATCCTCAAATCCCCACAGAGGAGAGAATGTTTTAACCAACTTCCTTTAATATCTTAATAACTGAATCTATTCATATTTCCTTCAGGCTGACAAAGAAGGACAAAAAAATATTATCAGGTATTCAACACTTCTTTACGCATCAGCTACTGTATGCAATCCGGGGGTGGAATTAGCACATCATGAAATGGTGCCTCCAAAAAGAGAAAGATTCATGCCTCTGTGACATAACTGAGTCCCTCATTTAGTCCAAAAGTGAATTTTAGCCAAATTAAAACACAGCTTCAACCTCTTTCAGCTGCACCTCGGCTGTATTGAGAAGGGAGGGGTATGGCACAGCACCAGTTCCCAGCGCTGAGGTTAAATGAGAATGTCCCTCACCCAGAAGTCCAAATCGGACACAGAGGACTCATAATCCCGGGACTGGCAGAAAGTCCGAACCAAAATCTCAAGCTCTCAAGGCAACTTTAATGTTCAGCGCCTGGCAGATAGCTCACCAGCGAACTTATTTTTTTTCTCAGACCAGAACATTTCAAGAGATACCAAAGTCCAGCCTGGAACTTATAGTTCCAGCTCCCGAGTTTTTGTGTTGTCACCCTAACAGTGGCCATAATTCTTCATAACGGGATTGGGTTCCCCTTGCTTCTGTTTACAAAATAACTAGTTGGCCTGAGGGAGGAGTTAGGCAGTTTAAAGTCATGGTTTAATTTCTTTTGTAATTGCAAGTTGATTGCTAGTATAAATTACCTTGCATATACTTTGGCCCTTTGCCAGCCATTTCCTAAAGTGGATAATCTTAAATTAAAAGAGTGTTACAAATTGAAAGGCATTGCTATGTTGGAATCTCACAAATCATTCATATCAATTATCAACCTAGCAGACTTATTAAAAAAGAAAAACACCTTGGATGCTTTTCCATGAATGCTTGATTTATTTTAAAGTTGGACTAATGCAACTTTAACCAAAAGACTTCAAGAAATTTTCTTAATTTCAGGGGATATGGTTTGTAGTTTTAAGGGGAAATATATTGACTGTAAAACATTTACAAGCTTTCTGCCTTCCACGACTCCGAATCCTTTAAGGAATCAGAAATCCCCTTTTTAATTCCTTAAATTTCCTTTAAAAATAAGAGTGATTTCGTAATTTCCTTGATGAAGGGTTGTACCTTAGCATCTAGTTCATTCTCCCCGAGTCCTTAAGACCACACATATGCCCAAGGGCCACACAAGCAAGAGGACAACACACACCTGAAAATGTAAAACATTATGCTCAAGGCAAGCATTTCACAGGAAAGGTAGCTAGGGAGTTCTGCGTCCATCCAGGCTGAGGAGAATGACAAGCTGAATTAACCCTTCTAACTTTTCGGACCCTTCTTGGTTTGTTTCGCCAGCGTCCACATTACTTTTCTCCTGGACTGTTCTCTCTGATAGCGTTCGCAGCAGTCACAGCAGCCTGTGCAGACAGCTTGGAAGAGACACCCCTTAGCAGGTACATTGCAGAGAGCTTGTACGAGTTGTTATCGCTCGGCGCTCCAGCTGTGAGCCTTTCTGTTCCAAATATTGGTGATATTCATCTCACTTAACTTTGGATACATATATTGCAGATGTATTTTAGCTAGTCACTCATTATGGTCAGCAGAAAGAAAAACAGGTGCAGTTCAGCTGAGCTATCCTAGATACCTATTCTAAGGTGAACCCTAGAAATACCCGTTCTCCTTTGTAGGACAGAAGCTTGGGATAGCTAACTCATATGCAGATACCCGTGTGATAGATCTTTGCAACTAGGCCTGGGGAAACATTTCTGCCTCTGACAACTGCAAACGCTGCGGGGGTCTATGACAGGTGTTAAAATTCCCTACAACAAGCGAGTTTCTAACCTGAGAGAGAAACCATAGAGCTGAATGGAAAATCTGTAGACATAGAGAGGAAAATTACATTTGTAGGAGGCTAATCAGTCTCATGCATTTCTTGAATGAGAAGAAGCAATACTGCATATGACCCAAACACATCCAAAAACAATGGTGCAGAGGTTAAAAGTGACTACTTGTCTCTGCAAAAACTGATATTTTAAGCCCATTCATTATTTACTAATTGTGGAGAGGTATAATTTAGTAACACTTCACTCTGATCATTCCCCATACTAACTTTTAATTTGCCAAATTTTGATGTCCCTTCTGGAATCAGGTATGAAACCAGCTGTATTATACCGAGGTAGGAACAAGAGTGGGTGCATCAGGTTTCCATTACTCGGTCTGAATGTTCAGCCAAGCAGAAATAAGTCACTTTGACCTCAATAAAGCATAGCTAGCTACAAATAAAAGAAAATTAAAAGATATATGCATTCTTGGGGTCCTTTGTGATACTTAAGATAAGGCATCACACACGCAGAGAAGCCCGTTGGACAAACACACCATATCCTGTTTTTATATTATTAATAAGGCTCTTCCTTACAGTGCTTTAATAAGGCATTGCCCTGGATATGTAACAGGAAGGAATAGGAGGCATTAAAAAAACTATATTTTTCCATTACATAAACAAATGCCTTGTTTTTCAGCCTTAAATCAGAAGTTCAGAGTTTTTGCAGCACCATCTAGTGAGACTAAAGAGATTTTACTCAATCTTTCAGAAACTCCAGCCTGTTCCCTCTTTACATTTGCATTTCTTTTTAATCATGATCTCCTTATAGTCTATTGGCTGAAAGTCTTTGGGGCCAATAAGCTGTTGAAGAAGGTGTCTTTGGTGCACACAATAATCCTTTTTACATTTCTTTCTGAACCACATGAAATCCCACAGCTTTGCAAACTGCCGAGCTGAAAAACTGCAGAGCTTTCATCAAGCCTTGTTATTAATGAATTGCCTCCTAGCAAGTGAGCTGTGCCTCTGATCTGTACCTTGTTTTGAAAGAATACACTCTGCAAGCAAAGAACAGATGTGTGTTTTATTGGATATGAAGGATATTCTCAGATGTAGGCATACCTGTCATCATTCCTACCAGGAAGTGTTGGAGATGATATTTTCTATAAGACAACATCTATACACTCAGCTCTGTGCCAAACACATGCAAGACTCTGTATGCAAAATATCCGTCCTGGCCCAAAGATACTGCTGGCAAACAAAACTCAGTCTGATTCCAAGCCAGTTAAGATGATGCTCAACATTTCCTAGGCTGCCCTGTCTCTTAAAAGTTTCCCTGTGCCTAACTAGGATTAAAACCACTTTGTTTGCTTCATCTACACATTGCTGGTTAAAAGATCCTGGAGTTTTTCACCCAACTGAGCCAATGTGAGGAATCAGAAACATTTCAAAAAAGATTTCTCATACCACCTCTTAAAATAAAGGTTTTGGCCAATAAGAAAATAAATCCCCCCATCAGAACTTTCTTTCTGAATTCTTTTGTGTCACCAAAAGCTGTACATCACTGACAACAAAAATAATAAAGATTTCTAAATTAAAATAACTGCCTGCTTCTAACAGCACATACGCACATACTTGCAAGTTATGTGACTGTTGGAAAAGATGATCCCACTGTAGGGAGATGAAAACAAAATGGCAAAATTCACTATATAAAAGCTATGATGTTATTTTATGTTCTTATCCATATCTGCTACAAAAATAGTCATAAAACTACACAGTCTTTCCTCTCTTATCTGAAGATGAAGGAGTTTGACCTCCACTTACACAATGGCATCCTTCTCCTTCGATAGGATTTCTTCAGTGAGCTGATAGAGGCGGGCTGCCTGCACCACGGCTCCATGGGTTTCTGTCTTCTGCGCTCTGTATACCTGAGTGTTTCTCCTATTGCCATAAATGTCACTGCTGTTGCATCTTCATTGCTGAACTGCTGCAAGCTGGAGCACAAAGCATTGCTAGTTTATCTTTAAGTCACTTTTAATTATCCTTTTTTTCCTTGATGACTACTTTTATAGAACTTCTCTTGGATAACGGCTTTGCATAAGGATAATGCACTTCATGAAGTGCAAGGGGAGGAGAAGATTCAAAGGTACTGCTCAAAGGAGACAAAGTTTTTTTGTCATTCAGATAGCCTCCTACCTAGCAGCATGGGTAGACCCAGAAAGTCTTGTCTTTCATCTCCCAAGGGACAAATCCAAAACAGCTTAGGTACAACTCCAGAAAAGACCTGCTAACCATACCTGTTATAAAGATTGTAGGTTTACTCTCAAAACTGAAATTTAAGTACAAAAAAATTCTCAGAGTGACTTATGACATGGCCTGACATCATCTCTGGGAAAATCATCTACCAATACACAAAAAGTATTCTTTTTACTCTAGAACATAAAGTCCTGTTTTCCTATTACATTCTTGCCTATAAGCATCTTATTTTTATGATTATTATTAGATCATATTTTCTGAAAACATGACTTTTTGGAATTGGTTCTACAGGATCTAGAATATGTTGATAAATATCGGTTAAAATGCCTTAGTAATTTTATATGCAGTTAGTGGGTATATTAATTGCTGCCACCCAGTGGGCTCATTTGTAGGCTTTGGCTCACCATACTATAATTTTATACATCATTGTTTGGTTAAATGATTTCAACCTCTCCAGCTGAAGGAGTGTGATTTATTTTCCTCTATCAGCAGCCACTAAAAATGAATGTTTCAAGCTACAAGCTGTGGTTAACTTACTTAAAAAGTATTGTCCTAAAAAAACCTTTTCTTCACATTTGTAGCATGGGAACAGCCCCATGGAAGGCAACATATGCATGAGCCTCAAGTTAACTATACGTGAGATTGCCTGCTTTGCCTTCTGGACCTAGCTGCAAAGTCCAAGGCAAATACTTGGCTCTATTTAAATGATAAATATTCTATCATCAGAACTAAGAAGTTGTTAAACATGTTACACAGGGGGAACTCTTTCCTGAAAAGTGCTGATATTTCTGACCCTCACGTAACTTGCCCTGGGGTACTCATGCACTTGAAATTACGCACTTGTCAGAAGATAAGCCATGCAACGAGTTCACAGTTTGTCTTGCTTACCTGTGGCTCCACTGGTCCCAGTAAAAGTCACAGGTTCTCAGCACACCTCAGGAGCTGGCCTGTGTAACACTGAAGTGAATAAATTGTCTCTTAAAACTGGGCTGCTGTGTGAACAGCTTCTACAATCTGTAGAAGTGTTATGAACAATGAAATAAGACGCTGGCAATGACAACACATTATTGAAGAGCTGTTAAGTGCTGCATTATGATTTCATTTTAATGCTGCTCCTGGATGAGAGGGCTTGCATGTCTGTGCATGAGGAGGAGGACAGAGAGAAGGGAAGCTGCTTAATAGTCTTATTGTTGACCTATATTTTGAATTTAGCTACCTGTTTAATTTAGAGCATGTTATTTCCAGGAGGACTGGCTGTTTGGGGGAGTATTATGCTGCCTTTAATTTTTGTGCTCTCAGAGGTCCTGTTGGGCTAGACAGGGGTACAACTAGATGCCAACAGTGAAGAAAAAGAGAAAATAATCCTCTTTCTTACACATTCCTGGGTTACCCAGACCTAGTCTGTAATCCTGAAAACCAAGGCTGTCCACCACTGTTGTTGACACAGGTGAGGTGGTAAAGCGCAGGAGAAGGCAGGGGTAAGAACAGGCAGTCTTGGCTCAAACCCAGAAGAGGCTATAGCTGGGCATAAATTATCTTCCAAGATTGCCCTAAGATAAGAATAAAGTTGGGAAAGAAATACACTCCAAGTCCAGCACCTGGGGAGGTGCAAGTTATGCATCAACCCTCCAATCAGGGCTTCTGTGCCAAAAACCACTGTCCCTTTTACTGGCCTTAGTGGGAGTACGGCAAAATAAGGTAACACTCTGCAGGAATAAAGGTGGAAGAATTTGGCCTCAGTGCTTTATAGAAGTTAAATGAATCTGCTGCAAGAAATCCGAAGTATCTGGAGGCTGAAGTGGAGGAAGATATTACACCCTTATACGATATTGCTCATTGCACAGCATGGGTACAGATGCAGGGAAAAAGATTTATTCCAGCAATGACAGTGAAACCACTTCTGTAACCAAAGACACTGGGGAATGAAATCACCTTTATTGCTCATCAATGGCAAAAAAAACCCTTTTTGCTTCCTGCCTATAAAGCTGTTCACCTTTGATGCTACAGCAAACGACCAATAAATCACATGGTAAATGCAATTTCCTCCTACATTTTTAATATTTCTTCATTCCCTGCATGAGCCTCAGCTGGAGGAAAAAACAAAAACTCTCTAGAGCTTACCAGTTGGAAGTATTACGATATTGATTTCACAGAAGGTCACAGATCCAGTTCGTGGTTTTTTCATCTATTCCCCAAACAAGATATAGGACCAAAGCAGCACATGCTGGCAACCTCAGACCAGACAAGAAATATCATAAACTGGTAAAATTGAAGCAAAATAGAAGGGATCGAAAACTTCCTACAACACAGGGAGAAGTGAGAAAGACATAGAAAGAAATTGAGGACTTCATAGTTACTTCTCCATCATCCTCAAAATGAATCCTCTATTCAACCGCATTCCAGACTGTTGGCCTCAAAACTGATGTTTATTGATCTGGCTGTTCAAATATCCTTATATCATGACAGCCGAATTTCACCAAATAACGCTACGTCTCAGAAGCAGATCTCCTTCTTTCAAGAGAAAATGTGAAAGGTAGCAGTTGTGCATACTGGGGTAAATAATTGTATCCAGGGCAAAAAAAGTAAAGTCATTGGTAATCTAACGTGACTTTCCACATTCACAAATATTTCTCATGCAGTAAAGTGAGATAGAGTTCTATTATCTAAGTTCTTTTCTTCTTCCAAATTCAAACAAGGCAAAAACATTTCAAAAATAAGATAAAAAGGTAGACCTCTCTACTTACCTGTTGGCACTTGAATTGGTTTCTATAAGCTGTCAGGTGTCTGTGCTTGCCAAAAGGATGAAAAAAGTCATCTGCTGTTTTGATAATAGCATTCTCTATTTCCTTTTTTTTTCACAGCTCCATTCAACCCTCCCAATGCCGCAGAGAGTATGGTCAAATTTGATGCCTATGGAGATGGGATAGGACGATACAACGTGTTCAATTTTCAGTACACTGGAGGCAGATACTCCTATGTGAAGGTTGGTCAATGGGCAGAAACCTTGTCACTTGAGGTAGACTCCATCCACTGGTCCAAGAGCTCTGTCCCCGTCTCCCAGTGCAGTGACCCCTGTGCTCCTAACGAGATGAAGAATATGCAACCAGGAGATGTCTGCTGTTGGATTTGTATTCCCTGTGAAACCTATGAGTACCTGGCTGACGAGTTTACTTGTGCAGACTGTGGACCTGGAAAATGGCCCACGGCTGACCTGACTGGCTGTTATGACCTACCAGAAGACTACATCAAGTGGGAAGATGCTTGGGCAATAGGTCCTGTTACCATTGCATGCCTGGGCTTTATTTGTACTTTCATGGTCATTGCAGTGTTCATTAAGCACAACAATACCCCCCTGGTCAAAGCCTCTGGCCGTGAACTGTGCTACATATTGCTTTTTGGGGTCTTCCTGTCTTACAGCATGACTTTCTTCTTCATAGCAAAGCCTTCTCCGGCTATCTGCACCCTGCGTCGTTTGGGACTAGGAAGTTCCTTTGCTGTCTGCTACTCTGCCCTTCTGACAAAAACAAACTGCATAGCCAGAATATTTGATGGTGTAAAGAATGGTGCTCAAAGGCCTAAGTTCATCAGCCCCAGCTCTCAGGTCTTCATCTGCCTGAGTCTCATTTTGGTACAGATTGTGGTGGTGTCCGTGTGGCTTATCTTGGAGGCCCCTGGCACTAGGCGGTACACTCTTCCTGAGAAGAGAGAGACTGTCATATTGAAATGCAATGTCAAAGATTCCAGTATGTTAATCTCCTTAACATATGATGTAATCCTCGTAGTCTTATGCACTGTATATGCCTTCAAAACAAGGAAATGTCCAGAGAACTTCAACGAAGCCAAGTTTATCGGTTTCACAATGTACACAACGTGCATCATTTGGCTGGCCTTTCTCCCCATATTTTATGTGACATCCAGTGACTACAGAGTAAGTCTTTGGATATCTGTTTCCATAAATCATGTGCATCACTTTAAATGACCCTGTCGTCATTCACTAAAAGCTTCTTTCACTTCTTTTGTCATCTGGATCCCTTGCAAACAGCCCTGTTTCAATGTTAATGTCCACTTAAGCATATTATCAAATTTTAGCTTATCTCTACATGAGCATGTACAGTTAGACATGTAAGGAATTAGTACTATCAGTCTGATTGTGATAGAGGCATAGTGTATGGATTAAATATTCATACTGGTACATCAGTATGTGAAGGCATAGTCCTACCAGAAAAACCTAGTAGATCATGCGCTAGAATGAGTCATAATGAGTTATTTGGTGGAGGTGGGCCTTAAATTAAAAACTGAACTAACTAGTCTCCTTCTGCAAAAGAATCTGCCATTTAAACATGGTATTTTCTTCCAAATAAGAAAGGTGAGGAAAGAATTTCAAAATTTCCTATGAAACAGGAAAAGTTCCAACAAATGTTATGCTTGAATATTGAACTTTTTATTCTTTCTCCACTTTGTAGGGGATAAAACACATACCTCACTGAGCAGAAAATATTGGCCAGCCTTCACCAACAAACTTAAAAACCATTAAATGGTTTAAATTGACACACAGTGTTGCAAAGCTTCAAGTTCAATAAAATCATATTTTTGGATAGAAGGAAATTGTCTCAGAAAAAGTTTCAGATCTGCTCCACTGGAAATCTCACAGTTATTATGATGTGAGAAGTGACTGCTGGAGTTTGCCCTTACAGCAGTTTGCGGTGAATTAATTCACCTTTCTACCAGAAGAAAGGCAGCAGACTAACTTCGGGTAGTATTATAATCAGTAGTATGTACATGAAATAGCATATAAAACTGTAGAGCTAATAGTGTCGTTTAACATACTTTTGGTGTGACCACCCTGGAATAGTATATTTAGTACTATTTTTCTCAGCTTAGGAAAGGTACTGAAAATCTCTAGAAAACAGGGATAGATAACAAACGACACAGTAAAAGACATGCAGAGTGACAGTAAAAGAGCTAAATATATTTAGTCTAGACAAGAGTAAACCCAGGGAGACGTGATCACAGACTATAAATAATTTCAAGGCAACAAAAAGAGAGAAAGGGATTATTCAGTCTCAGAGAAGTTAGAATGGCAAGTAATGGATTGAAGCTAATGAATGAAAAGTTTAAGGAAGGCACTGGGGAACAGCTCCGGACACCCAAAGTAATCAGGAAGATAGACACAGAAGGCGGGTAATATCAGTGCGGACACTCACATAAGTGGGCAGCACAGACACTAATGGTCAAGAGGAGCGTGGCTTGATTGCTCAAGCAGCATTTTTCAGCCTTATCTCCTGAGTGGGATTTTCAAAACCACCCGTAGGCATTTAGGCAGTCCTACCAAATTGACAGAAAATGCTTTTAACACCTTTTTTGATACTTTCATGACATGTCAGGAGCTTGTTGAAAATCCCATCCTATATGTCTACACTTCTGGGGTTCCTTTGAAAAGCCTTTATTTAATTTCCATGCAGTGTTACATGTTGACTCTGAATCAACCTGTGCCATCCTAATGCAGACCAATACTGGTGGCATCACCAATAAACAGCCACAGAAACACAATAGTAGCAATGAAAAAAAGGAATATTGACTGGCTTGAGATTTCATCATTAAGCACAAACATTACTTAGGATTCACCCTTCTGAAAAAAAAAGGGAGAGCTCCTGGAAATTTATCCAGAGATTTGGTGTTGACCTCACTGTAGTAGTTAAAGAACAAACAAAAAAAAGTAGTTCAACACAGTATACATCCCTACCAATACTGAAGCAGAAATGTCCCTGTATGAACCCTATGAACCCTAACATGCTGTGCCGGACAGCATGTTAGATATGTTGGGATAGCATATTACTGTATGTCTTACAGATTCACTCACCAGATAACCCTGCTATTTGGTTAAGGCCTTCTCTGCTGTGAGAAGGGTTTATGGTATAGCTATGCCTCAGTACATACATGCTTTTCTTCTCTTAGTCTAAGCTTGCTTATATTGGCATGACCACTCTCTTCTCCCTGAATCAAATACATTTTAACAGTAAAAGGAATTCTGGGGGAAGGGTTTACAGTAGAGCTCTTGGTGATTCAATCATGACATCAGCTGTGGGATTTTTCCACACACAACGTGTCTTCACATAATCACCAAGGTTGGAAGGGACCTCTGGGGATTGTCTTGTCCAACCCTACCCAAAGCAGGGTCACCTACAGCAGGTCACTCAGGGCTATGTCCAGTCAGGTTTTGAATATCTCCAAGGATGGAGACTCCACAACCTGTCTGGGCAACCTGCACCAGTGTTTGACCATCTTCCTAGTTTTCTTATGTTTAAACAGAATTTTTTACATTTTGGTTTGTGCCCATGGCCTCTTGTCCTGTCACTGCGTGCCACTAGGAAAAGTCTGGCTCCTTTTTCTTTTCTCCCCCCATGAGGTACTTACACACACTGATAAGATCTCCTGAGCCTTCTCTTCTCCAGGATGAACAATCCCAGCTCTCTCAGCTTCTCCTCATATGACGGTTGTTGCAGTCCCTTGATCATCTCCATGGCCCTTTGCTGCACTTCGTCCAATATGTTCATGTCTTTCTTGTACTGGTGAGTCCAGATCTGGGCACAGCACCCCACGTGTGTCTCACCAGGACTGAGCAGAGAGGAAAGATCACTGCCCTTGACCTGCTGGCAATGCTCTGCATAATGCAGCCCAGGAGGCCATTGACCTTCTTTGCTGCAAGGTCACGTTGCTGGCTCATGATCTACCGGTTGTCCCACCAGAAGCTTCAGGATCTTCTCTGCAAGGCTGCTTTCCAGCTGGGTGTCCTCCAGCATGTACTGGTGCCTGAGGTTGTTCCTCCCAAGGTGCAGGACTCTGTTTTTCCCTTTCTTGAACTTCATGAGGTTCCTGTCATCCCATTTCTCCAGCTTGTCGAGGTATGCTGGATGGCAGCACAGCTATCTAGTGCACCTATGACTCCTCCCAATTCTGTATCATCTTCAAACTTCTTGAGGGTTCACTCAGTTCCAGCATCCAGGTTGTTAATGAAGGTGTTAAGCTACATTGGTCCTAATATCAATCCCTGGAACACCTGATAACTGGCTTCTGTCTGGACTTTGTGCCACTGATCTCAATCCTTTGAGCCCAGCAGTTCAGCCAGTTTTCAGTCCACTTCACTGTCCACTTATCTAGCCTGTACTTTATCAGCTTGTCAATGAGGATGTTACAGGAGACAGTGTCGAAAGCCTTACTAAAGACAAAATAAGTAATACCAACTACTCTCTCATCATCCACCATGCCAGTCATTTCCCTGTAGGAGTCTATCAGGTTGGTTAAGCATAATTTCCGCTGTGTAAATCCATACTGACTATTGGCAGTCATTGCTCATCCAGGTAAGCCTCCTGCCACATTTACTTGATTACCTGCCCATTGGGATGGGCCATTCTTAAGCTTGGATGAGGCGATTCTTGAAAAACAGCCAGGCCTCCTGGCACCTCTTCTCTCCAGGGCCGTATTCCATGGTATTCTTTTAAGGAGATGCCTGAACAGGTCAACCTGCTCTGCAGGGTGGCAATCCTACTTTTTGCCTTGCTTCCTCCTCTTGGGATCCACCATTCGCTGGCTGTGGCAGCCAAAGCTTTCCCTGACTGTCACATTCCTGACAAGTTCTTGCCTGTTTCTAAGTATGACATCATGAGGATCGTCTTCCTTCATCAGTTCCTCAATCACCTGTTTTAGGAAGTTGACCTCAGTGTGCTCCAAAAACCTCCTGCATTACCTCTGCCCTGCTGTCTTGTCCCTCCAGTGAGTATCAGGGCAGTTGAACTGCCCCAAGAAGACCAGGGCCTGCAAACATGAGACTTCTTCCACTTGTCTGAAAAATACCTCTTCTACTTCTTCCTGATTATGTGGTCTATAGCAAACACCCACCACAATGTTGTCCGCTTTGGTCTGCCCTCTAATCCTGACCCATAATCTATCAGCTGGCTCAAGACCCATTGCTGGGCAGAGCTCCATTCACTCCCACTGCTCTCTCACACAGAGTGCAACCCCCTCTACTCCCCCATCCTAGCAGGGTACTGACCTGTGCTGTAATTGCAGATCTGTAAGTAGAGCAGGAGCCATCTGCCTGCTGCCACAAGTCACAGACTTCCAGGCTTCATCATCATGGGAGTGTCCATTTCCCAACTAAACAAACATAGACATTCTAGTTCTTCTCTAGTACAGGGCAGGGTCTTGTACCTGCAGAGTGTCAGAGAAGATTGAGTCCATCTTTTTCCTATCATGTCTGATGCTGCAAAGTCTGCTGACCTCCCTCCGTAGCTTCTTAACCTGGCAACAGAAATCCTCCACGTCTCCTGCAGAAAAGGAGAACAACTCCCCCAGCCCCCATGGGAGACCTTAGGCAACCCTGCAGCCCCAAAGCTGAAGAGCTGCATCCTCCCTTGGGAGCTCAGTCTGGGTCAATCCTGATATGCCAGGGATAGTTGCCCCTGCAGGCACTGACGACCATGCCCTGTGGCATCCCCCTTGCTTCGCACACAAACACAGCCTTCAGCAAAGTGTCTAGCCCTCTTCTGTGCACATTTCTGCACCCTGCTGAACCTGTTAACTGCCCAGCACCTACAGAAGGCTCCTCCCAGCACCTGCAACAAGAGTGCCCAACCTTACCCAATCAAGAGTCAGCTCAGACCAAAGCTCCAAACTGGTCAAGGAGAGATGACAAAGCTCCTTAGGAGCTGATGGTGGTTGCTAAAAGTCACAGGCTCCTGCAGCAATCCTCTCCCAGCAGCAGCAAGGCACCCTGACGTTCCTTGAAGTGTTCCCAAGAGTCCTCCAATGACCCCAGAAAATGTTCCCAGAAGGTCTAGAAGATCCCAAAGCAGAGGCCAGGAACTGCTCTGCAAACTGCTGCATTTGGTGGCTGCCTCTGTTAGCTGCACTGTCAACAATTTAAAGGAGTACTCCTGGAAAAGATAGATTTCTCTGATGCCATTGATTTTCATGTAGAGATCCACATTAATTTCAGATTCAAAGATACAACGAAACCTGATATGATTAAATAAGTACACATAACATAAATTCACAACAGCCCCAATCTCTAGCACATTTAAGGGAATTTTCAACATGATCAGCTTGGACAAAAGCTTAAAAAAATGCATCAATAACACAGGAAGGGAAAAGTCTGAGTGTTGAACTGGTTATAATGAAATTAGGTGTCCAAAGTTCCTACCGTTTAGACAGTTTCTCCCCGCATTTTCTTTAGGGGTAATTCTGGCTCAAGGAGCTCACCCCCCACCAGTCATTCCTGTCTGGTCTAGCAGGATTGCCTCCGTTCTGCCAGCACACCAGTATCTGTGAGGCTAGCTTACACAGCAAACCACTGAGCTGACCTGGGTTAAAAGGAACTCTGTGGGATGGTGCTATTTTTAACCCAAATCATATCGTTGATCGAGTGTATGATTGTGTCAGCACAGCTGAGCTGCTCCAGGAGGCACAAACCCGAGCAGAGCAGTCTGGGGAGGAGGAGGGCTTAGTTAGTGAAGAGAACTTACCCTGAAACTATTACCTTCATAGAGTCATAGAATCATAGAATGGTTTGGGTTGGAAGGGACCTTAAAGATCATCTAGTTCCAACCCCCCTGCCATGGCCAGGGACACCTTCCACTAGCCCAGGTTGCTCAAAGTCCTGAGCAGCCTGGCTTTGAACACTTCTGGGGTTGGGGCATCTACAACTTCTCTGGGCAACCTGTCCCCGTGCCTCACCACCCTCACAGTAAAGAATTTCTTCCCAATATCTAATCTAAATCTACCCTCTTCCAGTTTAAAACCATCACGCCTTGTCCTATCACTACATTCCCTGATAAAGAGTCCCTCCCCATCTTTCCTGTAGACACCCTTTAAGTACTGGAAGGCTGCTATAAGGTCTCCCTGGAGCCTTCTCTTCTCCAGGCTGAACAATCTCAACTCTCTCAGCCTGTCTTCATAGGAGAGGTGTTCCAGCTCTCTGACCATTTTCATGGCCGTCCTCTGGATTCACTCCCACAGGTCCGTGTCTTCTTATGTTGGGGGCCCCAGAGCTGGATGCAGTACTCCATGTGGGGTCTCATGAGTGGACTAGAGGGGGAGAATCACCTCCATCAACCTGCCGGTCGTGTTTCTTTTGATGCAGCCCAGGATACGGTTGGCTTTCTGGGCTGCAAGCGTACACTGCTGGCTCATGTTGAGCTTCTCGTCAACCAACACCCCCAAGTCCTTCTCCTCAGGGCTGCTCTCAATCCGTTCTCTGCCCAGTCTGTATTTGTGCTTGGGATTGCCCCGACCCAGGTGCAGGACCTTACACTTGGCCTTGTTGAACTTCACGAGGTTCGCACGGGCCCACCTCACAAGCCTGTCAAGGTCCCTCTGGATGGCATCCCTTCCCTCCAGCGTGTCGACCACACCACACAGCTTGGTGTCATTGGCAAACTTGCTGAGGTTGCACTCAATCCCACTGTCCATGTCACCGACAAAGATGTTAAACAGTGCTGGTCCCAATATCGACACCTGAGGAATGCCAGTCGTTATTGGTCTCCACTTGGACATCAAGCTGTTGACCGTAACTCTTTGAGTGCAACCATCCAGCCAGTTCCTTATCCACTGACTGGTCCATCCATCAAATCCATGTTTCTCCAATTTAGAGACAAGGGTGTTGTGTGGGACAGTGTCAAATGCTTTGCAGAAGTCTAGGTAGATGATGTCAGTTGC
The DNA here is from genome assembly GCF_030936135.1 of Gavia stellata. Taxonomy (NCBI): domain Eukaryota; kingdom Metazoa; phylum Chordata; class Aves; order Gaviiformes; family Gaviidae; genus Gavia; species Gavia stellata. The sequence goes on along the minus strand of NC_082597.1, from coordinate 8,889,262 downwards.
TCCTCCCATATCCACCAATACTGTAACCCTGTCTTAGAAGGCTACCAAATTTGTCAGGCATGATTTGCCCTTCATCTATTCTTGTTTTATAAGAAAACTCCCTGTCCTGTTTTGCCAGTTCAAGAACCACCCAGAACTGACTGCAGACCCCTGTGGGCTAAATGCGGGGAAGTGAAGGAGAAAGTGCATCTGGAAACACTAAGGTGTCCCTTTCTCATGCTTCCGCTGTAAGCTCATCCATGTTCAATCACCCTGTGAGAGCTGAGCACCTTTTCATGGTGCTTGTCACATGTACTGTGGATAAAGAGTGATTATTACATGATCACATTAATTATATTTACTGCTGACAAAGCGTTTGGTGCTCTGTATATATACAAAACAACAAAGTCCATTCTCTACTCTATTTTTCATTTTGCACCAATTATTTCTGACAAGGACAGATGAGAAGCATTCCCATGGAAGAAGGCTAATCTCCAAGGACTGCAGGAGTGTAACTAAGGAAAAATGAGCCATGGATGTATAATCATTCAAATTAAGCAGTAGACTTTAGAGCAGTTTAATTCAACATCTTAATTAAGGAATCTGTTTGAAAGAAAAGAATATAAACTGAAAATGAGGCGGTAAACTGGCATCTAGTTATACCATTGAACAAAAAGGAAGAAAGATAGACAGTACCAGCAAAGTTACACTAACAAATGCCCCAAGGCAACTACTCTAAAATCCTGCAGCCTTACAAACAATTAATTTCTGAGCCCAAAAACTTATGTCTCAAAGTCAGGGCACCTTTCAGGCCCAGTCTGACAAATGTCACCAGCTCTTATGTTTACTGCAAATCACACCTATGTTCCTGCAAGGGATTGTTCAAGTCCTCTGATTAGGATTGAGGCTGGAGGCTAAACTCTTTTTCAAGTAGATGCTTTGCATGAGGCATCCAACGTAACCCCACATAAAGCACGGTATGTGCAAGCCAGTTTCCACTGCAGCCAGCTTTGCCTAGTTGTTGCATGACAGGCATTACAGAGAACTTCCTGATCAGTTTAGGAATCAAGGACATGGAGGATGAGAGAAAGAGAGCAGAACTACCCTTCCTTCACTAAACTGAGGAAGAACATGTTCGGTCAAGCTCCCCCTGATAAGCAGAGACACAGGGCACCATCAGCACCATGCACCTCACTCATATGATCCTAGGACTGTGGCAGATAAGGATGCGACAGATGCTCAAGCCAGCCTGTACCAGTGCAAAACCCCAGGACTCTGGTTCCTACTGTTGTATGATAATGCTTCTAATATTCTGCATTTCAGAGCTTTCCATACTGAAACACAGCGCTTTGCGCCCACTCTCTCCTAGGTGCAAACCACCACCATGTGCATCTCTGTGAGTCTGAGCGGCTTTGTTGTGCTGGGCTGCCTGTTCGCGCCCAAGGTGCACATCATCCTCTTCCAGCCCCAGAAGAACGTGGTCACTCACAGACTCCATCTCAACAGGTTCAGCGTCAGTGGGACCGGGACCACTTACTCCCAGTGTAAGTAACAAATCGTTTCCACCTTTCTATAAGGATGTGGGGTTGCAGTGAGTTTGGGTAAAGACAAGATGGGGTTTTTACCAGCAAAAAAAGACCTTTATAGGCTGGGCTGTGTACCCTGTGGAAGCATCACTTCATTTCTGTCTGGAGAGAAAAACTCCTTCTGCTCCCATGGGAATCAGCTCAGAGCCCGCTCTGAAGCTCACTGAAGTCAGCAGAAAGCTTTCGGTGGGCTCTGACTCCATCCCGCTGCGCAAAGCAAGTAGAGCCCATCACTTGCTGTCACTCTTACAGCAGTGAGAGGAACAGATTGCCCTGGAGTATTCCTGTCAAAATGACATGTCGGTAGGACCAGGGCCACAATGCAGCATGCTCTCAACGGCTCTTATCGCCTGCATTACAAGGAAAGGTTCCAAGTCTGCAGCAAATGCATACAAGGAATGCCATAAACTGCATCTGTACGCTGAGTGTTGAGCAATACCCTTTTTAAGTGCCACAGCCAGGAGAAGCAATCAGTGCTCTGTGGTAAGGACAACTCATCTGCTCAGCCTCCCTCCTTTCCCTCATATTCAGTCTCTTCATCCCAAGCAGTTTCACATCTGTGATTTTGATTTGAGGCTGTCGCTCCTCTTCTGGGTGAGTTGCTCAGAGAGTTTTTTTTATTTTTTAAAAAAAATATAGGTCACCTGTATGTTTGGGGTTTTTTTCCTTGTGAAGCTTAACTAGTCAAGCACACAACACCTTCTTTATGGAGCTCTGCAGACAGCATGTCTAACGTGGAAAGCTAATTGGAAAAGTACACTACAACTAGAGAGAGCCAAGGAATAAGAGAGGAAAGGGGGGACACAGAGCAAGGCTTGCCAGCAAGTTAGCCTTGGCTAGCCTAGCCTGAGGTTTTTGAGTGTGACCTAAATTTCAAAATTGGCTAGAAATCTTTGGCATTTCAGGTTTCAGACAGAATGTGGAAGGAACTTGGGACCCTGCTGTGTATCACATTGGCAGGGATTAGAAGGTAAAGGTGTCCCAGTCATCTCTGGGTCTCCCACCCCAAACCATGCTGTGTGTGAATGCCCATGCTCCCTTAACAAGAGAGATGCCATGAGGCTCTACTCGTCCCCCACCTCATCAGAGTCAGGACTGCATCCAGCCCTGACACCAGAAACCAAAATCTCCTTGCTGTTTTGGAAAACTTAAGAGAGATGAGATCGCCATAAGTGTCTAAAGTGCTGAGCACTCCCAAAAGGGCTGGATTTGCAAGACCAATGGATTCCCCATAACCTTTAGAAGTTTGGTCCCTTGGTGAAATGGTAAGTCCCATGAGATTGTTTTCATCCCTTATGAATTCTGTATAAGTGTTCTTTCCAAGTTTTTTAATTCTCTACTACTACAGAATAAGTTTAGTCAGAAACCATTTTGATTCATGGATACTTTTGTACAGGATTGCATTTTGGAATTTGATATTTTTATTATAATGGCTGGATAATACATGTGTGTGCTCAAGCATGCATGCGACTGAAAGACATCCTCAGTGCACATCTTTACATTAAAAGCCTACTTTTTCAGGTTTGTGAATAGCTTTAAGGCATTAAGGAAAGCATAAAAATCCAGATTTACAATCTCTTGCTACTTCATTGTTTAGAAAGGTGGCTGCAGTCATTTACTTTTCCTGCTTACACCTAGCTGAATAAGGGCTGCTCATCTTTGTTGGCCTTTTGGGACCATGTCAAGACATGGACCTGGAAGTAGGACTAAAAGGTCCATCATATACAATGGAAAAAGCCCTATAGTCTCCATCTTGGACAATTATTTCAGAAAATAACACTGAGAATTTGCTGTCTATCATAGCACCAATATTTTAAGAAGGAACATTTTCCCTTACTCCTTTCCATTTATTTGTAAATTATTTTAAATAAATTCTCATCTCTTTTTTAAACTGTTTTGTCATTTATAAACCTCCAGAAAAGTTGTCATCCAAATTGATTCTAATCCTTGCCTAAAATATTCCTCTCCTCAGTCCCAGGGCTGTCAGCTTGTTTTTATTTTGGTCTTGATGGTGTTTTCATCAGTCAGAAACTGCTTAATATGAGACTGATCAAAATTAGCTCCAGGGCATTCTAGTAACAGCAACATCCAGAAAGCCAGTTCTTGTTCATTATCAGAGCTTCAGAGGACAGGAGTACCCAAGTTGCTCGAACGGGCAGTGTGTTTCCTGTCTATCTCCATGGATGCCCACCTCCATTGCCTCTCAGGGCTGCCACCACCTCTTCACTCCATCAGTTGTTAATGCTATGAGTATAGTGGGTCATGAACAGCAAGTGACTCACCGAGTTTTTATCACAGTTCCTTGAACCATGAAAACTGGTCAAACAGTATGAGAAAAGATAAGTGACACTCATGATGCTCTTGGGTAGTGTTAAGTGTTAGCTCTAAATGTGTATTGCCATTACATCCCTAAACCGAGCAGTGGAGGGAGGGCCTGAGTCAGTGGTCAACCATATAAGCTGCAGTGTTAGTAGTGGTCATGAGAGCTAAACTGAGCACCTCGTGTAGTCATCTGAATACAGATCCTTTTCTTTGCCACATGCTCTGCAGAAAGCAAGTAGAGGTGAATGCTTGACTGCTAAGCGAGGAAACTTGCTTTAGAGGCACTGAGCTTTGATCATTCTGACAGCTGAAGTCTGGACTACAAAAGAATATAGTTTTAAGCTGAAGAGAGGCAGGATATATGTGTACCTGGGTATACAACATGTTTTGAAACATGTATATCTGTACACATTTATTTGAATCTGAAAATTCACATTTGGTGGAGTGCTGCATAAGTTCTGCCTCCCCTGCAGTGTTTCCCCCATCGGGATGTTCTCCAGTTTTCCTGTGGCCTGTTTTATGGGCTTGGCAGAGGTATTCCCATAAGGTAGGAGGTCAGCACTCATAAAACTTCCCAGAGAGCTCAGGACGGATTTAAGCACGTACATGATTCAGGCTCAGCTTTTGCACCCAGAAGGTGTCATTCATCCAGGTTATGCCCACATGCAGAGCAGCACACAGACTTGATCTCCTCCAGGTGTCCTCCACAGGGGTCAGAAAAAGAATTGAAGCTACTGTTTATAGCCAGGCTGGTAAATTTTCTCTCTCAGAATTTATTTTCCCAGCCCTTGCTCCAAACTAGCCCTGATATATGGCTTTTATACATGATTAACTCACAGTTGTCTGACTGTGAGCATGACTAGAGGAAGTAGCAAACAGAAAGCAAGTTTGAATCTACCTGTTCCTGACTATGTAGGCATGCTGCAAGGTGCCCATGGCAGTGCTGGACTCTTGCATTTTACCTCTGGTTCTTTGCCTTGGATTATCAAAGTAAAATGGGGAGATCAAAAGCAGGAATTGCAGCCAAATCAAGACTTCTGGTCATGCCACATGTTTTTCCTTGGACTCAACACAAGGCAAAATGGAGGTGAAGTGTCTCTAACAGGTCCAGACATATTTCAGGAAATCCCTTGGCTGCTGCTATAGGACACGACATGAAACTCAGAACCCTGCAGGGTCAGCGATTATCATTGCTGAGGTCTGTAAGGAAAAGCAAGATCTTTTGTTCAGTCTCAGAGAGCGCTGGATACTCAGTGTGAACACTTTACTTCACCCGGCAGAGTTAATAACTGCATCCCGGCACTACAAGAGTGGTACGTGCTGTGGAGGAAGCCTGGGATCTCAAAAGGCAAGGCCACTTGTTTCTTGCCTACCACTGTATTTCTCTGTCCAACTTTGACATCCTCCTGACTCAGTTACAGCAGTATTTGAGCTATTCGTGCTCTTCAATGTGTTGGACTTCAAAAAAACCCTGAAGCTAAAAAAGTTCTGGGTGGGTGACTGATGTTCACAGAAAAAAAATGCTTTTGCCTGTAGTCATGCTGCAGTAGAACAGGGATTTGAATCAGGTCTCCTAAGCAGTACTGATTTTTCTAGTTGCCAACAATAAGTAGAAATAAAAATAACAACAATAATAAAAATTTCAGGTCAATGTGCTGCCATATTATACTCCGTTAAAAACAGAATACAAATCCTGATAGTTAATTTTCACAAAATCATGGACATGATGCCCTGTGCCCTTTTACGTACAAATGGCTGTTTTCAGCACATATCCAGGTTGTGAGAGATCAAACGCCATCTACCTAATTCAGAGCAGGGGCTCATTCTAGGCTCACCTGTTTATCAGGAATATGTCCTGCCCTCTAAGTAGTAGGTTAGCCCAATAGGTGTCTCTAAATTTCCCTTGTTAAAGCATTTCTGTTTTCCATTTATATTTATTCAATCAATGAAAGAATTAGAAATGGTAGCTGATCTGAAGAAAGAATGATCTGTTCTGAAAATGATGCTGGGCGTCTTTAGAGAACCAGTCTGCAACTAAGAGTGTAGCCAGCACCAGTTTTGGAAGACTGAGCATGCCCTTGTCAGCTGCATAAATTGCTTTTTACACTGGATGATTGAGTTTACTAAGTCATCGCTTGCCTTGTGTTTTCTTTGATGAAGGCATCACATTTCTTTGGGTCACTGTTATCATTAACCTAATGTGTCTTTCAAAAAACAGCTTTACGGTGCCGTGAGCAGAGATGTCACAGAGTATCTGAAAACACATTTCTGACGCCCAATGGATAATTTTAACAAAGATGGACAAACCAGCTTGCTTTTAAATTAAAATCCACAAGGCTTTAGCAGAATGGTATTATATCCTACAGTCAAAATACAAATACATTTAGAAACAGATTCTGATACTCAGATTCAATTGTCATCTTATATCACTGAAACAAGGAAAACATGTTTAATAAAACAGTAGACAATGTAGACAAGGGTGTCAGAATCTGGCCCTCACCTCTGGGTGCATATGGAATCCTGATCCAAAACTAGAAATGAAGAGTATTATGGCCAGAAAATACTGTAGGATTAGGTGAGAAATAATCTTGCTTTCAAATTCAGTTATTCAAAAGTTTCTTCACTCCATCCAACATGTACATAGAATTATTATTTTTATTAATTAAAAAGTAGATCAACACACAGTCCTAATGAACTGGGGTGGATTTTCTCCTGGATTTAAAAATGCACGTTTTATTTCAGAAATGCCCATTCCAACTATGTGAAAGCTTGAAGGATCAGACCTTGGCATTTCCTGCAAAAAAACCCACAAAAATCCAAAGGTTCATTTTTTATTCTACAGACATCTCTTAGCACCACTCTAGCTATATTAATTCACACTACCATGCAAAGTGCTATAGTGAGACCCAGTGGCCCAGAATCACCAGAAAAGCTTCATGTATTTTATTCAGACACTTCTTGGAGAAGCTTAGTCACCCTAAGTGCTCTCAATGGTCAGCAAAGAGAAATCAGGTTCCTCCAGAGGATGGTTCAGCCTCAGATCTTCATTGCCTTGTAGAGGTGCAAGCAGTGCTTCCATCCACTCCACTGCTGCAGTCACATACAGTGACTTTTCATTGAGCATCTTGGTTAAATTGGGTGAGATGGTCAAGATCAACATAAATTCTAATCCTGTGTGTTGTAATTTTTTGCTGCCCTGAAGTTGGTTGATTTTCCCCTCTCTTTCTCTTTTAGCATCTGCTAGTATGTATGTACCGACCGTCTGCAACGGAAGGGAAGTTCTGGACTCCACCACTTCATCTCTGTGATTGTGACTTGCAGTTCAGTTCTTGAGTTTTTAGACTGTTAGGCAAAATTTTGCACATGTTGTGCACTCCGGAAAACACCAGAAAACAAAAGAAATCAAAACAAAACTAGTACCTTTTTTTAGAAACAGTGTAATAAATTATTTTTGAGGATTGTACAGTATATAGTGATGTTCTGGAACTTTTTAGACTGATTTTAGCCCTTCTGTTGTTAACAGTTGTAAGGGACATGTAAATAACCATGGTTCACAATGTGCATAGTCCTGCAGTAAGGGAGTGATTTGTTGCAAGCACAGTTGCAATGTTAGGTGACTTCTTTCCTACCAAATTTTTTTGTAGCTCCTTGTTGTAATTAACTTAGACTGCATTTCTATGTTGTATATTACAGTTACCTTACGTGTAACGGATTGGTTTTCTCAGCACAAAACAGCAGTATTAATGTAAAGGCACCAATAATAAAAAGATAAAAGTTTTTCAGCATGGTTTCATTTTTGTTTCTTCCTCCCTCAAGGTCATTACATTTCCCTAGACACCAGGGTAGGTAAAAAGGATAAAAAGTCTGCAGTACTACTGTGTGTACACACGTATCTGTGTATGAATCTGTGCCTGTGTTACAAAATCCATATCACACTGTATGTGCTTACGATGAATGCTTTGTCAGGGTCAAGTATAAATTCCCTCTCCTGAAAAAAAATGCACATTGGTAAAGCATCTCAAGTGCTCATCTTGTTATTAAAATGTGGGGTAATTTTCAAAAGTTAAAATGTCTAATTGCATCTCAATGAGATAGTAGCAAAAAATTTTTGATCACTGGTTCACTCATTTGGCATGACTTAATGCTGTCATGCACACAATAGATTGGTAGCATATAAAAAACAAAGACATTTTAGATTAGATGGGCAAAGAGATGGAAGAAAATCTGTCAGAAAATTAGCTAAGACTGTTTCATACCTCCAGCCAAAACAAAGCTGGTTCAGTTTGTCTGCATCAACAGTGCCGTGAAAGGTAATTGGAGCACCACAGAAACAGAGGCCAAAAAAAGTCAAAAAAGAGAAATCCAGGAGACATTTACACGTGTCTCTAGGGTGACCTTTGCATTCAAACCAAATGATTCAAGACACACATATTGGCTACTTAGACAATTGCCAAATACCCTTAAAGTCTGGCTTTTATAACTGCACTCTTACAGCTGCCCTCACTCTATTGAAACAATCTGAAATCCTCCTTTCTGCCAGGTCCAATAAGTCATTAAGGAAACAAACACACCTTTGATTAATGTGTCTGGGCATATTTACCTAAGGGCTTGTTCCCATTGATCTCATTCCAGCACAGGTCAACAGCAAAATTTTCATTGACTTCAAAGGCAACACCACTGAGGCTTGAAAGGCAGACACTACAGATGCATACGGTTGGATGTACAAGTTCTCTAAAGACCAGTACTCCTGCAAATGCAGAGGTTTTTACACATTTCTGGAAAGGTGCAAGTCCTTAGGACTGAACTGGCAAAGGAAGTAGCTGGTATTTTGAATGCAAAAATTAAAGATGCAGGTTCTTAAAATTCCTACTCACAGATAGATGCCTATTTTTTTGGCCATCCACATGTCCACCAGCAAAGACCTCTTGATGTCTACAGTTCCACAACTCTCTACACTGGCACCCATTTAAGCCTCTGCATCATGGAGCTGCCTAGTACAGAAACCCCTGTGACCTTCCCCAAAATAGGCTTTGCTCAGCCAGCATTACATGCAGAGCTCTGCATTCAGCTTCTCTCTTTCCACACGCTCTGGAGCGCCTAATGTTTTGGGCTTGGTTCCCACCTTGATGTACAGCACAGGGGTCAAGCTGTGACAGGTTGGGCCTCTTGCTTTCTAAATCAAGGCTCCTTAAAGCATCTCAAGTTGGGCAGCACATTCATTTGACTTTTGTGTGCTCTTTTGTGGTTTAAGAGTCTGTTCACAGTATAGCAAAAGGTCAGAATATCTGACCATAATGCTGATGTCCCTGCATCCACATTACCTTTATGGAGCTCTTAAAAATGCCTAAGCCAATGAGAATTTCTTCTCAATTTTTATGTGAAGCAACAATTAGGGTCAAATGTACCTCAGCTAACATTCATTAGTATAAATAGCTACATATGAGATTGTCAACCTCTTCTCCCTTTGTAATCAGTGGAGAGAAGTAGGCATAACTCCCCTGGCTTATCTCAGGCTGCTACTTTAGGCTGAGGTTAATCTTTCCAAACAAATCCCCAAAATCAGAAAAAAATGTCCAAAATATCCTGGCTGCACCCAGAAATCTCAGCTCTGGTTAAAGAGGTTTCCACTGCAATCCTTCACCCAGTTAGTACGTTTAGAGTAAGGGAGACCAAAACAAACCCTTAATTCATCACCAAATGCAGTCTGATGGCCCTGATGTCATTGCCTACTCATTAATGCTTGCAGTCTGCAAGATGAAAGGCAGAAGCTGTTTATTCAGAGCCACCTCAAAGCTTCTCAGCAACACAGGTGAAGCTGAGTTTTGTCCCTGCAAGAAGAGGCCAAGGCCAGGCTGGGCTGTTTTTGCAATAGGAAGGGGATGGGTAAGAAGCAAAGGCCAGGGGGAGACCTGGAGCCCCAATCTTCTCACTTCCTCTGCCTCTATGGAAATGGCAGGGTCAGGAAGCACCTTCTCTCTTCCCAGTAGTGCCACTTCCCTACGCACACCAACCCCTCCTTTAGAGGCAACAACGGCAAGCCAGATAACAACTTCGCCACTGCCTACAACAAACTGGAAAACAGAGCATGTTACCCCTAAAGAGAGTGACTTTTTAGTACGTTGCCATTTTCAGTACGGAAGGAGGCAAGGACAGGCAGGGCTGTATATAACACCAAAACTCTCAGAGGTCACTCTTGCTTGTCTTTTATTCAAGCAAACACACATCCACACAACCTCGCTTTGGCTTTTAGTGTTGTTAGAGCACCAGCCTTCCAGTACGTGGGACCTTAGAGTTTTCTTCCTGATGAGGTCCAGCTCTATACATCCAGAGAAATAACCAAAACACAGTGGCAGCTTATGATCAGCTAAATTCTCACGTCTCCCTCATTCCTGCTGCATGTATTCAGTGTGGGCACATCCAACGAGGTGATTGGGGATGTCACCATACATTGTGACACACTCTGTATATTTTAGGATGAGCCTGACCTCCTTTTATTTCTGTTCTGTCTCCTTACATGCTTGCCAAAGAAACACATTTCACAAGCATTCAAAAGCAGCAAGAAATAAAAACAATGGCATTCAATGAAAGCATATAAGGGGAAAGACTAAGAGAGACCACCACCAAAGATAAGCAGAACGCCCCAAGATTTCTCTTGAGGTTATCATCCCCTGTTACATTACCTAGAATAGCTATTTAAGGCCTCCATGCTTCATGGAATGGACCAACCAGCAGCATTCCTTGCTTAGGAAGAAATGTCATCCCCATTGGCGTGTCAGCACCAATTGTAGCTGCTTTTACTCTTACATTGAAGCATTTGTGTTGGCCACTGCTGGAGATGAGTCAACAACCACTGGCTCCTAAATGGTAACATCTGCTGCTATCTTGTCTGATTATAATTATGTATCTCAGTTTTATGGGTACTACTGGCTCTGGCAGGACAGAAAAATCAAAAACTGGAAACTTCCCCTTTACTAACGAAGAGTCCCAGAACCTCTTTTTCAAGAGCAAATAGTCAAATCCTTTCTTTGAACGAAGATGACAGCTCCTTGAAGCTACTAAGTAACTTCCCATTGTGGCTCTAAGACACTTAGTTTTCCCCAAACCTAGACTCTTAATCAATCACATTATATATTACAAACATCAACCAATATAATCAGAGCCAAGACAGAATACATTCTTTGCACATTTCCCCCCTAGCAAGTACTGTCAAAGCTGAGACAATAACATTCTGCTAATTTGCCAATAATTTATACAGAGACATAACTAAAATGTGCTTAATCGTCAAAGTGATTCAGTTGCTTGACTCCAGATTTCAAAGAAAAGCATGCAAATGCAGCAATAAAATGCATTTCGTTTAATCAAGTGAACACATAACAGACTGATTCGCAGTGTTTTATGGCATCACATAACAGTTTCTGATGTGATTCCATAGAAAAGGGGGAGGTTACTGTAAGTATATTTTGGCAGAGTACTGGAAGAGGTCACAGACAGCTGATTTCTTAATGAAGTGTTGAAAGCTTCCAAAATTTGCCTCTTATGGGAAAATGAAAACTTCCCCTCTCTACTATATCTTTAAGAGAAAAAAAAGAATAGCAGAAGTCAGCTAAAATATGCCAGCTTTAACTTGCTTAATTGTTGGAAAATGCAATTTTCTTATTTTAAGGTAAGTAAAGTCTATAGTATTGGTTTGTATCCCACTATGTTAGCACTGCACCAAATATCCTATTAGATTGCCTAGAAGAATCTTCAACAACATCATGACAAACCATTTGGAAGCAGAGCTGAGAAGGGTCTTACAGCAAAGTCTGTCAGAGCTGTCAAAAAATTTCCACTCTCCACCTTATTTGGTAAATAAAAGGGAAAGAGAAGGGAACCAAACAAACCCTCTGTGGTATTAAGTCAAATTAAATATAGTTCATAAAAATTAAGGCATTTTGACATTACAGAGATATGGGTCCAGTGATGAAAGAAGAAATGATGTTCTGGAGAATGAACTATAATTATGGCTTGGAAAAGTTATGGAGAGAGAAGGGAAAAAGTTGAAGGAGATGTAGACAGATGCAATTTGATGGCAGTGAAAAGCTCTAGCCACCACTGCAGACCTGCAATGTTCAGGAAAGGCTGCAGCTCCACCAAACATCTCAAGGCCAAAATTTCAAATATATTTTCACTTTATTTTATGAATGCCCATCAGATATATATCTTTGATGCTACAGCACACTAGTTGAATAAAAATCAACAACATAAAAACCTTCTTCATAAAAGATCCAAGAAGTGAAATCCCACAGCCATAACCATTTACTCCATGAGCATATCATCTTTGACAACCATATATAAATGACATCATGACAACAAATACAATGTACAATAATAAGTGTGCAATGGTACAAAATATACAAAAAGGAACGTGTATTTAATATACATTCAACAATACCCCATAAAAATCTTTGTTGGGAAAGTGAAGTGCCTTTTCAAGAACAACAAAAAATATACACAACTTGAGTTAAGATGCCTGAAGTATCTCCCATCAAAAGAGTAAAGCCTGTGGTCTTTGACTGGAGATATACAATAACTGAGCTGAATTTTCCCTAAAGAAAAGAAAAAATGTAAAATTCATAAAATTTTTGTCCACATCTATTGTATAATAAAATATTTAGAGTGCAGAAAATTCAGTTTAATTTAAATTTTACTTAAAAGTGGGCCCTCTTTTATTGATAGATCTAGCTCAGTCATATAAAATCAAAAATCTATATTCCTTATAGTAAAAAGACTATTTCTGCCCATGTGTCTTTTCTGGTTTTGATGCATTCCACAATTCACATATTTTTGCTATAATGGAAATATGAATCTGACCAGAGGTCAGTACAAGAATTGTTCCTCATTTTCTCCTGGGTCTATACAGGTCTTGCATAATTTTACTCAAATATTTTTTGCCTAAGTTTCAGATTCCTTTGAGGTCGACCTCAATGGGAATTTCAGGAGATTATTACAGTGGATATTATGAAGATCACATGCTTATAATGTGGCTGATTTTATGAAAAAGACCACCTAGCCTCCAGTTTTCAAGGCACCATTTTGTGCCCTTCTTCCAAAGCAGGTACTTGCATTGACAGCAGAAAGCTTTTAGATGCTGACCTGCGCAAGTACGTAACCCATGCTCAGCTCTGCTGGGCATCCATCCTCATTCCTTGCGTAGATCCAGGAATAAAGGTGGCTGAGTATTTCTAATAAGCCTCCCAACTTACAAAGTTGATACCTGATTTCCAGAAGTAGAGATTCTTGCTTTACCTCCAAAGTTCAGGCTTTGTTGGTCTGCAATCTAGGGAAAGGTGACATATTTGCAGCCCAAGGGAGGGTACTGAAACTGCCAACGACCTCTCTTGAAAGGACAAGCTCCACAGAGAGGGACAAGTGCAACTTGCACAACAGGTATCACTTTCCTTCTCTTCATAAAGTTTGAGCCTGCTACTGCCCATAAAGTCATGGGCCCAGACCTATGATTCATACAACAGCAGTTAACACATTTAAATTTAATAGCACCAAGTTTCACCCCAACCCCGATGGCCATGACTTAGGCATCAGAATGGGTTCAACTTGCAGGTGCAACACCATGCCTCTTGTATTAGTGGCCAACACAGATCATCCAGCCCTTCAAAGCATTAAAATCAAAAGTATTTTCCAAAGTTCAAAACTCACCTGAGGCTCATTCTGAGTACCATTCACAATTTTGATTTTAAGAGAGACTCATAGTTATGCTACTAAAGGACAATACACAACCTTTGCAAGGAGGTTTCAGGCCTCTCTGAGAATCATTTCTCATGAATACACGCAGAAGGAGTGATAGGAAATGAAAGGTACCTACAAATCATATGGCATGCCTGAGCGATGCCTAGGTGAATGCAAAAAATTCATGTTATTTGTAGTATGTATATCTCTTCCTGAGTTGAATTTCATTCCCAGTATGGAATCCAAGCGTCTGCTTTCTTTTTTGGCAAGGTACTCAATCACATGGTAAGGCAATCCAATTTTCTGGTTTGCTTCCTGTCTTCTTTCCTCCTAAATGGTCAAGCATTTCTCACCAAGATCACCACTACAATGTGTGCCAGAATATGTTTAAAATATGGTCCTGTAAAAATAGAAATTAGGTTTGTTTCTTTGAAGGCAGCATTAATTCTTCATATATTCTGGGATCTTGAAGATTTCAGCTGAACAGATTCAAAATGATCTTCCTTTTCCTGCAATGGAAAAGACAGGTTCCCATCAACTGAGATTCCTCAAATTCACTCCAACAGTTACTACAGCCGCTTTTTTCTCTTAATATCCCCAGACCAGCTTTTGCCAAAGACTTCACTTTATTTCTACTACAGTCACTAAGTGCACAGTTTGACCCTTTATTGTTTAATAACACTACTAATTCTGAAAAATTTGCAAAATCAATAAAATGATGACGTATATATTGTTCATGGTACTTACTTCAGAGGGTACAGGGAAAGTTTACATTTCATACTCATAGTATAGGACAGGTCATCAGAGCTGGGGAATTGCAAGGTAATCATATCTATGGTTTTTATTACTTATAAATGTGTTTCCTACAGTATATAAAATGTTTGGAGAAAAAAGTTTGTGAATGTGAACACCACTGCCTCACTCCTGGATTCCTATCCCAACTCCTCTGGGAGATCCACAGGACAAAAAGAGTCTCCAAATCCTCTGCCATCTTAAAAATCAGAGCTGGAGGGTTGAGTGTTCTTTCTGGTTTTATTTGCTGGGTGACAGCCTAGGCCATCTGGCCAGCAGGCATCAGGGTGAGAAGTGTGGACGTACGTGTTACTGCCTGTGTGAACGACCCAATGGTCCATGCAGAAGCAATGAAGGAAGGAGCCCTAACAAAACTACTGACTACAAAATGCTGGTTCTTGCTTTGTATAGCTACCTTTTATACCTGTTTGTGTACACAAACAGTTTGGAAACTATGTTAAACTGACCTCATGATCTGATCTTTAAAGCCCTCTCACTCAGATCAGGACAGCCTAGTGCAGATGTGAGAAAGAGCAGGGGTGAAAATTGTCCTACACTAGCCTACTGCAGAGTATATATTAATTTTTCTGAAGGACCTGGTATCAATATGCTGGAGAAAACAGATGGAACTAGAACAGCCTCCAATCTGAAGCAGTTTAATAATTCTTTAACTTCTATATTCTCATTAAAAAAAACAAGTCATTTCTTTCTATATTACACGTCTAGCCCTGAATTCCTTGGATACTCAAAACCACTAATAGTTTCATGAGATGTTTTGCTTCATAGAAATGCCATTGCCTGAAGCTTGAACATATAGTTAGGATACTTCAGATTTTTCTTTATCTCTCAGTTTACATTTCTCCTCTTTTTTTCCCCTTTTTTCCTCCTTATATTTATTCCATATTTTACATGCATATGCAGCAGGAGATGAATTTCCTCATCTTTTGCATAAATAAAAAATGATGCCTATAACATTTGTTTTGGAGAATTATACATTAAATTCCAGTTATCTGCAGGGATACAGGACACAGATTTCAGTAAGCTAATGAGGTACTGGAAGCTGAGTTTGCCAACCATGATTGGAAAAAAGGAACCAGCTTAGAAATATCTGCCAGGCTTGTTTAAAAAAGAGAGAATACTCAGGGAGCCTGCTACAATGGATATAGAAACTTTAGAAAACTCTTTTTGAGTCCAAATAGGCATTCAAGTGGTCTGAATGCTAACGTACTAAAGCTTACTTTAAAGAGAAAAAAAAAAAAAAAAAAAACCACTTCTCCCACGCTCTCATCTCTATACTTCTGATCAGGAAGGAGCCAGTGGTTGGTGCTGCAAATGGAGTCAGCAAAGCTTTTACAGTTATCAAGCGTACAGAAAAACGTGACCCTCAGCAGCAGCACTGGTCATTATGCTCAGCCACAGCCAGCCAAGCCATTTCAGGGACAAAAAACCATCATCAATATTTCGAAGTCAATCCCTATAGGATTCAACATGGAATCAACTTCCATTTTTGCAACACCACCACAAAATTTGATGTGATTTGATTTTATTTACATTTTCAATATTCTTGAATTAAGAATTAATATTGAATTTCTGCCCCTTTCCACAAGGAACAATATTGATTTTGCAAGACAAATAGTCAGGCTGGGGTCAAGGGGAAGTTCCACATATTAGCTGTGTAATTGTAACATCTCCTAGGAGGGTGATCTGGGAAGCAGGTAGAGTGGAAAGAGGACAGCAGTCTAATAAAAAAAGTAAAAGAACAAAGAGAAGAGAAAAATAAGGGAAAAGAAATGAGGCACACAGGTTTTAATTACATTGCACTCAATCACAGAAAGGAAAAAAAGGAATACAAGAAAAAAATCTCAAAATTCAATATTCTGAAATATTATCTGGACAAGAAACAAGACAGTGACTTTTTAAAATAAACTTTTATTATGACCTTTTAAGAAGCCTTCCTATTTTGAAACAACCCACTTCAGAAAAACTCTTTGAAAGGGAAAATGTCATCCACCTTTTTCCTGATTATAATAGATGCCCCAGCTGGACTCCCTTAAAGACAACACTACCCTTCCCATTGAATTCAAGGCACTTGGAATAAAGCCCAAAGTGCTTGCAGGATCTGCCTTGATGGTCCTCTGTTGCTCCTCTCAGAAATGTTCAAAGGACACCAAAGACCTTTGTGCTATGAATTCAGATATGCAACAAGTCACATCACATGTGCTGCAGAAAACATGCTTTTTGCTGTTGCTTCCCATTGAAATGGAGGAGGTTGCTGTACTGGGTAGCAGGTTGTGGCTGATGCCTCCTCTTCAGCTGAATCCTACAGTACTCAAAATTACAGTTCTCAAGCAGCCATGAAGCCAGTCCAGGTGAGCTGCGAGCAGCTGGCTGCTGGTTATGTTCCCAATGTTAATTTTCTGTATCTATAATAGCTGTGTTTGCCTCAGCAATGGAGGTGTCTGGTAGGAATCTTAGGAAGAGAGGTTCCCCCTGCCATTAGCTGCTCTTCTTAGGTGTCACCCATGCAATAAAGAAGTCTACTGAAATCTCTCTGCAGAAGAGGGAGCATTTACTCAATCCCCTGCAACATTTCTTATCATTATCCATACTGCGGATTTCAGCAGATTGACTATGGACTGGGTGATGTGTGCGTGGGAGGCTGCACAAAGCACTGTGCAAATTAGCATCACAGCCTCATCACGTCCAGTAATAAAGGTAATAATTATTTTTAGTATTAATAGTAGTAATTACTACTCACCTTCGTTGCCAAGGACTTGAGCTTCCCCAGCAATGACTGCTTATTTGAATATACTATTTCTTCTTCATTATCTTCTCCTTCCATTATAGCACAGCTGTCAGCAGCTGGCAGCTCGCACTCTTTTGAGTTCGCTGTCATCACTAATTTGGAATATTTATACTCCAGCCTGAAGACATAAAGCCAGACAGGCAGAGATTTTTTTACAAATGTCCCATATTCAAGGTTTTTGTAATTTAGATTATCTGCGGTCCTTCTACATAGTTACTTCCGAGGTATTTACTGGAAATTAGATACTTTTCAACCATTAAAAACATGTAACCAAAATAGTATTAACAATTCATGGAGCTCCTGCTCTCCCAATTAAGTCCTCTATCGTTATAAAAGAGACATGTTTTTTCTGAAAGACAAGGAGGTTGAGAGGAATTCCTGCATGAAGAAGTGTGACCTGCATGCTGGTTGGGGCAACAGCATGTCTGACTTCTGTATTAGAATCTGCATCACACTCCTGTCCAAGGAGGCTGTGGGGAAAGGAGGGATGTGGAACAGTGTGTGGAGGCAGCAAGAGGTGGGGACCCTGATACTGGAGTCTGGATTGGGTGTAGCTGGATGTGCTATGGGGTGATGAGGTGGAATCACGTTTTGAAAGCTTATGGCATGAGGTTTAGGAAGCAGAGGACAATGGAGATGGGGAACAGTCAGTATGTTCAGTCTGAGAAGCAGGGATCTTTTGGGTGTGTGCCAGACATGTCCTGCCAAAATAGACCTAAGAAATATATCGTCAAGAACCTTATTTTAACCCAGCTGAAAGGGACTAATTAGACTGAAGACATATCCTTTTGGTCTTCAGACCTTGAGAAAGCCGTGTTGCTTCAGGACCTAAGGTCAACTTCAAACTCTCGGGGGTTAAAAAGACAGTTCCTGTTGGGAAATCGTGCCATAACAAATTACAGTGGATTTTCTATACTTTCCTCACTAGCATTTTTGACAGCCACTGTTGGCAGAAGAAGCCTCAACTTGGTGGATTAACAGACCGATCCAACATGGTATTTCTCATCAACATTGTCATAAAGTCAGATCCATGAAATGTCTTTCTATTCACTACATCAAGTTTTTAGCCTACTTTTATATGGAACACAATTTGCAGTACTTACTTCTGGTTCTTCTTCCAAAAATAGCAGGTCAAGGCTATGAGCAGAACAGCTGTGAAAGCACCAACACCAGCTCCAACTTTTAGCCAAAAATCCACTGTTTCACAAGTGCTAGTCCTTTTTTCTGGCAAGGGAACCCCTTTAATGCAATGCTTTGGCTCATTCCATACGTACAAGGTCTCCTTTCAAACAGAAAACAGAAAACACCAAAAGTGAGATACTTGTAGGAAAAGAGAGAACTATTTAGAGTTGAAGAAAACAAGCTGTTTTGAGGTAGGAAGGTTAGAAAAGGTTCTTTTCAATGAAAGCAAACCAAAACATGTACTTCAGGTTTTAGACTCTAGGTGGAGTCATATTGTCTACTCAGTTGTCCCCTTGATTGTGCCTGCAGGTTCAGACATGGCAAAAAGATTTCCTCTTCCATATTGCTCTTCACCTGGCACAATATGTGTTGGACAGTGATTGTGAATGTGTTGTGCCTGCATTGGAGCTGTTGATCTCCAGGGCAATTCTGAACCGGTGAAAGACTTCCTAATACTTGACTAGAGAAGGCAGCAGCAAAAAAAATTGCAAGCAAGGAAGGATGAATTTCTGAACTGAAATTCTGAATCCTTTCCTAGTCTGCCCTTGATGTTTATGGCTGTTAAAGGATTGAAGTCCTTTGGACACTCCATCCTTACACAAATAACTTGCTTGCATGTATGAATGCACACAGAGTTCAGGTCCCTGCACATATAGCTGGTCAGGCACAAGCCAGCTCTCCTCCAGGAACCACACTGCCATTGGCACAAATAACCCCGAGTCTCAACACTGCACCTCACCCATAAGGCTTGCACCAAGCCAGCTCAGAGCCTGGACTGAGATTTACCAACTCTACCTACACTTACATATTGACTTGCATACCGAATTTCAAGAGAGTCCAAGTTTTACCCAAATGAACCCATCTGACTTGGAGACATGGGTCCTGTACCTGAAATCCTTTTTTGCAGGCTCCCTCAATCTCGTGGTAGTCTTGCTCCGTGCAGAGAGGGCAAGCTTCTGCACTTTCCCACACAAAGTAGAAAGTGCATCCATCGCAGGTGCCCGCAGGGCATGAGCTAGAGAAGAGCAAAGCTTAGTTAACACTTACGAAACGCTCCAGGGTTTGCATCCTCACACCACATTCTGCTGCTGGAGACCAGTAAGGGTAAGTACAACAAATGGGTAAACATCCGTCAAGTCAGCAGATGGAAAAATCTGGGGGAAGAACTTTTCCCAGTTTGTAAACTGCCTTCTCAAGTGAAAACAGGTGTTGGGCTATCAAAGGTCTAAGATAACAGTTCAGTTCCTGGCAGTGAATGCTACTCATGCACCTACAATGAAGAGAAAGGAAAGAAGCAAGCCTTGGAGACCAGAAGGACTACTCCAGTGTTTCACCAGCACGGCTAGGCCAGCGTGTGCCTCTATCACTCTTCTCCTGCACTGGGTGACTGTTCCACATGAATGCTGCTACATGGTTCCTGCTGTTGTTCTAACGATGTCGGGGTGATATTGTCCATATGGAATGGACTTGTCCTGT
The DNA here is from genome assembly GCF_030936135.1 of Gavia stellata. Classification (NCBI taxonomy): domain Eukaryota; kingdom Metazoa; phylum Chordata; class Aves; order Gaviiformes; family Gaviidae; genus Gavia; species Gavia stellata. Next base: position 8,869,393 of record NC_082597.1, on the reverse strand, counting down.
CATGGTTAATTACTAGAAGGTTGTTCACCAGTTAATGAAGAGATAACAGCTTCTCTTAGTCTAAGAAAGACTAATGGCCCTATTTTGCATTCAGGCTGCAGAAGAAAGTGGTAACGGCATTGGCAGGACATTCATGAAGCTTTTGTTACTAACAATTACATCAGGTCTAACAGCAGCAGTGGCCAAAAGTCCATGCAAGAAGCTGGGTCATGTACATGTGAAATACATCAACACAGAAAAATGGATTTAAAGGGTTTTTTCTATATCACCTGGAAACCTGTTATCCTGATCTGAAGGACTGAAAAATCCACAGCCCTAAAAGCCCATTCCGGCTTATCCTGATTTGAATAACTGACAACTTGTCCTGTCTGGTTTATGGAATGTTTTTTCAATGTACATGGCAAGACCATTGACAGATCTTTCTCCCCAGCCTCTTTCATCTTATACTGTAACTTCATGTGATACTAAACACCATGTCTGGAGGATCAAGGAGTTACATGCAGTATTATTTGACATGTATCAGATACCTCACTGTTTGAAAATAGCTGTCTGACTGCTGAGCTAATCAAAGGGGGCTAGGAAGGGAGGCCACGGTCGTGAGGGACAACAAAAAAAGCTTCTATAAATACATTAACAACAAAAAGAGAGCCAAGGAGAATCTCCTTCCTCTACTGGATGCGGCGGGGAACATTGTCACGAAGGATGAGGAAAAGGCTGAGGTACTTAATGCCTTCTTTGCCTCAGTCTTTAACAGCCACACCAGGTATCCTCAGGGTATCCGTCTCCCTGAGCTGGATGACAGGGATGGAGAGCAAAATAGGCTCCCCATGATCCAGGAGGAAGCAGTTAACGACCTGCTATGCCACCTGAACACTCATAAGTCTATGGGGCCTGATGGCATCCACCCAAGGGTGCTGAGGGAGCTGGCGGAGGAGCTTGCCAAGCCGCTCTCCATCATTTATCAACAGTCCTGGTCAACGGGGGAGGTCCCGGATGACTGGAGGCTTGCCAACGTGACGCCCATCTACAAGAAGGGTCGGAAGGAGGATCTGGGGAACTACAGGCCTGTCAGCCTGACCTCAGTGCCGGGGAAGGTTATGGAGAGGCTCATCTTGAGGGCGCTCATGGGACACGTGCAGGATACTCAAGGGATCAGGCCCAGCCAGCACAGGTTCATGAAAGGCAGGTCCTGCTTGACCAACCTGATCTCCTTCTATGACCAGGTGACCCGCCTAGTGGATGAGGGAAAGGCTGTGGATGTTGTCTACCTGGACTTCAGCAAAGCCTTTGACACTGTTCCCCACAGTATTCTCCTGGAGAAGCTGGCGGCCCATGGTTTAGACAGGTACACTCTTCGCTGGGTAAAAAACTGGCTGGATGGCCGAGCCCAGAGAGTTGTAGTGAATGGGGTGAAATCCAGTTGGCGGCCGGTCACAAGCGGAGTCCCCCAGGGCTCAGTTTTGGGACCGGTCTTGTTTAATGTCTTTATTGATGATCTGGATGAGGGGATAGAGTGCTCCCTCAGCAAGTTTGCTGACGACACCAAGTTGGGAGGGAGTGTTGATCTGCTTGAGGGTAGGAAGGCTCTGCAGAGGGATCTGGACAGGCTGGATCGATGGGCTGAGGCCAACCGGATGAAGTTCAATAAGGCCAAGTGCCGGGTTCTGCACTTCGGCCACAACAACCCCAGGCAACGCTACAGGCTTGGGGACGAGTGGCTGGAAAGCTGCCTGGCAGAAAAGGACCTGGGGGTGTTGATCGACACCCGGCTGAATATGAGCCAGCAGTGTGCCCAGGTGGCCAAGAAGGCCAACGCCATCCTGGCTTGTATCAGAAATGGTGTGGCCAGCAGGAGTAGGGAGGTGATCATGCCTCTGTACTCGGCTCTGGTAAGGCCGCACCTCGAATACTGTGTTCAGTTTTGGGCCCCTCACTACAAGAAGGACATAGAGGTGCTGGAGCGTGTCCAGAGAAGGGCGATGAAGCTGGTGAGGGGTCTGGAGCACAAGTCTGATGAGGAGCGGCTGAGGGAGCTGGGGTTGTTTAGCCTGGAGAAGAGGAGGCTGAGGGGAGACCTTATCACTCTCTACAACTACCTGAAAGGGGGTTGCAGAGAGGTGGGTGTTGGTCTCTTCTCCCAAGTGACTAGTGACAGGACTAGAGGAAATGGCCTCAAGTTGCGCCAGGGGAGGTTCAGGCTAGATATTAGGAAAAAGTTCTTTACTGAGAGAGTAGTGAAACATTGGAATAGGCTGCCCAGGGAGGTGGTAGAGTCACCCTCCCTGGAGATATTCAAGGAGCGTGTGGATGTGGCATTGTGGCATGTAGCTTGATGGACATGGTGCTGTGTGGTGTTGGGTGGGTTGTGGCTTGTTGTTGTTGTGTGGTGGGTTTTGGTTTGTTTGTTTGTTTGTTTTTTTTTCCTCCAGGTTGGACTTGATGATCTTACAGGTCTTTTCCAACCATAGTGATTCTGTGATTCTGTGAAGTCAACAAGAACAGAGATACAGTACGTCACGTCAGCTGTGTGCTGTTTCTGTCCATGCTCGCACTTTTAAAAGCAAGGTAGGCTACTCCTCCCTCACTACTGGTGAGTTATCACAGCTTACATTGTGTTTAACATGCAACACTAGAAGGACACCTGGAGGATTTTCACATGGCAGCTGATGGTGGCTTGTCACCCAGCATAATTTGTACTGTGTCAGGTTCCTAAGAAACTGGGGTAAACATCTCCAAAAGTGTTCAAACATCATCACTCATCCATCACCTGTGAAGTAGCTGCCCCTTTGCCTTCATTCAAGTGACCATGGCTCACCTGTCCCAAGAGGGACAGTGATCAAAGAGGACCCCACACTTCGCACACTGTTAGCTTTTGGGAAGGGGACTTCACTTTTGGGAAGGAGGATGAGTAAGGGGGCAATCAGCAGATTTATAGTAACGTCCAGATGGACTAAGATGGGACTTGACAGCAAAAGAGGAAGGTTATCAGAGTTGAGGGGAACTTCTGAAAAATCACAGGGTGTTGCTGACAAGTAACAGAATTAATTATTTTATTGTTTTTTCTGTGCAAGCTTTCAGGTGCAGGAATAAACAGTACTTTGGAAAAAAGAAGTTTTTTGGAGTCACTTGAATCATAGTGAAGGGGAAAAAAGGTCAGGCAAATTAAACACAACTGGTACAAGGGGTCCAGGATACAAACTGAAGTGATGAGACGCATAAATAAATACATATAGAACTTGAACTAGGCAGAGTCAGGGCTCACATAAGCATCGCAACAGCAGATTTCATCATTCCTCGGACAGGTTGCTCTTTTTCAAAAAAACCACTTTGTTCACAGCCACTGCTGTAGATCAAAGACGAAAAACTACCTCTCAAAGCCCAGACTAGGCAGTTTTAATCAGGAGGCCAAAGACCAAAATAAGGATCCAAAATAAAGGAGAAGTGGAGACAAGAAAACATCACTACATTTGCTTTTGGCGTTAAGCTTGGAACAACCTGCCCGAGCTCTAACCTCTCTCACCACATAGCCTAAATACACGGCAGTCAGTCTGCTGGGAGGTGATGGGCACACAGGTCCTTCACCTAGGAGACACGAATGAGACCTCCTGGGTGGCTGATGATGGAGATAGATAGCACTTCTTGTTGCTGTTAACTATAAAGTTATTAAAGAGTTTTGTAAAGGTTGCCTGAGGAGAAAAGGCTTTTAGGCACTTCAAGAATACAAATATTTAAATACCTGGGCACAGAAAGCTCTCCTTGGTCTGGTTTGTTGGGGTTGCATCTCATTGTCACAACGGTTGCACGGCCATTTTCACAGGAGGTTGTCACTGTTGAAGACCTAATGGCAAACAAGAGGAGAAATGTAATACGTTTCCACTACAGTAAATACAAGTTGCTCTTTCATAGGTCCATTCATGCAACTGCAATACTAAAGAAATACCCTTTACCACAGTGCTTTTGCCTTTGCCAGCTGGAAGAAAAAAAAGGAGCAACAGAAACAGGGTAGGTTTCACCAGTTCATTTAAATCTCAAAGTGCTCTGAGATGCCACTCAGGGAACTGCTTGCTCTGTTTTTCTAGCTAGTTTGAATCCTGCTGAGCCAAGGAATAATCCTGCCCACAAAACAGAACAGAATTATTAAAAAAGAGAATCGCAGGTGCTATGGTTGGAGTGTTACTCTGCTGGAGAGTTTATGATGGCTCTCTCCTTGCCCAGGAATCTGAGAACAACACTGTCCTGAAATAGCACAAGGCAAGGATGATTCAAAAACTGGACCTTGTTCCAACATGGTAGACATTGTAAGCCAAGTTCATCATGTACTCAAAGTAGGGTCACTGGTGTAGGCTTCAGTTTGCAGAATCAGACACGTGATTTAAGTGCTTACCTATGCATCAAGTGATGATATCCAAAGTGCTATAGCCAACTAAGATCTGTCACTAAAGCCAATACAACATAGAGAGCCAATCAGCAGAACAAATACAGGGATGTGCCTTAAGGTAAGCTGAATAACCCCATGGGCTCCAGAGTCCGAGCTTAGAAACCCAGTTCACGTGAAGACACCAGCATGTAGACATCTTTAATTGAGGTGATCTTTGAGCTAATTCTTACCCAAGCTGAGGTATTCTTTTTATGGAGGAAAGTGAAGAATAGGAAAAGCACACTAGTAACTGTGAAGGTTGGAACAATGATTTTTAACCTTGATTAGTTCATTTTTGTAACATCAAAGTAAATACAAACGAATGTGAAAGAAAATATGCAACAAGAAGTGGACATATCAAAGCCATATATGAGAAATTATGGAAAGGAACATGACACTGGAAGTGGCACCTGGATGAATCAAAGCTCTGGTATCACTCTCTACAGATCAAGTATGATTTAGAAGTGAGTAAACAGTATTTGCTGATTTTATAAGATGTTCTTCAACATGCCAATCAATACCAGCCAGATACTGATTAAAGTCAAAAAGATTAAAGGCGGATTAAAGATCTCCCCTCACAGTTTTAGGTTCCTTTAAACAAATGAAGAAATGTGATGTACCAATAAACAGTATTTTTTACCTACTTGTAAAAGAAATGCACATCAGGTATTTTGCTTGGAGAGGGAGGAAACATATCTGTCTTGATGCTGATGTTTTCCAGCGTTGTTTCAACAGTAGCTCCTAAAATTTGAGAAGACAGAAAAAAAAAAAAACAAAAGGAAAAAAAGTAACAAGCTAAGAATGGATTTCTGAGGAGTTCACATATAACATTTTCTCAGTCTGAAAGGTACAGTTCTCACTTAATAGCATTCAATGACATTACTATATACACTTTCTTCTATTGAACTGAACTTTGCAGACTTGTACGTTCCTCATACAGCCTGGTTTCCTCATGTAGACATAACAAAACAAAAAAATGATAAAACAACACCAGAGTAAATAAATTTTACTCTTTTGTATGAATTTAAAGTAATCACGGGATATTACAAAATTATAAAATAATTTAGGTTGGGAAAGGACTGTTGAAGATATCTGATCCAATCAACTGCTCAAAGCATATGCCTTGAATATATAACCCTAACACATCATAACCATGTAACACCCTGAGCAATCTACAGTACTGTGGGAGAAAAATCGAAAGATGCGATGACAAAATTCAGGATTATGGAGTCGTAGGTGACCATTGATGGCACATTTTGGAACAAATGACAGGTTGGTGTGTGGACCAACACAGGTTACACAGGTCTGCATGGATTTTGGAGAAGAGCTGAAAAAGAGGAAAATTCAAGTAACCAAAGTTCTTAGAGATCCTTCCAACCCCTTGAACCAAAGAAGACAGAAAATATTGGTGCTGCACTGCAACATTTGAGAAGAAGAGGGAGCTGTACAAATGGGATAGGCTGCATCCTTCTAGTGAGGTGAAAAATTGCTACAACAATAAGAAAAAGTGGTAGCAGCCAGCAACTCATGGGAAGATGGGAAAGACTGAAGAAAAGAAGTTTTCCACTTGTTCTTGCAACAGTTCAGACAGCCTAGCTGATTTCTTAGGACTTTGACTTGACTGGCATTATACTTGTGGGGACGATTCACACAGCTGGAAAATCCATGTCTGATTATAACCCTTTTAGGTAAGTATAGTAGATAACAAAGGTGACGACAGTTTGCACTAGACATTACTACCTGGTGTAGGACGAGTCAGAGCCTGGGACTGTGAAAGCACATGCATCAATATGCTCAGTAACATTGCTCAGGAGGGCTTGCAGGTGAGGGATAGCTACAGAGCATCACATCAACTGGCAGAACAAAATGAGCTGTGCTGCAGCAACCATTACGAGCATGTGCAGAAAGATGTCGGTTATTGTGGAGGCACCTCTATTCTGAGAACATACACTGACGTCAGCAAGGATGATCATTTCCTCTCATCAAAGACACTGCATTGAACACAGAGTAACTTAAATATGGATTGCAACACAATGGACAGAGATTAGTTACTCACTAGACTGGAAGATGATAGCTCGTAGGGACCTTATTATATTCAACAGAGGCAATGAGAGAATATTCCCATCCAATATGCAGTACTGTAGAGATGGCATCTCAAAGTGCAGTTTCTCAAAAATAAGAACACTAGAAGCAAAATCAAGTGTGAAAAAAAAAAATGTCATTCTTCAGAGGATATTAATTATATGGCTAAAAAGCCACAATGACTCTCTCAAGAATGACAATAGGTTTGACTAAGAGTCCACCTTGGATCAGAACAGCGGTAAAAGAGCAATTCAAATAAAAACATTGGCACAAGCTTAGTGGAGGGGGAATAGAGAATCAAATAAAATCAAAAGTTATGAGTTACAAAAAAATGATAATGGATGCTAAAGACTTCAGGGAAAAGCCTGTGTTTGGCAGTGCTAGAGAAATTATAAGTTTGGAGCTTTTTTAGAAATACTAGAAATAAAAGTACATCTTATGGATAGGAAAGGCAAACTTCAACCATTTTAAAATGTAACAATTGTGATAAAGAAAAGGCAGCAGAAGAGCTTGATATCTTTTCTCTGTATTAAGAAAAAATCAGACTACCTCCTTGCTTTCCCAGACAATTATTGAACAACTCATTCCTTCAGTGGCAGGAGAGGATGTTGACATCTACTTGGCATGCATACTTATAAACTAGCAAACCCATACCTTAGAGTCACCTTTAATAGAGCTTTTAAAGTTAGCAAAGTGTCAGAAGACTGAAGGAGAGGGGATATGGTGAGCCAAACTACAATGTGGCTAACACGATGAGGCAAAATAACAGGAACGGTAAGTAGGAGATGGGTTTCAGTTAACAGATAGATACATAATGAGTGACAGTCAACATGAATTTAAGGAGAGCAGCTCTTGTTGAACAAATCTGATTTCATTCCTTGAGGATGATGAATTTGGTTGCTAAAGAAAATTATGTAAGTTTATCAAGTATTTCACTAATTACCACATGAGATTCTAATTAAAAAGTTAGCAGTGTAATATCAATTAAGTGCGCACTCTGGATTAAAAACTATTTAACTAACTAATTATAAAATTATCTGGCCATGGGAAATCGTCATCAAATGTGGTATGTCTCCAGGCTTCTCTAGGCATTGATATTGGAGTCCCAAAACACAAGATTATCATCAGGGATCTGCAAGTAACTACATAATCTCTGTTGGTAAAGTGCGTAGATGAGACAAAGGTTAAGAGGAACAAGAATAAAACACAGAGCACCTTGGTTCACTTGGTAAGCTGGTCCCAATCAAACTAAACATATTTTAGTGCAGCCAAGTACAGCAAGGGATGAAGGCCAGTCCTAAGGAAGAGAGGTTTTCCCTTGGAAACTTTAACTCTGAAAAAGATCTAGAGTGGACATCAGATCCAAGAAGTGATCATGAAATCCCATGAGTCTGGAGAAAGACAGACTCAGGATTCCACCCTTGCATGTAAATACAAATATGGAAGTGATTTTTATTGCCATTATAGTGAATTAAATCCTGGAATACTATTCCATTCTGATGCCCATGCTTTAAGAAAGTAAAATAACAAGTTACAGAGGCTGCAGAAAAAGCCTCAAAAATTATTCAGATGCTTGAGAGAAATACATGATAGCAAGAGACTTAGAAGAACTTGGTCTACTTAGTTTATCAGAACAGACTGGGGAGGGTGTGATGATTCCAGTATACAAAATATTTCTCCAAGGAGGAAAATGCGTGTGTGAAATGGAAAAAGAATAACAAGAAGCAAGAGCTGAAAACTGAAGCCAGGCAAATTCAAACAGGAAACAAGTCTGCTTTAAAACAAAATACAGAGACGATGTTTGACCAGTGGAAAAAAATACCAATGACTGTGGCAAAGCTTTTTTTTCTGTCAGTCTTAAAAGTCCAGATTGAATGCTCTTCCAAAGATGTGCTTTTGTTAAACATGAGTTTCTGGGCTCAGTGCCAGGGAGAAAGTACAAACACTCAGTGCCTGTAATGGATAGGTGAGCAGACTAAATGACTTCATTGTCTAATCTGGCCTCAGACTCTGGGAACTTGTGAGCCGGAGCAATGCAAGACTTAACGATGTGCACAGCCCCATGCTGCCCTAAGCCTCCTCTTTCCTTGCCTAATTATGTCCCAGCACCAGCTTCTTCTGAAATTCCCCGAGTGGGGACTTGGCATGGGCAGAAACACTGGCACTAATGTGACTACTACAGTGATTGGTCTTGCCCTGCATGAGGTGGGTAGGAAACATGAAAGAAAACCAGCGCTTTTTAATTACATTCTCCAGATTTTTGTGCTGAAATTCTATGCACCATGGGACCCACTAGGCCAAACACAGTGAAGAGTGAGTAATATGGGCATAGAAAACAAAGAACGGGGGGAACCCTTACTCTTCTCCTCCAGCCATCAGGTGTACTGAAACATCAGTAAAAAGCAATGGTATCTGTCCACATCTGCTTCACAGCTCAGGAACAAAGTGGGACTGAATCTTGGGCTGCCCCTTTGCTCTTCTCCCAAGGTAATGCAGCACTGCTGAGCTTAGAAGGATTTACTTAAGATCACTAAGTATTATTAAGGTTGGAAAAGACCTGTAAGATCATCAAGTCCAACCATCAACCCAACACCACCATGCCCACTAAACCATGCCCCGCAATGCCACGTCCACACGTTCCTTGAACACCTCCAGTGATGGTGACTCCACCACCTCCCTGGGCAGCCTGTTCCAATGCTTCACCACGCTCTCCATACAGAAATTTTTCCTAATATCCAGCCTGAACCTCCCCTGGCGCAACTTGAGGCCCTTTCCTCTTGTCCTGTCGCTAGTCACTTGGGAGAAGAGACCAACACCCACCTCTCTGCAACCCCCTTTCAGGTAGTTGTAGAGAGCGATAAGGTCTCCCCTCAGCCTCCTCTTCTCCAGACTGAACAACCCCAGTTCCCGCAGCCGCTCCTCATCAGACTTGTGCTCCAGACCCCTCACCAGCATGAGAGTACATCCATGATAACAACATGCAGAAGACAAACCATGTACCTAAGAACCTGTCGGCAAGGCTGTTGGACTGCAGAGCCAGAGCGGTTCGGAAACCCTTGCTGTCCGACGGGATGATCGTGGACTGACAGACAAAAGCTCCCACAAAGTTGGAAAAATCTTCTGATTCTGCAACCATGTCCTTCAGAGTAACATCTGTGATATTATCAGTGCAAATAGCCATCTTCTTCCCCTGTGGACAATCAGGAAAAAATGGGGAAACTGTTATTTATTGATAGGACATGAAAAAGTTTGGGAAAGGAGAGATTGCAAACTTCCTGACTGCAAACTGGACGAGTTTCATTCCTACTTGATGTTTCTGTCATGAGAGGAACAAATTGCAACAACAAATTGTGCCATTGTGAAAGCTCCGATTAAAGCTTTGTACAGACTGAGAAACATGATGTCACCACTGGTATGTGTCTTATCAGAACCTGTGCTACGAAGCACTCTTCTTTGTTTATCTTGACAGCACAGGGTTTACTTGCAGAGCATAATAAAATGGCTTGCAAAGGAAAACCGTATTTCCCTTCCTTTAAATAATATACTGTAGAATACCTCTTTATTTGGGATTTAATCCAGATAAAATATTCTCAAAGCACAGCTACATGAAATCCCTAAATAGACACACAGCCTTCAAGGCTGCATTAATGTCACATGTCAAGACCAGTGTTAGAATCTCAGAGCAACAGCAATGAAAGACAAATCACCAGACTCAGCTGTCCTGACAAAATGCCAAGCACTTAGGACCTGATCATATGGTTGGTAGTACTGTAGCACCACTGTATTAATTTGGGAAAATGGAGACCAGATCCACAGGGGAGGGCATGTAGCTGTACCTTTGTGGATCTGGTTGTCAGCAGCTCTAATCCAGGACAGTACATAAAAGCATGTTTTAGTCCAAAAGTACACAAAACACTAAAGAAATGTGACTACTCATTTGCCTCAACTCATGCAAACCCTTTGGTACATGGGAAAGAGACTTCAGAACTTTACAGGGCTGAACATCAATGCAAACTACATGCATTGACTTTTATGGGACAATACACGTCACTGGTACTGCTCCGAAACTTCAATTTATGTATGTGACAACATGCTCTGGTACAGTCCAAACCTCAGAGGTAAAAAATTTGACTCTGGGGCAGAGACTGTTTGCACTCATGAACTAAACACATTTTCCACCACTTTAAAAGGCTGCAATCAAAGTCAGCAACAGGCACCTTGGCCACTGGCAGAGAGCAGGATGACCAGGGTCTCTGCTGACAGCAACATCTCCAGCCAAGTCATGAGGGAAACGTATGGAAAGAAGCTGGCAACTGAAAGACTCAGACCCTTCACTTGAGTTCCTTGGTGTCAGCACAAAAAGGTCAGGATTGTGACCCAAGTGACTTGAAGGCACAAGAACTAAGAAAAGGTAGGGATGTGACAGGGTTTTTCTTCTGAGTGTTACTTCTGCCTAACACACTGTCGTCTCTGCTCTGGAAAATCACTTGCCTGCTCTAAAGTCCTCTTTCACTGTCAAGCAAGATCCAGAGGAAAGTGTTTGCACAGTGTCGGTGACAGCTCAGCTGTAGGGGATCCCTCGTCCTTTCTCAGTGTGATCCCACAGAACATCAACGTGGGCAGCAAATTGGTTAATCCCCCCGACCCGCAACACCAGCTGAACTCACCTCATTCCCACACAGGCTGATGTTAAAGAAGTGGAAGAACTTGGTCCCTCGGGAGGTGAAGCTGGGTCCGCTCATCAGTGAGCCCACCTGGCTGAGGTTGCTAAAATCATAATTCAGGCTCTGGTTATCCCTGATGTACGACACCAGGCAGTCACTGAAGCAGGCCGAGTGGTCCTTCAGAGAAGGAGAGGCATCCATTAAAGAGCAGTTATGGACCAGCAGCAAACCATTCACCTGGGAATTAAAGCAAGCAGGCGCAGACAGGACTGCTTTCCTTGGTAAGGATGGAGGGGAACTTGTCCTATTCCTGTAATTCACCTTTCCCTTAGGAGAATTCCCATTCCTGTTTCAGTCCCTTGCAATCACATATCAGGACTTTAACGTTCCCTAAGCCTGGCCTTTCTGTTGTCCCCTGCATTAGCCAAGAAAATGCAGTTTCTTGCTTTGTTTTGTTGTGGGTGCTTTTAGGATCCCAATGTCCCAGCTTAAAGCCCCGTAGACAGACCAGAGCATGGCGTCAGTAACACTTGCGTCTTGCAAAGGAAACACCAGAAACAGCTCAAGAAACAGGGGTAGGGTATGAACCCAGCTGAAGAAAGGCAGAAAATTAACAAAAGGGAGCAGTTCTTCCAGTCCCTGTGCAGCTCCTTGCCAAAGAATGCTGCACATGATAAATGTTTATCCAGGCTTAAGGGCAGTTTCATATCAGAGGAATTTGTTACAGGATTTTAAAGGCACATAAACATCATCCAGCTGAGGAAGTCCCTGAGTTTAACACAGGGGGAGTCTGAGACAGTTTTAGGTGGAAGTAACATATATGCTCTTACACTGTCCCCAGTGCAGCTTCTTGAAATGAACCATTTTTTTGAGCCAGTGTGGTCAATTTTATCTTCTTATTGCATATTAACAAACAGAAATTAGACTAGGGACATATTTGGAAGAATGGGATTGTTGGTTATGGTTATACTCCAATGCTCACAAGGCTCATACCTGTAGGAAAGCGCTAAAACTGGCCCTTTGAGTGCTTATATCCCAACCTACCCTGTCTCAGAGACACTCATTTTCTGTACCTTAGTGCTCTTGCTGCCAGGCCCGCACGGGATGCAGGCCTCCCTGCCGTAGACCTGGTGGATGGACAGGAAGGTGTTGGCCGGACACTCCTTGCACTGGCTGGTCTCCTTCTCGATGTAGTGCCCCGCCGGGCAGGGCACGCAGGACGAGCCCGACTGCTCGGAGCCCAGCGCACAGGCCCGGCAAGACGAGGCGACTCCATCCACTGCATTGGTCACCGTGATGGAGTAGATCTTTGCCATGTCATTGATGAACTGTCTGCTCTGGAACAAGAGACAAGGAAACCTCTCTGGTGCCATCGCGCCATTGCATGGGGACACTAACCCCAGCGCTGTGCACCAGGGCACCCATTCAGGGATCGACTTATGCATGCATTTGTCTTTCAATATGGATGGTTTATCCACAGCTGCCTCCCAAGGGATGCTATATGGTGACAGCCACTCACCCTTTACAAGAAGCCTGTGAGCTTCAATGGAGGGCAAGAGCTCTGGTGGTGAGTGTCCAAGGAAAGCTATGCTGTAAAGCCCTGTACGTAAAGAAGTACTTACATCTTGGCCCTCGTTTATTCTCTGAAAGGCCCAGGTGAATGTGAAGGAAGCATTTTTGGAGATGATGTGAGTGTAGGATTGTTTCTCTTTACTTCTTTCCCATGATTCCACCACATTGGTATTTTTTCGATTAACATCCTATAAAACGGACATAAATTTTTTTTAAAAAACAAAAAGTGTGGACATACTAACACGCGGAAACAAACTTCACAACTCACAAAGAATTATAAAGCAGGCATGCTTATTGCAGCGCCGGGTGCAAGGGGATTTCTCCTCAAAGCTTGCACACCGGGTTAAAATCATGACAGGTATTTAAAACAGTTAACAAAGTTAGTTACACCTACTGGTTTGACCCCTTAATTAACTATTGGTTAATACTTTTCTTACTTCATCTTAAAGCTACAGTTCTCTTTTAATTCAGCACGCATGCTCAGAGAGTAGGGGGCTTAATTGGGTTGGGGCTTTTCTAGCTAGGAGGTGTGTTTCTTAGTATTAAAATGAGATTATAATGAGACAAGTTAACTCTAGGGCACTATTTTGGCAATCTATTCTATTTTTCTATGATTCGTCCTTGTGTTAATCATTATTGCTAGTTAGCAGAGAATCAGTGGAGACAGTCTTTATCTCTAATATGTCTAAGTGCCAGGCGCAGTTGTTATAAAGTATCTTCTTTACATTCTTCTTTCTTACTTTTAACCCTTGTTTTTCAAGATGCCCTGTAACAATACTACAATGAACACCAGTGTTTTATAATATAGAGATTCATATAAATAAAGGACTTTACAATTGCATTTAAAGTTTGACAAAGGAGAGCAAACATATTTATTCTGTTTTCCACCACTGGCAATTTTTCAATTGAGAATGGGTGTCTATTCCAAAAGATGCTCTAGTTCACACAACAGTTAAGTTCAAAGTCCTATAGCAGGTTAAAAACATTATGAGGACAGATTCAGCACAGTAGTTCTTTCAGATTTTAAATTCTGTTTATGTATAAAACATGTGGGTACCAGAGCACAGAAAGGGGAAGGCCAAAATTCAAAGAAAAATTGTAGTTTCTGCCATCTTTGGATACCCACTTTGTTGGTGTCTCTAGTGAAACAGAACTGAGGCCAATAAGACAGTGTCAACGTTTACAAGAGAAAAACCTGTTGAATCTGTGTTTGTGTTTCTTATTCTCCATCAGCTGTAAATGTTCCAGTGAAAAATGCTTTTCCTTTAAAACAGATTCCTTTAAATTACCACTAAAGGCAGATTCCTTTAAATTACCACCAATTTCCACTTAATTCTCTTTAAATTAAGAGCAGATTCCTGTAAAGTACCGATAAATTAAAAAAGGACCAGCTTGCCTCTGCAATGGAAGGGGCAAGGGAGCTGTCACAGATGCAGTTACCTTCCCCAGCTGATGGACTTTCAATAAGTAGGTGAGGAAAGTAAAAAACATGGCACTTTGCTTTCACAAACTGCTGCCCTACCAATTCCCCATGTCACTGAAAGGATCAAGACTAAATTTCCAAATTTTCCATTTCCCATCCTTCTGTCCCACATCTTGACTTGTGACTCTGTTAAACTTCTGGAGGTTAACTCGACTGCACGAGAGACACTGAGAATTGTATCAGTCAGTTTAACAGGGGCAAATTTGGCGCTTTAGTGTCCAATGATTTCTTTTAAAATAAACAGACAACAAGGAATGGTTCACAACTCACATGGTGGCGGAATTTTGCTAGGTCATTCATTAAATCTTTCCTGCAAGGGCACCGCAAATATTAAACTAACGTTATACTTAATCTTAGTCATTATAAACCAAGTGCAACTAATCACGCCTATGTAGAGGTATTAAAGTGACATGTGGAATATCAGGCTCAGTCCTCCGTCATGGAGAGAGAGGTCTCACTTACCGCCATAAAGTACAGCACACAATCTGCTGAACAGATGGTCTCAAAAATAAAAGTAATCCGTCCTAGTTCTGACCCAGTTGCTCCTGTCACCGATGTAGGAGGTCTGTTTAACAGAGAAGGAACAAAACATTTACAAGATGCTCGGCAGACAGGCAGCAGTCAATCCTTCAAATTGCTTTTCGTACAGTGGGGAAACCATCAAAGTCCTGTCACATAAAACCCGCCCTTGCAGAACTGTGGAGGCCAGGTTTGCACAGCAGCTCTGCACTCAGTATTGGGCACAGCAGGATTATTTTTTAAGTGTCTGACTTCTTTATGGAACACTTCCCTCCTTATAATCAACACCTGAATTTCACCATACTGGTAGGGAATCTTACCGCTCAAATGCATTACATGCCTTGAGTGATTTACACCGATTTAATTGCATCTACCCTCCACTGGTGCGAGACGCTTTCAGGAGTTTCATGCAAACCAGAAGTATTCAGGGTGCTCCCCTGCAAAGCACTAAACAGCAAACAGTAAACTGCAACACACCAAACTTTTCCACAGATATGTTTCTTCCTTTTCTTTTATTTTCATTGCTGTTTGCCCATACTGTAAAATAAAAATCAGGGTTTGCTCATTGGGTGTAAGAAGTCACAACCCCCCTCAGCTGAGATATAGCAAAGGGATGGTGAGGTTCATTTTGCCATACTTTACCTGTCTTAATAATTGGCACCCAGTCTGAGCTAGGAGTCTAAGCTCACTCTTAACAAAGAAGAGGCACAAGCACCTCAAGCAGCTAATTCATCCTGTCTCAGGGTCCAGGAGAGGCGGGATGTCCGGTTCTCCTGCTGTGCCTGCATCTCTCCGCTGGCTCCAGGGGAAGCACAGACTGCGCAGGCTGGCTGAAGCCACAGTGCAAAGTAACATGGGTTTCTGCAAAACACCTTCAGGGCAGGCACCAGTATACACCCCATGGCAGATTCAGCTGGTTACTTTGGGATAATTTAGAAACAGAGGGATAGGAATATTTTTTTCTCATTTTCTAGACAGCCAACCGGCTGGCATCTCAGGCTGAAGCAAACACTGCTGAAAACCAAGGTCTTACAGAATCATCTGCTGCAATGGGCTGACTGGGGACACAGGAATAAAATCCAAGTTTCCCCTTGTCTCTCGATTGTGACATCATTTCACGTCAAAAAGGAAAACTCTGTTCATTCCAGGGATAATGTGAAATAGGTGTAAGAGGCAGAGATAAATGAGAAATAGAAGAAAAAAAATCCTGTTCCTTACTTAAATCCCGGGATGTGCAGGTTCAAGATAAGATAGTCATTGTCAGAGCCTCCTGTCCCACTCTGGATGTGATCACCAGCCACCTCCCAACCTTCACAGGACAAAAAAAGAAAAAAAATTCAAGAAACGGATGGTTTCTGGGTCATGTGGCAAAAAAGTTCTATGTTACCACACTTTTTTAAGCAATTCAGTATTTTAGTACATTTTAAAGATGTCTGTTATAAACTATAGAGCAGTATAATAATGCTTTTGAATGAAAAATTTTAGTAATTGTATGAACTCCTGATTTTATAGGCAAATGTTACCTTGAAATCAGCAAAGTAATTGAAATTCCCTGACCTGTGCTATGCAGCTCAAGGGGGATGATCCCCCAGCCTTAAAACAGATGAATCAGTGAATCTACGTGTTAAACGTTAAGCATATACTTCAGTGCCCCTCTGCTCAAGATACATAATTCAAAGCTTGAAAGGACGGATCAGGCTGAGGAAAATGTCTCAGAGAAGGCTGGAGGTGGAGGAGGTCCCGAAAGGGACCACTTTCACCGGTGAGCTGTGACTGCTCTCTGCTGCAATCTTAGCACGTATGCAGAGAGAAAGCTCTGAGTGATAAATGAATAATGATCACAGATTTTAATTAAGTTTTCCAAAAGCATTATGTGTGACCTCAAACAGCATAGTTATCACAAAATATGAAAGGAGATAAACTAGAGAGAAGTCAAATAGTTGGGGTTTTTTTCAGTGGAGATATTCAGATGCATCAAAGTCTATGGTGGGATAGGTCCGTGGCTGAGGGGACTTCACATAGGCTGCAGCTCCTGCTCTCTTCTGGTATACAAGAGATTTTTTTATTTCTTCTTTGTGATATTGTGACATTGCTTCCTACAAGAAATTTCAAGCCTGGTGCAATTAAAGAAAACGGGGGAAACTGTGCTGTGATTCAAATAGCAACGAGTATATTCATTTTGATGAGTGCTCCATTACAACAGTGATCAGTGCAGGAGAAAGACAGGCAGGTAACAACACGGGGAGTTTGGCTCACCGTTCATCCCATCGCACTTTGAGTTGCCGACATTAAAGCAAGACGTCTTCATGTTGCCTGGCAGGATGTTCCACCACTTGTACTCAAACCCAAGAGCTGGTTCCGTCCCAGCAGGGCAGGCTTTGCACTCTACAGGGCGAGAGGGCAGGAAGGAAATCACACGGCCAAAGTGCATCTCAAACAGTGTTTTAAAGAACAGAGACATTACTTTTTTACTCTCTGGGGCAAGTAATGAGCAAAGAAAATAATTTATTTCTTTATAATTAAACAGCCAAAGACTTATCAGGACCAGAAGAGGGGACACAAGACCAACTTTTCATAAATTGCAGATCATAACCTCATGGTAAGTAATCTGCAACTCATCCCCCAAGCCACACTTCCTTTTTAATGGCTTCAGCTGAAGGTTTGATCATACTGGTAAACATGAGTTCCCACAAAATGCTGTAGGTGACCACTGGGCCAATACATCTCAGATTCAACAAGCCAGAGTTTAGGCTAGACAATGTTGGCAGGGTACTCATCTGATGCTGCTTAAAATGAGATTTTCACAGGGAAGAACTTGGCATGGACAGGAGAATGGGTGAGGAGGAATTACTGACTGTACAAGTTCTGATTCCCTTCTCAGAATCCCTTAAAATAACCCTCAGGATGTTTATACCAGCCAAGAAATGCATCCGGAACACAGCAGGTCAACTAAGAGCAGCAATCCCAGATAAGAAAGGACTTGAGAGAGAAAACAGATACTCAGCTCCCTCTCTCCAATGTTATTTAATAAGTATTTTATGCAAAATGAACTCTGGCTTATGATGATGTGTCATTAAACTAAGTCATATGCTAGCAGACAACTGTGTTTGGGGACACAAGCAATTTTTTTGTGGACTCCTACCCTGTGTCCCATCCGAAAATGTGCCTGCTGGGCAAGGAGTACAGGAAGACGAGGCATTGTTGTAAAAGCCAGGATTGCAGGGTGGACAATCCTTCCTCTCTCCAGAAGGAGGTAGGGTCAATGCATCAGGGAGATCCTCTCTGCAGATCTTGGGTTCAATCCATTTGTACATGATCTGAGTCTGGAAGGAGAAGACACTGAGCTCACATGGTGTATTAGGAAGCTGTAGGACTAGATGCACTAATCAAGGTCCCCCTTGTAAATGAAATTAGGGTATTCCCAGTGTTTTAGACCAAAACCAGACCTTGCACATCCAGGAAAATAAAGGGAAGGGCAGAGAAGGGAAACAGAAGTGACTGAGTTCACAGGAGATTCCAAGATTTCAGGCCTTAAGAGCAAAGCAAAAATGTGAAGCTTAAAATAATTACTGTTGTTCATTCCTATTTATCTAGTGGATTTGCCCTTGAAAATGTTTCTGAGGAACATCAGATAAATAATTCTAGCAACTGCATAAGCAATCTCTTCATTTTAACCATAGTAACCCAAAATATAACTTCTGCATTATAAAATCCCTTTATTGGGAAGGCATATGTTAGCAGAGAACGTCACAGGTTCTGCATTTTCTCCATACTGGCCTGTTCTCTGGAAAGTCCTCAATTTCTTTCCAGCCATTTTCACCTACTGAGCAAATGCCAAAACCACACAGGAACTCCTCCAGCCCCTCTCCAGTCCCTCCACATTATATAAGGAGCAGGCTATGAACACTAACATGAGTTGGTCCTTGGCGTTACCATGTACAACGGTATCACCTCTCTGACATCACCTCTCTTTAATGAGACACAAGATTTCTGACTTCAGGAAAAGGCTTAGGTGAGATGCATCGGCCGTGGTATTGGGCTTCAAATTTCATCTGTTATCAGTCTATCTCTGCAAGGGTTTAATATCTCAAGACAAAATTTAGTTGAGTTCCAGAGCTGAGAAACCCAACTGGCAAGACTTTAACCTGGCCACAGCTCCTTCTCTGGGAACTTCCACCCGTTGGTCCTGTGCCAGGTCATGTACCCTCATTGATCCACACCCTGACTGACCCATGGACTTGATGTCCCAGCTTGACATTGGTCCTGCCTCATCACTATGGACTTGTCTGGCAAGCTCGGCTGAATCTGGTCACAGACATTGGGTCTGCTTTGCTCACTTTGCTCAGATACTGTGGTACTGCTCCTGCTGTCAGCATTTCAAATAAAAAGGATCAGAAGCTGGTAAAGTACCTGTGCGGCTGCACAGAGCCCAGACACGCTGTACACACTGAAGTAATCCTACTGCATCTGAGCAGAGAGAAAAGGGTCAGAGAGCGCCCACAGCCACGCAGGTGAGGGTTTCTAAGACTAGGGCTGAAGCAATCAGCCTGGGATTTTTAAAGCAGTAGATAGGTGAAAAGTCAATAGGGGTTAAGTGCCTAAATCTCCTGAGGCCCCTTCTACACATGGAGTGGGGACAGCAGGAGGGAGACAGCAATCTCATGTCCAGTGAAAAACCTGGCTGATTTTAGTAAGCCATGGATCAATAGGCCTTTAGGCTTGTGCTTTACAGCCGCCGTTCGCCTCAAAGTTGGCTGCGGAGTCAGGCCCTCCCATTGGACTGCATCACATGGAGAGATGGCTGGGGCGTACGGCAAACCTGGACCAATTTCCAGAGCTGCAGAGCACTAAATGATGAAAGCAATCCTGAAAACCCAGCAGGTATCTGTGCATCTATGGCACATGTTGTTGTTGCAACTGGAAGATGAAGGGTGCTGCAGAAGGACCCAGTTTGTATTCTGATGATGTCAATCAGTGAAGGGAAAGACCACTGAGGAGGCAAGAAGAGGGTCAGCAATAGGACCCTATTCAATACCAGGGAGCCTTGAACTGCACGGAGCAGTGACAGGGTAATCTGCAGGAGGCTGCAATTAAAGCAGTACCTGGGGGTGTAGCAGTGAACACTGCTGCTAATTCCTCGAGTCATTACAGGCAGTTAACAGAGCAAGAATCAATGAGTCAAGACCAGGTTGTAGAGCCTGCCAGCTCTGGGGCTAAATTCACTGATGCTTCATTATGAAAGCACACAAACTCTCAGCTGCATTTTGGAACTGGCTGACCTGAAGACTCCAAAATAGTCCATCCTGCCAGCAAATATTAGGCCAACAACCTACAGGTGCTATGGATTTTGACTACTTGCTGTCCCATCCAGATCTAGGAGAGATGGGAAAGGGAAGAAAAGAAGCAAAACAGGCCTGACCATGGGTCCACACCCCTGTGGGCTCCATATCCCAGTAAACAGGAATTTCTTCTTCAAATCCCACCAAAATCCCCACTTGGCTGCTGGGACAAAGGGCAGGAGAGCCCCAAAGCCAGGCTGCTCCACCAGCAGGTCCCTCTATGAGAGACCCAGTAAATCTAAGATCTCTGGGTGAAACAATCTACTGAGAGTCCAGGTGTTTCAAGGCATCCCATGAGGAAAGCACATTATTAGCAGCTAAACTCTGCTGCTGCACATGAATACTCCCAGGCTATATATATACTATTTTTTCAACAGATCACGGGCTCTTCTTTGGTGCTAAAACTAAGGGACATGATACACATCATACCTACGTAGCCAAACACTCTTCCACCTGAAAAAGATCTGGTCATGTCCAATGCTCCTGTGCCATGGTAGCAGCTGAATCATGCCTGGGCATTGCTGGGACAGGGCAAGTTGTCACAAGCCAAAAGTATGCCAGGAAAGATTACTAACAACTAAACAGTAAGGTTTATTCTGGGACAGTACTTCACCCTGTGCTCCAACCTTGGTTTTTTATGAGCATGGAGGTAGCACCAGTGACCCAGTCAGACTAATCACAAGTGCAAAGAGCTTAGCATTTCACAGCGATAGATCTCTTAAGCAGACCCATGACAGGCAGATTCTTACAGGTGGATAAATGTGGGAGAGAAGGCAGCTAAAGGACCAGCCCAAAGCCTCAGAGAGATTCAATGCTGGAAGCAAAATTGGGAAAGCAATTGGGAAAGAGATTCCTAGAAACCCTACCTTGTTTTCAAATCAAGAGATCACAGTAATCTCAATGAGCTTAAAAAGAGTATCATGCCTTCTACTTACTTTTCCTTCCTTATCACATGGGGTATGGATCTGGAAAAAGTCTTTGTTTGTGCATGGAGGACGCTCTATACACACACTGGATCCCTCATCTAAAAAGGAAGAGTGAGGAACAGGATGTTAAACTATCATACGGTCCCTGGAAACAACCGTAACAAGCTTAACATCTGGAGATTAAAGTGAGTCAGCAGAAAAATAGAAAACAAGAATGAAAAATCAAACTCTTAATGAAGTCTACATGAACCTTCCCCTGAACTGAAGCGGGGGAACAGGGAAAATGCCACCTATGCTTGTACTGTCACACTGAAATTCATTGATTCAGTATAACCAGGGAGTCACCCAAACCCTCACTCCACCCCTTTCAACTTCAAGCAGTAAGTTGTGTAGTTCGCCAAGCATAAGAATATGTTCTCAGTTGATAAGAAACACAAACACTCTAACCCATTAGAAACTTCCTTACAACATTGGCCCAATTTTTCCTCTCCCCAGATAGTTTTGCAAAATTTCCATTCCCATCATGAGCACGGGCACAGGTCCCCAAGCATTTGCGATAATCTGTGATATCAGGTGCTATGGTTGGTAACTGATCCTTCAAAAACTTTCTTATAAAACAACTACAAGGAAGAAAACTGAAGACATTTTGACCATGAAGAACGGATTGTGTCCGTGTTATCTGATGATCACCAGCTAACCACAGCTGGGAATGCAGAGGACTTCGAGGACTAGGGTTTGCAACTAGATCACCACATCTTCCAACTACACAGGAGACAGGGACAGACCAGGAGAGGATTTGGAAAGGAGATTCCTCAAAACATGACAAATCTGAAGGCAGTGATGAAGCCAATCCAGGTCATCACCAACCGATAACACAAATTACCACGAGAGGGCACAGCACGACTGTTATTATCCTTCAGAAGAACTGTTCCCTTCGAGGTCATAAAGATCTCCATCACTTCATGTTAGCATAGATGACCTTATCCAAGATTGACTGTGGCCCATTATGTATAAATATGCCCTCTGCAGCTTTTGGGAAGTCCCATCTTCATTTCCCCTTTGCATATCAAGTGGAGACTAAACTTCATTGTTGGATAAAACCATTCTCACATCTTCACACAGAAACAGCTTATGACCTCATGTACTCAGACTCTCCTGGTTTTGCTTAACCCATTTGATTTATGTACCTGCATAATACATTTCTTCTTTACATTCGGTGCACTCTTTAGCTCCTTTCTCAGAATAAGTATTTCTTGGACAGACCTGGCAGCCAGATGAACCTGGTTTGTCACTGAAGGTACCAGGCTTGCATGCAAAGCATTCAGATGTATATGCAACTCCTGTAAGATAAGTAACAGGTAAAGCACTGAAATACAGAGAGTTAGGCTCTTCAACTACTGCCTACCTGCTTATGGGGGAAAGCAAGCCAGCTGCATAACACAGCTTAAAAATCATAGACTTTCACCACTCACTTTAGACACTTTGGCTTTGCTGACTCATAATTTAGGTCTTCAATCTTTGCTTCTCAATGCAAGTCTGACCCATGTAAGAACCTTATATGACACTCCAAGTTTGATTACACTTATAACAGGACCAAAAGAGCAATCCCAGATTAATTAAATTATTTAAATAGTAATTTAACTGTCACCGTTATGATATATATCTCCATTTATCACTGTTGAGAGGCTTACCAATAAGCATGGTCTTTCTATATTACATTAAAGAAAACCTGTTTATTCCTTTTTCTCTATCTTTATTTGCTAAGCCAGTCTTCTCCAGTAGACGGCATCATTTACCAACTAAATTATTCAGCCTTTCCCTGACAGTGTGGAGTTTTGCTGTTCTGTTTGTGCAATTTAAAGGAGGAGACAGGCGATGCGGGTGCTAAAAAAAAGCCACTTCGGTGCTGTAGACACACCAGTAGAAATGGCACTTGGCAAACACTGTGATGAAAGAGTGAGATAAGACCTAAAAGGCAAGTAACACTTACCTTCAATTGTGATGTTTTTCACCAGAACTGGTTTTACTACTTTGGACCCCATGAGAATCCCTGTTGTTCTCCAGTATAATATATTGCTGCCTGATTTCAGAGTTACCTGCAACAACACGCAAGACAGTTAGCAGACATCCCCTCACCAAGACATTGTTTTATTTCTTACTTCCATTCTTCAGATCTCTTGCATCCTAGCAGCAATCCTGGCTTTTCCTAAGCTGCTTAGTGACTCAAGAAGTAGTGGGGAGACAGCTAGGCAGATGCTGTAAAGACCTCTCTGAGAAGTGCCAAAGTGTGCTTTATAAAAAAGTTTCTCAACACTGCAGTTTTATAGAAAAAAACACAAGAGCTGTTTCTGACCTTGTAAGCAAAACTGGGAAAAAGCTGTTCCTGCCTCTATCCAGCTACCCCTGCCACTCAGGAGCTTTTATCTTTAGCTCTATGTTCAGATATAGTCAATCAGTTTGTTTTTAAAGCCTTGAGACACACTTATATAAAGAAACCCAACACGACCCAGAGTTCAAAAATCCAGGCTCACAAATAAGTTTTGTTTATAGGCTTTAAAAATCAAGCTCTGCCTCCATCTAACACTACAGCATCATGATCAGTAAGCCAGGCACAAACCATGAATGTCCCTAGCAGCAGTCCCATCCCTCCTGTTCATTTCTGACCCTGAACAGGAGATGAGATGCAGAAAACAACCTGGTTTCCACCTGCCTTGCCTCACTTGTCTTCACGGCGTGGTTCAGCAAGCAGCTACACAACCCCTGTGCTGGCACAGGAAGGGTGGTGGGCTGGTGGCACCGTTGGTGGGATAAGGGACAGGAGGAAGGCAGGACCACCTCTTTCAGCAGCAGTGTTGGTGCCTGCTGCCTTCAACTCACCTGTGTAACTACAGTATCACTCTACTCACTAAAAGCAGCAAGTTTACCAAGACCCTGCCTGGCCTGCAAAGCTATACCATATCTACTAGCCCAGTACAAGATGCCTACTGCCCACACAGTGATACTGGCCTGAAGGTGCTGTATTGTCACACAAGAAGAGGGATAAACTCTACCAGCATAAGGGTAGAGGATAATGAGATTTACAGCAGTGCTGTACAGGCCTGGCAGGACCACAGTTTTTGTTCACCCATACAAAGAGTCCAAAAAATCAGCAAATTGGAAATACAGCGTATTGCATCTCTCACTCCCCAAACAGCTACTATCCAGGGGGGCAGAGGACAGCTGGGTTACCACAGATAACAGCAGAACTGGGACCATATTGAGCCAAACATCACCTTGTGTGGGGTGGAGATACCCAACATCAGCTCTCTGGTGCAGCAGAACTAGCAGAGGCTGCAGCAACTGGAAAACTGGGCTCAGAGAAGCCACCACGACAGGATTTGCAATGCAGACAAAAGCCTCGAGGAGAGTCAGAACAGTCATCTCACCTAGCTTGTGTGTCTACATTTCAGCCAGGCATCCAAGTAACCTTCATAGTCGGTGGAGACACTTGCACATGCCAGACGATGGGCTCAGATGGCACCATCTCCCATGCAGACACTGCCTGCATCTCTCAGCTCATCCAAGTCGATGCCCTGGCCTTGGACCTACCTCTCAGCCCGTGCCACTCACCCCTCCTCACCCAGCTCTCCTGCCTCCCAAAGTAACTCACGCAGGGCTTGCACCCGAGCTAACAGGCACTGCCAACCAGAGCTGGCTTGGGAATACAGTTTCTCCTCCAGGAGGATAAGCAGACCATAGGAAACAGAGACCCGGCTGCTGTCTATGCCAATAAAAAGCCGTTTTCTTCTGGCATAATGTCACCTAGGCTAGGCCTTTGCTGGCATGGCTCTGGGAATTAGGGTATGGTGGTGTAGTGGAACCCAGGCATCAGCATGAGCCCATGAGTTGGTCTACACCTGCTCTGTGCACCAAACAAACTCAGCCAGCTGGGTCACGGGCCAAAGGGCTGCTGCTCCAACGTGGGTATGCTCATATCAGTGCTGCAGGAGCCTCCCCGGTGCTGCCAGCTTGCTTTGCAACCAGGTAAGTCACTCCGGAGCACAAGCTGGGTGCAGTCCAGCTCTTCAGCACACATTTGAGAATAAAATGCCCGTCCTGCCTGCCTCCACATACACACGCTGCTCGCGCCGCTCTGCTGAGCAACGGGGAATAATCTCGTGCTCTCATGAGCAAACAACTCTTGTAGAAGATTTCAATTATAATCATGCAGAGTGACTGTGGCATGCGGATTTGCATAAATCTATTTAACCTCATAAAGCACTTGATTCAAAGCCCAGGGAAATCGATACAAATTCTTGCATCTATATCATTTGCTTTGGGATCAGTCCCTTAGAGATCTCGGTGGCTTTGCCTGGGATACTAGGCAAGCTGTGCTTCTGCAGATGCATTCACAGGATGTGGCCCTTGTTTCCTCTCTGCTCAGAGGAAATCACAGACATTTATAAATGGAAAAAAGCTTCATGAAGGAGTTTTTTGCACACTTACAGAATGAGAGCCCCATTCTCCATTGTCTGTTAGCTTCACCCACTTGTCTGCCGTGGACTCCATCTCTTTGCACTGGTCATTTTGTATCTGTTAATTAAAAACACAAGATCAGTGACCACAATCAGATGCATCTCTCTCTCAGCATGACTGCTGTCAGGGAATGGTAAGATTCAGCTTTATTCCTGTTGTCTACATATTATGTCTGTAATCAAAGTGCAATAGATTGCACTGATGTAGCAGCAAGAGGGTGCCTCCAGCATGTTATTTTTGTCTTCTTTTCCCACCTGTACTAAGGATAAGGATACTTTGCACTTTTCTCTGAGCTTCAAGAAACATTAACCAACACCAGCTAAGGTGTTTTTTGCACTCCTGTGAGATACCATGAGCTGTGTTTTTCAGGTGAAAGCCAGAGCTCACCAGACAGGGAAAGAAGCAGTAACAGAGGAGATGATTGAAAATTTCCAGTCACCTCCTGCTCTGAACTGCCCTCCCATTAAGTTTTTTTCTGTCATAAATGTCAGGTACAACATGCCAAGGAAAGCAATGTAGGTGTTGGTGGAACCTTCCAAAGCATCTCAGTGACGAGGGGCATGTACACCGGACTGTGGAGCCTGGTGCTGGGACCCCTCCGGCTCCCTGGACCCCAACCAGCCCATCCACGTGGGCAGAGCAGGGCTGTCCTTCCCATTCAGGTTCCTGCTGATGAGATTGTTTTAGTAATTTGGGTACAGCATGGTGCAAGCCCAGCCAGGCTGCTCCCATTTCAGAGCAAATGACCCCAGCCCCTCCATTTCACAGTGCAGAAGCATCCTTAGAGCCTAATCCCTACTGAAAGTCATTTGAATTTTTACTCCTAAATCTCTTTGGAGAACTGTTGTTTATGACTTTTTTTTTTAAGGATCAGCCTTTTGTCTTTTCTCCTGTTTTTCATCTCAATTGCAATGACCCAAATTGACCTAAAACTAGAGCTAAGGTTGCACATACTAATGCCTTGGAGCACCTCAGGTTCTGGATGCCTACCTTGGAAGAAGTCTTTTTAAACTTCAATTCCCTTCAAAGGCATCTCAAGTCAAACACCCTCAAACTGAAGCATCTACCATCAACAGTTGCCTTGTAGAAGGCTGGACTAATGGGGGCAGTCATGACCCCTAATGGAAAAATCCCAGTGCATGGTAGATAGGATCAGTTTAGCCTGAGTTTTGAAGCTGAAATTAATTCCCAAAAGGCAGCATAAGTGGCAGAAAGAAAAGATTTTTTCTATCTTGTTCAGCAGTAGCAAGCTATGGACACATGGGGAATGTAAAGGGAGGAAAAAGCTGTTTCTGATGGTCTTTATTTGGATTGAATTCTTACAATATAAGGTTGGATTCATCACACAAAAGGCCTTACGAAAAATTCAAAGAAGATGTTGTTGTCAATATACTGGTATTCGAAGAAGACAGAACCAGATTTCTTCAGGTGCACAGCATAGATGAGAGAAACTGTACAATCATCCCTGTTCGACTCTATGTAGTTCCCTCGAGGTGTCCACGAAGAGCTGATGAACATCATAAACAAAACAAGCCTCAGCTGAGATCACAGACACTGAGGAGATTTTTCTTACACTACCATACAAAAAAATGTTACTTAATAAAGAACCCAGAACCCCATAATAGCTGAATGCAATGAATTTATAAATTTATTATTGGATTCCCATTTGTTTTTAATGTAAAAATAATACTTATCATTAACACTGTGCATAGAGAAAGATATGGTACTGGAAATTTAGGACCCAGCCTACATTGGAAAGGTTTATTACCCATAGGTCCAACGTAACTTTCAATTACACTCAGAAACAGCCTTCTGCAACCACCACGGGTCTCTAAATAGGCTGTGAAAGTAACTTTTAGCCGCATTTACAATACCATGACCCTGGAGCTTTCCAGCTACAAATAAGAGCAGCTCCACGCTGGTCTTAGAGTCACTAGCTGCTGATGAGCCTGAGGAGACCATGATGACAGCAAAGAGATGGCTACAAATTTCACTTCCCAGCCACTCTTCGTTGCCATTACTAGGGCTGGTTACCCTCTGCAGAGGTTAGGTGAGTCATTAACCTGGCTTTCTGCTGCTGAGCTGTCTCAGGTTCACCCACGGCTGCATAATCCAGATGTAAACAGAACTTCTTACTTGTTGCAGCTGTCAGCTTTATTCTCAGCCGAGCCAACCGCCGTGTCCATGAAAGTCGCCACGTTGGAGAACCCTGCCGGCAGCTCATCCCACTCGTCAAACTTGATCCCGCTGCCCAGCGAGTAGGTCCCTTCTGCACATTTGCTGCACACCTGGTTCTTCATCTCCAGGTACTCACCAGAGGCACAGGAGAAAGCTGGGGAGACAATAATTTCCAACATATGAATGGAGAAATTAATCCAAATTAATTTCCACTAATTTTTGCCAATTAATTAATTAAGAGTGAACTGTCACTAAAGGGAACCAAACAGGAATGCCCCAGCCCTGGGAACACAAGAGCCGAACTACCAACACTGTCTACAAAATTGAGATGTTCACCAGTGCCTGTTTTTTCACCAACGTGGCGACGCTGAAACCAAATCTCAGATGACAGCTCCTGATTTGCAGCTTGTCTCAGCTGGCAAAACAAGATTTTGGAAACGAAATGTCTACCCACAGACTGTGTCCAAAAGCAATTTGTGAAAAAGGGGGCTTGTAATTCAGTTCTCCTCACCCTTGCTCACTCACCTGTTACACCTTGAACTCAATTAAAATCACCAGCACCTGAGAGCCAGAGCAGACTCATCTCACCCACCTGTATGGCAGCTAAGAAGAGTACACAGCAGCACACTGATGGTAATATAACACTACAAACCTCAGCTGAGAGTTGCAGACCTAATCCAAGGCTCTCTCCACATTTCTCCTCATGTGGGCTGCCTACAGAGCCTTGAACATCTTGTCTGATAGACCAGGTTGTCTTGGAAAAGATCACCAATGGGCCTGTGTCTTGCAAATGGGGATCTTTGAGTGGGCTGATGTTAGCATGCTGGGAAAATAAACACTGGTTGCCAGCACAGCAAAGACAGTACTCAAACATATGTAACTAGGGAAAGTATAATTTAGAAGGAATGTTCACAAAGTGCTTTTTTCACTGAAGTCTCTAAAATTACTTACTCCAAGTAACTTTATATCCCCTGTTCCAGTCTGATCACATCTCTACCTGCTAAGGGAAGAATATTCCTGTTATATAGAGGAAACCTGGACAGCGGCTGAAGTCCCGTACGCCCACGGAGCCCTGTGTCTGTGCTGGGAATGGTAACTCCTGCCTGGACGCTCATTTCAATGGCAGACCATCCCACCTACCCCTGGCCCCATTCTGCACCACGTCCTCTCTGAGACTGATCATCCTGGATGGAAAACAAATGAGCACTTTCTGCAGAACATAATATTTCCTACCTCGCTTGCAGATTTTTAGACTTAACTGTGCCAGTTTAGCCAAAGCAGAATTCGGAGCAGCGCACACAACTTGCATCCCGAGAAATGGTGGGATTTTTTACTGTTTCATGCGTGCCACGTTGTGCAGTGACAGATATTTCATAAACTCGCTTTAAGAGACATAAACTCACAGTCTGAGAAACTGTAGGATGAGACCAAACTGCTAGCCAAAGTGGTGAAACTGGCCCAAAACAACTGATGTCAGTTGAAGTCCCAGCATATGTGGTTTTATAGATGTGCTGATGTTTATCTAACTGCAGAAAAACTTGTTTGTAAGTACTTTGATAAAGACATGGCTGCGTAACACCAATTTCCATCTAAATCCAACTGCACTTCAGGCTTCCATTTCTGAGCCGGCTCCTGCAGCATTTCTTTGTGTAATCATCCTTGATGGGCAGCACTGGAATGCAGATAAAAGGTCCATTTTGATGGAAAGATCTGCCAAAGGGACATTTTTCCCTCTTGGTCATATCAGCGTACTCAGAATTTGAACCAGTGGTCTTCAAGCCAACAAAACTGTTTTTCTAACCCCATCGCTCGCTGTGGATGGACAAAGAAGGAAAGCGGGCAGGAGCCTAGCAGGGAGGGGTGCTGGGGAGGGTATATGCAAGGAAATCCGGCCGCAATGGATTTCTGTGACAGACTGACAGACAGGCAAAAAATCTAGCCTCAGTGGGGGCAAGCGGTTTTCTGTAGGCAGTGGCACACGATAGAGCGGTACAGCTAACATCCCGTATGGCTGCCTCTGAAACCTCAGCTCAAGCTGTAGGGTGTACCTGCAGCTGGGGTCGAAAGCACAGCTTTCTTCAGAGACCCGGAGAAAAGCAGCGAGCACTTCCCCGTGTGTCTGAACTGAGACCACACATTGTACAGCTTTTCACCTTAAATGCGTGAAGTTGTCCTGACTCACTGCTTCAGCATTATTAATGAATCCTGCTTTATTTTTTTCTTTTGAAGGGTGCACAGAGAAGCCATCAGGAAGGGAAGTAAAAAAGCGAGCTCTCTCATGCCATATTCAAATCCTTTAACAGTTTCAATATTTTTTAAAGAAAGTTAAATAGCAAGAAATGGAGAGTGATGCTTAACCACACGATCCAGATCTGTGAATTTCAAATAAGGAGTCAGTAACTGCAAGCAATTTGCTGCCATAATGAAGACACAGAAGGCAGCAGAGCCTCCTCCTCAATTGCAGTGTGGTTGAGCAGAGGTTATGGCTTCAACCGTACCAATACCTTTTAACTCCTTGCCACCTGATCATTTTAGAGGAAAGAAAGGGTATAAGAGATCAGGCAGGCTGCCACACAGGACACTGCCATCCATTGCTCACCCTCCAGGAGAGAGATGAGCCTTTTTCTTATTTAGGTGGGGAATTACCTTCTTTCCCTTTTCTAAGAATCGTATTTCAAAGGCAGCAGCACTTCCCGTCAAAACACATACGTCTGCAAGCAAGCTAGCTCTGAGCATGCCAGCTGCTTGCCAGGTTCAATTTGGGGCTGAACATGGCTAATGGCATCATGAACCACTTTCAACACTGGAACAGATGCATCGTTTGGTCTCGCTCCAGGCGCTTGGGAGCAGCTGGAGGAGGATGGGGAGGAAACACCACGTGTGATGAGCACAGAGATGGTCTCCTCTCCTAGAGTCGCACAACTTGCTCTTCCAGCAAGGGGGGAGACCAAAAGCCAGGCCAAACTCACTTTAATCTAAGCAGCATCAATTCAGGAGTCTGTCCCAGCTGGAAGCGGGCAGGTCATGGCCATGCCTAGAGGGACCCTGCAGAGCAGATGTCCCCCGTGATGGGCCAGGAGGCACTTGCCTGGGGTGGGGACAGGGCACAGACAGATGATCTGTCCCAGGGCACTGGCGCTTTGCCTTGCTTGTGGCTGCTCCACCTCACTAAGACATAGCTGAGCACAGATCCAGAGCAGACCAGCAACCGCTTGTCCACAGAAACTGCTGACATTATCGCAGCACCGCTGTGTTTTGAGGGGGTGACGCACACAAGATGCTGTCAGTGGGAAGGACAGCATCACCACATAGGAGGTTAAGGTGCGATGTGAAGTTTTGGGAATCTAAATCCTGTGGTTTTGGTGTCTGCTCTGGTTTGTCCTCCACTAAACCCTCCCTCTTGCTTCAGACTCCAGAGGGAAAATTAGTCTCCTGGCTTAGATGTAGCCTTTGTGAACATCACCTGCCCCCGACCCAAGACCCTGTCTGTTTAAGCATTTGATACTTAATTTTCAGAGAAAACTTATCTATTGAATAGCTCCTCATATATCTACGCTGTTTCAGAAGACAGAACTAAGGCTGCTAAACCACATAGGCAATTCTGAAAGTCTTTTCCAGAATTAATGCTATTGGTCTTGTTTGGACATCACTATTCCCTCTCCCTCTCCGACTGCAAATTTTCCTACTACACCTTTCAAATATCTGTTTGGGTGCTACACAACCAACTTACACAGAGCAGTGCACATTGTGAAGACTGAATCTGATCTTCTTTAATTCTCTGAAAAAACTGTGAAATGCATTAAAAGGTTTCATTACTTGGCCCCATCATAGGCATTTTTAAAACTGGGAGAACATTTTCAGAGGCAGTTAAGAACAGCACGACATGCTGTGGTGCCAGATACACTGATGCCTTCAGTAGCTCCAGTGAAGCCGATGCAATTATTGGTGATTTGCAGCTGTAGCTTTCTTAAAATAAATACAGAAGAAAAAAAAAGTTGTGGTTTGTACAGGCAACCAGTTGTGGTCACAAAAGATGCTGTGAAGTACTGTTAGATAGACACTGCCACAGGCAGCTACACACATTCAAACACGTATTCAATAAAGCTGACACCGGATTCACTTCATAAAAAATTAACAAGAGCTACAGTACTAATTCCCACCGAAACCATTGTATAAGTCTTGTCAAACAGCCCTCATTTCATTCTTTAAAAGGATTACAAGTCACTTGATAAAGGTGACTGAGTGGATGTAATAGACCTAGGGTTTCTAATACAGTTAACTTAGTTTTGCGTGTCATTCTGATGAAGAAGGTAGCACCACACAATACCAGTAAGGCACATTGTAAATGGATTAAGAACTGCCCGAGTAACAGATCTCAGACAGGGCTGTCAGTGGGAAACCATCACTGAGCAGTGAGAAAAGGGCCAGTTCTGCCTGCCCTGAGACTGAGTCTGATGGCTGTCCATGGTTTTATCAATGATCTGCAGGCAAACAGAAAAGGAATGGTATTAAAATTGGCGGGTGAGAGACTGACAGAGTGATAAACCCTGAAGCAACACAAGCGACTCGGATCTGTTGGCAAGCCCAAGCCCACTCAAAGTCTGCAGCAGGCAGAAACGTATCCCAGAGAGCAGCAAGCCTGAGTGGTCAGAGTGGACCCACCATTCATCAAGAGCTTCCACTGTCAAGATGTGCAAAAAGGCGCTAATGAGATCTGTGGATATATTTAGACGTGAAGGTAGAGATGTGTAGGATGAAACGTATTACAGGCAAGAGGATCGTTCTAATACTGAATGTAGTTGTGATCCAGCATTTTTAAGAGGTCAATGCAAAACAAAAGGACTTGAAATGCTTTTAAAATTAGAGATAATGTCTTGCAGTGAGAGATCCGAAGTGCTTAGTCTATTTAGTTTATCAAAAGAAGATTGAGAGTTAACTCGATTAATATATAAGCATCTCCAGGGGGAGAAAACAGAGGATCGCACTGGACTCTTTAATCAAGCAGAGAACTGCATAAGAACTACCTTGTGGAAGCTGAACCCAGACAAATTCAAATTGGAAATAACGCACACATTTTTAATAGGAAGAATGACTGATTGCTGGAACAATCTGTCATGGCATGTGATGGACCTTCTGTCTCTCAAGTGCTTCATATCATAACTGGACACCATATGGAAGAAAAGCTCACACCAAATGCAAATTATCAGCCTCAGCATCAACCTAACTGGATGCATTTTAATGGCCTGCAAGGTCAAACTAGAGAATCTAATTAATCCCCCTCCTCTTAAACTCTGTGAGTCAAGAGCGATGGTATCTTCCCTCCCTCCTGGGACACCATGGACTTGAGGCATCCTGAAGCAGGAGCTCTGCCCACTGTGTAACCACTTCCAAGGAGCGCTTGCAATACATTACTTTGCAGATCTGATAGCACCTTACAATCACGTTGCAGACATGGGAACAGCTCCCCAGAGGGCAAAACAGATCATAAACAGGCTTGCCTCATTTGCCCTTTGACTGCAAGGCTCCAGGGTCATGTTCTGCCTTTTAGTACAGCTGTGGCCCTCCCAGTGATTTTGGTGGACAAGGATCAATGTTAGTTGGCACATTGCTCTTCTAGTAACTGACCCTAACAATCTCATGTTGCTTAACTTTCTGATGCTGGGGGTCAGGACAGGCTTATCATGAACACAACTGGACTAACATAGTATATCCTTACATGTATATTACTACTGAACTTCTTCTGAGGTCTGAAACCTTCCTCTGGAGTGTTTTCTCATGTCGAGTATCTCCCAGATATTGCCACCTTGTGAGAGGGATCAGAATATTTCTGATTTCATGAGAAGATTAATCAAAGCTGCCTCAATGCCCTGCATCCTCCAACACCAAACCTATAATATATTCAATTTCTTTCCTCCTTTATGCAGCCCTGGCCACTCAGTCTCACACCTTCCCTCAGCTATCTTCCCATCCCACACCACTTGGACCCACTACTTCTACCTCTATCACTCGTCTCAGCAGATGTTTTTCTCCAGGCATTTCTTATGATACCTAAAACTGTTTCAGCTCTTCTGTTTATTCTGTTGCCACCGAGCATGTGCACGCTCATGTGTATCCATCCTTCTGTGTCCTCCTGGCTCTCAATACATTAAAATTTTAAAAAAGACACAGGATTGGATTTTGCCAGATTATAACAACTTTAGAAGGGACTAGCAATGGAACAATGCGACCCAAACCAGTGAAAATACACAGGATAAATAATCTCAAATGCTGGCTTTCCATCTGTCCCCCCTCCATTCCTACGTTGTTCATCCAAAGCCCCACTACCTGGGATGCAGGTGAGATGCTGCCATCTCCTGCAGGCAGAGTCTGGGCTGAATTATCTCAGCCTCCAGTGGGCAGAGGTGAAAACTGTAGCTCAGAAAGGAAACATGAAGTTGGCAGCATCCCACAGTTGTCCCTCTGAACAGCTGCTGGGTTCAGCAGACACATGCCACAAACTTGGAGGGGAAGATGTGTCGAAGGACAAGTACACAGAGGCATCTGTTCAGTGATACCCTGGGACATCAGGGTCCACACAACATGGAAACAAGGACCAACCAAAATACGGTATGAGGAGAAAAAAAGAAAGGCAAAGGACGAGAGGAAATCATTGCTTCATTATTAATGTTTCCTATAATCTCGGCCAGCTTCAGAATGTCTTCCATGAATAATTTATACAAGGCTTCTCCAATAGACTGTGAATAATTGATGTTCGTTTTCTTCAGTCATTATATCCCAATGTGTTACCAGGAACCAGACCGAATCTTAATTTAAGAAAAAAAGTCTGTCAAGGCTGTTTAGGCTTGAAATGTGATCACACTGAAAGCTGATGTAACTTGGGGAAGAGTACCTTCTGTGGAAGAGACCTTTCCTTTCTTAAGAGTAAATAATTTTTCCTTTTATCCAAGAAATTACAAAATAGAGTAGTCATCACCAAGAGGTTAGCAAGCACATTTGCTGTGAGGGTTACAACCATCCTAGTGGCTCAGGGCTGGAGATGGCAGGAAGCATACCTTGATGTGAGCGAGTAGCTCTCCAGGCCCCACTGACTCCATCAGGCTTATTTTGATTGCTCACCTACCAAAGTGGTTGGTGCAAACGGCTTCTAGTGCCATTTGAGGTGTCCTCTCCATACACACACACACACTTGCCTCTCATCCCTCTACCAAGCCATAGCAAATCTCAAGGTCTTGCCAGCTGCTTTCCTGTTGAAAGAGAAATCAGTGACTCAGAGGAAGCTGTGTTTAACTTATTTAATTACTTCGTGTGCACAAATAGGGTGAAGAAATCATCAAAAGACACTAAGGCCAACCTTTCTCTTGGAAGCCTCAATACAGACATCAACATGCACTTCTCAGAAACTCTTCTCCAGGAATTAAACTGTGGGTTCAGTGCAAACTCTTCTGCTTTTTTCACTATTTACCTAAAAGAATCTGTGCTTCAAAAAGCCAACAATGGCACTTTTTCTGCAAAGACAGTGTTTTGCTCATGCACAGAGGAAAAACTCTGGAAAAATTACTTGTAAAACTGGGGTATCTCTCAGGGTAACAATACGCATCAGGAAAACATCCAGATGGAAATGCCATGGCAAAACATAGCCTCGAGCTTCAGTCCAGGTGAGAAGCCTAATGCCATCAATAGGACTCACCTACCTGACTTGAGTTAGGAACATGCATTAGGAGGGATGCTCTAAGAGGAATAGGAATAAACATCTACTTGAGAGCTTTGCTAAATCACAACCGTTTAGTAGTGACTCTCAAACTGTGCCATGTACACCACTGCTGGCTAAACACCTTTGCTACATGACAGACTTGCATTAATTCCTCAGCTTCACAGTGATCCTCAGAGCAGCCTCCACTGCTGTGTGCTAGTCCCCTCCCCAGTGTGCTCTAGTAGGAAAACCTTTCCTTTTCCTTTCAGAAAAGACATAAAAACTTTTCTAGAGACACCAAAGAGATTCGGGTAAAATTGAGTTGCCCAATCCTGCAGGCCATACACACAAAAGTGCCCCTATAAAGATCACGACTTTGGAATCTACTTCTTGCACATCTTGCTGTTCATGTCAGAGATGGCTCCAGAGACAGTTCTGTTGTGGTTTTCTCTGTCAGACATCCTTAATTGCTAGGTAATACATGACAGGCCAAGGGCCAAATCTCTAGCCTATCAAGAAATTCTCAAATTTCCTGGATTTCATGCCCACTAAGAATCCACTTTTTTGGTACTTAGGTTTGAGAGAGCAACCTTCCATATGCAATTCTTACGTGTTGACAAGCAGCTTCATGGGAGCCGTCTGACTGTTCAAAAGAGTGGGGAGAAGGGAAGGTGTTAGTCAAAATGAGGGAGGAAATCAGCATATACCACTTGAGTGAGCAATCTCAAAGGTGAAGGAATGAAAGGGGAGATCTTCTGAATACAGTTTTTGAACATTGTCTCAAAATAGTACTTTTATACAGCTCAGGATACCCAACAGTATCTGTCACCTTGTGTAAGTATATCTATGTGCATATGTCAGATCTAAACGACATGGTTAAACACCAGCAGCCATTAATAGCTTGACCTCATTGTTTCTTCCAAGGTGAATACCCAAAGAAGCAATGTCTGAATGACATCGAAAATGAAAACAATATTAGTACACCAAGGTTGGTGAAGACAAGATCCAGTGCTTTCAAGCCATGAGAAAAAATGAGAATGGCTACATGCCTAGTCCTCAGAGGTATGCTGATGTCACCGTATTTCCTCTCTTCAGTTGCAACAAAGAAATCCCAATCATTTCAAAGCCCATTAATAAGACCAGAAAATAATCCTCAGTGAATGTCAAATGAAAAAGTAAAAAAACCTCTCTGATGATTTGTTAGGATTCACACATTTGCTTCAAGAGGCCGTAACTTTGGACTTATTTAAGCCCCATGAAAAGTAGTTCTTACATGCATTTATATATGAAAACAATGACACTGTGGTGACAATAAATATTTTTGATTACATAACAAACTATTTTGAGACAACATAAATAAATGTTACTGTAATAAATAGCACCATTCTCATGGGAGCATTTGTATGTACATTCACATCCACATGTGCAATAATGTAAACATTAAAGAAACTATTAAAACTTGTAATTGTTATTTTCAAGTCTTCACCAGCCAAATTCCAAAATTCAAAGTAAAACTCCAGAAGAACCAATTCTTTAGCACAAAGGCCTCACAGAATTTGCCTGAATATAAATCTAGTTGACAATGAACAGATGTAAACTTTATGTCAGAAGGCTGTAACACAAACACACGGGTTTTGCCAGATGTAGAATATTAATTTTATATTATCCATCTACACAGGTATGTATGTGCATACACCATAAGTTGTAAAATTTGCACTGACTTCAAGGGAAGTAGGAGCAGACCCACTTCTTACCTGCTTGGGATACCCATCTTACCAGAGACCGAGAGAACGTCAAACTCAAAACCTTCTATTTAAGTTTTCTGTTACAAAAGTAGAATGTTAAAACCCCTGCAGATCACTTAAATTGCCTTAAAGTGTTATAAATCCTACAAGGTCATTTGTTTGCCCTAATTGTGTCTAAAGTGCACTGCAATTAGCAGGAAGATCCATATCTCCTCCTGTGGTATCCTAGGAGCAGATTACACAAGCTAGAATAAACTCAACAAACACAGCTCAGTTTGCAATAAATCAGGACAAATTCTGGTTTCAGGTCCCAGAAAGGTCCATTGTAATTAAGGACAGTCTATTTTCTGAAGTCAGTGGAGCTTTTCACATGCTTGCCCTTTGGCACACGTTCACATGCCTCACCTCAAAACTGAAGCACATTTCTGACTTCAAAGAAGTTGCTCCCGCCTTAGTGGCACCAGGTGAAGGTGGAGTTCGCTAAGCAGAGCCATTAATAACCCCACAACACTGTACTTGACCAAGTTCTTCCATATTATCAATATTTTTTGTCTCCTTTCTTAAGAAATCTTGCTGATTATAATTATAACTGGCATTTGGACGCTAACTGTAATATACCAGTGACCATACCAGCACTTTTTCCCCTTGAACATGGCAAATTCAACTCCTTTTGAAGCTGCTCTATTATTCTCACTACAGTATCTTTAACATGTACTTAGCGCCACTAAAATTAACAGATATTTATGAGGTAAGGTGTATTCTTGTTTAGGATGGCAAAAAATAACTCGTATTCAGTGGAATAAGAGAGTTAATATTAAAAAAAGAATTTGGGGTCAAAATGTGAACCCTTTAAACCCTTTTTGGTCACTCAGAGGAGCATATCAGTGCACCTGGGCACAGTAAGGGCACACTCGGAACCAGATATTTAGGTTGTACTTAAGTGAAGGGAGACGAAGAAGAGAGGAAGGAAAGGAGACATGGAAGGAAGGCAGGCTCCAAATTCAGACTTTCAATTTGAGTGTAAAACATGCAGCATATGGTCAGGCTGGCAGAAAAGCCTGACTGTGGCCACCAAAACAGACTGCAGCGTAGTGTCAGCGGGAGCGCGATGCCAAGTCCTGCTCCTGCTGCCAGGCCCCGAAAGGTCCCCATTAGACACTGCATAGAGCCCCCACACCAAAGCAAAGGGTTTTCAGAAATACCGGCCATATGGGGCTGCAGGCAAGAGCTTAGCCCCGAAAGCAAACCACTTCCATTGACTGCCATAAATATTTTCTGTTTAAAAGGCCAAGCACACTGCCCTGATGGCAGGGATCCTTATCAGCTAAATTCCCTTCCTGCTATCAGACCCATGAGGAGATCAGAGTGAGATCTGTGGTAATTAAAAATGAATGAGACCAAATTAGTTAAGCACATTCCCGACCATCAAGAAGTAATGGAGTGATTCAGAGAGTCTGGATTTCGCTGAGGGAGGCTCTCTGCCCTCCACACCCGGCAGCAAAACACTCCCTGCCTCCATGTACGTACCTGACCTCCAAAATGGTACAGGGAAGATGCCTGGAGGGGACATCTTAAACGTGAAGCAGAGGAGAGCCACCCAGAGTAGCTTTAGGTGTAATAAATATTGCCTTTTTCCTTATCAAGATCGGTGCTGCACTTCTAATGCATCTTTTTGCAGGATCCCTTGCAACTGTGATGTGACCGTGTCAAAAATATGACTCGTGTCTAACCAAATACAAGCATGAGAGAAGTGGCTGAGCTGTCTGGCGTGGCCATGCCGTGGCCTGTCCAGAGGCAGCCTGACCCCACGGGGTGAGCCTTGAGGTACCACAACCCACTGAATGGCTAAACACAGGCTGACACCCTGATGTGGGGTCTGAAAGTGGCAACGGCCACAGCCCCTCGGGGCAAGGAGATCAGAAAAAAAGAGGGGAGTGAAATATGGAAAGGGGCATGTTGTCCCAGTGCATTGCAAGCAAGCTACTGTGCTACAGAGCTGCTCCTGCACCTTCCCTCCCACACCTGGGGTCACTGCATAGCAGGACCTCCTACAGCATCACATCTGTCATGTGAGGTTCCTTCTTTCTTCCTACCACCCACCTGGATGGTAAAGGTGTTGTGGGGAGGTTGGCAGGAGGGGAAGGTGGTCTAATCACGCTGCTCTGTGTTCAGGGCAAGATAAAGTAAAAAAAACCCAGGTCAGAGAGCAGTCAAAATATGACAGTCCTTTCTACACTGAGCCCCATGGCTAATTCTCAGAGGACCCTGTCTTCTCTGCAGGTAAACTCTGCCAATTAAGTTTTTGAAGACCCAAAAGGGATGAATCCTGACATGTTTTGGAGACTACAGCCATTTTGGGGAATGCTGGCAGTTACTCTCAGCGGGTCACAGGCAGATGTGCTTTGCAGGTTGGCGTGTACTTCAAAATGCAGCAGAGCACAGAGATACCCAACCTAATTTTAAATGGGTTCATTCAAATGAAAAGTAGTAAAACACAACATCCTGAAAATGAGCACATCTCAAGACACCAACTGAGCTCCAGTGCCACAGTAGATTGCTCCAGATATGTGAAGCACCTGAGCTAATACATTTTTAGCAGTCTTAAGTGTCTTTCCACTCCACTGGAGACCACAGTCTAGACATATTTACAGAGATGATTGGAGACGTTTAACATATTGTTATACCATCTTTCGAATTCCTAGTTCAGGGACAATTTAAAGAGAATGACTGCTGAGCATTTGGAAATGGGAGAGGTTGGCACAGTATTCTCAGGATCCAAAATTAATGACAGCCTGCAAGTCACTTCTGTTTTCAGGAAGCAGTAAAGTTCAATAGCAGATATTCTTGAGCGGCAGGCATTTCTGAATAGATGAAAACAACTGCAAAGAGTAGTACATCATGAAGTCAGCAGCAGTGGCAGATCTGTTCCAAAAAACCCCACGTTCTTACCCAGATTCCTCCATATCCTGTGTCCTAACTGCCACCAAGGACCACTGAAGGCTCTGCCAACCTCAAGGACACAAAAAAAGCCCTAAGAGCTCATGCTGCTGTGCAACTGAAACCCTTTTTTAAGAGCAGAGACATAGCTGGCTCAGCTGTATCTCAGGCCTAGTAGATACCAACCAAACAGATCTCCAAAGCTGGAAATCATCCTGCCTGTGGTGATTGTACTGCAGTCCCCAGCTCTGCAGCTTGAAGGACTGAAGGAGATACCTGAGGGAGTCCAGGACTCTACCAAATGTCAGGATGAGCCCCAGTGTCAGGATGCTTTGCTGTAGGGTAGGATCTACAAGACGCAGTAGAATCTGAGTAACTTTGTAGAATGACCAGAAAGACTCATCTCAAAGGATATGCCATACTTATAGTATTTCTTGATAGGCTTCAGGATAAAATAACTCTAGACCTATGAGAAAAGGAAGGCATCCCATGGAGTCATTAATTACTTGGTGAGATGTGTATGCAACCCCTGGCCAAATCTGTAGCACAAATCTCACTCTGTACATGATCCACTGAGAACGTGCATTGCAGCAGCCAAATACAGAACTTTTCATTTTCCTGAGGCTATAGCAATTTGTGCTTTTAGTATAAGACATCCTTGGTCCAGCTCCTGTGTTGTCAGATGAGACAGAAGCCACCAGCTCAGAGAATACAAGTCAGTGAGGAGGGGTCTATCTGTCAGCGTTTTCAGTACAACTCATCGTCAACAAAAGACCGATCTCTGAAGAGATCTGTGCAATCTCTGAAGAGCTGGAGGGCGCATAATTTTCAAAAGCTGTCTCTCCCAGTATATCCCACCCATTGAAGCCAAACTCTATGCTGGTTCAAATATTTTGCAGTAAAACCCACCACCTTAGCCAAGCCGAATGAGAGGGGTGTTCTCTACACATTCCTGTGGTGATTGACTGCTGTTGACAGATTCATGTTTTCAGCCTGAAAGATAGGTTGTTCTTAAAGCACAAGGTGAAAGACTAAGAGATGAGAAACCTAAAATGACTGTTGCCGTCAGAATATAGCCAGATATCTCCTGAAGCCAGATAATCTACTATAGACACACACACAAAAAGACAGAACTACATTAACAGCACTGTTCTCCCAAGAGCACAGAGAGATGAGCTCTGAATGGCTCAGTAAAAAAAGTCAAATATCCAATTGCTTCTCAAACCAGCTGAATTGCCATGGGACTTAACAGCAACACAACAAGGAGGAGAGGCATCAACTGAGATGAGTTTTCCACTGCATTTAACAGAATCCTGTACTTTGGTGTGTAACATCACAGCCAATCTACTGGGCAGTTTTCCCCTTATCTAGCAGGGGGGCAGATATGGAGAAGCCAGAGATTCATCTATTGTTATAAAACAGTTCAATTTTCATTGGAACTGATTTAAGACCAGAAAGACACACAAATAAAAGGAGATGAAGAGGGAAGCCCACCATCTGTCAAAATCTGTAGCAGAAAGTCGAGGAGAGTATAATGTTGCTGGACCTTAAACCATTTATCACAAGGTTTAAAAAGAAATAGAGCATATTAGAAAAAATGAGTTATATCTGTGTACTCCAGAGTACACCAGAAGTGGTTGTGGAGCAGAAAGGATAACACTACCTGCTCCTTTATAGTGCAGACAGCAAAAAGTAACAGGCTTGAAGTACAAGGGAGATTCAGCAGTAGAAAAAGCTGTAACAAGAGGGAAAATGAATAAATAGAACAAAATAGATGAGCAAATATCTGGTGAGCTTGTGGGCCCTTCATCACCGGAGGTCCCTGAAAACAGTTCAGCCAAACATCAGCCATGAATGACAAAGCCATTGCTACTATAGCTATTTGGGCTGGCAGATGAATTATGGGATCACCTGAGGTCCTTCCCAGTTCTATATTTCTGTAATTGAAAAACACATCCTAAGGATATACAGAGATTTCACATTTAAAACCTTGGAAACTAAGCCCAAATACCAGGAATGACACAGGCAGCTTCTCAAATGATGCTTGTAAGCAGTCAGAAATCTTCCAGTGGTCAACACTGCTACAGAAAACATGTTTGTGCTTTATGCTGGAATATATGCCATAAAGAAATGAACAATAAACCTTTAAGGATAAGAATCAGAAGTGAATAAAATCTCACCTCTCCCATACCAGAACTGAAAGGACATTGCCATTGTTCATCCCACTTGTCAGATACAATAATTTATACCCTCTGGTGCAAATTATTGAGAAAGTAAAGCGCTGCTAGGATCTTTTGTGAAGAGAATTGCTAAAGCAAGGAAGTGTGATGGGAAAGAGCATTCAGCTTGGGAAGCTACAGAACAGTGAGGGAATAGTTCAAATGTGTTTGCAGAGCAGCAGTTCGTTTATGTCCCCAGACG
This sequence comes from Gavia stellata, assembly GCF_030936135.1. Lineage (NCBI taxonomy): Eukaryota > Metazoa > Chordata > Aves > Gaviiformes > Gaviidae > Gavia > Gavia stellata. The sequence continues at coordinate 8,826,905 of NC_082597.1, read as the reverse complement.
CAAAGAAGTGTTTTAACATTAAAAAAAAAGCAGGACCAAGTGATAAGAGAACACTCCAAGTTGTTAAAAATGAATACATAAATAAATAAAATGCAAAAGCTTCATCATGAGAATAAGTCAGGCAAATAAGACATTTACCATTACTTATGCATTCAGCTTATTAATTAACTAAATAATGCAGGTAACGAGAATGTGGACACTATGCAAATATAATTTGGCCACTCCCTGTCACCATTTTGGCCAATACAGCTACAAATGAGCTGGAGAGCTGCAGAACTTAAGAGTATGACAGCTCAAGACAAGCAACCACATCTCTTCAAGGGGGCTTGTTTGTGAATTAGCATGCAAAGGGTACCTGTAGCAGATACTGAGTTATACAGCTACGCTGCAAAGACAATCCCTGCTCCACAGCTCCAAGAGACTAGAATAAGGATTGGAGGGGAAGGACTAACTCAGGGACATTCAGGACATCAGTGACAGAGCGAAGAAGCCACACAAGGGTAAATAGCACCAACAACTAGTAACTGTCTGTAAAATGAAAAGTGCCGACATACTGCATTCCTTCCCTTTCACCGGGTCAGGTAGTCCAGAGCACTCCACCGATGGATTCGGAACAGCCACCCTCCATCTGGAGCCACTGCTGTCGCATTCTGTGTACTCGAAGTGGTAATCTGTCTGCAAGTAATTACAAACAGTTTCAGTTTCATCATAACATTTGCATATTAAGCTCATTAATCAAGACTGGGATTAGCAAACTCAGTTATAATTAAGCCAGAAAGGAAGTAGATGGCATAGAACATACTGTGCAGCACTCTCACTGCTTTGATGATCACCGTGTATCATCACAGAGCAAGCACAAAGCACATCGGATGCTGTGCAGCACACATGTTAAGGCAGAGGGTGGTATTTACAAAAGCACTTGGGAGACAGGACACAGAATTCACTAGAATTTTTTCCCCAGTCTCTTACAGCAGGATCGATCCCAACCTTCTGGCTGTCATTTTATCTGATCTACAGTAGCCAACCAGACTTCCTCTTTGGTCAAGGAGCAAGCCATACCCAGAGCACAAGTCATCCCATGTTAGGCTGGATGTCTGAGATGGATGGGATGAATCACCTTCTGCAAGTGCCTTCCCCTCTTATTTAATTTCAGAGGAAGCCCAGGCTAGTTAGGGGAAACCCATTGTTGGGATACCTCTGAAAATGCCATCTGGGGTCAGCACTGAGGAGTACCTCAAGGCAGAATGGTGATGTGAGGGAAGATCTTCCCCATGGTCTCTGTGACTGAGATAAGACCTGAGTAGTCTAAGTCAAAAGCAGTAAGAAACTTCCTAGCGTTAGCTAGGAAAGAATATTAGCTATTTATCTTATTAATAATATTGATTCAGATCCTAGATACAGTCTAGATTCACGTCTAGTTTTGTCTTTGTAGCTTTGTTTCCAAATTCATAGCCCAGAATTTTACTATTAAAATAAACATCAGCAACATCTCATTCTTGAATTGGTTTGGTATCAAGAGAGAGTTTGGGTGAAGCTGGCAGAATTGGTGCACACCTTTCTTCAGAGGGAACAGACCTATATTAAAATGACACATACTGGCCAGTCTCCAGATGGGCAAGGCCACCTCCAGCTCCCTTTGCAGTCAACAGAGGGAAAGCATTGGCCACATACCTACTTTAGACACCTGCTGCAGAGGGGACGAGGAGATAACACACGTCCTAGAAATGCCTCTTTCTCTCCACTCACTACAGAGGGAGACCAGCCACTTGGTTTGGATGGAGACTTCTCCATTTCCTCAGAGGAACCCCACCTCTGACACTGCACGGCCCCACGTGGCTCATAAAAATAACACACACAATCATGGGACTGAGGAAAACGGGATCAGAGCTTTAGCCACAGGCTCAAGGTTTATGCAGCTTTAGGGTAGACTGGTGTGGTGGATCCATAAAATTTGTTGGTTCCTTTCAATTTAGCTGTCTTCCCCTGGCAGGACTGGACATGAACCAAAGAGGAGTAAGACAATGGTCATGTCCGCAGCTCAAGGCAGAAGCAGAAGAGCTCCTTAGCTGGTGTAGCTCACTCTCACCACAGTGAAACCCACCCCTGAGGCAGCGTAAATCTGCCTTCCTAAAGATCTGTGCCACCATGACTGCAGACATCAGTCCCTAAACTACGCTGCCCTAGGAGGAGGTACTCTGCACACAAGGATTATTTTGGGGGCTATCTTTTCCTGCTCCTTCTATGACTCCTTGCAGTGCTGACATCCCACATGATGGAGCAGAACAGGGGGAATCAGATGGATAAGAGTCGGTCCATGCTGGCTTTGCTATAGATTAGTTAATCCCTGCAGATATTCAGCAACTCACAAGGAGAAGACTTGCAACTCCCCTTGCTTACTTATAGAAAAATAAACAATACTGAGTTTAATACTTTTCCTACTGTTACCATAGCTCTCCAGAGATATTCAGATGTTAATAAAGTTCTACCTAAACATCATTAAAGCCTTTGGTATTTTGGATCCCAGTGCAAATAATATTCTGATTGCTCTGGAATTAATATCTTCATGATTCAATAAATGTCTTTGTGGCTCAGCCTATGGTTTAGAAACATAACTAACAGCACAGCAGAAAGGAAAACGATTTGTCTCAAAAATAAATCAAAGCATAAGAAGATACTATCAAACCCAGAGCTACACGTGAAATATGATATACCACACTCTCAACTCTACAAATATATTCAATTAAAATATGCATTTTTCCCCTTTCATCTCATTATACAATCTTCAAGGAACAGAAAAAAAAAGTCCTAATCATCTTGGTATGAAATCTGCCTATAAGGCAACCAGAATATATAAATAACATAGCTGTAATAAATCCATCTCATAGTTCATAACACATAACAACAAAAACTTGATCTGTTAAATTAAATATGCAAGACTGGAGTGAAGCAAAGAAAAGGATATTGAAGCCCTCTGAATCTGACTCATTTTCAGATCTCTTTTCTACTTCATATCAAGTCAAAAAAATTATAGATAACAGTTTGGTGTCAACAATCCAGGTCGCTCTCATAGCCACCCTCTCGAAAAACACTTCAGGGATGTCTAGCCAGCAGTCCCTCTGCAGCCAAGAAGGAGCCAGAGGGGGTCTCAGAAGTGGTGCAGCGGGGAGGGACACACCATGCAGTGCAGAAACATCCCCTCTAATGGTTTTCTGACTGTCAACTATCACCGGCGATTCAAAACTCAGGACAGTAACCAAAATTATAAAGAAAAAAGGGGTTCTGCTCTCCTTCCAAGTTCAGGCAGAAGAGTCAGGTCTCCATCTCTCTTATTCCACCCCTCCATGGAAATCTCTCCAGCTTTAATCAGTCAGATGAGGTTTCTGGAGAGATGGACACAACAGATGTCCTTCCCTCTGCCCACCCTGTGTGCAACTAGCTGTGTCCACACAGAAGTCCCAAGACTCAGAAGGAAGGTTGTACAGCAGAACTAAGTTCTTACATGATCTCTTTCCATTACTTTTTCCTCTACTGTGATCAGTTCCTTATGGAAGAGGGGGATTTTTTGTTTGTTTGTTTGTTTGTTTTCTATCTGACATTCAGCTCAACTTCATGTCTGAAAACAGACACACAGACTTGGAGAAAAACTCCACAGACTTGGTTGTTCCTCTGGTAGTTGACTGTAATGAAGACTCTGCAAATTAATTTCTGCCCTTGGTCACGCAGGCATAGCTCCAAAATCTCCTCCAGCTACCATCGCTACCATCTTCCCCCTTATACTATAGTTTTACCTAGAAACAAGCACTGAGGGTCCAGTTGTATCACACTTTTAAAACCAGAATATATCTGTGCTGCATCACAGGCATGACAGCAGCTCACAACTTTGGCTGCACCACTGGCCAGCTTTAAATTAACCAGCTTGGCTACTTACAGCGGGTGAACATAACTGCATGGAGCTCTCGTTCGGCTAAATAATCCAGCACCTCAAGCTGATTTAGCAGCCATGGTGATGTTGCCCTTAGTAGCCGGCGTAGCTCAGGTCCACCTCTACAAGCTGGAAGCAGACCTTGACTGCAGCACCGACACCCTCAGAGCACATGTGATGCATGCAAGCACTGGAGATCGCCCTTTAACGCTGGCTTACTGGGCTCAGTGCTTCTAATCTGCCTCAGCAATTTGAACTTCCAAATATAGAAGGCTGACAGAGAAGCCTCCTCAGTACCATGGGACGCTTACAACACCTTTGCATCTCCCTGAAAAATGCCGTTCCATTATGCTGGGATTTATTCTCCTCCCTGAAGGAGAAACTTCTTCACCCACCAGTTCTCCAAAATGAATTTCATGGCAAATCCATCGCCAGATGTTATCCGTTGCCAGCTATTACTCTGGTTTTCTTTCAATGTTTTTTCCCCACTGTCATCCAGTCATACAGTATCTTTAAATTTGGCCATGGGCCTGTTTTAATTTTAACTGTAAGTCTGACTCTGTTTTATTACTTTTCTGGGCTTGGCCTTAATGTTCTAAACATGTCCCTCCCTCAGTTCAGCTGTTATTTCCTCTAACATTTCCTACTTTATAGGTCATAATTCCTAGGCTTTGGCAAAACTGGTTTGAATTTCAGACCCAAAGAGTAGGTTTCCACAGGGAAGTGTCTCTCAGAAAAAAATGAACAACATCCCATATAGGGTTAAGCTAAAAAAAAAAAAGCAATTTTCTAAATGGAAAATTGATGCTGTTCCAAGAAGCTGCTCAGAATCAATACGTAGTCCTCAGCATTAGATTTCAAAAGAAAGGCTAATAGTAACATGAAAAATGCTGCCAAAAATAGGCAAGTGTGTTTGTTTTACCCTGGGCTGAATTTTGCTTTATTGTTCTTGGGGAATTAGTAAAATCACACCTGTGCTACCACGCAAAGCTGTTGTAAGAAACTCTCTGACGTACGTACACTCTCTTTGAAGGACACCATGTACAAAATGATGCCCTTGTGCACGCACATGACACGAAAGAGACAGTGCACTGGTCACAGCTCTGGCCAGGGGCAGAAAAAAACGACAGAATTTGTCCAGCATGCTATGTTCAAAAAGCATCGATATGGGATCGATGGTGTGGGCCTGCCACCCTCACATGTGTCCTGTGCAAAACTCCCGCAGACATCTCCTGCCTCTGTGGGGGCACCCGCACCTCCTGCCCTGCCGCCCTTCTCTGGCTCCCAGCCCACCATGAGCTGGCTGAGTGACACTTCAGCGAGGTACCTCCTCCCCATGTGTCCTCCAACTCCACTGTCCCTCTTCTCACACAATCTTTGTCTTGATTTTAAGTGGCACCGAGCGCTCCTCCTTGTCCAGGTCCCCAGACCCAGTGTCTTTAGTGTTGGATGTCTCCAGCGCAGACTTCTACATCCGAGCTAGTTATCTCACAGTCCTTTACAACAGTTGACAGACACAGGCATTTCCAGCACACAGCTCCTCTCATCTTAAAGAAAATGCCTATTTCAGGGCATTTCTGAAACTCTAGAAGTATCGGTTTCCCCTCTATTGACCGGAGAGCTTTCTCCCAGACCACCCCCTGTAGAACTGAGCTTTCCCCTTGACAAAGAGCAACACCCACTTCAATGCCTTTCTTATTTTTCTGCACCAATCTGTTCATTGCCTCCTTTCACCTAGATGGGAGATGCCCTGTAGCCCTTCCCACTTGACTAGAACCGAAGGGCAGAGAGAGCACAAGCCCTTCTTACAACCAGTTCCCAATGCACTGAACACTTGGCCTGGGCAAAAGCAATGGATGAAGCCCAGGAGCAATAAACATTTACCATATCTGTTATGAAATATAATAGCAAGAGACTCTTGTAATTTAACAGCTTGCTCTGCTCATGTTGTTTTCCAACCACAGACATCACTGAGCCAAAAAAAAGAAAAAAAGCTTCCACCCTACCTGCCACAATATTACTAAAAAACAACTCTCAGAAAGTCTGAGGTCTGTCACCTATTCTTTCCCTGAACTTGCACTGCTTGTTCCACTGATACTTTTGCTTAACCGGATTAACTGCACACAATGCTATTAAAAGATATTGTTTGCCAAAAGGGGCATCCATAATCTTTACAGACCCATGTGCTATCTATATTTACATGTGCAATAGGGATTAGCTGTGTTTTTATTTAAAAAAAAAAAAGAAAAGAAAAAAAAAAAAGACCCATACACAAATAAAAGCCTCTTTAAAGAAAGAATGAATTCAGGAGGAGATAAGAAGAGAGTCCAACCCCACTGTGATCCCCTCAGACTAATCACGCTGAAAAGGAGACAACACTTTCACTTCCCTGGTGCACCAAGACATGATATCCCAAAAGACGGCAGTCTCTCTGTGTGGTTGTGTTTCCCCATGTCTGGCCTCCGTAGCATTAGCACACTCAGGGACTACGCTTTCAATACTTTGAGACTACTCCAGTGCCTATCTGTCACTTCTCCTAATTCAGGCTTTGAAAGAGGAGATGCAAGTTCCCATTTCTTATTAGTTTTGGGCTTCTAGCCCATCCTCCTCTTTTACTGCACTCATTATTTCTAATTATATCCTCTGGCATCAGTAAATATGCCTGCTTCCCCCTGTGCTCCTATCATCCCCAGCCCATGAGTGAGCAGCACACCCACCCGTCAGCAGGGCTCTGTCACATCACTCATTCAGACCTAATGCCCCGCTCTACGCTTCTCCTGAATGTGAACACCTTCCTCTTTAGTCTCCTTTGAAACTACTTATATTAGTGCTTTTCAGCTGAAAACTTGAGCCAGGCTTTCAATTATTTCCATCCTTATTCCTAAATCCCCAAATTCCTAAAGACATTTATGTGTATTCTGTCACATTTCTCTTTCTGGACTCCTAATTCATTTGTGGCTTTTTTGGCAGTGAGAAACCCAGCCCTAATTGCATTACTTAGAACCCCACAAGGCAGCTGCATATATTCAGACTTTCTGAAAATCAAGCTATTTGCATCTTGAGCCTAATTCAAGCACCAGGTTTCAACCACCAGAAGCTGAGGTTGAAACATTGCCAAAGCCATCTGCAAATTAAAGATGAACTGAAGAGGTTTACTGAATGTAAGCCAAAATTCAGCAAAAACATATCATCAATATTTGTGAGGAATCAGAATAAATGACATTTTAGGTAAGTTTCTATATAACATGTTTAAACATAATTTCCAGGATTCTAACCCAAATGTATTGATACAAATGTCTAGTCCTAAGCCAGTGAGCAGAGCCACCTGCAGTGGACAGATCTCTGCAGAGTGATGGGGTAAGTTCAGAGAGCCATGAGCAGCTCCATCAGCAGGAGGACAGAGACAACCCTTATCAATGTTTAGAAACAAACTGCTAATAGAGAAGTGCTGTATGAATATTGTGTCCCAGTGGAAATGAGAAAGGTACTGAGCTCTCATACCAACCAGGTCACAGGGCTTCCTTTGCCCTTGGTCAGCATACTGCAGCATGGGATGACGGTCAGCAGAGAGAGGAGGTGTTTCCAGCACATCTCAGACGTCCAGAGCAGGGCACGTGAACTGTACTTGTTTCTCCCTCCAGAGCTGGCGGAGCTAGCTAACCTAGCTTGGACACGTACGTTTCCATGCAAGCATCTGAGGTTAGGTGGGACAAGTCCTTCCCTGTGTACCTCTTCAGCCAGCTGTGACATGCTGGGCTGCCATTTCAATCCTGAATGCATTGGTGCAGCCTCTGAACAGCTCCTAATCCAAGAGGCACCCACCTTTTAAGTGAGCCTCCCAGAGATGTTTGTCATAGAAATAATGTGTTACTACTATTGCAGAGCTTTAAAGTAAGAGATAGCAGGGCTAGAAAGGCACTTCAGAAGCCATTTAGTCCATCTTCTTGTCCCCCATACCTAAAACATTCCTGACAGAAGTTTGTCTAACCTCTTAGAAAACCTGCAGTGATGGATGTTCTGTAGCTTCCCAGGGTAAAGCTCATAGTTATCAGCTAGATAAAATGATGCTAATATGCATGGACCATTCATCAGGCACCTAATGAAGCAGTTACCATCATCAAGAAAGCTGAGCACAAGAGCTAGGAGAAATACGTGGGGGTGAAGCATTTATTTGTTGAAAAGCGCAGCCCATTTCAACACACAAACAGATTCAGAGAGCAGGCTGGCACCAAAGGCTGGCTGTCCCCTTCCAAGAAACTGCATTTAGTATACTATACATTTACTAAACATTTACTATATGGTTTGTTAAGGACAGTGCATTCCCACGTAACACAACATCACCCGCATAAAACTTCAGGGCTGTGCTCTGAGCAGTGTCTTCTCTTGGCCTTCAGCCACCCTCACTCTGGCTGAAATCAGTGGAGATTTCACCGGCCTCACTGGGCTCCGGACAGGGTCAGACACAATCATCTTTCAGCAGAGACGGTGTGCTTTTTCACTCTGACATTTCTTCAGCCTTTGCCAAATCCCTTTCAGCAGCAGTCCAGTAATGACTAGGAGAGTTTTTATTACCGTTATCTTATTTATCCTTTCAATGACCATTTTCAGTCTGAAAAGGTCAGGTCAACCAGCAGCCCTTTGACTGTGAAATATTTATTTTTCTTTTAAATAAAACTTCACAAACAAGCTATGTGCAGCCCTAGCCCAGCCATCTTTGAAAGTGTCTGGCATTATTTATTTTTGCAATCTACAGAGACAAGTAGTCTTTAGTAAAACAGTCGCTCTTTCATCCAGGGCCTCATCTGTTGCCCAGCTAAGTCAATAAAAGATATCCATTGACTTCAAAGGACAACAGGATGAGCCACAGTCAACCAGCTCATGTATTCATCATCCTAAGTATTAAATAACAGGCAACGGGTGTTGCCATCCTTGCAAGTAAAACTCTAGAGAAAGCAAAGAGCTTTTTACCTTTGAAGATCATGCCATTGAATTTCATGGGTGGAGATGCCAAATACGGAATTCTACAGGATGGTGCGAAATGGCCCTCGGAAAGATTTTCAGCCAGACAAACTGTATGTGTGGAGGTATCTCCAGTGATGGCTAAGTTAATAAGGGATATTGGGTAGTTTGCCTACCCCATCCCACGTTTTTCCTCTCCCCTTCTGTCAGCACTACAGCTTAGAAGAACCCAATCCATCAGAAAGTCAGGTTTTTTCACTAATTTTCAGGCAGAACAGCTCCCTGATCCAGTTCATCGCATGCTGTGTGAGTGCTGCTGTGGACACAGAGGAGAAAGTGGCAATGGGTGGCCAAGGCAGAAACATGGAAAGGGGAAGAAGAGCAGGGAACAGGACTGACCTAGTGGCTGTGCAGACTTAGACTGGGTTAAACTGATGGTGAAAGTGAACCTTGACCCTGATGTCTCCTCTCCTAGATTTCACAGCTGTGTTATTCAAGGGTTTGGGTCTCAGGCACCACGGAACAGTTTAATGAATATGGAAATTAAAACAGTCTCTAGGGATACACAATTCCACAGCCACTCAGCAGAATTTCCAAATGCATATTCTGGCTCGTAGCAACAAAACCTTACAAATCTTCATCAAAGAGAGACGTTTTAATGCCAGTCGGGCCATAAAAATAGAGAGGTAAAGAATAAACTTTGTGTTTTAACTGCATCTTTAGTGAAACGCTGACTCCTGTTTTAATACCTCCCCCCTCCCTGACCCACTTTACATAAAGCAACTCGCAGGTAAGCCATCAGCAAGAAATTCAAACGTGACGATACATGCTAAGATGGTATATGAAGCCCTAAAATACTTTTTTCGTAAAGGAGAAAGCAGGAGTTAAACCCTCCCATCCTGCTTCATTGCCTCCCCATAGCTTGACTTGGGTAATTTGGAGATGCAGTAGTGAGGGCTGTAGACACATCTCAGATAAAGCATGTGAGATAGAAATAGTAAATGCACCTTGTAAAAATGGGAGGAGATCTCAAATCCCTTAGCAAACAGGAGGATTAGGGCTCTTCTATAATGCAAAGGCAGGTTAGTCTGACCAGAGGCATAAGTCCTCCTCCTTGGTCAACTGCTGGCTTGCTGTGTAGTCTCAAAGAAGTCTTCACTCATCTGCCCCACAAGTATAATCTCATTTTGCATACCTGGAGAAGATACACTTCTCTGCAGATTATTTTGGAAACCAGACTATTTTTGAGTGTCTTACCTAAAGTCAAATTCTGAGACAAGTCAGGAGTAGAATCCAGAAGCTGAGTCCTTAAACAGATAATATTTCTTACTCTACAGGCAAAGGGGAAAACCACAAAACAGACCTCAATTAACTAATGTAATTCCACAGCATTTCACCCACTGTCTGCACAGCTTCAGAAGAACGAAAGGCTTGGAGCACTTGTTTTCTTTATGTTCAAGACTCTGTAATAGACCAGTTACAGGAGCCTCAAAGAGGACGCTTCTGTCAGGACACAGCTGGTAGAAACAGCAGGTTAATAACCTGTCGCTGTGACTCCAATGGATCATTCCACATACGAAAGCCGCCAAACACAGACCAGAAAGAGGATGTAAGCTGTCAAATAGTATGGCACAGAAAGCAGCAGACATTTCGCTCTCTGTTTCTCCACCAACACATCTCTGTCATCATCTGACACAAGAAGTCTCCTCTCTAGACTGAGGGGATATTCCTGCAATCATTTGCTTTTGGGCTCCACTGCCCAGGACTGTGAAAAAAAGTGCTGGTTAATGTCTTTGGAGTGTGTTGGTTTTATAATAGGATGCCAGTCAAGTAAGAGTGGTTCAAGGATCAGCAAAAACATTTCAAGACAGCTCTCAGGTGAGACCTGCTGACACAAGACTGGATTGAGGAGTTCCACCTTCTCATCAGAAAACTTTTTATAATATCCATCCCTGTATCTCCTACAATGTCACCAAACTTTTTAGTTGAAAGTTAACTGTCTCAAGGGTGACACAACTTTCTCAGGTCACAAATAAATTTAAATGATAGTATGAAACTGTCTGGCATGTTTCCAACAGCAAGGATAGAACAGAAATGAGAGAGAGATGTTCAATACCCAGAGCTTCCGCTGGGAGGAAAATCTGCTAGACATGATCAATTAATTCATTGCAATAAAGAGCACTGTAACCTGCTATCAATCATTTTTGTCCCGTGCTTTGTATCAGATGGATTTCTAATACATGCACATGTCGGGGGACTGAAAGGGATATTACTCAGCGAGTCTTTCAATTGGCTTTTTTAACTATAAATCATGTGATAATTTTGTTAACAAGTCACGGATGTGTTAACCATCTGATGACATTTCATTTATGACTGTTGTCTAGGTAAGGCCTCCAAGGTGCACTAAATACAAACAAATAAAGAAGCAGTCCCCTTTAACTAGTGTGTGGGCACGTGCACACCTGCATGTGCATTTTCTTATGCACACACAAAAACTCACACAAGGATAATTCTGTCATCATTTAACCCACAGGCTCCATCTCTCCTCGACTGATAAAATTCGGTAGAGCACCACTGTCCCCAAAAAGAGCTACACTGATTTACACCCACTCAGGTGAGACTCAGGCTTCTTGTTTATCTTTTAACAGAAAGACGAAACGTTGTTAAAGGTAACACGCAGGTCTCAGATGAAGTATGGTGTATTTCACTGCTGCTCCATGAGACCCCCCAACCGTGCAGCCAGAACTGCAACATTTTGTCTCTGCTTTCAAACCCTTCCAGCAATGACAGCTAATTGGGTGCCGCAGAATTAACTTCCATCTTCCACCTGTGTGCCGGTGGTGACTAATTGCATTCACAGAATGAATCAGAAAGCAATTCCAAGCGTGGCAGTAAATCCCACCATGGACCAGCGTGAGGAGACTCTGTAAGGAGCCAGACAGGGTGGGATTGACCTCACCAGGACATGGACGGCAAGAACGACAGAGCAGGAGCTTGATGTCTTTCCCCACCTTGGAATAAAAAAAACGCTCTGAGAAAGCGCTCCTTTCACGATGCAACATCTGACTGCAGTTGGGGCACTGGGCACAAACACTGCTCCCTTACAGGGTCCCATTGCGGTTCCTCAGGGTCTACGGCATGGGGATATCAAGGCAATGCCCACAGAGCTCTGAAGGAGGGTGGTAGCTAACTTCTGCCTTCTCTGCTTGCTCACATGTACTGAAACCCTGTGGCAAAGTCCAAGGCTGGGTTTCCTCCTGGGATCTAACAAACCCATTTCCCTTATCCCCTTTCTCCCCAGATGCTTTTATGTTGTGTTACATATGACTGAAGTGCTGGTGCTCTGGGAGGAGTATTAACACTAAATATAAATATAGGCATTACAACCAAAGCCATCTGTTCCTTTCTGTCAATTACAAATCTCTTCTCCTCGCTCTGCACTACCCCAACTTCGTGCTTTCTCCTGCAGCCTGTCTCTGTGACACCCCAACAAATATGCACATACACAAATTTCACTCTGCGCAAGGATTCAGAGCAGTCTGACATGGGATCGCCAATAGCAAGGAAACAAGTATCTGAGCTCCTAAAGTCTGTAGAGCTGGATAGAAAATATCCTGATGGACAGTGAGAGGGAAACACATCACAGGAGCAATGCAGCTGCCCATTCATAGCACCCTGAGTGCTTCAGCGTGGGCTTCGCCTCAGCTACATACAGACGAACCTGTCACTCCAGTAAGATAAAAACCATGCTTCAAGTGAAGGACATGCCGCTCTGGATTCAGGCGGTCGTCAACAGAATGACACCTTAACCTGGCCCGAGACAAGTGCAGGTCTTTGGAGAGCTGAAAGGGATACAGGTGTCCCAGAAATACAGGAGTGCAAAAATATAACTCAGGACAAAGCAGAAAGGCATTCAGACCCACATGGTGAACCAGGAGTGAAGGAAGCAAGGAGCAAACAAAGGCTCTTCCCTTTCCTTTAATGACTGTAACCTAAAGCTCCAGCTAAAACAGCTGCAGTAATACTTCCCCGCAATCTCCACATAATCACTTTTCCCCCTTTTCATTATTCCAATTTCCTATTTCTATGCAAAACACCCATGGGAAAAGGTCACAAAAGATTTGGACAGAGATAGTCTTCAGCAAGCAGAGCAGAAAAAACAATTTACAACCCTTTTCCTGGGGCGGTGGCAACCCTCTTCCCTCCCTCTTGACATCGGAGATGTCCATGAGAATTTTCCTAGCCTTGTGTCGTTGCCAAGCCAGACCAGCCTCATCCCTCCAGCAAAACACAGATGCCAGAGTCCCCATCTTGTCCCTGTCTCCTTGGCCACCTCTCAGGATGGCTGCTCACGCCTGCGTGGGGCGGCCAAGCCGCTCGGATCTGCCCCGGGCAGTAACAATAGCTCAGGAAAGCTGTTTGCTCCCTCAGTTCCTCTTCAGGTAGCACGGAGCAACAGAGCCAAAACCAAGCAAACAAAAGTTCAGTCAGTCGAGGCTTGAAATAGAAACAAGACCGTGCTGACTGTCACAACAGAGTGCAGAAAGAGTTGCATGGGCTTGATTGCTAAAAGCTAAAAAAAAAAGCTAAAAGAGGCGTAATATCTGTTCCCGGGGCTGCAGAATTTGCATACGACTCCCTCTGAGTTTATCAGGTGTCTTCCCTGTGTAAGGAAGTAAATAAGCATTATTAATTCTGAGCCAAAAGCAGAAGAAACTCCTCATTAAACAGGAGTTTATAGAACTGAAGGCTCAAGCTCGCTGCACTGCTCCACGGTCACCAGCGACAGATTGTCAGGCTTCGTGTTTTAGCTACGCAGCTGGGGAAGGAGTTACAGCTAACACCCTAACACTAAAATGTACAGGAATCAACCCAAAAAAGCACCAAAAGCAAAATTCAAAGCAAACCTGAAATTACAAGAACAGAGCAAACCTATGCCTCTCCCCAAAACTGGAGCATCACCTGAGGCACAGGTACAAGGAAAGATGCCGTACACGCTTAAGTCAGTCTCCATCAAGCAAAAGTTTTCTGAGCATGCTGGAAATTCAGCATATGAGCTCTTGACCAGCTCATGACACACACATCGACATTCACCTAGCTTGCTGCAAATTCGTGTCCGAAGCGGGATCTGCCTGCAGGGGTTCGTGTTCCCACTCTAACTGGAAAATGTGAAATTCTGAGGTAGTGGTGGCACCCACTGAAATGGCTGAGAACAGCCCTGACATCAATACCTGCTCTGTAGTGCTCTTCTCAGCTTCTAGATCTGAGATCTGAAATGAGAGCCTATGAAAAATCTTATAATTCAGTGTTTAGCTTACATCTGCTTCGTTACGACACAGTATCAAAGCACACCTTGGGCAATCTGGTGTCTTTATTCTCATAGCAACTTTCTATGGAAGATGAGTGTTGTTATCCCCAATTTAATTCTGCGCAAGAGCTCAGACCCAGGGTATTTAGGCCCATATTTGCAAAAGGTACTTAAGAGCCTTTCTCCTACCTAGGCACCTGTTAGTACAGCAGCTGGGCTCTTGACTAGCTTAGAGTCATGCCCCAAGTGCTATAACAAGGTGGCACACATGAAAATCGAATGCAGATCTCCTGAGGATCTAAAGACTGGATCAATCTCCTCCGTAAGAGCGTCCAAAATCTGTAGTGTCAATCCTGCCTGAGGGACTGGTGGAAGTGAGGTGCTTTCACCACGGGAGGAAATCTTGCAGCAGCCCCCACCATGGCAATCCCATTTTTGTCATTCTGCAAAGCTTTCCTGATAATCCATCTGTTTTCTTGACAAGGAAAGCCCATCACATAAAATCAGGGGCACGGGCTTCTCCAGCCAATTAGGCAGATAGCGCTGCTAAATGTGCTTTTATTGAGCAAACAAGCTTCCCCCTTTGAAGGCAGCAGGTGCCGTTCAAATGCATTTGACATGCGGGCCATCATGCTAGGCCACCAACATCATCCATCTTATGTCAGCCAGCGTGATGAAGCCAACACAAGGTTAATGTAGTCTAGATGTGAAAAAAAAAAAAAAAAAAGCCACTGAATGGCAACGTGCATGTAAAGCAGCTGATTTCAAAATACTGTTAACTGCATTTCTCAGGCTAACATTGGCATGGGTTTCCACAGCATCTTCCCACCACTGATCACAGGGCACTTTGCAAGCATTGAAGTTTCAAGCAAGACTCAACATTTAAGGAGGGACAAGTGGAAATTAAGAGATGTCATATGGGCATGACATGTTTGTACCTTGCAGTGGGCAACTGAATGCATTCTTAATTGGCTCTGAAAATCAGAATTAAGCACAGGCATAGCTTGATTATGTTTCTAATTTTTCTCCGCAAACTGTACCTATTTCAACAGTATTAAATCTGCCCTGAGTTGGGAGTCTGGAAGTTTGCTGTCCATATTTAAATGAGTCTAAATATCTCCCTTCACTGTCCAAGAAGGGAGGCAGGGCCTCCAGAGGATGGTACATGTCACCTCAGAGGAGTCTTTGCCACCTGAGGGTCTTTAAAATGAAAACACTTGGGATGTCAGTCATTTACTCTGAAGGCTGGGAGGATGGAGGGGAGGAAGGAGAAGTTGTAGGGGTTTCCCAGTTGAAAAGCAAAGGATATTTCATTCTGAAATATCAGTTCAACAGGAGATGGCTTGCTTTTCAGCTGAAAGCACACTTGTCAAAATGCATTAGAAAACATTCCTTTTTATGTGGAAGACTTCAAATCCCACCCACCAAAACATTTTTCTCTAAAAAAAACCAACCCAAACACAAAACCAACCCAGTGGACATTTTTCTCTCATTTCACTCATTTAAAATACTGCAGACTTAAAATTCTGTCAGGACTCAGAATACAACCACAGCACAACCCATATGGTAGTTCCCCTTCCACACAAGCTGGAGAGACTCCAGCCAAAGCCTTATTGTGTCAGATGGAGACACCATCAGTGCTAATTCGTCATAACACCCAATGCAGAGATAACCCCAATCCACATGACGTAAGGGTCTCCTGCAGCATTCAGGGAGACTCCAGGGATTGAGCAGCCCTGCCAAGTCAGCCAAAGCCACCCCATGCCTTTCCAACCTGCTACCTTCCACGTGCCTTTCTCTGTGCAACGTCCTATCCTATTTATTCACAATTTGTCACACACTAAACAACTGTCTGCCTAATGCAGACTGAATGTAATTCAGTGTTCATAATGAATTGTCGTAATTAGTCTGCTCATCTCAACTACAGCAAATCAATCTACAACTATGCACCACTAGGCACAGAGATAGAGAAATAATTACGAATCCTCCGCCACTGGCTAAGTATTTCGCACACATACACACAGGCGCAGAACCGAATGCAGCAAATCTCAGCTACAGCCTTTCTACCCGCCTGACACCTTGGGCAGGATTGGAAAATCCAACAGAAGAGATGACAAAGCCAGCGAAGCTTCTGGGGGTTTCCTGCAGAAAAAATAGCTTTACATCCATGGGATCCACAAAGAGATGGAATAAAGTGCTAGATCAAATCCTTCCTCAGCGACCCTGGCTTCACCACTCCCTAATTCACCATTGCCTCGACATGGGTCTCTTACAAAGAACAGTGACCATTTGAAGCTGTTTTGCTCCTGTAGACTTGCACCTCCAGCCTCAATAGAAGTTTTCCAACACCACAATTTAAAGGCTGAGACGTTTTTTAAAAACACAAGCACGGGGGAGAGCAAAAGTCACGGGCCAGCAAATTATCTTGATGGGAGTGAGGTTGCATCCCTTTCCAAAAGAGTAATTCTGTGTTGTTCTCTTGTACGAGAGATGCTCGAGTGAAACAAACTGCTACAGCCAAGTTTCATATCCCAGAAAAACTTGTCTCTGCTGGAAAACCGTGACTAGCAGAGAACCACAGCTGCTCTGTCAGGAGCCCTTACGATGATGGATTACCAGCACAGGCCATCTGCCCGAGCTTGGGGGTTTGCTTTTCTTTGGTTTTTTTACTTTGTGATGCTGCAGTAAATCATGACAAAATTAAACCCAGGAGTGACCAATCCCTTTGGGGGTGAGCTGCCCCCAGAGCGCTGCTATTCCCACCCCGCCAGACAGGAAGGTTAAAATAAAAAACCAACCCAACCTGGTGATTTACGAACGATGATTCAGCGCAGTATGAACTGTGCAGCCGGCGTGTCCTTATTAAAAAACATAAACAGTGTCAAACAGAAAGGAGGGCTAAATCAATAGCCATGATTTGGGCTGCATTAATTCCAAATCCCTTTCACTGTGCAAATACATTACAGTGATTCACACAGACAGCCTCAAAGAAATAAGTGCCTCTGTGTTATTATGCAACAAAATGTTAGGTGCTTGGGAGTCATCCTGGGCAGACAGATGATGGCATTAGTGATTTAATTGACCCTTACGGATAAAAACGCATATGAGGAATGGCAGGGCCATCAGCAAGCAGTGGCGTGCACAGAAGTCAGGCCAGCGGAGAGTAGAGGAGGAGTTAAGAGGTTTTCCCTGTGCTGACAGAGCAACGTGACTGACTGCTTGGCATGAAAGCCATGGCCAAGGAGCAGAGTCACTGAGGGACGCAGCTGGATTTAGGCATGGAGAGGCAAGAGCATCCCCTGGGGATAGCCTGGTCCTGTCCACATCAAGGGCCACCTCCTCCTCCTCCTGGAGACCACAGGGCTGTGTGATAGCAACAGTAGGTGATGGATGCCCTGTAGAGTGGAGGGAGAGGGCATAAACCCAAGTTTATGTTTGGGTTCAAAGCAGGGAATTGCTTTGAAGAAAGTACCTGGTGAAGAGCCACATACTGACGCACATCATGGAGGCACAACCAAAACCACCACTCTTGTGGGTTTGGGAGGTGCCTCACCAAACCTTATCATTGCAACAGAGTGGGAGATACCCTTGTCCCGCTCACAGACAGGACACAGAAGATGTCCATCACTACCTGAGGTGGAGATAAGAGCACGCTGGAGAGTGCACAGCCTGACGCCCCTCCTTCTCCCTCAGTTGTTGCGGCTGTGCAGCAAGACCCGTCATTCCACGGACAGACAGTCAATTCCCATCCTCATAACCCCCTGCCCAGAAGCAATTTATAAGTGCCAGTGGCTCGGCCCTGCCCATGGCCCCTCGGCTGCCAGGAGCCAGACACCCACATGCCAGCTCCCACCATAAGTGGTCCCAAAGAGGGAAACGCTCTGAAGAGCCAAGACCTAAATTTTGTAGACAGAGCTGGCTGTAACTGGACCATTAAATGCCATTCCCACATCCTGCACAGAGAACAAGGGCTCTACATTTTGAAATAGTAATAATATAGCTGACTAACAGCTGTTTGAACAGGGCCATTGCACTTACACACTCAGCATGGTTTTTAAGGAAGGAAAAATGGTGCGAATGATGCTGCCAGGCACATAATCAAGTTCTAACTATTTCTTTCTTCTCCAACCACATGCTACCCAGTTCATAAGATATTCATGTTAGATAGTGGTAGACAGAAGCAGAAAGCAGCTTTTTGGTGTCTTTCCTTGCCCATGGGAAACTCATCGCCAAGCAAGGTCCCACCTTTGGATTAGTGGTGAGGAACCTGCAGCCTGTGAAGCACTGCCGACCACCTGGCTGATTTAGGATGTTTCCACTCACAGACGCTTCACCCACCTGGGTCCTGGGCTGTAGCTGTAACAGGGCTCCCACAGGGGTAAACCATCCAAAGACACCCCATGTAGTGCAGAATGTGAATTATCATAGAATCACAGAATGGTTTGGGTTGGAAGGGACCTTAAAGACTATCTCTTTCCAACCCCCCTGCCATGGGCAGGAATACTTTCCACTAGACCAGGTTGCTCAAAGCCTCATCCAACCTGGCCTTGAACACTTCACTTAGCAGTTGAACGCCTAAATCTCTGCAACAAGCAGAGAGCAACATGCTTGGAAAAACCAGACAAAACTTAGATTGTGGGTTGTGCCTCAGTGTAGGGGGTAGGATGGTTTGAAGGCTTGGAAGCAGACACACGTGGGGCTGGGGAAGGTGAACTGTGAGGCTGTACACAGAGCCAAAGGGGAAGAAATTGCCCACGGAGCTGTATTCAAGGTAACGAAAAGGACTGTAGGGCTATATAGGCTCTCTAGGGGAAGGGTATTCGAACATTTGCTCACACAATTGGGGTGTTTGCTGTGTAATTATTTGTGTCTGGAGCTCATGGATTTAATACAACCCTAACTGAGTGGCTCAGAGAGGAAAAAAATTGGTCTAATTGGGTAATCTTAAAAGTACAAAGGTTTTCTAGTATTTGCATGCAAGCAAAGTTTGTCCTTTTACCTAGAAGGATCTCACATATAATTCTTCCTGTTACAAATGGTCTCATTATTCAATATTGCAGTTCACATAACCATAATCCTTTCATCCCAAGAAGAAAAAGTGCTCTTTTATAAGCATGTTCAGTCCCATTTAAACAGCCTCCTGCTGAAGTCCTGATGAACCAGGGTGAATTCATGGAAATGAATATAAGCTTAAAAATTATTTTTCATGAGCAAAAATTTAGGCAGGAAAGAGAGAGAGGCATAGATTTATTGGCATATGAAACCCAGATAAAAGTCAGGGAATGAATAATAGTTCTTAACTACTGGAGCTCAGGTCGGGGGGTAGATGCAGCAAGATTAGGCAAGGGAGTCTGTGCTTCCTGTTTTAGAGAGAGAATCAAATTTCCAGCAATTCAACAATTAAATTTTCCAAAGCAAAGACAGAGACGAGTCTAAATTAAGGTTATGATATATGAGGCAAATGTTAAAGACAGCAACTTTGGTGGTCTCTTCTTTAGGTGAATAATGTACTTTCCTTAGCAGAAGGCCATGAGTTTCTGTAGAAAACCCTCCTGGATTTAGACCGTGCTTTCATGAATACCTATGCATGTGAGAGAGAAAAGATTTGTCTTAGAAAGGATTAACTCCTCAGGCCAAACAAGCTTCAACACATGACTAAGGATCCTCTGAAGATTTACTCAGCCAGGAAAGGGGAAATAAAAAAAAAACAACTGGCTTTTGCAGGCCAATAGGCACCACGGCTGAATTAGGTCTGCCTAATGCTTGATTAAGATCTGCAGCCTCGGGCAATCATTTTCTATTAAACAGATCATATTCAGCACAAACACAGCACATTGTAAGCTTAATGCTAAGAGGCTACACATGAAAAGGCAGAAAATTTTCTGGGAATAGAAGCAGGGGAAGAACTATAGGAAAAATAACCATTTTTAAACTTAGGAGAGGAGGTGTTTAATATTTACCAGAGACAATGATCAGCCCTCAAAGAACATCTTCTTACTCCATATATACATCCAGGCCCTCTCCTGTCCTCCTACCAAAACAGGGAATACAGTGATGGCAGGGCTTGGGAAGATGCATCCCCCCAGGGCTCCTGCTGCTGCCAAGATGCTCCAGACCACAGCAGGGCAAGTTTCTCATCCAGGAGGACCTCATCTGGCCTTACACCATGGCAGAAGCTCTGGCTCAGACAGGTTAGTACGAATGGACAGGAACTGGCTGGGAGTTTCTGGTTGAAAAATTGCTGTTTGGAAAAGCATCAGTTCCCTGAGATATTTTGGGGGAAATGACCACATTTCTGCAAACTTTTCAAACTGAACCATTTTAGAAAATCTGTATTGTCCATATGTCCTCGTTAGTCATTTTGTATATAGATCATGCACTTTTTCACTCAAGTGGTACAGAATACTTTAACCTCCAAGTAGACAAACTCTTAACATCTAGTCTTGTCTTTTCCAGATTTCTTTTTCAATTTTTAGTTAAAAAATGAAGCTTGACTTCCATAATGAACTGGAGCGTGCTTCTTCTGAACTTCCAGTGCTTTTGCTGAGCAGGGAAACAGCTGGTTCCAGAGAAGTTCAGTTTTTAACTAACTCAGAAAAGAGCCATCATCCAAATCCACTAAGTCAGCAACTATCTTTCAACCAATTTCAAGCAGGCCAACCAAAAAAACCAGTCTCACTCAGGATCAAACCATACCATACACCAAACTCTCTTCACTTCCACGTTGTAAGAAAGCTGCACCCTTTAAAGGATGAAGGGGCGCCTGGGATTTGATCCACGGGTCCTCCTGCCAGTGGGAATTTGGCACTCCCATCGATTAGTAAGAAAAAAATGTAATATGATCTCTCAACAGAAAAAAAGTGTTTGATGAAACATGTATTATTTGTTTCTCAAGTGGCTGGAAGAGTCCTCTGCTTTGCTGGAGAAGCAGCTCATGCTTTGCTATTTTCTGTCTGACTGCATTTGCCACATTTCTGGAGTCCTAAGTAAGACAAAGTGAGCAGAGCAAAGCTGACAGCAGTACGCCCCGCTCTTTGAACCTATAAATCTAGTGTGGACAAAGGAATTAAATCAGAGAAGGAAAAAATCTCTTTTAAAAGGGAAGTTCTCCACACAGAAAAAATATTTTAAAAGTAGATCTGAAGAGGACAAACCACCCAGCCCAGATTTCAGCTGGGCTTTTGACAGAGCTGGAGCCACAATGAAAAATAGAGTGGATTGCACTGAAAATTGGCCGTCATAGTCTGCTGACGGGGAAATCAGTAATTAATAGCCGCCTGTACCTGTCACTTTGGTGCTCTGTATCCCAGCAACCCGAAACAGAGGCGAAGGTTACAGCATCACACCATCGGAGGGGCTTGTACCTACTGTGCCCGCTCACACGCCGCGACGATGTCATTCCTTACGAGCCCCTCGGTCGGCATACATTGCTATTAATGTCAACAGAATTTTATGTGAACGTATGGGGACCATGATGTAGCTGCAACGATCATTGGCTTTAAAGTGACAAGTATGGGGAAGGTTGTCCAAACATTCATAGCAACCCCCCAGTACCAGCATCCACAGGGAACCGGCTTCGGGTGCAAAAGGGAAAGGGATGGATCATCCATAACTCTGCACAACGCTGAGCATGCCCAGCACCCACCAAGAAACCAGAAGTCCTGCCACACCACAGCCTCCTTTCCTTCCCACAGTCTACAGAACTTCCTTCCCACTGAAACACGGAGCAAGGACGGTGTACGTGGCCTTAGTAAAGGACAAGAGGAATATGAGCCCCAAGAGATTATCATTACGGTGTCTGGGACAGGGGTGTCCACACCCCTGGAGGGCAAGAGAAAAGGGGCCAGTGTGACCCGTTTCTCCCCACCTCACCCCACAAGAAGAAATCCCTCTGGGGCAGGAACCAGCTCCAGGGGGAATCACACAACTGGGGCAGGAGGGGTGAAGAGGAGGAGAGACAGGTCCATTCACCGTTCCTGAAATGCCCTAGTGAAAAAGTTTAATAGCAACATGATCTTCACTGATTTAATGGTATTCTTATGCTATCCAAATTATAAAATTATAAAAAAACCCACCCTTACTCCTTTGCTTAGCTGGGAATACACAGCATGACTAGACATATAAGGACAGACTGAAGATGAGTTTTATTATAGCCTGGAACTGCTCATACATCCTCATAATTTTAATGCATTTTAGTCTTACAGCATCTTATGACACTGTTGCAAAGCCAGCTATAAAAAGAACAACTCTGTGTTTTCATCATGAAGAAGCTACGACACAGCTACAGAAATGAGGGCACGGGCTGTAAGTGAGAGACGGAGGGAGGAGAGGACACAGAGCAGTTCAAGAAACCCCTGAATTCAGTGGAAAAACTTCCCCTGCCTTCAGCACACTTTGATTCCATCCTCCTTCAGAGTAGGTTGAAGGTGATTTGCATTTCGGACTTTTTTTAAATAAAAACCTAAAAATATTTGCTTCAGAGCTCAAAACTGTCCTGGAGTTCAGCTGAGGAGAGAAGCTTTCTCATTTCTTATTGACTTCAAGGACGACTTCAATGCTTTTCAGGATTGCCACACTGCAATTTGCAAATATCAATGAATTTCCAGGCTCCTAGTCCAACTTGGCTTCACTTGCAGTTTCTTATCAGTTTCCTGTTAGTAGTAAGAGTTTCCTTCCTTGGATTTCCCTAATGTGATTTTTTTTTTTTAACTCCAAAGTATGATTCAATAAGCAAATGATAATTCTGTACCTTTAGCTTGACTTTAATAAAGTCTTTTAAAAGTTAAAGAGAGAGAAAATTATAAATTCAATACAATTCCCAACTTGTAGTATGTCAGACTTGAGATCTTTTTTAGACTGGTGAAAGTGTTCTCTAAAACAAGAGTCAATTGTTTACTGAAATCAAAGGTATCTATATAGAGCACTTTTGTACATTAAAAAAATGTAAATGCTCTGTAAACACTCTAAGAAACCAATGAGAGCTTCCCATGTATTTCATAGCTTGAGTACAAATGTAAAGGTTTCACCCCACATCTAGAAATTACTTTTCTTTTAAATCTTTGGTATTATCACCAAGTTATCCTCCAAGAGTACAGAATCTGGTTGCCAATATTTGTCTTTCTCTATCTTTGTTGCCTGTGTTCTTGTTCTTTAAGCAAATGACTTGCTCTATTTTGATAGCTCTTATCTACAGTAACGGGCTGTAAAATGACCCCTGGTGCATTTACATCCAACTTCATAAAACTAAATTTCTGCTCCAAAGAGCAAGCAGTGAAAAATGTTAAATCACAAAGATTTCTACAACTCTCTTGATTAAAAGAAATTTCTTTGGTCCAAAGTCACCCTGCAACGTCTTTACTGAAGCTACAACTTGTCACAGTGCTTTTTTCCTAGAACATGCGTTCTTCAAAGGAAACTACTGAACTAAGTATCAAAATGCAATTTCATTTGCACCACTGAAGTCAATGGAGTTTCATTACAGTTTTATCCAATGGAACATTTCAAAGAAAAGAAGGGAAAAAAAACCTGTAGGCTTATGAATAGCAGAGATCTTCCCAAGCTTCCTTCAGGATTGATTCTCAAGGTTAATTGGCCTTTTATGTACAGATGAATTGCAGGAGCTGGCTCTTTAGCTCTGTAAAATTCAGTTCATAAAATGATGTCTAAACCCGACTGTGCTATAGCAGGGGAGGAAGCACAAGGCTAGTAGAGCAAGGAGATAAATGGAAGGATTATAAGGAGAAGGAAGAAAGAAGAACTAAGATGGAGGCAGAAAGCAAGGTCATTCCTGCCAAAGAGGAGGTAGGGGTTGTTTTAACTGTAAGGAATACATTAGAAAGAAATACATTAGCTCTTATGTTATAACAGCTTATATTCACAGAGTAAACTAGGCACAGGCAGATAATATTGCAGCATGGTTATATGAAGTCAACAGAACAGACCACATTCATGGCTGGCCTCATCTTACAATACTGAATTTCACATTGAGCTGGTTTTCCTCCAACAGAATTTTTTTCTTTTTTCAGCTTTTCTCATTGTTTCTGGGCAGTGGACAAAGGCAGCAGGTAGAACAGTCTCCTTGGCTGCAAAACACAACATCCTCACAGAAGCTAGGATGCATTTTCCTGATGGATTTAATGATCCTGAAACCTAAACACCGCCTATAATTGGCCCTTCACCTCCAGTGTTGTGAGAGGCAGACTCATTAAAGCCTTTCTGGCTTCAGACACTGCCGGGAGCTGT
Source organism: Gavia stellata (assembly GCF_030936135.1). Taxonomy (NCBI): domain Eukaryota; kingdom Metazoa; phylum Chordata; class Aves; order Gaviiformes; family Gaviidae; genus Gavia; species Gavia stellata. The sequence continues at coordinate 8,802,474 of NC_082597.1, read as the reverse complement.
ATGTCAGGAGGGGACAAAGCTTTCAGCCCTCAAGCAGCCTTAGCAACGTGGGGTGCTGTCAGAGCTGGACCTAAACGGATGCACGCTTCATGCCAGCCACAACAGGCTGCTGCCTCCCTGGATCCACCACGGCACATACAGGTGCTTTGATAAGGCAACACAAAAAAGAGTTAAAAGCTGTGTCAAGATTGTTTCAGTAATTATCTTGCCTGCATTTGCAAGGGTTTTTAAAAGACAGCAGTTCCATCAGCAGTGTCCCTCAGGACACTTGTATTTGATTTAGAAAGTCTAAATCCACCCAAGCTTCCCAGGAAAATATTTTTATGCCACACCTTTGCTCCCCAGAGGAAAAGAAGAGCCTTGGAAAGCCTCCATTGTTGCCACCACAGGATGCAGAGATGGACCAGGAGTCCAAGAACCAGTCCCGGTCACCCTGGTCATCTCAAATTGGTCACCCTGTTAGATGTGATATGTCCTCATCTCATGCTGTTGGTATTTCAGGCAGCTCAGCTTCAACTCAGCACTCAGGGGGCCATAAATGGCAGAACAAAACTGATGTCACATTTTCCCTCGCCATTACAACCACTTACAATCTATTTGAATTTGAATTGAATTTTTGAATTTAATTTGAATTGAGTTTGATTCAAATTTGAATTTGAATGAATTTTTCCCTAAGCTATTTCTTTACACCCTTCATCACTGGTATCTTTTATTATTTCTACAGGAAAAGCCACCAGAAGACAGGCTGGCACTTTCTGTCACCAGACTGCTTTTTTTCACTATGCTACTTGACAAATTTAGTCTGTTATGTTGCCACCCTGTATCCCTGGATCTCTTTAGGCATTCCTTATTTCCAGGTTTCTGCTTTCCACTGAACACATCTTTTAGATTATTTTTACTACAGATACTTGAATTATTCACTGGAAGTCATTTTTTCTGGTTAATATAATCCTCCCTTCTCTAAGAAGTCATTAGAAAATGATTTTTTTATTATTGGTAGATATTAGCTAGCGTGCAGGAACCGAGTCATTTGGGAGAGCATTCTCACTTGCAGTTACACAGCAGAGCACTCCAGCATGTGTTGACATTTCCGTATCCCCCATTTAAAACCAAAATACAGAGTATTCTTCTAATATCCAGCCCAACCTCAGAACTAAGCATGTATCTGTAGGGGGCTGATGGATCGGGGGCTACGATCTTCTATATTCTCTTACCAGTTACACACCCTGGTACATGTTGTATCGGATCCTTTACAAGAGAGATGGAACTTTTAAAATTAAAATTAACAAACATGTGTGTGGACAAAAGGCTGTCTAAATGTCCAGGAACAGCCTTTGAAAGGGATGTAAGAAAGAATTGGGTTTCCATTGCAAATTTGGCCAACATTGGCTCAGTCTCCTTCTGAGTAAAGCAACGCAATTCTGCTGTTAAGACACATCCAGCCAATTCACTGCATATGGCCAACTTTTTTTCTTGCATAGAAACAAGGAAGAATTTCATGTCATTTTTCTTCGTGTACACCTAAAATCTTAAACAAAAAATAAAGGAAACACTGAGGATGTAAAAATAATTTCTTGGATGCTCTGTCACTAAGTTACACATTTAGTAATCAAATATCTCCATGCCATGAATTATTCCTTTTTCCTCAGTGTTTTCTATACCTACCAGTTTAGTACCATCTACACAGTTTCTGAGGGTAGTTGATACTTCCTGTTATCAAAGGAAATGTTAAATAGAAATGCTTTTTGCTCTGTGAACTAGTTACCCTGCTATGAATCTCTGTCTGGACGTGTCATTGTTTGGTTTATAGCTCCTCGGCCACTTATCAATCCATGCAATAGGATTCAAAGCACAGGCTGAATTTGGTTTATGAGTGGGTTTCAATGCAAAATGATAGCAAGTGCTTTATCACAGGACAGACATAAATAACATGAGCTGTGGTCACCCTCATCTACTGATTTGTCTCTAACAGAAAAAACAATGAAATTTGTCTGACATCATTTGTTCCAGTGAAATCGATGATTTTGCTGTTTGCTAGGTAATGATTTTCTCTCCTCTGTTATTTGTTTTAGTCAGGTTTGTGGGCCAGTGATAGCCAAGGCTGCCTTTTTTTTTAAAAACAGTACAGCGTTATTTTTTTCCATTTCTCAGAATTTTCCATTACTCATTATCATACCAAACTCTTTATATGCATTAATTGAGTATTTGTTTCTAGATTCAAATCATCCTTCCAATTATTCTATAAGCTCTTCGCCACCTTCTAATTATTTTACATAAAGGTGTTTCACGGGTGAGTATACCTTCCTCATAAAATACTTAAGACATTATCAGTGATGGAGTTAGTGTAAAGTAAACATTATTCTCTCTTCTCTAGGAGTCTAAAAGCTCTCTCCATTTTCTTGATATATTTTGGCCAACATCACCTATTATATGTAATATATATAATTCCTCACTTTTGTTTGCTATTTTTCCTGTATTAGTCAGAGATGCCTCTTTATATCTTCATCTGGTTGTTTACCTTTCTCCGTGCAGATATTTTTATCCCCACTGTTTTGATAATACCATTGCTTTTATTTCTTTTTCCGAAGAGCTCTGGTTAGCTGGTCCATAATATGTTAAGAAAACCTTACATCCTTTACTACCACTGGATTTTTTCAGCTATTCCCCAGAAGTCCCACTCCCAATAAGAGCACAAGCATGCTGTAGAGAAATGCGCGATGCTCTGCCCTTGGCACCACTGCCTGCAGAGCACTGTTACCAGCCCAGCAGAGGACTCCGGTCATGCCCAGATACCATCAAAATCATGACCAAGGTCATCAGTGGATCAGGTTCTGCAGTCCAGTTTTGCTCTGGTCAATCTTTTTCTTTTTTTAAGAAGAATTTCCAAGTCTTGCTGCATACACAGCTTGTAGGAGAGCATCCTTACAGTGCTATCAACTGCATGTTGCAACACCCCATACCAAAAAGTCCACTGAATTACATCACCAGAGAAAAAACACTAAATGATAAAAGCAGCACAACTCTGGCTGCAGACTCTTTTCCAGCTATTCCCACCCTACACCTCACCATGGAAAATGTATTGCAACTTGAAGAAAATTCATGTGCAGCCATCTGGGAAAATTTGGAAACATTAATATTACTTGAACTGGGTGGCTTTCTTTGCCCTGGTTTTCCTTTTAGACACCTGTAGGTAACAGTTTCACTATATCCCAGTCTGTCTGAATTATTTTAACCTGCCAAAGAAAATATGACTACTGAAATCAGTGGAGTTAAGCTATCAAACCCATCAAAGACCTGATCACTGGCTTACAAATGAATATGGCAGAGATTATTATTCATGGCAAGAATGTACATAGCTCCTAGGCTAATGGAAACTCTCTTCCCGCTGACCCAATAGCATCTGTCCCAATCCAAATAAAAATAAAATGGGAATTTTTGGCAGAAACAATTTCTTGAGTCATGTTTCCTAAAATGATGACACTACTGAGCAGCAATGATTGCCCACAACATCATCTACTCAGTAAGTCTGAATCTGTGCCTTCCTCTTAGAAGCAGCAACCTTCCTTTAGCAACACGTGCTTCATTAAGGACGTACAGAGCCAGACGCAATGACTAATGGCCTCTACTCTAGCAAGTCATCTCACTGACTTCAGAGAAATTACCCATGTGAGCCAGAGTTGCTGAAAAACACTATTTCTCATCAACTGATGCTTTCGAACATATTAATCTTACTACAGATGCTCTTTTTTAAAAATCATTGAAAGATTTACTGAGAGTGAAATTGGGTTGTCTAGAAAAGATTGGCAACCTAAAGGCTGTGGACTCCCCTTTGGCCACATAAAAGAATGGGAAGCCACGTGGTAAGGTCTCTCCGTAGCACAAGTGGGTCTGAGCATCCCCAGGTTAATATGAACGGGCAGATCCTTCCTTAAGTGGTATGTTTCCCAGATGACATTTAACACTAAAACCAGCATCCCTCTTGTTAGTGCCCTGCTCCAGAACTTCTGTTGTGGAACTAAAGATTTGGCATCCGCAGCATCCACCCTCCCAGAGCCATGCTGCCTGGAGAAAGGGAATGGACACCATATCCCAAAAAGACAGACGCCTATTCCATGAATTCAGGAGTGATTTTGTTAAGGTCTGTAGGGCTGGCAGGACTAATCCTTACCCACTCTGTGCTTCCCTCCTCAACTCCTCCTACTAAGGACACTTCACATTTTTTGCATGCTGCCTTGCTTTTCTCTGCAATACCATCCAAGAAGATGCAGGAGGAACATTTTCAACCCCATGCCCCTTCAGAAATTGAATTTGCTTCTCAGAATTTAATTATGGATAGCAATCAAGGCAGCAAACTGAGAAGTGACCAAATGTGAAACAGAGGTAAGTGCAAAGCACAGGCATGATATGGCAGCGTGTCTCTTCCTACACATTACACTTCATGTGCATCCACAATCAAAGAGCTTCATAACATACAGGGATGATATTATACCACAGAAAAAGAACGTGCTTTAATTACCAGTAAATGACCACTTAAGTCAAGCAAAAATAAGGGGGATTTATCAAATTTTATCATCTCCTCCAAAACATTATTTCTACAAAGTTTGGTGCAGTACACTAGCTTTAACATGATAGTCACTAATTAAAATGTATTAACGTTTTCCAAGCACACAGTACCCTTTACCTACAAAAGCCATTTCTGATCCTAGAAAAGATCATTTTACCTTGACATTTCTAATTAAATTAAAAACGTTGCTCATAGATAAATAATAAATGAGAGTGCAGATGATCTTTTCTGCATGGCAGAAGGGAATAGGAAATTACTCATGAGTATGTATCCGAATGAAACTACTAGATCTGCGCACAACATGCACATCTGGGTACCATAACAACTAGGGAGTCACTAACTCATTTTCCACCCACTTTTCTCCAATATCCCATCTAATCAATTGTATGGTTTTCTTTTTCTTCCTGAGGAATCCTGTGGTGAGTGAGAAATTACAATGAAAATGTACGTCTGAGAATGAATACTGTTGCTCTTTGGGCTGTAGGTAGTTTTGGTAGTCCCCTTAAGTTGTGCATTAGTCGTATGTTTTTCCCTGAACATAAGAAACTGCTATAAGTAAACAGAGATATTTCCATCATTTCACCAGCTTGATCACTCATAATGGTATAGAAGAGTGAGTCAGGACTGTGTCTCTGTATTAAATGTCTGGGAGGGTTGAAGATAACTGGCTTATAAACATCCTGAGTTTCACTCTCTTGGATATTTCACAACACAGACTTGAGGCTTTGGCTTTGCTTTAGGAAAAGGCATGTTCATTAGTGTCTAGAGCAAGCACTGGCAATAGGGCTTACAGCTCCTGATCCTCATTCTGCCACCAGCTTGAGCTGTTCTGTGGCTTTGAGAGAACCACCAGGCCTCTCACTTAAATCTCTGCTTCTCTAATACCTTAAGAGCATAGTCTTTTAAAGCCCTTTTTCAAAAGACACATGTATTACAAGGTACAAGTATATGTGCACACATAGGTTTGTTAATGTCTTAATATGCGAATGGTTAAGGGCTGCAGCATATTGTGTTATGCCTCACTGTTGGAAATGTGGAAAACTCAGAAGCAAGGCACTATTATTTATAGGCTGCTTAACTTCCAGACAGTAATGCAGGTTTCATCCCTGTTACCCTATACAGTCAGAGAAGATAAATAGCTGCAAAACCTAAACCATGCACCTATAACAAGAAAATTCAGACGCAGACCCCAATTCTCCCGATTGCGTTGGGAGCTTGGGTTCCCCTGGACATCCGACAGTCTGAATTGACCCTGCTGCTCTCGAAATCACGACAGCAGCTCACGTGCCCACCGTGGCTGCAACTGCCTGCGCACGGCACAGAGTCAGCTCCCGCTCCGGTGGGCAAGCACCTTCCCAACGGCATCAGAGGGAGCTGGGGCAAAGCAGAAAATGACACAGTGTGCTTCTCGTGGAAAATTGCTCCTAAGAAATGTTAGTGACTGAACGCTAACATTATTTAACACCATTTCATCTAGCCTTACTGATTGGGAAGTTGTTAAGGCAGCAATTTAAGTTTAGTCACAAAAGGGCGTAATTAAAATTTCACTACAGATTCACCTAAGTATCCAAAGCACTTCTTATCTGAATGTTCATTCTTCTTCGGATTATGGAGTCCAACACTCCTATCAGTAATTCCAGCTCCTTCTTAACTTACTCAAACAGGGTCAGCATTTCTATCAGACTTTGTGTAAGTCCTTTCGCTCCTCGCAGGCCATGCCAGCATGGGGGAAGGGAGGGAACACTTATGCACCGTCATATCTCCTGAAAATAATTAGCTCAAAGACCCAGAGATTGATTCAAAAGGCAACATCCAATAACGAGAATGAGCCATCGTTAAGTCTCCAGTTTCAGCAGCACATCGCTTAATCCTAAAGGCAAAATAACAACAAACGAGCAAACAATTTCCTCTATCATTTTATTTTTATTACTTCTCCAGTAACAGAGAACAGGACCAGATTTTACCACTGCTAACTAACTCTGCTACTCTGGGAATAAAAAGCAAATACTGTGCTACCCTGCGTAGGAGGCTGAGAAACTGAGATGTCAGTTTTCCTCTTTTGTAGAATTAGAGGAATAAATTATATTAGCCCATAACATTGAGTGCAAATAACAGCGTTGACACTGAAATTGCCCAAAGGCAAGAAAATGCTGCCCAGTTCTAGAGGTGAAACATTTCACAGAATCACAGAATCACTAAGGTTGGAAAAGACCTGTGAGATCATCAAGCCCAACCATCAACTAACACCACCATGCCCATTAAACCATGTCCCACAATGCCACGTCCACACGTTCCTTGAACAACTCCAGGGATGGTGACTCCACCACTTCCCTGGGCAGCCTGTTCCAGTGTCTCACCACTCTCTCAGTAAAGAAATTTTTCCTAATATCCAGCCTGAACCTCCCCTGGCACAACTTGAGGCCATCTCCTCTTGTCCATTTATTTGAGATAAAACAGTGAGGTCATACTAATTAGAGATGAACACCTCAAGACTGTTAACATATCTTTAAAAGCACAGCTAATTAAACCCTTAATGAGGAGGTGCGAGTTACAAAGTTACTACCCATCCCCTTAGCTGGAGGGCTCAGGGAACACTAGGATTATTTTATGGTCGATATTCCAAACATCTTCCCATTCAAGTGTTTCGGTAGCCCCCAAGCACACAAACCCTCACATGCTTTGCTTAACCATTCCCATGCAGTGATGGGGCTGCCCAGACCTGGGGGACCAAGGGGGACTGGCACAAAACTGCTCCTCCACAGCTCAGAGGTGATGATGGTGCCTGGGACACAACACATCTCCAGACAGGCAAAAACCATGGCACAGCACCCAGGGTGGTGGGGAGAGCAGTAAGAAGATGCCATCCATCAGGGCCCAGCACGGTGGTTGATGTTAACCATGGGGATATTTGCATGGCTGAAGCTAAAAATCAACCATGCGGGGAAATGAAACCAAAATCAAAGCTTTAAAGAAGTTTCGGTCATTCAGGATTTCCCTAGGAACTCCAGTCAGGTTTATTTTCCTCACTCTGAAGGTGAAAATGAAAATCTATTTGAATTAAAAATAAATAAACTGTGAACGAGTTCAGAATTTGTCCTAAGAATGGTCAGGATCAGGATAGAAGTAGTTCAGCATTTTGTCCAAATGAAAACTAACATAGTACTATTTTAAGAGGAGTCAAGCGTCTTGTGACATTGCAAACTTGCCCTAAGATGCTTGGTTTAGACCTACAAGCCAAAAATTGACCGTCTTTGCCTGTACCTCTTGGCTTACATCTGTCTATTGACTGCAGGCAGCTCTAACACATTGGAGAACGCATTGCTCAGTCACATCGCCACCAGAGAAGCCCATCTCTAAAGCCCACTCTCATGGCTCCAACTCAGGCTCTCACCTGGGTGCAGACTTTCACACTACAATTTTGGAAACCTCAAGGACACACCATAACAACAGATGAAAAAACAAGGATAAGACTTTCAGAGACCAGTCTACGTCCACTCTCATTTCAATCAGTAGCAGAAATTCCACCCATTTCAATGGAAACTAAACCAGACCAACATCAAATCCTTTTTTAAACCCTTTCTCCTCCCATCTCCCTAAGACTCAAGATGTCTTTTTTTTCCATCGTTAATAAATCCACCATAATCAAGCCAAATAAAAGGTCCTGAGGAAACACTGAACCTTGTTTTGACAACATGCTGGGAAGACGCAGCTTTGCAGGCTGGAGTAGGAGAGGGTCCCGGGCTGGTACCGCTCTCCGTCACATGGGCAGGGATCTCAGCTGCGAGCAGAAACCGTGTAGTAACAAGTATCACCAGCTCAGCCTAGGAGCATGGGAATATCATTATGCAGAGGGATCAAATGGCCATTTTTCAGAACCAAATGGGAACAATCCTCTCTGAACTGCAAGTGGATACACATAAACTAATCGCTTCTGCCATTATTTTTCATCTGTAAAATAAGGCTAGAAGATACTGGCTGTGCTACAGAGCCACTGCAAGAGAATACGTTCAGCTTACTGAGAGGCATTGGAGTATTGCAGGATGGGGTCCCCATGTATGTAACACAGACAGTCAAGAACTGGTTTCCCACATAGTCTACAATCATTTAAGGTTTTTCTCCAATAGCACCAAAATTCATTGATTTTTTTTAAATTCATTTTTATTGCAACTCAATGAATATTGGTCAGCAGCAATAATATGGATCCTGCATTTGCATAAATGACAAAGACTTTCTGCTGTGATCACACACTGTGTTTCGGATGCCACCATGGTAAATGAACAGGGTTGTACTCTCCACACCTGCTGCTCACCCCAGCTCACTCCCCTTCCACCCCTCTCCCACCCGCAGGATGACCAGTTCATGTAATCCCTCCTTCACCCGCATCACTGAAAGTCAGCCAACACAGCTCTCATATGCTTTTAAACTCAGCCTGGAGAGGGTTGGCAGAGAGATGCAGATGTCCTTTCCAGCCAGTACAGCTGTAGCTAGCAAGCCTCAAGCTTGTCACGACCCTTTCTACGATAACAAGTGCCTTGAAATCCAGCAGCATTCGTTGGATAAAGAGAAATTTTACGAGCAGGAAAATATAAGGAGCTGCCTAGTTAGGAGAATATGTAATATTATATACTATACTTTAGTTTATAAGATAAATTTATATAATTTTGGTGCAAAAAAACAGCCCAGCCAACCTCCAGCCAGGCAGCGAGGGAGCAGTTCAAATGCTGCAATGGGCTGCATTACCCATCCCCACCTCCTCCTTCTCTACAGCCCCTGCTCCTGCCAGGACATGATCTACTCACTTCTCACCTGTCAGTGTTTCACCACACATTTAATTATTGTTCTTTCCAATCTCTGGAATACATCTAATATTTTGCTAACCTTTGCTAACATGAGATGTGCTGATTTGCCTTTCAGGATTCTCAGCACCAACTCTATGTATTTCTGATGCACACTCATCCAGTTATAATGCTTAAACCACTCAGGGTCTTGCTCTTTCTGATCCAGAGGACCTTTCTCAAAGGGTTTTGCAGTCTAAATATCACATTGGATTTGATTGTAAGGCCAGATTTTACCATTTCAGGCCTTAAGTAACAACTGCTTTGGAGGAGGTCAGCTACTTTGACGCTAGCATTGTCTTTGGTGCGGAGCAAAGAAATTGGTGCAATCATTTTGTCACAGCTCTCCCACAAAATTCTTTAAAACACTTTACCCTTTGTAGAAAGATGATGAATGCAATAAGCCACAGCCAGACCTTACTTCTAATAGACTTGTCAGCGGCACATTGGCTTGCTGCAGGGTAGCAGCATGTCATCCGCTGTCTCTGTGAACTGTAACACCGAGCACTTACGCAGCCTTTCATCCTCATAAAGCTCTACAAATATTAAAAGAGCCCAAAGGAGAGTTCAGAGCCTTCCCTTTTGAAAATTAACCTCTATGAAAATTAATTCACTGTGGTTAAGTCCCTCTCACTTCTCCATTTTCTTCCCAGGAGTGTGCCAGTGAAAGTCCCTGGCACCAGAGCTCTTGGAAAGCAAATATTAAATCCTTCAACACAGGATGGCAACTCCACCACCCAGTGAGAGGACAGAGTCAGAGGGCAAGCCTCATGTCCATTCACACCGCACCAAGTTTCAGTTTCGGCTCTCCAGGATTCAAAGCATGCTCTTGAATGCATTCACATGGTGTCCACACATCACACCCTTTATACACATCCAAGACACAACTTCCCCAGCTCTCTAACCCTGCCACTGTCCACCATCGTTGCTGGACAAATGCCAGCAGAAGAGGGATGGATCCATCTCATCCAATTTCAGCCATCTACATGGTGGGACTTCTTGTGTGGTCAACAAGCACATGCGGAGGGTGGACTTCGTACAGAATAGGGTGGGATGCAGGTTGGAGATGGCAGTGTTGGCCACTGGAGAAGCACTGCTCAGAGAGATGAATCCCACTCCACTTCACACACTGAAAGAAACCCTACAACTCAGCTTCTGAAAAAACATGTTGCTTGCACGTTAATTCAGATTGGGTTTTTCTTTAACAGAAAACCTGGCCATTACATTCTGAACAGGCAGAAGTGGTTGACCCTTTCAAACACTGCTTTGAAAGCTTGCTTCACACCTTAATTACCCCGTAACATTGTGGTTTCATCTTAATTGACCAGTCTTTCTCCTCAGGGAGTTCCTTGGTGTCATTCACACAGGCTGAAGTTAACTCCACAACCAAGGCAAAAATCCTGCTGATTCCCGTTATCACACAACTCCCCTTCCTGCACCACAGCCATCATGTCCCTTTCTCACAAGAGCAGGAGGGATGTGAGACTGCTGAACAAGGTAAGGAAACATAAGACCACCCTGAAGAGCCACTCTGTAAAAAGCTTCACAGTTCCCACTAGCAAGTTACAACAGAGCCCGGAAAGCGGGCAAGTTTGAACATGACATTACATCCATGTTCACACCTGGGTCCAGCCTACAGAAGAAAGGGCTGTGGTGAGGCACATCCACCCAGTTGGGCTCTGCAGCTTGGAAGGAGGACTCAAGACTTCCCCGCTCCTCAGTGTTTCCCGCCTATGACACCCAAGTCTCCTACACAGCCTATAGCAGAGACTTAAAGGTCTAATACAGAAATTAAGATTTAAATCAAGCCAAGTGTCAGCAGAAAGGTGGAAAAAACCCCTTTGACCCAGGTGTCTTTCCAGACTGCCAGGCTATAGCGGCAATCAGGAGGACACTTCTGATGAACCCAGAAATTCAGGGTTTGGGCTGTGGGGTTTTTAACCCTTCAGTCTTAAAACCTAACAAATTCACCTGCAAATCTCTACTGTTTCTCAAAAAGATTTTAGACAAGGGAGATCAGGGAATCATGTTTTTTTCTTCTGAAAAGACCAGTCAGGTTAAAGAGAAAATTGAACTGAAGAACATGGTGGTAAAGGACATTTATAAATATATTTATCTTCATTATCCTAATGTTATCGAGTCATACAGTCTTGTAGTCACCCAGCAGTAATATTTGGACAGGTTTAATCCAGTTCCATAACGTGAATATTTTTCCATTAACTGCAATGAGTTTTTATAATTTTCCTCTTATATTTACAGCTAAATAAATATAGTTTGTCAAACTGATAATAACTTTTATTACTACCAATCTATACATGACAACTGTTCTTTACTATTCATGACAAGAAAAACTTACAGTTTAAGGGTTATCTGTGAAGGATTGGGTTTTGTGTTTGTTTTTTTTCTTTTGCTAAGGGTCTCACTCGCTACAAGCATTTAAATACACATGTAAGAATATTTTAACAAACGCACACACAAGTTGCTACGCGGCTAAACTTCTTCAGTGATACTTTCACTATCTGTGGCAGCACAGCTGTGATTATTTTACACTACCCTACAAATACTCACCCCACTGCCTCATATCACTTTATTTCTGCACAGCAAGAATCAGCTTTTCCAGGAGTTATGAGATTCTACTGTTTCCAGCCTTGTCAATGATAATGCGTTTTCCTGAGGTTATCTCTTCCAAAGCAGGAAGCCCTATTTCAATCCTCAATAAAAGTATTTAAAAAATAACATTTTTTTCACTTGTTCTTTTTTGTGACAAGAGGTTTTCAGGTCACTGCACGCGCAACTTTGTGGCGGAGAACAGGGTCACAGTGGTATTGGGCACATCTTCACCTCAACCCGAAAAGACCAATCCCTTAAACACCTTGCTGACGTAGGCTCTCAGGGCTTAAACCTGCAATATTGAAGCCTACTGGCTTGTAAGATCAAGCATTAACAGCAATGTTAGACTTAAAGAAAAAATGTCAGGTTCAATGCCAATATTCATGATCACATGCAGGCCCACCAAAAGTAGAATTAATGGGCTACAGCTTTTTAATTATCAATATTTAAGCATCCTATCCATAGCTTCAGTACTTGCTTTGTTAACTACTGGGAATCTATCCCTTATTCACTCTTTTATATCAATAAAAAAAGGTAAAAAGAAGTGTAGTGCCTCACACTTTTGATTTGGTAGTATTTTCCCTCCCCCACTGTCATGAATTTCTACCTACAAAACTATAAAGGAGAAAACTCACTAAATCCTCATGTTTTGTTATTTGGTATTCAACAGTCAGAGCACAAAGCAAATAAGCAGCCTTGCAGAGGGAACAATAACACATTGACTCCACGTGCCACATTTGCAAGGAGTTTCCACATCCCGCTTTTGCCAGGAGCTGCAGGTGATGTCCATGCTGATGACTGAAGGGTCTTCCAAGACCACCCACATGATGACACTCATCTGCCTTCCCTACGGCAAGGAAAGCTTTGGGTAGCTGTGGAAGATGTTCCCCAAAGTGCTCCAAGATGCCAGATGCTGGGGCACAGCCCGTGTGCCACGGTGCCATGAGGATGGACGGTTCCCAGCTGACCGGGTGCCCCTCACCTACTCTCTACCACACTAACAGAGGCAGCATCCAGACACATTGGCAGAGAACTGTTTGCACAAGGTCACTTCCATACACACAAACCAGCTTTTGTTTTCAGGAAAGTAAATTTTAGTGCCTATTATTCACAAATACCAACGAGACGGTGCATCTTATGCAAACATTGTGTGCATGTGGACACTAGATAAAGCCACTCACAGGATCTCAGTACAGCATACTCTAATTCACACACGCTGGCACTGTGTAATAAGCCACAGCGTTCTCCAAGAACAAGATTCATGTTTCACTGCAAATATGGTTAGACTTTTTATTCAGAGCTACGCAATTATTACGGTTGAGAAGGCCTGACAGTATCAAAGTTGATCACAGTTCTAATTATAACCTTTAATATACTGGATTTTATTCATTCCTCCTCCTTGTCAACCTTGATGTTTTATTCCCAGCTATGCAAGGCTTAAGACTCGTAAATGAAAAGAGAAGCTTCTATTTTTTTGAGCGTAGATGTTGCTGACTGTTGCCTATTCAGAAGGCAATCTGCACAAAAAGAGTTCGGGGCATAACTATTTAATAGCCCAGATCCAAATCCCAAGAAAGCAATTACCTAAGGTACCTGCAGCATCCCAACAGATGTATTAAAGCCACAGGTAAAAGTGCTGAGTTTTTGTTTGTGAAGGAGTCAAGGCCGTCAGAGGTTCCAGACCTGAGATGGACAGCAACCAGATGAGTCAACTGCTTCAAGGCGAGTGAGCACATCTTGGCCCCAGGTGGCCTCCACCCAACACATGTACAAGCTTTCCCCAGGCTTCCCTTGGGCACTCAGCTTTCCATCCCCCAAGACTACTTTTTCCTTTTTATTTCTGCCCCTTGCCCTCCTTCTGAACCCCTACACCAACGCTGTGCCCAATTTCCGCAGTTCCTTAAGCACCTGCCAAGCGAACCCACTTCTTCTCATGCCTTGTCACGTCCTTTCTTTATCAGGTGTAAGACAAGATGATAAATTTGGGTCCTTTTTTATATTCTCAAAATAAAGGACACAGCAAAAACCTCCGTTTGGGTGCTCCTGAGACAGTGTAAAGTCAACAAACTCGAACTACATTAGGCATAAAACAGCTGAGTAGGGTAAAATAATTTACCTCAGCTGAAGGCCTGAGTTGATAATTTCAGTAGGAAAAATATCTCTATGTACTTGAGAAAAATGAGACAGATGGAGCAAACGTTAGGGTAAATATTATAGCATATTTATCTACGAGGCTCCTCCAATCTGAGTGAAACATTTAGCACAACATAAACATTTTGGGGCATGTGCAAGTGCATCCTAGAGCCTATGCATCTCCTTCCACAGGGCCACTACCTCACTGAGCCACTGCTCTGAACCAAATTTAACTTCTGCAGTTACAGTATCCACAGGGAAAATACATCTTCAAGGATTCAGTTCACAAACTATCGCCAAGCCACCCGTCTCATCCTCGCAGGGCTCCCAGCAGGTTCATGTGGAGCAGTATAAAGGTAATACAATTTTACAAGTTGTCCACTTTAATCCAGTGAGGACCTGAACTATGGCCAGATTTAATCATCTGAGGAATCAATGTGGCCCATTTCATTGCATTTCCTCTCCAGTAGCAGAGTTCCACAGCAGCATCCTCTGCAATCTGCTACACAAATTAAATTTTAAAAAGCAAATAAAAGGACATCATCAGCTAGTTTTAAAAAGTCCGCTGAATGTGTACGGAACAAAAGAAGTATTTTTATGAAAACCCACAAAAGACAGCATGAAATGAGCACCAAACTGACCTAACATTCAAATATTTTTAAAGAACACCAGTCAATGCATTTTTTTCAACCTAAAGGAAAATTTTCGGTATACTGGAAGTAAAAGGTTTAAATTCAATAATGTATCTCAGTTATGTCAGAATATTGACTCTGCAATTCGCAGAATTCCCTGACCTTAATCCAGCACGGTATTTAGGCAAGAACTTCATCTTAAATAAGGCATTGGTTCTCAAACTTCAGTTGAGTTATTCATGTGCTTAAAACCAGGCACATGCACGAGCATTTTGCAAAGCTCCTGCCCCTCTGCTGTCAGTTATCAGTTTCCATTAGGTGTGCGAGTTTTCCACATGGCACTAGGCAGCAGAAAAATATTGGAAAAGGAACAACGGTGTTATTACAGGGAAGTCTGGGTGATGCTCGCTCATCTGATCTTGTATCATTTTTCTGCCCTGTCACCTCCTCTACAATTTCCCACCAAATGCATTTGCTCCACGTTTCCTTTTGTCTCTTGAGAGATGTTACTATATGAAAAAATATCCGCTAGCTATTTGGCTTGCACAGGGCAGGAGCAGGGTACAGCTGTGAATAGCCCATCCCTCACTGCCTCGTCACTGTTCACCCAGGTCTGTGTGCTCTTGGAGTGTTCCTCACTCAAGCCATGGGGATGGATGAGTTTGGCTCACTTCTGAGCTCAGCTTTTCCCTTTCAGACCTTGACTTCCTCAGAGGCCGGTTTAGGTACAGCTGGGGAGAGATATAGTGAAATAAACCTTCAGTGTGGAAGGGATTACCCCAATATTACCCTAATACAAAGGCTCCTCTACCTATACAAAGCCCCCAAAAGACGAGAGACAAGAGCTACAGGTATTAGTCACTTCTGTGTCAATACAAGTGATTGGCACTAGACCTTGAACTCGCATAATTTCATCGAGACAGGATTTTAACCAAAGTGGTCACATCGACAGAAAACATGTTAATAGCCAGGACTTTAATTGTTACACTTACATATAATATTACAAAGTAAGGATTCTGATAATGAAGAAAAGGTGTGCTTCTTTCACTGAGCCTAATTAATCCTTAGGGGGAAGGAAAAATAGAAACATTTTTATTGACTTCAGGCTTTGCCAAAGCTGCATTTACTTATATGAAGATCATGACCAGATTCTGCTTTTTACAAACACAAATTTAACTCAGGAGTCTTCTGTGTGGGGACAAAATTGCAAAACCAAAACCCACCAGACTACAGAAAGAATGTGAACTGTTTCCTTCTCCCATTAGTTGTTTTTCAGTGTATGCTTTGCTGCCAATATCGTGCAGCATTTTATTTGTTTGCTGACCAGATGGCTGAATATTTTCAAACAGGAGAAAAAAAAAGCAACCCATAGCAAATAAGACTTTTTTTACAATTCTTAGCTGAATCTTCATCGATACTCAACTTTGGGAATGCTACATGTTTTTATGAATATTTCATTTTTGGAAAAAAAAAGACAGAAAAAGAGACTGATGACACCTGTGACATCAGAGGGAGGTCACATTTGGGAGGTTTAGCTCAGGAACTTCTGCCTGACTTGCAACCAACTTGTCTCAGGACAGGACCACGCCCTTTGCGAGTGCTTAACTGTATTGTATTATGTGTCTGAAATAACCCTGTTCATTGAATGAAGCAAGATCTTAAATCACAGCCTGACAAGAAAAATATGTAACTGTATATACTTATGAGGAAGCTTCATCCAATATTGTCCTCTTGGGTTGCCTCCAAGCCCAGAGAGTCTGTTTCCACTGCAAGAATAACTAATAAATAAAACTAAGGACAAGCTAGCAGCTGAAGGCAGCCTGAGCCTAAGCAAATTATGGAGAAAATGCATCTTAGATTTTTAGGCAGCTACATATCCAAATTTTTTAGCATTTCTAACAGCCAGATGGTGCCTGGAGCTACAAGCTTCCCTCTCGCATAGAACCAAGGCTGGGTTGAGGTATGAGCTGGGAGGTGACAGCAGTAGGCAGAGCCTTGGCTGCAGCGCCATTAATCCCTCTTTAAGGGGCAGGGTAACGGGTTATCCAATGGCTCTATCAGTCTAATCAATCAGCAGTGACTCATCAGCCCACGGATGGGGGGGAAAGACAGGACAAGGAAGAGATCGGAGTTCTACTCAAGCACGGTTCCTGAACTGTTCCTTGCTATTGATTGCACCTGTGAGATAAAATCCAGTCTACAACATGTAGAAAGAAATGCATTCATAGCTGTTTTTCCTGCCTGGGTAATGCAGTCAGCCTGTAATCATGCACATTGTGAGCAATCATAAATTGAACACCCGCCTTTTTGCACTGGGAAATTAAATCCAAATACAAGGTCTAGCCCATTTGACAAACAGTTGCAATAAATTACAAGCTGATCATTACATGCAAGCTTACATGTTAGGTTTAATCCTGCATATATCATAGAAGAAAATTTACACTGGCATGAGCTTGGTGTTAATTATTCCCTGGATAGGAAGGGACTCTGCTGTGTGATAACGCACCTTTGGTAGGAAACTGCTACAAGGCAAAACAATAAAACTCTTTACTCACAAATAGCTTTCCAGAACTAAGGACCAAGGCTGTGCTCCTGCTGTGTTTCCATTTTAATTCAGCAGTTCAGAGGCAAAGATTTAGGTCCCTTCTCCAGTGTAATTAGGTCATTGCAGAGACCTAGCTCTACCACCGCCATGTCCCAGCCTTATCAACACACCTTCACCCCTGTGGCTTACAGAGCTCTGCAGAGCAACCTCACAGCTTGTGTAACAGCTAATGTAATTCAGTTACAGTGGAGATTAATTCCACTGATGGTTCCAGATTCATTTTATTTTACTTTAGATAACTAAAAGTTGAACATCTACCTGACATAAGCCAGAGTCCCTCTGTAGTCAGTGGAAAAAGATGGGCACATTCAGCAGAAAAAACACGCCGCCCTTTCAGGATGGGAAAAATTAGCCTCAAAGGGTGATTGTCTCTGTCGTGACAACTAGACATTTAGGTCAGACTAGATGCCTAACTTGTATAGTTAAAAGTGAGATAAGTCCTTTTCATGGTATGAAATGCTGGTTCTGCACAGCGCTCAACTACTTCCACAACGCCAGGCTCTCATGCTTGGACTATGTATGGATCACTGGAGCAAGTTTTCTGTTCACACTGATTTTCTGTTGTCCTGAAGAACTATGAGGGTGCTACGTGCCCTCCTAACACGGTAGAAGTAACTGTACCCAGTTATAGCCATCCCATGACAAAACTACCTTCACCTGTCTTTATTGTCTAACTGGAAGACTACTGTGGGAGTTCACCCACAGCTTCTACTGCAATGTCCCATCCCGTGCCAGCTTTCATGGGCAAATCCATGCCAGGGAGCACGCTAACAAACCTTGGGGTGATCTGGACAGTTTGAGGACCAGAGCTCTCTGGGCCTGTCATGTTTAGCTGGCTAGAGACTGCCTATGAAAACAGCATATCGTCCCCATAATTTACTTTTATTTCCAGCACTGGGTGGAAATAAAAGGTGCCACTGGGTCTCCCCAATAGACTATCTACAGTGTAAATGCTGAAGTTGAATAAAGGCAAAGTTTGTTAATCAAATTGTACTTTCAGTAACAGCCACATAAAGCCTCCCAAAACCTTGAGTCAGGCATCATTACTTGCACTCCATCAAATTCATACGACTTATTTAAATGCCACAGGGCCTTAAAACACTATGCAACTTAGCTCCAGTTTATTTAACTTTCCAGATTTTTGCTTTTCAAGGTTCATATTTTCCAACTCTTCTCTGCAATACTGAGGATCTGACTTACCTTTTCTTTTCCCACTTTTTTCAATGAAAGCTGTGATTCCTGCATAACCACATGATGAGGCTTTAAGGAAATCTTTTCCCTTGTTTAGCAAAGCAGTTCAAGAGATTAGCAGGTCAGTATCGCCATGGGCAATGCTGCAAATCAGTGTTGGGTTTTTTTATTTAAAAGCTGGAACTAAAAAGCAATGGCTCTTCAGAGAAGCCAGAAAACATTTAAGTAGGTTTGGCTTTAAGTGCAGTTAAAAATACTGCAAAACAAAAAGATATGGGAATTGATTTTTTTTTTCTACATTATGGCTCCTCTTAGCTAGGGTGAATGGGAATCTGATCATCAATCACAGCTACTTCAGTAGGAGTGCAGGGCTCAGTGCTGAACTGTTTGTGATACCTGGTCTGTGCATCCCTAAAAAGATGTCTTGACACTAACAGGACATGTTGCTTTGGTGCAGGATTGAGCAATGCCTCTGGATCCCCTGCCTCTTGCCGTGCAGAGGCTAACACAGAGCACAGTGGGCTTCCAGCCAAAAAAAGGAGAATTCAGAGTCCTGGGGAATCCTATATTCAGCATCAAAAACAGGCGTTAATCGACAGACTCACCCTGTCTGGTCTTCTGGAAGAGGAGACAGTTGGCCTGGGTTCAGCTGTTACTTGAGCAGCTCTAGGGGAGACAGCCATTACCTTACTAACCAGGACACTTGACATGCATCACAAGGCAAGATAAGCTGCTCATCAGCAGGTCTGCGGGGCAGGCGCTTGCCAAGAAAGGTGCATCGTGAAGAGCTGAATCATTTCTCCACTCCAATTCTACTGAGCAGCCTCCCCCCAGCATCCCTGAGATGCACATTAGCTCATATTCCATCTATGCAAGTATAAATTCTGCTGTAAAGGAGTCTGGTTAGGGCCCCTGTTTCTTTTCTTTCAAGAGAAGTCTGAATTTTTTAAAAATGGGATGAAACAAGACCAAACAAAAGAGAGAAGAAAAGAACTGTCTTGGGAAATCTTTCTTTTTCTTCATTTGCTTTAAGGAACCACAGAGCTGGAGATAAAAAGCAGCTAACCTGAAACAAGCAGCATTTGATCAGCACTGTTGACCTGCCAGCAGGAGGGAGCCATGGATATAAAAGCCTGGGAAAAATCAGAAGTCATCCATTTCTGATGTACGTCTCTCAAAAGACGTGGCACCACCCCTACATGTGTATAAAACACGGCCGGCCTGTGTGAAGATCTTCCTTTGAGAAACTTCAGAGAGCAAGTACAAAACCAGAAGGATTTCACACGCTGCAAGAAACGCAACGGGAAATTAACACTTTAAGAGTCAACAGCTGAGGTCTAAATCACCTTTACCCTTGAGTTTGCTGCTAAAAGTTGCCACCTCAGTGCATTTTAGTTTTCTGGGACAGTACGATTAATTAGACACTGATTTCTCTACTATTAAATGTATACTGTACTTTATCAAGCCAGCAGCAATTATGTTAATGGCATCTTCAGGTTTTGCACTCCCCAGCGCTCCTCCTCTAGCTTGGTTATCTGATGCATTTCAATTTTCTGACCATATTCGTTACATCAAAATACCTCTAAGCATGTTCAGGTCAGTTCCAAACTCAGAAGAAAGTTCACCCTTTCCCCAAAGCAGGGTTTTTTCATCAAATTGGATTATAAGATTAGCATTAGTAACCCACATTGGTAATTACTATATAGGAAATAGCTCTTTTGGCTGTATCTACTCTGGTAACTAGAAGAGGGCCAGGGATCTGGCCAGTGTCATGGACCAGCTCACCTTGTTTACGTGAATCTCTTCTCCTGATGTTCCTGTACTCGGCAGGATGGGCATATCCTTTTAACCAATCTCAAACACACTGACCCACTTTCCTGTGGGTTATCCCTGGAAAATATTTGCACCTCTAAGGTGGAATGAAATCTAAATAAATGAAAATTGAGTTTCCCAGCATTTTCACCACCAAATAATACAGCTGTTATTATTTTTTTGTAGGTACTTTCCAATAATCTTCAAGTATCACCATAAACCATCTCTGTTGTGTGTTGTATTTCTTGACCATAAAACACTAACAGATAAGAGACCTTAATGCCATATCAGCAAGGGAAAATGGGATGAGTCATTTGCCCTCTCTTTGTAGCAGTAAAAATTCTCTGTCAAAGAAAATTTCTAGTTGGGACTAGCTCGTCATCTGATTATTTTTTTTTTCATTGAAAGCATATTTTACGGCCAGCAAATACCCCTTTCCTTGCAGAGAGGGCACTTGCAGCTCTGAAGCCAGAGCACAGACCTCCACAACAGAGAGCAACCATCCAGTTCTTTCACACCGTTACCACACACACACCTCTCTCATTTTCCTCTTCCCACATCGAGAAATACAAACCCCCTGCGATCATCTCAGTGTAACTCCAGGCTAGCTCTATCTGACCAAAATTTCATATTCTGGAAATAAAATAAGAGGGGACCAGCCTTGTGCCTGGTGGGTCCCAAAGCCTCCTGCACTACTTCTAGCCCCCCAGAGACTAAACACTGAGTCATCTCTGCCACCCACCCAGCTAAACACTCACCCTTTTCCTTTTTCTTTTTTTTTTGGCAGGTTAATTTTCAGCCAAATCAGCGTTTGCTCTGACTCAGCCCATAGTGACAGGATCACCAGCATCAATGCAGGGGAGCCAGCAGCTCAGCTGCACGTCATCTTAGATCATCTTAAATCAGCTGTGAGCCCAGGTCCCACTGCACAGGATTACTGTCTGGCACTATTTATAAAAGTGAGTATCACAATGCTTGTGAAACAAGGTCATTATTAGATTTGGCTAATGTTTTGTAATTGAAAGTTTTGTGGGGTTTTTTAAAGGAGGTTGTCAAGAAAAGGGTTTTTAACTATTCCTCTTCTTCAAAAACAGAGAGTTTCTCTTTCAAAAGACTGAAAACCAAAAGGCTTCCAGTACCAGCAACCAAAACCTAAACAGATTTTCAGGTCTGGGATAACAGCTAAAATATTACCAAGGGGGAGTTGGAGGGACACTCTTTTCCAAGTATGTGTTCGAGTTAGGAAAGACACAGCCGTGCTGGATACCAGCATAGGACCTTTGCAGTAGCAGCCCCTAGAAAAACCTTGGCAATGTCTGGGAGACACATAGGACCTGTTCCCTGACCTGTTCCCAAACACTGTTTCTTTCCTATCTCAAGCATGAGGGGTTCAAGGCTGTCTTTCTTGTTAACAACCCTTATCTATTCTCCACTTTTTTTATTTTTTTTCTACTTAACTGGCGCTTACAGCTTTCTTCAGCAAGTGTCGATAGCAGCTTACACATAGGACATGGGGGAAGCCTGCTCTGATGGCATCTCCCCATTGCCCACAGACTGAGCCTTGCAAGTCCTGATAACCCCTGGCTTTGCCCCATGGTTGTTGCAGTTGGTGGGAGCCCTGCCAACGTCTTCTCTGAGCACAGGGTCAGACTTGCAGGCAAGGCTTTCCCTTCAAGTGATTCCAGCATTTCTAATCCAGGTCATCAGCCAGGACTTGATGATCTTAAAGGTCTTTTCCATAGATTCTATGATTCTATGATAACATAAAGCAACTCAGAGTACTGCTAAATCTTTCCCAACCAACACCCAGTGGAAAACGTGGCCTGGAGGCGGCAGCTGACAACCCAAATCACTGTGCACACCCATCCCGGCACCATGCATGGATGTGTCAGGAATCCTAGCAGAGCTCCCGTCCTTGCTCACCCTCTCTAAATCTACACAAGCTATGAGGAATAAAGGGGGGGGGGGGGGGGGGCAGAAAAGAAAATAATGGGCTTTTTTATAGATGATAAGTATTCATCCTGAATGATCAAGTGGTGTTTGATGGTGGAAGAAATGCAATCTTGTGTTGGTTTAATGTCTACTAGTCTTTTGAGTTTATGGTCTGTTACAGCAGTTTCCACCATGCCTAATTTTCTTATTCTTGAATCATTACGACCATGGCTCACTTTCCTTTTTTTATACCAGCATCTGTCCTCCTTCTCAGGTTTCAAATTCTGACCCCTCACCAGTTTCTCCTGTGCTTCCCCCCACCTCCCACCTTGGTCTGCCTACGTGCTGCGGTGGTGATGCTTTCTGCTGCGGTACCTGTGTGTCAGCATCTGTCTTCTCACCTTTTGTGCACCTGTTTCCACTCCATCGACTTTATTGTCAGCAGTTTTATAGCATGGGTTTTGCTCTTCTTTCCTCATTTTTATGACTCTCCATCACCACGGTAAATGGAAGCTGTACATTTCTCTTTTCACCTCAAAGACACAAGTCTGTGTAGCAAGAGGTGATAAAAATAATATGATCTGTCTAGGAATCTTTCCACAGCCTCTTCTGCTGACTATGAATTGTTCATAAATTAAGAATCTAAGATCTTTCAGGGTGTTTAGAAGTCAGGGAATACAACACTGGATCACCCCAGCAGCTGGTATAGATAGCTCCTGCTTTGTTGCCAAAGCAGCCAGTGCAAATGCTTCAAAGAAAGGGACAAGGGTACCAATAAGGGACAGCAAGGGAACCTACTTAGAAGGAGAATTCCTTCCTAAATGTTTAGCAATGAGCTAATCCCTTCAGAGATTTTAAGGCCAACAGAGACTAAATGAATCCCAGAGATCAAGAAGTCACAGAGGTTTTTTAGTTACATGAAAATAAAAAAGTATTAACTTTTAACAGTAATACCGTTTAGCCTTTCAAGTGCACAGAAAGCCTTTTTATTTCTACCTTAGCCTAAAGATTTGCATCTCGATAATTTTCTCTACCCCGTGCATCAGTGCACATTCTTCTTTCTCTTCCTGCCTCAATTTATCCCCTTCTTACTTAGACAGCATCACCCTCTGCTGTGATCACCGTATGCCTATTAACCAGCCAAAGAACAAACACAACATTCGTGGTTCCTGAGTACTAATGATAAGGCACAAAAACACTCTTACATGTTTTATTCTTTTTTTTTTAATCACCCCTCCAACTTATTTCACCATGAGCACGCAGGCTGTCGCTACAGAGCCACCCACAATGACCCCAACCCTTTTCCCAAGCAGGTACAGTTCACTTACAACGTAAGAGTGTATGAGATACTCAGATTCCTTCTGGCAGACATCCCTGTTATTCCTGCCATGTACATTTGGTGACAAGCATGCTAACTTTTATCTAGCTTTGTTACATAACGTCCTTCCAAGACTGACACGTATCTCCTCTCCATCCTTTACATGGAAAGCCAGAACTTCACCTTGCTTCCCAGGATGCTTAGCTTAGTACCTAATGTCTTGATTTAATATACTAATACAATTAAAATATTTCACACTTAACTTAGACACACCCCTTTTTTTAACCTTTTCTCATCATGAAAATTGACATTATTTCAACATACTTAATCCACTGTACTTGACTCAATTTCAAGTTCATGCTTTCCCTCCCTCCTTAAGACTTCCTTGGGTTTGTCCAAAAAAATCTCTTCCACCATTTTTAACTTCTCCAGAAGTATTCCAGCAGACTAGTACAAAAATACTTTCCCTTATAGACAGCATTTACCATTACCTTTGCCATTCACTTAGTCACTTTATAATTCTATGTTTGGTTTACCTGCCTACTGAAACGGTAGGTAAACCATCCAATGTTGCAGAATCACATTTATTATCTGTATCAAAAACATGTGTTTGCTCTCAATCTGCACAGTAACTGAGAGTCAAACAGGGTATGTGAAAGAAAACATTTTTGCCAGCAGCTCAGATACTCCATATCTCTCTTTGCAAACAATTTGGCTGAATGGGAAGTAAGAGAAGAGTCACTCAGTGATTTTTTTTTATGGTTGCAAAAACAACAGAGACAAAGGAATAATGAAATGAAGAAAAGGTCCCTTTAGGTTGAGTATCAGTTAAAATGTTCCAAAAGCAAAATCTGTTCATATTTGGGCAAGTCTCTAAGGGGCAACTGAAGAAGACTCTTTCAGTTGGAAAGTTTAGAAAAAGCACCAAACACTGGAAAATAAGAGGTAACAAAGATGCTCCCTGCAGTGGCAGGGGGATGAGCATGAATATTTCATCATTTCCATCATAACAGCTGAATGTGCATTTAATACCAGTGAAAAACATGGGTGTCATCAACTCCACTCAAAATCATAATTTATGCAACACATGAAAGCTTTGCATTAATATCCCATTCATCATTGGCATAAGCAGGGAGTTCACCAAGCAGTTATTCTTCTACCACTGTCCTAATCTGAGTTACCAAGCCACCAGCAGCACAGGATACAGCAGAGGGTCTCCCCAGCTTCTGCACCCCAGCTGTCCAAGCCCAGAGCCTGCCTCCATCTCTTGAAGGTGCACCTAACTCACCTTCACACTAGCTGCTGGCATCGCAGAGCTCAGGGAAACTCATGACGTGAATGGACATCACAGCCTGGACTGAACGCTGTTATGCCAGAAGCTTATGGCTGGATCAATTTACTCCAAAAACCCATGGGAACACTCATTCGAGCTGCTCGTACATTTGGTTTGCAGCACAAACATACTTTTCTAAGTGCTGAACTACTACAGTCCCTGATGAAAGAAGCCAATGACAAAAAGGTTTCTGGAAAGTGACATTGCTATACATTATTATTTTTGCTGTCTATGTAATCAGAGCACCATGGAGCCTCAGGCATAGGCAGAGATCCCACTGCTCCAAATGCTGTACCAGCGCAGAAATCTTACAAACTGGCAGATACCCGTATTTCTCATAACAGTGAGGAAATAGAAAAAAAAGCTGTCAAGTTGTCAAGGCGGGGGTGGGGGGGAAAGCAGCTAAAGGAAAGATCCTCTGTAGATTCAAAATGAACTACCTGCCAGTGCATTAAGCCTTGTGCTTCTCAAGCCTTTTGGGTATAAAACAGTAAGACCTTCACTAAGCCTTCAAAGGACTGCAATACCCTCTAACAGGCTGTGCTGTCTCAACGCACGACTTCATCTCTGGCTGAGTCTGCCCAAACCAGAGTCAATCCCAATGGGAGCTGTTGCGATTTTAATGGCAATACACTCAGATCACTCCAATGAGGCTGAATTAGGGCAAATGGCTAAGTTTTGAGATGGACGCATAATAGCCAGGTATTAGCCATATTTTACATAAAATTTTGTTCTTCCCTTTTGTAAATCAGCTGATCTGCTACCCTGGTTCTTTGCAAGCATTTTTTTTCCTCCCTCCATCCAGACATGTTTGTAATTATATTCCCTGGGTCATACAGTTGCATGGCTGCACACACACACCACCACAAGTAACATACAGCTTTTTAACCATGTGAGTGAGGGATGTCTCTGTCTTAAAGAGTATGCAAGTGAAACTAAAGTAAAACAACATTGTCCATCTTTCTGACAAGAAAGCAAAAGCACTGAGGTCCACATCCAAAGGGGCACAGAAGTGGGGCTCAGGAGAGAATATGCACACCTAAAGCCCGGTATGTAATGCTCAGAATACCAGCTCTATGCCTTTGGTACCTCCGCTGAGATTCAGCTGGCACCTTTAACCATCTGCAGCGGTTCATTTTTTTAAGGAAAGACTTTAGGATGAGATCAGCTCTAGCAGGGCCTGTTTCCCTTCACTAGCTGAAAGGGGAGATAGGTAGTTCAAAGCAGGTGGCTACACAAACCCTCCTCTCTGAGAACGACCACCAGTTAGGAGAAACATGCCCAAAACAGCCACCGATTTGGCTATCCCACATGTCCCCCTACTGCAAGATTTCCCACGCTAGACTAACACTGAGCTCTCCCACCGAGGCTCTGCTACTTGGAAGACAAAAAGTAAATTCAATAAGCAAAGAGGGAATATTCCCCCAGGTCAGGGATGCCCTCTTTCACCACAGGGAGGAGACATGGGCTTCTGCACCCCCAGCCGAGGATGTCCCACACTGCAATAGCCCCCAAGCATGGATCAGGACCCTTTGCCAGCCGACCTGGCTGCAGTCACCCACCCCCAATCCAGTCTGAGGATACACAAATTATTTCTTGCTAAACAGGGCAACTGCAGGAGGAGAGGTGAGGAAGTTCTGTTCCCAGAGCATCCTTAGAGGGGTAGGAGAAAGGGGACTGACCGCTGTTAACCCACTTGCAGGTTTCTGCTTGCTAGAGCAGTGCCCTGGCCACTGAGACCTGTTCGGGAAGGTGGCACCTAGCCTCTTCACCCCTACACCTAGATTTCACAGAATCACAGACTCACTAAGGTTGGAAAAGACCTATAAAATCATCAAGCCCAACCATCAACCCAACACCACCATGCCCACTAAACCATGTCCCACAGTGCCACATCTACATTTTTTGAATACTTCCAGTGAAAGACCAACTTGCTCTTTCAAAGTAGCAGAGAGGATTTCCCTGCATGTAGGAGTGAGGATGGACACCCTCGAGCAGAAGGTCAACTTTGGTCCCCTCCATCGGGGCTCCTTCTGGGCCACCCGGAGCTGGCCCAGCGCTGGGCATCCGTGTCCAGCAGCCTCAGCTCCCACATCCCGCACAGCCCTGCAGAGCGGTCCCGGCTCCAAAGACACCGAGTCCCTCCTGTTTCGTGTTTTAACAGTAGGAGAGAGGCAGAAAGTTTCTCTCCCCATGTCACACACTCGGCCTAGCCCGGGACAGCCCGGGCTGACACGGGGGGGGCGGGACAGCTTCACCACCCCCCTCCTTACTCTCCCCCTTTTGCTCCGATTTAACGCGGTATTCAGAAGAGCAGCGAGGCCAGCCGAGCCCCCCTCGTTTGGAGGGGGACTCTCTTATTTCCACGCACCGGCGGGAGCAGCAACAACCGGGGTGGGGGCTTCGCGACCGACGGCTAAGGTGGGCACTCCAGGCGTGATGCGGGGGGAGCTCGGCCGCCCCACGGAGCCCCCGGCAGCACCGCGGCGGAGGGTCCTTCTCCGTGGGTCCAGCCCCTCTATCGTCCCACGAACAGCCCTGGGGCAGCAGCAACAACCAGCAACACCCCCCTCCTGGGGTGCCACCCTCCACGCCAGCCGGTGCATCCCCCCCGCCCCGCTCCCTCCCGCCCCTGTGGATGGGGAAAACCCCAGAGGAGGAGGAAAATCTCACCTCTTCGCAGGGCGGCAGCTGCAGGGCGGCCGCCTGCCAGCCCAGCAGCCAGCAGCACAGCCAGGCGCTGCCCGGGTACCCCCGCTCCGCTCCGGGCCGCCGCATCCTCATCCTCATCCTCCTCATCCTTCGCCCCCGCCGCGGAGCGCCCGCGCACCCCTTCCCCGCGCCGCACCCGGGGGCGGGGATGGGATCACCGGCCCCGGCCCCCGCCGGAGACCTCCCTGCTCCGGCCGCGGCCGGCGGGTCGGGCTGCCCCTGGCCCTGAGCCCCGCCTGCAGCCGGGCATAACCCCGGGGCTGGCACGGACGGCAGCGGCCCCGCCGGCCGCCCGCTCCCGGCAGCCGGCACCGCCAAAGCCCGGAGGAGGGGCCGGGAGGAGGAGGAGGAGGAGGAAGGCAGGCAGGCAGCGCAGGCGCATGCTGCCGAGGCTCGTCCAGCCCCGGCGTGGCAAGCGGGAGCGCAGCAGCACCCTCCCGGTTGCACCCCCCGGCCCCAAAGGCTCTGGGGTGGGAGCAGCAGCGGGGGGTGAAATCCCGCAGGCACCGCCCGGCAGCCCCGGCGCTGCTGGGGGAGAACACCAGCACCCCCCGCTCGGACCTCCCCCGCCCCAAAAGGCTCTGGGGTGGGAGCGGCACTGGGGGGGGGGGGGGGAATCCCCCTGCCCTGGCCCTGCTGCGGGATGCTGGCCCGCAGCCCCCGCCATCCCCCGCTTGGCTGCCGGCGCCTCCGCTCCCCATCCTTGTGCACGGCAGCGCCAGGCGATGCGGGGAGCTTGCACCCATTTCCCTGCTCCTCGGGTGCTAAGGAGGTCCGTGTCCCCCGTTAGGGTGGGGTCCCGCCGGGTGGGATGTGCGGTGGACCACTCGCCTCCTCGCCAGACATGACAGCGACCCTCCTCCGTGGGGTGGGAGAGCAGCTTATTCATGGCCTGACCCAAATTATTATTATCCCCAGAATTATGCAGACTTCTCCCTCAGGGGTTGCTTTTCAGCCCGGATTCTGTCTCCCCTTCCCCAGCGATGCCCAGCTACTCATTCCTAATGAAGAGTTTCACTGCCCCAGGCACTGGCGGTCCTCTGCCTCCCTGGCATCTCCGCCAGCCCTGCTCACTTTCCTGCGCCCTCCTCTCTTCCTCCTTTCTGCCTCCTCTTATCTAACCAGCAAAACCCGGCACAGACACAGTGCTCCTCATCGCTAGCACAGGATGTTCCTGTCCCTGTTGATCCACCTTTTCAAACTCCAATACATAGCCCTTTTTTTTTACTTCTAATTTATTGAGTGACTTTTTTTTATGGCAATTTTACTGCAATTCCTGCTCACTGTGATCCAGGTTTGACTCAGCCTTTATTCACCTCTTGAAAAGAGATGAGGAGTATAAGGGTAGAGTCAGATCTTCGCCTGCGCCATGTAACCCCTCTCGCCATCCCTGGCTGGTGTCATTGCTGCAGCTGTATGCTAACACAAAAATGGATTCATTTGCTCAGTTTATGTCATTTGAGAACCTTGCTGGAGCAGTCAGGAGGGAGCTCTGTGACGCTGTGCTAACAGAGACAAGTTTGAAATTTCCCTTTGTTCTCACACCAAGCCTTGCTCTGCTTTCAGCTCTAGCTGGAGGAAGGAAAATGTGTTATCGGTTCTTCCACCAATGGTCCCCATCCCTCACCGGGGTGCCAAATGAAGCAGCTTGTGTAAACTGTTACAGAAAGAAGTCAAATTACCTTGCCAGAAAAAAATGGAGAAAGGGATAGAAACTGTGATGCTGCTTTATGTTTTGTGCTCTGGGACCAGGTATATCACAGAGTCGATCCGAAGGGTTCATTGCTCATCTTAACTGTGGGGTATGATGCAATGTTTGAGGAACACTGATTTCAGCTGGAGCAGCAATTCTCTTTACCTTTGCTAAAATAAAGAAATCACAGAA
Source organism: Gavia stellata (assembly GCF_030936135.1). NCBI lineage: Eukaryota > Metazoa > Chordata > Aves > Gaviiformes > Gaviidae > Gavia > Gavia stellata. The sequence goes on along the minus strand of NC_082597.1, from coordinate 8,772,912 downwards.
TCACACAGAATCACACAGAATCACAGAATCACTAAGGTTGGAAAAGACCTGTAAGATCATCAAGTCCAACCATCAACTAACACCACCATGCCCATTAAACCATGTCCCACAATGCCTCATCCACACGTTCCTTGAACACCTCCAAGGATGGTGACTCCACCACCTCCCTGGGCAGCCTCTTCCAATGCTTCACCACTCTCTCAGTAAAGAAATTTTTCCTAATATCCAGCCTGAACCTCCCCTGGCACAACTTGAGGCCATTTCCTCTGCAGGCACTCCTAGACATGCAGCAAGGGAGTCACCCTGAAAATGCAGAGAAGAAAACAATATAGTTGGATTCAGCATGTCTTTTGTACAAGAAAAATGGATACAAGTTCAACTTCCAGAAAAGTGCACTTCTTGTTGCAGTTGTTGGCTTTGAATAAAACTTCAGGGTGGGAAGCAGACCTGGCGGGGACTGCTTGCAGAACTGCTTTCTCCAGTATGAGGGTTACTGCCCTCAATGTACTACCGATTACCAGGGACTCTCAAGAAGGCAACGGGGCCACTAATACAAGAGCGGCAGGAGTCAGTTCAAGTGAGTAGACCTCCCATATGGCATAGGCATGGGTGAGGAAAGTGAGTACTGGAGTGTGCTTTGTCAGCTGCTCTGTCACCCTTTTGTTTCACTAAATTATTTTAATTTTAACACTCAGAATGGGAAGAACTCAATTTACAAATAAAAAGCCAGATGCTCATCTTCAGTGCTCGCTGTATGTGGCCAAAAATTATTTACTGTCCTCTGCGGGACTTGCTGTCTTCCTAGCAAGAAAAATCACTAAGATCTGAGATTTTTTTTGTCTTGCTTTATGTTTCCAAATGACAGAAAGTCCAGAAATTTCTTGAGCTTTAAAAGCCATGCTGTCACTTTGGTTGCTGTGCTATTTGAACAGGATCTGAAATGCCTGTGATATTAAATCCTGCAAATCGTACCTGAAGGCAGCATGGCAAAAATTCTGCAGTGCATAGTAAGCATGAGGCCAGCAGAAAAAAAGTGTACGATTTAAAAAATTAATCAGCTTAGATAGACATGAACAAATGAGGTAGAGGAAAGCAGTGCTGGATTTGAGAAGCATCATGGAACTGTAACACACAAAAATTAATAACTATATATAAGGCAGCAGAGTTAAAGGATTTTTAAAACTAGTAAAAGCAGATAGCAGGCAGTGAACCTGGGAGGTTTGAGACCTGTGTCTGAAATCTTGACCTAATATTTTGAGTCAAATGAGAGGATACAAAAGTAATTCAGAAGAATCATGCAATCTGAGTTAAAAACAATTGCCCTGCTCTACTACGTTAATGTACAAAAGAAAAGGCAAAGAGGAAATATAAGTAGTAAGTAATAATTTATACTGTAACAACTGTGAGATGGGTTTCAAGCTACATCTCCAGAACTTCCTGTGCTTTACTGTGCCTCTCCACTAATCTGGTGTAAGTTAAAGATGCCCTTTAGAGTGTACCTTTGTACTGTTGTTGTGAGCTGTGCCCAGAAAAACCCAACAGCTTTCAAGCACTTAGGATCCAGGTCTGTAAACAGTTCTTCCTGACATCAGTGAGATGCTTAAAGTTAATCATGGACTTTCAGGTTTGCAGAGCTCAAGCCATAGGTTTCTCCAGTAGCCATTTAGCCGTGGCAGGGGAGCAGCCATATGTCGCTAATGTTAATGACACCAAGTGAAAGGGAAAATGAAATGGCTGCCAGCTACTGTTTGGATGACAGCAATTAGTAACTACACTCGGGATTAGTCAGGCCTGTAGGCTGACATTGGCTTTCATGGGAATACATCATAGGGTAAATGAAACTATTAACCCTTTTTCACTCTGCCTGCTTCTGATGAACTCTTTAAAGACCTTGCCTGCACTCGCATTTCACTGCAGCTTTTGGACAAGGCAATCGATACGAAGCATTTCAATGGAGGTTCTTCGGTGGGACCCATTTTCCAACAGTGGTGACTCTCCACATGGTTAAATGACATGATCCCCTAAGAGGGTAACTGGTTTTCCCACAGAACGTAACATGTTCTTTTAATTTGCTAACACATCCATCTGTGGGCTCTACCACAGTGTGTCTTGCTCAGACATCTCCTTTTTCTTATGGACTATATATTTTCCCATACAACCTGGTCATCTGTGCACTCTCCATGAAGGTATACTTTATCTGAGATAAAAATTAACATTCTTTCAAGACATCATGTCATCCTCGTGCTCTGCTAAGTGCGGTTCAATATAGCCTTAATATGCTTTTGCTCATGTACACGTTCTTACTTTCAGATTCCCAAACTCTTCAAGCTCTTTGGAAATTCAAGATACACAGCAATAGTAAAGAATGTTTTATACCTGTGCCTCTGGTTCTGCTCTGACCTACTTAGATACCACTTTTACTTTCAAGTCATTCGAGGACCTTTGTGAGTCCATCCTAGGATAGTCTGGAGAGCCATGCTGAGAAAGCTGACATGTCAGGACAGAGGCTAAGCAGTCACAGTCACTATAAAATGGGTAACATTTGCAGTGGGCTCTCTCTCTAAGGTTCTCCTGAAGCCCATGGAAGAGCCCAATGCCGGGATTCATCTCACTTCACTTTGTCACCCACAGCTTGTGGTACTTTGGGAGTACCATTCACCGTCTCCTAAAAAAGGAGTTATATAAACATCAGATACATGTTTTAAAGGGTACCCAAAAGTGTCCAGAGCTGAAAGTGATGGTAGCACTCATCAGAGATGTTTTAATCACCTATTTTAGGAGGAGCTGAATGTCTTTTTTCTCCATTAACTGCATAGGTAGCTCAGATATGGACACCTACACATGGTCAAATGAAGCCCACCCCAGGTAATTTTCTGCTGCCTGGCGTTCTCTTTAGACGAGGTTCATGTCCTCCAGCTTTAGGTGTGTATCCAGAGCTACATGTCTGACTGGTCTATAGACTACACTCTACAGCCCCATTTGCATCCAAACCAGAGTACAGCACAGTGAAATGGACCTGAGACAGTGTTTGCTGGGCTACGTGATCTGGGTTGCACAGGCTTCATCACGAAGCTGTAGCATCTTTATGTAAAACCACACCTGCAAAAACCCTCGAAAAAGACTTTCTGGCTAGAGAAAAGTCAGGATCAGCTTGTGCTGCCTTTTCATAATTGTCATTCCTATATATAAGCATTTATATATATCAGCATTTATCCCTTTCCTTCCTTTCTTAATACCCTTGTTTCTGAATCCTGTATTTCTGCCTCTTCTCCATGGAGATGTTTAGAGTGCCTGTATTTTGCTTTTCTAGCAAACTTCATCTTTTGGATCCCCTTTAAACCTCTGGGAGCCTTCCAGTTATGATCTCTCTGTTCATCCTTCCTCTCATTGTGACTTTAGTTGAATTTTCCTGTAAATCTTGCTCATGGCTTGGCAGTAGAAGAGCTCCTTGAATATATACAATCTAATATTGGCTGTGCAAAGGTTAGACATAAAAGACCCAAAGCACTCCTGCACTGTTTTAATCTATGGACCTGGAGAAGAGGTTGGAGAACTAAGCTGCCTTGCTTGAATATGAATGACAAGACATTCAGCCATAAAAGAAGAATTTCTCTGCTTTTGAGATAGCCATATGATTTGTCAGCTCCTTCTTCGCTTTCCAGACTAAGGGGAAAATATTCATTTTCAGTTTTAAAATGTATAGCCCAGCTGATTTTTTTCTGCAGTGCATATCCCATGTGCTGGAAGACGAGCCGGCAGGGAAGAAGACTGGCCTGGCTAAACAGAGAGCTTTGGATGGAACTCAGGAAAAAGAAGAGAGTTTATGACCTTTGGAAGAAGGAGCAGGCAACTCAGGAGGACTACAAGGATGTTCTGAGGTTTTGCAGGGAGCAAATTAGAAGGGCCAAAGCCCAACTAGAACTTAACCTGGCAACTGCCATAAGACAAAAAACCGTTTCTATAAATACGTTAGCAACAAAAGGAGGGCTAAGGAGAATCTTCATCCCTTACTGGACGCAGGGGGAACACAGTGACAAAGGATGAGGAAAAGGCTGAGGTACTTCATGCCTTCTTTGCCGCAGTCTTTAATAGCAAGACCAGTTGTTCTCCAGGTACCCAGCCCCCTGAGCTGGAAGATAGGGACGGGGAGCAGAATGAAGCCCCCACAATCCAAGGGGAAACGGTTAGCAACCTGCTACACCACGTAAGACACCCACAAGTCTATGGGAACGGAGGGGATCCACCCAAGGGTGCTGAGGGAGCTGGCTGAAGTGCTCACCAAGCCACTTTCCACCATCTACCAGCCATCCTGGCTAACCGCGGAGGTCCCAGTGGACTGGAGGTGAGCAAATGTGACGCCCATCTTCAAGAAGGGCCGGAAGGAGGATCCGGGGAACTGCAGACCTGTCAGCCTCACCTTGGTGCTGGGGAATATTATGGAGCAGATCATCTTGGTTGGTGCCATGTGGCACGTACGGGAAAACCAGTCAATCAGGCCCAGTCAGCATGGGTTTATGAAAGGAGGGTCCTGCCTGACTAACCTGATCTCCTTCTACAACAAGATGACCCACTTACTGGATGATGGAAAGGTTGTGAATATAGTCTACCCAGACTTTAGTAAAGCCTTTGACACCGTTTCCCACAGCATTCTCCTGGAGAAACTGACTGCTCATGGCTTGGACAGGCACACTCTTCGCTGGGTAAAAAACTGGCTGGATGGCCGGGCCCAAAGGGTTGTGGTGAATGGAGTGAAACCCAGTTGGTGGCCAGTCACAAGCGGTGTTCCCCAGGGCTCAGTACTGGGACCGGTCTTGTTTAATATCTTTATCGATGATCTGGATGAGGGGACTGAGTGCACCCTCAGTAAGTCTGTAGATGACACCAAGTTGGGCGGGAGTGTTGATCTGCTGGAGGGTAGGAAGGCTCTGCAGAGGGATCTGGACAGGCTGGATCAATGGCCCAGGCCAATTGGATGAGGTTCAACAAGGCCAAGTGCCGGGTTCTACACTTGGGTCACAACAACCCCATGCAACGCTACAGGCTTGGGGACGAGTGGCTGGAAAGCAGAAAAGGACCTGGGGGTGCTGGTTGACAGCCGGCTGAATATGAGCCAGCAGTGTGCCCAGGTGGCCAAGAAGGCCAACGGCATCCTGGCCTGTATCAGGAACAGTGTGGCCAGCAGGAGCAGGGAGGTGATCGTGCCCCTGTACTCAGCGCTGGTGAGGCCGCACCTGAATACTGTGTTCAGTTTTGGGCCCCTCACTCCAAGAAGGACATTGAGGTGCTGGAGTGTGTCCAGAGAAGGGCGACAAAGCTGGTGAGGGGTCTGGAGCACAAATCTTATGAGGAGCGGCTGAGGGAACTGGGGTTGTTCAGTCTGGAGAAGAGGAGGCTGAGGGGAGACCTCATCACTCTCTACAACTACCTGAAAGGGGGTTGCAGAGAGGTGGGGGATGGTCTCTTCTCCCAAGTGACGAGTGATAGGACTAGAGGAAATGGCCTCAAGTTGCGCCAGGGGAGGTTCAGGCTGGATATTAGGAAAAATTTCTTTACTGAAAGGGTTGTCAGGCATTGGCACAGGCTGCCTGGGGAGGTGGTGGTGTCACCATCCCTGGAGGTATTTAAAAGACGTGTGGATGAGGCGCTTAGGGTCATGGTTTAGTGGTGGACTTGGCAGTGTTAGGTTTACGGTTGGACTTAATGATCTTAAAGGTCTTTTCCAACCAAAAACAATTATATGATTCTATGATTGTATGATTTTATATAGAATAAAAAGCGGTGATCACTGCATTAAAATCAGCATGTTTGTTTTGAGGAGGAACAGCAGCGGTAAATATTTCCAAGATAACTGATGATAGACGGCAGGATCAGCATCCAAAGCCTTTCTCTGTTACTATTAGAGTTTCTTAGCCATTCATCCACAGACGCCTTTTCCCAGCAGACCTATTTATCTGCTATCAGGTCACAGGAGTGTGTTGAGTAATGATGATTCTCTTGACTCTGCGTGCAAAACCAAGCCTCGTTAGATGACTCTCAGGGTCCCCTCATGACATGGTTATGTCCAAAGGGGACATGCCATCTGGGGGATTTGGGTGAGCAATCTGAAAAGTGATGTAGCTCTACTTACAGAGCACTAAGTGCAAACTATTAGAAAGCTAAAATCTATACGCTCTGGCTGTGTTGATTTGGTGTGTGAACTAAGTTAGGATGAATGACACCGAATAAATAGGTTTCTGCAGTAAAGAATGGTTATTTGGGCTAATCCTGTATTCATGTCTATAGTGATGCTGGGCATATTGAGACTGATCAACTTCACTGTAGGTTAGCAAGGGCTCTGCAGATGCACATCCTTGGCTCTGGGAAAGAGAAGGCAGAGCAGCCTCCATACAGTGCTGTATATCTGCCCAAAGGGTCCCCACATTACCCAACTTCTTCAGCTACCATTTGTCCCTCACACCATCACCAAACTGTCAGGGGCCACTATCCCACGGTGTGGTGGAGAGAACTCCCTCTCCCATCCACCTCACCAGAAGCATCTTGCTTCTCCAGAAAAATAAAAATCAAAATGTCACAAGGCTTTCACGTAGCTGGTCTAGATGACCTTTAAAGGTCCCTTCCAACAACCATTCTATGATTCTATGATAGTGTCCCCTGGAAGGAAAAGGGGCTCATATTTTGTATTGACCAGCTTGATCTTGATGAAAGCTTTTGTGATTAAAAGGCTGCATTTTCAAGGGTCTTCTCAAAGGTCTTTCTGCTTCCCCTGAATCAATGACAACATCTCCTCACTCTTCAAAATCTTCAAAGAAAGCAATGCCGGGCTCTCCCAGGGAAATCGGTGGGAGCCATATTGAGCCAACATTAAAATGCTTTGAAAGTCCCACCTGTTTGATAAACAGGAACTTTGGTAGATAGGATGTATTTTATTGCCATATTGTTGCTATGGTTGGCAGCGAAATTAATTGAGCTGATACTGCTGATAGTGTTGACACATGCAACGGCAGCAAACAACTGTAACTCAGTATTAACAACAGTATTGATTTTCTGCTCCCAGGAGAGCCTTTGTAAACTTTCAAAACCCATTTTTTTGAACTAAAAAGCACCCAAATAAATGCCAGAGATTGTCACAAAGTCATTTTAGTAGAAGGCAGAGATGTAATTTATCATGTGAGAAGACTGACTCTGATCTCGTGTACGTGGGTGTGAAATTGCACTGACCCTACGCGAGCATGTGGCTGAAATAGGTCTTTTCAAGGTGACTCCAAGGTGATGCTGTGACCAAGCAGCCTGATCTACCATGACAGGCTGACCTACAAGTCAATGTAAAGTCCCATCTATATTTGTGGGGCTTCAGCTGGAAGGAGGCTACAGCCATGCACACTGCACCTGACTCCTAATGCTGCGGAAGTGTGCTCCCGCATGTAAGGATCTACATAAGCTAAAGCAGAGCATGTGGTGTTAGACAGTTTTGCAGCTATGACAGGGAAAGCTTAAAATGCACAGTGCTGTTAGCAGCTCTCTCAGCATCTGGGAGGCTTTCACCTCCATCATCACCAGTCCCGGAAGCAATAAATACCATCAAACGTGTGCGCTAATGCAAAACCTTCGTAATGACTTCTTCTCTCTGTCGGTTATTGTAACTAGATGAGCACATCTAACTGTCACATGCACCATGTATTTGAGAAGTTATTTTGTCCTAACACTGCGACAGTCGCTGTTTGGGTTTTCTGTAGTTCAGCTCTGCATGAGTCACAGAGTATTTACTCAACGCGGTTTGTTTAATTTCTGAAAACAATTCCTGCAGCCGTTCAGGTGCCACAGGCAGATGCCTGCATGCTCAAAAATAAAGATTGCATAAACTCTTTGCCTGTCTTGCTGAGTTTCCAGCCTTCCTCTCCTGGAACTCCCAGGCTTTTTCATTCATTAAATCCAGCTCTCCCTATTGACCTTCAGGGAAAGAGGAAGGTTTGGGGCCAAACCCAGCAGAGGAGCAGCCCCCCAGCTTGCGGGCTTTCACCCCTTTCCAAGAGGCAGGACCACTCCTCTGGGGGAAAGGATGCACAGACCTGGAGGATGGCTGGGCTTTGCCTGGTTTTCTGCAGGAGGAGGGAGCAGACATGCACGTACCACGGCAGCCCTGTCCCCATCTTCAGGACATGCCTCACACTCAGCCTTGGTTGCTCCACACATGGTTTTGAGGTGAACTGTCTCTTAAGCAGATGCTCTGAGTCCTACAGATTAAAGAGTATTACAGTGTCTTTAGGAGTATAAACTGTTTCACTCACAAGGAATATGGCCGTACTTGAACGCAGAATATTCCTTTGGCTGCACATGTTTACTTCTCCAGCTCCCTCAGGATGATGTTGTTTTGACACAAAGTCTCAGTTTGATTTGCTCCACAAAATACCAATTGCTCTGTCAGCACCTTTAAATTTGGTAACACACCACAGCCTTCAAAATACACAAATGTAAATTTGCAATTTGAGAGGTGAAGTGATTTATTACACTATAAATAGCCTATTGCATTAACATACTAGTGCTCAAGTGGCACTAAACAAAGTAGGATACTTGTAAATGTAATTCTGATGCTTTATTAATTGTTCCCTCATGGAGATGCTTTCCTCTTTACCACTTTTCTTGGCGTCTGGTTTTCCCCCTCTTCAAACTGCTGCTTATTACCTTACCCAAACATACATTTTCCCCAACATCATTCCCAATGCCCCCTTTCCCTACAAACTCACTTGAAAGAAAATATTTGGAATTAAAAGTCTATGAGGTACTTTGGTTCATTTTAAACCCCACTTTCTTAGTAGAGATTCAGCTCATGTGCCAGCCCCACTGGTTTTGAAGATGTGGAGCAGCGCAGCGAGGATGAGTCCCTGCAAGAGAGCTGTGTCTGGTGGGTAAAACGAGCACTCCAGGTACATATTCTCCACTCACATCACTGCCACTGACTCATTCTGGGTAAAATTTATTCTTTTGCAGAACACCAACCCGAAATTTGCACCTTATTTAGGCTCTAGTTAAAGGCTCAAGGTGGGATTTCAATAGACTCAAATGAAGAATGATGCTTTTAAGGGTCTTCCTCCTCTGACTGAACTGTGGCTTCTGCACTCTCAGAGAACCACTTTATATTTTTTTGTTTCAATTTATTTCTCTGTAAATTAGTATTTAGTCAGCCTTTGAGATGCTTGGATGAGAAGGACTTACGGCAGGACAGGAGGGGTTTATCTGCCAGCTGATTATGGCCAAAAAAGTGCAGTATCTAGCAAGTGAAGTTGAAGTGCAAGTCTCCTTGACCCAAGCTTCTGTAGGACCACAGATGCTCATGCTGGAGCACTTGTCTGCTTGTCCTTGGTACATAGATGCTCATTCCAGCCTAGACCTGCATAAGGAGAGATACAGGATGACCCACAAGGAGCCTGGTCCCAGCATAAGCTCCTCAGGGCTCCAGAGGAGGACCAGGCATCTCAGGATGGGACCAAAACAGCCAACACATTGCCATCCCAGACCGAAAACGTGGCAGAGCTGTGCCTCTGTTTTACCTGCATTTCATTACCTGCTGAGGGCTGGAAAGATTTTTTTAAACCCCTTGTGAGGCTATGCATTAACTCATCCCTAGATATTACCGAGAAATAGCGAAGGTGAGGGCAAGGTGAATCATTAGTACCTCTGGCTTTAAAAAATACAAACATTAACGTCATTAGAAACCCACAGACCTGCAAGAGATCAGACTGAGTGAATTTGAAATTAACCTTGCAAAGTGAATAGTGTGTTTGAATTAATCTCTAAAAACATGCTTTACCATGGAGGTAAGGTAAAATGTCAGCCTGAAGTTAAAAGCTTTGTCGAAGCAATCTCTGTTTTAAGACTCAAAGTGACCCTTGATATTTATCAAGGTAATGAAAATACTACAGGTCTTTTCAAAAGCTGATGAGAGGTTGTACTCAGCTCACCCATCGTAATAACTAGGTGTTTTTGCCATAGCTGGACAACTCAATTCTCTATCACTTTCCCACATGCAGGGGCAAATCCTGCAGACTGATTATTCTTATTTCCTATCATATTTCTCATAAACTTCAGTGTTAATTAAATATACATATATTTATTTTGTGTTTATATTATTCTTATTTCCTATCATATTTCTCCTAAACTTAAGTGATAATTAAATATAGATATATTTATTTTGTGTTTATATTTAATTAAATTTTATATATGCAATATATAACATATACCCATACATATTTCTGATGACTGAAGTGGCTAAACAGAGGTAACCCAGCTGACCCCCAAATGCTCCAGATGACCCGGGAGGCAAAGATGCTTTAAGAACCAGGGATAACAGAGGTGACTCAGCCCTGTTCCCACTGTGTCACAAGCAGCTGAGCAGAGACAGACGTCACCTCTGCACGCGTGGGCACAGGCAATGAGCTGGCCGGCTGAATGTCCAGGCTGCTGTTGTATAGGTAATCCATTAATGCCTGAGGCGGATGACAATAGGTCTTTGATTTGCTGAGCACAATACAAACACAGAAGACAAAAACTCGTGAAGCCAAACTGCAAAGAGGTCCCATGTCAAAAATATCAAATGAGTAAATTATAATTTCTTTCCAAATACAACACTTCCCTGTCTAGTCAATGCAGCTGGCTTATACTGCCAAGTACTTTTCTTTTCCTCTCCCCAGGAAATCACAACAAAACTTTCAACCCCCATTTGGAAGAAAACAAGGAGAACAAACCACATGCTTGTGTCCCTGATAGTGAGGCAAAATATAGACAGACATTTTGTTGGCACTTGTGTAAGATTAACTGGGTGCTTCATCCTTCTCCAGTTCCAGTTGTCCTCTCTACATGGGCACCTACATGAAGATCCATGTTCCCAAAAGGCTGCTCTCCGTGGGTACCCCTTTGCGTGTCTCCAGCAAACACAGGTGAATGGGATTTCACAAACAAAGTATCAACCAAAAGCGAATCATCTGGAGGCAGTGGAAGTACAACGGGGTCAAAAATCCCCCAAATCCTGAAGGTTTAAAAGTAGCACAGCTGCTGCGAAGTCTGATTCCGCTTTTTGCCACCCAATGCACTTGGGGGTTTGTGCTAATGGACTGTAAGCCTGGATGAAGCCAGCTGACCAGGACCTTCTCCATCTGTAGTACATTCACCACATAATTTTCAGACATCTCATTGCGAGTGCAGAGGTAACTATAAGGTATATTACCATTTATCTTTTGATATGTCACTCTAATAACTGATTTCTTATTTTGCATTTTAGTAAGTGATGCTCATTTTACTCTTACCTTAAAGCTTCCTTAATCGTTTCAGAGATTTGTAAAATTCTTGGCAGAGTGTCACCCAGGGAAGAGCAATATTAAAACAAAGCCAGCTCGCCGTGCCAAATATCCCAAAGTGGTGTCAGGAGTCCCCGAAGCTGGCAACTGCGGAGCTGCTGTGAAGCTGACAACTGAGTTTACAGAGAAGGGGCTCTCACCAGCAAGTGTTAACCAAAGCTGCTCTAATATTCAACAAGGCTGTGAGGGGAGAGATCATGGGGTCTCCATGCAACCATAGCATTGAGTTTATAACACATATTTAGTAAGTGAGCTAAGAATATGAATGTTTTGTACCAACCGCAGTTTTGATTGAAAAAGATTGTGGGATGATTGTTATGCATTGAGTTATCGAAGGATTTTGTCCTGTTACACTGATTTGCTAACAATAGACAAAAGCTGTCTCTGATTTTTAAGGTGGAGCAGGCAGAATATCAAGCGTTTCAGAGCCATCTGCTGCACATTTGGATTTAAATGGCTTATTTCAGACACCTGCACTAAAATAGGACGAATGACGTCCAATAGATACCTATTTCTCTCCACCGGCTAGAATGGTCTAGGCAGCTTCTTGAAATGCAGGTGTCTCTGCTGTAGATATACACTTGCTCAGCAGCATCCCAAACTAGTGCTAGTTTCAGAAGATAATTAAAAATCACTGACAATGCTAAGAATATTTCCACTTGTTACAATAAGGATTAAATGTGACGCTACAAAGCTCCTAGAAAGTATTTAAAAGACTGAGCCCATATCAAGATTGTTGTTTTCACCGAGATTGTGTCCAAACATGAGGTTATTTCTCCAAGCCAGGGTCCACAAGTCACAGCACGGTAATGGAGAAGCTGAACGGCCCCGGGTCCAGCTCTGAGTGGAATTCCTCATTCTCCAAAACTGTAAAAACCTGCAGCTTTTCCCACAATAAAACTGAATTTTAAATGCTTTACAAGTTTTAACAATGCTTTGATTTTGGGGCAGGAAAAAGGGTCCATTTTTTTGAGCAGAAATGCAAAGCTATCATGTACAATTTATGTTAAACTAACATGCTCCGTTGACGTGATACCATTATAGAGGATAACTGAAAGCAGAGCCCTTGCTAATCTTAGAAATACAGGTCTGGAAGCAATCTCCAGGGCAGTGGATACCTCATCCACATTCCAGGCACTGAAACACCCGGCCTCGTGCAGCGATTCTGGGACCTGCTTTTATGAAGATCATTATCTTTCTTAACCTCTATGCAAAATTCATAGAAATGGAGAATGCTGAGAGCCAGGATTCACTTTACATCAGTCATGGTAATAGTCTGACACTCCTGAAGTCCTTATTATTCCATACAGCAAAGAAAAATACACACAGTTTTCATTTTGATTTAGAACAGACAGGACAAATCCTGGCTTAGAGAACCAGTCCTGCCTGCTTAATTCATAACATTGTCCTGAGAGAATCCACTTTTGTCACCCAAAGAAGTTCTGCCTTTAATCACGTCATTAGGAGAATCACCTCTCAGATCTGCTGGAATGCAGAACTGCCCTGGATTGCCTCAGAGAGCAGTTTTGGGCAGAAAATAGCATAAACTGCTCTCTTAGTCTTCATTGTAACCCTGGAGCATAATAACAACATTTCTTCGTAAAATAAAGTAGAGGTAAACCCGCAGACTTACAAATTTACTGAGCTGTAATTCTGGGGCAAAGAATAAACAAAGCAGAAGCAAAGCTGATGAGGACGGAGCAATGTTCCTCCTGTGTTTGTTTGATAAAATAGAGTGGTTGTCAGGAGAAAAATACAGAAACAGTGATCTTAGGCCCCTTCACAGCCAACTGATTACATGAGCAGAACTTTAATTTTGGGTGGAGCCCCACCGTCATTTTCATGGGATAATTCAGCTTATACATAATTTCAGATTATTATTAAAATTATAAGAGAAGGGACTTCAATGTCACCCTGTTAACTGGGATTTGTTTCCTAGCTAAGCCCTGTCTATAGTGATGCTTAAGGACAGTCATGATTTCCTGCTCAAATTTTGTTGTAAGCGTAATATTGATGAATCAAAATATATAAATCACATGAAACCTGTTTATGCCCTAGTGTTTTAATCACGGGGAATCAGGGGCTTCCAAGTTCTGTTTTGGAAGGTGCAATAAAGACTGGTACAGAGATGGACAAGTTACCTCACTAGGAAGAGTTCTGTGAATCAAGCTAGTTTTTTATTTCTTTTTGGGGGATTTTTAGGAATTACATAAGAATTCATATGAATAGAATTCCCCCTAGATAAAACTGAAAGGAAAGAAATCTCAATGCTTTCACACAGCAAAATACCATCTGCTTCTATTTAAGAAATCCATGATAATGGAACCAAAACACTTTGATCAAATGTTTAATATGACTTTAAGAGTTTTGAATTAGTATTTCAGATCAGCCTCGCAAAAAGTTGTCAGCTCCAAAATTGCTTCTCAGCTCCTTCCCATGGTGACTGAGAAAGAAAAAACAGTATTTCATTCTCTGAGAACAATAAAAAAAGACTTCCCCACAAATTTGATGAGTTTGTTATAAGCACAGAAAAAAACCCTGACGTGTACTCAGAATGTACGCAGTTATAAACACCAGATTTGGGTCAGACCAAATGAAATGGCTCGTACTCTGAATCATCTACTTAAGGAGCATTTAAGAGTCTCTTCCTATAGACTGCAAATGGGAATTTAATATCCCAACATAGTAAGACTGCAAAATTAATGCCCCACAAAATGAAGATTGAGTAGAAAGTTAAAATGGCAGAAAGATGTCTCTCTAACCCCAAAAAAAGATTACGAACCTCAGATACAATTTCATGCATTTCAAAATAAATGGCTATGCCTGACTGCAGAGGCACTGCTGTGACCTTGCAGGGATTTCTTCAACTGTGGTAGGACATGGCCAGGGGAATGGAGAACAAAATCTGGTATTGCTTTAGGCTGGGTCAGAACATTAGACATGCTTAAGATTAACTCAGAAAGCTGAAACAGGGCTCAGTCAGAGGCAGGAAGGTGAGGCAGGCCACCATGAAGGAGCTCAACTAAGAGTGAAGCAGCTTCAGAGACCAACGGGCTGAGAGACCTGCAACAAGGGGCCAAGGCAAGGTCATGCTGTCAGGGCTAACACCGGTTTGTGGCAAAGGCAGGAAAGAGGAACCACCTTAAGATGATATCATCCTTAGGCAAGGACTCAGCAGGACCTTGTTTTGGGTAAAGCCCTCCTTCTCCAACATCACCACCGCATGCTGTTGCCCTTGGGCTGGTGTAGCCCAACCTTGCCCTTCTGTAAAGGGACTGTGCTCTTATTGGAGGTGTCCAAGCTTCTACAGATCTTCAAGATGGAAAGTCTCTATACAGTGTGGGCAAGCATATAGCATCATAGTATCATAGAATGGTTTGGAAGGGACCTTAAAGATCATCTAGTTCCAGCCCCCCTGCCATGGGCAGGGACACCTTCCACTAGACCAGGTTGCTCAAAGCCCCGTCCAACCTGGCCTTGAACACTTCCAGGGTTGGGGCATCCACCACTTCTCTGGGCAAGCTGCTCCAGTGCCTCACCACCCTCACAGTAAAGAATTGCTTCCTAATAACTAATCTAAATCTACCGTCTTACAGTCTAAAACCGTTACGCCTTGTCCTATCACTACACTCCCTGATAAAGAGTCCCTCCCCATCTTTCCTGTAGACACCCTTTAAGTACTGGAAGGCTGCTACAAGGTCCACCCAGAGCCTTCTCTTCTCCAGGCTAA
The DNA here is from genome assembly GCF_030936135.1 of Gavia stellata. Taxonomy (NCBI): domain Eukaryota; kingdom Metazoa; phylum Chordata; class Aves; order Gaviiformes; family Gaviidae; genus Gavia; species Gavia stellata. The sequence continues at coordinate 8,757,834 of NC_082597.1, read as the reverse complement.
ACAACCCCAATTCTCTCAGCCTGTCCTCATAGGGGAGGTGCTCCAGCCCCCTGGTCATGGCCCTTCTCTGGACCCACTCGAGCAGGTCCATGTCCTTCTTACGCTGCGAGCCCCAGAGCTGAACACAGTACTGTAAGTGGGGTCTCACGAGAGCAGAGTAGAGGGGGAGTTTTGAAACAAGCAGATTTCCTTGACCTCTTTGGTGGGGAGGAATAGCCCTTTCATAGGAAAAACAGATTTTCTTGTATTTAAATATTCCATGGTCAGTTCTTCATGGTCATCTCTGGTGGTCACAGAGGTCACAGCAAGCTTTCTTTCCAAAGATTGTGAAACATGGGCTGGGTTGGGTAGATGAGAGTGGTCAATGGTTCTTCTTACCTGGGCAGGGATGGTGAGGGATCCAGGAGAGCATCAGAAACTCTGAAAGCATGGGGGATCCTGGAGGGGCCCCTGCATTTAGGACTGTTGGTTTCTCTAGCTTTTTCCTGATAGTATGGATGGATTTGACTTAGGGTCTGCATTACGGCAGAAATGTTTGCTGTTCCTTAGGATTTATAAGGAAATGAGAGATAGAACAGTGACAAAATCCATTACTTGTACCCCCAAAAGAAGAAAGCAATGGACCAAAAAGCTAACAAAATTGCAAAATACGAAAAAGTATTCCATAGTAAGTCATGGCACACATTCCTTTTCACCTTGTTTGTCTCAAATCTACCGGCAAGATACATATGTGCCCTTAAAAATATCCACTAAAAAATGCAAGCTTTGTATGTGTTCATGTGTTTCCCTGTATACATAAAAATATATCCAAAGCTGTAGTGTAACATAGAAGCTGGCAACATCCCTGTCCCCTTCCGTAAAAACAATTAATTCCTCTCTCTTGTTGTTGAAACAAGTTTTTTCCTTCAGTAAACTATGAAATTCTGGCTGTATCAGTCTTTATTATGTGACATTCAAAAAGACTTCAGAAAACATATTCTAAACTACAAAAATCCCAGGTTCCCAAAATGTTAATATTCAGATTTCACATATTTTTTCGGTAGTTGTCTGGAAAATAAGGGGTTAAAATCAAACATTTGTGAACTACCCAACTCTGGGACAAATAAACCTTTTAAAGGAAAAGAGCAGTTAATACAATTTATTCCCTTTACCCAGTTAAGGAAAAGCTAAATTAAATTCATTTTCTAGATGAGCTACAGTGAAAAGCAAATGCCATATGGTTTTCCCTAGGATTTGTTAACCTATATTAAGTGATAATTGAAATCAGATGACTTTTAGATTATTCAGCCTATGTTATTTTAAAAGCATGTGGATACGAGTACATTTTAAATCTTGGAAGATATTAGCAATCCTGCCCTTTCGCCTGTGCATGATGTGCATGATGAGGAAGAAATGGCCGCTTTAGATTACAATGGAAATGAGATGTCCAGCTCCTACCTTCAAATCTCATCTCCAGTACCATTTCTACCCCAAATACAGACATTTTCTGTCATAGTCGTTAATGGGATGCTCATAAGCTAACTAAAGCCCCAAAAAAACACTCTCTGAACCATCCAGCTGCTACAGCATTTAATACAGATATCAAAATATCACCGATCAGACCAGACTAGGTTTATTCCAATTCTTTCTGTCTTCCCCATTTAATTTGTACACTTGGCACTCTCTCAGTATTGCCCACTTTGCAGCTAGTTTGTACAGGAAAAATTACATGAGGTGTGCATTTCAGTGAACCAAGGCACCTGGATTGAAAAAGACTGTACCCTTGCCAAGACAAATAAGCTGATCAGATGTAATCATGAGGAAATTTAAGAATGTCATCTTTAATTCCTGTGAAATATACCTTTGGGTTTCCCGATACACTGAACGCCTTCCTATAAAAGCCTCAGGGAACAAATAGAAAATGGTGAGGTTATTTCAGCCTGTAAATAACTGTAGCCTCATGAAGACAAACTCACTCTTTTCATTTGCCCCGGCTGCAGAATTGCTTCCAAATCTGCCTAGAATCTAATAAATCATTCATATCATCTTTTTTTTTTTTTAATAGATGAATATTCATGGTGATGATTTGTAATTACAATTTGTAGGACGCTAAATATCTGGCAAAGTTTGCACAAAAATAACCAGTTCCTTTTTGATTTTAACTATCACACATCTTTAAGGCACTTGTTGAAACTGCCTATAGGAATTCAGAAGAGTACTGCCAAGTAGTGAAACTCAAAGTGTGCAGAGCGTGTTGCTAAGAAAGACTCAGGTGAAAGGTTTGATAGGAGAGAGAGAAAAGGTTAGAGGGGAACTCCCTCTTCTGTTTCTCATTTCTTTTTATCTTTCCTTTTGGATGTCCACAAAAATTGATGCAAGCAAAGTTTAGAAGCAGGCAGAGCTGCATTGTCATCTCTGGCCTCCTCGTGTGTCATTCTGGCATTCCCAGCTGTGTAAGCTTTCCCCCATTTGGCAAAATAAAGCCTGAGCCATTTTCTCCTCTGGGAATAAAGCAAGAAGCTGAACACCAGGCTTGAAATAGCTGCACACCAGGCATGAAATTTCTCTTTGGTATGAAAGCTAATTTGTGTAGAGGAAGCATCTGTTCAAAAAGCGATTCTGCCCATCTCTACTCATTGGAGTACTGATGATGCGAGTTGGGTGATTCAGCCCTTTGCAGATGAGGTCTCCAGTGGGGTGCTGGCTCTATAGACAACCTACAGCTTCCTCGAGGCCAGCTCTGCTGCAATCCTATTGAAGTTAGTGGAGGTGCACAACACTGAAAATGACCTTCTGGTGCAACCGTCCTGAAGAACCTCACCTGTTCCCATCTTGTTCTTATGTAGTTTTATTTAAGTGTAATCACATTTATTGTATTGGAAGCTTCCTCATTAAAAATTAAAAGAATGCAATAGTAAAACAAACACTTGTGCTTTTATTTGGGGCTGATTCTTAAATCTCAGGTCTCCTTGTACAGAGCTGAAGTATCTATCACAGGGCTTTTCATGTCAGCTCAGGTTCTCTGCAATTTTCTGAAGGCTAAATACTGAGATTTTATTAATATTTTGACCCTGTAAAACATCCCAATGGCATTAAAACACCCATGAAACTTAAACACAAGTTTTGAGTGAGTTTTCTTCCATTTATCCAGTATTGTCCTTTTGGGCATGGCAGGGCTCTTGCAGGATCCACATGGCTCCTACTCAAAGGTCAAGTTCAAACACAAACCTGCCTTTTTCTTCCCCCTTCTTTCCCTCCCCCTTCTTCCTCCCTTCATCTCCTTCTAAATCGTTAATACTCTAAATAGGATATAAATGCCTGGACTATAAGTGAGTGCTCACTCCAGGGTTTGCCAGAGAATTAAGCTATTTTGTCTCCTAGCAATAGAGTGACAATCCAGCCATTTTTGCAAAAATTTGTACTGCTGCTGTGGACTGATCCCATCTTCCTCCTTCTGAACCCAGCTCTGCTGCTCTTGCAGCCCTGCCTGACCCAGCCTGCAGCCCAGCCACAGCGCGGTTCAGCCAAATTAAGCCCAGGTCACATCGCATTGATTCAGCAAGTATCGATGAGAAAGAAGAGGAGAAGGGAGGAGAGAGGAGAGGAGAGGAGAGGAGAGGAGAGGAGAGGAGAGGAGAGGAGAGGAGAGGAGAGGAGAGGAGAGGAGAGGAGAGGAGAGGAGAGGAGAGGAGAGGAGAGGAGAGGAGAGGAGAGGAGAGGAGAGGAGAGGAGAGGAGAGGAGAGGAGAGGAGAGGAGAGGAGAGGAGAGGAGAGGAGAGGAGAGGAGAGGAGAGGAGAGGAGAGGAGAGGAGAGGAGAGGAGAGGAGAGGAGAGGAGAGGAGAGGAGAGGAGAGGAGAGGAGAGGAGAGGAGAGGAGAGGAGAGGAGAGGAGAGGAGCATCACGTCATTAACTCACATCAGCATGCAGAGGTATTGTTGGCTAGGAAAGCGGTTTTTAATGCCTAGAAGTTTGAAAGTTGAAGGAAGATTATGCATTTCCACACAGGCAGCTTGCAGGAGCTCATGACCATCTTTGCTGCAGATTCACAAGAAAAGACTGAGCATTTTCAATAGAAATCCCTTGCTGGATATGTGCCCTGGAAATGGAAACCAAATCACTGTCCCTCAGCCAGCAGGTAGGACTGGGTCGGGTCAGGATTGCCTGTGACTGGTGAAGGAAACAGAGGCAACTGTGCCTGAAAGATTGTCAGGGCAGAAATTAGCAGGGTATAGACAAAGCAACAAAGAGTCTTTGCGACTGCTTGTTTCCCATTTCTTTTTCTTGACTGTTTAATACTTCTCTGAAAGCCTACACTGACAGCACATTGAACTATCTAGCTGTTAGCTATTTGTTCACTTAACAAATGTATTGACTTAATGTGTTCTAGAAAATCTGCATTTTGGAGGAAGCAGTCGAGCTCTTTTATGGTCCTAAGTCAAACCATGGGCTGCTTGGAGCAAAAATTGATCCTGCAGGTCTCTTCAGATCTGTCGAAGAAAACAGAAATGTGCAGTTACATTCCAGCAAGGATATTCCTGATGAGATTGATTTCTCCATACACAATTAACAGAACTCTAATAAAAAAGGAGTGGCTTTCTGCAGCTCCTGAAATCACAGCTCTTCAAGTTAATTCTGATTCCGCATGGAGATTACTTCCGTAATCAAGATGATAAACATTTCATTCAATGCATGGAAACTGCAGTGCTAGGTGTCCCCGATTCTTCATGGCTATAAAAGATGTACGTGTAATGGTTTATACCTTTCCACAGAATATTTATAGGGTTAGACTGTCAGCTCAGCCATAAACAGGTATTTTCTGAGATTGTGAAATGGTGGAACTAAAATGCAGGCACCTGAGACCCCAATCCTGTCTGCAATTGAAAAAAATTAGACACATAATTAATCTAAGTAAGTCTGGAAAGTATGTCTCACAGAGAGAGGGAAAAGATACCCCTTTTGCCCCATTTATTCAAAGAATGTTAAAAGGTGCTTTGTGTACAGGTGTCTTGTTCACAGCCTGTACGAGAAACGTATTTTGGATTCTAGGTAGTTCCTTCCCCCAGAAAAGACATAATGAGAATCAGCTCCAGCTGGAAGCTGATGCTAAATATTTTCACATTAAAAATAAGATAAGGCATAGAAAGGTGACAGGAAAGGTGAGTCATGGAACAACGTGTGTAGGGTTGTGTGGGTTGTATATTACCAGAAATCTTTAGATCATGGCCAGATACTATTCTGAAAGGTCTGTTACAGCTGAAACAGAATTTCCTACTCCATGCAGAAATTACTAAGTGGGATTCAGAGGTTTGTGCTATGCAAGAGGTGAGTGAGTTAGAGGCAACAACAGACCCTTGTAGCTAAAACCTGATTCTGTGACACTGCTGAAAGTAGGTGTGAATGCAAAATGATACCGCTAACAACAGGCACATGAGGCCTCAAAATCTAATTCATAAACTCTCATTGAGCAGATGATGATACTCAGCATAGCACTCACACCTCCAGGAGCAAAAGGCTTGATGGGGAGAACAAGAAACCTGCCAGCAAAGGTTGTTTTCAGCACACTGGACACTGTATGTTATGGTGACTGTTTGCCTACATCCACTTTGTAAGTCAAGAAATTCTTTCTCTCTGCCCCTCTCTCCGAGTACTGTGGAAAGGGGAAGTTGATAAAACCTCCATTGCAACTATAACAGAAAAAGATCAAACAAGAGCCAAAGCAAACAGCAGCTGGCTCAACAAATATGAATTACAGGTAATGGTCATAAACAACAGGCTGGAACTGCGGATGCTAATAAAGTGAGAGCAAAGGTCAACTCTTTCTTTTTAACAACATGGTTTGGTTCAAAACAACAAATAAAATGAAAGCTTGGTCCACAAAAAAACCCATGTGATTCTGTGAGTAATGCAGACAACTCCTCCCCACCCCAGCAGCCCCTCAGTTCCTAGCATGTACAGGAGTGGTGCCTCCAAACAAACCAGCAACAAAAAGGCACCTGGGAGCCTGAAATTGCTGCCGATCCTGCTGACCGAACTCCCTGTTTTGTAGCATTCCTCAGTCTGTCGATTCGCATCCACCTGCCATCTCTTCTCTGATAAACAGACTGTAAACTGTTTGGAGAAAAACCATCTTTTTATTCTTTCTTTTTGTGGTGGGTCACACAAGGGGATTCTGGTCTTGGCTTTGACACTTTGGATCTATGGAAGCAGTTGTAAAAGTAATAGATAATATTTCATCCTTAATCACTAATGTACAAAGCCCCTGGAAATAAACAGAAGAACTCACACTGGTGTCCAAGCATTGATGTTTAGGGAAGAGATTCAGCAGTTACACCAATACCGAGGATATTCATTCATAGCAGGTCAAAACCCAGGGAAGGTCAATCTTGGTGAGGTCATTGCTGGAGCTGGTTTCTTCCCCATCTGCTTATGTGAGATTTAGGATACAGCTGTGCAGACACACCGGGGACAGGAAGCTGAGCTACACGCATGTCGATACTGATCCAGACTCTCAGCTCCTATGAGAAGCATTAGCTCTCAGATAACTGTAAGTAATAATAATCAGATTTCATGCCTATCACAAGAAAAATCCCGTAATTGTCCTAATAGCTCTATAAACAATTTATCCCTTTATTTATTTCTCTGTTTGCCAATGCAGTAACATGAACACAGATGGCCAGGAAATATTTTTTCCATCATGTGACATTTGGGGTCTATTATCAGCTTGCTTTCTGCACCGTGGAGCAAGCTCATTTGTGAAAAGGTAGAGGAAAAAAAACATCGGAATAGCCAAGAACTTCATATTAAATGTATTCACTTGGGCTAGGGGAATGTACCTCTGAGTCCAAACCATCCTGAAACCAGCTACTTCCAAGGCAGAGATATCTCTGACCGACCCAAGGAGTATTTAATTGAGTAGACAAAGTGTAAAAGATCTCACAGGAGAAACTAAGAATCACGCCAGGGAGCCAACAGCCATGGTGTCCTGGGTATTCAGGAGGCAGGCTGAGATCCGGGTCACTGCCCTGAGTCTGGATTCAAGCCTGGTGCTGTCACACACCTACTCCTTCATCTATTATTTTTCTCCTGTCTCTGCCACAGGGAAATTTTACTTTTGAAACTCAGAGGCAAAGACAGCCAGACATAAAGAAGCTCTCCTCCAGCTTCCCGTGCTCTAATGAGGATTGCGGCTCGCAAATTGTGATGGACAACTGGTCACACAGCCATACATCCTCCACAGAGTAACTCACATTATTCAGCCCTGAAAATGATCTCAGACTGGCAATGGCTATATAAGTGGCCATGTTAGAAGGCAAAATTAAAGAGGCAATTTCAAATTCAAGAAAGAAATTAATACAGATGTTTGCAAATTTTGTAGTTTGGGGATATTGCATCAATGTTAATCAAATTCCATGGCATTTTGAGACAGTAAATAATGTTCTCCCTATCTCAAAAATGGAAAACCTGCCAGGCTCACATTGATGAGAGAGAGGGGAAAAAGGTGCTAAAACACACCTGAATATGACAGTGCTTGGACTGCCATTTAAAATTGGTCTTGCACTTTGAGTGGAACTAAACTCTGCTATAACCATGTTATGAAACTGTGAAAACTTGTATAGGAGCCCAAACTGGGATATGTCACACCATGAGAACAGCTGTGTTACACCTGATGACCCAGAGACTAATGTATTTTAAAAGGACAGCTCAGACTTTTCCTTTTTAGAGAAAGGAAAATAATAATACATTTTTTTAAAAAGGGTATTTTTGTTTAGGGTTTTCTTACTGAAAATAGAGCTTAAAACTTTTATTTTTTGTGATCAAATAATGTTGTTACCAATAACAGTTTGATCAACAGCTTTTTTAGAGAAAAGCCTCATTTTTGGAAAAAGGGTGAATTGAAAATTGAGTAGTTCTAATTTTCAACCAGGATGAGGCATAAGTACTCCATGCAAGGTTAAGCAGCAATGCAGAAGCAAAATGAGGAGACAGAACTCCTGGCTCCCTGCTGTGTGTGTGGCCCTACCACTATACCACACTTCTTTCCATATATTTACAATAGTCAGGGATTTCCTACATACAGATGCAGGATGAAATGAATTTGCACAAAGCTGTTCAAATCAAAAGGTAATGATTACCTGCAATGAGCAAATAGAAAAAAGAGAAATTTCTAAAGAAATCTGTCTGTCTCTCATATATGCTGCTGGGCTGTTGGTGAAATTTTTCAGGTTTTTTTTCTCCTTGCGATAAATTTGACTCAGTTTTTTCTTCCTGCCAAAGCACAAAATAGATATTTTTGTTAATTTACTAAGAAGTACTAAGAAGTTAATTCTCTTTGCAATTTTTTGAGACTAACCAATGTAATGAAGTTGCATAGAAATAACTTCTGGGAAAATACATCATGCTTTTGTCACTTCTTCAGTGCTATATTCACATCTCTCTCAGCTCTTTGTGCACATAATGGAGTTATTACACACTGTGAGGTTAAAAAATAGCTGCACAGAAAAAACTGAACTTGACTGGCAGACTCCATCAAGGTCACAGAGCGAGACGGACTTCACACAATTTCACATGGCACTCAGGGAAAACATCTTATCCTACTAAATTTAGACAGGGGTCCACATCTAAATCCCTTGATCTGGGATCAAATCTGGGAGAAGGCTGGATGTAGATATAATCTCTACAAGTGGCCTTTGCTGCCTCTCAGCCTTGACTTCAGATATGAGCAGCTTCAAATTTAGGAAATATTCAGAGCCAAGTTTGGAGCACATTGAAAATCTGCACCCAAAACCTAGTTTTTAATGCCAGAGTCTGACTTTCTTGCTACCCATGAACAGCGTCTTAGAGCTAAGGCAATTCCATCAGCCTGAAAGAGCAGGATATAAAAGGCTAGATCCTCTCTAATGTCAATTAGAAGGACTTCTACAGCCAAATCATCATTAGAAAGGGAAAGACAGAGGAAAATGCCAGGACGCAGTGTGCAGCATCCTGCATCAGACCTGAAAGACTAACCGGCCTGACTCACAGCTGCTGCCGCAGCAGGCAGCAAACAGCTCTGAGATTAAAGGCACAGTACAGAAAAGCAAAAAAGCGAAAAAAAACCCTCAAACAACACTCAAATCACTGATTTCAGCCACATCACTGCATACATATCAACGGTATTTATTTGTTCTTTTATTGAATTAAAAACTGCAACATTTACTGTCAATTGAAACGTACTTCTCTTGCCTTTGTCTCCATATTTTTCCATTTACTCTTCACAACTGCATGTGACGTCTAATACACACTACAGGGATATATGAATTATTAAAAGCTATCTTTCCAAGAGGGTTGAGGTGCTATTAAATACCTGAAAGGGACAATGTTACAATTGACATTCTTTCAACCATATATTCAGTCCAGGCATTTTTCTAGATGTTTTCATATGTGTAACCAGAACTGATTTTTTTTCTGAAAGAATTAAGAGTTGCTAGGCTTTCTAATCGTAAGGCTGTTTGCCATAGATCTCTGAGACACAAGAGACAATATTTCTCAGCGGGAATTTGCAGAGAAAAGTCTAAAAGAGATTTGTAATATTTGTGCAAGGACCTCAAATTCAAGCTCTTTAAATTCTATGACTCCCTGGATTTCAGCCATTCTGAAAAGGGCCCTAAATACCCAAATATCGGTTAAAAAAATTGTGTAGCATTGGCTCCCAACATGTATGTTCCTGATGTAAATTCATAGAACCAGTCATGACTGAAGTTAAGAATATACTTAAGTATTTACACGCTGGGAATCCTGAAGGCTGATATTTTTCTCAGCAGGACTATGCTGAAAAAGATGAAGCTCCTGCAGATGCTGAATGCACATGTTTCCTCCTGCTCATGGAAACATAGAATCATAGAATCACAGAATGGTCTAGGTTGGAAGGGACCTTTGAAGAGCATCTAGTCCAACACCCCCTGCCATGGGCAGGGACACCTCCCACTAGACCAGGTTGCTCAAAGCCCCGTCCAACCTGGCCTTGAACACTTCCAGGGAGGGGACATCCACCACTTCTCTGGGCAACCTGTCCCAGTGTCTCACCACCCTCACAGTAAAGAATTGCTTCCTAATAACTAATCTAAATCTACCCTCTTACAGTTTAAAATGGTTACACCTTGTCCTATCGCTACACTCCCTGATAAAGAGTCCCTCCCCATCTTTCCTGTAGACCCCCTTTAAGTACGGGAAGGCTGCTATAAGGTCTCTCTGGAGCCTTCTCTTCTCCAGGCTGAACAACCCCAACTCTCTCAGCCTTTCCTCACAGGAGAGTTGTTCCAGCCCTCTGATCATTTTCATGGCCCTCCTCTGGACTCAGTACAACAGGTCCACGTCTTTCCTGTGCTGAGGACCCCCGAGCTGGACACAGTACTCCAGGTGGGGTCTCACCAGAGCAGAGTAGAGGGGCGGAATCACCTCCCTCGACCTGCTGGCCATGCTGCTTGTGATGCAGCCGACGATGCAACTGGCTTTCTAGGCTGCTAGCACACATTGCTGGCTCATATTCACTTTTTCATCCACCGATACCCCCAAGTCCTTCTCCTCAGGGCTGCTCTCAATCCACTCATCGCCCAGCCTGTATCTGTGTTTGGGATTGTCTTAAAGGGAAGAACATGCAAGAAGTGGATCTCAAGACTACAATCTTAACATTGATGACTTTCGTCTATCTTTCCAAACTAGCTGATTGATGACAGACTATTTTAATTGGCATATTGTTCATTTGAGCAAAAAATAAGTGATTTTCTAGTTCCTTTTTCTTCTTGTCAGTCCTGTGAGTAGAGGTGCCTTTTTTTCGTGAACACAGATTTTTCTGATCCCCGGTGACATGCCTCATCAACGGCAGAGATAAAAAAGAATTTCCTACGCAGATAACTCCGAATCACCTGTTAGAGGCAGACCAGGTGTACTTTCACCATTCATTAGATTGATGGCTAAAACTGGTTTTTTTAATTATATAATGCCTCATTTTCTGCCGGTAGCTTTGCCTTGTTATCAATGTTTGAAAAATCTGCGTTTCTGAGTTTCAGAAACATTTTGGATTTAGTGAGAGAGGGAGACAGAAATACAGATTCTGCTTCTAGCTGAAATGTCCCTTCCAAATTTCTTGGTGTCGCTGACTGACCTCTGTCATCACCAGCACCTCCTTCTCCTGTGTCCCACTCCTTCTAGATGACGACTTGCACTGAAAGGTGCCCTGCCAGCAACCACACACCACAGTTAAAGCTTTGTGCTCATTTAATTTGAGAACAAATTCATCTCAAAAACAAGTGAGCAGATGAAAAGAGAAATTATAACGGGAACCAGGAAGCAGGTTGCAGTATAGCAGTCACTGCTACAATACAGGAAACGAGCCATATGTTCGCGAGTGTAATATTTTGTGCTTTATTTTAATTCTGGTTGGCTCAAGATGGTTAGAAAGCTTTTACAAATGAGTTGAAGGAATGAGTCTTATATCTGAAACGTAAATCCTGCTCACTTCACTAGTAAGAGTGGTCCTACTGGCTAACTCCATCAGTTTAAACTGAAAATCTGTTGAAAAATACTGGACAGATTCTGACAAGAGTCAGCCAGGTGGGATAAATCCAGGTTTACAGCAGTATAAATCAGGAGGCTATGACCCACCTGGCATAAAAAAAAATAAATCACATAATGAAAAGATCTTCCAGATGCATTCAAATCCCTGAGAGGATCACTCCTTTCCACTCATAAAAGTGAGAGAATAATGTGTTTCAGTCCTACAGAGAGAAACTGCCACTATCAAAATGATCATAATGAAGAAACTCATAATAACACAAATCATTGTCATACTTGAAGCAAAGTTTTCTGCCTGGGTGTGATTCGATTTCCACTGCAGACAGCATGCTGACATTTACTAATGGATTAGCACATCATTCTGCGCCACATCAAATATACTGCAGCAGTATAACCTCTGGCCCCACACATATGGTTGCTATTTGATACCAATGTGACTTGCATGAACCCTGCAGCTGTGGCAGCCCTCGGTGAGCTGACATGTTTGTTAACGCCTACCAGAGGAGAAAGCTGACTTGTAACTCGGACTTGGAGGGGTCACTTGAGAGGTGGGTCATGACTGCATACCTTTCACCATAACCACAAGTCCCCAAATTGCTAAAAACATACATCATTGAGCTTAAAAAACAACAAACCAACACTGTGGGGTCAGAGTGCTCCACAAGGAAGCACAGCTACGTACCCATCTACAGGTACAGACTGGGCTGGGAACTAGAGGATAACCCATGATTAGGACAGTCCTTGGTCACCTAGCTGATCAAGATAGTAGGAGGGAGTGAGGTTGGAGTACCCACCATCCCTTTGGTGAACAGATCCCTGAAGTTGTTTTCATCTCACAGGGTGAGAGTAGCCCAGAGGTTGCTATCAGCAACCAAGCTGGATAAATCAGCACCCCGGGAATGAGGAATTTCTCTTGCAGCCTAAAGTCATTTGCACGACCATTTACCTGAGCTGGGGGATTATTGCTGGAGCACAAGCAAAGGGCAGGACTGAGATGTACTAAAGAGCTGAAAGGCTTTTTGTTGCCTAGAGCTGAATTCACGGTCCAGTTTCTCATTTGATAAATCCATAGCTGTCAGCTACAGACACTTCAGGGCAGATTCGTTGCGTAAGAGCACAACATGCCATACCCCCAACTCCGATCTTGGCAGATATAAACGTGAAGAGTCAATTTCTCGCTCCTTTGTTTGAAATGTGATTGTCTGTAAATTGGAAATGCTGATCATAAACTCATTTTCTGTGACATCCATGTCCTCATCCTTTCCCTCCACTATGTAGGAGAAAAGTATCTAAAATGCACCAGAGAGCAAAACTGGTCATATGGTAAAGGTGGGATGTACGTTGCATGATGATGGCATATGGGCAGTTCTTGCTCCATCGGAGCACAACCTAAACAACTCAGAAACGACGTCTGCAGTAAAGCAGAAAAGAGTGTGCAGACAGACAGCCTGCCTGCATCTGGATGGGACAATCTTCCTACTCATTTGCTCTATGTGGAGTCACATCATTAGCTGGTCTAAATCTGCACAGCTTGGCTGACTCCACTGCAGTGGAGTGGGTTTACAGCAGGTAATTATTCATCCCTAGAAAAGTAAAAGCTGTGGGGACCACGGAGGAGCAAGTCCATCTGTAGCCTGAAGAACTGGATTTATCCTTCTGACTTCTGCAGAAACTGCTAAAGCAAAAGGCTTAATGAAGAAAGGGAAAAATTAGGCACAAAGCATTGAATTAAGTGTGGGGAAAAGACCTGTTGCATCATGTAGTCCTCCCACCAAGGCAGCAACAGGTACCAAAATCAATTAGTTTTCCAGAGAATTCATTTCACCTTTCATTCAGAGGCAGAGAGCAGACAGCAGAGTGCAGACTAAAGGGATGAACAGCTGACAAGCACCTGCGAAGGATTTAGATCTGGTAGGTCTTGAACAATCCTTTGTGCCCTGGAACACATATTTTCAGCTGTGGGATTCTGGAAACTGTGCTAGAGACAGAAGAGAGGGGCTCCTGAAAATGCAGATGTGGAAGCCCAGTCTGCATTTTCATGTTGGGCTCAGGGCTCCCACTGGTGACTGAAGCTACTGATGGCAGTTTCACCGGTAGAATAAATTCAGGAATCGTGCCCCCAGCGAGCAGCTTTAAATTAACCTGATTATTTCATCCCAGCTCTTTGACAAATGAGTCTGATTTATTTAGCTCATTTGAAACAAGTTCATTTTAATGAAGTTATTTATATAGCTCTTTGATGCCATTAGCCAGATTACATGCTGTCCAAAGGGCATAATGCATGATCTCATTTACAACTTAAACCCCTTCTATTTCTTTCATCCTCTAACGTAAGTAGCAGGAGTTCAGAACATGTGTTCTTCCATTTTCTCTCTAGATGGCAAAAAGTCATTTGACAGCTGCCAGGTAGTATTATCAGCTCATTTGGTCACTTTTTCTCTAGCCTAGGAAATCAGATTAGAATGTGAAACATATTTCTGCATGGAAATACAGGCCTGTTTAAGGTCCAGAAACATATCACTCTGTCTCTTTTGGAAATAGATAGTATTATCCTGGCCACTGCCCTGTAAATTGCCAAATTTGATTTACTGCTTTGATTGCTTCTGAAGATTATTCTCACCAGTTTTTGCACATCTCTGATAGGAAAAAATAGATCAATTGTGGCTCGGGTTTCAACCCCTACCCTGGAATGAATTTTCCAAGAGATTAACTTCTTGCACTTGTATCCAACCTCCTCAACATCAGTGCATCAGCATATGGGCACAGAAGTCCACTCTATAGAGCATCTGGCATGTCTAAGCCTTGCTCTGAACACATCAGAGAGCCCAAGATGATGGATATGGGTACTTCAAATCACCACTGAAATTGGGCACAGGCACTAGGACTTGCACTGAGACTCCTCGATTATTTGTGACTTCAGATGGAATTGCAATCAGCAAAATAAATGTACCTGAAGAACTCAGTCATGCAGGATTGGACTGACATTATTGATGATATTTATGAAGTGTTGAGTTTGAAAACTACTACCTGAGGCCCAGATATGCTTGAACATCAGAGGCCTCTCCCTGGTCCTTCTGATGTAAATGCAGACATTTCTCGAGGTGTTGGAGGGGAGAGAAAAGTGCCTCTGGAGATTTTTGGAGGATGATCCTGTCCGCTTAAGTTAACCTCTGTCTCTTCTTGAGTGTGATGCCTCCACAGGACGCGTTAGGCACCTGCATCCTAAGAGGACTCATCCACCTGGCCATCACCTCAGAACAGGTCCCTAATGGACTGGTTTCTTATTAAAAGGGAAGAACATGAGAGGAGCACTGGTGCTCACTTCTTTTTGCATGAGAGCTGATGGCACAATCCCTGTCCCAGGAGCTGGCAGGCTTGTGTCAAGGCTCCTCTGCAACATGGGGCATGGGTCCATGGGCATGGTCTCCTCAACAGTGAAGCCATCTAAAGAGGTTTCTAAGGTACTCCTCCTGCAACCACTTCTGCTCACATGTCCTGCAGCCCTCTCCTGTGGCTTTGTAACAGCTTTGTGGATCTGTGCTGAAAACTGGGTCACTGAAAAGATCCAGGGCAAAGCAGGAAAACAACAAAAAAATACCTATTTTGGACTTTTTTCTTAACCCAGATCATTTCAGTCATGTTGCATTCTGGCAGGGATGGTGAAGGGGAGGTGGGGCTGCTCCCTCTCTTCTTACACAGAGCCTGACAATGAGCCCAGGGTAGCAAGCCTGATGCTCAGCTGGGCAGGACAAAATGGGGGTCTCACACCCAGCTCCCTGGAGTCTGTAGGACTTTTGCATTACAGCATCAGTGGAGAAATCTGAGGCTAGTGACAGAAATCCTTGTTTGGCTCCAAGTGTGCTGGCTGCTGGAATAGGATCTTTCTTTTTCTTGGTGCTTCTGGTCTTCAGCTCTAGCATTTTCAGCTGCTCTCCGAGAATATGGGTGCAGGGCTCCAGGGACCTCTCAAGCAAAGCAAGGAGACATGTGACGAGTTTAAGCAGCTTTTGGACAGCAGTTCTAGAAAGCAGATGAGGTCTATCACTGATTTTTCAGCAGCTTTTTAGACCTTTAAATTTAGAGATTAAGTAGGCTGATCCTACCCTGCACTAATTCCTCCAAATTTTCTTTTATTCAATAGAAAACAGGTTTGGGTTTGGTTTCTTTGTTGTTTCCCAGAAAGAAACCACTGAAAGAAACCTTTCATCACACTGTATGTTGCAAGAAAAACAAACAGCAATGGGCCACAGTATTAAGCAAGCGATATAAAAAGAAATATTAAAAACTGGGGCAGAAGTGACCCTCAGAGGCTGTTTAGGTTGTGTCTCTGGTGTATCTACTGACAGAAACTCCAGTCTACTGTTGAAGGGAGGCTGCAAGACCAGCATAGGCCCAAAAGGCAGGTTTTGTAAACACAAGAAAATCCTGCGTTGAGGGGAATAATGCCATGAATAGCTTTTCTTCCAATGGAAAGATTTGGGTTTGGAGTTGAGTTCTGCCTGCCAGCTCTGTGCTAATCCAAAGAGACAAAAATAAAACTGGCCGACCTGCTTAAATAGTTGAAGTTGGAAGCAGAAAAACAAAGAGGAGAGGAATTTCATTTTGTAGTAAAACAAATTCAGGAACAAACCAGAATAAAAATAAAAAGTAGATGCTGCTTGCTGACATCCCTTCTGAGTTGAAGAAGCTGGTTCCCAGTTCCTGGATATATCACAGCACCATCTGCCAGCAAAGAGTAGAATTACATGATAAATGGTACATTTTGCTTGAAGAAAACACTTTGTCCTCTTCAAATGCATGGGAGCTTTGTCATTGCTTTCATGGTAATCACCATCTGGCAAACTGTCAAAATGCTGAACCTACATGAAAGCTAAATCAACCTGTAGGTCCAAAACAGGATGCATTTTTCCAATGTGGAATACATTACTCTCCTCCCACAGCTCCTCGAAGAGTTCAAGACCATGACCATACAGCTCCAATTACTGGGATTTTATGGGTGACATAGGCCAAGGAATCAGCTCTTGTCCCCTGTATTGTCCATCCCTACCCTGCACAGCTGCCGCTCCCCTGCCCACCCAAAGCCCCTGCACACAGTCTGTGTACGATGCCATGCAGAAAGCACCTGTCCACTTTTGTCTGTCCCTCCTACAGCAAGAACTATATCTTGCCACCCTCTCCTCATGCCTCCCCCTGCCATCAGCATCTTTGATTTCGGTGGCACACTGTAAGTCGCTTTCCAACTGGGATCCATCTGCTCCTCCCATCTGCTCTGTCCTTTTCTCTCCCTTCTCTTCTGCCAGTGATTCTGTGAAGACTCTTTCCTTCTCCTCTTCTACTGTCCACACACCCATCCTACAGAAATCGGTTCCTCCTTCCTGGTCTCCTGGATATACCCTCCAGCCACCAAATCCTTTATGGATACTGTGAATTGCACAGCTCCCTTTCTGCTATGCTCACCAGCAGGATGGATGCATCATCCCAAAGCCACTGGCAGCTCAGACCCATGTAGATCTTGATGGCAACTTGCCCTCTTCTCACTGTCTCTGGGACTCTGTTCCTTTTTCTTCTTCATATTTAGCTGTATTGACACAAACATTGCTAGTCTCAGGTTAGGTTCAGTGGGATCGTTACTGCTATGGGCCCAGTCTATAAGGAGAGCTGGGCACCTCTAGATGGCAACCCAGGTGGTAAGGGTGCTTGCCTGTGCAGCCTAGGCTGACTGTGATCATAATTTAAGTGTCTCAGTAGAGGTTTCAGGAAAAAAAGAAAGGAAAATGCCCTCCTTCCCAGCTCCACAGACTGTGTATCGAGGCTCCTGAATACACTGACATTCTCTAATATTTTCCAGGATTCTAACAGAGGGTAAGATCCTAAAGGTCTTTTCCAACCTAAATTATTCTAAGTGACACAGCAGGCATTCAAAGCATATCACCAGAGGCTTTCAAGGTGGGTCAGTCCATTACAGCTTCACTCAGGTGTAAGTGAGGAAATATATGAGATTGTCACCAAAGACAAGGTCTCAAAATGAGTGACCACTTTCTATAGGATTCTTCCTAGGCCAGGCCCCAAGGTAATAATTTTTCTTACAGGAGATTGACTCTGCAGTGGAGAAGCCACACAAGCTCGCACCATGTCCTGTTACTCTTTCTCTGTCATTGCTCTCTTTTATGGCAGCTCTTCAGAGCCTGAGCAATCCTCTATAGCCAGCACCTACCAAATTACAAGCACATAAATGAACATGTGTTATATTAGATTGTTTTTATATAAAACTATATTTTTTCTATAAATAAGTAATGAATATATTTGCTATACCCATATGTAATTAGATACATATATATACAGATTGAAATCTATGTAAATATGAATCATCTCATAAACAAATAGGAATCAGACTGTTTGCAGGATGGTGCAGTGAGGAGAGGTGTCTTTCTCTCTGGGTTTGTTCCCTCCAGCTTGTGCCAACCACTACCTCCGCTCAGAAATTCCTTGCCCTAGAGAGTAACATCTCCATGTCTGCAACAGCAAGATATAGTTCCTTGGGAAAGGATGGAAAAACCCACGTACAAAGGCTTAGTCAGGGATAATCTGCAAGAGATAGTCCAGCCCTTCTCTGTGCACTTGCCTTTTGCTTGGAGAAAAATTTTTACGACTGACGTGAAGATGCATTTTTGGAATGCGAATCCCGAACTGCTGCTCAGCACCCCGACAAGAATAGAAAACCAGTCCAGGGTCTGAACTGGGACCAGTGCACCAGACTGCATTAAGCAAGGCACATCTTACATACATACCGAGGCAGAGCAGAAGGACCATTCCCCTGTGAGTACCAAAGCTCCTTCTCCTGCCAGTGCAGAGACATACAACCGAAGACCTCCCTGGTGAGATCCAGTCCACTGAAATTAGTAGTTCCTTCTGCACTTAATCATTTCACGTATAACATGAACTTCCAGAAGTCGAAACCCTTGAGATCCCCATCTTTTCTGCAGCATAGGGAGTGGAAAGCCATCTTGACTCAGAAGCAGGAGGCACAATGGGGCAGGGTTTGAGCAGCTGGGCTCTGCAGGTGCCCTGCATGGGAGGAGGCTATAGCCTGCACTGGGCCACTTGCAGGTGCTCCTGCTGACTCTGAAAGCACTGTAAATGAGCCGTTGTGTGCAAAAACACCAGCCAGCCAGGGGAGCATGTGGAGCCCCTGCTCAGGCAGATTTAAGCAGAGAGGGAGCCGCAAAAGGAGGAGATAGAGGTAAAGAGACACACGAAGGGAGAGACAGCTGAGGAGACATGTGGCTGGAGATATGCTCTTGGAAGGAGGTGTTCCATGCCAAAGGGGTGCACTCCCAAGGGACTATGGTCATAGGCAACCCACACCAGGGCAGGGACACACCTGAGGCACTGCAGCCCATCAGTGACCCAAGCTAGAGCAGAGGAAAATCATTAAGAAGCAAAAAAAGCAGCAGAAAGAAACTGTTACATACCCGGTAAGAGCCTGCTGCATTGTCACCTTACCAAAGGCACTGGGATGGCCTGAGCATACGTAACCCACGGGGCACCTAAGGGAAGTTGAGCCTGCAGAAGGGGGAGAAAACACGTTTAACTAAGTGTTTGTTTGATTGTTTATGTTCTTTTTTGATACCTGAATCAGTGATTAGAAGTTGGTGCTAACTGGTAGTAAATTAAGTAAAGTAAGAACTCCTCCAAATTCAAGCCTCTCTTTCCCACAACAACTAGGTCCTCTGAAGCTCCAGGGAATGGTCCTGTACCGGTCTACTGCAGGAGAGGGCTTACCTGTTGGGATGTTGGTGCTCTCTACACCAAAGGAAAGGAGCAGCTTTGCCCCCAATTTGTTTGTCTGAAAGTGCATCTCAGTGGAGCTGAGAACGAAAACACTTCACGTATCCCTGGGAAACTAAAGTCAGGAGCCTAAAGGACTTCCCAGACAGGGGTGCCCTAAGAAGTTAGGTTGATCTGAAGCATAAGCAGTCTGGACAGCCCACTGGCATCTGCAGGACTTCAATGTTTAAAGCAATTTACGTAGGTTTTGGGTATGCCAATCCCAGCCAGTTAACATGAGAGAGAAAGACAGAAATAAAAGAGTTGTGCAAAGTATCTCCTGCACGTCTGCTAATTGCTCAGACTTGACATCAGGGATATCCCTGTGTCAGTTATCCGTGCTACCTGCCCACCCCTGCAACTGCTCCACCAGCCTTTACTGCCCCTGGGCCCTTAGCTGCACATCACCTGGCATGCCAGTCACCCTAAGCCGCGAGGCAGAAGGCAGTAAGCGATGTATTCATACTCCAGCCCATGGATTTGATAATATAACCAAGATCTATGTTTTCCCTTCCAGCTACCTCAAAATCTGCCCCAGGGCTTCCTACATTGATTACTACACCTCTGTGTCACCTACATCATATTTAGACCACACACACTCTTACAGGTCCGTTCAAAAGCAAGCTGCTAAGGCCAGCCACACTGCTTCTCATCTTGCACATCATCCACCCTGCCCACTTCCCAGTATTTAATACATATAATTCAAGGCCTTCTCTAACTTCTACTTTTTGCTTTTCTTCTCTTGAATCTTGCAGATTAAAACTTTTTTTTTTCTATTAAGAAAAAGGATCTACACCAGGCTTTCAGTCTTCTATACTTCCTGTCACCGTCCACATAATCACATTTAGGATTATTAAGAGTTTATGCTTTGCTTTCGGGATTTCCTGAGCACCATGGTGAGTCATCAGTAAGTTGATGATCCTCCATCTCACATCTTCTTCTTATCAAGCAGTGCCATATTCTCACTTTTCCCCTAATGCCTGATGAGGAGTGAGCATACTGTACCTACAGAGCAATGCTAATTTAGCTTTAACTTCTTTGCAGCAAAGGGAGAAAAGTTCCATCTCTGGGATGCAGCAGGTGGGTCCAGAGCACGCTGCAGTAGAGACACCTGGTGGCTACCAGGAACATGGGCCCTCTGGAATAAAACTGTATGAATGAGTAAAAAACTAACCGCTACTTCAGAAAAGGGATTGTTAGGTCCATATCAAACTGCATGTTTGATTCTTTCATCAACAGAAGTAGGTATATATGCATGTAACTGTTCCCTTAACACGAGACAACTCAGGATGCATGAATCCCATTTGCTCCACAGAACAAGAGTCCATTACAGAGTAAGATTTTATCCTGTTAATGCAACACCAGAGAACTCCAGTCATCACTTTTTCCACACATACCTTGAACTTGATATAAAGTAAATGTTCCCGACTGTGGTTTTATCATGTATCTGTGAGGAAAGTGGTACTATTTCCACTGCACAAACAGCAAATGGGGCACATACAGGGGTCATAATCTCAAAACTATGCAAAAAGTCTTGCAGATCTGTGATTAAGACACAGGACGCTGGCATACGGTTCCCGGTGCCCCAGTCCACAAAGTGCTGCCGCATGATCTGGCAGCAGTGGTTTATCATCATTGTATCTCACTACAACACATCCTAGAATAACAATACTATGTAAAAGGAGGTACAGATTTTGCAGGTAAAATATTGTTTTCTACAAGGTACATCCAGATAAATAAGATAAAAAGGGAGTAAGGAGAAAGACTTTATACCCGGCATGAAAAATGCTCATAACTGAGGGCATAATATATGGGGAAAATAAGCATGGTATGGAAGGAGTCCTCTTCATGTTTGCTGCTTACTAGGTGAGGTCTTTCTAGAAATTTTCACATGGTGAAGACATATATGAAATGTCAAAATTGTTGCTTCCTGTACAGTCTGTACTCACCCTCCTGATGATGCATTTTGGTACAGCTCAACTAAATGATATCCTGTTATTTTTACAGCAAGATCACATCTGCCTTGAAAAAACAAAACAAAACAAAACAAACAAACAAAAAAACAAAACCAAAGCAGAGATGTACCTCAAAGAAGGCGAACGTAGGGTCCGTGCTTCATTTGCTGCAAAAATTCGGGGGAAAAAATCAGGGAGCTACAAGAGATCATGGGCTGGTAAGTCCAACAGCTGTATGCAATCCTAGAAAAGCGAATCATACCTCTACTTTGGCCAAGGAAAGCCTAAGTGCACTTAAAACAACCTTTTCCCTGCAAGTCAACTACTAGACATGGAACTTGAGATCCCTGAGGTTTGATGTCCAGAAAGACCAAGTACACAGACACCAGAGTTAATTTAAGTGTGCTTCAAATGAAACGGATGCTATAAATCCTGCTTTCAGCTCCTTATCCCAGCGACCTTCTTGTCCCAGCCATGCATTTCATCTCCATTCTTTCACCACCATAATTTTACGTGCAATGTCTCGTTCCTAGCCTGCTCTGTCTCCCCATTACAATTCTGAGTCTTAGCCCCTCTGTTCCCATGTCCCAGCTACAAGCCTTTGTTTTACAGGTGCAAATTCCCACCCTTTCCGCATGACTATGTTTTAATCTAGAACAAGAGACAGCAAAACCAAGCTTCATAGAATCATAGAATCACAGAATCATAGAATCGTTTAGGTTGGAAAAGACTTCTAAGACCATCAAGTCCAACTGTGAACGCAACACTGCCAAGTCCACCACTAAACCATGTCCCTAAGCACTTCATCCCCGCGTCTTTTAAACACCTCCAGGGATGGTGACTTGACCGCCTCCCCGTGCAGCCTGTTCCAATGTCTGACAACCCTTTCAGTGAAGAAATTTTTCCTAATATCCAGTCTAAACTTCTCCTGGTGCAACTTGTGGCCATTTACTCTTGTCCTTCGCTACACTCCTTTCCACAGAACCTCCCTGGGAAGAGCCATGCAGGCAGGACCCTGTTCGCCCCAGCATCTCTAAGCTGTAGCGTGCTCAGGGCAAACAGAGCAACCCGAAACCTTATGGGCAAGTTGCAGTTGCCTAACCATAGTCATCTAGCCCCATCTGAGATATCCTAAACTAGCTGGGGCACCTGTCCTGCCTTGCCTCCCTCCAGTTGCTGCTTCAGAAGCGCACAGGGCTCCCCTGGTCACGCTGACCAGTCCCCTGCAGGCACCTTCGACGCTTTTAGGGTTTTAAGGTATTAAAAGGCACCAGATCTTTAGGACAACTGAATCATGGCTGGTGAACAGATTCTACAAGCCTCTCCCAAGGCTTCGGGATGCTTACAGCCCGTGAGGAAGGTTTGCGGGGAAGCTGTTCACAGGGGATGAGGGCACATTTTAAAGCTCCCAAGGTTTGGGGGAGGACGCGGCTGGAGGTCCACTGCGTAAGTGAAGATGCCAAAAAAGGGGCTTTGCGGTAGAAGCGTAATGAGGTTTTTACACATAAAATTGCGCGTAGGTCATGCCACTTGCCCTCTTGCCCTTAGCTACCCCGTTTGTCTGTGAGGAAGCGCAGCGGGTGACTTTTTTTTGGCAAGGGTCAGCACGCCTGCAGGCACCCAGTCCATGAGGCAGCCACGCACCCCTAGACGCTTGTTTACCCGCGGTTTTAAGGCTCGTTTTTGATAATATGCAATCTTTTTTTCCGGTCGTTGGGCAGGAGGGAAATGAAGAGCGAGACATGAAGGAAGCGTGGATGGCAACAGAGGCTTTTCCTCAGGGCCGAGCCTGGGGGGGGGCCCTTCCCACCTCCCCAGCAGAGAGGAAAGGAAAGGCCCCGTGCACTTTGTGGCACCACCGCCGCGGCGGACCCCGCGCCGTGCGCTTTGTGGCGCCGCGGCAGGGCGGAAACGACGGGCCGGCGGGCGGCGGGCCCTTCCGGCGGGCTCGCGGGCTGCCTGCGCCTTGCCCCGCCGCTGCCTCCGCCTCCCCCACTCGCCGCTCGCTGCCGCTCGGCGCCTCCATCCTGGTACTTGGGAGTCTCCATCCTGGTTTCTCAAGTGCCCGGACCCAAAACAGGAAGTAAGTGCGCGGGGGCCTGCGGGCTGACAGGGCCGGGAGCGGCCGGGCAGCGGCGGCGGAGCGGAGCGGGGCGGGCTGAGGGGATCGGGAGGGGGAGGCGGCCATGTCCGGCCCCATGCCTCAGCCGCGGCCGGGCTGGGCTGGGCCGGGCCGGGTTGGGCTGGCAGCGGAGCTTGCAGCGGTCTCGGCCAGCGCCGCCGCCCGCCGAGAGGACGGGAAAATGGCGGCGGCGGCGGCCCGGGACCAAATGGCGGCGCTGGCGGCCGGGGGGCGGCGGGGGGGCTGAGGCGGGCCCTGAGGCGCGGAGCCGCCGCCTGCGGGGCGCTGCCCCCGCCCCGGGGGCAGTGCCGGGGGCTGGGGCAGGGCCGCTGCCTCCCGCCGGCCTTCTGCCCTGGGCCGTGGTCCGTTGTTCCCCGCCTTCCCGGGGTGCTGCCGGGCGTCGGGAGCGCTGCGCAGAAAGACATTTGGGAAGGGGGGGGGGGGGGGCGGCAAAATTGGGGAAAAACCTGGGAACTAGCAAGCCGCGGCTGCCTTGGGGGGGACAGAGGAAGGGGAGGGCGGCGTGCTATTTCTGTTTTAAACTCCCTTCCCCTTATCTTGATGTCTGTAATAAAAGGCCACCTGCACGAACACGTTTAAATCTCCCAATTTCCCCTCGCTGGGTCTGCGGTTGGGGTATCCTAAGCTTGTGGCTTTTATCTGTTTTGTTTCATAATCTTTTTTTCCAGCGAGAGTTGTGATTTGAGGTTGCTTGGGGCTTTATTTTTAAGTGGAGTCTGAAGTGAGTAACTTTGCCAAGATCAGGGGTTTCATCTAAAAGCAGTACCAGGCTTTTCTGCACTAGAGTTACACTCTGTGTCTTGCCAAAATAAAGGATTCTGGTCGCAGAAGTCTTTTTTTACTTCCTTTTTTTTTCTTTTTGAGGTCTCTTTGTTCTTGGTTGTGCACTTGGGCATGGTGAAGCGTATTACGCTTCTACTAGCTACCTCTTTAGCTGACAGATAGTATTTGTATGTATTTATTCACAAAGAGTTACCATTGTTCAGCCCCACCTGGCCATTGTAAGTTACGTGTTGAAGTAATCTAGAAAATGCTCTTTGCTTGCCAGCACTGCTCTGGCCATAGATGTAAGTTGGTTTCTTGACAGCATAGTTAAAATCCCTTTGCAAAAGCAGGAGATGTAGGTTTTGGAATGAGATTGACACATGTCATTCAAATTCTGATTTCCATCAACCTACATGACTATAATAATGGCAACAACTTCATGCTTGTTTTCTGGACACTTACTGAAACTTCCTAGATGATGTTTTATGACTTACTGAAAAGACTGAACATTAATTAAAACTCCTTAAATAGAATGCCTAAAAATACTGATTTTTGGCTTAACCACTCAAAATTATAAAAGGTGGCTGTACAAGCATGTCTGTACTGTACTTTACATTTTCTAATAGTCCCTTTTTTATGACCATTAGTTCTGTACTCATCTGTCCATCAGAAAGCAACAGAGCTGTGTCTTTGCTTATCAGTCTTATGCCTTGTACAGTTAGGATAATGATCAATTTTTCATAATTTATTGCGTGCTAAATTTCTGCCTCTTTTATAAAGGTGAAGAAGTTACTGGAATGCTTAGGATGAAACTGGATTTACATGAAAGAAAAAGAAAATTTATTTTAGTACATATCATATGTATCAAGATTTTTATCCATAGTCATAACCTTGTGCCTGAGAGCCATTTTCTGTTACTGAAAAAGAAAACTTGGAACTTTCTGTGTCTTTTCTTTTGAAAGAGCTAGGACTTAACTTTTTTTCCCCTTCTCCCCCTGCCCCTCCTCCCCATGTGACATTTAAAGCATGCTCAGTGCTTTTTATTAAAATATCAATGAATAGGCTAGAACCCATGGAGTTCTGCCAAATTTGGGTCAATGCAAATGAGAACAGTTTGTCCCATTGTGTCTCCCATATATTCCATTTCCGTGATGGCCCACTTCTCTAAATACCACTGACGAGTAGAATGTAACTGTTTCTAAAGGGCTGTAATCTCGTGCTGATAACAGTTGTATAAATCTTTGTCTGTCTTGAACTCAGGTCTTTGGGTCCTTCTGTTTGATATCTGTCCAGTTTGGTCCCCTCTTACGTCCATTGTTGTAGCTGTTAAAGACAATTTCTGTGTGGTGGATTTTTAGATTTGAGTGGAAACCATTTGGTGTGGAGAAAAAGTTTTTTTGTTGAATAATAGCATAAGAGAATTGGCGCTAGTTGAATAGTAAAATATCCTAAGTATTGACTACATAAGAGCCATGGTATGGAATACACTAAACGTTCAGGCTTCCTTAAATATGAGGTATATGGGGTCCTGTAATGACTTTGTTTCCTTTGTGTTACTCTTGAATGAATGCCTTGAAATCCCAGTGCATCCCGTGTGATTGTTCCAGTTAAACGCCTCAACAGCCAGAAGCCTCCCTTAATAAACTTAAATTTTTGCTTCTTACAGGATTTAGTGAAATACATTTTTACTTTTTGCCTAGTGCAGAGAATACACGCTTTAATACAGTTTCGTGTAGAAATTTTAAAAGATTGACGACAGTCCACAGAAGATGAGCCATAACATTCAGTTAATAACTAGGTGTAATGACAGAATTCTGTCTGCAAGGGTAAAAATACTATTTCTTAGAAGTGCTTAATTTTTATAGCCCACAGAATAATTGAGCCCATCTGCCTGATGAAGATGATTTAGAACTACAGGAATTTTGTATAAAAATGTTAAATTTTTTTTGCAACTTGGTATGAAATCAGCTTTGTGGGGGTTTTTCTGCCTAAATCTGCTGCATGTTTCCCAAATAAATAAGAACTGCTGTATTATGTGGCTTTAGTGGAAAATTTATGTTGGAATTCTATATTAAATGATTCTTGTAGGCAAAGTATTTTCCTATCTGTTTGGTTGCATGTTGGAACCTGTTCAGGATTGTAATGCAACTCTTAAAATGTTGGATTTGGTAAGTGCACCCAAAAATCTAACAAGCCAAAAAGCGCTTATTAAATTTACACTGATTTCTAAGCTGCTATCTTAGAAATTTAAGTTTATGCTATCTTCACTGCATTTTGTAATATGCATCCACACGTTAGTTTATGTGCATCCAACAGTGTTCCCTTCCCCTACAAGCTAACACTCTCCTCGTTCAAAACATAAAATATTAGTGGTAGATTGGTATCAGTATAAAGAATGTGTTTGAATGAAGGATTAAAGAAAAGTCTTGAGTCGTACATTTAAAATTAAAGCAAGCTTTTTGTTTTAAATAGAAAGCAGTGCATTTTCAAAAGCATACTTAGTGAAGTTACAAAAAGGAGGTGGTATATAGGAGGTGATGAGACTACTCATGTCGTAATTCTCACTAATTAAGAAACATTGGCTGTCATTAACTTTGTATTTAACTTCTTCAGGAGTGGACGTGTAGTGGATGTGCAGGTGTCTGTATTAAACAGAATTTGCATGGCACATCCTAAAAGACCTCTGTGGTGGTACGGCATTGTTTAGCATGGTTTCGGCTGTCATCCTGTGATAAATCAAGGACATTGGGCGAGTACAGTGTCCCTGCAGCCAGTATCAAGCCTGCATCAGAGGGCGTTGTCTCCTGCAGCAGCACTGTGCTTTCTCCACTGACCTCACCATAAACTCCAAGTGGTCCCGTCATATGTTGTATTTGATGTATCTTAAGCATACGTGGTAGTTCTGTTATTATTTAAATGTAAAGCACTGATTTTTGTAAGATCTGGAGATCGTTTCCTATTCACACAGAGGAACCACCGCAGTTACTTGAGATTATTTTTTTTTTTCTCACCTTTTGGTCACTAATTCACGTCTTTGTGGGTTAGCGCTCCCACCCTGGTGTAAATGTATGTTGAAAGAACAAGTTTGTTTGTTTCCTTCAGTTTTTCTGTATGTGTGTAGTCTAATGAATAAAGAACAATGTCCAAAATATGCATTTGACTTTGACTTGACTCCTCATGTTCTTTGCGGTCGGTTTTCAGTTGAGGTCCAAGGCCGTATCCGTTAAAGTTGATGGGGATTTTTTCCAGTCAAATCAAGGATTTGGTTCTTCCTAAGTTTTTATCAAAGCTTGGTTATGATTACTACCTTTAGTCAGAAAACTTGAGATACACTAAATCTCAGGTATCTGACACAGAACATTACTGGGTTTTTCTGGAGAGCCTGCACTTGCTGTTGGAATAAACCATTCTTGGGAGGTGGGCAAAAAGTTATAAAACCCTGCTCAATCCAGGAATTACATTGAGGAGTGCTTCTTAGGAAATCACAGTTCCTTGAACAACGTGCTGTGCACAGTTTTTGGTGCTTTGTAAGGAGTACCTGGCAGCTCAGGCAGGCAAGTGTAGACGTCTAACTTGATCAGAATAATCAGTGCTGCTGTTAGATGTGGTGCCTCAGCTATTGTCTATTTAGTCCTGTCACAGCTCTTTGCATGGAAGTGTTAGGGTAGCAGCTGTTGATCATGGTGTATCTTCCTCCCCACCTTTGACGGAGATGCCAGGTTTGGATGTACGGACCCCTTTATGCTGTATCCTTTTCTCCTCTAACATGGCAAACCAGGGAGGGAGAGAATGTAAATGGACAACCCTAGTTACTCTGTGTTTTTGACTTGGGAGCCTAATCCTATAAACATACTATTTGATTCTTAGCAAATCCTGAGTAACTGATGAGAATGGCCCAGCTTTGCTATTGCTGTATTGGCTTTTCAGTGTTCTTTGAATAAAAAAGGAGGAATGGTCTTCTGAGTCTTCTGCTGTGGATGGTGCTATAGTTTCCGCTGCTTCTAGATCAGCTTTAGGTGAAGTACATGATTGACATAATGTTTTATAGAAATAAATCTCATGTCTTTCAAGCCTTTATAGCGGTGAGAAGAAAAATAGGCACTTTCAGCTGATTATAAAGAAATAAGTGTTATCACTATCTGTTTGCGTAAAATTAAAGAAGAATCCTCCATGGCATTTCAAGTAACTTTGTGAATTTTTACTACAGCATTCCCTGCACTAAAAGTTATTCTGAAAGTACATATGAACATGAAAATGAGAATCTGTCTCTTTTGGCCCTCCAGAATTATCCAATTTGTTCACTCCCAAGAAGCTAAATGAGTAATTCTAAACTGGGTTGAAGAAGTTACAGTCTGCTAATTTAGCTGTAGCACTTTGGATTTCTTTTGTCATGTTTTAGAGTTAAGGATGCCTCTTTTGGTTCTTAAAAATCAATACTATAGCCATGCAGCAAACACTGCTTCTGGTAAAGGATAGGGCAGAGGCTGTAAAACTCAGAAGCAGATGAATCCCAAGGAATTTATTGCCTCCTACACTTGCATGTGGCAAGGAGCTGTTGCTGATGGTAGATATGAAAGTAAACTTGAGAACTCTCTGCTTTAAAATGTCAGTGGTATCTGAAATTTTTGACACATTCAGAACGGTAATATCACTTCATTCTAGGAATCAGTCACTACATGTGCTTAAAGATGTGCCAAATCTTCATCAAGCTTGAGAGGTGATAAGTAGTTTTATTGAAAGACTGGCAGTAGTTTTATCCTTCCAAGAAAACACTGCTCTTGGGAGTATTTAATACCAAAGAGCATGTTTTCTGATTAAAAATTAAATCATTTCCTGATTAACAACTTAAGTTAAAATCGTTGATAACAGTATTTTGGCTTTAAAATAAAAGTTACAAAGTAATTTTTTTCTGTTATTGACGTATGAGAAAACACATAAAAAGGGCTGAGTGCTTCAAGGAGAAATAGATGATATTTGCTTTTTACAAAGTTCTGCCAAAGACAGTCACCAAACCCAGGTGCTCAAAACTGATGAGATCATTGCAAAGCTTCTGGGTATTTTAGATGTGATTTCTATTTAGCTTCTGCGGCAGAAAAGGTTACATTTCTTTGTATTTGGTAGGTTAGAATGTTTTTGTGGGGTTTTGTTTTATTTCAAAATTAGTGCTACTTTACACTGAAATTCTTAGAAGCTTTGGGTTTCTTCTTAGTACTTTTATAGTGGAGATGAGATTATCAGAAGCACTTTGTATTGCCCAGGTTCACTGACTTCAGTGTACACTGCTTATCCTGGATAACTTATTTTCTGAGTAATTTTTTATACTGGTGATTGCCTGCACCCAATTTTTCTGTTGCTCATGTTGTTTCAATGGTAAAGAAAAAATACTAGCTTCACAAGTTAGGTATGTGCATGGAAGCAGAATAAAACTTTGCAACTTAGCAATCTATAAATAGTGCAGCTATGAGTAGTATGACACTACAAAAATATTTCTCAGTCCTGACTAGCTTTAGGTTATATAACAGTAAAATTATTAAATGAGCAGTGGAACAAATATTACTGAGACAAAAAATACCAGATGTGAAAAAGTAATAGCTTAGGTTTGTGTTTAAAAAAAAAATACTAGTAGATTGCAAATGCTCCTGAATGGGGAGTTTAGGTGCTATTTTTAACTGGAAAAGTAGTTTTGAAGCTATCTGATGTTACCTTCTGCGATGTGTAAGTATGCAGGAAAAGTAAAGGCAGGTGAATGTCTTAAACCATGGAATTGCATTGTTCATGTGGAAGAACAGACATTCGTCATTCCCTGTGGGAGTTTATGCTGGTTGTTTGAGATAAAGGAAGCAGCATTATGGTCGAAGTCTGACTGAAGGAAAGTAATCTGTGTATTGCTTTTTCAGGTTTGAGTATGAGCACAGTTGAAGAAGAGTCTGATACAGTGACAGTAGAAACCGTGAACTCTGTGACTCTGACTCAGGACACTGAAGGGAACCTTATACTTCATTGCCCTCAAAATGGTATAGAATTGTATTGCATAGTATTTTTTCTTCTTTTTTCATTGATCCAATCATCATACTTCCCTGCCCCCAAATTCTGTGAGCTACTTGGATTCAGCTTACTGTGCTACAATTTGTTCTGTTTCAGTTTAAAGGACAAAGTGTCAAATTAGGTGTAAATCACAAAATTATGTATTTATGTCACTAACAAGGATATAGCTGTTCTGATTTATTTCCGTGGAAATGGGTTCTTAGAGCCAAGCATGTACCCAAATTCCTGTAGACTTAAGGGGTTTGTTTGTGTGTAATGGACTGTGGATGGAATTTATAAAGAAAATCTTACAGAAAATGTTTGTTGAAGAATTCATGTGAACTGCTATTGCCCATAGCTTATGCCAAGTTCCTGGGGAGTAGTAAAGCACCAAACCAACCTATCACGTTTGCTTCTACCTTTTGTTTTGGTCCACTTTGTTAACAGAACTTGGTCCAAAGCTCCACTTTGTTAACAGAAAGTAACCTGTGTATGTTTTTGTTGTTAGAAACTGATGAAGTAGACTCTGAAGACAGTACTGAACCTCCACACAAGAGGCTTTGCTTATCAGAGGATGATCAAAGCCTTGATGATTCCACTCCGTGCATTTCTGTTGTTGCAGTTCCAAGTAAGTTGTTTTAAGTTTATGTACTCTTGTAGCAAATGTTTCTGTTAGTAAAAGTTAAAAGTGGACTCTTTGGATCACATTAGAATATTTTGCATGTTTTATTTTCAGATTTCATTAGTATACTTAGGTATCATCTTTACTTCTCAGAGCCTTGGATGGTTTCACAGCAATTGATGTTATCTATACAGTCTTGGCAAAATAAACCTGCCTTACAGATAGAGGACTGCAGGCACAGGTGCACTGAACAAGTTGAAGGATAAGTGAATGAACAACAAACTAGACACTCCTCCTGCAATGAGTGATTAGGTTTTTTTAATGATCAAACAGTATAGTTAGTATTTCTGTGATTTGTAATACTGACATGTATGGTCTTTTTAAGGTAGAGATTGTTGTACGAAAGGTAGGCTGAGTACTGAATTAGTCTTAAGGAAGTTGATTGAATATTAGATGGTTCCATATAATCTCCAAAGGGAGGCAAAACGAGATCTAGCAAGTTGAAATACCAATTTACAATACCTAGAGCAGCTGTTTATTTGGTGGAACTTAGTAGAAACTCCTTAGAAGTAAAGGCATTATCATGTTGAAGTTGAAGGAAAACTGGGGGAAAAGAATGCAGCTGAAAGATTTGAACGTTGTGCTTTAGTAACTGGAAAATACTGAAGATAGGGCTGGAAAGGAAGCATTAATACAGTACCAAATGTTTGCACAAAATCAAACGCCTTTTATTTATATGTTTTACATTAGGTCTTAATTATGGTCAAGTGTAAAACTGAATGTTTCAAACCCCATGTTTAATTTTTATGAAGAGGAACAGTTGATAATCATCTTGATGATTATCCTGTGTCAACAAATAAATACTGAATAAAGCCTCTTTAAAATTTTCAGTGCAAAGGTAGCAATTTATAAAACGGGTAGCATGCATAAAAAATGTTACAGGAGTAAGGTGTACAACTAACTTACCTGTTCTGAAGTTTCAGAAAATGATCAGAGCTTTGAGGTGACCATGACTGCTACCACAGAGGTAGCTGAAGATGAGATTAATGAAGGAACTGTTACT
This sequence comes from Gavia stellata, assembly GCF_030936135.1. Lineage (NCBI taxonomy): Eukaryota > Metazoa > Chordata > Aves > Gaviiformes > Gaviidae > Gavia > Gavia stellata. The sequence goes on along the minus strand of NC_082597.1, from coordinate 8,725,905 downwards.
CAGATTCAGGTACAGTAATACTTCAAAATTGACCTATTTGATGTACATTTTTATTTAAATTGACATGAAAAGGGAAACAAATAGCAGAAAGGGCTTATTAAATGAATAAGATTATTTTTAGTATGAAATCAATGTATTTAAGTATGAATCTTGTTTGTAAAATGTTCTATAAAAGTGCAATTGAGTAATTTTATATATGAGGGAGGTTATTTGTAGTGTAACTTCCTGCCCAAAGAGCAACACAGTAAACAGTAATAGATGTAACCCTCCACTGATAATTACTTGCTCTGTGGTGATTGCATAGAAGACAAGTTTATCTGTTATTTCTGTCATTCTTTGATTATAAATTAAGCTTTATAACAGGCCTACATATGCTTTGTCTTGTCACCAGTCCTAACAGTTACGTACAGTTCTCATTGTGGGTGTACCATGTTTAAAAGTTCTAGATTGGAGATGCTGGACACAGTCCTCTTTCCACAAAAGGCAGTGAGACTCTTCGTATTCACTGTACATTAAACAGGATGAAGAATGTTATCTAATTAATTCTTACAAATTCTGTATGTTAAGGTACTAAATCTTACTCAGGCGTTTTAAGAAAGGTGAATGTACTTTTAATGCCGTATCTAAAAAGTGGCCCTTTCTGAGCAGTCAGCAAGGTAACTAGGTGTGCTGATTTCATTTTCCTTCAATTTATGCCTCCATGTTAAATGCAAGGTGATAGAAAGAACTGAAGATCTTACTGGATGATTTCATTTTGGTCTTTTCAAGATTCTTCAGAATGAACAGCTGGATGAAATCTCCCCAATGGGCAATGAAGAAGTGTCAGCTGTTAGTCAAGCCTGGTTCACAACCAAAGAGGATAAGGATTCTCTAACAAATAAAGGTAGGCTATTTCAAATGCAATTCTCCCACGCTATAAAAAGGTAAGCTATTCCAAATGTCTCAGAATGTTTTGCAGGTTGCATAAAGTAATCTCTGGTTTGGCGTTTTTAGTAAAGATATTTGAGAAGACTAATTCTAAAAATGCTGAGAGATTTAATGCATTAAGTCTTCACCATCCCTCTTACACTTTGTATGCAAGAAGGAAGTTGGAACTCCAGATACACTTGGAGAGAAGAAGGGGCCACGCTCGCAGTGGTGACAGTTGGGTCTAATGGCCGTGGTAGAGAACTGCTGTAGATAATGTGTGTTGGCACATTAGGCAGTTGTGTTTGCACGTCTACCTGGTTAGGAGATGGGAAACTGCAGTCAGGGGCGGGTACACCAGGAAAAAATGAATCTATGCTCAGGCTAATACATCTTCCTCTGAGTAGGGTTTATTAGTGTGGCTACTGTGTTGTGATTCTTATTTAACAGTTTCTGGAATGGAGTTGCTTCAGGAAGAACGGGGATTATGTAGAGAAGCATCTACTGAAATAATCACTGCTACTCCTAAAACTGCCACCCCATTGGCATTCCTCCCTTTCAAAATGTACCTGCACAATCATGTAGTAGTTGTGAACTTTAGAGGGGGCTTTTTTGTTTTGGGTTTTTTTTTTCAGGGCAAGTGCCTTTCTAAACCTAGAGTAACAACTTAGTGTGAAATGAAGACATGTTGTCTCTCCAGTTTCCTCAGTCTCTCCACTATTTTTCTTATCCTGACCTTACCTCTTCTTAAGGAAAAAAAAATAAAATCTCTTTCAGTCAGTCTAAAGCAACCACCTTTTTTATTAGAAAACTTTAGGGAAAAACGTAATGGTGTTCTCTCACAGAAGCAGATGATCTTTTACCCAGTGAGTTCTACTCCAGAGAGCTGAGTGTACTGCTGAGTCAGTGAAAAAATGTGGGTGGGGCACGCAGAACCTTGGTGTTGGATATGGATAATTCGGAGAAAGGGAGCTGAGCAACTCTGTCAATGACCATTCACTCACTGATCCCAAGTGTGCACTAACAGTTGCTTCTGATAGCCAATAAATAATTTCTCCATTTTTTCTGTGTCCTTATTTATTAGATTTATAGGGCTTCAAAGCTATTCAGTGTTCAGTCCAAGGTCTGGGGCAGAGATGGAATAGCAAAGAGATTCCTTTGCATCATGGCACTGAGGCCGCTGGGTAGGAGTAGCGAGAAGTGATGTTGCTACAGTTGCTGTGCTCTAGGGTGAGAAGAAGCACAGAGGCTGTGATCTTTCCAGTAGCTGGTGGTAAGGGACTTTGGCTGGGAGTAGCACGTTGTCAGCTGTGACGGGAGGAGTATGTACTGGTGATTTGGCAGAGAAATTACTGTCTTCCTGTGACTTGGTGGCCTCATGTTTGATGCGTGTCTTGTTAAATATATTAGAAACTTACTGCATTTGTAGCTGTCTCACAGGCATGTCAAGTGACTATCACAAGTGGCATTTACAGTTGTGAATGAATGAGTGCATTAAATCTGGAGATTCTAATTAAGAAATTAATCATTTGAGGAAGACATTTCCAATAAAATACGCTGAGAAGAATATTTGAGAATCCATACTAGCTGAACTTCCCTTGGGGTCTCCCTGTTTTGTCACAGAGATCAGCTGTGGAGGAATCTCAGTATGTGTCTCCTTTTACGGTAGCTAGGAGTTTGACATGTGTTGCCTGAGCTCATCATTTTATAGCAGTCTCCACCTGATAATGCTTTCTTTGAAGACCCATGGGCAGGTTATAATAATCTTGGCACTGAATATGCAAACACATGAAGTGCAAAATATACTGCCTTTGCTAAAATAGTTGGATATTAAAGGTTATTCCATGTAAAGAGTAGCAGTGTCCCTTTAAGTCAGTTCGGATGCTTGGATAGAGGTGTGAATCACAGCTACAGTAGTAGACTGTTCTGGCTCTGTAGCTTTGGAAGAAGAGATTGAAGCCATCAGGCACAAGGGAAGAGTTTTCTCTCATCAGTTCTGATGGAATTGGTAGTAATGCTTGTACTTTTCATTATAATTGGATTTGAGTAAACAGTCTCTTTGGTATGTTCTGCCTCTCAGCTCTGGTAATTAGCAGGCTGAGAAGGAAGTACCCTGATTTTTCTGAGCAGAGATGGGCAGGTAGCCAGCACACACCAGTATGTAAACTAGGTCACCAGCATAATCTTAATTACAAGTGATCGTTAATATTAAGTATGGTATAAGCATGAAGGGAAAAAAGAGGACTCTATATATAAATTTAGGGTAGGAATGTTTTAATGTTTTATTGATAGACCTAAAGTTTGAAATTTTCTCTCTGAACAAAGTTGATTGGCTTTGCTTTTAAAGTTTAGCTGGCACTGTAGTTACTAAGGGCATAGACAGAGACAAAGCACAATGTTTGTTTCTGTTGGTTTGCCACTTTTATCTGGGAAATAAAACACTTACCATGAGTCTTCATCTTGACCGTGACCACTGGGCATTATTCCCAATGCAAAAAAAAGAGAGAAAGGGGGACCAGATTGTCAAAAAAGACTAGGTAGAGCATTTACCTCTATGAAAAGCACTCACAGTAGGTAGCGCTACTCACATGTTGGGAAGTGATAAGGTGTATAAGAGAACCCCACATTGTTGCCAATTCCTCAAGTAATATTTTGAGTCACATTTTAAGTCCCAGCTTCTGGAATCATTTGAATGCATGGAAATTTTCAGTTTAAAGACAGAATTTTTCTAGTTGTGGCTGAAGAGAAAGCCTGAAAATGTGACTTGACAGCACATAGAGGAATCCATGTTCTGTTTTAAAAAAATTAATGTTTTTGAAGAGGGGTCTGACTCACATTATTTAAACATTAGTTGACAGTTACTAAGGATTGTTTGTCAGTTCTGAAATAACATCTGCTTAAAATTAATTCCAGTTAGTTTAAGTAGCTAAAATTACTACTCTCTTTTCTTTGTTAATTGCACTAATGAGGGTCGTGTTTTTCTGATACTTTTGTTGTTGTTGTTTTGCTGACTTTCACTTCGGTAATTAGTTTGTCATTTCTGTTTTCAGGCCATAAGTGGAAGCAAGGGATGTGGTCAAAGGAAGAAATTGACATTTTGATGAGTAACATTGAGCGTTATTTAAAGGTACGTGTTAGAGTGTGTTACCTGCTAGTTGGCGAGGTGATGCAGCCCCTGCTAGAAACCAACTTTATTTAGTACTTCCCAGAATGTGCAATAAGTGATTCTGATTGGTTCGTAGTAGAAATGGTCGTTACCCATTTGAAATACATAAGATAATTGTATGTATACACAGGATTTAAGACTACTGAATGTAACATTGCTTTTGATTTGTGTACTAAATATAACCATTTTAAAATTTCACATCAGGGTGCTCAAGTGGCTTAATCTCTTTCTCTGAATATACATCACTCGTGAAATCTTTGGTGAAGACAGAGGGAAAAATTGAACTAGGAATAGAGATAATTTTCCTTACAAAGCATTCAAATACAACTTCCATATTTCTTTGATGCCATATCTGTATTTGTTTACTACACTAACAGGATGCCTGTATCGGTTTTCTTCCATTTAACATATTGTTGTCAGAGTTCAGTGTAAAAATAGGCATGCAGTTAACACATTGACAGTGATAATTGCCCATAAGTCATATTGGTGGTAGGCTTACAGCTGAGAATGTTTGAGCTGAGTGCTTACAGCTGAGAATATATAGCCTGGATATTACAGGTTCACCATCCTTCATTTGTGAATCAAAAAAAGCCCTGAATTTAGTCTTCATTGGTATAAAAATCCTCAGTATTAGTTGTAGAAAGTGTGCCTGTCCACATGTGTATTAGAATTTCTGTCACAAAATCATTCATAGGTAATACTATTTTTTAAAACTAGAGAAGCTTTTTTAAGCTAGCTAAATCACTTTTTTGAGTTACTGATAACTCATCTGATTCATTATTTTCCCATTTATCTGCTTTCTTGTACTGCTTCAAATAATTGAAATATAGTGATTTTTAGTTTAAGCTGAAGTTAAACTAAAGCTTTCCTTTTATACTTAACTCCAGTGGTTTTGTACCAGATTTGCTTTTAGTTTCCATCAGAACGAGAAGAGTAGTTTAATTGAAAAGAATTGCTTTCTGATAAAGAGTATCTAAAATTATGTGATAAATTGATATGGCACTTTTTGACAACTTTCCACTGGATAACCGCAGGATATTTCCACCAGACTATATTTTCCATGATGTTCTAAATGGCGCTTCAGTTTTTGATCTTAAAATACACATTGGACAGATTTTTTTAAATGTAGATGAAAGTTAAAGCTTCCATGTCTACCTGGACTCCAATGTTAAAAAAAACAAAACAAAACAAAAAAAACCCCACAGTGTTCAAGGATTTGTATTTGAGGTAGCTAATTCATAAATACTCGGTTTAACTTTTGGACTGTAGTATTTCAGATACACAGAAAGTTGCATAGTAGTATGCTAGGCTTTAATTCTTCAGTGTTCTACTGCTTGATTTCTAGGAGACTTTATCTAAGGGGTTTTGTTTGTGGTTGTTTTTTTTTTTAAATGCTTTCTTCTAGGCCCGTGGAATAAAAGATGCCACTGAAATTATATTTGAAATGTCAAAAGATGAAAGAAAAGATTTCTACAGGACAATAGCTTGGGGTCTGAATCGGCCTCTCTTTGCTGTCTATAGAAGAGTTCTTCGCATGTATGATGACAGAAACCATGTTGGAAAGTATGAAAACCTCTAATGCTGCATGGTTTTATTGGTATGACTAGGGTCATGTATTTAATGTTTGACATGTTATATGTGAGACAAAAGATTCTAGCCAAACAGACCTAGCTTTTCTTAATCATAAGTCACCTCTGCTGAATTCTGGTAGATAACCTTCACAATAGTTGTGTTAAATTGACAGTATCCACAACTTTAAAAAAAAAAAAAACAAAACAAAGGTGAAGAGAGGATTCTGATAGACACAAGCACTGATCTGCTGAGATGTAGTTTCTTTCTGTAACTGTGACCTTGAGCTAATTGATCTTCATGCCTGTGGCCTTAGTTTGCCCATCTGTAAAGCAGCGAGTATGGCACCATCCAGAAGTGCTCAAAAGGATATTAGGTTTTAGTTTTTAAAGGCAGTTGAAAATAAAAAATACCATCTCAATGCTGGTTTTTGTTTTTTATGGAAAGTCAGCCTCATGGGGATTGTGAACTGAGACAGGAGGGAAAAAATAGCTGTTTATTTGAGAGATGAATACACAAAATTCTAATTCTGTTCTTAGCAGTAAGATCACAGAGAACGAGGAATTTGGCTGGCAAATGAGAGGAATGTTAGACCAGATAACCTTAGAAATGCACTAATGTGGAAAATGGCATTTGTTCTTCATGCTCTTTCGAAGCTTTCAGTCAGATTGTTTTTATAGCTGAAATTCTTTAATCTCTTGTAACTAAATGTGTACTGTGTGGTTAGTAAAGCAAAAATATTTATGCTATATGTTTTCTGTTTAAAATAATGTCTTTTTATTGACCTGTTGCTTAGGTATACTCCTGAGGAAATTGAAAAGCTTAAAGAGTAAGTCTTTTTATTAACAAGGTCACATTATCTTATTTATATTTAGTAGCTTGAGCAGTTTTTACAGGTTTTGTTATATGAAATCACTGAAAAGTTACAAGTAAATTTGACTGCTCCAACTCTGTCAGGAAATAGTGGTCACTAAATTAATTTGAAGAGAAATGAAACATTTGGATTATTTTTTTATATTTTCTAATGTGTATTCAGGACATAAACAGTATGCAACAAAGTTCTAAAGCAAGCCTTCTGTTGAAAGTAGTAATGTTTCAGATTTTTACAAGCACAGTCAACATTTGCAGTTACGTTTCTGAAAAACAGAAATTCCCTTTCTTTAGGAAACGTGAGCAAAGGTTATTTCTAAAGAAAGTGGCAGGTCAAGGGTAGGATCTCTCCTGTGAAGTATTAGAGAGATACATAAATTGTCAGTAAGGCTCCTTGATTTTGACTATGAACCTGATAGATCAAGGAGGAGGGGCTGCAGACTTTATCTCTTGCAGCTTTCCAGGGTTGAGCAGTTTGAAGAAACCATGTTGGCCTGAAGGAAGGAAGGGAGTATATTTCATTGTGTTGATGGATATGCTTGGATTAATTTAGCTGGTTTGTGTCATCTGCAAGGTGCCTGTGGTTCCAGATGTGTCAAAAGTAGCCATGGCTCAACATGTTAAGCAACCTGTTGTCATATGTGGGAGGAAAATAATAGTTAAAATTATGAACACGATTATGCAGTGATTTGCCTCATGTAAATTGTAGGATGCCTGGCTTTTCATCAGGCATCATTTAGATTTCTCAAGTGATCTCTATACCACCTGAAAATCCTTGAGGAACTTGTGCAGAATGGATGTTGGCTGTTTATCTAAACATTCATATTGTATTTAAGACAGTAATTAAGGCTCACAGCATTCCTGCAAAACAGTTAGATATTAAACATTTTATAAGTTAGTATTTATAAGTTAGTATCCTGTGGCTCAGCTGGCCCAAAAGGCTTCTAGAAACACATAGAAAGATTAGCAGTGATGATAGAAAATGTTAATACTGTAGTATCAAAGTGACTCCCCATTTGGTCTTTAAGCCTGTAAAGTGCACGTTTATCCTGTTTTTATTAGAGCATATTTGATATTTCGGTAATCTCCTAACTGGATATAGTGCTAATGAGCATGTTTCTATTTAGGCTGAGAATGAAGCATGGTAACGATTGGGCCACAATAGGAGCTGCACTGGGGAGAAGTGCTTCATCTGTAAAAGATCGATGTAGGTTGATGAAAGATACCTGCAACACAGGTGAGGTAAATGCTGGTGTCAGTAATGAATATTCTAGTTAAAACTCTGTCACCTTTGCCTTTGTCAGTCGTGTTTTCAGAGACGTGTAACTCTGAACTTACAATGAGGAACTTACAGTGTGAAATCTGGGGACATTTTTAGAATGTATTTGGTATAGGTTTCTCCAATTTCACTTTGTAAAAATCAGAACATTCAGTTCATTTTTGCAGTCCATTATCCATCATACGTTTATGCCACTGGAGCATATGTTATTGAGGTGGATTAAAAAGTACTTTCCCTTGTGTTTCATGTTTATAAACATACACTGTATATTTGGTGTCAATTAAGAGACAGATGCACTTTAGGAGTAAAGTACTGTTTATTTTGTAGTGTATATATTCAAATGGAAGGAAAATTTAGTCAGACCTCACGTAATTACTGTATACTAAATGATTGTGTGGTTAATTTACTTCAACTAATACAATTCAGGTAGCTTGGACCAGTTTGGTTTGGTCAGTGTTTTGATAAGTTCTGTGTGGCTTCATTCATCTGTGAGAGGAAGATAAGAGAAAGAAACTTGGCAGCAAAACAATGGAATTATGCATTTGTTAATCAAGAATGGATATAATATAAATTTTTAGCAAGAACAGTTACATCATCTTCGCAAGTCAGTATTTGCATCTGGAATAAGGTGTTAGGCACTGAAGATACATGTCTGTTGACACGTTACGGATCAGAATAGAGGGCATCTGCTGTTAGTTAAGTTGGAGGGGTTTTCTCTCTTGCAGGAAAGTGGACAGAGAAAGAAGAAAAAAGACTAGCAGAAGTAGTGCATGAGCTAACTAGCACAGAACCAGGTGACATTGTCACACAAGGTGTATCCTGGGCTGCCGTAGCAGAACGGGTCGGGACGCGCTCTGAAAAGCAATGCCGCTCTAAATGGCTCAACTATCTCAACTGGAAACAAAGTGGGGGCACTGAGTGGACCAAGGAAGATGAAATAAATCTGATCTTGAGGTTTGTTATTTTAGTTACTTTCAAAGGTTCATAATACATGACGCTAGCAGGATTCCATTGGGGTTCCTTTTGCTGGTTTCTTAGACACTAAAAACTCTAGAACCCTCCAAAAATCACTTTTTTGTTTACAGTTCCCAGAGATTTATTATTGAACATATTTTTTGTTTTTTTGTTTTTTTAGTGAATTTTAGTGTTCGTGAAAGGTGTCAGATTGAAAACCCTGGAGACTGAAGTCTTCTTTATTCCACAGAAAAGGTACAGCACAGGCAGCGACCCTGCAAGCTTCCCACACGTTGCCCCACCAATGCGCTTTAACCCTTAACTGGAGGGTAGTTCAGTCTCCCTGCCCGTTCAGTCCTTGGCCTCTCTGCTGAGATGACCAACAAGGGTCAAGTGTGGTGGTGGTTTCTGTGATGTGGACGTCTTGTCTACAAAGAACTAAACCGAGACTGCAAATTAATTTCATGTAGGCCACCAAACACTGATTGGATATCAGCATCTTTGACAACATTTCAACTGGCAACCTGGTAGTAACTTTGGAAATCTTTTGCTCTCTCCAGTCCTCCTCCCATTTTGAATGCCTTTAACTCAGGCTTTTTAGCCAGTGGATTTTTATGGGCTGATAGTTTTGGGTGGGAATAAAAAGCCTAGACATACAGGGAATCTGAACATTATTTACAGAGCAATATTTACTAATTTACTGAAGCTGTTTGACTTGAACTCAAAATGAGGAACCTGATTCCACATTTCAGAATGTGCTGGTTATCTGGTTATAACTCTTAATATTTCTGTAGAAATGGTATCTGTTTTGGTCTGTCCAGATATCCTTAATTCATCCTACAGGGTTGTTTGGTTGTTTTGGGTAGCTTTTTTCTTTTTTTCACTTTTTGGGGTTTTCTTTTGGTTTTGTTTGTTTCTTAGCTAGCAAGAGTATTCAGTGCTATTTCTTGCTTTGTGAAGAGGACTTTTCTTCAAAAATCTTTTCCCTCTCACTGTTCACCTCTCTTTCGTATGCTCCAGGTACAGATGAGCTGGAGGCAATTCAGAGATATTTATAGTATTCAAACAGATTCTGCTAGAATCCAGTATGTGCATAACATCTGCGAAAATTGTGTGAAGACTGTCCCTTACCTGGAGAGCCTAATGGGACTGATTTATGAGGAACTGTTTAACATTGTAGTTAACTTCATCTACTTTGGCTAAGAAGCATCTGAGAGGAGGCAAAAATCTATGTTAAGGACGGATGAGTGTTGTTTAGGAGAAAACAAAAGTAAATGTCATAACATGAAATTAATTAAGTGAAAGTTCAGAATGAATCTCAGAAAGTATTTCCTGCCTTGGAGATGTGTTTGGGGAATGGTTTTCCAAAGAGAAAAGATGCAAGTACCATCATTTGGAATGCTTCACAATAATCTGATCAAAATCCTAATGTATATGTAAATAAGGAGAATAATCCTGCATGGCAAGGAGATGGACTGGATCATCTAACAGGTCTAGTCCATCTTCTGTTGTTTATGATTCTGCTTGACCTCTGGCAGCGTGGAGCCTTGGAAGCCTGTGTCGATTCATGAGCTCTGGTGGACTATTCACTAGCATGCCATTTTGCCGCTGTTATGTGTGACAAGACCGGAGATGTGCAACACCCCTTCCAGTCTGGAGGGTAGTTTCTAACAGGTAAATATTTTCTGTATCCTGCCAGGATAGCGGAACTTGAAGTTTCTGATGAAAATGACATCAATTGGGATTTACTAGCTGAAGGATGGAGTAGTGTCCGCTCACCACAGTGGCTTCGGAGTAAATGGTGGACCATTAAAAGGCAGATTGCAAACCACAAAGATGTTTCATTCCCTGGTAATGTACTACTTGCACGCTTCTCTTCTGAAAGGTCCTTTTACAAATGTCAAAGGAATAAGACTGCATTTTGTTGTCTACTTACAGCATTGCTGGCCAAAGAGCACATTGCTCCTTTGCTGGAAGTTACTGGCCCCTTGGATCTGCTGGCTGAATTGCTCCTACAAGCAATCTGTTTCAGTTGAAACAAGCCAAGCTGATGTATACAACTAGACAGTAGATTTTGCCAACTCCCCTCACTTTGGCTGAAGTGAGAGCATGTATATAAGCAGCTCAGCTGGCAGATCTCAGATGATGATGATCTTTGGTATGGAGGGCAGTGACCTCTTCAGGTGGAAGAGGATATGTATCTGCAGCCTAACAGTATCACCTCAGGTTAGATCTGTTACCTTTAAAATGTTAAAATGTAATCTATGTGAGGTGCTGAACCTTAGCTGTAGAGACAACATAGATCTACTACTAGCTGCACAGTGAGGAGGGGAGGAATCGGGAGTGTAAAGCTCCCCAAATACATCTCTCGTAGCTCTCATTCTTGGTCAGAGAAACTAGCGCCTGAGACAAAGGGTATATCAGTCTTTGTGACCTTCAGTCCTCCTTTTCTGTGTCTTGGGGAGAGGAAAAAAAATCAGAGATTAGTCACCTCATAATGAAAGGTGTAATTTAATGGACACTTCTGCTGTGGTCGCCAGTGTAGTTATATATTAGTCATGCCTGGAGGCTGCAGTAGAGAAGGTAGCCCTGTAATGCTTAATATGGTATAGACCATGTTAATAAATAGTTGTTGCATCAAATAATTGATAGTTTAAATACACCACTGCATCAACAGGATCCACTCTCTTTCCCCAGACAAAATGTCATGCTGTCAAGAGTGGGAGATGTTTAGCAGTTCCCTGTATTGAGTGATACAAAAACTGAGGCCTCTGCTTTTCTAACCTTATATATGTCAACTACTCCCTCAGTGGGACCAGAGTGATCATAAGGAAGAAAGGTGGGCAGTTTTATTGGAGTAGTGCCACTTCATGCACAGACAGAGAATTGCAGTGTGGGCACTCAGAGATTAATTCTGTCTCTTGATCCCTATTTCCAGTGACACTTCTGTCAACCTCTTGAACAAATCCACTTCCATCTTTTGTAAGATTGGAGGATTTATTTCTGATAGCAGCATTACACAACTAGTGATACTGGCACTTGATTGTAACTTGGGGATATACCATACATGTTTTTAGAGAGGACCAAGATTTTATGAGCTTTTCTTTTTTTTTCCCCGAGCATCCTAAAATGTCTAGGTTCCTTGAGAAAATCAAGTTCACTCTAGTAGTTGACTATAAACGTGTTTTATCTATGTGCTAAATTTCTACTCGATGTAGCTCTATAAATTGTGTAGGTTCCAAATTCAGAAGGATTTTGGTTACTTTTTTCATCTTGGATAAATCTCACATACAGCATTTAAAATGTGCTTCTTCAACACGCTTTAGCATGAGTATTCTTTCTCTCAGTGCTGATAAAGGGTCTTAAACAACTCCATGAGAACCAAAAAAACAATCCAGGGCACCAGCTTTCGGAGAACAAATCTGGAAGTGGATTGCCAAACACTAATTCCAGTTCGGGGGTTCAGCATGTGCAGATTCGAGTGGCTCGCTTAGAGGAGAACGCAGGCAACGCACCAAGCCCTGTGGCAGCTTTGCAGATTCCAGTCCAGATTACACACGTCTGTAAGTAGCTAAAATGAACAACTTGCTGTCCTCTAGGGAAATGTAAAACTTTCTTTTGTTAAGATGGTGAAGGAGGAGTGGGCGTGTCTTAAAGAATTTTATTAATTCTGCTTTGGTCTTGACATAACTTCAGATTAAGGGTTTCTGGATTCCATTTGCCTGTTTCTAACTTTGTTAGGCAAATGTAGATTAATTACTGTGACAGCAGTACCAAGAAACTGCAATCGGAGCACCTGGACATAGGGGTTGTCGGTGTCTGCCTGTGTGCATGCACACAAGAGCTTGCCATATAACGTGTTCTTTGAAAAGGCTTCAGTACACAAGCCTCCTAATGAAGATGCAGTGTATGTGTTTATTCCTTGAGATTCTTCTGGTAGCTCTTGTCCAGAACAGTGAATATCACGTACGAGATCTCCTTTTGTAAAATGCATACACTGCTGTCCCTGAGTTCTGATGAAGGATATCGAAGGGAAGGTATATAATGTTTTTTCTAGTCCTGCTCTGTATTATGCAGTTATTTCTAGGCACAAACACTCTGGAAAGTGTTGGCTGCTGAGTCACACTGATGTTCAGCTGATGATCTGCTCTAACCACGGTATTTTTTTTTATTTTTTTTAAGTTGATACTTCCCATCGTGTTAAGGATGAAGTTTGCTCATTATAAAACATTTATTACCACGTCTACTTTGGTTGTAGTGCTTATTGTTTGGTTTTGTAACTAATCATATTAAGTAATTCCAATCACTCCGATCCTGTCACCCCTGTTATCTCCATTGTCTACTATTTTGCACTGTTTGTCACTTGTGAATTTTATTTGGAAAATTTAGTGTTTCAGTCTTGGTGATTACAAAATTAGTTAATCAGGCTAAGAACAGATTATTCAGACTATGACTAGATAGGCATTTGGTAGAAAATTTTTTGGTTATAATTTCATTATATTATCATATCTTAATCTATTTAAGTCCCACCTTCATTTTATCTGGTTTATTTCTTAATTAAAACGTCAGACAACACCAAGCCAAGAACTTTTTATCTGTAGTAATACATCAGTGGTCTCATACTTTCAACCAAGCTTGGTCAAAGTTATTGGGTTTTGATGAGCAGGCAAGAAGTGCTGATATTCTGTAACCTTTAGTCCTTCCTGAATTGAATCCTGCAGTCATTACTTTGTGATGTCACTTGCCCCTGTCTGCCTAACAAGCCTCTTTCCCTATTTTAGTCTGCTTTCCTGAAGAATTTCTGTTTGTGTAGTCCAAGTGAGTTTTATATAGTGTCTTTTCTGTCTGTTTCCCAGTCTCGCGAGAGCTGAACCTGTTAGCCAGTTTCTGCTGCATTTGATAGAAGGCTCAAGGTTTCAAAGGGGTAATTCCTGTAAGCTTTATGAACATAACTGGCTAGGTAACAGACAGGCCACACTTTACAGCTGTCTGCTACTAGGTGCCAGGAAATCTGCTGCAGGAAACCTTGAACATGCCACTACAATAATAAAAGCTTCAAAATCGGAGCTGGTATCTTCTTAAGAGACCAAAATTACTCTACTTTGAAGCCACAGAGTCTGAGATGGCCAAGTTTCCAGTGCTTGGAACACTGCTGTCGTCGTGTAGGTCTTTTGCCCTTTCAGTATTTATGGAATTACTGGATAATCCCAGGCAAAGTATTAATTTGCCTCCAGCTTCCTGGAACTTCTGAGTTTTTTAAGAATAAGTAAAAACAATAATTATGGTTCTAAATAGGTTTTTTGATACTTATAAAGCTTTGGGTATGAGCTGTTTGGACCTGCTGATTTTGAAATGTCTGATACATAAACTGTTTTCAGTGCTTCTCTTTGTTACTTTAAGAATCAATGGAGATGATTGCATAAATAATTACACAGTTGTAGTAAGAATACTTACAGCTTTTACACAGTGCAATCATAACACAGGGTAGGCAAATATCTTGTGGAGCATCTGATGTTTCATCAGTGGGGGACATACTGTGGAGAGCAGAAGTGGTTAAAAAAATACAAAAAAAAGAAGAGAGGACTGTGGGAAACATAGCAATATTAAACCTGACACCAGTTTAAAACAAGTAATACATGATCCGAAGGATATCGTTACACTAGAACCTCTTACAAATCTCATTACTAAAAGTAATTAGATCAGGTCAGATAACTTTATTTGTCTGCTTTTATCCCTGTGCACTAGAACCATACTTTCTTTCTTTTGCTCTTTTGGATTGTAGAATGCCCTCTTTAAATAGTATTGTATCTTGGGTACCAATTAGAGAACCTTGTCATTAGGATTGCAGCCAGTTTTCTTTTTCTTATTACTGGAATTAACAGTACCCTGCTATGTAGTAATTATAGTATGTTACACTCTCTGCAGGGCTGAAACATTTTGGTTTACATACTTTCTTTTTCTTTTTTTTCTTCCTTTTGCAGCCTCAACCGATTCCCCTGCTGCGACTGTTGACTCTGAGACAATAACACTAAACAGTGGAACACTACAGACCTTTGAGATTCTTCCAGTAAGTAACAGAGAACGTGTTTATTCTTTTAAGCACAGCTACTTCTTAGACTATGGAACAGGGCATTTCCCAAAAAAACAGTTCTCAAGTTGAAAGAGGAGATTAGGAGATCTAAAACTTAAAAGTTCAAGCAAAATGTATTTCTAAAAGTGTAATTCATTAAGGCTGTGGAGTAAAATGTGAATTACAGTTAAATGGTTTAAATGTCTTAATGCCTTAGTGCTATGAAGTTTTCCTTTGTGCTTGGTTGGGGTTTTTTTTGTTGAAATCTGACATAACGGAGCTAGAGGAAGCTCCCAGCAAGTAAAGATTCTCTCAGTTCCATTGTACTGTAATTTATAGCACAGTTTCTCTTTCATCTCAGTGTTATGAGTAAGTTGAATTTGTTCCTTTCTTACATGCTGTTGTACAGCATAATACAGTCCTGCTTGACTCTTAGCCTTAATACTTGTCTTGATAGCCTAAGGCTATACCTGGGTTTCTTTCTACTTCTTGAGTGCAGTACAGAAATCAATGCAGTAGGGATTGGATTTGTTTGTTTGTGTTCCAGGGGAGTTACAGTTAGGCTAGTTCATGTAAATAAGCATGCTCTGAGTGCTCTGTGCGGCCCAGGAAGACAGTTTGTTTGGCTATTAAACTTGTGTTGTCTTTTGTAGTCTTTCCATCTCCAGCCGACTGGAACACCAGGTACATACTTACTACAGACAAGCTCAAGCCAAGGCCTTCCTTTAACACTGACGACTAGTCCTACCATGACCCTAACGGCTGCTGCTGCTGCTCCAGCCTCCCCAGAACAGATCATTGTTCATGCCTTATCAGTATGTATTTTGAGCAGTGAAAAGACTGGAGTTTGGGCCATGGGGGGAGGGGAAGATAATAATGCAGGACCCTGTATGTGCATGTTAAACTTGTTAAAGCAGTTCTTAAGTCCTAAGAGTGTTACTTTGCTTAAAATACAGAAGAGTGAGAATTTCAGTTTTTATATTGTTTTTAAAAAGCAAGTTGCTTCCAAACTTTGCTTAGTAAGCAACTTAGCTCTTACGGTGGCTGAACATGATGTCTCCGTCTAGTGGCTTGCCCCAGCAAGCAAAAAAACATACTACTGTTTCCTGATGTTCCCAGTTACTCTCACAAATGAATATCAGTGTTCACAAAACTTGTATAGTAGGGACAGTATTACTTTTTATGAGAGGGAGGGAGGGGGAAGCAAACTGGATGTTGAATAACAAAAGTGATGCAAAATTCAGGAAAAAAAGCTCTGATCTTTTGAATCTACAGCAATCCTCAGCTGAACAGTTACTTCTGTTTCATATTACATATTTACTTTATTTGTGAACTGTAGAACAGTTGACACCAAATTCAGTTTACAAATTCATTATTTAAGGCCAGGAAAGGTCAACAGATAATCTGTGATGACATACTATACATGTGAAACTCTAAATTACCCTTAGTAGTGAGTTCTTTGAATCCTTTTGCTTTTATTTGCTGAAAGATTTGAAGGTACTTGGAGGAAAGTCTCTGACATTTTGGGGTTTTTGTTTGTGTCTCTTTTTGCAAATACTGCTTACAGCCAGAACACTTGTTAAATACAAGTGACAATGTCACAGTGCAGTGCCACACACCAAGTGTCATAATCCGCACCGTTGCTGCTGAAGATATCTCCTCCTCTGTCACTCAGGCAGAACTTACTGTTGATTCAGACATTCAGTCGGCTGACCTGACAGATCCTCATGATACCCTAGAAACAAATACTTTCCCAGATGATATCCATCAGTCCAAGCTGAGTGACGAAGAGCAGTCAGCCTACAATGAAGATGATGCCTCCAAATTCAGCAGCAGGAATAGTAGTGAACTGATGGATGGAGTTATGGTAAGAACTGAGGAGGAGATTTCAGATGCCAGCCTGAAACAGGAAGAAGATTCTCACTCTGACTTACCCAGCACTTATGTTACTGAGGTAAGGGAGTGCATGATACTTGTTATTTTCCCCATTTCTGCGTGGAGAATAATTTCATTGCATCTTTGAGCTTTATGTTAAGCTATTCATATGAAATATGTCAGTGATTTCATGTATATTGTAGTTCTTTGAGTATTTTGTTCAGACCCTCTATCCTTGAGCTTCATTAATACATTATGGGTGTGAAAGTGATAGCATTTGATTTTGTACTAAGGCTTATATTTGACTTCGTCGGGAGCATTGAATAGCTTACTAGATGTGGAGTTGCTTCACTACTCAGGGAGCTTTTGCATGATGACTGTGGAAAGCAGGAATACTAGCAGCACCAAACAGTTGCATTCATCCGATTACTATTTGATGCTGTTGCTTTAAACTAGGCTGTTAATTGTCCAACACACGTACTTTACAGGTAGCTAGACTGTTGAGCAAGGGAGGTGAGGTAGAGTATTTTGGTTTTGCTTTATGAATCTAGTAACATATTTCGAGGTGCACCACAGTTTCCATTTTTGAGGACTTCTATTAAGCATACTACTCCAGTTAAGTGTCTGTTAAATTGGAATTTGAAGCATTTAAGCTATTTCTCTCACTGACCTCAGTTTTATTCAGCTCCTACACCTGAGATGCAGAAATGCGTTTATCCAAACGATTTCAGGCATTTGGATTGTAATGGTAATGAGTAAGTCAAGGAAAATAGAGATGCTAAAAAGAAGATAACTCTTCAGTGGTTAGAAAATACTTCTTTCCTTAGAAGCTTGATTAGGTTAGACTGTGGGAAGAGATGAGTTAGGTTCAAATACCCCATCCTGTTCTCTAAATCGCTGTGCTCTACAGTTGCTGCAGTTCTGCTTTATCAGTCCTGAAAATCCATTGCTGATATGCTTTGACTTTGCTAGACTTTCTCTTTGAAAAAGTTTGTAACAGACACTGCATATCCATTATGCTCTTACAAAGAGGAAGATCTTTGTTGTACGTCTCAACAGTCTGCTACTACAGAAGCATTTGAATCCTGAATACATGCGAAGCTGGGGATTATTCTTCCATTTTTCTCTTTCTTGTCTCATAGTTGACATAATTGTAATTAGATTCTCAACAGTTGAGACAGCCCATCAGCTTTCTCCTCTCAGTTTAAAATTTCAGCTTCTCAAGGGTAGAATTAGTAAACTTTTGCTATAAATGTAGTTCCTAATTAAACTTTGTAGAAATTTCTTACGGCTAGCAGGATATAAAGAGGTACTAAACTTTTTTTCTATGCAGAAAAAACAAACTGAGTTTGTAATTCTAATTTGCCTTACACTTCTAGTCAGATTCAAGTTTGACGTGTATTTAAATTCTAGGAAATAGTGAACTGTCTGTGAGTGATTCTAAATGAAAAGTTACTCTAGAAAGACATGCCTAAATTTTGCTTTCTTTAAGTCAGTGTTATTTTTATGCACTTGCCAGTATTGTATTATGACTGTGGGTGTGGGTAGTGGGAAGCAGGCAGCAATGCTTGCAGGGTTTTATTATTTCTGGCTGGGAAAGGTCCCCATTTGCCACAATGGCTTCTTTAGTTCTTCACGCCTCCTTTTCCCAGTTTCAGGCTTTGCGACATACTGCTTATCACGGGCAGATATGTGCTCCCTGCAGAAAGCTGCTTTTGCAGGTCAGGCATACTGTGCCTTGCATGAATGGGTACCTGTTTGGACCGAGTTTAAATCACTGAGCTGCAGCAAAGGTAGTCAACTCCTTCAGCAGCACCTGGGAAAAGTTTTGCAGGCAGCTGCCT
Source organism: Gavia stellata (assembly GCF_030936135.1). Lineage (NCBI taxonomy): Eukaryota > Metazoa > Chordata > Aves > Gaviiformes > Gaviidae > Gavia > Gavia stellata. The sequence goes on along the minus strand of NC_082597.1, from coordinate 8,707,372 downwards.
TTGCAAAAACATTGTGAAACTATGTAGGAAAGTAAGTTTTGCTGTAACTAGGTGGAGGAACTTCAGGATTTTCTTGAACAGAGAGGGCTGTAACCTCTCCCAAACATTTCCTGCGCCCTCTGAAAAGTGATAAATCCAGGTATCTTCCATTCTACCAGTAACATTTGCTAGCGTTCTGCATCAGGGATTCCTGAAGCTCGAACAAACCTTACACATGTTACAAACAAAAACTGGAATCCAAATATCTCTGCTTATTTTCTGGCAGTACTATCTAGGATGTCTTTTCACTGCGTTTGCAGAACCAGGCGTCCACGGGAGTGTGCTGTGACACTGAGTCAGCCAGATGTTATTACTGCCATTCCAGTACTACAAGAGCCAGGGAAGAGGCAGCAGCTATTATGGGACTGAAAGAGAGCAGGGGTATTGACAACTTGTACCTGGAATGAATAAGTGTGTTGCCAATTTTTTGATATAATGGAAAAAAAAGTTTAGAGCCAACCTACAGTTAGCAAGTCACAACCAAGGCACAGCAATTAAAATGGGTCTTTTGAGCTCTGTTCAGTAGTTAAAACTTGACACAGAAGTTGTGAAACTATTAAGTTCAGGTAGAGCTATTGTGTTTGTGGAGGTGGTAAGTACTATAAAGGTGTTGCTTCAGTATCTCAGAACATCTAGACAGCAAGTAGTAGAAAACCTTAATTATTCCTCTTTATAGACAAAACATTTGACTTACAAGAGACCATTTTATCACTGCCTCTCCCCCTGCCCTTGTACTGCTCACAGGGTAGAATTCCTCTCATCTTGTTTTTAGATGCCTGCACTAGGATGAAACATGCCCTATAAATGCTGCCATAAACTAGCTCAGACACTGACATTTCAATTTAATGAGAGAAAATTAATCCAGGGGGTCTATTGCTTACTATGGAGTATGGCTGAGCAAAGCAGGTTTTCCTGTTTATGCTACCAAGAATACACTCTCATGTCCTGTTCTTCTGTGTTGTGCAGGACCTGGGTTCTCCAACGATAGAGGAACAAGTTGATCAGCCTACAATAGATGATGAGGCTGTGCTTATTGTTCCTTCTTCCCATGGTTTCATCCAGACAACGGATGATATAGACAGCGAATCAGTCTTACCCCTGACAACTCTAACAGGTACGACAGTCCCTTCATATGGTTGATGCTGGAGCTAGGATTCGTTAAAGCGGTATGGCACTTTTGAGTTCCTGTAAACAAGGCTTTATAGATCCTTGCTTTCTCTTAAATAATTTTCCATGTCATTGCTATGAAACTTGAAGCGAGTTGGTTACCCAACTGGTATAACTAGAAGTGGAAGAAAGTTCCACTTAACCTTATGGGAAAAGCATTAGAACAGCAGCTGCTTCATCACTTGCTGAGCCATTTCCATCACCCTTGAGCCTTGAATTAGTACACATAGGCTAATAAGTAACTCTTTCTTTAGTGTGCATTTCTTCATGCCTTGATGCCTCTCGTGGTGAGGGGCTGGGCTATTTGGGGGTGTGTTTGCACAGCACTCACCTGGACGGGCTTGCTAGCTTGTGCCAACATTCCCAATGCCAAGAGTCATCTCAGACTTGGAATCAGCACAGATATATTCTCCCACTGCGGCACCTAACAGATACTCCTTTCCAGAGGAAGGATCTCCTTGCAGAGCCATCAGAGGGTCAGCACTAGGCCTGATATAGTAATACCTGATGAATCCAAATGTGAGTCACACCTGTTGCATCCATATTAGTCATAGCTTACCTTGAAACTAGAAACTGAGAACTACCTAGTTTGAGCAACACTGCTTAAAACCGGTTAAAATTCCAGACTGTATTTTCTGTCTCCTAAGTGTGTATTTTATATCTTGTTATAATGGCACAGTAAATAATAGTTCTAATGTACTATGTCTCTTGACAGATCCTATCCTACAGCATCACGGAGATGGGTCACACATTATTGGCTCATCGTTGGGCAGTCCTGACTCGGAAGATTCAAAGGATGTCGAAGATCTAGTGAGCTGTCACTGAGAAGTAGTAATCAATCATGTCCATTTTCTATTGACGGTGTTTGCATTGTGAAATTAGTTACAACCCTGTGCCACATTTCCAAAGAAAGCAGTCAGTCCATGTCTTTAAACAGAAACTTCCAGTTTGATATTACTACAGTGCACTTTCTCTGCTCAAGCTATTTACCTCATTTGTAAAGGGTTACAGAGCAGCCAACTGAAGCCTGATGTACTACGTCTCAGCCGGGGTGTTTCAGCGTTTTAACGAACTTCTGTTGCAGTGCTCGCTGCTAGCTAGATCCACATGGTCAATTCTGATCTGACTTGTTACTGGTGTGCTGAACTGCACATCTGGAAAACTGGACAGAATTCAAGGATCGTGGACTGTAGCCTCTTAGTGCCGCAGCAAGAACTGGTTTGCACATGTTTCATGAAGAATGGGTGAGGATTTCTGCACTTACTGACTCTTGTAATACACAGAGTAAGAGACTGTTACATTTCAGGAGGAAATGCATTCCATCAAAGACTTCAGGGAGCATGGGCAGCATCATGAAGAAATGGTCTGTATTCCCATCTCCTCTGGCTTGTTAGTACGTCTATGGCATAGGAAGAAGACACAGATGCTTGTGGGACTTGCCTGGTCTGCTTGTTCCTGAGGAGTCCGTTGCTGGCAACGGACAGAGCTCAGAAAGATCACTTGTGGAAAATATTTTTTTTTCTTTTTTTTCTTTTCCTTCATCACTACAGCAAGCTGAATAAAAAGGGAAGAGCTATGAGAAAGGGAAGCTACTGGGACCCACCAGCCTCCCCCCACAAGCTTGTAACTTCTTTGAAGATCGTTGTGAGTAGGCTGGAACATTTGTCTCTCTCGCTGTTTACATGACACTACCAGCCACCTCTCCAGAGGTGATTTATGCAGCAAGTTAGTAGATGGGGGGTGGTGTGGAGGTGGCAAAGTCTTGGAGAAATCACTCTGTGAGAATTTGGGCACAGGGCCCTGAGGCAGAGGAAGCCAATTAATTCCTATATTCAAGGGTTTGAAACAGACACTAGGCTGAGCAGCAGCCTGTTAGCTAGGGATTGAGAGAAAAAGCTATAGAAATTAAAGACTCATGTATAAATTATTTTATTTATTTCTGTAATTAGCTCTTCATAATCAAGAGTTGGTCTTTTTCAGTCTGTGGTTTTGTTAATGTGAAAAATAAGTTGTAGTTTCAAATGGTTGCCTAGGGAACAGAAATAATTGTATATTCAGTTTAAACAAAATAAAGAGTATTTGTCTTACGTAACTGTAAGATGCCATTTATTTATACTGCTACAGATCTTTGCAATGCTGCAGTTTATTTGTACAGTAATAAAAAAACGCAGTTTTTTCCAAAATGAAAAAGCTTGTGCCGTTCTGAAACATCAGTACAACTGGAATGTTCATTAAGTGCAACAGTAGCTCTTCAAAAAAAAGCAGAATGTCACATCTTATGGCAATAATTCTCCCCAACAAGAGGGACATTACATATACATTTACATGAAAATCATGTACTGATTTATCCTTGCCCAACCCACTTCTTTCCTCTCAGGCTGATTGTCCTCACTTAAATGTCTCAGGCTGAGCTGAAAGCATTCTGACACAGTAGCATCATTGCTGGGTATTCCCATTGTCCATCATTTACCCACTTCATGGAAGTACAGGTTGGCACAGATACATAACATGACAATAGAAAATAAAATATAGTAAATTAGGTTCCTAAATTTAGGTTCCAGGTCTCCTTGTCGATACCAGTAGATCTAGAAGAGAGAAGGAGCTTGTATTACTTAAAAATGCCAGGTACTTCTGAGGAAACTTTCTATAGTAACTGAACTGGTAACTTCTAGAAGTTGGGTTTGGTTTTGTTTGTCTTTTCTGTAAAAAAAACTCAGCTTCATCTGACTAGAGAAGACTAGGTGTAGAGTCCAGTTAATTTTCTTAACAATTAAGAAATACCACCTCTGTTTTCTTAGCATGCTTGTGGAATACACAAGAATTTTGCAAGGTGTTTCTCCCCAAAACAAGGCTGGTTGGTTGTGCAGCTAGGGTGCCAGGTTAGCTATGAAGACAGGGGTTGTCTTGTCAGCTTTGTTGAAGAGAGTGGGGGGGTTGGGTTTGTTTTTTTTTTTAACACTCAAAACTGGCTACACCCTGGTTGATGCGGGCAAATGTCAGGTATTGCACTACACAATCTGTCTTGGGCAGAGTCATGGCTACCAGCCCTAGAACCAGAAACTGGTACTGACCAGGCAACGCAGAGCAACTTCCCGGCAGTGAGGGGCAGGGGCTCAGGGCTGTGACCGTTCCAGGTCACAGTTGGGGGAAGGAGAATGCTCTAAGTATGAAAAGCTACAGCAGAGGAAGAGGCCACTAATGTCCCTGCCCATGGCAGGGGGGTTGGATTAGACGATCTTTGAAGGTCCCTTCCAACCGAAACCATTCTGTGATTCTATGAACTCTAACATGCCAGTTCCCTTTGCCACCGCTTGGCACCAACTCTCTTGGGATGCTGCAACTGTTGAATAGAGGAACCTCTGCTACTACCCTGATGAAATGCCACCTGCTGTAGCTTCCTGCCACTGTAACTCATCCCCTGTGCCTAAAAGGTCACTGACTTCTGCCAGTGCCTGGCTGGCCTCAACGCTTTGAGTTCAAGTGTTCTGCCCCGCCCCTAGTCTTCTGCAGCACAATCCATCTCTGCATTCCCCTCTCACTGCTTTGCTCCCTGGTTTCCTACTTTATGTCTCCACTGGCAGCTACAGGTGGCATTGGCACAGAGGTGACAAGTCTTGCATCACAGCTGGTCTGCAGAAGTTGGCTTGGTTCACACGCTTACTCTGCAGTAAATACGAAACTGGTTACCACTCTTTCATTGTCAACTTATTTTATGGAGGCAGGAAAGCTTTTCTACGAGAGCATAAAAAAGAAGGCGGCACTGCGTAAAGCAGATTTTATTCAGATTGCATCTTCGGTCATAGACTCAAAAGTTTGCACGGCAAATGTGGCGGTACTTACAAGTATGCCAGCAGAAATGCAACACAAGGAGATGCAGAAAGCAAAAAATATATTCACAGGTTTTGGAGGCAGTTGCGGGAAGACGAAAGCACTGATTAGAGTGACCTGTATGGAGGAAGACAAAGATGAAGACTTTGCTCTCGCCTGCCGTCAGAGCTGCAATGAGAACAGGCTTGCCCCGACAGCTGGTGTACTGCAGTGCTTGCATCCAGCTCTGCACGCCCCTCCCTGCTCTTTAACTCCCACCCTGTGAAGAGCTGGAGGGAAATGTAAAATTCTGGAGGAAAATCACTTTGACGCAACTGCAGACTTAGAGAGGTGAAAAAAAAAAATTATGAAAGCTTTGCTACTCCAGCTTGTTGCTGGAAACTGTCCTCCAAATACTCAGAGACCCAGCAGGCACGGGGGTGCATGCTGCCCGTGGAGGAGCATCCCTTCAGCCAAGCCTTCCACCAGCTGGCACCTTGGCTCTCCCTACCGCCGCCCTGCACCTCGGCTCTCAAACAATGCTGCCGCTGCGGACCGCAGAACTGATGCCCTCCAGTCGCAATGGTGCTGGGTTTGTCTTTAAAGCTTGGGGGAAGCATAGCTCGAGACAAAGTGACAAACTTTGGAAAAACTCCTATAAGCCATAAATAGAGGGAAATAAATCATAAATAGAAATGAAGAGAAGCAAACACGTTCTCCTGGGTCATAAGCACTTTGTCATCTCACCCAGCCTCCCGTTCAGCCAGGATGGATAATCTGTCCATGGATTGGGGCTTTTTATTGCACAGCCAGATCTTAAAACATGGCTTGAAGAAAGGTATTCTTCTGTTGTCAAAGAGTTTCAAAAGACAGATGGGCCCCAAACTACAGCCTGTTTGGTCAGTGAAGTTTCACCACCTGTTTTGGAGAGGAACTCTGGTTTTCACCCCGTCACCTAAGGGAGACACAAAATGCACGATGGGATGGGGGATACTTACTGCAAGCAGCAAGGACGTTAAGCCGCCAACAACTAGATTGATGACTCTGTCCTGAAGAAAACAGAGGACAGTTACACACACGCCTTGCCAAAAAAACCCAAAAAAACCACATAAACCAGCGCGGTAGCCAACAATGCTGAGAGCACCGCATCAGCCAGGACCCACGTTATCCCCAGCACACCCAGCAGCACCATCAAGGCTCCTCGCTCCGCTCTGCCACGCAGGAAGGTTTCCCTTCCTCCAACTCCATGGATCTCAGGGAGGTTGTACTGGCCAAGTCCTTGTGCAGCAGATTTGCTCATTTGCAATTGGCTTCTGTGTCCGAATCGATTACAATGGTGCAAATCCTTTTGTAAATTTTTTAAAAAGTGGGAGTGCACAGACGAAGGTTGTCAGAAAAAGCTTATTTTAGCCTCAGCGCCTGAGAATGAATGGCTTGATAGTGTCTTAGGTGGGCATTTGTGGGCTGCTGGCAAGGAGGTGAAGTGTTCCCTGCACCCCAAATGTTCACCCCTAACACCAGCAGACCTGAACACACCCCAGAGTGGCCCTGCTTGGATGGACAGATATCCCCCCCCACTTCTTTCTGCTGCTCCCCACCAGTATAAAGCACTTGACTGGGAGGAGACAGCCTTTTTGCTTCTGGGAAGAGGTATCCCTCGGTGTCAGCATCGCAATCCCACCCCAGATGGCATCAGGACAGGGACCGGCAAGTGACACGGGGCTGTGCGACAGTGGGCTCAGAGGAGTGCGCAGGACAGGACCCCGTACCGATGCACTTGCTGGAGTAAGAAACAACTTGATGCAAAAGGAGAACATTCCCATCCCTGCCGGCATACCTGCCTCCTCTCTTTCTTCATGGTGCTGTTCTGAATATAAACATCTATTGCCAAAGATAACGCACAGCAACAGCGGGGCAGGAGGAGAAAGCAGAGAGCAAAGAGGAGGAGGCAGAGAGCAAAGCGTGCTCTTGCAGGAGAGCACCAGCCCTGACCTAAGGCTCGGTGGAGCTCAGGTGCCCGAGCCTGCGGTTCAGTAACAGGCAGATGCTGTGCCCTGGTCGTGTTCATCCCCAAGGGAAAGGACCACAGCAAGCAGACTCTTTAAAACCTCTTCTGTTACTCCCCAGCATTACTCCTCTACGTAAAACCAGACCGTTTATACTCCTACAGCTCAGAGACCCCAAGCTGTGGGGGCACAGCAGAGGCTGCAGCAGTGGGAAGGGACCCACCTCCGTCGGAAATGGTCACCGACACCCCCTGCGCAAGGTCCTCGCCAGGCAGGCACAAACCCCTTCTCCTCACCGGCGTTTCCATGCACAGTGTTGGCGATACAACAGCAGCCTCTGGGAGCCATCTACGAGGTACCCACCAGCAACCCCAAAAAATGAGCTGAGAGAAATAACTCCAGGCAAGTAACAGAAGCAACAGGGCGAAATGCAAGCACGCTACCTCCACGAGAGCATATCGCGACAGCTCAGCTGGGCACCTCCACCTAAGCTAAAATAAAGTTAGTTTTGAGTTCTTTCACTAATTCAAGCTATATGATATGCAGAGGGGTCCCTACCCCCAAAAGCAACTCCGATATCAGTCCCTGCCAGCAGATAACGGCAGTTTTGCTCTGCCCTTGCCCTGCAGATCCGGCTGAGCCCGCCAAGGCGATTTTACGGAGGGGGACCAGAGTTTGCCTTCGGGCTTGGCTCCCCAGGGCCAAAAGGGGTGGCAGGAGGTGAGCAGCTGGATCCCTTCTCCCTTTGTGCCGTGGGGAGATGGGTTTTGAACAGCAGAGGAAGGGGAGGGAAAGCCGAGGAGCCAGCTGCAGAGCAGCAGTGCGTCGCCATCCCGTACAGCTAACGCGGTGAGCGCACCATCACAGCCAGCTCTCCGCAGACAGGCTTGGAGGGACGGACACATGGTCGCATACCTACGGACAGGATTCACCATCCAGAAACTCAGCCGTGATTAGGTTTCTCCTAAATACCTGGAGACTTGGAGGGTGGCCATTTTCAGATGGGGAGAATTCACCCATTTTGCCAGGACAGAGACTGCTCTGCCAGGAGAAAACGAGGGGGTCAGACTCGGCGGTGACTGCAGAGCATTTCTCTCTGCCTGTTTTACGGGGTGCAGTAGAGAGCATCCCCCCAGCACAGGGACCTCTCATCTAATGCCGCTGAGTGATGGACATCACAGCGACAGCCGGATTGGGTACGGATGCCAGCAGCGGAGCGGCTTTGCTGTGGGGCTGCCAGTCCCTGCGACTCGGGGCATCCCCTTCCCCGTGCTTAAACACGCGGTCACTAAAATTTTCCAAATGCGCCGCCAGCAGAGGAAGGTATTTCAGGATCTGGGGATTAGAGCCACTGATCCTGAAATCCCAGGCTTGGCAAAGCGGTGAGAGGCTGTATTCCCCGGTGCCCACTGACACTTCAGACCCAGGCAGCTTATCACAGCGAACAGGTTAAAAATACACAAGCAGAGGCCGAGACGGCTAAAGGGATTGGGGATGACGGAGCCTTTTACCTCCGTGCCGTGTCCGAGCACACAGCCCAGCCCAGGCAGACACTCGTGGATACTGGGCACGCAGAAATGGGCTTTGACGAGCCACGTGTCCTACAAGCCACGTCACCCAGCTGGCACAGCCAGCTCTTGCAACCAGCACAGCTGATTCAGGGAGGATTTTTCTCCAGCATCACTATGTATTATGATTAGCTGCTAAGGTAAAAAAAAAAAAAAAGCAGCGTGCACACCAAAACAGTGAGGATACAGGCTGCTGGAGGTCACCTGCACTGGCTCAGGGTGCTCACACACGGACACTAACTTCTGATACAGCCCAGCAGCGTACGATGCGCTGATGGGAGTCTCCGTTCAGCCAGCCGGCAGCCGAGATGTAGCAAGCTGTTCGCCAGACAGGCGATGAATTCCGTGTTTCAGCATTGCACAAGCTGCATTTCAAAACAGGAGGGTTTCTGCCCTCTCCCCCTACTCCGGGGAGAGCGTTGCAGCGGCTGGAGGCACCAGGCTGGCCCCATGGAGCTGCTGTGGTGCAGAGGTCTCCCTCCAGCTGCCTCTGGGCAAGGGAAACGAGGTCAGGAAGCAACAAGCCCTCGCAGAGCAGGAGGGCACAATCCAGGGTCCTTCGGGATCTAGGTCAGGGTTACTCTGAGCAACAGGGAAACCGAGGCAGGACTGAGGGTGTATCTGCACCACTGTGCCCACAGCACGGGCTTTGACTGAGCGACAGCTTTGCTCTTCACCCCGTTCCAGCTCAGCACCTTGCATCCTCCAAGATAGCGGCTTGCAGGCTGCGCCCACGGGAACAAGCTCCCAGCAGACACTTTGCCAGGACGGGGGAACGGGCGGGTCCCCCGGAGGGTGGGTACCTGGTGGCATCTCTGGAGGCATGACGGAAAAGCCATTTTTATGCCTTACATCAGCAAGTCCAGATGGTCAGCAGCAATCGCAGCGAGACACCAGCCCGCTGCAGCCATAGGGGATATCTTGACCTAGTGCCACATTAAACTCCATGGAATAGCAGACAGTATATGCTGTATGTGAGCAAAGCTGCGTCAGGACCACGCTGGGCAACCTCCTGCTTCAAGGCATGGGGAAATGCTGTTGTGCCCTCAACGGCTCCTCATTCCCATTCTGGGGGCTCAGCCTCTCTTCTTATTGCCTTCCGCTTCCAGCCCGCAGCAATTAACACCCACCCGTTTATATCTAAATGCTCCCGTCAGGGAGGAACCCAAGCAGCTTGTACTTTCGACTTCTTTCCCAAGAAGTCCTGCATCTGTGATGCTCTGTCTCCTCTGTCACCTTACCGCTCGTGCCTTTGCTTTGCGTCATCTCATACCCACTCGCTGCCAGTGCTGCATCCCCAGTAACCACAGCTCAATCCACCGCGCCTGGCATTCATCAGCACCATCCTACTACGCTCTCCCTTCCCACCAGAGACCTTTTTGGTACCAGCTTGCCTGGTACCTCCGCTCGGCAGCCGGCACAGGAGGGCGAACTTGGCAGGAGCAGCTGGACCACGGCAGGGGAAGGAGCCCGATCCCACTGCCCGGTTCCCTTGTCCCCACAGCCTGGCTTTAGCCCCAAAGCCACCAGCTCGGAGAGCAGGAGAGTGTAAGAACAGGGCATCCCCGTCTCTGTATCCATCTCCAACCGCCAAGACCCCTGATTTGGGTGCAGGGCTTCCTGGGGCACAAGCGCTGCCCCTCCCCGTGGCCTCGTGCCCAGCCCAAGCAGAGGGTCCTGGTTTGTCGGAACCAGCCATCGCTTGCAGAGACCCGAAAGCGGAGCCAGGGCACGGGCAGATGCGCTTCTCCCAGCAGAGCTGCTCCCATTTTAAGGCGAAGTTTAGCTTCACCATTTCCAAGATTGAACATTTCCAGCTCCGGACCTCACCAGTGTCTCTCTCTAAGCAACCCCAGCGAGTCACAGAGAAAACCATCCCAGGCCAGCACAGCGATCCCTTGTCCATCGGACACGGGTACGGCAGGGAGAGACCCTCGGCCGCTGCCGGTCCCGTAAGATGGGTTTCAAAATCAGCCAGCGGGGCCACACGAGAGAGGCAGGGGGTGATGTGCAGGATCCTGGATCCCTGTTTGAGCCTGGGAATTGGGATTAGCATCCCGTGTTTATTATTTACTGCTCTCCTTTGCGAGCGGAGCTGCAACCAGAAAGGGACAGGAGGTCAGGGTTCGAAGGCTTGACCTGGGCTGGAAGGTTTGGGGTTTGCCTGCCAGGATCACTGCCCAGCTCCGATGGCACATCCTGGTCCCCAGAAGTCCCCATCCCTGGAGGAGTCCCAAAATCCCCAGCCAAGGAGCAGCCACCGTGACCCCCGTGCAAGGCACTGTGGTGAAGGTCCCCTCGCCTCCAGCGCTCCCCATCAGGGCTGGCACCCGCCGGCGGGGTACACCCGTCCCCCCTCAATTCACCCTCTCAGGGGTCCCGCCTGACCTCCTCCTTTCCCACATCATTCTTTTTCTCCCCCCAAATTTGGCTGGTACCACTTCATTTACGTTTTTACTAAACATTATCATTTTAGCAGCATTTCCAAGTATTTGGGGGAGAGGGGACGACGCATTTTACACACTTTTGCGAATAGCTCAGCACAGTGTCCGCCTGCACCCCTCCAAACCCGCACGGCGATGGGTAACCTCTCCTAACAGGGGACAAGCCCCAAGCCACGAACCGCTGTCACCCCGCTGGAAACGGGTGCCCGCTGCCGGGTATCGTGATTCCCGAGGGATCTCGATGCCAGGCAGCGCCCCGGGGAGCCCCCTCCCCAGCACGGCCCCCCGAAGCAGCACCGACCCGCAGCAGCGCCGAAAGCTGCCCGGCTGAGCGGCTTACGGGGGATTGACACCTGAAGAGTCGGTGCCACACGTCAGCCGCTGCCGCGGAAAAAGAATTAATTACCAGGAGGGCACCAAAGGCAGCCCCCAGCCCCGGCAGAGCAAGGAGCCCCCCCAAAATTGGTGAGATGCAGCTCAGGGTGCTGCAGCCCTCAGCCCCGCTTTGGGGGGGCTGCGGGACAAGGCACCCCGGCTGCGCCCAAGCCCCTTCAGAGGGTCCCCCCGACCCTGGGGCTCCCTGCACCCCGAACCCCTGCTCCCCGCCGGGGATTGGGGGAGGGGGGTTGGTTTGGGGGGGATTATTTGGAAGTTTATTTCTCTGGGGGGAGGAGGGGTGTTTGGGGAGTTTCTTTTTTACTTGGGGAGGGGTTCGTGCTTTGGGGGATTGTTCTGAGGATGGGTTGGGTTTTTATGCCAATTTGGGGGGGTTCGTGTGTTTGGGGTGGTTTTGATGGATTGTTTTTGCTTTGTTTTGGGGTACTGATCGGGAAGGGTTTGTTTTTATTTTATTTTGGGGTTTTTTTTATAATTCTGCCAATTCAAAGGGTTTCTCTCTTTTGGAATTTGGGGGGCCTCTTTTACAGTTGTCCATCGGGGTGCAGCTTTGTTGTGGCTTTACTAATTTTTGATGCCGTTTGGGGGGGGCTGGGGATACGCTTTCTTATTTTATGGGATTTTTTTATTTGCTTGCAGGATTTGGGCAGGTTCCTCTCTGCTGTTCGGCTGCCTGCGGTGCTCTCCGCGCCCGGGGGAGGGCTGCCCTTATTCGGGGGGGGCTGGGGAGGGAGGTTCTTCGTACCGGGGGGCACTCACATTGGGGGGGGGCTTGCTGCTGCATTTTCCTTGCTGGGGTTTACTTTGCTGGGGGGGTGTTTTGGGGGTCCCCCTTCGGGTTCCGGGCAGCGTTTCTCCCTTCCCCCGCGAAGCGGAGCCGCAAAACCGCCCCCCCGCCGCAGCCCTTACCCTGGCCGAGGTCTCCCCGAAGAGCGGCCGGTTGTCCGGCCCGCCGGTGCCGTAGCTGCGGGCGGCGAAGCCCTCCATGGCGCGGGGGCGCTGGGGCGGCCGGCGGGGGGCGCGCCCTCATGCTGCGCCCCCGCTCCGCGTCCCGCCGCGCCGCTCCGCGCCCCGCCGCGCGCCGCCGCGCCACGCCCCCCGCGCTCGGCCACGCCCCCGCCGGGGGTAGGGGGGCGCTGCGGCGGGGCCCGCTGGTGTGGAGGTATGGGCGAGTGTCTGCGCATAGGCGCGGGTCTATAGGCGCACGGGCGTATGGTTACGCCGAGCCTTAGGTGGGCGTGGCGCGGCTCGGCCGGACCTCCGCAGCTGCGGAGTCGCCAGCGCCGGCCCTGGGGTGGAGAGGAGTTAAGGTCACCGGTCTGTTACTTACTGTATTTATTTATTATTCAACAAAGTCGTGTTATTTAAGCAAATCTCATTATTGACGTTGATATTGTGGTTTGGAGAAATTAAGCTGATTTATTTTATTTTATTTTATTTTATTTTATTTTATTTCATTTCATTTCATTTTATTTTATTTTATTTTATTTTATTTTATTTTATTATTTTATTTTATTTATTTTATTATTTTATTTTATTATTTTATTTTATTTTATTTAACATTTTATTTTATTTTATTTTATTTTATTTTAATACATCCGACACTGGCAAAGCTGAAAAATGAACCTACACGGTCTTCCCGGTCACCTACATGTGTTATCTACATAAACTAGACAAAAGGGAGTGGTGATCCCCGGAGCTGGGGTTGGCGGCAGTGAAATATTTTTGCTCTATCCATGAGCCAAAGTTTTCGCTCAGATTGACCGAGTGCAATCCCGCGTGCTGCCTCCGCTTCGCCTAAAGCTTGCTGCCGCTTTTTCAGAGCTGAAGGCGGGCCTGCCTGCGGGAAAGCCTGGGGATTTCTTTATTTCATTTATTATTCATTTTCTTTTTTCTAACTACATCACTTGGTCTCACAAAATGTCTTTCCTCATGGATATCCCCAGACCATCATGGCTACAACGTTTCTCCAAATGCATTTTAGGATGAAAATATACCAGTTAAGATGCACTAAATGTACATCTCTCAGGACAGATTTTACTTTTTCGTTCAAACTGGCTCTGTTGTTTCCTCCCGACCCTGTTCTGCCCCACCACACACCTCTCCACGATTCCCAGGAGGCTTCTTGCCCTGAAAGACAAATTCCACTAAATATCAGTGGAATTTTGCAGAAATAACATGGGCATTTCTTTCTTGCTGAATAGAAAAGATTTAGAGGCCAGATGTGTAGGTAAAAAGACCAGAAAAAAGAAAAGCAGCTGCAAATATTAATTGTCTGTGCAGTTGTTCGGTTGGGGGTCAATTCCTGCTCCCCCCCAGTCATCCAAGACCCCCCTTCAGGCCACTGGTCACAGCTCGTTGGAGGTCCCCAAGTCTTGAACCAGAGTCCAGTGAAACCAGTCACTTTTCTTGCAAAACATTTCAGTCGTTTTAGATGAAAAGCAATGCCGCGGCTGCTTGGCCTCCGGGCACGTGCTGTGTACGCAGGGCTCCAGGTGCACTTGATCTCCACTCAGCCTCCTGTGGTCCAACATGCTTGAAGACCAAAGTACCGTAACTTCAAAGATGAAAGGCATTAAATTCAAGCAAGGCTGGAAAATTATCAAGCTTTTGATGAGTTTGACTTCGTCCTGAGCTGAAGTACTGGGTGGAAAGTCATAGAGACCTCCTGTAACCCTCCAGTGTTTGTTCCCACACTCACTGTTTGGTGAAGAAGGGTCCCCAGCACCCAGTGGAGAGACCCTTCATGTCATCTTAAGCCACTCAGAAAAAAAAAATCCCATGGGGTGAAGGATGTGGCTTCCTGACACACAAGTGCTCTTGACCTACAGAAACCTTACGGTTGGTTTTACGCTCATTTTCAGCACTTAGATGTATTCCTGAGCAGTCTCTGGCTCTGCCCAGATTCAATACTGAGGGTTGCGTAGGGTCCGGTTGGGGCCAGGGAAGCACTGGGTTGCTGGAGAAGGCCAACCGTGGGAGTTCCCTGCGTTGCATACTGCATTTATGCTTGGAGTTACGGCTCAAAGGGAGAAATGGACACAACCTTCTTCAACAGCTATAGACTCATTACCAGTAATTAAGAACAAATGCAAAACACAGGCAAAACCCGATGAAAACCACAAACCATTACTTGAAGGTAGATAGCACCAATAAATAGTTAACAGATGAGATGAACACGCCAACCGATGGCGCTCAGAAATACACTCTACAGTAGCCGGGTTTCATAAGACAAATAAAACCATTTATCTGTCGTTTCGCCAGGGGTTTCACTTGTGTAGCTCATTTCAAGACTCCTTTCACGTTTCTGGCCAAGGGGGGTAGGTTGTGCTTGTCGCAACCTCTTTAGGACATAAACTGACAAAAACTCCTTTTCCATTGCTTCCTTCCTTACCCGTCATCAGTGCCGCCAACACTGGAAGCTCTAAGATTTTGGTATGAAAGGTATCTTTTGGACTGGTCAGGAGTAAGAAGACCAGACTTCATCCTTGGATCTCTAGAACAGTATTTTCCATTATTGAATGCCATTAGATAATAGCCATTAGTTTGACCTCCAGGATGCAGCAGCCTGTGGTATTCAGAGATGGGTCACAGCCCCAGTGAGCCGGTGCCATGGCAGCACCGAAATCACAGCTGGGCCTCAGTGGTGGTGTGGGACAACCCTGTCTCGTGGCCCTGGGACCAACCAAACACACCTTGAAAGGGATGAAGTGCTCGGGTGTCCGTGCTGAGGTCAGAACAGTGGGGTTACTCAGCCCGTGCTGTGCTGTGGTATCTCATTTTTTAAATGCTACATGTCTTCTCCACTTAACCGATCTGCTTCTCCTGCCTGGACCACTTGCTTGTGGATCAAAATGCTTCTCTGGGTGACATGTTCAGTGAGTAGGCAGCAATTTTAATTTGATGAGTGAAAATCTGATTGAGCCATTAACAGATCAGCACCAGTAGATAACAGATTTAGCAGTTGACTTGGCCAAGCATCTGTTCTCATGCTACAAATGGTTTGGTAAATTGTGTCCCTTCCAGGGGATGACAACACTTGTTCAGCACACGGCGTGTCTGGTGGAGCTGGGTCCTCTTTCTCAACAGGAGACACGCTTGGGTCATTAGGTGAGAAATGTCCTGGGGGAGCTGGTCTGCTTCATCCGAGAGATGATGCTCCCCAGCAGCAAGCATCTGAGCGAGACCGCTGCTTGTGCATGTGGTCCCCTCCACAAGTTCCGTTCTCTCTGTCAGTGCGCGATGCAGCTGAACTCCTGCGGAGGCTGGGAATGAATAACTCTTTGTAGCAGGAGTCCTCAGGGAAGGGAAGAAACAAGCTAAGATTGAAGAGTTTCTCTGAGAGATCCTTTATTGGAGGCTATACAGGAATAACAGCAGCGAGAGGGGTGCGGATGTATCAAGACTCATGGGTCGCTTAGGGACAAACAGGAATTTCTGCCCTAAGCTGGGATTTCCTCCATCAGAATGGAAAAGAAGGAGAAAGCTTTTGGTGTCGGTCATATGATATCCATGAACCACTGTGGTGTAACAGCAGCACAGGCTGATGTGATCACAGGCAAGGAGTTTCTACAGGAAAAAGGAGTAATTTCTGCCACAGTACCGGGTACCAGTGAGATCCCATCTGGCATCTGTTCGTTCTTTTGGCCACTCAAGCTCAGGAGAGACTGTTTTGTTCTGAAACAGGTATTGGGAGAAGGTCAACAAGGGCCTGTCTTCCAAGAGGAGCCTGAAGCGCTTGGCTTGGTTAGCCCTGCGAAAGGGAGGATACTGTGGGTTTTGTACACAGCGTGGGAAGGAGTAAATGCTAGGGAGTGAGGTAAAATGTTTAAGCTCATGGGTTATGTTGAAACAAGAGCAAATGGCTATGAAGGATGCACCTGTAGTATTGTGTTCAGACTGGGGGATTTCAGTTGATAGAAGGAGAGCAGCTCTAGGACAACCTTTCAGGCAAAGTTGTGGGGAGCAGAAAACCAAATTGCTTTAAAGATGGAGTTTGATTGACTTGTGAAAAATAGTATGAAGTGGGGAAAGGGGATTGGCATTGGAAACTAGACATCCTTTTCAACCTGAAGTCCTCTTCATACAAGCACAAACTCAGGAAAAAAACTAATTTGGCAGCAGATCCTGCCCCATCCATGGAATAGGATGGATTTGGTGCGGCCCCTCTCCTGCAGGCAGAGCTCCAGAAGCAAACCCTGCTGCCATCAGGAGGCTGATACACATGACTCAGGATACAGGATCCTCTGAGCTCATGTTCCAGAGCTCATCAAACTTCTGAAAGCTCCCTTGGAAAATGAGACCATGCATCTAGTCCTGGCACATGTGGTTAAAGGGCTCTCTACCTTAACATTGATGTTAGCACTCAAAATACGTCTCATCCTCCGTTAAAAATCGATCAATCATCTTCTTCATGGATATTCTGTATCTTACTTGGTTGGGCAGTGATGCAACATGGCTGTGCAGGGTGTCCACACCACGTTTCTGCTGATGCTTACTGACGGGACAGATCGCACAACAGCGCTGTTGGTTTTCTGCCACGTTTCAAAGCTTAGGGGATCCTCTGCCCCCTCTTTACTACCGGCTGGAATTGAACAAATGGTAACAGGATTTGCCCCATTTGCTTGGCGATTTGGTCTCTTTCTCATACAGACTGTGTTTTTTGCAAAAACTGCATCAAGCCGTATTGTCTGAGAATAAATACAAGCTGCTAACATCAAATTCAAAACAAGTGCATCCATGACTGCCACAATTTTCATGCCCCATAACACTGACTCACTTCTTTCTACAATTTAAAGTAAGTATATCAATCTTCAGTGAAAAGTACGTACACTTTTCAGGTCTGAAATAAAAAACAACCTGCTTTTTAATGGAGGAAATAATACAGAAAGGAAATCTCAGCTGGTTTAACATTGCAAAGGTTTGTTCTGCTCAGGTTGGACACAATTTGCCTTCCCTTGTTCTTGTTTAGTGCGCTTTACATTTATCATAGCTGGCTGTGTCTAAGTGTTAGAGCAGTTCCAAGGTTTACATGCTGAGCTTTAGCTCTCCTTTCTCAAAACTAGTCCTGGGATTGCTTCCAAGAAATGGATTTGGCCCATAAATTGCAAAGAGCTTTGGAGTCTCTTCAGAACGTCAGCACTGTCGACTCATAAAAAAATATATGCTCTCTCCTGTCTAATAATTTATTTATTCTAAAGGCCTTCATGCGGTTTTTCCTGTACTCTGGGCGAGGATTTAATTCAGCACATATATGAAAATTGTAATATATCCCAAGGCTAATTATATATCATTGTCATTGATGCTGCTGCCTCCGTAACTCATCAGCTGGCTGTTCGAGTCCCAAGGTGGAGGTCAGTAACTCATCTGTGTGGGCAATGCTGTCTTTAGCTCTTCACCGACCTGGTTCTCTGATGCTCTGCGTGTCCTTTCAAGTGATCGAGTGCGCTGGTTTTCTAATGCATTGATTTATTCCGTAACTCTTTGTTAGCATTGGCTTTCTGCTGCAATTTGTCTTAGTCGCAGCTCCAGCAACAGCAGCCGCTGCTCTCCTGTCTCCTTCCCCATAGCAATTTCAGCTTCCTGACACAGCCATTAGTGATTACAGCCTGGTAATTGGTTTTTGCACCATTAAATCAGCTTTCAGCTCCCAGCGCGATGGCCCTTTGGCTATTCTGTTTGGCATGCTTTATTTTGAAAGGATACGATTTTCTTTGGAGCTTTCTAACAAAGCTTCCACAACCCAAAATTCCTGGAGGACCCAGGAGCTGTTTTCACCTGTGTTTTTAAGTCCAAAGGGAACCTGATTAACAAACTTGCTTTGTTACAATGAACTTTAAACTCATCTCCGTCCTAACAAATCATACAACAGCGCCCAACCTGAGGAAGTGCTCTGGAAGAAGAAAAAATGGCCAAGTTGTTTACGACACTGAGATCCCTCTCTGTCGTCCCAGAAGAGCTGTGTTTGTCTCCCTCTGTGGAAAGAGTCACCCAACCCTGGCAGATCATCAACGGGGAAACCAGCTCCAGGACTTCCAGCATTGCTCCTCCACCCCAGAGCAGGGGGCATGATTTTTTCCAGTGAATCCTGCGATGCTGAGATTGTACATTTCTTGTCTTTGCACGTGCTGGGGGAGATGTCTGCTGTGAGGACGGGGTTTCTGACGGTTGCCTGTGAAAAGAGAAGAGAAACCAAAACCTTTATGTTTTGCAGTTCCCACGGTCAGTTTTACTTAGTAGCTGCCTGTAAGGACCGTGAGATATTTAAACTGACGCCAAGTGGTGTTACAGACATATTCAGACTGAAAACAAAACTCAGCAAAAATATTTCTAGCATACCCCAGCTGTAAGCTCGTGCCCTAGCCAAAGGTCCTTGCGTGCTTCTCTCAGCTTATAGCAACTTTCTTTGAGTCTCTGCCTTACAGCTTTCAGAGATTTTCCCTTAAACAAGGATTCACGCATTATTTAGTGTTAATGGAGGACTCGGTGGCAGTGGGACCCAAGGGGCAGGTGCCACGCGGGGGAACACAGCACTGCTGGAGTGACCAGCACCGGCACCGTGGGGCTGGGGCTGACACGAGCAGCCCGTATCCACCAGCTCCCTGGACGTTATGGTCGTTGCTTGGGACATGGGGAGGAACATCAGTCTGACAGGAGGGGAAAAACCGATCACGGCCTTTTATCGTTTGCAATCCAGGAGAGGTTTGGGGGAGGCAGTCAGCAGAGGGAGGCATGAGCTCACGGATTCAGTGCGAGTCTCGGGCCGTGGCATCCCTTCGAGCTGGGAAATACAGGCAGCAGGCTTTGAATGGGACCGCAGAACTATTTCATTCTACTTCTTCCACATTTATGTTTAGCTCTTGGAGACTGGATAAGAGATTGAACAAATGAAGAAGTTGAAACGTTCAGAGTCGGGGATGTGTTGTTGAAATTATTCATTATAATCTTCCATCTCCTGTGGATTTTCTAGCAATTTGAGTTTGACGAGGATTGTGGATTCTCTCTCTTTTACATTATCTTATTTAATACATTACAGAAGCTTTCCCATCTGCTCCGTCATGCTCCAAAACCTCAACTGAAAGAGTCACGACTTGATAGAAGATTTAGAGAAAAAATATCTTCAAGATTCTTTTTGGAGAAAAAATATCTTCAAAAAGATAAATGTTTCATTTAAAAATATATTTTTTTTATATGTATATATAATGAAAATTTCCCTTCTGAGCCTCTTACACGTGTATAAGCAATTTAGCAACATCCAGTTCTTCTTTCAGGTTGGTGGCAGACTTTAAGTGGGGCAGCACCTGTGAGCCCGCTTCAGAACACCCCTTTGAAGAGCAGGGGAAAGACGCTCAAACTGCCACCGGTCCTTTCCGTCTCTGGAGCCTGCGCAGCCGCTGAACGGCGAAACCAGCCCTCTCATCTGCTGCGCTTGCCAACTAGACATCACTTGTCAGCCCAGGGAGGGCGGCAGTAACATCACAGGGGAATCTGGATTGTTAGTGGATTTTCAAGAGGGAAAAAAAATGCTACTTTTAACAAATCACAAAAGCACATAGAACAACAGTATCACCTCCCGATTCTGCAGGTTTTCCATCTTGTCATTTAAGCTTTCCACAGCAGGATGAATAGAAAAGAAAAATCTCTCCCTCCTTGTCCTTCTTCATTATGTGCATATGGTCCCCCTGGCACCGCCACCTCCTTGAGATATGGACTTTTGTGATGTTCTCTGCGGAGAAGTGAGATGAAAGACCTTCCTCGCCCACAGCAAGCATGCTTCGCCGTGCCAGGAGAGGCCATCCCACCAGCAGCCAGGGTCTGCGTGGGTCCTGCATCTTCCCAAGTCACCTCAAGGCTACCTGGCAGCCAAGCGCATCCAGGAGAAGGAGGTTTCCTTCCCCGAACTCGGTGTCCCTGAGGCACACACTCCATTAAACGATGGTTAGCCATGGGATGACTAAAACACCTGCCTCAAGTCCAGACTGCTGCCTCCTGTGCTGGCACTGCCAGCAAACACAGGCTTTTTCCTCTCCGTGGGCTGTGCGATTCAAAACCTGCGGCAGCCACAGCCTCTGAATTGAAAAGCGAGTCGTTTAAATCCTGTTTGCACAGGGGAGCTGTTATCTTACTAAAAGTTTATGGATTTCACAGAGGCTGAGGGTGGAGGGCTCCATCCCACGTGAGAGGTATGAACCTCTCGTCTCGGGGTCTCGCACAGCACCAGTCACTGCTTTTATTTTGGTAACTCTGGGCTGAGATGGATGATAGTGGTTAGAAACTGTGTTACTCCTCAGTCGATAAAATAAGATGTTCCAGAAACAAAACCTCCGAAGCACCTATTTCTTCATCTTTCCTGTGGTTCGTCGCTGATACTTCAAATCAGACAAGATGCATCTGATCAGCTGAGCACAGAGGAAAATACTTTCTAATCCCTTTTTCTTTATTGACAGAGTCCTATTGTAACCACTTCATTAATGTATCTCTCATTAGAGTCTGTTTACCCTGTCTAGCATCAGTCCTTTTCCTTTTAAGTAGCTGTGCTGGTTTTGGCTGGGGTAGAGTTCATTTTCTTCATAGTAGCTGGTATGGGGGTGTGTTTTGGATTTGCACTGAAAACAGTGTTGATACACAGGGATGTTTTAGTTACTGCTGAGCAGGGATCACACAGAGTCAAGGCCTTTTCTGCTCCTCACCCCACCCCACCAGCGAGTAGGCTGGGGGTGCACAAGAAGTTGGGAGGGGACAACTGACCCCAACTGACCAAAGGGATATTCCATACCATATGATGTCATGCTCAGCATATAAACTAGGGGGAAAGCGGGCTGGGGGACTGCAGCTTGGGGACAGGCTGGGCATTGGTTGGAGGGTGGTGAGCAATTGTTTTTGTTTGCATCACCTGTCTTTCTTGGCTTTGATATTTTTTGTTGTTGTTGTTGCTATTTTCCTTTTCATTACAATTTTCATTATCATTATCATCATTATTATTATTTTGTTTTATTTCATTTCATTTATTAATCTCAACCCCCCGAGCTTTCTCACTTTTACTTTTCCGATTCTCTCCCCCATCCTGCTGGGGCAGGGAGCAGTGAGCGAGTGGCTGCGTGGTGCTTAGTTGCCGGCTGGGGTTAAACCACGACAGTAGCAGATCATGTTGACCCTCCGTCAGTCCTCTGGCACCTCTACAATTTCCCAAAGTTTGTTAAGATCTAAAAATTAGTAAATTAGAGGGTCCTGACCTACTGGTCTTAAGACTGGGAGTGTACCTGATCCCAGACTTCTCAACTGGAAGTGTTTATATTGAGCAGGTGATGCTTCACATCCTCCTCGGTTACAGATGGTAAATTATTTCATCTGGTGTGGATGGATCCTCCTACGTTGCTTTGATATAGTAAAGCAGGAATTGTGAATATTTGGTGAGGGTTTTTTTTTTATCTGATGGATGCAAATGGTAAAACTGTAAATAACAGAGAAGCTCTTCCTGAACTACGATTCCCAATGACATTTTAATGTCTTCTTACTGTCTGTGGCATACTTAAGTTTTTATATTTCTTCTATTTCTTTTGCCTTGCATTCTCAATAATCTGCTTGCAATGTGCATACTACCAATGAATATCTCTTCTAAACACCTCTTCTGAACTCATCCTTCGGATACATAAATCTTACTTCTCTGTTGAAATATTATTCTGGTCTGACAAAATATTAATCCAATGACATTTTAAATAAATCTCTGTGTTTGTAGTTGCAAGGGTCGGGATCTTTCTCACTTTTTGAGACCAAAGTTGTAAGTGACAGGTTGTCAAAGAGATATTTCATGTTTTTAATGAGCGTCTCCACAAAAC
Organism: Gavia stellata; assembly: GCF_030936135.1. Lineage (NCBI taxonomy): Eukaryota > Metazoa > Chordata > Aves > Gaviiformes > Gaviidae > Gavia > Gavia stellata. The sequence goes on along the minus strand of NC_082597.1, from coordinate 8,685,110 downwards.
AGTGATCTTTCAGCCCTTGGGACATAGACCTCCTTCTTTTTGAAGAGTCAATGGAGAGAAGCACTTGCGACTCAAGTTCCTTCTGAATAAGATGAAGATGGATCTGTTGGGGGGGTTAGGATCAGAGTCAGCAGGCTCTACCCACCGCAGCCGCAGAACAGGGCCACAGACCAAGAGCTCCACTGTCTGTATCTTTAGGAGACCGGAGCCATGGAAAGAGGCAGATCTGCAGGGCCACCATGCTCTTCCCTCCAGAAACACTCCCCCACACATCCCTGCATTGAGCATGCCTGGCTCCAGCCCATCTCTCCATGCACAGCACCCTAGCACCTATCTCCTAGCACCCACAGCCCACCTGCTGGCTCTTACCCGCTTGCATCCCAGCGTTGGCTGTTCCTCAAAAACATCGTGTATTTGGCACAAGCATGTCCCCCAGGGCAGTGCAGAGCAGCTGACATCCTCTAGACACCCTGGGCAAAAATGAAGAACCTGCCACGCATCCAGTCCGCCTACCTTTTGCTCCATCCCCCTTGCAAAACTAAGCAGCTGCCAGCAGCTTATCCACCCAAGCAGGACACCTTCCCCTTGGCTCAGGCATTCGGGTGCTCCTGCCAAGGCAGGATGAACATCTGCAGCAAGATGCTGGGACCGCATCCCACTTCCCCAGCCAGCAAGAGCTGAGCTACTGCCAACAAGGGAGGAGGTTTCCGTGGGTACCAGATCGCTGGCAAAATGCTGATGCATCTGCGTGATTGACTCCCTACACACGCTCGTCCTTCCCTGGACTCGTGTGTCCTTTTTCCCTCCCTCCCCCATCCTCCTCCTCCTGTTTTTAGGCATTCCCTTCCCTTTGTCTCCACGTCCTTAGAGCTGCCACCTGCCTGGGCATCTGCAGCAGCAGGACAAAGGTCCTGCTGAGTAGGTGCCTCTACACAGCATCATCCTTCACATCACAGCCAAGCCGCCTGCCTCGGGGAGGTTGGCGTGAGGACATGTGAAATATGAGAGCATCTGGTTCAGTACGTTATTTGGTTAAGGACTATTCTGTACCATAGAAGTAACAAATAATAAGGAAAATGCTAAATTAAACAGACACACAAACATTAATGAGTAGGTGATGAGAGAGAGAATAATGGAGCCCAAAGCCTGCCAGGCACTGACTGATGGGCCGTTAAAAGAGCTACTCCAGCCTTGGAGAGGGTCATCCTCGATTTTGTAACAACTGGTAAGAAGGAAGAAAGAAACATGGTTAGCATGAATATTAAGGGATATTTGAGGGGGTTTGGGGGACTGCACGAAACTTACTCTGGGATGTTATGGGGAAGGACCTCAGACACAGAAAGGGGAGGATCAGGGTGGAACAAGTATGAGAAGATGGTGAGGAGGGAGGATGGTGGGGCCAGACATGTGTGAGCAGGCTGTTGGGCAGGACGTTCACCTGACTGAGCCCTGCCCCTGGTCCCTGCAGTCTGGCCTGTCTTCTCATTAAATCCCAGTCTTTTAATTACCTTTTCTGTGTCATCTCACTGCCTATCCTGTGTGCCAGCCCCTGGCACATAGTCACCAGCCACCCTCCCAAATGCTGTTTGCGAGTGTGCTGAGCTTCAGACTTGAAGTAAATGTAAAGTCTCAACTGTAGCAAGAAAGAAAATGTGTTTTATTAAGTAATTACAACTCGTCAACAGCTGCTCAGCACAGGCAGGCTACTAAGAAAGCAGCTCCTACAAATAAATACAAATCCAGTGGAACTAGGGTAGTAGGAGAGAATCTGCAAAGTCCATAAGGCAACTCCATTCAAGCTGCTTTCAGACAGACTTCACTTGTACCAGACAATGTGAGGACCAGTGGCATCAACAGCTGTGGAGTTACAAAGCCGTCTTTAAACAGTTTGAAGCCGGTCAATCATTTTCAACACCTTGAAACAAGGGAACCACGTTTGAAAACCAAAAAGTTGAGGTTCAGGTGTCTTCAGAGCTGGTAAGACAACTGTCCACTCAGGTACCAAAGTGAAAATTAAAATGCTTATACCATTTGTTTGTGCGGTGCTTTGAGCTGCTGTGACTGTAAAGCAATCAAATAACCATAGTATCACATTCAGACAATACTGTTCCGTAATGAATTCAAGTAAAGGCTGAAAACATAGAAAACCAGCCTAGAACACAAACGCAGCCTTCACTTCCCCCGTGTAACTGGATGAATTCAGAGAGGTTGCACCCTTGCCATCTCACTTGTAGCTGTCAAACACAAAGCCTGAAAAGTAGGTCTCAGAAAAGTTTGGTCTACCTCCTTTTATGAGCTTCAACATGCACAGAAGGCATTTACCCTTGTCTTGTACAAAGCCATGAAGTGAATTAGAATTAGCCTAAGTACATCAGACTTGGGCAGCTGGTAAGCCCTTGCTAGCAGGGAGCCTTGCCATCATCCATTTGCTGAGCTGCTGCAAATGGTCACTGAAAGCATTCCCTGATAAGAGGAATACCAACAGATAAGAAAAGTACATTGGAAAGTATTTTCACATAATTACTTTTTATGAAGACTCAAATCAGCAAAATGACACATATTTTCATCTCTAGGCAATAAAATGGAGAGATGTGATTTTATCTCTATCTCTTTAAAGTTACTAAAGTTCAGTAAAAAAAGTTTTTGTAATGGTGTTCAGAAATAAGTTACTTATCTTGGTATGAACTGCTGTGTCACCCTGAAAATGAAGCACAGCTTCCAACACTTTTTCACAACCTAGCGACCTTAAGTTAAGACACAAGCAACCTAACAGTTCTCAACACTCTTAAAACTGAGGTGACAGACATTTCAGTTACAGATTTATCAAGTAAGATAAAATACTGACACATTAAATTCCTTTGACAGCTTTTTTGACTGAAAGAGATACATCCAGCATAACGGTAGCAGAGGAAAACCTGTTAGCACTCACGTATCAGCTTCATGCTCAACAAGCACAGCTGAATACCAAGGCCACTTCTTTGCGAACTTTGAGAGGCTGGAGGAGTGGGTCTGTGTGAGCCTCATGCAGTTCAACAAGGCCAAGTGCAAGGTCCTGCACCTGGGTCGGGGCAATCCCCAATATCAATGCAGACTGGGAGATGAATGCATTGAGAGCAGCGCTGCGGAGAAGGACTTGGGGGTACTGGTGGGTGAAAAGCCGGACATGAGCCGGCAGTGTGTGCTCACAGCCCGGAAAGCCAGTTGCATCCCGGGCTGCAACACAAGAAGTGTGGCCAGCCGGTCCAGGGAGGTGATTCTGCCCCTCTACTCCGCTCTGGTGAGACCCCACCTGCAGTACTGCGTCCAGCTCAGGGGTCCTCGGTACAAGACAGACATGGACTTGTTGGAGCTGGTCCAGAGGAGGGCCACAAAAATGGTCACCTCTCCTATGAAGACAGGCTGAGAGAGTTGGGGTTGTTCAGCCTGGAGAAGAGAAGGCTCCGGGGAGACCTTATAGCAGCCTTTCAATATATAAAGGGGGCTTACAGGAACAATGGGGACAGACTCTTTACCAGGGCCTGTAGTGACAGGACAAGGGGTAATGGTTTTAAACTGAAAGAGGGTAGGTTTAGATTGGATATAAGGAAGAAATCCTTTACTGTGAGGGTGATGAGGCACTGGAACAGGTTCCCCAGAGAGGTGGTGGATGCCCTATGCATGGAAACATTCAAGGTCAGGTTGGAGTGGGCTCTGAGCAACCTGATCGAGTTGAAGATGTCCCGGCTCATTGCAGGGGGGTTGGACTAGATGACCTTTAAAGGTCCCTTCCAACCCAAACTATTCTGTGATTCTAAGAGTTAACTCAAGCAAATGCCCTTCTATTAGATTAATGTTATTTTGTGATCACAGACAAACTTGAACTCAGGCAAGAACCCCTGTACCTGTTTCTTTTTAAAGAGAGGAACCCCTTTGGCTTCATAGCTAAGGCCATCACACAGCTAAAGTCTTTAAAAAAAGAGAGTGGTTTTAAGTAACCTTAGGTTTAGCATGAATTGGAGTGAAATATGGAAACGAACTGAATGTCAAAGGACAATTCTAACTGAAACTGTCACTGCCAATACAAAACCTGCTATTTTGCTAAGAAAGTGAGTGCACTCCCAAATAAAGCATTAGGGCTGACAAAGGCTATGTCTGTAAACTGGTCTCCAGCACTAATTATAAGGCTTTTCTTTCCTTTTCATCCCATTAATCTTTTAAATATTACAGTGAGATTCAACCTTTTAGCACACTGACAATGCTGCAAAATGTAAGTAATAAAATGTAGGTAATTCACTGTCTCAAAGTGAGAAGAATCTGCCAACTCATACAAAATCAGCATTTCGGAAGTGGAACATGAATTCCCATGCTACTTGTTTGAAATGAAAAGAAATCTCCATGGGCTGTATGAAATGCACACTCATTGTTTTAAAACATAATAGAAGAGAGAGAGCGTCCCGCAGTATTGCAAAAACATTGAGGTGTCGTCAGGTAAAATGAGAAAACCCAGAATAATCTTTTACATTTGTTTCAATTTTTAAAAGTCTTTCTTTAAAAAAAAAGTTAAGCTCTAAAAAGTTACCTACAGTTTTAATTCCTGTTCTTTTTTATAGACTGAGAAAATGGCTGTACCAAACATTCTCACTTATTCCGTGTGTGCGGATAGCAGTAATTTCTGTCAATAAATTTGAGATGGCTATACAACACATCTATTTTTGTGAATTTTTCAAATGCTCTTTTCATGTCCACTAAAAAATTTCTTTTTTTAGGAATCTGTGAAGTTAACAAAGTGAGATCCATTAAAGTGACAAAATAGATGCATTATGCTGATAATTGTTCTGTTCTCACTATTTGATTGCAAAGTATGCAAAAAGTCCTCTCTTAAAAAGTACATCCAGAGCAATCCAAATAAAAAAGAAATCATAATGAAAATCTGAAGTGAAATTTACTGTACTGATGCTTTATTTCTGTTATTGCAATAACTCTGTATTTATATGCCATTAAAAACCTTCCCGGAATAAAAAAGCTTCACAGTTGCTTTTGAGTACCTTTCAGTCATTTCTCTAACAGAGCTGATACAAATTTAATCTAAAAATTTCCAAGTAGTCTAAATAAGGTGACTAGATCATCGTCACCTATTGTCAATGAGATCTTTTGAATATTGCATCTATACTACTTATTCCAGCTTGGAGCTGTAAGTCCTCTATTTCACATCTTGAGTTGGCCACCATTTTAGGTTCAAACGAAGGAAGACTATACGTAAGAGCATGGTCAAATGTACACTGCTAATCCATGCCTAAAACTTAGTTTAGACACCCCTTGGTTTGCAGTCTAGAGACAGGAGATAATAACATTTCTTCTGTAACTACCATGAACACACCTGCTGGTTTACACAACAATAATCTGTTCTACTGCTCAATTGTCTAGACTTCTGGCATCTTAAAGTATTTTACTTAAATTCCCTAATGAGTGAAGGCAAGTATGGTACTTCGTGTTTACCATGTGTCTCAGAGTAGCACACGTATGGACAGCTTCTGCAGAGCTGATGTCACAGCAACATGTTCAAAGCAAACGTTACACATCTACATTTAGAAGAAATCAATTGTGTCCAGAAGAGCCAACTTCTCTCCGTTCAGAACAAAGGGTGTCCAAACGACAAGGCCAGGTGTAGGTGTTGACAATGTGACATATGAAGTTAGATGAGATGAATTCTGCCCAGAAATCCCACATATCATCTGCATAAGTTACCTAACCTTAAATATTACATGGTATGGATTTCACGTTCTCCCTGCAGTTTTGTACTCCCTGATCCCACCATATATAAATCCACAATCTTTTTTTTTCCCTCTCCATAAAAGGCATATGCTACCAAGTCAATTAATACTTCCTCCTCAAGTAATTAATACTTGCACCTGACAAAAATACTTTGGGAATACCTTACCTGTTGCTCAGAAAGACATTTTTGTTGTGACTGTTTCTGTCACAATAACTAGTTTTTAAATCTGCAGCTTAGCACTGGTCCTTGCTACTTGATTGTCCGGTGCCCTTCAGTGAATTCTCTGCTTGTTATTCTTGCTATTCTCCAAGGAAACTTTAGCCTTTTGGCCTTACTTTGGCCCTTTGTAGTCTCAGAACCTTTAGGTGTACCAAGAGACTGTGGTTGACATTAGCCAGTGTCAACAAGATTATATTGTTCTGAATAAAGATTGATGCCTTTATTTACAATGGACTTTGCACACAGTTAAACCAAATACATGATGCCCATTTGCCAGCTTTTTAGCTTTCTGATGTCAAAACATTTGTAACTAGGAAAATAAGGGATAATAAAATTTTCATTTATAGCAGGAAAAAACTGAAATTCCTATGTCTATAGTTCCAGGCTTCTCCACATTTCCCGTATTCCCCCTTCTATCCAAGAATGACATCGATACTTAAAGTAAGTCAGATTACACAAATCTCATTTACTTACAGATTCTAACAAACAAACAGATTTACAAAAAATACAAACAAATTAGAATAATAAAACTAATACACATAAATTTTCACTTTATGGACTTCTTTGTCTTCGCATTCTCTTTGTTTATTGTAATAAAAGAATGTATTATCCCTTCTCTGAAGTTTCTTGACAAATCCAGTTTCTGGCCAACACTCTACCTATGAATAGAATAAAAAGGATATATATTCACCTGAACATGCTCACATTGAACAACATTTGTGCATTAGATTGGAAAGAATATAGGATATACCTCCATGAGAAAACCTCATTTGCAACTGAACACTACTTTGCTATTAATTTGCTTAGCTTTTAAAAAAAGATTAAAAGCAAGATGTCAGAAACCAGTTTTCTGGTCTAGTATAAAGAATTTTGTGATCAGAAAAGTCTAGAAATAAGGATCTAAGAATATTTGATAGACTAGAATCATTTAAAAAGTGGACTAGTCAAAGCTTTTAAAATACATTGTTTAGGTGTGCTGGTTTTGGCTGGGATAGGGTTAACCTCTACCTATTAAACTGTTTTTATCTCAGCCCACGAGTTTTCTCACTTTTACTCTTCTGATTCTCTCCCCCACCCCACCTGGGGGAAGTGAGTGAGCGGCTGTGTGGTGCTCAGTTGCCAGCTGGGCTTAAACCACAACATTAGGAAAACAACATCGACGCTATTCAGTATTCTGAGAGGCTAAAAGATTCCACTTCTGTAAGACTGACACACACTTTCTACGGGATCCTTCTGACCACAAAAAATGTGTACATTGTGCTTTTCATTAGCAATTTCATAAAAATAAAGTGAGCTACATGTATCATAGTCTCAAATACAGCAGGATCAGTCCTGCAGGAAACCAGCACCATCCTGGTGCTCTTCAGTGTGAAGCTTTAAATGAAAGGCTTGAGCATTTGTACGTTCAGCAGCTTTATGGCTTTAGTAGCTATCTGCAGCTTGAACACCTATGAGTACTTCTGATCAAACTGAACCTTAAAAATTAGGTAATAAGAATCTTATTTCTCTTCCAGGCAGGGTTGACAATAGGATGTCAAACTACAGCATTCTCTAATTGCAGAGTCCCAGAAGTGGTAGTTTCATCACTTTCCTTATTACTTTAGACATACAGCTGATTTATTTGCATTCTCTGTCTAAACATAACAGCCTTAATATTCATTCCACCATATGATAATTGCATAATTAATAACAAATGCATTATGGAAACATAATATGGAGTAAACAAGACATTTCAAAATGTGTAAATTGAAAGAGAACCACTGCCAGATCCTGGCAAGTTTGAACAGAATGCACCCTCATTTTACATTAAGTAAGAGGTGTTCTTTAACTTTTATCAGGGTTTAATTGTTTATGGTTATGCCCTGCCATAAATCTTAAACAGACTGATCCTACCACACTAATTACAGGATTTCCTTTTGCACAGTTAAAGGAATTTACACCACAGCTTTTACAGCGTTATCTGAGCCCACAACAAAAGAATAAACTGCATCTTATTATGCACATCAACGTTTTGCTATATTTCGTGTTAACTGGATGAGGAGTGACTTTCTTAAGAACATTCTGCACTTACGTGCGCAGGAGATTAAAATCTTTTAAAAGTAGATTTTTCATACTATATATGCTGCTTTGGAAGATAAATTACAGACCTCTAATAAAGAAAATATGTTGTTTGCGGTATTAACCTCTTGGTTGCTATTTTGAATCTCTAGTAGCCACTGAATACCTGGCCATTATTCATGAGCTCATTTGATGTGGTAGGGAGCATTGACACCAACTGTAGTGAGCAGAGGACCAAGTCCTCGATGTTCTCAGTTGATAAATGCCTGTGTCACAACTGCCTTTACCACAGTGCGCATCAAATATTTCTATTGTGGACAGTTTCAACAGAAGCCAAATTTTGAGTGTGCACCAAGTCTGATTATGCTACCATGCAATTCAGCTGTAAAACTGGAGTCGGTAGCAATGACACAGGATGGGATCCCTGGACAATGACTGAGTTTCCTGTCAGGTCTATTGGCAGAGTAATGGGGAAACTTCACAGAGAACTCACTTTGATAAACTCCTTTCCTCAAAACTGAATTTTCTTTTAGGTAGCACCATTCGAAGAGATCTATAATGCTTCTAAATGCATAAGAGAGGGGGAACAAAAACACAGGCTGGGTAGTGTTTCTGTTTAACTTCTGTGAAATAAGTTATTCTGCACAGTTAATAATAGCCCAAGAATTCAAGTCAGACCTGGGAGAAAAAACTGTATCAGAAACTAACCTAAATGAAAGGAAATAAGTGGCACCTCCATTTCTATTTAATTGTTTAACATGAGACAGACGTTTAAAGTCATAACCCTTGCAGAGTTCTAAACCTTACCATATCAACTTGTTTTACTTGTTTATATTCAACCTCATCTCTGTATCCAGCTTGCTGAAATCTGTATAAGTTCTCTACATCATCTGACCATGTTTTGGCGTGATGTATAAATTTTGGTTTGATGTCAGCTTTAGCCATGACTCCAGAAACTTCAGACTTTTTCCTGAAATTAGATTTTTAAAAATTAAATAGGGAAGATGGAAGCAAGCAATTTTATTAGGGACATATAGAAATGGGTAGAACAAAATTTAAAAACAAAGGAATTACAGACAGTACAATATTATCTTCCCCTCAAAGTCTGAGGTTAAAAAAGAAAAAAAGTTATAAGTAGTTGGAATCAAATTAAATGCACGACTTGATCTCAAACAAACCAAACTCATCTGTACTTCTATATACACCTCTACACCTTGACTTACCCTACCTAAAATTTATTTGTGCATATTGATGCATTAAAAAAAAAAGCAAAATACAGTAATTTTTTTAATTTCACATCTTCACAGTTGCTATCCCTTTGGGGCAGGCAGTTTTTCAAGTTTTTTTTTCTTCCTACGGAAGGGACACCAAAATGGGAACCACAAAATGAAGAGCTGGGCTGTTGCTGAAGAACAGCAAACACTCAGGATGGAAAGGAGGTGAAAGGAGAAATGTACTGCCAGTCACATGGCCACAGTGGAGATGACAAAGAATAGGTCTTAAGAAAGAAATCGGATAAGGAGGCAAGGCACACAACCTACTAAAATTCATCCTATTCTACCCTTGCCCCACTGAAACCTGCACTGCCTGCCACTGACTTCCTCCTCCCACAAAACCCATTTCGTCAAGCTGCTGAGAAACAGTAAATAGGTTAATCAACTGCTAAACCTGAACAGAGCAGAACAGGGACAAGATGAAATTCAAACTGGGAAAAAAAAAAAAAGAATAAAATAAGCAATTAAAAAAAATAAATTGTGGAGTCAGTAGAAACTCACCAGGGATGGATTTGAACTACATTTCAAAAACATATGAATCATTTGACTTCTGCCTTGTATCTGAATTTCACTGCATTTGCTTTCTTGAGTGTATCTTATTCTGCTACTAAAATAGAACTTTATGCTGCTTCTGCAAGCAAAACACACAGAACACTATCACGCCTAGCAGATATGATCAGAAACGAGTCCTTTCCTAGTTTTGTAATGTCACCTAGCTTGAGCTTCATAATTAGGAAAGTATCTTCAAGGAAGGAGAAAAAGCATCTGGATTTTGTAGTCAGAGGATGAACACAGCCTCATTCTCTGTGGGTAGTATGCCACCACCAAATCCTGTGCACAAAGTCAAATTTCCTTACTTATCAAGTTCCTCTATGAACTGAGAGCTTGAAAAATTGAATGCTGATATCTTATCAAATGCACAAATGCCCTTAGTCTGTTAGAAAGGCAGAAAAGAAGAAAAAGAAAATTGCACCACAGCATACAAATCTTTGGGAAAATGATATCAAGAATTATTGTTACCATAATATGGAAATAGCAGAAGTCTGCATCTCTGTTGTCTACCTGCATGAGAGCCATTAGCAAATAAAGAAAGGGCCTTTCATCTTTTACTGCATACACTTTAATAAAGATCGATAAAAATATGCACAAGGTTTCTTTTCTGGCAACACTAAACTACTTCTTGCAGCTCAGCACTTCCAACATTCTTTTACCAGGCTCTGCAGCATTTTGTAATTGAAGGCAGCCATTTACCAAAAAAAAAAAAAAAAAGGCAAGCTAATTCTCCCACCCAGTTATTATGACGTGTCACATACAAATTAACATGATAAGCATATATCCTTATTGTAAATATTTAGTGTAGTCTTTGAGAGATTTATCTCAGCATATTTTTTTCTCCTTCACTGTAAAGGGCCCTTTTGTAGCTATTACAGAATTTTTCATGCCCTGTATATGCTCATCAACGTTTGATGACAACTGTTGTCAATCTGGGACTTTAGATAGTCAGTATTATTAGCAATAAATTTAGATCTTAATAAATGCTACACTATTATGAATTTAAGTGATTTATGATAACTTACATGTTATTAATGTTAAGTACTTCTTTATAGGATGTACTGAATTCATCTAATGAGTGTGCGTCTTCAAGACGTCTAGATACGCATGGTACTTCCTGAGTCACCATTAATTCAGATAGCCTGTCCACAGGCGTTCCTGCTCAAAAAATACATATCAAGGTCAAATATTTAAAGTGCCAGCTTGGTGACTTCACATAATAAAAGCACCATCCTGATATTTTTAGGCTGCTATTCAAGCTCTTTAAAAATTGTAGTCTTTGTCTATTGTAGTGCCTCTGGGTTCCAGGCACAGAGCTGGTTTCATTGTACAAGAGCACAAGACGAGCTGTACTCCAGACAGCCTGCAATTTAGGGAAAAGACAAAAGATAGCACGCAGATATAGGCAAATGAAAAAATGCAAGAGAACAGTAAGAAAATATTCAGAATACTACTAACATTTTTTATTTAAAGGGAAACGTTGAACAGTGAAGTGGACTTTGCTAAGACAACAACGTTTGCCCACTCTTAATTTAGGGGAAATATGAGATTTTATATATCTGTGTTTTGGATTTGGGAAAACTTCCATATGGTAGTTTCCTTAATGCTTATACCAGTTGTAAGGGCATGTGGGAGGACAGTGTCTGCTCCTTTAAGGGTATCTGGTCAAGGACCTTTTTCAATGCAACAAGGGATAATAAGAAAGGGAGGAAGCCATAAAACAAGAACATATGGGGACACAAACCTGACCAGCGAATTATGAGGGAGGCGGTGATGAGAACCAAAGCTGGTCAGTCACACTAATTGATGGGGGCATGTGGGAGTTTGAGAATGTTTATTCCAGCAAGGTTATCTGATCTGGGACCTTGTCAGTTGGGAAACTAAGGGAAAAAGAGGAAACCAGAAACAAGGACCTGACAAAACAAACACAGAGACCATGACAAGGAACAAACCACACCACTCACACTAATTGATGGGCTATCAAGAAACTACAGGCCTGCTTCCAGGAAGATCAACCTGGACCTTGCAACTGATAAGACTGTAAACCAGAGGGACCCCAGACTCGGAGGGGTGCGGGAATTGACAGAGCTGTACAAACCCGTGAGGGATGTGCAGGGGAAGGGGAGCAGGGAAGAATAAAGATGGGAATAGACAGAAAGGAGTATAAAAGAGGCCAGTTTTGTGTAAAACAGGGCCAGTCAGCATGCTTGCCTGGCTGAGCCCTGCGCCTGGTCATCACAGTCTGCCCTACCTTCTTATATCTGCTTATTAAATCTTAATCATCTCGCTGTGTAATCTCACTTTCTAACCTGTGCGTATGCATGCTGCATGGACTAAGTGCCAGCTATTGGTGAGACCTGTGTAAGAGAAAACTGGTGCCAGCTCCTGGAGTCAGACCAGGGATATGGGTGCCCTGCAGCCTCTGGTGTCAGCTGCTGGAGTGAGTGGGCATCCCAGCATCAGTAGTTGGAGGGGTTGTAGTTCTCTGGATCTAGGGAGGGTCCTACAGACTTTGTGCCTGGAGTGTCAGCTACTGGGAGAACTGGCGTGACTGGATTTGGTGCCAGCTACTGGAGTCAGACCAGGGGTGTGGGCACCCCTGGCCTGTGGTGTCAGCTACAGGACTAGCTGGTGAGTAGGGGGACCTTGGGTCCAGGGCAGGATATCAAAGCAGACGGGGGGGGGGGGGGGGGGGTGTCAATGCTGGTACACCCAAGAGGACTTGTGAACGTGGAGTGCATGAGGGACAAGTGCGTAAATACATGTTTGCTAGTGAGTATCAAGCTGGACTAGTGGGCAAGTAGGGGGATCCATGAAGCAGGTAAGGGGGCCTAGGATCTGTGCAGGGGTGCTGGGCAGACAGAGGAGCTGTGCTGGTGCTCAAAGGATCCACAAATGAGTGTGTGCTTGTGAGCCTAGAGAGTGGTATGTGTGTGGCTGCACTAGCGAACTTCTATCACCACCAGTCAAAGAGGAAGAAAGGGACTTCTCTGCATTTATGTTTTATGCAAGTCCTGTATGTAGGTGCTGTTGAAGGCAACACCTCATCTGCGGCAGCCTGTATGACCAACCATGTCTGTAACACATGCTCAGTTTTGTTACTGGTCGAGTCTGCAAACAGGAAAGCAGCAGCTGCATCCCTCAGCCCAGGTCCCCGGGCGGGACTGGTTCTGGGCCAGAGCAGCTGGAGGAGAAGGCCACGCTTCTTAGGTCACTTAACAGGAGTCGGCATTCACAGGACCTATTTGGGGTCCTAGAAGAGTCGGTAAGAGATTTCCAGCAGACTTCACATGAGAGCTTCTTGTGTTTGCCAAGGTGTTCAGGCAGACGCCTAGGCCCTGGCCCGAGTCACCCTGTAACCCCACCCTGCTCCCACCGCCATGGCCACAACCCGGCCGCCCAGCCCCCAGACGACCCACCTCGGTGCGAGGGCCGCAAAGGGGGTCCTCTTCGAAGGCGGGCGGCGCGGAGCGGACGCGGAAGAGCGATGGCGGCGTTCCTCGCGGCGCCAACGGTCACCGCCGGCCAGCGTTGCTAGGCTACCGCCCTCCACTGCCTCTTTAAGAAGCCGTTCCCGCCTCTCCCGCCGCGCGTCTGATAGGCAGGCGGGAGGCGGGGCTCCCTAACGATTGGCTGAGGGCCGGGGAGGCGGGGCCGCCGGGGGAGCGTGGCGGAAGCGGCGCGCCATTCGCCGCCATGAGCCGGTTCGGGGGTCGCGTGCGCGAGTACCCCGCGGTGTCCATCGACCGCTTCGACCACGACAACCTGCGCGCGCGCGCCTACTTCCTCTCGCACTGCCACAAGGGTGAGCCCCGCACCCCGCCCGTCCCCATGGCAACCGCCGGTGCCCTCCCACCCGTGTCCCCCCGAGTGACGGCCGTGCCCTGTCTCCCCAGATCACATGAAGGGGCTGCGGGCGCCCGCCCTGAAGAGGAGGCTGGAGGGCAGGTACGGGCTGGCGGCGGGGCTGCCTGAGGGGGAGAGGGGATGGGACGGCGGGGCCCCCTGCCCTGCTGGGGGATGCTCCGGCCCGGCCCGGCCTCAGCGGCTGCCAGCCCGGCCCGGCCCGCGCCGCAGCGTGCAGGGCCAGGAGCCCGGAGGAGGAGGCAGCTGGTTCAAAGCAAAGCGTGAGCAGAGTAGGGTAAAGAAACTGCTACGACCGCAGAGTCACTGAATCAGAGTGGTTTGGGTTGGAAAGGACCTTTAAGGACCATCTAGTCCAACCCCCTGCAATGAGCAGGGACATCTTCAACTCGATCAGGGTGCTCAGAGCCCCGTCCAACATGACCCTGAATGGTTCCAGGGATGGGGCATCCACCACCTCTCTGGGCAACCTGTGCCAGTGTTTCACCTCCCTCACTGTAAAAAATTTCTTCTTTATATCTAATCTAAACACACCCTCTTTCAGTTTAAAACCTTGTTCTGTCACTACATGCCCCAGTACAGAGTCTCTCTCTTATAAGCCCCCTTTAAGTACTGGAAGGCTGCATTAAGGTCTCCCTGGAGCCTTCTCTTCTCCAGGCTGAACAACCCCAGCTCTCTCAGCCTTTCTTCATAGGAGAGGTGTTCCAGCCTCTGACCATTTTCATGGCCCTCCTCTGGACCCACTCCAACAGGTCCACGTCTGTCTTGTACTGAGGACCCCTGAGCTGGACACAGTACTGCAGGTGGGGTCTCACCAGAGCGGAGTAGAGGGGCAGAATCACCTCCCTCAACCTGCTGGCCATGCTGCTTGTGGTGCAGCCCAGGATACAGTTGGCTTTCCGGGCTGTGAGCACACACTGCCGGCTCATGTCCGGCTTTTCACCCACCAGCACCCCCAAGTCCTTCTCCTCAGGGCTGCTCTCAATCCGCTCATGCCACAGTCTGCATTGATATTGGGGATTGCCCCGACACAGGGACACTTGGCCTTGTTGAACTTCATGAGGTTTATGAACTTTATGAGGATCCTCACCGCTATTATTCCCTGGGAGTGTGTCGGTGCGTGGAGACAGCGCTGTGTTTGTGCTGTGAAGGAGGCCAGCTGCGCTCTGAGCTGTATGAGCAAGCAGGTAGCCACCAGTTTGAGGGAGACAGTTATTCCCCTCTGGTCAGCACTTGTGAGACTTTGTCTGGAGTACTGAGTCCACTCATTGGGTCCCCTGGACAAAAAACAACATCGGTGTTTTGGAGCAGGATCACCAAGCTGGTCTGGGGCTGGAGCATGTGCTGTGTGAGGAGAGGCTGAGAGCTGGATGTCTTTAGACTTAAGGGTAGGAGACAACCATGTATCACTGTTTGCAGGTAGGGCCAGAGAAGATGCAGTCAGACTCTTCTTGGAGGTGCATAACAATAGGGCAAGGGACGCCTTTTCTTTTTCATCATGAGGATGGTCAAACACGGGAATGGGCCCAGAGAGGTTGTGGGCTGATTTCTAGGCACAGTTTAATTTATTGGAGTAGATGTTGCATCTCCTCAAATGCGAGTAGAGAATCTCTCTTTGCTCATCAGGTTTCTTTGTGCACCGTGCAAAAGCTAGAGCTTTATAGGAAGTATTCCGTGTTCTGCTGAATGCTAACTGTCCCAAATGCCTGTTGCAGGGAAAGCATGCACGTCTGAAACAGACCTTGGTTGGTATAGAAACAAGCAATGATATGTGCACTTGTGACCATGTACCGCACACTTTATTTATTTCTGCATAAAAATGCACATGCACGGGCACACATAGGTATATGTCTTTGGGTTTGCTGTGTTGAAGAAAATCCTTCTCAACAAGGTGGAGTAATTCACCGTGATCCTGTGCAGGCTGGGGCAAAACTGCTCCTGCAGGCTTACTGCTCTGCAGGTCTCTTCAGATGAGAGAGGGGTCTGAGGGCATGTTTTGATGTACTGGGTGCCAGGTGCTGATGCCTCGTTAGAATGTTCCCTGCCTCTATTTTAAAACACTCGTGTGTGTTTCATCTCCTCACAGCTTGAAAGTTAAATTATACTGCTCACCGGTAACTAAGGAACTGCTGCTGACTAGCTGGAAATACAAGTTTTGGGAGAATCACATTGTGAGTTTTTGTTTATTTTTAAATTATAACTTTCCAAATAGTGATTCTAGGGAAGAAGCAGCTTCCCTGCCTCAGAAATGTCTAAATGTTGGTGTTGGTGGTGATACAGTGTTTCAGGGCTTAAGTACTGACATCAGTATGCCCTTCCTTGCTGCCTGCTATGTGGGATTGGTTTATTGTTGTTTACTGTTTAATCTTATTTTTCCCTCCACAAAATTTATCCTTTTCTCTCAACTTCCGCTTTAAATGCCCTCTGTCTGTACATTGATCATTTGTATCGCTCCTTCATTTCCTTACCTTGCTCATGTCTCTTTGTTCCTGTCCTTATTTCATTTCCCTTTTGCTTCATTTAAAGTCTTGTATTGCTTGGAGTATGTATAGTCTTTTAGTTATATTGTTTTCCGTTTGCTTTTTGGAAAATGGAGTATTTAACATGAAAATGTTTTAGTGATGTAAAATCACTGAAGAACTTAGTTTACTTGATTTCCACTATTTGGAGCCAAAATTCATTTGATCAGTGGTCGTGTACAGGTGTGACTTGTAGTTGTTTATTTCCTTCCCTTTGCAGATGTGGGCTTTGAAATTGAACATGTTTCTTTTGACATCTTACTGTATGTACATACATCATCACATAGTGTAAGGATTTTGCTGTATCCCCCAAGCAAGGACAGGAGAGTTTTCTAGTCAACTGGAAGGTCAAGAAGGACTTCAGGCAAGCTGAAACTTTTTTTCCTCGAGGGAGTTACGGCTTAGAGTTTCCTTAAATAGGTTGTAAGTGTGGGTCTTAAGCTCCATATCCAAAGAAACTCGTGTGAGTGAGACCTAGGAGGTAAGTCTGGGTAAGAGAAAAAAGAGAAGTAGGGGACTTTTCTGTTCAAGGTTCTAGTTTAATTGTGAAGCTGAGGGAGAAGATAACCACCTTTGTGTGAAGCCTTGAGAAATGGAAGGATTTAATGATTTTTACAGGGCTCTGTAAAAAAGACTCTGAACATCCCTTAGGCACGTTTGATGTGTGAAGGAGCACAGTGTGCATAGGTGACAACTTTTCTAAGCCTGTAATCTTCTGTGACTAGCAAAAATAAAATGTGGTGGGTTTGTGGGGGCTTTTTTGTTGGTGTTGGTTGTTTTTTTTTATTTTTTTTAAGCTTCTGTCTATGTGCTTCCAGTATCCCTTGAGTTTAACCTAGAAGAAGAGGTCCCTTGTGGGGAGATATCTGTAAACTATTAGGAGTTTGTATGAGCAGTAAAAGGGAAGTAGGCAATGCTAGTCCTGACATGGCTTTTTGAGAAATTCTTAATCTGGGAAGTGATGCCAGAGGTACCCGTGGTACAGTCTAAGATGAAGCACAATTAACACAAATCAACACAATTAAAAAAATACATAGATGTTTGCAGCTGCTGCACCCAGGAGTGACTGCTGGTAATGGCATGAGCTGCACAGGCCCTAAATCAGATAATAGCTGTTGGATGTCTTGTTCACAAGCTTTGTCTTACAATAAATAAGCTTTCTACTTGTAGCTGACTGGGAAATGAATTAACAGCTCTTTGATATTCACCAGACTGAAAGAAGCAATCACAATGTCAGCTTCCAGACAAATGTTTTTATGATATCCAGTCTGACCTTTATTTGTACGTATGGCATGTGAGGCTCTTTGAATTTGCTGCTGGCTTTAACGTTTAAACTATCAAAGATGAGGGGAGAACTCTGCTGGAGATATTATCGTTTATGGTTATGAAGTTAAACTGTGGCTGTCAGTGAAGAATTCTTCAGGCAGTTTAGATCTAAAACTTGACAGTTGTTTCGCTGCAGTAGAAAATTTGAGAATTACTGAGAAATATTGAGCATGCAGCATTTACATTGGCCTCGAGTTTATGCAGCTTCAGAAATTGTAGGTGATAAAATTAGTACTGATGTTTAAAAAATCAACTCTTGCTAGCGGCTTGAATTCTTAGTATAAAATATTTTTTGACACACATATCTGTATTATTGAGAAAGCTCTGAGTTTGATTGGTGGTGTGGGTCCTGGTGGAGAAGCCAAATATTACCACCTTTGCATGACTACCAGCTGAATGGATCTCATGGAGCTGCTCAGAAATTTGCAACGCGCTGTCTTGTGAATCCATCTAGTGCAGTGAAACCCAAGGTGCTGAGGAGACTGCTCAGCTGAGAAGCTGGAGGAGGTTATACCTAAGGAGGATAATGACAGGAGAGTTTCCTTTCACTTCGGCTTTTTTGGGTAGGAGAACTATATACAAATATTGTCTGAAACAAAGGAAAAAAAAAAAACAACAACCCAGGAGAATGGGAGAGGAGCCTGCATAGCAGCGCTAACCTTGCAGACTGTCACAGAACATGTATGTTGCAGGACTCTTTTGGTAGAGGATATGGCAAAACGGGATTAATTGCGGTCTGTAGATTAATCACCCCTACACAAACACGGAAATATGTGCTGCATGTGATTTGTGGGCTCTACTTCTGGTAATAGGGAACAGCGAGAAGTGCTGCAGCACTGAGATCTGTCCTAGCAAGATCCTCCCGTGTGTTCTGGGGCTGGGATGTCTTGGCCTTTGCAGTCATCCAAAAGTAAGGCATATGATCCAGCCACAGAAACCGGAGCTGTTGCTGTTACAAGTCCAACATGTTCTATCCTTTTTAGGCATGCACACCTTGATTGAGGTATCTCCATTTGATTTTTAGACAACTTTTAAAAAACTTTTTTTTCCACTGGAAATGGAAACTCACCACTTACTACAGGAAAATGGGCTTAATTCTACAGGCTTAGCATTAGCCGCAGTGGGTGCTAAAGATGTCTGCATAATAAATACTTAGCCATAAGCATGAAACAAAAAGTTCAGTAAATCCTGTAAAGCATTTATTCATTTTGTTACAGGTTGCATTGGAAGTTGAAACTCCGACTCAAATTTCTTTAGTAGATGAAACATCTGGTGAGGTAAGTTACAAAAAAAAGATACATATATTTGTAATGAGCAGTAATAATGTTTAAATGAGCATGGGAAACAGCTCTTACATATGGTCAAGCTATTTTTGAAATATATGTTCCCCTTCTCTCCAAGATGTGCAGCCACATGAATTCGTCTTCCCTGCTTTGTCCTTGTTATCATAGCATTTCTTTGGTAATGGTGTTAGTGATCTCCAATTTACCTCTTTCCCTTGTGGGTTTTTTCACCTTGTATTTCCTGACTTATTTTAGCAAGCTTTAAGTGCAGGACTTAAAGGTCTGGTAGAGCATCTCCAGGCAAAGTGTATTCCAGGGTGTTTCTGTGGTGCTTGTTCACCAGGAACCAAGGATGTAGGACTGTCTTCTGGCTGAGTGGCTTTCGTGAGCACTGTACAATATGCAGTCATCTCTTCTGGCATGACAGGCTGGTCATTGCTGTTCAGGGCTTGTTGGAATGGGAAGAGACTTTCTCTTTGTTCAAAAGCAATGCTAAATGCTGCAAGAGGCTATGGGGAGTAATGCATTGCTTTCACTATGTCAATGAAAGTACTGGCAGTAGTTATCAGTGTCAAAATAATGCTAACCATCTCTTCCAGAAAGAAGATATAGAAGTGACACTTCTACCAGCTGGTCACTGTCCGGGATCAGTCATGTATGTCCTTTCAATACTCTAAATATCTCCTGCTGAGGAATTTGTCCTATAGAGTTCTCACTAAGTACTGGGGGTTTTCTAACTAGAAAAAGCTAGTGAATTTAAAATTCTTACTGGGAGATAATACTGTTGTGGCAGAGCCCACCAGCTTTGGTCAAGGTTGGAAAACCACTGTACTGTTTGGGATCTGTCCAGACAGAAGTTTTTGCCTTGGTGGGGAGATTTCTTTTCCCCATGCCTATGAATGACAACTTTCTTGATTTCAACTGTACTTAAAAATGACATACAAAAGTGTGATTAAAAATAAGTCCTCCATTTCTTAAGTATGACATTAAAAAGAAGGTGCCCAGCTTCCTGGTACAGGTGCCTAATAGATTTCCTTTGGCTGCAACAGACAGATGGGCTACCCTCACAGAGTCTGTGAGGCTTTTGTCTTCAACTCTGGCCAGCCTAGGCACAGGTTATTTTCTAGACATACTAAGTCTGAATTACTGGGTTTATCTGAAATTACTCTAGGGCCAGATTGAGCCCAGTATTTCTATTCCATCATACAGTAGTCACGTAGACTGCTCTAAGCAAGGTAACAAACCTGGTGTTTAATGCTTTACATTGTTGAGTGTTTCTGTTTGTAGGTTTTTGTTTGAAGGTGAAAATGGCACTGTGCTGTATACAGGGGATTTCAGGCTTGCAAAAGGAGAAGCAGCCAGAATGGAGCTTTTGCATTCAGGGACCAGGTGAGACTTCATGAGATTTAGAAAGAATAAAAGATCACACAGGCATGGACAATTCAGAAATAACGTACTCTTTTTTCCCCTTTTTTTATTCTGGATTAAATATATTTGCAGTCAGGCAATACTGCAGTTACAAGCCCCTTTTGACTTGCTCTTTGTAGTGAAGAGGAAGAATTGCCTCCTTTTGAAGAGAGGGGAAGGGGAAGTGGTACATGTTAGTACTGTGATACACTGCTCACTCTGGTATCACATTTCTCTCTTTCAGAGTAAAAGACATCCAGAGTGTGTATTTGGACACCACTTTTTGTGATCCCAAATTTTACCATATACCAAGCCGGGTAAGTCTAAATCAGCTGTGAGAAGAAAGGTCCTAAAGCCACTAATTAATTAACCACCCCTTTGTTCAGTAAATCTTGCGAGGTAGTGCCGTTTTGCATTACCAAATCACAGCACTTTGGAAGTATTTTCAAAGATGATTCACAACACTTTCTAAACTTTTCAGGAGGAGTGTTTAAATGGAATCTTAGAGTTAGTGCGAAGCTGGACCTCACTGACTCGCTATCATGTTGTGTGGCTGAATTGCAAAGCTGCTTACGGATATGAATATTTATTCATAAACCTCAGTGAGGAACTTGGAATCAAGGTAACGTTTCTGTAATTGTTGCTTTAGAACAGATCCTCAGGAATGATTGCGGCCAGTCACCGAGCTGGAAATGCCTGTTCAGAGGACTGCTGTGTGTGAAAGATATGTGTGCTTTCATTAACTGCACTTAAAAACCTACAGTTGTGCCCAAAATGAGTTAACTAGTTGATTTCAGTCGGAACATCTGGGCTTTCCAGGGAGAAGTTAATCCCCAGTTTTCAAGCTCAGTGTTTACCTCTCTCCCTTTTATCTTGTGAATGATAAAAGCCTTCTCATTTACTTATGACATTAATAGTTAACAGATATATTCTGACTTTCTTTGATGAACATTCATCCCTCTTCAGCATAGGAGGAATGTTCTGCTTGTTCTAGATGTCCGAGTTACTTTTGGCTAACACTTCTCCGCTTGGACATTATTAGTGGGTAGTAATTGTTTAAATGCCTAGCAGCATTTGTTGAGAGCAGAACCACATCTGTGTAGTTGCGCCAGCCGCAGTCTGGTAAACACCTTGAGCTAATTAAGAGTAAACTCTGCCCTTCTCTAGGTGCACGTGAACAAACTTGATATGTTCAGAAACATGCCAGAAATCCTCTACCATGTTACTACAGACCGACGCACTCAGATTCATGCCTGTCGACATCCTCGGGTGTGTATCAT
The DNA here is from genome assembly GCF_030936135.1 of Gavia stellata. Taxonomy (NCBI): domain Eukaryota; kingdom Metazoa; phylum Chordata; class Aves; order Gaviiformes; family Gaviidae; genus Gavia; species Gavia stellata. Next base: position 8,663,576 of record NC_082597.1, on the reverse strand, counting down.
TTCGCAAAGCCTCTGCTAACTTTGCTGTGAAAGACTGGCTATAAGTGCTGATGTTTTGGTCCTATGGTGCTAATGAAGACTTGGGCCAAATGGTGGCTTAATGCAAAGGAGAGTGAGAACTTTAGTTAGTGGGTTAAAGTTTTTTTTTTAAAAAAGAAAAAAAGGAAAAAATATATTAGCTGATGCTAGAAATAGTTTAATTGTATTTGAAACTTGAAAATCATATTTTAAAATGAAGTAAGACAAGCAGCAGATTAGATCAGTCAGGTATTATCCATTTAAATATATCAAAAGCAGCTCATATGATGCCTCCTGCAGCCACACACCATGTGCCTGTAGTGTATGGCCTTCCCTTTCCAGGACGTCTGTCAAGCTGACGGCCCCAGCCTGGAGGAGCACAGGTAGAACTGGAGATGGCACATTGGGGCATTGGTCTCTGTGATTGATTTACTTTGTCAGCTGTGCTGTGGAAGCAAGATGCAACAGCAAAGAGTGTTTCAAAGGAGTTGGAAGTGAGATGAAAGCTTGGTCTGGCTAGATACTATGTTGCTCAATTTCTGGGGGGGAAAAAAGATCAGGATTACACTTAATTTTATATTGCATTTGACAGGATGATGACTGCTTTCGAGGCAACAGACTGCCCTGTGGGATGACTTGCCAAAGTGGTACTCCCTTGCACATAATCAGCATCAAACCCTCCACTATGTGGTTTGGAGAAAGGATCAAGAAAACCAATGTAATAGTGAGGTGAGCATTTGGGCCGTGCAGAAACCAGTTGTTTCGGGTGCATATCTTGTCTGACGCTTGTATAACTGAATCTCAAAATGGACTTTTTAAGAGTAAGTTATGCTTGCCTGTTGGCTGAGGATGAAGAGCAGTTACCTAACTTTTGTGCCTCCTCTCTTTTTTAGGACTGGGGAGAGTACATACAGAGCTTGTTTCTCTTTCCACTCTTCATACAGTGAGGTTTGTATACTTGGTAGTACTGAGTGTATGTTGATTAAAAAAAAATCAAAGTAGTTTTGATTATTGTGGAGTGGATGACGTGACTTGTCCCAATTAAAAAAAAAATCTTTTCAGTAATAAGGCATAAGGAGATAGGAAGTTTTGGATGCTGAAGACAGAGAAGTCTGTTTCAATATAGCTGCAGAAGAACATGTCAAGGTAGGGCAGGATTACAAGCCTATGTTTTTGTTCCCTTTTCTCAAAGTATAGGTCACTGCTACAATTGTTTTGACTGCCTTTCTATTTTAGATTATTGTGTAACTATGAAATGCTTAAACCTTGGAGTTCTGGTTTTCAATACATTGTTTATCTGTTGTGACTCAGTTTTGGGTGGGTTTGCCTTCTTTTCCCTGCCCACACATTTAAACAGAATTTTCTCACATTGTAGCTGCCGCTGTTACTCCTATTTCTGTGTTAAAGACTAAAAGGAAATTGGTCATGGCAGCATTCGCTTCAGAATCACACACTTTCATTTAATATGACTCGATCCAGTTCTTAAAATACTCCTCTCTCCTAAGAAACTGAACTGAAACTGGATCAGTGCTAACAACCAGTCACAAAGCCTTGCACATACAAAATAGAGATTATTCAAAGCCCTAGGAAGGCAGTCCTGTTTTTAAGATCCTGATTAAGTTTTAATTATTTGCTCTGTCATGAAGAATTTTAAATGGAGGTACTAGGGTAGTACATAAAACATGGCAGCTTTGCTGGCAGAATATGGGGGGTAGTGTATTGTAACGGACTGAAACCTCCATATGCAAAAATTGATGGGTCCTACTGGTCTGTATAGATGGGAGTGTAATCTGCAAACTTGCAAGTGTTTTCGGTGCTCAGCACTGATAAAGCCTCAGCTGGAGTGGAGTGCCCCAGACTGGACATGATTCTTCAAGAAATTTACTGTCTGGAGAGCATCTAGAAGACAACAGTATAAGGCTTGGAAAAAGTGGCGTGTTGTCATGATGGATTTTATAGTGAACTGAAGGGAGACTTTAGGAAAAGTCTTTGAGGAAGGGAACACCTGATATGTACAACTAGGGACTTGAAGTCCATTAAGAAAAATGCAGGTCTGAAAACATCTACAGCAGTGAGGGCAGTGAAACACTGGATCATGTTCCCTAGGAACAGGTTTGTTTAGCCTGTTCTTTGAGAGATAGTGATGGCCGGCATAGTAGTTGGTAATTGCTGTGAGGTGGTTAGGTGAGGCTGCGGTCTCGGCATCCTTTCAGACCTGTTTTCCTGTTACAGAGCTATCCACTTTGACAGAGTTTGGCTCATGGGTCATATCAGTCTTTACATGAGACAACTGGTAGTACTTGTGGGCTGCTTTGACCAGCGCTGCCATTAAGTGAAATTATTAACTGTTGATGTAACTTGTTAAACTGCTGCTTCTTTTCTTCAATTTAGATTAAGGATTTCCTGAGCTATATCCGCCCTGTGAATGTGTATCCCAATGTACTGCCAGCGGGTGGGACGGAAGACAAAGTTATGGAAATGTAAGTGACAAGTGGCAGCTGAATGGAGGTGATCTGGTCTCTGTTCCTGTAAGGACAACCCCCCGCCTGAATCCCAGCCTCTCAAGCAGGCCACTGCCTTTTGCTGTACTTGTCTGATACTTCAGATTTTTTTTTTCTATATTCAGTCCTGCAAATTTCAGCTTTCTGAAGAACACTTATATGTTGTGCTAAGTCTGAGAGTTTGTATTCCACACGCTACTTATACGTATGTATAGAGGCTTTGCTGCTGTTAAGCTGTTTGGGTGGATCTGAACACAGGTTCATCTCGCTTTGTTCTGTGACCGATTTCTATTTGTCATTGCTACTTCTCAGAAGTTTCTTTTAAAGAGGGTTTCTCTGGGGACTTGAACTTCTGCCCTCTGTTCAGCATCACAGAGGCCTGTTCTCTTGTGCTGTTACAGTTGTCGGCAGCTTAGAAAGCAGTCTTACGGAGCAGCAGAGCAGTGGTGTCACTCTGAACAAAATGAGGACTCGTTTCTTTGTTCCTTTTTCTATTCCTCCTTAGTAAGAAAGGAGATACTTTACAATTGTTGAATAAAATCGCAGTCAGATTTTGAACCCTGTCATCTTGTCTTCTCTAAGCAACTAAAAGTTTCCAAATGCTGTACATGTTTTAAGGTAAATATATAGAAATGACAGATGTCTATATTTAAGCTGCCTAAGCTCACGTATGAATTAAGAACTTCTCCCTAGCTATTGCTGCCTTTTAACACTTGCTGCAGTGCCTGTGCAAGGCATGAAGCAGTGCACTTAGACCAAGTTAAAAGATTTACTTTTGCTCCTGGAAGTATCTGCTGAGTTCTAAGTATTAATTGCTTTTCTTATTCGCCTCAGATTAAAGCCATTATGCAGGTCGTACAGGAGAAACATGGAACCCAGATACAAGCCCTTAGGAACACTGAAGAGAGTCCACCAGAGAGACTTATCTGATACAGGTAAAGGTTCTGCTTATGCTACTGTGCCTTAAATGAAAGTCTGAGACTAAGCAGAGGTGCCAAAAGCCATGGTGTTCACGACCGTCTGTCTGTGTTCAAAGCAACAGTTAGAAATATAAATTAAGTGAACTTAGGCTTTAGGAGGGTGAGGGAGCACTAACTGTGTAAAAGTGTACTTGTTTGCAATCTTAAAATGTACTTAATGCTCAACAGCCCTTTAAGTTTCTGGAAGAGTTCCATTCCACAGTCCTAGACCATCCATAGTAAAGCTGCTTCTAACAGAACTTTACTTGTATCACCTCCTGTGTTGTGGGGGACAGAGTGCTGTATCAGTGGAATCGCTCCTCTTCATTATCTCACACTGCCGGCTTTTTAGCACCTAGTAGCTTTTTTAATTTATGATGGTAAAGGGATGCTGTACATAGCCTCTGGAAAGCCACTTGAGAACCAGAAGACAGCTTTGGGCCTGCTGCATTCTCTTTGGCTATTTCTGAAGTGCCAAGTATGGAAGGGTGATGTGGTCCTGGCAAAACATGTCAGAGGCCCAAATGATCGTGTCTACCAGGGCTACATCTGATCTGCTCTATCTTATATGGAGGATGGCAACTAGCAGCTTTCCTTGCAAGGCACTGTGCTAGACAAGGCAAGGCAAACACTGTCATCACGTCCTGCTACGTCTCCATCTGGGTTAAAGAACTTTTTCCTCTCTTCATACTAAATGAATTTTTATCCAAACTTTGCTCTCAACAGAATTTTATCAGAGATCGGAACTTTTCCTAGTGGTTTTTTTCCTGTTCTTTTCTTGACAGATGAAGATGATCTCTTTGATTCAGAATTAACTTCTGCAAGGCCCAAGATTCCAAAACAGCAGAGAGAAGAGAGCAGGCCCTGCAGCACCAGACAATCTGAAAATGCTGAAGGAAACTTTAATGAGAGCTCAGAAAGTTACAAAGTGACCACAACTTACACCTCCCCCAAGGTAGACTTTATGGACTGTGAGGAGTCGAATGATGACGATGATGATGATGAAGATGACAAAGAAGAAGAAGAATCTGAAATAAATATAGTTCAAGTTCTTTCCCCTGAGCCAGATGCCACTTCCACGTCAAATTTCAAGGGAGTCACTAGTGACCAACAGGAGTCTAATGCCGACGTCCCTTGCTGGGATGCATTTTTTAAGTGCAACAAACTAGAAGAAAGCTCTGAAAATGAGGACAACCTCCTATCTTCAGCAGATGCCGGTGGGTCCCAGTCACTCTTCAGTGATTCAGATGGAGTAAGTGACTCGACACACATCTCCTCCCAAAACTCTTCTCAGTCGACACACATATCGGAGCAGGGGAGCCAGGGCTGGGACAGCCAAATGGACACTGTGCTCATTACCTCCCAAGAGAGAAATGCCTTGGACTTCAGCTGCTTCAGCAGAGGTGGGAGCAGAACGGTTGTTTCGGTATTGCAGGAGACTGCCAAAGACAGTCAACCTGACAACAGTAGGTGGAAGCCACTGGGTCAAAACAGACCTTGTGCCTACGATGTTGCCTGTGACTTGAAAAGCAAAGACTGGGAGAAAGATGCAGAAGCTGGCACTGCTGGCACTGCTCACGTTCAAGATGTGCTGGTGGAAATAAGCGACAACTCCAGGACTCCTGATCTAGAACTGAGGAGGGACTCCCAGGGCTCCTCTGACTTCGAAATTCCCTTGACGCCTGATGCTGAAGTGCCTCGGCCAGATAAACTGCACTGCTTGTATAAGAAGCTGGCAGCAGGTGAAAACATACTCAGTGAGAAAAAAGTCTCCTGAAGACAGGTGTAACTGATTACATCATGCCAACAAATACGGACATTTGTTTATTAAACCCTGAATTATTTTTCTCTTTAGTGCTGATTACTATCTGCAGCTATGCTAATTCATGACATTTTTTCAGAAATACGTTACTGTCAGAACTAGGAATTTGCAGCCTATGTGACTTTATTGTTCCTTCCATGAAATGCTGAAAAGGAATTGTTCCTAGGAGGGACTGTAAAAGCCTTCTGCCTCCCAAGGTTCAGTTCTCCAGGACTGTAAGTAGACAAAAAAATGGACCAGACAAAACTAAGGGTAGAACATTAAATGAAATTTAGTGTTTCTCTTTATCATAAGCTCTAAGAGTTTGCCTTTGACATATATCGTAGAATGGTTTGGGTTAGAAGGGACCTTAAAGCTCATCCAGTTCCAACCCCTCTGCCATGGGCAGGGACACCTTCCACTAGACCAGGTTGCTCCAATGTGATCTCAGGTTTTAATAAAATACCACATTTTTAACTGTAGGGAGGAATATGACATCTTTCAGGAACGACCATGCAAACAATGCAATAGTTGCACTTTGACTTTAATCCTGAGTTTTCACTGCAGTTATTTTTAAAAACAACTGCAGAACAGATTAGAGAATTGCTCAGAAGTTTTAAGAATCAGCTTGTTCTTTTCAAGCAGTCTCTCTTTACACTGAGCAAATGTTGTCACGCAATTTAACTCCTGAATGAGGTACTACTGTCTATGGTTTAGATCTAAGTCATTGCAAACAACTTGTCATCACTTCCTCCGTGTTTTTATTTGTTCCGAATGGTTTTTCAGAACAACTTAAAAATAAGCCTGCTCTGGAGGTTAACTCACAGCAACAGAATCTAACCTGGTATCCTGGACAGGTGGTTGTTACTCGAGGCTCTTTCTTATGTTACCAGATTTCACCTCCTCTGCAACATTCTGTTGACTTCACTGAGTTCAGACATACTTAGATTTCTTTTTTAAATCAAGACAATAGGTCTGCCATGCATATGTGCCATCAGAACTAACTCTTTGCCAAAATTCTTAGCTTCTGAAATGGAAATGTAATTCAGGTTTTTGTTAAACTGCAGTGCCTATAAAAATGCCTAAACAGCAGAAGTCATCTAAAAATCCATGAGGTTTCCCATCCATGTGGTCATGAGTCCCAAAGAATTAAACAGACTTTTAGTATGATAGCTCTCCCCTCTGAGTAGGTCTTCAGTCTTTCTGCCTTCTTCAGCAATCTGTGAATGTTAAACCAGCCAGCGTTCGGCTCTTGGGAACAGTGGCAGGAGGGGAGGGGAAGAAAAAAAGAAGAAAAATTGCTATTGTCTGTGTATGGTTTTAAGGATATTCAAGCCCAGGTATTTCTCCACTGTCACCCCTTGCCCACTCCGTTCCTGGGATTTGTTAACATAGTTTCCAAACGTGCTCTATCAACTGGCCTTTTGCTTAGCAAGCTTGAGCAAGTGAAACTGCTGTTGTAACTACCTCCGTCAATAAAGTCATACAGAGCAGAATTTCTTCTGTTGGCTTGTTTCCTTAACTGTACTATGCATGTAAGTAAGTTCAGAGCTGCATTTACAGTGTGCTTAAATATACAGGAACCCCCAGGCAACAGTATAAATTTATACCAGTTCTTATCAGCCATAAACTGAAGAGGAAACACATGACTTCCTTGCGATTGCTCTACTGAAGTCCCTGTAGTGCTAGGAAGTTTGAGTACAGGACAGGAATGAAGAGGTTGCAGTCTTAAAGCAAATTCTACTGCTCCAGCTACAGCTAATGTTGACAGGCTAAAGATTATTTTTTTTTTTGTTAAGAATGACAACAACAAGAGAAAAACTAAATTTAATTTATTTTATCAAAAACTATAGGAAGATAGCAATACTAGAGATCACACATTATGAAAAGAAAATGTTCCTGAGCTTACAAACTGCATATTCTAATGTACACAGTCCTAAAACATACATTAGAAATAACCAAAAGATTGATTGAACTTTGAGATTAAATAAATACAGACAATAGCTTTTCTTACAGGTGATCTTACAGCTTTAGTTTTGCTACCAAGAAAAAAAGTTAAACCCAACAAAAAAGAACAGCTAGAGGACAGACCACAGGTTACCAGTCTCAACGAAGTGCATATACACAACTGAACTGGTGGCTGTGATGATGCTAACAGACCACAAAGGAAAACAAAGGCAGAAGCTAGGCTGCTTTAGGCTCCTTAAGAAATTGAAAATAGCTTTTTCTCCTTTTCCAATTTGGCAATTTTCCCCCAAACTCATAAAAACAGCAAAAGGAGTTTTAAAAGTGACACAGTGTCCCATTAAGCCAATTCACTGACTGCAATCCAAATGGACTGTGAATATGTAAATACAAAATACTGTTCAAGGCTCTAAATTGGAAACTGGATACCTGGGTTCACTTCAAATAAATACAAAATACTGTTACCTCCCAGAACAGAAATTGTCGGTCCTTTATTTATCGCACAAGAGGTAACACACACATCCTTAAAGAACAGCAGTGTTATTCCAATGCTGGTGGTAACGTACACTGCCTTGGGAAAATGGCAGACGCTGAACTCAGGTACAACTTCTAAGATTTTTATCTTTTAAAATGCATTTACTTGCCATTTATAAATCAAACCAGACATGGACATAGACAAAGAGAGTGTCAAACCAGCCCTGTGCCATCTTGCACAGGAAAGGCCAGGGAAACCGATTTGGTAAGGAATCCATTTCTTGCCGCAGCCACTCTCGCCATCCTGTACCAACAGGGAAGGCTGCGGACTGCAGCGGATTAAGGAGCTGGAGATTGCAGATGCCATCCACGTGGAATGCACAGCTGAATCAGGCTACATGCAAGAGAGCACTAATGACTCCAAATGATGTCAGATCATCTAGAGTTTGCTAATGTTAAAGCTCCAGATTCCACTTAAACTTTATATAAAAAAAAAATCATTAGAGTGTGGCATGATAAAAATTTACTAGATTCAGCATTTATTTGGATAAATAAATGTGTGTGGATACAGGTGAGCCTGGTGATGTCAAATACTTTTAAATATAAGCAAACTTTCTCCTATTCATTAAACCATATAAAGTATCTATTTCAACATGTATCTCTCTGTATTGCAGATTACGAAACTCACACAGCACTTTCAATGGCCCATGCTTGTCACCCCAGCTGTGAAACTGATTTTGGCTAGTAGCATATAAAATTTCACTTTCTGCCAAAGAGCTGGATCACCTTCCGTGCAAATGCAACCATGCTTCTTAATGAACAAACAACCTGTATTGTCCTTTAAAACACTCTTCTTGGAGTGCTAGTCATTAACATGAAATTTAAGGCATTTTCTAACAAATTAAGTAAACAGTTATATGCTGGGTACTCGACTTCATTCACCTGAGCCAACAGCTGTGCACCTTATAAAGGTAACTAGCTGACCTATGATACATAGCTAGCATCCATTTCGGGAGCATCCATTTCGGGAGCAACATTATTCTGCCTGACCCTGTCGACATTTACATGATTTGTAACCAATATGCAAGTTTTACAAGCTTTTAATCCATGAGAATAAAGTACTTAAACCACCCCTGGAGCATGGACCTTGGCTGTAACTCCACTCAAAACCTACTTAGACTGCTCTTCAGTGTTTCTGAAGCCAAGCAAAACTTAGCATACATTATGAATAGATTGAGACAACTTTAAGATGATCAGGAAAAAAAAAATAAAGAAGACTCAAGCAGCTGAAGAACAGTACATTTCTCAGCCTTTACATTCAAGAACATCTTACAAATGTCTACAGCAAATGGGTAAACTCACCCCTAGTCTAACTTCACTGAAGTCAACATTTTTGCAACAAGAAAGAACAGGCCTAGTATCTTCAAAGTCTGTCACTAGAGAAAAAAAGTCACAGTGTGTAAAAACTTAATCAAAACCAGTTGTGAATACAAACAAATTCCCAGGGTATTTTTGCACCTAACAGATAACCGAGCATATCTCCGTAACGTATCAACTTCGTTAGACAACGGGCTGCTCTCCCTATTCTTTTGTTATCTATTTCCAAACTGTAGCCAGTAATTTGTTTCAGCAATGACTGCCAAATTTCTGCAACGAAAACAAACAGCGTATGTTACTACCGACAACCCGGTATTTACAAATTCTCTGTAGAACTGCAGACCTCCTATAGCATCCTAACTAAAAATCAGAACATAACAATTGAAAAAACTTCTATACGTAAAACTTCTAAATAACGTAACATCAGCTAAAAACATTCGAGACCTTGATCTTACATCTGGAATCCACTAAAACCCAATTGCTTTACTTGCGTGGACATCAATGGACATTTTACAATTTGCATTCCTGTGAACCTTCATTTAGACACAGTCTGATGGCTGACCTTAATCCTTCACCCCGGTGCCCTAAGTGTTACTGCTAATCTCTTGAAGCTTTTCTTTGTACAACAAAAAAGCAAAAGAACTGTCAGCTATGACTTAGGACTTAAATGGCTCCAGACTTTTAAAGGTATAGAAAATATGTAACATCACTTCATCTCACTGAAATCAGTTCCTAAAAGGCCTACAGCTGTAAGCTCACACTGGAATATTCAAATCAAGGTACGTTTTAAAGAGTTTTCTTAGCATACATTTTACTGCTTCCTAAATAACAGTTCTAGAAAAATCAACTTTTAATCCCCGTTATCAGTTCCGTATTTGCCGGAAACACTAAATCTCTTTCTTTGGCCAATGCCATTTCAATTACAAATGTAATGCCTTGTTTTCATTGTACTTATTTACATTAGATGTAAGAATACTAGAATATATGTGTGAAAGAAGAGTCGTCTTAAAACACATTTAAAATAGAACAAAGTATTTGTGACTTTGGATACCCGAACTCAGTTGAGATAACCTCTGCAACACACAGCTCCGCATTTACAGACAGTTCTGATCCTCTTTCTGGATGGGCTGAGACCATCAGCAGAGTCTGAAGTCAGATCTATTGAACCTGTGACACAGATAAACACGAATAAGGACGTTTTAAGAGACAGACTGAAACTGTGCTAGGCATTCACATGGCTTCAAAAGCCTTCTACCACCCCAGTTCTTAAAAGAATTATGTGTGAAGCTATACTCAAATCTACCGACACCCACACTACAACCACTTACACAACACCTAGCATACATATCAGAAACCAAAGCTCAACAGACTCAAGCCTTGTACCCTCAGGGCTGTATCCAAACTGGTCAGCTGAGACTGCAGCCTGCCTTGAACGTTAGTGTCACAGACACCACAAAAAAAGAGGAGTTTTAAGAATTTAAATAAGATCAATTTGTCAGTACTAAAAGAGAGCTTCTGCAAGAACAAGGTACAGCTCTGGAGTATAGAGATGCTCCTCTGAAAACTAAATAGCGGGGCCAGCAATACATTGCTGTTGTGGATAAAGGGTTTGCACGCAGTTTGACACACACAACACCCCTGCCAGCAAACCTCAAGAAATTTTTATGGTATTGGAAAAAAATGAAGTCACAGAATGGTTTGGGTTGGAAGGGACCTTTAAAGGTCATCTACTCCAACCCCCCTGTCGTGGGCAGGGACATCTTGCACTAGATCAGGTTGCTCAAAGCCTGACCTTGAACACCAAATGGAAGATCAATTATCAAAGAATCATCAAACAGCCCAGGCTGGAAGGGACCTCAAAGGATCATCTGGTACAACCTTTCATGGGAAAGGGAGCCTAGATGAGCTTATCTAGCACCCTGTCCCATCGCATCTTGAAAATCTCCAGCAGTGGGGACTCTACCATGTTCCTGGAGAGGTTGTTCCAGTGAGCGATGGTTCTCACCGTAAAAAACTTTGGACCGTCCTTCTTCCGTCCTAAACAACTGTCCCATAGGACCTGCATCCACAACTGAGGCCTACAGACACCAGAATCCAAAGACAAACCTATGGTGCCTTAGACCACTCAGCTGTTACAACTGTCTTTATAACTACCACTATCAGATTACTTAGAAAGCAGTTTACCTGAAATGCCAATCTGAATAAAGGAAAGCTTTTTTTAACGGTAGCCTGACCATTCCTTTGAGCATTCTTGTGACAAATCTTATAAATAATTTGCCTTGTCAGACATTCCAACCACAAGCCCTTGCTGTGAGCTAGGAATGCTGAAGGAGGTAACGCACCAGAGGTGTCTGTTCTAGAGCTTCAATGAGCTAATTCTCTTCTAGAATCCAGAGAGCTGTGCTAGGGAGATGCAGTGCCTAACCTGAAACGCTATCATCAGTCAGGCTGCAACAAAACCCACCGGTGCCCTGAACCTCCCGCAAAAGCAGTGTTAAAAATCTGCAGACCTTTCATCTGATAGTCAAAGGTTAGCTCTTCTCCAGCCTTGATGGTTCGTGTAGAAAACAGCGCTATTCGAGGAAGACGCAAGTCGAGGTTATCAATAAACACATTGAAGACTTGAAGATTTGGATCACACTGTAAGGCAAAAATTAATGTCGTTTCTGTTAAGAAAAACGCACAGTAAGTTTCACTGAAGTGTTTAAGTAAACCAAGGTCGCAAGAAAGGAAGAACTCGTTCTTCTCTCAGTGACAGAAGTCTCAGATCAAGTTATCTTCTGAAATCAACCAATGACGTTCTTAAAATAGTGTTAAAGGAGAACAGTCATAGCTTAGAGTCAAGTCTTTTCAAGAAGGCAACCTTCACACAGTACGCAGGCTACACTAATATGCAAAGGCCCATTAAAAAAACCAATGGTACCTTCAAAAGATGACAACAAAAAAAGATGGCAAAGCAATTAAAGCTACATTCTGAGGTTAGTATTTACCTACAAAACCCACAAAAAGAATTAAAGTTAAAAGAAAAGAAAAAACAACCTAGCATTTCAAGCCACACACACTCACTACTCTGTATTTAGGTTTAAGCATTGCTTCCAGGCCAGAAATAATATTTTTGTACTATGAATAAATTTCTGTTTTCAATTGCTAACCTGCTTGGCTTCTGAATTATCTGCTCTGGGTCAAGGATACTAAGCAGGAACTAGAAACCACTTTATCGTTTCTTCTGGATTAAGTGTCAGAAGTCAGTGCCCACGGAGGCAGTCTGTAAACTCTGCTGGCTTCTTTGCTCTTTAGCGGTAAAATACATCCCACGTTAAAGAATCAGAAGTGAAGTTAGACATTTAACTTTACACTGAAGAGTGAGAATACTTCACTCCCATTTCCAAAAGTGAAGAGCAATTGGTTGTATCTAAAACTCTTCTTCATCCTTCTCCCTGGCAAGCCCGCAGGAAATAGAAATGTCATCAGCTCACAAGTCTAAAGACATGAACTTACTGTATTTGTAGAACACTGACTGCATACCTCACAAACATTACATCAGTAAGAACTTTTAGTTCAGGAATGATACATAATTCCTTTACAGATGCAGTTCAGTCTTCTTGCTGTCAGTACTCCAGTTGAACAGGAAAGAAAACACTACAAAAACTTCCTGTTTAAAATTTACTTTTGAGTTCTCTGGCAAGTTTAGATTTGCTATGAGGAGGGAAAAAGCTATCAACAGGGGAGCGATACCAAAGAAAGCACAGGAATTTTCATTTTTTCCTCTACCAATGTTTGAAGGATGGAATTCAGCATAACCCCCCATCCTGCCCTGCTACAAAATAATGCATCAATTCCTATTGTCTTGCAGTCTTCACTAATTTTATTAAGTACTTTTCACGTGTTAGGTCTTTTAGTTACTTGGAAAAAACCCAAACCAACCCTATTTTGGTTGGTTTGCAGCAGATTCAGCAACAACCCCAGTCCTACCAGATGCCCACTTCAGGCAGCATCTCATTCCCAGATTTTTATAGGTAGCCCTACTCCGAGTAAGGCTAAGTATTCTCTTCTATGTATTATGTCATCTAACTGACTGGACTATGCTGGGATGAAACATAGTCCAGAAAAACCGTGAACATGGTAAAATATTTACAGTAGGAGAAGGTATTTCTGGCACAATTAGGATAATTCTCCAAATCCTTAGTACACAAAATAAGGTCTTACGCTGTGATTCACAAAGTGGGACACATTTCCATATCGAGCTGCATCTACTGTAAATTCATCTGAGTCATAGTCCAAATCAAACAAGTATGTATTTCCCTGGTTGTCATAGAGCTGGCCTCGTCTCTCTGCTTCCTCACTTGTAATCACCTAAAAAAAGAGAAAAAAGAAACCTGCATCATATTATTAACTATTACTAAATTAAAACAAAAATTACAATCAAGTTAGAAAGAAAACTTTACTTTGTAAAAAATACCACATTAACTTTTTGATGTCGAAATAGCATCCCATCTCTAATGAATAAAGAACATGTACATACAGCTAAGCTAATTAGTTAGTGACTGAGGCTTCTCTGGATGTAATTTGTCAACAGCTGATGCACAGCACTACCTTGTCTCAGGAAAAAAAAATATCAGCACCTTCTATTAGAGTTTCGATGATGACAGATGCAATCAACTGTTTCTACTTGAAGTTTCTATACACACAGTTTTTTCATTAGACCCAAAAAGCATTGTTTACTTCACATAAAATAAAGTTTCAACTTTCTCCCTTTGCACAGACGAAGATCAACAGGTATCCGCCTTTACAACCCAGTCACGTTCACAGTCCAGTATTCATCTCCTCCCTCCCTAGAAGCATCTCTTCCTGCTACTTTTGACTGCAATGAGAGATCCTATTCATGACAACTCAAGAGATACATCACTTCACAAAACTGAATCTATGCAATTAGGCTAGCAGGTACTAGCACAAGGGAGAAATCCAGAAACTCCCCAAAGGAAGAGAACAACTACGGTCGCTTTTGACAGAAGAAACAGCTTGGACAACTTCATCTGCAGCCTGTTACGTTAAATGTATTCTGTTGTGCAGTCTCAGCAAAGAAATCACAATTTGACAGCAAGACAGATACAAAATGTGGTGCGATAGGACAAAAAACCCCTCTAAAACTTTTCAGACAGATCAGATTTGAGAACTTACTCAGCAGCAGGGAACAAGTAGGTTCAGGTGAAAGGGTAAATGCGCACTCTTTCCTTTAAGCAACAACACTACATAATCATCTTTCTGCATTAACCCCTCAACAGAGATAATCTGAGCGACTGACCTCTTGTATGTTTACAAGAAAGCTATGACCATGAGAAGTTAGAAGACTTGGGGCAGGAAGGATGGAGGAAATACAATAAAGACCATAAACATTTGTATGAAGGGACAGAAGGAATTATTTTGAGTCAAGCCAGTAGCAAGCCAGATCTGTGGCAGCAATGCAATAGACTGGATCAGAGAGGCTGCCAGGAGCTACTGATGTAGAGAGCCCTGAAGCAGAGCAGAGGTTGAACCAGATAAATACAGGGCAATACAAAATCTCAAGAGTAACTCAAGGTCTGCATTTTAGAACATGAAAGTTCTGTTTGAAATAGTATGAGATCAAGTAAACAGATAATGTCTATATTGCAAGTCTTATCCCTGACCTTAATCACAAGTAGTAAGTATGTTTGGAAATACTACCTTAAAATTTCAGACAAAACAGAAAGGGACTGACAGACGGGGTGGGGACTTTGGTAACAACTGTGCCTGGGGAAGAGCAAAAACTACAATAATAGAGATGATCAGGGAAGAATGAAGAACACGACTGCCGTGAAAGAAAAGAAGGACTTGCCTTTAGAAATACTATTGGGGAACATATCTAAAATAATTCTTTAGCGACACACAGGATAAGTATTCTCTTTACATGCAACCTTTTACAATCGCTCTGGAATAGATAGCATTCTGGACAATATAATTTTTCTGTCATCTAGAATGTCTATTTATTGTATTCTTCTACTCAAAAGTAGACTTATCTATTATGTAGCAGAAGTCAAGAAGCGTTAAAACTGAGAGAAAGCTCATCAAGGTTTTCTCCAGCATTTCCTTTATTGTAAATAATTCATCTATATGAGATAAATACATACCTCTCCAACGTACTCCATCACAAAACTGTTGGTTTTAATTTTCTGGAGGGTTTTTACTCCCCAACCACGGCCATTGTTAGTTCTGAAGATGCAAAGGGAATACGGTGTACCTTTCTGCACTATCCTATTAGGGCAGTCAGGCCCACACCTACAAAACGAATTGCATTCATAGATGGGCAAGCCAGGCTGGATTTTCAACTTCTTTCGTTTATTGTAAGCCAAAATAAATCCAGCCTCCTTTGGACAGCATTTCTCAGCAGGGCAGTCAGCACATTCACAGCCAGTCGTTATTCCATTTAATACATTTATTCCCGGAGCAGGTTTATACTCATTAATGTAGTAGAAGTCGAATGGAGGGCCTTCAAGATCCACAGTGTTTTCTACCAGAATCATGGCTTTATGATTCTTTTTCCGGTTGAGTTCTTCTTTCCATCTCTGCAGAGCTATTCTTTGCTTAGCCTTCTTTACAATGTAATCTGCAACCGCAGGTTTCAAAGCTTTAACATGGTTTCTCACTTTCAGTGCTTTGCCTTCCCTCACCCGAGACAAGTATTCATCCTTGTCACTAAGAAAGTTTTGAAGCAGCAATGGGCATTTCAGATTTTTCTGAGGTTCCCAAGTATTTGAAGATTCTGGCCATCCTTTCCATTTCACAAGATAGTATTCTGTGCCCTTGAAATACAGAAACAGATACAGATTTAGCCACATTTCGCCATGCTGAAATCCAGCATCACAAAGTACACAGACAAGCACAAAAGTGCTCTCGAGTTAAGAAATGGCATACAGTGCAGAAGGTCTTGATGTCCCCATAATGATTAGAATTGGGGAGAAAGAGAAAAATCAAATTTTCTGTTTGCAAATTAACATACAGCACAACTTTGGCTACTTTACATAACATCTCTAAGGGGCAAAGAAATAAACTGCTGGGATGAACTCTGATCGCTAACGGTATACCTGGAGGAGACTAGTTTGTTAAGGCAGTTACATAAGTTATACTAACTAGTTGTATGACTCGTATGCACAAGCAGAAAGTAGTCATATCACATACAGAACAAAAAAAAATAAATTCTAAACTTAGCGAAAAAATATCTAAAAACCACTATTTGTCATCTCAACCACCCTCCCAAAAGAGTAATCCATTCAACACACGTAATACTGTATTTATAATCAAGAAGCATACATTTTGTACTTATTTTAAAAAGGCCAAATAACTGTAACAAGGCCAAATCCTGAGACTGAATTTCACTGGCACGATCAAGCCGTAGGAATCCAGTTGCAGCACATGGCCCTAACTCTTCATCAAACAGACTACAACAGTCAAGAGAGAAATATAGACTGTTACCTGCAAATAAAGGAGAAGCATCATAAAACATACCAAACTACAACCTAAACGCATCAGCATTTTGCTTAACTTCTAGATACGCAAAGGCGAAACATTTCATATTCTAGCATCTCTGTAATTTCAGAAAAAGACCTTCCTTCAACATACCAAAAGCAGTAGTTATACCGCTTTCTGTTTACAGTTCAAAGTTCAAAAGATATTTCATTTGATGTCAGCAAGAGCTTTGACCTCACAGCCTGCTACTTTATATTATAAGCAAAACTACCTTTGACTCGCTTCCAATTTCAGCTGAAAGAGTGATCAAATTGGTCTGTGTTTCTCTTACCTCTTCTACCTTGTAGTCACACAAATATTCCACCTCATAACTCTTTAGATTCCTGTTGGTGATTCCAATGGATTTACATCTGAGATTTTCCTTCCTACATAATTCTTGGAGGGTCTCAAGTGAAGCTAGACATGGCACATACCAAGCTACAATAAGAAAATTGGTAAAAAATCCTATTTAATGTCTCGGCTAAATTGAAATCATTATGCCTTATCCCAGAGTCCCCACATTACCATTTGTGATAGCAGTCCACAAGTCTCTTGTACAACTACAGTGTCTCACAGAGTCAAACTCAACCCTTCTCTAACGGGTAAAGTGAAACACATCAACGATTCCCTCCCTGCACCTTCATTCTGTACAGTACATACATTCATAAAGAACAACAAATATTTTGGAGGGCAGAGACTTCCACAGGTGAAAGCTGCACTAAGAACCGAATAATTTTCCTACAATTAAAGCATCCCGTAACTGAACTACGGCGACAAGGAAACCTCCATTCTTTCCTAAGACCGCCAAATAGCT
This sequence comes from Gavia stellata, assembly GCF_030936135.1. Classification (NCBI taxonomy): domain Eukaryota; kingdom Metazoa; phylum Chordata; class Aves; order Gaviiformes; family Gaviidae; genus Gavia; species Gavia stellata. Next base: position 8,646,146 of record NC_082597.1, on the reverse strand, counting down.
GTAGTTAGTCAAGTGGAATCGAGCACTTGCGATGCAACCATGGTGACTGGACGAGGAAAGATGCACAGCACTCTTCCAGAAGGATCGCAGGTGCCTTGTCAGCCAGGCGGATTTAAAGGGACGCGACACTCCGCAGAGCGGCATGGCGAAAGGGCCAGCTCCCTGCCAGAGCCCGGGACACACCGCCGGGGTGGGATGAAGCGTAGAGCAGGAGCCGCGAGTTGCGACGCGGCGAGGGCCGTGCCCCCCTCCCCTCGGCGCCGGCCGGGGCACGGCGGGGCTCTCCTGCCGCAGCACCCGCCGGCAGCGCGCAGGGCCCCCCCCGCCCCGGCTCCCGGCCCCAGCCGGGGAAGGGCCGCCGCCGAGGAGTTCACCTCCGGGGCGCACCGCCAGAAGTTTGGCGAGGCGGGGAGGGGGCGGCGACCGCCCTTCCCGCGGCCGCCCCGGGCCCCTCAGCGCCTCTCCCTACCCCAGCCCCCCCCGCCATGAGGTAAATACCTCAGGCGCCTCCCCGCCCTCCCCCCGCAGCCTCCCCCGGGCAGCAGGCAGAGCCCCCGCAAGGAAGCGGGCAGGGTCCCCAGCCCTCCCCGCCCCGCCGCCGGGCCCCGCTGCGGCCGGGTGGCGGAGAGCGGGGCGGGCGGCGGTGGCAAAAGTCCGAGCGGAGTTGGGCGAGGGGGACCGGCAGCGGCTCCCCCACCGCCGAGAGCGGACGGGAGGCCTCCCCGCGCCCTCCCTCTCGCCCCCCCCCGCCCAAGGAGAAGGGAGCGAAAGCCCGAGCGAGGCGCTCCGGTCGGCCCCGTCCCCAGCCCCTCCCACGGCCCGAGTCGCCGCCGCCGCTACCTCACCTCCTCGCCAGCCCTCCATCTTAGAGGGGGCCGCGCTCGCGGCGGGAGGCGCCAGCCCCGGGTCCAGGCCCGCGCGGCTCCGCCCCCCTTCCGGAAGGGGGCGGAGGGGAGAGCGCGGCGCCGGCGCGCGCACGCGGCTCCGCCCCCGCGCGCACGCGAAAGGCTTTGGCGGCAACGGCGGCCGGCGGGGCCGCCCCAGCGGGGAGCTGCCCGCCCCAGCCCCGCCGGCCGGGCCTCGCCGTGAGGGGGGCGCCCAGCGGGAAGGGGCTGGGAAGGAGAGTAAAAAGCGGCGAGGCAAAATTTAAAGCGATTTCTCCTTGTTCTTTTATAGCCGGGCCCGGGGCAGCGCGAGGCACCAGGCAGACTTCCCCCAGGCCCTTCACCTCGCTCTGCCAGCTGCACAGCAGAGCAACAACCTCGAAGAAAGGTTTCAGACACTTTATAAAAAGAAAAAAAGTTACCCTCTCATCACAGCACACTTCTCAGAAGTGTTTCTGATTAATACAGCTTTCAAGTTAGCCCCAAGCCCCATAACCCCCCCAGTTGGTACTATTACACACAACAAAACATCCCCTCAAGATGTCTGGCCACTCCCGAGTGCTTAAGTGTCTATTTACTTGTATTTATGAGGGCTGTGGGGCTCTACTGCCCCAACGGAATCAGACTTCGGGTTTTTCCAAGACCACTTTTAAAAGTTTTCACGCAGGAACTGCTAACTATATGCTTATTTTCCAGAGATCAAAGATGCAGGGGTAAGGGAGGCAGAACTTTCCCCTCAAGGAAGCCTCAGAAGGTCAAAGCCCGTGTCTAGGCTGGTGAGCCACACAATACAGACATTTGTTCGGATTGCAGCAAGATTTCTATCTTACATGTAGTATCTATTGCTTTTGTGAGGTAGGATGAATATTGAAATACATGTTCTGCAAACGCAAGACAATTTGGGAAGCCTGTAGAAAAAAATGGTAATGGAACACAGGTCTCTACAAATCCAGGCAGGCATCCCTTGCTCTAGTTTCTGCCTCTGATTTTGAGGCTCTGCTGTGTCACTTTGAATGTTTTTACAAGATAACATCTGACACTCAGGGCTGAACTGTTGCCCCTTAGCTGCACATTAGGCTGAGATCCTCAAAGCCCGTAACTACATTTGCCTGCTCTGTCTCCTTATCACTCCCCTACCTAAATTGAAAAAAGCTGCCAGCTTGTATCAAAACAAATATATGATGACATACAGATTAGAACAGTGCCATACAGAATGGAGGATGCCAGGATCTGCATAAAAAACATACTTTATTAATAACACATAAATAAGCACATATAACCCTTACAACACATTTTTCAGGTAATACCACAAAACCATCTTACAGTAACTTCAGAAAAAAAAAAATCCCGCTCAAGAGGCCAGCGCAAATGGGCATCACCTTCATGGTTTCAGGCAACATCAAGACCATGCAGGATTTCAGTACACTTTTGTACAGTTTTTAGAGCGGATTTTCACCAGTCTAGCTCTTGCTTGGTCAATGCTATGCTGCTGAGCCACAGATACACTGGTTGAATGGGCATACGACCTGATTAGTCCAAGGAAAAATCTTTAGACTACGTAATACGCTTGTTGCTGAACCACAGCATGAGGATTTGCCCTTTGCATTTTTTAAAACAGGTGCTGATAATTCAATGCTCTGCTGTCTGGATGTCTTAATTAACATTCTGCACCACGCTTTCCACTCCAAACAGAATTGGTGGAAAATTAATGTTTTACCTCACTTTATTACAGTCCTGTAAGAATCATTAAAGACATCTCAGAGAGAGTCACCACTTGGGCAGAAAAGCCAACAAGAGACAAAAGTCAACTTCGAAAAATGTTGCCTTCCAAAAGAGACTATGACGCCACTTCAACAGTGATGATTTCACACTTTCCAGTATCTTGATCTGTGCAGGTAACGTGCAAGGACCCATCCCTAGATAAAAGAAAAAGGTATGTTTAGGACTATCTCAACACAACACTTAGCATGTTACTGGACATTCCAGAGAGTATAAACAATAGTCTTCATGCAGACGAAAGCAAGAAAGATGAGCATCAAAATATCCAGGAAAGAACATGCTTCAACATTGATGAAACTGATTTACGAAATTCAGTTTACTGAGTATTTAGATACGCACTTCTTGCTCTCCATTAAAGCATGTATCTTCTCTACATATGGTAGAACAGATTCAGGAATATGTTTAAATATTGTAACTAAGTTTATTTAGTACAGGTTTGTAAACAGAATATGCAGTAATATTATTCAAAATATTCATCTTGAGAACTCTGAGTAACAGCAACGAACAGATAAGAACGTTTTTCCAAAGTATGAGAACTTGACTTTTTAAAAGTAGAAGTCTTCAAATACCAAGGATCTCCTTCAAGGAGGAAAACCTTAATTTTCAAAATCCAAGAATTAGAGACAATATTGAATCCTACTTTATCTAGACATACAATAGTCACATAATATTTAGATAGAAATAGATGTGTTCTAGTGAACTTTCCCTAATCTTTTTAATCTAAATATTACTAAAACCCCCTTTAAAATAATGCAGGTTTTCTGCACTACACAGTTGCATATATAATCCCTAAGATGTTTTTCTTATCAATGCTAAGTGCAAATCTCTGTATGACTAACAAGGTATTTTCTGTGAAGTCTATTAATAGAGCATTAATACACCTGAGTTAACATAAGAAAATTAAGTATTTTGAACTCAAATAGCAAGCAGGGATTTAGTTTTTCAGCAACACCTAGACAACTTTCATACTATTTAGAAAAGCAGTATGAACTTCTGGACAGTCCTCAGAAGACAAACATACTTTGACTACTTAGAATTCCACCATGTGATATCTTTATAAACTATTTGGACTATTTCAGCTGACCCCAAGCACTCCTATTAAGGCTTAAGAAAGTCAGAGAAATTTCTTCAATATCATGTCATCCCCATTCCCCACCCTGCCATAAGATACTCCATATTTTCCCACAATAAATGGCTAATTCCGTAAAAAGTAGATTTATGAAGCCTGATTTCCTGTGGCATTGTTTCTCATGCTTAACAACCCTGCCTCTGAAAGGACAGAGCCACAGGTTTTCATCACAAATGCTGCATATGAGAAGTGCTTCATGGATTCCTTAGCAACTAACGAAGACATGTTCTACTTCAGTTTTTCCTCAGAGCGTGGGCATTCAACAGAACTACCTGACCCCTGTCAATGGGAAATTTGAGATCCTGACTGCTTTCAAGCATCGTTACAGCGATCAACAGTTCAAAAGTTGCTAGAAGTCATCTATACAATTGTGTTAAGTTTTATTTCTTTAGCTATCAAACAATGAAAGCACAGAAGGTACTGCATAAAAACCATATACGTACAGAATTTACTCCTGCTAGGACACAGCCTTATAAGCAATGAAATGCTGAAATTTCTCAACACAAAATTGAACATTCTGTAACAGGAGAAAAGACCACTTCTCAGAAGTGTGACACAGCAAATTAATGGCAGAACAACAAGTATTTTGGGTACCTTTTCATAGTGAGGACAGTCAGTATATCATGTAGGCCATCCTCCTTTTTATCTAAATCCTGGAGCACAATCTATTTAAGAAAAAAGATGTTAAGTTATAAACTTCTCTAAATCCTTGCACAGCAGTTTAATGGAAGTGACACACAAGCTAAGGTGTGCAATTCAATCTGTTTAGCACCTGTGCTGGTTTTGGCTGGGATAGAGTTAATTTTCTTCATAGTAGCTGGTATGGGGCTGTGTTTTGGATTTGTGCTGGAAACAGTGTTGATAAAGCAGGGATGTTTTAGTTACTGCTGAGCAGGGCTCACACAGAGTCAAGGCCTTTTCTGCTTCTCACCCCACCCCACCAGCGAGTAGGCTGGGGGTGCACAAGAAGTTGGGAGGGGACACAGCCGGGACAACTGACCCCAACTGACCAAAGGGATATTCCATACCATATGACATCATGCTCAGCATATAAAGCTGAGGGAATAAGGAAGTGGGGGATGTTTGGAGTGATGGCGTTTGTCTTCCCAAGTAACCGTTAGGCATGATGGAGCCCTGCTTTCCTGGAGATGGCTGAACCCCTGCCTGCCGATGGGAAGCAGTGAATGAATTCCTTGTTTTGCTTTGCTTGTGCTTTACTATTCAACTGTCTTTATCTCAACCCATGCGTTTTCTCACTTTTACCTTTCTGGTTCTCTCCCCCATCCCACTGGGAGTGGGGGGAGTGAGTGAGCAGCTGTGTGGTGCTTAGCTGCCGGCTGGGGTTAAACCACAACAGCATCTCATCCTAATAATTCAACATCAAAGCATGCCCTAGTGGACTTCATTCATCTGTAGGGCAAATCTATGCATTTTTAGCTATCTGCACTACTGTTTCAGTCATTTTGTTTCAGGATCTATCACTAGGATAGCTAGAGTACCTGCAACTCCCACAGACTACAGTAAGAGCTGAGCATGTTCCTTTACTTAGGATCAGGTCTCTGATTATTAGGTAACATCCTTTCCCTGTCCCCTTAAAGATCTTTGGGCAGGACTAAGGTGGAATAACAATTTTCTCAAGCATTTAATCCATTTCAGCCACATCTGCCCCCTCCCTGGTGCTGTAAGGGCACTGAAGCCACAGTAAGCACATCATCCCTGTTTCAAACAAGCTGCGTTCTCTCAATAGGTTGACTGCCAAGTAGTATCTTCATATCGGGTGAGGACTTAATCATAACATCTTAACACTGTGAAAAATCAAATGTGGTATTTAAGACCAAGATCCTGTCCTATCTAGGAAGATCAAAAAAGTAATCAACAATACATACACCAGCTACATCATTACCTCCAGCAGTTTTATTTCTAAAATGTCAGAGATCTGTGTACTACAGGGTTATGATCTCTCATCCCAGGTGAGCTTACTACAGTAGTGTCAAATGTCAAACACAGCCAGCCATTTAGAAATTAAAAAGGGAAACTTCAATTTCTTTAAGAGCTTCAATACTTCTTAACACATTTATAGAAGAATGCTTAAAGACCTTTTCCAAAGAGATGCATGTAATTCTAATTTTGTAACAAGAAGTTTTTGTAGGGGTAGGATTGGTTTTGGTGTAATTTTTTTATTTTTTCAGAGCCACTTGATTTCCAAGTGGTTGCCAGAAGATGAGCCAGTGGGGAAGACGACCGGCCTGGCTGAACAGAGAGCTTTGGATGGAACTCAGGAAAAGGAAGAGAGTTTATGACTTTTGGAAGAAGGAGCAGGCAACTCAGGAGGACTACAAGGATATTCTGAGGTTTTGCAGGGAGAAAATTAGAAGGGCCAAAGCCCAACTAGAACTTAACCTGGCGACTGCCATAAAAGACAACAAAAAATGTTTCTATAAATACATTAGCAACGAAAGGAGGGCTAAGGAGAATCTTCATCCCTTACTGGACACGAGGGGAAACATAGTAACAAAGGATGAGGAAAAGGCTGAGGTACTTCATGCCTTCTTTGCCTCAGTCTTTAATAGCAAGACCAGTTGTTCTCCAGGTACCCAGCCCCCTGAGCTGGAAGATAGGGACGGGGAGCAGAATGAAGCCCCCACAATCCAAGGGGAAACGGTTAGCAACCTGCTACACCACGTAAGACACCCACAAGTCTATGGGAACGGAGGGGATCCACCCAAGGGTGCTGAGGGAGCTGGCTGAAGTGCTCACCAAGCCACTTTCCACCATCTACCAGCCATCCTGGCTAACCGCGGAGGTCCCAGTGGACTGGAGGTGAGCAAATGTGACGCCCATCTTCAAGAAGGGCCAGAAGGAGGATCCGGGGAACTGCAGACCCGTCAGCCTCACCTTGGTGCTGGGGAGTATTATGGAGCAGATCATCTTGGTTGGTGCCATGTGGCACGTACGGGAAAACCAGTCAATCAGGCCCAGTCAGCATGGGTTTATGAAAGGAGGGTCCTGCCTGACTAACCTGATCTCCTTCTACAACAAGATGACCCACTTACTGGATGATGGAAAGGTTGTGAATATAGTCTACCCAGACTTTAGTAAAGCCTTTGACACCGTTTCCCACAGCATTCTCCTGGAGAAACTGACTGCTCATGGCTTGGACAGGCACACTCTTCGCTGGGTAAAAAACTGGCTGGATGGCCAGGCCCAAAGGGTTGTGGTGAATGGAGTGAAATCCAGTTGGTGGCCAGTCACAAGCGGTGTTCCCCAGGGCTCAGTACTGGGACCGGTCTTGTTTAATATCTTTATCGATGATCTGGATGAGGGGACTGAGTGCACCCTCAGTAAGTCTGTAGATGACACCAAGTTGGGCGGGAGTGTTGATCTGCTGGAGGGTAGGAAGGCTCTGCAGAGGGATCTGGACAGGCTGGATCGATGGGCCCAGGCCAATTGGATGAGGTTCAACAAGGTCAAGTGCCGGGGCCTGCACTTGGGTCACAACAACCCCATGCAACGCTACAGGCTTGGGGACGAGTGGCTGGAAAGCTCCCCCGCAGAAAAGGACCTGGGGGTGTTGGTCGACAGCCGGCTGAATATGAGCCAGCAGTGTGCCCAGGTGGCCAAGGCGGCCAACGGCATCCTGGCCTGTATCAGAAATAGTGTGGCCAGCAGGAGCAGGGAGGTGATCGTGCCCCTGTACTCGGCGCTGGTGAGGCCGCACCTCGAGTACTGTGTTCAGGTTTGGGCCCCTCACTACCAGAAGGACATTGAGGTGCTGGAGCGTGTCTAGAGAAGGGCGATGAAGCTGGTGAGGGGTCTGGAGCACAAGTCTGATGAGAAGCAGCTGAGGGAGCTGGGGTTGTTTAGCCTGGAGAAGAGGAGGCTGAGGGGAGACCTTACCGCTCTCTACAGCTACCTGAAAGGGGGTTGCAGAGAGGTGGGTCTCTTCTCCCAAGTGACAAGTGACAGGACAAGAGGAAATGGCCTCAAGTTGCACCAGGGAAGGTTTAGATTGGATATTAGGAAAAACTTCTTCACTGAAAGGGTTGTCAGACATTGGCACAGGCTGCCCGGGGAGGTGGTTTAAATCCCTGAAGGTTTTTAAAAGACGTGTGGACATGGTTTAGTAGTGGACTTAGTAGTGTTAGGTTTATGGTTGGACTTGATGATTTTAAAGGTCTTCCCCAACCTAAACAATTCTATGATTCTATATGAAAAGCGCATACGAATGTGTATATACTCACCTGCGCAAATTTACCCTCTTCATTCATGGGACTTTTCCCCAGTGACTCGTATAGCTCAAGATATACAGAAGTGGTGTTTCCAGGAGCATGCAGGGTGTGCTGCCTTCGAGCTGGTAGTGGTGTCCCTGATGGAAATAGCACTGTGAATTTGTCAGCCCCTGATTCGTCTACTCCCTTTAAAAAGAAAAAACAAAAGTTCATGCCTTTCTCTAAGTACTTTAGTGAGCTGGAAGTGTTACAACAGTGCTCCACGAGAAAAGAAATCCAAGATTCATTCTCTCTGCAACATGTACCATCACAGCAAGTAAAAATAAAATCTATATTCTCATAAACAAATGAAAAATTCCAGCTATTACAACATAGGAAAGACACAATCTGTCTCCCCTTAAAATAAAGCAGTTTTTCCTGTCAATAAACCTAAGTCACTGCTGATCTACAGCCAATCTGTGGAACTAATAATAAAAAAATACTATTTCTCTAACATCAATCATGCATAAGCAGTGCTGTATATTCATTGCAGCAGTAAAATTTTTTAAGTTAAATAATTTTAGCCTTACCTTAAGAAGAATATCTTTGGTGGAGCACTCAATAAAGAGTGCTTCTTCTTCTAACAAAGGATTTTCTTTCCCTAGCAGAATTCCTGCCTCTATGGCTGCACCAATGGGAATAACTTCATCTGGAGGAATTGAATTCAGTAATTCCACAGTTGGGAAAATGTCTTTGATCAGCTGCTGTAGCTTCGGGATTCGAGCAGACCCACCGCATAGAACTACCTGGAAAACATGCCTTAATGATTTCAAATCTTTCTTCTGACAGATAAAACAGACAGGTCACAACCTGCAATACAGAAATGCAAACTGTGCTGGGATATTTTATCATCCGTAGTTGTTAAAACAAAAATTGATGCCACCTTTGATTGACTTCTGTTGCTTTTGTATTTGAAATTAAAAGAAACAGCAAGTTTGAAATGGTGTCTTGAAAAGTGTTTCTTATGGTAAGCATCAGCTAGATGAAGTAACATTTTAAAAAAATGAGGAATTAATCATAAAATAATGCCAGGTTGGAAGGGACCTCCAGAGGTCATCTAATCCAACCTCATGCCCAGAACAGCTCCAGTTACAACAGGCTGCCCAGGGCCTTATCTCCATGGATATAGATTCCATAGACTCTGTGGGCCCTTGTTTCAGTGTCTGACCACTCTCACACTACAAATTATTTTCCTTGGTATCTAAAATTTCCCCATGTTGTAACTTGTGCTGCTTGCCACTCACCCTTCCATCATGCACCTATAGGAAGGACTAAGTCAGGGTTTATCTCACGTATGTCTTCCTATTAGGTAACTGTAGGCACCACTAGTCTCTTGTGAGCCTTCTCGTCTTACAGGTGAGCAAACCCAGATGGGCTCTAGTAGGTCAGTACCTTTTGTCTCCTGTGAAGCCCCAAAATGATGAGATTGTACCTGGATGCTCTGTCCAAGTGCCAAAGAGCATAACAAACGCTTTCCTACACCCATGGCTACACCCTTGCTATTACAAGCCCAGCATACAACTGGCCTTCCTTGCTGCAGAGGCACGCTGCTGACTGCTATTAAACTTACTGTCTATTAGAATCTTTTCCTGCAAAGCTGCTTTCTAGCAACTGCTAGCCTGTCCTGCTGCCTGAGATTATTCCATACCAGACTCTGCATTTGCCTTTGTTGGTCTTTGTGATGTTCTTCTCCATACATTTTTCTTGCCTTTTTTAACCCCTCTGAATAGCAGCCTTGACCTACAGTGGTATTGATTGCTCCCCTCATTTTGGTACTGCCTGCAAACTTGCTGAGAGTACATGCTACCCCATCATCTGTGTTATTAATAGAGACGTTAAATGGTATTAGCCCCAGAATCAAATCCTGAGGGATGTTATCAACAACCAGCTATCACTTACTGATCTTGTGCAAGAAAAAACCCTTAAAAGCCTTCTCTTATTACAGTAACTTTGTTGAGATCAACCAGACTGGGAAATAAAGCTAATTCCCACTTTTCTTCATGTAAAACATAAGGGGTGTAAATTAGGTTCATTTATTTTTACATTTAAAGTGCTCCCCCCCGCCCCCAAGCATTAAGGCCTGAGAGCACAACATATTGGGCACTTAAAAAATACTCTCACCAGAAAACAAAAGACATTCTCAGAATCACAGAATCACTAAGGTTGGAAAAGACCTGTAAGATCATCAAGTCCAACCATCAACCCAACACCACCATGCCCACTAAACCATGTCCCACAATGCCACATTCACACGTTCCTTGAACACCTCCAGGGATGGTGACTTCATCACCTCCCTGGGCAGCCTGGTCCAATGCTTCATCACTCTCTCAGTAAAGAGATTTTTCCTAATATCCAGCCTGAACCTCCCCTGGTGCAACTTGAGGCCATTTCCTCTTGCCCTGTCACTAGTCACTTGGGAGAAGAGACCAACACCCACCTCTCTGCAACCCCCTTTCAGGTAGTTGTAGAGAGCGATAAGGTCTCCCCTCAACCTCCTCTTCTCCAGACTGAACAACCCCAGCTCCCTCAGCCGCTCCTCATCACACTTGTGCTCCAGACCCCTCACCAGCTTCGTCGCCCTTCTCTGGACACACTCCAGCACCTCTATGTCCTTCTTGTAGTGAGGGGCCCAAAAATGAATGCAGCATTCGAGGTGCAGCCTCACCAGCGCTGAGTACAGGGGCACGATCACCTCCCTACTCCTGCTGGCCACACTGTTTCTGATACAGGCCAGGATGCCGTTGGCCTTCTTGGCCACCTGGGCACACTGCTGGCTCATATTCAGCCGGCTGTCAATCAACATCCCCAGGTCCTTTTCTGCTGGGGAGCTTTCCAGACACTGGAACAATGGCCTAGGATACTTCATTATCTTACCAGTGAAACTCAGATGTGACACAGCGAACACTAACAAAGAGTCTGAAATAGCATCAAGTATCACTAAAAGCGCCAGCTAACTTTTGCTGCAGAATTTATGTGCCAATTCCTCCAGCAATAAATGCAATGCCATTTGCCACACACAGGGGCACAGGGGTTGAGATGAAGTTACTCTCTCATACCAAAGCAAAAAAGACATTTGACTGAAACTAGTAATGTTTCCTACTTTACTCACCATCTTCGGTATTAAAGCACTCTATGGTTTGTCATCTAATGTGTTCCTAAGTTTTTTAAGCTGACAAGGAAGAACACAGGCACCAAGCAGACACTAAGCAAGTTGTTCAACTCAAAAAGACAAATAAAGTTGAAACTCGGGCTTTCTTCAGAAGTGTCAGCAAACCCCATCCAAAGCTCAGTGAAGGCAGAAGAAAGTCTATGTACTAAACTTAAAGAAGGTAATCCTCAGCTTTACCAAGAGTTACACCAAACAGAGACAAATCCTCTACCATTTACTCAATAAGCAGCAGTGAAAACACAGTGTTGACTGACTACCTTATACTTAACTTCCAGTAACCGAAATCAAAGCAAAGATAGACTCAAGATCTTGAGAACTATGTACTTTGTTGGATCTGAGCCAAAAATGCTTAAACACTTCATGAAATAATCTCAGTCTGCAAAGAAAACAGGCCCCATAAATATTCTTCTTGTGGAGTTATAAAGCATACTACAGACAAATGATTTCTATTATTACCTTATTAATGTCATCTGCTGTAAATCCAACTTGCTGCAAGAGCTTTTTAATTGCTTCTACACATTTACTAAAAAGGGAAGAACAGATAAGTTCAAACCTGGCCCTAGAAGAAAATAAAATTAAAAAAAAATATTCAAGAAGTGTCATCTCATCCATTAGAGACAGATACCTGAAATGCAAGAACAATAATTTTTAGAATATACTTTGGTTCTCTAGCTATACCTGGTACTAAGTGATTTTTCTTTTTAAAAACATCTTATTTCCCAATTATTAACCTCAAATAAGTTTTTTGCTGTTGTTGTGGAAATATCTGTGATATTGATTCCATCATTAACACCTACATGGAATGCACTTTCATTCTTCTTCAGCGTACTCTAGAGAAAAAAACACTATTGTTGTCTTGACAAAACCCAGTATTATCGTCTTGACTCGTATGTGAAAAAAAGAAGGAAAAATCCTGGAACTGCATCATCTTTAAAACGGAGACACAAAGACTCAAATGCACCTCTTGAATTTTCAGAGGCAAGTCAAGCTGTCCTGATTTGCAGGCAGGGAGTAGATACTTAAGCAAATTGAAAAACAAACTTGTGCTTGCTTGGGACTCTTTCAAGCAAGGAAGTTTTACCCTGTTTGAATACTGCAAGTCACATTCGGCATCACTAGTCCACAGGACTAGCATGCTTACTCAAAACTGAGCCAAACAAGTTACACAGTATTGCTTCTCGCACTTGTGAACATACTGTGCCTTATTTTACCAGATCCAACTGCTGCAGCAGTGGATGCACAGTTCTGGAATTGGAAAGTCTATTTCATTTTGCTAAAGCTGCTGCTGACTGGAAGAGAAATCAAAATTAGCTAAACATCTCAGTAAGAGATCATGCCACAAGAGAAAAGACAAGAGTAGGACACAGCAGTATGAACAAAAAGACAGAAAACATCTTTCTACTCCAGCTGTCACATAGAGGCAACATCAAAACTTCCATGACTCCTGTCATTCTGGAGCTCATTTAGATGAAAAAAGAGTCCAGAAGTCTTCTTTCCTTTAAGGAAAAAGCAACAACAAAAACAGTAATGGGGGGAACCGCCTCCCACCTTGAGTAATTACAGTATCTATTCCCCTTTCATCAATAACCAGACTCCAACGACGGGGTCTCCCTGCGCCTTTTCGCACTTTGTTTTCTAACCGTTAGGGCAACATTGTTAGCGCTACTACCCTAAATACTACAGATCGCATCGTAACAGAACCATCAATATGAAACAAAGCAAGTTGGTCTTCAATCTTACTTCTGTTTCTAAAATCAATGCCACCAAAAATCAAAGCTTTTTGAACATCCTAAATACCAACTAGAAAGATTTCAAGCATAGTTTTATATAAAAGCAGTAGCTTCAAGACTTGTTTTACCTGGACACATTACAATCAAAATCCAATCCATCATACAACGAATCTACAAAACAGTTTGCACTTCCCAGGCTTGATAACGAGTGCTTTGCAACATCAGCGCTGTTCATTAACTTCATCATGGCTCTGGGATTTCCTCTAATATCATGTTTACAAGACCTACATTTTAAAAAAAGAAGGTATCAGTTTAGAAAGGCAGGCATTTGAGTGATAATGCTAACTTTCTGAAAGAAAAAACAGGTTAAAGCTATTGAACTTTTTTCTGTAGACATTTTAGTATTATCTACAACACCACTACTGAAAGCTCACAAAGAATAAAAGTGTCTATTTCATTTTTAACTAAAGAACACTGTGCAGAGCCACCCTGAACTCAGGCGTTAGTGTTTATCACACAGATTTAACACAGTTTCTTAGCTGAACAAACGCTGTGACTGCAAGAAACAGCAAGAAAAGGCCTGCAAGTTAATGAATTTTAACCACATATTAAGAAGAAATAGAACACCGAACATTAGATATGTCAACAGAATAGTATGTTTCATCCAAAAAGTCTCCTCCTGTGATAGTACACAACTGACCACCTCAAGATCACTAGAGTCAATGCTATTGCATTTGTTCATTTTTATTAATCACAGGATGATGTGCCATACAGACTTCAGTCTGATGACCCAAGCCCCGCCACGGTCCTTCATGCCAACAAGAAAAGACAAACAAAACTCACACAGGTGAACTCCCTGCCACCCCAAAAGCTTGTGACTGAAAGGATGCAAGCAGCCTGTAGCTACATGTCGCCACGTACATCACTCAAAACACAGAACAATTCATAGCTGAGCCCTTATAGTTCAACACTGACTTCAGGCAACATCTACCCCAAACCAAGTATTTCCCAACCTTCCTCTTTGGCCCCCAACGACTGACTGTTCCTTTAATATTTTTATTTGAGCCATTTCACTCACAGTCTGCTAGATCTGACAACCTAATATGAATTTTTGTTTTTTTTTTAAAGCAAGCATCAGATAGCAAAGTTCCTAACAGCAACATGCTTGAAATTCAAAACTGACCTCTGAAATTCAGAAGCTAAGTGTTGTGCTAGAGCTTCTGTGAAGCAAACTCCACCAATGCTATCGTCTGTGTTTGTAGCAAGCACACGATATATTCCACTGTTTACTTCTATGACTGTGATAGAAAGCGATGTTCCTCCAAGTTTATAAACCAACACATTGCTGCCATGGTTAAAAAAGAAAAAAGAAAGAAAGTAGTATTAATAAGCCATCTAAAATTATGTTTACTTTGACACACTTTCTAAAAAGATGACCACCATATAACGTATTGCAGGTTTTAAACAGTCTTGTCAAGAGAATTTGATTTGGAGTGTTTCTATTTAATGCATCTTAGTACCACTTGACAATGTTCCCTAAAGAACATTAGTCTATTTCATACAGTGAGAGTAGCCAACATTTTTCCCACAAGAGAACTGAACATCACATTCAAGTTTATAGGCAAGAATTATAGGAGAAGGGTAAAAAAATTATCAACCAAGAAGAAAAAAAGACATCTGTTTGCACTGACAGCAGTCTTTGCTATTTTGAAAATCCTGTGAATTATTTGAATATTCGTAACAGAAACCCAATGCACCTACTGAACCCAGGAACCCAGCTTTAGTTCTTCTACTGTATGTAAAATGACCCCATCTCCCACAATTAAAAACCAGCTATGCCAAAATCTGTTTAAGATGGGATGCATTTTTCTTCAAGCCAATCAGCTTATTAAAGAGCAAGACAGAATCTGGGGACAAATCTTTAAAGACAGTTCTAAAAACATAAAAAACAGAACAAAGGGTTTTAAAACACTACAGATTTACAACTTCTAAATTGTTATTGGCTTTACTGAGAGAAAGAAGAACAAGCCTCAAATCATTAATTTTGTATTGACTGCTAAGGCAACACAGCATTCCTTCATTTAAGATTTCTCAAGATTCAAGTACAGCAGGTTAAATTTAAGAAGTAAAATATTAGGATTTTACCTTTTCCCAGTGGGTGAATCTTGGCCAATTCCATAAGCCAGGAGAGCTGCAGACGGTTCATGAATTAATCTCATAACATTAAATCCAGCAGCTGCAGCTGCTTCCCTGTGATAAGGCATAACAGCATTTCATTTTACTTTAATGATTTCACTATAGTCACGCACGCTATTAAGATTTCATCTGAACTACATATGTCACCAACTCAGAACTTTGTTACAGTGTGGTATTAACAAAGCAAAGTGACTGGAAAAGAAAGGTATCAAGAAGTTCAGTTGCTACTGTGTTCTTCGGGTACTTGGACCTGCTGTGTGCTTACTGTCAAAGAAACACTAGTATATCAGTCTACACATCCCATAAAAAACAGCAAAACCCCCTACAACTACAAGATGAAAAATCCCACCCTCAATCAAACTTGGTAACTTATCTTCAGGTGTGGTATTAAAAGTTCTTGGTACATTATTTCAACAGGTATCATGCTAGGAAAATTGCTTTTACTTCCAAATCAAGTTACCGCATCTCACTTCTAACGTTTTCTTTAAATGTTTTCTTGAAACTTCAGTAACCCTGGGACTGCCCCACAAGTAATTTCCCCCACTTTGAAGTTATTTTGAAACTCGTATGCCAAAGCAACAGAATGTTTGATTATACACACTGCAAATACCCAGCTCACCAACTTTAAGTGTGCTTTAAGCATTGCATGACAGTTCAACATAAGGGCTTCTACATACCAGAAAGTAGAAATGGATGCTGCCAATTATGCACAGCTTTAAGTCTATATATGTTTTCATATGGAAGAACTTTTACAGCTACACTTACAAGTAGAAAACTGGTGTGTATTCTGTATCTGATCTCCGATAAAACAGTCCTCAGTAAAGTCATGTAATGCCATTTGGGTCGGTGAATATTGTTGTATGAAGGGATGGGGAATTATGGAAGAGGGCTGAGAAACTATTTGCATTTCACATCTTCCCAATTCAAATAGCATTCCAATGTCCTGACTGATTGTCGCAAGCTGAAGTCCAGCAGGAGAATTCCCATTGCTGATCTGCCAGGCGGTCTGCTTTAGGCATGTTAAATAACAGAAAAATCTTAATCCTCTTACCCAAGGGCATTTTTCTGATTCTCTCCAAAATCAAATGGTACAGTGATAACAACGTCATTTACATCTGAACCCAATGCAGACTGAGCAGTTTCTGTTTATAAACATAGGCAGAACATGTTGATTAAAAGCAAAAAAGCCAATACACCACATCTTAAAAATATGAGGACAGCTTAAAAAACTAAAATGTTAGGATTTTACTTATTATTTACCTTTCATTTTACTGAAAATTAGTTTTGCCACATCTTCTGGGTTAATAAATTTATTATCTATTTCATATTGAAGTTTTCCGTTCTTCTCAATTATCTGTAAGCAAAACAACATACCTTTGTTAGATACGTAATTTGGTTATTAACAAAAAGTAATGTTTAATTTAGTTTCTGTTCAAAGTAAAAACAATTGAACTGTATAAATACTTTCTGTATTAGTTACAAGAGGATAAATGCTTCCAAGATGCTTATCAAAGATCATCAAAAAACTTGTATTATCCAACAGACATGACAGTGACATTCATATGGGCTTAAAGACTCCAGACTTTCTTTTTCTATTAAGAAGTTTTCCTTAGTACAAAAGCAACGTTTAGAACAAAAGTACTTGCCTGCTTACAAAAAAAGATAACACCTATTTACATAAGCCTGTCAATACGAACAGTCAAAAACCAGAGAAAAACTCGTTCCTCCTTTATGAATGTATTTTCCAGGATAATTTTTCTCTTGTTTTGCAAAAAGGTTTCTAGTAACAAGCACGATATTATTCAAATTAAATACTGAGATTAAATCAAGTGGTTAAGCATTTTTATCACAAGGTGCTGTACCCTGAGCATCTTCTACCAGCGCTAAGAAACACCACAACGCTATTACCCAAATGTATTAAGAAACATCCCTTTTGAGAATGGCCAAGAGATATATAATTTTTCTGTTGGACTATATTACGATGGCTGATCTCAGAACACAGTGAAGTTCTCTACTTTTTATAAAAAGAGAAACATTCTATACAACAGCAAATGGACCTCATATAATGAGAGCTGATCACTACAGAACAAACATGGTGTGGCACAAACCATGCCAAGAACAACAGTATAAAATGATACAAGTTATTCTGAGAAAAACAGAAAAAAATAGATCATACGCACTGAACATCTGCTTTCTGCAATATATTTCTCCGCCTGTGGGTCACCAGAGCTGTCCAGACAAATTCAAAATAAAATAAATTATATGCTCAAGGGTAATTGCACAAATTCATCTTGCTGGTATTTCTTATAATGTCTACAGCATATGAAGCTATACTGCAACCAAAATCCCTGTTTCCACTCTATGGATACATTTATACAGGAGAACAAACAACAGTTCTGCCTGCTGGTATCTTTCAATCCCCTTTCCCCAAACTAATGATAGAGAAAATACCTACTAGTTAGTGAAAAGGGAAAACAAAACTCAACACATTGTTTTAACCTGCTATCCCCAATAATCATTATAAAAGATTTTAGTGGCACTTTTGTTGCATTGACTGAAATAACATGACAGCAAGAAGCTAACTACCCGTAATCCTCTACTATGTAAAGTTACGCATCTGAAAAGTGCTGAGGAATACATCAGAATGGACATAATCTTGTCAACTCCCTTCAGTGAGAGAGCTGTAACACACAGCTAGGTTATCACTGAAAAGTTTTGTCACATCTCTGATGTTAGACCTAAACCAACAAGTTTACTTCCAGCACCACTGTAACTGCCAGCACAAATCGCCACAGCTCCACTAAGTGAAGAATCACAACAGGCATTATGTCAATGTGTTTCACTATTGTAATAAAAAGCAATACAAAGCTTCATGCAACTAAAATCACAGTGGATTTTAGCCACAGGAAAACATCCAGGTAACAGGAAAATGTTTTAGTTAAGAAACTAAAGTATGTATCAAAAGCATGTATGCAACTTGTTACCAAATTTCACAATTTGATTTCGCAGACAAATTCAGACATAAAATACTAAGCATCTCTTTACTCCTGGAATGAAATGTAGAACAAGAAGTTAATAATTTAATGAATTTTTAAGATCTGACATACCCTCCTGTCAGCGCCAGGTTAACTTAAGTACTATCACACTAGATTAAAATGCCTTCAATATTAGCGTTGAGACTACGTTTCACAGACCAGCTTTAATGGGGAAAACTGAACTTCTCACCTTCCCTTTCACACCTATTCTCTTACCTTCGCCCAAGGATCTGCTTTACTTTCACTACAGTGTTTGAAATATTTCTTATTCTACTTTGCTTTGCAGCTAAGCCAACAACCTGAATGAAAAATAAAGAAAAAAGAAAAGTGAGCAACAGGCAGAGCTCCCCTCCTCTCCAAACCCCCACCACAGAAGGGAAGCCTCACCTCCTCGCTTTCCGAGAAAGCAACCACCGCAGGAGTGACCCTGTCCCCGGCGTCGTTGGCGACCACGTCGGCGCGGCCATCCTGCGGACAGAGACACCACCCGTGAGCCGCCCCTCAGCACACCGCGCCCCGTCAGGGCTTTACTCGCTGCGTGACCCCACAGCGCCGTGAGGGAACGGAGATGACCGCGGCCCACCCTCTCCTCCCGGCAAGGACTCCCGGGCAGCCACGACGCCTCCAGTCCGCCCCGAACACAGCAGGCGGAGCAGCCCCGCGGCCCCTCACCTTATAGACGGCGGCGCAGGCACAGGTAGCACCCAGGTGGACACCGATGGCCGCCATGAAACCCCAACGCTCCACGCGCGCCCGCCACCCCACAATGCACCACGCGCCCCGCTCTCCCAACCAATCCCGCTCCGCTCTTCTCCCCGGCCGCCAATCAAAGCTCGCGCCGCGCTCTCCGGCAAACCAATCGCGGAGAGGCGCACTTGGGTGTGCCGTCATCGGTGGAGCAGCCAATGAGAAAAATTGAGAGAGGACCGTCATCAAGCATGGCAACGGAACGGAGCCGGTGCGCGAGGCGCGGGCGGTGTGGCGGTACGCGGCCGCTGAGGGGCGTTCGTGAGGCGGAGCGCTGGGCCTGCGCGGGCTCCGGTTTGTTTAACGCCGGGAGGCCCAACCGCTGAGGAAAGAGAGATTAACACGGAGAGAGGCGAACGGAGCTTTTTCATGCGTGTGGTGGGGCGTGCGTGTTTTATGTGGGTGGCTTCTCTCATGGTTTAATTGCGGGCAATGAGCACATGGAGGCGGTGTAAATATTGTTTTATCCAAGTGCTGTAGTTATTAGCGAAGCAGTCAAGCTGAAGCGCCGATTTTGCATAATCTAACCAGGCGTAACCCATGTCTGGAAGTAAAGCTGAGTGTCTCGTTGCGTTGTGCTTCTGTTGGAGAAATCCATCTTGGCCTTACCAGGGGGGAAAAAAAAAAAAAGGCGATTTCTAATCAATCCTGGGGGAATTTAACATCATTCACACAGAATTCACGTCATCACGGCCAGAGCCGCCGTCGTGCTGAAGGCTCCTCAGATTTCATATGGCCCTGTAATGGGCACAGCAAAGTTCTCTGTGTGCTTTAACGGGGAGCAGGTCACCTCGTGTGTGTGGCCTCTCCCTGTGAAGATGACAGCGCTTCTGCAGGTTTGGGTGCTTTGGGTGCCTCTCATTTCCCTAGGATGTCTGAATGGCGTGCAGTACCGTCTCACTGCATCATTCAGAAGTACAGATTGTCCTTCTCTTTGCTTTATATGTGATCTGCTGAAGGGTTAAAGGAATGAATTAAGATCACATAGAGGTTAAAGGAGCTATCTGGAGTCGCAAAGGGATTTTGTGTCCCAAAACTGATCCTGGGCTTCCTAAATCACTGGAATATCTTCCTCTCAGCAACCAAGCTTGCTGAAGTCTGACCAAAGGCGGGAGCTCAGATTGGCGGCAGTCTGTCCTCAGGAGGTGATCGCAGTGTTGATAAAGGCAAAACTTGTACAACTGAAAACAATGCCTTTGAAGTGTGTCCATACTGTAGCTTCTTTCTGCCTCCTCTTGTAAACGGAGGAATGAAAAGAGAAGGGTAGAGGTGAGCAAGAGAGACCTGTGGGGACTGGAGAAAAGTGTTGTAGAAGAAAGCTATGATAGAAGTGATGCTTTTGTCAAAAGGTAAAGATGGAGGCAGTCTGAGAAGAGACACTGAAGATAGGAGGGTAAAGAAGAACAGAACCCCCTAGTACAGAAACCAAGAATATTTTTCCTGTGCTGTCCCCCAAATCCTAATACCAGTTGCACCATTTTATGGCAATACACTGGTAATTAGAACCTAAACCGGTACGCGTAATCTGTGCATCAAAAGTGCTTGTGGCCACATTGCTAACATCTCCTGCACAACTAAGCACATCCATGTTTATTTTCCAGGTGTTGTTATGCCATGGACAAGTTGGGATGGACACACAGGAGTTCTGCTTATCTTTTAACTAAAGCAGTTAATATTCCTTCCCAGTGTAAGCAAACATACGCAGAAGCAGGCAAGAGGTGCCTTGGCGGGGGTTTGCGGCAGCCAGTAGTGTTTGTTGAGGAGTGAAAAGACCTGCCTCTCCGTGCCCTTCCCATCTTTTTCAGTGGCGTCCTTAGTTAATGGGAAGCTCTGAGGTTGCGCTGAGCTTGAGTGAGCTGAGAGATGAGGTGAACAACCCACTTCTAAATATAAGAGGGAGAGGCTGCCCTACTTGCTATGGCAATTCTGTAAGTAAGTGGAAGCCTTAAAATGTTGTGGCTCATTAAAGGTGGGGTTGAGGAGGCAACCGGCTCGTTCGAGCAGCAGTCTAGTTTCAGGATGCAAGAGAAGTTAATCTTTCACACCTCCAGGAGAGCTATCCCTCTGAGTCAGAAGGAAGAGAAAAATCCAGCCCCAGTCTGACTGAAGTCCTGCACATCTCCAGGTACCTACATCAAACAAACAAGCCCACCACACTCCCCCTGCAACAAACTCACCTCTGATTTAGCCAGGTGCTCTGCTGAGACCTCCTAATATTATTTCCCAGCTGAGAAACCAGTGGCACAAACCTTCACAGTATCAGAGCTGCCCCTTCTCTCTCAGACTGTGGCACATCTCTCAGCCATCCAAAAACCAGACCAGCCACTGTCAGACCAGCTGTTAGCACAGTACGATGCCCAAGCTCCTTCTCTGAGAGTTCACAGGCAGCCTGAGAGGCTTGAATGCAAAAAAAGGATCCCCCGGCACTGTCCAAAGCAGGCTGACTGCAGGAATATCACAGAGATTACAGCAAAAAGGCTGTAACATCTGCTGAGTTATTTAAAGTGGAAGCAAGCGTCTCTATTGAACAACAGACTGTTTTGCGGCTGGTAGTAGTATATACTCTAAATAATGTCCCTTGGGGTGAGGAAAGAAGGATGAGAGAACTTATTTTAATTATCTTTTGCGTGTTCTGACTTAATTCTCAGGAAATTAAGCTCCAAGGAGGCTAGAGATGGCAGCTGCAAGACCATTGCCTGTCATCATCTCCAGGCTGGAGATGTGAACAGGGCCAGTGGAGTCGATTCTCAGGAGAGCTGCAGGAGAGCCCAGTTGTGGAGGGGCCTGGGTAGTGGCCCTCCAGGTGGCACTTCCCCCCTGGCTTTGAAAACAGCCTCTTCCCCAAGACAGCGGCGTGAGACTGTACAGTCCTACTGGAAATGCTGACATCCTACTGTTGGAAAACTGCCATCTCCATTGCTTGCCTTCATAAAAGCATGTGTGAGATTTTTTTTTTTGCATAAATAGAGGCTCTTCAAACTCATTGCCTAAATCCCTCTCAGTAATTACACCATCATTATTCATTGCATTGCTTATTTTGGGCACAGGAATACATGCTGTTGGGTGGTCTGTCTGTATATCACCCCCAAAGTTGCTGGGTTTCAGTGGAGGCTGTAGGCCATTTCTGGGTTTGCTTTAACACTTGCCACCCATTACAAAAGCCACTTGATAAAGTTGATTTCAGTGTCCTCACTGCTTCATAAGTCACAGTCACAGTACTTAAGTGATCAGGAAGAGGCAAGTTTAGTTAGTGGATCAGATTAATTAAATACTTGTGTTAATTATTAATAAGCTGAACAGAGTGTTTTTATGGGTTGAAGGTCAGGGCTGACTGCTGCGGAGTCTTCTCACAGCAGTCCAAAAAAGAAGTACATAGAAAATTTGGCAGGCAAACCTGTTTGAAAGCTGGTATTAATGCCTGTAGGTGGCATAAATGCAGCATGTAATTGCAATGCTACAACTCATCTGCGACGTTTAGTCTGTTTGGCAGCTCAGTAGGTTTGCAGTAAAGTTGAAGCCAGATTTTTTTTTTTTTTAACTTACATGAGAGTGCTTATTAGAGAATGTCCCAAGATTTTTCTTTTTGTTTTAGATGACATAAAGCATATTAAGTGTCTATTTGTTTTTGCTTGTAAGTCAAGAATATTAGGTTTTTTTCTCTCTTCCTGAAAAAGCTTTGAGTGCCTGCAAAATAAACCATCCTTTATTGCACTCCACATCACAAACTTGAGTCACAAAGTAGGAAAAATCCGGTTGTTTTACAACCCGAAACAACCAAACCTCCAACCTGTACCTGGGACACTGATCAGTGTTCACTGGATGAGCTGCTGACCCACACTGAAGTATCCCGAGGGAATCAGCCAATGACTCCAGCTGATGCAGTTTGTCTGAAAGCAACATTGTCCTGAAGATACGAACCCCTTCCAAGTTACTTGGGTACAGTTCTTCTCTGCCACCGTTCAGCTAATTGCTGATTATTCTCGACAGGAGTAAGGAGGCACTACGGGCTAATTAAACACATCAGGCATAGTTCATACCTAGAACTGAGAGCTAGCACAAGTCACCTTTGATGAGGCTTTGTTGGCTATTATGAAAATCAAATATGTATGATTTTCTTTAGAGTAAGAATAAGCATGTGCCACAGATAATTGCACGTACAGTCTGTTAATAAAACATGTAATATGTAATATTCTCATTGCTGTTTCAATAATTGCTGTAGACTGTATCAGGTGCTATCATCTCTAGGCCCATCTATGATGGTCATGGTTGGCTGAACAACTTTATTACTCTTGTCAAGTCTGAAAACTTTTAAACATACATACAAATTATTTTTTTTTCCAAGGAAAATGATAGAAAAATCTTCAAATAACTTCCTTTTAAATGTTCGGCCTTTTTCCTCTCCATGTCCCAGTTTTTCCATCTCCTAAATGATGTCAAATTCACTTCGCAGGAATGTTGAAAGGTTTTAATAATAGATAGGAAGTGTACTGAGATTCTTGGCTGCAGGATGCTCTGTAAATATAAAATGTTATGGTTAATAATGCAGATCTAAGTTATGACATGAATTACAAAGAGTGCCGTGAGGCAATCCCAGAGCTTTCCAAGCAAGCTCCATGGTAAAATATGCCTGAAATTCACTTTTCTGCTCTGGGTGGAAAACCTTGTGTTCGCTGAGCGCTGGCATGAAGTTTATACTCTGCAGGGAAAGTTCAATACAAAACTGAGCGGTGTTTAAACCAGCAGTTTAAGAAGAGCTGGCTACCAAAATAGGTCGTGATCAGCATCAGGTTAGTTAATGACAGATGTCTTAATTTGGGGCAAATAACTGATTTAGGCGTGAGGGTGCCAGCTTGAAACAAGAAGTTCATTCTGCGCACCGTCAGGGATTTACTATGTGACCTGGAGGAAGTAATTTAATTTTACTGTTTCTTGAGTTCTTCATCTGAAAAAAAAAAAAAAAGAGTAGCATTTTCCCTTCCTCCCAAGGGTGTTATGAGGATGACTACACTAATTAGTTGCCTGCTTACAGGTGAGTGTAATAGGATGGAGTAGCTAGAACATAGCTCTTCCTTATCTCTGCTGACCAGTCCTGGTCAGGATTCTGTCAACTAGATTGATTTTTGCTCAAGGTGATTAAACACAATTAAATGTCCATGTTAAAACCAGCTCTAAGATTAGCTTTATTGAACTGAGATCAAAGTGGTGATAGATTCTGAGCTCCTTTTATTAAAAAAGTGTTAATGGAATCCATGCAGAGCTGACAGAACGATTTCCTTTCCCACAAACCCACCATTATCTATAAAGCTAAAAGATGAAATTAGAGTTCTTTTTTTAAACTACAGAGCAGTCTTTTTTTTTTTTTTTTAAGTGTTAATGATCCCTGTCTTTAGCTAACTTGTTAACATTCCTTTGGCAGCTTTACCAGTTTCTGCTGTTCAACTTAAGGTTTTTATTTTCTTGTTGCAGTATGTAAAGAATTTTTGGACAGATTTTACAATTAACTTAACTTAAAAGAAATTCAAGTTTTGCTGTGGACACCATAGCGGGTCAGCAGCTGTGGGGATGCAAAATGAAAAGAGAAGCATCTGGAACCATTCTCCTTTGTTTTAAGTTCTGAGAAGGTTCTAGTTAAATGACAGAATTTCTGTTGGATAAAAATCTCTGTCCATCTGCACTCAACAGGCATTAATTCAAATCCAGTAATGACAATAATAATGATAATTACGAGTAACAGAGGGCAGTCCTGCGGCCTGTGTGAAGCGAATTTGGAGGATCTGTGTTTAATTTTCAGCGTATAGGCTGCATGTTGTTGGACAGCCATTGAAATCAGTGGGACTCTTTCCAGCATCTTCCCTGGTCATTGGCTGGGGCCCTAAACGGCCTGTTACAACAAGGGAAAATTAACATAGTTGTTGGCAGCTCGTCAGCTGATGACTGAATAGATAGACTGAAATCCCCGTCCACCTTTCCAGACTGAAACTGGGAAAGGCCAGGGGTGCAGAGGAGGGAGGCTGCGCTGCTGATGAATGGACAGCCTCACTGTTTTCCCGTAGTGACAACTTCAGGGTCTTCAGAGCTATTTCAGGCACCCAGTATTTTTTACTGTGTGATGTTCTGGTTTTAATGACCGGGGTCCAGATAGCAGCCTCTAAAAGAACAGCTCACTTCTGTGGAAAGCTACACGTGTTTATGGAGACTGAAAACCTTCTCTTTCAGGGCAGACCTGGGCTCCAGGCAGCTGGGACACAATCGACTGATCCTGCCACAGGAGCTTTGTGCGATCAGGTGGTTTGTGATGTAAAATCTCTCCACGCGCTGATGTTGATCAGTCGTGCTGCAGGGACCCTGCACTTCTTTGGAAGTGGGAGGGGAATCCCTGAGGTCTTCGCAGAAGAGCTGCTGCAGAAGATGCACTGCTTTCTGGTAGCTCCCAAGGGACAAGTCCCACTCCACCAAGAAGCAGTTTTAGGCCAACTTCAGCAGGCATACCTGCAGCACCAATCTCTTCCATGGCCCTACCCTTTGAAGAAAGGCATACACTGCATTTTCAGCTCTGGATTTTCCCAGGTTATCATTTGGGGATTTTCCTGGCCTGTTCTCATGCCCAGAGGTTATTCCTCTGAGTGCTGCTGTTCAACCACAGAGCAAAAAGACAAGATCTGCTCGAAGAACTTGCAGTCATAATAAAAGTGAAGAAATGAGCCAAACCAACAGGAATTACCTGGGGTGCGGAGAAACAGTGAATCAGTCTGGCCAGAAGATGTGCAGAGGTTTCAGCGGATCAGCCTCCTCCTCCTGTGCTGAAGAGTGCGTATCTACCATGCGTTCTGGTGGGACAGATTAGAGGTGGAAGACTCTCATCCTTGATTTAAAAACACAGGTGATGTGTTTACCTTCTCTACACTGTAAAAGCTAGTAGGAAAACCCCACTGCTTTCAATGGGATGCATTCTACCATGAAGGGGAGTGCTTCACTGGTGTATCACCTTACTCATTAATTCATTTAATTGCACATTCATTATGTTTACTCATGTGACAGACGGACACAATCCAAGGCTTACCTTCAGGATCTATTATAGGTACAAAATTAAACAAAACGTTGCCAAACAGTAATAACGTCATTCAGTATCACCTTGAAAATCCATGATTTGCACATTATCAACATCCTTTATGAGCAGGTCTGGAACTGCTGTGCCCTGCACTTTGCCATGTGTTTTACCCCATGGAGGAGGGAGTCTCATGATCTTAGCAAGTGGCTTGCAGCAGCCAACATCCCTGACTTTTGGGTGCCTTCTGCTGCCACAGGCTTCTGGGGGTGCAAAAGCATTCCCCACTTTGCAGCATCCCCTCTCTTTTGTCTTCGCATTAACTCCCTGTCCTGTGTTTTTCAGTGCTGTTACTGTGGAGCCACCAGTAGCATACCCACAAAAATTGTTGCCGAAGACAGTTGCATGGTGGGTGCCCACGTGCCCCTGCCAAAGATCTGTGAAAAGTTCAAGATGGCAGATATTCATCTTGGTGAACTCAGATAAGGTAGGTTGAGGTTTTAAAGCAAATTGCTGCGCTTTGGGGGCTCATTTTCTAGTTGCATTCGTTTATGCCTCTGGGTCCCTGCCCGTTCTTCAGCCTTTCTAAACCTAAGCAGAAAGGGAAATAAATAGTTCTGTACTCCCTCTCTCCCTCCCTCCCTCTTCTCATCTACTTACAGCTTAGGCCAGGAAAAGTAAAGAGTTTGGGGCTTTTGCTTTCATCCTAGCCAGATCAGTCTTTGTTAGAGGCCTGTCCGGGTGACTCATGCATGTGGATGGGCACTTTCCCAGCTCTGCTGTGAAGGAGGAGCAGTGTTGACTCCTTCAGAGAGAGTTTGCTTGTTCAAGTTGAGCAGCTGTTAACAAAGACTGCAGAGTTTTAAATAACTCGAATAAATGAAATCTCTTCTCCCTCTTCAATTAATCAGGCCTTGCTTTCTTTGTACGTCAAAAACCTGCTTGCTCTCCTCTTACCCAGACGGTTTTTCATGGCAGATAAAAACTGAATGTAGGACATAAACAGCCAGTCCCATGGACTGAATGAAGCCTCAATTTCCAGTGGCTTCATGTCTTGTGTTTCTGCTGCTTTTGTCCTAGTAAAGCACAAGTGTTGGCATAAGCTTTTCTCATAGCTGGGCACTTCTCGTGATTCGTTCTCCTGTGTGATTTCTCTGGTGTCTAGTAAGATTTATTCTACAGCCTTTCTCTTGGGGAGGGGAAGGCTGTGGAGATCCTGAACTATGGGGAAGGAAGTGAGACAGAGGAGCTGGTGCCACTACCTCTAGAGATGTCATGGACTGGCAAAGCCCTGGTCCTTGGCTTTAAATACTTGGAGCTGCAGACAGATCACTGGAGGGCATGGGACTGCAAGCCCATGTCATTTGGGGTGCAGCAGCTGCTCTCCCTGACTCTGCCACCCCCTGCATTACAGCAATCGTTCTGCAGCATTTGCGTGATCTGGGTGATTTTTTCCTCCCCAGCAGCACAGAGGAGTTAAGGACATTGTGAAAACTTACGTGCTCTCTAAAGCATCTCTCAAATTCTTTCCTCTTGCAGAAAGGAAACTGGACTTAAAATCTGTGGAGCTCTCCAGGAGGATGAGAGAGGCTGAGCTCTGGAAGTACTGACAGGCTGGGGAGAAGTGAGCAGGGTCTGTATGGAGAAAGCAGAGCTTGTGAGCCTGATTAAGGAGCTGGTCCTGAAATGTACGTGCGAGATCAGACCTTTAGTTGACACCAGTATCAAGCCCATATTGGTCACAGATACTGTCTAAGGGGATGGTTGGGGGGCTCATTAGGAACTGCTTTTGTAACACCTTATCAGTGCAAGGCATTTTTCAAACACCTTCAGAAAAGGATTCTAGCACACATACAATCATTAGTTATTTACTTTGCAATAGGTGAGCAGAGGTCTCAGTATGCCAAGACCTGTACATACACATGCATGGACACACACACTCACACAGAGAAGCTGTTTTCCTACATTATTCTCAAATGGGAAGCCACAGAAGAAATCCATAAATAAATAAAATGTAAGGGCTCTGCCATATTACCAGTGAAGTCAAGAGTCTCTCACGGATGATACTGAGAGCAGAATTAGCCATGGGGTATTTCTGGAGCACATGGTACTGTGGGATGGAGATAGGGCAGGTGGAAAGTGCCAAAACACAGTGGAGGTGATTATCATGTGCCCTGGCTTAGCTACCTGAAGCACAAGGTGCAGGTCTGAGCTAGTTGACACATGGCAGAAATGGGCATTCCTAAAGGCACTTTCAGCCCATCATTTTTCGGGGCACTGGCAAGTCCCTCACACACAGAGATCTCACTTTCAGACATGTAGTCTAGCACAGATGGATCCTAAGCTATGTTCTCTATTGCTTTTTCTCTATCTTCCAGCACAGGTAGGCAAGTGAGCAGCAGTACAGATAAAAATTGCAGCTATTAGTCAGAAAATGCTAACCAAAACTAACCAGCCTAAAGCCTGTGTTGCTAGGAAACAATCTGCCTCTTACTATGCATTGCTACCATTTGTATGCATCCACTCTTCTGATTTTCTTATTAATATTCTTTGCCTCAGCCCCAGTAAGAAATTTCCACTACAAGCTGGCACAGAATCCAGTCCTCTCCAGGTCCCACGATGGTTTAATTTAGCCTCAGACTGCTGGTGCAAGTGGCTTCAGTTACTTCATTTCAGCCTGGCAGAAAACTGGCAGAATTCACGTGCCCGTTTATGCATGTGAATCCATCCCCCAAACAGGGACGGTCGAGCCTTGCAGGACATTGCGGCGTGTGCTGCCTTCTGGTTTTCCAGCCTCTTCTGGGGGTTTCTTCCTTTCAACAATGCCTCTTATATGTCTTAAGGAACTAACCTGCCTGCTTGTGACTGTCTAACCATATCGGGAGGGAAACCTGGGCAGAAAAAAATTAATCCTGCTAAAATTATTTTTCTTAGGACAAGCTACACTGATAGAAGTACCTTTAAACTGCGTTTTAATGTCAATGCTAGGGAGCTCTATTGATTTACTGTATTTGAATTTAAGTCAATGTAGTTAAATCAATACCCAACTGGAGCGGCGATTAGGTTCCCCATTGATTTTAAGTGTGCCTGACACTGGTAGAGTTTGTAATTTACAAGCACAGGATATATTGATGTGAGGCAGCTTTAAATCTCTCTGGACACGTTGCAAGAGCTGCATCTGAGCTCTGCTAAGATTTAGGCTGGGAGTTGGAGGGGGTTTTCCAGTGATGCATTCCTGGTCTACTTATGGTTGCTGATATGTGAGGTCTCCTGACAAAACACAATGTGTGACTGCTTCCCAATGCCGTTCTAGCAAAAGATTGAAGTTTAGCAAAAATCATGTTTTTTGCTTTTTTTGGGGTGTGTTTTCAGGTGGGGGTCTGCCTGCAGTGCCATCAGCAGTATGGGAGTGCCATAATCTTGGTCCAGGCAGGGCAAGGAGGGTGCTGACCAGCAGAAGTCGCAGTCTGAGCACTAGCTGTTAACACTGATCAGCTGCAGCCAGAAACCACATCACTTTATAATCTCATGCGGAGGTATTTGGCACTGGCTGCAACTTCCACAGGCAGCTTCTTGGCCATAAATCCGTCTTGGCTTTACTGGAAGGCTCTTAACTTTCATCTTAGCAGTGAGGGAAGGAGGCAGCGTCCCTGCGGATAACCGTGTCCATTACACATTACTGAATAAGGCGGAATCCTGAAAAAAACAGTCTGAGAGAGTGTTTTTCAAAAATCTGAATGTAGGGCACAAAGGGCAAAATCAAAGTTTTTCACCTTGGACCTGTAATCTTATAATGGATGGGAGAATCAGTATGGCATAAATGTACGTAGATATTCCCTTGTGGGTATTATTCCATAATCCATAGATCTTTGCTGTTTGGGAATAATTCTTGAACAAGCCTGCATTTTCCTTTGCTTGTTGTCTTTGTAGCAGTGTGCCATGGATACGCAGTCTAGTGCACTTGAAACTATTATAAATAAAAACTTAGTGTCTTTAGACCTACTCTAAATACATCTCGTCCCACCTTGGTGTATTATACTTTGCCAAAATCTATAGATATCCAAGGGCTTTTCCACATCATTTTACTCTGCTAAACTGAGAGTTTCAGAGGATTTCAATAGAATTTGAGCTCTCAACTCTCTTATTCTTGTTTTGGCGTTCTTCAAATCCCTTGCAATCAGGGATTTGCACAATGGATGGCAACACAACCAGAAAATCCCACTACTCCAGGACATTCTGCTCGTTTAAATGAATTATTTGACATGTATACAGGTAGAGCCTGTGAGCTTAATTTTAAGAACAGAAAATGAAGGCACAGGAAGATCATCAGAAGGCCATGGTACAACTCATGAAAGGAAAGTAGAGGGCTTGTTCATTGTGTTTCTACCTCAGAAAGCCCCTGTCTCCCTGTGGGAGTGAGCAGAATCCCTTCCAATCCCACGAGAAAGGAACGTGCCCAGGCACCCTCATACTGTGAAAGGTGTTGGTGGCAGCAGGACAGGTTCAGCCTTGACGGGCAGGATCTGAGCTGGTCCCAAAGCCTGAGCCTGGCAGCCTGCCTTAACGGCAGGAGGAAACCTTCCTCTGGTAACTTGATCTGTCCTAGAAAAAGTGGGACCTACTTTCTACTAGCTGGAGGAGCAAAATAAAACAAGATGCAGTACTTGGGAAAGGAGCTAGTTCATGCATTGGAAGCCCTTGAAATAATGCTGTTGTTTCTGTAGCTCAGTGCCACATAAAATGCCAGTAGAAAAAGGACTCATATAACAGTTGGTTAAATGCAATGGTAAAAATGGTAAAAAGCAAGCTTCTAACATGTTACAAATTAATAAATGCCTAAAAGTTCACATCTGAACCTTGGCAGCCTTTACTTGTCTGGAAAACCTGGACTTGAATCACTTGACTGAGCATACATCTCTAGTGCCATTTGGGATGCCCCAGGATGCCCTGTGTGACTTCCAGCTGGGCTGGAAGGATGTGCATCTCCTGGAGGTCCTGTGTCATATCCACCCACACTGGCTGTCTCAGTTGAGAGGGTTTCAGATGGCTCTAGATACATTCATTGAGGTCACTGAATCGAGCCTGTCTTGTTTGGTTTCTCAGAGAGTTTTCTGTATTTCCTGTCACAAACATAGGTAGACAGATAGATGGATGGATAACTATATATGTATATATGTAAGTTATTTGGATACATCTGCTTTAAAAAAGGAAGTGGAGAACTACATGAAAATTAATCTGTCAAATGTGGTTGAAATGCTCTGATGAGCTGGTAAAGAATCTTAATAGATTTTGCACCAACACACTACATTTTTATTACAAACCACTTGGCTTATTCTTAGATAATTGGAGGACTGAATCCATCTGCCCACTGGTGCAGTTCTTGTACGAGGGAGAGCAGTGTTGGTTGTTAGGGACAACACCCTGTCTCACAGGTGGGAGAGGAAGTTCACAGACTTCAGGAGTTACATTATCGTAGGCCATCAGAAAACCTGGACCCTTGAAACTATAGTCTCTGTTGATGTAATTCTGTGGACTTCAGCAGCAACTCATTTGTCTGTTGGTTTCATTGAATTCAGTTGTAGCCCAGCAATTGAAATCCGCCTGAAATTGTTCTCCCAGTTAGGGGTCTTCTGTTGTCTTCTAATTTTTTCAGATCTCCCAAGCTGATGTGGGCCTAGAAAAGATCACAACTGTATTGAACTGAAAATAAGTTAAAAGTGTAGTTTTCTCCTCTCTGAGAAAGGGACGATGGAAGCAATCTTTCATGTAACACAAAACTTTCATTTCTAGGTAGCTTCAAGAAAAGACAAGTGAGAGCTAGAACCACCAAGAGGCACCAGGTTTCTTCTCTTTATTGACTAATTATCACTTATTAGTTCAGCCGTCTTCCTGATGAGTTCTTCCTCCACCTTCAGATGAGGTGGCTGGATCTCAGAGCTGAGATCTCCATTTCACAGCAGGCCATATGCTGGTGGCCAGGCCAGCTCTGGAGGTGTGGTGCCAAAGAAGGCACTGAGATGGTGCTCGACCAGCTACTACGTGAGCGCTCTGCTGCTCACCTCCTCCATGAAAATGGCAGCACAGCCCCGTGACAATACTTCTAATAGCCATGTTTTGGGGGGATGGAATAGAAATTCAGTATCAGCCAAACCGTATAATTCAGTCTTCATGCTGGTAAAGATAACTTGAGAGAGGAATTGCTCCTTTTGCATCAGTAATGAACCAAGGACCTGCTTTAGTGTTAATGTTACTTGTCTTTCAGATGTGCTCTGTTGCAGAAGTTAAATCCATGTTCCTCATCCCTTCCAGCTTGTTAAGATTTTCTAGCACTTTATAAAAGAGCAGAGTATTAACTTTGGGGATGTGGCCAAATACACCTTACTTGAAACCTTCCCGTCTACCTCCGTTTTCCTCTGGATAAGATATTCTGCATTTCCTATCCAAAATGACCATATCATTTTGCAGTGAGGTATAAAACTATGTACAAAATACACGAATTTGTATTTCATTGCCAAAGCATTTCAATACATGGATTAAATTGTGTTGCCTAAAGTTTGCAAAATACCGGAGTTTTCCTTGTGGCCAAGAATATATATTTTTAGATATATAAATATTTAGATCCCAGTTCAAAACCTGCTCAGCCATGACTTCATTTGCCTGTGGAGTGACCATGGAAGCAGGTGTGCACGTAAGGATAGACTCGCAGTTGCCGTGAGTCAAATGAGCTCAGCAGAGCCCAAACAATTTCCATTGTCCCATGGCTTGGTGGGGGTTCCTATGCAAAATTATTTAGAGAGAAAGGCACTCAAGTCACATACAGGCTTAGGTAGCAGTTTTAAAATTAGGAAGGAAAATATTCACTCTGGACAAAACATGGGAGTGGAAATGTTTTGTGTACCAGGTGGGACTCCCGCACTGGATTAATTGATGCAGAAATAGCCGCCATCAGCCCGCAGCGTTCTGGAGCTGTCTCGCTCTGTAAGTCGACATTTGCTGATGCCAGCAAACTCAGCAGCTCGAAAAGCTATTTTCCCCCTACTGCTGAGACCACCATTTCATAGACTCTGGCAAAAGAGGTGCCTTCTGTCTCCCAACATCACATGCCAAGAGAAAGCCTTTTGTCCGCCTACAATGGAGCTAGGGGCAGAGAAGGAAGTTGTGAAACACTAGTTACTGTTGCTGGCAAGTGAGCCATAAAGGAGGGTTCTGCCAAAAGGACACAGGCTGGGATCTGACCTCCCTTTCTATACTCACAGCTACTGTATATAGGTGAAGCCGTCTCTTGTAGGGAGCACAGGAGGCAGGCTGCGTGCTGAGCTGAGCCAAGAACTCCTTGGAAGTTAACAGCGTTGTTGGTGCCGGGGCAGAGATCCGGATCCACGTCGGAAACACGGACAATGCTTCCCCTCAGTCTTTCCATTGAGGGATTTCTGCCACTTGGGCAATTGCCATGGATCTCAAAATACAGCTATGAAATTGGTAGCTATCCCAAATTAAATAATATCCTGGAGGAGGGGGGCAAGAGCAGGAGGGTGGCACTGAGCAGCTTTCAGGCCAGCCAAATTTGGCATCTTTTTTATTTGCTAAAAACCACCTTCTTAATAGTCCCTGCCTGTGTCTGCCCTCTCTCTTTGTGCGACATCAGCTCCAGTGTCAGAGCAGCAGGATGAGGTGCCTTTGGGCATAGGAGACGTGATGCATTGGTTCCCTCTGGATCCTAGCAGCCTCCGCTGCTCCGCTCCCCCAGTCACCCATGCTCGATGCAGATAGATCTGGCAGGACACCAATAGGGTGATCCTCTGTGTCTGCTATGGGGGGTGCAGAGCAGAAGAGGGGTGAAGCGTGGGACACTGGCCTGATAGCACGGTGCTGTGTGGTGATGAAGGATCTGTTCCCTCCCTGCTAAAGGGCACTCACTCTCTCCTCCCTGCTAGAAGCTGTGCAGGGCCATAGGCACATGTTAGTGCATTACTGATTACTCCCAGGGTAAGTCTTCAGACTCTCTTTTACAAGCCCAAGGGCTCAGAGACATATTTTTAAAGTGGCATCTGCAATTCTGGCATTTTCACGTGCTGCTGGGAACCAGGAGTTTTAACCACAGCAGTACAGACTCCTTCATCCAGCCTTAAACAACCCTACAACTGCTTGACTCAGCTCTTTCACACCTAAATCACACTCTGGATTGCCGCTGCCTCCCATCTTCAGAAGACGTTTTGCTGCAGAAAGAGTTTTAAAGTTATTCTTTAAATTTGGCTGTTAATTTTACATTTGAGGCATGTGAATCAAATGGCCAGATTTTCCAAGCCTGAAGCACCTTGAATGTGCCCATGACTTTTGTTCTTGCCAAATATTTGTTCTTGAAGGTAGAGTCAAACACACCAGTGCTGTGGTTTATCATGACCTGATTATATCGCCGTGAAGTCAAAGGGTGGGTGTGAGGGGGGAAGTAGCTATATAAAACCATTTTCATTGAAATCAGAGCAGTCTGTGAGAGCAAGACAGCTGTTAGATGCATTGTGGGCACTGAGATGGGAATTCCTGCCTGTTTAATCAGGCAGCCAGCTGCAGCCAGCAAAACTAAGCCTGGCAAGTCGAGCGGTGGAAAGCTGCACCTGCGAGCTGTGTATGCGCTTGTTGTGGGATTGGGAAGGAAAAAAACCCCAAGTTTAAAGACTCGATCAAACAAATGAAATCTGAAGTGTGGAAGCTGTACAGAGGTTAAATGGCAATAGCTCCATCATGGACCATCTTGCAGGCTGAGCTGAGAGAGGACCCAGCGCATCGTGGTGAGGAGCCATCTGTGCTTAGGAAAATTTCCAACTGTCTGTAAAAATGACAACCCTCTGTTAAAACTTCTGTAGCTGGGTTACCATTTCCACTACCTGAAGTTCTGGATAATTAGCTTTAAGGATATTACAGTGATGCCTTTGGATCGTCGCCTGTGAGGGTTCAGCAAGGAGCTGAGACAGTGAAATGCCTGCAGAGCCCCAGTGCAAAGGCAGTAGCAAACCCTACCATCTGTGTTTAGCTCAGGCACTGTAAGCAAACATTAAACAAATGCATTGCATCAATACACACACGTATTTCAGCCTGTCGGTCGGAAACTGCCTGTATTGTGTATGTGGACAGACAGGCAGCACAACATTGAAGGGCAGCCCCCTCCACCAGCTGCCCACACTGATTCAGGTCAGGCAGTTGGTACCCAACTTTTGCTGTTGGACCTGAGCCTGTTGACCTGACAGTTGATTGCTGTCGTTCCTGGACTCGATGAGTGAAGTATGTTAAGTCACCCACTTCTACTTGAGGTGGATTTCATGCAGTCATAAACTGGATGACACCAAACTGGGAGGAGTGGCTGATATGCTGAAGGATCATAGAATAATTTCATTTCATAGAATTATTTAGGTTGGAAAAGACCTTTAAGATCATCAAGTCCAACCGCAAACATAACCGTTCTAAGTCCACCACTAAATCATGTCCCTAAGAGCCTCATCCACACGTCTTTTGAAAACCTCCAGGGATGGTGACTCCACCACCTCCCTGGTCAGCCTGTTCCAACGCCTGACAACCCTTTCAGTGAAGAAGTTTTTCCTAATATCCAATCTAAACCTCCCCGGTGCAACTTGTGGCCATTTCCTTTTGTCCTGTCATTTGTCACTTGGGAGAAGAGACCAACACCCACCTCTCTGCAACCCCCTTTCAGGTAATTGTAGAGAGCGATGAGGTCTCCCCTCAGCCTCCTCTTCTCCAGGCTAAACAACCCCAGTTCCCTCAGCCGCTCCTCATCAGACTTGTGCTCCAGACCCCTCACCAGCTTCGTCACCCTTCTCTGGACACGCTCCAGCACCTCAATGTCCTTCTTGTAGTGAAGTCGGCACCAGAGCCGAGTACAGAGGCATGATCACCTCCCTGCTCCTGCTGGCCACACTGTTTCTGATACAGGCCAGGATGCCATTGGCCTTCTTGGCCACCTGGGCACACTGCTGGCTCATATTCAGCGAGCTGTCAATCAACACCCCCAGGTCGTGCTGCCATCCAGACCTCGACAGGCTGGAGAAATGGGCCAACAGGAACCTCATGAAGTTCCACGAGGAGAAGTGCAAAGTCCTGCACAATAGAGAGGAACAACCCCAGGCACCAGTACATGCTGGGGGCCACCCAGCTGGAAAGCCACTTGGCAGAAAAGGACCTTGGTGGACACCAAGTTGAATGTGAGCCAGCACAGTGCCCTTGCAGCAAAGAAGGCAGATGGTATCCTGGGCTACACTGGGCAAATTATTACCAACAGGTTATGGGAGGTGATCCTTGCCCTCTGCTGCGCTCTCGTGAGACCCCACCTGGAGTACTTTGTCCAGTTCTGGGCTCTCCAGCACAAGAGAGACATGGACATACTGGAGACAGTCCAGCGGAAGACCATGAAGATGATTAGGGGTCTGGAGCATTTCTCCTATGAGGAAAGGCTGAGAGAGCTGGGACTGTTCAGCCTGGAGGAGAGAAGGCTCAGGGGGATCTTATCCACATGTATAAACACCTAAAGGGAGGGTGCAAAGAAGACACAGCCAGGCTCTTCTCAGTGGTGCCCAGTGACAGGACCAGAGGCAATAGGCACAAACTGAAACACAGGAGGTTCCCTCTGAACATCAGGAAACACTTTTTAACTGTGAGGATGACTTAGCACCCGCACAGGTTGCCCAGGGAGGTTGTGGAGTCTCCATCCTTGGAGATACTCAAAAGGTGTCTGGACATGGTCCTGGGCAACTGGCTCTAGGTGGCCCTGCTTAAACAGGGAGTTGGACCAGATGACCTCCAGAGGTCCCTTCCAACCGCAACCATTCTGCGATTCGGTAATCTTGTTTCTTGATTACATACAGGATCTTGGCCACAGGGATGACTATCCATTTTCCCAAGCATCAAGCAAGAATGTTGCAAAGTAAACAAAGCCAAGTGGTGTGCAGACATAGCCAAAATTAAATTGAAAGTAGCAAAATGATTGAGGACCCTGTTTGGATTAATCACCTAGCTCTGGTCAAGGCCATTGCAAGTGCAGGTTTTATTTAGAATTTTTAAAAATAGGCTCTCAAAATAGAAAGATTATTTACCAAAGTCATGATTTTGTGAGAAGATAATTGCTTTGATAGGTTCTTTTTTTCCATAAAAATTTTCTTAGCGAGAAAGGTGACTTCTTTATACAGAGAAAAAAGAGGAGTTTTTCTTCATGTAAATGAAATGTTAACATTTTTAAAGTGTTTCTACGGAAGACCCAAAGGTTTACAGGGAAATACAAACCAAAATGCAATTACACATTTTTAAAATATCTCACTATGTTGCCATTTTAAACTGATTCTGGTTTTGTTACTTACAAATCACTGCTGCACTGAGATGAAGACCAGGTTTTGTTCAGCAAGCAAAGAGAATGCAAAGAACAATATATGGCTGAAATCCTATATGATGATGTATTTTTAAGAAGAAGGGAATACAAGTACTTCTCCCAGCATCAGAAATTTCAGAATGAGATTTTGTGGCCCATATGTGACGCAGGGTACCTGGCACAGTTCCTCATGGCTCTCAGATCTGTGGATCCTTCTGTTAGCCTCGGAGACTTGGTCAGTTAAGGACTTGCAGAGTCAAAGGAATTGGGTGAATTTATACTGAGAGGTAATTGTCGCATTGTAATTAGCATAATCAAGTAGCAAAAGGCAATTTTAAGGGTGAGAGGTAATGACAGTGCCTTGAAGTTAAATAGTCATAATGATATTTTTTAGGTGGATATTGGGAGTGTTCAAAGAAGAGATCAGTGGGAATGAAAAGAACCTGGAAGCCCACCTTTCCTGCTCCCAAACATCGCTCCCTTCTTTTGCATGCCCCATTTCTCCACTTTATCAGTGCCCAAAATCAGATTCCCGGTGCCCATGGGCAGGACTCTGCCGTAGCCGCAGATGCTGTGCCATCCTCTGGCAGCAACGTGTGGGCCCCCTCCCTTTGCCTCTATTTGCATGCTGTAAAGGCAGAATTACGCAGCAATGGATCTCATCTGCATAACGAAGAGCCCTTCCCAGCACAGAAGGCCACAGAGCAGATTTCCTCTCACCATGATCCTAATTAGCCATCTGTGGTGTGCAACTGGAAGGGGGCTTGTCTCAGCCAGTGGAGCAGGAAAGGGGCAGCCAGAAAACGATTCCCCCAATCTAGGCTCGGTCAGCATTTCTGTTTACACCGCAGCAGAGCCTGCCCGTTGCTGCTGGGAGCAGTAAAACAGCTGTAGACTAGCGAAGGGAAGGCTGAGACCCCCCTGCTTTCCCATGCTAGTTATGCAGAAGATGGAAAAATCAGAGTTGTTTGAGAAAATCCCCACTGGGAAAGTGGCCTTCGGCTCATCCATTTCCAAAAGGGCATCTGGCAATGCGCTGCGTCAATATGCCAACCTGTGCAAGCAGAGCAGTTATCCCGCAACCGGCCAGGAGGATGGAGGATGGCTCTGGGGCACTGGATCAGGCCATGAGGGTCCAGAGATGCACCTGCTGTATCTAAGAGATGTTTCCAGTCTGAAGAAGTGTGGCCAGTAGGTCGAGGGAGGGGATTCTGCCCCTCTACTCTGCCCTTGTGAGACCCCACCTGCAGTACTGCACCCAGCTCGGGGGTCCTCTGCACAGGAAAGACATGGACATGTTGGAGTTGGTCCAGAGGAGGGCCATGAAAATGGTCAGAGGCTGGAACACCTCTGCTATGAGGACAGGCTGAGAGGGTTGGGGTTGTTCAGCCTGGAGAAGAGAAGGCTCCGGGGAGACCTTATAGCAGCCTTTCAATATATAAAGGGGGCTTATAAGAAAGATCATAGAATCATAGAATCATTTAGGTTGGAAAAGACCTTTAAGATCATCAAATTCAACTGTTAACCTAACACTGCCAAGTCCGCCACTGAACCATGTCCCTAAGCACCTCATCCACACGTCTTTTAAATACCTCCAGGGATGGTGACTCCACCACTGGCAGCCTGTTCCAGTCCTGGCAGACTTTTTAGTAGGCCCTGTTGCGACAGGACAAGGGATGATGGTTTTAAACTAAAAGAGGGTAGATTCAGACTAGATATAAGGACGAAATTTTTTTACGATGAGGGTGGTGAAACACTGGCACAGGTTGCCTGAAGAGGTGGTAGATGCCCTGGAAGCATTCAAGGTCAGGTTGGATGGGGCTCTGATCAACCTGATCGAGTTGAAGATGTCCCTGCTCATTGCAGGTGGTTGGACTAGGTGGCCTTTAAAGGTCACTTCCAACCCAAACCATTCTGTGATTCTAAGTTATGAACAAGACAATCCCCTTTCTTTTATTCCTTGAAGGTGACCTGCCTTTTGGGGTGATTGCTAAAAATTGGCCATTGGGCAAGTCTGTGTTATTTTAAAAGGGTGGCACGGAGGCTAGAGTGCTTATTTGTAAGTTCAAAAGAAATGTTTTTATGAAGTAAAATCATTGACGCTAAGGAAGTATTTTGTCATTGCTCTTTTGTTTTACATAATGCTCGCAGTCACGCCGTGTTAATATCAGTGGGTGAGAGTACAAAATGGAAAATTGCTATAAATGTATAAAGTTGTGAAGGCTGGTTGTGTAACTGAGAAAAGAGCAGAAAGTAAATGAAGCTGATCAGTTACAAAGTGTCAATTATATTGAAATGTTCTTCTGGCTCAGAAGCTTCAAGTGTCATTAGTGCATGGAAGGACATTTTAGAACAATAATACGGTTTTTAATCTTGAATCCTTTAAGCTACAAACAGAAGATATTCTAATCCTGTCTCAAGGACAACCTGTGATCAGACAGAAGTTTTATTTCAATTGCTGTTAAGCCAGCTATAAGAACAAGGCTCTAAATCCACCTCAGAAACTAGTAGCACTTGTTATAAAAGAACTAATTTATTAAGCAGCCTTCAGATTTTCCCAGCTTTCACTGATGGAAG
The DNA here is from genome assembly GCF_030936135.1 of Gavia stellata. Lineage (NCBI taxonomy): Eukaryota > Metazoa > Chordata > Aves > Gaviiformes > Gaviidae > Gavia > Gavia stellata. The sequence continues at coordinate 8,606,219 of NC_082597.1, read as the reverse complement.
CAACCTGCCCAGCTGGAAGATAGCTAAGTAAACATCATCATCGCTGTTGTACCCATTTCAGCAGCAGAATCAAGACTTGGTTTACAAAAGCTTCTGGCTCCCAGGCCCAGGACTTTGCTTTGGTATGAATATTATTTGCATGGCCAAAAATAGAAAAACTGAACAATGACTTTCTTTAGCATTAAGAGTGCATGCGTGCATCCATCCAACTTGGGAATCATCCTGGTTTTAATTCTGCAGCAGGACAGCACAATTTGTTGAAAAGGGCTTTAGTTTAGCTCTACGTTTCCAGCCTTCTGTAATCTCACCACCTGGGTTTACTTTTTACCTGTGTTTTTTCCCAGCTACTCAGTGGCCAGCATGAATCTCTGAAGGGGATAAGCATTTTCACAGCCCCGCAAAATTATAACCCTTCCTGGGAAGACAGAGAGGGGCGTACTCGGTGTCTACCTCCAGCCGATCATTTAGTCCTGTTGGGTTTTATGTGTTCCAACACAACCTCCTGGGAGCAAGATTTTGGAGTTCACTGAACAGGCCTACTCAAGACCATCAGAATTCAGATTTCCAATGGAATGGGTTTGGGGTTTTTTGGACAAAAAGGGGCATTTTTTGTTGAATGCTTGAGCTGTAGAGTTAGCTGGAATTCTTCAAGCATCAGACATTGTGATTAAGTCTTAAAAGTGTCAAAACAATTAGATATTTCAGAAAATGAGTTAAAAAAACCCACAAAAATTTCCTGTGCATTTTTTTAAAACTGGTTTACTATTAAGTAAATTCTTTTGCTAATCAGTCTAAATTTTTCCTGTCTAGAAACACAGGCTCTGCCATAACTGGATGAGAGTAATGGTCCTTCTAACCCAGTCACCTACCCTCAGTGATGCCTAATAGCAGGTGCCACAGAAGATGAAAGAAACGCTGAAGTTATTAGGGAGTGTTTTGAATACCATAATCAGCTTCTTTTTTAACCTCAATCCGTGTGCTTCTCAGATAAACACAGAGCATCTTATCTTACTGCTTATCTTACTGGCTTCTTGTTGCATGTCCAGCTGAGCTCTTTAAACCTTCCCTTGTGTGCTGGTCCCTCTGCCATCTGCATGGCTCTTCTCTGAACTCTCTTCTATTAAGCTCCATCTAAGTAGTGCCAAGTTGTTTCTAGCTGTATTTCATGGTTTAGATACACTCTCTTCATATCTTACTCATCTTTTTCTATAGAAGGTATAGATTGTGTGTATCTAGAAAGTATATATGAAGTAGGGGAAGCCAGAAGCTCAGCTGGTTTTCAGCTAAAGTTTGGGCAGTCTGAAAGGAGGTAGAGGAGATAGCAGGAGACTGGATTTAATTCCTCTGATCACTCTTTCAGACCCCCATAATTTGAAGGCAGTGGAGCTCTACTGATCATCACCAGCTCAGATTTAACCTAGAACTTACTTTGGTGCAATGAACATATTCCTTCTGCAGGCAGCACAGAGGCAGGAGACACAGGCTGGGGCTTATGGCAGGATAAGGAAGAGGAGACGCTGGGGAACGCCGAGCTATGGCCAACCTGCACCAGACAGACATGGGTTTGGGAGATGTTTAGAGCATCAGTGCTACTGTAGGGGCACAATGACGAGGAAAGAAGGGACAACATAGAAGCACAAAAGCAGGATGACGTGCCATAAAACCTGCTCCTGCAAAGTAAGATAACCAGCTAGGCTTAGTCCCTGCTGTAAGCATGGGGCACCTGAGCTAAATCTGACCCCATGTCTCCTGCTGAGAAGAGAGTATCGTATCAACCACGTGAAGGAAAAATTTCTCTTGAAGCAATACTACTGAAGACAGGTCAAGAATCAGCTGAAATTCACCTTCTCCATTTACTCGACATGTCCAGCTTGCTGAGGCGTTAAGCCAGTACATTTCAGCTCATCATTAATTTATGAGCAAATTCAGGAAGAATAAAGCGAGTCTTGCCCCTTGTCCTAATAATACCTCATCGCACATAAAAATGTGGTTAGCACGCTTGGTTGATTGGTGCAAGGAGATCTGCTTGAATGAAATAAACCTTGAATAGTGTCTTTAGCATTAGCTAGAGTGATGGGCTTAAGCCAAAACCAAATAGCCCCAAGCTGTGAGGAGATTGGGCCCAGGTCTGACTGCTGGGGCTCATAGCTGTCATCTCTTAGATGTCACCACCAGTTCATTTTGGATGTTCTCGGCTTGTGAAGATTTCTCATGTTGTCTTTAAACTCAGGACAAGACTCATGGGTTAATTACCCTTGTCCTGATCACTTCTCTTACAGTTACAATGGAGCATTTAGCCCTTTCTGTTGACTGAAAAAGCATCTCTGTGACTCTCACAGCAAGCAGGCAATGAGTGTCCTCCCTCCTCAGAGGTAATACAAGCAGACACCTGATTTTTAGAACAACTCCTCTTCACACAGGCATGCATCTGTGCTGCATGGTGACTTTAAGTGGTCATGACTCGCTCATGCAGCTAGTCTTCGCGTAGACTAGTGTCCCTATAAACTCACAAGGATCTCAGAAAGAGCTGAAGAAAGGCTGGCATGGCCAGCTGAAGGCCTGGAAAGAATTGAATGTAGATTGTTGGCTGACTGACTTGCTGAAATAATTATTTTAATTCCAAGGACACCTTACTGTGTAATTAAAGATGTGTCAGATTGCCCGAAGTCTTAGTTGTGCATCACTTCGAAATTACTGTTCCCATCTAAACACCAAATCCTGTTCCCACATAAAAGCAGTTATTTCTTTGCTTGGCTAGTCCTGCCTCTCGGTCCGACCTCTCACAGCCGTGAAACCTGTCTGGTGTGTGCCCAGTGCCGTCTGTACAGCTTGGCTGGCTCCTATGCATGGGTCTGTACCTAGCCTGGTGTCTATCCACAACCCAAGTCTCAGCCACCGTGGTTTACAAAGCATTTTTGCAACCAATATCCAGGATTTTCTGGACATGCTGAGAGCACCTGAGCTCCCTTGTTTAATACAGTCAGGGTGAAAAGACTTTATCAATATTCTCATGTGCTAAGACGTCAAGTACCCAATCATGGGATAATACATAAGCACTCAAAAATGTAGAGCTAATTTCAGAGGATAGCACAAAAAAACCTTCTAGAGTATTTTACTAGTTTCTCTCAGGCATTTTTATGAAGCCTAAGGATTGAAATGTACTTAGAGGGGACTTGCTCTACAAGAAATAAGATAATCTCTAAACTTTTGTCTATGTCTAGACTCAAACTGATCTTCTGAGGATCTGAATATTTCAGTAGTTTCTTGAAAACATTTTGCTTGTGCCTGTTGTCCTGCCAGGGCCCAGGACCAAATGGAGGCACCAGAAATCCTGTGGGAAAGCTTGTTCTGTGACACAGGTCTAGCCTCACATCCTCAATGGGTCTGTAAAACTCAAATAGATACCCAGGCTTGTGGGTACTTCTGCTTCTGAAGTACCCTGATCTGAGAGGTTGACCCTATCAGGCTTCTAGTGCTGTGATACCGGAACAACTCACAATGTTTTACATCCATGAGACAGAGAAGTACTATTATCTACCTCTGATAAATTAGAAACCGAGGGAAAGAAGCATCCAAGGTCAGATCCAATGAAGAACTGAAGTGATTTTAAAGTTAAGAGGAAAATAAGCACCTGAACTTTTTTCTACCTGCTGCCCAAAGCAGAGCCCAAAACTTTCAGACAGGCACCCATAGTGCTGTGCAGAAGAGCAGGGCATCCAGGTGGGTGCAAAATGGATCCATCTGCAATATGGACCCACTTTCAGAGGGATCCATGTCCACCCCGATGGACGCAAAGCAAGAGGAAGTTGCTGCGTATCAGCACAGCCAGTCTTTTGTCTCCTGGCACTTGCTGAAGGGGAATACTGAGATCTGTGCTGATGCTTTCACCTCTCAAGTGAAGCAAGGTGGACCCCAAACCAAAATCATTCTCTTCCATGACTATAATAGAGATAATACGGTTCACTTAAAGAATTTCCAGTTTTTCAGCACAACTCCCCCTCCGAGTTTGCTTTCCCCACTATCAGATCCTCCCCTAACATTTTTCAAACTTTTTTGGGTCACCAGGTACATCTTTCTTCCTCCAGGAGCTCACCTAGTAGCAGCTCACCTCACCCTGGTAGTATCTACAAACCAGAGAGCAATACAGGACAGCAAGAGCCCCGGCAGCTCAAAGTGCATTACTACTCAAGCTGGAGGCCGCTTTGGACCTTTCTAAAACCCAACACCAGCCATTGAGACAAGCTGATGTGCAAGACATGTTGGTTAGGGAGGGGTACAAAGAGAACTTCCAGATTAATGGAGGGTGAGGGACCTGAGATTGTTCTGCTTCAGGCACTGACAATTGACACAATGGGAATTTAACCCTCAACCTTCTGGACTTTGGTTCCTGATGAGCTACTGGAAACATGAGTTTCTCTTAATAAATCACATTTTTGCTCAATGTCAAGACTTACAGTAGGATGAAAGGCACAGTCACAGGGAGGGTATGACAAGCATCTAACAACATCTAGCAACAAACCAGGTTAGAAAAGTAAATGGAAGAGTATGAGTTTTTTGGGAAAGATCGAAACCCAAAATTTCTCTTTAGATGCTATTAGCAGGTAGATGCTGTGTTTGCATTTGGAGATCATTTGTACCAGCAGCTTAAAAGCAAATAAGAGCAAGCTGCTGCCCTCAAGAGTTTATAACCTTTTATAAAGAGACAGGATATGTATAGCGGGTGGAAAAAAAAGAAGTTATTACTCTCCTCCATTTTACAGATGGAAACAGAGATCAAATAGCATCTCTGCTATCACACAGGAAGCCTGTGGCAGCACAAAAAAGAAGGAACTGGGATTTTCTGGAGGCAGATGCTCTAACCACAAACTCTCCCTCCTTCCCTCCCTTCCCACATATTTTTGTTCTAACAGCCAGCATCGAGCCACTGCACGCTGACAAAGGAAACGTCTCCCCTTACTCCCGCCTGACGGCAGATGAGTTTTAGTAGGATGCTTCCCTGGTTTTCCCTGGAGAGCGGAGGGGCCCAGGAGGAGCAGCGGGTGCCTTTGAGAGGAGCCGGGAGAGGCGATGCTGTGTGGCAGGGAGTGAGCTGCGCGGCTGGAGGAGGAGCTGCGGGGACGGATCCTGCCCGTGCCCGAGGAGTGTCTGCTGGACAGGATGTGGGGTGTCCACGCAGCACCCCATCTTCTCCTCCCTGACCAAAGCAGCCACTCATTTTCCCTTCTCAATGATAAACAGCCCGGACGGAGCTTGAAAGTACATTTTTGATCTAAGTCAGTGATAGATGAACGATTTGGGGTTTTACTGCTAATAAATATCTGAGCGGCGTAATCAGAGCCAGTTATGCTATTGTTATGATGACACCGATACACATGTTGATGCTGTTATGGCTGGAGAGCTCGGGCTACATTATCTTTTTGCCTCTTTCACCAGGTAACTTGAGGCCGCGGCACTATTGATTGAGGACCGCCTGATGCTGTAGCGTGCGCTCATGTAACCATAGCCCTCTGGGGTTATGGGGCTATTGTGAGGGCTTTGTTTAGCTGCTGACAGCTCCGAGGAAGAGCATGCAAGGGTTGCAAATGTTTTTCTTGTGTCTGTGCTTCTTTGCCTTGCAGACAATAGATGTGGGCGGCCGCGAGGAGGTAACGGGCTGACTTGGGCAGAGGACAGAGTGGGAGGTGTGGTACCCAACTTCTGAATGCTCCTGACAGCAGAAAAGGGGGTGCTCTCTCTTAGGAAGACCGGAATGACATTACGCCTGGGCTTTCATTTTGGGCACTCTTCTGGATGTGAATGCAGCCTGTTGATTATGCAGATGTGGAAAGCAGGCTAAGCGGATCCGATAACGTGTCATCCAAGATGCATCCTTTCCCTTGCTCAGCCCTGCTCACCTGCTTTGGAAACGCACATGAAAACACTCCGCTTGACCAGCCCAACGCAAGCCCTCTAGCCATGGAGGAGGAGAAGACTGAGGGGACCTCAGCGGTGTGCCTGCAGCCGTCTGCAATAGCAGCCGGCAGCATCAAGCACGGGGGAGAGAAGGACAGCGAGGAGATGTTTAAAGCCATCAGATGTTCTGAAAAACACAGCCGCGCAAGCTGCAATTCTAGCAGTCATATTGCTGCTCAGTCAGTGTCTGCTACCACAGAGTCATCAGCGTTTGCTGCTAACGAGCTGAGCCATGATGTTATTGCACTCTGTACTCACATCCCCAGACCATCCATCATCCACGTGCCAAAGGTGAGTGCTCTAGAAGTCGCTATGCAACAAGGTAAGAGAATTGGCTCACTTTAACAAAGTACAAAAAGGGGGGAAAAAATCCATCGGCGCATTTATTTTGTATTGATTGGCATGCAGTCAAGAAAGGACTAATGGCTATTCTTACTAAAATAATACAATATAACAGCTATTGCTTTCCTGCACTATTATCAGAAGCCTATGGGAATGTTTGTAATAATACCAGGCACTTTTACAGTATGTTTCATTCAGTCATCTTCCTATCTTTTGGTGATCCTCACTTATTTCAGACCTGATCCAAAATTCCTTGAAATGAGCAGGCTTTTTTTTTTCCCACTGACTTGAGTGAATGCTGCGTTTTTGCCACCTCAGCCAGGTGCCTCGAGGCTGCAACACCAGCGACTGCAGAATCCTTTTTCTGTCTTATTTTTAGCTTGTGTGTGCTTACAGGCAACAGTAAGGTTTTGAGTACAGTTCTGGTGAATTCAGTTTATTCTTGCCTGGATAAAAAGATCACAAAGTTGGGTATTTTACTATTGGTACTACTAAAATAATGAATAGTAATGAGCAAATAGCGCTGTTCTCATTTTCTCTTGGTTAGGTAACTGGAGATTACATGTATTTTTTTTTCCCCGATAAACACTGAGGAATAAAACCCACATGTGTGACTCAACTTTTTTATATCACAGCTTTTATTTTAATAGTCCACTCCTCTACCAATTTCCCTGCCAAATCACATCTATTCAGAGTGCCTCGGCTTGCTTCCCCTTCACAGTCAGGAAATACTCTGTTTGGCAAAGATCTGTCCTTCATGCAGAAGTGTTAGAAAAAGGTTTAATATGAGATAATAGGTGCTGGAATTAAGAAAATTATCAGAATCAGTGTTTCCACGTGGGTTATGCTGCTATTACCAGAACTGGGGTCTCTGTAGACCACTGTTTCAGTGCTGTTGCCATCAACCACAGCCCCTATGTAGAATATAAGGAAAAACTGGAGCTTCCTGAGAGCAATAATTTACTTCATTGTAGGAGGGAGGGCTGGCTATGAGATGCTGGGATCTCTCTTTCATGGGAGATTTTGAAGAAGAGCTAGCTGACCGTTTTCTGGGGATGGAGTAAGTATATTTAGTCCAGCTGTCATTCAAGGAGACAAACCAGATGGTATCAAGGTTTCCCTCACCAACACATTTCTGCAGTTTCACTTGCATTTTTTCTTGCTTGGGAGGTTCAGGTTGGATGTTAGGAAAGGCTTTCTCACCTGGAGGGTAGCACAGCATGGGAAGAGGTCACCTAGAAGTGATGGGGGTGGCATGCTTGGAGGATTTCAAGACTTGGCTGGACAAAGCCATGGCTGACCTGATATAGTGTTGGCACCAGTCCTGTTTTGAGTGGAAGGCTGGACAAGAGACTTCAAGAGGCTCCTTCCAGTCAATGTTTCTGTGGTTGTGTGACGTATGGATTTTAATGCATGTATGTGGCTTATAAGCACGAGGGAACGGGATCAGACTGAGGCATCTCTTTACGGTCACCGAGACAGCAATGCAGACGGTGGTGCTCTTGGCTTTGGTGACAATTTCTCCCCTCCTTCTGCTCCTACCTGCTCCCTTCCAACCACTTCACTTTGCCTTTGCTGACTTGCTGCTTTTCTCTATGCTACCAAAGCCACTGCCAATATCTACCTCATCCTGCGAGTGTTTGCTGTAGCAAAAGATGGTTCCTACGCTGGGCACAAACGTCTCTAACCTCCACTGGTCAGTGGTGTTGGAGCAGGCAACGCTGAAAGGCTGACACCGTCCTGATCCAAAGATGCTCCCATGCCTTTGTGGTGGTGGAGGAGGGATTCTGCTGACTGACCTGTGCCAGGGGTTTCTCTAGGAGTACACATGGTCAAATTTAGGAGTACAAGTTTATAGCAATCTCCAATCAGAGGAGTAGTCAGGAGTGGACCTCACCGCTCTGGACAATCTGGGTGATTCAAATTATTCAATCATCCAAGTCACTACATCAAATCGTCCATCACTCTTTTGGTTTTTCTGAGGAACAAGTTACAAAACCATCTGTCAGGATGATGTGTGGTCCTGCCCTGAAGTTCCTGCTGAACATTTTCTATGTGCCTTGATGTTTTCCTGTCACTGGGGAGACCTGTGAGGAAACTCCTTGTCACAGCTAGGAATTGGGCTTTCTGCTGCCCCTTAGCATTGAGACCTTCCTGCCAAGGTCTGGGGGGTCTTGTTGGTGACACTCGTGAAGTCCCACAGACATGAGAAGCACTTCTCTCCCTGTGACACACACAGCCCAGATGTTGCATCCGACCAGTTCCAGGCTGTCAGGGCACTCTGCTACCAATGGACTGAGCTGAGTCGATTTTGACGGCATATTGGAGAGAAACAGGAGACCCACAGAGGTCTTGGTGTCTGAGTATCCACATCCAGCTCTTCTGTGAGGGTCTGCACATCAGAGACTTGCTTAGCGGCAGCTCTTGGTGCCTTACTGCGTAACAGCGTCCACCCTCTCAGCTCTGCCCATCAGCACAACTGGTTTTAAAATGTTATTATCCTCAATGATTGCCTACCCAGGCAAAAAGAAAATAAATAAGTGAAGCAAAATGAGAAGACGGGGCTAGTCAGAGAGGCCCCATGGTGCACTGGTTGGAAGTAGAAGTGCAGTGGTGGAAGAAGGCATGCAGAGTCTGTTGCGACTCTGATGGGATGAGAATGAAAGCGTGGCACATGGAGATACTGGGGGATTTGGGCTCTCTGCCACAGTAGGGAAGAAACGTGATAAATACGGGGAGGAAGAAGAGGGTCCCAGCAATGCGACTGCAGCAGAGAGTGGGGAAGAGCCCTGTGATGAAGAGAGAGGGAGGTTATAGTCATGGAGTGTGGTGGCCTGGGGACCACACACACAGCTCCTGGTGTGAGAGGGAGGAAGAAGATGGGGAGAAAAGGTGGTGGGAGGCACACAGGACATCTGCTATGTATCTAAGGAACTGGAACACATAGCTGAGGGAAAATACAGGCCATGAGGAGAGAAAGAGGAGCACAGGGCCCTCGTGAGCAGGGTGTGGGTGGCCTTGGTGGGAGGGTGGAGAGGAGACGAGAGGAGAAAGCACAGGGCTGCCTGAGAACAGGGGCTGGAGGCACTTCAGTCCCTGAAGCAGAGCTCACGCCTGTCCTAAAATAATAATATCCAGACATCGCTAAGGGAGCCAGTGAGGCCCAGTCGAGAAGACACAGATTTCCATCCTCCTTGGCATATCTGAACTTCCCTTTGTATCTCAGTTGCTCCACCTATAAAACAGCCAAAATTTGTCCTTTCCTATGCAATCATGCTGAAACCTGTAGATTAAAATAACACATACCTGCTAAGTGGCAAAAGGCAAACATGCTATGCCAATACAGGAATCTCACAGTCCTACTCAGGAGACTTTTAATTCATGTTCTTGCATGAATTCTTCAAGAAAATCTGAAGTAATGTCAGGAAAAATGCTCATACTCTTTTGTCTCTTTCATTTTCAAAATGACATCAGCAAGGGGCTAACGAGAAATATGCTGAGAACTTCCAGCACCAAGAGACCTGCTGTCTACCTGTCAGCATAATCCTTTTCAAGCAGAGGATCAGTCCATTTTTAACTAATAGCAGCATAAAATTTTAACTTGAGCACAAAATATACTAATTAATGAAATCTTCCAGCTGACCCTCCCCACTGGGACATGTAGTCGCACATTTTGGATTACAATGGAGTTGCACGCATGTAACTAAATCCAGAATTTGATCAATTATTCCTTTTATGAGAAGATTGCATCTGCTCCAGATGGAGCCAACCTTAAATCCGATATAAACATGGTCCCAGCAAAAATTAGATTTTAATATAATTACCAAAGAGATTGAGTTAGACTTGTTTGGTCACAAATTACTGTGGCAGCAATGTGCTTGTAAATAACTGACCGTCATTTTAATATTTAGAGATTGCCTCAGTAGTAAAGTATAATTAAATGTCAATGAAGTTCTTCATGTCTAGCATCTTTCTCCTGATTCTGACATGTAAAGAATTAATTCTTTTGTGTTTTGTATGCTGCCTGGAGGTCTTTATGAGACTTTACAAGACCATAAATCAAAGCTGCCAGAACTACACACTGAAACTTGCTTTCAACCTCAGCTACAACATCAAACATTTTCCCATCTTTTATTTCCAAGTCCAGTTTTAGCCACTGATAAACTCTGGCATGGAAACTTAGGAGAAAACCTTATTGTTCTGAACCAACAACTGTGCTATGACTCCAATAAATGTTTCATGTTGACAAAAGCATATTAGTGACCCTTTCTAACTAGCAGTATCATTCACCTGACTTGAACTCTGTTGATCTTCAAGTTCACCTTGGGTTTTTTTCTGAAACAAAAGAAACCTAAACATCATCTAATGCATCATGGAATAATTTCTTCCCTTTCAAGCTGTTTGGGACACCAGAAACTTAGGAGCTGAGACCTTAAATGAGAGATTCTGGGAACGATATGTCTGATGAAGTAAGCTGTGCTTCCCATTGCACGTGGGGAACCTCACTGAAATCAGTCTCACCTATGATTTCCTATATAAAGTGTCAGTCATACCTTTAGTGTATGTAGATCTTTTTAGAGGACCTCATAGCTACTTTCAAACCTTGAATGCATAACTGTGTCTCTTCTTCACCTGCACCTTTTTGACACTTAGGTTAGTTGCTTGGCTAGAGAAGCTAGAGAGTGGATTTGACCCAATGAAACTCATTTTCAAGTCTCTGGATGTCAACAGACATTGGTTGGTACCCGACTCGCAATGACTTCACCAAGCTTTGGACCGGCACTGATCTGAGTGGCGAGGTAATGATGACAGACTCCCAAACTTAAAGGTATAATTGCAGCTGTCTGGGAAATTGGAAAGGAATGTCATGAATACCCCACACAGAAGAAGATAAATTTCTATTATCATCCCTATTTTGTTCTATGGATCTTTCTCTGGCCAATTTGTAGCTTCGTTTATATGTAAAGGGTTCAAGTAATGCATTGCATCAAGGACTTGAGAGCGTGATTCCTCCCTGCTTGCCACTTTGCACAATTGTTTACAGCCATGCAGATCAACTGTAAAACAGAGCCTGATCACGACTTGCCACACATTTACAGGAGGGGAAAGCGCTCATTGCATGGAGGTAGAGGACTGCAAGAGATAAGGACAGTTGAGATGGAGGAAACATACCAGTAGCTGCCTAGGTGAAGCCCTACACTGAAGTTATACCCCATAGGTAAACTCCATAAATACATGGAAAATATGAACAGCCCATTGGAAATAACAGGACTTCTCACAGTCAAACTCACACATACTTGTGGTTTTGTACTACTAGCTCATAGGGACACAGTCCTTGGGAGGATTCCTGGCACTGCTCCTGCTCTCCTGGGAAAACGGCCAAGAGTGGTTGTGTTCAGCTCTCCCCAGGTGCTGGATGACCCTATGGGCCTGAGTGTCCCTCTCCTGAAGAATGCATTTCAAGGTCACTTTGGGAGTTGTTAAGTATTTTGATGACTAGTTAGCAGCTAAAAATTAGAAGGAAATGAACAGCATTACTTGGTGAATGGCAGTTAGTTGATACTAAAGTGTTTCCTTTGCTTACCTTTGCAAAGGTTTCCCTCCACCCCTCAGCAGAAGAGGATTGTGGACATTTTATCAGTGCAACTGTGGAAATTTCATGGGGACAGTCTTTTCTCCAGCACAACAAGGAAACCTTTATTTTCTCCAAATTTACTCTGGTGCAAATTTGCTTTGATTTAAGAAAATTAAATCCAGAGGGTAAAACCCATCCCTTCAAAGTGCTCAGACTGGGCACTCAACTATGCACTGTGGTTGCCAGAGAAACATTAACACCCTTGCCTTCTCCAGCATTTGCAGGAGCTTAGCACCTGAAAAAAAAACCCCTGTTGTCATTTATTTAAATGGCATTTACATTTTAACACTTCGGCAAATTCAGCTGGGAGATTATGGCCTTGGTGACTTGGCCAGAGCCCTCCAAGAAGCTTGAAAGAGTCCTTGGACAGGATTAATAATTTTTTGACTCCACTTCCTTGTGCTTTACCACCAAAACCTCTGTTAGCAGTGTACGCTACTGTAATGTTTTCCCTTCATCTCTTCCTCCTAATCTTGACTGTCTATCTGGCAGCTGTCTGGAGAGAGTGTGTGTGGGCTGGGAGTTCTTGACTCTCAATATAAACAGCACCTAAGTGAAACCAGACTTTCTCATTACATTTTTTCTTTGCTTTCCACTCCCACATAAACACAGAGGTAATGGCACTGTGCGGCACAGAGCCCTTCATCCTGGCCAACGCACAACTCATTTACTTCCGTGGCCTGCACGTATGCAAAATAAAATCCATCCTACTAGTAGAAGTAGGAAGCTCTGATCCAAGAGTTTGCCCTGCGTCCTGTCCCGGGCTGGTGCACAGCAGCGTTGCTGGCACGTCTCTGCACAGACTGACGAGCACCACCACCCCGCTCCTGCCAGCAGGATTCCCCATCCAGCAACCGTCCTTTTCATCTTTCAATGGCATTGCTTTAGTTGATACATAAGTACTCCAGACGTCACCCCAACCAAAATGGTGCAGTTTCCTCTATTTGACAAAAAGCTCTTCTTTTTCTAAATCTAGCTCCTACCCCTTCATTTCTCAGCTTGCATCAGCTGGGTTATTTTTTGCAGAGGGGTCATGCAGCTTTCAGCTGCTGTTCTGCAACAGCTCCTGCATAACAGAGTGATGAGGGAGAGCCGAAGAGCTTCATTCAAGCCCTGTCTCACCCTGAAACCTATTCCAGCAGCTCTTGGTAGTAATGAACCTCCTGTGTGCCAACAATAACAATAGAAATAGTAAAGCTTTCAGGGAGTTCTTGGAAGTCACGAGACCCTCATTTAAAGGGGATTAAGGAGCAGAATTTGTAAAGTTTCATGAAAGGTACTTCTGAAAACAAGATATTGTAACAAGAGCACTTTGAAACCTCCGCTAGGAAATTGGAGACCACATGAAACTTGACAGGTTTTGGGTTTCATCACCAACACAGAATAGCCCAGGGTCACTGAAGAGTTCATACCCCTTCTACTCTTAGGGTGAGCACAGAGGTCCTGGTATGTTGCTACGTAAGTAAACACTGGCATCCCATTAGCTTTCAGTTTTTTGCTTTTGCTGAGTTTACCACCTGCAGAATTGGTACTGTTCAGCCTTCGTAGGTTTTCATGCCCCATTTGCATGTTCTCCATAGCCTTACTCTGAACACAGTGTGGATGTTATGTTAGCATTCTCCTTCCTTCTGCCTTTCAGTAAATTAAAGGGTGTTTGCAGCCCTTGGGGGGGAGATAAGATGCAGTTTGAATCAATGGAGTAATTACAGAAGAATATGATACTAATGGAGCTGATTTGAATGCATATCTAAGGATGAATGCTATGGCTCCATGCCCAGATGGTGCACACTTTCCTCATGATGAGTTATTTATGACTTGACACATCGCAGCTCTGCTTTTTTGTGGCTCGGCAGCGTTCATGTCGTTGATAAAGCAAACTCTGTCAATATTGTGCATTCTTACCGATCCAGGCCTGGCTGCCGGGCAGTCTTTCCATATGATACAGCTGTGGCCAACCCCTCCCCAGCAGCAAAAGCAGAAGAGAAAGGTTGATACGGCTTCACCAAGGGCAAATCTTGCCTGACTAAGTGGCCATAGAAGTGGCCTTCTATGATGGAGTGACTGCATCAATGGACAAGGGAAGAACTACTGATGTCATCTTCTTTGACTTCTGGAAGGCCTTTTACATGCCCCCTCCCCCCTGCCCCCATTCTTGCCTCTAAATTGGAGAGAGATGTATTTGATGGATGAACTATTAAATGGATAAGGAATTGCCTACATGACCATATCCAAAGAGTTACAGTCAATGGCTTAATGTCCAAGTGGAAAACAGTAATGACTGGTGTCCCTCAAGGGTCCATATTGAGACCAATACTATTTAATATCTTCATTAATGACATCATAGACAGTCGGATTAAGTGCACCCTCAGCAAGTTTGAAGGTGACACCAAGCTGAGTGGTGCAGTTGATTTGCTAGAGGGAAGAGATGCCATCCAGAGGGACCTTGACAGGCTTGAGGAGTGGGCCCATGTGAATCTCATGAAGTTCAACAAGGCCAAGTGCAAGGTCCTGCACCTGGGTTGGGGCGATCCCCAGTATCAACACAGGCTGTGGGATGAGTGGATTGAGAGTAGCCCTGCAGAGAAGGGCTTGGAGATACTGGTGGATTAAAAGCTGGGCATGGACTCTGCCTATGAATCAAGACCAAGCCTTACATGAACATGACTCCATATTCACCTAGAGACATAGGGCTCAAGAAACCCAAAACTTTATAGATCATATATATATACACACACTATGTATATCATTATAGAAATATCATTATATCCATATATAATAGATCGTAATACAGCTTTTCTGGGACCTTCAGAGTTCATTCCCTGTGGCATCACATGCTTCTGGTGTGACAGTGTTTATCTTTACTTCTGCTTTTCTTATTTGTCCCATAGCCATCGGTTGAGGACTATTGTACCTAGAGGTATTATAATACCTAATACACTGGACTAGGTGGTAACACAAAATATGTATCTGAAAGGCAATGGCTTGGCAGTAGTCCATCTATACAATGATACAAGCATTCAACTTCTCTCCAACCAACATGCATAAATAGTGACCTTTAGAAAAGTCGTATCTAAACCGTAAAAAGAAAGGTCTTATTTCTTGACTATTTTTAATGGAAGCATTTAGACCACAAATAAGTGTGCCAACAGTGGCAAAAACCAAATCATTTGGGCCATTAGTTCCCCTAATGAAACAATTGGGCACAGCCAGACCTAAGTGTTTGATGTGGTGGGTCCATCCCAAGAGAGATTGTCATTGTGCCTGAGCATCAGATGCAAAATGCTGTTGTTTGAGCTTTGCAGGCTTCAGAACTTGCACATGGAGCTTTATTTTGGATAAGTACTCTACACAGAGACTAAAACCCCTCTAAGGATAATGGCAGGTTCCTGTAATTTGGGGCCAGCTATACATTTTGAATGTGGCCCTATTCTGTCACCCTCTTTTCCATACAGCAGCGGTCATGCCTCTCCAGATGCTTTGTTTAAATTACTGCTTTTTAGTAACTCTTCAATTAAGCAGGAGAATGCCACAGCAGTAGCAGAAGGGACTCTTCGCTTTCCCATCCTGACACAAAGCAGACATATGCCATGGCTAGCAAGACAATGCCTTCTCTGGGGAGAGGATAGTCTTTTCACCTATACACATCCATAGCTGCCTCCAGTCCTCCTGTTGTACTGGCTCCAAGAAGAAAAGCTAAGCAAAGGTATACAACAGAGCCAGCAAATAATTCAGTGGGTAAAAGTTGTTGAATAATATTTAGACCCACATGCCATAAAACATGTATTCCTTGCTCTGCAGTTTCAGATTGCAATGGTGGGAATGGGTAAAAGGATCTAACCGATCTGTTTGGTAACAAATTTTATGCCTGTTCTTTGGCGTATTATGGAAAACAGTAGCTGTGTGCCAAAAGATTAAATTCACTTTTAGGTACCTAAAGTGAAACTTGGACAGATATTTCTTGCTACCGAGGAACATGAGCCCTTCACTCGGCATCTGGAGGAACCAACCCCAGGTAACCAAAATTGGGCATAAAAAAGCAGTAATAGCAGAGGACCTTGTTTCAGCTGTAGACCTAAATTTTGTTCCTAAACCACCTAATAAAAAATCAGAGCTTAGGTTTTATGTCTCCCTAAACTTTCCACAGCCCATCTGTGTGATCTACACCCTTCTGGGGAACAAAGAAAAAGTAATTAAATGCAGCATGACTTTGCTGTCCAGGTTTCAGCTCAATGAGATTTCAAATGGCTGCTACAATTTCTTGCTGACTGACTGGTGTCCTCACTAGGAAGAGCGAGTGCTCAAGTGACCCAGATAAGCATTGATACCTACACAGGATGAAGCCCGTCTCCCACCAGTGTGGGGTATTTTTCAGGCTTAAATTTACTTGTGTGAGCAAAAATTTTTCCTCTTCCCCATGAAGACCACAGTAACGCACGTTCAGCTTTTCTGGATGTCTCCGTGAGCAGGTCCTTTTCTAATATTAAGCCCAACTCTTCTGTCTGCTTCCACAAACCTGTGCAAAAGCTCTTCTGTCTGCTGCCAGCTGCCTCTGCAGACCTGCCAGACCTCGACAGACCACTCCTTTTATATGCCAAGACTTCTTGGTACTAGCTGTCTCCCTGCTGAGAAGATATGTGGCCTTATAAAGGTTAAAAGCAAATATAAGTCTTATACTGCAAAAACCAGTTTCACTTCTGCTTCTCTCTACTCAGCTTCAAAACCTTAGTGAACTTCAGTCCTTCATGTTGTGTTTTTCTCCACTCTCTGGAGTTCATACATAAGAACTTTTCTTCCAGTTTCTCTGCTATTATTCAATCAGATATGATCCTTTAACAGAAGCATCCAATACTCATTATGCTGTTATTATACAACTCCCACAACCTCCGCCCTTTGCAGCTTTTCATAATTGTGACATTTGCAAATAAATAATTAAAAAAACCAGAAGATATTTTTCTTGTTTCAGCCAAATATAATCATGTAAATAGTTTCAAATGTTGCAATCTCATAATTTCAAGACAACCCTGTTTTCATTGCAGAAGAATTCAGCAGTATATCATCTGGTGTTATGACTTCGTTTAACAGAAAAGTCTGTGAAATCAAGTCCCAGATCCTGAGATCCTCTAGTCTGAAATCATGCACATCTTCTGAAAGGAAAGAGTGGCAGTCCCATCTCTCAGGAAGTTCAAACAATAAACTGAAGCAGTAAACAAAAATTAATTTTATTTAGTCATCATCCAGTGGCAGAAGAATCTCACTAGTAGGATGGGGTCTTTTCACGTGTAACTCAGAATAGTGAAAAAGAAAAGTATTTAAGGTCCAAAAGTGGCCATGAGATGATATATAATGGTAGATGTATAGGTGAGGTAGAAGAGCAGGAGAAGAAGAGAATTTCTGTGTCTACAAGATCCTCTCTGAAAGCCACAGTAACTGCCAATATACCTTTTGACATGACTTCTGCTTGCTGGAGATGGGCATTTCCAGGCATCTTGCTCTAGCTTAGCAAAGGGGTTCAAAACAAAGCAGTGTCACCTCCAAAGTCTTCTCCTTGCCTTGGTTCTCACCTTGACAAGGTTTAGCTGGCCCAAACTCAACCACTGAAGTCACCCACTGTCGTGACGTGTTGGGACATTTCTCAGACTCTCTTCATATATAGCTGTGGCCTTTCTAGTCTCCCCGATCAAATGAAACTGTTCCTGCTCAGAAGCCTACGGAGGCTCAAGCAATCACCTCGTAGATGCCACAGCCTTTTGGGTTCATCTTTGCTTCTTGGGGCTTTCGTATCCTTTGGGTCTGTGCTCCTCCCAGCCCTGGGCAGAGGCTGAGGTGGGCTGGGTCCCTCTTGCTTGTGGCTTCTTGGAGACTGACTGAGAGCAACTAGTTCCTCCCAGAACCTCTTCTGCTCCTCCTTTACGTTGGGATTGTTTTTTTCCTTACATAATTTTAGCATTTCTTGGCCCAGAGGGAATAATCATAGATGAAAATTACTGGGTTTCAGGAGTCACTTTTTGGTTCCTGGCCATGATTTGCTGGTGCTTTTCTCCAGCCTGTCCTCAGCGCGCTGAAACCAGAGCTGCAGCCGTGATGGGTAGGCACAGGAGAGGGCTTGTGCACCTCAGAGCTCGTCTGCTCTACCCCCACGCACCACAGCTCGTTCAATAAAAGCTGTTACCTCTTGGTGCAAGACATGGCAGGCCCACTCTGCCTTCCTTCACCCCCATCTCTGCAAGGTTTTTTCCTGGCACGTGCCCTGCCTCTTCCCTCCCCACCTCATCCGAGATGGTTTGCAGCTGGCGGTCATGCCTGATATTCACCCAATGATGTTAGATGATAGTCCCTGCTGTCTTTGAAAAACCGGACCATGTTCCAAGTCATCATGGATGCTGAGAAAATGAAGAACACCCTAGAGGTGCAGAAAGCAGATAAAATTAACAGTGCTTTATTATCAAAGCAAACATCATTATTCTGAGCATGCCTGGCTTTTGAGTTGAGCATCCCTGGAGCCACACACACATGCACGTGCGCGCACACACACACACAGAGCAGTGTTTAAAGGCTTCCCAGGAAGGGAAGGCGGTTGCATCCTGCCATCCTGAGCCCCCCAAGAGGGGAGACTCCAAAGAGGGCTGCGACGGTGCCTGCTGCCCTTGCCCCAGCACGGCTCCAGGGACAGCAGGGGCTGGACCCAGTTATCGGGGCTCGGGCTGAAGCCGGGGGCCTTACTCTTATTTTTCTGGCTTTAAATTTTGGGGGATTCTCCAGTTCTCAGGGGGATTTGTCTTTTCTGTAGCAGGATTTTCCCAGCAGGCTTTGCTTGTACGTGTAGGGAAGAAGGCTGACACAAGCAGATTTTAATTAAACCATTCTTTTAGCTCCCCAGGCTGGTGTAATTTAACTTCTTCTCAGAGATAATATTAACACTTACGTCATTTTTCATCATCATTAGTTTCGCTTGTGGAATTGCATTGGAGAGAAACCGCCCTGGATGCAAAAGCTCATTGAATCCTATTGTTTCAGTTCCCTTCAGCCATCGTTTCTCACCCCAAGAACAAATGTTACCAGCAACAGGAAGGAGCTTGATTTTCCACCAAAATCAGCAAAATTGCACACACAGAGAACAGGCATAATATCTCACTAAGATCTGCCTGGTTAGCGGCATTATTTGTCAACAAAATGAAAAAAAACCCCAAAACTGGTACTGTCTGAAGGGGACTGAAGTGGAAGACCTGGAAATCAGTGGCATCACAGTGGCACAGATCTGGAGGAAGGGAGGGCAGGGAAGCGGGGAGCTGGGGGAGCCCTCCTCTGCCCCCCAGTCAGCAGCTTCCCCTCTCTTCTTGCCTACTTGTCAGTTCATTAGCAGCCCTGATTGCCATCTGAAGCAATAAAGTAAACACCACCACAAGCGGAATATCCTAGGATTAGCTGCTCAGTCCTGGCAGGGTATGAGCTCACACTTGGCTCAGCTCTGGAGAACAGGCAGATAAATAAGAAAGTATGGATTGAGTGTGTTGGTTATTATATTGCCCTCCAATGTGCAAATGCTGTGCTATTTCATTTCAGAGGTTCATCATTTGTTGCAAGGAGAGCAAGAAGGGGTAGCTCTTGTGAAGCCGATTGCAAAACTTAGTTAGGTCTTAAACCCCAAGAGGGAGGAATGCATATATTCAGATATAAAGAAGCATCTGGAGCCCAGCTTGCTTTAATGCTGTTCCTAGGAGACTTGCTTGGGTGCTAGACAAAGCTACGATCATTTTAGTAGTTTACGCTGACATGCCGAGCTGGTGTCTCGCTCAGCCCATATGGGCATGTAACCAGAGAAGATGTGCTGCCATTCCTCTGTTTTACAGGGGAAATGCTGGGGGGCTTGTGGTGGGCTCCCCATCATCTCCCTGCCCTGGAGGTGGACACAGCAAGAGCGACCACTGGTTGTACCTGCCCTTGGTGTGTGCATAGCCATGCTCCAGCATGGGAGGAGGAATATTTGAGCCCAGGCTGAGTTTTTGCATATCCTGGACACTCTCTCTAACCTGCAGGACCATGTAAATCATGTAGGGTATTTAAAGAAACCATTCTGCTCTCTGGGATGCTCCAAGGCGTTAGAGGAAAGAAGTCTATATAATCTAGTCTAATCTAATCCGTTTCTCATGATAGGTTTCTTTTCTAAAATATAATGTCACTGTGATTTTAACCTCTGCTCTGATAGCTGTGTGGGTCTGGCACCTTGGTCCTTTCTCACATGCCTTGCCTTCCTCTCTTCTGAGCCCACCTTTCATCTTTTATTTCTTAATGTTTCTCCCTTAAGCGCATTTGCGTCACAATAGTTGTAAACCCTAACCTGGCCTTCGAAATGCCTTAGCAAACCTGTGTAATATATAAGAAGAAATGCTAGACATGGGATCTGGAGGGTGCTATTCCCCCCTTCCTTCCTGCCCCCTTCAAAACAAACTAAGTAATGTAGGGTTTTGGGCTGATGAGCTCCGTGAGCTGTTTTTGCTCATGGCTTTAGACCCACTGCGGTTGGCTCAAGCTCAATCATGGGGGTGGTGGGCCCTTGTAGGAAGGGAAGGCTGAGAGGTAAATGCAGAGGGATGCGAGTCCCTAACCCAGCCTATCACCTGAGAAATTGCAGCCCAAGAGCACAGCCAGTGGGAAGGCAGAGATGGGAGGGAAAGAGAAACTCCCTTAATGCTGAAACACTGGAAGTGAGGCAAGTTTTGGGAGATTACCGAAAAGTGTACCAATCCTGCTTCCTCTCCCATTCCTCCCAAAGCCGGTGTGGTTTGAACATGAGCAGCATGGACATGGAGACCTGAATAATTATTTTGTAGTTTCAGTTTTTTATTCATTTCCCCCAAAGCACAAGCATACATCACGCCTGAAATTATTTCGGTTTCTGCTAAAGAAATTTTTGTTGTTGTTTGGCAAACAAAACAAAGCAAAAAGCCAAGATGGAAAACTTGGATCCGCTCTAATAAGTTTATTAATATTCACCACATCTCTACATCAGAAAACTCTAGTTTCATAATACAGCTTCATAAAATATTGATGTTTGATACCAGGGTGGATATTTCAGCTCCACTCTTACGACTTTCCTGGTTGTATCATAAAATGCATCACAGCAGTGAGACACCTGCAAACCTCTAGAAATACCCATCTACAATGATCCCTTCCTGTAAATTATCAGTTCAAAGGCTTTTGATGTATTTTGGACCTCAGTCATTATGGATTTCTGGCGATAAGGTAATAAGATAATGGGTATATATTTTCCAGCGCCGTACTTCACTCACCCTGCCAGCCTGCTCTGTGCAGGTGGACCTGGAGGGCAAGTACCCAAAACAGTTACATTGCACATCGGGTCTGTAAGTGGAATAATAAGGAGCAGTTTAGCAGAGTTACTGAACTGATACAGGAATTTGGCATCGCATTGGATTTATTCTTACCGAAGGGGAGTGTGGTGAACATATGCGATTAATGTTGTGGGTCTTTCAGAGGACACGGGTAATCTAATACTGCAAAGTAAACTTTTTTTCAGGAATAAATTCGAGGTGAGCTATTCCACTTTCCTGTTTAACATTTTTTTTATCCTTGTCCTTCAGCTGGCTTGAAAACACGGGTGGGGATGTTTGGGAAGGAATTCCCTAGGTAACTGGGATGGAGGGATCTGATGCAGATTTTTCTTTACTGCGTATGATATCATATTGTGTCTCTTATTATTGGGAGACTTGTGCTGCTCTACGACCTGATACACTGCCAGGGTTGGATTAGGAGCTCTGGAAGTTTAGCTTTGATTTCAAAGGGAGATATTTAGCTAATAATCCTTTGCAGGTTTGCACAGGAATGTGGAGGGGAGGTGTCTCTCTGCTAAGGGACTGACAGATTTATTACCCTTCTATCTGCTGTGAGCGTGGGCTGGGAAGGGGCAGCAGTGGAAGACTGTTTCCTTGCCTGCAGAAGGCATTAAGCCCTGCCACGTTGAGAGAAGCAAATCGTGATGGCTTCCCCCTCCCGTCAGCCCATTTCCCCTTCCCCTCCTTCGTCCCCCTTCCCGCTACATCAAGGCGCTTTATATGGCAGCTCTGCTAGCTGCACCCCCAAATTGCTACAGCTCTGCTAGTGGCTTTTCTTTGGTTTCTTCTGCTCTCTAAGCAAAAAATGTGTAGTACAGAGCACTGTTTTCAACTTACTGAGCACCTCCTAAGCAGACTCTCCTCCTTATTTCAGGGAGATTTTTACAAACAAAATCTCCTGCTTCGTATTTGTAAAAAAGTCTTCTACAGAGATGACTGCAACTTCAGTACCCTAAGCTTGCCATGTACTGCCTAAGATGAGGGTGATCTTCTGGGATGTTAGAATCAGGGGAGGTTTAGAATGGATATAAGGAAAAATTTCTTTACTGGGAGAGTGGTGAAGCATTGGAACAGGCTGCCCAGGGAACTGGTGGAGTCACCATCACTGGAGGTGTTCAAGGAATGTGTGAACGTGGCATTGTGGGACATGGTTTAGTGGGCATGGTGGTGTTAGTTGATGGTTGGACTTGATGATCTTACAGGTCTTTTCCAACCTTAGTGATTCTGTGTGTGATTCTGTGTGTAATCTGATTTGCATGTTTGTTGCAAGGAGATACTTTCTTCCACTTTTGGACAGGCTCCTTTTTTAACCCAGATTTCGCAGAACAGCATATGCAAACAGCACATTCTTCAGCTTTGTGTAGCGGCTCCTCACCTCCCCTCCTCCCCAGCAGAGCCTTCCTCCCCTCCAGAGCCCTCTGCGGCCGGGGGAGGACTGGTTTCTCCTCCCAGCTTTGGCCTGCAGCTTGACGCATGGCTCAACCTTGCCCCTATCTGAACTCCTGCCCTCTCCCTTTGTCCACTCTGCTCCCTGTATCCTGGATTTCCTGGCACAGCACGGGACCAAGGTTTGGAGCAGATTTGGGTGAGGTGGGGTGCAGTCTCACCGCGATTACCCCAGCAGCCAGCGCCGGCGTGGCAACAGGGCTCCACCCCATCCAAACACTGAGGTTCACCGTGGTCAGCAGTAACTGATGAGATACAGGCTCCGTGCCCCACTCAGTCCCCTGCTCTCTAACCTTGTGTCTCCTCAGGGTATCCCCAGCATATCCTAAGCATAAGAAGGTGTCCTAAAAGAGTTGGGGCAAATAACTTCCCTCCAGAGTGACACTGCATCCATCATCAGTGAGATATGGATGAATCCCACCTACATGGAAGGACCGCTCCATCCTTTTATTTCTGCCTTCCTGCCTTAATCCAGGATATGCCCCGGCAGGCGGTCTGCAGGCTCAGATGATCTGTTGGCCTCAATCCCCTCCTCGCATAAATTCTGTAAGGAAGTCTGTCAATACTAAAACACCCAAGAAATGAATTTGCAGCAAATCCCTTTGATCTCTCATGAGATATTTGAAATCAGACCATAGCTGACTGTTAAAAATTTGACCATTTCACGTTCCTGGGAAGGGAACTGCCTTCCTTTACATCTTGCACATTGGGAGCCTCTCATTTATGGCACTCCCGCATCCCTGTGGGATAAAATTGCTCATTTCTGCTGGTATGGCCATGTAAAGTCCTCTAGAGAATTAGAAATCACTGTCTGTCCTCAGAATTTTGATGTAATAAAAAGAAGGCACTTTGAAAGAAATCCATATGACAAAATGAAGAGCCTGAAAGGGCAGAAGGAATCTTCATGCACATCTAATCTAACCTCCCAAAGAGCATAGCCATTGACTATTATATTGCAATATCCCTACAAAGGTCAACAAGAAAATTCAGCAGCATTTCAGCTTGTCTTTGAAAGAGATGTCCGGTTTACTCCATCAGTTTTGAAAGGGGCATTGCTTAAAGCTAAGAAGCGTTTTCTTTTAATTCTGCTACTGCAAAAAAGAAAAGGAGAGGCAGCCTTCTTCTCACTACTGATGGCTGAATTAACTTTTCTTCCTGGTCCAAATTGTGCACTTTTTAGCCTCCCGTAGGCATTTTTGCTTGGTTAACTACTAGGAATTGTTCCTTGGCAATGAAAGATGCTTTGTTAGCAGCATCCTAACCAACGCATTCCTGATGGTCCTTTGAACTTACGGTAAGGCAACACCTTCCTTTTCTGGAAAGCAATTCTCTTGAAGAGCAAGGATTTGAAGGCTATTTGTGCTTGGAAAGCAGAATACGTTTGATAGGAATGCAACTGTTTGTTCCCAGCCAAAAATCACACCTGTGAGCCTTTGATTCAGGGAATCCTATTGTGATGAAAAAGGCTTTGTAAAATAGCAGCGTGGTCTCCCCCTGTGAAATAGAAGATTAAATCGTGATCACCCTGCTGTTGACTCAACTGTTAGCAGCTGAAATATTATTTGCTCAACATACTTAACTCGGTTATGATCTGCAGAAAGATGCTGTGGTTAGAGTGCCTCTGAAACACAATGGAGCCTCACAACTTCCCCAGTAAAAGAGAATTATTTGTATTTATCGAAGGGAAAATTAAAAGCAGGTTTTCATGAGAAGTTCAAGCCAATCCAGATCTGCCTGACTGCCAAAAGGGACAGTCCTGCTTCCCTGTCCTGTCCCACCCCACCCGATCCGTGGCCATGCATTCCTGCCTCCACCGCTGTGCCAGGCTAGCAGTAGTGAAATGACATGGTGAGGCAGGTCAGCCTGTTAATCTGGCTGAAAAATGACCCACCAAACTGATCCAACTTGCTGATAGCTGCACGAAGAGTTGTGCTGACTCAAGGGAGCAAGAAGGAACGTGTGGCCAAAGCAGGGAGTAGGTAGGACCACACCTTTGGGTGACAATGTGGTCTTAGGTTGGCTTAAACTGATTGTGAAACCTGGGCTTAGCTGAAGGGACATACCAGTGTTGGTTATGGTCCAGGACAGTGAGGTCCCGCTTCCCTCAGAGGCTTTTATAAGCAGAGACCAGAAAATCTCTTGACCAAGGTCAGGAGAAAGGCTGGTGTTGACTGCAACCAGAGCATGGAGAATGTGGGCTGAGTGTGGTGGGATCCAAACCCAGCAGCCTGGCCAGCGCCCGAGTGCAGGAGCACGTCACCAGCTCTCCACTGCCAAGGCTTGTCATGGCCAGAAGCTGGTTTATAAAATCCTAGCCCTTTGCACTCACGCTGCTATGAAGTTGTAAATACACATGATAGCCCATGCGAGAGGTGGTGGTGTCTCTCTCCCATGGACAGGCAGTGATGTAGTTGCAGGAAGGGACACAGAGAGTCCCCAGACCCTTTCTTCTCGAGAACTCCCTGCATTCCTGCACACAGGTACCAAAGATGGATTTCCTGGGGCAATAAAGGAGGTGGTAGTCTTCTCCCCATTACTACTGCCCAGTGTAATATGCATTTAATGAGTTATGCAATGTTAACAATTCTGTTCCCACTGCAGCTGTGTCCTCCCCCAACATGCACATTATATGGGCTGTTCCTGGCTCACAGGTTTTAATATAACCTCAGCGTGGGGATGTCTTTCTCCAGATATCGTTTCTGTGGTCTGCATTTTTGCATGCTTCATAATGTGATGCATGCTGTACTTGGCCTCCAGCTCTGTGGCTGACGTAGAGCTCAGCCCCTCCACGTGCCACCTGCACAGAGGGGGGTTGGAGTAAAGTTGGGAATAAATCGCTGAGAAGGGACGTGCCCATAAAGGGGGGACGTGACAAACCCCTGCACTAAGACGTCATAGGGCTGTGCATGTTGTTTGCATCTGGTGAAAGGAGAATATTTTTAGACCATATTTCTACCAACACCACTGATGATTAAAGATGAAAGAGTTTTTCAAGGCTTTTTGCCTCATTTTCCTGTTTAATGCCAGCAGAGAAGTGCAGCCTCTCTGATCTGTGTGCTGGGTGTCCAGGGAGTCCAAGCCACCACTGCCGCAGCTGCTCATCCTCCTTGCACTGTACATGTGCCATCAGGTGGTTCCCAAACCATCACGGGGACTTTTCCGCTTGGCAAATCCCAGCTACAAATATGGCAGCCCTAATCCTGGGCCAGCCAGAGGTGTAGGGACAGGGGTACAACTAGGCAAGGGAACAGGCAGAGTGGTTGAGGCCAAGAAACCATCCTTCATGGCTCCCAGAGCATAAATTCAAGATGAAATTCATTGCTACAGACCAGCATGACACCAAAAAGGGCAGTCCATCCTCTCCCCCTTCCTGCTCCCACATTGCTGCCCTTGTGCTGGCATGAAGACTGGTGCGTGTACCAGGGATGGGTATAGGGGGTTGCAATGCTGACACTCTGACTGCAGCGGAGAAAATCTTCTCCCCAACCCGGTTTGCTCCTCTGAAGCTCACCTCGTGGCTTTCAGTGCTGATGCTGATTTAGCAGGAAAGAGCGCATCCATCCTGCATTTAAGCCATCCCTCTCTGGAGCTCTCCCTCTTGCCCCAGATTGTGAGGATCGCTGTTTTGTGGATCACGAGACCACGCAGGACCCAGATGTTGTCCTTGCCTCGTGCTGTGCTGCGTCGTGCTGTGCTGGGTCACAGGCACTGGCATTGCTGTTGGCTGTCCACAGGTCTCTGCTGAGTGGCCTGACCACATTTACTGTGCAGTTCTGGTTGCTCACGGAGAGAGGATGAGCAATAGTCTAAACAGTAAGACACACCACGGCAGCCGATTTCAATGCTTTTATGATGAACACTGCTTAGAAGATCCACTTTTCTGCGGTAAAATTATGGCAGTCCAAGTCCCCAGCAAACGGGTTCAGGCCACTTCCTTGCACTTTTTATTATTGTTCTGAATCCAACCCAAAACTCATTCAGATCAGATTCCCCATCAGTTTTCCCCTATCCTGTTCAAAAGGCTCTACTGCACGCTTCCCATAGGATTTTTCTGCTAGACAACACGTATATTGTTAGAATTGTCAAAGCTACTTTGCTGACAAAGATCTCATCCCTCCTTCCCCCAAATGCACTACCAAGCTCCAGGAGAAAGAAGAGCATAGATACTGCCGCTGTTTTACTGCTGGCTGGTCCATCCATCAGTGTAGGGTTGCAGGGCGCGTTGGGGGTGATTGCTTCATGAGTCAAGAGGGTCTCTCCAGCCTGACATACCCACGTGCCACTGCCGTGTGCAGGGACTTGGTCTGACAGGTCTTTCTCCATCCCACCTCTGACTATACAAGATCACCAGCTTGTTCTTTCCAACCTGTGGGAAATAATCGGGTTTTCTGCAGGGCTGACATCTCACTGCTCTTTCCATGACTGAGGCTGAGCTGAGCTTTGTCAGGCTCTGCAGGCTTGGGTACCCATCGACCTCAGTGTATCATCTGCGCTTGGTCTGCAGCCACAGCTCACAGCGGAGAGTACGCTCTGTAGAGAAATAGGGACACTTACTAAAGTGGTTTTGATTTGGTAGCAGCCAAACTTTTACAACAAGAACAGAGCAGGTTGGAGAAGTCTTTATCCATAAGATTACAACAGATTTAAAGCAAGTTGCTTTGGGGACAAGAATAGAATGACTCCTATCTCAGTGACTAATTAACAGCCGAGAACCATAGTTATTGCACTGATTGATTTATTAATAGCCAAGTACCAGTCATGAAAGAAGGATACTTGCCTTTATGAGACATTTACCTGAACGTTTTAATGTTGTGTGAATAATTTGCACTTTTGAGCAGACCAAATTGTACACTAATCTGGGTGTAGTTTATGGCACACCGCACTTTTTCCAAAGTGCAGTTCAATTCCAGTTTTTCAGCACTAACAGACATTTATGATTGCAGAAGTGAAATTGAAAAATAAACCAGAGACTGCACAACGCTCTTCACCCTGAAAAGTTGGTGATTTGTGGAGGCCAGGCAGATTTATGTATTTCCCCTGGTAGAGGTCACATATTTTTAGCTCACAGATAGTTTTGTGAGATGCAGAAGAATCTGAATCACTGCACTCTGAGACAAAAGTAACCGGAGACTTTTTAAGGTTGATTCTGGTGGCTTTGTCTCTTGCTCTGTTTTTTTTAAAGTATTCTAGGAATAGTACATCACTGGATGCATAGGGCTGGGACAGATGGATGGCAGAGGCTCTCCAGGAGTCTGCAGCGGTGAAGGGGTACGCTTGAAACTAGGGTATGAGGGTTGAGAAACCCATTGAGGAACATGTAAAAGAGACTCAGCGTGTCCTCAGGGCCAAAGAGGAGGTGTCTGCTAGGGGACCCCAATGGGGCAGATCTCTGTTGGAGAGGAGGGAGATGGGGTGCTGTAAAGGTGGGAGGAGCAGGAGGCAAAGATGTGTTTGCTTTGAGTTTTACAGCCAAGACCCCAGATACTAATGCAGAAAGGGTGTTGTGTGACTGCCTGAGCAAAGCTGTCGGGAAACCTGGAAAAAGGGAATGGAAGCAACGGCTGTGCAGGAGACACATGTACATTCACGTGTACATGATACCTTTGAATATCACAGAGGGAACGTGAAGTAGGACAGGGAGTTGTAACCCACACGGCGGGGCTGGGCAGGGATGCCCACTCCCCACCTTCTAATCTGTCTGAGTTTACTTGGGAAGGCCCAGAAATCACCAAGGGTGCTGGAGAACCCATTTCTAAACAGGAAGATCTGCTTGGTGGTGCACTAGTGGTGTCTAAACACAGTCTGTACTGCAAAACGAGGAACCTCAAGAAGTTCATGTGCTGTGATGTGCTGTCCATGTTGGCCATTCTGCTGATACTGCTGCAATGCCTTTTGACCTGAGTGACAACTAGATTGCTGTGTCAGTTGAGGCCTCTAGTGTGCCAGGTGTCTTGGTGAAAAGCCCAGAAAATAATGAAGATTCAGGCTGGAAGCATTTCCCAATAAATTGTAGTTGGCTCTGGTGTCTACTTTTGCCCTTACGTTGCCCTGTAGTGCTTATATATTCAGATGATGGGCTTATCCCTCTCTTCGCAGCCTGCCAGACAGCGTGTACCCACACTCACATCCAAACGTGTGGTTAAGCTTGATTTGGATGAGATTTTGGGCTGCTCTGATTTCCCTTGGCAGCTGCAGTGATCCCTCGCAAGTCCCAGGCGATGCTGTCAGCATCCTTCCCACCCCGTGGGACAGAGGGTGACGGGGCACGAGGAGACAGTGCGCTCAGCGGGACACTTTTCCCACGTCTTGGCTGGCCCATCCTGGCACAGAGGCTTCCCAGGGAAAGGGGCACGCGAGGATGGATGATGGCGTGCGGGGACCCAAAGGCACCGAGTCTCCCTGCCCCTTTGCGGCTCCGCTTGCAGGAGAAGTGCACGTAGCATCCTCTGCCATCCTGGAGCAGCGTCATTTCCTTCCACTGCTGTAGCCTGAGGGAGATCAGCTGAGTGTTACAAAGGGAAAAATGAGAAGAAAAAAAAATCTCAGCTGTTCCCCTGCTGCGCGGGAGCATGAGAACATCTGCAAGCGGGTTTAGCTCCTACCTTCTGGAAAAGGACTTACAGGGAAATGATAAACATTCCCCAGCACTTTAAAAGCCATCATGAGGCAGTTAGGGGAAAGGACAGTGCTGCAAACTTCAAGATTTCCTTTTATAGTCTGATTATCTGCAGGATTTCTCTATCAAAGGCAACGCAAGCACAGTACCCCATCCTTGGGATGGACACTTGTCTGTGGGTGACCTGCGGGGTCAGGAGGTCCTCTAAGGTCTTAATTCCTGGCAATGGGAAAACAAGTGGTTTGACTTTTCTAATAAAAACCCACGTTTCTTGAAACTGGTTCCCCCACACTCACCTGTAATTCTCTGAAGCCTCTGAGTTCTCCATCAAACTGAGAAGTGAAACATTGCTCTCCCCCAGCCATTTTCTCCCTTTTAGTAGCAACATAAAGGGCTGGAAGGAGAAGGGAAAATGTATGAGCAAACATTTGTTTGCTTTTAAAATAAACTCCGATTAAGAAACAAGAGAGAGAGAACTGCAGCTTTGCCACCCCCGCATCCCCTGTCCCTAGCTCTGCTGGTGGGGACCCCTCTTACCCAAATACCCAAGCTCTGCTAATCCAGTAAATCCGCTTGTGCAGCCGGGGTGAAGGCAGTTTACTGCCCGTTGGTGGTCAGTGGATCGTGGTGGTGTTCCTGCCTGGAAGCTGTGCTGCGCATCCCTGGTGCTTCCTGCATCAAGCACAGGAGCATCGTGGTGTGACACAGAGCCTGTATCCCTCTCTTTCCACACCTTTCCTGTTCCTCCACTTCTCCAGGGCGGTTAATGCGCTGGGATCTCTGGTTTGCAGCTGATACAGGGACTCCACCTCCTGCAAAAGCTCAGGGGCAGCAGCGTGGGCAAAGGGGGCTTCTAGAGAAGGGAGAGGAACGAGAGGTGTGAGTGGGTCTGGGGGCATCCCAGGTCACAACCCACTCCCAGGGAGAAGGTAGGCTCCCCGAAGGCTCCTCGCTATAGGTCTTTCCTGTGAGTTTGGAGAATCGCCTGCAATCTGTGCCAGGATGGCAGAGGCCTGAGATTAGGCAGGTACGGCTCTGATGTGGGACCTTGTCCAGTCCTGGGTGTTTGGCAGCTGGCTTTAACAACAGAAACTAGCAGCTTCTGCTTTCTCAATTTTTATTGCAAAGCCCTTTGCAGGATTGCACAACCTGGCCTCACGTCTCAGTCATCTGGCAGTATTACTGCACGAAGTGCAATATATAAAAGGGGTTTTGATGAGTGTTTCCTTTCTTTTCCTCTTCCTCTTCCCCCTTTGCTTTCAGCTCTGTTGCTTGCTTTAGGTAAACTCGTTTGCCTGTCTTTCTTTGCTAGCTATGGGACATAGTGCTGTTCTTAACTGTAGCAGGTACAACGACAACCTGTCCTCCTTAGGCTAACATGATCATTTGCTGTGAATGAGGCTGAATTTCATTTTATGTTGGTGCCTAATTAAAGCCTTTTTGTAAGCTGCTTCACCCCTGAAGTCTTGAGCTCTCCCAATGCGGCCAGCATCCAAGTACTTCCAGCAAATCCAGTTCCACAGGTGATACAAATCTTGGCACGTGTGGGATGCCAGCACAGGAACAATGTCTTGTGCCTTGGCCCTTCCAGTTGAGATTACCTCAACTGCAAATATATGAAGGATATAAACATGGGGAGGTAGCAAAGGGTGGTCTTAGCTGGCAGGACGGCTGTGCCAAACAGGGCTGGGTAGCAGCATCCAGCAGTATCTGCCCTGATCACCAAAGCTGAGGCCACTAACATGCAGCAAGGGTGAGGAGATGGGAGAATATATTTATTCAAGGAAATTATGTTCTAGGCTGTGCTCATTAAGTATCTAGTCTCGCAAATATAGCCATGCACTGGCAGGATCACCAGAAGTGATATGGGATGCAATGGAAGTTGAAGGAAACTGTCCTCAGAAACTAAATGTCCCAAGGATAAGACTTCAAGAAAATTTCAGTGAAACTAAAGAGAAATGCAATGCAAATATTACATGAGACACTTATACTTAAAGAAAAAAACCATAATATTTTCAATTTTGCATTCTGAGAGTCAAAGAATCACTAGCAGGTAGCCAGCCCATTAGTGATAACCTTATCATTCTTCAGAGACTAAAGATCTTCACACAGCTGTAGGTGGGAAGCTCAGCTTGTGCAGTAGTTTAGCCTTAGAGAAACAGAGAGCACAACCTTCTCTAGTGGTCTGTTTTCCTGGGGCAGAGCCCCACGAACGCACACATGGCAAGCAGCTGCGCCAGCTTTGCTACCTCATGGTCAAGCTGTAGTTAAACCATATCAGGCTGTTATCGCTGAAAAGTTTATTGCTTCTAAAATGTCTTGCTGAGGATCACTTCCCCTAGTCTGTGACACCTTTTTTACCCTAATTTGGGCGAGTGGCTGACATAGGCTGTGGAGCCTCACCAAGCTCAATAAAAGCCTGTTCAGCAGAAGGACAAGAGTTGATCAAGCCTGGGGTGCTCCTTTAGCATAGATGGGAAAAGATAATGTGTTTGAATTGGCAATTTATGTTCACATGCTTCCCAATGACCCCCAGTGTGTTTCCTAAAAAGATTAATTTATCTTCTCTCCAAGCCAAGAAGCGTAACCATTTGGGTATAGAAAACATGTTTCTAATAAGATAAATCCACCTATAATGGCTATCTGTAGGCTTATTTAATGTGAAATGGGAATAAGTGCCTGGGGATGTGGAGGGAAGCCTGAATGACTTGTTCTTCGTGAAAAATTTGTGCGAATACTGTTATTGTGATAAACATGATCTATTTTTGTGTCCTCTATACAGAAAAGTATATGTATGTCTGCTATGTGCAGGTAGGGAGACCTAGCTTATCCCTCTGCCTATGTCCAGCTCCCATCTTACATTTCCCTATCCCTCTGCCCAGAAACTCTGGTGTAACTGCTGCATTAACATTTTGCTGCCAGTTTTTGGATGGATCTCCTCTGCTCTGCCTCTGCCCCACTCCTTTATGCAGAGAAAGCTTTTACAAGGCTCCTCAGTGGCAAATATCTGGCCATATCTCATGGCCTCATTTTGTCTGAGCTATTTGCCACGTGTAGCACAGTGGGTTACCGTCTCCTTTTTGGCACTGGACTGACTCACTATTGATTTTTGTGATTTTTTTCCTCCCTTTCTGATTTGGGGAAAATTCATCACAGTGCTGTAAATGTCTTTTAGAAAAGGGATAAAAAGGGATTTACCTTTTGCACAAATATTAAGCAATACTTTTCATTGTAGCCTCCTGTCTCCTTAACTTCCCAAACACATAGCTTTAATCTCTCCAGCTCCTTTTACTCTCTTCATGGTTTTGGCCACTCTATCATTACTAAAAACGTGGCTATGCCAGGCGATTGTCAGTAAATTTTGTCTTTGGGGAGCAGGATCAGCCCGTAGCTAGGAGTTTGTGTGTGTCTTTTTGCAAGCGCAGAAGCAAAAATTGCAGGAAAGGCAAAACTAGGATAGTAAAAAACATAGAAAGCAACAAGTTGAGCCAGGGAATGCATTCTGTCATAGCAGTGAGCTGGTTGTAGATGAGCTGTCTGAAAATCACAGTCTTTCTGGTGGGTATTTTTTCCTGGGACATAAAAAGAAGCAAAATTTGATTTTGCCCCAAACTGGTCCAAAAGCAAGAGCTTTCAAAATTTTCCACAAACATCCTGCATCCTGCAAGAAAACTATAAAATGCCAAGTCCCCAGCAAGGTTTTGCTTTTTTTTTTTCTGTATTTATTGTAAGACCAGACATCTTCCCTCCTCCCCTTCATTAAGTTTGTATCTGCATACTCTTTCTCGGTTTAGCAACACACAAAAATTGCAGACCCAGCCTACTTTCAGGGCCACGCTTGAGACCGAGAGGGTGGAAGACCAGGAATGGCTTTCTATTTTTGACAGAAAGGATGGAGACTGGAATACATTCCCAAGTTGAGACTTTAGAGTTAAGTGTTTGAGAGGCCTTTTTTATCTTGAGGTGGAATTAAAATTTGTTGATGCATCCAGTGCATTTTAATACAATCAAGAGGCTGAGAGACAGCCAAAGTGAGGCTTTTATTTCATCTGGAAAGTGGTTTCTGTCCAAAGAAATTGTGAGAAAATGTTTCTGTAAGAAGACAAAGACGTTTTCCAGGCAGAAAGTACAAAAGCTGTTTATATGGTCTTCAGCATTTGATCACAAAGCCCAGGGCAAGGCTGGAGAGAGCTAGTGACAAAGCATTCTCGCTTGAGGAAAACCAGCAAGAGGGAGCGAACTACTGGAAGAGATCGGGCGAGACCAGTTTGACCAGCTTTAACCCCCCCTAAAATGCCTTTGTAGAAAGCCTTTCTACCATAAAGATGACACTTTGCAATGCTGGCATTGCCGCTAACCTCGTAACTCTACCAGCCAAAAAATTAATGAGGTGAGGAGTGAATCCTCTCAAAATCAAAAACCTTCTCCAAATATAGTTTGGAGAAATACTATTTATTTCTATACACACATTTGTCTATTAAAAAAAAAGGAGAGAGAAGCAAACAAGAGTCCAGGAAATTTCCCAGTGACTTGCTATCGACTTTATGCAGAAAGAGCTCAGATCCCACAGCAATGGGCAACATACATACAACTCGTAACACATCTGGAAGCTTCTTCTAGAGCTGAAAACCCGGAGCCAAGAACAGCCTCTGGCTCCCACATGCTTTTGGGCTGTGTGACTTGCATTGTTTAAAGGAAAATGTGCCTGCCTTAGACCCGCACCCTAAATGAAAGATGAGGGGAATCTCTGCTTCTCAGGGACCTGTGACCTGGGTGAGGGACGGACGGCTGTGTGGCCCAGTTGCTGTTTACTGACCCTGAGGTGAGGCTGGAGCCTTTGGAGAGGACAACACATGGGAGTCAGCGTTGGTGGCAGACCACATGCATAGTGCCTTCACAGCAATTTGTTCCACCGCGAGACTGCATGGTCAGCAGCGTAGGAAGGCTGAATGTAAGGATCAAGACGGCCGCATGGGTCCCGGATGATGGGACAAAGTGTCCCTTAAAAACAGAGGTGTAAGGAGGTGTTGCTGCTGGCAGCAACTGCTTCTGCAGAAAAGGCAAGGTCAAGCGATACCGCAGGACTTCTACTACTCCAAAATGAACTGGAGACCTCTGAGAGGAGGAGGTGGGTGACCAGTAGACCGGTGCTCATTCTTGATTGAGACAGTTGGTGGTATTGGTGGTCTCTGGTGGGTATCGTGACAAGTCCGTGGGTAGTCCTTCAGTGTTTCGCAAAAGAAGGCAAGGAGCCAGCTGACGTGGCTGGGAGACAAAGTCAATGACCAAGCACTCCTAAAGCCAGGTTTATTTAGGAGCATGCCTCTGCATTGTGAAGACCATTATTTTTGGTTAGTCTTCAGCCTAGTCCAGTTACTATGAAGGGGTGCAAAACGTTGCAATGGTGGCTAATGTATCAGTGTACTGACGCTGTTAACTTCTTATAAGCTACCGAGCAAAGCAACAGTCATGGTGTCTCTTCTCTTAACATATTTCCCCCCGCCCTCATTTCTGCATGTTTTGGGGTCTTGTCAAATTCACTTGTCAAGGTTCATTAGTTTTCCTGATATGAGGTCAAAGTGGAGAGTATTTCCTAAAAATTTTCAGGACTTTTTGTTGAGGGAAAAAGATGAGAATTTTTTTAGTTTACATCAAGCTTTGTATGCATAGATATAAACTCAGTTATGCCTAGCCCAGTAAATCTAGCTGTATTGTTCATCATGTTGAGAATAGTGTGTTTGTTGTTCATTGATACCCATAACTTACAGCCAAAAAAGCTCTGCTATGAACCGGGCAGGAGGGAAGGTCATGTAGGTACGATGATGTGCAGGGTGCATGTGTTAGAAACCCATCCTCAGCATGAAGTGAATGCCTGATCTAGGCATCCTCAAGCCTACAAAGGCCAGTCTCTGGACAGTCAAATGCATGCTTCTGACGGGCACAGCCTGGCCCTCCTGCAAGCTACACCACAAGCTTTGCTCTTCTCCATGTTCTGACACCTTACACCTCTTCCTCAGGCTGAAGGAAAGTTGTCTATGATGGATCAGGGAACTGACTGACAAGCTATTATTAGGCCCTGACAGCAATTGCCTGAGGATGTTTTCAGGGATCCCAGTAAAGCCAGATGTAATCCTGATCAAAGTTCTTACATATGAGTTTGTCAAGGTAAACCATACAAACAGTGCCAGCCTGGATGGATTAGAGATACTCAACTCCCCGCTGTTTTGAAGGTAGGAGATTACATCTGACACCCAGAATGAGACTGTTCCTATGACTTCTGTTGGTCTGTGGCACCCTGAGCAGCACATTCCCATAGGGCCTGAAGCTCAGCTACAGTGACACCAGCTACCAGTGAACTCCAATGGGCCATCTTCATTTAGGTGATCCAGAGTTCCAGCAGTTCAGTTGGCTGTCGTGAAACCCAGCTCCAGAGACACTACTGAGCACTTCACTACAGATGTCCAGGCTTTATCTGAGTGATGCAGAAAATCCAGAAAACAGCCAGATATGATTAGGTAGGTTTTCTACCCACTTCTTCATCCTTCCTCCCCTTCTTTGTGGAGAGCTATTCAGATGGTGGGGAGCCAATGTAAAGGGCTGGTGCTGTGCCTCACCTGCTGGGTCCTGGGTTAGGGAGACTGGTTTGGCTTTTGTCACCTATCGTGTGGTCCTTGTGGGCAAATTCAAGTTTGCATGAGCGATTCAGACTATTCTAAATTATTTGGAGCTCAGCATGGCGATGGTCCATATTGTAAATGTGGGATCCAAAGTCACCTTCACAGTGGCACCTTCCTGCCACTCCAAGGAGAGTGTTTATGAAAGGGACATTCGGAGCTTGTGCCTGTGTCAGGCGTCAGGGCTTTGGCCAGGACAAGCCAGAAAGTCCTTTTTCCTCAGCAGCAGTAAGTCTGGCAGTTCTCAAAGGAGGATGTGGACATTTTGAGGGCAGCTGCTAATCTCCAGGCGTTTGTGTGAAAGGGCAGTGGGGTTCCTTAGGAGAGCCTGGGAGCGGAAGCTGGGAAGTGTGGGTGGGTGTGATGTCCCCCGTGGCTTGTCCGGGCTGAAGAAAACCATCTGTCAGATCAAGTGCTCACTGTTGGCCTGGTGGGCAGTTAAAAAATACAGCAGACAGGACGTATGTGAACACCCATCCTCCAGCCTTCCTGTGCATCCCGTTATCAATGGCTTTTTCAGGATCCCACAGCTTTCTCCAAGCTTTACTTTTATCCTTGGAGACTGGGTGGGTTTTGCTCTGTGTCAGGGACCAAAGAGACACAGTCTGAGTTGGAGAGACACGAAGGCAGATTTTCTGCCAAGGGGAAACTGCTGTGGCCTGTCTCTGCACAGCAGTAGCACCTCAGGAAGAGGTGGTGATCAAAGCTGGAAGTCCAGCCAGATCCATAGTCCTCATATCATGCCTGCTTCCCCTTGACCTGGGCTTGAAGAGGTGAATTAAGAAGGTTTAGTGATCCTTTGTTCGAGCTTAGGGGATGGTGATTCATCTACCACTTACCACATCCTTGGGGTCCCTTTTCAATATGTGTGACCTAGGTGAGGTGTCCCTTCCAGAGCTGGACCACTTCTCAGGAACCCACTGGGCATGCATGTTCTGGCATACAAAATGTAGTCCTGTATCACAGGGAGATGTTCAGGGGCCGCCAGGTTGGGATCATCTGCTTTGACCTCTAGGATAGGCCTAGGGCTTTTAAAAAATACTTCTTACTGGATCTGACAGGGACGGGTGCGTCCAACATCTCTCCAGTGAGCACTGCCAGGGCATGAAGTGTGACAGCAAGACTGAATTTATCCAGCTCCAGCTTCCAGTCTCTCAATCTTATCAGGTCTTTGTCTGTGAGCCTGAAACACCCCCAAAACTGATCTGAGGAGAGGGGCACAGCCCTCATCCCATGGGAGGAAGAGTGGATGCTGCTACCACATCTCACAGGGCCAAGGAGCAATGCCAATGGAGCAAGGGAATGACTCTGGGAACAGAAATAAACCTCCTTAATGCTCCCCACCCAGTAAACCCTGTGCAGGCCATATTTTTCCCAGGCATTTGTCTCTCTGACCAGTCTCTTTTCCATCTTTTAAGTGGGCTGAACTAAACAGGGTAAGTTTTACACCCCAAGTCTTGTTTCCAGAACACTTTTTTAACCCTCTTTTTCACATCTTTCTTGACAGGTAGGCACAGAAAGACCTATGACAGGATGACCCTAGGGGTCATCTTAGAAATATAGTGCACAGGGGCAGCATCACTTTCCTTACTCTATTGCCCGGTCCTGTAAGTCTACAGACCCCATCAGCCCCTGCATGGTGTGTGCAGCTCAGATCAAGATGCCCTCAGCATTGCTTGGCTGAAGTCTTCAAAATGGGTTTTGCCAGTGCCACTGAGCTGACCCCCAGCTGCTGTTTCAGAGGCTCCAGCCTTGCTAGGCAAGACTTTTTTTGCCAGGCTGCTTTTCTCAGAGGTGCTAAGGCAAGATTTTGTTTCGCTTCTGA
This sequence comes from Gavia stellata, assembly GCF_030936135.1. Classification (NCBI taxonomy): domain Eukaryota; kingdom Metazoa; phylum Chordata; class Aves; order Gaviiformes; family Gaviidae; genus Gavia; species Gavia stellata. The sequence continues at coordinate 8,568,382 of NC_082597.1, read as the reverse complement.
AAAAACAGAGCATGTTTGTCTACACGGTTCAGCGTACAACCTTGCAGCTGTCCTGCTGTATGCACAGGTATCATCGTACAGGCTGCAGCAGGTCTGAAGCAGGAAAGCTGAGGGAAGGATTATTTACCCTATAGCCTCTTACAGCTCTGTGCTGCATATGAATACAATACACTCGTGCTAATGCACAGGGAAGGGAGCATCTAGCTCATGTCTCAGGCTCAAATAAACTGTTGATAGCCAAAGCGAAGGAAGCCCTCTGTCCAGGCATGATCCTGGGTCTGTAACTAGAAGGTCTCCCTCAACCTCAGGTTTGGATTCAACCCACAGTTATAAGAGGTAGCTGAAGATGCTTCTTGCCCGAGCAGAACACTTCCAGCATCTGTCTCTCTGTGGGGCCAACTCCTGGGGGGCAGAGGGCTCTGCTCCCTGGGGCTCTCCCCTTTTGTCAAACCTCTGCCCAAATTTGGAATGAATTGCAGCTGTGCTGCAGGAGAGGGATGGAGATGATGAGTGTCTGTTGGATAGATCCCCGAATAACTGTCATACAAGAAGGGTGCCTCTGAATTTAAACCAGTCATGGCAGTGGGAAACCAGACGTGGCTTACTAGAGGAGATGGGTCAGGAGAGCAGAGGGGAGAGCTAAACAGCCAAGTCCTGGCGTAAGATGTGCACCCTGCTGCCAGAACCGTGGTCCGCTCTCAGCCATATGATGACTTCTCTGCAGGGTGGTACGGCTTCATGCTCTGCTGGGCTGAGGAGACACACAGATCAGCTGTAATTTTTACAGCCCAAGTTATACAACAGAATAAGCTAATCATGTAGTTCGTCTCTATATCATAGTTGGCATGTGAAGCAAATACACGCATTTCTAAGGATTATGGGCCAGAAATGTAGCTATTATAAATCCTCTTATCTTTCCCAGAAGGCCCATAAGAAAACCTTTTGTTTTTATCTTGGAAGTGCTGAAATATGTATGAAATGTTACTTGCCCTGTACACCCATAAATATGGCTCTTGCCTATCACCATGCTTTCATTCAAGACATTATTTCATCCCCTTGGCATGTCATTAACCAAGCCATCCCTTCCTTATCAGCCCACTCCAAACAGGGAGGGGTGCTTGTGTACTGCTTATCCCCCTTCATTTTCTGATCCATTTGGGTTGGGCGCATGACCCCACTTTTAAGTTGCGTGTGTGACCCTCTCTGCAAGGCGAGACACAGGGCTTGGTGCTTGCAGCCTCCAGAGTCTTTGCTCCGCTGGAAAAGTTTATCTGGGACACAAGCCAGGCTAAACCTTTACTCGGCATAAGCACTGGGGATGTGAGCATCCTCCTTTCTCTCCGAAGGGTCCTTGGACCAAGCCTGTAGCTGGCATCGAGAAGACATTCACAGCTCTTTACTGGACAGGGAATATGTTACTCCATGTAGCTTCTCTCCTACCTTCCCTTTACTGCCTGAGATGGCTGCTTTTCTGATAGACATAAAAACGCATTTATTCTGCAAAAATCAGAAAAGTGACAATCTCCTCTCAGATCCACCCAGCAGCTCCTGACTAATAAGTCCTCCATTGCTCTCAACTCCCACCAGCACCGTGATCCCACTGACGGTGGAACACAAATGACATGTGAGGCAGCCATATAAAATAAGGAGGGGAAAAGGTCTTCCCAGCTGAGCAGCACACTGGGACTGGGTCACTCCACCCTGTGATCCCAGGAGGTGCATGGAGAAAGTTATGCAAGACCGGGCTGCTGTGTCCTAAAAAGGTTTCACAATAGCTTTTTGGTTTCAGATGCATGGATGTGTGCTCACACATGAGCAGCTCTGCCAGGAATAAATCATTCTTTTAGATGTCGTTAAAGCTGCACCTCCAACTACCCTTATAGATGTATACATCTATATATCAGCAGGAGTGGGAAGCACAAAGGCATATCTTGCAATTAACTTTTCACTGTGAGCTGCCAAGATGGCATGCTCTTAATGATCCTAGACACAACCTAGAGAGGGGATTTTCTTTCCCTGTGATGGCCTGACACAACCAGCTGGGGTATTTGTACAGGCTGGTGTCTGGTTCAGCATCAGTGATAGTGCACGGCAGGTACAAAGTGGTAATTTTAATGGATAAATAACAGGGACAGTAAATACTATTGACTTCCTTGGTTACTGATCTGTTTTAGACACTTTGTTGCTGGACACTGCATCTGCCTCTAAGCAGATATTATTTCTGTGGTAGAGTGTAAACTGAAATTTTTACTTGCTCACAGTGAAAACAGGCAGGTGCAGATGATGCATCCCCACATGCTGCAGTCGGCTCGGGGATGGTCTGAGCTGGAGGCAGTTTCTGCCTCTATTCAGGAATCCCCGACGGGCTTCTCTCCTGTGTAATTGTCTAGCTGCCCTGTGTGAAGCCACACATCTTTTGCATCTGTCCTATTGCCCTTCACTGAACCTTTTCCAATCTTGTTGTAAGTGTATAAAATGGAAATGTTCTTGAGTTCCCTCATAAAAAGGAAACACTCCATCCATCTGAAATACTTAAGGCTGATTAAAGTTTGCCAGGAGAGAGTGGTGGCCTTATTTAGTGCTAAGCCACATTTGTTTGGATGTCTTGATGTTACATCTACATCTGATACAGAATGTCACATCTTGCAACTACAATAAATGCCTCCCTTACCAAAAATTCTTGTATGTTGCGGTGAACACTCATGGAATATATTTCCCTTATCTCAGGTTCCCACTGCATCCCGATCTGTATCTTCCAGGATATCTGGCCTCTATCTCCCTGGGTGCTTCACTGCCTGAAATTTCCATGGACATTTCCTGAAAAAGGGAGATGATTTTAGAGGTGGAGCATCGCTTATAGACAAGAATGGAGCTTTTATAGTATAACCACTCATCTATAAGCTCAAACCCAAACTAAATGTCCGTGAGGCATCTTGGCAACATTTCTAGAGCTGCTGCCTTCAATACCTGATGAATACTGTCATTTCTTTCATTTTCACCAAACATGAAGAATTTTCCATTGAGGCTCTTTCTGTGGGGAAGGTTCAAATTGCAGCGAGTTAATGGTGCTGTCAACAAGGTGGCGAGGCAGCTATCAGGCAGCTGCTCAGGGGATGAAAGATGAGCATGAGCAAAATGGTGGAAGGCATGCAAGACCTTCGCCAGCAGATAGCGTGGCTCCCTTCTGCTGGACACCATCAGCTTTCGCCTATTAAAGTCACTGTGGCCAAGAAATGGTACAGCAGGTGAAACCCCGTGTGTTCCAGAGCAGACACAGCAGTGGAAAGCCACGGAGACAGCAGAAACTAGTGAAGCCTTCACCCAGAGTGTCCCAGCAGCATCACCTGCTCTTCCTCTACATCACTGCTGCTGCTATGTCCTCACCTCCACCCCCATGATTCCCTGCCTCGCTTCTCTCCCCTCCCTGTCCTGCCTCACTAAACTGGTTTTCCTAAGCAAATGCAGGGCTTAATTCTCATTCATGGTCATATTTCCCCACCACATGATCATAAACAAACCTCCAAGCAGACGTGAATCAGACATGAATCCTTGCCCCCCATACAGTTGCGTTGTGTAGTTTCTGTCAAAACAATGCCAAATAGCAGCAAACTATTCACTGACCCGTCACCCGAGAGGCTGTTGTTGTCAGCAGGTTCTCCATAACCGCCTCATCCATCCTCCCGCTCCACGTGGTGGCTTGGGTGTGTGACAGATTTGCAATCTACACTGCATTTTTAATAAGCCTGTCCTCCCTCTTTGGACATCAAAGGCATTCTTCTGAAAGTCAATCTCAGCCTCTGACCTCTCTGAGCTTCCCTCTTATATTTAATCTGGAAATACTACTCTGAAAGACGAATATGATCTCCTGCCTGCTTTAGGCACTGGCAGTTCCTCCCTCGCTTGCTGGCAGCTGGGCGGCACCTTGTCATCCCCAGTGCCAAGTCCTCCGGGCTGCATCACTCACGCTCACGTCCACAGGCAGCTCACTGCCGAATATCCTGAATATGCACAGTGTAGAGCCTCAAGGAGGGCTGTTGTTTTCTTGGTTGTGGGTGGAAAACTGAGGCATGGAGAGATGGAAGCGTGTGAGAAGGAGGGGGTGAAACCCAGTCTGGAGGCTGACCACTGGGCCATGCCGTGGTGAGCAAAACACATTGACGTGGTGCATGATCCATCCTATATCCTTTTGCCGTTGCTGCTGAGAAAGCTCTGCTGACAGTGTTTTTGTCCATCTTGATAGGTTGGATGAAATCACACCTTTCTGAGTTTCTTGATGAATATCTGCTTGGCTGTATGAGGTCAGGCTGTACGAGGTCAAGCTGCACGAGGTCAAGCTGTCTGTGCCGTTGGCTGTAATGAGGCAAACCCCACACTTGGTATTTTAAATACAAGAAAATTATTTACACCAAGGAAGGGTTACAGGCTGTGTTGCCAAAGCTGTTCTGAGTTCCCCAGAACAACATTCATCTTCCAGCCTGGCACCATGAAACCTGCTTCCATCATGCACTCAAACATCCATCCAGACCTCTCCAATGTGCCCCTCTTTTTCTACTTTTAAATCACATGGACGCTTCTGACAGGGCATTACCCCAAGAGACTTGGAAGTGCTGAGAGGAAAAGCTCAATTTCTGCTCATCTTCAATTAAATCTCACTATGACAACTGCAGACTAGTTTTCACTGTATATGGCCGCAGCCTTGAAGAGTTGCAAAGCTCCATCCATGTAGCATCTGTTCAGTGCCCAGCGCTGATTTATCTCGTGGTAGAAGGCAATACCTGTCTGATCTCACTCAAGACATCTGACAACTGGTGTTCATCCTAAACTGTATCCAGACTCACCTCACCTACCTTAGGTGACTCTCTCAGATGGGACAGGTCACCAGCTGGAGCTGCCTGTCTCTAGAGCCTACAGGGCAAACCTAGAGTAGACTTGAGGCAGATAAAACTGAAGAGAAAGGGATCCCTCTTGGGTCAACTTGCCCAAAACATGGAAGAAGGCTGCTGTGGAGCCTGTGACTTGTATTGCCAGCTTCACAGTCCTATGGTGATCCACCATTCCCAGTCCCACCTTTCCCTCATTTGGCCAAATGCAATAACAAAGCTATTTCTACCCCATCAAATGCAGCCGTAAGTGTACTGCTCAGGCAGCATCAGAGGCCAATGGGTCACACCATTACTAATATAAATCCATTTACAGAAAATACTAGGTGGCTTCTTTTACCTAAACTTTGGGAAACAGCAAGTCAGAAGTTTAGCTGTGACCAGACTTTTCCTCTGAATGCTGAAGACATTCACTTCCCAAGGGGCAAAGTCTCAGAAGAAAAAACAATTGTGTTTTTGCTTTGTTCTGCATTTGGCATCAATGGGATTTTAAAATTAATGGAGTTAGTATTTTACTAGAAAAAGTTGAATAATTCTAGTAAAATTTTATTTCTGTTCTGAAATAGACAGAGAAGCTTAATGTCTTCAGCTGGAGCATGAGACAGGCAACACTGGGGTTTAGTGTCAAGATTAAATCTTGGATTTTCATCTCCAGTCAGCTCTACCATTCAAATGCTGGGCGGGTTTTGTGGGGGTTCACATGATTTCTGAGCTTCACATTCTCCATCTGTATTAGCAGCGTCATGGGGAAGTGATGTCTGACACAAGGCTGTCAGGAGGCTTGCTTTCATGCTAGGCATGAATTACAAGACTGATGAAAGATGTTTCTGATGTAATTCATGTTTCTATTTGTTATTAGTACCATTCAAAATTTTCTGTCTCCTTTTGACAAACAGCTTAATGATTTGCATTTTCTCTCTTTTTTTCTGCTTTCTTTTGGGAAATGCAACATAAAAGGAAGAAGAAAAAGAAGAAGAAGAAGAGGAGTCACAGAAGGAGATGGATTTGCCAGTCTTGGAGAATGAGCCCTTACCAGGTATAAGTGACATGTGGAGCTTGCTTCCTTTCTGTGGTGCAAATTAAAACCTGTCTTTTCTAAATTGGTCTGAGCCGGAAAGATAATGTAATGACATTCACATCATGGCAAATGAAAAAGAGAGACATCTGTGATAACAGACCTGGGACTTGTTGCATGTCTGTTATAGCCTGTCTAACATCTTGGGATTTTATTTCAGTTTGTTAACACAGTGGTTCTGTGCCTGTATAACAACAGGACAGGCACTTGCAGCTAATGCAATTAAAGATGTCTTTGACCTCATCCCTTGCAAAAGACCGTGACTAAGGGTACGTGCAGTATTTGTTCTCTCCTGCAATCCACACACTGCAGAGGCATGTCCTTGCAGCGGGAATGAAGAGGAATTTGCAATCATAGAATCATAGAATGGTCTAGGTTGGAAGGGACCTTAAAGATCATCTAGTTCCAACCCCCCTGCCATGGGCAGGGACACCTCCCACTAGACCAGGTTGCTCAAAGCCCTGTCCAACCTGGCCTTGAACACTTCCAGGGAGGGGGCATCCATAACTTCCCTGGGCAACCTGTTCCAGTGTCTCACCACCCTCACAGTAAAGAATTTCTTCCTAATATCTAAATCTACCCTCTTTCAGTTTAAAACCATTACCCCTCGTTCTATCACTACACTCCCTGATAAAAAGTCCCTCCCCATCTTTCCTCTAGGCCCCCCTCTAAGTACTGGAAGGCTGCTATAAGGTACCCCCAGAGCTTTCTCTTCTCCAGGCTAAACAACCCTAACTCTCTCAGCCTGTCCTCATAGGAGAGGTGCTCCAGCCCCCGATCATCTTCATGGCCCTCCTCTGGACCCACTCCAACATGTCCATGTCTTTCCTGTGCTGAGGACCCCGGAGCTGGAGGCAGTACTCCAGGCTGGGTCTGAAGGGAGTGGAGTAGAGGGGCAGAATCACCTCCCTTGACCTGCTGGACACGCTGCTTGTGATGCAGCCCAGGGTATGGTTGGCTTTTTGGGCTGCAAGCACACATTGTCAGCTCATACTCAGTTTTTATCCACTGACACCCCCAAGTCCTTCTCCTCAGGGCTGCTCTCAATCCACTCATCGCCCAGCCTGTATCCGTGTTTGGCATCGCCCTGACCCAGGTGCAGGACCTTGCACTTGGCCTTGTTGAACTTCGTAAGTTCATTAATTTGTCTATCATCTCCACCTTGAAAGAGCTCCATTCTCTTGTCACTAACAAGAAACGATGGGTCATGAAATCAGTCTATAAAGTTTTGGACAGGAATCACAGCCAGGCTGAAGGTTGTTCACTCTGGTTTTGTAGAGCTGGCTGTTAAAATCATCAGCAGTTCCCAAAACGTCTGTTAAAAAGGTATCCAGCAGTGTCTGTTCCCTGCCACTCTGAGCCTGTTTTGGTGGGAAGCTCCTGCTTCTCCTACCCTTGCCTGCCCAGACTTGTTTTCCGGAGTCTTGTGCACCTCCTGCTCCCAGATGTGTGCTGGGGGAAGTGGGCAACAGGCTTTCTCTAAAAAGAGAAGACTTCAGGCCTGCTAAAAGAGCATCCATCATCAATATTACTATCACTTATAAGGTCTGGCTGGTGCATCTGCTTTATAGACTCAAAACTCAGAGGGGTGGTTAACCTGGTCCTGTGACCAGATTGTATTTAAATTGGGGGTGATTTGGTAAAACCATATGAATTCTGTTAGTCACACTTGATATAGCAACTGGCTGGGTGGAAGGAGGTCTCAGTGAAATGCCCTCGAGACACACACTCCACCTGCCAGCAGCAAGAGGGATGAGATCCTAGATACGTGTGATCCCAGATGGGTACAGCTCTGAACATCCATATTTCTTGCACGGATGCTTCTTATACACGTGCTGAGCACACATCAATGCCACAGAAGCTCCGCGTGTGAGGTTGGACCTGGAGGTATTACAGCTTACCCGTGCGGCTTTCTAGACAAGGTAAAGCAAACAAGAGGCCAGCACAGGTTTCAGCTGTGTAGGGTCTCCTCCTCCTTTCCCTCCCTGCCTGGTTTGCTATGAGCAGAGCCATAAAATAAAACATTCTTAGCAAATCTGCAGTTATAGATTGAAGCGGGGCTGGCATTTACCATGGGCCCACCCAGACAGCAAGCGAGAGATCAGAGCTGGAAAAAGACCCTAGAAAAAGCTGCCTGTGCATCTATTTAGAGCATTTAAAATGTCCTGGGCAAGTGAATTAATTGCCTGGTACTATCCAGTCCTGGAACATATGTGAGCTCTAACCTGAACCCCCAGTTTATTTATGATAATACAAGCCCTTGTGTAAATGGTTGTTACCAGCTGCAGGTGCTGAGATTTAGGGTGCTGGGACTGGAGAGGGGAAAATGCTGCAGCACCGACTGAGCTGGGGCAGGGTTTCCACTGGACAGAGGCATTCCGGCTCCCGCAGCGGGGCTGCCTGTGCCAGTCAGGGCCATGCAGCAGGACGAAGCCACTGAGGGATGGCATTTGCACTGATGCAGCCGTGTAGGGAAAAAAAAACATAAGAAAAAACTCTCCCTTCGTCCCCACTCATGTCAGCACTGACTCTGCCCGGCCTTGACACCTGTGCAACGTCTGTGCCATGTCCTGGAGGCAGCGTTGTAAGAAAGCAGCAATGAAACGAAACATTTTTATCAATGTAGTTTTTACCCTTCGTCAGTTAGAATCAGTCGCATGGTTGCTTTTATTTTTTGTGGCAGAGAAATGAAAGTGAACCTCCCGGCTCCTGCATTTATGATCCAACAGACAAATTAGTGAGCAGGGATGCTCTGAGTAGCACACAGCTCTGGGACCAGTGTATGAAGAGTCAACTGGAGATCAGTACTGAGCTGAAGAGTTGCCCTCTGGATTGTGATTTACCTAAATTCTACTAAAGAGAGAACCTGAGCAAGACTCATTTAATTTTCTGAGCAGAAGAATAGCAAATATTTTCCATATGAAGTCTGAAAAGTACAGACATCATTTTGTTATTGCTTTTTAGCATCACTCACAGGAATGTGCCATTTTTAAAAATGAAAAACCACATATTTTCCTGGCTTAAAAACAGGACGTCACCAAAAGACATGCAAGTCTGTGAAGAAAATACTCTTTAAAAAAAACAACAAGAAAGTTGTTTTTCATAAATATCTACCTGAGCAAAACCCAGTTCAGGATCAGCAAGATGCCAAGAGGAACTGGGAGGAGAGCCCGAAGCTCTGGGAGGTACTTTGATGTCCAGCTGCCATCTGCATCTGTCTGCAGATGACTCTGCAGCAGAAAACAGCCTCTCCCCACCCAGACCCCTGCGAGATGGGACATGATGCTGGTGTGAAACTAGTAGGAGATGTGCTGGGGGGCTGTGAAGCTGCTTTCTGGGCTCTCCATGCTGAGCCAGAGGGAGTTTTCCCCTTTGTACCTCATTAGACTTACCTCTAGAAAAGGACTAGATTAGTTTCTTCCACCGCTGTGATTGCTCATGACCTGTTACTGGCAAAAAGGGGTTAACTCCCTCCACGCAGTACCCGTATATTGCTGGGGACCCTCCTGGTGGTCCCAGAAAGCTGTGAGGAAGGGAGGGAGGAGTGGAGGAAGAAGCATCTGTGGTTCATTGCACCCCCAGGCAGAGCCAGGAGGAAGAGGAGAGGGTGTTTTGGTGCCTGCAGAGCGAAAGCGGAGGGGAAGCTCTGCCACAAATTCCTCATGTTAGTGTCTTCTAACCTTGCTGCAGGAGGCCTGCTCCATCTTCACTTGCTCACTCGAGCAGGCTGTCACACTCTTCCTCCTCTTGCTCTCTGGTGACAGGTCCCTCCTTAGCTCTGGGCCGTAGCTTAAACATCTGTGGCATAGGGATCCGTGCTAATGGTTTGGGCATAAGCCCCGTGCAAGGCAAAGAGCAAGTTTTGGCAGCCTCCTCACCGCCACTTTGCAACTGCATCAAGTTGCAATGGCAACAAGCCCATCATTGGGCAATTCTCCTGGCACAGATGCCAGGAGCAATGCCAGCACCGGCTCTCAATACCACAGGGACGTGGCATCTGGGGAAAGGTAAACTCCACAGACCAGACGAAAAACACCCTTCCCTCCTCCACAAACCTTGAAATCAAAGCCAAAGTAAGAAACCAAGGGAAATGAAGAAAAAACAACGTTCTGGCTTCTTGCTAAAGAATAGCCAAGGGTGGCTCCTCTCTTCTTGCTGCCATGGTGTGGTTACACACTGCACCACAAGTGAACTGGCTGCAATCCAAGCAAAGCAGAAAGCACATTTCTCAGCAGAAATCAGAGAGTTCGCAGGTAACGGCCAGTGGATGTGGCTGCAGTAGTTTAAAATATTAAGGACTCCACTGGATGTCCCGCTCATCTACCAGAGGTTACTGCTTCTGCGCTAGGGTTGGAGAACGAAGATGCTTAAATCATCTTACAGTGATAAAGAAGGTGGAAACGCCAACGCTGGATGGTGAGCTGCTCAGTAAGACACGGGCGTGTGTTCATTTCTGCTGCCTTTCAGGCCAGCCTGTGCTGCCGGTGGCACTAAAGCAAACATTTGCACGATTGCAAAATGATTTTTTTAAAATGCCTTCCTTAACCCAGGCCAGACTTCCTTTGATTGCAGCAGGATCAGGCCACAGGTATTTTTAACCAGCGCTGAAGCAACTGAGCTGAGCAATGTTGCTCAGCTGTGAAACGGATGCGGTTCAGCAGGTCTGTCCTCCACTCATGGCTTTCGGCTGCTTGCAGGACTTCTCCATTAAGCCACAGCTTCCTTCTTCAGCTACCAGAGGATGAAATATTTGGTCATCTGGAACTTTTTCCTTTTCTGAGATAGCAGCTTACAAGAGAAAAGCCTAAACTGGCCAGGATGTTTATATCCTTGGCAAAAAAGTTGCTTGAGCAGAAGTGGAGCAGCAGGTTAAAAAATGGCAAATGGAGCAGGGTCTAAAAAATATTTTGCTGAAGAAACTCACTGGTGCCAAGCGGAGTTCAATGACAGATGGATTTGGGCCTTGCAAACCAGAGAATACCACACTTTTCAGATTTACCTCCCTTCCGCTTCCCCCAAGCACATGTGCTGTTTGCTTTGTGCGTGCAAGGGGACGGTGCGACCGATGGTAGAGCCAGTCGTGACCTTGCAACAAAAGCGTGAGGCTGTGGGCAGGAGGATCTGGATTCTGTTTCCATCCCTGTTAGACAGCACCCACATCTTAGGGTCCATGTGTGTTTCTCTCTGCAATGCCATGTACAAATGGAAAGCTGAAAATCACAGGCAGTGCTGGAAATAAAGGGGGAGAAAGGGTGCAGGGTGTGGGGTGTTTTTATTACAAGGAACCCCCTCAATGTGGCTTACCCTCCACGAACAAAAACCGAGTATTTTTTTGCTCAAAGCATCAGCAGCATCACAGATACCCTTCCAAATTATGGCCCATTTGTTTATACTGAGAGAAAAATAAGAGCCTAAAAAAATCCCTTCCTGCAGCGCGGCATGCAAATATACATCACACACCTTGAATGCAATTTAAAATAACAACCCATGGCACATGTGACTTGATCCAAAATACAAACGCCACGTAACACATCAGGGCTCAGAAAGCAAATCCCTTCATGTTATTTGCAGGTGAGCTATCCCCTGACCTGTCCATCCTGAGAGCAGGAGCCCTTACCATAGCTCATCTGAAGGTGAACAGAGGCAGGGGTTTCCCTGGCAGCTCCACCAGATGCAAGTGCTGCCGAGGAGCCAGGGGTGCCCCTTTGCAGGGTCCCTTCCCCTGCCTTCGGCATCTGCCATTAAAAGTAGCTGTTGTGGTTTTCTAACAGTGGCTACCATATTATTATAACAATACGTGCGGGGTGCAGGGCATGAAGCACCAGCCAATGCAGGAGCAAACTGCATTGGGTATTGCTTTTCAAAAAACAGATGGTTTGCAGTTTCCCTTCGGTGTGGCTGATAAGCAAGCAGATGTTGGGGGATTTATCTGTGTTTCTTGAAATGGCCAAGTGGAGCTGGGAATCTGGAGGCATTTCTGGTATTTCCTACTTCCAGTCAGGCTAAATATACTCAAGGATGACCTTTATCTCAGTATCTCAACCCTACCTCTTCTAATCCTGATGTGAAAAACAAAACAAAGAGATTCCTGGAAATGTGAGGTTAAAATAAAAGGTGCTGGTCCTTCGTTTTTCCATCTCTGGAAAGGGAACGTGGTCATTAAGGGGTTTGGCAGTTCAGCCTGGTTATTATTTTATTCTATATAAATCCAGAGCTCTTTCATTGTGCTCAGCGAAGCTTTCCTCACCTCCTGTTTTTTTTATAGAAAATGTAAATCACTTCTTTTTAAATTCCTTTGGACCATCACAGATCCCTAGCCATCAAAAACATCTTACTGGAGAATCTAATGCTCTCAGTTAAAATACCAGTATCCATGAAACAGAGTCAGCAAGACTTCTGACCATTTAAAACTTTTGCTTTTAATTAGAAAAGTTGTTTCCCAAGGCAAATTCCAGGGGAGCCATCTGTTGTCAGCATGGCCTTTAGGTAGTATTGAACCTTTGTCAGACCTGCTAGATAGAAATCCTCTTCTGGAAGCTCCTCCAAGGAGTTTTCTCCAGCCTTTTTTACCCCACAGATTTTTCCTCTTCAGAACTAGGTCTTTCCCTGTGCTCAGTGGGGAGATCAGACATCTTGCCACTCTGGACTTGATACAGGTATCTGTCTGTCTTTCACTTTGGCTTCTCCAGCATCTCCAAGCTAACAGAGTTCTTAGAAAAAGACTTAAAAAAATTTTTAAAAATGGAAATTTTGTATTAAAAATATTGCATGCCATGACGTACTTCAGGGAAGTCTGTGTGCAAGGATCCAGGTGAACTTTCCTTCTCTGAGTCTGCTTGTGTAAGGGGGAACGTTCCTGCTCCTGTCCTCCTGGAGAGTGGGACTTTTGGCATGTTCCTTGTGTCTGTCTGCAAGAGGCTGCACCCAGCGATGGCCACGTCCCAGCACACACTCTGCTTGTTCCCTTACAGCCCTACCAATATCTGAGATCAGTCTTTTATTTCTTTCTGTTACAGTCTCCTTTCTTTTAACTCAGGATGGTAAGTACTATATATTGAGGAGGTAAATTGAGGTTCATATAATGTTAAAATTTCTCAAATTCTTCAGTCTTGAGTCTCTATTTTTGTATTGGGAGATACAGGGCTTGTATGGGGCCAGTTAGAGCAGGAGAGCTATAAAAAGACCAAATTTAAGGATTTTTAAGTTACCAGCACTTCTGGAAGAGAAATATAATCCTCATGGCTGAAGGGATATGCTTGTCTGCTCTTGAAGCCACTGGTTTCAGCCTTACTTGGAGACTGGATACTGAGATAACTGGACTTCAGATCAGATCAAGTGCAGTGATCCTCACGTTCCTTTTCTCCTTTTGCATGCCACACTCTCTTGCGGCTAAACACTTCCCGATGAGTCAGGTTTGTACCTATGTTGGATCCAGCCCTGCTTCTCTAGTCTTACAACACCAGCCTCTAAACAGAGTGCGTAGTACGCAGAGCATGTATATGCTCTGCAGAGCGGGTGTGGAGCATGACCCCCATCCCAGCTGGGGCTTTAGGGTGCTGCTGGAAAGCAAATTACAGTGACAAGGAGCTATTTGCACGCAGTTCAAGGATTTGGCAGCCGCTCTGACCCAAGTCAGTAGAAAAGAACATCATCTTCCAAGCTTTGAGTATTGCTTTGCACATTTGGTGGCACTGTGTTTACTGGTCAGCGCCGGTTTTATTTGTGAAAGGGGAGCTGCAAACAAAGCTCCGGCTATCCTCTCCGGGAGCGGGGGAGGCTGGATTTCCTGCAGGGAGGAAGCTGGACAGGTGGTGAAAACTTTGTGGAAAGGTTTGTTTTGCCAGCTGTGGTGCGGTAGGATACACTCCGAACACCCCACACCTATGGCGCCTGCTGCTTGCCATACAGCGAGAATAAAACCCGAAGTCTCTCTGGGCTTGTCCGGACTAGAAAGTGCCTCCTTAATGCCAAAGAGATTAGTAGAGTATTTCCTGCATCCACCCTGCGGAAAGTGGGATGTTGGAGAGCAGCAGCACATCTCCTCTTGGGGCCAAGAGGTGACAGGGAAAACCACTGAGAAGTTACACAGAGCCCAGGAGTAATGCTGAAAACTACGAAGAGCCGGAGACTGTGCAATATCTGCAATATAAGGACTGAGGAGAGCAGAGAGAGATTAGTTTCTATATTTTCTGCTAGAGACAGTATAAAAGCACCCACACTTCCCAGCACCAAGGCATGCCCAGGCAGGGATGAAGGCTCCCAGTGCTCTGGGGTCCGGGCAGGCAGGACATCTGCATGCAGGGCTGCTGCCCGCGGGCGTTGGCACAGGTTAGACAGGTCTGCAAAAAATTTTCATTTTCCCCCCACCAACCTTCTGTCCCATTTCAGTGAAGAGAGTGGGAAAGGATAAGAGTGATGCCAAGAGGTACCTGCAGGTCATCCAACAGCACTGATGGAGGAGTAAATAAAGAAGCAGTGAACTTAGATGTTTGGTTTTCCAGCTCATGCAGTGAAAAATGTGTTTTTCTTCAACTGTCTGCTCTTGTTAATGGCTGGAACTGCACGAAGACTCCCGACCCCAGGGCCTGCCTAGAGCGGGGTGAATGATATGCTCTGTAAAATATGGTCAGGTTTCACTATCAGATTGGCTAAATATGCTTCTGAGGCAGCAGGGTCTTCTCCATGCTAGACTTTGCTGGTGTGTTTAAAATAGCTCTCGTCGAGGCCCCTCCAGTCCTTCTGCTCAGGCTGGCAGAAGAAGCAACTAGTTGCAGGACCATCTGGCTCCGAAACACCAGTGCCAGGCAAAGCATGGTCCAACGCAAAGAAGCATAAACAGGAGTGATCCACCAAGGGTGGTCTGTGGCCACCATGTTCCAGCAGAGCCCATGCAAAGTGTCCACAAAGCACATCTACACCCACTTCCCTACAGAAAACCCCAGGGAGGCAGAAAAGGAGGAGAGGTCATGTCATCCAGAGTAACTTTGGGGTATTAAAGCTCAGGATACAAGTAAGAATAACACTCAGTGTTGTTGTGATTTGCTCAGAAAAACCAATCTCTATGCCATGAGCCTCAGGCCGAGGAGGGACAGGTCATGTCCCCCATGTGTCTCTCCAATACTCAGCACTGGTGCAGGGGTAGATTTGGGCCCAGTTGCCTGCAGGGAACATCAAGATTAACAAAACAGGACATTTTTCTGTTTTCAGTGTGAGAAGTACTCTCTGTGGCATGTCAAACAGATCGTGACTCTGTACTGATTTCTATAGGAATACTCCTACACCTGGCAATAAGGCGAACATCCCAGGTCACTGGAAGGAAAGACCATGGCTGGGAGCGTGGTCCAAGGATTAGAAGAACAGCCTGGGGACCTGGGTTCAGGTTTTGGTCTGCCACAGACCCTCTGTATGAACCAAAAGGACAAAATGGGCACACGTAGAGGACCACGTGCATTTGCGTCCGAAGCACCGTCTCCGAAGCACCGGGACACATACAAAAGGCAGATGGGAGGTGAAGCTCAGCATACCTGAACATTACCACCCAATTTGTGTCTCACTGTCCCAGTGTTAATGGAAGGCAATGCCATTTGCTTGCTAACAGGGATGTGGAAGGAGAAAGTCATGCAAGACTGCAAAGGGCTCAGATGTTGCAGTAGGAGCACAGGACATAGCTAATGCAAGGAAGCTGAGGGTGTACAATAAATCTGTCCCAGTGGCAATTTATCTGGTGCTTTCTTACATTTCCATTTGGCTTCCTCTCCTGCCCCAACCCAGCTCTCCACCCTCTCACTGAATATCTGATTTCCCAGCCGGTAATCCTCACCCCATCCACATCCCCGCTGAATGTGGTCTAGACAGTCTAATTGTATATAATCCTAGAGCTACAGTGAACACCCCACACTAAGCCCTGCAGTTCTGTGCATGCCGGGGAATCATTTGCAAACATCTTTGCTGAGCATTCAGAGCACTACTCATTAAGGAGAACGTCAAGGATTAAAAGGTCAGGGTAAGGTGAAGATGAAAGCACATCTTTCACAGTCTGCGATAAACAACACTGTCTCATACTGATTTTTGCTTATGAAGTGACAAATGTTGAAGGGAGTCACGATTTTCTCAGAGCACCTTGACTCTTTGCATCTCTTGCTCTGCTGCTTACCTTGCACGCTCTCCTCTGCTATCCAGAAGTGGGCATGTGTGCATGCTCCGCCATCTGCAGAGGGCACAACACTGCCAGAAAGACCTCAGTGGTCTCTCTGCACTTTCTGCTGCCTTGCTGAGGAAGCCGTTGGGTCCTTTGTGGATGCAGTTCAACGTTACCTTCTCATTTTCTGCTGTAGGAGCTAGAAATCTTCTAAAATTACAACCTCTTTCCCCTTTTGTCTCCTGTCACTTGCTGAGGAGGGGAGACAGCCTTCAGTAGGTCCCCCATAAGTTGCACTGGGAGACCCAAGAGCTGACCTCTGAAATGACACCCCACCCTCCACCAAATTAGTAGTGTGTGAGATTCTGGGACAGGCTGTTGCACAGTGAAGACCTGGCTGGTGTTTTTGTTTAATGTAGGGTATTTTTAATCAGTCTCAAGGGCTCAGCAGCATGCAAGTTTCAAGTTTTGGAAAGTGTGAAAATGAGCTGGATGAAATCAGGAAGGGAACTCATCTGGCTTTGCAGTAGGACACAGGGGCCAGATGTCCATAGGTTACTGGGAAAAGAGGTTTTGAATGACAAGCATTTGTCTTTCATTGCTCATAAGCATTCTTTGTCAGGAGGGGATGGGCGGGGAACAACAACATGTTTTTCTATGCTTTGAAGCCTTAGAAAGAGAGAGACATCCTTGCTACAGCAACCACACTTGCAAGATATGACAGCCACATGCAGCGAGGAAGCACTGGAGCAAGTGGAAATGTTTCTCGGCAGATCACGTTGGGGGGTAATGCTGGCTGGTGGCACCCCCAAAGCACGTAAAGGTTGAAGGGGGACATTACGGGAGTCGGGGGAGAGGGCTGACAGGGGCTGACCTTGCCTTGGGGCTGGGGTCTTTGGGGTGCGACAGGGAAGGTGTTGGAGTGATTCCGTCCAGGTGAAGGGCCTTTTGGGACCTGTCCACAGCAGGAATCATTCAAACATGTCTCCTCCTGCAGAGAGGACATGCTGGAAGAGATTTATGAAGCAGACAGAGGCTGCCAATAAGGGAACTCCTGGTAGCACTGATCTGTGGTGCAGTGTGATAGGACAGCCAGGGCATACCCACGGAAGAGCCGACTTCTCATGCTGACATGCACAGCTATTGCAATATTTCTGGTGAGGCCAGGTTTCATTTTTTTTCCTTCTCTTCACTGACTTCTTTTTTTGCTTTTCCTTTTTTCTTTACCCAAAGTAAACACACTCTCCATTCAGATTCCTGCCCTGACACAGCAAGTTGGGCTGGGTTTAATAGCAATCCATGTTTTCAAATCTCCACGAGATGAAGTGTGAAGGACTTCCAGCCCTGCTTGCAGGCTGACTCCCGGAGGGGTCAGTGGCTGGTGCACAGAGCAACGCGTTTCCTGCCCCGCGGCAGCGAACGAGAGGCGAATGGAGGAAACAGATGTGGAAAATCTCGCCCCCCACACCCCCCCCCAGCCTACCGCTCAAAAGCAGCAAAAAGCAGATTTGGGCTCTTTTTTGGTGTGGTGGTAACAACTGCTTAGCTTTGCTAACGGAAAAGGACTGCTGATCCTGATAGTGGGGTTATCATGTTGTCATGCAAACGAGCAAGAGAGGAGGAAAACAGATTTTGTTTTGTTCTCTTGCTATTTTTCTGGCTTACCATCAGTCAGGTAAAACCTTCACAGGGTGCCTCAGTGGGTTTCTCAGATGCGGTCAATGGAAATAGTGTTCTCTTGTACCATCGACTGCAATGTCTGGATGTGATGACTGTTACCTGCCTCCTGGCTCCTTGCAATGACAGCTAAAAGGCTACGAGTTAGGTTCAGCCATCCGAAGTGAGCAGAAGCAGGTTTTACCTCCAAGAGAGGTGGGCATTCATTGCAGTCAGTCTGCATTGTCAACAGTTCAGCTCACTACAACGGAATAAATACACCGCTTACAGATGCAGCGATTGTCTAAAGCCTGGGTGCATAAACCCTGAAACACTCATTCAAGTTTCCTCTGAAAATGGAATTTGACAGGACTAAGCTTTTTTGCATACAAAATTTCTTAAAGACAGGGACTGCATTCTGCACAACTCTGAGCAGTTTTGCTGATGCTCAATAAATAGTATCTTATATGTTATGACTGATGCACATGCTGTTCCTCTCATCCGAATGTGTAATATCTAGTTGGGAAAAGCCATGATGGAAATTCCTCCAAATATTAGCTATACACTTATGTTAAGCCTTGGTTTGTATTGGATCAGGAAGAGAATTCTGATAAGGGTTTGGGAGAGGATTTACATTCATCAAAATATTTTGTAAAGAGTAAAAGCATGAGGGAATATATACTGATTTTCTGTGTTTGTCATGTTAGAAGGATGGTGGTGAAGATTACAGCTGCTCCTAAAGGGCTAGCCACAATCCAAGCTCTGCTGTACAGATACAAAATGGGAGACCATCCTAAAGATCTCACTGTCTAGTAAAAGGAAAGAGCAATCACCCCATTTTTCCAATGGCAAATTCAGTCAGGGACATCCACAAAATGTAACTTTCCTTCATGCAGTGCCTATGAGATACATGAGTATCTTGTATTTAAGGGAGTATCTATGGGAGCAGGACCCAAAACCTGGGCCAGCTGTTTTGCACAGCCAGATGAGTCACTTTTACACAGCCAGGAGCCATTTGGCCAAATGTTTGATTGCAGGAAAGCCTTGATGAATCCTTGTGAATCTCTTGGTTAAATATATGTGCGTGATCCCAGAATACCTGTGTAGCTCTTACTTTTGGTGAATTTCTCAAAGAAAACCCTGTTAGTTGCTGTAATCTCCCCAAACACATGGAAACCCAGAAGGCTCCCAGCACATCACTGGTGCAGCCACCTCTTTCTTCTCTTTGCATTCGCCGTGGACAGGAGAAGTTTTATAAGCCAAAATGCAAGCACCAGAGCCAACGGAGCTGCGCCTGCTGCCTGGCTTAGCCTGTCAATCTCATAAATCATTACAAAATGAAGAAAGCTCTGCTGTAGCTATCAAAACCAGTGGAAATTTTATCTTTGATTTCGCAGGAAACTGGATGGGCCCCTTAATCTTCCTTACTCAGGGAGGGGTAGGGGTGGGAAAATATAGCTTTTGTTAAGGAAGAAAAAAATGATGCAGATAATGTGCAGTGTTTTTGTCAGGCTCTTAATTGTTGTTGCCAAGGAAATGTATCCTCTTGGGTCAGGGATAGTGTAATGACAAAATGCAAACAGCTTGATTCATGTTTATAGAGAGACAGAGCCAAATTCATCCCTGGTGCAACTCGGCCGAAATGCAGAGACGGATTTGGCTCGTTACCTAACTAGCAGTTCTGTATTAACATGTTCTCCCAAGCTATTTTACAACAACACCGAATTTATTGAAATGGAAAGTTTAGGAAAGGGGTTTTTTCATGTTTATTGCTACTTGCCTGCCAGTTGTTCAAACAAGGACTCTACCAGTCTGTTCTTCTTTGCATTTTTATGTGCTAAAACAAATGCTCTAGCTTTGGGATTTCAAATCTGCCTCAGCAAGCTTTTAAATCAACAGCAGTAATCCCTTCACCCTTGATTATCACTTATTTCTATGTCTTTTTTACAAGACAACATTTCTAAAGTAATCAGCAATTATTAAACTCCCATTTGCAATATCGCACTGACTGTGCAATACTCCTACTACAAATTTGTAGTATAAATTACCACTGTAGAACATGGTTACATCTTTAAAGCAAGGGGTTGTAATTAAAATACTTATAAAGCGCTCTTGTGCGTTAAGTGTTTCCTCAGTCCCAGCTCACTCATGCCCTCATCCTACATAATGAAGATCAATGGAAGCTTTGCCGTACATATAGGATCACATACACTGGTCCGGGCCGAGATCATGAAATAAGCTCCAGGTCTCTGGGTCTGCACAGGATCCTCTTTGACTTCAGCACAGCCCTAAGCACGATTCAGTCCTTGTTTTGTAATTTCTGTGCCTCAGTGCTGCACCTGTGCTGGGTGTCTGTACCCAATACCGCCTCTTTGCTACACCGAGTGGGAAAACAGGAGCACTCGGCTTGCAAAGACAAGGAGTTTGGGAATGCTCAGCCTCTTGGCTTTCAGATCAGAGCATGTTAATGTCCGGCCAAGTTGAAGAAGAGCTCAGATCTCTACGTACCTCTCCTTGTGCTTTGGGGATACATGCAGCCCTTCGTCCCCTAGCAGAGTTTGCAATAGCTTTTTCCAGCAAATCAAAGCTGACATCAGTTCCTCCGGCTTTTCCAGCAAAACTGGAGAGACAAGCCAGGCTTCTCCAAAACCAAAATGTGTTTTCAGGGGAAATATATTGTCCAAGAAACTTCTGATGTAAATCTCATTGAAAAAATGAAAATGTTTCAAGGTTTGCAATACAAAACTGCGAATTATCTGATTCTAACCCATCGTTTTTTGATTCTTTGCGTTTACAAAAAGCCCCATAAATGCCTGTAGAGGGAACACCCAGTTAGCAGTTACCAGACTGGATTCTAGCAACTCCTGTTGAGTATTGATATGGAAACTGTTGGGGTGGCTGAATCTTTCTCTAAAACACCAAAGAGGAAGCAAGCCAAGGAAGAAGTGAGGGAGGGGTACGACAGATCATTGATAACAGAGAGCTTTTAGCTGTGAAATGAACTTGCAGTGCAGTTAGGGGAGAGCCTGGATGCTATCTTTGGGAGCCAGGAAGCAGGGAAGATTAATCTTAATCTTTCAAAAGGCCTTGCTACCCCAGCAGAAAATGATAGATGCTGTTGGAAACTCGACATTCTTCGCTCTAATTGCCACCAAAAACATCCAGTATGTTCTTGTGAAAGTTAAACTGGAAGCAAAACTAAAAAAAATCCACAAAAGTAATCAACATATACAAAAATAAGCTGAAGACTCTCAGAAGTTTAGTGAGGACTTTTACATCTGCTTCATATTTTATGTGGAAGATGCCTGAGTGGTACAGCTGATGGCAAGTGAAAATCCTGAAAGATGGGTACGATTCCCCACCAGCTCACTGCAGGACATCTTGAATTGCAGCACAGTTGATGTTTTACATAGTTTAAGGAATTGGAGTGTCACCACAATCTTTCTTACGGGTGAAAGGCATTTATAATCAAAGCAGGGATTTGTTGCTAACCTGTCCTTCACAGATGTCTGCTGTTATTTTTTGCCCATATAACCCTAATGTTGTATATTTTTAACCTGCTGTTTACTGTTATCTGTTGCACAGGAATACTGGAAAAGCAGAATTCAAACAAATTCAGTTTTAAATAACTTGGGATGCCCTGGAGAGATCTTATATTGGTGGTTTTGTTTTCGGTTTCAAGAAGCTGTTGCATTTTGTAGACATATAATACCACATTTTAAAAATGTAAAAATCCAAGATCAAATTAGGCTGGTCATGGGCAAACTTAACAAAGTTTTTGTGTTTCCTGTCAGACACACAGACTGTTCTGCTCTGGACTTTGTGCCTTTCAGTCCACATTTAATTTCATTTGCTGCCTGATTTCTATTTATAATGCACAAAGCAATATTATTTGCCAGTAATACTTTAAACAATGCCAGCAATATACTGCAATGTGAGCAGTACAGGAAAGAGGAGAAGGCCTTCCTAAATAAGTTAACTGACTAAATTCTGTCTCATTTGGATGCTCAGGGAACCACAGGAATGAATTAGAAGTATTCAAGGTTCACAGCGGAGCCTGACAATTCTGTGTTAATAAGGGGCTGGGGAATAAAGGTTCTGTTAACCATGTGGTGGTGAGAGTTGGGGTCCCTTCAAAAGGGACCTTGTTTTCCTCAGTTTTTGGCATTTGATTTTGGCAATCAAACTATTGCAAACTGGGCACAGACCAATCTAAATCACTGACCATTATGGAGTTTTCTCCTCCCTCCATCCCATTGACATTACTGCACCTCTGTGCATGTACCTTCTCCAGATCTTTTTAGAGCCACTCATCTTCCCTCTCGCAGAGCTGTTTTCCTCTCCTTTTGCAGTATGTCCCTCTACCTGCTTTCATGTTTCCTCTCACTGTTTGATCATCTGAACCTTTGTTGAGTGCCTCAATGGGTTACACAGGTAAAAGCAAAGTCATTGGACCATTAAGCTTATGACTGAATGTCTGTTTCTTCAGGTGATCTCATCTCAAGCAGATCCTTCAAACACACTGACTCTTTCCCCACAAGGAGCTCAACTTCAGGTTTGATGATCAGCACTCAGAGATGAACAAAAAAGGGGACAGTTGGATCTCTGAGTCTGGTCTCAAGCATATCATTCTGTCGACCTCAAGTATATCATTCTGTCAATTAAACTACGCTACAACCCACAGCTAAAAGAAGAGAATCACCTAATTACCATGTAGGAAGTGTAGTGATTGGCAACCAGCAAGTACAAGACAAACTAAAGGAGATGGTTCTTTATGTAACGTTCAGTTGAGCTGTGGGATTTTTGGACTGCCAGCAGTTTACATGAGTTTATTAATGGAAAAATTAATAAAAATCACAGAAATCACTGAAGGTTACTAAAATACAAAGCCACAGCGTTTGGCTCAGTACATGCCATAGCTTGTTGAGGACTGGGAAAGCACCACAGCTTTGCTCTGCTCTTGCATTCTTCCACATACAAGGGACCTTGTTGGAGACATAAACCAGAAAACAACCATAATGAGACCAGTCTCATATTTTTATGACACTTAATTGACAACTAAATATGAACTTCATTAAACAAAAATACTGCATGCTCCACATCCTCAGAAATGAGGATAAACCAGTGGCATCTTACACAGGATGACCGTCCGTCCTTGGCTTTGCTGCTCCCTTAGGTTTACTGTTCAATAAAGTTACAGTAATTTAGAGCAGAGACACTCACAGTCCAAAGCAATTAGCTCTTAGTCAGGAAGTTCCCCCCAATGTCAAGAGCATAAATCCCGCGGCCCACGCAGAGCTTTGCATTCCTGTAGCACATGGGGCCCATTAACGCCCCTTGCAGCCCTGAGGAATAGCAATGCCGGAGCAGCTCCGCTCCAGTGTCTTTCAGCTGCTACATCTGCCCTGTTTGCCCCGGTCCCTTTGGGGCTATTTCTGATTTTGTTAGTATGTCAGACACTATCATGATGGCAGACCCCTTAGAAAAGCCTTAGTGGATCTTCTGCGCAGACCCCGAGCCAGTGCCAGGTGCTGCAGGAAGGTCTGGTAGCTCTCTTACTTTGCTGGCTTTGAGGACGATCATGGTGTTGAATTGCTGAGGAGTGCCAGCAAACCCTGTAATTTTGCCTCATTATGGTTTAATGAAACAGGATGAGACAGAGCTTCAATTTAGTGCTGTTCTTTTTCGGTGAGGCTGGAAGAGAAATGTCATCCATCACTGAGCAATGAAGCTCAGAGGACTCAGCAGTGGCTGAGTTAAGATTAATCCTGTTCAGATTAGTTTTTTAGAAGTAAGAGGCTCTTACCACAAAAAAAGTCCTTCCAAACTCCTCATTCTTTTCACCAAAGTGTTTCACCACCATATTTACAAACAAATAGGTCAGGAATAGTCTGCAGCTTCAGTGGGGGAAAGTGCTCTGGTACCTGGTCCTGGCTGTGGAGTAGCACTCTTGAATCTAAGAGAGGACGTTCCATGATGAAGGACCTGCATCAGCAAAACTGCCTTGGCCTCATCTCCACACCTCAGCTGTGCTGCAGCTCAGAAAAGGAAGCAGAAGCCAAGGGTAGGGGTGCAGACACCTCTTCATATGGCTTTGCGACCAGGTTTCCTTCAACTACATCTGGCCAGGGCTATTTGTTGGAGGCTAGACCAGCTGGTTTCTTCCCATGTGATCACAGTCTTCTAGGTAGAAGGAAATGGGTTGTAAAAGACGTGCACTGTTTTCTCACATGGAGAAAAATGCATGCATGTGTCCTCCTACTGGAAAAAAGCAGGCAGATATGGCCCACAGCATACCCACGGAGCACCTAGACCCATCTGGACTAAGCCTGCCTGAATTTCAAGGTTATTTATAGTTATTAACAGGCATTTTAAGAAACCAACACTAGCAAAGCTTTCTTTTGGTCCTCCTCAAGAAGGTGGGCTGCATGGGGTGATGCATAATGTGTTTAGGTTTTGAAAAGTTTTATACCATTTTCAGTCTGAAGGGTTTCTTCTGAAGTTAGGACTCCGGGCTTTGCCTGAAGGTAATATGTTTTAAGGTAACTGCACAAGGTGTGAAGACTATAGGGAGCTTCTTTGCTCAGCGCAAACACCTCCAAAGCCCTAAGCCAATGCTTGGAGGGAGGCAATCACCTGGAACCTCAACTCAGTCATTTATGGCTTGTCAGAAATGTTTGGATGTGCACCATCTGGGACTTTGTCCTGTCCAAATGAAGACCTAGCTGTGACCCTCAGTCTTAAGTTAATAAGTCCTGTGAGTACTAAGGCGGAGTCAGCCAGACCTCCTAGAGTTGACTCAGTATTTCAGATAAGACACTTCAATCAAAGACATTGGGAAAGAATCACTGGTAGCCTTGCAGGCAGGGCATGCACTGGAGATGTGAAACCTTAGAACCAATTACTTGTTCTGAATTAGGCAAAGCAAGATTTGACCTTGGTGCCCTCATCTTAAGTATATGCTCCGAGTTCTTGCTATTCGGAGGTAGGACAAGCTGATTATCATGTTGCATGTGTTTTCCCAGAAATGCCATCCTTGTTGAAACTGGTGTGAACATTCCCACGAAAAACCTCAGCTCAGGTAGAGCAGTTTTGTTTTCTTTGTTTCCCAGAAAAAAGCTGCTTCACTGGAAAATTCCCAATCTTGTCTAAGCGTTATCCTTATAATTTGCACTCACGGATACATAATTGCAGGTGCGTTTTGTTTTCCAGAACTGGGCACAAATGAAGCATGCCTGCAGTTTTGCTAAGCTCTCTGAGAGGCACAAATTATACTCCTGTGTAAGTGATGACAGAAAATCACGCCCACAGCCATCTGCGGGTGCAAATGAAGAAAAACTCAAAAAGGAAGAAAAGAAGTCAAGGCCCTGTCGCAGAGCAGGGACCCATGTCTGCCAGGTTCAAATGCATATTCAGAGTGTGAAGGGCACGGGGGAGCGAGAGGAGAAGACATGGGTGAGAAAGAGAAGTAGCTTCATCAGTACCATGAGGAATTTAAAGCTGTGTCAGGAAAGCAGGAAAACAGGAAAGCAAACTGAGAAGATAAAACACAATGTGGAGGGCTGCTTGCTGATTAATGAACTCCTCACCCTTGATGTCTGCTACTGACCAAAGAGATGGGCACAAGAATGTCCTATAGCGGAGCCTTTGTGCAGACAGCAATTAAATCAGATTTACTGTCTTTTTGAGTTTCTTTCATTCTACTAATGAAAGTAGTAGAATTCTACTCATTCTACTACTTTTAATTCATAGCATTTCTGATGTTGGGAAGCCCAGCTCCTGCATGACTAGCAAGGAATCCATGTACTAGTCTGAGCACGTGAGCGGGGATGTGGGATCTGACCTGAACTGTTCAAACGAAAAGCAAGGTGGGCAAATCTATGATGGTGTCATTTGCATATTCTTCCACACCTGTGGAAATTTATATCACTGGGACTCATTTTGTTTACAGGTTAGTCATCCTGTGTGAAGGGCACCCCATGCCAAATGGATTAAGGACATAAGAAATGCCTGAATGCTCAGACCAATGGTCGAGTTGCAAGTCTTTCTCCACCACCTTCTGGAGATGAACATTGTTTTACCTGGGAGGCCTGCCTGCCTTCCCTGGTGCTGTCCTGTCTCTGGGCAGAGCACCCTTGGCAGCAGTGCATCAGCTCAGTGGATCCCCCCAAGAAGCCGTAGGTGCTCTTGGGGTGCTGTACTGGTTATAGCGCTGAGGGATGTGTGGATAACTTTGTCCTTTGACCTTACCCACCATCTTTGTGAGCTGGTAGACCTCAGTCATATCCCTTCTCAGCTGTCTTTTCTCCAAACTGAAGAGTCCCAGCCTTTCCCATCTCTCCTTGTAAGGCAGCTGCTCCATCTCCTTGAGTTCAGTTGCCTTTCTCTGTCCCTTCTCCAGCTCCACTAGGTCCTCCGCTGTCTTTGATACATCAAAGCTTTCAGTTCATCGCTGAGATGAATTGTGCTGGTTTTAAGTTCTGCAGAGCCATCTGACTCATGTGACAAAATTACACTGTGCAAATTATGACTGTCACACAATCCTGGCTGATACAATTTGGAGACCAAGAGTTATCTCTAACTTGTAACATATTGTATATCAATTATTCCAATAATGAATACATGTTTTCTCATTTGTTTGTTTTAATTTTGCAGTCTGTTCATGAACAGTTTTTGAACTTAAATGGCACAAAATCCAAGGAAGAAATTATATGCTTGGAGTTATTTGCTGAGCTCTGTGTTTTCCACGAGTTTCCTGCCCTTGTTTTAGTTAGGTTCTCACTTGGATTTCTTCAGCATTCCTTGATTTTAATCGCAACCTTGTGAGAATCCCCTGGAAAGACCTTGCTTGCCGGTTCCTAGCAAAAAGATCAGCTTGCAGCTGTGTTTAAGTACAGTTGATGAGAAAAGCATTTCATTGTTTCAGTCTAACTAGCCCCTTCTCCTTATTTCCTTCCACTCTGAACTCTCTAGTTAACAGATTATTTCCTACGGCAAAAGAGAGACATCAGGCCTTTGGTAAGGCTCCAGCTCTGCTAGGAAAGCCGTTGTGCTGATGGACCGAATACTTAAAACTCCACCCTCTTCCTCTGTCCTTTCTTGCCATCACTTCAACGCATTCCCATGATCCCGGGGACCCAAGTGGATTTGCGGACATAAGTCCTGTATTCTATAGTCGGACATAGAGCCGTACCAAGGGATTTCAGTATCCAGTAATTTCTTTAGGTGCTGGTTTATTAAGGAAATCGGCTGGTACTATTGCATCATATATGAAATATGACAACCTCCTAACGCATATGTGCAATTTATTAATGATGGTTGAGATGAAAGAAGATGAAGTGACAGTGTAGATATTCATGCTCTGGAGGTCTGAACGATCTAAAATGTCAGAAGCACTGATATTCAGTCTGCTTCTGTAAATCTAAATAGCTCAGGATTGTTTTAATTGGGTTATGTATTTAGTTTAAATGAGCATGGGATGGCTCTAAGCAGTCATTGAATAATAAGATTAACAAAGGAGACAGATTGAAATCAGAACCATTTATCTAACCCTTCCCAGTCAGGAACTTTTGGTTACATCCCAGACATTACCACTTTGTATTTTGCAAAACAAAACTCATCCAGCATACGCTGTCATATGCAAACAGGGCTTCAGATTTGGTACTCGGACTGATAAAATCATGTTTGTATGCAAACATGGCAGGTCCTAGGAGAGCTGGTGACACCTGGTAAGCTTCAGCTTGCTCTCTCTGATCCCTTCGTCTCAACGGTCTGTGAAATGAAATGTGCCATGGGCCAAATTTTTGCCAGCCTTTTTTCCATTCACTTTATTAATAGTAAAATATGTGTCTTGATTGGATGCTGTGAAACCAGGACAATGAAATCAGTGGACAAAACCAAAGGGCCATCACTAAACATTACTGAGCTTCCTTCTCCAAAATCCATCCTGTAACACATACGCAAACAAAAAACCCCCACTGATTTTCCATTCTGTCTCTGTCTGCAAAGGGACATATGGAAAAACACCGCTCATCACAGGAGATGAATGAAATATCCCTCCACTGCCCGCTAAATCCAGGGAATACAGACAATAAGATACACACAGGGGAGGACTTGGTGTTAAAGGCAACGGATATGCCACTTGTCCAGGGCTTAATGCATAGGAGTGCCCCTTAAGGTGGCCACAAGGAAGAATGAACTGAGAATCACCCACATTACAGGGACTGCCTGGGATAACCATAAGTCTAATACCAGCTCTTCTGGAAGAATTGGTACCTCCGAAAGAAGTTCTTTTCCAGAAATGTTTTTTTAGACTCAATGGAAATATTTGTCAAAAGTTTTAGGAGGGCGTATGTTTTTTTGGTTAATAAATGAACAAACCCTGAAAACATGTTTGATTTTAAACTGAAAATTGTTTTCAAGCTTTCATTTAAATATTTTGCAGGAAAACCAGAAATTATGTCTAAACAGCTCCTTTTGCCAGATCAGAGTCAGGTTGAGTATTGTATGTGTACCGATAAAGACATAAATTTGCAACTCAGATAAAAGAGGGCAGAGGAGTTTATATATACTGCCAAAAACCCACCCTGTAACTATGTCCATCCAAATGATGCACTTTCCCCTTGTGATTTCCACAGTACAAGCACATTTCGTCTGAGTAAAGATTAAGTGCTTTCTCCGGGGCCGTGATGGTGAGCGAATGCACTGGGAAAACTCCATTACTCTCTACAGGCAAGATGGTTACTATTTCACTTCTAGGACTGTATTTTTGTAAAGGTTCATTTCTGATGTTTTCTAACTACCCTTTATTTCCACAAGACACTAAAGTGAATGATTTCACTTCTGTGCTTCCAGGAAAAGCTAGCAGGAAGCTTTTTGTTTCTTTTTCTTCCTCTTTTGTGCTTATGGGGATTTATTTAATACAGCTGGGAGGCCAGGGCCCCCTGAGGTCTATTTGTACTTAACTCTACAACTGACTTGCATTATAAAAGAATGCAAATGCAACACATATTGACTATATAGGTCACAGTGGCATGTCTAGTTCAGGGAAATATTGAAGTTATCTATAAAAACATAAATAAAGGAGTCCTCTTCATTAAAGTATACTGTATTTACAGGGTACCTCTGCCTTAGTTAATAGCACAGTAGAAAATAGCTGATGAAAACCAGAATACAAATGGTATAAATTCGAGGGAATTACAAGGAGATCATCCAGATTTTAATCCTTTGATAAAAGGGGCCACAATTTAGCTAGATGAGCACTCTAGTCATGTAAATGAGAACAGAGCTTTTTATTGGGCCTATTTGTTTCCATAATTGTTTGTCGTGGGGCAGCCCCACTCACCATTCATTAGCATTCCTCCTTTCATCTTTCCTTAAGAAACAGTCTGTAGCTTTTTCAAAATGAAATCAATGTTTTGATGCATCCTGCTAGAAACCAAAGCAGTATTACAAAGTCAGAACTGCATTAAAGGATACTGGCTACTTAGGAGATGTTAAACTTCACTTTGACTAAGTCGTAATTTTGAATCATTTTTTTCTGGAGGTCAGGAATTGTGGACCTAACTAAAATTAAGAATCTCGTGCTGATTTTGAGGGGGCTTGGGTTAGACCATGTTGCTGAGATCCAGCACCAGAGAAGCCTGTAGAAGTTTACCTCTGTTGATTGTAGGACCATGTTTCCTATAACAAAGATTGTACTAAGTGCTAGTCATTAACATTTACAAAACATATTTCTAACCAGTGGTAGCATAGTATCCTCTCCCATGAGAAGGCTACTGAGCTTTGCAATTTCTTGTCAAAAGATATTGCCAAAATCTTACATGAATTTAGGGGGAGGATGGACAGGTTCAAGGGAAAAAGATCTATTGAAAGTTATTTACAGAAATCTACATCTATCTGTAGAAATTAGTAGAAATCTACATCCAGCCCAGGCAGCTGCAGGTGGCTGGAGGCTGTGATTGGGGTATTATGTATGTTTGCCCTTTTCTTGTAGTATTCCCTGGGCATCTACTTTTGTTCACTGCCAGAGATGGGTCTAGACAGATTTGTAGTCTGAACACTGCAGCCACTCGTACAGTCTTTTTATGTCTTTATACTATAAACAATCAGAAGGAAGTGCAAGAAAAAAGGTTTCCAAGAGGATCCTATGAGGCCTGTCCACGGGACAGACAGTGCTTCCTTGAGCTGGCAATGTAGGTTGAGGTTGAGGAAGGATGATCTGCGTGTAGTCCCACCGTGTCCTCAGATGAGTGCTCCTCCTTCTATCATCTGACATCCCAGTCTAGCTTGCCCTCTTTGGCACAAATTAATGATCTAATGAACAGCACACATAGACGATAGCAGTAATGAGACAGCTTGTTCATTTCCCACCAGAGATGGCAAAATTCACTCTGTATTTGGAGCTCGGTGAGTAATAAACTTCCCTTAGGCAGAAAGAAATGCTGTGGAATAAACATAATCTGGGTTTTTAATGCACAATTAGAATAAGTCATTAACATTACATTGAGTCAAACTGCCATATAACCGTGGCTTGGGTTCACAGGTTCCATTAATTTAGTTGCTAGATGCACATTTGCCCCCGACTAAAATAAATCCTTCTGTTTCTTCCTATTTATCCAGATGAAAATACAATGCCGTAAATAAAAGTCATCTATCTACTAGTGCTCAGACATACTTTTTAAATTTGTATAAAGACAATATGCAAATTAACGCTTTCTCAGTGGAAGGGTGCTCACAAAAGGCGAGGTTCAGGAAAGGCCAGAGCTCAGGCAGGACCTGCAAAGCTGGACATTGGTGTTACGATGTGTGTGGAAGGCCACAGAACATGATGGCCGTTGTCTCAACTGCTGGAACTTGGAGCAGGTACTGACCCAACCAGAGCACTAACAGGCTCCTTTATTCACAGTTTATTCAGTACAGTAGGATGCTTCCACAGCATGAGATATTTTTGTTCACAGAGCTATAGAGTAACTCATCTCCATCAGCACTGATGTGTTGAACTCATCCTGCAATCCAGGACATAATTTATTTGCCCAATGTGCAAAAATGTTAAGATAAGCTTGTTCCTTTTCCGTTTGCTCTCTGACATTCATTGATCTCATAAATGAAATGTCTTTCCTATATCTTGGCGTGGAGATGAAGCACCTCCCAAGGCTTTCTGTGGCAGACGGGGGAGTCTAAAGCTAGTGACGTATCCAGCACCTTTCCTAGGGTTGTCACCTGAATTGTCACACATGTGGTTCTTGCAGACAAAAATACAAGTAGCTCTACTGACAGGTGTATGGACATCCAATGTTTAACTCATTTTTGTGGTGAAATAACAGTCAACACTAAGGGGAGTGGTGATATGTTATTCTGTTGAAAACCACATGGAAAGCAGAAGGAGACTGGCCTGGAAATGCTTAGCTTCACTCTTGAGTATTCATGTTTACCCTACTTAGGAATAGTTTATCTCATTTCACGTTCACTGGGGAAGCCAATTCTTGAATTGTACTCTCCAATAATTGAAGAGACATGCAGGATTAGATCAGGTTTTATAATGAGGGGAGAGCAGCCCTGAGGCAGATGCTCTTAAGCAGAGCTATAATTTACTGGCAACCTTATCTAAGATATGGTCAGTCAATAAGAAAGCCTCAGAGGACTTCAGGGTAGCCACAGTCTCAATCAACCTGCTGATTTCTTTATAAGGAATGCCAGCTGGTTACTAAACCACAGGGGTTAGACAATAAAAATGAAGAGTTAGGGACAGAATAATGACTTATTTCAAGTGGGAAACCAGGAAAAAAGTTGAAAACCTATTTCTGTTAATTGCTCGTGTTGCTGTGATTATTCTTTGTTATTATTTGTATTAGAATTGGTGACTGGAGACTCAGCTGCGATCATAAGGTGATTAAGCTGAAATGGATCTATTGTGCTCACACTGTGCCTTCACTACCCGCTGTTGAAGGCTTCGACACAGTGTTCCCCATATTTTCCTTCTTGATCATACACAATACGCTGTCACCCGGCTTTGAAGCCATGGTTGGAAGTGCAGTGCTCTGCTTTCCCCTGGGATGCTAACTTATTTACTTTGTCTCTTTAGTTTCTTCCCACAGTTTTTCCCATGTGTCTAGAAGACCTAGACAAGCACTCCTGTGATGAATGACTCACTGAGAAAGAATCAGAGATACTTTGAACTTATTTTAGCACAACTTCCCCAGGAAGAATGACCCCAGAAGTCCTAGTAGCATGCAGGGCCAGAGATAATGCAGGCAGAATTTCATGGTGCGACTGCCTAAGACGTGCCTGAGCCAGCCAGAGATGTCACATGCAGATCGCACACCTGAACCAGTTCTGGGGTGGAGACACGCTCCAGTGTGCAACCTACCCATTACTGGGATAGTGAGAACCAGGAGCTCTGACTCCTCTTTCTAGAATTGCTGCTAGCCCAGCGTGTTGACTTGGGTGTCTCTGTCAACTCTACCACTTTTCTAAGTCATCTGCCATCCTACGGCTTTTTCTGATTTTCTAGGAATTTATGGAAAACCAGAGCAGCTTGGTTAATATGAAGGATTTCTAGGTACTCGGCAACTGTTGTATGATAAGCAAGGCTAATCTGCCCATGCAAGGGACTTGGACACACTCAAAACTATTTGGGTGTGCTTTGCATGTACCCACCAAGTTTGCAGAGCTTATGCAGAAAGTCTGAGATTTTGAGCTTGCACAAGACTCGCTGCTTTCCACAGCACGACCCATGTTCATGGATTTCTGCATAGGAAATCTGCATAGGAAATATAGGGAACGCAACACCTAGAGATTAAACTTTCTGTTTTTAGATGTCAAATGCCAGCAGGTGTGATGTGTTTTTTTTTTCTTTTTTAACTTTATTTTCAGTTGTGGTGGTCTCTAAGGCTCACGTTAACATCAACTAGGGCTGGCAGTTCTTGGAAAATGAAAATCTGTAGTTTTTCATCTCTAAATTAGACATGCTTGTATATTCTGGTGATAGGCATGCTGGAAATGGCATGGTTACTGCTTTCTGACAGTTGTTATGTTTAACCAGCACTTTGAGATCCCGTGATGGAAGATCCTGCAGAGTCTCCATCCATGTGTGTGTTCCTCTGCAAGCGTGTATGTATGTGGCCCATGGAAGGTCTTTGGTGTGCAATCATTACTACGTGAAAGACAGGAAAACCACTACTTTCCACTTGCAATTTGCATGTACTTTATGGTTCAGACCACGAAGGATACCTGTCCGTCTTTCCTTTCATGGGGGAAAGACCACTTCATTGTTTGCTTTAGTGGGAAACGATACGAGATTGTCTGCTCCAATTGCTGTAAGGCCACCCTGCGTACAGTCTGCCAACGGCCTGTCATCTTTGGTAAATAAAACAGCTTGGAAATGGAAAAATTTGCCCAGCCTGTGCAACACTCCAGATGTGTCCTAGCTGGAGGTAGGGACAGACCTCCTCAGAGGCTTTGTCTCACGTTTTTCTGTGTCTCCAGCTATTACAGCTGTATTTTTATAGACTTCCCTGTGTCATCCCTGGGAAGACAGCTGGGCATGTCTTTATAAGCCCAGTCCAAGCAAAATTCCTTGTGATCTCCACGGGAGCAAGGGCAGTTTCCAAGCCTTCATCAGGCTTTGCTGCTTCATCTCATCTAGGAGGAACACAGAAATGAGGGCTCAGTCTAAACTCACTTGAGGGCTGTAGCAATTTTAGCAATGGCTTTAATTAGGTACGGATGAGGCTTTGTGTGCCAGACCTGACTCTAGAGAAGTCAAATGGGGAGGAATTCTGGTATTATTAATATCAGCACCTCAAGGCTTTAACCCTATAGCAGATGCCAGTGACATGTTGTTTGAGTTTGTTCGAATGTTCTGCATTACAACTCTGAGCCCACCTATTACCATATGTTTGAGGATCTGATTTCCCCAGAAAAGTGCCATGGAGTGCTATGCACTGGGTGTTTGTAATATGAGGGATGCGTTTGTAATATGGGGGATGCGAGGAAAGACACAGATCCTGTCTTTCAAGATCAAACTGACACATAGGCTCAGAAATCTTGATGCCTGCTTCTCTATGCCAGTGTTACAGTTTATGGTATTAGAATGATGGAAGATGGCATGAGAAGGCAAACACAATCTATGGCATATAAGAACTGCAAGATTAAGGGAGAAGCTGGCCAGAAAACCATGATCCCAGTGCAGCTATGATTTTCTGACTTAATCTTGTGAGACCTCTAGATTCTAGAGGTCAACGTCTAGTTTTGTCTGAAGATGAACCTTGTTTAGTGTCTTCTATCTGCAAATTTCAAACTGTGTCAGCAAGGAAGTCACAGTTATTTTCGCTGTTCTACTAGACCAGAAACTGAGGAAAAATGACTTATTTCAGGCTGCCTGGTGAGCCAGTAGTGGAGGCAATATGAGAAGTTGGGTCTTAAGAGTCCTAGCTGAGGAAACACAGAACAGCTCTTCGGAGGCCAACCTACAGGCAGCGATAAAATCAGTCTCCAAAAGAGTGATCAAATGAAATTCTGCTGTTGGAAGGTAAATTAAATCTCCTTTTTTTCTGCAGCCTGGGGAATGAGCATGTTTTGGATCCAGCTGGGCAACATTAATCACAATATGGAATATTTGAGCCAAAGGTCAGCCACAGGGGGCCAACTATTAACATATGGGATTTATCTGTCTCCTTCTTCCATAAAGATGCAGCATGCTGCATAATTAAACTTCTGAGCGCCAGTGTGGAGTGTAGTCTGTTTTTTTTCCACTGCTCTTTGTGATTTGATCCAGAACCATTTCCTTTCACTGTATGCTCAGAAGGGGAGGAAACAAAGGTGGCATCCTGATCTTCATTACTAATACACAGGAAAACTTGGAGGAAATACCTTTTATGCCCCTAGCTTTGTGTAAAGAAAACCCTGCAAACTCAAAAGTCATATTGTTCAGCTCCTATATATTTATACATCTATGTGCATAGCAGATGTTTCTTCAGATAGATACTTAACTGATGTTTCTGCAGGATTATGGTATGGAAAAACATTCATAGCAACCTGCATTCCAGTTGATTTACTTTGATTAAATTAAAAAACTAGAAAAGAAACATTTAAAGTGAATACATTGGAATAAAGAAAACCACATTCTCCTATGATGTAAGTCAGTGCTTCTCCATGTTATGCAGAATAAAAATACTGGTATACAGGCAGCGCTCATTTCTTGTTTACAAATGGGAACAGGTAATGGAGAGGCATTTTGCCACTTTGGGTAAAGGAATTACACACAGCTAAAGAATTTCTGAGGAAGGCATCTCGCTGAAGCTTGTTAGGCCGCTGCCTTGTATAACCAGCAGACGCACTTCCAGAAGCAATTAATCCAATTCTAATACAGACACCTAAGGTAGGAGGCACGAATCTCCTTCTGGAGGTACCTACCTCTCCCCCAGCCTACATGACTTGCTTAGAAGAGATGTCTGTTTTCAGACAGCTAAAATTCAGCAAGGGGAATCCCACAGCAGCTGACTCTGTTTCTGCCAGGTAAAATTGTTATTATTATTATTATTTAAGGTTATATTATGGTAACACTTAAAGACAAGCTATGGTGTAGGCATGGAGTAAAATGCAATTCCCGACCCATAAAGAGGACAACTCAAGTAATTAAAGGATGATTTTGCTTTTAATTCTGCAGTTTAACTGAAAAGAAATACAAACATCAGCAGGGAATTAAAATACATAATAATTGATTCATAAGATATCAAAATGCCAAACTACATACTACATACGTCCCATGACACTTATACAATAGAATGACTATATACTTTTGGCTATAATGTTAATAAAAAGTGATCTATCTTGTTAAGTATTTCCAGTGCATCATTTTGTCTGAGAGCTGTTCTAAAGTGCAGCCAGTTTATTCATTTTTTGGATTCCAATACACTGCTTTTCATTTAAAATAAAACAGCAATGTTTTACATTTATTTAGTGCTTTTCATCTAGAAAGATCCCTGAGGCTTTCTCAAGTGCTTTCTGGAGTTTCAGTACCCACGGTGCTGGAGGAAGAAAGCTTGTCATGAGCAAAATGCAGTTGTGGCCATATTTCTTTATCGCATGAACCATACACTGTAATTTTCATGTGGTCAAGAGGCATGAGGTGCACACGATGTGCCTTAAAGAAGGAAGGGAATGCCAGGAACCTGAGTGGCTCACAGATGGGAGGCAATACTGACTCCTCATATGTCCCTGTTCCTCACTTATGGGCTGGAGCTGAGCTGGACTGACTCACTCTCTCCCCAGCCAGGGGTTTGGGGTACCTAGCAGCTCTTGCACCAAAACCAGGCAACCTGATGACACAAGCTATCCCTTAAATTACTTGGGAGATGTGTGACTCAGAGCTATTATTTGACCACTGTCTTGTATGAGGCACAGAGTGAGGAATTAAGACTCTAGGATAACAGGTTGATCTCAGCCATCGCTGGTCCTCTGATGTGTTCTTGGTGAGTCCTTTCAACTTTCTGTGTCTCCCAAATCTTCCTCTTTCTCGCTTATGTCCAGCAATAGTTTTCGAGTCTGGGTACAACCGTGGTAGCGTAGGGGTTGCCCAGCATTACAGTCATTTCGTGGAGCACAACTTGATAGTATGTGTCGGGAGGGACTTTGCTAAATCTGTAGCTGGTACGGCCAACGATACCACGTAACCACAGATTTAAACTGAATGCAACACTGGAACAAAATAGCAATCACCATAAAAAATGCCTGTGCTCCTTTGACAAGCCATGGCAAGATACCCAGAAATTTTTGGTAGCTTCAGCAAAGTGTTACATTCCATTTAAAGGTGTGGATGTGCAGGATCGCTGGGGAGACGGTACGTATCACAGCAAAATAGCTGTCTGAGCTGAGAAAGGGTTGGGAAACCTTGATGTAAAGTGTCAGATTTCAGAGCAGGGACAACTGCCTGTGCAGTGTCCAAGGCAACGGAGATAAAAACTTGATCAGGACTACAAAGTGTCTTTAGAATACAAATGGTTAATGCTTACATACAGAAATGATATGGAGAGGTCCGTAAGGTCAAGAATGCAAAAGATAGGGAAATCCAGCATTCCAGCTGGCCTTGCAGTTCATTTTCTTTCTTTGCTGTTTGCAATTCCCTGGTCATACATCATTTCTCTCTCCCATGCTTCAAATGGAGGGTTGCTCACAGAACAAGGAACTATTCAATATTATACTCCCTCATTCATCTTAGGCACATGATGTACTGCATTTAATAAACAAAAAAATCAATTTTTATGAGGTTTTTCTCCATCCATGGACTCCACATACAGAACAACTGTATCTCAGAACACTCCTGTGAAGGAAAGGGCACCTGGGGAATGAGGCCACCCGTAACCAGGGCTGACACTGTGGACATGGACAACACAAATGGGTGTCCAACTTGTCATGCCACAGGTGACTCTTTGAGGAGCATGTAGTATTTTACCACATTTCATTTGTTCGCAGCATAGCTCTGATTGCATATGTTGGTGCTTGGCAACTGACTCAAATTGAACCAGAAGTGACAGTGGCCACCCATGCTCTGGATTTCATCCATTTGCTAGGTTTCACCCAGGCTGCCTTTTTTTCCTAGCGAAAGAACAGACGCATGCGAAGACCGGAGCAGTCTTTTAGTACGTACCAGCGCCCCTGATTTCAGCCTTGCCCCACAGAAAACTTATTTCTCCCTACCCACTCACACCCCTTACCGTGCTGGGGCAATGGATTATTTAGGACAGATTCGGTGGAAACAGCACCATCTACTGAGCACCCAATGTCCTTCCTGCGGGGACTTCTTGGGGCTGGTGGTTTTTGGAGGGGAAGGGTCTGTCTCCGCAGCCCAAGCGATGTTGAATGCTCAGCTCCTCAAGTTACTCAGCTCCTCGGATCAGTCTGGAGCTTTCCATCGCTGGGATGACTCAAGTTGCTTCTGTCACTTTGCTGAGATTTGAGTCATCTGCTCTGAAGAAATGCAAAATAATCCTAGTGATAAATATATAAAAGAAATCGATTCAATCCAAGTATGTACAGCAACGTCTAAATACCCATTTCATCCCCAAAGGTCTTTCTTTTTTTGGGTTCATTCCCAAAGTCTGTGCATGCTGTGTTGTGTCCCAGGCTCTCCGTCATGTCTCCATCGCTTATTGCTCACTACGAAACAGATTTTGCGGCATGCTGAAGCATGTTTTGGCTGGCTGGCCGTGATTTCTTGGCCTCTTACTTGGACGGGCCCGCTCGCAGAGCGGGGACTGGAATTCCTACAGGGTGACCGGTGGAAATATCCACAGGGGACAGGGCTCCAGGCCAGGGAAAGGGAGAAGAAGCCGCGCAGGGAAAGTTAAACGACGGCACAGCTCTTCCGCGAAGAGGGGGGCGGCTCTTGCAGGTGAGTGGGGCAACTCAAGAGGACCATCGGCCTCGGCAGGCCTTTGAAAACCGCCCCTGGGCACCCCACGCGCGCTGTCCTTCGCGGGGGGCGGCGGCCTTCCGCCGGCTGCAGCCCCCCGCCGACCTCCCCGCGCCCCGAGGAGGCAGGGCTGCAGGGCGCTCACCTCCGCCTCCCCCCTTTCCCTCGGGATTTCCACCCAGCCGGGCACCCCCACCCCGGATTTTTCCACGCCTGACAACAAAGGAGGCGGCCGGGCCGCCTCGGCGGTGACTCAGCGGCGGGCCCGCCCCCGGCCCGCCCCGCCGCTCCCCTCAGGCGAGGCCGGGCCGGCTCCGCGCGTGTGTCGGGGCCGCGCCGGCGGGCAGGCAGTCAGTCAGTGAGTAAGCGAGCGAGCGGCTGCCGCCGGCATCCCTCCTTCCCTCCTCTCCTCCTCTCGCCGGGCGCCTCGGGGTCTCCCTGCCCTCGTCTCCGCGCTGCCGGGCGGGGAGAGCCGCCCCGGCGAGGTAGGTTTTGTGTCTCCTCACACAAAGGCGCGGCGCTGGCGGGGTGGGACGGGACAGCCGGGGGGTGGCTGAGGGAAGGCGGCTGCCTGCGAGGGTCCGCGGCGTGAGGGAGCGGGGGGGGGATTCCCATCCCAAGCGGTCGGGGTGCCGCTAGCGGGAGGGCTCAGCGGGGCGGGAGGCGGCGGCACCCCCGGGCCGTGGAGCTCCCGCGGGAGAGCCCCGTCTCTGCCCTTCCATTCGTGAAGGGAAACCCGGGGAGTTAATCGTAGCTCTGCAAAAAAAAAAAAAAAAAAAAAGCGGGGAGCGAAGTAGAAGTGTGCGGCGGGGCTGCGCGGGGCAGCGAGGGAGCTGCCGGTCCCGCCGGCCGGGCGCCCGCCGACCCCCGCGGCCGAGCCGTTAGCCGCTTGGCGGGTTTCCCCCCTGGCTCGCCCGGGCTGAGGAGCCGGTGGGGCAACTTTTATTCTCTGGTGACTTCTTTGCTGCGGTCGGGGCACCCCCTCGGCCCCGCGGGGTCCGTGGGCTGCAGGCTGGTGGGGCCGGGGGCATGTAGTTTGGGATAGGAAGAAGAGGTGGAAAAGCAAATAAAAAAAAATACATATTTTATTTCCTATATGTCCTGCCCTCTAAAATGAGAATGTAGAGCAGCTGAACTTCTGATGTGGACGGTGGATGTTTTTATAAAAATCTTTAAAAAAAGTACGAGCTGGGAGCACGGCAAGCCCCAAGGACTTGCGCTGTCTCCCTGTGCTTCCATTCCTCCCAGTGCAGTTCTGTCAAAGTTTCCCTCAAGGGCCCCGAGAGTCCAAATGTCCAGATTTTCCTACGCATTGGGTTGAAAGGCGGCACAGCTGCCCAGTGTGACTGCATGGATCGGGGTCTTTCAGGGGTTCACAAGGGGAAAGGGTGCAGCGCAGGAGCTCTGTGTAACTTAACTACTTGTTTGCTTCTTCCATTGAATTTTTTTCCACAGCTTAATGAGTTCTGACATGTATCAATACTGTGCGAATGTGGTGTACGGCGTTGGGGCAGAGTCTGGCCCTGTAGGTTCAGGGCATGCTTGTAGCAAACTCAAGAGAGAGGCAGGAATGTGCAAACTTTTTGGGTTTTGTTGAGAATTCTCACAGTCAAACAAAAATGCAACAAAATAAGGAGAAGATGTTTCTGTGTGAGCATAATGTGGTCACTGGGTATAGTTTGTGGTGGGAGTCTTGTTGAATAACTCTCTGGCAGCGGTGCTCTCCTGCACTGTGGTACGTATACGTGTGTGCTAAATCCTGTAGCACCAGTGAGGATATTTAACTTTCATTGACTTGGCAGAGAAGTAGGAGCGTGGAAGAACATTGTTAAAAATGGGTATAATTGCTTGTGGATCTTGTAGGCATTTTGAGTGGCATTTAAACTGCCTTTAATCTCCCTGTGGTATGAACAGGACACTGAGAATCTCTTGCTTTATTGATGGTTGTTTTCCTAGCAGTATATGGACAGAGAGCGCATACTATGAATGTGATAGCTGCTTGCTTATTGTCAGCGATATTTCCTCAGGGACAATAAACAATTGTTTGCTGGGCTTTATTAAAAAGAACCCATATCTCCTAAAACAAAGCCTTTACTGTCTTAAAGCAACTGTGGGCCAATTTCATGCTTGGTGTAGTTCCACTTATGTCAGTGGAGTTTTGCCAGGGATGATTTTGGCAGGTGAAGTGTCACTTGTGTTTTTCAGAGTCCAAAATGCTTAAGAGTAATGTTGCTATTTGGCCTCCAGCACTTAAGTATTGTTAATTAAAATAGTATGCTGATGCTTCCCAAAAGTAAGGGGTAAGGGTGGGAGAGTCATCTCATCAGGTCCTCTAAATACATTCCTGCATGCTTTCTCCTTTCTGCTTCAGATCTAATATCCCTTAATTTACTCTCTTCCTTCTTTTTCAGTCTTGGCATCTTTTTTCTCTCTTCAAAATTAAGAAGTTTCCCTGAACTCCAGCTCACCCTTGTGCGTTTAAAGGTTTTGAGCCTAACTGTATTGAACTGCCCTACACCACCCCTGCACGACTAGGTAAGTAAGCGAGGACCTGTGTGGCAGCGGCAGTTGGGAGATCTTTCTCGCACATGCACACGCCTCTTCTTTACAAGCTGATTTGTGTGGTGGCTATGGTCAGTGCATTTGCTGAAGTGGCAGATTGTTTGACAGTCATGCAGTGGAACAGCCAGGCTTGAGAGAGACTGAGTAGACCAGCGTGGGGGTAGGGGAGTCCCTGGGTTTTTACATCATGACATACTTACGACATGGAGAAACAACTGGTTTTTAGTACATCCCTTCATAACATCAGTAAGGATGGGAAAACCATCTAAAAATTGGAGCAGAAGAAAAACTGGGAAAGATAGAAGCAAATACTCTTGTTTACTAGCTGTGGGAAGAAGAGTGGAACTGTTTAACCAGTAATTGGCTTTAACAGAACTTTGGCTCCATCAAAGTTTCAAAAAAAAAGATTTTATTGAATAAAACTATGCTATCTTTGTACGTAGTTAACAGTATTAAATACATGTGGTCAGCTCCAAGCCTGTTCTGGCACTGTGGTAGTTTAAACAGAGCAAGTTTTAATGCTCAGCTTTGCAGAGTCTCTGCTGAGCTGTTTTTGTATCTGACATCTTTGCACTGTACAAATTTGAATCTGTTTGCATCTCATAAGTACACAAAAAG
Organism: Gavia stellata; assembly: GCF_030936135.1. Lineage (NCBI taxonomy): Eukaryota > Metazoa > Chordata > Aves > Gaviiformes > Gaviidae > Gavia > Gavia stellata. The sequence goes on along the minus strand of NC_082597.1, from coordinate 8,527,040 downwards.
AGCATGTCAGACACAACTCACAGCTGATACCATTCTGATGCTTTTGGAAAAAGCAAGTATCAAAGAGCAAGATCCATGCACTGTCTAACTTTAGAGGGGAAAAAATGTGCTTAATGCTTCTTCAATTCAGGGACCAGCCTAAAGTTTTATTCTGGTTTGGCCAGACCTGGCGTGTTCTTTAGTATCAGTGGAAGTATGGTTTGCAGCTTAACAGAGAAGTTGCAAAGAACCTGGAACTCTTCTGTATTTACTTAAAGAGCATGTAAGTTGAGGTTTTGATGTTTAACATAAGCAAATGGAAGGATTCAGCTGTGGAAAGGGAATTGGTCACATGCTAACCTGAACATAGAGGTGCAAATTTGATAGGAAAAACCTTTTTTAGGAGAAAGATAAATTGTCTGGCTAGAACTACATTTCTCAGTGATACTTCCTCTTTCTACATCTTGCATGTTCTTGTCAGGCTTATCTCTGTATGCGCTTCGTTTATATTAATTGTCTCAAAACCATGCTGGAGTGCCAAGGTGCTGTATCTTCCCACTGTGGGGAAGATACCTTCACTTTGCAGATGGGGAATAAAAGCACGAGAAAGTAAATGGGTCATCTGTGACTACGCAGGAACTGTGTAGTGGTGCAAGAACTTGAACTCATGTCTCCTGAACTATTGGCTAGTGTTGAAAGAACTTCACCCTGCATGAAGGAGCAGGAGAAGAGAAGAGCGAAGAGAAGAGGCATGGTATGAAAATCAGTTTGGTTACCTGGCTGTGATGCAATTAGTGGTTGACTGCTCTTCCACCAACAACATGCATGTTGGTCTTTGTAGGACTATGAAAACCAGGATGGTTTTGTAATGATAAGTGCTTAAACGAAGACATTCAGCATACATATGAGAGAGAAAAACAGTAAGGGACATTTTTCTTCTCCTTTCTACACCTGCCTGGGTGCTGTTTTTACAGATGGGTCTCTGGCTGGATCTTTGGGGAGGTCCTTCATCTGGCCTGTTGTACAGTTGCACGTGAGCAGATGTCAGCAGAAGGGAAGAGAAGGTTTTGCGGAGCTTTCAGGGTTGTGGCAAGACCAGGACTGCCTCTCTGTGACCCCAGCAGCTCGGTGAGATGATGCGAGTGCAGATCCCCACCCTGAGAGACCAGGCTCGTGCTTCTTTTTGAAGGTGGTTTCTAAAGACATGGCTGCTCTTACTTCTGCTATGCACAGATAGTCACGTAGCTGCTGTTCTTGCTTGGCTGCTCTTCCGCTTCAGGGCATTGGTGCGAAGGGCTGTGTGTGGGTGTCACAGGGCAGCGGGGAGCTGCGTGTGGCAATTCTCTTGTGGCAGAAACCTTACGGGCATTAAAAGAGCAGAGAGCACTGGCATCTGCAAGAAAAGGAAGGATGTGGTCAAACAGAACCTTTTCTTCCCCTTTCTACATAGCTTAAAAGCACCGAAGGGTACCTGCCACCTCTGTGTTTCATGACACTAGGAAAACTGAACTTTGAAGCAACACTTTTCCTTACAGCACTGTGTTTGGTGGCTGACTGTTGTAATTGCACAGTCTGTCATAGTTTTAACTTCAGTTTCAAAACATGTTTCGAGCTGGCAGCCTACTTCTTGTGTTTAGGCCAATGCTGTAAGTTTTGTGCAATGAAGGGTAGGAAACTCACAGGTGGGAGAGCAGCGTTTCAAGTTGTGTCTATAACAGAATAAGCCACAAAGATTTTGGAGCAGTTGTGTGCAGTGCTCTGTCCACTGGTCTGTATCACGTTTTAAAACAACATTTGAAATCAGAAGTTACTCTACTTTTTTAGGCTGGGCCTATAGCTGAAAGGGCAGGGTTTGTGGTGGCTTGGTGCAGTTTGCTTTGTAGTACAGATCTAGTTTGGCTTGGAGTTGAGTCTTCAGCAGGTCATCAGCTTGCTTAGATGGAGCAAGGATAGTGGTTTCATGATGAGAGCAGGGAGCACAAGTGCAATAACCTTTGCCTTATTTAGCTTTATTTATTCTAGAAGCAAAACTCCTGCATTTGCTTACATTTTAAAAATTTATCTGGCAACATGAAGCCAGAAGATTGCCTTTTCTACAAATACACGCTCTCGTTCAAAGAGAGGAATAGCCCAGTCATTTCAGGAACAGGGGACAAATTCCTTTCTTTTAGATGAGATCTATTTCTTAATTTTGACATTTATACTGCAATTTCAGGCAGTGTATATGCCTGCAGGATGAACTGTAAAGCCTCTGTTCTGTCCTTTAGCAAATCTCAGCCTCTTACATTTACTGCCGCTCTGTATGAGCTGCATTAGAGTCCTGCAGAGAACTATCTATCTTTACGATAAACGTGCTCTTGCTATAAGGAGTGCTTTAATGTCCTGGGCAGCAACCTTGCTGCTTGTTGTGGTGGGATAGGTCTTAGTTTTTACCTTGTACCCAGGAATTATTCACATTTTCCGTAAGCTGGAGTGCTAAAACCCACAAATGCTTCTGAAGGAGAAGGTGCCTTCATGTTTGACTTTGGTTGAAGCAGTCCCTCCGCTTTGCAGTATAGTGTATTTTAGGGAGGGGAAACTGAGTCTTGAAACTGTTTGTTACAGTGTAAAGGGATACACATTAGGCTGCTTTTACTCACTTGAATATTAAGAGTCTTCCTCTCTGTCTTGGAAGGACGTTCAGTTCACCATGCCTGTGCACACTGGTGCTAGCTAACTCACCAGGTCCGGTGGCATCTGCTCTGAATGGGAGCCAAACACTGCCAGTCAAAGGTATTTCTATAGCGATGACATTCAGTGGGTCTCTTGGTGGGTTGGCAAGAGGAGGATGATAATGGGAGATAATAGAATGATTCTTTTCATTTCTTGCCTGTACAGTGAATGGGCATTCATAAGACCTCATGTATATATACACAGGCTTTTGTTCTGGTGCTAATAATAAAACAGAGTTCACAGTTCTGAGTAGTCAAGACGATGTGATGAGAAGTGGGTCAAGACCATTCGTGTGTGCATAACTGCATGCCTAATCTAGGCCAGTGCCTGTGCTGGATGCTTCTAAACAAGCTGAAAAGATTTCAGGGGAGCTGGAGCTTATGCTGTCAGATGGGTGAAGTGCACCTCTAGCTGAGCAAACACTTAAGGATGGGGATCAGAATGGATGGTCTTGAGTCGCTTTGCATGTTAATATCACCACAGAGGAAAAGCTTTACTGTTTAGTACCTGTGGAGAGCATGGAATTTAGTTTGAGCCAAAGGAAATTTTCTTCTTCCTGGCAGGATGAGTTGCTGAGCAGCCCTTCAAATATGTGCATTGCTTTGCTGTTTCAACTGAAATATGTGTCTGCTACCTCAGTTGCCTCTTAAGTGTCACTGGGGAAAAAGATGACTTGCTGAGTATCTCACTGCGTTGCTGCTATGTCCTTCAGACTTGCTGTGGTAGTTGAGCTCCTTGGTGCCCTTCAAGGAAGAGTGGATGCCTGGGCTCTCCCTGAGATGCAGTTTGGGGCTTAGCTGTTGGTAGAGGAAGAAAGGCAATTTTCATCTGAAGCCACTGGGATTTGGGGGGTTTATTTTTGGAAAGAATAGGGAGGAGTTTGACTGGATTATGATAGTCTTTGCATTATATTATGATTTTATTTTTTTTCATCCTAGAGCTTTTCGAGGTAACTTGTGCTATAAGATGAGCTATAGCATAGAATGCAAGCTGTAATACACGTTTAACTCTCAAAACACCTGGCACATCACTGCTGCCCTCTGAAAACAGTCTAGCAGAAATTTATAGCCAGGTTTGGGTGTCTTAAGAGAATGGAGGAAAGGATGGGGAAAGAGTCATGGTAGTTTTGGGATTTTCTTTGCGTGGGAGGTGGTTTTTTGGTATTTCTAAAAGTAAACCAACTTTTTCTTCCAAGCCTTAGAAGTACCTTTGAGGCCCTCCCTGTATGTAACATGCAGAAGCAAACCAGAGCACTGTGGATTGTAACTGACTTCCCAGTTGTGCTGGCAGTAGATTTTGCAAGGTGAAGAGATGAGCTTTCATAGGTGGCTGCTAGGGTAAGGGTGAACAGTAAGCATGGCTTGCCTTGCCACGCTCCCACTTTTCTCCTGTGTCCTTTGTCGTAGTGAGCTGCGCAACGACACACTAACTGATCAAAAACAACACTCAGGCGCAGGGAGTCTTCTGTATTCTGGAAGGAAGCTCTGGCTGTACATGGGGTTGTCCTGTGCATGCTATTTGTTACCACAGATAGCAACTGTGGGGAGCAGGGTGGCTCTCCAAAGACATGCCCATTACTCTTCATTTACCCATTTCTTCTTTCAAGTACAAGAAGGCTGAACAAGACATTAACTTCTTATGCAAAATATGAGTGAACATATTCTTCCTTTTTCAGAAAATACCTTAAAAGCTACCTTTAGAACTCAAGAAATTCAACGTCTCTGAAGAGCAGAAAGCATGTATCTCTAGGGGTGAAGCCATATCCCATTGAAAAGATTTTACAAAAATATTTGTCTGAAGTTCCAGCAACTAGAAAGCCAGCCTTGAAGCTTGTTATGAAGAGTGTAGTTTGTGAATGTCCATCCAGTCAGTCTTAGATGGAGGATTTAGTTTAAAAGGCTGAAGCACGTGTTACAGATGCCATTGTATCAAAACACTCAGCTTTTGGGGAAGCTCAAATCTGAGTTCTTGGGCCTGTCTTGCTTTCTCTTTAGTTAGTGACTGATAAAACTGAGTGAAAAAAGGGAGGGATTGGAGGCATCAACTGGCTGTGTTATACGCTACATCCTTTTCCTAATCATGCAAAAGTGCCGTACCTTCAAAGTTTCCTTTATAAACCCAAGAATTTACTGAACGTGCAATGACTTTGAATTTTTTAACAATATAGTATGTAAGCAGAATAAAATAAATTTTCTTGCTTGAGGATGTGACAACAAGTTAGCACATCAAGTTAGAAAATGTGTGCCAATTATTGTTTTGTTTTCCAGTGACCTGAGGGCCCTTCCTGTGTAGCACAGTCCTAAGGAGACAGTCTCTGCCCTGAGGAACTTACAATTTAAGTAGGGAAGAGAGGGTGAGCGAATGGACATTAGACACACAAAAAGGTGAAGCATGTTGGGGTTTTTTTTGTGACACCAGCTCAGTGTTTTTTGCAAACCTGAAGTAAAAAATTTTCTTGCATCGGAGATCAGTTTGGCACTGAACGCAGCTGCTTTGCTGGAGAGCAAGATTTTTACTGGAACTTCTAGTGTAGATGTAGCTTTATGTATCTCTATAAAGGTGCTTCATCACTCATGTTTATTGTGTGAACACTGTGAGCTGCCCTATAAGGATCTATATACTTTCCAGCTAGTTAAGGTCTACTTTTTCTCTGTAGAAGCACTAAAAAGGCATCTCCTCAAACTTGTTACCTGTTTCCAGGTAACTAATAGGATTAACTGATCCAAGACAAGATGTTCTTTAGCTAAATGTAATCAATTTGCCAGCTTCAGCCAAAAATTATTGCAGGGAGGAGAAGCACAGGTCTGTATAGTAAATCTTGTTTTCAAAGAAAACAAAAGAGTTTGACCAGTACTGTTTACTAGAAAATTTCTGCAACTGATGTCACTTTTATTGTGAAATTTTATAGTAGACAACTCTAAAAATGGGGGCCAGTTTGAGATGCAGAGTCAGAGATCAGTCTGGTCAGTGATGGTGGTAAAGGAACTGGGTGAAGAGCTTCAAAAGAGGGGAAAGTACTTAAATCCTGGGAGACTTCTTGGATGCTGTATCAGTGGGCCATACAGGTACCCAAGTAGCTGAATTTTCTGCTGAATTTTCTGCTCCATTTGTAATTCAAGTATCTGTTTGGTCTCTTCCTAATCCACTGCCACAATTTCCTAGGGCTAAGTAGTTCTTCCTGTCCTCAAAGCTGTCACAGTGTTGCTGGTGCGGGATGACTGCAGACAGCATCTGCCAGGGAAAGGCTCTCTTTTCTGTGGTGCTGAGTTTGTGGTCAGCTCAATCTGTGATGTACTTAGCTTTGCACCCAGAAGGATGCCCAGGTTTTATAATGCTATGCTAATTAAGGTCTTGGTGTCTGCCATACAAAATTCTTAATTGCTGAAATATCCCCATATCAGCTTCCACTAAAACTGTTTTTTGGAGCCTTTTTTTTTTTCTCCCTCAGAATTATGCAAGAAAAAAGACTCTCTAGGTACTGTCTCCTGTTTTACTTTCCTGTGTTTTTTCTGTATTGATGGAAGGCTTTTTTAATACTTAATTCTTTTGACTGCCATCATCTGGTAGCATACAGGGGGAGGCCTGCATTTATAATGCCTGTTCTGTGATGCAAGAGTCTAGTAATGAACTTTAAGGTAGAGGAGTGTGTGCTTTCAAAGAGCTTATTCCTTCCAACGTTGACTGAAATTGCATTATTGAAGAGTCCCATCAAATTGGGCATATCACACATTGATAAAATGGTGCTTCATTAAATGACTGCTCTAAAGGATCATTTAGACCCCTTCTTCCCATTTCACTATTGGGTCTTAATCTCTTTAGTACAAGTAACATCAGGACTAGTAGAATTAAGTATTAAAGTTTGAGCCGGTGGTGAGTTCATTTATTCCTTTTTTTATCTTTAACGATGGAGAAGCCTCAGCAGATTTCCTGTTCAGGTTTATGCTTCACAAGACTTGAGATTATCTTTATTTTATCTCCAGAATCACACTTTGTTTAAGGGTATTTTTTGCTTTCTAATAGGAAGCTGATTGACTGCTGAAACAGCCACAGATATAGTTAATTTACTTTCTGAGTGCAGGTGTTTAGAGTGCTATGAAGTCAGACAAAGATTGGATTTAGAAAGCACCAGATTACACATACTAGTCAACGAAACATTGAATATCAGAGATAACTCATAACTGTAAAAGCAAAGAAATGAGGAGCTCCCATTCCTACTGGGTATTTTCCCCCAGGAAGTGGGCTGAAAAAAAATTCTGTACTCTAAAATACAGCCATTCAGTTTCTTAAGATTAAATGTCTTTGTAATCAATGTACTGTTCTTTTTCTTCAAACTGCCATAGTTAAGATGCCATGAACTCAGCTTAGGGTATCGTGGTTGGCTAAATGGGAGGCTTAGAAGCATACTGTAGGAAAAGGTATCTCTCAGGAAGGAAAGGATATGAATGCTCAACAAGCCATTTACAAAAATTACAATCATTCCAGTTAATGTGGTTGAACTAGGTAATTTCTGCTTAGGATTTTATAGAGTCATTGTGTATTTGAAAAACAAACTGTGTCAGGGTAAATAAATCCTTCCAATATCTATTTAAAGTAGATAAATATTTATTATTGTTCTTCTTTTACAGATTGAGAAACAAAGGCTGAATTGACTTGCCTACAGCTATAACTAATTAGTGCAAGGATAGAATTTGAACTTGGGACTTTGAACCAAGAGACAAACAAACAAGATGAAACATTGCAAACGGAAGCATAATGAAAAGATAATATAAAGCTTGTATTTCAAGCATAAACTCACTACCCCAATATAGAAATCATCTTCCCATAAAGCCCTTTAGGCAAGTAGGCAGCCTAAAAAGCTGCTTCTTACTGAAAACAGGATCTGGTTAGACCATGATCATTACTCTGCTTGCCAATTTTGTGCATCTTGCATTACCCCCATTAAGCTTGTTGCTTTTGAGAAAATTCCTTAAGACCAATTGGAATTAAAATTAAATTTTCAAGTCATTGAAGTTCAAATGAGGAGCACCAGGCAAATTACATTTCATCTTGAGAGGCTGCAACAAAATCACGCTAGAGATTTCCTTTACTTATCTCCCAGATAGATTATTGGTGTGAGTCATCCAAAGCAGTTGTACTAAATGTGGAAATGTAGCTGACTCAAAGACAAGTGATTGGCATTGTTTTATGGGATGTCACTAACTGCAGTTTCATTAAATTGGAGTTTTCCCTCTGTCCTGATCAAATGTTAGTTTTTATTACAATTTGGGCTGAACATAGAATGAACATTTCTTTTTTTGCTTTGGTAAGTCCTCTGGATCACAAAGGTCATGACCTTTATTTTTTTAATGTAAAGGACAATGCATCTTGAAGCACAACACTCACTTGTTTCTCTAACTTGCATGCTGAAGGGGTGGTAGCACTCACACAGTTACTGCATCACTTCAGTATTTGTGCATTTTGGAAGAACACTGTTGTCCTGTAACAGGGTTTGGGATTCCCCCACCCCACCCCGGCACCCCTTTTCTGGAGGTGGAAAGCATTTAATTCATTGCAGTAACTAGTCATTTCAGTCAATGCATTTGCTTCACTGATGAAAATGAAGAGAGAGGGAGTTTTTAGTGGCATTTCTGTATAAACTTAAGGAATTTCAGACTTTCTTAATGCTCATTTCTTGTTTCTAAACATGCTTAGTTAAAAGGTAAAGCAAACTTCTTAGTTTTCTGGACTGTTAAATGTCTTTTGTAATGGATGCTGTTTGAATTGGATTCCTTTGCCTTAACTGTCTTGTTTGCTCTGGTGCTTGTGATTCATTTGAATGTGAACTAGCCAGCACTTGACTAATGGAAAACGTAAAGTAAATAAGTGATAGTGCACAGAGAATCAAAAGGTCCTACAGTGAGCCCTGGGCTCTTTAAAACAATTTAAATATCTTTCTGTAAACCAATTGTTGAATGAAGAGTGAGTGAATGGAAGTTTAAAAGCTTGAATCATTAAAGTTTGGAACATTTAAAGCCTAGACTAGATTTAAGTGTTATTATTTTGAAGTCCTTAATGGAAGGGGAGTAGAAGGGCATTTTTAAAAGGACTTTCTTTATCTTTGCCTAGGGTTTATAACTGAATCTAGGGCTTGAAGTTTACAGGGTCGGCTTGGCATTGGAGCGGAAGTATCGGCCTGCTATTCAAATGTAGGGTGGTCAGCTTAAATGATCAGATTTTTCTGTTGTCTTCCTCTCAACTCTCAAACAATTTAGTCTCTCCTGTGAATTGTTTTTTTTTTTTCTGTTGCGCATATCTTCTCTTTTATGGGGGGCTTGAATTTACAATGCAATTCCTCTCCCCTTGGCCTGAGTACTGTTGGTTAAGAATATAAAACTTTTCATCCAGAGCCAGCTGTTCTGAAGCTGAAAACCTAACTTCAGAAGTTAAAGGCCCTCAGCTGAAATCCGGCTAAGGTGTACACACATGCGTGCACTAAATAAAAGCAAGCTGCCTTGCAGCTGTTACTCCTGGTGGCACCAGGACTTCTCTCCTCCCAGCCCTGTTCTGGACTCCATGTGTTGCCTTTCACAGGGAGAGCTTTAAGCGCAGGGTGAAGCTGTGTGGCACGGTACAAGCACGTGTGTCTCTTCCAGAGCCAAATGACAATCCTGGGCTACAGCCGGGTCTGTGCCTGATTCTGTTCTAGCCCTGAACAAAATAAGCAAGAGAAGTAAAGGCAAAGTGGACAGTAACTGGAAGGGCTTTCAGTGATATGACTTGTCCTCAGCTGAGTAACTGGCCTGGGATTAAACTGGGTTTATTCTCATTGCAGCAGGGTTAGACCTTGTTGCATTATCCAGTATAAGACAATTAGTTAATTGTTGCCTTTTTTTTTCCCTAAAGTGAAAGATGCTTTAGATTATAGGTGTCAGTTATGTAATTGGCAAATGACAGGAAGTTTGTAGAATGACTGAAAGTGGTTCTTGCAAGAATCTGAAATTTTAATCACGTTCATCACAATAATGGTGTGTTTTTCCTAATAGAAGAGGTCTTTGTACTTAAAGCGGAATAGTTTGGGCTTTTGGGCCTTTTTTTGTTTTTGTTTTTTTTTTTTTTTTCTTAAATGTGGCACAGAAACCAGAGGTATCCTACAAGACACCTACTTCCAGAAGGAATGCAGGCAGGTAGATACATTAGAGTTGACCTTTTCATCATCATCATGTTTGATAAATTTTGACCTGATCTCTGGATTGGGGAAGGAAATGGGTCAGACTGCAATACTAGATGGGAAAGAAAATGAAATGTGAGATAGCTAAAAAAAAAGAAGAAATAAAAAAATTGTGGTGTATCTGTTTGTACCGTATGTATTTCTGCTGCAAACTGTAGCTGTAAACTTTCTAGCTGATCTGCATGAGATAAGCTTGCATGAATCTTTCACACTAGCATCACAAGCTTGAACTCTTCCGTGCTGCATAACTAAATCCCTGTTGTCACCTAGTTCACGTGTAGTCAATGTGGGGATCATCCAGTTTTGCCTTCCATAAACGTCGGTTTTGTTTTCCTGTCAGTTCATTTCCTGTTGATCCAAATTCTTAGAGTTTGGTTGGGTGGTGGTGTTTGGTTTTTTTGGTTTTTTTTTTTTGTTTTTTTTTTTTAATTTTAATGTGCTTCCAAGGGCTGTTACTTGCAATTGTTGTCTAGCAGCACTGGAATGAGCCCTGTCAGAGCCTGGACTCCCAGCTGGGGTCTTTCGTTACTCAGCCACCAGTTTACATGAAATTTAGGGGACCTTCGTATCTTGGAGGCTTCAAACCCTTTAAAAATTTGGCTGAAAGCAGCCAAAACTTATGAGGAGGGGTGTGAGTGCACACTTAAATTATCATATAAGACATCTAAGAAGGTCATTTAACTTAAATACCTGACCTGGTCCTGTGTTTGCTTCTTGGTTATGAAACAGTCTCTCTGGATATGTTTTTGCAGCTTACCTTTGCACCAAGGGAACTTCCCTATGATGGCTCTTGTAGCCTGGCTCTTGTAGCTCAGCTCTTGCAGTCTAGTTTTGCTAGAACCGTACTGATTTAACTAAGATGTGGCTATCAGAATAGCATCCTAGATTCTTTCTATTTCATGTCTAAATGCTTTACAAAATGGTTGCTACCTTTTAGAAAGCCTGTTGTGCAAGCAAACCACATCAATTTCCTTCAGCTCTATTTAACTGTCATTTGGTGGGTAGCAGAGATGGGGAATAGTAGATATACTTTCATTCTTGCTAACTTTCTGACTAATGAACCCCATGAACATTTTGTAAAGCTGAAGACGGGGAAGAAACGCTATGTATTTCGGTCCCCTCATTTGGTTACAACTATAAAGGCATTAATGTTCATTTATCAGTTCCTTCTAGAAGCTTTTTGTAACTGAATGAGCTATTCCTGTAATTCAATGACATGTGCATCACAAAGTCTTGAAAATTAGAATGGATAGGAAACTCTTTTTATTTCAAATTGTTATGTGTTTGTAAACTGGCTTCAGGCCTTTCAGTTGAAAGACTAACCATTGAATTCAACATACTGCTGGGTTGAATCACAGAAAGATTAAAGTTAGTTTTACGTGAATTGGAAACTTAGACACAGTAGTATGAAACTCAGTAAGCCCACAGTGAATATACGTTGGCTGTTGATTTTGCAGGGTTTTTTTTGTTTAACAGTCAAGGATCATATCGTAAAGCAATTTCTTTGTATCAATGGCCTGTCACATCATGTAGGATCAATCTTTGCTTAAATAGGAAACACTTATAAAGGAAAGCTGCTGCAGACCTGAGCTTGCGTTCTAGCTGTATTATCTCTGCTGGCCAATAACCACATGTTTTATCTGGTATTCTTCCCAGTGCATGAACATGCCTAGTGAGTAACAGATGGCAAACAAATATAACAAGGGTTGATACATTTGGCCAGCTTGCACAGTGTAAGAATCTCATTATTTTTTCCTACTTCCTGCCTTTGGTTTTTTATTTGAAACTTACCTTTTTAATACAGCATTTCCCCTTAACAGCCTAGGCAAGGTTGTTTCCCATTTCATCTCCATGTTAGTCTTTCTATGGGGATAGCTATGCTGAGTGATGAATTCAGTTTTTATTTTATTTATTTATTTTAGCAGTAGCTTTTTTATTTGGATCTTGCAGGAACTTACATAGTTATTTTTTCTTTGTGTACATAAAAAGAAGGGTAAGGACCACATTCTACCATGGAAAAAAATGAAGGCTGTCAGAAATATACCACTTATTACTATCAATAAAACTTTAATTAACTAAATGCTCTGTCTGGCCTCTTGCCCATGTAATAAATAAAAATCAGGGAGGCTCTCCTAAGTCAGTACTACTTGTTATCAAAAATACTCTGTTTCCATTTACATTTCCATCACACAGTGAAGCTGAAGAAAAATGGGCTACCAAGTCTCTATATGCAAAGAAATCTTGGTTAGTCGGTGACACGGTCCCTATACTTGCATGTTTGCACTGGTGTCCTAAAAAGTCAACTTTAGGATCCGTGTTTAAAATTGCCTTTGTATACACAAAGTATGAAACCCACAACAGGGCTCCTGTTGACTTTGCTTGTGAGGTCTGCCCAGGGTTGCCTCAGTTTACCACAGTATGGGAGATGCCACCTGCAGAACTCCTTGGAGACAAAAATTCCTGTTCAGCAAAACCTGCACCTTGCCTTCTCCTATACCACCCACCTGGTTCCTGTTGGTGTGAGGTCTTTCTGCAAGTGCTGCTCAGCCCAGTAAGTCAGGATTTAAACCGTCTGAGCGGGTATTGGGCAGCTGGGCTGCCAACGCAGATGACAGCTCGTCTTCCCTCCCCCAGGCAGAATGAACCTCTGCGCAGAATGAAGCATCCGTGTTAAGTGCAGGTTTGGTGTGACTCTCCCCGGGTCATCCTTCTGTGAGCCAATGCTGGGGGATTGTGGGGTGCTCTCTCCAAAGGGTCACCCGCATCACCTGCTGCAGGAACTGGTGGGACTGTGCTCAGGTTGCCTTTGCGCAATATGGGTGCTGGCAGGCAGGGATGAGCTCCGGGCAGCGTTACCCACTGCTGAGCCTGTCCTGAGCTTGCTCCTTGCTTGGCCATTTCCCATAAATTGCAGAGGCTGTCGGATTTGCCACAGCTGACAGCAGCCTCATGACAGCCAGCAAAGGGTAGGGGAAAGGAAACATCATCCTGAATCCCACTCCCTATAGACAGAGAGCTCTGGTGACCATGAAGTGGGATTCTCTGTTGAGAGCAGGGACTTCCCAGGGCTGCTCCTTGGGGCACAGGAAAATCCATTATTTTCTTCCAGCCCATTTTTTTAATTTCCTGGTTCACCACTCAAGTTAAACTTCCTTTTAAGTGCCGTTTACGTTTGCAGCTTTAAAAATGTGGGAGAGGCTCTCTTATGGCAGGCTGTAATATAGTGCTAGTAATTATTTCATAGATGGCCTCTGCGTTGCCTCTTGCCCTCTCATCTGTCATCAGCTCCCTCCTGTGTTTTGTGAAGTTTTTGCTTTGCTGCTGACTGTGGCACAGCAAAAAGTGAGCTCATATGGAGCTCAAATTACTATTGAACCGGTTCGGATCTCCTTAATGGAAACCTTCCTTCTCCAAACCCTTTTGCACTCATTTTACTTAAGTCATAAAACTTCTTCTGTTTGAACTTTATGAAAACAGACCAAAACCCTCTTCTGTGTTAGTTACAAAACTTTGGTTCCTTTCCCTGTTTTTGTTTCGTATTATTTACTTAACTGCTGCTGGAGTAGCATCCTGGGGTAAAAAGACACTGCTTCTTAGCCAAACAATTTAAATTTTTCATAAAGGGAGATGTATAACCAGACTCTTTGTGAAATGAGTTAAACATCCATTCCAGCTCAAGCTTAAAATAGGAAGTGTGGATCATTTCAAAAGCCAGGAAAATTTGGACATGATAGAGTATGGACGCGATAATACTTTTCAGCAGCTGTGGAAATAAAGGAAAACGTCTGACTGGTTCTGGCAAAAGCTTGCATAAATTTATAACGTAGGGTGTATGCATATGATCTCATGAGACAGAGTGAATTTTTGCAACCGCATGTGATGTTGAGTGGTATGCAAGCATCAACCCATATTTACAAAATCCTGTGGTAAGTCTCTTTTCAGTTTTTTTTATTTTTTCCTGAGGCAGAGATGTGCCAGGATCTATTGTAGACCTTGTTAAGTAAATTCCATCTCTCCTTTTGTATGCTTGTTTTGCTTTTTGGCTTTCTGTGCTACTGGCTAATCTGTTAGTGATGCTTAAGTTTAAAGGGCACAGTCATTCATTTGAAGAAAAATAATAAATTTTATACGCTTCTGAGGTTTTTTTTCTTTGAACTCCTTATGTTACCCCTGTTTTTTTGAGATGGCGTGATATTGTCTAAGTTATTTTGGCAGGTTGTGAAAGGCTTTTTAAAATGGTCAGCCTTGCATTTATGCAGGAAAAGCTTTGGTATCTTCTGCCTTCACAATTTCAGCAAACCCACGATCACTGCAGAATCATTTGGATATGAGTTTTCTCCAGTTGCTGTGTTTGACTTTTACAAGGAACTGCACGTTTTAAAAAAATTTAATAAGAAATAATAAGGTATTTTAGCCCTACAAACCCAGTTCTCTGTACGCATTCAGTAAATGACTCTTACGGAGATCAATGGTTTTCCTGTGTTTTATTAGCACACCAGTTTCAGCTGGTCCTCAATCTCACATTTCTGTATATAACTATTTTATAAGGAGAAGGACCCAATTAAACCAGTTCAGGTTTCTCTGTTACAGTGCTGTTATCCTTGCTCTAAATCGTAACATGCCTGTCTTGGCTGTCTGTCTGCCGAGCTTCGCAAGCCTCTGCTATGTCCCCCTGGCACTTCTGCATTTGTGCCGAAAGCTCCTACAGTCACTTACGAAGCCCTATCTTTTTGACCACCTCTGCCTCCTTTTATTCTGATGTGTACACAAAAGCACACAATCCCACGTTTGCTTTGTATTTTTTAGCCAACATGAGCTGAGATTAGAAGGTGGTTCTGGCCTCTCTGTGCAGGACTGCCCTAGACGCTGAAACCTCCCAAGGTGGAGCTGCGTGCCCCTCACATCCCCTGTGCAATTACTGACTCCTGTGCCAGGCCCCCAGAGCAGGGCTGATGTAGGGAGGTGGGAAAAGAGAGGGGAGGGGGAAAGCAGGTGGCAGCTGCTGCAGGGCATTTAGGAGAGCTTCTGCTATCTGATCTAGCAGCCAGGTGGTTTCTGTTGTTGCCAGTAAAGGTGAGGATAGAAGGTAGGCAGGAAAGAGGGGCCATTCTATCCTGCAGCAGCCTTCGCCCAAATGCAGGTAGCTGGGCTGTAGCAGGAAGAAAAGGAAGACTTTCGCTCTCGGGCCAGCGTACCTCTCGAAGAATCGTTTTCCGCTTCTCCAGGGAAGAATAATGCAAGTGAGCAGAGTCTGAAGACCTCCTGCCAGACATAAGTCTGACACGAATCTGATCATGCTCTGGGTGCCTGGTGTGTGGTAAAGCAGCACTGCTGCGATCTTCACTGCTCTGCTATTTAAATGGGAACTCAATGAGGTATGGAAGCATCCACAACATTTGTGCCTTTATCTTTGTGCAAGCATTCTGCCAATGTTGTGATACAGGAGTGAGTCTTGTCCAGGAGGAGGTGAGGGGAGTGTACTTTAGACTCTCTTTTGGGGATATAAGACTTAAACACTAACTGTAAATTCAAGAGTGGCAAAGACCTGTTTCAGGGTGGAATGCCCTGTGATTTTCGTTTGTCCACTTTGAGATCTTCTTTGAGTATTTTGTTGCATGTATATATGGGGCTAGGTCTTTAGAATTGTGTAAATCGAAACATTAATTTAAACTGGATTACAAATACATAAAAGTAATGGGGAAAAATCTTCTTTGCAGTAAGTTTAAAATAAATGTGTAGTTTAGCCATAATGAAATATTCAGTCTAACTTAACCTCTCGTATCTCCTTGATCTAAGCCCCTTAAGTCTTCCCCCCCTGCCCTGAATATTTGCGACCTGTTGAAATTTACTGGTTAAGAGGTTGGAACCATTTTTTTTTGAGAAACGAGCAAAATTTGACAGTAGTTTTTCTGCCAAATTCAGAGATATTTTCTTGAATTTTTTTTTAGTTCATTCAATGAATCAATAACTAGTTATTTCACAGAATCACTAAGGTTGGAAAAGACCTGTAAGATCATCAAGTCCAACCAAAATTTCGATTCAGTAAGTAGTTATTCCAAAGCTGAGAAAGTGATGAAGAGTCAGGAATATGATTGAGATAGAAAACGATAACTTTACTAGTTCTAAAATCTGGAATCAGGACCAAAAATAATCAAATTGCTAACTTCAGATAATAATTAATTTTATGAATTTTATCTATAAAAAAAGTCTGTTACACTTTGTGCTCAGCCTGCTTCAGGTGATTTTATCTAAATAAATAAGACCAGTTTCATTTTGATGGTTTTGTGAACTTACTCTGCCTTCACTTACCTCTCTTAATGCAACCTTGATAGGAATAACAGCTGAAAATGTGTTCACGTAGAACATGAGAACTGAGCCATTTTCCATGTGTAATAAAGAATTTGAGTAAGTGTATAGTATATGCAACCAAGTAGTGGTGTAATTTATCTGCTTCTTCAGCAAACAAAAAGCTCATGTTATGGCAACCCTTTGCAGAGAATGACTGAAACGTAGAAAATGCTACAAATATTTAACAATCAAGATTTCTGCTTAAATAATTTTCATTTTTAGCATCTGTTCCTTTTGAGAATACAAATCAACACTAGTGTTTTCTCCTCTGATGTGTCCTGTTGAATCCTTTTTAGCTGAAGTGAAAAATGGAGGCATGGGATTATTTTGAGTCTGCGTGTTCTTTGCTCATGATGTAAAACATTGAAACCCACAGACTACAAGCTTTCGATACACAGAAGTTGCCCCTGGCTGTGCAAGCAGAAGTTGCCCCTGGCTGTGCAAGAAGATACTTAGATGTGTAGATCATGAGGAACCTTTGTGGCCTTTCTTTCAAGGAAGGACTACCTTGGGTAAACACAAGTTTGAAAAATGAAGCTTGCTATGATTTCTTTCTTAAATCTAATAGATGCCTGGATAAAGGGAATTAGTCATAAGAAGAAAGTCTTAAAATTGTTTTGAATTAGATTTCAAAGGTGAGGGTTATGTTGATCATTTAGAACTTCAGATTTCTGACCACCATCAGAGTCAATAAATGGCGATCTAACATGAGGTTCTGGCAAGATACAGTCTGGTCTGTAAAGGGCCCTGTGCAAGTTAAAACAGATGTCATTTGGGATCATATTTAGCATCTGTGGCTGGTGATGGAGTAGTACAGGAGAGGAGATGATGACTTGTTCTCACCAGCACAGGATGGTTGTAGATTCAGCGGATATGGACCCATTATTTATGCATGTTTTGGCTAGTCCTTCAATGCTGAGTTGGAGAAGGTAGGTCAGCTACACCAGTGAGGCTCTGGTTTCTGAAATGAGATTGCCAATCCAGTCCCAGTGCCTCTTCCCAGTACCCTTTGGGCTTTCGAGTGCCATTTGGAAGGCTTCATTAACAGTCTACTTCCTGGCTTCCTTCTGCACAGAAGACTATTAGTCATCTGATATTCATTTGCCCAAGGGCAGCGATGAAAAATTAGCATAAAGGATGGCACCTCTAAGGAAGCAGAAAGGATGTTTCTTTGAGTCTGTGCTTGCCCATGTCAGCTCCAGCCTGCATCCTGCAGTGCCTGCGTGGATGCACGCAAGCCATGTGCACAGGAAAGGGACCCACTTCTGTACAGTCTCCTGTTTCAGTCACTGTGACCCTCTCACATGCCTTTTTGGCTTGCTGGAGGAGAACACATGCTTCTTTGCATGTTTGCTCAGTAAATAAAGGAAATAGGTGTCAAGTACTTTACATCCTTCCAAAGCTGTAACAATTTCCCCACCACCACCTTTATTATTAATCTGAATATTTGATATCAACAAAATCACAGTAGATTAAATGGCATTTTCAATTCCAACTGGATGTGATTGCTGTAATTGTTGCCAGGCAGTATCTGAAGATATTTCTATTTAAATACAAAACCTAACTGATGGGAGAGGGACGAAGAGACTGCTAATGAGATTATGAAGTAAAATATTGATGAACAACATTCTCTATCGTGGAGACTGGGGAAGGAGGAGAGCAATTTATGCAAAAGGAATCAAAAGAGGCCTTGGTTTGCAGATTACCTTGGTTTGCATATTAATTATGGATTAAAATTTATAGTTTAAACAATGGAATTTAATCTGTTAGCTGAATTAGGGTTTTATACTTAAAGTACGTGGAATAGACTGCATTGGGGATAAATATTCAAAACATAAGTATTGCAAGCATTTAAATGAGAAGCAGGAAGCGGAAGGGAAAGAAGTAGGAAGCAGCTGGTCTCCTTTTGTAAGGCTCTGAGACTAGGACTTGTATCTAACTGAGGTTTTTCCTTTGAAGCCTTTTGAAGGGTAGTTAATAATACACATGCCTTCTCCTCTGAGAGGTCAAGGATCACTGACAAATTAGCCAGGGTTATCAAATGAAAACATTTTAATTTGCTTTGCAGTTTAAAGCAACGGAGTATTTCAGCATCTATGGCACCCACTTTCTATTAAATTGTTTCAACATCAAAGGGCTTTCACTGAGGATAAGTTTTATTCTGTTTTATGTGGTCCACACTTCATTTTGGTCCTTGAATTCTGCACATGGCTGTTTCCTATGATGACATTTTTATAAAGGACTTGTGCGTATTTCCGCTGTTTCTCGCATACATCCTTCTGTGCAGGCTTTGGATGGGGGAATGAAGCCACTTAATGTCTTGGTAAAGGGGTTTTTTTCCTGTACTTAAGAATAAATCAGTCTTTATTTTAGAAAACATTTGCACAGTGATGGCACCTATTAAGCATAAATGCTTCTATGATATCCATTGGAAAGAACATCCATGAATAAAAAATTAACTACTTGAATCGATACTGATACTTTTCATTCTCTGCTTTCTTAGTTTTGCCTGTTGCTTTTATTCTCTTTATTAGCTTTCCACAATGGTGGAATTTTCCTTTCAAAAGAGGCAACATGGCCCTGTTATTCTCCATTGCTTTGTTTCATCTGCAGCGCACACAGTAATGTGGATAGGGAAGTTGAGAGTTACAATTTCAGAACTATGCATGCAGATAGTTTTTACTTGAAAACATCCTTTTTTTTAAAAATTTTTTTGCTCCATGCTTCTGCTTGGGTCTTTTGCCATATCAGCTCTTTCCTTTTACGTCTTTTTATTGTTTCGTTTTATGGTATCTTATACACACTCTGTGAACGCAGAGTAAATTGAAGGCCTCTGAATCAGAGGCTATTACAGCATATTCCTGATTAGATGAGATCTCCTGGCTCTCGCTTATATAAATATTAAATAATCCAGAGCACTTTAGGTGTAAGTATAGTTTTAATGATAAAACTTACCTCGTGTTAAATTCCTGGAGATCTTTGCCTTTGTAACAGCAGTCCTCATCAGGCTTATTATTAACCTAGGGTTATTAACTTTCAGATGTTCACTAAGGCCAAGTCTTGTTCACTTCTCTTCACTATTCTTTTACTGATTTAATAAAATAGCATCATTATATTTTTGTTACACCTGGATTTGTCTCTTGAGTGCAGAGGGTAGTGGTGATTTACTGTCTTAATTTCAAAATTTCCAAATTTTACGTGAAGTACAGTGGCCAGTAATCATTGAAGCTGATAAACCTCCCCACCTCCCCCAGAGGAAGGCTAGTTTGATAACAACAAAGGAACAAGAATGATAATGAGAGTTACTGGTTTGGAGAAATGAGTAGATGTTAATGCTAGGCAAAGAATTGCTAAGCGTATAATGGACAGGTAGTGAGAGTAATCCTCCAGCACAGACTTCTGTTCACCCTGATTTTGTTCGCTTATTCTTTTCATGATCAGAAAACTAGATTCTAATTTAGTGCAGATTTTTATCTTCTCCTTCCTTGTTAGTGTGGAGATGGCCACAGCTGCTGGTAGTAATGAGCCCAGGTACTGTACGAAGTCAGGGGAGACCGCAGTTCATTGCTGCTGTGCCCAGCCCCATTTAATGAAGCTTTTTGAGAGCAGGCAGCAGTAATGTGTGCATTTTATGATGATGACAGAGTCTGTTAGGTTTTAAATGAATTTTCTTTCCAGAAGCATGACAGCGTTTTTCATGCAGTTTGGTGCTGTGTTCAAGGTGACATCACCATTTCCATTATAAACCCCTTGTTTCCAGCAATAGTGCTGTGCAGCAGCTCTGTTACAAAGTACTTAGCAGAAAAAGGTTTTGTCAAGATTAAGAAAGGAAAAACTTTCAGCCTCTTCTAATGTTACGTTCATTAAAAATACCAGAAGGGAAGAAAGCCTCCGTGTGCGTGATTAAAATGAGCTTAGATGGAGTTTAAGGTGCTTGGAATAAGAGGCATGGCCTTCTCACTGTGGGAATGTCGGGAAGCTTAAAAGCAGAGAAGGGTAGCGCTTTTCAGTAGGTAAGGACTGTGAAGTTACTGGCATTGACCTAGAGTAGTAAACACAAGTGTTAGCAAGTGTCCTGCAGCGAGTAAGGGGTATGAGCAACTGTAATGCCATTCTGCTGGAGTTAATTGCCCCAGTGCAGCTGAGCCAACCGCAAGCTCTGGCTGCAGAGCTGTTTATATATCGTCATTTCTATTAATTGTGATTGCTGAGGAAAACCTGGCTCCCTGTATTCGGCTTGGTGCCGGAGAGGTGTGTTCTGTTTTGTTGGTAATTGTCTCTAGCTTGGAAGGGAAACTCTTGGATCTCTACTGGTGGCATAGTTGTGACTTGTAATAGACTTCTCTGTGATCTTGGACCATGTCCTTCACAAAAATGTAAGAGGTAATTAATGGAACATCTGACTTACTTTTTAAGGGTTGGACTTTAATTTTTACTTTATTGACTGAAGTTTCATGAATTCTAAGTTAATCCAAGTTGCAGTGACTTTTTGACTAGGGTGAAGCATTATCTTGCCTTTCTTTTTCTTTCCCCATTTAAAAAAGTTTCCTTTCCTTGATCTGTGAAACTGTAATTATAGATGGTTCATGAGATAGTCATTCCTTGCTCGTATACTCAGATCTAAACTCATAATAGTTGGAGGCAGTTTGTAGTATTCAGTTAGTGGAAAAGGAAGCCTTGAGTTAATCAACTCTGTTATAATTAGTAAATTAAATCATAATGGTTATATCGACAAACTTCTAGTGCTGGCCTTGTGGACTGTTGTAGCAGTTCAGCAGCATGCAGTAATATTCGCTTCCAAACTGAAGGCTATTAAAAAAGAAGTGCTGTCTTTGCATAACTTCAGTTCTAAATCATCTGTATTTATTTCTAATTTCCTATTTTTAATGTAAATTAAATGAATAGTTGATTTAGAGCTAATAAAGCAAATGGTATGTCAGATTTTTAGAGTGAGAGAGGCTCTTCTGGCATTAATGCTAAACAGGCTTATGTCTTATTCAGCCTACGACTTTAATCTGCCAATCAGACTTTGTTTTTTCACATATTTTCTTAATAGTTTGCACATTTGGGGATTGCTTTTTACAAGAATCACTGTAAAAAAATCAAATAGAGGTGATGCATGAAGATTATTAACAAAGTCTATATAGATATGTGTGAGTATATGTGTATGTACATATGTATCTGTATGTTTATGTGTCTGTTTTAAAACCGCAGGCTTCAGGCTTTAACCACATGCAGAATGTAATCACGTTGTTTTTTCTTGGCCACAAATGTGGCCAAGAAATGGACTATTTATTCTTTAAGTCCATTTGTGGACTTAAAAGGAAAATAAACAGATGGAAGCAAGAGAGAGACTTGGGATTACAAGGAAGCCTAATATTCTCCGCCAGAGTTAGGGTCATCTTTTTTCCAATGATGGAAAATTCAAGAGTCTTCTGTTAGAGTTTAAGTAGGCAGGATTTGAAGTAACGGCGGGTCTAGAAGCGTAGTAGATGGTCGAATGCAGAAGGGCTAATTTTTTTACAGGGCTCAACTGGGACTTGCATGATCTGCCTTCAGTTTCGAGTTCTACCTAATCTGTCATATATCGTTTGGGCAAGTAGCTTAATTTCTGTTTGGTTTGGCTTTTTTAGTTTTTTTATTTTTAATGTTCCCCATCTTACAAAATAAGGAAGTTTGATCTCAACTCTACAGAGTGCCATGAAGGTGAATTGGGAAGTGTTTAGTGGATGAACGCAGGCTTCTGCTCCTAACTTTAGCCCTGGGCTACCGTGATAACCAGTCAGGCGGGGAGAAACATCTCCAGAAGGTGACTCCAGTTTTATGCAGTTCAGAACATAAGTAAGCAAGTGAATGTGAGTTGCTCGGGAGCCATGGTGTATTCTGGTTTTCTTTTCTACTATTACAGCCTTTCTCTGTTCTGGGTGCTTCCTTCCAAGCAGTCGGGGAGTTGCTGACCCAGGTTTGCTCCAGCACTTGAACCAAGTGGGTGTGCTGCTCTGCTTTTCAGTTGTTGGCTCTGTTTCTGCTGTTTGTTCCTGCAAGTCACTTGAAGGACTGATGTTTTGACATGAAGCACGTGTTTTGTATATCTATTTCCATAGTGCTACCAACTATAATGACAAATTATTATAAATCCCGTTGTTGAACCTGGGGCGGGTGGTGTCTAGGTCTGTCAAGGGGCACCATCCTGCAAGCTACCTGCGTGAGTGCATTCCCCTAAGTACAGAGTGAAAAGCAATTCAAAAAAGCTCTTAAAACCAGAAAAAATGCCAGTGTCTAATGAGAAGTCTTGTGCTGACTTAAACGTATATTTGATTTGAATTTATTTAAATAACTGTGAGAACATGTGCTACCAAAGCCACTTTTCTCAAGAAAGACCTAATTGCTTTTAGGTCTTGAAAAACTCATCTTGTGCATGCATGTCTACAGTTCTAAACATCTTTAAGATAAATGTAGATTAATGAAGTGTCTTGAGAGTACTTGTCTATACATGCACTTAACCTAAATGGATGATGAACTGAATATATGAATGCTTCATTACAGAGAGACAGAGGTAAGTCTAAAGTTTTTAATCTGAATGAAGAAAGCTGGGACTGACTTTCATACATGTCCAAATTGTGTTTGCATGTCTCCTTGCTAGGAGTCTGCCATACATTTACAGTCTGATCTCATTCCTCTCCAACGGGAGCAGATGGGGATTCTTGAACTTGGCCCAAATTCCTAGAAAGTCACTGCACTGACATTTTATAAAGGTATGAGAGGGGGTGGGAATTTGGATGGCAGAGGGTGCCATAGCAGAGAATGATACAAGGAAGAAGCAGCAACATTTCATTTCATTCAACACTGCAGCGATGACTGTGAATATAAAATATTTCAGTGTGGTGGAATAAATGCTTCTTTCTTGCTGTCTAGGTACTGTATCAAACAGATCCTATTTGCTTGATTTTTGTTCACCCCCAACAATGTAATTAGCTGAGAATTGTAATTCTTAATGACACTTTCAAATTGAAACATAGCAATACTTGAGTCTTTCCCTCCCCCCTCCACAGTTTGGATTTGTACAGGAATTTTGGCTACCTTGCAGATATTTTGACAAGGCCTATGAAGAAGATGGGTCCAAGAACCACATGCAGGTATTTCCTATTCCTCTCCCCCCCTGCACATGCCTGCCTGTTTCCCCATGGTCTCAGCGTTGCTGCTCCCCTCCGGGGGAATCTGGGAGGGAGCGCTCAAATCCCCTGTGATTTTGAACAAGAACGTGATTTTTGTTCTGCTACCTGTTGTTATCTAATGGAACAAGCAGAGATATGTGTGTGTGTATGTGTATTATTGCAAGTGAAATAGGAGAAAAAAATCTGTGATGTTATATTCAGTAATAATAATTTTAAAATTTCCCAGATGGAAATGTGATTCTATCCTTTTTAACAGGCTATTCTCACTTGTAAGCCAGGCTGGAAATCCCATTTGTCCACAGCTTTTCTGATTGAGTTCTTCTGACTTTGCTCGACGGGTTGGAGATTTTGTGAGCAATCTTACACGTTGGATAATCCTAGCTTAAAAAAAAGTGCTTAAGAGAACAGTGTGTGCTTCTGATGGAGTAACTTCTCAATATGGAATTATCTTGCTTCTCTCAAAACGTTAAATATTCTCACTAGGAAAGGTCTGGTGGCTTTCCTTTAAAGTGTGTGTGGCTTCAGCTGCAGTGCCAGCAAGATTCTGTGTTAGATTGAAATTGCCATATTGTATCAGACTACAGTTGTCTCTTTATTTATTAGATACCTACTTGCATGACGGGCTTTTCAAAGGAAATCTGAGCGCATCTTTTGTTCTAGGTAGCATTAGTTTAATATGTGGAAAACCTGTGTCTCTGTTTGTGTGTAAAAATCACACACTAAGCTGAATCACTGCCTTGGAAATTATTTTCAGTTGGTGAACTTCAATTTTTTACTTTTTTTTTTAAGTTTCAATTTATCAGTTATTTTGCACTGTTCCAGCAAAAAAATCAGATATTGTTAAGTTATATATTTTAAGTCTCTTGGACCAGATGAAACTGTGTAACAGAAGATTGAAGCAGGAAAGGGAATTGCTACTGGTGAGTGATTAGATATATGCTGTTTTTCAGTGTCTAGCAAGAAAACTGGCAGATGTGTAGGCTGCAAACCTGGTATCTATACAACGCAGGCTGTTGGAGTTATTATCCATAATACTCGGCTCCAACTAGCATGGACTAGTCTTGTGTGCATCTCTACAGTATATGAGTCATTTGCTGCTCTCCTGAATGCACAGGTTTCTGTCCCTTACTGACTGCTTCCTTCTTTGCCTTTCTTTATGACAAAATAGCCAGCACTAAAAAGGGCTCGTATACAACCACCTTGTTGATGCGAACATACTGAGCTGCGTCCTCAAAAATTATGTGAAAGCTTCCAAGCGCCTCTGGCATTGGTGTAGTGCTGTGGTCTGCGTTTCAGTGTGCCATGTAAACCATGTGCAGTTTTTACCAGGCACTCATTCAGCCTAAAGGCACTCCAGTCCCGTATGAAACACGTTGCTGTTTGGCAGTGCTGTGTCAGCAGAGTGGTTTAGCAGCACAGCTAAAAGACACACCAAAGAAAATGCGAGGAATAGTCTGCCTTTCAAGCTAAATGTTCAAGCAGCTGCTTTGGAGCAGCAAGCCTGCCAGTTCCTATAAAACCAGTTCTCTGCATGCAATGGATAATAGTATCCCTTGCTGTTGAATCTCCTTCCTTGTAAGGAGCAGACCTCAGCTGACATTTCTCATGCTTTTTACCCGTTTTCAGGCCTGCACATGTGTTTGTAGTGTGGTTTTCTTTTTAAACCGTATGATACAGTTACTATAGTGAGTCTTTAATTCTTGTCTGACAAATGTCCTCTTGTCTGTTTTACACAAAGGATATGCTGACATCCATTCAATTCTTTTCATCAAGTATTTGGCAGCGTAATTATGTATGAAGAGTCATTCAGACCATGCTGACTTATACCTGCTGAAAGATCTGGCCCACAGTGTGTATTTCTCTCTGGGTTTTGATTTACTCAGCATTTGGAAGATATACACAAATATTGGGGGAGGGGAATAACCATCAGTATTCAAAATCTGCAATTGTTTCTTTATTTCACTCTTAACTATCAGGGTTATATTTAGTTTGCTATATGAAAATAAAAATGGTAATCTGCACTTGCTGATACGCAGATTGTATAAAGGATTTAGATAGGTATGAAAAAATTTCATGTGCTAAATGAAACTTCAGGGTTTTGGCAACTGTGAGGTTAATGGTTTGCTACTGAAAGCTTTATAATTGCTGTCCCTCTTGGAGGGACTGGGTCTCAAGGGATTGCTTGCATAAAGGAGGCTCCTTGGATCCTGCCTGTCTTGTTACTTTGTTCAATAGCAAGTCAGGACCTAATAAAAGATCACCTGATATTTTTTTAGCCTCTTTTTGAACACAGGTTTCAGTAGCAGCTGGTGAGCTGTTAGGCTTTCCTAAGTCTGTCCTAGGAATCCCCGGGATGTTGGCTATGGGTGTTTTGTCCAAGTTTCAGGTAATGTGCAAGCAAACAGTTGTGCAATTCTTGCACCCCCACTCCTGCATATGCTGTATGGGATTCAGCTTAAATGGGTTCATATACAAATGTCCTGGATCCCTCATTGTGTCACTTGATTTTCATAAGACAATTTTGCAATAGACATAACTGTCCGTCTGTCTTGTTACCTTGGGAGGAAACAAAATTCATGCTTTCACAGAGAATATGCCCTGAGAGTTTATCTGAGCAGTGACCTGTTTTATCGTTGTCTGAGCTTTGCACATCCGCAAGACTATGCTTTTTTTCTCTCCATTAACACAGATGCAGAACAGGCGGCTGTTTTTATGAAGTAGATGTAACATCTGAGTAGGGGGTTGAGAGCTGAGCCTGAACGACTGAATTTTTGGTACTGCGTGTCCAACTTTGCTCTAGACACAGTCTGTATTTCACAGTTAGCATGCGACTGAGTGACGGGCAGCACTGGGAATTGAAACTGGGGCTGCCTTCTGACTTCTGAGGTGGGAAGCCAACACACTCTGGATATGATACAGTCACTTCTAGAGATACGGATACGGAAGCAGTAGTTACAGAAGAGCTCAGCATTACTCCAGGTTCTACATCTTTTTTTTTTCCCCCGGCTGAACTTTTTAAGGAACAAGTGGCTGATGCACCAAGTGAGCGAGCCCGATAGGCAGGGACGAGATTCCAAGTGAGATTAAAGGCCAGACTTCTGTAACCAATATGAAGAAACGTCGCCATTTCCCACTTCCATCAGCTGGGGCAGAGCTGGCTGTTGCAGCAACTGCCTGCCCTTGCTGAAGTGGAGCAGTTGTTTTTATTGCAGCTGCCAACGTGAGACCAGTTGGGTCTTCGGAAGGGTGTGAACTGCTGCAGGACACCTCCTGCTTAACTGGGACAACTGTGCTTGTTGCCCCTCAGAAAATAAGGGCAAGTGTGTCTGAGAAGAGCAGGACAGTCCCGTGAGCCGGCAGCTGTGAGAATTCAAGCCCCAGGATGGAAAGTTGCCAGGGCAGCTCCCTGACCACGACGGGTACAGCATCTGTAATATGGGTCACGGGGAGACTCATGCATTTGTCACTCAAGAGATACCCTGCCTGTCACTTGTACAGAGAGGAACAGAGCCACTATGGACTCTCCTTGTGCAGTACTTTAGCCTTTTCTTGGTGATTATGTGATTTACTGAGGATTTTTAATCCCGAGGACCAACTTGTTTAATTTCAGTTTTAATTTTATGTTTTATGGCTTCTAAGACAATGCTTTGCAGGTCTCCATCTCATTAATGCCTTTATTCAGAGTGATAATCCAAGCAGGAGCATTAATAATAGAATTTAACATCATTGCTTTTGATTTGAGAACTGCAAGAAGAATGGTGTCAAATTAAAGTACTTAGTGTTTTGTGTGTTGCTCTTTGTAGTGTGAACTCTTTCTGTGACAAGTGACATTAATTTTCACATAATTCTGGGAGAAAGAAATCGGGTATCTATTTCTAATTGCTACTGGTTAGGAATGTGATACGTGTGTAATGCAGGATAGATTGATTAGACTTATTACAACATGAAATGAAAATGTCAGACCACAAAAATAAGCAATAGAGTTGTTGCATTTTTTTATTACACTTTTGCCTTGGGTTCTGCATAATTGAAAAAGGATCATACACACAAAAAATAACCGTGCCCTGAAAAACAGAACATCAGAGAATAAAAAAGCCCTCTCAATTTCTGGAATAAACTGAGTCCCAGGAGACTGAGGAGTATGATTTGTCTGTATAATTGCATGCAAAGAAATATATGGGGAAAAAAATAGAAGAAATATGTATTCTGGTTTAGAATCACAGTGAGGAGACTGGGCTGCATCTCTTTACAAGCACAAAATTGTTTTCAGGACTGTGGCAGAAGCAATGGAAACACTTCCAAACAGATCTAGCGATGCCATGTCTGGAAGATGTGGAAGGAAAAAATTGTTATTCTTAGTGTGTTATTTTCTTTAAACAAGCTGCAGTGCCTTTTTAGAAGAAAAGATGCATTGCTTTCATAATTAAAACTTTTCTAAGACTAGCATCTGATTCTCCCTTTACCTTACTGCAGAAGCACCATCAGTAGCACTGTTAGTCCTGAATCCTTTTGTGCTGGTGAGAACCATGCAAGTACTGTTTTTGCAAAATGGCACATTTAATGGCTTTCTCTGCCAGCCTCCCCTTTCCTCCCTCTATAGACTCCATCTCTGGATTTGTGCCCCTGGAGGTTTTGGGGGCAGGGGAGCTGGGACCTCTCTGCTCCATGGGACTCTCTTCTCTCTTAGCCTACGACTTTCTGGGGGGAAAGCAGAGAGGGGGAGAAGCACGTGCTGCTGTGCCATTGCAAGGGGACTTTGTCACAAGCTTGTAAAAACTGGGGGATGGAAAACAGGCTTGGTCAGAGCAATGCTGGAGAGAATAGTGCTCTCTGGGAACAGAGTGGCCTCTTCTGTATGGCAGCGGGAGGGTAGACCCGCTGCCTCTCAGTGCCTGTCATGGAGAGGATGGCCTCCATGAGAGCATTGCAGATTTTCTCATGACCTTTGTGGTCTCCTCCAGATGTGCTAAAAATATCTCCTGCAATGGAGATCCGTTGAACAGATTTTTTTATTTCTGCTATGTTTGACTCTTGCTCTAAAAAATCATTAATCCTACCTGTTTATATCTTCTGCTGTCCCCGCATTAGCAAAGGCTCAGCTCTGTATTCACACAGGAACTAGCCAGCTAGTTTGATGTTCGGTATATTTATTAGCATTAAAGGCCAACACCTGGAGCTTAAAATGAGAAGAACAACTGGGTTTAAATTGCATCTTGTTTTGGACTGAGATCAAGAATGCAACATTTTGGCTCAAAACCCTCCAAGGAAGGAGGAGGTGTCAGGAGTGTGTAGGTGTGCTACAGCTCGCCCTGGGGCAGGGAAGGGGTGAATGGCCTCTTGACATTCCTTCCAGCCCAGTTTTCTATGATTCTGCAAAAATGTGATTACAATGGTTGTTAGCTGTGCAGATTACTGGAGATAAATTGCTTTCAGCAACTTGTGTGTGTTTTATGGCTGTTTTCATCATTTCAGTTGATGCGCTCTTGTAGGAGAAGTGTTACGGGTGCATTCATGTAGGTCTCCAGCATCATGCTACTGCATATGAAGGTTAACTGAGGCCCTTGCCCTTGCCAGCGCTTCTGCATATGTGACTCCATGGAGAACTGTAATACTAATAATTGTACACATTCCCTGAGTGAGTCAGATAAGCTGAGGAAGATTAATTGATTTTAGTAGACTGGCTCCAGCTCATGCCAGCTGAGAGTCTAACCTGATGCTATTTATAGTAGTATTTCATCTGATTGTGTTATCTCAATGTAAAAAATTGTAACCCTTGAATGCATGGGTCTGATTCTCCAAGTACACATGTAATTTCTCAGCTCCTCAATTCTTGGTACCCAAGTTGAGCTGCATATAAAGTGGCCTTTATTTAAGACTACAGATACTTAGGTATTTAAAAAAAAAAACAAGCCAAAAAAACCCCCAAAATACCCCCCAAAACCAAAAAGCCTCACAATCCCTCCCCACCCCCAAAAAAACCCCTGAAAGCAAACAAATGAAACAGCAACACCAATACCTACACCCCCCCACCCCCAATCCAGACTGTAAGAATATCAGGTTGATCACCTGGAAACAGTATTCTAAAACACTGTCTTCAAATTTTTCCACCTATTTAATACTGGTAACTATCTGTTCCAATATATTTTTAAAGAAGTGCCTTGGGAACACTAGTGAAAATGTTTCAAGTATTTCCTCACAGACCTATTTTTGTAGAATTTATTCTGAAACTCATCTTTGTTGAAAAACATCTCTGGGCCAGATTTATCCCTGGAGTAATTTTCCTTGATTTTTAATAGCATTGCAGGAAGGGTGAATTTCGCTTGTGTTTAAATATATAACACAGGAAATATGTACAGCTACAGCACATCTTTGCCCAGGGTATGGTACACAAGAGGAAAACACGCCTGATTCTATCAGTACTTTGTTAATTTAATTATAACAACAGATGCAGCATTTAATCTATTTGACTTTTGTTATTGAGTTACTAAATCCTACTCAAAGAATATTTTTATTTTCCCCAGCTACAGCACTGAGTGAAAAGCCTCACAGCTTCTTGAAATGTTAAGCAGCTTTGCAACTTCCTCTCTCTCTGCACCAATAATCTATTATTTTTGCTGATAGCACTTTGTTTTGAAACTGGGAGATGTAAATCTGTCTTCCTTTCTGCTTGTACCAACACACATTTCCTCCTGTGTTCGCAGAAAGAAAAATGCCACAAAAAAGACCTTCCTCTTTTCCTCGTTTTTTTCTTTTTCTCCCCCCACCCCCCCTTTTTAGGTTAGAACATGTTTAAAGTTAATTTAAAAACAGAGCTCTCTCAGAGATGCAGTTTAGGCACATTTATGTTCAGTGGCATTTGGTATGTGTTCAAGAAAGCTCTTCCATTAAAGACATTTCTCAAATTGGAAACCAGAGTGGTAAACTAGTAAGTGCTACTTGTGTTTGGTGGCCTGGAAATAACAGAAATATTTCCGTTGGTATTTCCAGTGGTGCAATTTATATTGCCCTCAAACAGAAATCTGTGCCTCTTGCTCAACCAGGATGCACAGAAATGAGACGTTTCCAGCTGTGCAAGCTGAGCCTGGTGGTGGTACATGGCCACATCTGTGGTTAGGGAGAGCAGGAATTCTGCTTGAGGGCTTCCTTCGCTCGTGTGGGTGTCCTGGGTCCAGGAGGGCTCTGTCACTTTGGGTGCAGTATCTGTCTCAATGTTGGACTGCTTTTGTTTATCAGTACAAGCACCTTCAAAAACATGTTTATCCCATCCTAATGTAAACATGGTCAGTCATAGAATCACAGAAGGGTTTGGGTTGGAAGGGACCTTTAAAGTTCACCTAGTCCAACTCCCCTGCAGTGGGCAGGGACATTTTGCACTAGATGAGGTTGCTCAAAGCCCTGTCCAACCTGACCTTGAACACTTCCAGTGATGGGGCAGCCACAGCTCCTCTGGAGAACCTGTTGCAGTGTTTCACCACCCTCATTGTTAAAAGTTTCTTCCTTATGTCCAGTCTAAGCCTACCCTCTTTCAGTTTAAAACTGTTGCCCCTTGTCCTGTGACTACAGACCCTGGTAAAAAGTCTTCCTCCATCTTTCTTATAAGCCCCCTTTAAGTATTGAAAGGCCTCAATAAAGTCTCCCCAGAGCCTTCTCTTCTCCAGGCTGAACAACCCCAACTCTCTCAGCCTTTCTTCGTAGCAGAGCTGTTCCAGCCTCTGACCATTTTCGTGGCCCTCCTCTGGACCTGCTCTAACAGGCCATTTCCTGGAGGTGCTGTTCTCTTTTCTTCTCTACAGAAAAAGCCTAGATTGGCTTTGACCAGCCCAAAGGACCGGCTTAGCCTGGGTATATGTCTTTTAGATGTCACTATTAGATGAAGTGTATCGTTCCACTTAGTGACTATGCTTTTTTTCCACACATGCCTTGCTCCAGGTGTTTAGCTAGCCACTTCTGTGCCAGGAGCTGAGCGTTTCTGGCCAGGTTTGGGTGCTTGGGAAGAAGGAGTGTGTGTGAGGGTGTGAACTCACTGGGCTCCACAGTGAGTTCAGCCACTGATGGTGTTGCACTACTCCTTGGGATTCTACATACGGGACTAAAAGATAGTTTTCACCGTATAGCATTTACTACATAGTACGTTAATGTAGTGATTGAGAAGTTCTGGCTCTTCAGTGGATTTCAGATGAAGAAGACTCAGATGTGTTAGACTTGGTGACCCTTCTCTCCATTCTTTTGAACAGAGTGGCTTCCAGGTATGAAAGCCCTTTCCTCTCTTCAATTTTCCCAATCATTGGGACTTTCCACAGTTGCATAATGGTTTAGTCACTTTCCTGCACGGGGAGGAAGGAGTTTTTTTCACCTATATGTAGGAGGTAGGAGGGGTTCTTCTTCAGTATAGCTTCCCTCATGCCATAGATCACAGGAGCACATTGCTCTGGTTCTTTAGATGACTACTTCAGACCGACAACATTAATAGCACTTGCAGTCATTTTGTTATCTAGATAATTAATCCACAAGGTATTGCACACAATGCAGTGAATAATACAGGAAATTATTAAACTGAGTATTTTCCATTATTTTACATTATACAGTATGTGAACCTGGAAGTAACTGGCATACTGCAGATATTGTAGAAAGCAGTGACAGGTTTGATTTTTTCAGTATTACTGTAGTTTATGAAATTTTAGCTGGAATTTCTAACCATTTTGATTTTTGAAGGGATCTTTCCCACTGCTATTAAAAAGCAGTTTGGGAGTTTAGGCTCTTTGGACTTCTCATAACCCCAGTGGAGGAAGGCAAGTGTCTCTGGAAGTTGCTTGAGGGAGATGATATTTGACATTAGTGCTCGGCATAGCTGCTTTGATTTGCCCTCTGGGTGACCATGCTAATGCTATAAGGAGCTTGCTTTCCCATTTTAGCTACAGCAGTTAAAGGCCTAAAGGTAGGTGAAATGAATGCTTCTATAAATATGTATGTTTTAATCAAGTAATTGTTTATAATTAGATAATAATCATAACTGTTTAAACAAGGGTTAGAGTGGGATATATAAAAGGTCTTAAGCGAGACAGAGACAAGTGGTTGCTGTCTTCAGTTTTTAGCTGAGGTCTTGGGTAAAATTAATAGAAGATGTTTATGGCTGAACTACATTGATTTATCCCGTGTAAAGAAGAGGAGAACGAGACATGAGAATTTGGATGAAATTCTTGTTGCCTTGGTCTTCCGTGGGTCTGCCTCATTCATTTAACATGCTGTCTCCTCCTGCCTCTCAAGTCACTTGTTGAAGTAATGCAGCTGTCCCATGGGAGTTTTTTGGGAAGGGATATTTAAAAGACACTTTCAGAGGTTTTCTCTAAAAATGGATGCCAGCACCCTCTAGCAATGGAAATACCTGCCAGAGGAGATAAAGAACTCTGAAATAGTATAAATCTCTCTTCCCCGACAAGAGCCTGTGCTCTAGCCTCAGCAAACTTTTCCATTTTGACTCTACTGCAAACAACTAACAAATTTGTTAATCTCCCTGCTAGTGAAGCTGGTACTTCTGATGGTGCACAGGCACATTTGCTGGCATGCACTCTAGTAAGCCCACTGTTGGTGACTTGCAGAGTTCATCCACTGACTTCAGACTTTTAATGGTTTTATTGTGATTTTTGTATCCTTGTGAGAATTTAACTAAACATGGTTTTCCTGGCAGTACTGGGTTTTCAATGGTGGTAAATGTTTATGTTGAATAGAAGCCATAGGAAAACACTAAGCACAGTAGGATGCGGACCAAAATTAATTTGCAGAAGTATACTTCCTGAAACAAAATCTGCACCCCTGTACAACCACAAAGACTTATATTGTTTGTTCCACCAGGCCCTGAGGTGTATGTTTAATTAGGTGAGAGGGAAATAGCTCTTGAAAAGAGGATGTTTAACCCGAAACTGTGGAGCTGTTAGCTTAGCTACATACAAGATGATGCCATGCTGGTGGACTCTCATGGAGGTGACTGTCACCCTGCTCAAAGACATGTAATGTTGCATCTCATGCAGCCCGACTTTGCAGCAAACAGGTTAGTAGTGCTGGCAAGGTGAGGTTTGGGGATGAAGGTGGCAACCAACATCTTTTTTATCTGGAAAATATGAACTAAAGAGTTAACAAAAAACGTGAGTGGGATGTTACCTTTGTGTGAAAGACGAGCTGAGGGTCATGTCTCTCTGGAGGGACGCAACGTTGACTGAGGGCAATCAAAGGTAAAATTTCCAAAAGTTCTCCTATTTTGTAAGCCCCAAAGGCCATTGGCTTCCAGGAAGATACAGGATATAAAATGGGGATAATTATTCAGCCCTCTGCATAGACTGTAAGCTTGTGGAGCATAATGACTCTCTCAAGTGTGTGTGGACAGTGAGGTTACTCTAATTTTGATACTAATTGCTGTTTGTAAAATAAATGTATAACATGAGCTCTGATGAAAATTGAATAATAGTGATTGAAATCTTGTCGTTTCAGCCTTTTGTAACTCCTTCCTCATTGCCTGCATATATCGTGAAAGATGAAGGAGCTGGGATTGTTTTTCTGACAATGTCCTTAATAGAGATACTTCACTTTCCCACCTGCACTTTTTAGTCTGATCTTAAATGTTACTGGGATTATAACCTTTTCCTACAAGTTGTACTGCTTTGTCTGTAGGGTTGAAGTGGTACGATTCTCCACACTAGCTGATCGTGTTTATGCTGGTACAGCTGTTCTCAGTCTGGAATAACTTTGTTTGATACTGGTACAGATAGACTCGTGTGTTCATTTGCAACTAGTACGTTGCACTGGCAGAAGTTACACGATCCCAGCTGACAGTGTCTGGCTCTTCTGGTGGTTTTGCTTCCTTGCAGGGCCTGTTTGCTCACGTGAATGCAGCATGAGCTGATCGCTGCTATAGAGTGTCTCAAATACGGCTGATTTGGGACTGGCTGGAGCAAGCTGGAAAGATCCTTAAGGCGCACATCTGTTTGAGCTAACACCATGTTCAAACCACGTTCACCACATTCAAATATTTACCAGTTGTAGTTTGGTGCCATCGGTACCTGTGATGTTGCTGCTGTCAGCGTGTCATGGCATTGGTACCTGTGATGTTGCTGCTGGAAAGCTGTAGGTGAGAGAACAAGAAGTATTAATGACAAATCTGTGCGGGGAAGGTTCCCGGATGACTTTTGATAGCCTGATTGCTTTCATAACCAAATGCACTTCTAAACTGGAAATGGATCCTGTTGCTGTCTGGCAGTAAAAAATGGTGCCTTTGTTGTGTTTCTGTGCAGCTTGTCTGATCGTTCTATTGGGATCAATATTAAAGCAGGTGTGACAACATCCTCTGTGCAGTCAGGCTGCTGGGTTCAGTGTAGTGGGTAGGAATCCTGTGTTTATAACATCGTATATCTTGATGATATGAAAAAAGCTAAGGCTGACTTGTTAACATTCACATTAAAGGATGACTATTAACATTCTCTTGATGAAACAGGACTTAACTGTAGCAAACATTTGCCATAATATTAAACACTAATGTATATGGTAAATTCACATTGATGTAGTGGCTGAAGATGCAGTATTTACACCCTGCTGAGTGCAGGGACTGTTGAGGAGTACACGCTGTTTTAAAGAGGACAGATTTTGATAAATGGGTCTCTGTCTTATTACTAACATGCTAGAGAAGAACGTGCTGTATTCACTAGTGGGATAGGAAAGCCCTCAGGCTCTCAGCTCTCATTCTGGCTTTTCAATGTGGATCTTCATCTTGGAGATGTTTCTGAGAACGTATTTACTAGCACAGCTTACAAAAGCATGTGTTTAATGTGTCTTTTTTTGTTGTTGAGATGATAAATCAATAGAAAATAACAAAAAAGAAAACACTAGGGACTTTGCTAATAACTTGGGAAGGAAGAAATTCATAAAAATAGGCTTGGGGTGAAAATGGTGTTGGTCCTTCAGGCATAAGAATCATAAATCCCTGGCCTTTCTTCTGCAGCACCAAGAAGTTCACAGCCTGTGTGTTATTAACTTTTAATATCTTTTCTAAATTTTCTTCTGTGTTTCTGTTGATCTATGACTTTTTAGCTTATTTTAGATGTCATCAGTTTCATTTTCTAAACTTCATTCAGCAAATTACCTACTTAGATTTTGCCTCTTGATTCTAAACCAAGCATTTGTTCAATCATAAAAAAAGAGTGCTTAACATGAAATGGCTCCAAAACTTCCGACAAAACGCTGCCTATAATAGAACAAAGCATAGCGTTGTCGTAATTTATGATGTTTCTTACTGATCTGCTCATCCAAAAAACCACATTCTGCTCTCTCGGCATTTGGTATCATCTGACATGTTGTCTTGTGCTGTCAACCACAGCCTGTTCCAGATTAATTTAGGCCTCAGCAACTTGCTCAGCATCACAAATCCAATTTTTGGTAGAACTGAGAATAGAGCCTCTCTCTTCTGTCGCGACTCGGTTCCTCACTGTAATTATGGGTCAGCTTTCTTGCTAAGTGAGTAAGCCTCTGTTGTGACGAAGCCCATTATAATGAACAGGCCCCACTTCATATTTTGATGAATTCCCCTTGCTCAGTAATTTTTTTTACAGTTTTAAAACATAATTTCCTCAGTGAATTGTGGCAAAACATGATTGTCTAATTAAAAAAAAGAAGCAGATGTTAATTTTCTGCTTTGGCAATCTGGAGTTCTCCACTACTTGTTAAGCAAGGAAGTTGAGAAAGTGATTGTGTTGTAAGACAATGGACAAGCTGTGATGGATGTAGGAACTTGAGAAACTTGGGTTAAAATGTTTGAAAGTGTGGAAGGCTGATTTGTTTTACTCAGATTTATGGGACTAGTAACAGGTCAAGAATTTACAGTAAAGGAAAGGGGCTTCCACCTCCTTTTATTTTTTAGAAATAATGTTCACATTTGCAGACCACCTTTCCTGTAGTGAGGCACAACCCGAGGAATCAAGAACGCATGAGATGCCTACACAAACACCAATTCCCCTTTCACCCTTGATCACAAAGACAGTTCCTCTCCTTCTAATGAAGTCCATACCGTCTTTGTAGGTTATGCAGTCATGGAGAAAACTAGTAATTAATTTAGTGATAGCAAACACAAAAGGCAGTGCTCGCTGGGATGTGACATGGTGAGATGTGTTCACTGGAGTGCCGAGTATTCACCCGTGACTGTTTGTTGGAGTGTCTTCTGATTGCAAAACAGAGGTATGCTTTTGAAAAAACATGGGTGTCATATAGGCTTGTTGGAATTTTAATTACAATTTTTTTGTAATTTTTTTTTTAAAATAGCCCATTTAGCTATTGAAGGAGAGCAGGAAGAGGACAGCAGAAACACCTCTTGCCATTTCTTCCTTCCTTCTACAAACATCTGAGACAGTAAGATGATATCTTGCTGGGGACACTGCATGATGACATTTTTAAGGAGTCCTTAAAATGCAGTTTATTGCCAGCCTATAAAGTTTGTTGGCCTGAAAGTTTCCCTCTTCGGTTGCAGGTCCAGCAGGTGCTAAGAGCCCCTGGAGTTGTCTGTTTAGCAGAGGAACAAACAACAGGGCTGGCTTCAGGCGTGAACGGGTGCAGCTGGCAATTGGCGGTTATGATTGCCTATCAATAGGTATTCATTGTATTAATTAAGCTGCTGTTGTTAAAACCGGAGCTAGGGGACAGCTTTTCAGCCTGCCTGTTGTAAAGTAAGCTAAGTCACCTGTGAAATGGTGTTAATAAGAGGGCTCCAAGGCTTATGAGAAGGCTTTTTTCAAACCCTTTTCTCTTCAGGCTGACAGCACTCTCCTTCAGAGACATGGCCGTCTGGTTGTCTATATGCAAATGACAAATGGCATTCTCTTCTCTGGAAGTGCTGTACGCTACTTTCTTGAACCTTGTCTAGCAAGAGCCAAGCTGTGACCTAACGCTCCTTTTGTTCCTCAGCTGCAGCATCTAATGACAAAGACTTTCAGCCCCTTTCTTGGCTCTACCTGGGTCTTGTTGTGCAGCCCTTTGGTTTTTGGCTTCTTTAAGGTTTTTCTTTATTTTTGAGCATGAAGAGACAAGAATATGCACATTTCATTTGCCTTTATGAGACCATTGTGAATTAGTGTGTAACTTTTTGGGATGCAGGTGGTTTGTTTTAACAGTTTGATGGAGATCCCTGTAGTGCCTCTTAGGACTACTGAGGTTTTTTTTGCTTGTTCAACGTAGATACTTAAGAGTTCTTCCAGTTCAAGTTTAAGTCCAGCTCAATTCCACTTATGTAGCACATAAAGCAAGTGAGCCGTCTTCTCAAAAGCCCCGGAGAAGGATGCGAGGAGCAGAGCTGAGCCATCCTGCTAACGCCGGTGGCACTGCTGGCCCCTTTCATGAGTGCTGCTGAGGAAGGACAGTCTGAGACTTTCCTCCAGGTGGTCTGTCAAGCACAAAGGTAACAATTGTAGGAAATTCCTTTCCTGCCACCAGCTCACAAGCTCAACAAACAAGCCCTTTGTGGAGAGACTGGGGTCATCCCTCTAGTTTCTTATTTTTCTTCGTTAACTACTTGGAATTTGTTGAGCAGTTCCTTTCTGAGGGATTAGGGAGTGGTGGTCTGTTTTTCCTTTCCTGAACCTCTTCAAGCTTTGCTAAAAAAACCAAATAGAAGATGACATAGAAAACATCCTAGAAACGGTCCTGTGTCACCAGACACGACTTAATTTGTTCTGCCAGAGTATAAACTAAAATCTCCCCTGTGTACATGCTAAACTTGTGTGACTGCTTTTGTTTTTGGTGTTGACATTCTCGGTTCTTCATTCCAGGAAGGCTAAAAGGCCAAAGGCAACTCAGTTGTGTGAGCAACCGTTCAATATACTGTTCAGATGGAGGCATGTTTCTTTAGAAAACAACGCCCTTCCATCTGAGAAGCGAGGCAGGCTGTGCTATCATTTTATGTGCAGCGTACTGACTGATACTCAGCCCTGCCCTGGTGTCAGAGCTTCCCGATTTATGAAGTTGCAGTAGAAGCTGCTGATTGTAGCTGTTCATAAAGAGCATGTAAAAAGTCACCAGCATTGACAGATGTGACCCAGTGTCAACTTTTTTTTGAATTTTTGTTTTCTATAAATTCTTATTTTTCAGAACTCGCATTTCTTCCATCAAACAGTGAGAAGATGATGTTCTTCTAAATGCCCTGTGGCATGTCATCTTCTTTGCAAGGCTCCTGTTGATCACTGTTGCAGTTTAATAGCTTCGCGTGTATCAGGCTTGGCTGTCCTAAACCCATATAGTGTATGCACTGTCTCCTGTTCCGTACATTTCCAGGAGGCTTGTTCAGCCTGACAACGTCCTTACACCCACTCATTCCTTTTAAATCCATTAGGGCATCGTGCCTTTGGTTAAGGTCACGAGTAGGGTGTGGAACATCCTTCTCTTTAATTTCTTGTTCCACCTCACTTTTGGAAGATCAGGTCATCAGTTTTATTTGCCTCCTTATTTTTGCCTTCTCCTTCAGGTCTTTCTTCCTTGCCTTTGTAGTGGTGTCCTTTTCGACTGAGTTGCAGTGAGGAGCCACATACCTAAACCACATCTCTGCCAGATGAGAGTGGATAAAACAGGTCTGGGCAAGGAAGGGTGTCTCTTTGTGGACACAGTGCAGGCTGGAATGTGGATGTAGTTGCCTGAGCCAAGAGTAACTCTTGAGGTGAAGGTTTTATTTCTTTACTGTGAGTAAGCTTGGGAGTGTGTTAGTTTGGAGTAGTGATATGTTTAAGAAAATTATTTCTTTTTGTTTCCTTTTCTCTGTTGCTAAGAAAAGATACTCTTTGTGTTAAGAAATCAAAATAGAGGCTGGATGCTTGCTCTGAGCCATTTGCCACCAAAGAGAGAAGAAAAAAGCAACCTTTACTAGTGCAGATTTTTTTGTCTTTTTTTTTTTTCCTTCCTAGGAGAGGGGTTTTTGCCTAGAAAATGAAGGGAACTTGAGTTGTTGAGTTGGCAGATAATTGATACATATCTGCCTGGCCTGAAGAAGTACTTAACTTTTACATAACTACCTATGAATACATTTAGGAAGCTGGCAAGCTGCAGTGGACTGTGTGTTTTTCATTATGTCGGTGTTTTTAAACTTGTTGAAAACGGGCTTCTTTTATGGGTGGTAGAATTCCTTTTAAGTTGTCATTCAGAAACACCCAGAGGGGAGGGGAGGCGTGACAGCGCAGCAGATCGTGCTGTGCCGTAACTCCATGCTGATGTGCCCTAAGGAACAGGACATGGTACCAAGCAAAATCTGGAGGTTCACCAGCCCCGCTACTCTCCGATTGGCAAGACTCTGGGATTTACAGTGCTGGTGTAACTTAGGCAGCATGTGAAACACTTACCTCACTTGATCTCATTTTTGCTGCTGTAGCTATTGAATGCATAATTACCTGATTAATGCAGAGATTTTCATCTTCAGACCCCCTTGCAAACACTTATTAATTGCATTTATAGATTTATAAATTTGTAAAATTAGAAAGGTTAATCATAATCCTGTAGTTTGGTCTCTCCATGCAATTGAACCATTTCTGATTTCCTACCAGAAAGCTTTTAGTAAATCTGTCATTTTATTCTCCTCGCTTTAAAAGTGTGTGCCTTATTTTAGGAATTTGTTTTCTAGCCCTGATCTCCAGTCATTGAAATTTCTCAAAACATTGTTGGGCTTGTTGCTTATAGGACAAGCAGGCTGGTCTTAATCTTCACTTTTTAAAAATCAAATGAGCAGAGCTTAGAACTGCCTCAATATAGGGCATGTTCTCCAGTTGATAGATGTTGCTCTTCCATTTGCTTTTTAACATCCTATTTTCTTTATGAATAAGAAAACTGTGTTTGCTTTGCCAATCATGTTCACGGGGGTGCCAAGTAACCTGCCTCTTCCCTTGGTCCAAAATTTTGTCACATATATCAAAGGTAATTTTACCTTTTTTGGCTTATATCTGACATAGACTTTTGCCCGGTTGAATATTTACCAGGATCCTCCATCATCATCATCATAGCATCCAGAAGAGTATTTCTGTTCAGGGAGCATTACCTACACTCTTTTGTTCCTGGATCTTGCTTTGTCTGACTGGGACACATATTACTCTCTCACCTCTCTTGCCAGATCTTTGCGAACAAAATACAGAACAAGTGCAGAAACAACCACCATCGATGCGTTTCTCTCTTCCCTGAAAGAATCTTGATGAAGTCTTCTGAATTAGAGTTTAAGAGCATTCAAGATTCACCAGTCTCCTTTTAAGCATCTCAAGTCAGATGCTTGAAATGTTTCTGCTCTCCCAATTAATAAGAGTCTGCTGGCTGCTCTGGATTTCCCCCTGTCCCTCACAAATACACCTCTTTAGTGTTAAACCTTTTATATTTGAAGAATCACTGTCCTCTAATGCTGATGTTTTCAGAAATAGAATGGCTTAGAAGTAATACTTTCTGCTAAAATGGTGTGGGATTTAGTTTGCTCTTAAGTTTAGTGGTTTTGTATATAGACATGGATTTGGGTCAGTCTTCCTCCTCCCCCCCCGCCCCCCCACTCTGTTTCTGTCTGCAGGAAGTCCTTTACCACTGGGTGACACTGTTTGATAGTTCTTAACATTTGCAACAGTGAAGCCCTGAAGAAACTGTCTTCTGACTCTTTGGACTTCTGATTTTGAATCAAGGCTCAGTTTTCATATGAAATACCATATTTTAATGTAGTTAAATTTGATTCAGCCAAACCTGCCCTGATTTTTAATTTAGTGGTCCAAACTGACTGGCCTAGAACACTGATGGTGTGCTGTAGCTGCAGGGAATATAAAATGGTTTTATATTCTTTCTTAATCTTAAAACCTCTTTAAAAAATGCATCATTTCAGAATCGCATATGGATCACTGTTGACCCATGTTAAATTGCTAGTTACCTTTTAGGATTAATCTAGTTGCAAACTGTGCTGTGGAGTGCATTTCCTAGGAGGCATAATTTCAGTGATCTTCTCCTGAAAGTCATGTTTTCTGTGGCGTAATAATTATCTGTATAGTGTATTGGTGAAAGCCAGATATATATTCAGTTGCATACCTTTGCTAGTCATGATTTATTCCTTTCAAATAAATGACATTAAATGAAATGGAGGGGAGGGGGTATGTGCACGACATACTGTTGTTCTGCAGGAAGAAAGCAATGTAATTACTAAGGGCCTTTTTGATGAGAGGTGTCCAAAACACCGGGTCTTCTCCTTGCCATCAGAAAGGCTTTCTGCATCCCCAGCCATGTCTAGGGATTTCAGTAATCACAAGGACCTGAGGAAAAGATGTGTGGAGAATATAAAGTCCTTAAGAAACATGCAGGACTTTTGGGGAAGAAAAATTATGTAAGATGCATAGTCTGCTTTATTTGCCGTTAGTCTCAGATTGGAACCATGGGGTTGAGCATAGACCAGTATTTGGGGAAGATGGACACTGTTCATAGTGTGCTAGTCTTCACTGTGTGTCTTTCTGTCTTTTCCACGGCCTGTATTAAAAATCAGATGCTAAGCAGTTTATTGCAGGGAAAGTCTATATCCGAGTTTTGCCTGCATCTGACAAAATGGGGACCTAGTCTCCACCTGGGGTGGTGAACGAAGGTCTCCATCTCCTCCTTCCCTCCCAGTGCTCTTAGCAGCACCACCTTGTGTGGACTCCTCCTGTTGCAATAGGGGGGGAGAGACACTTTCTCTCATCTTCCACCTCTAATTACACAGCTGCATTGATACCTCTTCAGCATTTTAACTGAGCAAGAGAAGAAATGCAGCTATTTAGAGCTGGTACTTTCAGTTGGTTTCAAAGCCTGTGGCAGAGAGCTTCATCACAGGTCTTGCAGCCTGAAGGAAAATTGTTTTGGATTAATACAAATTCCTGTTCATTGGTCCTGGTGATTTTAGTGGAAGGTGAGGCTATTCTTAAAGCTGTTTGTGTCTTCCTGCATCTCTTTTCCAAGTAGACTAGAGACCAAGAGGAACCAGCCCTTCTGTCCTTACCACCATAGCTCTTTAGCCGTCAGCTTCTGGGGTGATCTAGGCTCTTCCCTTAGCACCCAAGACTTGACTGAACTTCAAAGCACAGGAACAGAGACTGCCTGGTGGTGTTTAAATTGAATGAGAGCCGTAAGCAGCACTTTGCATTTGAGAGAATTGTAACAGTGTGGAGCACTGCCCCAAATCTTGCACTCTGTCTCTCTTTAGGTGTCAGTGCCAATGCAAACATCTTTAAAATGACCCTTTTTCATCTGGTTTCTCATCTAGTGGATGTTTTATCTGTGCTTTGTTGACATTACACTCTCAGCAGTACTTAAGGGAAGAAAATGAGCGTTAACTGGATTTCCTTGAGATTTTGAGTGGTTTAGTTCGTTTTAATACCCTCTAAACCGACAAGAGGAACAGCTTCAGTAGCCAGCGAGCCCTGCTTCTTTCCATATCCTTGACATCACTGAGATTGCTTTGGGCTGCCCTGACCAAATGAGTGGCACCTGTGTTCCTCAGAGACGTCTATGTGGTCTGGCAGTCTTTTGGCAGCCATGCAACTAATGACACCGTTAACTGATGATACCCAGCATAAAGAAGGTGCTGTATGGACAGAAGTTTTTCAGTCTTGCTACTTCATTTTGCCTGCTGGGATCAGAAGATTTTAAAGTGCATGACAAGGAGCAGCAAGATGGGCATTGCAGAAGCTTGTGGTGGTTTCTAAAATGCTCTTCTCTTGTATGTGCATGAGCTGGGGCACACAGGGATGAAATAACCTGCCTAAGATCAGTAAGGCAAGGCTGAAGCCATAAACAAAAGCCAGATGCCTGCCAAGGGGTTAAAAAGTCCAATGGTCTTCATTTTGTTTGAAGAATAGTAATGTAGTAAGTAATCTGGTAACAGGATGATATTTGATGAGTGATCCCTATGGCACAGTAGGTATGCGCTGCCCTAAATGTGTTTGATTTTGAAGCAGGTGAAGACACTCTCCTCTCCTGATCCAGAAGCAAAACTCTTGTAGCTAGGAAGTGGCAGCCTTTTGAACAAAGCATGAGAGGCTGGGAGGAATTGCAGTCACCAGGACCTCTCCAGTCCTTCCCTCTCTCTCTGCAGGCAGTCTGGCTGTGTTTTGCTGTGATCCAAACCCCATCATCCCTTTCAGCCGTGAAAGACGGTGTGAGTAAGAGCCAAACTCCTTGGTCAGTGGCTGGCTTGAGCAGCTTGGCTGGGAAGAGTATTTTATATTCTGTTTTCAGGAACTCTTACTTTGAATTAAAGGGTGAACTGTGGGTAGTTATTAATGATATCTATAATCAAGGATTAATCAAGTAAGTCTCTCTAGTCAAGTGCCTCTTACTGCACTGAGAGCATATAGATAAAAAGGAGAGCGGTGGTGAGCTTTCATGTGCAAACAGTGCTGAGATGATGCCTGGAATGCATACTCTGCGTTTAAGCAGCTATTTTGCTTTCCACCCGAGCTGGCCAATGCGAGGCGGTACTGGTTGGAAACGTCTGAGCAGAGACACACTGAAGAATTTTTATTCCGATCCCTCTCGAAATCGGAAGGGGGAGAGTAAAATCATATTTCTTCTCAAAGAATGCCTTTGGGTTGCTTGTTACAAACCGCAAGTCTACGCAGTAGTTTAAAGAGCTAAAAATGTAAGTCTTAAAAAATAGCGTTTGATGGTTTACAGTACAGCTCAGAACAGATGTTGAAGCTTTTTCGAGAATAAAATCTTACTTCAGGAGGTATTCAGTGTTTGAGCTAATGCTTCTGTGGAAGGTATTAATTCAAGAATTTATTAAGGCAAAAAGGAAATCACGTGAATTTAGCTTTAATGTAACTTTTGGATCCTGGACTAGTCTATTATTTTGATGTTCATCGGTATTTTTAGGCATTTATTTATCTGCTTTTTAAGGGGCCTCAACTCTACCTCTGCTTTCACAGCTGGGAATAATTGTGGGAATCATTTGAAGGGTGAAAATGCCATATATATGTATAATAATATAAATATATGGTGTCTCACAGGAATTTTTATATTCAGATTCCATACGTAGAG
Organism: Gavia stellata; assembly: GCF_030936135.1. Classification (NCBI taxonomy): domain Eukaryota; kingdom Metazoa; phylum Chordata; class Aves; order Gaviiformes; family Gaviidae; genus Gavia; species Gavia stellata. Next base: position 8,482,583 of record NC_082597.1, on the reverse strand, counting down.
GGTAATTTCTGGTATGAGGAATACCAGATAGAAAATAAGTGCAATTCCCTGAATGCCATATAAACACGAGTGGTTTTTTGGCATGAACTTCCCTCTCTTGCGGAAGCCATGGGAGCCCTGTTGTAGCAAAAGCTCTGGCAGCTGCTGAATCCTTAACCCGGTGTTGTTAAGATCCACTTTGAATCTGTTAAAAACGCTAGTGGCTTTCTATAGCTTTCTTTGTACGTGTGTTTCCGGTGTTACTACCATTAAGGGACATTTGCTGAAAAAAAGGTCTATGGATAGAATAAAAAATAAGTAACATTGGAAACAAATGGATCTGTTGGACATGTTCCCCCAAACGTTACTTGCATGGTTCTGGCACGCCTGGTTCAGTTGTATCTATTCAGTATGATCAATTGGAAGGGTCTCTATTGTTCTCCCTAAATTTACTTGCGCTCCAGGGAAAATAAATGAGAGAATTACAGGTATGTGACCTGGCTCTCCGAGTCTGAAGTACTGGTGTGGTACTTCTTGATTGCTCTAAGAGCATCTTTGTATCTGAAAACATTAAATTTCTGTCTGGAAGGATACTTGGAATTGTTTTTATACTGAGACATTTTCTTTGTTTAGTGGGATATTGAAATTGCTTTGCAGTTCTGTTTGAGGAGTTAGAATTCCTTTTCCATACAGGATTCCCAATTTATATTTTCTGGATGAAAATCCATGTGTCCGTAAGAAGTCATGGACAAAGTCTGTGAGAGTTAATCAGGCAGGACAAGATAGGGTAGATAAATGCTTTTGTGCTGCTTGTGCAGCAACAGCTAATTCAGCAAATGCTCTGGGGAAGCACCTGCCAAATTAGTGAGTGTATTAAACTTGAGCCAAGCTCAGCTAAAACATCCCCCAAATCCAAATCTCTTTCCTTTGTTTTGGGGCAAGGTAACAGGAAAACACAAAAATGAATTGTGCGTTCTCAGTTGATCGTGTAACAGCAGATGGTTAAAAGGAGCCTCTCAGATGCTTTTAAGGCAGCATATTCCTGCTAAGTGATTATTTGGATTATTTATGTCCCAGTGTTGCACCTAGTGATGATCTGAAAGCAGCTTTATGGGTTGTGACTTCTGTGGTGATGAGCACTAGAGACTCACAGAATTAATATTTTTTTAAGTGTTATTGCTTGAACATTGATTAAACTTTGTTTAAGGACTTCTAAGGGATTCTGTCATCGAGGTTGACTGGGTTATTGGTGTAAGCCTGAATCTCAGAATGAAGCTCTGGGGCTGCACTGCCAGCTCTGTTCCTGTCTGCCGTTGGTGTGGTGAATCCTTTGTGCCTCAATTTCCTTTTTATATGAAACTTGCCTGTGCTTTTGTAAATGTTTGCTTTGAATGGGTGTGGGTAGAAATCACACTATCTTAATTGTATTGTTTGCGTATAATATTACACAGTGACTCCGCAGGACTGGGTTCGTGGCCTCCAGCCAGGCTGAGGTTTGCAAAGGGTGTGAGAGGATTCACTGAGAGGGAACTGGGTGCCCTGTTTTGCTGGCTGCGTTTGGAAATCCTAGCTGAAGTCATTTGCAGCTTAATCACACACGGAAAGTGTCTTCAGTTCCCAAGGGAGTCTTACTCATTCAAGTTTGCTGCTAGTAGAGTTCATGTTACATTAGGAAACCACAATTCCTGAGCTCTGAGTTGAATACATGTTTTTAAAAATAGAGATGGGACAGAAGAAAGAAGAATAAATAGACTTCATTTTAGGGGATTGCCAAAAGCAAATCTACATGCTGCAAAATATTACATCAAACTTTCGGAGAAATGATTGAATAAAATTGTTTTTCAGGGACTTGTGTTAGAAAAATAGTACATTGTTTATGACAGGCAGTTGTAGGGTAATTCTGCATTTTTCATCTTCGCCTAAGCAAACAGAAGACTTGTCTTGAAGAAGCAGCAGGTTATTTTCGGATTTACTTTAACGGGGAGCTGTCGATGATAAATGCCTTCTAGAAGACTTGCAGCCCCATCAATGCAACAGAACTGATAGAGGAGTACAAAAAAACAAATATTGACAGAGCAGGTTTATTTTGGTTGGAGGTTGGATATGTAACATTTGAGTTGGTTTAGTTGTGATAAGCCTGACGTGAACACTGAGGAAGTATGAATCCTGTCCTTATTTAAAAAAACAGAAAAAAACTGTAGCTAGTTTATTCAATGTCTATGGTAAAGAGAAGTGACTCCCACACACTTTTTATTAACGGCATGGTGCTACATAGTATACATTGAGAAGTATGCTGTGGTTTGGGTTTTTGGGGTGGGTGTTTGGTTTTTTTTTTATGGCATGCAATTAAATGGCAAGGGATTTGAGGTACGAGTTCAGCAGAGGGCCACCAAGATGGGCTGGGGGCTGGGGTGCAGGCACTGTGAACAGAGGCTGAAGGGCCTGGGCTGGCTCAGCCCGGAGCAGAGGCAGGGTTGAGGGGACCTAACAGCAGCTCCCCGTGCCTGGGAGGAACTTACCGAGAAGACGGAGCCAGGCTCTTCACCGTGGTGCATGGCTGGGGGGCGAGAGGCAACAGGAATGAATTGAAACAAGAGGTTCATATGGGCATAAGGAAGAACTTCCCCATGAAGATAGGCGAGCAGGGCTGCCCACAGAGGCTGTGCAGGCTTAGAGGACTTGAGTACCTTACTGGGTAAAGCCCTGAGCTGCTCCTGCTTTCAGCAGAGGGTTGGATTAGAAGTCTTCCAAGTTTCTTCTGACCTCAATTTTCCAATGATCCTGTATATTTGGCACATGTGGCGATAGCTGGTTGGTTGACTGAAGCGAGAAGGACTCTGAAGCAGTCATGGGAGAAGTATTTTTACTGCATGATCTATGTCAGTAAGAGGTTTATGTCATGTACAGCAATATACTTACATAGTTTTGAACTGTGGGCAATTTTTATGTTAGTTTCAGAGGTCCCTGTGAGAACTAGCACCCCCCCAGAGTTCCAAAACGCTACATATAAACTTGCCTTGAAAAACTAATCCAGGGGCCACCCTGAGAGCGGCTCACACTGGTAAGCTGTTTCTCATTGGATTTGCTCCACAGAAGCTAGGTAAGTGAGGTGTAGCACCAATAAAACGCAATTCCACATCATCCATTCAAACAAAGAAGCTGAAAGGGCTATGCCAGATCCCTTGGATGAATTCAAAGCCAGAGTGGCTTCCCTGCATCCGCTGAAAACTTAGTGCTGTCGTTCTGTTTCTTCATCTACAAGTGCACATGCAGCTCAAGCAGAGTGATGGTGGTACTGTTCAGTATTAACCTACTGAAGTAATAGTGAAAATCTTTCCACTATATCAAGTGGATTTTGAATCAGACCTGAGCAACAATACGAGATTCCTAATGAAAGAAAATAGTTTAGGGATTAATCTGAGACTGAACTTAAGACAGTTTTTACAGCCTGTGGAGTGAGAGAGGGAGGAAAGGGGCGGTAGCAGTGGAATCTAAATTAAAGCACATATTCAGCTTTTACTGGAAAATACGCAGCAAATCCCAGTGAGTCTCTGATTTGTCTCATAACCCCATACTATACAGTGTGCAGCATTCAGCTGTTCTGCCATTCAGGCTAATGGAGGTCTCTCGCCTTTTCTTTCATGTCCCATTGATTCATCTCTGTAAACCCACATGCTGTGAGATTATTTTTCTGGGATCTGTTTGAGGGGCCAGTGTTTCATCAAACTGATAATTGCAGTGTGCCAGATTCTGCTTGCAGGTTTCCACGACAGCGGACAGAGGCAGAATTGCTCTGAATGGGCTTTGTTTTGGATGCTGAACTTTTTGTGACTGAGACTTTTTAATGAACGGGGGTATGAATGGTCATGTATACATTATCTGAAAACTGTAATTTACTTGTCAGCTGTTGATTAAAAGTGTTGTGATTTGGTGTTTAGATACGTTTTCTATAGGAGGATAGGAAAATGCCACATTTCCAGATGATATAAATCATCAAGACTTCATTGCCTTCAGATTAGTGGATTTCTGTGGATTTTCACCTGGTGAAATATGGCCTTTAAGAAACAACCTCACCCAACTTTGTCTCCTCTACCTTTCCACTCAAAAATCTGTCCCCCATCCCAACAATTGCAGATTTGGCAATTTCCACATGGAAGCTTTTGCTCGGTACAATTTTTCACTCTCTACAATTACCTGAAAGGGGGTTGCAGAGAGGTGGGTGTTGGTCTCTTCTCCCAAGTGACAAGCGACAGGACAAGAGGAAATGGCCTCAAGTTGCGCCAGGGAAGGTTCAGGCTGGATATTAGGAAAAATTTCTTTATGGAGAGAGTGGTGAAACATTGGAACAGGCTGCCCAGGGAGGTGGTGGAGTCACCATCACTGGAGGTGTTCAAGGAACGTGTGGACGTGACATTGTGGGACATGGTTTAGTGGGCATGGTGGTGTTGGGTTGATGGTTGGACTTGGTGATCTTACAGGTCTTTTCCAACCTTAATGATTCTGTGATTCTGTGATTCAGTACCGTAGAGTTCAGGGCTTATCCACAGAAGGTGTTTTCCCCATAGCTGGCATGATAATGATGGCAGAAAGTGAGACTCTGTATGGTTTTGGTACACATTCATACTGTTTAATATAGTCAGTATTTCAAATACCTTTAGGGTCTCAGTATTGCTGATCTAAAAATGCTTTATCTGAGTAGGCTTATTAAAATCAATAGGGCTGTTCACGCACTTAACCTAAATTACTTCTCTAGTTCTTCTTAAAATGGGGGGAATCTGTGTCTCAAAGTCAATGGATGAAGGCTGTTGGAGGTAACACTGTTGTGAAATTGTCGGCTATTTAAAAAGATGCTACTGATGTTTGCTCTGAGAGCCTTTACTTAATACAGACAAAATTAATCTAGGAAAAGCATAACTGTTACCAGTGTAATATGATGCCTTTATGTTTTAATACATTTTTAAAAGGCCTTTCAATTCGATTTACTGCATTTTTTCCCATTTTACAGATACTGTGAATAAGGACGCTGAACCCAAAGATCCATATCGCATTCCAAGAAAGATTATGGCTGAACCAGACTACATAGATGATGACAATCCCGAATTAATTAGACCTCAAAAATTAATTAATCCTGTGAAGTCATCCCGGAATCATCAAGATCTCCATAGAGAGCTGCTTATGAATCAGAAAAGGTAAGAGTCCAAAAATCACTTGTGCCACCCTCCCACCCCAAACACACAGCTTGAGTTTTAGATTAATTAAAATGACGTTTTCCCAAAAACCCAGCAGACAGTTTTTGTTGATTCAGATCTTATAGATGAAAAGACTCTGGTTCTTAACTGTGGCTTTTATTTCTGTTTGAATTTCAGATGCTCTGCAAAAGGTTGCTGTAAAAGACTTCTCATTTTCTTTTTGTGAATACTCACAAAGGGTCAGTTTCAAGAGGAAGCAGTTCAGTTCTCCCCTATCACATTTCATATTGGTTACCTGGGCACTGTAATTTTCTTGAACTATTAACTTTATCAAGTATTTGACAAAATTTTGCTATTACCAGCAGGATGATAAAATTTGTGGGTTTTCACAATTCCCAGCACACTCAGTTTATGGGGCAACTTTTAAATCAAAGAAATCATATATTTTATTTCACATGAAACTGTTCTCTACCTAATTGCTCTTTCTTGCAATGCAGTGTGATAGTCTGGTGCCTGCTCTGCTGCTGCACAAGTGTTTCTTTGTACGTTATACAAATGCTGCTTCCTCCATTCTGGGATGGGATGCACAGCTGTTGTTCTATATATTGCTTTTAAAGATGTAAGTAACTGGAACTTGATTTCATCAACTTCAGAGACATAGGCATTTGGCCCAGAAGTAGCTGAAGTTCTGTAATTAAATCTCTTCAGCAGTGGAGGACTCATTTAGAAAACATATTAAGAAAATAGCCACCAGACCACACGGTGGAGGAAAAGCCAAGCCTGCTGAGACTTCTCCATTTAAACAAACAGAAACTAACTACGATATAAATTAGTGATTTGGTGCGTTGAAGCCACCCAAAATGGACTTTCCAAAGGCAAAGGTGTGGGGATCCACAAAAGAGAAGCAGAAGAGTATTTCAGAGTACATTTGAGAATAAAGTTGCTGGTAGCAGACATTCAGGCTATTTGAGACCCAGGACCTTGATAAAGGAGAGGAGGAAGCTAGTGCTTTGGCTGCTCCAACACAACTGGATTTGTGTATTTGGCAGGAGTGACATTATGAAAGTTTCTCTCTTTTTTTCCCTCTGGTGTGGTAGTATTTTGAGGGGAGAAGGGCTCTTTTCTATGTGTAATAGCAAAATCCTCACAAATGCTAGGCCTAGATACTTAATTCTAAATGAATTGCATACACAATACAACGTTTCTTTAGTGATGAAGTAGAAATGTGTTACAGAATGCCAACTGAATTGGAAGAAACTGGCCTAAATAGGTGTTTGTCCTATTTTTCGTTAATGGGATTAGACATCAAAGTCAGTTCCTAGCACCAAGAAGTTTATAGTCATTGAAAGAAAGATAGTTGAAGTTTCCCGACTTACAATCTTATTCGAAACGATGTGGAAGCTACAATAAATTAAAGCTATTTTTTTTTCTTTTAAGTTTATGAAAGCATAAAGCACTTTTTAAATAGTATGGAATTCTTTTTTGCTAGGAGAATATCCTATTACACAGAGCAGTTGTGCAGCCCTCAATACCCACTCTTCTCTTATTGTGATTTTGATTAGCTGCAGCTGTTAATTTTAGATTGTTATTTATTGGCGCAGAAATGAAATACTTTGAGGGTTTTCACCAGCAGAAAACCTGGTATTTTTTAAAAGAGGGTTAGTCTTCTGTGATTCATGCCACTGTACTACCTCTGATATGAGGCTTTTCGGTAATGTAGGTATTAGGCTTGTGTTCTGCTTTGTTACTGTAAATTGCCATACGTATGGAGGACTTTTAGTGCTCTTATAGAAGTCTGGTTAACATGCACCTTATTTTATTGTGAAGACTCAGTGTAGCCACTGGCAGCTTTACTTTTTGACCAGTCAGCTCTGAACAGCCATTTCTGGATCTTGGAAGATATTAGCCAGTGCTGGTCTGATCATTCTCCATGTCTACTGTGAGCAGTGTCTGTTGGGTCTTGAACTAACGTAGTTATTTACTTGCAGAAACGGTAGTTGTTGTGGACAAACAAAGATCCAAGTAGTGGTGCCTCAAGGCACTGGTCACTTACAGAATCATAAAACCATTTAGGTTGGAAAAGACCCTTAAGATCGTCGAGTCCAACCGTAAACCCAACACTGCCAAGTCCACCACTAAACCATGTCACTACGTGCCATATCCACACGTTTTTTAAATACCTCCAGCAATGGTGACTCAACCACCTCCCTGGGCAACCTGTTCCAATGCTTGATAACCTTTTCAGTGAAAAAATTTTTTCCTAATACCCTAAAACCTCCCTAACTCTAAACCTCCTTAAAATATTTTTAGTTATTAGGACTCAACCTCAGCTCTGCAGAGGACTGATCCTGTCCCTTCTAGAGGTTTTAACTCTATCAGCTCTAATTTGTGTTATAGCACACTTTGCTGAATATATAGCAAGGCTTTAGGATTTTTTATTTAACCAGAACAATCACCAGGAGGTGATGCAAGACTCCCAGTTAATCCAGTAGCCGCCTGTTTGTTGCTTTTCCTTCTTACATAGGAAAGTGAAAATAGGATTGACGTTACAGCTGGTCTGTTATAGATCTGACTACCAACACCATCTGATTAGAATGAGACGTTGTATTTACTTGTATCTTCTGCGGGTCCCCTTTATTATAGCTACAGCACATCTAAATCAGTCTTGTGCCTCTGCTTCCTTATGGTGCAACTTTACTGAAAAAAAGCAGGAACGAGTAATGTTACTTCGCAGCTTGCCTCTGGTTCATGACTGTCTTGATTGATAATTGCCAACATGGAAGTTTACTTTGATTCAGCTCTCAGTGACCCAGTAGAAGTAGTATTAATAAAAAATCACTCCAGCTTTTCTCTGCCTGACTTAAGTTTTATGTGTTAAAATGTAATTAAAATAGCATGAAACATAAAATATTAACACAATCTTGTAGCTTCTGTTGCATTCAGGCCTTGGGATCTATTATGAGAAATAGGGAACAGCATTTGGTGTTGCTAATTATTTGATTTTGCTGTCAGGGAAATGTACAGGGATAGAGTGTTGCATAATACATGGAGTCATTCATAGATGTCACCATAAAATGGCATTTTAATGTATTATTGGACATGCTGTCAGATATGCATATTATGGAAGAATTAGGCAACCACAGATACGTAGTAAGTAGGGAAGGGTAAAAATACACTTTCTGAAAGCTTATTCAGATTATTGAATTTCTTAAAGTTGAAATAAAAAATGGTTGATGTTAAACTTAATGCTGGACATTTTCACATAATAGTCTTCAAAGGGAAAACCACAATAACAAAGGCAAATTTCAGATCTTTCTGCTCTGACTTAAGTGATGCTAATATCTGAATAACAGGGAGAGCTTTGAATCTTATCATAACAAATTTTGAAAACATCATAGCATAACAGAGATAAAAGAAATAGCTGAAGTCACAAAAATAAGTAGAAGTGAGTGTGCATTTGTGTGTGTGCCTGTATAAATAAAGTCATGCATCTTCCCAAAGAATAAGCTTTCTCATTTTAGAGTAGTTGGCTTGGAAAATAATTTGTGCTGAACACACTTGAAACATGCAGTTGATGTCGTACCTAAAGTCATATGAGAGGGAGAATCCTCCAGCCTTTGTCTGGTCTCCAAGGTGACTGCAACTTTTTTTATTCTGGATTTTTGTTGTTTTAGCCTCTTTGTGATTTTGAGTGTAGCCTGGGAGCTCTCACTGGAAATAGCTGTGCAGCCAGGCATGGGTAAAGCTCTCACATTTTCAAGGAAGGGCAGAATCTGCAATTTCCAGGAGCAATGTGACAAAATCCAGAGGGAGACCACTTTTTAGTTCTGGCCATGTAAACTTCCATGGGCATAATACCCTGCATAGGACTGTCTGAACACAATCTCGCTGAGTTATCAGCCAGCAAGGGAAGTCTCTTTGGCCAAAATTCGTTTCTAGCTCTGTTAGAGTCTTGATTTGTGATGCTTTTTTTAATCCGTTCTTCTGGAATTGAGAGAATAGAGGGAAGACTAAAGATGAAAGTAAAAATAGTGATTTATCCAGGGGAAATACTAGCATGCGTATTAAGGGAAATAGCCGCAGTAATAATATGGCTTAAATTGTAGTTTAGGGTTTTGGTTACAAACCAGGCAAATGTCTGCATGTTTTTTCTTTTTAATTAATTATTTCTATTCCAATGTATCTAAATAGGCAACTACTTGACTTTAGAAAACCTGCTCATAATTCTGTGTGAATTTCTGCTAATTAGAACTGATCTCTTTCTTCCCCGTTTCCCTCCCCACCACCACTCCTCCCATTTAATTTGAAGGGGTCTTGCACCTCAGAACAAACCAGAGCTACAGAAGGTGATGGAGAAAAGGAAACGAGATCAAGTTATTAAACAACAAAAAGAAGAGGAAGCACAAAAGAAGAAATCAGACCTGGAAATAGAGCTACTGAAACGACAGCAGAAACTGGAGCAGGTAAGATGGGGAATAACACTACTTTTACACACCTACATCTGAGCTACTCACCCAAGGGCTCCCTTCATAGACAGGAAAGAAGCAGCAGCCGATTTTTGGCACATTTCCTCTGATCAAATGCAGATACCTTTTTTAGGATGAGTCAAATCACACTCTACAATTACCTATTTGTTGTCACTTTCCATATAGGAACTGCACATGGTGTCTGCCTTTGGTCAAAAGAACCCTGCAGCAGTCACCAGCAATGTGTGTGGAGCACTGACCTTATTTAACCATTGAAACTGTGGTGAATTAGTCAACTTTTGTAGTCTAACTGTTAAGAGATGATCCACTAAGAATGGATGTTAGGGTGTAGTGCATCAAAACTGGATGCTTAATGAATAAAAAAATAAATTGATTCTTTCTCCTGGGTTATGTAAGAAACTAGATGACTTTAAAAAGATCTTTTATAGCCTTAAAACATATGGGCCCATTGGCATTTTCAGATGAAGGGAAAGATCCTCAGACCCTGAGTATGGAGATGATGTGGAGTTGGAGTTCATTGTGGTAAAGCTTACTGTTAGGCACAGGGCCAGCCAAATGTCTCTGTCCTCTTAAGGCACTTCATGTACCTGCGAGGAAATATTTCTACAGTGAAACACCTCGTCAAAGAAGTCACTGTGCATCAAGCATTGCACTTATTTTTAAATAAATGAATGCTTTAAAATAGTATCATCTCATGTTTTTCTCAATGGAAATCAATTAAGCCAAATAATTACTCTATTGAAAATTACGTGTAATCCAATCATTATTTAGGTTTGGGGGATTTATTATAGTTTTTTTTTAATTAGGCTTAGACATATTTTTGGAGGGAGAAAGCTATTGTATTTTTAAGTGTATCATCCTGTCACTTTTCCTTTCTGCTCTTAAGGGCCCAGCTTCAAATGGTTCAGGTTGTGGGAAGATTCGATTTGAAACTGAACCATCCAAGGACATATGTAGAATAGAAAATTCTGTTAGAAGAGGAAAAGCCTGCCCATTGCAAACAATGTTGTGACTTTGTAAACATCATAGGAATGGCATTAATTGACAACACGACTCATGGAGGAACGTTGTCATGATTTATTGTAACAAGGCATGTCCCTTGCTGGTGAACCAGAGACAAAGGAGAGATTATTTAGGTGAGCTGTATGTTGTGCCCATTAATCAGGGAGACCTTGGTCTGTTAAAAAAAAAAAAACACAACTCCTTTCAGGAGCTTTTGTTATTTTTTCTAAAGGGTTGTTTCTTCCTTTCTGCTGACTTACCTGCCTTCACTGAGGATTGCTAAGCAGTCTGTATTCTGTGCAATGCGTAGGGCGTGTTCTGTATGGGCACTGTATAGCCCTGCCCCGTAGAGCAGAGCGTCTAACCTCACATAATAATTTCAAGTGTCTGCATGGGCGGGAGCTCTAACTAGGTTAAAAACATCAGTAAATGGGCTCTCAAAAATGAACAACTAAGGACCAAGGAGGATTCTTACTGTTTTTATTGCTTTTTGTTATAGACAAGACAGATACACCAAAAGAGGCTCAAGTTAGATACAGAAATCCATACCTAGACACTCAGAAATAAATTCTGCACGTGTACTCGGTAGTGGCTGTTTGCATGTGTTCTCCCACAAGGCACATTCGTCCTTGTCCTGTTGTAAAAGCCAGAGAAGGGAATTATTGTTGTTTCTTTAACGAAGATGTCCAAGAATTTCTTCAAAAATGCTTCATCTTGTTCTCATACTGAGCTTGCAGAGTTTTTGTCCATCTGGCAAAGGTGGACATCTGGAGTGAGCTAGAGCCAAGGATTTGAAAAGATTTATTGTTAATGAGAACAGATACTTCCAAAAAAATGCAACTTTATCTTTTCCATGAGAGAAAGAAAGGAAGCAGTTTAAAGAGTTTTGCATGGCCAGTTATTGAAACCTTGAGTTTTTTGTCTTGTATTTCGATGGTCTGTTTTATATACTTTTTTTTACATGTGATTCCCTTTTAAGCTGGAACTTGAGCAACAGAAGATACAGGAAGAGCAGGAAAATGCACCTGAGTTTGTCAAAGTCAAGGGCAACTTGAGGAGGACGGTCCAGGAAGCAACAGAAGCACCAGACTCCTAGAGCCAGCGCCTGCTAAGACTTCCCGCTTTCCTGCAGAGAGGCTTTTGCAAGTTGTCTCAGATTTGCCCCTCGAGAGGAAAAATAACAGCATCCAGCTGACACTTACTGAAGATGAGATTTTTAATTCCTGGGACGTGTGGATTAAAAACAGTACCATAAACAGATCGACTTGCCAAATGCAGTCCTGAGATTAATGGATAAGGAGACTGTTTGTCAGTTCAGTGTCACGGACCAGTCTGACGTGCTTACTCAGAGATTTTAACCAGGGATACTAGAGAAACTCCTTCAGTATTGCACTGCTTTATGTCTTGTGATCCTAGTTTAGCGGAGATACACAGATTATATTTTGCTTTAAAACAGAACAAAAATCCTCCTGTGATATCTTACAAAGCTTTGCTGTACGGGTAGATTTCCTCCATCTAGACCTACAGCCTGTGTATATCCCACAATAATTTGTGTTTAGTTGGAATTTTCATCAAGTCTGGCAGGATACAAGGTATGTTGGTCACTGCTGCCCATCCCCACTAGGATAGGCAGGTGTGGGCAAGATGAGAATGCTTAAAATTCACCAGCAGTGAAAAGTTAAGCAGCCTTAAAGCCCATTTCTCTTTGTTTGGCATGTAGAATTTGGGCTATGAAAGAGCAGAAATCTGATGATCCTCTCACGAGGGAGAATCCAGAAGCTGATTCATCTCTGTCTCTAAACTTACACCGTTGTGTATAGGCCTGTGCAGTGCTACCTGTGAATTTACCTCTCAATGCAAAATGACCTGTCTTCTACTTTTTGTGTTTTGAAATCCTACTTACTTTGCTGTTGTGGCCTTTCTCCTCCAAGGACATGCTGATCTGAGTACAGTGTTAACACATTACTTGGTAGTGTTTAAACTCATTTGCTGGAACTGAAATCAGGAATCTGATCTGCCATCAGTTCTTGCTCTTTGCTTGCACTAGCTTGTTGCAGTTTCTGTAACAGAGCAGTGTTTATAAGCCAGACCAAACTGATCATTGGAATCTACTGAAATGGATTTTTTTTCCCTAAAGTGAGGCATAAAATGAAATTCATTTTATCCCATCCTTCCTTTAGCCTCAAGAAAGGAGGGAAGTGTGTTACCACTGAGTCTTACAGTCCAATTCTGTCACCTTCTGCCTTTCCACAAGTTGCCCCTGTGACTTGCCATTAAATAAAATATTGCTCAGCTTGCACAGGGATGGCAGAATCTGACCCTTCATGCTTATGACTACTAGTTATCCAGGAAAGCCTGGAATGAGGAGGAGGGAACAGATTACTAATGTAGGATTATAGAATTGGATTCTTACCTGGTGTGAATGGGTGCAGATATCTTATCTTCAGAATCTGGGAAGAAATCCTCATCTTTCTTGGTCAGCACAGTCCTAGCTCTCACTGAAGCTGTGTTCATCCGTATCAGCTGAGGATCTAATCCTAGTCTTTGCCTTAGGATGCTAAACAAAATAATTTCTACTTTGTAATTACATTGGACATAACTGTTGGAGAACACTTTTTATTAATATCAACAGTGGTGTGTTTGTATTGTAAAGGTGGTGGGGGAGGGTTTGTTGGTTTGGTTTTTAGTTCCTTTTGCCTTTCCTGTAAGTATTGGATGTTTTAAATACAATTTCAGCATAGTACTTGGGACAAAATGCTCACAATTAGAAATGTTTCCTAGATACAGACTTCAATTTGTCAAGATCCAGGCATTTTTTATGAGGACAAAATCAGATTGAGAGTAAATTGAATTGTGATAAGTGTATTGCCATTGATTTAGACTTGCAGTGTGACTCACGTCTAGAAGATTAAATGTGAAGATGGTCTATCAGACTGTTCAGATTATGGACGTACAAAAGACAGAGGCCAAACGTAAGACTATTCCATGTATTTTCTCAACAAAGGAACACCCTGAGTGTTGCAGGTTCTTCCATCTCTCCTTCCCTTCTTCTGGAAGGAGAGGATCTTCCTTTCTGACAGCACATTATTCAAACACTTGCACCGACTGAGTTTGTTTCATGTTGTTGAGACAGCAGTATATATGAGCCTTCCATGCCACACTCATGTTTTATCTTAGCCGCTCCCTACCTACCAAACGTCATGCCTCTTTTTCCCACTCCACAATTAACCTTCTGCTCAGTATGAAAATGTCTAGAAGTTAGTGAGGAAACCCTCCTCTGGCTTGAGCAGACCATTTCTTCTCAGCCATTTCCCTTTGATGAGGGAATGCATACACAGTGAAATGAAGCTGGTGGAATCCAAATGGCACTGGACTCGGTGGGGAACGAGGACCTCTCTTTGGCTTCAGTGAGCGCGTTGGATTGGGCCCATTCTGCTTTCTCTCCATGTTAGCTTGTGATTCAGAGTAGAGTTTCTCTTTCTGAAACACAGGAGGCCAGAAAACTCCCTTGTACATACAGCGTGAAGTAGGTTTTTGTTTTCAGTTGGAATTAATTCTCTGTGTGAACAGAACATCAACGTGTGTGTTGAACATCTTTGAATTCTGCTGACCCTTTAGTCTAGGAATCCCAGCCACCTTCATGTTGATTTGCAGGCAAAAACTTGTCTTCAAAATCAGGATTGGGCTAGAATGAGCAACCCTTAAATGGGTGGTCAGCTAGTCACACCACAAGTGTCCTGTGCGGCTACTCCAGTGAGAAACTGCTTGCCAGTGAGCATAAGCAATTCCTAATCTGCCCTTTTGCTACATGGGTTTTGAAGCAATCCGGCAAATACTTCAGCGATTTAAAAATGGCTTACTTACCACTTTGTACTTTTTTAAAACTCTTGCTTTTGATAGTATAGTAGTAAATTTTTTAGCATTTTTGTGGCTTTAACCTTCTGTTAATATCTGCACTTGTTTGAGTGTACATATATAAATATATATAAATATAAAAAGGGAGCCTTAATGGATTTGTTTTCATAATTTAATATTTTTTGTATTTGCTCTTGTATAATTGTTTTTAACTAAAGGTATTACAAGAATGAGGGTGGAATACTTAGAACCAAAGTTATGCTTAATAAAATCTACTACTTGCTTGGCGTATGCGGTGGTGTCTGTCATATCCTGCCAAAACCAAAACCTCAGGACTGCGCTGAGATATCCAGGTTATTTAAAATTCTGCAATGCAGGTCTAAGTATCAAGATTGTGATGACTGTTGGTTCCTTAAAACTGCTTCCATGTTTGTATATGCAAAATTATTGGCAAATTAGTCAGCAGAAAAAGCGTGTTGTGTCTCTTAGTCTTACTATCTTTTGAATATTTTTGATGCAGAAAATTTCTGAAAGGACTGTGTAGCTGTTAAGCTAGCACAAGGTGAGGCAGAGCACGAGGGAAATCTTCTGATGGAAATCAAATAATTGTGGAAATCATTCCCTATCCTGCTAAATTCATTGAAGTGCACCAGGCAAAATTCAACCTTGGAATCATTAGCATTGCAACAGCTCCATTCTAAAAGGGAATGAAGAAAGAGTAATGAGCCTGGTCCTGGGTTCAGTCCTGCAAAGGTCCTTTTAATTTAGCTCAAGCCTTATGGTTCTAGTAGGAAAAACTTGGACATTTGAAAGAAAGTGCATGCACAAATGATTTGCTGGGTTAGGGTCAAATTGCTCAGTGCCATTGCTAAGAGCAAAACCCTGTGTCAACAGCAAACCAAGAAAATTAGCAGGGGGAGGAACAGGGCTGGGACAGGTGTGGGCCATCAATTCTCCATGAAGATCCTCAGCTCTTACTGGTGAGCCCTGGTCAGCTGGGGACAGGTGCTGGTGGAGGGGGAGCTGGAGAAGAGCGCGGGCGGGGTGAGACGAAGTGGGGGAGGAGAAGAGCAGTGAATTCAGAACAGATGTCAGGAAATGCTTTTTCCTTCAGAAACTGCTCAGCATGTGGAATGGGTCCTGGCAGTACTGCTGATGCAATGATGCTGGACCTGCTCCAAGAGCTGTCAAATGGGGGGGGGGGGGGGGGCAGGGTAAGAAAGAACAAAGAGTTAATAAGGGGTGGGTTTCTATGGCCTGTTGGAGATACTGCCCTGTGCTCTCCTACCTTAAGCATATCCAAATGTGTTTTGAATTATCCTTTGGTATTTCACTCAAGCTCCAGAAAGAAGACAGTGAGGGCATGTCATCTGCTCTTGTAGCACGTCCAGCGGAAAAGATGATCTTCCTTTTGTGTGCTTTTTTGGATTGCATTGAGCTAATACATTTTGTCATGTGGCTTTGCAAGCACTGGTCTGCTGGGGGCTTTGCTTGTGTTCCCTTGACCATATGGAGGTGGGCTGTGTCATGCCATAGCTGTGTGGAAAGAAGTACCTTGAGGTCCCTTAGCTGCTGTTGCAGGGTCCATGGATGGCATTCATAACCTCAAATGGCGGATGGCACTTGTGGTGACCAGTTGCACTTAAGAAAATAACTGAGCAAGACATCTGGAGACAGAACGATGTCAGTGGTGAGGTTTCCATAGGATGACAACTGACGTCTTTAGAGCGAAGAACGGGAGGGCAAGTTAGGTTCTGAAGACATCACAATAGGAAGAGCACAAACACTTAATGAGATCTGGAGGAGTGGAAATACAAGGTATCTTTCCCCTCACGCCACCACTTTAAACTGTGTTCTACCTGAAATCTTTCATCTGTCAGAGTAAAGGTTTGTGGTGCCCTTGTCAGTATTAAGGATGACTGTCCTTGATGGAAGTGGTGTAAACCATGGCCAGGGAAGTATTTAGTGGTGGTAATAGAGCACAGACATCCTGACTCCCACTCCAGTGCTTGTTTTCCACAGCCCGTCTTTTGGCATTGCTTTAGACCTAGGTAGAGACTGCACTGGGTCCACCACACTGCCTGCTTTGCCTCTCTGAGGTTAGACAGGGGCTACTTCTAGTCATCTTTGGGTACCCAGGGGTCCATTTTGCTGAACCTCAGGTGGGTGCATTTGAGCTAATCACCTGCTTTTCATTTATATCAGTGCAGAGAAATTGGCCCTGTGGAGCACAGTTCCCCTCCTTTCTTTGACTGCAAAGGAGCCTGCAACGCCTGACTGGGAGGGAACATCATCTGCATTGCAAGGACTCTGAAACTGGGTGATTCAAATGCCACCTCTAAACCACCTGTTCTTTTTCAGGGAGTTTTTCTTCCCAGGAAAGATGAGGCACCTGGATACCTTTAGTAAATTTGGTCCTTAATCTCTGTGTGGTTCATAAGCTGACAAAGAGGCCGTCTCCACTGTGCTGACCAGCTCTGGTGCTTGGTGCCATGGAGTCTTCAGCTGAGCCCCCGAGGTGCTGGGGGGACTTGTGGCCTCTGCAGGGGGCTGGGGAGAAGGGACCTGGCCCAGGCCAAGCGCCGGCCAGCGGGAGGGGAGGTGGCATCTCCACAGTGGTGGTGAGGGAAGCAGGGGGGACGTAAAGCCCCTGAGAGTGGGCTCCAAGTGTCAGAATCACCCACTACAGCTGTAGTACTTAATTATCTGAGTAATCATTTTCAGAATTAACTTCTATTATGTACCTAAGTCTAATCTCTCCGGTGGATGGCATGAGCAATTTAACACAGATTGAGGCTGGCACCGGTAAACTTCAGCCTGATTAGGTGGGAAGAAGAAACGTACTTCTTTCCCCCTCTTCAGCTGTTCAGAAGCAAATCTTTCATAATGCATTTGAAATACCAAGTCTGCTTCATTGTGCTCGAAAATTAAAGAGCACCCAGCAAGCCTAAACCCCTTAGCAGGGTTCCTTTGAAGCACATATTGCTCGGTATGGAAAGGCAAAGGGAGCTGCCTGCGGAGCGCTGAACCCCACCCGCTCTGGAGTGGAAGCGTGGCAGCCCAGCCCATCTGAACTGCTCTCCCTGAGAAGGTGTTAGATCCAACAGGATAGCTGTCTTTGAACTCTCCTTTGGGAAATGAAGCCTAAAAGATTTCTCTGATGAAAAGCTGATCAGGAGTTTGCTTTCATCAGTAGGAGCAGGAAAAGAGAGAGACCCTTTAAACTTACGCTGTCAAACTTGGAAGTCCCTTCATCACTGCAGTTGTGGACCGTAACGAGTAATTTTCCCTGATGTACAGTTTCAGCACTTCAACCAGCTTTATTTCTGTGCTAATCATTTAGGTGAATTAGCCTCTGTACAATTTCAGGGTACCACCTTCACGAGCTGAGCTCAGGTGGTACTGTAAAAAGTGCCTTCTTGGAAATTTGCTAAGTGCAGTGGGCCTTATACTTCACAACCGCTGGTTTGTTAGGGAAATCTTCCTCTCATTTCTAACACAAATCAAATTAACTCATTAAATACCAAGGAGTAACTTCTCTTCAAAACACAGAGCTTGCATTTTTTGTCATTTTTCTTACTGCAAGGGAGTTGCTTCTGTTTTGCACCAAGAACTCCCTTCCCTGCGTATTAGGAAATGGTGCTGATAACCAGAGGTGAACTGCAAACTACCTACAGTTTTAAAAGGCCCCTCTGCGGGCAGACCCGCTCAGTCCTGATGCTGAAAAGCAGGGATTGCCGTCTGGGGAGGAAAAAGCAGGTGCTAAAAAGGAGGAATAAACAGTGGGAAGGCGAGTCCCTGACTGATGAAGATTTCCACCTTGTACCCAAGGTTAAACAGCAAGTCTGAGGATGATGCGCAGCCTGCGCGCGGCATAGTGTGCTCCTGTGTTCGCATCTAATGTACCGTGTGTCTTTCCCCCACACACTCCGAAGCCTCATTGTGCTTTTGATTCCTTTCCTATTGTTTCCTTTCACCCCAAGCTCTTGCTGCCTATTCAGGCCTCCCTGCCCTTGGATTATTTCCCAGGGCTGGTTTGTAATGAAAAGCATTTAATTAGTGAGGAGTCCTTGGGATGGATCCTAAAACGGGTGTTTTGAGGCTGATGACTGCACTGCCGTGCAGAGCGAAGGGAAACCCAGCCCGAGCCCTCGGATGCGGGGAGTGGAAATGAGAAATCCTGTGTATGCAGGGGGAAAGAGCAGATAGGAATAAAAATTCGGAGTGGATGTCTGACAGAGCATAAGTGAGCAAATTGTATCTAAGTTTTTCTCTCCGACCCCCACTTAAAAAGAAGGGCCACGATGATAAAAGCCTGGCTGGGGTGAGGAGGAGGATGGAAGAAGTACGTTGCGTGGTTAGCAAGAAGCCTAAAATACATAGAAGCAATCCCTGG
Source organism: Gavia stellata (assembly GCF_030936135.1). Lineage (NCBI taxonomy): Eukaryota > Metazoa > Chordata > Aves > Gaviiformes > Gaviidae > Gavia > Gavia stellata. Next base: position 8,463,675 of record NC_082597.1, on the reverse strand, counting down.
GCAAAGCCAAATCATCCCGCTGAAAGCGATAAAAAGCTTCTGTGAATGATTTATCGTGCAGATTATTTACCTCCCCTTCAACAGGCCGCAGCGTGGGGGCTTCCAGGGGCTGTTGGGGTGCGACGAGCCCCCGCGGGGCCGGATCGGGGCCGGATCGGGGCCGGGTCCCCGCAGCCCCGCGCTGAACTCGCACACGCTGCTGCCATCTCCTGGGCAAAGCGGTGCGGAGCGGGGTGGTGGAGAGGGCTGGGGGCTTTTACCCCGCGGGTTGGCCCTGCAAAGGCTTTCCCTCCTCCCCCCCAAAGCTTTCCTCTGAAAACACAGCGGTGCTGAGCTCTTGAGACCTGCTGTGTTGTAAACCGGTGCTTTCTTGGGGAAACGCAAGATTATTTAGTGATTTTTGTCATGCAGATGTCATTAACAGCTCCATTAAAAAGCCTTGAGTGTGTTTCAAGATCTCAGTAATTCAGGAGCTGGAGTCACGAAGGGTTTTTTGGTGTCCCAGTTTCTGTTAAAATGCTCAGTCTGGTTTGCCATGGAGAGGTCTGTGATGGCTGTTGTGGAGTCTCCGGGGCTGTTTTGCACTGGCAGATCACTGCAGAGATCCAAAGTGTTATCAGGATGTTTTGGAGGTGTGATGAGCCCAAATGTGCCAGGGTTGTGGCTGGGACAGCCTTCTTCAGCAGCTGGTCCTTTACCCTAAGCGACAATTGCAACCGCTGTTGTATTTTGGGGTTGTTGCAGAGGATTTACGTACCGCTGCAATTCCAGCAACAAGCACAACATCTCTGTGCTCCCGTCCTCTCTGCCCCCTTCCCCCTGGCTACCCCACCAGTAATGGTGTTTGTCCTGCTGCCACTGTGGAGAGCATTGCTGTGCTCTTCCGGGCCTGGCAGACCTTCCCCTTCCCAGCAGGAGAGGGACCCTGGCCAGACCCTCGCTCTGCCCCAGAGAAGGGGTGCGTGGGACACCCTCTGAATGCAGGTGTGGAGAATCCTCCATTCCCAAGTATCCCACCCACCCCTCTGCAGTTTCCATCCTGGTCTCCAGACTTTCAACTTCTCCCTCTCTTCACCCATTCAAAATCCTCCCCTTTGCTTTCTAAAAAAAATTCCCTGCTCCCCATCCTCCCGCTCCATCCTCTCTGCTGTCAGCAGACTCCTCCTGTTGCTATAACAACGAGCAGCAGCCCGGCCAAATCGGCCAGACCCTGCCACACTTCCCTGCCTGCATCCAAATCACCTCCCATGTGCGAACACACTCGCTTCCTCCTCAAGTCTTTGCCATCTGCCTACAAGGGGGATGTGCCATTCGGGGGGCTGCCGGCCCTCTGTACCCCCCCACATTCCCCCTTCCCCCTCTGTCCACCCTCTGCAACCACCCAGGCAGGCCCATATGCATGATGTGGAACACATTTACTGTCCCATATGCCCTCCGAGCCGAAACACCACTGTTCTGGCCCATAAAACCCGTGCAGATTAAATTACGAATACATGAAAATGGGAGGATTGCTTGAAATACGATGAAAAAGATGTGTCCAAGGCTGTATCCTGGCCGGGTCTCAAAGCTGGAAAGCATGTCTAGCACAAAAGTGCAGGGAAAAAAAATAAAATTATAAAGGAAAGCCACTGGGTGTCCCTGCCCTGTGGTCTGAGCCTCAAGTCCAGCCCATGGAGTATCTGCTGGTGCTGGGTGAAGCCTCTCTGTTGCGGCAAACTGGATGTAGGGTGCTACAGGCAGAGCTTGCTGTTTCTGTGGAGAGTGCAAAAACCAGCCCTGCCACCCTTGAGTTCCTGGGGACCCTGCTAAACCCAGCAGCACGCAGATATTTGTGGTGGCTTTTCCACCCTGGATCATGAGCTCCACTTAAAAGTCCTCTCCCCAAGCCTTTCTGGGGGCTGACCACAGCAGACTGGAAGAGGCAGGTAGGAAATGGCAAGTTCCTCTCCAACAGGGAAAGCGTGGCACCAAGCTCCCCTTCTCTGCTGAGCTCCAGCTCTGCTGCCCTTTCCTTGGGCACGCTGCTGCCCCTGGGGCTTGTCATGAGAACTTCTGACCGCCAGGATGAAGAAGACCTAGGACAGCCTCCTGGGCTAATGCCAGACTGGCAGGACATCAGGAACCACACCATGTCCTCTGCCATCTCATCACCTCAAGACGTCAAAGCATTCCAGCTGTCGCTTTACCCGTAGCATTTTCCATGCCAGGCTCTAGGTCAGGAGAAATCTGGAGGTTGCACAAAACAAACATTAAATTGTGTATATTCCTCTGGTGGTCTAGCAAGCCTCAGGAGCTGCTCTCCTCCAGCGCTGTCTGCGTTTGCACAATGAGCAAGGCGCCCAGGCGCAGCCAAAGAGACCTGCTGAGAGTTTGTTCCCAAAAAGTACTCTTGTGCACATTTTTAAATTCGCCAGCCCCTTGACATTTGTATCTCATTCTCACTAACTGAAGTGAAATCACTTCAAAACCAGCAAATTAAAAAGCAAGCTAGAATATTTATGGCAGTTTCTGCTCCTTGTAGCAATGAACTGTTTTTGCAGTCCTGCCTGCAGCTGGAACTGCATATCAGCTACTGATATTTTTGGTGGTTTTGTGGCCTCAACCATGATATAAATTTACTTCTTTATATACTCAGTTTTGGATCAAAGAACTGTTCTTTCAGTTCATCGTGGATTGCTGATTTCAAGAACTCCCTTATTCCAAAGCTAGTGATCTTTTTTAAAACAACTTCTAGGTGCAAAATGCTTTTGGCTCAGTGTACAGATGGGCTTTTCGCACAGCCTGGTTTTGATAATTGGGAAAAGGCGCCAGATAAATTTGAGATGCTACTGCCACTCTTCCATCAGGAGGAAGCATATGTTCTTCCTGTGACCACAGGGGATGGTGCCCCTTTGTGCTGAGTTTTCTGCCCTCCAAGGTCGAAGTGAGGCTATCTTTAATGAAGCTGATATATGCTATGGGTTCTTTTGCCAGACAGGAGTTTGTCTCCATAACTGGAGAACCTCAGCTGCTCTTTTTTGCTGCAAGCTCAGAGGTGTGCTCTCTGCCTCTAAGCAGGCTCAGCTGAAATCCATGGCAGGTCTAGGCTGTGCCATGCTGACAGCAGCAAGCTGGCCTAGATGTTCTTGTCCTTACTTTGGCTGATCATCCAACCTGCTGCTTCCCAGTCGAATCTCCAGCTCCAGTTGTGCTGGCCTGCCTTCCCCAGTGTCAGGACTTCCCAGAGGCAGGGGCAAGAGCAGCCATCCAAGGAGTGACATGGTCTGCTACACAGAAGATATGCCTTGACCCAAGTTGACTTACCCAGTGAAATGGAAGAAAAGCCATCAGGAGATCACTTTGACACCAGCGATCCTGCATCACCTATTTTCTCTGGAGAAAGCACCATTCTTTCTTTGAGCCCATCCAGATAGGATCCATCTACAATGGATCCTGGCTTGCCACCTGCCATTTCAAGGGCTTTTGGAGGAAGACACACAAATTTCATTAGAGCATCCTTGTTTTCCAATAGCCTGAGTCTCTTTGTTCCTCACTAGTCTAAGGAGTGCCCATATGATCTCACAAAGCATTTGAGATGAACTGTTTGGGCCCATTTGGTCCCATGCACCGTTTCCCATACAATCCCCCATAGACCCATGCTACTGGTCTTGATTAGGGCAATCTTGCGCTTCCTTTTCTACCAATCCATGATTTATTCCTCTGCCAATCGATGTTTTATTCCTCTATCAATCCATGATTTCTTCTAAAGCTTTCATTCCAACTCCAGTCAGATTAAACTGAAAATACTACTGGTGCAGTATTTTACAATTTGGACATCAGCAGAGACTTCCAAATTTGGGGTGTTTTTTCAGGAAGAATCGGACAGAATCTGCCTCCACCCAGCAAGTACCCAAATGAGTTTTATACAGTTTAATACCACAAATTGCAAAACAAAGACCCTTCCGATAATACCAGGCTGCATTAAGTTGTGGCTTTCTGAGGCTGTGTATTTTTTCCATTCCCAGTTTTTAACTCGTCATGATATGCAGGATTGCTACTAGGAACGTGAGAGGGGGTTAAGCCTCAATAGCTCATATACCTTTTTCGTCGTCTCGCTGCAAGCTTTCAGACCTGAGCAATGTTTCAGAAGAGCTGTTCTATAGGCCCTTGTCAAATAGCATGTGTCAAAGAAGTTCCCCCAAATCTGCTTGTTCTCACCTTGAGTTGGATTTGTGCAATCATGCATTCAGGAAAAGATAAGGCTTTTTATCAGCAGTTATTCTAATTCCTAAAGATTTGAGGAAAATCTACTGCATTTCATTCTGGATTTTGGGCTGATTTTGTTACCGCTGAGTTCATATGCAGCAACAATGGCATCCCTATAGTTGGCCTAATTTAAAATTGAAGATATTTGGAATGTCTAAGCTTCCAAATAAGAGGAAAGCATCTAAGAAAACGCCTGCATAGTTTAAGCAATGCTATTCAATGAAGGCATTTTTACGTACAACTCCTTCAAAGAAGAAGTCTTCCTAAAGGCCGGTATTCAGCCAAGGAACTTTCAGAAATCACTCGCCTTGAAAATGTCATGTTTATCCCAAATGTAGCAAGAATGGGACCACTGTTTGGTGAAACACTGGAATAAACTGTCCACGGAAGTGGTGGAGTCACCCTCGCTGGAGGTGTTCAAAGAACGTGTGGACGTGACATTGTGGGACATGGTTTAATGGGCATGGTGGTGTTGGTTGATGGTTGGACTTGATGACCTTACAGGTCTTTTCCAACCGTAGTGATTCTGTGATTCTGTGATAGAAGACATGCATGATTCTTCTTCGAGCCATGACTGACTGATTATTGTGTTTCACCTCTTGTGAGGCAGGGGTTAGCTCATGGAAAGAGCACTGAATTCAGTTCAGAAATATCTCAGTTGATATTTGAGTTCAGAAATATTTGCGTTGCAGGCAGTATGAACGTCCGTGTTTTTCAGAAGTTGCTAGGAGCGGTGCTGGAGATGTTTGCAGACGGTGCTCCATGCACATGCAGCTCCAGCACACGCCATTGTGTTTAAATGTGGCCTGAGTCCACAGTAGTACAAGCATGGCTCGTGCAGCGTGAGGTTTTGTGTGTGCACCAGGGGAAAACTGCCTCAAGATAATTCATTAGGAAAAACAAAGTAAAGGCATATTTTGTTCTTTCCTTTGTGCTAAAAAAATGCTTTAATGAGTGGCTTTGTGTCATGAACGGCCACTTTAAAAGTTTCTTCTGTTAAAAATTCAGTGTTCCTTTTTATATATTTTGACATTTCTGGTTTGTAAGGAGGGTTGAGGAAACACGGTGTTAAGCCTCATACAAAGTTGTTAATACTCCTGCAAATCTACAAATGTCACATTCCCAGAAGTCCATTGTTTTAATCTCATATTACTGTACCGAATAATATTGTGACCTATGTATTTTATTATTTTTAGATCTTAGCTTTCAACCTAGTTCTTTGTGCAGGTCTGTTTTATTTTCTCTCTTTTAGCTGTGTTCAGCCTTGATTACATCCCTCTCCTCAAACATTTTCTCTGTTGGTTACTTGGAGCATCATTCACTGTGACTGCAAAGATGCACAGGCCATCTCCAAATCATGCATGTAGCCTCCTAGTGTCACCCCTTATTGCTCTTACCTGAAATCAGTGAAGAGAGGAAGCATGATCCCATGTCCTGAGTGGGGAACAAAGAGCCAAGAAGCTCCTGGGTTTTATTCTCGGTGCTCTTTCTAGCTCACTGTGTAGTCCTGGCCTCCTCCTTGAGGCTCTAATTCAGCCAACCATTGCAGCTCTTTGCTCCTGTTGAGACTCCAAACAGCCCGCTGAGCTCAGCGGGAAGCCAACAGACTAAATGCTTTTGTGTTTGGGTCTTAATCTTCTGGTATCAAGTGTTCTGGTGGCAATATGTTGTGTGTATCACATACTCAGAATTAAAAAAAATATAAGGTGAATATACTTGCATCTGGGTTTCTCATTGTAATAGTTTAGAAGGCAAAAATTAATGAGGTGTAATTAAAACAAAAATGCAGTGTGAGAACGCAAGTCCAGAACGCCAATTAAGCTGACGTCTTGTCTGCAGCAACAAGAAGATAGATGCCGTTGCGGCTGATGTATTGTTTATATAGGTGCAGACCTGCAGAGTTAACATCCATTCTTTCACCCTATGTTAAAAAACCAAGGAGACTCTGATATTGTGTGGAGTCGGTACTTCAGGGAGCGGGTAGCAAAAACCAGGTTACACAGAGGTCCTGCAGGACACAGGTCCCGGCTGCTCCTGGGACCCTTCCTAGACATGTGGAAAGAAAGTGGATTCCTCAAGCAAGAAAGCTTCAGACTTGTTCCTGCACCCGGAGCTATTCCCTCTGCCTTGCTCTTTGCCTGGACAGAAAAATGAACTGCCCTCAGGTACAGTTTAAAGCTGGCCATGGAGATTTAGGGATGGAAATCCCCCTACTTTTTAACGCGATTTGTCTGCCTCTGAGTGCCACTTTGAAAATATATTCCCTGGTGATTAAAATTGATGAGGTAGTCTAGAGGAAAGAAAATGGTGCTCAGTATTCTCTACTTTCTGAATTTTGGAAGGTTTCCTGGGAATATTTATAAATTTCAGAAGCTTTCTGAGAAAAATCGGTAAAACTGAAAAGCGGGAGGAGAGTTCAAGTGATGTGGGTTATTTCTGTGCCTAGCTAATGAAAATCAAATAAATAATACACTTGTTCTTAAGCTGTGGTTTCTCTCTGGAAAATCAAACCATAACACGGCACTAGGTGAGTTGCATATCATTCCCTCCCCGTCTTTTGGAGGGGGCAGAGCGAGACCTATCGTCAGCAACCCCAATCTCATGGTCCTTCCTGTGGACCTCGTCTTGACTTATCCCATCTGTGATCATGGGTCTATAGCATAATTCAGGTTGGAAGGGATCTCTGGGTGTCTCTGATGCGCCCTAAAAGCAGGGCCAGCTTAGGGGAGGTCACTCACGGCCTCATCCAGCTGAGTTTTTAATATCTCCAAGGTGGAGATAGCACAACCTCTTGGAGTAGCCTGCTCCAATGCCGTGCCTCATCGCGTTCCTCGCCCTTCCGTTTGGTACCTCTCTTGCTTTTCTGGATTCCTCTTTTGGGCTTGTTTAGGTAAGGGCATTGGCAGATTTGAGTTGCCTGAACATTGGTATCTGGTCCCATTTTAAGTGCCAGTGGGGACTGTCACCTCAGGTAATACCCCCTTGCAGGGTTGCGTGAGGGCTAGGGGTGGGGATTGCTGGAGGTTATATGGCAGCCCAGGCCAAGAAAATGTTCCTTGTGGAGACCTCTGTGCTGTTGGGCTGCACCTGTGGAAAGCACCAGCAGTGCTCAGCACTGCTGCCGTCCTTGTTGTGCCGTCCTTCTGCAACACTGCTGCCGCGGCAGGGCCCCCTGGGCTCACCGCGGAGGTACGGCCTGGGAGACCGTGGGGCTTTCTCTGGGGCATGGCCTGAGGAGCAACAGCAGCAGGAGGTGGCACGATCTTCCAAGGAGAGAACAGCTGAGAAGTGTCTGCAGGTAGTGGATACTGGTGTCTTGGCATCGCCCAGCTGCTTAAGGCACGCGACAGGCGAGCATGGGCACCCGCTCTGGGGGACAGCTGTGGAGTCAAAGTGAGAGGGCATCTCCTCTGCCTGCAGCCAGGCCAAAGTATCTGTGGCTTCGCAGCTTCCCAGCCTCCCCGTGCCCAGCAAGGATCAAACCTCCTTCCCCTGGCTGATGAGCTGTGCTGCCTGAGGCACGTGGGCAGCTGAGCTGGGTTCAGTCCCTGGAGAGCTGGAGTAAAAGCTCGCAGCGCTGCTTGGATGGCATGAAGGGGAGGAAGGTGCTGCCAGTCCACCATGCTGTGAATTGGCAGAGCTGCAGTAGTGGCGTTACATTGATTTTGGCTTTTCAACCAGTTGAAGCTCTGGTCCATTATGACAGGAATATCGTACAATTACTGGAGCTACAACCTGAGCAGGACGTGACAGTCAAAATCTTTTTGCAAGGAGTTCTAGAGATTTAATATATATAAAACATCTTATGTCAGTATTAAAATAATACAGATATTTAATGTATAATGTTAAATTTATAACATGACCAAGGGTTTATCTTCTGATAGGTGACATCCTCAGCTGTATGGAGGGCTGGCGGTTTGGAGCATGATGAATAGTCAAATGAGCTGCAGGGGACAACCGCAGTCAGGCAAGCCATAAATTTAGGCTCTTTATTCTCTGCTGAGACAGTGATTATATAAAAATGTGATATAGGTGCATCCTCTACCTGAAAAGGAGGGGTTGAAAACACTAAGATTTCCTTGCATAGAGCCTCTGTTTTTCCTGCCGGAGGTGCATTGCAACAGACACAAACATTAGCATTTTCTGCTTCGCAAGGCAACTGCTGGATGGGGAATTTTTCACCCAATAGTGTGGAAATAAAAAATGTTTGACAGAGGAAGAGTCTGAATGGCATGTATCAATAATCAAAGGCACCAGCCTGCATCTGGGGTTTACAAAATGCTGCAGCACACTGAAGTTTTCCTAAACAGCCTCCTTGAAGTTTGAATTCTTGAGCTTCCAGATTTCTCAAGGCCCAAAGGCACTAAAGAAACAAAAAAGATGTACAAACAGAATTTTAAATAAAGATCTCTCCAGAGAGGAAACTAAAAAAGAATAAGACTTTGCTCCTGTAAGGGAGAAAAAGAGCTGAACACACAGGTCCTTTGTCGCATTAGACCCTTGAACTCATCTACACGGTGCTATCATTTCCAGTGGCTTTGACTCTGGGTGGCTAACACCAGCAAAAAAACAATGCACAACTTTATCAGTCAGCTTTATTTTGAGGGAGGCTTCCAGGTACTAGAAATCCTGCCTGAACTGTAACAGTTTTATTTTTGTGAAGCAACAAAACAAAGTCTGGAGGAAGGACTCCCTGTGGAGTTAGTCAGTGGGGCAGCTCTTTCCATGCTAGCACAGCCTGCGTGTTTGGCACTGGGCAGAAGACCCAACCCGAAGAGCTGGCAGTCTGTCTGAATTCAGAAAAAATTAGAGATTTTGAAACGCTCTGTACATCGGACACCAAAGCTCTTGCTTAGTTATGTCAATCTCAGTCCTGATGTGCATGGCCAAATTGCAGTTTGTTAGTGACCTGGGTCTGGGCCATTAACTCCTCTCAAAATCACCGGAACATGAGCATGCATCTGACGTCACCGTCTGGAAGGACATTCAACCTTGGGAGAGACCACCTGTGTCTGTCTTCAGAGAGATGCAATCAAGTAAGGGTCCTCAGTTGGGTTTGATCCCTGGAAATCTTTCAAGACACCTTTCCCTTTCCCTTGACTACACAAGGGGTTTGGATGCTTTAAGAGGATTTTTCATGAGGAGCAAATATGTAGTACCTAGTTTCATACATCTGGCACCCACTGCTTGTTTCTGGATGGAGACTTAAGGTCATGCTTATGGTCAAGAGACTTCCAACAGAAACATGGCAGATATCCGAGGATAATCCTGCATCACTGAACCTAGGTGGGGTGGAGCTCACTGCAAGAGACACTCTTGACTACATGCAAACTTTGAGTAGGGAAAAGAAAAGTCCAAGGAGTCTATAAAGGAAAAACTTGTCCACAACAAGAAGTTACAGGTAATCAGCTGGTGCCTAAGTGAATTTTGCAGAGAAACTGGCTTGTTTCAGCACACTGAGACATTGAACAACCGTTTAAAGATTTTTGCTGAGTTTCTGGCTCAGAGGAGGTCTTATGAATGGGTAGAAAGAATGAGAAAAAATGAAGGGAAAAGGAGAAAGAGCTGCTGCCACCTCAAAGTTCTCTGGGTTTAAATAGCTCCTTATGCATCGCCACATAAGCATTTTGATCCCAAACAAATAAAAGAGCACATATCCTTGGGAAAATATGTAAGGAATTGTTTTCCAGGAAAACCCTTTTAGGGATGATTTGCATGCTAGAGGGAGGAAGTAATCTCAGCTGTGCAATTCCTATGGTATTTCAAAAATGTCTCGAGATGTACCTGTGCTCTAATGACTCCCAGGACTATAAAGCAGAGTGAAACGAATAAGGGATGAGCCTGAGAATGTTCCTCTGGGAAATTAATTGTCCTGTGATGAGCAAGAAGCCTTTAACCCTTCGAAAATGCCTCCTACAAACTGCAGATGTGAAAAATGTTTCCTGCACGGTAGTTCTTATGTGAGAACTGACAATAAATGGGGTCATATTGCACCCCGCATCGTTACAGAAGACTGCTCGAATTGTTGCTGAATATAATTTCCTTCTGGCCTGGGATTAAAAATTACTTAAATCTGAGCAGAGGATCCCACTGGGGATCCCCCATCATTGGTAGGGAGATGCCAGTGATTTTTTTATACCTCTCTTCCTGCATCTCATGTCCAAGGGAGAAGGAAAGGATCGTTCGCTGCCTTTCAGCTGCCGTTACCTGGGATTTGGTCTTGCCAGGCTGTTGCAGGCTGTCTTGGGGTACAGCAGACACCAGCAACCAGCTCTTCTTAATTCTCCTGCCAGAAACAGCAAAATTAAGGACCTAAAGTTACTGGTCCCAAACATTCAAAAAATTGAATGAGAATTGCAAAACTCATGAAACAAGCCTTAAAAAAATAGCTTGAAAAACACTCAGAGGGATTGTTTTATTTTCTACCTACAATTTGTCTACAGCTTTGGGGGCCAGAAGCTTATGTTTTAAAGGGGTAGATAAGCTGTCCATGCAGTCATGTAAGGCCAGGAGGCAGGACTATTAACAAATACGCCATATATTTCTAAATACTGAAGTATTTACTGGTTATTTACCTACAGCCCTCAGTTTGGTAGTGCTGTTGGTGAAAAATAGGGAGAAGCATCTCTGGAGAGCCTTCCTCCACAGTGCTGCATTTCTAGGGAGCTGCTGCTATTTCATTCCTTTCTTCTTCGCTGTGGTGGTATCTGAACAACTTCTTGTTGAGCCTAAAGCACGAGTAAGATCTGTCAAAACTGATTACAGCTTTACTGCTGCTGAGATACGGTAATGTCAATTCTTCTTACATTTAGCTTCTCAATAGCCCCACTCTGAATTCAGATGTTTGCTGTAATTTAATAAAACACTCTAACAAATATATTTGTGTCAAACAGAAGTGTCCTCAGTGGTAAGTAATAAAACACTTAATCCAGCTGCAGAAGCATGAAGTGTAATATTTCCTGTAATCATTTCCTTTTCTGTGTAGCAGGATGACCTTAAAATCTCACAGAATGCATTGAGCTCCAGTGCTGGAACAGTTCTGATTTACTCTCCTTCACTTAATGAGCATTTTTTTTTTCCTTCTCTGGTCTCCATTCTGAAAGGAGAAGATTTAAAAGAATCAGTACTGGGTCTACCACAGCGCTGAATGATCTCAGCTACACATTGCTCAGTTTGTTTTAAGTAATTTAACACTTTCTTTTTCCTTGTTTTGATTTTCTTAAATGCCAAAAAATCTGGAAAAACAATTTAAAAAATTGTTCTCATTGGACAAGAAAATATTTTGCTTTGATTTTTAATTCCATTGGGAAACAAATATAATCTTATGGAATAGAGCAAGAATCTCTTTCCTCCTACTGCTATTTTTCATGCTTCTTTTTCTTTTATCCCAAATTATTGCAGAATATTTATTAACTACTGGGACTCCAGATCCTGGAGAAGCACTTTATGTTTCACCATACAGCTTGTTGGAAAGACTGGAAGGTTTTTGGGTGGCTTCCCCCTGAACTTCAGTTTGGCAGCAAGTAGGAGAGCTTTCTTTTCGTGATGTTTTCTCCCTGGGGCTTTTGAGCATGAGAAGAATTTCAATTAGGAGCTGCAAATAGTAAGTACACCACAGCAGAGTAAAGTACATGATGGAAAGGTGTGTCCATCCAAACACCACCGCTCCAGCTTAGTATTATTACTGCTACCAAGAGAGGGGGCTGTGCAACATACTCTCATGGTTTTATTTCTTTATCTGGTGCATTGAAATTTCTTTTCTTTCTATGCTGTGGCAGATCCTCTCCCAAGTTCTCATTTATTTACACGACCTTTTAAAATACATATGTTTAAAAAGCGAAAAATGAGCGTAAGAAAAAAAAAAACCACCAGAGGGATGCATTGACTAGCTAAACTTCAAAGCCATTCCTTCCCCACTGCCTCCTGTGTCTACCCATTTCTCAGTTATGAAACACCAGTGTTTCATTTGACTTGCTGCCACTAGCACAGCATGACCTTCCAGTTTGTTCTGGATGGAAAGAAGAAACTGCGTCTCAAGAGAGTGCAACGGGCACCGTGGCTGCTAGGAGAGGAGGCTGAGGAGTAAAAGCTTGGCCAAGGGTTTGCGGTGCACGCTCCTGTCCAAGGCAATGCCCAGCACTTGCTTGCCCCTTCCAAGCACGCAGGTTCACTGCCTGCCACAGATGGGACTCACCAGGAGGCAGCAGAGACTTGGGAGGTCCACGCCGAGTGGCAGGGTTTGCAACAAGGAAGGTATCAGTCATTTCCCAGTGGGGCTCTTCTCTTGCCGCTGAGATCTTGGAGCTGTCAAGACGTAGTGAAGCTGATCAGAGGATTTCAGGCAAGCTGGAAAGAAGATAAAAACAGAGGTATAGTGGGAAATCAACCTCTCTACTGTTTCTACAGCTATTGCACATCGAATCTTATGCAGTAAGAGCCGGTAAAGGGTGAAGGAGGAGGCAGAGTCCTTGGTTTCTACAAAAGCTGCATGTTCTGTGTCTTTGATATCTCCCATCTCACTCAATTTGGTTCCTAGGGGTCAGAATTTGGTTAGGGTCAGCACTTGGACAAGTGAGATCGAGGTAGCTCCTTGAGACTGGCAAGAAATGAAGGGGATGTGACCTGGGCATCTGGGGGCACTTCTTAGAAAGGCATCATGGCCGTGGAAAGCAGTACTCTGACTCTGAAACAGAAATTTGCAGTCTCCAGAGTAGCGGTTACGCCTCTACTGGATAATGGATCTACTTACCCAAGCAGAATTCGATGCGCCTGAAAACTGGGACAGAAAATCCTGAGGCTGTTGCACCTAAGCAAATGTAAGCTGGGTCGTTGTGCGTCGGACATGCAACCAATATACGGGTCAGATTTCCTCCCCTGACTTACTGCTTATTGCCAGATCCACAGCACCATTTAAGCATCTAATTCACATTTCCAGTGATTAGGTCCTGGGTTTAGATTTTGTAAGAGGGAAAGGCACTGGGCACAGTCAGATTTTTGAATCATATAGAGGACTAACAGCCAGCAATTAGGTCATTCTCTCAAGTGTGAAAGAGCCAGGTGCTGGTCCCTCCTCTGCTTCGCTTGAAATTTGCATTGAACTTGAGGCTCCTGCCTCCCCAGGGACTTATCTACCTCTTGGGCATTTAGAGATGTCGTAAGCTGTGTCTGTCTTTGCTGGCACTTACCCACTTTCTATGCTAATTGAGATGATGGAAGAAGAGAAAATAAATGAGAAAGCTTGGGAGAGGCAGCAAATGTAAAGCATTATAAAATTATTATATATATTTTAAAAGGTGTAAATGATCTAAAGGCCCAATACTATTTTGTTGCCATTTTTTAAAAATTAATTATGCGGATCATCACTTTGTGAAGAATGGGTTGGCAGCATGACACCAGTTAGAGCTTTGAGGCTGAGCTTATTATTGAAGCCACTGTCTTCTGACAGATGTAGAGGTTCAAGTTAAAACCTGGTTTTGTGGCTCTTTCTTTGGGTTCCTTGTGGTTGGGTAAAGTGGTCGGCAAGAACAACAGCTGGTTTACCTCAACATAGCTTTAAAGATTTTAGCCTTATTATACTGTTGTGTATCAACAGAAGATCTCAGCTGTGATACTCAGTTTTCTTCTCTCATTTTCACCTGCTCCCGTGAGATTTGGAGAGGTGTCAGTCCCCTGCAGGTAGGGCACTTTTTCTTAAAATATTAGAATAATTCCTCAAGATTCAACAGAGCCTGGTGTAATTTCAATCACAGCATCCAAGTGGAATTTGATCTCTGCAGACTCTGTGGATCTGTTAATTTCTCTGCCCTGATTAAACAGACATGTCAGTGCATCTCTGTTCTCAGTGACAGACTCCTTAGAGTTCATTCTTCAGAAACATTAATTACTCCAGTGCTTGATTCTGGGAAGCCCCTTTTTCACATCCTCCAAATCGCACTTCCTCTTCACGGTGCCCATGAATGGCTGGAAAACTAGCACGTCTTTGCAAGCTCAGGGCAAAGGTCTGGGGAGGGACCTGTGTTGTTCTGCTGGTGCTTTGCCCTTAGTGCTTCTGGTGAGGAGCAGATCGGGAGGGAATCACATATGCAGACAAGGAGACAGCCAGCAATATGCCCTTCACTCTTTTTACAGATACCTGCAATATATTACATGAAAATGGAATACACATTTAATTGGTGGTGAGGTTTGTGAAATAATTTGTCTTCCCTGAATCTGACCACATTTTTTTATCAGCCAGGCTGATGTATAACTACCCTCAGACGTTTGATTCTGACAGCTACTCAGATAAAGCTATTTAGTTGTGCAAAGAGGAGTATTATATGAAATAGGATAGTATTTGGTAATTTCAGCATTTTTTTCAGGTGAAAATTTGGTGAAGTATAAAGAGCATGTGTGCTGTCTCCTTTCCTGCATACACAGACGTGAACAGCCACCTTTTGGGCACAGCCCGGCAGTAAAATTCATGCAGAATTTTTTTATATAAGACACAAAGCAATCTTCTGGTCTGATGAGGAGCGGCTGAGGGAACTGGGGTTGTTCAGTCTGGAGAAGAGGAGGCTGAGGGGAGACCTCATCGCTCTCTACAACTACCTGAAAGGGGGTTGCAGAGAGGTGGGTGTTGGTCTCTTCTCCCAAGTGACGAGTGACAGGACAAGAGGAAATGGCCTCAAGTTGCGCCAGGGGAGGTTCAGGCTGGATATTAGGAAAAAGTTCTTTACTGAGAGAGTGGTGACACACTGGAATAGACTGCCCAGGGAGGTGGTGGAGTCACCCTCACTGGAGGTGTTCAAGGAATGTGTGGACGTGGCATTGTGGGATGTGGCTTAATGGGCATGGAGCTGTGTGGTGTGTTTTTTACTTTGTGGTGTCAGGGTTTTTTTTGATTTTTGTGGTGGGTTTTTTTTTTTTTTTTGATGGTTGGACTTGATGATCTTACAGGTCTTTTCCAACTTTAGTGATTCTGTGATTCTGTGATTCTGTGATTCTAAGTCTAATTTGCGACTCCCCTCTATTTGGTTAACAGAGGACATCTTTAGCTACAATATCTGTAATATAGCCCAATTCTCTGGAAAATCAGCATCCTTTCATTTGGCCAGTTGTGGAGGGTTCGGACCCTGCTGGATCCACAACTGCAAACACCCAGGTATTCGATGCATGGTTGGGAAGGGTCCTTGAGCAGCTGCTTTCTGGCTGCTCGCATCTGTCCCAAGCCACAAAATATCAGATACTTTCAGCAGACTTCTGAACACCAGATCAAGAAGTACAAGCAGAGGGCAAGAGGAAGGAAGGGTTTTGTCAGCTTTCTGTGGCTGTATTTATAGCTGGATTTTTTGGATACACTGATATTTAAGTAGCCCTTTTCGAAACTTGTTTTGCAGCTGACAAGAAAAATGAAAAATAAGAAAAAAATTTTTTTCACATTGCCTTTCCAATAAAAAATGGGGGGAAAAAAGTTTATGTTAAGCAATGTGACATTTGAAGGACTTTTCAAAGTTAATAGCTTTTACTTCTTTTTCCTTTATGGGACAGAAATATCTTCAAATCTACTTCATGGAAAAAAATTCTCAATGCTTTCCAGTTGTAACAGCGCGTGCAGACCAGAGACTGAGCTCGCGACTGCAGAGGTGACTGCTGCAGCCAATGCAGTCACCACCTCCAGCTTGGCAGCTGAGATCCCCAGCCCTGAATTCCCCTTTGAAATGAGCTGCTGTTTGTGATGGGAGGTGAAAGCAATGAGCTTTTGTCCTGCGCGACAACAGGAGGAGCTATTCAAATTATTTGGCAGAATTTGAAAGGTAGCCCTCACCCTTCTCACCAATTCTTGAGCATTTGAGTTTGACGTTTTCCCACCAGGAGACATGTTCATGGAAAGAAGTCAATGATTTTTAAAAGGCTTGAGAAAGATAAATAATAGCAAGAAATATGTTTTCTACCTGGCTTGTCTTTATGAGCCACTGGGTGGATGTTTCCTACACCCAGGCTGAATTACGGCAGGCTTCCCCTGGCTCTGGCAGGCAGGCTTGCCTGCTGCCTGCAGCCTCATGGCCCCAGGTGTCAAGAGCTGGGGCCAGGGCTAGAGAAAAGGTGCAACGTCAGATCTAGGGGAGGTAAAAAGTCATCCTCTGCAGACACTGCTCTACCAAAAGAGACGGTACCTACTTTAAGCCCCTCTTTGACCACTGGCGCAGGAGCAGGGGGCTTTGCTGTAGCTAAATGCAACCACCCGTAAGTGCACCGCTGGGAATAAACTTCGTGGCTGAAAGTGGAAGTAGGAAAAAACCTTGCCTTGTCTTTAAATATGTCATCAGGCAGCACCCAGGCTGTTCTGGAGACAAGAAGAGAAAATAAGACCTCCACTTCCATGTGCCCAGAAGTGTTGTCTCGCTCTGGCAGAAATAGTCCTCCCTCTCCTGCCAAGTAGGATTTTCCAGCGGGCTCCCGTGATCCCATACAAACCTAGCTCCGCACATCGCCCCGGTGCCAGTTACGCCAGGGCCACCCTCGTGATCACCCATTCAGACACTCACAGTGTGCTCTGCAAAAGGAGACACGGCAGGGCAGAAGGAAGAGAAAAAAAGCCCTAATTGACAGGAGTGGAAAAACCCAATTACAGAGATGAAAGAGGCAGGCCAGGCATATGTTTCTTGGCTTTGGATCATCAGACCTGCCAGTTCTCATTATTTTCTAGCAAGCCTCACTCTCTCCCAAGAAGAGGCTCTGGCAGTATATGGCCTTTTGGAGAAACATTGTGCCTGCCTGGCTCACCTGAGCCCGTGTTAGCGAAGAACCTGGTGGCAGAAGCAGCAACGTAGGCGCATCGTTACTGCAAGAAAAAATAATGGATTAAAGGTAGAGCAGAGAAAGGAGGAGGAAACAAGGAGACGAGGGGGGAAAAAAAGCACGTCCCAGGAGAATAAACTAATCAAAACCATGGCATTAAATAAAACAAAGCATCTCCCATTAATAATTGAGGAAGCACGCCCGCGCGCTGCATGCGCCGTGGGTATCTCATTTGTCTGAAGAATGGAGGGAGCAAAAGGGAGCGAAGCAGGTATGAAAGGCATCATTTCCCTGCATCTCTAATGAGCAGTGCTGCTTTCTTTTTTTTCCCACCACCTCCTCCCCCATTATGCTCCCTTTTTCCCTCTCCTATTTGTCACCTGCAAACATCTTACTCCTACGAGGACACTGGCGTGGTGTCGGGTTTGAAGGAGGCAGCAAAGCTGCTTTGTCCTTGGGCACTGTTCAGGACTCGTCCCTTGATTAGGACATTTCTCCAAAAAGAGAGGAGGGCTCGGTGTACTGCAGCTTCATGATCCCAGACGGTGGTCCAGGTGTCTGATATGCACAGAGATTCTATTTTCTTTAGGTGGAGAGACACAGGGATGGGTATGTAAATACCTAGCTCCTGCACACAGCATATAAAATACAACTTTGAAACATTAAGTGGGAGAAATCAGGCATTTTAAATTAGGAGAGGGCAGGGTCAGAATATAACCCAATCTGACCCCTGTCACATGTGCTGATACAATGCTTTCTGACTGTCATTTACATCCAGAGCAATGAGTGAGGCTGTGTTGGTAGCTCATGGTACCCTGCTTTGCTTGCTGCAGCCATGGGTGATTGCAAAGGCAGCAATTGGGGTTTGATCCTGTGGCTAAAGAGGCCAAATACAGCCCCTCAGAGCTGTATCCCATGCCTCCCCAGGAAAGCTCCCTGCATGAAGGGCTTCATGATGGATGGTGGACACATGTCCCTTGTTCCCAGGATGCCCGTTTGGGAAACTGCTCCCCACAGCTCTATTTAGTCTGTCTTTTTTGATACGTCTGTCTTTTGTTAGTCATAGGAACCACCAGAGCTTACAGGAAAGAAGGGTTAATCTTGTTAGAGCCTGGCCTTTCAGTGCTGTCCTTTGCTTTGGCACATCCCCAAATATCAGCACCAGGCAGGGGCATGCAGAGGCAGCAGTGGGACCCCCATGTGGGATCACCATCCCTCTGGACAAGACCACCGCTGCCAGAGGGGCACCCACGGGCTCTCCTCCCTGGGAGGAAAGCAGAGGACTAGACAGGATTCACCCAGGTCACCAAATATTTCCCCACAGCAACAGGCTCATCTTTTAGCTATACACTAGTATGTTTTTGGGAAAACATCCTTTTCATTCCTGGGAATAAGCGCCACGCAGAGCAATCCTTTATATGGCCAAAGCAAGCTGCTCCCAAGACCCATGTCTAAAGCTGTCTTCTCCATCAATATAGCAACAAACGCTCTGCACTTCTGAACCAAGCCTGAATTTGAATGGCCTGATGATCTCTTGTTGCTTTCTGAATGTCCTCATGATGCTGTATGATTGCTGTGGCAACCTCTTGACCCTGCTGTGCAAATCTCTAGATTTTGGTGGGGTCACTCTTGCAGGCAGATGCATTGCTGTCTGCTACCCTTAAGGCCATGCCATTCTGACACAACATGTATGTGCAGTGGTATCACCCCAGGTCAGCAAGTCCCTGGCAGGCTGGGAGAGGGTCAGGGAAGCACCTCTGTGTGTCAGCCCCATCCTTACACTTACTCCTTTTGAAGAGGAAGATTATTTCTGCTTCATAGTCTTACCTGAAAAACACCTTGTGAGAACATTCACACCTTAGGCTATGAAACAAAAGTGGTTTCTCCTCGTACGGTAACAAGGAATAAGCTGTGAACGTATTTTAACTGAGCTTAGTGTGTTTTCGAGAGAGTTGCAGTAGACCTGACCCTAAACTCACTGAAGTCAGCGCGGAGACTTCTTGTCCTCCTCCTGCAGAGTTTTGGCCAGACTGAGTACTCCCAAGCTGTCCTTCCACTGATGCAGGTCAGGAAAACCTCAAAGGAAACCGCTGAGCGTGTACCGGTTTGGAGGAGCAGTCGGATAATGAGCATCACTTGCTAGCTCAGTCGCTCAGCTGATCTGCCCTATGGCAGGGCTCCAGGGGAATTTGTCCCTGCATCACTCCGTGTGATTTGCTTTGGTTTTCAGATTGGGTTTGGTGTGTATGGATTGGATTCCTTCTGGAGGACACACAAGCTCTGCTACCACCACTAATGCTCTCCATCTCCTCAGGGGGACGTATGGGTCCAGTGAGACCAATGATTGCCCCCCAGATATCCTGAAAACACCTATGTGGTGGGGACATTCAGTGCAAGGCACTGGACTAAACTGAATCCTCCTGAACTGCCCATAGTAGAGTAGAGGGGTTTCATCACTGACAGCTTCCATCTCCTCATATCCCACCACACTGAATTACTTGACAGTGAAGATGAAGCCTTACGTGAAAAAGGATTGTAATTAGGACCTGAATGCTTCTGATAAGGGAATATAGGTGTTTTCTGATTACACCCTTCTGTACTGATCAGCAGCTGCCTAGGACCAGAGAGGACGCTGTGCTAAGCACAAGGGAAAAGAGCCCATACTCTTCAGTGAGTCCCAAATTCTTGGTTCACAGTCCTTCTGAAGGGTATGTGGATGGAATTGAGCCAAAGGAGGTTTTCAGTTTACAGGAACTCCGACAGAAAATTGCTAAACCACCTGCAGCGATGTGTAACCTATCACTGGAATCAATTGCACTAGCAGAGAAATTCTGTTAAAAATCAGTTCTGCATTAAAAAGGACTCTGGGGAGTCCAGGGAACTATTACTTGGACCGAAATAGTTATTTACTATACCTGTGCAAGTATGTCTGTTTACTAGTGTATCTGATGAGTGTATTTGACTTCCACACCAGGAAAATCAGCTGAAATTGTAATACAAAATAATCAGTGGACACATGAATAAACATACGAGGTGAATAGACATGACTTTTGCAGAGAGAAATCATGCACCACAGATATGCCAGAGCTCTTCAGGGGTCTCAGAGAGGATGTGTTTAGGGTAGAGAATAACTGAGCAGTCATAGCTGGAAAAGAGGTGTCTTGGGGGCCAGGGGGCTGAGCAAAGCTGTAGCATCTCGGTGGAAAGCAAAAGGTGCCGGAGGCCCAGCTGCTTTCTCTTTCAGTGTCAAGAATTGCACCAAAAGAGACCTGCAGGTGCCAGGCTTTTGAAAACAAGGTAAAGGACATAGGAACAGCCATGCAGTAAGAGTGCACAGCAGCAAGGGTGTATGGTGTGGACTAAGCTGTTTTTTCACATAACATAGACTTAAATGATGGGACTCCTCACCACAGGATGATCTGGAAAATTTACAAGGGTTCAAAGAGAAATTAGACAAGGTGATGGAAGAAAATCCATTAAAGACTGTTAAATACAAAGAAACTGAGTCTGAGTCAGGAAGCCCTTAAGCCACAGATTTCTGGGTCCAGAAAGAGTATTCAGGAATGGCTCACAACCCTCTCAGTGTCCTATCCTTGTCCTCTTCCATGGAAAACTCTTGGTCACTGTCAGAGACAGCACTGGGCTGGGCTCTCCTTTGGTCTTCACCCATGTATCCATCCCTGTGCTTTTATTGCACAGTGCTGAGGGGTCATCTTCAAAATGACTGAGCAGTATGTTTTAAATGAGCAATGAAAATATGTATTCTCAAAACACCAATGAAACTGTGGCAGTCATAACAGGTTATGAAGAAATCCAAAGTTAAAATGGATTTGGAGAGGGGCTGGACAAGTTCATGGCAAATGCATCCATCTGGGCTATTGAACGTGATGGCCCAGAAGCAGCCCGTGACTTGGAAGTGCCTGCAGTGCTGGTGATTAGGCAACCTCTGTGGAGGTGTCAAGGGTAAGGATCACCCATTTTCTTATCTCCTCTCTTATTACAGCTAATACACCAGTATTAGCTGTGTCAAAAACTACAACAGCTCAACTTTGGTCCAAACAATTAGGGCTATCCAAATGTCTCCGTTTCAGCAGACCACATCAGAAGAACGTTATCTTAACCCTCATCACTGCATGAGCCTGTGAAGATAGTTGCTGTGATGGCCATCCCGTGAAACACTACTTTTATCATCTCCAAGCTTTTATCAGACAGAGGAACGACACCAGCCCAAATACACAGGTGGGGGAATGATGCATTTACATAGGTGCAGCTATGCTAGTGACTGTTGACTCCCCGAACGTGGTAAGCCCGGGGCAAGCAGAAGCCTGAGTCTTCAGTTTAAGCTAAACTGCTAAGCTATCAGCTTTCTAGCTGATACAGAGCAAGCCTCCCCCAGTCAGCTCGCCTCTGAAGCACTCACTTCATGCACAGCCTTCTCTAGGAAGGAAGGACCACACCACAAAGGAAATTTTGCTCAAACTGCGCCTGAAGCACCGAGAAAGGTTTTTCCTTTAGCAAACCATAGGCATTTCTGCAAGCTGCACAAAAATGTGTAATCGCTAGACAGCAAGGTCAAAACCAGATCTTGTTGCAAAGGAAGCCTGTTTTAAAAATGCCTTGGCATTATGAAGATACTACTGCATTATAAAGCCAGAATATTCAGCATTTCTCTAAAGACATTTTTCCCCCAGGCAATCACCTTTCACTCCAGCTTCCATTCCTGCATCGCCAGCTTCCCTAATCTGTAAGGAGGTGTTGGTAAATTATAGGTTTTTCAGTAGGAAATCTTCAACCCAATGAGTTGTAAGAAAGTCCTTTTATTTCCATGAAATGCAGACAGCAGATTTGCTTTAAAACCTTTGTTTCCCTAGAAAAATGGATAGGGGGCAAGTCCGTTGTCTGCCTGGAGGTCAGCTCTCTAGAAATCAGTATGAAAATGGAACTGAATGGGAAGAGAAGATTTTATTGCTTTCATACTTGCAGCACTGCAAACCTTTAATATAGTAAAATAATACCTTTTTCTAATCAAAAGGAGCATTATATGAACTATTGGAATTGAAAGGAAATTAAACATGTGTTTAAGTGCTATTTTTAATATTTAAAAGGCTTGCTAGGAAATGTATGGGGTTCTCTTTTCTCATGACTGACATTTCTAAAAAGGATGCCGGGATTCCTATGAGAGTAAAATACCTTCAGTCTATACAGCACGTGTCAGAAGTGTATGTCTCAGTCCTGATATATTTTTGATTCCACAACCATGTATTCATAATATGTCAGACATGCTAAGAAGTTGCTGAAAAATGTGTTGACGGAAGAAATATGAGTTGAACTCCTGTAGAGCCCCTCCAGAATACCAATGAGTAGACCGATCCATCAGAAATATCCACAAAGACCTGATGTATTAAAAAAACCCCTGTTGCTGCAAGTCGTATGATTAAGATAGCTGTCAGATTCTTGTCTTTATCTCTCCCTTTCTAAAATCATAGTTTAAGACATAGATTTTTGCAGTCATCTGCCCCCAAAAGGCAATCCAATAATATTATGTACTCCAGAAGTAGTTTCAGTTGGAGGACCTCAAAGCACCTTACAAATAATCCCCAGGCATTGGATGAAATCAATAGACCTACTCTGAAGCGGATGAGAATGACTTAGGATTGAAGTCCAAAGACACCCAGCAATTTCACCGCAAAGCTGTTGACTTCTGGGCCCTTGTCGTCTCCTACCTTCCCTGTTAACAGGGGAGCAGTAAGAAAACATTAACATCAGCAAAGCGGACAAGACGTGATGCAGTTGTCACCTGCGGCTCAGTCGTGTCATTCTGCAGTAGTTAAAGGTAATTCACAAAGGAAGAAAATAACCAGGATTTTTCCCTGTGGTTTGCTTCTCTCCAGGCATAAAAAGAAATCTGGAAGTTCTTTTGCTTTGCGTGTCCTCAAAAAGATGCCCTTTTTTTTGGCATCTTAATACATTAAGAAAGTACTTCTGTTCTTTGATTTTGGAGAGTGACTCAGCGATCTCTGATGCATATTATACACTTTTTCCAACCTTTATTGAAAAGGTAGGGACATAATGACATTCTACCAAAGGGGGTTTTTTGAGCAATTTTTTCCCCAGGTGTATGAAAGGCAATTAATGGAATCACACAGAAAAATAAGGCAGAAATCCTGAGCCTGGTGGCAATATTTGTGTTCAGTATATTAGATTTCAGTAGTATTTTAAAAAGCTAAAAATCATGTCTTCTCTTAGGCATTTCAGTTGCTTGTTGTCTTTGATGTCAGTTTTCCAGTCTTTTGAAGACTTTTTAATAAAATGCAGGTTTTAAGAGTCTATAATTTCTAGCTAAAAAGACAGGACTTTGTTCTAAATTCTTCTTGTGGTTGAAAAAGGGCTCCTTGGCCTCTTTTCAGTTAATTCTCCTGGGAATGTCCATGGACTTCCCTGGTTTCAGTGCTGATCAAGAACATCCAATGCACTATTGTTTCTGTGCAGTCTCCAACTCAACACAAGTCATGACAAATCCCAGATTTTTAAAAGTCCTTTTTGATCACCAGACCAAGAATCTGAACTTCCATGCTGTCAGATCTATGCCCTTACAAAAGCACCACAGAGGCCCAAGAATCAAGAGGCTTTAAAAAAATAATTCATAAATAAGAAGGCAAGGTGTTTTCACTATATCTCCTGGATTTTGCTTCTGTGCAGTAACTCTCTTCTCTGAGCTTTCCTCTTTGTTCTGGAGAGCTATGGAAACTCTTCTTTCTTTAAGTCAGCTGAAGTTCTCATTCAAGGCCAACTGTCTTAACCCTCACTGAAAAAATAATGCAAATTCCCAGGACTCCAACTTATTCATTCAAAGCACACTGTTGGAACAAGAAGCAATGGTTCTTATCAGCACTTCTGGTCAATATTATCTCAGATCTTATTTGTGGAGCAAGCAAATTCTTGTCCAGGTAAATTTGTGATGCTGAGACTGATACCAGCCATTATGGACTGTTCCTGGGTTGATGCTCAGTGTTGACCCAAATTTAAGATCCTAGCCATGATGCTTCTGTCAGCATGAAGTCTTCCTTTGTGAGTTGGTAATGAGGAGCTTCACAAAGAACTGTGCTTTAAGCTAAGGTCTGAATTCAGCCGATACAGATCTTGTACACCAACAATAGGAAGACATCCCATCCATACAAGGTATGACAAGATGAATAAAAAAGAGAAACGAGGGATTAAGGCAGATTACAACAGACAATAGGAAATGTTCTCATGTTGTATATGTTTGACTGCTTCTGTCTTACCTGTAATTAGGTCATAAACTCTTTGGTATGGAGACTTTATGTGTTGGGAACAGAACAAATAGGTCCTATTTTTTTTACAATGAAGCCTTAAACTGCTGCAACCTCTGGAGATGTTGCAATATAACCAATAATATTAAAAGAAAGATTAATGTGAGGGAATTTGAACAGTAACAGAGGTAAGAAAAAGCTGTGCAGAGTTTCAAAGGTGAGGTCTGAAAGCTGAGAAGGAAATTAATCATTATTACTGTTGTTATTATTCATTTATATTGGGCCATAAGTGCATGTGTCAAATCTGTGAAGCAGAAGTCAGAAGAATCAATATTTTCTTATTGCGTTTATGTATTTTTGTCAAAGCCTCATAAATTGCTACCATTTTTTGAGTCAGATTTTGAACTTCATGCCAAATCCAGCTATTGTGCATTTCTAATAGAAAGCATTGCTGCCATTTATTGTTAAGCATAAAATTGAGAAACTAACCATAAAAGGATGCTCAGCACTGTAACTCTGACAAATCCATCTCAATGAAGGCTGTTATCTAGGGATATATAAATATTGAATGCGGAGATGCTTGTTTCCTTTCAGCACATTCTCCTGGATAATCCATTTGGCATCACAATATCAAAAGCTTTATTTCATATATTAAATAGATTTGTTTCTTTGGTCCCTACTCACTCTGCCTGTGGTTTGCCCTCCCATTAAACTAGTTGTGTTTCAACTGCAGGTGCTATGGGTAAGAGAGAGAGAGTTATTAAAATACAGCAAATGCTGAGCAGATCTCTCCCAACCTGCCACTTGCTTGTACAAGCTGCCACTGTTTAAAACAGCTTTTCTAATTACTACTGGGCTCCTCGTACGAGGGGATAGGACAGTTAGCCACCAAGGCACTCAGAGGATGTCCAGCAATCGTAATGGGTGGGACCCATGTAAGGAGAACGAACGTCAGGAGATGTAACGAAATCATTAACTCACATACCAGAAACACTAGCAGACGATATACATCCGAGCGGCCATCTGCATTTGAAGCCCTCCTCTGTATGGAAAAGCGTATATTTAGATTAAATATGTCAGACTTTCTCAGGGGATGAAGAGATTATGTGAAGATGGGATGGGGGGAACTGTGCTATAAATAGCAGACTCCTTGAATATGTCAAGGGATAACTAACTGATTTATCGTGTAGATAGGCACAGGAGAAAGCTGCATAGAGAGTCCTGTTATTCATTCCCAGCGATCCTGCACAAGGCTCTGGCTTAGGCACTCTTTTTTCCTCCATCTAATTTGGTTGCCAAATATAGAGCTGATAAAGGAAGAGGGAGAAAAATGTCAGACTTTTGAATGAGATTATGTGACGCCATTGCCCATCAAAACAATGTCTATCTTCAACTGACGAGTCAAGGGGTCCCTGCTGTCCTGTGTTCCTACAAGTAGTGCCAAACATCCATCTGATGGCTTTTGATGCTAATACTTTCCTGCTGAATTCTCAAATCCCTTTCAGCCTCACAGTCTGCTTTGCCAAGAGGAAAGTTTCATTTTGAAGGTCAGCAATATTGCCTTTATTTATGTGTATAAAATTGGTCCAAGAGCATGCTTTCCTCATCCACTTTCAAATATGTGAAATTAGGGTGGCATTATGGTGTTCAGCATCAGCCCTTGCACAAACACTGTACCAGGAAGGAATGCCCAACAGAAACATATATGATGGTGAGATGGAAAATAAAGGTTTTAATGGTTTAAGCCAGAAATGGCCACTTCATGTTTCATAATTCTTGTAAAAGCTAAAGACTTCAGAAGACTTCTGTAAATGTCATTCAACAGATGTCCCAATAAAACCTAGAAGGTTGGCAAAAGGAAAAGAAGAGGCATACAGAAGAGTGACCTGCGAGTCTGAAGACTTGAGTCTTATTTCTGGCTCCTCAGTTGACAATTTCTGTGAATAAGATAGTCTGTTTCCCTCTTCTGTGTCTCTCCTTCCCCTCCTGCAATTTGCGTAGCCTAGTTTGCAAACTCCTTGGGCTGAGTTTTTTGAGACAACTTAATTTCCTCCTGCAGGGAAGTGCAGAAACCACCACCCCTGACTGTGTGGTGCCTTCGGAAGCTATTATAAATTAGGAATATTAGCAATAGACTGCATATGCTATAAGTTTTAAGGAGACACTATTTTGCAAATGTTTAAACAGATGTACCAGTAATATTTTTATATTTTTACTGTCTGACCATCTGTAAAGCCAGGTGTCCGTATTACATGACTTAAGAAGATTAAAATAGGGATGTATATAGCTAATACATTTGGAAGCTGATGAACTCACTTAAACTAGCTCTCAAGCACACAGTTGTATGGCAGTTCTGAAGTGTGATGTCTTGGATGGATCTAGAAACTTTGTGTTTCTATACCAAGGTAAGAATTTATTAGTAAACTGGAGAGAGCCAAATAGAGGGTGTATTGGGTTTGCATGGCAAGGTTTTGGTAGAGGGGGAGCTACAGGGGTGGCTTCTGTGAGAAGCTGCTAGAAGCTTCCCCTATGTCTAATAGAGCCAATGCCAGCCGGCTCCAAGACGGACCCACCGCTGGCCAAGGGCGAGCCCATCAGCAATGGTGGTAGCACCTCTGGGATAGCATAGTTAAGAAGGGGAGAAACAACTGCTCAACAGCAGCCGGAGAAGAGAGGACTGAGAATATGTGAGAGAAACAACTCTGCAGACACCAAGGTCAGTGAAGAAGGAGGGGGAGGAGGTGCTCCAGGTGCTGGAGCAGAGGTTCCCCTGCAGCCCGTGGTGAAGACCATGGTGAGGCAGGCTGTCCCCCCGCAGCCCATGGAGGTCCGCGGTGGAGCAGATATCCACCTGCAGCCTATGGAGGACCCCACGCCAGAGCAGGTGGATGCCTGAAGGAGGTTGTGACCCCGTGGAAAGCCCATGCTGGAGCAGGCTCCTGGCAGGACCTGTGAACCTGTGGAGAGAGGAGCCCACGCTGGACAGGTTTGCTGGCAGGACTTGGGACCCCACAGGGGACCCACACTGGAGCAGTCTGTTCCTGAAGGACTGCACCCTGTGGAAGGAACCCACGCTGTAGCAGTTCTGAAGAACTGCAGCCCATGGGAAGGACCCACGTTGGAGAAATTCATGAAGAACTGTCTCCCGTGGGAGGGACCCCAAGCTGGAGCAGGGGAAGAGTGTGAGGAGGAAAAAGCGGCAGAGACAATGTGTGATGAACTGACTGCAACCCCCATTCCTCATCCCCCTGTGCCGCTTGAGGGGAAGAGGTAGAGAAAATCAGGAGTGAAGTTGAGCCCGGGAAGAAGGGAGGGGTGGGGGGAAGGTGTTTTAAGATTTGGGTTTGTTTCTCATTATCCTTATCTGATTTGATTGGTAATAAATTAAATTAATTTCCCCAAGTCGAGTCTGTTTTGCCCATGATGGTAATGGTGAGTGATCTCTCCTTGTCCTTATCTCTACCCATGAGCTTTTCTTTATATTTTCTCTCCCCTGTCCAGCTGAGGAGGGGGAGTTATAGATCATCTTTGGTGGGCACCTGGCATCCAGCCAGGGTCAACCCACCACAGAGGGCCACTAAGATGTTTAGGGTGCTGGAGCACATGGTATAGAGAGGCAAAGGGAACTGGGCTTGGTTAACTCGGAAGAGATAAGCAACAGTATAACAGCAGCTTTCTGATACTTGGAGGGGCTTATATGGAAGATGAAGCCAGACTCTTCTCAGAGATGCAACGGTCACATGCTGGATGGAAGTAAGTTCTTGGAGACTTTCAAAACTCAAGTGGCCGCATCCCTGAGCAATGTGATCTAATTTGGAAGTTACCCCCTCTTTGTACAGATGACCTGGAGACTTCACAAGGTCCCTTCAACCTGAATTGTCCTGTAGGTCGGTGCTTTTGTGATATGAAGCTCCTCTTGCTATTTCTGAAGGGGTATGTATGATGCTTATTTCTTGCACTCAGATGGTTCTGATTGCCAGAATAGCTAAGTACCTTAAAATGCTTATTATGCTTCACAGCTTCTAATGGGATGTGGCAGTGTTATTATTTCATTAGGAAAATGAGGAACTCATGTCAACCTCTTTTTGAAAGGGGAATTAATTTCAACCACCTTTAGCCTTTAGTTAGGAGTCTGATTGAATGGCAGCTTCAACATTGATGCCACGCAAGCCTCCCCTACACTTCAACCAGGACTGAGAGTAGAAGGTCCTTTAGGGCTGAGAGGGGTACCTGAGCTATCTTTGCATCCCTTTGATGCTGGACAAAAATTTCTGAGTGGGGAATGATGGACTTACTTATTCATGGACTTGTCTCGTCAACTGCTACCAGTTATCAAAAGGTGGCTGGGGCTACTGCTTCTGCCCTGTGGCCCTGGGGAGTGAATTCCACCTTATATTGTTCATGTATTTATGAAAGGATCTTCCAAGTTTATGCCAAATTCCACACATTCTCCCACTCTATAATTTTTTTTTTTTTTATTAAAACGTTGGTATTGGTACCTGTAAGTGGGGAATTATCTGTCCTCCAGAGCTCCTATATACTAAACCTGGTGTCCCCAGTTTATGAGTGGGGCTCCCACTGGTGTTAGTGGAGGATCTTTTGGTGAGGTTTTTTTTTCCCACCTGGCAGGAGCATCAGGAGATGATTACTTCCAGACACATCTTTTGAGAAGTGGCTCTTTAAATTTGGCAGACCTAAATCACTGCAGCCCTGAGATGAAAAGAGGAAAAACAGACAGTGACTCAGGTGAGTGGAGACCCTAAATTTCCTCCTTCCACAGCAAGACCCCCATACCTTGCTGTCCCGTCTGTCCAGCCAACACCCATAGAAATTGCACAGGCTACACAACGGTCTCCAGTTTGTGCTCTATTTGTGGCCCATCATTGTGAGGGCAGTACTTGGAAACCTCAGGTGAGAGGTCACTTCAGCCTCATACATTCATTGGGTGTGTTTTTGTTTTATTCTCATTCTTTCAGCTTGCGCTTGCTGATAATAATAAGGATAATAATTCCACAAGGGAAATTTACTGAACTGATAGAAATACAACTAGATTAAGATGGAATTTTATAAGAGATCTGTTAGAACACAATAATGCAGGAGGAAAATGACTGATGGAAAAATAACATTTTAATCTATGCTAGTGCCATTAAAATCCTAGACAGCTCAATTTCCATTTCTCTTTGCATGCCCGCAATGTGCCAATATGTGTATTTCTGTGGTAGTTCTGTCTGTGGGCTGACATGGGGATGATAGAGTCAAGTACCTTCAGAGCAAAACAGCTGAGCTCTTTGAACTTGCATGAAGATTTCGCAATGGGCAAGCCATCCATTTGGCCAAATATGAAGCTGCTGTGTGGTCCTACACCCCTGCTCAAAGGAATGTAGTTCATGTGCTCTCACAGAACTTGGGTATTGGGGCAATGGCCAACAGCAAAATCCAGTTGTCCAGTGGAGTGGTGGTGTTTGTATCCAGCTGATGTTACTCTGAAGAATTGTCCCCTTCTTGTGCAGACTTGGAAAATTTACCTTCTGTTGTCCAGCAAATCTGATGAGGTTGGAGTAAATCCATCACCTGGGGCTATTTTCCCTTTTTGCTGTACTCTTGCTGCTCTCCTCTAATCCAGGTGGTGGGCTGAGAGGGTGATTCAGAAGGACACCCAGCTGGTCAGAAATACATCAGCCCTTCTGATCAGATATCAGGGGAAACCTATCTGGAAGGCTTTGCTAGAGAAGGCAGTTTGGCTTTTGCTGGAGTAACAATGGGAGATTCCTATGTGCCTGTACATTGCGTTGTCTAGGGAGATAAGTCTATGCCATGGGCATTTAGGTAATGCCTCAAGGTATGGGAAAAAGGTCGCTTTGGCATCTCACCAGCATTTGAGGCTTACAAGTTCCCTGGTGGTTCAGAGAGCTTGGAGGGGTGAGATTTGCATTACTCTCAGGCAAAATCCAGCCTTCAATTAATAGTTGTGCTATAGAGTTGGAGGAGACATATAGGATAAATGCCTGGGGTAGGAATTTGACCAAGTGACTTAACGACCTCATTTAAACTAGCCTATTCTTTTTCCTGAACAGTGGAACTGTTTGGCAGCAAGTCCCTTCAGTCGCAGAGCGAGCCTCGCTGTCAGCAGAGAGCTCTTTAGCTGGAGTAGCAATTTGTACATCACAAATAATTGTGTACACCATGTGGTGATGTTCAGACAACACCCTCAGAAACAGCCTCCCTGCATTCACCTCCAGCTGAAGGTCACCTTACTGTCACACACAGAAGCAAAAGGACAAGCACAGAGTTAGTCTATGCTCAGGCCCACCCAAACCTCCCAAGTGAACCTAACAGAAGAAAATAAAACCCAATTCCAAACCAGGTTTTGAAGGAGCCAGCTCCAAAAGCAGACTCCTGGAGATGCCTACAGCTTTGGCGTAAAACTTAGTTCCCAATCTGCTGCTCCTTCCAAAATTGTGGTGTACAGCACGGTCTGAATTGACATCTGCATGCCGATGTATAGATGCTCTTAGAAAAAGGAAGTGCAGTTCTGCTCTGCAGATGTAGGGCATGATTCATTCGCTAATTAGAAAGGACACTGAGAGTGTGTGAAATTTTATTGCACTGCATACTTCCATTTTGTGGGTCAGGCGTGATCAGCAGACCATGAGACTTAACAGCTTGGGAGCATGTTACAATTAATAATGAAATACAGCTGCATTCATTTGTAATTTGTAATCTCTTATTATCTAGTAGGGGCAGAGGTTTTGTAAATACATGATAGGAATTTCATACAAAAGGCATTTTCAGCAATATGAACTTTAAACTGCTTGCAGTATTTTGCTTATGAATGTTTTTCAGGGCTGAACTCTTCTTGGGGGGAAGCATCATCCTGGAGATGTGAATCCTGTTCTTAATCCTAAGAGCTTTGCTTCTGTTTCTCCATCTTCTCTGGTAGATGACTCCTATGAAATGAACATAAAACATCTTATGAGCACGGCAACGTTGCCGTGGTTGTGCAGGGAGTGTACCAGCTGAAAGGCAAGGGAAAATCAGGGGTCCCAGACTCTGTTGGTGCCAAGGGCAGTGTTTAAACACAGTTCAGCGTTTAAATTCCATGACTGAAAGTTAAAATCTGAACAGCAAAATTCCTTCCCCTTGTCTTTCCTTTTCTCTTGTCCTTGCCCCTTCCTCTTCCCCTTCCCTTTCCTCATTTCCTTCCTGTATTTGTTTAACTGAATCCCATTAATATTGATAGGAGTTGCACATAAATAAAGAGAAAATAAACTGTGTTTCTTATTAATATTCCTGGCGAAACTCTTCCCCTTACCAGGGCAGACAAGCTAAACACTGAGCTCAGGAGTTAATAAATGACAAAATGAGGATAACTTCGTTAATCCTGACTCTGCCCCTTTTCACATATGCACTCTCACCATCTCTTAAAAAATGTGCTCTCAGTGTGCAATGTAGCGGTTTTGCTTTTCTTCACATCTTTTTCATTCAGTGTATGAAATTCAGTGTATTTATGCCTCAATTAAAAACAAAATCAGCAATTGCCCTGCACTGAAAATAGGGATCTTTCCATATAACCTTTGTGGAGCTTCTCAGTATGATACTTGAACATCTCACAAATATTACTTCTTCTATTCTAAAACGATCCTCTGAGTTTGAGAAATATCATTCCTACTATTCTAGCAGGGAATTGAGGCACAGAAGGAATAAAAAAGACTTGCTGGAAGTCACAGGATAAATGTGTTGAACAGATAAGGATTAAACATGCTTTGCCTTCCTCATGAATCTGGCTTCAGTCAGTAGACATTGTACAACAGAGCTCAGACCCCACATCGCACAGCTTGATCCTGTTGGCCTAAGAAAAAACCTGCATGGGTAGGAATCCTAAAAAAAGAAGGGAGGCAGAGAGCAAAGAGCCAAACAGGATTTTCTTTTGCGTGCCTGTAGAGTTCTTGGTTTCCCTTCATCAACTGTATATGGAGACTTAATTTAGAAGAATAGCTTCACTGGCACCTAAAATCCAGATGCAACGTAGATGCCTGCATTAGATAACATGGATTCCACCCTTTGCTGTCAAGGCATAGACTGAAAACTCCTGTTCTGAGTCATTATTTCTACCCCATGCTCCGTGTCTGACTTTGAGGAAAGTGGCTGAGAATCATCTTGCTTGATTAATGACATTTACTTAACGCCCTTGAGGTCTGCTGCCTCTTGAGACAGTTCCAGGAGGAAATTAATCTTCCCTTAGATCTGGATTGCCCTCTGGACGTGTCTCTCTGTCCACAGACTGCAAAGTGAGTGAAGTTTCTGATTTAGGATCATGGTGGGGCTCTCATCTCAGCTAACAAGAGAAACTCTAAAAACTACCATGACAGAATAACATACACAATGTCTACACTTTGCCATCTTCCTGCATTGCAATCCCACTCTAGCCAGAATGGTTTTGCTCCACAAAATCACATGTGAGACAGAAAGATCACTTATGAGCTCCTTGTAATTAAGGGGCTCTCCACTATCACCCACATTTTGTGTGTGAATCGCCTTTCGTGACCCGGTGCACGATGTTACTCAATGCACAGAGCAGCCTGCTGCAGAAATTGAGTTTGGTCACACCTTTACACAATGCCAAGGAAATTGTGCCCCTTCTTGGCCATCACATCCAAGCCTGTGTTGTGGACTTGGTGACAGTGGTTCAGCACTTCATTGCTCCTATTTTAACTGGTGTGACTTTGGTGGTGGTGTAACAGTCTAAAACTGGGACAAGGTGATGGAAGACAAAGGGCTGCAGTTTCAAAGGGTGTCCACAAGCCAATTAATTAGTCTTCTTAGAAAAGTTGTGCTAAGAAAATAGGTCAGTTGCTTCTCTCATTTATACCATCGTAAGCTCTTGACTCCAATGGACCAGAATTGATTTTTCAGCAGCAAAGTCTCAGGACTGCTGTCTGTCTGAAGTGCTGCTCCCACTATCGATGTGAAGTCTGCCTTTGCAATGGCTTACATCCCTTGAAATGATTTGAAAAAGGCTGTGTGAAGTCAATAAAGAACAGACCATTTTTTCTCTGCACATCTCCTGTTTTAGTAGCAAAAGAAAAAAAATTACTCTGCAGACAATAGGGATGTATATGGCCATTGAAAAGATGAAGTCTTGCCTTAAAGCAGGTATTATTGTTTCTTTCAGGGTAATGAGACCTCTCCGTGAGCACTAATAAAAGCTGCAATATGTGAACCTAACTCTTTTTGTACCTGTAACAAAAAACATGTATATCTTAAAAGGTTATGTGGACATAAAAAAAATCTAGTATAGAAGCCACATGAAAGTCAAGGTAACCTCACGAGAGATGTAACATAAAGTAGCAAACAGAGGGCAACATTTTGTGATAGAATATATAGATCACATGGAGCACATAATGAAACACATAGATTTTACGGTGAAATTGCATTGTTTACTGATACATGTGTTATGTGTATGGCGTATTAAAGAAAATGGATGTGCTTTACCAGCAATCGAGCACAACACTCCACAGCACGTAGAGTTGAAAAACATGACATCAGTGAACTAAAGCTACAGGGACATGGAACGGGGAGAAAAAAACAGTTTCAGCTCATACGGTGGGTGCAGGGTAACTACAGCTTCCCCAAGCCAGTTCCCCTGCCTGTTCCAAAGGGTAGAAACCTCTCACATTTTTGCTGCAAAAGGTGTAGCTGGGAAACCTGAGACAAAATTACAGGTGGAAGCCTAGGGAATGATTTGAGCTGGGATAATGGGAGGCATAGGGAGGACTTGGCAATTACGCCTCATGCTCTGGATTCACTTTTCAACAGCTGATCCCCAGTGTTGGGTTAACATATGTGCATTAGCATTGTTTAACGCTAATATGTTTTGCACTCTTGTAAGAGCCCCTGGTGACTTCAGGCCAGGATGTGGGTTTGATGTAGGACTTCTCTTCCAGCAGAAGGTGTGAGGTCAGGGCACTCTTTCTAGGGCAATTTAGTCTGCCACGTGATGCTGAAAAACTGGGTCAATTAGTGCGTGCCGAGCAGTGTGCTGCCATTTAAATAGTGACTAACACCCTCAGCCTTTTCATTTACTAATCTTTGTAGTATCCCCACCTTTTCTCTCTTTTATTGACTAGAAATGCAATGTAGTTCCAGCTTTTGCTTGAGGGATAAGTCACATCCTCTAAATTAAGGAGTAATCAAAAGATCAGTTTGGGGACTAAACTGGGTTTAGTTATACCTAACCCAGTATGACCTACAATTATTTTGTTATCACTGTGACTTGCTTTAAATGGGAGTCAGCAATGAGCAGCACAATGTAATTCCTTGTTTAGATCTGGATTAAGTACTGTTGTGTATTCATATCTTCGTATGAACTATCATGCACAGAAAAGGTTTGCACTGAGATATTTACATCACTTCCTAAAAGAGTGGGGGTGAGCCTTTATCAGGATTTTGTGAAGTCTGTAGGATCCAATCAGCCCAAAGGAGCACAGGCATTTCCTAAGTGAAGACGACCACAAGCTTGGAGTGGGGAGCGCTGAACCTGCCTGCTGAGGAGGTTAAGGACCAAGAAGGAAAAGTCTGAACTGAAACCCTAGGAGACTCCAAGAAAATGACTGAATATGAAGATCTACTGCCAACAAATGATTCCTCACCTGTAATTGCACCCTGATATACTGTATACATGGAGACTAGGGTACCATACTCTACCTGAATTAGATCTTCATCTTCCCAGGTGGACATAGAGATGGAATGAATGAATTTAATCTCTGAATGAGTAGATAGTTTGGTTTTCTTTCTTTATTTTGAGTTTTAGATTTATGATTAAGCTTCATCTATCTGAAGTTTAGGGTGATTTGAAGAGACTAGACTAAGATCAAGATGTTCCATAATTCTGAATGTGTTACTACGGGTAGCCCAGTTTCTGAACCACCCATGGACTCATAGGCTTATTCAATAATACAGGTTGAAGGGACCTCAGGAAGTCCACAGTCCAATCTCTTACACAAAACAGGTCTAACTTCTGAATTACGTCAGGTTGCTTGGGGCTTTCTGTCCAGCTAAATTCTGAAAATCTTAAGGGATGGAGGTCACACAGCCTCTCTGGGGATCCTCCTCCAGTGCTTAACCACTCTTACAGTGAAGAATTCTTTTCTTGTGATCAGCTGGACCTTTCTTTGTTCCAGCTTTTGTTCAGTAACTTTTGTCCACCTTTCATTGAGCAACGCTGAGAACAGACTGTCTCTGTCTCATCTATATCCTCACCATTAGAAAGAAGAACTCTGAGCCCCAACCTCCCAACAGCTTCCTCGAAGAATCTATGGAGGAATGGGGTACAACCCCTTGTGCATGTAGTTTGAGAGCTAGCAACACAGAGGTCTGAGACAAAGGAGTGTCTTCACTGGCCCAGTGTTAACCACACATCCTTGAGGGATCCTGCAGCAGATGTGCTCTCCTGGAGCCTTAGTGCAGGTTTTGGCAGCTGGAGCCTGAAAATATTTCTGTTTCCTAATGCCAGAAAACATTAGTGTCTCTTCCAAAGGAAGGCTATTAAAGAATACAGAAAATAGCCACAGGCACAACAGTAGCTAGATATGATGTCGGTGAAAGATTTCCAGCTATTTGTGACCTGCAGGGTAGAGGGAGCAAATTTTCAAGGGAGACCTGCTCAAGAACCCAGGCCACTCTCTCTGGAGCCTCTGCATATAGCAGCCACTCAGTGTGCTTTAAAAATAGAGCTTTTTCCTCCCATTTTGTGCCCTGGCATTGCATGTCTGCTCCTAATGAGATGCTCAATATCACATTGTGTATGGCTTTCATATGCATCTGGAGTAGTACTGAAGCAAATAATACAAATACTGCATGAATCTGGTCATGGCAAGATTTTAATTCTCCTCCCACCCGTCTCTACTAAAAGCTTTGATGGTCAAAGTCCTCTGCTTAGTTAAACTGTGGAAGGGAATTCGGTTCTTCATCTGAAGTCCTTCCTAATATCAGGATAATCATACATATTGGCAGAGGGACACAGGAAGGGAGAAAGGTGAAGCAGGACCACTCTTTCTGCAGGGCAGCAATGAGAAGTGGAATTAGGTCCCTGTCCATAAGTCAGGCACTAAACCCCCATTAGTGAAATGATGACAACCTATTAGGACCATTCAGATGTGTCCCTTTGGAGCCATAGAGAGCTGTTTAGAAAGGATTAAAGCTTGCTACAAAGGCTGTAAATGAGAATTATCTTCACATGATGACTCCCAGTCTGACTCCCCTGTCTGCAGCACTTTATGAAGCCACAGTCTGCAGTCTGAAGCAGGTTGTCTGCCCTGAAAAAGCCAAATCCTGACGGCTCATATCCCCTGTCTCTGGCAAGCGTGTGATCATCCAAGGGCAGGACAGGCTATGGGACAAGTGTGTGTCTGCGGAGAGCCACTACAGGCTTGAGACTTGTCAGGGCTGTGAAGGCAGATAAAAGGGCTCATGGTTCCTGCCTTTTGGCAGCAGGGAGACTGCAAGGAGCAGTAACTGTGTTCTTTAGTACTGCTGGTTTTGCTAATGCCATCTCCACTGTTGTAAGCATCAGCAAGGAAAACCCAAGCACTGGTACAACCACTTGTTTTTGTGGGTTCAGTTTGGGTGTGTATATGCTGATTCTCTACAGATTGTGTGATACCAGCCAGAAATTGCAAGCTAGTAGACTGAAAGATTGGAAGAAGAATTTTTTTGCATCTAAATTACCTACCAAAGAAGTCCAGAAATCTATGCAGAGCTAGGACTTTTCTGCTCAGTGGTTTTCCAAAGTGTCTTCCTTCATTTGATGCAGCAAAACTCATAATAATTCCTGTTTGGTGGTTTGTTTTTGGTTTGTTTTTTTTTTTTTTGGTTGGACTTCATGATCTTACAGGTCTTTTCCAAGCTTAGTGGTTCTGTGATTCTGTGATAATTCCTGGAAAGATGGAGCAAAGCAGAGTGGCAACACCACATACTCAGCAGGACACTTGATCGTTTTTACTGCTTTCATCCAACCATGCAACTCCATTTCTCACTCTGATGCAAGTATCATTCTGTTGATCTACTAGGGCTGGAAAAGTCATAATGCGCTGTGGTTCAGGGGAGATTTCTTCCACTGAAAACCAAACCACTTCCACCTGATTAAGTTTTGTGGGTTTTTCCCTGACATAGCTAGTGATGGATTACTGGAGGAATGTACCAAAGTGTAAAACCAGCAAGGAATTTTATTATAATATCTGTAACATTTTTAATAAAAGCACACTGAGCAAAGTAAGGGAAGTGCCTTGCAAACCTTATGCCCCAGGCTGACTTCCTTATCTATAGATCTGCTTATGAATAAAAATACTCCTCTGTATGAGACTTGGTAGGAATGGAATACTGCCATGACTTACAATTATGAGCAGTGTGAATATGAATTAATGAACTTAGGGCATTCTGCATACTTAGGCCCCCAGTGCAGCATAGTTTCAGATAGCCTTAAACTACTTTGAGATGCCTAGCTTGTGTGCTGGAAACAGCCCAGTTGCAGCCGCACTTTCTTCCAAACAGCACTCGAGAGCCACACTGCAAAGCCTCACATATTAAGCCTACAGAAATGAAAACACGTGGGCTGATCTTTCAAACTCATGAAAACCAAACCTCTCTTACTAAATGTCCGATCTAAGTGCTAATAGAGGGAGAGTTTCCTTCCATGCATCTAAATGTCTTGATTGCAGGAGAGGACCTGCTGATTCATGAGCAGGTCAAAAGAGTCCAGCTGGGGCTTAGGAACGAAAGACCTTTGGCGAACAAGCTGGTGCTACTCCACCTGCTTTTCCATACACCACTTCTTGCTTCTTGGCAGTGCCCTCCTGGGTGACAGTCCTGGGGATGGCTTATTTAAGAGTGCCACAGAGAGGACCATAACAGGGAGCAGTTTCCTCATACCGACTGCCAAAGAAAGGGTGAAAACCTGAAAAGAAGAGGATGGGACCTGCAAATTGTGTGGACCTGGATCTCTGTGGATGTTTTGAAGCAGAGCTCATATGGGCAGATAGAGCATGTTGTTGGCTGGAGCACTTCTCACTCTGCTTATTCCAACCCCACTTAATATGCCATGTTGATGAAAAAAGGTCCTGTAAGTCACTTCCCAGACACCTCTCTCAACATTTTCATTACAACTCTGAAGCTTCTCAAAGGTCACCACTGATTTTTATTATTTATCCAGATTTTGGATAGCTGCATCCCATCCAACTCAAACAAGCACGAAGAGCTTGAGGCTGTCAGGTGACGATGTGCAGACATACCTATCATATTGCAAAAACAAGCCATGTCCGCATTAATTTCCTTTTCTAGCATGATCAATAGCTGTGAGATTTATTGACTTCACACAGCACCCAGCTTGTCAATAAAGTATATGTCACTGTGTACAAACCAGTCATTGCATCTACCCTTACCTTCATAGCCAGACAGCCCCTGCCTGAATCGCCTTAGCAATAGGGTTAGAAATTAAAGAAATTAAATTAAATTTTAAGGTAATAAACAATAACATTCCTTTTTTATTTCAGTTGCAAACAAGCTTTTATCTAACCCTTCTTTTCTCTCAGTACGAGGTGTTGTGCAAGGGATTCATTTCCCTTCGCCTGCACTTGAAAACCTGAAATTTTATCTTTGGGCTGGGTATAGGATTTCATACTCAGCATCACCTCAACCGCAGCCTTGCTGAAGTTCATCAGCTGTGATCTAAATGAAAGTAATTCAATGTCTCTATTTGCTTAGGCTCTGAAAAAGCAATGTATCAAAGTGTGTTCCTAAAAATTGAGCTTGGCAGTTAGCATATCTGTTTGAAAAAGGAATGCTCTGGGATAACTGTCAGTGCTTAGCACCTTTTATATATTTTACTTGAAATAAAACTCAGGAATATCCCTGACTTGTCAGTCCAAGGCCAGTGCCCTGCTGCTGGGTCTTGCTTGCTCCTTGTTGGCCTTGAGTGCTTCTCTCTGCCCCTGAGAGTGGTGTCCTTTACTGCACTTACTCTGCAGGAGGACGGAGCACACATTGCTCTGCCCCTGTCTTTGGGGTCATTTCATGAAATACATGGGTTTGCCCTGGCACATACATTGACTGGAAGTCTCCTACAGCCCAGGCTGGCTCTGGAGTGAAAGACTGGACAGACTACGTCACAAGATGTGTTTTAAAAAGATAAAATTGGGATGTGCTCAGTTCTTGTGAGAAATACTGACCTCCTAGGCTCAATAAATGGTGCTAATCTGGATCCAAAGATGAAGATTTGTTTTTGCAGGCCTAGAAGCAGTCCCGTGCTCACCATTTGCATTGTCTACCCATAGGGAGCTTTTTGCTCCAATTGCCATCTCCTTTTGAAATAGGTTTTCTGAGGAGCCTGACCCACCTAGCACATTGCAGAGGGAACTGCAGTGCCCAACAACTGTATCTGCCGTGCAGCCTCTACAGTGTCTAACTCCAGAATCAGAAGCCCAAATAGCCCAAAATTAATATTCTCTTAACAAAAACATTGCTTACATCTATTTATTTTAGGAATTTCTAGAGAATCCATGATCACAACAGCAAAGAGGCTGGGTCATTTCTGAACGAACGTAAATGAGAAACAGGTCTCATTTGGTCTCTAGAGAGCCGTAGTGCGACAAGGCCAAGGAGGACCATGCTGAAGGACAGACAGACCTCAGAGAAGCTTCATTTAGAGCTCAGTTTTGCAAAGTGTTGAGCCATCTGGCCTCTGTCCAGCAAAGCACTTTAGCGCATGTTTAACATTAGGCATGCAAGTAATGCTATTGACTGCAATGGGCATTTGGCAAAAATAGCCTCCTTTGATAGAGGTCCCTTTATTACCTCCCTTCAGGTGTTTCCTGACAGTATTTCCAGGGGTGTGACAAATGCTCAGCAGCCTTTGCGAAGGGCACGGACAAAGGTGACTGCTGAATACAGCTTCTAAAATGCAGCCAATACCTTTGACATGCTCCAGGGACCAAGGTGCTTCCACATGAGATGATACAGCTCTTTCCTCTACTCACAGTCCTTGTAATATTCTTGTTTTCCTACTGTTTCTGAGGCCAAGGTCTAAGTTCAGCGAATGTGCATGAAACAGTTTGAAATCCACAGACTGGCCCCTTTTCCATGAGATTTTCCATTCCACTCCATCAAATGCCTTCTCTCTGTATGGGAGAAACTAAATGAGGAAACTTAATTTTAACAAGGATAATTTTAGGAAGACTTCTCTCTTCTCATTAGCAAAACACAGGAGAGAGATGTGTCTTCTGGTGGAGATTGTAGTGGAGTTTAATTGGCTTCAGCTGAGCCACATCAACGTATATCCCAGCACAGTAGCTCCAGCCTTCGTTTAGCAGCCATATACATAAGTGCATGCTTATAGAGCTATTGTTTCTTGAGGGGCTCATGTGCCCACTTGTTCATCCCTTTTTTATATCACAGGAGCAGAGATGTGTTATCACAGTTATACTGATATAATGAGAATAGTAAAAAATTACCACTGACTTCTAAATGTTTTATTGACACTAGTCATTTTACAGATGAATGTTTTTTCTCATGATATTTCATAGATCCTCCTCATTCAGACATTTCTCCCAGTACTGATAAGAAGCCTTATAAAATTCTTTTAGGATTTCCATTTGAAGGTTAAATTTGGCAGTGCAGCTAGGTAATTACACTTCATCGAGGTATGTGTGATTTATACGAGTAAGATTGTCCTTCTGCCTTGTTATACTCCAGAAATTTGCAACACAATGTTAAAATGTAAACCATGAAAAAAATTTTGTTTGATTAGCTCTGCAAAAATTTGTATTGTCAGAAGCTATCATTCCCTATGTGTGTGCATACACCTTGAGCAAGCCACCTCACTCCTGAAGTGCTAAGATGCCCAGATGAAAATCTCTCTGTTCAATTTCAGTTGATTTAGGAAAAACAACCAAACAGAAAGCTAGGGGTTGTGAATGGGTAATTCCTCCCATTGATCTCTGCAAACAATTACTGATTCAAATTACCATGGAGAAGTGTATTTTCTCACCTCCTGCTTAGAAAAAAGGAAACCTAATCGTATTCAATTATTGTATAGCATTGCTACATGTTACAAAGACTTGGCTCTATTTTAGAGGCAGGAATAATTACATTAGCAATATTGTTACCATGGTGTCACCACTGCTTTGGAAATTTATTATATTGTAGTAAATAAAATTCAGGCTCCACAATAGCTTCCACAGACAAGTTTAATAAAAATTCCACCTCGTTATGAAGATATGTATAAAACATCTGTAACTCTTGTGGCTTAGAGTAAAGTGTCATGTGCTATTAGTACAGCAGCAGCAGAGACAGGTATGAGTGAAAAAAGGGTAAAGCAGTGATTTTCCATGGTCCAAATCTTCAGCTGTCTGCTTTTCCTTTTGGGACTGAGACATTTTTTGTTCTTCCCTGAGCATCTCCCTTCATCTGCTCTGGAAATCTGGTCCAGCAGCGTTAGGAGGCTTTTTCTATATTATTTTGTTGCCTTTAATTGTAAGTCTCGACCCTTGTCTCAAATCCTCAGCCCTTCCAGGAGTTAAGGCTGCATGAGGCAAGGGTTTTTAATGACAGAGATGTGACTTGGTGGATGAGGAAGGCTTGAGCTTATTTCTGCAGAGAAGATTTCTGCAGTGGTTTCTTTGTGATGCAAAGTTCCATAACCGTTAATATTTCTGCAGTTTATTCCCCATTAGAGCAGTTGTTTCATATCAGTAAAATAGCACCTGTTACAAATTACTTCATGCTTTTGAAATAATTTAGCTGGTTTTTCTGCCCTTCAGTAAACAAGGAAACTGTTACGATAGAAAGGTTTTCTATCTTATAAAAATGCAAGCATAAATCAATGCCAAGATGCAGTCACTGCAGGGTTATTGCTGGAATGGGACCCTAGGCCATCTAGGTAATGGTATTGTGTTATGCAACAAAGAAGAGCAATGCTATTAAAAAAATAAAAACAAGCAATGAACTTTGTGGAAATGATGATTTTGAACAGGGGGATTCACCTTTTACATCAGGGCTGTAAGGAGATTCACATCCCTGACCGCAATGCTGTTAACTGCCATGTGTGTTAATGTTGTGAATAGATTTCTGAAGAAATAAAAATAGTTATACTTGTATAAATAATTTTACTAATGGAAGCAATTCATTTAGATGCAGGTTCAAAGGTAATTAGCATTCTTGGTACAAAGACTTCTTGAGAAAGAGTCAAGGAGGAAAGAACTTTTCCTGTGTTTTTCTCATTTGATGCCTTAAAAAAAGCTTTAAAAAATGGAGGTTGGAGTTTCCATTTCCAGTGTTTCTGCTATGCTCTCTGCATCTTTGTGGATGCATTTTCAAATATCTTGCTTATAAGCCTGTATTCCTGTAACCAGGAAAGATGTCAGAGAAAGTTAGGTCGGAATAAGCTGATACTCCTAATAAATAAGCAAACTTAAACAAAACAAGACCAAACTCCTCAATTCCCAAATGCCAAAGATATTAAATGAATGTGGGCCTTGCTTGCGTGCTGATAACCGCTAATGAATATGAATGACTGAGTAATCCAAGAAAGGATTTCTGAGAATTTTGTTTGCACCTAAGGCATTGTTCAAGGGAGCCCGCCACGGCAGCAGTGAGCTGAGATATGACACGCAGGACTGCTGAGAAGAGACTGATTTTACTTTCACCCCTTTGGCCACGTAAGGTGGGAGACTCTCACAGGAGCTCTTGCACGGCCACGTCCCACCAGACCCTCGATGCTGCCTGTGCGTCCCTCCAGTTTGTGTCACAGCTCATCCCACGGGACAAAGCTGTGACAGCCCGGAGGAACCGGTCACCAGGGATGCGCTGCCAGAAGGAGCGTGAACCAGCTTAGCAAATGTAAAGTAATGATACAGCTGGCGGTGGGGTGGTTGAGTGTCCCCCCCTTGGTTTCTAG
Source organism: Gavia stellata (assembly GCF_030936135.1). Classification (NCBI taxonomy): domain Eukaryota; kingdom Metazoa; phylum Chordata; class Aves; order Gaviiformes; family Gaviidae; genus Gavia; species Gavia stellata. The sequence continues at coordinate 8,420,436 of NC_082597.1, read as the reverse complement.
AGGGAGAGGACTCCATTCTAAGTATGCTTCTGCAAAATGAGTGGGACCACTCACTGCTTTCTCTTAAACATCCACTCCCCTGGTAGCAGGACTTGGGGAATGAGAGAGGATGAAAACAAGCTTCAAGTGGGCCTTGCTTTGCTTGACATTTGAGTATGGATGGGCACTTTACTTTTGTTGAGTTTCCCCTTTCACATGTTCTATCATGTTTTGTTTTTATAGTCTCAGGAGGGAGACTTCCAAACCCAGATTGTGCACCCTGATCAAACCCTCAATTTTTTAAAATTTCATCCTTCAGTAGCTGTGGGAATAAATGTCTTTATTTCTTCTAGAGATGGATATCTTCAACACACCTGGCATAACGTCTGACCCCAAAAACACTCTCCTACTTTCAGTGGGCATTTGGTCAAAGGAAATGTCCCAATATCTCCTTGCAACCTTAGTGTAATGGGTGCTTTGATTAGGATTGCTTTCATTAGGATAATTCCTTTTATATTCCCCATGGAATTGAAAGGGTGTCCAATCAATAAGAATTTTCTTCCACAAATCTCCACCACTTACTAGAGAACAGATTTTCAGTAGAAAATTTTCAATATCCTCTACCAGAGGATAGATTTTGCATAGATTTTTTTAAATCAGTTTGCAACCTTTTAACGATTGTGATTACTTCTCAAAGGACATGCAAGATATGAAGCTATTAAGGGAGGACATGCAAGATTTGAAGCTAGCAGCAATTGCAAGAATAACTTGTTGGTGTTTATTTTCTCCTCCTCCTGGAACAGATGGGCGCAGCACAGAGACAACATTTAACTTGGGCTGTTTGGATACACTCTCACATACCTGTCTGCAGGGGTTTGCTTTATGCCTGTGGTGCCAAAGCAATTCAGTACATCTATATCCTGCCATCAAAGGTGTATAAATACCTGTGTCAGTTGTTACAGCTGCCAACCTGACTATGAAAGCTGGTTCTTGCATGCTCCCAACTCTAGCCCATGGCTCTCAGCTTTTGGCAAACTTCAGTCTTCATCGCATCTCCTGCTTTTCAGTTCATACTAATGGCCCTGAGTATTTCACACGTTCTTCACCCAACATTTCCTTTCTGAGGTGTCTTCTCACTTAAAAACATAAGTTACGTGGGGGGATTCCTGTTGCCTAACTTCAGATGTCTGCGGAATAGATGATTAAACCTGAGCCAGCTGGCTAGCCTGTTGGTAGTCTTTTCTGTCGCAGTCCTCCCTTCCTACCACTGTTTGGCAACCTGGAAAAATGTGGAATGATTCAGCTTATAAGACCTACTTACTGGCTGGGTAATTAATTTCATTCAGAAAGACTGGATGAATTGTTCCTTTCAAATTCCTGTAATTCTCCATTGACTGTCAAGGAGACCAACTCGCAGGGAGATGACTACATTTTTGAATTAAGAGGCACAAAACCCACCCCAAATACCTATCAATGGACTCGAAACATGCTCCAGTACTAGGACTGAATAAAGCTATGTATCTGTGTATGAAATTGCAGCTGCATGGGGGACACTGCTGCAAAAGAAAGAGAAAGAGAAACCCCAGTGACTGTGGAAGAAGGTGGCATAACTCAAGACTATTGAACCCAAAGCTTGTAAAGAGATTTCCTTCCCTCTGAAAGGAATACACGCCACTTATAGGTAAAATCTGTCTTTATTAATGTTATTGCTTCCCCTATCAGCTTAAGTAAGGGTGTCTTATCAGCTCAACCACTCAGTGTTTTTCCTCGGTTGCCAGACGGTAGCAGACGGGAAGGAGTTTTGCAGACAGACCATGGGCCGTGAGGCAAAAGCGATGGGGGCTGAGGGTGAGCAGGGGCTGCCTCGTCCAGAGTTTGCCCACCGTAAGGAGCCCTCAGCAGGTTTTTTAACTCAAACATTGTTACAATGGAAAATAAACAGACGTGTTTGTCCACGCTGGTAGCAGGCATTTGCCCACAGCAAATGCATCTATATGCAAAGGGCTTTCTTGGTGGATGTGTTCGGTGTAAGTCTGGGTAATGAGATGCATATTGCTTCATTGGCAATTCTCCACCAGGCAGCAGTTTAAATCTTTGCCCCCCATTTGTGTGCTGTATTTGGTCCATAATGTACTTATTTTCAAGTGTCATTTTTAATTTAATGCATGAGAGAACTTATTACCCCTGGCAGAGTTAAATAGTTAAACTAGGATCTGTCAGTTCCTCCCGAACTGTTGACAAGTGGGATAATATTGTACCGTGATTAGTTTATATGAGGACTTGTGGACTAGTCGAAGCCCTGGGAGTCATGCAGTAATTTCTGCTCTGCATGCATCAAACAAAACAGGCATCTGGGTGTTTTCATTGTAACCTCCTACAGCAGAAGGAGATAACTTGGACATAGACAGGTTTGGGCCCCATAACATCCCAAAGTTTGAGGCTGTTTAGTTACCGAGTTTTGCAATGTTTGGAAGATGCTCCCATGTGCAAAACTTGACACCAACCTTAACCACAGCATTTAAGCATCCCTGAAGATGGCAGGTATGGATCAAGGTGCAGATAATGCTGTTGAAAGACACTTCCATAGAGATTGTTACAACTTTAAGAGATTTCTTGTTTGCATCCTTTATGATCTGAATGAGACCCTGTGAAACAATTTTTTGGGGACCTCACCCTCGCCTTTGTTTGCCTTGCATGAGGGGTGCTGTGTGCTGCACCTTTTTTTCCTGGGAGGCATCTGGTGAGTTGGAGGCAGCTGCCAGTTTTGCTCAGCTGCTGAGAGCAGTGACACACATTGTCCTGCCTGGTAGAGACTCCTCACTGGCTTTTATTTTGTTCTTCTTATTAGGAAATGAAAGGTCACTCTGGCTGAAGGAGCTGGCAGGTCATTATTGTATATGGGAAAACAGAACACTTACTGCTGCTGTGAAGAATCCTTAAGCAGGAAAACCACATTCCTCACAAAGACCTCAGTGCTTTGGATCACTCTGAAGAAAAGCTGTCATGAAGTGATTTCATACAGACCTACACTCAAGTGAACAAGATCATATTTTCTTTATTGCTAAGGATATTTGAAGAAAGCATCACAGCTTGCGTTTAGGTAAGGAAAAACAATAATAGTACCAGTTCTTATATAAGATTTTTCACCAGTAGATCTTACATCAAATCAGTACCACTGGCCCCATTTCACAGGAGGAGAAATTGAGGCACAGAGCAGGAAAGCAACCTGTTCCAGGTCACTCAGAGACCAGAGGCTCTGCCAGAAATCGAGCCCAGGTCTTCTGAAGCCTAATTCAGCTCAGCCTAACAGCTGAGACTTCTGATCTCTGTATATACATCAACTTAGTGTTTTCATTGATTTTTTTGTTTGAAGTGAGCAAATGTTTATTTCCCAAGAGTAAAGCTCTTTTGCTTCTCACATAACAATTGTGATGGCAGATAATCTTACCACGCTGCTGCCTGAGAACATAGCATCCTCTCGGGGTGATTTTCCAGTCTTCTGGTTTACATCATCCTTGGCACATTTACTGGCCTTGCCATCATAATTAACTGCAGTGGTAGTTCCTGGAATGGAGATGTGGAGAAGTGGGAAATGGCCACGTCCTTCAGGCATGTCCTGAGAGAAACCAGCCCTTCAGCTCTCTTTCACCTCAATTCAATGCTCGTGGCAAAGGTCTCACTCTCCCTCCTGGGAAAGTGGCCTTAAGCAGACGGCTTCTACGTGGTAGGTGTGTCTGCATGGTGGGGAGATGGGACCCTGTAAGCCCTTCCCTCTAGCCACGCAGGATGGAGATGTAGCCCTGTGTGATTCTGTGTATCATGCCTGGCAGGCAGGTTATTCAATAATCTCACAAAACCTCTGCCCCTGTGATGAGCGGCATCAGGACCTGCTGTGGAGGAACCCAGAGAGCAGAGGGGAACAATGATTCTCCATGAACACCACCAGACTTGGGTATTTCTGCAGGCAAGGAGCTTGCTTCGGCGGCTTCACTCTGCTTAGTGGTGAACCCATAGCTATAAAGAACAAAATGACATGGGTAATAGCCTTGCATTTCTGAGAATAGCTTTCCAACAGGCAGCCTGCCAACTTTGTGAGGAAGAATTCCCACATCAGGTGAGACTCTCATTGGTTTCCTATTATTAAGGTGCAATACGTTTAGTAGGAGACTGGTTTGAAAAGAGGAATTACTTTGAGCTTTCCTGGTTTAGTTCTACCCATTTTAAATAAAGCAGATTTCAAAGGTCTCTGTAATAGAAAGTGTGACACAGAGTCACTGCATAGTGAAAGCAGTAATTGATGATGGTTGAAACTGTCAGATTTGCTAGGAGCACTGATCATCTAGTCAAGGGAAGCAAAATAAATTTCACTGAGACCATCATGTTTCATTGGATGTGACTGGAGTGAGCAAGCTTGCAGCAATGCAGCCGCCATGGGCTGGCACAGGAGGCCCTGAGTTGCATTACAGTGTGGTGCAGCGACAGATGAACATTCTTGCACCCGCATCTGTAAAATTTCAGGCTGAGGGTGTGGGGATGCAGTTGCATGGAGCAATATTTCAGCCTTGCTCCTCAGATGGGTTTCCTGCCTGCTGTTTATGCTCTGCTTGCAACTTCAGGCGATCACCTTCCTCTAGGGATGAGCTAAGAGCCTGGGTCCTTCTGGAGTAAGTGTCTCATGTTGCAAACACGGCATCTGTTGAACACCACGACATTTGTTTGCCTTGCCAGACTGAGTCAAAGCCCTCTCCTCATTTCCACTTTCCATGTTTTAGTGCAGGGATTGTTGATCGCTCTCACAGTCCTAGAAGGATGTTTGTAGTCAGTCACTTTTGTCACTGCATTTAAGTGTTGATGCTATGTTTGCTATTGTGCAGATGAATACAAAAAATAAGGTTCAGGCTGTGGATACGCTTCATACTGAGAGGAGGGAGGGGACATTTTCCCCCTCAGTGAGTCAAGGACTGTTAAGAATGTGACATCTGCAGTAGCAAGTCTGTGCTTGCATTGCCAAGGAAGTGGAACAATGCTTGTTGTTATTAAAGCCACATCAGTTGTTTTTTGTTTTTTTCTGAAGATGTTGGAAAGAAATCTCTTTCAACAGGAAAGATTAAATCTGGCCAGACACTCCTGAGAGCTCCAAAAAGGAAATTATCTATAAAATCTAGTGCCATCTACCATGAACAGGTTCTCGGAAGGATGCAGCCCAGACTGGACGCCTGACAAAGGATGCGTCAGGATGGCGTGTGCAGCAAGTCGTCGGAATGCTGTGAGAGAGAGAGACAGAGAGACCAGGCAGAATTAACCTCCCTATAACCAGATTGTTCAAGACTGTTCTTTCATTTCTTCAAACTATGTCTTTTATGAACATTGATAACCTCAATAGGGTTTTTTTTAGGTGTGTAAATAAAGATATTTATTTTCACTTCACCTTAACGTAAGTCAAAGAAGGTTTCTGGTCACATGGGAAGTGACAAGACATCCTCATACATGACCCCACTGGGGTCAGGAAGAGGAAGAAGTGTCTTCTGATAACCAGGGCTGTCCAGAAGAGCCTTTGGGATGGAGAAGGAGCCTGGACCCAGAGTGTCCCCAAGGTGTCTGCTATAACAAACTTTCCAGAATAGTGTGCTGGTCTGTTTTTTTACAAATTAGCAGCTAAGCCTGCCAGTAGCAGCTCTGCAGGACTTGTAGGATGCTGTCGCTCACAGACATTGCTTCTGATGCTGTTGTTGAACATGTATCTAGCTGAAGGTGTGACCCCAGGTCCCTTCTTAGTTCAGACTGAAGAGGACCAGGACCAGGCATCTGCCTCTGTGACACACACATCAAGAGGCCACATCTCACAACGCTAGCCCCATGCTGCAAGTCACCAAAATCTGAGTCTGTGTCACCTTTGCTGAATCCTCTACATGCAGAGAAATGGGGAAATGACTGGCAATCCCAGGTTTGTTCCTGCTTTCCCACAGACCTCTGTGGCGGGCGTAGTGTTTCGAGGTGCTCCAAGTAGTGGCCAGGTGATTGTGCCTTCACTGCCCATTTACAGCAAAAGGGTGTTTTAAGCTCAGCGGAAGGGAAGGAAGAGAGTGCATCTATGACCTCTTCAAGAACTGCTTTGTTCTCCTTTTGTACTGCATTTTGCTCGTAACCGATGCTGCTGAGTGTCCCTGTGGAGCAAATAAGAGATTCAGCCCATAGATACTACATATTTGATGTACAAGACTGATTTATAGGTTTGGAAGTTAATTAGATTGCAACGATAGGGTGTAAGTGCTGTGTCACTCTTAATAATTGGGTGATTAATGTCAGCTAAAAATAAAGCTACCATGATAAAATACAGTGGAGCTGAAGACGGTTGCTTCTCATTAGCTATCAAGGATAGAGAACCTGATTTTGCAGAAGAGGATGTTTAGTCACATAATAGAAAACTGTGGAGATGACCCACGGGTGAAAATGAGTCCTGGATGACGTGTGCCCGTCCCAGCTGAATGTGCGGGGCCATTGCACTCTTCATACACCATGCAGGAGACGGATGTAAATGGCAAAAGCTGTGCTCATTAGCTCCTCCTGTGCAGGAGGTTGGCACTGGATATATTTACTCACAGAGGTCATCGCATCAGTCTGAACAGTGCATTTCTCATGATTAAGGGATTGCAAGGTTGATGTATACAGCCAGACATTATTTAACAGACTTTGGAGCATCGCTGAACACCCATACCGGCTGTATTTACCTGCTTTTCACCCTTCATTTGTCCTAAAGGAGTAAAATATCTGTACCAAAGTACTGATGATGTGTGTCTTGTTTCTGGTCGTGGATGCGGGCACTGCACATTTTTGGCCCTTCTCCATACCACATCCATAAGCACACGTGGTATATGCATAAGCTCAGATCTATACTTCATGTTTTTTCCACTTCTGTTTGCTGGATGAGGAGCCCTGCCCCAAATGTAAAGACACATTTGGCTCCGTGCTGTTGCGTAAATGTCAGCCTGTTAGAGAGGAGCCAGGATGGCGTCAGGGACATGTAAGAAGCAAGCGAACGTGGAGAAATGTGAACCTGTTGTTTTCAAAGCCTGGTGAGTAGGAGTCTGATCCTCCGACTCCGATATTGGTTAATGGGATCTGAATGCTCGACTCCCACACACAGCTTTGAAAATTTACTCCATCTGCTCTGTTTCGTGTTATCTTGCCTTTTTTTTCCCCTAGCAGAGAAGACGGAGCCCTTTCTTTTCCTGAGATAAGCTTTGAGAACTGTAACAGTTTGAGTACAAATGTTAATTTTATCAAAACCAGTTTTAATACCAATTGGTAATTTAGTTTCTTCTCTAGAGGCTCTATATCTACATTTAAAAATAGACTTGTGAGGCAAATGAATGCACAAGTTCACAGATGCAAGGTAGCAGTAATAGCCAGATTAAAACCTTATACTGTACTGATTTTATCACCTTACTCTGAAAAATGGATAGGGATCATCTACAAGGTCAAAGGGTTATGTTTTATTGATCTCCTAGAGTTCATTTTATTTTTCTTCATGTCCCTCATTACATGTCTGGCACACACAAACACATAAGTTGTTATAATTCCTTCAAAATATGCTGACTAGTGTCAGCTGAGTCCAGAGTGACTTACTGGTGCTGCTGATCTAAAAGGAAGCTTGTGGATGAAACAACAGCCAAAATCTATATTTTTTTTGCTAAAATCTTTTTTCACCCTTTGTTCTTTCAATGCCTCTTTTCACTTTTTTAAAAAAGTGTTGTCAAATCTTTCCTTTATCTGTTTTTTATCTGATTTTTCTCTGTCTTTTCCCTTCTGCTTTTTTGGTTTTCTTTTGTTCTTGTGGTTTTTTTGTTGGCCTTATTAAAAGACTCTAGTAGCAGTAGCAATGACATGACTCCCCATTTAACTTTTAGCATTTCACAGTCTCTGATAAAACAGCAGAAAATTTTAGCTAAGCTATTGATTTCCACAGAGTATCATAGAAATGCTGTAGAAATGATATTTCTCTCCTTACAATTCAATAAGGGAAACTCAGGCACTCTTGTGCTAAGAAAATACATGGCATCTCATGCCAAGTTAGAGCCTGAACTGAGCTTTGTATTAATTAGCAAAGCAATAAAGACATTCTGGCTCATTATTTGTTAAAAGGCACACAGCACTTACACTTGTGCAGCAATCACTCAGCCATTGGTAATATCGAGGCTACAAATTGCTTTCTACATGTATTCCCAGAGCATAAAACAAATATATCACATTTTTGTTTAACAAACATCACTACCTAATACGAGCTATACAGTCTTCTATTTATGCCATTTGTGGTAAACATAGCATTAAATATGTTGTCTGGATAAGAACTTGCCTAAGCACACTTGAGTCATAATGCAAGCTGGGAGCACTAAATTGATTTTAAGTTAATCTGACATTTTAAAGGAAATTGTCATTATCTAATTCACAAGGAGCTATTTGGAATAACTGTAAAGAAAACTGTTTTCATTTTGCTTAGATCCGGCACTGTAAAAGGTCACACGCTTCTAAGCAGACCTCCTCAAATTACAAAATACACTTGGAAAACTTTGCATTAGTAGAATTAGAGTATTTAACTGCATTTTAATGAAAACAGTCAACGTTCTTTGTCTCTGAAGAAAGGGAGGATGGAAAGATAAATCCGAGAGGCTGAAGTTCAATTACCTGTTTCTGCGTGTGTGTCACTCACAAGGCTTAGCATATAATTGATTTTTTTGATTTTCTGTTTGTTTGATTGAATTCAGACATAGAAGAAACATCTTAAGTCAATCTAAACCAAAAGTAATCTTTTTTATTTTCATTAATTTTTTTCAAATCAAATTAAACATTTATTTTTTCCCAAATAAGACACATACATCTTTATTATGGGTGTATAATATTAGCTACATGTCCAAATATAACCTCACTATAAAGTATAGAAATTACTGAAATAAAACATTTTGTTTCAATTTTATTCTCTTCACACTAATTTTCCCCTGGCCATTGTGTGCCAAATTGACTACAGTTTGTGAATAGCTTCAGTCAATCTGATTCTGTGGGTTTTTCAGTGTCTTTTGTTGATGGGGCTGCATTCCTCAATGCTTTCATTGGAACCCATCTCAATACTTTCAGACTTCTCCATCGTTTTAAGCTCGCTAGCTACAGAGCAGGGATATAGGAATTTTCTTGCCTCAGAAAAAATGTTCAGTGACTAAATGCATTCGGGAGTAGCCTGTTGAGATGCTCTCACATGGGAGGAAGGAGGCACGTGTGACCCCCCAGACTTGGTGCCATCCTTACTGAGGAGAGGTTGGAAGAGGCTTTGCAAGACACTGATTTCAGCGGTCTTGCAGCAGCCACCACAAAGATCTGGTCGGTGTAGACTGGCCACCTATTAATAAATAGGTGCACGGACGCAGCACTCCACCAGCGTGCTGCACCCACCCAGCAGGCCAGGGATGCTCTAACTACGTGCAGTTGGCCCAGAGGGCGAGACCTTCTGCACCCATCTGTGTACATGGGACCCTGCCTGATGTTTGCCCATGCTATGGGAAAACGCCTTTACATTGACTAAAACCTCAAGGGAAAAAGTGTCTCGGCACCTGTTTCTCACTCTCAGGAGATGTCTGGTGCCTTGGTGGTGTTGGGCATAACAGCACCTGTGCTTGCTCAGGTGCCTCCCAGGTGAGACTGATCCAATGATTACAAAAGCCTTTGAAGGTTTTAAATGAAGGAATAAGGGGGTGTAGAGAGAGGTAATTGGGCTGGTTTCTGGGAAAGACAGAAGAGTTGTTATTAGAGAGAACAGTAAGGTTTCTGTTATCTCTTTGGCCTTGGAAATAGCTTTTTTTAAAATTTTTTAGCATAATGTTGCAATTTCTTGTTTGCATAGAAAATCTAATGCCCTGAAGCAAGGACTTGAATGGTTTGCAGAATATTAGCCTTTCCCTGGCCAGGAGAGAGGAGATGTAGGTTTCATGGCTGACCTTGAGCTGCTTGAGTGCCAATTTCCAGATGCTGGGCTTGGCTATTCCTTCCCAAGGACACGCAGTTTGTCACAGGTGAGTGAAACTCACTGGGACAGGAAAGTGTAGTTGAGCGAACTGAACTTGGTGTGCGGGGTTTTGGTTGTTTATTTGCTTGTATTTTAAACAGGTTATGAAAAGCTGTCTGTTATACCCAAACGGGTTTCCCATTGTGTCTTGTCTCTGTGGTGGCTCCTGCATGGAGCCATAAAGAGTTCAAATAGAGAAAGACCAAATGTAGCCATGCGTGACTTCTGCACTGTCTGCTCCAATTAACAAGCAATATTGGCCAAGAGAGTGACTCCCTCACTAAACCCAAGTGAGGTAATCCAGGTACATTTACCTTGAGGAGTCGGAGACATGCTCTGTTCAGGAGAGCGTTGGGTGAATCGGGCTGTTGCCCACAACCCTGGATTTGCACTGATGGTCTCTTGCATTATGTGAGCTGGGAGGGGAACAGGGCCCTCAGGGCCGTGTTAAGCATGAGGGCAGCAGTACAAATGTCCACTGAGAAGGGAGAGCACTCCCATCTCTGAGCATGGAGTCCAGCTGGGATCTCCTGAGCCATGTGCTGAGGTCCTTGGAGAGGCTGTGTTGAAGCACTACTTTCTGGGATCTCAAGGAAATGCAATGACAAATATGCCAGTTCTCTTCTAAAAAATCCATGTATTAGTCATGCAAATAGAGCGTCATTCCCTGGTGACACAGTCCCAGTCTAACACCATAACCTTTTTAAGTTTTGACTATGTATTTTGTTAACGGCCTCTCTGAAGGCACTGCTCTTCCGCACTCCTACCTGTGCCACTTCACATTCTGCTGAGGACGTTGAGGAAATGAGAGCTGTCAACTTATGATAATGGTGCAAATTTCATGGTCTGAATATTGCATCTCAGCATGGTCTTTGCATATCTGAGCACTTAGGTGTTGTAGCACTGGGACTGTGCAGTGTCACAGAGATAACACTGCCCTCAGCTCGAGCATGTACTTCCCCGAGTGGCAACATATTGCAGAAATTATCAGGCATTTGCTTATCCAAGAGAAGGCACGCCAATTAAAATGCACATCTCTGAGCTACCAGCTGTTTGTGTGTGTAGAAGAGCTGAACTATATTTTCTCAGTAAGAAGTTGATGTATCTATTGAGCTTAGCAGACACCCAGCATAGCTGAAAATGCAGAATAAAATATTATTTTACGTTTATTTTATTTGGAAGGAATGAAGCATGGTTTTTCAGCTGCCTGTGTAAGCAGAGTTGCATGTTTGAACTGCTGGTGCAAGGTTTACAATACTTCACAAATCAAACAGCTGTGTCTCGGGGGGGAAGAAGTTGGTGTATTAATACCATGTTTGAATCTAGAAAGTTAAGGAAACAAATGCAATAAAATGGCGCTACAAAGCACCAGGGTTACGTGTGTGTGAGGAGCCAAGTGTTGTGCCATCAGCATCCCTCACAGCGTGTTTTGTCATGCTTGCTTTAGGAGGGTGAAGTGGAGCTCTCCTGTCTCCACCCTGTTGCTGCTGTTAAATGTTTTCTAGAAACTGAGTGGGAGACACCACCCAGAACATACTAAAATAACGTGCAAGAAGATGTCTTCTAAAGGAAGCACGATGCCTCTGTAGCACCTCAGAGACAAGATGTTTGGTTTGAGGTACTTCTCTGGAGTGATAAAGACTGGAGATAAACACCTTGTTGCTCTGCAGCTGTTGAAATCTGGAAGAGTCCCTTGGAGTTGTATCTGCAAGATGATGTGCCCATGCTCTGCAAGGTAGCGTGACACAACATCTCCAGGGAGCTGTGGGTGGCTAAGTGCTGCCAAGAAGTGCAAGTCCTGCAAACAGCTCAGCTGGGTTACTGCAGAGTCACGGGAGTCTGAACTTCCTTGGTCCATTGTGGGCACCAGGCCATGGCGTCCCATGCTGTGTGGGGACGTCCCAGCACCTTGGCGCTTGGCTGAGGCAATTGCCCTTTGAATACCTCTCATCTGTACCTTCCTGCACTTTCTGGGTTTCTGAAAGAGCAAACAGGATGCCTGAGCCCAGCAGGGGCTTTTGGGTTGCAGACTCCTCTGGTACCACCACATCAACCTCGTTGGGTGCCGAAATCTTTGAGGACAAGCAGATGGAAGAGCTTTCCATCTCCTCGCTGCTCAGCACTGCGGGGTGTGCTGGCCCTCCATTTGGCAGTCCCAGGCTCTTGGGAGAGAGCTTAAATACATCCTGATGTCCCTTGTGCTTATGTGTTTTGAGATGTTGAGCCCTCCCTTGTCATCCCTGCGCTACGCCAGCATCCAATAGCTGTCGCCTCTCTGTCCTGTGCCTGAGGTAGGGGCCAGTAACTAGTGCTTGAGAGATGGTGAGGAAGAGGAGCTTGATAAGCTGCTTTAATGGCAAAGCCCAACATAGGGATGGGGAAAAGTCGGTATTTCTCTTGCAATAAGCTACAGTTGCAGGAGGGCTGGGAAGTGGCCTTCCTAGTTGCAGACTGGCACCAGTAACAGTTTCTCCAAAGGTTTAAACTTGATCAATTTGACTCTCTCCTAAAATGGAGATTAATTCTTCAGATGTGTGCGTCAGGTACCACACTCATGACCAACAAATGAGATGTGATGAGGCACAGCCCAGTACACAGGCCTGTGTCACTGCCTTCACACCCGCAGCAGAGCTGAAGGGGTGGTCGCTCTGTGGACCTAGTTGTTAATTGCTGGGGTCTAGAAAGGCATTTAAATACTTTTAACTCTTCCTTTGCCCCGAATGTGAAAGTTACTGTGAGTAATGCACACTATGGTCACCCCTGATTTCTAGGTGTAGAGCATCCCAGGCAGAGCTATTATCTGTCTACCTCACTTGTCAGAGACACCACATGTCCAGAAATCCCTGGCTGATGTGAAAACTTCTCAATATCCCACTGGTTTATGTCCCTGGCAAAGAAAAACAAGCACATCTGGGGAAAACTCTACATACAATGTCCCTACACGGGCCTGGAGCCCCAGCTCCTTGCTGCCCAGAGGTGTTGTAGGGAGGATCTAATCAGATAAGGTGGAGACCAGAAGTATCCTTCAAAACTGAGTTATATGGGCAACCATAAACACATAATGACTGGACTTAGGATTAATAAAAACAATATTCATTATGAAGCTGTTTTACTGTGAAATCACTGTTGGCTCTTTAATACGGTTAAGCATAAAATACAGTAACTGTTTTGCAAACTAATTGCAGAGAAAGCAGAGGCAATCTATCTTAGCATTTTTTTATATGCAATGAGATTTTATAATCTAATTTGCAGATTACCAGCCATGATATTTAGGGCAATTAATGGACTGAGCTGAATGGCTCACTTCTTTATGAGGTTTTCACAGAACATATTTCTGGACAAGGAAGGGTACTTAAAATTCTGCGCTACTTCTGTTTATTAATGGCCATACTCTTCCAGAACAGTAGATGTTACCTAGTGAACACAGTTCTGCTTTTATTACTATTCCTATAAATTAGTTACTTGTAACAGTAACTCATAAGTGAATAAAACTAATTTTCCTTTTTATTTTAAAATTGACTTCTGTTAAATATGACACTGTTACTCTGACTACATTATGAAACAGCAACTGAATTATGAACTCTTAACGCTTTGATAACTTTCTCTGGCAAGCATCGATATACGTATTGCTGTAAACATTCTAAACGCAGAAAGCCTTCGCATCTTACTGCTGTGAGTGCAATTTTTTTTCCCCTTCTTAAACCACTGTTAGTGCCTCCATCTCACTGTGGATTGTCAACTCTTCAGTGTGAGTAAAGCACCTTTCTTAGGTCGTGCCACAGCAATCACTGCTGAAACAACCATGATAGTTTGAGAGGTTACAGTACTGTGCTGGAAGCCAGGTGAGCAGATTGTGAAAGTATTCATCACTTTCCTCTTCTTTAAGCCCAGACTTTGCTCTGAAGCAGGTGAGCACTCATGATTTGCTCTGATGTGGTAGTGGTAACAAATAGTTTTTAATAACATCCCTGGTCTAGTAATGTATAAGCACGATGCCTAACACCACAGGGCCATCTAAATCTGATGGACAGCCAAAATGCAACTGTGGTACAAACAAATAATTTTGACAGAGAGATCAAGAGTGAAAGTTCCTGCTGACTTTCACATGTGAGCCTGTGCTATTTTTATTCCTCAGCCCAAGGCAGATGACGTACCTCTTTGGGTACCCCAACCTTGCTACAGCTCTCGGTGTGGTTTTCTTGTTCGTCTAAGGGAACCTTCCTAGGAATCACTTTTGTGTCTCTCTGGGCTTACCTCAAGCTGTGGCAGAAGGAAAGGGTAAACCTAAGGGAGGGCAGGCAACTTCTGGAAGATGAGACTGATCCTGGGAGTATCCTGCGTGGTCAGCAGCCTCCAATACCTGGGGCTTGCTCTGAGCCTGTGGTTTGCATCCATCTTCAAATGCACACCCAGCACTGGAGTGATGCTTCCTGGCTCAGGCTGGAAGGCCTGAGCTGATATGCTCACATGCAACCAGCAGCACTGGTAGTTGATGATGGTAGCTCCCAAGGCTGATGCTCAAGCTGAGATTTGCTGACAATGTTAAAATAGTCATTTAGGATTCTGCAGGAGCCAATGGAGAGAGTCCAGGCTCTCCAGAGAGCACTCATGCCATTTGAAGGTTAATGGGATGTGTAACCTACCCTTTGGAGCTGCATGTATTAGTCCATTGACTGGTGAAGGAGCCTTAATTGGCTATCTTTGGCTAGTCATCTTACTCATAAATTGTTTTTACTAGGTTAGGTGACTCCTGGTCTAAGGACAGAAGCTGAGAACAGTAACACTTGCATTCAGGTAGGTATTATTTGCTTTAACTTGTCTGGCTTTCTGGCCTAAGGCATTATATAGCAGAAGTCACTTTACTGAATATCCAGCCAAACAAAATCCGTATGAAGTCCACACTGTGCAGAAGTTGTTCTGAAGCTGAAAGACAGAAGCTCTGTGAGAAGAAAGGACTTTCACGGGGTGGGGAGTTGGGGTGGGCATAGATGGTACTGAAGAAATGGACATCCAGTCTCTGGTTGCATTACAGACCCTCTTTGAGAATGCAGACAACTCTTATAGTGCTGCCCTAAAAGGACCCGTGGGGCTTGAGTTCAAAGTGTAGAGCCTTCCAGCCTTCAATTGCCAGGCATTGAAAATTGGTCTACTTGATGTGCTGAGGTTTTTGTTAGAGAAGTTTCAAAAGGTCAAATACAGCTTTCAGACCCAAGGGCAGTGCATGGAGCAAAGATTGGAAGTTCCAGACCCTCCAGTTAGGTCAAGTAGTACAAGTATAGTGCGATAGATCATGCGACAGCACTGAGGAATGCATTTTCAGAAAACAAATATAACTGCAGCAGTGACGCATGCTTGCGGACTCCACACCCTATATCGGGTCTCTGTGTTCAGCGGGACTCATGATATGAGTCTGCTGGGGCCAACATCTTATAAATGTCAAAATAATATTAAACAGTCATAATATTAAATCCAGGGCTTTCAAATTGAGCAAGCTGGTTATTGAATGTTAGTTACTATGCCACTATTAAGTCATACTTTGAGTTATGACATGTTTATTTTCTAGTTATTAACCTTCAGGTTTTTTTAAATTACGGTTGTCCCAGTGCACCATTAGTGTTAAGTTCTCACACACTAAATTAAATACAATATAAGCTGGAAGAACATTGGAAGTCATCTTTTGGAATACTTTTATGTTAGGTTTTTCTTTTAATCTACATCTTTTCTTGCAAAAGGTTTAAAAGCCACAGGCTGTTTCATGAAGTAGAGGAAGTTCAGAGTTTTGCTGGGAACTGGGCTCTTCTTCTGGCTTGCTTGGTGTGGGCTGTGATAACTGGATGGGGGTATACTGGGGGAATGGGAGCTCAGACAAAAGTCATAGATAGGTCTGAGATGTGTGAGTGCTAAGCAGTTACAGAGGTCAGCCCAGCTGTGGGCTGAAAACAGCCACTCATGGATGATGGGAGATGCTGTGTCTGGTTAAACCTGTCCTGCTCAGGACAGCAATAATTCATGTCCAAGGCTGCCCCGCCCCTGCTGAGTTCAGAACAGAAAGGTGGTACTGATGGATGGGAGATGCAGGAGGTGCTGCTGGGTGTCACCTCCCACGGACGAGAGCTCAGCAGGAGGTGCTTTGCCTCCCAGGTAACAGGTGCAGACTACTGGGATTCCCAAAATCTTGCACAGCACAGGCTGAAGGGGAACCTGGAATACAGGAGTCTTTCTCACATTGAGAGGCAGAAAAAAGTAGACCAACCTCATCACAAAATTGAGAGAGGCAGTAGCACCTGAGGCAGCTGGCCTTGTGCAAGAGCAGTAGGTCTGCTTATACGTCAGAATCCATTCACCACTTCTGATGGGAAGTCACCCCACTTCCAATACATTTCTTGTATGTAACTGTGGTATACTTCTGTAAGCCTGTTACTTTGAGCCCTTACTACTGGCATAACTTTCTCTGGACCCTCCAGTTCTCATATTTACATACAAGAGCGTTTTCTGGCCTGCTGAGATCTCTTGAAAGTGGTCTAAGGCTGGGCATTGCCTTGTGGCTGGCACAGAGGCCACAAGAAGCCTCAGTTCTCTTCCTGGCCCAGGCAACTGTCTGCTAGGGGACTCTGGACTAGTCGTCTTGCTCTGCCAGGTCTCACCCTCACACTTGTGGAAGAGGTGTGGAAGACCTTTTCTTGCAAGGATCTTTGTTGTCCCATGATATTCACCCTCATGAAGGAGTGTCTTCCGAGACTCCAAGAAGTATCTCTGCCTCTAGCTATGGTGGTATATCAGGAAAGTTCTGTGCTGTCTGGCCCTTGTCCTTACAATAAGAAGATATTTCTAGGACTCTTATTATTCCAAAGCAGTGCCTATCAAAGCTAATTAGTGTTCAGACATAAGTCATCTTGCAAGTGGGACTGCTTAGGAATGAGCAGCCTGTGGGTTGCTTGCACAGCTCTAAAGGCAAATGATCCAGAGAGGTTCAATCAGGGAAGCACTCAGCACTCAGATGGAGGCAGAGCCTCTGGTTTATACCACTCATGAACAGCACTATTTTCTTAGTGAACGGTTGCCAAAAAAAGCAAGGTAAGGGAAATGTGCCAATCAACAGCTAAACTGCAAATTAGAGCTGAGTTTGAGATTAATCCTTCTCTTAGCCTGTGTCATAATCTAGGAGTCCACCTAACCTGGATAGATTTCTAGCAATAGTAATACCTCCTCATTGAGGAAGGAAGGAAATATTTTCCCAAACACTTGGTAGAGAACCCTTCACTAACTTTCCCCTCCAGAGAGAGTGGTGGTGGAGGAAGAGGCTTACCAGAGACCCTTCCCCTCATATATCCCCACCCAGTGGCTTCATTTGACAGTCTACTGGCTCCAGGAATGACATTTTTCTTCCTGTACAGTATTTCTTTGGCAGCTTGGAGAATCATCCTTATCACTGCAATTATAATTATCAAAAGCTTCTGAGGGAGTTTTCAAAAGAAACAGTCCCATCCCTGCTGGGATCTGGTTGTGGGGCATGACAAGTGATTTTTAGATCAATTGGGTTGATGGAAGGGAGCATAGGAAGGTAAGGAGAAGACCTAATGCAATAAGTTCCTTCCAGATCTTTTTTAAAGCAGAGCGAGTAATTCGCAATGAATAATTTACTTGTTGTCATTAGGCTTTTATCTTCTTTGGGGATATGCTACAAGCAAAAGGTAGGTCCTCAAATTTGTCTGTTTGAATTATGTGAATATTTGTTTTTGTAACTTTCTATAGCTTTGTTAGGCATCCCAGCTGTGTTGCTTTGTTGCAGTTTGTTGTATGAAGTGGTTCCTCCTTCGTGGATTAAAGCAGAAGCATTTCTGCCATGGCCATTCATAATGCAAATTTGATTTCTGTGACTAACACCTACTTGAAACTAGTCACGTAAGTTCCAGTGAACAGTTGAGATGCATGAGGAATACATGAATGGCTGAAGGAAATTCAATAAACTCAAACAGCTTTTCATACTCTCACATCATCTATTCTTTTCACATTGCTGAAAGGACTCATTGTCCTTTAAATTTAAGGTTAAAAATTTACAAGCATGACATAAACTTTGATGTACCTCAAGTTCCAGAGATGCTTGTTGGGTTCTCCATTGGTTTCTTGGATGGGTGAGGGTCTTGTAAATGGGCGTGATTCTGGTCATGTCATTGCTTGTGGTAGTACCATCTACTTTAATTGACTATTTTCCTGCCAAAACAATAGCAGAACTTGTTTCATTAAATCCTTGTAAATTGAAGTAAAGACTTCAACTCCTCTTGATCAAACAATTTTCTTTGTACACACCTTTGCTTAAATAAGTGACCTCCTGGCAGTTGTCATATCACTAGACAACATTTCAGTCAAACACACATCTGTGACGCAAGAAGGCAAATCAAAATTCTTATCAGGATTTTGATGTCTCACAAATGTCACAGGTGACTGGAGTAAGGACTTTGATTTTTAGTGGTTAAAATATATACGGTAGCAATGCATGGGAAATTAACTTCACTGAAAACTTGAGCTCCTGTTTGCTCATTGAAGAAAAAACAGGAAATAAATTTAATATGAAATATAAGCTCTGTACCAGCTGAAATCAAGTCTTGTAATTAACCCTGAGCACTGTGTTGACTTTGTTCATACCATTAATAATGCTTTCTTCTTGGCCTCCAAAGCCATGTCTGCTGTTGAGGACAATAGGTGCCTATCAGGTGCTGTATGTCCATGAACAGTCAACATAATGTGCTTTTAGCAGAGGGTTTTCCTACCACATTGTATTACCAGAATCTCAAATTACAGCCCCAGCAACCGCCAGCTCTAACGATGGTGACCCACCACGGCATGGCATATCTATGCTTATATTATCACTGTCAAAATAATGTTAGCGATAACAGTGGAATTGGAGGGTCCATCTACGTATAGCAGTCTGCAAGTGCTTTATGTCTTCTTACTGGTATCAATTTTTCTATTAATCCAGAGTTTGCCATAATAGGTTTTCTCTGAGTGATTGTAAGCAGTTACTTTTTTACCCAGTTGTAGCACCTATTTCTCTTAAAGTACAGGGGGGGAAAAGAAAAGACAGCCAATAAATTCTTTTCTTTTGCTGATGTCTTAGCTTTAGGCCTTGAAACAAACCCACGAGTCTGTAGTTTTAACCATCTATCCAGTAAGTTCCTTTTTAAAATTGTTCTTCTTATCTCTTGATAACCTGCAGTGAATAATGATCTATTTTTTTTTTCCTCTTGCGCTATGAAATGTATTCACCTAAATAGTAGGAAGTAGTAAACCTGTAGGTAAATTTGCAAGTGTACCTTGAAGCCATAGATCATATACTTGTGCACAGATGGCTCCCTACGTATGATCATGACCCTGAAACTTGCAGAGCTCAGGAAAAAACTAGATTTTTTTTCCAAGGGCACCACAAATCATAACTAGCTCCTAGTGTTTGACTGGGATTTTACCGTGCTCAACTATAGTGTGAATTCAGGAGCTAGAGGTGGAAGAGATAGCCACGTTTCCAGATTCTTTTTAGCCAAGTCCAAATATGTAGGGATAGGCTGGTTCCTTAAAATCACTTGGCAAAGGAAAACCCTTGCTTGCCAGACTCGAGAGTTACTGAACGCATTGTTTCTGCATCCACCTTCTTACAGTACTTCAGACTGGGTTAGTGTAGGGAAAAACGTGATAGCCTTGGGATATTTGTCATGGTACTGGTGAAAAAGATTTAGTTATATATTTTATAATTTGATGCCTTGAGATGTTTTTTAAACTTTGCTTTCATCTTTTATTCTGCATATTTTCCCCTTTCAAGAGACATTTAAGTAGCCTGCTTCTCCACTCTTTATAACAGTCAGCAACCTGTTCATCTTCAGGGATGAAGACAAATCTCTCTGGAGGGAAGGGAACAGATCCCATCATTGTGTGATAGCTCATAGCTTCAGATGACTGTGAGGTGAAGAATAACCCACTGCAAACAGCCAAGATGGGCCCTATGGTTAGAAAGCCCTGTGAAACTCTGCCTCAGCTCTCTGGTCTGATTGAAGCAAATCACTGAAGCCCAGAGCTCTTTGGTGCTTGGGTACCATAATGCACTTGAGAAGCTGGGCCCCTGTTCTCCATCGGTGGAGATGACTTACATCAAGGGTGGAGATAAGCGTGGCTGTTGGCATAAATATGCTTTCACAGGGGCTACGCTTACTGTGCTGAAGGAGGTCAGGTTTCAGAAACAAGGCAGTAAATGCCACCCGCAAGTATAACACAAGGGACTCTCCTTGAGTGTTGATGACTGTAACCCAAAACTAAGCAGGGGGGAAGCCAGAAAATGCCTTACTGTGTGCCCATGAGTGTGTCTACACTTCCTCTTGAGAGGTGTCCCCTTTGTGTGCAAGTGGCTTTCCCCTCCCACACCTCTTGGCGGAGAACCTGGAAGGAAGCCCCTACCACCACCACACAACACCCAGGCTTGGTGCTGCAGCTTAGGGAGGGAGGGGGATTTCACTGATTTCTGTATTTATACGAAAAAAACTGAGTTTCTCTATGTGGCACATGCTATACATGCCTTAAAAGAAGGACTGTCCCGTGTCTCAGAGAGTAACGTCCTGGGAGGTATGGGTCTGCCACAGATGTCCTGAATGACCTTCCTAGGGTAATTTGCCATGTCACTGTGTCCCCTTTGCTAAAACATGGTAATAGCTGATCAATGAGAGGTTGGGCAAATAAATGCTGCAGTGTGATACGTGCCACAGCTGACCGGCCAGATGTAGCTTGCAGAGCACAAGGGCTGGATTACTGCTGCCTGCCTTCATGGAGACAGTAATTTGATTTTCTTTTCTACCCTGGTGCCAATTGCTATGAAACTTGCAGAAATGACATGTATCAGAGACTTTCTCCCTGGCTGAATTTGTCTGAAACTTTTAACTGGGTTCCAAAATCATGGGGGTGGTGGTGGGGGAATGTGCAGGTGGGAGTTGGAAGATGAAGACACATTGTCATTACATGAAGCCTAACATTTTAGGAAATGAAGCCAAAATTCTGCTTGTTCAGAGGGAAGATGTGAGAGTTGACACACTGATGTCCAGGAGGTTTTTGAGCCCTACAAAACAGGGGTCCTACAGGTTTGGCAGGGCACATCTACGTGAGAGTACTGACCTTCCTACCAGGATGCTCTGTTTATTTTTAACGGCTTTCGGAAAGCCATCTTCCATTTACAGCTCACATTTGAACAAGGGGCTTATTTTCAAGGCTAATTTGTCTTTGTGTCTTAACTGACCACATTTTCACAATTAGCCCTCTCTGGCCCCCGAGCCGCAGGAGCTCGGCGGGGGATTGCAGCACGTCGCCTTACGAAGGGAGGGAAGGGGGGGCTGCCTGGCTGCCGTTTCCATGCGGTACAGGCAGCGTGATCAGAGCGCTAACACAACAGCCTGTGTAATTACATGTTTCTAGGAAGTGTGTTAGCTCCACGGGGAGCTGAGTCCATTTGGAGAGGAGGAGGAGGAGGAAGAGACTTTCTTTCGGGGGGGTGGGTAAGGTGAAAAGGGTCAGTGCATAACCCAGCTCTTGCTCGACTATGATAAAGGTAATTGTTGCTCTCAAGTGAGCGCCGGGTGCTTCCTGGTTCTGGCTCCTCTCACTCGTTGCTCATGTCTGTATTATGCAGGCGTCTGCTTTCAAAACCAGGTGAAGCAGGGCTTTGCAAGAAGAGAGAAGAGATTTGACCCGGTTGGAAGCGGTACGTTGCGATATTTGACATCATGTCTGCGCTAGCATCGCCAGGGCAGGGAGGAAGATGCAGAGTCAGGGGCATGGCAGTTTTATGCTGCCTAGGCATTGATGTAGGTGGAGGAAGGAGAGTGGCAATTAAAAGCAATTAAATATAGTCCGGGTGCTGGGGCAGAGGGAGGATGGCTTGGACCTAACCTGTCATGTAGGTGTTTGATACGTGTCCTGTGTTGCTGCTGCTCGCTGTGGCAGCGTGCGCCTGAGCTTTAAATATCCTGCAGTTCCTGATATCTTGTTTCTCCAGCAGGCTCTCCATTTCATTTTCCTCCTCTCTCTAGTGTAAAATTTGGCCTAGCTTAAGCTTCTTTCCCTGGCTGAGAAGGTTATTTCCTTCCCTCCTCTCCTCCCCACCCCCTCATCCATCCTCTCCTCCTCTTGCAATTGCTCTCCGACCCTGATTTGGGGTTTCTCTCCCTGCAGTTAGCTGTGGGCTCTGTGGATGCTTTGCCGTGACGGAGGGCCGAGGGCTGACCGAGTCGTGAGGAGGATTTGTATGTAGGAAGAGAGGAGATGGCTGTGCAGCGTGCTCCCGAATCTGCTCTGAGCTTGCTGATGGTAAGTGCTTGCTGAAATCCATTTGGGAAGGGGGGGTGGGCGAGGGGAGCCGCACTGCACGGATTCAGGGCGCCAAATCCACGGGAGGATTTTGCGTGAGCCGTCGCTTGGCTTTTACAGGTCCCGGGGAACTTTGCAAAAGGCTCATCTGGTGCTTGCACAGAGACATTCCTCCCACGATGGGTTTTAATGCCTCTGGACCAATGTTCAAAGCAGGATTTTGAAGTCATCTTTCCAGCAGAGCTGACGCTTGCACTCAGGGTTTATCCCGAGCTGTAGTTTTTAATTTTGTTCATTATATCGGTGTCTTGAACGTCCTTCTGCTTTCTCTTGCTTTTGCCCTTGCTGACTGTGAGACAACTGAAATGATGAGAGGGAGAGCTTGATTTCTCTGTCGATTGAGAGGCATGTTGTTAGCTGTGACCAGGTATTCAGATGTTGTATCGTTTGGGGAATGGTCCTCTAATGCAGTGAATTGCTGTTCAACTAGCTGCAGAGTATGTCAGACCTGCTACTGACTGCAGACCACAGGGTAATGACTGGCATTTATCTAAGCTATTTGCTACAACATGTTGAGCCAGTGACCTACTTCTCAAAGTTCTGCATATTTATAATATTTCAAAGAAGATTATTTAGCAAAACACGTGGCTGAGTCCAGAAACATGCCACTGTCCTGCTGCAATTAAAATAAACCCTTTTGGTGGGGTATTAGACAGTTGTTTAGCTTTACTGATTTTATTTTTTTTTTCCTCTCTCCTACTCTTGTTGCCATTTTCTATGCAGCAGCATCAGGGATGGTTTTAGTGTAAGATCTCTGCTGGATGTTTTTCTTCCTAAATGTCACTGTAATGTTTCCACTGGAGAGTTCTTATAAGCAAAGAGCATGTGTGTGTGCACGTGTGTGTGAATGCATTGATATATACGCATTATATGTATTTATATAATTATTATTACTGATCTCTCTTCTGATTGTATTAGGAAATGGTCCCTAGCACTCAGAGACATGATGAGGGAAGGGAATGCTGCAGGATAATAACCCTTTAGTGCCTAAGGTTATTAACAAAGGTCAAGTTGAGAAAAGCAAATTTTATGTCCATTACTCAAAATGCTAAACATGCTATTAAGCCTCCGCATGGTTTGTTTTATATTTGCCAGTGACTGACTTGCTGTGTAAGATCATTTTATTTCCTCTTGCTTACCTCTGACCTTCCTGGCTTTTAAATGGCCTCTTTCTATTTCTCTTTCAAAGATAAATTGATGGGTGCCTGTCACCCCTGTGTCACTGTTTGGGCTGTATATGCTTTTAGTTTCACTACTCTCTTAATTCTCAAGTTAAACGTCTCCTTCCCACACCTCTGTACTCCTTGAACAGACCTTGTCAAACCCTGGTACGGTGCCAAGCTGTCCACAAATTTTCTCTCTTAAAACATGGCTTTCTGCAGCTACACGTCCTTGCCCCAGTTGCCATTTTGAGGTGGGTTGGGTGTTTCTTCAGGTCTGGCCCGTAACCTGGACCCCTCAGGTCTTCTCACCTTGAGCACAGCCCTGTTCTGCTATCCCAGCCCCACGTGGATGGGCTGCGTTGGGGCTCCACAGCCAAAAGGACTTTGATCCACCTTTGGCCCCCTGGATGGTTGGGGTGGCGGCGATGTATTTCTCAGTTGCAAGAGGACTTGTGTTAACTCTTTGGGCTCTGCTCCATGATGGTCTGGTACTAGAGGCTGGTTATGGGTGCGGAAAAGGTGATTTGGTATGTAAACTGTTCCACTTTGCGAACTGCTTCTTTTGCCTTGGGTTTTTCTTGGGCCATGAATCAGTTTGGTTAACTATAGAAACATCGTCCTTTCCCCTCTGCTCTTCCTTGGCTTTGATGGCATGCTTGAGCAGGCTCCCCTTGAATCAATAATAAAGTCTTGCATAATTCATCCCACAATGAGCAGCTATAATGGCATCTCTTCTAAAACTGCCACCCTCCAGAGATTAAAGGTTTGGATGTCTTCAGGAAGTCCACAGAAGTAGCTTTTAATACTTTGTTGGGCTTTCTCCATTGAGAGAGTTCTATTTTAGCAATGAGGAGTATTTCAGCACTGCATTTCCTCTGCATTAGGATGCAGAATGTGCATCCAACCATTCACTTTTTATGAGACCTAATCGGCAACAGCATTGGCATCGCTGCATCATACTCAGTCTGAAAATATCTCCTTTTCAATGGGGTACCTCAAAGCACTTTGTATTGCAGGTAAAGAAACTGAGGTACAGAGGCATTAAATGACTTCCTTGGAGTTTGATGCACTGAATTGAGTGACCCAAATTAGGAGTTTGCTCATCCCAAACTTCTTTCTGGTCAATTAAGAAAGATGGGCATCTCCGGGGTATGGTGTTTCCTTCCTATAGAAGGACCATCTATAGGACATGGGTATCTAACATCACTATGCCCCAGCAGAGAGAGCTGCACATGGGACCGCATGACATTTCTGGGTGCCAGCCATGATGACAGCTCACAATGACTTACCTGTGCCTGGTAAATGCTACCCAGGACAAGGAGCCGGCATGGCCTAAAGCAGCTCCCAGACGGCAGGTCAGTGGGGAGTTGCACATTGCTTGTGCAGCCATTAGAACACCAGAGAATCTCATTAAACCTGCAGCCTTGGGTGGACAGGTCCTACTTCAGTTTACTGAAATAAATATTGACCATACAATGAATTAATCTAAATTGAACTTGTTTATATTTTGATCTTGTTTTCTAGCCAGTTTAATACTTAGGTGGGTTTTTTTTCTGGTTTTAGTGATTTTTTTTTTCTTTTCTTTTTTTCTCCCAGGCCAGGGAAAAGGCTCAAAGAAGGAGAATTTCAGTCTTAAACATGTATTTTCCTAACATAAAGATATTGGATTGTGCCTGGTCTTGTAGGACTCCTGCCTCTACCTTGCTCCAGAGATCACAGCAGATGAGGGACGTTGCCCAGTTCGGCATGGAAGAAATTGGGCTAAACTGTGCCCAAAGTGGCTCTGTCTGTGGCAGTATCAAATCATTAAAATACAGCTTCCTCAGCTTCTCTGAACCAAGAAGAGGGAGCATCTAAGCATGAAATAGCAAATACCATGTCTTGTTAGGAATAATAATACCTGCTGTGTTAAGATCATTAACGCTGATGGGAGTAAGTGCTATACCAGTAGGATTTTATGTCTATCTTATTAGTATATTGTAAAATTTGAAAGCTGCAGACATATTGATTGTACAGATTTTAACAGCACAATAAGTTATGATACCTGGTGTCTCTTGAGACAGCATTACTGCATCTCATGAAAATAGATCTTAGGGACTTGACCTTCAAACTACTGTAGTTCATAACACTAGCACTAATTAATCTGTGTTAAATGGCAACGGAGGTTCAGATGAGCAAGGTATACAGCTCAGTGTAAACCAATTAGTCCAAAATGATCTTAAAATGGTAGGGAAAAGGAGCATGGTTTTCTGTTTCCAGAAAAACTAGCTCCAGCTAGCTCCTCTCATCCCATCCATCGAATTGAAGACTTGCTGTATTTATAATCCAGCTTTGCTCTCACTGGTCTGTATATATACATGCTTTCCCTGAAGAAATGACAATGTACCATTTAGAAAACAAGTACACTTGTAAATTAATGGTAACTGCTTGTGTTTGGAGGAGCATCTTTCATTTCAGGAGACTGCATGATGCTTTCACACTCTAAAATTCATTATTTTGTGTCTGAGTTGCATTCAAAGCTGAGGCTGGAATAGAGGTGGATGTGAGATACCCTAGGTGACCCTCAGTTACCCCTATAGTTCAAGGGCAAAAAGGCTGCCAACATGGAACTTGGAGCATTAACTCAGGCTGTGGTTTTCACAATCCCCAGGATGAAGACTGAGAAATTGGCTGGCCAGCCCACCATTGGGGCTGCTGGCCTCGGTGTTTCCTTGTTCTACTGGGCTGAAGACATTGCAATGGATGTCTAAGGCAGACACCTGCAACAGGAGGACATGTGAAAACTGCTCCATTTCTAAACCTTAGCATAAATAATTAGCATCTGAGTGTCATTGTGCACTGAAAATCCCAGTTTGCTGCTGTGCTTCCAGTCCTCCTTTTAAAGAGGATTCTCCTGAATCATCCTTTCATACCTCAAGCAAAGCTAAACTAGAGTCCTCAAAACAACATGAAACTCCTTGATCTGATCATTCTTCTGAAACATAGCACTGAACTTTGTAGGATCACCCTTAAAACACGCTCAGAGATTTAACTATATCCTTACTAAATGCTGCGAGGGCCATGCCCTGCCTGGTTGGCTTCTGAGGTGTTGGACTTGACAATGTTCTGGATATTTCATAAATTATTTCACATGTTTGACTGTTAAGTTTTTATGGCTGAAGTCTGCCCTTGTGAAGGCAAATCTGGTAAGTAACTAAAAAGATATAGAGCTTCTAAGCCCCATTTAGACCTAGGACTGACACACACGCACTCCCCTGATAAAGCTATGTTCTGTCCCACTCAAACCTCTAGACAGACTGCAGCAGCACAGCTCGGCTGGGAGGATCGTATTAAAGCCTTTGGGAGAAGCAAGGATACAGTGGAAGGATGAGGTCATTTTCTGCCTCTCCCATCTCAGGCTTAAATTATCTCTATCTTGACAGTATGAAAAAACCCTTGACATTCAAACCTCCTTGCTGCGACCTCATCCACAGACCACGTTGACCTGGAAGGCAGGCTACACTTGGCACGCTCCTTCCGCGAAAACAAAACCCACCCATTTCTTGCCATTGCGCGGCGTAGGGGTTAAGGCAGCTCCCATCTGATGTTGAAGCAGTGTGATGTGTCAGCACTGTGTGACCCATACACAGGTCTGGGTGTAAGCAGCATTGCTTGGCAATGAGTAACGCCTTCCCCCAGGAATCGGCTGCACCGCTGACATCTGGCCCTCTTCAGCTTCATGCCCAAGATGAGGTCTGTGGGGACACTTGAACAGCAAGAGAAGGTGATTATGCAGCTCTCTCTCTGCTCCTTTTGCAGATATTTCCACCGTGCAGGTGTGTGGGCTTCATCCACAGCCTTCCCAGAAGGTCTGGGCGGGAGACGATAATGCGCCGCGGCACCCGGAGGTCGCTGGGGAGGAGCCGCACCAGCAGGAATTCCCCTTCCTCCCTGGCTCCTTCCTTGCTCTAGCCGGGCACTAATTTGCTAATGGGCTTCACGAGCAGCACATAGCTGAGCTGTGCTGGTTGCTCTTTTAGAGGATGGGATGACAGTAGCAAATTCCTGCTCGGTGCTTTGTGGCTGCTTACTACCATGGACTGGGAACTTAGGCATTTCTTGTTGATAAGTTCCCCTGTAGCACTGAATTGTATCTGAACTTTACTATATGCCTCCATAAACTTGCAGTCAGACTTCAAACACAGTGATTTAATTCAGCTGAATGAGATTAAACACTGTCTAGGATTGCTCTTGGCTTCCCTGTGGTGGATGTCAGCTTTTACCCATCTGAGCTGCAGGACTACAAAATCATTATCCCTTCGATTCTGCTCTAGTGCATGCCATCAATTTTCTTTTCCTTGTCCCTCTGCGTGAATGTGCTGTAGAAGAAGTAGACCATAATGTTTGCACATCTGAATTCTCCCATTTAGTACTATGCTTTAAAACAGGAGTAAGTAAACTAGTTTATTATCTTTTTTATTATGAATATGGCTTCTGTCTTTTATTCCAGCTGCTCATTCTGAATGACTGATAAAATTATCTCATCAGAGATGGGGCCATTGATTTTTTTTTTTTTTTTAATGACAGTATAGAGCATTGCTATTTGTAGAAGACAGTTAGTGGGCACTTGAGTAAATGATCATTATGATTAATTGGAGCCTTTCTACAATTAGGAGGAAAGTAACATATTAACAGATTGAAAAGATCACTAAATATGACAACTCCTTTTGACAATATATAAAAGAATAATGTCACTCTGACTTCTTTGAAATAAAATGCATTGGAAAACTTGACTGATATCCCTAAACCAAAATAAAATGTTAAAAATGCTGTAATTGCCACAATTAAAATGCAAGGCTATGAACAGCTACTGATACATAGGAAGGACTTGTAACATTGGGCAATCGCAATTTTTCAGTTCTTTGCCTTCTGGTTATGAATGTCATACTTCCATAATTATTGCGCTCATAACTTCTCAGTGTGGCAAAGACCCAGCCCTCTGGCAGGCTAGTGTGTTTAGCACATCAGGCTCGGAGGCATGCATGGATCCCTACCTTGGTAAATCCCATGAAAATGCAGATTTTTGTCATTTGGCACCTATAGCTGTTGTGCTCAGGTGGTTGGTCCTGTGGGCACTCCTGGAGTCTGCCAGCACCAGTGATGGCCACTTTGTTTCATGTGTCTCACTGAAAACAGAATCCACCAGCTGGATGTGGGGTCAGTCAGAGGGACTGGACCAAGTTCTGGGCTCTCCCCAGCCGGCATGCTGTCCCCGGCTCTTCGCGGCCACTGTAAATGCTGCCGAGGAATGGGTGTTTCTACCCCAACCATCACTGGCAAACCTTGGGTAAACATCTCCCCTGCACCCCACCAGGCAGATGGATCCATTTTGCGCCAACATCCCTTAATTCTCTCTGCTTTTAAATATCAACAAGCACAGAAACTTGCAGAAGGGAGCTGAAATCAGCTCACAAACAGGTTTTAACAGCACTGAGTATCAAACTAACCCGAACCCATCATCACCTTCAAGTGATATGAATTTTCTTGTTTAAATGAATTCTTGGGTTGGCCTGAAGCTGAAACTGTCAAAGCATGTAAAGTGAGGCTTTTACTTTCCTTTTTGAAGGATCATATCCTATTAGGTAATCCCACTGAGAGCCCCATTAGCACGCACTTGTCCAGCAGCAATGCCTCAAGAAGCTTTCCAGACATGAAGAGACCCACAGAAGTGTCTGTCTGTCTGTATTTCACGGAAGCAAGAGCCATAGTGAATACCAGAAACCCATTTAGAGGAATGGACCCACACACAAAATCTTATCAGTTTTTTATATCCTTCATGGCATTAAAGCCGGTAATCCCCAAATTAAAGGCAGCACCTCCTTATGCTAGTTCTAGTGCCTGGCCTTAGCCTTTCAGGTCTCCAAAAAGTTAATGATTGTGCTGAAATGCCAACAACGGACCAGGGATGATGAGACTTAAGGCCAAGGTTCTTTGTTTTCAGGCACATTGCAAAAGCCTTGTTGAAATAATAAAATATAATGAACGGAAGTAAACCAGGAAAGCATAAAGCTGGGTGCAAAAATAACCTACCCTGATATTCTTTGTAAATCAGTTACAGAGATATTAGGGCACCACGTAATTTGGTAAAAACAGAATATCCCTTCCCCTTCCTGGCCTTACCCCCAACACACACTGCCCACCTCTTGCCAATAACGGGTTGCTCTCTGCAGTGCATCCTCCGCTGTCCTCCCTTCTCTCAAGCCATTTACAGAGAGCTGAAAAGTATTTTTAGAGAGGTTTTGCTAGTGCAGAAGCAGAATTCACACAGAGCCTTGCTCCACAATATTTTTCTATCTGTGGGCAGGCTGTGATGATCCTCATATTGCAAGACACTCGGC
This sequence comes from Gavia stellata, assembly GCF_030936135.1. Lineage (NCBI taxonomy): Eukaryota > Metazoa > Chordata > Aves > Gaviiformes > Gaviidae > Gavia > Gavia stellata. Next base: position 8,390,470 of record NC_082597.1, on the reverse strand, counting down.
TTTGGCTCCCCGTAATTTGTGTGAAGTTAAAGGAGGAGTGTTGTAGAACATATGCTTGGCTTAATATAGGTTCAAGGTTTTTTTTTAGGCTAATATATTAGAGTAAGATCTGGGACAGCTTCGCAGTAAATAAGATTGAAATGTTTGTCATTTTTGAATAATATGGGGCTAATTGAGCCATAGTGGCCAAAGCACATTGTATTTCCTGGTAATTAATTGCTGGCTGTGATAGTTGACTGCGTAAAACTACGCCTTGGGCCATTAACTCCAGGTCATTAGTACTCGAGGAAATGTCTAGTGAAGGTCATTATTACTGCTGTTATATAAGCTATGGTAACAGAAAAAAGTTTGCATGAGCTTTTCAAAAACCTGTTTTCCCTGTTCTGGTCTCTTTGCAGACATCTGACAGCAAAGGCTGTTCTCAATTATTCTGCATTTACATTGATTTTCAGAGGATTAGAGTTCGCCCGCTTTCTTAAAAACAGAGACCAATTAGTTGGAGTGTTTGCGAGGATGATCATCTAGCTTTATGTGGCAAAAAATGCTGGCTTTTCCGAAGGACAGGACAGGTTGTGTTCTTATTGGCAATCCCAAAGGACTGGACAACAACTGAGCAAAAACCCTCGTGTTGGCTTCTTTAGCAGCAAGGCATGCACAGCGGGTAGGTGGCTGTGGGGCAAATGGGGAGGTTCTTGCTACACGTTGGATCAGTGGTGTTCATGTCCTGATAGCTCAGGCTTGTATTGAGTTTCCAAGATTTTGGTGATGGAACAAAATCAGTCTTCTCAGGAAAACCAGCCTTTTTCTAGTTATCTTACTGCCCCCAGAGGGGCTTCTAACTTCCAGTTCAGGCAGGAGCTATGGGGAGGTTTGCTTCTGTACTGTCCCTCAAACTGCTCTGTAGGCCAGAGTCCCCAGAGCAGCAGGGTGATATTTCTACTGAAAACTAAAATTAAAAAATGGCAGTTCTAAGAAGGATTAATAGTATCTCCTCCCCTGGCATACTGGTATGGTTGACAATTCCTTATTTTCTAGTTAAAGACAAAGAAAGCGCTAATGAAAGCAAAAGAATAATGAAAAACTTTTTTTTAGTACCTTCCTTTAAGAAGATACTAATAATAATAGCACTTATTTACTATATTAAATACAGCTTTATGTTGAGTGCTGTTTTCTCTAATCATGTGTTTAAAACAGGGTGAGTATTTCAAGCAGACAAAAGTCCTTGCATCAGTGTTCTGAAACTGCTGGCTTTAATGAGATTGCGAGGAAGCACTTCAGCTCTAAATAGACAAAATTACAGACAGCAGAAGATACAGCGATGGCACAAGAAAAATGATGGTGAAATTTTGTAACTTGCTGAAGTTCCCAGCAGTGGGTTTTTTCCCGACTTTGAAATTTTGTTTTGGAGTCAGGAAGTAAATAATTCCATATGAAGAGACCTGTATTGCCCTCTTGATCAGTATAGAAACTCATTTTGTCACCATCCTTACTGCAGTATATAAGCAAAGGCTTATTTGTTTAGAGTCCTCTACTGATGGATTGCTTCTCTTGAATTGTCTACCTTCTCTGTATCTAATATCAGATGCAGTCTCTGCTGTCCACTGCCTTGCAAGAAGAAAAAACTAAACATGCTGCTTACATTGGTTCCAACACAAATGTTCTTGTATTGTGGGAATATTTTGACCCATTCTTTCATCAAAGTTTTACTGCTAGACTTCTTTGGTCAGGTAGTGCTTAGGTCCTTTTAGGGAGTTTCTCATTTTTGGATGCATCATTTAAATTTGAAGAGCTAAATAAAGAGTCCGCCATGTGAAATTTCCCTGAGAGCTTTGATTCAGCAGTAGGAATTAAACCTTATCTGCAAAGTCCGGAGGTACCTGGTGTCTTGGACATGGATCCTGTTTTGAATGTTCCTCTTTGGTTTGTCTCTGTTTAGTGATTTACCTCAGATACCACTTCCAAACACAGGTTTCAGTCATTAATTTTCTAGATTTCTCCCAAGAGAATGCAGCTGTGCTCACATCGCAAATCAAATGTTTCTGTTGTGGCTAGCCCCAAATATATTTGGGGAGGAGAGGAGGAAATGAGTGCTATTCACTCGCATGACAAAATGTAAACTGATGTCAGAAAGTTAGTGGGCATTTTAAGACTGTATGACCACGTGGACAAATGAAAAACCCAGCTGTTTTGTACATAATGGGGCTAAGAAAAAAATCCTATTTGAAATCTGCATTATTGTCCATGTATAATGAAGCAGGGGTAGCTTAATTGCCAAAGCCTATGTAAACACAGTAATATATAGTCATCTCTGAATAAGAGAGCAGTCAGTTTTAATTTTTAATAGTCTTTAATTAAGTAAGCATTCACAACACTTCTGGTATTTGTGCATTAACACATCTATCTCTGGGTAGCCAGAGTCATTCTTTCATATGTAGGCTGGTGTCAGTTGATTTCTCCATGGTCACTAGCTGAAGTTGAGTCTGTTCAAGTTCCTTAAAACTTCCCCCATTGCAGAAAACCATTCCTGCCTGAGGGAGAAGGATTTGATCTTTCTTCTCTTAGGACCAAGCTGGGAGGAGAGTATAAATCCATATTATTCTACTTATCTCCGTGACATTTACAATTTCTACAGATGCAATCAAAAGAATTTGGCTCATTGATCTCCAAACTCTTTGACAATTTCAAACTCTGAGCTGAGTGGTGTGACCCGTACGGTCGCTCTATTGCTTTTCATCAATAAAAGTTCTTCCCTAGATCAAGATAGCACGGTTTCTGCATATGAGCAATGAATCTTGGAGATTATTATTGGTTTACTGGTGGAATATTTCTTTTCAAACCGAAATGAATTCTTAGATGAGTCATTGCACACATACCCTGCCTTGATATTTTTAGGTGCTAAAGCCACTATTTCAATGACACTGGGGTGGAGAAAATTGTCCATAATGTTTTGGATGTACAATTAAAGTGCCATCTGCCTCTGTGATGCAGCAGATGTATAATTGATATTCACTGCTGATTTGCTACTTGATTTTCTGCAGACATTGAATGCTGTAATTGTTTATACAGTATGATCCTAAATACCCATGTGAGAATTTTCCTCCTCATGTGTTCCCTACCAGAAGTATCACTACCATCCCTAATACTCAGAAGGTGGATTCATTATAAGATAATTCACAGTTAGCTAAGCCAAAATCTTACAGGAATCCAGTGAGTAAGTAAGAAACAATTTTTCAAAAGGAGTGGCTTTATTCCTGTAGAATCATGGTTTAATATAGGAAAGCTTATTGGGAGAACTTAAAATGATGATCCCAAATCTGGTTACCTTTGTGCACCGATTTAAATTAAGGCTGTAGCTAGGATTAAAGGAAAAGAGTTGGATTTATTTTTCCCTCCTTTTTTCAAGAGATGGGAACCTTCCTCAGGGGAAAAATATTATGTAGAGTAAACCCAAAGGGTCAACTGTAACATCAAAAGAACTATTTTCTCTAGGGCAAAGGCTATTTAAATTAAAAACAAATATAGAAACCTCAGCAGTGAATTCTGAACAGATTGGAAAACAGAGATGTGCTACTTTTTTTTTTTTTTCACTGTCATTACTTTTAGGAAATGCAATCACTAAAATCTTGATTAATCAGCAGGTGTTAATTTTACCCTATGACTGGCTTCTAAGATTCTCCTTCTGAGAATACCCTAGACCTGAATCTGCTCATGCTGAAATAAAAGCAAATGTGACCAGTAACTTCAATGGCAGGAGGTTAGTGGCTCTATTTTATATTGCTGCCCTTCTTTTTGACAGCAGTGGCTTTTTAGCACATTAGTTAAACTCGCTATGAAGAAGCAATGACTGTCCAGAGCTTTGCATTCGGCTTCAGAGGAAAGAAAAATTGGCAATATAGAATCTGAATCTGGCTTTGTTGCAAGTGACATTTTGAGTAATCATTTCTTAAGCCAGTGCGTGGCTCGCAGGAAAAGTCATCTCTCCGGGCGCTCAGAGAAACCAGCGTCCATTTTGCTGCATCTTGTTCCCTTTTCTCAAGCCATTGTCTGTATGTGGCACCCAGCGTAATCTAAAAGAATCCCCTGTGTCTTCCCAAGGCTGAACATTTGATCTCATATTTCAGGGAATCTAATGGTAATAGTCTAATCACACGTAAAGGACATCATGGCTGATGGTTACAGCATGTAACTCCGGTGGCAGCACAAGCAAAGGACCAAGCGAGGGGCTAAGGATGCTGCAGAAGGAAAGCACAGGCAATGCAGGGGAGTGTTTGGGGAGGGGAGATGGAGTCAAGTCTAAGGAAATGGGGTGCAGTGCACTGCATATGAGTCTGGTTCTGTTCAAGCTTTCTTTCAGATCTCTATTGCTGTCTGAAGAAACCCATCAAGTTAGAGAGAAACAGAGACAACGCAGGAGAAACCGTAAATCTGACTATGTTTATGCTGTTGAACATTTGAAGTCTGGATAGGAACTGCTTTTCTCCATGAGACATTTAGTCACAGCCATGCTGGGTGCTCTGTGATAAACACAAACAGAAATCCAGCTACAGCACAATGTGTGGTTAATTTTACCCATGTAATTTGTTGCGGTCTAGTTGGGCTCTTCAACGTGGAGACATGACAACATCTGAAGGAAAGAAATTTCACACTGTTGCTTGTGTGTTCTTGTGGCTTCCCTTCCCTTCCCTTCCCTTCCCTTCCCTTCCCTTCCCTTCCCTTCCCTTCCCTTCCCATTTATTTTATTTTTTCTTCTCTTTTCTCTTCTCTTTTCTTTTCTCTTTTCTTTTCTCTTTTCTCTTTTCTCTTTTCTTTTTCCTCTCCTCTCCTCTCCTCTCCTCTCCTCTCCTCTCCTCTCCTCTCCTCTCCTCTCCTCTCCTCTCTTCTTTTTTTTTCTTATATCCAGTATCTTTCTCTGATTCATGTAACAAACTTTTGGATATACTTGTTGCATAAAGACTCATCTTCAGTTTTGGTTTATACTTACTGAGAAGGTGACCCGCAAAGGAGAAGGCTGCAGTTTCACAGCACATGTAGTGCAGTGCTCAGGCTGAGCCTGGAGTGAGTTGGGAAGCACACAAGAAATTAGGAGACAGCCTGATAGAGAAGGATATGCAGAGGGGACTGGACTGTGATTAAAGGGAGCTGGAAACTTGCACAGATATGGAGGGAGAATGAAGCTGGGATCCCAGGTCTTGTGAGGAGCAGGCTGAGCATCTCCCTGTGACACACATCTGCTAACTCAGGACCATCGTTGTCTTGCTGCTACCTCCTTGGCTGAAACATGGCTTATTCTCTTAATTGCACTGTACTACAGATGAATAAATCAGCCGTAGAGAAAATGGTCTTGAATATTAGTCACTGACTGGCTGAAGTGTTCAGTTCCTGTTAACGCCAAGTGTCAACAAAATGAGTTTTCTATCACTGTTTAATTCACATGCTTAAAAATGAAATTCCAATGACAAATGTAAACTTTTATTCAAATAAAAAGGTCAAAATTAATCTTCACTGAATACTTATCAGCTTTGCAGTTCCTAAAAATGACTTGAATATGCAGAACTGCTTTCCCTCCAATAGCATGGAGGACTAAGAGACCATAGCAGTGGTGGCAAGAGGCTGCGGTACCCGTTTGGGAGTAGGAATGCAGGGGGAGTCCGGTTGGAGCTCCAGCAGCACATTTGTGTTTATATAGAACAGGTGCTAGGAAAAGTGGAGAACTCATCCAGGGAGCAGGGACGTGGAGCACAGGATGCCTGTCAAACCAGGAGACGTAGGGACAAGTTCAGCAGAAAGATTTGCCTTCTGGATCCTTCCTTTTGTTGTGGTCCTGGCAGGAGAAGGGAACGTGTTCTGGAACACTTATATGTGGACCCCTCCTGAGAGCTCATGTCCTCGCAGGCTTAGCAGGGCCAATGATGGAGATTTCCTTCTTCAGGGGCAAAATCTCCATGGAAAACAAAGCAATGTGTTTGGGGGTGCCTAGCTGGCTAATGGCACCTACTAGCCATGCAGACAGCAGCTGCCTAGTAGCAGCTCTGGTGACATCTCATTCCTCTGAAGACGTCACCCGCAGGTGACAATATACATTCATCAGAAGACTTTAAAGTAGTTTTGACCCTCTGCAGCACTGCTCAGTTTACTTTGCATGTTAACAAACTGCAGCTTGTGATTCCCACTGGATCTCCAAAAATATGTGAGCAATCCTAGGGGACTAGTACCTCGTTCCTCCGGGCAATGGGCTGGAAGGACCTCCTTGTGGGAAGAAACAAGTTTTCTCTCCTCCACGTCTCTTCCACTATAGCTTTATTAGATTCAATTCTGGTTCTGCCAGTCTAAATAAGAAAGCAGCTTCCCCTCAGAGAAGCATTCAAAGCTTTACATAAAGTGTCTTAATTTTTATCATGTAGTGCTGTACGTGGCAGCTATGAGTCGCAGCATTTACAAAGGCACCACAGTGCGAGAAACCACAGCGAGGGCTTCCAGAGTTCAACATCTGGTGGGGGAGCCTGCCGTGATTAGAAAAAGTCTTATGTCATTGCCAGAATCAAATTATCTGAAGGTGTCCTGCTGGTAAGCAGCAAGTACAAGCTGTACTGAGTCCTAAATTGGTGCGTACAGGAGAGGTAGCATTAGATCTTTAAATCCCTCTCTGGGTTAAGTTGGGTTTTGTTAGTATTCTCATCTAAAACCTAATGCAAAGTCTCTCAAAATACAGGCTACTGCTGAAACAGATTTTATTTTTCCTTCTACACATTAATATTATATTTCCCAGTTTTGGGGAATGTTCCCCATCAGGAGTTTCCCTTAGGAGTGTGAAGGGCTTTTCTGGGAAGCAGAAATTGATGGCTCTCTTGTCCTAGGAGTTCTGTCTTTCTTAAAAACAATCTCTTCTAGCTGTGCAGAAAGACGCCTTCACAGGACAGAAGTCAATATAACTGTAGTTGAAAATTAAGCTTGCAGAGAATGTAGAATGGCATCCTATGGGGTGATCCTTGCCATCCAAGGGATCAGGCCACTGTAGGTGGTACCTGCAACCCCGCTGAGACGCAGTAGCTGGCCCTGTGGATGCTCCCCTTCCGCTCTTTGTGCTCTTCCTTGACAGTCTGGGTGAATTGATTTTCCTTTGCCTTGCAGCAGATAAAATTTAACTCCTAGGTGTCAGCGCAGGAACAGTAACCTCAGCTGCTTCAACTCTTAATGGTTAAGGTGGTCTTAGCATTCCCTATTGCACCATCTATATGCAACTATGTAAGAAAATAGAAATGTCATGTTTTGAACATGTGCCTAAGTTTTTAGTGCAGGATGGGGCATCACTGACAGTGGTAGATGGATTTCCTTACTTTTCCCCTTTTAAAAAAGACAGGAGTCAGCCTCCTGCTAGGAATTCACTTCTATCTCCCTTCCCACATCCTGATAATCAGCTGAGATCATCTAAAACTTATTCCTTTGCTCACGGTCATACATCTATATGCTACCATGCATTAGTATGGCACCTAGATTCTCACTGGAGGCAGGAGCTTTATTGTAACAGAAACGTTGCAAACATGGTAAAAAATTTTAGAATTTCCTCTTCATCCTTGAGTCCAAATCATTTAGATTATTGTAAATTGGACATTTGTCTCCCTTGGCTGGTAAGCATGACTGCATCCTTTGCAGGTTTTCCTCTGGGGAAATTTATAGTAAGATTTAAATACTAAGTGAATGTTCCCCTTTAAAGTTACGTGCACTAAAGGAATGTGACTTATGAATCCTGTTAGCAGTAATGGCTGCATGAGAATATCAAACACTTAGTCAAATCAAGATTTTACTGTGATGCATCTTGCACTAAAAGGGTTTCTATAAATTTTGTACTATACCAAATGTTCTTATGTACCTCAAGGATGGGGACTGTGTCTGAAGCTTGCAGAAGTTGAGTCTGTTTTGCTTTTGTTGCTGACTGCTGGAGGAACACGTGCATATGTTTGTGTAGCCGAACAGAATTAAAACTTACCTGGATTGCAGTGTCAACAACAGAGAATGCTGCTGCCTGCAGTAAAAACAGGAGATAATATTAAACTGCAAATAAACCATCCACCTCGTGTTGGGAAGACCAGTGTTATTTTCATAATATCTAGTGTCCAATACAGGTGGCATCTTCTGGATAGAGCAGATTTAGTGGAGAGTAGCAATTTACTTAAAAATTGCCTGCATGAAATATTCATATAAAAATTCGCTTCATGCAGTGAATATTTGAACAATTAAGAATCTGTTCACTGTCGCTTTCTGGCCTCGGGCTAAGCTTGAGGATGGTGGTGTTTGTAGCCTGCCAGCTGACTGGTACCTATGGGATCATACTGGAATAGATGGGAAGACCAGCAAGCCTAGAGGACAAAGTAGCAGCCAAGAAGTCCCCTGCATCCAGGCACCGAGGAGTTTCTGGCATTTTGATGTAGCTTACACACTGGACTGCACAACTCCGAGCTCCACCAGGAAGCCTGGCTCTTCTCTCCTGTCCTGCTCCATGATGGCAAGGGATGGTTGTGGGGACCAAAAAGCCACCAATACCTGAGCAATGGCCAGGAAAAGTGACTCTGTGTGCCTGAAGTGATCAAATGAAGTGATTTAGCAGGCCTCAAATGTGGGTATGGGTCCAAATAACACAGCAAATATATTCAGATCCTCTTGCATGAGGATGTGTTTTCACAGCTTCCCAAGTCCCTTTTGACCAGGGGACATGATACTCCCATGGCTGGGGGCAGGCACGTCTTCAGAACACATATTTGATCACATTGTCTTGTTTTTAAGCAAGATGGGCACTTTTAAATGGGGGGAAAAAAAAAGCGAACAAGAAAAAAAAGGTTTGGGGATTCCTTGGGGACAGCCCCCCAAAAAACCCACCCACTTTTCCTCCTGAAATGAAAATAAAGGAAAAACAATACAATTTCAACTTTGCCTGCTTCACCAGCAAAATACTGCCTGTGCAAATTCCTGGAGCTCTTGGTTCTTTTGTGGGTTTATTCTCTTTGAAGAAATGTCTTTGTCTTAATGTCATACTAATTGCTTGACCGCAGCAGGGATGTTAGGACTTCCGCAAGGTGTGGGAGCACCAGAGTGATCTCAGGGGCTCAGCCTGTCCCTCGGCACCTTTCCGAGCTGGGGCACAAGTGTGCGCTGAAGTTATCTGCTGGCAGGTTTTTTTGGATGCTGTCTCAAACTGCCTCTCTAACAGTGAGGCCATTTCACAGTGAATCAGTGAGGTGGCTACTCTTGTAGCTAGATCTGAAAGAGGTTTTAAAACCAACCTTCCAACACGACGTTAAAAAATTATGAGGGGAAGCTGCGATTTCACCTTTTCATTTGTTTTTCTAGGCAGGGCTAAAGAGTTTAGTTTCTTTTGGGTTGCCCGCCTGAATCCCGCTGAATCAGGACAGAAAATTACTGAACGCATGAGAGGACTGCAGTAATCATTTGGGGTCAGTGAACTATAGATTGCAATATTCGGCAGAGTTATTGCACTTCAGCCATGTCCCTGCTCTACCCGCCGGCAGCCGTGGGAGAGGAGGGGAAGTCTGCTCTGCGTTTTGCTCACTTGGCTTTTTCCAAGGCCCCTGAATAGTCAGCCCTTCCTGCCCGCTGAAGCCTTTCAAGCTGCATTATTGATTATTTTTAATCAAAGATATCAGAGTTATTTTCGCCAGTTGTCAGTTTGGTTCGTGTCACTCTGCTGATTATTGCAACTCACTGAGATGATGAAAATAACCATCCAGATCATGACATTTAGAGGTAGAAAATCTGACTAGCCAAGGTAACTAGTTTTGTTTGACTTGATGTTTGATTTTTTTGCTTCTCTGGCTCTGTCTGTATTGTACGAGGTATTTTACTTTTGCTTCCCCAAGGCAATCTACCAATAATTCAATGACAGCTGCCTGTTCTTACTCCTTGTTTTCTAAGCCTCTGGATACTAGGCTTGAATTTTGAGGACCTGTTTTCAAGCACTGGCATTCATTTTCTGTATGCCCTTGGGCAGTCTCCTTCACCTCTCGGTACCTTCTGGTTTTGTAAATGGGCTCAATGTCCTTTTTGCAGGACCACTTTGCACATCTCCAATGTGCTAGGTTTTGTAGCAGACCACGGATCGAATAATGACAGAGAGGAGAAATAAAACGGGTAGCTGACCTATGCACAAAGGTGAACATATAGTGAAAGAGGGAGATCTTGCTGGAGTGGATTCAAACTCTGCCCCCTCACCAAGGGAGACCTGTGTGAGCAGAGGTTCATGTTGCAACAGGCAAGCCCCAGGCTGCAGTTCACCATGCTAGATGTGACTCCTAGCTCCCTAAAACCATTCATTAGTTGGAATCAAGAATCTCACCGTTGTTACGGCAATATATATTGCCATATAACAGCAATGGGAACTTTCAAAGTAAACTTTACCACCAAACTCTGCCAGCCTGCTTATTAATGACATGCAAATTATAGAAGTTCAAACATTTGCATTCAATGCCCATAGCTGTTTCTTTGATTGCTAATGATGTTGATTCACAAAGAAAAAGCTTTCTAAAATAAAAAGACTATTTTATGTACCCCACCAAAAGCAAATGAAAGGATGTTGCATATAGCAGGTTTTTTTGGTCATGTTAAGCCCTGTCCAAACACCTCAGGACTCATAAATTAGGTGGAAATAAAATGTGATTTACCAGCTAATGAGCTAGTCTTTAATTTTTAAAAAGAATTATAACTTAGAGTAAACAATAAATATGCGCATTTAGTCATGAACTTGTCCTGAATTTTACTACACAGTTGTCACAGATCTTTTTTATTTATTTACGCTACAAGTTCAGCACAATCATTGTACACCTCCTAAAATGCTCATACCAGGACCAAGTTGTCCACCTATAACCTTATGGTACAAACTACCTTTGCTATCCATCCTTGCAACCACAGATCGTTTGAGGGTGAAAGACAAGATGTCAAGACCCTAACACAGAAAAAGGTCTTCATAACCTATTGCAAGAAAAACGAAAGTGAATTTTTTTCTGTTCAATTGCATTTTCAGACGGGCTTTCATCAAATGTTCCAGCAGCCCTTTTCCGTTTGTTTTTCTGCTTAAAAGAAACCATTTAAAAGAAACATATAAATAAGAATTCCTTTTTGTTGTGTGCTTAAATAGGAGCCTAATTCTTTGGAAAAATCTAATCTTCAGTGCCCCAGATGGTCTACAACAGTGAATGAAATTGCCTGGCTGGTTCAGAGTTTGTGCTATGAACATCACTTGACACGGTGTAAGGACATTGTACACAGGGTTGAATTCAGCTCATCTGATCATCTGCTTTCCAGTGAAAGCCAAAGAAGGAAAATGGATATGTCTAGGGCACTGACCTGTTTTGGAGAAAGTAGATGTCTGAAACTGGACATATTGTGACTTTGAATTATCCATTTTCCTTTCATTTGCCATAAAGAGAATGTAAGAGCCTGGGTTAAAGCTAAAGGAGATGAATCTATCCTTGGTGATTTCTGGGTGCAGTCCCTGGCCTCTTTCTGACACGCTTTTGTGGAGGTATGATCCTATAGAAGCAGCAAACTGCATCGCTTGCAGCACTGTCTCAGTTCTAACATTTATTTGTGGAGTATGAGGCTCAACATCAGTATAGCAATGCAGTTTGACCTTATGAATAATTTAGGCAATAGAGTTTTTAACTGGTAATTCCAGTATTTATTGGTCATAAAGACGTTATCTGTCCAAAATACATAGTGAGGCTTCAGCATGTCTCTGGTTTACAAGGAACGTGGCTAGTCTGGTGTATGGGTACATGCATAGAAAGATGGCAGCCCAATGAATAATTAGGAAGAGAAGAAACTTTTTTGAGATAAAAAAGTGAATTTTAAAAAATAGAGAAAAAATATCTGATCTTGAAACCCAATAAGAAGACTGATCAGCAGATCTTGATGATTCAGCTAGGTCCTGTTTGCCAACCTATTTGAAGTTTATATTATCAGACAAACAGAGGAAAGGTTTATCCCCAGAGACTCTTCTTTAGAATCTCTACAAACAATATTCTACAGCTGAAATAAAATGATGACACTTGGGACTATAAGTACTGATGCTATTACTTGAGAAATGCAACTGCATCAGTTTTTTGCTATATACCATATAGAATTTTGCTTGGAAATTTAGAGCCATTTTGCTCTTCATAATGTTGCCTTTGTCTCTTATGACACTTTCAATCTCTTTATAACACTATATTTTGCTGTGAAGAGGCTAAAAAACTGCAACGATAAATATTAATAAATGGAAACTGGACCTGGAAATTTGTCATGGCAGACAGCCAAGTTATAAAAGATTGTCTCCTTCGACTCTTAGACAATGCTACTGAGAAAGGTACTGTATAAACTATTTTCTGGCTAAAATTAAATAGTAATCTGGGTGTCTGCTGATAGAAAATACCTTCAGGGTTGACTTGATTCTTGGGGGCTTTTTTTTTTTGTTAAAAAAAAAATAATCTACCTTGACAAATTTGAAACAGAAATAATACCAAAAATGTAAACAAGGAATGCAGAATAACATTTCTTCAGTGGTTTTAAGCAAGATTCTCGTCTATAAACTCCCAAAGGAGGTGAGATTCACAGGCACCCTCCGTAAGATACATATTCTAGTGACAGTCACCAAGATGCTTCATTGTGCCATAGGAAAGTTGCTGCTGTTGTGGCAAATTGCAGCTTTTCTGTAGTAGAGCAAAAGGTTTACCCCACTTTGGAGCAATTGGCTTGACACATGGAGATACTGAGGACTTCACCCTTTTGTTCCTCCTGAGATGTCCTTGGCAGAAGGGCCTGGTTCAGCTGTGTAAGTCGATGTGCCTGTGGCCCTCCATGTGCATGGTGAGGTTAGCTGCCAGCCTACTAAGGATGCACTTGTGGTGCAGCAACTGTAATGTATGGATTGATTTGAACGCTTCAGTTCTGTATGCAAAAACTTCTTGGGCCACCTGGACACTCTTCTGGCTTGCATTAGATTTAATATTGTTTAAAGAGAGTGTAAACAACTTGGGGAAAATAAATGACTGCATGTTAGGCCAACCTCAAAAAATCTGCATCTGCAGAATACTAAAATCTAAAGAAAATTGAAAAATCAGTTGTCAGAGATCATTTTAAGTCACTGAGGCTGGGATCCGTGTCCCCTAAGATGCAGCTTATAGGTTCAGATGCTCCGTTGGGATGCCTATGTGTGCAGGACAGCTTTATGTTATTGCCATTAGTGGAGATCTAGACAGTGGAGCTGAGAGATGGTCCAAACAGGATGCATCTGCTTGAGGTAGAACTGAATCCCCACTGATGGTATTGACTAATGTGCAGTGGGTGAGATTTGGCATCCAGCTCCACTTGAGATGCCGTAAGATATCCAAGGTATCCATCCACTTGTGTCTGGTGGATGTGACCCAGGACCAGACCTCTGGAGCAGCTGGTGTGTGGGCACCTGGGCTGTATTCAGAGGGTTGTTGTCTGGTAAAAGGGGAATTGAGAAACCTCAGGCTTTCTCTTAACCATAAAACCATAGCCTTTGAGGACATCTTCGGAGGTGCGAGTTTGCTGGCTCTAATTTGCATTTGCCTAGGCACTGGTGATTCTGCAGGTGCATTTCTGTGTCAGCTTTGCTTTTCAGTCTGGGCTGAGGCTCAAGTCTGCATCCTGGGGTCCAGGGCAAGATACTAGAGCCTTTCTGCCAGATCAATATTGATGCACATCTCTTAATCCCTGTAATAACTCAGGGCAAGATTGCATCCTGGCTCTGTGCAACCACATAGGGCAGGTCTGCCACAGGTTAGACTTAGGGAATAAAGACTGCTTTGCTGGTATTTTCTCATTCTACTATATATAGGAGTGAGTGGGATGGGAAAATTATGGACTATGGGGACAAAGGATGCGGTTTACACCTAAGGGAAAAAGCAGTGGATAAAGTGATGTTTCTAAGGCTTAGTCCCCCACCAGAGCAGGGCAGTTGAATGCTAATCCTTCCCCAGGGAGGATGGAAGGAGATTGTACCCAACGACACAACCCAGTCTTTGTAAACAAGTACAAGTGACCCTCACTGCCCTCTTTCGAGGCATTATTAACACTTTCATATGTGTGTGTTTATTGGCTTTGAAAACAGGCTGTTAATAACAAGAAAATATGTGGCAGGAAAATGGTAGCAACAGACACATGCTTTAAAAATTGTGGTGAGATGTTCTAACTTCACTGTACTTTTAAAATCATTTTTTCCTACCATCTCTACCAATGCTACAAGTAGGACATAGCCGCAACATTGCACCTCCAAGACACAGAATTTGTATTGCATTGGTGTTAGCCACTAATAGGATTCCAGTACAAAGCACTTTAATCCATTGCTAAGTAAGTGTCAGTGTAGTAATATGGTTTGAGGAAAGGACGTGGCTAACATGCTACTTCTGCTCTTCAAAGACTTAGTTTTATAATCCTCTGCAAAAGTCCTTGTTCAGGTTTCTGGAAGTATTGTGTAACTGCCCACACATGTCTTTAAATATTGTCTCAAGCCCTACCAATGTATTTGCTGCAAAACTCAGTCTATAATTAGTTATGCTTTCAGCCTCTGAATCACCTTATAATGGTATGTTGTGTGGAGCTGTAACTATTATCTTTAATATTTCAGTAGGCTAATTGCTAATCCAGTTTTATGGACCAGTAAAGTTGTCACCAGCAGATCACCAGTAATTTTATCATCACTGCTAGATAAAACTTCTGAGCTTGAATATGACATCTGGTCAAGTATAGTGTGTCAGCCTCGTGTCTGAGTTAGGGGTAATGGATACTTCCAGTCTCATTTTAACCTCACAAGTTTCAGTGCTTGTGTGGGGATATATTGGCATGCTGTCTGCTGACCATGCTGGTGCTTGTGGGCTGGTGGATTTTTCTGGGTTTAAAGCCATATGTGCTTATGTAGTTCAGGTCTATTGTGGTTGAGGACTTAACACTTTCCTCACCTTGATCTTATACTGGGTCATTCAAGCTGGATAAGTTTAATCCTTTTCTGTAGACAATAAATCAGACTTTAGTTGTTTGGAACGCTTGGTTGGGATTCATCTGTAATATTGCAGTGCCTATAGGATATAAATCTAAGTGAGCCTAGGATCCCTTTATAATAGAAATAGAGCTATTCAAATACAGACTCTTGTCAGTGCAGCCTAGGTTTGGCTAGAGGAGTTGCACCCTAAACTCCATTAACTAGGCTTCAAATGTTGTGATGGGAGTCTCAGATAATTTGCTCAGATACTCAGACCTACGCTGTGGATGTGTAATCTTAGGTGACATCATAGATCCTATCATTGATAAGATTACTAGACTGGAAGGTCTTTCTCCACCATTAATTCATTAAAACTGCACATCATTACAGCACTGCTTAATATAGTAGTCCTTGTGTTCTGTTGAAAGAGGTCCTACACCTTTCTGTCTTTCCTTAATGGTATCCATATGACTTGACTGGATGCCAAAGTCTCAGCCTGAAGAAGACTTTGAATTCTGCCCAAAAGCATATTCAAAACTGAGGTCTTACACAGTGCTGCTGAATGGGATGATGCTCAGCATCCTTACTGGAGCACAATGAGACTTACCCAAGTGTCTCAAGCGTGTTGAGTCAAAGCTGGGAAATGGAGATCTGGAGAAGCCACTTTGCTGAGGTGTTGACTTCATTTTCTGATCTGTGTGAACAGTTAAGCTGTGGGGAAGGCATGTATGGCAAATGGGCAAAGAATCTGATATTGTTGAATGAAAAATACATGTGCTAGGGCAGGCTGTTTTATTACTCTGCCTCCAACACAATGGGAAATGGGGATATACTGCTCTGAATAAAACACAGCTTCATTTTGTCCCTTGTTCAGAGACCCTGGCAGATCCACTGAGTGCATGACGATGAACATCCCTTCGAATTCTCACAGCTGTGTCTTTGCATGACGAGGTCATGGACTGCCAACTCTTGCTTCTCTTCTGCAGTATAAATAATGAACAATAAAGGCTAATGCTTTTACAAATGATTTAGAAACCTTATTCCCTTGACGCTCAAAGAAAATCAGGCTGTTAAATTGCTGTATAGCTCATGAAAATGTTGTCCCTTTAATATTAGTGAGTTGTATTAAGTAAATATCCTGGAGACGTTAGCCTTACAGTCAATGGGACTTCGGCTTCTAAATGCCTTTGCGAGTCCATTGAGACAGGCTTTGTAGGAAGAGTTAATATCTCTACTAAAGCAAATGATATCTGAGGAAAACAGAAGAAGCTTTGGGGCATATAAGCCATTCTTCAGGTCATCTGTATTGTGAGTTTAGACCTTAGTTTCAAAATGATGTATGAGCCCTTCAAAATGTCACTCAGTGAAAAGATTTACGATGTCTGACTTCTTTCTCCCCCTTCTCTTTTTAGTGCTGGTGTAAATCAGAGGTGGTTCAATGGAGCTAGACTGTGTCAAACTGTCCAAGAGACACGGGCTGTAAGGTATATTACTGGTACTTGCTTGCAGAGAGACAGTAACTCCTACCTTTTCAGCACATCTTGAAAGATGTTGGACAACTCTTAGCTCTCTGTCATTTTCTTTTCTCTAGTGGTCTCAAAATAGAGAAAAGTCGATAACTCTGCCAGAAAAAAAAAAAAAAAAAAGGGGCCCTTTGACTGGAGATGGAAGCTAAAACATTTATTTAAAAATACTGTATGCTGCTAAAAGAGGCCATGGCTATTTTTACCAAATAGAGGCTTTTTGGAAGCTTAATTGTCTTTGTTCTGCTCATACAAATCGAAATTATACTTGTTGGTACAAAGGACCTAAAATAAAATCTAGTTGCTGTACTAGGAGCTGTGAAAGATTTAGATGAACCAACTTTTTTTATTTTTTCTTTGTTCTTTTTTTTTTCCTTAAAGCAATTATAGTTATGTTCTGTGACCTGCCCTTATCTTCTTTCTCTGGCTTGCCTGCATACTGCAGGGCTTCTCACAGGCTGTGTGGGTCTCTCTGCTAGCCGTGCATGCAAAGGCTGCAAGGCTAAATGCAAGCTCTGAAGCTGTGTCCTATCTTACTGCCAGGGAACAGTGACGGAGAAGAGTCTGAGCTAAACTCGAATTTGGGAACCGTCTTTGCAATGAGCTGCTTATGTGACCTTGGGCAAGCAATTTGTGTGGGGGAGATTCCTCTCTTCCAGTGTCAGGCTCTCAGTAGTTAAGACTCCAACTTCAATCTGATGGAGGACTCTTCCTATGGGAGGGGAGAGCAAGAGAGGGAGACTGGTCCCCTACTTTAGATGTTTGTCTAAAAATGGGACAAACCTCTACTGGGGACATCTGCGTCTCTCCAACTATAGTGTGGCTACCTTAGACCGATACCTAACATCTGGACTTCTGTAGGACTGTGAAAGTGTTTGAACTCTATGTTAATCCCCATCTGACTCAGATACAATCTCTGAAGTCTCCACAGTTGTCACAAAGGTTTCAGTCTGTGTTTGGTGTTACGTGACATGTAGCTGCAACGTCAGCAAGATGGTTTTTGCACATTCTTAGATTTCTGAGGGTTGTTGGAGGTTAGCTTTGAAGGGATGAAGAATTTCTCCCTCTTCCTTACTCTATTTCTGAAGCTTGAGTTATGCTGTTCAAAGTACTTCACGGTCACAGTTGGTCCTTATCTCCAAGACTTACTGACCTGACCCACTCTCTGAAGATCATTTTCTTTGAAGGTGGCAGGAAGGGACCTTTATCCAGCAGCAGTCATGGGGTGTTAGCAGACGGCTCATGGCGCCCATCAGCCAACAGTGTCAGGAGCCGAATAAATCAAGATGAGTAACAACAAACACACGACCAGTCTGTGACAGAAAGTTTATATTGGAATAAACATGGTGAAAATCTGCATTGAAGAGCCTGCAGCTAGAAGAACTTCTTTCCAAAATAATTTGATCCTGGTGGGATGATTCTGCAGCTGTAAGTGTATGTTCCGCATGTAAGTGCGTGCATCTTGGTCTAAAGGATTTGACGTGTCCTCTTTCTTCAGTGGTGAAGGCAATTGGATACATTTTGGATGAGAAAGAGAATGATCAGTTCACAACTTTTGATTTCAGATCAAGAGAGTTTTCCCCAGTAGGAAAAGAATGAAGAGACTTCTTTCCTTATAGACATTTCATTTCAAATTCTCTTCTATTTGATTTAAACCCGTCTCGTTCCACCAAAGGAGAAATGCTTTTCTGGTCTCTTCTTATGAACTAAAGCTGAAAGATTTCTTCTGTTGATGCTTAGACAGTTTGCTGAAGCATCTACCTTAGCTTTGATCTCCTTCTCCCCTCTCCCTGTTAGTTTTTAACACTTGTTAAAAGATTTGTTCTATTTGTGAGTTGTGAGAAGGTGTCTTAATTTATAGACAGCTCAACTATATCTTGTTGTAATTTCAAAGTGTAATTTTTTCCCCTTCAAGAATGTAATTCACGTCCTCAGCTACCATACAGCAGCATAACTACTTTGAATCTTATGAAACTCTCTTGATATGCGCCTGACAAGGCTTCTGACCTTGTTAGTTATAAAATTCAGAGCTGATTTCTCACTGAGAACTTCACACCTGAAAGAGTCCTCTGTCAACTACAGCAAAAACTCTTGGGTTTTATTAAAGGAGAAAAAAATACTTTTGTTTATCAGGAACTGGGATTGCAGGAAATACCAAAATTATCAATATCCAAATACACAAATGAGCAATTTTTATGAAGAAAATATATGAAAATCCAATTATTCTTTTGGAAAACAGCAAAGTTTTCTGCTGACCTCTCAAATACTATAATTTTGAAAGTGCTTTATTCTCTGCCACTTACCTGTTTTTCCATATTGAGAGCGTACAAGCTTGCCTGGGATACCGGTAGTAAACATGAAAAGGAAATGAATCCACAATCCAGGCTTGATTGATTGTGATCTATGGGAAAGATTAGTAGTATTAGTAATGGCATTTCTTGGGAGACTCCTGATTTTGTTTTTATCTCTTTCTGTACATAGAATGACCAGATTTTTTTCTCCTGCCACTATTCGTCAGTAATGATGAGAAATTTGGGTTTTTTTAATGTTTTTCGGCTGAAAAACTCTGCAAATCACAGGACAACATGCAGGCACTTTTCACCATGTTAACTGCAATAAAGCCAGGACAGGGATAAAGGGGTAAATGGGATGCAGTTTTAGGCTGTTGTCTGAAGGGTTTGTGCTGCAGTTTTAGTGCCAAATCAATCTATTTTCACTGAAGAAAATATTTTTTGACCTGTGCGATGGACAAAATGTCTCTAAGGGTTCAACAGCTCAATGAAGGGCCATGCTGCCACTGCAATATCTTCTTGTGAAGCAGCGAGGATGAAATACACAGGTCATGCTCCAAGGGACTGTGCGTCAGATCCCGTGGGAGGAGGATCAGGGTCCCTCTGAGAGGGTCTGGACTGGCTCCGCGCTGCCGATACTCTCCTGCAACCCGCTGGCCTCTCTCAAAGGGGAATTTGGCATTTATGGGTAACCTTTGACATGAGGTGCATTCCCTGGGCAGTGGCTGTAGGTTAAAACAGCAGGAGCAGACTCTATCGTCCTGCCGCATGCCACCTAATAAATGGCAGATCAGAGAAATGCTTTAAAGATGCTTTTCAGCTGTAAAATTCACATCAAGACTTCACCCATTCCCCTGCTTTCTTCTGTCCTCCCTCCCATTTTATTTTCTTTCTCTCTCTCTCTTTTTTTTTTTTAGTCCCTGGTCTGTGATATTTGATATCAAAGAGCTTTGGTTGAAACAAAGCTTTCATTCACAGCCTCAGCCTTTGCTTTTTCCTCCCCAAACTCAGGACATTGAATGCCCAAGCCCTGCTCTGGGGAAAAGGCACTTGCTGTTGTTTTGTTACTAGACCATCACAAATGCATGATTCACCCATCCAGGGCTCTGCTTGCTTTGGTGCATCTCTAGAGACAGACCTGTCTGGCAGCCTATTAACCCTTTCCATTGACTCCAAGACACTGATGGGCACTGTGTGGGTGAAAAGAAAGAGCTTTAAATACTCCAACATACTGCCTCAGCTCTTT
Source organism: Gavia stellata (assembly GCF_030936135.1). NCBI lineage: Eukaryota > Metazoa > Chordata > Aves > Gaviiformes > Gaviidae > Gavia > Gavia stellata. The sequence continues at coordinate 8,370,421 of NC_082597.1, read as the reverse complement.
CCCTTGTCTGGGATGTTGGAACCTTCTTTTTTTGGGCAGAAATCCTCTATCAACATCTGTTCCTAAAAGGTGGCATCAAGATCTAGTTGTGTTGCTCTCTGTGCTAATCTGGATTGCAAATTAATTCCTCTGGAGCATGCTACAAACATTCTTGCAAATACCCATGCAATACACTTGTCATTGCTTCCACAGGACTCTGCAACCACCTCTCTTTCCTACTCAACAGATAGGCACAGGAGAGTCTGGATCTAGAGAAAGAAGCCTTCCACACATTTCTTTGACTTCCTCTCCTTCCTTCCTTGGGCATATTTTGGCAGTTTGTGTTGGATCCTCTTAGGTGGCACAAGATTTTTTGTGTGTGCACCTCTTAGTTTGAACCCCCAAGTACAGCCTCCTCCAATCTACCATTTAGCCACAAAAACATGTGGTTTCTTCCTTCTTCTGCTCAAAACTTTGTGTGTCTCTGCTTTTGCTTTCTTCTTCTGTAAGTCCTTTCTAAATCTTCTGCCATCTCTGTTTTTTGCTCTGCATGATGAATTTCTATTGCTTCATACGGTGAGGGGAGAAAACATAATAACTACTTCTCCCATATCCAGATCCTTCCAAAAATGCTTGGTGTTGGTCTGTTCCACAGCCATGGAAGTTAAGTACTTTGCTAATTTGAGTTTAGAATTACCCAAGATCTTGACAATAAAAGTGTATAAATACTGAAATAGACACATTTCATGAAACAACAGTTTTCCTAGAAAGAAAATCTTCATGTGTCCTGGAATTTATCCATTTTTAATGGTTGCATTTCCCAAATTTTCACATTTAAGAGCATAAAACTTTTTGGTTTTCTCATCCCAAGCACATTAATGCTCCAAGGAAATCACAATGATTATACATTGTTGCAGTGAGCACATATATACTTATTGACATTTGCTAATTAAATTTGTTCAAACAAGCGAGGTATATATACCCTGAAGAAGGTGCAGAGTAAATACGGGCTTGAGAGGGAGGAAGTGTTGGGAAGGGATAATAGTCAGAAATATGATAATTATTTGTTTCTTGTGATCTATTTAAAAGGCAACAAAAAAAAAACAAAACGTGTAGAAGGCTTTGAAATGCAAAATGTCCCTGTATCAATGGCCTAAGCTCTGCCCTAAACAAGCAGGAGAATCTCAGCTTTGTGTATCCTGAAAAGTTAAAACCACAGGATGTCTGAATTTCAGTCTGGGTGCAGAGGTAAGATATATATTGACAAAAGCAAGCTGAATCAGTTTATATCATCTTCCACAAAGAGCACCAATAGGAAAGATCCTGTTTCCTGTGATGTTATTATTGATCAGGGATTTCATATCAAAGCAGTTTATAGTAAAGCTGTAAAAATCAAAACTTGTTTTTCTTCCTTGTTCAGGAAAGGGCCAGTTTTGATTTAATTTCTTGCCTTTTAATATATATATATTTTCATCTTAAAAGCACTGAAATATCCCATTCCAGTGTTTCCATAAGGGATGAAAAATTCTTTCTCGGGTATGACACTCAGCTGGGCACTATGCAATAGCACCTGCAGATGCACAGTCCTTCTCCGTCTTACTTTCAAGTACCGCATCCTTTCCTCCTGTTCTCTCTTTTTGCTCTTCCCACTTAGATATGAGTCTCTGAGTCACCATCAGGCTCAGCTGGAAATCCATGCTCCTTCTCCCCCATTTAAGGACTACAGGCTGTAGCCCTGTGGCATCACCTCAGCAAGTCTGAGTTCAGTCTGATACCTTCATCTCTGATTTTTGAGGGGTAGCAGGTGGTCTGTCAGCTCTCACAAAGCAAAGTGCCGTTCATTAACAAAGAAATTTCATAGAAAGTCATCTAAATTGCTGTCTTAACAAGGTGTCACTCATGCTGCACCAGAGCCATTGTATGTTTAGCAGTTCTTGGAGAAGTCTCAGCTTTTCTACTCTGCTCCATCTTAGTTGTCTCCACTGTTAAGTCTCCACCTGAGCTAGCTGCTGTGGCATCCCTTTACAGACAGCGCAGAGAAATAAGTAGCTTTGGAGCATGGTTCAGAGATTTTATGTGCCTTCTTAGGATGAAATTAATTTGAAGTCATATTTCTAATTAAAACGGAAGCTAATTAACAGACATTTACATGTGGGAGTGGTCTGATGGATATCATGCAAGTTGTCTTTATCTCCCTACCATCTAGGACATGTCCAGTATAGTTCAATATGTAAATTCTCTTGAACTAAGCACTGCTAGTCAGTGCTTTCTCAAGTCTTTTGCTACCTATTTATGTCCCAGAGCACTATTTCCTGTGCGAAAAAATCTGTATCTGACTTAGTCTATGAAGACTGTTCTCTCTAAACTGGGACAAAACACATGTCAGTTTTAACACTGATCTACTGTTACAACATTCCCTACATCTCTAGTATTTGCCACATTTTACTCACCTAGTCTGAGTACTTCAGGTTCATGAAATTGCTGCCACATGCTGTTTTGCCCACTTTAAAGATGCAAAATACATCAGATAGTATCAAGAGTGAGAAGTATTTTTCTTGACAGACAACTGCGCTTCCTAATTTGGGGCTAATGAGGTTTCAAAGTGATGTTCAAAATGAGACAATACAAAACTGGGAGGAGTGGTCGATGGGTTGTGCTGCCGTTTGGAGGGAGCTCAACAGCCTGGAGAGACAGGAGCATCATGATGCTCAGCCAAGTGAAATGCAAAGTCCTGCACATGGGGAGGAATAACCCCATGTGCCAGTACAGGCTAGGGCTGACCAGCTGGAAAGCAGCTCTGCAGAAAAGGACCCACCCGAGGGTCCTGGTGGACACCAAGATGACCACGTGCCAGCAGTGTGTCCTCGAGGCAAAGCAGGCCAGCAGTCTCCTGGGCTGCGGCAGGCAGAGCTTTACCAGCAGGTCGAGGGAAGTGGTCCTTCCCCTCTGCTCAGCACTGGAGAGACACATCTGTGGTGCTGAGCCCAGCTCTGGGCTCCCCAGTACAAGAGAGACATGGACATACTGGAGGGAGTCCAGTGAAGGACCATGAAGATGATGTAGGGACTGGAGCACCTGTCATATGAGGAGAGGCTGATAGAGATGGGACTCTTCAGCCTGGAGAAGAGAAGACTCAGGGGACATCTTATCTGTGTGTATAATTACCTGAAGGGAAGGACTAAAGAAGAGAGAGCCAGGGTCTTCTCAATGGCTCCCCATGGCAGGACAAGGCAATGAGCACAAACTGAATCACAGTCAATTCCATTTAGATATAAGAAAAGACTTTTTTGCTGTGAGGGTGACCGAGTACTGGCACAGAGAGGTTGTGGAATCTCCGTTCTTGGAGACATTCACAACCCAGCAGGACATGGCCCTGAACAACTTGTTGTAGGTGACCCTGCTTTGAGCAGGGGGTTGGACGAGATCATCTTCAGAGGTGCCTTCCCACCTCAAGCGTCTTGTGATGTGATGAGCAAAGCTCAAGGTGACACGCTGAGGCCAAGCAAGCTTGCGCTTCATATGCGGAGTGCGAGTCCTGCCTTTGGCAGCCTGCTGAAGACTGAATGGAATACTCTTTCCGTTGGCCTAAAAATAACAGTTTTCGAGAATCCCTTTGGAAATATGTTTAATGCAGCTATTGCCTAGAAAAAACAGAATTTCACCATGTGGCACAGGCTGATTTATACATTCCACAAAGCGCCATGCTACCTGTAACTTACTTCATTGTTTTAACTCCTCTGCAACATGCCTTCAGACGGTCCAGCTGAATGTGCACTGCATAGCAAATCAGTCTATACAAAGCTTTACATTTCCGTAGGGACAGAGGCTGTAGACATTCCAATGCATAAAAGAATACAGACTTAAACTCTTCTCTCCACATATTAGATACTCTCCATTTATTCACTAGAGCCCAGAGTGCAGCAGGTAGTACAGGGAGAAATCCAGCAATTCTCGTTGCCATATTATTTGATGAAGATTAATGAACAGAGAAGTGAACAGGAGAGCTCAGCAATCTGTTAAATCAGGGTATTCAGGCCTGTTTGTAACAAGCGAATAGGTCTGGGGACAAAGTGATACAGATGAGAGGTGTTAAGATACGTTCACTGATTTCAGAGATCTGCAAACAAAAATCCTGCTCTGTGATCTGCCATTCATTTTGATTATGGATTACAACAGCAGTGGAAGACATCTTTGGAGGGCACTACGAGGAACTGTATTCTTTTACTGAGAGCGTGAAATGCGGACTCTGTGGACTGAAATAAGCTGTTTCTTTTTAAACGTAGAGTGGGCAGAGGAGAGAAATCTTTTGGAAGCTTCAAGGCTTTGGGTTATTTTTTTATTTTATTTTTTGCAAGCATCTTTAATTTTAGAAGACTGAAACTATGTGAAACATGAGCCCTTTTTTAAAAAAGGCTTGTTTACTTGAAATATCTAAATTGCTTTTTCATGCTGAAAGCAAACTGCTTGCTATAACATTTGCAAGACCAATACCTGACATTTTTTGAGAGTTCAAAAGATTGCAATTAAAATAACATATTGTAATTAAAATAATGTATTATAATTAAAATAACGTATTTAGTGTCTCTGACACTAAATATTTCTTGCTTAGCTGTTTGCAAGATCTATGCTTAATAGTTAACAGAACCAAATTATAGCTATATATGCTGGAATAATGCCATGCCTGCTTAAATGTGAAGTCCGTGGGGTTTTGCAGATCAGTGATTACCATTGTAGGAGGCAGTGCTGGAGCTGGGCAGACAGCCCTTCTCCCTCCCCTCCATCTCGCTAGCTTCCAGCCCTGATGGAGACCCATGATGACATTGTCCGTATATAAACCCCAGTTCAGCTCTCTCGGGTACCAGGGTAGGGCATTCCCACTAGCTCAATGCTCTCCGTGTCTGATGAACTCCTCAGTTGTCGCAGTGGAGTCACACCATGGTGTGGACAGCAAGAAGTCCCGTTAGAGTCAATGGCCAGGCATGGGCAGTAAAGAGCCGTTCCCTGATTGCACCATATAAATGGAAGGGGTCTGTTTCTTCACTCCAGATGTAGGCTAGGAAGGGGTAGGACAGTCTCTTCTTTAAGGACTATTCCATAGCAGAAGGAACGAGACCCCCATGCTGTGCATGTGCACAAGCCAATTTGTTCCTTTCATTAGATCATGATCTTATTTTGGGTAGAAACACATTCTGAATTCCAAATTATTTAATCATGAGTTCAGAGAGGAAAGGCGTATTAACGGACACCTGGGAATGTGAAGGTTTCTTTTCTGTTAACATCATCCTATAAACAATTTCAAAGGACACACAGCAGTATCTGTATCTTCTCTCACTGTTGAATAGATACCCCTTTCTTGTGAATTTATCAGTCTGGTTTTGTTCTCCGTCTTTCAGATGACGACATGGTACTAGGGCTACTGTGGGCCAATGTTAGCTCACATGCTGCTTTCCAGTGATGTGGTACAGATACAACTGACTATTTTCTGCTTCCCTTTTTTCTGCACAGTGAGCAGAGTTATTCTGACAGCTATCTGATTTTTTTATCATTCAGTGTTCATAATGTTCATAGTAGAAATTGCAGACAAATTCAGACATACATGGCTTATGACTGTTAGAGATACTTGTTTTCTAAAACCGCCCCTTGAAAGAAAATCATTTATATGGTCAAAGAAACATTAGTTTCATGAGGTGGATGATAGAAATCTTCCTTTATGGCACTTTAGTTCAATGGTGCAAATATAGAGACTAATATATTTGTGTATGTGTAGATGCTTATTTCAAAATGAAGAATTTTTATTGCCAACTGTAGCAAAGCGATAAGTTAAGGTTGTAAAATATGGAATTATTCCCATGTAATTAATTTTTCATTGTCTGTATGTGCATATATGTGCTTTATTGCCTCTTCAGTAGGCAGAATGAAAAATATACAGTTTTACCTATGGGCAATTCAACACAGTAATGAGACTCTTCAGGTATGAAAATGCATCTCTCTTCTTTCTCAATTTCTGTCACACAAATGGGAACTGACTCCTGCTGAGGTCAACCCAAAGTTGGTTCTTCACGAGGGGAGAATGAAAACCAGGTTATTTGCCTGCAATTAGTTCTGTATTGTTACACGTGTTGAATGACGTACCTTTGGCAAACAAAAATCAAGGCACCCCTTTACACCTGCTTGAACCCTGGACTCCTCTAGATTCAAGCATCTCTTTATATTTATTCATATATATTCTATATCAATATGTTGATATATAAATATGATATATTTTTCATTCCTTTGAGTTCACATCTGATGATATATTTCTGGTTTTTTACCTGTAGCAAGTAATGAAAGGAGGAAACTGTGAATACCTGAGTTACTTGCTGAAGAGAAGCATTGCTCCGACCCATTTTATAAGAGAGGTATCGAAATAAGGTCCCAGCAGGCTTGAGTGACCTGTGGGAGTCCCCGTAGATTGGACTGTCCTTGCTGACTGCTTTGAACTCATACTTTATTGATTTGAATGCCATTTTCAGATTTAACATAATCTTAAGGAGACAAGTTAACTTCTTCAATAATATTTTTGTGCTGAGAGCAATGCTTAGTTTCACAGAGGAATCATCTTGCAGAGAAAGATGGCAAACGTTAACCTTTAAAAGTATAGTGATTTATTACCCTAATTCATTGCAGAGTTCTACTGATCAGCGTCAAGGGCTGATGGAGCTGTTATATTCGTAAGTTATTGCTGTTACTGGATACATTGATGTTTCTAAACACATGCTCTTGGGAATTGGGCACGAAGATAAGTCTGGCAGAGGTATATTATAGAACTGCCCATGCATGGTCATTCCTACCTTTCTCTGATGTGTCTGGTACTGTGCACACTGAACACAGTAGGTTTGCGGTATGATTAATGATTGATCTTACCGAGCAAAGCGCTTCCAGTTTCCTTGGTTATTCACTTCTTTTGCTGAAGAAAAATAAATAATGCTGTATCTACTCTAAAATAGATCAACATGGTTTTCAGGAATAGCTTCCCAGAGAAATTATATAAATTTCTTGGTGTCTCTAGTTGTTGCTTATAGGAAATCTTTGAAATAGATCTAACATTGCTTTAGCATCTGCCTCCCCCTGAAGTTCTCCGTGCCTTGCTGCAGACCTCAGATGCGTGTTCCCCAGGTGAACGGGGCTGATTCCAAACCCTGATCATGTTTGCATTTGTAAGAGGTGGCAGTTCATCTATCAATAACCCCCTGCCACCTTGTCTCTCTTCAGAAGTCAAGCCTTTGATACCTCTTTCCAAGTAAGCCCAAGGGAACTCTGAAAACCCTTCTTTGAATACGCCCAAAGGATACTTGAGATATTTTTTATTGCACTTCATAGCCCAAATGAAAAAAGTCTCTAACAGATGACCATACACGTCAGATTACTGACTCTGATCTGTCATTCTCCATTTTCATATGACCTTTTCAAGAAAAATCAGGATGTCAGGAACTGTAATGATAATAGCTAGGGGTCTTCCAGCAATTGGGCATAATATAATAAGCTATTAGGTAGTGTACTTATTGCAATAACTTTTATCTGGTCAGTGACAATTATTTAAATGGTGTCTTCTCTCCTCATCATATTCTTCCCATTTGGACGTCCTAAATCAAGAGAACAAGTTCATTAGAGGAAAAAGAGGCAGAAATCCAGGCTCCATGGACCATGAATAAAGTCTGCGTAGTAAATTGGAGCAGCAGGAGGAAGAGAATTCCAATTTGATTTGCAAATTGACTCTCTTCCACTCCCATTTGCAGAAATAAGGCCCATATGCCCAGTAAGCAATTGCTGCTCAAGGTAAAGCTCTGCACCACAGAGGGTTTCTTGGCAGCAAATGAAAGGAGCATTGCCACTCTGTTACGTATGCCAGCTCTAATAAATCTGCGGATTAGTTTCCTGGCTGCCACAGTTGAGCCAACTCAAAACCATATGGTTCTCCTTTCTTAAACATTGCCATTCGAAAGGAGCACGACTGCCTCCCTTCCAGACTCATTTTTGATCTGAGGAGAGCTCCGCAACAGTAGGGAATCATAAATATAGGAGAAGTCTGTGACTTTATTTATCCCTGTTGCCTAGTCCAGCTGATGGTATGAGATCAGAATTGCATTTTATTGGCCTTCTTGTAATTTCCTTCTGTTTACAGCCTGCCCTCTGGTTCTCTTCATGAATTGGAGTGTGGCACAGCATGTTCATCTGGCTTATTTATTTGCAAGGAAGAGTCCCTGGGACGTATTCTGAATCATACTTGTTATAATCCTAGAGAGTCTTAAGAAACAGTTTAGTAGTTCTTAGGCTGAAAATGAGATTTTGGTTCAGGGATACATTATTTATTCTACTTTTCCCAAGTCTCAAAGATACACTCTTACCCATTAAGCACTAATCTCCTTCTGTAAACATGCTGGGGCCTGACCCAGCTGCTGTTCTCTTATGGATAGCTCTCATTTCTGCAAATAGCCTTCTTCAGCTAATGGGACAGCCCCCTTGTGTGAGTGAGAGATACAGGACAAAGCCAGAGGAAAAGGCTGATTTACAATGTGGGATGCTTAATCTGTTCATCTGCAAGGCAAGGTATATCCTCCCTCGTGAAATCAATCTTTTAAGTCTCTTCCAAATTACCATACTAAAATGAAGGGTCCCATTCTCACGTATAAGTGGAGACAACTTGGATGCTTGGTGTGGCTCCGGCATCGGCAGAGCCTTTTTTCAGGAGCTGTGAACCTCCCTTTGGGACACCTAAACAGAAGATATATTCACTCGTGAACTACCATAGTTTAAAACCTTCCGTGTTAACACTAGTAGAATTGACATTTCAAGAAATAGAAAAAAGTCTATATTTAGTCCTAGTTCTGTAGTGGTTTAACTTTTTTGGGTAGTGCTTTAACTACTTTAGTTCAAGCATTTATTTTTTTTCCCTCCTTTTTCTTCAGGTAAGAAAAGCTTAACCTAAATCTTGATACCAAGATAATCTCCAGACTGGATATAGCTATACAGGAAAGTTACTTACTCTCCTTTCCAGATTCCTGCGTTTGAAATAAAGCCTCTTTATAGCAACATAACTGTCTCTACATTGGAGGGCTTGTATACCTTGACCTAAATCAATACTATTAAAGTACATCAATGCTTTTATGGAGACAAAGGCGTTCTTTAGAGGGGCAGTGACAGATTTCATTAAACTTGCTGTGTTTTCACCATGTAATCACTGTGAGAACTATTTTCTGTTTTGCCTGGGTTGTGTCTCTCTTCTTACCTCTCATTTTGTTGTTGTGATTCCCCTTTTCAGGCCAATAGAGATGTATCACACTAAAGAAAGTTTTTTCTCCTTAATATAGTAGGGACATACAGTAGAGTTCTAATTTTTTCCCCTCTTTCACCTGTGGTTTTGTATATGAGATAAGTAATGAGGTACCCTCTTTCCAAGCAGTGTAATAGAGCCTGAGGAGTCTTAGAAGGTGACGTGGAAAAAGACTGCCTGTCTTTGAGTCTCCTGGCAGGCAATCTTACTCATCCAGATCCTAGGCTCGGTACCCAAATCCTCCTGCTGATGTACATACAGTAGGTTCGTATTTGTCCAAAGCACTTAGTCTAAATTAATTTTTTTTCCAACAAGAAATAGCTATTTCCTTCTCTTGTCTCGCACCGTCTAATGAACCTGAGCCCAAGACTCACCAGAAGATTACCTTCTACTGTACAGTTGTTTGCATTTCTGCGGTTTGTCACTGGACTCGCAGTTTTGGACTGCTACAAAATCAGTGATGCATTATCTGAGTATCCTGTTGGCAAAGGGATGATGTTGTGGTGAGCATGCTGGAATGGGGCTTGCAGGAATTCCTGTTTCTGCCACTGGATGCTTGTATGGTCTTTGTCAAATTTGCATCAGCTATTTCCTTTTTCTCAGTCTTTGTTAGTATTAATTGACCTTTTTCTGCTTATATTGCAAGCCTATTGGAGAAACAGTTGCTTAGTCCTCTGTGAGCACCTTGTACACACAAGTCTCAGTTGTGGCTTCTGTACGCTACAAAATACACATAATAGATTCAGATTTGCCTTTACTGTTTCCCCTAAAATGCCTTGGTCACTTATAGCTAAAGCTCCCAGCAAATAGTTAAAGGGCTGAAACTGAAGGCCAAGACGACCTGAACTTCTGTGTCTTGGACACCCCAAAAGGGAAAAAAACCCACAAGTAAGGGGAGCTTTGATAAACTGAAATAACAGCAGAAAAATATGAGCATGTCAAAGGTGGGAGACAACGCGGAGAAAGCGGGAGAGATTGGTCAAATTGCTCTGGAAAAAGACTGGCAGTCTGGCCTTACTGGGTGGCCTTGCCAGCTCTGTGGTCCCACTGGGGTCTCACCCTCCCACCAGGAGCAGACCTGGGGCAGAAGTAGGAATCATTTGAGCCCCAAACTCAGTTTTGCAGACTGTTCAATTTTAGTTGTCCTTGTGTCATCTCCAGGAGCCAGGGGAATAGTGAGACAGGCAACGTGTGTAGCTCGTGGCTGCTGTTGAATGCAAATTTCTCCTATAAAATCGAGCATCCCTCTGCAGACCTGCCTCCTCCAGAGTCTTCTCCTGCACTGCTAATGCATCATGATACTTGGTTAATTCAGAGAGCAAGGTACCAACCCTCCCCCATGTCAGAGCTGTTATCGCTTCCTCAGGGACACCTTATTGCAGATAAACTCTTTAAGGCAAATACATGGGACCAAATCCATCCCTGGTGCAATTCCATTGAAGTCACTGGGGTTTTACACCTCAGAGAGATGTGAAGCTTATTGCATAAAGGCAGATTTTTTCCCATCTTCCTTTCATTTACCTCTCTATGAATTTGAAATGAGCTCCTCTGCTCATGACTTATTTATGTTGAGCCATACATTTGAACTCTGGGGTTTCTTTTTTAACATGATGTCCTTTTACACTATCGTTCCTAGTGGAAACGCTCAAATGATTAGCCAGCAAAAGGAAAACGTTGTGGGACAGAATCAAGTGACACCCTCCTTTCTCCTACTGAAGCACAACAAAGGGACTGCACAGTTTGGGTTTCTTTTTATTCCCTTGCTCTCCAAGGAGGAAACTTTCATCGTTAATGGGGAGGCTGTTGTACGTTAAAGGGGAAAAGCGTCCTGCAAAGCTATTCTCAAAACTCTAAACACAGATTCGTCCCAGCATCACTGAAATGCTCTCAGCTGATCGCAGAGTGTATTTTTCTTACTGTAGTGGATTTTGCAGGTAAGGCAAACGGTTGCGGAGACACAGATACAGGTTCAAAAGCAACCTTTAAGCCTCCTGTTATCTATGAACTTGCAAAGCGGGAGTCTTTCATCCCTTTTTCCTTCCATCCAAGTTCATATAGATATTGGCTTACAGAGGAATATGTGTCTTCAACAGAAGGAGCCAAATAAATATCGAAGAGGAGTGAAGATTGGGGGATACGTATGAATATAAAGAAAGGCTTCTGGGTACAAGTGCGTGACTTTGCATGGATATGATCTCCTTCATCTGCACGCAAATACCCATTTCAGTGCACTTCTCTAGCCCAGCAGAATCCCATAATCCATCCCACCAACAATACCCTCTCAGGACTCAGCTCATTTTGAAGTAATATTTTTTACTCCATTTTTACAATTTGGGCAGAACTATTTCAGGAGATGAAAAGAAACCTCAGAGTTTAACTATGCTCCAGAGCCATAAGAAATGTACTGTCTTTGCTTGTCTGGGAGTGCCCCAAATGTATCATATAACTTAATGCCTTTTTCTGAAGAGGTATGTCCCAAAAAGCATCAGAGCAAAACTGCTCAAGCCAGGTGTCTGTACTACCTTCTGTGAACCAGCCCAGATTCATCAGTGTTACAGAAAGCCTTGGTCTGGTTGTTAACATGCGTTACTTATGTGTTGTAGGGATGTTGAAAGCCTTCCAGGTGTCTCTTAAAGGGTAGTGTGTCCCCTAGGAATTTTGTACCATAGGACCACAACTTGTCTGCTGCTTGGCAGCTGTCAGCAAATAGAAACAACAACAAAAAAGGTTTTTTCCTGAACAAATCAGCAAGTGTTGCTAGGGACAGCATGGTGGGAATGAGTTCTCAAGAGGTATAAATCAGGATGAAGGCTTACCAAACAAAGTCGGGGTGATGCTTTTTAGTAGAAGTGTGGGATAGACAAGAGCAGAAACTTGGGCAACCAAGTGGAATGAGGCTTGGGAAATAAGTCAAACATGAAGACAGATTTCTATAGAAGATCAGTATTTTGACCAAAGCTGGAAGCTTGGTAACTTCTCTGTTAAGTTTTTATTACCAGTGCTTAGCGAGGCTCATTTGGATGCTGAGCAGGGAAATCATCTGACCCAATGTAGTCTCTACTATATATATATGTTTACATGTGTGCTATTTGTCTCAACACCTTGTATTGTCAGAGGAGAGAAACAGATGTTTCGAGGACCTGACTCATCTCATCCCAATTTAGCTAAAATAGGACGAGACGGTTCATGACCTAAACACGCCTGTTTCCATTAAGACAAGAGGGAGCCCAGGCAGCTGGCTCGGATCAGGTGTCTCAGCTGGGAACATCCCTTTCCAGACTTGTGTTACAAAATTTTCTTTTCTTTATTCAATGAAATTTGCAGAGAAAATCAGGTTATGAGTATCCTGGCTTGCACCATAGGCCACAGTGGCTAGTTTAAATGTGTGCAACGTGTACTTTAAATAATGATGTTTGTATTTACACATGACTCTGGGAAATAGCTTTATCTCATCCTTTAAATGTCTCTCTCTATAAGAAGCTGCATCTTTGCTGACAAAGAGAAGATTTAGTGGGTGTTTAGTGTAACTGATTATCTGCTGATTCAATCAATTATGTGAACCTGGAGCCAAAGAGAACATTATGTGGCTTTATGCTGGTATTGCAGCTGCTCTGTTGCTCGACCCTGTGACATGTTTGGTATCTGGTGTAAATATTTGCACCTGTCAGAGAAACCTGGCCTGTCCCCTACTGCCAAATTGCTCTGCTACAGAGACTGAAATCTTCCTTATTAGTCTGCATAAGGGTAAGCACAACCTGTTCAGAATTCAGGTGGAATAAATTGACTGGACAGAAAAAGAAATGTTGAAAAAATAAATGCCAGGTCAGCCTGCAATATAGCTGAAAAGCTTTCCGAGGTGGAGCCTATTCAAAGCCTGCTCTTGGCTTTAGCGTGGCCTTTCTCTTCTGTCTTCACACAGTTGCCTTTTGTCCTGAAGTTGTTCTCCCAGTTGCATGGATGTAAAAGCAAAGAAAATGAGGCTGACAGTGGTCCTGTGTGGAGTAAACGGCAAAGGCAGATATCGATAAGGAAAACGATGAGCAATTCTGCATCAGCAAGGCCTTGGAAAGTGAAATTCCTTCTCTGTGGCAGATACTTCTCTCCATGCAGAACAAAGAGCACAACCACGCAGGGGATCCAACCAACTGCTTCAGTTACGGCGACCTTTTGCAAGCAGCGACCGACACTGAGAATTCAGCACAGCAATTCATCGTGCGTTCAGCTGCCTGGAGAGCGGGAAAGAAATATTCATATATAAGTTACTGTATATGCTTGCTTCCTGCTCACTATCACCCACCAAACAAGAGCATGACCAAATGCACTTCCTTCTGGAGATCCGTTAACATCTGAAAGCTCGGTTTGGAAGGACCACATCTCGGCTGTCCCTTCCAGCTTAACCTGGGTGGTTGAGGTTAAGGTTGAGGTTAAGGATGATTGAGGTGGTTAAGGATGGTTAAGGTGGTTGAGGTTAAGGATGAGCCTGACCTCATCCTCCCCGCTGCCTGAAGAGCAAGGGAGATCACAGGAGTCGCTGCTCTGTCCCAGATGTCCTTTCCAGCACCGCTGGGGCTCTCTGATGCTCAGGTGGTTGCTCCGCAGCCCTTGCTCCTGACAGCAGAGAGGAGGTGGCACTGGCGCAGTCCATGGCAGGCGGTGAAGAGCAGTCCTCGTGGCTCCCAGCCGCAGGAGGATCTCCACAGGCCCGCAGTCACACTGGAGGCACAGCCCTTAGGAAGCGATCGCCCTGCTTTTCCTAATGAGAAACAACTGCCTCCGGGGCTGACATTTCCAGAGCTCTGATTCCACTGGCAAAAATCATAGCAGTTCATCAAACTTGTTTGGAAGAAGTGGCTGTGCCTGATAGAGATGTGATGCATGGACCCAGCATACCTTTGGGTCTGACCAGGCAGCGCTGGGTGAAATGGGACGTGGGCTGTGGGGTGACACGGGACAGCTGGTGCTTTTGGCAGCTCACTGCTGGAAAATGGCTTATCTGTTTGTCTCTCAGTTTCTCCATTCTGTCTGTCTGTCTGCCCGCACAGCATCTCAGGCTGTGAATCCTGTAAGTGAGGAAACACTGTAAAAAAAAAAAATCTTTCTAGTGTTGTAGCAGCACGGCAGCTGCTCCATGCAAGCTGCTCCTAAATACTGCAATAACACAAATAAATAATTGAAGCATGGGGTCACTCTGATATAAATGGGGGCCAAAATCAGCATCTATCTTAGCCCCATGTCTTAACTGGCTTCAATTCTCAATTACCCTGAGGAGACTGAGAGAGAGAAAAAGACAAAACCACAATACAACTGTTATAACAAAACTGTTTTACGGTAAGGACATAATGCATTAGTTGTCATAGACTGGGAAGAAGGGGTCACTCTGTGTTTAGAGTTGAATTTTTGATGCTCGCAAGCTGACAAGTATAGGTAAATGCTGAAGAAAGTCACATGGCAGCACAGCCTGGAAACAGACTCCTTTTGGTGGATGTGAGAAAGCACTGAAAAAAACTTAGCACATAGGTTTTGAATTTCTAAGTACCCTAGGGGGTATAAAATAGGAAAATATACACAAAAGGGACATCTTGGGCTACAATACTTTGAAAGCTCCCTTGACATAGTCTTTTGTGCTCCTATTTTTTTTTTGAAAGACCTTCTCTATGGGGCCAAATCATTGCTCAAAATTTTTTTCATGGGGATGAATTGTTTTAAGAGAATTTGAGCTCTTCAGGTGAAGAGAGGTGACGTTCTTGAAGGCTTTGCGGTGAGAGCCTGGGATATTTGCCTGGAGCCCCATGTCATCAGGAGGACCCTGTAGAGGCTAATAATGCAAATTTTTAATTCTGTCCATTGAAAGAAGGGCCCCAAGGTCCACCCAAGAAGGAAACCCAGCAGTCTTACAAATGCAATGTTGTGTCTGGTTTTCCAGCAGCCACTCCTGGATTGCAGGGACTGCTTCGATCACACAGAACATAACAGCAGTGTGATATGTGCCATGGGCTAAAAACAGAGCAGCTTGTCTGGAAATCTGGCGGAGATACACATGTGCTTTCAGCACTAGGAAGAAAGGTTTGGTTATTCTTTTCAAGAAGTTCTCGATCGAGAAGGAATGATGCCTTCCCTCCTTTCCGTCACGAGGTCTGGCTGGATGATCAAGCTTGCTCCTTTCTGGCCTTCAAATCCTCAAATATACATGTACCCACGATGGGACAGACATTTCTCCATTCTTCCACAGGTGCAAGGAGGCTCTGGGTGCAGCCTCTCATTTGCGTTGCTAAGCCATTGCTCGTGAGAATAGCATGCAATTAATTTAAAAGTGTTCATTGTAATTCTCTGCCATAGCCAGACTTGGAATCCAGATGGTCCTGATGTAACCTGATGGAAAATAAAAGGGAAGGTTTTTAGATATGACTCCCTTTTAACCAATGAACCCACGCTGATATGCCAATTAGTTGTAATGGTCTTAAATATCTGAGTGCATAAATAGATAAACTCATACATGTGTGTGAGGTCAAGTCTATCTGTAGGTTTTTCTACAAGGCTGCCATCTCTACTCTAGATACGTAGCTGTTGACCCTCTCTGAGGTCTTTTTGCCTCCAGGTTGGTCTAACAGCCCTGCAATCTATCTGAAAGGGGTTTGCTGGGATGACCAAAGGGGTCACTGACCCAGCTGCCCTCCCTGCTCCTCTCCAAGCAGCTGTGATCGCTGTAGCCAGTTTGGTTGGATGGGAGAAGCAAGGAAAACTGAAACTGCCACTGAGGAGCAAACGTCCCCCATGGGAAGCTGTCCTGGCTAAACAAGTGGAAACCATGGGAAAGATCCCCGGCGAGCAATTAAAGTCCATCTGCAGATGTTCGGCCCTCAATTTCTTAAGTGCAGAAGTAATGACAGAGGATCATTTAAGGAAACATCATCTCCCTATATGATAAGATCTCTCTTGTTGTCCAGTTTTTCAGGGAAAACATTGCCTTGACAATGTAATCCACTTGGCAGCGGTCTGCTGTCTTTTAATGGAGGCTGATCTGGAAGCACCTGACGTAGGGAGTGAAACGTTTCACTGGGACATCAGCTGAAGCACATGCCCTGGTAAAAACCTTCAGGACTGCCAAGAGGCAGATGAGGAAGAAAAGGGATGGCAGTGGGAGGAAACAAGACTGTGGGATCCCTCCCACAGGAGACAGGTGCTATATGCAGGACCAGATACAGACCACAGCTCCAGGCTGGGGATGCACAATGCTGGTTTCAACTCCCCTGGCTCAAAAAAACCCAAGGGTGCAATCTCATGTTCCCCCACTATCAACATTGTGCAGATGGTGAACCTCACGCTGCCGTATGTGGCTATTTTCTATTGCTTTTTACCTGGCAGTATGAAGGTATGCTAAGTACAGACAGGTTCATCTGGCTCCCGTTTCAGATTTTGCTTGTTTCCTGTGCGTCTTAAACTCTGATTGCATCCCTTCACTTGCATTTCAAAGGTCTTCACAGAACAAATTCTGATATTTAAATATTTTTACAACTTCCATATCAGGGCAGTGCAGCCTTTGCAGAAAAACCTATAATGTAGTGAGGAAATAAACAGTGAGTTACAAGCTGTCCAGAGAGGAGGGAGAATGTGGCATTTATTTGGCTGCAATACACTATCTGCCTAATTACCTCATATCCTAGGACATCCTTAATGTTTTACAAGAGAAGCACAAAAAAAATGAAGGTACAAAGCATGCTCTTACAGCTTATGTTTTCTTGCTAATAAACACCTTATCTTCTCTTTGAGTTGATTTATGCAGCTGCGAATATTTTGTATGAAGTGTCTATTCAAGTTTCCCTTTAATTTAAGACATGATAAATGCAGCTTTGTTTGCAAAGTTAAGAGAATGGCATACAGAATTTGGTAAATAGGGCTATAAAACCTACAAAAACATGCAGAAAATCCCGTCTTCAGTGGAAAGACTCGTAGGTCATAGGAAATTACTCCAGCATAACCCATACACATTAGCTCTTAGTTCCTGTCTTCACTCCAAACATTGGATATTGAAGTGTCCAATCCTTCAGAAAAATCTAGTATTATTTAAAGGCCATAGCTGATGGAGAAGCCATTGCATCCTTGGGTAAATTGTTCCAATAATTAATTATTCTTGTTAAAAATATGCATCTCAATTAATATTGCAAGCCTCAGCTTTCAGCCACTGGATATTTTTACAGCATTTTCTGCTAAATCAAAAAAGCTCTTGGATAAAATGATTTATGTTAAGTGAATCCTTCAAGATGATCAAAGAGACAAGTCATGTTCTGTGGATGATTAAAAGTCTACAAAGAAAAGAAAATAGCAAATAACATGTTTGAAGTTCAGTTTGGTCAAAGTTTTCTGAACTACTTTACACAGGGCTGTATTCTCCATGCAGTTCCTACTGCATGTCTGTTCATGACATTATATACTCTGAACCTCAGCAACAGACTTCTCTAAAGAGCCTGTATTTTAGATTAAGTAAATTCAGGATTAATTTCAGTCCTGCCCTTTACAGCTCTGTTCATTCAGCAGAGGTTGCCCATCACCTGAAGTGGGAACAGTGGCTTTTAGTTGTCTTGGCAAAGGACCCCTGTTGCTTTGGTACATAACAAAATGATTAAGCCACCAGTATTTGCCAGTGGTTACAACAGTTTTGGAGAGATGCTGCAGTTCCCTTCTCCTTGTAATAGAAATTACCTGCTGCATCTCCTTCCCCCAGAGCAGTGATGGCAAATGCTGACTGTGCAAAAGCAACTGTTGTTCCCATCATGAGCCATCAGATTCAGTCCAAAGGTAGAAGATAACCCAACATGGAAGTAAAAATGTCATATTGCAGCCCATTCTTTGGTTTATTTAATTTTTTTTCTTTTGTGAGGTTAGCAGTCAGAAGGAAATTGCTTTTTATAGCTGCAATTAATCATGTTTATTACTGTAATAGCTGGAGACCGACATGACACCACAACCCAACAGGGGTTTGTGGTGACTGACACTATGTATATGGAGAAGTCACGTTCATTAAAGGTCATCTGTATTTCATGACAGAATTTACAACCTAAGCCAAGGAGCCAGACGTGGCTGTGAGTTGGGGGCTCCTCTGATGGCAAAAGCCGCCTGCGTCCCCGTTCAGGCTCTCACC
Source organism: Gavia stellata (assembly GCF_030936135.1). NCBI lineage: Eukaryota > Metazoa > Chordata > Aves > Gaviiformes > Gaviidae > Gavia > Gavia stellata. The sequence goes on along the minus strand of NC_082597.1, from coordinate 8,351,996 downwards.
GAGCAATAAGGCAACCTTCTGCAGTGACCGACAGCACGAGGCGCTTCAGCACAAGCCCAGTGCCCAGTCCGTGCTCTCAGCATGGAGACTACGGCTGTATGCGACAGAGAAAAGTTTTTGTTTCTTTCCTTGGGTGTGAAGACTTCTAGTTTGGTGACTGGAACCCAAATCAGTAGCTGCTGCCATCTTCAGTCTGCAGTTTTAGCTTTGCAAACAGATTTACTTAAAATATTCTTGCTGTGGCTGTAGCCACTAAAGGACATCTATATCTGCTTGCTCCTGTATCTGTTTGCCTATTGAGCTTGAGTTTTTGATCTGCTTTAGTGCACCTGCTTGTCTTCCCCATGGGTAAGAACTAAAATCAGTTCTTTTTTTCGTTTCATATAAAACCAGGTGCTGCTGGTTGGAGGTTATGGCCGCTCTGCAGTGGAATGTGTAACTATAGATCAAGTTCACAGCTTGGCTGGCTTGCTGCTAACCAGTTTTGTAGTGATAATAATGAAACTGTGGGATCTTATGGGAGCCATAAATCCCTCCCAGTAGAGACTTGTTAGATATTTATGCAACTGGCCTTGCTGATAGCATCTTTCATCTGTATCTAGTTTAAAGTTTTCTCAGGTAATTCTGTGCGAGTAAATTTATCCTGTTTGAGATTCAAATCAGACTCTGGCACTTCTACACTCTCAGGAAAATCTGTACTGCTTAGTTGATGCTCTCAGAATTGAAATCCATATCCAGCAATGAATAATCTCTGCCTAGGTTTCAAATCCTTTTTGGGGTGCTAGCATGACCTCAGCATATCACTATTGGTCATGCTTGGTGCCCAAACCCAGAAAGACTCCAGAAGGTTACTGCATGCAGATCGCTCACTTGTACTTATATTAAGCCCAAGCGGGTGCTGAGCTGATAGTGAACCTGCTGTATAGTGTCTATAAATCATATATCCTGGAGCAGGCTGCCCCGGTGAGGTCTGACGGACCTCAGTTCTTCTCCTATTTTACCTTACAATCTGCTTATTCAGTTGCTGTTCCAACTCGCAAACAAAATTATCTTTTTCTTTTTTTCTAGTGTGCTATTAGAGTGTTCAATGTCAGCTTCATTTTCAGTGTATTTCTTGTAACTGCTGCGGGGAATCGATCAGCCTGTCACATTCTGCTCTTACGGGATGAGGGTTCCTCCACTCAGCACCTCGGTAGCCGGCACCACAGAGGATAAGAGGGGTTGGGTTTCTGGCTTAGCCTTCTTTTGTGCTTTGTACAAATCTTAGCAAATATTTCTCCACTTGCACTGTTGAAGAGACTTCCCAAGCCTTGTGTTTCCAAGAAATCCAACCAGACCCATCACTCTGTGCTATAGGGACTTGACTGTTGAGGACCTGACGTGGGATTCCTTTTGAACAGCCCCTGTTATTTATTGCGGCTTTGTCTCATCAAGCCAACAAGCTTTGGGTTTAGTGGATACTGTGATATATCCACATCTCCAAAAATCTGCTGATGAGTCTGCTGCTGTTAGATACCAAACATGCTGCACTGGCATAGGGTAGCAAGCCCTCCACGCCGTACCCCATGTGCGCTGATTCTTGCCCTGCTGTTGACCCATCATTGCACATCAGTCATCACAGTATTAAATACAGCTTCCTGCAACAAATCCTGGGAGATTTCTGTGAGAGATTTTGCTGTTGCCTCAAGAAACTCTCTTGTTCTTTGGCTTTTAATACTGTAATAGGACAAAAATGGAATGAGTATTATGAAGCAACACGGTCATGCACTTGAAAGTTAGGAAATGCTTCGAGCTTTCTTGGGCAACTGCAGCAACTAACCTATGCAGTTGTGTCCTGCTGTCACCCTGCCCTGCCAGTGTATGCTGCTGCTCCCACTCCTCCACCTGTCTCTCCTGCCCACATTTTCAGCTGTGCCCCACTAATGGTCATTCCCCATTCCCCTCAGCTCTCCCTCAACAATTTTCTTATCAGATCATAGGTTTCTTCCCTTTTTTGGGTCCTTTTTTGATATTCTTTGTCCAGCTACACACATTTCTGTCCTCCATACCTTTTCCTTGGTGACTCCAGGCTTTCCCCAAATCCTCAGCTAAGCCCAGCTCTCCCTGCTTTCTTCTAGTCCCCATGCATCTCTTCTTCTCACCACTTCCAAGTTGTCCTCTCCCTCTAAGGCTTTGTTTCCTTCTCCATTGCCCTTGCCTTTTCTGTCATTAAATCCTAGTTACTAGGAATGCATGGCAGCAATCACTACAAGAGGAACCTTTCCAAGCAGGAGGAAACATGGTCTCTTTCGCAAAGAAGACAACATGTGTTCAGTCTCGTGAACTTTAAGAGATTTTACAAGTTCAAGCATGCTATTTGGGGCCAAAGACTTAGGTAACCATACCTAGTCTTTACCAAACAAATGCAAACTTTAATTATTTTGCAAAGATTCCCAGTTTAACGGAGTGGGCAGATTTCCATGGAATAGCAAAACTCTCCAGAGTGATAATGGTGCATAGACCATGCTTAACCACTTTCAAGTGGTTGCTGCATGGCCTGAGGTTGCTACAACTTTGCAGATTACTGGGAATATTGGAAAATACCTTCACTACACCCCCTTCACTGCCCTCCCATCGTACTTTCATAGATAACTCTAACTTTTGCCTTAAATTAGGGGGAGGAGGGAATAATCAGCCTGAAGCAGACATCCAGAATGAAAATTTCAGCCTGAATTATTAAAGCTGAGAAAATCATTAACAAGTTGGACTGAGAAAATCATTAACAAGTTGGAAAGGGTTTTCCAGCTCAGGACAGGCACACACCCTTAATAATGTGTATCTCCATGGCAGTCCAAGGCAAAAATTATCCCTGACCTGCAAGTATCCATTTATACCAAATGTTTGCTGTTGCTTCTTCATTCACCAAATATAGCAGCAGACTTTTACATGTTGTGTTTTACAGATTAGCACAGCTATAAGCATTTTGAAATAAGCAGTGATGTATTTTCTACTTCTGGGCTTTTCACACCAACAGTCATGTGGCCTCATAAGCAAAGGGAATCCATTTGTGTCAGCTATACTCTTTTTTCCTGAATACAATCAAGCTTCATCTCTGTGCATTGCACCTTTTTTTCATCTTTCCAGGACTATGTTTAGCTCTGCATGAATTACATGATTTGTTTTCATGCTCTTTCTATCCTCTTCTGGGACATGTGCATTCCTTCCAGCATTGCCCTGACGATTTAGGACCAGTTACTTTTCCCTCCTTCCATACAGATTTGGCATCGTAAAAGGTGATTACTTTAGAGCTTTTTAAACTGAAAAAAATCCCAACCCAATATTGCATTTGAAATGAGCATAAAAAGAAGCTCTAGGGCTCACACACAAACACCATGTCTGAAAGAAGTTCTGATTTGCAGATAGGAAGAGATGCTTTAATGCATCTTTGAACAGAAGCGTGGAGTAATTAGAGCCAGGACCTTTGTAAAAGACAAAAAAAAAAAAACAAAACAGCTTAAAATAATTAGTCTCTAGTCCTACCAGGATGTTTTGCACATTGATAATGCAAGAGAATGTGGAGAATTCTCACTTCTGGATCGAGCACTCAATAATCAGATCAGTCTTCATAATGCAAACACCAGAGCAGACTGTAAAAATGAGTGCAAGATTGATATGTTTGGAAGCTGTGTGATGCACTCCTGATAGTCTGGAAGGCTTGGCTGTAATATGAAGGAAGCAATATCAAAAGCATGGCTACTGAGCATTTTTCAGTGTTAGCAGACCATGTCTCCGTCAGACTGCAGTGTGCTCTCAGAACTGTCTGGTTATTTCCTTGTGAACCTGCATTGATTTTCTTGCAGATTGCATTAGTTCCAGTCACAAAAGAAATTGTGTCTGTTCTACAGCTAATGCAAACCTACAGCTAGCGTTTTCCTGAAGGCTGCTTTTTCATGTCAAATGCAAGAAGTCAAATACATCTGGGAGCATGCATGGCCTTACAGAAAGAACTTCCACATCAAAGGTACCAGAGAGGTGGTACCAGTTAGCACTGAGAGTACTAGTAAGTCTAAAGTGTACTGTATTAACTATTGTCTTCTCAAACATATTTGTATCTAGAAACTTCAGAAAAAGCATCCTTAAAGACTAGTTCAACCTAAACTCATTCTAGGTGAGTTTAACTACCAACTGTAATAAATAAATAAATAAATAGAACCCCAAAGCCCCTGTGGATCCTGTTGGCATCTAGAGACCAGGTTCTGCAACTGGTACTCTGGGATGAAGCAGCCTCACCCTGCTGAGACAGGGCATCTCTTTGCAAAGCTCGTTAAATGACTCCTTCAGGCCTGGGCTCCTTTGCCATATCTGGCTTCCGCCATGTCATTGTGTTTCATGAACTAGTCTTTCTTCCCACTAATTTTTAGGTTTTCCTTTTGTCCCTCCTTTTTCCCTTCTTGATCTTTTCTTTTTTTTTTTTTCATTCTTTCCCCAGGACTTGAATAGCTTTGTAATTAAGGCTGAACAAATCTGTGATCACCCTATAAATAACGAGGCAACTCTGATCTCTCAGAAGTGAAGACCATGCCTTCCCCTGCTCCCTTCAGTTGCTCATAATCTTCAGGGCAAAAGGGGTTAATACGCTGCTTCTGCTGTTCCCATCACCTCCACACTTTGATGGTTTTTAGTATGCTGCTGAAGCAAGATGTTTTTTTTTCTTGGATAATTCCTCTCCCTCCTTTGCACAGGGGTCTATGTTACTGCCAGGGTCTGAGCTCAGCCTGAGGGTCTGTCAGAGCAGCATGCCGAAATCCTTTCCAGGGGAGGTCTGTACAGAGCTGGGGGCTGTACAAACACACGCAAAGCATGGTCCCCTCCCAAAAGAGTTGGGATTCTTAAAGGCAAGACAAACACTGGGAGAAAAGAAGGACTTTCCCATTTTCCAGACGGGAAGGGCTGTGACTAATACTAAATTTCTTGTATAAGGTCACAGTACAGCTGAGATTTAATTTTTTATCTTCTGCTTTATAGTCCTGCTCTTCCTCTCAGCGGTAAAGGTGGAGAGTTTTGTCTAAATATTGACAGCTGAATGTCAAAAGGCCCCATTTTCTCCCTTTATATCCAACTCATCCCAAGGGTGAGTTGCCAAGCCTCATTCCTTCCATCGACTCTGAGAAGGGGTCGAGTGGCTGGCTCGTGGTTAGGTTATAACATCTATGTTATAAGGCTCTAAAATTAGTTGAGAAAATTCTGCATCTGAAAATCTCTGAAAGCTGTGAAGAAGGGATTTTAGGCTCATGGCTGTATCCTGAAGGTCTGATCAGGACTGAAGGCTGAGAGATACAGAAGGATATTTAATCAACTGAGGTTGAGCAAGTGACGCTAATTCCAAGCAGAGCAGAATAATTCCTTGTCCGGCAAATATAAGCTTGAAGTACCTGACCAGCTCTTGTGGGAGGGGGCAACAAGAAAATCATGATTCATCTCTAGGATAAACAAGGAAATTCAAATCTAGGTCTGACATAAGATCCATAAATCAACCAGAGATGCCAAAGTATTATGGCAAATAATATTTCATCTCCTGTACTGATCTGACAGCTGTGCCACTGCTTACAATGAAGAGAGTGTCACCCACAACTTTGACACGTTTCACTCTTTTAGGTTTGACTCAAAATATTGCTCCAATGTGGGGCTTGGGTCAAACTTGCAAAATCTGCAAGTTTAAAAGAGAGAGGGAAGAAACTGTTCCTAGAAGACAAATACAACACCAGGAAAATGGCGTACCACCTAATGAAGTAATTTAAATGCAAATGAGGAAAAAGGTATGTGAAAATTTCAGGGATTTTTTTTTAAAGAAGAAAAGTTTGCCATTTATCAAAACATTGTGATGTGATTTCAGGGTAAGCCCTTTTGATGCCAAATTTCAGACCGGAGGGGTTTTTGTGTGTGTGGTTTTGTTGTTTTTTTTTAAAGGCTGAGATGTCAGCTGCCTCAGAACACGGGTTTTAGAATGAGTTGGCTGACAGCCTTAAGGACAGCAGTGGGAATAGCAACTCAGTAATTGATTTGAGATGAAATATTCATATATTCCCCAGGGAAGAGGCAGCCCAATACCCTTCTCAGCCCATACCACAGATGTCATCATTAAAGCTGGCATTGCTCAATACACACTTTGGTTTGATTGGCATAGGAACCCCACCTCTTTTTTGACTGGATTTTACCAGATTTTTTTTTTTTCTCCTTTAATCCAGAAGAACCTTCAGTATTGTAGCATGATCTGGAGAGTCCTGGTTCAGAAGGACTGCCTGTGTTCCCACTAAAAGAAAAATGTCATCCTGTAGAAACAGATGAATTGTAGCCACTCCTTTTGTGGGGGATGCTTAGCAATTAGGAGATGGTATTAGGCTACAGTCAGAATAAAAAATTAAAGGAGCATTAAGATCATGGCTATACTTTACAGGCATACACATTGTGCCACAGCTCTGGAAGTGCCTCAGTGACACATCTCCACAGGGCACTAGTAAAGGGATTTCTTTGTACCACATTACAGAGGTTCCCTAGCCCAGTTTAAAGACACTGTCGTGAATTTTAAGCAGGCTGGGGAGAGGACAAGGCTGTTGTGATCTTGCAAAACAAGCTAATAGCCCTCTAGTGTGATAGGAGACGGGATACACATCGCGTCCAGAATGGGCACTTGGATAGTGCTAAATTGATAATTTTTAATAATTGCTGAGCCTCACGCGCTGTGGAGTGAGTCTCCCTCGGTCCTGTGGATTTGTGGAAGGGGGAAGGGAGGTTCCGTTTTCTCTGAGGTATAGCTGGAGCCTCCATCGTAAGCTGGTGGAAGCTCGGTTGCCGCTGAATTCAAGGAAAGATGCTGGATGCTGTTGTTGCCCCTAACAACCGTTGCTAAGAGACTTCTGCTGGCATACAGAAAGATTGAAATCGCTGCCGATTATGGCCCTATTTATCATAGTTGTATGAATAGTCTTGTTAAGGGAATGCATGACATATAAATTTAGCATGCACATGATAGAAATGTAACGCACACGTCGCAAGAAGAGACTGTTATCGTAGGATATTTGCTGGCTTATAAATAGTTGTCTCAGCCCATACTTCCCTCTTACTGCTTTCGTAGTTTCTCATTAAAACTTTCGGGAGAGTCTATGAATTATAAAGCAGTGACTAACTGCTTAACAAATTGGCTTTTTATAGAAGAGTCTAGCAGGAGCAGGGGGATGAAAAATACTGAGAGTGCTGGTGTAATATTATTATTAGGTAGCAGCGAGTGACGTATCGTGTTGGCCCAATTCTGCTGCCAATTGCTGCAGCTTGGGAGAGGAGCAAGTCCCTCGGCATCAGCATCTGATCTGGAAGATCCAGCCTCCGCCAGCCTGAATCTTAACTGGCCGCAAAATGAATGGCTTCTTTTCATCATTAGATCACTTTATTAGTAAATTACTGTAGCTGTCCTGATATAATTCACTTCCTGGGGTGAAAAGGGTTTATGCCAATACTTGTTTTGTGTTTAATGGATTCATTATGCTTTTCATCATAAAATTCATCAATGTTAATTGAACGGATTAGCTAAATGTAATTAGAAGAGGGATATGTAAGGGGGAGGGAGTGTGTCTCTATGTCTGTACTTTCTCTTACAGCTCTTTGCTCTAACTACTGCCTGAATGCTAACTCCCCTCTTCCTATTACCCTTTCCAATTTGGCTAATCAATATAATCTCTGCATTCATGTCAGGGCTCGTATAGTATATTAGATTGCAGGTTAATTCAGGACCAAAAGAGACATTATCGACTTTTAGGGACAGTGGTGGTGAGGTGTTTCTTTTTCCCAAATACTCTATTTTGTAGCAGAGTTTCTTGGTTAGAAAATTAGGCCAGCTTGTCAGAAATGACCATGCAACCCAATTATTCCCTTCTTAGTTGTGCAATGGCTGTTAGCACACCTGATAATCACTTCCAGCACTTGGTGGGGGCTGTTCAGGGACAGAGTGCCAAGTACAGTTGCTGAGTGGTCTGGTTTTGGCTGGCTATAAGTAAATTAAGCAGTGATTAGGTTTCTGTATCCACTTTTCCTGCAGATAAGATAATTGAAGTTGCAGTAGCTGCCTCAGGGAGAAATGTCATACCTGCCTCACCATTTTCTTCATGTCAAGGATGCATTTATGTCACATCTTTATAGGTCAATAAACAGCTACAAGGGCATTTCAGTTGTGGGATGTTAAAGGAATGGAGCTTCCATCCTTACAGAACATTAATGCTTCTAAATAGGCTAAACCCAGTTGTTTCAAATCTCAATTACATTTGCTCGAAGATAGGAAGGTAGATCTCAGATCAATTCTTGCAAGGCAGAGAACACAGGAGAGAAGACCCTTGGGCTAGGTTCAGTAATGAAATTAAGTGCTTAAAATGTAAGTGTTGTGACTGACAAAGCAGTGAGACCTTTGCAATTGGAGTATTAAGATGCCTCCACACTTAAAGTCTTTAAAGCGTAGCTGTGCAGGGGTTTCACGATCATATGTGGACTAAGTTTTGAAGGAAGCCTGTGTCAGGTCAGGTCAGCGTGCATCGCAGCAGAACACGGCAGCCAGGAGAGGCTGAGCCAGCCTCAGTGTCCTCGGGAAGCCCAGCATCCTCGTGTCGGACGAGGGTGCCTGGGGCAGGAGGCTGTTTTAGGGAAACTCTGAATCCCTTTTGTCTGTCGAGTTGGCTGGGGAGCTGGCATGTGTCGCAGGAGTGGGGTGCTGTGGCGGAGCAGTGTCAGTGCCGTGCGAGGCTGCCAAGAGTGTCTGCACAGCAAGTATCTCTCCAGGCTGGTGGGCAATAGTGGGATCTAAAGAGAAGAACAGGACCAGCCTGGATTCCTCTAATGCACACATGATACTGCTTGGATAAAGAGGCTGTAGCTGTTGCAGCAGAGAGATGACATCCTGGCTCTGGTGGATTTAGCTTGGCAATGTATCCTGTCCTTCTCCCATCCCTTCAAGTGAACAGGAAGGGATGGCTGGGGAATACGAGGTGGAGTTTATCTACAAGGAAGCGTTAACATGCACCTGTATTTGATTTCAAATACCCATTTATAACCGTTTCCATTTTCCACCTTTACAATAGTTATTCATGTTCTTTTCTATAGAAAGCGTGAGAGTGATGTTTTGTGTAAGAACAACTCCACTGTGGGCAATCAGGAGTGTTTTTATTGTCAGAGCCAAGCAAAAATCTCATGGAAAAAGATATCTGGTGCCATAATCTTCCTTCTAACACCCAGTGAGAAACTGTTTGCAGCCATCTGTGCTGCTCAGCCTCTGAAAACACCCCTAGGTGTGTTTGGGGAGAGTCTCCCCACTGGGAGCTGGAGCAGACATCCATCCTCTGCAAAACAGGGGCTTAGCTCAAACTCACCTTTGCAAGTGAGAGCAGGAGATGGTTGAGGCACAGAGAAGGGCGTAGTAAGATAATACATTTACTTAGGTTTGCTCGGGATCCCACAGGTGGGCTGTGCAGTACTGATTGCTATGTCTACAGCATGTTTGGAAAGTATGCCAAATTCATCCCAAGTCTTCCTGTGCTGAGGTGTGGCAGGTCCCTCCCTGGCTGATCAGGAGGCATGAAACTGCTCCAGCGAGCAGAAAGATGACACTGATTTGGGGCATAAGTCCAGTGGAAGGGTTAAACATTTTTCCAAGTCACCTTTCTCTGTTTCCTATAAAGGTGGGCTCTGTCCTGAAAGGGGGCTGCCTCTTCCTCACCAAGCGATAAATCCTAAAACCTCACCGGAGCAAATGTTATCGTCCTACAACCTCACTTGTTATCCCTGGGACATCGTCGGGTCTGCACACATAGGTCTGACTATGAACCCCCACGTCCCCTCCCGGCGTGTCGCGGGCAGGGTTGGCAGTGTCCCCTGCACCCCTGCCCAGCCTCTGCTTTCGGATAGTGGAGGGTGCGAAGGGAGGATGCTTTTAACCACCCAGAGGCAGAGCCCGCAGAGGGAGCTGCGGCACCCGCATTCCCAGAGGGTTGCCCCGCTCTCTGAGCCAGGAGCACACCCAGGTCCTCCCCTTACTCTTCCTGCAGAAGCGATGCGTGCCCTGCGCCCGCAGCGTTGCCTCCCCAGGGCAGCAAAGCTTTGGTTGGCAAAGTCCTCTGCAGAGCCTGGCCTGGGGGGGCAGAGGGACTCAGACGGGACACCCAGGGAGACAACAGGGACTGTCCCTTCTCAAAGGCAGGAGCAAGATTTGGCCTTGGGTTGCAGGTGCCACCTCTGCACTGCTTTTTGGGGACTCTGTTGCTTGCCTATGAAATGGGTGACCATTTATAAAAATTTAGGAGGGAATTTGGGATTAAAACGCACAGGCATGTGCCCATAGGTAGTCTGTGGGAGCAGCTCTTGCAGTGCCTCTCAGCGCGGATGGGCACTTGTATTGCAGAGGGTAAATGTGGGGAGCACTGTGGGTCCCCCATAAGGTGGATAACAGCCAGCACATGCGAATGGGGATGTACAGCAGTGAGGGAGCTTTCTGACCAAGCTGGGGCAGGTGGCTTCACCCCCAAGCACTTGTTTCATCAAGTGTAAAATCAGGAGAAGGTTATTTACCTTCTTTGAAAAGTGTGGTGAGGTTCTCTCTTGAAAAGAGCTGTGCAAGAGGTCGTTATTTATCTTCTGAGTCTGTTTATGGGAACTTTTAATTTAACATTTCATTGCCGATGTTAGGTAATAGATTTTTTTCAGCCTGTCTCGCAAGATCTATTATTGGTGTTCACTGGACCAGATCGAAGAGAGAAATTGATGTCATTTATCGCTTGATCTATACATGGTTTGCTACTTGGGAAGATAAAATATTCCATGCTTATTGAGAATCTGCATTATTGAGAATTGTATCTATGCTTGTTTTATGCTTATTGACATTACATTTAGACTGGCTATTTGACTGCTGTGTTGCGTTTGACCAAGCTTAACTTTGTTTCTAGGTCACAGCAATCTCTTGCCCTGATAAAAGGTAAAGGGGGGAATTCCTATTTTAAACACAAAATAATTATACTTTAATTTTTTTGAGATACGCACATTGATGCATACAAGCCTTGATATCTGCCCAGTCCGCTGGGGAGTCATTTTGACTTTGAAGTGCAGGATTGTGTTCATATTTAATAATGATTTCTTTTTAAAGTAAGGCTTAATGGAGGTTTGTTGATAATTATTCTGCCTCATTGATAAAGACCCCAAACACACAAGAGTTTCAAATGATTTCACAGCTGATTTATATGCACAAAGCATAATTAGGATCATGTAATTTCCTTGCCAGTTTGGTTCTCATTTGAATATAGAAACATGTCACTTACTTAGAAAAACTGTTATAGTTTGTTGTTTGACTGGCACTGAAAAATCAAATATGAATTGTAACCAAAAAAAACATGTATGAAGTGCCACACACCATTACTGAGTACTACTGAAATGCTGCTTTGAAGGCAGAATTGTAAATTTCCTCATGGGTGCTTTTAATGTACTCCCTACTATCCATTATCAGAGACCTTCACAAATGCCAGTTTTGTAAACACCTCTATGAGAAGGGAAGATGCTATTACCACCATTTTACAGATGAGGAGCTGCACTACAAGAGAGTTTAAGGTCAAAAAGTGTCCACTCAAGTTAGCTACGTTATTGGAAACACTTAGAACTTGATTTTTCAAAGCATTATACAATGCAATATATACTTGTAGCACTACTAAGACAGATTTCAGTGCTTAGTATTATGCCAAATCAAATTCCAGGATTTCCTCTTGATTTCAGCCTGGAGAAAGAGGAAAGCACAGGCTGTGTGGGAGCTGCAGATTAAGTGAGATGCCCAGTGCCATACGGGAAGCCAGTGGCAGAGGCAGGGGCAAAGTCCAGGTCTCCCGCAAGCTGTTCAACAAGACCTCATCGGGAACACTTAACAGTGGTGAGAAGGTGTGTCATGGTCAGGAAAATGGTGGTTAGCTAGAATGGAGGTTTTTGTAGAAAAGGAATATGCTAACAGATTCCACATTGGGGGGGGGGGTGGGGGGGGGGGGGCAGGGAGAAGATATAAATTATTGAAATAGCCATTTGTGAAATTTTCAGAAGAACAGTTTCTTTTCCACTGTGAACTGATTTTTTTGCTTGGAAATTTTTCTTCATTTCTAGTGAAGTTAAATTCCAAGCTAATACTGAAATACTGATTTCTGCAGCCAGGGGAAAGAAGGAATGTTTGAATTACCAGACAGCAGTGCTTTTTGGGAACTCTTCTTACTATCCTGCACGAGATGGAAAAAAAATTCCAAATTTTTAACTCATATAAGAGAGGAGAACAGCCCTTGTTCAGCTCTCTATGTAACTGCCTGCAATTGTCCTAGGCCTAAACCCCTTTTTTTCTTCCCGTACCTCTCTGCCACGCTCTTTGCGCACTTCTCAGACTCAGCAGGTCTATGGGCATCACCCTCCTAAGTCACTCAGCCACAATTCATCCTCAGCAATAGACCATCCTGCGTCCTAAATGAAGCAAGAGTCCTCCGGGGAGAAAAAAAAATAATGTGGTTGTGTAATGAAAGGCTGTTTCATAATATATAAGTACCAGGTGTGGGATTGAGCCTGCCTAATTTGAGCTCCCAATTTGTATCTATAATTTAAGTGCCTAGCAACCCAGTCCTGGGAGGGAGGCCTGAAATCCCTGCGCGATCGGCGGAGAGAGGCAGGTGCCTTTGGACGTCTCCAGAGGGAGATACAGGCTGCTGCAATCGGGTGCCTGCGGTGGGCTGGCGGTGAGCAGGCGCAGCCTCCTTTCCCTGCATTTAGTGTTTGATTTTCCTCCGGGTAGTTTGCTCTTTGGGGTCGCTGGCTGGGGCTCTGGTTCGGACACGGGTACATCGCTCCTGGAGATGCAGAGCTGGGCTGAGGCTGCCGATGATGCGCTGCTCGAAGGCACTCTGAAATCCCACGTGGGTCATGCTCTCCCCATGCAAACACATCTTTCATTTCCCAATTCTTGGGCGCAGGGAGTCAACCAACCTGCTGCAGCTGCTCAGCCTGGGAGAGGGCGTCCAAGCAGTTTACATAAGACATCATTAAAAGCCACAAGAAAGCAGGGTTTTACGATAAGAAAAGAGACAGGATCTAAATTAAACAGTATACGCAAGGAGCTGTGCATTTGTTTATGAAATATGTTCTTACTCAGAGAAAAGGAAAGGTCTTGATGCATCTCTATCTGTGATTCTTGTCCTAATGTGCACAGGTTGGATTGTGTACAGAGAGACCTCAGTAATGACCCTTTCTCTGTTATTCCTAACTCAGTGACATTTGCTTCTTTCTTAGAGGCGAATGGAATTAATTTTTCAATCTCTCTCCACCGTGGGCCCCTTCTGGCTATAAAGGGTGTGTTGAATTGTTGTGGGTTTTGTTATGCAGCCTGTTTGACACCTCAGGTCAGATCTGAACCACGGATGGAGAGAAATTGAATTTTTCCTCCTGAACTTCCCCTTTCTTATTTTTCTGCAGGTCTCAATTGCGTTCAAGTCGTGCCTCTACCAAGTGTCATACAGAGTCTAACACTGCATATACATTAACTGTACTTCCACTCGCAGACAGATGAACCATTATATGAGAAAGGGCTGATTTAAATTCTACGCTATAATGGAGTGCCAGATCCATACGCTCAAAATCATGAGTCATTTTCCTTCCCTAATGGTATGGGCTTAAAGAATGTATTAGCAGAAAGGTTGTGTTTTGTTGTGTTTGGCTTTTTGTTTTATTTTTTTCATCTGCATTTTGGAATTTCACATTTGAAGGTTTATTCCTCAAGAACAAAGGTCAAGAACTTCAATCTCATGTCTCCCAGAGCTCAGTTTTTTTAAAAAAAAAGAGTCACAAAGCTGAAGAGCCCAGATGATGTGTTGAAAATACATGCAATTGCGTACTGCTGTACATTTCACCAAAGAAAATGCCTGATATATGCAATATATAGTCCATGCTCTGTTTATGTTACTCTGTTCCATAACAGACTGTATGGAGCTTTCGCAGCTGTGTTGGGGACAGGAGGGCTCTCAGCTCTGTAATGAATTTTCATCTATCACATATTTTAGCCCAAGCCCTTATTCATCAGCCCATCCTTCCGCTAGTTGTTCAGTTACTGAAATCAGCATTTTCTATCATGTTCATCAGTCAAGAGCACTTCAATACGTTGACATCCAGACCTGATTGTCTAATGTGACCTCTGAAACCTTTGGAAAGTCCTTGACAACTTCAAATGTTGTATAAAGCAAAAAGAGGGGGTAATTGTACACCACTTCTGTGGTAAGTGGGGTAAAAAAGAGCAGAGATGATGTAGTAACATCCAGGTAGCATTTGCCAGCATATGAATCAGGGGGTCCTTGCCATGCTAAGCCCATGAGCATCTCGCATGTGCCACTTAGGCTGAGCTAGTACTGATGTATTGTCTTATATTATTGCATCTGTGTTTTGACTTGGAAGAGCTGGGGTGCTCTTCTCTGTACAAGGGGAAAATTGTCTTGCAAACAGACCATTTCATAATGTCACCCTATCATACAAATAATGAGTTTTATGGTAAAGTCACAGTGTCTGAAGCCTTTGGTCATGTTTTCTTAGGAAGTAGCGTGACCCAAGAGCAGCAGATCTATAAAGTGACACAGTTGGTGCTGAGGACCCTTCTTACACACTAGAGACGTTTCAAGGCATTTACTCCAGACTAGCTCTAGCCATGTCCTGTGAACCATCTGGTCCATCAATGTTTGTGTATTCCTGCCATTATTCTGCAGTATCTTTCAGTTGAGGTTCACCTGGAAGGAATCCAGGTCATGTGCTCCAAGACCACTCTGTGAGGTGAACCACACAGCAATAAGTGGAGACAACCACAAGATTCACTCCAAAAGAGCATTCCCCATGTAAAATAAAACATGACTTTACACACGCTCCTTGTTGGCAAGGTGCAGTGGTTGGTCTGGGCAGAGAGGGCTGGCTCCACACTTGTGCTTTGTGGCAGAGCTGCAAGGGTTGTGCTCCTTTCATTTGGCAATACCTGTGCTGCTGGTCCTCAGGCTGGGTAGAGAAGTTGCTGTTTCCTCCTCAGGATCTGTGACGAGTTGGGTGGTTCATGGCTTCACAGATGAGAGTTACTAGAACAAGGTGTCACTAATCAACAGGGATTGTCCCACAAATCTCACTGAGAATGAAGTTATTCAGGTATTTAGAAACAGCCCAGAATGGGCTAAAAAAGGGAAGAGAGTCAAACCAAAGGTAGGAGAAACCACCTTGGTCAGTTGTCCTAGTGGAGAAAGTCCATGAGCTCTATTCTCTGCTCTGGCTGTGACATTGGCCATGTAGCCAGTCAAGGGGCATAAAAAAAGATAAAGTTAATCTGGACTGATAAAGACCAAGGTCAACCAGGATGACTTGACGTGTTGGCAAAACCTTCAAGCTGCTGTGAAACTTCAGCTGACCTGAGCATGACGGAGCATCCTTTCTACATCCACTTCAGATGTTGGTATAGGTCTTAGCACCACCATGCAGTTTTCAGTAGCCATTATGGTCCTTCGAGAGGTATGATTTTGAGAGATTTCTTAGGCTTTTTGCTTTCCTGAGTCAAATTTACTGGCTGGAGGAAATAGGTTTGTTGTAATCTAGCTTGCAAATATGTTGCTTCCACTGATCATACTGTAAACATGAATGGACTTTTGTCAGTGTTTTGTAGGAGTATGGATCTTAAAGTTACAGACATTAAAGATTGTTAAAGACATAGGGTTTGCAAGGTAAACCCTACAAGACGCTGCACCGTGACAAACTAATGGTCATATGAAATGGACATTAAGAGTTTGGCAGTGATTGTCCAGATCAGACTTCTGCCGTGATTTTCCAGAAGAAAAGGAGAAGACTGATTATTGCATGGCTGCTTTGCTAATTCAAAGGTGAATGCACTCTCATGGATGTAATCCGAGCAATTTTAAGATGCCCCTGACATTGTTGGGCCCTACCCCCCAACCGCAGTTGCCTTAACAGATCATGTGAATGCCCCTAGACCATTTCAGTACAAACTCAGTCAGGTTTAATAACCTTTTGCCCCACAGCAATCCTGAGTTAGCCAAGAGTTATTTTTAATCACACGTGGTACCTCTTTCTTCCTACAAGTGACCCATGCAGCCCCAAAGATCAGCAGGCATCAGTCATCTGCAAACCACTCACATACATACCGTATGAAAAATGTAGCTTGTGACCTCCTGCTCCCTGAAGAACAGTCGAT
Organism: Gavia stellata; assembly: GCF_030936135.1. NCBI lineage: Eukaryota > Metazoa > Chordata > Aves > Gaviiformes > Gaviidae > Gavia > Gavia stellata. The sequence continues at coordinate 8,335,747 of NC_082597.1, read as the reverse complement.
ATTAAAAGCAATCCCACAATAGTCAATGGTACAGGCAGAGGTCAGATCAGACTGGCCTTTGCTAATGCACTGTGTCAGTATTTCTATAGTGACCTCATCAGTCCTCTCAGAATTATCTTTCTTTAAAAGATGCCATGTCTGTCTCCTTATGAAGAAAACCTTCTGGATGAGATTTGATCTTGCGTGTTCCTGCATCTAGAGAGAAGCAGTATCATGGAAGAGGCAGTGTGACCCCTTTAACTCAAGGGGATTTTAACTCTGAAGCTTAATGACACTTTAATTGCTACCTGTCCTTTAAGAGAGAGAAATACAGCCGTTCTGGGACTGTGGGTTTCCAAGTGGTGTGTAAGGGAAGTACCAGGAGATATACATGTTACAAAATGCTAAAAACATGTCTGCAAGCATCCGAGCTGAGCTTCAAGAGCAGATGGTCTTCTATGAGAATGAGGGATCAGCAACTGCATCACCCAGTCCACAAGTTCAGTCTTTGCTGCAGTGAGAGTAAGTGATTTTCACTTAGCTTATGTTATTCATCAGAGTGTGTATGTGTGTGTTTTTAAATAAAACATGATTATGTTTCCTTAGTTTTGGTTTTGCATACTTTAAAGATGAACATCTTTCATCAGTTGATTTGTCTTTCAGACTTTGGCATTTTAACCGAACTAAATAAACATTCTCAAACTTTCTTAAATGTATATGCAAAAAATGCTCTAAAGTTTAATTTGCCATAAATCTCATCTTTCCACAGTTCCAAGCTAACATTTTAATTTTGCTATCGTGTATTTTGAGCTGCCAAACTCCACATATAAATCCTGAAGGAAGAAGATAGTGGGTATGAAATAAATTTGGAGAGGGTTAGGTCTGTTTGCTGCCTTCTATTTGTCTGTGGTTTAGATTCGTGCAGTTATTTTCATTGTCTTCCTTGCAACAAGAAATTTATGTCTATAAAAGTGAGCCTTGTATTCTCTGGGGATTTCAGGAAAAAAAAAATGAAATGCTGTAAGATTTGCAGTACAATGATGGAAGCTGGCAGTTCTCAAACAGTATGAAATGATTTTAGTTTAGTGTCATTCTTCTGTATCTGCTACTCATCTACCGCCCTCCCTTAGAGTCAAGCATTATCTGTGGTTTTTTCTAGTGTTCCTTTGACACTTTTGCTCTCCACTTGATAAATGCAATCGAACTATAGAGCAGAGCAGAGCTGGTAAATTAAGGTACTTAAGACAAGAGTTGATTTCAGAAAACAGCCAGCATTTTATGTGGTTTTCAGACAAAACCCACTGAAGTTCTTACATGACTTTGCAGCCAGCATTGCCAGATCATTAGAGAAAAGCTGCGGTTGTGAGAGAGGAAGCAAATTGTTGCGCTCACATTTCTGTCATTGTATGATTTGGATTTCCCCCCCAAGAAACAGTCTGGAATTATTAAATACTGCCCATTTCCTATTCACAAGGGAGGTTCTTCATGGAAACGCATGCCTTCGCACCCTCTCCTACAATACATACATTGTGAAGAAATAATTACACAGAACAGCTGCTTCCTATTTCCTCCAGGCTGGCTGCTCTTGGGAATGACGGCTCTTGAGAAGCCACAAAGTGCAGCCCCCAGTCAGCATGTCATCCCCTTGATCCGAGCACAGCTTTGCCCCTCATCCCCCTGAAGACCAGGACATTTTGCAACCCCTCATGTTCAGATCAGCTTCCGCTCCACCACTGGTCAACAATATGCTGTTGCAAATCTTCCAAGGGTGGCCTCTGAAGTCCGTGGACCTTATATGTGCTCAGCAGGGGCTCTCCTGGGGTCCTGTTGGTGCCTCCTTCAAACCCTGAAGGGGTGGCATTGCTCCTCAGGGCTGACTTGGAGGCAGACCTTACAGCGAGGGGTCCATAGGAAGATCTGAGGTTTTGTTTCATGCCATTGGAAGTGACGCTGAGTTTTTTTGCCCATATTACCCAAGGACACGGCAGTCGTGGTCCCTACATAAGAAGGTGGGACAACAGCCTTGAGCAAGTTTTGAAGACCTCAGAGATGAACGATCCCCACATGGGCAGCATTAAGGGCAAGGCAGCTTAAGGCACCTGTAGTGAGGTGCTGTGCCCATGTTCAGGGTGGAAACTGCTGGGTAAATAGAGCAGTTGGTATCAGACATTGTGAGCCACGGAGAGGTCCAATGCAGACCCATCATGTCATCTATTTAAGCAGGCTTGTTCACGGAAAATGGCTTCATGATTTGGGGGAATGTTTTGTACACTGCGAATGATAAATGACCCCCCATAAACAGCAAAAGCCTGTTAACATGCTGCTCTGAAAGCAATCAGGCTTAATTATCTCAAAATACTGGGCTTTGCCAGACTATAAAAACCTGTTATTTATTTTAAAAGTTTTGAAAACATCTGTAAGCTAAATATATTTTAATAGGTATTTGTGTATTTACGTGCCCACGAAAATGGACTTCTGCTACTCATTTCTGCTATTTCTTCTTTCTTTTGGCTCCGGTTGTATTTTCTGACTGCGGCAGTTGAATGCTTGGTGTCAGTGAAATGCATATTCTTTCCCTACATTTTTTGGCTTTTGAAGGAAGATTTGTTCTCATCCTCCCAAAATAAAATCCTCACCCACAGCCTACTTGAGAAGCCCTTTGATGTCCGCTTACTCAGTATAAAGATATAGGACTCTAGATCTCAACCCTCCCATTTGCCAGCCCAGGCACTAATTTTCCCATCTAATAAAACTTTGTGAGAGGGCAGAGTCGAACGTCACATCTAATCATTGATCAGACCATAATGAATCGCATATATTATATTAACACACATGTGCTTTTATTTCACTGTAAGAATCTTTTTTTTTTGTTTTCTTAAAAAGGGGGATAAAAATGTAGCACACTTTTTGTTGGTGTTACCAAGGGCAAGGAGTGGAATTATTTCAATTTTTTAAAAAGACAACCCAAACGCTGCCTTTTCCAGCTGCAGGATTTGCATATACAAAATGAAAAAGCTTATCTGATGGTTCACGCTGAGTGCGGCATTGCATGCAGTCATTAATGATCAAAATCTTTCTAATTCAGGTGTTAAATTTTAATTAAGGCACTGTGCTGATTAATACCAAATAACGCAAGGCAGGAATGACTGCATTTTGCTCACGAAGGACTGGCTGCTGTGCAGATCTAGTGGTGTCAGAGCACCCTCATTAAATGTAGCTCAGCCATGCTGCCTTACCCTCCAAAATCCAGTGGTGCAACCATTTCCAGCCTATGCATCAATTTGCCCTGTATTCAAAGCACTGTCCTCTGTCTTGCACAGGAGTAGCTACACGGGTTGTCAAGCCCTATCTTTCTTTCTCGTTGTTGTTGTTTTTGTGAATGAGAAACATTTCACTTGTTCCTAAAGGTGCACAAGGTAAGGAAGAAATAGCTACCGCTGCTTTTTCCTTCCTCTGGCCTTCTGATGGCAAGTACTTTGCCTGAAATTACGCATTTCTTGTGTCACTTGCACGTATTTTGTTAGCAACGTCAATCCCAAGAAGCAGGTCAAGACCAGCACTGAAAGCTGCCACCTTGAGCAGCTGCTGCTCTGGGTCAGTAGCGGCCATCAGACTCCTGGCTCCCCTTATTTACCCATCCGCTTGAGCTGCCATTTAACTGGATTAAGTGATTCGATCCATCATGTTTGCGATAATCTCACTGAAGCAATTGATTGGGAAAGAGGAGATGAATGTAGTCCCGTGAGCACCAGTTTGCTTTGGCTCATGATACAGCCACTTGCTCCATAGCTGCGGCCGGACCCTTTTGATACAGTGCACGTTAAGGCTTGTTTCCTACTCTTTTCTCACATGCTGGAGAGCTTGCCAGGCTGACAGTGCTCGCTGGAAGACACTGCTCTTTGTACGCCTGCCATTGCTAATCACCAAGGTGCTGACCACGAGGTTGAAATATATATATTTATTTTATATATAAACCACCATATACTAAAGAGAAGGCTAGTCATGCCTTAATCCAGACCCAGAACACCATTATGCTCCCCCAACAAAATGAAATCCTTCATGTTTACCCATTTTCCCTAAAATGCCTTTAAGGCACTCTTTGTTAAGCTGCAAATAGATAAAACCATTTATTTACAAAACCCAAAGTAGACAATGCAGGTGCAAAGCTGGTAAGAACAGGTGAAAAGAAATAAAAGATCATGACCCTGCACCTAGGTTATCCCTAGTGCCTTCTCTTCTGCTGCATTATCCACTCTCAGTGCTCTGTCATCTTGAGATTGTGTTCATTGGATAGATCCCCAAACTAGTGCACCCCATTTGATTATATAGTCTGGATCCATCACCAGAGGTCATTCAGGTTTGACTCCCCTTCACCTCATTCAGGGCACAGGACACTCTTGTCCTTCCCTTCATCCAGCCGCCTGTTGCCACCACCCACTTTGGTTGTGCTCATGTCCCTTGAGCGTTGGCCCAAGTAGTTCAGCCCTGCCCATAAGGGCAGGAGGTGATTTTTCTGACCTGGTTTAGGACATCTAAAAATTAGACGTCAAATTCTAGGCTATTCACCCTACTGTCTCCCTATAGTTGATGAAAAGTAGTAGGTGCCTCCAAGAGGTGGTTCATCTCATCCTAAAATTGGCATCTAAGATCAGATGAGTGGCCTCTGGACACCTGTGGCTAGGAGGAAGATTAGTCTAGGGTGACTAACTTAAAATTAGTCATCTGATTTTGACATGTCTGAGTTCAGATGAGAGAAATCCTTCCCTTAATGACTATTTTTACTCAGAGTAAGCCTAACTCACACCTTCAGGCTGGACTTGGGAAAGCTCTGTCTTGGACATCTGAAGTTTTTCCAGAGCGTATTAGGTGTTTTTTCAGAGCTAAATGATGACTGTCTCTTTTTTTGGATGGAGTAAAGGGAAGGGAAGTGTGGGGACCTGCCCCTCTGTCCCACTGCAGTGGTGGGTCGCAGAGGTGAGGGTCTGGGAGGTCGGTCAGGGTCCCGTGAGAAAGGCAGGTCCCTCCCCCAGATAAACTGTGAGGTCCCTTGGTGCTGTGAGGGGCTCCTTTCTGCCCCGCTGCATCTGTAGAGCCAGATGGCTTAACGCCGCTCTGTGTTGGCACTGTAGATCAACTTCACCGTAACTGAAAAAACAGTTTACTGGGGGCCCCTGGGCCATCATCAGAGGCCATGAACTTCCTCCCTGATAAGCGGCGATGACAACCTAGGTGAGGCGGCAGCTGTACCGAACTGCTGAGTCTGAGCACACGTGACTGCAAGAGAATTAATCCCAGACAGTGAGTGCGCATTGCGTGGAGCTGATTATTCACCGCGCGTAGCAGAACAGGTGGTCTGCTGTCAAGCAGAAGGACAAGTGCTTTACCCCCTCAGAGGCAGGAATCCAAAAAATGACATTTCTTTTTCTTTGCCTGCTCTGGCAGAGTGAAGAGTTTTCTGAGCTCCCTTGGGGGGTTCAAAACTGAGCAACATGGAGGCCCTTTGCACCCCGGATGCTTCATCCAGTGCAGAATACAACCAACGCTCAATGTTGTCTCAGGGTAGCAATGGCAGCGCTGCAGCCTGTGCAGGCAGCAGAAGGGGTGGAAGAGGGCTGTGCTGCCTGCCCTGCCTTCCCCCCTCTCTGCACAGCATCCGAGTAAATATATTTTTATCAAATGCAAGAGGTAATGTAGGTGAAAATGTTACGGTTGTGGGCTGGAAGGTCTGCAGAAAAAAAAGGAAAAAAAAAAAAGAAAGCCTGCCAGGGTTTAAAATTGCAATGGCTTTTAATGTATTTCTTGTCCCAGTATTTAACTTTCATGTGTTGAAAGCAGCCAAGAGAAACTGTTAAAGGTGCAGTTAGTGGCAATTGTCAAATTGTAAATCAAATGGGAAAAGCAGAGCGGGTCAATAAAAATAAATAAGAGGGAGGGTCCCCTGGGTGGGATGGGAAAACCAGTGCTTTTGTTAGTCTGAAAATAACCTATTTCTCCCCCAAGGGTATTTCATTATATAGAAAAACACAGGTGAACTAGTAGTGAAATGACTTAGCCTGAGATCGCTCATTGTCCAGTGCACCACAGTAACTGCATAAAACCAAGCTGTTACAAAACAAACAGTAAAAGAGGCTCTCCAGGTTGCAGTTCTGGGTGCTACTCGCCACTATCCCCTGACTGAAACATGTTGCAAACAGAAGCATCTTTTCCCCATAAGCCTCTTATTAGTCCTATAGGACTTCTCCAAGATATTCAAATTTCTTAATAGTACTTACCTTCTTCTTCATCAGGTAGTCTGGTAACAACACACGAGTTACTCTTCTCTAACTAGAGCTCCTCCAATCCCAGTGCAAAACTTCACATGCAACCCAGTCTTTACCTCTACAAACCCTGCACCTCTCCCAAGAAGAGATGCCGGTTCATAGCTCCCTACGTAGCAGGGTGAACTCCCCAAGTCGTTTTTACTCCTCGGTGCAGTCAGGTTTGACCTCTGGCCTTTAAAGATCAAAGGCTACGGTCGGACACCATTGTACTGTCTAACTTCCACTTCATTTGATCTGTTTATATGGCCACTATTTTCCACATCATTGACAAGGGACTGGGAGGGTGATTTGTCACAAGGTTGACAGTTATAGACTGTAATGTGTATAAATAGCCCCTGTTTTTTAAGGTAATCAATGGGAAAATGAGTATCTGAGTCTGAAATGTTACGAATATATGTATTTATTCCTGCCTTTTGCAGACACAAGGGGCAGAGGTCTTCACTGGAAACTTCCACACAGAACATTTATTTCACGGGTCACCCATGAGTCAGGTCCTCAGCTGATGTGGGGGAACAGCAGCTCTGCTGGTGACACAGGGGATGTCTTTTTATGCCAGACTTTATTTTGCTGTCACAGAGAACTATGCTTTGCAGTTGTGTTACCTCCATGGGATAGGGTCTGTAATGTGTGCAGGTGTATGAGGCACCCCACAACTGTGCGACAAATAGCCATCAAGCCCAGCGTACAGTGTCCACTGATGGGTGCTTACAGAGAGGAATAAGGGTGTATATCACACTACTTCCCAGCAATGAATGAATTTTCTTCCTAAGCTAAGAGCTGCAGCTGGACCGTTGTGTTTAACAGCCATGAAAGGACTTAACCACTCTAAAATTATCTATTATTTCCTTTATCTATTTCCTTTTGAATCACTTACACCTTGGGCTCCACAGTATCTTTTGGCAATAGACTTCAGTTTAATGACATACTATATGAAAAGTGCTCTCTTAGGTTCATTTTCAACTAATGCTTGATGATATCGCTGCATGCCTACTAGTTCCTATATTATGAGAAACAAATCAGTACTATTTTTCTATTCCTCTTTGCTGCACTATTTGTGATTTTACAGATCATTATCTTTTACTCCTCTTTTTCACTTTTCCAAGCCCAAAACTTCTCTGTTCAGTTTCCTCCGTTTTGTGAAAGCCCTTCTACACCTTTTATCATCTCTGCCTCTCATCTCTCTCTCTCTTCTCTAGTTTTTCAAGATGAAGTCACCAGAACAACACAGAATCTTCAAAATACGGGTGCACAGAGATTTCTACAGTGGTATCACGAAGTCTGGATTTTATTCTCAACCCCTTCCCTTAGATTTCCTAATGTTCACTTTGCCTTTCTCATCACCACTCAGTATGAGCCAATGTTTTCAGAAAACTATCCACAGTGTCTCCAGCATCTCTTTCATGACTGATATCAGCACTTCAAAACCGTCATTGCGTACACGTGGGTAGGTTTATTTTTTCCCCCACAACTCTCTGCACTGAATTTCATCTGCCATTTTAATGCTATATAATTCAGTGCCCTGAGATCCTGCTGTAGAGCCTCATGGCTGGCTCTCGAGTTGGGTCCCCCGAATGCTTTCTGTCACCTGCAAGTTATGGCACTTGTGTGCCTCTCCCATCTGGGGTTGGTTAGGAGCAGGGGGGATAGCAGAGGTGCCAGCATAGACCCTGCCACCGCTGTGAATTTGGCCTCTGCTCTTCCGCAGCTCTATACGGAGGAGGCTGAGTTTCTGCAGGGGGTCCGTGGAGGCTTGCTCAGTCCGTGGAGACAACAAAAGGGAAAGTGGCACTCGCGGCGTGTGTGCTGCAAGAAGAGCTGTTACATATTGCATGCACACAATGGGCTTTTTAGGGACTCATTAAAGTCCATGGGAGCTTGCCATCTGTTCAGCAGGGGCAGCATCAAGGAATAAAAATATTACGCACTGTTTCGATGGTGCTTTTTCCTGAGCACCGGCTGATCCTTGCTGTGACCCCCAAACTAGGTATGAGTTACCACTGTTTTTCAGGAGGGAAAGCAGAAACTGAGAGTAACGCAGAGATTTCAAAGATCATGACTGTCTCTCATCTGGCCATATGTGTCTGAGCGGAGGGAATGAGAAGCAGACAAGGGAATTCTTGGCAACCTGTCTTATGTGACATCCCCCGTCAGCAGGCCTCTATTTCTGTCTGACTTTATGATCTCTTTTTCTCAATCTTGCAACTCCAACTCTTCACAGCAAGCTGGGAGTCTGCCGGGAAGGTTGTGAGCTAACTAGGTGACAGAGATAGTGAGACACAATTGCAGAAGCTGTAATAAGCTGTATTGATTTTGAATAAATACGTGAGTAATATTGACTTGGAGAAGCTGTCTCTTAACAAGTGGAAGGACTGACTGGCTCCAAAGGATGGAGAAGTGGAAGCCTCTTTCTGGAACTGGACAAGGCAGGTTTCAATCAGAGATGTGAAAGCACAGTCTGTTTCCAGAATCCTCTTTCTCAGCCCTGTTGGCCAATAAGGGCATAGGAACCACAGGGCTTTGTAACTGAATGAAGAATAAAGAAAGTGTTTAAGATGGATTGGTAGAAGAAGGGCGGCAATGAACAGAGCAGTGTAAGCAAGTGGTGAGAGAGCCATGGTCCGGTGCTTGAGAAGAGGTTGACATCTGAATGATACAGAAATGTTAAAGGGAAAAAGAAGACATGTTTTGGTGAAGCATAGCTGTGAGAAGCTGGGAAAGACAAGCAGTGAAAACTTAGGACTGTGATTTTCCATCCATGGTTGATAAAGAGTCCCCTGCAGATCTATGGCTTACGGATGGATCCCCAGGCACGAGTCATATCTGGATAGAGCAGCCTGGATGCCTTCTCCCAAAATTTCTATATCAGATTTCCTTCCAATTTACAGTGCAGCAATCTTCTCTCTTTTATTCACAATGGCACATGCCATCACTTCCACAATCAGTTGCACAAGATTCCCATGGTGACGCCTTTCCTGGAAAAGGGACATGGAGGCAATCTTTGTAGATCTCTTTAAACAATATTAACTGGCAGAAAACATAGGGGTAAACCTACCACCTGTGATCAGGCAGGTCTCAGCAACCCACCTGAGAACCAGAGCAGGGAAAACTTGGTTAACACATAGAGATCAGCGAGATCTTACCCACAGGTGTAACTCTGCCTTCGTCTGCAGCAAAAAGATCAGTAATGTTCATAAGTAATAAAAAATCAAAATTAAATACCCTCTCTCCCAAATGTTTCGGATCAGCACTGCTCTGAGGTCCCTTCAGGATCAATGGAGAAGTGCCAGGGACCCAGTGGACTTTGAACTGGGCTCACAAGTCATGAGAGATTAGCCCTGAACCTGACTAGGTAGCACTGAAATTAGTCAAATGATACACAATGGAAAATGTGCACGTTGACAGCTTATGCCTTGAACTAAGGCAGAAGTGCCTTAACACTTCCCATTTCTTGATGAGCAGCTTCCAGATCTTTGGGTGAAGGATCCAGCTCTCACCTCTAAGACTTGCTTGGTGTACCTCTCTCTGCTGGCAGACAGCCGCAGAAATATTTCTGTCCTGGGTGGTGCTGTAAAATAACTTTGGACCTCTTACCCAAGCCCCAGAGATCACCAGTGGCCCTTGGATCTCAAGATGGGACCCAGTCACCCTGATACCCCATGGATATGTGGATTATACTATGTGCAGTAATGCTGCGGATGCCTTGCACAGAAATAAAGAGATTGAGCTCCTTTGCATAAAATCACACAGAAAGGAAAACTAGGACATCTGGGAGGCAAACCCCCCATTTCTTACAACTCCCTAGTTGTTCTTTCTGTATGGCAGCAAGAAAACTGCTGTATGCAACAGGGGTCTGCTGAAATGAGGGCATTCCTTCTGCACATGCATATTCAAAGATTAAAGAGAAAGCTTTGAAATATTTTCAGAAAAGGGGTCAATTATGTAGATTTTACATGGCTTGTTATTAAGGCCAAAACTCACATCATTTTCACAAGGGCTGGAGGATACCAAGGCAAAGATGTAAAGGCTTGAGTCCAGATTTGCCGGGAAGAAGGGAGGGAGAATCAAAACATTGTTAATTATATCCTGTCAAGAAAGGACTCATGGTGCTAGGAATTCATCCCAAGAGGGTAATTTCAGGGCTACAAGTTGTAATATATATTATTGCTGGTCTAAGCAGGAGCAGGGAAGAACTCCGACTGTGGCACCTTCGAGTAGCTTTTTGCAGGGGACTCTACATGTAACAGCCTATTCTGGGGAATGTGATATCCTTCCCCCAACCTATCTGAAGTCTTCAGCACTGATACAATAACGAGTTGAAAGAAAACTGGTCAACAATGATTTCCTTGGACTTTGCAAACTATTTGATGAAGTTTCTTGCAAAGGCTGTTGAGGAAACCAGAGGCATTTGGTGAAAGGTAAAGCATTGTGTCATTGACAAAAAAAATGGCCAGGACAAAAAAACAGAGCAGGGATGTCTAGTTAGTTATTACAATGCCAAAAGCCTGACAAAAGCCTATCAGAGGGAACATATTAGCCATCTTTTCATGCATAAATAAAAGGCTTCATTTAGGGGAATTAAGACTATAATATTTCTTTGATATCCAACTAAAACTCCAGAAGTATTAATTTTCTCAATTAATACCGTACATAGGTTATTAGAAGGTTACTGAAACTAGGGTCTCTTGAAGTAAAGAAAAATGTGAATTTTATAATTCCCTGTCCAGGGTTTGATGTAGTTCTTGAGTCTGGGAAGGAAGGCTGTGTCTTGGTGTCGGAAAAGTGCTTTTGAGTTCATAGTTTCAACAGTGTAAAAAAGAGAATGGAGAATGGGTGGGAATGATCAATACTTCATACCTGAACCAAAAATTCACTGTAGGTAAAGTGTTATATTTGGATGGTAATGAAAATTTAAAATCCCAATAGAGCAGCTTGCTGTTCCACAGCTGATCAAAAATAATTTTTCAATGGGAAAGTAGATTTCATATAAAGATTTAAAGATCATGAACAAGTATCCCTTCCTATGAGAAAATACCCAGCTTTCTCAAAAAGCTAAAACATTTGGGCCTGAATAGTGTTTTTCAGAGAGAATTATGGCATCTTATGGTGCACACAGCTTACATCAGAAGGAAAAACATTTTCTGATCAGCTTTGTAAGTTCCTATTATTCCTGACTTCTTAGCATGAATTAGCTAGGAGTATAGAAATTATAGGATAGTGGTATACCACTTTTCTACTAGAGATGTCAAAACATTTCACAAAGGCACTGATGCCTCTTTAGCATAGGAAAACTGAGAAGAAGGAGAGCTGAAGGAGGTACCTGAAGCCATCACGAGACCCTGGAAGGGAACATGCACATCCTAACTCCCAGTGCAAATGCCCTTACCAGTAAATTGTGAGGTATGTTATTATCAAATGAAAATCTCTGAGCTGATCTTTCAGAGCTGGCAAAAAGAGGCAATGAATAGTCACAATTACAAAGCTAACTCTGACTTTTTCTAAAGAGGAAAAATATAGGACTGCCCATTTATCTCCAAATTGAATCGAAGACTATACAACTCTGCGTGAGCATTGTTATTTCCCTTTATCAGCAAGGCATTGTTTTGTTGCATGAAATCTGTATGTTCAATAGATTTGATTTTCTAAGCAGCTGGGTTATCTTGCACTATGAAGGCTCTCTCTTAATCTCAATTGCTGTGCTTTTCTCAGCGCCATTCCCAGCTGCTCAGAAATGAGCACGGTGCTTTCATCTTTCTTTTCGTGCTCTTATTAGGTGTGACAGCTTCAACAATACCCGTATGTAGAAAAATATGCAGGTTTTAATTTGGTTTCTAAAAATGTGATTGTCAGAAAAATATAGGCAGAAAGATGTTGCTTTTAAATAATAAAAGTCCTGCCATGATCACACAATAATGATGTATTTCCTCAGAAAGATGGGGGGGTTTTTTTCAGTTTGCTCTAACATATAATTGCAGCCAAACCTTATTTATCCTCAGGAGACAAGGCAAGAGAAAAGAGCTGAAATATGCAGAGCTGGGCCATAGGTGCTTTTCAAGTGATGGTGAAACACAATAACACAATTAGGTTTAATGTATGTATCTGATCATTTGGTTTCTCCAAGCGTCTTTTGAGAGACTAGACTGTTGATTATCCACTTTTCTTTTTCTGTCCTGATAAGCCTTTTTTGTGTAAAGAAACCCTCCCCTGGCTTGATAAGGCCATGATTTTAGAAAGCACCTATTGGCATGACTGAAGTACCAACACAACAGGAGAGAAAGGGGGAGCAAAACCACTTGGGAGGATGGGATGCCTCAGTGGAAGACTCTTCGCTCTTAAACTAAACAGTGTTCAATGTTACAACCAAGTGCTTAGAAAACAAAGCTGGAAATGCCTTAAAATTAGTGTCAGCCTCACAACCGCCCTGGAGGCTGAGCATCTGCAATGGGAGAGACAGATCTCTCCAGCTGCTTTCAGCACTCAGTGTGTTGTCGTTTCTGCTTGAGTTTGCTCTCTTTCAGTGCAAAGAAGCCTTTCACAACGTGGCCCCTGTGAAGGCAGGGCCAAAGGTTTCCTTGTGCAGAGAGGGCCAAGCGTGCTAAATCATGAGCTATGATAAAGTGGTGGCCATACACAGCCGTGGTCCAGACGTTTTTCTGCTTCCAGCCCTGGGGAAGAGAGCAAAGGGAAAAGGGGTATGCCAAGAAGCAGGAAGCCATGTGTTCAGGAGGGAGAATTAGATTTGCAAAGGTACCCACATTTGCGTTTCCTACTAATAGTTACAGCATGCAAACCCAGTTCCCTTTTGCAAAGTTGCCTGGGACGCAGTGTTGTTGATGGTTTAAGTTAACTGGCTGCGCTTAAACCAGGACGAGTGAGAAGTCATCATACACCCAGCTCAGCCAGTCCTGCTATAGGAGTGCTAACCTGGGGCCAGAACATCCTTGGCCCACTGCTCTAAATCCAGCAGATCCCAGACAGAGCTCTGATAAACCTAGCATCACTCCATCAGGAAAACAAGAGGATTGTCTCTTCTCTGGACCACAGTCTCTCTCCCGGCTTTGTGACAAAATGGATTTGACAAGGAAATAGTGATATTTATGCAGAAGGAATGCACATTTGCTCTGGAAATGTCACCATCGGGTCTAAGCTAATGCCATTTGGATAAGAGGGGGCTATTCACATCAGCTGGAAATGTTGCCAACAAACTAAGAAAGACAAGTAGGTATGAAGCCAGCCTGCAGACTGTTCACTTTGGAGTATTTTCCTGTTTTCCTGTTGCAACCATGTTTATGAGATATGCACTGGGAGAATACAGAATCACTGCGGACTCTGTCAACATCTAACCAACCAAGTATTTGACCCCTGTATTTTAGAAAATGTAGTGATGAAGAGATTTTAGATACCTGAGGCTACAATAGGGACTGTAAAACATGTTCTTTTCTGTATGAAACTCAGGAAAGCAACTGATCTACACAATAGCCTATTCTGCATTATTAAAGGCTTATTGGTAAAGGTTTGATCTACAGCCCAACTCTCCTGGGCTGAGCAGCCCAGGGCAAAAGAGGCCTTTGTCTGATGGAGTTTACTGAAGTTTTCTAACAAAACAGATTACCAGCAAAAACATTATTTTGCTAGTGTGAGTGTGCCTAAGGACTTTGCCTATGTAAGAAAAACTGATTTAAAGAAAAACAACCAAACAAACAACAAAATACAGTAAGCTGCTTCTCACCAATGATCTGGAAAATTTCAAGCAGAAACAGGAGTCCTGTGTTAGACTTTCTCTAGCAGCGGATGAAAGCCTTCCCTCCTCACGGCTCTTTGCTCCTTCTGCTCTAACTTACTGCTCTTCACAGGGCAGATAATATAAACCTCTTCTAGTCAATTTTTTTTTCCTTGCTTATTTTGCCTTTTAGATGAGATTGTTTTTATAATCCAGCATCTCCCAGATAAACAGGCATACCAGCTCTGGGGACTGGGGAATGGGTTTGGGTTCGGAGAGGCTGTGGAAGAACAGGAGGCCCTTCACTTGCTACTGCTAGATAAATCATCACACAAAACCATAGTCTGCATATCTGACACTAGTGCTTACAGGCTGCAGTGCTACAGGATGAGTTTTCCTTGGGTGAGATAATTTTACCTCCCAGGTGGTTACCACTAGTGGGTAATAGATCCAAAGATGTTTCCAAGTGACCTTTTAAAATGAGGACCACTTAATTATCTATGGGACACTGATTTAGACGAAATCTATATAGTCTACAGTTTTTTCAAAATCCCAGATGTTAAAGATGTTGTTAAACTGCATTAAAATAAAAAAGTAAAATAAATCCTTTAATAGATTTCCAGATTACCTATGTGAAGCCCTGAAGTAATAAAAAAACACCTCGAAGAGAAACTATAGCAATTCAGTAGTGGTCAGCTCTGGAAGACAAACACACCCTGAGGATGAGGATGAAGGCCACTGTCCAGTACCCTCGAGGGGGTGTCCCCGAGCCCAGACACAGCATGGTTCTGGAGACCCTCCAGGGAACACGCCAGCAAGGTTACTTCGAAGGACCGTGGCTGGAGAAAGAGTAGCTCCAAGGGAAGAAGTAGAGACATTATTGTAGGGAAGAGGGAGGCAAGGACAGGAACGTACCTGTGGTTCTGGCTCTCCAAAGGCAGATCCACGTAATAGCAATGGGACAGCACCAGGCGGGAGTCAATGCTACAGTATCGGTGCTGGCCTTGCTGGAGACCACTGCCATGCAAAAGAGAACGGAGTCAGCAAACGTCTGAAGAAAATGTTTTTGGTGATTACGGGCAAGAAGTGGTTCAGTAGCTTCTCCTGAAATTAGACCCATTGCTATTGCTATTTCATTACCATTAAAAACTTATCGCTGACAATCCTTTCTATAGTTTATGTGCTCAGGTGACAACCCAGGAGCAGCATGCGTCTTCTTAGCAAGACCCTGCCCACACCTGATCTTACACTGAGGCCCCAGGAGAGCCAGGGACTTACACAAAGTCCAAGATGTGGGGTCCCCTCCATCTCATCCCGCCTTTGAACATCAGCAGTGAGCTTTCTGCATCCTGGTAGGGTTTTCTGCCTTTTTTAGGTCCACGTCTGTGACACAGGCAAGGAGAGGTTGCTGTTCTCTTGGACACGCAGTATTTGCCAGGCAAAGGCAACAGTGCAGTGGGCTCCACAGCCCACTGGTGACCTGGTGCCAGGACAGGCTGGGCTGCCCAGGTAAGGGTGCTGAGCCCAGGTGGCCTCACCCCCACTTTTCCATGGGCAGCTACAGATGTAGCTGGTGTTGGTACTGATGCCCCATTAACAGGTTAAGCAGGACTGTAAGGAACAGCTTGCTAGTGATTTTCAGTTAGGGGGGAAAAAAAAGAAAAGGATCTAAAAATGTACTTGTGCCTGGCAGGGTTGCTCTGCAGAACTAATCCTTTGCATTTCTTTTGCATCTTCCATCTGTGATTTCATGGTTAATTGACTTATCCATGCAATGTTCCTCTGAGGTATAGATTATCTCCACTTTCAGAGTGATAAAACTGAGAGCGTAGGGGTTTGTGACGTAACTTGCCCTAAACCCTCAAGGGATTACAAGGCAGGGGACAGAGTAGACCTGGGTCCCTGCTCCGCACCCCCAAGGTGGGCTCCCTCTCCCCATGGAGACGCACAAGAAATCATGCTCCACGTGGGTAAGAGCCACCATGTGCTGCATTGCCCGAAATGTTCAGCAAGGGTTTGCTGGGTCTGGCCAGAGCATGAAGCGTGGAGCTGCTCTCGTACCACACGCATGACCTCTGAGGCACAAGTCAGGTCAGTGCTCATGGAGAAATGCCATAGCCACCGTCACAGCGGTTGGCTTTTATTTTCAGTCATCCCAGCGTCAATAACCGCACCACAGCACCGGCCGTATTGATCACACTGATGCTTTGAAGATCAATGTTTGTAACAGCCCTGGCTACAGCTCTTTGCGGGGACCAAAGCTCAGTCCTCCAGTCACAAGGCTGAACTCCCCCCCAACTTGGAAACTGTGGGAGACTTTTACCGGTTGTGGGTTAGAGGGAGGCACATAATACATACTCTGGGTGACTTCTGCATAACTCCTGTAAGGTAATAGAACACAAGCACCAGCCTCCTTTGAACCAATAGGAGAAAACCCCCATGCAACAGATTTCTTTCTTTGACTAAATTGAATCCTTTCCTAGACCTTCAATTGTGTGTTTGCAGAATGATGCTGCCTTTTAGATTGTTTTTAATAAGCAAAGTAAGGTAAAGAGGGAAGGACAGTTAAGAAGTGGTGATGACATCGCAAATGTAGTAGCAGATAAAAAGTGGGTGAGCAAACACTTAGAAAAATTGGGTTTCCAGGAGTCATTACATCCAGGTGTTGCTAAGACTTTAGTGTAAAGTGAATTAGCTGATTAACTTATTGAACTGCTGTCCATTACCTTTGCAAATACGCACAACAGGCAGGTTTCAGGCAACTGGTACAATTTGACCCCATCCCCTCAAACCACAATTTCTGGCTTTTGCCCCATATCATAGATCATCTACTATTGTTTTTAAAAGTTTGGCTCCACCAGCATGGTGACTGCCTTTCTTATTGCAAGATAACTCAGATGGCAATCACGGTGTTAGGATAATGAGCAGAAACCTTAACAAGGTATTGTCATCCTTATTTCTGCCAGGATTGTGGCACGGGAAACACAAAAAAAGCATTTCTGTTAGGCAGTTAGGACACGCGTCACTTTATCCTAACAGGTCAAGGGAATTGAGCCTTAGAAGTGCCAGTTCAATCCACTTACTATAAAGAAAAGATAATGAACCAGCTGAGCTGGAGCCCGCCATACCATAAACATTTGAAGTTAGCTGAGATGAATCCCACCTCTGAAGACTGACCCAGCTCAGTGAGTTTTGTTGTTGTTTCCAGATGAAGAAAGATTGGGGTCCCTGAATTTTAACAGCATCTAATAGTGGCATGAATCCCAGCATCAAATATTAATTCAGATGAGGCTTTGATGTAAGTGGGGATTGTTACTTAGGCTGAAAACAGGCTGATGATACGTATTCATTATATGTAGAAGCTCTCCTGTGCCTTGCTGGGGATGCTGTGCCAGCATCATTATTTTACAACTTTATTGACATTCTGGGAGATGGATAAATGTCCCATTAGCCCAATAAAGATGGAGAAATGAGACAGCAGGGAGACCTCGAATCAGAAATATTCTTAGAAGAATATCTATATGACTGTGGTTCACGCAGTGAGAGGAGCACCCGAAAGGGGCTAGCACCTCTGCAGACACTTAGAGCCCCTGCCCCAAAGAGATGAATCCAGGTGGTAAAAGGGTTTGAGAGGACCAAGAGTTTAAATGAGCTGAATGGGCTTGGAAAAGTAGATGACCAAGAAAGCAAGAGGCGATCTCTGACCTCTGAGTCGTTTTAGCCCTCATTTTCTTTCCAACGCCAATGAAAACTTGCTCAGAAACCATCACAGCTGGGACATGCACTGACTGATAGTTGGTCAGCAAAAGGCATCACCAGGAAGGCTTGGAGCTGACAGAGGATGGTAACCCAAGGAGGGGCTCACAGGCAGCTGCTGAAGCAGGCACACATGCGTAGCTAGAAATATCCATTACAGCATAAGGCAGCAACACGCTATTGGCATCAGCTGAATATGGCTTTTATTTGGGGGAGCGACAGGGACCCCAGCTGAGCTGAAAGGGGAGGGGTGTCTGTCCCCTATGCCAGAAGGTAAATCTAACAGAGACAGTGATGACTCTGAGTTTACAAACAGTTCACGGGTGCTAGAGGGTGGGATTCATTAAGGGTTGAACAAATCAACAAATATGTAAAATGAAAAAATGGAGGAAAAAAGGTATTGCTTGATTCCCTGGGTCCTGTTTTCAGGCATCTGACCATGTCCTGTGAGGCACCTGTCTCCATCAAATAAGGGGCATGCAGGATCTACCTCAGACTCCGTCATCCAGGTGATCCTCCTGCCTACGGGGTTTTTTTCATGTAGATGTATCTTCTGAGAGCTGAGCAGCTGCAAAATTCTCCCCCAGCCTTCACCATCAGAGGGACCAAAACTGCACGGATGTTTTGGAGAAGAGATGGTCTCTGGTTGCTCTTTTCATTTGGGGTTCTGATTTGCTTTTGAACTACCCCAGCCTTTAAAGAAGATTAAAGAATCTCAGCATGTAATAGTATTTCACAGGACTGCTTTTGGGCAACCGCAGATTGTTATTATTCTTTTGTACTTTGTCAACCCCTTTTTTCCCCTTGCCCATGTCCTCTATTTCTGCTTTATCCCAAGCACTTCTATTCATTCCCTCCCTGTCTTCTCTTCCCCAGGCCAAAATGACCACAGTCCACAATTTGCACAGTTATAAGGACCTTACACTTCAGAGAAATGGCTATTTCTCACTTAATGCCTTGTCTGCCCTGAGAGAGCTGGGCCTCCTCTCCCAATACACACAGAGACGTGTCTATAGAGCATTTATGAGAATTTGCAGAGTATCTGGGAGTCACCTTGCATCAGAGATTGTGTTTTTACAAACATAAAATGGCTATAATCAGGTTTCTAACCGAAAGCATGATAGCTGTGCTTTACCAGAGTTGTAGCTTTGGGAAACAGTGTTTAATTTGACGGAGATATTAACAGGGATGGCAGCAGACTCCTTTACATTGGAAAAACAGCTTCTGTTATTCTGTTCTGTTGATTTGTTCTTGCAAACCAAATACACTTAGTGTTTGTTGCTTTCTACACTGTAGTGAACACCGTGCTCTGTTTGAATGGTTGCTGAAGTGGATGAATAAATCATCTCTCTGACTGTTGAAAATGCATACGTAGACCTAGTACTCTAGTAATTTGTATGTGTTTTGACTGTTAACATTCAGAATCAGAATAGCAAATATACCTAGCAGCGAAAGGAAAATACAGCTCCAGTTACTGCTTAGGGAAGGAAGCCCCATTGTATTTCCAGCACACGTTTTAGCAGAAGACTAAGGAGGATGCTCAACCTCGTGGTTGCACCCCCTGGGAGCCAGGACAGCCAGAGGCCATTTTCTCTGCTGGGGCAGAGACTCTGGAGAGCAGTTATTATTTTGAGTCTGTAAGCATCATCTATACGGCTCCCATTTTTCGTCTATAGATCCTCAAAGCATCTATAGATCCTGCTGGTAAGCTGGGATGGAGGCGAGGAGAAACAAGGTGGTCAGAGCCTTGCCCAGGTCACCACACCAGACCCTGGTCCTGGGGACCCCACTGAGCCACATGACCTCTTCTTCAAACACAGCGGTCCCCATGTCTGCTGGGGTGATCTACTTGCATGGTCAAGAGGCAGCTTTTCCTTCCTAAACTACCACACTGACTTAACAGGAATCATGATAATAATGGCTGAGATCATTCATAGAGATAAATGCCTTCCAGTTGTTGGAGGAGGATGGACAGACCCTGATGGCCGTGCTAAGCAGGGTAGGATGCTAAACTGGCTTTGCTGTCAGTCTCTCCCAGCCTTGTACAGAGACCTATGATCTTCAGATACGACCTTTTATGTCTGCCTTCCAAATCTGGAAGGCAGCTAAATCAATCTTATTAATACCTTGAGAATTTAATGTTCATCACATTGCTTTGCTTTCGTGGAAAAAGCACAACCGATCTGGAAAAAGCAGGTCATTAGAGCCTTAAAGATGAACTCCAGAAAAGTAACTGGTGTTTCCAGCCCTCACTAGAATTGGTGCCATATAAGGGTAAGTTGGCAAAAGATTTTCACAACACTTACTCATGCAAATGCTGCATCAGTGGAACAGCTTGCAAAGAGCACGGGTCTGCCCCTTGTTTACTTCCCCAGAGGTGGGTCTCTCTCCCTCTGAAGCCACGGGGCAGATCTCAAAGGACTGCACCGGCAATCTTGGAGAGGAAAACCTCCCTTCTCGGTTTTGAAAATCCACCCTACAACTGGCAACAAACGGACACAGCTCCGGTTTCTCAGTGCTGCCAAAGCAACACACCCAGTACTGCACAGTTCTTCCCCTCGCATCACCAACAAAGCTGCCAGCTGAATTGCGCCTGTATCCTTGGTGCCTTGGAGTGCTACCAAGCAGGAAGCACATAGATAAGCTTTCAGGAACCCAGCAGCTTTTGCAGCGCTGCTAGGCTCAAAAAAGACCCCAATGCCTTGCCACTGGCTGGTAAAAAGAGCACATTTCACTCTCAAAATCATTGCTGAGAATCTGGCCGAGAACAAAGCTTTATATATGCCAGGACATGACTTCAGAACGAGATCTGAAACATCACATTTTTTAACCATGTTTATAACTTAATTTATAGCTCAAAAGGAGACTGGAGAGGTAGTGCCATCCCAGAGGGGATGCACCCACCCATCAGCACAACCCGCAATCTGTGCCATGCCGCGTCCTCCCCACACCTCTTGGAGACGGGAGTCCCCAGGCAGGCAGTGCTACGAGCTGCACCCAAATGGGTGGGCACCTATGCCCCTTGCCACCCCAGCCAGTGCGGGTCTCGCTTCCCCTTGCCATCCTCAAAAAAAATCAGCTTGCTCATCACCAGGAGGGGCTCAATCTGCCTGCACAGCCCTGGCAGTAGCAGATGGAACTTACTGCCATGCCCAGCACCTTTGCCTTTTTTTAAAGTGTATCATATAAAAAGGCACATAACAATATTCATAATTTGGGCTTCTGGGTAGTTGGACCCCTTTTTTTCACCGTTCACCCTTTAGGGAAAAGAAACAGAAGAAAGGTATTTCAGGACATTTTTGGGTGTGTGTTTTTCCCGGATGAATGAAACAAAGCTAGATTTATTTACACAGACAATCAGTTGTTGAAAGCAGTTATTTTTAATGAGAAAAAAAAAAAAGCCCTAAAAGATGCTGGTTCTTGTAGGACATAAGCAAATCTTACCCTTTTTTAGGTAACCCCTGAACAGTTTGGCTTTGTTATCATATCAGTAGAAGTGTAGTAAAAGTCACAATCTAAACACAGCAGAGACAGGCTGGGAAACTGGATCACACGAACATCCCAGTTCCCTCCTCAAGCCCTGACCCGCTACAAGCATCAGTCCTGATTTGCAAATGCTACTTTTGTGAGGGCTGTGTGCTGGTTTCAACTTTTTTTCACAGAAGAGAAATGAAAAACAGGGGACACCTGGAGAAGCAGTGACGAGAGAAGCACAGTAGCAATAATACTCGTACCATTTGGAGGCAAATGTTGCACTTATGGAAAGTATGCAACGAAAATAAAAAAGCAAGCACGAAAGGCACTCTGAGTGTTAAATATTCATTAGTATTCCCCGCATCGCCTGTTCTAAATATAAGATACGTTTCAGCGCAGCCCCGGTATGTGACTGGGATGCTTCCCCCTCCCTTATATGATGCCATAGCCATTTGGATGGCGGGATGTCACCATGGCAACGCCGTGATGCTACCTTTTGTTCGCCGGATGAAATGACCAGTTGCGAGGTGGGCCAGCGGCGTGCATGCAAGGTACGGCTGGGCTGTGGCAGTGCCCATTGTCCTGGCCAGCGGCACGTCTGGGGGGTGGCAGGCAGGAGGTGACGGCAGCTCTTTGCATCAGAGAGCAATGGAGACTGGGTCCAAATCCAAACTCCCTCTGCTCTTCAGGACTGTTACAGGCAGCACAACTTGGCTCTTATGGGGATCCCCACCCCAAAGGTTAGGAAGGGTTTCAATTTGCAGAAGTTTTATCCAGGCTTGGATGTACCCACAGTGGGTGAGGAAAGAGGAAAGCTGAGAGTTCCAATATATACCATAGAGTTTGGCTGTTTCTAGGACCCTCAGCCAATAGTCTAACAGCAAATATAAGGCTTTTTTTGACCATTTTCCTCACTACTGGGTACCTGGAGCAAGATTCAGCTCGAGTAAGACACCTAAATTCAGCCATTTACATCTACTTGGCTAAATGTCAGCAGATAGCTCTGCTCTCATTCTGGTCTGTGGAGGTCTGTCAATGCAGTCAGCAGAGCCTAGAAAGAGATTCAGCTCCAAGGCTGAATCCAGGTAGGATCTACCTGGCTCTGGGTAGACAACTACCTTGGTCTGCTATCTAGATTCCATCAGACGTTTAGATTATGACAATATAAGGGGGTTCCAAGGTATCTATCTTGCTCCCACGATTAGTTAAGGAGCTAAAAGCAATTCTATTCCCAGCTTAAACACTTCTAGGATGAGGTGGGTTGAATCCAGGACAGGATGAACCTCTGCAACATCTGTGCGAACCAGACAAGTGGGTTCCCTCTTCTGCAGATGGAGAACCTGAGATACGCTGGGTGTAGCTGACCAGGTTCTGAGTCAAATGCTGCTCCCCTCCCCAGAAAGAGGATGAGAAAGCAAGTGTTCACATGCTCCTTTTGCCTCTGTAGTGCCTTTGATCTGGAAATGGCAGGAAGGGAGGCTGTCCAACGAGTCTGTGGTAATTTGAGCATTGCCATGAGTCGCAGCTCAGGGGAGGAACAAAGTGTCAGACCATGGTACACACTATCACAGCACTGCACTCCTGGCTACAGCAGCTAAAACTTTAATTTTAAAGTGAGCATAAACTACTCTGGCTCTCGCAGTTGTAAAGTTATTGCTCTGAATGTGAAAGGAGCTTGCAAACAGGCTGGATGCATGCAGAGGGTGGTCATCCTGCTCCGGTAGCACACGAAGGACGGGTTGGTGGCTGCATAGGATAAAGCAGGGTATCTGGCCAGATACTAGTAGAGCTCAAGTCCTACCTGGTGCCTGGAGATTGAGAGAAGGATGAAATATGATGCACAATCCCCATCCATCGCCTGCTACTCCAGCTCTTACCTTTGCTGGAAATTGCCAGCCGCAACGCTTTCCGGAGAGCCATGCCGAAATTTGCCCAGGCAGAGCCAGTGGGTTTCCTGGCCCCACTGGGACGGTGGATGTGGACAGACCTTGCTGTCTCACACCCCCTCAGCTGTGCTGGCTCACGGTAATGCCATGCGGGGGGTTTTAACTTGCCCGGGGGCCCAGAGCATCCGCCGGGATGCAGCTGGGGGTCGCAGCCTGCGCTCCCCGGACAGGCAGGCTCGCTGCCGGCTCACAGCCACGGCCACGGGTGCTGCTCAAACAGCACCGTCCTCTTTCCCGTTCCTGCTCGTCCTGCTGAGCTGGGCTCTGCTCTGACTCATGCAGTATCAGCACAATTCCCCAATCTGTTCAGATCAGAGAGGCTTTGAGTGTTGCTGAACCAGAAAGGCCCCGGCTTGCTTTTCTGGTCCCAGTCTGAATTACGCTCTTGGCCTTTAGGAAAACTACCTTTTTTTTTTTGTTGTAAACAGAGATAACACAGGAAACCTCATGAGGCACTGCGGTTTAGCCTAGTTCAAAGCAGAACTGAGCTTTAAAAGAGAACTGGGTGTTCATATGCTGCTGTGGGTGCACCATCCACATTATCATACTGCGTTAGAGCTTGCCCACGTGGCGAGATCTCCAAAATTCCCAAATGCTCCTCTCTCTTTTGCTTCCTCTTGACACTTTGGAGAGTCAAATTCCCCTGGCAATTTGGAGGAGAGGATGTTTCGCAGATGCACAGACTTGTAAACCTCACGTCAGGGTCTGACACAACATCGTACAGCGGAAAAATCACAATTGCTATGTTTTACTGGAGCCTGGAATTCCTGCTGCCGTTTATTCGAAGTCTTATTAAAGTCTTGTAGATACCAATAGCAAAATATACTTATGTACATCCAGCAAGAAATAGATGAGCCTGCCAGCATTGTACAGTGTCTCTTTAGCTCCAGAAAACTTATCTCTGCCTTCAATATCATACGATCAGATTTGTTCACATTTAATAAGGAGCTGAGTTTGGCTGAGAATAGTTAATTATCTTTGAAATTAATATTAATCACTGTAGGGGGAAACTCCCCTCCCTGTTTTTAACCCGTAAGGAATAATAAGAAAAATGCCCTAAAACTGCAAGATCTACAGGGTTGAAAGTATCGGAAGGGAGAGAGAGAGAGGAAAAGGGATGTGTGGGGTCGAACACCCTCACTTGTGTCACTGCCTGGCTGCACTTGTGCTGGGGCTTGCCAGGACAGGGGTCATGTCTGTCTCTGGCTTCATCCCAGGCTTTGCACCCTGTGTCCTCGTACACCACCATGAACATATTCCCTTGCACCCTCTCCATGTCAGTGTAGCTCCCAGGAGCCTGTGTTAAGGATGAAGGACACATGTGAGTAGAGATGGTCCCTGCCCTGAGCAGCCACAGCACGCAACCACGGCAAGAGAAGAGGTTTATGGAGGGGTGAGGAGCCACAGAGGACCTGAGGACAAGATTGTCCTTGGCTTTGGACATTTGGGGCGAATCGCTTTGGGAAGGAGTCTCTCTCATTGGTCTTGCAGGAGCCTCAGTGGCTGGCATGGACTGGAGAGCAGAGTTTTAGATGGTGAAAACTAAATGAGGTGAACCCCCATGGTCATCCAGGAAACGTGTGACAGTACCAGGAGTTTAACCAGATCTGCTGAATCCCAGCTCATTGTCTTAATCAGACGGTGACTCTCCTTGAGCATGTAGCTTTGAGGGCCCAAAGAAGAGCTGCTGTTAAAGGGTGTTAGAAATTTCCACCTGTGGTATGCTCCAACCAGCCTGACAGCGATTTTCTAACACTGAAAATCAGGTTCTAGTGGTGTAACAGGGTTTTTAAATTAATTTTTGGACAGCAATTGGGTACTGGTATGTGGAAGGTTATCCCCTGGGCCGGGGAAGGGGAGCCTTATTTGTGTCCGTATTAGGAAGTGGGGTGGCCCTGGGTGGGGGGGCCAACCTTTGGAGCAGATCGGCAGCTGGTGCTCATTTGACAACGTTTCAGAGGGGTTTTACTTTGGACTGGTCAGGTCTGGCCCTGTGGACTGAATATTGGTGTATTTGCAGGTCTGAAGCCCATTTTCCAGTTGGATATTTCTCCAAAAGAGATTCAGTCTCAGCATCACTCCGTGATGGAAACCAAAATGCGGGAAGCGGGGGCAATTAGGGAATTTTTCCACAAAGGCGTGCTCTGATCTGAATTAAAATGCTAATAGAAATGCATTCAGTGAGTATCTTTTGCTGACCAACTTTGCAGGACTATATTCCTTTTGTGTCGCTCTTTCTTTCTTTCTCTCTCTCAATTCCCGGCTGACAATTGACAGGAACTCCCTTTCAGCGTGGGTTTGGTCACTCGCCGACAGCAAACGCGCCCAGCAGAAAATGCTCCAACTGTTGGCGTTTCCCAAGCAGGGAAAAAGACTTGGGCTGAAGCTTGGGATCAGGATTACACCCCTTTAAGTCAATCCCAGGGAATCAGCAATCTTTCCACGGTGGCAAAGTTTTCTCGGTGTTTTCCTAGCTAGCACAGAGAGCTGACAAGCGCCAGCCCTTCACGGGGACGTACCAGATTAAACCCAGCAGCACAATAGGCAGGGCAAAATCCCACACCTTCCCATCGCTGCCGCCGACGGGATCCCGGCGGCTGGGCTGGAATCGCTTGTCCTGTGCTGAATGCATTACGTAAGGCAGGGATCGTTTGTCAGCCGCGATGGTACAAACATAGCTGCAGGCAGATTATGCAGAGAGAGAGAGAGGAGGGAGAGGGAGGAAGGTCTCTCCAGGAACGGGGCTCCACGCAACTGAGGATTGCAAGTTGGCAGGTTGGCAGTTGGCCGAGCTGCCGTGAGGGTGTCGCTGGCGGTCCCTGACATGCTCTTGTTCGTGTGGGATGCTTGAGACAGGGACGAGAGACTAAGTTGGGGGACGAGAACTGGCATGAGGATCGGACCAACATGGAAGGGCTTCTGTCTCCGATGAGAACGAAGGTAGGGGAAGATATTACTGTCTTTTGAAGCTGCTTTTACCCAAGGAGGGGAAGGGGAGGTGTGGGGCTAGCTCTGTGAATAGGGGACTTGCTGAGCTTTTGTCTCTTTTCTTTTCTCTCCCTCTCTTTTTTCCCCCCCTTCTTTTTCAAAACTACGCTTGTGAATGTAACTCAGCGGAGGAGCGACAGCAGTCGCCTCTAAGAGGGGAGTAACCCATCACTCTTCCTCGACAGAGATGACCTTTGTAAATGAGTTTGCCTTTTGGAGTAGACAGCCATATTTTTGTTTGAATTTCCAGTCGGAGGCTCTCATTGTGTCTGTGTGTCTGTGCGTGCTCCCCAGGGAGCCGTTGGGGGAAAGCGTACCTGCGGCGTGGGGAGGGATGGATGGTGCCAGTGGGCTACCCCAGTACGGTATTTTCAGCATCAAGGGATGCACGGACAAGCAAATAGGGTGTTTTTGTACACTGCCAGAGTGGGAGATCTCTTGGTGTGGACCCAGACCAAAAAGCTGTAAAAGAGAAAGTGAGCGTGCAGACCTAAGGAATTGCTGCACTTGTCTGCTGCCTCCTCATGCTCCCAACTCTCTTTAAACGTTTGCCATTAATCCTCATTGTTAAAGAAACTTGAATTCCAGCAGGAAAAAGCCAGAGACACATACAGTGATGGTTTAGTTTGCAAAATCTCCATCCGTGCTATTATTTCTGCATGGTCCCGGGGGATAGACTGAATCCTGATTGTATTTTATTTAGTCACTGCCTCCATCCCATGTGGTAACTGCCTTGGGTAAATCTTTCTGATTTCGGTCCATCACTGCATGCGATCCAACCCTGTTGTATTGTATCTCAGGACTGGAAGAACTGGAAGTCAATGACAATTCTTGCTGGCAGCAGGGTATCTTCATATGTCTTAAATGCAAGCAGTTTTGAAGGTGTAGTCAGACCAGAGCTGTTTCACATAAATGCCAGACTAGAAAAAATTCTGAGAAATCATCTGGTCCAGTCCCTGTGCTGAGGCAGATCAGCTAGTCTGGTCTCCTCAATTACATCCCTGCCATCCACTATCTTAAATTAAGGGCTCTTCAATGATTGAAAGTATTTTCAATATTAAAAGCTAGAAAAGTGATTTAAATAATAATAATTTGCCAGCAAGTGGCTGTACTGTAATTCTCCAGGGGAGTAATTTTTTTTTCCACTTCAATTCAGTTCATTTTTGTCTTGCCCAGTAAGTTGGGTATTAAAAAAAGGACCTACAAACTTCATATATCTCTCCATGACCAAGAATAATGCTAACAGGCAGTTTATAGAATGAAAAATTTACAAGGGTTTATAGACCCAGCCGTTCATACCTCTCATTACTGAGGAATACATACATTAGTGATCATCTTTGTAAGGCATTTCTCAGTATTATTTTAAAAAAAAAAATAATCAGAGAATAGAAAACAAAAAACTGCTCAACAGATCTCATTTCTATTATTAGAAAACGTAACTTTCAATGTTTTAGTTGGTGTTTCCATTCTGCTCTTTTAACCAGTCTTGAAATGATTGCTGGAGGCAGTCTCTCCCAGAATTGGTGCGCTATCAGGTTAACGTGTGGATTACAGTCAGACGTGTGTACTATCAGCACCTGCAGCACGCGTGCAGCTATAAAAATGACAGAGTAAGGGAAGTGGACCGGGACTGGGTATTATGTTTGTTCATCTAACTTGCTTCGTAGCTGCAGCTGGAATGTAAATCCTAATAATGCCATTCATAAAGTGTAATCTCAATTACCACTATCAGGTTATTTATTGATCCTATAGAAGAATCTGCTTGGGAATATAGACATGATCCTTTGGAACCCAATCTGCTTTAATATCAGAGAAAGGGACAGATCCTTGCTTATGGGAAAAGCTGCTCAAGCCAAAGTAGTGTGATTTTAAACCATCGATTGCAATGATGTAAAACTGATGTGATGTTCTTGAACATCCAGATCCTGACATTGGTGTTATGTTGCTGTTAATCTGGAGTAGCTCCATGGCAGCTGATGGAGATACTAAAATAGACTCTGTGTAATAAAGATGAGGATTTGGCCTTACATCTTTACCTTTCAGAGAAATAACGATGAGAAGAGCACTTGAACAGATTTGAAAGCTAATCTCATTTACAAGATTCTTCATAGCTGGCATAGTGGCTTTCTGCTCACCTGCCAGAAAATCGAGTGCAAAATCTATAACTCTCCAAACACAACCTTAATACGTGATGCCTACAAAAGAACTTGACCGCAGCAAAGCTGCCGATGTGCCGACACCCCTGCCTGTCACAATCCCTAATATTGCCTCATTTTTTCCCCTCTACTCCCCTGTCTGTCTATCCCATCTGTTGTCGCTTAGGCTGCAACTGTTGGAGGCTAGTTGGAACATTTTTTGTCCTTTGGTTTGTACAGTGACATGAAGGACAGTGGTCTCCCGGTCATCTCCGGCAGCGCTGCCTGGAGCGAGCCTGGAGTGTCTGCACGCTCCGAGACTTTAATCTGCATGAAAACATCACCATGTTACAGTGAAATGCAAATAAACGCTCGGTTTTATCTTTAGTGTCCCAGGCAGCTGTATTCAATCTGCTCAAATCTAGACAGAAAATTAAAAAGGAAACAGTTTGCTTTGTTTCCATGGGTAGGTAGGAGTAAAGGCTGACTCTTGCAGGCACCTCTCACAGTCTGTCACCAAGGGGCGAGGACAACAGGCATCTGCCTCGCATAGCCAAACAAGCAAAGGTCTCTGTAATTAAAACAAGGTCCAAATCCCCGCAGGTGGACTTGGGTGAATCTCATGGTGGCGACTAAAAATACAATTGCTGTCAATTCCTTGGTCCCCTTTGCTCATAGAGGTTCCCACCCCACATCAGAGCTAGCAGAGGGACAGATGGGCACATCTTGACTTCAAAAGCCTGATTTACAGTGCAGGAAGGCTGGAGCTGAGACACTGGACACCAAGTGCAGGGCAGAGACATGGGCACATGTCCTTGCCTCTCCATCCAGCTCCATGTCAGGGCTTGCCAGCAGAGGTCTGGGAATACACAGACGAGAGCGTATTTCATAGGGGACTTATTTCCCTTTCCACAAAGTGATAACCCATTTGGTTACTGGGCCATGCTGGGTGATCATAGAGCAGGGTCCTTACTAACTTAGAAACTCTTTAAAATAGTTGTTGAGGTAAATTGAATATCAAACATTAAGCGCATTACACCTTGTAATGGACTCCACTACAATAAGTCATGGGTGATCAATACATTTCTACTTTTGTATAACTGGGATTCACAAATGCAGGAGTTTAAGGGAAAGTGGAGAAATACATAGTAAAATGGGCTGGTATATCAAAATTGAAGCAGATAAGTGGAATGCATTGAACAGAAAACGTACTGCATTTTTGGTGTCAACGATTAAATTGCACATGACTAGAAGTAATAGTGGGATGTAAATATTTGGTGGTTTAATGATGATACTGATAAATATTCCCAGAATCAGTTGAATTCTGTAGCCTAGTGTGTCGGAGTCCCTTTTTTAAGAGCAGATGAATGTACACAATAGCAATGTCCCCATGCCACCTTAAGAGACTCTGAAGTTGATTGAGTACCACAGAGTGAAAAGGATGAAGAAATGCATAAATATTGCACTCCTTTTGTTAGCCTCCATTTTAATTTGTTTTATAATCCTCAACACATGCACAATTTGCCTTAACCCTCAGTGCATTGCCTTCAGCAAATTACACTGGCATAAGAATTTCAGTAATTTCAGTTTCTCTGCCGCTGACACTTGCCAGTGCATGCTACTGAATTTGCAATGAGCACCTGGCTTGAACCACGCAGAACTGGCTAGCTGCTTTATTTTCCTTTGAGAAGCCTGTGTTTGGCGCTTTTTTGTTTATCAAAGCACTGCTTTTCCTTCAGAACAGCTGAAAGAACTTTTTCAATGAACTTTTCGTCTGTTCAGAAACACACACGGCGGGTAAATGGAGATTAATTACCGTTGAATTTACTAAGCTTTGCATCCAAAGATAACGAATTTTGAGTGTTCCTGTGTACAGAGAATTCAGCTTGGGAACTCAGTAAATAATGTGTGTAATGTTTAGATAGTGCTTTTAAAACATTAATGGGGCTGTTCTCTCTTATTGAATCTTATTAACTTTATCTGTTTATTAGAGATTTTGGGGATTAGCAAACTCCCATGGCGTTACTGTTTAGTCATTAAACCCCATTGGCTCTACTTTCAAAGCAATTTAGTTTTTGACCGCTAGATCTCTCAGAAAGAATGGTTAAGTTGTCCTTTGTGCCTTACTTAGAGAAGTTCACAGCTGCTCGAAGCAGAGAAACTTTGGGAGGTACCACATCCCCCGTGAGTCTTAAAGAGCGGGGGGCAGTGATGGCTGGTCTTTGAGATCACCAGGGGAGCAAATCGGAAGGGAAAATTGCCCCAAAGAAAGGGAAGTCTGGAGTCTGGGTTACACCTATGGATGGGATTGCTGTAGGCTTTAACTACCTCGGATAGTAACTGAAAAGAGGTTTACATAAGCAGGTTTTTTATCATAATGTGAGGCTGCATCTGGCAAAGTATTTGAACAGATTCTTAACTTTAAGCTCACAAGCTATCCTATGAAAGTTAAAGTTATGACCCTGCACTGTATGGAGAGCTATGCATTTTAAAATCTCCTTATGACACCCTTGTACAAGCTGAAATGCTGAATAAGTCCTTTGCATATGTCGTGAAACTATTCCCGGTATTTTTAATAATGGCAAAAGACCAAGTGGCAAAAGGAGGGAAGTGTCCCCCAAAAAGCATGCACATTCCTCCTCTGGAGTCTCAGATCCTTGTTTCAATACCAACGTGTGTTTAACTCCCTTTTTGAATATCCCATTGAGATAGAGACATGCAGGTGCTAATGACACTCAGAGACTGGGATTTTCAAAGTCATTTGGGGGATTCAGACCTCTCGGCTGGAGTAACTTCACACGGACAGTGAGCACTCAAAACTTTTTGGTTCCTGTGCAATCACCCACGAGGTGGCGTGGCCACATGAAGTCATAGCATGGACTGGGAATCGCCAGTGCCCCATCCACAGCACTTCCACAGGGCACTCGCACAATCTGCCAAGCAGCTTAGGGGGTACCTCCTTCCCTGTCCTACTAGCTGTTTGACTCAAAGGTTAACAAGGCCATATGCAATTCTCTGAGCTTGTAGACGGTTAAAAAGAAAGGCAAGTCAAGAAATAATGAAGTCCTATGCCTGCTACTTTTAATCATAATTTTATAAGTACCTGGGAGAGAGGATGTAGGGGCATAACACAGAGCAGAGTTTGGCTTTGGAATAACTTTACCATCACAGAATCACAGAATCACTAAGGCTGGAAAAGACCTGTAAGATCATCAAGTCATAACGTTATGCCCCTGGAAAAGCAGAGCTCTTTCTGTTCTCCTGTAACATTTCCTAAACCCATCCAGATTTAAAAACATTATATCACTGAACATAAAACTGAAAGGTTATTTTTCCTCCCCGGCTGTGCATTGAGATACCATGCCTGACTGGACCCTGCCCTCGCACTCAGTCACAGCAGGAGGGGCTTATTTACTGTACAGGGGGCAAGCATCCTTGTGTAACCTGGGCAGGAGCTGAACACTGCACCGCTAATGAGAATTGCATTGCAGTAGCACTAGGAGGTCAAAGTCCAGCATGGGGACTTATACGTTTAGTGCTGGCCAAACATGTGATGAGAAGACGATCCTTGTCCCCAAATACTCCCTTACTGAAGGGTTGGGAGGAAATGGGGGCATTTTGCCTCTGTTTTTTAAGGAGGAAGGATTGCAGTGCAGATTCTGATATATCACCCGTGATTCAATGGCCAGGTGATGCTGTCCTTTCTCAGCATCCTCAGCAGCACAACTGAGTCGAGGCTACATGGTCCTAACACAAGCACCCTTGGGTGCACACCAGGTTGAGCTGGTTCAGTTCTCCCATGATGACCATCAGACAGCCCTTGGGATGACCACAATGCTGGGACTGCTTTGCCTCCCACAGACAGCACAGTGACCTGGTTGGGGTTCCCCCTCTGCCATCACCAGCAGAGCATCAGGACATCGCTGGGAGGTGCAAATCAGCTTAGTACCTTGTCATGTCAGAGCCTGGGATGATCCCAGCATGCTTTGATAGCCAAAACTCTCATATTGTGCATCAAATGTCATTGGGTCCTTTCAGGGTACGGAAATAGGAATTGCTCTGAAGTGCCCTGCTCACCTCCCACTGTCCAGACACAACATCCCAGCTCAAACCAGCCTGCACCCTGGCCTTGACTCTCCATGTCTTGCTCAGCCTGTGCAAAGCCCAGGCTGTAGCAGAGGTGTCTGGGAACATCTCAGGTTCCCAAAACCTTCCTGCAGCTGAGGTTGCCTGAAAATGCCCGAGGACCTTCTCTTGGCTCCCATGGGACCTCACAGAATAGCACAGGCACTGGCGGGCTATGTAAAGACCACAATGATACCAAATTGAAATTAATAATAACAACAATAGCAACAATAGCAATAATAGCAATAACAATAATAATAATAATAAGAAGAAGAAGAAGCTTTCAAAAGCAGTAGGACAAGACATAGACCAGAGGAATCAAAGAAAAGTGACAATGGCACCATTAAGAGCATAAAGCTCACTAGCTCAGTGTGTGGGTTACAGGCTTCAGGGTTTTTTTAATAAGTGCAGAGAAAACACACTGGTAAGCACCCATCTTCCTAGTCATTTCATTAAGCGGTTTGCTTAAAGGGCAGCTGTTGGCGAGGCAATTGGCCATCCTTTTCAAAAGCAGAACTCAGAGAGCCGCCCGCCCGCTGTTAGCTGTGAATCACAGGTTGTATCCGCTGGGGAAGGTTGTAAAGTCTTAACTGCTGTAAAAATGGGAAAGCTGAAAAAATGGGAAAGTTGTGAGGATGGTTATGAAACAAAAATGATGGTTGTCCCAAAATGCCAGCATAGTAGTTATCTGTGGAGGAAAATAGCTATCCTACACGGCCGTCTGATGTATTAGGTCATTCTGAAGGCAGTTACTGGTAGGGACTGTGTGCATTTAATATTTGGGACGATATGGAATGCAATAAAGCACTTGCACAATGCATATTTCACGTACAAAACAGCTGATCTGTGACCAGTGCATACCAGCATAGCCCTAAGCACGTCAGCACACACTTCAGTAGTGGTCAGCTATTATAATATTTTACTGGTTTTAGATGAACCCAAAAATATGTGTGCAGCTGGGCATCTGGGCTTTCTTCCTGAGAATGCACACCTAATGTACTTCAACTTTCCCTGCATTCCTTTTTTATCTACATTGCAATATAAACCCCACCAAATCTATGACACCAAAAGTCTGACCCCATTTGGGATTCAACCAGCAAGACAAAAATCCCAGGCCCTGCAGGTTGTTCCAGTTCAGAGGAGATCTGAAGACAGATACAGGTGTCTTTTTGATGTGATTTATAAACATATAACAATGTCAATAAACATACGAAGTCCTGTTTCCCTGAGCACAGCAGGTATCAAACAAATGAGAGGACAGTTTTCCTGCTCAAGGTGCCGCCTTCTTTCATGCAACACCCACCACACCTGTGTTTTTCCTCGGTGCCTTGGTCCTTAGCTTGGTTGTACTATGAGGGAGGTTTTTCTCCTCTCCCTGATGTAGTCACAGGGTATCACAACACATGGAAGACCACCTAAGGGAGTCAATCCCTTCTTCTCTTCAAGCTCCAGGTCCCCATTTGGGTTTTTTAAGGAAAGCGCTTGTCCCTTTTGTGCAGGAGCTCAGCTTTTGTGGAGGTGCTGTGTTGCAGCTTCCCAGCACCCAGCCTCTCCCCTCGTTCAGAACAGCAAAACCTCCCAAAATGCAGCTGTCCCCAGGCACAGCCATTGACTCGGGTCACATATCACAGGCTGGACGCTGCTATTAAAGGCTGATTTAATAGTAAATGCTGTATAAATAGCAGTAATAAAAATGCACCACTCCTTCTTTTACAAAACCTTGTTCATGGGTCTCCCATGCAATAAAACCCAGAGGAAAGTGGTGGCTCTCGTGGCATGTCATGGGGTCCCCTGGGCTGCAGCGCTGATGGGGCACAGCCCAAAGCAGCAGCCAAACCCATTCCAGTCTCTCTGAAAGCGTGCAGATATCATCGCTCTTCTGCTCATCCAGGGTTTGGTAGCACAAACGCTTGCAAAGCTTGGCTCTGCTGAAGGAACATTAAAGGTAGAAGCAATCTCCTGGGTAGACAGCACTTAAACCACTTGGGGCTTTGAAGGCAGGAGGTCAAAAACAAAATATCAAGTCGGTTATCAGCCAGTCCTGTCTTCCCTTCCTCCCCTCCCTCTGGCTTAGAGCTGCAGGAGCTCCGGTCCTTTGATGTAAACCTGTCAGACACTTTGGTTTCTTCCCTGCTCTGCCCTGCCCTATTCTTCCACATACACATTTGTGTGAGATTTTAATTATAGGCATGATCATATTGGTAAGAAAACCCTTCCTTAATTACACGCTCAATTAATTCTAGTAGCTTAGGAGCTGAAAGACGAAGTTAGGTGAAATCATTACTGCTTCATCTAAAGCTGGATGTCTCCACGGCCAGGTTTGGAATAATAGTGTGGAAGTCATTTTTCCTTAGAAAAATGGATTTAATTTAGAAGACATTAAATTATTTTGGATAGAGGGCATTAGAGTATTATCTGGTGCCACTGAAACTCTTTTCCAACAAGACTAATTACTTACAGAACTAATCTTCTCAGTAAATATTTTGTGATCAGGCCCAAGAAATATATTGTACAAATAAGGCAATATTCAGCCTCATTATGGCTGGCACAATGCCTCCCATAATGTATTGTGGTCTTTAAAGAGAGAGATCAGGTGAGATGAGAGATCAAACATGTCTTCATGATGTCAGATACCTCTCCATGGCACCAGTGCCTCAATGTTTATCCTCACACCCTCGCTGGTAGTTGGGTAGCACAGTTATGGGTACTGATGGGACCCGGGTAAGGATGCCTGAGAAACACCCAGGCTGAAGCCAGGTCATCTGAGCTTTAAGTCAGGACCTGTCCCTGTCTCTATTAGACCGGTGGCTCCCAATATCTGGGGCAGGAACCCTGTGTTGCATCTCCAGGATCCCTGCTGACACACACAACAGCATGGAAAATAAGGCACAAGTGCAGGGAAAACAAAATCCAAGCAGGAATAAACGGTCTAGGAGGTAGGGGGGGATGCGGACAGAGGATTAGGACTGGAATAAGGAGTTTGAGAAGTGGTGACCAGAACTAAATAGGTGAGGTCTGGAGCAGATGAGTGAGGGATGGAGGGGCAAAGATATGGCAGAAGAGTTGTGCCTGTGGTGTGGAAATCTCCTTCTGCCCAGACTCCATGTCCCAGCTGGATGCGGGTGGTAAAATGCACACGTATAAAACTGCTTTGTAAAGAGAGAACACCATCAAGATACAAAGTTGGGAAATACCGAAGCAAGGGACATCCCTGCAGCCCTGTCGCATCTAATTATGCAGTCCCACACTGGTTTTCCACAAGTTTCTTCTCATCTTGTGCACAAGATGGACAGTAGTCAGATAATGAGCAGCTATTCCTTATTTTGTATTCTCCTCATTTCTCAGTGAATAACCCTAGGTCTTATTTATTGAATACTGCCCTGAAAACAGAATTATTCATTTTCTCATGTATTTTTTTCTGTAGAACTAATTGCAACAGCATCAAAACCTGTAATCAGACTCCATTTAACTGATGCAGAACTGAGCTATGAAGGAATTATTAAAGGTCTCCTCCAGTTTTGGGCCATTTCTGACTTTTCCGCATCCTTAACATCATACAGCGCTTTCTGTGATCAGCGTGCCCCTCACCATTTGCCTCTGGCAGAGCCCAGGCTTTCTTCAAGTCATGTGCCAGGGGTGTCGCTCACAAACCCAAAAATAAAGCGTAGATGTCAAGGATCATTAGTTAAAGTTTGGGATATATGAATCACCCATCACCAACTGTCTTCACCCAAAGACTATTTCATCTTCTGCAGTGCTCCTCCGCCTCACTCCCTGTGCACCTTCTGTCTGCCACAAATGCCAGCGAGCCCTTTAGAAACCAGACGCCTTCACTGATTCATCCTTAAGACAGCTCCACCCTAGACAAGGAAGAAGGAAACCATGGGGGAAGAGGTTAGGGTGAAGAGAGCATATGATCATGCAATTAAAAATTGCGTCATAAAACATCCACTTATGCCTGGCATTTTCTAACTTTTCACCCTGATATTCACCCAATGCAGTTTCCCTGTGTATAATACCAACAGGCATATGACTGTTGTCATATGGCTGTTTTTTACTTAACCTCATGTTATTAATTCCCTCTAAGAGTTCAAGATAAATTGACTGCAGTTAATCATTCCTCCTTGCACCTTTTCGGAGTAACCCAGACTGACAAAACAGATAGTTGTGGGAGTAGATGTGAGCAGAGCTGAACCGATGATACGAAAAGGCCAGGCAGCTTCTGAATGCACAAATAAAAATACAGCACTGTGGCAAAACCGTATGCTGCTGGTGGGGAGTGGATTTGTGTCCTTCCATTTGCATCTCTCTCTATGCCATCTTTGCCCAGAATAAATGTCTTTGTCCATATGGAAAGCTGCATCTGATTATTTGCCCTCAGCTGACAGGGTAGCAAAGAAAGCTTTATAAAAGGGGTGTGAATTTTACAATGTGTTGCAACGCATTTTTAGAAATATGTGTCTGCGTATGCCAGTAGTTACTCTATTTTAAATCACTCATGCACATTTACTGATGGTATTTGTGTTTTTGTTGAGTGCAGATTTTCTACTTAGTAAACACAATATTATTATTAAGGTACATTGTCAGGTAGATTAAGAAGAAAACATTAAACATAAATATTTTTTGGCATTTCTTTAACCTCCAACCAGCTCTTTTCAGGTTCTAAATACATTTTTTTGCTTAGACAACAGTTTTGTCACATATGTCTGGGTTTGAGGTTTTTTTGAAGATCCTCTTAAATGGGTGATAACAGTATTCTGGTGCTTCAGCAAGCACAAGGGGAAACGTCAGCCAAATGTTTGAAACCTCTCCCATAGACATCACAAACCTCTTTCACCAAGTGAGCCGGCATTTCTCCTGGATACAGGAAAAAGAAAAAGGAAAGGTGGCAGAAGAAGTGGGTGACTGAGATAACATTGTGTAGGGTCAGAGTCTCTGCTGGCATAACTCCTGAAACTCAGCAGAGATAAACTGTAGTTTCTCACACATGCAGCTGAGTCCCAGGCTTATTTGTGAGAATGACTCACGTTAATATGGGAACATCACAGATGAACAGAAAGATGGTAAAGTTGTTTGGGAGGCCATCAAAGGCTGGAAAATAACAAATACCAAAGAAAAAAGAAAATATGACATTTTTCAATCTGGACAGAAAAAAAGAGAGGGTTTTTTTCCATGTTTTTTTTTTCTGTGAAAAGTATGTACACCATTAAAGCCATTAATCTTCCCTGGGAGATATCACCCACAGTACAAACAGGGAGATGAAATACAGCTATGTTGCCTATTATGTATGTTGCAAAAGAATTAATGTCAGTGGAGAAAAGACCAAACCCAAAGGGAATGAAATGCAGGGCAGAGACTCAGCAATGCAAACTTGTGCTCTACCACCAACCTTGAAGGAACCGTGCCAGTTCATATTCAGTCAGGAATGTGGCCACTCCTTTGTCTATGTGATGCTCCATTCAGTGCAGAATAAGGACCAAAAACTAGGAATTCTTTAAAGCTTTCACTTCTAGAGATTAACTGGTAAATTCTTACAAGATATGATGCCTTTGTAGACAAGCCATGGAATTTTTTAGCAAAGAATCAGGAATATTTGCATTGGTATCAAGAAACAAAACTAAAATCAAACCAGACTGAAACTCAGAACCAAGGAGACATTCCGGGTGATTTGTGAAAACGAGAAATCTTAGAAATATTTCCAAATACCTAAGGAAATGGTTAAAGACTCCCAGAAGCAAAAATTAATGCTGAGCATTTACATTCATTTGACAGAATTTATCTACTCTTCTGCTCCATAAAACCTCAGTGCAGTACTTAACCTGCAACCCCCAGTGATGTCTGGTGTGTGTTACTTCCCAGCCCCAGCGTTGTTCAGAGACGTGCTCTGGAATGCAGAATGAAGTATATGGTGGGGTCTGTGGGCTGAAGGGAAATCATTATTACACAGTAATCAATACTGTGCATCTTCCGTGGCTTCTCAGCATCTCTAGCATCCTACCATAGCTGTCAGAGGTTGGGATTGGTTTTTTTTCTGATTTGAATAAGGTCATAGTTTGTTTGTGGGCTTTTGATTTGAATCGATTTTCTTCCTTTTATGATGATGACAACACTCCTAAATTAGCCAGCAGCACTGAAGCCTCAGTATACATCATTTTAGCACCTGGGACAAATGCACTGATGGTGGGGGTAAATGTTATTCTCTCAAAATCAGTGCAGCTGAAAGTGCAGTATTTTGTATGAATTTATTCCATATGTTTTGTGGTTTTTTAAGTGTAGGAGTGAGACAAGGAGAAGGGAGCAGGATCAAGTGCTTTCCTCCCTGTAATTTGTTGATAAAGGGGATAGACACAGTCCTACTGATGCCAGACTTGCAAAAGCAAAGACTTTTACCATTCCTAGGTGGTCCTAGAGATGGACCGTCTGGACACAGCTTGGGGTGGCCCATGATGCCAAGATCCCTCTGCCAGAGAGTAATGGGATTCACTGAGTCTCTAAGAGCCACACAGGGTGGAAATTTGGCTTAAAATTTTCCTGTCAAAGCTTTTCCAGATTGCTTACTTCCAAGATGTCTTGGTCATAACATGTTAGCCTCAGACTTTCTCCAAATCTACATCAAGGTTTCAGGAGCATCCCAGAGCACTCAGTTGGTGGACTTCCCCAGGGCCAAGGACTCTGCATTTGCCCAAGAAAACTCACCCACAGGTTCCCTGCACCCCAGCAGTTCTCCAGTGGGAAGGACCTAGCATGGCAAGGTCTTGGCCCTGGTCCAAGAAGGACCAGGAGCTTGCAGGTCCTTTGGTTTGGTACTGAGGACCTGAAGTAACTGGTGTCCTTGCTGTTAAGTCTCGGCTCCTCCTCAGGAGGGGTGAAGACCTTGATACTTTTTCTTTTCACAAGGATTTAGTTGATGGGTCTTTTGCTGGGACTAGGGGTTGCAAACACCCTGGAGAGGGTGGGGAAGGTTTCAGTGTCCAGGTCCCAGAGGGAAGAGGCCAGTTGGGAAGTAGATGTTTTCCAGCCCAGCACCATCACTGCCCCATGATGCCTCATCTTCTTCTTCCAGCAAACTTAAGAGCTTTCCACTGTGGCCTCAGAAACCTCTATGTGTTGGCTCCTTTCCCAGCTCTGAATCGTCCTCACAGATTCATAGAAATACTGTTGAAATAACACACTCCCATGGATAACACCCTATAAACTTCTGCTGCATTCTCCCACTGCACTTACTGCGAGACGAGAAATGTTAATGCCTCCAGGGTGTCCTCTTAACTGCATGGCTTCAGTCCAATAGAAGCATATGTACAAATTAGCTGTGATTGCCAGTGTGCACAGTGGTAGTGCTGCTCAGGAAGATCTCTGCTGGTATTAACACAAATACAGGAGGTAATTCCAGGGAGAAGTCAGCCATGGTTTGGTATTAATCCTCAGGGACAAGGCATAAGGATTTTCTGGATTGAGTCTCATGCAAAAGAAACCATGGTAATAATAGGGTTCTCCAGCCAGCTGATTATGAGAGATTAATTAATACCTGGTGCAACGTGAGTATATTCCATACCTTATGTAGAAAGGCAGAAGAAAGTGGAAACGTATTTTGGTGAAGGAGCAAGTAAGTGCCCGTGAGGAACGGGCGAAAAGTATTGAATTACGTCTGTATTATTCTTAAGTGATTGTTCCGAGTCCCCGAAGGCCATGGATGCCTTATAAATTAATTGAAAAAACAATGAGGGGAATAAAGAAAAAAAGCAATGGCTGTAAATCCGAAGTGATGCCACTCTTGTGCTTGCTGCTTTAGCATGTAGGGCTCTCATCTTTAAATGCATTTGTGGCGTGCTCAGAGTGAGCAACCTCCTTCACCAGCAAACTCGCAAAACACCAGCCCTGACCTTATCCCAACGCTGTATGAAAGTTGATTAAGTCCTAAAGATTGTTTATTCCCCTTTGAAACTGGTATTCTGAGTTGGCCAGGTTTTGTTCTGGGGATTTTTTTAAAGGAACAGGTCAGGCAAGCAATGAACACTGATACATGTGCTCTTGCCATGTGCTGGCCAGACCATCTTCCAGGCAAGATAGCAAACTCTTCTCCAGTCCCATCCACGTCGTGGTCTGAGGCTCTTGGTACCAAAGGTTTGGTGGTGTCATCGGTGGCAGCCTTTTGCCCGCTGGTGCAAAAGCATGGGCTGCTCCTATGCTTTATGCAGCTCAGCAGAGCTTTGATAATAGGGTTTGAAGGCTGGTTAGCAGCTGTATTCATCTGTAATAAGGCAGCTACAAAGTTAAGGTATGCAATTATTAATGTGGTCACTAGAAAAGCGCTCAGGAGGAAAAAACAAGGGAACTGCCAGGCAATTGCATGAAAATAGAGACAGATGAAAAATGAGCCCCAGAAGGTAGATGCTCTGAGAAAGAAAGGGTGGGTGTGAGCTCTTGAGGACTGCTGGATTCAGAAACACTTGCAGTTGAACCTTGCTTGACATGCTTGTTGCTTCCCTGGCCTTAGGGAAGTTATTAAATCTCTGGTTTTATCTCCCCCCGCTTTCTAAATTGAAGTTGTAATACCTGCCCACCTACTCACCTTTCAAAAGAATATTCTGAAGCTCTGTTTGTAAACTTCTCAGGAAATAGCATATGCCAAACTCTCTCAGTATACAGCAACATTTATTAAAAAAATAGGGCTGGAAGACACTCGGGCTCAGAGACAAAATAGGCACATTTGCACTGTTCACAGTAGGAGTTTGTCCAAACAGTTGTCAATACTTCCAGCACGGGATATTTGACCCCCAGGTAACCAGCTCCTTTCCCTGTGCTTAACTAGTCTTATGGTTAAAGAGGGTTTCCTAATGGCCACTTCATTTCTCTCTGCAGAGTAAGCAAGATATTGTCCTTCTTTGCAATTAATCCCAGCCCTATCTACCACCTTTTTATGACAAACTGCTTCACAATCCCTCAGGCTTCTCTTTTCTGGACCACAGAAACCTACATCATTTAACCTTTCTTCACTGGTCACATTTTCTAAACCATAATCATTCTTATTGCCCTCTTCCAGAATTTGTACAATAATTTCTTAGAAGGTGGTCTGCAAACACGGTCACAATCTCTAGGTCATAGAGATGTCTGCTACTTCTTGAATACGTCCCTCAGATGAGGTTTGCCTTTTTATCTTTACTATTTTTTTGCAATATAGCATCATGCTGTTAATTCTTGTGCAGTTTGGGATTCAAAACACTACAATCTAAATTATATTCTACATGGCATGGAGATTTATCCTACCTGCTGCCTTTTATTGTTGCGAAACCTTTTACATCTTTTCTAATTTGCCAACCTCCAATATTTTTCTCTCCACACATACCCACATGCCAATTTTTATTGGCAAAGTGTTGTAAAATTTAACAGAAAATGCTACTATTGCTACAGGTTTACTTTAACCATCCTATAAAAAATAATATAAAATAAAAGCCCCACTGTAAAATGCTTTAAAACCCCATGAGCAGAATATTCATCTCTGTTACGTTTTATAGGGTTTTAGAGCGACTCCAACAAACCCTTATGAATTTAGGGCTAAATCTAGCTTGTGTAACTTGCCGTAACTTTGACTACATTATAGCCATACCAATTCACAGCAAGCGAGGCGCCAGCCTGTAAGCTCTACTGCGTGCTGTAGGAACTGTGCTTCTCAGGGCTGACTGAGGCACTGTACACTTTGGACCAGATCTCACACCTCGCAAGCCTCATGCGTGCAAGGAGGGAGTAACATAAGTGATGGGAGGAGATGGCCTCTTTGCATCTCTGAAGTGTGACCTCGATTTCTCTTTTCCAGGGCAAGTAATAAAAAGCTGGCACAGAAGTGCAGCTAAAACTCCCTCTTTTTCAAGCATGAAATAACAGAGGTATCTTCCAAGTCCTCAGCACTGTAAGTAGTTACACGAGGTGCTGATCTTTCAGTGCTGACCACCAGATGTGGGTCTAGCTTGTGGTGAAAGAGCAACCCCAAATCCCACACCAAGGTTTGTTGCAGACCTTTCTATTACGCTTCCAGTGGCTCCATCGCACCCAACGACAGCAGGAGCCAACATTTAGTCTTTGATCCAAGCCCAGACTTCTGCTTGGCTCATGGCAAGGCATTGCATGCTGGGACATATAGTCCTTGCTGGGTAATTAAGGGAAAAGATGGACACAATTTGGTAAATCACCACTAAATTAAGCCCAACACAATGACTCTTGGCAGGCTGCGAGCGCGACACTTAATTGAGGAAAATTTGGCCCTCACCATTGTTCCACGTGAATCTACCAAGTACCTTGCATATTGATTACTTACTAATCAGGAAACATACTTTAGCAGTTTATTCCTGTATAAACTTCTCAGGCATGCAGATGCCTTAAAGCAGGCTACGTTGCTACCAATTGTATTTTTAATTGCTGTGTTTAGAGAGTCTCATTGATCTAATCAGAGCTAAATAAGCCCCATGGTACTTCCCATAGTAAAGTTTACTGAGGATGTGTTTCTTTAATTTGCTATAATGAAACCTTCTGCTGTGCTGTCACCGGTCAAATGCAATGCCAGCGAGCAGAGGGGGATGCTCCATGCTTTAATAAATTTGTTGTTACTTCTGCAGTTCAGAAATCCTGTCACTGAGGCAGTAGGAAAGCAGCTGGGTGACATTATCAGTAATTGCTTAATATTGTCATTGCATTTGCTTACAAGGAAAAAAAGCCACAGACTATCAATCAGCTGACAGAATATTCATAGTCTGTGATAATAGTAAGTGCTTTTTGAATGTCATGGCAACAGTCACACACGCAACGTGATCTTGTACTTGATTACTTCCTGCTGCATTCCTGATAGCGTCCATATTGCTCCATTAATTTTGCTCTCTCTTTTTTTTTTTAAATCTCATTTGTGTTTGGCAAGGGCACAAAACAGGCAGCAGCTTTTCCCAGAGACTCCCAGTGAGCAGGACCTCTTGGGGTATCTGTAGCTCTTCTGTAGCCTAGATATGTCCTATATTGGATGCAGCATTCCTGAGTGTATTTTAGGAATTATGTCTGGATTATTACAGCAAGTAATCTCTGAAATCAGATTTGAGAATGACTTTTGTGAAAAAGATTTAGAATAATCTCATTAAATAATTTGTTGGAAGGGCTTTTCAGACAAGGGGAAATAAATTGATTTGTCAAAGACACATCTGGACCTGACTCATTCTCTGCTTGTCCTAGTGGCCTGTGTTTTTCAATTGCTTTATCTCATTCATATTTGTGGATTCATGGCTTTTAAAGGCCAGAAAACATGAGCATTTAGTCTTCTGCATTAGACTTTACTAATTAGAATTAGTAATTTCTGTATCAAGTCCATAACTTTTGAACAGGCAGTGGCATATATTTTTAGAAAGAGCTGCTTGGAGGGCTGCAGCTGGTTGGTAAGCTGCTACATCCTCTTCTAAGTTGTTCTAGATATTAATAACCATTCTTCTTCTTCAACAACAACAAGAAAAAATGAAAGAAGACGAAAAACCTGAGATCATTATTTGCAGTCTGAATTTGCTCAGCCTCAACTGTTGTCCCTTAGAGCTCATTACAACTTTTACTTGAGCTTGAAGAGCTGTCCTGGGTGAAATCTCCTCATGCAAGTGCTAATAGGTCATAATCGAGTTATCTCTTAACCTTCCCAAGGATAAACTGCTTTAGATAAATTGGTTTAACAAAAGTGAAAAGTTCTGCTGGGGTGCAGGTG
Source organism: Gavia stellata (assembly GCF_030936135.1). NCBI lineage: Eukaryota > Metazoa > Chordata > Aves > Gaviiformes > Gaviidae > Gavia > Gavia stellata. The sequence goes on along the minus strand of NC_082597.1, from coordinate 8,291,585 downwards.
TCTGAACTCATGTTAGACAGCTCCTGGACTCCAGTTTGACCTCCGTTGTGTTTCACCTAAGGACCATTTCTAGTCCAGCAGAGACTTGAACTGCAGGGTCACTCTGACAAGAAGGTGCAAAGGTGTGAAGGGACCAGCAGGAATGGACTTAGAAGTATTTGTTTTATAGCACTTGAACCAATAGCCCAGTTCAGCCATCACCCACTGCAAACGAACTCTGCCAACACAAATTTTCTAGCTCAGTTTGCCTTCCAAATGTTATCAAAAGTATTTTAAATACTTTGATAATTTTGTTGTAATACCTTGGCCATTTTCCTCTTTCTTTTTAAAAAAAGAAGAAAAGGGAAAGGCAATGATTGACCAGGAAAGTAAGGAGAATAAGTAGCCTTGTCTACCCTGAAGGAAGACAATTGCAACTTCCAATTTTACCTTTTCTTTTCGTTCCCAGCTCTATCAGATCCTCCTTATGTCATTTCTTATTTAGTCCTCACGTGCTCAACTTCCTTGATGATCATAGTGGGAATAATGGCAATGTTGGGCATTTAGTCCATCCCTGTAGGCATGGCCACCTCTGGGGCAAGTGACCACTCCCACGATGATGTCCAAGGACTCTGCTGTTCCTCTGCTAACAGATTATTTGGTTGTATTATTTATAAAGTGCTTTGATAGGCTCGTTTACCGGGAGCTAAGTAATGGCAAGGCCTTTGTGGGCTGGATGCTTGTCAGACGCTACTATATTAAGTCTACAAGTGAAAATCAAACTGCCTGGCTTCAAAGACGTTTGGCTGGTGTAAATTAACCTGTATTTCAGAAGTTCTGGAGCAGATGTCATACTTTGCCCTGGAGACCTCATTACTGCTCAAATGTATGCATGGATTTTGCCACATTAACGAAGCAGCGGGGCCCCCTCCCCCACAAAGCAGGATTAGCTGCTGGTGTCTGTAGTTATTTTTGTCAAAAACCTTTTGAAAGCCTGTGCAAGGAGAGGAGGAGGAGGGAAAGTTCAGAAAAAGCCAGTATCTGTCTTTATTAATTACAGGATGATTAATTATTTAATCTGCCCAGATATCTGTATGCACAACTTGGCCGATTCTCATTTATCAGGCTTTTAGCACCATTAATCAAGGGAAGTTTTAAATGTGAAGGAAGACAGGTTGATTTAAGGTGCTGCATGGTGGTGACCCCTCCATCACGTGTGCTGCCCGGCCCCAGCGCTGCGGCCATTGATCACAGCGGGGGCTGGCACTGCCTCCTGCCAACGAGCACCCGGCGTTTGGGCCACTCCGCGATTTGCCTCGGGCTCCTGCAGGGCTACTTCTCCAAATTTTGACATGAAGTTTGACACCCACCATGGACTCAAGTGAAAGCACAAGCTAGAGAGCAAAGGGGGGTCTGGAAACAGCATTGACTTAGGGCAGCTGAAGAAAGGTTGCCCCTTTTCAACCGAGACCATGACGGTCCCTCTTCTGGGACCATATTCTGGGATGGTTCTCAGGAGCACTGGATGATGCCTTAGCTTAACCCTCCTCCATCGTGGTTTGCTACCTCGGGAAGTGCATGCAAGTTTCCAGCATGCACGTAGTCGCTCAGGAGATGCTCGGTAATTTGTCATGCTGCCACAAGGTTGATCGTATCTACTCAGCTCCCGGAGTACACATCCAAGCAGAAGTCATTTCCCTACCTTCTTTAAACTCCTAGGCAAGACCCAGGTCTGGGGTTCAGGAGGGAAAAGAATAAGCATGCATGGACAATAAAGCGTCCTACTTTGCCGGAGTGCTCTTCTCCAGGTTAACGAGGGCGCAAGGAAGAGGTAGGTGGATGTTAGCTCCAACCTGGGCACAGACTGGTTTTTTCTTTTTTTTTCTCCCCACCTTCTGCTTAGGACTTGGGAATTGCCAGTTTATCAGACTGCAGTTGCCAACTCCCATGATTTTAGAATAATTTTAGAATGAACCTTATGTTATTGGAATTGGTTTTAGATCCTTAGCTCCTGGAGTCAGGTTATACTGGAAGGTGGCTGCCAGATTTCATTTTAAAGCACAGTTTAGCTTCATGATTGCTAGGAGAAGCTTAACAGTAAAACCCAAAGGATTATTAGAGGGTTAAAAGAAGTCAGATGGCATATACAAACTTCAATTTTTATTTTTCATGTACTACTTTTTCCTGATTTATGACGAATATCAATGATTTAGGGTATGCAGAAATATTCATAAACAATTGAGCCAAGGTATCTGGAGCACTTGCACACTCCTTTTTCATGGCAGAAGCTCCCCATTGCTGAGGTTGTATATCCTCATGCTGTATAATTGGTTTGCTTGCCACTGTGTGGCCATACCTGACATTGGCTTTGCCACCCTCTGCTAATCATTCTTGTTCAGCCATTTCATGAGCTGGTTAGAAAAAAAAAAAATTAATCGGTGTCCAAATTTGCCTGTGCTGCACTGAAGGTAAATGTATACCTTGCATTTATAATGAAATCTTTGTTCAAAAAATGTAGTTGAATAGCAAAGAAGTCTTACAGATCTATTCAGTTTTTATTTTAAAATAAGGAAATTGGTGGCCGTTTAGAGTTGCAGTCCTTGTTCCAACTCTGGGTGGCAGAACACGGACGTACCTACAGTCTCAAACACACTGCCTCTGCCTTCTCACGCACAGATTTCTGTTATTGAAGACAAGAGAAGACCCTCAGCCTCATTAGCCATAGCAGTATCCTGAGCGTTAAACATACCCATAAGGCCAATCTCCAGGCATGACGCTGGCAGCAGAACAATGTGTGTTCTGTCTGTCAGGAGGAGCAAGGATGATTTTTCCCTTCTAAGGAGGGTTAAAGATCACCTTTCATTAGTGAACTGCCAGTGAGTGAGGTGTCTTATCATAATGATCAGGGAAGGGTGGTTCGTGTCAGTCAAGGACACTACAGACCACAGGATGCCATTACAAACGATTCATGAGGCTTTGATATGCCTCATTTTATTGTAGACTTTTCCTTTCTAAGGAGAATCTCCCTCTTTCTCCTGCACACATCTATTTTTGGAAATGACTGGTCATTAGTTATCATTACAGTGTTATTTCACTGAAGTTACCTAAGTATCGCTTTGGTACCCAAATAAAATGCACAGAGCTCTTAAGATGCCATGCAGGCAATGGTGTGGCTACTACAGGTATGGATAGACAAGAGCTGGTCTCCAGCAGATACCTGAATATAGGCTCTCACCCCTTCCTCATTCCCTCCAGTACATCACAGTAAGTGGCCATGGACTATTTCTGCAGATTAACTGCCATCCTGTGAATTCAAACCCTCACCTAGCCCACAGTGATTTATGTAGGACCATAGGAGAAAGAACATAAAATGAGGATTTATCTTATAATGAGACACCAAGCTAGGAGCCAAGTGATAGGAGTTCTGTTCCTATTTCTGCTGCAATTTTTGGCAAACCACCTAATCTCCCAGTTTCCCATTCCTGACAAGGGATGACAACACTTTTTTTCCTAATCTCTATTTTATGTAGGTAAATTTTCATCTTCATTCTGCAGAGTCCACTTCTGATGTGCATGTTTAGTGCCTCATTAATAGGACTTAATTTGAGCAGGGAACTGCCAACCAACAGACAAGCATCAGAACATGTCTGTGGAGTATTTTTTGACCTTGCTTTCCTTTTTGTGTCTCAGTGATGGACTTGTGAGTCATAGGACTCACCAACAGAGCCTCTTCCCATCATAAAGCTCTAATTGCAAATTAACCTTTGTTTGATTCCTTGTAAAAACATTATTCTTCCTGTAATTGAAAAAGAAGGGAGCACAGTAACAAAGCACTTATTTATTGCTCAGCTTTGTCTGAAATGTTAAATGTTATGTTATCAACTGCTGCCTAACTTGTGAACTAATTAAAAATAGTCCTTTGAATAATGTAAGTACATAGGATTCTCAGGGATTCTATAAGTAATAACTGCACTGCCAAGATACTTTGACACCTTAGAAATGCTGCTTTTTCATGGAGCTAGTACAACAAGTTTTGGATTTTTAGCATGAATACATGTTCATACTAATGAGAAAGAAAATTTAACAGTGTTTGTAGCTAAATTATCTTTTACTATTAAACATTTCTTTACATTGGCATCAATTCACTTGTCCTAAAAACATTTAAATACTGAGGACTGATTTTGCAATTTCTTTGCATGCAAAACTCTCAGTGAAATAATTTGAGATTTTTATGTACCATCAGCTTGCAGGACATTAATAATCGAATTCAAAGCTTTGTGTAACAGTGGGAAGCCTCCTACTGATATCAACTAGTTTTTCATCCACCCATAACTGAAGAGCAAAGATATTTTTTCTGTTGAAGCTCTTTCATATGAAAGTCTCAATAGATACCAATAAACTGAGCATGTCAGTCGTTATAGAAAGATCAGAAAAAAGGCTTTTAGTTAGTAGGGAATGGCACCCAGTATTTTCCTGCCTCTTTTTGTAGGCTTGAGTCAACATGTTTGATGATTAAAAACATCTGTGGGAGCAAGTTTTGAGTCTAGTGAGGAGAAAAGAAATATTTCGACTCTGTAAGTTCTCACTGTAATAAACAACTCTTTTCCTGAGTCTATAATGGACTAGATCAATAAAACAATTGACGGTAACCATGGGAGAAGAAGAATAACAGCCTCATTTAGCATTTATAGACTGCCGCTCCTGAAAGACTTTCTAAATGCTTTAATTAAGCATCACAACAACCATATGATGTAGTACAGGAAGAGTAATTATCTATATTTTACAGGTGGAGATTGGCACAAAAAGGCACCCTCTCCGAGGTCACGTGAGGATGACTGGGAATGACTGGTCATTAGTTATTATTACAGTGTTATTTCACTGAAGTTACCTAAGTATCACTTTGGTACCCAAATAAAATGCACAGAGCTCTTAAGATGCCATGCAGGCAATGGTGTGGCTACTACAGGTATGGACAGACACGAGCTGGTCTCCAGCAGATACCTGAATATAGGCTCTCACCCCTTCCTCATTCCCTCCAGTACATCACAGTAAGTGGCCATGGACTATTTCTGCAGATTAAATGCCATCCTGTGAATTCAAACCCTTTGAAAGTCTTTGGCAAAGCTGATAGTGGCAGTCATGTTACTTCACTCCCAGTCTTTTACCCCAAACTTTGGAGGACATACACTCCCCTCTATGTATTGTCATTTGTAGGCCAACCTTGAGAGATCTCTGTAGGTAGAATTCTGGGTGAACCCACCAGGAATTAAGTGAACAAAGCGTTCATAGGACAAAAGTAGACTATAGCCAGTGTTTCATTAAAGGAGGAGTGAACAAGTTTTGGAGGTATAGGAAGTACCCAGTTACTGCCAGATCTCTGCAAAGTAGTTGGGAGTGTTCAGCTTGTGTATATCTTTGTCCCTCATTTTTTTCCTGATGGTTTTGTCTGAATGTGAAAGAAGTTACTAAAGACATGGATTATGGAAAAGTCTCTGTTGCTTCCATTTCGAGGAGAATTTCTAGCCAGGATTGCTGCAGATAAGTTCTCCAGTGAGGCAGTTTTCATACACTCCATCTTGGTGTTGCACACTTGGGTGTTCTGGATGACTCTCAATGGCTTTAGGGGGAATATCCATGTTCTTGGAGTGGCATTTCAGTGCTCTAAAGGCTTACCAGGCACCGACTACAGTGTCAACGTCACTGATAAATCAGTGTCAGAAAATTCTGGAAAACGCTCTCGAAATTGAAGAAACCCTTATATCTGCCAAAGGGTGGTCCTTCCCTTTGCAAAGCTTGTAGCTTACCTCTTGAAATCACTGTCTGACAATTTATACTCAGTGCCACTATATTTTCGCTGTATAGTCCTAGAATAAATGGTCTTGTGACTAAGACTCAGATCCAAGAAAGGACTTAGATGTCTTGAGCGGAACATGATGCTGCTTTGGGTACTGAGACTCTCCATTGTGTGAGGGGAGATTGGCGAAAATCAGAACAGAAACTATGAGCAGGCTGAGTGGGGAACTGCCTGAAGTCAACACTTTCAGAGTCATATTCAGACATCAGAAATCTCACCTATGTGTTCCTAGTATTTTTTAGTGTTTGGCTCCAGATTATCAAAACACCTGGCTTATAAGACCCAGTAGCAATGCTGGGTGCTCCCCAATGTGTGATCACCTGCAGCTAGCCAAGAGACAATGCAGAAGAGAAGGTGCTTTCATCCTGAAATTTGATGTGTAAGTACTTATCTGCAGCCTTCCCTTCAAAAATTAAGCAGAAATTATTTAAAGAGAAAAATTACAGAGGTGAAAGAATCTCCCCTCCTGCCTTACACTGTTGTGCTCTCCTAAGAAAGGAGGGAGCAAGGCTCAGTTTTCAGTTCTGTGAGGAGGTGTCACACCTTCATTGCTCATGTCCCAGGAGCATGGTCTGACCTGGCCAGAGGTGTCCTCAGATAGCACCCACTCTCCATCGTCCCTGGTGAGGACCTCCCACCACATTTGCCTGGAGAGAAAGGGAGCATTGAAGAGCAGGAGAAGTCTTCTTCCAGGACCTCCCCATTATTTTATCTGACGATGTTCAGTGCAGAGTGCATCTACTCTGGGGATTTTGAAGTACAACTGTGAGACATGTAATTCTAGATGCTAGATTGGTACATAGCAAAAGTGGGCTCCATCCCCAGTGAGAGATTTTCTGTGTCTTTGATTTTCTTTATCCCTCGTCGTTCCATACCCCATCTGAGAAACATGACCAGTACTCTTTCTTTTTCTGTCCCCTCTGTCTTACTGAACTAAATAGCAGCTTCTTCCTTGTTTTACTCTTGGCACATTTTTGTTGACTTGGATAACGGGCAACTCCAAGGGAGTGATATGTTATGAAAATAAATAAGAACTAAGCACTTGCAAATGCAGCATACCAAGTCTACCAAGACTGGACCCTACTTTCTGCGCTAGCTTTTCCCAAGCTGCCTTCACTTACAACTTCAGGCCCTTGACCTTAGTTGGCAGTAGAAGCTGTGGAGGAAACAGCGATGAATGCAATTCTGTGTAGGCAAAGATATTCTTCCAGGCAGAGATCCTGGAACCCACTCACCAGGTGCAGCATGAGCCACAAGACATTTATTTATTCAAGGATGTTTATGACATCTTCCATTACAAGCACACATGTGCCCAGAGAACTGAACCATGGCTGCTTTTCTACACCACAGCCTCACCTCTCAGGCAGCCAAAATGACCTTCTCTCAGAAGCATGAAATAACTACAGGCCAAAATCCATGGCTCTGCTAGGAAGCATGGCAGCCTATACTTAGAGAGGAGAGAAGCTGACGGAGGATTTCTATTTCCCATGTATTTTTTATGCAAGCAGCGTTTGGAGTAGATTGTATTACAAGTAGCATAATTGTCTGGAGTGCTTTTACCAATGTGTGCCTAGTAAAAATGGCCTTTCGCTTTCCCCTCCACAGCATTTTCAAATATCTCTGTGCAGAGTGCATCTTTTATCTTCAGGAAAACCATCCAAGGGATGGAATTTTAAGCCGGGTGTTTTTCTGTTTGGTTTTCTGTTGCTCTTGTTGTTGTTTGGTTGTTTTTTTAATTTATAAGCTAGTCTGTAGGGTTGGAGAAATGTTTTGACAGAGAGGAAAGAGATGATAATAGATAATGGGCTAATCCATTTGTTGTGGCTGCTTTACCACTGAAATTTGTATACATTGGAGACTGCTAATAAAAATGGAGACATTTACACATAATTTAGTTGATTGAGTTAGTTCTAACTCTTTCACAGCTGCCTCTGAAGTGCATAGTTACTTAATGTTATCATTTTGAGAAGGTTTTTACTTTAGATGGATGCCAGAGATGCAGGCTACTCTTATTAGGAGACATTCTGTGCCATCCTTGTACTGTGCTTTATATAATTAGTGTATACTTAAACAGTACAGCTATTTAATAACCCCTCTGTGTGTTCCATGTAATGATTATAATTATGCCAGTGACTGAACGCAGAACCGGAGCATCCAACAGGATGTCCCTGTGATGCAGAACGGCATGAATTTTAATCAATTCCTCACCCAGATTTGGCCGGGAGATTCCAGGTGCAGGCTGCTGGGCTGCCTGTGCAAACCACGCAATGCTCAACCACACGTGGAAACAAAGGTCTTCATGAGGCCCTTCCAAGGACTGATTCTTCTCCCAATCCACAAGCCACTCCAGTACTGGGAATATTCACTCTGACTGCAGAAAGCCTTGGACTGGGTACGTGGACAATAGGAACTGCGAGCAAAGTTATCTTCTGGCTGAGTCAGCGGTGGCTAAAACTAATGCTTGCTCCCCAAAATGAAGGTTTAATTTAATTTTTTTTCCCTCTTATTAACTGTTCACATATCGCCAACATACTGTGCATACTTCTTGGCAGAGAGAGCTCTGCAAAGGATTCCAGATAAGAGTAAAAGCCTAGAGTGCATGGGCCTCCATGTGCCTACAGGCATTAAAAATTAGCCCTCAGCCCCTCCAATTCATTACGCACTTCTCTGCGAGCTACATTTCAGCAGCTGTCTCAGTGGTGTTTGAGCCAAAGAAGGACAAGACAGAAGTGTTTTTAATGAAAAGATTATTTCTGATCAAGATTATTTTCCTATTAGGAAAATCCAGAAAATCCCTTTAAAACTAGTGTTCTGCAACTTTGTGTGAAAATTACACTTCTTCCAAGTTCACAGGTTGTTCATAAGCTGATCTGCACATTCCTAATGTAAGGTGTTGAAACATTTTCCTGGTGGGAATCATATCTTAATAGCAAAATAGTCCAGCAGGCCCCCTCCCTTCCCTCTCTGAGGTTTATGCTTCCTGGTGTCGGTGACAGTACTTGGCCAGTTGAAAAGTCACATCAGAAGAAAGTGCTCAGTGGTGCTCAGTGCCATTGCTTTGAAGCCATTACTAAGGATAAGCCTTTATATTGAAAAAAACAAAGCAGATGTACCCTTCTTCACAGCTTTGCCCATTACCAGAGGCAGCATCATCTCTTCACTGAGGTGCTCTACTCAAGCTTAGTGTCTGGGGCTATGGGAAGGAGGCCACTGACCAAATTCAGGTGCCATCCATCACCTCCTATGCTGCTCCTGGTGCCAGACCTCGCAGAGATATCTCTGTTCAGCCTTCTGCCAGGTGGATGCTGGCCATGGCCAGGGCATCATAGTCTGCTCTTCCCTGCAGTAATGCATTATTTATGCTCAATTATTCAGCAAACAGTCTATGCTAACAAACTTCAGTTGGTCAGTTGTTTCTAAGTTGCCTTGTTCCCATCACAGATCCCACCGTGACCAGAGGACATGCCACTATTTTACACCAGTGGAGGACCTACCCTAAATTGCTGACATCCCTGATTTGCCGCAGTGATCTTTTTATTTTCTCCTTTTGAAAAGGAGAGTAGCAAAAAGCAAGTAACATGCAGAATTATTCATGCAAAACTTCTTCAGAGCTCTTCGATATTCAGCATATTCATGAACGGTTGTTAGTTCTTGGCATACTTTTGCACAAAGAGTAATCTGATGACGAATCCTTCAGTTTACCCTCCTGCAATCCAGTCTGCTCTGCAAGTTACTCCCTTTGGCATCAAAATCCTCTCAGCCAAAATGTCTTTTATGTTCTTCATTGACAACCCTTTACTTGTCATGGCTTGGGTTGCCTAATTTCATTAACTTGCTGATTAGAAGGACAATGACAGTAATTTTGATTTCTTTGGAATGATAAAATAGAGGTCTAGATTGATTTCTAGTACAGGTGGTTGAGCTGGAAGAAAATCATACCTGTAGGAGGACGTACTGAGCTCAATGTATTTTGGTGTAGTACACTTCAACAAAAGTTAGACCTTTTCTTGCTTCATACAAATGTAGAACTGTTTGAGATCAGGCTCCTGTACAGCTAAAGGAGAGACACAGCCCAGTGCTCAGTGGTTTCTGTCCTTCTGTGGCTACAGCCATCCCCTGGGGTGGGGAGGGTGGGATAAATTTCTGTGCTCAGCACATGAAGATCATCAGAAAGCTGTATTTTGGATTGATCACAGTTGTTACTATCTGAAATACCTGACTGAGAAGTTCAGTCTGCCCTAGGCTCCTTGTATACTCCGTGGAGAGAGACAGGCACACCAGGGAGGGGAGCAGAAGTTAGACTGAATATCACAAGTGCTTCTTTTTTCAATATATATCTCTGCTCAACTTGAGACTGAGATCTGGCATGAAACTCTGATATAGGTCCTCAGCATCTTTCAAACCCACAGCACTATCACCACCTATCAACTGTGAGTACCTTGAGAGTCAGAACTCAACATCCCACTCAACGAAGATGTCTTTTACCCTAGAAACAACAGTAATGTTGAGGGAATAATAGAAGGAAGATTTGCTAAAATGCACTATCCGAGCAAACAGAGAAAATGTGTTTCATAGGTTAGCATGTTGCCCGTAAGCAGATATGACAACTTAATTTCCTAACATGGCACATGGGAAACTTGAAATGAGCTTTTCAGTTAAGTGCAGAACACAGAGCGTGTCTCCACAGTGTGTTTAATGAAGGCTTTCAGCCATATCTCTGCTCTGACTGCTTTTCAGCTTCCTTATTCTGTCTCTTTCCTTCCACAAAATGTATTTCCAGATATAACTGCCAAAGAGAGTGTTTCTGTCTATGTCTATTGGCTTGACAACACCATAGTGTGGACAGGGATACCCTTAGATGCTTCTTTTACAACAAAAACCTTCAGGACCTGAATTCTGGGTTTCAGTGTTGCACTTATGAGTTTTTCTAGCTGGGAGAAATGATGTAAAAATGCTTCAGCACACAGGCAAATAAGACGCTATAATGGAATCATCTTGGCATTAAAAAACACAACTAATTTTCATATCCAGGATGTACAAGGCTAGTCAACATTGACATCCTTGTTCCTGTAAGGTAAGGGTTAAATGGGACATCTCTTCTTATCCCTGGGAGAGGGAGACGTCTGAGGATCACATAGTCTAGCATAGAGCACGTATGGCTCAAGATATCAGGCAGACACCCAACTGCTCTATGTTGTTTCAGGACAGCAGTCTTGCACAGTTCCCGGAGGAACAAAAACCAGAGACATGGACATGTTCAACAAAGCACTTAATTTACACTGATTTACAGCAGTTGACATTTCAGCACTTAAAATTTTACCTACTAAGATAATGTACATCCCAACAGAGGATGCCACTGAGCAAGCAGTGACAGCAGGTAGTGTTGCAGAGAAATGTAGCGGCTGTGATCCAGGGTATTCAAGGGGAAAAAAAAGTAAATCCAAGCAGAAGTCTCCAGATTCAGCAGACCAAGGACAGGCATTGGCACAAAGGTTTTCCAAAGTGCTTGAGAGATGCTAAAGAAAGTCTTTTGCATAAGCCAGATGCTCAGAAAGTAATTCTGAAACTGGGTGTCAATTTTTTCCACCTAAACCATATGTGTGCAAACATTTGCCAGTCAAATGATTGCTGATGCATTCAAGTTTCTAGCTTAAGGCACCCATGGGCTGCAAGTATGGACCTTATATTCTGTGTGTGTGAGGGGGTGTCTGCAGCAAAATGAAGAAGACTACAGCTCACTCCCTTCTTGCTTTGGCATGCTTTTGGTGACCTGCATGTAGTAATGGCCAGGACACCATGTGTGAGTGCCACTGCTGTGTGTGAAGCCACATGAAGCTGTTGCGGGTATGACAGCAGATGTTTCATCCAGCCCTTCTCTTTGCTGCTGTCTCTCCTACCACGGAGGCACAAATTTTTAAGGCTGAAAGGTCTGTTTTGAAAATCAAGCTGGGTGGCCCCTTGGTTTGCCTGCAGCAGGCAGTAGGCATTGCTATGGCCTGGGTTAATGGGGAAAGAGCAGAGTGTATTTCCCCAATGTGTTACTTGCTCATTAAGGTCAGATTTCGGCCAGTAAAGTCTTTGATCTGAGTCCCTGTGTAGCTGAGGAACAAGCATCTCCACCCTTGAGATCCTGCTCTGAGCAGGAGAAGCTGCGGTGATCTCTGAAAAAAATTAAAAAATTAAGCCGCAAGTGCTGGCAAATCCATGATACGACCATGGGAGATCCATTCCCACAGCCAGCATCCCTCCCAGTCAGAAATGAGTGCCATGTTCCCAGTCTGATGCTGCCTGCCTGCAATACCCAGCTGTTGGATCTGTTCTCTCAGCCCCCCCCACCCCCCGAACCTTTCCTCCCTGCAGACAGCGGTGGGTCGCGGTGGTGCTGGGTCCTGACACAGGCACGGTGTTCCTCAACTCCTTGTGCCTGCCGCATAGCTTAGAAAGTTGCCACTGCAAAGTGCTACAGGAGCGAAAAGTGTTATCACTCTATATTGGTGGCCTGAGAAAATTATAGCTGACTTTCTGAGGTTTTTTTAAAGCTGGTAGCTCTACCTCACTGCCCAGAGTAATTTAACTTTGCAGACTATGAAGGGAGAATGCTAAAGTGGTTTTGACTGGGAGTTAATCCATTAATTCCTCCAAAGTACCCAAATGTGTCAATCTTTGGCTGCAGCTTTCAGCTTCTAATAAATTGTCCAGGGACACAATTCGGGTGTTATTTCAAATGTGAGATGACAAGATGAGGAAACCAACCAAGCAGCTTATTGCAGAACATACAGGTTTTGATCTTCATTATCAGCTTCCCCATCTGCAGAATTTGGGGTGCACCCAGCAGCTGATCAGGAAGGGAGCTGGTCTGGGGAAGGCTGACCTCTGCTTTCCCAGCCTTGGTGACCGGTGTGGGTAAGCTCTGCAGCATGCAGAGCAGAGCCAACCTTCCCGGCATACAGCACAGCTGGAAATCCTAATTCTCATTTGGCCAAACTTCTCATTATCTCAATGACTTTATAATCAGTGCTGGAGTAGCCAGGAAAGAGTTACTTCAAACAGCTCTGATTGTGTTAAGGTCCTTTAGAAAGTCTTTGTTGGCTTTGCCTCCCCAGGCAGGGTGCTCAGGGCTTAAAAGGACACTAAAATTTAGCAAAAAAAAAGAGAGAAAAGGACAGAGCAGAAGTGAGAGGGTGGCCTGGCCCTACCACTCCGCCTTTTGGTTGTTCCCATCCCCTCCAGGATCATGGCTTGTGGACCAGTACACAACACCAGAAGTACTTAGAAACATCTTTGCATGGAAAAGAATGAAGCAATAATCAGGGCTTAATTTTGTACATCAGGTCAGCCAAGTGAGCTCTCTTGTTTTATTTCTGAAGGTTTTTGGCCCCTCGAGTCCAAGAGGCACTGAGATGAAATTGGGCTGGGATGTCTTTTGTGTGTAAATTACAGTTTCAGGTACAAGATGGCTCTTGTATATGTTGGAAAAATGGGTGTAACACATCATGTGTGTTTATAGCTCATAATTGTTGTTTTTTTAATAGATGCCTGATGGTCTTTAAGCAGACTGTGATTCCAAGTGTCGTTATGACTTTCATATAGCGTGAACACTGCAAAGTTATTAAGAACATTGTTCTTGCAGATGAAATGATTAACATAAAAATGAATCATACAGCTAAAGAAACCCAAAGCTAAACTTTGCTCACACAAACATGGTGTGCATGTGAACCATTGGTGTTTAGTTAGAATCGCGTGTTACACAGATCTCACTTACGACCACTGCTTTTGCCCACAGAGCATGAAGATGTAAAGCTTTTTATTTTCTTGCTGATATCTATCCCAAGGGAATGTCATTTCTTACAGGAATCCTTCACAGTAGAGTTTAGCTCCTGCAAACATGTGTCTCACCTTTACTTTACATTGAGAGTAAGCATCTTAGTTCTGTTTTGTGCCGTTGCTGCTGCTTTGGAGTCCGGTCCTGCCAATTGTTGAGCACCTTCGCCTTCCACGAACATCAGGGCACGTTTAAGAGGCACGGTAGGAACTCAGTACCAAGTAGGCTCAGACTGCAATGCATCAGTATTAAGGTCAGACTTACAATGCATTAATATCGCTCAACAGAAATATTAGCTGTCAAGAAGCTTTGAATTGTTCTTTTTATGGCTTAGGGAACAGTATTATAGCAAGAATGATGAGAATGTAAATTTAGAGGGTGTTTACAAGGTGGGAAAACAAGAGTCAACATAAACGGGCTATTATCTGTATTTGGTATTGCCTGATTCTCAGTGAAATGAACGTGAAGAATTTGTGCTGAGTAGGCTTTTCCAAGGATAGTTGAGACAAGGACTTGTTCCCAGGGGAGGATTAAGAGCAGACGGTGATGGAGATGAGCCGCAATACAAGACGTCAGGTTTTGCACCCCACAGCAGTGTTTCCAAAAACAAATGATGGAAGATGACTACAGCCTTGATGAAGCCATTTACCTCATCATGATCTATGAAATAGTGTCTTTCTCCCCTACCCCAAGCCCCCAGAAGATCTGCAGGGGTTAGTGGGGTCAGCTCCTTCTGTCAAAAATGCTGTGGCTTGCCAAAAAGATGTTGAGACAATGCAGAGAACAGAGATGAAATTTCTTCAGACTATTTTTAAAAAAAGCTTCCAGAATAGCTCCAAATAATATAAAAACTGTGAGTTCATTATGGATGTCGTTTTTAGAGCTGTAACACCAGCACAAAAATACATGTCAAGAAATTCAGAGGTGAAACTGCAAGAGGCAAAGATGTGAAGACAGCCACTATTTCTTAATAAATGTATTTATGAAAAAATATTTTGCTCTTAGGCACTGTTAAGTCCACTGATGACATCAACCCTTAAAGTATGTCTCATAAAGGTCTGGTCAGGTCAAAGGAAACACACTGGGCTGACCTTAAAAGGGAATATTTTGAAAAACTTTTGGCAGATTGGAAAATATAACTGCCTTCAATTTAAATAAAGATGGTGATTCCAAATATTATAGTATCTTTCATGTAATGGAACACCATGAAGTTATTAAAATATCTGTTTAGCAGAGGCAGCAGTGAGCCGAAAAAATAAATATTGTGTATAAAGAAAACCTGAAGTAATAATTGGCTTCAAGGGCCATATCGGGCATGCATACGGGTTGTGCTAAATTGCAGTCAGATATCAGCTGCTAGTTCAAAAATGGTTCATTTCATTTGAAATATTTTGCAATTATTTACCACAAAGCAAAATGAAATGACAAAACATTTTAGCATATTTACCGATTTTTTTTCCTTTTTAGGAGATAAACCTACTCATTCAACTCTATCCAAAATTGCAAATAGCTTTGATTATTCTTTGGA
This sequence comes from Gavia stellata, assembly GCF_030936135.1. Classification (NCBI taxonomy): domain Eukaryota; kingdom Metazoa; phylum Chordata; class Aves; order Gaviiformes; family Gaviidae; genus Gavia; species Gavia stellata. The sequence goes on along the minus strand of NC_082597.1, from coordinate 8,276,402 downwards.
GATGCTTAATCAATACATGTTGTTATTTTACTTCCAGAATAGGGTTTTACAAAAAGGTCATAAGTTGAGTGCTTCTGGAATATGAAATGTCTTGGAAACCTTCTAGAAAGTATGTCCTATAGGAGACTTCAAAATGGTTCTGTGGGAATAGGAAAATCCTGTTAGCTGTGGTTCTGCCACTGAATTAATGTAAAAATGGAAATAGTCTTTGAAAGCAAGAACGATGAGGCAAAATTCTATGACCTGGTGTGTACAGGTCAGACTAAATAATGAAAATTCTCGAATTGTAGCCTTAATAATCTATGAAAAATATCCTTAAAGTATCCCAGGAATCCAGCCATTCTTCCTCTCTCAAAAACAATTTTACCACGTTGGGTTTTTTTGCCCTCTCTTCCTTGTGATGAAGTGCTCCACATTCCCAATACATCACGATATTGCTATTGTCTCCAATTTAATCCACTGGTAATCATATTATCCTTCCCCTCTATATTGATCTGGATGAAGCACTGGCTCCAGCAGCTCCCTTTGGTGCTTTTAGGCCTCACCAAAGGGCAATATCTTCAACCACTGGAATAAAGTCTGGTGTAATTAAGGACCTGATGTAAGAGTCAGCATGCTGGAGACTGCATTACATGTACTTAATTGGATACTGCGCTCGGTATGCACACACACACCAAGTGGTTAGTCTTTATACAGAAAGGGACTGTAAATGTTTGGGCTGGTACTAAAACAAAGCTCCACGACTGAAGAATTAATTTGCTTTTCCCAAACTCTCTGGTGGTGCCTAGCACTGCGGTAAACACTCGATCCTGAGCGATTCTGCAACGTGCAAAATATCCCCCAAGTGAAGCAGACTGTAACAGGATTGAGTTATGGGGCTTTGCCATCTTGTAGGCATTTGGCTATGGCTGGATATTCTGTACATGTTAATGTAGAGTGAGTTCCAAAGCCCTTCCACCATCTGATGATGTCTCTGATAGGTGCTAGATTTGGTAAAATACTATCCTTCTTGGTTCATAGAAACAGCATTGAAAGTATGTGTTTGCCTCACGCTGATCACGTTTATCTATGTATTCATCTATTGTGAGAGCCCATTGTTGAGCATCTTTGACTTTGCTTAAAATAACAGAACAAAGCAAAATCAGCAACAAAAACTTGAGAAACCTTCAGCCGAACGTGCCTCAATGGGTAGGACATCCATAGCAGGTCTTTCAACACCTCCACCTCAATGGTCACCCCTTCTTTTGACTTGACAGTGTGAAAAGATAAAGTTTGGCCCCAAAATCTTCAACACCAAGACCTCCAGATTTGGACATTTTTTCTAAGCTGAGAGCTGAGTGGAGATCACATTCCCTCCCTGACTCCTCCTATGCAGTTCCAGACCAGGTCTGGAATGATCTAAGCATGTGAACATCCCCTTGAAGGTCATCAGTAGCTTCAACTCTTTATTGACTTTTTAGGGCTAAGTTGTTCCTGTCTGGCTTTTTCATCTACCTGAAGTTCATCTGTCCCACTACTTTGGGATAATATGTCACACAACTCTGTTGCAGTCAGGACAGTTGCACAATACGCAGGACATGAACCTGATTAACATCTGTAGAATAGCTGTGTTACTGGCTGTATGTTTTCCAAGCAGGTGATCCTCTGGTTGTTCCCTTCCTTGGAGGTAGGATAGGATCTGAAGTGCCTCAGTGCTCTTCATGGGGCACACAGGGAGAGGAGAATTGGCGCACTTGCAGCTTCAATTTCAGGATGTATTACATTCAGTGCAAGTGTTGGTTAGAAATGCTATGTTTCTTTAACAATTAGCAATTTCTTATTTGAGTGTGGTAAATGAATAACTTTTTATATATCAGAAACAAAACACGTTGCCTATGATTTAGTGTAGCTTACCAAGCTCTTTATTTATAATAAAAGCTTTTTGATTAGGAGCTGTGCATAGTAAACATCTCTTTCTGTATTTGAGGAGCTGAGGTTCTGGGTATCTTCCGGCCTTCACCAGGATAGCGTCCCTTCTCCCTTCAGACTGGACTCTTGTTCCCAGCCTGTCATTCCCTGGTTTGGGTCTGGCTGTTGCAGACCTTAGCTTAGCATACAACCGCTCGTGCTGCTAGCTGCCCACAGCCCTCATCCAGATCCCCACATTTTGACCACACTGGCATCCATAATTTTATTCTAGAGATTAAAAACAGGAAAAGAGAGCTCAGCTCCATCTTCCTAACCTGTTTTAAGAAAACAAACTACTTTGGCAGCTCCCCTTCACCATCACAGCCCCACGCGAGGCTCTCCACTTGGCTAAGTTAAATAATCCATAGCTTTACCTATGCTGGGGGGATCCACAGGGACAATCACATGAGCAAAAGTCATGCAGGCGGCTGGCTGAACCACTCTTTGATCTAAAATCTTCTGTGTGGAGTCAGTAAACCTTTCAGAAATGGGATCATCAAGTATAAAGCATCTTCCTCTCTCTCTGTCTCTCATGCTGCTACACACTGACTTGCTTGGAACAACTGTTGCCTAGAAGGAAAACTTCTTCCTTTTAATGTGTTTTTGGGGCAAGGGGAAGGAGGGAGGGGGGGCTTAATCGTCTTCCCAGCAAGCTTCACTAGATGGCAGCAAGCAGAGGCAAATAAGTTAGAAACCTCAGCGACCAGCTGCTTACTCCAGCATTACACCCCAAAACAAAAGGCTGTTCTTGTGACGGAGCAGCTCCCTAAATAAGATCAGGATTTATTTGCAGTTAATGTCTCTTCAGCCTCTGTGAAGGCTGCGATTGTCAGGAGACTAAGTCTGAGCTGGAAAACGCCTGCCTTCACCTGCTCTTCCGCAGGGATGCAGAAGCGTGCATGCCTCTCAGCTTCTCTCTCTGTGGGGTCAGTTTGTCAGGTCATCGCTCGGTTGTTCTTTTCCCTTTGGAGGTCCAGCTTTGCTGTAGCCCCAAAACAACCTCAAAGGGTCTCCAAATGACAAGGAAGCTGCCGTGTCCAGTACCCTGAGAGACTCCCCCGCTGTCCCCAGGGCATGGGGCCGTGAGCCTCACAGCAGATTTTTCAGTGCCAGCAGAAGTAGTTTGGCTTTCCTGCTGAAGACCTCCCTCCCTCCTGCTCGGCATCTGCGGTTTGGTTTGGGCAGGAGGTCTTCAGCTCAGTAGTGGCTGTAACCCTTTGATTTGAAGCTGGGCACCCAGCTTGCCCCTCTCCTCTCCTTTCTCGGTGGCACAGTGGCTGGTGGCAGTGCTGTGCTCCGTGCCATGGGTGCCACCTGGGGACGGCGTGTGGGGATATCAGAGATTAATCCCACCGCTCGCTGTGTTGGACTAGAAGGTGCTAATTGCTGCCAGGAGACTTTTCCCTGCAGGTTCCCTGTGGACACTGTCAAAGCAGGCTGAGGAGAGCTGGGCAGGAGTCACTGTGCTGTCAGAAATGACAGATCGTCAAAAACAGAATTCACCAAAATAGGTTTGTTTTAGCAAAACTCTCCACGGGAGACTTCCCAGGCCAGCTGGTGGGAAGGAGTGCGGCAGGGTGACTAGTCACTAGACACCATCCTCAAGCCCCTGTCCCAGGCAGGTCTTGCAGTGCTGGCCTGGTACCAGCCGCCTGTGGGAAGTCCCAGAGGTCTCAAGTTTTCTTTCCTGCAGAAATGCAACAAACCCCAAATTTAAAATCCCATTTTTCTACTCAGAAAAGATTTTTTTTTTTTTTCTGACCAGCTCTCATCCCAGGCCCCCCAAAGGAGCAACCCAACCCCTCTGTGCCGTGAAGACACACAGCGCCCAGCTCCTGGCAGACCCAGAGAACACAGCAAGGTGTTCCTGGTGCAAACACAAGGCTTGAATGTCCTTTCACATTTTAGCACCGAAGGGAAAAATCCAGAGAAATGTTTGCAATTAGCTAAGACTGTCAACACAGAGCTCACTGGAGCAATGGACAGGGAAGACTTCTGAGCTGCAGAGAATCATCTGCTGTCATTTATATTCAATTTAAGTATTACCTAATACAGATTCAAAGGACCAAAGTCTGGAATACAACACTAGTCTGGTCTGTCCCCATCATTTCCAAATTAAAGGCACAAGTCCCTCTTACTATCTCTCTTGCTGGATCTGTGACTCTTTCTTCATGGCCAAGAGAAGATCCATCTTCCGTAAGAGTGGAGAGGGTGTCTGCACCCAGAAAGCCTGGGAGCCTGGTGATGAGAGTGCTCCTCACGGGCACCAGCTGCAACGTCCCCCAGAGAAGCCCTGGAAGGCCAATCTCCCTGTGTCCCTAGTAGATGGCACGTGGTTAAAATCAGGAGATGGGTTAGTTTAGATGGAGGGTGCTACCTGTGAAGGTCTCTGGAGGACCCTGCCTCTCTCCGTTGGCTTTTGGGGGAACTTAGACTCTTATTTTAAGAGGACTGGATGACCTGCTCAGGGTTAATCATTTCACATTTAGGTGATGTAATGCCTGAGTGAGACAGAATGGACCCAAGGCCCGAGGCTATGTGTCTCATATCAATTTCTCTTACAAACAGAAATAGCCTTGCAAGACTCAATTCTCCCTGGCTTCATTATAGCCCTCAGAAGTTATTTTGAATTGAAAGTCCTTTCTAAAGCATGGTTTTAAAGGAAATATTTGCTGCTTGGATAGATTTACAAGTTAGGTAACACTATGAAGAGATTTTCTCACCTTTCAATAGCCTTCCTTTCCTGCGGGACATTGAAGTGTCATACAGATGAACAACACAATGCCATTTTCAGTCGCATAAAATCAACCTTAGTTTAATGGGCGATAACAGCCCCCAAATGCACCTTGCCTATCCCTGGGAATCAGCTGTGCAAGACCCATACAGCCTTGCTGACATCAAGGATGACACTCCCATGACTTTCCAGGGCAATTACTGGGAATGGGAAATTACTCCCTTTTGTTCCTTATGCCCACTTAGAATGAAGTTGCTATAACGAAATAAATATATTAAACCCAGCTATTCCTTATACCTACTTGTTGTGAAACCATGTGATGTTGTCCCAGGAAGCCTCAGCAATCTTTCAACCTCATTACTATTAAGACTCTTAAAATAACTACGACCAAGCAACACCAGTGCTTGGATTTTTTAAAAGTGTAAAGTAAAAACGAGCTTTCAGCAGTAACACTGATGTTGATAATATCAGACTCTCCAGTTCTGGGCACGAACAGCCATCTTCTGCTCATAACCCAGCAGGGACTCCAAATCTGTATCAGTTACTTTGAATGCGAAGCTTTTGAAAGCACCAGCTGTGCCGTGTTAATTTGCTACTACGGAGCTTAGCAAGACCAGAGCGCTGAATTGCCTGCAACGCTCGTGTTATTGATGTGGCTGATCAGGAGCTTTCAAGGTTGGTTTGAGGTGATGTAACCCACACCTCACTAAGGAGATTGGACGTGTTAAAGTGAGGTTACTGCAAGCAGTGGACTGTTGCATCTTCTGCAAGACTTCGCTGCTAATTATTGCAAAGCCACTGGTCTCTGCCACGAGGATTGTTTCAGCTTTTGATTGCACTGGTTTAGGAAGCAAAGAGACATGTGGTACATTTTAATATCCCAGTTAAAAAGGAGTCCATGGAAAACTAGCAGAGAACTGAGCATACCACCCAGAAAAGGACAGCATCAGCATTTTCCCTCCATTCATAAGGTCCACCCTTACAAGCAGCTGTTTTCTAAAAGCTTTGAGGTTGCCATGTAGGAAGATGGAAACACGGCCTGCTACTTGCTAATGAGATTACGGACTCTAATGCCCTCCACAGAGACCAAAAATCCCCACTCTGTAAAGGACTTAGGATGATTAAAGGTGAGCTCTTACACAGCACTGTCACAGCGGTGCCTACCCCCCGGCAGGGACAACCTACGGCACACACCGAGGGATACCTGCAAAATCCCCCATCCCACTGTGGTCAGCTGCTGAATTACTGATAAATGCTCTTGAGAATCTATTAATCACCACTGGTTTCGTGGGATGACATCATTCGGCGGAGGAGGAGAGCGTATGGCCTGTGGCACAAAGCTGGGTTTTAGGTAGAGCGAGTCTAGATTTTGAGTAAATCAAAACCAGAAGTCCCTGCTTTCAGATCCCTCTCCAAAAACCCAAGAAAAGGTCTCTTAAAAACCCTCAAGGGAGCGAGTTTATGACAAAAACAACAGAGGCTCCCCGGCCTCTGGATTCCCTTCTGCACCACATCTGCCACATGCTTTAGGCCATAACTGCTTTAGGGCAGTATGTTCCTACGTGTTTAGCAGCCCAGATCCAAGCCTTGGATGACACAGAACAAATAATGATAGATTTCCCTCCCAATTAATGCTGGTAATGGCACTGTTTAGTGAAAGAATCATTTCAACTTTGATTTGGCAGTGGGATTCACTGCAATGCAATGGTTGAGGCTCTTATTTATCCCTGCTATGACACTACAGGAATGTGTGGGAGCACCTCATCTCAGCAACTGGCACTGGAAAGCTTCTTCTCCTGTGCCTGATCTGCAGATCGGTTCAATATCTGTTTCAACACACACCTCCCCTGAGCATCACTGAAGAGACCGGTCTATTTGTCCTGGTGCTGGAGCTTCTACTGTTTACAAAGGGAGCATCTTCAGGGTCCATGTTGGTTTAGCTGTATTTATTTCACACATGTAGGTGGTCAAGCCAGATGTGGGCCAACGTAAGATCATGATTTCTACAATACTATGAACCCAAGGAGTTTTAGCAGTTTGCTTAAAGTACTGTGACATCTATACGTCTGTATGTGGGGGGAGGAAGATACTGTTGTTATCTTTTATATTGAAAGTCTCTGATAGCATATGCAAGAAGACAGGGCACAGACTTATTAGAAGAACAGCCTATGGTGAATTGAATGGTTTCTGGCAGCTATAACAATGCAAAATTGAAGGAGAAGGTTTATCACTCAGGGATGAGACCTGAAGGCTCAATCCTTCCAGCTTAAAGGAATAGGTAGCTGCAAATGTGAAGCTGGGTCTCCACCTGGATTGGACCTAAAACAGTGTAAGTCAGTGTTTCTGGTAAGTTACTCTTGTTTTTTAATGCTGTAAATTTGAGATCAGCCAGGTCCTTTGTATCCGTAGTGGGTACACTAAATTCATCATTGTTTGAACTCAGAGAAGCAGGTGGCTGTGCCATGGAGAAAGAAGAGCTAGGGTTTGACAGACCCTATTCCTGTTACTGTCTCTGACCTCCTCAGTTACCCTCGGCAAAGCTCTCCCCATCTCTTAGCTTCAGTTACCTGATGATAAAATAGGGGGAACCATCCTGCTCCTCCAAAGGAGAATGGCTGTATTACTCGGACCATACATCCCCAACCTGCTGGAGCCATTAGCATCACAAGGTGGAAGAATTCCACTCGACAAGGAGAAGTAGGTTGACTGGTGATATTTAGTATTCCCATATCATCAGAAGAGAGGATACTTTCAGCAATGAAGCCTTGGGGTCTTGCTCTTGGGATCACTTCTCCTCCAGTTCCCATAGCCTCTGTCAGGAGAGGACATTTGCAGCTGAATTGGTGCAGACCAGAACTTGGCTGCAAACAGCCAGGGCTGAGCTCTGGTCCCAAAGCGCAGGGTAAAACTTGCCCTGAGCATAATTGTGTTCTTAATCGTCTCTCTATAACATTTTCTTCTTTTTCTTAGTATCACTTTAGTTTGCCAAAGTCAATATTTCAGGTGTTGTTTGCTTTTAATTTGACGTTTATTCCCAGCGTTCAGATTTTATTAATTCAACCCCTTTTTATTATTGTTTGTCGACATTAATTGAGGAGCATATATCATTTGTAGATGGAGTAGTATGACTACTAAAAGGCTCCCTGACATAATTTGATGCCCTGTTAACAGTAGCAATAATTTGAGCAATTAGTGAGGCCTTGACACGGGCTTTAGCTTCTCCGTCACATAGGAATACCTCCTCGGTGCAGCTGCCATGCTATTTATACTCCCCCGTCAAGTCCCAGACTGAAATAGTGCCCCAGGAGAGCAGCCTGTAATCAGTCCCTTTGCAATGACTGGATGAGCACTAAATAAGTCCTGGCCTTGATTATATTAACGAAGCTGCGTGGGGAATGCCCATCCAGAAATCCCCAGATGCCGTGCTGATAGAGAAGTTTGTGTGCTGACAGCATCCCTTCCCCCTTCCCCTGCCCCAAGGAAATCCCGGACAGTCCCTTTGCCAATGACCATGGCTTTGATAACAGAAGGGTCACTTCAGTTCTTGGGGACTGAACCTGCTGGGACCCTCCACCAAGAGAAGCTGAAGCAACCTCCTAACTATTCATCTTGGTCTTCTCTGGTGGATCATGGCTTTGTCCCTGAGGTTAAACATACCTCTGTGGCTCCTTGTGTAAAGTGCAGGGTGGCAATGTTAACGGGAGTCTCCTACACCAGTAAGTACTGGCTGAACTCCTGGAGACTGGCAGGGCATCACTGGTACGGCCAAGTGGCACATCAGTGTCTCAGAGGAGGTCTCCAAGGGACACAGTCCTGTGTTTTACCACCTCATACTTTGGATGGGGACTTGAGGCAGCAATGGCTCACACACAGGAGAATGAAAACTCTCGATGGAGCTGGAATTGCCTCAGACCCTGAAGGTACCTCTGCACCCTGAGACCATCCCTTTCCCTAGCGATGCAGGATTAGGGCCTGAATCAGAAGAGTCATGAAGAGCAACCCAAGTCCTTGACTGGTCGGTCAGGCAAGATTCAGCCCACAGGTCCCTTTGGTGCACTGCGACACAAAAACAGATGCTTTATCTCTAGCAAAGAAAAGCTTCATTAAGCACCCTGGAAAAATTCACACGGAAAAAAACCCTGTGCAACGTCAGAGCTTAAAGCCACCATGTTAAAGCTCTATTTTTGGATCTCATTAAAATAGATACAATCTGCACATAAAATAAATTACTTGCCTTACAAATTTCAGATCAGTTAGAGAATTACCAGTAAGAGCAGTAATTAACAAACTTGTTCTGCTTTTTACTATCAAGACCCTGATTCAGCACAGGGTTTTGGTGGGGCTTGTGCTTGGCTGAGCTTCCCTCACATGGCAGAGGGCAGGTCACAAGCATCCTCCAAGCCCAGCGGAGTGCTCCCCTCTGCCTCTGCTCGGCAGACTTGGAGGGCTTCACACTAGACAGAGCCCCATGAGCTCAGTCACCCACACCTCAGCGTTTCCTCCACGCACCAAGACCAACACAGGAGGGTTTGAAGCCACCTGCTCGCCGCAGCAGTGGCGGGGATGCAGTGGAGACGCAATGGCAATATTTGCAGGTCACCATCCCTGATGTGGTTAGCAGGATGTGCTTGTTAGCAGTTTGGGCCGGGGGCAAGTTTGAGCTGGCTTATAGGTATCTAACATACCATGTTGATTAACTATATGTTGTGTGTTCAGGAGGAATCATTATGATCAGCTAATCTGCCCTGCAACACGACACGGACCTGCAGCCTCACTCCTGCATCACCAGCGTAAGGAAAGGTCCGCTCCCAAGAATCTCTCCTGCCGGAGGCATGCCTGCAGCCAGGGTCGAGTTGCCTCCTAGACTTACCCTTTCCTTTCACTGAAGTTCATCAGCAGGATTTTGGTATGAGCTTAAAGCTAAGCCAGGTCAGATCTAGTGAACTCACAGTTAAAATAGCTTAAAGTCTGTATTTCGCAGAAACAGACCTCAAGACTGACAGGTTGAAAGACTGCATAAAATAAGGGCAGAGGAGACAAGAGAGTGCAGTCTGCTGTTGCTTTAGCAAGCAAATGGCCTCTGCAACTAGGAACAATTTCATTCTTTTCCTGTGAGTTACTGCATGACGTGATCAAACAGGAATAAGTATCTGAAATTAAAGGCCAAAAAAATAGTGCAATTGAATTGCTGATTTCTCTGTAAGGCTCCCTGAGATAAAAGAGTTGTCCCCAGGGAAAAGAGAGACCGGCGGAAAGCATGAAAGGCACGGTTGATGTCTTTTCTGCTTTGCATATAATCCCCTGAAAATTGGAATGTCCAAACGCTTGTGACGACACAAGCGGGACTAATACTCTGGGATCACATGAGCAATTATCTGATTCACAGGTGAAGATGGTAATAAAGTGGCTGAAAAGCCGACTGCCAGTGAGAGGGCAAGAAACAGCAGGCTCGCCTGGTTATGGGTCATGCCACAAACACCTCTTGAGATCAAGCGGTAAAAATAATTAGGGTTGGGAAGGCAAGGAGTGAGGTTCCCAGATGGTGTGGGTGATAGATAAGGAGTCGTCCTTTTTATCTGCTGCCAGGCCATCCGTTCATCCAGTTTTGTGGCTGACTCAGATCTCTGTCGACATGCGGGTCTCTGTGCCGGTGGAGCTGTCGGGGCAGTGTTGCTTCCAGCCTGGATTAAAGGATAGGCAAGCTGTGTCTTGCTTTGAGACCTGGTTATTTGATTTTATGTTTATACAACAGAGGAGAGAGAAACTCTTGCCAGGGTGAAGATGGGTTGACACCCCTTTCTAGAGGACTAGCAGCTGGGAGCTCGAGGGCGGATAACTCGGCTGCATCACCCATGACTCCCATTCCACGCTGTGTGATGCTGGGTGTAGCAGGGATGACCTTTGCCCAACCTGTGGCCCTTTATGATGCTTGTGGAAGCCCTGTCCAAAGAGTAGCTCCATCCTTGTTTGCTCCTTTGTCAAATAACAAACACGGTGGTCATCCCACCATAGCCATGATGATCTGCCATGATGATCTGCAAACCAATCTGCCTTTCCTTTCCAGGTCTGCCAGTGTCCACACACGAGTTGCAATTTGCCCAGAGAGAAAGTAAAAAATGGTCTTTTATAGCTCCCTACGTATCTGATTTTGTGCAGGAGAAAGATCTGGCTTTAGTCTAATGGTGCATTCAATCAAGATCTTTGTTGAGGAGCATGTAGAAGGAACATCCTCTGTTGTTGCAGTTACCTGAATAGCAGTAACATTTGCAGTTACACGGGCTGCAACAAAAACCTCTCTGGCATCTTCGGCCTCCAGGGAATAAGGTGATCAACCCTGAGGTCAGGAAGAAACACTGTTCCTTAGGGCAGCATTGCACAGCTACGGCTGCTTTGCAATTCCAGGGCCTTTCTTTTAAAGCACACAGCCCTAAGCCTCCAGCAGATAGAGTGGTTGGCTTTTCCCGCGTGGAGATGTGTCCTCAGAAGGACCAATTTTTGCATAAGGTCTGTCCGCAAAGCAGAGAGCAGTCAGCAGCTGCCCATTAAGCTACCCAGACTTTCTCTGGCTATATCGGCGATGGCAGAACAGAGCAGACGCAGACTGTCTTGCATGTTCACATGAGGGTTGCTTGTGGTGGAGTCTTTCTCTGTGGGTCATGCTGATAGCAGAAAGTGTGATGCTGATAGCAGGAAAGTGTGTGGGCAACCCTGCCATTACAGACATGTATGACCACACCAGCAGTGTAGGAGAAGCTGTTGATGGGCTTTAGTTGAAAGGATGCCAAGCTAAACTGGCTTGCTTGAGAAGGCATTTTATGGATCCATTTTATCTGCTGTGCAGTGGCATGCCTGGTGCTATGTTTCAGGTCAGGATTGGTAATCTCAAAATGCACGGTCTGCACAAATAAGGTGCAGAGAGGACGGGCAGTGCCAGCATCTTCCCCTTCCCTGCACCCCCCTGCAGCAGGTGATGTTCACAGGCACCTCCTGCTAAGTGCTCCTAGAGGGAAAGGAAAATCTAGCAAAATCCCTTCCAGTGTGACTGCGAAACAGACTCCTTCCCAAGCCCATGCTGCTTTTGAACGCATTCATGCTGTAGAGGATTGTGTAAGAGCATCCTTCTTTGGACAAAGAGGCAAGATGTGCCAAAGGCAGAGATATAAACCTCTAGAGGAAGATACTCAGTGGGAAGAAGAAAAGGAACTGGGGTTACAGAAGAAAAACCTGTTTTCGTGGGAGTTGGTAGGGGTAGCGTTTGCAATGATGTGCCCGCAAACCATCCGTCTTCAAGAGGCGGCGAGAAGCAGAGGGAACACTAGGTCGTGCTGTTTCCCCAAATTCTTGTGCAGCGGTGCTGGGGCTGGATTGCACATTTCTCACAGGGACCGAGGGGTTTTTTCTGCTGTGGGTTAGCAGAAAACTTTTATCACACTCTTTGGGTGTTCTTGCAAGGAAAGTAATTGCATTTGCTGCGTGAAATGCTTTAAGCAGAGAGGTAAAGGCGCAGGGCAGGTCTTTATAGGGAACCAGACTTCCTGCGCTCAAACGTGAGAAACGCTGCTTATATTATAGAGAAGGAATGATGAATAAGAGCAACAGTTTGGAGGGTTTAATTAGCCTTCCTGCTATTCCCATCAAGAGGGGAAAAATAAAGTGGGAATTCTCTTAGGATACAAACTCAACTTTGTGCTGGCACGAGGACAAAAGAATGCCATCTGAGCGCGGGAAGGAGGTGGCCCTGTCTGAGTCTATTGTACTACTTAAGTGTGTTGAACACTTGAATTCACTCTACCTTAAGGCTGAGCATTTAGCAAACTGCTGCAAAGTAATCCTGTGTTTCAGTAGGGAAAGAGCTCAAACGAGTGGTGTATTGGCTTTGTTTCCTTTGCACGGTAAGGAAAACTCTCTGCTCCCAAAGAAGAGTTTCTTTGTGTTCCTGCTGTTAAACTGGCTTGTGCCCCCCAAGGCTTTTAAATGAATACATGAAATCAGTGTGGGGATTTTGAGCTCTGTAAAATTCATTGCTGTGTGCGCACTTCAGCAGCACACAGGAGCTTTAAGTATTTTCCTTTAATTTAGCAGGGAGCTGTTGCAGCTGCTGTGGCACTTCAAAGACCATTCTGTGTATTGCTCCTGCACCTGACTAACACAAGGCTACGGCGTTGTTCAACTGCCAGTTTAGAGGGAAATGGCTTTGCAAGCAGCAGCCAGTGCTGCCTGATGCTCTTAAGCCTGGCTATAGCCACACCAGGTCTGTGTGTGCTACCCCATCACTCCAGTCTCGTCCAGTCAATCCAGCTTCATACCAGCTGGGACCATCCTGAGCCTCTTGTCCAGTCTCTTGCCTAAATATAGACCACCTGAGCTGGTTTCTGTCTTCTCATGGAGTGTCTGCAGCACTTCCTACTGCAGGACAGTCTGGATATTTCCAGTGACAATGTTTTTTTCGTGTGCAAATCACATGCTGAGGACTCTTCACTTACTAGCAAGCATGTTGCAGCTGTGCTGGGACATGAACCATGTTCTCAGTCAGAACCAAACCACTAGCCTCCCTTAACTGCATGCTGCAAACCTCACATGGCTTCAGAGCCACAGGATGCGTGTTGTGGATCTCAGAGAGCTGAGAAAAGATGAGCTCCATAAATAATTTGCAGGTGATAGCAGCCCAAGACCCAGTGCAGGCAGGGCTGGGCCAGCTCACCTGCTACTCCCACAGCTGGGGAGTCAGATTGACCTGCAGCCCTTTCCCCATCGCAACTGACCAAATAATTTATATGCAAAAGTAATATTTACAAATCCATGCTCTTGTGCCTGCCTTTGTAACCCCATTGCTGAGTTGATTGCTGGAAAATAGCCATGAGAAGTAGCAGACTGGTAAGAAAATGAGAGGTTTCTGCTGTTTAGGTCACCAAGCTATGTCCTATCTGAGTCAGTAGCAGCCAACAGATGAAGAAGAGAAGGCTGGTTTTGGTCACTCAGGGGCATGAGGCAGCTGTGAACCTGGTCCATCTGCCTATCTGGGCAAAGCAAAAGCAGCGATTCAGTAAAACCAGCCAATGCGGTTTTGTCTGCTTGGAAAAATAAATATAAAATGAGTGGATGGATTCATCCTGCTGCTTGTGAAATGAAAGCTGTCAACCCTGCGAGGGTAAGTGCAGGTCTATGAGCAGGCACGTGTTAAAGGACCTGCACACACTGCCCAGTAACTGTCCTGGAGGCGGCATGGTCCCAGAGCACCCTCCCAGAAAGAGCCATGCTCGGGACGTGTGCTTGTATCACAACATAACGGGAGGTTGGAAGAGAACTCTGGAGATTACCTCATCCAACCACCTGCTCAAAGCAGGGTCACCTACATACAGCAGGTTGCTCAGGGCCATGTCCAGCTGGGTTTTGAGTATCTCCAAGGACGGAGACTCCACAACTTCTCTGGGCAACCCGTGCCAGTGCTCGGTCACCGTCACAGTAAAAAGTGCATCTCCAGCCCTGCTCCCACCAGCCTCATCACAAAGGGCGCATTGCACAGATTTCTTGCCTCCTGCAACAGAAGGCTGAGACACCCTGCAAGACAGGTGTGATTCAATTTATCTGTGCTGTACCTATTTCACAAAGAGAGAGAAAACTTCAAATGCCAAAGCAAGCAATCAGGCTTTTAAAAGATCCTCAGAGTCATGAAATCATCACTGTTACAAGCAGAAGTTCTAATGCTTTTTTCCTCCCTTCATTTCTCTTTTTCCTCTTTTTTTGGCTATATAATGAAAAGTTTGAAATGGTCATAGTTCCCCAGCTTCAACCCAGAAGCGATCTCTTACTAATAGGGCTTAGGAGTAATGCTTTTATTTTACTACCTGGCAGGGTTTTTTGGGAGCTTTTTGTACAGGGTGTTGACAGAGTCCTGGATGCAGGATGCTCCGTTGGTCTCAGATGTTCCTGTCTTCCTAAGCTGTGTTGTGACCATTTACATCTCAAAGCTACTGAAAACAGGGTATTTGCTTATAAGAAGTGCAGTCATATCTGTCAAAGACTATAAGACTGTAGTCCCTTATATGACATAATAACTGCACAAACAGGCACTGAGGCTCCAGAATAGAATAGCTTAATTGGTTTGCTTTCCCTAGGAGATACTGTGCCAGACAATGAACCACAACAGCTTAAATCTATGCTTAACAATAGCTTCGTCTATAAATAGGATATTTTTAAGCAATGGGAAGAACATTCTGGGGTAGAACTAGATAACGTTTTTCAGATGAATGGTTTATTAGCTAATAAATGCAGTTTCAGGCTGACTGAAACTATCCACAGTCACAGACTGAATTCAACTAATGTTTTCTGCTACAAAAAGGGGGACCCTATTTTTCTTGACAAACCAGAAAAGCTGCGTTCTAACATCTCAACATGAAACACTGAAATCATTCACTTAAAAAAACTCTTCATCTTAGAATTCAGCTTGGTTTTATTTCTTTATTTTGAAAAGCATACCCCCAAATTAAATGAATTGCTTTGGTTTGGGTCCATCCCAGATAAATTCTTTCAGCTTTATAGCAGGGAAAGCAAAAGATTTAGAAGGGACCGTCTTAGTCTGTTCCCACAGGTCTGCTCTGGGGCTTTGCTTGCTTTTTCCAGTGGCTTTGGAGTGTGAACATAATGTACAGCTCATGAGCTTGTCTTTACAGCTGATAAAGCGAGTTACACCAGGGTCATGCTGAAATGAACCCTGGATACAGGTCAAGTACATAAAATAGAGTTCTCCTCTAGCGGCCCCACGTTACAGACCTGATTTATGTTTCTAGCGCTTGTGGTTCTGTTTGGAGCCTGGCATGGTTACACGCAATCTGCCCAGCCAAGCTTGAAAGCTTCTCTTTTCTCAACTTGCTTTATAAGGTGGGGAAGGTAAGAGGCGTAAGAATCAGCTTTAAAAACCAGAGATTGATGGAGGCGACACCAGTGGGTCTCGCTGCACCAAATGCATTCGCTGTCTGTAATCTGTGGGAAGAAAACTTGCTGAAATCATTCGTGCAAATAGACAAAATATGCCTTTTCCAGGCAATCTAACATTTGAAAAGTCTCATTAATAATGGTTGCAAAGTGTGGAGAAACTATGGTTTCTGTCTATGGGTCACAAGGCATTTTGCAAGTATTATCTGAATGTCAGAAGATAAAAGGGAAGAGATCATTCTAGGCCTGATTTTCATAAAGGTTTTGTGGAGGTGCGTGGAGAGATTATTCAAAATATCTAAGCACATTAAATGTATGCAAGTCCTCTTAAAAGCAATGGGGTTTAGACACCGAACTTACTATTACTTTTTGCAAATCATAATCAGAAAAGGGGACATTTAAACTAAGCAACTTCAGGTGTCTAATGCACATGCTTAAATAGACTACGATGTCCCTGCATTGCTCTGCATTCCATGCCGAGTGTGGGAGGGAAGGTAAAGCTACATCACGCTCCTGCTCTGAATCACACTCAGGAGGACTCTCTCTCTGAGATAACATGAACCATGATGTAACGTAACAGCTCTGCTAGGTCAAACCAAGGTTCATCTGCTCCAAAACCCAGCCTCCAACAGCATCCAGCCACAAACACTCAGGAGAAGGGAAAAACAAGGCAAGTCTGGAGAGACACTTCCCCAGTTCATCCTCCCACTGCCCAACAGTCGCTAGTTCAGCCACTTCCTGACTTCAGCATATTTAACAACCCTTTATGGACTTTTCCTATGTTAATTTGCCTAATTATGTTTCCAATCCACTTACGCTATTGACCTCCCCTGCATCCGCTGGTGATACTTTCCCTACTTTCACCATGACCTATTCAAATAAGAGCTTTTTCTCGTTCTAACTCTGCAGCCTCATCGTGTCATTGCATAGTCCTTAGTCCTTGTGTTATACCATAAAATAATTAAAAAAAGAATAATCCTTCTCTATTCACCATCTCTGTGTCCTTCCTGATTTTATACACTTTGATCTTATCTTCAGTCTGTCATCTTTCCCAGCCTGAACACTCCTTATCTATTTAATCCCTCTGCATAAGAAACTGTTTCCTACCTATATAGGGATCCTGTGGTTAAAGCTTAATGTGGCTTGCTACATCAGTCAGTGAGGATACATTCCCCTTGCCCAATACTGAAGTGCAGATGCCTTTGAGGTGGCATACAGCAGGCGTTGGACTGTGCCCAGTGTCAGGACTGAGCAGGGAAGGTAATGGAAAGAGTTGTGTTCAGCTGGCTCTGTGGAGGAAATGTGTGAGGCAAGAAAATAATAAGCCAGTTCAAATATACTCTCTTCTGGGCACAGAAATGCTGCTTCTCTGGGATTCACAGATCACAAAAGGTCTGCAAACCTTTTAAGAGAAGCCACAGATCTTGTTTTTTCTTAGAAGCCATGTAGACCAGAAGCTACTCTAATGCATTCAGACCTCAGTCCGTGATGTGCTTGGTGGTCACAGCTCCCAAAGAGGCCCTTAGGAAATGTAGATTCTCAGCATTTATAATGATCAGTCCAAATATACATGATGTAATCAAAATAACTGGGGGTTGGCAACAACATCCACAGTTTGGGTGTGCTTCTCATTCATTTCCCTGTGCTCAGGTGTTGTTCTCAGAAGCTGGATTTCTAAAACTGTTTGAGAAAGTCTTTCTTCAGCAATCCTGCATGCTGCCTTTTCCCATCCCGTTTCGGTTTTCTAAGTTGCCTTTCACACTAGAATGAAAACAAATAAGACTTTTCCAACTTGAGGAGACAACAGCTAAGGGAGACAGAACAAGAAAAAGCAATGGGTTGCAATAGGTGAGAAGCGAGTGGCAAAGCATGTCCTAGAGAAGTGGGAGAACCGCGCTCCTCTTCCATCTGCTCAGCACTCTGCCTGCTTGGCTGATGAGGCACACATTTCTCTCCCATTTTGCCAAAAAAACTCCTGTGCTGATCATAGAAAACATTCCACCACGTTTGTCAAAATTGGCCTGTTCATCCTAAAACTATGAATCTTCTTTCTGTTCAATATATGTATTTAAGAACATCAGAAAAATATTTTTCTAGGTGGTATACAAAGGGAAATGTTCCATGTGTGTGAGTGTCTCCTCCTTCCCTCAACACAGTGAGAGCGGTCACATAACCAAGGGGTATGCAGAGATGCTTGCAAGTAACTGAATTATCACAGATTAGCAAGTTATTACTGTTAATTTAAATTAATGTTTTATGTTATATTATAATGTGCTGGAAGCATGCAAACATCTTCACTTCGAGGTGATGACTAGTAATCTGTTAAGCCACGATAACTTCAGCTCTTGCAGTGCATCTCCCTTCTTGAGTGAAAAGCTGTAATGTTTAATGCTGGTTTAGGCAGCGACAGGTGACTGCTGCAGTGACATAAATAAAGTTTGCATGTCCTCGGTACTTGAGTCAGAGCACACTAAAACATCCTTTTAAAATTAAGCAGACCATATATTTTAATATCCACAAGCATCAGAAGGATGTTTGGAAGAACAAAAGGGTGATTCTCTGTCCTGGGGGTTAAATGCTCCTTGTGCCTCCCACCGTTCACATGCAGGTCCAGGCCAGTAGAGATGCAAATGTCAAACCCAGCCCAGATCCTGTCCTTGGAGGATCTCATGTGCCTTCCAGAAAGGCTGAGCACTTTTACCACAGCCGCAACCATCCACCGCATGTGTTAAGTGGGATTTTCACGTGCTTCAGCTGATCACTCAGGTGGCGTTGAAGGCTTTTGCCATACAATCCCAAAGCAGCAGGGATCTCCAGGGATGTGGTCCCAGCCATTAAGCTGCTGCTTTGAGAGTTTTCCTCTCACTTTGTAGCATGCATAACATCTCTGTGCTATATGCTTTTTAATCTTTAGAGGTCTCTCACCGCCCCATGCCGCCAACCTTCCCCTCTGCCTCTCCAAGCCCTTTTTTTTTTTTTTGGGGGGGGGGTTGGTTTTTTTTTTTGGTTTTTTTTTTTTTTAGGTTGGACTTGATGATCTTACAGGTCTTTTCCAACCTTAGTGATTCTGTGATTCTGTGATTGATCAGGTACCGTCAGTATCAGTGGAGACATGGCCATATATAACTGTTGGGGACCTGCCCCATTGACAGTGATGAGCAGCTTGATTTCCAGGCTGCTTTTCCCTCCCTTATCTGCACCCCGCTTCCCCTCATGCCACTGCCCCTTGCTTTCACCGGGAGGGTGAATCATGTCCCAGAGCAAAGCTGTTCTCAAGGGCTCGGAGCTGAGCCTATGAGCGGCTGTGAACAATGCAAGACAGGGACAGCCTCTCCCTCCTGACCTCCAGGAAGGTGAGAAAATGATGTAGGGAAATGTAAACACCAAGCTACATGGCCAGGATGGTGAAAAGAATGGGGATATTTTCATTCGTTTTGATTGCTTTCCTTAAAGTGATGAATAAACCCAAATATCTGATCTCATAACTCTACACCTGCCTGTTTTCATCAGCAGAACAAGAGTAGTCTGCAAGCGTTGTCTGTCCATATGTTAGATCTGATTGCTATGAGAGGAGGGATGTACCAGCTAGCAATGTATGAGTTTATTCAGCTCCAAAATCGTCCTTCTTCATTTCTTCGGATTAGCCAGCAGGTCATTTGGGACTTGGTACTTGTTTTACAGTATAGAAAGTGTGCAAAGGTACAGAGGCAGGAAGAAAACCCTTCCGTAGGTGTTTGCATGACACCTCGCACCTGGGGACTGCTCTGTTGAGCTCAGCGGGGTCCCTGATGTGGTGACTTCTTACATATGGAAAAAGGAAAGAGAAAGAGGATGTGAGTGAACACTGCTGAGAGAGGTGCCTCAGGAGAGGCTATGCCTCAGCAGAGAGAGTAAGCACCGTCACCTTATTAGTAACCTCTTTTTTAAGGAGGAAGAGGGCCATCTTGATGCTCTCCGGTGTCTGGGCTTTGCTAGAGTGCAGCTCTAACAAAGGGCACACCACTGTTAGAGGCGTTTCAGGGCTGAAGGAATTAAGGATACTGGCTTGTACCTAGAGTTGAAACAGAAATTGCTGTGGGGCTTAAACCTGTTTTTAACAAGAGTACGTAGCTTGCCAGATCTGGTGAGAGATTAGCAATTTAATTATATAGGCCTTGGCTTCCTGCTTTCCACTAAGTGCCTAAAACACCTCCAAAGAGGCCCATTACCTTACCTTTTTTTCCACTCTCACATTAACTAGGCAGTTCAGAGCAACATAAACACAGAAGCAGGAGAGGGGTTCCCTTGCAGAGGTCTCGGGGTTTTGTAGTTAAGTGCCGCCGGATGGATCTGTCAGAGCAACCGACGAAAGCAAAACCCGTCACTCCCCGGAGCAACCAGAGTCCAGAGTCCAGATTTATCTCCAGAGTCCCTGCAAGCGCTTCCCGTTTGTCCCCTGTTGAACTCACCGAGGAGACACCGGCTCTTCTCGGGTGGCTGGGGCTTTGAGAGAGAGGGAGGCAAAGTGAGCGGTGTGTCTGTAGGCACAAAGATTTGGGGCAGAAAGTCTCGGCAGGAGCCTCGGGGATGTCACAGCGGGTGGCTGAGTCCTGATCATGTGGGAAATAGGGGAAGGGCAGGCAGAAAGCTGCTGAGAAACGTGTGACATCCAACCTGCTGAACTCCAAAAGGCTGTTTGAAATAGGGATCCAGGAGGAAGAAGTGGCAGCCAGGGCCTTTTTGTGTTTTCCTTTCGCAGGAAGCAAATTTATTAAGGATTGTGAGGTCCCATAGCATAAGCAATGAACTCTCCACAATTGTTTTGCTTTCCAGCACTGGCTGTGGAGCATTTTCAGACAGTCCTGCTTCACAGATGCTCTTCAGAAGTGGGAACTGACTTGTGTTGCTTGTGCAAGTCCATGCATGCAGGTAGCCATTGCAGTCCCCGTGATGTGCTAAGACTGTTTTAGCATCTCTGGATTCAGCCCTGCTCTGCTCTCCCAACATCACCTACATCCCCAGCAGGCATGCACTGATCCACAGGGTTTGGGTCCCACCAGTTTATGTACCTGAGCCTGTTTTTGCAGTAAGGCTTCTGCTAAGGAGTGTAGGGAGCAGATACCATGTGCTTTTAACAGGGATTTTCCTGGCAAATGCCCGTATGACTCAGAAAAGTAGTGATTTCTGCATCCCCTACGCCTTTGTACATCCACTGGGCAGAGCTGGGAAAGGATCAAACGCAGGAGCACAGGGCTGCTGCTGCTGTCTGTTTTACCTAAAATTCTTTAGAAACTAAAGCAAGAACATCTACTCTGCAGGCAGCACAGGAAATCTTGCAAGGACGTAATGGAGCGTAATCAGTGACAGATTTGTCATCTCTATTCCACCGCTGCGGCATGGGGAGGAATCGCCGCTGATCGTTTCAGCGAAGCACCGTGATAGAGGAGACCACTGCCTGTTCAAGCTATTTTTACATTGTGTTAAGCCAGGCTTCAGTCTCTGGGACAGGGAGAGAGAAATGCGTTTCAGTCATTTGGCCCTGGGGGTCAGCCCGCTTTGGGGGTCCTGCTGGGGTAGGGCGAGGATATAAGACAGGGTGCAATGGCACTGCTCGAGGTGTCACAGTCTCCGCAATGCCTGACTTGTGTGATCTAATCATGCCTTCAAAGGTAAGCTATGCTTCAGACTTGGGATCAGAAAGTCATTTCCCCAGATCATATTGTCAGGAGTGTTGTGCCTTTACCAGGCGCGGCTTCCAGTCTGCTCCCTGGAACCCTCCGGGAAATTCGTCTAATGCATCCTAAGGTTGTGTAGGAGCATTGGCAATGCTTTGATACCTCCTGCCATGGTTTCCAGCCTCATTTGCAATAGACTGTTGGCGGTTTTTGTGATGATGGGGGCACGGGAAGAAGATGCTCTCTGGCTGTTCCTAAAATAAACATCGTTCCTAGGAGCACCTCCAGCGGAAGGAGTGTAAAGTGGCTGAGCCAGCCAAGGTGGTCTTTCCCATCTCCCTCTTGCTGCTGGCTCTTGCCAGGCTTTGAGTAGGGGATTCATCCGACTGAGTTGTCGAGGGTCCCTCTAGGAGTCAGTGGAAGGAAAGGCTGAAGGCCCACGGCATGAATGGCCGCCTTTTTGGAAGTGCTTGTTGGTCTTCTTTGACCATGGACAGCCAGGTGAAGCCTGTGTTAGCCAAGATACCCTCCCTGGAGGGAGCCCAGTGAGGGTGAAATGAATCTGGGGGACCAGATGTCAGGTCATGGAGAAGGACATCCCCCTGGGAGTCTCATATTCCCTGAACGCTTCCTAAAGCCTCGACTCCTCCAACCAAGTGTATATCTGCCAATGTCAGACTCAGTCAGAAAAGAGAAGATTTTTTTACCCTTCACCATCCTGGAGAAGAGCATTACAGTACAGCAAAGTATAACAAAACAAGGAGGCAACGAGAAAGAGCCCAAACAGTATTTTCTATTTTGAGTTCCATAGTTGGAGGCTTTTTTTTCTTAGCAAATAAAATCATGCTGAGGTCTGATTCATGTTTTTTTAATGCCTCAGAAGTCTGCAATGTCATTCTCCTGGTTTGGCATCCTAATTCAAAGTGAAATACATAAAGCCAAAAGGAGTGTGTCAAGGAGTTTCTCTAGCTTTCATCATCTTTTTTTCCATAAGCAGGCGCTGTCCTTTTTTAACTGACTAGCAATGTGTAAAAAGGAATAGAGGGAAGGGCTTGGTAATAAAATGTTAAAGAGATTGTTATTATTATTTTCAGTGGTATCGGGATAGAGCCTGTATGCATATAATACCAGCTAAACATTCAGCAACTGAAACTTGTTCTTACCAAGCTCGTAACAACGCACCGCAGCGTACTTGCAGTGTGCAGCTATTAGGACAAATTAACAGCTATTAATAGTTGCTGTCAGCAACTGGATACATACCATAAGAGGAACTTTACCTTTACACAAAATAAGGATATGAAAAAATACGCGAGGATGAGGCGCAAGCTCCCGCGGCTCTGCAGACCCACGCGGGTGCCGGCCGAGCTCAGTGTCTGCACGCCCCTGATGAAGGTGAGCTGCTCGCGCCGGGGCGGAGGTGGATGAGGGGGATGCGGAGGGCTGGGACGGGGCAGTGGCGATGGGAGAAAATTTAATTACGGACTTCTGTGGGAGTTTCCCAAAACACAAATCTTTTGAAGGTGGAGGAGGGAGCGGGATAGGGGAATGGGGAAGTGGGGACTTCTTCCCTGAGAGATGGAGACCTCTAGGACATCCTCTGGCCAGGTTAAATGAGAGATTTCTTCACTACATTAAGTGTTTTCAAATTCAGGCTAAAAGAGAAAGTGGGAGCCCACAGGGACTGCTGAGAGCGGTCAGTTGGGAGCAGGTTGGAAAAACATCCTCCTTAATCCCCATCCGCAGTGAGGAGAGGTGCAGGTTTCTGCTCCGATCTGCCTCTGGAGAAACCTCTACCTCTCGCTGACTATGTACAGACCAGCTGCCTAAAAAGGGGGGTTAAAATCACTGAAAATCTGCCGGCTCCCCTCCATCCCCCATCACCTCTACAGCATTTTATCATGTGCATAGTTTAAAGTTTCAGGACATTGCTTCTTCTTGAGTCATCAAGCTCTGTGAGCTAAAAGCCCATGCGTCACAGAGCAGGAAACATCGCAGATGTTTCTAAATGCCCAGCCTTACAGGAGGTGCCAGGGAAATACCCTGTCATTGCCTGAGGATAATTTCTGTGAGCTGTGTTAGACATGAGCTAGAGGAGGAAGGAGGCAAGAGGACATGAAGTCAGGACATTGTTTCGGTACTTTTAGGTGTATTAAATTCCTCTGTGCCTCCATGTATCTCACTATGAGTAAGTGATAACGCAAGCTGAGAGCGTCGTACCCACCGCATCAGGCAGGTTAATTCACTTCTGCTTGCAAAATACCTGGGAATCTCCGAGCAAAGTGGAGTGGGTGTCCCATGTTCACTGCAGCAGACCCGAGCAATAAAAGCCTTCAGCAAGCACAGTGTGATGGAGAGGGGCTCGGCTGCCTAAAGCCCCGCTGGTGTGGACTCCAGCCGCATGGGTAGCGCTGAGGCCGAGGACTGCCGTTTGCATCGCCGGGCCCCCAGCCCTCTTGCTGTGCCAGACTTTGTAGAAATACTAATAGCAGAATTACAGGCATGCATCACCAGGGGACTGTAAATATCATTTTTAATTAACTGGCTATTCTACAGAGAAGACTTTGTGCAGTGCTGAGAGACATGGGAACAAAGTTCAGCCTGTCCCTGTGACAGAGCTCCAAATTTCCCCTGCTCTTTCCCGACCCAGTGCCAGCAAACAGATGTGCTCTGTGCCTCCTATTTATGCGCTCCCAAGAAATTAGCACCCCGTTAAGCTACACAATGCAGTGCATTTATTTTTATTTCACTGTGCTGCAGCCTTTCAATGTTAACTCTGCACAATTTCTTACTGGAATCAAATCCAGGCTAGCAGCAAGAGCTGCTTAAATCAACGGCCTATGAGGGCATGAATTTTGTGCAGCAGAACTAGTGCCTATAGCTTAAGATAAACCAGCCCCCAAGCTGCAAAGTCCGGTGTTTGACCCAGGTCTAAAAGGGAAAGGACAGAGGAGGAAGACTTAACTTCCAAATACCTGAAGCTGGGACTGTGATTTGTCTGCAGACCCATTTTAAGGCAATAAGCAGCTACATTTATATCTCCTGAATCTGCCTATTATTTCAAGATCTTGCCCAAATGAGTGAAAGTGACATGACAAAGCAGCACTGTAGGGAGCCAAAAATGTATAAAAAGCAATTGATCCATTATAGATGCGGTCTTGGGCAAGCTCAGTCTATTTTTAATCATTTTAATAATGCAGCTGATTTGCTACATCAAGGAGGGAAGCTGAAGAGGGACCCCTCCCAGCAAGCTAAATAATAGGCTCACGTGTCTCAGTGGCATCTGGACACCTCTGAGAGCATGCACAGCCCAGTGGTCTCCCGGGAAAATGGTATCACTGCGGAAGCCCTGCCCAGCAGGTCACCTTGAGGCATGGGAGACCCCAAAGACAAACAGATGATGCTTTAGAAAAGCAAAAGGAGAAGCCAGTGAGACATTGAATTGTGGCAAATAGGATTAGAAAAGGGGAAGGTTTCTTGATAATTTTAAAAAAGCACATTTCTGTTGCTGTCATTTGGCCAGGTGAATTGTGTTGCAGAGATTACTGCCCTGGGAGGCATATTTGGGTATGCATAGACTAACCATGTCAGGGAACCACTGATTTCTCCATGTTCTCCACGTTCTCAATGACCACAGCCCTCTCTCTCCATCTGAAAAAGCCAAGACCCCTCGAGCATCACTGACTCAGCTCGCCTCTGTCAAAGACAAAATGGCTCCTCCATCCTTGGGTGGCTTGTTTGGCCCCGAGGGAACTCTGGAAGAAAGAAAAATTGAGGTTTCCCCTCCCTTTTCCAGAGTGGCCTTTAAATGAGAGTGCATGTGAGAAGGACAGGAGACAGATGCCTTCTAGCCAAAGGATGGCTTTCAGGGCACTCAGTTAAATCATGAAAATAAAACAACATCTTAGTTACAGAGAGCAGTGTGAGGCCATCAAAGAAAGAGGGACCACCCAGCGCGGAGAGCAACGCGATGAGGGCAGTGAAAAAAGTCAGACAGCAGCAGTTATGCCCAGGAAGGAGATGAGATACTGGTTGAATATAGCAACAATAAACCAGAAATTATAGCTGTGATTTTTAAACTTGAAAGCTGAGTGCTCTACCACACCTGGGACTCTTCAGAGGCAGGATCATCCGGGACTCCATTTTGCTGTCACTAATCTCGCTTCATAAAACAAACAGAAATATCCACTTTAAAGGCTGGAAAAAGGCTGGGGTGAGCCTTGATGCTAAACCTGCCAGGGTAAAGCGACTCTGGTCATCGCTTTCCTTCCTTGTAATACCTCGGGGCTGCTGGCGCTTCCCATCTGGGGACTTTCTTATAAAAACGTTTATCTTGTTGTCGTGTGGAAGCGGCATTTTTTCTCCGTTATGGAGCTATGTCAATCCCACTGCGGGTGAGAGGTCAGGAATGGGACTCCCACGCTCATTCTTCATCTGGCGGCATGGGCCAGCCCCGGCCTGGCAAGCCCGTCAGCTGCAAGCAGTGACTTCTCCGTCCCATTGCCAGCAAGGAGATGGACAGACACGTGGGATCGCGGCTGGCCCGTTGAGCAGCCCTCAGATGCGTTGTAGCCTTGCCTGGCAGTGCACTATGTACCTGCAGGCTTGGCCCGCGCAATTTAGGACAAGGAGTTGCTCTCGAAGGAAAGCTATGTTTGTAACTGGGGTTGCCATCGGCCGTGCTCTGCCTCTTTATCCATGGATGTTCCTGAAAGTCAGCTTTGCCAGCAGTAATATAGTTACAGGTCAAAGAAGCTGCCCCTCCACGGGGTGTCATCACTTTGGGACAAAGGCAAGACTTACAAATAAAGGGAAATAAACATACATAAATCCATCTTATAAAAAAAATAAATAAAATTTAAAAAAGCATACCTGCTGTGAGGGAGACAGGTAGCTCCTGTTCAGTAGATTGGAGCTACAGGCTGCTTAGGCCATTGATCAGCAAACAGTGTCGCACCACTTCATCAGCTTCAGCATGCACACACCTTCCATGCAAGCCTAGCAGTAATACCCAAACATCTGGTGACTTCATGGAGTCTCTGACATTTCTGTCTTTTGGGGGTCAAGGCACTTCATGGAGAACTTTGTTGTGCAGAGTCTGGAATTGGCTTAGGCATTTAGGAAAATTCGTGATGAATTTGGAGCAGTTTTCTCACACGGGACTGAAACTTAAGAGCAGTCATACTGGGTCAAAACAAAGGTCCGTGCAGTGTCACATCTCCAGCAGTGGCTATGAGTGATGCAGAGAGGAGAGTGGAAAACATACATGATACTTTCCCTGTATATTCTCCCACCTTCCACATGTTTTCAGTTCAGGGACCTGCTGTGTTGGATGTCGTCTCTAAATGTCCGGTGTCCCTCTGTGGATTTATCATCCTTTAATTTGTCCAGTCTTTTTCTGAACCCGGGTAAAACTTTGCATCCTTACCATCCTTTGGCAAGGAGTGCCACAGATCAACTATCAGCTGTGCTTGTATCACTTCCCTTAATTTGTTCCGAGAATGGCTCCTGCCAGCTTCATTTGATGCACCCTTACTCTTGTATTGGGCAAAACATTGAACAGGTGATCCCTTTTTGCCCTCTCCATGTCACTCACCATCATTCCATATATCTCTTCAGCGTCTCCTTCAGGCATATTTTTTTTTTTCCAGATCAAAGAATCCATTTTGCTTACTTAGTTATTTCTTTCTAGGAGACATTTTTTTACATGTAATCATCTTTACTGCCTTTCCTCGAATCTTCTCCATCATCTCTGTATCTTTTCTGGAGATAAAGGGATCAGAAGATAGTATTCAAGATGTAAGCAAACGCTGGTTTTATTCAGTGGTATAATAATATTCTCTTTTGATTGCCCCTTGGTAATTGTTAATATTTAATTTGCTTATTCCACCACTACTGAGCAATGAACTGACAGTTCATAGAACTACTGTAATCCAAATAGCTTACTCCTGAGTGAGCCCAGAGCCCATAATTTTACATGTGAAGTTCAGAAGATTTTCCCTGCCATGAACATTACTTCACATTTGGCTACATTAAATTTAATTTGCTGTTTTATTGCTCATTTACTTAGTCTCTTCATATCTTTCTGTAGGTCCTTGTTCTCACTACCCTGAATACCATGGTGTCACCTGCAAACTGTGCTCCTGCACTGCTCACCCCTTTTCTCAGGTTGTCTATGAATAGGTAGAGCAGCACATGTCCTCACCTAGATGCCTGGATAAAACCAAAAGCCCATCTCCTTAGTGCTTTGACTGCACAGGCTCAAGGTTTTCAGGACTCCTTCTCAGGAGATATTTTGTCATAGCTAAATCCCTTCATCAGAAGAAGTTGTTCCATTTCATCCTGGAGCATAGCTTTGAGGCTGAGCTATAGGGTGATCTTGAGCCTTTGATACAGCATTAGGTTAATTCATTCATTGAAAAATTATCAGCAAGGCCTTCAGCTGACATTGAAAGCTACTGCAGGATGGGGTTGACTTGCGGCATCCTGAACCAAGGTGAAGACAGATGGCTGTGCCCTGGGCCAGCTGGAGCCTGCACGGGTTCACACTTAGCTCCAGATTCGGCGAATTATTGCAATCCAACCTGGAGGTGTCAGGTTGATGAGTTCCTAAGTCCAGGATTTTGTGTGGGAAGGAAAGCTGGAGGTGGAAGGAGGGTTTTGGAAGCTGATGCTTCACTGTCATCCAAGTTTACCAAGAGGACGGGACCTCTCTCTTCACCTTCCCCAAAGAGAACAGCTTCACACTTTGTTGCAGCACATCTGTTACTTGCTCTCAAGAGGAGAAAGCATAGAAAAACCTATGTAGGAGATGAAAAAGACTCATCTTCAAATCATCACTTTGATTATTTAAAGCAGAGAAGTTCATAAAAGTTCTCCGCTACTTGGGTAGAAACACATCCTTGCTGAGTTGCCATCCCGTCTCACACTTGCGGGGTGGCAAAAGCACTGCCCCAAAGGGGCTTTCACCCATGTTTTTCATAAATGTTCATAATCCAAAATTACTTACGACTTGGCCCTTTGGCTAAACCAGTGGAGGTGACCCAGGCTTCTTTTTCTGGGAGGCTCCATGACCTAGGCATGCTTTTTGCCTCGCAGGAATTATCAGCCTGTTCTTCTCCCCAGACTCCTCAGCTCCAATCTTTGCAAGCTGGGCTGGCCCAAACATAGCATCCTGGGACTAAATAGTCTCAGATCTGCTCTCTAACCCTTTCTTGTCAGCTTTTGGCTTTGCTCACTGAACTTTGTGCTCTGTTTTTACACTCCTGTCTTTGTAAGCCAGCCCCTGCAAGGGCTACTTTTTCCTACCATCACCAACCACCTTCACCCCTAAAACTCCCCTAAGAAAACACTTCTGGGACCCAGTGTGTCCCCACGTAACATTTCAGCTTTTGAAAACCAGCATATTTTGCTGAAATCTCATTTTGGCAAAATGTTCCAACTGTCTCCACTTTTCGGCTCTCTTCTGATATCTTATTCCCAAATGGCAGAAGAAAACTAGGAAGGAAGTGGAGGGAAAATGTGGGTGTAGAAGAACATCCTGTTCTGCACAAATACCCTGGTGTGTTGTCAGATGGATGCTCTGCTTTAAATAGAAGAGGTCTCATGCTTGAAAAGGCCAAAATAATAAATTCTCAGAATTAGAAAAGATGGAAATAATGATTTAATAAAGAAAGTGTTTGGACTTAACTGCATTAAAGTTTCAACCAAGTTAGAGCTTCTCATTATCACATACTATCTCACTTTTTTGTGCACCTATAATGCAGAGCGCAGAGGGTTTCGAATAGTCCCTGGGGAACCCAGTGAAATTTTGTTTCTTGTTTATTTTATTTGAGAGGCTATTTCCATAAAAGAGGTCATCTGGGGTAAGCAACGTTAAAGTGAGAGTTAGAAGAGAGGCAATGGGATAGATTCAGAAGTCCCTAAGCTTTGGTGCCTTTGAAGAACTTCTGCTTAGATTTGATTATGTGACTCTGATTTCTGCTATCCACCTTTTGCAAGTGGTTGAGTGAAACAACTTTCTGCACTGTGGTGACCTTTTATTTTTTTACCGTCAGTATTTTTTTTTACCACGGCCACACCACCTGCTTCAGTTATCACTAGAACAAGGAGACAATTTTTTTTTTCATATTCTGCACATTTTCTATATTTTAGAACTTTTCCCATTGTGCTTTGCTTTGAATCTGAAATTCTTAGTGCAGTTTGAAGGAAAAATTGAAAGAGAGATACGCAGCCAGCTGAATATGAGGCAGCAGTGTGCCCAGGTGGCCAAGAAGGCCAACGGCATCCTGGCCTGTATCAGAAATGGTGTGGCCAGCAGGAGCAGGGAGGTGATCGTGCCTCTGTACTCGGTGCTGATGAGGCCACACCTCGAATACTGTGTTCAGTTTTGGACCCCTCACTACAAGAAGAACATTGAGGTGCTGGAGAGTGTCCAGAGAAGGGCGACGAAGCTGGTGAGGGGTCTGGAGCACAAGTCTGATGAGGAGCGGCTGAGGGAGCTGGGGTTGTTCAGTCTGGAGAAGAGGAGGCTGAGGGGAGACCTCATCGCTCTCTACAACTACCTGAAAGGGGGTTGCAGAGAGGTGGGTGCTGGTCTCTTCTCCCAAATGACAAGTGACAGGAGAAGAGGAAATGGCCTCAAGTTGTGCCAGGGGAGGTTTAGGCTGGATATTAGGAAAATTTTTTTTACTGAGAGAGTGGTGAAACACTGGAACAGGCTGCCCAGGGAAGTGGTGGAGTCACCATCACTGGAGGTGTTCAAGGAATGTGTGGACGAGGCATTGTGGGACATGGGTGGGACATGGCTTACTGGGCATCGTGGTGTTGGTTTGATGGTTGGACTTGATGATCTTACAGGTCTTTTCCAACCTTAGTGATTCTGTGATTCTGTGAAAATACCCTGCAGTCTAGGAGTTAGGAAAATTCTACAAGACTTACTTCAGCAAAGCAACTTTTTACATCAACAGCATTTTCCCCAAACTTCTGACCAGCTCTAAAGACAGTTAGTGTTGATCAGTAGGAAAATTGTTAAGCTGAGTATTCCAACCGCAAGAGTGTAAGAGCTGGTATATCTCATATCTCTGCTATTTATTGTTGTGATAATGGAAGCCCAGGCCATGTAAAGCCAAGCCTGGGTGAGAACCTATGAACCCATTCATCTTCCTTGCCGTCACCAGTGGAGCATGTGGTGTTTTTAGTGACGGGTGTTTCTTGAACGGGAATCAGGGAAGCCATTATGTGTTCCCTTAAGCCATTTCTTGTGCCTGACACTATTTTCTCCATCAGTTTTGAAATAATCTTGGAATTCATCTTTCTGAAGACAAAAATAAGCCTGTGTTGGAGTCAAAGAGACTGTCACATGGACACTGCGTTCTGACCCTGGAAGATGTCTCCTGTTGTTTTCGCTGTGGCCAATACAATGCAGCACAAGTGACGTGGTTGCTCTGTGCTACTGCACAGAGGGATCCTACAGAAAAGGATCTTTAATTTCATATTTTAGTATGTAACACATAGCCTTTGTGCAATAAATGGGGTGGGGAGGGGAGAAGTGATCACACGTTTGGTTCCAGTAAAGTTCTTGTTGCGGTCAGACTGGTTGGACAGTGGTATCAGTTAGAGGCAGACAAACGCATGATTCAATCCTGGTGGACCTCTGTTGGCTCGTACTGACACAGCCTGAGCACTGCTTGCTGTGGACCAGAGACGGGGACTTGCAAAAGGGCAGTCATGCATCCTTGTACCCAGCCTGCTCTTGTTGACACTGTAGCTTCCTGGCATCTCTGAATTTCATAGAATCATCGAATCATAGAATCATTTAGGTTGGAAAAGACCTGTAAGATCATCAAGTCCAACCGTAAACCTAACCCTGCTAAGTCCACCACTAAACCATGTCCCTAAGTGTCTCATCCACATGTCTTTTAAATACCTCCAGGGATGGTGATTCAACCACCTCACTGGGCAGCCTGTTCCAACGCCTGACAACCCTTTCAATGAAGAAGTTTTTCCTAATATCCAATCTAAACCTCCCCTGGCGCAACTTGCAGCCATTTCCTCTTGTCCTGTCACTTGTCACTTGGGAGAAGAGACCAACACCCACCTCTCTGCAACCCCCTTTCAGGTAATTGTAGAGAGCGATGAGGTCTCCCCTCAGCCTCCTCTTCTCCAGACTGAACAACCCCAGTTCCCTCAGCTGCTCCTCATCGGACTTGTGCTCCAGACCCCTCACCAGCTTCGTCGCCCTTCTCTGGACACGCTCCAGTACCTCAATGTTCTTCTTGTAGTGAGGGGCCCAAAACTGAACACAGTATTTGAGTTGCATGCATACCAGAGGAGATGAAGGCTTACCAGCAGTCAGGACTCCTTCTGCAAATACTTCCTAGAGAGCAGAGCACATGAAATCCTGTCTGCAGTGAAACCCACGTGGCCCCATGCAGCAGTGAGCAATGCATGCTAGCTCACTCATCAGCATATTGCATTATGGTTCCCTGAGTTTTGACCGCCTTCGGTGTAATACCCTTCAAATATA
This sequence comes from Gavia stellata, assembly GCF_030936135.1. Lineage (NCBI taxonomy): Eukaryota > Metazoa > Chordata > Aves > Gaviiformes > Gaviidae > Gavia > Gavia stellata. The sequence continues at coordinate 8,244,610 of NC_082597.1, read as the reverse complement.
TTTCTTTGTGGTTTGAGCCATGCTCATTAAAACACCCCTCCACTCAGACTGCTGAAAATAGACACTTTGTCAAAGCTTTAATGAAAGGGCAGCGTGTGGATGATGAACAGGTTTTCTCTGCAGTAGACAAGCTTCTCGTGCTGGGTTTATTTCTGCAGCAGCTAACCTATTATCTGATGCAGGGCCTTGTGTGAATGAGAGTTGGTCCATCCAGAAAATGAATTACATGCCCTTCTTTGCTAGTGAAACTATCCATCATATCATGTCCCAAATGGTCTATCATGTTGTTGTCTAGTAAAACTCGGCCATCAGAGGCAGCTCCTGTTCAGATGCTGATGCTAGATGTCTGAAAATGTGATTTCAGCTATAACTCTGCCGACATTTAGTTGGAATTTATGACTAGAGGTCCCTCTAAGCTCCATCAACTCTATCCATCTCACACCTTTATAAATAATGATGGTCTTCAGTTTCTGAATCCTTTAGGGCAGCCTTGTGGGTTTTTTTCAGTGTTTGGAATACATCACATGCAAGATTTCATTCTGAGATTTCAAACTGTGTGGGTACATAACAAATAAATAAAAAAGAGTTTGGCCAAGTAATGTGGACATCATGGAGGGCAGTTTAGTGAACTTGGCAAGGTCTAGGATGCAGGAGACTTTGGCACCGCTCCTGGCCACACCAAGACTTTCAGTATTTCTCCTTTTTGTGCCTCAGTTTCCTTTCTATTTGGTTCCCTGCTAGCATTAACCAAAATCCTTGAAGGATCGCTATTGGGTTTAGCTTCGGTTGGATCAGGTCCATCAGTACCTTACATGTGGTGCTGTGAGAGCTGCAGACAAAAAGTGCTAAGCAAGCAGAAATGTCACCTTTTCTTCATTGACTTAAGTAGGAGCGGATGTGTGGAGGAACAGCAAGCACTTAGGATCATGCTTTAAACTTTCCATAAATATAGTAAAAGGAAGGGTCTAGACCTGAGAAGTGCTTAGCATCCTGGATGGGGATGTTGCAGAGCTGAAGGGGTTGAACGGTGGAAAGACATTTCAGAGGGGGTGACAGGGTGTTTGCAGAGTCAAACCCTGTAGGATTATTTGAGGTTATTCCCCTTCGTACATAACCTCAGCAGTCACCACTGTAGTCCGATGCTTTGTGGAGCGGGTAAGGGAATCTATTAATACTCTTAGGAAAAAATTAGTATCCAAACAACTTTTGTTTCCTTGTTTTTTACACGTCTGTGCTCTCCTCTGTCACTAGCTACAGCGCAGAGCCTGATATGCTCTGACAAAGAGCTATTGATGGTGTGCTTGTGTGAATTGGCCCAGCACTGGTCACAGCCAACTTCTGTGGGACCTGCTGCCCCGTTTTACAATACGCTCCAGTGTGCTGAGCCATTTGTGAAAGGTCAGAAATGAACAGAGAAATGGACTGGAGTCAAAAACAAGTAGTCCTATAAATATCAGTCATAGTCAAAGGCAGTTTATTCCATTCCTCCCCTCTCTCTCCCTCTGTGTGTGTCTCTCCCTCCCTCTGTTGTGGTTTCCCAGATATAACTCCATGTTTCTCACTGGAGAGCTCTGAAAGGAAAGCAGCACGCACGTTGCAGCTTCTGCTCCCATCTTGCACACATGGAATAATCCTCAGTCCCTCAAGCAGGACTGACAGCCGGCACGGAGTCCAGGCATCATCTGGACTCAGATGTTAAGTTTTGATTTCTCGGATTTTCTTTATCTGTGAGAAACTCATTTGCTACAGTTTGAGAACTAGCTTTGGCCACAGCCAGTTTGGATTGGGACTCCTGAGGGCTCTTCTCCGTCCGGAGCTAACATTTGCCTTCACGATGACTTTAGCAGCTAAATTAGAGGATATTGAAGTGACACTGGAGCACCTACTAATGGATGTGTTCGTAAGTAAGCTACAATTTCCTATTTAAAGCAAGATGCTAATAATCCAGAAGGCGGCGTACAAATTTAATGGTGTATCCAAGTGCTGCATTAACTTAATTCCTTTACATTTCATGATAAACTGTGTGTCCGACCCTACCAATGTGTTGTGGTATAGCTGAAGCATCTACTGCAAGAGGTAATATGCAAAACTGGAACAGTGTGACTCCAGGGCAGGCTATATTCTGCATTAGTTTTTTATATCATCTGAAATTCTGTTGAAGCACATGAAGAGGAAGAGAGATTTGGTGGGAACAGTTTGAGGAATATCCCTGTAAAAGAAGTGCATTGACAGAACATTTAATCTATGTATTGCTTAGCATCAAGTGTCCTTGGCTTTAGGATTTTGACAGCTATTAGATTACAGTCTTTTACTAGTTTAACTTCTGGGTTAGTTTTGCAATAAATGGAGGAACAAGCAAAAGTAGTCATGTTTTCAAGAAAATCAAGTTTATTCCTCCTGGATATATCAAACTCTTTAAACCAGTGTTAATATGGAATTGCTTCCTTGAAATCATCAAAGGTCAGTGAAGCAATGTATGATTTGCTTCTGCACGCCTAAGATAAAAACCTGTCTCTATAATCTCTTTTTAAGAATTTCTTAAAAATACCAAAACATTTCAAAACAGACTCCTGCTTTTTCTGACACAACTTGATGGGTTTTGCCTAAAGGTCAGGGATGGCCATGTTTTGGAACTTTTGGGGGGCATGGGGGGGAAAACAATGATGAGGGATTGCCAGATCATTTATCTTCTTCAAAAAAAAGTAATGCCAAGGTAATCTGTACTCTCTGAATTCAGGTTATGAGAAATAAGATGGCAAGTGACATTCAGAATTTTCATTTTGGCATCTCTTAAATCAAACGCTTCAAATTTCAGGGTCTAGCAATGAGGAATCTTAGGCATCAACGACAAAAGTGAAAAACAGGAGAGCTTGCCAGCTTTCTAGCCTGTGGTCCGGTTACTAAGGTGTCCATCTGTGCCATGAAATGGATTCAAGTCCCTCTGGGTTGGCATCTCCTCTCAGCCCTTTGTGGAGTGCTCAGTCCCCTTTCCCACAGGTTCCTGCGACGGGAGGTAGAGGAAATCAGTTGGAGGCTGCCCTGTCAAAGCCTCTACGTAGGGTATGAAATACTGAAATATTCTTTGGGCTGTAATATTTGAATCAACCTAATAACTGTTTGCCACTCTGGGTTGAACTCCTTTCCCCAGCTCTGAGTACCATGCACCCCAGGGAAAATCCCGAAGGGTTTAAAACCCCATGACAAGCAAAGATGCAACATCCGCATCTTATGACCACAGCATGCTGTGAAAGTTACTCTGCGTGGGAAGGGGCCAGTGCTTTCTTTAGACTGTTTGCAGTTGCTGTAGAATAAACTTGGTGCCACGATCCCTCTTGGTCTATTCGTAGCTCAGCATCACTTCATCGAGCGGGGTGCTTGACACCTGGGAGACTGAAAGCCTCCATGGGGCAGGTGTCATTTAACAGTGGGTGCTTAGAGGCATTTTGTCGCAGCGTAGCTCCAAGCAGTATCTCAGAGACTGCCAAGATCTAGAAAGTCAGGGTTGACCGAGTTGATTGAGGCTGAACAATTCTACATGTGTCTGGCTGTGTTTGAAGGGCATGAAAAGCCTCCCACCTTGCTGGGAGCCACCCAGCCCTATAAAAGCAGTCATAGGGAATAATTCCTTTTCTGGCTTTTCATGTCCCATTGTGAGCACTGTTTTGGAGATGTGTCTAGACTTTGTCTATTCTTATGTCCATCCCTTGCTTCCATCCAAGTGTCTTTCCTCATGCGTTTTGGGGGTATTTGGGTGTTTTTTTTGTAATGAAGGTAACAGTAGACCACATAAAATATGGACCAAATTCTCCAGAGGTGCAAGTGGCCTCAATCTGTGAAACCAATGGATCTCTTCTCAGGTTGAGTTTTGAACTGGTCCCTCAAATGTGTAATTCCAGAAACCCAGTGAAACGTCCCCAGCTGGGACACTGCAGTCACAGATGAAATCGTGATGCAGGGACATGTATATGCGGTGCCACGCTGTGCCATGCCGGAGCCCCAGCTGGCTCTGGAAGAGCTAGTGTGTCTGTGCAGCATTGTGCAAGGGCACACTGCAGTAGTGTCGCGCTTCTCCCCCCTCGTCCCTCTGCAGAGCCTGGGGCTGTAAGACTCGGGGGTAGCATGTCCAGACTTCACATCTCAATTTGACTATCAGGACTGTGAATCTAATCTAGCATTTATGCAAATCAAGGAAATAAGCTTTCCCTGACAAGCAATCATGTTTCCAACTAGCTGGGTTCTTTTAAAAACTACCTAGGAATTATGGCACAAAGAATTTTGGATAACCTAGACCAAATATTCTGAATGCAGAAACATTTCATCTGACACGATCAGGCACAATTTTCAGACTTTACTCATACATCACCTTGCCTCACGGCTATTTTTGATCTTAAACTACCTGTCCATTGAGCGATGCTAAAAATGATCTCTACTACTGGATACAGAAAAGTAAATATGAAAGGCAATATGAAGGAAAGGCAAAACATAAAGCTCTGGCTGTTATAGATCATACTAGCAGCTAGGTTCATTGGAGGTCATTAATCCATTACCAAGTGTTTTGCCGTTACCGGCAAGACTAGTACTTGGGTGAGGAGCACGGGGCCGCACCAGCAGGGCTGAATGGGCTGCAGGCAGATGGACTGCCAGGTAACAGGACCCTCCTGGGAATGATCTTGAAGCCTGCTCCATACCATGCATCTTCATCCATGTCAGGTTTATTGCTGAAAGAGTGAAGCCATCTGTCACCATAATGCTCCTCTTACAATTCTCCGGTGCCCTCCACTGCTCCAAACCAGGTGATTGCTTACAAAATTGGGAAACTGTGGTCTGTGGAGCCTTGACTTGTCTTTTTTTTCCTTTGAAGAAACCTAGTTTTAATGCTGGTTGGACTGCAGGGGCAGTAACCCATTCCCAGATCAGTGGACCCTGACAAAGCCCACTTGAACAGCTTGTAGCAAGCTAGCAAACCCATTTTATCATAGTGTAGAGAGAAAGGTTATAGTAGAGAGCAAATGAGAAGTAACCAGCAGTTTCTAAAGAAAACTAAGTCCTAGCTCAGCTCAAACTAACCCTGTTATTGTAATTTGGCTTCTGCAGGAATACAGACTGAAGAAAGACTATAGGATTGGTCCAGTTTTTCTCTGGACAAGGTTTTTAGCTTAGCTGCCCTGCAGGAGCTCACCTGGAGTGAGTTCAGCAGAGTTTCACAGGGAGGATGGCAAGCCTTGGCAGCAGATATATTTAACACTTCCTCTGGAAAGCTAATATTACACAGGAACACTTTTTAATTTTGTTGTTGTTGTTTTATTTTTTGCGGAGATGGGATTTGCATCCACATGGCATGAGCTGCCACTTTCTTCCAGGACATAGTGTATTTGCCACGTTGTCATCCCGCTATCAGAAAAGCAGCTGTTGCTGCACTGACACTTCCTTTCCCCTGTTACCAAGGGGTGTTGGAGAGCTTTGCTGGGCTCTATGAGGTGAGATAAAAGGGAAGCCTCTGACATGACATTTCATAATTAGCTGTCAGCACCGGCGGGCTGCCACCAAGCTGCTTGATGAGCTGGGACTTGGCTGCCTGGAGAAACCCGGACAGGGAGACAGGGGCCGAAGTAGGGAAGCAGTGCAGAGACAAGCTCAGCAGGTTTCTCGGGTGTGCTCAGGAGAAAAGGGAGTCTGGGTAAGAAATACAGGCTCTGAGTCCTTGTTTTACTGCTTGCAAAAGATATCCCTGAGCCAAACCCTCCTTGTCTCTGGACACGCTAATTAGTCTTGCGCAGTCTGTGAAAGGAGACCTTTGAGGTACACCTCAGGTCCAACCTTGCTGACTTCCAAGCCTCACCTTAGGCACAGCTAGATACAGCCTCCATGATACACCATGCCCAGCATGCCTGGGGCACTTTGCATGGGATGTCTGGGAGGGTTCGGGAGTGAGGTGGGCTGTGGAGCCCACCCCGCTGAGGGATGCTTTTCCCTGCATCATGGATGTGGCTTTAGACCTGGAAGAAACAGACTCTCGGGCAAACAGGCAAAGGGATAATAATCCTGGTGGAAAAGTGAGCCTGAAGTAGTCAAGCACCAGCTGGCCTCAAAAAGGAGACTGATTTCTGCAGGCAGGCGTGATGGAGCTGTAGTGGATATCCCAGGAGAGAAAGAGAGCCTTAGATGAAGTCCTTAAACCAGGAACACTGTATCCCTGAACCACTTCAAATACAACCTGGGAAACAATAGGCAATTTATCTCCAATGGTTCATGGGGTCTTAGACACCATCCAAACACAACCAAGCCTGTCAAATCCGCAGTACACTCCAGAGCTCCATCTACATTCCTGCAGACATGTATTTCCACAGCTGGCTCCTCAGCCTTCCTCCCACCACACTACACTGATAAATATATATGTATGCATATATGTGTATATATATATAAAAATATATGTTTTTTATATATAGATATATATATAAAAATACCTGTGTGTATATACCTAGGAGACTCTCTGATGAAAGTTACATTCATGAGGGCTTCCTGGCATGGAGAGGGGCTGTGGTTGCTTTGCCCTGCGTGGACGTAGCAGTCAGGATTTGCTATGCTCCAGCCTGAGAAACAGCTGCTCTTCTCCTTCCCCATGTTGTCAAGTCCTGTCAGAGTTAACACCAAAATAGCAAGGATATGAAACGAAATCTCTGTCTCTAATACCATAACTTAGTCAGAGGAAGTCAGAGGAAATTACCTGGGATGCTGCAAGTATTCTGGCTCATTCTTCTGCCAGCTAGTGATGAACAGGAATTAAGATCTGAGTCAAACTCCAGTATCCAGCCAGACCTAAAGCTGGATATTTGAAGGAGAAGAAATCAAACTCTAACACTGAAGGGTCCAAAATGAGGGTCAGGTCCCTTGGCCAGAGGGTGCCAAGAGGAGGCAGGGCTCCCTGGCAGACTTTAGCAATGGGGATGGCACCATGAGATGGACAAGGCCACCACATCCCAGTAAGGATCTGGAGTGGTCACTACCAATGCCCACATATTCCAGCTCTTAAAACCAAGCTGCCAAGAGAGGGGCATTTAAGCGACCCAGCTCTTTATTAATAATAGAGAAGTAGCAACAAAAGCGGCTGTGATAAGTGCCAGCTCTTCTCCTCATCATTATACAGATAAGGAAACTGAGACAGAGGGATATGAAAAAATTGAAGCAGCACCCTCCTCTGTCCTGCTTAAAAAGGAGTAGAAATCCAACTTTCAGAATCACAGTTTGATGATTTTTTCCCTCCAGAGCATAATGCTGCACCACAACTGCAGAATAATCCAACCGTCAATGCCTGGGACACAGATGTCCAGCGCCAAGAATTAAGTGTGCCTTTGCATCTAGTCCTAGCACGCTCTGGCATAGATGGGTGTTATTCTTTGTTCATTCTTGAGGCAATTACACCATTAACCTTCGTATTTTCTCATGCCATCAACACTGGTAAATGGTAACCATTCTCATAGCTGGTACTGAGGACAATTGGAGAGAGGAGGGGTGCAGAAAGATGGTTGTGGCAACCTTGCTTCAACCATTTGCACAGTGAACCCTGCACACAGCAGTCTCCATCTCTGCTGTAATCAAACAAACATTCTTGCAGTTAGTATCGACTCCTGGTGTCTGTGTTACATTTTTCTTAATAACCATTGCAATAATAAGACATTATCAACGTGTAAAGCGATCCATTAACCTCTATAGCGGCAATAAATTGTGTGGCTTTGCCAGGCTGCCAGGACTTGCTAATTGAAGAGCAAGCAGCAAGTTCGTACTTGGAGCAGTCGCAAATCATGCATAATGCAAAAGCGTGGGTGCTAACCTCACCCTCTGCAATATAATGGCTATTTCCATGTGTTTATTTATCGGAGAAATCAGTTCTTTGAAGCAGCTCCTAATGTGTTTCTCTCTGGCAACAGCAACATCTTCTGGTTTATCTTCAGCATCTGGCTTGCAGGAGATTTAAAGCCTCATCTTGCACTGCTGGAGTCAGCTTGAGTTTTGCCAGTGTGGTAGGTAGGAGCAGAATCTGGCCCCTTGACCTGCAGTAAAAGCTGAGGTTGCTCAGCATGATTGTTACATTAAAGAGATCCAATTAGGTAGCTGTTCGTCAGGTTTTGTTTAGACACTTCTGAAAATAACAACATAAAAATGATCCTGCCAGGTCTTTCCAATGAATGATCTAGTCCAACATCGTGTCTCGGGCAGCAATAAACATCAGGTGCCTACAGACAAATGTAAGAACAAGGCAAGTACATGGTCACAGTCTCCACAGTCATCTTCTAGCCACCAGTTGTTTGCACTTGGGGGTTTCCTGACCCAGAAGTGGTGTCTTTGAATTTAGCAGCCCACAGTAGATGTTCTTTCATGAATTTGTTGAGTCATTTTTTGAACCCAGCCCAGGGACCCAAGTTACTAGGCACAGCTGCCATGAAGAGTCCTGGAACAGAAGAAAAGCCATAGTGTTGTGCTGCAGCCCAGTGCACAGTGCTGTCAACCGCAGATAACTCCTAACCTCCCTCCCATGAGAGGCAGGTTGTGCTGTTGACCCTCAGAAAGCCTCTGTGGAACAGAAGAGCTTTGTGGAGCAGTCTAAGCTTGCTCGCCCACACAAAACAACGCACAAAAAGAAGAGGGTGAGAATGAAGAGCTGGGAGTACAAATGCCAACAGGGATGTTAGCAAAGGCAAGGTAATTAAATACAGCTACCAAGGGACACAGCAGAACTTCTGATAGCTGGAGAGGTAGACCAAGAGTGGCCAGTTATCAAGCTGATTTTATAATCACTGGGGAGACACTGACCCCCCAGTAAAGTAGGCAGCTGAAGCAGGTCTGGTATCTCTAGTGCCCATTTCTCTTCACTGATGACAAAAGGACTCCAGATGACAAGCTCAGATGAAAGCAATCAAAGTTAGGATTGGTAAATGCCACTCCAGATGTCTCCTACAACTGAGGTGGGGTGTTGTTACAGCTTGGCAGACACAGGAGAGCTGAAACAATAAAATATAAACTGATAGGAATTACAGGGAGAGACTCCAAGGCTGAAGATCCAGAGAGTCAGACAAATTTTTCACATTTCTTCATCTGTCCATATAAATCTACAAAGAACATAGCCAAATTAGCTTTGTATTTTGCCAGTGTTAGCAGTTCCTCTTTCAGCTTTGTGCAAACACAGTTTTCTCCTCACTCAGAGAAAAGACATCATTATTCCATGCCTGTGAGACCCAACTACAAAACAAAATTTGCCTAAGAGGCTGTTACCAGGTCTGGCAAGGCTTAAAAAAACCCTCCTAAAGTCCCTCAGTAGTCTTCAACTTCCCTCCTTTCTTTAGGGACATGTTGGCCTCTCTGCTCTCCATGTGGCTTTCTCTTGGGGCAACATAACTCTCTCTCCTTCCCTCACATAGAGACATATGCTTTCCCACAATATATTAAGATTAATCAAAGCAGTGTAACAAGAATGAAGTTTTAAAAGAGAGAAAATTACACAGAACAAAGAAGCATCTATTTTCACAGAGTTTGACATAGTCCTTATGTCACATACCCTGTTTAAGGTTTAAATCTAGCTAAAGGCTAAGTACCTTCCATGCCGCGCTAAGCAAACTCCTGTTTCTTCAGGAAATGAAGCAAATGAGCAGCGCTAAGAACTACACAGGAATAGCCCACTCAAATTTTAAGACTTGATACTGAGATGCACCAAGTATTTGCATGTTCCTTGCAGTCACCAGGATTTGCAAAGTCTTTAGATCCCTGATAGAAATATTACACAGTCATGCCCCAGCTGAGTGCACGACTGCTATTCCATGCATCACATCCAGCCTCTGCTACACATCCGCAATGTGGGAATGTGGTGTTGTTGCCAAATACCTCCCCTTTTGTTTATATAAGCCCTGGAAGTCAAAGGTGGCCCCTGCAATCCCTTCGTGATGTTTACAGGGGCGTGTCTCCAGGGCAATGGGGTCAGGCAAGTTCCCTCCTAATTAATTACTGTCTCTCTGAGTTATGTGGGAAAAGAGCCGACCTACCGGCACACTAAAACACAAGGGAAATGTCCTTCCATCTAGCAGAGGCCCCACTCCCTAGCTGCTGCTGTTCTTCTGGCCAGGGTTTTCCAGGATCCCATCCGCCTGGATGCACGAAGGCTGGGACTGCTTTCCTCAGCAAGGACCATACACGGGACAGCAGGTGTGGCGGAGAACTAGAGGTGGGATGGAGGCTGCTCCTGGAGAATCTGCTTGCTGGCAGTAGGGGAAAAGGAAGGGTGCAGGTTGCTCTGTCCCCTTTCCTGAAAACATCTTCTGGGGTGTCTACATCTGTGCCATGACTTTCACTAGAGTCTGTGCCAAGAACTTGCTGGCTTGGTGGACACACCAACTGATGGGTCTAAGCACTTGGCTAGGTGCAGGCTCAGCAGGTGACATCCTGGGTTTCACACTCTGATCTGCCAGCCATTCCTCGTGACACCCAAGGCTGAGGTACAAAAAGCAACAGATGAGTGGCCATGTGGATATTTTTCCTGGAATAACAATGAATGAGGAAATTTAGGAACCTCTAACATTACATTCTGGGTTAACCTACAGTAATGTGCATCAGATATGAACTTCTCTGCATCCAGAACTGCTTGGTTCTTGGTTTTGGTTTAGGTTCATACTAATTAGACCTACTAACATATCTAAGAACTGCAGATAGTTAAACAACCTTACCGTAGTAGAATGCAAAGCTGTCACAGGAGCCTAAATTCCCAGTCATCTCTGTTGGTACAAGTGATGGACATGCTGCACACGCAGTCCAACATTGTCCTGATCACTGTATAACCCAGAGCACCAAAACAGAGTAAAAAAAAGCAAGAATCTCTGTTCAAGTATGGGGTTGACCTTCATATTCAGCCTGGATTGCTGCACCCAGCAAAGGCACTCACATATGCTGAAGCAGGAGCAACAGCAGAGCTGCTTGCCCAGAGGAGACAGGGACGTGTGACGGTCTGCGTGGCCCCCAGATGTGACACAGCCTTGCCGCACACAGGGGAAGCCCTCGGGCTTTCCGTGGCTGGGGACCGCGAACGTCCTTTCTCACCCTAGCAGGCTGCTGGGTTATTGCCAGCTCTGATGAAAAGACTCGTACAGGAATGAAGCTCCACCCGGTGTGTTTTCCCACATCCCTCCCCAGGCTAGAGTGATCGTAAAGTTTCTCTGTAAAACAGCGTGTAAGACTGGAAAATTGTGGGGGTTTTTTAACTTTAAGGCAAGCTGGATTTGCAATGACAACCTGTGCTTATCTTTCTCTCCCAATGAGGCAGTTTCCTTTACAGTCTGATTCTGGGTGCAATAAAACATAAGCTAAGTCACTGTAGGGACTGCAACCCCAAAGCATCACCCTGTTCTCCTTGTCTTCCTATTGCTTTGCCATGCCTCAAGAAATCAGCTAGGGAGGATTTCTTACAGTGGGAAGTAAGAAATTCCACCAAGATTAATAGGAGCTGCTGAACAGCTCAAGTACAAGTAGTTTCCCTATCAGGACTCCAGGGAAGAATTTGGCTTTGCTGTTGATAGAGACCATAGATATCATCCAGGATGGAAAATACTGTCAGGAGCTACAAGTTATCCCCATTCTCCTCTTATTCTGTTGCCATACTCATGTCTTCATGGAGTACAGAACTTAATGGGGTTTTTCTGTACTGATGGACTTTTCAGTTTTACAAAACAGTATCTTATTGATAGATACCGCATACTGCATTTCAGTCTGTGCCACTGCTGTCACTGGTTTCCATTCACTGATCTCCACTGGGCATACACTGACTTGAAACTTGACTCCTCCATTGCAAATATAAGACACGCTTTGCAGCAGTAAATTATTCCTCTATCCTTTGCATTAAAGACCAAAAAAATAATATCTAGTCTAAATAGCAATCTATTGGAACATACTTTCCTCTGATGCATTGTTACTACAAACTGCTGTTCCTGGCAGCCTGCAATTAGTACTGAAAAGCATCCACTGCTTTAAAGAGTTTCATCTTTCAGTGGTTAGTAAATACGGCATGTCTCTTTTGAGGGTCTGCGGTGGCAAGGCCAGGACATTCCCTTACAATAGTTTGGCTTTTATTTCCTACTGTGCTGTTCAGTCAGAGATTGTCTCTACAGACAATACAGTTGAATGAAGCCTCAGTGATGAGTCTGGTCATCTTAATCTGCCTCTGCAGTCAACTGCAAGAGAGAAGGGGCTCTCCAGAGAGAAATTCAGAATTTGATGGGCTGAAGTGCCCTTGTACATGCCTATATCTGCCACAAACACCTAAACTCCCTCTCTGGGAACAGCTAGAAAGACCATCATGAAAGCATGTTTTACATTACCTATCTTATAGGCAATCTATCAAACTAATCCTAATAGACTACCCTATACACTTGCCTACCAATGTACCTTGAACAACTTGAAAAATAAAAAGCCAACATCTCATCCTTCCGGATGGTTTCCACAGTCCTGATGATTCTGGTTTGGCTTTCCGTCTCCAGGTTCATACCAACTGGGAAATGAGGAATGAGAAAGAAGAAAGAGAAATCATCATAGTGGGTCCAGGTCTCCAGTTTTATGTGGTTTCTGTGGAGGATACCCATAGAGCTGTGCCTGGGGTGCAGCACAGTGAGGGAGGGAGGGAGGAGTGAGGCCCATTGGGATATGCAGGGATCTTGTTGGAACTGGTTCCAATACCATGCAAATGGATGGATTTCTTCTACTTTTCACATGTGCAAGAGGTTTCCTGCGAAGAAGAATATCTGTATTATTATTCAGCTGCCTTAAGCAATACACAGATTTGCATTTCATTTGCAAGACCTAAAAACCTACACAAAGAACTTGTGGTTCATGGAAATGACTGAATGAACTAACAAAAGCTCTCCTTTGCCCTGTGGAGAAAATGAGTCTATGTGGTGCTTCATGCTGGTACCACTAGACTGTCTGCCTCTGGTCCCAGAGCTTGGTTGCTTGTAGACACTGGTGGAGATGTACGTTACGGCTCTTTGTCCCCTCTAGTGGATAAAGTTCTGTCTACAAGGCTGGTCTTCCTAAGAGTTGGACCTGAAGGGGACCTTTCTTGCAGGAATATGAGAGCTTCTGGGGAGGGGGCCTGGCATGAGCAGGAACCGCCCCTCCCCAGGGCTTCAGATCTGGTAAGCAGGGGGATCTTTTCTACTCTGCTTTCGTAGGAGGGCCTGACTCAGGGGTGACTCAGCTTTTGTTTGGGGAAAGCTCCCAGTAAAGCAGATCGCAGTTGCCTTTGCCCTCTTCCTCCACCGGTAGATCCCCCGTGGCTCTGCTGATGCAGGCAAGGGTTCCCAGTGGGCAGCTGGGAAATGCCAGCCACCTCCTGCTTAAATAAACAGGTAGGCATCCTGTGAGATAGCAGGGGGGCATTAACAATCATTAAAAAACCCTGTAAGAAGCAAAGACCCTAACTCTGCACCTATTCCACATAAAGCACCTATATAAGTCAGTCATGCTTAAGATATTTCCATCTTTTCCTGTCTCACTCTCTTTGGCAAGAGACATATGGAACTACTTATGAACAAAGGCCGATTGTTTTAATATTTAGAGTTTCCCACATCAAGCTGCTGGCTTTTTTCTTTGACTGGTTTTAATGCATGTGCATATGCTGAGCAGATACAGAGTTTCTCTTCTTTATTTTAAACAGTTGCTTTAATGTCATGTCCCTAACACCTTCATCCTGGCTTTTGGACTTCGATCAAAACAAAGTATTTTTAGTTTTGCATTAAAATGAGAACAATACATGGAGGAAGGGATTGGCTCCACAGCTCAGCAGATTTTGCTCTCCCAGCTAGACTGCTCCAAGGAAAAGAGTGTGGGCCAACATCTTTTCCGTTTCACTAAGCAAATTCAGAATATCACTACGGAGTTGGTGGATTGAGAAGCTCCCACTTTGCACACATTAATTCTAAACTGCATCTGGAGCAGTACCTGTAACTGAGCATGGAAATGAGCACAGCATCGAAAACACATTTCTACAAAAACACAGGACCGTACCTGGCTGCTTTGGGACAACTCCTGGTGTTGCAGAAAGTCTGCGGGAAGGGAAAGAATCTTTCCCATTTCCAAAACACTTGTGTACAATTTAAAGTGTAAATATAGTTTCAAACTTTTCTTCCAGAGAAAGGAAATATCATTGTCTACTAGTCTCTAATGTGGTTTTATAAGAGAAAAAAAAGTAGACATTGAGACTGACTTTGTGAAGACAACACTTCACAGTTATAGGCAGCTCTAATATAATAATTTTTCTAAGTACACATAGAAGCTGTAGGCATCACCGAGCAGGTTTTCACTGATACATGTGTGTACAGATGTGAATGTGAGTGGTAATGTCTGTTCTTTGTACTTATGCATGCGCTGCACTACACCATACACAACACACCCCGTAGCCTGAACTGGAGAGTGCTTGTGTTTAGCTGAGCAGCCCAGAGGATTTGTTCGAGCCCTGTGCTCTGGGTATGTACTTTCCAACGTCTAGGAGGGAGGAATATCTGAACATAGGATTTAACATTAATCTCGGCACCAGATGGTGATACACCAGATATTCTTTTTAAGGTGAACATGTGATCTACTGTACAGCAAACCAGAGGGGTCTGCAGTCACATGGCAATATGTATAATAACTCTGATAGAGCTTTGATTAGACAACTGACCTGGTTACCATCTGTAGCAACAAGAAGCGAGCTTGACGTTTTTGGAACATTCTCCCCAGAAGCTTAATTCTTCCACCTCTGTGGCACAGCAATCCTGCTGAGCAAACTACACCGAGAAACAGAAGGAAGCTAAAGATACGCTGCTTGAAGCATGTTGTTAAGGTTACAAGGCTTGGGCTTTCCTTTTTTTTTTTTTTCCTTTCCCCCCCTCCTTCTTTCAAACAAGCCACATCTTGACTCATATGGTCTGATGTGAAAACCCACTCAGCTATTTGATAGTTGGGAAATCTAGATGAGACTGTAAGTTATTTCAGAGGAAGCCTGTGTGTGCTGTGAACTCTCACACACACACGCACACACGCGCGAGTTAGCTCTGCACTATGGTAGTACAGACAGCTGTGACTCCGGGTAGGACCCGAAGACTTTTATTCAAAATACCATACGGATCACTGAGGAGACGCAGTGTGGAAAGGGTAAGCCATGATTTCTTTGTCCTGAATGCATGCCCAGAGGATGAGGAGGGTACCATTTGACAGCAGTTGTCTGCCTTGTTAGTAGTGAGAACTAGTTGGGGTTGTGTCATGGTGTGTAGAAATTACTATTGGTGTATGCCATGGTGTGTAGAAACCACTATTGACGGGACCTGAATGGTGATGAATGGGAATTAGCACTACTCAGAGGCTGTGTGATAACCTGGGGTAGTAATCAGTGCCAGCAGGAACAATAAGATAACATGCAGCAATTAAAACTAGTTAAAGGCTCTGTGATAATACTTGGAAGTAATAATTTCTAAAAAGGATCATTTCTAATAATCAATACTTGTTGAGACAATGTGATGGCATACAGTAGCACTGACCTGTAGCAGTGGCGAGTAAATAATAATGTCAAATAATGAATGCCAGTGGAAGGCTCAGGGTCATGTGGAAGGGCTCTGTGTAAATGAACATATAGATGCAGATGCCCACTAGTGTCTGTCCCAGCAGAGATGTATAGCGAGCAGTGGTTGCACAGAGCAATATGGGCTATAAAGCGCACGAGGTGTTGCTTTGGTCGGTGCCAGCCAACGTGACACTGCGGGGCTGGCAGTCCCTGGCTTGCCAAGGTGACGCTGTTGCTTACTTGCGGGAGCAGGCGTAACAGGGGGTCCCGGGGAAGCCGTAATTATGTCATAAATTTCCTGAAAGCACGTCATCTCAGCGGCAGCACCCAGGGGGACCAGGAGGGTCCCATCGCTTTGAAGGACTGACAGGCTGACAAAGAGGCAGTGTCTGGGACACGGGTCTCTGCTCAGCGAGTGATGCACACCTGCGAAGCGCACACCGAGCACACGCCGAGCGGTTCGGGCTGCCTTTGCCTGTCAAGCTGCCTCTGCCAGAGCTGGCAGGGATGGCACAGCCCCCCAGGGACAGGGACACCTTGCATACCCCCTCTGCTTGTCACTGCAGACATCCCCTGAAACGGTGTTTGGCTCAAGGGAATGGGCATGATCTGCAGCTGCTGGCCATAGGGGATTTGGGCAGGGTGCCCCAGGGGTGGGCAAGGGCTGCTGCACCCACTGGTCCATGGCTGGTGGCCTGTGTAGAAGCTTTACAAGCCCAGAGTGGCTCAGAGTTGCTTTGTGCAGGATTGAGGGAAACCTTTGCTCGAGGCATCTGTTTTGCTGAAAAGGAGTTTTGCTGCAGCTGAAGCCACCTTTGAGTTTACTTTGAGTCTGTTGCATGTGTCACTGAAAAAAAAATCTGATTTTGGACATTTTGAACCAATTTTTTTTCCAATTTTTTCTTCCAAACAGAGTGCAATTTCATTTGCATGAATGTCTTCATTTTTTTAAGGGATATGAAAAAAATCGCAAAAATTAAATGCAGGTCAAAAACTGTTTCAGTTAAACACAAAGCCCTTTTTTTTGTTTGTTTTTCTTCCTTCTCCATTTGGCAGAAGGGAAAGCAGAATAACTTTGTGTCAACCTGAAACATATTTTCTTTGCCTTTCCAGTCCATCAAGCAAACCAAAGATAATCAATTATTCACACAGCTTTGGTCTGCTATTGTTTGATTGCTGTTTGTTGCTTTGGAGCGCATTCAGAAATGTCCCTCCTGGTAAATTTGGGCTTTGTGGTTCTGAGAGGGGCCCAGGGCAGTCCTGCCTGCAGCCTTAACCTGCCTTGGGGACAGGTTTTATTTGTGTGCCCTGTACAGCGCCCAGCGCTGCTGTAACATCAGCCAGGGTCCCCCCCTCCAGAGAGGCACTGCTGTTGCTGACCCAGATCACAGGAGGTGGGTCGGCGTCTGGCAGCTTTGCAGCTGCTCTTGCAAGTGTGGGGAGGCAGAAAGTCTGGTGTCTCCTTCAAAGGCGGCTTCCTGCAAGGTGGCAGATGATTTTTCATCCAGAGCAAGCTCTCAGCTGCTACGGGGCCACCATCCTCTGCTGCTGCTAGCCATGCCGTGTCCCTCCCCATCTGGAAGGGCTTATGCTTTCATGCAGACCATACCTGAGACCGACGAGCCTAGAGACAAGTCATATGACAGTGTGGAAAATGGGAGACCACTCTCCTCCATGCACGCACATGTCCCCTTTGCAAATATGCTATCCACACTGATCTACCCGAGCAACAGCTGCCCGAGTCTGTGCTTTGCTGTGTGCATTAGTCCATCTGATGGAGAGGTGTAAAAAACATCAGTACTCTCACAAGGTGTTTGCAGGAGGTAGCCCATGGTGGGGAGCAAGAGAGAGGATGGAAATACCTGCAGGAGAAGGTGTCGGAGAAGGTCAGTATTTATACAGGAGGCAAGAACGGATATATAAGAATGACCAGCGCTGCAGGAGATTTGGCAGTGCGTACACACTTAACAGCTCTACATATAGCCCAAGTGACCAGCCACTGTCAGGGGAGTTGGTGTTGTTTTATTTTCATCCACAGTTTATTTCTCTCCTTCCCACTTCTTGACCTAAGGTTGGGGTGGTTTAGGCTTCTTGTCAGGCAAATGCTGAAGCCTTGCTATAAGGGTTGCCAGAGGATTTGGTAGGATGGTTTTTGCAACTGGCTCTTTTTTGTCCTAAATATCTGTCCTTGCCATTATTCTCTCCACCTCGTCACAGAGCTGCCCCACCAGGCACCTGGCCCATGAGGTTGTGGTCAACCTGGTTAAAGCATGCATCATGTTCTCTCTCCCTGGAACCCCCCACCAGCTAGAGGTGGCAGAGCAGATTGCTTGGGGTCCTGAGGCCACAGAGAAGCTGTGTCTCTAAGCTCAGAGTCCACAAAATCCCACTGCAGCAGTGAGAGAGCCTGAAATACAGTCCCAAGTGAACAAGTGTCACATGTAAAGCCTGAGATGTGAGAGATCTGTGCAGTGCGTGGCATGCACCGAATAGAAGAGACGGCTTTGCAAAGACTTTTACAAGTTCAAATAAAAAAAGGCAGTGCTAAATATTAGTAGGTATGGCACAGAGACCACCAAACAGCTGAGGCAGAATTAAGTTTTGTGCTCTGGGGCAGACCAGCAGCCAGTGTCAGGACTGAGACATGAGTTGGGTTCATCTAAGTCAAAGCTGGTGTCTATGAGACATCTCCGTCCCGGCCAGCACCTCGGGCTGCCTTTGGGATCACTGCCGAGTCAGAATACTCTGAGGGAGTTGCAGAGGTGGTCCCCTGAACACCCATGTTTGGCTGAATTAATACCTCCTTAAACCTCAGCCTGCTCTCCTTTAGCCAGCGAATACAGGGATGCCTTGGTGGGAAGAGGACCCCCTCCAAACCAGGCAACATGAATCCCATCCCTAACACAGCATTTCTCAACACAGAGCCATCCCCACCAGCTCTTCCTTCTCTGGGTCTCCTTCCCCCACCAGTAAACATGCACGTTAAATATGTAGTCCTTTCTCCCTCTGCATTATTAATGTGAGACGGTTTATGCCTGCGAGCTATCTTTATTATATCCATGTGCTTGCAGATGTGTGTGAAAGGAAGATGAATAGAGTCCTGCTAATGTCTAACAAATGCCTAGCACCATTCAGAGACCTCTTTCTGCTGTTGCAAGGCACTGGTAAAGAAGAACACATATTTACTCCTTCTCTTAAGACCTCACTGGCTATTTTCCAGCCATGGGAATGTTTCTCACCGCAAACACAAGGCATTGTTTTTTGAGTTAGAAAGCCTAGAGAAAACATGCAGCTTTCTTGTATTAAAAAAGAACAAGTCTGCCCTCTCTTCTGCCTTCAAGGCGCAAAGGATGGTACTACAGATGCTGTGTAAAAAGGAAGGCCATCTCCAGACTAAATGAAGTGCTGTAAGAAACAAATCAAGCTGGGAGAGATATGGCTGGAAAAGCCATTTTAAATTAGGTCTTGCAGTTTGCACCCCAGCTTTAGGTCCCAGCTCTCAGCTGCAGTAAATTAAAGGCCCTGTGCCCAGTTGTGTCAGTGGATGCTTGCAGCTCAGCAGGATTTTAGTCCAGATTGCTTTTTTATTTCTTGTGGCTGTGAAGAAGATAAGCTAAGATTAAAAATGCGGCCAGAGCCCCAAGCCAGAACTCCACTGTCCATTACACAAGTGTAAATCTACACCGACGTGGAGCTGGGACTGGTATTTACCTATGACACTTCCTCTCTGAATGGATATCCATGAACACTCATTCATATCATGACTTTAAAACACACCAGGCAGAGATAAATCCGTAAATGGATATTTATTGCCATAGAAAACAGATGGCAGAAGACAAAGCTCCCATGTTCTTATCCCAAGCTGCTAGCACGTTAAGAATGCGGCAGGAAACGTCATTCCTCCTATAAATAAATTTCTCTTGAGAAGAGAGAACCCAGGGCTGAAAAAAAAATCAGTCTTTCTGCTCTGCAGGCCAAGTCTGAGGCAGGTTTTCCCACGCTATTCTGCAACTTATGGCGACCTTTGCTTTTAGCAAGAGAGGAAGTTGCCTTCAAGCAAACCCGGCCAAAAGTTTGTGTATGTCTTGCTGCTGTATTGTATCTACCAGCACTTTTACTACTCTGAGTTATTGATTTTCTTTTTCTAGTAGACCAAGCATAATTCAGCATTTGGCTTGTTGTTAATCATTTTTCCAGCATGGATTCAAGAGCAAAGTGGTCAGAAACCTCTCACGCCAAGGACTGTAGTGCAGGGCAAGGCAGATCTGGTGGTGTTCATGGTGGAGTGGTCCTCATTTGTTAAACCCTCTCATGCAAGCCTTCTGTGAGTGATGCTGCGAGCACTCACTCTGACACCACGACTAAGTGAATGCTTCAAGGGAAGTTGATCTTTCCAGTTCACGCTATTTACTTGCAAACTCTTAACACTGGCATGCAGGTTCTGCAGACCTTTGCTTAGCACCTTCAGTGACATTTTTTGGATGGGCATCTTACCTTGACGGCAGCCCTACCAATCTGATAGACTGCCGAGGTGACAGCAGAGTTACTCAGATACAGTGGATAATGAAAGAACAGTAGATAATTGAGTGTGGAAGTTGTCCAAGAGAGAAGAGAGACCTTGAAGCAAGGAACTCCTGTTGTCTTAGTTTTTTTCTGGAAGTTACTGAAGTCTCAAGGTGATGAAACCAATATACAAACTTAGAGTGGTGAAAAAAAAAAGCAGCATTTTGCAACACACTTTATTTGCAATGAATTATTCACCAGCCCTATAGACAAATAATTGTGTCCAAAAAAAAAAAAAAAAAAAGAATAAGAGGATAAGCCTAAGTAGCAAAACTGTCACCTGTATAATGCTCTGATATAATCACTTGTGGCTGCTGAAACATCAATTTTATCTGCTTCATCTGAGCTTTGTCTTTTCTGACCTGTTCACAAGTATTTTGGAGGAATTGGTTTAATTTGAACTCTACCTAGACAGATAAGTTCTTGATGCACCCTCTCAGGTGTCTGGAAGTTGTAATATTTTGTGACACTTCTAAAAGGTGTAACAAATCAAAACAGACTTTCCTGTGAAACGGATCAGGAGCTGTGCCAGACTTTATCCCCCAAAGATGGATGCAGGTTAACGGTGCAAGAGGTGAGAGCACGGCAGAGGCTAATGAATAGTGACTGGTGAACTCTGCGGAGTTTGAAGCTGGGGTACTGCTCAAATTAGCTTTGAAATAATTGGAGTTTAATTGAATTATCGGAAGCTCTCAAGGCCTGGAGACCTCATGAGCAGAGGCTCTGCTGTGAAATTTCCAGTCCTTCAGATTCTTATTTTGATCAGAAAAGGAAAAGTTTTTTTCATTACAGTTTCGCATTTGTTGCCTTTGTGTTGGCCAGACCCTGGGACATCAAGGGTAGGTCAGGGGACAGAGCAAGTGCAAGCCAGGGGACAGAGACTGGGAGCCAGAAATCATAGAATCATAGAACCATAGAATGGTTTGGATCGGAAGGGACCTCAAAGATTATCTAGTTCCAACCTCTCTGCCATGGGCAGGGATACCTCCCACTAGACCAGGTTGCTCAAAGCCCCGTCCAACCTGGCCTTGAACACTTCTAGGGTTGGGGCATCCACGACATCTCTGGGCAACCTGTTCCAGTGCCTCACCACCCTCATGGTGAAGAATTTCTTCCTTATATCTAATCCAAATCTACCCTCTTTCACTTTAAAGCCATTACCCCTTGTCCTATCACTACATGCCCTTGTAAAAAGTCCCTCTCCAGCTTTCTTGTAGGCCCCTTCAGGTACTGGAAGGCTGCTAGAAGGTCTCCCTGGAGCCTTCTCTTCTCCAGGCTGCACAACCCCAACTCTCTCAGCCTGTCTATCTCCTGTCTAGGAGAGGTGCTCCAGCCCTCTGATCATCTTTGTGGCCCTCCTCTGGACTGTCTCCAACAGGTCCACGTCCTTATGTTCAGAGCCCCAGAACTGAACACAGTACTCCAGGTGGAGTCTCATGAGCCAAATGTTTTGGATTAGGGTGAAGGGAAGGGGAGGATCATGTGAATCCAGTTATAGACTTTTGGAGGGGGTGGAAAGGCTCCTGTAGTTCATGGACCCTTTGGTCATCCAGCTAGTGAGCCTGCTCAAAGGGCTTTCTCAGGTAGCTAGTACCATGCCTGGATCATACTCCCACCAGCAGCCCAAAGCTCAGGAGTTATGATGGTTTAGCACCAGAGTAGTTTGCCTCAAGGCAGCGCACTACAGCCCAAAAGGCAAGAACTTGCCACCCCTACAAGGTGTGGCAAGTTTCCTGGAAGAGCTTTTCCATACAGAGACTGTTTGATCAATCTTTTCATCCATTTAGATCATGTTACTGTAAGTTTATGGAAAAAAAATACACCCACCCCAAAGCAGTGGATGAGCAACAAATTTAGCCTTCATAGAGCTTTTCCATTTTCACTCTTGGAACATCTTTGGTCCAGACCAGGCACCAATACAAGGATGGTTAAACACCAGCAGTGACTTTAGTGAAGCTCACAAGCACCAGGGCCATTCTAACCAGCCTGATAGAAATCATGAAAGAGGCTGTTCTCAATAAAAGGAAATCTGTTCTGTAGGTAGTCGCACAGTTTCTATTTTGCTGATTGAAGAAGTTCGGAAAGTTGAGTTTAGATTTCAAACACGCTTCCAAACTTCTGGTCAAACTTGCTGTCTAGACTTAGCTTATTTCCTGGTGAAGTATGTATTATCCTCATTGTCTCAATCATTTCTAATGGCTTCAAAGAAACGGTGACTTTTCATTCTACCAGCAGATGGATGTGAGTGATTCTTACGCTTTAATTTTTCTTGTTGGGACCAAAGTATCAAACTCTCCAAATTGCACAGGCAAGGAGCGCAATTAGTCTCCACTTCCCAAAGATACCACATGAAAAGCTTTTGAAAAGATAATGGGCTGCAAATGATGCGATTTAGTCACCCGCACACACTCTACAATCCAGCTGTACTTCTGGAATATATTTAGAAGGTGTAATTATGGTAGCATGCGCTTTCAAAAAAGTGAGCAAGTTTCTTAACTGAGGTTGAAATTCATTTTAGTTCCCAGCACTCCCTCTACAAAAGCCACCAAGTCTTGATGGGGTGGGACCATGGATATTTATTTTCTCTCCAGGTTTTGCATCATCATAGATTAGGTAAACTTCATGTGAAACAATAGCTAAGGACTGATAACGTGCAATTAATGTTGCTGCACTAAGCATCTGCTCTTTGGAGATCTAGGTTCAGAACAAGTACCATTTTACTGTTTTACCATTTTAGTTCAGAACAGAAATCACTGCAAGAATGAACCAAATTGGCCTCAATCCAAAAGTTTCTGCTACAGGGAGTTTCCACCCGGCCAGCTCCTGACAGATGAGTGATGGGATGAGATGTGTTTTGGAGAAACCCATCTAAGAGAGATTAAAGGCAGGGTTTTATGTTCTTGCAAGTGTGTATTTCCCATGTCAGCTGCATTCCACTTGTACCTTCAGCTGGCCTACATTTAGTCATGTCACTGTAATAATTTTGACTACCTTTTTAGGCCTCTTCAGTAGTCAAAGAAGAGACAGGTATGTGTGTATTCTGGTGACAACTCATCCTCTTATCTTCAAAGACAATTTAGGATGGGATGAATTGCCCTCTGTGTTGACATCCATCTTCCATTGACTGTAGAGGGAGCAAAAGCCTTTCCAGTTAGAGGAGGTAAGCACAGACTGCCATGTCTGCACTGCATGCTTACTCCTGGAGACCAGATCCAGATGGAGCATCCAGGTTAGCCCAGCTCAGATGTGAACATCCTCACAACAGAGGTCTGACCCCATGACTGTGTGTTCACTAGCTCTGCACATGACCCTGTGAACCTTCATTTTGTCAGCCCGGGGTTTATCCTGGGAAGCCCTGCATTACCACCTCTGATAGTTGTGGGACTTGTGGGAGAAATTGTCTGTCCTTGGAGAGGAGTTCTAGGGGAGCACATGCACTGCAAAACAGATGGGCTGCACCCACTTTTAGAGAAGATATAAATCGGTTTCACAGCCAGGAAAGCCACCCAGCTCATTCATGCTGGAACTACTGTACGCTTCTCACAGCTTTTCCTCTGTGGAAGATCAGATGAGCAAGGGTTGGCTCTGCGTAGTTGTGCCTTTAGTCACGACTTGCAAGTACCATGCAAGCCTGCATGCTAACAAAATGTGCCTCTTGCAATATAGTTTATTGATTTTGCAGCAAACTAGGTGGCTACCATTGGCTTTACTGAGAGGTGTCAAAGATGCCATCCTTCTGGTGGCCCCACCCTCATAGCCCTGGGGATGGTCAGCTGCTCCTCTAGACCAGGCTGGAAAACTGTAGCACAACATGATGACTATGTTGTCTTTGGAGTCAGAGCCAGGCAGAAGGCTCTGCTTCCTTATCACTGTGGATTGCTAGATCGTCGCCTAAATCCCAGAAGAGCTAAAACTTGTGTCACAAGAGCAGCAACACATGCTTTTGTCCACCAAATGGATGACTCCACCAGATGTAGAGCAGGTGCCAAGCAGCAGGGTCCTGGGCTCCAGCCCCCTCTCCGTGTCCTTGAGACAGTGTTTGCAGAAGCAGTTGTTCAATTTTAGGAGCCTTTGTCTTTAAGTTTGTATTGGGGAGCTCACGGTGCTCGCTGTTTCTTTTGGAGACGTGTTCAGAGAGCCTGAGGGAATGTCTGAACCTGCCCTGAAGGACAATGCCATGGCTGTCTTCTGGGTTAGTCTTCCACATTTACATGCTTGCAGGCTTGAGGTAAGGACACCAGAAGTAGATCATTGAAAATGCACAGTGTAGCTTTATGACCGATGGCTTGGTAAAATGCCGGATACCTCACCTGAGTACTGGGCAGCTGGGGAGATAGGAAAGGGACTGGATCCTGTATTCACACCTTCTCCAATTGACTCTCTTTCATTGCAGGGTAGATACAATCTGACTTTCAAAGCAATATATATCTCATACCAGTTTCTGTGCATAAATGCCTGTATTTACTGCATCTGAAAGGGATGCTGAGATTTGGCTGACAGCACTGTGAGATGCTCAGGGGAAGAGCACAGGATCGGTGCGCTCCCCTGATCCATGTGATCCATGAGAAATTACTACTCTTCAGAGAGGAGAAAGCCAACGGCCTTTTCCTCCTCCACAGTACTCCAAATAAGCTCTCCAACATGTTGCTTTTATTAATCCTTTCGCTGTATATTCAGTAGCCATGGTATGTCTCTAACCACAAGGCTTTTTCTGCATGGATTGTAGTATTATCCATGATGCTTTGGAGCATCTTAGGAAGCTAAATGAGGGCAGCAACAAGTGACTTTCTGTCCTTCAGTCTTCCTTTAATCAACCTTAATGCATCAGCAGACAGCAGGCAGGAGGAGGAGCAAGGTTAAAACCCCACAGGTAGTTTGTCCTCATTAAAGGTCCAGATTTTCACAGAAAACCGAGGAAAGTGACTTACAAATGTTTCATAGGCTCTCCTTTCCTCAGAGCTGAGCTCAAAGTTGTTACTGTTGCCTGAGGCCAGAGCCCGGAGTTCCCAATTTTTGAAAATACCATCCAAGAAAACCTGCCAAGGCTAATATGATGGATGAGCTATTGCGAGAGGGAAGCTTGGCAATCCTAGGTCACAATTTAAAATGATTCCTTATAATACATCAGGCTTTACATATTACAAAGGCTCTGCAGACATTGATCCTCTCCAGACCTCTGCAAGACCCAGCCAGTCCTGTCATTCCCACTTGGCAGCCAGGATGCTTTCAAGGTAAAAGCCAAGGTGAACTGCCGACACGGTGCAAATCTGGGTGTGTTTGAAGCAGGATCAAACCTCAGGGCTCCCGTTAGCAGGAAGTGCACATCCACACCCCCTTCCTCCCTCTCCAGCATCTCTCCACCCAACCCGTGCTTGCAAACCACACAAGGGACTGGGAGGAGGCTTTCTAATTTTCGTAATTTCCACTCTGAAATGTTGGAAAACTTCCTTTTTCCATCCTGGACTTTGCTGTAATGCAGCAGTCGTGTATCCTCCTGTAAACTTTCAAATGCACCAATAGTGGCAGTTTCCTGCAGATGAAATAGGGTTTGCTTCAGTTACAGCAAGTGGGAACCCGGCCAAGAAGAGTCATAAAACTAGACGACGTTGATTTTTAAAAGCACAGTTATGTTAGCGCATTCCATCGCATCCAATCAGTCACCGGAGGGCGGTTAAAGTGGCCTTGGGGCCAACCTCCAGCTTCTGGAGGACGGTGTCAGGGGTAAGATAAGCAGGCTGATGCCAGCGGATGATCTAGCCCCTTTTCCTTACAATCAGTCACAGCAGACTGCGTGGTGCTTGCCAGACTCTGGGTTGCAGCAGCATTTTGAAAACTTCTCATTCCTGAGCTTTGTTTTATACTAATCCATGAACGCTGTTATCTGCCCTAGGCTGGAAGATTCAGGACAAGGGTGTAGGCAGCATGAATGCTTTCTTGCAAAGGCCAAGAGATGCTGTGAGGTCTCTGAACATTTCTTACAGAGCCCAGGAGTGGTGTTTTCTCTGAAGTCAGCACCTTCCCTTCCCCAGGAGACCTCTATTTAAGGGGCTCATGGTGAAAGGACCCTGTCTTGTAGGGAAGGGAGCAAAACGTTTCTGAAAGTCGGCACCTTTTAGAGAAACTCAGCATGGAAACCCACAAATTCAGATGCCCTGTATCACCTGAAGGCAGATCAGGGATCTTCTGCAGCCCAGGATATGTACCACCACGCTCTCACACACAGGCCCTCTCCCATGAGGTCAGTGTTTTGCAAGGAGAGACTGCAGGACTGACCTCAAATTCCCCAGGCACCGGCCTCTGAGAAACCCTTCGTTGTTTGTGTTTCATAACGATTGCCCATCAGGGAGGCACTGACCATCTCTCCCTCCTAGATTCTAGCCTGCAAAGCCAAGAAATACCAGCATGAAAAGGTCCACTTTCTCTTATCCTGGACTGAACTGACCACGTCCGGTCAGACGGGGACAGAGTCCAGAACACCATCTACGTGGGCTTTTCTTTCCCGTGACAGTTTTCCAGTCAGAGCTTGTGTAAACATGAGGTCATCACCAATTTATAATTGTTGAGATTTATGTCTCTCCTGATCACATTTTTATAGAAGCAGCAATACGCTTTCATTCTTGCTATTCTTAATCACTCTTCTAACAAAACCAAACACCCTGTTTTGAAATCAAGCAGATTCGCAGAGGGTGTTCCCTGCCAAGGCAGTGATTCTTGTCTGACTGGACCACTGCCCTGTACAGTGTTGATTTTGGTGGGCTTCAGACATAAATCTTCCCAAAGACCATATCTCTCACTGCATAGAATAAGAGCCCTATTGTTATAGCTACAATGCATTTGGGCCACATATCTGCTGCCCTTTAGACCAAGGCAGCTGTTTAATGGGGCTGTTCTCATCGCTGAGTACTGTGTTCCATCTCCTTTTCATGATGGAGCAGAGTGGTCCCAGGCATCATACTTGGGGAAGGTGAGGGTGGTGGGATTGTTGCTTTCGGTCCCCTCTTTTTGGCTGAGCAATGGCTTGGAAGAGTGTTTATAACAAAGCTTAGGCAAAAGCACCATGACGGAAATGTGCAGCCATTTACGCTCCTCCTGAATCCTGCAATAACCCAAATGAGATCACTCAGGACCAACTTCATCTTGAAGTGCCTGGTTCACGCGGACCAACACCTCAGCTCTACAAAGGAAGTTTTTCCTGGCTTTGCAAGGTTGTGGCATGACTTTGTCAATTGATGCTCGTGACGAGGCTGAGCCCCAGTTCCTACCCCTACTGTCAGGGCCCTTCAGAGGTTGTTCTCCAACCCACGTGTGCATGGCTCGTTAAGAGCAATGGACCACGTGCTGCCAATACTTGTCTGTGGGGTGAAGGCAGTCATGCAGGGACCAAGAACAGCTCATTGTCCTAAACAGAGATGGGGTGCGAGCCAAATCAGGGCAACATAACACCAAGAGCCATGAGTGGAGATCAAAAGACCTTCAGCCCCATGGGAGCTTCATGTCTGGATAGAGACTGTGCTGTGACTGAGTTGCATCTGGAGTCGCACAGGCGGTGTGCTGAGTGGGACCAGCAGGACAGGGCATAGCATGGCATTTCAGGCTGACACGGAGGGCCTGGTGGGAACTGCCTAGAGGAAATGAGGGCAGTCTTGCATGTGGTTCAAAGAGAATTGCATGGATAGAATATATGGCCTTAAGCAATGAAGAAGTGCGTTTATTTCAACCACATAAAGCTATTGAACTTGTGAACAACATTAGCTGGGTTTTGATCACTCTTTTTTTCCGAGCTACTGTGGCGCTTGGGCAGAACTTCCAAGTTCATTATTCTCTTAAAAGTTCCTATATTTGTTTTCCTTAGACTTGAGACTTCTTTAAAAAAAAAGAGAAATCTGCCATATCCTTCAGCTGCAAATGATTTAATCGTTCTTGGCTTTGTGTGATCTGAATATTTTCTTGTTCTCTTGCTTTGCAGCTGTGACCTACTTAATTACAAGCAGGAAACAAACCCCAGAATCATTAGACATTCTGCCTGGCTTAAAGAAGGGGAAAAAAATAAAAATCTCGTGTTGTTAAATACTAGGATGTCCTTCTTAATAACAGGAAGTCAAGCTCCAGATAGCGACAGTGAACATTTGAATTCTTTGTGCGTCAAGATAAGGACAGCAAAGAGCTTATGGGTTTTATTTTTTATGGCATGGATGTTTTGGGGGCAGGGGAAATGACAGCCACTTCTAACAACCAAAATGGGAATGAGTCATAAATTTCTAAATCAAGAGTGTAAATCCTCTTTGTTTTAACTTCTGAACAGTTTCAGTCTGCTGTCCATAGAGACGATTAAGTGACTGACTCTGCTTCGATCCAGAAGCTTTTGATCCATTTTCTCCTCTTTTCAGGAGGTGTGAGCAAACAAGATGGACAGTGAGTTTGTATTCCACATTGCAAATCATCAGGTTGGAAGGCAGAGCGTGGGGAACTTTGATTAACTGCTCTCCACCTCTGCAGTTGGAGTCTGGGCTACTATTTATACCTCCTGAAACTCAGCACCCTGTCTGGATATGCTGGTGGGTATGTGGGTGTAATGGTAGCTATAGAAAACAGCCAGAGAAAGGGAAATCTAGGACTGCCAGCCTCTGTGACTGGCTGTCCCACACAGCCACTTCAGTCCTCTTGTCCCTGCTTATCTGCAGCTCTGGTAGCAGCTCAGTAATACAAATCTCTCCATGCATCGCGAGGCAATAGAAACTGATATTTGTACAGGGTTTTAAGTCGAGCAGCAACAGAAGTGCAAGTTACCATCTTCTGTCAACTGTGCATGCATTATCACTGTAGATGGCATGGATCCAATGCTGTCCTACAACGCAAATGGAGATTTTCCATCAGCACGAGCCACAGGGGTCTGCGTTTCGGGAGCAAACAGGGTAGAGGTCAACTCTTATTCTCTACTGAGAAGGTCTAACTGGTCCCAGCTGGGGAGATGTTCTCAGCATGAAGATCTGCTGCAGTACAGTAATCCCCCTATGTTGACTCCTGAGTTTCCCATCTGCAGATTAATTGTGCTTTGGCAATAGAAACAACTAAACCACCCCACGTGAGTCAGCCCCAGTGCAGATGCCATGAATGAGTGTGCAAGCGTGTGCATGCACTGCGTTCTGTGGTGTTAGCAGCTCAGCATGGCTCACTCTGGGACCTCTCTACCTCAGAGTCAACAGAGCCATCATGTACCTCCAAGGCACCCTCCCCACATGCATTTAGCAATGCCTGAATGTATACAGCGCTACTCCCACATATGTATACCTAACCAGTCTTCACCTCAGGAAACATTTATTCACCCATAGTTATGCTCATTTTCATAATCAGTGTAGGAGCTTTCAACACAGAGGATACATTATCGATCTAAGGTATCTTAAGTATTTCTGCTTTTTACTGCATAGCTCTTGTGGAATATGACCAGTTGGCTTTCTAGCAGGCTGAACACATATTTACTTTTTCATGTAAAACAGTTCCTCTGAGATTTCATAGCACCTGACAAATGTCTGTGAATTAATCTACTGAGGAAATGGAGACCCATAAAGTGATGTGACTCGTCTAATATTGCTCAGGAAACTGATGACTTTTCTGGAATAGGACCAGAACTCTCCTCATTTCTACTCTGAAGGTTATATTTGACCTGCTTATACTATATCTTTCCTCTCTGTCCAGTGACAATTACATCCTAACCAGCAAGACCAGTATTTATTTGTAATGACCATTTATAAGGAGTTTCAGAATGAATTAAATATATGCGCTTTAAATGAGGTAGGAGCAGGCTTTCCAACCCATAAGCAAGATCAAACATGAGAAATCTGGACCGTTGATTTTCTAAAATATGTTCCCTTTGCCCTCTTCTTTTTTAATGAAATGCTCAGCTCTTGTCTGTGAACAGAAAGGACTTTGTATTAGTCATTGAATGCAGTGAGTGTTACCACTGGGTCTGAATCAGACAGACTACTTAAATATATCTGCAGGATAAGTTGTAAGAAAATGTTCTGCTGAAATGGGCCATTTGTGCTGTACGTAGGCTTGTTTTGCATAGGCAGCAAGGCTGCCCTTCATTAAATTATCCATCTTGCCATAGGGCAAAACTGCACACTGGCTTTTTATGAGCCACCAGATTTGTCCTCTCTCCCAAGCAAATAGTGCCAGTTAAGAGACACCTGCAACATAAAGCAATGTGTCCTCCAAACCACAACCCACAGCCAAGGTCATTTTGACAGCTTGGGCATCATTTTCTGATCAGGGGTGGGAAGCATGAGCTAAATGTAAAATTCAAAATGGTATGAACACAGGGGTACAGGGGAACCTCTCATAATGGTCAATACTTGCTCCAGTCGCCAAAGGAATAAGCAAAAGCTTGAAACATGAAAAGTGTAACTGAACAAGTGTGTGACTCCTTCCTTGAACAGTCAGGTGTGTTCCATCTGCAGCCTGCAATTCAGTGCCCACCTGATGGGCACAAACACAGGTTTGTCTCAAGTTCGTATTGTTTCACCCCTGACCCTTGCCGGATGCTATTAGAGACACAGGCCAATAACATGGAAGGAAAACAGCTCAGCTGCTGGATGAGCTTTAGGTTGCCCCCTGTTCATACCTGCCTCCTAGGCAGCCTGTGATTTTTTTCTGTTTTCTTCTGGCCAAATATTATTCTCCCAAGTATTTCTGCACATAATACTAGAGAGCAGCGTGACGATAAACCTTGTGGCGATGGGCACGTGCAAGCGCGTGCTACTTCAATTGGACACCCTGGTCACAGGACTTTACAGTCCCCAGTGGGATCAGAGTTAATCGCAAGCTTGGGTTTCCAAAGTGAGTAATCGCATTTAAGATCTCACCATTCACTTTCTGTGGCTGTTCTGCAAGATTTACTTAATACGTTGTCCTGACCTACATCCCCTCCTGCAGACTCATTCACCGCAGTGTTCACAGAGAAAGAGGATTGAATAGCAAATCTCTGCGCAATCTCTTTCACATTTCTGCGTAGTAGAAGTGAAATCACTTTAGCTGGTGGAATATTAGGGACAAGTATGAGCCCAGCTGTATAGGATTCACCTACTTTTAAACC
Source organism: Gavia stellata (assembly GCF_030936135.1). Taxonomy (NCBI): domain Eukaryota; kingdom Metazoa; phylum Chordata; class Aves; order Gaviiformes; family Gaviidae; genus Gavia; species Gavia stellata. Next base: position 8,213,384 of record NC_082597.1, on the reverse strand, counting down.
TTGTTAAATCACTAACACAGCTTACTTTAAGAAATGAAATGTGTATGATTTGAGGATATGACATACTCTCCTGTGTCAGTCAATAAAAACCTCTCTAAAGTGAAGACACGTACAGCCTTACACAGAAGGAGCTGCTGTTTGCATAACGATAATACTTAGCACTACCAGAGCACTTTACATTTTCAAAGAGCTTTAGAAATGTTATGATCAAGGTGGATGACTGGAATAGCAAATTTTCATTTGGTTACTGATGTAAAGCAGCAGTTCATTTCATTATGGAACATTTTAGGCCATATGGACTCATGAGAACATCTTGAGGAAATTGGCCAGGATTTCTGACTCGTGATGTTTGTCCTAAAATGTAACCAGCAGTGAAGTCTTCAGTTTCTTGCATTTTCTCTGCAGGAGGGTTGTAGGACTGTCAGTGGTGGCAGAGCAGGGGGTGAGGGGTGGAGGCTGTTTGTATCTATGGTTTTGGTAGCGTGGGATGGGTGAGAGTTAGAAGGTAACTGAAGCAGTGCAGGCAGGGCCATCACATTTACATGGGGCAGCAGAACTTTGGGGAGATACTTCCAAGTACAGCTTCTTGACCTACAGCTCTGGAGAGGTGAGGTAGGGGTGTTGGTGCCTCCTCTGTCTGTGAGGTTCAGACATGATCATTGTCCAGGTCTTGTGGCCCAGTCAGACTAAGCTCATGAAATTATAGCAACACAAAATGATTACAGGGTCAGCAGACCCCTAGTTGATCAAAGCTCTCAGCAGACCCAGTATGGACATCCATACTTTATTTTCCCTCTCTTTTTAACTTCAGGTAAGTTTCCTTTGCTTAGTACGTATATGTTTTATAATATAGTCCTCAAAGTCTGAGGATCTGCTTCTTCAACACAAATGCCATTCCCAGCTCCTTCTAAAACCCTTCTCTCAAACCTTTCCTTACACAAAGTACAAAACCTGGCATAGGTACAAGAAATAATGCCAATAGTATCTGGTCCTTGCACTCTTGGAAGCTGCCACTGGACACGTAGAAACCCTCTATGGTCCCTCCTTGGGTGGCAGCGAGGCCACTTGTCAGAGGAAAGACAGAGAGGCCCAAATGGGTCAGCATGATCGACGAGACCACCTTGGTTGGGGTGGGAACAGGGCACTCAGAGGCTCAGGTTCTCAAGTGGATTTGGTGCCCAACATCCATTTGGAAATCTTTGCAGAATTTGTGGTCCAGCGCAGTTACAGGAGGGAGGTCACTTCTGTAGGTCCCCACAAGGGCCCTGGTTCTGTGTGGGCACATGCGAAAGAAGAGAGTGGCTCCTTCTCCGTGTGTTTGATCACTTGGCAGTGGGTCATCTCTAAATGTTCCCATCCTATCAGCCACAAAAATGATGTGCCATTAAGGCACAAGGAGGAAAATGCAACTAGTTAAACATCTCCAAAAAACATCTCCAACATAAGAAAGCATGAAGCTGCAACATGAAAGGGAACTTTAGACACGAAGATCTAACAACATTAATCCTCTTAACATTACAGAGAAATAAAGATCAAAAAGGGTAATGGATTTGAAATAAGACCTAAAAGACCACATTGAGCTGGAGCTGCAGGGACCATTGGGGCCATATGTTGAGCAGAAGCAGGATGTTTCTGGTATGTCCACAGCAAGCTCAAAGAAAACCACCCTCCACCCGGCACGTCTGTCTTTCAACGCGCCCAAATACATCCACACCCATCGGAAAGTTGTGGGTAGAGATTTACTCGAGAGCACTCTGGAAAGAGATGCTCAACTCCTCCTTCTGAGACCAGAATATACAATCTGCCTAAAGGTAAAACACAGACCCATCTCTTGTGCTCCCGGTGCAGGCAGCATCTACCTACATCAGTGCACAGCAGTGATTTGCAGGGTCTGCGGTGAGGAGGAGCTGTCTGTTGGGGTTGTGTTGAGAAGTCCACGCCCAGCCTTCAACCCTCGGTGACAGTCCCATGAAACAACACAGCAGCCCAAAGGGTTTTGAGGGTTTTTTTCTTTTTTTCATGGGAAGTAAGGAGCTATATTTATACCCTAGTAACAGCCTTCGGACTGTCAGTAAAACGTGGGAGGTTTCATAGTAAATGTTTTGCCTGACATTTTCTCAGAAACAGCGGGAAATAATCAGTGCATAATTAGAAAGGCTGTGTTGAAAAGACCTGCAAAAGTCTATAGATCTATGTGGAGTGCAAAGGTCTTTTTTTATTTCCTGATTGACCTTAGTGAAGGTGAAGTTCAGCATGTTTTATAGAAAAGTAAGATGATTTTACAGAAATTACACAAAGTGTACACCAGCAGAAGAGCCAAGCTGCTGATTCTTGGTAATTTTTTCTCCTCTCTTCTGCCATTCCCTGTAGCAATGACCTCTTCTGGCCTTTTTGGATAAGTAAAAGCATCTTCTGTGGTTTCTCCCTGGAAAAGAGGACCTTTGGTGGTGTATCCCTTGGCTCTGGAGGGGATGGGTAGTCTTTGCCTGAGAAACATCCATGATTGCAATTCCCTCGGAAGCTGCGAGGTGGGACGGGTAATCTGTATTCAGGCAGCTTTTACCCCCTCAAAAATAGTATGTGCCTAATCAGCAGGAAAACCTCCACAGGAAACCAAACAATCTGCTCTAATCATGAAGGTAAATCTACACACTGAAATGCTCACTGGGCCTCCTGTAGACTCAAGTGACTCCTAAGGCAACTGCTCCAGTCTATCAGTTAAATAAATACATAGGGGAACTGTTTTCAGAAAGCCTGATTATGTCATCAGCCAAGTGAAAATGCTCCTTCAGAGCTGCCCTCATCTGTTGAGTAATTACCAAGTTGGGACGGGAGACTGAAAGTCTCCTTTCGAGCATACGGAAAGACTAGATGCACATGTGGAGTAGCTAATTTTAAAACTGCAGCATATCCTCCATTTCCCCTCCTCTCCTTCTTGCAGAATACCAAAGGGGTTAGGTCACATCCCAGAGCAATCACTTGCTATGGTTTCTTTTCCCCCCTCTGTTTTCCTTTATCAAACACATTTCTTTCTTTTCCTCTCTTGTGCTCCCAGGCAGAGATCTTATACACCAGACTGTAGCCTGGAGCAAATATTGTCTAGTCAAGTTATATTAAAAAAACCCCTTTCTTTCAAATGAGGCTTTATAAAGGAGATGTTCCTGGTCCCATGTCTACATTGCTGCTAACGGAGGCAGTGTGTTACCTAGTTTACAGGCAGGCAAAGAAATAACCAAAAGATGATGAGCATAGGGAGACTAGCAGCAAAGGCTGGACACCAAGGAAACAGATAGGTAGCGACAGAGAGAGGAGGAAAGAAAACTACACTTTGCAGAATGAATAGCTTCTAACAAGTTTGAAGAAAATATTATTAGGATTTTATTACCATATTTTATGATGCCACTCTAAAAATGATGTCCTGAAGAAGCAATTAGGCTGAGAACATGAATTTTGCAGCTGTATTTTCCTGGCCCTCCACCTGCCCTGTCAATGAGCTGATGAGCATCCTTGTGCTGTTATCGTGATGCACTGCTCGCTTCGTGCCCTTCAGTCTTCAAAGATCAAATTATGGAAGGGGTCAGGGTAGGAGAGACCTGCAGAAAACCAACCAGAGATGAATATTCCTGCTCATTTCCCACCCTAGGAATTGACTCAGAGAAGACATCGAGGCTTTTGGGAAATGACGACTTGTCAGCTCTGCTAATCCAGCAGTTTTAGGGGCTCAGTGCGTGCAGATCACTCATGATTTCAGCTCAAAGTGGTGTTGTCCTGTCTACCCTTCTAAAAAGTGCCTCCTCAGAAGTGCCTCTGTGTAGGCACTCCCCAGCTGACTCCCATCTGCTCCCTCCAAGTCCTGCTGACTTTTTGTGCACATTCCTCTGAAGGGAGAGTGAAATGAGTGAAAAATAGCACTGACAGGCAGCTGTCTCCAAGGCCGCTGGTTTGCACTGTGCCTTTGGTAAAAATACTTCCACCTCGGTTTCCCCACCTAGTTATTAAAATTTAGCCCATAGGTAGAAGGAGCACTCATGGTATTTAGTTGGAAAAGCTGTTGCAATTTAACCGTATGGACTTTGTGGTGATTTAACTGAACTGCAAAACCCTTGTGTTGATAATGTATTTTTACCCTCACTGGACCAGTTCCGTCAGCCCACCTCATCATAGATGTTGAGAGCATTGAAGTCTCCACCCAGACAAGCTGCTCCTGGGGGGAAATGGGCAGGGAACTTATCTCTTCTCAAGACCTATTTTAGGAAGGGATGCCAGAAATGAATCTTTGCATCCGTAAACTAAAAAGGGTGTTTTGGCATCCACCTCAGATGTAGAGAACTGTATTGCATTCTTCTGGGCTTGTTTAGATGAAACCCACCCTTATGAACGCAAGCTCAGCAAGGGTTAAAAAAGTGTCCACACCAGCTGAATCAGACTGATTTTAAATGGGCATTGTTTAATCCATGCAACTTTCCAAGATATCACCCCTTGGGTAAATAAGGTGCTTTGCAGACTGTTGCATAAGTCTCGTATAAAGATTAAGTCCCATTCTGAGTCCAAAACATATAAAGGCTCCAGAAGAGACAGTTGGGTGGAAAAAAGACTGGAGTGTAACTGTGCAATGGCTAGTCAACACACGAAACAAAAGGATGAAATGTTGCATGTGGCAAAGCTGTCTTCTCAGCTGTTCTTTGGGAGTGTTTGAAAGAGTTAAGCCCAATACTGGAATGTCTTGGGAATGTTGGCAGAGGGAGAGCGAGCGGCTTTTTTCCTCCCTCTGGATGGAGTCCCAGGACTGAGCTTGTAAAGTGATGACTTTGGATCCGAGTTCGCTTCTTGGTTCTGCAGCGGAGGGCTGGGAAGTGATGCAGTGTAACCAAGAAGCCCTTTGCGAGGGATGTGCAATTGCCTTCCTAAGTCAGGAGAGGTATTTTTACCTCTTCCCTGCTCATCCCTGGGTGCAGCAGAACTCGCTTTGAGAAGACACACGGAGGGAGAAACCACATCCTGAAGGGCGTGTGCGAAGGGAGAAAGACACATCCCCAAACAGTTTATTTTGGCTGCTGGTTTTTGTTGTCGGGTTTGGTTTGGTGGTTTGGGGTTTTTTCCTTTCTTTTCCTTCTCCTTCTTTGATGGAAATTGCAGTGACTTTTTAACCTTGCAGTTCGTAAGGCGCCTTGGGATTAGCTGATTGCCTCCGAGCGGGGAGACCGGGGTGTTTCACACGGAGAGCTGGCATGGCTGCTGTGCTCTTTGGCTTTGAGGATCTGCTCTACAGCTGGGACAGCCTGGTGTGGAGCCTGACATCCCGGGCTCTGAGGACTTGCCGCTTTGGAAACCTGAGGGTCCTGCAGCTCATGCTGAAGCCATGGTGCATTTCCAGAGCCGTTTATCAGGTAGGGTTACAAAACACCAGGCCAGACCCTCAAACCCCGGTGCTGCAGAGGGGAAACCCCCCGGGGAGTCGCACAGGGTCCTGTCCTGTTCCTGCCAACCGCTTCGGGTCCTACCACAGGCAGTGGGACGGAGGAGACACCATGGGCAGGGGAGGTCTGGGAGGAGAAACACAGGTTTTGAGGATGGTGGTGGGGTCTCCTGTGGCTGAACACAGGTCCAAACTCTCCTTCCCACACAGCAGAGGGGAATAAGTGAATGCAAATTAAGGGTCACTCTGCTATATCCCCTTTCCTTGAGCTTTATACTCATAAGTCCAGCCAGCCTTAGCTGTGTTGCATCCTTGAGCTGTTGCTGAGGCTGCACAAGAGTAATTTATAACTTCCCCAGAGGAGAAGATGCCTAAAGACACATAACCTGTGGAAAATGGGCAAATGCGGTTTTGAACTGCAGTAGCACTAGTTATCCCTACCTGACTTGTGCAATGCCTTCTGACTGCTTAGTCTTGCAAAGGCTGAAGGATCTGATCATCTAAAACTTTTGTTTAACTTGGTGTGTGTTTTATGTGGTATAGAAAGTTTTGAGGCTTGGTCGACTGGCTTCTCTGTACAGTTACGCTAACTGCTTGCAGCTTGAGGTATAACAAAACAGCTGTAATAAACTGTGTGTTTCTGAGACTAGCTAAACTGGGTTAAACAATCTGAACATCACAGCAAAGGCACTAGAACTGGATACCACCTTGAATAGTAATTCATTCCAGTCTATAGGTGACGCCAGGTTGAAATGACACTGTAAACCAACCAGTATCCAGCTCATCTGCTTTTTTAATCAGCCTTAGACAACTGCAGCTAGACATTTATTTTGCTGTGTGGATAAACCTATTACAATATTTATCAGCTTCACAGGTTTGGCTAATGTCAGACACTGGATTGACTGATCGGTGTTTGCATTTGGAAAAGGCATTTTCTGCTACTCCCATTTGCTTGGTATTTCTCTTTTCCTGTGCTTTGGAAGTGTCCATATGTGAAGCCAAGTTATACAGAAGAAGCCAGATTAAAAGCCTGTAGAAATTGCGTGCGTTGCTTAGAGGGAGACCAAGGGAAGGCTCTTAGTAATTTCAGCAAACTTTGAACCAGCTTCAGATCGTGCTCTTGTTTCAGCAGACTTCAGGAATAGATTTTATGGCCTCCTTTGGAGTTCAGCAGGCACAGGCACTGTGTTTATTTTAAGTATTTGTTTGTCCTAGAAGATGCCTGCAGCCACTAACACAAACCCGTTACCCAGAAGGACCTCTTGTCCCACCGATTGCCCTGGGGGCCCTGGAGCACAGCTTTGAAACCCCCATGAGAGGTACCACAGTGATGGCTCCAAGTGAACCAAGCTGCCCTCCCTGGGCTGCGCTTGGGCTTGGCCGGTGCCAAGAGCCAGCGGGTCAGTCTGTGCAGAGGCTGCCTACGGTGTGGGGTTGCCCCTTCCGCTCTCTGCAGCTTGTTTTCAGAGCCTGAACTTGAGGCCAATTAGCTCACGTGGGCCTGGTGTCATGAATGAGTGGTTTAGGCTGCTTGAATAATCACCATCAAGGGTATTGGCAAAGGCAATTTTAATAGAAGTTTGTAAAAATGCGACTTAACAGAATTTGATGGCAAGGTCCACTCTATTACTTACTAAAACATATGAAGGAAAATCAAATTAAAATCGAATCTGAATTATTTATACAGAGAGAGAACAGAGAAACAAAAGGGGTAAAGAGTAGGGAAGACCCTCCGTTGAGTCACAAGGTTCAGAATGGACTCCCTTGCTTTCTAAACTTCTCAAAGAGGAGTTTAGGTGCAGCTGAATCCAGACTTAGTCTCAGACTTTGTCAACAGTTCATGTCTAAAGGAAAAGAGAGGGTACAAGGAACAAAGAAATCCTTAGACCCCCTTGCTTTCTAAACTCCTTCTCAGAGAGGAGTCTAGGTACGGCTAGGTCCAATCCTAGTCCCAGACTTGGACAGCGGTTTATGTCTAGTGAAAGGAATACAGAGAGTAGGGAGGCCCTTCCATTGAGTCACGAGGTTCGGAATAGATCCCATTGCTTTCTGAACTCCTTCTTAGAGAGGAGTCCAGGTGCGGCTAGGTCTAATCCTAGTCCCAGACTTGGTCAATGGGTTTTATCTGAAGGATTATGTGTATTTAGCAACAATTTGAGTTCATTCATGGCTTGAGGTAAATCGTATGATTTTAGCAACACTTATCATGGATTAGTTTTGAGATTTTCAAAGTGAGTGAGTTAGTAGAATTTACTACAATCACAACAGTAGATTGATTACAGATTGATTCACACACGCACGCAGACAGACAAAAAGATATAGATATATACAAAGGTACCTGTTAAAAATTCCCCTCGAGTTCCACAAAAATACTGACTTCAAGTGTCTCAGCATTTCTCGTCGGGCCAGGGTTGAGCCTCGGGGAGAAGAAGGTTTTAGCCCAGGTCCCGTTGCCAGCTCCACGCGGTCCTCCAAAATTCCACAAACTGGAGAGTGTGAAACTCTGAGAGTTTCCCCATTCAGAGGGAGATGCTGGTCGCAGCCCGCTGTGGTCCAGGAGAGCTCGAAAGGTTTCACTTGGAACTGCTGTTTATAGGTTCACAAGATGATTGGCTTTAGACATTAGCAAAATGATGGAGTTTCAGTAACCATGGTGTTGTTCCCCTTGGGCTATGATCCAGGTAAGGAATGTCCCAGGCCTGTCAGGGAATGACTGATTATTCCATTATTCTCGCTCTCATTACCCGCCTCAGCCAGGTAAGAGGAGTGCTTGGTACGGTCAGTGCTGTTCTCCACCTTAGCCGTGCAAGAGTTCTTGGTACGGTCAAGGGACGCTCAACCGCCCAACTCATTGCACAAAGGCCAGGGTCTAGCTGGAATTCCTGAGATCGTAGAGTGTCCCGGGGCTGGGGGGGTGGGGAGGGGAAGGAATGCACCACCACAGCTGGGAAAGGGGAGGGGGAAGCAAAAGGGCTCAATGCTGAATCCCCTTTTGACCCTTCACCCATGTAAAACCGTCCTCAAACCTGAGGAGTTAGTTTACAGATGTGTCTAGATTCTGACTACGAATAACCTATCTCAGCCTATGCACTGTGCCTCAGGGAATGCTGCTGCCTGTGATAATGCCTGGGATCAGTGGTCTTTTAACAGATTTACTCTGTTGTGAGCACTGAGCACAAGCACAAGTGCACTTTTTCTGTTACAACATGCACACATCCAGTCATCCGCCATGGCATTATATCAAGTTCCTGCCATGTTATCCTGTTATCCCCCTTTGCTGGAGTCACCAGGGAAATGGGACAGGCAAAGGTGCCTTCCTTCCCATCCAAATGAGCGTCAATGCAGCCTGATACTCACAAAGCAGGGTGGACTTGAATAGTTGTCCATTTCTCAGACAGAGTCAGTGAACATCTGCAAAAGCTCAGTAAAACCACGTCACCTTATTTGTCAATGCCCATGAGCTTCCAATTCTTTGGAGAGGACCTGAAATGGTGAGTCAGATACCAGGAGAGTTGCTGCTGGGTGGAAGTTTGCTTGGGAAAGGCATCTCATAGCTCATCACCACAGAGAGCCAGCAGCAGCAGAATTATTAGTGGGCAGCATGAGCTGATAGCTAACTCTACACGTACGTATATTAATCCTAACAGCATTTCCTCCAGTAGCCAGCATCCTCCAGTTCAAACGCTGACAGGGTATTTTAGTAGAATATTGCTTGGACAGAAAGCCTGATAGTTTAATCACTTCCCAGAGACAGAGACTTCTTCCACTGTTTATTATTTAGGTGAGCAAATAAGCTCTGAGCATGCCAGTTTTGTTGCTGTAATATATTAATCCCTGTTGCTACCGCATCTTGAGAGCAAAGCAGATCAGCTGCAGGACCACTGCATGGTACCAGAACCGAAACAGCCCTAAAAAGAAACATTAGTGAACTTTGTGAAATTAAGCAAAACCTTTTCATACTCCAAAAAAATACATATATCCCTTTCCTTTATGCTTTTTTCTTTGAGTTAATTAGATCCCAGTGCATCTGTGCTTCTGGAGTCATTGCTGGCTCACCCTTGATGAGACTGGCTGGGGGTACCGCAGCAGTGTACCACACAGCCAGGTTCCTGGCTGAGCAGGACCCATGCTGCTGTGCACGCACCACTGGGGAGGACTCAGGTCCTCCTTTGCACCATCAGCCAAGACTAGGGCTCCTCAGGTATGACACCAACTTGGAGAATTTTTTGGTATCCTTTCCCTAGTCTGTTGTCTCCACCACACAAATCCTGAAAAACTTCCATGGGTTTGGTAATTCCCTTTTACTGTCTCATCTACAAAATATCTAAGGACAAAGCTAATATTGTACAAAGGGCACAGTCCACATTTACTGCCAATGCAACAGGCAATGGGTTCTTGAAGAGAAAAGGAGCTCCAGGCATCAACATAATCGGTGTAATTCTCCTTATTTCTGACAAGTGAGACTTTGCTTTCTTGGCTCTTGGGAAATCAGTGGCAATGCATTAGCAGAGGTAGATGGAATAGCAATTTTGGGGTGATGCTGGCTGTGGTGGTCAGGATCCCATCCCACTTGAGATTTCAGTCTTCAAATCCAAACTGACACAGCAGTTGGAAGTCTGGACTTGCTCAGGTTGCACTCTGAGCAGTAGTTGTTATAAAATAGGTTAAAACAACCCAAATTTTTTCCTTTGTCTCCAAACTGGATTTGACTTTCAGAGATGCTGAGTAACTCCATTTCTCATTGTTTTTAAGTGATGCTGTGGTACTCACGACATCCAAGAACTAGAGGCTTTTGATACCCTGAAGCAAAATACCATCATCTGTCTCAGACTGCATTTTCTTCTCGGCAAGGAAATCCTCCTGCAAGTCTGCTGCAATTCCCAGGGATACATTTGTCTGCACAGTCTGAACAAACCGCTTGCCTTGCTCTGTTTTCAGTGGGGCTAATATTCACCAGTTGCTATATTTTAATTACCATGAATGCTTGCTATATTTTAATTGTGTTTAGTGATCCACCATGTGGTTTTCTGACTGCGTGATCAAAACGCTTTTGAAAAAGGAGATTAACAAATAATAAACTTCCAATCGAGGCTTTCAGACAGTCAGTTGTGTGAGAGCCACAGAGCTGTCGGGTGTATTTTCTCCAATGCCCAGAAGATGTCTGACGGCTCTGACCTACTAAAAAAATGGCCCTGTGAACTAACAGAGTGCCTGCTTTTGCGGAAATACTCACATTTCAAGAAGTGCTGGGGGAGGGCTGGTTTATTATGGGATAGGCAGTCAGTTCTGCATTTTAACATCCTGAAGATATTTCACTATTTATTTAATCTCCAAATGCATCAACAACTGTTTTAGTTTCCCGGCTATGTCTGTGCAGTGTCAAAGAACATTAGGCAGGCCAGGACCTACATCTTCAGTATAAATGTGTTTATGTGTCTGTCTGTTTAAAATCCCACCAACCGCTCCTACCAAGTCGGAGGCAGACCGCTGGACACAGAGCAGTCTCTCGAGGAGCTGTAATACCAATCACAGAGGTTTAATTCCTTGCACGCTGTACACAGTGGTGCTGTGTACTTTTTACACGCTGCTTCTTATCCACCAAGTACTTGGAAAGGCGGTTAAGTAATATCATGCTTATTTTACTGCCATAGAAACTGAGGCAGAGAAGGAAAAAATTACTCACTTCAGGCTATAGACACAAGCACAGAATTGTCTTCAATACCTCATTGGTCCCCATATATCCAGTTACAGGTAATGGGATTAAGGAAGGAGGTGGGCTGTAGCATTTAGGGGCTGGATGTTAACCTAAAATGAGGAAGAGAAGAGAGTTTTTGCCATGCTGGCAGGAGGATAAAGGCCCAAGGAGCAATGGGAGGAACAAATGCAGAAGCCAAGGTCCCATGATGGGGGAAGGATATCTGGGGGCTCTGGGCACCCCCCGCGCTGGGAGGGAGATTGCTGCTGCTGCTGTGGAAACTCCCAGTTCCTGCAAGGCAGAATCAAGTCGCAGATCCCAGCTCAGTAACTGTTTTCCAGCTGTGAAAGTCACCTGTGACTCCTGGTCCCTTAGCGTTGAGGGTGTTTTTGCAGTGCTTTAACTCCCCGCCGCTCCTCTCGGGCCAGAGCTGGCAGGTATCACAGACCAGAAGGTGTTTTTTCATCTACATACACGCAGATGTACTCAGCCACGTGAGCCCATGTGAGAACCATGTCCTCCTTGGGCCTTATGTTCAGCTACTTCATTCCCCTTATTTTCCAGACCCTGCAATTTTATTTTCCCTGAGGAGAACGCATCTCAGGTGTGTTTCCCACACGGTACCCACTGCTGGCAATGGGGTGCTAGTGCGCTTTCACCCAGCTGCCGCGGGCACTGGGGAGTTGAACTGAAGGGCTTTGGGGCTTCTCCTCCGTTCACCTGGGGGATTGTTAGCACCCAGCTGGGTATTGCATCGATAAAGGGACAGGCTGTTATCCACCTCACAAGGGGCTCAGAGACATCCCCACAACCCCATGTACCCTATCAAGAACTCGGTCTTCCTTCTCATAAAGGAGCAATTTGGGAAATCCGTTCTTGTTTCAGCATCATTCCTCACCCTGCTTGCCTTGAAGACATCTTATTATGTCTAAGTACAATTAGGGATTCAGGAGCAAAAGCGGCATTTTGCAAGCCTGCCCCGCTGCTGTAAAAGGCTGTGCAAATCAATGTCGGGCAAGAGGGAGGAAGGAAAGGGCTGAAATGTTAAACATATCATTTCAGACTAGTAAAACTTCCAGGTTTTGATTTATAGCTTCATCACCCAGTAGATTAATGTGGAATTCAAACACAACCAGCTCTTTGCTCTCCTTTCAGGCCTGACATATTAGCATTTCCCATTAATCTAGTCAGCTCCAGCACAATGAAGGCTGAGGAAATGGGGGATTAGGTGTGTGGGAGAGTTGGGTGGGCAGGAGAAAAGAGCCAGCAAAATTCGCTTTAGCTAACTAGATAAAGTAGACAGCATGGGACCTTATTCAGGTCTCAGGTTGTAGCTGAAGCTGTTTCTGACTCCCTCGAAGTCAGCAAACCCAGATCCTTTCTCTTCTGGTTTTGGGCAGAGGGTTTTTCAGTGGGGTTGTTGGTTTTCTACTCATAAGCACAACGGTGGATGTGGGTAGCGGTGCCACCCGTAGAGCTATGCTTGAAGGGCTCTTTGCTGGCAGCTGCTCTGTCCGCGGAGCACTGTGATGCCCTGGTACAGCTGGTGTTCAGGAGACTTCAGGCCCCCTAAAGCCATCCTGTGGGGTATCGTAATGGGGTCAGGCCCCTCTGAGCTTGCAGCCTGCCTAATTCCCACTTTTAGTGGGAGGCAACTATGACTTTTTTCCGTTGCACTCTTTGCTGAGCTAGTCCACAAGCTCTGGAGCTGCCCTGGAGACTTCTCAAACTTTATTGCTACATATTTAAGCATTTATGAGACTTGAACTGCTTCCCTTAAAAAAACCCAACAACAGCAACCGACACAAATCACAAAAAAAAAGAGGAAAATAACCCTCAGTCCAAAAGCCCCAGAGTTGCAGAAAGGACTAATGAGCCTCACATGTTTCCGAAAGCCGCTCAGGAGCTTTTGGCTTGCAGAGTTTCTCACCCCATCTTCGTTACAGGCAGAAGCAAAGAGGGTTAGACAGCAAGGGAGGGGAGAGAAAACGCAAATGTTAAAAAATCATCTTTGCCAGAAAATGTATCCAAACAGACAGAAAAAAAAAAATCAGCCTATGGAGGAACCTCAAGCCGTTTCTGCTTGAGGCGTCAGTGGAGAAAGCACAAGAGGTGTTCAATAAGTTCCCATCCCCAGGTATTTTTACGACACACTGTAAAATTGCCTTCAGTGTTTGATACAGAGTTCCACGGCTTTTCTAGAGCTGGTCAAGAGTCATACGGTTTTCCTGGAGGGCAGGGACAGGCACCAGAGGTGTGCTGGGCAATGGTTGAACCTGAACCATTAAATCATCTCGGGGGCTGCTGTGCTGCCTTCCTGTTAAAGCTAATGTGGAGCTGCACCAGGCTGGGACTTGCACTCACCAATTACTTGCAAACACAACACTGCAGTGCTTTCCATGTGCCGTAGCAAATTGTCCAGTTCTGCTAGAAAATGAGGTAGACTTTAAACCCACATTGACCCTCCTATCTGTCTTTACATGAACTTTTAGGGATGGTAGGAGGAGACTGAGTGGTCAAGTCTCATCACTGAGCTTTTGTTCAAGAAATACAGCAGCCTCTTAAAAGAGGATGCATACTTGGCGTTGTTTTGCTCTTGTGTGGATTTTTCCAACCTGCCTCCCTGTGAGAAACATTCAATCTCCAGTACTAGTCTGCTCATGAGAAAGGAGTCTGGCTGCCCCGGTTATGAACATGGGCAAAGTCTTTTGTGATGTCAGTTCTATCCCACTAATAAATGGGTTAGGATTGCCAACGCAGCTTATATAGGCCACTGGCCAAGGAGCAAACACAAGCGATTCTGAACTGTTTCTAGCCCAGGATGGATTTGAATCTGTCCCAAAGCTGAGCTCTCTTGAAGTCCATCACCAATGACTTGGGTGTTCCTGCCCCTGTCTTTGCTTTTGCCTGCAAGGGATGAAAACTGTGGTCTCCACAAGAAATACAAACCATCTGAACTGAGACGATCCCCAGCAGCTCACCCTGCTTGTAACAGAAATGCACCTACCAGCAAGGCAAGGGAAACACTTTTGATCCCCTGGGTTTGCAGAAGCCAGGTCTGAACTGCGTCTTCCTAGGCTTAGCTATTTTCTGCACAGTGTCTTGAAACATAAGATGGGATGCATCTCACGTTCCTTTAGTTACCAAAAATAAGGCATCTCATCTATGCTGGTTACTTCCAAGATGGCTGTCTTGGTACAAGTCACTCTCTGGAGACGCCTACCCCTTTGTGCTGAAACCAGAAAGAGCTAAGACCGCTAAACCCAACTAGATGCCAAAGTATTAAACACCCACTGTCCTGTGGGGTAGACTTCAGTCATGTTGTTCTGATTAAATATATGTCATCCAAGGCCTGGGTGGACAATGTTGGATGCCCTCAGGAAGGTAGGCAGCCATCAGGACAGAGTGCCCAGCAACCTTGCAGCTGGAGTCATCCAGCTACAGCTGTTGCAGTTGATACAACATGTTCTGTAATCAGACAGGCCCCCAGGAACCTGGTTTTGGTAAAGAGCTTTTCCTTCCCCAGAGACACATCTGTGAACAATTCAATCCTCTGAAGTAATTGAAACCAGCAGGGAGTTTTGCCTGAAGAATTTTTGTTCTATTCAACCCCTTTTCCCTCAAAGAGAAATCCATCCTGAATATATGGCTCAGAGTAGCCCCAGAACAGGTCCACTCCCATCAGGCTTCCATGTGTTTCTTCTCTTGCGTAAAATAAGATGAAAAACCTGTTTTTTCCTTCTCTGTTTCCAACATCCCTTTGTTGGTCCACCAAAGGCTTTATGCAATGGCTGCCATTTCTCTCAGATGTTCTCCTGGAGCAAAGGTGGAGCTGACTAGTGCATTGTTGCGATCCTGTCCTAACTGTGTTTGCAGCTGCATCCGAGATGCTGCCATCGGCACTCTTGCCACTTCACATCCAACCAACAGCATCCAATTGTTTAGAGAAAAACTGTTGCTCTTGGGCATGGGAGCTTTGGGGAAAAACAAGCCCAAATTACGCACTTGAAAGATGATGCTCATGTGATAGCAAAAAAGAACAGAACAAAGGCTTTGAATGCCATCCAGGTCTCAGTACCAGAAGGGATTTAAGTCGGAGTATGTCCTGCCTCTCTTTCCTTCCCTCCGTCCCTCCCAGATTGGATTGAGGAGGATATTAACCCCGTGCACCTTTGACACCCGCACGTGGCTACAGCAAGTCTTTTACCAACACTTGCACATGAATTACTTCTGAAGTTTAAACACAAAGAGCTATTTCTAGTGTCCACTCATTTTGATTCATCTCTAACACTCTTAACTGAAATATCCTATGCACTGCATGCATTTACGTGGGCTAGCAGCAGAGGAGGGTTGTTGTTTTCCTAAATTGGAAGCTTATGGGCCCAAGCTGGAGGGAAATTGTCATGGGATTTCAAACCCTGCCTTTTTTCCTTCCTCTCCTTTCAGTTTGGGAGGTATTTTTTTTAACCATGTGAGTCCGCTGAGGACTCCAAAACAGCTGACAAAGCACAGTTTCAGGCAGGTCCTATCCCCCGCTCCTGGAGAAGAGCTCCACATGACAGCCAGCGCTAAGTCTCAAATACAAAAAGTTATCCAAGGTCAAATTCCTCCGCGCTGTGAACTTCCATCTGGCACCCCAATGGGGGATTAGCGTCTGTCCGGCACCTGGCAGGAGTCACCCGATGTCTGCAGCATTGCATAACTTGCAAACCCCGTTGCGTGCGATTACGCACTAACTTCACCCGTCACTGTGCTGCTGGAGCTGCCGACCGCTGGGACTCAGGGGGCTCTCATAAAGCTCCGGGAGGGCAGGAATGTGGGTTTTGGAGCCATTGCAAATCTGCTTTGCTCCACTTCCATGGGGCCCAATCTCATCCCCTGTGTGCTTAGGGGCTTAACGCGTCTGTACGGTCACTTCCATGCTGGTAAAGAGGCAGCTCACGATGAAGAGAGACCTGTTTGAGGGTTGGGAATTTTTATGTTACTGTAAGTTGCTGTACTTGGGTTGACCTCTGCTTTTTCTTTTTTTTAATGTTTTTTTAATACTCTTTAGAGCCCCACAGCCACAGGAGCCTAGAGTCAGGCAGGTCGTCGTGTATGTAGCCACAGCTGAGACAACAACTTTGAGTGTCGGCAGGGCTAGCGGCTGAGCTGGGCTTTGCAAAACCTCAGGCGATCAATCAGGGGTTTTGCAAAACCAGACTGCAAATGAGGAACGGTTTGCGCCAGACAAATTATATCGGAGCAGCCACCGGGACGAGGAGGTGGGGAAGAAGGAAGGGGAATAAGCAGCACAGGGGTTGGATAATTTCTAATTAAAGTGAGAATAGAGTCACTGTTCATCTTAGAAAAGAGAGGTTCTGGCAAGTTCACTGTGTCGCATATTCTCAGGCATTCATCATCTGAAATGTCTCTTAATTGCCACTATTATATCATATCACAAACATTCCCGTAATTTATCAGTCATAACCTCCTACAAAGGGATTCTTTCATTCAAGCCGTTTTCACAGAAATCTTTTCCCCTTGGATCCTGGTCCTGTAACACACTCAGACCAGGAATCTGGAAGTGAGACTTTTTTTTCTTCTTTTTTCTAAATGCCAGATGTTGCTTTGCAGACAATATGTTTCAGTAAAGGACTATGTCCCATTTTCAACTTCTTTCCTCTTTGTCCCAAGATAATCAGCTCTTAACAGCTCTTCTTCCTCTTATGGTAAAAGCTGAAATGTAAATACTCAGGACATCCTAAGTGTCAGGAGCCAGCTGAGGCCTGCTAGCCCAGACGAAGGGTCCCCGACACAGGACTGTCTTAAACATTTGGCTCAGCCAAAGGACTGTATTTATAATGTAAACTCCCCTTGTCGGTTCCTAACTCCTGGCTCCAGTTTTAGAAAATTTAATGTTTCTGGGGGTTGTATTTTCCCACCACTTAGTCGAGAGCC
The DNA here is from genome assembly GCF_030936135.1 of Gavia stellata. NCBI lineage: Eukaryota > Metazoa > Chordata > Aves > Gaviiformes > Gaviidae > Gavia > Gavia stellata. The sequence goes on along the minus strand of NC_082597.1, from coordinate 8,196,333 downwards.
AAAATTTTTCCTCTCAGAAAATACACTTGTGTGTCAAAGGCCAATGACCTAAAAAATATCAGTAGTTTCACAGCCTAAATATAGTGCAGGACTGAAATCCTGAATTCCTGTGAAGGAGCCAGGGTAAACAGCCGTCGTCTGTGTGACCGGGGTGGGGGGGTGGGCTGCAGCCCAGGGCTTTTTCTTTACGTTATCACACGCCGCAGCGCCTGGATGTCCCGGCACGGGTGAGGAGCCCTTTGTGCAGGGACCTCCTGGCCAAAGCCCTTCCCATCTATGGGCTTCCTTATCCAGATTCAGCAAAGGGCTGGAGACACCCCAACCTAAAGATGCTGCCCTTCTGCTAGCTTACACCCACTTGTCATAAGGGGTTAGTTGTGTGGTCTTGATGTGGAAAGCCCCAGGTTCAACTGCTGCCATTGACTTTGCCAAGGAGTTGTGTCACAGTGATAAGCCACGAGGACGATCCCCCTTGTGAACACTAAACCAGCCAGAAGTGATTAGGCTTTGACCCATCGTTGGGTGGTGGTGATAAACACTGGCTCCGAGGAGAAGTAATCCACTGCTGTCCGCTGAGTGGGAGGCTGTGATTCCCAGCCACACTACTTCATGGCAGCGAAACTAATCACGTATTTATCTGTGGATGCTTTAACAAGTACAAACTCATTCCTGTGATTCATCTCATCTTACAGTTCATACATAAAGCAGATCAGAAGTCTCTCCTGCCAATGCTGATGATAGCTGGGGGTGACCAGGAAAGATGGACCTCTCTGCCCTGCAAAGGTCTGGGATTGCCCAGGACCACCTCCCACCCACTCCACCTCCAGCCTGGGCTGGAATCTAGTATTTATTAATACACATGCGTAATGTCTTAACCATTAGCTGTGGATGTGGAAGGCATGATAGCTATTAGAGCTTCCTCACCCTCTCACGTCATACTTGGGAGGGTTGGAAGTAAATGAAATCCAGCCAGGAAAATGCAGCAGGGAATATGGTGCGCACAGCGTTGAAATGGTTTGTGAATGCTCAAGGGTGGGCAGAGCTAATTTTTGTCAGAGCTGATAACCATGGGTTTACCTCACCCCTTTTCATTTCACTAACCAGACTCTCAGTGGATCTCATTATCCTGGAAGTCGTTCAAGAGACTCCCCCTCCTCTAACAGGGCTCCAGAGACCTTGCAGGTCTCCAGAGATTAATTGCTATTAATATAGGCCAGCCATAACATTTCTCAGTGGGGCATTTGCTCCCATGTCTCGCAAGTTTGTTGTGTTTTAGGGATGAGTGTATCTGGATGGCCTCTTGGATTTTTCTCCAAAGGTTTTTTCAAAGGAAAGGACTTCTCCAAGGCTTTCTGTTCACATGCATCTTTTCCCAGGGCATGCTGTCCCTCTGCCATTCTCAGCCACTATTTGCTCTGGTCATGTAAAGAGAGTGCCTGGTGCAACCAGGCTCCTGTCTGAGTGGCTGGTACGAGAACTGGGCAGGATGATAGACCCAAAATGATGACTAGCCTTGAAGAGCTGCACTGCCCTTGAAATACTGTGTATCTGCCGTTTTACAAATTCAGGCAGACCTGCTTCCCTCCCATCTGCTGCTTCTCCCCTTGCTTTTCAGTATTTTTTGCTCTGGCTGTTCTTTCCAGGAGCTGCACCCCCATTTCCACCCTATCTCCTGTTCATAAGCAAATTAAAGTGCTTGCAGATGACACTGCTTCTACCTCCTCTGAGGCAAAACCTAAATGTCGCTTAGGATGCCAAGCGCTGCTTCACATGTCCATGGTACACCCCAGGAGTGAGTGCAGCTGAGTGATTGAGCATTGTACTGCAGCAGCTGTGGAGTGCAGGACCAGTTATTTGAAGAAGACTCGTATCTTAGTCATCACTGACCTCATTTTGATCACCCATCAATATGCTCTTCCTTTATACAGCAAACTACCCAGAAGGTCTTCATGAAAAATGAAAAACACTCAGAAAAATACTCTGAAAGGATTTTGCTGGGCCATTTGGCAGTTTGGGAAATCTGTAGAATCACTGATTGTTTGACAGTTTTGTAGCTATGAAAATAAAGGGAGTTTTAAATTAGAACCATTACAGCAACGTGAAATCTGGAGGCAGACTGGGACAAAGCTGGATCTCAAATCAGCAGTTCTTCTGATGCAGTTTTGGACTGGAGGAGGCTTTTGGGGGGTAGTTGAATGCTGGGAAGTGCTGGATAAGCTGCTTCATTTTGGAGGGAAGAGGGAAAAGACAGAAACTAGCAATGCTAATTTAACAGGTGAAATATGCCTTGGGTCCATTGTCCTCGCCTGAGACAAGGACACTGGGCTCTGCACCCAGCTTTGCCAAGGGGACTGTAAGATCTTGTGATCTTGCATGACCTTTGCCTCCTGTGTGTCGGTGTTTCCTCCTCCCCTTGTTCAGACCTACTTTGGGATGATCTGAGTTTATAACAGTGCACTTCACAAGAGACTTCAACCAAGCTATAAAAGCTGCAATATGCATAATAAGCAGGTATCTTAATGAGAGAGAGCACAGTCGCTCAGCACTGAGTTCATATGGGCAATACAGCCTGCACCATGCGCTCTTGTCTTACAAATCCAAGAGACGGCTTCTACACCATAGGCTGGTAGAAGTGAGAGTCGCTGTACAGGGTTAAGACTATACATTGGTAGGCAGAGCTGGATTAACAACCTTCTCTGCACAAAACATGTACAGCAGGACCTGGTGTGGAAGCAAGGGTAGGTGTGTGATGGGGCACTGCTGCCCCTGGGCTGCTCGGGCTTTCTTACACAAGCAAGCAATACCCTCCTTTCCAAGTTCTTTTGAATCCCTTGAGCTTGGATTTTTGCCAGAAAGCTGAAGGAGTGCGGTGAAAATCCAACAAACCTCTCTGTTGTCCTTTCCCAGGCAATGGTAGGACTGATCAAGATCTTTCAAAGAGCTAAGTGTTTCATTACAAAAAGAATCAAAGGTCTTTTCTCTTTCCTTGTTTTTATAGAACCATCCCTGGTTTGTTTGGGTTTTTCTTCCCTTTCACGAGTCTGAGCATCTGGAGATGAAAGGTGTCATAACCCGTCACCAAATGGCTCAGCAAGGCAGCATTAAACATGTGCTCTTTGACAGCAGAAACCCAAATCAGGCACCAGCACTGAACATTAGCTGGGTCGGAAGTCTTTAATTGTCTTCACAAATAAAAGTGTGTGAAGTCAGGAGCACATGAGAGGACTTGAGCAACAGGTTCCCTCTCTCAAAGCACAATATTTACCAGCGAAACATCTAACCAAAGGATGGAGAAACACAGGAATGAGGAATTAGGGGAAGGCACGAAGCAGTGATGCACAGTACCACCTAGTGACAGAGCCCGGCTACATAAGAAGGGCAACCCCGCGTTTGCAAAGTTCAGGGTCCGTTTCCCCATCCGATCTTTAATCCTATTTCCCAGCTGCGCCACGTGTGCTACTGTCTCCCGCAAGTGAAGGGAGAGTACCATTCAAGCAACCCTGATTTTTTTATCTCCTTTTCGTGGTTTCCTTTTTGCAAAGCAGACTAGGGTTGCAGGAGACAGGGCTTCTTGTGTCCGGTGAGAGGCGGCCAGTGGATGCCGTTTTGTTTGCTATGTGGGGTGTGCAGGTTGGGCTCAGCGTGAATCGCCCGCTGAATCACCCACGAGGAATTCCTCAGTGCATTGTGCAAAGGAGGAAAGGAAAAATGCAGGGTCCAGTGAGTAATGAAGCCTTTCAGGGCATCTGAAATGAAAAGAAATGCCACGGACTTGTTCCATTTGTAGCAACGATGTGAAAGAGCAGTGTGACAGGCTCTGCTCAAGAGAAGGCTTGTAACCCTTACCATTAATTCCTTTTCAAAGAATTGCTTATTGAAGGCTAAGCTGCTTTTTATAAGCCTTAGAGGCTGAGTGTGTCTTTGTCCTTTTTTATTATTATTGCTGCTCCTCTCCCTTGTCTCTCTTTTAAGAGAAAGCAGTTACTGTACATGGGTGGTGTTTCTCTCTCTGTGGCTATCTGAGACAAGCCCAGCATCGAGATGGGAATTTTGTCACCTTTTGGCAACAGTGGGTTTGCGTAGAGCGAAGTGAATTAGAAGAAATCCAGATCTGTAGAATTTCCCCATACTCCAGCCTGCAGATTTACCCACGATCCAAGCAGCTGGGTTTAAAAGGATTTCATTTCTTCTCCTCACTAAGGTCCCTTTACACAGACGCTTGAGAAGGAGCTAAAAGGCTCCGCTTGGTCTCCATGTGTGGGTGAGTGAGCAGAGGCGACCTGGTGTCTGGGTACCGTCCTGCAGCTTGTGGGAGGCAGCAAAAGAGCATTGCACCTCCCTGTGAGGCCCCACGCTCATTTAAGGCTTCTGCACAAAGCCTCATATGTTTGCATGAATTACAGTTGGGCTGAAAGGGACTGGAGCCACCACTACAGTCTGTGCTCTGCATGAACAGGCAGGAGGGGTGTATGCATAAAGTTAAGGTTAGGATTAGGGTTAAGGTTAGGGTTACTGTTAGGGTTAGGGTAGCCTTTTCTTCCTCTTACCCAGGAAATGGCTCCCCAGGGAAAGGATATTCAGACCCTCTCCTGGACCTCGGCTAGAAGCTGCACTAGTTGATAGGCAGTCCCTTGCTTGTACACCAGGCAAGCTGAGACAATTCTCAGAGGGTTTAAATCAATAACCCTTCCCTGACTTCAATGGAACTCTTCCTCTAAAGACTGGTTGGGAACCCAAACCCCAACGCTGTGCTTCCTTCAGTGGCTAAAATTTACTAAATCACCTGAGTGCAAAAAAATAGCATATTTGTTGGGGCCACCAGCGTGATTCTGTCCTGAAAAGGTAATGCATGGCCACTGAGCGCACTGCTCCCAACAAGAGCACCTGCTCACTGCTTAGCCAAGGGATGAGGCTGTCTCATGCACACGGCCATCCCATGGTAAAGGTGGCATTTCCAGCAGCATTTCTTCCTAGGCTTATCATTCTTGAGCTTATTGCTGTTTTCTTTCCCACAATCCATGGTGCTATGTCCAGCTCCCGAGCACGGCAGCCCCGGAGAAGCTCCCACAGCTGGGTAAACACGCCTGAGTGAATAGGGCCCTTCACAATGGAGTGACCAGGAAATCCAAACACTGCAAAGGCCAACAATTCAGCGGGGACATAATCATGTCATTACGAGACATGCTCGTAATGGAAAACAAAGCCTGAACGCTGCCTAGCAGAGTTGCGCCTCAAACAACAGATTCTCCACCCTACAGGTCTCCAGGAGTGGCTCTTTCTCTCTTGTCTTCTTTCAGCCATTCATGGTGGTGAGGAGGAAGATGAGTTTCTGCAGAGCGATATTAGGATCTTCCCTCCCACCCGGGACGTTTCAGCTACAACAGGCTGCACCAACCCCATCCCCCTTGCAGGGCCGAAGTTGGTCCTGGGAAAGGATGGAGGGATGATAAATGCGGAAATATTAACAGGCTAAATTCTGTCTGTGGTTACACAGGAGTAAATGTGAATTATGACAGTGGGTTTACTGCTGATTTACACCAGATTGAGGGAGAAGGGGGTCAGGTCAGCTACTTCCACAGGCATGGGGTTAGATGGGCTCTTAGGCACCAGGGTAAGGAGCAGAGGCAGAGGAGTCTCCATCCCCTTACACTGTCCCTGGCATGTTGCAAAGGCTGTTGGAAATACAATGTCATTACTTCAGTCTGCACATTTATCCAGTGGCTTTGCCCTCTGTGGTCTCTTCTGGCTCTTGGGTTTGTTGCTTGGACCCATGCAAGCTCCCTTTCACCCAGGGGACTCATTAATTCCCATCTCCCACCATGGAGCAACCCCTCCCTCTCCTGCCTGGTAAGAAGGTGAGCTGGAACCCAGAGCCACACATTGTGCCCTGTGGAGCACCCTTTGGCCAATGGCCCAGGGCTGTGGCATTGGACCTTGGGAGAAGCCGTTGCATGCCCAGCTGTTGCTTTATTACACTTTTTTCCATGTAGAAACTTCAAACTTTGGAGTTTTTAAACCACCTGGAAACATACTGCAGGTTATAGTTCCACAGTGGGTCCTCAGATCTCATGGCACTTTTTTTTCTGCATATGACCATTTTGCAGGGACTTTATCAGTTCATACATCACAGTTTTGAAAAAAACTCTTCCAGCTTTGAGGAAACCAATGTAAGGCTGGTGGTATGATTACCTCCAAAAGGTTGGGAGATGCAATGAATCTTAATGACATGTCCAGGAATGCTGATTAAGACCTGGACACAACAGGCCATCCCATCCCACTTTGAGGAAGTTTTGACATTTTAGATTCTGTTCTGATTCCAAATGAAATCCCCAAATTGTGCAATTCCCCACGGCAGGGACACGGTTTGCTCCCTGTGCTCACTGTGCATGGAGACAGTGGGAGGCTGGGTTTTAGTGAAACCACGGCCAAGTCAAGCCTTCTTTTTGAAGGTTTCTCATTAAAAAAGAAAGAGGGAAAGAAAGAGAGAGAGAAAGAGAGAAAAAGAGAAAGGAAGGAAGGAAGGAAGGAAGGAAGGAAGGAAGGAAGGAAGGAAGGAAGGAAGGAAGGGAAGAAAGAGAAAGAGAAAGAAAGAAAGAAAGAAAGAAAGAAAGAAAGAAAGAAAGAAAGAAAGAAAGAAAGAAAGAAAGAAAGAAAGAAAGAAAGAAAGAAAGAAAGAAAGAAAGAAAGAAAGAAAGAAAGAAAGAAAGAAAGAAAGAAATCCTGATAAAAATAAAAGTTCCTGGAATTTTTTTCCCTGGATCTACTAATCTTACATGTTTTCCTGAAATGCAATGGCTAGCATGCAAAGCAACTCATATTAATCTCCATCCATTGCTGCAAGACAAACTTTTCCTTGCTGTAAATTGCAAATTTTCAGGTCAGGATCTGACCTTGAACTCAGAAGCCAATATAATATAAGCTGATATGGGCAAACTGGCTATGAGTCTCAAGTGGGTATATACCAAGCCAAATCCTGAAGTCAAGAATTAGGCATCTTTAACGGAGGAGCTGGCTCACTGTGTTATTGGCGTACATGAAAATTAATCATATCCTGCAACAGTGTTCACAGGATGCTTTTGATTTATTACTAATCCCATACACTCTTGCAGCTCCTGATCCGCTGCCAGAGGGTATCATAATGATGCAGCTGGCACCCCTGTTGCGATGGCCATCAACATAGTCAGTGGCACACATTGGATTGGTCATCCTCAGCAATACTATTGCATTTGCTACCTGAGCTGAAAAATCAAGCCCTGTAGCTGTGGTTTTAAATTTGTCTCCTATATAGAGAATAAGAATATATTACTCTCATATATTCTTATATAAGGATAAGAATGTATGATGTGCATAGACCGGGGGAGCACATACAAAATCTAAAATATTTCAAAATATTCAAACCTGCAAAACAAAACTGATTTTGGCTGAGACTGTGGGATTTTCTATCATCCCAGCTCCCCTGTGCTAGGTGCTCAGTGGCAGAAGTGTGTGGGGAAGATGTGCATCGCCCTGAGGCCAAGATGGTTTGTGATCAAGAATGGAAAGACACAGCTACTGCAGTGTTGTCATCCCAAAACACAGCTGACCCTCCTGAGATTAAGCTACAGAAAGAGGAGATGGAAGACATGAAATTCTTGTTCTCACAGGTTTCTTACCTTGTTTTTATCCTAGGCCCTGCCTGGTACAAGGCATTTCAGATTTTAAAATTCACCACCAAGTGTTTGGAACAATTGAAACATGTTGCCTTGACTGTGACAGTATTTATACTACATGTTCCTCGTAAGCTTCAAAAAAATTGCAAATTAAAGGGTTTTTTTTATTTTTTCGGGAAAGTCAAAATAGATTGTTAGGGATTTTCCCACTTTTTCACCACCAAGTATGACTTTTAGCCAAACACAAGTTTGCAGGGCATTTTGGCATGAGTGCTTTCTCTACCAAAAGCCTACTTTCATCAACATTTTTCCAGTTTACCAAAACAGCACCTTTGCCCAGGGGCTGACCATGCAGATATCATTAAACGTGCCTGCTGACCAGGAAGGGGCTGAGTCTATCCCTGCACCGACAAGCTCGTTAGAGGTACGCGTGGCAGAAGGAGATTAGAATTATGCAGTTCAGCTCATTCCCCGTGGATGAGCCTGCTTTGTGCAGACCAGGAAAGTCTCATTTTCAGAGGAAGAGTGATGTATTTCCAAAGCTGAAGGTGAAATGCGAGGTGAAGATAGCTGCTCAAGAGGGTCCCACTGAGCTCAAGGCTGGGTCAGAAGACTCTACCCTGCTAGGATGTATAGTCATGTCATGAGTTGGGCCTTGCTTTAATTCACCGAAAAGCAGGGATTTAGTGCTAGGGCTGGTTTAAATGCACATAACCCATAGCCTTGGATATCAAGATATAAGCCTTTACCTGTGTTTTTAACACTGAGATAGCATTTTCACTTGACCTCCCCATCTCATTCCACCCTGGCCAATAAAGCAGGGGAAAGGTGGTGCACAGCAGAAGACCCCTGCAGCATCTGGGGACCCTTCCCCAGGGCAGGGTTCTCCTCGGGCACAGGCAGGACATCTGTCACCCAATGTGGGTGACCCTGGGGCAGAGAGCCTGGTCAGACGTCGCCCAGCCTGGCTGCCAGTTATCCCGCAAGGAAAGGGAACTCGCTGCGCAAATTGTGGAACATGAGGGCTGTCAGCATCAGAGAGGATTCACGCTGGGGATGACAGGCATGACCTGCTTTTCCTGCTTTGTTTATTTATTTGGTGATATGCAGTCATTCGGTGAATAACCTGAAGTTTTCCTCTTGTGTGTTTCTCCCTTGTTCCTTCAGTACTGAGGATAACCAGGGTGGGGATGGGGACATACACCCCGCTCCCTGACTCTGGCAGGACTTCAGTGATATCCCCCTTATACTGGGGGGAACCAAATGAAAAGGGTGAGCACACGGTCCCCAAAATCCTGGGAGAAGCTAGTCTGAGAGGATCTCCCATCCTCCTCAGGGGATAGCAACGAAGGTGATGGGACTAGAGGAATCCCATCCCACTCTCCTGCTCTGCTGTCTCTTCAACTAACTTCCAGCTGCATCCCATTCATCCCCAGGTGGCTGGCAGCGTGAGCTCCATGTGGTGCTCACCAGGAAGGCCTTGTCCCACATTGCCACCTGCATTTCATTACTTACCTCCATTTAACGATGTAGAGGGCAGGGAAGGAGCAGTCCCACAACTTCAAATGCCCCAAACACAATCTGTTGCAACTGGGCAATTCTAGTCAGCTCGGATGCATAAAGCCTGATTAAACTGTGATGGTACATAATGTGCAGCACCTTCAGGATTGCCTTCACAATTGCTTCAGCACAGCCATCCACTAGCTCTGGTTCTTGCTGTAATATGTCCATCGTTAGAGCAACAGCTATACATTAAAATTGCACATAAGCATATGCATACGTATGAGAAAGAGTCCATAAAACAAGCAAACTGCCAGCCTTCTTGCCACAAACTTTGGTTTTATTCTGTGTGCATGTTCAAGGAGGGGAAGGTGGTTCTGAGTTGGGACATTTCTTGTTGTGCCAAGAATGGAGATACCAGTCCAAGTGGAAAAAAAGCCAATTCAAACTCTTCAAAAGAGCAGTCAGTCTCTCAGCAATTGGGCTTCATAATTTACTGGCACATCACCCCCGAATGAGTTGCCTCAAGGTCACTGCAACCCTGAGTCTCGATTTGGGCTGAACCGACACCTGCCCTCTGTGCGCCTAATGGTGCCTGATATTCAGCCACAAACTCTCGCAGCAGTGCACCAGGGCAGCATTAGGGACCAAACATTTTGCATGAGAAGTGGCAGTGTGTTTAGACAGGGGGACATTCAGGCCTCCCTTAGCTGATTTCCCAACCAAAACCTACCAAGTTCAGCAGGAGTCTTGCTTTCGCCCCTTCTTGCCCCTCTAGCTGTCTGTAGATAATTATAAATCATAATTAAAGAATTATAATGATAAGCCAATTACTAGCGCAAAGCATCTTTTCAAAATCACGTAATAGAAAGAGAAGTGCAAATGTTCTCTAAACTCATGCTTTTGCAAAGTGATTTTGACAGCCTTTCCTCGGCCGACAGCACCTCACATCCGCAATACCGAGCACAACAGCAACCTCAGTAAGGGTCGCTGCCTAAACGGTGGTTGCGTTTTTATTTCACTACATTGCATGTCTTACAGTGGGGTCCAGCAAAGTGCAAAGGCACGAGTCGTGGATCCCATCCTGCGTGTCTGTGGTGCTCGGTCTGCTCTGAGCATTTTGCAGGTGGAGGATGATGGAGGGCGCAAGTCCTGTGTGTCTTCAAGACAGATGAGGCTGTGCTCTTTGCTCTTGCCCAGAGCAGCCACCTCTATGAAAGCTCCTGACAGGCAGGCAATGAGCTGGGCAATGTTCTCCTTCCTGTCAAACTCTTGTCTTCCTCAACATGCCTGCCTCAAGCATTCTGCTTTTTCTTATTTGCATGCCAAGTTGGGCAACCCTTCAAGTGGAGGTGGCATCGTGAAGCTGACTTTGTTCCTAAAATGTGTGTTTGAGTAACCAGTTGCTCCGTTTTGCTCTTCTGAAGCCTGTCCTGGCAGGGCTGGGCAGGCAGCTTGCACATGGCCGTGATACCTGTGTGCTCGGACAGGGTGCGTGGGAACAGCCACGGCCACCAAGCTCCTCCATGGAGGAAGCACAACGTCCTGGCCTCCAGCTGGGTGGTCCATGGGGAGCCCAGGTGGCCCCACACCTCCTGTGTTCTGTTGTGCTTGGTGGGAAGGGCACTGCTAGGTGCATCTCCCCACCTTGCCTGGATCCCTCCCTGGCCACCTCTTCCTTGTAATAACGATTTTTTGCATCCAGGGTGGATGAGCAGAGGGGAGTCCGAGAAACCCTGGGAGTCAGGGCCCCTGGCTATGCCCACACCTTCGCGCGGTTGTGCCTGTGGCTCCTGTAGCTTCATCGACCACTGCAGCACAGGAGCAAACACACCCTTTCACAAGCATCTTCCATGCCCCAATAGCAACCAAAATGCAGGGTCAGCTCCTCCAGCCTGGCCAATGCTGGATGCAAAGCAGTTTTAAGCACATTTTGGAGTGATTTGAGGTGTAGCCTTCCCAGGCGATATCATCCCTCCACAAAACCCCAGGTGGCTTCAGGTACCAGTGCTTCCCACGGCCACGAGGTCAGGGAAGAGCAAGAGCATCATGGTTGCTCGAAAGAGGCAAAGCCCAGGGAAAAGGGAAAACCAGGTTACATTTACACCTCTGGAGTGGGCTGGCATCCTTAAACACATCTTAGAGATGCTATAGCCATAAATCTGGTCCTTAAGCTGCTGCCAGTAGAATCAGGGCATTTGGCTGAAGAAGGGAGCAGCAGAGCACAAGCCACCTGCTCCCATCCCATCGCCTGAGCTGCTGGTAGGGTGCAAGGAGCAGCACTGGAGAAACAGCCCCTTCTGCATCAACACCCATCTGCAGAGCGCTGCGCAGCCAGGACTAGGGTTTGTCATATTTGTGTTGCCTTAGGCTCTGCTGGCTTCAGATGAAGAAGGGGTTTTGGGTAGTCCGGCTTGTCGGTGCTGCTCTGTAATTAAGTCTAAATGCCACTTTTCACTCAGAGGCAACCAGAGGCCACTGCAGATTGCACCGGGGATTAGTCACGACCTTCAGAAAACTATGGAAAAATACACTGTGTTCGCTGTCCTTTGTCAAAACGCTAAATAACAGCCCTGCCAATGTTGGTAAATATTCCGTTGAAGGCTCAGGAGGCCACAAAGAGCATGTTTTAACAGTCACCAGTACAGAATTTGCATCTGGCAAAGGTCCTGCTCTGCACTGAGAGCCACGTGAGACTTCGGAGTTAACATTGCGCTTTTAATGCATTTTTCACCCAACCTCCTCATTTCTAGGGATGCCATTATCAACAGAGGACCCGGTTTTATTATTAAGTAGCAAATCAATCCGGCTATGCGGAGCGCAATTCAATTATGGCTTGAAGTTACTGTAGGCTGAAGAAGTCATAAATAAATGAGCATGCTGGAGGTATTTAACATTTCAGTCCCACCGTAAGCACCCAGCCCCTTGTTTGCACCGCGTGCGCCGGCTGGGCATCGATCCTGCTGTGAATTCCTTGGTTTTGGAGGGATTTTCAGTCAGTGTGGCAGGGCAGCGCAGTCAGAGGGCAGGTTGTGGTGCTCTTTGCAGGCTCAGACAATTGCAGGATAATCTGGGGTAAATGTAGACTCCTTTTTTCTTTTGTTTACCGGGGCCAAGGCAGGGCAGGGGCCTCTTCCTGCTCCTCTCGCACTCGCCCAGTGGGAGCGGAGCAAATGCAGACTCATGTGTCGGGCCGTGGGCGCAGGAAAGCCAAGAAAAGGCGCTTTGCGAAACCCCAGCCATCTCCCAAAGGGAGAGGGCTGAACCCAGTGTTCACTTTCCTTCTCTTACTGCTATTCCCAAAGCACCCCAGCTGCTTGGTTTGGGGTTTCAAACCTTATTTTTAGAGGGTTTGGGTGGAAATAAAGTGGAAATAAAGCATCTTGTAGTATACAGGCACCTAGTTACTCACTACCTTGTTAGCACAATGATGTATGAATGGCCACACAACTAAAATGATGCTCAACTGCGATATAAACACGGTCACTGCTAAACAGACTCATTTAAAAAAATATTCTGGCTTTCTCTTGGTGGGACTTTTTCCCCCTTCTTCTTTCTCTTCCTTTCCTCCAGGCTGGTTTTCCACTTCTGCTTATTAGGATCATTTTGAAGCATCCACCCTCAGTTATCACAGTTTGGGGGGCAAGTGCTGCAAGCAGAGGAGGAGTCCCTGTGCAGGCAGCCTGCAGGCAGCTGCCACGTGGACCCTCTGCTCATGCCGGTGTCCATCCCCAGCTGAAGCGGCATGCACAACGAGCTCTGCACATGCGGTGCTAACAGCAACGACGATGCTGGTGTTTAACTTGCATGCTTGTTAGTATTCAATTGTAGGGTCAAAAGAATCATTTTTTCTAAACTTATTATTAGTATTAGTATTAGTATTTGCTTTTTCTGCCAGGGAATGAATAAAAATGACATTTACACTCCTGCACCATCACTTACGTGATTTTGTCCATGGCCACTTGGTAATGCAGAAATCAGTTGTCTTCACTAGTTTAGCAAAAAAAAAAGGCAAGCTGATTTTGCATCAAAGCCAGTGGCAACTTCTCCATTCTGTTTGTCACAAGCAGCAAGCCATCTTCAGCCGTCCAGTTTAAGGAGTTTGTTTTGAGGGAATAAAAGGATGAGAGGGAAATGGGGTATTTCCTATGGATTGCCTTGTTTATTTGCTTGGGCTTGCTTGTTTCTCTGCGAGGGGAAATCAGCAGGAAAAAGAACTTCTAGTGAAAGCCATGAAAGGGGATGACTTCCAGATTTCCCTCCAGACATTTTGCACAGCCCTACATAAGGTATTTGGAAAGCTGCTACTGAAATCAGCTCCTCTCAGGGGTTGTGCTTTCCTTCCCTGACAGGAGCAGAGCACGTTACGGGGTCTCCACTCCCCAGTCCTGGGTGCTATGTGAATTTTAGCTGAAATAGCTATCTGAAACCTTGAGATTTGCCATCCTTCTTCTCAGGGGCAGCCTTGTAACCTTCTCCTCATTCCCATGGATGTGGTGCCATGGAAAGCCACCAGGCCAGAGACCAGCCATGTCCTGATCTCCAGAGCTTCTCCCGTGGGGTTGAAGAGCAAACCGGTGGCTGCTGCCCGCTGCCCCAGTTGTTCTAAAGCTACAAAGCACCAAAACCTAAAGCACGTTTCATAAATATCCATTGTATTGTCCTTGAAAATTAAAAATCTAGTGACACGACTTGAAAAACGTTCATATTACTAGGTAGGCTCTAATCAAGAGGCCTGAATTCAGAGGTCATAGGATTTCTCGCTTGACTTTGGAAGTAGAAGCAGAAATGGGCAGGTGTATTGGCACAATCCTCTGACTTTATTAAAGGTCTGCACCAGCTCAAAATCTGAGTCTGTGTGCTCTTCCTAGAAGGTTTTATTTATTTTGGCTACATGCAGGTGGAAGCACCGAGCCCAGCGCTGGAGGCTGCAGGAACAGTGATGCTATAAGGGCTCTGGGAATAAGTGTGCAGAGAGACAACCTACGTGATCACCACTGGAAAAACCCACCATTCACCACCAATTATCACACTCAAGGTCTCAAGAGAGGCTACAATTATTCCCTGCTCCAAGTCTAGAGCAAATCAGCATTTTCCCAGTAATTGCAGTGTAGTAACTATTGTAGATGTTGACTTTTTAATAGCAAACACTGCTCAAGTGTTAGATTTACAGTCATGACAGTTAGCTTTAGTGACTTGGGAATCAATTACCTTGCCGTACAACATGACCAAAGATTATAGGGTAGCCCATGAAATAATTTATACTGCCACCTAGGAGTGAAACTGTAACTTCATCTTTTCACACAGAAATACACTCTGTACAGCAGTAATTCCAGTAAAAAGAATAATAACCATAAAAAGAAAAAACGAGGAAAACATTGATTACAAAATAAGGGAAGACCTGTGTCTCCTACTCCCTTGACCCTAACCAGCAAAGTACACTCTGTTTTTAAAAGTGCTAAGGCTCAGTATTAAGACTGCCTTAAAATAATGGGATTAATAAAACGCATAGAGTTGGTCTCTCTTCTCCTTCACCGTCTGGAATCAGGCTAGAAGAGCAGGTTTTCAGAAAAACATCATCTGTCATGAGATGTGGCAACCTTGTGCTCTCAGATCGTAAGGTCACTGCCACCGTGGAAAGGCAGCCGCCTCTGGAATGAGGACCAGGGGGAGAAGCGTCTGCCTGCAAGCCGGGGGACGGGAAAATTAGCACTGCTGTAAACGAGGAGCCTGAGCTGCCATGGGGAAACAGCATCACTGCCCTCTGAGACGGTCCGAACCTGCTGGGAATGTGCAACCCCTGCTCTGCCCACGCACCCATCGGACGGGTTCGTCCAAGGCAGGGTCTGCGGAGAGCAGCGCAGCCCTCCCATCCCTGCTGCGGTGGGACACCAGTGAGGATCTGGTCCCCATCCACAGTGGTGGCTCCCAAGAAATTTTCAGACAAGGCACAGGGGATCCTTTTATCACTAGTTTCCCCTGTTACAGCTTGAAGGTGCAAAGGATAATGTACAAATGCAGTCAGCTCCTCGCAGGTGTTTGTCCCTATTTTGGAGGTGCAGTTTAGTTGCATCCTGCAGCTAAGCAGTGATATTGCAAACATCAGGGACTGGGGGGTTTTATTTCCTCTCCTTCTCCCATGCAGCCTCCCATGAGAACTATCACAGAAATTCTTGTTTTGCCTGAAAATATGCATTTGACCAACCATGATTGTATTTAAGCCTGTTCAATTGCTTTAATAGCAACCCTTCCAACACACTTAATCTGAAAATGTTTTCAACGTACTCAAAATCTTACACACAAAGGTTGCAGTCACCATCACAGTGTTCCTGCAAAGCCAAAAGCCAAACATTAGTCGGTTTGGTTTATAGCTTAATTTGCATGTATCCTATCTGACCAATGGCATACGCTGCTATCGCCAATCTCAATATAATTTCTCCCCCTTTTTTAAATAAAACAAGCCCAAGGAGTCATTGTAAAAAGTATCACCTTAGCAAGAGTTGACTTACGTGTTGCATCCAAAGTCTATATTCACCTCTCAGAGTTTAACGAGTTACACTTCACAGTCCCCCCAGGAGAGAGGGAAGTGTGTAAGGACCAAACTCAGCTATAGGTGAGGATAAGGTGAGAGTGCAAGGCAAAATGTCACTGAGATACGGGTGGGAGAGAACAGATCCGAGCATAATCCCATCCTTCCCCATCCTAAAAACAGGCACCTAGTTTTCTGTAGCCCAAAGACTGCAACGACACTATGGAGCTGCAGAAACTACCATTGTAATAGCCACCAAGTAGTGTTTTTGATGGTAGTTGAATGGTTGATGGGGTTGATCGGTCTTCAGAGACAAAATATCTCCTGCTCCCCACTTCCAGGAGTCAAGGTGGTCATGGGGAATAGGTGCTACGGTGCAAGTCCCACGTCTCGTCTGCAAATCCTAGCTCTGAGGTAGCGTCAGCCAGGTTAGAGCTATACCCAAAGTGGGGATTGGATGTTTAATGCTGACTTTTTAGGAATCAGCACACCGCCTGGGGGCAGGAACCTCCCTCCTTTCCTGCAAGAATGGAGCAGGGGATGAAAGGTTGAGCAAGGGAAGCATTTTTGAAGCCACAGCTAGTAGGTGAAATCCTCCCCCTCTTCATGGAGGGGCTCTGTGGTTTAAGACCTGCCTTGTGATGTATGAATTTGAGTTTCTCAACTTTTTTTTGGAGGGGAAGTGTCAATGCCGCTTATCCTACAGCCTCGCATGTGTCTGCAAGGCCTGTTACAGCCATTACGTGAAAGACATAAAGAGTCCTCAAAGCAGGCATCGACACCCAAGACTCTCCCATCCCAAATAGCAACCAGCAAGGACAAATAAGTCCCATCGATGGGCCACTTTCAGGCTCTCCTGCCCTTTTCCAGGCTGGTCTGTAGCAGCTCTGGGTCTGTGTGACCCCGTGCAAACACAGCTAGGCTTGGCAGAGACATTGCTTGGAGGTAACCGTGCAGACCACGGGGTGCTCAGAAACCAGGCCACCACAGCGTACGGAGGGGAAATGAGCAACCTTTATGGAGTGAATTAATCAAACTCTTCAATCTCCTTAGCTGAGGGTTAATAGTCTTGTGGCGACCGCCCTGGACAGTGTATCAGGAGAGCTGGGTTTTATTCCTGGTGAGCTTCAGTAATGAAAAGGAAATTGTGTTCAGACGAGTGATAGAAGCCCATGCTCCCAGAGACGTCAGATACGCAGCCATTAGACTCAAGTTAAACAATAAATCAAGTAACACTGAGTCTTTGGCTCTATCAGAGCACCATTATGAGTAGTGCTATGTTTATTTAGAAGATGCTGAGCCCATTTTAAATATTTTCGTATTAAATGTAATTTGGGTGTTTGTTATTAAAGCAATTGACTGGGCCTAAATGCAAACATTATTGGTCAGATAAATATTTCCTGGCAAATAAGATCTGTTCATTGCACTTTTATGACATGAGGGCTTACTTGCTCCAAGATTTATTTTCTGTTTGCTTCCTCTCTTTGCGAGGATTGCCTCATAAAGATTAAAAAAGCCAAAGTGAACCAAAGTGTAAAGTAGAAATCACCGATTAAACTGTCAGGAATGGAACAGCCTTTGTTAATCACTGATTCATTAGCTGGGGGAAGAGGGGTCTCGAGTTAGAACAAAGGTTTTGGTGTCACGAGGTTTGCAATTTATTCCCAGGTCTCTCCAATTTGGTACAGGATCTTACCCAGGTAAATTGATCTCTCTATGACTCCATTTTCCCATCTGTTCAACTTAGATAATGATCTTGCCTCAAAGAGATAGTGAAACATTTCAATAAGAAAAGGTTACCTTAAAAACCACACCTGCATCTGAAATTAGGCTACCCCCTACTAACACCTACAAGACCTTTGGCTAGAAAAGCTATTTCCTACTACAGCCAGGAGGTTTCCCTGATTTTGTTTTGTGGGCAAGCAATGGAGGAAAAACATCTTAAGAAATAAAAAAGTATGACCAAAAAGTAACAAAAATTGGAAAGCAAACTTACAGCACCTTTTTTTTTTCAGTTGCTTAAATTGTCACTTGGCTGTGTCACTTTAATATCTCATGAGCCCTTTTTTTAATGTTGCAGTGATGTATTGAAAGCATTGTCTAACTGGCTTTTGGAACGTTATCTGCATTTTCTGCAAAATGTGGCACCCTTTGAAATAGGAAGCTTTTCCAACCGTTGTAACTTTTGCAATCCTCAGTAGAAGGCAGTGTAAAACTACAAAAATATTCTTCAAATCTGACAGCATGCAAAGTAAAAGGTTACTTCAGTACAAAAACCCTAACAAATGAGAATTAATTTGTTTTATTCTTCCATACAAAAGAAAAGTACTTCATTATGCCGTTCCATGCAAGAGCTACCTGTAGTTTTTGTTTAACAGGAGGCATGTTTCTGGGCTCGGATGTCTCAACTGACTCATTTGATGTCCTTCACAATTACCTGTGCTGGCTTTTTCATCCATCCGAGAAGGTTCATGGGTGGCTTTCAGCAGCGCCAGTCAACCGCAGCATCTGAGGATGGGGTGGGGAGAATAATCTCACCTTTCTTCAGCCTTCTTCTCAGGTTCTTGCCACTTACTCATTTGCCATTTACTCAGGAGTTCCTTTGCATAGATGAGGTTGGTTCACTTGCCTTTGGAGGAACAAGATTTCTTCTTATTGCATTTTATTTCTGTCTGCACTGGGGTCATGTCCGCAGTCGCAAGCATCTCTCCAGGTCTCCCCCAGCCAAACAGTGCCCTTCGCCAGCAGCAGGAGTGCTTCCTGGTTTTCCTCCATTCCTCCACCAACCATCTCTTCCACCAGCCCCTGTTCCTCCTCTGGGGCAAGGCCTCCCTGTCTCCCACCACCACCCAGACCATTTTATGGATGGAAGGGGCCCCTGCCATATCCACTTTTTCCTGCATTGTTCTGCTTTCAGGCCATTTCAGGTGAAAATGGCAATATTCTAGGAACAACAAGAAGTTCCTGAGACAGAGCTTTGCTCAGCTTTGAAGAAGAGGGCAGCAGGGCCCCATGTATCCCCTCCACCCCATGGGAGCTGTGGGGAGAAGGGACTGGTGAGGACCTGACCTCTATCAGAGAGGTGAACCCTCACCCCTCCTATTCTTCCGGCAAGGACAGGGTGGCTCCCAGCGCTTTCCATTGGGAAGACTTCCTTCTCTCTTCCCCTCACTCCCAAACCCAGGTGGGTGCAAAGTGGGGGGGACTGCAAGGACAGCCCCTTTCCCCAGCTTTACTGCACCAAGGCACGGGTCACGGAGGAAGGGCTGGTGGCACACCCAGCTCATCTTTATTCCCTTATGCACAATTCAGCTATTCGCTTTGTTTGGCCTCTTGGATGCCAGGATTACCCGGAGATAACTGGGACACGGGCGACTTACACGTGAGTCCTGTCCCTCTCTGCACCAGCCCCAGGCTAGAGCTGGAGGCAGCAGACTGAATTTGCCAGCCCACGGGTCATAGCACCAACCAGCTGGAGTTGGCTTGTCCCCACCATCCATTTCAGCTGTCGCGCAAAGACCAAGCTTCGTTTGCCTGCATAATAATCCTGCCAGCATGCACTTTCTTCGCCTAATGATGGGAGGATTTATTGCACCTGCTCTTAGGGAACGTCAAGGTCTGCTTACTTCCCTCTTCAGCTCTCAGAGATCCTTTAAGTAGAGTCTGTGTGAAAATTAATCAGATGCCCTGGAGGCTTATTTTGTCCAAAGCTAAAGTCCTGCTTCTCCCTTTCCCCCCTCCTTTTTTACCCCAATTACTTAAGCGATTGTCCTGGAAATTAATGAAAGCATGGCATGGGAAATAACACCCACTGTTCATCTCAGAAGTGAAGTATTTCTGTGGAAGGCTTAGCTAGAAACATCTCATGGTTCACTCAGCAAACTTGGAGATCTTCCCAGTTTGAAGTGTGCTGCACCATGACAGTTGGTATTGCGTGTGCTCTATCCTCTAAATTGTTTGCAGGGCTGGATCCAGTTATATGATTCAGATCCTGCTCCTGAGTAATTGGATTTTACTTTTCTGAATGAGATCCTTGTGGTTTCTACCTGGTTTCCAAAGTTCTCAGTATGAATTATCTCAAGGACACAATTCATCCCAACCTGTTATAGAGGGAAAATGAGGTGATGGGGACAGGTTTGGTAGTGGTATTCACAACCCTCCACCTCTTTCTTGCTGGCCCTGGTCCATGGAAGCGCGTGAGGGCAGTCCGGTGGCTTGGGTGACCAGTTGGGTCACATCAGTCCCCTTTCTACTTCCCAGCATTGAGACATATTTGTTGCATGGAGGATACAGGTTGTCTCAGCTGAAAAAAGGCGAGGCCATTACTTCGTCTCCAGCCAACTTACATCAGAGCTCATGAGCAGACAAGACCATGCTATACCATGAATTTCAAAGAAACTGCATAAATTAACCTATAGGCCAACCTGACACTTCGCTTTCTAGGGCTGGCTGATCTTTGTCATGGTTAGAATAAGTCAGCTGCATTGATTTACAGTGCGATTCATGTGCGTAACAGATTATATCATCTCTGAAAATGGATTTCAGTTCCCAAGTCACTTAGGTCCATGTTGCTTTTTAAGTTTTGGGGCTTTTTAATCTTTTATTGCTACTCAGATATTATGAGTTAAGAGGTGTGTAATCAATGGGATTTAGGCCCTTAAACACGTCCCACAGGGATGTAGGCAGTTAGATACCTTCAGCAAATCCTAAATATTTTTTGAAGGCATTTCCTTCGCCTTCCATGGGTTTCAGATCTACCGTACGGGGGAATGACATTGACTTCTGTAAAGCAATGCACCGCTTATGGATGCAAATCGTTGTGTAAGTGTGAATATTACTTCATGACATGACATCTCCTCCAACCCGTTAGTGTTAATTAATGCAGTTCTGGGATAGACAATATTCATTAAGCTTTTCTGAAAATACTAGCAATGTTCATGTAGCAGCTCACACATTTTGATGGCACCCACAATCCTATCACCACGTTCCCTGTAAAGTATTTTGATACTTTAATCTTTGCTAAAGAGAGTGGAAATGAATTGTCAACAATAGTTCTCCAGCACAAGGCCATGGTGTTTCTTCCTTGTGTTGTTATCAGGAACCAATAAACCAGCGTGTTGTTATTTTGGCGCAGAGGCATCTGGTTGCTGGAGAATTCCCTCTTGTGTATGTCAAAGTTAAATATTTGGGTTACTGTTCTCTTTTTGGGACTTGCCATGATACGAGCCAGCTTGGAAGAGGCGCAGCTATGGCCTGCTTCTAATCATTGCAATGACAGCAGCTCTGCTGCCTCCAGACTAAATGTTTGTTACCGGGCCGTATTGTTTGGGTATTGACAGCTCCAGAGACCTTGTGAAATTACAGAAGCTCCTTGAAGAAAGGGACTCTTGCTGCCGCTGCTGAATTATAACTAGGAAATATAGAAAGGAATGTGCATTATGTGAATGCTTTTTTTTTTTCCTGAAAGGATGCTGTTGAAGGAATCTGAATTACAGCGTGTATGTCTGGGAGAGGAAGAAGGGTAGAGCAAACTCTGGGTGGCACAAGGAGTTGCCTCTGCATTGCAGTGCAGCCATCTTTCTGCAGGCTTTAATCAAGCTGGTGGGGGCTTTGGCAGCTGTTTCACTGAGCAAGCAGCGAGCCCTGCATGCATTATGATGTTCCATCACCCTTTGGTGTCCTCCTTGGGCTAGTGGTCCCAGCCTCGGTGGCCTCATGGCTACCAGCATCTAAAGAGCCATCCAAAGCTGTCCCAGGTATGGACACACCAGTGTATGCTGCTCTCCCAGCAGTGTACTCCTACCCCATGGGGTGGTGCCCCCCAGTTTTTTAGCTCGATTTCCCACACACTGAATGTCCCTGAGTGCCATTCTGCACTCATGTGTGTTTGCCCATCTGCAAAATGAGGCTGGCAGCTCTCCCGAACCTCATGGGAGTGCTGCAGGGATCAGTTAACTGTGGCTGCAGAGCTTTGCAAGTGATGCCATGTAACTGCAGATGACTGTTACTCTTCACCCAAGAGGTACTTTAACATCCTCTGCTGCCCCAGCTCACTGATTTACCTGAAGTGGGCAAGTGAAAGCTGGAAGGAAGGATATGGATCCCAAAAGCATGATCTTCCCCTTTGAGGCTTTGCTAGGGACAGCATTTCTCACTCTTCCACCCCAGATAGATTTTCTTGTTGTTGAGGTCTGCAGCCACTTGGAGAGCTTCTCTTCCTCTCTACTTACAGACCCCAAATTAAAGGTTCTGCAAATATTGGTCTATACCCTCCACAGACCCCCTCTTCCACTCCACTGCACTTGTAGCTCAGGGTACCACCCTGCTACCAGGGAATCAGCCCAAATCTGGCTGGGGTGTTTCAATGAAAGAGGTGTGCAATGAACCAGTGAGAAGATCTGGAGCAAATTCTCTGTCTAGTTCTGGGGGAAAACAACTCTTTCTAGTTGAGCTTTCATGATTAACTCCTGGCAGGGACAATGCTCCACTGCCTTCCCATGTTATAAGATACAGTCCCCATTTCTAAGTAAGTAAGTAAGTAAGTTCTTTGTTAGCTCCATCAGGTACCTAGAGGATGTAATTTTCACTCAGACCAGTAGTTTATTTTTATTACAAATGTTGTATCGCAAATTAGAGGATTAAGGCAATGTAGCAGGAATAGTTCCCACTACTGCAGGACATTTTAAGCCTTTGTACCAAACCCATTTTACTCTTTATTTTGGGGGAATGTAATGCCTGTGGTCGTGGATGGGTAGGAAACTTCATGTCCTTAGAAGGGATCTGAGGGGGATGCACCTTGTGATTTCACAAGTATGACGACCCAGCCTTTCTTTCTGCTTAGTGGTGCTCAAAGGCTGCAGAGGTGCACCTGGGAAACCAAGGGGTTCCCCATCCATTTCTACCCCAGACTGTTTCTGTGACATGACACGTGTCAGTGACTCAGGTCCTTCCCTGTGACATAAACCAACCAAGGCCCCAAAGATGTTGGAGGACACCATTAGGATCACACAGTGATGGAATGCTCTTTCGGCACCTCTGGTAGACAACCCCACCGTAACATGGGGCATGAGAAGGGATGCTTTCTTGCTGCCTCCAGACCAGTCCAAAACCCATGCCTGTTTATCCAGACTTTGTGCCAAAGGAAGAGACTGGACTGTTGTGGGGAGCCTGTAATTTCAAGCTAAGTCTAATGAAACTCTCCACACCTGCACTTAAAGCTGAAAATTGCAATTCTGGGCAGAGTGAGCCTTGCTTTCCAGTTTTGCTGCTATGCATGAAACAAATTACTTTCCAATTAGATGCTTCCAATCGCTGTTGCTGCTTCTTTAACCCACCGGGCGAGCTCTTTTGTCACCAGCTGAATAATGCTGCACCACACCCTAGCTCTGCTCTGGGTTTGGAGACAGATCCTGGCAGGAGAAGATGAGTTACCTCGAAGGGCAACATGTGCCATACAGTGATGGGTGGGGAAATTGCCTTGGGGCTTTGCTAGTTGAAGGATCTTCCTACCTCAAGGGCAAAGTCCATTGCCTTGGCATATTCCTGTAGAGCAACAAGCACAAGCAGGCATCTGCATCGTGAGTGCACCTTTGAAGCAGATTCGCCTCCTGTTTTGGTGAAAGACAGCCTGGGAAGGTGATTTTTCATTGCTAGTCTCGAGCAGGGTTTAGGAGCAGGGCTGAACTGGGGCTGGGGTTCAGGTTTGCATACTCTTCTTCGCCACCACCACTGAAGACGGCAGAACCCACTTGAGATATGTTGTGACCTCTGTTGAAGGAAAAGAACAAAACAGAATTTAGGAGGCAACTTGAAGTTTTACCCCTTTCTGAAATTATGGGTTTAAAATTCCAGGAGGTTTCGAAGTTTGTGTTTTGGTAGTTTGCCCCTTGGGGGTACTTCAGCAGCTGGATCTAGACATGGGTTAGATGCAACCTGAAAACCTGAACAGGATCTAGTTTTACCTTTGCAATGTAGCCATGGTCCCCCTGCTTTTTCGGGAGCAGAGATGGGTACCTTTGCTGCCTCTTGTCACTGTGTCCTGACCTTGGGATCACCTCCAAGGCAGAGTTGGGCCACCTCAGCCGCTTGCTCTTAACCCTCAGCAGCCAGAGGCCAGAACTGCCTCTGTATCTATTTCCTTAATCAAAACCAGCCTCTTGGGTGGAATGAGCTGGATGGGTGAGCCTGCCTGTGGCTGCATGCGCAGCTCTGTTTTTATAATGCCTGTGCCCTTAAAACAGGAGAGGGAACTGTGCTCATGCTCTAGTATTTTCCTACTGTACCCAAAAGCACTTTACAGCCCGCTGGCCCCTTAAGTCCATTGCAGAGTTGACGACATCAAGGTTCGTGGCATCTCCATGATGGTATGGTCTTGGCTTTCAGTCTGACAGCAGACCAAACCCAGAAACACCCCCAACTAAAATCAGACATCCATCCCATCCACCACCACCACATTGGGAGAGCAACTTTGTCATCTTCCTACAGGGCAAAGAGGAAATTTCCTATTTCCCATGTAAGTCCCAGCTCCACCCTTGCCATGAGCATCCTCGCGGTGGCATAAATGCCAACTGGAAACAAATGAATAAAAGAGCTCGCCTCCACACCTCCCGTCCCGAAGCAGATCTCTTCCTGGCCAGCCTGTGCCAGAGCGTGGCACAACAGCAACCTCAGGGTTTTACCTAGTGGGAATAACCCCAGTCCATGAAAGAAAATGCTGACAGGGAGGCAAAGCAGCGGCAGCAAGTCAGAGCTCTAGCTGCAGGCATCGTGGTGTGGGTGCTTCGCACTGTGCTTGTATAATCAAAAAAATCAGCACTTTTTGGAGGCTCACACACATTGTCCTTCTTGACTGATCAAATCACAGAATCACAGAATGACAGGGGTTGGAAGGGACCTCTGGAGATCATCTAGTCCAACCCCCCCGCCAGAGCAGGGTCACCTAGAGCAGGTTGCACAGGAATGCGTCCAGGCGAGTTTTGAGTATCTCCAGAGAAGGAGACTCCACAGCCTCTCTGGGCAGCTTGTTCCAGTGCTCTGCCACCCTCAAAGTAAAGAAGTTCCTCCTCATATTTAGATGGAACTTCCTATGACCAAGTTTGTGCCCGTTACCTCTCGTCCTGTCACTGGGCACCACTGAAAAAAAGACTGACCCCATCCTCCTGGCATCCACCTCTTAAGAATTTCTAAGCATTGATAAGATCCCCCCTCAGTCTTCTCTTCTGCAGACTAAAAAGACCCAAGTCCCTCAGCCTTCCCTCATAAGAAAGATGTTCCAGTCCCCTAATCATCTTCATAGCCCTTTGCTGTACCTTCTCTAGCAGCTCCCTGTTTTAATTCTATTAAAATTATTTAATAGACTCATAGAATCATAGAATGGTTTGGGTTGGAAGGGACCTTAAAGATCATCTGGTTCCAACCGCCCTGCCGTGGGCAGGGACGCCTTCCACTAGACCAGGTCGCTCAATAGTAATACTTATATACTTATATAGCGAGTATTATTATATAAATAATCGCTTCATAGTAATACCCTTGCATGAGGGCTACCGCTAGTGCAGTCTGCAAAGATGCTTTATTCCCGGGCAGCATCCTCTGCTGGTGGGTGCGCTTTTACACCCTCACAAGCTCCACCCTTCTCCCAACCGGGAGCAGGGGGCAAAATCAGCGGGAGAAGGGAGGATGCCCCCCCGCCCCCAGGGCTGCAGCCTGGCAGGAGCTGCTCTGCCTGCCCAGCTCCACGGGTGCCCGGGGCCCTCGCTGCCCTCCTCTTCCTCCCTGACGGGGCTGCATGAGCACTCGGAGCATCCCCGGTGCTCTCGCCCCTCTCCGTTATCACGTCAAGGTGTGCCCGCGTGGGTCGGGGCGCGGGGGGATGAATGCCCCCACCCCGCACTCTGCCTCCCTTCATCCAGCCCTTCATCCTCCTCCCAGAGGCGAGGGGGAGCCCAGATGTTGGCAGGCCCGAGCCCGCTTCGTCTGTTTCGCATGACCCAGCGCCAACTGCTGCTCGCTGCCCTCCTCTCTCCTTCCTCCTCCTTCCTCCCCCTCCTCCTCCTCCTCCTCCCTCCCCGGCTCCAACCTCGCAGCGCGCCGCGGCCGCGCAGGAGCCGGGCGCCGGGGGCCGGCGGGCGGGGAAAGGGAAGAAGAAGGGGAAAAGGAGGGTCCCGGCATCCCGGCACGGAGCATGGGACCGCCCTAGGACCGCCCGGGGAGCCCGCCGGCAGCGCAGGGGAGCGGAGGGAAGGGCCGCGCCGGCCCCGCGCATCCCACCGCGGAGGCGCGGGCGACGGATGCGGTGCGGTAGAGCCGCGGCCTGCCGACGCTGCTGCAGCGGGGATGCTCTCGCCCCGGGCTCGGAGCTGAGGGGCCGCCGGAGCCGCCGAGGGAGCGGGAGAAGGTAACGGGGTCTTTGTCTGCGGAGGGGAGGCGAGGCGGGCCGGGGTCCCCTTCCAGCCCCGGCCCCGCGGGGAAAGCCCAGCCGCAGTGTGCGGGTTGCTCCACGCCCCCCTCCCTCCATTTATCTCGAGCAGAGAGAAATGTGGGCAGCATCTGCTTTCGCCAGCCTTTCCAAAAAAAAGCCCAGCGCCAAAATCCTGAATTTGGTGGGCGAGCAAGGGAGAGGCGCTCGGCGGCTGGGGTTTTTGCACTAGAGGGAAGGAGAGGGTGTTGGGGGGAGAAGCTGGTGCTGTGATTTCTTCCCCCCCTCCCCAGCAATCTGGATGCCTGTCCCCACTGACTGCTAAGATGGACTGCTCCTTCCCTTTCCAAATGGCTGCAGCAAGTTTAATACAGAGCTGGGGGCTTCGCAAAGGGTAAAGCCGCTGGCCTGGTTTTCCTTTCCCCTGTGCACCTTTTCCTAAATCGGGGCAGAAAAGTTGCTACAGATCCAGGGCTAGAAAAGACAAATAAATAGCTCTGTTTCCAAACTGAGCCTGTCTGGGTGTATCTGCATGCCTTGCAGACGTGCTCCCTGTAAGGAGGTTTCTCGGCTGCATTGTTAGCCCGCTCACTGCTGGGGAGGGCATGAGAAAAGTTGTTTCAAGGCTCTATATAAAATTTCCAGGAGAGACAATTGTTTCTAATAATAGCCCTGGCAGCGGTTTAGCAGTACAACACACACAGATGCAGGAGTGAGCTAGCAAATCTCCTCTCCCAGGCAAGCCAGGTCACAGGGAAAGCTGAACTCCCAGCTCGTTGGTTTGGTTTGGGATTTTAAAACATTGTCCTGAACAAAAAACACGGCACAGCTCACCCTTTCTGCTGGGAAGGGGGTGTGGTGCCTGTGCCTGCGCGCTGCACTTCACAGGCACTGCTGAGCTGGGCTTTCCCGGTGCCTTGGGTATCGAGAGAGGCTGAATGCCAGCTCTGCCCAGTGCCAGCTGGATATCGGGGTGTCTCGGGCTCGTCTCCCTCTAGATTGGCCCCCGGGGTCTGATGAGCAACCTCCACCCATGCAGGGAGGGGGCCATCACCAGGGTGGGTGTCTGTGCCATTTTCCCTGCCTAGAATTGCCTGCCAGGTACCAGAGAGATCTCGATGGAGCTAAAGCTGTCAGAGTGATCCCCTTTCTCCTTGCGGCGATGGCAGAGGGCCCGGCAGGAGGGTTGCTGCCTGCGTAGCTGCCTGCACACTACTTGAACCCGTGATGCTAACCCTGACCGGGCAACGGTGCACCAGCTCGGCTTGGTGGTGCAGAGCTGCTTGTCTTGACCTTCCTGGCGCAAGTTACCAGTAGCTTGTCCTCTTCCAAATATTAGTATTTTTATGGGGGTTTTAAGTACTGGTGTCAGGAGGGGACGTGCCACGTGCTGCAGGAGGGAGAGCTGCTCGTGGGGCGATTTCCACAGCCCAGCTATGCCACTGAGCGAGGGGGGCTGTGGCAGAAGCCACGGGGAGCTAAGGAGACATTGCTTCTTTTAATGACAGGGTATAATTTGAAGGGTCTGCAGCTCAGCACCACCTTGCACTGCTGCTGAGGTCAGCTGCGTTTCTCTGAGGGCCAAACAGGCTGAAGGGGATGACAGGACTTGGCATTGGTCATCCCTCGCGCTGTGCATGGCCCCATCCAAATCAGTTCCCACAGTGGGGATGACTGCGCCAGTGGGGCACAGAGTGTGGATTTATGAAAATGTAAAAGAAACATTTTATTCTTAGGCAAATTTTTGTTTTAAACAAAAATATGAAATATGGGATCTTTGTCATTATTTGAGTATAGATACACTAGTGAGCCACTCGCAACCCATTGGGGCAAGCTACCCATTTCTCCTGGGAGATGGTTTCTGGTGGTCCTGTTGCCTTGCATCTGAACTGATTATTGCATTAAAAATGCAAGTCATTATTTGGTGACACCTGTGGTCACAGCATTGGGTTACTCAGGGCCCTACAGTAATGCAGCAACACTTGGTGCAGAGACCATCTTCCGTAGAGATCATGTCAAATTGTTTAGCCAAGTCAAAAGCTTCAGTTAGTGGGTTGGGTGTTGTTAGTAGGGACGTAAGACTGGGAAAGACTTCGCAAGTCACAGAGTCTAGTTCCATATATCACAGGTAATTACAGTCATGCATATGCCCTTTGTTGCTACTGTTGCTTGCTATATGAATAACAGCAGAAGGTTTGAATGCAGCTTAACAGACAGCAAAAGCAAAGTAAAACTGCACGGTATGGATGAGGGAGAAAAAGCTGTATTAGGGAGAATTTGAAAGGGGCTTGGGAGTGACTGAAGTCTCAAGTCCCAATCTGGTAGGACTGCGAAGGAGAGGGAAGGGTCATGCATTGTGAGAGGAGCGAGACACACAGGGAAGGTAAAAGGAGCGTCTTGATCCAACACCAACCAAATCTGGGGTCAGGGCTTAGTGTTATCCCCTGAAGATGCAGTAAGGCATCGTGTGACCCACTTCTCGTGGGCTAAGCAGGAGCACGCTGGATCGCTGGGGCAAGCAACGGCTGCTGTCAGGCATGGGGCCACGCTCACGCCCAGCTCTCAGGGGCCTGGGGTGTCTTTCATTCAAAACACTCGAGGTTTGAGGCAGTCAGTATTCCTGTGCCTCTGAGCTGCACCCAAAATCTCCACCTAGCTGGGAGCCATCCCACAAATGCCCCATCTAGGGGGAGGCAGTGCTGTGGGGTGAGCTGTAAGAGCAGGTGACGGTGACTCCTCGGCGTCCCCATGCTTTGTCGCAGGATGGCGTGTGCTTGGGTGCACAGCTGAATCCCAAGGTCACTCGGCAATGTCAATCTCCAGTCAGCCTTGCTGGCTCGCTCCTTCCAGCGGCTGGAGGTGCGGCTTGCCCTGCAGCCCCAGTGCAAGCAGAGCATGGCAGCCCAGCAGGCAGCAAGGTCTGACAAGGTTAAGCTGCGGTTGAATTGCTTGCAAGCCTCCTCCAGCTCCAAATCCCAGTTTGTCCCGGCCTCTCCCAGGCCATACCCTTCCCTAAGTCAGCAGTGGATTGCCCAGCATGGCCTTGGGGACCACTGCAGCTGACAGCATCCCCTGATATTTCTCATTCTCCCAGACTTTTAACAGCTTAATCCCCATCTCTCCTGTAAATCATAATATGTGCCATTTCCTAGAAAGCCACAAACTATTTCCCAAGACTGCACGACGAGTTGGAGCCCCTGTCTTCTGCTCTGGAAATGAATCCCATTAAGGACCAAAAAAGACTTTGACTGGTTTTCTCTCTGATCTGACACTGAGAAGAGGCCCCAGCCAGACATTTGATCAGCTTCAAGTTTCTGGGAGCACTTTCATGTTGCTGAATCACAAACACATAGGGTTTGATCCTGCCTCCCTCTGCCCCAAGTCACCTTTGCACTCCACCTACTTGCAGGTCGATGGGAGCCTGGAGGTTTATTCCTTGTCTAGAGCCTTACCTGGCTCTAGTAGGCTGCCTGTCAAAATAAGTAGAAGAAGAGCCTGGTGTGCCCCCGCCTCCCAGGGACCCCCTGCTTTGTCGTTGTGTTATACTTCTCTGTGGCCCTGTGCATGGTGCCAGGTGCCCCGGGTGCATCTCCATGGGGTGCGGTGGGACTTGCCCAGCCTTAAAGCACAACGTAGACCACAGGAGCAGGGACCATCTGATTTCCAGCGCAGTTAACAATGTTCTTGCTTACAACCCCCTCAGCCACCTTTCCTAGCAGGTACAATGTCCTGCTCTTGTCCTGAGCTGCTCTGTGATGTTTGCACGTGGTGTTAAACAGTTGCTGTGTCCCACCCTCAAGGAAAGTTCACCCGTGGGTAGCAAAATGCCCTTTCACCCTCTATTTGCACTGGTGGGATGTGGTATGACCTAGTGTAGTAATATTTGGGAAAAGTCCTTGAGGGCAGAAAAAAGGGAGGCAAGTTGACTTTTTTTATTGAAATTCACTGTAAAAGGGTCCACTGAAAATCTCCTAGAAAGCCGCAAACCGAAAAGGGGTTGATGTTCCCATTTTGGCTACAGAAATCCTTTGTGCATATGCTTCCACGTGTAACACGTAACATTTTGACAATGGCTGTTGGGCTTGCCAACCCGCAAGGCTCAGGCTCTGTGTTTAGATTTTTTTTTTTTCTTCTTCTTAGAAGTTCCCAGATCTCCCAACCAAAATAAATCCACCCTTGTTTGGGTTTCCTGAACGCGTGGGATCGAACAAGGCTGCAGCCGTACCACACACGCTGCAAGTGCTGTTGGCATCCCGTCCATCCAAGCCGAAATATTTCGCGCCGGGAAGTGCTTTGCAGACAGCAGAGCAGCCCCAGGCTGACCCTGCTGCTTTCCCACCGGGTTTATGCAGGACAAGCCAGGGGTGGAAAGCTGCTGCATCAAGTGAGCAGCTTGGAAAGTCAGCACAAAATCGGAGGCTGAAACATGGCACCTGTCCTAGAGAGGGGAGCATGGAGGACTGAGCTCTTTCTCCCTTTAAAAATCAGTTTTGTCCTTGCTCTGCACAGACAGTATCTCTCCTGGCTATTCCCAGCTAGGGTTTTGTGAAGATGCCCATTATCTCAACACGTGGCTGCCACGTGTGTGCTTGTGTACCACCAGACACCCTCATTTCCCAGTGAAATGGGGCACTCAAGGGGACACGGATGATTTAGGGGACGTGTAATCAGATACAGTGCTTCCTTTGTGCAGACACACCCCCCCAGCATGGAAGCATGCTGGAAAATAAATTTGCAAGGTAACTTCTACTGCCTTCTGCAATTCTGAACTGGAAAGACCAAAAAACTGCAAGAAAGCACTGTCTGAAGTGGTCTGGGCTCCCTGGAATGCTTTGCAGCCGTGTTGGGGGTGTTGATACAGCCATCAAAGGTGTCACCTGGGTTTGTGCTGCAGGAGGTGGTAGGAATGGGGGGGGAAGGAGACTTGTGCCTCACCAAGACCAGGGAGAGCTGGAGGGAAGCACTGAGTATGCTTTGCCTTTGTGTTGCACTGTGGAAGATGCTTTCTGAAATGCTCTGGGAGTGCCGATGGCGATTCTGGGGGCAATCTGCAAATGTAAAGGTGCTGGGCTGTGTCCTCACTTTCTCAGCCCCCTCTCCAGGCACAGCCAATTACACATGTGGCAGAAGGCTGCTCCAAAATGGGTATCTAATCCTGGGAGTGTAGGGCTCGGGGGTATCGGATCCAGCCGCTGAGTTTGCAGACATTGCATCAGGCTGTTTGCTTCCCATCCTTAACTCTTCTGCATCAATTCTGCATGGTATTAAAGAGCTGCTGTGTTTTCTTCAAGAAAGGAACATCCTTCCCTGGGTCTTAAAAGGCAAAGGCATCTGGTACAAAGACAGGCTCGAGTCGAGGCTTTTATTCCAGGTTCCTCCTGTGCAGAGGTTACAGAATGTCCATATTTATTATGTTGTGAGGTGTCCTGAGGCAGAGAGGACCTGGTCTTGCTGCACCAATAGCCAAAGCATTCTCAACACAGGCGATGCAAAACCCTGGCATTACTTAGAAGATGAATGGGAGTATAAAAGCGCAGGCTATGTGTCCTGGAGGCAGTTTTCCCTGCTTGAGCCCAGATTGGGGCTAGTCTTAGCTCTAGTCCTCACCAGACATGCAGGTGCTCAGCATCAGGAGCTACCAGGACAAGGGAAGGCAAGTAGGACGCCTTCATGCTCCTCACCCATCTAGGTGTGCAGGCAGAGCCCATGGGAGATGTCCCAGTCCTGCAGCCCCAGCTCTGCCCTGCTCAGCACGATGTGTGCTCCCAAACAAAGCAGGAGCAGAAATGGTCAAACCAGACTTTTGCAGGACCTGTTCCTAAAAACACCCGCATCTCTGAGGATGAGTAGGCTGCTTGTCGTTTGAATGTGCTCTGCATCTCGCTCTGTCCTTCCTGTGAATCCCTCTTGGGGATGATGTCCACCCAGCACCGACCCCATCAGCTGCTGCGACTCAGGCAGAACCGCTGGCGGCTGCCCAGCCTGGGCACCAGCCACAGCCCTGGCTCTCGACATCAAATGTATGTCAAACCCGCTGATTAGCAGCGGCTGGAAACAACCCGGTGACATATTTTTCCACTGCAAGAATATCAGTTCTTGGAGTGTTATTCAAAACAAGAAGCAAAAAAAACCCACCACTTCTGTGTACAGATTAACATTTTACATTTTTTTCTCACATCTGGAATGACTTTTGCAAGTGTGTTTTCTATTATGTGTTACATATAACATTGCTCAGTGCTATCTATTGACCCGCTCTGTTACAGAATGTCTGAGTGATGCACTGCCCAGTGCCTTGGCTCCATTGATCAGGGCGATCACCACTCACACCTCTGAATGCTTGGTGATACAGGAGGTAAAAACACTCAATGAGTGCTAAAAGGACACTTTGAGCCTTAAATCATAATTTGTCCTTTAAAAATATTTCACACATACTACTGCTTCCACTGCATTGGGTCACTTTGGTCATCTTCCTATGAACCGACATTGATTTTTTTTTCTCCAGCAAATCGCACTAGTTTCAGTAGCAAATAAATCGTCTTGTTCTCCTCTATTACGAAACCAAACCTCCTGCAAATGTTTTCCCAGAAGACTTGGATGCTGTCCTGTAATTACCACCCTGTCTGCATGCACAAACGAGTGATATCTGGAACATTTTGCTGAAAATATGCCATGTTTGAAGTGTGAAACTGTACAAAAAATTACATTTTTATGTATGTTTACAAGGAATTAAAAGTCAGATGCAGGAGAGATTAACAGACATGCTAACATCTTTGGGAAAAATAATGATAATAATCTATTGCTATGTACCTGTACTTCAGGTCATTACCGTGATGATGACTCACGGTGTTTGCCACAGTACATAGTAAAGAATGAACCAGAAGGTGACCAGGAGTCTCTGCAAAGAGGTTGATGTGACTTATAAAAGGCTGTGGAGTCCATCATTGGTAAAGGATTGCCCTGGCAGATGATTTAGATCCTTTTCCCTTAGACCATGCTGTGTTCTTTGTGCATAGCAAACAGAATAAATACAGAGCTCTTCCAGGGGAAGTGAGACCCTCCCAGGACATGGCACGGTTTCCTTGAAGCACGGCTATGCTCAAAAGCTGATAAAGCACCTATTCTAGGACCATGCCGCTTGTCCTTGTGCAAAGACACCAAAGATCCTTCGTCCTCTTTCCCTCTGAGCAACCAATTTTAGTTCTACCATTGATATTTATTTCTTCGGGCTGTGTTAGGGACTGGCAACCCAAATGATGGATCACAGCCCTGTTGTCTTACTAACATAAGCGTGAGGATGCTTATTTTTTGCTATGTTTTTTGGTGACAGTGGCACTTTTGCAGCCTTTGGGCATTCCTTTGGCTTACAGATGAATAACATAGTACGGGTGAATATTCCCAAGGTCCGTAAGGTGGGATGAGGCTGTAGGCTGCCCTAGCCACTCACTTTCCACCTCCCATAGGATGAGACCCTCTGGTTGCAATGGTTTCACATGGATCAAGTGGTTTCACTGCACCTAAAGATGCTCCTTAATGCTCAGTGCGAGCAGCTCGGTGTCTGCTCCATGGGGAATCACGAACGGCTAAGCAACACTGCAGCTCTCCTCTCTCACTGGGACTTGCGGTCAGCTCCAGGCAGGAGCTGATCTAGCAGGTCTATGAGGCTGCACAGGCAAGTCCGGCAGGAGAGGATGGAAATCCCATCCCCTAACTCAATTAAAACTCATCTGCACAAAAGCGCTGACCGCAGAGAAGAGCCCTGAGCTGGCAGGAGGAGGAGTAACTGGACCACCTCTATTGCATGATTACTTATTTATTATTTATTCCCCACGCAGCCCTTACCCATTGCTGGGTGCAGCCAGCACGCTGCACATTCAGAAGGACTGTCGGAGCAACACAGGCTTCCCAGGTAAAAGTGGAGGAGATAGCTACAGGATCCCAGTTTGAAGCAAGGTTTTAAGATCTCTAGCATGTTCTTGACCTAAAAAAGTTGGCCTGAAGCAGGTGTCCACGTTGAACCACCTGCACAACTGACCGGCTGAGTCAAGATTTATCAAGACACGCTTCTCCTGATTGCAGAAGGGGTTGCAAATCTGGAAGGTTTAAGACATCTGTGGCCAGTGAATCCTCTGGACTAAAAATAATAAATAATATTGAAAACTGTGCCACCTCCCTGTGGTCAGCCTCAGCTCTAGAGCTCAGCGGATGCTTTGACCAACCATCTCAAAGCTCCTATATTCTCTACTCCTGCCATGTAAATAGTGGGGATAATGCCTAGATGCTGATATGTTTTTAAGCTGGCAACTGGGGTTTTTTTCTAGCCAGGAAAGGGAGTGGAAAGAGTTACTAGGGCAAAAGAGTCCGAAGGTGGTGAAGAGTATGGGATTGCTCTTTTCTCCGGCATCAACACCAGAAGGCAGGGAAGGCTCAAGATGTTCTGCTTCTCTTTGTATTTGAAAAGATTTAGATCTGTATTATTTTTAAGAAAGAAAACAATACGTGACATAAACCAGCACAACCTCCACTCTAGTGAGGAAGCCAGACTGTCCAGGAAAGGACTTTCTTATCTCAGGATATAACTGAAATCAGGCCTC
Source organism: Gavia stellata (assembly GCF_030936135.1). Classification (NCBI taxonomy): domain Eukaryota; kingdom Metazoa; phylum Chordata; class Aves; order Gaviiformes; family Gaviidae; genus Gavia; species Gavia stellata. Next base: position 8,161,650 of record NC_082597.1, on the reverse strand, counting down.
CGAGGCCAGCAGCTCTCAGAGCGGTGATTTAGGCATCTGCCGGGTAATACCCTGGTTGGTTTAAAATGCGGCGTCGGAATTAGGTTTAATTCTAACTGCATGGCTCAAGCACCAAGTGTTTTGAGGTTAAGACGCGGCATTCCCGGCTTTAAAGTTCGCCTGAGAGTTATTGCTTGATGTTGTAAATGGACTTAAGGACCGTAGGAGACGGTTTTTCATTTCAGCCCTGATACAGTAAGCCACTTAAACACTTGCTTATGTCACACTGAAATAAAAGGGATTTATGGACACAGCTATGCGCTTTGCTGAATCAGAGCATTTTTGCTGAGCGCTGTTTAGAGGAAGCATGAGAAATAACCTGTGCAGATGTCCCCGGGTGATGCGGGAGCCCGAGCAAGGCTGGAAAGCACTGCACGGAGGAAGCAAGGAGCCCCTGGGCAGGCCAGGAACTCTTTTGTCAGCTCTCAAGACAAAACAGGGAAGTCAGCAGGTCACTCAGCCTTTAGCTCGCCTTAATTTTTATCCCATCACTCCCCATTGGCATCCGCACAATGGCTGGGTTGTGCCTTTCATGGCATGCTTCAGCCGGGGTGACACTGCGGCCAACAGCGTCCCACCTCCTTCCTCAAGGAGGACTCTTGCTTTCGAATTACTGAAGCTCTTTTTTTTCCTCTCCTTCTGGCAAATGAGCATTTGCAGAAATGAATGCAACACTTGATGAAACACCTTTTAAACACATCCCCCGTGCAGATCCCCCATGCGATGGGTAACGTGAAGCTCCTCCAAGGGACGGCAGCACTCCCTTCTTGCAGGATAGGAGAGGTTTTTAAGAGCTGTGTCTGTAACCATGGTTTCAGCAATTTCATCTCCATTCCCTAGTCCATGGGTAAGGACATTGATTTTTCAAGGAGTGGGATAAAGAGGCTCACAGGCATAGCCAAAAGCCTTGCACATGATACGTCCCTCTGGCCCTACCAAACCTGTGGGAGATGCTGTATCATCATCAGCATATATTTTCTGACTATTGAATCCAGCTATGGACTGTGCATGTATTTCACAGAGCCTCAGAGCATTTCCATAACAGGGAAACGCACGCTGCATTAGAAGCTGGAGGCTGGTTATGCATCAGCCATGGGCTATTTCTTTTTGCATTACCATTATCTACATCTACAGCGTCTTTCCTGGGCCCATCTTTTCAGCTCCAAAGCTCCATTTGCCACCAAGTTCCCTTGAAAGGGAATGCTAAAAAGGACGCTCCTGTTTCTTTGAATATGCAACATCTTCATTCTCCTACAGAAGTACTGCTAGAAGATGGCAGATGCCTGAGGATACAGACTGGGATACCCTTCCTAGGGAAAAAACAACTGGCTTACAGTTAACCTCTCCAGCTCCAGAGCACCACACAGCCTTTCAAATAAGAAATCATCACATGAACAAATTTGAATGGCAGAAGTGTTATCTAATGGGTTCCTACACATTGTAGTGAGAAACATTGGTACTTCTGTATTGGCTTATTTCAGAAAGATCAACCGACATTACGTACTGTGTTGCCGACCTTTACAGACAGGACAGGCTATATAGACCGGTGTTCCCTATGCCAGGAGCCTTGTGCCAAATTAAAATCATTTTTCTCCCTCCTGAAAAAATAATTACAAACCAGACTTTCCACTATTGGTTTAGGAAAGACTCGTGGAAATAAATGGTAGAAATGAGGACCGTATTCAGAAACAACAGTTTCTCCTGACTGTCTCCCCATCCTCAGAGCTTCAAGCCACCGAGGCCCAGGTGGAAGCCAGCCTGCCTGAATATGGCCCATTCTGGTGAAGAGGAAGAGCAGGGGAAGTGAATGTGCACGAGGGCTTTGGACCTGGACCGCAAGATGGCATGAGCAGTGCTGCAAACCGCGCTGACGTCCATGCCAGCGCAGGGCGGCATGCAAGCCCCACGACTGGGACAGGTGAACCGGATCTGCACCAACAGTCATCTCACTCCTCTTCTTCAGGGTTTGCTCCCACTGAGTCACAACCAAAGGACTGCAAACATGAGCAAGCCCTGAGGGCAGGCTCCTCTGGGCAGAGCCTTGCCTGCTCACCAGCTGCCCGGACAGTGCTGCTCCCTACCAAGCAGAGAGTCAGCTGTGGCCATGTCCCCTCTCCCCAGGTGCCCATGCAAGGATCAACCATGTAGCTCAGCTCTTTGCACACTATCTCGCAGCCATCCTCATCCCAGTCACTGTCAGTATTATTTATTAGGTGCTGATGCAGACCAGCAGCTGGGGAGGGTGCTCTGTGAACACATGGTATAAAAAAGAAAGATAGTCCATTCCTCCAGGGTCTTGCAGTGTGACTGTAAGACAGGAGATGACAGATGGATGCAGGCAAGTGAAGAGACAGTGCTGGTCAGTGTGACAGGCAGCCGTTTGCAAGACCGGCCCTGATTAAGCAAAGTTAAATGCTGCCACATACACAAAATAAACAGTGCAGACATCAAAAACACGCTGCTTTTCTTCCCCCTCTCTCCCTACAAGCTTAGGACTTGCCAGGATGAGAAGGCAGTAAGAAGTGGTCAAGTGGGAGCGGGATGTTTAATCTAATAGTTTATTGTAATCAGCGGGCTGTCATCTCTTCCTATCTCCTTTCAGCGGGTCTGTCCAAATGACACAGATTTTTGTGTATCCAGCATAGTAATTGCCTCCCATACAGGCACGGAGCATTTAGGAAATATTCTGCCTCCAATTACAATTTCTGATTTGAGTCATGGAAGAATACGCCGTATTCCTCTTTATTTCTGCAGTCACCACCTAATGAAATGTGCCATGGATATTTATAGAACTGCCATTGTAAATAGCATTTGCATTTGGTGCCTTTGAGTAATTTAGTGTGACGATGCTTTCACCAGGAGGGTTTTTTCATTTTGAAAGGGAAAGGTTCCCTTTGGAGCTGTTTCCTCCCGTCGCCTTCGCTGTTTTTGTTGGATGGAGCAGTTCTGTAGGCAGTTGCTGATAATTTAGTGACGAAGTGACGGGCGTGCGGAGATTAGCTGAGCACGGTGTGGGTTTTCAGGCTGTGTCACGGACAGTTTATAGGATTCTCCGAGACAATGTTTGGAGTTACAGTGAAGATGAATAAAGAGGAGGGCAGTCGCCGGAGCAGTTCATGCTGCAGAGCAAAACAACCGCCAGCCTGCCTTCCCTAGGAAACCCATTGTGTAAATATTTGGGTAGGAGCCTCCAAAGGAGATTTAAAGTCTTGTGATAAAAGTAACTAAAACGTCCTTTCCTTGAGAAAAACAGCAACAATTTGGAAGATCCTACAAGTAACTACAAGAGAGATTTCCTTTCTGTAGCATCCCTGTATTAGAGTGAACAAGTGTGTATGTCAGGTCTTGTCACTGATGGATCTCAAAGCGTTTTGCAAAGGAGGTCAGCATCAGTTTTCCCATCCTCAAGGTGCAGAAGCCAAGGAGCAGAGAAAGCACGCATGCCTTGTGTATGATCAGCTCTCCTGCACACTAAGCCAACACCTTATCCACGCAAACACGTTCCTTCACATCTTCGTGTGCCTTACAAGCACCATCTGTGTTTGTGTATTGAAGATGTATTATCCCTAGTCTTTACACACTCATGTATATAATAAAAGTGCTCGTGTTCAGCTCTTCAAGAGCTCAGGGGTCATGCCGCATGGGCAGGCACTAAAAGAAGTGGCAGATTTTCAGAAAAATATGACATACTGAGCTGTTTTGGAAAAAAAAAAAAATCTGTTCTGTATTTTGGCGCATGATTTCCATTGGAGTTCATGATAAGTCTGGCCCATGAACTGCATGTGGCCCATATTCACACTCCGTGTGTGCAGCTCCCTGCCATATGGATGAACTGTTAGCAGTCAGGAGTGTGTAACACAGTCCCATCTCTTCACGTCTTGAGAAGCATCGGAAATTTGGGGGACTGATGTGGATACAGCATCCTTGGCTGTTGGAAGGCTTTCCTGGGCTGCGCACTAGAGCTCAGCTCCAGGTATGGGACAAACCATGTGCAAGCGTCTGAGCAAGGAGCAGGCACAACCATGGAACTCACCTGGGAATTGTCTCTCCTAACTTGAAATGTCTGAAAGTTCTCTCTGCTTTGAGCATCAAGGGCATCTTGACTGTTAGGTTGAACTAGACACTTGACTTTTTACTTTCTGCCGTTAGGGTAGGGGGCTCTTCCCCTCCAGAAGAAAACTGGGGGGCTGCGTTGGTACAGGAAAACTCACTCACTTTGCTCACAGTGAAACCCAGGACTTGATCAGGAGCAAACTCCCCCGTTTCCTGCTGCATCAAGTGTCCTTCTCTTCTGTCAACAGCTCTGCTCAACCATTGCTTCTTGTCTCTGATGGGATTTTGTTTTTCCATGGTGAAGGGAAAGCCATGCCTTTGTGCCTCTTAGCTCTCAGTTACCCCCATCCTTCTCTGGGTAAGAGTCTTGGGAGAGGAAAACCTCAGTCCACTCCTTGTAGTCTTCCTCCATCCAAACTCTGTTGCTTCTGAGCTCATGCTTAGTGAAATCCTGATCCCACGTTCCCGTCTATAGGGATTTGGTGTTGATTTCCCTTCTCTGGTTAAACGGAGAAGCAGAAGGTGTTCCTTGACTTGTCCCCCTAGAGCCAGCCACAGCTCCATCCATCACAGTGCAGCAGATAGCGCAGATCAGCCAATTTGCAAAGCGTCAGAAGCAGCATCTTTCACGCAGACAGACTGTGCTAAATCAGTTCCTTCTTGCTGTGCTTTGAAATGTTCCCGTTTCTTGCACTGACAAACTAGCAGAGTTTGTATTGATCTGACAATGCAAAAAAGCACATAGTGTGGGCTTCAGACACCTGGTGGAATAATAAAACAGAAAGGAGGGAGGGCAGGATCATCATATTTTAGCTTATATCAAGTAGGAAGTCTGTCTTCTGTCTTCTTTTCTTTTCTCTTGGAAAGCATCCTTTGTTTCTAAGGGAAGTGAAAAGCTCCATGGCTGGGCATCCTGTCTACAGAAGGAAATACTATAGCAGATCTCCAGCCACGTACACTGTGGTCCTTCTGAGCTTCAAGGTATCACCCAAGACAAAACCAGAAGCTCCTTCACTGTCTGCTTTGGCACCCGGGGCTGGGAGCAGGGGCCAGCGCTGGGTCTCTTTCTCCCCCCGAGCCTGTGCAGTGGCTGATGCGTCCTCTCCAGCTCCTGCAGCAGCTCTTCACCCTCTCTTGTGCAGAGAAGCCTAGGTGGAAACAAGCCTGCAAGCCACCAGCTGGGGTCATTAGTTTGTAACATGAACGTTCAAACCACTGAAAGGCACAGAAAGAAGGTGGCACTACAGAAATAAAGCACGTGCCTTGCTCTGTGCTTGCACACTGCATGACCAAACTTTAAAAACGATCATGGTCTTTGACAGCCACTTCGCTGATGGACAGAACGGCTGGGCACAAGCTGATGTGAAAGCAGTGTGCTTTTCCCCCCCTTCACTCCACCTCCCTCCCCCTTTCCTAGAAGTGATGTTAATGAAATGCCTTGTAATTAGTCAACCATCATGTGCTGCATTTCAGAGCTTCACTTTATTCAGATACTTCATGTTACTATCTGTTTGCATTTGGGTTTTCTTTAAGCAGTGAAAGCACTAAGGGGATATGAAACTCTGGCTTGGAAAAGCACAGAGAGCTAAAGAAGATCCACATGGAAAGCAAGCACTTTGCTGAAACACTAAACCACAAAGTCAAACATCTCAGAAAACTTTCCCTCTTCCCCCTTTCAACTTCTTTTATTCTCATTTCAACTTTGGTATAACCGATGGGGTGTAACACACGAGAGCTGGACTGTGTTTCCATCCCTGCCATCGCATGTTACCACCACAATAAACTCACTGCTTTATTTCTTGCCTTTGGTAAACTCATATTAAAATGGAATATCAGTGCATGCTCGCCATCCTGGGGATGCAGCAGATATGTGACAGTAAGAGGACGAGAGATGCTGAAGCAGAGCTCAGCCACTGAGCTTTATCCACGGTGCCACGCGGTGCGGTGCTGGGGGGAAGCCCGGCAGAGAAAGCTTGTGGCTCCCAGCACCCGTGTGAACATGACCTACACCACTCTTATTCCAAGCAGGGCAAACCATTCCAAAGCCCTTCTGCAAGCCTCTGGTGTAGCTTTACAACTGAGCTGAAAGCTGTTTAATACAAGGTTCATAGAGAAAAATCTCACTCACCAAGTAATATACCTTATGAGAAGCCATATTTTGCATAACATTACTTACCAGAGGAAACTCTTGTAAGAAGACAATTTATTGCCATGGCGGTAACTGGCTGACATTTATGAGAAGCCTTGTTTTACATGGCTTTCCTTTGGCTGCAATGCCAGGGCTCCAGTTGTGCTCATGGAAAATGAGGAGAGCAATGTTATTTAGCGTGCACGATACTCCGGAGGCGTTCTAGTGTGAGTAACAATGGGGGTAAAGTCTGCTTGGACTGCATGGGATTGTGCGTGCCAGAGTTGTAAATTTGGGATGAGTTGAAGGGAAAAGCTTGTTTTGACTGAAGTTGTCTCATAATAAACTCCATACCTTGCATGGCCAGCTTGAGACTCAGAGTTGTTGGCACATCTGGATTTTTGCTATGGGGAAGAGGCCAGGGCCAAGCTAAGACTTGGTCTGTCCTGGCCCCAGGAAAGGGGGAGATGGATGTGGGACAGAGCTCGCAAGAAGGAGGACAGCAGCACCCAGGAGAGCCTGGTGGGCTCCTGCGCAGAGAGTTGGTGACCGGCAGGATGAGGGCAATGCTGCCAGTGACAGCCAAGGTTGCAGACCCCGTGGCGATGGCCACGCATTGCCTGGGCTCTCAAACAGGCAAAGTTGATGGTGGGGCATCCACCAGCACCTCCTGGATGCCGGTTCATCCAGCCTCATCAAGCCACAGGAACGGGTGATTTTTAACCTGCAGAGCTAAAGCAGAAAGCTGAGCTGTCCTCAGTTAACCCCCTGAGCCCACATCTCCCTGCTGTCTGCAAGGTGGCTTTGCAGAGGGCTCAGCGCAGCTGTCACCAGTGGGGAGAGGTGACGGGTGAGGGCAGAAATGCCCAGGGTGCTGTGGCAGCCACACCCCTGACAGCCTGTAATCCCCCTGCCAGGCTCCCGTGGACCCTCTGCTCCCTTCTGGTGATGCTTTAGGACTCGCCATGGGAAGAAATACCATTAAATTGAGCTGGGGATCCATGCAGCACTCAGGAAGGCGCCTTGGCTGGAGGCTGGTGGGTCCTTGGTGGACTGAGCCATGCTGTGGGGCTGAGATGGGTCTGTGCCGCCGTGGGTCCAGGCATGTGTGAGTGCCGAGGGGTGAGCCCATGCTGGGGGGCTGCCTGCATGCTGCCTAAGTCGCGCTGAGGAAGGGATTTCCAAGAGCCAAAGAGGCTTAGGCTGTCCATATCCCATTAGCAGATAGCGGGATTTTGCCTGTGCCTGTGTACGCTGAAGGGCTTTGCGGGTTTGAGTCCAGATCCTTAACCCTGCAAAGCAAAGTTGCTCCTCACTTACAGTGCTGTGTGCAAGAGGAGAGCCAGGAAAGGCCTTGACTGACTGTAGAGGAGTTTCCTCGGGCTCATTTATTTCTTAGCATCCCAACCTACAGGACCTTGGAAGAAATAGTCTTCTATACTTAAAAGTTTTATTGATATCATTTGATAACCGTTGTAATAAGCTATACTGGTATGGAAGCACCTTTGGCCCAGTAAAAGAATATCACAAGTGGCTCCTGTGGTACATCTTAAATAGGACACCCCAAGTAGGACAAGCCCGTTTTGGGATTCAAGCCCAAACGAGCAGCTGGTGCAACCCCAGGGAGCACTGTCAGCACAGCCCAGGGAGGAGCCTTGCTTGCTCTGTGCTGCCTCCGGGATGGTTGAATCCTTGCTGTTGATGGGTTTGGGGGAAACTTGTCTGGATGTCTCTTCCGCCGGCCAAGCTGGCTGTGAAGCCAGAGGCTGCGGTATGAAATGCCGGGGCCCCTGTGCTGCAAACCATCCCCCTGGCCCCATTTTTCACACTGGAACAGCCTCCTCCCGGCAGCTGCGTCCAAGCAGACGCCACACGCTGCTCTGTGACAGCTATCCGGGTGGCTTTTCTTTTTCTCCTTCCAGTCTTTTCTTTCCCCCAGTGCCAAAAGAAGGGGGATTAATTAAAAAAAAAAAAAAACCAACCACAAACTGAAAGCACTGCAGCGTATGAAAACCTCCAGCTTGCGCCAGGGGAGCCGGCAGCCGCGTGCCGAGCTGGAAAGCCGAGCGCCCTGACACACGTGCCTCTTCTCTCTTGCAGATGACGGAGGGCCGCAGATGCCAAGTGCACCTCCTTGACGACAGGAAGCTGGAGCTCCTTGTTCAGGTAGGAACTGCACGCTTTGCCGTGCAATAGTTTGCTATGGCTGCAGATTTTTGCTCGGGTGGGGAGATAAAAGGGCTTTCAGCTGTTTTTCTCAGCAACTTCATGCCATGATTGCCTGCAGAGCTCGGGGAAGCTGCATTAGTGCTGGGTGGGGAGCATCTGCAAAGACATATCTGTGGGAAGGACTAATTCGGGACATATTTTTCTTTATTCTGTGCCAAAACAGTCCCAGTCACTGCCAGTGAGAAGGAAAGCAGCTCCAGTCATTTTTGACACTGTTACTATATCACTTAGGGGGTTTTTTGAGGCATTGCTTAGCTTTGAGAAATGCATCTGCTTAAAATATCTCCAGCATTGTTTTTTGTCTTCTTTACTTGCCATCCTAAGTTTCTGGGGTACGATGCCGGGCTCCATGCTGGAGGTGGCTGTGCCCCATGCACCCACCTGCGTTGGGAGCGCAGCTGGCAGCGGATGAGGCTGCGGCGGTGGTGCCACAGGCAGGCATTGCTTGAGACATTACAGAGGCTGTAAATCATGTATGAAACACAAACACACATTAAAAGAAGCCTGTGCTCCATCTGCCTTATTTTTTATTAAAAAAAAAAAAAAGGAAAATTAGGAAAAATGAGAGTCTGGTGCTGGCTGTGTAATGATGGGCTGATGGAAGCTGTAGCATCCTGCGCTTTTCTGACAATTTTGGCTCCTGTCTCAGAGATCACTAATGGGTTAATAACAAGAATTAGAAGAATGTCTTTCCTTTTACCAAAGCTGCCGGCCAGCCACCGGCAGCCCAAGAAGCAGGAAATGAAACTTCCCATAGCGCCCAAATCCCCGGCTGCAGCTGATAAGCTAGGAGCAGGGCAGGATCCTACCCCGCACAGGGAAACCTGAATGGGGACTGCTGAAGGCGACTTGAATCGCCGGAAGCACATTCAGCCTCACTTTCTGGAAAGGTGCTTAAAAGTATCATTAACAAGATGTTAATGGGGAACGTTTTTTCAAGTACATAGTTACCGAGAAGTGAAATCCCTCAGCTGCTCGTGACACTTGGTGTGGTCAGAGAGTGCTGGGATAACCATGAACGAGCCAGGCCAAGTCTGGAATGAGAACAGTTAAATCAGGATAACTAATTAAAACAAAACACTATAGCAATGGTCTCTGCACAGCGAGCATCCCTGCACCAGGCTGTACCAGGCTCGCTGATGCTTAGCAGCTGGCTGGAGGAAGGTCATCCACCTTCATCACTCGGCTTCTTATTTCATATGAACCTTTTCCAATTTTTCTTAGTTTAATTAAAAATGAATGGGCTATTGGAGAACAGTTCTGCTAAAGCACTGCTCACTATGTTAATAATCACAGTTTAAAATATACTGTGGGAAATCTCTATGAGCTGCCCTGGCCAACCTGTTTTTTGGGGGTTTTTACCAATAACACAAAAAAATGTAATGAAGATGACAGCCAAGGAGGCTGGTTTGAAAAGCTCTGTGTCCACTTCTGAGGGAGCAGAAACAACATCACATGATTTTTTTTTTTTTTAAGTGTTTGATCACACCTTTAATGGGAATTTCTCATGATCAATATAGGAAGCGAATTGCTCTGTAAATCACACTAACTGGTTTGCAAGTGACCCATGGCTGAATTTTATTCATACAACAAATCGTTTCATTGTTTTCAACTAGCGTATGAATGGGGAAAGCCAGAAGGTGTGATTATGAAAAATTCATGCCCAGAAAAAGCAGTAACCTCTGCTGTATGCAGGTTGACCCAGCTCTCTGAGCAGCACCATGCCTGTATGTGTACAGGATTGTCCACTGAGGCATCTCACATGCTTTTCTGGTTAAATGAGGCTTTTCAGTGCTGTTAGGTAGCCTCTACTCAGGGCGATAGTAAATAAATCGCTTTCGGGTGGAGCAGACAACAGAGGAAGAAGACGTTTGGATTCAAGTGTATCTCCAATACTGATACTCTTTGCAGACATAGGCACAACACTTTCGTTTGCCTGCCTGTAAAACACAGACAAAACCACCGGCTTTGGGGTGGTCCTAGGGCTGCTCCGCTCAGGGCGGGAGCAGGCTGATGCTACCCGGAGGAGTAGTGCTTTGCCCTGGCAGGTCCCAAATCAACTATGCTCCCTCTGGGAGCAACATGCCCTTCACCAGGGGAAATCTCTCCTGCTGACCCATACTGTTTGTAACTTGGGCTGAGATTTCAGATAAAAGTTGCTTTGTAAGTTCTGAGCACTGTTATTTTTATTATTACCTTATCTTGTAGCTGAACTGAATAAGAAACTGTAAACAAAATGTTCATCCAACCCTGGACTTCTGGCTGTCAATTCCAAGCTGTATTTTTCTGCAGGTATCTTGCCACGAGCTGAAACAGAGGGTTGATCTGCTGGTTTATGCCATGAAAGAGATTCTTCCATAGCTGTGTTGGGCCTTAGCATCTAGATCTGCATTGGTTTGAATCGCTCGGGAGGCGGCTTCTCAAATTCTCGTGTGAAATTTCCTCCTTCCCACCAACCTCAACCTTTCCTGGAAGATTTTCCATAGCTAATTTCACACTCCTATGGCAAGTTTAGGAAAGACCATTGGGAATTGGTAAAACTGATTCCTCTGCCATAGGTGAGATCAAAATTCCATCCTCACCTGGATCTGTCTTTATGCAGACTTACAGCGCTTGTGTGTGTGATATCAAGTGCTCTGCTTAGAGAAGGGTTCGGGGATCCTGCTGCTGTATTTTGGTGTGGAAAAAACCAGCAGAAGCAGCTGGGTCTGATCGAAGGAGGGAGATGGGTACGGCTCCCTCGAACGGACGCAGGAGGGCTCCTGGAACATCTTGAACCTGCTTAGGCCAGTGACTCTCAGGAGCTGAAATTATTTCCTCTCCTGCTGCCTCGAGTGCTGCTGGACAGAAACAGATGCATCTGGGAACGATCAGGGTGTTTGCAAAAAGCAGTGTATTAAGCAAATATACTCCCTTTTTTGGCTGTGAATTAGCTGTGATCAGACTCAGGGGTTTATGAATATGTCGTTCGAAACATATCAATTGATGGTTAACGAGGACCATACCTCAGGCGGCAGGAGGACGGCAAGTTGTAACTGTGCTCCTGCAGTTGCCTGTGGGAGTCAGCCTTGGCTCTGTGTGACAGCTCCACCAGACCAGATTGAAATGTTTTGCCACCACAAATTCTCTCCCAAAACTACAAAGACCCCTCAGACTGGCCGCACAGCTATTGCCAGTGGGACCCCTCACACACATATGTTTTATTTGCATCACCGAGCCCCAAAAGTGAAATTTTGGCTCAGAGGTAGCATTTATAACCCCTTCTGCGAATGCTGGCTTGCTTCGCTGTTGGCACATAACGCAAGGGCTTGGGGTTACCACCACCAGGAAAGTGATCCTGGGTTTAGTCAATCAAAGGGTCTTGACTAAAGTCTTTTCCTCCCAAGTTGAGTGGCTGAAGAGTGGTGCAGCAGCAGCTAAGGAAAAGCAGAAACACGGGCTTTGCGGATAAAAGAAAGCCTTCCCCAATGTGTTTTGTCAGATAAATGCTGAAATTTAGAAGGGCTAATCATAAACGGAGACAGAGGAGGATCACATGGAAATCTCTTCCTGAGGGTCTGAAACTCAAAGCCTGTTTGACTTGGGATTAGGAAGCGTTGCATTTGGTATGTGTTTCATTTGATAAAATCTGGGGTGTGTGGCAAGTTTACATAGGATATTTTTTGACAGAGTTTTCTTTCTGAGCAGGACCAGAGCATGGCTCCTTGGATCTTCTTACAATCTGTTTTTTTTTCCTCTTTCTGTTTGATGCATGTTTGGTTTCTAACACAGTTTTTTTTAAAGTGTTTGGCTTTATCCAGCTAATCCTTTTCAGTGAGCAAGTCCCCTTTCTTGCTTCTGGAAAATGGATTTGCTCACATTCCCTGCTCTCAGCCTCCCTATCTGTTATATTATTTCCCCGTGACCGTGTATCATTTGTCTGCTGCACATGAAAGGTTTGCATTGCTTTATTTAAAGACTTTTGCGTAATTGGCAATTCGTTCCTTTTCATGTGGGTTTTTATAAACACAGCTTTTTTCCGGGCTGGCTGAATCAGGCAGCCTGGCTCGCTCCCGGCTCCTGTGCCGGCTGCCAGTGCCTGTTATCTGACGGCAGCTCCAGCAACTGTCATCCGAAAGTGTTAAGCCTCCTAATTTTTTCTCTCTGAAAGAGTTATTGCAGAGACGGAGCTCATCCAAGGCTCGTAGCAGAGCCCTCTGTGGGGTCTGGAGGGCTCTGAAAGTAGGAAATAACTGGGCATTTTGTTTCTAACCTTCTCCTCGAGGAGCACTGAGCCCAATTTGGAAGAGCCAGGGAAAGATATGAAGGTCAGCACCAGTACTGTCCATAGGTATTTTGGTGGTTAACCCACCAGGATATCCATGTTACCACTTCTTAAGTAACTCTTGCTACCCAAACAGCTCAGGGTAAGCTAGGTAAGCTTGCAGCATTTCTATCTCCCAGCTGTGATGCAAGTGCATCCAAAAACATGTTAACAGCAATACGTGCATTCATACAGGCAAAATTAATGTGATGTGCAGAACATCCCTTTCCAACCTTTTTGCCTTGCGCACCGACTCTGCTTTGAGCGGGTCAGGAGTCCTTCAGGAGCCCAGGACTTGTCTCCAGTGTGCCTGCCGTGCTTCAGCATCTCATCCCCAGGAACTGCCTCCAAGCCAGACTGGGAAATGCTGGTAGCTATGAGCCAACGCCGGGCTGGCGAGGTGCCTTGTGGGCTGGTGACTCACTGCCGTACGGATGGCTGTCATCAGCGTGGCCATCCCGGTGGAGACACTCAGTTCAGAGTGCACCAGTGTCCCTTGCTCCTCCAGGCTCAGCCTCGCTGGGGCCAGGCTGAGGCATGCTGTCCTGGGGAAGATACAGCATCTTTTGAGAGCAATAACTCCACTAATAATGGTTAGAAGGAGAAATAAAATGTTCCTAAGATGCAGTTAGAGTTTTTGCAGTATTTTCAGTATTGCTTATGGTCAGGAAATTGCAGTTAATGGGGGTTTACCCACGTTTTCTTGCTGCCTCACTTCTGTATGCCAATAAGTAGGGTGGTTACCTGGGCTGGCATGGTGGAAAAACTGCAAAGGTTCCCCTTCACGTGGTACTGAGGATGGCACCCACCTGCTGTCAGGGAGAAGCTGTCTAACTTTGCATACAGGTTTTGCCTGAGGACCACAGCAATATATCCCATCCTCAGAGCGGGATAAACAAGCCCCAGGATGGGCTCAATCTCCCCCAGGAAGCCATAAAAATTGCAGAAAAATTGTGTCCATTCCTGCTCCACTGCTGAAACTGAGGATCCCTTTAAAAGCACCAGCTCCCAGGCTGATGCAGAAATGCAGCCGCACAGCCCTGACCGTAAATGGAGACGTTTGGGTGCCAGTAGCCGTCCTCGCTGTGCAGGAGAGGCAGCACGGTTCCCTGCAGTGCTTGCAGGCTCTGCTCCAAAAGCACTTTTAACCATCGCTGTGGAAGGCAGCAGCAGCCAGCGCTGGCCTGGGAGCGAGGAGGCAGGAGCGGGCAAGAGGGTGAGTACTGCCCTGCCAGCCCCGCTGCCCTCCCTTACACCCTTGCAGAAGCAGCACAGTGAATATATTGCTGGGGTTTCTTATAGGGCATGTCCTATAGGGCATGGAGAGCTGGGATGGGCTGGCACTGATGCCCTCGGTGAGTGTCCGAGGAAGGCTCCCTGCACCCACTCTTCCCACCCAGCCTCTCCATACCTGTAACGAAGCAGCTGGAAAGTGTCCCCTTGTCTTAATGCAAGGGCTCAGCATTGGTTTGACAACTGCCCTCTGAGTGGCTTTGTAGTTTGTGGGTTGATGTGTTGCTCTCCAAAAAATGTATGTTTTCTATAGGTGAGAGGAACACCTGGAGACCAGGCTGAGCTCAGGTGGAGTTTTCTGCTATGTATCTGGCAGGATCCAGATCCTTGCACTGAGAAAAATGTGCAAAAATTGGATTTGGATCGTAATTTAAAATGGGTTTGAGCTGAAGGGGTGCTCAGATCTGTGTTCTGGAAAGGAGGCTTTCTTTTCCCTAACTGCAATGTTAGGACTGTGGTATAAGTCTGATTTCAAAACCAAATTCTGATTTACTGTAGCAAAAGTGAGACTGTAGTCCAGTTCAGGAAGTGTTTGGATAATTGCAAGGTAGATTTTTGCACATCTTTGGCATTAAAAATTATTGAGATCCGCAGCTTTGGATCGACTTGGAAGACATAGAAGGATCCTGCCAAGCAGTGTCTGAGGTGGGATTGATATCACCGGGACAAACCACGCAATTCCCCCACCACAGCCTGTGGCTCCTGGCAGATGAACGGTGTGGAGCCATCTCTCTCCTGCAGAAAAGACTCCTCCTGGCCTTTCACTGCCTCTCGGGTTCCCGTTTGAGAGTTTTGACCATTTTGAGCGTAGCTACAAATGGGGCAAATATATGTCTGGATTTGGTCACCATGGAATGGGGAGGGATGGAGGAGAGATTGCTCTGCAAAAAGGGAGGTGGAAGCCCAGACTGGCAATTCATGTCTGTGCTCTTGCTCAGCAACCAGTGAGCTATGAGTTAAGAGCTTTTCTGCTGAAAAGTTGGCTGTTTACCAAAAAATAACATTAGGAAAATACGTTCAGCATTGCTCCGAGGGGAATGTGGTGCTGGGAGCGTTGTTGGCTTTCCCAGTCAGTGCACCTCCTGCAGACAAGCTTGCTGCACAATACCTAGATGTTGTCTTAGACTGGATAAATGGATAAATGAAAAATGGACCAGGAGAGCCAGGTCTGCTCCCAAACCCAGCCTTTCAGCCTGCAAGGCGTGACTCTGTTGAGATGCTCTGTGGACCCTCAATAAATGCCCTTCAAAAAGAATCCACCACCGCCATCCGTGTCAGGCTGGAGGGCTGTATCTCTAGGGTTCATTTCTCAGTTTAGGCTCCAGTGAACCCAGAAGTCCACAGAAGTCAAGCCTGGAGGGGAGCATGTTTGCTGGGAAATGGGAATGGAAGAGCACAGGGGCAGAAGAGAAAGAAATTCAATGTGCAGAGGTGGGGAGTGAACGATTCAGCTTAAGAGCCAAGAGGGATCTCAGGCAGGGTGAAGGTGGCAAAGCAGATTCACTCAAGGTTGCCCTCAATTACGAGGGCAAAAGCGAAGGGATTTGGGTCAGGAGGTGCAATGAGCATCTCAGAAGGAAATCCTGAGCAGGACTCAGAAACTAGGGGTGGAAGAGCCTCTGCCATGCACCCTGGCTTGGCTCCATCAAGGCCAACACAGTGGTGCTGGCCCCAAGAGGCTGGTCTAAGCTCAGCAGCTCCCAGGTGTGCTGGGTGCTCCAGGCTCCCCTGAGCTCACCATGGGTGACCACAGTGCTCAGTGAGAACGGACATGGCCTCTGCGCTACAGACGGCACTCAAGGGATGGACCTGCCAGGGGAGAACATGCCCTAAGGTCAGACACCAGCAAGGCAGGCTGTGCAGAGCAAGCTGGCAGGTCGTGCTAGTTGGTGAGGTTCACCAGGAGCAGGATTTGAAGAGGGTAAGTAGGGTGCACAGCTCCAGGGCAGGGATCAGCAACAAGCCCAAATGGACAGGGAGCATGGAGACCCTCCAAGGGGATCTGCCATGCAGCAAAGGTCAATCTGGTCAAGCATCTCTAGAGAAAGCAGAGCTGCGTCTAGCAAAGACAAGACTGGAAATTAATGAAACCCAGCAGGGATAGTTCAGTCCCTCCAGATTTGTTCCTCAGCCGCCTGTGGGTTGGCATAGGCATGGGAGGAGCATTAGCAGAAGATGGGACAAGTGGAGGCAGGGGGCAACAGCCGCTGGGAGCAAAGTGATCCCGGAGAATGAGTCAGGTCAGGGCTGACCTTGCCTATGGCAGAGGTACTTCTGCATCTTGAGGAAGTTAACTGCAGGGGATGATGCTTCTCTGGCACAGTAATGCTGCACATTCCCCACTTTCTGAGCTGCCTGCTGGCTTCTGAACAGAGCTGAGAGCAGGTTCCGTCCTTTCTTGCCCTAAGACCCCTGTAACCCAGACCTCCACATCTATCAAGTGCCACGTTAGGAGCCTCAGGGAACAAGCTCCCACAGCAAAGTGCTTACAGCCTTGGAAAAACATAGACAGGGAATGGCAATCATGCTCCTCTGTGGAGTGAAATGAGGGTGTGATTTCCAAGGGCCTGCATAATCAATATCCCTATTATCAGTCTTCCAGAATAAATTGTATTTAAACTAATACAGGCTGGGGAGCTATCCATGAGCTGTCAGGAGAGACATTAAGCTGAAGACATATGTTTATTGATACTTCATATGCTGAGAGCTGGATATTCTTTACAGCTGGCCAAACGTGGGTGAAGATATTCAGTAATATTTTTTTTCAGTTGTTTTGCTAAAACTTGTCAAATACCCTTAATTTTGAGCATACATGGATCTTTTCAAACTTACGGGGTGGGGCTAGTGACAATCCCAATAAAACATCTGATGAAGGGAGAAAGCACTTTCCTTTCCGATCAGTTAACTCCTAAAGTTTTGTAGAGCATCAGCAACTTAAATTGTCCTGGTGACCTCCCACCACATACTCCAGCACAGGAATGGCACATCCAGCTTCTAATGGCTCCGTTACAGAGAAAACATCTTACTCACAATTACTTGGGAGAAATTCGAAAATTCGCTATTGTTTCTGCCCAGCTCAGCTGCTCCCTGGCTTCAGTGGAGCTTTTGTTCGTGCCTGGGCCAACCAGCGAGTGTCCGACAGTGGCTGTGAAATACATCATTGTAGCCCATGGGGATGCTGCTCCAGTCATGGACAACCCAATGTCCCCTGGCCTCTCTTCCCCCTCCCTGGGGCGACTGCAGGGCTCAGCCACAGGGCACCACCAAGTAGAAAGGTGGAAATAAATTGGATTTAGCAGCAGGATGATAGGGCTGAAATACATAGAGCTCCTTCTGCTCTCCACTGCTGCCTCTTCATGGTAGACCAGCCCTCGTGTACATGATGTGTCCTGTCCCTTGCCGCTACCCCAGCTTGCCTGAGCCCCTGCCTGATTCAGCCATGGTGGTCACTGGTGAGGTTCATCTCGCTTAACTTAAGGCATGTACAGCATAGGCTTCTGTGCCTGAGCCAGGCTTTCACCAGCGGTGGAGAGAGGAGGGCACTTGTAGGGCATGGCTGAGCTCATCCTAAAATAGACTGTCTGAAATGAATCGTGCCCCTTTGTGTCCTTGACTGCAAAAGGACTCTCAGCAGTTAGGTCTTGGGTAGGTGTTCATGCTGTGGACGGTTATGTGTGACCAGAGCAGTCCCGCTTTGGCTCTGATGCCTCCTTTCACATCCCCCTGCCTGGACGAGGAAACCCAAGCAGTAAATTCAGGTAAGAAAGTGCTAAATGTGGCACAGGACAAAAGCCGCCTCCTGGAAGGCAATGGAAATGGAAATAGAAAATCAGGTTTTTATAGCACGGTCTGAGTGAGCAATTTTGAAAAATAATAACGTATGTACCAGATGATTTCAGGAGATATTGAACAGTCTAGAAGAGTGTAGCTCAGAAGAAATGATGAGCAAGGCAGCATAGCAGATTTGCTTTCAGGCCAGGGTAAAAAATGTGCATTTCCAATCTGAGCTAGCATTTCAGGATGGAGCGTTTCCCCTTATTGCTGCCATTGGGCTGTGCAGTACAAATGCTAGGTTGATAGTGAATGAGAGATGCCAGACTTGATTGTCTAAGCTACATTACTCAACTTACAGAAAATTGTTTTCTATTCCCTTTTCCTTTCCTTTTCAGCCACAAGCAAATGCAGTTTAGACAAAAGATATCAACTTTCAGCCAAAAGGCTCTTCCTTCGGCATGGCACAGTGAGAGCCTCAGCCACGAGTGAGGTTCTGGGGCACAGGGGTATTGCACGTAATGAGCAAAAAGGGCCTTAAGCTGTTACCGTCTCCCTGGGAAATGGTATCCTTTACCTTGCTGCAGGTAACCAAAAGCAGCAGCTGGCTGTGGCTGCATGGTGTCAGGTTGGAACAGTTTGCCAGCAGCAATGCGTTCGGGCTGGTTAGTTTAGGGCAGCCCACGTGTGCTCGCACAGACACAAGTATCAGCATCACACCTGGCAATGGCACTGAGCAAAGCAAAAAGGAGCCGGATCCGGCATTGTGGTGCTACCAGCAAAGAATTCTGGGTCTGGTTTGCCCTGCTGCCCGCGCCATGCAAGGGAAAGGAGACATCTGTGACCACGCAGAGGGGGCAGGAGGTGGGGGACGGGCAGTCTGGGGATGCGAGGAGACCACGCTGCCCTTCCTGAGGGAGACCTGGGTGCTCCCCAGCCCTGCCCACCCCACCTTTCCCTCTCCAAACCCCATCTGCTCCCCCTGCCTTTGCCCAGGTGCATGTTTTTTAGGCCCAGTCTCTTTGGGCCTAAGGGAGATCAGGCCCAGCCAAAATGGGTTCATGAAGGGCAGGTCCTGCTTGACCAACCTGATCTCCTTCTATGACCAGGTGACCCACGCAGTGGATGAGGGAAAGGCTGTGGATGTTGTCTACCTGGACTTTAGTAAAGCCTTCGACACTGTCTCCCACAGAGTTCTCCTGGAGAAGCTGGTGAATCGTGGCTCAGACAGGTGCACTCTTCGCTGGGTAAAAAACTGGCTGGACGGCCGAGCCCAGAGAGTTGTGGTGAATGGAGCCAAATCCAGTTGGCGGCCGGTCACAAGCGGAGTCCCCCAGGGCTCAGTTTTGGGACCGGTCTTGTTTAATATATTTATCGACAATCTAGACAATCTGGACAATGATCTGCGCCAGGGGAGGTTCAGGCTGGATATTAGGAAAAAATTCGGTACTGAGGGAGTGGTGAGACACTGGAACAGGCTGCCCAGGGAAGTGGTGGAGTCACCATCACTGGAGGTCTTCAAGGAACATGTGGACGAGGCATTGTGGGACATAGTTTAATAGGCATGGTGGTGTTAGTTGACAGTTGGACTTGATGATCTTACAGGTCTTTTCCAACCTTAGTGATTCTGTGATTCTGTGATCGAGTAAATCTCCATCCCCCAGCCTTTGCCGTATTTCCAGCGTGTGGCTTGTCAGTCCTTTCTGTCTTTATTTCGGGGAAGTGCCTACTCATGAAGAAGCTTTGGGCGATCTGATGTCGAAATGGATTTGTCTCTCTCTTTGGTGGTTTATTTTCCCAAATTCCCCTCCTCCCCCAGGGATGTGCTAGCTTGCTGACGGCAGCATGCCCGTGACTTAGGTGCCCGGAGAAGGAGTGAGGCAGGCACAGCGTCTGCTGCAAACACAGAAAGGCTGCCTGTGGCATCATGTCAGCCGCAATACGGGATGTCTTCAGAAAAACCATCAGCTTTTTTAATTTTCAGGACAGAGGAGATGGCTTTCGGCTTATAATTGGGTCATGCTTTAAAAAAAACTGCATGACCTCATCGTGAGCAACAAGACATGCTCTCGTTCTCCCCTTACATTCCTCTCCCAACCTCTCCGGAAGAAGCAATCCTTTTGAATGAGAGGCTCTTAATACAGATAGGACATCTTTTACTTTCCCATCTATCTGCACTCAGAGATGGTTCATCACCATTATGTTTGAACAAAAATGCTTCTGTTATTACCTTTTGCTGGGAAAGTGCCCATATTTGGGAAGGAAGAAGCACAAATCTAAACCCACCTTGGGAGGAAGCTTCAGTCTCTGTCCCGACTTTGAAGATGATGCTATCTTAGTAGCAGGTCAAACCAGAGGCCTGGAGCTAGAGCCAGCAAAACATGCCAACTCTGGAAGGTGTTTATCTTTGGGAAAATTGATTAACAGTATAGATTTTGGTTTAGTGATTCATTCGTATTTTTGGAGAGGACTCTGCCCTCTGCTGTGCTGCCTGTCTCTGGCATTCCTGTTACCTGAAAAAGAATGATCCCTCCTGTGCAAGCAGTGCAGCGGTGCAGCGGTGCAGCCTGGCCCCCATCACATCTGCCTTCGGGAGCCGCCCACATCTGCCTTCGGGAGCCCCTGTCCCCTTCACCCCCTGGAATAACATGGGGTGAACGCTACAGGCATCCCCTCATCCTCACACGGGCACAGGCACATTTTGGACCATGGGATCAAAAGGCTGCCACGCTGCTGAGGTACCTCTGGCTCACTGCTGTGCTTATGGTGGAGGATGGAGAAACAAAGGGGGGTTGGAGCAGGAGGTGAGCGGTGACTAGATGCGACCTGATGAGATCATGAACAGGCCAGCAACTTTCAGCTCATCCCTGCCCTCCTGATTTGGCAGCCCCAGACAGTGGTAGAGTTTTCAGCTTGTCAGAGTGGATCTTATATTGTCTCTAAGTTACATTTGTCTCCTGGAAAAGAAATGAATTAAAGAGATTTGCCTTTGCCCTTTTTAAGAATAAAATAAAATGAACCAGCCAAGCCATTTACACTTCATTTCCCCTCCTCGCTTTGAAGCCAGGACAAGCATTTCATGCATAGAGTTGTTCTGACCCACATGACAATGTGGGTAATGCTTTTGCTCATGCTTCCCCAGTCTCTCTGATGTTTATTGAAGGAGACCATTCCGGCATCCGTGCATCAGCCCTGCGTAGCAGCCAGACCATTGCATAGGATGAGCCTCCAGCTGCTGAGCAGCTCAAAGGCTGTGGGGTTTTGGCTGTGGCATTGGTCTTCTCTTGGTTACTAGGAAGACTGGTTTTTGGATTAATTTAATTCTCTCTTTTGAAAATGTTTCAGCAGTAGATGCCTAATGAGAATACCTTTCCACTTAGACTCTGCCTTTACTCCTTCTCCATCCTTATCACTAGTGGGCAGGGGATGAACAAGCCCATTTCTTGAAGTTCAGTTCAGAGTTACCTTCTCTAGTTCTTTAATTTTTCTTGTCTTTTGAGCAACCAGAGAGTTTCTACAGATAGGTTATATGTACTAATGTTCTTTAAAGAGGAGGAAGCAGCATCCATGCCCCTGAGCTGGTCCATCTCAGGGGACTGGGTACCCATTTCTCATGGCTCCCTGCTCCGCTGTTTCCCTCTGTTCCTCTCATGGGCAGAGCCAATCCAGGACCACAGGCAGCCGCTGGGATATCCCTCAAGCCCCAGTGACTCCAGTGTCCTTTCTCTCTGCACCCATGTCGCATTCACTGGCCTCCTGCTGCCCCTTCGGCAACTACAGCTCCATCAGCACAAACATCTGTGTGCTCCGGCACGGCTTTGAGTCCAGGCTTTGGGAGCAGGGGGTGAGATTTGCACCCCAGCAGGACATAATATATCCTTGAAGATGGAGACTGCAGAGCCAAATGTTTCCGGAAACTGGGGGTGGTCACTTTTATATGTATCCATGATTTTCTCAAATTATTCAGCAAATGTCTCTGAGATACAGAGATACTGATGGTCAAGCCATTTGGCATGATTCAGAGCTTGTCACAAGCATTTTGTACAGTTCTAGCTCTTGGGCTTTAGCAAATAGTTTTAAAGCAGTCCTTTCCCTGAAAAACAATATGGAGGCAGATAGCATGAATTATTATTTATTTTCACTGTGTGGACAGTTGATCAGTGACAGATGTTTCTAATTGCATTAAGCAAGTGGAAATAATGAGAATTAGATAGCAGATTCTCCAGGAATTTACATTTAGATTGAGTTACAATTTGCTATTAAAAAGCAAATTCAATGTAGACACATTGGTTCTACAGCAGAAATGGAGCCGATTATTTTTAATTATTATTTGATTATTTAAAAATGAGCTGTGTTACTATACTTAAAAATATTTGACTCAAGGGGATGATTTAATACATGTACTTTATGTCTCCCAAAAAAGACATGGAACAATTAAATTGTTCATCAGCAAACATCTCCTCCACCTCCCCATTAGGGTCATAGTGAAAGGCAAATGAAAAACAGGGGCTGCCACAATCCTGTCTCACAGTGCTTGTGCAAAATTTGGCCAATGTCGGGATGGCGATGACCAGATCAGGCTCACCCAAACCGTCTGCATCCCTGACAAATTGAATTAAGTTGCACTGATGGAAGACAAGCTGCATGCCCCGCCTTAGGCACCATGCTATGCTGAGCTTGGCAGGAATTTCAGGTTGATTATCTCCACGCCGTGCGTTGCATGTAGCTGATGTAGAGCCAGCTGAGGCAGAGCAGAGGTGGGTGCGCAGGCTGGAGCAGGGTGGGGGTACAAACAGGGCTTCAGTGCGCAGAAAGGAGCAGCATCTGCTGCCTCCAAATGACACACATATGACAGTTATCTCCCAAGTCATGCCAAGAGGAAATGAGCTGTGGTTCAAGTCGCTGGAGGTTTTCCTTTTGGGACTCTCTCACAGCTTTTTTTTATTTTATTTTATCTCCTAGATTTCAAGTTCAGCTTCAGACACAGAAATGTGTGAGTCCCCTGTCAGCAGAGAGGGGATTTATGTGCAGTGCAGATTATTGTATGTCTCTGTTAAGGGCAGAATCCAAGCTATAATATTTTTTTAACTAACTAGCTGGCTCAGCTTTTAATTTTTTTTTCCTTTTGCCTAATGAGAGCCTTATCCAGAACTCCTTGAAGTCAGAGAGTCTGTCTATCAGCTTCAGTAGGCTTTGGATCAGATTTCAAATCACTGATTCATTATTAATTACACATCTGGGACTCCCTTTTCAAAGAGTTCATTGTTAAATAAATTCACTTTTAGACATTACAGACTTGGCATTCTTGTGCATTTAATAAAAGTCTGGCAAACCAGCAAAGAGCCATAGGCCAACTTCTCTTCTGGTACTGATGGATGAATCTCTACTGAACAGCAGTGGTTTACACTAGAAGGATTTAACATATCTCTTTGCTTTCATATAACCACTTTCTGTCTGAGACTAAGTCTGTGTTTGAAACTTTTGCTTTTTTTGTGATTTCTCCTTACTTTTTCATAACTTTTCCCTACCAGCAAGAGTTCCTTTGTGGATTCAGACATTGCAGGGTGAAATATCTTTGCTATCTAGTTTCCTTTCTCTTCAAAGAGATATTGGCACCTTCTTCTTGGGACAAACTGCAGTCACATCTTCAGAGCCTCCTGGGAGAGCAGACAGGCAGGCAAATGTTTTCCTGATCCCTATGGCAACTGGAATGGAAAATGTCTTTCTAAAGATATATGGTCTTTCCCATAGTCCTCAATAATCTAGTTCGAGTCCAGCCGTTGAGACATTAAAGTGACCAAGGAGCTGGTCTGGAAGCTCCGTTTACACAGAGGCAGGGGAATTGTAGAAATAAAGATTTTCCTACTGAATTCTGTTCACCAGGAGGCTAGGCCCTAGATGAAAAAGCAGGACATACTATGTTGTGATTTAATGGCACAGGGTATTCCCACTTAGCAGCTGAAGGCACAGGGACCAGCAGCCCTTTGGGTGTTTCCTGTGCTGCAAGCAAAGATCTCCTAAGCTGCACTGAGCCCATCCTTTGCTTCTGCAGGGCTACCCAGACACTTTGGGAAGGAGGGATGGGGCAAGTCCTTCTTTCTTCTCCTGATGCCAAATCAGAGTTTAAAATAGCTGAATGGTCCGGTTTATACCAATGTCCACAGAGATTGTGGAGATAGATTCAGATTACAGCTACACAGTTTCCAAAGCTTTCACTTAATCAACAACTGTTTAAGTTATTTGGAAAGGAAAATCAGTAGAAATGCAGCTCCCACCATTTAAATAATGAAGCTCTGAATATTTATCAGAGGCAGACATCCACTGAGTCCATGGCATGCTTTCAATGCACGAGATGATAGAAATCATCACACAGTTGTGGAAGGGACTATGAAGGAAGAGAGGATTGCAACACTGGGGCACTCGGACCCCTGAGTAGTCAAAGCTAATTCACCACTGCAAGTCAGACATCTCTCCTGTTTTATCACAGAGAAGGACAAAACCTTTCCTCTGCCCAAATTCAACTTACTCAATTTTTCAGAAATACGATTACTCTCTTCACCCTCCCATATGAAGTGCAACTCTTTCCAAAACTGCAGCCCTTGAGCATTAGAAAGGATAAAGGCATTTACTCCTTGTGGTAGAAGCAAGTTTTGGGGTGGGTCCACAGCCACCTGGTAGGGCATCAGTAGGGAGAGAGAGATCTGTCACACAGGCAGCATGACTGCTGGCCGGTCAGCAGAGATGCCTTTAGTTCCCAGAGGGCCATCGAGATCTCCAGCATCATTTTCTGTAAGTTTTTGTGCTTCCAGCAGCAGCATCTGCCAGCAGCATGACGGATCTCCAGGCTGGCCCAGTTTATGAGACGTTGGCTCTATCACTCGAAGAAATGGACTGGGAACAGTGTCTCTGATTCCCCTGCTGGCACTGCTGCTTTAGAATCTGCTCCTGCCCGTCTTTCACCTTGGTTTTAATGAAAGCATGAACAGATATAGTTACTTAGTCACTTCGATCTCACTTTGCAGTGAGGAGGTGTCTGGGTGAGATGTAGAAAGAGACTTTCTGAATGCTGGCAGAAAGGTTCAATTCTTTGGGATTCTTCCTTGGGGAAGAGGAAGGGCTCCAGCATCCCTTGAGGGCAGGCAGCTGCTATCCCGTCCACGAGGGAAGCGTGGTCTCAATGCCAGTGGCAGTGGAGGACATCAGTCCCTAGGTCTGCTTACAGAGAGATGTGCTTGGGTTGGTGGCACTGTGGGTGAGTCTTTGTGCAAGGAGAGAGCGTTAGCTGCAGTGCAGGGTTTGGGTCGACATCACACCAAACCATCTTCCCGTTCCTGGCAGTGCTGAGCAAGCTTTTAGGTATTTTGAGAGACAAAAAGAGCTGTGCTGTCCTTGGGTTAAAGCTGATTGTGCATTTTGGTAGCATATCTCAGACCCCATAACTCCAGCTGGCTCAGCCCGTGGCTAGCAGCTCCCTGTACCATGCCACCGCATGGCACGCTTGGTCTGCTTTTGACTCCTCTGCAGTGTTCCTGAGCAGAAAATGCCCCAAATCCCATCTCTGGGACACCAAGCCTGTGGGCAGATACATGACATTTCAGTTCAGAAACGGGACCACCTTTGGAAGTCAGTCCCAGCCTCAAACCAGTGGGTAAAGACCACCAGGGCCAGTTACAAACCTTGTCCTCAACGCTCATTCTGCAAAAAGAAAATGAGGCAGCCAAGGATTACCTCTACCTGAAACGAAAGCTCATGGGGACAGAAGCGGGTATGACCATTGTCCCTTCCTCCAGGCCTGGAGGCACTCCTGCCTTCAAGTGTGGGAAGCGGTGGAGCTGGCATCAGCACCCCTCCCTAGATCCCCTTCTTCAGTTA
The DNA here is from genome assembly GCF_030936135.1 of Gavia stellata. Taxonomy (NCBI): domain Eukaryota; kingdom Metazoa; phylum Chordata; class Aves; order Gaviiformes; family Gaviidae; genus Gavia; species Gavia stellata. The sequence goes on along the minus strand of NC_082597.1, from coordinate 8,135,962 downwards.
TCCTCCCCTTTCCTCTTCCCGCAGACATTACACCAGCAGCGGGCCAAGTATTGCTCCTTTTCAGAAACCAGGCTGCCTTTGTTTGCTTTCTACCCCTCCTGCTTAGAAAAACCTTCCCCAATTCTCCATAAAGTCTCCAAGCTTCTCCTTCCACGGTTCATTACATTTATTGGCTAATTCTGCTATCGCCCAAGTACATGGGTCATCACCCACATTTGTATGCGTTTACATTTTCCAATTATTTCCTTAGTAGCTGTTTATCACTAACAGTTTTTACCCTGCCTGATTTCTCTCCTAATCGCTCTATCTTATTTCTTCTTTATTTTTTCTTTGCCGAAAAAATATTTTTTGTTTTTTAATAAAAGACACTCACTATCTCATCCGGTCATTCATTTCACCCTCCTCCTTTTTAATGGGCCTAGTTTATCACCAGCACTTCTTTTTACAAATATCAGGGGAAATAAGCTTTTCTTATCCCCCCATTAATTCCTATGGTGAGCAAGTATTATTTTGCTTTCTTTTTTTTCGAGCTGTGGCCAATTATCAGTACTCTCCTTTGCCTCCTCCTTTATTTACGGGGTTTGCTGTGTGACAATGGTGAGCCTGCAGTCAGGAAATGAAGGCCAGCACCCTCGTCCCCTTCTCACCCACCTTCAAGGTGCCTTCAAGCGGGTTAGGAGCAGAGTTGTTTGAAAGGGGAAGTGGTAGGACCCATTTGGGCTGCAGGCAGTCCTGACATGCACCAGGACGGTCCATGTGCTTCAGCCGCACTGAGTTTTAGCGTTCCCTGTGTTAGTTCAGCAGGTATCACAACAGAAATAACTGAACACCTAGAAATGGAGGCAGGACTTGCCTGTGCCCAGGGTTTCTCCACTGCAATTTGATCTGCTCCTTGAAGTGCCCTGTCCCTGTCTCTCTGCTGTTGACATGGGTGACTGCTGGCTGTCGTGACTGCCGTGACTGACAGAGGGGACCAGCCCAGGGGACCCAGGCAGCTTCCTTGCTGTGTCCCAAAGCATGCTGGGCATGGAAACCTTCGCTTCTTAGGGACACACACAGTCAGTTGGTTAGCTTCATATATAGGCTCTGAATGTATAGACTCATTAGGGAAGACTGCACATAGTGCTTAATATGAGTAGGTAAAGGCAGGGGGAGTTTCTATCCTTCTATAGATGACAAGTTGTTGACTTTCTCCATTCCCTGTGAAATAACCATGGTTTTATCACAAGCCTAATCCTGGATTATATTCAGCACCTTCTGCTGATTCAAGAAGCAAAGACTCCCTTGGGGTGCTCACCAAGAGTGGAGGGGACTGTCTCTCTTGCATGACAAGTTGTATTAGACCCTGCCCCATGGCCCAGGAGAGTCACAGGCAGGTCCTAGCCATCACTCTGGTGAACTTGGGGGACATACTCAAGCACATGAGATTAGAGGGAGAGTATCAGTGGGGGTGTAAGTGGAGTAGCACTGATTTACTATGCCTTGGGAGCCAGACCTATGCAATGGGTACGCAATTCTTTTATTCAGCTTCAAGGTTAAAGCAGTTTGCTTAGCTATCCCATTTCTTGCGGTCTCTGACCACTCGGCTCCCCGTAGCATCTGAGCTTTGCCATCAGGCATTAAGCAATATAACCAACATCTGGCAAGTGAGGTTCAGCCTCTCTCTCCTGACCCTCCCAGGGGAAGAACTGTCTGTCTGATGTGTAGTATTTTCATAGCATGCTTTACATTTGAGTGTGTTAAGCCAGAAGCTTCAAAACATTGTGGTATGTTCTTAATATAGCAACTGTATGTGTACAGATAATTAAACTGATGAAAGCATCCAGGAAGACCAGTATACTTGAACTCCAAGCTCTTTAGGGGAGGCAGTATCTAATATTGCTGTATGTATGGAGAATCTAACAGCGGAGTCAGCTCTCTTGACTACATCCCTAGGTTATAAGGGCAGATAAAGAAGATGAACGCATAAAAGCCTGTGCACCCATTATGCTTCTGAAGGCATCCCCCTTCCCCAGGCTCAGCACATGAGAATGTAGCTATCATTAAGTTTAATTAGTTTCGCCGCACTCACAAACGGTGTGTGTTGGATAAAACAGGAAGACCTAATTCTATGCATCAGACATAGCACTATTATTGATTTTATTTACTTTTATTGCTGTTAGATTTGTTAAAATCTGAACTAGCTTATCATGATTCATGAGATGGTCATGTAGATTTTGCATGGGTTTTTTTATAAATTATTTTAATGTGTTTAGAAAATGTGCTACAAAAATAAGCATTCACTTAGCTTATTAAATACTTTCAGCTATGAAGAAGTGACTTAGATTCAGGATGGAAATAAACATCCTTATTCAGGAGAGATTTTTAAAAAGCAAATAGAACATAAGAATGCAGCTAAGCTAGTATGTCTTGGGAAATTATTTTTCCTTTTCCACATCAGCAATAAGAGATCAAGAGCATTTCCAAGCACCAATTCCTTTAGGCTGGATGAAGGGAGATGGACATTTCTACAGTTGATTTGAAACTGGATGAACTAGAGCGCTTCAGAGGTTTACAGTCGAAAAGATAAATGGATTGTGTGAGCTGTCCAATTTTGTTATGTGCCCTAGCCAAACGCTTTCTTTAATGTTTGATAGAATTATGATCAAATATTTCAAAATAAAAATGCTGACCTCTGAGAAATTGTTGTTGACCCTGTCAAGGTAGCTTTAATGCTTAAAAAGAATACCAACAATCTCTCAGTGATATAAAACTTCAACAGATGCTACCAAATCAAAATATATATAGAAGGCAGCTGGTTATTCACACTGGCCAAGCTCTTATCAAACCCTGTTGTCGGCGGGGTGTGAAATGGATTCCTGCTACAGAAAGTTGGCTCCTAAGCTCGCTTCATGTTCGAAGTTTGATTTGCCACATGTGATACAGTCGGATGATTTAAAACACAATTGACTTTCTTGCTGCAGTTGACTACCCTTTTTCAAAATTATACAGATCTCCACAAACTGAAAGGCAAGTACACACAAAGACCCAAAATACTTTAAGCCAATCATTTACGATACAGATTATCCGCATAAATTTGTCATGTTGGAAGTGCATTCTTAAACTAGGCCATATAACTTTTAACCCAGCATGCTGTAAAGAATGCCCTATCTTTTTTCCCTTGCATTAAGACAAGGGTTTGAACCAAAGCCCTGTACACAAACCCTCTTAACTCCGCAGCATGTGCAATTTGCATCTTGAGCTGCTTCAATTTGTATTAATTTAGCAGCAATCTCCATCTAATCTGGTCTCTGTATCCATCACTGCTCTGTGTCACATGCAAAGGAAGGTGAAAAATCCTCTGCAGACTCCAGTTTTGTGATAAAAGCATGAGTACGCTTAGTGCCACTAATATCTCTGCTTGCTTAAATTGATTACAGATAATTGCAATGAAATCCAAAATTCAGCCAGTGTGTCTGTTAGTATCTCTATTGCAGGGGCAACTTCTGCAGATTAAATGCCTTTGTGTTGCAAAATGAGACTTTTTTGACTCTTTGCAAGGATGAGGGAAAGAAGAAGAGTTGCCTGGCTACCCAGGCTTCTTCCAGGCCACTCAAAGATATTGGGGTGTAGGAGCATGCTAAAAGGACACTTATACAAAGCAGAAAACTTGTAACCCAAGTAACAAAACGTCAGCTGTGTTACGCCAGTGTAACTCAGGTCATCACATCTCTGCTTCACAGCTGGAAGTGAGTCTAGAGGAGCATTCCTTCCCCTCACCAAAGACAAGTTAGAGGAAAGAGACAACACCTTGAGTTTCTCTTGTATTTGGGGAGTCCACATCTAGGGACTGAACCCAAAGCAGCACACAGCTCTGTTGCTTGGCCAGGTTGCAGTGTCCTTCACCGTGGGACCAAACGCAGGGGAGGGGACAAAGCCTCATTCTCTGCCCATGGGATTAAGACAGCATTGCGTGGGGCTGGCTGGCTGTGGTTGTGGTTAGGTGACAGGCAGAAAGGATGGGACATGCCATGCACATCTGAGCTGTGTCTTGTAATCTGTGCAAAACATTGCTACAGAACCTGCTACCACATGAGCTAATTCTTCTGGTTTAGGAATATGTGAAGTCTGGGTTTACCTGACTGTGACTACTGACAGCCAATTTGGCACCATCCTTTCTCTGACTTGGCTCATAGGGGAGGAAAATCAATAACTTTGTCTGTGCTAGTAGAAGAAACAAGTCAGAACTTGCTCACTGGCTCATGGACTCTGCTTGTATCCAGCCGGCTAGACTCTCTTCCCCTTGAATGAGATGGACAGATCCATACTGACATCTAGAAGTGGTTTCTGGCCCAAGCTATCCCCCAAATGGTACTCAGGCGTTGTCTGGGAGAATGTTAGCTACCACAGGCCAGCACTGTGCAAATGGTGCTGCAGTCTGGAGACCACTCAAGTCCGTGCTATGGCCCTCTTCAGGTTACTAGCAGTGACATAGCCAGTGCTGCTAACCCATGGGGATCCAAGTGCTAAATATGCCCAGTGCCAGTTATCTGGAGATTAGGTGAACTGGGAGATGCTTAAGCAACTGTGACCTTGAAAATAGTGTTTTGCTTTGAAGCACAGATGCTTCTGTCTTCTGCTTATATGAAACGGATGGTCTTCAACCAGGGCAAAGTCCTTCTGCATGTGGGTTTCTTCCTTCTGCTCTGCTCATCTATTGTCCACATTCTTCTCACTTATACATAGAAATCTCATAGATGTTTCATGCAGAAGGAGATGGAAAGCTACTGAATAGATCATTAATAGGTTCAAGACATTGAGAATGATTTGAAGGGCTAGTGAATCTAGCCATCATAGCTGGGAAAGTATTTTTTTCTGCTCTGAGGGAACTTGAATTGGATTGAAAGTTGGTTGTTTGGGTCCACATAAGTGGGTACCTTTTTTGTACCAGTCTTTCTGAGTTTCTTTCTCTAAATTCCCTGAAAGCTTGAAGAAAATCTCAGTCAAAACTGTCAAATTTGGGATGTATTTTCATTAAAGCTGTATTAATTGACAGAATGCAGCTCCTGACAATACTATAAAACCTCCCATGGAGTTCAGAGTAGTCTCCTGAAAACATAGTATTTGCTAGAGTAAACACATAGCAAAGCAAGCAGCCAGCCAGGCTTGCCCTCAGGAGTGTCTTGTAAAGGACAAAACAGATTTGATGTTGTCTTAGGTTTTGGGAGAAACCCAAAGAAAGATAATAGAGGAAGGATCTGTTTCTTCCAACCATCCAAAAACAAACCTAGAAAGTTTAAATAAAGAATAATAAAAGTTGCCTGTGCAAATTGACTCAGGGCAACTTTTTAACTTGCTTCAGTGATGTTTTCATGGCTGATTAGCTGAGCTGGCAGTGACCTTGGCAGTGTTACAAAAGCAATTTTTACATCAGTCAGCACAAGGAATTCCACACTTTCCATCAAATCCCTCCTAAAAAGATGCCTGCTTGCCCTTGCAATCTGGGTTTGCTTCTGTGGTTGGCCAGATCTTCTCACTCGGTTCATGCTCCTGGGCGCTATTAGTTGGAAAGGACTTGAGGTTACCCTGCACGATCCCTTTTACTGTCCAGAAAGATTACCCAGAGGGAACATCAGGATTTTGACCACTTGCCTTCAATTCTCAGGCCTCTGGAAACCCTGTGCAAAGGCTTGTGCATGTGCTCAGCACTCTGGCACATGGGAGGTGCACATGGGAGGTACACTGGGAGCGTACACCTTACAGTGTGCTGTTCCTGCTGGTACCCCAAGCAGCAGCAGCATCCCAGGACATCATTCTGAATGCCAGGCACAGCATCCTCTCCCTCTCCCCAGCTCTGCAGGAGACAGCGATGTAGATTCCCACATGAGATGTGGTGCTCTAAGCAGCCACCAAATCTCCTTGTGCTTCAGGTCTATGGATGAAAAAATACATGTACACAAAGCAGGGGCCAGTCACAAAAATCATCCTTCTTCCATCCTCAGCATATCAGCTGGCTCTTTCAGCTGTATGTCGGGACATTAGCTGCTTCCAGCAGAGACAGAGGAGACGGAGCAGGCAGAGGGCTAAGGGAGGAAAGAGGGAAGCACTGAGGCTTTTGTCATGCATGAGAGAAAGGCCTGAATATGGAGCAGTGAAGACGGCCAGATTTCCTGTCCCAGCACCAGTAGCAGCTGGCTGGTCCTTTTGGATGCAGTCACCTGAAAATGCTCTTGGAGTCACAGGACGATACAGAAGACAAGAGAGATGAATGGGGTCACTGGGCATCGATGCAGACCCCATCTGAATGGGGGAAGCATGCAGCTGCCTCTGTGTCAGGCAAGAAGGGGAGGAGGGATGCTACAGACCCAAAAAGTGTTTTTCCTCCCACCAACTGCTTCTCATTTTGGCTTTAACATCAATTTGCCATGCAGACTTGGCCGGTTAATGCTCTCTGCTTTCTCTGACTACAAAAATATTTAAGCAGATTCACATTGCTAATATGTAGGGGAATTAGAGAGTGTCAGCAATGGCTTCTGACTTAAGATACTGAGTGTCAGGTATTAGCTGAACCCAGAAATGAAGCTATCTGTGAATATTTCTAAGGCAACTTGTCAGAGGGTGTTTCTAATCCTTTTACCAAACAGACTTTTTTTAAAACTTGGGAATTTTTTTGCCTTTGTCTCCCTGACCCTAATAAATCTTAATTCCCACAACTCGCGGGTGTTGACTTTCCAAGAAAAACGTCAATGGCACTCTGTTACCACTCTCCACGTTCCCGAGGAGGCTGCTGGAGGCAAGTTGTCTCATTTTCCTATGTAAATGAAGAAAAGAGATTTTTAGAGCCAACCGCTGACTCTGGGAAAGACGTGCTGCATGTGCCAGCACGAGTAACGCTCCCACCACCGGTTCCCACCACTGACGGAGTTCAGCTGTTTTGTGATAAAAAATAAGGCATTCCCTCTCCAGGCATCTTCATTTTAAGGAATAATTTTTCACACAACTACATCCCAGCCTGCTTTGATTATGTGCACTCCAGATATTGACACAGTAATGTGGAGTTGAGGAATGGTGGATCTATCCCATAAGGGGAATTGCAGCCCCTAAAGCCCCAAGCCTTCAGCCTGAGCGGTTTCGTACAATGTTATTACGTTGTATTCGGACTAGATGATAGCTGAAAGGGCTGTTATTTGGTATTTACATAACATTACCATGGAGCGACTTTGGATTTTTCTTTTCTTTGAAGTGCGTAAAATGGGTTAAACAATGGGATGACAGAGCTGTTGGCAGAGCCAATTTGACAAGAAGAGAATTGCGAGTGAGTGACAGTTCAATGGCCCCTGGATGAGAGATTTCTGTGTTTCATGCACAAGGAAGCAGGGGCGGGAGGGAGTTACGGTCTGTAACTATCATGGGGTAATGTACTGCCTAATGCACACGGGTATACGCACGCTGCTGGCCTTCAGCAGATAAGGCTGCTGGCCACTGAATAACCAATGCCTCGAGGAACAGAGTGGGAACACAAAGGGTCTATATGGACATCTTTACTGCCCTTATCACCGTGGCGTTGGAGCATAGCTTTGTGGCTGGTTTTAGTAGATGATCTAATTCAGTAGGGGCACCTGGAGTTTGCTTCATTAGCAAATTATAATAGTTGGTGGAGGGGAAGAATTGTGTGCTAGTCACCATTTTGCACTTTTATTTCATCCTGATTAGACCGTCCAAGGTTCAAGATAGGTGAGAGCCACTGCTGGCTGATGAAGAAATGTTGTACCCTGCCTGGCCGTATCGTGCTGGGCACAGCCAAGGCAGGAATTACTCTGTATTCATGCAAACTGCTCCTTTTTCCACCTCACCTCCCCTGCTGATGGACTGGCCACACCGCGCACACACACACCCCCAGCCTACACTTCAACTCAAGCCACCAAGGAGATCTTTTTCAAACATCCAACCTTTGAAAGTTTAGCAAAATTGAACCGAGTCAGCAAGACTCGAGATGCTGATTTGAACTAGACACACTTCACAGTCCATCCTGCAGAAACCAAACCTGCTCGGGAACTCGCCAGACAGCATCTGCTATGTCTGCGCTCATAAATAAAATAGGTCGGGGCTTGCTGGCTGGGCTGGAAGCCACATGGCACAGCCCAGCTTGTGCTTCTAGGGGTAAACTCCCTCTCTGCCCCAAACAGGGGGACCATCCTTGGGACTGTGTCTGGGCTGGGCTATGCCCTGGTGGCTTTGGCTTGGAGGCTACCAACGGGCCAGCCTGCACCAGCATGTGCTCACAGTTAAATACCAATGATTTGAGCCCTGGAGCCTATGCCTGACCACTGCTGGGTTATAGCACAAAATTAGTGCAGGCTGAGCACCAGTACTGCAGTCTTTACCATTGCAGCACTTGGCATAGCAGTGTCTCATCTCTATAGTCTCATGATATATCTTGTCTCCAGCAAGGATACAGTGGATGGTAGCAGTCTTTTTAATCTAATGAAACGAGGCATTACTAAGTGTGATCTAGTTACCTGGTTCCCACAGTTCAACATGTCTCTGTGCTGGATGGATTCAGGCAGCGCGTGTCTGTCCATATGTTGAAACTATGCATTTCCCAGAAACCTTCTGCCACAGACAATTAGGGAAAAACTATGAAATGGGGGAGGGGTAATAGATAGGCTTGTTTGACAGTTAATAAAACAATGAAATATACTTTGTGTGCGCCTGCATTTCTAGGGACGTACCAGCAGCTGCTAATACCATGTCATCTGTTTTTTATTCATGGCACTGCTGGACTGTGGATAGATAATCTCGCTCTATAACTCACTCATTTCTAAGCATAACGCGAACCTGTCACTGAGAAACATGCTTCCCTGCCAAAAGTGGGCAGTCTGTCTTTCCACTGGGGAAACACAAGACTCTGGAGTTCCTCAGGCTGCTCAAATCCCAGTAACATTGTCTTTTAATTATATTGAATATTTAATACTGGAATGCTTGTGTTTCTGCTGTATTTTCCACAATGACTGACAGAATGATCTTCTGAAGCTACGGAGAAATCCTTGCACTTCTCTGATTTTACTGGTTGAGATAGGGAGATGTTTACTCCCCAAGTGCTGTGCCAGCTGAGGCACCTGTGGCTTGGTGAGATGAGCTCCCAGTTGCACCATGGTGGCACTTGGGCTACTTGGTTTGTAGCCACCAGGAAGCCCCTCCTCGGATGGCAGCACTGCCCTCTCAGGGCAGGATTTGGCTCAAGTCAGGTTAGATATTTACAGTGCTGATCCTCAGCTGAGTCAATCACTACGCCCTCCTGGAGAGAAATAGGTATTCGTAGGAATTTGGGCTGGTTTTAGGATGACATTAGTTCCCTAGAATCTTATCATAGAATCATAGAATGGTTTGGGTTGGAAGGGACCTTTAAAGGTCATCTAGTCCAACCCCCCTGCAATGAGCAGGGACATCTTTCACTAGATCAGGTTGCTCAGAGCCCCGTCCAAGCTGTCCTTGAATGTTTCCAGAGATGGGGCATCTACCACCTCTGGGAAACCTGTGCCAGTGTTTCACCACCCTCACCGTAAAAAATGTCTTTCTTATATCTAGTCTGAAACTGCCCTCTTTGAGTTTAAAACCATTACCCCTTGTTCTATCACTACAGACCCTACTAAAAAGTCTGTCCCCATCTTTCCTATAAGCCCCCTTTAAGTATTGAAAGGCCACAATAAGGTCTCCCCGGAGCCTTCTCTTCTCCAGGCTGAACAACCCCAACTCTCTCAGCCTTTCTTCATAGGAGAGGTGTTCCAGCCCTCTGACCATTTTTGTGGCCCTCCTCTATACCAGCTCCAACAAGTCCATGTCTGTCTTGTGCTGGGGACCCCAGAGCTGGACGCAGTAGTACAGGTGGGGTCTCACCAGAGCGGAGCAGAAGGGCAGAATCACCTCCCTCAATCTGCTGGTCACACTTCTTGTGATGAATACAGGATACAGTTGGCTTTCTGGGCTGCAAGGGCACATTGCCAGCTCATGTCCAGCTTTTCATCCAACAGTACGTCCAAGTCCTTCTCTGCAGGGCTGCTCTCAATCCCTTCATTCCACAGCCCGTATTGACACCGAGGGTTGCCCTGACCCAGGTGCAGGACCTTGCACTTGGCCTTGTTGAACCTCATGAGGTGCACATGGGCCCACTTCTTGAGCTTGTCCAGGTGCCCCTGAATGGCATCCCATCCCTCAGGCACGTCAACGGCACCACTCAGCTTGGTGTCAAGCTTTCCCCAAGAGATTCTTCTCCCCAGAAGCCCTCTTCTTTCTCCTCCCATCCTGTGGCCAATACATGCCCATAATGCATCAGTATCATCACTAAACCTGTGTGACAATGACTGTGGATGGTGTTCAGAGGCACCAAAATGGGTTTTGCATGTCACCTTGTGTAGCAAAGCCTTGCTCTGCATCACCTGCATCTCACCTCCTCCTTTTCCTCTCTCCAGCGCTGGGGAAGTCTCCCATGATCAGATCCCAGCCTGCTACCCCAGTGGGTTCAGCAGCCCCTGTTAGTGTGCTCATGCTAACGAGACCTCATCCAATAAATACATGGAGGAGCTATGATACTCAGGGGTTTTTGACACTGAATCCGTATGACTCATCCCTCATGCAGTATCCATCTCCCCTATGCAAGGAACTCTCAGGCTTGCCTTTCTGCCTTTCCCCTCCCTACTTGCCTTTAGGTCTTGCTGTGCCCTGCCATCATTATTCAGGGAAGTTGCCTTCATGACTAATTGGGAAGCAACACCTGTATAGAATGCACCTGTATATAGTGTCTCTACAGAGATAAGCACAGTGCATGGAAGAGATACTCATCCCCTGTGGTTAATTTGTCAGTGCTGAATGCCTCTTGAAAAAGAGCCAAGGACATAAAGACAGAGCTTGGGTATTGCATGCACTGAAGTTGTCTTGGTGTAGTTCTCTCCAGCACAGGCTGTACCTGCAGCCCAGGGTATAGGGGGCTCTTTAAACAATGCGGAAATGCAGGAAGGCAGCCCTGGGAGGGTCAGCCAGCTGTGATCCCACACATACCTTCTTGCACTGTCTTTGGTACCTTTTCATAAGCTTTCTTGGTGCAAGTTCAAGTCACAGAGCTGCTATTGAGGCTCCGTTCTTCCCCTGCCACCTCCCGACACCACTAATAAAGCTCTCCCTTTCCTCTAAGCCATTATTTGAACAAACTTAAGTTGCTTTGGCGGAGAGAGAGGGAGTGAGTTCACTGCTTCAAGGCTGCAGGAGCTGGGGTTGCAGAAGAGCCCCAGCCATGTGCTCACTGTACTCCTTGCTGCTGAGGCAGGAGTGCTTTGTGGTTGCAGAGCATTATGCAGCATTTCAAATAAACCTCTCAGGCATGGCCCAGGGCACGGTGAAGGGTGTCTGAGTCATTCTGCTAATAAGGAGGCAGGCCCTAATGTGTCCGTCTCTGCTCTCCTGCCTCTCCAAGAGGGAAGAGAGAAACCTCAAAGTGCTCCCAAGTCAGGTTTGACTTCACAGAAGAGCTGCCCACTCTACCAATGACCAGGAATCCCCTGGATGACGCATTGATGCCATCATATCTGGCAGGTGGATTCATTGACCCAGTATTGAGGTATCAAGTTTTGTGGAAAGTGTCATGTTTGCAAGTCCAGAGAGCCCAGGCTGCAAAGCATTGCTTGTCCCAGGCTGGCGTAGGAATTGGGGAGTAAAGGTAGGGGTCCAGAGCTGTGAAAGCTCACCGCCATGCAGAAAAGCCTCAGGGACAGTATCTTTGGCTAGGAAATGGCGGGTGTGTTTGCCAGAGACTCCACTGTATGGGAGCATGGGTCCCTCAGCCCTTCCTCCTGGTGGGGGGAGAGCGCTCACCAGGAGCAGGGTCTTCTCCCCCAGGGCCACAGCTGCGCTGTGCTGGGACCACAACCGAGGCCCTGCTGAATTCTCTAGTAAAAATAACATTTGTTTTACAATGCATTGTTTTTCACATGCATTTTTGCAAAGAGGGTCCTGTAGCGGGAGGGAGAAGTAGGGGAAAGCCTGGCTCACTAACAGTTGCTCTGACAACCCACCCCCACCAGCAAAGCATGCTCAGCCCTCGCTGCTCCAGCTGAAGGATTTCTGCTGGTCTACCCTGTCCCAAGTTCTGGCCATACAGCTGCAGCTCTGACATTCTCTCCCAGGCTGCTTTTTCTGATGCAGGTTACATGGAGTATGCCAGGAAGGTGCGGGTAGGAAAGAGATGAAGAGCAGCAGATGCAGAGGGGTCTCAGCAGCTGCCCAGGCAGCTCACAGTGCACCATGGTCCAGCTCTGCAGCTCTGCAGCACTGAGGATGTGGTTCAGCTTCTTGTTTGAATGCTCCGTGTTATTCCTGATTTATGCCTGTGGGATTCACAAGCTATCTTGCTGACCATCCCGCTATATTGGATGTAGAAGGTCCTGGGCCCACTTTCTACTGATTTCCTTGCACTCAGAGACCAGTCCCCATCTTCTTCACTGTGTCTGTGACGGAAGTTTTATTAATGCAAAATTAATATCCCTCTGGAAAATGAAGTCCAGAAATTAATAATGAATTAAAACAACTTGCCACAGGCATTGTTAATGAGCTCTTTGTCTGCATGGCTCACATGAAAGGAGGTCATTGCTCAGCCATTCCCATCGCAAATGGCAGGCAGATTAACTGTTTACATTGAGCGTGGGGGTATCTCCTGAGACAGTGGGACAGGCTGCAGCTCGGCTTGTGCCTGGCAGGGTTTTCCTGCCCTTATACCAGCTGGTTTGTCTTGAGAAGTCTTTGCTACCTGGAGAAGACACCTTCCTCCTCTCCCCTCTGAAGGCTCAGGTTGCCCATCTGTGTTGGGAGGACATGGGAGTCATCCCACTGGGAAGGAAAAATAACCTTGCAGAGCTTAAGAGGAAAGCAGAAAGTAATCTTGGAGGGGACTAGCAGGTCTTAACTTCACTGCCTTAAGCCTCTTCAGGGACTCTGGCCCAGTAACTAACTTGGCACCGCTCCAGCGCTGGGTCTGCATCTATTGTTCTTGTCCCTTATCTTGCAAGGCAAAGGGTTATCCTGCCTTATCTGCTACCACAGGCTTTGGAAGAGGCCCCACAGCAAGGGCATTGGAGATCGTGCCCCTGCTGAGCCCCATGGGCAGGAGGGAGGCTGTGCTGGGAGAGGAGAGGCCGCCACTGGGCAGTAGAGAAAGGAAAGCTGTCACGCCATGCCAACCACCTCTCTGTGGCTTTTTCAGCAGCCAGGTCACATTCAGCAGAAATAAAGAAGCAGCACGTTGCATTTACCCATCTTGCCTGGGGAGGGTGGCTGTAGGCAGGTGATTTCAGGTGCTGCTCCTCACTCAACACCTGAGCTGGATGCAGCGGTGCGTGGGGCAAGGGACACTGGGCATCACTTCTCCATGATATGGCTGGACATCAGATGGGGATTTTACCCATTTTTCAGTGACTTCGTGACACTGCTGGCTGGCTGGAGCCAAGGGACCCATCACTTCCCTATGTCCATGGGCAGCCTGTTCCACATCAGCCATTTATTGTTCTGTTCTGCTTTCCTGTGAAATATGAAAGCTCAACCTGTCCCTCCAAGTGCTTAACCCAGGATGGAGAAAATGCTGCTGTGTTTGAGGCATGCTTTTTCACCACCCTTCCCCACCCTTGCCCTCTCAGGTGGAACACCTAGCAAGGCTGGCTGATGGCTCGCTTCCTTGCTTGGCAGCACAATTGCTCATTTATCAAATAACTGAGTCACCTCAGAGAACTGGCAGCCAGGCAGTGCCAGCCACGCAGCACTGCACCTGCAATGCACTTCATCATGGGGATGCCCAGATTCACCTCCACCAACTGCCCCCACCAGTGGCCTTGGCCATGGAGGGGTCAGTCCTGCCCTCCCCTACACCCATCACTGGCCATGCATTCCCACCTCTCCTCTTGCAATAGCGCTGGGCTGAGAAGAAATCCCTTTCTGGCGCAGAGAGAGTTTGGCCTGATCAGGAGAGAAAGGAGCTGGGAGGCTTGGGCAGGGGTTGGGGAAAAGCAAGACTTAGGCTCTCAAACTGCACATTGACAGGCATGTCCTCTCTCTCCTTCAAAAGTTTGTGTGTGTTTGTCTGTTGTTAAGCTGAAAACTCATCCAAAGTCCACCAGTAAGTACCTACACTGAGCCTATGTATTTCTGAATTCACCTGGCAGTCTTGCCATCCTCTTCATCACAGTATCCAGGTACCTCATAAGCCAAACTGTAGCTTGTCCTTAAAATGCTCTGGCAAAGGGAGGTTCATCTTACAGGAGACAGGGATGCTGGGAATGTCCATCCCCCCAGCACAATGCCAGGAGAGAAGTATCTGAGGAGTCTTCAAAGAGACTGGTGTAGCTGGTGTGCTCTTTGCTTGGGTCCCTGAAGGGACTCAAGGGGACAAAGGACATGACAACAGCCCCACGCCTGGTCTACTCAGCTCTGAGTGCCATTCAGGAGCTAGTTCAGGAGTCTGTGAAAGGCAATATAGCAGGTAGCGTAGACATAGCAGAGACTCCAATGGTTGTGCCTGAGAAGTCTGATTTGGGAATTAAAATTAAGCTAGTTGCATCCCACCTATTCGTTATCCACCAGGCTGTCCCTCCTTCACAGCGACTTATCTCTTATTCAGAGACTTCAGGCACAAAGCTTCAGGCTAGTGCTGCATTTAGTCACAGCTATTGCTTCTTTCTTTGCCGGCATGACCTAGAAACCACCCTTGCATTGGGTGCATAAAGGAGCAGTATGGACATTGCTGGTAACTGCACTTGGACATAGCAGGGAGATGAGTGGGTAGAGGACAGTGTAACACTCACGTGAATGCCAGGGAAGTATACTTCAAGTTTGTCTCAGCTGTGTCAGATACTATGACAATGCTGGGTTCAGGGATATTTTTAGAGAGAGGCTGAGAGCCTTATGAATCTTTTTGGAAGTACAAATCAGGGATTTTTTTCAACACAAGTTGTGTTTGCATTTACAGGACAGAGCAGTCAATCAGGACAGCAGGGTTCATAGGTTCCTGCCACCCATTTTCTGCATAGCATCATCATTTCATCTGCATTTAACAATAGTTCACTTCTGGGTTAAGTCTGGCTCAGCCACTTGGCAGACTTGTTGGAGCAGTCAAGCCTGCAGACAGCTTTATTTTCACTGAAGCTTGCAGCATAGAGATTTGTAGACCAAATCCTTATGAGCAGTCACCAGGAAACATTATTGGGATCTCCAACCCCAGCTGTGCCAGTGCTGCTGTAACCATTGCAGCTCTAGGATCTGGGGCTATTACAGGCTGCGGGATCACAGGTTGCATCTACCTGGATCCTCTGTACTCCTGTTTCCTACCAGTGACAGTCAGGACAAGAGCTCTGTTATGGCCAAGACTTCAGTAGTCCGGTGGGAAACACAGGAGCTCAGCAGAGCTGGTGAAAATTCATAGAGGCAGGAGGATACGTTAGACTTAAAGGCCAAATAAGGTTTTGCAGAAAAAGTAGTAATGCACCGTCCTATGTATGGAGTGAATAGTTACTCTGAGCTTGGCTTTTATGCTCTTACTAAGGGTATTTTGAAAGTGTATGTTACTTTCCTCTCCTTCCTTCCAAGTGCCTAAATTTGAGGATATATCCTTATCTCTAACTGACAAGCAATACTGAATGGGAAACTATTTTGTTCTGTCATTTACTCCTCATTTGGTCCTGTCATATCCTATCTTTTAGCACTATGTATTTTCTTAGTGTTATGAGCGTATATCTGTGCTGTGTGTGTGAGAGTGGGTGTTTGAAATGTGTTTGCAAAGGTCCTTGATAAAAAGCTTTAACAACTAAAATTATCAGAGAGGCATGAGTGAGCTGGTCATGGTAGATCTGAACACTGGCAGGCGGCAGGTCATCTGTCTGCAGAGACACTAAACACTGAAGAGGTCAGAATCGCCAGGTTTTTAGTGTTTACCCAGGAGGGAAACTACTGCTCATTTCAAGGAGCTAATGTTGCTTGCAGATTTAGCTTGAACACCAGAGGGAACATAAAAGCAACAGCAGTAGAGTACCTTCAAGTATAGCATTTCCCTCCAGAAGCACAGTACAGTTCTATTCAAGTTCTCCTCATTAATCACTTTCTTTCATTCTTGTTTTCCAGCCAAAGCTTTTGGCCAAGGAGCTGCTTGACTTGGTGGCATCTCATTTCAACCTGAAGGAGAAGGAGTACTTTGGAATTGCATTCACAGATGAAACGTAAGTGTGAGAAATCAAAGGCCTAGGAGGCAACTCTTAGATCACAGGAAACCTCAACGGTTTTGTCCAAAGCAAAATGACCAGCGTACAAGACCTGTGTACCCCAAGGTCCTAGACCAAGGTCTAGGGAGGCATAGATCTCACCTTAGAGTCTGTCCTGCACTGCCTCTTCTTCAGAGGGCCAGAAGACCCTCATGGCAAGTTAAGCATGGCTGGAGGTGTACAGAGGCAGTAACAAACCCTTCCAAATCCCATGTTCAAAGAGTTGGTATCATTTGGCACTGGTAAAAGGTTAGCTTAAGCTCTCATGGATTTATGATCCACTCAATAATTCAAAATTATTAGCAGATTGGAAGAACTGTTCAATTAAAGTGTTAATCAGTTTATTCGCTCAAGCACACTTAAAAGTAATGTTACATTATTTCAAGAAAAGAAAAAAAAACCCAACCTCACAAAATTTCTCTATTATTTCTGATGTTTTAGATCCCATATCAAAATTTCTTTAAAAAGGGAAAGAAGAAAGTGTGGGAAAGGAAGGGATTGCCAAATTTCACACGAACAGAAAGCACTTTTAAATATAAAATTTTCATTGTGGAAAGGATTTGTCCTTACCAGGAATCACAGAACAGCCTTATGGCTGAGCTAAACCAAAGGATGGGATCCTGACACTGCGGTCATCTCAAGCAATGTTGGTTGTTCACCTTGAACCCCAGCTCCCAGAGTTCTAGTATTACCACAAAATTTGAGGTTTTGTCTCAAGACAGGCCATTTCTACCCCCTGTTTAAAAGGCAAGTATAAAATTAGCACTGGAGAAACATTAAAGGACTGCCAAATGCTATGATTAGTCCTAGACTGTGACCTCTCAGTGCTACTGCACAGTCCCTGCTACTTTCTTCCAGCTGCTTGTTTTCTCTCTGTAGTTAGACTGTCCTCAGCATATGGACTATGTCTTGTATGCGCACCCACCATACTCCACCTCATTTTGCAATAGGGGTTGTTTTATATATTAATCAGGAAGAGGCTTCCTGCACCTATATTGTTGTAAAAAACCAAGATTTTCAAGCCAATGCTGTGTTCCCAGAACAGCTGAGTCAGCAGTATTGCTGTCATGAGCCAGCTCCGCTCTCGTGCTGAAGTGGCAGGGAAATGTAAATTATCTGCTGGAATAATGATTCAGAATCGGGTAATCAGAGGCTGCTGGATAATTGCACAAAGATATCCACATTCATCTCAGCAGCAATCACCCCTCTAGAGCCAGTTCCTTTGGCAAGCACCTGCCTTGGGCAGCCTGAGGCCATCTCAGGACACAGCTCCCAGGATGGAGGAACACTCAGCATCAGGCTCATGCAGAAGCAGGACCCAAATCAGAGGAGATCCCAGAATCCACCCCATCTCACTGACATGTGGAGCTCAGCCCTGTAGGAGATCTCCAACCCAACACAAATTAATGAGATTGGTCCTCAAAGGAGGAACAGCAGGAGGCACTGGCAATTTATAAAGCAGGAGGAGGAAATTGCTCCTCACCAAGGTGTTATTTCTTATTGGAGCGAGCAAGTTACTCAGAGGGTGCTGACTGAGGGGTGCAGGAAAGCCATGCAGGGAAGCCAAAGCAGACTAAGAGATGAAAATATTCCCTTAACAGTCCTAACAGCACAGGTTAAAAACAAGAAACACATGTCAGACTGCAACCAGATAGCAGCTGAGCAAGTCCCAGCTCTCAGCTCAGCTGAGTGGGCACGGGGCTCCCCTGGGAGTGCAAGGGAAACTAATGAGGAGGTGTCAGCAATTAGACAAAGCCCAGTCTCCCCCGGGGCTTCCAGGTTTAACACGGAGCAGCATGAGCAAAGATCTGGGTTAGCAATGGGAGGAAGCGCAAGAAGCTGACAGAGGCTCTCAGAGCAGTGCTCAAAGATGCGCAGTGGATGTAGATGGATGTGCACTGTCTAGAGGGGATTTCAAAGGCTGAGGTGATGGCATCCAGTCACTTGGTCACATTCTTGACCTGTAGTCAAGATGGAGCAGGGTGCATTTTAGGAGATGAAAGATATGGGGACACCCTCATTAAATCTAGTAAACGCAACCCAGAAACATGCCAGTAAGTCCTAGCTGATACGAAGCTTGGTCTGCAGCCCTTCTGCTGTCCCATAGTGAGTCTCACCTTTGCAAAAATAACCTTGACAAAAATATCTCCTCTCCAGTTGTAAAAAGCTTTGAATAGAATTGGCACAAAAAGCAATTGTTTTATTTGACTGAAGACAGCCAAAAAATATACTTGGGGGGTTGGACTGGGTCTTGCAAATAGATGTCCCATGTCACATTCAGAAAATAAACTGGGCTGTCTGTACCACAGATCTTAAACTGCAATGTGAAATGGAAGTTTAAAAATCCTTTCTTCAAAAAGTAGGAAAACCAGTCTCTTAATGTGTGGTTGCAGCGCACCTAACACACCCCTGCAGCTGACACAGACCAGGCACACGAAAAGAAACCCTTTCATTCTGTGATGCAGGCCCTCAGGGATTTCCTTCGCTCTTCACTGACATTCCATGTGCCTTACTTGAAGGGAACTCATAACCAGCTAAAACAGAACAAGTCTGGTTCATAAATGTAGCCTGGGTTTGGCTAAATTGCAAGTTTAGAAAGAAGAAAAGCCACTAAAGTATTAAATCAATTCTTCTATTTAAGAGTAAAAGCTCTATGAGAGTAACTTACTTAGAAATGATTTGGACTGGGGATTTCCATTCATTAGTTGCGCTCTATCATGACAACCTAAGAAGAAAATCAATAGGAACAACCTTTGCGTTGGCGACTTAATAGTTTCTTGTGATAATATAGGGCCATTACTGCATTCAGCGTGACTAAAATTAGATTGTCAGACTATTATGGAGGAGAGAATAACGCCTCCTATTTTAATGATCATAGGAACACTTTATGGTGTGAGCCATTAACTGCGGGAGAGCACAGGTCAAAAGGGTGTCCCGGTACAGCACGTGGGGCCAAGCCTCACATGAAGCCAGAAGAGCTATATGCTGGTCGATTAAGAGTGAAAAGGAATGGGGAAAGGGCTTTTTTTATTAGTTCAGCTGATTATGAATCTCCACTAACCGCCCTTTCCCTTGGCATCAGCTCTTCTATCATTCACTGAGAGCAAGCGGTCAGGATTACCCTTCTGTTTGCTGCAGATGCCCCGTCTGGGCCACAGGCAGGTTTTCCACGTCCTTTACTTGTCCTTAAACATGAGTCACCTGCTCCATGAAGAACTACCAACTTTTGCATCCCACAGCTCCCCCTCTCTGTGGGTCCAACAAAAGCCGATCCAAACCTTTTTGCTCCCTCACCAAAGGAGAACCTGCAGAACAGCTTCTTCATCTAGCTGATATATGGGATAAAAACTGCAAGGCATTGAGGCCCCCATTATTTCTGTTACACTTGTGCTAGAGACTGTACTAACATCATAAGATAATGACAGAGAGTGCCCTTGCTCAGGCCAGGATCCTATGGCCAAGAGGATGGCAAGGGAAGAGCAGGGTACCACTCTTCCCTGGAATACTCTCTCATCTCTGGGAACTGGGGGGAAGCTTATTTCCACCATGCAGCCATGTGACAGAGACAAAATGAGGGATCAGGTGTCCCACATCCTGGATGAACAGCCAGTTCTGTGGAGGGTGCAGCTCTCAGAATAATGTCCTGCTCTGGCATTAGACCAGTTCCTTTGTCAACAAGTTCATCATTTTGCAAAATCTGTAGTTAAACTCATATAGCTCCTTGAGCTTTGCAGCCCCTTCAAAAGTATTTCTGTTGAAGGATTAAGACCTTAAACAAGAAAATCTGTGAGCTTAAAGGTGGTTTTTTTTCTGTCATGATTGATGGAAATGTAAAATAGTTTATATGGTTTCTATTACGTTAATTGGTCTTTCTCAATGTCCATTCAATTCAACATGAGTTTGACACAGAAGGGGCGTGAGTTGGTTTATTGGTCCAAACACCTTTATAACACAAATCAATGTGGAACCACTTTTCAGAAAACTGGACACTAACCAGTGAAACTGTATAAACAGAACCACCTGGAGGCAAAGTATTCATTGATGTACCATTCTTTACTGAAAGCCCTGATAAAAGAAAACAGTACTACTGCATGCAATTGACAATATGAATCCTGGGCACCAAAATCCATACTCAGACTGTAACCTAAATGGACCCAGTTTCTTTTTCTAAAAGTGATTATGTATTTGTTATTGACACACCAGTTTAACTGCCAACATGAGTACAACCAAGAGAGAAAAATGATACGGCTTCCAATATTTGACCTTCCTATAGGTCACCCAAAAACTGTTTGCACCATTATTTCTGAATACACTGATATAAATACCCAAATGAACAAGCCAATGGTGATAATGAAACAAAAGCTACTTTGTGTCTCTAAATTGAACCGTGAAGGAAATCCAGCTAGACATAGGCATGTATGAATGGGATCCCAGTGCAAGCTGCCTAAATTGGTCCATGAAAACTGTCAGGATTACCACATGCCTAGGGTTATATGCCCATACTTTTTTCTGTCTTACATGGGATTGTTCTCCATGAATAGTTCTGCTGAAGACAGGATGACAGCTTCCAGAGCAAAACGTTTTGTGGTATAATGGTACTGGAGTTTGGCTCCCCGATAGACCACATTCACAGGCAGATGCCAGTGACTGTTCACTGCTGCTGTTCTCTACATGCCACACATGCATGCTTGAAAACAAGGAGTTAGGTGACAATTTGCAGTGCAGAAACCCTCAGCGATGAAAGATTGTAAGTGGTAATTGAGTACAGTGAGCAGTTAGCTCCTGGCAGTGATTTAAGTGACCTTCCTCCTCTGAAGGAGCTTTGGATTTAAGCTCCATGCAGATGAGAGTAATGAAACTCTTCAACCCAAAAACTCAGTGGCAATTAAATGTGTTATTTAGTACGCACAACCCTGTACGTGTACAATAGAAATGTGTAACCTGGTATGCATACATATATGCATATATTTTTTTTGTACTGATTATATCAAGCAGTTTCTCAAGTTAAAATGCAGTGAGAATGAAAAGAGCAAGTCTTTTCAAAATAAGAAATACCTTGAAGTGAATTATTGTTCTGGGCACCATGGCTTCTCAACCCTTCATTGTACATGTTAGGCAAACCCAGACATTTCTGTTGAATAAACACAGAGGTAGACAGTAAGTCCATTGTCAACAAATTGGTCTCGGTGGGAACCGGTGTGTAATGCCATCAGTTGCTGGTGGCTGCTACTTTGGTGATACAAATGCAGCTGGACAAGTTCAGGATAGGATGTCAGGCTTAGTGTGGCTCTTCCTTGCTCTGACAGTGTTTTGTACCTTGGCCTACATGGTTAAATGCTCGTTTCGTACTTTGACTAGGAATGGGTGAGCATGTCTAGTTTCAATCCCCATGCGTACTGTGACCTTCACAGTTAATTTCAGCCTTCCTGAGTCCTGTTAAAAGAAACAGCACTTCAGGACAAAAAAAAATAGGGAAAAGGGAAGATTTCAAGAAGGGGGATGCAATGGTAAATATGGACACCTCTAATTTTTGGGTGCCCAGGTTGAGAATCTTTCAATGATGGGGCTTATTTTCTGACAGCCTGGAGCACGTGTCTTATAAAAATCAAGCCTTGTTAAAGTACATATCTGTGCTGAATAACAGGACACGATGAAGGGATCCCACACTAGCACTGCGAGACTGCATCCCAGCAGCAGAAATGATGGAAGGAGACCCCATCGTGCTGCGTACCCAGCTATGCAGCCTGCCGAGAACAAGACTAGTTAGCCCATACGCCCGGCCCCGTTAACACGGCCATCCTCACCCCTGATCCCGGGCAGTATCACTGCACAGCACTGTCCCAGGCCGGACAGACTTGCCCTCAGCCCATGTACTGCAATAGAGACATATGAAATGACTAGTTTGGCTTGAAAATCTGCATTATGTCACCCCTTTCCAGTAGTCTTTCGGCTAGGAAGTCTGTGTCCCTAATACACAGTTGAGGCTGCCCTTTACCTAAAGAAAAAAAATAGAGAAAAAACTTACTTAAAAACTGTATCTAGAGAAAAAAATGACTAAAAGTTAAAATATCTTGGAGAGAAACACACGGGTGTCTAGAACAGGCGATAAAAAAGGGTTTGATCCTTTTTGTACATCAAAAAGACGCCCAGGATGAGTGAAAAGTCCCCAGCTCCACATGTGTCACTTGTACCTAGTTGAGAATTGGTACTCTTGCAAAATAGATGCAAAGGCTGCTTAAACTGAACACCTGACTTCTATATGGCAAAATTTGAGGTGAGATAGCTTCTTTATAAATGTCTGGTCCTGAACCCACTGGAGTGATGAGTGGAGCTCACAAGTAATTTTGAATCCCGTAGTGCAAAGCAGCGTGCTGCACTGAGGTGAGCACGCACAATGTCCCAGTTGGTCTCCAGGGCAGCCCAGAGCTGCCTGGGCTTGAAGGTCCCTGATCTATCCATCCTCTTCTGCATCTACATAAGCCAGGGCAGCTGTACAGAAATTCAAATTGAACCCAGGGGATTCAAAGCCTCCTGAAACTGCTACTTTCCCTTTATTTATTTTTCTAGAAAAGATGGAGTGGGGGAGCTACAAATCTGGTTAAATTGCTAAATAGATGTTTTTTACTTTCCAAAGGGGCTTCTCAGTTGCTGAAAGCACGTGCACTGCTAAGGAGTAACAGACCGACCCTTGTGAAAGCTGAGTGTGTTTGCTGACAGGGTACATAGCTAAGGATTGTGGCAACCCTAGAAGTTAATTTAACACTTTTTTAAACCGAGCCTTTTTTATTCCCTTTTTTTTTTTTCATTTTCCGTGGAATGAAGAATTATTCTTGAGAATTAGCATGAGCTGGCAAATAGGTACTGGAATAGAGCTCAGGACATCTGAGTTCCATTTCCTGCTTTATTTGCTGCAAGATTCTCCCCAAAATCACTTCAATTCTCTCTCCCCTTGTTTGTCTACACAGCAGAGTGCTGAAGGCAAGGGCTGCCTGCCTCTCCCTCTGGGTGAAATCTGGTCTGACTGAAATCAATAG
Organism: Gavia stellata; assembly: GCF_030936135.1. Classification (NCBI taxonomy): domain Eukaryota; kingdom Metazoa; phylum Chordata; class Aves; order Gaviiformes; family Gaviidae; genus Gavia; species Gavia stellata. The sequence continues at coordinate 8,112,660 of NC_082597.1, read as the reverse complement.
CAAAATGCTCACAGGATGCAACCCTAGCATCACTGGAGGCAGTGGCAAAATTCCTGCTGACTTCAGTGGGGCCTGAATGTTACCCTATGTATTTCCACAGTGCCTAATTTAACAGGGCCTTTAACTCAGCTGGGGAGTGAGATGCCCCTGTAATGCAAATAATGGTATTTATAAAATACCTCTCACGCACACACAGCACTCTTCAATGTGGGAAACGTGACAAAGAACAGAGCTCCTGCCCAGGAAGGCTTCCAGCAGCAAGGCACGAATGGATAAATTATAGGAGAAAATAATAGCGACAGGTACCATCTAGGCAAAAGAAAAGCAGCATGTGGTAATTGGAGCTGGAATGCTTCATGGAGCAGCTGTTTTTCAGGAGCTCTCTGAAGGAGGAAAACCAAAGGCTGGGCAAACCTAGAGAAGCTATTGCAGGCACGTGGGTGGTAAATAAACTGTCTGAGGCTGTAAAGTCAGGTTTAGCCTTGAGTGAAAAATTGCAGGCGTTGTGGAAACTCTTAACAATAAGGATTTCTAATGAAAATCTTGACAGACCTCTAATGATATGACTGCTCCAGAGGGTTGTAATAAAAAGGTGAAGCTCATAACATTTTGGGCTGTCCTGCCTGCTCAGTGCTGCCAGCTTTCACCCTGACAGACTGAACTTCAGCAGTTCGATTCCCAGGCTGAAATGTTGCCAGGATGATATCGCCTCCGCTTCTCAAACATTTATTGTGTGTTTTTCAAATATCATGCAATAGCCGAGGGCAAATAGCATGCGCTTCAGTTCTTCTTTTGTAACACCTCAGACCTCATTGCCATGGGTAGTGAGAAACCACTTTGGTGCCAGGCTCAAAACTGTCTCTTCTCTTGCCAGGGGACACTTGAACTGGCTTCAGCTGGACCGCCGGGTGCTGGAACATGACTTCCCCAAAAAGTCAGGACCAGTTGTTTTGTACTTTTGTGTCAGGTAAGTACATGATGGCAAGCCCTTCCCATGAGATACAGCTATGGGTGACCTGTTCCCCAGAGGCCAGGAAACAAGGCTGCCAGGTTCTCACACTGTAGAAACGCCTGTGGACAAACACTTTTCAGAGGTTTCTTTTGAGCTCTTTGGCTTCGAAAACTCCTCTCGCACAAGTGTAAATGAGTAGTAGCCACACTAACACCTGTAGCTGCCCAGAGAGAAACCTCGTATGAGGGGAAGATCAGATGTTATGTCTTTACATTTTCATTTGTGGGTTTCAAACTCCTGGAAAGTCCAAGCTGGGTAGGGCTGCAGAACAAAGACCTCTTTCTGCCAGGATAACCAACCCGAGCCAGCCACCTGGAGGGAAAACACTTGCTTCCTCAGCAGCAAGCCATCCGTTTCCTCTGGATTGTGCTCAGGGTGTGCACTGTGTCAGGGACCAGATTAATCCCCATATAGCTCTGTTGTATTTGCCTCTTGGACTCAACCATATAATGGTATAATGAATTACCCGCAGATAGCAAATGATGGCATTTTATGGCAACCAGTTGGCTTCTGCACGGGCATACAAATATTCATAGACTGGACTGGACCAGCCTAGAAAGGTCTGGATGAAGATTATAGCAGTTTGGGAGAATGTTTCTTCATCTGGGAATTTTGCAAGGAAGTGTTAGTGTCTGGAAGCCGCTAGAAGCTGCCAGTGCTCTTGTGTACACAGCGCCTTTGCCTCCAAGGGAGATATTTGCTGAGAAGACAAATTTGCTCTTGCAGCTTTAAAATACCCAGAGAGAGGCTGGGGGTTGGGATGGCATATGTACAAAATTAAGTTGAGGGTTTTGACTTACTTTTAATGGATAGCTCATGTCTAGAACTAGCCAGTGCAGTGTTACTGTGTCTTTTTCTGTTAGCCTTTCCACTCCAGTGTTGTATTACATCTGTCATGTCTCTCATTCATTCCATAGTACCCACAAAAAATGAAAACCTACTGTTGAGTTTCTTCCCGAGTGAAGCTTTTTTCCCCCACATAGTGATTGTCATTCATTTAACTTCAATTACAAGGGACGCTTCTCAAGAGAAGAGACTCTTTGTTCTTTTATGTCCCCATATTTAGTGGTGGATATATCTTAGGACAAATCAGGGCTGCGCAAAGCCCCATGACTCCAGAACTGGCCCGCTGTCTCTCCCAAAAGAAGAGCTTAGTCTACATTTTGGGTGCTTCAAACCGCAAAGGTAGATCCAGAGATGAACATTTCCAGTGTCTATGATCCAGATCCACCTGTGCTTAGAACTACACAAAACTGTTGGTGCTCTTCTGCAAAAGTGTTAGGCTTTGAGGCAAATTTAAACAAAAAAAAACCCTAAACAAACTCATTAAGGCTATAACAGCTCTGTTATCAAGCATCTTGCCTAGGGGCCAAATTGAGGAGTCCAGGCTAGGGCAGGGATCCCACGGAAAGCAGGGAAAGCTCTGACTGAACAAGAGCTAAGTGCAGATTTTAGGACAGGAACTGCTAAATGTGTGAAAGCCGGTGCTACTGAGCCACTCTCATATTCATTTCAAAGACCACTCAACAAGCATAAATATTGCCATCTGTATTGTTTTATGAAAGTTGGCAGCACAGTGGAGACAAGTCATTCTAGCAGGATCTTAGCCAAGAGACATCTTAGGACTATGGATCCATACAACAGTAAATGAGTGAACTCTCCTGTTCTGGAATCATAATCCATAGGGGAAATCCACAGGGGGAAAGGCAGCATTCTGTGTCTGAAAAATGAGTGTGTGAAAACTAGGCTGACTATGGGCTTACACTCTTTTTTGTGGTAGCAATGAGCGGATTGTCACACTGAGTTACAATTTGAAATGGACTGGAAGGCCAGATGCCTCAAGAGTTAGGAATGGGCTTTAACTTACCACGGCTTTTCTACTGGTTTTCTGCCCCTGTGGATGTCAGATGCTGGCAAGAAGTTGAAAAAGTTTCCCAGCACTTAAAGAGTTCCCATGTCCATCCCCAAATCTGATCTGAGCAGAAGGCAATTGGAGAAGAAATTGACTCCAGCCAGCTGGCTGAAGTTGGAAAGGCCCCATGTATCTGTTACCAGCAGTTTCAGTTTTGTCTTGGGAACTAAAGCAAGGGCTGAAGGAATGGTTGTGAAGAGACCCACCCATAGACAGGGTTGTATTTTGATAATCTGGGGGTGCACAGCGGCTTGCAGAGCCATCCATACCATAAACAGAATGCTCCCTCCCCCCTGCTGCCATGAGTTGGAAAGCAGAAATAACTAATGCTGTACCATACCTAATTACAAATGTGTTAATTTCTAAGCAACTGGGTGGCCATAACACCTACTGTATTATCAGTAAAGGTTTGCCTGTGTTCGTAGATACCTTTCTTGAGTTACCTCTCCCAAGCATTGCAGCTGAGAAAGCTTAGGTTGGTGCTGGGGGTCCTAACTGGGGGGATAGTAATACAAGTAACTGGATGTGCCAGATGTTCATTACAGAGAAATCTGTTTACTGTATCAGGATTTAGTAGTCATGTGGGTTTTTTCCCTCTAGTCGAAGTAAATGTACAATTCAACCACACTGGGTAACTACTGGAGACATGAAGCTTCAGGCAAGAAAAGCAAATGGTAGTTTGTGAAGAGAAGAAGCTACAGAGGAATGATTTTCACCTTTTATGTGACCATCAAATTGTTTTTACCCTTAATATGCCTTCAGCAAAGTTGATGGGCAGCATGCCCACCAAAGATGCCGTAGTTTTCAGATTGCTGTAAAAGTACATTTAAAGGAAGCATGCCTTTTTAAGCAAAGGCTTCTTGGAAGAACCATGCTGAAAATAGGAAGCTTCACAAGCTTTGCAGCGTGAAATTCTCCTCCCTTATTTAAATCTCTGCAGCACTGCTGAAGCTTCATCTTTTGACACACATTTCCTTGGGGTTTGACATTGTTGAACATCGATGTCCAGTCTCTTTACTCTCTTCCATAATCAAAGACCAAAAATTTCACAGCACTGTGTCAAAGAAGGAGGATTTTATAAGAACATTCTTAGCATTAGTTTGAAGAAATTGCTTCTGCCTTTGTACATTTGCACAGCTAACTGAAGCCTTTCTGTCTTCAGGTTGTCATCTAGTGCTTCTCTGGAAGCTTTCTGCTGAGAACAACATAGGAATATAGGAAGCAATGAGAACTGCTTGGGCAGCTGTGAACTGCCCCATGGCTATTCTTGTGCAATATTATTTTATGAGGCTCTGCTAATATCCGTTTATATAGCTTTAAAGCCACACATGAAAGCAAGAGGGAGTGGCATGTGTCTTGCAGGGGAGGTGGGATGTCTGGTAACAGGATGGGAGTGATACTAGTTCTCATCTTAGAATTTGCCTACCTGGGTGGCTTTCTAAAGCCCTGGTTGCTTGGTTGTTGGTGAAACTCATTCCCTGCCTCAGAGGGTTTACAGTGCAGATAAACCAAGTCAGATGAAAGTCACAGCTGAAGTCCAGGAGAAGCAAAGGATGGGGATGAAGGAAGGAGGGATTACGTGAATAGTTGATTTTACAGAGGTGTTTTGAGACCAGGAGAGGACAGTGAAATTGTACCTCATAACATGAGCTGCATGGCAAAGGACAGGAACCTAAGTAAAGTGTGGAGACCTGGGCGGCAAGGAGGTCAGAGGAAAACAGAGCTAGCAGGGGTTCAGATAAAGGTTGTTAAATTTTTGGTAGGGGAAGAAGCATTTTGCTCTGACTCACACAGGCAGGAGAAGGAAGGCAAAGTTACTCCCTTTGTGTAAATCTCTGAGGTGAGAGAGGACCAGAACATAGACACGCTGTTTGTTCATGGAAAGCAAAGTTGGCTAGGCTTTGCAGTGAATTCTCACCCTCAAACAATGGCCTTGTGGGATTAGCAATCCTTAGCTAGGGAACCACCAGCATGGGTCTGATCTCTTTATCTTCTGGATTTTTGTCATGCTGTTAATTTATATGAACAAGCTTAGCAAATAAAATTCACTTCACTGGTGGATCTTTTCCCAGGAATGAATATATGTGTTCTCAGGGTAGCTCCACCAGCTAAACAGTGACAACTCACTGCAGAAGTCGTCACGCTAAATCAGAACATCTTTTATGTGGAAAGGCTTTTCTTTCAGAAAGGCGTGGAAAAAAATGTGAAATAAATCCTCAATACTCAAATACACTGTGGGGCAGAGTTTGTATCTATGGCCCAGCAGTATTCCCACAAAGGAATGCCTGTGTCCAGCAACGTCTGGCATGTGTTCATACGTACTGGCTAGGCTGAAGTCAGCATGGGAGCCGTGGGGGCTCAGGACTCTCAATATTGAGGCCAGACATTTTGCCAGGTTACCACAGTTACTACAGAACAAAGTGGCCTTAAATAAGAGACCAGCACTGAAACACAGAGAGCAAAGCATATCATTGCTTCCTTTAATCTGAAGGAACTCTGTGTGCACCAATGGTGGTCCAGGTCCGAGGAAGGTGGGAAGGTGGGACAGATGTTTGCGATGGCACTTACCACACCAAACCTCAGATGTTTACCTGGTAGACGGCTCTATGTCAGGGCTAATTAGCACAGCCTCCCTGTATAACCTTTGGAAGGAAACAGGCACTTTTCAGGAACAATTAATCCGACTTATTTTAGATGACTGCTTTGGAAGTCAGTAAGTTGCAGTCTAATATACCTATATCTCTTCTCTGACCTCAGACCCCTGCTCAGATGTAGGCATCTACATTGTAGCTACCTCTTTTCACCTGATGAATCCCCTCCATATGCATCAAGGGCAGCCTATAAATTCAGATTATTATTTCAAACAGCGTTGGCACAGCCAGGGTTGAGGAGGCATTTCCCATCTACAAGGCTTTGCCTGACTACCTGAACAGAATTGGACTAGATTTCAGCTGCTAATGAAGCCTTGGGCTATTTTAGTTTTTCAGCCTTCCTTTACATCCAGTCTTTAAAGCCGTATTCCATTAGAAAAGGACTAATGTTAAAAATAAAAGGAGCAGGAGTCCATTTGGAAACAATTGACCCTGGAAAGAAGAGAGACAGTGGTTGCTAATATGGATTGTTCGTAGGGCTAGATGGACCTTACAACTTGTCGCTGAAACACACTGCTGACTCCCACATTGGCCAGATGACACGTATGGGATGCAGATTCATGGCATGCTGCTCCCAACTTGCCCAACTCACTCACGTGGTGATCCCAGCACACACAGTTGTGTGTGCCATTCATTTCCACTCAGCTTTGCATGTCTCTGAGAAATTAGATGAGGGAGTGGTGATGACAGCAGCCTGCTGCAACAGGAAGAGCAGAATAGAACAGCGCTAAATTAACTGGAGCAATTTATTTGTCTCACATGTAATGGGCTGTGTTTCTCCATCCACAGTTTTTCCCACCAGACAGGGGTATGTGGTGCTCCACTGCTTTGCTCCAAGCAGGGAATGAGGGGGGTGGACGAGCTGCAGTGGCTTCTGAATACATCCCTGAGCAAGGCAGGTGGGATGAGGGAAAGCCAGCTGATGCCAAGGTGAGGGAAGAGAAATGGTGGCAGAAGTGTCCTTCCCCCACATCAGCAGCTACTGTCTCTCCCCACCAAGGAGGGAGAAGGAGCAACCCCCTCTCTGCCTCATGATGTGAGACAGGGGTTTACAGGCACTGGGGAGAGATGCCCAATTAGATTACCAAATACATCAATTTTGCAGCCAGGGGAGAGGGAGAGAAGAGGCAGAGTTTGCTCCCACCCATGGATATGTTTCATCTCACCTGATAGCACCCAGGAGAAGATGCTGAGGAAAAATCATGTATACACACATTGCTCTGCTCCTTTGCTCTTCCCTGGTCTGCTGCAGACCCCTCTGCAAGGGGAGCTGGAAGGAGGCCAGTGCTGGACCCCACTCTGCCATGGAGCTTCATCTTCCAAGGAGAACTTCAGGGAACTGCCCTGAGATGTTTCAGCACCTTGGGGTGCTCCGTCCTCATCCTCATGGCCAGCCGTCTCTGAGCTCCTTCCAGCTGTGCTGTCTCCCTCACCCACTCTCACTATCAGCAAGCACTGAGCTGGTAACTCCCCACACCAAGCTCCCAGGCAGTTTATGCTACGTGTAAAGGAGACAAAGAGACATCTCCTGCTCACATTCTAACTCTACAGCTCCATGCACTGCTGGGGTGCTGTAGAAACAATAGCAAAAATCAGAATGTTAAACCTGCGTAACCAACCCAGCCCAACCAAGCTGCTTTCAGGGGTTCCCGTGAGCTGCTCTGTCTATAAAGTCCAGCAAAGCTGTTCCATAACCCAGATCTCTTTGTACAGCATGTATTTTGCTGGTTGGTGTGCATCAGCTGTATGTACACTAAGGGGGAAGATCGAAAAAGCCAGCAGCCCTGCAAACCCCCTCCTCCCACCCAGCCACAGCGTATAAATACAGCCACTCAGACCTTGTTTGTGCTGGAAGACAAGGCTCCCTGCAGACAATTTATTGCAGCCTTCTTAGGGTGGCCCCCTGCTCTGTTCACCAGGGGGAAGGTGTAATAAATTGCCTGCGGGGAGGCTTTGCTCCTCAGAGTCTCTTTAGAGATATGAGAAACTTCTGTCCAGTCGAAAGATTTACTTGTGTGAAAACTGACCTTTGCTTGAGGAAGGGAACTAATGGGGCTCTGCTACTTAGCACACAGCTCTGAGCTAAGCCATCCATTACACACACATCTTAATAGCAGTCTGGCTCTTGAGTCCCATAACATCATTTCTGTTTTCTGCTTAACTGGGAATATATTTGTATAAGTGAGCTGTGTTTAGAGAAGGGGATAAGGTGTTTTCCTTTCCATTCAGCCACCCGAGAGGGAAGAAAAAGCAGCATTCTAAAAGTTTGTTGTTTTGGGCCACATTTTGAATGTGTTGATGCTAGCAGCATTGTCTTGTCTAATTTCAGGAAGCATTTAGACAGCATGATAGGTACTATGCAGAAATGATGGATGCTGTCAGTGTAGGATTTGTACCTAATTTGGCTCAAGCAGCAATAGCTATGGCAATGGCCACACACAGATTCTCTGACTGGGTCAAAGTCACACAGACATTGTTTCCATTTTCGTTGCAATTTGTGCATTTATACTTTACACCAGTGGGTGTGATTTGCTGTCATCAGTGAAGCAAGCAGAAGGGTCTGCTATGAGGGGTCCCGTCGCCGTGGCATTGAACAAAGGGGTAGAGCCAGTGAGTAAGTCAACCCCATGCCAGCTTTCACAGCCAAATCATACCTTCGTGTTCTGCTGACAACACGGTGGAATGGCTGGAGGGATTTCTATTCCTAAAATGGTTCAAAATCCTCAGATGAAAAATGCTCTACAGATACTGAGGGATGGTGTTACGCAACCCAGCAAGTTACCTCTAATAGCCAAGATGTCACTCTTGGTAAGGATTAAAGAGCAGGAAAGAGGTGGACTGGAGCTCAGGAGAGTGTGGGGAAATTCCCCTGGTGACTGAGGGAGAGGACGGGAGGAAGGCAGTGGGCTGCTGTGATCCAGTCACTGCTCTTGCCTCACACTTGGGACAGATAACCACATCACTCCAAGCCAAGAGCAGCTGCAACAGCCTTTTTGTACAAAGCTGCACTTCTCTTGCAAGCTAGGCTCCACACAACATTTCAGGGGTGGAGCGATTTGCAGAATGTATTGAGCTGGCTTGCTGCTTTTATGGCTTTGTCAGGCCTGGTTCCCCAACTGGTGAGAGGGCAGAGGGCTCACTGTACTGAGGTCAGTGCCTTTCCATGTGATGCTTGATGCTGCAACCAAACAACAGGGAGGAACGTTTGTGCATTACTGCCTTGATTCCTTTCCTTCTCTATGTTGATACTGGAGCACGCACTTTGTGGTTTGCAAAGACTCCCAGGACATACAGCCTGTAAGAGAGCTGGCCTTTATATATTCCAAAGCAGATCCCTTAGTATTTTGTACATGGAGAAGATGAGGCATAGGAATGAGCAAATATCCCCAAAACACATGGTTTTCCAGGAGTTCAGTGGGCCAGCCTCTTACAGACACTGAGAAAAACAGATGGGCGGTGGGTAAAGGTGCAAACAGCTTCATAGTACAGTACAGCCAGTGGGAATGAGAGAGGGAACAGGCTCAGGTTAAACAACATCTACAGCTTTTTTTTGTTGTTGTTAGCTGTAATTCCCTATATTCCTGGAATCACATTCACCTCCGGTTTTGTGGCTTCCTTGCAATGAGGTAAAAGTTGACATAGGTCTCTCTTGCTGCGTCCTATCCCCTGCATACCAATCCCTGGCGCTGGGCGAGGGTGGCCTGAGCATGGCACAAGCACAGGGGACAGGACATGGGATAAGAATCAAAATGAATGCAGAAGGGGAGGTAAATGGAGCTTTTTAGCACCTCTGATTTTCATTCCTGGCTGATTACTTAACGGGCCAACTATTTAGCATGACCATTGTCTGCTTTAAGCATCAGCACATAAAAGTGCGCACCCACGACTATTAGCAAACAGGGCTGGAACATAAAAGAAGCTCTGCAGCCTGAGCTGCTCAGAATACTCATTTAGCATGAGACACTGGACATAATGACATCTGCATTTAAGTCCATTATACCGATGGATATGATTTTTCTTTTGCTGGTTAGCAAATGGCCTCATATTTTTCAGATTATCCTCTGAGGTTTTAAATGACATGGTGAGGGATAATGAGCCAGACCCCAGGATGAATGAGGCAGAAAAAGGGTGTCCTCCTTTATCCATTGCCTTGTAATAATGAAATAAGAGGCAGTGCACTGAGCTCTGTTGACTGCTCTCTCCTGCACCCTAACCGGAATGGAGTCAGCCATCTGGGAAGGACATGGGAGACACCTCCGCCCATTTCAATCCCTTCTCTCGGGTCTGAGTGTATTTCCCATCCAGGGCAGGAGGAAACACTGGGGAAGGTGACTGCACATCAAAACCAAAATCCTTTTGCTTCATTCTGGCTTCTTCCATGAAATCCGATTTTACCCTTTATTTTCCTTTTTCATGGGAAAAATAATGTTTTCACCAGGGGAGAGGAGAGCCACTTGGATTGTTATTCTGTGATTTTTCCCCTTTCTTATTCTTAATAGGTCCAAAAGGGGTGTTCTGCCTCCCTGCATGGAAACAGTATCACAGGGCTGGATGGAAGGTACACCCCCTTGCCCCCCCTCACCAGCTCCTGCCCTTTGGAAAAGGCAGGAACTCACCCAAAAATCACTGCCACGCTGTTATCAGTCACAGTCACCTTGATCAGGGGCAAACATCCTCAGTGCCATCCTTGGCCTCCCTGGCACTGCCTGGCACTGCTTGCCTCTGTTTTGACTGGCCCTCTTACAGAGCACTGTACCAGCATGCCAGAGCCACACGTACTGCTATGTCCCTCGCCCGGCTGCCTCCTGTGCCCCTGTGGCCAACACACTGCCTTCCTCTGAAAGCAGGAAGACATCTGAGGAGTGAGGGTTGATAGGACAGTAACAAGAGAGTGCTTTGCTATGCTCTTGTCTGGTCTGGGCTCTCCAGATGGCAGAGGGACCCTTTGTCCTAGTCAGGGCTCCAGTTTCAATTACATTTTTCTCTGGTAGGGGCATTCCTCAAGAAGATGCTGTTCCTCAGGGAAACCAAGTATTTAAACCTTTTTGAGGTCTTTCTTCCAAAGTCTTTTCAATGTTTTCTTCAAATTTTCTTGGAAGAAAACACCATAGCACCAGAATGGGAATTTTGGAGTGTTTCTTTTTGTTGAAAAAATAGTTTTGTTGTTGGATAAAAGCCTTTTGGACCAGCTGGTTCCCACCAGAGTCAAACGTCACAAGAACTAGGATGATATCACTGCCCCAGGACAGATACAGACCTGAAGTAGACAAGACATCCATTTGCTGTGGTCATGCTTTGAAACATAATTGTGTTGAAGAACACAGTGAAATATGTTTACTGTGGCAGATTCTGCTTGGAAATAAATACATGGGCATGTGATCTCAAATGCTATGGCAGTACATTTGCACACTCAGGAACTCAATTGCTCAGAGCCTGGTCCCTGCTAGGTGATAGATGGCCAGGTTCAGGCTGACGGCATATGTCCAACGCTGTGTGTTAGAGGCAATGCTAAATAATTTTTATTTGACAGTTTCTTTTGGTGCGTGGAAATTGGGATTGATGCTCATTTCAGCTCTCACTGGCCACACAAGCACACCACCAGCTCAGGTGCTTTTGGAGGCCACTTCCCTGATAGTCCTGAGGCCTCCTATCCCCACTGCAAGGTCAAAGCACTAGTGATCAAGCACCTTCTGAAACACCGCTAAATTTGCCCATCTGCACACACACAACTGGGTTTGCATACGAGGCCTGTAGCAGCGGCCAGGGATTCTTCATCTCCTGAAGAACCAGTAATCTCACTGATGAGTCCAAGGCCCAGTCAGGCATTTCTCCCAGCTGCAAGTCAGAGCTGGGCTTGTGTGTAATACAAGGGAGAAATTACAGTAGTGCCAGTTTCCCATCACCCAAGGATCAGGAGTTTCCACAGCTGCTTCTCACAGGCGCCACTGTGTAAATGTCTGTGCTTGGCTGGTTACGATGGGAATTGCCATTCATCATGGCACGAGGGGGCTTAAGCTGTCTCAGAGTAAGTTGTCAGTTAACCAACGCTTAATATAGAGCAATCTGATCAGCAGGAGGCATGTCCTCGCAGCTAAAAAGCTTTAAATGTTTCAGATGCAGCAGCTTCTGAAGTCTTCCAAGATATCTTCTGCAGTCTTCCAAGATATCTTCTGCAGTACTCATTATTATCTTCCTGCTGCTGAGAGGGAGCAGGACAAGATAGGCACTTTGTGTTCATTACCCAGCGTAATATTCACTGGTCTATTTAATTAATGCTTAGAAAATGTACTTGATGAATTATAAGTTACTGGGGGTGGGGAGGGATGGGGAATGCAGAAATAGATTAACATTGGCTGATCTTTTAAATTTTTTCAAAAATTATTTTTTTGTTTTTACACTCAAAAAGTCTTGTGGGATCTTCCCCCTTCTTGCAGGCACCTAATTTCTCACAGCAACAGTTGCTGGCTATCCAGGAACCTCTTGTAGGAGCTGCTTGAGGCAAAGCTCTTTGTTGGCTGTATTGCAAGAGATGTAGGTAGCGGAGCAGGGGTGTCGGACACACTGTATTGCCTGTTTCTCTGCCCAGCCCATCCATTATTTCCTGGATATATCAGCTTCACAGCACATGGAGGAATGCTGCTCTCAGGGGAGTCCTCAACAGAAATCTGAGAGTTGCTCCTTAAAACTGATGGTCTTGAAACATGCCATAAGAAAGGGCTTATAAGCTTAACAGGCAAAACAGACAGAGGGGGGCAGAGGAGGGGGGAGTATTTTCTAAACACAGCACAACAGCCCCAAGCAGCTAAATGATTTTCTGAAGGTCATGAAGGAAACCTGTGTCTGAGTCAGGAATTTAATCCAGATTTTTTGCTTGGTTCATTGCCTTAGCAGCTGGATGCTTCTTCCTGCCTCCTTAGTCACTGACATTGGTCATTGTAAAGTGCGGTTTCCTTCACTGTATTTGGAAAAGGTGGTAACAGGAGGTCTGACAGAGATTCATGATCAGTGCAAAAAACGTGTCTTCCCCTCCCCTTTCTGTTGTTGCAGCACTGGCTGTGAATACAGGGGAGTCTGCTCCAGTTCGGGTTTTCTGAGCTTGCCACACAGAAAATCCCATAAGAGTTATCTCTGCAAATCTGTTTTCTTTTAAGTAGCAGCAATTTCCTGGTGCATGTGCTTTGCATTTGTCTGGGTGCATGTGTGAGAGCCAGTAGCTCCCCAGCACACTCTACACTCTGGAGATCACTTGAGAATTGGCTTTTCTTTGTGAAGATGAAGTATCATGTGCAGGCTCTGTGCTCTGAGAGACTCAATTTTGTACAGAAAATTATCTGTGTGTCTATGTGGAAAGCCTTGGGAAAAGATCTGTGCAGCCTTAAGAAATGCAATATTGCCCTCTAGTGATGATGAGGATGGTCTCATTTGAGCTGATGAAACAAAAAGGATTTTGACTAACCTTCACTGGGATTCAAAAATGGAATAAATGTTCCTGATTCCTTCCAACCCTACCATTAAAGATCCTATCATCACAACTTGGAGAGCACTGGTAGTGGTGGTAAGCAGAGGGGGCTCTTCAAGAATCATAGAATGTGTAAAATTATCATTTTTCTCCATGAATTCAGCAGATGGAAAGTCAGCTGCACTCAAGAGAGCAGATCTAGTAAGAAGGTTCCTTTTTTAATGCAGCATCGTTTTTTGCATTTCTAAAGCCAAGTACATTTTTATTTGGGAAAAAAAAAAAAAAAAGAAAAAGTGAGGCAGTTTCAAGGACAGGAGGTAAAACCCAGTGGAAACCAGAAAAAAAATTTAAGGAAAAGTTTAGTTTTTGTGCGTCAAGATCAGTACATTCAAATGTTTTTTTAATTTGGGTTTTATTTTTATTTCTCATTTGAAGTCTTCTGGAGGGGTAGAAGGAGGGATAATAGCAGGAGCACTTCAGCAGATGAACCAAGAAGAGCTCAAAATATTTCCTCACCCTAGTAAGCAAGTAGTTGGTTGTATCTGTCAGGAAATAAACTGTTTTGAAGTGTCTTCAGAAGACACTTAGGAGCACTACAAAGCTTTCACCTTTACCCCTAAGAAGGTTACATTTAAGGCCCTCAATTCTGCAAATAGCTCAACATGGACAATCCCTCCAGTGCTTGTGTGAAGCCCCAGGAGTGTCAGCAGGTCTCAGCTCCACTCCCAGACAGTAGGATCAGGGATTAAGGTTTCTCTGTAACTGGACCCCACATCTCAACCCAGATTTTTAAGGTATCTTGGTTTTTTAAGTTCCTGACACAGACAGCATTTCCCTGGCACCTTCCCTATTCTAATTGCCTCTGACAAGGCATGATAGTACTGGAATTTATGTAAGGAACATTGCTGCCACTGTACTGCAACTTAAAGAGCACTATAAAACAGGTTGGGCAGACAAATGTATTTTTTTTTTTCCTTACTTAAAACACAAAGTAAATGCAAAAGTCACGTTAATCATTCACTGAACCTAACCAGGCTTTCTCTGTTACTACAGGAACACACAACATACTTATATGCAACAATCAGCCATTAGCTTTGACAGTATCTTGAGCTTTTTTGCCCAAAAGGTTACAAGGCGGAATTAAGGGCTGGAGTTGAATCAAGCCAGTGCCAAAACTCTCATGGTGTTCACTGCCAAAGGATCAAACCTTCAAAGCAGGCAAGACATGCAGCACTGAATTGATTCATACGTATCATGGGCTTTCAACGTAATTGCAAAGATTTGGGGTAATCAGCCAATGCAAGAGAGCAGGTTTTTCTGACACTGAAGGTCTGGGCTGGTCAGCTTTCTATTATGTTCTGAGAAGTCATCTCAGCTCAAAAAAAAAATTAGATTATTGTCATTCCCATCATCCCCAGCATCGCTACTCATGGTACCAGTAAGTTGTGCAAGGTCCTTAACTATTGCTGGTTGCTTACTCTGTGACCATAGCTGCTATGTGCTAGCTGCTAAAATATGTAAAGAAGCCTTATAAAATTTGCCTTATGCAGAGCTGAAGTGGACAGGGAAGAAACCCCGAAGTGGATTTCTGTCAGTGAACATCTTACAAGATGCAGGTCAACAGCACAGAAATGGGCAAGTTAGTTAACGGAGTGAAGAAGGAATGCCAAAATGTGATGGAGAATGAATGGGGATTTACAGACAAAGAGAATAAAGGATTATTTGAAGTTTAAAAACAAAACAAAGGATTATTTAGGAACAAAATCATTCACTTGATGATCCAGTTCCTTGGGTACGGCTGGGGTAGTGGTGACTGATCACATCCTGGACCATGCACAAGCCTCTTTTATCACCCCAGTCTGTCAGAAGCAAAGAAACTTCATTTTTAGTATACTCATCATGACTCTGTTGACGACATTTTTCATGTAATCAATCAGTGCATTTCATGTTTTGCCCCAGCTTCCCCTTGTGTGTCACCTCTCTTGCTTTCCCTTTCAGGTTCTACATTGAAAGCATCTCCTATCTAAAGGACAATGCCACCATTGAGCTGTTTTTCTTGAACGCCAAGTCCTGCATCTACAAGGTAAGGACTCGGGGAGCTCTGGGTTGCACTGGGGTGAGCTGAGACACCTGGGGCTGCATCCCCTGACCCAAAATGTACATTGGTCACACCCAGACTTTGAGATAAAACCTCCTCCTCCTCCTCCTCCTCCTCCCAGCCTCCCTCACTCCTCTGTCTCCAACCGCCCTGGCCAGCTTCCCTGTCCCAGAGAGGTTCTGAGGTAAAACACCCCTTGAAGTAACTCTTGTGGTTGGTAGGAGGGAATCCGCAGCTGCTAAAATGATAAACTGGCTTGGATTTAGAAGGAAATGTCTGGTTTTGTGTTAAAAAACCGCCGGTGGAGAAGCTGTTGGGGCCCGCTCTGGGCTGAGTGGATGTCGTTAGCGGTTCCCGCCCGAAGAGGGCGGCAGTGGCCGCGCGGGCTGCGGCGCGGGCGCCATCTTCTGGGCTCGGCGGCGGGGGAGCGGGGGGGTGTGTTGGGCGGGTGAGTCTGTGAGAGAGTGTGTGTCTGTGTGTGAGATCGTACCTGTGTGAGGGAGCGTGCAAGGGAGGTGTGAGAGTGCTTGAGGTTGTCTGAGTGCGAGAGGGGGGGTAGGCATGGGGGGCCGAGCGTGTGAGGATGGGTGACTGCATGCATGTGTGACTGTAACTGTGAGAGTTTGTGTGTCTGAGAATGTGAGTGTGTAAGTGTGTTAGGGATGCATATAACTACATATTTGTGACAGTGTGACTGAATCTGTGGGCCAAGGGGAGCATGTGGGTGTATGAGGGGTGGGGAAGGGTGTCTGTGGGTGTGTACTGAAGACCACCTTCTACAGGAACTAGCCATGCACAGAGAAATGTTTTTTGTACCAGAAATGGCCCTGCCAGGTAGGCTACTGAAAACACCAGCCTGCTGTCACCAGCACTGTAACTCTGAGCTGCCCCTTGCAAGGCGCTCTGTGTGCCAGAGATAAGGGCCCCCTGGCATGGCCTTCACTTCCCCACCGGAGTGCCCGCGGCAGAGCTGTGAAGCTGATCCGTACAAGTGAAGGGGCAGGGTCCAGAAAATTAAGCAGGCCCAGAACCCGCTGAGGTGGAGGCTGGCTGCATGCAGACCTGGCCGGGTGGGCTGGAAGAGCTGCTCGGTATGTGGGACTGGGAGAGGTTTTTCAGCAGCTGGGATTCCCTGGGAGGATCTGACCTACCTCCTGCTGTGCTGGCAGAGGCCATTTTCGGTGACTCACCTCCATCTGCCAGGGAGGAAGTGGTAGGAAAAGACAGCTATAGTCAGGGAGTGATTGTACTGCCATCCCACAACCCTCAGCAGGTTTGTGACCTGCTAAGCCAACTAGCTTACACCAAATCTGTAGCCTCGCTTCCTGATATCTGCATGTCCTAAAATGCAGGTACTAACTTTGCATCTCCTAAAATGCAGGGTAGAAGCCAGAAAATGCCTCTTTTCCAGTGCCCAGGAAAGAGGCAGGGCTGCTGAGCTGAGTTGTGCAGAGCTTTGTTCTCTGGCAAGGCTGCAATCAGATGTGCTTAGTCAGCCCTCTCCAGCAACAAGCTCAGCGAGCGTCACATTTTGGTTCCTGGGGAAAAGTTCCTTTTTGGAGTATTGCCAGGAAAAGCTTACACTGATGTTCTTTTTTTTGGAGAAAGCTTAATAAGAAGAAGAGGAAAAAAAAAAGAAAAAAGTGCCTACAGATCTAGGTTGGTCTATTTTATTCTGACCTCTCCTGAAACCATTACTTTGCACATTTGAGCTGACTGTCATCTCCATCCAAAAATAGCCCTGTTGGATTCCCAGTCTCCCATGCGGGTCCTTCCTCATTTGACTTCCAGCCACAGCAGGTCGTGCTGTGCTATTAAAAAAGGCGCTGAATTTGAAAGTTGGGTGCAAAGTCTTTGCTAAGACACAGGGCGAGCACTCAGCCGGCATGCCTGGAGGATTCTTCTCAGTGTAGGAAGGGGGATTCAGTGTCTAAGCACAGCCAGTGCTTGTCGTTCCTGCAGCTAGCAGGGGGTGTTGCATGCTCCCAAACCTTGAAAGCTTCCTTGTTGCACAAAAAGTTTCCTCATTGGACTTCCCACAGATAGCTTCACCCCAAGCTCCCCTGCAGCCTGGAAAGACGATACTGTGTACGATATAAGCGTAGTCCATAACGCTATCATAGCACCTCAGACCTTGCCCTGTTGATTCTCTAGACACACACCATCAAATGTCCCCATGCACAGGACTGCTCAAGTTGGGAAAGACAACTGTGGCCTGTTTATTTTGGGGCTGCTGGTCCCCTGGGTTGCCAGCTGGCTCTGCGTTAGGCGCTGTCCTGCCCTGGCTCTGCCCACCGCTCCTCCTCACTCACCCTGTTGTACAATGAGACATTCATGGACCCACACACCCAAACCGCCGCACAGGACCAGTAAGCCACTGTTGTGCAGAAAGGCCAAGCTACATTTGTACTCCCAAATGAGGCAGGGCTTGGCATCAGGCACTGTGCCTCAATCAGTCAGGTTGTTTAATTACTAGCATGTTCTGGCACGGGTTTTGGCCTGTGCCCACTAGCCCTGTCCCAGGCATTGCTTGGGCACTGTTCAGGGATGAGCACCTGTTCCCAAGAGGCAATACAGCTGAGGTAACCCAATCTGGGACCGGTGGAGGGAGGAAGAGTGTTTAATCATGAGCTATAATGTGCCACATACCCTTAGGGCCAGAGAATGGGCTCTGGTCCACTTTATCTACTAGTATAGACTTGCCATAACTTCAACATGGGGTTGCAGAGGCTGGTTTGTCCGTGCAATGCCTGGTGCTCCAAGATGGGAGGAAGACCAGGCACTCTGGTTCTACTCTGCATGGCCCCTTGCTATGGGGTGTGCCTGATTGCCCCAGCCCGGCCCCGCCTGCAGCTGAATCTGCATCTCGCACCAGCTGCTTCCCTTGGCACATGCACATTGTTAGTGCAGGTACCTGCGTGAATCAGGCAGCTTAGCCAAACGGGGGAAGGTGTGTTTATGGCCCGTAGCAGAGCTGGTCTCCACTTCCCAAGGAGTTGTTATGAAGGAGGTGAAGGAAATGGAAGTGCTTATTTTAAAAAGCTGGCACTGGTGAAAGCCAAGGACACCTGGATCTTATCCTCTGTTTTGTTCCCTTTGTTTTTGATTTTGCCAGAGACAAGCCAACGCAGCGATTGTGGCTTGTAAATGAGGTGTGGCCATGACTTGGCTGGAGCACGGATCACAGCAGTGATCTATATTTAGATCCCTCATTTCTTGCCAGATGAAGTAAAATATTAAAAGCAGCAGCTTAAATAAATACAACAGAAAAGCCACCACAGGAGTGAGCTGAACTGACCCAGTGTACGTGGCCACATATGTACGAGTCAACGCAGGAGATCTAGTTGCAGAATTGAAGCCTAAACAGTAACTCAGTAAAAGCCCACTGTCTTCCCAAAAGCTGATACTGGCAGGGACCAGACACTTGAGAGCACACTTGGCCACGAGATTAACGCTCCTGCCTCCCATCTCAAGCATCTTTGATGCCAGGTCTGCGTTCCACACATTCAGATGGAGCAGTGCCTGGATCCCTTGGTTCTGTGACCACTATCTCAGGCACAGCAGGAGGACCCTAAGAGGATCTCATGGGACCATCAGTGTCCTTCATGTGACCACGGTGTCCAAGCAAAACACTCACAATTTCACCTGACCCTCCAAGATTGTTTTCATAGGGGACTGGATCCTACAGAAAGGAGCAGTGAAGATCTACTAAAAGATTTGTTTTCACAGCTCATTCTCAAAGCAACACCAGCCCCAGTGCTCATGGGGATGAAGGGGCTGAAACCAGAGCTCCCATCCTGCAAGAGGGTATATGGCTCTTTTTCCTGTGAGTTTACCCTGGGCAAGGGCTGGAGGAGCTCGTCGGGGGCTTTGACACAATTTCAGTGAAGACAAATTTTCTCATTTCCTTGCTTCTGTGAACCAAGGACAAGGCTGTGTTCCCCTGAAGCACGGGTGACTACCTTTCACTAAATCACGCAAGAAAATAAAAATCACCCTGATCTTCCCCTTCCACCTGTCTTCTCCCTCCTCCTCCCCAGGAATCCCTTCATGCCACATCCAGTTATGCTTCATTTACCAAGCCATTACACTGAATGTTTGGCTTTCTCCATATATGAGTGGGCAGGTTCTCCCTCACTTTGGTCTCCAGTCCAGGAGCACAGGGAATGCTTTGAAGCCTAGCCAGGGGAGAAAACTGGCACTGCACGCTTCACCATGCAGTAACCAGGAGGAGATGCAGGTCCTCCTTGCAGGAGCTCAAACTGACTCAACTGTCTCTTTCTTTCTTGTTCTCTTCACCTTTCTAGGAACTCATTGAGGTTGACAGTGAAGTGGTGTTTGAACTGGCTGCATACATCTTGCAGGTAAGCACCCTCCTTCTCTTGCTTTGTGTTTCCTTGTGTTGCATTAAATCGCTTGACTTGCCAAATCCAAAATGGCTGTACAAAAGTGCAGGGGTTCACCCACTTGCAGGAGAAAGATGTCTTTACACAGTTTTCATCATTTATACCAATGCAAAATAGATACAGAAGGCTCTCAAACCAGACCTCTCCATGCATGGAGCAGATTCCACTACCCAACATTTTGCATATATAAATGCATATTATGTTTGCACAGATATCCAAGTTTACACAGATATCCAAGACCCTGAGGTATGATGTAAAGCCAGAGAAAATCTAAAAGTGATGAATGCAATTTCCTAGGTGAAATCCATATGCAATGGATTCTTCGCCAGTGACTTTACTTGCATTTGTTTTCCCAATGGAGCTTGGCCCTCTGATGATCTCTGTAAGGTTCTATATATGCAACAGTCTGTATTCTCCAAGGTGGGCAGAAGGGCTTAAAGCTTCCCAAAAAGCTTCTCCAGAAAAAAAAAGTGTCTTTGAAAGTCCTGCTCTTCAGGAAGAGAGAAAGGGTCAGAGAGCAAATTACGAGCAGCATTTGATAAATCTCTGATTCCCAAAGAGGAATCTTCTTAGGGTAGTGGAGGTGTTTTTTTGTAGCAGATCTCTTTTTAGGAGCATGACTGTGGGAACAGAGCACAGATAACTGTCAGATGATCCTTGTTCCCCTTTTGTACAGTGTAGTTTTAATTTTTTTTTCCATCAGCCATGAAGCTACAAGGAGCCATGTGAGCAGACAAGCCATCTCATCAGGCTGCACTGATAAATAACAATGCATTGCACTTCTATAGCGCTTTCCATGTTAAAGAAGCAATTAATGTGTAGAGATTTTAATCTTCATTAAAATCATTTTATGTAACAAAAATGGAGTGAGAGAGTCAGGATGGGGGACTCAATTAAAAGCACATTATAGAAATTGCATATGGGCTGTTGGGGGAATACACATCAAACAACAGGCTCATTGTGAGAAGCAGCAGTAGGGTTATGAATCTATTGTCTGCTCATCCTAATGAATAACTTGAGCACTTAGTAATTATACAGCCAGATCCAGATCTGCCACTGTAACCGTTGTTGCTGTGATTGTTTCTCATCACAAACACAGGATGTTACGTGTATTCCTGTAGTAGTTTGATGTGTAACTTAATGAAAACAGTCAAAACAAGCCACACCTCTGTGGTCTGTAACCAGAAATTACTGCAACCCATGTTTGTGACAGGATCCAAGCAAAACAAGAGGGATCAGTACTTCTCACTGCAGCATGTACATCAAAGAACTGAAGTATGGAGAATCTACCCTACAAAATTGTTTTTTAAATTCAGTATGTTCACCCCTGTGCAGGCCAGGGCACATCCTTTGGGTTTTGCTCTGTGTTGAATTATGATCATGATATGCTTGAGGACTCCTTCCCATGAACCAGAGGAGAGCTTGTCTGCCCTTCACTTCACTCAGATGGAAGTAGGAAGATAGTCAAGAACTGTCAGAACTCAAGTGATTTAGTCTGCAGCCTTATTTCAAATTGTTGTGTTACCAGAACAAATTAAAGTACCACCAAAGCTCTGAACTTTACCCCAGCCTCAGGACTGAAGCACCACTAGACAGGGGCTGGCAGGTTTGTGGATGGCTGGATGGATGTAAAGACAAAAGACCTGAATGCAAAACTCAGTCCTCTTGCAGTGGAAACTCTCTCACTGCACAAATTACATTCTTGCACTGTGCTTTCTGTGTGGCTGACAGCAAATGAGGTGCTTTAGCATGCATCATATGAAATGCATATTGCCTATGGAAAATGCAAAATGCGTATTACATCTGTTGAGGTGGGGACTCACCAGATTTTGAGGGTTCGCCAGATATGCAGTTAGACTCAGGTACTAATCTAACTACTGAAGTGGAACATTACCCAGCCCTTTAACATTGGACTGTGATTGTAATAAATAGAAATACCTAGATATATAATTAAGGGAGCTAAATACTCCCCCAAACACCCAGCAAGGAGTTAGAGAAACCTGTGTCTTGCATCTCCTTGAAAGCTGACAGTAAGGTAGCTTTTTGAAAGTCTAGTTACTAGAAAATAACGAGAATACTTGTAAAAAGAGTCAGGGGAGTTGCAGTCTCAGAGGCTACAAAGTCACTGAGACTTCAGAGATCTTCTAGTAATGTAGCATCCACATTGACCAAAAAAATTACTTATTTACTAGCATTATTTTCTGCAGCTTCTTGGGTATCCACTAGCAGAATGAGGAATAATCTGGCCCTGTATTAGTAAAACCTTTTGTTTGTTAATCTGCCCAGCTCACTGCATGTATCATGGCACTTGACATTAGATACTTGTTCCAAAAAATACATGAGGAATCAATTACAACAGGAAATTGCTGCTAAATGAATTTTGCAAATGGAAAATCTTGAACAGTCGTTTTCTTAATTTTTTTTTCTATTTCTAATAATATATTTTTAATTTTTCTCCCTCGTTTTGCAGGAGGCAAAGGGAGATTTTTCAAGGTAGGTGATCTTAAAAATGTTTGTCATTGCGTGTTGTGAGAATGAATATGTTAAAATCACTGTGTGAGCGATGCAACTCAGTTGTAGCTGTGTAGCGACAGGAATGCATTGCTAACATAGACATCGTGTCTCCTGAAATCATTTCTTCACAAAACACAGCCTTTGACCAGAGCATGCCTTGAAACAGCATTGTTTGTGATTTTGTTGCTGACAAATATGCCCATGAAGTTCAGGAAATAGACTAGTCTTCAGAAGAAGTTACTAAGGAAATGACTTTACAATACTGTTATATCACAGATCCAGCCAGAGGCAACATTAAAATTCCATCACTAATTGATATTTCAGCTTGAATTTGGACAGAGTTCTCAAAATCACAATTTAGATAATTGGTTTTGTTGAACTTCCAGTATCCCTTGAGCCAAATCTTCAGACTTGCTGTAAGAAATTCAGAGAGGTGCCTGTGCTTGGTGTTTCAGGAGACTGCTAATGAAATGCCCAAGAATTTTCATTTAAGTTGATAGTATCTGTCAGTTACACATTAGTAGCAACCAACGGTCAGATGGCTGTTTTATGCCTTGTGAGAAACATGAAAGTTCTTAATCTGAAGTTCAGAAGAACTGTCTGTGCTAAGAATTTCACATACTCCATATATTACTTCTGCTGACCTGAATGTGAGTTCAGCTGGAGGACCACAATATCCATTGCAGTTAGTTTCAGAGAAGAAAACAAGGTGTGAATGGGCAGTGAGGTTGAATTGCCAGATGAGCCTAAAGAGGTGTCTTAATGTTATCAGCATTGAGATACACGGAGAGAAGACTGTAATGATACTCTGTGCACCCATAGGAGGCTGTGAATAACAGGCAGGTTCCACCTTCTGGTGGACTGGGACTTCTAGCCAGCTAGAATTGAGACAAATCAGTGAAAAGGAACAATGCGTTGCAAATATTGCCTGCCCATCATGGAATCTGATATGACATAAGGTAACCCTTGCTAAAAGGAAGTTTAAGTTCTGCCTTATCATTTTTCAAAACCTTAATCAACTTGCAAAATCCTGACATGCATCTGACCACAGAAACACAAGCCCAGTCTTGCTTCATTTTTCAGTTCCACCCGATTTGGAATAACTCAGCTATCAGCAGTGTTTATTCAGGGGGTTCTGCAGTACATGTGGCTCTTGTACTTTTCAGTCTGGTTTTCAATGCACTGCCGAGTGCTTAGCCCAGAAGAGCTGGACCAAGCAGAGTTTTGCCATTCAAACCTGTGATAAACCACATCTTCCACTGGTTTTGCTATGAAGAACAATATTTAGTATTTCTCAGAATATCTTGGACATCACGAAAACACACCCAAAAAGTGCACATTCAGACTACGAAACACAGAAGAGAAAGGAATCAGATGGCTCGGGGTTAATAGGACTGAAAGCATTTTATCTTCAAGTATCTGTTTCCAGACCAAAAGTGGAAACAGCCTGTGGAAAGCATCCATCTGCTAAAAGCTGTTTGATGTCCCTTGTAAAAGGAATGGATAAGTTTATCACAGTGCATTTCTCTAGGCCACAGAGAAATGAGGAACCTTCTCTGAGAGCACAGAAGATACCTCAAAACATGGTGTTAACTGCTTCCTCCACATTGGTGTGGCAGTCATCACCATCCCCATTAAAACAGTTAGGTCTTAGGTCTTTCCACCTGTGGATCAGAATGGTTTGAAGTGGAAGAGGGAATCCTTACATCCAGGTCAGGCAGAGAAGTGGTGTTGTAATAACAACTTGCTGACACTGCCAGGGATCTTAATTTATAAATGGGCTTTGGTGGCAAAGCACTCTGCCATATTAGTGGAGTTTAAAGCCTATTCTTGGAGGAAGGTAGAAGAATCCTACCCTGACCCTCTACAGTCTAGGAGAAGACTTAGCATCTCCAGAGATGTCTGTCCAGTGGCTCCCCTCTAATGTGCACTGACATGGGTTTATGTGCTGGGTGAGATCCAGGTGCTACTGAAGTCTGACATGAGGTCACTGTGGTCAAGATTTTGCCTGCTGAGATTTGTGGTTATTTGTATCAGCAGTGTAAAATCTGGGAGGCAAATCAAGCCTGGGGCCAGCCAGAGGAACTGCAGATGGAGACAAATGTTCTGACTTCTCTTAGGGCTGAAGTTAGCTTCAGTGTTTGTTTGAAGTTAGTTGATGTTGAAATGCTGTTTGAAATAGAAGTGGCTACTCTTTGAAACAGAGAAGCTCTGCGGTTGTGAATGTCTTGCTGCTGAGATTTAAAGATAATATGTTGTGCATGGCAGCATACATTGCGTGAAGGCTGAACTCTTGAACTCCTGCTTTGTTTTTGAAGAAATAAGTTAATTCTAAAGGGTTGCATGCTTGGAACGCAGACTGCAGATTTCCCACACCTGTCCTGTCTACTGCCACCATCAGATTTATAGCCTGTGAGACTACAAGTTTCTCTTTGGCCTTGATCCAGAAAAGTGCATAAGCCCTGGCTCATCTGTAGCAATGGGAGAAATGCTGTTCCCCATGGGAGCCTTCCTATCAGTCACTGCTGATCACCTCAGGTGCTGGGATAGCTAATGCCAAATTGTCACAATTTCAGCTGCAGGGTGTCACCTGCCCATGGTGGCCTCCAAACTCCCACTGTACCCAGCTGGTGGATCACAAGGGGCTGGTTCAGGACTCTTGAATGCAGTTGCAAGCCTGCTTTTTGGGCCTCATGGGAGCTCAAAAAACAGAACTGATCTTACAATCAGTTTTCTACCTCTGTGAACTGCTGCATCTACAATGACAGCAGCTCCTACTGCTGCTTTTGAGGAAATCATCCCATGCCTCAGAATAATAACTGCGCTTATAGTACTCCTCTTTCCTTACCCCAAAAGGGGCTTATGTGCCATTTCAAGCATGTATCCTGCATCCTTTGGTAGGGCTTCATCATGTACGAGTCCCTCAGTGCTGATTCTTGCCACCTTGGAGTACTGCCTAACTGAGGCATCGCAACGACTGCCAAGTGTTTGGTAAGCCTGGAGAGTACATGGTCTGAATCGCCCTTATCTGTCTTGAACTAATATGCCACAATAGCCTTGACAGATCAGTTTGGCATCTATATATAATGAACAATTTGTCTGAGGCCTTTTCCATTTCTAACGTGTGTTTCATTTCAAAAACAAACCCATCAGAAACCCGGAGCTCCTGAACCTATTTAGCTCCATCAAGAAAAATATTTCTCAGAGTTTGCTGTAAGTGGCCTGGTCCAACTCAGTATTTTGCAAGCAGAGTTGTACAAAGGGCACATCTCTTAGTTGATACAGATCGAGGCAGAACTTGAGCTCAGCAAGGTTTTAAAAAAAAAAGTTATTCTCCTTAAGAAGTTCCTAGTCCTCTGCATTAAAGGAGAATGATTTTCACATTATTTAAGAGACTCTGCAATTGCTTCAGCTGACAAGACTGAAAAAGGTTTACATTTAGGCAGGGACAGACCACTGCATTTAGGACATTTGGGTATCTCTATTCCACTGATTGTCAGGTTGAATAGGACACTTAAGGTTGAATCTGTGCTTTTCAATATTAGCTGCAAAAATTTTGACTTCAAAGGCACAGAATCATGTGTATAAAGCTCCTAAACTAGTATCCTGCAGACAGACGTAAAGGTTATTAACTCAAGCTAATCTTGTTCTAGTTGGGAGCTGAGTCACACTTGGTTGGCAGAGCATCGGCAGGACAAATTTCAATTCCTTAAATGAACACAAATCCTACAGGTGAGACTCTCTTTAGGCCTACACAGAGGAAGGAACCAAGGTGCCCTGGCTAATTTGGAGGGGAGCATACCATATTGTTAAAATAGTTGAGATATTTCCCCTAAATTAATCCTACCAGACTTAGAGTCCAGTCTGACATTGACCAAAATCTTTGGGGAACTCGCAGCAACTTTGGTTTTAAATGTTCGGAATCCAGCTCTTCAACCTTAAACAGCATTTACATCAAAGCAGCTGGAAATAACATATACTGATCATTTATCCCACAGTTTGAGGAGTGGAGAGAAAAAAACCCTAAATAAAACAAAATCCTGAACCGTTGCAGCTAGTTCCTCAGACAGGTTCTCATTGCTATATTTCTTCCAGTTAAGCAATATGAGACATTTCGAGTGAACTCCATGCATCTCCCAGCAACATATGAAAGAATAACAAGGGAAGAAAGCAAATGGCCAGTTTCCTGTTAAGCAGAATTTCACAATAATTTCAACGTTGGGCAGATGGTAATCTAACATAGTTTCAGGCTTACTTTTCTTTCTGTGTAACCAAGTGACATTTAACCAATTAGAATTTATTAAGGGGTTACAAAACCCAGGCTGCATTCTTGCAACCTTATGGAGAAGATCCTAAACGCTGTATTTCAAATGGTACCGTTTAATCTGAGAATCTCAGACTCTGCATTTCCTCTTGCATTCCACAGAACGAATTATCATGCTGAGAAGAGTTGATAAATTTAACCAGCAGTTTAGTTTTGTTACTGATCATTGTTATTACACATGCTAGAGAATGTATGGACTTCCTGAGGCATAACTGCATATGTAATCTTACTCAAAATTACTGCAGGCAGTTTGCAAAAACTTGTTTTTCACAAAATGCTTATGAAGTGGCTAGGTAGGCCTTTTACCCTCATGTGTAGACACAAGTGCTGAGGTGTGGTGACTAATTTATTTGGCCAAGACTCATTAAACAGGCAGTACCAGAACTAAGACCAGAACTCTGGAGTTCTGTTTTCTAGGTCCATTCTCCAGTCAGTCGACCTTATTTCTGGATATCTAACCAGCTTTCAGGAACCCATGCAGATGGCTTTTGCAATTCAGTCTTTTAAATATTACAATTTCCACCATAGCGCAGGAATAAAGTGATCTAGAGGACACAGAGAAAGTGTATTTGGAGCCTTTTCTCTGTATATTAATAAATCTGTGTCAAAAGCACCCTTCCATATCTAACAACCCTGGAGGTTGGACACTTTCGAATATAAAATAAATGCAGCACAAGTGACCGGATTAAACAAACACTTTCTAAATGCAGTAATAAAATAAATACACTGAGATATTTCACTAGAAATAGTAGGAAAGGCAGTATGTACAAAACCACTTGTGATCCTGCTGGAAACATTTTAAAAATTAAGGGGTTTGGTGTTTTAAAAGGAGCCAAGAGGAAAGTGACCTCATGGCCACTAGTTCAAATGCAACCTGAGTCATTATTTTTTTCCTTTTTCTTGATTTGACATCCTTTTGGGAGTCTAAATTCATTTGTCTTGAGACAAATGCCAGAAGACTTAGTGAATATATGGACCATGGAAGGAAATACCTTTTTGTTCCTGGAAGTGATTACCTGAAATAAATACATTCGGTGCTTTGAAGTTGTGAGGCATTACCTTTACTATATTTTCTAGGTACTGAGCAGAAATGCTAATCCAATCCAACAACATCACTAAGAATATCTTTTTCTCTGATTCTTAAAAGACTTTTTATCACAGTGCAAGTAAGCTTTGCTCCTCATTGACAGAAAAGATAGAGCTGAGTGGTGTTAGCCCTTTCTTTTATGAGAGCCATTACGGGTTCAGGCTTTTTCCCAGACTCTCAAAGATAGTTAGTCACCACTAATCTTGTCCTATTTGACAGTTTTTTGGGCTCAGAAAGTCCCTATTTGGAAATTACTCCCTGTGTTCCCAGAAAAGTTTTGGAAATTTCTCAATTTCCTTCTGTGAGCAGCCAGCCTTAAAAAATCTTCACTTGAGGGGAGTGACTGCTGCTTGTGCTCCAATTGTGCTGGGTTCTGTTTTTTTTTCCCGGTTTCTGTCATTATGTCAAAAAACTCAGTAAGAGCTGAGTATGCACATGCTGTGGAGGAGACATCCCTGGGCAGACCCAGTAAACTCCGTAAACAGCAACAGCTTGTTTTCTAGGCTGTCAGTCACAGAGCAAAGCAGCCAGATCAGCAGATATCACAGAACAGAGTAGCTTCTTGTTCAGACTTGTGTAGATATTTACCTGCTATGGAAGGAAACATCTGAATAGCTTTTGAGCATTTGCACTCACAAAGGAGGATCTATCTGATGGTCAAATGCTCATGAGATTTAGGCAGGAGTGGGTGTTCAAACACTGTTTGTCAAGAATCATTTGACTTGTCATATGAGGTGCTACTGAGTGGTTTTCTATGTGTTTAGCGTGGAAGTGGTTGCCTTAGTCATTTCTTGTAAGCGCTGTTCACTCTGCAAAATTTGAACCTAATTAAGACTTGGTCATCTCTGTCATAGATTTCTCTTGACTAGAAGTTGTGGTCCTGTTTTAAAACTACTTAATCAATTGTCTGGGAACTACCATGACAATAAATGCCTGTAGAAATACCCAAAATGCCGTCTCCAGGATTTATGTTAGTGGTTTACCCTATGGCTCAACCTAGCAATTAACCTGCAAACTCCAATTAAGATAAACCCACCTAGGTCTCAGGCAGAGTCAGCTGCTGGGATGTGCAAATGGAAAAATGCTGTGGGAAGATTTTTATAAGAACTGAAGCTCATGTCTCTACAAGCAACCATACAGACTGTCCCAGAGACAAGAACAAAACTCAGGGTGACCTGGTACGTGCAAGGGCTCCTTGGGCCTTTAGCAGATGTTAGGATGGCTGGTATACAGCTGGGGATGCCAAGACTACCTGTCTGCCTGGTTAATGGCCCTGCTGCCCTACAGGAGAAGCCAGTGAGCTGGGAAATCTGGAGCTCATATCTCCCTCCACAGCTTCAGGACAGCCACACTTTTTGGCAGGATAAAGGGCAGGGTACAAGAAGGCAGAAAAAAACTGCTATTAAGAAGTAACACAATAAACATTAATTCTTTGGCACGCCTCAGTGTCATGTCTGGCCCTCTTGGCTGTGTATTTCTACAATATTAAAAGTAACAGCAACACTGTCTTCCTTCCCAAGCCTTTGAGGGATTTTTTTTCATGTGTACACAATTCCTTGTGTGTTTAAAAGTGGGAAGGGAGGCATTTTGGGTTTGTAGGAGAAAATCCCATGGTATCATTTCATCTGTGAGACTCTGTCTCCCATTTCATGAGCTCTCCTTGCTCTCTGGTGTGCAGTGATGCTGCACCAGCTAGCCAGCATGGCCACTAGAGGTTGCAGGGAGGAGATCCCACGGAGGGTTTTGTGTAGCAGGACGTAAATTCAAGCTGGAGTCTTATCAGTGAAGATGTGCAAAGGCCAACATCTGGGGCAAGAGGCTAAGAACAACCTGTGATGCTAAGAAAGCAAATCATTACTTTTTACAGCAAGTTGTAAGGCATTAAATAAAGATGCTTTATTGCAGCTGAAAGCACCACTTTTTCTTCTCTTCCCCTTGATTTTTTCTGTGTATGGACACGTCTGTGGGACCCTGCTCAATGAAATCTGACATGGTGGCTTTTGTGTCCAGTCACTGTTCGGAAGTGCTTCAACATAACCATCTGGGAGAGCTTCTCTCCAATTTTGATAATAGAGGGAAAAGTTAACTGGGCTGCCATAAAACAAATAAAGAGAGAAGAAAAAGGAAACCCCTGTGCCTTTTGTTAAGGAGGAACAGATGTAGAGCTGTAGCAGCCTGCCAGCTAGGTCAGGTCATATCAAATATTGTGGTTGTTTTCTTGTAGCCTGATCTTCCTTTTGAACTCTTTTTCAGCAATGAAGTTGTAAGGAATGAATTAAAGAAGCTGCCAGCCCTTCCAACACCAGCGCTGAAGGAGCATCCTTCCCTTGCTTATTGGTAACGTATCATTCTGCTGAGCAGCTTTGCAGTGTCTTATGCAGAACTCGGCTCTGGCAATAAGTGATCTGATAGTGGAACTGGGATGCAGGGATTCCTGCTTTCTAGCTCCGGGTCTGCCACTGACTCATTGCATGATTCAACACAAGTAGAGCTACCACCCTGGGCCTTATTTTCCCTGTCCACCAAATGGCTGCAGTAATATCTGTCCAGAAAATTCACTGTAAATGTGCAAGTGTCCTGATGAAATCAAGAGGCCTAATGTGCCATTTCCTTTCCCAGCAAAGTTTTCCCAGTTTGAAATGTCAATGTTTTGCACTGCTCTGTGTTATTTTTGAGTGATTGAGCTTCATCTTTCAAGTCCTCTCTGTATGGCACAGCTGAAATAAAAAGGATGTGTTTCTCCTTTTATACGAACTGGGTGATATTCAGAGGTGGAGGCTTGTGAGTTCTGTCTTTATTGCACTGAAAATTAAATCTAGGCTAGGAGCAGGGTCGCAATTAAATTTTGTATGCCCTACACATAGATTCTTTGTGCCACCCTGCCTATCCCTTTTATCTGTTCAAATAGGAAAGAATTTGGGGAAAGACTGTTCATTAATGGGGAGATGCTTTCACTTGATTTTCTGTTTGTTCCTCTTTCATGTTTGTCTTTAAAGCATTAGGCTATAAGCCTGGGGGTGGGAGTGAACTTCTTTATCTGCTACTCTTTTAATTTCAGCATCTTGGTAATCTGAGGACAGCATGGGGAAACAAATCAGTTTGTAGTTTATGATGATCTCAATTCTTCCTTTTGCCAGGAAGGCCATCCGCTTTTCCTGGCATGGCTACAACACCAGAATTAGCTGTACCTAGTGTCAAGCCATAGGCAAACTAGTCTGTCTCCTAATCACTTTCTGAGCACATCAGGAGAGACTCGGAGTCCCAGGCTGAGGTCAGGAGCACTTACACAAAATCTGTGGATCATCACAGTCTCCTGGCGTTTCTATCTAAAAATCAAACCAAATCTTTGTGAAAATTTGATAAATGTAGGCTGTTGTTTCACTGTTTTCCCTGTTTGGAGCATCTCCTTCCTTTTTGCACACATTAATCCACACATTAAAAAAAGTGCATTTCCAGACAGGTCGGTGGCCTGGTCTGACAGACAAACTTGTAGCTCAAGCTAAAAGCTGCCACAAGAGGAGTGGTGGGAACAAGTAGCCATGGGCAGGGAAGGCAAATCTGACCCTTCAGCAGCAACATGGACTGAGATCTTACTGAAGTGCCCACATAGCCTTTGCTTCGGTTGCCTGTGGTGGTATCCGTACACAGGAAAGCAGTGACAACCCAGGCTGCCAGTCAGGCCCCGTCTGCCCATCAGGATCTGTCTGCTCCCACTGTCAGCAAGTGTTAGTCAACATGCCTATGCTAAGGACTTCTGCTGGGAAATCTCAGTGAGGGCTGGGACTGCCTCTGTCCGTAAGACACTCTCCTTGGTTTGGGCTATGTTCAGTCACCTGAAGCAAGAAGAGCCATGTAAAAACCTCATGCTCAGAATGTGAGTATTTACAGTTATACACAAGGTACAGCACTTCTTGCAGCTGTACTTAATTTTGTGGGAGTTCTCATGTGACTGAGAACAGGTCGCAGGTTGGGAAGCTGGTTGTTTCCAATGGGGTAATAAAACCAGTGGC
Organism: Gavia stellata; assembly: GCF_030936135.1. Classification (NCBI taxonomy): domain Eukaryota; kingdom Metazoa; phylum Chordata; class Aves; order Gaviiformes; family Gaviidae; genus Gavia; species Gavia stellata. The sequence goes on along the minus strand of NC_082597.1, from coordinate 8,081,187 downwards.
TACAGTCCTGTGACTCCCTTGTGATTTCAGTTCAGTAACCAAGTCTCAGAGACCTCTTATACATCAGTAGTTCATTATTTTTTGATGGTGGCTTTTTCATATACACCCTCTGAAATGCTGAATGCTCTCAAGAAGAGGCTGCTGGTGAATCGGGCAAAAAGCCTCTGAAGTACAGATCAAACTTCAGTGACCTAAGAGGGCAGATTTTTAAAACTGTGTTTTCTGACATTTCTGCATCTCATGCAGATTACATACAGGATACAAATTTCATCCTGTTCTTTTCTGTGTGCCATCAGTTTTATGCTGCAGTTCTTCAGCATTAGCACAAAGCAGTAACAAGTGAATTTCCAACTCTGGAAAGAACCATTTAAAACATTAGAGGTGGGATGGGTAATTGCTCTAGTTAGTTTGAAACAAACAAACAAAAGAACACTGTGCTACATTTGTGTAGGCTGAAATGGACTAAGAGGCCATAAAATGGATAGTCAAGTAAATACTATGATACCTTCAGCAAGATACTATGATAGATCTGCATGAAATAATATAGCATTTCCATCACATACTATCAAAAAGCATCACCTGTTGCTCCTGTCAAACATAGTAAGACCAGTGGGATGAGTCCTGGATTCTTAAGATGCAGCGAGGGCTGAATCGGCACAGTTTGGTGCCTCCGGCTCCACCTTCATGGAGTCTCCTGGTTGCATAACGTTGCTGCAGGCCTTTCCCTTCCCTGTAACCTCTTCTTGGAGATTTGTAGACATCACAACAAAGATGAAGGTTGCAGTTTTTATATCATCAAGTTTTTGTTTCCAGCTCTATACAGATGAAGAAGAATCAGTTGCACATCTTGTCCTCAAGTATCTCTTAGCATCACTGATTACTGGTGAAGCAAGGAGTGTGGGGTTTTTTTTTTCTTTTAAATGAAAGCTGAGCTTCTGGTCCTCCCACACAGTCCAGGAACTGGGGCCCTGAGTTTTGATTTCTTTTGCCCATGCATGGAAACAACTGACAGTATTTATTATTTTAGACACAAAACTAATCACAATGAGACAGGAGAGAACTTGCATTAGTTCACAACACTCCTTTCCAGCCATTGTCATTGCATTTTATCTCAATTCAGATCCTCCCCAGCAATCCAGCCCAGTACTAGGTTGCCAGTAAGAACGCAAGGAGGAGATGCAATGGCACAAAAGTGGGTGCTAGAATGGGATTTTCAACAGACCAGGGCGAAGATAAACTTCTCTCAGGTTCCAACAGACTTTGAATGCAAGCTTGTTTTTAGCAACCTAAAGTGTCAGCATTGCCAGAAAATTCACCTCTGAAAATATCAGTTGAAAATCACTATTTAGTTTCTGTAATACAAGAGAGACCTGAGGCTCTGATCCTGCTCTTGGGCCCTTTGGCCCAAGAGATACTCTGCTGGCTTCAGTGGGACAGCATATGACTGCAAATAAAGCTGTTAGTAAGTTTGAGAATATAATCAAGATAGGCAAAGGTTAGAAACAGAACAACAGTAAGGCACAGCAATGTGTGGACAGCTATTTAAAACAGCTCAGTGTGCTGGGAAGAGAGGGGGGAAACAATTACCTTTGAAAATCTGGATCTGATGATGAGAAACCCTGGCCCTGCATTTGCTTGCAAGTTGTCTGCCATCCAGTTCTGTAAGCTACTGGGACAGGAGGGATTTCTTGGTAGTTCTAAAGATCTTTATCAGAGCTGTCTCCTGTAGGATATCATCCATGTACTAATTTTTGCAGCTTTGGGGGGAATGTTTTATGAGCTGGCAAACAGACAGTAATGCTTCAGCAGCCTCCGTGTCTCCACATTAGTTAAGCATCCTCTTTCAGCCCTGCATTATGAATGAGTTTCTGTGTCACAGACACAGCAACAAGCCAGAGCAGGGGGCGAGGAGATGTCAGCTGGTGGTCCAGGCGGTGTCCCAGCACTCTCCCAGCTGTCAATAGCAGTATGGCAGCTGCCCAGAGACGAACAGCTGAAATGATAGGGGAGAATGTTTATAAGCTCTGCTAATGCTCCTTCTGACCCATGAATGATTTTGCTTGTTTTCCCTGGCACGTGCTGGGCTTATCCCTCTGTCCCAGAGCTGGAGGCAGAAAGTGACCTCTGTGCTGGATGATCCTTCTTGCACAGGGCAGCAGGAATAAAAAGGAAGTTCAAAGAACTGTTAGAGGATCGACTGTCATGCATCTGGGGTGGAATTCATCTGACCATGAACATTTCTTAGTGTAGACCTCTCTGTCTGAGCTAGGTGCCCTCAGCTCCCTTTGCTGTCAGGATGAACTGTGCTCTGGAGTATCTGTTTCTTTCCCCAGAGTGTGACTAACTCAGTGTTGCAGAAATGTGAAAGGCAGCAAACCCCACTCTTAAATATTCATGGCTCGATTGATAATTCAGGTTTTATATTTTTTGTCCAAAAGTAGAAAAAAGGATGATACTTATCTGGCATTTAACATCTGTAGACCTCAAAACATTATACAATGGAGAGGAAGATCATCAGTATCCTAACGAGGCAATGGAGGTATAGAGAGTGTTGCTTGCATTTGTTCAGGAGAACCTGGACCATCCCACATCTTTTAGTATGGGCTGAGAACATAACTTTATTTATCCCACTGTTCAGGAAGGCTCCCTGACATCTCATCTGTCCTTTTGAAAGAAATGGGTCATTGATTGTCTTCCCTACCCAAGGGGTATGGTCTGGGAACATATCCATTATTTTATAATAATCATCTATAAGAAAGCAGAGCACATCCGGAATCACGTCAGGTAATGACCCTGTAGGTACATCTATCCTTTCCTTGAATGGCATCAATATGAGAGCTTGATCTGCACAATAAACTGCACAGAGTGGAAACCAAAGCTAAGAGCGTTTTCCACTGGAGAAACTCCATTGTTTTCTGAGAAGTCACTCCTGGTTTGTTCCTGTCTGAGACAGAGAGGAATTGCATCCACATGTAATCACGGTTTTAAGAGGTAATTTCAAAGGGCTGTAAGCCCTCTCCGTCTATCTTTTTTATTAAGAATGATGGGTTTTGGAGATCTTCCAGTACTGAACGCTCATGTAATTCAGTTACTGCTCCAAAAGTAATCCTGTTTATGATAATCATGGCAGGAGACCCAGGCTCTGCCTTCATGTGCACGCCCATAACATCTGCGGTACTTGCTTGGATCAGTGGGCTGAATATGATTTCATAGCTGTTGAATTTATAGCTTACAGATAATTTTCTAAGCATTAAAATTATTCTGAGGGATTTGATGGGAGAGCTGGGCCATTCCTTTATGCATGAAATTTGTCACTGACTCAATCAGCACCCTGTACCCACTGTGGCGTTCTGGTGGGACATCACTTCACCTTGCCACAGTCAGAGCCCTTTTATTTTTGCAAGTGACTTTCGGAGGAAGTCACTTGACAAGTGAGTAAGGAAAGCAGTTACTCTCAGACAAATTACAGGCTTGTGCGGGAACAACTGGCCCTGCTGACAATCCAACAGACCGTCTATTTGAATCGGTCTGTGCTGTCTACACTGGTGTTTCTGGCCCTCCCCCTTCCTTCCTGCATTACCAGGGATGGATGCAGAGTCCTCAGCTCCCCTGTGCCAAGGCCCCATGTCCCATCTGTGCACAGCATGTCTTGTTTGTCATGTCACAGTGCAGTTTGTCCTCCTTGTAATGTCACAGAACAGAACATCCTGTGTGTGATGTCACAGCAGTCTCTGTGTGGCCTCTACCCTTGACATCACTGTGAGGGCCTTATGAAGGCTGTGCCCAGCAGGGGCAGGGGAACTTCTTTCTAAAAGAGATTCTGGCTCCACACAGATCTCTCTGGCACAAGGATGCATATGGGGAAGGCAGGAATGAGAAGACGCAGCCATGTTAGCAGGGCTATTAAAACGCTTTGCAGTCTTCCACAAAAGTCCCCGTGGACATCTCTGACCAGTTGTGATGAGGTCATCTACCAGACCATCCCACGCTGCTGTGCTCCTTCACACTGTCTAGCAATAAAAATAGCTTCAGTTCTGCCTGGGGAAGGATTACCGCATGGTGGACAACCGTGTGGCTGTAAAGGCCCCATTAGGGGCCCCAGCTGGACCTAGGAAATGCAGGGAGGGAGGAATGCCAGTTCACATTGGCCTAAACTGAATGCAGCATGGCATTAGATAGACACTTGGTACTACTGGAAGCTTATGCAGTGCCAGGTGGGGAAGGCACAAAGGTGGCATAAAGGTAGTTTAAGTTTCCTTCTTTTTGGACTGGCAAGGTCTGTACAGTATCTCGAGGGGACTCAGCAGATTCCTTATCCTTGGTGTTGCAACATAAAGAGCAAGAGATTGGGTTTAAACCTGAGGACTTGAGTATTCTGTCATGTCAATGTAACAGAGCTGGTCCTGTGGGCATTACATTGCTGGAAGTTAGAGAAGAACCAAAGTCAGAGCAGTCTGAAAGTACCAGGCTTGGAGGCTGTGATGACTTGCATGGCCGTAGATTGAGGAATTGAAATCAAAGGAGAGCACTGTGAACCTTCGAAAGGAGATCATCGGCTCATACTTTGCCATGCTGCAACCTTGCTAGCACAGCTGATTGTGTGCATCAAATAGCTCTGGTTCTGTGCTCTCCTGCTACCCATTCACTGGAGAAGAAGGAAGGAGATTCTTTGAAAGTGAACTTACAGATGTCTGTCATTTGGGTCATGCTGATCTGCTCTGGATGCTACATCTCTACCATGTATAGGTGAATGTCTCAACATGCATTTATCAAACACACCCAGAGCTCTTCTCTGACACAGAGGCACACTGGTGTGGAACCACATCCATCTATACCATGAAACTGTCTTAGTCTCCAAAGCAGTGTTGGGAATGGGTCCTGGTGCATGCTAACTCCCCCATGCATAGCCAGGCGTTGCCTGGGGGAATGCAAGTTAGTATAACCCATGCAAAGTATGCAAAGGCACATCAGTACTTTAACAGTAAAAGGACCTAAGTTTGGGTGCCTTGGAAACATTCCCTGCCACTGTTTAACCTGCTGTTACAGACATTGCCTCTGTGAACACTAGGAATTTAACTCCTTGCTGAGAGATTTTTCCAGAGCACTTCCACTAGTGCTGCTGTACATGTTTTTGTGCAATTTCAATGAGGAGTAATCTGTGAGGCTTAGGGCTATTACTGGTCACCAATTTCTGAAAGCTTTGCTAGCTTTCAGAGAACTTGGTGGGCTTGGAAAGAAGTTGCACCAGCTAGGGCAAAGCAGAGCTTGAGCAGCTCTGACACACATCTGTTTGCCACACAATGTAATATCATGGGTTTCGTTTCTAGATAAGAAAAGTAATGCAGAGAAGGAAAAGTCTGTATACGTAGATACCATGTTTGTAAGTAAAAAAGGTCCCTACAGAAAGCCAGCTCCTAGGAAACTATTTTTATTCTCAGTCTGTAAGTCCCACTTGTTTACCCTGAGCTGCATCAAATCCCCTCATCTAACACACCTGGCCACAGTCATAAGGGATAACAAAAAATGTTTTTACAAATACATTAACAACAAAAAGAGAGCCAAGGAGAATCTCCATCCTTTACTGGATGCGTGAGGGACCATTGTCACCAAGGATGAGGAAAAGGCTGAGGTACTATTAAGCCTTCTTTGCCTCAGTCTTTAATAGCCGGACCAGGGATCCTCAGGGTATTCAGCTCTCTGACCTGGAAGACAAGGATGGAGAGCAAACTAAACTCTCCGTGATCCATAAGGAAGCAGTTAACGACCTGTTATGCCACCTGGATACTCACAAGCCTATAGGGTCTGATGGCATCCACCCAAGGGTGCTGAGGGAGCTGGCGGAGGAGCTTGCCAAGCCACTCTCCATCATTTATCAATGGTCCTGGTTAACGGGGGAGGTCCCGGATGACTGGAGGCTTGCCAGTGTGATGCCCCTCTACAAGAAGGGCCAGAAGGAGGATCTGGGGAACTACAGGCCTGTCAGCCTGACCTTGGTGCTGGGGAAGATTATGGAGAAGTTCATTTTGAGGGCGCTCACAGGGCATGTGCAGGACAACTAAGGGATCAGGCCCAGCCAAAACGGGTTCATGAAAGGCAGGTCCTGCTTGACCAACCTGATCTCCTTCTATGACCAGGTGACCCGCCTAGTGGATGAGGGAAAGGCTGTGGATGTTGTCTGCCTGGACTTTAGTAAAGCCTTCGACACTGTCCCCCACAGTATTCTCCTGGAGAAGCTGGCGACTCGTGGCTTAGACAGGTGCACTCTCCGCTGGGTAAAAAACTGGCTGGATGGCCGAGCCCAGAGAGTTGTGGCGAATGGAGTGAAATCCAGTTGGCAGCCGGTCACAAGTGGAGTCCCCCAGGGCTCAGTTTTGGGGCCGATCTTCTTTCATATATTTATCAATGATCTGGATGAGGGGATAGAGTGCTCCCTCAGCAAGTTTGCAGATGACACCAAGTTGGGCGGGAGTGTTGATCTGCTGGAGGGTCGGAAGGCTCTGCAGAGGGATCTGGACAGGCTGGATCGATGGGCCCAGCCCAATTGGATGAGGTTCAACAAGGCCAAGTGCCGGGTCCTGCACTTGGGTCACAACAACCCCATGCAAACGCTACAGGCTTGGGGAAGAGTTCCTGGAAAGCTGCCTGGCAGAAAAGTACCTACGGGTGTCGATCAACAGATGGCTGAATATGAGCCAGCAGTGTGCCCAGGTGGCCAAGAAGGCCAACGGCATCCTGGCCTGTATCAGAAATAGTGGCCAGCAGGAGTAGAGAGGTGATCGTGCCCCTGTACTCGGTGCTGGTGAGGCCACACCTCGAATCCTGTGTTCAGTTTTGGGCCCCTCATTACAAGAAGGACACTGAGGTGCTAGAGCGTGTCCAGAGAAGGGCGACGAAGCTGGTGAGGGGTCTGGAGCACAAGCCTTGCGAGGAGCAGCTGAGGGAGCTGTGGTTGTTCAGTCTGGAGAAGAGGAGGCTGAGGGGAGACCTTATCGCTCTCTACAACTACCTGAAAGGGGGTTGCAGAGAGGTGGGTGTTGGTCTCTTCTCCCAAGTGACGAGTGACAGGACAAGAGGAAATGGCCTGAAGTTGCGCCAGGGGAGGTTCAGGCTGGATATTAGGAAAAAATTATTTACTGAGAGAGTGGTGAGACACTGGAACAGGCTGCCCAGGGAGCTGGTGGAGTCACCCTCACTGGAGGCGTTCAAGGAACATGTGGACGTGGCATTGCAGGACATGGTTTAGTGGGCATGGTGATGTTGGTTTGATGGTTGGACTTGATGATCTTACAGGTCTTTTCCAACCTTAGTGATTCTGTGATTCTGTCACTTTTGCTTGGCACCTTTTGATTCCCTCAGTCGGTAGCTGTGTTAACAGAAGTGTCTCTTCACCTTTTGGCAAGATTCTTAGTCATGATACTGCCATTATATAAAACATCTCATTTCTTCCTTTCCAGTGAGGATCGAGTCATTGAACATTACAAGAAACTAAATGGTCAGACAAGAGGTCAAGCAATTGTGAAGTAAGTGAAATAAGAGTGACTTCTTGTGACCCTTGTTTTATCAGGAAATATTTATACTGGACTGTAAATACAATATGTAACTATGTCTCCCATCTCATCTAATGCTTTAAGTATTTCTGTACTTAATTCTTTATTTATTTAAGCATTTTTTTCCCCAGATCATCCTCTCAGCTTCTCAGACATGTTATTCTTTTATGTGTTGTTTTGCAGTTACATGAGCATTGTAGAATCCCTCCCAACATATGGAGTGCATTATTACGCAGTAAAGGTACGTGCTACAAGAAAGGGTCATTTATTGAATTAAACTGTTGTTGGAGAGGGAGGGAGAGAGGTACAAATAACCATCCTGCTTTCAGAATACAATACACTGCTACTAAAGTCTCGTTTCACTTCCTGTGGTAGGATAAACTTATTTCAACTGTGTAGTGAATGTTTGGTAAATACAGCTCCAAAGAGGAAAATCCTGTTCTTGGAGATAAAACTCTTGCAGTCCTATTGTGCTGGAGATGTTCAGCCCACAAGCAGCGGCAAGCTCTGGTGATGCCAGTGAGCCAGCACCAAAGGGACAAGCCAGCCACATGGCAGACTCGATGCTTCACTCCTTTCTGTAGTTCCAGGAGGTCAGACTTTTCCCAGCCAGCAGATCAATGAGCAACTAACTAGGGCCAGCCATGACCTGCAGACTGCAGCTCCCTTTGCTTGAGATATAGGTAGATGGATACAGATACAGTACATCTTTTTAATGCCAAATCATTGTCCCATACTCTAGAGATAACACATGCCCCTCCCCAAACAGCTCTCCGCTTCTATGTGGATTTAATTCAGGTATTCATTAAATCCCTCATTTCTTTTGTCCAATAATTTATCACCAGATCTTCCAGTCTCATATTATTATTATTACTTCCCTGCCTGACCAGCTGTGTAGGGTTCTTACTTTTTTTAAGTAGAGAAATCAATAAACATATAAAGAAAGCTAGATCCACAGTCCCCAGAGCATATTCCCTCGTTTATCACCCCTGAAGTTTTGATGTGTTTCATCATTATCTCTCTGCACAGATCATATGATTTTTCATACATCTGTAATGTCTTGCACACATGGGGTACCATAAAAACACAAATATCTAACAGTACCTGTCTCAGGGAGATGCGTTTCTAGTCTATTCCTGCTAATGTGTATGGCATTTTGCGAAAAGCATTAGCCTCATCTTCTGCCAGAGGGCAGGATCCCTCCAGCACCATTTGCATCCATAACTCTTGGACTACTCTAGACCAAAAAAGATCTGCTGGATTGGGCTGGGTGTTCAAGCCTGCAAACACTTGAGAGCTATTTCAGTGAACTCCCCATGATCAATAAGTACCAGTGAGCAGCAATGAGGCAGCAAATACTGCACATAATAGGTTTTGCTTCTGCCTGATGTGGGGGTTTTGATTTTGCTGTGTTTTACCCTGCCATTCTCTATCACATTAACAGAACAGATGTAATTTCATTGAGGACTCCAGTTCAGTAAATCGCAAAGAGGCTGGTATCAGATATCAGCCATTACTCCATAAGGCCATTTTATTGCACGCTCAGACACAAAGCAGTTTGGTCCGAGCCTGTCAGACCTTATCACTTGGTAGCTCTCAGATCCCATTACTGCTGCATTTTCAAGATTAATTCTAAAATCTCTCCACATAATTCAAGTCAGCTGGGTGATTCGCTTTCCTTCCTCTCCAGTCTCTGAGTGTTCAGACTGAATAATTTGCAGAGAAGAGAAGGAGGATGCACCACTGCACAAGGGACCCATGTCAAACCTCCCCACCTCCCCTGGCAGCATTTTAAGTAACTTGGTCACAGGTGATGCATTTTAAATGGTTTTCTATGTCATAGCTAAGAGTGAAACAGATGTCTCCTAAACACCATGTGGCTTTGTGACTTTAAATTCAGCAGGGGTAAATTTAACAGCACCCACGACATTCGAAGATACTGCTTAGAAACAAATCTTCACCTTGAATAACAACCTAGGAAATCTCTAGCATTTCCCCATACCATTCAATATAACTCCCTCTCTTTTTTCTTCCAGGACAAGCAGGGAATTCCTTGGTGGTTAGGACTTAGCTACAAGGGGATTTTTCAATATGACTACCATGACAAAGTAAAACCAAGAAAGGTAAGAGTTTACTTTTCTGTCAAGGTCTGGACTTGCCACACATGTTATAACTTGATTTGAGGGTGCGATGTGTGCCAAATGCTGGCATTGATTCATGTGATTTTGAAGGATGTTGTTTCTCCCAAACTTGTCTGAATGTCTGCAAAGAATTAATGGACAAAGGTAGCTCTTAATTTATTAAATGGTGTGGTACAGGGCAGAAATAAGCATCAATCTTGCAGCTTATGCTTCTTTTTTGCGTGGTTCATAAGACTTAAATGGGAAATGAAGGACTGATCCTCTCAGGTGCTGGAGACCTTCCATCCCCACTGGCTATGGTGGGATAGAGAATGCTCAGCCAACCCTTGATAGTGTACTGTCAAGCCATAAATGATCTGAGAGAGGGAATAAGGGACAGGAAAGCTCCTTCCATTTGTTACAAAAACAAAAAATTGCATGGTTGTCCCAGGAGCAGCATTACATTTGATAAGCAACAATTTTACTAACTAAAGAGTTAATGTCAAGCTAACAAGGAAAGAAGACTTTCATCACATGCCTAAAAAGAAGGGCATTAAAAAGTTTGTGCCCAGTATCTCATTTCTTTAGGAACTTTACTTTGAAACAGTTTGCAAATCAAGGCATGGCACGCATAGATGTGATCACAAAACTAAAGCTTGGTCAGTGATGACTAGCCATTCTGGTCTCTTTATTCCTATTTTTAGTGAGGCTTTCAGTGCATTTGAAAATCAGGATTTGTGTCAGTCCTTCCAAATTGCATTTCAGAAATCCAGCTAAGGAATGTCCTGTTCATTTGGGAGGAGGAAGGTTCTGATCCCCTGAGCTCATCCTACTAGGCAGACCCATGTGTTCTGATTTTCCTACCTAGGATGCCATCTAATACAAAAAAGCTCATCTCTGAGCACATGCCCTGCATGTGGGCATGCACAGTCTGTTAGCAACAGTATTTGTTATACTGCAAACCCGTGGAGACATCAGGAGGGGAGGTTTCAGGCTTGCTTGCAGGCTGCAGAACTGGATGATTTGGAGCAACTAGGCAGCTCTTCTATGAATGCAAATGTTTCCATGCTGAATTAACATACTGCATTTCTCTGCATTTTCTCTTTCTTATGTTGTCACTGTGCCAATGTCCCCCCTCCCTTTCTTTCACCTCCTCTGATCACGTTCAAGTTGGACACTGTCTGATGCTCACAGATAGCATCTTCTATTAAAATAAACTAGAATAAAGGTTTTGGTAGAAAACAGAACTGCTAAGGAGGCAGTAGGAGATAATAGGTGCGTTTATTAGCCTTTTATTCACTAAGGGCTATTAATGGGGCTTTTTATTCATTGAAGAAAAGAATGAGGGGAGTAAGGGATCTTCACAGAGCATCTGCGCTCTAAAAGACATATCTATTTGGGATCAATCATTACCTGCAGGGCAAGCCATACTCACATGTGATAGTTTAAAACATGTCTAGGCTAGGTGTTTGCACCCACATACCTCCGTTAGTGCCAACCCCCCAGGGAAGACATGTCCTTAAAACATGCCTTCAGAAGTCTGTCTTAGTGATAGAAACATTTCTTTGGAGGAAAACAGTGCCCTGCCATGACAAGGACTCAGCCATTCACAATCTATGGCCATTTTAATCTACCCTGCTGGAATGAGAGTGTTGGTGGAGAGCATCAGAAGAAATTAAAAGAAGAGGTCAGGTACTCTGACTGCGTGAGAGGAGACAGCCGTTTCTGCTAGAAGAGTCAAGCCTCCTTTCTTAGCTTCTTTACTTTCTCTTCTTCTCAGCTGCTCAGGGTGATCCAGTCTGTAGCATTTGTTTTAGAGCTTGATAACATCTTGGCCAGCCTCTCTGTGCCCCCACTAACCTACCTCTACTTCTCATGTTGCCCCTAGAATCAGGGACTGTAGGCATATTCTACCCTTCTTCTGCAAGTGTGACCCTAAAAAATAGGGTGCCAGTTTTCTATTTATTGGGAATTACTATTTTTTGTCTCTCCACAAATTATGTACAAAATCCAGGAGACCCAAAACAATGGTGCTGCCTTATGCATAACCACTGAGCACTTCTGTGGCTTAGCAGAAGTGATCATAAATCTGGAAGGGAAGGTTGGGTGGGAAGGGACAGCAGGAATTTCCAGGCTAGAATTCGTCCATTGCCATAATCCAGAGACCACAGCAGTGAAGAGACAGCCTAGGTGAGCATTTCTCTGCTACATGATGCTTGCAAACCCCATCTATTGGCAGGGCTATTCCAAAATGCAGAACCTAAATCAGGGACAGGACTTGGATAGAGTGGCTGAGGCTTCATTATTTCGCTATCGTGTGCTTTTACCCTCTGTAGAGCAAGTAAAAAGACTTCTTACCCTACACAGGTGGTAAAACCCCTCTGGCGAGAGCAGCCCAACTCCCTCAGCGAGGCGCAATGTTTAATCCTCTGCTAATTAGATTGTAAAATTGCACTTGATAACCATGGTATCTGGGAGCTTACCATAGTATCTGATTCATTCCGCTATACCAGCATGGGCTGGTTCCAGTCTTTGCTGTGCAAAGGGGAGGGGTAAACCTTACTGAACTTTCTGCAAGATAAAATTAGGGGGGAGGGGGAAAGACATTATGTCTTTTTTGAGCTTTATTATTTTGTTCCTGCACATTGGCAATGCCAGAAACAAATTGAAAAATTACAATGGAAAAATAAATCTCCCTGGAAGAAACACAAGCAGAAAATTGTAGCAAGAAACCAGCTGAAACCAAGACATTTATATTAAATGCATATAAAAACTTTGCTTGTCTTATAAAGGAGATTGTAATGTTTTCCTATTATGTCATCCTAGATAGATTTCCATGCTTATTGTGTTTGCAAGTAAAACTGTAACCAACACTAAGCAGCTGAGCCTATCTCAGGCAATCCCATTAGCAGTCAGTCAAAACCACGTTTCTATTAAATTGCTGGAGTAAATCAGCCATGTGTCTCTAGAAAACTAACTAGGTTTGTCAGCAAGTTGCGTGAGTCCAGAGAGGAAAATTGAGGCTGACGCAGGGCCAGAACCTGATCTTGCTTGCGCTATTCTCACTCAGGCATAAGTCCTCCAGCATTACTGGGGATGCAGCTGAGATGAGTATCTGGCACCTAGTCCAAGGTGGTTCAGACGGGAATGCAGGGCTATTAAACTGGAATGCAGCTTGCACTGGGCTGCAGAGCATAATGTGACTCTGTGTTTCTATTTTTATGTTCCCTCCTGCCTCTGCTTGAATTCTGTGGAAGCCCTGAAGCTACCCAAAGCCATCACTTTGAGGCTTATCATTCTCCCTTGTGTTTTTCTCCTCTGTGCTCAGGGGCTAGCTCACAGACTCAGCAAGCCCTGCCAAAGGCTTCCTCTTGAATGTTGCCTGTTCAAACCCAGATTTGGTCCGTATCAGTTATGATCTGATAGCCACTCATTCTTAAGTATTAAATAAATGCAAAAGTTTCTGTATACCTCACAAAATCCATCAGTGCAGCTGAACAAGAAGAAAGGAACATCAAGTGTGGAAAGATGTGTGCTGTCCTGCTAACCATATGCTGAGGCATTCTGGAAGTTTAGTCGTGGCTTGCAGAACCAGTGTCATTTCTGTAGTAACAGCACACAGCATCCAGGATGGGCAGGATCCATCTCCCTTTATGTTAGACTTAGCTTCTACAAACTCTTCCCTGTGAAAAGAAAAGGCCCTTCAAGGCTCGGTGTGCCTTGAAAAAGCACAACAAAAGGGAGTTATTGTTCTGCTGGACTCTACCCATCTTGGGTCAGCACCATCCAATATTCATGATAAACCAAGCGAATTCTTTGGAGCCAGGTCTTCAGATAGGATGTGCCAGCACCACTCTCCCACAAGCCGCTGAGGCTGTAGTGACCAAAACCATCGTTTTCAGAGAAGGGTCGTTAGGGCTTTTTTTTGCTTGTATTGCAGAGCAATTGGAAAGAAAGACCGAGGCACTGCAGCCCCCCTGTGTGACTATATTGTCTGTGAGTAGAGTTTGTTCATTTTAACCAGCAGGTAGGGATGTAACTCCACTCCATCCCAAGAGACCTGTACATGATGCAGAAGTGGTATAGCCTGGAGCTGTGAGACCTGCATGCCCAAGCAGTTGTAGTAGCACTAGACATGTCTCTGTTGTTCTAGTGAGATATTCCCACTGATTTAAGAGCCCAAAGGCATCTTTTAGTGCACACGACTTAACAGTTAGTAAACAATTAACTCCAAGCTGAAGAGTGAATGATTAACAAAGTCAGCCAAAGGACTTCCATATGGCCAATAAACAGACAGAGAAATCGTTTAACTTATCACCAAAAATAAAATAACCTTAAAGGATAATCTGGTAGTGTTTGGTTGCTTTGCAAGAAATACCTCTATATAGTGTTATCCCATTTTCTTCCACAGAAGGCTAGTGGCAATGAAACTTAAGGTGAGCCTTTTTTCTCAGACTCATAAACATTATCAGTGTTTGCATTTTCTGGTTGACTGAAGAGAACCCAAGGGGAATAAAGAGTTTTGGAAACAAGATAAAATGTGAGGCATCCCAAAATACAGCTGTGAATGTAGCTTGACAAACATTTTTCCTGTGACAGTCAAACATCAGCTTCTGCCATTTCTTCCCAGTGTTATACTTTCTCTAAGATGAAATGAAGCATGCTATGAAAATACTCTTTCCCTTGCCATAAGGTCTCCACAACGCTCTATGGATTCTCATTACAGAAGAATTTAATTTGTAGTATTGTTGTACATCCAAAGCTTCAGTAGCGGACTGACTTCCCATTTAAACATGTAAAACCAAGAGCTGAGCTGGAACCATCCTACCAAGCAACACAAAGCACAAGTAAAATCAGTATCTTTAAGTGTCTGATCAGAGAGAAATCACCTGCTTGTCGACAGCTTGAGCAAAGTAATCAGCACATTAATTGTGTCCGGAAAGTGAAAGATTGCTGTGTGATGTCACTTGGCCTTTTCCAAACAGCAAGAGATAGAGTGAACTTTCCCAATTCCAGAGGCAAAATGAGATATTTACACAGGAGAAGCAATAGCCTAATTAAGGGCTGCTTTATTGCAGAACAAATAGAGATCCTTTCTGCTTTAGGGCATAATGAAGCATTGTCAAGTCAGTAATTGCATTGATGGAGTGGTTAAACTTGTGCTTCCTGTGGTGAAGAAACAACAGACCAGTAACTTAAAAAACCATAAAGTAGGGATTGATGTGAAATGTATAGAAACTAGTGCACGATGGGGAGGAGAAAGCTGACAAATTGGTCTCTATCCTGACCATAGAACATCAGGACAGTCAGAAAGGCAAAAGAAACATGAAATTCAGCTCAGTTAAAGGGAGTCCAATTCACTTGCGTAACTCCTTGCTGCATCGTGCAATAGAGGTCAAGAGCTTAGAAGGGCTTATGATAGGACTAAAAGTGTGTATGCATGACCCCTCCATCCAGAGTTATAACACTGAATTGGTTGTTTTCGAACAGGATTTTGGGAGGGGTTATAAACCCTCAGGTTGAAGGAAGGTGTTTGATTTGGCAGCAAGTTGGTTTCTGTTCTCAGAGGTATGGAGCATGTGTAATGCTCCTCTCACTAGCATGCAACTGAGCCACAGGGTGTATTCAGAAAGGGCTGGCCTTTCTCTAGAGCACCCGGAATCAAGTGGGGTCAGAGACAGTGTATTGGACTCGTGTCTAATTGGGCTCTTCTTGGAACGGCATCATTTCCTAAGACCTTTGCAAACATCTTTGCATTGCAGACAGG
Organism: Gavia stellata; assembly: GCF_030936135.1. Classification (NCBI taxonomy): domain Eukaryota; kingdom Metazoa; phylum Chordata; class Aves; order Gaviiformes; family Gaviidae; genus Gavia; species Gavia stellata. Next base: position 8,065,753 of record NC_082597.1, on the reverse strand, counting down.
GATAAAAGATTTCAAATTTACAAATCATACAAGAGGAGCAGAAAACATTTCCAGGAAATACTGGTTTAAAAGCTAGTGGAGTCTCAGTGGCATTGCTGTAATAAATTATTCACTGTGATTAGCTGGCTGTTAAGGACTACCTGCTGACTCCTTCTGCTCAGCGCTTTTATTTCTCTTCCCGTTGCTGATCCTTCATGCTTTTTGGATTATGGACTTGGCTGTAAACTGAACCAGTCTTCAGGTCACGGTGGGTTCAACTCATTTTATAGTGCAGTAATTCAGTCTTGGTTTAGCATTTGGAAATGCGGAGCACTGGAGGAGGGAGACGTACAAAAGCGAGGTTTCTTACCATGCTGTTTCTTCTTATGGAGAAAGGTTGCTCACCCCATTTCCTTCCATATCAAAATGTAAGACCCAGACCTGTGACTGCTGAACAGCAGCCGTAGTTTAAGACCTTCCCCTGCTGAAATGTCTTATTCCATCCCTGTTACACAGGAGACCATATTCTCACTAGCACCTTTTTTGCTGCTGCTTGCCCTCGATTTGGGTTGTCTACCATTAAGAACCAGGCTCTTCCCCTTTCAACACGAACTACTCCATGCCTTACCACTGCACTTCATTGTGCCAAAAAACTGCCAAGAGCACTGGGAGATGAATAAATTACATCAGAGCACACTGAGCTGGAAAGCAGGATTTTGTCCCTGACACTGAGGATTTCCACAGTATTTGGCCGGACATGCCACTGGGCTGTCATTCAGTGAGCATTTCTTTTGGCAGCAGTACCAGCTGAAGCGGCCTTCACCACCCTCCTCCCCCATCGCAATCCTGCCACCACTGCTCATTTCCTCCCCTGGGCCCCTTCCTCAGTTCTGCTGGTATAATTGTGTGGCCGGGAAGGAAACCGCTCCAGAGAAGGGATCAGAGCTCAGCATAACCCAGCCAAAAAAAGTGGTCACTTTTAACCTCAAACAGTTCTTCCCAATCCCATTCCCCATCTGGCCCACAACCAGTATCCTACTGCACAACTGTAGGAGCTGGGTATAGGTGCAGGCTGCATAAACCATGGCAGCCAGAGAAAGAAACTGCCATTAACCTACACAATAATTTTGTGGAGCGAGACAAGGGCTCCATAGCTCGAAACAAGACGGAAGGAGTTTGGGTGCATGGAATTTGCCATGGTTGAACCAGGATGGATTAACAGTTAGGTATAGGTCATCATCATCACTTTTTCTCATACCAGCTGGAAAAAGTTTGCTTCAGTGTCTCTTCCAACAGGGCTGATTGCAGACTGCTAAGTACATTGTCTAGGTAAAGCAATTTTTTAAAATCATAGAATAGTCATGCTCAGTTTACATTGTCTAGGTAAACAAGTACCTTGATCAATGATAATGCTTGTAAACACCAATACATAGTGTAAGGCACTGTTGTTTTATAAGGAAGCCAGCACTATTCTGGTGGCTTAGTGTACATGTACTGTGGTTATACTGTCAGGCATACAGACCCCAGGGTCTTCTGCGACAATTTACGTTCACAGCATGATGTCCCATCCCCTGATCCGGCCAAGTCAAGCCCATGGCTACCATTAAATACAGGAGTAGTCCCATCAAAGTAAAACTCCCTTGCTCTGAGTGCTTTGTCGTATTCAGGTCTTAAAGGATAATTCTCTATAAAAGCAGCAGCCAAGTCTTAAACGATTCTGCAGCGTACAGCACGAACTTCAACAAGATGCAAAGACAAATCACCCCGACAGCACAAAGTGAAACAAATTGGACCTCAGCGCCCTGGAGTTAGGGTGGAGATCTGGAGCAAGATTGAAACCTCCTTGAGCACTTGTGCTTGGCTCTGAAGTAGTAGCAGGCTCCACGTGTGCCCCACCCTTTTCAAATGCTGTCTCTTAGTTCACCAGGACTTGCTACTCCGAAGGCATGGGCATTTTTATTACCAGATGAAGCCAGGCAGAGGCCCAGTTATTCAGTGGCTATGAATATGAGGCATCTTTAAGTCAGTGGCCAGGGCAGGAGGCTCAGAAGGTCAGGCACTGCAGCCCATTGCCATGTACGTGGGATGGCTGCTGCTGTGGCACCCCATATGCAGACACCCTGCATCACAGGAGTGTTTTTAGTCACACAACCTAATATGTGTGTGCATCATGACAGCATGACTGGGTGTGGGGTAGGGACAGTGGTTCCTGCATTTTGGTTCCAAGATAGATGTACTTTAGTCATGCCACTAGAGAAGACAAAAGGATCCTTAGAAAAGAGAGTAGCAGGAATGGTTTGTGGGCGGCATAAATCATTCTAGGGTGCCACAGCTGATTCACAGGCTATAGGCTGGGCATCCTTTATCTAATACATAGTATATTATGTCAGAAAGGAGAGATCTTCAATGCAGAAAGATCTAATCCCTTTGATTTGCCTGTAGAGGATAAAAGGGAGAAAATTTAGCTTAAAAGAATCAGGAAAAAAAGTTCTCTGTAGACTTACTGTTTAGGCACACCCAGCATGGTGACAGCAATGCAATATCTAACAGCATCTACCAGATACATGTGCAGTGAAGGTGGCTTTGGTTGTATATAAAGTAAAAGTGTGATCTCCCAGTCTGTATACACTTAGAGACACAAATATCAAGTTGCATTATGTAGACAAATAATGCCTTGTCCAAATACGGCTCTTCCCTCTGTGATCTGATGCTTTGCTGTCTCTCTAAGCCAATAAACCACTTTGAAATTTAATAGGGAATTGTCTCTCCATAATGGAAATGAACACAGAGTAGTGATTATATAGATCTAGATGCAATTTCTGTTTGGTCAAGCCAGAAATGTTTGTTGGGGTGGTGTGGTCCCATGAGAACAGCACACAGCAAAAAGGATCTCAAATTGGACCAGAAATTGTTTGTCTGTTTGGCAAAAAGTCCTGAAGCCTGAGGGGAAGAAGTAATTAGATAGTGAGCTGGGATTGCTGACAGACCACTAAAGTCCCACTTAGCCAAGCCACTCTCTCATTCCATGGGGGAAGGGAGGATGGCAAGCCTCTGGGAAGATCATTGGTGGGGTTGTTTCCCACATCAAATCACACAGGAAACCTTTTATTTTTTTGTTTTGGGAAGTTAAAGAAAAAAAAATACCCCAAACTAATAGAAATACAGGAATGAATGGAAGTGTGGCAGGATGGAGGGCTAAGTTACAGTGCAGCAGCATCCCCATCTCATGACCTGGGGGCACCCTCAGCAATGGATCACACTAATTCACAGGTGACAGCCCACGGAAATCTCTTGGTAAATCTGCCCGTGAAACAAGAGTCCATTTGTTTGAGCTGAGATGGTGCTGTTCTGCCTGGACCAAATCCTTCCTCATTCACTCTAACTAGCTTGACAGAGGTATGATTGATGGGAGCAGGGTTGGCTTGAGGCAGAACACAAATCCATGCCCGGAAACCATGGCCCCACTAAAATCACTGGGACAAAACTGCCATTGACGTCTCTGGAGCTGTGATTTTCGTAGAGTTTAAGGCCAAAGAGGGACCGTTCATAACCTCCACCCTGACCTCCTGCATAACTCAGCCCCTAGAATTTTGCTTGCTGATTTGTTCAGTGGAGGGAATTACATTTCCAAGGAGGAATTTTTTTATTATGCTTGTTTTGCCTTTAAACTGCAAAACAAAAGACTTGAGAGTTTGTAGCTGCACTCATGCAAGCTGTGTGAAAATACCGTCATTGTATAGTTCCATTGTTTAGTACCAGTTTTAGTATCAGGATGTCATCCAGGGTTGGCTCTTGCCCATAGCATAGGCGATGAAAGGGGTTGCATTTGGGCTGTTAGAAACGTACCATGTTATTTCCCTGCCTTTCCTAGAAGCCTTTCAGAGCATCCAGTCTGGGTGGTAGTGCATGCATTTGGAGGGGTGATTGTTCCTTCTGCACAGTATGATTTAACAAGTCATTAATCGCCTAAGAAGCTGAAGGACTGGGAGACGCCATATAGGTCAGTAAGTCCAACTGCAATTACAGTTGGTCATTTATTAGATGCTTAGAATCAAAGAAAAATACAGGTCAAAAAGGCCTTTGGGAGGTCTCTAGCCCAACCTCCTGCTCAAAGTCGGGCCAACTTCAGAGTTCGATCAGGTTACTCACAGCCCTGGTGTTTGACCACCTTCACTGATTGTTTTGGTTTTGTGGGTTTTTTTATATATCTAGTCAGGATTTCCGTTGCTGCAACCCTGCAACCTGTGTCCATTGCCTCTTATACTTTTGGTGGGCACCTCTGAGAAAAGTCTGTCTCCATCTCCTTTGTAAATCCCCTTTAGGTCACCAAAGAGAGCAGGCAAACAGCCGGTAGATCCTCTGTAGACTTCTGCAAACAGTTTGATTCTGAACAGCCACCAAGCGTGATACCTGAAACCCCTGAGAGTATGTGCATTGCTGAATAATCCCATTCTGCCTGTGCCCCATCTCAGGTGCTTCAGGGAAAGATATGCACACAGAAAAGGGAAAGAAAATGAGACATCAAATACCTGGGCATTTATATCTGGTTCTTAAGAGATCCAATGCAAAACGGTTCACACTGTGTCCCCACAGGGTCGTCCAGCCACAGTGCACACTGCCCAGTTCAGTACAAAGTCCAGCTCTTCTGGGCACAGCAGGCAGAAGACGGTATCAGGGACCCAGTATCCCAAGCCCATGATAGAGAAGCCTGAGACTTATTCCAAAAGGTACTATTTAGGCACGTTTCTCTAGGTACCATGATCCAGAGAGCACTGTGCACCAACCACCAGTGCTGCCCTACAGCAACGCTCTCTGTCCTGTCCCTGAGCTGCAGGGTGACACAGGAGCCAGCAACAGCTTCATTACTGCCAGGGGTTCCGAAATGTATGGCATGGTACCTCCACTGGATACTCAGGCAAGGCTTCCCAAGCACAAAGGGACAGAGCACGGCCCAGTGCCTAGCATAGATTAACTCAGCTCCCCACACCTCAGCAAAGTCCAGGTCACCCAGGACATGAGTGACCAAGCCAGAAACACTCCCCTATGTTTCATTCGCAAACCCCCCCTCTCTTTATCAGGAGCCTCTGGCATTTTTCAAATGCTCTCTCGCTGACCCTACCTCCTGCTGTGTGCAAACTCCACGGCACCGGCCCCACAGTCAATAAAAATGGTAAAAACTTTCTTCAGACTCGCATGGCTGAAACGGATGCAGATCCCTGGGCCTCCTCTCCTCCAGGCTCAGCTTAATTAGGGAGCAGCCAGCAAACCACAAGTGTGCTCACAAAAGAAGCTTGCGTCTGAAGGGCTTTGACTGCAGCTCTTTGTAACTAGTCACAAACATCTGGTGCCTGGCAAGCTTGCCTGCCTCTTGGAAGGGGTTTCCAATGAGAAAATTCCTGTAGCTTGTACCTGAATTCTCTGCAGTGCACCGTACAGCACTCAGATCTCTCCCCTGGCTCCTCTTCTAAGCTGCCAGCTTTGCAAAAAAGCCATTTCTGGCACTTGCTTCCCCGCCATAGCCTCCCCACCCACCCCAATGCATTTTAAACAGTACACATGGTCTGATAGGGAACAATTACTCCCTTGAATGTTTGTGGGTTGATAAGCAGTCTTGCAAATTCAAGTGATAGTATTGGTTCCAGTTTTATTGGCACAATGAAACAGAGCCCATGGTGGGGACAGTCCCCCGAGAGGAGGAGGGAATAAGGGTAATTCTTTTCTCCTCTTTTAGTAGCCCCTTTCCCTTTTACGTGCATGCGTGAGTGTGCAGCTGTGCTCGAAAGCCAGTCTCAGCAAGACTTCCTTAAGTATCTATTGAAGACTAAATGATCTCGTGTGCAGCCTGTAATGATGGCCACTACCAAAAATTGTTCCCATCTGAAAGCTGCCCAGTGCTGCATGATCCAAAATGGGCTGCTGACCTCAGAAGAGATCCCAGTGGGTAAACTACCACATCACAGAAACTCAGCCCACCGCAAGCACCACGAATTGTCCCCTTGTCTGTGGGCTCCGAGTGAAGGCAGCTACTAAAGGGCAGGGGAACTGTGCTCTCAGCTTGTATTACCAAGTGACTTTCTCCTAAGCCTCATTTCCAGTGTGTTTGGGGAGATGCTGTCCCAGTCACTGCTGTGAGGTACATTTTGTCTGGCAAAAATCACTACGCCCCTAATACAGAAAAAGCCAATACGAATTGTCCCAACAACAAGGGCAGGTGTTGGATTCGGTCCTGCAAATCAACCGAAGATGATCATAAGCCAAATAACCCAAAACTAGACCCAGACTCGGTATAGGAAGAGGCAAACCTGCCATGAACATCGATGCTTTGACTCAAACTAGCCCCAAAACCAGCATGCATCTGTTGTCACTGCATTTCTGCAAGACTGTTGAAATTACGACCCGCTCCTTGCTGTGGCTCGTATTCCCCAGTGAAGGTTGCAAGCATCAGCATGGTAAAAGGATCTTGATGGGTAAAAATTATGCTTTCATTTAAGAAGACCCACTAATGGCACCTTGTGCATCTGTCACTGAATTAACAACATCAATTTGAAACCATACATAAGCTGGGCAACTGGTGAAGGGAACAGCTTGCTTACATTAGGAGGTCTGGGTGAAGGGAGACCTTAGGCTTTGTTTCTCCTGAGGGGTTGTGATCGGCTAACAGGAAAATGGATACTTTCTTGTGGGTATTCACATTTTTGCAGATTGGATTCCTTATGTATAGGAAGGGTGAGACCTCTCAGATCAATGAGGGCAAAAGGAGTGGGAGGCTGCAGAATAATATTTGGGGAGCAAAGGGAGAGCAGTTACAGCAACAGTAAAACGCACGTGTATGTTCTGGAGAGCAGGGCTATGGAAAAAAAAGACATAAACCCAGGTTGTGGGGTCACTTTCACCCCCTCCCTCCCAAGACTCTGGATTTGCCTCCTTCCGCACCCTGCCAAGAAAAACAAAGAAACTGCATATAAAAATGCAGCGATCTGGGGAACCGCTCTGGTGCCCAAAACATACGTGTCTAATGCCATTTTAGGCACTCCTGGGGATCCAAGAGGTCTGCGTGGCGCTGGCAGATACAGCACTGGACCTGCAGCAGGCTCCCTCCCTTCTGGGTCAGCAGCGGGGGGCCAGGCAGGGTACCTGGAGCGTGGAAAATGGCACTCAACGCCTACGTTTGGGCATCTGAACAGCTCCTGCAGAGCCCTGTGTGTTTGGACAGTTGGAGTTAATCATCGAAGGGAAACGGAGCTGCAGTTAACGAACTGAGCACTGTGAGGTTTGGTAGCAGAGAGGATAAAATAGGAAAGGATTGGAGCACAGGGGACAGTCCGGCAGAGTCCGAGGGAGGAGGATGGGGAGAAGGGCGGCTGCCAACAGCTCAGAAAAGGGTTTCAAATTCCTTCTGCGCCACGCCGAAGTTTAGTCATAAATGACAACGGGGGACCCAGGGACAGAGGGATATTTTCTGAAGGGTGTGATCTGCGGGTTTTTTAGACTCTTATGTGTTCCACATGTCTGTGCGCCTCCCGAACACATCCTCTGCACAGGCCATGCGGCACGGCCACGTTATCCTCCCCACCCTGCGGACGGGCATCTGGAAGCACAGAGGGATGTTTTCGGCAGCCCACATGGCAGTCTCAGGCTTGACCCCAGTTGTTGTCAGTGGGAGTTTAGGCCCTAAACTTCCTTTTCGTGCCTTTGAAGCTCGGCTGCAGTGCTGGGCGCTTGCAGGGAAGACAGACTTCAGGTTCAGATCTCAGCTCCCGGCTTAACCCTTTCATCCCATGTCTGTCCTTCCTCGGTGGGTAAAATAGTGGGTATTTCTGTGCTTCGTTTGGTGACTACAACTTTTATGCAGCAGTTAAGTTTTCCAGTGGAGGAATAAAATAATCCTCTAAGGACAGTGTAACCCAGCCCTTCAAGCTTCCCATCCCTCCTGGCCCCCTTCCTCCCCTACCCTCCTGCGACATGGATAGACCCAGAGTACAGGGCACCTCAGCGCCCTCCTTACCCCATCCTTCCTTCCAAACACCCCGTTATAGAAAGAAAAAAAGAAAAAAACAACCACTACCCCCCAAAAAAACTCCCAACTTTTGGTTGGAAACTTTTACAAACACAAATATTTTCAATTTTGCTGCCCCTGAAGTATTAGTGAGGAGAAAATGTTTGGGTCCTCACTGTGGCTTGTTTTATTTGCTAGATTTCACCTCCACCAGCAGCTTAAACAGTGCAAATCAAATTACACCTCCTGTTTTACTTATCTCCAGAGCGCTGACACCGGCAAGCGGCTTATCTCGGTGTGGCAGGAGCCAGCGCCTTCCTTGGGGGTAGGACAGGAACTCCACAGAAGCTGCTTGTAGTAGGAGAGGGAGTATAAATCAGGGAAAGCTCTGCTGGCTCTGCTCCTCAGCAGCGAGGTTGCTTGCTAGGGGCAGCATGAGGAAGCCGAACTGCAAGATGCCCAGGGGGTGGAAGCTGCCTCCTCCCTGTGGATTAGCAGCCTGGAAAATAGGGTTTGGATTTTGGCTTACCCATTTGTAAAGAGGAGGTGGTGGTGGACCTGTCTGCAGCAGTGATGGTGCAGTGGTTTGCAGAGCTGACACGGTGTTTGGCAGTCACCACGTCCTCCCTCCTGCCTGGGAGACGGGGCTTGCTTCACAGCAGAGGTGTGGGTACAGGGACCGTGTGAGCGCGTCCCACTGCCCAGGAGCACGTACACTCAGTGGGCAGGCGGAGACCCTAGGGCTGGCCTGTGCTGACTCAGGGGCGAGGGCACGCAGCCAGCACCCCGGAGACCTGTGTTTTACTCTCACGTCTACTTCATGCCTCAGTTTCCCCCCTTGGTGATAGTGTTGGCTTTGGCTGTGTGCTGCTTTGAGATGCCCCAACCGGGCAGCCTGTAAAATGGAGGCAGGGATACGACTTGCTTATTGCTGCGTTTCACACCGCCGGGAGCACGCTGGAGCCCTGGGCATTGCCAACACACGCGCTGCCAGCACCCAGTATACATCAACTGACTCCGCTCGGCTTATGCTCATGCGAGTTTTACGTTGATTGCGGGGGTGAAAGCAGAGCTGGGTATCGCGGTTCAGCGGAGCGGTGGAAGTCGCCTCTGTGGGGGTCTCACCTACCCAGCCGGGCCACCTTCGCCCCTCCGAGGTCTGCGCTGCGCTCTTTGCCCGAGGGAGAGGCTGCGGTGCCAGGGGCCCATACACACCAGCTGCCCGCCCTCGAAGAAAAAAGTAGCTGAATCCCCGTTTTCCCGTTGCTTGCATGTGTTTAAACCGTATTTCGCCCTGCACAGCGAAACCGGCTCCCTTCCCCGCCTCCCCCCGGCACCGAGCCCGCCGCAGCCAGCAGGGGCCGGGCGGGAGGACGCCGCCCGCCCCCGGGGCTGCCCCGCGGCTCCTGGGCGGAGGGCGCGGGCGGGACGCGGGGCCGAGCCGAGCCGGGGCGGAGCGGAGCGGAGCGGGGCAGCCCCGCCGCAGCGCCGGGAGGAAGCGGCGCGGCGGGCAGGGCTGGGCGAGGGTTTGCGCGGAGGCGCCTCACCCCCTTCTTCTCCCCGCAGATCTTCCAATGGAGGCAGCTGGAGAACCTCTATTTCCGCGAGAAGAAGTTTTCGGTGGAGGTGCACGACCCGCGCAGGTGAGAGCGGAGCCGAGCCGGGCTTCGCAGTGCCGAGCCGAGCCGGGCTGAGCCGTACCGAGCCGGGCTGAGCCGTACCGAGCCGGGCTGAGCCATGCCGAGCCGGGCTGAGCCGTATCGAGCCGGGCTGAGCCATGCCGAGCCGGGCTGAGCCGTGCCGAGCCGGGCTGAGCCATGCCGAGCCGGGCTGAGCCGTGCCGAGCCGGGCTGAGCCATGCCGAGCCGGGCTGAGCCGTGCCGAGCCGGGCTGAGCCATGCCGAGCCGGGCTGACCCGTACCGAGCCGGGCTGAGCCATGCCGAGCCGGGCTGAGCCGTGCCGAGCCGGGCTGAGCCGTACCGAGCCGGGCTGAGCCATGCCGAGCCGGGCTGAGCCATACCGAGCAGGGCTGAGCCATGCCGAGCCGGGCTTTGCAGCGCCTAGCGATCGTGACGAGCCGTGCTCCCCGCGTCGCTGTGCGGGGCTTGCTGCGCTTGGTAGCTGGGAAGACCGTAGGCAAGGGCCAGCGGGTACCGAGCCAGGGGCTGCCGCATCCTTCCAGCCGGACGGTTTGGGTTCGGGTGGGTGTTTTTGAGGATGTGTTTCCCCTCGGCTCCTAGCGGTATTTTTTAATTCCTTTCCTCTGTTTTGGCACCTTCTGACCCCTGGGGCTGTGCAGCTCGGGTGCCTCAGCTGCGGTGCCGGCAACCCCCGTGAGTGGAAAGGGGGTTGCCTTGTCCCTGTGTTGCACTTGGAGCCTGGAGATGGGCGCCAGATTTTGTACTCCCGTGCTTCCTTGTAAATAAATATTCAGTAGTGCAACTGAAAGGAATGGCACGGTACCAGAGGTTTACCGGCAGTCTGGATGAAAGCCCATCAGTCTTTTTGGCAAGGAGTCTTTTTTTCTTACTTTAGAGACCGAACATGGGAGAAAGTGAGTTCAATTGACTGTGCTGCATCTAATCAGTGCATTCTGCACCCCTTGCTCGTTTGTGTTAGTGGATGGTTACTGCAGACGGTGACCAGTGTGTATATTGCTCTGTAAGTTGTAGCTAAAAGCCATATCCCACTTGCAAAGTAAGTACGAATACAGCTGAGGGAAAACAGCACTCTTCCCAGACTGATTTGATGTGCTGCTGGTAGTAGCGTGTTTTGCTGATCGCTCAGCTGTGATCCTGTTTCACCTGTTTCCCGTGCTTATCTGTATACTAATATATGGGTTTTTATTAGGGGAATTTTGCATGCAGTTTCTGTGCTTATTTGCCCTGATATGAACACAGTTGCACCAATACAACGGTGCCTGTCTATAGGTGCATTTTGTTAAAGCAAAAACTGAGTAGAGCAGCTCGTACCGTTCTGCAGCTCCAGGTCAGCAGAACCTTGAAGCATCTGCTTAATATTAAGCATGTAAATAGTCGCATGAAATCTAGCAGTGCAAATGCCCAAAGCTGAGAATATGCTGGGAGATCTTCCAGCAGCGGGAGCTGGGGGTGGTGTAGTCCTTCCCCCACTGAGCCTCCGGTAGCGGGCGAGGTGTCAGAAACGCGTGCTGCAAGCAACCAGCAGCAAGAAGCCCCTAAACGCCCAGGCTGGCTGTTTCCTGTAAACAGCGATTGCAAGGAAGAGAAAGCAAATAGCTATGGGACGTTAAAATCATGATGATATTTGCAACTCAGTGTCATGCATGAAATGTCACCAAATAGAGGAACCTCTTCTGTCTCATTTGTATTTAGATGATAGGAATTACTGACACAGAAGAGCTTCCGTTTTGTATTCCATTGCGCTGTTTCCCTCAATCAACACCAGGAGGACAAAACCCTGTCCCAGGTTGTCAGCCTGGTACTTTCTTACTACAGGGGGATTCAGTTGGTTGATTTTTATATCCAGGGAGTACCATCGTCCAGGTCAAAATGGTATGCTGGCTGTAAAGCAACAAGGCACATTGCAGTGGCGTGGTGGGAACACAGCTCTGGTGTAGTCTCCCGGCCAAGTGGGATGGACTCCTGTGAGGAGCTGTTCGGCATGTGGAGGCGGAGGAGTAACCAACACAGTGCTCTCCCCGCGTTCCTACCCTTGTAGCCAAACCAGAGCCTGAGTCAGCGAAGCCACGCTCACAGGAGAGCAAGCACAGCTCGGTGGTTGTGGCCAGGGCTGGGCAGCACAATGTATGTTTTTAAGCCCTGCCTCTGCCTGTGGCTTCCTGTCCTGAACAAGCCATTTAACCTCTCTTCATCGTGGTTACCTATCCTGTAAAGGACAGGAATGATACATTTTAGGGGGTATCAACAGGGTTAATTCCATAGCGCATGTGGCATGTGTGGAGGGAAGTCACGGAAAAAACACCAGTGGGCCACCTCTCACAGGTCCCCAAAAGACAGCTGTGAAAAGCAAGTCCACAGCTCTGACCAGCTAAGTCTGCAGACTTTCTAACGGGGTCTGCAGTTTTGATGGGAAACGGGTACAGATCCCAAAAAGAAAAAAAGTTGGAAATCACTACTTTTAAGATGAGAAAATGAATGGCTTGCAGAGTATGTTTCTGAGAGTTCAAAATGAGTAACTGCATTTGAACTGGATAGGATGACACCAGAATTAAGGCTTTAGCCCATGTTTGAGTGCCTTAATGCCTTAGAGCCTTATATGCCAATGTGCTGCAGTGGTTTGCGTCCCTTAAACCAACATAAAGCATCCAGAGTTGGATCCCCTCTCCAGCCTCAACTTCAAGAGCACCTCCCAGCACAGCCTTCATTCCCAGTCCAGTGACAGGGATGAGGCCCAGCACCCATCTTCATTAGGACCATCAGCTGCCATCCTGTTGCATCCGTGGATAGTTTTCTCACAAGAACAATACTTACAATGGAACAAGGTCTTCTGCTCCAGTTGCATGGAGAGGGCTTAGTACAGGGTAACACTGAGACATGAGCTCCCAGTTGTCTCAGACCTCGTTTGCATTGGCTGCAGCTGTTTTCTCAGAGAAATTTCATTCTGATGTGTAGCTTCACAATTTGACTTTAAGACATTTTGCAGCACTGAAAAGGCCCTGACATAAGATCTGTCAGCCCTCTCCCAGGCTGAACCTGACCAGCAGCTCCCATTTCATTGCAGAGTTTTGCTTTTCTTTCATTCTTGGCTCTATCACAACTTTCTTTGACCATGTGCCTCCCATCCCCACATTCACCTTCAATTTTGGACAGGGCAGTAGCCCACAGGCACCAGAGGAGAGGTGGCCAGTGCAGGTGCAGGAGGGGAACCACTGCCTTAGCAGGCTTGAGGACTTCCGAGTGCTGGTAAAAGAGTAGACCATCTCTTGCACTACACAGTAGAGCTCCTGGGCTGTCCTGCAGTGTGATCTCCACATCTGCATCTCACAGAGTGCCTGCTGGCTATGGACTGTGGCAGCCCCTCTGTAGCATACCCTGCTCCCCAGGCTGTCCCTTGCACTGGCCCCTCTTCACCATCCACGTTACTACATGAAAGGCTCTAACAAAAGTGTCACATTTCTGAGCTAGCCTATGTACCAGTGCTCACATTCATTTCATAATTGTACTCCGCCACAAGGCTCTTCTTAACAGACTGGAGAGAAGGACCTCATCTGGGGCTCTGTAGATTGGTGTCTTGGTTTACTCCAGCCAGTACTACATCCCTGCAGTGGGAGGGGTTCTGCACACCAGGATGCTGCGAGCCTGTGTGTGCTGGTGTGCCGGTGTCAGGGGCTCTGCTGGTGGGGTTAGAGTTGAGGGGTGGGGAGGAATAATCAAGCAGTTTTGTACAGCTGTGAAAGCATGGGGAAACCTAACCTGTGTTTTTTGCTAATATTTGAGGACAATTGAGAGTCCCAGAGAGGAAACATTTAGCTCTTATTTTTCCTGTTTTTATATTCACTCAGCTAATCGCTGAATAACATTCCTCTCTCCAGGGCACTAGGCAGCCCTCTCCAAGTCTCACAACTCCCCTTTCTCATACCATGTGGCAAGTCCTGCTACATTTGTTTACAAGTGGGGAAGTCGAGGTACCTGAAGAGTTTCTCCCACATTCTCTAAAGCAGCCATTGATCCTGTGGATCTTTAGTTGTCACCTGAGTCCTGATATTTGAGAGCCACTGTCCAAAGCCAGAGGTAGTGGAGGGTGTGAGAACTTGGCCTCAGGTATCTCAGCATGTGATGAGACACAGTGGATTCACACATGCTTTGGCATTGGTGACTCCCCTAGGACACGTAGCAGGTCAGCATCAGCCCAGCCAAACCCAGGAACACAGTCTGAACTGGACAAACTGGATGATCTTTACTGTTGGTCCTCTGGAGCTTCCTAACTTGAGGAGTTATTTAAAGTAAATGCTCTCCTGGCTTGATCAACTATTTATTGCTGTTCTCTAAGCATTTTTTCCCATTAGCACACAAGGGTGTGTGCAGTAATGACAGCAGCTTTTACTATGAGGTCTGTGATAGGTTCTGCCACAGAAAACAATCCAAGGAAACCTTGATGTAACCCCAGTTCATTCTTTTCTCCTCTCCAGGGCATCTGTGACCAGGAGGACTTTTGGGCATAGTGGCATCGCTGTGCATACGTGGTATGCCTGTCCAGCACTAATAAAGTCTATCTGGGCTATGGCCATTAGTCAACATCAGTTCTACCTGGACAGAAAGCAAAGCAAGGTAAGCAAGTTGGAGGTGGGAAGTGCATGGTGTGGTGGATGAGTTCTTTTCACTCCCCACAGTCCCAATAAGGTCAAGTCCAGATGGTGACTCCTTTCCTACCCTCCCTTTCCACTTGAGATCACAAAAAGCCAAATTGACTCAAAATATCTGCTGGCTTTGGCCAGATTGAGGGAATTTGTATCAAATTCATGTCTATGGGAGTGAGGATTGAGGGAAAGGTTGTACTGAACTGTGGCCAAATTGGAGGATCCAAAGTTTGCAAGCAGATGGGGTCGTGTCCCTGTCTGGATGGTTTCCACAGGTCTTCTGGTTCTTGAACTCTGTCATAAAGTTAGGGCACCTTCCAATAACTGAGTTCAAAGTAGCTTCACACTCTACACCTGTTTCTGAATCCTTCTTGCTGTCCCTTGCTTTCTACTATTGTATTTTCCTAGAAATGAGGAGTAGGGATATTATTTCTCTCTCCACACAGAATCTCACAACAGAAGGAGGGGGGCAGGATACTGACAGCCTGGCCTTACAAGGAACTGTCTTGATCTGGTGCTGCACAAAGGGCCACTCAATACACAAAAGAAACTACCTTGAAACCAGAGGAGCGTGTGTTCTCCCTCTAATTCCTTTCATCAACAGTAATTTTAGGCATACCCAGAGCAGCAGGAGATTGCTTTGATCACTTTGAGATCACTTTGAGACAGAAGAGAGACTGCTCAGGCAGACGACCCTCTCCTTACGAGCATGCTAGCATAAGACTTTACAGAGAAAATAAAAAGTGGTTTGAGTGGGTACCTGCTTATACAGCTGCCTGCATTGACCCCCATCTCTGGTGAGGTGGCAGGAGTTTGCAGAGTGATACTCCTCAAAATGGCTGAAACAATCTTTCCATCTTGCTGTTGCTGAAAGCACTGCCCGCATTTTCAGGCAGGGGCTGCTCCCTCCCATGCACAGGCCCTGGCCCTATCAGGTCCCTTCATGAGCCAGTTTAGCTCACTAATCTGACAGAAAAATCTTTTTTTCCTCTTTTTCTTTGCTGCATTATTTTTCTTCCAGTTCAGTGACTTGAGTTGGTTTACTGAAATTATGTGAAGGGCCATCAGTGTGCCAGTAGTCCATCTCACACTAAACCCTTCTGACATTGCTTTTCCCATCAAGATATCTGTGACTTTATTGTAGAGTGGGTAGGACTTTCGGATGCCTTGGGCTGAACACATGGTTACACCCACTTTGGCCATGTCCCATCTAATGAAAAAAAATCCGGGATTCATCTTAGCTGCTGTGAGCTGCCTAAGTGCCAGCTGTGAATATGGATAAAATCGCACACTCACCCGATACCAGGTAATGCTTTCCTGTCCCCCTCCTCTGCTCAGCACCACCAGGACAATGCATAGCTCTCTGTGTTTTGCTCTCAACTCAGCAAACAAACAGAAGTTTATTTTTTTTACTTTTAGCCAGATAGATTTGCTGATCTAGCTGCAAGGTATTTAGGTCACAAGCAACCAACAAACAAAAGGAGATTCCCTCCTCCTCCCATTTCTTTGGTAAGAAACTGGGTCTCTTAAATGCCCAGGACTTCCCTTCAGTGACTTCTTTTGTTGTTGGCAGATTGTGTTTCAATCTGATCTCCCCTCTCTCACACTCCTACAGACAGCACCACCCACCAGCCCTCATTTGTCAGCCTGTCTCGTCTGTGACCATGTCAGTGTGCTTTGTCACAGTAATGTCAGTGGTCACGCTGGGGCTTTGAAGTTAAGGCATACAAATATTTTTGTCCCTTTCTCTTAAGGGAACTGGTATTTTAGTCTGTTGTCCTCATCTTTGACATGACACTGTCAAGATTGATAGATCCATCAATTTTAATTGATCTGTTCAATTCATCCTGCTGGTCACTTCAGGACACTGTACTTATGTGCGCTTTGCTTTTGAAAACCAGTAGAACGTACTCCAGAGTGGGGTGATGTGAAATGTCTTCATTTGAGCTCTCAAAGGCTTAGACAAACAGTTATTTGAGTTTCAGGTCACATGGGTTTGCATCCCCTTAAATCTCAGTCCCCACTTCAGTTGAATCCCCAACTTCAAAGCAAAACTTAGATATTCCTTCCTTTCATGTTCAAACTTGGCATTTCGTACCGTTTTGACAAAAGAAAGAAAAATAAAAACAAACTTAGAAGAAAAAGCCTGCTGGAGCTCACTGCAACTGAGCCTTCACTCCAGTGATGTAGATTAGGTGGCAGGAGATATGACATAGTGATAAAGCAAGCTTGAACTCTGTGCTTCTCATATAGGTGGGCACCAGTTGGATCTGGACCTTCTGCACAGCTCCACTGGAAAAGCCCCTTCACTTGATTTTAAAAAGAAATAAAATCAGCTTTGCCTGCATTTTGACCCTTTTGCAAGGAAGGGACGTCCCAGCCTTCTTTGCAGCCTCACTCTGCATTGAACTCCTGCCAGCTCACCGAGTTCCCAGCGTCTTGCTCCCCACTGATCTGTCTCTCTCTCCTTGCAACTGAAGCGTAGTGAAAAGATCCCCAGCTTTCCGAGTGAACATGTCAGCAGGCAGAACTCCTGTCAGCTTCCCGTTTTTTTCAGGAGACAGATGCAGCAGGACTTCAAGGCATGTCTTTGCTCTGTTGACTGCACAGAGTCAATCAAGCACTTGGCCTAGAAGCCTTGAGAAGTCCCCTTTTGTGGGAATTTCCAACAGCACCTTCCTCCAAGCGTGAGGATTTTTGGCTGAATGAACCGGTAGAAAATAGGCCAGGGGTTTCTAAAAAATCACCTGCAGCAAAGCCCCATCACTGCAAGCAAGAGGGATAAATTCATCCCTAGTGTCCATCTACTCTTGTTTTTCACTGATGGATTTTTCTTCACCTTCTGACCCTGTCAGAACAGCACTGGGAATCAGTTTGGCCCCATGCTTTGAAATGACTCATGAATGAGTCAGTCTCCCTCCATGTAAATGGGACTTGGCAGGTCTGCGCTAAGTGCTTTAAAATTTTTGAGCCTGGAGGGACTGGAGGGCCCGAGGGAGCGCTAATGGGATATAATCTAGCTCTCCACTGTTGTGCTGTCAGTACAGTGTCTAGCCCAGGCCTTGCGCTGGCTGCTGTTCAGTGGCCTGTATGAAATGAGCTGTTGGTCTGATTCCTGCCGTTGATGAGTGGCTGTCTAAAGCACAAGACCAACCAATGCTGATTGGCATTGCTGTAGGCAGCAGAGGCAGCAGGGATTGAGCAGCATGGAAAATTAACCCCATTCCTTTCAGGAGATGCCTCATCCCCACTGTTAAGCACAGGGCACCATTAGCACAACTGCAATCTGATCTAAAACCTTCTCCTGTGGTTTCAGCAGGTTTGGATTGCACCCTCTGTGGGGTGCACTCTGCCCTGGTGATCCCCTATCTGCTCTCTTCTGGTTTGTTTTTCCTCTCTCCTGGCTCCAGGGATGCCAGGTTTTGGTCGTATATAATTTTTTCGTTTGCTCTATGTAGGGCACACTTCCAGCCACTGCTGGCTTGGCATGCCAGCCAGGACCACAACAGCATCCAGCTGCATTGCCTTCGCTCAGCATTTTAGTTGGTGCCTAGTCAAACAGGTAGGGCCAGAGTGTGCCCTAATTTATAGTCTGAATATGAGTGGAAATAAACTACAGGGCTTCTCGCTGTAACTATCCTACAAATACAGGAAAACCACTGCCTCGCAGAGCGGGAGGGCAGGATCTGTCTGTGCAGACTTGGGGTTTGTACCTTTCCTAGACATCCGCTGCAAGAGCTCAGTATATTGGATTAGGCAGATACTGGGTTTGATCAGTATGGCTGTTCATGGGGTTATACAAAGTATGCATAGCCCTACATATATGTAGGGTCATACAGCATATATACACCTGCAGGGGATAAATCACCAGAACAGCAGCAGCCTGAAGACTTGTTACCTCCAAAGATCTGGCATAGCAGCAAGACAGCAGTTCATGCTCAGGCTCCTTATCAAGACTTCAGTAGCAGGAAATCTCATTAGATAAAAGCAGTGACTTTCCTTTTCACCTAAAACTAACCTTCCGGAGCTATTTGGAGAACATGTTTCATAGACCTTGTTTGTGACCAGAAGTGTCAGATCCAAGTCAGATCCAAGAAGCTTACAGAGTGCTATCCTTCTCCTGGGGCTGATTTTGGGGAGGAGCTGCTGGAAATGAGAAGTGTCTAACTGCTTGTATCATTAGTTTAAGAGGGTCAGTACTGGTTGCCCGATCTGCTCTGACATCTTGGCAGGTAGTTCAGCCTCTGCACTCAAATGAGTGAGTGCACACACCCTGTTCTTGGGGTTGTTGTGGAAATAAGCTTGTGAGGCATTTGGGTACCTCTGAATGGTAATGATGAAGCCTATAAATACCCAAGAATATTAAATTATGATAATACTTCTGAGGGTGTTTTCAGTGTAAGGCTCTCCCAGTGCTGTCTTCATTTGCAGTCTTAAATTAATCTTAAAAATACAGTGTGCAACAGGGAGACATTTTACTCCCCTTTTATTTCACTGATGTGCAAATGGAGGCAGGGGCTCGCTAAGAGCTTAACCTTAAGTGTCTTACCCAAAGCCCCACAGCAAATCAGTAACAGAGCTAAGAATGAAGCTCAGTGTGGTGAGCATTCAGCCATCAATTCAGCCTTAGTTCTTGTTAAAATGATTTCTGCTTCCTGAGGATGTGAAATAACATTGAAAATCCCATCATGGCAAGTGTTCCTTGTAGTCCCATCTTGTGTTAGTTCTGGTGGGAAGAGATCATATCCTGGTACGTGGACGTCAATCAGCTTCCAATTTGTTAGCACTGTAATCATGTGCACATCACCTGAACTGTATGACTAGAGCTGAGTCTCTTCTGGCCTTGAGGACATGCAGAGGTGAATGCTCAGGTGAACTGGGGCTTCACCATCCTGTTGAACAAAAGTCTTTGTGCAGCTGGAGAGCCTTGGCACAATGTCCCAACAACTTTCTGGGTTCTGGGAAATAGAAATCAGTCAGTGGCCCTGCAAGGCCAGGCTAATTAAAGCTCAGCAGCACAGGACTTGTGAGATTGGGGCAATGGGCTGAGCTGCAAGCTCCCTCCATCCGTGACTGAGGACCTCACTTGAGGGTCAGTGAGCTAGAAGCCAATTTCCAGGTTGGAGATGAAATAGTAGTCATCCTTGTGTGCCCTGTTACAGACAGTGAGCTGCTTCTTGGTTGTCAGTTTCCTCCTTGTTAGCATGGCTTGTTACCTGAAGTGAATTCAACAACCAATACATAAAATAGAGCTCAGAACATAAGCATTAGTTCAGAAGAGGCAGGAGGAAATTTTCCATGTGCACAGATTATTCCACAATGGCTTAGTGACAAGTTTCCTTATATTTTCTTCTGAAGTGCTTGGAGATTACTGCAGTCAGAAATGAGATAGAAGACTAGAGAGGCTTTGGGGTTGTTCTGATGTGGCAGTTGCTATTTTAAGGTGATCCTAAGGCTGTACTGGTCACAAAAAGGACTGAAAAATTCTTGTGGCCACCCAAGATACCCTCATATGTAGGGTTCTTCATCCTATCAGTGCTAGGGATATAACTGAAGGACCATCCCTAGGAACTTCAATCAATGTTCTTGATCATCTTGTTCATGTTAAGCACCTGCTAGAGGCTGCCAGGAGAATGGACTGGAGGTAGATGGTGAGCTACTAACAGTGGTGTTTGTATTGCAGAGGCAAGGGAGACAGTAGTACTGAGTTAGCCCAACCCTTCAAGCAGCCACCATGCTCATTTCATTGCTCAGTGCCGCTGACCCCCTTGCCCTGAACGTTTTCTGCCTTTGTTGGCTCTGTGGGCATAACCACAACGGAGCTCACTGCTCCACAAAGAGAAAGTTCTGGAGTTACCTTACCTGAACTTTCTGGGCATCTTGTCTCAAATCCTTCCATAAACAATGGAGAAAGGGCGACATCTTAGGAAGTCAACTCATTCCTTCCTAAGATAGGAGGAGGACTAGATGATCGTTGGAGGTCCCTTCCAAATGAAATCTGCTCTTCTCTCTCCTCTCCTCTCCTCTCCTCTCCTCTCCTCTCCTCTCCTCTCCTCTCCTCTCCTCTCCTCTCCTCTCCTCAGGTTTATGCAGTATGCACATTTCACTTTCCCCGGAGGTGCCTAGATTGTTGACATTTGGTGGTGTACAATGGGTGACTCCTTTCCCTAATGTGGCCAGTTACTGAGCTGGGGTCGGCTGTTGTTTCTTACTGGAGTAATGTTAATGCTTTGAAGAGGTCACTCACGGTAGGGGCACTGCAGGTGGCTTGATAGTCTGGACCATAACCTGAACATGTTTTCCTGCCTTTCCTTTCCTGTATTTTCTTCCAGCTTCTCATGACAGCCCATTTAAGCCAAGTCCTCACTGTGTCTTGGTCCAAAGCTCGTTGCAGATTTGTAAAGGCCCTTCCTGGCTTCCTTCAGATGCTAGAGATGGTCTTTAGCCTTTGGGCTTTGCAGTTTATTATGTTGGCATTTCTGAAGGTTTCTTATTGTATGTGGTAACACAGTGACCCCATACGTAGTTTGTTTTAGAGGGAAAAATGTGCATGGCAAAGCAGAGAAAATAACAAACAACAGGAAGCGATGCCAGAATTGTACCCACTCAAGAATGTAAAAAGTGCACCACTGAATACCGTGCCAGATTGCTTCTATTCTTGTAAGATAACCCAAGTTTGCTGTGGAGGCCTGTTTCCTGCCACAGCAAAAGGACTTTTTCCTACTGTGAACTTTAAAGAAGCACTAGATCATTACTAACTCCTGTGTCCATGTCCAGTCCAAGATTCACGCTGCAAGAAGCCTGAGTGAAATTGCAATTGACCTGACCGAAACTGGAACGCTCAAGACCTCAAAGCTGGCCAACATGGGGAGTAAAGGCAAAATTATCAGCGGCAGCAGCGGGAGTCTTCTGTCATCAGGTATGCCCTTTATCCTGTAACTGGAGAGAATACGGTGGGGAGGGCCATGGTCATGGTATAATGGGGAGCAGCCAGAAGCTGCACTGCAGAAATGAAAGTCACTTCCCTTTAGCCTTTCTGTCTGTCCAGGTGTCAGTCTGTCTCTCAGCACATTGCCCCACAAACAGTGCAGGCAGGAGCCTCCTCCTCTCTCATTAGCGCTGCTCATTTCCTCTTTGTCCCCAGGATGTCATCTCCAACCTCTCACTTTCCAGCTGAGACCTGGTCTCTCTTCACAGTTTCTACCATAATCACCCCTTGCCACCCAGCTCATCTCTAGGCAGATGCATTTGTGAAGGAGCCCTCAACCAGCAGTGAGGAAGCAGTCAGCCAGTGCAACTAGCTAGGAAAACTGAGGCTGGGAATTGTTGATGTCCTTCAGCAGTGTTGAGGCAGGGTGGCTTCTTCACAGAGTACGCATCTGCTTTGCTTCTCTGTTGCTGGAATTTGCCTAGCATCCCAGGCTCAAAAGAGCTATTTCCTAGCATTCTCCACCATACTAATGTGGGGATCTAGAGGTTTCTTTTTGTGGCTTAGAGCACCTTCCTGTTATGAGGAAGACATAATCTGTGAAAGAAACTCAAGAGAGGTTTATATGGAGGAGAGCTAGAGCATCAGCAGAGAAGGACCGGGGAAGAGGAGTCAGGAACTTGTCTGTATTTCTTTGAAACTCTTCTGTCAGTCTGAACAGGGAAAGCTGAGTGTAAAACAGTGCTAAACGTCACTTCAGGAGCAAAGCAAGAAATGATAGTTTGCGAAGAGCTTGAAGCTGCTCAGGTAAGAAGCTCTTCAGGAGGGCTAAGTTGCTGATATTACTATAATTAACAGTTCCATCAATTAAACTCCCTCAGTTAAGTGTCACGTCAAGTTGCTAAAATCCATTGTTTTGAGATACATAATAGAGAATAACTTTCTCATACTTGACAAGGGAAGGGTCCATCTGAGAACACAGGTGCTTTAAAACTGAACCTACACTGGTTTAGTAGATCAGTTTTACATCACCGTATCCTTCATGTCTCTTAAAAGCCACTGTCTCCTGCCTGGAAAATGTCCAGCAAGGGGTTAAATGTGCAATGCTTACAGAGTTCCAGAGCAGACTGCTGTGCAATTCCTTGCCTTGCCTGCAAACAGAGATGCCTTTCTGCTCCTTAGGTCCTCCTGATGAAGTATACAATCCACTGTCTGTGCCTCCCATCACTAAGAGAGTTGCAGTAGCTGAGCAGCTCCCAGACTGGTGTCAGCTTGTTGGAGCTCTTTGGTTTTTTGGCATTTTTTCCAGCTCTCCTGCTGGAAAGTAAATAAAGTTAAGTACCCCAAGGAAGTTCTTAAGGTCTTTGCAAGATCTCAGCCTCCTGGGCACCATTCCCAAGTTTGTGAGAGCTACTTGGTAGTAATCCTGTTTTCATGTTAATACGGTGACTTTTCGCCTTCCTGGAAAAAAACATGGCGGTCTGCTTCTGTTCTCACACTGGGAGAGCAGTAGCCAGGTAAAAGCCAGCAGAAAATCAGGCCTGGAAAAGCTTCTGTAGGGCCAGCACCTATCAGGGTTATGTGGATGGAAATATCAAACTGGGAGCTACCCATGCTTTTATTTCTGTATGTTTTTTGCTTGCTGCTCAAATCCCTTTTGGTTGAGCATAGGGTTTGCAGACTCAGCAGAATTGCACTAGTGACTAGACCCGTGCAAAGTTCATTGACCAGGTGAGTCATTTCTTCAGGCCCGGGTAGTTGGGTTGGTCTACCTGGATGCCTACGTAGGACTGTGTGAACCTCTGTTTCAGTCGAGGTGGTGCTGGTGGGCCAGGTGAGCATGGCTCCCTCCAGGTTCGTATGCATTCAGAGATGCCTTTAGGTCCTACCAGCTGTGAGGACAGGACTTGCCCCAAAATGTTAAGGGGTTTGCTGCTGCTGCGTGCCTTCCAGTAGCTACAAGCAGCTACAGGGAAGTATAGAGAGAAGATGTCTGGCAGAGGAGGACAGATAACAGGGAACTGGAGACCCTGGATTGCTTTTACACAGTCACCCAGACCCCTCTGCTCCAAGAGCCCCTCGAGCCTGGCTGGCAGAGGTGACCCACCCCTGTCCCACTGGATGGGAGGAGGCATTCGCTGCCTGTCCCACTGGGCACAGTCACCAGCTCCATCCCAGCCTTTGTGTTTCCTCCCATTGTGCCGAAGATTATCGGCACACAATCACAACAATGATGGGTTATCACAGTACAGCCTGCACACTGGAGAGAATAAGTGCAAATGATTAAGTGGCCACAGTAGATTTCCAGGCTATAAATACCCTGAGTGACTCAAAATCACAAGGGCAGGACTGAATCTCTGTTTGCCCCCACTTCCCTACTGTTCTCAGTCCTTTTTTCCTGGAAATTACTTGTAGCCATTTCTTCTCTCCATCTCACTCCTCCTCACTGAAGGGGCTATCAGTGCCACGAGGAGCATGCCGAAGCTGGCATGTCTCCCTTGGATTTGCAGCAAGACTGCAAGGAAATATTTGTTGTTGCTTCCAGCTGTCACACTGTCTGGTCAAGATCCTGCTGTGCAGTGTGAGGCAGTCGCTGCCCCACATCACTTACTTACAGTCTCAAGACAGCAGGAGGGAGATGGAGTCTTATACTGGGGCAGTGACTTCCACATGGTTGCAGCAATTCAGGGCCAAAGCCGAAGTTCCTCTGTGTTTCCCAGGCCCTTGATCTCAGTCTGCATCCACTGCAGAGTTGTAAGTTTGATACCTGATGCTCCCAAGTCTGTTTCTGACAAGCTCGCTCTTTAATTTTTGTCCTCATTTTGGCTGTGAAGGGGGGCCTCCAAAACAGTGGGCTGCTGGGATTTAGCTCAAGGAACTTCTGCTCAGGATCTCTGGGCCATCTCTGGACATCTGGGGCAAGATTTGCCCTGGAATAAAAGCTCTGCTTTCACACTGGCATGAACCCTAATCAAAGCCAGCAGATATCAGAGTGAAATCAGGTTAGGTCTAAGGTGGATTTTTTCTTCAGTCTGTGCCCTAAGAGCTCTGCAGGGCTCCTAGCTAGTGAGGAGTCCTGTTATTGCTGGGTTATTGTTGCACTGAACCCCAGACCGCCTTCTTCATCTCAGTGGGCGGAGGAGATACCACAGAGGAGCACCTCTGCTTTAGCTCTGCAGACGTGTTCAAGGAACCTCCGGCCCCCTGAGCCCCGTTCCTTCTTCAGCGGTGGAGGTTTCCTGTGCAGGGGCCAGTTTACGTTTGAAAATGCCATGACAGAGTCCAGCCAGCCGGTTCTCCAGCCCCCGCCGCTCCATCTGGCAGGGCCGTCTCCCAGCTGGACCTCCCCGGCGGGTGTCGGAGCGGATAAACAGCACCCGCACGGCCTCCGGCACGGCCCGCAAGCACGGGGCCTCGCAAAGACGAGTCGCCCACAGGATGTCTGAGCGCATCCTGTGCAGAACAGCTCCAGCTGGGCTCCCGCACGCCACAGAGGATATCCTATTTGTCTGGCAGAGACAAGAGATAGCGGCTGTCTGAGGTTGCTGGCTGTTGTGCGCTGACATCCTGGCGCGATGAGTCAGCCCAGGCTCTGGCACGGAGCAAGTGTGGGGGGACCTCCCCTCCCTGCTTGGGGGACAGCCTTCCACGGGGACCTCAATCAAATGCCAATGAGCTAGAGCCAGCAGCCGGATGTAACATGAAGGGTTTGCCATATTTAGTTGTGTTTTTCCTGGAGCAGGAGACTCACAAAATGAGAAAGAGAAGAGATGTCTGGAATACTCTTGCCTCACCGCTGCTCAGCCACCTTGTTGCATCTCCTTTCCCTTCACAGATGCTGGCACCAAGCCTTGGCTCCCTCTGCTCTTCAGCATCCCATCTATCCTCCCTGCTTATTTTCATCTTTCTCATTTATCCTTTTTCCAAGCTGACTCCACTCCACTAAAATAGGTGGAGGAAATGGGAACAAACAGTGAGTCACTGGTAAGGCTTTCGTCTTCAAAATGGTGGCTCACATTGCTGGTCTCGTCTCTTTGACAGGCTTTAAAACAAAGCTTGTCTTGGAGCCGACACCTGGTAGCCAGCAGCCCCTGCAGATCTGCACAAGTACAGCACATCACCTTGGTCAGATCCTTTGTGGGTGTGACTCACTTGCTTCATGTCCCCCTCAACATCACCAAGGCTGTCCTGACATCACTGGTATTGGAGCAATCAGAAACCAGCCTGTTAGCCCTGGTGAAGAAGCTCAGCCGTGAATTCTGCTGGAGGAGTGAGTTGGTCAGGGAGGACCATGTTCTCCCCACATTTCACAGCTCATGTTCTCCTGAATGTCAGTGGATGGAGAAATTGCCCAGAGAAGCCAAGTGAGTATCAGAAGATGAGTAGTGTATCCACAAACTAATAGGGTATTAAGTGGATGTTCAGGTCACCAAGACCTGCATCCCATCCTGTATGCTAAGGAGGAAGGGGCATGTATGGTTGCCTTGGCTTTGAAATTAAACCAGCAGCATCAGCTATAAAAACAGGCCCCAATGCAGCAGGTTCCCAGTGCCCACCTAAGAGATGGCCCTGTGCTTGCTACCCGGTGTGTTTTCACCACCCTTTTTCTTCTAGTCACATGAAATCGTGCTGCAGAAGTGTGTGTTAAAATGCAGAGTTTGGTAAATCTTTGCACAGCAAATGGGAAGGAGGCTGTATAATAATTTTCACAGAAAGGGTCAAAAGCTGTACAGGGAAATTACATATTTCAGCAACATTTCTCTGGTTTACTGCATTAGGAATTAGCCCTAATTGTAGGAGATAAAATACCTAAGAAAGCTTCCCAGTCAACCATTTCTGTCACAGTAGGAGTCTCTCGTGTTAGGACTGGTCTTTCAGGACTGATTTTTCTCTGTTGATGATCCCCTTTGGAAGGCACTGGACAGCCGTGACTCAGTAAGCATCATATTTAATAAGGCTGATTTAAGGTAGTGTCTGTTTGATTGGTTTGGTTTGTGCTGGTCTTTCTTTGATTATTTCTTTGGTTGGTTTTATGGCCTTTTGATTTGTTCTGACATTTTTGGGTCAATTGCCACTGGGTTTAGAAGTGGGTCTGTGGTCATAGCCTTGCTCGCAGCTGGATTAATACATATTTATAAATAAAGAGCCTCTAATGGCAGCTGTAGGCACCCCAGCAACACAAGGTACTGTTCTCTGCTGCTTTACAAGCATCTCACACGGGTGTGATTCTCTTGACTGATCAAGTTTCCATCTGTTTTTCACCTGTGAGAGCAAGCAGGTGAATCCAACAGATAAAAATCTAGTAATACACCCCAAATATAGTAATACACCCCAAAATAGTTCAGCTTTTAAATTAAAAAAAAAAAAAAAAAAAACTAGCTAGAACAGAACAGTTTCTGAAGGAGAAGTTTCAGGAAGGTCTGAAGACATAAGTCCTGCGGTATGCCCAAGGGATCATCCAAGTCAGGTATGGTCAAGCTATAAAAAGTCAGCATCACAAGGACAGGACAAGAGGAAATGGCCACAAGTTGCGCCAGGGGAAGTTTAGATTGGCTATTAGGAAAAACTTGTTCACTGAAAAGGTTGTCAGACACTGGAACAGGCTGCCTGGGGAGGTGGTTGAGTCACCATCCCTGGAGGTATTTAAAAGACGTGTGGATGAGGCACTTAGGGACATGGTTTAGTGGTGGACTTAGCAGGGTTAGGTTTACAGTTGGACTTGATGATCTTAAAGGTCTTTTCCAACCTAAATGATTCTATGATTCTAAGCCATGAAGTGAGTGCCCTGTCCCCTGGCCTTTGTACCCTCACTACGCTAGAGGAGTTTGTGATACAAAGACACACTTGGAAAAGGTTAATTTGAACTGGTTCATTAGTGCCAAGGAGTGGTTGACTCTGGTTTCAGCAGTAATCCCATTGCTTAACTGAGAATGTGACAGTGCACTTCCAGATCTCCCCCAGTTCCTTTGCTTTCTGGGAGGGGTGAAAAAGATGGCAAAATGTGCACTCAGTGGACACTGCCACCAACTGCATCAGGGTTGAGACCAGCGTGGTTCTCATGCAGGGTGAGCACAGCTGGAGCAAACGCCATGAACTGACTGTGCTTGATTTGGGTCCATACCAACTCACCCAGAAGCCATTCGTTTTCTTCTTGTTAGCACACCTCGAATCAGCTCAGGCGTCTGGCCAGTGTTTAGGCTATTCATATGCTTTTAAATATTTCAGCATCTATGTAGCTGCTGTGGCAATCTGCAGTGCAAAAACGAATAGCTTTTAAAAATAAATCTGAGGCTGGTGTGGAGGTAGGGAGCAGAGAGGGGAAGGAAAGGGGAAGAGCAGTTGAAAGGAAAACGTAGGTCTTTAAAGTTGTCCTAAAAGAAAAAAATAAAGGGTTGAAACATCTGCTGGAATCATGAGCAACTTTTTACCTGGACTCAGCAGTTTGTTGGCAATTCAGTGAAGAAATTCAGCAGTTCAGTTTTCGCTAGTAACTGCTCACCAGGGTTACTATTAAGAATTACTAAATGCTGGAGAGGGCTTCCCCTGCCAGTGCAAACACAAGGCTCCTCTAGAAGATCCTGTCAAGTTCCTGCAGCACTGATGTGTTCGCAGAATTGAGTTCTGTTGGTCTATGAGGGCAAACCCAAAATGACGACGACTAGAGCAACTAAACAAACATCTTACTATGAGGTTGTCCTCCTTTATCAGATGATGCTCAACCTGGCTGACCTCTAGAGAGCCCTTTTTCCACCTCCCCCACTCCAGGACAGCCCAATAAAACATGTAACAAAGGGGGGTGGTGATTCACAGAATAAGTGCCAGCTGTCTTCCTGTATGAAAACTGCAGAAAGTAGTGGTGGAAAAGATTTGTGAGATTCCCTGCTCCCCCTGGGCCAATGCAGAACTGTTTCATGGCAGGGATTGCTTCAGTCATCTTTCAGTTTAGCTTTAACGGTCTGCTGGAATAGTAGCAATGAAAGATGAAGCTGAAAGCACAAATTTCACTGTTTTGCTGCCAAAACAGAGAGTTGTTCCCAGGTTCCTTCCAGAGCTCTGTGAAGTGGCAGCAGTGTTTTCAACCTCCTTGGACTGAGTGTCTTCACTGTATGCTTGGAGGCCAAGCTGCAAATATATCTAGAAGCCCCCTCTCACTCCCATCCTACAGGTGCACAGAAAAGTCCATGTAGCATCGTGTTGTATCTGATTCCTGCAGGTATATATGCTTTCTCTGTGTCATTGCTCTGGAGGGGCAGGGTCACCCTGGGACAGTGGGTGCTGGAACCACTGAGGACTAGGAGGAACCTCCTTCAAAGCATTGCCAAGTCAAAGGCTTTTCTGCAGGCATAAACCTACAGTATCCCACAAGAAGTCCCTACAAAGCACTGGGCACAATCCAGCTGTCTAAATGTAGGTGTCTGGTGCCATTTTAGGTGGGTTAGAGTATCCCACTGCCAATCCAACAGAGTGTGGGTCTCACAGGGTCCTGGATCATATCTGCCACCCCATGGAAGACATCTCAAATGCTTAGATAACCTAGCCACTTCTGTTGAGGCAACAGCAATCCCTTAGCCACAGCAGCCCTGTCCGTTTAGCCCGGCTCAAGACCCACAGGGGAGTTTATTAAAATAAAAAGGGATCAGATGCAGACTTAGGCTTAGCTCCAGAGCTGTGTGTGGGGCAGAGGTTTAGAGTGTGTGGAGCTGTAGGTGTCAGTGTCATCTGTGGACAGGCATGGGATGCTCCTGCTGAATCCACCACAGATACCAGAACTCAGCTTTCTGTAAACCTAAGGTGGATGCTTTGAACTACAGCTGTAGCTGAACCATAGTTAGTAATATGAGTGAAAAGCATGTAGAGATGGCATTTATCCCTTCCTGAGCTTGCTTTTCGTCTCACAGTACGGCCATAACCTTCGTGTTCTTATTCTGTGATGAAAGGATGCACTCAGCTTATGCAAACAAGGAGTTTGGAGGGAAGTAGTGACTTCACTACAAACTCATCCCTGAGCCCAGAGGTGCACTAAAGAGGGTGAATGCTAAGCACATCCTGAAAAATGAGCTGCTCAAGTTGGGGACCCAAAAATGGATGCAACCAATGTCGCCCCTTCTTTGAGATGCTAGATCTTGGATAGCAATTGATGCACCATCCCAAACCAAAATAAAATAAGGAACACCATCAATAAGTTCCCCTAAGGAGCTGAAGTTACAAATGCTGTCATGACACCTGAGCAGCAGAGTCTGACTTAATGCATGGACTTAACTTCAGTAGAAGTTGCTGGGTAATTGCCACTTGAAAAGTCAAGCCATTTGGACATCCAGTTTAAATATCTTGATCCACGTCTTCACAAGAAACAGCTACTGTTCCAGAAGGACCTATGGGTTATTGTTGTTTTGATGTGTTTTGCAGGAAGCTTGGTAGGAAATTTTGTTCCATTACATTTTTTCATAAAACAGGCCCTGTAAGTGAATTGAATTAAATGTTGGCTACTAATTGCAGTTCTTACGAAGTAGGCTGTATTGTCAAATGGTTTATCCTAGGCTTAATTTCCCAAAAATGTATCTCCAGGGCTTCGTAAACTGTACCGTTATTTGCCATTGGGAACTTTCATGGGAACGATATATCTTTTTTTTCTAGGGTCTTTACATGAATAATTTTGTTGCTTTTATTTTTCTGGATAATGATCACAAATGTCTTTTTGTACCCCACTGTCCAATCTCTGTCTGTTAGCATAAATATTAAGAATTTGCTGTAAACAAACGTAACTGGGTAACACCTGCTTCATGTCATAGTTTGATTTCTTTTTGGAAGGACTGCGTCTAGGCTTTGGTAAAATTACAAGCACTCCAGATGTGTATTCTGCTGTCAGCTGGCCTAGTGAAATCATTGTTTATTGATAGGTTCCCAAGAGTCAGATAGTTCTCAGTCTGCCAAGAAAGACATGCTGGCTGCACTGAAATCCAGGCAAGAAGCTTTGGAAGAGACACTGCGCCAGCGCTTGGAAGAGCTAAAGAAACTGTGTCTCCGAGAAGCGGTAGGCAATGGACATTTTATAACCTGTACCCCTTTGTTGCTTGCATTGTTATAGCATGCTCGTTGTTTGGAGGTGGTGTGGAGGCAGGAGAAGAGATTCCTTCCGTAGTTACCTCTTGCAAAGCCCATTGCACAAAGGCCTCAGGAAAGTCCAGCTGTTTCAACTCCAGATTGCAATGTCACAGGACATGACCCCCCCAGAGAAGGGGACCCCATGTCAGCTGAGTACCCAGTTGGCTTGGGGCTAGGAGGGTGCTCAGCACCCATGCCTGCTGTTTGAAATTGTGTTTAAGATGCATTCAGCCAGGTTTGTTATTGACTTTGGTGGGAAGGTGCAGCTACCTAAATGGCATAGGAAGGCTATCCTATGTACTGGTAATCAATTCTCACATGGTTTTGACTTCATCAGCAAAAAAAGACCCAGGCTGATGATATACTTTCTTCTTGGAGCAGGCCTGATATTACACGCTTTTCTTCTCCCAGCACATTCTTACGTACAGCACACGAGGTCTCATCTGCTCCATGTAGACTCCCTTCATCCAATAAGCTCTGGCACTGCTGGAGAGGAATGGCAGTGTGGTGGCAGACCTTGCAAAGCAGAACCACTGTGGTCATCCCAGGACATGCAGGACAGCTCAGGAATTCATCCCATAACCTTCCTACTCACCTGCCAGTACATAGGAGGCCAGTTTAGAGATCAATTTAATGTTTGGGGAAGTCACAACAGTACTGCAGATGTGTGTGGAGATTAGCAGCAGCATACACTTGGGTCATTCAGCAATCCTCCTTTGTTTACCAGGCCTGAAAATCTGAATTTAACAACAAATCATGGTGTGTAACACAACAGGAAGCTGGCTGCAGACAGTGGCACCGAGATCTTCCACTTACTGCTTAATATTTGATGTGTATCCTGCCTTTGACAAAAATGGGGGAAATAGGTCACTGATTCAGCTCTCATTGCACTTTGTTTCAATTAGGCTATATAGTTTTAATGCCAACAAGAATAAATTGTGGAAAATACTCTCTACAAAGAACGTCAGCAGAACCCTCTGCTGCCCCAGTTGCCGTCCTTTACTCCACATGAGCAATCCTTTCCTACCTGGGAAGTCTTGGTTGACTTCAGTGAACAACTTGTGCTGATAAAGGTTGCAGGACCAGATCCAGTCTTGTAAGTCCATCGAGTACAGAGCTAAGATCATCTGCAGGAAGCAGTCATACACTCTTTGGGGGCTGGTGGACAACGTCTGGAGGGCTCTAATTGCCCTGGAGGAATTTACCACCCTAAGCTAACACTGCCTGACTGCTGAGGGCTAATGCATTGCAGCAGCAGTGCATGCAGGGGAAGATGTGCCTGTGCCACAGCTGCAGGAGCTTACAGCTCAGTGCCTTTGCTTTAACCCCAGCCCCGTCTGCAGTGCAAGCAACCGGGATGCAGGCAAAAGCTCCCACTGGGGCATGGAGCCAGTGGTAAGGAGCGCTATTTCCTTAATGTGCTGCAGCAAGGCTGGCCAGAGCACATCTGTCAATACCTGAAGAGCTGGTAGAAAGTGTTTGTGCTTTCTGTAGATGACCCGAGAGAGGCACTTGATGGACACTTGGAATCTGACCCCATCTTGCAACCCTACGGCTCATCCATCAGCAGCCTGCAGTTGAAAGTATTTCCTCTCAGGCTGCCCTTCGTCCTTTCTGCTTTGGCATGGGAATGGCCAAAACAGAGGGAGAAGGTGGCAAACCAGGAGATAAAAAAGGGTTAAAAGTGGGGGCATAATCAAATAATCATGGCCAGAGCCATTCATAACAGTGGCATCAGGTTACTTCGGGCCATCGCTACTCCAGTTACCTATTTAGATTACATTTCAGGACCATGCCTGTGAATACTTTCCAGCTTATGGAGGCAGAATGGTAGCCCACATTTTGTTCTGCTCCAATCTTGGGCATTTTACAGAAGATACTAACTCTTTCCCCACTGCCCTGCTTCATATTAAGTTAGGGGTTATAAAGAAAATATCCTTGTTTCCCTCACGAAAGGACACAGGAATCTGTGTCTTGATGCAGTGCTAAGAGCCACATCTCACTAGAAGGAACACGTTACAGAAGAAGAGCTGAAATAACCCCACAGGGCTGGAGGGGCAATGCAGAATGGGACTCATGAGACATTGCAACAGTGCCTCTCGCAAAAGGGAGTTGTGCGCGTCGGCACAAAGCTGTGCCGCAAACCCATTTTGCTGGGAATTGCATAAAGGAAAGATTTGAAAAGGCCAGGTCCTTGTTTCCTAGTGACCTGAAAAGAGTAGAAAGAAAAACCCCATTAGGGAGCGGGGGAGAGGCCAGGGCAGGCAGGGGCCTGAGCTGCGCACTGGCATTAAGGTCAGCTGCTGTTCTTTGGGATTCAGATGATTTAGGTTACTCTGCCAGCTGGATCCTCTCAAGGCTGATGCTAAGGAACACAAAAGCCTTTTGTCCTTCACGGGGAGACTTTTGAGTACAAGGAGTCGGGCTGTGCTGGTAGTGAGGCTCCTGCCTTTTTCTGTAGGCATTTGAATGCCTTCAGTTCAGATATGTGTGGCTGTATTGTGTAGTCCAGGGGAAAAAACCCACAGCATTAACATCAGTATTGGCGCTCACTGCTTCCTGTGTTCCAGATATTCCTCAGTTCTGTGGGGTTTGTTTCAGATTTTGAACAAATCTTTGCAAATAACTCCATCAGTCTGACAAAGCATCATCTAATATTGCTCCAAAGCTGCCCATGACATCACTGGGGTTTGGAAGGGGCTCTGATACATTAAGTGTTATCAGACAGGTAATGAGGTACCAGGCACTGCTTTTAGTGACCATTTTCACTGCATTCCTCTCAGACACATCATGAATCAGGTGGGAATGTTTTTCTGTGCCGGTCATAACCTGCACGGCTGTTGCCAGTGGGGCTTTCTGACTCAGCAGACCTGCATCCTGCATGAAGGTTCTTGCGTCTGCTCACTCCCCTCTCAGAAGCAGCTCAGCAGATAGAAGCTCTTCTTTCCTGCTCACCCTGCAGCAGAGATGAAAGCATGTGTGCTGCAGTCTGTTCAGCCTCAGGCCCCAACGCTCTAGGGATGGGCACCACCTACAGACCTACCCTGGGCAGGCCACAAAAATCCGTATTCATGCACAGGTTAAAGAAAAGTTCCCCACCCTCAATGTCAGGTCCTGGAACGAGTTTGCAGGGCTGGGTGCTCTCCTGTATGTTTATCAGCTAACTGACTGGATATGTTGTTAATGAATGCCTGTCATTTTACGGTCACAGTTCAAGAGCGGTGTTGTGCTTTGCTCTGCTGCAGGATTTCCCAGATCACTAACAGCATTTTCTGCTTACAGGAGCTCACAGGAAAGCTGCCACGAGAATACCCTTTAGATCCTGGGGAGGAGCCACCTATTGTAAGGAGAAGAATAGGAACTGCCTTTAAACTGGATGAACAGAAAATCCTGCCTAAGGGAGAGGTGAGGCTGTGCCCTTCCCTTCCAGCCCCGTGTCCCCACCTCAGGTCTCTTAAGATGTCCATCCAGCATGCATCACATAGGAACCATCAGTTTTACAGTCATTTTTGCTTTAAATGACTGTTGTTGGTCACGGTACCCTTTTTTTTAATATCTATCAGAACAGGGAAGCAGCAAGATAGTTGGTGCCCTTAGTTCAGACTCGGAGTAAAGGTTAAGCACTCAAAGTTCAGCCCTGGCTTTGCCCAGAAATAGCCTGGGTGACCAACTGGACCATGACAGTCCAAGCGCTCTGGTGACCAAGTGGAGTGACTTGTGTGAGTAGGGAGCACATCAAGAGCCCCTTGAGCCATCTGAGCCCTGCTGCTGCCCTGTGTTGTTACTGCAAACAGCCACTTGCTTTTCGCTTCAGTAGCAATCCGAATTCAGATCTCCCCTAACAGGGAGAAAAGCATCACAATTATCCATCTTAGCCCTGCAATAGCAAGATGAAAGCATTTTGCTCCCCAGTCTTTAAACAAAAGAGCCTTCGTCCCTACCTATGGGGAGCTGGAATTATGTTTTTCTAAGTTTGCCAGGGAGTGTTTGTTCTCTTCCCTTGCTCCCACAATGTGCTGGGTCAGTGCCCTGAACCGTGGCTGTGAAAACAGGCCTGCAGCAGCTGTAAGGCGGGACCGGATTCACAGAAAAGCTATTGTCTGCAGAGACGCATTTGTCTCAAGACACTTGTGTATACTCCAGTCTTGAGTTTTCTTTTTATTTTTGTAAGAGGAGAGATTGAAGCTGGTGTGACTGTGTGGTTTAAGGCTCTGTTCAGCCAGGGAAACTGTTTGTCGTTTTGTTGGCATTTTCCTTCTGCTGAAAAAATAAGCAGCTGGAGCTCTTTAGTTTTGTTCTCAATGGAGCCTGGGAGAGGAATTCCACCAAAGTCAAATATTCATGAACTAGCACATTTAATTAAGCTTTTCAAAGGGAAGCACAGCTTAGCTGAGTTACTCCTAAAACCCCTGCAGTCTGTTGGCTGCTCAGTTATAACCTGATCTCCAGCTTCCCAGATCTTACTGCTACAAGGCAGCTTTTGGGGCTAGTGGGTGAGTGTTAGGTGGGGAGAGCATGAAGGTAAAGCAGCTCCTCCCCATTGCAGGCACTCTGCCTTTTGGCATCAGCAATCCAAACACGCTGACTCAGCTTTTCTCTGCCTCCCTTTTAATCTGTCAAACTTTAAGACTGTGTTGAAAACCATAAATTTCTGTTCTCGAAGAATGATGTTGAGCTGTGTTTATTTGGCTGCCAGTCTGAGAGCATTTAGAGAGGCCAGCGATGATTTTCATGCACTTTTCAGGAAGTGCAAACACAAGAAACTAAGTTTAAAACAAAAGGTGAAATACTCCCTCAGTCACGTAAATCCAGGACTGATGCTACCAACTGTGGCAAGGACATGAAGCAAGGCACTTCCATCTGAAGGCAGATGATAGCCCTCATTTTTTGAGGCTTTATTTATAGTGGCTTCACTGGAAGAAAATAGACAATTATGGCCAGAAGGAAAATGAGTATGTTTTTTCTAAGATATACTGAACAATTTAGAACTGAATCTGTGAAGGTCTGAAATGACAGCTCACATCAAACTCTCCATACCTTTAGTAAGAGCTTTGTCAGAGCAAGACTTGCAGGGAAGGGTCCTATTGTATTTTTCGGTAATCACCTGTAGCTGGTCCATAATTCCTGACTCTGTGAAGGATTTTGCCAGAAGGCGGTGAACCAGGTTCCAGTCCTTAAAACTCCGTAGTGTCAAATTCACTTCTAGTAAGTTTGGCGCTGATAGAGCTTATAAACTATTCAAAGCAAAAAGGGATCTGTTAAAGAGATGGGGGGTGGGTTCAGTCTTCAGTGAAGTGAGGGAAATGATGATTATAGATTTAAGGCAATGCTGACTCACCACTGACAGCAAAGGAATTTTTTTTAATCCAGAAGCCCAGAACAAAAACTTCAGAGAACGGCTTCAGTCTGATTAATTCCCACAGCATCAGCTCTTGCAGCATACGCCGCTGCTAAATGAAGAGAAAGGATTTGAATTTGCGTAAGGGGGATCTCCATGAATATATGGTTGTCAGTGCTTGCGATCTGAACTCCCACCATTCACTAAAAGTAAAAAAGCTCATCATTTTTTCCCTAATTTGCAATGATGTACTGTGTTCCCCTTTCTAGCAGACTAACACCAAAACCTCTATGGAGCTGGGGAAGGTAGCCAGATCTGTTGCAGATTAGCAAGTCCCTCACAGCTTGGGGTCCTGGTGCAGACCAGGAAGCTCTGTATCAGCTTCTGCATTGGCATAAATTGGCCTAAATCCCTTGACTTTGGAGGATAACTAAAAATCAGTAGGTAGCTTCCAGGGTACACCTGGTTGCATTTAAAAACTCAGCTGAGACCCTGCAGGGGCTAATGTTGGAGACACTAGTCCTTTTTGGCATGCAGAAAGCTTGCTGTTACACACTGCTCGCTCTGAAGTCGCCCTCCTGGCTTGTAACTCGAGGAGACAATTTTCTGGTGCAATCAGCTGCAGCAACCCATAATTACGTCAGTGTATACTCCCCTGGATTTTGATGGCCATACACCAGGGAGGAATTAATTAGTCCATCTTTCGCTTTTTTACCCCAAAGAGTTTGGTGGGTGCCAAGCAAACCTGTCAAGAAGGTTAAAGCTGTAGCTTTGCATCAATACATAGCACTGATATCAAATGAGGCTCAAATATGGAGATAGGAAACAGGGAGAAGGAGTGGGTGGGAGGCAGATGTTACCCATAAGATGGGTGTAAAAGGATGAATGTGTCAGCAGCAGAGCACTGTTGAACTAGGCCATATTGAACTGCGTGAAAAGTCAAACAGCACAGCAGGGTTAGGGCTTGAGCACACATGTCCACCTTCTATGGGTCATCCCTTCCAGCAGCTGTGCTCCCAGACACTCGTGTGAGCAGATGAAGGTGAGATGGGTATGCTCAGGGAAGCCCTGAGATGGGGGGAGCATCGTGATTGTGGATGCTTTGCTGATGGAGAGCCTTGGTTGGAGGTCGCTGGCCAGGTTCAGGGGGAGCTTCTGCATAGCTGGGCTGGAAGAGTTTGGTGGTAGCCAAAATCCACTTGCCTTTCCCCAGGAGGCAGAGCTGGAGCGCCTGGAGAGGGAGTTTGCCATTCAGTCCCAGATCACAGAGGCTGCCCGGCGCCTGGCGAGCGACCCGAATGTCAGCAAAAAGCTGAAGAAACAGAGGAAGACATCCTACCTGAATGCACTGAAGAAACTGCAGGAGATCGAAAACGCCATCAATGAGTATCGCATCAAATCTGGAAAGAAGCCAACCCAGAGAGCCTCCCTGATCATAGAGGGTAAGTGGGGCTCAGCGCCCACAGCATTGCTGAATGGTCTGTGGAGGGCAGGGAGCAAAAGTCTTGCCTTGAACTCGTGGCTTGAGGCACAGATTTCCCCTGCCTCCTCTTCCCTCTCCTGTTTGGAGGACTCCACGGGTGTTGGCAGTCGGGCTGTCCTCTTCCGTACCAGCATGCTGTCAGATGGGTGTCTGGGCTGCGTGCCGTGCATTAGGGACGTGCTGGTTCACAGCACAAGAAGCAGTGTCACGCTGTAGATTATAAGCATGTCAGGAAAGCAGACTGTGACTCCTTTGTTCACCTATAAAATCAGTCTGTTAACGTCTCCTCCGGAGTGGTGCTGTACAAATGTAATTAATGTTAGCAGATTGGGGTGAGCTCTCTAGCTGAAAGGCATCTGTAAAATCAAAGTGGTAGCAGTGTCATTGCTGTGTTCAAATGCTTTTTTTCTTTTTCTTTTTTTTTAAATGTAATTCTCCGAGCACTTTATGGTTTACTGGGTTGTTGATTGGTTTTTCATGAAATCCATTAACTTTCTGCTGTGGTTCTTTCCCCCTTGCTGATTTTGCCCTTTCCCTTTGACGTGCAGAGCTTTTCTCTGTGCCTTTGTAGCAGGAACTGAGATTAGAGCTGCTGTATTTGTGACCTGGGTACCAAGCTGCACCGCAGTCAGGGATAACAGACAGCCATGAGGACACGGGGTGGGGGAGGCAGCTCAGACGTGTGCATGCCAAGGACGTGAGAGCTTCTCCTGCTGCTATGGAGGATGCTCAGAAAGTGTTTCCCTGAGTTACACAAAACTGGTACCTAGTGTGGGCCTTTAGTTAGCAACAGGATGATCATTTTAAGAAGGCAGAGATCAAACCCAGAGTCCTTAAGGCCCGAGATACAAATCTCGCTAATGGCACCATGCCATTTTGCATCCTCTGGGGATCTTAGCTCTCCGTTGTGACTCAGTCTTAATCCCCATTAATTGAAAAGAGTTAGCAGCTCCTTGAAAGGCAGCCTGCTAGTGAGAGACCTGGCCTGCAGCTTTCCCCTCCGAGACTGAGAGTGGGCTGAGTCAGTTGTTTATAGGAATCTTCTTGCCTCTCAGCTATGTGAGGAGGTAGACGTGGGTGACTGCTTAAGGCTAAGACTCAGCGGACAAAGGTCACAGTGCCATTCAGCACTCAGTCACTGTGATTCTTGGGACCATCTGACCATCTTTATATTTTCTTCCCTTCAGAAGGAAACATTGCCAGTGAAGACAGCTCCCTCTCGGATGCCCTTGTTCTTGAAGATGGTATGTTGGATGCTCTATGTTCTAGAGGGCAGGAAGGAAACAGGGAGGGATGTGTGAACTGATGATTGACACTTAAATGGAGGAACTGTTCTGTGTAATAATCCACCCAAACACCCCAGTACCAAAAACGCTTGGTTTCACCTCACTCCACCTTGTAGTCAAACATCAGGCCTGGAGAAGTGAGTATTGCCATGGTTACTGCTCTGAATTCTTTCAAAAGGCAGGCCCAGAATGCCCCCTTATTTTCTCTTAAGATTTCAATTATTTTAATACATCACACACTCTTGCTGGCCATTCCCTCCCAAAATGGGAATGTCAGCCAGCACACTTGTGAAAATTGGGTCTTCAGGTTGCTCCTGAACGCAACCAGGGGAAGCAGGGTAAGGAAGGAGCCTCTGAAGGTGTGATGGTGTCCCCCAGGGCTGTGTTGCCATTGGAGATGTCACACGGCCATCACCTCTCTCCCTTCTTCTCTTCACAGAGGATTCTCAGGTCACGAGCACAATATCCCCTCTCCAGTCCCCACACAAAGGACTGCCTCCCCGACCACCCTTGCACAACAGGCCTCCTCCTCCGCAGTCACTGGAAGGCCTCCGCCAAATGCATTACCACCGCAATGACTATGACAAGTCCCCCATCAAACCCAAGATGTGGAGTGAGTCATCCTTGGATGAACCCTATGAGAAGGTCAAGAAACGCTCCTCACACAGTCATTCCAGGTGAGCCAGCTATCTTGAAGCTCCATCACAGAGATATCCTCTGCTTTCAGGAGGGATAGGTGTGAGCCCTTTCAAAATTTACAAAGCCATCCCTTACCAAAAGGAGACTTCTAGGTGATTTGGCCAATAGGCATGTCATAAAAATAGGCTGCAGCCACATGACTGCTGCTTAGTATCTCAATGTTATTTTAAAAAACATTTAGAAAGGAAGGATGCTGGATCATCTGACAGGGCTTGGCCTTGACCTCTGGCTACTGCAGAAGCACAAGCTCTGGGATGCAGCTCAGAGCAGCAGCTGACCCAACTCCCGCTCACCCCCA
This sequence comes from Gavia stellata, assembly GCF_030936135.1. Taxonomy (NCBI): domain Eukaryota; kingdom Metazoa; phylum Chordata; class Aves; order Gaviiformes; family Gaviidae; genus Gavia; species Gavia stellata. Next base: position 8,026,345 of record NC_082597.1, on the reverse strand, counting down.
TGAGATCACAGGCACATACCTGAGATCTGGAGAGAGACGTGGGAGCCCCTTCCCCAAATTCCTGCTCAGGAACTGAAGAAGGGTGTTTACTCTGCAGCAGTCACAAGCGGTTCCCCAGCACTGGGAGCTGTGCCGAGGCGGGAGGGAGCAGCTCGCTGCAGAACAGCCCCATCCGGAGCCTTCCCCACTGGAACTCCCAGTCCAGCATGCCGTCAACGCCGGATCTACGGGTACGCAGTCCGCACTACGTCCACTCCACACGGTAAGTCTTCCCGGCTCCAGTCTCACCTTGTTTACCCTGAAATACGTACTTTTTGCTTTATCCTTCCCCCAGGATATGAATTAATTCCCAGTTCAGGAAAGGATGCAAACCAGTCCTATTCACATCAGAGGCTCAAGTACTGTTCCCAGTAGAGAATCTCTCCTGAACTGAGATCCTGAAATCACTTCAGATAATGTGATCCTGCCCTTCATCTCCTTCTCAAAGTAATCAAGCTTTTCTTCCGCTGGGACCTTTCATCCCAGGGACTGTTTATAGGTGCTACAAACCCCATGCCACTTTTAAAAGGGATGTGGTGCTACTGTTAAATTCTGCAGTAAATTCCTCCGTGGATCCAGCAGGAGATAACATGTTGTTTCCTGTCCGATACAAAATGTTGCATAGTGTTAATTCTCTCTCATAGATAAAATGTTTGCACATGTGTGATCTTACATGGAGAGAGAGCCTGTATAAAGCAATACACCCAAGGATCCAGGTGGCAGTGGAATAAGCCCAGGGTTGACAGAGAAAAGAGCTGAAGTGTGTAAGGGAGGTGTTTTGATGTGCGTGGCTCGATCTGACTCCTGATTTTCAGTAGGATTTCTACAAACTGTTCAGCTTCATGGCTATTTTGGTCTTGTGGCAAACTCCATGGACACTGTGGGAAGCAGAGCTGAGCCAAAGCTGCGTGCTGTTAGGTATCCTGCCCTAAGTGGTAGTGCTAACATGGTTTAGCTCAGCATAAATCAAGAGTCACGCCAACACATCAGACTCGGGCAGAGACAATACAAGGCATTAAGGCCCTGGGTTAAGTTTGTTACCAGTTTTTGGCTGAGAGTGCCTTTCAAGAGTGCAATGTTTGTTAACACTGGAGCCAAGCTGCATGAGAAATGAGCCTGGCACAGAGCTTGAGAAGTGGCCTTGACCAGGTAGGGGCCATTTGAGTGTTTGAAACAACCATTGCTCAGTCTGTGGCTCATTCATGAGCTGCGTGTCCTGGCCTTGGCCGTCTGTCATGTGGGTGTGTGACTTGTCGCGGGGTGTTCCTGCTCCTTGAACGGACGGCTGAAGCTCTCCCAACAGCTGACATGAACAGAGACCACCCAGACTTGGCTGTGAATCGAGCCTTGTAAACTTGTGATTCGGGGCGGTTGCCTGAAGGGCTGTCACCCACTGACAGTCCTACATGTGCTACCTACAGCTGGACCCTGGTAAAACCTAGCTGCTTGACAGAGGTGACTTTTTCAAAGGCCAGTGGAGAAATCACTGCATTCTGGGCTAACTATGGGCAGTCTGTCTGTCTGTCTCACACCAGCTGGATTGTACCTGTGCAGGGCATTCATGGGCCACTTGCAAGGGAATCCCACCACCTTTGAGGCTAAGGATTTGCAGAGCTGGAATGAGGTGAACCTGATCGCACGGCAATGGTGCTGATTCAAACAGCTCTGCCACAGGGCCGCACCAGCAAAGAAAGGGGCTTGAGGTCCCCAGGTTTTGCCCTTCAGACTGGGTCTTTCCCAGGGTGGCAAGCCACAGAGGAGTCAGGCTGGGCAAGGGTTTATGTCCCACATGGTGCTGCAAACTGAATACCACCACCAAGGAGACTGGAGAGGAACAGGAGTAGGACCTAATCGCCCCAAACCCTGCAGTGGGGAAGCAGGTTGCTTTGCAGCCAGTAGCCCCACTCAGTGCTGGAGGGGTCCAAGTTTTCAGTGCCCTCAGCTTCCCTTGCCTGTGAAGCTGGCCATGTGTGCAGACGGGGATGGGAAGTGCTTCGTCCTGTTGACTAACCAGCCTGGATTTTTTTCCTGGTACCTGCAGGTCCGTAGACATCAGCCCAACCAGACTGCACAGCTTAGCTCAGCACTTTAGACACCGGAGCTCCAGTTTGGAGTCACAAGGCAAGCTCCTCGGCTCAGAAAATGAGACAGGGAGCCCTGATTTCTACACCCCAAGGACTCGTAGCAGTAACGGCTCTGACCCCATGGACGACTGCTCTTCCTGCACCAGCCATTCCAGCTCTGAGCACTACTACCCTGCTCAGATGAACCCCAACTACTCCACCCTGGCAGAGGACTCCCCGTCGAAAGCCAGAGAGCGGCAGAGGCAAAGGCACAAATCAGCGGGCAATCTGGTCTCTTCCAATTCAGGGAGCATGCCCAACCTGGCTGCGAGGAATGGGACGGGGCACCACCGCGTCTACCTGCACAGCCAGAGCCAACCCTCCTCCCAGTACAGGATCAAAGAGTATCCCCTGTACATCGAGGGCAGCTCCACACCCGTGGTGGTGCGGAGCCTGGAGAATGACCAGGAGGGACACTACAGCGTGAAAGCACAATTCAAAACCTCCAACTCCTACACAGCGGGGGGGATGTTTAAGGAGAACTGGCACGGGGATGAAGTGGACTCTGTCAGGCTCACCCCCTCCCGCTCCCAAATCATAAGGACTCCATCTCTGGGCAGGGAGGGCCACGAGAAAGGCTCGGGTAGGACTGCCGTGTCGGATGAGCTGCGGCTGTGGTACCAGCGGTCCACAGCCTCCCACAAGGAGCACAGCCGCCTCTCACACACGAGCTCTACTTCCTCAGACAGCAGCTCCCAGTACAGCACATCTTCACAAAGCACCTTTGTGGCACACAGCCGGGTCACGAGAATGCCTCAGATGTGTAAAGCAACGTCAGGTGAGAGACAGTCCCGGGCAAAGGGGCCGGAGGGACAGGGGCTTCATGCAGCCCGGATTCGTGCCAGGTGTTACACCCCGGCTGGAGAGCAATGCCAGACTGTAGCACGTTATCTGGCCATCACATCCTGCTCACCAAGCCTGTAGGCGTAACACTGGGGGCAAGCCTTGTCTGAGACACTCATTGGGTGAGAATTTTTTTCCATGGAAATCATCACTTCGCTGTGATGGGCTCAAAAGACAGGGAGGGACCAAAGCCCCGTTGTTGCCAGGTCTTTCCTCAGAGGGCAGTTGGGTTTTGGGTGATGGTACTAGGAGCTGAACTTGGAGAAACCACTGGGGGAGGGGAGGGAGCGAGGGGGGCAGGGCGGGGTGTCGCTGTTAGTAATAACAGCGAGGGGAGCAATGAAGCAAACGGGGCTCAGCACAGAAAAGAAGAATGCATGTCCTCAGTGAAACAACAAAAGCATGAGAAAGGTTAAGTGGGGAGCATGCCAGTCCCTCCACCCCCTGCGAAAATGTTTGAGTGATGACATCTTTGTGCACTGCTAAGACTTGGTTTTCCCATGCCGCTGCAGTAGCTGTGCTGATAATAGCCTGAAATTCACAGCACTTAAGTTTGTGCAGTATTATGCCTCTCTGTCATGTACAGAGCTTTGCAATTCTCTGTGCTGTTAATATTAAATGGTAAGAAAACAGTCAAATTCATTAAACTGAGGAGGCCACTATGTATTATGAAACAGTCCAAGGTTAAATATTTACTGGCCATCAGTCACCGCTGGACAAGCCAGTTTGGATAGATCAAGGACTTGCTAAAAACCTGAATCCAGCCCCGCATGGACAGGCTTGCTGGTTAATCAGTTTGCTCCCAGGCTTGGCCTGGGAGACACTGTTGCTCCAGCCTCCCTTGCTGCAGGCCCTCGCGGCCTGCCTGAGCAGACCAGTGCATCGTCCACCCATGCTGGCTGTTGGCCTTCTGACATCCCAGCATGGTGCCAGGTCCACAGTGACCACCATGCTGACACCAGCGGGGCTCTGTACTCGCTGCTGACTCCAGCGTGGAGTCCGAGAGGCAATTTGACACCAGACTCCTCGTGGGCCACCAACAGCTGCCCAAGAAGAGGCTGATTTATGTGTGATGCCAACGCTCGTAGTGGGCCCAGATGTGGACCAAGACACAATCAAGTAGCTGGTGAAACTGTTCTGTGTCTCCATATGAAAATCTGTCTTCCCCCTTTGATTAACGGTCATTTCTGTTCCACCCAGCAACAGAAAATACTTGAACACTGGAAAGCTTTGCCTTGCTTAGCTTTAGAAACTATACCAGTTCAGTTAGGTAATCTAGAAAGGAAAATGGTGCAGTCAGGGGGAGAGCACGTAAAAACTGCTGTCAATCAGTCTGTTCCCCCACCCAGCTGGGTCTTTAAATGGGATATCTGGGCAGCACAGTGGCAAGTGTGCTCAGTAGTCACAGCTTGTCATGACCGGTTGGCAGTGTAGATTGGTTTTGCGTTCAGAGTGAGCTCTCAATTACAGCTGTGGGAGGATAGTGAGCTTGGGGGCTGTCGGCTCCAAGGAGCAGATTAAAATTTGTTTTTCTCTTCCAGTGTCATTTGGCAGCAGCTAAAAAATTTAACAGCACAGGAGGGGATGCTGGGTGGAAACATATATCATTTTAGCTGATTAGCTAAATAGGTCTGTTGGACTTCACACTGTCCTTCAAAGAGGATCATACTTGTAGGCATATATTAAATTCAGAGGGTCAACTCTGTATGGACTTGAGGAGGAGGAAAGCTCAGTCAGGTGGATTTCTTAGCTAGATCCTCACTGGGGAAACTCCCCCCAAGAACCACTGCCAATGGTACATTTTAGTTCAGCTTGCTTCTAACTTTATTGAAGTGAGATAAGCCTTCCTCTGGTCCCATAGTAGTAGGGTCAGCAAAACCCAGCTTTAGTTTATTACAGATGCACAGTGAAAGGTAGTTTCAGCTTTTGGAATCTTCAGAGCTGTCTTCCTCCTCTGCATCTGAAGCAGTGTACGTGTCCAGACTCTCACCAGTGCCATCTCTGGCTCCTAGGGACACAGAGCATCTCCCACCACCCAGGGAAGCAGGAGGCTGAGCCTGATAAGCTGAGCTCCTCCAGTTCAGGTCCCGTGGAGATGTGCAGCCAGCCCCTGCCAGTCCAGACAGCAGCAAAACCCATTAGCTTTCACGATGGGAGAGGTGCAGTGTTTCCCAGGCAGGGCTCGGAGAGTCCAGGGTATATTCAGTTGGAGGCCAGGCTGAAACGAAGCATTCCTGCAGAGCTGAGGATGGATCTGGCCTGTGACATGCAGCAGTGTCAGCAGCAGGCTGGCTGCTCCCATGCCACGTTTGGGCACAGCCATCCAGGAACAGGATGAGGTCTGACTCCCAGACTGTGTTAACTCACAGCAGGACATGTTTCTGCTGGTCTGACCAGCAGATGTTTCTGAACTACACTGACCCTTGCACCCTCACCTCACTGGTTATTTTTCTCCACCCTTTGGTTGTTTTTCAGCTGCCTTACCTCACAGCCAGAGGAGTTCAACACCATCGAGTGAACTAGCAGCCACGCCACCAGGCAGTCCCCACCACATTCTTGCATGGCAGACTGGGTGAGTGTCAGTTGGATCGTGTTAGAGAATTCACCTCACTCAGTGCCGGTGAGAAAAACCTCCCCACATGCAAGCAAAGGGAGAGCACAGGTATAGAGAACATTTTCCAGGTGCTCAATAGCCTACACCATTTCCAGCCTCCCACCCATGATCTTGTAGCGGTGGAGCTCTAGGCTGACCAAGACATGGCAGTGCCATCTGCACCCAGCAGCTCTGCTCCAAGCATATCTACAGGGAAAGAAGCCTTGCAGGTTCCTCCTGCTTGGACAGTCTCCTTCCTCCAATTTTCCATATGTCAAAATAGCTCATCTTTTTTTATAAACCGTCAGGCTGGCTGTCCAGACCAAGGAGATTTTTGTTGAAAAGGCAAGGTTAGGTGCCTACCATATTTGTGTGTGCAGCAACCACATTTTTCTGCTAGGTTTTCCCTAGCAATGTGTCTTAATGACTATTAAGTAAGTGCATCTTTTTTCAGCTACCACTAACTTAACATGCTTCGCCAAAGCGTGAGTGAGTCATTACATGCAGGTAGCCATTACTCATGTAAATATAGTATTGGGTTCCTTGGCACCTCCTTGTGAGGCAGGGAGTTCCAGGAGTAAACAAAAAGCCTTTTGCAAGCTCCCAAGGGTATTCTCTAGCAATCTCCTGTAATTCTGTCTGCCACATGAAATAAAGATCATTTCCAGATCCCGTCTAACTCCACACATCCCAGATTTTTGCATCTAAATTGAGTTTGGTGAGATCAGCTAGAAAGTCTCAGACTACAGTCCTCAAAATACCGTAGGCCCTAGAGTAGGAAAACAGATATGATCCCCTGAGTTGTGAATTGGGACTGGTAACTTTGCAGACATTTCACTGTGCAGCCACTGGAAAATCTCATGCTCTTTAATTTCTTTTGGTCACCTATGACCAAGTTTGACCTCTAGTTTTACTCCAGCACTGCTCATGACTGCACTTTAAAATGGAGATGAGAAGAACCATAACCACAACCCCCTTAGGCCTACCTTGGATTTTAAATTCACACATTTGACATCCAGCCTCACATGGTCTTTGTACGTGCTTCCAGCTTTAGAACAGGAGAATTTTCCTGGTCTCATTTCACAAAAAGTCAAGGGATCGCAAGATAGGCAAAATGGCACTGAAATTTCCATTATTAAGGGTTTGAGTCTAGACTCAAATCTTAGTCTCAGTCTCCAGTCCAATCCTAATTCCTCTAAATATCTGCATGATGATCAGAAGTAAAACTGGTGAGCAACCAGTTGAAATCCATTTGGAAAATGAGAAATCTATTTGGAAAATTCCAACTTTTCTTATTTTTCCATTCATGAAAACTCCTGCATCCCATCTCTCATAGCAAAAATGCATCAAGCCAAATTCTGAGCTGGTGAAAGTGAAGTTATCTAGATTTATAGCTTAGGCCCTGCACCAACAACCAGTGCAAAAAGAACTGGAGACAAATCAGCACTTATTTCATGCCTTAGCATAACACCCAAGGTGATATGAATACAGCAGGAGCAGATAAAGTTTGCCATTAGATGCACAACACAAACTCCGCTACTGCAGGATCAGCCTGTGCCCTCCCAGCATGACTCAAAAGATTGATAGTTCTCCCCAACATGTTTTTGTGTCACTAACTTTTTCTAAAGATGATTCATCAACTTGTTTCCCCACTGGATTAATAAGCTCGTAACAATGTCTGTGTCACTTCTTTTCTTTAACATTTCCTCTCTCCTCTTTCCTCCTTTTTTGCTCTCCTTTGTTCAGAGAAGCAACAGACAACTCACCCACTATGGATGAGTCTCAGTCTCCAACCCACCAAAGTACTGATGAATAGAGGTATAGTAAGGGAATGTTTTGTTCTTTCATCCTTCTGCCTTATAGTCCATGAACACAGTGCGAATGACGGGCATCCCGCTGTCCCAGAGGAGCAACCCTTTTAATTGTGTGCCTGTTTGTTTGGTAACAAGGCTTCCTTCAGCTCTTGGAAGAACAACTTGAAAGCATCTCAAAGCCCACTCTGTGCCTTTTCAGCAAGTTTGCGGCTGTGGCGCTTTCCCCTGCGAAAGAGGACTTTGGGCCAGCCCACTCTGCATTCGTGCAGAGGTTGAACAGGCACAGAGAGCAGGCAGTAGCGACAGATTTGTGGCTGGGGACATTTCAAAGCAGCATGGGCAAAGTGCTGTGGGGAGAGTCTGGGAGTGGTGTGGCGGGGAGACGAACCCGGGTAAATGGGGACCTGGACTGAGCTCCCGGCAGTGCTCCAGCCATGGCACCAAGCACCCCTTTCTCTTCCTTCCCTACCGCAGCGCAGAGCTGTGAAGCAGAGGCTGTTAGCAGCAGCAGCAGTGAGGTTTCATGGAACGAGAAGCAATCCTGGCCTCGTTCCTGTGGGAAGACAGAGGGGGAAGGGTGGCGGGAACAAAAAAACCCTCGGAGTATTTCTATTTTAATTAAACTGCCATCATGTCTGACACTCTCATTTGAATCTACAACCATTCACAGCTGGCATCTGTCAAGTATTTCAAACCCAGATTTCTAGAGATAACTCATAAACCTCCGTACTCCAGCACAGAGCTGGGAGACAAAAGGCTCAGTAACATGCAGACGGTGATGCCCTTGCTCAGGTTCCTCCCAGACACTGGTCTCAGGGAAACCAGGTGGAAAACAGGACTGAGGAAGCAGGAACTGCTGGGCTGTGTCAGATGTGAGATCAGTCCTGCAAAGCGGGGAGGGAGCTGAGGAAAGAGTGAGAACCCCACAGTAAACAGACAGAAAATCCATCTCCCACTTTTAGCCTCAAAACAACCTCTAGTTTGGAAGATGGTTAAAATGGAAGTGTGAGGGAGAGACATCAATTCTGAATATTACTATGCAGATATAGCAGTCACTTTTCAAAATATCAACATTTTGACCTCAGTATTTTCCTCTGGCAAGAAGCTCCGCAAACCAAGCCAGGAGCCAACCCAGATTGGAGCTTTAAGATAAATAGCAAAGCAAATTCCCATAAACTGTCTCATCTGCTCTGTGCAAGCAAACAAAAAGCCATACAGCAAAAGAAGCATTCGCATGTCAAGAGAGGTGCCCCAAGATGAGGACTAGGCTACCTACAACAAAACATGGTCCTTTCCACATTGGACCTGGCACCCTCTCACTAGTTGCATCCTAGCTCATCCCTGAAAAGCCACGTAGCTCTGGGATTGCCAGCTGATGCACAAGCCTCTGCCCAGAGAAGTGCTACAGGAAAGCACCACCACCCTCTTCCTTCCATGTTGCCAGTAGGTGCTAGTAGTCTATGGCCAGGACGGCTGCTCTGCAGACTTGCTCCCTGGAGAGCACCCTGCTGAAAATCTCTTTACCCCAGCTTACTACCGGGCAGGAAAGCAAGACAGAGCCCTTTACGCAACGCAGAGCACTGCTGCAGGCCACATACAGAGAAAGCGGAGGCAGGTGTGGCACCATGGGTGGTGGGATTGGCCACAAGCTCTCACCCTCCATGCAGCCGCTCTGCTCTCATGTAGCGCATCCCCTTCACGAAGCCCCTGCCACTGGCCAGCAGCAGGCTGAAAACACAACAGCTCTGCTTGTTGCCATTCAGGCATCACTCAAAACCCTGGAGAGGCTGCCAGAGCTTGGCTTTTCCTGCCTCCTCGCACCAGGCAGGTTGCTGGGGGGAATGGGACTGCTGGGCAAGAGCAGACTGGGTCAAGGCAGGGCCCTGCATGCTGAGGCCACCCCAAATGTCAGCTCTAGGGGTACCTGCAGAGTGCAAATGTGAATATCCTGCATTTCTCCCCACCCATAATATGATGTTTTATGCCCATGGCTGAACTTCCCAGGAGCTCTCATTGTCCTAATGAAGTTTCCTTTCTTCTGCAGGAGCTACAACGATAGCTGTTTCCTGGATTCTCCCCTCTATCCAGAATTAGCAGATGTCCAGTGGTATGGGCAGGAAAAAGCCAAGCCTGGGACTCTAGTGTGAACCCCTGACCTCAAGTTAATCACATCAATGCCATTCTGAGATCACCTCACTGCCTCTCATTTGCCTTACCCAGATGCACTGTCACCCAGCACCAGCTTCAACTCTAAGCACTTTTCTCACGATGCAATTCAAGACGACATTACAGAACACTGGCCCTAAGACATCCACCACGACAGTGACGGACCGCAGCGCATCCCATTGCCAGACTGGTGCACGACCCGCGGGGTAGCGGGTACAGATGAACAGCCATCTTAACGGTCGGCAATTTAAAAATTAATTTTCCTTTGAAACAATGGAAGCCTTTCAAGGCTTACATCAAATCTTACTGTTCTGCGGCATGTAACAGCAGTAAGATTTCCATGACCTGTGATCTGAAGCCAACAGAGCATTAGGTTAAGGGGGGAGGGGGGGAACGGGACAGAGCATGAGAAATGGGTATCATAGTCCTGAAAGTACATCTGTTATGAAACAGTAAAATCCCGTCACTTCAAAGATGTGTCAGAGTCTCGCAGTCAGATCTGCACTGCCAAAGATGGCCACACCAACATCAGCAAGATGAGTTTGCTCAGCAAGTTCTTGTGTCAAGAATATCTCTCTCGTTTAACTCAATGGCAGACACGACCACCTCCTGTAAAACAGCATTTCCTTCTTCGCTTTGAGCCCACCTACATGCAAGTAAAATAACCCAATGTGCTGAAGACACACTGGAGGTCTGGGCTGGTATCACAGCATTGCTGTCTACGAGCTACTATTAAACTGGACAAACAAGGTTTACAAAGGCATTCTCTAAAGCAGAGGCAAGTACTGCTACTCACAGCATCTCTGTGGCTGGCACAGGTTGCACAGCAATACATAGAGAGGTTGGGGCTGTGCTGGTTTGTTTTTTTTAATACTCTGATGAAGATAAAAATTGCCAAAAAACCTTTCTACAAACAGATACAGTCAATAAATGCTAATCTATTTCTGCACAAAGCGTTAAGGTGAAATCAAAGGGAAAGCACATCGCCAGTCTAATTGACACCGTAAAGCTGCATTAACGTATCTGTTCCACTCCTCTTCCCTTCATTAGCACCAGTGTAGCAAAGGGCTCGTCACCCGGTGTACTGCTGTGTGGGAGAACCGGTCTGTCAGGAAACGGAAGGGCTCCGCAGCGGGGTTGAACAACCAGCAGACTAGGCAAATCTTCCCATTGCAAGAAGCGACCACAAGAAAGAGAAGCAACTAAATTGGGCGTTGGACACCAGCGAGAGCTGCCTGCTGATACCAAAAGGAATCGTACGAGAGCGTCATGGAAGGACCTGCAAGTTTACACATACTTTTGAGCAATGCTTTATACATGTCAAGCCATGGAACTTTAAAAGGCCTCAAAGACACTTTTGTAACGAACGAGTGCACAATCTAGGTGGATGTTGAAGCTGGCACGTCTAGTCTTCATTGCGGTGCTATGCTGTTTTTATTGCCACTAGATGGGGGGAGGTACCCGGCCTTCCCCCGTTTGTGCGTGCAAATGATGATTTCCTATGGGAAAGGCATTAAAAGAAACGGCTGGAGGGGGTTACTTTGTGAAAAGCAGAAACTGAAGTTAGCTTTAGTTTAAGAAAAAAAGAGAAAAAAAAAAAAGTGTGAGTGTGCGTGCGTGTGTGTGTTCCAAGAATAACAATAGCGTCTACCAGACAAAGTAGGGCGAAACGTTGAAAATTAAACACTGCAACTTGGGGGGCTGCCACACCTTTTGGTATTAAGATTGCTGGAAAACTGCATTCCAGGCTTTGAAAGAGAATGGGTTCTTCGTAATTAGGCTTGGAAAGATGATGGGGTTTCTAAAAATTACTGCAAGTGGCTCATGTGAATACCTCTCTGCAACGCACATGAGAAACATTTGCTTTGGTTCTCTGCGCTTGCCTGCTGGCTGCTGTCTCGCGTCACTGGTGAGGCAGGGGAGGTGGCCTTGCAGAGATGAGGACAGCGATGGACAGCAAAGGCTGTTACTTGTCCAGGGAAATAAATCCACAAAAGAGCCAGGAAGGAAACTTTCATGTTCACACATGAAGCATAAACAAATTATCCTTCTGGAAAAAAAACTCAAAAAGAGCACACTTTTTTATAGTGGCAAGGGGTTTTTAAAGGTAGCCATGCAAGCCTCGTGCTTCTGGACCTCCAGGAAGAACCACCGCCAGAGTACGACCCCCTTTGACAATAGTGGAAGCCTTGTAACTGATTGCTGGAAGAACAAGCAGCGGTGAGATTGCACCCTTTATCTGGACGTGCAAAATGCTGTTTTCACCATCTCTCTGTGCTTTGGGGTCTTTAACATAGGAATTATTTCAAGTTCCTAATTGGATTTTTAACTGGATAAGAGATAGTACCAATTAGCAACATTTACTGATAAGATTCGGTAGCTAAAGTGAAAGGATTAAGTAAGGACCAAATTAAGCAGCAGCAAGTAATTTAGCCCACAGATTTTTAGGGGCTCTAAGCAACTGTCTGTTTTCTTTTTAATTTCCCCAGTAAGTGGTTTTGGGTTGGTTTTTTTTTTTCTGTGTACCTTCTTTTAATTAAAAAGAATTCAACAACAGCGGCACTATGAGGCCTCTGGGCACTACAGGAAGAAACATTAATTCCTCCAAGACCAGATCTGCAGTTTTGCAGCAAAGGTTAAAAGGTGGCAGCCCTGAAATTAGGGGTAAAAAAAAAAAAAAGTTAGCCTGAATTGCAAACAGGCTTGAATAAAGAAGCTTTCTAGAAACGGATTGAGTTTTGCTTTGTGTTCTGCTTTTCTGTTTTGCAGTCAAGGCACACGTGAGCAGCCAGTCTGGTAGTAAAGACAGATTAAGTAAAACAGGTTTTACTGTTTAGCTCAATTCAATTAAACGCAAATGTACATAAAATGTTAATCATATGAGATTAACATATTTAAGTATAACACGGAGGGGTATATACATAGCTATTATATACAAGCACTTGACTACCAACTTAACCCCTCCTTTACTTTTTTATTTTTCAAGGCTCCATCCGAAATAAAGCCACAGTTGCGTTCTTAGTCTACATGTCTTGACGCTCCCTCTGTTTAGCCAGGAGCCGGCTGTACGCTCCACGCACTGGGCCGCGCTGGGAGGCAGGGTTTATTTTTAAATGATACTATATGCAGTCGAGTGTTGAAAATGTTGAAACAGTCCAATTTGTTTTCACTTTGTATTAGTTTTAGTTTCAGGCATAGCCGATCCCCATTCAGGTGCTATCAGATGACCAGTTACTGCTTAGTTAACTAGATGTAAAGTTTTACATATATATTAATGTCAATAGTTTTATTACAAGTTGTGTAAAATGGACTCTCTAGTTTAAAAAAAAGAAGAAAAAAAAAGAAAAAAATTAGGTCTCTCCTGAAATTTACTTTAGAGCATGGAAAATGATTTTACTGGGTTCTGTTCAACTGTAATCAAGGAAAAAATATGTATGTTGTAGAAAAAGTTGCAGAATTAAAAAAGATCTGCTTTTAATTTATTCTTTTTGTATTAAGAATTTGTATAGTTACCTTTACATTTTGCAAAACGGTGTTGTCAACACTTCCTTATTAAAGCATTTTCAAAATGAAACCTCACAGTGGTCTTTTCAGGAGGGCACAGCGCCTGGGGAAGCCTTACCGTGGCGACCACGCTGCCACCTCTGCGAGATGCTCGGTCCAGCTGTGCGCACAGCTGGCCAGGGTTTCCAGGAGGGACCCACTGCTTTGCTGTCAGGGGGTCTGATTGCAGGAAACACTGGGCATTCCCCCAAAAAGCCTGTCCTTCAGAGATCCCTTGGGATTCCGCGCTCGTGCTCAGCAGATCCCTGCTCGTTCCATTGCGTGTTCTCTCGAGCACTGGTCTCAGGAGCCCAGGAGGTGTCTCGGGCAGTAAGAAATCTCGTGACTGACTTCCTACCACAGTAGGAAACAAAAGTCACGAAAAGAGTATTTACTTTTAACGCACGTAACTTGAAATAACTAATGCTCGCTTACACAAATTCAATGCTAAGGAGCTACAAGGCTGTTTGCAGCAATGCCAAGGTCCGTAGGACAGGCTTGAGCGCCGGCACGCTCATCCCTGGCGCTCCTAGGAACCGCCTGCTCATAGGGTTAAATTCCCAAAGAAACCCCATCGTCCTGGTTTAATCTCCCTTGGGGAAAGGCAGCAGCATCAAGAACCCACTCCGACAGATACTGCTCTGGCACAGGAGGGGGCTTTGCTGGCAGCCCGGCCCCTGCAGGAGGTTAGGGATGCTGCTGAATACCACCATTTCCCCCTCCGTGGGCAGTGGTGACCCCAGCAGCCACCCAGCACCCCTTCCAAAATGGCACGCAGCTTCAAACAGCCACACACTCTCCACATGGGACTCCACACTGCTCAGCGCCCAGCGCAGTTGCTTCCCGTTCTTTCCATTTATTCCCACTGTCCAGCGAGCTCCTTTCAACCTGATCCCCACCCCAACACCACAGGGAGCCACCAGTGGCACCAACCCAGAACCAGGAGGCCACCCCGACCGCCACCCAGCATTGCTGCATAGGGACAGTCTTGGGTAGTAAATCCCCAAAGGGGTTTGGGATGGGACAAAATGGCAATTTTTCAGACATCCCCCTAACCCTGGGACTTTGGCTTAGATTAGATTTATTGTCAGTGGCTCTGATGCTGCTGTGGGCATCTCTTCAAGCCCTACAAGGCATCAGGAGCAGCCTTCCCGACAGCCTGCTCCAGATTCCATACTGGCACTGCCACCCTTGTGCCAGCCCTCTTGGAGGGCACCGTGTCATGTACTCATCCCCCGGGTCCGGGAACCGGGACGCTCTCCTCCCCCTCAGGAGTGACACCATTGACATCTTGGCCAAGTTCATTCTTTGGGCAAGACTGGATCTACAACAGAGCTTATATGGCAGCTAGCTGGAGAGGAACCCAGTTCCTCAATCAAAATAAATGGATCCCATATACACCCACCCTAAGCGCCTTTCCAGCAATACAAATAGCAAACAAGGAATTAAAGGCATTTAACCACCATTGGGCACGATAATACCCACGTAAGGCAGGTATCACGTACTTTGAGAGAACATGGTACCGCACCACCTCGCACAGCCCCTTCCACCGCCAGGCTAGGGAAGGGGTGGGGGCTGCAACGACCAACCAGGGACACTGAAGTCCCAAAAACACCCCTTACATTGCCATGGTGAATGCATGACTTCATCCTAAGGCTAGAAGTCTTTGGATTCAGCGGAGTTATTTCCGCCTAATGCAAGAATTATCAGAAATAAACATCTGGAGAAGCCCAGAGGGAAAAAGTCTAAATCGCTAAACTGAAACATACCCTCCCCACAAAAACTGTCAAGCAGTGTGACAGCTGCACCACACCCACTCGTCCCTAAACTAGACCCGGGTGAGTTTTGGATTTTTTTGGCTAAAAGGCATTATTAACTATTTGATCACAGTCTGGTAGCTGTAACTTAGGGCCATCCAGCTGCAAAGAGCCTCCAACCGATGATGAAAAGCAGCTGCTATAACACTGTCCCCCTGCCTTGCGATCCCCCGAGGACCGAAGCTGGCTCTCACGTGCCGGACAGCTGGAAACTCTTACATAGATATGCCGTGAGAAAGTACTTCTCAGTTCCTCAGTTCCCCGTGCAGCGCCATTCCACGAATTGCAAGGGGATAAAGTTCTTCCGTCATGGGATTCATTCAAGCAAGGCGGCTGTATTTCAGGGACTGTCAGCAAGGAGGCACATTGCTTAAATTACATTCTTTAAAACCTGATCAGACTAAAACATTCCAACCCCAAATTCACATCCCTCCAGGAGGCGCATCTCCACTCAAACCGGTGCTTGGGGTACCATTAAAACTCTCCCCAACAATTAGCTCTAAAGTGGGAGGGAAAAATCTAATGCTATTACAGATGCCCTAAGGAATCCAGATCCCTCTAAAGCAGACGTTACAATGCTCCTTAAACTATCCCCCGGCTACTCACTTACTGCACTTTTCAAGGAAATTACAGCTCTTCTAAATGAGGGACAATATTGTCCCTCAATTATTTAAAGAGTTCAAAACTAAGGTCAGGCCAAAGATTTAGGAAACCATCTGGGTGGGGAGAGGGATAAAATTGCAGTGTTTTAAATGCTTCCTGTTGTAATAATGCCTCCAAAGAGCATCTGCATAGAGCACTGCAAAAAAAAAAAAAAATCACCGGACACCACTGTTAATGCAACAATTCCATGCTCTTGACATCTACCCAGCTTCTCCCCTTGAATGCCTGTCTATTCCCCAAAGGCCCCTCCCCAAGCACCAGTTAGGTCTCGTCAGCCTCATTTTTATTACTTCTAAACTGTTTAAGTTCTTGACCTTTTCTCTGGGGTCAGACACTCCAGACTGAAAAACTCCTGTGTCCAAAGAGGCACTTCAGAATATCGAGAGTCTCCAGAAGAATCTAAAGTTCCTCAAGATACTCCTCCAAACTCACTGCCAGCACGAATCCTCCAGCATCACATCTCACAGTGCCACAGGACACTGTAAATACCCACAAGAGATGGGTAGCTCCTTCAGAAGAGGGCACCGGTTCCTGCTCCACGCTTCCAGTCGAGGTGAGGACTCAGACAAACCAATACACTGAGTATTAACCCATTTCTTAAGGAAGTGGTTCTGCTCACATTGTACCAGGCCTACTGCTGCGGCAGCAAAACACTTACAAGTCCACAGCCCACGAGTGCCAGACGTACCAGAAGACCTGCTGCCTCACGGGAGCGGGATACCTGATTCAAATACCTGTCTGAATCCAACCCCAGGCAGCCAGGACCAGACCCCTCCCCTCTCCACCAACTGCACGGAAAAGGCTTCTCCAGAGGTAGAGGAGAGGGCTTTGTATTGGCTCTACTGGATCTGTGGGGCCAGACAGATGTGAGGTGTGGGTTCTCGCAAATGTGGGTAGTGGCAGTTATTAGCAGCCACTGCAATGATCAACAATTTGCTCAGAGCTTCACTGTAGGTCCTAGAAATGTCTACTTAAGAGAAGGACATGTTAATACTGCTGCAGAGGTACTGCTGTTCTTGTAATTAAAAAATGTGCATCATTTCAAGCCTAAGACTTTCAACCTGCACCACTAACAAAGTTTCGATATTTCACTGTTTATGCAGAATTGGACATCATCGTTTCTGCGAGTTTCTTCACCGTTCCCAGTCAAGATGCACAATGGTAAAGATTTGGGGCTGCTAGAAATACTGTACGTGGTCATGGGAGGTCCTAATTATTTTCTCTGCAATGCCCAGCAGACTGAAATTTTCTCCAGATGTATAAAAATGGGATTTGAAACCCTCAAGAGCCATAAGATTACTTCCCCCAAGCCCAGAAGGTTTATATTAAAAATGTCGCTAGCAAAAAAAAAAAAAGCCAAATCAGATGCATTCAAGATCAAAAACTCTTTGCACCGAGACTGGCTGTATTTTTCAGCTGAGAAATATATAAACCTTTTTTTTTTTTTCTTCTCCTGATAAATACCACATGAAAGATTAGCCATTAAAGTCTTCATATTTACAGAAATAACCAAGATTCAGATTCAACTGCTTCCCTCTAATCATGTCCCCACATCAGTCTCCAATGGGAAAGCAGCCAAAAAACTCCACATACACTCCTTGCAGGGCTAAGTCTCATCTAAAGCTCTAAGATATGGGAAACAGTTCAGTCTGTATGGTTCCCTGAATAACAAATTGAAATAAAAGCAAAGGTCATGTTCATTGTCCCCTGGTCATTGTCCTGGTCATACCCCCTTCAAAAAACACCCCCCTCTTCTGTCTATTGGATGTGTTCAGCGTAAAGCATAGATTTAAAAAGAAATCTAAATAAATGGGGCTTGTAAAAAGGAAGCCGTAGAAAATCTGCTGCTTTATGCTTTTTCGCAAAGCCCACCCTAGGTTCCTGTTGGTGTTGAAGCACAAACTCTGTCTCTTCAATCCTCTATGGGTCTTGGAGATCAAAATACGAGTCACGCCTTGGACACTGCAGAGCCCTATAAAGCATTGTACTCCACACATTTCGATGGGTCTGTTGGGAAGTGCTTCTGGCAAATGGTCATGAGCCTCTTCAGCCCCTAGAAATTAACAAAACAAGGACAATTCTGTAATAAAACTGCAGCTGTCAAACAAACTTAACAGTCTATGGTATTTTTAAGCTTAACAAGAAGAATTCAAGACAAATGGCTCCTATTTCGGGGTTGTTTTTTTTTTTTATTTGGTTGTTTTTCCTGTTTTCAAGTTTTATGAACCTTTCTGCCTGCAAAGTGCCAAGTTATCTGCAGTATTAGAAGAGTCTGTGGCATCACCAAAGAGACTAGATTAAGTCCCTCATGACAGATTCATAGTGAAGGATCACAGTAATGCTTTAATCCCTCTTCCCCACCACAGGAAAAAACAATACTATCACAAAAAAAGATATTTAAAAGAAACCTGAATATCAAAAGTAATTCTATAGAGCAAAAAGCAATTTCTGACTTAACCAAAACAAGCTGCACAGCTACGAGAAGAACCGAACAATTTCTCTGGAGGAGAGATGTCACTCCTCCCCATGGTGGTACCACACATGATCTACACCATGGAGGTAACTGAAGAAGTAATCAAGAAGAAAGGCAGAATGTCAACTTTTCTCTTCAGTTCTTTCAAGGCATCAATTGCCAAAAAACAACGTGACAGAAACCCTGTGATTATTTTCTTTCAAGTCACACAAAAAAGTCTAACAAAGAAGAAAACAAACTGCTGTGGCAGTAACGAAATTTAGCAGTGACATTGTACTCCAATATAGTAGAGTCATATGCCTGTCATTACACACTCACAATGGAAGATGGCTCCTCACTGAAGGGAAAAATGATTCAACAGAGGATGCTTTGGCCTCTTCAATGCAGGCAAGTCTGGAAAACATGTCCTAGCACCATAATGACTCCTTGTTTGGGATGTTACGATCCCAGGCTCGTTGTAAATCAGAAACATGTTAGCTTGAGGTAACTGCTGGGAGCACAGATAATACTCCATGCTCCAGTTGGAACCAGACTAGCTAAACAAGACCTGATATTTAAAACCAATATGGAGAACATACATGTTTAAAGCCAACTCTGTCCTGGCGCTTTAGTAAGTTGTGTAATTCAGAAGCACAGATACGAAATTCACAGTGGGAAGATGAAGATTTTCTTGACCAACAGATGTAACCCCAAAAGCAGGTAAGGGACAAACTGAGGAATTCATATACGTCGTATCTTCCAAAGAGCGTGCTAAGAGACATCAAGCAACACTACAGAGTAGCGATCTTTCTGCTGGAAGAGTGGCAAATGGACACAGATGGTCAATTATTCACCACCGTTGGAAAAGAAGCATTATGGCCATGTTGAGGCCCACAACAATCTTCCTTCAAAGTCCAAATTCTTTTTTAACACAGACTAACAACAAAACTGTTTGATTTAACATAAGCTATTTCATCCATTAAATACTTCCAAGCAAGTATTACACTAATTGGAGTCTCTAAAGTTGCATAATCCACATGTGAATTTTCACCTTACAAAAGAATTGGTGAAATTTAATTTGTTGGCTCTGTAAGTGTCTGAAGCTTCCTCTGACTTCACAATGATATTTTCACAGGTTATGATGCTAAAAACTAGAGTTGAAGAGAAACCAAAGGTTATACTTGTAGCCCCAATACAAAGACAGTCAAGGTAGAAGGAGAAGTTGCATTGTACAAGCAATTCGCTTGCAGACATCTGCAGAAGTTGAAAAGCAACAAGTCCTTCTGCTGCAGCAGCAAGATCCTGCCAGAAGCTCTGAGCTCCATGATGCTGCTCTGGATGCTTCAGAGTTAAGCCAGAAGGTCTTTATCTCAATGAAACTGCAACGGGCAAGAGGCAAATACATTTAACAATACAAGGAGAGAAGACTTGTTTCCTCAGACCCATCCACCCATTATGCTGGAACATCAGAGAAGAAAAACACCACTGCTATTAATTCCACAAAGAGAAGTTCATGACATGAGTATGAACTTGCATAAGAGAAACTGAACCTGGAATTCTGAGCCCACACTGTTAAACATGTTTGAAATATGAATGCATTTATCTAGTTGAAGAAATAGTCAGGACTGTATTTCACAGCATGATGTTAAAACCATGAGTTAGGCAGTGAAGGAACTCAGGAGAATAAAGTATGTCTTTGAAGCTACTTCGGTGTTCATACAGGATCACAACGGTTAAGATGTAGAAAAATCCATTAGACTCCGTTCCTAGCCCAGCACTGAAGAGCCTTCAGGTCCAGGATGAGCTACCTATGAAATGTATACTACGCTTGACCCAAACTAAGGCAACTGTCCATTTCTAGGACCTTTTTACCATGTCACCTGTAACTATGAAACCAGTATTTCTCAAAGATCCCCTAAATTCAAAAGCAAATCTGCTGGATTTCTGAAGCTAACATTACCTGAATATACTTCCTTTGAGTTTCATCGTTGAGAACGTGGGCTACGTGCTTGGAGAAAATCTTTTCACGACCCGTTCGAGCGTGGATGCCAACCATAGTGACACCAATAGGCCAGGGAGCATTTCCAATAGCCATCTGAAGATAGGCATCATTTGCCTGAAGGAATACAGCGCATGCACACTTAGCAAAACAGAAAGGGCATCAGAAAGCACAGCATTTTTGCATTGCTGGATACAACATATCAACAACACATATTCCAGTCTCTCTGAATCAGGTTTCATTGCACAGTATTAATCAATTTTACAACACACCTTCCTAAAACAATTCATGTTTATGCCGAATGCTGAGGGAAGCAAGGACTATGGTTTCTACCTATAGGGTGATGAAAAAAAGCACTGGATAAGGCAGTCTAATAATTGATTAAAAATAAAGTTTACTGGGACTATTTTCAACTCAGCCTTCTCAGGTTCTTATAAGCTTTTCTGCTGTAACCAGCTTTAAAACCCTTGCTGTTTTGGTTGCAGACTAGACCAGGGAACCTGTCTGTAAGCGCAACCCACTGCAGGCCCACATCGTGTGCTCAGAACTGAGGTCACCCCGTACACAGGAGTGCACTTGGCCCTGACAGCTCTCTGGGAGAAGAGTGAGCTTCCAATGAGGCTGAGAACCAGCTCTCTACAAAACTGGGTTAAATAAGCACATTTGTACCAATATTTATGAACAGAGCAGTAGCAGCAGTAACTGAATCTGAAATTTCCCGATCAAGATAGCAGATCCCGTTTCTTGACATAAAGCTGTAGCAGACAACATCCCTGGGGAAGAACAGTGATAAAACTTGAACAGAAAATTAACAGAAAAAAAGGGAGAAAGGAAGAGAAGTACAGAGCTTAAAAAAACCATGACAACTGAGAACCAGAAAGCGAGGGGGACAGACACATACATGCAATTACAGAAACAGCTTCAAGAAGGACTTGGAGCAGGCAATTCTGCCACTGTTAGTGAGCAGCTACAACACTCACTGATGAAGAATTCATTTATCACCTCCCATTTAGAGGCTAATCAACAAGAAGTAGCCATCATGACCAGTGGGTGCAGCTTCCTCCCATTTGGCAGTGAGCAAACTGGGAGGTGAATAATGAACAAGGCAGGGGGCTGCAGACAGAGCCAAGAGTAAACCTGAAGAAGGGACATGACTGTCTTCATCTACATGCAGCAGGATCTGAACAGTCTTAGTCAAATACCTACTTAGTGACTTAAATACGGTTTTGTGATAAAAGACAGTATGTGAGCATGCAATTAAAGACCCTTCCAGGACTGTCACAACAGGGTTAATTAAGGTTGAGCTTGCATTCTGGCATTTGCCTACTGCCACATGTTGATTTCAAAATCTAAATCTTTCAAGCATTTCATCAAACAAACAGTAAGAATTTGTGGCTGACAGTATTCACTAGGCTGCACAAAGGAAAAAAGTACAGAAGACAGCGGCTGACAAAAAGACACAAGTCTCTTAGGAAGCAAAATGGAAGAGGATATGAGTATCTTTAAAAGCACAAGGCTCATTAGCCTAATTAAAAAAAAAAAACAAACAAAACTTCCAAATGTGTGCTCAACTCCTCCAAAATCAGTCTGTGAAGTTTACATAAAGCCAAGCACCTCCAGGAGAGAGGAGCACAGCGGATTAACCTACTAGACCGACCACATTTCCACACTCACTCCTTCATTTGAGAAGGCACTGGAAAGGGAATTTCAACATAACAATGACAACCAAAAGAAAAAAAACTGCCCCTAAACAAAACCCCACTATCATACATCCCACACTTTCAGTTCTACTTTCAAATGATTTGGATTAAACTTGCCCTAGGCCAGCTAAATTTTTTGCAATAACAAAAGCAGGTTTGCTTGCTTACTTGATGAATTATCCCAAGTCCTCACAAGAATAGTAAGAAATAGTAGAAATTTAAAGGCAAAACATGGCTCAATTTCCTCTGCATACCCAAGCTGCTTAAGCAAATCCTATCAGTATTTGGGTTCCACTTCTGAAGGCAGCTACAAACAAAACACTGCCTTTGATCTTGTGTGCCAAAAGGAGTTTGGCCTCCTCCAGTAAGCATACTTTGTCCAAAAAACTTTTCATTAACGTACCTCAACCTTACCAGGCCAGCTAATGTGAGCATAGCCAAAGAAAGGGATAGTGTCTCATATTCAATAACTCAGTTCACCTCAATTAATTCCCAGTTAATTAATCAACACCCTATTACTATTAATTCAATACCTTTATTTAACCTTACAATATCAGGTTTCCCATACAGGATTCCTCTGCAACTTAATATAACCATCTCTGAGAAAAATTCTATTTGTGCTTGCAAAGCTCTGCAGTTTCATCAGACTCAAAAGATCTTCTGACAGGCTTTGGACCGAACACTACGTGGAGCCTAACCTTTAATAGCCATTTTTCATTTTGTTTGAATACATGTTGTGTGTATTTCCAGCTATGTATCTTCAAAATGCAAAAAAAATGGGAATGCTGAAGTAATAAACTCAATCTATTAGAACTAGACAGCCTGAACATGCTGGAAGAGTGCAAACAAACATACCTTCACATACTCTCTTTGCAACATGAATTTAATAATATCTGTTATTGATTCTTTGATGTCTGCAGGAAGTGTCTACAGGAGAAGAAGGAAAAAAAAAAAAAAAAAGACATCTTTACTTCAGAATAGCAGGTCAGGAAAATCATCCTAATCAGCATTTATACGAAGTTTAGCACCTACCCTAGCTTGAGGACTTTAACAAAGGAAAACATCTTCATTATTTAGATGAAGGATCTGAAGCAAGAGAGGTTAAGTGGCTACACCTAGGAGCTAGTGGCAAAGTGCAAAATACAATCCCAATTCTCTATCACGTTTGCAACCCAACGAACAGGTGATACATACAGCAACACCTGGAAAAGCAGTGGGTAGGCAGAAGAATTCACCGGTCAAAATAAAAAAAGTCAGAACTGGGAGTCATGGGCTCTAGCCACAGAAACTCTGACCAACTCACTTATCCTCTCGTCTTCAGTGAAGACAGCATTACCTTAGGAAAGGGCACTAATCACTGGGTACTCTGAAAGCAGAAGTTAAAGTAAGTCTTACAGGATAACGACATTCAAAAGTGATTCACCCTTTTCCGAAGTTTTCTGAAGAGTGGCCTCAGGTACGATTCTGTCTGCTTTTGAGTGGCACTGTTCAGCTTCCCCTGTACTCCCCGTTTCACGTAGTCTTCTCTGGCATTCAGCTCCTTAGCCCAAACTCCAAGAAGAAACTGTACGAGGAACATGCAAATTTATGTCATAGTGCCATCTAGTGACTTCCTCGGCAAAACAGATGGGAACAGTGGTTTAAGCCACCATGGGAAAATGAGTTTTTCAGCGAAATCTGAATTAAAAAGGCAAGAAGCCTCTTTCAGAGGGATAGGCAGAGAGGGATAGGAACAACCCTCCTATCATAAAAACATGTGGGCAAGGGAGGAGCATGTATAAAAAGGCATGTACAAGGAAACAACAGTGCAGGTATCAGTGCTGGGAGGGAGGAGGGGTACATAAAAAGAGCAGAAATCTAAGTAGAGGATGATGATGTTTCAGGGTAACTTTTGCAAAGGAGCCTAAGGAACAGTAAAGATTACAGTGAAAATTCAACACAACAGAAAGCAAACATGTCAAATGTACCTTCTCTCCACCTAGAAAGCAATTTTTGAGACACCTTTTGTCTGACTGCCCAGCCCAAACTATATTAAAATGCCAATGTATCTGATATACACAAATGAAAGCTTTGACCCTTGCTGCGACTTCTGATCATCACAATAGTTACACAGGGACTGGCTGACTCAAATGAGAGGCAATACAGGCTTCTTGCCAGGAAACAAGGAAACAATTTTCTACTATCCACTTGAACCTGTTTCCTTAGCAAAGCCAGTGGACTTCCTTTAAAATTCTCTCATTTCATATAATAGTACTAGGTGACATTTCATTTCAGCTTGCGCTGTTCCTGGGGAAGGGTGGCAGGGACTCCTTGGAAATTTTTAATGCCACAGTAGTATATAGAAGCAACTACATACGACTGCCCCAATTATTATATGGAAATCAAAACCATGTTTATTTTGTCTGGAAAAGTAGGACCAGATTTTGGAAAACGCTGCTCTCCCAACAGCTCTTTCCCAGGTCTAGCAGAAGTCACTATTGTGACTAACCAAGGCTGTGGAGTGCCAAGCATTTTAAAAACCCCACATCTTAAGCATAATGTGTGAGTTTCTCTCCAAGCAGCTGAAACCGTCCCTTCTATTCACAAGATGTATCTGCATGACAGTAAAAAATATGCCGCAGCTACAGAATAAATAATCTATTAGAGTTTGTTACCTTCAAGAACTTCGTTATGATGTCCATATCATAGTGATCATCACCCCGTCCTAAGGATTCTCCCAGAGCCTAGAACAGGAGAAAAAAGGCAATTATTTCCACATTGTCTAGAAGTTTTGTCACCACCAGCACAGCAGAGCATGATTCAATGCATCGTGAACTGTAAAAAACTCCACCAGTAATCCAAAACACTAGTTAGGAAATGTAATGAAACAGCTATATATGCTACTGAGATTCATTAATCTATTACAAACATTTAAGTCAAAAAGCCAATATGATTATTCCTGAAAAGTCAATGCAACGATAAGTTTTCATTCATTAACTACTAAATTATTGGCATAATTAGCATCTCCCTGACAGCACTGTATTAAGGGGACCTGTAGGTGCACTGCATTTTTTGAGATCCCCAAAGCCATCAATTAATCTAATTTGGTGAAACACTGGAATAAGCTGCCCAGGGAGGTGGTGGAGTCACCATCACTGGAGGTGTTCATGGAACGTGTGGACGTGGCATTGTGTAACTGTGAAATTGAGGGAACAAATCTAAAAAAAACCCGAAAACACCAAAAAAGCCCTGTAGTATGCTCCAATACGCTAGCTTCCTGCCAAAACCTCAAAAATGTTAATACTAACAGCAATTTTTAGAAACATTTTCCGGTAGCTGTACTTGGATTTATAATCTATTTCCATTGTCCTCACATTTCCAAAGTGAGTTTTATTTTAAAAATCTCTGAGATTTGGAACCTAGTTCAGTGTAAGCCTTTATGCTCAAGGGAATGCAGTTAAAGTAGCATAAAATTAAGACTGCAGTGTTTTCAAACTTTTCAGAAAGAGATTACTTTCATGGCTCAAACCAAGCCTGCCCTACTACCCCAAAAAGGGTGTATTTTGAGAACTAACATATCAATAAAATGCAGCCCCATTACAACTGGCATCCATTCTGGTACTAGTTATTTTAAACCAGGACCCCTGGTACCCTAACAAAAAAGCCAAAGACTATCTCTTAACAATAATGTGTTCGTTTAAGCTTTCAGTTATAAATCAGATTCTTTCTTAAACATACTTTTGGAGGGATGTTATGACCATTAACTCCTCCAAAGAGTTTTGAAGATTACAGGTAAATAAAAGTCTTCAGCTCAAGTTAATGTGGTTTTCAAAACATTACCCTAAAATACCAGGTGCTGAATGCATTTCATGGCACTCGCTCTCCACTCACTTACACACGTACCATGGTATTCTTTCAGAACAGAGTAGCCATTTGCATTGAAGTTTCTGGGACACATCATCTCTGCACTTCTTATATTTCCTGTGATCTGCCTACTTCTGATGTCCACTTCTTTTTTTGTCCTGGATGTTTTTATATCAAACATTCTTGCTGTGTGTCTATTTTTTAGAGTCCATCTTTCTTGTATAAGGAAAATTCATTGGTACTAAGCTTATTACCCTCTCAAATACTCATTAAAAAGGCCTTAAAATTTATGACCAGGTAATGTATTTTTATTAAATTCCCTACTTCCAAACCCCCTGCAGAGGGAATCCTAACTGTATCACTTCACTTGCAGGTAACTCCTGCCCCTTTTTTGATGAGGTGTTGTAAACAAAGACCACTTGACTTTTCACATGTTCTACTGTAGGCACCTATGGTGCAACTCAAGGCTTAGAAACCTAAATTTCCTAACAGAGCATATTTAAGGATACTTCAGAACGCCTGAGTTAGATGCTGAAAACAAGGTAACTTTGTCTAAACAATCCTAAAGCCTTCTCACAACAATATACTACACCTAAAATTCCTTAATTAAAATCTACTGGTCACGTACTTCTAGTTCTTCAATAGTAGTATTCTCCTCATGGACTTTCAAGTCATTCTGTGAGTCATCGTCTCCTGCTTCTTGGCCACCTACAATTTCATTCAGATACTGCTGGTCAATCTTATCCAAAGCAGCCTTCAGGTCATTTCTCAGGCCCTGGAAAAGATAAAAAATTACTAATTTACAAAAAAACTCAAGTAAATAAAAGCAGTTTGGTACTGTCACTGTGAGCATCCAACTTCTCTTTAAGAAAAGCCAAATTCTGTTAAAACATGCATAAGGGTTTAGCTTTGTTGACTGAATTTAAACTGAATTCAAAGAACAGTTTCTGGATCGCTTCAGCACTTAAAAAAAAACAGGTGCATGAACTTCTGCCATGTTCATACCTATAAAAAAGACTTTTTACCATATTTTCACCAGAGAAGCATGGAGGACTGAATCAACTTCTCGGACTTTCTTCAAGACATTTTCTCTAAGCAATGCACTGAACCACCCCAAAACAAACAGAAAACAGACCATAGCCACCATCAGGTCTACAAGTCTTCGCATCTGCCCTGAAAAAAGCTGTAAATAAGGTAAGTAACACTCCTTCAGTACTATCACATAAAACATTTATGTAGTTTCCCTTTATTCCCAATGATTTAAACACAGCAAAATTTTTATATAGATTAAGTGTCTACAATCCCCTACTCTAGAATAGGTGATTAAAAAAAACAATTAGAATCAGTTTGAAACCATATACATAAAGTTAAGAGCTGCTTTTAAATAGAAAAAGAAACTTGGCTTAGTCACAGTTAGAGGACTCTCATTCTTATCTTGAGACATAGAATATAAAGGTCTATAAAGGAGTATGATATTTCTTACCCTAAGATAAATTCAGCCACTCCACTGGGAATAGACATACACAGTTATTTCCCCTCTTCCGTCACCACATTTGACTGTCTGGAGTGTTTCTATTAATCATTAAATAGTTGAAAAATGTCTGAACCACAAACTGGTTATAGTGACTATCTACATTTTAACCAACACATAGGAACAGGAGCAACTGAAACATCTAAGACAAAAATCCAACACAATCCTATTTATGAGGTCACTGTTTCCTAATACTCCTACTACTGTCGTCGATGCCACCGGAGGGGAAGCTTTCATTAAGAGATTTTTTTTTTAAACATTTAGATCTGTTTATCTTTTTTTTAAAAGAATTGAACAGGAAAAGGCTTTCCTCTTCTGGGCAGCCCCAGAAAAGACGCTTCAAACAATTCAGTTTGCCACAAATTAGTGAAGAAAATCCAAACCTGAATTGCATCTCCTCACTTAACTGATCAATTTTTAAGACAAAAGGAATAAATCAATAAACTATGATATATCTTTTAGCCATTTTTTGAATCAACAGTTACTTTAAAGGCAAGGGGGGAAAAAATCAAGTTTCTCTAGCAAGTTATAGCTCTGGAATCAAATGATTTTAAAAATCATTTACATACCAGAAAGACAGGATGCAATCCTCCTCTCTCTTACCTGTACCTTCTCAGAGATGCATATAATTGCAAACACAGGATAGTTTTAACAGTAAATTACTGTCTCCTCTGCTGGTTAAGAAGCAGGTAAAAAGCAGGTAAAAACCTGGGGTATTACTGCCACCTCGAGGCCCCTTCTTCAACTGAAAAGGCCTAAAAGGTTTCTAGGGTTGAACTGTCGAACACAAGGAAGTGTAATTGTGCACAAAACTATGACATTTAACATACTTTCTCAGGCAATAAATGCGACTCAGCAGATATTTCTCTTTGCTCTGGACTACGCCTCCCTCCTGAAAATTAACAGCTACTGAAACTGATTTTCTTTAACTTTTATAGGGTTCCTCATTGGTTATCCCACTACAGATAAGTAACTAACAACAATCCAGTCTTACCTTGTTCACTTCAGGTGCAAGAATTTCTATCTTCCTCAGACGTTGAAATGCATCATAGTCTGTTTCTCCAAACAGTCTGATCGGCTCACCTCTCTCTCGTAACCTCCTGATAACCTGAAAAGAATCAAAGCGTTCCCTTACGCAAACTCGTAAAGGAAGCAAAATAAAATCCAGGACAACGGATTTATTTACTTTGCTTAGAATAACACGCTGAGCTGGACTGGAGAGGAAATGGCAATATTTTAAGCAGTAGAAAAATGTTCCAGACATTTTACAATCTAAATATAAAATTCCCACGGTATTTCAGTGAAAGGTCATTCCAAATACAAACAATCTAAATTTTGCATAAAATCACTGTTTGGTATAGCCTAACTTCTTCCTGCTCTGACTTGTTTAAACAAATACACAAAAATCATCCCTCTGGCAGAGCTTAAAAACTATTTTCAAAATCACAAAGGAACTTGACGGTAATCTCACTCACCTACTCATCTAGGGCAATAAAAATACTCTCTAACTAGGCTGCAGGTTGTCCGAGAACATCTGCAAGATGATTTGTTGAAAATTCTCATCTTTAAGCATTTGGCAAATACTAAGTCCCATAATCTAATGAGATAGTTACTTTAAAGTAGATATAACAGAAGTGAAAAAGGCTCCCTCAACTGATTCGCAAAGTCATGGGCAGAACCAAAAACTAAACTTTATTCTCCCGGTTCCTCATCTCATGCATTGCTTCTAAATCTCTTTATACTTACCATTATTCATTTAATGTATCAAGCAATAGGCTTATTGATATATGAATCACCACGCAATACTTTGGTGATCAAGAGAAGCGCTTACACTTCATTTCATGCTACCACTCTGTTATGCCAATAGACCCGCTGGGCAACAAGAAACTAAATTAATTGATAAATAAATTTGTTTATTCAGTTCAAGTGTCTTGCTGTATGTTGGCAAGCATTTGACTTGCAAATGTATCATAAAATCAGGGGTGGATAAGAGTGCTGGCACAGCAACACCTAAACCTCAACCAAAACATGCACCCAAGTAGATTAATCGCAGTGAGACAGTGCACGCTACAGAGGACATACTGACCAAACCTCAAACCAAACATGAAAGCAACAGCCCACATTACAAGGTCTGTGATATACTCCTGTAAAAAACACTAAATATCTAGCAAAATTAAGGGGATTTGTGACATCCTTGGATGATCTCAGTTGTGAATTTCAGTATTTCCAAGATTAGAATTTGTTCTGTACTTCTGAACTTCCTGCTTCTCTTCTGCTTTGGGATATAGATCTGTTTGTGAACTCGTATTCACACAGCTATTTTTATCCTTAGAAAGGACAATGAACACACCAGCTGCTCTGGCTTCAGGACTTTTTCTTCTAGAAATCAAGGTGAACTTCCAGAACTTAGTTTCTAAATGTGGGTTCAGACCAATGAGCTACAAAGAAAAGAAGCTGGGCGAAAAAATCTTGGAAAAAGTCAGCATGCCACCTTCAGTATTATCCAAGGATAAATACTGATATTCAGGATACTATTCCAGAACTCACATGAGAGAGCTGTAAAATGTTATAGCGCATCTGTGCAAATCCATATGACAAAGAGGCTCTACCCATCTGTACCTCCCTATGCATTCAATTGGATCCTTGATGAGCAAAGATGATGATTAATTGTTCACTGTAAAAATGAAGGCTTATTATTTAATACAAACTGCCATAAGAAGTACAGTTCACTAGAAAAATCACCCCTTACAAGAAGTTTCAGATGCATTTGCTGTAAACTCAAGTAGTCTGCTTATGAGGACTGATTTTACCTCCTGTCTGGAAAGGGTCATTGGTAACTTTTCTTCTGCCAGTTCGAGTTCCAGCACTGGATTTGATGAAGTTAGAGGTTTCTCCTCCTCTTCTTGCTGCTGTACCTACATTCAACAGACATAGTTACTAATGTGCTGATGGAAATAAACCCATATATTGATAGCAACGTAAAGATACAGAACTCTAGAACACAGATTTTAATATGACAATATAACCCTTTAGTTTCATAGTTTTTATTGTCTAGAATTGAATTTCACAGAACAATAAAAGCTTTTAAAAGTATCAGTATTTAACTAACACTTCTGCAGGTTGCAGGAAGCAGTCTCTATAGCAAATGGAAAGGACAACTGCTAAAGTTTGGCAATCACTTTAGCTAGCAGATGTCAGCATTGGTGCCAAAAACAGCAAATCCACTCTCTGCCTGTTGATTCCTGCCCCTGCTTTATCCTCCTTACCCATGCAAAAGCATTTGCATCGCTATGTGATGAACCAGATGGGGAAAATTACTCAAACAGAAAATAATCTGGCAAACAAAAAGAAAGGTACTCTTCCCAGCCCACTTAACTCAACCTCCTCATCCAGCTTACCAGGCAGTGGCGCATGCATGGACGCAAGGGCAGAAATGAAAACCCAAGGGCAGGGAGAGAGTGGGGCTGCTTCTTTTGGTGACAGTGTCAGCTTAAAATGTTTATTACTTAGACCTTGAGTGAGCTTAGTACAATTAGCAGTGATCCACGGTTTCTACTGGGTTTTGAGAGGTGCTTGCTTAAGGTGCTTAAGGAGCTTGCTTAAGGCTTGCATCTTTTTAACAAGCTTGCCATAGTTTCTTGTGGGTGAAGAAAAAAGGCACCTACAACTCCTCATAGGGATAGGGTCTCATTAACAACTCCTCTTAATCTAAAAGAAGGTCCCTGAATCAAACAGAGCTTTCCTTCTTTGTTACTCAGTATTTTAATAATGCAAAACAACTCTTTGATCAAAGTAACATTGAGACAGCAGTCATGTAACTACAGTTCCCTTTATAAGCTCAAATTTGACACCTCTGACAGCATGAGCAGACTGCTGTTGGTAATATTCCTATAATAAGGAAACATTTCCAGTACTTACTCACATCTTGTTTTTTCCTAGATGCCTTATTAAAATTTATTTCCTTTCCATTCTTGCTAAAAGGGAAATGCTCCACTTAATCCTACAGCACCCTGCAGCATTCTCCGTGCATGGGCAGTACATTGTCATTTCCAGTCTGTATTCGGGTTAATCAGTTTGATGAATGTACTAGACAGATTTTTTTAAAGAAGCTTTTCTATTCTTCCAGGTCAATGCACCAGTCTTGCACTCAGGTGGCAGTACAACTCCATGTGGGTGTAAGGATCCACCCCTGTGGCTCCAGCTACAGGATTCACCACAAATCTATATTCAGTGCTATATTAGCAAACACAGAAATCAATCCTATAACCACAGGTGTTTGGAATGAGTGAGGGAAGGACAATCAAATCAATGCTTAACACACAAAGGGAGGGGAAAAATAAAACTTCCATCGATGCAGGAAAGGGGAAATCGACAAGGGACAGAAAATACGGGAAGAACTGTGTAAAAAAAAAATAAATATATATATATATAAAGGAATACACTCCCGTGGCAGAAGGATACGTACAAATTTTAACTTACAAACATTCTTGAAATCATAAAGAGACAGCAGCATTGGGGGAAAAGATTTGATCCATTCTGTCAGCTGGACTCCAAGTGACAAGTGATATCTTTACCACAGTTATTTTGGTTTCAGTGCTTTCTTTTTCAAGCAAGTCAAATTATTACAACTTATTAAGTCTAAACAAAGCAAAAATGAACCTGAATTTTAAAAGAAATCAGTCTATATTCTACATCTTATTAACGTAGTAAAGATCAAATGCAGCAATCTGGGAGGCTCTAAAAAGGTACTAAATTTAAAGAAGCAACTTATTTTAAAACCATTTTCAGGGTTACATTTCAAACCAAAACTGGTGCTGCAGCAGCACAGATAATGGCATTTTAACTGCCATGTAAGGTTCTGAAGAACTCAAGCTAATGCTGAAAAAGCATCATACAGTCATTTCCACCTGGAAAAGCGACTGGATTCACACACTTTCTCATGACTATATGCTGCATGTTCCAAGAATCATTTTGGCATTGATGTTCAAATATTCTACAAACAGATCGAGGTTTCAGAATAAGTCACTAACTGGGTAGAGTTCAATTGAAAACAAAGCTCCTTTTTGTGCCCAGTAACAGCAAACAAAACTACGATCCTCTATCTTCCACAAAGGAACGCATACCCCTTCCCATACATGTATAATCAGGCAGGCAGGCAGGCACACACACTTGTAAAAGAAAACAACATTCTTCCCATTTCAGTAAACTACTGCCCTGACACCATTACAAGGCAGATAAAGCCTTCCAGATCACTCATTTGTTTCAAAACGTGCCCTAGGTTACCAATTGTTTTCTAATATTTTGCCAGCAAGAAAACAAATGCTGTTCTTGCACTCTTTCAGTGCTGGATGGTTGATAGCCAAAAACCAAATACAAATATATACAGTATGAAAGTTGGCAGATGTTTTTAATATGCATCCACGCTATACTGATTTCTTTTGGACATTTTGACAAGACCATGAAAATTATCTGAATGCATAAAATTATCCAAATGTATCCATTTCTTTCAGGTAAGAGGGGGGAAGGTGACTATATCAGATCCAGTGTTCATGCCTAACAGCACAATTTTAAAAGAAAGGAAGACGAGCTTTGATCCCAAGCAACTTCATGCTTTCCACAAAAAAATAAATAACAGAAATAAAAGCCAAACCATAACACAAACTTAAGTAGCTGTATATCATGCATATCTTTTCCTGCATTGAAAATGGTTTTGGAAACTCATACCTCTCCAGATGGCTTCTCATTTACAGGCTAATGTATAACATTAACAGATTGAACAAAGAACAACAATTATCATTAACAACATTTATACTGTTGATAATAAAATGTAGACTTGAAAGTAAACATACAAATTTCTGGAAGAACAATTACCATACCTTGTAGCCGCATCTCTGAAAGTACGCCTCCTCTTCTTTTTTAGCTAACTCACTGCGTTTGAAATATTTCTTATTTCCCTAAAAGAGAGGAAAACTGTTAACAGTTTACATTTCACATGGTTGGGCAAAAATGGCTCAAGCTCACTTCCTTACTTGATTTAGTGAATTCAGCTACATCCTTTCATAGAGATGGCTACATTGTCATGTAAAGGGAACTAGTTGGAAGCATCTCTCAAAATCAGCAACATAGAGTGACTTCGCTGCACATATGTATAAGCAGACAGAAAAGTACAACGTGTTCACCAGTGCTTTAAAAAAACACGTTCTTTGTCATGTAAGGCCATGGCACTTGTAAGCATAAAGCTTCACTCCAGAAGTCCACAGTAAGGGCCAGGTTGGAGGACAGGAAAGTTGTTCAAATAAACCATACAAAACATGTAATTTTACACTAAATCAAGAAAGTAGGAGAAAACACCTTTGTACAGAGTATTTTGTAAGCTTGCTTGGTGCAAGCAAGAAGAAATGTGTTTGATAAGACCTTCCAGACACACAACAGCTGGCAACTGTG
Source organism: Gavia stellata (assembly GCF_030936135.1). NCBI lineage: Eukaryota > Metazoa > Chordata > Aves > Gaviiformes > Gaviidae > Gavia > Gavia stellata. Next base: position 7,992,775 of record NC_082597.1, on the reverse strand, counting down.
GTCACCGTGAACCATTTCCCTTAATTAATATGAGCCATTACTTCTTCATACTTTCCTTGCCTGACCTACAATAGGCTCTGATCACAGCTCCCTACTTCAACTACTAATGCCAAAACCCAAACTCAGACATCCATGAAAGTGCTCTGCTTTACTGTGGGTGTTTCTATGCCAATCCACTCGACACGTGCATGCATCTCTGCGACCCTACTATTGCTATTAACAGAACGCAGCAGTGGTGAGGAAAGGGATCCACACATCATTCACCGAAGGTGGCACAGATTTTTCTCATCTCTCAGTGGCTGAAATAAATAACTAAACCAGCTCCAAAAGCCAAAGGCACACAGCGAGGCCTTGAAGGCAGGCTGCTTCCGCGCCCCCAACTCCAAACTCCTCCTGACCCCTTCCCTGACCCCATCCTGGGCCACTACTGCTCCTCTTCCCCGAACGCCCTCCCGGGCCGTTCCTGACCCTCGCAAACCTCATCCTGGGCAGCTCCCGATCCCCTTACCCTGGCCCAGGCCGCTTCCCCTCCCAGGTCCCATCCTGGGCCGCTTCCGCCTCACCCCCGCCCCGAGCCTCCACCTTAGGCCGCTCCCGCCGCCCTCCCCCAGGCTCCCTCCCCCCCACCCCGGCCGCCTCCTAGGCCCTGTCCCGACCGCCCTCACCCCCACGAGCTCCTTCTCCTCCAGCTGCTGCCGCTTCCGGCTGATCTCCCGCTTCAGGATGTCCATGGCGACACCAGCCACCGCCGCCTCCGCCGCCGGAAGTGGCGGAGGAAAACAAGATCGCCACTTCCGGGCGGCCGCGCCAAGAGCCGGGCGGCAAGGCCACGCACGCGCGTAGCGCCCCCTGGTGGCTGGGAGGAGCGCTAGGTGGTGGTGATAGTGCGCGACGGTGCGCGACGGTGCGCGGCGGTGTGACAGTGTGACCGTGCACAGGGGGAACTGTGAGGGCTCAGCTGCCCCGGGGAGTGCGTGGGGCTCGTCACTGGGCCCAGGGAGCGTGTGGGGCTGGTCGCTGGCCCCAGGGGTGGCACGGTGGCTGTTGGCCTCTTCTCCCAAGTGACGAGTGACAGGACAAGAGGAAATGGCCTCAAGTTGCGCCAGAGGAGGTTTAGGCTGGATATTAGGAAAAATTTCTTTACTGAGAGAGTGGTGAGACAGTGGAACAGGCTGCCCAGGGAGGTGGTGGAGTCACCATCCCTGGAGGTATTTAAAAGACGTGCGGATGTGGCACTTAAGGACATGGTTTACGGTGGACGTGACAGTGTTAGGTTTGTGGTTGGACTTGATGATCTTAAAGGTCTTTTCCAACCTAAAGGATTCTACGAGGCTGGTCACCGGCCCCCTGGGCCCAGCCGTACAAGGCTGCGGCTGCCACGCAGGAGGGCGGGATGTCTTCTTGGCTGCTCCTGGCGCGGGTGTGCCCTGCCGCCAGCCGGTTCCTCAGGGAGACTTAACAACACCCCAAGGGAAATCAGAACTGTTCGCTGACTCCGGGATGCCCTCAGGTGAAACGACACCAGCGAACAGGGATGCCCTCAGGTGAAGCTACACCAGCAAACAGTGTGGGGTTTAATTGCAGGGTGCTCGCAAGTACCCCACTCCTTCCCCAGATGCTGGTATTAAAAATCACCCAAGAGATGGGAAAGGTTTGCGCTCCCTGTCCCCTGTGCTGCCTGTGCACCTGAGACAATGCGTTGGGATTTAAGTGTGATGCCTGGTTTCTGCTTCCTTCAGGCGTAGAGGACTGAGGTAGCTGGTAGGGACTGAGCTCCTTAGTGTGTATATCCTGGAAGTAAAAACTACTGCCTTTGTTAGCTTCAGTCCTTGTCACTAGGCATACAGCATTTGTGACACAGGTAATAACATGAAGAAATCTCGTTTTGCTTATTTACCTGTTTTTGTCCAGCGATTTCCATCCTGTGGCTTGTAAAGTCCAAGAGCTCCAGAAAACGCTTTGAAGAATGGGTAAGAACAGCCAATTCTCACTATGCTTAAATTTATCAGGGCTACACCTTCACTGGAAATGAAGGCCATCAAACAGTGAAGGGTGAAAGTCACTGTAACTTTAGCTCCTCTGTTTTGCGTAGGAGCAGCCTGGCCTGTGGCAACACTTCTGTCTCCTCCAGCCTCATGCTATGGCACATGGCAGCTTCTGCCTCCCTAGATCTGCCAAGCTTTTTTCACCTTTAGGTCCTCCCAGATTATTTTTTTGCCTTTCCCCGCTGTAAGCTCCATTGCTCCAGTACCTGTTTTGGGAGGGCTGTAACTGCAACTGGCTTTTCACCTAGGTTAGATAATCTGAGCTGTGCGCCGTGGCTCTTCCTTCCAGAAAATAGCCCATCAGTTTAAGGGTGTTGTTTAAACCCAGGCTGGAGGGGTTGGATTTAGAAATCATGCCCTGCTTTACCTCAGGCTTGAATGCAATCGCTTTGCAATGAGGAAGGAGGAAAAGTCCTCCTACGCTTTTTCGTAGTTCTCCTAAAAGGAAATTATTTCACGTCTGACAGTGAAAGGATCCAAGAAGGTCTCAGTAGAGAGGCCTGGGGGGATGTGCCCACACTTGCGTACGGGCATAAATGGAGAAGCTTTAGGAATACTCTGTAGTGGACTTTATGGCAAACGAATCTGGATTCTTGTGTCTGAGTGCCAGCTGCCCCTCTCAGTTAACTGTAGTGTAGACATAACCTTAGATCTTGCTTCATTTCCTGCTCCAGTTTGACATTATGTCTCAATTAGAGACAGTACAAAACAAAGGAGGAAAGGCAACTCACACACAGTATTCACAAGAATAATGCAGTTACTGTGAGGTGACACCTAGACCGAAGATCTCCCAGTTTATAAAAATCAAAACAAACCAACAAGCTGGCAGGGAGGGGTATAACAGACAAGGAAAGCAGCTGAACACTTTATGTTGGTAAAACAATTTTGGCTAGGTTTGAAATTAATGCCGTACTTCTAAAAGATGTCTACAAGTTCACTAATGATGACATAACCTTCCATGATTGATTTGGTGCCCATCTTCCAGTACTCCTGGTTCTGTGCTCTCTTGCCTCCAAATCAAAGCATCCTTTAATGTAAATCCCCTCTGATCAAGACAGTTGTCTTGTCCTGTGGAAGAGAAGTGGCAATCTACAAAGTACAACATCTCCCAAAAGAGTTGCTGTATGTATGCAAATAGGTGTATATGTCGGCTCTGTTTTTCTGAGGGCATTCACTAATAACTCCCTGAAGAAGGAAAGGGGGAAGAAAATACTCGGTGTCATCCATCTCCTCAAGATTTCTCTTTTTGCAGAGATTAGAAAATCTTCTGATGTATAAGAAGTTGTGGAACCTTCTTTTTCTTTCACTGACAAATCATGAGGAGATCTAGTCCGGCTTGCTTTCTGATTTCCAGGATGACAAATCTGTTTGACTCCTCTTTGCCTTGGGCTCAGGGCAACATTTTCTGAGGGACATGAATTGTTGAAATGGTTGGGTCAGGTTTTGTCTGGACTCTATTCAAAGCTTCTCTGTTCTTCAGAACACATTCCCAAGGGTGTATCTGTGCTGGCAATTTGTTACGGTCCCTCCCTGCTTCGTTACGGATCTCTGGTCCCTCGACTGTCTGCATTCACACACGCTACTTGGTTGTAGGGTGGATATCTGGAGCATCCCTTACTGGACAAAATCATGGTGCACATGAAAGCTCACATTGTGAGCTCTGCTCCTTGGACCACACAATGGAAACAGTTCCTGTGTGCCGCAGGAGGGTTTCTCCAAGTCTGCCTTGCTCTGAGGAGCCCTTAGATTGTGGAAGCTGCTTAGCAGTGTGTTATGAAGGCAGACAATTCCTTCCCTATGCCAGTCCCTCATCCATGCAATGATCCTTTTGATGACATCAGTGCATAAGATATTTTTAACATGTGAAATGGCTGCTTTTCCACGCTGTATGTCAAACTATCTATTTATTATATACAGCATTACTCTACTTGTTAGAGTCAATTAGATCACTGCTATAAATCCTTAGCTTGACTATTTGTTTTTTGCTGCTCCTGTTTTGCTATTCAGGGCAATGCTGCTGCTTTGGTACCACGATGGCTGCATATTTCTGTCTCACGTGATTAATAAATGTTATATTTGCTGTCAGGGCTCTAGCCAGGCCATTAAGCTCTCCCAAAATCACTTGCAGAGTCTTGAGAGCTCACTGCAACTCAGCTTGGGTCTGGAAGCAATAGTGTTACCCGTGTTTTTCCTAGATCCAGGTTTCCGCAGACCTCTGGAACAACCCCACTGAGTTAACCGCAAAGCTACTTTGAAGTAATTCACTTCACAACATTCCATATGAAATCAAGACTGAAAAGGGAAATCTAGAAGTTACTCAAAATCTTGGATCCTTCATAGGAGCCTTGTAACTAATAGAAATACAAGCTTAAAACATACACGAGGTGTTTCATTCCAATTTCTTGATGATTAAGTGATTGCTCGGCTTTATGTGCCGCAAACCAACTGTCAACTTACAGGAAGATTATTGAAGGCAGCTCAGAAATACGTCGTTTCACTCAAACAACCCAGATGTCATCTATTTGCCCAAGTGGTAAAGCTGATCAGAATGATTTTGGTTGCGCTCAGTTGTTGTATTCAGTTTACGTCTAGCTGTTTTCAGGTTGTATTCAATACTTTATGGGTATCCAGTTTCACTTTTCTATTTGATATTAAAATAGGGGAAACCCCCAGTTCAGCCAGCGTTTGCTTTCACTTGCACACAGGAGGCAGAACTGACGCCTTACAGCTGACCAAGATTGCAGAAGAACTCATTTCAAGTAACGCAGGGCACAGATCATTCTTGGAAACCTTTTTCAGATAGGTACATGGTTCCTTTTATTCATCTTCAAAATACTATAACAAAAAAGACAAAATTGCCTTTATACCATGACTAATTGCGTCCACTTCTGGCAAAGGGAGCTCCACATCTAGTCTCACTCTTTTCTTCATTTATTAAAGCAGTCCTTAACTTTTTGGAAGGAATTAACCCATCCTCATTCTCTGCCCCCACATTTACTTAGTTTGTTTACAGGTATCTCCAACTTGTCACATCCACAGGTCACCTCCATATGCGTGACGACTTGTTCTAAGCAGCCCTAGTAGCACCTCTGCTAAGGTTTGCAAATTGCACTTCCCTACAATTCTTGCATTGGGGATGTGCCCATCCCCTCCATTTAATTAATTAAAGCCACTCATACTAGGCTTGCTACTTCTTATTTACCTTCCAGAACTGGCTAAACAGTAGCGCACAATCTCCAGGAGGTCACAGACTGAGAAACACTCAGCCAGAGGGAAAATCAAGGAAGAAGTTGGGGAGTAGTTCTCCACCATGGGTGTCCAAAAGCCACTGGCAAAGACAAGAAAAGCTCACAGGTGAGGCAATGGCAGAAAAAAGTTTCCGGCATTTCTAACAAACGAAAGTCTTCAAAAGGGTATGACATCCATGCATCGTTAAGGGTAAAAGAAGCGGGTGGCATTTTAATCTGGTTTGGTTTACTTTTTAAAGTATTGCTTGATCAGTTCTCGTGGAAGTCAACCCGATAGTTCCTGTCTGCCAGGACAGACCTCTGTAATGCACTGTAAAAATGCTTAGGAAAGTAGTGGCTCCATATGGATGGTACTGGTTAATGAGGCTAGTGTGGCTTTTAGAAACAAGCATGAAATAACTGTTTGGATGATAATTATCCTCTGGTTTTGATAAAGGAATATTTAGGTGAGTTGTTTAGGTTGTCTAAAGGACACATAGGTCAATTCCTATCCCAGCAGCTTTATTATCTGTAAAATTGAGGTGGTATAAAAACTCATTATTGCTTCTAAAAAACTTTACATTTAAGAACAGCTAATTATTGCCAAACTGGCTGGTACGGCAGATATCTGAGGAAAATTTTGTTGTTTCGGGAAACAGTATTGCTAACTCAGCTTATGGCACTGTGTCATCAAAGCCCCTAATGAATCAGTCCCAAGGTGTCACTAGGGAGACCATGCTCTTTTGACAGCAGTGGCCATCTGTGACTGTTACAGAATTCAAAACACCTTGCAGGAAGATGATCATGGTTTTTTTTGTTGTTGTTGATATTTCTGTAGATGTTCTTTCTAGCACTTCAGCAGTACGGGGCAAACCACGTTAAGCAGGCAACATACTCTCAGCATCAGTCTGCACTACAGATATCCAAGCAGCAAATTCTTTCCAGGAAAGGTGCAGTAACAGGATTAATCCCTGCAAATGCAGACTGGTTTGTCAAATTCCATGCACTGAGTTTTAGATCCATACATTTGTCTCTTTCCTAACCTTCCCCACAGCAGGGTCTATACTTCACAACCCTCATTTTTGAGACATTTTAGCTGTATTCAAATTATATGTGAATAAACATAACAGAGACCCTCTCAAATGCCAAATAGATCTCGCTGGATGGTAGAAAAGCTCATAAAAACATATATTTTTCTTTTATGTGTACAGAAGATAAATTGTTGAGTGTAAAGTATTGTACTTCTAATTGTGAGTTCATTAGCTTCTATTCAACCCAAGCAAGAAATCTCTCCAAGTTGGTACTAAATGATTATACTTCCATGTTGTTAGTTTGATCCCTGCAGGTTGTGTCCTGAAATGCAGCATGTGTGAGAAAATACCCATTCAGGTGCATGGCTGCCTCAGCAGAGAGGTCAAGGATTGAATGGACGATGGAGTCTTCAGTATCTACACATCTCTGATGGTAAATACGGGGCGGGGGGTGGGGGGGGGCACATTAATGAAAATGCTGCTGCATAGTCTTACTGCTGAATACAAGCATCATTTTCAGATGTCAGTCTCCAGCCTGACACAGATATTAAATTCACATAATCTCTTTAAAAAGTGCATGTGTGAGTAGATTTTGAACCACATTGTACTTTGCAATGAAATTTCATTTTTTAGAACTGAAAAGCAGGCAGGTGGTTATGAATGTGTCTTAAGCTATTTCTCCAGCCTGAAATGTAAGTACTGTTTGAAAACATTTAGGGAAATAGAACATCTTAGTAGGAGCCGCAGCAACTTTTCATGAATTTATTTTAGCTTGCATCAGTATTCTGAGCTACAAGGATTATAATTTAGTAGAGAGACTCTCATTGGGAGAGGGGATTGAAGGCGTCGAGGCAGCAGCCCTGTGAGTTGACAGGGATGCTAATATAGCCACAGCAGAAGTTTAGAGAGCAGATCAGAGCAGCTGGGTGGGCTGATAGAGAGGATCAGGGCAGCCCAGAGGAGCAGTAAGAGGATCCAAATAAGTGGATTAGCAGCATACCAAAGCACACATTACTTTTAGTTTTCAAACTCCCATTGATTTTAGTGCAAGTGCATTTACTAATGTGTGGCAGGAGAAACGGAAGAGGATCAAGGCAGAATCAAGACACAGAGAGCAGCTCCCTGTGGCAAGCTGGAAACCGCGAGAAGGCTGGGCTGGGGAGACACAGCATAATGTTCCCACATCAGTCTCAGTCAGGACTTAAAGGAGGATGGCTGTTGTCTGGGCTGCTTCATCCCGCAGCCTCAAGGAGCTGTCTAACGTTGCTAAATGCTATTGTTCCTGCAGCTGATTCTGCATTCATTTTCTGTCCGTAGCTCCAGTGATTGACTCTTTCCATGGCTGCACTTTTACATCTGCCTTCAGCTGCTGTGACTGAAGCAAACTGACACAAAAATGTAGGTATGATTAGTAGCATAACCCTCTCTGAACTTTTCCTAGCAGGGGACTCACTGGGCTGCTGGACCCTGAGCTGAGCTTGCTGCAATTTGTGCCTGTAGTGTTCATCAGAAATGGGACTGCTTACCCTAGCTGTGCTTGGGCTACCATGATTAACGTTGACTCCTGAACTACCCAAACCTCAAACATGCCCTTTCCTAGAACGCCAGCCTGGCATTCATACACTTCATCTCTTCAGACAGAGGTGGTAGTGATGCGAAGACACATCCAAAGATTTCTAAGCACTATTACTCTTTGTATAGCACAAACCCCAAAGTTCTAGGCAAAATAACGAGCCCTACTCACATTGCCCTCAGTTCCCTTGAAGCATCTTCGGTTGTAAGTGGGAGGCAGGGCAGAATTTGTGCAACTTATGATTTCCCCATGTTGCAGAGAAGCACAGGACATGCATGTATGTGGGCAGACTTTTTTTACTCTTCCACATTAGCTTTCGTAAAAGCATTGTTGAGACCTTTTCTTCTTTATCCTACAAACACATCTGTTGCTTAGACACCTCAGTCTCCCCACCCACTCCTCCCAGAATTCAAATCCGAAAACTGATTTGTCCTAGGGAAGAGTTAATACCTTAATATACAATTATCCTGCAAGCGTTTGATCAGAGTGGATGACCATCAAACTTTGACTCTTAGACTATACTGCCCTTTCTTGCAATCTTAGTCCAGGCTACACACAAAATGACAGAGGGGAGAAAAAGTCCATCCTCACAGTCAAAATGGGTTTGCGTTCTGATACAGAAATATACAAAGGGTTTGTAACCGCACACACAAAGAACACTTTGTACATAGATTTGGTTATATTCTTTATTGTTGAAACAGTTCTGGAATGTTTTGGTCTCCCTGAGCTGGCAAACAGATGAAAACATTGGTCAGTCCTGTATTTTTTTTCTTCTAAATTTATATGAGGAAGATTAACAAGCAGCAGAATGGACAAGAAGTCATTTCAAAATCGTGTTCCAAAGTAAAAAGAGAGTAAGGATAGAAACATAAGATGTCAAGTACCGTGACTAAAATGATACAGGAAGAACTTAAAGTGGAATCAGAAAACAAGTTAGTTAAACCGCACTCCTATGCTTCGGATTTCTTCAGGACATCCAGAAACCTACCTTTGTGATGACCCGGTCCTCAGATATGCCAACATGAAAGCCCCCTGAAAGAGAAGGTTTGTAGTAAGGCAGCACTACGTCAATGTGACCTATTGTCAAGTTGGGAGCTGAGATGAATTACTGCCTGTGTATCTTGTATGACCACAAAACATCATTGGAAACCTGCAAGGGAAAAACGCTGCCACAGCTTATAAAATCCTCAATGACATTCATTACACATAACTAACCAAAATAGCTAACCTATTAACCCATCACCTGTGCAGCTCCTGATATCTAATTTACCTCTTCACCCTTCTCCTGCTTCCTAAGACCGCACTGAACTTCTTCAGGCTCTAAGATGAGTAGTAATCATGGTGCTACTAATATGACAGTCGGCAGCCTCTTCCTACTGCATCCGGTCTCACATGGATTCCTTGACATTAGACTTAAAGGCTTAGATCAAATCATTGAGTTTGTAAGACTTTTTCCAATATAATTTTTCCAACTGAAAAGCTGAAGGAGCTCTTAGTACACCCATGTAATTCTCCTCAGCTCCAGGATTCTTCAGTCTTCTTTGTCCTACACCATCCTACTTTCTGAATAATAACCAAAATATTGTAATTAACTGGACACACCTGTGAGCCTGGAAGCAAAGAAAAAGTCTGGGATATCCTGATCTGAAGAGCACTGCTGCTGTTAATACTGAAGTATTACTGGATGAATTATATTTAATTGGTTAGCTTATGATGTACCATCTGAAATGAAAAAAAAGCGCATTTTTACACACCAGAAAATTGTTGGGAAAATTAATAACAGAAGGGGGGGGATATTTTGAAAGTGACTTGCAGCATAACAAAAATGGTAACTAGGAAATAAGGAGGGATAATCATACTGACTTTGAATATGTTGCAAGATAAAGCCCTTATTTAGTTGGCTAATTTCATGACACTTTGAAAAACACATTACTCGGTTAATGGTTTGACTGAGGAAATACTTTGTGACTATTCATAAATGTATGTAAAATGCTCTGAATTTTCCATGTTTTCACCAGAAAAAAGGAAGGAACTATGGTTTTTAATGTGTAATCATAACAATCCGGTACTGCGACATTAACTAAAATAAAAGATGAAATAAAAAGCTAACTGCTCCTCGGAGCCAGCACACTTTATCCTAAGTCACTTGGCTGCCACAGCGATGCAGCCGGCGACTATCTAGGGTGACACAAGGCAGCCATTCTAATGGAATAAAGACGACTTTCATCTCCGGGTTTCTCTAGCTGGAATAATGCGATGGTGGCCCGTGACAAATGAGCAGATGGTCCAAGTCCAATTGTAGGATACCCACCCCAAAACACCCCACAACAGGCTCACAACTTACTGTACACGGGAGACTTTGAGTTCTTGAAGTAGTTTTTTCCAAGTCATGGCTGAGAAACATTAGCAGTACAGGACGGAAAGCTTGGTTTTCAACTACCGGATCCTCCTGCATGTTGTGTGGATAACTAGAAGACTTTGACCTAAAGTCACCTTGTCCTAGTTTCTAATTCACTTTTATGCAGATAAGATGACAGGATATCCAAACTGGCTAATACTTTCATAAATGAAAATCGCAAGATTTACTCATCTGAGTAACCGTAATTAAGTTTGCTTGCAAGATCAGGCTTATTCTGCACATAGAAAAGAGTGAATCTCTTTAATTCACAAGAAACAAAATGAGAAATACTAATAAAAAGGGGATGTGCTAACTCTCATAAAATGTTACTTGAAACTGCAGTGTGCAGCACTCAGACTGAAATGCAATTTCGAATCACGAGTGTCCCTTTAAGCAAAAGAAATCCAACACAGAGAAAGAAGAACTAAAAGGAGAAACACAGCAGTTGATAAAACACCACCATCACTTTTTCATAAATTATACCCCGAAATGTTTCACAAAGTTGAGTAACAGAGAAAAACAGAAAAGACCTTTTTATTTTTGTAGCACATTCCTTTGGCAAATGCAGGATAAAGCCTATCATGTGAGTTGAACAGTAAATGAAGGCCTTATGCTTTATAAAAATTCTCTTACTGTCCTAGGAAGGATGAGAGTCAAACACAACAGTTTCAGCAGTGCTCTAACTCTTGTAAATAAAGTTAACAGACAGGAATCAGCAGGCTGTTTGGGGAGAAGAAAAAAAAAGATACTCTTTTTGTACACAAAATTTAGGCACACTGCTGCTGCATTTCAGACCTGACTTCACTGCGCTGTACCAGAGATTAATTGGACCCACACAATTTAGCAAACGGTGTATGACATCCATCTACCTTTGCTGCTTCAGCATCCTCCCAAAAATATATAACGTAGGATTTTAAATAGTACGTTAGCCCAGTTTCCTTTCACAAAGTCTTACAGTGAAGTTTAGGAAAATTCCAAAAGTAGCATATTGATTGCCTCTGGGATTTTCCACTTAGCAATTTAATAGAAAATTACACCCTTACCCAATCTGTGAGGTTTCTGTAACCTCCCTCATGAATTGAATTTTCCAGAGTCTAATAAATTTTACCATTAGGCATATATTCTGATATTGCACCATTAAGCCTATTTCCTGATTTTGCTTTTTTGGAACCGGGTATACTGTCTGCACAATGTTTGGACAGCACCTTGCACGAGAGGATTCAGGTCTGACTTTGTCTACGCTCACAGTTAGGATACAAACCGCTATTGTTAATAGTCAATTTGAGTTCCTCTTACTAATTTTATTTCATTATTCCAAGCGATAGGGTCAGTCAGTATAACTGGAGCCAATGGGATTCTCCTGGGTACTCTGACAAGACCATGGGAAGATCGGCGTTTGCATCTGTTCAAGCAGGCGTATGCAAGTATCACATACTCTTCTCCTTGTCATAACACAGCCTGACTACACTTAAAACACAAGATGATGATCAGGAGCTGTGTTTTCAGTTATCGGTAGTCGTAACTGTAAAAGCCTGGGTCCTTCCTCTGCAGGCAACAGGCAAAAGCACCCTTGACTGTAAAAAAGGGTACGCAAACTAATTGAGGCAAAAGCACTCTTGACTGTAAGAAAAACGCTACACCAGAAACGAATTTAGCACAGTGAGTGAACTGGAAGTATGGCTGAAGGCGTCAAGTGGTGAATAAATCAAAGCACTAATTTCAGCTGTATTTGGGCCATCCGTACGGCTACAGTGACCTCCTGGTGACCATCGGAGGGTTGCCAGACGCGCTAAACCTCGCTCCTCCGCAGGACTGAGGCTCTCTTCCTCGGGCTACGGCGAGCCACGTCTGACTAACGCGGGCGAAGCTCAGCGTCCCTCGGCCCGGCCGGCGGCTCAGCGCGCTCCCCCGGGCCTGGGTCCACGACGCAAGCGGGCGCATCCTTGCCGTAATTACCGTACAACACGGCAAGAAGCAGCCGTGAGCGTCAGCCAAGCCCCGCTTCTGGGTTTTCCCTACTTTCCCCACGCCTCAGCCCCACCAGCGCCAAGTTCAACCCCAGCCCCGCCGGCCCGCGGCCCGGGAACGTCTCCGGTCCCGCTGAACACTCAGACGTGTCCCCCCCAGCCCCGCCGGGAGCCCGCCGCCGCCACCGGGGCCCGCGGGCAGCCCAGCGGCCCCGAGCGCCCGGCGGCGGCGCAAGGCCGCGCCGAGAGGCCGCCGCTCCCTCACGGCCGGGCACCCCCCTGCCCGCCGGGGAGCCGCGGGGCCGCAGCGCCTTCCCGGGGGCGGGAAGGGGAACCTGTGGCGGCGGCGGGGCACGGCAGGGGGAGCACGCAAGTGCCCGTGAGGGGGGGGGTGTGTGTGAGGTGAGGGGGGGCGGAGGCGGCGGGAGGCGGGGGGGGACACAAAATGGCGCTGCCCTCTCAGCCCCTCTCCCTCCAGCCCCCCTCTCCGCCGTCCCCGCGGCGGGGCCCGGCGGCGCCGGCCGTCTTCCCCGGCGTGTCGTGTGGCGGCGGGCCGGCCTCGGGGTGGCGGCTTACGGCCGGGGCCGGCGGAACCGCCGCGGGGCGCGCCGGGCTGCGCGCCGCCTTCCCCCAGCAGGTGGCACCGGGGTCCCGGAGCCGGCGGCGAGCCATTGCGGGCCGCCCTTCGCCGCCGGGCCGCGGCCGCGCAGCCGGCGGGGGGAAAGGCGGCGGCGGCGGCGGCGCTGCCCGGCATCGCCCCCGCGGGCTCCCCCCGCCGCACCCCGCTTTCCCTCAAAGTTTGGGGCGGGAGGTACGGGGAGCGGGGGGGGAAGACCGGAGCCAACTTGTCCCGGATCCCTTCATCCCCCCGCCGGAGCCGCCGTCTCCCAACCCCCGCGTGTTTTGCTGATTGAAGAGACGGACCTTGGTCCTGCCACCACCACCGCCGGGTGGCCGCCCGGCCGCCCCGCTCCTTCCTGCCCGCACCATGGAGTTCACCCAGAGGAAGAGAAGCAGGAAATCCCAAAGCTTTAAACTGATCAACGAAGGTAAGGCGGCGGCGGCGGCGGCCGGGGGGCGGCGGGGGCGGCCCGGGCTTTGTTCCCTCGCCGGGGGCAGCCCCGACTTTTGCACCGGGGGGAGCGGGGCGTTACGAAACGCCTGTGCTCCCGCTCCCCCGTATCGCCTCTCCCTCCCCGTGTCTGTTATTTAACTCCGCAATCCTCTGGTTGAACTCCCCGAAACCATTGCACGCTTTTTATTATTTTTTTAACCCCCCTCCCTTTCCTCTTTTTTTAAATTATTTTTTTGCCTGTGTGTTACGTGTTGTTTCAATAACAATCCCTCCAAAAAAACACCCCAGAAAGGTGGACGTGGTTGTTTTTTTTTTTTTTCCCAGGCAGATCTTGCACAAAATAAAGTTGGATCGTGTTTCGTGGTAAATCCTGCTTTGGGGGGGGGGGGGGGAAAGGTAAAATCGGGAAGAGAGCAAAAAATAATGACACTTGAGCAGCAACGGACCTCCTTAGTATTCAACTCCTGTAGATTTATTGTGGTTTGGGTGGGTTTTTTTTCCTCCCCTTGACTGCGTACCTCCGCGTATTTCAAAGAAAAGCCGAGTAGAGGTTGCTTTATTAAAAATCCACGCAGCTAATTAATTGTACGTGGGCAGGGGAGAGCCGCTGGCGTGTAACTTGTTCGCTCAGGGTGTGTTTGCTTTTGGAAAAGAGGGTATTTTGAAAGGGATCGCAGGTGGAAATATTTGGATTCATGTCGGGGAAGAAGCACAGCTCTGTGTTTCAGTCTTGTTGGGTTTTTAAATAAAAAAAAAGAAAGATACAGCCGCTGATAGGCTTTTTAACAGGTGGACTTCCCAGCCCTAGGGATTTATTTTGGTTGGGGCTTTATCCCTTCTCTGGCCGATGAGGTCTTTTTGCCCTGATGGATTTGACTTGAGATCTTTTTTCCTTTTATGTTTCCAAGTATTGGATGGGAATATCTCCATGAAACGCCGTGTGTGTCCAGCATGCCAAGTTCAAGGCAGGTGACTGCTTGGGTGTAATGTCACACTTGGGAAAGGGGGGACACATACACAAGTGTCGAGACTTGCTGGCTGAAGAGCAATGTCTTTGCAGGCGCTCAGCAAAATCACAGTCGATGCGAAGAAATTTAAAGATGGAAATAAACTCTTTTGGTAGGAATAGTAAATAATGACTGCTGTATCGTTGTAGCGAGGTCTGGAGCACTGCACATGCTCCCTGTTAAAAACTGGAGGGGCAGCGACCCGTCAGACTTGTCTGAAACGTGTTGGAGGTCTGTATGCGTTAGCAAACCTATCAAGAGGTTTAATTTTTATGGAGAACAGGTTTGGTTTGTGGGGTTTTGATACTGAACATGCTTCCGACTTTGAGGCAGAGTTAGTGCAGGACCGGGCTGGAACCTGGGGGGTTAAAGTGAAACATGTGGAAAAGCAAAACTGAAATCGAAGACTCGGTTTTATTTGTGTCCTAATGGGGCTGTAAAAAGAATATGTGCGCTATCAGAAATAGATTACGATTTTGCAAATTCTCAGTTGCCACTCGTTACGGGTTTAGATATGCCTCGGTGTATAAGACAATCTAGTTAACCTCGTTTTAATAGGTAAATTCAGTTATGATGGTACATTATTAGTAATTCTTATTTTATCTGGGGTCTCTTTTTGGACGTGGAAAGTCAAATAGAAAGCTACGCTAAAAACATATCCTAGAGAGAAAATTATGTCTTTGTACTCTGAGAATGGAGGAGATAAAAATCACATTTTGCATGTGAGTCTGCACTCGCATACTCTTTTTCTATCACAGTTGATTAGAAAGATAATTATGTATAAATAGTTGTCTCTTGTAATTGGCCTTTGCCTCTTGCTGGAGTCATTCCGTAATATCACAGTTTGGTGTTTACCGTTGTGAAATTGATATGGATTTCGCAGTGCCTGGACTGTGACATCTGAGGCAGAGAAGGAAACCAAAGAGAAAAGGGTGTGCTGTGTGTCAATTCGTTGGTAACACACCATTTGTTAACAATGTGCGCCCATACAGTGCTTATTCTGTCCCAAAAAGAACTTCAGAGCACCTTGTTGAGATGATCAATAATGACCAGATTGAGAGGAAATCCATTCCTGCACTAAAACGCAGCTGCCTCTGGGGTGAAATGTGGTGACTTTAAGGCGGCAGGTGTAGATCAGAAGGATATTATGACCAGCTGGATGTACGGAGGGAAGTGCTAGAGAAGAAACCACATCTAATCTAGAGATCTAAGGACCGTGAGTCTGTAAGTTGTTTAATTCCTAGTTTCCACATACTCACTCCTGCCAGATCTTGGACACCCTTGGGAGGAGGAAAATGCAGAGTGTGGTCGGTTGACCTTGGCTGGCCACCAGGTGCCCACCAAGCTGCTCCATCACTCCCCCTCCTCAACAGGAGAGCTGATGGCCATGGAAGGCAGTGGGCATAAATGCCATAGTGTTAGCCTTATGAAAGGAGCCTTTACTTCCTCAATGTCGTACCTCAAACTTCACTTTTAACTGTTTCACTTGTTGGGCATGCTCAATAGGCAGAGTAATCCTTTGCGTAGCACCTCGTCGCTGACCTCTCCAACTCCCTGTTGTGTTTTCCCCTAATTTTCTTTCCAGGCCCTTTTCTTTCTTTTGCATCGCTGTTTTAGGCTCGACTCTAGTTTACTTACTGGGTTGTTCCTCCTCTTGTGCCCTCAAGACAGTCATGCTGTACAAATAAACAGCACATTACAAAAAAAAGTTTGGTTTCCAGGAGACCTTTCTGATCCTGTAGCTGTTTTGTCAGAGGTGCAGGTGTGCTGCTCGCGGGAGCAGGAGCTGCTTATGCCACCTTCTGTTTCTGTTGTACCTTTTAAGTGAATCCCCCAAAGTGCTCTTTCATGAGTTAATCTCTGCCTTGCTTTTTGTGAGGCAGGTAAACATAAAAACCAGTTTACGGAGGGAGTAGCTGAGACCGTTGGGAACTGGGAGGGTGTTAAAGGAGTTAGGTGGGGAGGTGGCTGTTTCAAGACACTGAATAGATTGTTCGGTCTTGAACGATTTGCCGAAGGACAAAGTGCGTGCCAGTAGCAGAGTCAGAAATAGCATCCAGGAGAGCTGCCTTTAGACTTTTTTTTTTCTTGGACTTACTATCCCCTCTGTACACACATGTAAACAAAGCTCTGGTTTTACTGAACACCTGCGTGGGATTACAGCAGAGACCTTCACAGAAAAATATTCTTTTATTTGAAACAGAAATTCAGGGGTGACATTTTTTTTTTTAATCCTGTAACATCTCTGAATACGAGATGCTAATGTTTATTCTTAGGGTCATCACAGACGTTACTTTCTATAGGTGAATATCCTACAGTGTCCCTGATACTCCTTTCTTCAGAATTCAGAGGCCAGTGACACCAAGATGAGTCAGTATAGCTGAACAATGCAGTCCTCATGTACGTTGCTGAGTTTCTGATTGAAGTTTGAAAGTTTCCCTTGGTCTCTGGGCAGGTAAAGTTTTCATTATAAATCTGCTTTCCATCTGTAAAGCAAAAAGCCAGATAATTGGCATCTGGTGGGATAATTTGCTGTGAAAATGAACACAGTAATTTAGGGCAGGCATAGCTATTCCCTAAAATCTGTGAAATATTTGAGCTGAGTCTCTCCAGTGTGAGCAAAGTTTTTTTAGGAGGTGCTGATACAGAGCACATTTTCTGTGGTTGATTTGATGTACATGAAATAAACTGCAGATATATTGATAAATTATGTAGTAAAACTGTAGCAATGTGTTCAGTGTTCATTTTTTCCAGATCACTTGAGTTCTAATTTTTTTTATCGTTTTTCATTCCAGATTACCATCATGAGATATATAAGATCTCTGACTACAGCAATGATGTTAATGGGGAGACCAAAGAAACACAACCAGTTTTTTTAGGTATGTGCTTGTGTTGATTAATTTCCGAGCAACATAGCGTGGCCATTTGCAATTAGGGAGGAAAAAAAAATCTCTGTGCAAGCACAGGAAGCGCCTGCCATTGTTTAATATGACGTTCTTTTCAAGACCTTTTTATTCTATGAATTGCCAATATATCCTTTATTAACACTGCTAAAAGTTGTAATTTCAGACATAAATGTTTATTAGTGTCTACACACAGTGCTAATTATCACTCACTCAGAGAGCCAGATGCTGACTCTGCAGTTTTGCAGTTCTGTGCTCACCCCATTTACATTGCATATTCGCTGGCATGCTTCACTGGCAATAGTTTGTGTAATTGGGGTATTACATCTTTGACATCTGGATAACAGAAATTCAATTTCCAGGAAGCTGCTATTTGTTTGGTTTTGCTTCTGCCTTGGGTGGGATAGAGGATTAATGTGCTGTCTTAATGTAATGTCCTTTCACCTCTGTAGCCTGCCTGCTAATCCTGCCATGGCAAAATTAAATTAAATCAACAGTTAAAAATGTGTAAAGAAAACAGAAAAGTAACATAGAGTCTGCAGCATGATACGTACTACAGCATGATAGGACTGGTTATCGGTGAACCTTTATCTTTCCTGTCTGTGTGCTTTTTGTCCCGTATAACTCCTCAGATGCTTCTTCCTTTCCTGCTTCCAGCCCCCTCCTGTTGCATCTAGAACCTCACCTGGGTATTGCACCTCTTGACAAAAATTTGGTGGGCCAAATTCAGAGGAATAAGGGCCAGATTTTCGAGCTACAGTAATGACTCTTGCCTTATAAAGCAAGCTCTTGGACACCTTGCACAGGCTTTGGAGAAAGCACGTGCCTCTGCAGTGAGAAATTTGAAGGTGTCTGCCTCTCCTTAGCTGCACCAGCAGCTTAAACATTTTTGTAGGATGATTTAAGGTTTCTGTAGTCTGTGTGTGTTGCCCCCTGGAGCCAGCAAGAAGCATTGGACCCGAGTGTGTGAATCAGCACCTTAACTCAATCTGCACGCAAAATGCCTTTGTCTCCGTAATTCAGTGTGCCACATCCTCTTCTAGAGGTCAGCAGCAAATGGGAGAGAAAAGGAGGATAGCTTGGGCAGTGTGGAATCTTCTGATGGTTGGAATATTTACACGGGGGTGAGAGCTGCGTTAAATTCTCTTCTCAGCTTCTCGCCATTGGTATTTTGAGCAAATATTTCTTCCCTACACCCATTTAAAGGGAGAAGTGAAGGTGGCTGCTATACTTTGCGTTTGGATTTCATGTTCTGTAAGCACTTCTGGTCAAGTCTGATAAACCTGATAGAGTGAGCTCCACCAGAGGTTTACTTTGAATGCTTTCTTTTCCAACCCTAAATCATGATAAAGCTTTGGCACGAGTTAGGCATCTAGCTGCTTAAGCCAGTATGCTTCTAGGAATGTGCGGGGGTCTATGCTTTAACATCTGTGCCATGAGTCCGCCCAATTGATTTTGGTTTTGGTTTGGCTGTGTTGTCTTTGGGTTTGTTTTGGGAAGTTTTTTGAGTATGCCCAGCTTTTCACTGTGACTGAATGTGCTCTGGTATTTAAGTGCCTAAAGTTCACCTATTTCGAGAACCAGTCAGAATTTAACCTTTAAGACTGTGAGTCGTATCAAGGATCTTCCTTACCAGGTACTGAAGCACGGAGTTGCAGTCCTGGGAGCCCACCTTCAGTTGCTATGAATAGAAGAAGGTGCTGTTTCTTGGTGATGTCCTGAGCGTCCAATCAGATTTCCTCAAAGTATTTTGGTTTTGACAAGACTGAATGATGTATAACCGTGCAAGATTTGTAGACTATGCTTCTTTTTTTTCCTTGTGAGTTGGGTTCAGTTCAGTAAGTTACTCAGAGCTCACTTAACTTTCTCCACTTTATCTTCAGTAGGTTACTTTGGTGTCCACTTCTATCCAGATTCCTAGTGACAAAGGCACTGATCTGAGATGTAGGGAAAGCAGTGGCAGGGACTGAACTCAGCAGAGAGCACTTGAAATCTGGGCTCCCAGCTTTCGGCAGGGATGTGGGATGAGTGGTGTTTGGCATTCCAGCTTTTCTTTAAAAAAATTCACATTGCATGGAGTAATATTGTGCTTCATGGATGGTGGGATCACAACACTTTCCCCAGCTTGGTGTCCTGTCCACTAATAAGGAGCTTTAGGGTATAATCACTGCTTCACCTGATATCATTATTTTATGCCAAAATTCATCCCAGAAGAATGTTCATCCCAACTTCTTGGTTTAGAGTCAAGTTTGTTCTCTAGTTTAGGTGTTTTAACTGATCCATGGGATCAGCTGTTGAAACCTCAGTGTGATGCAGCCTTTAGTATGTGAATGGATGCTAAGATACATCATAGAAACTATTACCTTTAGAAAAGGTGAAATGTTAATACGAACGAGTTGAATAGGATGTGCGCATGTTTTGGTTGCACAGTTGAGAACGATGAACTCAACCTGAAGAGATGCACTGTCGAGAAGGAGCTTCTAGGGTAAATGACTAAATCAGAATAATCCAGTTTATTTAACATGCAGATAAATTGAGGATCAAATGTCAGGAAAGACCTGTTGAACCTAGATGGTCTTTTTTGCACCAGCACAGATGGGCAAAACATGACTTTGTGTAAATGTAGGCTGAAAATTGGAGGAAGCTTCAGCGCAATTAGAGGAACATGGTACGGGATGTGACCTCTGACGGTTGCAATGTTGTAAAGTCCAGCTGCTTTTTGAACGGAGCTTGGTAAGCTTGGGAAGTTTGCTCATGTGATGCAGTGTTGGAATGGGAGATGTGGTGGCTTGTCCTCTCCTCTGGTCCTTTATTCTGATAAGATGATAAACAAGAAGTCACGTCTTTCTAGACAAAGGGCATACTAAACACAGCCTTTATAAAATTTGGGGGGGGGAGGGCAGAATATTGGTACTGTATTTTGCAGATGAGGACTGGCATGTCTTTTGTTTTGAAGTGAAGGGCTTAGTTATCTGATACCAGGAGAGACTGCTCAACCCGAAAAGGAGGAGGCAGCCCGAAGTGCTTAAACCTTGAATATGGACAAGATTTCAGACAGACCTGACTTCAGCTTTTACCAGTTATCAGCATAAACCTTCTGTCACAGGGCTGCTAGCCCAGACTTGGAAATACAAGCCCATGAGGGGACTGTACACCCATGTCTTGTGGACAGTGCTGGTTAAACCTAGCTTGTCTATATAAAAAAAATCTTTTGCATACACCACATTGTTTTTTTCAGTCTTAATATTTTATTATCATCACAAAAAAGCGGAAACATAATATACCTCCAGACTGAGTGTTTTTACAATGCTTTCAACTTGAAATTCAGGCTCTATGTTTGAAAGGTTAATGTAGAAAACTAATTATATTATCCTGGTAACCAAATGTGTGATGAGACATTTGTCTGTGTAATTAACAGTGAAGAACTTTTATAGTTTCATAAAATGGAATGCTACACACAGTGTGCTTGGAGCATTTGTTTTGAAGAGATGTCCAAACCAGAGATGTTTATGACTGATATAAAGTGGAACTGAAATGTACTGTAATGCAGGTGTCTGTGCATTTTACAGCATTTCGCATTGTTGAAATGGAAGGCAGCAGATTAATAACTTCGGTATGTCATGGTAAAAATAAATAATGTGTTCTTGGAGCAGAGGAGCGATGCATAAGTTACTCACTAATTTCAAGAATTTATTCTGTCCCAGAAATAATATCCTTTGCAGAAAAAGTTGACTTAACACAAGTCTGTGAAGTTACTTTTAATAGAATTATATCTCAAGTCTGATTGTTGCATTAGTAGCTTCTGTAATTAAGACTGCATAAAAGTTTATTTTATATATCTGTGTTCTCCGATGATTCAACTTTGTAAAGCATTTCCCTTTGGGGCTGAAGCATGATCTTGACCTGGGATATTTCCAGGAACTGGGGGAAGTTGTTGCATATCTTTTTTTCTTTTCTTTTCTTTTTTAAAGTATATGACCCCATTAATACATACATTTATTGAACAGTTGCTCACTTGTCCTTTCCTGAGAGATTTAGCTGTTGCAGTGTGGCGTGAAAGTGTGTAACTTATGCTTCTGTATCTGCTCCTGTTGGGTGTTTTGAAACTGTTTCACCAAGCTCTTCAAAAGAGTTATTTTGTGGTGGTGGGGGTGGCCAGGCCACCTAGGCTGATCCAGCTTCTAGAGAAATAACCCCCCAAATCCTGAGTGGTCCCAGGGTCTGATCCTGGGTTTCATTCTGTAAATTGCTTTTCTTACACTAGTGTTTGTGATGCTTACTAACTTTCTGTGTCACATCGTAGGCAGGGGTGTCAATCCACCCATATACTTCCATGCTTGGTTTGGGAGTAGGGGGTCTAATTTGAGGGTGATCCAGTTTTCTTGCAGGTATAATCTTAGTGCTTTGTGTGGTGACATGAAGATAGGTAAGTGCTTTTAAATGACATTTTAGATCACTGCTAAGATGCCTCAACTAAGACAGCTTAAATGTCCCTATATGTTACCTTAAGGTAGTCAAAGTGCCCGGCTCATAACTCATGTTGTTTGTGTGACTCTCTGACATTGTTCGTGACCACTGCTCTCCCTGCTGACTTGGGGTTTAGGTTTTTAATTTGCAAAGCGTGTTGTTGCCTGTGTTACTTGTTCAATATACGTTCTTATATGCCAGCAAAGACTGGGGATCACTTATTTGAGAAATGCGTGCTTACTCCATCGATTTAGCTACACAGATGCCCGATTCAAATTATCCACAGAGCAGTCACAACAACTTCCCATGTGATTTAGGAAACCTTTGATCGGATAAAGAACCATGCACATGGCTCCTCTATTTTCCCCATGCTGACCTTCACAATTTTCTATCTCAGGACCACTTGCAGTACAAGATGACAGTGGCAAAAATATCTTGAGTTTTGAAAGTTACAGTTTGATGTGGGTGTAGTTTTTACTGAGAAGGGATGCCTAGCTCCCTTCTAGGATAACTGTCTTTGAAGGAAATACTTGAATACCATGTAACATTCAAAAAGGTGTTTTGGTGAGTTCAGCCTGGCTGTGCAGCAGAGATGTGTGCCCTGCATGCACGTGCCTCCCGATTCCTTGAGCTGCTCTGAATTAGCCCTTACAAAATCCTCAAATACATACGGCAGCCGAGTTTTGCTGGCCCCCTTCCAGGAAGGGCAGCATTCAAGTGGTGTCTAATAAACTGGCGTTTAATATGTTCAATTATATAACCCGTTGCAATTATTTATTATTTTTTATTGCGCTTTCAAGCCATATGCATCGACTTCCACTTTTTCTCACCTCTGAAGCCTTGTTTCCTTACAAACCAGGCTAATGTTGTCAGCTCACGTGTGCTTGTCTGGCTGTCTGACGCTGCTGTTCCTACCCTCTCAATAGCTTTTGAACTCATCCGCCAATTTCAGCCTGGTTTGACACAAAAGTGGAAATCCGTGAGATAGAAAGTACCTTCAGCAAGCAGCCTGATGGAGGAAAAGGCTCTGTTTGTATAGCCAAGAAAAGAAGAGTTTCTGTAGGAGTTTCATCTGCCAAAACGCAACACAACGTAATATTAGACACTAATTCATAGAAGATCAAACTGTATTAAAAAAGTCAATTACTCATTAATATTTCCCAAAACATATGAGAAACATAAATGTTAAAAATAAAGAAATTAATTGCAAAATATTGGGCCAAGAGAACATTATGGTTATTTGTTTATATAAGTCAAAGGAAGAAAACGTCAAATACAGACGATTGTCCAACCTTAACTCTATTCACTTGTTTATACACTTTAAAACACATACATTAATTACAGATGTGGTTACCACTTCTCTGATACTGGAATAAAATTAATATTTTAACGTATGGGTATGGTTGCATATAATTATATAATTCTTTTTAGCACTATGATGATATTTGACAAATTATTTGGGAAAAGTATAATAACTTGTTTGTAGGCAGTGTGCTATATTTATATTAAGTTTAATAAGCATAATAGTGAAAAGATGGTCAGGCATGTAGGGGCAAAGAATGGAATTAATGAATTGTCAATAATATTTTGTTAACTGGAGTTGTTTACAGGTCTGGTGCTTCAGACAGGTGCACACTTAGCATGTGGATGCTACTTCATCCTAGGACAGTTCTGGTTTACATTTGTGCATTTGTAATTTTTAACATTTTTACATCTTTCAGAGCAGGAAGTTTTTATGCTGTGCACACTTTCAGTAAGGAAAGAGATTGAAATGAATTTTAGGGAAATTCCTTTTTATGACTATTTAATGTAGCATTTATGAAAGGGCCTTGTTTTGCTTTTTTTTTGTTTTATAAGATTACAGTCAGGCCACGTGGAAAAAATAGGTTGTATATAAGGGGCCATCCTAGAAACAACTATAATAGTAATTTTTAAAAAAATTGTTAATATGTTTTTGTTATGACTATTATCACCTTTACATAATAAGTTCCTAAATAGGGCTGTAATTTGCCATGCTTATCTATTTTGAGTAGGATTTGGTAAGTATTTTAGTGTTTTGCAAGTGTCTTCATTGGCTTCAGATAAAACCAAAGGGATTACATGGGGAATCTAAATGGCAAAACCTGTAGCCTGCCGATCGGAGGCATCCCCCTCTCCTCGAGAGTGGTGAGGACCATGTACATGTACAGGGGTACAGGGAGAGGCTGAAATATGCACCACTCCTCCCATGCCTCAACATCTATCTCAGCAGGCTTTTCACATATAGGTAATGCAGATTTTGATGTAATAAACTATTTTTTTTTGGTGCTTGATGGTCCCATTCAGCATTTTAAAAGGAAGGCTGGCTCTTCCATAGGACATAGTGGCTTGAGCTATTTTGTTTCCTCTGTGCCCCATCTTCCTTTTTTTTTTTATTTTTAAATTACATGGTTATTACCTGTGAAAATCATCAGCAGTGGAATAGCTGATAACAAAATGTTATCGTGGGGCTCTAGAGCTAATAGCCAAGTGAGATAACCAGGGAGCAAGAAGTTAAATCTGTTACTGGTCTTGCGCCTGCCTGCAGACTCAGATGGTGTAGCGTCAGCTACTCTCAGCTCGTCTCAGGAATGATGCTGCTGTCGCTGGCCAGTTACAAATTAAAAACTGTAAAAAGTCGTAACTGAGAGAGGGGTGATGTAAACTTGCACTGAAGACTAAGTCAAGCTTATAGCCTGTATGTTTTTAATGCCCTTCCTTACAAAACAGAAGTAGTATGTAAAAAACAAAACAAAACAAAAACCCCTAAAACCAACCAAACAAAAAACCACCACCACCAAAAAACGCAAACAGAAAAATCCCTAAAAACAACAACAACAAAAAAAACCCCCCTAAACAAGTTCACAAAGGGGGGATCTCTCTGTTTTAAGTAGGGAGCTACCTAAACACAAAGATATGCTTAGGTAGGATGCAAGTTCAGGGTTTTGTTGTAATGTAAATGTAGGGTTTTTTGGAGGTAAGTATGCTCATGTCACTGTATAGGAAGGCTTCGATATGAAGAGCAAGGGACCAGAATCAAGGCTGAATAAGCTCAATTAACATTAATATTTTATGTAATTGGGTAAGGGAAATCTAATCTTTCCAACAATGTGTCACCCGACAAGCATGCAGTCACTACACCTGACAGGAGGAGGTGGGTGGGAAACTTTTTTTTTAATATTCAGATACAATTTGCTATTGAATACAAATCCAAATTGCCAACAAAAGACTCTGAGAGCCTGGTGTACTGCTAAATGGTACGACAGTAAGGGATTGCTTCATGCTCCGGTGTCGTGGGAGCATTTGGACCTTGGATATGGTGGGCAGATCCAGCCATGTACAGGAGAAAGGCAGTCTTCAGTGTACAGGTCTGAGTATCTCGATAATTGGAGTCCAGTGGTACTCTGCAGCCTCTCGAGGTTGGGAACTGCAAACAGTCAACCCCTGGTTGGGTTGGGGCCAAAAAGTGTTATTTTAAAGGAATTGGTGCTGTGATTTGTTAATTAAATCACGCCTGCATGCACAGATCTGCAGGCAAACCAACAAAATAAATATAATAGAGAACTTCCTTGCAGAGGGTTTTTCTCGCCTCTTTAGCTGGAGTGGAAACGGTGCTAGAGTATCACTGTACAGGGTTGGCAAATATTTTTCTAAGTTTGGACTCGAAGCTTTCTTGCAAACCGCCCACTCTCCTCGCTGGATCGGGGTGGGCTGGAGCCAGCTGGCGCCGGCCCAGGGAACCGGTGCGCCAGGTCAAGCGGGAGATGCTCTGATTCAGCAGAGGCTGGAGCAGATCGTACAGCTTGTCTCCCCTTCTGCTTATTCGCCTCCTGGAGCAAAAACTGCCTCTTTTGGGTACTGTGCGTCCCTGGGTACGCCGGGCTTGCAGCGTGTCCCAGCCACGTTGAGCTCGTCCTGTGTTGGGGAGGGGGTTGCTGCTCTCTTAACTGTCTGGTTTAGCCAGCTATCTAAGCGTGCGCCTAGGTTTAGGCAACTGAATAGTGCTGCTGAGTTGATAAAATTGTTCATGTGCCTGGCATTAGCACACTTTCAAATACCTTGTTGAACTAGAGACAATGCACGTTGCATCTTGGTTTTTGGAGGGTTGTTTTTTTCTTCTGAAGTTTCCTTTGCACTATCGCTTTGCCAAAAATAGGTTTATTTCAGGAAGCGCAAATGTAAATTGAATAGAGGATACCAAGTATTACTGTATTAAGTATACTATAAAAGAAGGTTGATTCATCAATTTCTTGATCTTCGTTATCTCATTTGCTTGGGATGTTTGATTTTTCTATTACCAGTAAAAAAATAGAAGCTTCTTATTTCAGAAGGGGCTATGAACACTTCCTTATTACTAGTGAAATGTAATGTATTCTTTAACGAGCAAAATAGCTACTATCTGCCCAAAACACATATATTCATTGTGCAATCAGCAGTTTCATACATAAAATTAATACTTAAATGGTGCCAGGAGTATTAAAGTACGTAATTGTTATTATTTAAATGCCTTGAATTTATTTGGAACAGTCACATTTTTCTTGTATATATTTTCATTTTGTTTTCATAATCTACATTTTTA
The DNA here is from genome assembly GCF_030936135.1 of Gavia stellata. Taxonomy (NCBI): domain Eukaryota; kingdom Metazoa; phylum Chordata; class Aves; order Gaviiformes; family Gaviidae; genus Gavia; species Gavia stellata. The sequence goes on along the minus strand of NC_082597.1, from coordinate 7,966,485 downwards.
AGACATCCAGCAGTTAGGCTATGTATGGTTATACACGTACTAGCTGCTTTTTAATTTATTCCTGTATAATCCAGTATTATTAAATTCTGTGGACTAAGGAACTGATCCTGTTCATTAAAATCAATAGATGCAGTGTTGCTCTGCATGTGTGTGGTGTGGTGCTTTGTGTGTTTTATTTTTTCTTGGTAGGATCTATCCTTCAGCATATAGCAAACTGATAGATAAAGGGTCTGATCCTTTAGGCTTTACTCACGGAAAATACCCACTGATGTCAATGCCTGAATAGGATCAGTCTCTTAAAAGGATAGTTTATTTGAAACTGCTTTAGCTATTATTATTTCTTTCTGGAGAAAAATAATCTTACCTATCAAAGCTTTAGAAATAGTATCAAGAAAGCCAAGTTCAGCACGTCTTTCAACCATGAGATGTCAACCATCGCTGTGTTAAAGCGTAGCCTGGTACATGCCAACAACCGCTCAACCATCTCTTTTCTTTCTTGTCTTTATTTATTTATTTTTGTACTTCAACTCTTATTGGCATCTAAAATCATTAATCTCTACCCATTACCGTTTTTGCTAATTTACAGTGATAACTGTGGCTCTATTTTCATTAGGAGATGAAAGCCGGGAAATTAAAAAACAAATTACAGGGATGAGAAGATTACTGAATGACAGCACTGGAAGAATCTATCAACGAGTTGGCAAAGAAGGAGAAAAACTGAAGGAGGAGCCCCAAGACTTAGACTTAGCCTGGGCCCAGCGCCTGAATCCCCCTGCAGAGTCCCAGGCGAGCCTTCATCCTTCACAGAGCGGTGCATGGAATGAATTATCACCCCAAGCTAGCCATTTTTCGGGGCAATACGGAACTCGATCCAAAACGTTCCAAAATCAAACGCGAACCGTGGCATCCAATGGTATGATCTGCATTAGATACTGAGAACAATACCTTTTTTTTTTCTCTCTCCTTGTACTGTACCAAATTTCTGCCTTTGTTGTGATGATTTATTGTACTGCTGCACTGAAATCAGTTATAGTTCAGAGTCTACAAAATGAGCACATAGTTATCACTTTGAAAAGGTGCGAAAGTGGGCATGGTGCATTCTGCTACCATCTGTCTTAGCTTTTAGAATGGATTCGGTGATAGGACAGAATTACTCAATGCTGTTACAGGTTTAATTTCTATACAGTACTTATTAAAACAGCTTTTGCCATTGTTATTAAATTCATAGCTAATTAAATGTCAACCTCTACCACTCCTCTTTGCAATGAGTAATGTAACACTGTTGTGACACCACTTGCAGAGCAGGATTCTACTGACTTTCATAAAGGGATGGCATCAGCCTTATAACTGGCTGCTGAACTTCAGGTACAAATTCCCATCACAGCCTTAGGCTTTTATTCCAATGGGACCACTGGAGAAAAGAGATGATGGAGTCTACCTATGAACAACATGTACTAGAACATGGTCCATCTTGTACTGGTGAAGAATTCTGCCCTAAAGTAGATAGCAGAGTGCCCTTAAAATGCTTTTCTCTTGGTGTTTTAAGTCCCAGAGAATGGAGGTTTTACTGCCAGATTGCTGAAGGTCTTCTTTAACAATCTAAATTCAATTCAGGAAGCTTTTCTCCTGATATTCAACACTAAATTTAGAGGGGGGTTATATTAAAGGAGTGCCTCGGTTCTAAATTCTGGAAAATAAAAAATTGTGATATTGCATCTCAAATCATTATCAATTTCCAGTTGATTCTGAAGGTATTCATACTTCCCAATAGGTGCATCTGATGTGTATCCTTCTTTAAAGTCATACAAGTTCTCATTGCTTGTAACAGTTAAAAAGAAAAATACTATTGTTATACTCAGTACTGTCCTTTAGGAAGTACTGTCACTGCACTAAAAAACATACAGCCCTAGGTTTCACCAGATTAAATGCTTCTCTGTAGAGCCAATGGTTCACACAGAGATACCGGTTGACCTGGAGAAAGATGATGCAGGAAGTCATGCTAGTTTTATTTATTTTATAATAAAAAAAAAAAGTTGTTGTTTTTTCAAAGGTGCAGATCCAGGGGAGAGGGAAAAACACTTGATGGGATTTAGCATCCAAGTCTAAAACTGTGCTTTTGAAATCCCACCATAACAACCTTCTAAATGTGGAAGGACCTGAAATTCATCACACATCTCCCTCTTTGCCCTGAGAGTCCCTGGGCACCGGCAGGGACAGTTCTCTGCATGCACAGAAGTGCCCAAGCCTGCATAGCTTAGGTGCCTAGTTCCCAGATCCAGAAAGTAGGTGGAGCAGCACCTCTATCCCCTCAGGGGCCTGAGTCAGCATGTGAGCTAAAACGTGTTGACAGGATTTGGCCCCATATGCAAGAAGATGTCAGCGTTTTAATTTTTTGTATAAGGAAGAATGGTTTGGCTGATTTATGATCTCCTACAGGTTAGAACAGTCTGTGAGACAGTAGAAGGGTTGGGTTGAGCGACCTCTGGGCTGGTCAGGAGGAATGTCCAAGCTCCCAGCTCTTGGGGAAGTGCACCAGGAGGCACTTTCCACCCCTCCCTCTGCAGCTGTCCTGCTGCAGAAAGGAATGCAGTCTTTTAGGTTATTACATAAAGATGGGTGCGGGCCCTCTCTGGCCACATTTGAAAAGATGACATGCATAGCTCTTTGAGAGCAAGATTTTAGGTGTCTGCCTCCAGTGGGCTGTTGTGATCCTGCTGAACGGTTTTGCTGCTTTGGCTCCGAAGCCTGGTCTCTAGGAAAGGAAAACTTTTGATGCGTTTCTGGGCTATAAGCAAGCTATGAAACTGCTCCTCACCCAGCACACAGCTCTTCTGGCTGGCTGTTCCAATGTGCCTGGTTCTCTCCATCCCTTGCATGGGGAGCCTGAGTATCTAACTCAGTAATTTAGGTGTTATTCAGAGGATGGACAAAGTCCTTAAAAGCTGGGTGTAGAAATGCAATCAAATATTAAAGGACCTACTACTCCTTGGTACTTACCATGGTGTTTAAACTCATCTGAGCAAAACCGTTCAGTTAGGACATAAGCTTATTACCTGGGGCTGTCAGTCCTGGGTCATCACTGGGGAGATGTCCAGGCTTCTATAGCAGGCAGTCTGAGTCCAGAAACTGTTTCTGTCCATTGGATAGATATTCTATAGGAAGCCAAAATATATGTTGTAGGCTGTGTGAATTACTCAAATTTGAATGTAATAGGGATCTAAGTCCATCTAACTAGTATAGTTATCTACTCGCATGGTAAATGTGGTTCAAGGAAAGGCTGGAATGGATGTTGAATTGGTGCTGGTGTTGAAAGTAGTTGTGAAAAAGGTATTGGCAAAAATAGACAAACAGAGAAAAGGAGGAATGGGGAGAGCCTAGGCATTGCTGCAACAGAGGGAAGAGTAGGAACATACTTGAAAAGCAAAGTGATTTATTCCAGACCAGGTTTAAGGCAGTGGTTCCACAAGTCAGGATGTTAGGTAGACATCTGTGACCCACTGTGTTTAGAGGAAGCCTCTTGGGGCCACAACCAGTGAGTAGCGTATCTGCCCTATTAGAGAAAACAAATTCATAGAGTCTGTCTAAAACATTTTAGTTTCGTTTCCTGTGTTGTGTAGCAAATCCGGCAGTGATGCAGCAGCTGAATTGCTTTTCAGTTATGTCAAGATGGTTTTCAATGGATTGCACTTGCACGCTTTTCAGATGTAAACTTGTGGGAGCAATGCTACACTAGGTGAATTCACTCTCAGCAGATCCGGTTGCAAGAACCACTCTCTGTCCTGGGCTACTTGCTGCTGACACAGGGGAAGCAACTAATGTATGTGTGTCGTCTCCTTCTCTCAATCATACAAGCCGGTATCAAATTTGCCTGCTGGCTAGCTTCCAAAAGAGAGGGAGATGGCTCTTTAAAGGCTCCTTCATAAAAATAAAAAGTCTGTCCTCCTTTTAAAATTAAAAATTGATTTATAACAAGTCGAAAAGGGTTACTTTTGTCCTCTAAAAATGATAAAGATAGTGCTTGGAACAATGACTGAGAACACTCTACAAGATGTTTCTTACAACACAGTAACCTATCAGAAGAGGGAGGATAGAAAGAAAATAAAAAACCCTCATGAATATGTATGAAGTCAGTAGAACCCTGCTTTGATTTGAAATATTGGTGGTCTTTTTTCCCATTTCCAGTACCTATGGTAGATTTACATGGGTAATTTCTATCAATGCTAATGGGGATTATAATGTAAATCCCCCATGCCTCAATGGGAAAATAGACCCTTTGGTTTTCCATCAGGAGACTGCATGCCTGTGTGCTTTCATTAGGAACGTGTTATATTGCAACAGGAAAGATGTACAGGTGTTTACTGATACAATTTGTCCAAGTTTTCACATGCAATTCACTACAATGTAGAGTCTTTGTTAAGAAGGAAATGAAAGCCACCAGCTCTGTCTCCCACTGTAGTCTTTCAGATGTTTTTTCCAGAGGCGCACTAGAATATTGGATTCTGATCAAGAGAGAGGATGGGCCTTGTCCTGAGGAGCTTATTAGTCTAAAACAACTGAGAAAGCACTGGAGGAAGCATGTTCTTACTATGTATTTGTCTTTTATTGATAAAACTCTCCTCATTTTCTGCGACTCCCTGTTTCTGGGAAACAGATACCCATTTCTGGGGTACCTGCTTGTCTTACTGAAAGGTACGGAGTTGTGCTGATGCTATTAAATTATAAGTAGTCTTGAACCTCATCTACTTAAAAGTCTACCTTTAACAAATAGGTAAAGGGTATTGGTGGAGCCAAGTTGCGGGAATCTGAGTAATCTGCTGCAAAGCTAAAGATAGCATTATTTTTTTTCCCCTCTGTACCTGTAACAATGGGCTAAATGCTTTATGGACCATTGAAAAGATAAAATCCCATCCATGCCCCAAGGAACTTTCAGTCTGAATAGACAGTGTACAAAGGAAGGGTGAGATCAAGCTAGGCAGAGTCCTGCTGAGTCAGTAACCTGTTTTTTGTTTTAATTTGAGGCTCTCAGCCTGTTTTTCAGATTGCTTTTAACATTTAAAAAGTTCTTGTAGTTACAGCTGAAGAAGCCAGTGGAACTATCGCATTCATATTTGCTAGATTTGCAGAGATTCTTAAATTACTCCATTTATCTTTATGCAGTATTAACAGTTTCTGTCCGTAGATGATAATTTAAAATACCAAAATTTGTAATTGCAATAGTGTGGACAGTAAATATCTGAGGAAAGGAGGAGAGCAACACCCAGAAGATCAGTTTAGCTTCACAAGTAACTCACTTTTGGGATAATGACCACCAGTTTTCTCAAGCCTGATAGATGTTGCTTCAGAGCTGAAGGACTGAATGGGAGGAGGTAGAGAACAAGTACCTGGAAAGGGAGTTTTGAGGATGGAAGGACATGTTGGAAGAACTAGGAAAGAGTGGGAGCGATTTAGTGGTGGCCAGATTTTCAGCCATTTTAAATGAGGATTGAAGTCAAGGAATCTATGTGGGTCTGACATCAGGGGAGCTCTGATGAAAGAATGCAAACCAAACGTAAAAAGATATTAATAAACTGGTTTGGCTTCAGAGGAGAGCAAAAGTAGTAATGAAAAATGGGAGGATTTGTGAGCGAAGATTAAATGAGTTGCTTATGTTCACTTTAGCAAAGTAATGATTAAAGGTCACCTGATAACTGTCAGGCTGTGGAAGAAAAAGGGAAATACATTCTCTGAAGTCCACCACATGTGACACCAAGCGAGATGATTTTTGTTAGATCCATTTGTACCTATCTTCATAAAATGATCATCCCTCCTTTTGCATGCTTTGATGAGCAGTTAAATAGCCATCAATTTAAATGACTGTAAGCACATTTTGAAATGAAGGGGGGTGCATCCTATCTGGCTTTAGTTTTTCAGATACTGCTAGGTTTTTTGTTGAATTTCAAATTTTTTATTTGCAGCATTACAGCTAGGGATACAGCTTTTTTAAACTAAAGCGCAGGGTACAACTGTTCAGGTAAAGCTTGAAATCTCTGAACTGTTTACAGCCTGTAGTAATTCAAGATCTACGGTGCAAAACTTCTGGAAAGCAAGGCAGTAATAAAAGCACTGCAAAGGGCTAGAACTAAATGTTAATTCAGTTAAACACTAGTAAGAATTACTAGAAAAGAAGAATCTGTTAAACTACTCTATTAATTTTCAAAGGGGAACTATGGAAAGCCCATCTCATAGGTCACAGTGCTGGAAAACGTGCTATAGAAAACAATCCCACCCTAGCAAACAGAAGAGCAGATTTGAAGGCTTTCCTTGCTGGTCGATCTTTTCCATCCTGTTTTTTTTTCCTCTGAATAGGGGATTTTTTTTCCTTCTCAATTATTCACATGGTAAAGAATCACATGTAACATTCAAGCAGTTTAAAAATTCTTAGGCCCTCATTTAATGTGCAGTATAAACCTTTATTACGCAGACTGTCTTCATTCTTTGTAAGACTGTTCTGGGAGATGGGCTTTTTTTGTGTGTGTGTGATAAAGTGAGTATGTTTATAATGAGGTTTGGTGCTATTGTTATTCAAGATGAACTAGCCTGACAATAGAGAGCCCTGCTGTGAAGAGTGCATCGTATTCATGCTCTGAGCAGTCTTCTCCAGCCCATGTAACATTGCATCCCCTACTGTATATAATTGCACATACTAGTAATTGGATAAAACCTAGTGGCCCCTACCTCTTAAAAGAGACCATGTTGAAAATTATTTGCTTTCTTTCTTTGATTGTAATTTCAGGATCGGTTATATTGATAATAGTTTCAAACACCTGCTGGTAGTTGCTGTTTGGGTGTTTTTGTGTGGGTTACATTATCTCTCCCCTGTTTTGTTCCTCTCTCTTTCAGGAGAAATCCCAATGGTGAATTCATCAGTTGGACCAAACTGCTGTACGTGTAATTGCCAGTCAACCCTACAAGCTATTCTGCAAGAGCTCAAGACCATGCGAAAATTGATGCAGATTCAAGCAGGTACAATGACCGGTCCCATACATGTGTATCCATGACGAGCATCTTCTTGTTAGGCGGAATGGTCTAGTAAGACAGAAGTCTATCTGGAGACTTGGGAAAACCTGGACTGTTTCCTGCTCATTTGACATGTCATTCAAAGTCAAATTTTCACGGGCTTCTCAGAAATGTAATTTTTATTTCTCAGATCCTTACATGTAACATGGGATATTATCTTGTAGGAATCATTTAAGGCTAAATTAAAAAAAAAATCTAATGTGGTTAGATGCTCGAGTAATGTGAGCTGAGTGAGTAGGTCAATATGCCATAACCACCACCAGTTTTTTTTTTCACGGTGCATTCAGAGGTGCAAAATGCTACTTGTTATCTGCTTACTAGTTCGCTAATCTTAGGAGTAAAAAAAAAAAAAAATGGAAGGCCACTTAAAGTTATTGTATAACACTTCATTCAAAGATCTTTCAAATTACAGCTCCTTGGTAGCCTCAACTGAACCAGCAATAATCTGTTCATTGGGGAAAACTATCAGGGCTAGTTTTCTGCTAGGTTAGGAGCTGAAACAGAACAGTGCAGAGCCAGAAGAGCACTAGAGCCATCAAGATAACAAGGCCATGGTAGCTGGAGTTAGGAAGGTCATGGTAGGCTGCCATGAAGCTGCAGCCTTCATGCTTCATAAAAATTAGTGTTAATAATGAGGAGTTGGAGACTATGGAGATTTTGTCAGATGAGTTGCCCATCCATCATGAGTGATGGGGAGTGGAGCCATGGAGGTTTTTTCTTAGAGTGGCTGGATAAAACCTCTGGAAGGAAAGGGGGTGTTGAGTAATTAACTGAAATATGGGTGGAGTGAAGGGCTGACTAAACTCCTTGTCTCCACGGCGTATAATGCTTGAGTGAGCGACAGGAAGGATCAGACAGGTTTTGTAATATCAGTTGGTACACATAAAAATGCTTTTCAAAAATCATTGATTTACAAAGAAGCACATGAAGGCCCAGTTTTACAGCCTTTGCTGGGAGAGGGAATTCTTTACGCAGTTGCACCGATTTCATTGAAATTACATGCACCATTAAAAATGGCTTGTGGTAAAAGGTACAGAACTGGGGTTTATGCCAGACGAGCTGGCTCCTCAATAGCAGGAACATTTCTTATTTATTATGTATCTACAGTATAAGTACCTTGTTAATTAGTGAATCTCTTGATTCACTGGGAATAGTTCGTATTTTCTGGTAGGCATGAAATGATGGCTTTGCAGAGAATAAAACTAAAATGCAAACATATAAGTGAAAGTGTAATAACTTATTTTAGTATTCAGACAACTTTCTGTCTAAATGATAAACTACAAATTACAGTCTTGTAAATCCTTGCCACAAATGAAATACCCCAGAAATCATTTAATAAACAGTATTATAAGATTTGGGTTTTCTTCCTCAAGCTTTGTAGATGAGGACCATTTGTAGTTCACTTGTAGTTCGAATGAGTTTGATTTGCGTCTGACAAAACAAAGATGTGTAGCACTTTTGGCTTTTTTTGTTTTGACCTTAATCTTACTGATTCGTGCAGATAAATAATTGTATCTGCATAGCATTCTGCTGGAGGACTTACTCACATTGATATAGGTGAAGGATTGGTGCCTTAATTTATACCAATTATTGTGGATACTGGAAAATGCAAAATACTGGTAAATATAAAACAAGGCTTCTTAGGTTTGAGATGCAATACATGAACTGTCAGCTTCTGTGTACGAGCAAAACAAACTGATGCAACTTTGGATTACTTTTTTCCCAGAAATTAAACTACTGAATAGTGTTTTCACTCATTCTTGACATAATGGTACTTGAAATGTTCTTGCTGAGCTAATTAACTTGGTGACTACATTAATAAAAACAACTGTAATTGCATTAGCACTTATATTATCTTACTTTATCAGGAAAAGATGCTCAAAGACAATGAGATTCTCAGTCATTCAAGAGGGTATACAAATTAATCATTGCTTAAGTCCTTCGTGTCACCAACCATCCAGTGGTCACTAGGAAAAAGAGCTGCGTATTCCTAATTTTCCTAAGCTGCTATTAATCAGTATGTCTTGAAAAACCTCATAGTAGAGCTCAGTGTTGTTATCCCCATTGTACAGATTGGAAAATTATGCAAAGGTGATAAAATGTAGCTGTTTCACATGCACAAACAGCCCTGAAAACCATACCATTTATCCAGAAGATGAGTTCAGTGTGTCGGTAGTTTAATGGTGCATCTGTGTGGTTATACATGTGCCTTTGTCTATAAATTTAATTAATTACTTTCTTTCATTCAGTTGGGACTCAAAACAGACAGCAGCCTCCTGTTCCTCTGATTTGTGCGCAAAAGTCAACAATATCAAGAAAGAGGAATAAAAAGAAAAAACTGCCCCTCAAAACTGTTGAGCAAATTACCATGAATAAGAAACCCAACGCTGTAGAGAACGAAAAGAAGCTATCAGCAAACTCGGAACGATCGAGTCTGCAAGCAGTTGAACCCCCCCTAAAACCAGAAACCCCTGTTTCAGGATTTGGAATTATCCTTGAATCGGCTTCATCAGATGTAAGTTAATATTTTAATACACGGGATCACAGGATTTTAAAGCACTAACTAATTCAGCAGAATCAATACTCAAGTCAGCTTGAGTGTGTTCCCTCTTCTTGTTAGAATAAACAAGCAAATCTTGGATAGGGTTGAATGGAGGCAGTAGTGTTAGACGTGGGGAGTGCTGATTACAAAGTTTTGGGTTTTTTTTTTTTTTCAACTGAGTGCTGATTACAAAATTTTGGGGTTTTTTTTCAACTTTCATGAGCATGTAGCTCTCCCTTGAGTTCAAGGCTGTCTGTTGTTTGAGCTTGCAGTGGAAACTTGTTCTTCATCTCTCCTGTTGCCAAGAGCCACCGTGAGATCAGGAGCCGTGAAAAGTGCTGTGTGTATAAACCGTTCACAACCCTGTCATTTGCTGATGAGCACACGTAGTCCACACATATGCCCTTATCCTGCCAAGATATATTTATGTGCTGTGTTTCATGCCTGGCTGGTCCCACTGGCTTCAGGGGACTCCTCACCTCTATAAAGTTCATACCTCAGTCTTTGCTGAATCGGGTTGGTCTTCATCGCTGTGGTTGCTGGATGAGGGCCTAGATGCTGTTGATGGTGTCAGTGTGACTAAAGGGGCCAGAATTTGCCACTCTAAAAATATGTACTTTTCACATGTAAGACTGCAATAAGCACATTTTCTTGATTCATGTAACATGTACGCATTGATAGAAATTTCATGTATCAGGCGGCTTTGCTTAATGACCAGATAGATGTCATCTGAACCAGTTCACTGATGAATAAACTGATCATTAATTTCTCTAATATATTCTTAATTTTGAGCAGGCAGTTTCCAATTTCCTAAGTACTATGAGCTAGAAAAACGTAATTAAATTCAGTATCAATAAACGTAAATGAAAACAATGCAGCAGATAATGTTCTACCTTTCTGGAAGCGGGAACTAATAATAAAAAAGAGCAGTCATGATAATTCAGTTATAAAGATGCAAGCCACACCAGTAATTAGATTGCAGTCTCATGCCACAGAGTCGGTATAGTGAAACAGAGTAACTATTTTGATGCTTTTTCAGAGGTTTTCCTTTTGTAGTGTTATGCTTAATAATGTTTGAGGGAGTGGTTTGGGGAGGGGCTGGTAATTTATCTCCAATATGTAATTTGTGCTTATAATTTTTCTTTGCTTGTGGCACTCTTTTCAGCTTGAAGCATGGTTTTGAAAACAGTTTTGTACTTGCGATGGAATTTAATTTGGCTTTATGAATGTGTTCCATCGCTGGACACAATTCTTCGTAGGTGCCAATTTGACCTAAGAAAAAAAAGAAGAGAAAACATGTGGCTCATAAATCAGGTCCTCATCTGTCCTCCCATGCTTTGGCCCCTGCTTGCTACAGTAGTTGTTTGACTAAATTTACAGAGCCAGAACCCCGAGACAAACAAATTGATTTTGTTTTGTGTTCCGAAAGAAAACAGTTGAGTTCTGAAAATAGATATATTTAACAGTGAAAATAAAATGTGACCTTAAACATTTTGAGAAGGCTAAAGAAAGTCACTTCTTTCAGAATGAATGGTGGTATTATCTTTTTCTATTTATTCATAAGCATCTCTACTGTGCTCATGACCAGCATGTCTGAGTGCCTGAAAAAACTGAAATACATTTTACGCAGCACCATAAATGAACGTTCCCTTGAGAATATTACACGGCTTGTCTGTAGTGTGTGCTGTGTCATACGCCAGGACTGCCGCCGCTGTTATTTTGCCAACATTTATTGAACTTTGAGAAAAATCTGTTTAATGTGCATAAAATTGGGGCTACCGAAACCAGTGCAATTAGTTCAGATTTGCTGAGATGAAATACTGCTACTTACGGAGGTGGAAAAAGTCTTTGTGAGACTAACTCTTAATCTGGCCCATGAATCAGAGAACCTGCTTTTTAAGTGTAATGATCTGTTACTCTTAGTTAAACTTTCTTGTGTTTGTTTTACTGTTACAATATTTCATTTATAACCTAATAATTTCTAATCTATGTAGTACAACCTCCTAAAACGTCTAGGATTAAATCTAATTCGCTGCCTGTTAATTTTAGCACAGCAAAGCCTTTGGCATTCAGGCCTTATTTATTTTATTGTACGCAAATAGTTTGCCTACCAGTTCCTTATGCCATGATCATTATCTACTAACAAATGCTTTTCCTTTTGAGAAATCGCATTCAAAGTCATTATGAAGTTCAATTACATACTGATTGTCTTTGACTGAAGAATAGTTTGCTACTAAGGGAAAGCAAGAATAGATCAGCATTTTGCCTTCAAATTATTTCGCTGAGATACGAATTGATTCCTATATTAAGAATAAAATAGTAAAAATTAAAATAACATTGACTCTTCCACACTGGTGCACTGGTAAGGTTTTAAATCTATTTTACAGCTGTATTAGTGAAGATGATTTGTCTGCCCTATGCATCTTGTATCATCGAGGTCATCTTAGATTGCTATCATAAGACCCAAGACCCAAGTAACAGAACAGGACAAGATACCTTCATCACCATGACAACTACATTCTGGTTTTTGATTAACATGAAGTAGAATTTTTCCCAAGTTGTAAACTTGGCCCACATTTATTTACTCTTGAAAATCTTTTCTGTCACCAGAAAGTTTAGAAGTAACATATTAAAAACCCACCTACATCAGAAGATTGTCAAATGTCAAATAGAGTAACTCTGACTGTTTTGCTGGATCCAGCATTTTGAAAGTTCTCAAGGTAAAAAAACAACTTTTCATCCAGAACAAGCTGAGAAACTTACGTGCTTTTTAGATTTTTTTTTCTTTCTTATTACTATCTGCATATTTTGAGATTCTTCATCGTGGCTTCCCAAAGCATTGTAATCTTCAGTTTTATCGCACAATACATATACATATCCAATGATAGTATATTCTTGGAAAATATTCTGCTTGCTGTAACTCTCTCGATACTGATTTTTAAAAATCCATGGGAAAAGAGTTACACAGCCAAATCCTTCTGAGATTGGCAGCCCTTTCTTCTGTCTAGACTCAAGACGTTTGCAGGTGATTTGATGGGAGATGGCATTTGCTTTTGCTCTGTAAACATCTTTGAAAATGCACCATCACTGGTGGGTATATTTTCATGTAGGGGGAAAAAAAAGAGCAAGTTATTAGGAGCAATGCTGTGTTGTTAGCTTATTTTCTCACATCATGACCACTAATTTTTTCCCCCCTTGCCAACTTCCAGATAATATCTTAAAAATTTTACTTTATTTGTGATGTACCTTTGTTCTAGATATATAATTCTTCCATACAGGTATCTCGTGAAAGCACTGTGTGGTAGTCACAGAAGAAAATACTGCAAATATTGTTCATGTAATTTCTGATATGTACAGACAGGGGCAGCAAAAAGACTCTTAGTACGGGGACTTCCTTGAAGGCCTTTGTCTGCTTTGGCCCACAATGTACTTGAGACGAGACTCTTGTGAAATACAGGATGATTTTGTTTCCTCTTCTTCCCCTCCATCTCACTTTCTACCAGTTGCGTAAATTCCTGTGATTTACCACTGAGGATTTTTGTGCTGAAATAAGCTGTCTATCTAACATCATCCTCTTCTAAGGATGCATTTTGGGAATATGAAAAGGAGGGAGAAATGGATGATCAGCAATTGCTGGCTCCAAGGGCGACCTCAAACTCATCATCTACTTCAACTCATATGGGGCGTATCTGCGCTGGAAGTCCTTTAGGGAAACCACGTGGAACGGGCCCATAGCCCTGCAGTTATCCTTCTTGGAAATGTCTGGCTGCCCCACAGCATGCTCATCACATCATTTGGCAGTGAAACAAGTCCATAAAGCGGTTAGATAGATGTCCAAAAAGCTTTGCATAGGAGTATTGCTCTGGGGTGATCCTCTGGTTTGTCATTATTATCCAATATTGAAAGGTATCCCTTTTTGTTAGCTGTACACCTAGAAATAATGTCAGTAATTGTTAACTTTTACAGTGGCTAGACATGAGTATGATTATTTGATTTGCCTTTTAAGGTGCTTATTCACTGATGGGGTTTGATTTCAGTGAAGTAGGCTGCTGTGGTACTGAATAGCTGGGAAAAGATTCATGGTTTGATTAAGTGATTGTAAAGTCTCACCAGATGCATGATTGAAGTAAAATAATGTATTTGAATGCTCTTTTAATTAAAACATTTGTATTCTTTTGGTAGCCAGAAGTGCAACTTGCAGAAGGCTTTGACGTCTTCATGCCGAAATCTCAGCTGGACTCTATATTATCAAACTATACTCGCTCAGGAAGTCTGCTCTTTAGGAAGCTGGTCTGTGCATTTTTTGATGACAAGACTTTGGCTAACTCTTTACCAAATGGCAAAAGGAAAAGAGGGCTCAATGACAACCGGAAAGGACTAGACCAAAATATTGTGGGTGCAATAAAAGGTATGGTTTTTGCTTTCTTTCATATGTGTAATTAGATCATATTCTCAGCTAGGGAGAGTGTAAGGGGATTAGAATTTCTGACGTGTGTTAGTCTATTAAAATATGCAGTTTTATTTTTATTCCCTTTCATTCACTTGTTAAAAATAGCTTCTACGGGGACAGCATGTGTTAATTTTAAGCCAATGATCCCAGTTTCTGAAGTCAGGCTCTAAGGTTAGAATCTCAATGTTCGTATAAGATAATTATTTTTTTTTCCGGATATCAGAGATGCAAAGAAATCTTGAAAACATAATGACAGCGTAACTGATCCTCTTCAATCAAAATTCTGAGTCTTGCACTGGATCTGACTGTGTCTGCTCTGTAAATAGTTTAGTAGTTGGTGACTGGATTGGGGAGAGATGGAGGAAGATAATCACAGAATCACAGAATCACAGAATCAGTACGGTTGGAAAAGACCTGTAAGATCATCGAGTCCAACCTGGGGAAAAAAAAAAAAAAAAAAAAAAAAAAACAAACCACACAACATCAAAAAACCCACAAAAGAAAAAAAAAAAAAACCACAAAACCCACGCCACACAACAACAATAACAAGCCACAACCCACCCAACACCACACAGCACCATGTCCATCAAGCTACATCCCACAATGCCACATCCACACGCTCCTTGAATACCTCCAGGGAGGGTGACTCTACCACCTCCCTGGGCAGCCTATTCCAGTGTTTCACCACTCTCTCAGTGAAGAACTTTTTCCTAATGTCTAGCCTGAACCTCCCCTGTCGCAACTTGAGGCCATTTCCTCTAGTCCTGTCACTAGTCACTTGGGAGAAGAGACCAACACCCACCTCTCTGCAACCCCCTTTCAGGTAGTTGTAGAGAGCGATAAGGTCTCCCCTCAGCCTCCTCTTCTCCAGGCTAAACAACCCCGGCTCCCTCAGCCGCTCCTCATAAGACTTGTGTTCCAGACCCCTCAGGGACTGGGACTGAGATGAGTTTGATGCCCATAAGAACTGTGGTGGTCCTTCTCTTGTCGGAGCAAATTGCTTAGTTGGTGTAAGGATCCTGTGCCAGGTGGTTTTTCTTAGCGATCACTGCTTTCTCACTTCCAGAACACATGTACCTTCAGACTCTGTGATCGCAACATATAAAGAGCTACTATTAGGCCAGAGATTCTGAATGGGATTCTATTATTTTGAAATTTGCTATAGTAGGGAAAATACCCAAGTTACCGAAAGACAGGCTGTGTTGCAAAGTAGAGCTTGTTTCAGAGGCTGTGACTCGTCCTGAGGTACATATCACTAACTTAGGAGACGTAAGCCAATGAGAAGAGCTTCTATAAGTGCATAGGCAGCAAAAGGAGGCAGGGGAACCTTTTGCAACCACCTCTGTGTCCTCTTTTGGCCCCCTCTCCCCATGCGAGAAAGACATTGACATACTGGAATCAGTCCAGTGTAGGGCCACCGAGACTTATGGTACTGAAGCAGGTAAGTGGTGAAGTATGTATGTGAAGTGACATATGAGGAGAGGCTGAGAGAACTGGAGAGAAGAAGATTCAGGAGAAACCTTATTGCTATCCTTAACTACCTAATGGCATGGTGTAGAGAAGACAGAGTCAGACTCTTCTCAGAGGCACAAGAGGCATTGGACTCATGGAAAATTTCAATGATGTGATGTAAGGAAAAGCTTTTTCTACGTAAGGGTGGTTGAACAGTAGAATAGGGGTTCAGAGGGGCTGTGGGTTCTTCATCCCTGGAGATATTCAAAACTTCACTGGTCACAATCCAGGCATCATGATATAGCTGGCCATGCTTTGAGCAGCAGGTTGGACATGGAGACCTCCAGAGGACCCTTTCAACCTGTGCAATTCTGCTATACAGCATATGTTGTGGCTATGTCCTAGTCCTAATACATCTTACAGAGTTTCTGGCAGACTTTCTTACAGTTACGCTTATAATTAGGTTTCAATCACAAACACTTCTTTATACCTTCTTTTCTTGAGCTCAATAATCTGCAAAAATCCAAAGCTGAATTCACTCCATCTCTATCTCGTTCTTCCTTAAAAGCTTTAATAAATAAGTTAAATGGACAAAAAAAGGAGTTCAAAATTACTTTTAAAAAAAAGAACACACTCTAATTTGAGCAGCACTGTGATAAAAGAAATGTTTTTCAGTAGATGCAGCAGCACTGTTAAAATAGCAGTCGTTGCCCACTGCAGAGAGCAATGTTTCTCAGTAGCTGAGCTCATATTACCGGAGCAAATTCCGAAGCCTGGTTTAACCTCTTCCCTTTTCCCTTGAGCCCGGGGGGAAGAAAGGAGGGAGTTGTAGTTCCAACAGATTAATTTCATCTGTGATGGTGCTACTAGGTACCACTGTAATAAAAGTGATCTTTATTGGCATTTACAGTATTGCCCAAATGTTAGTCCCTGATCCCTGATAGGGAAGCCCATCCCTAAAAGCTGTCATGGAATAAGATGCCAAGGGCTGACGTCCTGTGGATCTTTACTGAGCCTGGCTCCAATAGCACCCTTCTTCCCTCCAAAGAGCTGTGCTATCGCACACTGTGGTTTCATTTATTCCAAGAAATAACTGAGCCAGTATGAAGTCTCCACAAGAACAACATCATGTTGTTTGCATTATTATCATTAGGACATTCCTCTACCACGTGCCCAGATATCCTTTAGTGGCACTTTTAGTCCTTTTCCATGACAGAGATACAAAAGTGGAGAAAAGGCTACATTCATGACAAAAACGAGCAGAGAACTTAAAGGAGGGACTGTTTGCTTGAAAATCGCTCTTCCTGTCTGAAAACATTTTAACTGCCGTCCTTACAAGTAATTTAACGCTTCTGCAACAGGATGATTAGCTGGGGAGAAATTCTCTCTTTTGACTTTGGGTATTCAGTGGCACTTGTTGAGTCAGTTGCAGTGTTTCTCCTGGGCAATCAGTTTCCCTTGTGAGTCACATCAATCTTTCACTCAGAACTGGGGGGAAGAAGAAAAAAAAGGAGATCAGAAGTGGTTATTTTTCCTTTATGTCATAGACTAGAAATCCAGCCAGTGAAGTCCTTCCCTGCAGAAGTCAATGGGAAGTGTTCAGGTGTATGTGTGATGTGTCCCTCAGGGTTCCATACTGGGACCAATACTATTTAATATCTTCATCAATGACATAGACAGGGGGATTGAGTGCACCCTCAACAAGTTTGTGGATGACACCAAGCTGAATGGTGCAGTTGATTCGCTTGAAGGAAGGGATGCCATCCAGAGGGACCTTGACAGACTTGAGGAGTGGGCCCATGTGAACCTCATGAAGTTAAACAAAGCCAAGCACAAGGTCCTGCACGTGGGTCAGGGCAAGCCCCAGCTTCAGTACAGACTGGGGGCTGAATGGATTGAGAGCAGCCCTGCAGAGAAGGACTTGGGCATACTGGTGAGTGAAAAATTGGACATGAGCTGGCAATATGCGCTTGCAGCCCAGAACGCCAATCACATCCTGGGCTGCATCACAAGAAGTGTGGCCAGCAGGTTGATGGAGGTGATTCTGCCCCTCTACTCCGCTCTGGTGAGACTCCACCTGCAATACCGTGTCCAGCTCTGGGGTCCCCAACACAAGACAGACATGGACCTGTTGGAGTGGGTCCAGAGGAGGGCCATGAAAATGGTCAGAAGGCTGGAGCACCTCTCCTATGAAGACAGGCTGAGAGAGTTGGGGTTGTTCAGCCTGGAGAAGAGAAGGCTCCGAGGAGACCTTATTGTGGCCTTTCAGTACCTAAAGAGGGCTTATAAGAAAGATGGAGGAAGACTTTTTACCAGGGCCTGTAGTGACAGGACAGGGGGCAATGGTTTTAAACTGAAAGAGGGTAGGTTTACATTGGACATAAGGAAGAATTTTTTTTACAGTGAGGGTGGTGACACAGTGGAACAGGTTGCCCAGAGGAGCTGTGGCTGCCCCATCATTGGAAGTGTTATAGGTCAGGTTGGACAGGGCTTTGAGCAACCTGATCTAGTGAAAGATGTCCCTGCCCATGGCAGGGGGGGTGGACTAGACAATCTTCAAAGGTCCCTTCCAACCCAAACCATTCTGTGATTCTATGATATACAGGAGGTTGTCAGCATCGTACAGCTCAGGTGGACTGAAAAGGGGAGGTCGCATTTCTCCTGCATTCTTCCTATTGCATGCCCATTCTTTTTTGCCCACATTGGTGTTTCCCTAACCACACATTAAGCAGTCAAAGCTATTTCAACTTTCATTCAAGAGAATAACAAGCAAGTTAGAGAAGAGAAGCAAGTTAACATATTGGCTTTCCAAGGCTGCCGGACTCTGGCTTCTTGTTCAGGCAACAGTGGGCAGTAGTCGTAATTCCCACAGTAGGCATCTGCAGTGGGTGGCCTGCGTACAGCCTGGTGTCACAGATTGTCCCCAGGTCCTGGTCACAAGCAGGAACTGCAGCTCCATGTTTGAAGTAAGCAGTAGTCTTAAGTCATGATCAGGTTCCCATTGTGTCCGGTACTCTATGGATTGAGAAGGGAAAGATAATTTCTACCTTCAGAGAGACCGTAATTGTTGCAAATCGGACACTGGCAATGTGTGGGGCTGTATTGACTTCTCTGGGAAGCCCTCAGAGTTGGTCTGATGTCCTTGCTGACTGGACTACAGAGGAAAGCATTGCTAATGCCTTCCATGAAATGGTTTTGTGAAGTTGTTAACATGGAAAAAGTTTGGAGGGTGTGATTACTTTCGGTCCCTTTATACTTACCAGCTAGCGCTGTTTCAAAAGCATGTGTATAAAAATACCAAAATTGTCATTTTCTATTGCGTGCTTCCCCATCCCATTCGTGTGACATTTATTCTCAAGGATTACAAATTCCTTGAGTTGGGGCCAGTTTTCTTTCTTTGTTTGCCGGTCATAATTGGCCACTGGGTTCTTGAGACCTCTGACCAAGACTACAATAGCAATACCAACAGTAATAATATTTTTTCTATTTCTGCTCGTTTGTTTTTTGCACGCCTCTCAGTTGCATGATGAAAATGAATTGCATCAGTTTCACTCTATTTGTAATTTTGTATTTTTGATAGAACATTGCTAGGTTTGCTGTAAATATGGAATTAAAAATAACAACCTTCTATGTACCATTTTTACAAAATATAAAATTGGACTTGTAGTAGGATACTTCTGTTTTCTCACTAATGGCTTTCATTTTTTTAGTGGCTTTATAAAAATTCTATTCCATCTGGTTTGGCAGTATGAGAACTGTAGAGATTTCCACAGTGGTAGGACTTCTATCTTTCATCAGATCTTCAGCTCTCTACTTGTACCATATGGAAGGCAGCATTTCTAAGTGCCTGCCACATCTGGAGACTCAGTTCAAAGTACACTATTATTTTTCTGTGATGTTTTTGTGTGAAATTAATGAATGGAGGACATCAGGTGTAGACCGTTTCTCTGGGATAGGCTTTTATAAGTAGTAACTATGGTATTATTGTGATATTTACACACACAAATTACTTCTGAATGATAAACTTGTGGAACGCTGAGTTGGCCTCTGTTCTCACAATCCTAGATTTGGCCATTTAAATGCTTTTTGCGAAGTGGATAATTTGATATATTTTGTTTATAATCCTCTCCAGTCTCCTTTTCTCCATTCTGGTGGCACATTTCAAAAAGATGGTATCTTTTTATTTCAGTCTTTACAGAAAAATACTGTACTGCTAACCATGTGGATAAACTTCCTGGTCCTAGGGACTGGGTCCAGATTCTTCAGGATCAAATTAAACTTGCAAGACGACGATTAAAAAGAGGGTCAGGTATGTATAAAAATACAAGGAACAACATGTGAGTGTAAGATTAAAAGCTTAGAGCCTTTGTATCCACAGAAGTGTTTTTCTTGTTAGACTGTAGAGTTGTACATGTTCACTCTATGAAAATTAAACCTCTGAGAATTTAGCAGGTTTCTCTGTAAAGTACAGTGTTTCTTTATGTTTGGTATGGTAGCAAGTTTAGGAGCTGTCTTTGCAGCCAAGTTAACTTTGAGTCTTTCTCAAATGCTGTCTCTAACCCCTTTCCATTAGCACCCAAACTCTTCTTCCCAGTGTTTGATGAAATCTGAGTCCTAAACTAGCTGATCCAGCCAGGGTTGCAGGTAGAAGTTTTTTAATTCTGTGTTATTTGGTCTGATGAGCAACTCACTGTACTGTTAAGACATAACCCAAGCGACCTTTCCCTCTAAACTATATGTGTCTGGAAGGATAGATGAGTTTTCTCACATTCTTTGTGAAAGAATCAGCATCACTGTAGCAAAAAAATCAACACCCACCCTGCTTGTGCCAGCAAGGTTCTGCAATACATGGCAGGGAGCTTGCCAGCAGTAAGTAACAGGTAATGTAGGTAGGGTTTTGCAGCAAAGCTTCTCAACTTGGGCTGGGATAACCTGCATGCTTGGGGCTAGGACCAGCCTGAGGTGAAGGCTGGGTGCTAAGCTTTCACCCCGACAGCACGCAGCTGGTGAGCTCTCAGCTCCAGCAACGAACAGTAACGTGCAGTCTCAAAATCCCCAGTAGAATTCATGGAAAAGCAATATCAGTGATTAAGAGAGGTGTAATTACTTTATAAACCTTAACTAGTCTCCTTCCCATCTTCAAGCCTCCTATCCTACAAAGGGCTTTCTACGTACAAGACTTCACTTACTCTTCCTCATCCTAGTGTTTTCTTAAGGCTCTCTCGTGGTCGTGTTTCTTGCCCATCTCTCCCTCGGAGCATCTAACACCGTTGTCTGAGGCACATCACTTGTGCCAACGTCCTTAAGCATGGTCCTTCACTGTTACTGTATTTAGCTGCCTGCCTTTTCCCCTCTTCCCTTCTGCCCATCACCACAATTTAGTGCCTGTTAGCATCCACGAGTTGACGGGATGAGAAACCTGATGTCTCCGCAGGGGATGCTGGTGGTCCCCATGGCTACGGGGGGGGGATGGGGGGGAGGCGGTGAGTGAGACCACAGGAAATGTCCTCTCTGGCTCCCTGTCTTGGAGAGCCAATGTTTTCTGTCCAAAGCTGTGTCTCTGAAACACACACCTAGACTGGCATCTGAAATCATTCTCCACAACGTTATTAATGCCAGGAGGCAAAAACGTAAGACTGAGGAAAATGAGAAACACCCAGAGACAGAAATAACACAGGGGGAGAAAAAAGTGCGGATTATTCAGTCACATAAGCTTCCCTGAGTAGAGCAGCAAACCAGCACTAGCCTTAAAAAGGGTTTCTTTACATGTTGGGGGAGGGAGGAGAGAGGGATATGAGATAATCTTGTTAAAGACAGTGTCAGATTACTGGTGTTGTACAACAGGACTGCTTTCCGCCCCTTCTAAGGCTGCCTGTCCCCCCCAGGACAGGAGGGTGGAAGCGGGATGCCAGGCCTCCATAAGGTGAAGAGTGCAGCACGGGATGTGGAGAGCAGAGGGTCCTTGGGCTGTCTGCAGAGAATCCCTCAGGAAAGAGGATTGACCTAATTTTGTTTTGATTTTTATTTTCTTTCATCCTTTTTTATTTGCTTTTCTTTGTGCCTCTGCAGGATATTAATTAAAATGACAATGACGTTCAGCTTTTGCTTTTCAAATGGGGCCACCTCCATCTCTGGTCCTTTCTCAGGGTGGGAGAATCTAAGCAGAGGGTATTGTCTCTAAACTAGCAAGACTATAAAGAAAAATAAGTAAAGCTGAGTATAGTGTGATTGAATAAGATAGGCTCCAATATCTTTCTCTGCCTGCAGAGGGAAGGTAACTCGTTAACCAGTGCATGGATTAGTAGTGAGCAGCAATGTACCTAGCGGTCCCTCAGGTTTATTTGCTGGAAAAAAAAGTACATGGTAACTGGATTGCTAGAAAGGCTCTTTTTTGTGTTATTTAGTTTACTGGCCATTCCCTGCAGTGCATCCGTTTCTGTCTGACATGAGATCACAGGCAGACATGCTCTTCTCAGTCTAGCAGGAGTGATTGAACACAACACCATGGCCATCTGCACCTTACCATCCACTACCATCTTCACTGGTGGCTTAAGCTAACCCAAGCTGACCTTGCACTGAAGCAAATGAGAAGTTACCACAGCCTTTGTGACAGCAAAGCAGTAGATAGCTGCAGAGAGGCAGAAGCAGACAGCTGGTTGCAGTAACATCTTCATCTTGTTGAAATAAGATTTGTTAGTACTTGTGTACTACAACCGTAAGCTTCTGATATGAGGGATGTATGATGTTCTGATGAGCTGATCAGGCGACAGATCCATCTAATCCTGTATTTTGTTTCCAGCAATGGCTGTTAGCAGATGCCTGGGGAGGACTATAGGACCGAGGGAAGGATGTTGTGATGCTTGCTAGCGTAGTCTCACAGCCCTGAGCAGCTTTGTCCTGATATAAAACTGCTTGTGTGGGAACTATGCACATTTTAACTATTCATTGTGAAGCCATATCAAAATTGTTACAGCTGTGTGTAACTTCCAGACCAAAACAGGAGGGGAGGGCAGGCATGGAGGGAGGTTTGATCTGCTGTGGGGAGAAGGTGTCCCAGGACTCCATGCTGCAAAACTTAGCTTTTAAGAATCTGAAAACTTCAGGAATTGCAGCCACTGAGACATGGGACTCATCACTCTTCCAGCTGAGCTCCTGAGCTCTACCAGTCCATGGGTGGCCAGTGGAGCAGAGGCTGAGCCTTTCTGAGTGAGCGTCCTCAATGTCCATACTCCCAGGTCATTCCCTCTGAGTTTCGTCTCCACTTGGTCACTGAAACACATTGGCTAAGTTTGTGGGTATAGACTAAGGTGCCCAAAGAACAAAACTGAGCCAGCGTTAAGCTAAATTCACCCAAGACTCTCTGAGGCAATGTATCTGCCTGCTGCCTGATCGCACTGATTTATCTACACCGGTTTCTGGTTTGTCATAATGTGCAGGCTTTATGTGGAAAAGGCCTAAGATGATCCCTTTATTTTACAGAAGCCACAAGACACCTTTTTAGTCACCACTGAGTTGTGCTAAATTTTAACAGCAGAAGTATTTAAGAGAGGAGGGGCAGGCTTTCCATCCTGCTTGCCTTCCCCTGAGCCATTTAGTACATCTTCTGATTAGTTTTTCATTTCAAACCAGGCAGTAAGACACTGCATTCACGAGCAGCCCTCTCCGCTTTATCCTGTGAAACACTATTTCAGTCTGATAACGTAAATCCTGCTCTAGCTTTCAGTGATATTAATAACTTGAGAGAATTCTAGCAAACGAGTGGGGTGGATCTGCTTTTTGTACCTCTTTCTATAGGGCATACTCTTCTAAGTGTTTCCAAATTAAATGAAATCATGATCACTGGATCATAGATGCTGCCCAGCTTCAAACTTATTTGTGATGTTTGGCTCATCTCCTAGAATTAGGGACAGAAAAGCTCCCTACTTGGAAAGCTAATCAAAAAATCAGTTAAAAATTCTGCTTTCTAGAAAATAGTTCCCCTGTGTAGATTTTGAAAGGTTGTTATCCTAAGCCAAATAAAAATTCATTTAAGTTTCGAATCAGTGACAATATTTTTCATAGCTGGAAATACTCTTTTTAAAATTTATTTATTTTTCTTTGGCTTTTTCTTAGTTCTTTTAGATTATTGCCTGAGATCTGAGGCTTGGTTACGTTTTTTTTATTTGTTAGATCTGAGAATAAAGCTGTCACTGCCATTAAATTTTTATCGGCCTTGTTCAGTCTTTTCAAAATTTCACAAGTTGGCTGTCACAAAGGGGAGAAGAGACTGCAAGGTTAATGTTACAAACAGATGTTATAATTAAAATTAAAGAGTATGATAAGATTCTTCAGCCCTGACTACTGGCCCCATTTCATGCCAACAGCACAGCGTACTGGGGCACAGCTTCATAGTGTCAGGTCTGTCTTCTCCCAGCAGAGAAGCTGAACCTTCTTGTCTGCTGGGATGAGATGCAAAGTGGCCCTGGAAGGGACGAAGTCAAAGGAAAACGCATGTGCATTGGTTTCCTCTCTTAAAGCAGCATGAATTACAATGCAAATTGCCTTGTAATTTACGGTGGCGGGTTTCCCACGGCGTGGTCTTTTCACCCTGCAAAAGAGAATATGGGTAGGTGGCTGGTGGCCTTGCCAGTGGCAGCAGAGAGGGAGACAGTCGACCGTTAGCATAGAGATCTTAAAACGGGTAAAATCAGAAGGAACTGACTCGCTGTTCATGTCACCTCTGTGCCAGACATAGCATCCAAGCCTTTTCATTACTAAACTCTCCATCCATTAATAAGCAGCTGGTCAGGGGCCACACATCTCTCGCAGTAAGTTCTTCCTCCCTTTTTATGTTTTGAAGAGCCTGTAAGCCATTATTCTGTAGCGGCTGTCCATTGCATAGACAGGAAAGCTGATACTGCATGAGTAATACTTCCACAGTACACAGGGTAAGGGCTGTTCATGCAAAGTGATTACCTTGTGCGTAACCTGGAAGCTTTTGATTGCTCTACTCCATAAAGGAAAACGTGGCAATGTCAGGAAATTTTTCTGCTGAAATTTTTCAGGCAGGATTAATTTAAATATATTACATACCGTGATGCTTCATCCTTGAATTGTTTGAAATTAACATTACCTTGTTGCAGTGTAAAATAGTGGGAATGAAGGAAGAAAACATGCTTACCATTTTTCTGGAAGTATGTCTTTTCTCCCACGTCTGTGTTCAAACTGCTGCTTCCATTGTTTCGGATGAGGGTTTTTTTGATTTCTGTTTCTCTTCATCCTTCTGATTTCCCTTGTGTTTTTGATACAGTATCTACATGTTGCGAGAGATCAGGTTGATTTTTTGCTTAGCAATACACACAGGGCCAGGAAGGATGTAGGATGCAACATGTGGTACGTTGCTTTTGTGGTCAGTATCTTAGATAAAGACGGCAATATTAAAATGAGTTACTGCTGCATTCATCTTCCCAGCCCTGAGCATACATGTACTTCTGTGCCAAGGAGCAAACCAGCAGGTGTACACTTAGCAGACAAACATGTACAGCAGAAGCTAAACAATTTTTTTGCAGGAAAAAAAATTCTAAGGAAACAACTACCAGGATTGTTTTGCAAGAGCTACTGAGCTCTCTCTATGCAAAGGACAGAAAAGAGGCTCTGAATTCCCACAGCAGGATCTATTCCTGCTTGCCTTGTCTTGCAAGCTGGCTCAAGACAAGTAAAGTTTGGCTGGCAGTCTCTGGGTGTGGTTGTCAAAGGCGAACCTTCCTTCCTGCTTGGAATGACATGTGAGAAGCTGGTGGTTTACATCCATGTTAGGAGGTTGAGATGTTTGTCATGCCTTCATGTCATACTTCACCTGGAGCTGCAGTTTCATAAAACAAATTCAGGCAGCTATTGAGAAAAGTGAGTAGGCTCTCCGGGCATCTGCCGTGCTCCCACTCCCTTTCTGGCGCTGGCACAAGCATTCATGTGGCAATGTTGTCAGTTTATAACTAGATCTGATCTTGGTGACCATATAGACGTTTGTGCTGGCATGAGGATTGGGACTGGAACAACTGACAGAGAGCTGGACCTCATCTTTCAGTCTTGTGCCAGATTAAAATGGCCAGATAACTTTGTTACCAACAAAGCTGGTTCGGCAAAGCTGGAGACTCAAGTCCTTATCTTCTGAAAGCGAGGTAATTCCTAGCTTCCATTTTTCCTTTCTGTATTACTGCTTTCCTCTGAGTTTGGTTTTAGCCAGGTTTAAGAAGAGCAGTTAGGCAGAAAGGTAACCGCATCTCTAAAGCTACTTCAAGAGTCGCTGCTGAGATTTCCAGAAAACCTATCACTTGAGCGGACGGCCTAGTTTGCACCAACCCTGGTATTGATAGAGGGACAACTTTCAAGCCAGCACTCAGATCTGGCTTCCCCCATTTTCATAGCTTGGGTCCTTTCAACCCAAGGGGCCAGTTACAGTTTTGTCTCTTGTATGCTGAGGAGCTGTGCCGCAGAATCATTTGGTGCAGGTATTTCTTCGTAACGTAGCTAGAAGTTGGCCTCCGACGGTCACTCCAGATTTTTTAAGCTGTGTGTATCCTGTTGGCTGTTTCTCAGCTGCTCGCTTCACCATGCTGTCTCCTCCCTTGTGCATCCAGTCCTTCCACAGCTGGGAGTCCAGTCCAGATTTAAACTGGCCTAGGTAACCTCTTCCCATTTATTGAACCACCCATTCCTTCCAAAATTCAAGATTTTTGGAGTAAGCTGTACCAAGCACTTAATTTGTTTCCTGCCCAGTGCGCCACCTTCTCAAAGAAAGTGGAAAAATGTATCGATTCAAGGCACAGAATTGCTTGAAGGTCTGTGCCGTGTACTTGTCAGGGCTCTCCATTTAAACCTTCTGTGGGAGGAAAGCTGCTTAGTACCAGGGTTTTTAGTTTACTTCGATTTTCTTTAGTTCAATTAATTTTGCGGAACTGAGCAGAGAGCATATAGCTAAAAACTGATCTGACATCCATGCATGTGGGAGAGAGAGAGCAACCTCTTGGTCCAGGGATGGATAGCCAGGGGTTGATGGATCTACACTAGGAAATCAATGTAGATCAGGAGCTGGATTAGTTCTTCTTACAATATCCTAATAAAGGCAGCTACTCAACATCCTCTGTGTGTAGAGCCATGATAAGGATGACCAGGACAGTTAGCTTAGTTTCAAGTGGGAGCTGAACTAAGTTGCTCCATACATCTGTAGCCTTGGTCAGATTTGATACCTATGGATACTGTGAAAGGAATGGACGTGAGTAGATGTATATCCACCATGCTGACCGTGTACAGTGTAATGTACAGTGTAATGGGCTGGTCCTTTATGACCACACCTAGTTTGCTGAAGTGCTCTCGAAGATCTCATTGTGTTTTAAAGGCCTTAAATATCATGCTGAAGTGCCAAAAGACAAAGGTAATAGGATTTTCAATAGGGCTTGTGTAGGTTAGGTACCGATTTCCTGTTACACACCTATAACTTACTTGGGGTTCACATGCACACTCCAGGGTACTACAGTCTAACAAGTCACTGCACATCTGCTGAGCCAAATTAGCTATCTTTATGCATACCCTTGGCCTGTGGCAAATACGAGATGAACAAATTAGGCTTTTAGCCTTCCTTCACCGTGGGCTAAATTAAATCAAATGATCTTGCATAAGCTGAGGGTTGAAAGCATGTGTGTATACATACGCTGTAATTGCCTGCGTACCTGAGTGCTTACATGCTTTTGTAATTACAGTGGATGCCCACCTGCATCTTTGAAGACATTTTGCCCTAGTAAATCTGCCCCCGCAAAATGAGCTTGCCTGTGGTCACAGAAAGTTTGGGTGCAGAAATGGGGGTGTTCACCCCTTTCCCCGTAGGCGTCAGATGATGGCAGCTGTCGGCGGGTGGAGTACCAGCCTGAGAGGCTCTTCCTCCAAGGACTGCTGGGGACTTTTCTTCCATGATTTTATCAAATGATTGCAACTCCTTTTATCATCCGGATATTCTGAAACCTTAAAAAGAGCAAGTGTTACTCTACCCCATTGCTGGCACAACTGCTTCTTTAATGCCCAACTCCCTCTTCTAAGTTTGCATTTTTATTATATGACCTTTTCCTCCAAGCAGTGAGGTTTTAACTGAGCAATAGCAAATTGCAGCTGAGGAAAGTAGATAGAAAATGCAAAATCACTCTACAGTATGTAGCTTTTTAATCACACTCCTGTATTCAGTAAAAGTAATGAAATTTCTTGTTTATATTTGTAATCAGCAGAGGCAACTGACTGTGATGAGAAGCCGGACATTTCTCTACTACAAACAGGTAAAATGCATTAAAATTTTTATCAGCTTCCAATGTGCGTGTTTGTTTATTTATGGCACAGAAGAAGTTCTCAGTAATCCTGGTGTGCCATATACAGCCGGGTAATTGCACACAGGACCCAGCTATCTTAAGTTTTGAGCGGCCTGTATTAAAAAACAAATGCATCAGAATCTTACAATTTCCCCCCCTATTTCATATTCATAAAACCTCAAGGTTCATGGTAGCAGCTAAGCTAATAAGGCCAGTAAGTTACCCTTCTTATGCCAGATAGGGACTTGTGCTCATCCCTGGTATTTCTGGGAGTTTTTTTTAATTCTTAACGAAGTTATTGGTAGGGACAAACACAATAATTTGTAGTGTAGGATCTGTTCAGTTGTCCAAGGTATTAGCAATAATATCTTGGGTTCACAGAAGGATTGCAAAGATATTTATATGCTAGTTAAGTGTTGGGTTACTATTTCTTGAAGTGCAGCCACCCTGCCTTAAAAGCCTGGCAGTTGCTAAACAGCAGCTTAGCTATGCAGCTGTGCGCACTAGGAAATAAGATTTCTGCATGCTGTTGCACGTGATGTTGAGATCAAGACAGGCTGAGACTGAAATTTGAAGCACCCTCTCAATAAGAGTCAGTCTATCAATAGGTGCCCTGATGGTAGGAGCTGAGCTGCCATCCTCTGAAAATCCAGCGGGGCCAGAGTCTGGGGAGATGGTCATTTCCCTGCCTTACAGAGTCATTTCCCTGTAATTTCACCAAGATGCTGCCTGTTACCCCAAAGCCAAACTAAAAGGAGGGAAGATCTTGAGCAGACAAATAAGGTCATTGATTATGGTGCTTATATATGGTGATTATATATTTTTATCATATTCCTAAGGTGTAACAACAAAGGGTGGTTGGAGATCAACGATGCTATTGCTGTGAAGAACAGGACAGGGCTGATACTGGGTTTCTGAGTGCATGGCATGGTACCTAGAAGCTATGAGGTGTACAGGAGAGTACTGGTACCATCGCAGCATCTGTCTGTTGTGCAAGGGCTTCGTAATTTCTCTTGCGTAAGGGGTGGAGAAGGAGCTTTCACACACCCACTGCTGTGTGCTGGAGCAGCAGCTGCCAGCCGTGGAGCGCTGTCGGTTGAAATCCCGCTGTTGGAGCACGTGCAGTTACTAAGGAATAGGACCAGCGAAGCAGTTGGGAGGACAAGCAGCTATAGTCTTGTTCTGGCATGGACCCAGTGGGGGCTGGGAGCACGCGCTGAGTGTGAGCTGCCGTGCTGCATTCTTGGCCGGCCGCTGAATAATATTTCAGGGTACGGTTGTGATAATAGATGCAGGAAGCTCTGGTTTGAAAGGTCTTTTCCAAGTGACATCCTGTTCGTTTCTTTTATCAGGGAGGGAAGCAATTCCATTGCAAAAGGACCCTCATAAAGGTTGCTGATGTGATATAGTGTTATCTTTTCATTGCACTGGTAATCGTACTAAGGAGCAGAATTATCGGATTGCTGTGCTTTTCTTCGAGTGCAGTTTCTGTAGTTACTACTTGCATGGTACGTCTTTGATGGAAATGAGTGTGCTGAGATGGTTGTGGTAGAGAAGACAACTCCCTTTCCACTCCACAGCAGATAACCATTGCAGTCTGCTTGCTCCTACACCTTCAAGCATCCATGCATTTAGTTTTTGACCTGAAATGTTTCCTTTGCGATGTATACCTCTGCATACTATCTGTGGAAGGACGCATAAATAAACCACGCTGCAGTTTGCATCAGTGGGGGAGGTGATGCTCACAGGCTGTGAGACAAGCGTTTGACTCACACCCATTATTATATGTGTGCAAGTGCCTCTTTATAATACGTATCCATGTAGTATCATACTGTTCTTGGAAGCAAATGATTTAAAGTGATACACAGACAGTATAATGACAGTAATTATAATAGAGAGGCAAAATACAGAAGCCTTCTATCAAGGAGTGTAGCAAAAGAGGTGGAATATAACTTTTACAGAGGTCTTTCCCTGTCTTAGTACAGCTGGTTTTATAAAGGGGTGTTGCTGACAGGTTCTTTAAAGAGAGCCTTTGTGCGATTTATTCAGCTGTCTTCTTTGTTTAGCTTGAAAAATCTTTGGGAACGAGTCTCCCTGACAGTGCCTGGTGCAATGGGCCTCGGTCACAGATGACATCTATAGGAGCTAATATCAGATAAATCAGGAATGATCAGTGGTTAACCTGGTCTGTTGGTAGAGTAAAACCAGACTGAATTGGATTGTTTGAGGGGGTCTTGCAGGAGACTGGATGGGGAGAAAAGGTGGGGTAGGGAAGCTATTTATAACAGACATCAGATGGTTGCTCTTTTGGTCTTCAAGAATTGAACAAACTTGTGAAGCAAAAGCACCCAGAATGAAGGATTTGAATCAACGGTAAGTGTTGGTGCAAAAAAAAAGGGAAAATTCGGATGCCTTTAATCTGCCTTTCCTGCCCAGTCAGTCCTGCCTGTGACACCAGTAACGTTATGAGAAAGATCTGGGTATATATTGACTACCGATGCTGAAATGCCTCAACCTACGCATTTTCGGATCGCAGCCTGTGGCTGATACTTCATTTGAGACACCTCAGTCAGAAGTGTGGTTACTCTCAGCTCTCTTCATCGTTGGTGGGAAGAGGGCTGCTTCCAGAGAGGTGGTCAGATCAGCTAAGGTCACGTTTGGAGGTGTCCCTCCTTCGGTGCCAGCAGGACTGGGCTCTGAGTGCAGTTAGTTGGTACAGGTGTCTACAGCCGGGTTTGAACCTGCTCCCTCTGTGCCCACAGTTAGCGAAGTCCTGGACTTTGGGGTGAGCAGGGGGTGTTGTGTTTTCAAAGCCCTCTTCTGGAACTCAAAATCCTTGTAAAGAAATGGAGCTGGTACATCCTCATGAAACTAAGGAAGACACTTTTGCCCAATTATATTTTAGCACTTCCGAGCAGAAATCATGTTCCTGTTTTAAAACCACCCTCGACACTAAGAGGGCCTTTCCTTTGAAAGCTGTTGATGGAAGGGTGTTTAAAGTAAATTGGAAGAACCATGGCAGTTAAACTTGCTGGGAACTTTGGTGCATTGACAGATACATCTCAAGAAAATACGAGGACAAATGTTATCAAAGCTCAGGTCTTCCACAGTTCCAGCTTTTGCACCTACCAAAAGCTGAAGGCTGTGTCCAGACGTGAGCTGAGACAGCTCAGACAGCTCCCAGGCTAATTACCGTGGCCTAAGTGGAAAGACTGGTTAGTTTCTCAGTGATACAGGAACCTGGAAGGTGTGAGAGAGATCTTTATCAGGATGAAGATGTGGCAGGTTTTAAAGTCTTTCTATATAAGTTGGCATTGCAAAAAGGCTCATCTTATCTTGGTCTATAATATACATGAAGCATCTGGATTTTGTGTTTAAAAAAAGAAAAAAACAAAACAAAAACAAAAGGAAGGCATAACCCATAAGTTCTGCATGTGGAAACAAATATAAGCCAGCTGCAACACCCTTTTGAATCCTCATCTTGAAAACTGCATTTGAAAGACATATGCAGCCCAGGACCATGAGAGAGCCTTCCTTTGGACCACAGCTGCGCTGAGAGTTTATATAGTTTCTCCACACTGGGGTTAATTTCAAGATGAGAAAGAGTTTTGATATCCCTTTAAGAAGCTGAAACACTAACATCCCAATCCTCAGGTCCAGGGGTGATACAGCTTTGTGAAAAGATGAGAACAATCTCTTGGTAAAGAAACCAATGATAAGAAAACAGCAACGATTCAATTCTATATAGGTTGTCTCCTTTTTTCTTGAAATACAATATCAAGAAAACGAAACTTCAGAAAAAAAAAAAACCCTTTTCGAAACCTTAAATATAAATCCTTTATTGTAATATAAATCTTTATCCTTTCAGTGCATGATGGTATGAGTCTTCCCTTTTCATTGGGTTGTATTTGCCTTTCAGACTGATTGATGTCTGTCTCCTATTTGCCCTGTGTTCTTAGCGCTCTTGTTGTAATTCTTCTGTCCATCTTTCATTGTTCTGTTTAGAAAAAGCACATTCTTGAAGTGCTTTAAAAAAGATGGGATATAATCATACCGTGCACTTTTATATATATATATATATATATATATTTTCTCCCATATGCATTTAGACTGCTGTGGAGTCGTGGTTTTTTTTTCCAAAGAACATCCCAAAGTACGTACTCTAGGTTTAAAATTCATGTGGTGTTTTTTTCACTTCTTCAGAACCGTAACTTCAAAGGGGTGAGCATCACAGTGCAGTTTGTGCCAAAGTCTAATGCAGTGCTTTACATCTGAAGTGGGGTGCACTATATGTGTGATAAACTTTGCTGGCAAATTCTATATTAAAAAAAATATATTTAATTTGCTTTCTTTAGCCAGTTGAGCTCTACTCTAAATGAATTTCAGCAGTCACTGCCTGCATACACACCAGCAGTTCAGCCCCATCACAAAGTTAGAACTCAAATATGTAATTTCCATCGTTATAAAATGTACTTTTTTTGCAAATTACTGATTTCTTAAATTTTTATTTTTTTTAACTGATTTCTTCAAACTCTCTCTTCCTTCAGGTAACCTTTTCGACACCACAACAGATCATCTGATAGATGCAAACCCAGATTTTTCAGCTTGAATTTCACATCCTGCATCATTGTTCTTAGCGGATAGAAACATCCTCTCCTTTGAATTATGTTCCCACAAGATCAGCGTGAGAACTTCAGCGTACCGCAAGACGTGGACGTCCATACCATTTTCCCTTCAAGTTTGTGTTGTTTCATGCATTTTCCGTGTAACCTCAAATAACGAAACCACCAGATTACTTCACTGTTCTTCATCTTAATTAAAGATGATTTCCCTCCATATCCAAGGCATGATTTAATTAGTGGAGTATCCACTCTGAAGACATTCTCTTGCCTTTGTTTTTCCTCCACTATTGTATTTTTCCACATGATTGTATGCTTGCCAGCAGTGTTTCATCTTAAGCCACACAGAAGTGAATACACACAGCTGGGTGACTCTTCCCGTCCCCAGGGACCAGGGTGGCATCTGTCTCCATCATGAACCCCGGGGACTCGATGAGCATTTGACTCGGCGAAGCTCTTTGCTTCTGCAGACCCACTTTTCCTTTCCTGGCTGCTGTGATAACAATGACCAGTCCTACGCAGCTGTGATTAAAAAGTCCTCGCTGGATTTAGCAGGAAATAAAGCAGGATTCCTCCCAGCAATGCCCATTTCCTAATGTGTACCAGGGAGAAGCTATTCCTCAAACAATTTCCCCTAGGTGGCCATAGCAGGATGGTTCTCGAGCATCTTTGTAGTGCAGATCGCTGGAGGTGGTCATTCTTCCCTTGCTTCCCACCCCCAGCTTGCCCTACCACCTCAATCTCAAAACATATTAGTTTGCTGATTTCCAGGAAGAGGGTCTGCACACTGTGATTTTTCAACCACTGCCCTTGGCAACAATATTCACCTATTTTTTAAAAAAAGTCACCTTTTGACTGGCACTGTATTGATATCTCAGCAGTTAAGACGAGTGAATCGATCAAGAAACTGCACTACCCTCTAGACATTGAAAGGGTCGGTCCTTTCAGGTCAGGGCTAAGGTAAAATCGTACGTAGCCCTCCATGCAAATCTTCACTTCTGCACCTTTCATCAGCACTAAATTCACTTTAAAAATGTCGGGAAAAATCTAGGTCTCACCTGCAACATCTATCTTATCACCAGGCAGTCTGAGTGTCTTTTCCTGCAGTTGGAGGGAGAGCTTGCTAGAGCCTTTACCGTTGTGTTTCCTTGCCCTGTGAGTTTCCTATGTAGTGAGGATATATCCAGCTGTAGCCCTATATTTTAGGTGCATCTTTTTTTCTTTGGAAACTATTTGGCCTTTGAGTGTCTCAACAGAAGTGCTATTACAGAGTGGGATGGTTTTCAAAATATTTAATCTCTTTTTTCTAACAGTCCTAAAGCCTGTTTTCTCAGATGTCACTGAACGCCCACAAATAAGGCCGAAGCCAACAGGGAGCGGTTTGTTCCCTCGGCACCTGAGAAACCAGGCTCCCAGTCCCTCCCCACCCACCTACCGTGGACTTTTAGGAATGACCGTGTTCTCTCTGAAACTGTGTAACAGATCGAATGTGCACTGCAAACCTTAAAATTTGAGTCTTTCCTTCCTTCATGGCTTGGAGTTGCTTACATTGGGCAGGGGGCACCGGTCCGTCATGTCCATATCGTAACCCTTCAGCAACGGAATCAGCGTTTTGTAAATTTGGAAGATTGCGTTTGTGTTTACTTACTGTGACTACTGTTCAGACTTTCTTCAGAAATCTTTTTATAGGGTTTATTAGAAGAAAAAAAAATCATTCCATATTTAGGTAAAAATGTCTCAATCTTCTGTATATATGTTTTATTAATATGTAAATATTTAGATATTTTTAAATTACTATGTTCTTAATAAAGCGACAAGGGACTAGTTGTGAAATGGTGTATAACATTGTGTCGTGTTATCGATCTCTGGGAAACCCTCTTTGTCAGTCCAGAAAAGAAAACCTACAATAAATAACTTCAATTGCATGTGCGGTCCTGTGTTCTGTGCTGGATTCCCGTATTTCAGAGGAATTATTTAGCAATTAGTGGACTACATAGGGAAAGGTATGGAAAACCCTAAAAGTTACCACCACAATGCTATTTTTCCAGCTGGCTGAGATGGAAACCATGCTGCCTGCCAATCACAACAGCATCTATATCCAATCGCATAATAACTCTTGAGTATTAAGTGCTGATATGCTTGAAGTCTAATTTTAATTGAATTAGGTGCCTTTATAATCTGCACTTAAAAGGTTAAGCTCTGCTTCTATGGAAACAACACATAGAAAGGACAAACCAATGCTCATAATTTGGAGTAGCTGCAAAGATATATGCTTGGTAATTTATTATCACACCCTCATCAAATGTTGTTTGGCCTTAGAAAATATTTCCTGTGAAAACATGTGCCTGGTAATCTTCCATCAATTACAAGGAGCCAGTGAAGTGAAAGAGCGGCTTACCACACCTTTTCTGCTTTACGTAAGGAGAGCTAGGGATAAATTGCTGGTAAAAAGTCTAGTGAGAGTTTCCTTTACACTTCGGTGGCTGCACGGATCAGCTGAAGCCTGGTGCGCATCTTGCATCCGTATGACAAGGCGTGAGTCAGCGCAGTCCCTCTCCATTGGGGAGTATTGCAAGAGCAACTAAATCATAGATCACAGAATGGTTTGGGTTGGAAGGGACCTTTGAAGATCTGGTCCAGCCCTCCTGCAATGGGCAGGGACATCTTGCACTAGATCAGATTGCTCAAAGCCCTGTCCAACCTGACCTATAACACTTCCAATGATGGGGCAGCCACAACTTCTCTGGGCAACCTGTTCCAGAGTTTCACCACCCTCAGCTTAAAAAACTTAAGTCCAATCTAAACCTACTCTCTCAGTTTAAAACCGTCCTGCCTTGTCCTGTCACTACAGGCCCTGGTAAAAAGTCTTCCTCCATCTTTAAGTATTGAAATTGTCTCTTCTCCAGGCTGAACAACCCCAACCTTCTCAGCCTGTCCTCATAGCAGAGGTGTTCCATCCCTCTGCCCATTTTCATGGCCCTCCTCTGGACTCAGTACAACAGGTCCATGTCTTTCCTGTGCAGAGGACCCCGGAGCTGGACGCAGTACTGCAGGTGGGGTCTCACCAGAGCGGAGCAGAGGGGCAGAATCCCCTCCCTCGACCTGCTGGCCACACTTCTTGTGATGCAGCCCAGGGTATGGTTGGCTTTCCAGGCTGCGAGCGCACGCTGACAGCTCATGTCCAGCTTTTCACCCACCAGCATCCCTAAGTCCTTCTCCACGGGGCTGCTCTCAATCCCTTCATCCCCCAGCCTGTATTGACACCGAGGGTTGCCCTGACCCAGGTGCAGGACATTGCACTTGGCCTTGTTGAACTTCATGAGGTGCACATGGTCCCACTCCTTCAGCCTGACAAGGTCAACAGCGATTGCTGGTGCCCTCCACATGCCCGCAAATTGGCTTGAGATCTGAATACAACTCATCGCCCATGCAATTAGGGATCTTCCAGCTTGATGAAACAAATCCATCCTTTGCTAAACAACAAGTATTTTCACTCACCTGCTCTGCACTGCAAGTCATCCCCAAAAGCATGGCTTTGTTTAGCCTGGTTTTTTTAAACAGGGGGCAAGTTAATACACCATTACTTGTAACGTTAAGTGGAACACCCGTCTTTAAGATACAATTAGGAGAGAGAAATGTTGCTGTGTGCCAGGATCCGCAAGGCACTAAATCTCATCTGTGCTGCAAAGCCACCAGCAAGGACCGCTGCAAGGCTGTTGAAACGGCTGCAGGATAGAGCAAGTGCCATTGCAGCACCCACGTGTGTGCTCCAGCTGAGCTCCAGCGTCCTCGCTGGGCCGTTCGGCCAGTGCATCCCTCTGTCCCGTGTACAGGACACTAGAGATTAATACTTTGGGTGGAAAAAATCCTTCTGAAGCTTAACAGGAAAAAGGATATCCTTCTGGTGACATGAAAGGAAACTGGAGCCTGGGCTTCATAAAAAATGCATTAATTGTGAGACAAGAAGAAAGTCATCTCAAATGCCTATGACATGTTGGTTTAGAAATGGCTGGCTGAGTTTTTCAGGGGAAACACACACCGTCACGTCGGAGTGGTTTGGGGATGGGTGGTCCTGACGCAGCCACCCCTCCTGGAAACAAACCTTCTCCCCTGAGGTCGTGTTGCCTTGCTGGGAAACACATCTGTCCTTCATTGTGGAAAAGAGGGGGCACGCTCCCAGAAAAAACCCACGATGCTGACAGCAGGCACCCTCTGCCACTGCCTTGTCCTCCTAGAGAAACAGATGTAGCCAGGAGTTTTCAAGACTTCGCAAAAATAAACCCCTTGTGCATGTTCTCCCTCAAATCTAAAGTAGCAAAATGTCTTGTAGGAGGTGCCGAGACATTCCTTCTTCCTCCGCTGGCTCCCTGCCTGCTCAAGCATCCCCATGGCCAGGCTGGGGCAAGCGTCTTCACCCCTTCCCGCCACGCTGTGATTGCAGACAGGCACGAGAGGGGTTTGTACAAATAGGTCAGGTATGATTTCTCCTCCGCCAAGTGCTAATAAAAGCCACTGATGTGAAACCTATAACATTATGTGTATAAATAACTTAGCTCCTATGTGTAAACATTGATTCTGGGCTTTAAAAAAAACGAAATAATTCCATCAGCTTCTTCCCCTCCCCTCCACGCATATGTCGTTATGCCTGACTCCTAACAGGGACAGAAAATAGCTAATACCTGGGGAATTTGGAAATTGGGGAGACACACCCCTTGTGTTTCTGCGCTAGCTCCTTCCTCCAGCCAGATCCTCAGAGGTATAGAGGAATCAGGATGAGTGAGGCAGCTAATCAGGAACAAAGACGTAATTCTGGCTTGTAATTGCAAGTAATCATTGACTGGAGGGATGGTGGTAAGAGGAGAAGAGGCTGCATTTCGTGACCCACGTTTTCCCCTTCGCTCTTCTCACTCCCTCGGGCAGATGCAGGCACTGGGTTCTCGCCATGAAGCATCCATTTGACCTTTCTAGCAGCTGCCTTCAGATGAGCTGTTTTACCCCAAAATTCATAGAATCATAGAATGGTTTGGGTTGGAAGGGACCTTAAAGATCACCTAGGTCCAACCCCCCTGCCATGGGCAGGGACACCTTCCACTGGACCAGGTTGCTCAAAGCCCCGTCCAACCTGGCATTTTTGTCCCTCAGGAGGAGTCTTCACAGGGTGTTCAAGCCTGCCATGAGCTGACCATGTGGCTCTCCAGCCCTGGAAGACCTCACCACAGCAGAGCAAGGAAAATAATTGCAAAATAGCAGTAGCATCCCTTGGAGAGCAAATCCAGCCAACAAGAGCGGCTGCAAGGGGCAAGCAAGGCCCCATGGCTGGAAACACTAGGCCAAGGCCAAGGAGCTGCTTTGGCTCACCCTTGCCCTGCGAGACCATCTGGAGGGAACTTTGTCGAGGATTATGAACTGGTGTGGTAGGCAGCATGCCATTAGCTGGACCCTCGGCTCAAAAGTTGCCAAACTGGCCATAATCTTTCCTGAAGGTCTGGGGAGACGAATGGTCCACTGATGGCTGCTTTCCTGTGGGGCTTGTCCCAGCGTATCTTTGCATTAAAGCGTTCACACCACCACGATTGCCCTTGAAGCTGCCACCTGGCATGGGGTGAAGACCTCCATCTACCTCTGCCCGGCAAGACCCATCACGGGTGGGAGGACCATGGTGGCCTATGGCACTGGAGCCCAGCCGCAGGGCCAGCTTGGGGTGGCAGTCACCACTGTGGTCAGGGATGTCCCCTGGTCATGTCCATCACCAGCATGGCCGGGAGAAAAGTCAACCTCAGGTGGTACCTGCACAGGTCAGGGTGGATGGAAAAGTCCAACCCACATAGCTCTGCCATCCACTGATGCTCAGGTGGCCTTGGGGACCTGCCCTGCCCCGGAGTGGTTCAGCAAACCATCAAATGGACAGCACATGCACACTTGGAGATGGTCCTGCACTCCGGCAAAGGAAATCAGTCTGGGAGACTTACAAAAAAACCTCATCGGTAGCAATGGTCCCACCCCACAGCATCCCTGTTCCGCTTTTGCCCCACAGCCAGCACTGCCCTGGAGGCACCAGGCAAAAGCGAGTGTGGGCTGGAGGGGGACAAGGGGGACATTTGCGTGTTGGGATGCTGTGAGCCCATGCCAAACCCCTGATGAGTTGCCGTGAAGTTAGCACGGAGGGATCTGGACTGGAACCAGCATGTGGCTATTGCCGTTACTGCGGCTTAGAGAAAGCAAAGATTAATGTAATCATTTAATCCTGAGAGATTTCAGGATTCACTGACTGTATCTCATGTCTCCATTCATCACGGCACAGGGGACGTGTGTAAACTGCTCTGCTGTTAGCTGCACCTCCGCTCCCGTCTGATTCCCCCTCCCCTGAGCTCCTGCACGTGCACTCAGACCCCAACTCACCCCGCTGCCGCATCTCTGCCTCCTGCTGCTGCAGCGGGGTGGTGGCAGGTCCTGCCTGCAGCATCCGACCCACTTTTTGCCTGGTGAGAATGGTGATACCATCCACCCTTGGTTTTCTTGACTTTTTTTTTTTAGTGATGGCTCGGGCCCCAAAGCCTGCAGACCTCCATCTCCCTGGAGTGCACATTCCCTTGTCTGATGCCGGCAGCACCAGTGGGGTATCCGCTTCCTACCTCTCCATCCACCCTGCCCTTACGGGGCTGATGCCATGGGGAGAGCCAAGGGCCAGACTGGGCTGGATGCCCTGGGGGGAACAAGGTTTGCCTCAGGGTTAGAAACACGTTGTAAAGCATTTCTTCCTTCTGTGCAGTCTAAACCTTCCCTCTTTCAGTTTAAAACTGTCGTCCCTTCTCCTGTCACTACAGGCGCTGGTAAAGAGTCTGTCTTTCTAAGCCCCCTTTAAGTAACGAAAGGCCGCAATAAGGTCTCCCCGGAGCCTTCTCTTCTCCAGGCTGAACAACCCAGTCTGCATTGATACTGGAGATTGCCCCGACCCAGATTCAGGACCTTGCACTTGGCCTTGTTGCACTTCTTGAGGTTCACACGAGCCCACTCCTCAAGCCCGCCAAGGTCCCTCTGGATGGCATCACTTCCCTCCAGCAAATCAGCTGCAGTGCTCAACTTGGTGTCATCTGCAAACTTGCTGAGGGCGCGCTAGAAACAACTGTCTATGTTCTTGATGAAGGTATTAAATAGCATTGGTCCCAGTACGAACCCTTGAGGGACACCACTCATTACTGGTTTCCACTTGGACATTGAGAAGTTGACTGCAACTCTTTGGATGCAGCCATCCAGCCAATTCCTTATCCATCTAACAGTCCAACCATCAAACCCATACCTCTCCAACTTAGAGGCAGGAGTGTTTTGGGGGACCATATCAAAGGCCTTACAGAAGTCATTAACCCCACCACTGCAGTTTGTAGGTCATCTAGGATCTAACACTGTTTGAAGAGTAATCACGTAGTGGTCCGTCTTACCCAGGGTCTTAGCCCTGTCGCAGAGTCAGAGACGCTCCTATCCGCTATAACCCTCCTATGTTGGGTCTAGGGGTGCTGTGGGGCTGAGACCTTTTATCCTGACCCCACAAATCAGGTGTCAGCAGATGCATGCAGGATGTTGGCACAGCGACGTACCCGGCTGCCAGCCGCCCAGGCTCAGACCCAGGAAAACCCAACCTTTGCACCCATAGCCAGGACTCAGAGGCAGCGGGTACCCCACTCCATCTCCGGGTGTGCAAGCCACCCATGTTTCACACTGCAAGCTTTGCTTGAAGAGGCATGAAGCAGGGAGGCAGGACACTGCTGGGCCGACCTTGGGCAACTCTCACATCTTCTCCGTCCTCCTCCATCCCTGTCTCCCGGGGGCGAAGATGAACCCACCCACCCCGCACACAAACTACTTCACTTTCGTCCGACGCAAACCCCTCTGCAAGTGTGAAGGTTAATGCACAGGCAGCGCGGTGCCCTTCAAGAGACAGTTTTCTGGCGAACCCCAGATCTCTGCCTTCAGAAACAAATTGCTCTTCAACTATTGCCATCTTGTGGCGCCTGTGACCCGTTACTTGTTCCTTTTATCTGCTAATGGTGTTGGTGAGAATCAGCAATGTACACAGGCAATTTTAAAATGAAATGTAAATGAATCAGAAAGCCTGCGGAGGAGCCATTAGCATAAATCCAATCAAAGGGCTTTGTTTAACTTGTTAAAAATGACTAAATATTTAGTGAGTATGGGTGGGCGAGGTGATTCTTGCTCACACTTGGGAAGTTTTAGAAGCAAAACTAACACTGATATCTTAAATGGCTGAACTTAAAAGCAATTTTCTACCCCAAATTCTGCCTCCTCGGTCTATAACTCGCTGGAATATCGTTGCCTGTTCAAGGAGATCACCTCTAAAATATTACCTTTGCTTCTAATAGCAGTTGACTCACTCAACAAGGATATTTGGACTCCATGTTATGAGCACTGCAGGGGTCTCCTGGCAGTGGGGAGTCCCTTGGAGGAAATCCTGCCCATCCCAGTCATGCCAATGGTTCCCCCGGGTGGGATGCTGGGGGTGCAATGCAAGACGGCACCACCGGCTGTGCAGGACCACCTCAACCTGTGCGTGTTACGCACCACCAAGATCACCTTGGGCATGACAGACTAGATGTAAGGAAGGAATCTTTTACGATGAGAGTGGTGAAACACTGGCACAGGTTGCCCAGAGGTGGTAGATGCCCCATCCCTGGAAACATTCAAGGTCAGCTTGGACGGGGCTCTGAGCAACCTGATCTAGTGAAAGATGTCCCTGCTCATTGCAGGGGGGTTGGACTAGATGACCTTTAAAGGTCCTTTCCAACCCAAACCATTCTATGGTTCTATTCTGTCATTCTATGATTCTGCAAGCAAGAGCCGTTCCAGTGCATGTGGTCTTTACCCCAACTGGGAAGACTGAGTTGGGTTCAT
This sequence comes from Gavia stellata, assembly GCF_030936135.1. NCBI lineage: Eukaryota > Metazoa > Chordata > Aves > Gaviiformes > Gaviidae > Gavia > Gavia stellata. Next base: position 7,925,133 of record NC_082597.1, on the reverse strand, counting down.
TGCTCTGACCCTGGCGGTATCTGCTGAGTGTCAGGAGGTGTACATGAGGCTGATGTTTGGTGGCAGTGTAAGGGGCACAAGCAGACCTGCCAGCAGCCACCTGCATTCCTCTGCTCCAGTCCACCCATCCCGCATCCACCCCTCACCCTTTGATGTTCACACCAGCTTTTACAGAGCCACCTGGATTAAACCAACCAAAAAAAAACCCCCATTTTTTTGGAGCCCACATCTGTTCCCTGACCCATTAGTTACACTGCGGACACATGGATAGTGATAAGAATATTAGTCATAGCAAGGTTTGGCTCTATACCTTGGATTAAATCGAGTAACGGAGTTAAAAACAACACTGAGACTCAGCTCTGCAGTGACTCCCTGGACTTTGGCAGGCATCACTCGAGCAAGTGGTAGACGGGGCTTGGAGCAACGCTTTGCATTTGGGAAGAGCAGCTCTTCCCTGCTGGTTCACTCTCCAGCACAGAGTTGCATCGAGGCAGGTGTTAATTGCATTTCTGGAAATCAAAGCGGCCATTGCTGGGGTTGATTGCTGGTTTTTGCTTTGCTGCTTTCCCCAAGCGCTGCCCATCCGCGCCTGGCGCTTGACAGTACCTGGGCTTTGCTTTCCCATCTCCTCGAGAAAGTACTTCACCCTGAGGGACGTCTCTCCGCAGGGACCCCCAAGCTGCCCCGAGCATTCACCCTTTTCCACGGGTTTATCCCGCTGCCCAAGCGTGAGGTCCTGCAAAGGTGGATGCTGCTGTGGAGAGTTTACTTAGTGCCAATCCTAGGCACAAATCCTGGGAAAATACACTTGGAAGTGGCTACAGTGGTGGTGGTGGTGGGCAGCGGGATGCAGGGGATGGGAAAGAACTGGAGAAATGGGAAGATTTAACGGCACGATCATTGCTCTCCCTCTGTTTTGGTGCTTTTTTTCTTTTAAATGATGGAAAAAAGCCCTTTAGGTGGATGCAGACCACCACGTTACAGCACTTCCCACCACCACGGGGCATTCCTGCAGAGTGCAGGGCTGCATTTGGGCATGCAGGGGCTGCGGGGAGCCCCCACGCCCTCCTCCATCCACCCTCCCATCCCAGCATGGTGAGAAGTCCAGCCTCACCGGAGGGCTCTCACCTCCTGGCAGCTCCACCGATCATCCCTGTGAAACAGCCTTTGCGTCTCTTTCTACGTGTAAATCAGGGGCTTTCCAGGAGTTTCTCGGGGAAGTTGCTACCTGCAGGTTCAGCTGAGCAAACCTCGCTTCCCCCCAGCTAGCTGGACTGGATGCAAGAGAGATGTTTAGGTTCCTCCTCTGCTGTGAGACTGTTATGGCAACACGCTCATGTTCAGCCCCTCAAGGAGAGCAAACCACATGCTTAGGGGTTTGGGTTTGGTTTATTTTTGCTTTTCCAAAGAGAAAAATACACCATTGCAGAGTGGTGATCCCTGCGGAGGAAAGTGGTTGCATTGAGCACACGTGGCCTCTTCCCAGGGCACCTCACCTGCAGCCCTGAGAGAGCTTTGCTGATGTTACACCTATTTCCCAATGGAGGAATTGGGTGTATAAACCATTTTTCCCCATTTGCTCAAGTTTTGGGTGCCCAGATGGCACGATCCCAGGGTGGGATTCAGCTCTGCTTCAGCAGCCAACAATTCAGGTGTGTTTAATGGATCCTAATTAGATGCTCATCTAATGGATACTGCTGGGGCAGAAGAAGGAGTGGAGGCCTGGACAAACCTGGAGGGCTGCGTGTCACCCTACGGAGGGGAAAGGGAAGCTGGGGGCAGCAGCACCTACCACCACCACCACCCTGGTTTCCAGCAGACAAAGCAGGCAGGGTTGCTGAGGTCATTTTTCTCCTTGCAACAGCCACCCGTTTGCCCTGGGAGCTGCTTTCTTCTTTGGTCGCAGAATCACAGAATCACTATGGTTGGAAAAGACCTGTGAGATCATCAAGTCCAACCATCAACTAACACCACCATGCCCATTAAACCATGTCCCACAATGCCTCGTCCACATGTTCCTTGAACACCTCCAGTGATGGTGATTCCACCACCTCCCGGGGCAGCTTATTCCAGTGTCTCACCACTCCCTCAGTAAAGAAACTTTTCCTAATATCCAGCCTGAACCTCCCCTGGCGCAACTTCAGGCCATTTCTTCTTGTCCTGTCACTTGTCACTTGGGAGAAGAGACCAACACCCACCTCTCTGCAACCCCCTTTCAGGTAATTGTAGAGAGCGATAAGGTCTCCCCTCAGCCTCCTCTTCTCCAGACTGAACAACCCCAGTTCCCTCAGCCGCTCCTCATCAGACTTGCGCTCCAGACCCCTCGCCAACTTTGTTGCCCTTCTCTGGACACGCTCCAGCACCTCAATGTCCTTCTTGTAGTGAGGGGCCCAAAACTGAACACAGTATTCGAGGTGCGGCCTCACCAGCGCCGAGTACAGAGGCACGATCCCCTCCCTACTCCTGCTGGCCACACCATTTCTGATACAGGCCAGGATGGCGTTGGCCTTCTTGGCCACCTGGGCACACTGCTGGCTCATATTCAGCCGGCTGTCAACCCACACCCCCAGGTCCTTTTCTGCGGGGCAGCTTTCCAGCCACTGGTCCCCAAGGCTGTAGCGTTGCATGGGGTTGCACACCCAACTAGCCTCAGTTCAGCATCAAGAAGTGCCTGGCACCTCAAAAACCGAAGCACCCAAAGCAAGACGGAGTCCAAGCTGAGGCCGTTCAGCCCATCAGTGGCAGAGGAGAGGAGCGCGTCCCACCTGCATCTTGATGGGACTTGGGCAAACTCCCCTGGATGAAGCCCCAGCCCCTCTGCCTCAGTCCTGCTGGGAGGTCTGAGAGCTCTTTTAAGCTGAAAGAAGGTAGATTTAGATTGGACATGAGGAAGAAGTTTTTTATGATGAGGGTGGTGGGACACAGGGACAGGTTGCCCAGAGGAGCTGTGGATGCCCCATCAATGGCAGTGTTCAAGGCCAGGTTGGACAGGGCTTTGAGCAACCTGGACTAGTGCAAGATGTCCCTGCCCATGGCAGGAGGGTTGGACTAGATGAACTTTAAATGTCCCTGCCAACCCAAACCAGTCTGTGATTCTGTGATTATATGGTTTAAACAGCACGTTTGCCTTCTGCTGTGTGCCGGCAGCAGGACAGCATTTCCCCCACGGGTCCACCTAACCCCCCCCATCAGTACCAACCACCCCCAGCTACTGGGTAGGGCTGGCAGCAGTGGGAGGCAGAAAAATCCTGGATGGAGAGTAAGTAAGAAGACTCCTTGCCAAAGGAATTATCTGAAGCAGGTGGTTCCAGCTCGGAGGAACTTAATTTATATTCCCAAACGACATGCCGGGAGCTGCTCACAGCTCCATCAACAAGCACAACGCAGGCAAGGCAGATGTTTCGGTGAGTGCCAGCAGCTGGAATAGGATCTCTGGCTCAGCTCGGCTGCACCCATCGCTCCAGACGGTAATTCGGGAAGTCAGTGTTTGAGGCTCATCCCAGGGGAGCTTGTATCAGGTGGCTGCAGGTCTGGCTGGCAGGATCACACGGCCCTTTCTGAAACAAAGCGGGGTAGCGGCACACGAAGCTGGGCGGGAGGCGAGGCTCTTGGATTATTTATAGGCTCAAGCCTTGGAAAGGATCTTGGTGCAGAAAAGCACAGGGTATATGGGCTGTGCATGTGGCTGAAGCAGCCTCGTGATGGTGATAACAGGGTCGTGACAGTGCCATCCATGTTGCAGAAGCGGTTCTCCCCAGGGCATGTCCCTGCAAAAGCTTTTTTGGCATGGGGGAATGGCAAATTTTTGGGGATGCCCAGGCTCAGCGTAGTGGGATGTGGCTTGGGGAAACGAAGCCTTACAAAGAGTGAAGGACACAAGGAGCGTGCTAGATGGCAATGCAAGGCACGAGGCTTGCCCACCGAAGCAGATGTCGTCAGCACAGGTGAACTTTTGGGGCCGGAGGGGGAAGGAGGTGGCTCACGTGTAGACTGGGCAGCAGCACTGCAGGGAGTGTGGCAGAGGCTGCTACATCACCCAGCCCTGTGCGCTTGTTTTATTTTCCATGTGGTGACCAAACGACCAGTAACGAAGAACAGCTCTGCAGTGTCTGCTGCCCCAGCCTGGAAGAAGTAGGGAGGGGCTGATGAAATGTTCCCCAGGTGTGACACGGCAAGGATGTCAAACAGGTCAAGACAGCAAAGGCAGGCGTGAGAATACCAAATCTAATGCAATTTTAGAGAGATGTGGGTAAGGCCAAGGGGGATTCAGCAGAAGCTACCCCTAATGCTGCAAGTGGCTCCTGCAAAAGGCTGTGGGAGAGCACACAGGCATGTCTCAGCCGCAGAATGCCACCTTCCCAAATTGCCTACAAGGCCTCCCGGAGCCAGGCACGCTTCCACTCGAGTTGCAACTCAGCCTGCCCACGCCAGGGAGGGCCCTCACCACCCCAGCCCAGGGCTGATGGCTGTTCGTGTGAGCCATGTAGATGCCCTGGCAAATAAATAGGTAGAAACTGGGAGGTGGACTCTCCCTTGGGGCTTTCAGGGTGGCCGAGTGCAGGAGTAAGGTACAAAATACTACAAAAGGGACAAGGAAGAGATGGGCGTTGCGAGGGTGCCTCTTTATAGGAAGGGTTAGAGCAGCTTTAAAAGCACAACAGCATTTGACTGCTGGTGCAAAAGCAGCCAGCCGCCCCTGCCCGGGCACACAGCAAGAGGAGAACAAGCACTGAGACCCCAGTGGCATTCATGTACACACCGCCCTCCCCGTCTCGTATCAGCAAGCGTTGGAAAATGGGGTCCAGGCAAGACTAGTCGGACCTCATCAACTGTTCATAGGCAGCATCACCCCGTTTGACTGGTACGTGGTGCAGGTTGGTTAGGGGCCAGTGCTGGAGCAGCACCCAGGACTGCAGAGCCCCGGTCGGGACCCCGGCCCGTGGCTGCTCCCTCCACGGCAGATGCTCACTGGGTGCAGGGGCAGGGGGGGGCTCAGCCCAGCCTGAGCCCACCGGGGCTGGGGAGAGGGCAGCCGGGCGAAGGGAGCACCAGCTAAATACAGCCTGCAAAAACGCAGAGGAAACTGCACTTCCTTAAACTGCTATAAAACACGATGGAAACATTTAATAAAAGCTGCTAGGCACGTATCATTTATTTGGCTTTTGCCAAGGCTTTTGATAAAATCTCACGTCAGAGACTATTAAAGCACCTTATCAAAGGTTAAAGGGGCAAAGTCCCCATTTGGCGACAGAAAACAAAAACAGGGAACATCTGCTCCTCGAAGCAAAAAGGAGCAAAGACCAAGGCACAGCAGAGGCCACTACTGGCATCATTATTATTTAATACCGCTTGTGTATTAATGAGACACAGGAAGAAGATGAAAACAAGGCAAGGAAAGGCGATGATAGCACAAACCTACTTTGTCAAAACACAGAGAGGTTGGGGAAAAGCTACGCTGTGAGATGTGTTTTACAACATGAGATATTAAATTATCACACCAAAGTTTTCTTATCAAAAGCATACGACCAGCCCCACATGCCAGTGGAAGTTGTTTCAGTGCATTAAACCTACTACTCAGCATGAGCGGGGCTGAACCAGCTGGTCCCATTTTGCCAGCCACTTCATCATGAATTCTGCAACGAGAAAAAAATAACTTTCACTGTCATTTCTTACCCTGGTTTTAATCAGCAATATTTTCTCACGTTCTTGTGACGCCACAGTTTCTTGGTTACAAACGTTGCAGGGGGAGGCTGCATTGTTTTATTTAAAAAAAGTTTCTGACATTCATGAAAAAGAACTGGGAGAGTTCGAACGCTGATCATTTTGTAAACGCCAAAGATGTAGAATCAAGTCAAAAGCCTACACAGACCAGAAATATTGTTTAGATTTAACCTGGACGTATACGCAACAAAGCACTTTGGCCAAAGAAATCTGAGCTGCTAATAATCCACGCTCTGAGCCATCCAAGGAAAAAAGACTGAAGAAATGCAGGCCCTGCACCTGTAAAGGTTAAGGACATCTGTCATGTCCTCGTGTCGGCACAGGAGGCAGCTGGCTTTGATATGACTGAGCGATCGGGCAGCACCCAGGGGCCTGATCTCCTTTTTGCACTTTCTAAGGTGTGCAGAGCAGACTGTTCTCGTGGCATCGGACCAAATCACTCCAGATCATGGAATTTCTGCTGGAGATTTTGCACGCAGATGGAGAAAAAGTCTTTGGGGGGGGAGCCATTTGATCATTTTTTAACTCTAGAAAACCATTATTTAACTCTAGGAAAATGTTACATGAAGCAGGCGGTTCCAGCAGTGTGGTCTCTCCCCAGGGCTGCTGGATGCATCACTACTCTTTTAGGGTTTTGCTTATAATCCTGCACCAAAAGAACATTCCCCTGCATGCACAGGATTCCCTTTCTGATCCCACACATCCTCCGGCAGCTGTTTCAACCGTGGAGCCCCAACAGAAGTATGGGGTACATGCGTGCTGGGTGCAGCAACAGCGACCTGAAGCTGCAGCGGAGATGTGGCTCACAGTACTTCTTGGCTTGTTTTGCTGGCAAAGCGGCTTTCCAGCCCGCTGCTTGCCCATGCAAAGACTCACCCCAGCACAGGCAGGAGAGACCGGTGCACATGTCCACCGGGACACGTGCAGATTCACCTCAGGGTGCTCCACCATTGCCCATGCCAAGAAGCGTGCTTTTAATTAATCAGTGCAGTCAATTATGTGCAGTGCCCACCTCCGTCCCCTGGTCCTGTTTACTTTCAGCTCTAGAGGGTCACATCCGTACCGATACTAATGGGCTGCATGGGTACCCCTGCACATGTCTTCCTTCCTGGAGAGCCTTTCCCACATCTCTGTCTTCAGATGTGTCCATCCCACCCCCAGAAACCACGGGAAGGGACAGGGGCAGCCCCTGGTACGGCACCTGCAAGGCAGGTACCTCCCTCCCACTCCTGCACGGAACACAGGGCACGAGGCAGCGTCACCAGACCTCACCACCTTGGCATGAATTCAGGTTTTCTTTTAGTTGTGCTACCACTTGGAAATCTCAAGATTTGTTTTTTTTTCCTGTATTGAAGAAATAAGTGTCTAGCCCTCGTGGATGTGGAAAGAAAAGATGAACATACAATTCAGTTCCCTCTCCCCTCCAAAAAAAATCAGCAAGGAAAAAACTAAGTCAGGGCTTAAAATCAGCAACATTCATTTTTTCTTTTATCTCATGGTTTTCCTTATGTTTCATTATTTATTTTTTTTTAAAATGAGGTGCTGGTGGTAGAGGCAATGCCTAAATGCCGGAGAAATGTTAGATCAGAACATCCGATTACCACCTCTCAAGATACTTACGGGGGTTTTTTCAGATTGAAATAATCTATCAGGGAGCACGCAGACATGATAGGAAGCCAATGCTCAGCAAATCAGCTCGGATCGATGGCAAGCAGAAGATCTCGAGATCTTCCGCCCCCCTCTCCCTCTGAGAGGAGGGAGAGGCACCGAAGAAGAGTTCAAATTCCAGGTCAGGACTGTGGGTGCTGCGTCCTCGATTCATCTCTACTGTCAAAACCATCGGTCAAATGCCCTACGGCTGCTCGCGGAGAAACGACGTCTGTGTGTCGAGCTTGAAATGCTTTAGGAGAGCAACACGGAGGAGCCTGAAAATCAATTAATTATACAAATAATATTAGTGACTTCCTAAAGGTGCTCGGTGCCGGGAGCTCCCGTGCTCCTCTGGTCCTCTGCACTACGGTCCAGGGGCGCTACGTTCACTCGGAGATAAAAAGAGTTAATTACAATCAGGCAGGAAAAGCAACATTTTAATTTCTTCTCTTTCTGCTTGTTTTTAGGCAGGACTTTTTCAAAGACAGTTGCACAAAAGCCAGTCTTTGAATTACCAGGCAATTACTTCATTAGGTACTTAATTGCAAATTACAAGAAGCAAAGTGCCTTTTTTATCTATTTGGCAACGTAAAACTGGGCCCTATGCTATCTGTAACACCGAAAATCCCTCCTTTCTGGGGAAAGCTTGTCTCGCGTGTACAGCAAGACAAGTTTTAAGTGTTTTAAGTGAAAATCATTTGACTTTTGGCTTTAATGGGTTGGGAAAAAGGTCTTTAGAAGCACACAAACCACTTTCAGGTAGAAAAATTAACTGAGAAGACACTGGAAATCAGACTTGCTAAAGATATGACAGATTCCAGTGATTTATATATTAAATGCATAAGAAAAAAATCAGGATGCTTTGCAAACCAGTGATGGAAAAGGGTTGACTGAGGCAAATACTCTCGGACAAAAAGGGATGTCCTGGCTGTACAGGTACTTATCACAGCGCAGCTTTCCAGGGTTGCACTGAACTCATCACCACCTGCTTCAAAACAAGACTGTATTTTTTCTGAAGCGTGCTCCAACCCAGATTTTGGGTAAAAAAGTCACCAGCTGACGCACCCAGCCAGGTTGCGGCACTCCTGCTGTGGCGACTGCAGCCCTCCATGGGCCACACACCGACGGAGACCCTTGGAGATGACACCTGAGGGCTCCTCCGGCTCCCCACGGCCATCGTCTTGGCTCCGCATCCAGAAAAATTTAATGTTGGCCAAATTTTCTCCATTGTCAAGTCCACCTGACCTATCAGTTTCCTTCCTGCCCAGCTTTCGGGTGCAACATGGATCAAGTGTGACTTTTTGTCCAGTTTGTGGGCAAAATTCAGCACAGGTGGAGGACCAGGCTGCGAAGAGCGCAGGGGATCCTCAGTTTCGGATCCATTTCCCGCCCGAAATGCTCCCAAATCCCACATTCCCGTTACTCAAGGACAGCACCTGGGAGCAATGAATTTCACAGAGAGACTTGCGCTTTACAGAGGAGATGCTAAGATTCGGACAGCGGGGTTTCTCCACCCCAGGAGCCAACACCGCACACCCCCACCACGCATCCCGCCGGGCGGGATGCAGGAAGGACCGGAGGACACGAGCCCCTTCAGCTGCCCTCGCCCCCCCGCGCTACGATCGCTTTCGAACCCCGCTTAAAAACCTGCTCCGCGCCCCGCGATTACGCCTCCTCCCGCGGACGAGCCCCCGCCAGCCGGATGCGTCCCCCCACCCGTGCGCAGCCACATGCCCGCAGCGCGGTGCAACACTTGCACCCCCCCCAGCGGCGCCGGCGGGGGGGGGACACACACGGGGACGGGGTTGCGCGGCCCCACCGTGCCGCTCTCCCGCCCGCTCCCCCAGGGGCTGCACCCCCCTTTCGCACGGCGTGTTGCGCGCAAACCCCGCCCGCGCGCAGCGCAGCGCTGCGCTACGGGGGTGCAATGCAACCCGCCCCTGCAGCCCCGGCCTGCGCGGCCCCGGGGGGACGGGGGGTGTTGCAACAAGTCGCGCTGCAACAGGGCACGCGCCAACGCCGCGCGCGCGGGACCGCGCGGTGGGGGGGAGGGGGAGAGGGCTGCGGGCGCGCGGCCGCCGAGGGGGAGGGGGCAGGGAGCGCGGCGCGCGCAGCGACGCGCGGAGCGGGGAGGCGGGGGGGGAGGTTTAACCCCCCCGTGCCCGGCGGCGGCCGCGGCGGCGGCATTTCTATTCAGGCGGCGCTGAGGGAGCCCGGCGCGCCCGGTGCATTGTGGGACTGGGCTGGGAGTCCCGTTCGCGGGAGGAGGCGGAGGGCGAGGAGGCGAGCCGGTAAGAGGGAGACCTGAGGAGGGAGGGAGGAGGAGGGGGGGTGGGGGTGCAAGGCGGGGAGATTTAAAGGGGAATTCGCCTCCGCCGTTACGCCGGGCCGGGCGCGGGGGGCGGCGCGGCGCCGCCGGGGCGCGGGCTGCCCGCCTGGCCCGGGGCCCCGCCGCCCTCCCTCAGCCCGGCCCCGGGGGAAGGGCGGGGGAAGGGGGGGGTGCGCCTCACCGCGCCGCCGCCGCGGCCGCTTTAAAAACATCCGGCGCCGGCAACGGACGGGTTAAATTTTTCGCCCGCCGACATTTTTTTTTTTCCCTTTTTCCCTCCTTCCCCCCCCGCCTTCCCTCCCTCCCTCCCCCTCACGGAGCGGCGGCGGCGGGGGGGCGCGGGCGCGCGCCCCACGTTCCACCGGCCGCCCCGCGCGCGCGCGCGCGCCCTGAGGCTGGCGGCTCGTGCCGCCGCCTGCAACCCCTGCCTCCGCCAGCAAGGGGTTAACCCCGCCCCGGCTGACATCTTACCTGCACGCACGTGCGCCCCGGACCCGCGCGGCTGTCTGTGTGTGTGGGTCGCTTACCCGTGGCCCAGCCGCCCCCCGCGGGGTTTGCCCCCTCCGGAGTGCGGAAAGGGGGTCGCTGCCTGCGCGGCTCCTCTCCGCCCGCAGCGAGCCGGGCTGCTCTTCCTCCCCCCCCGCCTTCTCCTCCTCCTCCTCCTCTCCGGCTGCACAAAGAGCAACAGTGAAGGCCCTGGCTTGCCTTTAAAGGCAGCGGCTGGAAATTTAAGGTGTCCCGGAGCCATGTCTCTCCGCAGCGCTCCTCGCCGCACTCCGTGGATAAATGGTTGTTGCAGTTCCTCGCCTTCTAGGTCTCGGGCGGTTGGGTTGCCGTTAATTGCTCTGGGGTTTGTTCTGGGTAGGTACCCGGCTCTAGTTCTTCCTCGCTCTCCCCTTTCGCTCCTGTGCTCTCCTCTCTCTGCTCTTCAGGGAGGCAAGGGTTAAACTTCAGTTTTTAATATTTATTATGCCGTTCTTTTAAAGTAAGAAACATCTGGGTTACGAGGTATTTTCTTCTGCAGGGGAGGGATGCTTAACGCTCGAATTGCACGCCTGCACAGACTGCCAGCAGTCACAAGAAACTTGGTCTTGCAAGGAAGGCTGCTCCCATGGCAGTCTGCGAAATACATAGTTGCACGTAGCTTTATTGAGATCTTCATTAAAACGTTATTGTGTTCTTGCGCTGTAGATGTCTTCCATTAAATAAACTCCTCTCGTTCGTTTCAATATTTGTTTTCAAACCAGGGAACATAATTTACTGTGTCTTACAGTCCTCAAGACTGCAAAAAGTTCCCGGTAGGCTGTGGCCTCGGAATCCTTTCCTGTGTAAGTAGGTAGGGGGTGCTAAGCATATTGCAATTACTAGTTAGGTGAAGGAAAATGTTTCCCTTGTGGGGCAAGCTGCTTTTTATAAATTTCTGGAATTAATTAGAATGAAGTGTTAAAAAAGAATGAAGAAAAAAAAAAAATCCCCCTCCTTGAAAAGCTTTTGTCTCTCATTTCTGTTGTCAGGTTGTTTTCTAGGCGCTATCTTTTTTGTTTTTTTTTCTTTTTTTTGATTGGAAGTGCTTAGTGTCTTGCATTGGAAGACAACAACTACGAACTGAATTCATTGCTCATCCAAGACACGTTCTTGTAACTGGAGTTTGGATTACTGCCCGAGCCTGGGCTTTGGAAGATTTGTTTTAAATAAGTGCCACGCCTCCCAGAGAAGGAGGGAAAGCACTGTAAAGGGGAGTTGGGCTCCACATGAGGAGTTCTCAGGGAGCTTAAAACTCCAATTCCTACAAAGTATATTCAATAAATTAGTAGACTTAAAGGTTTGTGGAACAGATGTACTTGTAAATAAGTGTTGTGTAGGGGAAATCAGTTGCACAGTCTGTAGATTTACTTCTGTCTTACATTTAGCACTGTTGAATTTAGCAAATACCAGTCACTTGCATTCAGTTTTTTGCTTTTCAGCTTAACCTCGTAACGGTGTGACCATCAGTATCAGATTTTGTCAGCGATGCTGCTGAACTCCCTTCTTGTTGTTAGGCAGGATCCTTGCTTTCTAAGAAACTACTGCAGGCAGGTCGTTTTTAGTAATTCCTGAAAACTACTTCTCTGAGAAAGATGAATTGCGTTTTGTCACAGCCGTTCCCGTTTAGAAGTCAGTGTCTTGGTTAGGCCTCTTATTAGTTTTGGAGTGTGGTGTATGTGAGTCAGAGTGGAAAAACGTTCTAAAATTAGACATGCATTGTTAAGAATTTTATTAAATGAGTTGCATCAGTGTCTTTTTACATTGCTATTTTAATGGGCAATTGTCTGTATTCTCAGCATTGTTAGTTGACTAAAAAAGGGTTCAGGAGGCAAGAAACTTTTCTTTTCAACGTTTTTATGTCTGCGAACATACTAAAAGGTAAACTGGCATGTTTATAGGTAAACCAGTCTGCTCACATACGGCCTCTTTGTTCTTCTGTTACCTATACTAACAGAACACCGGGCTTGCGTTTTCCCCCAAGGAGAACAGGTGTATTATGGAGTTTCAGCTTCTTACATCAGAAGTGAAGCGGAGCCATTATTTGAAAAGCATCTTATTTTTGAGATTAATATGTTAATGGCTAAAATTATGACCCTGCACTGAGCTGAGTATAAACAGATGTCTCTGCTGAGCATGTTGCAGGATCAGGGCCCAGGTTGCCTTTTGGAAATCAGCCTCAGTGCTCTGGGAACTATTATTTCTTTCATTACTTCTGTGTTAAATGAGGTCGGTAAGTGTGTTAGATTCTTTTTTTAATGAAAAACTTATGCAGCATGTCTGGAAAAGAAATTAATTCTCTGATTTGCGTGGTATAGTTATAGTTTTAAATGTTGGAAGGTAGGAAGAGGAGTCAGTCCTTCGTAGTCTTAGAGAAATGGGTTGTGTGAGATGTGCCCACTTGTCTTAACAAGTGAAGGATGACATCAAGTGCTTTCTCTTTCTTTTTAACTTGCTCTGTATGGAAAACCTGTTGTCTTGCAGGTCCTAGGATTTTCTAATGTTCCAAATTTTTTTTTTTTTTTTTTTAATTAGACTGATCAGCAGAGAAACTGATACCGTTGCTCTGGGGTGGGAAAGGCCAGCAGTCTGTGCGAGAGAACAATGTCTGTTCGGGAGTCTTTTAACCCAGAAAGTTATGAACTGGACACTAGCTTCCGTCTGACCCGATTCACTGAACTGAAAGGCACAGGCTGCAAAGTGCCTCAGGATGTCTTACAGAAACTGCTTGAATCTCTACAAGAAAACCATTTTCAGGAGGATGAACAGTTCCTGGGGGCAGTTATGCCCAGGCTGGGTAAGTAGTTGCTCTTCTAGACATGTGTGATCCTTCTGTTTGGTCTGCTTAGTGATGCCATCTCGTTTGCGGTTTGTTTAATCAGTTTGAAAATTGTAAGTTGTATAATGCATGCACAGCATCCAGAAATCTGAAGAATGAATTTCGTGTTGTCATTTGTTGGCATCTGGGATACAAGAGTATTATTTTAATTATTTAAGATCCTGCAGTGCGCTCAACTACAAAGAAAAAGTGGTCAGGAATGGCCGTCGTGATAGGCACATGCTTAGGAATTAGTCTCCTCTCTTTCCCCGGTAGATGCTTTGCAAACTGAAGTTGTATCAGTTAATTTCTGGACTTTTATATTAATACATTGCCTTTGGAAATTTATGCAATGAATGCAATGGATTTTATGCAATTAGATGACTCACAGGTGAAGTTCCCCTCTCCCTCCACTCCCCTCTGTTCCTGGGTCAGAGAAAGAGAGCAAGAGAAAACTTCCTCGCTTCAGCTGAGGCTGGGAGAGGATTGTTTCACAGTTGTCATTTTTCCTTTCAGTCCTTTCGTTGTTCCCCACTCTAACTTTTTTTGCTCACCTGTAGAAGCTGCCTGGGAAAGGCTGTCTTTCCAAGACCTCTGTGTTCTTGCCAGCTTCACTTTCTCTTTGGTATTTGCACAACGATGCAAGCAGTAAGGGAGAACAACCTGCACAAGCCACCTACATGGGGAACAGGGTGAACATAGGTATTTTGATACTGGCTACTGTACCTAATATTCATATAGCTAAATTAATGTAGATAATGTGTTTAATGACACTTTTAATTCTGCTTGTCTATTTACTCAGCCTTGCATATTCAATCTGTACTTTGCAGCGCAGAATTAATTTTTTTCCTCAACTTAGGAATATCAATATAGCATTTATTCTGAAGTTATTTAATTATCAATTTAGTGTCCAATTATCTTACTTAAAATTATTTTAACATTGCTAATTGTCTATTAGCAGGCTAACAGGTTGCAACCCATTATTCTGGTAGAGATTCAATTCAGTCAGAGATTAGTAAGGAGCCCGTGTTCTTGCTTAAACAATGGCAATCTTTGTATGAAATATCTAAGCAGCAATTGTGTGTGGAGCTGGGGTAGCACTATAATTTAATATTCCCTAATGAAGGCACTTCCAGTTTCTTTTATCCCCAAATTGCTCTTTTTATGTTTTTTTTCTAAATTAAGTAAGTTAGTCACAACAGCATTTAAATTTGCCAAATTTCTAAAATCAGTAATAGTTTGTTTTAGACTTAATTATCTAGCTGTTGGTTCATTTTCTCTTAAAAACAGGCCATAACAGTAATGGAACTGCTAATAGATTTTTTCTTCTCCAGCTATATGAAAAGGTAAAAAAAGTAGACTAATGCCATCAATATGTAGGTGTGATATTGTGTAACAGGAAATCTGTTAGAAGGTGGAGAGTTCAGGTCTCTTAAAAATACTTTTTTGTGTTGTTGAGTATCCCTTTAACAAATGTGTCTTCGGATAAGTTTGGTGTTATTTGCCTCTGATACCTTGTGCTTAAAAGGGATAGACAGGTAACTTTACAGCCTGTGCATAAGCACCATGCTTTTGAGATGCAGTCAAGGGGGAAATTGCCAATAGCAGGCTCAACCTCACCCCTTTTTAGTTCTGCAAGTCGTGTTACCCAGAGCAATCTTAAATATGGCTGTGAGTATATCTGTGAGTAAGAAACTGCAAGTTTGATATTAATTCTCAGAGCTGTTATGGACCTTGAAATCACTGTTTTCAGTCAAGTCTCTGAATGGATTCACTTATTTAGTCAGTACTTCTTTGGTGGAACCGAAACATAGCCTCGGAAGGACCGTCATGGCCCCTTGGCCTGCCTGTCAAGCAGCACTTTCACTGAAGCTGTGGAAAACCGCACAAGTTAAATCAGTCTTGCAGTATTATGGCATGAATAGGTGAATTGAGGGCAAAACAGCGCCTATACAGGAGGCATTTCTCCGTAACTGCTTATGTGCACTTCCCTGGAGACACTGGACATCATGCATGGTAGCTTGGTAGCTTCTGCAGAGGATGAGCAACCCTAAATTACTGCCTGTGAGCTTCTGTCAGTATCCCTTCTCTTCCGAGGCAAGATCTGCCTCCGTAGGCAGGAGAGGCAAGATCCTCTCCACCTGCATACCTAATGCCTGGCAGATCTTCTGTTCTGTCTCCTCAGTAGGACCTGAGATGACAGCAGCTCGGTCCATCGCTGTACAGGACACTGCCAGATACTGCCTTGTAGCACTTGCTAGGTAGTGTGTTTCATTAATACACGGGGAAAAGTTACTGTGTGGCATCTGCTCCCTAAGAACTGGTTGTTTGAAGACTCTTGCCCTGTGGAAGTATGCAAAGTAATTCTAGGCAGCTTGCTGCCAGCCCAGGAAGGAGGTAAGCTACCTGCCGTTGCCACAAGGCACAAGGATATCGACAGGGAGCACCGCTCAGCTAGCATGTTGTGATTGTCACGTGCCTCTTTTGTGCGGGCTCTTGCATCGCAGCAAATGCCAGGTGGTTTTAATATCGCTTATTCTGTTTGAAATGTCCACCGTCAGGGAAAAGGCTGTGCTTGGTGTTGTGGTTTTCTCAAAGGAGTTTCCCTGTCTAGCAGTTCTTCTTGCCACCTTTCAGCCTCACAGAAGTAAGGTGAGGTTAACACAGTTGCAGAAGCTCCAAGCGGGTGAATTATCTTTCACCAGGGGCCTAGGCTGTGACTTGTGGCGTTCTTTTTTTTCCTCCTGAAGTGAGGAGATGCCCTTTATGAGAGGCTATGTCCTTTTAAAACTGTCACTATGTTTTTATTGAGATTGGAGTGACAGGAAAACCTATTTGCTTTCGACAATATCAATTTATGTAGTTCCTCTTAACTTTAAATGTTTTGTAAGCTCTCTTGTTAAGAGCAACAGATAATTAAGGGCAGAGTTACCTGCCTCACTGGTGGATTTCTGTCTTTGCAGGAATTGGGATGGACACTTGCGTTATTCCATTAAGACATGGAGGTTTGTCGTTGGTCCAGACGACAGATTATATTTATCCTATTGTGGATGATCCTTATATGATGGTAAGTTGGCTAAACTTAATTATTAGCTATATTGCTGATTTGATTTGTGCTTCTCACTTACCAATCTGACAGCAATTTTGACCGTTTCTTCTAGACGTGCAGTGCTAATTGTTTGATTAACTGCATTCAGAGTCTTTCCTAAATGCACATGAAGAGGGAAAGGCATTGTTTCATCCTGTAATCGTTTCCATGTTGGCCAGGAATGCTGCAGTGCTGCTTTCTATAGGTGAAAGTTGGAAGAACTGCCACCTTTAATTCAAATTTACCTCCCTCTGTTGTTCTGTGGGATTTGGCTTGAGAAGCCCAAACGGGGGGAAAAAGAGCTGTCTGTGAAGCATCAGACAGTAAACTCCACTTACGAGCAGAACTGCGTTGTAATTGGCCTTTTTTGAGGTTCTGAAATAATCAGGTAACATGTTAGAACTAGAAATGCCTAAATGACAGTAGTTGGCAATAGCACCTGCCAACTTCACAGTGCTTTGTCAACACCAGTTTTCCCGTTGTACTACCTCCGCTTGCAGATGGGTAAGTTGAAATGACTTGTTGGAAGTTGCGTGTGCT
Organism: Gavia stellata; assembly: GCF_030936135.1. Classification (NCBI taxonomy): domain Eukaryota; kingdom Metazoa; phylum Chordata; class Aves; order Gaviiformes; family Gaviidae; genus Gavia; species Gavia stellata. The sequence goes on along the minus strand of NC_082597.1, from coordinate 7,908,465 downwards.
TTGACTGAAGGACGGCTCCTTCTGTGTCCGTATTTCATTTAGTCCGTCTCAGTAGAGATTCCTCTGGTGGTATGTGTGGCGGTGATCAGTATTGACTTGAACAGAAGGTCATGGGGAAACAAATGAACTTTAAAAAAGGACTTAGTAAACCTGTAAGGAATTCTACAGGAGGTGTTCATTAAATGCAAGTTAAGAAAGTTAAATGCTTTCCTTTCATGTTTCCTGTGATTTGAATGTGACTCCTTTGCTTTAAGGCATGCTTTTACTGCTGTTTATATGATTGCATGCTTTATTTGCTGGTTTTGGTTCATTGTTTCCTCTGTGAGACCTGTCAGGTAGGTTTTGGACACATGGGTTGGGACCGACTTTTTTTTTTTTTTTTTTTTTTTTTTTGCATGCTTGACCAGGTGTTGTGCACATATGCAAGCCTAGCTCCTTTGATTTCTGTTCCAGAAGAGCTCTCTTTCTGCAAACTGAGCAGCCAAGATCTCAGGCTGGCCTCTGGACTACAGGCTTCTTGAGCTCTCTTGAGAAATTTGATTCAAGTGGCTTGCTTTAACATCATGTGGGAACTTGTCAGGGACCAAGATTAAAAAAAAGAAATTTAAAAAAAAAAACCCTCTATGTTGTTGGAGAGCTGTGTTCAACTTCATCAGCTGAGAAACTCTTTTCTCACCTTGTAACAAAAACTTGTGAGGGACAGCGTGAGAAGGCTGTGGTGAAGGAGGAGGGTTGTTTTATCTGGAGATACAAAGGGTTTGAGATGCCACAGGAGTGGATAGATGAGCCTGTGCCCAGATGAGGTTTAGGCCAGTGTGGTAGGAGTGGAAAGTAAATCTGGCCTTAGTCCAGCTTTAGTGGTTGCATCATAGTTACAGTCTATACTGTGATCCACATGCACCAGCCGCTGTAACTTTCGTGTTTTCTAACTGTCAGGTCCTTCACTTCTCATTCTTGTCAGCGTTCTTTTTAATGTGGTGGCTTGCCATTTTTAAATCTGTTTATGGATGTGTGTTTTTTCTTAAAAGCTAACGGAGAGCAGGGATTCTGTCACAAGCTTTCTTGATGATACCATGCAGTGATGGTCCACCAGGGTTGGAACTGCTGGATTCTGTACTCATGCCTCTCTCTCTCGGGGACTAGAGTACGTGGGGGCAATATAGATTGCCATTTTCTTCTGTGGACCAACATCAGTTGGAGGGCAGTCAAATACAATTTGCCATGGGTTTTACGGGCAGTTGTTAAGAGCAGAGGAAAGGTGAGACTTAAGAATTTTGTGTCCAGGCTGTATAAAGGAGTGTGCTCTGGACTCCTCTGTTCAAGACAGACAGCTGCTGCCCTGTTTCTCCAGCTGTTTTTTTCCTTGTTTTTAGTCTAGACTACCCCTGACCCATGCCTGTTGTTACCAGTCTCTGTTCTCATCACTTACATGCAGTACATGCTCTGCTTCTTGCCCTTCTGCTCTGTCTCCTTAGCTGTTCAATTCTAGCCTGGTTTTGGGTTGATGTTCCTTTGTCTCTTTGTTTCTCTGTGCTCAGTGCCTACCTGCAGCTCCTTAGCTGATCTCTCTTCCTAGTTGAGGCAGAGGAAACAAGGAGGGAAAGCCAGAAGTGCAGGTGGACTCCAGGCTGGGTGCTATCACAGAAGGGATTAGAAAATGGCTGAGGAAGGCAAAACTGCATGTGGACTCAGCTGAACTTCAGATTTTTGCTTCAGAAAACAGCTTTCTCTCACTTTGTCACTGCCTGTTTTAAAATTAAGTTCTGTAGTTATACGCAAAAAACCTCATCTTTCTTTTCCCCTTTCCCCTCCTCTTTGGCTTTGTTCTTGAAAAAACTCAATCCATGTTGTCTGAAGTATCCCTAGGATGTATACCTGTAAAATCTATGTCCAGCATAGGACTTTTCAACTTAAATTGTTTGATACTGGAAAAGTTACAAGCAATTGAAAACAGGTTTCATAATAAGTATCAAGCCACCAGTAATAAGACTGGTACTGGCCTCTGATGTGGCACTGTGGAGATACCTTTTTGAGTACAGGAGCAGGAAACTGGCTGGTTTGAGAGTGGGCTTCCTTCCCCCTCCATTCCAGGGACCTTTTTTTGTGCCCTTTTAAGAAGAACCTTCACTCAGGACTGGGGACAGGGGTCTGATACGCCATCCTTTGCCCTTACAAGTAGTTCTTAGTATTGCATATAGGTACTTGTGTTTCAGGGGGACTAAGTAGTCAGGTAGCATGTGGGACCCAGCTAGGTTGACCCCTGTTTGTGAGTCCCATCATGTTTATCCGTGTTTACAAGCCATGTATTGTTCCCTCTGCTACTTCAGACTTGAGAGTTGCACTCCCTGAATTTGTTTCCGTAGTGGTTTTGCCAGTTGGCAAAAGCGGTGTTAGACTGACCTCTGACTACTAGAATAGAGAGCTGTTGTCAGTGTGGTTTTAAAAACTTATCTGTCATTCCTAAGAGGGCATAAACCAGCAGTTTGCTTGGTAAACACTGAAGATAGTGGAGAATGCTTTGATAGTCCCCTTCCAGAAAAGGAAAATATCGGGCTTTAGTGTTCTTAAACATCTAGAAATTTAACAGCCAATATCCATCAAACCATGCAGTACACAGCTCACTCTTCTCTTGTAAGATTTAAATGATTAAAACATATTCCAGTTCCAAATATAAGGGATTCCCCTGATGTCACTGGAAGCTCTTGAATTTATGAAAAACTGGATTATATTTAATTGTGATTTGGAGGTGTTATGTCATGTCATCAGCAAGTAAGGTAACTGCCTGAAAATACTAATTTTTGCAAAAATCCTCCACGTGTGATTAGACTGTAAGGTTTTAGAGATGGTGGAAATGTGTTTAGATGCAGGGTTTTTTTTACCCCTAAAATTTGTCTTCCAGCTAAAGCATCTTTCTGTAGTCCAAATTGTGTCAAATCAGCATGTTGTTGTTTTTATCATGGTGGTGTTGCCTCTGAATTTTATGAAAAGCATAGATCTAAAATTATAAAACCAGATGTTGGTTACAGTTTTGCAGCTGTAAACCTAAACCAATTTTAATAAAATGTGTGGAGTCTTCCAGAGTAACACAACAGAACTTGTCCTGTATTTTAAAATTATCTTGCCATCCCTTAGGGCACATCCTGTATTGAACTTCTGCATCTTCATCAGGAAACTCGCTGTCTCATCCATGATGGGTCCATATCTCAACAAACCCTCACTTGGATCCATTAATTTAGCAAAATTAGAGTAGCTAAGCTCATGTGACCCAAATGATTCCTTCTCAGTCCTGTCAGCTTCAAGACTTCTTAGAGGAATCTTCAACAGAAGATTAGGTCTCTTGGACAAATTTTTGTTAGTGGAGATGTTCACACACACAAGTCAATTAAAATGTATGCGCTGTAGCAAAATTCAGCCTTATCATTTGAACAAGTGATAGAGTAGGCATGTCACCCTCACATCTCCCTTCCTGACAGAAAAAGCACCCCAATGTGGCTGTGTCCTACAGGAAGAGGAGTACTCTCCTAACAACTTAGGAGGGTAGACATGGCCTCCAGAGTACTGCAGAGGAGCAAACGGCTTTCTCATCAAGGTCCCTCTCTCCTACATATTCCCATGCAGAAGAGGTACAGCAATACACACTTTTCGGATTAGCTTCCTAGCAGTTGTGAATTACATACGATGGTCATCTTCATCAGCGAGTACGGTTTTGTGCTGGAATAAAGTTAATAGGAACATATCAGCTTAAGTAAACAGAGCTTGTTATCAAAGCTAGACTTTGTCGAGCTTAACTTCAGCCTCTGAAATTAGGCATCCAGTCTAAACTCAGTGTGGGATTCATATGCAGTCAGTGAGAGTGTATGTTGATCAAGACAGCTGGGGTGAATTCTCTGCTTACCTGTAAAGGGAACAGATATCTGCACTTCTAGATGGGCATGTTGCACGAAATGGATCGTACCACATCTTTGGCTGGGTTTCTTAATGCAGGAGCCTGTGGAATAAGCAGCTGTCTCAGAGTGCAAACTCAAGCTGTAAGTTATGTTCATGGCAGGTGTTTGTCTGAACATTCACGAACAGTCCTGCAGATTTTTTTTTTCTTTCTTTCTTTTTCAGGGACGGATAGCATGTGCCAATGTCCTAAGTGACCTTTATGCCATGGGGGTCACAGAATGTGACAACATGTTGATGCTCCTTGGAATCAGCAATAAAATGACAGATAGGGTAAGATTTTTGGTACTTTCTTTTGAAGGAAGACCCAAACAGCTAAACATGCTTAGAATGTATTTACCTTACTGTATTTTCTCCTCAAGGTTTGAACGCTTTTAAAGAAGAGATGGTTTTATTGAATGTCTCAGTTAATAGTATGGGTCTTGCCTCATAAACGTTCTGAGGTCGTTAGCTAAAAGTTCAGGTTTCTGTGGCGTTGTAATCTTCTGCTGCTAAAACCTTCGTCTCCACCAAAACGGGGTCCCTGCTTCTGTCAATTCAGGACAATATTGCTCCAAGGTAGCATTTGATTATCAATTCACATATAGATACTTCTGGTTTGCTTATGCCAGCTTTGTAACATCTCTCTGAAGCAGAAGAAACTGAAATAGGTTGCTTTTCTTTTTTTTTTTCTTTGTTGTGGAAGTGACTGCCATATTTGTTTGTTTTACTCTAGCAAAAAAGATATGTTTATTCTTAGAAGGAAGTAAGTTGAATCTTTGCAGGTTAGTGGAGGCCAAATGCAGCTTGATTTAACTTGGCCTCATTGCACTGCACTGCTGTGGCTGTACCTGATCACAACCACAGGACAGTTGTTCTGAGTTCCCAGAACTCTGGTTTCTTTACTTTTATATGACCTTTTGAAGAATGTTTCTTGAGCGTAAGAATGTCTCTTCACCTCTTTTACAAAGAGCTGTAAAAGCATAGCTCTGTGGGATAACATGGAACTTTCAGGAGGCTAACTTCTTCCTAAGGCGGGCTTTTCTGCCATGGACTATTTGCCGTGAGGGCATTTGGCTTGAGTGATTACAAGCCCTGGACCAGTCTTGAAATGACTAGCACTGCTGTGTATGGAACTCTGACTTCTGTTTTGATCTCTAGGAAAGAGACAAAGTGATGCCTCTAATTATCCAGGGTTTCAAAGATGCAGCAGAAGAGGCAGGAACATCTGTTACTGGTGGCCAAACAGTGTTAAATCCCTGGATTGTTTTAGGAGGAGTGGCCACGACAGTCTGTCAGCCTAATGAATTTATAATGTAAGTTAAATCGCTAAACAATCAAAGGCACTGATCTGAAGGGATACAGTAAAGAATCCTTTAAATACCATGTTGTGATCTTGTGAACTGTCTCCTGATGAATAAAGCAGTACCTTCTCCTGCTTGCATTTGTCCTTAGCACTCAACAGATGCCACATCTCTTTTGTACGTACTTGCTTTTTTTAAACAGGATGTCCTTTTACTTCTCCCCACCCCCCAGTATCTTTTAATCCTATTCTCCTTTTGACAGGAGAGTTAAGTTTCTGACCTTTAAAGGTATTGAAGACTGTTTTGGGACATAAATTTCTTTTGTATTTATACATACATTTTAAATTATCTCCCAATTATCCTATTAATGGCTATAGAGAACTACAGAATTCCTGTGTTTACACCATTCTGTCCATTTAACAGTAGCTGATTTTGAATGCCCCACTGCGGCATGTTACACTACACAAACGAATTTGTTTGTGATCCTTGTGATGGTTATCTTATGCCCTGAAGTAACAAAGGTCCATTTTTTTCCTATCCTATATTACATCTCCAGTAAATTGAAAGAAAAGATGTAATTTTGTGTGTGTCTGACTGCAAGTGTTCTTAATATTCCAAGAAAGAAGGATTAGCACTTTTAAATAAGTTTGCAGCTTTTTGCTCAGTAATATCCCATGGCAATGAATCCCAAAGGGTAATTCTGCAATTAGTCAGTTTTTTTAACTGTGCAACAAGGTACATGGGTCTGTGAAAATGTAATTATCAGCACTTATTCCTAATAATGTGTGTGAATCTGACTATGTAATTAATATATGAATTCTTTGCTTTCAGGCCAGACAATGCAGTGCCAGGAGATGTGCTTGTATTAACTAAACCCTTGGGAACACAAGTGGCTGTAGCTGTCCACCAGTGGCTAGATATTGTGAGTACACTGCAAAAAAAGAAATAGGGAAGGGGGTGTGAGTTAAAGGTGACCTTCCTCATTCCCTCAAAACGACAAAGTTCAGCAGTGTAGTAAGTACGCTGAGGGCTCAGCTGGGAATGATCTATCACTTCTTTCTCCTCCTTCCTTGGTGTGTCAGCCTTACCTGCTTATGTGCAAAACTCTTTCAGAATCGAGACAGTTTACTATTTTGTGCTTAGTGAGCCTATCTTAGTTACATCTGATTCTTAGTTAGTTCTCAGGCATTGCTGTAACAAACAAAATTGTTTACTAACAGAACAACAGACTAGCACCCTGGGTAAAATTATGCTCTACTCCACCTGCCAAAGTAATTGGCAAAAGCTTATTGATGGCAATTAGGCCAAGATTGCTGTCTGTGTTCATGGGCTTTCTGCTTGTGTACATGGGAATATATCTACGTTTCACATGTATTACCCTGTGCATTCAATAAGAATATTTCTAGCAGCATTATGTATGTAGACATACTTCCATCTGTTACTTCAGGCAAAAATGTAACTACTGAACTGAAAAGTGACTGCAAAATTGGCATCTGCTTATGTTGTCTGGCTCCCAGTACGTGTCTTCAGAATTATAACTGCTCAGTTTACACTTTAAAATGATGCATCTTTTCTACTTTTGGGACTACTGAGCCAATAGACTGGCAGAGGAGTGAGCTGGAATCTACTTTCTCTTGGCTGTTGGCCACTACATTGTCAGATGAATTCTAATTACAAAGCCTGTGTTAGCAAAAGTGGGAGAGAGCCAGCTTAAACCTTCATTGGAGTCTGAAGCATGAGCAATAAGAAAAAAATTTTTTTTCTCCTTCTTCGTAGGGTCTGGCTTAGCAATTTTGACCTCTGCAGAATCCTGCGTTTTCCAATCAGATATAAGGATCAGGGCCTCAGATAATCTTGATATGAAAATGAAGTGAAACAACAAGACACCAATTTTATAGTATGTTTTCTGGCCATAATCTTACTTCTTAACATATCTATTATTGTACTGACAAACAGACTTGCAAATTAAGGATATTCTGAATTTTCACATATTTCAAGTACTTCTAATTTCCTTGACTGTCAACCAGAAACACTTTCTGGTCTGAAAAATGAGGACAGCAAGGAAATCAATCCTCCTGTTATGTGTAAACAGCATATATCTTTGATTGTGGTAGGAAAACTTCTGAGTAGCTGTGCTGCCTTTTCTTCAGCTTTGTTTTGTGAAAGACTGGGGAAAGTGAAACTAGAATTACCCATCACAAATCCACCCATAAATCAAATTTTGGTAGGGAATTTGACTTTGTATTGAAAAATATGTGGGAGAAGGTACATAGTACAGCAAGTTTATGCATAGGCAAGAAAGGAAATCTGGAGTGTAGAGAAGTGGCTGCAAAACAAATTTTTTAAAAAAAACAAACCACCAACCTAGAAGCTGAGGTGTTCAAACAGAGCAGTAGCAAATGAGCTCCTGGTGACAAGTAAAAGGAGGATCCAAAAGGAGGCAAAGTTTGTCCTCCTTGCTTGGTTGCTGCCAGCATTGTTGCAGCCAAGCCCCAGCTGTGTTGTGGGCAGCAGCTGCCATAGGGTGCAAAGGAAGAGACTGCAAAGAGTCTGCAGGGAGCTGGGGCCCCAGGGGACCAGGTTGGGGGTGTGCTAGGGGTGATGAAACTGTTTGCTGTAGCTTTGGCTGCCAGGCTGATGATGTGGACTGATTAGGCTGGTCCACAGCTGGGAACTGGCATCCCTTTGCCTTTTCCTCTTTCAGCTGAAAAACATGAAAGGGGTTGCTGTGATGTGCCCCTTCAGAAGGGCTTTTCTAGCTCTTGCTGTTGTCTACAGACCCTTCCCATTTGGAAATCTAAGATTGCATTTAAAAGTTGTTTAGCGATTTTTGTGAACTTTTCTGCCTTTGTTTCCTCTCTACTAACCCCAGTATCTGATTGCTATAGTGGAGAGGAATTTGCATCTAATTTGTATCGTACCTGTGTTTGTGGCTCTTCTAGCCTCAGCCTTGAGTTCTGCTTCCACCCCATTTGTGATTTCCATTCCCATCACCTGAAAAGTTTCCATCACATGGTCAGCCTCAGAACCATGTTTTTGAAAACTAAGGCAGAATGATTGCTCAGGTTTTTCAGTCATACCCACAGTAAGAATAATCACTATTCTGTCCCCTCTCCAAAAGTCTCATGTTTTTTTGTTGTGGGTTTTTTTTTTTACTTGCTCTCTCATTTAATTGATCAGACCCGGTTCAACCTGATTTCGGAAGCTCTGATCTTACTGCTATACTTCCTTGCTCTTTAACAAATTATTTGTTCTGGCTGACCAGTCTCTTTCCCCCTCCTGCCATTTCTGGATTCTGTCTTAGACCCTTCAAAGTCAGCGCTCATTTGTTAAGGATAAGAGTATCCTTGACAAGATCCTTCCTCAGTGCAGCGTCATATACCAATTCTTAGTAGTTTTTTCATCTTTGGTTTAGTAAGAAGTTTGTTCTATGCATTTATTCTATGGAATTGCAGTGTAGGCATTGTGGCTTCGAGAATCCTATTTTTGTTTACTTTCAGTTCTCTGTAATTTTATTTCCATTGCAAAAAAGAAGAAAATTAAACCGGTTTGTAGTGTTGCTCTTAACAGCTAAATGGTTGCTTTGTTTCATTCTGGATCTGGAATTACTTCAGCTTTGAAGGAAACAAATTGCCCTTTATAAAGGTACCATTTCCTAAATTGTTCTGAGAGCCTTCTGGAATGAAAAGCATTGCTTAGTATGTGATGGAAGCGTGAGTCCATACAAGACACTGGAGAATGGGTGGAAAGAGATGCTGGTGTTAAACTGTAAAGGAAGCTTATGAAACTGCCTTAATCCTAACTCACTAGAGTGATTACATCCTGCCTTAGTGTACATTCCTCAGACCTGGACTTTTAGATATCAGTGGCCTTTCTCAATCAAAGTGTCCAGATGTGAAATCAAGAATTTTCTCATAAAAAAACCCCAAGAAACCAGAGATAACAACTCTCAACATCCAGCAACAAAGTTCTTTTCATTTGGCTGCTGAGTTCAAGCCAGAGAGTTGCCCTGAAGGAGTTCTTTGCCCTAGAGTTGGTTGTTCCACTCCACTCTGCTGCTGAAAGCAAGATGTGAGGTGCTTAGTGCCTAATAGATCTTTAAATTAACTTCATTTAGGTACAGCAGAGTAAGGCACACACCTCTGACTGTTAAACCTTTTGCCCCTCTTTAACTGAGTTTAAAATAAATTTAAAAAGTACATTTTGTATGAAGGATTTTTTTAGTGTTAAGGGTGTGCTTTAAAATATACAGGTGAAAATCTAAAAGAATCATCTTTGTTTCATCCATTAGCCAGAAAAGTGGAATAAAATCAAACTAGTGGTAACGCAAGAAGATGTAGAACTAGCATACCAGGAGGCAATGATGAATATGGCACGACTGAACAGAACAGGTAAGAAGAGATGTCTGTGTTGCGGAGGTGGAGGGGAGTTTGTGGGTTTTTCCAGTTCCATACTTAATTTCATTTCACTGCCGTGGGGAAATGTGACACAGCTGCTTTATCCCTTCCTTCTGCCCCATCTTTCTGCTGTTCAGTGTTTGTGAAGCAAGCAAATTAAAATCAAACGCCCCCTTTTAATTATACAGCAAAAACACAAATGCCGCTGGAGATGATTATGACTCATGTGAGTGCTGCGAGTAACATCCCAGTGAGTTAGAGGATGTTTTAAAGGGAAATATATTACATTTGTTCCTTATCTTCTATGCCTAGAGAACCTGTGAGGGCCTGACTGTAATAAGGTTAAAAAAATTTGAAATAGAATAAAAAAGGAAAAGCTCTTCATTTTTGTATGCTTCAATTTAAATTTTTATTTTTTAATTATGTCATGTTATCTGCTTCCCAAAGTGTGGAATATGTAGCACATGTTTTCTTTTCTGTCTGGGTTTTTTTCCTGCTTTTGTGGTGTTTTATTTCTTTCTTTTTCTTTTAATTTTGGGTAGGGGGAAGGTTCTGCTTTTACCCTAGAAATTTTAATCCAGGATTTCCTTTCTTTGTTCAAAGCATCTTTGGAGGAGCAGAGAATTGAATTAGGTGTTTCCTTACTTCTCAGTTGAAGGAACAGGGATAGTTAAATGTCTCTTCTCCCATTTGTTCACTTTTCATTTGGTATTTGTTTTGTCATCCCACTGGTTTTGAATTCTTTCACAAAGTCTTCCAGGAAAAATAAATTACCAGGATTGTCTTACGGCAAGAACTTGTGTTCTGCTCATGTATTGGGAAGCACCAAAGCAGGGCAAAGCATACTTGGTTTTGTTTTTCTCCGCTCACTCTTGTCAGGCACCTTTCACAACACTTAAATATTCTTAACTGGAGCTATTGTCCTGCATGCAGGGGTGCCCTTCTCCCACCCAGGGCTCTGTAGTTGCAAATGCCCAAGAATTTCATGAATGCATAGGTGGGGAGGCTGGTGCCCTTCCCCCCCCACAACCTGCAGGCTTTGTCCTTAAGCTCTTAAACTTTAAGTGTCCAGAACTTAAGTTCTGATGTGATAGTTTACGGAGTGGCAGGGAAAGAGATGTGAGAAAAGTGACCCAGGATGAGTCTGGTCCTTGCCCTCAACTTTGGGAAGTTTGAATCTGGAGCAAACTCCTGTTTCTTAGACTGCTAATATAAATTAGTAGCACATGTCTAATAGAGCATGCTCATAAATATTACTTCGGTGCTGGATTTTCAGCATGATTTAATACCTTAAATACAAGTAGAATTTTTTTGAGGGTTACACACACTATTGGTGAATTGAGTTCCTTCAAGCATTTTTTTTAATTAATTTAAACAGTAACCCAACCTGTTTCAAACTAAAAGTAAGCAGCTTCATTCAAACTGTGCACAATATTGTTGAAGCATTGCTTTCCCTGATAATTTTTTTCTGAGTTGTTTTTTTTCCCCTCCCTCTCTTGTAGCTGCTGGACTCATGCACACTTTCAACGCACATGCAGCTACAGACATCACAGGATTTGGAATCCTGGGGCATGCACAAAACCTTGCCAAGCAGCAGCGCAATGAGGTGTCCTTTGTTATTCATAACCTTCCTGTTCTTGCTAAGATGGCTGCTGTCAGTAAGGCTTGCGGCAATATGTTTGGCCTCATGCACGGGACTTGTCCAGAGACTTCAGGTAGGTGATAGTTGTACCACCCTCTTCCTTCCCTACACTTCCATGTTAGAATTTAATAACTTTTCAAATGTACAAATCATGTGCTTTGCATTCAAAATCACAGTTGGTTTGGCACATGGCCAAGCTAATGTGCCTTAGCCACACAACTGTTCACAATTAACTTACTCAGCCTAACTTCCAAACCACTATCCTATTCTGAATGCCTTCTACTTCTGTGTGAAACACTATTATAGGAACCAATGCTGTATCCAGAATATCTTGCAGTTAGAAGTTAGTGATTATTCTGAATTCTTTTGAAACCTGTTTTTCTCTTAGCTGTTAACTCCGTAACAGTGAATACCTGAAAATCCTAGCACTGCTGATGCAAGTTTCTCAAAGGTAAAGCCACCTGCAGTAGATTGGCCAGTCAAATGAGTGGTGTTTTGTTTCTCATTACAAATATGTGTGAAGTTTAGTGCTGAATGGACCAGCTTTGGCCACTGAGGCCTTCTCTGTCCACAGCATACAGACATCCAAGAATACAGATTTTTGCCCTTAGGTTTGTGAAATCTGAGTTTAAAGGACTGTGACTAGCAGCAAAAAAAAAAAAAAATTTTGTCTCTGACCCATTCATTACTTGAGTTCTCTATTTAATAAAGCTGCCACTTGCAGTGACAATGAATACAGCAGACATGTACTGAGAGTAGGGTTATGGACATCAAGTTCACTTCAGATAAAATTTAAACAGTCATCGGGTGGTATGAGCTTCCGATGTTTGAAAGTTGCTTTATTATTAAGTGTAGGCCACTTTGCTGACTGGCATGATCGCTGTCTTCTGCTGGAAGTCTTTATACTTTGTTTTCCCCTTGAATCTTCTGATCCATCTTGTTTTTCTTCTTTAATCTGACTTCTCTTTCTCTTTGGGAAACGGAGAAGATATAGCAACAAATCTGTCTTTTCTCTTATCTCATTTCTCCACCCTCTTCCTGCTCTCCAAAAGTATTATCCAAGTCCTCTGCAATTCACGACAGAGGGGGCCCCTTGAAGCAAAACAGTCCAAAGATCTGGAAAGAAGCATCACAGTGAGAGCCATAAACTTTTTCCCTAGTGAATACACAACTTACCATGATCTGCTGAATTGTTCCTTAGCCATCTGTGTTTAAACAGACGCTCTGTCCTACAGAGACTGTATGGCTCAGATGGTGTGTAATAGGATATGGGACGTGAACCCTTTCAAGAGTTCAAATCTAGCGTCAGTCAGCAGAGGCCAGAAATATCTGGTGGCAGTTTGGCAAGCTGCATCAATAAGGTTGGTAGCACCAGAGAGATTCTTACTGTCCTAGAGTCCACATAACCAGAGTGCTAGTAGCATTTGTTATCAGTTGCAAAGAGTCCAAAAAAATAGCGTGGACACAGAGCTGGAACTGCAGGATGTTCTTTCAGGTGAGTGGCTGTAGCAGAGGTTTGTATAGCAGTCAGCATGGGAGTGGTTTAGCTGCAAACTGAGTGCTTGAGTCTTCAGACCTGCCCATCCTGCACCCTGGGGATATCCAATTCTGTCTTTTCACTGAAAGAATGTAAAACGCTGCGGATGTACGCACTGCTGTGAGAGTACTTGGAAGCAGAAAACAGTCAACTTCAGAATCTTTTGGGACTGAGAGTGAGAGGTATCTTTGAAACACTTGAAATGCGGCTTACACTTCAACATAGATGATGATGGAAAAACCAGCAAGACATAACTGGTTATTTGTGAACTTTGGGTGCCTCAAAACACATATATTTGATTTTATCACAGCGTTGCATTTCACACATTAGAGGTGGCTATAGGGATTTGTTACAGGCAGTGTCTGCCAAAGATCTGTAGCCATGTGGACACAACAGCTCTGGTCTGAAAGCTATATAACTGCAGTCCCATAGGCTTTAAGCTTACACTGGATAGCCTGACATATTGAAGCAGTTTGTATTATCTTGGGCATGGTTTGTTGGGATGGCTTGTTAGCATTCAGACCCAGGCTGTTTGCACATTTCATGTCCTGGGGTTGATTCATATGAAGGCAAGCATCTGCCTTTCTGCGCCTGTATATCCAGTTGTGAGGATGCCTTTTGGGGGCCGTTCAGGGCTGTTCTTACTGTAATACAGATACTCTCTTTCTCCATTGTCTTGAACTTCCAGAAATGCTCTGTCTGTAGCTTCTTCATTTGTGAACAGATGTTTTTTCAGCAGAGTGGGCAGGCAATGAGAAATTTACTGGAAAACTATTTGAATGGATTTTAAGACTGTTGTGTTTTTTCCAGTGCGCATTTGCTGGGCACCTGTTGACAAAAGTCAGTGCTGGAAAGATCTATTATGTCATCTGTTCCATCCTCCAGGCACTCTTGCTTATGGTGTATTTTCTTAAAATTGCATTTTTACATGATTTTGCTCTCTCTTTTAGGTAACTCTTTGATAAAGGTTAAAGTTGCAGTCAGGCATTTAGTTCCAAAAAAATTAATTCTGATATTAGGCTGGCTGTTTGCAGAAATAAGTGACACAGTTACTCTATATGGGCTATTCATGTACGTGTGTATTTTTGTCAGTCCTCTTCTAATAAACTGATGACTGGTGTCGGCGAACTTTTTTGGTGCAGCAGAGGTATCTCAACAACGCCGTGTTTCTGCACATTTTGTGGAAATAGGCAGATGGGTAGAAAAGGGCTATGTTAGTGCCTGACAAGAGGCAAGGCTAATGATCTCATCCTTTTGTTAGTCATTGTGGGAGAAAGCCGTTGGCAGGAGCAAGGACACTTGGTTTGGATTCATGAACTGTTTGTATCTCTGCTTTTAATTGCAAAGCTTTGTCTAGTCTCCTTTTGAAGTTTTCTGTGTCCACTTCCCTGCTTGCAATATGACTGTTTAAACCAGCAATGTTCAAACCCTCTTAGCAAAAAAAAAAAAAAACACCTTACATTTTTAAAAAGGTAAGCCAGGACAGATACCAAGTATCTATGTCTTTTCAACCCCCAGAACAAGTGTGCAGGAAACTCTCAAGCTGGCATTCATTCTGTCTGCAGCCCATTTGCTTTGTCTTCAGCAGTGGCTGATGCAGACCTCAAAAACTTGGTACAGCATGAAATGCTGGTAGCTTCAGTGCAGAGTGGCACTGCTGCTTCATTTTCCACAGGCACGTTGCAGCAACTTAAGCTCCTGGTGGCTGTGGCCTTGCACAGGTGAAGGAAGACTTCTTCTATTTGTCCATGGCACAAAAAACAGAGCAGCTGGGAACACCAGTAATGGAAAACCTTCAAGGACTTACACAAAAGGTTAAAGAGACCAGTCCATCTACCAGAGAAATAACTATAATCCCTGCAGATAAGAATCCTACTACTGGTGAAGAGTAGCCTGTAGCCTCTATTACGGGTTGTTGATCAAACTGTGGTATGCAGCCAGCAGGTGGGAAGTCATGTTTGATTGGAGACTGGGATTTTGTACATTTTTCTGATCTTGCTGAAGAATGTTAACAGGGTATGCATACAAGTGATACAAAATTGCAGAAAGAGAGTGTGTGGGGAAAAGAGAATTGAGTGAAGATTATTCTTGTGCTCTTTCTTATTTCCTTTTTTGCCATACTTCTACTCCTCCCTTCTGGCTAGTTAGCATGTTCTCTGCACTACCACTTGTAAACCTCTTCCCTGACTTGCTTGCACCATGACATGAGTTTCTCTTCAGTCTGATTTAGAGCCTTCCACAGGAATGGCACATAATTCCTTTGCAGTTGATTTGCCTCTTACATCTGAAGTAGCTTAAGCACTGTCTTTCAAGCTTCTGGGGTTTTTTTTGTTTTTGATTGAAGTACCTGGATGTTATGTTCTGAAATGTCTGAGAGAGGTAGGCGTTTTTCTGGATGGCACACTCCTTTGCTTCATACAGAACCTAAAAAATAACTTTCATACTTCCACATATCCTTATAAATAATTCCTCATGTACAGTAGCTGCTTCTTCCTCACAGCCTTAAATGAAAAGTGGTTTTAGTCACTGCCGAGAGTACTGTTTGCTTGGAAAAGCAAACATAAAGGTGCCCAGGGTGCTAAGAAGCTGCCCAAGGGCCATGGAGGAGCAGGTGGCACTGACCCCAGGGTAGCCAGCTCAGCAGGTGGCCCATTGACCCCAGGGTTGGCTCAGAGCTGGTGGCACGACTTGTGCTGTTGGTTGATGCCCTTCGCCCAGACGAGAAGACTTTGGGTCAAATAACTCTTCAAGAGTAAGCAAGCCTCGGCATGTGCCCAAATTCCTGTTTGAGAGAGAGTATACTCTCTTGCCTGTGTTCTCAAAACATTTTCCAATGAGAGATGATATTTTAACATCCCTTACAAAAGGCTGCTGTGTGTCAGAATACAGTACAGTGTACAGGTGTGAGCTGCGCAAACTGCCTGTAGCATACAATGCGTTGAGGTTTAATTAGCCATCTGCAGATGAGTTTGCTGCTTTGTGTTACAGTGCATCACACATGTGCAATGTAGCATAAATGTAAGAAAGGTAAGGGATATAGAAAAGCTGAATAGTAGTAAAGGGTAGCGCCAAAACTTTTAATGATTTGGCCAGAGCCTCCCGGAAATCTGTGCCAGAGCTGACAGTGAAACTCATTCTAGTAAATTCACTTGCCAAGCCACCTTTTTCAGTGCTTTGGGATTCTTAGAATGAAAGTGTTCTTAGGTTTAATAACTGAATGGCGAGCTTGCTAACTGCTTATTGTGCTGCTTCTGAAAAGCATTCATTAGTAAATAAAATATTTTTCAGTTGCCTCTGAGAAAAAAATGTTACGGGAAAGGCTAAAAAAGATCAGAAAATTCTCAAACAAAGGGGTCAAAAGGACTGTCACAGGGAGCACTGGATCAAGCCTATGTTTAATTTTCTGCCTCTTGCATTCTCTGGTAATAATCCCTGTTTTTATGAATGATTTCATTGCAGGCAATGGGATTACTTGCAGAATCAGCTGCTACCAATATGTGGTTATAGGTATCTGAATATGACCCTTATCCAAAATGTTTCTGTGTAGGGGCACTTTGCAGTCCTCTGTTGGAAGTTCACAATGCTGGTGTTGTTTCAGTGTGTCATTTGTTGGCATCAGTATGATGTCCTTTTGCCAACACCTTTTGTGTGTATTTGGCTTCATTTACATACCCACTAAACACTGAATTCAGGCACAAACTTCTTTCTGTAAAGCGAGATCTCAGACTTCCACCGTGTCTTTCTTGGAGTCCTTGGAGTTCGACAGAATCCCCTGAAGTCACTAAGTGCTTGTCTAAATTGGGATTTGGCAGATCAAGGTTGAAACGCTTTGCAATCAGGCATTTTAATGCTCCGCTTTCTTTCTTTGTAGGAGGCCTCCTCATCTGTTTACCACGAGAACAGGCAGCGCGTTTTTGTGCCGAGATCAAGTCCCCAAAATACGGCGAAGGTCACCAAGCATGGATTATCGGCATAGTAGAGAAAGGCAACCGCACGGCCAGAATTATAGACAAACCTCGAATCATTGAAGTCGCACCACAGGTGGCCACTCAGAACGTGAACCCGACGCCCGGTGCCACCTCTTAATGTAGATGAAATAGCTGTTTGTTTTTAAATAGATCTATTCCTTTATCATCCTACAATTTAAAGAACTGTAAAAAGAAAAGAAAACTTGTTGTGTCTGCACATCTGGTGGCCTTAGGTCAGTTTATGAGTGGATACAATTAATAAAATAAAATCCATTGCCTTTTTTTCCTGTTACATTAACTGAAGATGCACCTAATCTTGAGGCAGCTTCTGAGTTGAGAATTATATTGTTATCCAATACTGTTGATTCATTTTGAATCTTTAGACACTTATCTCTTGCCGCATAGGCTCTTTTTAAAGGTGCTTTCACGTAGCACAGACATTACCAGTAGTAGTGTCGAATAGCAGTTTTGTGTCCTTTCATTATATGTATATTTATCATAAGTCTAATTTTGATGCCTTGAGTGATATTCCAGAAAGGCAATAAATTGATAAGCGACACAGTGGGTATACCCAGTAGTAAGAGGGTTGCATGATTACATTCAATCTTTGATTTTTTTAATTTTTTTTTTTTTTTTTTGTAAGGATTAGTCTTACCAAGAGCATCTACGACCCTGGACGTTGCTTGGTAGTGCACTCTGTTTAAATGAGCAAGTGCTGACTTTGCATGGAAAGCGCTTCAGAGTCAAAGGAGTCATTTTTAATTTCATTATTTGTAGACCTGACAATATTTACTGTATTATCAATGATTGTTTTCTTTATTGATAGTAAGGAAAAATAATTCTTTTTTTGCAATGTGATTGGATGTGCTATAGTGCAACAAAGGTTTTGCAGACCAAAAGGAGGTTACTGTATAATATTCATTTACAATTCACTATATAAATAACTACACAAAAATTTTTAAATATAATCAAGCTAAAATAAACCTCTGTTCTGTGGATGGTAGTGTTTAATACATTTTATATTTTGTATAGTGATTACAAGCCTTTTTTGTTTCTCTAAAATCAGCAGCTATTTAGTATAATTCTTAGTATTATTTTGTTCTTTGCTCAAATACATTTTTGTGCACGCTTTTGTGATCTGTGTTTAAAATCTACATTGCCAACATTGCAGCTTGAACTTAAGCTTGTTATTCAAAATAAATATTTAATTTTTTTTATTGCTCTTGTATAAGTGCATGAACTTTTTTGATTCCTAGCTGAATTACAAACTGGAAAGAGGAGAAATCCTCCTTTTTTTATTTTATTGCAAGTGTAATTACATTGATAGTTGTTACTACTCCTTTGATCAGTTCTGTAAGCTGTGATGTCCAGTGGTAATCTAGAGTATCTCCACCTGCATGCCGAAGCTGGGGGCAAATAGGTTATCTCCAAGTATATTATCCACTTTATTTTGTTTATTTTACTTATCAGCACAAAGTATGCAACGGTTTTGAATTGTTTCCTCCGCAAGTCCTCCTGCCTGTGCCTGCTGTAAGCTAGACAAGGGTTCGTGAGCAGCCCTGCGAGCAGAACAGATGCTGAAACCCATCTTTTCCCTGACGGCACAGTAAGCTGCCCCGCTGCAGCAGGCTCGCTGCTAACTCTGCCAAGACACACCATGCGGTTCTGCTGCTGAACAGGACTGGGCACACTTCACTTGATATTCAGAGCAGGAAGAAGAAAATCTTGGATAATTGTTACTGCTACCAGCATGAATTACAAGGGCTTCTATCTATGAAAAATAAGTCCCTAGAGATGAACCAGTCTCGTGCATCATGCAAGGTTTAGATTTCCAGTCTTGCTCCTAGTGAAGACTCTGGCAAAACTTGGCTCATCTGTTTTCCACTCAGCAGTGTTCTATTTTGCAAAGCTAGAATTATTTTTTTTTTTCTTCCTTCCCACCTTGTGAGTAGCCTAAACCATGCAGAACCTGACGCTCCTTTTTCTGGAGAAGTCTGTGAGTTGCTTGTTCACTACAAAGCCTCAAAGCAGTAACTGAGTTTTTTTTTACTTTGCTTTGGGGAAAAAAAAAAGTTAGGTGTTTCACAGCAGTTGTGAAAGCATCAAAAACCAGTTGTCTGTGCAAAAAATACTGATTTAATTCTTTTTTTTTATCTGCTGTTCTGTGAAGTTTGTTCTGTATCCTGGTACAAAACCGTGGAGATGGCTTATGTTCATTTTCTTTATGGTCACGGCCAATACTGTCACTACATAGGTTATTTTATTAGATTAAAAAATCCCTAACTCAAATGTGTGCAAAACAGTTGAGTACATTTGCATGGAACCAATTGTTACAAAGACGTGCTGTATTCTAAACTGGTGCTAGATGTCTGTAAGAAGCTCACCCTGAGCAGGAAAAGATACTAGTTGATAGATACTGGGGTTTTTCACTTAGGTTGATTGGTTCATCAGCCAGGTGTGAAACCAATGCTTCTCCTTCCCTAGACGTGCCTGGAACGGTAGAAGGTTCATCTTCAAGGGCAAGGGTGTGTGGAGGAAGGTTGCTAAGCCAGCAAGCTGAGTGGAAATTCACAACCATCGTGCCAGCCTTTCATGGCAAGAACTGTCTGGACTTTCAGAGGAAAACTTCCTTTTGCAGCTGCTGAAGCAAAACCCCTCTCGGGTGAACTGACAGTCAAAGCCTCTCCTGATGTTTCCTGATGGCTGGAATTTACATCCCAAAGTACTTCCTGGCTTGGCCGGCTGAAGTGTGTCGCTGAGAGGGTGATTATTGGGCTGGGAAGTCCTCTGTTAGCATCACCTAATCGGTTAAGGAGTGTGGTGATTTGTATAATAACTTTTATGATTTGTTTTGCTAAATAAGAGACTGTAGATCAAGCATAAGCTGTAGGAGGGTATATTGTACTGGGCTAGCAAGTCCTAAGTCATACACCTTTAAGCAATACACTTAAAGATCTTTCAAGTTTTTTGACATGCTGGCATCAAAAAGCTATGAGAAAGCAACAGCGAACAGTTGTGTTTATTAGCTCTGTCCAGCCATTTATACAAGTGTAATGTACTTTCGTTTGCATACACAGGTACCTCTGCGTGCACCAACTTCCAGACCTCCGTCTGTATGAGAAGGCTGCTTGTAAAACTCCATCAAAGTTGTGAGAAGAATGGAGATTGAGAAGGAAGAATTTAATAATTGGAATATTCACTAGCCTAATCAATATGCTTGATAAATAGTTTATATTCTTGGAAAGCTAGTACCTGTTACCTCTCTTTAGTATGTTGGTTTCCTCAGCCTTTTGCTTTTCCCTCTGCATCAGGGAAAAAGAAGACTCTTAAAATTATCTGGGACAGTATAGAAAGTCAGAATAGTTTTGTTCTTTTTTTTAGGTATTATTTTGATTTCATGTTTTGCTAGAAATTCAGGACTGACTCTTTTTTACTTGGGAGATATGAAAATCAGTGTGAATGCTGCAGTGAGAGGGCAGCAAACCTGAGTGACTGCAGGGGGAATGAATGGGCACAAGGGCCAATGATTTTTTTTATATTTTTTTCACTGAACGTCTGGTGGACAGTTGGGAAGAGTCACCTTCTGGGGGTACAGCTGCATTCTGAGCACAAGATGTGATGGCAACCTCTGGCTGGTGCTTGAAAAGGGGAAAGGTAATAAAATATCCCCTTGTTCAGCCTTTAGATAGGCATTTTTCCTAGGCTGGGTGGTCACGAGGGAGAAGAGGATCCCTTTGGGGAGCTGTAGGACCTCAATAGCAGCACCATTTCTGTGAAGGAGACTTCTGCATATCAGCTCACTAACTGCTGAGGTCAGCTGGCATTGCAAGAGCCAGCCATGCAGGAAGAGCTTAGGATTTTTTAAGCTCTTAGTGCTCAGAGATGTCTGATGGATCCAGCTGTCTCTGGTACTTCTGAAGGCATCTGTGTCTTTAGGAGTGGGTGGGCACCCACGACTCAGAAGTTAGGGACAGCTCTAGTCCTGAGACTGTGTTTCTCACAGTGGAGAGAGAAGGCAGGCTGCAGTGCCTCAGTAGGTGAGTAGGGGTTGCCCAAAGCTTGAAGTTGAGCAGAGGCCAGGAACCAGAGAGGGGACTTTGCATTTGTGGAAGGCAACGCTATCTGATTTGGTGGCAGCCGGTCTCGACAAATTAGAATTGCACCAAGCCATGTGTCCTCCACATGGAGGATTTCCTCCACGTGTGTCTAAACTAGCTTTAATCTGGCTTGCTGTGCTTCCAGCAGCAGCAGTTTAGACTTCAGCACAGGCTTTGCTGCTCCAGACTCTGATTCCAGGTATGTATCTCGTTGCTTGCCCCCTCTCCAGACCATGACACTATATTTTCCCTTCTGTCACCCAAGACATATTTAAGGTAATGCTGACAGTCCAACCAGTGCTGTTTTGTGCTTTTGCTTGGAATGTTGACATATTTTCTGTTGCATTTTTTAAGGCATGAAAAAGCTGTTGCCCCACATCTCCAACCTTCAGAGAGGGGGAAATAGTAGCAACAGAAAAATGGTCCTGATATTTCTAAGGTAAAAATAGGTTTGTGTTCAGATGCACATTCCTTATTGTAGTAGGTCAGTTGGGGGATGCTCCTACCACCGTAGCTGGACTCTTAGAATAATTCGGTTTGGAACAGATGTCTTGCAGTCTCCTGGTCCAAAGCAGGGACAGCCTTGAGGTCACATTAGGTTGCTCAGGCCTGTGTACAGTCAGGTTTTGGGTATCTCCAATGGCAGAAATTTCACAGTCTCTCTGCACCCCATGTTTCAGTGTTTGGCCATCCCCATTCTGCAGAATTTTATCTTTACATCTAACAGGAATTTTTCTTGCTGCAGTTTGTACCTATTGCCTAAATTTTCCCGTGAACTTTCAAGAAGAGTTTGGCTGTCTTCCCTATCTCCCCCCATTGCAGACAGCTGTAGGATCTCCCTGGAGCCTTCTCTTCTTCAAGCTGAGCTATTTTCTCATCCTTTCCTTGTGCGTCATGTGCTTCAGCCCCCTCATTTTGGTGGCTCTCCACTGAACTCGCTCCAGGATGTCAATGTCTATGCTAAGGAGCCCAAAACTAGACACAGTGTCCGGACGTAATCTCACAAACTGCCTCATAAAGGGGAAGAATGACATCCCTTGACCCTCTGGCCGTGCTCTTGCCAATGCAGCCCAGCATGCAGTTGGCCCTTTTCATTGCAAGCGCACGCTGCTCATTCATATTCAACTCATCCATCGAGTCCTTTCCTGCAAAGCAGCTTTGCAGGCAGGCAGGACCCAGCTTGTCCCGCAGCACGGGGTTACTCCGTGCCAGGTATGGCACTCTGCCTTTGCTGAACTTCCAGGGGTTCCTGCCAACCTGCCTGCCGAGGTCCCTCCGAGCTGCAGCCATGCCCTCCAGCAGTAGGAACTGCTTCCCCAGCTTGGTGTCATCAGCCAGCTTCCTGAGGATTAATTCTTGTCCAGGTCAGTAACACAGAATTAAACCAGCATCGGTTCTGCTACTGAATGCTGAGGAGTGTCACTAGTAACCAACTGCACATTGTACTGCTGGTCACAGCCCTTTGAACCTGGCAGTTCAGCCCATTTTCCACCCACATTATAGTCCGCCTGTCCCAACAAGGCAAAAGCCTTCCTAGGGTCAAGGTGCATGTTGCCCGTTGCCATGCCCCAGCCCACAGAGCTACTGCACTGCAGAATGCGAGGAGGTTGGCCAGGCCCAATTTGCCTCTGGTAAATCTGTGCTGGCTGTTCCCAGCCATCTTGTCCTTGGTGTACGTGGACATGGCAAATCCAGGAGGCCTTATTCCATAATCTTTTTGGAGGCTGAGGTCCCCAGATCCTTTTTCTTGCCCTTTGTGAAGGCAGCTATGACATTTGCCTTTTTCCAGCCATCAGGAACCTCTCCTGGCACGGGAGAAGAGCAGCTTTGCGGTCATGTTGGCTCCTACAGATATATCCCACACGGTCCTGTGGACTTGAAAATGCCCAGTTTGCTTCAGTGGTCTCTAGCTTAGTCTTCTGCAGTATGGATGAGGCTCCATGGCCCCAGACTCTGCTACTTGGTACATGGAGGCCAAGAACAGACCATGCCAGCAAAGCCCAAGAGAAGACATCGAGTCCCTTGACCTTTTCCATGTCCTTTGTCACTAGGTCCCCCTATTTTGTTCTCCATTGGGTCCACATTTTCCTTTGCCTCCCTTTTGCTGCTAACGTAGCTGTAGAAGCCCTTCTTGAATCTTCCGGTGATGAGAAATGAACCTGCGCGTTGGTGGTGGATTTTGTTGTTGTTCTTGTTATTGTCGCATCTACATCTGTTTTCCCTGGCATCTAAGTTAAAAAAGCTAATTTTGCTAAGTTGGAGCAGCTGCCACTTCCCACCACAGCCAATTAAGCTTTCAGAAGACCTCATCTTTGGAATTACAGTTCTGATCATAATGTGGATTTTAATAGTCAATTGAGATGCTTATTAAATTATAACACTGTGCATTAGGACCATCCCTGTACTGCTGGAGAAATCTCGATCGTTTAGTTTTTATTAGTTTTGTGATTTAATGAAGAGAAAACATTAAAACTAAAAGCCAAATGCAAAACAGCTGTTTAAAAATGTTCTATAAAATTCAGGAAACTGACAGACATAGCTGTAAAAATACTTTGCAGAGACACAGCCCCTCTTAAATGCCATTAATTTTAATAAAAAGATGAATGCCACCATCAGTTTTCTTAATGAAGAAAATCTCTCCCTCATTTCTTTTCCTAGGTTCATGAGATTCAGTCTGTACTTTAGTGAAGCTTATCAATGGATTTGAAAATTATTCACTCTGTACTGTTTTGTTTTTGTTTTTTTTTAATAAAAATCAGATGAAGACGCAAAGGACAGGGTTTTTCATACATGTCCTCACACTTCTGTTTCTAGGGAGCGTGGCTACACCACAACCAGCCATCGTGCCATTGATGTCACTGCGTGGTTCTCAGCACTGCAGCCCGGAGTGGTGCCAGCAATGCCTGAGATCAATCTTTTGTTGTATTGAAGTTTGATTGCGGACCGTATTAGCGTGAGGGTACAAATAAAGGTGTGAAGGTACAAATAAAGGGCAGTCAGGTCAACCACCCACTCCTCTGTGCCAAGGTGGATGAGGTATCCTGAATAATTTTGGGGTGTGATATAACAGGATGGTCCAATGACATGGGAATTACCACATAAGCCAGTATTACTGGGTATTACCTGAGAAGCAATAAGTAAAAAGGAATAATTGTATCCAATGCACAGAGAGACTATTTTTTGAAGGCTCTTGTTTAAAAATGCATATATATATATATGTAAGTATGTATTATGTATGTATAAAAGCAGCTTAGTTCTCAAACTCATAAATCAGTACAGCAAAATCACTAACTACGTATTCTTTCTGTTTATTTTTTTTCAGATATGAAAGGCGAGGCATTGTGGGCATTGTGGGACATGGTTTAATGGGCATGGTGGTGTTAGTTGACGGTTGGACTTGATGATCTGACAGGTCTTTTCCAACCTTAGTGATTCTGTGTGATTCTGTGACACCTTTGCATAAGATGCTGTCAAATACATACAATGGAAGAAATACCTACATTGCAAACAGGTCCGTGTCAGAATTAGCATGTATAGTATTGTTCCACTTTATCTTTTTGATGGGACTCTTACCTGAATTTTGAAACAGAAGATTTATTGAGGTTCCTGTTTCAGTTTGGACTGTGAAGGCAATTGCAGCATATATCTGAATTATAAATAGACCTCTCAGTGCAGTTATAATTAGGACTTCAGTAATAAAACTGTTATTCTAGTTGATTTTTTTTTTCTTTCCCTTCCCCCTCACCTGAATTTGATTTAAGGGACTTTTATTAACTGTCTGTTTACCTATGACTAAGAGTTTTCCTGTAGCTCAGGAGTCAAAGGTCTAATTTTGTTGGCAATGAAGGGCTGGGTGCTGTCACTGCTGCTGCTAGTTGTCCCTTCATAGTGCCTGTATGCTTGCCTCTGTGACTACACCAAATTGTTTTGAGGAGGTTTTTTCTGGGTTCCTAACCTTGTTTGTCCCACTTTTGTGAGCAGCCTATGACTCCACTGAGCATATGTGGAACCACTGACCATGACAGCCATAAACAGGAATGCACCCCAGTCCAGGCAGCTGCCACAAACGGAGTATGTAAAACTGCTCTGGTACATCTTTACTTAAATGATTGGGAGTTTTGTGACTGAGTTTTAAAGGGAGTCAGCTTTTAGGATACAGATTAAGTTCAGAAGTACTTGCTATCCATGCCTTGGCTTCTGTTTATCTGTAGCACTAACATGAAGCTTAGCATATTGACAGCTGAGTTTTTGATCCATTAACATGTCACCTCGGATTGCAGCAAAACCTGTTGCAAAATGGAGTTAAGCATCATAAGGTAGCTATGATGCAGAGCTTTGGTGCACACCCTGTCATCACGAGACTGCCTGGAGCAACAGGGGACTTCTTCTTGATGAGGTCTTTGGGAGCAGGACCTGACTGGATTGCTTATGCCGAAGGGGTTTATGAACAAACTGGGCAGGTGTGAAGATCTATTTGCATAAGTTGTGTTGGCAAAAAAATGTAAATTCTTAGCATAATTTCCTTCCAGTCCTGATGCTGCTATCCAGTTTATATTATTACAGTGTCTTTGTTACTGTGTTTGCTGCCCTCAGTTTACCACACCTCTCTACTCTCCCTGCTCTCTCATCCAGATCCCCCACTTCTCCATCTCCTGGGAGAGTAGGTGGGAGAGCAGCCTGCAAGGCTGGACCTGGAGCAGGCAGCAGACTGCCTTCCTCCCACCTTCATCCTCCTCAGAGCTCTTACAACTGTCCCCACCTCCCTGCTCTGTCCTGGTCAGAGATGAAGCCCCTTGTCCCAAGGAAAGAGGAACGATGAAGGACAGCAAATTCCAGCAGGAGATACCTCACCTTCCAGCAGCATCTGGTTCACGGCGTAGGGCTCGAAGGATGAACTGACTGTCACACCAACGGCACGCCCTAGTCTGAACCGTGACACGGGGGGCCTGAAGTCCACTTTGCAGGTGAGGCTCTGCGGTGCGGTGGCAACAGGGAACGTGCAAAGATGGCAAAAATCATCTTCTGAATTGTGCTGCAGGTCTTAGTTATGGGGCTGTTTTCAGTCCCTTAATATTATTCTCCTTGAATGTGCCAGCTGATGCACTCACAGTGTTAATTAAGGCAGATGAGAGTATTTTAAGGACAGTGTATATTGAATATGCCACTTTCAAGCGTATCCCAGCTTCAGAGGAATACCAAGCCTCTAGAGCTTATTTTTTGCCACCTTTATTTGCAGCTGCCCATTTTTTAGTCTTCTTCCCCCTCTCCCTACCCCAGGTTTTCCCCTCCAGGCTATTTTTTTCCTCCCCTCCCGCCTCCCCAGGTGCTGCGCTTTGACTCCTTTTGCTCCTTCCCCTCTTTTCTCACTCAAAAGCACCAGAGCCGTCCCAGGAGGCCGGACAGAAAGGCCACCCAGCACAATACCCTGCCTTGGTGCGGATTTGATGCAGTCTGCAGACATCCCAGATCTCTGTCAGTGCAAATGAGGTACTTTGGAAACAGGCTCTCCACCACGACTGGGTGGCAGTGGGGCCACAAAAATCTCTCCAAATGGATTCACGAAGGGATGAGGCAGGCTCTGACAGTCTCCTTAGAGACAGGAGATAAAGAAAATACCCGTGTCGGCCTCGGCCGTGGTCTGCACCCGAGCGCACCAAGCGTCACTCTCTGCACGGATCTGATGAAATCCTTGCAGCGCAGTAACTGCTGGCAGAGACGGGGAAAAATATGGGAAGGGAGGGACGTGCACAAGCATGCGCTAAGCTCTCCCCACGTACGTCCCAGCTGCCGGCGGGCCCTCCCATCTGCAAACCCTGCCAGCCCTCGGCTCCCGGCAGAGTTTCTGCGGCCTTTCTGAGCATGCACGGCTGCTGGCGCATGTGCGGCCGAGGCGAAGGCCGCAGACGTCAGCCGGGCCCTGCTCCTCCCCAGCTGTGTGTCCAGGGTCAGGCTGGGGACCGAGCGCTCCAGCTTCCCCCGGCACGATGGAGCAGCTCGGGAAGCGGTCGGGGCCAGCGGCTCGGCTGGAGGCCATCCTCCGGCACCTCTCCCCGCGGCTGGGAGCAGCCTTTGCTCCTGTATCCTTTCTGATGTGGGGTGGGAAGCCGGGAGGAGCAGGACGTTGGCCTCGTTGGGGTCAGGGCTTTGCTTCCCCCGCCCCAGCGAGCTTTGCACATCACTCCCCGCACCCTGCGTGCTCGTGGGTGCCGAGGAGGGGTTTGGCGGTGGTTTGCCCTACAAGCACACCCTGCCTGGGAAGGAGACGCGGGCAATGTCCTAGCCCTCCGCCCCGGTTCGGGGTGGTGACGCGCAGGGGGGCCATGCCCCACGCAGCCCCTGGGCGAGCGGGGATGCTCCAGGGCAGCGCTTCCCCTGGCAGCCCCAACTGGTGTTTTGGGGTCAGCGCCCGTCCTGCCCCGAAAACCTCTTGCTGCCCGGTGCTTTCTCCCTGAGCTTCAGCCCTGCAACCTGTCAGGCGTGGGGCTGTGCGTCTGATGGGCCAGCTGTCTCCTGGCAGCCCCCCCCAGCACATCTCCCCTGGCACTGAGCAGGGGGGTTACCGTGGCGGATTTTCCTCCTAGAGATTCGTGAGTTTGGGGGAGATAAACTGCGAGGCTTAGCAATTGCACAACGAGCCTCAGACTTTGTTGAGAGGTACGGACTTGACTGGTAGACCAGCAGCAGGAAAAACGTCGAAGTTTGGTTTGTGAGTGGGAAATGAGGTGGAAATGTTGGAGGCTGCCAGCTTTACAATAGCTTAGAGAAAGGAAACCGGAGCAGAAAGAAGTTTTCACGTTGGTCTGTCCCACAATTCCAAAAGTTAAATGAAGACTGCCTATGATAGTATTTTTAAAGCTACTGCCATAAATCTTGCTTAAAAAAAAAAAAAAAAGATTTTTAAATGCTGCTGATTCTCGGTGAGAGCTGAATGCTGACAAGTTATCTCTGAATTATAATAAATTGGTGAAGAGGATGTGATCAAACAGCATGTAGGGGTCCTCAAATATAGTAAAAATATGAGGATAGATGGATAGTAGTTGACTCAGACTGCCACAGACAAAGGTGCAAGTAGGAACTCAAAATTGGAAATAAATGCTAGGAAAAGCACCCTGGTTGTGAATAAGTAAGGAGAGGCAGCGCACAAACTGTTTTGTTTTTAAATCCAGCTACAATCGTCCTGATGCAAAGAGCTTTGGACAAAAATATGACTAACTTGGGCTGGAACAAGAAAGGTGTGTGGATAAAATAAATCACAGAATCTAATAAGAATAGATTTATTTAATATATGTTACCTCAGTGCAGCGGTTTTGTTGTAATCTCTGGCTTGGTGAGTTGGGTAGGGCAGTCAATTTTCCTTCCAGAAAATGCCTCTCCTTTTATGAAGGGAGAAATGCCTTAATAGAAACGTCTTGATGGAGACATAAAATGTGAAAACCACCCAAAGCCCGTGGGGTCTCTGCGCTGCCCTGCTGGGGTGCAGATGTGTGCACCCACATCCTTCTGCTCGGCGAGCCCTGCAGCAGGGGTTAGCTGCCTTCTGCCGGCTCACCCCAGGCTCTGACCTTCCCAACCTGGAGAAGAGAGCATCCTGATCCTCTCTGTTTATTTGAAATTAAACCTGCATAATAGAGAGTTTAATACCATTTTGTACATACCTAATTCCCTCCTGTAGTTGCTTTTAGGGATTGGTATATAGAGACTGGTCTGTGCTGGTTGTACTGGTTTGTTGGAAGATGAGTTATTTCTACACAGCAGTGAGAAAACTGCCTTCCTGGAGTCCTCCCATGTGGCCTCAGGAAGGAGAGGAGGCAGCAGAAGGTGAAACGTGGCAGGTTTTCATTTGGAGCTTGGTGTAGGAGCCAGAGGGGAGTGCTGCATCGGCAACACCAGCACTTCTCTCCTTACAGGAAGGCAGCTGAGAAAAAGCCATATGCACAAGTGCCTGTGGAAGACCTCCATTCCCACAGCTGGGAATTCACCTTGGCTGTGGCCTGGGTTGGGACACTGGAATAAAACCAGCGCACCAACTGTAGAAGTGAAGGTTTCCTCAAAACGCGGGCAAACGGGGGAGATTCAGAAAGTAACTGCTCCACTTGAGTGATTTGGGTGTTTGGCTGCTTCTGGTCAAACCCTGATGGTGCCGGCAGAGCGGTGGCTGTCAGGCCAGGACCATCTCGCCAGGTGTCTGTGAGATGGTTTCTAAGAGAACTACACAAGTTTATCGTGCTTGTCTTAGGTATGCAGGAGTTTGCACCATCCCTTGAGACTCTGCAGGGAGCTGCTTTGGAAAAGCTTTTGGGGATCTTGAACCTTGCTGTGCCTCCTTCGGTCTCTGCAAAAGTATTATACTGCCTGCTTGGTTGGCTAACACATCTGCGAATACATTATTCCCAAAAGGGGGTGTGTGAGGGGTACGGAGAGGTTTAAATACTCTGTGTCTTCACCACAATGAGCCGCTGGAGGTGGCAGCTCCTTCCCAGCCTGTGTACCTCTTGTTTTCAGTTGTCCAAGCAAACCAACTTGTCCTTTGAGCGTTGCAAGGTGGCAAGAGCAAAACCAGTGAGAGGAAGACACACTGCAAAGCCCAAGTGTTAAAACGGGGTCCAGCGCTTGGTGGACTTGTCTGCTGTGCTCCTGTTCTGGAAGGTGGAGGTGTGCTGAGGAGGGCACCACAGCTGGGGTTCTACCAGTGCCTGTGACTCCATCAGCTGTCTCTGGACATTCAGGAGCCTGACTGGCCAGGAGTCCCATTTTCACTGAAAATGGACCTGAAATGTGTGTGGAGCAGTAGTGCCCTCAGTTGTGGAATCCCTTGCTCTGGGACCTGCTGTGACGGTTTCCAGCTGGTGTCCCCACGTCCTCTTCCTTCCCACTCTCTTCCATCCAGTTCTCAGCACCTTTTCCTCCCTCTGGCTCATAATTTTTGCTACACCCCTGTCCATGTGTTCTGCTTCTTCTCCCACCGTATGTGACTCTTGACCAGCTAATGTTTAAGCTTCCTGGTGCAGGGACTGTAGACACAACTGTTAGGGTGAAACCTATTTCTTACTCCAGAAGCATGCATGCTTCTATGGCACATTTAAAAGGCAGTAGTGAGCAGTAGAAGAAAGTCTTCAGTTTACATAAAACCTTGAAGCACAGGGGTCTCCAAACATGCATGTGCAGACCCAGAGAGCTGCATGAAAATGTTCTTTTTTTCAATACCATGCACAAAGCTCCTGTGAGGCTTCATTAGCAAGTGGGGTTTAATTTCTCTGTGGATGAAAATGCCTCTTTCTGCATAGGAGAACACAACTGTGTTTATTTAAACCTGTTGAAATGAATTGAGGTGGAGTACAAGCTTATAGTTCTCTCCTCACGCTCTCCCTATCAAGTTTGGGACGGACCTAATCTCTGCAGTAACTGGAGAGAAGGTGAGAGTTTGCACTACGGCATGGAAATGTGAAGTCCCAGGTTCATCCCATATGACTTCTGGCTCCAAATCTGGTGCACCAATGTTAGGAGGGGAAAGATGGAGAAGCATGTCCAGGAGGCAACACAGGTTTTGGGTAGGTCTGGCTGCTCTCTGGAGCACAGGGAGGGAAATTGGGCAAGTAAACATCTCCAGTGAGCATCTCATTGAGTGTCTTAATGTTCTAGGAGATGAATTGAGGTCGTGGACTACTCTGGAGTCTCAGGCGTTTTGTACTGACTTTTCTATATGCGTGGACAAGGCTGTACTATGCTGTTATTTTATACTTCTCTGCCAGACGTGGCAAAGATTTTTTTTAGAAGAAAAATAATCAAGAACATGGATTGAATGTCTAGCACAGCACTTATCTTTAAAATAAACTGCATGGTAGGATTCAGGACACACGTGTGTATAGATGTTCTTCTACTTTATTGTGCTTGAGTGTATATTCCTTAATTTCCATCCCAGGCAAGTGTTCCTACTTCAGCCCAAGTTAGTGCTGTTCCTCAACCAGGGAGTTTTCGGTAAGCTGTATCTTCCTTCGTAGAGATAAAAAGAAATAACCTGCAGAACTCAATTCTTTTTTCCGTCCTAGCACACATGTTGATCACTAGACATTGTGTAGCCTTTCATTTTGCAAGGGTATATTCTCCTTTGTTTAACTGTAGTTTAATAAAAAAGCTTAACCATGCATCTTGAAAACATCCGAGTGGATAATCTGACTGCAGAAACTATTCCCGTGTGCTTCAGTATCTCTCTTGAGAGTAAAGCTTCTGAGCACCGATCCCAGCTTTCCTGCTCACTTTGGGAGGGCATGAGGGAGATGCTTTGTATTCTGCCGCAGAAGTAGTGGGTGGCTGTGGGCAGAGATGCTGCACAGCCACTGCCGCACTGTGCTGGCTCTGCTGGGGCATGGGAAACACTGCACGCCTGCAGAGCTGAGGCGGACATGCAAGTGGGGAGGGTTTCTCACTGATTCTCCCCTGCAGCTGCTGACCTCCTGCATGTCACCACCTTCCTGCCAGGTCTTGTCGACACTGTTCCCGTTGTTCTGTCCGGCCCTACTAACACGTTTCTCCTCCGTGTCTCAGCTATACCCTGGACAACAATGTCCTCACCACAGAGCAAAGGCAGTTCTACGAAGACAATGGGTATCTGCTCATTAAGAAGCTTGTTTCTGATGAAGACATTGAGCGCTTCAGGTATGGGGCATTTCCCTAAGGTGCTGGGGGGTCCTGCGTGCAGCAGCATTCCGAAGGGGCTCTGGGAAGCCGGAGGAAGCTGGACTCTCCCAACACGGACATTCCCTCTGCTTTGCAGGAAGGAGTTTGTGAGGATCTGTAAAAAAGAGGTGAATCTACCAGGAGCTATGATTATGAAAGACGAGACCCTGAGATCCCAGTATGGTCAGTCTGAAAACGTAGTTAATAAAGTGCAGGACTTCCAGGAAGACAAAGAGTTGTTCAGATACTGTACTCTACCAGAGGTAAAATAAAAAAACCAGCAAAAACGGAGATGGTGGTGGAAGAGCCTATATGAATGTAGCTATGTTTCAATGCCTATGCGAAAAAGCTTTTTTTGGTTCCGCTAAAGCTGTATCCTTTATCCCTTAGAGCCCCTGTATGTCACTCCCATAAGCATCTCTGTGAGGAAGGAATACCAAACTATCTTTTAAGAGTGTTCTGCATGAACACGGGATGGATGGTGGTCAGGGCAGAAGACTTAAAGCAGTGCTCCTCTGCTCCTGTGGTGGGTGAGCCAGTCAGGAATGCGACTAGCCCAAACTGTGTCAGGCTAGCAGGACAGATCAGCAACATTTTCTGAATGCCTTTTATCCAGCCAAAATATCTGCTCTCTGGGCTGGTCCAGCTTTGTAGGCAATATTAAGGAATGTGTGGATGAGGCATTGTGGGACATGGTTTAATGGGCATGGTGGTGCTTGTTGGTTGATGATCTTACAGGTCTTTTCCAACCTTAGTGATTCTGTGATTCTGTAATATTCATGTTGTGGTGCAAAGCCATGTCTTTGTGGAAGTATGACCCTCCCCATCTTTTCAACCCCACCCCGCAGCCCGCTGCACCATTTTCTACCTTGGCCTCCTACCACCATGCCCATTTGTGTGCCTGCCGGACCCTGTCCTGCATCTCTCCATCCAGCCTCCTCCTCCTGTACCCTAGTCCTCAGCCAAACATCCAGGTCCCAGTGCTTCCTCAGCAATCTTTCCTCTTGTCTTTCATGTTTCTATTATTTTTTTCTAATGTTTTCTTTCCTGTAGGTCCTCAGATACGTTGAGTGCTTCACAGGGCCAAACATCATGGCAATGCACACCATGCTGATAAATAAACTTCCAGATTCTGGTAAGGAAAACTTGGATAAGAGGAAAACAGAGAAATTGTTGTGTGTATGCTGTCTATCTGGCCAAAACTGAACTTAGTGTTTTAGAAAAACTCTTTGAAAAAAATGAGACAAGTTAAAACCAAGTAACTTCGAAAATTTACATGGCCACTTTGGTAGAAGTTTGTTTTCTTTTAACCTTGGCTTAATGAGATAACATTTCTTGTCTTTCAGTGTTCAGTGGGTGCTTGTTTGCTAAAGATGCTGGTTGTCTTGGCTGCACCACTCACATGTTCAAAGTGGGCAAGCGAGCTCTCTATTCAGCCAGCTGCACTTGCATAAAGGCCCAGGGTGTAAAACATCACATGCTTTTTAAGCTTGACTTTTCAAATGTGTTGAAAACTAGAGCTTCCGTGTACCTCAGTAAAAGGCAATAAATACAGAGATCGTCCTTTGCTTGGGGTTTAAACGCTCCTGACCTCACTGACAGCTGTTGAACGCTCAGTGCTTTGATATGAAGATACTTGAATAGGTGCCAAAAGAAGGATTTTGAAGCCTCGCTTTGGCTCCTGCTGCTGGAAACTGAGATCATAATTTATACAAGGGTGATGGGCAGGGAGAGAGGAAGAGAACCGGACTAACCAAATTACAGTTTTTCAAAGTAGCTTTGACTCTGCATAAGGTGTTTTGGTTTAGTGAAGTTGAGACCGGAGCTATGTTTCTTATTCTCAGGTATGCAGCTTCTGAGCAGATACATAGTACATTGAATTATTAAAATACTGAGTTTGTTCAAGTGATCTCCACTTGTCATCTTGAATACTCCACAGAAAGCTGTGTCATTTTGGTTTGGAAATTCAATGGGAGGCCGTTTTAGAAAGTAAAAAACCAAAAAGTAAAGTACTTTTTTAAAGTAAAAAGAAAACTATAACGGACAAGAAATGGGAAGCTGCTCCATAGTTGCAAGGTCTCCATTCAATATCTTTGAGGAGTACTTTAGGAGAGGTGCAGACCTCAGGAGAGCTTTCAAGGTTGCCCGAAGTCTAAATAATATAGCAAATGAGGCAAGTGGAAACATCCTAACTATATCTATTTAAGGAGCAAACTCAATGG
This sequence comes from Gavia stellata, assembly GCF_030936135.1. Classification (NCBI taxonomy): domain Eukaryota; kingdom Metazoa; phylum Chordata; class Aves; order Gaviiformes; family Gaviidae; genus Gavia; species Gavia stellata. Next base: position 7,874,700 of record NC_082597.1, on the reverse strand, counting down.
CAAAATAAATATATAATTAATATATAAAAGGCTGTTTTGGTGTGGGTGATATGTTTCCATTTCCATAGTGGGAAAAGAAGTAACAGACAAAACTTCAGAAATACTTATTTTTGTTTAGACTTCATGGAAAAAAGCCTCTAGGCTAATAGAGTGCTGGGTAGACTGTCTGGGGAGACTGCAGTCCATAAATTGGGATATATATTTTTTTTTTGTAAAGGCTAAATAAACACATGTTGGGTGCAGCACAGACAGGGTTGATTCTGCTTGCAACACAGCGATAGATCAAGTGACTACAGACAGCACGGCTGTTTGAAAGTCTTTGTATTGGGAAAGGTTTGTGCAACACCGTGCTGGTGAAAGTTCATGGAACTGGAGGGCAGCCAAAGCGAAAGGTGAAAAGTTGGCAGGGGGTTGGCGGTGGTGAAGGCCAGCAAAAGGAGTCGTCTGAGGGATCGCACAGCCAGGCAGCCTCCTGGCATTCCCTGTGTCACCATGCCGTTGCTGACCCAAGATCCGCCACTGTGCTCTTGGTCCATCTTGGGATGGGGTGTAAGCTAACCCATTAGGCTTCCAAGTCACCGGTGGGCTGGAGCAGACACTGAGTCCACGATGTCTCTCCAGTGGCAAGCACCAGCTTCTTAGGGCATGTTACAACAAGTGCAATGGTTTAATGGGAAGGAAAAGGCTGTGTCACGTTTGGTGAAGTTGAAGGTTTTGAACCTGTGTTGCAGATAAACAGACTTTTCTCCACCCCATGCATCAGGACTTGCACTATTTCCCCTTCCGCCCTGCGGCCCGCATCGTGTGCTCCTGGACCGCCATGGAGAGGGCCGACCAGGAGAACGGCTGCCTGGTCGTGCAGCCAGGGACGCACAAGGAGCCCCTGAAGCCTCATGGCTATCCAAAGCGGGAGGTAGAGCAGCACGGGGGGCTTGGGAAGGGCGTGCATGAAGGGACCACATTTTGGCTGGGGAGAGCTCACCATGGAGGGGTGATGCACAGGTGAAAGCTGAGGTTTTCAGTGATGGGTTTTCTGTTTATGCAAACAATGACTTGTTGCTTCGGGAGAGAGCTGCTTGGTTGGCCTCACTCCGTGTAATCTGGGTATATTTGCCTCTGTTCTCACCTTCACCTAGAAATTGTCCAGCACGTCGTGGCATAATGGCATAAACACATGCAACCCTTTTCCACTGCCCTTGCCAAGTCTGAGGACTCTTTCTCCTTCTGCGAATTTGTTCCTGCCTGGTGAACATGTGTGCTGTCCCAGAGAGGAGAAATTGGATAGTAAACAGCTGGGTGCAATTAAATATCAAGCAGTATCTTCCTCTTAAGAACGGATGTTTTCTGACCTGACCTGGTGGTGGTGATGGTTATACTGGGAGCAGAAGGCTAGACCTCAGTGGTGGCATCAGGCCACACTTGTGGGATTCCTCAGTGCTCTTCTCTGTTCTCTCCAGCTGAGAAGTGTTCTTAATTGTCTGAATCCAGCTTCAAAAAATAGAAAAAGTATTATTTAGCTGTACCTCAGGCTTGAAGTGGGAAGACTTGTAGGCAAGTGGGCAGGTTCTTAGTTGGGCATACCGAATACACTGCCCATAGGAAAGCAGCTCAGTAGCTGTCCCTGCTGTCCCTTGCACTGAGAATCAGCACTTGCTCTAATTTTAACTGCGTGATTTCAACTCAGCCTTTTTTTCTAGGGTAAAGCCAACAAACTTTTCCATGGGATACTTGATGAGGATGAGAAGAGTCCCAGGGTTCACCTTGTCATGGAGAAGGGAGACACAGTGTTCTTTCATCCCCTGCTCATTCATGGCTCTGGGATAAACAAGACATCAGGTTTCCGGAAGGTAGGAAACCATCTCTTGATATAGCTTTTGATATTTTGGTTTATTAAAACTGATCAAACTAACCCCCCACTTTCCAAGCTCATGAATACGTGGATGAACTTTTTAATGAGTTTTTAGCTTCCCAATATACTTTTACACTCTCTTTTTTATTTTTTATTTTTAAACACCTCTGTCTTTTGGGAGAAGAGCATGCTGTGGGGCTGCTTGAGAAAAACAGAGCAGGAGTAGAAACTAGATGTTGAATCTCTGTTGGAAGCCTGGCTGGCTGTACTTGCTTTTCCAATAGTTCCCTTTCAGCTGTCCCAAATATCAGGAGCTTTTCTAACTTTCTTCCCCCTGCCTTTTTGGTATCTCATCTCTGGGTAGCAGGAGCCTCCATCATCCGATAAATAATATTTATTTATACGGTAACACGACCCATGTTTCTCTTAAAGATTTGATTCCGCATCATCTATTTGTTTTGCATCATGATTATTTAACTGAAACAGGCAAAAGTGCCCTCCTTTGGAGGGCTGATCCTTTCTCAGAAGTGGATTCATCCAGGCACCTAAGGGAACTGTAGCCTCTAGTGTGGTCACTAGTAGCAATGCAGTTATTTCCCCTCATGCAACACAGGCTGTTCTGTTTTTATTTTGTTTTGCCTGCATTGACTACTATATGGCCCCTTCTTTTAGCCCCAGAAGCAGTTTAATGGTGTGGAATTCCTTCCTCCTGCAGTCCTGAAAGCAGAGAGGACATCAGGTACTGAGAGTCTCGTCTGCTGGCTCTTTCCTGGCTAGTGGAGCAATAGTCCTGTGTAATATCCCGCAGAAACACAAGAGCTTCCTCTTACTGTGCCAAATCCCAACATTTGTCTGCCTTTGGGGTAAAACAATAGTATTCTGGAGCCAGGTTATGGTCCAGCACCCTTTGAGATCTGGCATGATCTCGCTTGCAGCTGGCATAGCTTGTGTAATGGGAGAACAGCTTTTTCTGGTGGGGCATTTCTATTTATTTCCTGTAGACTCTGCTTAAGCAAGAGCTGATTACAAAATAAATGGGTTGATGTGACTGTCTGGGTGCAGAAAGTAAGAACCCTTCCTGAACACACAGGTCTGCTCCAGCCCTGACTTCCCCTGTTCCCACTCTGGTTGCTGATATTCTGAGATCAAGTAGTACAGTTCATGTTGGGGGAGTGTTTGGGAGAGGAGGGAAGGAAGAAGAGCGCATCCGCAAGCAAGAGTATTTCTTCTCCAAGGGGACAGTCTCAGGAGAGCAGGTCTGCTTGGAAAGGAGGAAGGAATTTGCTGACACGATCTCTAAGGAAGGGGTGGGGTATCCACGATCTGGGATGCACGAGATTTTTTTCCACCAGTGATTTGTAATCAATGTGGTAGTGAGTGATGCCCAATTTCCTCACGCAGAGTATAAGCTGTCACTTCGCCAGCTCCGAGTGCCACTACATTGACGTCAAGAACACCACCCAGGAGCACCTGGAGAAAGAACTGGTCGAAATCGTTCACAAGAAATACAACACGACTTCCGTGGAACTCAGGGTAAGACTTGGCTCTATGCCCTTTGTTACAATCCAGGTCAGTTCCCTTTCATAAGTCTCTCTTGTGTGTGACAGGTTTGTGCTTTTTGCTATGCCCAGTTTGGCAGATCAAGCTGTGCCAAGCAGAGGTGCTTGACAGAATAAAAGAGGATGTCCAGCAGGCTTTTTTGGGGCCTTTTTGCTCATACGGCTGCTTCTTGCTATGCTGGAGAAGTGGCCTTGCTCTCTGGGCAGCCCCTTCACATCCCTTGAGCTCTAGAAGTTCCTTCTCCAGCTCTGCTTGTCAAAATGGGTTTTGTGAGCACGCCTTGATCCCTTCCAGTGCCGGCTGAGCTGGTGCCGATTAGATCAGCACTTCGTTATGCAACTGCGGCTGATGTTGTAGCGTAAGTGAGGAGGAGCTGTGGACTCTGCTGTGGTGACGGCTCAGCTCTGAGGTTGCTCACATGCACTTCTTACACCATTCGAGGGGGTCTAGGCTTCGCCCCGCTGGGTAGCAGTGGGAAGGGCGAACGTGGCAAGGCAGGAATAGGGTGAAGTCTATACAAGCTTTGCCCTTCACTGCATCTCCTGGTTCACAGTTTGTTGTGGGGAGTGTGGCTGAACCAGAGCTCTTTGCAGTTGCATTTGGACTGCATGATGCAAATAGGAAGATGTGGTCCTCTCTTGCCCTGAATTCGCAAGTGTAAGAAGGTGCAATAAATTCAGTGCTCGTCTACAGTTTGTATGTCCACAGTTCTTACAGTTTCCCCTCCTAATGGTAGGTGGATTTTCCTTTTAAAACAAGTAGCCACATCTAACTGCAATAGTAGACTGAATTTTTTTGATGAAATATAATCCCACATCAATTATTTAGACTTGAGGCTACAGCAGGTGTGTCAGCAGTGATATCTATCTGCCTCAAAAACAATAAAAATAGGGGTAATGGACTCTTGCTGAACAACTGAAACTACTGTGCAAAATAGAAAGCAAATCTAAATTCTTCAGGAACTCAGCCACTGAAAGAAAAATAAACTTTGTTACTGGGGTGGGAATGTCCTGAATTTCTTAATCCACAGTGGTTCCTAAACTCGTGCACAGCCAGTATCAAGGCAGGAAAGTCTAGATGTAATAGGCAGAGATTTTATTTTACAATTTACATATTTCACAGAGGTTACAATATCTAGGGCATTCTGGAGGAGAGGACCTTCTTTTTCACCTTTGGGGTTTTTGTTTTGTTTTGTTTTTCCCCATGGCGTGCCTGGGTACGGTGGGGTGTCCAGCTGTGTTTTGCAAGCCTGATCCTACATGTTGTCTGTAAAGTTACAGCTTGCTTGACTTTTGATTCCTGGAGTTATTTAGACACACAGTGAAATTCAAAGTGATGTGTAGTGAGGCTCGCTCCTTCTCGTGAGTGGAAATGAGGTTGTGCCCATACAAGCCTCAGATGAGTGTGTGCGTTTTCATGTAGCTTTAAGCTTTTTTAAACCAGAGTTGGAGCTTTCTCCCAGAGGAGTGCCCAGCTTTTACATTTCACCTTCACAAGACTAATGATAAGAACTAAGTAATCCTCACACAGGGAAACCGAGGTAGGAGCTTGCCCAAGATTTACCTCCATGAAGCAAACAGCGGTGGTCTTCTCTGCTTTACAATCTGCAGCAATGCCTGCTCAGCACCTGATTTCTGGCTAAGGGCTTGCACTCGTATCTGTTTTTACCTCCTGCTTTCTGCTGCGCAAGGAATATCCCTTGCTCATGGGCAGCAGTATGCAAGGTGTAGTCAGTTGGTGAGCTTTTTTGATGGCCCAAAGGTGCACAAGGGAGGCACTGTGTGCACAAGCAGGTGAGGGTCACTTCTGCAAGGGGAATGCTCTCTGTGCTGCTCATGTTGCCTCGTCTGTCGCCTTCCAGAATTGAACCATCGGCATCTTGTAGTGCGTGTCACACCTGCAAACAACCTGTCTCCTGGGGGTGGAGGTCGCACCTCTTTCTTAGTCAGGGCTGCATTTTGGTTCTTGATTTTTAGGATTTGAAAGGATATTCAGTAAGTGTTTTAGCATGTTTTTATGGGTAGGTAGCTAAGCTGAGAACGCTGTATCTATTTCCATCTCTGTAAAACAGAACCCTGGCTGCTCTTTTTGCTGGTCCTTAAGGATTTTCCTTTGTCTTATTTTTGTTTTGAAGGATATTTGGAACTTCCGAGCACGGCTTGTGCAAGGGGAAAGAATTAACCTGTAGAACAATCTCTGAAGAGCAGGATGGAAAACACGTACCTGAGAATGAGCTTCTCTGATCGGAGAGTGCAGACTCTGCCTCGGCAGGCAGAATTATGTGTGCTTTGTTGACCTCTGTATTGGTAACTTAGCCAAATGCTGCATCACAAAATCATTTTATGCTAATACAAAATAATTGCACTGAGGTTGAACAGCTGATGTACGTCAAAGAAAACCTAACCTAGAAAAACAGAGATTTGCTGTGGTTATCTTAGACAGTTAAAGAATTCAGGTCTTGAAAGAACACCTTGATTTTCTTCTTGTTTTCATTCTTGTTTTTTAGAAGTTTCTCACATGACGTACCTTTGGAATGATGCTATACTAACATAAGATTTTTTGTAAGAATTTATGCAAGGGTATGTTTTTTAACATTTCTAACTTCCTTTTCTATGCAAAAGAAATAAAATGAATCAGAGTTTCACGTGAGCCCTCAGTAGGAGCTCACGTGGGAAGTCGTTAGTACAGCTGATGAAGATGGGGATATTGGTACCAGCAGAATCAACAGCGTGAGGAACTGGATAAAGGGGAAGCAGCAACCACTCACATAAAAGAATGGGATTGATGGGCTGGAACATGATCGCTAGTAGAGTTCCTCAAACATGACCTGGTGTGGCATGATATCTTACCAAGCAGTGCTGGCACAAGTGAAATATGTGGCTGACAGGGTTGGGAACTACTGGGCCAGCAAACCAGCCTCCCGTTGGCCTTGTGCAACCGATTCAAGGCTGTGTGAAACAAGGGAGTCCTTTGAGTCTGGCAGGTCTGGGAAAAGCTGTCTTTTGGTGCTGCCGGGTCAGGGAGGTGGTTGGATGCTCCTCAGGATGCACTGGTGGCAGGGTGGAGTGACGTGCACTGAAATGATCCTCTTGCCTTTCACAATATTTTTCCTTGCTTTCAGAAAGATTCTTTTGCTTTCAGAATCTATTTTTTGAAATACAGATTAAATCAGAGCAAAACTGTGTTCAAGGGCTGTGTTGTATTATTTCTGATGCTCAGAAATTCTGGCGGGGGGGTGCGTCGTTGAATTACCCCAGTGCAAAACAGCGATCCTCAGCTCTTTTCTACTCCTCCCTTCCACCCAAAGAAGGTGCCAAAACAGCACCAAAAGCTGCACTCACGGGCTCTTGTGGCTCCTTCTGCTCTGTTATCTTGCAGCTCAGCAGGTCACTCAGGCAAGACAGGAGACCACATACAGTCCTGTCCTCAGCCGACAAGGCTCAACGGAGGACTGCCGACACAAGCAGCTGCAAGTCGAAGCTGTTGCAGTCATTTCATACACGGCAACGTAATGCAGAGGAGGGGGTTTGTGCTTCTTCCTCTTCCTGCAGCCTCTGTGGGTTTTCTTGTTTGTATGCTTTTTAAACGAGGCAAGGTTTGAGCACAGTTATTGCGTCGGTCCTAAACCCTTGGTGCTGGGGTGAGGTGCCTGCGCCATGGTCCCCACCTGGAGGCAGACGTATCCTCTCGGTAGCCTCTGGTTTGACCACAACACCAAGAAGTCTGACGAGGGGGAGACATTAGGACAGACCCCCAGCCCTGCTCAGTGGGCGATTTTGGGTATCCTGGTTCCTGCCTCTCTTCCCATGCCCTCTGTATAACCCTGGCACTGAGCCCGCTCTCGGGGAGATGTGCCATGATGCCTCTCCAGACTTGGACCTTCTCAGCCTGGTCTTTGCTTGCTGCATGGGCCTGAGTGAATGATTTCCAGTGGTTGGAGGCTCCTCTGTTGACTTTGCTGAGCTCTGGCTCACAGCCTCGCTGGTGCTCTCCTTGGGATTTTTGTGAGGACTTAAGAGTATCCCATCTGGTTCACGACCCAGGATTCGTGGAGAGACTTCATTGTCTGCCTTTGTTGGCATAGCTGAGCTGACTGCAGAGGGAGCTGTGACCACAGAGAAGAGCTACAGGTGTCCGTCGGAGTCCCAGAGTTTCCAGACTGTGAATTTCTCTTGCTGCAGCTGGGAGAGAGAAGGAAAGGAAGAACTTTGGCTTTGTTTTTAAAAATTTGCGCATCTCTGCCTACGGATTTAGGCTTAAATTTCCTCTTTCAGAAGAACAAACCCATCAAAGACCTTGCAGATCACCTAAACTCAGCAGTTTTCCCACCTGATGAAAGACTCATGTCCTCACTCCTTCCTACAACAACAGGTTGAGGAGACTCCAGAGCCTGGGGATGACTAAGCTTAGGCAAGCTCCTCTCGACTGTATGCAAAGCCAGCTCAGCTGCATCCTAGCAATACGAAGGAGTCTGATCCTTGCCCCCTGAAATGACCCTGGGCAGAGCCAGATCCAGAGGGGCTTCTTGGCTCCTTCTCAGCAAAGCTACACACTCATGGGTGCAGCACCATGTCCCTGGAGAGCAAGGGTCTACAAGCACTTCCTCACAGGATATTTGAGCAAGGGCTGGAGTCTAAAGGATGCTTCATCAGTTCATGTAAATGTGTGACCTCCTGTGTGAGGGATCCACCTGGTAAGTGCTTTCTGTCCATCCCAGCCAGCGGAGATTCTGCAATCACAGGTTTCCAAAGCATATGCCCCACCAGTGGAAATTCAGCATCAGAAATTCACCTCACTCTCTAAAACTGGGCTTTTTGGAGAAAAAACTACAACAACTATATGTTTCTTAGGGTTTGGTTTCCTGGCAGTACAGTGCTGTACTCAAACACACTGCCCATCCCTCAATGATTTTTGCAAACCCGAAGTATCAAGCTATTTCCATCAGAAAGGGGATATGTTTTGTTAACCGGTGAAAAGTTAATGTGAAAAAAGGGAAGAGCCCTGCCAAAAAAAGGACCAAGTTCAGCCTGTGGCCTCCAGCTTTTTTGGAGTCAGAAGAGACTGAAGGAAAGCTGACCCCAGTTAGTAATGAGGACATGCTGCATTCAATCCACTCCTGGTCCTGGCAGCAAGAGCCGTACCTCCACCTTCCCTCCCGCAGCAAGTGCCTTGACATGTGGGCTGTGAAGTCAGCTCAGGGACAGGGAAAAGATGAAGGGACAGCAAATTCCAGCAGGACAAACCCCACCTTTCAGCAGCATCTGCTTCACAGCACAGAGCTTGAGGGAAAAGTGAGGATGAACTGACTGTCACGCCAATGGCACAAGCTAGACTGAACCGTGACACGGTGGGGCTGAAGTCCTCTTTGCAGGAGGGGTGAGGCTCTATGGCCCGGTGGCAACAGGGGATGTGTGCAAAGATGTCAAAAATCATCTTCTGAACTGTGCTGCAGCTCTGTTATGGATCCATATTCAATCTCAATATTTGTCTCCTCTCAAATATCACCTGCGGGTTTCATGTAGGCAGATGAGAGTACTAAGTGCACTGCTAAGACAGTGTACATTGAATATATAACTTCTAAGCATGTCCCAACTTGAGAGGAATACAAGGCCTTTGCAACCTCTGTTTGCAGCTCCCCATTTTTAAGCTAACTTCACTTTTCCTTCTCTCCCTACTCCAGGATTTCCCCTCCAGACTTTTTCTTTCCCAGCAGGGCACTCTTAGACGACAGGAGCCATCGTGCTGTTTCACTTAGCGAACCACCCATGCCAGCAGAGAGGCGGTGCGTGACTGAGTGTGCCAGGCGCTGGGTGCTGCACCCTTGTTTTCTGTGTCCTCACAGCCATCATGGCAGCTGCTGGCAGCTGTGAATGAGCAGAGTACAGGAGAGGGAGCATGTAGAAGCATGCTTGAACTTTTCCCACCTACTTCCCAACCTCTAGCAAGAAGCCCTCCTGTTCCCAAACCTTCCTGTTCCTTCACTCCTGCCCCTTGCCCAGCCAGGGTGGTGAGACCCCCAGATTCTTGAGAGGCTCCTGGGCACGCAGAGGCACCAGTGCATGCGCAGGGGAGGTGAAGAGGAGCCAACGGCACCTGGGGACTGTCATCTCAGTGCTGCACATGCTACGGTTGAGCTCTGCCCCGAGTGCTGCGCAGACCTTGCAAGTGTTGGGTGACAAGCTGGGCTCTTGGTGTTGTCTCCTCACCATCAAAGTCATCACGGAAAAGCCAAACCCGACTGTGCAGCCGGATGCCGTCCTACGGCACTTATCCCCACGGCTGGCTGCAGCCCCTACTCCTGCACCCTTTCTGATCTGGGGCTGGGGTGGAAAGGGAGGAGGGGGGAAGTGGAAAGCAACAGTGGTCTCCACATCAGACATGTTGTGACCTGGATAGCACAAGGCATGGTCTTCTTCCGCAGCCTGAAATGGGGCATAGAGGTTCCCGGAGATGTTTGTTGGATGCTCGATGTAAGAAAGCAAAGAGTGCTGCACCCTGTATCCCCAGCCTCCTCTCTCACCAACTGAAAGGTGTTAATGGAGAAAAAGCCACATTTGCAGTTGCCTTTGCAAGACCTTTGCTCTTACACCTGTGAATTCATCTGCAGCTCTGAACTGAGCTGGGAGGAAAAGCAGCGTTTGCACTTGGCGACTTGCCTCAAACTGCAAGCACAGAAGGAAGCTTACTTGCTGCGTTATTCGAGAGTTTGACTTTCCCAGGTTGATGTCTTTCTTTTTCTTGGATGGCTGGGGTGAGGAGGTTGCATGGAGAAGTCTGGATTTCCAGGCTCCTTTGCAGATTTGTGTTGAAGGAGTTTTTCCTGAAGAGCGCAGAAAACAGGAGAGAGGTGGATTTTGGAAAACTCAAAATGGCTTGTTAGAACAAAGGCTTTTTTTTTTTTTTTAGATTTGACAATGTTCCCCAGCATCTTGCAAACCGTAAATCTTGAACCTTGCTGTTCCAGCCTCTGCAAAAGCATTTGCTTGCTTCTGAGTGTATCCAAGTATTATATTGCCTGCTTGGTTGGCTAACACGTCTGCAAATACATTATTCCCAAAAGGGGGTGTGTGAGGGGTACGGAGAGGTTTAAATACTCTGTGTCTTCACCAAAATGAGCCGCTGGAGGTGGCAGCTCCTTCCCAGCCTGTGTACCTCTTGTTTTCAGTTGTCCAAGCAAACCAAACTTGTCCTTTGAGTGTTGCAAGGTGGCAAGAGCAAAACCGGTAAGAGGAAGAGGCTCTGCAAAGCCCAGGAGGAAGGTGTTAAAATGGGGTCCAGCGCCTGGTGGACTTGTCTGCTGTCCCCCATTCTGGTGGGTGGAGGTGTGCTGAGGAGGGCACCACAGCTGGGGTTCTACCAGTGCCTGTGATGCCTGAAGAGAAGGGGAAAGACCTTCCTGGAAGTTTTGTGGGTAGGACCAGCACCCTGGACGTCTGGAGAACCTGAGTGGCCGTGAGTTCCATTTCCTCCGAAACTGGGACCTGAAGTATGGGGTGAAGCATTTACCTCCTGTTGAGTTTGGTGCAGCAGTGCCATCTGTACGAACATCCTTTGCTCCGAGACCTGCTGCGGTGCTTCCCACCCTGCTCTCACCGACTGCTTGCACGCTGCACATGCCTCTTCCTCCTCACTCTCCCCTGAGCTTTCTCTTCTTACGTCTCCCTCCTCAGCTGCTCCTCTCACCTCTTTTGCTTTCCTCTGACTCACCACTATCGGTTGCGTTTGCGTGCACAGGCTGTGTCCATGCTCACACCTCGTGTGACTTCATCAGGTAAGATTTAAACTTTCATCGGGTGAAGCTTCCACACCATGTGCTAAGCAACAGCTTCATCGTGAGGCTTCATTAGCGAGGGGGGTAACGGTCCTCGGGGTGCGACTGTGCTCTCTTTGCCTAGCAGAACGCAGTTGTGTTTGTTTAAACTCATTAAAATGAACTGGAGGTTTCCTTTCTGTGTGCTTTCCGTGTGAGGCGTTGGGAGGGGTGTCATTACTCTGCAGTAATGTTTTCATACTCTATTGTGCCTGAGTGTATATTCCTTAACTGATATCCCAGGTAACTCCTCCTGCTCCAGCAGCAGCTCGTGCTCCTGCTCAGCTGAGAATGTTTTGGTAAATTGTATCTTAGTTCATACAAAAATAAAAAATCAAATATGGAATTTCAATTCCTGCTTAATTTTAATGATTTTTTTCCAAGTGCCCTCGGTGTCTGCTGTGGGGAGAGTTTCTTGGCAGTTCTCCCCCAGACGCCAGCTGGAGCCATGTGCCTCTCCCCAGCAGCCACCGATCCCCCGCACCACACCGTCCTCCCGCTGGGTCTCGTGATCGGTGCTCCCGTTGTTCTGTCCGGCCCTACTAACGTGTTTCTCCTCCGTGTCTCAGCTATACCCTGGACAACGATGTCCTCACCACAGAGCAAAGGCAGTTCTACGAAGACAATGGGTATCTGCTCATTAAGAAGCTCATTTCTGATGAAGACGTTGAGTGCTTCAGGTACGGGGCCGTGGCCAAATGTGCTGGGGGGTCCTGTGTGCGGCAGCATCCCGAGAAGGCTCTGGGAAGCTGGAGGAAGCTGGACTCTCCCAACATGGATGTGCATGGTGTTGCTGGATACCTTCCTCTGTAGCAATAGTGTCTTTGAGGAGAGTAATCTGACTGAACGTGTCTAAAATGTGCTCTGGCTTCTCCAGTTCCCTCTGCTTTGCAGGAAAGACTTTGTGAGGATCTGTAACAGGGAGGTGAATCCACCGGGAGTTCTGACAATGAGAGACGAGATCCACAGACCCAGCTTCGTTTGGTCTTCGTTTGATGGTTGGACTCGATGATCTTGCAGGTCTTTTCCAACCTTAGGGATTCTGTGATTCTTTCTGTCTGAAAAACCAGTAAAGTACATGATTTCCAGGAAGCTGAAGAGCTGTTCAGATACTGTACTGGGCCAGAGGTAAAAAGCCAATAGGGGGATGGTGGTGGGAGAACCTAGTAGAGATTTGTGAACATATATATGTTTTATTGCCAAGGTGAAGGCAATGTCCAAGCTGGGCAGGCCAAACCAACCCTTCTAGAAGGTTATGTGATGCTCTGTTCTGTACAGGCCTACTTTAATACATGCTCCATCCAATGTCAGAGGGATTTGTACTTGGCGTTCACGTCGGGGTAGTTATCAGCAGCAGATTCCCATCACTTTTGATAAGAAAGTATATTAATATATGTAATGTATAGATACAGCTCCTCATGTATTGGCTTGTGTTGGACAATCGGAGGTGGACATACGAGATTTTGCAGAGCTCTTGAGCTGTTGCCCTGTCAGTCATGCATCTTTGGCAACGCCTTGGTGTGTACTGCAACAGAGAAAGTGCTGATGAGCATCGCGCCTACGGCAGCATCTACAGGTGGTTTGTTTGTGCTTGTTTTTTATTTTGGGTAAAACTGCTGGTAATAGGTCCACCCTCATGAACAACCCAATCAATAATTAATTTACAGTACAGATCTGCCTAGCTTTTGTTTTACTTGCTATATATTGCTGCAGAATAAAATACAAATATTTCTTCTACTGCTTTTTCCTTTGTAGATCTTAAAATATGTTGAATACTTCACAGGGCCAAATTTAATGGCCATGCGGATGATGATGATAAATAAATTTCCAGATCCTGCTAAGCAGAGCTCCAGGGAGAGGGAAATGCAGAAGTTGTTAGTATGCCTGGGTTGCCATGTATTTAACTGAAGCGGCACTTACCCTTTCAGAAAAGTTGCTTTAATTGAATTGAATTAAAAGCAATTCTGAAAATATATGATGTTATTTTGGTAATGGTGTGTTTTAGTTTAGCCCTGGCTTGGTGGGATACATTTCTTATCATTCGGTTTGCTGTAGATGTGCGGGTTCACATGTTGGGAGGTACGTGTGTGCCTCCTAAATTGAAGTGCTGTTGTATCTAACCGCATGTTACATCTAAAACATTCTTTCCAACTAATTTAATATGTTTCTGCAGTTTAGGTCTTTGCACCATGTTAACTGTCCCTCAACTATTTTTTTTTAAAGTAGCATTCAAGTTTCAAAAAGGAACATGCAAAAATTAAAGACACCCAGCTGCTTATCCAGCCATCTGCACTCGCATGAAGCCCCACTGTTTAGGACGCTTTTTTTTTTTAGGCTTGACATTTCACATGTGTTGAAAACAAGTGCTTCCTGGAGCTTGCTAACAGACAATAAATACAGAGAAGATTCTTTGCTTAGCGTTTATATGCTATTTTCCAGACTAACAGTTCAGAAATGTCAAATTTAGTCTGACTTCTGACCTTGCTGACAGTGGTTGCACACTCAGTGCTTTGATATGAAGACACTTGAATAGGTGCCAAAGGAATTGAATCCCAGCTTTGGCTTGTAGGGGGGGAAAAAGGAAGTTTAATTAACTACATCATTACATTTTTTCCCAAGTTGATTTGACTCTTCATAAGCTTTTGCAGTTCAACAGAGTTGAGAACTGAGCTCTTTCCTGTTCTGAGGTGTCCAGCTTCTGCATGGGCAGAGTACGTTGAGTTATTGAAACACTCAGTTTGTTCATGCTATTCCCAACAACTCCGCAGAGCAACTATGGACCCAAGAACTATGTCTGGGCTCTTACTGTGGCCATAGCATGAGATTTAAACTCATCTGACCTCAGAATTGAGTGCCAGCAAGGAGCATGCTTAGAGACAGTGCTTCACCTGCAGCTTTGGAGGCGTTTCTTGGGACCCATAACCACCATAAGTGACGTGATGTTCCCCAGGACAATTCTGCGTCACATCTGAAGTGCATGAAGACCCTTTTCCGTGCAGCCACCCACATTCCCTGTCTTTCAGGTAACCTGAGTTCTCACCACCCCATGCACCAGGACTTGCACTATTTCCCCTTCCGGCCTGCGGCCCTCATCGTGTGCTCCTGGACCGCCGTGGAGAGGGCCGACCGGGACAACGGCCGCCTGGTCGTGCAGCCAGGGATGCACAAGGAGCCCTGAAGCCTCATGGCTATCCAAAGTGGGAGGTAGAGCAGCACGGGGGGTTGGGGAGGGTGCGCATGAGGGGACCACATTTTGGCTGGGGGCTACGCTCTAACACAGTCTGTGTCTGGGAAGCTGTCTGTCACAAATTGGTCTTTGTTCACTCCAATCAACCATTTTTCACTCCAATCAACCATTTTTCACTATTCTTGTCGAGTCTGAAGATGCTTTCTCCTTCTCTGAATTCGTTCCTGCCAAGCAAGCAGGTTTATTTTCCTGTAGAAGAAAATTGGATGATAAACAATTGACCAGCATTTAATTTCAAGCAATATTTTTCTCCTAAGCAAGGATGCTTCCTGACCTGGCCCAGTATTGGTGATGGCTGTGCTTGGAGCAGGAGGATGGACTTGACACCCCCAAGGTGGCATCAGGCAACACTTGTGGGGCTGCCTTGTGCTCTTCTCCATTCTCTCCAGTGGAGAGAAGCTCTTAATTGTTTGAATTGAACTTCAGAAAGCAGATGAAGAGCATTTTAGTTGTGAGATGGGAATTTGTCACAGGGGTTTGCAGGTCAAAAGAGAAAGTGAGCAGAGAAGTCCTATCATATGTATGTACGAGGTGCAACTGGGGAAGCTGAGCTATCTGTGAGATGTGCAAAGATGATCCAGAAAGCAGAGTGGATCATTCTGGTTCTTTATAAGTGAGTCCTTTATAACTGATTGACAAGGCTTGTAGGTGAACATGCAGACTCTTCCTCATGTATATTAAATGTACTACCTTCAAGAAAGAAAACGAGTAGCCGCCTTTGCATCTCTTCTCCTACACTGAGAAACCAGTGTTGTTCTAATTTTACTGAATTATTTCAACTCTTCCTTGGTTTCTACAGTCTGATGATCAAATTTTTCCCTGGGCTGCTGGATTATGATGAGAAGAGTCCCAGAGTTCACATTGTCATGGAGAAGGGCAACACGGTTTTCTTGCATCCCCTGCTCGTTCATGGCTCCGGAGCAAACAAGACATCAGGTTTCCCAAAGGTAGGAAACCACCTGTAGATACAGCTGTCAATATTTGTTTAGCTGCTAAACACCATCACAGTCTTCTTAACTAGGAACTGATTACAAAATAAATGGGTTGATGTGACTGTCTGGGTGCAGAGTAAGAATCCTTATGAACACACAGATCTGCTCTGACCTGACTTCTCTGATTGCCACTCTGGTTGCTGGTAATCTGAGATCAAGGAGGTGAAGTATTGATTTAGGTCATGTGTGTCCACGATCCAGGATACATGAGATGTTTCCACCGGTCATTTGTAATCGATGTGGTAGTGAGTGATGCCCAGTTTCCTCACACAGAGTATAAGCTGTCACTTTGCCAGTTCAGAGTGCTACTACACTGATGTTAAGAACACAATCCAAGAGCACCTGGAGAAAGAAGTGATTGAATTTGGACATGCAAAATATAAAGTGACTTTGCTTCAGACCTTCCGGTAATCTTAAATCATGACCTTATCTTGTAACTAGCAAGCCTTTTTGGCCTTTTTACTGATAAGGCATCTTCTTGCTGCCTGGCTGCCTGTGCCCTTGCACAGAGAAGTGCCCTTGCTCTCCAGGCAGCCCCTTCACGTCTCTGGAAAGCAGCGGAGGAGCTCTGCAAGTTCCTCCTCCAGCTCTGCTCATCACCATTCCCACCTCTGAGCTGCCAAAATTGATTTCATCCACGCGCCTTACTATCTTTCAGCGCACATCAGCCCAGGTAGGACAAACTTATGCCAGCAGCTCTTTAGGTGACCACAATTGAATTTGCAAGAATAGGAGGGCATAGTTTACACGGTACCCATCTGTGGTGTCTTCTCTGCATATCACATCAATCCAATGAGCCTTTTGTCTTATTTCAAGTGTGGTTTTGTGCGTTGGGATTTGTAGATTTTATTTCATTTAGTGTCTGTACTTTTCTGTTGGAGACTTTGAAGAGCCAATGAATAAGTTAATGGGTATTTTTATGAATACATGGCCAAACAGATAAGCTCATGCCAGGAATAAGCAGGAAACACTGTATCCAAAGATGGTGGCTTCTAAGTATTTTTGAGTTTGGTTTTTTTTTTTTTTAATGCAGGGTGTTTGGAAGAAGCGAGCAAAGGTTGTGCAAGAAAAAAGAATTAATCTTTAAAATGGCCTTTGAAGACCAGGATGGAAAACGCGTGCCTAAGCATCAGCTTCTGAGTAGCCAGATTTATGTGCTTTTTGCCCTCTATGTAAGAAACTTACCCAAATACTGCATTACAAAATCATTTTATGCTAATAAAAAATAGTTGCATTGAGGTTGAACAGTTGACGTACTTCAAAGAAAACCTGACCTACAAAACCAAATTTGCTGCAGTTATTTTAGGTAATCAAAGAAAAATGATGATGGGAGATGTGCTTTACTTCTTGATTATTTTTTTCTAGTTTCTCTTGATATACTTTCAGGCTGATGCTCTATTAATGTAATGTTATTAATAATCTTAATAGAAGTGTAATAATTATTATAGTTAGATGAAATTAATATTATTAATATAAGATTCTATGCATGATTATGTTTTTAACGTTTCTAACATCCTTTTTTAATGCAAAATAAACCCAGTGAATGAGAGTTTCATGCAAGTTTCAGTATGAGCTCACATGGGAAGTCATTAGTACAGCTGCTGAGGATATACATTTTATTTTTATTTTTTAAATAAAGATTAAATTAGAGCAAAACCGTGTTTAGTGGCTGCATTGTATTATTTCTGTGGTTCAGAAATTCTGCTGATGGGTGTGCGGTTGAACAACCAAAGAAGTGAACCTTGGAAAGGTAGGTCTTCGGTCTGAGAAAAATGTCAGGATGCTGCAGCTGAGATTCACCCAAAAACCAAATAACAACAGCCTGTGTCCTGCCTGTCTTGCAGGATGTTTGGGTGAGCGGGCGCAGCACAGAGCAGCTGAGAGCAATCCCGGTGCTCCTGCTGCTGAGCCCTCCCGGTGTGGTTTGCAGGACTGGGGAGCAGTTCAGGGATGGCTCTTCTTTATTCCAGGAAATCCCGCTGCAGTTCAGCTCGGTGCTCTGGCATGCTGGGGTGTAGTTTTGGTGTGCGGGGCTGGACACCCTCTCCCACAGGCTTCCAGCCCAGTGGGAGTTTGGCTTTACCACCATTACTTTCTCCCAAAATCATCAGGACATGTTAATGAGTCCGGAGCTGGTAGGTCCTTCCTTGGCACATATTTCAGTGTAGTTATGAGTCCTTTTGCTAACATTAAAGTCAATCTCCTCGTTGTGAGCTAAGGCCATTTTTTCTACTTTTAAATCCTAGCAGACATTTCATGACTATTACAGCCTTTGCTCACAGACATGGCAATGCCAAAACCATCTTGAAGATAGCTTTGAGCAAACCACCTGCCAGTATCTCTTCATCTTCTCACAAGAGCTGCTCATCCTGGTCCCAGCCCATGTCCTGGCTTCCATGCTGTTATAGCCAAATTTTCAGAAATCAGGGTATCGGTGCAGCAGTAGCTGAGTTACTCTGTGTCTGTGATTAAAAGCCAACTGTCCTAAGGAATTATTATGTGAAATATAAAACAAGCTGCATCTGAAGGCCTAAGGATAGCTTGTGTAAGGAAAAAATGGCATGCATGCTGTTTATGGAAAGGTTTTGTTTATTTTTAATAAGAACTTTTGTTGAGCAACAAGCATGAAGCAAGGTTTCATGCAATCACTTTACACGCATGCATATGGAGCAAATATAGACAGCTTGTCCATGGGGAGTGAGGCAACCTGCATTGAACTAGAAGGTTTCAAGCCCATCGCCTCCTTGCAAACATCTGGTCACCTGCACCATCAGGTGGGGTGCATGGTTTCAGGGCTGTGAGTGGTGCTACAAGACTTAACATGTCCATGGTTTGGTGGCCTGGTCTTCCCCACGTTGCTTTGCCCCGTTGTGCTGTGTGTGAGGGTGAGTGTGAAAATTCAGGACCTGAGCATCAGGGATGTGGTACAAACAGACCTGGCCCTGATTTTATCATTGCTGCATCCTCCCGTTGGGTGTTCACCCTCCTGATTGTAGATCAAAGCTGACAAGTGAGGGGAACATATTGCTAAGGAGGATTTTGCGGAGAGATGGTATTTTCTCCTCCAAGGCAGTGGATGGATCGCCTTTCTGCACCCACGCCCGGCTCCCCTCCTGCTGGGGCTCAGGGTGACGTTCTCCGCAGGACACACACCTTCCCTCAGCATCCTCCGGCCCTGAAACGCAGGGGAAATGCTCTCTTCAGGGGTCTTGTCAGTGACTTGAGTTGGAGAGACATTTTCCATAAAACAATTTTGAGGAAGATTTTTTCCATCAAAGTAATGTTCTGAATGTCCTGATTTGCGCAACAGATAAAATGTTGCTCACGTAATTTTCAGACCACCTTTCCCCTGATGCATGCAGTCTTCCCTTCCCCTTCCCTTCCTTTCCCCTTCCCTTTCCCTTCTCCTTCCCCTGTTGCTCTCTATCCTTATTTTCTTCTTTATCATGTACCTTTATCGTTCTTTTACCTTTCTCTCTCTCTCCCTTCCTTCCTTTCATTCATTCTCTCTTTCTTTCTCCCTTTCTCTTTCTCTCACTCTCCTTTTCTGTATCTTTTTCGCTCATGTAGTTGGTCTCTAAGCATCATTTTCTCTAAAAGAAATCAAGTGTTTCCATTGTTACATATTTTGCCTCCCCTATTGTTTCAAGACTCGTCTCCAGAATACCAAAGCTGCATTTCGCCTGCAAGCGACAGACACCCAAATGCCCGCAGGGACACATGCACTTAAAGTCAGAGCCCCAGTTCTCCGCCAAAGGGGGTCATGGCCGTTTCCGTTGCAGCAGGTGCCCTCCTGCCCCGGCTCACCCCACATCTGCAGCCCCAGAGATCTGTGGTCCCCTTCTACCTGCAGGATCACTGGTGAACCCAAGGGCTAGCGGAGGGTGACCAGACAGAGCGCAGCACAATCTTCATTCCTCCGACACTTCCCACTGAAGTGGGACCTGAAGGGTTTTTCCAGGTCCAAGTATGTCCATAGCCCTTGGTTGCATTTTTGGCGTTGATGATTACTCTAATTCACAAGTGGTCCTAAGTGTATTGACTCCATTGACCCCTCTTGTGATTTTGATTATGTGTTTGGTAGGGTCTGGGGTATGGCCTTTTTTTCTTAAAGATTCAATTACAGAAATTCTCTGGTTCACATGAGGATTTCAAGAACTAGAGAAAAACGGGAAGCAGAAGTCTTTTTCCCACTCCCAGTGTTTCTAAATACTGAGGTTTGAAAAAATAGGGCCCCTCTCAAAAAACAAAAAAAAAAAAAGAAAGGGAAAAATGTGTTCCTAAAGCTTCAAAACCACAAGAGGAAAATGAAGGAAAATCCCATTTCATTGTAGTTTTAGCCCTTATGATTCTTTAAGCTGATTTCATTGATGTGATAAGGCCCATTCATAATTTTCAGCACTTGACAAAGCTGCTGCTGGCCAGCTTTGTTAATGAAAAGCATACGCCCTCTCTTATCACCTAGGCTTGTGGTTTGGCTTGGGAGCTTTCCAGATGTTCAGCTTCGTTCTTCAGCAATTTTTTCTATTGCTGCGTGAAAAAAGATTTTCTCAGAGTTATTCCATTCTTAATCTCAAAACTAAAGGAAAAAATTCAGCCTTACCTTTCCAAGAAATCTCCCTTCCAGGCTAAGACCTGGCATGGGAAATTTCACCCCCAAAAAGTACTTCTCAAAAGCAGCAACAGCAAAAAAAAAGAGAGCATGAGAAAGTATTTATTGCCACTGTTCTCAAGCAATTTCTAGGCTAAGAGACCCCACATTCAACTGCAGCCTTCTCTTAGGAGCGGAGCAGCAGTTTCAGGGATGAAAGAGCACTGAGATTTTTGGGAAGGATCTACATAACTCACCAAAGCTAACCACGGTGTTCAAGTACTTTATCACCAGGATCTCCATGGGCCTGAATGAAGCCAGACTGACAGCATTAGGCAGGTTTAACACACAGGGCATACAAGTCTTGGCATGTGCTAGCAAGTAACTGAGGCCTTAATTTAGGAAGGTAATCAAAACTGCATGTAATTACTTCCCATAGCACATGCTGTGCTGCTGGTGTATGGGATGGGCTCAGATACGGGAGCACCAGGTGCCGTGATTTGCCCATGATGGGCTCCCATCCAGCCCTTGACCTCCTCTAAGTCACCCTATTTACACCAGCTCTGCAAGGGAAGGAGGAACCTGCTAATTTAATGCTCATTCATGTTCGGTGTCACATGTCCTCTCCTAAAATCAGCACAGCCAACGTGTGCTGAGTTATCCGGGGTTACAATGCAGGTGCTCACCTGGCCAGTACTCCCAGTCGGGACTGCAGCCTGCACCAAGGTCGCTTATTTTCATGTTTGCACATGTATCCCGTTCCCTGTGCCTTTCCCAGCCCCATCTGTATCTGGATAACCAGCCTGGATGTGTCTGTTCTCCAGCCCTTTATCTGCTGTGGGAAGAAAGAGGGAGCAATTACCTTTTCCCATGCAAAATATCCCCCTCTTCTTGCCGTGATTAATCCCCTGCTCCTTGTCTGTGCAAGTGGTGTGGGTACCCCAAAACCAGAGCTGCTCCTCTCTTGGCTCTAAGTCTATGAAGACAGAACAGAAAAATACAATATAAGCAGCTGTGCTGGAGAGGAAGCCATGCGACATGTTGATACAGCAGCAAGTCCGGCTGTCTGTGCTGAGAGCTGTCAGGCGGCCAACAAAAAGCATAAGCAAAGACCAGGTATGAAAGTCTGGAAGAAATCTAACAGCAAGATGTAAACTTAATAGTGAAAATAATTGTCCCAGACAAGCCAGGTCCCCAGAGACAGTAGGGATTTCCTTCCCTCCGCATTTGCCTGTCATTCTAAAAGTCAGGTTTTGACTTTGATAAAGGTTATTTTGCCATTTTTGAGTCACCATTAGTCATATAAATAGAAAAGAGCGCTGATCACCCAGGCTGGTTTTTCAGCCAGCAGTGGAGGACCCCAGCTGCACCTGGAGGGTCCCGCGTGGGCATTGCCGGGCTGTTTTCAGGGCAAAACGAAATGGGATCTGCAACATGGCTTTGCACGGGAAATGAGAATAAAAGAACTGGAGGAAAGTTTTGCCTGCACTCTTGTTCCACATGTACTTAATTGTGGGAGGGAAAAGCCAGGCAGCAAGTGGGTTGGGAAAAACAAAATGATGGGAAATGGCTGGGTGAGTTCAGCTTGCCGGGGCAGCTGCATGTGATGGCCCAAGAGACCATTGCATGGGCTCTGCCATGAAAAACTGACAGGCAAAAAGGAAGGTCCTTTAGTAGTGTATTTATTCTTAAAAGGTATTAAGTTTTCATTAAGCTGATTTCACCTGAGAGTTAATAAACCTAAACTGGTTAGTACACAGGGAGGAAACGCTAAAGGTTTAATTTTTCCTCAAAGCATTTGTAAAATCCAGGGAAAGATAATTTGTGGCGGCAGGGTGAGGTGCTCCAAATTAACATTTCAGCAGTAGCTGAGGGCTGAGGAGAGGCAGGATGCTTAACATATCTAAAAACCAAGCCTGATTTCATAGGTTATTATGAGAGAAGCTGGATATCTTCCCACCAGTTTTAATATATACACAGGGAACTTTGTAGCTGGAGAAAAAACCTTGCAGACAGGAGAACATTTCCTGGCTAGGGAAAGGGCTGATTTATCGGCATACTACTCTGCAAATCTTAATAACGGCTCTGAGAATACACTTTCAGCATTATATTTACAGTGTGGTTTTCTTTAACGATTTAGGGGACATGGCAACTTCAGCAACACCGCTTGCTTGCTTCACCAGCAATGCTAACAGCAGCGGTGGAGGTTTCTGTAATGTTAATCCTGTTTAATGCCTTATACCCACTGGTAGTGTTAGGGCAGGCTCACATCCCTCGACCTGCTGGCCGCTCTGCATGCTAACACAGCCTGGCATGCAGTTGGGCTTCGTTGCGAGGTTGGAGGTTTTTGTATTGTGTTCCCAAAATTGGGAAAGCTTCAGTGACAGCGTAGATCCAGCTGGGCTTGTCAGGTCACGCCTGAGCTGCCTCTCGTGGGTCTGTGCCTCTGCTCTTGCTCCAACTATTAGTGGAAATCTGTACGGACCGGAGAACGCTGCAGGCTGCCCTGACACAGTGCTGGGGCTGCGCGCTCACATGGCTCCCCTCCTGCCTGCTGCTGCTGCTGCTGGGCTGGAGCCATCTCTGGCACAAGAAAAGTATCTCCAAA
The DNA here is from genome assembly GCF_030936135.1 of Gavia stellata. Lineage (NCBI taxonomy): Eukaryota > Metazoa > Chordata > Aves > Gaviiformes > Gaviidae > Gavia > Gavia stellata. Next base: position 7,852,043 of record NC_082597.1, on the reverse strand, counting down.
AATAGACTGAGGCACATAAAATCCAATACATCAGTCTCCCCCACTCCTTGTTTACTGCTGGGTTTTAAACAAAGCAACGGGCCTTTTGTTTCTTCATCCTATTTTTGCATACAAGGATGAATTGAGAATATTGCTTTCATTCCTTGGCTCCCAAGGAGGCACATACCCTTCCTATATATCACAGTCCTGGGGGCATTTATGAAGATATAGCATTACCCCACGTTTGACAGTTTAATTTCTGCAGAAATCTCATTCCTGTTGGCCAGAGACAGGAACTGGAAAAAGCCTGAAGCTTTCAACAGGCCTGCTGAAGGCTGATACCAATGTGGAATTTCATGCTGCTTTTGTGGACTCCAGGTGAGAAACAACTGCTGGTCTGAACGAGAAAACTGTGTGGCAGCCAGAGTTATGGACCATGAACCAATTCCTTTTGGTGATTCAGCACCGAGCTCTCGGGCAAATGATGTTGAGCAAGCAACTCACCCTCTTCCTCAGAGAAACAATACTGTACAAACGCAGAGATGTTTTATTGTGCACTGTATTTATTCTGAATGAGGAATCAACAGGAGACATTGCCAAGCAATGTCACATATTTAGTCACTGACCCGTGATACCCCACCCATCACATGGTATCAACATGAGACTGAGATGAATGCAATATGCCTAGCAAAGCTGCCCAGCACAAGCACCAGGAGGAGATGAGGGCTGAAGAACACTGAGGTAAATCTGCCCAGCTGCTTCAAATGAAGCAACTTACTTCTCTTCCAGCCCCTGTGCAAGCAAACAAAAGAGGTATTGACAAGGCCGCTGGGACATGTCAGACTGTTGGTGGCAGTGTCACCAGATCACTGAGGTACTAGTGGTTTTAGGCACTTAAAAAAATACCCTGTAATCCTACTGGGCATAAGGCAGGGGCAGCAGAAGGATCAGGTCCAGGAAAAGCTGGCCAAATGCCACAGACATCCCTACAGAGATGTGCTTTCAGAAAAATGCCTGTATGAAGACAGCCCTTCTCAGAAGCCACCCCTTGGAGACCTCGTCCTGCTTGGTCTGAGACAGCTACCGTCCCCAGGCAGCTGTGCCAGCAGCCAAGGTTGACATGGCAATGACTGGGAAAGATTTCTGGAAAATTTAAAATGCCAGAAAAAGGGTAAAAGCTATTAAACGTAATCGCTCAGATCTTTAAAACCACTCAAAAAACGGTCCCAGATTCATTAAAATCCTTTTCAAAGTGGGAGCTGCAGGTTTGTACCTGTAAAGGTGCTGTAGTGTGGATGGTGCTGGGAACCCAGTATGGTCTGTGTGATAGGGAAAGGGCTTTCAAAAGAGCTCCCGCTAGTCTGCAGTGTAAAGACCGCTGGTTTGTAATGCCAAAGCCAGTGAAGGGTTTTTGAACACATAAGCCGAGGAGAGAACTCAGGAACTGTTTGACATCTGTTCTTAAGGGTTCAAAGTAATTTTGGAGCCAATGAATACTGCTCTGTGGCTACAACCCTCTTGCACCCCTTTTCGGCCAACAGCTGAAAAACCTTGACAGGCTGGCATTTACGCACCACAGTATTAACTTCACAAGTGCTTATGGAATCTACAGTCCTCCCAGCTCATGATGATTTGTCACTTAAAATTCTGGTGAGGTCACTCTACACCAGCCATTCAACATAAATTGTGGGATCCCTAGGGATTTCTAGGCACAATTTCCGCTCTAGATGTCTCTTTTCTAGGTTAAGTCTTGTAAACAAGCTGTTAGTAAGAAAGAACAGGCATGAATGTGTATTTCACATGCAGCCTTATTCAGTCAATTTTAAAAAGATCAAAGCTGAATATCCATGCAATGGCCTGGTGGAGACTTTGTGGATGTCCTTCTCATCAGGAACTGATTCCCCTGCTCATTCATCCCTAAAACCAGAATCCTCTTGGCATTCCATTAAAGAAATGTGTGTTTTAGACACAGAAATCCATCCTTATGTTGTGAAAAAAATCAACTCCAAGTCACTTAAGACTATTGAGAAATTTTGGTTGTTCCTCCCCTCGTGGTAAAAGTGTTTCTCCACCAATCTTCGGACCTTTTTTCTCCTAGAAACATGAACCATGGAAAAAAAAAGTTAAATGTGTGGTAAGATGTCTCCCAAACATTTTTTTTTTGACAGAAGTTGTGGTAGGGCTAAATTATCTGATTAAATATTGACAGACACTCTAGGAACCTTGAGATTCTGAATTCTTACAACTTTGGTCAAAAGCAAATTCCCCATGGGTAATTAAAGCAAAGCTTCAAGAACAGAAAGCAAGAAGAGTAAGTCCATTAAAACACAGCCTGCAGGTACCTGTATGTACCTGACAAAATGCAGAGCTGCTTGGTTTTGCTGTCAGCTGTAAGGGCCCTAAAGCAAAACCTGGAACAAAAGTACCAAAAGAAGCAGCCAGAGTACTGAGGCGCTCAGAAACTGCTGGCTCACACTTACCTTTAGCATCCCATCTCGCTCCCACTTGAAGAGGCCACAGGTACTGAAAGATGAAGAAGGCAGGTGAGGACCACTGTGGTGTGTGCTTGCTGCACAGTATGAGGGGTCCAAAACTAGCCCCACACCCTTCCCACACTGCTTAGCACAAGGGCTACTGTTCCTGTTTTAGGACATGGTTATGTTACTCCCAACACGTTACTCATGACTGGACAGTAGAAAAGCCCCAGTCACTATTTCATGAGGCTCATTGCTTACCTGCAAGGCTTTTTTGGGAGCCTGTCAAGGGAAATAGCTCGGCTTCCACAAGGACATTTGAAAAATCGCTTGATGGCATCATGCCAGTGGTAGTCGTGGTTATCCTGCACACACGTCTCCAGAGGCTTGAAATAGGTGTAATTACACTGTCAGGGAAGAGAGAGAGCTGTCAGTGCTTCAGCAGCATGTCTGACTGGTGACAGCTGAACATCTGGAGGAAAGTCTGAGATCATCGCCCCAGGTTTTATCACTGCTCCTTCTAATGCCATTCTCCCCTCTTTGCCACCACCCTGTGGTCCTGCTCCCACCACCTGATGGGGCACACAGTGGCCCTCTGTGCAGCCCCAAAACAGATAGGAAAGGCAGCGAGAGGGAAAGTCCAGCAGGTGCTGAAACTCTGGGAATGGGAGATAACTCCTCCCTTCCTCTCAGCACGTTTAGGATAGTAACAAAGCTCCACTCTTCCTGATGGCAAAGTCCCTGGAAATGCAGGTGGAGGAATCCCACCCAGTGTTAAGTTTTCAAGGCACTTTGCTTATTTTGTCATCTAATATGGGGAACTCAGGGTCCTGGTACAAAACACTTCAGGGAAGAAACTGATAAATATTTTCAGGACACCAACACCCAAGGAACCCACTGGCAGAAACATCAAGTTGAGATGTTCAGCACAGCACTAAAGCGTGCCTTGCCAGTGTCTTCATGTCACTCAGTGGATGGGCTGCTCTCAGCAACAGTCATAAGGAATGAAAGTGTCTCCATTTGATCCCTGCACTGGACTATGGCCAAGAGAGCGACTAATGGGGTGTCTGCAAGGATGGTCCGGCATCATTTTGTACAATCCATGCCCCACTCCCCTGCTGTCACCCTGGCTCCCCTTCACTCACCGTTTTACAGGTCACAACTCGACATTTCACTTCTTTAATGCTCCTCATCTTCTCTTCCATTTCTTCCTTTTTCACCAGGGGCTGAAAGTATTGCTCCTGCAGTTCAGCCTCAGCCTGTGGGGGCACACAAAAAGGGTTGTGGGGAAACAAAGATGGGAGAAGCCACTCCATAAATGGCCTGAGGGCAAATTACTACCAGGCCTGCTTGAAGTAGACTGCAGTCTGGGAACCAGAGAAACACCAAATATCTCTTGCTTCAAAAAAATCCATATAGTGCTTGTGCTGTGCTTCACCAACTCTAAAATGATCCACCTTTGAGATGTATGAGTGGGAGGGTTTAACAACAGCATGTACTACTGAAATAAGCACATACCTACGAGGACAGTGCAGGGAGAGGTCAGGTAGGCAGATGTAATGAATGGAATTAGTTCTTAGCCAAAATACTACTCCTCAGAAGACCTTAAAACAACTAGGACTTCATACCAATACAATGTGTCCAAGACAAGAGCCCTGTGCCAGTGGAGGTGCTGTATCCCTGGGAACGTGCTCAGCAAAGACCCTAATGGAAGAAACCCAACCTCTTAGCTCTTCAGGGCAACTGCTGGCATTTCACAGGCTCCACAACTTCCAGAAGTCCCAGATGAAGGTGGCAGCTGTCTATGTGGCCAAGATATCAAGGAATGAGGGACAAAATAGGCACGTGACTAATTTGGTTTTAAGGTAGAAGGATTTCTTTGATCATCCACTAACCACGAAACTTCACTGATTCTTCCAAACAAAGCAAAAAAAGAAAAAAAAGATGATGGCAACTCGACCTTACCATGGCTATGGCAATAATGCAGACTTGCAGGCACTGTGCCCTGTGTGCTCAGAGACCCCTGACCCTACTCGTCAGGACAATTTGGTGCCTATGACATGTTTGGGTGCCTGCTTCTTGCTGAAATCATTATGACGAGTCCAGACAGTTCCCTAGCTCTGAGCCCTCAAGTCATGGCTGGATTGAGGTCATACCTCTTTCAGGAGATCTGTGTGCTTGGACTTGGCATTCAGGATTTTCTGGAACTCTTCTGACTCCAGATAGGCCAGCTGCTCACGCCGTTTCTTTTGGGCAGGCTCCAGTTCATCCATATCTAGGGAGACAAAAGGGCTCAGTCCTACAGAAGCCAAGTTCAACACAAGGTTGTGATCTCTAAGCATGACCAGTGTAGATTTTAGAAGACTCAGGTCTCTCAGGCAGATGTTGAGGTCAAACAGCAGCCTTTCCTAGTTCAGGAGAACATGAAGCCAAGTTCAAATATAGCTTAAGAAAAAATAAAAGCATTTTTTAGAATAACATTGCATCTTCTCTCAAATTACTGTACTAGGAATTTTCACATCACTCCCAGGGGAGAGAGCAGTGTTGCTTCCCTGACTGATGGAGAAGCTTTAAAGGGAATTAAGCAATTCATCCAAGATCACATTATGTACCATACTCTGCTTCTGAACGTGGCCTCTTTTTGGCACAGCAATTAAGTCCTTAACCCAGCAACTAGTGCTCCATTCAGCAGGACACAATCATATTTTTTCTATTCTAGAAGCTAACATTACATACCATTCTCTGCTTCTGTACCTTGTGCCTGAGCAACATTTTTCTCAACTCTTTCAACAATTTCTAGGACATCGTCAACATCAGCTCTTTTCCTCTTGACACTGTTTGGGTCAGTTTTGGCAAGAATCTGGCCTTTTGCTCGTAGTCGGTGTATCGCAGCCAGCTAGAAAACAGGAAAGAGCAGTGAATATGTTGGTGACCACTCTAGCTCCCATGTTCCTACTTTCAGAAGTAGCAGAGGAAGCCTGTCAAATGGAGGAGACAAGATCCACTGGCCTGAGCACGGAGCTGGCAGAAAAGAGGCCCAACAGAATTCCCAGCTCTGCTGTACATCTAATTCACTACATCACCCAACCTCTCGTGACTTCCCAATCCATAAAATCACTCCTCCAGGAGTGTTACTAGGCTTGCTATCTCTGCAGCTGTGCTTTAACTGCTTCACAAATCAGTAAGTTTTCCAGAGGAATCAAATCATTTGATATTTCCACATAAATTGGTAATAATTGGGAACTAATACAAAATTGTGTACAACTATTCTTTTCCATACTCCCATAATGTTAAGAACTCCTTCTTCCTTGCTGGAAGAGAAAAGTTTCTTTGACAAACGTGTGAACAGATTTATGCCAAGGAAAGATGCAGGCCATTCTGGCTAGAAACCAAAATTGTCCAAACTCATGGCGCAACATAGCTAAACCAGTTTAGTTCAGTGTTGCTTACCTGGGAGACTGAAAACACCCACAATACACTGCACTAGCAATGCCAAAGAACAAACATGCACAGTTTAGCACTCCAGGGATTTTCAGCACAAATCCCCTACCCCTTCCCAGCACTTAAGGGTTTTCATGCTTGTAAAACAATCAATAGCAACAGGCCTTGCTCTCCTTTCTTCTGTAAAAAGTGTTTCTTCAGCAAAAAGCTTAGCGTCAGGTACATGACTTAAATGAGATGCCCTATCTCCCCATCTCCTTTTTCCCAGTCCCGTCCCAAAGAGGCTGCTCTGTCTCCTGTCCATGCGCAGTTGGCATTTGCTGAAATTACCGTTGTATCAGTGGCTTCAGTGTCGCTTGCCTTCAGAGAAGATCAAGAGCGAGCTCATGAACATCACCCATGAGACAGATCGTAACAACTCACTTCTGACCAATTCAGGTGGGTTTTGAACAAGCAAGAGACACCAGCTCCGGTGGCCAAACGTCACATACAGAGGCCCCTCTTTAGCAGCTGTTCCACTGCTCTGGAGGTTGACTACAGGCAAGATGGTAGCATGGACCTTGGTACTAACAGTTGTCAGGAACCACAGGTGTCTAGTGTACTGTAATATAGGCTGGTCTGATCCCACAAATCAGAAACTTCACTAACATCAGAACTGAGCTGGCCTATATCTGATCGAATACTCCTCTACTACCACAAATCAAACTTCCCTTACCCTCCCCTTCTTAATATTTAAAACATTCAAAGAGCTGTTACCTTTTTGGCTTCTGCCAAGCTGCCTAGCTTTGGTGTTGGAGGTGGAGACCCATCAAAGAAGAGGATATCTTCTCCTTCTGAGAAGCCTGTGCCTAGCCTGGGCCTTTGAGGAGTTGACATTTTTGCAGCTTTGGGAAACTCTGCCCCAGGCATTGGGGAATGGAGCGAGGACTGTCTGGAGGAGGATGGGAGAGCAGGGCTGCCAACTTTACTTGTGTTCTGGAGAAACCTTGTAAGACAAGAATAATCAATTGAAATAGGGACACAAGTCAAAAGAGACAGAAAGGTTTGAGAAACAGATAGGAATGGAAGGGATGCAGACTGTGATTTTTCACTAACTGGCCTTTTATTTCTAGAAAAACATGCAGCAATTTAAGCATTTAGGAGAGTAAAACAAGATGGTGAGGAACTCACTGGGTCACTGAAATCAAGAGTGACTTGAAGAAGTCACCAGAAGGAGCGAACAACCAATTGCTTTCAAAACTAAAATCAGAGAGAAGCATCAAATGAAGTTGGGAAGTGGGAACTGAAAGCACTCGGAAAAAATGGGCATCTTCACAGAACAGGTAGTTAGTTAAGCAGGGGGACTCCTTGTCACAGGAGTCACAAAAATGTTTAGGTTTACACAGGTCACAGTGGAGGTTGGACAGGTTCATGGGAAAAAAAAAATCCCTTCAGAGGTATTGTAACAGACACCACCTTTAGCTTGGAAAGTCCCTGAAATAGCTTGGAAAGTCCCTGAAATACACACTGTTGTAGGTTGGAAGAGTATTTGGGGGAAATATCATCATGATCGTGCCTAGTCGTATTATTCTCCTTCAGGTTCTGGCTCCTGTTGAGCCTTTTGAGGCTACTTGACTACAGCAGTCTCAGTCTCACCCAGGGTGGCTCTTCTGAGGTTCTTCTCATGTTTGTTAACAGGATATGCACATAACACTTGGCAAATCTTAGGATTCAGAAGACCCTTGCAAGCCAGCAATGAGCAGAACCAGGACTCCTGACCCCAGTTTCCTACTCTAATCAGCCTCTTCCCATCATGCCTTGCAGTCGCTGGGCATTGTGCTGGAGCATTTGGTTCTCCACTGAATACTGGGGTATTTCTATTTAAATGAAGTTTTTATTAAAACAGCAAAACACCTCCCACAGTTATACTTAGGGCCGCAATAATGCAACCCTTCCTGTGAAAGTCAGTATGTATTACCGCCTCTGAATCTCTTCAGATCGCTTTTTTCTGGCCTCCAGCAATTTCTGTTTCTGTTGCTTGAGCAGTGCTGAAGCAGAGACAGACTGGAAATTGGTCCCTTGCTTCTTTTCAACATCTGGAGAAAAAACCAAACCAAACCAAAATAAAAACCCACTAATGTTTGCTCAGAAGGAGGCCGAGTGATTTCAGGAGTGGGTTTTCCTTCAGGCAAAAGGACAATACCTGCTTTGGTCCAGTGTTTGCAGAGGTTTCGTGCTCCAAAAGTTGGCTGTGCCAGCAGTTCCTTGAATTCCTCAGAACATTGCATGGATCTCTTTGCTGCACCTGGAGTGGAAGAGGCAGAAATAGAACACATTTGGAGCCAGGAAGGGAAGCAGGCCTGGCTTTAGAGATTTAGAGTAGCCTAGGTTGGAATAAACCCCTGCAGGGCACCTGAGTGAGCACCCCCCAAAAGCAAGGCCAACTTCTACGTTACATTCGGTTGCCCAAAGCCTTGGCCTCACAGAACACATCATGAAGACACTTCTACGCCATCAGCAATTTCATCAGTCAGTCAGTTCCCCATCAGCCTCGGCTGTCTGTGGTGCTCCCACAGTTCCCATTTCTAGAATGTTTGAAAGCCCTGAAGCCACCACATCTCATCCCTGGAGAATTAAGAGCAGCTAAAAGCTAGAGACAGGACACACACTATGTTGTCTGAAATGGAAGCAACTGAGGGAATGGAAAGATGTGAAGGAGACATCTAAGTGGCATCTAGAGCATATAGTTTGAATAACCTCTCATCTGCTCTCCACTGAGCATAAAGAGGGTGTAATATCAAGAGCTTTGCAGAAACAAAATGGAGGCAGAGAAGATTAGTGACATCCCAAAGGCTATGGAAGGAACATGCTTTGAAAAATCGCAACAGAGAAGCACTAGAAACAGGCTGGGTACTCGGGAGGTCCCCTGCATTGCAGACCTGACTCTGATTTATACTTAGTATTCCTTGAAAGCTTTCAAGACTGACAAAAGTAATTTATTTTAATCAAATAAAATAAATTATCTGGTTCAAAGTTCTTAAAACTTCCAATTCCCATTATTCTGGCAAAGATCTTCTGTCACTGTCCAAAGACAGAACAGGAGACTTAATTCAGGGGCACTGATGAAAAAAAGATGCATGGAGCTACACAGTTGCTTAGTTACATTTGCCTTGCAGCTGCGATCTCAAGAGGGAAGAGGAGTTTTGATCAATTGAGAAAGCAGCTTGCAAACGGCTATTTCTGTAGCAAACCAATTGCCAGATTCATTCAGTGAGTAGCAGGGTCCTGGGACACATCTACACATCAAGCTGGAAATATCTGGAGGGTGAAGAGACTACATGGGAAATTAGGTACCAATTTTCTGCCTGGTTTCCTGGACAATTGCATCAACTCCTCTCACAACCAGATTGGAGAGAGTGGTTTGAATCTTCCTTTTCGGCACTGCAGCTGCTGCACTAGAAAGAGAAAACAGAACCAGAACATCAGTTTTCCCATGCTTAGAGGAAGGACAGGAGCTCGAACGCTATCCCAGTGCTTCAACAAAATTCCAGCCACCCTAAAGGGTACCTTCTCTTCTGTCATCTGTCTGTCTTTGGGGAGGATGTGGATTTAAATCCAAATTATAGCATAATGTTTAGGATCTCCCATTTCTCCCTGGGTTGAGATACGTATTCCCTATGCATTGAGAGAAAACTAAACGTAGGTAATAGCTAAGCTTTGCTCACAGTTAGTTGCAGGGATGGAGAGGAGGCTGGAATTGCTTCATTACTGTCACACCAGTTATCAGAGGGCAGCGGTAAGGGAATGAAAGCCATGCGCAAGCACAGGAATTGATCCAGCTGTGACTCAAGTCTTTCCACAGCTGTCTTCAGGGGGATTTGGATGAAGGACCTGGCCCCTCCATGCTAGTTATGAGATGCATACTGATCTACTGATCTTGGTCACTTAATAATACGCAGGGTGTACTACTGTCTCTTCATTAACACATAGCGATACTGTATTATTTCAGTCAAGGAAGAGAGGAGAAAGAAGTATGGAATACACTGAGTCTGGGATTAAATGCACTGAGCCGTAACAAAATACAGTAAGGGAATATCACTGAAAAATACTCATCTCAGAGACTTGAATGCTTGGGATCTCATGATAAAGTTAATTTAATCTACTGAAACACAATGCCACCTGGCTTCACAACACAGTATTAATTTAGAGGTAAAAACACCCCTTACCACATCTTAGTGCTGACTGTTAAAATTTTCCTATCAAATAGCAGCTCTGTTATCCCATGGGGCCAGGAGGATTACAACAAACATGGGGCATTTATTCCTATTTGGTGAATGTAGTTAAGTCAAAGGGATCTCTAAACAGATGCCCTTCGCGATAGCTTCAGGCTCACTTGTATATGGGAGGGAAATTCTGTTCAAAAGCAAGGGAAATAAGTGGTTTATCTTACACTGAGGCTGCATATGCTGCTGAAGAGACACCTCCATAGTAAAACCCATCCTGACACAGCCTCTCCTTCAAACTGGGATTTTTCCGACCAACTTTTTTGGGAATGCGGCCACCAGAGAAGGTGGACTGCAGATCTGCCCGCTTCGAGCTGAGCTTCTTGTACTGGGATTGTATGTGATACTGACAATATTCACAGTCGTTCTGAAAAGAAATGGGAGAAGCCTGTTGTGGAACACTAGCAATTACAATTTACTTCATTCCTCTCACCGACATGCATCCTTCTATGACTAAACTGAAGTTAACATCTCTCTTGTAGTACTCCAGCATTTGACCAGCTCAGCAAACATATGCCTACGCTCCAGCAACAAAAAACAAAACCAAAATTGCCCATACCAATCACTGGAAAAAACCTGCGCATCAAGGAATTTTAAGGCTATTCCTTGGCTCAAGTCAACTGATGTCACACATCCTCTTGCCCAGATTCTGTACTCTTGACTTTGAACTGTATGCAGTTTTCTTACTGGTATGAACACAAAGGAAAACTAACACAAGAGCAAGATATTTCATGCACTCATTTCAAATTAATTAATCAGTTTTCAGTGTCAATTCGAGGGAGTTTAGAACTGAAAATAGTAAGCCTGCCAGTCAGAGACAGCAGTGCCACAAACGCACTCGCTCAGGCTGTTCTTTAATTGTTTACCAAAGAAATAACTCTATTCTCATTGATATTCATCTGCTCCAGATTTGTATAACTACAGTTACCCCACAATCAAACATTTTTTGTCACTAATTAAACAGACAGAGAATTCCTTTATGAGGTTCTTCTGCCAGACAGCCTCCATCAACAGTTTGTTCCAGGTGGCACTGGAACATCTCACTGACATTGAGAGTCCTGTGCACAGCCACCTCCTGGAGCAGGTCTGCAATCACAGCCTTGTTTTGCTACAAGTACCTTCTGTATTTGTCTTCCTCCCACTCCACACACTTTGAGTTCCTCCCCAGTTCTTCATTCCTTCATTTTCTCTCCTCCTTCTAAGTGGTACCCTACTAACGATAACCCTTCCAACTTAGCGTTCCTTTCAGGTAACATAACATCACCATAGCCATGAAGTGACATAGTCCACAAGGCCTTTAAACTAGTACAGTCGGTACTGTCCCTAAAAGAAGAATCCCAATACCTTTTTCCTCTCATCTCCAGTGCCCCACGTTCAGGTATAAATATTCTGGCAGCTTGCGGACACACTGGACCAGAGAACTCATTGGATTAAAACCATGTCCGAAAACCACAACCATTCCCAAGAAAAACCTCCTATTGTTTTACCTTGGGTGAGTTCTCTAGTGCAGTGCATGGAAGCTTGCACCAGCGCAAAGGAGAGTGAAAGGGTGTGGAGACAGTGGCAGTCATGGGTCAAGACCATCTCTTTTCACTGCAGCACCAGCTTTGCATTTATGGAGCTACCATGCCGCTGCTACAGTGTCGTCACAGAAGCAGCTCCTCTGGGTTTCATTTCTCAGTTTCTCTACCCACTTTAGTTAGTTACAAGTCAAGATCCAGAAACAAGACAAAGAATCGGAGTGTCAGTACAAAATCAGCAGCCAGATTTTTACCAACAGCTTAAGGATGTCCTAGCTGCTGAGATACAGACCAGGTTCACAATCTGTGCACAAGGATCACCGTTCTTCTTCCTAGCTTTGCAGGTGCCCATGTCCATAGCTTCACCCATGAGGAGGATCTTCTGGGGATGGTCAACAGACAAACACACCTAGAAAGAAATCAGGACATGCCTTGAGGAGGACTGTATGGGCTTCTCTCTAGATGTCACTGGTTTGGCTCTGGTCCAGTTTGGTACCTCTGGTATTAACAATGTAGTTTTAAAATGCAGGCCTAATTTAAGAAAGCCACATCTCCTGTTTAGATTGAGAAAAGGCTCAGTTAAAAAGAAAAAAAGTGCATTTCTTTCTCACAAAGAGATGAAAGACGTGGGATTTCTATGCTTGGAGCCTCAGGAAACCAAGGACCAGCAAGGGCAGGTCTAGTTGTGCTACAAATGATGGTCTTGTACAACCACTTGGCTCTGATGCCATCATGGCAACCACATTCGGCAGTGGATGGGAAGCGGAGATGTACTAGCGCTTTCTGTCCCTCTCCATATGTCTAGGTCCAATCAAGACTGACTCCTGTGCAGGAAGTGTCTACTTCACACAACCAAAGATACTAGGAATTGTGTCTGCAGGTAAGAAACACTTTGAGAAGTCAGTTATAATATAGTTCTAAATGTGTACATTTTAGCTATGAAGAGCCATTCTTACCAGTTAAATACAGCTCTTACATTAAATCTGGTATGCCTTTCTATTCACCAATAGGACTTTCTACCACTTATTCATGTTCATTCATGCAATTATATAGCTTAATAGACAATTAATGAGATTCTTAATTTTTCCATTTGGAGAATTTAAAATGCAAAACACTACATTACCAGCTACTAGATTGAAATTCCCTTTGACAGGAGTCAGCAAAAAATTATTAGCAAAATGAAGCCACCTTAAATGTTTTGATACATACAGAAAAGTAATTCATCATGTTCTGCATTTATAAGTAATTGATTAAACAAGCGAACTGCTATGTGTCAACTTACTATACATAATATATCATTTGTTTAATAAATCAAATATTGCTTCTTCTCACTCATGATTTTGGAACCAGGAAACATTTTGCAATCACATCTCATGCTTAAAATAGAAGAGGGAAATGAGCTTCCCCACCTTTTTCAGCTTTGAGAGACCCCTAGGCTGAAATAGGCATTGCACTGAAGTAGCTGAATAAACTGAATCTGCATCTGTGGAAGAGCCAACTGCTACCAAGAGCAGATTAAACACTTGAATCAACGCTGGTTTTAGATGCTTAATAGGACTTCTTGAAGTTCAGTCTTCCAGAAGGCCAGGAGCAAATACACACCACGCGAATATCTGAATGCAATTCAAGCTGTTTAGGCAGACTGCTGTATTTTCAGCCTTAACGTGTTATAAAGCTAAATCTCAAGCAGATATGAAAAAGTTCAGCTATGGGTTTTTATCTACAGCTGATGGGCAAGTGAAAAATTCTCTCACCTCATCTGAGCCTTCTTTAGGTTTCATAGGATTAGCATTGAGCAGCCCGATGACTGTGCCTTGGTCTGTCTTCCAGTGCTCTTTGTGGACATCACCAAACAAGAAGAGTGAGACACACTGATTGAGATCCCGTAGGTCATTCAGCCGCCAGATGCTGAAGGTTCTGCCCTGGAACAGACATTTGCTTTCCTTTCAGCTCTCAGTACAGGGACACTGACTGCATCTCCTCTTGCTGTTGCTTTTAAAGTGTTATTCTGATTTCTTCCTCCTCCCCCCACCAGGTTTTCCTGATTTAGATAAGCACAATTTGTAACCTCAGTAGAGGTTAGATACAGTATCTCCATCCATGCCACACAGCGAGTTCTGGGATTCTTAAAGGCCAAAATAGCACGACAATACTGCTACCACCAATCTCCCTGATACTAAAGCTGGACAGCACTCTTGCTTGCTGAATAAAGAGGTTTTTACCCCACTGAACAAACAAAACCAAGGCATATCCAGACCTCTGTTTCATCAATGACTTTCTATAAGACATGTACACCATCTAGGACAGAATGACCTCTAGGGAAATGATGGAAGCAGAATGTGTTGGCACATTTAAAACACGATGGCTGTCTAGAAAGACTGAAAGTTACAGTCCTTTTTTTTTTTCACATTGGCATTTAACATACAACAGCGGATGAACAGATTTAAGACAGATTTATGCCATGGTTACATTAGCCAATGCTACTGTCTAGGACAGTTGCACCAGGTAAGTTAAGGACTCACCCTGAGGACTAAAAGCAGCGTTACTGTGTGAAACCAGACGAGCCATGATCTTTAATACAGTAACTACATGGAGTTGACCGATTAAGTTGAAGACGTAATTAGTTTCTCAGGAAGGAAGACCAGCATTTCACTTGAACTGAAGCAAGGGATGCAACAAAATTACTTACATTATTTGCGCTCTGAGGAGTGATCTTCTTCACTATGACTCCAAATGTTACCCAGTCTATTTCCTCCAGATTTGCTGCGGCAAGTTTGCTCTTCAGCTGGGACAGTCGGAAGAGCTTCCGGTTAGCCATTTTCCTGTCCATTTCAGCCGATGAAACCCGGGGTTTTCTAGATCAAGTGAAAGCATGTAAAAAAGAACACGTCCATTGGCATGGATGGATAGAGACAATCAAACCCATCCAGAATTCTCCTGGGGAGACTACGCCTTGCTGCAAAAAGCCTCTGTGCCTTATTTCACCCTGAGGTCACTTGAAACAAAACCCCTCTGTTCAGGACACTGTACAAATATCAGAAAGCTACTGATCATGCTGGTTTTTGTCCAAATAGCTGCACAGCAACTTAGCCCCCAGCCTGCATTAACTCCGCTCATTTCAGGAAAGACTGAGTATGACTGCCTGAGCACAGCTTGGAAATCCAGCATGGGTTCTGGTGAGGAAAGACACCGTCAGTATTCAGAGACCTCTTGTGGCCACATCCAGTATGGGGATCGGCAGTGGCTCCCGAGGCTCCTCAGTGTGGTGCAACATCTGCTCAACTGGAGCACAGTCGGGCTTTCCACATGCCCACTGCTTCCCTCCTCCACAACTGAGGGCATCCCAGGGAAGGCAGTGCTGATGAAATGATAGCTTTTTTTGTTAGAAAAGAGCAAAGGTGAAAATAGAAATATGGTAATAAGCCGAAAGTCAATGTTATTCTATTTACTGATCAACCAGCCAATGCTGTGGCTTTGTGTTACATGCCCTAATGACAATTGACTAATCTGAAACAGTTAAACGATGTAGGTACAGCAAATCAGAAATCCAGCCCTCCACACACCACTTCTGTGACTAGCATCACAGGACATTGGACTGATTGACCCATTACTGGAGGGTGATGTCCCCAGACAGAGCTCAGTGCTGGGCTGCTGACCTTAATCTCAGTCCCGAGAAGGTTTCCACAGACACTGGCTGAGTTGTTGCACTGGAGCATGTAGGCATGTGAGGAGTCTTCTCTCTGGCCACCTTACTGGGTGTGTTCCCTGTGGCAGACTTGAGAGGCTGGAACGCCAGACTGAGGACTTGCTGTGGAGGAGGAGTCTTGTTCTCTTTAGCAGGAAAAAAAGCAAGGAAAAAAAATCTTGATAACGAAAGAAAACTTCTAAATAAAAATAACACTAACTTACACCTGACCAGAGACAGGAGTCTAATATTAACACACTTAAGAAAATGGTGTAAAACTGTCTTATTTGTACTGAACTGGTCTCCCAGTCAGCTGGGAACTAACTGACAGCTCCAGATCAGTCACATGTAACTCAAGCAATGAGTTCTGCCCAGTGAAGAGCTTCCCAGAGCAGCTCTCATGTTCCAGGCAAGCTAAACTGTGGGATACAGATGCAAGCTAGATGTCTGTCAGTGTCCAAGTTAACCATACCAGTACAAAGGATAGCACCCATTGCAAAGAATACAATAATTAACTCTGTAATAAGCTCTCTTTTGCTGTGACCAGACCGCTACTGGTGCGCCAACCAGTCTAAAACTATCCTGAATGTGTCTACACCGCTGCTGTGAACTAGACAGGCTTTTGACAAAAGCCCAGTGTGTTTCAGTGAAAGGCAGACTGAGAATGGTACCTGCTGAGGATGCTTTTGATTTCTGGATTCCTCGCTTGGCTGGTGGTAAAGGATTGCCCAGCTGAGCTGAGAAACATGGTGACTCTTGCAGCTTCTGAACTTTCCTTTCCTTTAAGGGTAGACACGGAGATTTACCTGGACAAGTAAACAAAAAAATAGGAGATCTCAGGATCTGGACTCAAACACTAAGAATTGCTCCAAACTAAGTAATTCTCTGAACAACAAGTCCAAGTCAGGGTCCCAGATGGAAACCCTTCAGCTAAGTTGCCAGCATCTGAAACGCAACAGCTGGAAAAGCCCCAATGACCCTTCCCCATGATGACCTAAAACTCCAGATGCCACTGAAGCCACAAAGCTGTGGAAAGTAGGAACATCCCCTTGGCTTTTCAATTTTTCCATGTAGTTTCATTACTAAACCCAATGTCCTACAGCAACAAACACAGCTGTATTTTCTGGGTGTACCAACATCTGGAAGTGTTCCTTCTTACTGGCAGAAGACCATGGAGCACTTCAGTCATGAAAGCTGCCCCATGTAGAATCAACCCTTGATGCAGATACCAAAACAGCAGCTCACTGATTTAATCTGTAGCTACAGGAAACAACCTGTGTAGGAATACACCAGACCACCACTTCTCCTTGCTAATCAGTGCCCGCTCTAGGATTATCTGGAGTCTTGCCTATAAATTGCACATTGGTAGGCCAATAAATCATAAACCTATTTAATTGGTCTCATTACCAGGGGTTTTCTTCTCAGGGCCTGAACTGGATTGCTGCCCAATAGCAGTCTTTTGCAACTGCTCCTGTAATGTCTTCATCTGTTCTTGCAATTTTCTCAGCTCAGCTAGGAAAGAGAGAAGAAAAAGGATAATAATGAAAACAGCGGGAAGCCATTGCAAACAGGGATTTATGAGATGCCTGGAAGTCTGGCAGTTTTACAACATTATAGGAACTTAGAAAACAAAGACTCAAGCCACAATACAGATTTACTTGAGTCTACATAGCTCACAGTGAAGGGACACTTTTCCATACAGCCTGGAGCTGACTACTGTCATATAAATATTTTACTTGACTGTGGTACATTCCTTGCCACATTGCATATATCTTTCCTACTGAACATAAGGCAATTTAAATGTCTGATGATTGCATTCCTTACTATAAAGAAATGCTTCCAATATAATCAAATATGTGGCCTGGACACAGGAGGATTCAGTAGCCAACTCTGCTTCCACACTGACTGGTATGGCAGACTCTCCTGCTGATAAGTCCTGAGGGGGAAGGGATTGCCAGGTGAAAGATGCCAGGATGACAGCCCTGAAGACTGAAGCAACATTGCGCTTCATCAAACAAGGCACAAGTACATAGGCAACCTTCCCTGTCCTGCTCATCAGAGCTAGTTTAGTCTCCCTGGCTTACTTCAGTCCTCCGTCTTTCTTTTGGGAAAACAGGTTTGGTGAGTTTGGCCATTGAGCACTGAAAACTGGACTTAGAAACTTTCATGAGGACTTTCTGTATTCCCCCTCTGGGCACCATCCTAAACTGAGAAGCAGCAGGCCCTACCTTCTGCACATTAGCTTTCTAGAGACAAGATATATACAATAAAACAGAAAAAAGATGCTGTCACAGAAACCTTGCAGTTCTTGGTTGGTCTTCTCTTTTGCCTGACTGGAGGCTGAAGTAGGGACAGTTTCCTCTGCCTCCTCCTCTTCCAGCAGGTCATCTACATCTCCAAACAGTGCAGCCAGGTTCTCCTTCTGCTCATCAATCACGCTGTCCTCAGCATCAACCTCCTCAGTGTAGGAAGCATCATCTTCTGCATCAAAGAGCTCATCATATTCATCTGGTTCTCCCCCCTCATCCTCTGGAGCATCGTCCTCCTCAGGAGAATTTCCCTGATCAGCTGCCTCACTTTCTTCCAGGAGGGAGGCCAACAGATCCAAGTCATCATCAGCTAAGGCAAAAATTAAACTCAGCATTATTTCCATCCAGTTAGAGGAAAGCTGCCATGGAATAAAACATCCAAGATACTCTTAATTACAAGCTAATGACAAGCTGACAGCCAAAACTAAATCGGAGCAGCAACGGGCATTTTTAAAAAACTACTCCAGCTTTGGCTAAAGGAAGATAAAGCAGCTTCCTGCTGTCTGGTCACATGGAAATGTGGTTGCAGACACTCTCAGCTTGTGATTCAGGCTGGCTAGTCAGCAGAAAACTTGCAGGCTACTTAGCACTGGCTTTTCCTCCTATGCAGCTGCTTCTACAATAGCTACTGTTACAAAGAAAAGCCTGGGGACCTGTAAAGGTGTAGCCAGGAGCTCTACAGAGACACCCATGTGGCTTTTGCCAATGGAAGGTGAAGAAAAAGATGCAAGGCAGGCAAGAAAGCATATTCTCAGATATGGTTTGCTCAAGGAAGAGAATAGAGAAGAAACATGGATCAAAGGGACAAATAATGGAAAAAAAGAAAATCAAGTACAGAGAGAGGAATGGGACAGACAGAGCAGAACTGAAATTTAGAACAAAATAAGAAATGTATTTAGCCTTTGCTGAAGAAAACACAAAACCAGGGAAGAGGCAGAGCAGCCTCACAGAAAGGTGACAAAAATGAAGGCAAGGAACAACCTCAAAGGCCTCCTCAAGTGAAGTCAGTGCAACATTATTTCCCTTTCTAAAAGGTTTACCAAGCTTTCTGAACACTTGCACTTATTAACCAACATATTGGTCAGAAGACAACTTTCCTACTGAAAGGAAAAGAGTACTTTCCCCCTTACCGTCCATGATTTCACCAGGATTTCTTCAATAGCCCCCTCAAGGAAAAACAATTCTCTGTTATGGGGAGAACAACATTGATACTGTTAAAATAGATACAGCTCAACTAGAAATACATATTGTGTTCAGGCTCCTTATTTGACAATTTGCAAACCACCAGATTGTTTTTGTTTACAGCTACAGATGAGGGGTCCACTAAACTTAAAATCTCCATGTACATTTTCTACATCTAAAGCCTGACCTATGCTGAACTCACTGCAGTGCAAGGGCATTACTTTTAGAAAAAAGCCCATTAGAGACATAGATACTAAGTAATGCCTACCATGTTCTCCTAGTCATAACCATTTCCACCTCATCAGTCCTGTGTTATAATCATAATTAGCATTTAACTAAAGCAAATTTTCCAAAATGGATTCAGTCTTCATTTGAAAATGGAAGAAGGTAGCAGGGTTTCGCTCTTTCCTCACCACACAGTTCTTATTCTTAAAAGCATACATTCTACATTTCTCACAGCTCCTCCATTTCATGACACACGGCCATGAAAAATAATCAGCATAGGCACACGTAAATGGCCAAGGGAAGACTAGATAACAGAAGAGAAATCCACTGGGGATGGATTACTCACAAACCCAAACCCTAACTCTGTGCATACAGGTCTTCCTGCTGCAGAGACTGTTGTTTCACCTATAAACTGCACTGTTACTAGTTCTCTCCTTTCTCTTGCTCCGGAATATTAATTTTCAGCAAAGAACACAACAAAACTCATGAGCATACACGAGCAGCCGTGGCTAGTGACCAGCACACAGCTCCGGGCTCCCGCTGTCCTGCTGCTGACACCGGCCCAGCCATCCACCCTGCTGCCGAGCGGGTCCTGCGGGGCTCACCCGGGCGGCCGCGGCGGGAGGCGCGTCACCCCGGGATCTCCCCCTGCCTCTCTCCTGCCGGCCAGAGCCGGGCTCCCAAGGCCCGGCAGAGCTCGGCTGTGCCGTGCCCGCCGCCTCCTCCCTTCCCATGGACCACAGCAGCCGCGGGATCCCCATCCCTGCCCCCAGCGGACCCCCGGTTCTCCCCCAGCGCTGCCCGGGACCCACCCCCCGCCTCACCAGGGGATCCTCCGTCCCCTCACGGCTCCCCTCCCCGCTCGGCCCCCTCCCCCACGCAGGGGAACCCCGACCCCCTCCAGAGTTTCCCCGTGGATTTCCAATCCCTCGCCCCAGCCTCTGCCCCCCGGGGGCCGCTTGCTGGGCTCCCGGTCCCCCCGCGGCCCCGGTCCCCCCCCATGCCCCCCGGCTCTTCCCTCACACGGCCCCGCTCACCGCCAGCCGCGCGCTCCCCGGCTCCCGCCAAAATTCCAACCCGGCCCCGCCCCCTTCCGCGCATGCGCGGGTGCAGCTCCCGGGCGCGCGCGGCGGCGGCGCGCGGCCGCGCCATCGTTAGTCCTGGCAGCAGGGGTGCCGCCCGGCGCCATCTTGTTTGTGGGCCGGCGGCGGGGAAGTATGCGCATGCCCGCTGGAGTTCGGGCCAAGGGAGGGGGAGATGGCGGCGCAGGGTTGGGCTGCTGCGCTGGGCGAGGTCACGGGTGTCAGGATGGCGATGTCACGCCGTTGTTGTACGCCTCGGTGGAGCTGCATGAGGTGTCACGGGCTGCCCTCTGGGGTGGCCGCACGGCATGAGGCCTGTGTCCACGCAGTGCCGTGCCGTTGGCTCTGGGTGAGCCCGCGTCGGCTGTGAGGAGCTGTCCGTGTCTGGTCAGAGCGGCCTCCGGGAGTGGTTACAGCAGCTGCCACAGTCGTCTGAATAACCTAAATAATCTCAGCACTTGTGCTAAGCTGCCAAATTCAAACCCAGATATTGTCGTGTCCAGTTGACAGGATTTTGTAGTCCGGTTCAGTATTTCTTTGCTACCAGCAACTATGATTCTGTGAAAAATAATATTTCTGAATATGTACAAGCTCATTGCTCTAGTCCCTTTCCCCTTGCATCAATTATATGCTGAAATCACCCCCAAAACAGAAGGGTCTGAGCTCAGATCCCAAGGCTCTTGCACTAAATCCACCCTGCCAGACGATATACAAAGAAAGAGAGGATGCCTCTGGTATTTAAAGGCCAGCGGTACCAGTACCGAGTTAGGAAAGATATAAATTAAGGACAGAAATTCTGTGGTAGCTGAAGGAATCGAGAAGAAGGTCCAGCAGATGGCAGGAAAAAGCTCAAGATACATTCAAATATCTAAAGCAAAGAGAGAAATGCTCTGCTGAGCAGTTGAAATGCTTTGCTGAATAGTTGTCAGCCAAGCTGTTCAGTGTGTGTCATGTTAGACTCTCTTGGTTTCGGGTTTTCTCCCGAAAACCACATGCCTAGCCCAGGCATGCTGGGCTAACTCGTTCTGGATGCATTCGCCTGCGTGGTGCTCGTGCAAAGGTCTTTCACCGGAGCAATGAGTAACAGCAGAAGCTGAGGAGGAGCGTGTGGGCACTGAGGGCCCAAGCGGGCTCCTCTGTATTGCTGCTCATCCGCAATGGAAGCGGGGGAACACCATCTTGGCATGGGTGCGAATCCGTGTGCAGGCATCGGGATGCTGTGTTTCTCATATTTTCCCTCCCTCTGGCTGCTAATTGCCGGCGTGACCCAGGCTAATCACAGAGTATCACCAACTCCCCCTACTCTCCATCTAACTCGAGTAACAATGGCTTGCCCGCTCCTGTGAGTTGAAGTTTGCAAATCCAGAGATACTTTCCGGCTAACAAATCTCAAGCCCACCCCACAAAACTGTTCTGGCCCCTTCCCAGTCTGGATTTTAAATCTGAAGTGAAATGAAACACTTCTGGCTCCTGTTCCACATCAAGTCAGGGTACTGATCATGGGACACCCTGCTACACCAGGAACGTCCTTTGTTAAAAACAGATATGCGGACAAGTAGTATTTAATGGACATGTAGTATCTAGTCACTTTAAAACACAAATACTTTATATCTTACCTTTCATATAAGGGATGTACTTTTAAACCTGTGCTAATGAGCCTCTGCTGGCCACAGCCACCTGCCATGAAAGCTCCTCTGCCCTCTGCACTGCAGTTAATGGTGACAGCAACAGACTAATAATCCTCCCTGTTGCATGAACAGGTTTCAATGTATTACGGTTTTATTCTCTGCAGTTCCTTGTCCCTCCTGATTTGCACTATTAGACCTAGTCTCTTATCTTTCCATGGAGACATACTTCAGCTAATGCCCATGTCTTCCTGTTAGTATTCCTGTGCTAAGAGCCCCTCTCTTTCTGAAGTCTCTTAAAATGATTAATTTTGACTTGACGGATGCATAAGTAAGTCCTCGTTTGGCTTTTCACATTGATTTTTTGTGTTTTCATTAAGGTTAATGCTCCTCAGATGAAATCAGCTCTACTATCATTCTTTTAGTTTGATTTTGGCCTAGCAGCATTTCCATCAGATTTTGATCATTGCAGAATCCGTAAAGGATCACAAAGCTCCCGTATAAAATTGGATTCAGGGAAAAAAGCCCATAAGTCCTGCTGTCACAAGGAACCAATTAAAAGCCAGTAAGAGATTGCATCTGCTGGGAGTACTTGTAATTGATGAAGAAGGTTGCAACCAAGGTGATGAATACCTCTTCACAATAGATTTCAGTCAGTTCTTGCATTAGCTGAAATTATGGATGAAGCTGTGTGAGAACATGAGCTATAGCTAACAGAAACCAAGAATCCGGAGTCTACAAGAGATAATTAGAACAACAGTGACAACCAGCAAAATAAAAGCTACTCCTCACTTTAATTACAAGGGCAAAAAAGGGATTGTTTTTCCTGGTATTGGTGGCTGAGAATTCACTGATGGCATGTCATGAAAAATACACTGAAGGAATATTTTCTTTGGCCCAAGAAACATCTGCAGGTATTTTTCTTGTGTATATTTTAAGAATATTCATCTGCTTAGAGTGAAACATGAATCTTACACTATTGAGGCCTGTGTTATGAATTAATCAGCTCTAGAGTAGTTTCTGTTTCAGGTTTGAAGCAAAATATTGAGTAAAATATTGAGTCACCAAACTTTATTTCTAATTCCACTATTGATCAGTTCAGTGTGTTTTCTCCTCTGTGATTTGCGTCTTTATCCACAGGACAATTTGGAGAAGCACGTACTTATGGAAGTAGGTTGACAGGAGAATTTGTCATGTACAAATACAAAGTATCTGCTGTAACTCTGCCCATTCAGTTGTGGTATCCAACATCCCCAAGGCTTTCTCCTGTAGAGTTATTCCATTCTCCTTAGCAAAACATCACAAGATGACATAACCTATATATAATAATTTTACTATGCAAGCATATGGCTTTCACAGGTTGTTCCATCCTTTTAATGTTCAGAACTTCAGAGTACAGAAGCATGTTGATCAGCCACATGTGACCTGATCTTTACCTTCATTTGGAAGAAAAACATTCCTGCCCCAGTACCTGAAAAGCTGTGCTGCTCTCCATGAGCCATCACTGATGAATAGCAGTAACGCTTGGGCTTTGTACCACGGCTTGACTTCTTTTCCTTGAGAATGGTCTGCATTACCCTGTCTGAAGCTGGGGGCTCAGTGGAGTTTTCCACGTACCCTCTTATGCTAGAACAGCCATCCCCAAACCAGAACCCCTCTTCCAGGTGCATGAATATGCCCTTTCTCCTCACCAGTCAAAGCACTGAGCTGGGATCTTCTCATAGACCCCATGAGCACAGTGGAGAGAGGACAAGCCGTGACAAAAATGGATGCTTCCTTTAGCTCTTAAAATTGGAAACCAGTGATTCTGGAAGTGAAACCCCTCCCTGAAATACGTCAGCAATAAAAGCCACGGACCAGTTGCTGTCGGTTGTAGAGCAGTCTTGTATTTCTTACAGACAGATGACACAGCTCATAAGCCACGTCAAGGAGGGTGAGCGCACAACTCCGCCACATATGCAACACTCCAGTGAGGATGTCAGATGTGTGAGGAGGCATGTTTGAACACTGGGTCTTACCTCCCTGGTGTAGTGCTTGTGGGGAAGGGACTGTCCTTTTGTAGCTCAGCAGTGGCAATTGCTTTCGCCATTTCTGGTGTCCATGGAAACTGAGAAACTCCAGCTTTTAGGACTAACATCTTTGTTAATTGTAGTCATATCGTAATTTGTCCTGACTTTTAAGACCTTTCAAGATATATTCTGACTGAATTGTATTATGTGATTACCTGCATAACAGGTATGGAAGTAGCTGTTTTTTTCAAATGAAAAAAAGATTGTGTTGATGGAGATCTGTTAAGTCCTGAACTCATCTTACTCTGTCCCACCTCCTTTGTCCCTCACCTGATTTACTAAATCTAATGTTATTTCCCATAACTCCTGCAATGGGACACAGTAAATACCTTCTCTGTTCACAAATTCCCACTTTGGAGTACTTGAAGCCTGCCTGGTGAATAATTAATGTTACAAAGGTCTTTCACCCTGATTTGCTATGTTCCGAGTAGAATTCATGTCCCTTTTATTGAATAAACTTTTTTACCATTTTATTCGACTAATGCTGGAAAGCTAGCATTCTGAACAGCCTGCGCAATAGTAGCAGTTTATGATGACTGTGGCACTATCCTAATGAAGTTGGATACATGAAGGAAGTCAACCACTTTCACTCACACTAGTTCTGTGGGAAGCTTATGATCCACACCCTCCTTCAGGGGGATTTTAGGTGACCCTCTCCACAGAAGACATTTCCCTCACTTTTTCCCTTCTGCTCGTTTCTTTCTGCATTAGGAAAATGCAATTGCCTGAAATCCAGAGACACAAATTCCTGCTTGCTTGCTTTTACTTCCAAACAACTTTTTAACTGATGAGTCCCTCAGATAAGCACACCCCATGGTTAGAGTAAGGTTTTGGGATCAGGGCACCATTTTTTGTTAAAATCATTACAAATGTACAAACAAAAACTAATTACAATTGCATTTTGTTAGGGTTTTGCCCTTTGCATAAGCCTACTCCAGCATTGGTGCTTTAGTTATAAATGCAGTTTCTCTTGCATTTTATCTTCCAGAGGTCCAAGTATTTGGACATGGTTTAGTGGGCATGGTGGTGTTGGGTTGATGGTTGGACTTGATGATCTTACACGTCTTTTCCAACCGTAGTGATTCTGTGATTTCTACAGACCACATTGCCTATATATGAAGGAAGATTCAGGCTTCCTAACTCTGGCAACCCAACACTTCCAAGGCCAGAGCACTGTACCGTCAAATCAGGAAACATTCAGGCTTATTACATGTGAACTTTGAAGTGGAAGGTGCACCAAGAAGTAGTAAAGTGATATTAAAAATAAAGTGTTGAACTTTCATATTCAGGTTGTGTGATCATCCCACCCTGCTCCTTCTGAACACCCAGCTCACAAATCTGGCAATCAGAATGAAGTGAACTGGGCACAAATGGACCTTGCTGGTGCCCCTCAGTGAGCCCAACAGACTTACCACAGAACAAGATGGCACAGATTTAACTACTGGTTTGTAATGAGTCCTGGCATATTTGCTTCCAGAAATTCAGTTTCGAACAGTGGAGGGAAAAAATGAGAATCTTTTGCTACACCGAAGTTGGCAGATCAGTCCAATACCACTTGAAGGCTTCCTTCCAACTCGGCAGTGCCAAAGTGACCAACACTTTTCGTTTCTTCAGCATAAGGAGAAACCATAAGGAGACACCATTTTGGCTGCTCAGAGGTTTTCATGCATCTTACTTTCCTTCCCTGTCAGCTTCCAACAGTGTAAATGTTAGGTATTTGGAAAAGACATTCAACTCCTCATTTGCATGGATCCCAGCAACTTGCTTGAGTTGTTTCCTGCCATTCACGCTGGTTCATATTTTGTTAGAGTTGTGTATTTTCCTCCCTTATGCAATGGCAAGTTAAGAACTGCTTTTTGTTGAGATAAAAACACCAGTGAGGACAAGAACAGAACTAATACGGTACAGTTCTTTCTACATAAGCTTTTCAGCTGCAAGTATTTGCAATCCTGCTTCAGCCTCCAAAGTATTCACAGGCATAGATAATTTTACAGTTGCAATAGATTTATTTTGAGATGTGCAAATCCATTATATTCTTCTCTTTAAATTCGGTTACATCCATCTCAGCTCTTTCTAGCACAGTACTGTACAGGTTCAAATGAATTTATTATAATAAAGAAGAATCAACACAACACCGTAAAAATGAACAGTTCTATAAAACCAAGTGACTTAGGTACACCGGGAGCTACATATATCAAACCTAAATGATCTGTTTTAAACCTTACCCACATCTGGCTAAAGCAAGAAGTTACATAAGCCATGAAAAATTTAACATCAGATTAGTATGGTCACAAGGGCAGCAATACAACTGCCATCTGGAGAAAGAGCAGGGTTCATTTCAAATGCTCGATGAATACAGCACTACTCCATTTGCTGAAAGCTTCTCAAACAGCTTTTTAATATATTATTTTCCTGATAGTATATGAGAGATGAAGTATTTACAGGCTCACAGTACTTCAATTGATCAGCATATATCCCATCTCCCTTCTGACTTCACTGATTCAGCCCCATTCTGCGGGCTAGCCGTAAGAGCAGAGCACATTAGGGGAATGTTCCTTAAAGATTTCATAGCAGCAGACACACTGTGAGTTCTTTAATGCATCCATGTTGTTAACTTATAAAAATTCTTTTCCTAAAGCAGATTAAAAGAAGATTAGTGAGTACAGGGCAGGGTCGGAGTTTTACCCTTTTCCCATTGAATTAATGAGAAATACCCTGAAAACCTCCTTCACTGGATGTAGGAGTTGAGCATTATTTGAGCAGGAAGAAAAAAAAATGTATTTGGCAGGTGAAATTCCAGAAGATGAAGAATTGGAGAGCATCACTCAATTAATGCAGTCCATAACGTGAATCTGCAGTGTGTCCAAATCAGGTAGAATTTCTTCACATTTGGGACATGAATACATTGAGATATTCCGCTGCTCTGGCCAGTCTTGACTACCAGTTCCTGCAAGCAGAGAAGATAAATGATCATCTGTTGTATTACTTGATTTTTCCACTCTTTTTGTGGAGCGGTTGAAAGAGGATTGGTGGCTTGCTCCTAACAGCCAGAGAATCACGCTCTCTGCAGCTACCCAGTTGCCAGGATAGCCACAGGGGAGCTGGGGAGCTGCTTGCAGCCAAGCAAAGCTGTTTTAACCTGAGCACAGCAGGGCCTGGCCCCACAAGCTTACAGTACCTCTTTGGACAAGGCGAGGTGAGTGTTCCCGATCTGGTGCCCTGGCTCCGTGGCGATTCTGCATCTCTGCCAAAGAGTTTCTGAGAATAAAAAAGTAAGTCAAGGGCTCTGAAAAAAGACTGAGCAAAAGGCATCTTCCCTTTGTCTCCAGAAAAGGTAAGAGGATTCAAAATATAGCAAAGGATTTGCAAGTAAAGCATGTCAACTGGTCATGCATTTAGTTCACAACTGCTGCTCAGAAACAGGACCTAGAAATGCTGCTGCTTTGTGAGATCGTGCCAGGGTCCTGCTGAAATCAGGGTCATACACCTGACACCAGCAGGATTTGGGCAGCTACACACTTAGGGATCTGGGGCACACTCCTCCTGAAAACTCTAAGGACTCTCAGATACTCAGGGCAAACTGCAAATTTGATTGAAGTAGAAAAGCAAGTTATACCAGAAAAAGGGTTCAGTGCACAGTTAATGTGAAATGTAACTTGATTCTTCAAATTCTGGACACTCTTCTTGTACCCATGGCTTCCACAAGATAAGTGGAGGACACATCGTTAGTATTTCTTTTTTCTCTTTTACAGCTAAGAGTGCTAAAATGGTGCAATTCCAGGGTATCACAGTACTTGAAACTACGGGTACTCACTTACCACTACCACCTGGCGAAGCAGCAGATATTCCTGGCACACATGCAGCAAGCTTGGCTGCAGATTCACCACTAAAACTGAGGCTAAAACCCAAAGAAACTCAAATGAATCAGCAGGGAGAATTTACCAAGTATGAATCATCCAAAGTGAAATCTTGCTAAGGCACCCAAGTGAGAACTAACATGCCTTGCAGAGATTGGATCACAAAATTAAAATGAGAAGTCAGCCAACTCATTTCTTTCCTCTTTTAAAATTCAAATTAACCACAAAATAAATGTCTGCAAAGTTGTTTGCCTTTCTACTGAGATGCTAGCAAGACAATGTTGGTCAACTCCAGCAGACAGGGTAACGAGACAATCCAAAGGCAGCTCAGCCAAAGTCTGTTCTCACCGGCCAAGATCTTCAAGGTTTTGCTGCTCTTTTAGCAGGTATGCCAGCTGGACAGCCAACTGCTCCTTCTCCTCATGGATCTTCTCTCTTGCTGCCCTCTCAGCATGGAAATCGGAACAATAAACTTCCATCTGATCAGAGAAATTAAATCATGCCAAGAATTTGTAACTTAGACTGAACTATAATTGTATATTATATGCCAAAACAGCAAATCTGTATCATAGTATGCATCTACTTCAAACACTTCCACAGCACCTACACACTGCAAAGTGAAGACCTGCACTACTTACAAAGTGAAGAAGACTCAGTAGTTTCTGGATTCTGTATAAGATACTTCAAGTGTCTTATCTGGGACAGTGCTATTGCCCTCTGGTGTACAGAGGCAGAAATGAGGTATAGACAAGCAGTGAAAAGGTGACTTGACCAATGACACAGACAAATCTGTGGCACAGACAGTGGAACCAGGCCACAATGCCAGTTCTGTGCCTTAAATGTGAGGCAGACCCCTTTTAGTCACATATACAGTTACACATACTGGATTGAGTAAAATCATCCCTAAAACATATGCAGTGATTCTTAAGGCAGTGGTTTTAAATACACAAACACATCTATTCCCAGCTTTTGTTTGTTGTGCTAGACTCCAGTATACACAGTTCCTCCTACAGAACCGTAGGATATGCTGGTAAAGGCTCTGCAGGGATCTGGAAAGCAAGCTGAGTAAGGGAATTATGCTTTGGAATTGAGGAAATGTATTCGGTATTCCCGAGTGAGACATTAAATAGCTCCTTCTGGTTTCTGAATATTGGGTGGGGGAACTAGCCAATTTCTGAAGAAGGACTGATACCTGAGCACGGAGCACAGACATGGTTTCAAGGTCCTCCTCTTGCTTAGCTATTATCTGCTTCATTTCATCTATCTGGAGCTGCTTTGCAGCAAGGGCTTGTTCTGCCAACTCCACCTTTGTATTCAGTTGTTCCACCACAACTTTATCCACTCTGTCCAGCTGCAAGGAATAACTATGATTATGAGATGAACTCAGAATACAGTACTGCTTGAAGTGAAAGTTTGCTTCTTACTCCTCCTGCCCTTGGAAAAGCTTCCCATTTTGGTCATCAAAGGAACTTGGACTAAGACAGCAGTGGTGACTGATATTTTAACTAAAGATTAGTTCTGAGCTTTCAAACTACATTGTATCAAGGTAAAAGAGAACTCCTTAACGGACACTGTAAAGGAGGTTTTCCCACTTTCCAAAATTATACAGAAGAATTTGGCACTTCCATGTAGCCTCAGTTATGAACAAGACCTCACTGTGGCAGGCATTCTATTTAAGATTACAAAAATGTTTAGAGGTCTACCTTCCCATATTTACAAATTATGCTGCAGGGACACCTATATGCCTTTGCATATCACTGTTCTCTAACGACTGGACTCCATACTGCACTGCAGATTAGACCTTATCTAGATAACACCATGGAAGTACTGATGTGTGGATGAAGTTTTCTATAATTGACAGCACAGGATCTATGTTTATCAGAGCAATGCTGCTATGCTGCACGCTATAGTATGTGGAAGGGATGACAGTTGTTTCCCGCCTCAATTTGTTCCTAGGTACATTTTCCCATCCCTTCCCGCTGCCCCCTAATTAATTATGATTTCTTCTTGTGATGAGTTTACCTCTTTGAGTTTCATTTCATCTATTGTTTTCTTTGCCTCAGTGAGTTCAGGAAGGACTTTGCTGTATGCATCCTGCAAGCTACTATATCTTGCCCTGTTTATGACAAGAAAAGAGGTGCAAGTTTGAAACACTTAAAAATTCTTTGAAATCTAAATAATCTGTTAGCATTTAGAAAAAAGCCACCACCGGCTCATTGCAAATGAATCCGCATTTCTGATGAGAAAAAACTATGCTCCATATCTCAACATCTCTCTTCCAATAAGTTGTGTGCTGCTCTATCCATGGACTGAGTCCAAACAAACGTCCTTACTGATTGTCTGCATTTCAGATTGAAGAATCCATCACCCAATATTTTTATATCAAGCTCACAAATTCTGTTCAAAATGTAACACCTCTCTTAGGAAGACATCCAAGTCTTGAAACTTCAAGTGAAGGAGAATTCATCAGGGGAAGAACCAGACACAGGCTCCAAAGATAATGAGCAGCTTCAGCAGCTGAAGACAGGTCCTTCACGCAGTTCAGCCTCTCTTGTGCAGCCTGGACTGACATTTTCACTCTCTTTACACGACTGCACATGAAAGGGAGCAGGGACCCAGAGCAAACAGTGAGTCTCTTTACTTCAGCTTCACTGCATACGTACCTCTCCTAGTTGCAAATGTATTGTAGGGACTGTAGACCTCTTAATTAATGGCACTTTCCCATCATTGTCACCAACTGACTTATGCCTACCCTCCAAGCTGTGGATGCATTTACCCTTGCTAATCAGTGGGATAGTTGTTGTTGCTTTTCTGCTTCCTCCGCTTGTCTATTGTACCTGACCATATTTCACCTTTGACTTTGCGACAAAAGGAAGATACAAGTCAGAGCTTACAGCTCAAATTTTCCTAAGTGAGGGATTCACTAGACGAAAGGATACAGTTTGGGCCTAATCTGGAGACTCCAGATTCAAAGTGACATAGATGCTGAGGTGAATGCATGTTTCTAGTTCAGACTACAAACATAACATGGTTTCAAAAGCTGCAGAACACAAAACTTGTATTTCAGATACAATTCCCCTTTGGCCAGGTTCCCTTGGACTTCCCTTCCTTGCTGACAATACCTCCCTGGAATATAAAACCAAGTCATACTCACTTTTCCTCATGTGTCTTGGCTTGTTCCAGCTTGACCTCTGCCTGCATGCTCTCCACCTGAAGTTCCAGCTTCTTGATGGTGTATATTAGTTGCTGCTTCTCCTCCAATTCTGATGCAGCAGCTGAGCTTTTTCTTTCCAGTACTTGGCACCTGACAGAACAAGGAAAAAAGGTTGATCTCTCCTGTTCACCTTTTCCTGACAGATTTGGCACACGAGGCATACTACAAAAAGAATCTTTGTGTGGCTCACTTTAAAGGCTTATTTTGATGAAGAACAAGGAAAGACAAAAATGAATCTATACACAACCATCAGAAAACAAAGTTACTGAAACCAACACTTAACTTTCTTAATATTATGAATCTCAAAGAACTGGAATTTGACAGAAAACTAAACAACTAAAGTGAGGGTCTTGTAACCACTTCTTATAACCTACACGATTGGTCTTCAAAAGCACAGACAGTTCATGTGAAAAGGGTCATAACTAGGTCCCTTAGCTTCTTCGCCTAAGACTAGAACAGATGTTGATTATGGGAAGCAGAAAACAGGAAAGATTTGCCTTTACATCAGGAAGGGTTAAAACACAAATCTTAAAATTCAAGGCACTGGGGTTCTATTTGTAGAACTAGGTTGGCAGCTCAGATTTTCTGACAATTACTGTATTTCTGTACTTTCATCTCCACTTACAAAGAAGGAGCAATCTTTTACAGCATTTCTATGAAACAGATATTTAAGTTGTTATTGGTAGAGCTGGTGAGTTTCCCAAGGTGGGAGTTGTCATACAAATATATACTGGGTGTCATGGCAGAACTTTTGTTCTTCTGAACCTTACTTTTCTTGAAGCTTCTTCTGAATAATTTCGGCTTCTTTTAACTTCTCATGGGCTTCCTGAAGCTCTTTAAACAGAGCACAAACTTGCAAATTCAGGGTTTCTACTTCACTGCCAACCTTTTAGAGAAAAAATAAGGAAAATTACATATGGACAATTCAAGAGAGGAAAGTTGCAGGCTAACTAAGAGATCTAACCAGGAAGTATCATTCTTTCTCTAGAGAAAACAGTGTAAGTCAGTATGCACCATTATACTCCATACTCAATAGTAAGGCCCCGTCCACAAGGCTTCACAATTACCAATTATTCCTAAATATAGCAGAACCTCATTTTGGCTTAACACTTTCATAAAATCCAGGTGAGTCAAAGACAACACTATCACTGATTTTCCAACGCTGGCCAGAATACACCTCATGCAGACAGGAAACACATCTACATTTTCTTTCTCTGAGTTCACAATTTTAACCACACATAAGCAAAGCAGGCAGACTTAGTGATTATGGCCACTCCTCTAAGCAATAGTTATAGTCTGTCAAACAAAAATAAATGATCTATCCCTAGGTAGGCTTCCAGTCTGCTAGCATCAGTGAGCTCTTTCGAAAGAGGTGTGACAGCAGATGTAGAACAGAAGCAGCAGTTTGGAAGTAGAGGAAGCAGACTAAAACCTTAGACTTTCTCCTCCCAGTTATATCCTGCACTGGGATTACCCCTTCCATTCTAGTTTCCTCCATTCTTGTTTCATGCAGAAAGCAGAGAACACAGAAAGTTATTTGTTATTTATTTCAATTATGCATGAAACCCCTCCAGCCAAATGGCTCTCTCCCTACATGTGCCAGCCTCTCCCATGCCACACGTGAGTACCACAGGACTGGAAGGCTTCAGCTCTTCACTTTTTGAAGGAGCAAATACAACCCCAGATGGTAACTTCATTACCATTCATGAATCAACTTTGCAAACCAAGAAGAAAAAGATTTCTAGTAAAACTGTAATCAGTTTTGTTGTGAGTCACTGGCCCTTTCATTTGGGCTTCAGAACACAGGAACGTCACTGAAGGATCCTAAAGACAGGCAAAAAGCAGGAGGAGGAAAGAAACAGCATCTGTGTTCTCCTCCTCTAAGCTTCAATTCTTAAAATATATCCCCACACTCTAGAAGACGTGAAACCTTTGACTCCTGCTGGTTTGTAGTCTCTGGAGGTACATCCTGGAGCTTTCCTAAAGAAAAATCTGAATCTCATCATCATACCAGCATCAGTTTAATTGTCCCTACTACTGTAATTTTCATTGATAATGTCTTCTCTCATCAAATGCATGGAAAGTCTCCAGTCCAGCTTGGGAATGAGCTGGGTGGCTGTGGCTAAAAAGATATCAGGTGTATCAAGAGTATGCTGCTGACCTATTTACTTGAAGAAAAGCTCCGGTCTTCTGACAGGGAACTTCCCCAGGCAACTGAAGCAATAGAAGTTGTTCATCCACAATGACCTGTGAACACTTCCAACTTTTATCTCAGAGCAGAAGTGTGGAACACAGCCAGTGTCACTGAGAGGCAGACAAAACACACCTGTTTACTGCCAGATGTTGCTGAGGACACTCTCCACAAGCTGCCCAAGCTAATGTCATTCACCAGTTGTACCAAGCAAAAGGGACTAAATATAATTGTGTAAACACTCACAAAGCACATGGCACTATGCTTTTTCTATCTCAGAAGCAAAAAGAGATCGTTATTCTACCATCATAGCTGCAAAACAAGCCACAAAATTATTTTATGCAGCAATCCAACTAATCCAATCACACTCACAGATGAAAGCACCGATTTTTTTGTCGTGATGGCATTTCAATTTGCAGAAAACTAGACATTGCCTTAACAGAAAATGTGTCAACAAATGAAACCACATATCACTGGCAAAAGTCTGACTTCTAATAAAGCTGAACTGTGAATTCTTGGTTCCTGGTGAAAGCCATCGTAATTCAAGATATTTTACTTAATTGGAACACAATCAATCCATGCTTCTGGAAAGCAAGTCTGGCAGCCTCGCTGAAAGAAAAGGCTAACCTGACTCAAAAAATCCCATCCCACAGTACAGACTGTTTCTCCCCAACACCCATTTCTTACCCTGCCCAGGAAAGGAGCAACACCTAAATCTGTGACTCAGATTAGCCTCCTAGATATCTGCTTCTGGGAAGCTTGCAAGCAGCCTTCCAGGGA
This sequence comes from Gavia stellata, assembly GCF_030936135.1. Classification (NCBI taxonomy): domain Eukaryota; kingdom Metazoa; phylum Chordata; class Aves; order Gaviiformes; family Gaviidae; genus Gavia; species Gavia stellata. The sequence continues at coordinate 7,818,148 of NC_082597.1, read as the reverse complement.
AGGCAGAGCAATAACTGCAGTGGTGCTTTAAGATAATTCATCTCAGGAGACCTGGCTGAGGTTAGTGTCCAGCTGCTGTTTGGCAGAGGATGTGCTCTAGCCTCTTCTCCCCCAGCCACTCCTCACTCTCCAAACAGAGCCAAAGCAGGTTTGAAAATGTTTTCCCTCTCTCTCAAGATGTCTTCAAATGCTGAGCCTTCAGATGGTCCACACTGCACCCCCACATAGTTTCATTGAAGATCTACATTTTACAATAGGGGGAGATAACATAAGCTCCGCTAACAAGAGCCCTCTGAAGAAACCCAACAGCATATAAATGGAAATGAGTGCCATCACAGGCATGTAACTATGCTGACCTCAGTACCAGCACTTAGATGAGGAGCATCTGGCTCAAGCTGTAACTCAGGCAAAGTTGAGATAAAAATACTGGAAAGAATTAACTGAGACATCATCTGCTTTCCCAAGAAAGGACATCTCTTGGCCTGACTGCAAACTGGTCTTGTTTAACTAAGCCAGCCTGCCCTAAAATACTTGGCCTGACCTTCAGAAGGGCACAGGTCTCCAGCAGATTTCATAGCGTATTTGCCAGCCCCATGCAGCACCTCATAACCTACAATACCTCATATACAGGCACTCTTAGTTGCCTGTATTATGCAGTTGTACTGAACCTGAATGGATCTCCACTGCTATGGGAGCTTACATGCTTACCTCAGATAGAGAGGCTTACAACGGTAGGCACACAAATTTAGGTGTCTGAATCTGGCGATGAATCCCAACCCCAACATCCATTCAAACCCTTAATTGAAAACATCAGGACTGAGTTTGCCTGGAACTGTGTCTCAATCCAAGATAGTTATGCCCCACCATTGTAATACATCCCACCAAAAACATGAAAAAAAACCAAACCAGGTGCCATATGAGCTTCACATTTAAAGTCTGTTTTACAGTACGCTGTCATTGCATTCTGATCCAAAAGCTGACCTAGCCAGCAGTGAGGAAATTCACCCCATCTAGAAGCCTTTCTGGATCTAGAAGTGATTGCATCTCTCTCTGTTTAGTGGGCATGGCCAGGGCAATGAGGTATACCTGCAGTTATGCCATGCTTCCCTAATTCTTGCCCACCAATCTCACCCCTTTTTGGTGGCTGGTATAATTTGGAACCATCTCTAAGATATGCATTGGAGAGTTCAAAATTCACTTTCACACCCGGTGCAGGATAATTGCCCCTCGCTCCCTGAGTGCAAGTGGAAATCTCGGCCCTGAGGTTCTTGGCCTCAACAAGTAAGCTGTATGTTGTTAAATCTCAGCTCAGGAGGACAGGTACTTACAGCCTCTGAACTCTCGTCTTCTTCCTGTTCAGTTTGTGTCCCACTCTCCAGGCAGTTGCTGGTTTCCTTCTCCAGCTTTAACAGTCTGGAAAACAGAAGGAGCCAATAATGATGGATTTGGCCTATATTTAAAGTGAGATTGTGACTATTCAAGGATTTCATGCAAGTGATGTACTCTCTTTCTAACATCACAGCCACAAACAAGAGGCAGAATTGAAAGCACAGACATGCAGGAAAGCCTGCACAATCCTGGGGGTTCCTGAAGAACACATGACACCCAGCATATATATTTAATTAAAACGGATGTGTAAGTCTGCAGGTGTGGTAAAGGACGGTGACATTCAGTCCACAGTGATCGATCTTTGGTACAGTCCAAAACTGCTAACCCTTTGGAAATGGGTCAGTCTGTTCACTGAATCCAATAATTAATAGTGCCTCTATTTTCCTTTGGTATTTTCAGAGGCTGAGATTTCTAAGAATCATTTGGCTATGGTTCATTACCTCTTCTAGGAAGACCACATAAAAGCAATTACCGTTGACACCAACCTTTCACAGTAGATAATGTCCAGGAAGTCTTACTCTGTCTCTGCGAAGTGGGGATTTGCAACAGCTACTGCTTAGGCAATTTTCCATGCCTGAACAGTAATGTTGATTTATACCAATATAACTAAGCTGATACAGACCCTCATGCAGGTCTCACTGGAAAAACTCTCTCTTAGACAAGTTTAGAATTAAACTTATTTTAGACATTTCTAAGAAGCTTTTCCCAGCTCACACATTGCTAAATGTAGTCTGCCAATATCACGAAGAGGACTGTAATCCCTGTTTTATACATAGTGATTTGCTTAAGGCCCCACACACAGATGATTCATACAAAACCACATAACTATGGAGGAGTGAGTGGAGAGAAGATCCTCAACTAGTCATCATATAATTCTGACATAACCTGGAGAAAGTTCGAACCCAAAAGGAAATGGGTAATTTGTCTTGATCTGTGGTGCTATAGGAAATAATAATAAAAAATGGAAACTCTTTTGCCCACGGAAGAGAACCTGTAGTTTATCTCTATAAGGACTACCACAAAAATAAGTTATTACTATGGAGTGCTCAGGAAATTCCCCATCCAGGTCACACTGATATTTCAGCTTGTCTCTGATCAGCCAGACTTGGTAACTCCAGCAGTCCTGAAAGAAAAAATCTCCAAATGTTACAGTGCACCTGCTACATACCTCTCTTTGTGATCCTGCAGCTCCTGCTCAAGTTTTTCCCTCCGCTGAGTTTCATTTCTAAGGCAGCAAAGCAGCTGGCTCACAGTTAGCTCCTCAGACTCCAAATTCTTCGATTCATCTGCAGCTTTGCTCCTGCTTCAAACCAAACCAGATGTAAATAACAACAGCTATGATTTTACTAGAGCACTCCCTTATCCCTAGTTCTGGGACCCAGTCTAAGAGGCCACCATTTCACATGGTGCTGAAAACCAATGTTCTGAGCAAAGGGCTCATTCCCAAGAACCAAGACCTACCCACAAGCTGCTAGCCACAGTCCCTGTGCATGCAAATGCTGGGGGAACAATTTAGTACTTAAGCAAGGAAAACAAAAGCAGTCAAGACAATAAAAAACCCAGTGCATTTATTCTAATCTATTTTGCAGCCCCTTCTGCAAAGTGCTGCTGTCTGTTCCCAAAATAACATTTTCTTCCAATGAAGCATGCAACATTTTTTATCTGTCTTATTCCCTTCCAGGAAAAGAAGGCAAGTTCCACCAAAAATGGTCATCAGAAATTGCTTTCTTTTTCAGAAAAAATCTTTTCAATATTTCACCTCCATCATGTTCTATAGCTCTATTGAAAATCGCATTATACTACTGTAGAAATGAACCAAAACAAATACAAAGCTCTCTGAAAAATAAGGTAAGTTAATTTCCTGGTGATAAAATACTGTATTCTATTCCCTCCATTTTTATATCGATCTAGAGAGAAAGTAAAAATCCCCTAACTATATGATAAGATAGGCAGGTTATATACACTGTACACTTCAGAAGCTCAGCTGTAAAACAGCACGTGTTTTTTATTTTGCTTTTGTAGTTTAGAACAGAAAGTAAAGCATAGCCCTCTATGTGCTCCTGAGAGCTAGAAATCTCCAGTGAGCAAAATGCAATACCCCAAAGACAGTGTTCTGCCAGGATATTTTAAGTAAATAACTTTTATCAGAGGATTTTTAGTGCACCATTCTACTCTTACAGAAATAAACCTGTCCTGAGTGGATCACATTTCTCTGAACCCATTAACAGCACCAGTCTAAAGTTTCAACGCTGCACAAAGACACGTGGTGACACAGGAAATATTTTAAGAGGTATATATACCCCCTGTTCTTGTAGATATGGCCCAGATACTCAACAAAATGTAAGCAAGTCCCACAGGGAATGTCTTCTTGTAATCAGAGTGTTCCAGCAAGCCACCACCACAAGAAGCTGCATAGCTGCAGCCCAGTCTGTGGTCAGCAACTCTCCCAGTTTCATCCGCAACCATAACTTCTTTTTTTCCCCCTTCAACTTCTTAACTGCATGCTGAGGGACAAGTTTTCTATGTCATTATGTTAAAATGCCATTCTCCCTTGCAGTGACTTCGGGAGTGACAGGGGTTCAAGGGAAAACCTGTACATGGAGCACAGCTTTCTGGCCTGCTATGCCCTTAGCATTTTCTATATCCTTTCCTTCCAAAAGCAAAGGCCACAAAGTAAATAGAAGAGTTCAGCCACAACCATCTAGCTGCTAAATTGGGCAGTATCCAAAATGGAAAGTTTAATAGTATCAGGTGTCTATGTCTATGAGGAGTAAAAGTTCAGCTAGGGGCAAGAAAGTCCCTTGTGCCCTGGAGCTGATGTAAGGATCAAACTTGAGAAGTAACCTAAACAGAATGCTGGTATCTTAAGCCTAGTAATCTGAAAAATAAGGACTATGTCATTGCACTGTCTGTCTACCCTACCGTGATACACTTCTTATACCAGCCACGGACAAACAGAACAGACAGCGTTCAGATCTGAAAGACCTCTGATTCGTACCAACATCATTATAATTGGGTAGAGGACAGATACTCTATCAGATGGTCTCCAATGACTAGAAGGGAAGGAGTCCCTGCAGCTTCTATCTTTATCTTTTCTGTTTAGCCTCCCTTAAAAGCCTGGAAAGTTGCAAGTCAGCATGTACATAAATGCTTGGCCAACTGGCCAGAATATGCACTCCCTCTTGTCAGCTAGTGAAAATTGGAAGGAAATATGTTAGAGAGCTGAGGGTCTTTCTGACATGGTAGGAAGGCAGAGCTACTGCAATGGAGGGATGCGAGGCCACAGGAAAACAGTATTTTCTAGTGCACTGCTCATAGAAAAAAGTTCCCTCACATTGAAAACAAAGCACATTGATGAAGTCTGAATCACACACATCACACAAGAACCTACGTACATATAGACAGCAACATTACTGGTCATTTCACCACTGTTCTCTTGATGTTCCTTTGCAGTTCTATTTATTTCTCCTTCCTAGGAAAGAAAAAACACTCTTAGCTTGGTATTCAGACTAAGGAGGACACAGTTTTATTTACTTGAGTTAAGGAAGGAAGAAAACCAGGGAAAACTACTATCCTGGCAATAAAAATAAGTAAAACACAAAACTCGTACAGATCAGTTTCATGTTTGGAAATTCTTAACTTAAATACTTCACATGCCTTTCCCTGTATCTCTTCCGGACTGATCAGAGAAGAGGAACAACAATGAGATTTGGCCTTCTTTCATCAACCACTTCCATGGCCACTCTCCCCTATAAAGATGACTGGGCACCACACAGCAACAGCCAACATTACTGCAGGTGACTTTAAATACAAGCTTAAAACCAAACCACTCTCCTGCCTCCCAAAAGAACCATGCTTCTTTCCCACCACAAAACTCACTCCGTGATCTTAGTAGCCCAAAGGAGAATCTTTGTAGGTTTCCTTCAGTCTGAAGTTTTCTTCAACAACTCCAATCAAGTTTTAATTAAATTATCTTAATTTCTTGTTGCATTTGTACTTTCCAGAGAGGGATCTGCTATTATGGGGATAGTGGAGACCCACATTTTCACATTTCACATTTAGCCTGTGAAGATTTTTCAGATACAAGAACAGTAGAAAAAGTAGATTTTTGTGCCTCTGGGGAACACTCTACAGCTTTGCACTTAGTTTTGCTTGCCTGCATCTCTACATATCTGTCAGTAGAAAGTGAGCCCCATTCTCAAAAGAAAATGCCCCCTCTATGCATAGGTGTTGCCCCTTAACAAAACATAGCACCAATGTTCCCAAGAATTCCAACTAAGATAAGACCATTAACATTCTGAACTAGTCTAAAGTCACCTGCTGGACCATGTTGTTTTTTCCAGAGAATATTTTTAGTGCAATGGAGGATATCTATGAAAATAATTTACTTTGAGCATGAAAGCAGAAGGACAAAAGTAAATTCTAAGTCCTTGACCACTACATCTTGTAACACACAAGTGCTCCATGTCAGGTAATCTAAAAGACCATAGAATCATTTAGGTTGGAAAAGACCTTTAAGATTGAGTCCAGCCATGCAACTTTTCTCCCAAATCCACCGTGCCTGTATCTTGGGTTACTGCTGTTGCTGGCAGTTTGCTGTTCCCTCTCAAAGAGGCATAAAGACTTTTCATTGACACGGATATAGATTCATCCTTTCTACTAAAGGAAGACAGGGTGCTAAATAGCTCACTGTAGAATGGCATCAAGTAAACATTGTCACTGTAATACACTCAGACCTGACTTCCTCATCATTTAGCCTGGTACGAGAAGAAAATTCACTTTGCAAAAAAAGGAGGACCAAGCTGGAACCAAAGTTTCTGGCTGCAGGTTACTCTGTTCTTTTTATTCCCCTCACTTACATTCATCCCAATCTCCACAAAGGAATCCTCTGCTGAGGAGATGTTCAGCTTGACCTGCAGTTCTGAAATGATGGCTAGCAGATCTGCCTTCTCAGCCTGGAGCCGCTGCACCTGGGATTTCAGCTGCCTTGTTTCCTTCTCAGGAGCCATGCAGCCCTCCTGGAACAAACAAACCCTGCATTAGCCAACCAAAAGGAAAGAAACACCAGCCAAGGAGCACAGAGCCTGAACATAACAATGGTGTCCCACATCCCTTCTTCTCTGTTTACATTTGCCTGGAAAAACCTAGTGTACAGATCCCTAAACTATGCTTTGATCCACTAGACAGGAAGAAGTCTAAACTGTGAAACCAAGTTAATCAAATGATGAGCATTATGCTTCTGGAAAACATGGGCCTGGTTCTCTGAATGCACAGATAATTAGGATGTAAATCTTCGCCTGAATCTATGCCTCTCACTACCATGTAGGGTCTCAGCCAACCTACAGGATTATTGTCCAGAATTATTTTTTTTCTTCACCCATATCCTTATTCCTCTTTTCTCAAATCTACCTAAGATTCTAGGGAGAAAAGACCAGAAGGCAGAGAGCTTTTCCACACACCCCACTTTCAGCCTTCCTCCACCACACTTCTCTGTACCCCGTCTCCATGTATAAATCTCTCCCTATATCCCTTCCCTTCCACAAAGCCTCTGTCCCTCAGAGATTCTCCCCAAACTTAAACTCTCCTTCCAATCATGACTGTCTCCTTCACCTTCTGCCTCTTCCTGTTCCCCAGGATCCTCAAAACCCTCTCTTAAGCTCCTACATAACCAGCAAGACTCATTTTTTTCTCTCCTTTAGATGCCTCTCCCCATTATGAAACTTTTCCTGTGAGTTTGCTTCTTCCTCGTTTTGTAATCTGATCCTTCCACCTCCTGGTAATGCCTTTATTACACCACATACCATCAATGTAAATTCTGGACATTTCCTGGAGTCTGAATTACATTCTAATCTATCATTCATGCCACATCTCCAAACTCTTGCTATCCTGACAGTGTGTCTCATCCTGCAGTACAGCCCTACCCACCTGACTTGCTGCTGTCTCTGATTTTATGCTCAGGCTGTAAGAGGATGGAATTAGAGTCAACTTCAGTGAGGAGGAGAGAGCTTTACAGCAACCTGTGCTATCAGAGGTACAGTTTTGAGAGAAACCACCCTTTGAGTGCTGGCTTATCACTAAGGGAGACAACACAATATATCTGTGATTTACTTTGAGTGAAACAGAGATGTCACTTAATGGTAGCAACAGACTATAGTCTATCTCAGTTAATAGTAAAATTTTTTAAATTAGTCTTTGTTAAAGGAAATTTTTTCATGCCCTTTCTAAACAAAAAAAAAAAGAAAAAAGAAAAAAGAATTAAAGTAGAACTAAAGCATTCAAGAGAAAAAGTGATTTTGGCTTAAATAACAGTCAGCCTGAAAATCATGATCAGAAATGATAATGTTGCTGTCTAAATTACAGTTACCACTGGCTGATAAAACTGCAAAGAATCACAGAAGAACCAGTGCTTACTCTATGAAGCTCTTGGAATGAGATAATTATAAGAGATTTATTTTTACTTATCCAGATGTTGGATTACTCAAGCAGGCTGGATCACTCTATCAATAACGTACTTTAAGTATTCAAAGTACAAGAAGTTCTAAAACAGGTAGAGACAGAATAAATCTTCTACTTCCCCTTAAAAACCATTCCAGATCTATGAAATTCTCAGTTTCCTTGACAATCCTGAAACACAACTTTTAGCCTGTAAAGTATAGATTGTGTAAGTAATACCTACACAATCACAATATTTTTACATGATTTTCTTCTCCCTTGTAACTTCTGAACTTATTGGCCGATTTTGATTTACATGCTGAAAAATTTCTTACAGAGTTCCATAAAATAGGCAGTCAGGGGAGGAAAGGAGAGTCTGCTAGCGTCTCTTGAGAAAAAGGCTAATACACTCATCCTTCATCAGGCAACAGAGAATCCACACGGGACCTGGAGGTACCAGATACCAGGATGCATGTTTGGATCTGCATGCAACTTGTTGTTAAACACCTCTTCACATGACCATGTGGGACACAAAGCAGGTTTTGTTTTAATAGGCTTTGTCCATAGATGTCTTCAGTACTACCTGCAAAACGTTGCCTGGCTACTAAGCAATCACCTGCAACGTTAGAAATTGTGTGTTACAGAGCCAAAGGTAAGACAGAGGGAGGAATCTCAGTCAGACTCAAATGGGGCAGCAGAAGTACAGATCTAATCTGACCTCAGTAAAAGGGATTTCATGAGAGGAGAATGATGTAATAAAAACAGATGGCAAGTCTTTTTTTTTTTTGCTTACATGTCAACTTCTCCCTGGAAATACAAAAGCAATTAAACAATCATGACAGACAGATAATCTAATGAGCAAAGGGAGGGATAAAGTCAAGATATACCCAACAGTAAACAAAATTAAGAATGAAAAGTTGGTAAGAAATGTTAATTACTTCTTTCTTATGTTAAGAATGTAAATTATTATTGTTAATTAAATATTAATGGAAATGTAAATTATCTCAGGTGTGGCACAATTTTCTGTTACTACACTCTGAGAAGCCTCACTTTATAAAATAAGTCAGGCCAAGACCTCATGTTAGAGCATAAGGATAAAAATTGAGATGCTAACAAATCTCCAAACCTCCCAGTGTGATTGAAGGGACTGAATGCTCCAGACTTTCAATTCAAAAGCATGTCAATCCAACCAATTCCTTATTTACCATTTCAGCTCCTTCTTCTCTTTCCTTTAAGCTCTGAAGTTGTTGCTGTAGCTGTTCATTTTCAATACACTTGGCTAGCAAGCACTGCTTAGCCTCCTTAAACTTTAACTCGTAAAATTCTCGTTCTTCTTTCTGCTTCTCTCGCCAGATGGAAAGTTCCTCATATCGGTCCTTCATAGCTTGGTTATGCAACTTCATGGCTTCTAAATGATAGCCAGAGACAAGACATTGATTCGCTTTAATACTCTGTCAATGACACAGCAGATTTCCACTACACTAAAGCTCAGCATTCTTCAGTATGAAATTGGTTAGCAATAATTGGGTATGAAATGCAAACCTCCTTCTCGTGTACCTTAAATACCAAACCAAAACTAAACTTCTAGTCCTTTAGCCCTATAATAAATAGCATTAAATCCACTGCTGAAATCACATGCCCAGACCTTCTCACTTCCTGACTTATTCCTAAACCAAGAAGTGTTGTTCACAAGAGGTACCAGGTATCTTGCTGCATGTGTTATTTACATGATCAACCCAAATGAAAATACTGAACTGAGATTCTGAAACTACTGAGACTCGGCAGGGAAAACAGACATCCTAGACTCGTAAATTACTGCATTAAAACAGATGCTATCAAATCAAATGTCTCAAATATGCCCAACAATGCTCTACTTGAACATTTGGTTAAGATTTGATTGAAAGCATTGAAAAAATATGCTCAACAACTTACAGGAAAGTCAGTTCCCCCTAGCTGGGAAGCCATGTGTATGTAACAAAGTCAGTATGTAACAACGTCAGTCTTACTATTGCAAAATGCTTGCAAGATTTTTAGGAAAAGTCAATGAAAGTATTTCAGACTTGCTTTTTTTAAAGCAACAAACTCAAAGCCAGTTGTTTGAAAATCTTTTATACATTGTATTTTCCAGTAACTTCCATTATGTCCTGATGTCGTATTATAAACTGCCAACAAATCCTTCAGGTTATGTAAATAAATGTAGCTCTGGAGAATGACTCTGCAAGGTATGAGTTACAGCAGCTGTAAACATGGTCCCGAAACATTATCTTATATGATACAGGACCTTTTAGCAAAATACCAGAGGTACTTCTAGAAACAACTTTCCTGCCAGATACCCATGAGACTCCAAGGCAGAGAACTTGGACCGGGTCCAAAAACTATTCAGGCGGAATTTAAACACTAATGTAAAATCACAGCACACACGATATGTGACTTCATGCTTTGCTGCCGTATAAACAGTGAAGTACTTCTGTCTTTTACACAGAAAATTCCCAAATCCCTTGGGTTTTGCTCTATCCATTGGAAAAAAAAAAAAGATATCCAACACCTAAACTCCTGGGATACGGAAGCAAAGCTATCTCACCTGAAAAGCTCAACTCATTTAGCATTTTCAGGGAAACCTATCGGTTTCTCCCAGATAGACCCTGCCATGGCTGCCACTTCCTTTTGAAGTACAGAAGGTGCTGCCACATCTAAACATTCATAGTCATTATTACACACAGTGTAGGATAGCCTACTCCAATTCCCCTCTCTGCCTGAGAGGATGCAGCTCCTTTCAGACAGCATCCTAACTCAAAACTGTTCTGGGCACTGTGCAGTAACCACCCCTCCTGATGCAGCTCTGGTATAATGTTAGTCTATCTGTAATGGAGCTGCCCAACAGTCCTAAAATACAAACCAAAAAGGCTTTTAGAGGTTGATGAGCAAAAAGCATATCATAGTATGAGATTTTTCACCTTGTCTCCTAAAATATACAGTGCTATACTGCTTATATGTGTAATTCTGAAACAAATAAGGCACCCATAAACTGGGCTGTTCTCCCCCTAATCTTCCATACTGATTCAATTTGATGTGTATTATCAAACTGGCCTTGCCACTGGCACAGTCGCTTATACAGCGCATGCTACCCAGGTATAAAATGTTATCTAGCAAGGGCAAATGAGCACTGAATTCAAACTGATAGGACAAAAAACCCCGCAGGAGAGACTCAGGGTTTTTGTATTTCAAGACCAGTTCACATGCACATTCACCTTTTAACTCATTGTTCTCAGTGATTAGTTCTTTCATCTGTTGTACCATCTCTTCTGGAGTGTAGGTACTAAGGGTGGGGGCAGCGATGCTGTCTGTTCCGTTTTCCATTTTACTCCTGGGATGCTCTTCATTTTCAGCAGGACGGCTCTTCAACTTGCTGGACATCTCTGAAGTGTCTACTATAAGGTTTGCAAAGAGAAAACTCTTGATTTCTTGCCCAATAAATGTTTATAAAGAAAACATAATCATATCTTCATTTTATTCAGACAAGCAAGCCACACGTCATAACACGCAAGCACCTTCCAATCCCTCTGACCCTGCTACACCAGAGTATCTGTGAGCCTCCATATCCCATTGAGCCCCACAGGGCTGCATGAATAAAGCAGCTGATCCCTGAGACATCTCTCGGGCTAACCAACCCTCCCTCGGGAGCCCCCTCCTCTGGGAATGAAACAACAGGAACCCTTGTTTCGCCCACTCTCCCCTCTTTCCCTCACCGGCCCTGGGCGTGCGCAGCCTGACAGTATTTTGGGAGGTCGGCAGCTCCCGTCCCTGAGGAGAGCAGGTTCCGACACCCGCCCGGCCCTGACGGGGCCTGGGACGCCGCCACCGCCTCCCGCCGCCCCGCTCGGCCTCAGCGCGCCCCGACGCTGCGATCCGCGCAGAGATTCCATTTCCGCTGACTTTTAACTTTCGTTTTCGCTTTCTTGTCCCCTTTTTCCTTCTCCACGGCAGAGCCGGCACCCCGCCGCGGGACCAGGGACGGCTGAGGCGCCCACCTCAGCCCAGTCACGGCCGCCCCGTCCCCCCGCAACCCTCGCCACCACCCCCGGGCGGCCTCCGGGAGCCTCAAACCGGCGTTTCCCCGCTTGCCTTTCCCCGGAGCGGCTCGCCCTCCCCGCAGGCCCACCCCGGATCCGCCGAGTCACCGGGCGAACCCGCCCAAGGCGGCTGCGAGGGAAACCGCCCGCCGCCCGCCGTCCCCCTGCCCCGGGCTCGCCTCAGGGCCGGCCACCACCGCCCCCCGCCGAGCGTCGCCCCGCTCACCCCCCTCACGGCGCGCCCATGGCGGCGGTGGCGGTGGCGGCCCGGCTCAGCTGACTGCCGTCCCCGCCTCCTCCTCCTCCGCGGGGACTTCCAGAGCTCCGCGCTGCCCGCCCACCGCCCGCCCGGCGGCAGGGCAGGCTGCAGGCCCAGCCCCGGGCGTCGGGCGTCCCGTCCCAGCGCCCTCGCCCTCTCCCGGGCACATAGCGTCTCCCATCCCTCACACACCCCAGCTTCCCGCCCTGAGGAGCCCAGGGCCTGCCAGCCGAGCGGGAACCGAAGCAAAATACCCCAAGGAGAAGCAAAGTCGTGTGGGGAGCACGCTGCCAGCCGGGGGAAAATCGTGGGTCTCCACAGGAGAAGACAGACAGACAGAGGGTATGGTGGAGCAGAGAGCAGCGTCTAGAGGGATGGCTAGGAAAGGCTTCTCATCGCTTGAGGCCTGAAAGACGGGACGGGATCAGGCAGCGGGTGTGAGGTGAACGAAAGGGAGTGCTTTTTGCACAGGGTGTAACGACGTTTCAGTGATTATTGCCACAGGATCAAATCAATTAGCATGGGGTTTGCCACGCTGTGGGGGTGTCACCCCATAATGGCTGTTAAATGTCGTGGCTGGATGCAGTGTCTGGCCTGGGAAGTCCTTAAATGCCTGGTTCCCAGGGATGGAGTTAGTTGGGGCAGTTCATCCTTAACGACTGTCCTTAACAGGATGCTGGGTGGCAAGTACCCCACAGTGCCTGTTCTTAGGTAATAGGGCCAGCTGTGATATTTTGGATCCTTTGTTTTCAATGGGAAAAAGTAATTTTAGCTAAAATGTCAGCTTTCCATGTGGAGAATACCAATCTTTCATTAAATAACCACATGGCTTGAAAATAAGCTCTTTTGATTTGAAAATGCTGCTTTGATACCTTCTAGGAGTTGTGAACTGTCTGGTGTTTAATGAAGTCATGCCTTTCTGCGGACTGGTTTCGCCAGCTGCCCTCCCAAGTGCTGCAGCCAGGGACCCCCCAGCATGAGGGGGACAGGTGGATGGTGGATGCTGGCAGGGAGCAATCCTTTTACAGCTCAGGAACTTCAGCATGCAAACTGAGGGTGCAGGTTACAAATCTCCCTAGAAATAAAACTAGCAAACATTTGGGACCACCTGTGTGGTAAAGAACAGGTACGATAGCAGATTTATGCATGCTAAGCCTATAATCCATGCGCTTTCTGCTTACACTGCTAACAAATGGAATCCAGCTCCTTGTAGGTACACTGAGATCTTCTCTGCTTGAGGGAGTGTGATCTCTGAATTACCGTCATCTCCCATCACTGCGTCCATGGCTGGTATTGGAGACAGGAGTGTATGGGAGTTAGAGGGGCAATAAAGGTAGCATCTGTGAGAATGAGGAACAGAAATACTAGTAGCTCATCATGGCTTTTTATTTGAGCTCTGAGCTAAGTTCTTGCAAACTACAGGACCTTACTGCATGTGTAGCAAAGGTAAAAGAAGAGCAACAAAGACCAACTGAGTTTTACTTGTCAGAGGAATTTAAAGGTGCATTTGCTATTTTATTACACTTCTCATAGTTGTTTGTTCTCACAGTAATACTGTAGATCTGGTTTTAGTACCCAAAATTCATTTTTGGGAACAGATCTTTCTTAGACAGCAAATATCCACGGTTTAGGGGACAAGTTTAGCATTTTGATGTGTGCTTCACTGCCAGTAAGATCTATGTGTCTTGCAATTCTTTGAAGAGATCGAAATGCAAGAACAGTCCTTGCTTGCAGTTGTAAAATGGAGGGGCGTTGCTTGGAATCAGAAGTGATGTATCTGATTCTAACTGGAATGAAACATTTTGCTTTTTAAAAGCCAAAGAAAAATTAAAGTCCTTGTAGAAAGGGGAGGGAGAGAAATAGCCAAAGAGGCCTTGTGAAAAATAGAAAATGAGATAATTCAAGTTTTTTATGTAAAAGGAAAAATTGCTTCTATCTAAGGAACATTAAAGTGTTTGCACAAAACTCTGTTGTTGCTCATCAGCGTTGTGAGAATGCAATGGAGAAAACTGTTTGGGCCCACCTGTTTTATTCAGATCTTTTTTCCACCACAGTCTCTCATGTGATGAATTTGTTTTGTCCATTCTGCAGGTCACGGGTAACATGCAGGAGTGGAGCATGTTGGCTCTGTGAAGGAAGGAGACTTCTGTTTTAACTCTCCAGTGAGTGGTCTGAGCTGCTGGGCCGAGTTATGAGTAGCTCATCTATCTATGCAGTACTGCACAGATGGTAAATATTTGGAGGCGAGAGGTATAAAAGTGTCTAGCTTTCCCCAAGCCACTCCATAACATTTGTTTGCGAAAATAGACATCAGTCAGCTCTGGGTCTGAGGGCTCAAATTCAGTCAAGTTACTTAAGAAATTCCCTTGCGGCAGCTGAGCCATGGGAACAGTCTTTGTGCACACCCTTACTCCCTAGCAAGCGTGAGATAATGCAGCTTAGCTTAGTCTGAAATGATGGAGGGTTGTGCTGAAGTATCTTCACATTGCCCTGGGCTAACAGCTTGGATACTGTTTTTGCATTTGTCCAGGAGCGGAACCCTGAGAATCTAACAAAGCTGGGACAAGGCTTGAACTTCAGAAAGCTTTGATAAAAAGAACATGTCTCTATGTATATCTCTACGTATATACACATAGGGCTTAAGTTTTATCTGTCTGTCTGTCTTACATTATGTGGAACTCATGCTGCCTTTGACTCTCTTATGTTGGTTGGCTCTGCTCTTCCTCTCTTTCTGGTCTCAGTGTTGCCTTCTTGCTTCTGACTGTTGCTGTGGTAGCTGCTGGAAACACCTGATATTGGCCAGGATCCCATAGATACTGTACAGACCTAGCCCAAAGGCTGACTTCTCTTTCAGGACACTATGAATATACACCACACCAGTCTGCTTCCTCTGAGCAGCTCAGGTTCCTAAAGAGGCTTTGCTTTATTTTGTCCACAGAGGTATCCACAGGTCTGTGGAAGGACTGTTACCCTTGATTAATAGCTGGGCTTCTTGCCAACGTAATGCTGGAGTGTTTGCTGTGACTTCACATTTGCTGATTAAGCTTAATTTCCAATTGACAGGTAATTTGAAAACACCATAAAGATACGTTCTTTGCAGGCTTTGAGCAGATTAAGTGGGGGAGTGTGGATGTTATAAAGTGCATCCAACTTCTGCAGTCAGCAGTACTGTGTGATGAATGTCACCATAACCTAGTGAGAAGTCAGATAATGAAATGCATTCATTTCTTCCAACAATTAAATGCTACCATAGCCTGGAGAGGACTCAGAGCCAGCTGGTAAAATTTACATTAAACAGTGTCAGGCCTTAGGTTATCATCTACAGTAAAACAACGACAAAGAGCATGAAAGTCAGATGTATGATCTGAATGTTTATCTGCCATTAACAGATGGTATGTTATGTTCAGTCTGTGATCATCATGGATTTTTGGTTATCAGTCTGGTATTGAACCTATTTGTATTGATACTGTTACTACCTTCAAAGGGAGAATCATCAAATGCGAAGTCTAGGAAGCTGAGAGATGACAGAAATAAAATAGTAGAAAAAAGTGAGCCAAGATCATGGTTTCAGTCTGATAACCCTGTTGTGGGCAGGATATGTGAAGCAAAGGTAGTGCCAAAGAATGTATCTACCTAATTCCTTTCGGCCCATTCTGCACAGTTTAATACAGAGTGTCATGTACCATTTTCCCTCCCACATACAGCCGGATGGATAACTTCTTTTACAACTGCAATTATATAACATCCCTGTGCAATGACACAGAAGAGTAAAAATAGTACTTTTAGCGCAGCTTTTAGATGATCTAATTCGGAGCTTGCTGGTATGTAAAGAGATTGTACTGTAATGGTTTTCCTTTTCAGCTTTTTTCTTCCTCAAATGAGTTGCAGTTTGATTGTGCCAAGCTGCTGGAATTCCTTACCATCAGCTCTGATTTCTTTCTTGAAACAAACTCATTCTGTTACCAGTCAAAAATATTATCTGTAATCTTTTTTTCTAATAAATTTAGTGATTGGAGTCGAATTGGCAAAAATGTCCCCACTTATTCTCAGTCTAGCAAGAGCAGCAACCAAGAAAAGTACTCCATGCTATTTTCTCTAGGTACATGGCCCTGTGTTAGGAGCCCTGATGACAAAGTAATTTTCTGCCTGTCAGTAGCATGCTTTAGACTTTTTGCTGAGAAGAGGAGCAAAATGTTAACTACAAGTCTGATGGTATTGTGATTCTGTCTCTGGCAGTTCAGAAGAGGTGAACTGACTTGTGACTGCAGAATAACTGCCATTGACAGTACTATAGGATCCTTGTTTGGGCTGTCTTCTCCTTTCTTGACCACTCAACAGATACTGGTGCCCACTCAGGAAGCAGGACATTTCATTCAACAGCTGCCATGCCAGCAGGTGTTGCTGTTTCTGTCCTTAACACCCTTGATGATAAAGGGCAAGGAAAAAATAAAATGGATAAATGTGCAGAAAAGCTAAAAGCCAAATTGACAACTGTCCTTGTTTTCTCTTTCCAATAGATGGCACCAGTTCTCTTTCCAGATCATCATTGGTTGAACAGGTCGGGAGCTCCAGAACACCGCAAGTGTTTAAAAACACAGGCATCTTTGCCCTTTTCTTTTGCTCTTTCTGAGTGTGAAATTTGGACCAAGAAGGCAGCAGACTGAGAAAATGTCTGAAGCCCTTGGAATGTGGCACTGCTGCCAAGTACAGCTATGCCAGGAAAACACAGGCAGATCAACGAGCAAATGTGACCTAGGGCTAGGAGACGGAGCAGGGAGGTTTACTTTTGCCTAAGGATGGTCAAAAGTAAAAGTGGGACTATTTTAGGAAATTATAGAGAAGGAACTGGAGAGCCATGGAGAGAGGAGAATGAAACGTGAGGATTCCAGGTCAGATGGAGAAGTCTTGGACAGCCAAGGAGCAATGACAGTGCTCCTTGTCAAGGGAAAGCAGTGGTCTGTCCAGTACAGCATGATCCCCTTGGAAGAAGTGATTCCTCAATGTTTCCATGTAGGGGAGATCTGCAGTGCTTCTATAAAGCTGCAAGAGGAAATTAAGCCAGAGTGGGGCTGAGGAAGCCTCTGTTCTGAAAGTACTGTGGTAAAAATCTTTTGCAGATAATACTGTTTTCTTTATCCTGGAATGCACCCATGTTCCTCATTAAAGAGAACGGTATCTGCAGCGCCATACCACCATATGGGCCAGAGGGAGAGATTAGCCAGGTTCCCATCATGCAATATAACATAAAGGAAACATTGCTTCCTGGCTGCAAAGAGATGGTCAAAACAAAAATACTTGGGTGGAAGCATAACATTATTTTAAAAGGCGTAACTCTCAACTAAAGCCTGGAGGCAAATGGATTATGACATCCCATTCTTAATGAATTTTACCACTTAAATCCTTTTGAAAATCTCCTTCTTAATATTTTTAGTCATAAATGACCCTTATTTTGTTTTTACCTCCAATGTCTTGCTATGATACTTGGTTGAAGGGCTCTCTGACTCCACAAGCTAGTTTCCTACTAAGTGTGAAAATACAAATTCTGGTGGGTTGTGTAAGTGCACTCATCACTATTTCCCTTTTTTACACAATCCAGAGGAGGGAAATATTGCTATCACAGTGAATTGCGCTGCACTGGCATTGTTGATAGCAGCAAAGACCATGTCAGGTGTTACAAACCACTAAGAGAACAAGTACAGTAACATTATGGAGGTTGTGACAGTACAGAGTTTCCCAAAGAGAGACCCCAGATCAAACCCGTGGTAGGACCCAGCTGAGGTTTTTTTTCTGAGGCATCTGCCTCTAGAAGCTGTGAACCCTCAGCAGTGCTCCAGAGAGCTGTGTACCAGCATGGGACCATATCCTTGTCTTGCTCTTGAGATATTGTGGCTGCTACTGAGTGGAAATAAAGCTTGCAAGCACATCTCACAAATTGCAGTATTTCTCTGATCACTTAGGGGATCTTGTAGCCTGGGCTTATCACTATGATGACTGTAAGAACACCCCGGCATACCTGGGAATGCACCTCCTGCAAGGAGGCTTGGAGTGAAAATTTTATACAGTGTTTAAGCCTGTATAAGATAACACTGCCTTTGAAAGAAGTGCAGGTGGAGTCATACAGACAGCCAGATCAGAGTGAACCAGACTAGAGGTTTTAACCTGGGTCAGTTTTTAACTAAATCAGTTTCCCTTGTGCTGGCTTACCACACGCTCATGCAACTTTGGTGGAAGACTGTGAAGAAGTGGCTTTTGGACCTGTTGGAGCAGGTCCAGAGGAGGGCCACGAAAGTGGTCAGAGGGCTGGAGCACCTCTCCTATGAAGACAGGCTGAGAGAGTTGGGGTTGTTCAGCCTGGAGAAGAGAAGGCTCCAGGGAGACTTTATTGAGGCCTTTCAGTACTTAAAGGGGGCTTATAAGAATAAGATGGAGAGAGACTTTTTACCAGGGCCTGTAGTGACAGGACAAGGGGCAACAGTTTTAAACTGAAAGAGAGTAGGTTTAGATTGGACACAAGGAAGAATTTTTTTACAATGAGGGTGGTGAGACCCTGGAACAGGTTGCCCAGAGGAGCTGTGGATGCTCCGTCATTGGAGGTGTTCAAGGGCAGGTTGGACGGGGCTTTGAGCAACCTGATCTAGTGAAAGATGTCCCTGCCCATGGCAGGGGATTGGACTAGATGATCCTTATAGGTCCCTTCCAACCCAAACCATTCTGTGATTCTATGACAGAGGGGAAGAAGGGCTGATTCTTTGAGCAGCTGTGCTGGTTTATGCTGGCGAAACTCTGCATGAAACTACAGTGTGTTTGAGAACCTTGAATCCCAAGGCAGAGAGGACTCGTGGGATCAAGAAGTGTTGTTATCATCACAGGGAAGAGGGTCTTCAATGGGCATCTGCTCATCAGACCACAGAGGGGTACCCCAGCCCTCAGTGATGCCTAGATCCCAGAGGGATGCCAGCCCTGACCGCTCAGCACTTCTGCTCTAGCTCCCGTGCACAACAGGGGTAATCTATCCTGCTTGGTGGCAAACATGCAGTACTCGTCCTCTGCAAAACAGGCCAGAAATCCAGAGGCTGCCATTCACCGTCACTGGGGGACTGGTGAATACTGGAAAGAATTTGGTTTGCAAGAAAAAGAAGAGAAGGAGAATTTTTCCGAGGCTATTCAAGGCAGTAAACAGATTTGAAATTTTGGCAGAAAACAAACTGCTTTTCAGACAGCTGAGGGCGCTCAGCACTTCTTAAGTGAAGTTGGTGTTTCGCAGGTTTGAGCCTTAAGATACACACTAAAATGTTCTGATGCTTGAATCAAGATAGTGCTGCTAGTCAGCGAAGCCTGGGCAGGGGCTTAGGCTCTAACATTGCCAACAGCTGAAAAATGAAAGACTCACAGCTGATTAAATAGCTGCTTATGTGCTTCAGTACAAGCATATATTTAATGCCTTAATTTTAATGGCACCTTGAAACAACTCTTTGATCACAGATTTCCCCTTCTGAAGCAGCAGGTTTTTATTTATTTATTCATTACAATTTCAAGTATCTTCATGAAAGTAGAACTGGAGAAAGATGTTAGGCTAATATACCTGGATATTTATGTTCTGACCATCTTCTTGCAGTTTTCTCTCATCCTGGTTTTATCCTTGTCTTTGGGATCTGCTTCTTGGCATGATACGCCTTTGCCAGAATCACCATCTATATCTGTCCTGAATTTCCCGAGAAAAGGACCTCTCTTGTGGTGGGTTCTGCATTGTAGGCATGTCTGTTCAGTTCTGGAAAGAGATGCACTGACCTCATTTCACCCAGACCGTGTTACATTATTGGTTTTAGGGATTTTTAATATAAACCAGATTTCTCTGCATTCTCATTTATCTTCCATTGATTTCTGTAGCTTATTCAGGCTTCTTAAATTCCTTCTGTAATTTTTGTTTATTCACCACTCTTTATGAGCAAATCCTTAATTTCTTAGTGCTTCTAAAGCTCCTTAGAACATGAAACAATGCTTCTGATTTGTTAACCATTATTATTACTGCTAATGGTGTGAATAAAAATGAGTATATTTTGCTGAAATACACTTAATACATACACTTATTTTACTTAAGTCAAGTGATTACTGTTATAAAAGTCTTGCTTAGTTGGATACTTCATGTCCTTGAGAAGAAAGATTAATCTAGTTATCATGGCAATGATTTCTATACTTGTTTCAGCCCTAAAGGGACATCTTGGCTTAGGAAGTTAAGAAATTTTGTGTCAGTCAATTGCCATGTTTTTCATCCACAGAGACTTTGATTTGGGTTTTCAAGCGCTAGTAATTAAATTAAAGCACCAGTTACTTGCAAGGCCAGTTGACGTTGGGCATCTAGCTCATCTCACCGCGTGTGCACGGTGAATTCCCCCATGCAGAGATAAATTGCCTTAATTTAGGATTTGTGAGTGACAATGTGGTTGTAATAGTGCTTCCTAACTCAAGCTGTGCAGAGCCTCATGGCATGGCATGGGCTAGCTCATTTGCTTTGTTTAGCTGCCTTGGCACCTAGGGCTCTACATTGTATCATGGAAAAAATGTCTTCCTCTCTTTGTCTTGCATGACGGTTCCAACCACAGAGCCAGGCTGCAGCTGACATGGGGCCTTCAGGTGGGATTTCCCTTTCATCCCTGAGCACAGGACTTGGCTCCTGAGCTACCTGACTCCATGGTTTTCCTGCTGAGGGCTGAAGCACGGCGCTGCAGAGAAATGGTAAAGCACTTCTTTCTTGTCCTGGTGCTTTCTGCACTGAGTAAACATAATTTCTCAGTACTCATAATCTGGAATTCCCAACCCATTTCAGCATTTCCAATGAGATTAAAAATGGCTTTGGCAACACATAAGTTCCTTACGGCACAGCCAGGCAACACAGTAACCATCTGCTTTCTCCACAGAAGGATGTACCTGGGTATTAAAGGGAGAGACATAGGTGCATGCAGAAATCAGGTCCAGATTCCTGAGTATATTCAGACTGATATCCAGATGTCAAACCCTTTGTTGAATCCTGTTTCTGCCTGTCAGCTCTGCTGGGGGTGATTCTGTGGATGTCCCCAGTAGCAAGTGATCCCTCCCAGATATCTCCTACTTAATATATTGCTTATCTTTGGCCTTCACATGCCTTGAGCAGCATCATAACTGTCAAATCCAGAGGGCTGTTTGAAGGGCATCCACTTCTGTGCAGTTCAGTATCTCACAAGTGCAACCCCATGAGGCCCGCGGGATGCTAGAATACAAGACATCCTTTCGGACTCCCTCCACAACTTTGATATTCTCTTTTCAGCTGGGACTGGATCCAGGTGGGGTTAATGGCTGGAGGCTCTGTAACCAGACATCCTCAGCCACTCCACCAGAGCCAGACTGCACTTCCCAAACCAGGCAGCATTAATAGCAAGCCAGGGAGGGGATGGATGCCGCAGCCAGCCACCACTGTAAATCCTTACTGCTTTCAAAAGCGAGAGCCAGCCAAGGAACAAGGCAGATGAGGGAGGAGACTTTATAATCAGGTTTACAAGTTGATCAATTATTATCATAGCTGCAGTAAACTAGTTACAGAGATGAGAACAAGCTGTTGTTATAGAAAGCCGGCTATAAAAAATGTGTTTCTAGACATGCTGAATTCTGTGAGGACAGAGAAACAACCTATTAAAAGATCTTGTTAACCCATAGGTTGTAGCCTTGAAGCTGATGCTAGCTTTATACATGGGAGGTTTTTTCCCCTCCTTCTTCACTTACTTATTCCCTTGCTTTCTTGCCTAAAGAAATATTGTTTTCTTTGGGTAGATTATTGGAGAATATGGTGTACAGGCGGTAAACACGTGTGGTTACTTCTATTTGCTAAGCTCCCCTGAGGTGAACAGAGTTGCACAGGACATGATGGAGACCCAAATGGGACCCCAGGCAGCTTTTTTGCAGTCATTCCTATGGTGCTCACTGTTTCACTTGTAGCCGTCTCTTTTAATCTCTTTACTTTCTCTCTGACTGCCTGATTCTTCTGGCTGTCCGCTGGGTTAGAGGGTACAAAGGAGAAGGGCTACCTGGCCTCAACTGTGTGTACTGCAGAGAAAGAAAAGCCAGGCTTATCTTTGATTGCATTACATCATAGCTTCTGTCTATTAAAAGGAGGTTATTTATGCAGGAGACACTGAAAGGGGAAGGAAATGTAATGATTTTTAGGGATCTGCTCTCACTGAAGGGTTTGGATACTCATTTAAGATATTATTGGTTTGACATTATTTTTAACTTAAGCACTTACTAGCATTGCAATGTCAGAGTAGGGCCCAAATGACAGAGTTCCTATCCAGGTCTCATTGCTTTGGTTTATCCTATTCTTCCTCACGAAAAGGACCTGTGACAAAATCTGAATCAAGCCCAGGGTCAAGTATCACTAAGAACTGGCATCGTTCCCAACAGGGTTTACATTTGAGGGATTGCTTCTCCTTGCAGTTTTTTCTATAGTGCATCACTATATAATCTGGGCTCCCCTGATATCATTGTAAAACCCTAGTGATCTATACATGGCCATTTCTGACTTCTGCAAAGATTTTTCCTTGACGTGATAACTTTCCCTCTGAAACCATCCCCTCTGTTTATAGGTTGTGCTCTGGGTGGGGATTTAGTACAAATCTCTTTAAAAGCCCCAATAGTTCCTCCTCGAGGCCAAAGCTGGGCTCTAACACAGCTGCTGCTGGAGTCCCAGCTGGACACGGTGGGTTTTGGCATCAGTAGTGTGTCCCAGAGCAGAGAGACCATGTTGGAGGCTGCTTTAGGATCCTGGAGGATTTTTGTGTAGGATCTGTAAGCTATGGGGTAGCTTAGGGCTGGGGAGCTCATGAAGGTAAACTTCTTAAGAGGCATTTTCTTTGCTTTAGTCTTTGAAAGCAAGGGGTCATCTAAGATTTCAGGCTGCCTGAGACTGTAGCCAGTGAAGTACATTTTGGGATTGAGGAGGGAAGATTGTGTTTGAGAGAGCTGGGCTACTGTATCTCTTCAGTTTTTTGACTTGTTTAGCCTGTGAGCACTTCAGTGCAATATCTACATACCAAATCTCAAAGAGCTTCCTAGATTGCAGCCACCTCATGTAAAGTTATCATTTGCCCAGAGCCATTACCCTAAAACACCTCATCCTTGAACCTGTGAAATGAAGATTATGTTGAGCGAAAGTAACAAGAGGAATTTGAGAAGGAAAAAATAACTTCTGTGGAAATGACTTTTCACAGGTTAACGTAATTCATGGGCCACTTGGATTTCAGATGACTGAACTGTGTTGGAAGCAGGTGCTGTTTTTTCCTGGTTCTTTGCTTGCCACTTGAGATTTTCAGCAGTTGTTTGCCACTAAGCTCAGGGTGGCAAAATCTCCAATGTTAATAATTGAGCAAAACAGACAGCCAGCTGAGTAAACCCCATCTCACTTGAAATCAGAGCAGTTACTTTCTAGCTGGAGCTAACATATCTGAGAATTAGGTGCAGACTGAGATGGAAATTGGGATAAAAACACCAAAATAAAAAAAGCCAAACAGCCTGCTCTCCCCGTGCTGTGCTGTCACGGTTCTCACCAAAAGAGCAGCAGAAATGCATAAGGATTGCTCTCTTGAATCATTTGGTATTGGGATGCAATCAGGCAGAATGTTTGAAAGCATCTTTAGTTTGTAGGAATGAGCTATCCAGCAGTCTGGGCGCTATTTCCAGGTTTCATCCTAAAGCTTAAATGATGCACTTACTTATTGAAAGCTGATGATATAAAGTACGTAAAGAAGAAAAGAGACTGACGAACAATAGCTTTTAACTTGGGGAGTGAAAAAAAAAATGCAATAAACACAGTGCTGGAGGCGTTTCTGAAGGGCATTTGGATACTCTCACAATGCAAGGTGAGAACCCTGCTAGAATATGATGCTCCACAGCATCCCCTTGCTGAAATGCTGTCATCTCTGGAAAAAACTGCAATAAACTTCTAACACCCCTGGTGAAATTACACAGTGGTTAAGGGACAGGGTTTCTTAATCCCAGTAAACCATCAGGAAGGGGTGCAGTAGGATGGCACGTCAGATTGTCATACCACCCCGGTGGCTTTTGCAGTTTGCAGATGGAAGTTGCCTGCATGGTGTGTTCTTTGAAAGTCCTGGGTTTGGGAATGTCTAGATCAAACCCACTTATAAATGTTGAGAACAGGGGGCTTCTCTCAGGTTTGTGTTCTTGTTTTCATGGGGTGGACTGTCTATCAATATACTTGTCAGTAAAGGCATAAATCATATCTGAGACATCAGGATATAGTTGGCAAAGAAATCCAATGAGAATTGATGCCAAGATGTCATCAATCCAGGAGATACATGATAGCATCACTGCAGAGCCAAGAGATACAAAATACAATGTAAAGATTTCCTTTCTTTCATGGGATCCTTCTGCAGTATCCAGGAAAAGTGTTCTGAATCCTAAGTAATGTGAGGAGGCAGACAGCCTGATTTAAAGGTGTTTAAATATTGCCGAGGGATGGGAACATCCACCAGGACAGTGCTCTGGGATGATGCTGAACATTCACCGTGTCAGGGCTTCTGGGTGCTGTGTTGAGGACCAGCCATATGATGCACTGAAGCCATTATTCCATGGAGAATTACATGCCATGTCTATAAGGAATAAGCATTACATGCCATTTCTATAAGGGATAAGAATCAAGAAAACCTTCTGTACTGGTGTGTGTGAGAATCCCACTACTGTGTATCAAAGCTTTCTTTAAAAGGACAACACAAGCTGCAGTTGCGGACCCAGCTTGTAGTTTGAGATGAAGCCTGTAAGAGTGAGTTTCCGAGAAGCTCAGCTAATGCTGCCTTTAGCAGGGTGGAGTTTGCAGCTTTTCTCCCAAACAGCAGATCAAGATCAAAGCCTTTCATTTGCGTGGCTTGCAATGTGGTTTTTTTATTATTTCTTTTCAATGGCCTGCAGCGTAACAAGGGCTGCAGCACAAAGAGGTCGTGATGTTCAGAAGCCAAGGAAACCAAAGCTTTGCTAGACAGGGCCCATCTGTATCTCCTCTCCCAGCCCTATCTTTCCCCACTGGCTTTCTGTGCAGCAGCTGGCAGTGTGTGTGAATCCAGGAAAAGCCTTGCAGAGCCAGGGGAAACCCAGAAGGCAATTAATTCGTCTTGAAACAGCACAACCATAAACGGTCACAAGTGACCTGGAGTTTCTATACAGAGAGTTTAGGTAATTGTGCTGCCAACTTGCCATCAGGGCTGGGTTTTTATGAATAATTTTTTGCAATGAGCAACAGTTTGTCAAACATTGCCTTTAAATAAGTCAGTGAAGGAGCAATCGCATGGCTGTCCACTGCAGCAAGCACTGCTGGCCTCATGGGCTCTGCCCACTGCCCTTCGAGGCCAACGTGGCTCCGGCAGAGGCCACTACGTCGGAAAAGAAGCTCCGACCATGAACATGAGGGCAGGAGGAAAGAAAGGAAGAGCAGAGGCTTGTTTGTCCTTGATAATCCACTCAGATGTGTGCAGACTGGAGGCGTATGGCTGGAGGGAAAAATAAGGCCATATAACATGATTCAGCTGATCCCAAACAAAGGTTAGGGGCGAGGAATTCCTACCTGAGCAGAGGGAAGCTTCTCAGGGAATTTCCCCTGGCCGCCTTTCAAAGCTCTGGCTGCTGCATCGTGACCTGTGAGACATTTGTTTGGTTTGGCTTTTATTTTCTTTTTCTTCCTTTTTTTTTTCTTTTTCCTTTCAGTTCTTGTCTGTTTTGTTTCTGAAAGAATGACATCCTGGCCCCTAACATTTCTGGAGGCAACACACACATTCCTTGCAGCTCTGTATTACCAAGAAGACAGAAAATGTTCCTCATAATTACACATGATTTGATCATTCCAGCATTTCCACCTCTTCCCAGAAGTTTTATTATCATAATTAATTTCTCTGGCACCTACTCACAGCTCTAGGCGTTTTCCCAAACCTTTAAAAACACAGTTAGCAATCTGGAACATTTCACTGCTGTATTTCTTTTCCTCGATTTGTTGGTTACAAATTTTTTGTTAGTAGACTTCCCTTTTCAAACCAGTTGAGCTTTATTCATGTAGTCCCCATTACTGTAGTATTGTCGTACCCCAGGGATGGGGGTGATACACTAGGGATGGTGTTATCCCTAGTTTACAAATGGGAATCTGGGATACAATGGGACTAGGACTCACATTGTTAAGTATTTGGCCTTTGGTGACTCGCCCAAAGTGTCACAGGAAGTCAATGGCAGAAAAGGGAATTACACTCCGGTGTCCCAAGTCCAAGTCCCTACCTGCTGGGCCAGCTTGGTTTTACTGTCTTTCAGTGCATTTCTGTTGCCTTTCAGAAAACATTCTGCAGTTTCCAATCCATGCAGGACTCGTCACTTTCTCAAATGCCATGAAGGAAAGATGAACCAAGAGGAAAGCGATTTTAAGAACCAAGGACTCCTCTTGGGCAATTGTCTTCTGGCACTTCTAAATATTGGATAGAAAAAGATCTTTTGCTTAAGAGAGATCTGAACTATGATCTGAACTGTGGAGTATTAATCATATCATATATTCATCATATCTACGTATGATAGCACTTGTCCATAGTAAATTTCTTGGATCTCAGAGGGAGAAGGTAAGAGAGATGATCTCAAATAATGTTGGGTTTCAAAAGCCAACACAACTCACATTAAAAGCATCAGTTTCAGCCTCCCATTGTTTTCACTGGGGATTGGTAGATTATTGAAATGAGAAACTCCAAGCACAATCCAGCACAACTCTTGGTATGATTCAGTGTGATCTATCAGTCGCCATGCAACCAGCAGAGCTGTACCTTAGCTTGAACTTCTGCATGTCCCCGGGCACAGCCATGTACTGCAGTGGTGGAATTCATGCTAGCTCTGTTGTTACGAATTAATTGCATAGGCTGCAAAAATCTCATGAATTCTGACTTTTCATCTATTTAAACCTAACCCCACGTCACCCTCCCGCCACAAGTCACAAGACCCACAGGTATCCTCAATCTGGAGGCAACCCACCCTTGCCTTGTTTGCTGGAATGGGAATGACAGCCCCAGAAGCAAAGCTGCTGATGGGAACACTGAAATCTTCCTCTTTGTCAGACAGAAGCTGAGCCAAAAGTCAGGTTTCAACCTATGCAGAACTTGGCCAAACCTTATTATTAATTTGGCTTCCAACACAAGCAGCACAGCACTGAAATGTAAAACTACCTCAGTGGGTAAATCATCTTCCATACGCTCTCAGATTATAGCTGAGTAGGATTATAGCAGTCCTGATGTGGGCAGCTTCCCCTGGTGTCAAAGCAAGAGCGGGGTGTCCTGGCTTAGCACCGTGAGTCCTGGGGTGGTTCAATGTGAGAAAGCGGTGAGCAGTCTGGTGGGCTCCCATCAGGTTGGGCTTCTGAGACAGTCACGGGAGAGAAGTGGTCACCAAGTCCATCATGCCTGGAGAGAGCAGCTTGCCAGGCTTAGACACTGTGACTAGAGGTACCCAACACAGTCCTAAATATTTTCACTTCATTTACTGCAAATATAGTTTCACCAATGAGTTGGGAAAGGACTTCAAACAAACAAACAAACAAACAGCGCCAAAAGAAGAAAAAAAGGATTTCAAAGTAGTTCGCTTACATTATTCAAGCTATACGTCTGTGTCAGTCTGTGTCAGCCGACACATATTCAGCAAACCTTATCTCTGCAGCATAGAGCCTGATAAAGGTCTAATTGCCTGAGAAATGTACAGCCCTTGGGAGTGCAGTGGCAAAAGCAATTTCCTTCTTTACAATGGAGCCTTAAACGAAAACCCCTCCTGCTTAATGAGAGCATGAAAGATTAAGGGACAAAGGTAGGGGTGTGGAGCTGGGCTGCAGCCAGCTGGGGTCTGTGTGGGGTGGCTGGGGGCGAGAGGAGCCCCAGGCAGGGCAAGGGGTGCCTGCGCCGTCCCTGCCGACGTGGGGAGCCCTGCTGCACACCCCTGATGTGGGTGCTTCTCCTTCCTTCCACCCGTCTCGGGGCAGCCCCTGCCTCCGGGCTTCCTCAGCGCTGTCAGTCCTCCCGGGGCGCAACCAGGGCATCGCCGTGTTGGGCCCCAGGAAAGGTGAACTCAGCCCCCACAGCCGCCTCCGCTCGCCGGAGCGAAATCTGGCCACTTGTTGCTGAAGCATTTGGGGATGAAAGTGCCTGGATTGAGGAGAAGTATTTGTAACAACAGTGTTTCTTTGTTTCAAGTAAAAGAGCCAAATTTAATGCAGGATACAAAGCTGACCCTGGGGTGAAAACATCACTGAGCCACCTCAGAGGCTGCCCATCCACTCCTGAGCCAAACCCATCAAATCTTTGATGCATTAGCATTTAAAAGTGAGAGAGAGAGCAAAAACCCCCTCAGAAATTGTTCCAGGGAGAGAATAAAACAGCAGAAGTAGCAAAGGATGGTTAATGTGGATTTTGCAGCCGATATTGATGCAGGACAATTTCCCCATTTCCTTTCTGGTTTAGAAATAAGATTTTTATCAACACGGAGATAGTCCTGGAAGAGCTAAGGAAGCTTAAAGCTGAGTGAAAGAAATCATATTCTGGGGGCTATTCGCAGCAACTTTTTCTCCCTGTATTTTTTTAACCAATTAAAAAAAGAGGACTTAACACCTGTGCCTGCTTCACTATGCCATTTTTCAAGTTTGCAGTTGTTCTCAGGGGAATCAAAGTGACAGATTTATGCAAAGCTGCAGTTTGGATCTTTTCTTGCCCTGGAGCAAGGCTTTTATCCAACGCTATTCTTCCCCCCTTCACTCTTCTTCCCCCCTTCACGAGGGGATGGTGAAGAGGAGGAATGCATCACACTTGAAAAAGGCAAAGAAAAAAAAATCTTTCACAGCTGTTCCTAGCAGCTGGGATATATTTAATCAGAACTGGAGATTAACATACATCTCTGTGAAAGAGATATTTTCCTTCCCCTTATGGTTATGTTATCACCTATGCAGCAGACAAGGCTCAGAGCTGAACCTCAGCAGTGAACTCACAGCAAGAGGATGGAGGGGTTGCAAGTGACTTTATACTCTTATTCCCAGTAACTCCTGGAATGGGATGGCCCTTCAGGTAGTGAGGATGATTTCTTTGGACCGTCTACATTGTGAAAGTCCCTCCTAAGTGTCTCAGACTCCTGCAAGACCTTAGGCTGTGCCTGTGCCCAGCTCCAGCGAGCCTTTGCATGGCAGGGTTTTTAGCAGGGTGTCTGCATAAGGCAGCTCTTCTCTAACTACTGCATTGGGGATGGGAGGAGCAGAGAAGGTCTTTCCTGGTGTCTCAGCAAGTGCTACATGCACACGGATGCAAATGAGTAATGGCAAATCTTCAGTAGCACAAGAATGTCTGCTGTCTCCTAAGCCTTCATTCAGAGCAGTGAGCCCTGAGAGACAGTTTGGACTGTGCCCTTCTAAAGAGCAGTTACATTTTATCTTCACTGCTCAGTGTGCAAACATCCTGAAATCCTCTGTCCTTGAATCATTAAGGATTTGAGAGGCAGAACTTGAGAGGCAGAACTAGTAATACTGAAGTGGGCTTTCCTGTGATGCTTGTCTCCACATTATCTGAGTGCCACAAACACGTTAATGGATGTGAATTCACAATCCCTGTATGTAGTAAGAAGCTGGTACCTATGTGACATACCTGGCTTGGCTTTTTGGTCCCCAAATCTTATCCTTCTAGTTAATCTCCTTCTCCATCCCCACCTTTCAGCCAGATATGAAGATCTTGCCTCCCCTCATAGGAACACAGTCTTCAACACAAGCAAAACAAGACATTGCTCTTTAGTCCTTCCTGGTGAAGAGACCATTGAAATATTTTCCACAGAAATCTGCCCAAGATAAACAAGTAAAATGTGATGTTTCAGCCCGAGCAGTTAATGTAATCCAAGGAGGATTCAGGCAGTTTTGCTGACAGGCAATATAATCCAGCAAACCATCTGCTTAGGCTGCTGCTGCTGCTGGATTTTGTAGCCCTCACTGGCTCCAACACCACCTGCCTTGTACATGTGTCATCAACCCCTGAAGAAGTGGCCAGGGGACAGCTGTCCTGGCCTTGACATATGACCATGTGCTGGCTGCTGTGCGTGTGCAAATGCACCGGTCTACTGCACTCTATAGCAGTCAGTCTCTCCCAGTGGGTTATCAGCAAGTTGCATGGATGCATTTCACTTAGTAAAGGCAGGTTCGGAGGTAGAGGTGTTTCCTTCTTGGCAATGCTGATGGTGTGTGGGAGCATCTCATTGCCAAGGAAGTCAGGAGCAGGACTAAATGACCAACAGTTACCCATCAGCAGCATGGCCCTCATCACCGGCATCCAAGTGAATCCCTCAGTAATGCCAGTGGCATTGCTAACCCAGCTTATAAAGTCACCCCAGACAAGAAACCTCACCTCTCTTCTTCTCTTGGTACTTCATTTAAAATGGCCCAGAAATGGAAGTAGATGTGGGGATGTTCATGAGACCAAAGGGCAGGGGATGATGGTGGGGCTGTGGTGGGGTAGGCAGGCAGAGGAAGGAGGGCAGCTCTCCAGCTGCAGGCAGGTCAGGAGCATGGGGACCAGCGGAGAGGCCGGGCATGACACTCATGCTAAGCCCAGCTTTCTGCAGGACAAGAGGCAATGCAAGCTAGCCAGTGTGAGACTGCTGAGTGAAAGCTGGTTTTACAGAAGGGCTGACAGCTCCTGTGGGGAAATGCAGGTGTCCCTGATGCTGTTTATACCAGAGACCTCCAACCAGTGCTTACTTAAAAAAAAAAGCTTTGTATTCTAGTTGCTCCTTTTTTTCCTTTCTTGTCCCTGTTTCAACAGTTTTACCATATGATGTTCAATAAGTTAAATTCCAAACTTCTTAATTCCTTCATTCATTCCTTCTTTACTTAAAATTTATTTGACCAGTTACTTCACTCACTGCCCTTTCTCTCCTGTCCTGAGTCTTTTCCTGCCTTTCCTCCCAATTCCTCTGCCTTTTCCCCGCTGTTTCCAGTTTTCTCTGGGGGTCTGCATTGCGTCTACCTCATCCCTCATCTTATTTCATATTCCCTTCATCTGTGGGACTGCATGTATTTCTCAATCCTGTAGTAATCTACAGTAATCTACCACTCAGTAATCTGTGCTGCCTTGCCCCCCTTTCCCACAGGTCTGCCCCTCCAGATGTGCATGCATATCTGTAGAGAAGGTACATGTACACCTGGAGCCAGGAGGCTGGAGTCAAACCCAGTTCAGGGAACTGTCAACTTCAGTGGGATTCCCCCCTCCAAATCCAGAGCTCCTTGGGTATTGGATGAGACAAGGATGGCAGGCTGTTGTGTTCCTTACCACATCCCTGGAAAAAAGTCAGATATTGCACTGATTAGTGCAGTTTGAGAGCAATGTGCTGAAAATTAAGCATATGTTGCCTTACAATGCGAAATATTTTAAGTAAAAACTCTTTAAATTGCATAAAGGTGTTTTGTAAGAGACCTGTCATATACCATGAGACAACTTTACCGGAAAGAACATCTGTAATGAGAAACAAATCACACTGCCCTTTGCTATAGGGCTTGAACGCAGGTTTCTTTGGGGTTGTGGAGACTCATTTGCCCTCCAGCAGTGGAAGAATTAAGATGTTATGTTTAACATAAACAAGAGAGGTTTAATCCCAAATCCTCATGTGAGAGCACTTTGTGTTCTCTTAAAAGTTCACTAATTCCATAAGCAAGATGGACAGTTGGGTTATTTTAGACTCAACGAATGCAGGGGAGGGACAGGAGAGACATCAAAGGGAATTAACTTGTCAGAGTAAAAACCCAGTTGTGAAAACTGAGCAGAGTGTGAGTTCAATTGCATTAACTATACGTGGTGCCAAGGTCTCTCATTATAAGATGCCTTTCTCCCCTTTTCATTTTATCCAGGCAAACTGCAAGAAGAAAGGTTGGTCTGCATGGGACCATCCCAAGTCAGGGCTATGCAACCTCCTGGACACACATGCCCATTCCTGCTCAGTCAGTAACAGCATGAGAGTCATGATTCTCACTACCATATGGGCTCTACGCAAGATCCTCTGAGGTCAGATGCTAGTTTCTGAGTGATGAAGGAAAGGTAAGGTGGTTCCTGCAGACTGGAAAACTGCACAGGGAGACATGTTTTCTCTGATGACCTGCCTCTGATGGATCTACCTGCACCTCATCTCTGCACTCAGCAAAGACAGAGTGGGCTTTGGTTTGGGAGCATCTTGGCCCTTTGGAAAGGCAACCGCTTCCCCAGCTCAGGTTTGTCCTGTTGCTTTTCTGCTGGAGGCACAGAGAGAAGTCAGCCCTGGCAATGTGGTACCATTTAGCAGCAGTAAATTCACTTTAGAAGACAAGTGTCAAACATGTTCCCTCCAGCTGTGATTAAAAAATTAGAACAGATTCAACTCTTTGAAAACGTATGAGGGACAGGATATAAATTAAAAAAAACCTTAGCTATTAAAGCAAAGGCAAAACATTTCACATCTCAATGTTCTTATTTCCAGACAAGAAGCCAAAGTCCTACAATAACACTGTTTCATTAGGACTCAGACACAGCCAGCATCGCTTTCTTCATCACTCCCCTGTAGCTGAAGAGACCCACTCTGAGTACCTGGGTGCAGGAGGGTTAATTGTTCTGGCCGAAAACCAGGCCAGAATTGCCTTCACTTGACTGAGCTAGGATTGAAGTGTAAACTGTACTTTGCCAATACAACTTTTCTTCAGGAGTGACC
The DNA here is from genome assembly GCF_030936135.1 of Gavia stellata. NCBI lineage: Eukaryota > Metazoa > Chordata > Aves > Gaviiformes > Gaviidae > Gavia > Gavia stellata. The sequence goes on along the minus strand of NC_082597.1, from coordinate 7,785,247 downwards.
AATGCAAATTGCTCCATACTTGTGTAACACTGGCTAGCAGAATAAAGGTAGTTCTTGGATGAAGGAGCAGAAAACCAAATAGGAGTGGTGGTGCTGCCCTCTTCCTGGCTCTTTGGAGACCAGTGTCTACAATCCAGAGTTCACCTCTGGTCTCTGCAGGAGAGAAGGATGTTGAAAATCTGGGGCAATCAAGCTACAGCAGTGACTGATAGTCTGATCATCCTGCCACAGGGTAAAAGAAACTGTTCGTATCCAATTTATTCAAGGGAGTGCTTGATTGTTTTATTATAAATGCCAAAACTGGGTGAGGGTTCCTAATAAGAGGGGTTTTTTTTCACATAGCAGACAACAGCACAATATGATCCCATGGCTGGAAGCTGAAGCTAGGCAAATCCAGAATGGGAAAAAGCACAAGATTTTAGCACGGGAACAACTCACCAAGGGGTAAGCTTGCTTCTCCACCATCTGAGATTTTAAAGTGAGGGTTGAATGTCTTTCTTCTCCTTTCTTCTAAATTCAGATATGATCTTGACACAGGAGACCCTAGGTGACATCTTCTAGCCAGTGTGGTCAGATTAGAATTTCCTAATGGTCCCTCTGCCTTTAAATCCTCTGATTTATCCGCATTACATTTACCTGTAATGTTCACCCAGGGTTCACCCCAGGGACAGGGGAATTAGACATCTTTATTTGTTCCTCCACAGCTGTGGGAATGATATGTTTAGATATTTTTCCCATCGACAGTTGTGTCAGTGGTATGTGTTATGCAGATGTGTGTCTACTGGGAGCTACGCTCAGACAGCGCTTTTCACATTGATTTATGAACAGACTTCTGAGTGCAGCAACTTCTGGCCTCCGCTGACTTGGGCTGGAATCAGCTTGCGTGTTGTTGTTATTCTTATTCTTGGACCTGCAGTCATGGCTCATGAACCAGATGCTGCAGAAATGCAGAGCTGAGGAGGTCCTTGCCTCAGAGCTCTTCTGTAAGAGCCTGGCATGAAGCAAGGAGTGGATGTGGGTAGCCAAGGAAGCCCAGGGAAAAGATGGGTAGTGAATGTGCTCAGTAGTGATGAGCTAGAAAAACAGTGCGTGTAGCATCAGGTTGGGTGGACAGCGGTGGGCCAAGGCTGAGTCTGCCCAGGAAAAGATGCTGCAGGACTCAAGACATGAGAGGAAAGAGCCTGCACAGCATCTTGGTCATGTAAATGGTAGAAAAGGCTATGTCTGGGAGAAGCTGTGGGGAAAGTGTCTATACAACCTTGAGAATAGAGAGGAAAGTCTGAGGTGAGGATGACATGCAGGTTGTAAGCCCAAGTGATGGATGAGAGATAGTACCAGTGATTGAGAAAGGGAGGAAGAGTCACTTGGAATGAGAGTAACCATTCCCCTTCAGCCACAATGGGTCTGAGATGAGGGCGAGACATCCGCAAAGTTCAGGGAGCCTGGCTGAGATGGGAGTTTGGGTAGAGGGACACAGCTAAGGAGTACAGAGGTCCGTATCCAAAGGAAAATGCATTTAAATTGGTGAGATTTGTCAGAGATCAGGGACAGAGGGAGAGGAGGGCAGGACTCTGTGGGCACAGTGAGGGCAGGATGGGGAAGATGGACAGTGGGGAAGGGTAAAGGCCAAAGGGGCCAAGAAAGTGCAGAAAGATAAAATGAAGGTGTAGGCAAGGGTCTCCATCCATACCAACTCTTTGATCCTTCTATGCACTTTTCCATTCAAAGTCTAAATGGCATTAAAGGAAGTCTTTTTACTGCTGTGCATAAAGTAAATTTTTGCAGATTGTTTAAGACAGCAGTGTATTCCCAGATGATCCCCAAAGACAGATCCTGTTTCTTCATGGTCCTGATTAATCTTCAAAAGAAAGAAAGAAACAGAAAGAACTACTGGGAAACTTTGGCCGGGGAAGATAATTTTTTTTAAAATAGGAATCACCCAGGCCCGTCATTGGTACAAAAATAGTTAAATATGGTGGACCAAATGTCGAACTGTGAGAAGAATGACTCAAATTAGAGAAGCATAGAGAGAAGAAGGTAACGAAAACATCTCTTCCTGTGGGGACACTAACATAGCCAAATACTCATCTTTGTAGGTCTCCCAGTTTAAAGAGGGGTGGGCAGGGGAAAAGAAATCTGGGTTTGATATTTTGTACCCTGGACTACAAAGGAATCACTGTGGATATATAAATAAAAGACAGCTGGGTTGAGGTTTCAGATCACCTACACCCTTCAGAAAAGCAGCCAGAAGCCGAACACCATGCTCTCTTGCTTGATACCTGGACTGACGCTCAAATCTGTCAATACTTTGAAGGCAAAGAGAGAGACAGAGCAGAGCTATGATTTATTAAAGGCTTAAATCACCTACGTCGCCACAGAAACAGCAAAGAAAATGACACAGCCCAGAGAGAAAAAATTTTGGTTTAAATATTTGTAAAGATGTGTGGAAGACAAGGAAGAGCTTCTGCCTGGGAAAACCACAAGCCTGTCTCAAAGTCTACAAGACTATCTAAGCGGAGAAAGTGAATGAATAACTGTGGCACATGCATGAGTGGCTGAAAGCACGGCCTGAGTGGCAATTGGCTCTGTTGATGCTCCTCTGATTAGCTAGTTTTGGCTACAGCACTCATCAGACCCACGCTGAGTTCACAGCACAAAACTATTCACGCTGCACTGAAGAACGTCTCAGATCAGCCGGTGGATCCCTGCAGAGAAACAGCAAACACAGATCTGAAGGATGTGGTCTCCAGGGAGGGTTTCTAAATCCCTACTTCGTGTTACTAATTCCTTGTTATCCAAAGCTGGAAGAGAAAGGACTCCTGGAACGGATTCAGACGCTCCTGCTACTTTTCACTACCTTGGAAATTAAGGAAGAGAGAAGAAAATTGATGGTGCTTCTGTGGAGAGAAATTTAAGAGCAAAATCACATTATTCACTGTGATTTGAATGTAGACGGTTCTAATTCTTTACTAAAAAACTGATCTGAAAGTTGCTTATGAACTCAAACAGCAAATAGCCCAAGGGACCAGCTTGTTGGGATGGGAAGGAAAGGTTACACACTGATGAATCTCTGGAGAGCTTCCTGACAGGGAGAGATCTCAGCTGGAGACGTCTCACAGAGGGCACGGGAGAAGATGAGCCACCCTGAGCCCTTACAATGTGACTGGGCACAGCACCAGCAAACATAAATGGACGAGAACAAGGAAATCAGGCACTTTCAGGTGAGAGGTATTTTTATTTTTATGTGCAGACTTGCGTACCTACTGCATCTGCTCCAGAGTTATGGCCAAGACTTCCTTTCAGCTCATTCAGCTCTGAAGTCAGCTCCATGGACTCCCGCTGTATCCTCAAAACACCGACACAACCACTCTGCAGGATGATAGAGAAATTCCAGAGAACATTAATTACTTGCTTCCACACTCCGGTAATCACCACTAAAAAGAGTTGGAGAGTATCAGCCAGACCCAGCATACACCAGCAAATACTGTTGTGTTTTCTGAGATGACTCAGTGATTCAAACAGTCTCGCCAAATATGAGCAGTTTAATTTAGACTATTAAAAGTATCATAAAGGAAAGACACATCCATATTTTGGGTCTGAGCTGCCTGTGTCCCTCCCTTTCTCACCCTGTCCTCCTTCCCGGCTGCTATCTGGTGGCTAACTGAAATGTGAGGAATAGCAGAACAGATCACAGCTTAGATTAGATATTTCCAAAGTGGTTTGAGGACAGTTGACCATTACTCACTTGCAACACATAGTAAACAGAGATGAATGCGAGGCTCTTCTACCCAGAAGATATCAATCTCATATGTATACACAGAAGAAATAGCAATTGCATTTCACACAAGCTAAGAATTTGGTTCCCAGGACAAAATCAACTAACCTATGGTTACAAATGTCTCATCAGCTTCTTGGGGGGATGCCTACACCTTCATTTTATCTTTCTACCTCCCCAGAGCAGTGCTGGAGTAATAACATACCTGTGTGTTGCTGCCCACACCCAACACGAGATTCATGTTGCTGAATCCACCAGGCTCTGACGCCAGTTGTACCACATGGAGAGACCATGGAGAGACCACCATGGATGGGCTGAACATCTTTCCCATCACTTGCAGCACTTCTCTCTTTCTTCACATGACCTCCATGTCTTTGCCAGCGTCTTGGAGCATCATTTCTCAACAGAAACCTGAGGTTCGTACCAAGGCCTCCATGTACACTAGATTGCACAAAATGCCTCCAGGACTGCCCCAGTTTTGTCTGAAGTCAACATCAGCCTCAATTGTTGTTTTTTTTTCTCCTTAGTTCTTATTTACGTATTTAAAAACTACTGAATGAGGCTCTGAAACCGTCTCTACCACAGTTTAGTCCCTTCAGTTTCCAAAGCAAAAGCGGTTTTTCCTGATGGTTAACATTAAAAAAATATTGAGCTTGTTGGTCTGTTGGGATTACCTGAAGATATTTTCTTCAAAAAATTCTCTTCAGGATTATCTTTTAAGCTTTTTTCCTGAAAGTTGTGATGCAATTTGTTGATCTTTAAGAAATAGATTATATAAAAAAGGTTAGAAAAGCTCTCTCGGTTATTCTGGATTTTTTGTTAGGAAAAAAAATCAAGACCTGCTTCTGTTTTAGCAAGGACCAACTTTGCTGTTCTTGCATAAAGCTACGATGAAATATGTTGTAGGACCATGCCATCATGAAATATGAATATTACCTTTGTTAAACTCTTCAGCACACAGCTGAGTCTGATGAAACTGTTCTGAAGGGAGGCTTGTCACAGAAGAACACTTGTCTCACTGTCATGAACTTGGTTTGGGATTATTTAACTGATGATTCATTATTTTGCACATTATTTTGAACACCAGTCATGCACGAGGACCCCCCTATACCAGACACAGCACGAACATGGAACAAAAAGGCACCTTCTGCTCCCAAGAGCTCCTAGTCCTTGTAGAGGACTGGAGAGGCAGATGGAGACAGAAAGACAGACAGAGGATGAGATTAAAGGAACCAGGCAGGACATGCTGTCAAATTTTTAGTAGCCATCACAGCTAGGGAGACATTTAACTGGGACCATGTCTTCATGATATTCATATTCGAACTAAAGTTTTTAAGCATCCCATGCCCATTCCTGACTCTGTTATCCCCAGTGAGATCAGATGTGGGAAAAGGAGAATACTGAAATAGAAAGAGGCTATTTTGGGCTGTGAGTGGTGTGGGGCCCCCGGGGATCCTCCGGAGAAGCTCCACAGCAGTTCGTATGTGGGGAGAGGGTCAGTCTTTGAGCTATCTGCCAAAAAGCTGGAGAAGCCCGAAGCTGCCTCAGCCAGTTCTAGGAGGAAACAGCGGGAAGCAAAAATGTATCAAGAGCTGGCTTTTTATTTTTACCTTGCTCACCAGATGTATTTTGAAAAACGGTTGCAGGCTGCTAGGAAGAGCTGCTCTCCTCCACTTGCAAGTTCTTCTCTATCCTCATGTGAAGTGGGAGAAGTGGGTGACCAGGGTGACAAGCTTTCCCACCCCACACATCTTCGGTTTCCCAGGCTCTTTCTCAGCAGGAGCCGTGCACAGCCCCCTGCTCCACTGGGACCCTCGCACTTCCAGCGCCCCGGGAGCCACCCCTCCACCTCCCAAAGCCCTGGGTGCCGCCAGCGCCCACCCCGGGGCCCGGGGGTGCCTGGCAGCAGCTGCCCTCCCCCGGGCTGTGCTTGCCCTTCGCATCTCTGCTCTTTTACATCTTGCCTCTTTGCAGTGTCTGTCCCGTCCACCTCTTCCCTTCGCATTCCTCCTCTTCGCAACTCTGCCCTTGCATCCCTCCCCTTTGTATCCCTCCCTTTTCACCTCCCCCTTTGCACCTCTCTCATTTACATCCCTCCCCTTCGCCTCTCTGCCCCCTTTGCATCTCTGCCTTTTCCCATCCCTCCCGTTTGCATCTCTGCTCCTCGCATCTCTGCCCCTGTACACCCTCTGCCCCTCGACCCTTTGCATCTTTGCCCCCTCGCACCCCTGACCGCTTGGATCTCAGCCTTTTGGGTGCCTCCTGGCACCCTCCACTTTCGCCCCCCCCGCCCCTTTGCACCCCCGCCCTTTCGCTTCCCTGCCCCTTCGCACCTCCGCCGCGCTGCCCCCCTGCCTTCCCCGCCCCGGCCCTTTTGCCCCTCTCCCCCAGCACCCCCGTACACCGCAGCCCTCGGGCAGCCCGCAGCGGCTCCGGGCCGTCCTCCCCGCGCCTCCTCCGCCCCCCCAGCCCCCCTCCCCTGCCCGCCCGCCCGCCGCCGGCTCGGCCGCGGAGCCGCCCGCGATGCCGCCTCCGCCGCGGCTGCTGCCGCTGCTGGTGCTGGGCTTGGGGCTGGGGCTGGGGGGGCGGGCGGGCGGCGGGGGGGGCTGCCAGCTGCCGGCCGAGTGGCGGCCGCTCAGCGAGGGCTGCCGAGCCGAGCTGGCGGCGATCATCGTCTACGCGCGGGTGCTGGCGCTGCACCCCGACCCCTACGGCGCCTACAACTACCTGCCCTGGCAGAGGGGCCCCCCCGCCGGCCCCCAGCCGGGAGCGGGGGGTCTCTTTTATTCGGCCGAGATCGAGCTGCTGTGCGACCAGGCGTGGGGCAGCATGCTGGAGGTGCCCGCCGGCTCCCGCCTCAACCTCACCGGCCTCGGCTACTTCTCCTGCCACTCGCACACCGTCATGCAGGGCTACGCTTACTTCTTCTTCCTCCGGTGAGTCCCGGGAGAGGGGGGTCCGGGGCGGGGGGTCAGCATCCCGGCCCCGGGGCATCTCCGCGGCCGGCGGAACGCGCGCCCGCTCCTGCCCGGGAGGGTTCGCCCCGTCCCGCGGCCGCTCTCCCCGCAGCGCCTTCTCCTTCGCGCTGCCGCCCACAGCTTCATCGGGGAAAGACTCCCCCGTAAACACGTACCGTTCCAGTATTGCCAGATGTACGAGGAGCTGCTGTTGAGTAGCTCCTGGGTGCTGCTGCTTTTGTTTTTACGGCGGGGCGGTCACGGTGCTGGAGAAGGGCCAGCGCCTGTTCAACGAAGTTTGGCATGGGAATTTAAAACCCATCCCCAGATACTCACCCGATAGCTTTCTCTCGGCTCTCCCGAGTCCCAGCCAAATCCTGACTTTGAGCCCATTGAAAGAACAAGAAAATAAACCACAATGTGGGAACGGAGCCATCGCCGTGACCTTTCAATCCAAGAGCGTTTGCGAAATACCACTTGGTGGCTTATTTCAAAATACTTGGTGTATTCTTACAGTGGGTGCGTAACGAAACGCAGTTTGATGCTGTCTAGTGCTTAGTCTGTAGCAGTATCTTTAAACACATTTTACACAAGTTATTTATTGACGGATTGAAGGAGTTCTTAAACTCCGGGATCAAGGGCAAAGCAAGGCAAATACAGTGGGAACCAAGGGTCAAAATACAGATTTGCCTCATTCGTGGGTGTTCATTGATGTCTGCAGGGCAGCAGGAGCCTGTTAGGTCCTTACTGCTGCTGCCTGGTCCAGTCCTCCCTGATGGAAATTGCCGTCTTGGCAACTAAGTGCCAGGAGAGTTGAGAGCCACGTGCCGGTTAGAATTCTGTCTGACTTTGGTGGCACTTCACTTGCTGAGCCAGGCTGAAGTACAACGGGTGACTTCTGCGAGAGAGAAAGCGCTGTTCAGCCTCACAGCAGGCTGCCTGTGCAATTTGTGTTTCAGAATGGATGAGAACTACATCCTCCTGCCGCACGGAGTCAACTTCCAGGAGGCGATTTTCCCGGACACCCAGGAGAACAGAAGGATGTTTGCCAGTCTTTTCCAGTTTTCTAACTGCTCGCAGGCACAGCATGTGTTGAGCTTCTCCAGTGACTGGGAGATTCAAGAGGACAACCGGGTAAGGGATTTATTTGCTCTCCAGTGCTTGTTTTCTAAGTGGGCACAGGCATTCCCATGTCATTTGCAAACATATAGATATGAATGCAAAGCAGCAGGTCCCTGATTTTCCTGGTCCTTTGGTGGTATCACTGGCAAAGTAACACAGATGACGAGATGTTAAACTCTGTTTTCAAAGCTGGCCTCTGTGTTAGCTCTTTATCTTCCCATGGACCTGAGCAAAACTTGGCATCAACCTGTTTATGAGCAATAGGTTGGAAACCAGTATTGCTTGCGATCCTGTCCGACTCCACCCAGGTTGTTCCTGGGTTTGCTGTTTCTAGACCCCATACTTTAACTTTAGTTGAAATGTTCAGGAGCAGAGGTTTGCCTTTTTACTTCTGCGTTCATCTCATGTAGCGAGAGCAGTTCCTGGACCATGACAGACTGTAAGGGATTATTCTTGCCTAACTCCACACAACAGCATAAACATCTACTTCTGAACTAATCACCCTAAGCTGTCTTTGTAGCAGCTGGGGAAAAATACTCTTGAGGGCATGGTTTGTCTGAGCGATGAGGGCATGGTTCATCTGAGCGACGCCAGCACCTACTTCTGAACAAGCTGAATGAAATGCCTCTTTCTCCTCTAAAGGGAGGCCACAGCAAGTAGTTCACCCTCTAGGCGGTCCTCCCTTAAGAAAGTACATTTTTACTATGGGAAGTCCAATGATGCCCATTGTTAGTGGCTTCTGAGCCCCTTTATGGGGCTGTAGTGTATGTAATAAATGCAGGATTTTAATAAATACTTCCTTGGCAGAGAACTGGCAACCTGCAGTTATGTGTGTGCATGTTCTGGGTGTGCATGCACATTTGCAATAGTGGAACTTGGAGAGCTGTTTCAGTGCCAAACTTTGTTTTATGAGGCTGGTGGTATCCACTGGTAGCTGAGAACATTTCAAGTGTCTCTTTAGGTCAGGATTGACAGGACATGTGTCATCGCTTGCGTCTTCTGTGGATTCATCCAAGGCACAATATTTACATATGGCAGCAGATGCAGTAGTGGCTTGTTTGGGAGATGGGTGGAGGGAGCTCTGTAGCTGGCTGAGCCCTTTCCCTTCACCAGCTGGCCGACCGCCAGCATACAAAGTTTGAGTTGCTGCGTGGCCATCTGTCCAGTGACACAACCCCGCTCCTTGGGATGCCCTGTGAGTGGGCATTTTGTCATTGCTGATATTTTGGGGAGACAGTGGGGAACAGTGATGTTCAAATATATATTTGGGGGTAGCAGCAGGAACTGATGTTTAAGAAAAAATGAATTATCTTGCAACTAGATCACAGAGCTGTAACCCTGACTGGGCAAGAAGGGGGAGGTGGAGAGCCCCGGTCCCTGCCCTCCCTCCTCCCTGCCAGCCCGCAGGCTCCCCAGTGCCCCAAGCAACGTATTTGGCAAGTAAAGGCACTGTCGCTGCCAAATCCGCAGATTTTGCTCCAGGGGAGCAAAGTGGCATTGGGGGACAACCAGATCCAACTCCCAGTATCTGCTTGTGATGCCTCTGCACTGTTTATTTAGCCGTGCTGAGCTAAATGTAGGGGATCTTCATGGGTTGGCGTTCATTTATGCCAGCAGTGAATCTTGCCGGTTAGCTTTAATGGAAATCACAAGGCAGAAACCCCAAGGGTAAGTTGGGGCAACCGAAAGCGTATGTATCAAAAGTGCATTTCAGCTGTTCTGCTCTTTGACCCCATGCAGCTGTGAGCGCATTAGGGGGGGATTAGAGCTGCTGGTTGCACAGACCAGGGCTGGGGGCTTTACATACTTCAACACCCACCCGTCGAGTGAATAAATTCAGCGCAACTGACGGACACATTGTCTCCCCTTCGTAATGAAAAGTAAAAGCTTCCTCTGCACCAGTTAAAAATAGTTCAGGCTGACTGTGCTCCCATTTAGCTCCTGCATCTGTGTTTGCCCAGCCGAGCGCTGGCTCCCGGCGCCTGTGTGCCCCAGCCTGGGAAGGGGATGGCGTTTCTGGCTGCCATGGTATTAGGAATTTGTTCTCCAGCTCTTCCCAGTGTAGGTGCCCATGTCCAGGGTGCAGCCCTCTTCAGTGTTTCACTGCTCTCTTTGCCTTGTCACGTCCAATGGTGACTTTCCCCACTGCCACGGTGTCTGCTTGCATCCCATCACAGTGTGAACAATTTTCATTTCCAAATGCGCTTGATCGAGCTGTCCCGTGCTGGCTCCTGAGCTGAAACCTGTGGCGTGTGCTGGCTTCGTGGCACAGAAAGTGAGCATTACTTGGAGCATTATTCTTGAAGCTTTTTGGAAAAGAGGTTAGGGAGCCTGGGGACATCCGCAATGGTGCCAAGCTGTAAAGAACCTAGACAGAGAGAAAAGGGTCTTCTGATGTGGCTCACACTGCAGTGAGGACTGAGGGATCTCACTAGCTGCTGCGTACTGACATAAATTGCTAGCTAAAATCCATCACGGATGTTTTGTGCAGTCAGAGGGAAGAGGTGGAGAGGCCGAGATCCTCAGAGCAGAAGGCAGCTGGGGTGAAGGTCTGGTTCCAGGAGTTAGAAGCTAAGGTTCTGCCTCCAAATCTTGGGACAGCTGTGCGCAGGGACATCTTAAAAAGCATCTCTGTCAAAAAGCAGCATGCCCAAGGAAGTTTGGAATGAAGGATTGATGAAATCTCCTGTTTACAGGTGGATCCTCTACTCCGAAAGACTTTTTGAATCTCTGTATTTGCTTATGGCCCTGTGCCCTACTCTTGATGTATTTCTGCGGTGGACATTTTAGGGGAGAATTTGGTGCTGGAAGCATATAGAGTTGCAATGAATAATTCATGTTTGTAGCTCTGGGGTGCTCAGCCAGAAGGTGAGAGAGCCTCATGATGGCTGAACGTCTTTTGCCTCATGTAATGCCACTCCCAGCAAGAGGTTCCTTCTGCAGGGTGTGCCTGAGCTGGCCGCGAAGTGAGGGAGCCGAAGGTGACCGCTGACGTGCTGTCCTCCTGCTCATCCTCTTCTCTCTGCCATGCTCCTTACATGCAGGGAGCCTCGTCTGGGCTGTCTCATGGGGTGAAATGAGGAAAAGCCTCATGGCTCCTTCTCCACGCAGCAAACGTGTCAGATGATGCAAAAGAGAGCAAAACGATGTGCAGGAACTTCTTGATGCACTGGAATGCCTTTTCCATCACAGGAAAACCCTTTTAATTTTCGGAAAGCCCCATGGCGCATGGTGAAAGGAGGCCAGACCCAAGGCACATCTCGTTGGGGATAATACATTCCTCATCCTGGACCTGCTGCTGTCGCTGGAAGCTAATTCCAGCTGTGTTTTTAAGCCCCTTGCCATCTGGGCTGAGGGCCAGACGCTGCTTTCCATAGTTTTCCAATAACCCCACAGTCTCATAAATTCACTCAGGTGCTTGTTCGGGGCACTCTGGAGAGCAATGGTAGCTCTGGCTGGCGTTTCTTTAGGCACTTGCATTTTGGCTTCCAGGTTTGCAGAGGCAGTAATTAATTCGGCTCCATCTTGACTTTTCTCACAGCCCCTTAGTGATGTTTGCAGACCTCCTGCTTTACTCCGGCTTGCTGTCTCAGTGGTTTCTGCAAGGTTGTTGCTAAAACTGCGAGTTCTCGCCAGGCTCGGGGTTGGAGCTGGGTTTGTAAAGAGTGGCTGCAACTTCTTGCAGAGCAAGGGGTCCCTTCTTGCAGCACGTTGCAGGTACCTGGGTCCCGGGCTTGGCCCAGCCCCAGAACTGATGTTGGCAGAGACAATAACACAGGAACGCTCCTTTTTCCCCCGTTGGAGTTACAGTTTCATTTAATTCTTCCCACCCTCCGCCCCTGGGAGAAATGCAGTATTCGCCTATCCAAGGAATCTTGCAGTCACAGCAATTTCTTTTAATAAGGTGCTTTTATTAAAGAAAGGAACAATTAAGAAGCAATAAAAACCTAATTAAAGTTCTTAAAAGCTCCATGTTTTTACCCGTGTCCCATGTCAACCCCTGAGGGAAGGCCTGCAGACGTATCAAAGACTTTGTGACGTCTGACAGCCTCCTACACGGGCATGCCAGGCTGTCCTGTGCTGGCCGGCGTGCAGCCTCCAGGTCACCCCTGCCTCAGAAAACCACCCCAGGCACCTCTTTTCCTTTACCCCCTGCTTTCCCCAGTCCCCCTAAAATTGCTCACAAAACCCTGCGTGCTGCCCAGTTATTCTCCAGTGCAGCTGGTGGTGCTGATGTTTCATTACTGATGCTTTTAGGGAGTAGCCTTGAGACCTTTTCTTGCTTAAAAGGAGTTGGAGGGCTCAGACTTTTTTTTGGGAGATGGGGATGAGTGTTCGGTGGTGCATCCAGCATCCTCTTCCAGGGACGGAGAGGGGGAATGGAAAAATCCTGAAGGCCCAGAGAACATCCATATATGCCAATGCCTCTTTCTCACAACAAATTTTTCTTACGGCTAAGTGGTAAATGACACTTTTCTACACGCAGGGGGTTGATTTCTGCTTGCTCAGGCTGGGAGGTGGGAATCGTCGCTGTGGTTTCCCCCCTCTTGCAGTGCCTGCTGCTAAGCCTGGGAGTGATGGAGTGGGTTGGGATTGAAATCTTGGCCCCCTGCAGAGTTTTACCATTTTAGTGCGAATCTAGAGGCTCTAATTTCTCCTCCTGACTTGGCCTTCTGCAGGGTGGTGCGATCTCATAAATAAGACCTCGTTGCCTTGTCTGCACATGAGAGATTACACCAAAGAGACTCGAGGACTGGTGATAATAAGGTCTACAGAAGTGTCTAACAGCACTTGTTGCTATTTATTATTCAGAGGGGTTTTACCTCCTGGTTTTGTCAACAGGTTGATGGGGAAACATGGTCTTTTGGTCTCCATTCCAGCTTGCTGTGAGCTGTGGAGGTGGTCACAACCTAGGGCTGTGCGACACTTCCTTTAGAAGCACCTTCCTCCTCTTTTTTTCACGGGGGAGAGTTGTAAAATGACCCCGTATGCATCATAACGAGGGAATTAACAGCAGTGTGTCAAACTGATCGTGAGCAACTGTGAGACCACTAACGCTGTGATAAAGCCCACGGAAATGAAGGAGTCCAATAACTTCAATCAAGCCTGGCGAGATTGCAGGGGGAGATAATATCTTTTATTAAGCCTCTCTCCCTGCATTGCCTCTCCACCTCTCGAGCATCAGAGCCACAACCACACTGTTACTTCAATTGATTTAGATGAATGGACTTGCCTTCTGAGAGACTTCCAGAGATTTATCTGAGTAATAATAGAGCTTTTATGAGAGTAGTCAGTGTCCCAAATAAAAAGCAAGGTAATTAGTGGGTTAGCAGGGCAGTCTACAAATATCTGCTTAGCATCTTTGGGCCTGGGTCCTCTTCTCTGGTGGCACTTGGACTGCTGTAACAACTTGATGACCTGATTAGGACACCTGCAAGGCTTTGGAGCAGCTGAAAAGGGCACGGGATAAGAAAAGCAATGTAATTGCATAAATGGCCTTGTCATTATTATGCAAAGCAAAAATTAAATTAAATGGCATTCTTCCTCTGCGGAAGTAGAGGAAATAGTTTCAGAGCTATTTGTATTTTAGCAGCGGCTGTGTGCATGAACTGGGAGCCACTCGGCCGGACCATTCCCTGAACCCATCTGTGAGCAGCAGCACATTTGCTCAGCAGTGGCCCCAGCCTGTTTCTGCTCTGATGCTCTCAGCTGGGTGGATGGCAGTGACTCTCATTCAGCAACACTTCACAGGACCATGAGGGCTTAAATCACAGAGAAATAGCTGCTTACACAAAAGCTCTTTGGACTACCAGAGAAGGGCTTGCTCACGTGACATTCGCCATGGGGACCTGTTTTTATCCATCTCCCCAGGCAATGTGCCCCCCGGAGAGGGGAAAAGAAGAAGGGAAGTTGGGGAAGTCCTCATAGTTTTTCTGACCTCCCTGATTTTGAGTCTGGACAGTGATTAAATAATATTGTGGGTGGGTACCTGCTGGGGAGACGCCTGTGACATCTCTGGAGAAAGCCCGAGCTGCCTTGGATGAAGGGACCAGAGCTCTTCTTGCTGTGGCTGAGATGGACATCGGTGATGCTGAAGGTGACTCCGCTATGTGAATCGTGCAAAGCCTGGCCACTAGAAAAAAAAAGCTGATAACTGTAATGGATTTCAGCTGAAATTTCATCCACATTATCCCCCCAGAAAAAATGAAAAAGCATTTTGGTTTTTCTCTTTTAAAAGTTAAGCACTTCTGCTCTTGAGGAGTTCCCTCTCTGCTCCGAGTGCTGGGAGACAGATTGCAGGACTGGAAAATGCCAGTCGTGGAGTCCAGATCCAGCAGTTTTAGGGGAAGGACTGGTCTCAAAAAGAGCAGGCAGCAGCCTGGCTTGGTTAAGACAGTCTTCTTTAATTCCCACGTACTGGCCTTTTGTGTTTGCTTGTGGCATGAGCCACATAAAGGATCCTCTTTTCTCTGGTCCTAAGGCACCAGGGAAATAGAAAATATTATCAATTCAAAACACTGCCTTGTGGCAAGGGCAAGGTGGAAAGACCTTGAAACGGATTAAAGTAAGGTCCAATATCTAGAGATTTGAAAATCTGGTTTTACATTTGGTTTCTTGCCCTGCCGTTTGTTAGAAGAGTTGTTGCTCCATTAGCTTAATAGCATGATAGAAAGTGTACATCGCTTCTGGGTTGTTTTAATAGTGATTTACAGCGCTTTTGTTTTCCTCCCAGAAACCCACCCAGAGCGTACCCCCTCCCTACGATCTGTGTTTAATTTTAATACATGTAAGCAATATTAGATGAAATGAAGAACTGCTGACAAGTGTCTGGGATGAGGGGAGACGACGAGACAGTTGATATGTTTGGGTAACATCCCTGAGAGTCTTTTGGCTTAGAAATGGCATTGACTCATTTACAAATCTTCCCATCCAGGCTGTGGTAGGGGACTCTTAGAGGTCTGATTGGCATCTCCCTATCAGCTTTCTGTCTTCCCACATACACACAGGCTGCTAAAATGCAGAGTAAAATCATGGAGGAGTTCACAATAGTCTTATCCATGGGACGTTTCCATTGCATATGGTCTTTCTTGTATTTATAGCAACCAGAAGGTGTTCTGAGCACTTCCCAGGAGGGAAATAGGGAAATGCCCCTATTTTTATGGTGTCTCTTAGAGGCACCTTATTTCTGTATTGGGAGGCAGGTTGGCTGACTGCCATATACAATGCAGGAGGGTTGACCTGAGGTAGCATGGGAGCCTTGAATTTGATGTCAGTTGTGAACAGTCTGAATTTGGGGTTGAATAAGGAGTTTTTCCCCACCCACCTGAAGTCTTGTCCCCACTGGCAGCCGTGACTAGTGGGGAGCTGCCAAGGTGAGGCCCCCAATTTGTGCCCTCCTGGTACCAAAGTGGGTGCAGGGCAAGATGAGGGGAGTCCCAGATTGGTGTCCCAGCTCCTGGTGAATGAGTCTGGACCAACTTGCTCCTTAACAAGCCATGCAGATTACTCCAGAGCACAGCTCTCTCTGACTATATCTAAGGCACATCCAAGTATATGGTATCCTTAAAAATATCCAGTTTCCAGCCTGCTGTGCAAGGAAATGCCTAAACAGCCATGGGTATGTGTGTGTATGTACATGGCTGCCTCCTCCAAAGGGCGAAATGGCAATCCTTCCAGGAATTGGCAATGAATGAAGACCCACATGGCTCCAGGCTGCTTCTAATTATCCAGAGCCACACTTCAAAGAAGTTCTGCCAAATGCACTAAATCATTCCGTATTTTGTGGCATGAGGCTATCTGCTGCTGTACATGAACTCGGTGGCAAGCAGGCATCTGATCCCGGCCCCAGGACACCTTTTCACCTCTCCACCGGGCTTTTTCCACCACCACAGGGGTGGGAAACTGCTGGTGGCCACAGAGGCGGTTGGTGGTTGTGGGCTGAGCTCTGCACATTGGAAGACACAAAGATGGGGCTAAAGGGATCCTGTTGTCCCTCCTGTGTTTCAGATCCAAGGCTGCCTGGAGGAGTGCTGTACCCTTGGGGTTTCCAGCCCAGAGGTAGTTGAAAGACCTGTGGTGGTGCTGCTGAGCATAAATGCTGCCGCAGTGCTTGCTTAGCTGGACAAAGATTTTTTTGCAAGTCCCCAACTGCTGACTCTTAGCCATTGGCTGAAGCAATGTGTTTCCCAGTCATGTTAGAAAGATGCAGCTACCTGGCCAGGGCTAACTCTGTAGTCTGCAGCACAGGTAGGATGTTGCTGCTGTTGTCTCAGGGTAGGTAGGAGAGATAGGACTTTTGTTGAGCCGGTCACGTTCCCTCTGTGTTGTCACAGAAGGTGGAAGATACCTCCCTCTGGGGAGGGCAATGGAAAGTTTGAAGCTACCTCTGTGAGCATCTGTGTGTGAAGGTAGGCTGGGAATTGCAGCACTGTAACAAGAGGCGGACCTCTTGTCCATACCCTCTGGAGATGACACTGTCATGGGAAAAGCAGCAATCAGAAGACATGAGGAGGCCAAGGCTGACTTTGGTCCCTTGTCTTCTTCACTGTGTGTGAGCGTTTCAGTGATTCCTCTGCTTTTCTGCCTCCCGTTCATGGCCATCCCAGCATGGGAAAGTGAGGAATGTGTGTCCCACCGCACATAGACAGGGAAGGGTGAAAGCACTGGTCAGCGAGGGAGGCAACTGGTGGGGACCTGGGCAGTTACTGGAGCTGGAAACTGAAGTACTGCAGAGCAACACGTGCTTGAAAGTGCTTGTGTCTGCGGCCAAATCACCTTCCTTGACACAGGTTCATGTACTCAAGGCGCTCTCCCATGTATCTGGGACCTGATCTCCAAGGAGGAGGGTTGAGGCTGGTGTTCCTGTAAGGTGGACATATTATCTTACCAACCCAAGGCAAAATAAAATATGCAGTCCAAAGAAGCAGATCCCGGGTGGTTCTTGATCCAGTCATGCTTATTATTCATACTTGTCCCATGATTTTTCAAACTTAGAAAGTGGAGGTACTGACTTAGCCTGAGAGCTACTGGAAGATGCTCAGATACGTCTCCTGGCACCCCGCTCACACTAACCCACTGGGACTATTTCAGGGCTTTTGGTTGGGTTGGGAACAGGAGGGAGAAGCAAACATCTGAGCTAGGTGCACCTGGCTTTTTGCCTGCTTCAGTTCTCCTAGACATTGTTCTGGGCTGGCCATTTTGGGGAATACATTCAGAGTGAGTCTCAGGCAAGTCTGCCAAATTGAATGAGGTACGCCCCCAAATTCTGTGTTGTTCAGTCTAATTATGGAAGCCATCCAACCCCCTCTGTAAATCTGCGAGTCTGTAGATGTGTTAGGTATTTTTGTGTGTGTAAATCTATGCTTGGTGTTGTTCAGCAGTTGGGAAGAGTGGACCAAGAATCCTGGGCCAGGGTCTGTCCTTGATGCACACGCTGCTGCTACAAGCACTGTGGGCAGAGCTGGTCTTTGGTTTAGTTGCTGGCCTCAGTCAACCTTGAATCCAAGGAAAAGTCTTTTCTTTCCACTTCTCTCTCTTTCCTGACCCACCTGTGAGATAGATACAGAAAAAGATGGAGCAAAACATTTATTAAAATCAACAGCCACCAAAATCCATCTGGCAGCTGGCAGATGGGACACCTGTAATGCTGCTTGTAACCGGATCAGCCATCGCGGCTAGAAAGGAGATGAGATCTTTCAATTTGGGACATATTTTCTCCCAGCCCATGCATTTTGATGTTTATTTCTGCAAATGGCAAGCCAAGTTGGCTCCAAGGCAGCGGTAGTTCAAATCCCTAATGGAAGCTGCAGATGGAGCCTTTTAAAGCCTGTCCTGCCGCTGCCAGCCAAGCACCTTTCCAAATTCCCCCAGAGAAGCGTCCTTGCCCCATTGCGCTCAGCCAGGAGCAGCCACACAGTGCCAGGCTTGGCTTCGCCGCTGACCCTGGAAGCATGCAGCCCCTTGCAGCAGCTAATGCAAAGTGACAAACCAGAGCGGCCAGTTTCGGGGGTCTGGGAGTATATGGTTTCAGTGTGACCACTTGCAGCTGGTTGCTGCTCAGATTGTTGCAGGTGCCTCTGGCAGCTGACGCAGTGACAGCCTCCTTTTGCTGCCCCAATTTGCGGGTTTTTTTTGGAAGAATGCTGCTACAACTGTTAGTCCAGTTATCTGTAAAAAGAATGATGAGAGAAAAATATACTGAGGAAGAAGCAAGTTTCCATGACACTGTATAATGCAAAGGGGAAATAATATGGCTAGAAAGCCAGGTCTGAATTTCTGCCCAAAAAACTTAAGAGCAAGCAAAAAAGTATTTCCTGAGATCTGAAAACACTTAATGGACTTGTTCTGCAGTATTTTTGCATTTCCTAGATCAGTGGGGAACCAGCAGAAGTACTAGCTACTGCAAGGGGGAAAGTCAGTGCAGTGTTTTGTATTGAGACAAGATGTGGGACAAAAATGCAAGCTAGTACTTACCTACTGTCATCCTCAAACTGACTCATCTTCATCACCATGCAGGGGTAGCAGGAGAGCTCTTCCCATTCTGTGGATGGTAAAAGTGAGGCACCTAATTTAGGCTCTGTATCCTAGTCTAGGGGAGACAATTCTATTTGACCCAGGATTTAGCTCCAATGGGATCAGAAACAACTGTCTGAACACTTTTTCTGTCCGTAAACTTATTTGTATAAATCCTGTACTCTTCCCCTTCTGTGTCTTCCAGCCTTGTTGCACAGGCAATGACATACTTTGAGTAAGGAGATATGTTCAGATGGGTGACACATGAGCAACTGGGGTTTGGTTTGTTCAAACCAAAGCACGTTAGTGGTATGAAGCCTGGCTTCCTTCTTCAGGTGGATGGTGACATGTGTCCTGTTTGATGCCTTAAAATGCAGTGAGTTCATCATCACCTTCATTTGTCTTCACTGTAAACCCGTTTCAGAGCATGTTCATTTGTTTGCCTTGCTTTTTGTTTTTCCAGAGCCTTTAGACATGGTCTGAACACAATTTTGCTCTTCTGGATGTTTTTTATTTTATTTTTTATGGTGGAAAAAACTCAGTTCGTTGCATAACTGGATGGTAGTCGGGGAGAGAAAGGAAGGAATGAAAGTCAAAATGGAGGAACAAATTTTACTGATGTTGGCTGAGGATAGGAATAGAAATTCAGATGCTCTAAGTCCCCATTTCCATTACATGGGTAGAAGTCCCATTTCAGAGCCTTTGAGTCATGAACACAGCAGCCACATCCACTTGAAATACTCCATTTCGTTGCAGAGCTTGAAAGCTCTTTTCCACCTTAAAAACATCATCTTGGGGTGTGGAAGAGGAGGGATAATGAGGAAGGGGCTTAGCCACAGCGGCCATGGGAGAACGCTGCCAGATGCCAGCCTATGCTTTAAAAGAGCTCTGAGGTCTCGGATGGGTGGGAGAGAGTTTATTCATGGTCTATAAAAGATACATTAAAGTGAGAAACCCTTGTGTATATGTGGCTTATCTGTGGGAAGTAAACAGGCAGCTTATTCTTGGTCTGTAAGTATCTCGGTTGGGGAGGTATTTCTAACTAGAGACAAAGAAAAAATAACAGATGTAAATGAGAGAAAAATTTAAAAAAACATAGAAATAGTAAATGAAATAATCCATTAAAATGTGTAACCAACTGATGTGGTAAAACCTCCATCATTTACAAGATTTGGGTCAAGCTGGGAGATTGCAGTGGCTCTCTTAGTCAGAAGAAGACACTCTCCTTTTGCTGCCTGCCTCTGGAGGAAGATCCATTGCATGGGTCATGACATGGCTCCAGGAGTGACTGTATAGGGTTTCAGAGCATTTTGTCCCTGTCCACTTCTTATTTTTCAAACTGGATGGCTGTGGTGACAGTAGTGACTTGCTCCCTCTGGAGAGGGTTTAGATCCCCCACGCTGTGGCTGAGCAGCTCCAGGAGGTAGCAGAGAGCATCCAAAGCCCACCTCCATCAGCTGGATTCAAAAAGACAACCTGGAGGTGAATTTTTCTAAAAATCACTTGCAAGTTCCCTGGACCTTTCAGACAGCCATGCTGGACATGAATGCTGATGTTGGGAAAAGCCCGTGGATTGGAAACGAACAGTTTTAAGAAGACCCCAGGGAAGGGTTTTTACAACCATCAGTGATTGGGTTTCTGCCCTTTACATGTTTTAGGTTCAGGCATGTTTTGTCTGAGTTCAGCGAACATTTCATGATCTGTCCCTTGAAATCCTAATTGAGCCTGTGTTTTCTTAAGTCTCTATTTCAAAGGGCAGGGGAACAAATGTGATTCTTGGTTCTTTTCCCAAAGGTGCGGAACTGTAGATTAAATGTATCCTGGAAATAGTATTTTATGCTCAAATCTTTTCTGCTGCAATAAAAATGGCTCAAAACCACAGCCAGTGACAAAACCCTCCTATATTTAACCCATGTTGAGAAGCAGCTGAAATACTGATGGGAAATATCCTGGCACTTCCAAGTCAGTGGTACTCAGGAGCCGCTGGAATGCATCCCACTCCTTATGGATGGTCGTCACTCCAGAAACACATTACAGATGTTGAGAATGTGAAGGAACAGGCTCCTTCCATCACAGCGTCAGGAGAGAGAAGGGCTAAAAACAAAATCACAGACCGGAGGCATCCCTGAGGCGTTTGCCTCCCTGTTCTGTGTCCAGATTTCAGGATTGACCTCTGATTTGGTTCCTGCGCATTGTCAGAAACGTCTGAAATGGGAGAAGCCTCCTGTGGTCCCTGCTAATGAAGTGGTGTTTATCACGCTCTGGTAATTGCATTTGCTATGGTATTTACAGCATTTCCTATGTTTTGAAATAGAGAGAACTCAGGCTTGCCCCGGGCTAATTTTGTACTCTACTCTGCTCCTAAGCCCACATGTGTCTTTAAACATTAACATACACATTGGCAGTGTCCAGGGTCAGTCTCAGCCCCACCGCTACTGAGCTGGGAACGTGGCTATTGCAGTGTTAATGTTTGCTCTCAGTATTTATCAGGGGCAGTATATCGTTCCTTCTACAGATCTTAGGGAGTTTTCTTTTCTCTTTTTTTATATCTTGGAAAGATGCAGGCAGTCCTTGTGGGCCGCGGTACAGGGAAACAATGGACGGAGGGAGGGGAGGCAGGTTCTCAATCTAGCTAAATGAGGATTCAGAGCAATTTGGGACTCCAAGAGCAGAGCAGAGGTTGTTGCAGACTTGTCTTGTGTTTTCAGGGAGAGGTTCATCTCTGCCTACCCTAGGGGGTCACCAGCACCAAGCAGATGTTGAAATGTGGTATTCTCCTATTCAATGTCTTAGAAATGTGCTTTCATTTAGTGTAACATGCCTTTTTCTAATATGGGAAACCACTAAAAGAACAAAAATTAAGTTCTTTATTTTTTTCACTCTCAAGCTGAGAAAGTTCAGAGATGAGGCCGACTGGGTGTCACCGGCAGTTCCATCCCTGGGTGGGAATCAGCAGTCAGACTGAGATACCTACCTTTATAGGAGCAATTCAACTGCCTGTTGCCATTTGAGATGCCCTAGGGGATCTGAGAGATAAGGCACAAGACCAGGAACAGCAGGAAACCTGCTGTTCATCACTGAAACATCACCTTCTCCAACGGCAGCTGGAGCCCACACAGGCATTTCAGGTGGCACTGGGTGTCACAGGTTGGGCAGCTGAATCACACTTCATTTTATTTAATTATAAGAATTGCCTTTTAAATATGAGAATTGCAACAGAAATACTGCTTACAGAAATGCTTGAGAAAACAGAGCTACGTGATACCATCATTGCGTCCTCTGCTTTGTAGCACTGATGCTTTCTCCAGGTGTACATTGATACTGAAGTGACAGGTTAATGTATGTGCATCTTGTGGCACATAAAACGTGATGGGGGGGTCAGTCCAAATATTGAGACTGGTTCTTCCCATGACCCGAGTTGGGCTTGCAGTGTCAGCAGCATTTGGTATTCCTGACTTCTCTAGAGCAGCACAGTGATTTGGAAATACATGCCCAGCACAATATGTGAGTTGAAAGAGCTCCTGTATCACACCCAGTGGTGAGGGTAGCCCTGGAAATAGCTGGTTTCAGATTCTGCTTGCCTGTTGGGTGAAGACAATATATTAACACTTCAGAAACAGAGCTCATTTGAGCTCACGTTGTGGTCTGGCCTTGGCCCTGTATGGACTTATTAGCGTCTAAAAGGGACTGATGTGGTCCCGGACTATTTGTGCTACAACACCTTGACCATGACTATGGCTCTGTCTCACTGTCTGCTTTTCCTGGATATAGCAGTACTGGGCTTAGATTCAGTGGATTCTGGAAAAGTCCAGAGCTTGAAACAAGCACTGCAGCCTGCCTGGGGTCCTCCTTCCATATCTATTGCTGTGTGGAGCAGGTGGCTTGAATTTGTCTGGAACTTATGATGCATTTTGGAGTCTTTATCTTCTAGCTTATAAAACCTTTTGGATAAGATTTGCTGAATGCATGTAAGATGTTGAGATTTATTTTGTGGATTTAAATCCAATCTTCTAAATTGCTTTAAAGTAATTCCTTGTGTTTGGAAATTCCAAAACCCCTGGCCCCCTTTTTTTAAATGCTTGTGGTCAATTACAGACTGATTTAGGAAATGGTGCAAAATGTGTAAATTAAACTAAAGGCATTTTTCAAAATGGTGTTAGGAAAAGAAGAAAAAAGAAGACACATTATCAATACTTTATCAAAAGGGAACAATGTCTCTGACCACAGAAAACCTTAGACTCCAAAGCTTGCAGTAACAATCGGAAAAAGCTTTCTAATCCAGGCAACATTGTTGGAACCATCATGTAAGATGGCCTTTTTACATGGGGCTCTCTGCATTACTTCAACAATGATTTAGGGCTTTTTCTATTTGGTCTCCAAGTATATAGTCTAGATGGGATTCTGAACTTGTTTTTTCCGTGCATTTTAGGCATAAATATTCTGTTTTGTAATTAGCTTCTTGGTTTGACTTTTTGAAGTAGTAGTTGAAAGGAGTTAGGGAGCTTGACTTCTTCAGTGTTGCTCCCAAAATGTGAGTAAAGACTGAATTTCATTGCATACAGGGCTCTAAAGTGCTGCAGCCAACAGCAGAGTGGAGTATAGGAGTCCTTTTGGTAGGTGCTGCAGTACTAGAAGCCCTGAATTGATGCAAAATAGTGTCTTCTGAGGAAAAAGTGAAGAATACAAGTTGGGGCTACAAAAGAAGCAGAAGATACGTGCTGATTTGATTTTAAAAGTTTGAAATGGAAATCAAATTATATTCAAGTGAAGCAATCCATTGAGTAGCCAAATCTACTGTGCTTTGTACTGTCTACTTGGTGGAAGCAGTTTGGGACCTTGTCCCATATCCACTGAAACTCATGCTGACTTTAAAGGAAGAGGAATCATGTGTTAAGGAATACAGTCCACTTTCCCCTCCTCCTGAGCCTGCGCCTGTAATTTGAGAAGTGTGTAATCCATGGTTGTGATGGAAGAAGTTGGTGTGAGGCACTTAGGGCACTTTTGGGCTGGAGGAAACTAAAGATGCCATCCAGAAGAACCAGCCAAGCCAACAATGTTGCTTCTGTTCGTGGGGTTGAATAGAGGATTGCCCCATACCAGACAGAGGAGACATGCTTTTGTGGAAAACTCTCCATTTCTGGAGAAGGAAAAAGGCAGGAGATAGGGTTGTCTCTTGCCACACTGAAGCAAACAGTAGCATGATGCCTGAAAGATACCAATGATCCTGGGAAGATTTGCTCTTGTCAGGAACTAAAACACCATATTGATTTATATTGCCTCAAACCATTATTTAGAATTTGTCATTCCTTACATGGCCCCATTTCTGGGGAGAGCTGAACTTGGAAGTAGAAGATCCAACCAGATCTAAGAAGCTTGAGCATCATCTTTCTAAATTAAAGGGTCAATTAGCCTAGTGGTTGCAGTAGTCTCAAGGCATGGTTGACGCCATGAAGGGAACAGTGAGTCATGCCGTATTTAACACGAAGGCCTAGCAGTACAGTAAACTTAAACTTTTCAAGGACATGCAGTTAAGAAAAATTGATGTGATTTGTTTTAGGCATGGGTTTGCTTAGCTGGGCTGATCCTCAGACTTTCAGCTGCAGGCACCTCAGGTGTTGGGTTGCTGGGATGGCGGATGCTGCAGGTGTTAGATAAAAGATTTGTTGGATAAAAGATTTCTTAGACAACCTTGCTCGTACATTAATACCTACAATGTAGACACCTAAAGCAGGATTCGGTTACCTAACCATAGGATCCTTACACCATT
The DNA here is from genome assembly GCF_030936135.1 of Gavia stellata. Lineage (NCBI taxonomy): Eukaryota > Metazoa > Chordata > Aves > Gaviiformes > Gaviidae > Gavia > Gavia stellata. The sequence continues at coordinate 7,761,114 of NC_082597.1, read as the reverse complement.
TGAAATGTCCTAGGCTGGCCAAGACCTTTGTGCAGGGCTGGCAGATATATCACAGGACTTGTGGAAAGCTCTCAACTATCTGGAGTAGCAGATGGTGGGTAGGAACACGCCTGAAAATGCACACCACCTGAAATGCACACCACTCAAAATAAGGGTAGACACATCCAGTTGGGCAACTGGATTCTCTTCTTAGAGTCAGGTCTCTGACCTAGATCTGGATCCACATCCTGGAGGATGTGAAGTTGAACAAAAGTCTATAAAAATACTTTTCTTCTCCTCATCTCAAAAAGGTTTTGAATGTGCCTGGTTTGAAGAATCAAAGTAATCATGCACAATAAATCACAGCACATAGATAAATACATGGATGAAAAGTGTCTCTGCAAAAACTCTTGTAGAGTTTTGGTTTTGCATGGGTTTAAGTGCTGTTCTAGTGAAGAGAAACTTGTGCCTGGAGTGCCACTGAAATGGAGAAGGCACATTTTTACCTGGTGTGGCATCATGCCCATTAAGTGATGACCTCAACCTTCAGAAACTTCACAAAGTGAAATCCAAAGTGAATTGGAGGCACCGCATGAGGGAACTTTCTGAGAAACCACCGAGACAGTGCCCAGAATTTACAGAGTGCTTCAGCATCACTTTTCATCTGCCAAGGGCCATGAAGGAAAGCTACGATACCAAATCTAGGGGCTGGAGTCCTGCGTAGGCACTCGCTCGTGGAGTTCCATGTGCAGCATTGGAGCGGGCTCCCCCATGCCCTCAACCAGGCATCTCTTCTCAGTGCTTTTCTGGAGGAGCTTCTCTGCCTGCCAACAATAACGGGATCCAGAGGACACCAGCCTCATCCACCAAAGGTCAGCTTTTAACAGTACCCCTCCTCAGCACAGTACTGTCCTTCAGAAATTCCCAGGAGTTCAGGTAAATATTTAACCACTGTTAGCCTGGGCAGAGTGACATGGAGAGGTGAAGTGTTTTTCCCCAAGAAATGCCAGAAAAACCCAATGAGCAGTTTAATGGCTGAGAGTTCAGGGCTGGGAAATCAGCGGAGGTTCATCAACCACAGAGGTCTCACCCCACCTCTGGTCCTGGAATTTCTCCTCTCTTGTGTTGGAAACCAAATCATCCGCTTGTGAGGCCATACTCTTTTTTGACATGGGAACAGTGATATAGTTAACTGATTAAAAAAAAATACTGCAAATTGTGACAATAAGAGAAAAATACTAGAAAGCAGTACAGTTTGGAGATGTAGGTGAGCTGGGAGGGCTTTTGATAACCATTTCTTCATGCCCACTCCTCCTTCATCTGCCTAATTGCCAGGGGGAAACAAGTAGGACCTTCTGGAGATTAAAGTCTCCATTTGAGACTTCATTTATTGCTGTTTCGATTTGAGGGGTTGACATGTTGAGACAGTTGCAAACAGCAAACTGCTGTGCCATTAATAAATCAAGATGACTCATGTTTCCTGGTGTCTCACACACCAGCATTTAGAGGTGGAAATAAAACAGAAGATAAGTGTAGGAAATAAATTTTCTTAAAATCATTCTCAAAAGCTTCCATCAAAATGTGCATGAATTTCTTCAGATAAAATCCCTGAGCCAACTTCCAAGCAGTCCACAAGATGGGTTTGTTTGTTAGGAAGGCAGAGGGATAGTTTTTGCTCTGGTGCTAACGAGGGGTGACTTTAGTGAGCTGTAAAGGGATTTTCACAGCCCTGTTGGGTCATCCAAATGGTTGCCGCTGCTGCACTTCCCAGGTGGTGGGAGCTCCCTTCCAGCACCTGTCCAAGCCCTGCCTTCTAAAATTGGTGATAAACTATTTCCCATTGATGGCAAAGAAGAAGAAAGCAAGGAGGAAGGACACAAAATCCGTGGATCAAGAAGAACTCGTGGAGTTCCATGTGCAGCATTGGAGCGGGTTCTTCGATGCCCTCAACCAGGTGTCTCTTCTCAGTGCTTTTCTGGAGGGGCTTCTCTGCCTGCCAACAATAACTGGATCCAGAGGACACCAGCCTCACATGATGTGAAAATCAGGTTGCCTACATATGGCACCCATACCCCATCAGTGGTGACCTGGGGCGGTGCAGACATGTGTATCTTACGCCTGGTTATCAGGCAAAGGTGAGCTTCAGAGCTGAAATGGTCCTTGCTACCTGCTTGGCTGTGAAAGAGCTGAAATGAACCAATTGCACTATTTTTTTTCACATGTAGTAAAAGATTGTCAACATTCCTCCTGCCCCTGCCCCAAAAAAAGACCCATACCAACAGATATCTAAAACCGGTATCTAGGGAGGAGTGTAAGAAGAGGGTAATGACATATGGTGGTTCCTGCTGATGCTCTCCCAGCCTCCAGTGTTTTCAGGGGAAGAACTCTCTGTGGTGAAGTAATTTCCATATAGGTAGTTGTTTCTATGTATTCAGTGAGTTTCAGTGGATTTATCTTCCACGAAGCTGTCCAGCCTCCTCTGGAGAATCACTACTTTTTGGTTGCCTTGAACCTGGTTCCCACTATATCATCTCATACCCCCAGTTCTTCTGCTGGAAGACGCTGTCAGTCTCTATTTAATCCCTCCATGGCACTCCTGATTGTGTAGACCTCTATCCTATATCCTCTCATAGCACAGGACTCGAGGTTACAGACCGCTCTTGATGTCTGAGCCTCAAAGGAGCTTGTTTCTGTCCTATCCTGGATGGGAATCAGCTACCACAAATGCTCTGTGATGGAAGTCCATGAGGAAGGAGGGTGTAAAGCCCCTTCCCTGACTGTCTGGGACCTCCCACTGCTATTGCCACAGGGAAAATTCAAAGTTTTGCCTAGACTGCTGGAAGTGCCAACAGGGAAAGCAAATATTTGTGTGTAAGACTTAACCCCAAAAAGATTAAGTGCAGATGGATGTCAATGGTGCCAGCAACCTGTGAGAGAAAGTGAAAACTGAGAAGGGTGTAAAAACAGAACATGGTGCGGGGAGAAAAAAAAAAAAAAGAATAAAATGCAAAACAGATTAGAAGCAAATCAGGGAGAAGAAAAATTTCAACGGGGCTTTTTGCTTTCCCAAAGAAGGGCAGCATGAAGCCCAGCAAGAGCACTGCAGCAGGGGCAGCCAGGTTATCCTCATCAGTGTTAGCAGCTTGGGAGGCTCCAAGGGCGAGCACGAAGTAGGGAGGGGTGGGAATATCAGCATGAGGGATGCAGCTTGGTGGGCTGCTGCATGGACAGTAGATGCCTTTTGAAATTGGGGAGGGCCCTGGAGATGATGAATATCTTGCACGGCCTTCAGTTCCCACCTCTTCAGCTCTGGAAGTCAATTGCTAGCCGGGGAAATGGTGATCCATGGGAAGAGGTTTGGTTTTGTGAAGCTTGGCCCATGTTCTGTGGGAGGAGAGCCGTGCAGTTTGGAAAGTGTCCATCTTGGGAAAATTGTAAGTGGTAGGGCTGTCTAGACTAGTCAGGAAGGTGTGAACAAATAACCAGGGGAAAATAGAAGAAGAAAAGAAAGCATGATTTCTCACCTAGAATTAAATTAAGGTGTCAGGAAAAAAATGAATCAAAGCATCAAAGGATGCAAACAGAAGATGCCCTTAACTGACTTTATTCTAATGCTGTGAACCTGGATAACAAGGAGAAATCAGACATGTCCGTCGTTGGCCTTGCATGCTGCTGCTGGAAGTGGGTGGGGAGATCTGTGATAGGAATGTTAGAATTAATTATTATAAATCTCTTTGTAATGACCCGTGTAGGCAGCATGCAGGTGTGTGTGAGGACCTTGGCAGGCTGACAAAAATGTAATTATCAGTTATGGAGTTAGCGGCAATACAGAAGCAAATGCTCTTCGGCACTTCGTCGATCAGCAAAGTGCTAATTAGCAATTGCTAGAGGCCATTGTGTTTTTCTGGAGAGGAAAGTAGCACCTCCTTAAACACCTGGATGTGTCATCCGTGGGAGTGTGGGGGGAAGCATGACTTACCTGGGAGACTGCAATTACAGCAAGGATTTCCTGACTCAGAAGTCAAACCAGAACAGTTCTGCCTTAAACCTTAAATCTTTTTTTTTTTTTTTTACCTGCAACTGGTAATTGGTAGCAATATACTTCCATATAAACCAACTTAAATATGACAATTTTTTAAACCGAAGTAGATCATTAATCTTCCCTTTAGTTTGCCAGGTGTCATGATGGACTTACCATCACTGAAAAAGAGGTTGAATCTTTTTGCTAGGAAAGATAAGCACCTACTGAGGTAATTTGGTGAGCATAAGGGATATTTTTCAACAATTTTATACAGGAAGTCAGATCTAATCTGGTTTAAACAGAACTGATTCTTGTTGCCCTCATTGCCCCATACTGGACCTGAGCTTTCAGCATGTTATTTTCTAGTTTGGCTGACAGAAAGAGTGGTTTTTGTGGCCATGCACCATGTAACGGAGGATTCAATATCCTTGCCCCAAAGCCCATCCTTAGGGATTTTTCTCCCTGTGGGCCATGGGAAACTTTGTACAGCCGTGATCACAAGGAAATCCCAACCACAGGAGTAAACAAGAAGTAGCCCTGAAAGCAATGTCAGAAGTTGTCCAAGGCACCATTTTACCAAGCTTGACTGTAGCTGGAGAGTCAGAGTGAGAAAAAGCATCGCCGTATGGAGGCTGTCCTCTAAAATCACTTCAGAACAGGAGCCTTTTAAAGTTCCCCATCAAATGCAATAAAACACGCTGTAGAGCAGCTTTAAAAACGGGGAAAGCAAGGGCCGATACATCTCCGTCACAGAACTGACAGCCAAGTAGTACTTGTCAGGCCTGGGTTCCTTTAAAAATGTGTGCTGAGCCCTTTCGCACTCTTAGTGCTCTTTGCTGAAGTATTAAGGAAATTGGAAAGCGTCCAAAAAACTGGTTCAACTCAGCTGACACCGTGAAGTTTACAAAAAGAAGCAGGAAGGAGATTGAGGTCTGCAGCATGCTGCTGACCTGCAACCGTCCGGGGATGCGGCAGTGCATCACGCTGGTCCTGCCGGTGCAGCCCAGCACTCGGAGGTGTCTGGCAGCTGTTGAAAGGGAGGTTGGAATAACATCTGCTCGTGGCTGCTATGTGGGTTTTTTTGGGTCCTGATGGAAATAGAGAGAAGGACTTTTGAGGTACCCTTCAGGAAGCTTTTGACTCTGCTGACTACAAGGAGTGAAAGTGCCTCGTAACACCACTTTGCCCTTGAAGACACGGAAAAACCTGTAACAGTGAATTGATTGTGATTTGTCAGAGCTGTGCAGAGCTGTGTCCTCTTCCTCTGAACTTCTGCAAGCCTTGCACAGGCTGTGTGAGAATTATTTGTGAGCTGTAATGCCTGTGGTGGCTTAATGCATGACGCACACGCAGGATGAAGATTGAGGAGTGTCCATCTGTGCTTGCTACAGACATGCTTTGTCATGGCCATTACTGTAACTTCATTGTTTCTGAACCAGGATTTTTAAAGTCCAGGCAACCCACATCTGCATCCACTGTGTCACTGTCCAAGATTCAAAACGCAGCTCCAAACTGATGAGCTATAACTGCATATATCCCCTTCTTGCGATTTGACATTGAGGGGAATTGATGCTAGAAAATATTTACCTATCTTTTCAGGTAATGTAGAGTTTATTACAGGATCCCTCCCTTCTCCTCTTCTCCTGTATATGATTTTGTGTAGACCTCATGAACTATGAGTCACACGTACAAAAATAAAATAATAAATGAGTTTGAAAGCTGAAGCCACTTGCAGAATTTTTTAGATAAAAGTGGCTTTGTTAGTTTACGGTATTGGTCTACTTTGATAAGTGGTAGAGGTGGAACATTGCTTTGTGAGCTCTTCTTTCACCACTGTCTGGAGTAGACTTGGGTTGGGGGTTGGCCAAACAAAGAGGCAAAAGGCTGTATGCAAACCCAAGGAGGAGCCTGAACTTTGGGGTTAAGCCCAGTAATTTAATCAACTGGTGTTTATGTGGGATTATCCCTATAATTTTCTTGTTTCTTGATTATTGTTACGTATGCATCAGTTTTATTCTAATTGTCTGAAAAGGTGTTTGAATAATTAAGCTTTGAAATGCATAGGAAATATTCCCTCAGCAATCAAAGGCGTACACAAGGATGTGGCATGCGTTTTCAATAGTCTTCACTAAATTTAAGTATTCAAATTAGTGACCTAAGACATGAGTTTACACCTACCCAGCAATGATACCACTGACTTCAAAAGGCACATGTAAGCTGACATGTGGCTTTCGGACAAATGGCAGTTTGTTCAGCTGCTATCACATTACTTCTGATCTCCTTTCTGTTGCCTTATCCAAATTTCCACCTGGTCATGTAAGCAAGTCTTAGACTTATTGCCTTGAGTCTATAGCAGAGCATCTCCTCTGATCTGTCACTCTTCAGTCCCTCACACAAAGCAAAAGGTCAGGGCAAACTCCATTTCTGGTCATTTTTAAGTAGATCTGAACATCTGTGGCTTTTACTGAACTCAGTCCAGCTCCAACCTCATGGTGTACCCAAAAATCACGTTCTGGTTGTATCTGAGGGACTCACTTCAGAACTGGAGTATCAAAACAATTTTTAGCTGGCTTTAAGGCATGAACAGTCATTAGCAGAGCTGGCAGGCAATACGGGGATCCTCGTATCTACTGACTTCTGCTTGCTGATAGACATCCGCCTTCCTTCACATGTAACTCTGAAACCAATATCCCTGTCTCTTTGCCTGTGTTTCATGTGTGGTGTTTTGGGGAGAGCTCATTACAGCCGAGCTCAAGTGTAGCCAGTGCTTAGTTACAAGTGCAAACATATCATGAACGTCTGTCTTGCATTAGGATCTTTCCAGAAGGCATTAAAACACAGCCAAGGGGGCTTCACGTGTTCTGCGTTGTCCCAGCACTTGGTTCAACTGTTCTTAAGAAAAATGGGAGTTTGGGAGAGCGTGGATGTCAGCACCGGTAAGGATTTGCAGGGTGTCAAGTAGAGGGAAATAGGTGGGTTATTTTAGAGCCGAGCCAGCCCTTCTCTTTGCTTGAGCTTTCAAATGAAACTTCAGGGAGAGAAATGTAGTGAGCTCTGGTGGTAGATGGCTCTTTGGGGAGCTGCCAGCTGCTATTTCTGAGTTACAATTGGATTACACAATCCCAGAGCCGCGTTGTACATTCATCACCACCTCCTGTCTGCAGCCAAGCTGCGAGGAGCCCCTGCCAGCCCAGTGCTGAAACCTCCAGAAGCTGGAGCCGGCCCATCGGGAAGGATGGGAGGCAAGTGCGAAACCAGTTGCAATGCAGGCTGTGCAATGGTTGTGAGGGCTACTGTTTTCTGAAGTTGGAGCTCAGGGAAAACCTCTATGGGAATAGCAGCAATCCCAGGTTTGTCAACAAGAAGATGTGTCAAATCCATGCAATCTCCTTCATGACAGGGAACGAGCCTGGTGAGTAGGGCACATGTAATTTTGCTTGGCAAATGTTGGTTTGGTTCACAGAGAGGTTTTGGTGCACAGCGAGTAGATTCCTCCTGGGGGAAACACAGCCAGGCTGCTCCAGGCACCTGTCTGATGTGCACCAACTCCTAATGGGAGCACAAGGGATCCACAATTGGTCCTTCATACATTCTGATCATCTTTCCCTGTATATTTGCTTACCCCAAATGCATCTAGAGCTTCAGTATGCAGGTATGTTCCTCTTGCTCCAACTGACTTGGCACCTGTCTGATGTGCACCAACTCCTAATGGGAACACACAGGATCCACAACTGATCCTTCATACACCTTCTGATCATCTTTCCCTGTATATCTGCTTACCCCAAACACACTTAGAGCTTCAGCGTGCAGATATGTTCCTCTTGTTCCAACTGACTTGCTAATGTGGATGTAGCCAACAGCTCCAGCCTTTTTGCAGTGTCTCACCTGAGACCTTGAGTCTCAGGCACCCAAGTCTCACTGTGGGTTTCTGGCACACGCAGTTACTCATCTCTGCTGCCTCTTTGCTCTTGCCATTGAGCCAGTCCACAGGCTGCTACTCCGGCCACCTTACTGCTCAGGCCATTGCCATTGCGCTGGTCTGGCATGGCAAATGTGACAGAAGGGGTGGAGAAGTACAACATTGTTCATGGCTTAGTGAGGGATTTCTGTGTCCTTTTGCTGGAAGACATGACCATAACACCTTCCAGATGACCAGCATCGAACTGAATAGTCTCAGCAGATCAGGAGCATCTTTAAGGTATCACATCAAGGCATTTGCTCTTAAGTTTCCAAAAAGCCTGATGCCTCAAGCAAAACTCAGCTTCATTTTGTCCACAGTAAAGTGCAACCTCTGCCTTGCTCTCAGTTTGCATCCAAAGCATTTAAGAGACACAGGTTCATCAACGTGTTCACCAGTTTTTAGAAAGCTGGGGCTGAGTTTCTGCTTTCTGACAGCTCTGCGTAGATTGATGTATGTTCCTGCCCTTTCCTTCTGTGCAGGGATGGGTCTCCTCATTTCCATTGAAAACCTCCATGGTGCAGAGTCTCCTTTTATTTTGGCACATATCAGGAATTACTTCATGAAAGTCACTGAGGAGGAGAGTTGGAATTATCTTCAGATTTTATAACTTGGCTAAAAAAATTTGGCTGCAAGCTAAAACTTGACACATAAATCTCAGCCAGAAAATAATTTAGTTTCCCTCCTTCCATCAAAACAGCAAACAACTCCTCCCCCTCCCAAACACTTGCAAATTTCTCAATGGAAAAAGGTTATTTTAGGAAGGGATTAAATAAAGAAATGTTAGTAAGTGGCAGGATCTCTAGGGTGGGGAGTGTATGGAAGGAAAAACACTTGAAATGATGCAATTTTTTATGATTTTTTTGGTTCTTCTTCACTTGAAACGCCTCACAAATATCCTGAGGGAGCAGTGTAGATCACCAGTTTGATTGCCTTTCAGTAACACCGGCTGCCACGAGAAGTGTAGGTGCCGTATGCCAGTACAGTGATGTACTTATTAACAGGATTAAACAGACCAAGGCAGAACTGAGAGATCAGTCTGGATGGGAATCAGATTAAAAAAATTGGTCATCTAGTCCTTCCAGCTGAGCTTGTGTTGCAGTTTACATGTATTAACCCTAAATCACATCTGGTTGATGGAGAGAGGCCTCAAATACCTACAGGAAAGGATCTCTACCAATCCCTCCAGGGGCTTAGTGCCATGTTCTTGCTGTGCTCTTCCATGCTAGCTCAAACTCCCCTTAATTTCTGTCCTAGATGAAGAGTAAGAATAAATGTTTCCTTCCCTTCCTGTAAAAACCCCTTGTGTATTCTTCTGCTGGCTTTTCTGCTGGTTTATTGACCCTTAGGTCCATAAGAATTAAGAGATGTGACCATTGGCATGTTGCCCAAATGCTCGCATCCGTTTTGTCCCTGTTAGTGAATGGTGCCTAAAGAATGGTTGGCTTTGTAATCCATGTCCCAATGAAGGCAATTGCTGGAAGTTGTCCCTTTGGTCATGCTTGAAACCTTTCGGTTTGGGACTGTAACACCTACCTGTCTGCATCCTCCTCTGGGTACGTCTGGAGCTGAGCAGAAGTATGAAGATGTCCATGCCCTCTCCAGTGCCCATTGCCAAGTCAGCGATCGTGCACCAGGCAGAGGGCACAGTTGTCCCATCTTGATGACAGATAATGACATGACTGTGTTTAACCAACTAATAAATGGCCCAGGTTTTAGCTGGTGAGACACCCTTCAGTTCCCAGAAGAAGATGTTTTTTGTGGGTGGTGAAATGACAGTCCACCGTTTCTTAGTTCTTTTCAACCTACCAGGCACTTGTACAACGCCATGCCACTTTCATTAAGCTTAGCAGGTCTGTCCTTGTCCTGCACGCAAACAGGGTTTACAAATAAGCATGAAAAATATAGAGAAAATAATCATTATTTAATGCCACACAGATCCCTCTTTTCCCAGTGTTATAAACTTCTGAGATTGAAGCCTTGAGTACATCACCTACAGCTCATTCTCCTGTCTTCAGTATCTGAGGGAATAAGGGATCAGGATTGCAGCACAGTCAACCATGTTACCCTTTTTTTCAAAGTAAACATAAACTATATGGTAAATCATTTAGACACATGGGGAGATTTTCAAAAGTGATTTTGAGTGGGATCTGTGATCCCCCCAGCTTTGAAAATTCCTACTGTTTGTCATAAATGTGAGGCAGCACACATCCAAATCCCATGGATGTTGCTCAGCTGTCTAAGCCAAGAATTCACATAGCCAGGATTTTCCCCTTCTTGGATAATGTGGACTTAAATGCCTCGATCTGTGACACTCAGAGATGAAGCTTTTAAATTACAAACTTTTATTGACTAAACCCCTAATTATTGAAAGCTCAATCAGTCATGGGCTTCAGTGCTGGGCAATTTATCCAGGATCCTTACTGAAAAATGGGTTTCCAGATTACCGGAGACAAGGCTGCAGTGGTAGGCAATGTCTAGCCACACCATTCGTGGAAAAATGTGGTTTCTGGGCTCATACTCTGAATTTGCACAGAGAAGCAATGAGACCATTCTGCATGCAAGTGAAGTATCTCAACTCAGATCCTGGCTCCCTTATTGCTCCTGTCCCCACACTATCCAGACTTTGAATATAGACCTTTCTGGTTTGGACTATAATGGCTCAGAAAACTCTGTAAATCACAGATGTCCTGTAATCGCCATTTTTGGAGATGGGGAATTGAAGCCCAGAGAAACTAGTTCTCACTGGGGCTGCTTTTCCCCTTAACTGATTATTGCCCTCTCTGTAGTGGAGACATCCAGTTCCTATCCTCTGATTAGGACATTCGTTTTATCTGCCCCCTTTGATTAGGTGTGAAGTGCGTGTGTTGCTTAACAAGTACAAGCTGTTCAGATAACGCAGCTCAAAATAATTGCGATTTTGCTTTTCCAGAATTACCGTTGGCAAAAGACAAGGAAAGCATCCTAGTTAAGGGACTGGAGCCCAGGTCCTGGCTTCCTCACAGTGGGTTTTGGGGTTTTTTGTCTTTTTTTTTTTTATTGCTGTGATATTAGGGAATTCTTGTGGGGTTGTATGGATGGTGCCTGGTGTGGATACTGTGATTGCTACTGCAAGAGGGGTGGGGGGCAATTCAGATCATCTGCTCTTTGGGGCTGTCCAGATCCTGGCTCTTGCTATTGCTAAAGTGATGCAATACAAAGCTGGTGAAAATATAAATAAGTTCTGTGTCAGAGAACTGTGAGAAACGCAAAATGAATATCCATAGAAGAATTTTGGACTGTTAGAGAAAATTACTTTCATAATCAGACTTAAAGGCCTCATATGCACACACATAAACAAATGGTAACACAGACTTACAGGGATATATTTGCTACCTGTCCCTAAGTATTTGGCCAGGAATAACAGCAGATTTTACAGGTAAGTGCACATGACAGCAGGATTTTATAAGTTTTTGCAGACCACAGGGCAGTTATTCACAAAAGAGCCAAAAACCAAAGTAGCACATGATTGTACTGTAGCTCAGAGGTATTGCCATGTGCTCACTCTGCGGTGGTGTGGCACTTACTATGTAATTATCTCGCTGCAACACAATTGTTAACCTAGGATTAAACAGTTGAGAGGCACCATCATAACATGAACCAGCAGTGGAGTGCGTGCTCTATAATTTAGATGCTTGCAGGGAAGAGTTCACCACAGGGCATCTGTCAGCCCCGCGGGTGTTTTGTCCAGTGTAGCTGTGGCTGCAATCCTCCTTCTCCTGAAATCAGGCTGGAAAGAGGGCTCCAGGCTTGTGTGTATGGGGAGACCTGACTCATGCTTACCTTAAGACCTTATTTTCCACGGGCATTGTAACCAGTCCTGTGTGAAAAGCTTTTCCCTGTATAAGGCAGTAAGTTGCACAACACGTGATGGGAGTTTCTGCTGCTTCTGTATGTATCTGAAGAACTGCGAAGCAGCAGGGAGAGAGTTGGGCCATTAAATATGACTTTCAATTTCAGATATGACCTTATATTTCTACTGAGAATTGAAATACTGGCTCAGGAACAGGACCCTATCTGAGGGATTGTACTAGAGGGAAACAACAGCTTTTGACTGCTGTGGAAACAGACATTAATGCCCTGAATGCTTAGGGCCATTCGAGCACAGACAAGCAGGAGGGTGGTCCCCTAAATACCATGTCTCTGCACCTTGAAGACTGGTTATTTGCCAAAACCTGCCATGCTCAGAGTAGCCTTTTGCCCATTTATTGCACTCAGGGTGGTCCAGGGCCCTTTCAGGATTTACAGCCCACGCAGCGGCCGGAGTTGTGGACAGGCTGCTCTGAGCTGCCCGGTGGGGCGGGGATATCTGTGAGTAGCAGTGAGCTCCTGTCAGCCAGATGTTAGCGCTTGGAGCTTGTTATTCAGAGCTGCTGATTAGTCTCTCAGGCATTTTGCCTCCTCGGTTCCTTTCTCGGCGTGCTGACTTTAGCCAGAGAGCGCCTGTGGATCGCAGATGTTTTGTTTTTCCATCCCTTTGTGTTTGCTTCTTCAACTTCACTCTAGCTTTTCCACTTCACCGCTGTGGCAACCTGTGGCATTTCCATGCTTGGATGAGGGCTGAGCCTGGTCCTCTGCTGTGCATGTGCCTGTTCGTCACCGCTGGCTCCGTCACCTCTCCTGAGGCTGCTTGCGTGGGGTACAGCAGCTTCTCGCTGAGGTCTCCTCTTTGCTCTGGGCCTGCAGAGCAGCTCGGGAGCAGATGCAGATGCCCTTTGTCAAGCCCCTGTGCTTCATCCAGTCTGATTTCAATGCCACTGCCGTCATTTCGCTCAAGGTTTCACAGATCCCTTATTGCTTGCAGTGAAAGGCTTCATTAGACCCTCGTGTCCTGCTCCTGCCGTGGCAGGGGCATCTCCAGCTGTGTGTGTAAGCATGGTGTCGGAGTTATTTCCATACTACTCAGCTCTGTTTTAGTGCCTGCTTCCCTGCTCATCCTCCAGAGGAATTTCTGACTCTCCATTGACTGTAAAGAGAGCCCAGAAAACCAATGCTTCCTACCCAGCATCTCGGTTAGATACATTAAGTAGGGTGGTGCAAAAACTACCCCAAGGGACCCACCGAGCCCAGTCTGTGTATATCCTTTTCACTGCCTCCTCTTCCCTGCACCCAAGGGGACTTGACAAATGAAGTAAAACAGCTCCAGCAGTTCCTACGGATGCTCAGGAGCGATGCGGACACCTCCGCGTCCCAGTGGCACCGGAGGATGGCAGGTTGCCCTGGGGCACCTGCATTTGCTCCTCTAAATCCAGAAGCTTTGCACAGCAGCAGTGCACATTCAGGGCTTCCAGCTGAGCCTGCAGCCAAGGAAATCCTATCCGTTTGTCAAGGCAGCTGAGCTGCAGCAGCTTATGTGAAGTATGAAGCCAAGACGTCCAGAGTGGAGGGATTTATAGGGGAACATGACTTTTATAGACATTACATTAACTTTAAACATTTGCCTTTCTCAGCACAGGTTCTCCTCCTGTGCATAAAACTTCCCCTAGGTATGATATATTTGCTGGGGAGAAGACGTGGACTCCACTTACAGTAAAAGTCCCTGTTTCTGTGCTTTCTTGAGAGGCAGCATTTAATGCATTGCAGTCACACTGTGGCCATTTGCAAATACTCGTACACAGCCTGCTGGGATTTGCTCTGCTTCTTTCTTTCCCCATTTTGACTTAGAGGTGACAGAGAAGCAAAGGTTTTTGCATATTATATATAAAATATATTTTATTATATATTTACTGTTCCCAGTCCTTCCCTTCTTTTCTCGGCAGAGAGGACGTGGGCACTGAGCATTTGCGCAATGAACCTGCCGGGGGGGTACACAGAGGTCTGGCATTGCCTTACCCACAGGAGGCTTTGAATTCATTAAGCTCTTAATCAACCTCATTTCACTGTTTCCCTGTGCACCCCATCCTCCCACAGCCCACATCTCCCACCTGTTCTGTTGTACCCCTAACAGCTATGTTTAATCTAAAGCCCAGCTTGCAGACATCCATACAGCACCTGCCACACCGGAGCATCAATCACCTCTGTTAGGACCCCCAGGGAACAACTAGGAGTTGTAATGTATTGGACTGAAGTAAACCATACTTAAACATCCCAAACCAGGCATAACCTTGGTTTAAACTAATATTGTTCTCATGCAAATTAATATCGGTAATGATAAATAAGTTTCCTCACCAGCTGATGCTGGTTCTTGGCTTCAGCTGCACCTGGGGATGGTGTATTTGTATATATTATACTTCCTTCACTGCTGCCCTGCTATAGGGTGCATGCTGTCTATTTAGCACAACCATTAAATTAAATGAAGTTTCTATGAGCTGTTGTAACACAAGACAGAGGTCAGCTCATTCAAAAATCAGCACCGACATTTCAATAAATAGGAGCAAAGCGTAAGATGCCGTGCTGCTCTGATCAGAAGTTTCTCATTTCCCTGCATTCCCATCAGTGAGAGGGAAGGACACAATACACTCTGTTTCTGAGTCTTGCTGGTTTTATCCCTTCCTTGGTATTTAATTAATTTGCTCTGTGTTTGTGTGGGGGAATGGTGACCTAATCCTACTGAAATACAAGCCAAGTAAAACAAGTTTAGATGGAGACGCGGTCACACAGCAACTTTCAGTTGGAGAACAATACACTTGAGGTAAGGTATAGTGGCAAAGTAGTTTTAGGCATATCAGACCTAATTAGTTTTACTGTGGTAATAATAATACTAGGTGGGAAAAAGCTGAGTTGGAAATTAAAGTGGATAACAAGTTTTGGAAAGTTTGGTAGATGTGGAAATGGAAAGTTTCTGTACAAGTTATAGAAAAAAAAGCCTCTTACAGAGGCTTTTGAAGCCCAGCTGAAACTGCAACCCTAGCTCTGAGACAGAAATGAAAAAAAAAAAAAAAGAAGAAACACAGTAACTCAGTCATTTTCAGCATTCAGGCAGAGCAAAATGCAGAAATCTATGAAGCAGCCTGTCTTGTAAGGTAGATTTAAAACCATGTTTGTTATCAGCACCTAAACTGCCTCTAGCAACAGAGAAAAGATTTTTTTTTTCCTTACTCAAAGTATTTTCCTTTCAGCTTAGCGTAGGTGAGCTGGGTAATGCACTTTAACATTCAGTGTCATTTATCTATAGGTAAGCAGCTTGATCCATGCCTGCACCTTGTACTCTCTGGGAGCAGGACAGAGGTGTATCAGGAGTATCTATCACCCATGCATGGTACCTAGAAGGAACCAGAGCAGATGCTGCATTGCCTTGGGTTGCATTTGCAATTTATATTGGGCAAATAGCTGTGTTACAAAGTCTGTGAGCTATCTGCCCTTGCAATGAGCTCTGTACGTGCCCTGTAATAGGGATGGAGAGCCAGGAGTAGTGTCCTGGCTGCTGTCTCTGCTTTTGCACGCTATGGAGATGTGTGCCGCCTCACGGTTTGCTATTTCACTGCCCACCCTGAGTATTTTTGATGGAGGGAGTCAGAGATGGGTGACATGGGTCTCAGCAAAGAGGCTGGCAGGGTGGTACCACCTGTCCCTGGGGGCTAAACCCCTGGGATGACTGTAAGAGCCTCCGCTTCCCCCCAACCCTGACCTGGCTCAGCGGGTGTGCATTGCCCAGTGTCGAGCTGGGAGCAGTGCCAAAGGCTGGGAAGCTCCTGGAGAAGTGGAAAGCACAAGGTATGGGGCTGGTGGGGCTGACCACTGAGACCAACACTCAGTGGCTGCAGCCAGGCTAGGAGGAGGACGGCTGCTCCTGCTAAACCACTTAGACGTGAGGCTTTGCTGCTGTTCCCCTCCCAGATCCACCACTGCATTCCTGTGGCATCTTGGGTGAATTGCTCGGAGGAACGTTTTCAAAGGAAACAAAGCAAGAACGGAGCCCCTCCGCCTTGGAGCGACTGGGAAAAGCAGCTGGCTGGCTCTTGGTGTGCCTCCCTTGCCCACGCTGCACTGCCTGCGTGGTCAGTGAGGAGAGGAAAGGGACTTGGAGATGCCCCAGAGTGAGGTCCTGCCATCTTGATTTATTTTTCTCTTCCTGGAGACCTTCTGTCTCCTCCTGCCTGGGCAGGGAATTGAGGGATTTACTGTCGGGACTGACTTATCTGCTCACTTGGCACAAGTGAGGTGCCTGTGGTAGGCAGCCTGGCTCGTACCCTGCACCTTTTTTTTCCTTTCCTGTCTTCTTGATTAGTGTGGTTTCTCTTCTCCTTAAACTGTTGCCTTTTTTCCTTTGCAAGTATAGGGAATAAGGTGTTGATCCTTTCCTGGGTACTGGCAGTGACCAATCCAAATACCGTGGAGACATATTTCCACCTCCATCCCCAATCTTGGCAGAGAGGACCAGCTGTGACTGTCACCTGGTATCTTTGCATCCTCCCCCTCAGCAGCGTCTCAGGCTTCAGGGCTCAAAGTGTCTAGGGAAAGCAATGCCCCAGGACATAATCTACACTTTGTGTTGGGGCCAGGGACCTCTCTCCAGGTTCCTCCAGGGTTGAGAGTCTTTTCACTAGCCCTCAAGTGCCTCCTAATCCCCCTGTGTCCTCTAAAACCACCCCCAGTCTGGGGACAGGGGTGCAAGGGCTGTGAGTTCAAAGGCAAAGGGTAGGGTTTTGAAATGGATGCCTACAACGCCCACTGCAGATGAGAGCCACCAGCAATTCAGACACCTTGCCAGAGAGGAAGGTCTGGTTTTTCAAAGTACTTAATCACAGGCAAGTGTCTTCTTTAAAAAATCTGTTGTTCAGCTTAAGATCATTATTTAAAAAAAGACCAGAAGAAAAAGAATAGGTTGCAAGTGTTTTTCCGTGTGAAAAACACTCTTCCTGGTAAGTAGACCATCCTCTGTGCTGAGTCAGTGTCTCGGTGGAGCTGCTGGCACTCGGGCCTTACGTCACAGCTTGTAAACACTGTTCACATTTTCCAGGTACATGGGCCCTTCTCAGCCACTCAGGGACACATCAGGGCCAAGTATCACCCAAGACACCTGCCAAGACGCCATCCAAAAGCTGGCCCTGGCAGGCCCTCCAATGGTTCTTCAGGTGGTTTTCCACCAAGCGGTGGTTTGATGGAGATTGGAACAAACAGGGCTGTTTTTAAAGACTCCCGATTGCCTGTGGACATGGATTTGGATCTGTTTCCAGGGCAAGGTTCTCCAAACTCCCAGAACACTATCCGTATGCTGCTCTTGCAGCCTTCCTCAGGTAGTCAGTGATGTCAGCTGCCATTTTGGGGACTCAGGGTGGGATCCATCTCAGTCTGAGCTAGTTATCTAGGCAATGGAGAGGGGTCTCCAAAAGACACCCAAGGTAGGTGTCTAAGGTGGACAAGAAGTCTCCCCTTGAACGTGTCCATTCCTCTCCGATGACAGTTGGGAAAGGTGAGATGACTTGCTGTCACTGACTGTGTCTTAGGAGTTTAAAGTGCAAATCTGCTTTTAGTGACCAGTGAAATGGGGAAGAAAAGCACATTCACAGTGCCGAGACACCTCGGGGTGGGTGTAGCCTGGCAGAGGCTCCCTGCAGGCAGTGCTCCATACCCCAGTGAAGTCCCTATCTCTAATATTTTGAATGAACTGGAGACTTGTGCCACAAGCCTTACACCTCTCATGGCAAATGCTGACCTAGCATTCAGTAAGAGTTATCCTTATAAGAACAGTCACAATCATTTCTTTCTCCATCCAGGTCTTATGTATCTTGGTGATTCATATGAAATCCTAGGGTGAAATCCCAGCTCATCCCCATTAATGCCGGTGATGCTGGTTCTGCCCTCAGGACCCTGATTTGGTACCTCTGAAAGGTGCAGTCTTGCAGCAAGCAGAGGTGGTTTAATCCAGCACTGCCATGCCCCCACCACTTCACCTAACGCGACGGTTTAACAGTGCTGACAGGGGCTTTTCCACACTTCAGCAGGAGTGTTAGTCTTGGCTGAAAAGTCCCAGTAACTGGAGGTTAAGTCACTCCATCCCAAACCCAATACCCTCCACTGCCAGACCCCTCCTGCTAGCCTTTGCTGCACCGTCCATCTTTCCATCCAACATACTCGCTCCCACGTAGCCTGCCCAAAGGGGCTGAAAAAAAAGAGAAAGTGATGCTCAGAGTCTGAAATGTGGCCATGGCAAGGCAGGGCTCAAAGGGGACCTCCCTGGCCAGGAGAAGATTGTCTGCATGAGGCTGTATGGTGTCCATATCAGCTTCCCCAGGGCACAGAGCTTTTCCTCTTGCTAAGAGCACAGAAGGGGTTGGGGAAATAAATCCTGGTGGAGTTAAAGAAAAATAAACAGCTATGTTTGGCTCCTGAGCCCCTTGAGAGAGAGTGCATGAATTATTGCTGTGCTGAGACCAATAGAGCTGGAGGTACACATTTCATGCTGCATAAGGTTTTGTTTTAAGATGTTTTATATAACTTGAACAGCAGTAAAACACAGAGCAGCAAGTCAATGTGCAGCAAATGGACAGTTTTTAACTTTTCTGTGGAGCAGATTTATAGTAGGGAAGGGCGAGAGGAGAGTGGTGCAGGGATGTGGTGAGCTCACTGGGGTGCAGTGCAGAGGAGGCTCCGCAGCAGAGCAGGAGCTGTTCTTCCCAATCTGCGGTGCTTGGGATGCATTTCCAGAGTGAGACGCTCTCATTTCTTCCACCGGACACTCCCAGGAGGTTGTGGTGGGGCGATGTTGCGTCTGGGATGCTGAGGGAGTATCCCAGCTAGACACTGCTCCAGTTAGGAGTGCAAGTCAGGAGGAAGATTTGAGGGCAAGAAACCAAAGTGACCCATGTCCAGTTCTTCTAAAAACACATCATGTCCATGCAGAGGTCAGGTCTTACTGTCACACATTTAAAGACATTCCTACAATCATCTTGCCTGATGACACCCGCTATCTAAATGTCCAAAAATACTGTCTGATGCGAAAGATATTTTTAGGAGACCTGAAATGAAAAGACTTCTAAGTATTGGGGCTCCAGTGCTCTTTAGCTGTGCTGCCCATAGGGAGCATGCATGAGGAGCTAGCTAGTACTCAACTTCTCTCCCTTTGCTAAATGAAGGGCAAGATCTGGGTGCCACTGCTGGGTTTTGACTGACTTGAACTCTGTAATGCTAACTTCAGCCATTTATGGACAATTTGTGGTGGATGAACACTACCGGTGCACCTTTATCCATGGGGCATTTCCTAGCCACTGTCCCATTCTAATAAAGCTTATAGAAGGCAGGGGTGTGTGGCTGTCAATCAGACAAACATACATACAGGTAATTCAAGGTGTTTGGTAAAGGACTCGCATGCCTGTAATGTGACGCTCAGAAAATCAGATTGATTTGTTACAGTGCTGCTTTGTTTGGCAGATGGACAGATTTTGTAAATCATCTAGATGTGGTGAAACTTAAAACCGGACATATTTGTGACTGGATGTTCCTGACAAATACTCAAATATATTTAATGTGTAGTTTCACAGCTGTAGGCTGTCTGGGATAAATCCTAAGGAGCTGTATGGTTCTTGTTGTGCTACCTTTCTTGTTACATGTCCTGGTACTGCTCTGGACTCGAGCTTAATCACTGCTGAGGATACCTTGCTAAAAAACTGTGGAACAAGAAGACATGCAGGCAGAGATCTCCAGAACAAACAACTCTTCTGAACTGTGGGTTACTAGACAATGTAACTTTTGAAGGAAACCTAGAAACGTAACCCATAAGTTTTTCTCAGGAGCCATTTCCTGGTCCTTTTCTCCATTTCTCAGGTCTGTGGGCATGTATGCCGTGCTAAGTGCAGCATTTCAGAGCTGTTGCTTAACTGTATGCTGTTGATACCTTGTGGGAATAGGAGTTGTCAGCTATCCATCCTTTCCTGTCCTTTCCTTCGGTGGCACCAAGTGGAACTGGGTCCTCAGTGACTTACCTTGCTGAACGGAGATTTCATTATCCCTTAAATATTGCATAAAAAAACCCGTACCTTCTCTAGTGTACCTGACATGGCAAGCTGTGGTGGGGAATGGGAGCACATTCCCAGAAACAAAATCCAGTTCTCTGTAGCCTTTAGCAATGCCTTTGGACTAAGGGCTGATCTTGACAGTCATCAAGTGCAAAGTGTGCACATTTATGGATGCATGAGACCAGACAAAATGGGGTGTGAGATTCCTGTCTGTAGATATGCTCCATAGGAATGACTGCGCAATGCAGGGATATCTCATCTGGCTGTAAACAAGAAGTATTCAAGTAGCAACATGGACCAAGGGCTGGTTAACTTCTCACCTATTTGTTCAGCAGCTGGGTTAGTTATAAAGGCTGTGCTGAGCTCCTAGCTGTCGCAGTTACACAGCTCTCAGCACAGTTTAAAAATAACTTGGTCGCACCCGTGTGAACCGCAGCCCTAGCAGTAACAGCAAAGGTAGAGCAGCACTCACATTAAAACACCATCCCCACTGCAGAGCTCTATGAAGAATGCCGTTTGTAACCAGCTGTTGAGAATGTGAGAACCCCACCTTGTTATTTTTCCCCATGCAGAAGGAGAAAAGAGTTTATTCTTCAGCTGGTAGTCCTGCGATTGCAGGCAGGCGTCCAATTATCAAGCTGGGCTCTTCCTATGGCCTGCCCTGTTGGTAAGCAAAGCTGTGCATGTCTGACAGTACCTCAGGTTTTTATAACTAACTCTGTTATTCCAGTGATCCCTCTGGATATCTCCAGATAATTTAAGCACTAAACCACGGGTTTCAGACTGGAGAGTCAGGACCTGGAAGAGGAACAGTGTAAGCAAATGAGCTGGCTAGCTTTTTGATGGTGTTTGAGAAGTTTCTGAGTGGCCCTGTAGAGCTGGACTACCTCTGCTGACAGAGGACCAACCTCAAAAGAATTGGGAGTGCCTCTGCGATGAGGCTCATGCTACCCCTGATCTCTGCCATCAGACATTACCATTCCCACACCAGCCAGTCCAGGCAGATGAGACACGATTGGGTTCACAGAGCCTCACACTTCAGCTGCATGAATTGTTTGCTCCTCTGCATTGGACTCTGTCATATGCCATGCCTATCACTGCATCAATGGAAAATGCAAGAAATCCCTCATGAAGTAGAGTTTCCACCTCCTGTCTTCCCAACAAACATCTTCTCCTAACTCAGTGCTCTCCTTTGCAGGGATTTAAATTCAAGAAGTGTTCTGCTTGAAGTTTTGCAAGGGTTTGGCAAACACAAAAGCCAAGAGGTGCTGGCTGTTTTCAAATAGCACTTGGAATGAGCTGTGATCAAAACCAAATTCCCTCCTCTTCAGTGCAATTTCTGGCCCTCTATCTGTGAGCTCCCAGTCTCCCTAGCATGCGTTTATAAAAGAACCCTAGTGAGAGGATGGTTGGGGCAAGCATTTGCCTTTTAGCAAAGCCCTGCAGTGCTTTCGCACAAGAAACAAGAGCTTATGGGGACTGAAAGCAGTTGCTGTGTTTGTGTTGACTGACCAGCTGCTGGGGGTTTCCAAAGCAGATGAAACATTAATCATCAGAGCAGGCTCCCTCCCTCGCTTTCAGTTGTTGAAAATACTACAAAGTAAGATGGAAAGAAACATGTAATCCTTCATCATCACAGTGAGGATTTACTTGTTTATTTAGATTCCCTGTCTGTTCCAAATGTTCTGCCAGAGAAAGCCCATCCAGGCTCCAGGAGTGCTTGGAAAAAAGTCTACATGTGTATAGGAGATAAATCCAGCAGAAGACACTGCCTTTCCTCACAGCACACCAGTGCAGCAGTTAGCCGAAAGTCCCACTTGCACAATAAAGTATCTCAGGATGCTTTTTGTAGTAAAAAAAAAGGAGGGACATCACCCTGGGCAGAAATAGGTTTCCATGGTGGCTCCTCTAAACCAGAAATTTTATGGTGGGGCTGTCCTTGAGCCCCAGGCACCTCCTCTTTTTCTGCTTGGAAAATGTTGTCCAGGTAGAAAACGTGGTACTTGATGCCTTTGTAGCGAGTGAAACGAGAGAGTTGTATTCAGAGGGTGATTCCTCCCACTGCCCTAGGAGGTGGAGATTGCCCTCTCAAAGGGTGTCTCTCCCTGCAGACATTGCAGGGAAACCAAAAGAGAGGAGCTCACTTTTAGCTGCTTAAGAGAAGGCAGCTGAATCCTGTCCCACATAACGCTGTGCATCAGGAGCACAACTCCTTTGCACTGAAGCCTTTGTAGCTGGTGTTTCTCATCCCATTCCTATTGCTGCACCTACAAACAGGAAGCAAGGCAGAAATGGGAGACCGTAGACATGGCAATCACATATCGCTGAGATGAGATAGACCTCTGGGTCATCCTAGGATGAGGTAGTAGAGGAAGAACAATTGTCCAACAGATGTTTTACATTTGGACCATCATCCAACCCAGGGGATTTGAAGCAGCCCTGTGAGCTGCTCTTCTAGTGATGCCTTGGGTGCAGCACCTTTGAAGCTGGCTCCTTTTTTTTTGCCTATCTAAGCCACAGGCATGAGTGGACATCAAGAGCTTGATGTCCCTACTGGGGACAATATTGCAGTAAGTTGGTAGTGGGTAGAATGGGATCGACAGTTTTCAGCCAATGACCCAAAAAAAATCACTTCTGTTAAAGTTGTGGGATCTTGAATGCTTCTAGAAACTGCTGGGATTTTATCCTTTAGGGTTTCATCTGAAAGAAATACATATAATGAATTATTTAAGGCAACTCAGTTCTTGAAAAGGCAAACTCAACCAGTTCTGCGTTTTGCAGGTTCTGTCCTTAATTCACATATTGACATGAAGAGCAAAGGGCAGGCTCACGTCAAAATCTGGAGTCTGTGAAGGACTGCTAAGCTGAATCAAATCTAGTGTTTTCCAACAGGAAATGATAGGACACAAGGGAATGGAATGAAGCTGTATCAGGGGAAGGTCAGATTGGACATTAAGAAAAGGTTCTTCACTGAGAGAGTGGTTGGTCATGGGAACAGGCTCCCCAGGGAAGTGGTCGCGGCACCAAGCCTGTCAGAGCTCAAGGAGCATCTGGACAATGCTCTTAGTCATATGGTTTAGTTTTAGGTAGTCCTGCGAGGAGCAGGGAGGTGGACTCGATGATCCTTATGGGTCCCTTCCAATTTGAGAGATTCTATGATTCTATGAATAGTGACACCCCTTGGCCTGAACTCCAGTTTCATATTAGAAATAGGGCAGTATTCCTCCATAAATTCAATGTAGCCTCAGTGGGCTGGACAGGTCTGTCAAAACAGTTCATAAAAGTAATTGTGAATCATTAGTATCGTTAAGATCTACAATTTGGGGTCTTATCTGAATACAGAAGACAAAGAGAGGATTTTGCTAAAAAAGGTATTAAAAAAAAAATAGAACTTCCAGAAAAAGCATTCTACTTTTGAAGAGCTGTGAGGCATTTCAAGGAACACCTGAATTTATTTAATTGCTTTGCAATTAAATAAATTTGCAAACCTGAATTGCTTTAATAATTTTTTGTGTAAAGTTCACCTGTTCCTATTTTGTTTCTGCTGTCCCCTCAGCTCATGTGCTCCTCGGTCCAGAAAGCCCTGTTTGAGGAGGAGGACAGAGTGAAGAAGCTGCAGCAGAAGGTGGCAACGCTGGAGAAGCGCAACAAGCAGCTGCGAGATCGGGTGAAGAAAGTCAAGAGGTCTCTCCGGCAAGCCAGGAAAAACACCAGGCACATGGAGCAGATGAACCGAAAGCTCAGCGAGAAACTTTCCTCTGCAGGTGGTCAAATACCCTATATTAACTCTTTGAAGCAGGAGAACTCCCATGCTACCTACCTTAAAGTATAATGCAAGGGTAAGTGCTCAGGCCAATGATAATGGCGAATTTTGCCTGCGTTAGATCAGGATCTGGCCCTCACACCTTGTCTACATTGTGCTTCAAACTTTGCATGGAAAATGAATCTGAACTTGCTTTAGACACAGTGCTAGATTAAACAGGAATGCAAACCGTGTTTGGCTGGGTGTTGGAGGCACAGCCCAAAGCCATGTCCTTGCTGTCCTAGGTGGACATAGGACCAGACTGTAATCTGTGCTTCTCAGCCCTCATCCCCCCCAACTCCATCACCAGTTTTACGTTGTCTTCGATGAAAGTGCCAGTTCAGCCCCATGGGCCACTGCAGGCACTTGATGCAGGAGCTCTTCTTGGAAGGATCTGGTGCTAACTTACCTCCTCCACATGGGCTGGGCAAGCAAGGTCGGGGGGAGGATATGTGGAGATGGATGCTGTAGAAAGGATGCAGGCATGAATGCGCGTTGCTCCATCATCACCGCCAAGCCCTCAATCTCCCTTAAGCTTTACTAAAGTCTACGACCACTGTCTAGGCAAAGGCTATGTCCGGGACACATAGTCAATTTGGGCCCCTCTTCAAAATGAAGTATAGATGCGCTCAGATTGTCTTAAGACTGTTTCTAAATATCCCTAAATATTCTAAATAAAATATGTAATATTTTTTATTTTACCAAGAAGTGCCTCAAGGGTCACAGTAACTTCCTCAGGTGCCTCCAGCATTGCCCAGCCAACAGGGTTGGAAACCGCATCATTTTGGGACTGTGTCTACGACCTAATCCAGCTCCCGCAGTCAGGAGTGGACTTAGCCTGACTATTAGTGGGTGCTGGATCAGGCCTGGAGGACAATTTCAGATCCCATTTTCACACAGGTTTAATTTACAGTGTGGACAAAGCTTCAAGTTTTGTAATCACTGTTTGAGGCATAATGGAGGTTGCTGGGCAGCCTCACTTAATTACACTTAGATACTGTAGAGACCACATCAATATCAACAGGGCATTAAAAATTAAGGTAGTTTATATATGTATATATTTTAAAATCCTATAGAAAATATTTTTATTACACATTTGATATAGTCTAATTTCTTAAAATATGAAGTAAATCCCATTTCTTGGTTTTCTCATTAAAAAGAAGTCCATCATGTCCTTTGTTAGACATTTACAAACTGATTCTGCTCAAGCAGCATAGGTTAAGCCATCAGTATCCATGGCTGATAATGTTTTCAGCTGTGTTAATGTACCAGAGCATGTCTTGGGTCTCGGTACTCAACCAGCCTTCCTTCATAACAAGGCACCATAAGGAGAAAAAGGTAGAAGAAGAGTTTTTGTGTTTTTCTTCCATTCTCAAAATAGTTTTTCTTACTCCAAGCATGAGGAGACCCAGGTGCAGATATGCTTCATGCTTTTCAACAGGGGCAGCCAGCCCTTGCCCAGCCCTGGGAAACACTGACAATCTGCCAGGGCTAAACCCGATTTGTACAAGGTGGACCGATTCAGGTGATCTTTAACATAGAGGTGAGGCCCACAGAAATATCGGTGTGCAAACCACCGCTCCGCTCCTAACTCTCGACACTTTAACAGATCACTGCATGGTCTCCATGCAGTCTCCATGCAGGTCTACTCAAAGTTAGAGTATATCCAGGCTACAGCCCCGCCGGACCACGCTTTAACTATCCCTGCGCTAGGAAAAGCTCCTATCAGCTATCAGCCATGAGCTTCAGTCCAAGCTGAATTCAAAAGTTAAGCCCTGTGTTGGCTTCTAGGATGCTGCCGAGTTTAATTACCTTCCTCCCCCCTCTTGAAATAATATTGGCATTACTTAAGATTCTGACTCCTCCACAAGCTCCACCGATTTCAAAGGCTTTGCCTACCGAATCAGCACAATTTGAGTTGTTTTGTGCTGTAGTCAGCAATGCTGTTTCCTGAGAATTACTACAGCCCTAAGGCTTCCCTAGAAGCCATCAAGAGATTTCAACTCCAAAACTTAAATCCATAGGAAAGTAACTAATTTTTTGGTGTTTGTTTCTCATTTCTAAACTGCTGTTTAAATAAATGAACTGTTTTTCCTGGTATAGGTATTAAAAGCTTGTGTTTTCATTTTTTGTTAACAAAAATATTCCCCCTGTTATTCATTCATGTTTTATAAATGTTTGTATAAAGCTGAGAAAGTATAGTTAATATAGCTACATCTTTGCTATTCTTACAGATTTTCCAAACACAGTGTTGAATAACTTCCTCTTTTTGCTGATATTTTTGTCTCTTGATGAAAAGATTGGAATTTTCTTCCTATTTCCCCCTTTCTCTAGCTTAAAAAAAAAGTAAACCATTTTGTTCTCCTTGTCGGTTTTGAGAGAATTTTGTTACTTTGCAAAGAAAACCCCAACCCAAATGCAAAATCCAAATGCAACCCAAAATGTCCCCTCTGGGTATAAAACCAAAAAAGGTTGTTTCCTTGTGATCGTTTTTCCTTTCATGCCTGCTTGGTTTTGCATCATTTCCAGAGATAAGGACTAGCAGTCAGATCAGATCACAAGTTAACCCTCTCAACAAGGAACAGGGGATGCCAAGGCCAAGTAAAAATACTATTAAAGTGTCACCATTAACTGCCTGTCCCTGCTGGTGACAATATCCAGAGAGCAACTAGGGAGGCTGTACGGGCAGGAAACACAAGTGTGAAGCGGAATTTGGGTTACGTCCATCCAAGTTGGTATACATCACATAGGTCCTGACACAGACACTAATTTTTAGACCCACTCTAGCTATTTCAGGGACCAGCTAATCTGGAAACCCACAAAAAGGGCAAAATTTCATGCCATTTTCCAAATTAATGCAAAAGGCATGATTGAGTATGTTCCTCTTGAAGAGCTACGTGGGAGAGACTGGGGTGCAGAAGTGCAGAGGAGGTTGGCATAGCTCGATGGGTTGGCAAGGGATGTATAGAAACCCAAAAAGCATCCTGGGGGAAAAAAAAAAGTAAAAAAAAAAAAAGAAAGCAGAAGTGTTCAAATGAGGAAAGCAATTGGTTAGAAACACCACCAAATGTGGCAGCCCCCCGTGAGAAGTTCAAAGATGCTTTACAAATTAGTAACATTTGCTTTTGCAAACTCATCAGGAGCTTGAAGGCTGCCAGAATGTCTGCAGGGCCAGTGCTAGGGGTTCCCAGAACAGATGAAGCCAGAACAGGAGGCAAGGAGGAGCTTTTCGGCATCTGTGTTCACCGTGGAGGAATTTAGGGATGCTCTCATGGCCAAATCAGTCTTTCCTGATGGTTCCAGAGGATGACATGAAGAAGTGAAGGAGCAAAATTAATAGTAACAAATCACAAGGGCAGAGAGCAAATGGGTATGAACAGTAACAGAGAGTACACTTAGCTGAGTGATGCTGAGTGAGTGACTGACAATAAAAATAAATGAAATGCAATGTAGGTAATGTAAAAAGATATTAATGGGGGAAAAGAGAAACAGTCCTATCTTTTCACATGAAATGAGATGCTTTGAGCTGGCATCAGCCAGCTAATATCATTGTATACAATTAGTGGTCAATTAGGCAATCAATTGGATCAATCTAGTATCATGATGATAGAGAGGTTATACCATATCATTCTATGAAAACATTGGCTCAACACTTAGCTTCAATCAAAGAGGTAGGTGAATTGGTAGAAATTGTTAGGAAAGGGCTGGCTAGAGACCATCGTTACACTGCTAAGGATGAGGTATGCCCACTTCTGGGATGCAGTGTGCAGTTATTCCCCATCTCAAAAAAAGTGTCTAATAGGAAATGTATAGTGAGAGGCAACAAGGAAACTCCAAAAAAGAGAGCAGCTTTATATGCCAAGCAACCATATTTTCCAGGACTTTGGGCTGGAGAAGAGAAGAGGGAGGAGAATGACAGAGGGAAACAGGAGAGGGGAAATCTTGGGATTCTCTTCTTTTCACAACCACCACATATCTCTGTTGTGCTATTTCAGTCACTGGTTAAACTTTTGCAAGGTTTGTGTGTCTCTCCAGAGCTGAAGTGGATACTTCAGATGCTGATATGCACCCAAAAAGCACCTTCTGTCCTTAGACTTTACGATAGGATTTTCTGGGTTTTTTGAAAGTGGATGCTTATAGAGCAAAGTGCATCAAATAAGCTGAATTATTTTCTCTTAAATCCCAAGCACCATCCTGATTTAACAACCCTACATGGGTAGCTCGGGAAGAACCATGTAGTAAAGGAGGATTTATGTAGAACAGACGATGTTAGCAGCTTTCTTTGCTCCTTAACACCAAAACCATTGAGAAGAGAATGACTTCCATATGTTTGAACAACAATTCAGGGAAATAGCCATGTTACTCTGTCTGGGTCTTAGCATAAGGGGTTTTTGGCCCATCAGTGGTTCAGAGCTGTATCACTAAAGCCCATTTCTAATACACAAAATGTCTTGCCAAGCTAGGTAATCTCTCATTAATGAGGCAAAAGAGCCCAAATTAATTTCTACAAGTAGGAGAAAAAACATGAAGGGAAAACAGTGGAGAGCAGATAAAACTGACAAGGTATGTCATTCTTTCTAACAATAAATCCAAGTAATTGCAAGGAAATTTCATTTTCCTCCACATTTAACCCTAATTATTTTCATTTAATCACAGAAATGTTGCTATTTCCCTCCAAACCAGACTGCTTTGTGTGTGAAACATCATTTCCAACATGTGCTTGGGTTTAGGCATGTTCCTAATCCCCTAAAACAAACACAGCGAGCAGGACAGCACGTCCCAGCATACGTGGCACTGCTGGGAGGGCTTGTTGGCTCCAGTTGCATCGGCTGTGTGGGAAACCAGGCCAAGTCATCCCAACAGGGATTTCCCAGGTGGCATCGGAGCTAATGCCTGGGGAAGCAGGCACAACACGGATGTAGTGAGGCAGAAGCGATGCTGTCTTTCTGAGGAATCATCTTTTGGTGGGTCAAGATCTGGTGCAGACAACACCAAGTTGGGCAGGAGTGTTGATCTGCTGGAGGGTAGGAAGGCTCTGCAGAGGGATCTGGACAGGCTGGATCGATGGGCCCAGGCCAATTGGATGAGGTTCAACAAGGCCAAGTGCCGGGGCCTGCACTTGGGTCACAACAACCCCATGCAACGCTACAGGCTTGGGGATGAGTGGCTGGAAAGCTGCCCGGCAGAAAAGGACCTGGGGGTGTTGATTGACACCCGGCTGAAGATGAGCCAGCAGTGTGCCCAGGTGGCCAAGAAGGCCAACGGCATCCTGGCTTGTATCAGAAATGGTGTGGCCAGCAGGAGCAGGGAGGTGATCGTGCCCCTGTTCTTGGCGCTGGTGAGGCCGCACCTCGAGTACTGTGTTCAGTTTTGGGCCCCTCACTACAAGAAGGACATTGAGGTGCTGGAGCGTGTCCAGAGAAGGGCGACGAAGCTGGTGAGGGGTCTGGAGCACAAGTCTGATGAGGAGCGGCTGAGGGAACTGGGGTTGTTCAGTCTGCAGAAGAGGAGGCTGAGGGGAGACCTTATCGCTCTCTACAATTACCTGAAAGGGGGTTGCAAAGAGGTGGGTGTTGGTCTCTTCTCCCAAGTAACAACCAATAGGACAAGAGGAAACGGCCTCAAGTTGCACCAGGGGAGGTTTAGACTGGATATTAGGAACTATTTCTTCACCAAAAGGGTTATGAAGCATTGGAACAGGCTGCCCAGGGAAGTAGTTGAGTCACCATCCCTGGAGGTATTTGAAATATGTGTAGATGTGGCACTTAGAGACATGGTTTAGTGGTGGACTTGGCAGTGTTAGGTTTGTGTTTGGACTCAATGATCTTAAAGGTCTTTTCCAACCTAAATGATTCTATGATTCTATGAGTTGGTTGGTTTTCCATTAGATGGACTTGGTGGCATCACACCACTCCTTTAGGTGCCTGATGGTTTCTTCTGATGAGGGCGTCTTAGCAATTGCTTGCTGCTTTGGTTAAAAGTTAATTGTGTGCAATGGCATCTCCCCCTCTGGTTATTTGCCTATGAATATTTTTTTTCTTTTTACTGAAGTTTTCCACTAGCAAGGAGCCATTTCTCAGAACAAGGTGGTGGTGGCAAGTAATTGTTTTGCAATGTTAAAATATAATCAGTGAAGTGACATTTTCTTTTGCAAACTCCCACTTTGGAGTCATGACAAAATTTGGCAGAAGTCCCTTTGCATCCTTATACCCCCCTACCCCAACAAAAATCAGCAAGAAGCCTTTGAAATGTTCTGGTTTTGCAATGCACACAAGCTCAGCAAAGCCTTCACAGTGATTCATGGCTAAAACCACAGCGAATGCCCTTATCGAACATCCCTGAGCTTGTCTTGGGTCTTCATCCCAACTGGACAGTTGAGCCGCCAATGATAGCAGCACAGACAACCCATGCCGGAACAGATAAAAGCAGATTTTTATTGTATCTCCAGCTCCAGGAAGCCTCCACAGTGCCCTGGGGCTGGGGCATATGCTGGAGGAGGCTATGGTCTGTGCACGCAGGGAGGTGCCATAAGGATGAGGGTGCTTCAATAAGCTCAGAAAGGAGATGAGGAGTAGCTGCAGGAGAGACACTGGAGATGGAGCACTCATAGGGCCAGAATTGGTCTTGTGGAGGTGGCCACCAGTACCTGGATGGGACTCCTGGAAAAGGGAGAGCCATTTGCTATGCACTGTCCATCAAGGGTCTGCATAAGGGAGCCCAAAGGCCCCCACTGGTGAGGACTTGATTGTGTCAGTGACATTTTAGTGAGGCGAGAGGAGGTATTGGTTTGCTTAAAGAACAGCCCCGCAGAGGAGTGGTGGGTGGTGAGTGCCAGGGGAAGGTGCAGGGAGGTGTGGGACGCTGCAGGCAGCGCAATGCAGGGACTGGGCAAAAGCCAGAGCATTCAACCCACTCCCTCCAAGCTCACCAAAACCTCTTGCTTCTCTGGACAAGTGTCCAAACACCAGGCATGGCTATGATTTCAAAGCTTGAAAAAGAGAAAAATCAGTAGCTTTAGTGAGAATAGACCCAAGGTGCTGTGTTAGCAGTGCAAGTCTACTGGAGATTGAGGAAAATCCTCTAACCACGGGCTGGACAGTGCTTTGGGCTCAGCTGGTGCTGTGCCCACAAACCAGCCCACAAATAATACCAGAAAACCATGTATTAGCTCAGGCATGTGGATATGTATCTTCCGTGCCACTTGACTAATCTGGCCAGCCAAGGAAGGCAGTTGGATCCATCGGGCTGGTCTGCAGCCATCCATGTCAGCATGCCCCTTGAACCCTCCAAACCCCTTGGTACCAGGGTCCAGAGTGGATTTTGTCTTGCCACATTTTTTTGGGAAATAAAGTGTGTAGGAGCTGCAGTTCTGCTTGCAATTACCTAGATCTAAGACTAGGTGGGAACTGAGTGGAAAGTTTCCTACAAATATGAATCTTTCTGAGTGTCAGACAGGTGATTGCTGACTGTACCCTCTGAAAGTCAAATTTATCAGCATCCTGCCCTCCTAACATACAGCAGAGCAAGCCACCCAGAATCTGGCCACCTCAGTGAACACAATGAAGTCAAAAGCACCCCATCACACATATCAGGGTAGACAAGCCTTGCAAGCAGAAGGAGGAAAGTGGCTAGGGCCAGTGTTGGGAGGATCGGTTCTGCTTCAAATGAACTCCTTCCTCCTTTCCACCAAAGAAGTTCTCTGAGGGTTTTGCAGCTGGAATTTGCATTGCAGCAGCTCACAGATTTAATCACTTCTCAGCTGCTGCCATGTCCCCAACAGCACCCTGCCATTACCCTTCCCGTGGGTGGGATCTGCTCTGCTAACGTTAGCCCACCCTGTGTACTCTGCCTGGTCAAGCTAGGGACACATCTCTGTGTACAAGCACCATCTCCCCTCACATTGCTCTTCAAACACTGGGCTGACTTTAAGAGGACCCTGCTAGTGTGTTGGTTGGTGCTGGAGAGGGATTATTAGCGTATCCTTCTCTTCTTAGTCAATAGGTCAGACTGCATCAGAAATGCTATGAGGCATTTTGTACTTGAGTGTGTTTGGCCCAATCCCCACCAACTTTGGCCCTGACTGTCTCCCTGGTGTCTCAGGAGATCTGGAATTGGCTGGTAGAGCTCACAAAAGGCCAGGTCAAGTCCTTCATGTCCATGTATGTATTTGCTTTCCCCAGCTCACCTGCAGCCCTTGGCAATGACTCCTGTGGGAGAGACAGCCTTTATCATACGTGTGTTTTGTATCAGCAGATGTCCAGGAGATGCATAGCTCCAGCTCTAGCTCCAAGTAAAGCACCAGCATGAACAGCAGTGAACAAGTGATCACTTCTGTGGTGGGAGCAACCCAGGCAAGCTTGCAGCTGACCTGGAGGCATTGCCTTCCAGTGGCAACTTGGCAGCATGGTGAAGAGCAGAGGTGAGCTCAACCCATTGCTGTCAGTGTCCAGAGCACATGAAGTGGCCTGGCTCCTTTTCTCCATTTCTAATTGCTCTTGCAGACTCTTGGGATTTTTTCTGCAAGGAAGGCAGTCAAAAGGAAATCCAAAACCATATGGTTTTGCAGGGCCACCAGCTGCCAAAGTGTAGCCCATAGATGACAGTCTGGGAACAACTACAACAAAACACTTCACCTTTCCATTGACTACATCAAGTCCTTAAAATGCTTAAAATGCTTTAAGCAAGGTTTTGCATGATCCCCTTCCACTCAAAGTCAAGCAAAGACACCAAGACACATGTAAATCGCTTAATTCGTATGGCAGTTCAATGGCAGGTCTGCATAAGAAAATTCAGGGACTTCAGGTCCCTGCTCCAGTTTCTAAAATCACTGACTGCCCAAATGGGGCAGGGAGAGGAGATGCCAGCACATCAGTGAGAGATGTAGCTCCTTGCAGAGGGTGAATCAGAGTCGTCTGCATTAGGTACCAAAATTTGGATCACTCATTGAGACAGGAACACACCTAGCTGAACAAAAGGGATGGGACAGATGTACTCTTGGCTGGAGCAAAGCCCAGAGAGGTCTCCTCTGCTCCTCAGCATCAAGAGCTCTTTCGGCAGCCTCCGACTATTGAAAGTCTTTGCACAGTTCCCACACAGAAGCCAGGTCTTTCCTGGGGACTGCCATGATCTGGCACTTCTGATATGCCCAGGCTGCCTGACAGGAGGCAAACCGGGGAATCCTTCAT
This sequence comes from Gavia stellata, assembly GCF_030936135.1. NCBI lineage: Eukaryota > Metazoa > Chordata > Aves > Gaviiformes > Gaviidae > Gavia > Gavia stellata. Next base: position 7,728,236 of record NC_082597.1, on the reverse strand, counting down.
GATAGGAACCATGGGGACAGAATCCCTTTGCTGTGGCCATGCACAGAGGATGACGAACACTTGGGCAGGTAAGCCACCACCTGCAGCATCTCCCCCAGCAGCTCTCCCAGTGCTCCCCATACAAGCAGGGGCTGGAAAACTGTTGCTTTTTCTCGGTGTTTCCGTGCAGAGTAGACATGCTCTTTGGAGAGCAGAGAGGATTTTTGACACTTCTTTTTTCCTATTCTGTTCTGTTTACTTTAGCAGATAGGCCATAACCCAAACGGTAATTTTTACAGGACTCAGTCAAATCCTGTCTCTGCAGTTTATAAGCGTCTGCTCTGTCATCTGCTGTCTTCCCCCCACCCTGCACACATCGCACAGGCTCCAAAGGAAATGTTTGCTTCTGCCAGGGCTTTGCTCAGCTGAGTCAGTGCTGGAGCCCACAGGCTCAGGATTTTCCTCTCTGCGCTCAGCCTCCCTGGCAGCCCTGGACCCGCAGCTGGCAACAGGTCTTTAAACTGCTGTTTGCTCAGTAAGGCAAATTTCCTCCGTGGATATGAGATGTCGGGCAGAAAAATGGCATCAGAGGCATTTCATTAGCTTCCCGCAGACCAGCGAGGGAGCTTCTGGGTTGTCTTGTGAATTTGTAGATTAAGAGGTGAGCAGCAGCCTGATTGAAAAGTATTTCAGGTTATTCATAGAATCATAGTATCATAGAATGGTTTGGGTTGGAAGGGACCTTAAAGATCATCTAGTTCCAGCCCCCCTGCCATGGGCAGGGACACCTCCCACTAGACCAGGTTGCTCAAAGCCCCGTCCAACCTGGCCTTGAACACTTCCAACTTCTCTGGGCAACCTGTTCCAGTGTCTCACCACCCTCACATAAAGAATTTCTTCCTTATATCTAATCTAAATCTACCCTCTTTCAGTTTAAAACCATTACCCCTTGTCCCATCACTACACTCCCTGATAAGGAGTCCCTCCCCATCTTTCCTGTAGGCCCCCTTCAAGTACTGGAAGGCTGTTATAAGGTCTCCCCGGAGCCTTCTCTTCTCCAGGATAAACAACCCCAACTATCTCAGCCTGTCCTCATAGGGGAGGTGCTCCAGCCCTCTGATCATCTTCATGGCCCTCCTCTGGACCCACTCCAACAGATGCCCAAGTCTTTCTTATGCTGGGGCCCCCGAGCTGGACGCAGTACTGCAGGTGGGGTCTCAAGAGAGCGGAGTAGAGGGGGAGAATCACCTCCCTCAACCTGCTGGCCATGTTTCTCTTAACCTTCACAGCCCAATTTCTTCATCTTTTTCTCACCCTCTCTCAGGGTAAGAGCGGGTCTGATGGGCAGAGATGCTCCCACGGGGTTGCTGGTGGCTTGGGAAGAGGACAAAGGGACCCTTGCACCAAACTGCCAGGGCTCACAAGGGAAGGGATGGACCAGCCAGGAAGGGATGGACCAGCCAAGAAGGGAGGAGGAAAGTGCAGAGCAGCAGGTTGTCCCAACCACTTATTTATGTCTCAGATGACATTTCTGTTCCACTTCCCCTGCCCAGAGAAAAGCAGAGACCCTCCAAGGCAAAAGGGATTTATTTGATTTGCAATGCTGGTAAATCCCAGGCAGACAACGGAGAGGATGAGATGCCTGATCTCCGCTCGCCGTCCGAGGACAAACACATGACCGCATCGCGAAGAGGTGCTTGTTTGAACTGTTCCCATGCATTTCCATGGGAACGGGGCAACTGTTTTGGTTTCTTCTTTTTAATATTTCTTTTATGATTATTTCTGAAATACCCTGCTAGCTGGAGACTTGGCCTCAAGAGATAAGGAAGAAGAAATGTCACAGACTGTTGTCAATAAATTATTTTTCCCATTTCTTGATGCCAGGAAAAGCAGCTTTTGCTGGAGGAAAACAGATCATGGGTTGTGCTCTCTTCAAATTATTTGTTTCAGAAGTGTTAGAAATAGCAATGCGCACAAATAGGCATAGTGTGTTAGTTGGAAGCTGGCAGCAATGAAAACCTTTTCTGTCATAAAAGAAAACATATTATAACCTGATCCTTCTTGTGCATAGATAGGTGATTCAGGCTAGTTTTAGGATTACAATCTATTCTTCTTCACATACACAAAATGAGGGCTTCATTTTGCTCCCCACGAACACAAGATGAAGAGCTAACTCCTGCCTCAAGAAACCGATCTTATAATTGCAGATGGGCCCAGCACTGCCTGCCAGGAGAGTAGGACAGCTGTGATTTTACAACACTTGCAGTAGCTGTGTTTACACTGTTCAGGTTGAAAGTTTCTGTGCTGGTGCTGGTCTCTGCCTCAGTGCATGGAAAAAATAGTTTCCAAACTGTCAACCATCTCTGGGGCTGTTGGCAACTGAAAAACATTTTATTTTTCTCTAAATATTTTCACTGATTTTTTTACCGTCACCATCTTCAGAGCAAAGAGCTGGACTCTGATGAGGATATTTTTATATCAAGTCTATTATTGCTGTGGAAAATCCACTCCAATTCAGGCAGGTTATAGTGAATGGTTAAGAGCTCTTCAACTGCAGATGCTCATCCAAGTCTCCCTCTCAACCAGCTTCACTGTCCCAGTCTTATAGACCACACTAGTACTGACCACTGGTGGGACCCCAGCGTTGTACCACAGCTGGGTAACACGGTGCAATATGACGGTCTAAGTGGTGCCATTTGCTAAAAGTCTCTGCCAGAAAGAACTCTCTGTAGTTGCATCTTCATGTCACCAGGGAAGCCCATCCTGTGGCCACACACTTGGTACCTCACCTGATGGAAGAAAAAAAGCATCACCTATTTGGCACTGCTCCAAGACACAGAGTCCAGTCAAAAAACAACAGTTTTGGCTTCATTTCCACTGAGATCTAGGGGAACGAGTCTGTTTTCCATGCCTAGGAGCCTGCAACACCAGGAAGGCTCACATGCCTCAAAAAATACCTCTTGCAGGTACTACCACAGCAGTACCCTGTTGTTTGAGATGCTCCCTTGATAATCCATGTGCCTCCCACAAGTGGGCAATGATTGTACCTGTGCTGGTTTTGGCTGGGATAGAGATAATTTTCTTCATAGTAGCTGGTATGGGGCCGTGTTTTGGATTTGTGCTGAAAACAGTCTGGATACACAGGGATGTTTTAGTTACTGCTGAGCAGTGCTTACACAGAGTCAAGGCCTTTTCTGCTCCTCACCCCACCCCACCAGCGAGTAGGCTGGGGGTGCACAAGATGTTGGGAGGGGACACAGCCGGGACAGCTGACCCCAACTGACCAAAGGGATATCCCTTACCATATGATGTCATGCTCAGTATATAAACTAGGGGGAAAGCTGGCCGGGGGACTGCTGCTTGGGGACAGGCTGGGCATCGGTCAGAGGGTGGTGAGCAACTATTTTCATTTGCAACACTTGTCTTTCTTGGGTTTTATTTTGTTGTTGTTGTTGTTATTTTCCTTTTCATTACCATTTTTATTATCATTATTATTATTATTTTATTTTATTTTACTTAATTTCATTTATTAAACTGTTCTTAACTCAACCCACGCATTTTCTCACTTTTACCCTTCCGATTCTCTCCCCCATCCTGCTGGGACAGGGTGGGAGTAAGCGAGCAGCTGCGTGGTGCTTAGTTGCCGGCTGGGGTTAAACCACGACAGTACCAAACACGAGCCATCACACACCCCGTGCCACAGCCAGGCTGCACTTACCTTACATGGCCTGTCAGAAAACAAGGCTCCAAGCTGGAGCGTGGCTGAGATGAAATAAATTAATCCATCCCCTCCAGCAAGGAGGGAGCTGCTGGACGGGGTGGCAGAAGGACACTTAAAGGTGATGTCAACGAGGTGGACAAATTGGTAAGAGCAATTTGGAAGAGTCATCTTAAAATCCACCATGACAGCTGTCTCCAATAAAGCACTTGGATTAGATTTGTCAGGACAAGGTCCTGAGCATCAGGCAGATGTCATGAGCATACCAAATCCATCCGAGACCCAGAATTACATACATCCCTTCCAGCACCTCACCTCCACAAGGCAACTGCCTCTCTGGGTGCTGTTGAATTAACATTTGCCACATCAGTCACTGGGAACCGCACATGCTGAGCTGCTGAGCACACTAAGGGATACATAGTATGTACTATAATAATATAATCTCACGTTTCCACCATTCCTTCAGTCCTCCATTATGTTTGATAACTATCACCCAAGCCCTGCCATGCTGGCACATCTGGAACAGGAGAGCTGTTTAACAACTCCTGCAAGCAGCAACAGGGTAATTTAAGACAAGAAATGAGAAAGGATTTCACGTTGATTGGAGACCAGGAGCTGGTTATGGGAGCGGACTGCAACCCCCACGGAAAAGGTATAGGGACTCTGATGAAGAGTGTTAGGGTTTTGACAGGGACTGGACAACGTCAGATGGTGAATGCAGGCGCTGGATCGCCAGCAGTACAGGACTTCCGAGTCACCTCGGAGGAAGACAAGGCCCTGCAGAGACTGAGCTGCTGGGCTAAACCCCGCTGTATTTCTGCCTCTCAGCACCGCCTTGGTGAGATGATTTCCCAGGCATCACCAAGTGCTTTCACTGAGACCTTGTAGAGGGCAGAGCTGCCATGGGCAGGCACACGCAGAGGCAGCTACCACACGTGGCACCTATAGATACATGCACAGCAGCTATTTGAGCCAAAGGGACATCCCAGATAAGTAGGCAGTTTCTTTATTTCAGTGGGTACCAAAGGAAACAAAAAGGTAAATAAATAATATTAAATAAAAGTAGAACAAATAATAATAACAATAAAAGTAGGATGAACAATAATAAAACAAAATTAAAATCAATATTAGTAAAGTAATTTGTAACAAAAATGATAGCAATATAGATTTTTAAAAAAATTACAAGGTTAGAGCCAATACTGCCATCTTGGTGACAGTGTCTGGTTTTAGTATATGACCTAATGTAGAGTTTAGCACATGATTATGCACACATGGACCATGGGAAGTTAGAAAACATGGTTCAACACACTCCTCAGCACTGATCCTTCTCACCAACCTGTCAACTGCAGCTGAAGCCCCAGGCTGGGAAGGGACCCTCCACGCGGACCTGGATGAAAACACAGCCAGGAGTACAAAACTCCCAGGACCAGCTGCGAGGAACGGGGCTTTGAAGTCCGGTGGCACCAACACTGACCAAAGCAGGGAGAAACCTTCACACCAAAGCCTGATTCAGGTGCTCACCTTGTGTTTTTATCCAAGAGCTATTTGATATTAAAAGGAACGAGCAGCACCCAGGCCCAGGACTGGCAGCTTTCAGGTAAGCGTAGATATTCAGATGAAAATCCTGAAGGTGCCAGACCTGGAGGATCACACACACTGATGTGCTGCAACATGCATGAATGCTTCAGCAGGTATCTATACTCAGGGTATGTTGGACAAGCATAGACAACAAATACCCAACCTGTTGAGATACAGCCTGAGGGAGAAGACATCAGCACCACTAATGAGGTGTTTGACATCTGCCAGGAGCCTGCACAGCCTCTGCACAATCATGCAGGTGAGTGTAAGGAGGAGATAATATATTGATAGTGGCTTGACATGGACCTGTTGAACCTTAAATGCCAGGAGCAGGAGCTGCTCTCCTTGCAGCCATGTAGGTCACTGGGGGCCAGTGTGTCACACATCCCCTTACACTGAATCCGCCTGCTTCACACTTATGCAGGCAGCAGTCCTTCACACCTCCAGCAAAGCCTCGCCAGTGACAAAGCGAACGCTTCCTGGGAAGCATACATGGAACTGGACCTTCCAGCCCCGCAAAGCGGCACGGCAGCCCAACCCATGTCTTGGGCTGGAGGAGCTCACTCGGCAGGGCTTCTTGGCGTGCAGGGGAAACCCCAGCTGCAGAGCACCTTTGCTGCATGACCGCTCCAGGATGCCAGGCAATAGGCAGCTGCCCAAGACCTCCAACGTCTCTTGCCCAGCCTCATCCTTGTGAGTGCAATCATGCAAGTCCAGCCTTGCAGCTACATATGACTCACAAAACATCCAGGTCCCTCCCCAACCTCAGCTGGCGCAGATGCTGTTTGCTGTGAGAGGCCAGCACATTATCTCAGCTACCAGCTATTGCAGTCATGGAGCAAAAGCAAGTCCATCCTCTCCTCATTTCTTTACACAGACCCCCAACCACATTCAGTAAGGCGCAAGATCCATCACACATCACACAAAGGCACCAAATACACAGCCATCCTGCAGTGGACACAAACCTTGCCCACTCTACCTTCTAGGCAAAACTAAACCACTACATGTTATGTTGGCTTTGCAAATATAATACACCTCCTTCCGATCTGGTGGGTCTGACCTAGTAGGAGACTTTTTTGTACCAGCTGCAACTGTCCTAAAATGCATATTGTGAATTCAGATGCAGCCAGCTTGGGACAGCTGACTTCTACGGCGGCATCTAAGATGGCATGGCACTGGAGTTAGAGCTGTGGCAGCCCAGGGACAGGCTGTTGGGGTCCCAGCTCCGGCCCCAGTCGATGGAGCCAGGTTAGTGCTGCACTCAGAGCACCCGTGACAGGTACCTAGTTCTGCACCGACTCAGGGACTAAACAGGCTGGAGAAAGGAAAATGTAATCCCACTGTTTTAATTGAAGACAATGGAAGCTTCCCAGCCACATTGTTACAGCCCACGCGGAGACAAAAATCCCTGTTCTGCTAAAGGGATAAAATAAAATGCATTGTCACGCTGGGGATCAAGCTGATCTGAACTTTGTATTCCTCATCTGCTGTGTGCCTAATTCTCATAGTTTTTTAATTGACTGCAGATTTTCTTTGATTTCACAACTTTATCTTTGAAGCAGATTCTTTGTATGCTTTATAGAAATAGGCTTCAGGGTGTATGAGCAGGGCTGGTGGGGGGCTTTGCGCTGCTGATAAGTAATGATATTTTCTCTTCAGCAGGAGCCAGCGTCAAGTGAGACACGATGTATGATCTTCACCGATGAGCAAGGAGTGGGAGGAAGCAGCATATTTCCAGCCATAAAACAGGGGGCATTAAGCTGTAAGAAGTCACAGGCAGCTTTGGCAACACAGAGCTCATTAGCCCAGCGGGTAGAAAATGCATTGCAGATGCAGCAGCCTTGCTGGAAATCCAGCGGGGAAGAGGTGGTAAGGACCTGTGTGGGCAATGGGCAGTACCCAGTGGTGATGGAAGGCAGCCACGATGGCTGAGGCTGCTTCTCACAGATGTCATGACAGACAGTAGGGAGAAAATGGTGCTTCTCACAGGTACTGTTGAGTCCTCTGCCTAAAATATTTGTCTGCGCACCAAGCTGCCAGGAAAGAGAAGGGGGATGAGACAAACTTTTTGGGACATGATGAAAGACCTCAAAACCCACAGAGATTTGGGCTCCTAGAACAGGACGGATTCTCAGGGTGTGCTCTAGCCATGGGGCTGAAGTTCACTTTTGGGATCTAAGTAGGTTTTTAGGTCTTCTCCTAAACAACTTGCATGCAAAGTCAAAGGAAGTCTGAAAAGAGGGAACTGGAACCTACATTTTAGCTTCACATTTTACCATTTTCTTCCATCCATTCCTCTTCTATGGGGATGTTTGCTGGTGTGCTAAGTTTTCTCTTTCTGAGGACATGTATTGGGAGGAAGAGCCAAGGGCACTGCAGATTGATTTTCTGAGTTCCATGCAGACTCCATGATAAGAGTGGCAATTCGGTAGGATAAGCTCATTCCTTTTTTCACTTTTTATGAATTTCATTAAGAAACACAAACAGGCAAAAATCCCTCTAAGCAATCATATTACCAGCCTAATTTGCTAAACTTTCATTAAAGCAATTAAAGATAGAATGATGCAACGACCCAGTTCAGGACCCAATTAAGACTGAATCGATAAATCAGTAAGTTTAAATCACTACCGTAAGGCCATAGATAACCAAAACAAGTTATGAGGCTGAGGCTCAACAGAATTACTGTATTAACATTGCCACAGGAGAATTTAAAGAATGAAATACTTTCCAGTCGAGGTCCCCAGCTCATCATATTACAACCAACTCAGTGGTGATGGGCACAGGCTGGTACGGGTCCATCAGCCTGCTGGGGAGCGTTGCCTGGGTGCACAGTCTGTTGCCCTGGGCTAGTGAAGCCCATGACCAGAGAGTTTGTGGAGTCTCCATCCTTGGAGATATTCAAAAGTCATCTGGACATGGTCTTGGAAACCCGCTCTAGGTGACCCTGCTTGAGCAAGAGTGCTGGAGTAGTTTTGGGCCCCTCCCTACAAGAAGGACATTGATGTGCTGGAGAGTGTCCAGAGAAGGGCGACGAAGCTGGTGAGGGGTCTGGAACACAAGTCTTATGAGGAGTGGCTGAGGGAACTGGGGTTGTTCAGTCTGGAGAAGAGGAGGCTGAGGGGAGACCTTATCGCTTTCTACAGTTACCTGAAAGGGGGTTGCAGAGAGGTGGGTGTTGGTCTCTTCTCCCAAGTGACAAGCGATAGGACAAGAGGAAATGGCCTCAAGTTGCGCCAGGGGAGGTTTAGATTGGATATTAGGAAAAACTTCTTTACTGAGAGATGGTGAATCACTGGAACAGACTGCCCAGGGAGGTGGTGGAGTCACCCTCACTGGAGGTGTTCCAGGAATGTGTGGACGAGGCATTGCGGGACATGGTTTAGTTGGCACAGTGGTCTTTGGTTGATGGTTGGGCTTGATGATCTTACAGGTCTTTTCCAACCTTAGTGATTCTGTGATTCTGTGATCTCCAAGAGGTCGCTATCAACCTCAACCATTCTGTGGTTCTGCCTTGAGATCCCTGCAAAGCACATCAGGAATAAGTGTGTAAGTACTACAAATACTTAGGGAGGAAAGAGGAGTTGGAAATCCCTCAACATGAGCCTCCACAGCAATCGTCAATTGACTCGGCAGAGGACTCTGATATTGACACATTTGGTGGCAGTGAAGTTAAACATTGTCTTAAGAATTCAGCTCTAGTCTGATCATAGCTGAATTCCCTCTCTAGATATTGTGACCAAAAAGTACCTGAAAGCTTGTTCTCTTTTTTCTTTCCTCGCTTGAAATACATGAAAAAATCCTGCCATCTGCGTACTGAAAAGGCATATTTCTCTCTATACCCTTACATAAACCCTCAGTTTATACCATGCTGTCCCTCTGCTTTGGTCTGGCACAGACCATGACATAACATGACATAACATGACATAACATGACATAACATGACATAACATAACATAACATAACATAACATAACATAACATAACACAATACAATACAATACAATATAATAATAAATGACATTGTATTGTATTACACATATAACAACTCCAGTGTGTGTCCATCATATACCTGTGTTCTATCTATTGAGAGAGGAGTTGTCAACTCCCATTGAAAGTCAGTATGGGCACACCATGATAGTAACTTTGGTGGCAAAGTTTTTCCCTGCGGTAGATCAGGGGTGTGATCCACTTAGGGGCTACTTTGAGCTGCAGTGGATCAGGGACTGGGAGGGAGTTACATTTCGGATGCTACTTTGAGCAAATGCAAACTTGAAGTAGCTCTGCTATACATGTAGTATGTGACTCTTCAGTATGTAGGGTACCTGCCCAGCTAGCCTTTGACAAAAAGAAGGGGGTTTTTGAGATTTATTATGCATTTCTGGTCACTGCTAGACTGCAAGCGGAGGCAGGGATGTGAACACAGCTCTTGCTTCTGCCCTAAAGAAAGAAAATGAAAAACATACAAGAGCCTATATGGTGCCAAAGAAAGCACACAGCTCGTGAGTTTGATGGGAACAACAAGTTGCCTTTCAGCTCTATTATTATTATTATTATTATTAATTTCCCTAAAACCCCCACTTTTATGAAGAAGGTAAACAAACCATTAATTGACTGTAACTGTATCAGAATATTGAAATTATAAAAAGAAAAAAAAAAACCAAAAAGAAAAGAAACTTTTGAATTCAAGATAAGTAAACAGAGTTTGGAAGTCAGGAATTTATCCCAATGTAATCCAGAAAGCCCAAACACCAAACAATCTGGAAATACTCAGTTGAATACTTGCAGTGGCTGATCCAGATGGTCCTTCTTCCCCACCCCCACAACTATAAAAAATGGTTAACATCACAGTAATTTAGCATTGTTGAGAGGCCCCACCAAACCAGGGACTCAGATGTGCTGAGCAGGGCACATACCCAGAGCGATGAAGGTAGACCTTCTCCCTGAGGGATGTCCAGAGCTGGGAGGAAGCATAATATGATGGGAAGAGCATGTCCCCTTGTCCCTATGGCAGCTTACAGTGTCCTGGGATTGTTCTGGGGAGCACAGGCCCATGTTCTTTCCTCATGGAGTCCCCAAAGAGATCCTCACAAGCACATACCTGAAAATGTGGGTTTGTGGATGCCAGGCAAGTTGGCAGGTAGGTTTGGCCTTAAGGATGACATTCAGTGTAGGCATAACCAGAGAAAGGGTAGGACTGTCTATGCTGCAAAGAAACAAGTGCTGTGGCTGAAAGCCCTGTGCAGAATGTCTCCTCCTCAGCATCACCTGGCCATGGGGACCCTGAATCACAGGGGGTCTATCCCTGCTTAGGTTGGATGGTCTTCGAAGTTGGGCACCTGCACAGGCTCTGCTTCAACAGATATCACTCATGCAAAACTCCTCGTGACTGCAAAAGAAGAGCTGCCCATAGCCTAGCGATGCCCACTGGAGCCCTGGTTCTGCTGAGGGACAGTGTTGAAGAGCAAAGGACCTGAGAAATGGGCTTGGTATGAAGCATGAAGAAAGGCTGATGTATGGCGTAAGCCAGACCTTCAGAGCATACCAACACTCAGAAAGTCTTCAAAGTAAGGACGGTCCTCTTCCCTCCAGTGCAAACATGGCTGTGGATCTTGGCAGGGTTGCAAACATATTTTCTACAGTCGCATCTTGGTCTTGTCCCTTTGGCTTCTGTGTACTGACGTTTTATCCATTTGTTTCAAACAGCCAAGAATTTGTTGCTGAGCCCATAACAGTGAAGAAAATGCACAAAGATCAAGTATATACTGATGTGACATCAAGAGCCCATCTTATAGCATCACGATTTCAATGGTCCTGTGGTGATCTTCTGCCCTGTCTTACTGGGAGATAGGAAAAGCTTACTGCACACTGCGTGACCATTGAGCCTACAGAGGAACCTGGGATTTTAAAACCAAAACACGAGAAGAAGGTTTTCCTGGCCGAAATTTTAATTTCATGGTGAAATGTGGGATAGACCTTCAACTACCGTAAGTCCGCAGAATTTGAGCCAAACCAGGAGAGCTAACTTACACAGGTGGGAGTGTGGTCCTGAATATGAAGGGTTGGTCAGAGTTCAGGCTTGTGTCGTATGGGAAGACTGTGGAGTCTTTCTACAGGATCTGTTACTCCTCCTGACACTGCAAATCATGTGTCTGTGCCTCAGTGTCACACTCTGCTTCCAACCCACTCATGCCAGTGTTTTTGTACATGAATGTACTTTTCCAAGGATACACCTTTCCATGGTTGTGCTTTTCCAGAGCACAAATGGGTGGTCATCTCATCTCTCCTGGTACAGCCCAGCATATAATCCTAGTTCTGTAGCCACCGTTGCATGCCACAGCTTTGAAATAGTAATCAGATTGGTTCTGGTGGTTGTTTATTCATTCACAATATAAAAGCTATTTAAGTAATTTGCCTTTCTCTTTATATTGCTATGAGTTGGCCATTATCACTGTTGTTTGTTTCAGCTCTGTTACTGAATCAGATGTCTAAAAACACCTGGCTTTGACCTCAAGCATGGGCCCACCTCCCTGCTGGGTGCCCAACAACACTTGTGGGGGCATAGTGATTTTGCCAGCTATTTTTAAAAGGGAAGGAATTCTTGTGTGCTAGTGAGTGAAAGCCAGAAAAGCAGAAATAAAAGTGGGGAAAACTCAAGAATAAGAGGAAAAAAATAAAAAAGCAAGTCATAACACACACAGGAAACACGGTCTGGAGGAAAAGGAAGCCAATGATGGAGCGCACACAACAGCCTTTGGAGACCACTGCTGACTGGGAACAGCAGTCCAAGTCCAGGGACTCGGAAACACTAGCGAAAATCCCATCTCCTTTCATGATTCCCACCACAGGCTGTGTAAGCCGCCAGGACCAGCTCAAAGGTGCAGCAGTCTCCAACAGCTACATCTCCTTTCCCCAGCCCCACACAGATGTTCTCAATGCCCAGGAGACAACCATGTCTCCATATGTTGACACTCAGCATCATTTCTAATGACAGCTTTAGGAAACACCTTAAGGACAAATCATCCTTTTTATCCATTTCCCTATGGAGTGAATTGGAGAGGAAAAAAATCTCACTATCCTCCTTTGGGACATAAAGGGACATCATTGCATAAAACACAGCGGAGCAGAGGAACAGCCATAGGAATAATTCGCTCCTTTTCTTGCACGTGGGTGGAGACTCGTGCACTCAAAAACAGACTTCACATCATGGTGATTTAATTGGATTTATTGGAGGAAAACAATTAGTCATCCCTTTAAATTGTCATTATGATAGAAATCTCGATATGTATACATGATTGTCAAGGCAGAGAACCACTTGCGATGTAGCCCCATTAACAATTTGCAGTATTGCAAACTCATTATGCAGATAAAACTTTTGCAATGCCTTAATACATGCATGGAGTAAATACACATTCTCCCTTCTGTTTGGACATGGATGCTGTTATGAACTTGTATCAATCACAAGACCTGCAATATTAGGCACACTGACATTCCTTGATTAAGATTTAAGCCTTTGTAGAAAACATGCTTGCATTTTCATTAAAAGTCAACCAAGAGATGTTTTGCAGTTGGGGATATTTGGGGAGTCACTGGTCTGGGCAGACTGGGCTTTTTTGATATTGTTTGCTGACCCAAATCAAATATCTATCCAAAAAAAGGCCCAAACTGACCAAAATGCTGTTTCTCAACTAGAGGCCAATGTACAACAGGATGTTGACATTGCATTGACCAGAAACATGAGTCACATCGTATCTCCCACTGAGCTGCAACCTTCCATGCTCTTCACTTTAATGGTCATGCTACAGCTTGATCTAGTAAGACATAGCATGTGTGATGCCATGCTGAGCTCAGGGGATGCAGATGAGAAACAGAAAAGCTCGGAGCTACCCTGAGCACCCCCCTAGGAGCTCCCACCCACCAGGAACCACAGAGCACGTCCACCTCCTCATGGAGCCTTGCACCACGTGCTGCCTCAGCAACCTGAACTCAGGCTGATTTATGACCGTTATTAACGATGGGTTTTTATGCTGCCATGTAGCGGTTTGGCAATGGCACAGCATCCCGGCTGAGCACCAGCCTTGAAGGTGGGCTCAAGACTTCTTGGTGCATTCAGCCACCACGGAGCAGTCCCTTGCATCATTTCCAAGGACTGATACTTGCTCCCTACACCACTGGCATGGTGCTCTCTCTCCAGCCCCACTGCTTGGCATGCCCTTGCCAGGAACTCGGAGCAATGTCCCAGCCCTTTCAGATGGCTCTGCTTTGAGTATTGGGAACTTGAGCATCTTCCACACTAACACAGCAACCACTCAGGAGCCGGGACCAATGCCCTGCTGATGCCCACAAGAGGATTAGGCCAGAGGTACTGAAAGTATCATGTGGCCATCCTGTACCCTGCCTTAGAAAGACCAGCACAAATTAAAATGGGTCAATGATTAATGGAAGAGAAGGCAAGGGCATGATTTCCATGTGGAAGAAGGAAAAGGGCCACACCAAACGCTTCCACAGATAAATGGTGGTACTACATGGAGGTTCAAGGATTAAATGTTAGTATTTAGGTAGTGATGCTTTGGAAAGGATGGGACAGTTAGCTCAGCTCTCTGCCTTATTTTGTGCAGGCAAATAATCACAGCATCTTGGTCCCCAAAATGAAGTTCATTCTGCAACAGGCGAGAAAGAAATATCTTGTAGAAAGAGAAAAATCCTAAGAGTTGAGTGAACCAGTCTAAATTTTGTCTAAGAAAAACATCCAAAAGAAAAACGTAAAAACAAAGAGACACACCAACATGCTTCTTGGTAGTCCTGAGTGTTAGCAACCCAGGGAAGGAATTTTTGATGTGAATCAAATTTTTAACCATAGTATTAAAAAGGGGACCCTCCCCTCCCCGACTCCCTGTTTCCAGACATGTGTACATGACTGCTGCATAGTTTTAAGCTGCTCTTGATGGTGACTCTTCCTGTACATGCTGCAGAGCATTCAACAGAAAGACAAAATACATTACCAGGCTTTGCAGTATCTTGTTTACAAAACATCAGCTTTTGCATTTACTCAAACTTAACGATGGATTTTGAGTTACAGATACACTGAGTCATTTAAAAGCAAAACGTAGAAGTAAACCCCTCGAAGAAAAGGTTGGGTTGAATGTGCATAAAGAAAAGGCTTGGGAGATACAGAAATAGTGAACAGCAGTTTAATACATGCAGTGCAGTATCATGCATTTATTGGACATCTGATGTCATCATTAGTTCAGCAGTGTTTTTTCACAATGCTTGTGAGCATACATGCCCTGATTCCACTCTGGAGCATGGAAAAAAGTAAGAGCCGCTCTTCTGACCTTATCATTTATGAAGAGGAGGAAAAAATAGCTACCTGGACAGATCAGTGGCACGGTTCGTGGTAGGGAAGGGGTCTTGAAAACCAGAGTCTGGGATAAAGAGCCTTTATCCTCTGTTACAAACACTATTTACACAGTTTTGACCCAACCGCGCAAAGTCGGACCAAAAAACCTGAACCAACTCCTGATCTCCCACTGGTGGGATCTGTGATCCCTGGGGCCGCAATGCACACACGCACATGTACACACACACACACACACATGTGTGTCACGGAGACCAGACCCCCCCAGTAGACAGGGTGTGAAGGCAGGACCCAGCTGCAGGGATGCAGGGAAAAACGAAAGGGATTGTGTAAAACTTGCTGCTGGGCAAGAAATCTGGAATGACTAATTTACCAGGGGAAACTCTGTTCATGCAATGCTTGTGAGCAGGTTGCCGTTTCCTCACTCGGCCATTGCTCACAGTGATTTGCCAACTAATCCTCCACGTTTGGTTTTGATGCTGTTTTCCTTGGATGCTGTAGTCTCCGGGTGTGTTTCCACTCTCTGCTTGAATGAGTGCAATTCTTAGCATCAAGTTTCTGGTGCAAATAAGCATGATAACGAAGGCAAAACTCTCTTCCCATGAATAATTTCTGGGATGCATTCAGGCCCCAATTCAGATGGATAAATACGCATGGGAGCAAGAACGCAAGTAATCCTATTAAATGGGAATTACCAAATGCTGAAAGGATGGTACTTCTGTACCTCGGGGCTCAGTCTAGAAACTCTTATTTTCAGTCTAGAAACTGTTGCAAAAACAGCAGGCTACAGTCTGCATGAACTTGTTGGCAAAGTCAGTCTGGTGTTTTTATGTAGTGCTCACCCAGCACTGCTCAGGGATGGAGCTGTTACCACAGGGGGAAATAATAGCACAGGTTTCCCTATATCTGATCTAGTTAATGCCAAGTTCACATCGAAGGACAATATTGTCCCTGCTCACCAATGGCTGAAAGCTATCTGGCTTTCCCTGGGGGCTTGTTTTACTAAAAATAGGGTCACAGCCTCAGGGCTGACTGCCACTGCATTTCTGGGGCACCCTGGAGGTCTGCGCTCTGGTTTGTAGAGGGTTTGGGGAGAAAAGCCAGAGGTCAGGAGCTGTGTTGGCTTCTGGGGCTGGGAAGAGCTTTGGACAAGCCCTGAAGTCCCTCAGGGCCGGGCAGGGGCCCAGAAGGAGAACTGGTTATTGAAAAAAGTACTGTCAATAGCCATGGAGGTATGCAGGACACATGCACAGCGGAAATCCCTATTAATGCCTACTGCAGAACTACATGGAGATGTCTACCAGTGGGCTGACACCCCTTTTTGTGGTTTGATTCATATCAGGAACGAACCTCTATCATTTCTTGGTTTTATTTCAGCACCACAACCGTAACAGACACACAAGGCATACGTAAAATCCTCCTTTTCTTTCTGCACCCACTACTCTAATGGCACCTGTACAATAGCAACCAGGACAGAAGACACATTACCAGCAGAGTAACACAGTCTCAGGACAGAATCACTGCCAGGTTTTCCCCATACTCCTACTTCACCACTAGCCGTGGTGTGGGGCCAATATCCACTTTGTGCTGCAGAAGGGGTGATCCAGCAGAAAGTTAGGATGCACTGGGAATGAAGTCACATGCAAAATCAGCAGTGGAAGCCCCTGTCACTGGAATACTGACTTTCAGCTCGCAGAGTTCACAGGCAGCCTGTCCTCACAACTTCTTCTGCAGGCTAAGGGGCCAGCTGGAGGCTTTCTGGACTTTTTTTTGTTTTCCCAGCAAGAGCACTGCTGTTGGCATCAGAGATGGCCTCTGTGACTCTGGAGGTAAAAATCAACAATCAAAGCTGCAAGCAGAGAAGAAGAAGGGGAAGGAGCTGAGGAAAACAAGTTACAAAGGAAAAACACATCGGTGCAGGAAAGGGAAACGGACAGGTGAGTCCAGGCTGAAGTCCTCATGCAAGGAGCAAACCACACATTGTTTAATAGGACGGTCCATTGGGAAAGAGCCCAGAGGGATTGTTCTACCTGGTTCTTCATGGCAAGGCCAGTTGGGGATTTGGTTTGAATCTTCTACTTTGGGGCTATTAGCCCTTTCCCGAAATGCACACATTATTTACTCCTGGCTTTGCATTCTCATGTGAGAGTGGCTGAGCAGAGGTGGATTGGGGCAGGGGAAGGACATGCAATGGTACTGGAGCATCCCTGGCAAGCAATGCCAGAGTGTTTGCCATACCAGGCTGTGCTGCCGAGGGGCAAATGGCTCCAGCCCCCTCCATAAATCTGGCCTGGGTAAGTCATCCCAGTTAACAGATTTGCCCAGATTTAAACTGAGAAGTTTTAACCAGGAGATACTTCAGGACTCAATGACAGGAGAGCTCTCTAAGCATGTGGTGAACCCTGGTCAGGTCTACAGCTGTGTTTCACTGATACAAAAGAAGAGCTCCCCACCACCCAAAGTTGTAGCAGAAAGAAACAATTTTGCTTTTAAGTGCTTCTGTTTCTTGTCTTAAGATCCCAGCAGTTGATAGCAAGCCAAAGAGAATGACGATAAATTACACAACTACAGCAGAATATTACTTACAGGAAGGAAAACAAATCACCCTAATTCCAAGTGTGGAAGAAAAGAATACCCCTCCCAACAAAAAACACAGAAAACATCCAGCAAGGAAGGGCAGCCAGCATATGGGAACCCCCCCCCAGCTGCAGGACAGCATGTCTGCCTTTGCTCCCATCACTGCTCTTTGTTTTGCAGATGGGAATCCATTTGCTTTTCTTTTTTTCTGCAAGATTGGATGCTGTATTTTGATTAGTGGCCTCAGCAACTACATCAAGTTCAAACCAGACCTCAGGTTTCAGAAGAGAAGGCAAAGAGGGAACGCTTGAGCCCTAACCTTTAAAACCACTCTACAAAGACAAAAATATTCCCTAACCAAATCCTGCTTTTGGTTGCACGTGTGTAAATGTGGGGAGCTCCACTGACGCCAAACCGGGAGACTGCCTATTTACATTCCTGCAACTGGAGCAGAATAGGGCCAGCTGGGCTTATGAAATCACGGGGGTCCAAAATAACTTCAATATTTTGGGATAGGAGTCTCTCCTAAACTAAAGCTTCCTTATTCAGGCTGGCAAAATAAAGTGGCCTTAGAATGAGTTTAAGTCGTATTATGCTCATTTTCAGATACCTTTGCAGCAAGACATAAGGAGCTCCGAGGGTAAATGCCGATAAAGCTCTTCCTACTCTTTGCCAATGGGGCAGGAGTATATGGTGGCAATGGCCAGGGGATGGGGACAGGAATGTGACTTGCAGCAAGGAGATCCCCTGTCCTTCAGTTGGTCCAAATCTCGGTCAGAAGTCCTCACCAGGGAAATCATACAGAGCTTTGCTACCAACTCCAAGAGACCAATATCTGGCATCTTTCCTAAAATGAGAAGCTGAAGTTGAAGCCTTTCCGCATAAGCCTCCATGCCAGCTGCAACACGGTGGGGGCACTGGGGGCTCCAGGGGCTCACTCAGATGTGCCACAGCCCTCCGAAAACAGGGAGCGGCTTAATACTGAGGAAACCAGAGATCTATCGGGTGCAACAGCTGTAAGTGCCACCAGAGGAGTGGCTCTTTCAAAAAGAGTCACCGCTCACTGCCACCCGCTTGTCCAGCTTTTAGCACTCAAAGTACAATGGATGAAATCCCGGCTCTGCCAGTTGAAGCCAATCCGCTGAAGCTGAAGCAGGATTTTGAAGTCTCAATGAAAAATATGTATCTTATGTTTTTTCCCAGCATGGTCACTATTGCCTGATACATTCAGCTGTGCCAGTGACTGGCTTTCACAACTTCTTGTGCAGGACAAATGAGGCGAGCATGGCAATAGAGCACGCTGCAGGGAATGGCTTGGGGATAGACCTGTCTGGTGTGCAAGAAGCTCACAGCAGCCGGGGAAGGGTGCCTGCCTCTGCCACCTGCCTCCCTTCTCTCCTCCTCGAAGGAAAATCACAGCTGGCAATGGTGTGGAAGTAACCTGGAGCCCTTTGGCAAATCTGGGCAGATTTGCTCTCCTCTCCGTTTCAAGCTGCTGTAATGCATGGCTGTAATGCATGGCTGCAGAACAGTCACAGTGGCTGTTCCTCAATGATGCACCAGCACACGGCATTTGGGAAGGGCATGAATTTAGTAATTAAAAAAATGGGGAAATGGAGTTTGCTTTTGTATATGAGCTTCTGGGGAGGAGGGGGAGGCAGTGCCACCACTGCCCCTGCATGTGCCCGTGCCTTCCGTCGAGGACCTGCTTTCCCAGCTCAGTGCTCCTCGCCAGCCCTCGGCAAGAGCTAAGTGTGATGGAGCAACGCTACACCATATCCTATGCTTTGCACCCAAGAACCTGCCAGTGCTTCACAGAAGGGTGCAAGCATCACCCCTCTTGCTGGGGTGAAACCCAGGCAGGCAGAGATTAAGGTCCAGACTTTTCTGTTTGGTTTCTGATACTCAGTTTTGGCCACTCTGGGAGGTGCTAAGCATCAACAACACCAGGCGAAGCCCCGAGGAGTCCCAGGTGCTCAGCACCTCTGGCACAGACCCCTTGGGCTGGATGCGCCCCGTGCCAGAGGCCAAGCTGGGAGGAGGCTGGTGAATTAAATGTCTTGCTTGAGGGCAGCACAGCGAGTCAGTGGCAGAGGAGGACTATGACTCCTTGCCCTGCGTCTTCCTTTTCTTTCGCTCTGCCCATAACACACAGTGACTCGAAGGGGATAAGAGCTGCAGGATGAGACCATACTCTGTCATTTCGTTCACTCAGCTCTGGTCGGCTCCTGACCGGCGCTGTGTGCCTGCCTCTCCTCTGAAACAAGGGTGCTGCAGATCCCCAGCACTACAGGAGTGAGGCCAAGGATGAGCTGACTCCCAGCTGGTGGCAATTTAACTCTTGCCATGGCTTTCAAGGAGGACGAGGGGAAGGAAAGCAACAGTTTCTTAATCTGAGCAGTAACAGCTCTGCTAAAGCCAGGCAGACTTGCAGTCCAATTTTAGGAGTGAAAAATGGCATGCTATTGAAATCCTCCCATGTTGCAAAGTTAACGTCAGTTCCTACCTACAGAAATAGCCTATCCCCCAGCGAACTGGAAGGAGGGACATTACTGGAAGTACTTTTTAAAAGAAAAAAAAAAATATAATGCTCAGAAAAGTATCTCTATTTAAATAATCCAGTTGAGATGTTCGTAGTTAATGGAAAAAAAATACAACATATACTGTTACCTACACTGAGAAAAGAGTAAATCACTGGGGTAAAGAATGAGTGTTCATTAGTTAGAACATTGCTAGACTCACATATATATATATATTTATATATATATGTATATATATGTACAGCACCAGAGACTGTTAGATCCGTTCCCCCTGGAGTCATTGCAGTTTGTGATAAATGAAACATTTCAGAATTGCAGTATAAAATATGGCCATAAAAAATCTTCTTTCTTCTAGTCCTTCGCTGAGCGTGCAACGCAGGGTGGGATCGTGCAGAGGCAATCTGCCAGCCCAGCCGCCTGCCCGCTCCTCGCCGCCCCAGCTCTCACTTGCTCCCCGTGTGCACTGTGGTCACTGTGGTGGGTCTGGGTCTCCGGTCCCCTCCTACCGCAGAAATGCCTGAAGAAGCAGATGAAACAAAACTACAGAGAGTGGATGGAGACATACCTAAAAGGAAAGCCAGAAACACAGTTAGAAATGTTATTTTTGGAGGCAGCAATGTGGGCAAAGCTGAGTTTCTTTCGTAGCACGCTACAGAGTGGAGGGGACCGCAGCTGGAGACGGCGCTCCTGCTCTTCCCACAGCGGTGGGTTGGCTGGGTACCTCCACGGGGCATCTTCTGCCCTCCTGGCCCATGGCCGTTTGCCTACTGCCACCACCAGCAGTTGCACACGCATGTCACAATGAATAAATGTCCAGCTTTAGTACGTGTTCAACCAGAGCGATTCCACATTTCTGGGGCTGAAGACAAAGAGTTGTGAGATTCAAAAATCCCTCCAGTATTGTACTTTCTCAGAATAATTTTCCTTGTGGGCATGTTAAAGATGATTAAACTTCTCATCATGGCCATCTAGCTAAATGAACAGACTGTGCACCTGGACTAAAAAAATTCCCCCAGGCATCCTGCAAAAAAGTACAGTGAGTCAAATTTGTTGATGAGTTCCAGTAAACCTAGAGGGAATCTAGATTTGTGTGACTTGGACATCTTTCTAGCAACAGCTTATGTCACTCCAGGTTTTGCTACTATGTCTCCAGGACTTCCAGTTGAGAGACGTAGGTTGACGTAGGTTGGATATCTGGACTCAAAATTTACCCAGGCAGTTCCTTTTGAACTAATCAAAGACTTCTGGCAGATAGTTTTATGAGAAAAAAGGGGTTTTAGCTAAATTAAATGTTTATAAAAGTGTCTGCTTCCAGTGAACCCTCCACCACAGCTTTAAAAGACAAAACCCTCCAAAGCATAATCCCTGAAAACCCAAAGTAGGTTGGGTTTTGAAGGACAGATTCAAGATTTTGCTATTCCAGCATGTCAGCAGTTTCTATGGAAAGCATTAATGAAGAGAAATAAAATATATCCTTTCCACGGATGAACTACCCCTCTCCCAGTGGCTGTTGAGACCCCACAGGGGAGATCCTTAGATTTTGCCAGCACGTGCAGTTCTCCATGCAGTTTGGCTGCCTTGTAGGCACTGATGTGCAAAGGCAACTCCAATGTGAAAAAAGCTGCCAAAGAGGGACCCAGCACAGTCACCTCGTTCTGACAAGATGCAGACTCAGAGTGATTAGAAATGCAGTTCATTTTTCCAGTTTGGTGAATAAAGGATGGATGAAACCTGTATTAATCACAGAATCACAGAATCACTAAGGTTGGAAAAGACCTGTAAGATCAAGTCCAACCAAAAAAAAAAAAACAAAAAAAAAACCCACCAAAAAAAAACCCAAACAAACCACACCACACAACAACAACAAACCACAACACACCAAAAACCAACCCACCCAACACCACACAGCTCCATGCCCATTAAGCTACATCCCACAATGCCACATCCACACGCTCCTTGAATACCTCCAGGGAGGGTGACTCTACCACCTCCCTGGGCAGCCTATTCCAATGTTTCACTACTCTCTCAGTAAAGAACTTTTTCCTAATATCTAGCCTGAACCTCCCCTGGCGCAACTTGAGGCCATTTCCTCTAGTCCTGAATTCCTAATATATTCTCGAACTGGAGTTTGATATGGCCCCTTGACTACTCAGGATCTTTTTCATGCTTGTTATGACTTTTACCTACTTTTCTGTGCTTCAAGGTGGCATTTCAAACTCAGGGATAACCATGCTGTACCTACACTTGGCCACATCCTGCTTCCCACCAGTACTGACATTTGATATCTTGGCTTCACGCTGCGATTTATCTATTACCTTAAAAATACAGAGATCTAGGTGCTGTAATTAATCTAGGCAGTCCAATCATGTCTAAACAGAATAAACTAGGCATGGAGTGAGAATCAGGCCAATACACTTGGGAAATCCTGACTGATTCACTTAGACTTTCCTGACAGGTAGCATAATCCAGCCTAATGCATCATCTCTGCTCTGCCCTAATACAGAGAACGGAATTAGGATGCAGCCTGACATAACCTACTCTCTGGTGAAGGCTGCATTTAATTGTCTTCAATGATGTGAAATTGCTGCATTTGAAACTATTTGGAGAGCTCATTACATGTCTATTAATAGCATTAGGCAGTATTATATTTTGTAATGGTGGCACAGCTGTTTGATGTAACTTGTTGCATGGGATCTTCCTTGTGCAAGAAATCTGTCCCCAGAGAAAACCACTGAAAAAGAAAGAGGCAGGACAGAGACCTCTGAGCTTTCCTTTTTCCCAACAGGAGGTATTTGGTAGAGTGAATCTGTTATATCAGCTCCCTCTTAATGTCACTCCTTGTATTTGCTGCTGGCTCTCCTCACCGGTTCTCTGGGGCTCCAGCATCTCCTAACTCTTTTCTTTGAGGAAGAGAAGCTCTTCTGTATTGTCTGGCAATCTGGGATGCTTGGAAATCTTTTGATAATTTTCTGCTTCATATTTCCAACATGAAAAAAAATCACCTATCTTAACACCTCTGGTTTTAGCCTTCATATCCTGGCTGACTTCTCCATCACTGTGAAATATGGTTGGATTCTGTACAGGGACCTGCTGGATTCTGTAGCGGTTAAACAGACTTTGTTCTGTTCCCACCCTTCTTGTTCACAGATGTTCTTCCATTAATATTCAGACTAGTCAATTCTATTGATTAACACCATCTGAGATTAATCAAATGGATGGGTGGAGATTAATCACCCACGAGTTTAACAGCCAAGCATGCCATCAGATGCTCTAGACCTAACTGGGGTCCAGCTTAGCCATACTGCAGCAGGAACCAAAATAAAAGCGTGTTTCTCCCCAGTAAGGAGTTTTCTACATCACTGCATTGCCAGTTAGAAGTGCTTTGCAGCCGGTCAGTGCTGCATTGCTCCTTTGCAGGTGCCAGATGTGCGCCAGGAGCACAGCGATCCTTTTTTCGGCAGCAGCTGTAGGATTTGGCACTGGTCATTGCAAACTGGGCACTGGGCATGAATCCCCATCAGGCCCGGGATGCAGAGACGAGGGGCTCTGCTCTGGCTCAGCCACGGCACAGGCTGGGAAAAAGATCTCACACAGTGCCCAGGAGGCAGATCCCACCCCAGCCACGGGGGGAGCCATGCCCATGACAGGAAGAGAAACCACAGCTTCCGTACAGAGCCGCGGGGACTGCGGCTAGTGGCATGTCCTCATCAAGGAGCAGAGGTTGGCAGGCACGGGTGGCAGAGGCAGACAGTGGCACCATCCAAAATCCGTCCTGTATAGTAGGTGGTTTCGATTCCAGAATAGTGTGGGGTATAGTTTGGAAACAACTACTTCAGTCCCCAGTGAAGTAAGCACTGACTTGCCATACCATAAACTAGTAGCATTCCTTTTTGGTGCCACACCTTAAAATAACCTCCTCTAATTGTAAAGTCCACGTCCCTCCATTTCATGATATAAAAATCTCTACAGATGGACAGAGGGGAATAAAAGAAATGCTCAGAAGCTAGAGATTGAATAAGCTTCATTGCAAAGGAAGCATTTCTGTCTTCCAAATGATCCCTTCACTGCCATGTCTCCTTCCCTGGCGTTCAGAAAAAATATATATCCCAAGCATCTGACTCCATCGGGCAGCTTGCAGATCTCAATTATAGCATATAACAAACAAGGCAGCGGGCCAAGTCCCACTGTGGTGTACAGAGCCTGAGTCCTGCTCAGACAAATGAGCCTCTTCGTACAGGAGCTTAATTTGGCCCAGGGAGAGGGAAGCTGGGTCAGACTGGCAGGATCAGTCTCCCCCATGGAAAATGGAAATGGAAAGTAAGCCAATTTTTACAGAAAAATGTCTTATCATAATACTGGAAACTCAAACATAAACAGTTTGAGTAAACTTTTTCAGCTTTCAACCGAATACAAAACTTTTTTGCTGTGGGGGTCTGGGTCTTTTTCCCAAGCGAAAGCCCTTTTTCTCCACAAGAAACAGTGCTTTTCTCTCAAAAACGCAGTGAGCCGAATACTCGTTTTTTTTTAGTGCATAAACTTTTCCAATGGAATCATTATTTTTTTGGGCAGCTAAAAATGAAGGGCTCGGTCCCTTTTCAGTCCTTACTTTAAACACCTGCTTGTACAAAGCTGAACCTACTGGCAGTGAGGACTGCAGCCTGGGGGCCAAGGAGAAGATGGGGAACCCGTGAATTTGCTCGGCTGCCGTGGCGGGAGCTTTGCCGGGATGTCAGCTACTCACAATCTTTCCGCGTGGCTGCGTCAGGAAGCGGCGCGGCGAGGCTGAGGGTGCTCGACACGCTGGCGCTCGCGCTGTCCAGGCTGCTGCCGAGGTGTAACCGTCTCATGTGTCGCACGACCGCTGTGGCATTAAACGCTTGCTGGAGCAAAGAAACAAGAAGGAAAGAAAGAATTAAAAAATTGGAGGTGGAAGGGTTACTTCTGCTCCTCTCCTGGCTGCTCAGAGTTGTCAGAAGTGAATGTGCCCATCATCTTCAAACTTTTCCCAATTTCTAGTTTCTAATCTAGAAACAGCAATATACGCATTCCTGCCCTGGGCCTGCTTCCCGTCATTCCTTCTAGCACTCAGTTGGGATGTGGCAGCCTACAAGAAAAGTCATATTTGACACATCCTTCCCTGCACCAACACACAGGGTGTCTGCATTGCTTAATGTCCCCCCACAGTGCTGACCCCAGCTCTGCATATAACTGCTGGTGATGTATCTATGAGCAGCCCCAGCCCCATCTCTCACACTCATTACGTTTATACACTTGGTTAGTAGCAACTTCCTTACAAGGCCTCACAAGACCACGTAACCTAAGACTGGACCAACTATTTTGATCAAAACTTTGGGCCGCAAAAGCACTAACACACTGAAAGTGTGGCTGTGTGGCTGCCGCATTAGCAGAGTTATGTAAGTGTTATCCCTGAGGATGGGTCACTTACTCTCCATTTGCTTTTTGCAAAGTTCTTCCGGATCTGAGCGCTGACCGACTCGTGGATGTTTTTGTTGAGCGCTGTATCACCAGCAATCCTGAAACGGACAGACAAGACAAATTTTAAGAGATCTTTTGCTTTGCTTGAACACTCTTTCTTCTTCTCCTCAACAGAGAAGGCTGGTCCAAGGTGTGATTGCTCCTGCAGTGATGATGATTTCATTCACATGAGGGCTCAAACTTCCCACTGCTGTCTCTGCTGGCAGCAGTGGTGGAAAATCTGGGGCAATAAAAGCAAGCGTAGATAAGGCTTGTAGGTCTGGCAGCTACAAAGAGGTATGACCTTATTTTGTTGGTGCACGGCTGCTTTCTATCACCGTTACAGCCCTAGATGAAAACATTCTACCTTTTTTTTTCTTTACATCTAAAGATTTAATATCAACAGGCTGAGACTACTTTTAGCCTCAACCATGCAGCAGCTTCCAGAGCCACTCCAACCTGTCTGATTTCTGTTTGCACTGGAGATTTTCCTGCCACCCTGCAATGTACATAGCCATTCGTCATGATTAATGTAGATTTACAGTAAAGTAGATACATGGACGCTCACTAAAGCAGCACAGGCTGCACAAATAGCTTAAGCTGAACAACACTCAACCTAAGAACTTAATTGATCTTGCACAGTTTCTTGAACAGATAAAGACACATCCAAATCTCCAGTAAACACAATAATTTCAAGGGAATTTTATTGATTCATTTAACTTCTCAAGGCATGAGGTCTGTTGGAAGAGTAAGCACCATAGTGAACCGATGTTGGGCCATGTGCTGGGGTAATTAGTGCTATCTAACACAGGTGAAACCAGGAAGCAAAGACTGCCTCCTATGTTGTATGTGATGTTTTAAGAAATCATTTTTTTAGCCATGGTGTAGAAACCTAATGTCCATTAGCAATAAAAAATAGTAAGAGATTGAAGAATCCATCAGGCTCAGAGCCTCTCAGTCTGGGGACCTCCAATAAAATAATCAGAGGGTCTGGGAGACTCAGTGGTCATCTAGTCCCACCCCAGCACTGTCAAAATAATTTTGACAGATATTTGGCTAACCAGTCCTTAAAGATTTCCAAAAGATGGAGACTCCTCAGGCAACCTATTCCAGTGCCCCACTATCTCCCAGAAGACATGGAAAATAGTTTATTCCCTTTGTCTTTGAAGCATCCTTTCACATATTTGAAGACTGTTATCATGTCTTCTCTCCGTCTTCTCTTCTCTAGACTAAACAAACTGATTCCTTCACTGTTTCTTCATAACTCATATTTTCTAATCCTCTGATCTAGTGAGCTTCTCTGGACTTTCTCCAACTAGTCCACATCTTCCTTAGAGGGCGGTACCCAAACTGTCCGCTGTTTTCCAACTAAGGCAGCAGAATGGCAGCATTGCTTTGTGTTTCCTAAAGATGATATTCTGCTTACATACCCCAGCCTGCTGTTTCCATTTACGTGTTCCACGAATTGGAGACATTCCTTTCATTTTGCCCAGATCACTCCAAACTGTAGCCTTGTTCTTCAAAGGACATGCAGCTTTTTCTACCTTCATGTCAACGGCACATCTAAGAAGCACTCTCTGGGACCAGTCTCCTCCAAATTGCTCCCCTCCTTCCTGCTGGTAACACTCACCCAAGAGGTGAAAGAAATGAGAGGAACTACTTACTCTTGGGAGGAAGGTGAGGGACTAAACTCCCATCTCCCAAGAGTAGAGAGCCACCAATCCCATCCTGTTGCAACTGAGCTGATCTATACTGAGTTATTCAAGAGTACAGGGTTCCCATTCAGGGTAGCCCACCTCCAACTGGGAAGGGCACTTGGCTGACTGCTACAACCATATAACCTCTATCTCAAGTAGACAGAAGAACTGGTACTATGAGCAAAGCATGGTTCCCAAATGGCACCTGACATCCTCTCTTGGGTCCCTATGCTGTTGATGGAGAAGGGGAGGTGTTTGACTGAGAACTGGAAGATCTTCGGATCTTCCTCTGAAAAGGATTCCTTCTGATCACCTTTCCCACTGACAGGGAGGCAAGTTGGTCTGGATTTTCCACTGGGGCCAGGCAGCTAAAAGTTTGGTGAGGCAGCATCTAGGTTAAGCATCATGTTCACTGTTCCATCCTCTGTCCCTCACAGGCAATACTGCCAGGCCCAGCACAGACCCTGATGGATCCCATGCAGTATATACTCCCAGATGGACACAGAGCCCACCTGGCCTTGCACCCACCATACAGTGCATTTTCTTTATTTCTCTAGCATGACATCATCATGTGAAGCAGCTCCTACAGCTTTACCACAGCCACACCTACATGACCCAAGTAACATGAAACAGAGTGTCCCTGACTGCCTCCATGAAGAGATGACCCAGCAGCCTGAGAAGACTCTAGCTGTATCGCCTGCCCTGCACAGCTCGTTAGCTTAGGTGCACAAGTGTGTGCAGATTTGCGTCCACTCTCCTTGCACCCGCTCAGCCTTTTGGTGCAGACAGGCCCTAGAGTCACTCCAAAATGTCATGAGCCCTCTGCTCTGTCCAAGGACACCTCCTCGGTGAAGGCAGGTGTCTTCAACATGAGCCAGCTGGGAGCACTGACGGTCATACCACGGATCTGCAGAAGAAAACTAAGCCAAACACTTAACGTGTGGACAGCTACAAGCCAAAGTATCCGTTCAGTAACTGATCAAAAAGACCAAGCTGCAAAGAGAAAATGACTTACGTTTGCAAAGAGCATTTTTCCTCTGAAGCTAATGAAGCATTTTGCTTTATGAACAAGTTTTTTAACAAGCTGTATAAGCACAGATCATGTTTCCCTCTTGTCAAATTTTATTTTTGAAACATGGGCAGAACAAGTTCTTGGGGTATGATACCCTTCCCAGCTCTTCCAGAAGATCTTTCCTGCCAGCCTCCACAAGGACTTGCAAATGCATTTTTGCTATATGAAACTTTTCATCGGGCGTGTAGCTCAAAAACAGGCTATATATTTTTCTGAGTTTAGGGATCATTTTCTGAAATGCTGGTGGTTTCAATAAGAAACTGCCGGTTCCAATAGTTCACAAACTGTCTTCTACTACCATTAACTCTATGTTCATGATGCAATTCTGGTAATTTTGGAAAAAATAGTCTGAGTATTTGGGTGTTTCCCAAAGAGGGAGAAGAGTAGTTGTTTACTTTACAAGGGAATGGACCCCGTGAAGCTCTCAAATACAGTCATGGGGACTATCCTACATCTAAGGTCTCTTCAGCAGCATTAGCACCTTGCAGATGCTAGTTTCTCATCGAAGCAAAATACCAGCAGTGCTGGGGCTGATTGAGTGCAGCAGGATCCGTCCAAACACGTGCTGGTATGCTGAACGGTGTGGCTCAAAATGCAGCCCTGGCTGCCAAAGCTGGTGCGGGATCATTCTCCAAGCCACCTCTGAAGAGCTACCCTGTTAATGATGCAATGCTGTAACATGAGGACTCTGCTTTTATTCTGTATTTTGCACTTGGAGGCTCTTGAAACTTTTGTAAAATACTCGTGGTGTTACACTGTTTATAGTATATTTTACTTCTAGGAAAACAGAAGAAATGTTAATATCCATTCTCTGGTGGTGTTTTGCTGGAGGTGTGGTGGTTTAAGGACAAAGGCAAGAGAGGTGGAGGTGAGCAGGTAGAAGTCATATCTTTTATACCATCAACTTTTAGAGTTTGAAAAATGAGATAAACTTTTGGGCACACAAACCCACCCCGAGGTGGCTATCATGAGCATCATCACATCTACACTGAATGTATTTAATCACGAACTTTAGTTCCGATGCTGAGAAGATAATGCGTGAAATTTAATAGACATACTGGTTTTAGAGCATGTTATAATTGCCCTTCCACCTTTCCCTATGTCTCCAAGTCCCCAGGCTATAACCCATCTTGCTTTTCCTTTTAGGGCAAAAACAACTTAGCATCTTTCTTTCTTCCTCCCTCCCCTGCACAACATACCCTTCTCCTACAGGAACCAGCTCCATTTTCCCAGCCATCTTCTGTTTCAGAGATGATCAAACTGATATATATCTAGTGAAACCCTGAGCAATAATTCTTGGCTTTGCAGTTAACTTTGAAGTTAACTGTGTCAGCACTGAAGCTTGTTTTTACCAACTATACCAGTTGGCCCAGTAAAAAATACTACTTCTACCTACCACACACACATACAAAAAGAAAATTAAAAAAATCGGAATAATGCATGATCTATTACCATGCTGAGCATCACCCAGAACTGAGTGAGGACTGATTAGCCTAACTGGAACCTGGCTTTTCTCTTGGGGTCCCTGTTTTGCAGCACCTGAAAGCAGCTACCTCCTGACAATGGTTTGAGGAACTTCGTGCTGAAGCTCGTCTTAAATCCAGTTGTAAATATATGTGTCTCAACACACAGAGTTGGATACTAAGGGCTACAATCTGATGATTCTCCATCACAAATACTTCCAGAGGAGCTAAGAAGGGTATTTCTCATGAATAACCATAACAAATCTGTCCCTGTACATGAAAGGAATCTAAAGTAATAATCAAATATTATTTCACAGTATCTAATTTATTTTAGCTCTCTACCTGGGTCCAAAGCTATCACAGCAATTTATCTGGCCATAGGACTTCTAAGCTTTGAGAGGAACCTCCAACAAAGACAAAACCAGTAAATTTCCTTTTGGACGGTTCTTTGTTAGCATACTGCAAGCACAAGTCTCCTGCATCCTCCCTGCCCACGATGGCAGGCAGAGTCCTTCATCTACCATTATTTTCTGAACCTTCATACTGAAGGCAGCCAACTCAAATGCTGTGCTGGCCAAACAGTGCTTGGAACTACTCTTGAGTATGATGACAGGAAACATGGAGTTAGCTGTAATGGATAATGCTGAAAGATCATAACACTTCTATGCATACACACACACACATATATATACACACACATATACACATGCATGCATATAAATATACACACACACATACTGTATCAGTGACGTTCCAAAATAAATAGAGTGCAGGGACGAACTCGATAAGAGTTTGATTTAATGTTGTAAACATCAGCAGTTCTCTTCAGGGAGCCCTTTTCACACTTCAAACAACATTGTCTGAGAACTGAGCTCTTTGTAAACCATGTCCTTTCCCTGGGTGGAAATTATTATCTGGCTCGTGGTCTCTGGCACATAATAAACACTCAGGGTCACGGTCACAATTTGCAGAGGCTCAGTCCTTGCCAAAGCTTTGCGATTCTTCAGCGTAGGCGGGGATGGACGTCGGCATGTCCCAAGTATCCACTCTCCCTCTGCACGAGCAGTGGGGAAAGGCGAGGGCCATACTCATACCTGTGGACACAGGTGTCTGATTTAGGTGCCACAACCTCCTTCTCCCCTACACAGTCTATACAGGGAGGCGATACATTTTTTAGATGTCCCAAGCTGCCTTCGATGCCATAACTGGCTTCAGCACACAGCGGTAAACCCATTTAAGGTCACTTGGGAAATGCGTGACAGAGCAAACAAATGTACGGCATGCCTTCCAATTCCTGTACTAGCTTCCTGACTGTTGGACCTTCCCCTCGCCATCTGAGGACTGTTTTCTCTCCCTCTGACCAGAGCCTGGAGGCCGATTTTGAGGCTGCAGGACCCAGCTTGACCTGATGGGGAGCGCAGTGTGATCCTACAGCTGCAAAAAACAGGTTCTTGGGTTTCTGCAGCTCGTCCTTAGTCACTGCAGCCTGAGCGACTGCCCTAAACAGGATGTGGGCTCTGACATGGCAATATATTTAATAAACTTAATTGCTGTCATTAATATGAGCTAGGGAAACATTAAAACGTATCAAGCTGCAGCAAAATTACCCCACTCTTTTGTTACCTTCATTTTCAATGTCCTTTTTGAAGTCACAGTGCAACAACTAAGCAGAACATTACACCTTTGCAACACACCATAAACAGCGCAAACCTCAGTGAAAGATATGCTATAAAATAAATAACTTTCCCAATGGAAAGCACAAGTCACCTCTATATTAAACTGGAGAAATCTGTATAAAGGGACAGATTGTACAGGCTGGGGTGTAATCATTATACCAACAAGTCTTACATATTGTACTGTTTCTGCTACCATACTTCATTGCAATTATTAGCCTCCTTTTCTGCCAACTCCGAGTTTAACATACCGTCCCCCTGCCAAGGCCATTTGATTATAAATAGCAAAACATCACGTAAATGCAGGCATGTGGGGAGCAGATACAGCACAGAAAAGTGGGCCACTGGGAAGAAGTATTTACTTTTTTTAGGGTCTGATCGTGTACAAACATTTAGTCATGTGAATAGCTGGCTATTATAGAGCAGTTTCCCAAAATTGAAAGAGATTATTAACCTTAAAGGCACAAATGCAATTATCTTGCAAGATCCAGTTCTTGCAAGCCTTGTTTGGAAATTTTTAATAAAAACATGTTTAATTAAAATAAGAGGTATATTTTGGAATCAGTTTGCTCTTCGCAAATGTTATATATTGAAACAACAAAATCTCCTGGCCAGGTAGCCATCTCATGCACACTTAATTATTTTTATCACAATCGTATTATAACACATGTGTTAAGTACTCATGATGTGCTAGATTTCTTCCTAATTTGTGTCTGATCCCAATGATCTGATACTGCAGGGGCAGATTTCACAGGAGGAAGAAAAAGGGAAAGCTGGAAAATGTCACTTCATGGAGCCACTTCATTGTATATATTAATTATCTACTATTTGCACAGCACCAGTGACTCGGGCAGATGTTTTGTGTTCCGCTGGTGAGACAAGGAGGCAAATCCCAACTCTGACTGAAGTCAGTGGTGAAACTCCCATTAACCTCAGTGGAATTAGGAGTTCACTTTGAACTCTAGGGTTCGAAGATGCTTCTCCAGTTACATTGCTCTACAGAACCAGTTGTGTAGACAAAAATCCCCACCTTTTATGAGATGTCATTAGGGGCTACTTGAAGTGTAAGCACTCTGCAAGAGCGTATCATTTATGGGACCACTTGAAGTCTGCTCTGACCACCTCTTCCCACTAAGCCAGTAGTCTTACATACCTCATTACTCTTGATCACACACAGAGAAGACAATGCTATGTAGGCACTAGGGAAGGTGATGTTGCTAATGGGGATGTATGCTGAAAAATACATGCTCATGTGAAAAGGTGGTACAGGATGCCCCCATTATAAAAGTCGTGGTAGCCTCTCTCTGTTGGCCAAACACTTGCACCCTTGTCTCTGACTGTTGCAACGCTGAATGCAAACATGAGAGTGAGGAACTCAAGCCTGGACTTGTTGGAAACTTAAATTATGCCCAGGCTGAGAGAAGGACACAACTGACCATTGAGAGGAAGCACAGAGCTCTCCTCCTCCTCCACTGAAAAGGCCTTCCCCTCCTTCAAAGGGGAGGGCAGGATGCCATTGCAACAGATATAGTGGCTAGAATGAGAAAAGAAGCAGTAAAAACCTCATTATTTCCTGGCATAAGCAATCTGGGCAGAAAATGCCTCTTGAGCAATGGCTTGGCAAAAGAAGATCCTAGCACTAACTCTGAAATAACAGATAATATCCGCGTGAGTAGCCTTGATTATCCAAAAAGGCATTTTAGTAACTTTTATCGCTACAGGATCCAAACCCTCCAAAAAATCACTGCACCACTCTCCAGAGAGGTCCATAACTGCAACATTTATGGTACATGAAGCTTTTCAGAGCACGGAGGAATAAGATACCGAGTTTTGCTCAAGAGCTCACTGGGGAGGACAGAGGCAGATCTGAAGCTGTATCTTTGGAAACCTCCATGCTTTGCTTTCACTGTACAACTGTCCTTCTGGTCTTTAATGCACTGGCACACATTGTCTCTATGTCGAGGGGAGGTGGATTTGGAGTGGGTATGGAAACATGGTGAATATTTTATCCCTCCCTACTGCGGTGCCATTTGCATGCCTGAACTCTTGAAGGCTGACCCCAAGCCATGCTTCACATGCTTGGGAGGTAGCCCTGCAAATGAACCACTGCCTTACAAAGTCAGCCTGGCAGAAGAAGACCCCCTGCCACAGAAATGGGGGAAAACCCTTTTTAGGGGGTTGTTTTTAAATGGAAGATTCGATTCTGTAGAAAATATAAAAAATTATGGAGCAGTCTGTGAGTTTCCATTGGCCTTTGGCCATGACATGCAAAAGAACAAAAAAAAAAAAAAAAAAAAAGGAATGAAAACACTTTTTATCATTTTGTTCCTTTAGGAGGGCCCAGAAGCTGTGTGTCTTACAAGTGCCACGTTTCTTTGTTGCACTCCAGCAACCAACACGGAGGTAGCAGGGCCAAGAGCTGGATGCTTATGTTTTGTGTACCTTGGATGTAAGGCTTTGGAAAATCTGCCTCTGAGTTATACAAATGGTCACCTCATTCTCTGCTGGGAGTTGCATTCCCATTGTTTATTCTGATTCTCTAATATTGACTTTTGTAACTTGTTTAATTTCCTGAGGCTCAGGTCAGTATCATTTAGAAATGTTTTTTTTATTTTCATCTCATGAAAGCTGGATTTCATTTTCCAGATTTCCTTTTTGTCACACAGACAATGCAATTATTGATGGGACATTGGAAAAAGGGCAGGCTCAGGTCTTGACTTCTCCTCATCTCTCATTTGTATTGATGCCAGCCACTGATGCAGCTAATAACCATCTGTATAATGTTTCTCATTGTCGTTGGTATGGAGAACCTTGCTTTTCTCAATGATTTACATCACCTTCTGCATCCCGAGCCTTTCCTAAAACTTTTTAATTGTAAAGGCTGAGCCTCAATCTTATCTTCAGCCTCGTTTGTAATCACAGCGACTGACAATCTGCAGTCAGACATAGGTACCTCATTCCCACTATGGAGAAATCAGTGGCATTTCACTGTATTTCTACCACTTGTGTAGTCATAACTTACTGAAAGCCTTCATGACTGCCAAATTGTTAATTAATGATGGGGGTAAGTCATCAGCCTGTGTATTGGTAAAACTTTATCAGCAAGTAAGCCAGAACGGTAAAAATCTTTGAAAGGATTTACTTTCCAACTAGTCCCAGGACTGAAAACAGCAACGAGATGAGACAAACCAGTGAGTGTCAGAGAGAGGAGCATAAACCCCTTGAAGCCAAACTGAAGTATTTGTTCTAGAGCTACAGCCATTATGTTTTACTCTGCTTTGAAATTTAACATGATTTTAAGCTGGGTACCAAGTTCTGTCCCTTCAGAGCTAGAAAGGTCAAGAACCATGTCCAAAAGCCACATCTGCTGAGGAAGCAGAGGTGACCAGAGCCCTGCTGATAAAGCTCCCCAGCCTCAGAGATGCAGACTCCATCCTCTGAATGAATGTCTCCAACTCCCAGCAGTGCTACCTCAAAAAATCACTGAAAACTTCTATGCCCATGCTTTTCTACCATGTGTTTTACACTCAACTGCACTACTCAAGGCTGATCTCTGGGCTCAAACTGCATCGCCAGGATGGTTTTGTGGTCCCTTAAGCTGTAGAGCTAGTTTTGACACCGGCCCAGTTGCTTTTCTGAGGGGCTATGAATGCTCAGAAAAATCTTCAGTTCCCCTGCAAATGCACAGCTTCATGCTCTTATCCAGCCAGTGCTCCAGAAACTGCAAAAGGAAATGGTATTTGTGGTAATTGTGACAGCATAAAAACACAGTCTAATGCGTACCTGGCGTGAAAATGTCATGCCATTGACTCCTTTCTGTTGCAGTTATTATAACGACTAAAATAACACCTCGCTTCATATAATGATCCCAACCCTAAAAGACTTACATCCAAGGCCCATTTTTGGGTGCAGCTGGTAGTGTGGCTGATGCTCGGTCACTCGAGGTTGGTCAAAAGTACATGAGCCATTCTTGTTTCAGCTACATAATACTTAGGTAATGTTGGTGAAGTCAGCCATGCGCAAAGGTATCATCTAATTTAAAGCACTTAACAGAGGTCTAAATGATGAATACATTCAGACCAGGTACTTTTGTAGTGACTGCAGAGAGATAGCACTGCTACAGCCAATTCAGACTCAGCTGATCCAATCCCTCTCCAGGGTTTCCTATCTCTTCCATTCAACAAGAGAGGGTAAACAGCATGTGAAACCAGGTCCTTACTGCAAGTAGGAGGTGGACTATCATCTGTGAAGCACACACGAGGACTTCCTACTTCATGAGATGCTCTTAAGTGCTCTGATACTACTTTGGCAAGGACCTCATGAGCAGGTTGACACCCAGATTTTTGCACACCTGCAGAATTTGACCTTTTGCGCCAAAATATGATTTCTGGGTTCAATCATTTTGGCATATTGCATTGCTGTACTACAGTCAACATACATAATTCAGCATTTCACTGAATCCTTATACAGATACTCAACAGGGCGGTGCATGAGATTAAAGTCCATCATGATTTTCCAGGAAAATCTGGAGGACAAAGGCAGGGGTTGTAAGATTAAGAGCACAGAGTTATTTAGTAGAGGTTAGTATACTATGTGACAGAAAAGACACCTCCACCCATGAATGTAAAATGATGTTCTCTGTCCTGAGGGTTTCACACAGCAGTGACTGTTGCTTACCAAGGGTGTCGTGCTGCTTGCTCACAGGTGTATCTTTTATTAGGATCCTTCTCCATCAAATTCCGAATGAAGTCTTTAGCTGTAAAAGAAAGAGAGAATAACTTAAAGCAATAGGGTTGATGTCCAGTTCTGCTGCAGGATGATCAGCTAACAGCGTTGACCAGGACACCAAGTGCCATCTGGCCACAGTGCCAGAAAATGGCTCTGGGTCATTTGTCATTTATTAGTATATATGAAATCCAAGCTATTTAATATGGCAGGTAAAAGCTGAAGGCACCTACTCCTGAAGATATATTTAGGAGTAGGATGAATAATTCAGAGTCAGCAGAGATCAAGCCTGCCAGCTTCCAGCTCCCTGGTCACCCAAGTGCCTCTGACCATCTTAGTGGTCTGCATAAGGCCACATCTGTTGGAGACGCTGATGAACTGAGTGGGAAAGGCAAGGAGGAGGTCAGATACCACAGTAAGAGGAGCTTCTAGTTGCTCACTCCAAGCAATTGCACACATGGGCAGCTGTGAGGACATGTTGCATATTTAAAAACAAGTTACTGAGGAAAATTGACTCCCTTGGGCATGAGGTAGTGTGTTTTTAATCGACACTATAATGGAGGGAAGGGAGATCACAGCATGGCATGCATCCAGTAGTTTCAGGAGAGAGTAGCTGAAGGAGCCACAGCAAAGCCAAATATGGCAGGAAAATCTTTGTGCTGATTTAGGTGATGGACTTCCCCCCAAAATGCAAAGGGGTCTGCCAGCAGACCATTGTATTTTCTCAGAAAACCCTTATGGGCTTAAAAAACCTTCTCATCACATATATTTTTAAGCAATCCATCACAATGATATCTGGACCGCAGATGTAAGCAGCATGAAATGTTGTTCTATGCAGAGATAACAGGATATATAATCATCTTTAAAATAAAACACTTCTTTTTATATCTCCCCTGCCTTAATCAGTAGTACTAATGAATCAGAAAGCTGCATTTCTAGGGATATTTTTGTCTGATAAAATGTTCCTAGAATTCATTTATTCTCCTGTGTGAAATGGCAGATGTTTCCCCAGGTTGGACAGAGCAAGGACAGCGAGCTTGTGTGACCTCCTGGAGACCACACAGCATGTCAGTGGCACACACAGGGTGCAATGCTGAACATGCCCCTGCCGTCACCTATGGATACTGATGCTGACAGACCATGAGCCATGCTGGAGCCAGAAGCCTTCAGGCACACTTAGCTGTAGCAGGGTGGTATATCTGCCTCTCTGCCAGACTGACTAGAGCAGGCACAGGCAAGCGCTATGGGTTAGATGTCTTCTGCACCGGGTGGGGAACTGGGCGAGCATATGGGCAGCTATTTGGATCCGACCACACGGACAGCACTCCCAGTTTTTGAATCTGCTTACCCGCCTCATTTGGAAGCCATTAATTTCTTGGCTTTGTCTTTGCTGTACACACTGCAGACTCGCTTCGGACCTGCAGTACAGTTCTAGTAACAGAGTCGAACTAGCTTGCCTTATTATTATTAGTGACACATAAACCATCTGCATTTTATTTGGATATGATGGAGAAGTTAAACTGCTTTGTCTTCTTGGGACAGTCTTCTGCTATCTTAATCTTCTGTTCCAGCTACGTTTTAGTGCTTTGTGTGTAATGGTACTTGATTTGCTCTCCTGCAGAAATAACCTCCCATAACTATTTGAGCTGAAAGAAATGCACATTCCCAATGATTTTCTGTTAAAATGAGCTCCACACATGATGGAGGGTGTGTTCTCATGCCCAGAGGAGGAGATCTGCAACAGGTGGACATGCATGAATGATTGTTGCAATTAAATGAGTAGTAGCTTCTTACCAGACTCAGAGATGTCATCCCAATATGGAGAGTCAAACTCGTACTCCGCCTTAAGGATCTGCTCAAAGAGTTTGGAGTCATTTTCATCATAGAAAGGGGGATACCCACAGAGCCTAATGGAGAACAAGAAAAGAGACACGTGACCCTCGGGCCTGTCTTGACCAAGAAGGTGAGAAAAAGGGAGGGAGAAGAAGGAGAAACTCTTTTTTAAGACTTGCCCCAATAAGTTTTAAAGCAGACAAGCACTACCACAAGAGAATTTTGTTCAGGGACATGTAAAGTCACTTCTGGAGATTGGTGGCATCCTGGACAAAGAGGAGTTCTGCATGGAAACCCGGTGCTGTTGATCCTGCACTGACTCATGCAGCTATCCTGGCCTCCCTCTGCATATTTTTGGGTGTTTAGCCAGAGGAATAGTTTTATTACACAGCCATGAGCCCTTCCATCCTCTCCCATACATGTGATAAAAGGAGTTTTCATGGGCTACAACCTACATCCACACAGCACCAGTCCCTCTCGTCCCTCAGCACAGCCATTCCCCGTCCAAGAGTCTTCTCCATACTGGCTTCACTGCTCTGGTTGTCCTTCTGGACTGTTCTCACCCGACACCTTACACAAGCCACTTACACCACCTTTATCCTCTCCCGGACGGTGCAGAGGCATTGCGGTGGCCCTCCACATGTGTGGGCACAGCAGAGCCCTGGGAACCGAGGACACACAAGAGGTGACGACACCTATCCAGTCACCTGCACGGCATCAGGACAGGCTTTGAGCACAACCTGTGGTCTCCATATTGTGCAAGAGATCGTAGCTGTATATGAAAGTTTGTTGTACATCTGGAGAGCCACTGGCCACCTGCATGGACCTCTTCTCCAGCACAATGTGGAGGAAGAGCTGGTGCAAAGCAGGACAAGGAGCCCCGCAGCACCATCAGACAGAGGGCAGGATGTGTCTGTGCCTTGTGCTGGGCTCTGCGTCCCCAGGTCCCTGCAAGGAGGATGTCTGGGAGTCACTCCACCTCCGCAGCAGAGCCTGCACGGCTGCACATGGACCTGCCACTGCTACAGAGACACACGGAGAGCCTCTCCCTTTCTCATTTCTGCAAGTGATTTTGCTGCCCACATCAAATTGCCTACCTTGCCTAAGGCTAATGACAGTCCTGTCCTGGTTGTCAGCATTTATAATCAGACTTCTCAGAAAACCTAGCCCCAGGACAAGCAGAACATTGAACATTATTTGCCTAGTTTGAGCTAAAACACTCAGGGTGCAGCCTCTCAGTGCTGCAGACAGCAGGATAGTCACTCTGCTGAGGTAGGGCTCCTCCAGCCCTGCAGACATGGGAAAACCACATCCAGCACTGCATTAAGCAAATGCAGAGATAAAACTTTGGAGGAGCAGCTTTCCTCCAGCCTGGACATCTCTACCGCAGTGGCCATCCTAACAGTTGCAGTGCTGGTGCTGTCAACTCCAGCCTTTCCAAACCCCTCAGTAAAGCACCCAAAATCTTGAGGGTTGTGACAAAAGAGGAGGAAGGTGAAAATCAGTTTGTGTGCATCCCCCCACAAGACTGTGGGAGAGATCCCTCACCTCAGCCAATGCTGCATGCAGTAGTCTGTCCCTCTCTGTGCAGACATGCCAGCAAAGATACCCCTTCTTCAAGTTTTAGTACCAATGTTGCAACGTGCCTGATTTACCTCTGAGGCTGGTCCAAGGTTTTAGCAAACCCATCCTGCTCACAGTTAAACAGGCCTTTCTGCCTGTATTGTCTCGTTTAGAGATGACGCTTTTTTTCCTCTTATCTCTAGTCTATGGTGTAAATTATTCTTTCATATACTTTGCCGATATTGAAATGATCTTTTTCCTACAGTTTTCTTAAACCCTGAGTCAATCAACCTCAATAAAGCATTTAATTGAAGAGAGTCAGACATTATAAACAGACTGAAGATCTAGCTGAAATACTACACTGCAGCAACAACAGAGAAAGGGGGGGAAATGTAAGAAATGAAATACTCAAGTTATTTATAACTCAAAGCCAGCCGGCTTCCCTGGAGGTTATTTGAACCAACTCAACACTTGAGGGTGAAAGGAGCAATGTTTCATTAGCTCTGAGGAGCCAGTGTGCTTGATAAATAATTTAAATGTTGAGTGAGATGTTGATCTGCGTCAGATCCATATCGACCTGGAAGAACTCTACTGAAATTTGCAGCATTATAATGAATCCACTGTGGTTCAACTGAATCAGAAATCTCTCTCTTTATCTTGCAAAGCAGATGAGCCAGTCCTCATTTGTGTCCCACTGGATGACTGCCATTATCAAAAGCAAGTAAGATAACCTCATGCCAGACAAGCATTTACGTTCAGAGCAGGACTGCATACCTACTTAATGGGCACGTGCTTGTGTATGGGACTCAATGCAGCAACTCTTGCGTGAAACTCAGTGGTGGAAGTGGCATGTGAGAAGGGCCATTAAAAATGGTGCATTTAAGCAAATGCCAAAAAGCCTGGATAATGAAGGAAAAACATCTGGTAACCTAATGCAGAAACTGGATCCACAACCAGGCTCCAGCTCTACAGGTATCTATGAAGAACATTTATATAACTTGCTTTAATGTAATAAATATCAGCGCTTACATCCCACAGCCTTTGGCAGGGATGCACACAAACTGATTTTCACCTTCCTCCTCTTTTGACACAACCCTCAAGATTTTGGGTGCTTTACTGAGGGGTTTGGAAAGGTTGGAGTTGACAGCACCAGCACTGCAACTGTTAGGATGGCCACTGCGGTAGAGATGTCCAGGCTGGAGGAAAACTGCTCCTCCAAACGCACTCGGAGCCACCGCCCTGTCCCTCATCCCTGGGGGACACATTGGGCTCCGTATAAGAAGCCTGACAGCCCTTCATTAATTTCTTGCCTTCCTCAGCACTTTCCTTAAACAAAACCAAACTGCTCTGATAAAACATTGTAGGGCGAGCAGACAGCGCTGTGCATGCCGAGGCGCTGGCAGGCTGCTCTGGAGAGAGAAATAACTCTCTTCAAATGTGCACTGTACTAATTACCTTGGCAAAGGTACAAGAGCACAAGTTAGGGCTGCTGTGATTTATACACGCTCAGGGCAGCAAAAGGTAGGAGCAAACTGCTGAGCAGCACAGAGCTGGAGGGCTATAACCCTGCAAGGGGGGGGAGCAGAGAAAAACGAACCCCAGCAAGAGCCCCTGCCTCTCCAGCGCCTTTCAATCCCTCTCCTACACACATCCATCTCTTCTCCTGTTCCTCTGCATGGCTTGAGTATCTACACATCTTGGGTATCTACCTCTGTGTCTGGGAGATCACCACAGCCTATCGCAGGGGTGCATGATGGAAGGGCTGCATGAGGAGTCAGCGTCATGCAGCAAGATGCCAGAGCTACTGGAAACCGGGCACAGGGCAGAAAACAGACTCTTTTGGCACTGCTTTTCCCTTGCTGGTGAGAGCTTGAGAAGCGTTAGTCTCCACTACAAGTCACGGGCAGGGACATCCCTCCAAACCAGCACCCTGCCTGAGAGCAGGCTGAGTGCAGGGCAAGGGCTGGTCCTGGCTTGGCCACGGATGGGCATGAACCTCCTGCTTAGGGGGACCCAAGGATGTTCCTCCAGGAGGCAAATCATTGAGGATCTACACCAGAAAGCATGTGAGAAGGGAGCCGCACCTCGAGTACTGCGTTCAGTTTTGGGCCCCTCACTACAAGAA
Source organism: Gavia stellata (assembly GCF_030936135.1). NCBI lineage: Eukaryota > Metazoa > Chordata > Aves > Gaviiformes > Gaviidae > Gavia > Gavia stellata. The sequence continues at coordinate 7,686,864 of NC_082597.1, read as the reverse complement.
GGACATTGAGGTGCTGGAGCGTGTCCAGAGAAGGGCGACGAAGCTGGTGAGGGGTCTGGAACACAAGTCTGATGAGGAGCGGCTGAGGGAGCTGGGGTTGTTCAGTCTGGAGAAGAGGAGGCTGAGGGGAGACCTCATCGCTCTCTACAATTACCTGAAAGGGGGTTGCAGAGAGGTGGGTGTTGGTCTCTTCTCCCAAGTGATGAGTGACAGGACAAGAGGAAATGGCCTCAAGTTGGGCCAGGGGAGGTTCAGGCTGGATATTAGGAACAATTTCTTTACTGAGGGAGTGATGAAGCATTGGAAGGGGCTGCCCAGGGAGGTGGTGGAGTCACCATCACTGGAGGTGTTCAAGGAACGTGTGGAAGAGGCATTGTGGGACATGGTTTAGTTGGCACGGTGGTGTTAGTTGACGGTTGGACTTGATGATCTCACAGGTCTTTTCCAACCATAGTGATTCTGTGATTCTGTGATTCTGTGAGGTGGCATGTGGGAGGGGAATACCAGGGCATCCTGGCACAGGCAGGGGTTAGGAGCCAAAATACAGGCGGTCTTGCTGTCCTTTCCTTTAAAGTCAGAGTTTAGGAAGACACAGAAGTTTTAATGTTACTTTAATGGTTTAATGTTACTGGCTTTGCTGTAAGGGATGGGAAAGCCCCAGTGAATTAGCCTATCATGCAATTTATGGCTGAAGGAAATCTTGCTGGACTTCCAGCAGCTGGGCCACCTTCCAAAGTCCATAATAAGTTTTTATTTAATGCTTACAGAATCAAAATCCCACCAACTTCATTTCCATCTGCTGGGACATTTCTGTGTGAAAAAAATGACCTCACTATCAGAGGTTCTGCTGCTTTTCTTTAGATATGCAGAAATACAAAAATAACCCCTCTGCCTTCAATGTGAAAAAATCCTGCATTGTCCTGGGGGAATTTCAGGCAGCTATTAGTTGTCATCAATTTCTCGCAGTTTCACCAAATAAAAGCTTTTCAGAATTATTTAGCAACCTTATCACATCAGCAACAGATTTTCCCTTAACCTCCTATTTCCAGTTTTGCCTTAAAAAGAATGGGATGCAGATAAGAAAAACACAGGTGGCTGTACAAAAGAAAGATATTGCCAGAAATAACTTCTAGAAGCCATCAAGAGAGCACAAAAGGAATACCAGGAACACCTTCTCCTCACCAGGCAGAGAAAGCAAACCCCTGCAAGCTCCTGTTACATATTAGGGGTGATGCTAAAGGCTAAATAACCCATTTGCATGGTCAGTGTATACAACCTGCAACACAAGAGGCACTGGGGTTAGTTTTACAAAAAATCTTATAGTGACATTAGAGCAAAGAACTCAGTAAACGCTCAAAGACCTGAGATGTGTGGTGTGGGAAGCCATCCAAGTGCTATTTATAGGGATAAACACATGTATTTCTTCTTATTTTAAGAACAGACCCTCATGCTGGCTGACATTGCTGCCCTCATGAAACTGTGGACACGGACATATTGCATCGGGAATAAAAAATAAATTAAGAAGCAAGCAATGAGGAGCAATCATTTGGGGTTGTTTTCACACTGTTTAACTGCAATCCAACATGCCTGTGTACATTTTGCCACCGCTAATTGTCCTTCCAGTACTGAACAAGTAAGTTATTCCTCACTTTCTTTCTTAGGCTTGTGTGAGAAGCCGAGCAGGCAAGATGCCTGACCAGCTTTTCCCAACGCATGACTCCAGGACGATGATGGAAACTTTTTCTGGCATAATACACTTTGTACTGTCACTGGTTAATCCTTCCATACAAACATCAATGATGATTTCATGCACATCTACTTGAAAATCAAAAGCAACTCAGCAGCAGAGAAGTACAGGAAAGTATGATCCAAGATGTATCTCCAGATACTTGTTGTTTATAAATAACAGTAACAACCCAGTAATTCTCTTGTTCAGTGAACAGAATCAGAAGAAAATTCAGGGCAAAATGTGTTCAGCCTAGTGCAAAAGAGACAGGAGGTGTTGAGGATGAATAACCAGGGGCTGAGGCAGAGCATTCTGTGGCACCAGGTGCTTTTCCAGCTTTGGAACACAATCTTCTATTTTTTGCATATATATTAGCATAATCTTCGTTATATCAGGTATGCATGCAACCAGTATTTTAGCTCCCCAAGCTTTTGTAACCTCTCATGAGAGCCAGACAGGTCCAAAATCCAGCTGCTGGGAATCCAGTGAAGTCTCTTGCTCTTCTTATGCTTTACATTTTTAAGCTGAACATGTACCAAAACTACCTTGTGATAAGCAGAAAGCTGAGCTCAACAATGAGGCTTGTTTCAAATTGAGAAATATTGCAACTGGAATAACAGGAAATTTCAGGCTGCTAAAATTAGTTTGTGTGAATAATGACTTCTCATGCAAAATAGGTTTTGATAAAAACTCCACTGGCGCAGCCTCTGCAATCTGGCTGTCATTAACAAGAAGCATTAGAGACTGGCACTGAAACAAAGATATTCTTTCCTGAGACATCCTTCACCTTGCATATCACAGAAACAAATATTTGTCTAGAGTGTCGGTGCCCCAGAAAGAGTTTATTCTTCCAGTGTCATACGCTGAAGGCTCTCATGTGAGACTGAGCTTGCGTCTGGAGGCACTCAAACCACTTGCAGTAATAATAGCTCAAAGCATCTTTAATTTATGCCTGGCTTCTGTGTTGGATTCCCCTGATTTTCCATCTTCTTAAATGACAACAGTCTCTTCAGAGTGGCTGTGAGGATTTGTGGGAGAGGTGGGGAGGTGATGCAGGATGATGTGCTTGGATTGCCCTATGCATAAATACATCTCCAACTGGTTTGGGCACATGCAAGTAGCTCCAACTGTGCTGATTGTGGAGCTGGAAATGGTGTATCCGGATGGGTGTGGTGATATACTGGAATTAATAGCTCCTGCTCAGGGCAGGATTAACTACCAGCGTTGCAGCAGGGTGGCTATGCTGCTGGTGCTTGCGGCATCTGAGCACCATGCCGCACTGTGAGCACAGTGGCTCTTCTACCTCTGGTGGTGTGGCACTGCTGAGATGGCAAACCTAGATGTTAAACCTGTGCCCATCACTGGTGGTATCAGACACCCCAGCAGGGCTACTTTCTTCCAGCTTAAGGAAGAACACCTCTTCCTCTCTGTCTTTACAGTACCCCTGACATTCACTTTCTTACGAGGCCACGTCTGCAGTTTCTGGCTTTTCCTGGAAGCAAGGATGAGATCCAGTTCAAGATTAAGACATATAGGATGTGGACTGGGTTTCTAAGCTCCCATTGCAGTCAATAGGGATGGAGTCAATGGAGACTGGAGAGGGTTGCAAATGTACCATAAAGCAGATGAAACCATACTATGAAGGCAGGGTCTGAGTACGGAGCAGGGTGTGATCCAGTAGCCTCAGCAACGGGCATCTGGTGCTATTCGACACGGTCCATGGTCTCCTGCTTGGCCTCCATCTGCCACGCCAGAAGGGAGGTCTCCACAGTGCGTTACACTTGCCAAATCCACATGGCTGTCCTGGACACCCCAGCGTGGCAGTAAAAGTGTAGGTTTAGGCAATTGAACGGCACATCCCAGTGAAATGACTGCTTGCATTGACCCAGGCTGGGTTGAGGTGCCCGCAGGTAGAGTCCAGTGCCACTGGAGAAGCCGTCGAGTGCACAGGACCCCTGTCCCCAGCTGGCAGGTATGCCATGGGGCTATAGGGGCTGGACCGTCCTGCAGCCACAGCTTGAGACCAGGCGGGATACTGTATGTGACTGAAACTGCAATAAACACCTACGTTAGGGTAACCAAAGTGAGCCCTGGAGTGCCACTGACTGTAACAGGAGCTGAAGGATGTAGCTCACATGCAGAAATACTCAAGGAGGTGGTTTGATCTCAGCCCCAATCCCACCCAAGCAGTAACAGTCTGGCAAACACATTACCATGCTTCTTCTACAGCAACGCATTATTGCCATTCATTTTGACTGTACATAATACAAATCACGTCCTTACTACATGAAGCACAGAAACCCTGAAAAAGTTTCCTTGCCCTGCAAACAGGGGGGAGACTCATTCTTACTAAACTGATTTAAGCCTTCAGGGTTGGGAATTCCCCATACAGCAAATGGGGAATTTAGATTTGAGGAGTGTGTGTGCCTTGCTTGACAAGCCCAGCACACGCTGATTTGGAAAACAGAGCAGGAAACGGCTGAGCTGAACCTTGCAGAAAGAGCAGCCTTGCTTAGGAAAGGGGAAGGATTATGGATGAGATCGAACCCTTCCACCTATCAAAGATGTGTTCATAAACTGGGTGTGGAGGACACATTATTTAGCACTGTCTCACCCGTATTCCTCAGCAAGACACATAAAAGCCACAAGTGAAATAACAACAGGTCTGCCAGCAAAAAAGACCTTTGGTACATGAGCCATGGTTGAATGGGATTGAAAACTTGGAGGAAAGCAGAGCCGAGTTTATCTCCAGGCAACCAGAATGCAACAGTTCACAGCCCTCCTGTGGGCTGCCAGATGGACACATATTTTCATGGTGGATAATTGACAATAAACTAAACCTAGGCAGCGGTCGAGCCTGGAAGTGAGGCAGTATATTGCTGTCTTCCACCCGCATCCTCCTTCTTCCCACTCTCCGAAGCTGGTACTCAGCAAAGTACTACAAAAGCAACAGAAAAGACTCTACCTGATTGTCCTGCCATGGCTGGCAAGGACCAAAAATGTCAAAAAACCCAACCCCTAGGCCTTCCATGCTCAGGTTTTCTTGTGGAAGATGGTAAGTTTGGGTCAGCACACCCCATCCTCATCTGTAAGAGCACTAGGGAGTGATGTCTGAATCAGCCTCTGAGGTATTTTGGCATGTCTGCTGTTTTCCTCACTGCTGTAGCATGTCCCACTGGGCTTTGCCACAAAGTCAGAATCATCTCTGTTGATTTTTGCTTTGTTATGCAAAAGCTTTTTGCATCCTGCTATTGATGGTTGTGCCAAGATAAATCCATCCCCCTGCAAAGTTTTGTTCTCAACAAGTTTTCAAATATTCATGTAGATTGGAAGGAAAGTCATAAAGCTGATGTTTTTAGGCAGGACTTTGTTTTAAATAAATAAACATACATGCAAATAAATAAAGCCTTCCTATACTACTTTAATACAAAAAAGCCATTTTGGGTAGCATATAACTTATGCTCAAGACTAAATGAAAATGTAAAGAATGAACATTGCACAGAGTGGATAATACAGCAATGAGATTTGTCCTGGCAAAAATAGTTCTACTACACCATCAAAAAGTTATTCATGTTGACAAGCCATGAAATGTTTGCATAAGGAGAAAGGGAACAAAGTAGGAATGCTTTAATGCTGTGCCTCATTGGAGCTGCTTTTTCCTTTAGTCTTGTATAACTGTGACAGTTGTGTAAAAGGGAAAAAAAAAAAAAAAGGGAAAGCACTGGTAATGCTAGCATGAAAAGACATTTGTTTCTGCAGCAGTCAACAGCTACAGAGCAGCTCTGTGCTCTCTTGCACAAAAGGAACAGGCTTGCTGTGCTCTGCATGGTCACCCTGGGTCAGCCCTTGGCAAAAGCCTGACCTCCTCTCGAAGACCCACATGAATAGCTCCTGCTTCAAAGTCTGCTAGACTATGCAGATGCAACCTATGTAATTGTTATTTGAATGACATGTATGGACTCACAGACCTGAGCCCTGAGCACAGACCACCCCATCAAGACAGGCCCTTAAGCTAGAGGGAGTCTTCCTACAGGTTCACAGACCAGTAGTTCTGCACTTCCTTCTCAATCCAAATATTAGCAGTGATTTCATATGCTCATGCACACAGAGCTGGATTCAGATGACGGTGCCCAGAAATGTTATGTATGCCCTTCTCTGGACAGCACTAATGAGCCCTGGCACCAGGGCATCCCTGTGACCACAGTGGTCAGGACACCTCTTCCATCCTTCCAAGTATTGTCGAGGGGACAGGAGTTGGCTTACCTACTTCCATGGCTCAAGCACTGAAGGTGCATGCACATCTAGAGTACTGGCTGCCCCTTTCATGGAGACAAGTCTGGATATAAGGAAAAACCTTTTTCCCATGAGGACAGTCAAGCAGTTGAACAGGTTTCCCACAGACCTTGTGCAGTCTCCATCTTCAGAGGATTTCAAGACTCAACTGGATAAAGCCCTAGGCAATCTAGTCTGACCTCAAGGACAGGACTTCCTGAGTTTCCCTGTAATCTACATTATCCTATTAAGCCTTTGTGAAGAAGGGTGGCAGGTACTGAATGAGGACAGGCACTAAATCTCCATAAACGTATGAGTTCTGAGATCTATCCACCACTTTGGAGAATGCACAAAAGTCCTGTTCCTGTAGCTTTCTCAAGCAACCAATCCCCACTGCCTTGAGCAGCAATTAGCCCCATTAGAGGAAGAAATCTCATCCAAGAACGCAGGAGCTTAATGGCTTGATAGAAGAGTGACAGAAATGACAGGACACAAATCAGGTTACCCTCTCCTATGGGACCTGATGGTTGGATGTGTTAAGGAAAACAACCCCTCATTTTCAGTGAAAATCTCAATACTTTGTATTGTGTTTTGATGAGAATAATTCACTGCAGTACATGAAAAGCTCTTCCCCCCTTATGTCCCTCTGTCCCCTCCCCAGGAAACAAAAAGTCATTACAGTGATGCCTTGAGAGAGTTGGCTCTTCAGGATACACTTGTGGGCACAATGCTGTGCTCTGTGGACATGGCCAAATTTGTTTCTCGTCAAAGCTAACCTGAGCAGGGGAGGGAATACCTTCACTAACGTCACAACCTGGACAAGCCCATACTATTGCACAGAGTGTAGTTCAGGCGGGAGCAAGTATTTTTGCTTTTGAAGGGTCCTGGTTCATTTCCTACCACTTCTGCACAAATTTCAGCCTTTATGCAACTGGGAGATGTCCAGGGTTCATGTTATCCTGGGTCACAAGTGTCAGAGATGAACTTTCTTGGACCAGACGAAGTGGGTAACTACATGGTGGGAGAGTATGTTGCAGGTCCCAACGCTGTGATTGAAAGCCCAACAGATACTCACAGGATGTATGCGATGACCCCAATGGACCAGCAGTCCACAGCTTTGCTGTAGGGTTTCTGGGCCAGCACTTCAGGAGCTGAAAATAAAAAGCCGAACGAGCACATGTTACCAGACCAATCATTTGAATGTGGCCAAGAGGTAAGACCCTGACACTTCAAGCTCCCTGAGACCTTGTGTTGCCCTCCACATACGGCCCTCACATTTGCAAATATCCTAATGTTTTTGAAGCTCATATTCTCACAAAGACTCCTAAAGCGGAGCAAATTCCCTATTTTCTGACGCCAAGGACACAAAACAAAACCAAGCACAGGAAAATGCGTGAGAGGCAGAAGGCCATCACCTCTTTCAGAGGAACTTTAGGAGACTTGGAGGAAAACGAGGCCAAGCTTTGCACCGGTGCTGAGATGCACATTCACCCTGACAGCCTTGCAGCTCCACCGCATCACGCTGCCAAACTAGGGATTTCAAGAGGCAACTCAGAAAGTGCAGCATGTCAGGGAGGCGATAAGTTATGTCCACAGGAGAGGAAGGGGAGCTGTCACCACACCTCCCAACAGCTGCCTTCCAAAGCCTGCTGGATGTCAGAATCAGAGGGATTCATTTGTCCTTCTGCCTCTGGGAACACAGAAACCTCAGAGGAAGAAATGAAAAACAGTAGGAATTGAACACATGCACAAAGGTACTGAGCCTTCTGCCTCTATAGCTTTCAGCCACCATAGACTGAATTTTGCTAGAAGTGAGAGTCTGGGCATTTATTGAAACTCTTTGTAGGTCTGCTTTCCTTTCTTACACCACTGAGAATTAAAAAGGTGCATTTTTTGTTTGGGAGCCTGGAGTATTATGTTTTCCCTATTGGGACCTTTCAGTGCAAATGCTTAAACCTGAATTTTAAACCCCTGTGATGCTAATCTTTTTCATGTAAAGAAGCTTTTGCTTTTTTCAAAGCAAAATGTCCACAATAATGCAAGAAATCACGGCTTGTGGCATTCCTAAAGCAGACTTGCCACAGTGGGTTTTAAAAAGCACACTATTTCCTCTGAGTACTTTGGAGTTCAGATGCTGTAAAAGAATCATGAAGGGGCAAGTTCCAGCAAAAACATTTCTTTGGGCTTACACCTTCCTCTGCTACCAACATCAATTAGTTACTTGAAGAATAGCAAAGAATTTGTGAAGCATATAAACGTATTAAAGCTTGAGCCTCACATTTAGTTGCTACATATGCTTTGGTGTACTGGTAAGGACTCTTCAAAGAGTTATCTTCTCAAGCTAGACAAGTCAACAAAACTAAGGTCAAAACTGCCTGCAAGGAAGGGAACAGGAAGCAATAATGAGAAACAAAAAAGACTTTCTGGTGCTTGGGCATAAGAGCTTATAGAAGGGATTGAAGGGAAGACAGTGCACAAGGCAGATGAGGACATCCAGAATGATGGAAAGGGTCGAGTCACACTGGGGAGACACTGTAAAAAGGAAGAAAATCCAGGGGAATGTGAGTGAAAGCATAGCTGGCAGCCAGATTCTCCCACTCTTGAAGAGTGGGATATGCCCCAATCTGCAGCACAGGGTAAATATTACCCCAATCTTCAAGTCATCCAGCAAACTGGGACCAGTGCATGTAGAAGAAATTAAAGTGATGGTTCTGTTCATATATTGTTATTCCTAATACACTGTTGTAATGTGTGAATACTCCAACATCTATCCACTATGTGCCAAAGAAGGTTTCTTTCCACTGTACCTAGCATGAACAGCTCCAAACTTGGCTCCAGGAGCTCGGCAGAAACCTGCACCCCAATTCCTGAGAAGCCTCTGACTCCTTCCAGGACATGGGCACACTGCTGTAGTCTATCAAGATAAAGGTTAAAACATTCTTACTACGATAGGGGACAGAGCTGTGGAAATACAAAAGGCATCTTCAGTTGGTGCCCAAAAGGTAACTAACTCCTTTCCCAGTGGCTGGGTCAGGGTCTGTGTGTCAGGTTGGCGATAGACAGTCTGGCGGGGGTGAATTTGAAGAAGAACTTGGGATAAAAGAATAAAGCACCAGACAGCCATCCTATTTGGCCTGCCATTGCCTCCCAGATCACCTGGTGAGTTCGCACTCTCGCAAATTTACATTTTTCTTGTATAAAACAGTTGTACCTCAAAGTTGCTCAAGACAACCTTCCCAGACAGCCCTTGTGTCCCTTAACCTGACTCTTTCTGATTCATCAAAACTTGCCTCCAAGTTTTCCTCTAACAAGAATCTTTTTTCAAAATGTGCATCAAATAGGGTTTGTGAGACTCCATTTCCTTTTTTGTCCCATCCCTTGTGACTAGATTTTGTGACAAAATATGCCAAAGAAGGGAGTTTATTTTCCCCTGTCCTTAGGTGATCAGTAGTCTTCCAACTCTCCAGTCCTTCCAAATTCCCAATGTTTTATTCACATGTCCCTTCTACCTTTGACTGTCTGCTCCTGTTTGCATAATTTTCAAGACTGGCAAACATTATACATCTTATATCCCCCCAAGAAAATATTATGCAAATGGCTCCTGAGCACCACAGATCCTAGTGAGCTCCTGACATTATACAGATATGCCACATTAACATACCAGAAAACAAATCTCAGACAAGGGGATGTGAATTATATAAAGATTCTCCCTGTTAAAGCTGTGCTGGGGCATTTCTCTCTGTTTTAAAGGAGTGAGGAGCACTGATAACAGACAGTTGCTGCTGCAGATGGTGGCTGTGAAGCAGGTAAGAAGACTGCAGGATCAAGCCCAAAGCAAATGTGAAGCTCTTACCTCCCCTTTGGGAAACTTTAATGAAGAAAGGCAGGAGGTTTAAATAATTATTTTAAAGCCAAATGGCTGCTTTTGGCTTTTGTTCCAAAGAGCAGACATGCAACAGGAGCAGGAGAACATAGCTAAGCATCATCTGTCTCTGATATATGGAAAAGATGGAAATATTTCATGAGCTGAAAAACAAGTCAGAGGAGCTCTCAGAAACGATGGTAGGTCAGTGCTAAGAGGCAAAAGCAGGAGATGCAATGAAAAAAATCCAAGAGCTGACAGCATTAAAGGATCAACACAGATGACTGAGGAGACAAAACAGCAATAAGGAGAACGGGAATGTCAAAGCTCCCATTTCTGGTGCTGGGGAAACGCCAGCTGAGCTTCCAGTATTGCACCTCCCCAGGGAATCACTGTGGGCTCAAATGCTACACAGCAGCCATCCAGAGATGGGGAATTCAATGAAGCAAACATGAACCCTTCCCCAGTACATTGCCCTGTGGGTGCTTCACATCCAGGAACTGTGTTTCAGGCCAAATCAGCATTGCTACCAGCAACACACGGCAGGTAAAATGTTGGGTAGTGGTCCCGGGGCCTCATCCTACCTGCAGGTACATGAAGACGTGCTTCCCAGGGCACTCCACTTCCAAGCCAGATGATCTGCTGTTTTACAGTTAGGGGTTTTTTTTGTTTAGTTATGTTTTATTTTTAATAAGAGAAAAAAATTACAAGGCTTGTTTCAAATGGAGGTTTTAAGAAAAGGTACAGAACAGGAACATTTGGAAACCTCTCAGAGCACTATGCCATTACCCCAGGGAGCACAGCTATGCTAATAAGCTCCCTAAAAATGCAGCTGCTGGATGCGAAAACCAGCAATACATGTTCTTGCAAAGAGCTCAAGTGATGGGGATTGCTCTGATACTTTAAGCCTGTTGAACAAACTGTACAAGTCATGAGGGTACCTGTTCTTCATACCACCCTCATACTTAAAGGCAATTTTCCTTCACTCCCATGATGGTGCTACTCCCAGCAAATTTTGCTATCTCACAAGAACTCAGTCTACTGCTATTTTCTGTGGTTTATATGGCTTCCCACAAGCTGCATGCCAGAAGGAATGAGGCGTTTGAACAAAGGGTGGTGGTTTTGAAGATCCCCATAGGAGTGACAAATCAGCAGGCTGCCATAAATGTGGGAGGAATAAAAAGATCTAAATAGGGTTAAAATAACCAGGGACCTGCTCACATTGGGCAGGGACATAGCTCAACTGGCCCAGTGAATTGGCCTGGTGCAAGCCAGGACTAGTAGTTCAGCTGGTAACCATTTTAGTGCCAGTCTCCATCATGTAGGCAGGTCCTGGAAGTAAAGAAGGGGAAACGTGAATGGGCTGCACAGGTACAAGATGGCCATGAAATCTGAGAGGGAAGATGACTAATGGGCAGAGTTTGTAAGGGACACCAAAGAGAGATGGTGCCAGCCCCGTTGCTTAGGACTCAGAGGTACCACCTCAAGAAGATGGACAGAAAGGAACAACCCTGCACCATTGAGAAGATGGTTGGATGCACAAAGGGCCAACCCAGCCCCTTTGAAGCCAAAGACAGTGCAAGAGCAGCGTGAGCTCCCCTGCTGCCATACAAAGCATCTTCCTCATGGTGCAAACAGGCTAAGAGGCATATGAAGCAGCTTCACGACAAGACCAGAGTCCCTCTTCCACTGAGTCCTGGGATGCAAACAACTTCTTTCCCGCTTCCATACAGTCCTCCAGTGATCCTCTTGTTCTGGTTGGCCAAGACTTTGCAGTTTGGGGCTGTTTCTGAAGGACAGCAGGGTTTCAGTGCAGCATCGCAGGCTTCTTGTCCTCCTGTTGTCCCTATTTCATGTTACTGAGTCAGATTTAGATAGCTGTCATCGAACATAATGCAGCTACAACCACATGCAAGCAAACACCATTTCAGGATATGGCAATGGAGCTGAGCAATTGCACTGTCACGAGCTTGTGCCTGAGCAAACCCTGGTGAGAGCAGTTCTTGTGCTGTATTTTTACTTCCTTACTCATCTTACTGCCTAAACAACTCCTGCTGTTTGCTAATAAGGATATTCCAAAGGGTTATTGAATATTTTCAAGCCTTGGACTCAAAGGATACCAAATAAGTCAAAATTCAACATGGAAATCTATTGCTTACTTAAATGTTTTGGTCTTGTGCAGGACTAAGAGAAATGCACGGCTTTGATATGATCCGAAATTGCTACTGGATTTCTGGCAGAGCTGAAAGGTGTGAAATGACTTTTCATAAAAGCACTACAGAGAATAAAAACACTGAATGAGGAGGGGGGTACAGGGACCAACCACACATCCAGGGTCCAGCCCAATCCCTACGACAGGGAAATACAAGAAAATTTTACTTGAAGTTGGGTTGGGACTCAGAGCAAGAATTTTAAATCTCAGAAGGGTTAAGACATTAGCCAGCCACAAACACAGCTTGCAATTCAGCGTTTCTGCAAAAGGAGATCAGATTGCCTGAGACAGGCTTTCTAACACTTTTTCCACACTTTTCAATGCTCGTAAGTGTCTCGTGAGTCTAAGTCCCATCTGCAGAAGTAACCAAAGCTTCTGAGAGACCAACTCTCACAGAACGTGAGTCAGTGAGCCCTAATTCCCAAACAGCCAAAATCTCTTTAGAGGAATTTGCTGAGTGACTGGAGTCACCTCCTTGTGAGTGCCCAACTTGACACACCTCAAGGATGACTCATTTTCAGGCAGTTTTGAACACTCCTTCATCAAAATCCAGTTCTTATAAACGGTCTCAAGCCCAGCAGCCCATGACAGATCGCTAATGGCTTATACAGATCGTGCCCATAACCACACAGATCACTCAGGGTTTTGAAAACATGACTTCTTCTCCAGCCTAGAAGATGGGGTGGGATCCATGCAAGCCAGTCCACACACCTAATTTGCAATGAAATGAGACACACAAGCTGCCTCATCTTACCCAATTTAGGTGCTATCTAAAAGTTGGGTGTCTAGTCCCAGCTCATCACCTAGACTCCTTCCATAAGAAATAAAGACAGAGTCCTAAGCAGATAGGAAAATGGAAGATCTTTTAATTAGAAGAGGTTACATTATCAGACCAGTTGCTTCAGTAAGCAAACATTTAGATTTGCATCTTAACAGAAGTGCCTCAACTAAGTCTAATTGGGTTAAACCATCCTAACCTTGCCAAGGAGAATCTCCATCCTTTACTGGATGCAGGAGGGAACATTGTCACCAAGGATGAGGAAAAGGCTGAGGTACTTAATGCCTTCTTTGCCTCAGTCTTTAATAGCCACATCAGGTATCCTCAGGGTATTCAGCTCCCTGAACTGGAAGACAAGGATGGAGAGCAAACTGAACTCACCACGATCCAGGAGGAAGCAGTTAACGACCTGCTATGCCACACTCACAAGTCTACAGGGTCTGATGGCATCCACCCAAGGGTGCTGAGGGAGCTGGCGGAGGAGCTTGCGAAGCCACTCTCCATCATTTATCAACAGTCCTGGTTAACAGGGGAGGTCCTGGACGACTGGAGGCTTGCCAGTGTGATGCCCCTCTACAAGAAGGGCCAGAAGGAGGATCCGGGGAACTACAGGCCTGTCAGCCTGACCTCGGTGCCAGGTAAGGTTATGGAGCAGATCATCTTGAGGGCGCTCACAGGGCATGTGCAGGACAACTAAGGGATCAGGCCCAGCCAGCACGGGTTCATGAAAGGCAGGTCCTGCTTGACCAACCTGATCTCCTTCTATGACCAGGTGACCTGCCTAGTGGATGAGGGAAAGGCTGTGGATGTTGTCTACCTGGACTTTAGTAAAGCCTTCGACACTGTTCCCCACAGTATTCTCCTGGAGAAGCTGGCGACTCGTGGCTTAGACAGGTGCACTCTTCGCTGGGTAAAAAACTGGCTGGACGGCCGAGCCCAGAGAGTTGTGGTGAATGGGGTGAAATCCAGCTGGCGGCCGGTCACAAGCGGAGTCCCCCAGGGCTCAGTTTTGGGACCGGTCTTCTTTAATATCTTTATCGATGATCTGGATGAGGGGATTGAGTGCTCCCTCAGCAAGTTTGCAGATGACACCAAGTTGGGCAGGAGTGTTGATCAGCTCGAGGGTAGGAAGGCCCTACAGAGGGATCTGGACAGGCTGGATCGATGGCCTCAGGCCAATTGGATGAGGTTCAACAAGGCCAAGTGCCGGGTCCTGCACTTGGGTCACAACAACCCCAGGCAACGCTACAGCCTTGGGGACAAGCGGCTGGAAAGCTGCCCTGAAGAAAAGGACCTGGAGGTGCTGGTTGACAGCCGGCTGAATATGAGCCAGCAGTGTGCCCAGGTGGCCAAGAAGGCCAACGGCATCCTGACCTGTATCAGAAATGGTGTGGCCAGCAGGAGTAGGGAGGTGATCGTGCCCCTGTACTCGGTGCTGGTGAGGCCGCACCTCGAATCCTGTGTTCAGTTTTGGGCCCCTCACTACAAGAAGGACATTGAGGTGCTGGAGCGTGTCCAGAGAAGGGCAATGAAGCTGGTGAGGGGTCTGGAGCACAAGTCTGATGAGGAGCGGCTGAGGGAGCTGGGGTTGTTCAGTCTGGAGAAGAGGAGGCTGAGGGGAGACCTCATCGCTCTCTACAACTACCTGAAAGGGGGTTGCAGAGAGGTGGGTGTTGGTCTCTTTTCCCCAGTAACAACCGATAGGACAAGAGGAAATGGCCTCAAGTTGCACCAGGGGAGGTTTAGACTGGATATTAGGAACTATTTCTTCACCAAAAGGGTTATGAAGCATTGGAACAGGCTGCCCAGGGAAGTAGTTGAGTCACCATCCCTTGGAGGTATTCAAGGAACATGTGGACGTGGCATTGCAGGACATGGTTTAGTGGGCATGGTGGCGTCAGGTTGATGGTTGGGCTTGATGATCTCACAGGTCTTTTCCAACCTTAGTGACTCTGTGATTCTGTAACTGTCATCTTTTCACCATAGGACCAAAACCTCTGTCAAGACTCCTGAAAGAATGAGATCTCTGAACTGTTGACAGTAATTTAATCTGTGAGTCAGGGCCTTAAAAGATAATGTGCTAATGCACTGCTGGTTATGCACATTTTAGATACCCTCTAATTTGATAAGTTTTGATTTTCAGAAAGAAAACTGATATTTATTTATTTATTTATTCAGAAAACATGTAGATGTGGCACTGTGGGACATAGTTTAGTGGGCATGGTGGTGTTGGGTTGATGGTTGGACTTGATGATCTTATAAGTCTTTTCCAACCTTAGTGATTCTGTGATTCTGTGATTCTGTGTGAAGGTTAATTACACCCTCACTTATTTGATGAATTTCTGAACTACATAAACAGGAATTTAGTGTCTCAGGTACCACCGTTCTTTGGAGCTGAAACTAAGAAAAGTTGAGTTAAAAACTGAAATACAGAGACTTGAAAGTATATCCTGATCAGTGAAATTAGATAGAAATGACAGGGGCCCTTGCATACTTGCAAATGCTTGCAAAGGGCAGCAGACCTGAGTTAAGATCAGGTCTGCTACGAAGTCAGAAGCTTGTCCAGCACTTTGCACAGCAGGATCCAACTGGATCCATTTCTGGAGGTAAAGAAGTATAAATAGCAGATGTTAACGACTCCTTAACCAAGCCCTGGTGCATTTGGCATGTGATAGGTGCCTAACTTTTTTCCAGGAATTAAAAAGCAAAGTGGATACACTGACAAAAATAATTAATTGCTTATAATATCTTAGGAAATGGGGTGTTCTACGCATCTTTAAAGAAAAGTGCCAGGAACTGCCTTGTAAGTGATGGATCTCTGAGTGTTACTTCAACACCAGGTAAAATGGATGGGAAGAAAACCCAAAAAGAGTTGGCAGATGGGACACTTAATGGGTCAGCACTCTGTCCCGTGTCTGCCCAATCCAGATGAGGACACGTATTCATGTTGTGCCATTAGGAGGAAGGACTCTTACATTTATTTGAGGACATGAGGCAGGTGTTGCAAATTGGAGCGACGCTGGAAGGCGTGAAAGCTTTTGGATGTGGACAAATTGCAGACCATGTATGCAGAAGCCATGTCATCAGGTATAACACTCATGGAGGCCCATTTGTGGGCATCACCACAGCGACTGACAATAAAAATTTTCTGAGCTTGGAAAATGTTGCCTGGGCAACCAATTATATTAAAAAAAAAAAAGACAGCACTAAAGAGGAGCTGTCTCCTGTGCAAAAAAGAAATAGAACAAATATTTAAAGGTTTTTCTTTGTGAGAGAGGGGAAACACTCCTGTCAGGCCTTCAAAAATAAGTGACTGTGACCTCTTGAACCGTGATGAGTGAATCCTGCATTCAGTAAGGTAAAAACGGGCCTGGAGGCACTTGTGTAGCTATCAGGGCCCAGACCATGAGTAATGAGAGCTCTCAAACATCTCTCAAAGCACTACAATTTCGTGTCACATGCTC
Organism: Gavia stellata; assembly: GCF_030936135.1. Lineage (NCBI taxonomy): Eukaryota > Metazoa > Chordata > Aves > Gaviiformes > Gaviidae > Gavia > Gavia stellata. The sequence goes on along the minus strand of NC_082597.1, from coordinate 7,670,550 downwards.
CGAGAGCTTCCTCTCCAAAATAGCAAGTTTTCTTATGTAAATGGCTACGCTGAGAGGCCATATGAGATCACTCAGTGCCCAAGCAGAGTCGCACTCCCCCTTTTTCATCAGCGCTTCAGCAAACATCATCCGAGCTTCCCTGCACCTCACAGACTTATTCTAGTCAGTGCCCATCTCGGAACAAAATAAAACATGTTAATTTAGAACAGAAGAGCTGACAGCAAAAATTATGAAAATTGCTGTCTCAGCTCAATTCCTGCTAGTGCTTTGGAAGAAGATTTCCAGTCTGGTGTGATTACACAAAACAGCTATTCAGGCTGTACAGAGTGCATCTTGACTCATCTGTCTTAAAATAAAAAATGATGGGCTGATGGCTTCACGATGGGAAACCAAAGAAATCTGTTCTTTTCCTGATGTTACCAGGATAGAGTCTGCCTGTGCAGTGGGAAGATAATGCCTGGAAAAAGGTATTCCTGGGACAAATCTGGATCATTGTTTCAGTTCTGGTACCGTGGTATCATCAGAGGTATGAAAACACAGATGAGGTGGCAGCTGCAAACCAAAAGGAGCCTCTCTCTGACTGCTGGAAAACATCAGGTTTTTCCTACCGGAAAGATGTGAGACAAATCTATCCCTGGGGAAGCCACTGTCACTTTAGTTTCATGGATTTCATGGATACCCCAGCGATTAATTTTACTGTCTCAGCCGACTAGCTAGGTATCGTAGGAGGCACAGGCTTGCTGGATCCATCCATGCATGAAGCGTGCCTTTTAAATAGTGTGTGTTCAAACAGAACCTGTCATCACCTGCCATATAATTCTCACACTCAATTGCTTTAACTTTTTTAAAAGGATGCTGGTAAACACACTGCGAATCAGTCACCTCGTACAATCACTACTGTACAGACAAAAGAGGAAAGAATAAATGATAGGAAACAGTTTCATGCCACACCGGAAGGCCCGAGGATCTGAAGAGCTTTTGCATACTGACGTCTAGGAGTCAGTAACTTCACATGGTTGTTACAGAGGATGACTGAACATGTCTGAATAAATGTACCTCTTTCATTTTGCTGTCTTCTATCGGGGGAATCTGGCAAATACTATCTTTTATCATTAAAATAATGTTGCATTAGGTAAAGCTTCTTGGTTTTATAGGTGCTTTCAGAATTGATGTGTTTAGGGATATTCTTCATGTGCTCCTAATTTAGCTACAAGCAGTGTCTTTGAGAAAACTCATTTTGCAAAGGATTAAAATCATGAAAGTGAATCCCACAAACCCTGAGCTGGATTGCAGGTTGCAGACCCAAAGGAAAAGAGCACACTAGGCCGAGCACCAGCAATTTCTGAAATCTCTATTTCTAACAAACATCTGTGAAATCTCATGTGCATTACGTAGGGGCACTGGAAAACAAGTATTATTTCCTTTTCACTATGCGTCTGTATTGCAGCTGGGAAGAGCGGATGGACAGTATAACCAAACCTCTTACCAACATAGCCAGGAGTCCCGCAGGCTGTGGACATCACATCTCCTTTACCCTCCATTTTTGACAATCCAAAGTCACTGATCATGATTTTTGACTCTTCATCCTGGCTGTAGTAAAGCAGGTTCTCGGGCTAGAAAGAGAACAAGCAAAGTGGGTTTTGAATATGTAAGTCCAGTGACAACATCTGTTGGCTGATGCTTTGCATTTAATACAGTCCTTAGATACATCATACAATAATATAATTTGGTTCCCCTAAATCCTAAAGAGTTGCTTCTACAACCTATACGGAGAACCTCTCCAGACTCCTCTGTGGTGACTAATGGAAGAAGCTGACACCTTGAGCTTTGAGTAACTTTCCTGGGATAACAAACTTCTCCTTTGGCACCCCAAATAAGAACTAAGGCTTGTCCTTTATTCGTGTAGTATGTCCAACATACCATCACTTCAGAGTGATAAAACAGAAGGATTCATTTGAAGGCCAGTAAATATGGTAAATCCAGGTAGTGTAATGAAATATTTTTATATTACATTTAAAAAAAGAAAAAGGAAAACAATAGATATTAGAGAATTTTTGTGTCTTCTCCACTGGAAATAAACTGTTGTGAGAGAGGAAATGCCTTTACAATTAACAGAGTTGCAGCAAGGATGTTTTAGCTAGAGCTGATTAGGAAAGAATGTCACAGCACTAAGCACAGCAATTTGTTTATGCTGAGAAAAAAAAAACACTCCACAAAGCCTTGTGACTTTATACCGATGTCAGGCGGATTGGAGAGCCCAACCAAACTCCCTCTGCTACAGCACAGTCCTCCATCAATACGTTTTGAATGTGCTACTGCTACACAGCAAAGCTCTCGCTAGGTGCTGTGAGAGCACACTTCTTCCCCTGCTTAATATTTGGGCTCACAAAAAGGTCCAACATCTCCCGGCACTCTGACAGCCAGGTGGTAACGGTGTGCCATTGCACCACCTGGACCTTGGGGTCTTCATCTACAAGTGATGGATACCCAATGTCTCAACATAACGCTGGTATAGACTTTTGCCCAGAAGCTGGTACAAACGCCTACCCGCATGCAACACATTTTGTCTATCAGCCCACTGTGTGCTCCAGAAAATGGCGAGAAGCAGCTGGGGCCACACAACAACATCAAACTCCTTGGGACACATCCAAGCTTGGATTTGTAAAGAGAAGCAAAAGAAGCGGGGACGAAGAAGCGCTGGGTGTTGACATCACCTCCACCCTACTCTGAGGTTCCTGTTTGACTTCAAGTGGAAGTTAAAGCACTTTCTGGCTCCCCAGCCCCAGCATGAAGCCACGTAGTGATGGCTTTATCCATGGGACACGATGGCCATGAGAGGATCTACAAGCTGCATCCACAGCTGTGAGCCAGCTGGGACCGAGGCAAAAAGGGAAATGATTCCGTTGGCAAAAATAATTATGAAGTTGTACCATTTATGTTTCTTTCTCATGATACCTTGTAAGTCCAGTGCTTTAACTGGCCAATACAATGCTGACACTGTTTTTAGGCACCGCGTGAGTCAGTTTTATGCCATGGTCTGCCCTTGGTTGGAGTTACTCCTGATTTTCACTAGTGCACTTCTGATCTGCTGAGGGGTTGGTAGAGCTGGTATTAAGGGAAAGAAAATTATTTCCCAATGATTTCTGCTAACTCATCTCAGGCCCCCACTTACTCATATTCAGTAAGGCCAAGAAACCCACCCATTTGAACTTAAATTTGTTTAAAAACTGTTTAAAAGAACTCTGGTTCTTCAAACTGGTTAATTTAAAAAGCATTAATGAGGTGGCTCTGTACCAAATGGAGCTGCTCAAGCCTTTCAGTCCTTTTATACATCCTGGACTTCCCTGGACTTCATCTGCTGCCATCTTTTGTTATCTGCTGCTGCATTATTTCGATTAGAGTCTTGGAGCACAGATCTGCTTTTCCCAACTACAGCAAGTACTATTTTGGCATCTGAATAACACACAATTACAATAAATAATTGTTATAGATGTTTCAAGGGTTGTATTTTTGTAGGGTGCATTCTTTCCCAGAGTTTCATTTTGGGGGATCACAATTCGAAACTTGCACTTATCTTGATATTTTAGGATGATGAAAAGCCTTATTATATCCCTATTTTTGCCATGATGGTATGTTTGTGCTAACAGAAACTCACAGCAGGTGTTCCTCATATACCGTATTTTATGAGTAACTTTAACAACTGATATTGTACTGACAAAGACTTGCAAACAAAAAGAAAGAGAAAAAGAGCTAGTCTTTGCCCCAAAATACCACTGGAAAAGGTTGGTTTGATCTAAATTCAGCACGTCCTTACATAAACTCTGAAAGTAACTTGTACGTGAATCCAATTCCCAATTACCAAATCTCATATTTTATTATAGGAACTTTTTAACAAGATTAATCTCTCTTAAATTAGAAGCTACAGCCTTCCTTTAAATTATGAAGACAGGACTATTAAGAGCTTGTACAATTGAATATCTGAATTACGAGGTCTCAGACCTCCCTCCAAAAGCTCTGGTTGCAGAAAGAAGCCTGAAGTTACTTCCTACAAATTGAGCTTGAGAGAAAGCTGACGAGGTTAAAATACTAAACAGCATTTCCATACCGAAATACAGTGGAACTCTAATAAATACGAGAATATTTCTATGTACATGAGCAAAAGAGCAGGAAGCGAATGGGAACTGAGGGCAACATGTGAAGACTGTAGGAGAGGGAAGACTAACTAGTGCCTCCTTACAGAAAACCCATTATTTGGGAGTGTTAGGACTAAACTGCACAACATGAGGAAATATTATTTGGGGACATCAGTGTATATTTTCCTTCAGTGGATTCAAGGTTTTGCCTTAAAAATGTGCCAAACCAATACTTTAAAAAGCATATTTCTACTATCTATTAATCTACCCTATCTTTTGAAGTGAAGATCATAGGATGCCCACTTCTGGCAGAGGGACTGAGGAAAGTCCCTTGCAGCTGTAAGGTGTGGAAAAGCTCGCAATCCCAGGGGAACAACCCCCACGCAGCAAAAAGTTTCACATCTGGATTCAAAGAGTGGCAGAAGAAAAACACTGTTAAGGATTTTGCAAAACAAGGCCATGTCTGCCTGTCTTGGGCAGTGCTCCACCTTGGTGCTGGTGGTTACACTGGTAACGGGCTCTGTTTTGGCCCGGCTGCATCACATCTTGGAATAATTATTTTACTCCATGCAGCATTTCACATCAGCACTAATTTTGGAGGACATAAAAAGCAAATAAATAGTGTCTCTCAGTACTACAATTTTTCATCCATCTTAAGGCAAAACACTGGGGTCACATTGCTGGCACTACAACCTTCACTAAGAGGACTTGCCAAAAATTGCAAATATGCAGTTTAATATTAGACCGTATTAAAAGTACAATTAATTTTAAAATACATTTAATTAAAAAATGTATTTACGAAGTAAAAAAAAAGAAAAAACCCCTTCTTTGTGGCTCTTGACTTAATGTTCATTAAGCCTTTACATAATATGACCCGTTTACCCAAAGTCCACTGTCTTTACATGGGGACAATTCAAGGCCACAGCATCAACATCCAAGGCAACTCCTGTGTGCTGGTTTTGGCTGGGGTAGAGTTCATTTTCTTCGTAGTAGCTGGTACGGGGCTGTGTTTTGGATTTGTGCTGGAAACAGTGTGGATACACAGGGATGTTTTAGTTACTGCTGAGCAGTGCTCACACAGAGTCAAGGCCTTTTCTGCTCCTCACACCGCCCCACCAGCGAGTAGGCTGGGGGTGCACAAGAAGTTGGGAGGGGACACAGCCGGGACAGCTGACCCCAACTGACCAAAGGGATATCCCATACCATATGACATCATGCTCAGCATATAAAGCTGGGGGAAGAAGAAGGAAGAGGGGGACATTCGGAGTGATGGCGTTTGTCTTCCCAAGTAACCATTACGCGTGATGGAGCCCTGCTTTCCTGGAGATGGCTGACCCCTGCCTGCCGATGGGAAGTGGTGAATGAATTCCCTGTTTTGCTTTGCTTGTGCACGTGGCTTTTGCTTTACCTATTAAACTGTCTTTATCTCAACCCACGAGTTTTCTCACTTTTACCCTTCTGATTCTCTCCCCCATCCCATTGTGGGGGGAGTGAGCGAGCGGCTGTGTGGGGCTTAGTTGCCGGCTGGGGTTAAACCACGGCATCCTGTTTGGAGCACCCCTCCAAAACACAACCAGAAGTGTGACCTCATTCACTGAATTCTTAATTTCTGGCAGTAAACATTGGTAGAAGTAACTAGCTCAGGAACTGAAACCACAGTTTTCTTTTGACATTTGTAACTTTTTTTAATGCTTTCTGCTAATTTATTGTTTAAGATACCAAAGATGGGGAGGTTTAGCTGTGTATTATGGAATCCAAGCCTTTCTGCTTATTTTAATGACAGTTTAAGATATAGGAAGGAAACAATACAGAAATAATGTTTTGGGCTTTTTTTTTCCAGAAAAACTGAGAGGTTTGGATGTGATAACACAATACAGCTGAAATGAAAATTATCTAAAAATCACATTGGCACACAATGTTCCTTAGAAGAATCCCTGCTGTTAACAGTGTCTCCAAAAACGCTGGTCCAAATAGCATGATAGGAAATCATTCCACTTTCCCACACTATTTATTGTTACTAATTATTATTAAGTAAAAGTAAATATAGCACAGCAAATCTGCAAGATACTTTATATCAGCAAACACTTACATCCCAGCTGAGATGCCTTAATGTAATGTTTTGGGTCTTAATGAATTACTTTTCCCCCAAATGATATGTGCAAAACTCCCATTGTAACAGCATTGATTGCAAAGTCCTCATTAAAACCACTTATGATGGGAGGATATGGAGCCTTCAGAGCATTCCTCTTACGGTAAACCCTTACTCAAACAGCCAGTCCCAGAGGAGGCTGCATTTTCATGCGTTAGACTCACATAATTATGCAACTTTCACTAACACTGCCCGGAGGACTGAGTCACACTGCGATTGTACCTTGAGGTCCCTGTGCACGATGCCCATTCGGTGCAGGTAGTAGACAGCATCCAGGACCTGCCGGATCAGGGTGCTGGCATCCTTCTCAGTGTAGAACCCTTTCTCGACGATGCGGTCGAAAAGCTCTCCCCCAGACACTCTGGAAAACATTACGGGATGCAGAAGTGTGAGGATATGCTTTGTAATGTACTTTCTACCTCGCTCAAGGATCGCCAAGGCCATGCACTAGCCACAGGCAGTCTGAGCACATGTCGTCTAGAGCACTGGGGGCTCCCCCACTGTCCCAACAAGCCTTTGGGTTTGGTTTCTTCACAGTCCAAGGACTGGTCTCTGCCTCAGAGACCAGAAGAGTAGCAAGGGGCAAAGAAAAGTAACAGAACTAAACCAGAAATAGCCATGCTATAATGGACAATAAAATCCATCGCACATCAGAGAGTGGTCAAAGACTCACTAGAACTTGCAAAGGGAAATGACAGATCTACCCCAGCAAGAGCCAGGGGAGCAGACCCCGGTTTCCCCGCTGTCCCACCCTAGTGAACTTTGTACAGGTGAATTCGGTCTGCCCTTCCCGCTGGCGCTGGCCCACTAAGACTGTAAGGCTCCTTACTAGTATGAGCCCTTGGTGTTCACTTTTCGGTGCACCCACCAAAGATTGGGTTTTGCCGTGGAGGAATGGTCCCATTCTCCTTTCCCCACCGGTGAGTGAAATGCATGTCGTAGTTACTGCCAGTACCTATGGAGTGTTCGTTCATTAAAGGTCTCTAGGTCTCTGGCAATTTTAAATGCTCTCAGGGGTCCCCCTCATTTACTCATACACGTATGTTCATTTATCAGCAGCCACAAGCTCTTTAGGCAGAGCACGGCCTCTGCCTGGCACTGGTAGAAGACAGTTATTGATGAGGGTGTGCAGATTATCAGCACAATTAATCACTGGATGACACAGATGGGGAAAGGATTCCACAACTCAAAGGTGAAAGAAAATAAAACCTTGACATCCCACTATTTAATGTCTGCTATATTAGGCTTTTCCTCTGCCCTGCTAGAAATAACACGTTCTGAACCCAATCTTAAATAAAGAATGGACACATTAAAACTCCCTGGAGGAATATCTAGGGAAACAAAAGAGGAAAGAAATGTCTGAGTAATTGAAATAATAAAACTGTCAGCAAAAAAATACCCTACTAGGGTAAATAAAAGATTTCCATTTTAACAAGCAAAACCTATTAAAAAATAAAATGTATGCGATATGATTTCCAGCAAGTTGCACCACTTAGCGTATCATAAATAGCACAGTAAAACTTTCTTTAAAAACAAACCTAATAAAGGGAAAATAATAAATGATTACAGTCATTAAATACATATGGTCTGGGAGCTTGTCATTATATGAACACTAGGTAATTCAGCCGCAGCCACTCCAAGCAATAATCTGCTTGAATAATGCCATGAAGTCACTTCCTAGGGAAGTTTGGAACCTGAATGAAAGAGAAGGCTACCACTAAAAACGAACACATTCAACTTTGAAACTGAAAAGCAATCTGCGAAGAAAAAAAAATAAACCAGCTAATCCCCCTATTAAGTGCTAGGCAAACAGACCAAATACCTTGCTAAAATATTGGCATTAAACCCAAACTCTGCAGTAAAGGCGAAGTTCACCCAGGGTCTGAAGTCCACCCAGGAGACCCCTGGCTGTACCAGCAGCCCTGGGGCTCGCTGCTTGCTGCCGGCAGAGAGGGACCGGAGCAGCAGTACTGGGCTGACAGCGGGGCGAGGAAAACGCCCTGGTACCGTACGGAATTGGAGAGCCCGTGACTCATGGCACAGCAGGGAAGGAGGCATGGCAGGCAGAAGCTGCACCGGCAGAAGTGCCATCACACGACAGCCTGCTGTGCGATGACACCCTGAACACCGCACACAATAGAAGTTGTATTCGTCATATATATATGTACATATACATATCTATACATACACAGGGCGTTGCTCCAAGCCCCTCTCAGCCCTACACCCTTTGCCCAGCCTATCACATGCCTTTGCCAAGGGAGAATGGACACACCTCTGCCTGGCCATTCACTGAAGGCAGACACAGTTTTATTGAATCTGGCTCCTATTAGCTGACTGTCTTTTTATACTTCCCCTGCAGCCCTTTTGTTTCCCGTGGATTGATTGCACAGAAAATTGAGCCCACGCAGTAATTAATATGACTGAATAGAGCACACGTCCCCATGAAAATGCAGCGCATGCTGTTTTGCAATTTCATACAGTTACTTTTGTTGTATTCAAGAGACGGACTGCTTTAGTAGATACTGATTTACATCATGTGCTTTCCTGCACAAGGACTCTCTCCTTCAATGTTTGCAGAGAGTATTCTTCCACAAAATTTTTTCATTAAAATGACAAAATTTCCCTCCATGCCAGCTGACTCCCCATTCCCCTTAAGCCTCATTCTTTAATCGAAAGCTTTTCTTAGTCAAATTTAGTCCAGTGGATCTACTGTACCCAGGCTCAATCTGTTTATAATTTTCTTTCAACACACGGAAAATATTTGCAACCTCTTAAATGATGCATTGCAAACCAGGGCTTAATCCAAGGACTCAAAGGAGCAGCTGGTAAGTTCACAGCCACTTGCTTATTCAGTGCCAACAGCATCCCAGGTACACGCAGAGTTGAGGGACCTGCACTCCTATTTATTCATGTGGTGACTCCGTGTTATGGTACATCAGGTTTGCATTACATGTTTGCACTCACCTATAGAGTCTCCCTGCGCCAGCAAGGGTCATGGCTGGGGTTCACCTCCCAGGGATGCTCTGCAACTCGGCACCCAAGGCCATGGGTAATTTCCATATGGAGCTTATGTCCATATGGCTTTTCTCCTCCAAAATAGGGTTAACTCAACCGTAATGTCATTGGGAATGCTGCTCCCTGTATGCTGCCCAAGGACCGACAGAAGTCAATGCTGTACCAGGAGCAAACCAGCAAGGGCAGCTGTGGGAGAGCATTTGAGCTCTAAACTCATGGTGGAGATGTAGCCCGTTTGTCTAAAGCTGGTCTTCATCCCAACCCTCTCTACCCTGCTGAGACAGGACTTGGCATCCTGCTCTGAACAGACCTGGGCATTCACGAAGCGCTGCTGCAATTTGTTTGTTCCAGTCTTTATTATTCTGGGATACTTTTTTTTTTTTAATGGCAGCACCAGCCTTGCCCTCTCTATGGCAATTTTAAGCAGTGCACAGAAGGCAGGGTTGAAACTGCAGGCAGCAAGAGCAGAACTAGGTCTTTGCCTTAAAGAAATTTAAGACAAAATTTTCTGACCAGAAAGAGAGGGTAGGAGGAATTTCTCATTAGTGGAAGAGGACTGCTCCTGTCTCGCAGGGGGCACTGGCTGATGGAGCTGAACACACTGTCCCAAACATTAGCACAAGGCACCTTTTTCCGCTGCTGATTTCGATCTTAGTTCCCTGCAAAGAAAAAGTCAGAGGAGGAGTAGCCAAGTGCAGTTACTTGAAAAGCATTTAACCCTGGGAACAGCTCAAGTGTCACGCTGCAATCCAGAGCAGCATTAGCCCTGCCCGGGGAATCAGAGCTGGGCAAAAATCAGCAAAGCCTCTGTAGCTGCATATTCTGCATGGATGCCTGCTGGGATCTCCTGCAAGGCATGTGCGGCTCCATCCCTTGATGCCTGTTCAGCCACTGAACAGTGACTCTCTCCTGGTTCACCAAGGGGTGTGGGGAAAGCCCAGCGCTTGGAGAAGGAGCTAAGCTGGGTGTCCGCATCACACATGGACACTCCCAGCACGTGCCCTGCCTATCTGCGGGAATATGGGAATTACTTTCAAAACAACGCCCAGAAGATTCATTTAGTTTAAAATGAAAAGAAAGACTCAACCATAAATGTGAATACTTTCCACTTCCACATCTTTCACCTGAGGCTATGTGCCTTTAGCTCATGTCACTGACTATCAACATGAGGAAGGCCAGAATAAACATTATTTCCATTTTCTCACTGCAGGAAAGAGAGAATCAGACTTGTCCCGCTGAAACAATCAGGACATATAGCAATGTCCTGTTCCACAGGCCCTACCCTACTAAGAAAGATGCATTGCCATCAAACCCCATTTTGAACAGGGGCAGTAGGACACAGCTTGACCATATGAAAAAAGAGGCATTATCTGCAGTTCCAATGGGGAGACACAGATTGCACTCTGGTTCTAGGGTTTCCTGAGATAAAACCTTATGGATCTAGTGTTTCATTATGGAGACTTCATGCATCGATCATGCAGATGATGCATATCTTTCAGAGGATCTAGCCTGGTGCTGGAGTTTGCAATAAACTCCTGCAGTCCTCTGGTCTGGGGTCAACTATAGAAAGTTTTCCCAGCTCTAATGAATATGAAGGAGGGAATGGAAACAGATGTTAAAAACAGAATCAATGTCCATTGTTATATTTTTAATCTTTTTTTTTTTTCTGGCTGAATTTGGGGATTTTGCCTCTTGTTTCTTCCCAATTTGGTGTTTAAATGTAGATCCAAACCTCCAGCACAGGCTGCCACACTGAGCATCTCAGTTTAGGACAGGTTGCAAAAAACTTTGAAAATGCCAACGGTTTTGTGTACACGGATGAGCTACCTCGTTATTTGGGCTCTGTGTGTGCACACTGTTGGCTGAACACCCTGCAGAGACACTGAAAGACCTTACAGTCTTCATTAGAGGCAAAGGAGGGGTCTCTGTAACAATGTCCTAATAGTTATTAAGGCTCTGTTCAACGGTTGGTTCCAGTCCATGTCACTACACGATTTCTATATTTCTGTAATTTCTAATTTACAGACGTGATTTGGGAGAGATGAGGAGACATTTCAGCATTAGTATTACGCCTTTACTTTACATTAACCTGTTTCACCACCAAGTTCATCAGGAAAGAGCCAAACTGACAAACAAAAAGAAAACAGCCCCTGCTGCAGGGAAGGAGAAAGGACATGAACAACCTTCTTCCAGAGCAACTGATTCCTTTGCAGTGCCATCAGGAAAGTAGAACATGCAAAATTTCAAAGAAATGTTTTGATGAGCAGCAAAAAAACCCCTCCCTTGTAATTTAAGACTCCTAAACTCATAAACAAAGGGAGAATCTCTCTGGATTTCTGCTGGTTTTGCCAGCAGTGTGAAACCCGCACCTGCACGTTGCAGGTCACTCTACCAGGTACCTGCCAGACCACCACCGCAGCGGGGCTGCCTGGCGGGGGACATCCTTACATATGTTAGCCTTCAGGTAAAAAAAAACATGAATAAAAGAACAAATAAATGTTGGAATTAAAAAAGATCTTAGTCATATATTGATATTAATGCATTCATGTTACTCTTGCTGGTACCATCTGTGTGTACACATAAATCCTCTCGTTTAGTCACCCCTGCATCCCCCACTGTTATCAAGTGTAGGAAACTTTCTGTTTGTTTTAGGAGCTTGAAAAATAACACCCTTTGAAATACCGCTTTGACTGCATTGCCATTTGGCAAAACATTGGTGTTTTTCGCTTTTGGAGTCCAGGCTGGAATTGCTCTGGATTGTTTACTGCTTGACAGTTTAATTGCTTTTCATCAAAAGTCGTATTGACGAACTCATCAGCAGTGGATTTACACTGAGAATCCCATCAAATCTATTCAGACCTTGTAGGCTTTTCCCTACTTTTGAAGTTCACCTGATGCTTCACTGCAGTTCAAGCCATGATCCGGTCTCTGTTGGACAAGTCATCAAAGCACCACCCGGCTGGGTGAGAAGAACCAGCGCAGAAAGGCAGAGACATCCCCAGGGACTCGCTAACACTGTTTAAACCTGCAGATTAGGGATGCCTAATGAAAAGAGGGCTGATTTCAGAAATTTGGAGCAGGAGACATCCCAGGCCAATATGAAAAATAGGTAAAATATGAGCATTACCCTACAACTGTGAACAACTCACTGATCAGAAGTTAAACATTCGCAATTTCCTACAATATAAATCAGAAAAAGCACATAACTCAGCCCCCGGGGCACGAAGCTGGAAGTGTGAGGTGAGATAAGAAAGACCGAAGGGACCGTTCCTGGGAACTTCTGGCTTTGAGTATTAGTTTTCGCTAATGAAGGAATTCTTATTAATACAAATATTTCCATTTTTAAAAATTATTTTGTTTTTAATGGAGGGCTTTTCTGTTTGGCTTTAAACTTCCTCTGCATTGTGAAAATGCATGAGAACCAGAGAGCAAACCTGGCCAGCTCGCTGTTCAAAAGGAAAGAGAAATTGGCTGCCCTCGTCTCATTGTTCAAACGATGTAACACATAAAAAGAAAACGAGTAAACAGATTAATAGATTTTAGACCCAGAAAGGAACATTATAATTATTTAGCCTGACCTTTTGCAAATATAAGTATGTGATTAAAATTCTCCTTGTGCTAATAATCAAAGGTGTTAATCAGGCAGGGACAGATACTGCTATAGAAATACTGTATGTCCTACAGACACTTGCCTTATTCAGTATACATCTCAGAAAACTGCACTGGCTTTCTCATTTGTAGCACGTCATAAAATATTCAGCCTGAACGAGGCAAGGACTTTCCTTGTTATTGTAGCTTTAAATCAACCACCTTAAAATCTGATGGTAACATAAATATATGCTCCAAGGCCACCAAAGGAAGGACGCAGGATTAGTTTTGTCTTATTTTTCCAGAATACAGGTGTGTGCATGTGGTAGAGAGGGATGGATGGGTGTTAGCACGCTCTCCTTTGATAGTGCTGTTCAATGCAATGTTGCTGTGGGATTTATTCTGGGGGGCTGATGGTTCCTCAGCCCTTCATCACCACTGCAATGGTGGCTGCACCCTGAGGGGTTGTTTTGGAAAAGTTTGGGCAAAAATCACATGGTCATCTCTCAGAACCAAACTGAGCAAACTAAAACAGTTTTTTCCCTGCATTAAAAGTTTCATATGACATTTGCTGAGCCGCTGTAGTGAGGTTGTGCTTTGGAGAACAGACTTCTGTTTCCACTGGGACAAGACCATTAAGTCTCTGGAAAGCTCAGCTCAGGGATGTAATGCAGTTTGGCAGTTAAAACCTTTGGAGAAAACATTTTCCTTCACAGAAACCCTACTGCGGAGCTCTTCTGAGGTCCATGACTTTTCAAGGTCAATGTTGTCTTGTTTTATTCAAAATTTTATTCAGTATTCAAATATTCAACGTAGTATTCAAAATTTCCCCTGGTTCCATCAGCATTAAAAAGTGTGACAGCACTAATAGCAACCAAATGACAAAGGACCTCAGGTTTTTAAGTCTCTTGTGACTAAACCTTACTGACTGACAGCTTATGAGAGCCCTTCAAATGCCAGCAGCCCACTTGCCTCCATCTATGCTTGTCCCCCCAGGCAGCAGAGCATGGAGGAGATCTAGGACCTGCCAGCTACGGCAACACTCCCTCAGTGCTGCTACCACTATTTATGAGGCACGTATCTGTAGTAAAGCAACTTGCACCGATAACCCCACCATGCAATCAAATCCTAAGGAATATTGTAGCAAACTTTCACATCTCTAGTGCTTTGCTGAAGTCTACAAACATCATGATGGGCACATCTTTTTTCCACTCTTCTGAGTTCTTATAGTTTGATTGACAGCTCCACAGAGGCCAAGGAATCATGTAGTATTAGCAGCTTGATCACACTCAAGTGTGCTCCTTGCCATTTTAAAAAAGACCTATGGAGGGTGGTGAAACACTGGCACAGGTTGCCCAGAGAGGTGGTAGATGCCCCATCCATGGAAACATTCAAGGTCAGGTTGGACGGGGCTCTGAGCAACCTGATCGAGTTGAAGATGTCCCTGCTCATTGCAGGGGGGTTGGACTAGATGACCTCTAAAGGTCCCTTCCAACCCAAAATATTCTGTGATTCTATGACATATATGTTGGCTATTCAGCCTGTTTTTCTTCATGGCTTTGCATTAAATGAAAAGGCAAAGTTGAAGCTCAGCAATGGTGACTTTCACCTGTGCCCACTGTGTCAGTCAACAGTTTGATATCACCACATGTGAACCCATATATACAATGCATTCACCATAGGTTTCACTGTGAAAAAAAATCCATAATTTTAAAAAATCTCACTAAAATATGCACAGTATGCATTAAATAACTCAAAAGTTTAGTTTTAAAGAAGCAATTAGTCCCTGTTTTATTTATTTCCTCATGTGGGATGTCAGTAAATCAGCCCAAGCACAATCACTCTTGCTCATTTTTTATATATATATATATATATACACACACACATATATGTGATTTTGTTGTATCAAACTTTCTCACTCCGCTTCTAGAAAACAGTAAAGTAGCACTCTGTAGAAAAATGACCACACAAAATATGTTTTCCAGCATCTGAGGGCTGGAACAATGTATTTCCTAACTGCTGTCATATTCCTCCAGCTCTCCATAAAATAAGTGGATAGTTAAAATCTGGAGGAGATTCCTCACCTGACAGCAATTTAAAAGTAGGTCATGTTTCAGCACTAATAGGTTGGGTTTGTTTTCCTTCTGACTTGTTTTCCAATGGAAACCAACCTCGATGTCCTGCCAGCATTAACTAGGAAGAACAGACTTAAAATAATGAGAACCGATGTAACGGAAAACGGATACCCTATATTACACAATGTATAGTAAAGAATTATGAAATATAACATGAATGCAGCACTAAGGATTGTTCTAAATATCAAAAAGGACCATAGAAAACTATAGCAAAGTCACTCTCAGCTGGAGCTTAAACAATCCAGCTTTTCTGTGAATAGCATTTAATAGAAGTTTGGTTTTGTGTGTATATTCCTTTTTCTGAGTCTGATTTCCACATGCTTTCTCACAAGTAAGTTTACAGGCAGATGTCATAATGGAAACAGACCATGTTAAGATAATATTGAGTAATACTTGCCTTAGTGCAGAAAGAGCTCTGAAGCTCCTTCTATCACACCCATATCTCATATAAATTCTTTTTTTTTTAAGCTTTTCTATAGGATGTACAACTTTGACTTGTTTCTCTGTCCTGGACAAACACAATGAAGGAAAATTTATTTGGAACCCAAAAAAGAAATGCAGTCAACTGGTCAAGTTATCCTGTTGCAAAAATCAACTTGTCCAAGCAGTTGGTAGAAACAATACATTGGGAGCTAAACATTAAAACCAAACAGACCAACTTAACTCTAAATCATATACGTATCTTGTTTTATCAAACTGTTACAGCAACTATATTTATATACATTTCAAAAAGTCATTAATGTGCTCTTCAATTATTGAGAAAGTGTGAAGAAACTTGCAGAGAATTGATGAAGAACAACACTAAATGTAGTTGCTTATAATGAAGCAAGTAACTAAAGTAAATACAAGGAGAAACCCATTCTATGGTATATGCACAATTTTAGGATATACAATATCTATAAAAATCAGGAAATAAACGTTGGAATTATCAAGGACAGTTAGCTGAAATGCTCTGCGGCCATAAAAAAAGCAAGCAGAAGGTTTGGGACAAAACTGAGTGCAAAGGAGAAAATAATTTGTCCCCCTAAACATCCATAGTACACTCACACCTTCAACATTTTGACAAAGTTCCTCTTAGCCAATCTTGCAAGTCTACAGAATAAGTGCCTGTGTGTGAGCTACCACCCTCATCTCCTTCAGTCAACACATGGAAGGAGGCATTTCTAGGGTGTGATGCTGCTAAGGGCACACTTCAGGGTGAGGAACAGACATGACCATTGCTGTGTTCATTCAGACAAATCCCACCTTGACGGCCTTTATAGAAAAGAGTCCTGAAGACACTTTGGCCAAAAGTATAGTAAAGCTTGGGAGCGTACAGAGGAGAAAAACAAGCGGGACCAGAGAGCTTCTCCATGAAAAGAGCAATCACATTTACAAAAAAAGAGATTACAGAGGAGATATGATAGCGTTCTACAAAACCATGAAAAGGATGGAGCATGGAAAAGGGAAATATGAGGAATTATTTCACACCACAAATGAGAAAAGGAGGACCTAATGGAATTAGCAGGTGGTGGATTTAAGACAAAAGCCTTTGTCATCTGAGGAGCAATCCTGGAACAGATGAATCTTTGGTATGAACCAATAAAACGGCGCTCATGTTCTTATGTTTGTGCTCATCGAATTAATTATTGAATTATTCACTCAACTATGGTCTGAATGTGCATACCTACATTAAGGGAGTCTTTTGATTCACTCACTTAAAATGAAATATGACAGATTCATAGATTTTAAAGCCATTATGATAATCTAATCTGACCCCAGACAAAACAAAGACTGTACAATCTTTGCCTCAGATCCATAGCTCCTGGCTGGACAAAAGACTATCGTTTAGCAGTGTAGCCAGGCTTGACTTAGAAGATATCACTAATCCCTTGTCTGCTTTGTCCAGTGGTTAATTACATGCACTGACTAATTACAACGAGGTTTTTTCGGATGATAATAGCTGATGTCCTGTCACTGGATACCTTTCAACACTGGCTGCAGACTCTTCAGCCGTATTAAAGCAACCTGACTCTTTTTAGGTTTTGATAACTTCATTTTTCCTGGTTCTATCTGATGTTTGTCTGCAAAAAAAAAGATTTTCAACAGCTACTTTCACAGCCTCTGTGAAGAGCTAGCTAGAAGACGAGTGCATATACAGCGATGCTCATTTCCAGTTCTCCATTTGGAAACTTAAATTACCATATTGAGTATCTCCACTTACATCTGCATCAGTAATGATTTAGCCATTCCTGGATAGGATATGGATCAGTACTAAGTATCTGTATTTCAATATTGAATCAAATATAATCTAAATAGAATATAGTGTTTCCAATTACCACTCTCTTGTGAACATCATTTGTTCACTCTACTACATCTCATGATGTTTATCTGACCGCTGTTCCATCAAGATATCCCCATTTTCCACAGCAGAGAGTGAATTTCTCCAATTTTGAGCGGTTTAGAGAGACATCAAACCACATTCTTACAGCTCAGGTGCAGTCTCAGCTAAATAAAACTTATGTGACTGTTTAGAGCGATATTATATCTTTAGCCAGTAAATTCAGTTTCAACTGGAGCTGCAAGGGCACTTGTAATGTCATGGAAAGAACCAGGAGTAACAAGAATTGAATTTGGAAACCTCAGGATCATAAGCAAGTTGATTAATCTCTTACCCGGTGATCTCTAAAGAGGGGACAGTGGACACAGGCCATGGTGAGTGAGGATGAGTGGCATACACAAACAGATCAAAGCTGTTAAAAGCATTTTATGGCAAACACAGTGGTCTAAATCCCACTGCTCCAACCTCACTGCACACCTTGCTGTGTCCTGTCTGAGACTTTTCTCCCACTTACCCTATTAACTGCAATTTTTCACATTACCCACACTTTTCCAGCTCTGTGCAGGAAGTCTGTGAGTGGTCGTGATTTGTGATGCTGCTCGTGCAATGCTGACAGGCCAGGAACAGCAGTCGCAACTAAAGCTTCATGTTTATTTGTTTATTTGCAGATCGCCAGCTGCCTTCTCCCATTAGCAACAGCTAATTTCCAAGCTATGCTCTTTGCACAGATAAGGCACAGCAGGGGCTGGGGGGACCCACTGATTTATTGTGGTTTGGCTGGAGGGTAGGCAGCACAGATACTCTCTCATGGCCTTGAGGGAAGATTTATGATGTACAAAAGAGGCATTTTCTTTAAAAAAAAAAAAAAAGGAGGAAAAAAAAGACATTTGGTCCTAATTCCTGATATTCTCCAAAAAAACCCCAGAAGTCGGGCATGTGAACCACCAAAGCTCATGTGATTTCTGCTCTTCAACTACCGTGGGATGAGCTCCTCAAGGAGATGCTGGCCATGGCATCCCCATGAGAGATGGGAAGAATGAGATGCCACCAGCAGCCAATGAAGCAACAAGGCAAAACTGGCCAGCAGAAAGGACAGCCTCCAAAAATGCTGGGAAGCCACGAGTGAAACCAGCTGGGCACGGAGAGGACAGAAAGGACTATCCTGCCAACACCCTGTGCTTGCTCAGTCCATGTTGGCCGCCTGGCACTCAAACCAGGTGCCACAGCCACAGATTTACTGGTTTTATTCTGTACAACAACTGAATTTACTGCCTTTTGAATGAAAAAACCCACCCCTCCTGGAGGGAAAGTATTTGTTGAAAGATATAGTAGGACCATAGTACGCAAAAGATAAAGTTTCCAGAATGTCCTACATAAACCAAATGTGCCCCAGGGCTTATTTTAATAATTCTTCAATTATTGCCTTACTGCTGGCTGATTTAGTCCAGGCCATTGAGATGTTTCTAATGGAAATCATCAATTCATCACGGAGACAACTTCCAAGAACCTAATCACGCAGATGAAAACAGACACATGTTCATGCTAATAATGAGGACTCCAGCAAAAGGGGGAAGATTTTATGTATCTGTTATTTTTAAAGGTTTATTTGCTCCTGCTTCTTAACAAACCAGGCTGGCCGACTGCCAGGCATTCTGGTTTTTACTGGGACTGTCCCATGGCCTTGGGAGAGATTTTTAATATCCACTTAAACATTATTGCTCCAAGGCTGCTGTCTATTAACACTTTACACAGTTTCCTTGACACAGAAAATGAAAGTCTCCAGCTAATTCTTCATTAATCAACACAAGTATGTCCACAGTAATTTTATTTTCAAGGCAGAAGAGCAAACCAATGCCAACAAGCAAATCTTTACAGTTCATACTCAATATTTTAGGAGTTTGCGTTACCATTGCTGTGTCTATTTCCGTAATATCTTTCAACAGGTGAATTAGTGACAAACTGTAAAAGCTGATGTTTGAAAAAAGCAAAGCCATAACTGATACAACAAATAATCAAACTTAGCTGGAAAAATTGAGAAAAGCTCAACCAGATTCTCTCAGATGCAGTAATCTGTAGGAGCTACATCTACCACCAAAAGCCCAATGCAGCACAGTTCAAAGACTCTTCTCTGTCTCACAGCAAACACCTGGGTCATCTTCTCAAGGTGAGACCATCAGTGAGAGGATGGCAGTGGTGCTGGGGCAGGGCACAGTGACACTCCTGTCCATCCCACACGGCAGCACCATAAAAATCCCCCTCCCAGGAGCAGCACTGCAAAGGCAGCTCCTGGGAAGCACCACCCCAAAACAGAGTTGGCAAAGAGTAAGAACATGGTCCTCATTTCCCTCAAGCCCCCCAGCCTCCAAAGCATCCAACAGGACTGTCCTGAAGCCTCAAAGGAAACGCTGCCTCCTACTATTTGCCATGCCCCGCGCACAGTTCTTCCTTGAGCTCTACCTCCTGGGGACCATAAAGGATATAATTCCCTCATGTTTCACATTTCATACTTAAACTGCCCTATAAAATCCTATTCATGAGGAAGCCCCAAGCAACAGCAAAAATACAAGCTGTAAAACTGCACCAGCTTCAGATTACAGCCATTGAACTGCTCCTCCCAGCTCAGCCTTGCAGCTCCTGGGGAGGTCCACGGCAGGAGATGACTCCAAGACCTTACTTTCTGCCGTGCATGCTGGCAATGGATGAGGTATAAGCCAGCACATGTGGTTTGGCACCTTATCCCACTTCTGGGGGATGCAAAAGGTTGTCCTGATGGGCGTGATACTGAACTGGTCCGAACTGCCGCTGTAATAGGTCAGTACATCCCATAGGGAATCCTCGGCATTACTATTTAATTGCTGTCTACTTAACTTGGCCAGTATAGGATCTGATAAGATCCTGGGCATTCCTGCTGACAAAATAACATGACCTCATCATTTCATGCATTCATCTGTGACTTAAAAAAATAAGTTTGTAATCTTCCTTTTACATTTTATAGGGATACTCCTAAGTGCCAATCCTGGCTCCTTAGCATCTGTTGCGTATGTTATAAACACAGTTATGTGAAAATTAAATTCAAAAGCTCCTCCTCCCTCCCAAACCAAAACTAACAATTAGATCAAACCCAAACAATAATCTAGCAAATACAGCCCTCACTGTGCTCCTGGGCTGTGTGTTTTATACACTGACTAAGAACACCAGGATGTTTAGAAAACAGCTGGATACTTAGGGTGTTTTTGCTAATATGGTAGTCAAAGCACTTTGCAAAAACTCATGGACAAAAATGAAATACAGACTTTGGCTCCAGGGCTCACAAGCCCTGCACAGTGATCCCAAATGTCCTGCATTCAGCGATAGCATCTGACAAGCAATAGGGAAATACCAGGTGGGACAGACCCAGACAAGCCAGTGGTGTTGCACTGATTACAGCAGTGAAGCATTTCACTCAAACAGAGTTATTTGGGGCTTGACAAGGAAGCGAGCCCACAGCCAGTGCGACCAGCAATGACCCTAGGATCATGAAGAAGGACATAGAATCATAGAATGGGTAAGGTTGGAAGAGACCTTAAAGATCATCTAGTTCCAACCCCCCTGCCATGGGCAGGGACACCTTCCCCTTCCACTAGATCAGGTTGCTTCAAAGCCCTGTCCAACTTGGCCTTGAACGCTTTCAGGGTTGGGGCATCCACAACTTCTCTAGGCAACCTGTTCCAGTGTCTCACCACCCTCATGGTGAAGAATTTCTTCCTTATATCTAATCTAAATCTATCTTCTTCCAGCCTAAAGCCATTACCCCTTGTCCTATCACTACATGCCCTTGTAAAAAGTCCCTCTCCAGCTTTCTTGTAGGCCCCTTCAGGTACTGGAAGGCTGCTATAAGGTCTCCCTTGGCAAGGTAGTCATGCAACTTGTATAGCAGAGCAATTAGTTTGAAGCGACTTTTACTCTAGCACAGACCATATCTGTAGGAAACTTATCTGTAGTAGCTGCTCCAGTCACTGTCAGTACAGACGAGATCTGAGCATCACGGAGCAAGAAGCCCAATGCACTTAGCTGAAGAATGCCGCTATTTTAGCTTTTAAAGGGTCTGTGCCTTGCATGTGCATATAGCACACAAGAGAGCTTTTGTAGGATCCCTGCTTTTGTCAAGCAGTTGCCTCCCAGCACCCTGGAGCCTGCACACTGATGCACAAATATCAGGGCAAAAGCATCTGTGCAACTGGTTGTCTGCATGAAAGTGATTCTGGGATTGAAAACAGAGGAAACGGTATTAAAAATCAGTGCACTCATCCCAGGCACTGCCAGGGAGACACTGAGTCTCCCTAAGCCAATGCATTCAAATCAGTAAACTGCTATTATGCTGCTCCTAAGGAAGAGATCAAAGAAAAGTGCTAAGAGGTTAAATATCCACAGCTAGATGATCTGACGTCTCCGCTGATCAGGGAATCTTTGGTTGCTTGCATACCAAGCAAGGTCTCACTAACGCCAGACATGGCAAAGAAATGAATATTACTGCAGTAATTACATCTGATACTCACAATATGAGTGCTACCACACAACCTCACAATTCTCCCCAGGACCCTCGTGCCAGTGGGCAGGGATGTGTAAGACATGCAGGACCATCACACTCCCCTGCAAACACGAAAGCATGGCCAAGGCAAGAGCTTCAAGGTAGGGGGGTGGCATTTAACCTTTGCTCTGCCACTGATTTCCTCTGCAACCTTAGGCAATCACCAAAGGATGAATCTAAGGTGTGTTGAGGGGAAATTAGGCATCTACAATCAAATACATGCTTTGGATAACCTGGGTACCACCACTGCCAACAGGTCAAGACCCACCATGCAGCCAAATGCGAGCAGCAAATCTCCCAGGGCGTGGGGCACAAACTCCGCTCCCCCCTTGAGCTGGAAGAGAGGAGAGGGGGATTCAAGCCAGTAGCTCCAACTCTTGGAAACTGCCCTAAATCACAAGGTGTTTTCCATACCTCCTTCTGAAAATGTTCCACGTCTCAGAAAATAACTCAAGACTCCCTCAGCACCATAACACTTACTCAGCTCTGTGACTGCCTTATTGATGCTAACGTCACAGAGCAATAACGGGGTCCATTAAAATAGATGTCAATTGTTCCCTTAACCTTTGTAGGGAGCCAAATTCATCCCTTTAAGAAATAGGTTCATCCTATCATGCTTTTAGTAGATGGTAATCTTAGCCCATGTCTTCCATAACTAACTGAGAAATCACCAAGCCAAGTTCGGTCTTGGAGAGAGAGAGCATGTCCGCCTCTCCGGCAGGCAAACCAGGTGTATTTACGCAGTGGAAGAAGCCATTCACTTTAGCCGTTTGTTACAGACCAGTATGGAAAACAGAGTTCACACTGATGATTTATAAAGTGCTTTTAGGCAGCTCTTAAATAATGAGTTATAACCAGGTACGAACATCCAAAGCCACTGCTGAAAACGCTCTCCTGCTCTTGCCGTGTTATTTGTGCTGCGCCGGTTGCAAGAACTCAGCTCCCTGGTCCGGCTCTTCAGCCCAGTGCCAGGATTGACCCGTCTCAGCACCACAGATGTCTGTTTTCTATTTGGCTGTGGTATTCCCTGTGCAATATTAAAATGTCATCAATTCAGTTTAACAGGCCAAGTAAAGGCCTTAGTCAACCATTTAACAGCTAAGTAAAACATATGGCAAATGCATATCAGTCCAGGGACTGCATTAAAAGTTTAAGGGTTCAATTAAGAGGAATCTTGCTGGTGTGTTCTCAGGAGGTTAGGAAAACAGAAATGCCAAATGTTTCCCCCACTTGTAGCTGTTAAGCACCAGGCTGAAACCCCCTTGTTAAAGTGCTTTTTGTTAAAGTGCCATTCCAGTATGTTAAAAGCACCTCTACACAATGCTCAGTTAAAATAAACTATTTATTGGGAAACTGGAGCCAATATTTTTATGATTTTCAGGTTTTTTTATAATTGTTGTTGTTGTTGTGCTGCAATGTCCTGCCTTAAGCACCCACGTTCGGTGTTGCCACCTGAACACTGAGGCTGGAAGTGCCCAACCCTCCCGCAAAGCAATGCCTGATACCCCAGTGCTCCCGAGGCTGAAGGCTTAGCCACAAAACCAGCTGAACTTGACTTTCAGAGCTGACCAAAGCCCTATTTGAAGATGCAAAACCAAGCTTCATTATTACAATTTTTTCCATGGTTCATCTTCCTTAAGGACATGGTCACCCAGCAGAAAGAACATGTTAATTAACACATACTGCACACAGCAGTGTATTCAAGCGGGTATTGACAACATAATGGACTGACAATATTGTTGTAGAATAATAAACATATCCCAAAACACCTTGGCTTGCAAGAAGAGACCTCTCAGCTTCCTAGGGTCTAGTAGAAGAGACTCCAGGTGTTGGGTCTCAGGCAGTCTGATATGTCCATCGCACAACCATGGTGTGCATGTCCCATATAGACAATGCAGACACCACCACAAACCTGGCCCAGCGATGTGGAAGGGGCAATGGCATTGCAGCTGCAATCGGGTTGTCCCTGCAGTGTAGGACCCCCCTGGGACCCAGAGCTTTCTGCAGTGTTCCTCTTGGTCACACTGACACCAGGACCCCCCAGCAGCACAGGCAGGAGATCAGGTTGAAATGCAATCAGGTTGAGCGTGCAAAAAAGCAGCAGCTCCTTGGTGGAGCAGTTAGATCACAAGACTGGGCTTGCTCCAGAGACAGACGGCACAACAATAGTCACGATTTTTGCTGCCGTGGTTATTTATAGGCACAAAAATGTAAATCATTTAGAAACTTAGAGTGAGCTGCCAAACCAGATACAGCAGCTGAACCCACCGCCTAACAGTCAGCTGTGTTTTAGGATATTCCCTTCTGCAGCAGCAGATGCAAACCCTGCAGGGCAGCGGCTCTGGGGCAGGAGGATGCAGCTCTGCTGCCACCTGGTCCACACCACCACATGAGCCATCAACCCAAGGCAAGATGGCAAATTTCGATATTCATACTGAAAAGACCAGTGAGATGCTGAGGTCTGAATCATTGCAGTCAACAGGCGTTTTCTCCCCTGACTACAAACGGGCTGTGAATTTGTCCCTAAGGTCCTCAGGCAACAGATGGGACATGAGAGAAAGATGTGATTCCACAGGCACTCTGCAAAGGACCCCAGCTGCAGGAAAAGATGACTGCAACCACCTTGAAAAAATACACCCAAGTGATTTCAGCAGGTCCCAATACAGTGGGTTGGGTATTACAGACTTCCCAGGTCTCCTCTCTGCCATGCTGCTCTCCCTTTTCACTCTGCTGAAGGTTTCCTCCTTCTGGCCTCTCCTGGTTTAGGGTACTGATGATGCTCAGAGCTTATCTCACAATCCCGCTTCTGGGGTTGTTTAGCCTGGAGAAGAGGAGGCTGAGGGGAGACCTTATCGCTCTCTACAACTACCTGAAAGGGGGTTGCAGAGAGGTGGGTGTTGGTCTCTTCTCCCAAGTGACGAGTGACAGGACTAGAGGAAATGGCCTCAAGTTGCGCCAGGGGAGGTTCAGGCTGGATATTAGGAAAAAGTTCTTTACTGAGAGAGTAGTGAAACATTGGAATAGGCTGCCCAGAGAGGTGGTGGAGTCACCCTCCCTGGAGGTATTCAAGGAGCGTGTGGATGTGGCATTGTGGGATGTAGCTTGATGGGCATGGTGCTGTGTGGTGTGGGTGGGTTGGTTTTTGGTGTGTTGTGTTTGGTTTTTTGGTTTGTTTTTTTTTTTCTTTTCTTTTTTTTTTTCCCAGGTTGGACTTGATGATCTTACAGGTCTTTTCCAACCTTAGTGATTCTGTGATTCTGTGATTCTGTACTGTGCTCCACCTCTGCTCACAGCTGACTGATTTGGGGAGGTCACCTTGTCCTCCTGTCCTCATCACCCCACCTGAGAAACACCCATCCCACCTCCACCAGTGCTGGGGGGGTTCAGACCACAAACTGCTACCGCTTTCATAAGCGGCACAACATTGAAACTGAGAATGGGGAAGAATTAATTTATTTTTTGTTTATTTTCTGTAATTTGGTACAACTAAACCCAAACATTAAAGATATTTTTAAATAAAAGTCATACTGAGAACAGATCACGGGGCACAGTGCTAAAGCAGCCAGTGATTCAGACATTAATGCTTTTTATTAAACAAATAAAACACTCCAACAAATGCCTCAGAGTCTACAAATTATTCTCACAACTATGCAAAACTACTTTATGTTTCAGCTTTGGGGTATTGTTTAAAAATCACTCTAGCACTGTTTTCAAGAAAAGTCAATTTATTTCACCCAAGTGGAGATTTAAGACATCAGGGAGCCATCTGGTGGCTTGATTGCCTTCTAATTAAAATTCGTCTCTTGGGCTCTTGGCTTCCTCTGACGCTGAGCTAAATTGGCTGGCCCAGAGCATAAATGCAGAGAAATTAAGCATCGTAAGATGTGTGAAAGTAAAATTTAAGCAAATGGAATTTCAGACAAAATTTTGCCATTGCTTTGTAAATGTGAGCTGTCCACAAAGCATAAATGATGCATTTAATCTCGGGGGTTTTATATCTTTTTTACAGATTTAGAAGTGGAATAAAGTTTCACAAAAATCCCCCCTATGATGGAAAAAGAAAAGTAAAGTATTAAGTAAGTTTATATTGCATTTCTATGGAATTGATGTTTTGTTTCCTAGAAAGCTTCTCCATTTTCCCCCATGACTTCATATATTTTGAAAGAGAAATATATCTGTGGCTTTGGAAATACAGAAAACAGAAAGAAAGAAGAAAGAAAAAAAGCAGATACTGAAACTAAGCATTACTGCTGGTTCAGGCATTGCCCTGGCATTTTTTCCAGGAGGGAATCAAAGCCCCATCACCAGTTTCTGGAAGGGTACCCACCCTCAAAGCTGCTATGGGAAGGGTGGAGGTCACAGCCTGTCACCATCTCCTGGGGCAGCAGTCAGAAACAAGCAGAAGCTGCAGCTCCACTTGCTGTTGGACCTAACCATGTTGGTGCGTGTTAAGTGTGCCGGAGTCCACCTGTCAAACCGAGCTCCTCCAGGGCTCGGCAGAGGAAGGACTTGATAATTTGGCTAATTAGGTTAGTGCTGAGTTGCTCATTACTGTTCAGAGACTGGAGCAAATAGCAACAGGCAACTTAGGAAGCTCTTCCCAGCCTCAGGGGTGGTGGCAGCTGAGTGAAAGTCTTCATTATGACAACTTTGGATGTCAACATTTATATTCCAGCTAAGTGTAATTTTGGATGCTCAATCCCGCCTTGGCATTTGGCCCTTACCTCTCTATTCCTGCATAGATGTGCCCTTATCTCTCCATCCCTGCACAGACGTGTCTCTGCAAGTTTTATTTCCAGATCTCAACCTCCTAAACAGAAGTTCAGGCAGAGCCAGATTGGATGTGTAATTCCACCCCCATGATAAATCTACCATCATGATAAATCCCAATCTGGAACAGGGTCATCACTGTCATTACTGCATTTATCTGACAAACAAATCCGTGTGCTTGGGTTTTTCAACCATACCGAGAAAAGCCAATTTTGCAGAGCTTCATTCAGTAGATCTCATCGGTAACTGTGCAAACCTCCCCTTGGACTATGGAGAAGTGTTAAATAAGAGCAGGGAAAGATGGTGATGAGGCAGTATGTCCTCTCTGGGAGGACAGAGTAGGTGTCATTCCCAGAAAAGGTGACCGGAGTTACACCTGAGCCTCAGCAAAGTGATGCTGTACTGCTCTCTGGAAAGCAGCAAAGCCTGAACCCTGGGATGTCAGGGCTTTCCTAGAGCTCAAACACCGTCATTAACCTGCCTGGGTTTCCCTGAAAAAAACCCAAACCCACAGGACCCTGATTTCAGCCTGAATCGGTGCCACTGCTTCCAACAAAAAATGCAGAGGAGAAAAGTTACTCAGAAACAAAACAGCAATTTCTGAAGCTTTGTAGCAAGGGGAGGACAGATACTGGGGGTTTTTTTATACGTTTGGCAGGGACGTTGTATGATTCATTGCTAAGACTTTCATCCTTCACCGGCCAGTTGGTGTTCCTCCTCCTGCTCCTCCGCCACTTTTTCTACTTGCTTCCAGTATTTTCATCATTTGTATTTCTCCGTGATCCCCACAGGAGGAGCCTCAGTACTGCTCTAGCAGGCAGAATTTGAGATCGCCGAAGAGCTTTTGCAGTTTCACCCTATATACACGGCTGTCCTTTCAGTTATTAGCCAGGAAATATTTTTTTTAAATGACTCTGAAAGTTCATACTGATCCGTCTGGAAAGAGTTTCTAGGGATATTTTCCATGGACTGAGATCTCTTTAGTCAGAGGCACTTGGTGCATCAGGAGCTATAATTTGAGAATGTGATTCTCAGTTCCCTGTGTAGGGGATTATTTATGGGGGCAAAGTTACATCAGAAAGCGTTTGCGGGATCATGAGATGAAATACACCTTTAACAACTTCTCTGCCAGCAAACCACAGGAGATTTCTGAAGTGTTGGAGAGTAGCTGGTAAGACAGCTTCATCCTGGAAACAGGCAAAACTAGGTTTTGAAAACGGTGCATTTCTTTTTTGACACCACCACAGGCTCCTTCTGTGCCCTAAAGCATGTTTTTCCCCTGCGATTGCTTTCATGTCGCCTTCTGCTGTTTGTCTCATCTATCAGCTCCAGGGCTTGTGAGATCTCCAAGGTTAGAGCAATGTATCCGTGCCATTGCTAACCTCCCAGCACAGAGCATCGCAGCATCCCCTATAACCAGGCTGAGAGCACAGGCGGATCCTTCACAGTCCATCCTCTCAGGTTTTCCAACCAGCAGAGGACGGGATGCATCGCCCCACAAACCAGGATCCACCTAGAGCACATACCTGGGCTCAGGATGCTGGGAGATGCTCCCAGGCTCCCACCTTAGATGTGGCCTTTGTGCTAAGAAAAGTCTCAGTTGGCCTCTAGTCTCTGTTCTGGCACAGAAAAAATGTTAAACTCCAGTTCTGTGACTAAAATTTGTTGGTAGCAGCAACAGTTGCTGGAGGAGCTTCTTCTCCATGCTCTAAGGCTGGTTAATTAGAAATCTATAGATTGATGTTACATAAGAAATAACAGATCTTTTATTTTTCAGGTGTTTAATTATTAATAAATTAATGAGATGGAAACTGAAGTGCAAGGAAAAATGGTTCTCAGTCTGAAGGAAGTTAATATAAAATCTAAAATGCATTCTCTTCCAGCTTATTAACTTTGAGATTGATGTAATAACCTCAAGAGGTTTTTTCAGTCTGTCTCTTCTCTTAAGTTTATATTCAGATTTGCACAGAAGTTTCTGTATTAGGACTAGATCTTGAAAGAATTTTCTTTTACAGAGTGAATTTTCCTATTTGGGAAAAGAAAACAGGACAAAGCCATTTATAAAATGTGATAAAACCTGAAGACAAATGTTACTCAGAAAATTCTTACTCTTCAGAGAAGAATCAACCTGAGCTCAGTTTTCCACCACTAAAATGCAAAATGTACTCTGCAAAATTTCAGGAGGAAATTCATTATATGGCCCATTACTGCTCACACGTGACCGTACCCAATGCATCTGCAATATTGGCCAGTTTCTGTTCTAATTTTCTTGACATTAGAGGCAATTTCAAATTGCAGAAGGCAGAAGTGGGGAGAAAAACTCCTGCACCATTTTGTCCACTGATCTTTTGATTGTTTCCTCTGAAGTTGCAGGGTCGCTCCCTACTCCTCCGTTCAGCTTTGAGTGACAGATCTGTTCACACTTCATTGATAGGATAACTTCAACTATGAGGAAAGAGTGTCCTGATACTCATCATAAAAATTTCCTTTTCTTTCATTCTTTTCATACTTTCTCACCATTGCTCCCCTCTCCGAGGCAGATGTCTCCAAACCAATACCACCATGGAAACCTCAGCTTCAACATCCTTTGGGCGAGTGGCTCTTTCCCAAGGTCTTGCAGCCAGCGGGACCCTTCCCAAATTCTCCTGCTCTTCCTCTGTGAGCTACCACTGGAGTCACCACTACTGCTGTAACATAAATCCTGTCAGGATCTCCTTCTCCTCCTCCTGAGGGTGTATGGAAACCCCATCACTAGTACCAAAATCACGAACACCTCTCTTTGCCACAGGGAAACGCTGAGCTGTTTACAGAGCACATGTTACTCTCTTTTAAAATTCAAAGGAATATGTTAAAATTACCATAACTTAATGTCACAGGAGAGTTGAGCTCCAAAGTTTTCTTTGGAATTTCTTGCTGAACAGAAGTTTCTGCAGACAGTATTTGCTTTTCCCTGAAAAAATGGATACATCCTTCTCCCCACCTCAGCAAGAGCCTGAATGACAGCTCACCGAGCATATGGAAAAAATCGCGGTGACTTCAACGGTTCTGAGCAATGTCTCACACGCACACATAAACTATTAACCTAAACGTCCTTCCAGACCATAGTTTATCCCAGCCTGGGTGCTTGCTGATGTTCCTTCTCCAGAAAGAGTGAGATTTACAGAGCCGTACTTGCTGTAGCAGGTTAACAGAGCTGCAGAATCTCATCTCCTGGCTTTTTTAACACCTGCAGTCAGAGTGAGTAATCAGAAAAGGTCTGTCACAGTTTCCCAACAGCAGCCAATTTCTCCCTCCTAGCAGTCTGCAGCCACCAGATACTGTGCATAACATATCCCATATTAATCATCGCTTGGTCAAACTAACCTCTTGAGCTCTTTTAAACTCTTCCCAGGCATTTCTGCCAGCCTCTTAAATCATTTCTGTACTTCTTGTCACAGATAGTCTCAATACCCTAATGCTTTTTCAAACATCGTGGGTGATGCCTGAAACTCTACATTCTCCTGTCAAGCCCTCAAAATAACCACTCTATACTTAGAAAAGGAAACACCTCTCTGTTTCAGCCACCGGGAAACGCTGAGCTGTTTATGGGGCACATGCTACCGCTTTCAAAACTCACAATACGTATTTCCCTCTGTTGAAGGCACTTGTAGGCTGTCTCTTTACCAGGGAGATATTGTCACAAAACTCATAGGGATCCACTTACATCCAAGAACTCTACTCCTCCATCAGATACATCTCAAATTAGCCAATGTTTCAAAAATTATTAGGAAAGATGTAGGGAAGGAATAAGAAGACCCATGTTTCTCTCTCGGAAATCAGCTTGAAATGGATGCTGTAAGTAACACATGCAAATACGCTTTTTTGTGTGTGACAATTTAGTTTAGACCTCAGTTGCTTAACTCAATTACTTTCAAACTGCATAGTAAAATAAATGACTGCAGAAGCCTAAATGTACGAGTATAAATTCCCTTTTAAACATCTTGAAATTTTAGACAGTGAATCAAAAAGAAACAGAAGGATGAAATCTTATTTTTAATCACTTTCCTACTACTCAAATTATAAGAAACAATAAAATACATCATAAGAGACATCTTGAGATATTTTGGCGTGCTGCTAAACTGAAACGCAATGGCTTGACAGGCTATCTTGGATAATTTAACTTTGATGTCTTTGCTAATTCTTCTCTGGATTATTGCCGAACATAAGCTTGATTTCAAACCTCACCCTGTTTGGCTTTGCACATCTGAACAGAGAATGACATAAAACATTTTAAGTAGCTCCTGGAGAACTTTTAAAAAGTGTTATTGATGCGAACAGTGTTTGTGTGTGCTGGGACGGCCATGTGAGCACTGGAGAGCCCACAACGTGAGGGCTGAAGGGCTGCAAGGAAGGGAAACTCGTTGGATGCTGTGGTGGAGATTGCACCATCTTGCTCATTTGCTCTCAGCAGCTCAAATGTGGTGGCATGGTCCACGCTGAAGGCTGAGCCTCCCAACAGCCAACCATGTTAACAAATTCATGTTCCCAGGGGTGTGAGACAGCACATCAACACCTGCCCACCACAGCCTTCCAGCATAGTCTTCCTCACCCTCATCCACTCTAACACCAGGCACAGCCCTTCAGGTTTTCAGCCCTTAGACCGCAGGTCCTCTTGGTTCCCTCTTCCTCATAAACCTGTTTTTGAGTGTGGACTTTCCCTAGAGACCACCCGCGTGTCTCGCCTTTCCCGCCAGCTCTGACTCAGCCAGCGTAGGACTGTGAGCGGCAATGAGAGGCAGATCCGTGACAGCTTCCTCCCAACATACTCCCTCCTCCCTCCCTCACCGCCAAGCAGCTCTTCACACCGCCAGGGAAGCACAGGATGCTGCCTTAGCGCCGACTCCTACCCACCAGCTGCTACACTTAACTTGAGATCAGCAACGGCCTCTCCATCCTGGTAGGGTAGGAACCAGCCCAGCCTCCAGGACCAGAGACATCAAGACTAGCCCTAAGTTCCCCCCCGATCCTGAAATTGGCTGGCATGGGAGACATGCCGGTCATCTCAAAGAGGTTGTGGATTTGCTTGAGGATCTGACCATGCAGATCCAATTTCAGGATTTGGGGGTCATCTTCTGCTGGGAGGGAGATGTAGGAAACATCTACAACACCAACTAAATTAAGGCCAGGAAATGAGCTTAAGCACTCACTTAAGCACCAAATGCCTGAGGACCATGGATCCCCTCCTAGCTCACACCCTGGCTCTGTTTTGGATCACTACAATGAGTTCTGTCTCCAACACCTCCCACCTTCCCACACCAGCCCCCAGGTCATGCGACTCACACCGTCAGTGTCACGCTGTAAAAGCGCTGTTGTGGTGAACTGCAACATGGTCCTTCACATCCTTTGAGACACTCTGAACTAAGAAAAGCCGAGCAGCATATTGATCATGTGTGAGGGCCATCATAGCACTGTCTGGGGCCTCGAGAAGACCAAGGGCCAAGTGCTCTGTGGTGTGGATGTACCTGAGATGCAGAGCAGACTGGTCATAAGCAGGGTAGGTGCAAGCCTGTCCTAGCCACTTGGCCCAGGGGTCATGAACGAGCCCCTTAGCTTCTTTATTTAGCAAACCCAATCCAGCTAGGACTGGGAAGAATTCTTTGCTGTGAACATCAGGTTTGGTCCATTTCCGTCCTTTCTTTAGATATGTTATCTGGGAATTTTGTTTGCCGGAGTATTTTTTACTTCCCTAGTGTGGTGGGTTGACCCTGGCTGGATGTCAGGTGCCCACCAAAGCTGCTCCATCACTCCCTTCCTCAGCTGGACAGGGGAGAAAAAATCTAACAAAAGGCTCATGGGTTGAGATAAGGGAGATCACTCACCGATTACTGTCACAGGCAAAACAGACTCGACTTGGAGAAATTAGCTGCATTTATTCAGAGTAGGATAATAAGAAATAAACCCAAATCTTAAAAAACACCTTCCCCCCACCCCTCCCTTCTTCCCGGGCTCAACTCCACTCCCAATTTTCTCTACCTCCTCCCCCCGAGTGGCACAGGGGGATGGGGAATGGGGGTTGTGGTCAGTTCATCACACATTGTCTCTGCCACTCCTTCCTCCTCACACTCTTCCCCTGCTCCAGTGTGGGGTCCCTCCCACGGGAGACAGTTCTTCATGAATTTCTCCAAAGCGGGTCCTTCCCACGGGCTACAGTTCTTCATGAACTGCTCCAGCATGTGTCCTTTCCACAGGGTGCAGTCCTTCAGGAGCAGACTGCTCAGTGTGGGTCCCCCATGGGGTCACAAGTCCTGCCAGCAAACCTGTCCAGCGTGGCCTCCTCTCTCCACAGCTCCACAGGTCCTGCCAGGAGCCTGCTCCAGCATGGGCTTTCCACAGAGTCACAGCCTCCTTCAGGCATCCACCTGCTCTGGTGTGGGGTCCTCCATAGGCTGCAGGTGGATATCTGCTCCACCGTGGACCTCCATGGGCTGCGGGGACACAGCCTGCCTCACCATGGTCTTCACCACGGGCTGTGGGGGAATCTCTGCTCCGGCGCCTGGAGCACCTCCTCCCCCTCCTTCTTCACTGACCTTGGTGTCTGCAGAGTTGTTTCTCTCACATATTCTCACTCCTCTCTTCTCCGGCTGCCGTTGCGCAGTTGTTTTCCCCCTTCTTAACTGTGTTATCCCAGAGGCACTTCCACCGTCGCTGATGGGCTTGGCCTTGGCCAGCGGTGGGTCTGTCCTGGAGCCAGCTGGCACTGGCTCTATTGGACATAGGGGAAGCTTCTAGCAGCTCCTCACAGAAGCCACCCCTGTAGCTCCCCCGCTACCAAAACCTTGCCATGCAAACCCAACACACGTAGCTTATCACAAGCACTCTACCATCCAATGCAATGCTGAAATTGTTTCAATTATGACAGCTCTATCCAGAAGCAAAACCTAATCTTTCACCTGTGGGACTGATCCTACCAAAGTCAGCAGAAAAATTCTGGCTGAATTCAACAACAGCAGGTTTTGCCCCTATATGTGATGACAGACACACTTGGTCTCTGCACTCCACAGGGCTGAGAAAGCCCCAGGGTGTTTCAGAGCAGATACCTACTCCTCAGCTGGGCACGGAAAGTAGATCAGTGCTGCTCAACCCCCTCTTCATTCCACTAGTCCTGTTTGTTCTCTGTCTTGCTTCCAGTCCCTCCACACAGTCCTTGAAGATCCCTTTGAGGCATGTGGTTTGTACAGTAAAAGGAGGAGGATGTTCCTTATTGAATGTGGAATGAGATTATCTAACACTCACAGATGGTTTGATGGTTGTTAATTTTCATCAGTCCCATTGCTTAATGCAGTTTTGACAGGGGCAGCCCGCCTTTGCTCAATGCAGTTGAGCAGATCAGGATAGTAATCACCGGGTCTATAGGGTTCCAACATACAGATGTGACCCCTCATCAAACTGATAGTAAGCACTGGATCATCATAGCCACAGAATAGCCATGCAGAACAACCATTCCCTAGTTTTTGAAGGCAAAATCTGCCATTATGGAGGCACATACATCGTGCTTTCTCTGCATTGCACAGCATGTGTGGTCACAGGTGCCAGTCATTTCAGAGATGATCTTCCTAGATGTACTACAGCCTTTAAACCTTTAAACGATTAGTATCAGACTGAAGTTATCTATTTAGAGCTTTCAACCAATCTGTCTGACCACATGCAAGTCATTCATCAAATTGCTTGTAACCCAGCTGAGAAGGAGCAGATTTCAGGGGATATAAAGCAAATGCAACTGAAAATAGTAATCAAAATAGCCAAAGCTGGAATTCACAGTCCTCCAGATCAGTTTTGGGCATAACTGTTAGGTCTGGTGGGTCTGTAGTCTCTGTCCTATATGTACTCTACAACTTGACCAATGTGTGGTACCACCGATGTGGGGTACCACTCCTCAACGTCACATTCATTTATTTTTGTCCTATGACATGACTATAAAAAACTTCCCTGCAAAAAACTTATCCAGGGTATTACGAATCTTGATAATCTATGATTAATGAGATTGTGGGAGTGGGTCTTTTTTTCCTGGACAGTTATATTTTTACATGTTGCTTTGACTTAATAATGCACAGAGAAGAAACAAGTCTATTCACCATGCCTCAGATTTGTAAAGGGCTCATTGAAATGATAAGTGAAATGTTTAGAAAACTGCTGAAAAAAACAAAGCCATCAAAATCTCAGTTAATTAGCATCAGCTAAGTAGCTGCAGGAATAACTGAATTAGCTTATTTTCTTGCTGTAGGTAAAGATTAAAAAGTATTCAATTTACAGCAGTTTTCAAGTTGCTAAGGATTATGAGAACAATGCACACTATTTTCAGCTCACCAAGGAGAGTGAATCAAATGCAAGAGCCCAATCTTTCGAAAACAGTCCTTCAGATGATTCATCTGCAGAAGCCTGGCTGGAATGCCCTGAGTGGCCTGACACCATTGCATTACCTCTCTGTGGGAGCCAAGACAAAGCCCCACCACACACCCGGACAAGTAATTAAGAGATTGGGCTTAAAAGGGAAATCTTGTATATGATGTCATGTATGCCAGAGGAACTCCAAGAACAGGCAGAGCCTGTGGCTCAGCCAGCATGCAAAGGCTTCACTCCAGGAAAGGAAATAACTGGTGAAGGAACTTTGGACAAGTCTCATTATGTCAAATTTAGCTGCTGGTGTTGGTTAAACTTTGGTTCTTTGTGTCTACAATAGGACGTTTCAATTACAAATTTTATTATCCATTATTTATCTATGTAGACATGCAAGGAAGGAAAGGCAGGGGGGTTGTCCTCTATGTAAAAAAAAATGGATTGATTGAATAGAGCTGTCTTTGAATAACAGTGATGAACAGGCCAAGCCAACAAAGGAAACCTCATGGTTGGTGTTTACTACAGACCACCCAATCAAGAGGAGGACGTTGATGAAGTGTTCTCACACTACAACTACAGGATGCACCACGCTCGCAGGCTCTGATCCTGATAGGGAACTTCAACCACCTTGACACCTGCTGCAAAAGCAGCCAGCAAGCTCTAAGCACTCCAGGAGACTCTTGGATTGTGTTGAGGATAATTTTTTAATCCAGGTGATAGACAGTCCAGCCAGTGGAGAAATGGTACTGGACCTGTTGCTCACCAATACAGATTGACTTGGGGATACTGATGGACAAAAAATAGGAGATGAGCTGTCAACGTGCGCTTGCAGTCCAGAAACCCAATCGTACCCTGGCCTGCATCACAAGAAATGTGGCCAGCAGGTCAAGGGAGGTGATTCTGCCCCTCTACTCCACTCTTGTGAGACCCCACCTGGAGTACTGTGTCCAGGTCTGGGGTCCCCAGTATAAGACAGATGTGGACCTGTTGAAGTGGGTCCAGAGGAGGGTCATGAAAATGGTCAGAGGGCTGGAACACCTCTCCTATGAAGAAAGGCTGAGAGAGTTGGGGTTCTTTTGCCTGGAGAAGAGAAAGCTTCAGGGACAACTCATGGAGGCCTTTCAATGTACAAAGGGGGCTTATAAGAAAGATGGAGAGAGACTTTTTACCAGGGCCTGTGGTGACAGGACAAGGGGCAACAGTTCTAAACTGAAAGAGGGTAGATTGGACATAAGGAAGAAATTCTTTATGATGAGGGTGGTGAGACCCTGGAACAGGTGGCCCAGAGAAGTTGTGGATGCCCCATCAATGGCAGTGTTCAAGGTCAGGTTGGACAGGGCTTCGAGCAACCTGATCTAGTGCAAGATGTCCCTGCCCATGGCAAGGGGGGTTGGATTAGATGATCTGTAAAAGGTCCCTTCTGACCCAAATCCTTCTGTTATTTCTATGATTTATCAGAAAATAAAGCTTTAGAATTTCAAAAGAAATTCCAAATATATTGCCAGAAATAAAACCTTACATGCAATTGTGTTTGCTTTCCGTCGCTCTGGACCAATGAGTTTTACAGGGCAAAAGCTTCACAGGTTAATTGTACAAGACAGAGATGCACTGGAATCTGATGCTATCTGCTGAGTGAGAATTCAATATGAAGGAAAGTAGGATACCTTTTGGTTTAGGAATTTCTCTGAAAAACATAAATAATGCTGAATTCTCTAAAATGGGTCATTACATGAGAAGTAATGCATTGGAAAGAAAATATGTTTTCTGAAAGCTATGTTAATATTCACATTCTAAAGGGCACTTGTATATTTAGACTGAAAAGACGACTATTTTATGCATTCAAAGTCCAAATAGAATAAAAACAGTACGTATTTCCTTTGCCTTGCAAATAACTATTCAACAGGACCAGGGCCCGGAGGCCATGAACGTAATTTATTACCAAGAGGCAGTAAACAGCAAGAAAGTAAATTTTGCACTAAAAGCTATGTGGCATGGTATATGCATTACTGAGGGTACACAAGAGAGTGTCTTGAAGACAGAGTCAATTCTCCTGCTGTAGAGTTGATTGTCCTGCTGCTAGTTCCCTCTCCCATTTCTTCTTCTCCTTGTCCTGCATTTGGGGGAGACCTAATCACCATGAGGTACCTGTGGCTAACGAAGGGCTGACATCCCCAGGTGGGAATTAGGTCACAGAATATAACTCTGAAAACTACTTCTAAAACCCTCATGTTTATGCCAGTGGTGGGACTGTGAACAAACAAGTTTGAATTGTGTCAGAAAGCTCTGAAAAAAGCGTGCCAGGAAGAAGCTCGTGCCGCAGTGATTTGTGCCACAGGGCGATGGATAGCAGTACCAGCACAAGACCAACAGCGCTTAATGGATGAACTGATGTGTCCTGCTCTGAAATCTAAAAAGTCAAACCAGGAGAAATCTTCTAACTGGTTTGCTTTTCTTTTTTAATGGCTTTTTGATGACAATGTGCTTTTTTTTTTGGAGAGAGGGAGCAGGATTCAGACTAGCTGTTTTGAGAAACCCTTTGAAATCAAACTAAACTAGCCTTTAAGCAATTTCACTGTGCCAAAAGTTGTACTTTAAATCACTTGGTGTTTGCACAATATATTTGTCTGAGGCACTTACAAGCCTAAACTGATATAATTATCTCAAACCTTCATAGATTTTAACACATTTATCCTCACAGCATTCACACATGGCAAAAAGGGCTGTTATTTCCACTTCCCAAAGGTGGAGCAGAGGCATGGAGGTTGTGCCAGGTCTGTCCCTGAACGGGAACAGGGCACTGCCCTGCAATTGCTGATGCTGTCAGGGCTGCTGGCACACTCCCCTGGGCTGGTTCACCCTGAGCCAGCCATTCTCCTGGCCAGTGCCTGGACACAGCTCAAAGGATAGCACCGATACAGAATTTTTTATTAGTACTATAGATGTAGTCAAAAAGGTCATTCAGATGTAGTCAAAAAGGTCATTCATATCCACCCCCCAGAGTGGGAAGAAGATGCCCGAGCACACCCAGACGACTTTCCCAGCAGGGCTGGTGGGTTTGAAGGCTTATATATGAAGCCTAAGGCTCTCAGGCCCCAAGAATCCTCCTCTAAAGGCCCTTTTTGGGGGTTATTATTGAGGCCAATAAGTATTTCAAACATAGAGCTGATTACTAGATATCTTGTTATTGCAATGCATCCTGGGGCACCCGTCACTTTGAGCTCACTCCTTTGCATGTGAACAAGAGAGAGATGGGGAAGACCCAGGGTGCCTTTCTTTCTGACCTGGAAGGAACCTAGTCACACCAAGGATTCATGATCACCCACCCCACCTCGACCCCATGGAGATCCAGGCACACTGCACGGGGGGAGCATGAGTCACGGTCCCAAAAGTCGAGGGAGGTTATGGAGCCAGCCCACTGTACCCTGTGTTTGGGCACAGTGCTCCTTCATCCCCCTCTTTCCAGTAACCATTTCTACCTACCCACAGCATAAAGAAATGGATATTCAAATTTTGGATACTGCTGTTCAGTTTCTACCCAGCCTGGGTTTAAACTGTTGTTCTATAGCTCTCCCTTAGCAAGTTTTAACTGATGCCTTTTTGTTTCCCTCTATCGCTGGTATGACGCATTTGGCTGCATCCACATCTGTGCACAGTAGGTGAAAGCCTGGCTTTATGTAAGTGGATTTTTATCTTCGGATGTCATACCTCTGCTGCTTTAGATTTCCACACATCTGCACCATAAGGATAAATAAATCTATGCAATGATGATGGCCATCACTGGTCATGCTGTTACAGCGAGTCACCGGGCAGCCTGGGTTATGTTCTGTATAGGTTTCTGTGCAGACATGGATAGGATGGAGCGATAAAGCCACTGCACTGATACTGTACAGCATGGGATTCCTGGGGAAACACCGGAGGGGATCAAGGCATACCTGAATATGTTTTTCAAAATAGTCAATAAGTCCCAGCAAACAAACCCATTCACTTTTACTCATTGGCAGATGGACCACAGCACTCCTTGGTGGACAAGGCCAGAGGCCAGATTCCAGTACTCATTTTTTTTTTAACAACTTACTGCATGAAGAGTAGCATGGACTTGAGGAAAAAAAAAAACCAAAACCAATTAATCTTACTCAGAATTAATTAGGAAAGTATTCCCTTTCCATGGGCAGGGAAATTACACGACAAAATGATCTGGGACCACAATGTAAATCAATGACAGAGTAAATCAAGAGCTCAAGACTTTCAGTCCTGTGTGCTCTAACCACAAAAATATCCTTGCAAGACTCTGAAGAGCAGCAGCCTCTGGTTCCTGTTATACATTGTTGGTAAACAGGCTAGAATATTTTTCCATAGATAAAGAGACCTCTCCCTTACACACTCCGCACCGCTACAGTTTTTAGCTTACAGAAGAACATTGCAATTCCTCTAACAGAATACACTCAGTCTTCCCAGCAATCAGGGACGGTCTAATGAGCACCTACCACTGAGATACTGTGTCTGCCTCTACTTTTTCTACCATATGGCTCAGCTTCTGCTTTTCCCTCCTCCTCTTTCGAGCCGTGAGCTGTCTCCTCTGCCACTGTCCCTGCGGTGGCAGCAGGAGCCCCTGCTCTGGGGGCTGCGCCGGCAGCGCACACAGCAGTGTACCGAAATTTAGAGCCAGCCAATCCTTCCTGACTCATTAATGGCCGACGGGTATCTGCAGTGGTCCTTCACAATGTTAGAGGCACACCATTACGTCTTTTGCCTTGCCAGAGGCTGTCACACAACAGGAAAAGCAACCAAGCAATAAAATACACCTGAGCCTGCCTCCCACCAGCATCCAAGGGGTTGTAACCTACGGACCAGCTTTAGGTCACCTATAGCAGAATATGAGATGAGTATCAAGTACAGTCCCCTCTGGGATGTCTCTGGCACATGTGGTTTCGGAGAGCAGTGGGCCTGCCTCTGTGATGACGGAGACCTGTAGCAAAACACCTTGTGCAGGAGAACACCTGGGATGTAGATACGTGCAAGTGGAGCGGGCTGCGAGCAGATGTGCAGTCAGGAAAGAAGCTCAGCCACAGGTGCTAACCTATTAAACGACTATCACCTGGTCACATTTAACAGCATACTCCAAGGAAAAGGATATTCAGGCCAGAGAGCAGCTCTAGATCTCCAGCTAAACGCACAGACAGTGGCGACATCAGTTATTTCTTTTTTTTTCTTTTCCTCCCCCTTTGTTTTTTGCCTGTGCTGTTGTGCAAACAGTTGCCTTTCTGCGCTAAACTTTTGAACATACACAGCCGTGAAGGCACTAGCAAGTTTCTTGAGTTAATTCACCTCAGGTAGGGTCAGGATTAAAGGAAAGACTCTGCAAAAGCACCTCTCTCCAGCTTGGTGGAAAGTGCTGTCGGCAGCAGCCTTGGCTGCTCCTGCCTGCTTCTGCCTGCAGGCAGCACTCCTCACTCCAGCTCTGTTGTAAAGTAAATGCCTGTACACAGCAGAGAAATGGTTTCTCCCCAAAATGTTCCCATATGCTGTTTCTAGGAGCTGCTGTGGCTTTCTGGAGGGTGGCCACATCTCAACAGCCAGGAAAGGGACTCCAACCACAACCATGTTAAGCTCCTGGGGGAAGAGGGTGCCAGATAAAATGCCTTTCCCCAGGAAATATGCTTTTGAAAATATATTTCATCTGGTGTAAAGTATGACACAATCTTCACTGACAGAAATCTTACCTACATTTCCCTTGCCACCCTTCAAACTAGGCAAGACAGCACCAATGATGCGAAGCAAACCCTTTGTACAGCAAATCCAGCCATGAAAACATCTGAAAAGAGCAGATTTAAAAGCTTCTGGCAGAGAGTTTCCAGCCCCAAAAAGCAAAATGTCAGAAGCACTTTCTGCAAACCGTCCTGCCCCATGCTTACAGGGAAACAAACATGAATTGATGGAAAAGACCCTGGGCTGCGGTGAAATAAATGTTTCCCCAGATAAGCCTGGTGAGCAATCAGAGCGAGGTAATCTCCCTCTTCTCTGCTCCGTATCGCTTAATTATGTTCACACTTCTCTTGTCCAGTGGCAGTGGGTAACATTTTGCAACAGGGTGACCATGAACTTTAGGACTGAGTATATCTAACACCACCTTCACGACAAGGAGCTTCATATTGATGGCAGGATGGGTGCTTGGCTCTGTTTTCTCCTAAAGGAATAACCCCCT
Organism: Gavia stellata; assembly: GCF_030936135.1. NCBI lineage: Eukaryota > Metazoa > Chordata > Aves > Gaviiformes > Gaviidae > Gavia > Gavia stellata. The sequence continues at coordinate 7,629,298 of NC_082597.1, read as the reverse complement.
TTCTGGAGCTGTAAGAGTCTCATGGCAGAGTTTTAATGGCAAAAACCCTAAGGCAGAGATAAATAGTTGCATTAATTTTATTTTGCTAACTGGCTCTTAATATTAAGAATGCCAACCCCAGTTTTTAGTAATGCTGCCTCTTTGTATGTTTACATAGGTCTTAAAAACTCAACTCTCAGTGGATTTCAAATTGTATTTCTGAATTCTTTTTCATTACAAGGCATTTTGGAGAGGGGTATCTTCTTTCCTCAGGGGCATATGAACATTTAAAGGCTCCACTACGTCTCAGCCAAGGATGTCAGTGTTCCTTAGAGTGTCATCAACTAGGGATGAAGAAATAGAATTACAAAGTGGTTAAACGCTACTAAACAACAGAATAATCAGACAGAGTAAACACCAAACTCCTCCAAACCATCTTCAGTAGTCTAATAGAGAAAGTCTTTTATAGCTAAGCCAGGATCACCCAGCCCCAAATGGGAAATTTGTCTTGGAAAAGAAGGGAAAAGATGACATAAGTATTTGGGTCTCTGAACACACTTTTCCTCCAATTCAAGGGAAAAAATGGCCTTTACAGGCTAAGATATAACCATGTGGCATGAATCAGAATAAAATGAGCACATGTTCTATAAATGCATCAAAGAAAGGCTTCACCAGCAGCAGTATTTTCTTTTTCTATAAAAGCTTAAAAAAGTAAAAGTTTGGCTACAGCAGACCTAACCACTGTTTCAGAAAAAAGAAAAAAAAAAACAAAAAACCCTCCACATTTATTTTCCATTTAATAATTTTCAGGGAAAATGTTTAAAGCAGAAACTACAGCAAGATCTTCTGCAGTCTTATGAAAATAGTTTCTGTAAGAAGAGGGAAACACAGCACTACAAAAGGAAGTCAAAATAGGTTTTCAAGCAGCAACCTGTATTTCCGTTAAAAATTACATGTTTTACACAATCCTGTTTAGGGCCCTGACCCCCAGCCCAGCCACAGAAAACTGTATGAATCTCCCTGGCTTTAAAAATATGCCCCACCTAGAGTTTTTGGGCCAAGTACCAGAAAAAATGTAAAGCAAGAGATCTTTTCTTGTGACATAATGTGACTATGAATGGACGATAATGCTTCATCATCACCTTGCTTAATGGGTTCTTCTTCTAGAAGTTGCACACAGAGCCTCTGGATAATACAATACAAATATAACTGCAAGTTAGCCCAGCGCTGACTCTGGACTCGCTTACAGAGTAACCTACCTGGCTATACTACCTAAGAACAGAGGTTAGAGCTGAGATATGAGCATACTTGGGAAACTGAGCCTATTTTTTGCCACAAAATCATTAACTGTCTTCTCGTACACACTGACATGTAACACTTGTGAGCCTGCTACTGTCCCCCTCACTGCAGTCTGTGCAACTTTCCTCCAGAAGAAAACGCAAGAGGGAAAACCAGCTTTCAATAATGGTTTCACCATGTAAAAGAACGGACTTGTGAACGCCAATGCTAATTTTGCATCTTGCTTCAATGCTATGTTATTTCACTTCAAAGCTTTCCAGGTTGTTATGAAAGTCCTTTTCTGTTTAAATGAGTGTAACCATTTAATCAGAATGCCTCCACATCATGCCTGAGAGGGATCCTACCACATCATAATGAATTCTCATACTGTGGCATATATGGATTTAACATTTATTATCTGCCTTGCTGTAAAGCCCTTTCCTCCTGAATTAAACGTCAACTATTTAATTGATTTCAGTGCACCACAGTGTAAATTACCAGGTACTGAGAGATGCAGAACTAAATGTAAAAGACTCATTCAGTGACTACGTGAACATCAAGTAACCAGCAATGGAACTTCTGGGCAAGGCATGAAAGGAAGGAGATGGTTATCCAAAGCCAACAAAAATGGAGAGAAAATTGCTCGGGCTCTAAATAGCCACCTGCCTGCTGTTCGGAGAGAAAGGCCTCACTCCTGCTCTCAGGGAAGCAGTGATATTATACAGGATTACTGGCAGATATATATTGCTGCCCTGTGAATTGCCTATACCAGACCAAGCTATACAACACAGGCACATACGCCCCCATGCCCAGCTGCAACAGGGAGCCCTAACTGGGGAGTTAGCAAGGGAACTGCTGGTGGGCTGGAGGAAGAAACTCAAGTCAATGCTGCCAAAATTTATTGCTGTAAAAAATCAATCAAGGCACATACTCTCACCCTAAGGATTTGGTACCAGTCCTTGCTGGGGACCGGACATTACATCAAATAGCCCTCAGAAAGTACTTGTTTACGGTATTCAACAGTATAGGAAAATAATCAGATACGCTTGTCTGATTTATGAACCCTTCAAATCTTTCTGTAACTTTAAAGAATAATACATTAGAACAACGTTTATTTGGAATTTTGGCCAAACCTCTTGTTTTCCTTATTGTCAGCAGCAGGTTTGCAACAATAGATATCTTAAAGAAAAAATCTGTTTTCATCTGAACTATTCACATTTCTGTAAAAGCAAATAACATTACAATGCTGCCTGTTCAATGAAAATGTTGAAATGTTTCTCCATTATCTCTTTATTCCCAAGGTTACAGGGGAAAAAAAAAATCACTCTCCATCAGATGTAGCATAGTGCTTTGCTTAAAAAAAAAACCCTCAGTGTTGCCTTGCTAATGAGTTCATACTGGGACACTTGAGACTAAGCTAACAGTAATAAGTGCAAGCTTAGGAGCAAGGATGTTGACAATCATCTACACCTGTTGAAGGCGACTGCCTATAAGTGGTTTTGGAAATCATCATGAAAAAGCCTTTTATAGTCCCCAAAACGAAGATGATTTTCACCATCCCTGTGTTGTTGTAGGAAGGCTGGACTGATGCCCATGGTCTCTAAAACGCCTGCTCCTAGCCACAGCTAAAGTCCTTACACATAAAACAGTACAAGGAAGTCACAGGGCTGCTGTTCAGTGCTGTTCCCAGGAGAAGATATTGTGTTTGGAGGGGACCTGGGGAGCAGTAGCTACCAAAAGTCCTGCCATAGCCAGAAAAAAGCAGAAGAAAAACCAAAGTGCTAAGGGCAGCTAGGACCATCCAACAAGCATATATGCCACTTCCAGGATCATACACAATCCACACAATTACAGGTGTCTAAAAGTCATCCTGGAGATCACTCTGTGGTCTATTAATCTGTTATCAACAAATCTGCCCATGCCCTGATCTCTACCCCGACATTAATGTTTCCTAGTCTGCTTATAACCTCTCAGCCACTGGAAAAGGGGAGATACTTCTTCATATTGAAGACTCACCAGCATAACCCAACTGATGTAATAATGTTTTTTCCCCAAAGAAAAAGATGTGAAATTGATGCTAGATTAATAACTACTACCCAGTTCCCAGGGGCATGATGCCAGGGGTCGGTTTATTATGTGGTCAACAGCTTGCAAAGCTCTAGTGGGAAAGTACTGAAGTACAGGAAGGTTAACTCCTTTAACCTTTTAACGGGGTGACCTGTGTTGTTCAGTCAATATGCCTTTGAAGATAAGGCATGATTTTTTTTAAGATATCTTTTTTTTGAGCTATGCTGATAGACCATGCTCTGACTGCATTAAGCCCTAGAAAGGGGTTGCAACCGAAACCTGTATTGCACATGCCCAAATAATAAGGACAATTTCAAAATCTAACATCCCAGTTCTGCAGTTTGGGCCCTTGTCTGCAATATGTCCATGATGAAGGCTGTGATGGGCCCAGGATTAATTTTCCTGAGCACTTTTCCCACGATCATGGTCTGATGCTCCCAGTCAAGTCACACTTGCTCAACCCTGTTGCTGCTGTCCCACTTTGCTTTCCACATTCACCAGCTGGATCCATCCCTGCAGACCTGTGCCTTCTATAGCACCCTACCCCCAGTTTAAAAAACTCTTGTCCATAGAAGCAGCAAAAGGCTTTTTTCAACCACAGGGCGTAGTTAGTGCCACTTCTTGTTCCACTGCAGACTCAGAAAGACTGCTTTGCCCAAATCACTGACGTTTCACTCCACAGTCTGTGAGGAAATGAAGTCTTGCCTAATGAGACCCCCTAAGACTCTGCTGAGCTGTGTCAAAGTCTAAGCAAAGCTCCCTTGGCACATCACAGGCTCCTTCCTGGCATACCCAGATGTGCATCAGCCTTCCCAGTGCTGTAGTTCTTAAGTATCATTTGCTCCAAAAAATCCAAAACCAAATTAAGAATTTATCCAATAACTGTTTAATATAAAATTAATGTATATTTGCTTGACCAAGAATTGGGAATAGGTCTTTCCCTGGCCCATCCATTAAATGTCCTAGTCAATAAACCCCATGAGATCCAGCTGCCATGTACATCTACCACACGAGGAGGTACTAGAAGCACGAGATCCAAGGCTTTTGACAGAGACCCAGTGTATTTTCAATGGGTACTGGGCACTACTTCGGGCTGACCCTTTTGAGACACCTCATCTGAGCTAGGAGTATTGGAAATAAAAAGCAGAGTCTATGGGTCTGCAGCTGATCTCCCGTCCTGCAACATGAAACAAACTGAATCCCCTGGCCCGCAGTCATCAGCTCCAGTGTTCTTCATTGCTGGTGTTGTTTCTCCTGTTACTGTTACTGTTATTACTAATAATGATAATAAACACACTATCCGCAGAAGAAGGTGATGCTGAGGGGCTTCTCTCAGGTGCTTGGACATAAGTATTTTCTGCTGCTAAAGAACCTAGCTTGCTTTTATCATTCATATCAGTCCCATTGGGAATGCAGAGATATTTCCTTCTGTCTTTTGCATAATGCTTTACAGGCACAAAAAACCCCAAGTATGGGAATAAATCTCATCGAAGGAATACGGTGCAGCAGATCTATGTTTTGCTTTAATTAGCATCCTGATGTGATAGCAGCTTGGCGTGCGTATCGCTGTTTTGTAACACAGTGCGTCCTTGCTAGACTCCTTAAGGAACCTGGCAAACACGGCATTTCCCTCCATTGTCTGTTGTTTTGCTTGGAGGCTGAATATTTTCATTGAAATGTCACTTGCACACCCCGTCCATGCTCGGCTGCTCTCAGAGTGCGCTCAGGCATCGGGCTTTCAAACAACAAAGGGAATTCAGCACTTAATCACGGCTTAGTGCTTTGCTTACTTATTTGCAAAACATACACGTGAAAGGCAAAATCACAAGTGGTATAGTTCCAGTAATAATAAAAACTTCTGCAGATTTTACCGCAGGTAGGTACCTGCCTGTTTGAGCTGCCTCCCAAGCCGTTACAGGGTTATGAGGCGCTTGCACGTGGTGGGGGAGAGCTGTTAAACAGCGGGAATGGGACACTGGGACTCTGAGCCTGCAAACTCCTGGGCAGGGCTCTCCTCGGTGCGTGACTTGCACCCAGCAGGAAGGAGCTCCCGTCACCTTGGCCTTTCTGTGATGGAAATCATCTGAATAATTCAGCAGAGTTAAGCTGCCAAGCTGGAAAAACCCCAAGGTCAGGGGTTTAGGCTCAGTTTGGGCTGGGTTTTTTTGCAAAGGTAGGGAGAAGCATTTCGGGGGTGACTGAACCGGGCTGCCCACCCTAAAAGCTTGTTTTGAGCAGAGATGTCAAAGCCTCGGAAGACCTCATGCAGGGGAAATACTCTGGTTTCCTTGGAGAATCAGCAACACCAGCTGACAGGATCTGGGTAAAGCAGCCCTCCTGCCGAGAGGATCAGACCCACTCTTTGGGAGCACAGCTCCCCAAAGAGGTGGAAAGCTACACCAGACTGGCGGCAGGGTTTTCATTTTCTTTAACTAGATCCTGGGATTAATAGGAATTCCTCTGGATTTGGCACTATTCTTGGCTGTGATAAAAAGGTGCAGACAAACTCAAAGGTGGGTGTTCAAGTTCGATCATTACTCACGTAGATAGATGCTTTCCAGGGCCTGCTGCTGTAACCTTTCCCCATTCGAACAGTCTCGTTACCTTCAGGAGGAATTAAAGAAACAAGACTTCCAGCACAGCAGGTTAAAATTGCAGCCTGGAAGACTTAGTTATTAGGAAATAATATGGACATAAGTATTATGGAAAGTAAAAGTATTAAGTCACTGTGCCCAGTGACAGGACGAAAGGTAACGGGCACAAACTTGGTCATAGGAAGTTCCATCTGAACATGAGGAGGAACTTCTTTACTTTGAGGGTGGCAGAGCACTGGAAAAAGCTGCCCAGAGAGGTTGTGGAGTCTCCTTCTCTGGAGATATTCAAAACTCGCCTGGACGCACTCCGCAACAGTTTATCAGGATATTTCCCTATACTGACGAGGTGAAGTAAGGCAGATAGCTTAGAAGATACAGCAGGGTAATTCTTGCCAAGTGGCATCAACAGCAACCAAAAATACTGTAACTGCTCACTAACAAAGTTTACTATCATACTGAGCCATAGTTCAATAAAACTTTTATTTCTGAAAGCACTTTATTTCCTCCTGTCTTCGACAATATCTTCCAGGGAAATCTCACCCAACATACAGAAGGAATGAAACCTTCAGAGTATTTTTGTATTTGTTGCCTGTGTAGGTCTTAATGGTACTATAGGAAATCCAAGTTTGGAAAGGAGCAGGTGTTTTCTGGGTTTGAAAGCACATCATCCTAATGGAAATATGACAAAATCTAAATGCCCTACAGTACTTTTCTATAGTGCCTGCAAAATTTTAGCGGAATCATCATAGGAGCGGCAGCGATTATCCTACAACTGTATTCTGCTTTGCACCTGCACTGGTAACTCCATCTCATACCAAAGCTGAGCAATACTGCTTGGATAAAAAGACAGTGTGGAGTTGTCCATAACCTTGCCAAACTTAGAGTCGCTGGGTTGGAATATCCTGTATTCTGGGCAAATAAATAAAGAAAAAATGGCCTAGTGATTTCTAAGGAATAGATTAACACTTTGAGACAGCACATGGAATTCTGAGCTGTCAAATCTGGGGGTCTCCAAGCTGGATTTTGGTCTACCTTGCAGTAAGAGGACTGTGACAGTTTGAACAGATTTATGATGGCTTGTATACAATGTATGTAAAAATAAGGTGGTGAAACCAAAGCCAGGGATCAGACTTCCCCATGAACATGCCAGGAAACACACAGGACAGATCCACCAACAGCTACATAACCCTGGGAAGAGCTGCCAGAGGGACTGGCAGGAATAAATTAAGTGTCAAGTAGACACGGACAGCCGCCTCTTCACCTCCATTCCTACCAACTCCAGCACAGACACTGCCATCTGTGCTTGCCCATATCTTTGACAGAATAAATGAGGTGCAATATTTATCCTTTAAGTTGGTCTGCTAGCAAGCATGGCTTTCAAGTAAAAGTACACGTACCAGAGGGCAAACATACACAGGGAGGCTTGGTCTGCCTCCAAAAGCCTTCTCCCACAGAGGTGCTGTGAGATGCTCAGGGGCTGTAATGTGGATTTTCCACAACATTGCAAGGAGTGCTCTAAAGGCTGGTAATGAAAACGCTGTCCATGCAACAAAAAATCTCCCTTGGGAAACATTAATTAGTGCCCACTTAGCAAGCAATGAGCCAGGGAGAAGGGCATATGGATTTGAGATTTGTTGTCCCCATGATACTGATCTTTGAGTGGCCCTAATTTTACCCCCCTTTTTTTTTTAATCTAAATGCTGTTTCCCAAAAGCTGCTTGATCAGAACCCTTTCTACTTCATATCAAACCTCAATTTCAAATGTAGACACCTGTTGCCTTGTTTAGGAGAAATGTACAAAAATGAGAAGCTAAAAACCCCATAAAGAATCTAATAATAAATAGGGCAGAGATGTAAACAAATAGGTACCTCATGCCATGCAATGGTTCACAGCTATTGTATCAACAAGTTGGTGTTACCTTGGAAACACGAGATTATCCGTACATGCCTTCTCCCAGACGGAAATCAGGAAAGGAGGCATGCAGAATTGATTTTGAGTCTTCTGGACTTTGCGGAGTTGCCACCTGAGTATTGATGCCAATCGATCCCAATCCCAACTATTGATGAAAACCCAGAGGCAGTGCGGAGGTTGCACCATCCTTAATGCAACATCCCACAATGATGAGGATGAGTACCTGGCCATCTTGTCCTCTCCACCTTGGGATAACACAACCCTTTTCAAACAAAGTGCAGAAAGGTTATTCCCTGGAAATACTCCGTGCAGAGCAGAGGACAACACGGCCTTGTCTGATTCACAGCAGCAAGGAGAGCCAACAGCAATGGCTTGGCACAACATCAAATGACTTTAATAAAACTAAGCTTAAGCTAACGTGTTGTATCCCATAGCTGAGGCAGATTAAGAGCACGCACACACAGGAGGTTCGTCACACAGGCTCTCTGTGTGAGTGGGAGTTTGTTACGGTGCTGTCCCTTGATTGCATTCAAGTGTGTGCCCATATTCAAATAAGATGACCCTGAGGTTTTTGAGGGTTTTTCCTGCTTTTTCTTAATAGGAATGATAAAAAGCATCGATCCTGCTCCCTGGCAGATTCAGTTCAATGCATTTGTATGCAGGCTGTCTTGGTCTACCTTACAATACAAGCCGCAGCTCTTCATCGGGGCTCGGGAGTGCTCGGAGCTGCTGCCCCAAATGCTGCAAACAGGTTCCTGGCTGCTGACTTCAGCTGGGCATCTCACCTTGGTGGGCACCAGTGAAGCTGTGTCCCCTCTGGAATAGCTAAATGCTTGGCCCTTGGAAAATTAGTTGGCTGGGTTTACAAATACAGCTATAACAGAGAGGATAATAATTTCCTAGTAAGTGTTGAATTGTGAGCTAGTAGAAATTTATACTAATACATATTCAGTGTCACCTATGATTACAGATCAACATTTCAGATAACCCAATGATCTGTATGTAAGAAATTTAGAAAAGCGAGGGTTACACTACATTAAACAAGCTAATAATAAGTAGGAGTAATATTGATTTTTTTTTTCTAAAGAGATTAAACAAAAATAAGAATTAGTAAATCAACTGGTCACAAATTTGGTACTTCCCACAACCCAGCTGGTTTGTTGGAATTTGCAGGACACTGATGTTCCCATGCAAGTCCTTTTGCAGCACTCTGGGCTGAAATGTAGGGCTACAAAAACAGATTTTAAAAGTACAGAGCACTACTCTTCCCACACTGCCAGCAGAACAGCTTCTAACAACATCTCCATGCATCAAAGTTACCAACAGCCAAGGGACTGGCATTTAACCTCAGAGCTGCCTCTATCAGATGCTTCGGGCTTCCCTATGGCACATCTGGCTCTTCCCAGCTGTGATTTATCCCTCTGCCCTGTCTGCTCTACTCTTGTTTGTGGTGACCTCATCACTGAAAAAGAGAGAGACTAGAGATAAGAAGAAATTTTAACTTCAGATCATGTTTTTTAACTGATTTCAGAAAGAGGAAAAAAAAAAAAAAGCAGCATCACTTCCTTCCTCCCTGCCAGGTGGATGTGACGGGAGGACCAGTCAGCCACAGCATATCATGTACCTGATGGGATCCTGATCTTTTCAGGCCCAGAGGGAGAAAACGAGGAAGAAGAGGGGCTCTGGTGAGAGAAGTGTGTTAAGAATGAGCTACCACTGTTGCTGAGACAAGGATGATGCTTTCTTGCAAATCCAGCACCCATGCGCATGGTGGCATCTCGGGTCATCTCTCGCTCAGTACAGACCAGGTATCTGTTGAGTCACAGAGAACTAAATCGTGGCAACTCCGTATATACAGAGCCAGTTCTGATTGCCTTAACATCTCTTCACTCTTGGTTTGGTTTGGGTGAGACTATTCACAAAACATCTTAGTTCCCAGCCCATCGTGCCTGAAGATGCATTATTAACCACCTGCCAAGGATTTTGCAGACTGCAGCACACAACACAAATGCTTCTCACATATCGCATCTTTTTGGTTAAAGAACAAAACCAGAACAAGAAGAGTTGGCAATTTTGACACAAGAACATCATTAGGTTCAGTACTTACAATTGCATGACCAGATATAAATGGTTCGGACTCTCGTAGATGTCTTCCAGGGCAACTATATTTTCATGCTTGATCCTGAAAAACCATAAGATAAGATATGATGAAATACTGATTTTTATTTTTTTACGTGGCTGCAAAACATAAAGCTATTTTTTAGTTAGACACTTCTTGTCAGTGCCTTAGTCAACATCATAAAATAAGATCTTGACCAAAGTGAACAGTCAGGAGTGCTTCGCAGCCCAGGATACTGTTATTACTCGCAGAAAATTCCTTCAATCTTCCCTGAAGCCAAAATATTTAAGGGTTAAGTATCTGGGGCATTGGGGGTTTACAGTTCCCGTGTCAGATGCATGAAGATGGTTGGTTGGAGGTTGAAGTCTCAGGACAGCAGCAAAGCAGGGTGTGAGGGGGTGACGGAGGCAGGGTGCTGGCTGGCAGGGAGAAAGCAGGGATTTGCCCCCATGCAGAAGCTGGCACAGGTAGGCAGCAGCCATACGACAGCCCCACACTCCTTCCCACCAAACTCGCCCTGCTCCAGTGTCACACCTGGTCTGGATCCCCGGATTTCCCTGCAGTGTTATTAAGCACCGCACAGTTTCTGCGTATCCAAGCATCTCCAAGCATCTTCATGGGTTTTCTACACCCTCACCACTCCTGCCGATCATTCCCACTAAGCCTCTTGTCAAAATGTTAGCTTTAAGAAGAAAAATAATCTCTACAAGCATACATCTAATTAACTACTCAGAGCGATGCCTCTCTGGGTTTGCTCCTTAAATGCTTACAAATAATTTCCAAAGGATACAATTAACTCGTGCAAACCCTAAAGAGACTACCCATACAACCCCAGGAGCAGAATATTAATTACACCAATTGCAGACAGTTGTTTAAGAGCAAGAGAAAGCTGGGAAACACTAAACAACAGATGGACATGTTCAGAAAGAAAGTAAAAGTGCATTGTCAGCAAATGCAAAACTCTCTACATGTTTCAAGTAGCTTAATTAAGATGCTTAATCATGTGTCAGAACCTCATCCTCAACGGTTCGAAATGCTCTAACATCTGCGTGAAGACGCTGAAAGAAGAAGGTCCTCTGTGCCCAGCAGGATCTTTCCCGTAAGAACTCAGACTAATCCAATTTCCTCTGAATTCACAGGAGAGATGATGACTGACCTGAATTTACGTCCATAATCAGTCATCAAAAGCTGCATTCATATAAGGACCTTCACACACAGGAAATTTAACATTGATGATAAGTCACCTCAAATATAATGCACTACAGGATGTCAGAGCAACAAATACTCTACACAAGTATCTGGAAAATCCCATGACATTGTAGCCAAATTTCCAGGTAGACTGCATCACAAATTAAGTTCTTAATATTGACAACAGGAAACCAATACACCGCCCACTTGGCTTTACACAGCACGTGTTTGGAAACATTTATTTTGTTGTGCAGGTCTCGTGCCTGGTCCCTTAAGAGTTACAGTTAGGACAAGGGCGGTTTTGCCTTGTTTAAGTTAGTTGAAGTTATGCTACAAATGACATTTCAAGCAATTAGTAACTTCTAATGAAAATTATTATATGTATTTATTCATTTTCCTTTATGCACATGCACATTCATGTGATCATTTGTGTACCTCCTACCATCATGATCAAGGCAGTTTTAATACAAATAATCTGCCATAGCGTTATCTGTTTAAAACCTGCAACTTGCACATGTTAACGCTTTGCATTTCTATTTTTGAGAACCTCAGATGTTCTCCAAACCAACCTAACCCCCTCTGAGACAGCTGCTGGCAACCTAACTGTCACACACAGGGCTAACGGGTGGGCTGCCCACAAAGACAAACCACCAGGGAGGCAGAGGCCAGAAAAGAGCTCATCAGACACGCAACGCCGCACGCTGAGGACTGCCACAAGACCCTCTCCCCTTTCTGATTTGCAAACCAAATGGGCACTGTGCCGCTGCACTCTCTGAAGGTGGATAAACTTGCTCAGTTCTAAAGTGAAGGGGGGAGAAAGAGTTTAGTCCTACCACTGTGGGGCCCTCCGTATTGAGCCAATCTGCCCCTCTTTGAAATCAGATGCAGGATATGAGCACGTGGGATTCAGGGAGACAGGGAATATAAAATATAATGGGGAAGAAGGCAGCAGAAGACGCTTAATCACCCCCAAAGTACAAAGGGAGCCACCCCCATAGGGTCAAGGGTATTTGGAAGCAGATGTCCCTTTGGGAGGTGATGCCTGTGCCACTCCAACTGCCGACGGCCACTGCGTTCGAAGGGCTTGCTGAGATGGGAAGGAGGCATTTTTTTCCACTTTGCCTCAGCAGGGCCTTAATGGTGGCATTACGCAGTGCTTAGTATTCCCAGTGAAGTGCACATCGCACGCCTGAAAACCATGCAGCTTGACCTGCACGGCGCTTCTCTACTCAGATGGGCTCCAGAATGACAAGCTATTTAAAGGGAAACGGAATTCAAAATTAAAACAAAAATGGGTGGAAATCACTTGGAAAGAAATCTACGGTTTAGATCGTGTTGTGGGTTGTGTTGCTGAAGCTGGAGCAGCCGTGGGCTTCCCAGCAGAGGTCACTGCAGCCAGCAGCAGCTCCGCTGCCCTTCACTCCATCCCCAGAAAGTTGTGCCCTCCTTTCTTCACTTCAAAGCACGGGCGAGCAATCACCCACAGCCCTGATACAGAGTAATTAACCCTTCAAGGCTGAACACTGTTCATTACAATAACACCGTGGGATTTGGGAGATCGGGTGCGGTATCCCCACAGCATTTTGTCGATACCACAAAGGCCAATGGGGACTGGGACAAGTTTGTCCCACTCCTCTGCGAGCAGATCGGCGGTGCCAGATGTGCAGGTAACAGCCAAACAGACACTTCTGGCTTGCACGGATGCTCGAGTACATCAAGAGCTGAGGAAAGCACTGTGCAGTGGCAGCTACTTGATGATCACGGATCAGGAGGGATTTGGGAGTAGGTTAATTAACTCTGCTTTTATCCCCCTCTAGAAGCACCGAGTGAATCTCAAAAGGTTCAGAGGATTCATTCTGCTAAGCCTCCAAATGCCTCCACGCAGCCCCACCAGTGATCTTGCTTAGCAGAAATACTCACCAAACTATCCGATTGCCTCAAAACCTGCCAGGTTTTATTTTTTTAAAAGGTGCTACTCTCATTTTACAAAAGAGGAAGCGGCATGCAAAAAAGCTCGACGTTTTTCTGTGATCACATGAGAGGAGGGGGCAGAGGGGGCCAGCAAACCAGATCCCCCGATCCCAGAGTATTATCTTAGCCAATGGGCCATATTATTCCAATCCCTTCTCCATCCCGCCTCAGTGAGAGAATCTTAACCCCACTTCTCCGCAACCTTTTTCTTCCCTCTGTCTTTCCTCTCTGGCTTCCCCCCTTCCCAACGTGTGGCTCCCATGCCGCAATAGATAAACCTGCCCTGGATTAACTCTGCACAAAGCAACACGTCAATGTTGTTGTGGTACGTGGTGGTGTAACATTATGGCTGTAGCAGAGGGGACATGGACAAGGATTGATGTAATAGCAGTTCCCATTAATTGTTTCCAAAAAAAGAAAAAAAGCCCCAAAAGTGAACATCAAAACATGGGCTTGGTTAAAGCAAATTAGATCAAATTACATAAATTGTTATGAACAAGGAAACATCCAGCTAAGGAAATCTCCCTTCCTACCCTTTTAACCTCCCCTTCTTCACTCTTGCTCTTTTCCCTGATGCTCTCCCTCCTTCCCGGCAAACCCCAGGTGCTGCTCGCATGTCCCACACCCTGATGGGGCCTGCAAATCCCCCCATCTGTGACACGAAGGGCAGGTGCCACCGCCGGCCACTGCTGCTTCATTCATTTTCAGGAATATACTGAGGCCATTCAACAGAAAGAAGATGTCTAGAAACAAAAATACAAATAAAGAGAGGCCAATACTTTAATCAATTCGCTCAGGACTCTTCCACCCTACAAGGCCCATGAGATGCTGCAATCCAGGGAACAATGAGGAGAATAAATCTACATGTGAGAATCAGGGAAATGTAAGTACACAAAAACCATGAAGAGTGATTAATCCTGGTAAGAAACTGTGAAAAGAAAGGATGGATTCACTATTTTCAGAGCAGCGCCAGTTTGGACGCCGTGCCACAGGCAGACATGAGCCACAGGGCTCGATGCAACCATGTAAAATTATCAAGTTTCCCCTCCAGCCTTTCAGGTCTGTGATTCTGCCCATGTGCTGTTACAAAAGTGTCAACCATACAAATGAATGGAGGCAACGTTGCACCTGAGCAATATTTTAACACGTGAGCTAATTGCCAGCCAAGACTTAAAGGAGCAAACCGAACTGGGCAACCAATGACTTCGGGTGACTTTTTCGAGCATGGCAGCTGTGCAAACAAGGGCTGACGGGAAAGCGTTTGATCTGCTGTGGAGCCCCAAGCACAGACTGGTCCCCTTTGTTTGCTGTGGAGTCATTGCACAAGAGCTTCAATAGGGGAATCGTCATTTTTCCCTGACTGCTACAGTATCCAGTGCTGCTGAAACACAGAAACGTCTGCCTCTGAAGGAGCTGAAACCCATCCCAAAACAAGACCCGACTTGACCAGGAGAGGCATTTGGCCCTGCATGACGGTTTCCATCATACCAAACTGGGTGTGCAATGATGAGTATGTGGCATGGCACTCCAGTGATGCTAAAATCCACCCTCACCATGGGTCAGAAAAGAGCCACGACATCCTACTCACTGCCACCAGAAGGGCACAAGTCCCATAGGATCACAACTAGCCCTAATGGGTAAAACTCACTTCAACATTTGGGGAAAAAAAAAAAAAAAAAATAAAATTCCACGGACTTTGGCTGGAGACTGCTTTTAAGAAGCAAAGGATTAAAATATGGAAGTTGATACAATAAGGAAACTAAATCCTTTAATGACTGAGCTTCCTGTACATCTCTGGTGGCTCCTGACTATCCCAGAGGCCAAAGAGCTGAAACAAAACTGGTTGCATATTGCCACGGGTCATTAATTAGAGGGGTAGCACTCTGCATGGATAAAAGCAGAGCACCCAGATTTTGCTGTTGCTTTGGCTGCCAAGTTACCAGGAGAGCATATTAAATATCCCAGCTGCAAAAGCATGCTATAAACTATGATTGAATCACTTATATTAACATGTATCATATTTAACACTGAAAACTAGGATCAGTTAGAAGAATACTGTGCAAAAGCCTTGGGCAAACACTAGAGCCATTTAAGTAGGGCAGTTTCCCTCCATAACAACTCTTTCCGAGTCAGAGTGCTACCTTTGGAAGACATGACCTTTAATGCTCACGTCCGTGAACAGCACGTGTCATTGATAAAATGCCACAAGAAAGCACAAATAATTCTGTGAAAGCCAGAACTAACAAAGCCTGAGTCTGTAAGGATTTGTAGCTTTGAGTAACCAAATGTCTTCGCGAATAAATGTTCCATTACTTCCACAAATAGAGAGTTTTGCCAGCAGCATGGGGGTTACTGGGCTTGATGAATTCACTAGATAGCCAAGGGAAGCATTTAAATCACAGCTTCTGCTCTGGAGGACGCTAGAAACTTACCTCTGCTCAGCTGTCTTATTTGGTTGAAACGAGTCAATAATTTCAACAGATATTAGGATAGTCTCACACATATTCACACAGGATGATGTATCAGATTACTTTCCACATGAAAGAGAACTACCAAAAAATCTTCAGGATGACTTGTAATGATGTGAGAACTCATGGCAACAAACCGTCCTGCTCCCAAGGGGAAAATGTGGCAAGTCTGCTAAGAGGGGAACAGGGTAAGTGAGATAGCAGGGGTTGGTACAGGTAAGGAAACTGATGGCTGTCCTGGAAACGGCTAGCTGACTGCAGCAGAGCTCTGCCCACCACTCCTGGTCCGGAAAAAACTTCAAATACTGATGCTGTCCATGGGACTTGCAGTGCCTTACCTTGAAGCAAGGCCGCTTATAATTTGGACCTTTGAAAATCAACTGGACATGTGTGATGCGAGGTACCATATCTCTAACTCTACCCACTCCCTTTCTTATCCTGTAGCCCCCAAGCATCCTCCAGGACGGGTATTTTACAGATGGATATTCCCCATATAGCTTCACTGATATTTGTATGAGCAGAGTTCAGCATGACACTTCTCCTATCGTCCAGGTTTACCTCCCACATGGACTTTCAGGTGTGAAAAGAAAAAATGTAAGCTCTAGTTCAAGCTTTTTTTTCCGCACAGTTGGTATTTATCAGGTCTTTCTCATGCACTGACTTTCTGGATTCTTGTATCTTGTGAAAGGTGACTTTGTAGCAGACCTTTCCCCCTGAAACAGTGCACAAACTATCTTGTGGGGTTTTATATCTCAGACTGAAACCTTTTGCCTCCTTGGTGATTTCAGGCCACTCAACAGGAATGCCTTTTATACCACCATTGCATAGTCAGCAAATAGTCTACTGACAGCTCTGTACGATGACTCCAAGCAGCCAGGAGATGTGGCCCCAACCGGTTCACAAGAAAAACCAGGAACTGCATAGATTGGGGCGGTTTGCAATAAAGTTTGCAGAGGGAGAAAAAGGGGGTTGGTTGATTTTCTTTTCTTTTGCACACAAAAGTGAAGTTCCAAGATGGAAGATCATAAATTTAAAAATGCTCATGCCAACACAGGGATCGTACCCTTGGATTAGTATCATCCGAGGGTTTGGCAGCCCATCGTAAAAAAAAGCCTACCAGATTCATATCACCAAGTCAACCACCCTCCCCTGAAATGGACATCTTTGGAGACAGCTTTAGAAGAAAGGTGGAAGGTTTAATGGCACTGAGATTAATTTCTACTACTTCATATCCCACGCATTGTTCCTCCCCCTCGCAGCCAACAAATACGTGGTACTGCAGTGGTGACAGCTTCTGCGGCTACAGAAAGGGCTTTGGTCTCCACCAGCTAAGATCAGCAGTCTCCCTCTCTCTCACTCACAAACACGCATGCAAATAAGGTGAAAGTCAACGAAACCTCAACTAGACACAGAGCAGAGATGCGAACAAAACCAGGCAGATGTCAGTTGTTCTTAGCAAAGGTGGATCTCTAGAGCTTACAAAGCCAAACATCTGCTTTTTCTCTCTTACTGCATTTAGATTGCTGGGTTTTTTTGAAGTTATATCCTTAATTTGTTTATTGCAAAGAGCTGGAGGAGGTTTACTGGATTCAGTATTGAATATTCCCTTGCATTAAAAATGAAAAAGAACTCGTAGTTATGAGCAGAAGGATAGAAATGGTGCTAAATATGTCTCATGGCCAGACGGCGTTTTTGACCTTCTCTGATCTCCTGCCGCTGTGATACCTTTTGTGCCCACCCACATTGCCCATCTCGCCTTGCTTGATCTAACGACTGGGCCAGGGAGAGCTAATTCCAGCTCAAAGCCAGATGGTTCAGTGCCCATATGTTGATTGTCTGGCCAGATTAGCTAAATCTCTGTGGCTGGAAGGCCGAGGAGTTGAACTTTTGGGTCACGTGTGGTCTCCAAACTGCAGACTGCTCAAAATACATGAAGGAAAATAGTGTCTTTACTAATATCTTTAAGATCTCTATGCTTCTGTCAGGTTAATTGGAGCGGGTAGGAAACATCATCAAACAGTCCTGTATGCTTTGGAAAACCAGCTAGAAGAGAAAGACCCCGGATGCCCTAGAAGATGGGACACAAAGGCAAACGTGGAGGGATGAATCACTTCATACACCTTCCCTCAGCTGTGACTGAAGAGGAGACTATGATGAAAAGCAGCAGTGCTGCTGGTAGAAGTGGCAAGTGGCTGAAGGCAGGCGTTCAAAGGAAGCAGGGGCAGCCTGGCATTTTTTTGCCAGTTCAGGATTTAACACTTCAATCTGGCATGTAATTTTCTATAGGCAAATAAATGAGCCAGGATGGGATTTGTCCTGAGCCGGCATCCTAGCAGGGTGCTGAGTGATTCTGCTATCAACACAGCTGCCTCCTATGGGGCTTACATGGGGTATAACCGACTGCAAAGAGGAGAAAGGATGGGGAGGTGTCAGCAGACCTTGTCTCATACTTATACAACTTGAACTTTCTCCATTTCATCTTTCAGATCCTACCCACCACCTCTGTGATCTCCTGTTACTTAAGGGTGAAGACCCAGAAATCTTTCCAACAATTTCAATGGCCTTTCTTTCCCAGCACTGCACATCTTCTATCGCAAATACTAGTTTTACATACCATGTTCATAACATATTCTCATGAGATTCCACTGTGATAATGTCAAGTTAGAGACATTTCGCAGCTGGAAACCTGAGCTGTGTACTTAAGCAGCTGTAACACTAAGTGGCTGTGACAAAACCTACCCACATACACCTCACAATTTCTGATCCATGCCCTACCTTGTGTTATACTCCCCAGCAGTGTAATCCTTCTCTTCATTTCTCATTTCTCCAGATCCTGTGAGCAGAGACTGGTCTGGCTCCTTCACTGCCAGGGGCATTTGCAGTCTGCATGGTGGCATGCCTTCCTGCACCACTCTGCACAGTAGTGCAGCTTGAAGAAGGGGGGACTGCTTGCTCATCTTAAAAAATAGCTTGGCTTCCTCTTGGGAAGGGGAGAGAGATGTATGAACCTCCTCAGGCCCAAAGCACATGTATTTTCCTCCTGGAGGTACTTTCTAGCCATCAGGCATGATATAAAAGAGATGCTGGAGACAGCATCCTGACCATTTCTGAAACAACAGCTGACTCCAGCTGTTGTGCTGGGCATGCTGCTGGCTCCATTAAGCATGCAGTGAGTGAGCCCACAGCCTTGTTCCTTCCCTGGGACACAGGCTGAGGTTATGCTCTGTTCCGCCTTCTATCTGGATCACAACAGAGCTCACACAAAGGCTGAACATCTCCGTCACAGATGCATGGGGTTTTGCTAGGCACCGGTGGAACTTTATAATCCCACACTAATGTAGTAAATGAATATAGGCACTTTGAGAACAAAAAAGAGGGATTCCTGGATTGCACACCTGGAGTTAGGTGCCAACCTTGTGTCCACTTGTTCCAAGCATTTTCATGTGAAGGTTGCTCAGTAGCCTTTAAAGACAAAGAAATTCAAGTTCTGGGTCTTCTGTTACAATAACTCACAGCTCCAGCAGGAAGACTAGGACCAAATAACCTTCTGAACTGCTTGGAATCCTACAGTAAGTAAGACTTGCAGCCCATTTAAGGCAAGAGGAATATCCCCGTGTCAGTGCCATCCCTGATTTCAAGAGTACCCCTGATTTCCATGAGAAACAGACCAAGCCATCAAAACGACAGTTTCCAAGCAGTGGATCCCAATTGGCAGCGTTCAAAAAGGCTTGCAAAGCTTGGGCAAAATCCTCCAGACTGTTTAATTTGAAATACATCAAAACAAATATTAATGATGAATTAATCATTAAAGGTGAAAAATATAAAAGTAGTGGCTGCAAGGATTTATCTCAGCCAAAACCAGTGAACCATCTTTTAGCTGTTGGCAGTAGCCCTGTTTTTTCAGTGTGGAGGAGTGTGGATTTACATGTGCAGCCAGTAATTATAGCTGATTCCCACTCCCTTGCCTGGGAGACATGAAGGTGGTGAGCAGCTCCTGAGCTGAGGTAGGTTGCTCTGAAGGGGTTTCATGCAATGACAGATGAACAAAAAAGGAGGCTTTATTTGCAAAACCCTTGACAAACATTGCCTTAAAGAGGAAGACTGACACTCTTGGAAGGGTGATCTGGCTGCAGGCAGAGCAACTATCCCTCCACCTTGCCTCACAAATGAGAAGATCTTATTAGTTTACAGTGAATGAAAAGCTGAATAACTGGTGTAATGCTCTTTTCTTAGGCTCCTGGTTCTCAGATGCGTGCAGCATGTGCACATACATTCAGTTATATCTGAAACCTGGCAGCAGATACTACGCTTCTGAAAAGAAAGCTCTGCCATCCGTGAAATATCCATTTGACACAGACACAGGGGTGTTGTTGTCTACTATTATCTCCTTCGTTGGTTTGAATACATACTAATGAAGGGTGAATGCTATACCACCCACACACCTGTATAGATAAGTTACACAAAAACATGGGTAACTGGCTATTTGGATGAGCACAGGGCTGAAAGATGTATCAAAACTATTTCATTCCACTATATAGGAAATAAAAGTAGCTATCACCCAGGAGATGTGACAGAGCTGGGACTCTCGGCTGTGGCTTGTACAGGATCTTTAGCTACTGGGTTACCCTAATATCTACCTCATAGGGGTGAGGTGGACCCATACTGCTGAAGATAAGGACAAGTAACAGTACAAAGGTGGAGACTGTTTATGTACTCAGAGAACAGCCATGTAACCAAAAGGACACTTCACTTCACAGCACGAAGCAGGGCTATGCTCTATAGTCATATGCAAAGAGGTTTACGCCTCAAAACTGCATTTCCTCCATAAGAGAAGCAGAAAAGCAAATGGGTAACCAAGCACAAATGACATCCTGAGCATAAACTTTTGCCCCTCGATGAGTCCTTCACGTGCTCAGCTCTGCAGATCGGGCTACCACGTATTGTTGCTGGGCAGCCTAGAAAATCACAAGCCTTGATTGAGTCCCATCAGCTTGAGTGTGCATGTGATAATTAAAGCCCATTACAGTTCCTCGGTGCCATACTAGAGGTCAACAGTGTCAGATTTGCCCACCTGCAGTTGTCTCCTACACTGAGGAACAGCAAATGCTCTCCAAAAGTGGTGGGAGATCCTATGGGTGCAGGGGGTACAATAATAATCACTTTGTTTCTCTTAGCATGTGTGGTTTTGAGTCTGGATCAAGTCTCGATGTATTTGTGTCATTAGGGCCACTGTGCATCAGCTGTGCTTGCCTGCACTCTGCCCACTTGGCTGGCCCCAGGGCCACGTGCCCCGGGAGCGGTGAAGCCCTGCAGACCGGGATGCTGGAGCACAGCTCTCTCGGGGCTCCTGGGCGATCCTTAGCTGGTATCTCGGCAGCGGTCTGACTGAAACGCTCTGTCTGCAGGGATGAGCTGCATGACAAACTCAGCAGCAGCAACCTTCCAGAAAACCCCCTCCTTCCCATCAAGCTACTGGGAAGCCAATTTGTTTTATTTATTGAGAAAGCCAGAAGGATAAGTAAGAGGCTAGGCAGGTTTCCACATTTCATCATCACTGTATTAGGACACTCCTACACAGAAGACTGCTCCCCCAGTTGCCTGTGGGAAGTGCCAATAGCCCTCGGGTGAGTCATATCCACCCTATACCATAAGAGAGTAAGTAGGAAAGCTCTGCACAGTGGGGGATTGATCTCGGAGGACAACTGCACCACTCTGTGTTCATTATGAATTACTGTCCTCAATCACAGCGTAGAGAAAGCCAAACTCAAAGGCAGATTCACTTCTCCTGACACCTGTGTGAAGGCAGTGGGACTACTGCATGTCCCGGAGCCACTCCTCTGCACAGCTGGTAATGACAGAGGAAAATACGGCTTCAGTCTTCCATAACAGAACCTGCCATTTTAAAGCTTAAGTAAAGGCTATTGATGTTCAAGCTTGTTTTATTTTCAGTCTTCCCAGATATTGGAGACAAAAATACGTCTTCTACTTCCACTGCTATTGGGCTTGCTTTGCATGTGGTCTTCAGGAAAGAAGCGGAGGGATGGAAGAGAAAGAACACTCCCAGCAATGGGCAGAATTAATCATGGTGTAATTCAGCTGGGCCAAATCTTGAAATCTTTAATCAGGCAAGACCCCTGGGGGTCTCACTTGGCTGGATTCAAATCTTGGAAGCATCTCTGTAGAGTCCAAAGTAGTCCTGAACTTGACACACCAAGTGGCAGAAAAGTCACTTAACCAGAACAATATAATTAGCAGAAATCCTTGCTAATAATGATGCATTTGGCTTGTGTATAACAGCTAATTGGTTTTTAATCAGGTGAGAATAGGTCTGAGAAAGTTAATCTCCCCAGTTTTACAAAGGATACAATAAAGGGAGTCTAATTAAAAATTAGATAGTGTTGAACTTCATTTATTCTTGCTACTTGTATTACTGTGGTGTACAGGGACCTTATGTATAGATTTCTATTTTTAGGAGAGAGAAACCTGGATTCACTAATGTCCCCAAAGTGCCTTTGGGGAGGTAACAGAGAAGTTTAAACCAGAAGCCAGGCCTATACTTGCAGTCACCTGCCCAGTAAAGAGTACTTCAAATTGGCATGGGAGTAAAATTTTTAAAAACACCCACTTAGTCGTCAAGGACCAGACTTCTAAAGATTATTAGGTACCTTATGATGCAAGTAACTAAGCATCAAAGCACTTTCAAACATCCTCCCAGGTATCTCCAGATAGCTAAACATCTTAAAAATATATCTCCGAATGATTTCTAAAGGTGATAGAGGCACTAAAGAGCTGGAAGCCTGGAATCTTTCCACAGTTTTAAACCCCTAATATCCACTGCAGGTGGAATTTATATTTTTTAAATATGTCGCTGTGGCACTGTCCTGCTCTAGAGCATGGGGGTTAACAATGCCAATACTTCAGACAGTAACAAGCAGAATATTACTGTCATAAGCAGTAATTAATGTTAAAAGAGAGCAAATCCTTCATATAAAATAAATGCATGTCTAACCATAGGAACAGTAGGACTAAAGAGCAATACTGCAATGACATGTGGGTTATTTTTCCATTATTCTAGGTTTTACCACTGCCCATTGACTTTTTACATGTCATGATGAAGCAGAAATGGGAATTAAAATGCTTTGAAAACAAGAGTTTATAAATATATTTCAAAGGACAATGACAGCAGATTTATCTTTCTCAATTCCTTGTTTTTTTCACTCAGCTAAGAAATCAGTATGAAAAAGTGGGTTGTTTCATGGCATTCAAAAGAATGTTTTCTAACCAACTGACTTACAAACTACAGTGCTATAGATTTCTAATATTTTATGCAGCCAAGTCACACATACAAGTCACACACAGTGACTCATTTTTTCCTAAGCAATACATCTAATTAATTCAAGGTATTTAGAATGAAAGGTAGCTATTAGATGAAGTCTAAAATAAATGGTACTAAATGCAGCCTTAGTGCTGATGGACACAGGGCATTCTGGTAACATCACCCTCTCCTCTGCTGTGCCAAAAGCCGTGTTGCTCACCACAAATAATACTGAATTAATACATTTAAGCTGTATCCTTTTAAAAGCGCATCTGCCAATAGAGCTTGTCAGGATGATGCTAGAGGACCACTAATACAGCAAATCTTGCTTCACAAGGGGTGCATCAATTTTGAGCAGGGTGGAGCATGTGTTTGGGAAGAAGGCGTTCTCCAGCTCAGCCTTTGAGGCTACTCAACACTTGGCTTCTCCAGCAAGAAAAAAGGAGCTACAAAGCAAGGGGGTGTGATTTTACAGCATTCACGCCTGCCTATTGTCTGCTTAATTGGAACAATGCATTCGTTTACAACGCATCATGAAACAGTCATCAAACCTACTTCTTTTTTATCATTACCTCAGCTTTATGTGGCATCAATAAATTCAATGCCTTGTCACAAATTGCAAGTATATTGGTGCTTCATAGATGCTGAGGACAATAAGTAAAAACTGCTGGGAAAGTAATCGGTGATGTGATTAGCATCACAAACTTAAGAGGCCAGAAGTTCATTTCTAGATGAATGCACACATTCTCACGGGTCTTATCATCTGCAATCTGGTGATCTCTCAAGAGCTGGGTTTGGAATAAAATTTACGGAACATCGCAATTCCAAATGCAACACAAATACAAGCACAGATGTTCCTATACAACTCCTAATTTGCGCCTAAGCTTAAAACCTAGAATTGCACAGCTCCATATCAATTACGTGTCCTCTCACCTTTCACACTCTCCTGTGCAATGCCCCTTGAAGTTTGACTCCAAATTGCATTAGAGTTGCACCCTCACAGGCATCCTGTCCTAGTCTTTTTGCCCTGTTTTATTGCTATACCCACCTAGTTATACTTCAACTTGTGTATCACTGCAGTACTGTGTTACTCTGTGTTCTGGTGGGATTTTAAAATAACAACATATTTGATGCAAATAATTATTTCTTCCAGCCAGGAGGACATTTGTGTGTTCTCAATAGGACCATAAGAAGGAGGAAGCTACCTGCTGAGTTAATGCTTCAGCTCTGAGTTTCCATTAACCTCCTAACTTCAACCATTTTTCATTGTGAAATCATGACCTTCATAGCAAGCATACAGAAAAAAGTACGTTTCTCCCCACTCATATAGCTCTGAAGTGTGACTGGAAACACTGTTCTCACACTTTAAAAAAAATCCACCTTTGAGCTAGGACCAAAAATGAAAGCTTGCAAAGCCAACTGGATTTGTTTAAGAAGTTATGAGCATTTCAAAGGGAGCGGAGATAGCATGGAAACATGCTCAGGCTTCAGGCTGGCACAAGCTACCAGCAAACATTATGAAAAATACTTTGGAAATATTTAGGGAAAAAAAAATCATGAATCCACATTTGGGCTTTGATGTGTACTTCATGCCAACTAAAAGGCATATCAAGAGGCATGAACAGTAGTCAAGAAACCAGCCATAAACCTCCAGAGATACCAGACACCAAGGAATGTCTCTCTGTCACCTTATATATCTTTTTGAAAGATAGAACTGAGAGGAATCAGTTGGCTGGAATGGGCAGGAGAATGGAAGTTCTTACTGCAAGGACACACTCTTGCAGATATCTAAAGTTAGATGATAGGACAACCAAACCTCATGTCCTTATTCACACTTGAGCTGGTCCACACCCTGCTGGTGTGGTACCTCTGAGCTGGTTCTGGTGACACCATAACGTACAAGGCAAGGGAGAAGCAGACTTCCCAAGGGGTAGACAGGTTTCAGTGACCTGAAACCAGGTCTGTAATGCCAGTAAATTCACATAGTCATAATCCGATGTACAAAATCTGCTAGGCAATTAATATTGCATGAAATCTGCTAGGCAATTAATATAGCATCAGTCATGCATGTGCTTCGTTCAGACACAATTCACTGTTATCATTCTGATTAATACAGACTGTTGAGTTATGCTTTACAAACTCCATACCAGATACAGGTGGGGAAGGTGAGGCTCTCTTTCTAACATGTCATTTTGCTTTTGACAGGCATAAATGCACTTCTGAGTAGATAATCAGAGTCGACAAATCTCACAGCACTTAATCACTCAGCATGAATGGTTAAAACACTTAGAATTAATCTCACATTAGTCTAATTGTTACTTAGTGCCTCCTGGTCTGTTTGCATTTTTGGTTTTGTTTTTACGTCTTATTTTCTCCTCTGGTTTCAGCTGCCTCCTCCCCACCCATTTACTCTTTGTCAGAAGCCCACCTCAAGGTGGAAAGCTCTTTTCTTCTCCATGGCAGGCTGTCTCGCATATACAAGTCATCTCTGCGGCTGCTGTTTGTGCCAGCCATGCCTTGTAATGACAGCAGGTCGCATACAGTTTCCAAAGGCTCGTGCTTCCATTTGTGCTGTCTGTGAGACCCTGCTCAGGGGAACAATCAGGAAACAGACAACGGGAAGGGAAGAGTCCCAAACATGAATGTTTCAGTTACTGCAATCTCCTCCTCTCTGGCCTTTTTCATTCACTCACACTGTAGCAAAGCACATTTCCTAGCCCATGTTTTCGACTGTGCACTTCTATGCACTATCCATTGGTTTTTTTGCCATCTATTCCCTGAAACATAATACATTTATCCCCATCTTTAAGGACCTATTTTATGCTATCCCCATCTTACCTATCTCACTGAACACCCAGTTCTCACCTCTAAAACAAGGTGGTGATGCCCATCAGGAAAAGAACCAGATTTTTAAACAAGTACCTTTATGCTGCCTGTTAGACTCGTTGGGTGCCTGCGCTTTTTGGAGCTGCTCCTTATCTTCAGGGTGACCATCACAGCAGCCCCCCTCACAGCTCTTTTATGCTCCTAAAAGCTTGTGTGTCCCTGCCCAGGGCAGGGGGTTGGACTAGATGATCTAAAAGGTCCCTTCCAACCCAAACCATGCTATGATTCTAATGATCTTCCTGATTCCTTGTGCTCTCTCATCTGCCTGCATCTGTCTCTCATGCCACATGCTCACCTGTGGCATGAACTCTTTTTGCAACACATTTGAACAGCTTTTCACTCTCAGGAATCTTTCTGCTGCTAATCCAATGTCTATAAGGCAGAGGACAGACAATCATAGAATTGTTTAGGTTGAAAAAGACCTTTAAGATCAAGTCTCACTGTTAACCTAACACTGCGAAGTCCACCACCTCCCTAAGTGCCTCATCCACATGTCTTTTAAATACCTCCAGGGATGGTGACGCCACCACCTCCCTGGGCAGCCTGTGCCAATGCATAACAACCCTTTTAGTGAAGAAGTTTTTCCTAATATCCAATCTAAACCTCCCCTGGTGCAACTTGAGGCCATTTCCTCTTGTCCTGTCACTCGTCACTTGGGAGAAGAGACCAACACCCACCTCTCTGCAACCCCCTTTCAGGTAGTTGTAGAGAGCGATGAGGTCTCCCCTCGGCCTCCTCTTCTCCAGACTGAACAGCCCCAGTTCCCTCAGCCGCTCCTCATAAGACTTGTGCTCCAGACCCCTCACCAGCTTCGTCGCCCTTCTCTGGACACGCTCCAGCACCTCAATGTCCTTCTTGGAGTGAGGGGCCCAAAAGTGAACACAGTATTTGAGGTGCGGCCTCACCAGCGCCAAGTACAGAGGCACGATCACCTCCCTACTCCTGCTGGTCACACTGTTTCTGATACAGGCCAGGATGGCGTTGGCCTTCTTGGCCACCTGGGCACACTGCTGGCTCACATTCAGCCGACTGTCAATCAACATCCCCAGGACCTTTTCCGCTGGGCAGCTTTCCAGCTGCATGGACATAGCAATGGAGCAGAGCAGAACAAAGATCTCCCTGCTCCAAGTCCCAACTAGGTGATCACACTATGGCATGGTCTCCTTCTGACCCCTGAATCCTGCACTCCCAGTGCCACTTTCATTAGGAAGGGGTGAAAACACCCAAACCCCAGAGGTTCATTAGCCTGGTGGCAGGTGGCAAAGGCACCCATGAGATGGGACTAGCGAGCTGCCAGGTGTCTCATCACCTGGTCACGCATCCCCACCAGGAAGGGAGCGCACCGCCACAAGCAGTAAGCCTCTCTCAGCTGGATACCCACCTCCAGAAAGGGCTGTAGAGTCTGGCTCCGGGATGAACAGAGGCAGCTAATGTACTGCCCGGAGGTAGGTATCGGTGCAGCAGCTCCAGGACAGCAGCTCAGGCACCGCCTTTGACTGCTTCTAGACAAATCTCCATGCAACGTTTTGACTTTCCAGAGCGCTGCTCTCAGGCTCCCAGCTCTCTCCGCGGATCAATTCCACAGGCCTTGGACCACATTAAGGCAATCTGCATCCTACCCTGGCTCTCAGGGTTTTCTTTTCCTTCCAAATAACAATGCTACAGTCTGAAGGTGGGACTTGGCCAAAGAGCTCTGCAGATAAACAACCTCCATCTCTTTTTTGCTAGAATAACAGTCCTCTTGGGAGGAAGAACACAGATGTCTAATGGTCCAAAAGAACTCAACTTTCAGTTGATTAAAGTAGAAATGGCCCTTGAAAGTGGAAAAATTCACCATGGAAGGGAACTGCAGGCCTGGAAATGAACCGAGACCTCTCTCAGCACCCCTTGAGAGGGATATGCCGGCTGGGAACAGGGCCTAAGCAGAGCAGCTTGAGGATATGCTGACTCAGCAGACTGCGAGCACAGCTCCTTTTGAAAACTTCCTCTCCCTTGCAGAAACCCTGAGGAAGGAGTTTGCCTTCTGAAAATAACTGTCATCTGCTTCCCAGGATGAATCCACCCGCAGCATAAGATGCTTCCTAGTCCCAGAGTTCGCCCGTGTACATGTCTGCTGAGGACATTACCTATGAAAAGCATTTATAAAGGTATTTAGAAATAGCTAGAACATGACTTTCTGGCAAATGCTGCTAACCTCTTCCAAGACTTAAATGTGTCCTTGCTTTCTTACTTACCCAGGTCATCCACAAAGAATATTAAAAAGAACTTTCAAACACAGAAATCTAAAATTACCTACCAAACGTCAAGAAGGTATGTGTATGAACTGTATTTTATAACCCCAAAAGCAAGGTGATTAACACCTCCGTTAAGTTTGCCAGAGACCTGGCAATTTCTAGTCTAGCTGATGCATTACTCAGACATCGTTGTGATGGTTTGCAGTATAAAATAAGAGGACAGATGTGTGTATACCCTCTCTGCTCACTGCAGCCCCTTGACTACATTAATCCTCCATTTCAAACAGGATTTACTTTTCATCGTTTTATAAACAGGCTGAGTGGTGTTGTGGATTAAGTGTCCATCCATAGCAGGGAGTGGGGCCAACAGCTGAAATCAAGAGGCCATTTTCTTTACTGAGCTTCAAATCATGGTCCAGAATTGATGCAGAAGTGCCTACCTCCCTGTCCCTCAGCATGACCATCCACTGCCAGCTATCTCCAGAAATCTCACCTACAGCCTGATTTTTTTTTAGTCAAATACTCATGGATTTCTAACACAGAAGCCCACAATTTCCAGGTGATTGCCCTTGAAAGGGGGACTGCTACACATTTTACAATAACAAGTCATTTTTTAAGACTAAAATGTATTTTAAACTTAAATAACATCTAAGGATTCAGTATGATTAAATATGCTGTTTAATAAAGAGGATCCCTGCCATGCATAATGCCAGCCCTGATGCCATCTTTTATCCAATGGAAAACCAAGCAATAGCCATCTCTTTAGGGATCCATGCCTCATGTGAACCTAAAAAGATGGTACAAAAGCTACTTTCAGGCATTTGTACAGAAAATATGCCTTTGCTTCTCACCATCGTGAGTTTCCAGATGCTCTGGCTGATCCACATAAAAAACCTTCCGCATCCCACTGGCACTGTTTGCAAGCTGCTCATGATAACAGCTGATTACATCCAGTTAGATTTTAATTCAGAAACAACCTTGTTGAAGTAAAAAAAAATAAACAAATGTAAAACTAATGTAACTAGGAAGAGATTTAGAGCCTGATTCTCCAAACAAACAAGTTATGCTATTAGATAATTTAAAAGGAAGGTGAGCCAGTATTTCCTTGTGGTAACATTTATTATTTGTTTAACTAAATGTCAGGTGAAATAATAAAAAATGTGTTGTCTCAGTGACTACAAAGACAGATTTCAGGGCTGGGAATTTGCTCAATTTTACAAGAAATAAATTCATGTCAACAACCAGTGCACTTTGCCAAGGACTTCTTTCACCTGTCCCACCTCTCTCTGGTTTGAAGGCTGTTGGCCAAACCCTCTTGCCCCACGATTCTAATGTGCAGACTCCTTGTTTTCCAGGCGCCTTCACACAGATGGTCCCTCTACTTTTGGCACCTCTCAGCCTTTTTGCTGTGGCCGCTGATTGTAGGAAACAATCTCTTCAAACCAACTCACTATTCATTTTCCAAAAGGTCTGTGGTAAGCAAAAGGAAACGCTGAAGCCTGTATCTAACCCACCTTGCAGTCCTTCCTCCCAGCACCTCTCTCTGATGGAGATTTCTGGACAACACCATTCCCCAACCAACCTGTCCCTTCTCTCCCCAAAGCCAGGGTTTCAGATCTGTAGCAGCCCCTTTGGTTCTCATTTCAATTTTGAGAAGTCTTAGCTTTGCTAATCTATTGAGAGCTAAGGAAACCTGTATTTCTCCACTAAGAGCTCCCTCTGCTCCCTGTTTATTCAAGGACATTTTCTCCCATACTGCCTTATCTTTGCTATTGTTTCATGGTCTAATTACTTCCCTTCTGAGAACTTAATTTCATTTATCTCCTTGGAGTCAGACAGGATCATATCACATATGTAAACTCAGCTGTGCATGATATTCATACGAACAACAGCTACGTCCCTTGGTCTGCATACAATTCTTGCCATATCACAAGCAAACCCACTTAGAAAAGGGAACGTGCATTTGTTAAAGTCACTGTTTGTTGCTATTACAGAGGCTGCAACGGTTTATTGTGCAAACTCAAGTTACTGCTAGGTGAAGTATGCTACAGGTCACTCTGATGAAATTAAAATATTTTTGGATGAAGAATAAATAACCATCTCAGAAGAGTCTGAAGGAAGAAGCCTCTGACTGGATTCTAATGGAAGGAAATTGTTTAAACAAGTGTTTGTTTTCTGAAACTTAAACAGGTTTCTGGTGGTGAACTGTACTGATCCATACAATGCAGTACAGCTAAAAAAGTCTTTTTTCCCCTCTCTGTTCTTTATATTCTTGTGCTCTTTGCTGAGTATCTGTCTGGGTTGGTATCTCAAGTGTTGATACATGTGCCCCATTCCCGGACACATTGCCATGACATGTTGTGGCTTCAGTCAGTGGTAATATTATATGCGTTTTGTTGAAATGTGGAACAATCAGATGGCAGGGATTTTTGATGAAATCTTTATTCTCCCTCTGTTACTAATAGGGACTGCAGAGATCCTGAATGTTGGGATGTTTTCTAACAGGTTGCTTTTTCCAGGTATGTTGCTTTCCTCTTGGAGTGTGAGGAATAGGGTCTTATGATACACAAAATGTGTAACAGAAATGACAGAAAAGCTTCATATAAATAAGAGGGAAACAACCTCAACCTAGATAACTAGAAGGCAATTTAATTTAATAATGTAACTGATTTTTTATTAAATAATTTCAGATTTTTTTAAAAAAAGTGAAAGCATAAAGAGCATTTGGGGAATTCTTAGGGACACTTAATAAATAATATAGAGTAATTATACAGCCATCATCTCCAACATGCTGTATGGGAGATCTTCTAACTCTGCTAGTCAACACATGGAATAAAAAAGTAAGATCAATTTGAAGCTGCTGTCATTATTACCCTGCATGGAGGAGAGCAGAGAATGGGGCCTGTAACTTGCCCAGCATCGTTGCCGGTGGCATGGTGAAGGTAGGGGATGGCAACTTGAGAAGGACACACCAAAGTGTTCAACAAATGCCAACTTGTCTAGTGGTCTGTCACTAAAAATGAATTGGATTTATTTCCTTTTCACTCTGCAGAAATCAAAGCAGCCTATTTCAAAATAAATATGTCATCTTTGATGTCAATTAAATTTTGCAAGCCATGACCAGGGGGAGAAGAGAGGATCAAAAGTCGGGCTTCATCATGAAAGTTGACTGCGATCTTAATTACTAAGAGATTTTGGCTTGTCTTGATTGCACATTCCTCAAGATACAATTCTTTGATGACTGCCTGTCCTGGGTCCCCCTCTGTACCCCATGTGTGGTTGTTAAGAGCCTATTACAACCCTTCCTGCAGAGATGGGCTTTTCTAACTTAGGCTACAGCATCTTCTGTCTTTACCACAGGACAGCCCTGTTCAATCCCCAGCCGACATTACATGTGCTCACCTGTTAAAATATGCATGGGAAAAAGCAAATAATAAAAGCAAAAAACATAAAGCAGAAACAAACTGATGAGAAAAAGACCTTTCTTCAATTTGGGCAGACACTGATCCCTAAGATAACAATCTTTCCGAGGAAATATCACACCCAAGGTCTTACCAAATTTGGGGAAAGCAAAGCAGCATGCCAAGTATAAAGACAAGTCGTTACAACTTCAAGACATTTTTTTCACTCCAGTGCCAGTTTGACATGTGTCCCACCCTATAAAATTATTTGCTATTGCTTCTTCCTATGTGAGATCACCTTTAAAACAGTAATTAGAGGATGTGTTTGTTTAGAGGAACGCAAATGACTGCTTTGCTTCGGGGCCTGATTAGCATGTCAAGTTAGCCTGGAACCACACCTGGCTACCAGAATAAAATCATCAGTGAAAAATAAATAGTCTGTGTACAGTTTCATACAAATGTAACACTTCCCTCCAACAGGGCTCATGCATCATTTAGTGCTTAACACATTCCCCAGAACAGGGAAATATCTCAGACAAGCATTACCACTTAACCATTCGAGGGCAGGCATCCTACTGCAATGATGTCTTGAGCAAGGTGGACTGTTTCCAGTTCCCAGAAATGAAACAAAAAGACTTGATCACCACCTTGACTGCCGGTCAGCACATTTGCCTTACCCGTCTCTGACCAAAGAGTTCACAAAGAAACTGGACTCGCTGCCTAGTTTCATTCTCACCATGGGTCGATCAAACACCCGTGTGCTGCATCACACCACAATATTTCAGCCTGTGCTGGTCCCCTGTTCTGGAGGGCATCCAAGAACAGGTTTTGGAACTAATCTAAAAAACTCATACACTAAATTAAGCTTATGCTATCCCAATGAGCATCCACCTTTCTACCAGACTCAGTTATTTCAACAACAGCTGTCAGACATGACAGGTTTAACAGGTCCAAGGAGACAGGAGAAAGGATCTCCCAATGGCTGACTCAATGCTCTGGAAGAGCTTCCTGAAGGAAAGCAGGAGGGGACACAGTATGTGTCCTGGCAAATTTATTTTTCTACAGAAATTACTATTAAAGGATTTTAGTCCAGGAATAGACCTCGAGGACCTCCACAATCCAAATTATGGTTTCTACCAATACCCATGTCCTTGCCACCATCAAATCGGCTGAAGGACCTGTTTCTTCATGAACGCTTTTCCCATAGACCTTAAGAAAACACTTCCACCTCTCCACAGGCAGAGGAGGATTTTTTTGTACTTCATTGTTTGCAGTGTTGCGAACACACGTGCTGAAATGCCATGGTGAGAGACAGCTATGAACTGTGATGGTTAAAGATATTCTTTTGGGGCTAAGAGATGCACACACAAATGGGTTTATAATATGGACCATACCACAATGCACGTCATATCAATGACAGCTTGCATGTGGCCTTTCTGCTCATAGCAGACAAGTCAGTTGTGTGAGGAACACCATTAACTCCAACCAAAGGAAACAGCAAAAATACTGGAGTTCTTCAAGGGACGATTACGCTCTACACATCTATCCCTAATGAAATAATTCGGTTTAGAGCAGAATTACCAGCCAGAGCCTGGACAAGAAGGTGTTAAGGTATCTGGTGGAGAGTGACAGCACCGAAATGGCTTAGCCTTTCCTAAGTCAGAAATACCACACGCAAATTACAGAAATCACAGTGTTGTCTAGTCAGTGGAGTATGTCTCCTCAGGGCATTCTTTTCAAGCAGACCGCACCATGGTAAAGGTCAGCGTCGTTTACAGAAAAATCTATTTTGTAATACATGGTGCACACTGTGCTTTGTACGAGACAAGCTACACACAAAACTAGCTTTCTCAGATCAACACAAGTCCTCGTGGGCATCTGACTGTAGAACAAGGAGGAACGGGAAGCGTTGGTTCAAGCAGCAGATTGCTGTCCCCACATCATGTGCATGGAGCAAAACAGACCTGGGATAGCCCATGGTATGAGCACCTGAACCCCCATTCCTCTGCAGCCCTGAGTTTGATCAATCCCTGTTTGATTTTGGTTTGACTCAGGCAATAAACACTGGGGAGGTTTGAGCCCTTGTCTGCGCATTTCCAAACCTTTTTCCAGCCGTGACTATGGCCAGCATCTGGCCTTGAGTCTCAACTGTAGGGATGCACCTCTGAGGACATTTGGAAACCGCTTCCTCGAGTGCAAGAATGATCTGGCACATAATTTCACTTGGCTTTTTATAGCTTTTAGAGCTCACCTGTAAAATTCCACTATTTATAAAATACTAAAGGCAAATTTGAACAACCTGCAAGTTTGCAAGGAGGTTCACAGTTCCCATTCACATTCCTAGCATTTCACAACACTTTCAGGTTTTTTTCTGTTTAAGTGAGGAGCACAAAAAGTGCAGCAGGAATGAACTCTTTGGGAGCCTCTTTCAGCGTCCAAGTTGGTGAAACTTTTTTCTTGAATCTTTTCATCTCGCTCCCATACCTCCTCCATTCCCCCTTTCTCCTGGATTACTTAATCATAAAAGCATCCATGTGGCCATGTGTCATGTTTAAATATATTTTCTATTTAGAGTAATGTGCGTGTGTTATGCCTCCTAGGGAAGGGTGGATTACTACAAGTGTAATGATCCCAAGCAAGGAGCATTTTCGCTGTGCTATAGGACAAATAAGTCTTATTGGCAGAGCTATGGAAAAGCTTCTGGTCCCACCATAGCAGACTCCATGCAGCTTCTTTGATCAGCAGTATAATTTCTCAACATTATCAAAAGTAAAGAAGAGAAAGCGTGGGGAAAACTGTTTACAAAACAGCAAGAGCAACTGCTCACAATGCTCTGCTTTATTTTTAATACAAGGAAAAGCATAGCACTGCAAAGCAGTTTTTAATTAACTGCTTTCTCCCAGCAATACTTTTGGCTCTGTATAGCAGTGCCAAGTACTGATATTTATATAACTCAGCAACGGTTATGATTTTGCTTCAAAAATGTTCTTTCAGTGGGGCTCTGTTACTACCCAACGAACCCTGGGGCGTGTGTGGCTACAGGAGGAGTTTCGGGGAAGAGATGTTCTTTTAGGACCCTCAAATGAAAAGTTTAGTCTGGAATAGGCTCAGAAAAATCCTATTTTCTGAGCTCATTCCTCCACCTAGGAGAAGGGAAACCGTGGCCAGGACCAAGAACAAAAACATAGACACCAACACTCTCAGTGACAGCAACATCCCTTAACACCATCTCCTCCCTCGTAGAGCGGCCACAGCACAGGAATGGGCAAGGACTAGCTGAGATTCCCGCGAGGCCGATTAAAAATGCTGTGAGCTCAGGTGCTTACTAGGAAAAAAAAAGTTAATATACAGGGATTTCCTGAAAACCTTATCCAATACTAACCCCTTCGCAACTGTACTGCTACTGGAGGCATGCAGCATGGCTGCTCTGTATTAGTTTTAACCTGCCACAGTTAGCTTCTGCTTTCTCCTGTGGTTTTTTTTAAAGTTTCTTTTCATTCCTCCATGCTTCAAAGGGGTGGTTTCCACCCTGGGGAGTGCAGACCCCTGGGGATCTGTGGGCTTCTCAGGGTCTGTAAAGAATAACTAAAAAAGTATAGCCGTTGTCCGTGAGTTTCAAATTAAATTGCTGCACAGGAGCTGGCCCCTGCCACTGGGAAAAATTAAAGTACCTGCCTATTCAAACAGCCGAAAACCATTATTATAAAGCCATTTCTAGAATAAGCCCTTGGGCTTATGCTCTTTCATGTTCCTAAAAAGGAGAAACAAATTGCCCACAGCAGTCAGGGAGCTGATTCCCCCACCAAAACCCCTCCTTTTGCCCCATTTCCAGATATTTCATGTCCTTGGCTATGGGTCCCTGCCATGTCTCGCCCCCACGGGCTCGCTGTGCTCCTAAAATCAGCTATTCCTACCTCTCAGTTAACCAAACATCACAAGGGCACTTATTTAATAAATGAAGATAAAATCTGGATTATCACTAGGATTATTACCAAATCAAGCACTCTTTTCAGGATTACCCCACTCTGAAAACGTCGGGTTTTTTTCTCCCATCACTCTCCCCATAAATCATTATGTGCTGTGAGAACACTTCTAGCTGCAGAGTAAACATGAGGAATGACGAAAATATTCTCCAAGTGCCAAAGGGTGTCTATAAAGAAGAACCCTACTCAATTCTGCTTAGTAAAACCAGGCAGATTACACAAAACAAGTAGCCATATAGGCAGAAAATTAAAGAAACACCAGATTTTTTAATACATTGAAAAATACACTCACAAGTAAGCAAACAGAAGTTAAACCCAGACAAATTCCCAGACAAATGGGAATAATAGAGTCTCTTTTGGAAGGAGTATAGGGGATGCTTTCACAGTTCTAGCGAATAAGCAGGAGACTCCCATGAAGCCTGGCTACCTTTCTAACCACTATGCATTAGTCAAATCCAGTTATCAAGATCTACATAGCATAAACAGATGATATAGCCCACTTGATGCCGAAGGTCAGATCAGGTGAGTGACTTTCTCTTTCCAGAATTAAACACAGAGACGGCTTGCCTAAATCCAAAGTCTAGCCCAAAATAAGCCCAAATTTCTGGGCAGTTTGGGTCCTGTTTTTATCTTGAGAAAGCTGCATTGTTTTTTTTCCAAGAGAGTCTTAAAGAGGTTTCCAAAATGGTGCAAGACTGAGACCAGCAGCATATTGAGTCGAGTGC
The DNA here is from genome assembly GCF_030936135.1 of Gavia stellata. Taxonomy (NCBI): domain Eukaryota; kingdom Metazoa; phylum Chordata; class Aves; order Gaviiformes; family Gaviidae; genus Gavia; species Gavia stellata. The sequence continues at coordinate 7,593,178 of NC_082597.1, read as the reverse complement.
TCCCTCTCACACCAGACACGTGTCTCTTGAGAGGACAGGAGAGGCACGATGGAGGGCAGGCTGGCCACCCTTGTGCTGAAGATACTCTCTTTACCTTACCCACTGGAGATAAACTGCTCCATTGGGTGAAGAAGACCTAACAGGTGGAGGCTCCTGAGGTGCATGTAGCCACATACTGACTAAAGCACCTGTGTGTTGTTAACGAAACCAAACCTGCTACCATTATTTTTCAGTTTACCCTTACGTGCCACAATACAAACTGTCCTGACATGTAAATTGGATTTAAAATGCAATCTATACTAAAAAGAGTGTAAATCCTGTATTTTGAGATGCTCCAGCTTATGCATTATTTCTAACCTGCTCCTTCAGGCAAGCAGAAAGCCGGGGCTGATGCCGAAAGGGATCGAAGTGCTAACAAAGGCAGACCCAGCAACTGGGACCTGGGAGATAGGAATGATATTATCTTGGTTTGTAGTCCAAGACAGCGAAGGACAATGATCAACTACATATGACCATCACCCAAGAGCAGAAAGCAGTCATCTCCCACATGGATGCTGTAAGCATAATTGTGACATAGGGAATTTTATAGCTGACAGTACCAAAACTCATGAGTTCTCCTAATGTCCTCTAAATCCCTGGATAGGGCATTTCATTGGGGTCCAGATCCTTCTCCTATGTAGATGCTTTTAAATATGTCACTCAAGTCTACGTGAGACATGGATGTGACAGTCAACACAGGATAAGGTCTCTAAAGCTTATAAGACTTCCCTGTATGTAAACTGATGCAAAGCACAACCCTCTACACGCATTGACATACCTTTTCTGTCATTTACTAAATCCTCCAGAAATCACCCTGCTAATATGTTTACCTGTATCAGCTACTGTAGGAGCATACACAACATTAAAATAAACCAAATCAAATTATGTTAAAATTATGTTAGAAGTGGTGTAGGTGTTCCCAGCTTGAATAGTTACTTAACGCTCAGCTACGGGGAAAGAAAAACAGTGAAAAATTGCCAGAAATACTGACATCAATCTTCCATTTCAAGAGCAATTCAGAGTCATTCCAAATATAGTTGGTCCTATTAAGAAAACAGCTCCCGGGTAAGAGTGCAAACTATGTCATCATAAGAAAGAAAATCAGAAACATGCTTCTAATGAAAGAAGGAATTTTAAATAAAGTCAGCAATTCAGGGCCCTAATAGTAAATCAGAGCCAAGAGGGGAGAAAGTCTCTACGTGCCACCCCATCCTTTCAGGGTGAAGTTTGGTGGTGAACTCTGTGCCTGGTCTTTCAATTTCCAGAAGGAAACCTTAATGCCAGCAGCAAGACCTAGCAAGAGAATACCCCACTTTGTAAGATGCAGACTACGTTCCCCATCTTCTCACAGAAGTGGCCTTTTGAATTCCCTTGTTCCAGCTCTACAGCTACATGGAGGGAGGAGAGGGGACACGGACAGTCCCTGGCAGATTCTCCATCTGAAGGGTGAAGTCTGCCCTCAGCCACAGCAGCCTAAATCAGCAATAACACCAAAAAACACCCACTGTTCCCACCCATCATCCAGAGACGGTGGAGAGCTATCCCTACGGGACAGCCAGGATGCTGTGTTGGCTTAGCTGTGCCTGAGTTACGAGGGCATGAAGATGTAGTATCTACCTTTGGAAGAGTAAAGCCACATATTTGACCTATGGCCTTTGGTTTTTTGATATAGCAGTTCAGGAGGCACTGGAAACCGGGAAAGGAGGCTGTGCAGCACGTCTGCTATGTATAAAGCCCTGAGTCCACACTGCACAAGACAAAGCCCCGCAACCCTCATGGGCGACCTCAGCTTAGGCTTTCGTTCCACTTTTGCTTTGGGCTGAGATTCTCAAGGGAGCCTCAAAGGGTCATGTAACCAAGTTCAACGACTTTGAATTTTCCTATTGACCAGAATAGCATTAGATCATATTACCCATGTCTATTTGTTAACGACGAGCGTGCGTTTACCCATGCTGATGCCACATGGTTTGGATGCGTGTTTTGTACACCATAAATGGCAAGGACAATGCCTTAAAGACATAAACACTGGGGGGCACACAGCAGCTCCGCTCAATGGCGATTTTCTCACATGCCCAAAAAACACAGAAGGAAAAGTTTCAAACTTCACCAAAGTTTTCAACTTCCCTCCCACCAACGCACTTGTAATAAATGTAAAAGCAGACAGTCATTGCTATTATAGTAACATTGTCTTTTTAAAAAGGGTAGAACTGCCATTTCTATACATAAATGTCAATAAAAGCTACATCTTTGTGGATTGTGCCATAGCCACATATTTGTTATGACTGATATAAGAGAGCATTTAAAAAATAATGAAAAAGCCCTTTCCTCTTTGTTTTCAGTTAGAAAACCCCTATTATCCTTTTTAAGAGGAAAGTTGTGAACAGCCGCTGTTTTCTGTTCTAATTATCAAGTTTACAGCAGACACAGGAGTGACCAGATTGCTTTGCTCTGGAGAGATGCTTCTTGACAAAATGTATTATGCCAAATACTGCTGCTGCGTGTGGACTCTTCTGCTTTTGGCGGAGGGCAAAAAAAGTCTTAAAGAGCTGAAAATCAACCCCACGCTGATGTGTCTTTTTCAAACAAATACACAGGCATGAGTTAACTATTGCACTCAGTTACCGGTCCACCGAGGTCTGAATCTGTTCCAGTTCCCCACAGGAATGGCTGCTTAGCTGAGGCTGTAAAGATATATATGTGCAAGTCCAAAAAGGTCCCATTTTAATCCCTGGTGCGTCAGTCAAGACAGGAGATATCACAAAGGTATGAAGATATTTGAAGCAGGCTGTTACTCTATTTGGTGAGAACCAAACAGATTATATATAGAAATTTTGGACTAATCTCAGAAGGAGTCCGTGCTGGTGTGCAAAAGCATATCTGGCACACTTCACTGCCGTGCATGTCAGCTGTTTTTGATTCAGTATGGAGCTATAACACTTATTAGATTATTTGCTAAGGCTTCCTACTAATATCCCTTCTCAAAGTTATTGACCAAACTTTTAAGAAGAAATCAGTTCTGCTATTTATATTTTGAATGCTGTCAAAAAAGAGCGGATTGTCTCTAAGAAAGCTTGAATTCACCTATGTCTGCTCTCCTGAAAAATTTTAATGGGGAAGTAAAGGAAGCAATAACATTCCTGTTCAATGTAATGCTCCGTAACTTTAATTTGATAAAATAGCTGGCAAAGTAAAATCTAGCTGTCACATATCCTTAGGGAAATTATTTCATAATCCACTTACTAATACAAATTGTCACTATTAAAACTAACCCAGAGATTTCTGCACTTATAGAGGTTTAAGAACTGGGCAATACAGCCAGATGTCTCCGATAGCCAGAGACAAAGAAACGTGGATGCAATCAAGCAAAATACTAGGCTTTACTTTTAAAACTGATTTGATTAATAAGTTTGAAGTCCTATAGTTGCAGGAGCACAAATCCCTAGTACGGCCACTCTTAATTCAGAATAAAACCAATCTATTCTGATAAGCCAATGCCTTATGAATATAAGGCATACTTAAAAAATTAGAATTTCTAATTTTTTAAACAAAATCAAAGCTTAATTTTGAAAAAAATTGTCAGCACCATTTTCTTGGTCAAACTGAGCACTAGGTCAGCCCACAGACTAAATGAGTGCTTTGTATTTCTTTCTTTATTAAAAGACAAAGTCCGTACCTACAGATTTTTTTTTTTTTTTTCTGCAAAACTCCTACTGAGCACAAAGTGTTGTATGAGTAAGCATTATAAGAGTGAATCAATATGTATCACAGATGACAACTGCAGACTTAGAAGTCCAAACACCAATTAATTCATGCAGCTGTCATTTCAGGATATATTGGCTATATTCCAAACACAGAGGTTGCTGTTAGGTTTAACCTGGTGCAGTTGGAAGTGGGACGAAGTGCAAATATTTTCCCATTTTATTATGGTCAGAGCCAACCCCTCTCTGCCAAACTCTCATTCAAGACACCTAGAATCATGACCTTAATGAGACACAAAATGTAATTGTGATCCAACTTCTGTAAATGAAAACAGGAGGTAGAAGTTGCCAACAGAGTTGTTTTAAATTCACACTGGGGTCACACATCACAAAAACTGGTCCGCCAAAAACATTACTGGTCTGATTTCATATAATGGAGGCCGAAAAGACATCAACTTGTATTCATAAAGCATTTTCGCATGCAGCTAAGAGCAAACAACTGCTTTGGACAAGGTGTGCTCACGAAAACTGTCATTTCTGATAAGATTTGTGTCTCTAGCTTCTTGAACTAACATTCTTGGAATACTTGTTTTTTCTCCCTGTACATTTCGATCCACTTAGAAATGCATATTTGATGATTTCCACAGCAAGTGAGATTTGAGCTCAGAAGCAGCTGCATACGTTGAGGATACTTCCAGCTGGCCAGATGAATCCTACCTTGCATTTACTTGTTTTCCTCTATGCTGTGCTTCACAAATTGCAAGTCTGATTTACCACTCAGATACTTCAGTGTTTTATGAGATAATGCCATGGATTTTAATAACATGAAAGTAAGATAAAAGAATATCCATTGAGGTGCTTGGACTGTGCACGTAAATAACTTACCAGTCATCAAAATATGGTGATCTTGTGGTTAGAAACTAACTGGCTCCCAGCAGTACATCACAATAACTTAATACAAAACACTGAATTCCTCCAGTTAATATTTCAAGATTAAGTTAGAGGAGACAGGCAAAATGCAGTATGTCAATAATATTTTGACAAGGACATCTTCACTTTGCTAATGGCACGAGACCTTTATACTTTTATACTTTTTTTATACTTTTTCCAAATGAAGACATTACTTTCATGGAAAAAACTAGTTTTGAAGAAGATATTCCAGATTACCTATGAAGAACCTTGTGAGAAAAAACAGAAGAGGACGTATTTTGCCTAACGAAGCCACCTAGGACTACATCTTCAGCAGCTTTTAGGCACCAACACATCCTTGAAGATCTGGGCTGCCAGCACTTGTGCAAATGCTTTCCCTTCCACTACGGCACCACCCAAAACCTTGCATCCTCTAAACACTACATTGTGGTGCTGCTTCAAACAGAGCTGTTGCAATTTTTAACTCCTCACATCTACTGTGGTTGGGGATAGTCTCACAGCTGCCTGTCCTCCCATGCAAAGACTAACCCGTCTTAGCTTCTGTGAGCTCCATAATCCCAAAGCGAAGGCATATGCTTGCAAATTAGGTAATTCTTAGCTTTAGACATGTGGGTGTAACAAAGACAGACCTTATGCATCCAGATATAAAGCTGAGTCATTTATCAAACTGTTAGATCTTATTAAAGAGTGTTTATGCATCTTAACAATTCTTTCCTTTTAAGTAACAGACAACAGCGCATATAATCAGATACTTGTACCACTGAAACACAATTGTAACCATCTTCCTGAGTAATAAATACTGGAAAATAGGGTACATATTCTCATTCTTCAGCTAGGAGCTCTGAAAGGACCCCAGCTTTGTTATTCCACCTATGCGCAAGACAGGGTCCACATAAAATAAACGTCTGGTGCAGGAGCAGACTCCAGCTAAGGCTGAAAAGCCCATTCCACTAACTTGAAAGTGTCTTTGAGCAACTATTTCAGAAAGCAGCTGTTTCTTCCCTAACACATCAAATCATTTTCCAAGCCGGATCCCTGAGCGATGATGTACTTTCATGCCCTCTGACCTGCGCCTTCCTCCCAGCACGGATATGCCATTTTTTGAGTTGACTCAGGGTATGGAGTGACCTTGAAGAAGAACAGTTATGCAAGGGAGATTTGGTAAACCATCACCCCCAGAAGAGAGGACAGCTGCATTGTCACCCTGCAATTACAGTGAAATGACTTATCACACTATATCCTACTTGAAGGAACACAACCGTCTGTGTAAGCACAGCGTGAAGGCAGGCTGAAGCACAGAAACGCTGTGCACCATCGCTAAAGCTATTATGGAGCGCACTGCATGTAAATGAAACTGTGTAAGACCAGAGAAAATACAAGGGATTTTGCGTGTGTTTACTATTTCAGAAGTTTCTCTCATTTAATGTATTTTAGGATTTATAAGATATCTTGATCTGCTTCCCTACATCTGCTTACATCTAATCTAGCATGAAATACAATCCAGGCAGTCCTTGCTGCAAAGTTTTCCCCTGCAAAGTTTCCAGCATCTCAGTGATCAAAAATGGTGTCAGCTTTGTTTCAGGTTTCACACTTTTTTCACTCGCATTAATTCTTTGCAACAAAATGAGTTGCTTAACAAGAAGTCAACTACTAGTGCCAAGGCAGAGCTGTCTTGTGCCATACCCACATATATAGGGTCAGATTCACTTTTGCCTGAAACCCGAGAAGTACAATTCATCCAGTCTGCATCTCCTTGATTCAGGAGATTATCTCATGGTCTAAAGCTGATGTCAACCTCCAGGCATGCCCAACTGTCCCCATACTCTGCAACCTTTTGTAGATCCTGGCTCCTTTCCACGCCTAACCTGTCTCCCTAGCAGGGATGCCTGCAGTAGCGCCCAGCAGCAAGGGTGACTCCAAGGGCGGACACCGAGGTCCCACTGGGCACCCAGGCACCCAGCAGATGCCCGGGGGCAATGATGAAATCTATCCATGTGAGATGCCAACAACTACATTCTTGGAGGGGCTCTACTCTTCCACCACTGACATCAACTTCATTAATAGTACCGCCGGGTATCACCCCCTAACAGGTAGCCACATGCCTGGGCACCCCAAGCCATCCTCGGGGCCCTGCGGGGGAGCCAGCTTTCGGTATGCCCTGGATTTGCAGTTGGCAGAGCTTTGAGCACGTCCATGCGGGTAGGGCAGAGTCAGCCTTCTGTCACCCCAGTGCAACTGCAATGGCATGAGCAAGCCAGGTTTTAACAAGTAAATCTACATAAAAGCTTTCTCTGAAAGTGATTACTTAATATAACAACCAGCTGTCTCTTCAATTCTTGCTGAGGCAGCCTATCTTCTCACCATTATTCACAGAGGAGGGAAAAATAGGGAAAAAAAAAAAGCAGCAAGCCTGTTTCATCTATAGGGTAAGCAAAGCTTCAGAGAAATAATGTTACCTGACAAGAGATGCCAAGTGCTTTTTTTATTTTTTCCTTTCCTAACCATCCCATTCATTTCTACACAGGAAAAAGAGCTCTTACTACTGGGGCATAAAGAGGTAATTAGTCATTAACCCCTTAAACCCCAATCCCACAGCTTTTTGTACATCAGCTACACAAACTAATTACCATCACTTTTATGTCAGCACTTATCAACACAGGATCAGAGTGTCTCCTCTTCAGCTTGGCTGGCCCTGTACTCCAGTTGCATGACCTCACACAGAAAAATAATTAGTATAGGAGAGCATTAGTGGGCACTAGCAGAGCCTCCAGACTGAGAAACTGGAGTATGGGACCATCCAGGCCTGCAAGGGCTGTGTTTTTTGACCCAGAGACAGCAGTGGCTTGAATAGTTGGGTCTGTCCCACAAAGTCACTCAGGAACATTCATCTGAATTAATTAAATGCCCAAATTTATGTTAGGGCACATTAAACTTTTGCATGGCCAATTTTATTCAGAATTAATGTAGCCTTTGATTCCAAGTTAAATTGCACAGAAGAGTTTAATAAGAGGTAACTAATGGGTTTCAAAACTGAATTTGGATTCATCTGCCTAGGGGCTATCGGGTTAGCCCCGGCGGGATAAGCAGAGACAAGAATCTGGGACAGAGAGGTTTTAGGGGGAGTTTGTCAATGGGCTACTGAAAAGGAACAAAAAGATACAATTTTTTAAACTACCTTTTAGTCTCCATGTAAATCTTGAGAAGGGGTGATTTTTCCACATTTCTTACCAAAATGTCCACTTTAACGTCAAGAATGGTGCTGCCTCCTGGGATGGAGCAAGGGGCCCCTTTGACTATCATCTGATTTATGGGAGAGCAGGAACACCCACACTTTCACCCACTTCAGGAAAACTTTTCATTGCTGGTTTTTGTTTGGTTTTGAGATGGGTACAGCCCTCACCTCCCAGACTTTGCAGGAGGATGCCTCCCAGTCTCTCTCCCTGCTCCTTATTATAGCAGCAGCTCCTGGCTGTAGGTGCAGGCATATAAGGAGCCAGGCAGCTGCCTGGGCATAAATCACTGCCTGAACACCCAGTCCCCCTCATCTTCTGAGGAAACGGGAATGGAAAGCACCGGCAGAATTTTAGCTGACCTGCTAGAAACAGTTCAATCATGCTGTTTAACAGGAAAAATGGCTTCAGGCTGCAATTAGGCATGGCTCTGATTTGTAATAAGGGATTTAATGGTGCCTCTCCCAGAGGATCTAGGAGAGTAAAGAGGAGGGGGTGAGAGTAGGAGATTCCTAAATGGTTTAGAAATTATTTTTAAAATCCCTGTTCAGCAGAAACTAGCTAAGGCAGAGTATGATTTGCTAGCTAAACAGTATTTGCTTAACAAGACACTTATTTGTGCACATCACTGCTTTTAAGTAATCAATACACCTGGGTGCAGGGCCACACCCAGTTTATTTTTCCTCCCCTTGCTCTGCTCTGACTCAGCACTGAATCTGTACGATTGTGCAGGTATTACCCAGGCAGCTAGAAAGTTTCTTGTGATAAATAGAGGTGTAGCCAAGGAAAAAAAAAAAAGATCAGGCATATTTTTCTCTGTCTGACTCTTACAAGGCTGTTTTTTTCTATTTAACTAGAACCTCAGGCTGGTGCTTCTCCGCAGTCCAACTCTTCGCACCGCCTACTGTGTTCAGGAACCCGTCTAACAGACGGTTCATCTTTCAGCGTGTTCACACCTGCACAATTACCATAAGTGGAAGAAATTTCCTGTATTCTACAGCAAACAATGGAAAGGATTGCATTTACCTTTCTGCTCAAAACCAGACAACAATTGCTTTCAGAGCAGGTTATGAAACTCCCAACATCTCAGGTCAGGAAAAGTTTGTGTCTCACGAAGGCGACCATGTGCTGTTGGTCCCCCCAGCCAGTTAGTTAATAGAGCTGTGATAGTCCTGTCCTAGAGAGCCCGTTTTCCTCCTCAAGCAGATTCTAAACCATAGCACGTTTTCCACTGCAAAAGAAATAAATTTTAAAGCCTAAAAATGATGCAGCCCAGCTTCTCACCTGATTTTGTGATGAGATGTAGTATTTTGCCCTGTGTCCAGCTACATGCAGCCAGCACACAATCAGAAGAAACAGCAATCCTTGTGCACCAACGCATCATCCAGGCACTAATCGAAGACTCCCCTCCTGATGCGGTACCAAACAGAGGTGCCTAGTGGGACTTTCACCCTACTCTGAAGCATCCCTTTAGCCCTGAGTTCAGCAAGGTGAGCTCAACCTACTCACTGATTTCACTGGAACAAATTACAGTCTAAAATTAGGCACATGCTTAAATGCTTTGCTGGGCTCAAGCTCCTGGGTTAACTGCACACTTAGTCTCTCCCAGCACTGCACTCAACAGCAAGCTCCTTCCCACTCTGTCCCCACCCATCCGAGTCTTTGAGGAATGTTGCCATGGATTTCCACGGGACACAAAAGAGTCCATATTGGAAGAACCCTGTTAAGGTTGCTAGGCGTAAATATTGACTTAACGGCTCTTCTGCCTTTCTTCTTTTTTAAGAACAGATTTGTTGGCCATGGCTGGAAAAATAAAATGCTGGAGTATGCATGATTCACTCTGGCACTCATACAAACATGCAGATCAGTTGGCTGGCAGCTCGCTCCTCTGTCGGCAGAACATCGCTTCTAAAATGTGTCATTTTGTTTTGGCAGCAAGACCATCCAAGCCCACAGACAGAGAAATAAAATCTCCCACCTTCCATGTACTTCACATGGGGACCACTGACCTTCCCCAACACAGAATATTTCACAGAATCACAGAATCACTATGGTTGGAAAAGACCTGTGAGATCATCAAGTCCAACCGTCAACTAACATCACCATGCCCATTAAACCATGTCCCACAATGCCACGTCCACACGTTCCTTGAATACCTCCAGGGAGGGTGACTCCACCACCTCCCTGGGCAGCTTATTCCAGTGTCTCACCACTCTCTCAGTAAAGACATTTTTCCTAATATCCAGCCTGAACCTCCCCTGGCGCAACTTGAGGCCATTTCCTCTTGTCCTGTCGCTAGTCACTTGGGAGAAGAGACCAACACCCACCTCTCTGCAACCTCCTTTCAGGTATTTGATTAACGCTTCCAACAGCTTTTTAACTGAGACACACAGAAGGACTGACAGGATGCTGCAATCGTTTTACACTAAAAGTCCAGCCCAGAAACCGCCCTTCTTGGACCCGCTCTCCTGGGTCTGCTGACACGAGAAAGGACTGCAAAATGAACTGCAGGGAAAACTTTTTACTCAAAGGTCTTTTGAATAAAGGCTGTTTCACAGACAATAAGTATTGAGACAGAAGATACTTAAGGTCCCACAGGAAGTCAGCAGCAGAAGTGAGAGGGGACCCAAGGGTTTTGGTCACTGGATTCATGCTTTCACCACCAGATTCTGCTTCCTATATTAATCCATGCACAGACTTTTAATCCTGAATTTAAAAAAAACATTATTTAAAATATGACTTCAACTCACGACATCATCCAAACCCTTTTCCATATTGATTCTGCCAGATCTGGATGATTTGGCAGGACTGGCACAGGTACGAACCTCCTCCAGGGCAGCTGGAGGGTACAAAGTATATGTGATAGTTGTGTCTACCAGTCCCGGACACGGCCAGCACAATCATTGACTGTCCCTGCTCACCACACACAGGGGCACTAGCAGCTCACCTGAGAGCTGGCAGAGGCTGCAGGGGGTATATTCAGGATTCCCCAGTAGACTCCCATTTGACATACAAGCAGGGGAACTCAAGAAGAGTTGCATTTCACAGCACTCAACAGATGTCTGACAGAAAGCAAGTACCTCGTCAGGAGGAAGACAAAAATCTAACGTTTGAATATAGGAGGAGAAAGTCCAGTGTCAGACAAGAGATCCTTCTCTAAAGGATCACAAGGAGTTTGCTTGCATCTCAGCTAGGCAGGGTGTCCTTTGGGACTTCTATCCCGGTGGAGTTTAAGCACTCCCCAAAGGCATAATGCAAATCCAGAAAGGGAGACCAGGATCAACACACATGCATATTTATATTTGCTTTACATGCATCCTCTGTGGCCCTAAACCTTCCTTTCAGGGAACAGGGACCAATTCCTCCTGCCAGGCGTCCTCTGTGCACATCCCCTTCAGAAGCAGTGGTTTGGCGCATGGCATGTTAAGGCTGCGGCACCTCACAGCCATGCAGGGCAGCCGAGGTCTCTGGCATCCCACCCGCTAATTAGACAACACACAAACTAGCCATACCCACTCAGTATTAAGCTAAGAGAAACAAAAGCAAGGACACTTAGATACCTTTGAAGCTTAGCAACAACTGCTCAGGATCCACTCCACCTCTCTCAAATCTATTTTTACTGACAGCTTTTGAAGCAGAGAATTCATTGAACAGAGAAACAGGTTGATATCCCCTCTCCTCAACTGTAGACAGATCCATTTTGTTACTTTCTAAGCGTTACCAAATTCAATACTGTGTCTGCTAGCAAAGATGTCTATTTTCAGAATAAATACAATGACATGCAAAGTTTGTATTAGCAACAGCTAAGTAGAAGAGACCAGGAGATAAAAAAGCAAAAATCTCTCTTAAGGTCCTGACATCCATAGGACAAGAGACCAAGTAGATCTAATTGTATGAAATTAAGGAATTTTCCGCCCACTCACTCTGCTGGAATGGCACAGCCCAGGTCCTGCCTCCTGGTTTCTCAGGAAATTGTTTGCAGAGAACAGAAATGTTTCACAACACAGAAGCAAGAAATAACCTCAATGATTTCCCTGCTCTACTAGCTTAGGGTCAAGGCTGGTGCAAGGCAATCCTTACTGCATGCCAGTATTGCCATTCTTATACCCACACACGAGTATCAGGGGACGAACCCATATAGACAAAGACTATTTCAAGCTGCCAGTTATTGGCCATTATTACTATTACCTGGTTATGGGGATGACAACGGTTGAGCTTTATGACAGGTTCTCAATAACACTACACAGCAAGCCAACATGCTGCATTTATCACTGGGTTTGCGTTGTAGTGGCCTGATATGGGTCCAGCAATGGGAAGGCAACTGCAACAAAAGCCTGCAGCTCTTTGGAGCCCCACTAACGTCCCTCCACTGAAAAAGATCTGCTCTGCCTACTGAGATGGCTGAGTTTGCCCTTGAACATGCTCCTTTGACTTAGGGTGTCTGAGCATTTAGTTCAGAAGTATCCAGTTAGTTTTAAAGATTTAGGATCAGTTTTGTCACATGGTGCCCAGATGATCAGCCATCAGCTTCTACATGACCAAGAGCTGGGGCAAGAAGTCCCACTAGCGGCAGCAGTGCCGCAGGAATCAGAGTGCCCTGGTTCGACGTAGGCTTCGATATAATTGTACTACCTTTGATTCAATGAGAAGACAAGGTACTGTTAGAAGTTGAAAACAAGTTAAATGGACGAATCCTAAAATGACCAATCTCTTTCCATTTCCTAGAAAGAAAGTCAAGGGTGATGAGTTCAGATGCAAGTGTCTCCACTCAGGTGATATGAATGCCACCTTCAGGGCATAAGATGAGGAAGAGGTAAGGATCAAGCCCCTAATGACTACACTGAATTCACAGCAGTCATGAGCTGACTTTTCCTTGTCCATGTATTCCAGCCACAGTCAGGAAAAAATACACACCATGGACAACCCTCATAAAATAGAAGTTGCCCTGCAAAGTTACTTCCAGAAGTGGCAGAGCTACCTCTCCATGGTACAGGTTACCACCATCTCCTGTGACAATCCATAGCATGCCATAGCTTTAGAGCAATTAGCATACAGACTGTTTTAAGCACTTGGAAATAATAACCCTTGTCCTGCTCTCCTCAAAGCCAGTGACCCAACCGCCGACATTATCAGTGGATACGGTCTTTTTAAGGCATCATAGGCTTCACTCCAGCCTAACTCCAGTCCTTTCCCACTTTGCAGTCATCTGGCTGTATTAATACACAAAAAAAACCCAGAGCATTTCTCATAATTATTTCAGCATCATGTAAACTCAGGTGATCGTGTCTGCCTGTGATGGGCTGAACAACCTGTTAGTCACACCTGTCAATCACTGTTCCTGCTCCTTAAAAGCAGGAGTCTAACCGAAGTGAAGAAGCAGAAATGAAGGACTGATACTTACTTTCTCAGAACTGCAATTTCATTCTCTATGCTGCTTTCCTTTCCCTTCAGTGCCTTCTTGGGAATGCACTTGACTGCAAAGAGTTTCCCACTTGCTCTCTCTTCAGCCAAAACAACTTCGGAGAACGCACCCCTGAAAGAAGAAAAGAAAAACCCTGCTTTTAAGTGGTGCCTTTTCTTTGGCAGCTATTAACTGAAACATAACCATCGAATCTAGTTCTTCTAGTGTCTTTTGATAGCTGCTCTTGTTAATCACAGCAACAGTATTATGAGCATCTTTCTTTGCCTTTACAAACATATGCGACACTCACATTCACACACTACATTGAAGGCCTACCGAATACAACAATTTTAATAAAGAACTGTAGTCCAACAGAGGTATGAGGACAGCTTGAAAATCAGAAAGTACCATTTCCACACCCAGGGAGATGGACTGCTGTCCGGCTGCTGATTTGATGGGTGGTGTATGTTTCCCCTTCCTGAGGTTTTTGGAGGTTTAATAGACATAGCAGCACAAAGTCCCTAGGACTAAATGATGGACCAGGGCCAAGAGTGCTCCTGGTTCCTCAGTGACCACAAGAGGTCAGGGCCTCCGCTTTGGTCCTCCCTGGCAGCCCAGAGCATCTCTTCACCGTTGGCTCAACCCTGACTCAGACAGGGAAGCAGCGTCAGAATTTCTCTATGTACAGAGTTATTCCACAACACAAACTGCTGTGTGTGTAATCACTAAAGCCAGAGAATCAGATTAAATCACAAGTCCAAACGACAGCCTTAATAGCAGCCTCCCTATGGTCACCCCAGAGAGGATTACACAAATAAAGAAACTTCATCACAGCAGCCAGTCACTAATTGCCAAGAGTAGGCAGTGCTTCTCCTTCATTAGGTTATTCCATAACAGTGTATTATTTCTTGCACTCTCATCACTTCCTCCAAAGCATCTGGACCTTACTGGGGAGAAGCCAGGAAAAAGTTACAGTCAGTGCTACATACACTTTTTTTCTGTTCTCACACTGTTTTCTGAGCATTTGAGCATCATTCAGACAATGCTGGTCTGAACAGACATTTGCTTTGGCATATTGGGGCCACTGTCATGTTCCAGTGCTCCTTACTGGTTTAGCAGCAAGGTAGCGGGCAAGACAGAGCATTGGCCTGATGAGGAACAGCAAATCTTTGCTCCTCTTCACCAAAACCTCCCCCTGAAGCACATGCTTTGTCCAACAGACATCAGAGCCAAGAACTTGTCTAGCCAGATCACAGCTGAAGGATCCACCAGCTGAAGGATCTTATTTTATTTATACAAAACAAAAAGAGGCAGGACACTTTCCTTCTTTTTTTTCCCCCCAACAGTAGATTATTCTGCTCTTCTACATAGCTCTCTGAAAAGAGCTCAGGAGCAGGCTGAGCAAACCCAACCACGATTCAGCCCGCTCTTAAAAGGTTAATGTTTGATCACAGCCTCGTTTGGCTACCAACTTTCTCTGACTTTCATTCCCCACAACTGCTGCTTATCTTGATGTTTGTGGATAAACAGAAGCGTTTCCTTTCCTGGCCAGGCTCTTCCCTTTTAAGTCATGCACTTTGATGACACAACCAAGGGGCTGTGACCTCACCAACGGTTCCCGAGTTGTGAAACAACCGAATGAATCATTAAGCCAGTGGATAAGTGGATAAGAAAAAGGAAGAGACTGCTGCTTTGGAAAGAAAATTCCTGTTTACCCAGAAAGGCTTTTGTAGCTAGCAGCAATAGGGAAACGGCGACGGGAAGTTTAGGAACGGATTAAAAGAGTCTTTTGCAAACTGTTACGGCGGATGTTTGACAGCCTGTCAAATGCTGTAGTGACCCTCTGAACCAAGAACGTTTTGCCTCAATTGGGACAGTGGTCCAGACTCTGACCACATTTACGCCACTCTAAGTACAGGAACAAATCACTGTTTTCTGCTTTGTGTATAACCTCCCACAGCACGTCAGAGCATCTTCAATTTAGAGTCCACACAGTGGTCCTAATGGCTTGCACAATAAAGAAATCAAGCCACCCAGAGTGTTGTTAAAGACCTAGTCTTTGCTTTCCTATTATCAACAGTCCTAGTCATTTGATTCACCAAATGGGGTTTTCACCCTGACCCTCATGCTTGGGACAGCCAGAGCAGAACTGCAATAAAATCCTTTTACTGGAAAGCCCTAAGACCTCTCAGTGCTTGTCAGCTTCGGTTGCAGACCAGGGTGCTCAGGAACTCCCAGGACTGCTCCCAGCTATATTTCATGAACCCCTTAAGTCCCACCTGCTTAAGCTTTCAACACTGCACTTCACTCCAGCTGTGTCTTGAACAAGCCTTTTGCCTTCAGTTAAATGCTGTTAAAAGCAGCATATTCATACTGGTCGTTTACTGATCACACAACTCTCCTAATGTTTATGATACTGTAAAAACACAGAGAGCTCCCATCCCAGTCTGGATTTCATTGCTTTTCTCAGAAGAGGAAATAAAGGAAATCCCTTTATATCTCTCTATGCAATAAAGACAGCTTTGGGAAACGCCTCTATTTCAGCTGGCTTCACCATTTTGCTGGATTTCTTTCTCCACTTACCAGGACAGCCATGGGGTTCAATGGTTGGAAACTGCCTCTGTGAATTTAAATGAAATATTTTCAGGAGCTCCAAGGTACTCATAAAAACCAATTCCATATCTCCTTAACAACCTTTCTCATTAAAGCATGAAATGAGCTGAACCTCAGCTAAAGTGTTTGCTCACATGTCAACCCTTGGCACTGACAGAGCGGTTTTTTACATCGAGCTTTGTATGAGGCCATGGCATGAAATTGCTGGTGCTGGGAAGAGCCCCTGAGCAATGAGGCGGGAGGGCTGGGGGGAAGCAACAAAGCAATGGACAAAAGAAAGATAAGTGAAGTGCTGGAAGGAAAGAGAAGGGAGGGAACAGATGCAGATAGGGATCAAAGAGTTAAACACAGACGGAGAGGAACAATCATTATAGGACAAGAAGAAAGAAATGGTAGCAGAGAGCATCAACAAGGAAAAGGCACCAAAGACACTCCTGGAGTCTGCTGGAGTCAGGGGAGAGTCAGAAATAATAGTGCATAGATGGGCAAGCAATTATCATGATTTCAAACACACAGTTGAATTCATCCACCCCACCGCTAACGATCCAGTCCAGCCCCCACTAAACCCCTCTTGACTCATGCATGAATAGATAAATACCAGAGAGAAAGAAAGATAGGCTGCTTGTTTTCTTCCTAACAGCAATATATCCTACAGCAAATTCGACGCCTCCTCAAAAAAGTTCACCAGAACTACCAACTTGGCAGGCTTGCTACAGATTTTCCCCCCAAAGAATTAATGTGCCCTTTAAACTCAAGACATTAATGAAGGAAGCAATTTCTCTCTAAGAATTTATTACAATTCTTTACTGAGGATTAAAAACTAATTGTGTACAAAGTTCCATAAAGATGTTTGGTTTTGGAAAACATTGCCTTTTACACCATCAAAGTGACAGGACTTTTTGTCAAAAGTACATGGCTTCCATTAAGCATCATCAAGTGCTACAGGATAAAAAGGAAAGATACAATACAGGAGATGTTGGACAACCAGAATGCTACATGTCTGCAGCTCAGACAGGGCTCTGGATTAAAACCCTGCCTCTCCTAGGAGGTACCGCATGGTCTCTATAATGACATGATGTTCCCAAGACCTGCCATTTGCAACCCATATGCCAGTATCTCCATGCTCATAGCACTCAGCCAGAAAGAGATTCAGAAACCTCTTGGTCAGCCTTATATTTTGAATTATGAGTTTTTATCTGAAATTTCGTGCATGGAAAACCACAGTTTCTGTGAAGGACACAAGCAAACAGGGATATTTTTTATTCTGTGTAATACTGAGGAAAGTGTTTACTCTGTGAAAATATTTGGGGGAGTTTTATTCTCCAACCCCCAGAAAATATGGTCTAAAATTATTTTTACACTCTGATACAGATTTTTAAAAAAATAGGGAAAAGAGGTTAATTGATTAAAAGTTATGATCTTAAAGGTGTCTGCAATGGTTGGGATGTCCCATTCCCTTCAGCTGGGAAATAGGTAATTGCAGCCTTTCATGCCTGGGGACCTCTCTGAAGGGGGGTTTCAAACCCCTTCAGCAGCTTTCCTTGTCCTGCCTGGAGATTATAGCAAACAAATAAAAAAGCATCACGGTTTGGGGGAAGTAGGACAGTGGTAGAAATGGCTAAACGAGAAACTTCTGCAATATTAAACCACCTAGTTAGCTGCTGAAATACGTGTGTGGCAACTGAACCTATTTTTGAAAGTTTTGACATGTTATCACTTACCCTAGGGGACTGACTCCTTTCAAATTTCTAATTAAGGCATGGAATAATTTTATGATCTAGATAATTTTTATATGAATTAGGAACAATGTAAAAAAAAAAAGAGAGGTTAAATGACTTGACATGTCACACTGAAATAACGGCAAATTCTAGAAAGTGGTTGAGACGTTCTGACTCCTCACTCCTTTGCACACATCTGGATCATGCAGCAACCTATGAGATGTCAATCTTTTATAGTTTTAATTTGCTTAAATGATTTCTCATCCAGTTATTTTCTTTAGTCTAGATTTAAAGATTAGGATTTCAAGATTATCACTGGAATATGAACAGCATTCATACCCAAACAGACTGGATCTTCTATTAGAAAACAACAGTTGCAAGGCTAAGCTATTCTGCAGATCAAAGCAAAATAAAGGCCAAATAACTTTTTCCTTCATCTGTTTGAACTATAATTTAATATAAACACTTAATTTCTGAAATACAATGAACAACATACAGTTTGACAGCAAATCTGTTCTCATTCATCAAAAAAAAATTGCTGTCACAAAAATACTGACTAACTGAAGACAAAGAGTTGATGGAGGAATAAAACTTAATTTTTCCATTCACAGAGACCTCCATGTTGAGCAGTTTTCCACTGCATTAGCAAGTGCTCTGTCATACTAAATCAACAGACATAGTCAGGAACCAGATTTCACATCTTCGGGCTGTGTATAGCTAATGATCTTAATTATGATACAGTTGGCTTTCTGTGTGTACTTTGCCCCAGCCAAACCATGGAAAAAAAAAATGAACACTCATCATTTGAAAAATATACCATGTCCACAGTGAAGATCATCCTGAGATGGAAGACTGACTGAATCAAATTGAGACCAACCAAATCGAAGGTCATTGCCGTAGCATGGCTTCAGCAAACACACACAAATTCTGCTCCTTAACTCCCCAAAGGCAACTTTGAACTGCACCACAAACAGAGGCAGGTATGTAAGAAAAAGTCTTCTCTGGCATTTTCACAGCTTTTCCCATGGGCCTCAAGGAGTTAACTGTGGGATGAGCTCAGGCTCTGTGTAACCAGCACACACCGTGGAGATTCTGGTCCTGCAGACTATTTTTCTACTAAGCCATTTTTCTGCACAAGTCACATTTTGGTTTTTTTTATTAAATTTTCTACTCAGTTGTTTCTGTGCACACATCCTCACTCTCCCAAATTCCGGGCACATACCAACATAAACCCAAACTAAAGCTGGAAATAAAGTTTTTCACGCCAGTGTCATGTCCATGAATGTCCTGAGGTCTGTGTGAAAATGAATTCACAATGTAATTTTCAGTATCTCAGTGATGCCTGAATGCAAAATTAATAACAACAAAGCGTGGAGGGTGGTTTGACCCAACCAAGAGCAAAGGAGAAGGCTTTGGGGACTGTGTTACATGTGGTACAGAAGTCAAATAACCCTACACATTCCCAAGAGCTGAATATAAATTTACAGGGAAAGAAACACACTTCCTAATCTGGTTGTAGCCATTTATTCTTTAGAGGACAAATGCTTTTTCTAGCTATTTTCATTCATCAAACACACAGTGCCAACCCTGCAGCCCCTTCTATGGCAATGCTTCCTCCGCCTGGGCAAGAGCAGAATAACCAGGATCGCTGTATTAACACTGGTATTTTTAGCCTCACTACTCATTTAACTTCCACTAAGCCACTCAGCCACAACTGAAAATGCAGTTTTCTACCTTGGGGCCCGGTGAGTGTCTGCTGTAACACCAGACATAGCCCTGCCCTGGGCTGTGTCTGACCCTGGTTCCCCTCCCCAGGGCTGATCCTGATCCCCACCGGGGCTTGCTGATTCCCAGGGCTGGGGCTGCTATTGCACATTACAGATGATGAACAGCACTTCCAACTGTGCCAAAAATGCTGTTGCTATTGCCTGATGGACATGCAAACAACGATGGCAAGGGGCAAAAATACTCTTTGCTGGGTGTTCCTGTAGCAAGGATGTCCTTTCTGGACCACTGACATGTCTCTCTGTGCCCTGAGCCATTGCCCCATGCTGATACCCTCAGCATTTTGTCTGAGCTAGTAGGTACATTAAGACCATTGGAGTCTCCCGATGAGCAGCCGCTTCCCCACAGTGCAAGAGGTGGCCGGGAATCACCATGCCCAGGAATGGGCAGCACATCCCCAGCTCCAGACTTTATCTCTCCAACCACCTTGCTGCCCCGCCTCTAACACAATTTTTCAGGGAGAGGAACCACACCAACACACAGATCTCTGCTGGGACATATAGCCACAACCATAACAGAGACACGTGACAATTTCACACTCGAGATAGAGCTTCTTCTTTCCCTTCCCTATAAACCAGTTTTTTTTTCTCCCACCATTACAGGGCAACTTGTGGCAACAGAATGAGCAGCACAAAGCTTTCATCTTGCATAGTCACCAAAAGTGTTTGGATTTGTTTGGATTTAACTTCCATTTTTTGGGTACTATTATCTACAATTACAACAACAGCTTAGTGTTTTGACAGTTTTTGTCACCAGAGTCAGCTGCAAGAATTTTAATGACAATTTGAGGCTTATCAATTCTTCTGTTTTAGCTGCACTGTATTTTATGCTCTCAGGAAAAAAAAAAAACAACCCAAAAATACCCCTAGAATTAAGATTGAAAATCCACGTCAGTTACTTAAAGGAAAGCTACTTAGCAAAGAGAGACTTCTATGAAGCCAGAAAACACCAGTTCAAAGTTGCACATCATAAAGCATGAAATTACAATAATATAGTCAAGGCAGTTTCCTTCACATGCCTGCCTCTTCCCCCGGACCACCTTCACCAGAATACAACCACCTTTTTAATGGGCAACAGTCATTTTCACCCAAGGAAAAATTGCTGGAAACTGTTTAAACCATTCTGTAGTTGAAATTAGTTCTTTAATACAAGATTAATTTCAAGTTCACAGTGGGGCGTGGCACATGCCACCAGCACTCCATGTCACTGAGAAACTTTCTTTCTTTCAAACATGATGTTGGGAAGCATCGGCAAAGGTGCCACACCGCTCCCTTGCATCCTGAGCACTTCTCCCTGCCCACCATGACCAACGTGCTGGCTCAGGCGCTGCTGCTTTGGGGGCCAGCAGGGAAACACCAAGTTTGAGACCTGTGTTGCAACGCAGGCAGGAGAGCAGAACACTCTGGGATCGCTTCCAGCCATGTGGACGGGAAATTCTCCAGTGCTTGGGGCACTTCAACTCATACACCAGCACTGAAGCACATGGCCAAGGAGACTCCAGGGCAAAAAAAGCCATTACGTGCAGAAAAGAGCAAGGAATACGGGCTTCAGTGCCATAAAACTTAGGTTCAAAGATTAATAAACACATAAAGCACAGAAATAAAGGCAAAAAGAAAAGTTTCTGCAGAATCTCTTCCCTTTCTGAGATGAACTAATTTGTTTTAGCTGCCTGGTGTATGCTAATTTAATAGGATGCTATGCAGTCTGTTCTGAGACAGTGATGCATGGATGCTAAAAAGGGAAACTGGCCCAGCGCAGATCCCCAGTCATGTTTGTTATTACAGTCCTCTTTCCTGAACTGCTTGCTCCTTTCTGATTAATCCTGACCCCTATTAGAAAGGGAAGTATTGTCTTTAAAAGCCTATTACATTTACAGTACATCCTCCGTGGCAATCACAGTAAAGCTATCCAGAATCAAAAGCAAAACATACAGCTTTCTGTATCGAGCTCTTCCTTCCATTATACACTTCACAAACAAGCTGTTAAGCAGTATATTTTCTCCACTGATTATTACTTTCTTTCCAAAGTGAATATTTAAGTACCTTTTTTCCACTTTCATCTTATAAGACAAAAGGAGGGTTTATCCGATGGCAGCATTCTCACGAGGAGATAACCTTTCTTTTTCCAATAATGACCTCAAACCTTTCTTGAGGCGTAAGTGATCTCCATATTTTTTTCAAAGCGTTTCCCCATTCTGACACCTATATATGCAGGGTCTATTACAACACATCTGATTTCTGGAGATCTTATCTGGCCATATAAAGCAGATGACACCAATTTGAAAAAGCATGTTTATTCTTCTTCCTCCACACGGAAACTTAAGAAATTATCTGGCACACCATGGCACTCTCCAAGAGGCTGGCTCAAGTATCGGAAGGCAGCAGCAAGCACACCTGTGGGAGGTGCGCCCGGGTAGAGGAGCTCCTCCGCTTAGTGGCACAGCTCCGGGAGGAGGTCCCTATGTCAAGGAGTACCAGGGAGTGTGAGAGAGAGATAGACCTCTGGAATTGCACCCTACCTTCCCTGGGACAGGCCCACCAGGCAGACACGGCACGGGATATGGAAGACTCCCTTTCTTCTCTCCACCCAGCGGAACGAGGCGACTTAGGGGATAGGGGGCAATGGCAACAAGTTCCTGCCCGGCGCAGCAGGCGAGCCCCCCTGTTACTACCCCACCTTCTCAAGTCCTCTTGCATAATAGGTACGAGGCTCTGCAAGTGGAACCGACCAATGACGAAGATGAAGGTTCACCTAGCTTGGAAGTGTCACCAAGGTTAAGCCGGCCCACGTCCTGCGTAAAAATGGCTTCCATAAAGAAAAAAAGACACGTCATTGTCAGGGGGACTCTCTCCTGAGGGGAACAGAAGGCCCCGTATGCAGACCAGACCCACTTCTTAGGGAAGTCTGCTGCCTCCCTGGGGCCTGGTCAAAGACATGACAAGAAAACTTCCCAAGAAAACTTCCCACCCTGGTACGGCCCTCAGATTATTATCCATTATTGATTCTTCAGACAGGCAGCGATGAAGTTGCGACAAGAAGCTCGAGCGCAATCAAGAGAGACTTCACGGTCTTGGGACGACAGGTTGGGGGATCGGGAGCACAAGTGGTGTTCTCCTCCATTCTTCCATTGGCAGGGAACGACGAGGGAAGAAACAGGAAGAGCCAGCTGATCAATACCTGGCTCAGAGACTGGTGTCACAGCCAGAATTTTGGATTCTTTTATCATGGGTCGCTCTATATGACACCAGGCCTACTGGCAACAGGCGGGGAACGCCTGTCTCTGAGGAGGAGAAGGATCCTGGCACAGGAGTTAGCAGGACTCATTGAAAGAGCTTTAAACTAGATTTGAAGGGGGGAAGGGATAAAATCAGGCTCGCTGACAATAAGCCTGGGAGTTACACACCAGTGTTTGAGAGGCAGTGTGCTGGAAAGGACCTTTGGACTGTCGTCTCCGTGGAGGTAGGGGATGGGGACCCACACGACTGCAAAGACGTAGGGTTGTTGATGTGCTAGAAACCAGGGAAACTCATGAGATCAGTCACATAGGAATTAGGGCTTCTTCTCCCAGAAAGGCGGCAGGATCAATAGCCCAACTAAAGTGCATATATACCAATTCACACAGCATGGGCAACAAACAGGAGGAGCTGGAAGCCATTGTCCAGCAGGAAAACTATGATATAGTGGCCATCACGGAAACATGGTGGGATGACTCGCACAACTGGAGTGCTCCACTGGATGGCTACAAACCTTTCAGAAGGGACAGGTAAGGAAGGAGAGGCAGTGGGGGAGCCCTGTATGTCAAGGAGTGGTTTGATTGTCTAGAGGTTAACAACAGTGATGAGAGGGTTGAATGTTTATGGGTAAGAATCAGGGGGAAGGCCAACAAGACAGATATCATGGTGGGAGTCTGTTATAGACCACCCAACCAGGATGAGGAGATAGACGAAATATTCTATGAGCAGTTGGTAGAAGTCTCACAATTGCTAGCCCTTGCTCTTGTGGGGGACTTCAACTTACCAGATGTTTGCTGGAAATACAGCACGTCAGAGAGGAAACAATCTCGGAGATTCCTAGAGAACTTCCTGACACAGCTGGTGGGTGAGCTAACTAGGGAAGGCACTCCTCTGGATCTGTTGTTCGTGAACAGAGAAGGACTTGCGGGGATGCGATGGTGGGAGGCCGTCTTGGGCACGGTGATCGTGAAATGATAGTTTTCAATTCTCAGAGAAGTAAGGAGGGGGGTCAGCAGAACTGCTACCTTGGACTTCTGGAGGGCTGACTTTGTCCTGTTTAGGAGCCTGGTGGACAGAGTCCCTTGGGAGGCAGTCCTGAAAGGCAAAGGAGTCCAGGAAGGCTGGACACTCTTCAAGAAGGAAGTCTTACAGGCGCAGGAGCAGGCTGTCCCCATGTGCCAAAAGACAAGCCAGCGGGGAAGAAGACTGGCCTGGCTGAACAGAGAGCTTTGGCTGGAACTCAGGAAAAAAAAGAGAGTTTATGACCTTTGGAAGAAGGAGCAGGCAACTCAGAAGGACTACAAGGAAGTTGTGAGGTTTTGCAGGGAGAAAATTAGAAGGGCCAGAGCCGAACTAGAACTTAACCTGGCAACTGCCATAAAAGACAACAAAAAATGTTTCCATAAATATTAGCAACAAAAGGAGGGCTAAGGATGTGGGGGGAAACATAGTGACAAAGGATGAGGAAAAGGCTGAGGTACTTAATGCCTTCTTTGCCTCAGTCTTTAATAGCAAGACCAGTTGTTCTCCAGGTACCCAGCCCCCTGAGCTGGAAGACAGGGACGGGGAGCAGAATGAAGCCCCCACAATCCAAGGGGAAATGGTTAGCAACCTGCTACACCACGTAAGACACCCACAAGTCTATGGGACCAGATGGGATCCACCCAAGGGTGCTGAGGGAGCTGGCTGAAGTGCTCACCAAGCCACTTTCCACCATCTACCAGCAGTCCTGGCTAACCAGGGAGGTCCCAGTGGACTGGAGGTGAGCAAATGTGACACCCATCTTCAAGAAGGGCCAGAAGGAGGATCTGGGGAACTACAGGCCTGTCAGCCTGACCTCGGCGCCAGGGAAGGTTATGGAGCCGATCATCTTGAGTGACATCACGCAGCATGTACAGGACAACCAGGTGATCAGGCTCAGCCAGCGTGGGTTTATGAAAGGCAGGTCCTGCCTGACTAACCTGACCTCCTTCTATGACAAAGTGACACACTTAGTGGACAAGGGAAAGGCTGTGGATATAGTCTACCCAGACTTTAGTAAAGTCTTTGACACCGTTTCCCACAGCATTCTCCTGGAGAAACTGACTGCTCATGGCTTGGACGGGCACAGTCTTCGCTGGGTAAAAAACTGGCTGGATGGCTGGGCCCAAAGAGTTGTGGTGAATGGAGTTAAATCCAGTTGGCGGCCGGTCACAAGCAGAGTCTCCCAGGGCTCAGTTTTGGGGCCAGTTCTGTTTAAGATCTCTATCAACGATCTGGATGAGGGGACTGAGTGCACCCTCAGTGAGTTTGCAGATGACACCAAGTTGGGTGGGTGTGTTGATCTGCTGGAGGGCAGGAAGGCTCTGCAGAGAGATCTGGACAGGCTGGATGGATGGGCCCAGGCCAACTGTGTGAGGTTCCACAAGGCCAAGTGCCGAGTCCCACACTTGGGTCACAACAACCCCATGCAACGCTACAGCCTTGGGGACGAGTGGCTGGAAAGCTCCCCCACAGAAAAGGACCTGGGGGTGTTGATCGACAGCCGGCTGAAGATGAGCCAGCAGTGTGCCCAGGTGGCCAAGAAGGCCAAAGGCATCCTGGCCTGTATCAGAAATAGTGTGGCCAGCAGGAGTAGGAAGGTGATCATGCCCCTGTACTCGGCGCTGGTGAGGCCACACCTCAAATGCTGTGTTCAGTTTTGGGCCCCTCCCTACAAGAAGGACATTGAGGTGCTGGAGCGTGTCCAGAGAAGGGCGACGAAGCTGGTGAGGGGTCTGGAGCACAAGTCTGATGAGGAGCAGCTGAGGGAACTGGGGTTGTTCAGTCTGGAGAAGAGGAGGCTGAGGGGAGACCTTATCGCTCTCTACAACTACCTGAAAGGAGGTTGTAGAGAGGTGAGTGCTGGTCTCTTCTCCCAAGTGACAAGTGATAGGACAAGAGGAAATGGCCTCGAGTTGCACCAAGGGAGGTTTAGACTGGATATTAGGAACTATTTCTTCACCAAAAGGGTTATGAAGCATTGGAACAGGCTGCCCAGGGAGGTGGTTGGGTCACCATCACTGGAGGTATTTAAAAGATGTGTGGATGAGGTGCTTAGGGACATGGTATAGTGGTGGACTTCGCAGTGTTAGGTAAAGGCTGGTCTTGATGATCTTACAGGTCTTTTCCAACGTAAACGATTCTATGATTCTAAGTAACAAACAGCTGGATGACAAAGCAAAGATAGTGCAGACACTATAGTTTTGCTTGCAACAATTCCTGTTCCTTCTAAAGCAAAAGTCTTTAGTTAAGATGAAACTAGCAACTGCCTAAAGAGCAAGTAACTTTGCAGTTGTGTCTAAACCATGGGAAACTCCCATCCATTAGCCGGGAGTTTTGCGTAAAGGTGTCTGGACCTTCACAAATCCAAGTTGCAAAAGTCTGCACAGCACTTCATTCCTTCGGCTGGCATTTATCTGTCTACAGAACAAAACCCAAGTATCAGTTCTGGTGTTCTTCCTCAGCGATCATAAGCAAAAGATTGTATTACTTGATCTGTGATTTTCAAACACCAACCCTGTCTTTCGTGAACTGTATGGCCCATTCTACAAATGAGGGACCTGAGGAACAGGAACCACATGGACTGATTCTTCTTGCTTAACTTTAATTATTTATAAGCAAGGAACTTTGCATAATCTAAAAGTGCACACTCATTTTGTACTCAACAGAGAAGCATCTCCAAAAGATTATTACACCCCATCCTAAAATATATTGAGGGCAGCACACTATGGTCCTGTAGAAATCCTTAAGCCTTGTCAACCACAAATTCCCTGCTCCAGTTGCTGCCTGACTCTGGTCAAAGAGATTATCTGAGACGCCCAGGCGTTAGCGCTGAGATGCCCGTCAGGCAGTTGCAATTAAGTCAGATGACTTCCAGCCTTAGGAGCTGGTCTTGCTTGAAGACAAAGCAGAGTCTGACCACCCAGAACGAAACTCCTCTGACGACATCTACATGGATGTTTTTGACATCTAAGCTATTCCCCGTGGCTCCTGTTACGCTCAAGAGATGGCCAATACAGCAGTGCCGTCAGCTTCTGCTGGGGTAACTATCTAACACTGGTCAGATGAATCACATCCTAAACACATCTCTTGATCTTCACTGAAAGCAAAGGGAGCCTAAGGGAAGAGATCAGCTGAAGATGTCTACAGTGTGGACACTTTGAATGCTAAGACAGACAAATCTCCTCCCCAACTCATAGGACCTGAGTATGCAGAATAACCACATATTCAAAACAAAGGTAGGATTAGGACTTGTAAGGCTTCTACGCCCATGATCACAGCACAGTTCCTGCTTATTTAAAGAACAAATTTAGATTAGTTAATCAGACCATGAAACCAAAGCACATCTCCTAGGATCTGCCTTTTCCAGTGTAATCCTTTAGACCCAATCTACAGCCCCCAGTCAGGAAGCACTCCCCATGAATGTGATGAGCAGCCACGGAAAGAGGAGGCCACAGGGTTCAGAGCTGTCACAAGCACAGCTGAACAATTTCCATTGTGTAAGAGCCCTTCTGTGCCACTATGAAATTTTAATTGGCTTGTTCTCATCCTGTTGTTACCCATCCAGCCGGTCTTGCTTATCTGTTTTAAATATTTGGACTAAAAATGATGTGTATGTTGTATCCTCGCCCACTCTAAATTGTAGCTTAGAATTTAAAGAAAAAAAAAAAATAGAGAGGCACAATTCAGTACAATGGAATACAAATTGTTTCATAGCTCAGAACTGAGCTCTGGTAGGAAAAGCCACCGCAGGATATCCAGAGCTCCATCTGCAGCCTAACGTCCAATGGCCACCTCTTAAAACACTAGAAGAGTGTTTGCTTTCCTGCTCCTCAGCCTCCTGACTCATGTATCCACATGCTGCTTCATGTCTGAGTTGAGGTACATTAAGAAATCTTAGCAAACTGGTTTGCCTAGTAACTGGCAAGCTTGAAAATAAACATTTTGGCAAAGATTATTTCAGTGTAACTGTACTCAGAGGTTACCAGCACTTCTGAAACTCATACATACTTCTGTAAAAAGAATTGCCACACACTCTCCACGCATACAAGCCTCAGTCCTGTTCTCACTCAAACCTCAGTGTAAAAAGGGTTTTCCTTTCAGCTTCAGGTGACAAGGAATCTCTCCATGGCTCCATGTCTAAGGTGCTGTATTGAGACTACTGAGGTTACTCACAAAATAGATGCAACACCAGCACAACTTTCCTCCCATAAACTTATTATCACAAGCCTTCACACTACTCTGAAGGAACATTTTTTGATGTCGTGGAGTTATACCGGGATTGGCCAAAATTCCCCCAAAGATGTAAGGAACCAGAAGTTGCACCAGCTTCTGACCAAACCATGCCCAGCCTAAGCATCGATCCAGATGAAGCAGGGAGCATACGAGGCCTGGCAACAGAGGTCCTCTGGGTTTATCCCACATTTTTAACAGCAGAGAAGGCCAGTGACACATGCAGCAATCCCATCCCCTGAGGACAGGAACCATCTCTGCCTTCTGCTGCCTTGCCCATATGATGGTAGAAGACAGCATCAGGAGGGAAGGAGTCCCTCCAGCATGGCAGACCTGCACTGAAGTAGCTGAACCCATTACAGAATTACAGCAGAGAAAAGGTGCTGGTGTTTCCCAAATTTCATCTGAAAGGAGGACAGACCTCTGCACCCGAAGACTTGAGTCTGGTCCACGGAAGCCATCAGTCATTGAGATGGTCCATGGAAGCCATCAGCAGTGAGACAGACATTGACATCTCTGATATACCATCCATAAAAGGCTTTAGATTCCTGGTTTAATAGCAATCAGTTTAGTCTTCATAGAAAACAATCACTAATCTCTTTGCCAACCCTGCTGGTAAGAGGGTGAAGACCGAAGACCTCCAGATCTGCCTAGGCAGGCTGCTGCTACTGAGTTTCACCTGACTTGCCAGAGCCATGACAGACTCCGGCTGCCTGCAGCTTCAGCACACCATACAAACACATGCTAGTGCTGGGCTACTGATGCCTCAGTCTTCACCTCCCATTCTTCAGTGAGCAACAGCATAGAAGGAATTGCCTCTGTGCCCCAACCAGCTCGCGAACACCAATCAAAGTCAACTGCTGCACAGGGATGACCTTCTGTGTTGGAAAACTTGAGCAGAAACAATCTGACAGCAACGCTGATTCCCTTTATCTGAAATGTAATCATAGCACATTATAGTCTCATAATACAATGACAAGTTTCCTAGGAGATGGCTGCCATGCGCCCAACCTATTTTTAAAAATGAAATTTCTCAGAACTCATTTCCATCTCAGGTTGACATGCTACACACACATTGACAATCGCCACCACCACTGTGCTTCCCAGCCGTTATGTGGGTCCAGATAACCCAGCCCAGACCTTGGACAGCAGGTCTGAGCAGTGCCGTAACACGCCCGATGAGCTGGATGAGGGTGGGGAGAGGGGAACACAGCTCTTTAAACCTGATGCTAATAATTTCTGTGTTTCTTTAGAAGCTGTTGCATAATTTCAAACTTGAATAAAAAGGAAGCAGCATATTATCCTCCCAGGTGACGTGCACCCCTGAAGATGAAAGTCACCCAGAAGGATTGCACGAGAGCACAGGCAGAGTGAGGAGGAACAGGCAGGATTGCAGGAAACTCTCTCCCAATGCACTGTAAAGGTTATCTGAGGGCCAATTCCCAAAAATACCACAAGCAGCAGGCCACTGGCAGTGAGTTGGGGAACTAAACTGAGCCTAGTCCCCTTGGTAAAAGCTGCCACAAGTTGCATGTGGTATAGATGTGCTGTGGTCGGTACGCTAGCCCACAGATGGGATGGGCTGCAGGGTACACAAAACAGGTTAAACATTTATTTAAAAAAAAATAAAGCTAGAAATATTCCAGCAATTTGGCCTCCTGGGGAACTTCTCTTTATTGTCATTGAAAGGGCTTGGAGGGGAGGAAGAGTTGGACACAATTCTGACAGCAAATGTACAAGTTTATCCCTGGGGTCATTTCAGGAATAGATCAAGATGGGACAGCGTCTGTCCCCACCATGATCAGACGGAGAGGTTCACTGTAAAGAAACAAGCTTTGAGTCCTTTAAAATATGACAAGTCGAAAGGATGTGTATGAAACTGTTAGAATAGCGGAAAAAGCATGATAGTTCCTTGGGGAAAGTGGTTTTGCTTTCTGCTATGCTATGACTAAGAGCCTAATTTGATTAGAAACTTTATGCTCTCTTTGAAACAAAGCCCTTTCCCCACTAAACTATTTCCATTTCTAAGTGAATGAGAACTCATTCCAAGCAAATGGAGGCTTGAGGATCCTGAAATGTAAACTCACATGGCTTGCTCATGAAAAGTATCCTTTTTACCTGGTTAAAGACAGGCATGAAGAAGGCAGAAAATGCTCAACAGGGTTGAGCAACAGGGTCTTCCCAGTCCAAGGTCCTTTCTTTAGTAACAGCCATTAACAGTTATTTAAAGAAAGAGTGTAAGAAATGGAGCTCACGCAGCATAAGACTTCCCCCAACCCTTTTATCTCCCTAGACTCCAACAGACAGTGATCCAGAAGAGGGATCTCTATTCAAGTGACAGTTGCATGGACCCATCATGTACTAGCCACCTATCCTCTACTAATCTGTAGTAGATTTACACTTTACATTTCACAGACTCCTGTAGAATTGAGCTCCACTGAGTACAGATCATATGAGAAAGCAGTTGTTCTTGTTTGTTTGTTTTACATTTGCTGCTCAATAATTTCTTTCCATAACTCTCTATTAAAACACATTTTAAATATGTTAAGTAACCAACTTTTCCCATGTCACCTAATGGGTTTTAATCACAAATATGTTGAATGGTTTTTAATTCAGGACTAGAGAGTGGTGCTAGAAATAATCATCAAAAGGAGTCTGCAGAACTGGATTCCCCTTCGTTCTCCATGGCAAGAAACTCTCGATCTATAGTAGGGTATACATGAGACAAACCCAAAATTCTTAGGAAAGGAGGTATAACCTCCTACACTGTGCTAAATCTTCACTGTCATGTTTAATTTCAAAAGAAGAACTATAAAAATGAGGAAACTTGTTAATCAAGGAGTGAGAAGGTCCTAAGGGACAGAACCAGAATTAAAACTTGGAGGAGGCATAAGGACTGTTTAAAACATCAGTGTTGGAAACTCAGAGCAAATATATAACCCATATAAAAAAAACCACCTGAGAAACAGAGAAGTCTGGCAGGCCAAACATCTGGGCAAGAGAAACTATGAGAAGTAAGACAGCAACCTCAAAATCAGAAGTTTTGTGTCCAACTGAGGAAACAAAAATGGATTTTAAGTTCTAGTGGGTAAAATATAAAAAGTTCAAAAGGCAGGAAAAAGCATTTTAAGAACAAGTTGCAACAGGCAGGAAATTCAATAAAGACTATTTTGCACATATCAGAAGCCAGAAGTGTGCCAGATCACTGATGGACCAGAAAGCAATCAAGTATAGAAGCAGCATGAATAAACCCACATGACTATAGCAAAAAAATGACTTTTTTGGCATTTGTGTTGACTGCAGAGGGGTTCAGGGAGCTTCTCACACTGGAAACCTTCTTTACAAGGTTGGTAGAAGTGATTATAGACTGGACTGACCCAACCATTCTAGGGGAAGTTAGGTGTGAAACTACTGGAGCTCTAAACACAGGCTGAAGTCTCTCCCTTAAAGCTTTATGGGTACCCAAAAATTAGAAGGCAGCTTATGTGACACAATTTTTAAAAAGGGGTTCAAAGGAAGAATTCAGGAATTACAGGGAACTCCAGATTAGTAAATCTGACATCAGCAGCTCAGTAAAAACTATAATGAAGAACATCCCACTGGCAAAGGATAGAATTATTGAACATCTGGAAGAATATGATAGATTGATGAAAAGCTAATATGGCTTTTGAGAAGGGAAGCCAGGCCTCATAAATGTATTGGAGTACCCTGGAGGGGTCAACACATATGTAGATGAGGAGATCCTATTGATGTAGTTTACTTAGATTCCAATGGGATGCCTCAACACAGGATCTTTGAGCAGATGAGCTGTTAAGGGATAGGAGAGGCTCCTTGCATGGATAAAGAACTGTTTAAAAGACAGAAAACAGCAAGGAATAAATGGTAAATCCATTTAATATCCAGTGTTAGGGATTACTAAGAAAGCAGTTTACCACACTCTGAAAGCTTCGTGCTGTTGAGATCCTCCTCCTTGCCTGCAGGATGTGGCAGAACAAGGGAGGGTGACAAGGATGATCAAAAGTATGAAACAGCCCCATTATGAGGAATTACTGAATCAGCTGGGACTCTTCAGCCTGGAAGGGACAACTGAGGGGGGCAGAATAAAGCTCCAAGTGGAGCAGGGAAGGTGGTCACTGTCCCTTCCAATGCAAGGATGAGGTGACAGCACATGAAGGTAGCAAGGATCCGCTTCCAAACAAACTTCATCCAGCTTCTTTCCATAGGACACTGTGGATGTTAACAAGGATTCAGAAAATGACTGGAAAAATAGTGGTGATACAATCCACCCCAGATTACTAAAGACACCATTTGTGTCTCAGAAAATGCCTGCACACTTGTCACTCAATGCTAGAGGGGTACTCACAGTATTGTAATAATTGCATTATTGTTAAATGCTGACCTGTACTTTCCTCCCCAGACATCTGGCACTGGCTGCATGGACGGGGCACTGGATAAGCTGCATTTTTGGTCTGACCCAGTACAGCTGTTCTTACAGTCTATTAATGCATTGAAGCCAGCAGCAGCTGACAGCAGCTCATGGAAAAAAATGGGCATGCAAAATGCATGGAGAGTCAAGCCCATCACTGAGACAAATGGGAACTTCTTTAGGGTTATCAAAACAGCAAAAAGCAAGGAAAAGTGCATGTAAAATACTGTCCAATTCCAACAAGACCATTTTCACCTAAGTAGCCCAGTCAGGACACCTAGTAGTAACTGCAATCTCTGACTTCAGAGTAATTAAACCAGCAGAGAATTATCCCAAGATGTCCAGGGAAAACACAGCTTTAAAAGGTGCATCACATACCGGTGGAGGAAACATCCTTTGTGATCTTCTTGGGCTGATCTCTCTGGAACAAATATAACCCCTGCCTTCCTTTATTCTTGCTTTAAGTGAATCATATGGTTGGCCTTTTATTGCCACTGCAGATAACAGTCATCTCTTCCTTGCGGGATTAGAAGGTAGCTGCCACTAATTAAACTAAGGCTCACGTCCCAAGACTTAGTTATAACATCTTAAATGGCATGCAACAATTTTCCTTGGCATCCCTGTAGAATAGCCCAAACCCTCAAAATTTCTCATGCATTTATCCTTACAACATTCTTATGGGATTAGGCAGTGCCATCACATATATGAAATACATGGGAACTGGGAGAGGGAGGGCATAAAGCAGACAAACCCCAGGTTCATTACTGAACTGGAAGAGCACCTTCACATGCTGCCAGATGACACTGCAGACACAGCCCCTTTTCACCCTAGACCTTTTGCTTTAGCTCTCCCCTCCTCCTGTATCACAGACTGCTGTCCCCACATGCATATCATCCACGGTAAGGGCTAACGCTTAGTTCTTCCTGGAAAAGAGATTCGCTAAAAAGCTGGCATCATTCCCTGCCATCTTGCCACAAAAATTTAAAATTTCAGAAGTGTTTCTTGCTTTCTACATCACGTGCTACTAAATCTGCAGTAAACCAGCAGCATCGTCAACCCAGCAAGTCCAACAGTTAAATAAACTTGTTTATTGGACCCCCATGTTTCACAGTGAATCCCTTTCCCTAACTTTAGCAGTGTAAATACACTTTGGTTGAGCTGCCATCAGAGTCTTTATAAGGAAGCAAATCTTTTCTCTTTGTTGACAAAAGCTTCAGAGTAGCGTTTATTATACACGAATGTTAGCAGGTGTTCATATTTAACTTGTTTTTGTGGATTTTTTAAGCCTGAGATGCATATAGTGATTGAGAATTACTGTTTATTCATTTCTGTGTAATAGGAGAAGCAGCATTTCATCTGTCTCATCCATATTTAATAGCTCCAGGCACAACAACCATGAAAGGTCTATTTGTCTCCCA
This sequence comes from Gavia stellata, assembly GCF_030936135.1. NCBI lineage: Eukaryota > Metazoa > Chordata > Aves > Gaviiformes > Gaviidae > Gavia > Gavia stellata. The sequence goes on along the minus strand of NC_082597.1, from coordinate 7,559,434 downwards.
CTAGGGAAAATATTATTATTATTACTACTACCATGACTATATCTATATTCCAAAATTATTCATACCCAGCTTTCTATATTATTTCTATGTTATCGTGGGCCAGGTCCTTTCCTGGTACTTACCCGAGTTACTGTGCTGATAGAGCTATACTGATTTATGGTACGCTGAGTCATATCAGCTACAGGCAGAGTCAATTCAAAACTTCTTGGCAATATAAGCGAGATTGAATTTTGCTGTCTTGAGGAGGGGCAGGGACCCTTGGGAAGCTACCCATTTACTGCTCCTGCTGTTACCAAGAATGTGGTTAAGGGAGGTATCTGCTGCTTTTTGGAGGTCTACTCCTGTCCCCCAGGACCCGGTCCACATCATCCATTTTCATGCTTTCCCGGTCTTGGCACATGTGGGATAAGTGGTGGGGCCAGGGGTGGTCTCTAGCTGCTGCTCCGTATGTCACCTGTGTCTAGACCAGACCCCTGCTTCCAAGATGGCATGTAAATATGAAGGATGGCACCTAATTTCCCCCCAGTATAGCAAGGCAGCTGAAGGGCTGTTCTGACAGCTCAAGCAAAGCCCAGGCTGTGCATCACCCTCTCAATCCCAACCCCAAAATGGGATGCAACCCCAATAAACTAGAGACATCCCCACACACACCATCGAGTAAATCACAACAACCTGAACTAATAAATCGTCCAGAGTGCTATTTATCTAGTTAAGCAGAAAACAGAGGAGGTAAAATAATGCAAGCAGTTTTTTCCCTTCCCAGCAATAAAGGAGGTCCTCAGTGAGCTCCGAGGAAACCTCTTCTTCCTCACCCAAGCCTGGACAGCCTCCAGCACACCTAACAAATGTGCAGTGACAACTCCAACCGGAAAAGCAGTTAAGATGTGGGTTTTTCTGTGTATTTGTTCCTGGGAAAAAAGTTCCCTGATACCATGCCATTAAAACGTTAATCATAAAACTGCTGAGGGCCACTTTCCCCAGGAGGTCACTCGTTCAAATGCAGCCAGGGTCAGCGGTCCCTGGCACGTTACCATGAGGCAGTGTTTACCCAGCGAGAAGCACATTTGATAGATTCGACTCAGTCACATGCTGCAAAACCCACGAGGACAGACTCAGACCGGTCCCTTGCAACAGCAGTGCTGCCGGGGAGCTGCAGACACCCGGGTGGCTTCACACGGGAGGTTTGCCTGTCCCAGGGCAGGGCTGACGAGGCAGCACAAGGCAGAGACCTGGAGCAGTCACCAGCAGGAAGCTTTACACCTGCAGAGTTGCCTGTTTAGTCTTAACACCAATTTAGGAAGGGAAAAATAACCCCCAATATTCCCCCTAAATATTTTTTTAAGCCTCATATGCCTGACAAAACTAAATGATCCTATGTTAAACACATTTGGGGGCTGAAGGTCATGAGCAACAGCGATGCAGAATATATATATATATAGAGAGAGAGAGAGACACGTCTTTTTTTCCTATTACTTGTAATTTGGAGATAGAACAAGATTGGGGGGAGGAACACATGTTATCCCCTTTCCTCCGCATGTGTAGTTCTCATTAGGGACAATTAGGACGATAATCACATCTTAAAGGAGGCTACAAGCCAACCTGTGTGATAAAAGCAGAAGTAAACACAGCTCCAGAAAGCTTAGGGAGCATACGGTTTCCCCTGCCAAGTTCTCCAAACTCAGATCTGACTCGATTCGATCTGTAAAGCTCAGCCCTTTGCGATGTTATCTGGGAGAGCATCCTACCTGGGAGGGGATGAGGCTGTAGTGTGGGTCTTCAGGGACCCACAAACCTGTCCCCTCCAAGGACTTGCCCAAGTAATATGTCTCAGCAGGCAGGACAGAAATTAATTGCTCTTTCCAGTGTTTTCTCCATACCTAGCGTAAGGCATCTAAGATTTCTACATTAAGAATCGATATGTTGCTCAGGGTAAAGACAAAGAGATAATCTCATCTGAGTTCAGCGAAAGCAGGCCCTGCACTCAGATCTCTAATGCCTTTTCCATCCTCCGTCCCCAGAGCAAGCTGGTGAGTGCAATCCTAATGGGATCGTCTGGGCAAGTTTTCTGCACATCGGCGTTACCTACGCCATCTCCGTCTCTAGTATCCGTGATGTCTTCCCCATCCCAGCTGCCTCCCAGGTGACTCCGTGCAATTACATTTCTAATTGTACCACAATGGTGCTCTCTCTGGGATGGTACACCGCTGTTTAATTTATAAATGTCAATTTGGAAGCACAATACAATGAAAAATTATCCACATCAGGCACAGAGCAGTTACCAATTATGAATAGGTAAGAAGGCAACAAAAATAATTAAGTACTTAACAAAGAGAGAGGATGAGGGAATGCGGGCAACCCTTTAATGCAACCCTTCCAAATTTTACATGTGCTTGATTTTGAGCCATTTAAATGGAAGGGGACAGGTAGTTGAGTGGCAGGTTTAATATCGGACATGACATTGCAGTCTGTGCCTGTTTAGGAACCCATTTAATATTTAAATCTCAATTAACCAGTAGGACTGACTTGACATTTAAAAATCTAAACAAAACACTTCAAGTGTAGCTCTTTAAAAAGCATCTGTAAAAGCAGAACCTGCTCATTCTTTGCATCCTGAATAACATCTCTGGGGAGGGGGAAATAAAAAATCAGGATTTGTTGATTTTACTCCCGTTCTCTTTGCATAGTTAGTCCGACTAAGCAAGAGTGGGCTGAATTCTGTCCCTCTTGTCTATCACCAGCAGAGCAACTACAGAGACATCTGAGCTAGTTCTGAACTAGAAAATTTTTGTTTTGCAGGAGGAATAATCAGCTCATACCAAACTCTGAATTGCCAAAGCTGCTGTTTTCAAACTATCTTGTCCTTTTATACAGCTGATCCCAAGTGACATAAAACATGAGAAGGGGGCAGATGCCCAGAGCACCCGTTGGGGAAATGGGGAAGGAGGAGCTGCATGGAGCATCCTTGGTTCAGGCAATAGACACAAATCAACAAGACTTGCCCATCAGCCATCCACATCTGCTGCAGGCAAAGTCACAGCACTGGTTGCAGCTGGAGCTGGATTGGGGAGTTGCCTTTTCCTGGGCTGACAATGCTCCTCCCTTATCAACCCTGCAGGCAACATGGGGAAGAATGTGAAGAGCACCAACAAAAAATGCCAAGCATGAGGCAGATTGCTTTAGGTACCAACATTTTCTCTATGGCCCCAACATTAAGGATATTACTGCAGCATGGACATTCTTTCACTTCCACCCAGTCACTCTGCGCACCCCACACTGCCTGCACGAACCCACCCGTGTTTCAGCAGGGGCTTCAAAGCTGCAAACCAGGGATGAACACCAGAACCTCTGCTCCAAGTGGGCATTAACAAACAACCCCACGTTTAAACTTTCCTACTATCTAATTCTCAATAGTATTACATTGAATATGCCGGTGGCTGCCGGTCCAGCTCATTGTGCCTAGCGCGGGGCTCCTGACACCACACCACGGCCAGGAGACCACAGCCAGGCTTGGAACCAGCCCCATGAGATGTCACCACTTGTCAGCCACGAAAATCTCAGCGTGCATTTCTAATAATTTAACTGCATAAAAACAATCATCAAGAAACAAATACTCTGCAGATTTCAAGCCCTTCATTTTTCAAGTTCATCTCTAAATGCTACACGCAATGAGTAACTCTGCAAGGGGTTTGCCCTCTTGCCAGAAAAGCGCTAATGGAGACCACCCCGATGTGCATTTGCCCTGCAATGGGAGCACTCTACTGCTTATACACACTCAGCCAGAGAAGTTAAATGAAACAGAGCAAGAGAGACAAAGCAGGCTGTAGTGTCTTCCCTTTTGTCCATCTACTGCGGAAATTACAGACCCAGTCAACAACCTGCCTGCGTGGAAGAAGAGAAGACCCACCACGCTGGGTCAGACCAAAGGGCAGTCTAGCAAAATATCTCCCAGCTTGTAACAAAAGTTTGTATACAAAGCATAAGAAAGTGAGAAAATATGGAGAGACCCTTCACCTGATTCAATTTCCCGACCTCCCACGATCAGCGATTCAGAGGCTTCCTGGGTGCGAGAGTGCACTGGCTCTGTCACCCATGCAGTGACCCATTGCACATAGGCGAGACCCCTTCTCATACACATGACATTACGGCTATTTCCACCTCCTGCCAGCTCTCAGCCAAGCAACCCGCTGTGGCTCTGCAGAGAAAAGCCATACGAGCAAGTGCCTCAGCTGGCACCAGCTCCGTGCCCTTGATGTTAATGGATTTGTTCTGCTTTATACCAGCTGATGATCTCCCTCTTCTCCCTCTCTGCCCTCTCAACAGTTTTTCTGATGCCCAGTATACAAGATATCCATTGAGACGGTGTTTCTAGTCTAGCAAGTGCCGTGCAATGCCTGTGACACTGGTTCACATCCACCCTCTTAGAGGAAAGTGTCAGAGCATTGCCATAGGGCTGTAACAGAGCAGCCTGGCCCTGGGAAAGCTTTGTGCTAACCCTCATTACTTAAATATTGGTTTATTCCTTCGAGATGGGTCTTTCTGTCCTTTGAAATCCCTTGGGTTGTTCTAATCCCTGCTAATGTAATGCTTTACATTATGCCAGGGGAAACAGGGTGGGACATCCTACAGCCCTTCATCCCCATGAGCGCACTGCCAACACCGCGCTTGACACTGTGCTTCTTCATCCTGCTTTAAAGAAAGCACCTGCGATTACTCCCAGAAAAAGAACAAGTTCACTTTACACCTCTGATAGAGTCAGCATGCTCTATTCCAGCCACGCTTTCTAACAAATCACTGACACCAGTGAGAGGTGAAGAGAAAATCTGAACTCATTCAGAGACATTACTCCAAATTTCTGCTTCCGTTGGTTCATTACTCTGGATGACTTTAGCCCCTGTATGCCTCCTGTCCATAGTGCCATGTCCTGGAGTTAGCACTGGGTGCAAAGCATGCAGTGGCCTTCCTCAAAATGAAATGCTGACAGCATATCCCTAACTGGAGGCAGATTTCAGCAGTGCCATCACTTGCGCGGCGAACCATTGCCTTGGCTGAGTCTATCATTTCAAGTCCTCCCAGGTTTTGTTTGTGTGCAAGCAATGCTAATGTGCTCACTGGAAAGCCTGTCCTCCACCGCAGAGTAAGCCAGAGAAACACTCTCTCTGTCATGTAAGAGCAGTTTTCTCATTTATGTCACCTTATGATCAGGGAAGCCAGTTACAGTCCCCAGCTCTGATGTGTAACATCAGCAGGAGAGATATTAAATATTTAGAATGGGAAGCTCCAGCATTAACCAAAACCACTTCCACATAGGCAGGACTTATGGGACCAACCAACATCTGGCAGCCCCCTAATCCTGCCCTGGAGTGGGACGTGACAGCAAACCAAAGGGTTTTCCCTGAATCAAAGATTCAGGGCAAAATTCCTACTTTTGTCGGCTGCTGGGGTGCCAAGTTCAAGTTCCCACACTGATCTGTGCTGGGCGAGAGGACAGAAGCAGCTTCTTATTTTTTCCACCTTCTTTCTGTGTGTGATTAGAGATGGGCCCAGGAGACCTGGATTTGTGGTGAAAACCTCCCCTTTGATCAGTTTAGTGAATTCTGAGAGTCTGTGGTTAAAACCTCACAGTCCAGTCCATCCCAATTAGAGCTAATCCTAAAATACATGGTTTGCATGAAGAGGTGACCTTTTTCTGGTGCCTGGAAGGAGAAAAGGAGGAGTTTCTTGGTTTAGTACCATTGCTTATCCTGTTGTATTTCATACCAACAACCGAGGTCAGGTGCTGCTTTCCCTTCCCTTATTTTCTGACGAAGAAAGCAGAAAGAACACTTTTAGAACAGAAAAACACCCAAGTAGAACATGGGTCACATGAAGTTTTGTGTCAGTGTTTCCCACAGGAAAATTTGCCAAAGAAAAATTAAAGTAAATCCAAGAGGCCACTATAACACTGTACATGATGAGATTTTTTCCGGTTATTTTCAAGGCATAATTTCCTCAGGCAAAAGAAGAGGGAGAGATAATACGTCTCTCTTTGCTCCATAGGTCTGTCACTAAGGTATGTTTCAGCAAGTTTATTCATTTTCAGGCTCTCTTCCCTGCTCTTTCTTTCTCCCCTTTATTATCTGTGGTGAGGCTGCAGTGCCACTCACTCATCACAGAGCTGCAAAGTTGACTCACTACAGCTCTTTTTTTCTGCTCACCGATCTCATTGAATTATTGAAAAGGGCACTGTCAAGTTGGAAAGAATATATCTTCAAAAATAAAATAAATTTTCTTTCCCAAGTTCCAAATGGCACCTTAAACTATATATTTAAGGGGAAAAAATGAAAGAATTTGTAAGATACTCATTTTCTTATCATTAGTAATGCCCTTGGTTTTCTTTTCAGTCCAGACAACCTGAGTTCACCATCAATTTCTAGACAACTTCACTCTGCTTTTCCTGGATTCGCAGTAATGATATTGCCAAGTCTCATAAGTTTGTCCCCAGTCTTTGGGTATTTGTGGGCTTTTTTTTAAAGTCTGAGCTTGTAAAGACATGAGTAATGGCGTGTCTCAGCTTTCATTTTTATTTTGTTTTATTTTGGCATCTGTTAGCCTTCAGGGTTACAGGGAACAGTTTGACTGTATGGCTCAAGTACCCCCTAAAGGCTCAAAACCATGAACCCAACTGAAATTTTTACATAATCTCACTATTTTTAGGGAGATTTTTGTGATTCCGGGAAGACTGGACGACATTTTTTTTTAGCTCTGAGACTTTACTTGTCTACAGTGTTAGATTTAGCATCCGAATTTCTTTTACGCTGCAGCTCCTTACAATCAACATATAAGTGCAAAATGTCCACAGCTCAAGATCTGTTTCCTTTTCCTTCCCTTTTCATTCAGGAGGCCCAACATCTCCGTGGCCCCTACTACTATCTACTGGTCTACTTCTGGTCTACTTCTCTGTCCCTACTGACCACAGCCTCAGTTTGAGTGTGCCTGTTACCAGAGCATCTAGGCACTATCAAATTAGAAAAAATTAGGCAAAACCTTATACTGCATGTTCATCCATGATTTCTCAGCAATTGTTCTGGTATAAAATGAGCAAAACCACAGTGCTGGTATCCAATCCATAATCAATATTATTTGAAGAACACGCCAAAATTCAGGGTCTATGGAAGAAGGTGGGAGTTTGTCACCAACACTTAACCCACTGGTGAGAATGGTAAGAAAGATGCTGGGCATTAGCAAAGAGAGATTCCTAAGAGCTAACAGGAATCGGTCAGGAATTTTTATATAAAACTCTCATAAGAAAGTCTGTAGTAAAAAGACACAACCTGACCTGAATTGAAACAAAACAAAACAAAAAAAAACCCAACCAATCCACACTTACTTCTGTGTTAGAATTTCCATTGGAACCTTGTTATAAAATCCAGCAGTACAGCACCTCACCAACAAAGACTTTTCTCACAAGACACCAGGAATTAAAAAAAAAAAATATACAGTTCAATCAACCTACCTCCAGGGCATATTTACACAAAGGTTTTTATTAGCCTTTCAACTTGATATATTGTTTTCAATACCTAACTGAAAGGTAAAGATATTAAATATACATTGCAGTGCAGTTTATTCCAGAAGAGCTCCACGGTGCATCTTGGGCAGCGCCCATGGAGACATCCAATTACTGCTTGTGCCAAACCTAGCCCTGGCTGTGTAAGCAGGGCTAAAATTTCAAGCACACAAGACAGGAATTAATTTCTTCATTTCTACTGCAAAACTGATGCAGCAGAGCACATTCAAAGCAAACAAAAAATCCTTCATCCAGGCTCAGTTTACCCTGAGTTGAGAAACTTTGGGCCAGACTGTCTCTTTGAGCCCCTGTGTGAATGGGGAGGATAGAGCATATATGAAGGTGATTGCAGACAGAAAATAAATAAAAACTGCACTGTTTTCCAGCAGGTGTGGGTTGAGACTGTGCTTTCCCGGGCAGCAGCTCACGCCGCATGTTTGGGGAGTACTCAGAAATGGGAAAATCCTTTCAAGATCTTGTTTTACCTATGAATAATAGGGGCTCCAGAAGAAAAGGGAAAAAAAACCAAAACCAAAAACTTATTTTCTTAAAAAATGGAATTTCAAATTTAGTGGAAAAGTGAATTGAAAACTCACAGAAATCATCAGTGAAAACCTGATGCCTTCTCTACCACCTTCGCCTCCGCAAGCAGCAGACACAGCTCCACCGAGGCTCTCCCACAAAGCTCATCGCAGGTTACGGCGTGACAACACACCTTCGATGGGGATTAATCACCATATAATCATGCTCGAAGGGCTCAACCAAAACCAGAGCTCAAGCACTTCAGGCCTCATACGAACACACAGTCCCTCCATGAGAAGTTTAAAATCTCAACAGTATGGTGAAAACAATGAAGATACAGTGAGGTTATTTCTCCCAAGGGGTGGTTCATGGAGCAAACTCCAGATGTGATTGTTACTGAATTAAGGCAATTAATCCCTGGAATGAATGCGATGCAATCGCTGGGCTTGGGAGATGTTCGCCTCTCTAAATCAGGAGGTAGCAGCCTTTCAGAAGAGCCCCAGAATACGCATCTATCCTCCCGGCTGCACAGACTAGACTGGCATGGACAAAATCATCCTCTCCTTAAAAGTGGTAGAGTAAATAAAGACTGCACTGAAGTCAGGGACAAAATATCTACCGAATTTGAAGGATCAAGATTTTCACCCGGTTCATATGTACATGTTAATACGCACTTGGCCCACTTGATCGCACCACTGGTTGCAATTAGATGCTCCTAATCCAGATTTTGGCATAACACAAATTGTACTATTTGTAAAAAAATGCTCTCTCGAGAATGAGTGTCTGTCTCTTCTTGTGCTGTCTCTCTACGTAACCCTCCACAGTCTCTTGCCAGCTCTCATTGTGTCTGGTCCTCTCATTTTAATTGCAAGCACTGTACAATAAGGACGTCCAATTTGATTTTTCTGTAGTGCAGGATGCGGAATAAAGTTACTCACAAATGACAGAGGAAAACATGCAAACATTAAGCATTTGAAAAATGGGTAGGCATCCAAAATAAAATGATTCTTTAGAGAATGACTGGCTACTGACTGGATAAATCCTGTCACTGTTCAAGTTAATAAAAAAAATCTCTTGACAGGTGTTAGGTATTTTTTAGCAAAGTTACAAGGGCGTCACTATAGCTAATGTTATTAAAAGCTTGATTAGTTATGTGAACAGGCTCATAGGTCTAAATCAAAGCTGCTAACTGAAGCTGGTGGGTTAATTGATGTTCACAGCTAGAAAAAAGCCTTTATTTCCAAGAAAACTCTATAAAAGGAAGAGGGCACAGATGCTAGAAGCTGAGAAAATACATGTGACTTTTTACATGCTTTCTGGTCCCTCTGAAACTGTGACCCCATCCGAGCAGAGACAGACCCTCGGTGTATGCTCAGGCTGCAAAGAGATGGCCCAAGTGCTGCTCTTCCAGGTGACAGCAGCTGGTGTGAGTGCGGTCCTGCCTCATCACACCTGGGGGGTAAATCACATCTGCTTTAATGCACTTTCTCTGGAGGAAAAAGAGCCATGGTTTCTAGGTGGTACGGCAGCAGAAATAACGTAGCACATAATAACAGAAAACAATAACAGTAAAGAAATACATATGAAATAGGCACTGCCTGAGTCACTGGCAGCGCAGAGGACTTCCACGCAGCATTTAGATGAGGCTGATTCTCTTTGCTGTATTTATGAGTGAACCTTGTTTCCTTCTTCTCAGACATTTACATTTCTTCCCTTGGAGAATCTCCTTGAAAGACAGAAAGGAAGTCTCACTCCCCACCTTTCTTAGGAACTGCGACCCTCCGGAGGCCGCCCTGCCTGCACCGCTCAGGAGGGCAAGCCCCAGGATGCTGATTAAGACTTTGCACAGCGTCATCCAGCAACATTTCTGCGTACCTTAACTAGCCTACCAGCCCTTCACAGCTGCAGAAACATGAACTTTTCCCATATCTGAAAGATGAACACATCGCAGAGAGACAGAGGAAAAACCGATTCTGGGAATCACTCATCCAACGAGTACAATTAGTTCTCAGTCAAATGGTCCGACAGACCCCAATTTTGTGTTCTTCTGCAGGGGCTGTGATCAGGTTTAAGCATAGGCATATATTTGCCCCACTCTGGATGGATGGGGAGAGCTGCAATATTTCTTTCAGAAAAAATCATAAACTGATGATTTCAGAGGTGTCTTCTACTCTACAGGACTCCATCTGAAGCTCACTAGTAGCTACAAGCCCATATGCTAGTAGCTATGTGCTCAAGTCTAGTCTGCTGGATCAATTAGCCATACATCCACACAGCTAAGGGATGAATTTGGCCCCAGTTAATTTTATAAGCCATTTTTAGACTAAACAAGTTTCATTTAACCCCGAGCAAGGAGCATTCAACCAAAGGCAAATTTACATCAGTGTACTTCTTTATCCTTTATTCCTTTCTTTCTGTAAAGATATATTACTTTCTGTATTCCTTTCTGTAAAGACATATTACTCTCAAATACAGATGGATAAATGTGATGATGTAATATTAATTTGTACTGAGTGATATAATTAGTTACTTCTCAGTAAATGTGAAAAGATTAGGAGAATCACATTGGTTTGTTCAGTTGGCAGATGGAAACTACGGCTTCCTTTTACATCTCTGAAAAATTACAGCAGCTAGCACAGCTTCCTAAACCCATTTGCCTTGATTCAAATAGACAGATTAAATAATTAACCAGAATTAGAAATAACATCAAATATGAGCAGAATAAGGAACTACAGGTGTTCTCTGCAGGCCATGTCTGCTCTGATTTTAGGATGCCCATGACATCCAAAAGCCAAATCCATACGTGAGAGTGTACACAGTCTATCTTGAGATACGTTCTCGTATATGGGAACAAAACTGATGAGAAAGACAGTGAGTGACTGTAAGTAACAGGCTGAAGAAGAGAGACAGGCAAACACTCCACGTTTGCAAGGGCCCCACAACATGGTGATGCACACATACTATAGGAACAGGATTTCAGAAATGAAATTGCCGTATCCTCAGGCTGACTGGACCAACTGTAGAAAGTAACCACTAAATAAGCAAGCAATATGTATGCAAAGCCCAAAATGAACAGACGAGGAATTGAAATTACCAACCCTGCTGTTTTGTGTGCATCCCATTTCACAAACAGTTATTTAAAGAACAGATAGCTGTATTTGAGATTTTCCATCCTAGTGAAAAATCATATGGATGATTTCCCTAGAGAAATGAAAGCCCATCCTTCATATGAAAGATATCATAAGGTCCAGAATTCACCTGTATAGAGCTGATTAGGAAGGAAGAAACATAAGCATGAGTGCATTTGCAAGGGACAGACTGAAGGAAGAAGAAAGGAGCTGCAGGCAAGGAACTCCAAATGAGGTAAACACACCCTGAAAGGGGGACTCACTCTCGGGAACACCATCTAGGTGAACAAACAGGCTAAAAACCAGAAAGCAAGAAAGAAAATCACAAAACACTTGATATTCTAACATGCGGGATCATCTCAGCAGAGCTAAGCAAAGAGTATTCATTAATGAATATAGATATAAAGACCATGAAGATGGTCTGCACAGCTAGTCATCAGACCTCCTTGAATTGATCCCACACTGAAGGAACACATGTCTCTCCGGGCATGTCTGATCCAACACATTATTTATTTGTTTTGTGTCCAGTGGTGAATGACCATGTCAAAATCTGTATTTTGCTTCTGGATATGTCTAGCTTCAGCATCACAATAAATTGTCTGGGAGACGTATCTGATAGACTGAAGAATCCTCTATTATTCTTTGCACACCTCTGAAAAACTCTCAGCAAGCCCTCCAGGTCCAGTCTTTGGTTAGACAAAGAGCTCAATTAACTTTTAAAGCATATTTTTGAATTCTTTATTGGAATAATTTTCAATATACCCACATAGGTCTTGTATGCCAGACCCTCCAAACAGGGCACAAAGGCACAGGTAACATCATCCTCCCATCCCTACTCTTACTTCTTCCTGCCTTAAGACTGACAAGGTCCCAGGACCAGACCAAGCACTCAGACAAGGTCTATGAGCCCATCACGGCACTTGTGAGAGGCAGCAACAGCTCTCTGCTGCCCCTGCAGTAAGTCTCAAACCTCTTTTGGCAGCTGTAAAAAGCAGTTTTCTCTGCCTGCTTAATCCTTAGTCCCTTTGCAGAGATCTCCTACAGAGATGGCAACTTGTCCTCCTGGGGATGGTACCTTTGCCCTGTGGACATTCCCAACCTGAAACAAATTTGGTTAACAAACATGACATGGTGAGCACTCTTCTAGTCACACAATACTAAATGTAAATTGATGTCCTACAACAAGACAGCCAAGAAGACCCATCATTTAAAAGATTTCAAAGCCACATATTGAAGGTAAAGGGAAAACAATGTATCCAAGTAGTTGTCCGAGCTGAAGACCAGTTTATGCTATCTTTACCTCCAATATTACACAATCTTAAAATTGAAAAAAAGAACCTGCTAGAAGCAGCCAGATTTGGAATAAAATCGATTCTGTTGTTCTCCCATCCTAAGTACAGAATCAGTGCAATCAAACTATCAACTGAAAGTCCAGAAAAACTCTAAAGCCATCACTATAACAATATGATTTCAGCAGGTGGCTCAAATAACGGCTCATCAAATCAGCAGAATAGAGAAATATTTGCAGAGGACATTTACTTTCAAAAAAACATTTTTTAAAGGGTAGTGAGAGCAATACTTTTAGCAAGAAAGATTACTTGTGTCAAAATCCATGGAAGTCTGACTTCAGAAGCCAGTCTTCTCTTAATGTAACTTGAAATGTCAGAAATTGAGGGTGTTGCTTGGCCATAAGAGCAGAACACATTTTGCAAATATTTTTTTTTAATGTGTGTGTGTACACATATATATTGATATATGCATATATAACAGCAGGGCTAGTGTTTGCAAAATTCAGTCATATTCACATATGGTTACAATGAAAAATTTGATGTATCCTATGTCACAGAGGAGTTGTAACTGCCAAGACTTGTCAAAGTTATGTTTACTTTAATACATGAAACTCAATCACATCTGAATCACAAAATGATAAACCTAAAGGCTGTCATCACATAGAATCACTCTTGACCCATTTGACAATATACTTCATACCAACAGTTGGTGAGGGATGGTAGCATAATTCATATCTTGACACCTGTTCTCTTCCAAACCCTAGAAAAGAGCCCAAGTCATGCTCATCGTATGCAGACACCAGTGCACATACAGATGAAAAGCACAATCTCTTTCACCCTTGTCTCAGTTCTTCCACCTGTAAAGTGGCACACTCAATGAAGACTGTCTCATCTGGAGTCAAGTAGAAATGGAAACTATTGTTACTCTTCACTCACTTCAATCACTTTCTCCTTCTCATTGCTCATCTTTATCATTTATCTGGTTTTGGGCCGAGTGCTTTCATTAAAGGGTTGATTATAGGATAATTTGAAACGAGTATATTAATCTCACATTATGCCTAATTGCATTAGCTTCAGATGTGTCCCCTAAGTATGATTTACATTTTGAAAGATGTGTAAGACTCTTTTCTATTGTCTCCTTTAATAAGATCCATTCTTGGAGACCTTTTTCTTTTTCTTAGCACTTAGTCCTCTGTGAATTTTCTTCCCCTTGGAGATACTGAATTTCTAGGAACTCTCCCTGGGAATCATTGAAGCTAACAATAAGATGGCATTAAATCAATAAAACACTAAATAACACAACCATAATTGATAGCACTTTGATTTTCTCTCACATTTTTTTCTCCTTATATCTCAAAATGCTTTACAAAAGAAGGTAAATATTATTCCATTTAACTGATGGAAAAACAGAGGCACAGACAGACCAAACATCCCATATTAGTACCAGAGCCTACACTAAATCCCAAATACTGCAGGAACAGTGAGCCCATGAGGAGGGAAGATAGGTTCATGCCTGAGGCGATAGGGCTGCATGATAAAAATAATAATAGACACCAGTTTCACCTTTTTAGCCTCTAGTTTTCTCAGCACATTATTTCTTTAAGCAATTCAATAACTGTTAATAGGTGACAGACTCTTCAAACCATTAAAATTATGTAACTTTCAAATCTGTCAGGTTGAAGTATTGTTCTGCCCACCACTCCATTACTTTTAGTAACTACTTCCAAACCAGCTGCCTATGTGGGAGGAATCAAGGAGTCACTTCGGTTAAACAACTCTTCCAATACACTCCTTCAGAAAGCTTAAGTCAGCAACATCTATTGGGTGACCATTTTCTAACGGTGAATTTGTGAGATCTTGGCTGGATTTATCCTATGGAAGCCGCAAACCGGTGTGGTCTTCTCATAGTGCTCGCACAGAGAAATTCACAAATCATATTCAGAACATATCAGACCTCAACTTTTCCAACAAAAGGGCAAATGGAGAAAATATTCACAGTATGGCACAGAAATACCAGATCTCAATGTCATCAAGTAGACCAACATTTCTCTCTCTGTGTAGATGGTACAGATCACAAAGTGGCTTTAATAACCGGGGATGCTGCCAGCATCCACAAAAAGCAACACGATCATTGAACAAGCACGAGGGAGACGCTGACAGCTCCAAGAGGAGCAGCTCTATTTCACAACCCTTATCTCACCATAATTAATTTTGAAGCAAGCTATCGTTCCCTGTGACACTTCCACACAACTCCCAGCTCAGAGAATGCAACCTCGGGAGTCTACCAAAGAAAGATGTAAAACAAGCTCTCCCGAGTCAAATTCCTCGTAACATGTGGTTTGATTACATGAGAAAGATGCCCTGGTCTGCTCATCTCGAGCTGTTTTAGCTGTTCAACCAATTTTTGTCGCTGGGTAGATGCTGCCAAATCAACATAAAACCAACTCTGATCATTTTACTCCAAATTCAGAAACAGACTAATAGCAAAGCAAACCATTCTCAGAAAGTTCCCTCCAACCCTGCCACAACACCAATTGCTACATTGGATTCTGCATCAGTCTTCTTTTGAAATTAATTTGAGTTAGTTTATATAATGCTGTGTGACGAAAAATCTGGAAGGAAAATCTGAAGTCCCAGTGCGAGCCTTAGACCATGTTCACCATGTTACTAACACTATTTTTTCCAATTTACCACAACTTTCTGATGAGCTGAGCAGGTATATCAGACTCTCCAGGGCCACGACACCTGTGAATCATCTGTTGAGCAGGAAAATAAGCTTTTACTTATCATGTTATTAATTTCACTTTCTTCCTCTCTCCATCGGGCATGTTGTGAGCCCCAGCAATGATCATCCTGTTTTAGGAACTCCAAAATGCCTTAAGGATGATAAAAGTCAGGTTTTAATTTTTATTTTTTTTTTTTTGCTCTTTCTTCAGATGGTGTAAGACCAATTATTTCAAAGCATGCAATACTGAACGATGGTGGAGGGAAGATAAAAACAGGAAGACAGATAACAGCACAACTCTGAACACTCACATGCTACATGAGATATGCACAAGGCCTTGTGCCACCACAGTCGCAACCATCCATGCTCCCAAGTAAGGCCCTGTTAAAGATCTGGGTGCCCCAAATGAGAAGCACCCAATGCTACCAATTTGCTCAGAAAATTCAGGTGCTCCATTTAATCCTGGTCTTACTTTCACTCACACAGACAAACAAAAGCACAAACCAGAAGAAACCCTTCAATCAGTGAATATTCATGGTTGAAGAAGACAGCAATATTTCTCTATTACCCATGATACAAACATGATGAAAACATGAGGAATGGCTGCAGGAGCTGGGACAAAGACATCTCCTTTTCCTTCCTTTCCAACCAAGCATGTCCCTTGTATGGGGCTGAACAGGGTTTACGAAAAGATAAACAATGCTCTAGAGCCTGAAAAAAGTTAAGACCTCCTGTTTTGAAAGACAGCATCTGCAGCTACACGGTCTGTGTATCAGTAAGCACGTCTTGCCCATGCAGAAGCAAGAGAACCCAGTGTTAACCTGGCAGCTGATGACCCTCTTTATTTTCTACAATCCTACACAGCAAACAAGTGCAAGCATGAACATCCAGCTTCCTTAACTCCTTATCTTAAATAGATTGTGCTCTGTCAGAATTAGCAAAGCACTCAGGGCTGAATGCAGCCAAGGCCCCAGAAATACCAAGTAAACCAGATACAAGGGACAGATGAGGCAATGCTTTCTCTTCTGCAGATAAATGAGTACATAAGAAAAGAAAAAGGATGCTTTTCACCCTCTTTCTCCTATATCTCCTTTAAACAACCATGGACCATAGAACAGAATACAGATTTTATATACACCCTCGTGTAAATAAATGAGAAGCCAATGTGTTCTTATGTAATATCTGTACTATGAAATAGCTTTCCTGGCCCACTTTCAGGCCTTATCAGTTTGGCAGAACCATTTGATATACTTGCGACATGTGTTCCAGCTGAAGTATGCCATGGGATGCTGATGCTTCACTCTGTCCCAACGTGTAAAATATTCCCCCTACCTCTGACACTCCACCAA
This sequence comes from Gavia stellata, assembly GCF_030936135.1. Classification (NCBI taxonomy): domain Eukaryota; kingdom Metazoa; phylum Chordata; class Aves; order Gaviiformes; family Gaviidae; genus Gavia; species Gavia stellata. The sequence goes on along the minus strand of NC_082597.1, from coordinate 7,542,878 downwards.
TGCCATCCTCTCGATGACAGATATTTGTCCAGTTGCCCTGGTTAAAAAAAGTCCCATCTTCCAACACATCTCTTTGGTAAACTCACTGGGAAAACTAAATGATCAAAACCTATAGTGTTCACCCAGGAAAAAAAAAAAATCCCACCAAAAATAACCATGTAAACTTCTGTTAGATAATAATAATTTTGGAAAATGGCATGGTAAGAGACTGGCCTGGAGATTTGAGACCCACAACATAGTTCTGATTCACTTGTGTTTAGCTGAGTGATTCTGGACCTTCTAAGTGTTTTCCCATCTGCAGAATATGCATAAATAAACGGTTTCCTTCACAAACCCCCTGGAGATCAGGGAATTAAAAGAATTGGATAAGAGCTGTGCCTTTTTTTTTTTTTTTTGCACTGAACTACCCTGTTTTCCTTGATCTGAAATAGCTTTCATTCACAAGTCATTATGTGATATGACTCGGAGGGGAGCACTGTCTGAACCTGTCTGCAGGATATAGCCCAAAGGCACAGTATCAGAGATCAGCGTGTAAAAGAAAAAGTAGCTTCTAAAGGGATATAAGTACAATAGAGATGTACTTCGTTAACAAAAAACACAGTGATATACCCTTGACTTGTAGCTGAGAAAGTCTGCTGGAAATGATCACAGTATAAGCAGGAAGATTATATCCAACGTAGACCTTTTCCCCCCCCTTTTAAAAAATGAATCACCACGCAGTGCCTCTTCTTATTGGGAACTGGCGGGTGCTCAGCACTTAGGGAAAACTGGACTAAAGTTTTAAATCACCAGTTTGGGAAGTGAAGGATGGTCTTATGGTTGGAAGACTTAACTCAAGAGACCTGGCTCCAAAGCCCATTGGGCTACAGGTTGCTGGCGAGACCTCAGAAGTTTACCTTTGGTCCGGCACTGAAAGCTCTTTGAGACACAGCTTCTCCTTTCCCCCGTATTTACAACAATGGGTTTTCATTTCATGTGGCTCTCCGTGCACTACTTTAATTTGGGTTAAATTTGCAAGCAATACACATGGACCTATGTGAGCACTAATATTCTTGAAAAAAAATATCTCCTATCTACTATGTTTCCATCATGTACATCAAAACGCCCAGCACAAATTTCTCTATTTCCGTCATCCCTGGAAAGATGAAGAGTAATAGTTAGATACTAAATAACATGATTCATATTCCTGTTATTAAAAATAATTAAATAAAGGGCTAGCCAAGAAGGGAAATGAGTTCAACTATGAAATTAATCAGCAAAGTTTCTGAAGTAAATGGATAGGTTATTGCAGAACAGCACTGAAGCAGGCTTAGGAGTACCTTCCACAAACCTTTATATGAAAAAAACAGATACTTCCTGATAACATTTTTATTTTCTAAACATTTTGATTATATCTAGAGAAGAAAAACACACTAGACTTTTAACAAACTTTTCTGAGAAAAAATCATATTAGTTTTCATTTCCAACAAAAACCCACCTAAAATGTGAGGTTTAGGAAAACATTCACTGTTCTTACTACCAAGCAGTTAAAAGAGTTTTCCATCATAAAGGGCTTATGCCACAGGGACAAAATTATCCTTCATATAACCCCAATAAAATCACTAGATTCATGGATAAACTTGTCTTCACCTTCCTACAGTGCTTCTGCTTGCCAAAGAACTCTGGCTTCCCTAAAGGTTGCTGAACAGCTTCTCTCCTGGGACTGCCCTATTTTTACTCGACAGTCACAAATGCCCATTTCTCCCTCTCTGCATGACATTTCTTCTCCTCGCATGGCCCGACACGCTGGCTGCCGTCGCTCGTCCCCAGCAGCCTCCCCACATCATTTTCCACCCGGGACACTACACTGAGGCCGATGAGAAACCAAACTCTGCAGAAACGCATAGTGCTAAATTCTTCCCCCTGCACAAGCCCAAGTAAGTAGATTTCCCATCAGGAATCACGCTGGGACACGGGCATGGGCTCCTCTCCTTGACCCCGGGGTGGTGGCTGCTACGCGAGCAGTGCATGCAAGTCCCATCAGCACCCTGAGGCATGCAGAACGAGTGCCTGTTTTATTGCACGTGGCCATGCAGGTTTGATACAGCTGTGGTTATTACACACCAGCTTGCAGCCTCCTGCTCTTTGCAGCAAATGCCACTTTGGTGACACCCACCTCTGCAGAAGTGTCAGTTCGAGGGGGATCGAAAGCTCAAAGCAGAGAAATGCCAGAGCACAGGGCTCCCGAGTGCAGAGCTGTTCCTTATTATCACACAACCAAACCGCAGCAGTTCCAGCCATCCCTGGGCTTGCTACATCTGTGCAAACGAGACAAGATTTGCTATTAAAAGTACAGGTCTCCGAGACCACTGCCGCCATTTATCACAAAAACTTGTGGCTGGGGCAGACTGGGGCTCTGCTTCCTTCTTGAAAGCCACATCTCAGGGCTGATGATCCCCACATTCGGGCTCTCGCATCTGTCTGCTATGCCAAAGCGCTCGCTGTGGTTTTAGAGGTGTTTTTAGCTCCCATCAGTCTTCCCCTTTAAAGGCATCATTTCCCATCACTGCCATATCTCAGTCCCGAAACAAAATTACAGTAACCCTCATATAAAGGTCCATGCGTGGGCTGGTTTCTTCAGTCCTCCTCCCGAAGGAAGGAAGCTCAGATGGACCCAAAAGCACTGGCCCAAGCAAAACCCTCACACACCACTAAGCCACACAGTGAAAACACACAGGCTAACTTCAGAGCTGCATCCAGCAAAGGGTGATGAGGGTCAAAAGGGAAGCTTTTCTGTGGACTCCACACGAGACAGCTATCCAGACCCAATGCAGACATTCAGGTAAGCCACAGGGGAACTGAGTCTTGCTTTGAGGCTATTACTGCAAAAAGAGGGATGTTCGCAGCACCGTAGCTGGGTAGCTCATGACCACTTCAGCCCTTGTGGATCACCCCATCTGTGGTCTAACAGACAGGCAGATTGCAGAGATCTTCATCAGAGATGAACCTGGTCCTCTGTGTAGTACCAGAACCTCCAGCAATTGCTCCACTCTTTGTCCTGATACGGGCACTGCTTTGCTGCATGGGGCTTTTTGGCTACTCCAGACTCATCTCCCACAGAGTCAACTCCAAGGCTCATTTCTCAAAGAAGATTTGCAGGTTGAAAGTGGTTCCTTGAACAATCCCAGCCCAAGCAGCAATCCTTTGCCCTCTCTCTCCCTGAAGAAGGTAAAGCTGGGACTGCTGCTGATTACTCTACATCCAGGCAAGATTTGGCACAGCAATAAATCTCTGCAGCCATGGATCTTTCTCTGGGCAACAAGATCAAAGTGCTACCACAGGAACGAGTCAGTCTCAAGAATAACACCCGTAGGCTCCCACATCATTCCTAAATTATAATATCTTGCTGGGAGAGACAGAAGGAACAGATAGATGCAAGTGGACAGTTTACAACTGCTAATACTCAGGGGTAGGTTTTGCCCTCTGTAGCAGCTGCAAATGAGGCTATGAGGGATGCCTCATCATTATGAAATAGCAGGACTGGGGCTTAGGTTAAGGCTCAGGAGAGACGGATTTTTCTGCACACCATCCTGCTGCGCTGTTGCTTCAAGAAGGAAGGAAAGAAAGCAGAAATTCTCAATTACTCAATTAAATGTGGAAGAAGCTTTGAAATCCCGAACCTTAAAAGCTCAGCAGTCAAGCGGTGAACAGAAAGAATCCAAGCGGTATTTCTTTGCCCAAACTCTTGGGTTTAAGTTTCCTGATGAGTTCTCTGTGAACCAAAATTCATTATTTCTTTCCTTTTGCCTCCCTATACAGAGAATCCCTAAAGGAGGAAGAGAGAACTCCGAAGTCTGTACTCACGGACACTTCACAGTGAAGCTGCACACACAGAATACGTGTGAGAAGAGACATTTAAAGGTGATTCTTACCAAGCATTGAAATCCCTTTTTAAAATAAACCAAAAAGACTCTTTTCTGGAACATTTTCCCTGGACGAGACCCAATTCTTCCAGCACCAGCAGGAACAAAATGCAAACTCTCACAAAGCAGTCCATGCTGCAAGGCTTTGTAGGGCTGGCATGTACAAATCCACTCTGAAGCTATACACTTAAAAATCACCGTTCACCCCAAAACACTTGCTGAACTATAGCACTTAGTACTTAAAGTGCAACACAAACAGAACAGCGATGACTAACAGCAGAGTAGCAGACAGCCAAGAAACACGGTCTAACCTCTTTTACCACCTGAAATGCCATCTGAACCTACATTCCCTGGCAAAAGCTTTGTCACCTAAGTTCAGCCATTGGGCATGCCTAGAGGAGCCACCACCTTGGCTGTCCCAAACCCAAGTCCCCTGGCCTGTGCATAAGGCTTTGCGGGATTCACATAAGAGGTGGCCTCGAGATAAGTCTTACGAGGGGCTGCAGACCGTTGGAAATACTCAAAGTACAGGTTCAGATGGAGCAGGCTGCCCAGAGAGGTTGGGCAATCTCCAGCCTTTGAGACCAAACTGCATCAAGCCCTGAGCAATCTGGTCTGATCTCAGAATCGACCCTGCTGTGAGCAGAAGGTTGGATGAGAGACCTCCTGAGGTCCCTTCCCACCTGTGTTATCCATGATACTAATATGGAGGTTGGGATTCAGTTCTCAAGTGCAGCTGTCTAAAGTTGGGCATCTAGTCTATGCCATGGAAAAAGAGATACTCCACCCTATTTTAAGGAAGGACAGAGGAATTAACCATGGAGGGTACCTCTCTCTCCCCATTGGCTACATAAACACAACCTGCTTAGACTCAGACAACTAATTGAGATGTCTACAGCAGGGGATTGAATGCCACCAGACCACTCACACCACCAGTGGAAGACCAATAACCAGTTTCCCCAGCTTGAGGGATTCACACCCAAACTTCTCTGGGGAGCTTCCTGAGTATCATGAAGGCAATGCTATGGCAACAGAACTCTTCATCCCTCTTCCCAAACTCAGATGCTGAGCATTGGAAATGGAGTCCACCTGGCAGCTTAGGAGGAACCGATGCTGGTCCCAGTCTCTGATCCGCAGATTATCTTTTTTTGTTCAATTTGACTTGAATTCAGTGGCTATCTCATGCAAAATACATAAACAGATTTGCTCTTGCTGCATTATACCTGGCTCATTATTTATGGGCAGACTTTGCCTTTCCTCACATCAATAACTGTCATTCACATGAGCAGCTCCTTTGAAGGAAGGATTTACATGAGAATCAGCCTAGCAGGGCTAGGAGCCTAAATAACCCGTCTGCCAGCCCAGGGGCAGTCTCTGCTCAGGTGCTTTGTGAAGTACCACAAGTGCTACAGAAAGAAATGCATAATTATAATATGCGGCAGCTCCTGGCACACCGGGTGGTGGGGAGGAGGCTGGGACACCCGGCTCTCTCCGCTTGCTTGTGCTATTCAATTACTTTGTGACTTAGCATTCGTTTATCCATCTTCTGTCCATTTAGACCACAAATTCTTTGGGGTGGGGCATGCCTCTTACTATGAAGCTGAAGAAAGAAATAAAGATAAATAAAGTAGGATTCCAGGATGAAAAATAAAAGCAAAGCAAACAATATCCTTGGCAATGTTCTGCTCAGCTGCTGATGACTGACAGCATCACAAGACAAGTTGGCAAGGTAAGAACCCGAGTTTTACTCTTTAAAGTCCCACATTTCTGTGTCAACAGTATTTTCTAAACAACTGACACTACCGATTCCCCACTGAAACATAACAACTGCAAGCCGAAAATCATCTGCCCATGCAAATGCTATGGATCTTTTCTTCTCCCTTCCCTCCCCCTTCTCTGTTCAAATATTTGTTCATTGGACTTCAGCACTGAAACCTGAAAGCATGCCATGCTGCCCTTCTAACATTTTACAGAGTACTGCATTTATTTGCAATTATATTCTCCCAGTAAAAAACGCTGCTTCAATAAATCTTCCTCCAGTGAAATTTTATGTATTCCGGCTAGCTGTTTACTGCAGAATTTTTGTAATAAATTATTCTCACTTGCAGCCTGACCTTTGTAATTTTCATAACACCAAAAAAATGTATACTCCTTCTGCAGAAGTACCTTCACAATTTGCTCCCCTTTCCTTTCCTCGTACTTTGCAGCAAACAGATGTCAGTGAGGACAGCTGCTATACAAGCTCCCCCCTACGCTGACCTAGCATCTTGAATGACAACACCTGAGCCTTGGATCTGAGGGCAATCTTTTATACTTCTTTACAGAAAACACACCAACAGGATATCTACAATGCAAACCTCAATCCAGAGATGTCTCCTGATCTACCATTAGGTCCACATTAAAGCTTCAGGCTCACTAAAAGGTGTAACTCACAGGATGCTTAAGGTATTTTTTATAGCCCACCAGTCACTGAGGTTCTATGTACCACCCCACGTACCACCCAGGCTGGGAGACACAAAGGAACCCATTTTCCTATCATTTCCAGACAGAAATGGGCAGAGGAGAAGGGGAGAGGAGGGAGGGACAGAGAGCTGGGAGCTCTAGCAGTGAAGATATTTGCATTTTGGGGTCTGAAGATCAAATATACTGACAGTATGTGCACCTGCCCCTAGATTTGCACTCAGAATTTGTTTTTAAATGCATTCATCTAGGCACTGGTAAATACCGCGTTTGCACCAACAAAAGCTACAGGTGGGCAAATGGATGGTACCCACGAGGGCTTGTTTGCCTCAGCCTCAGTAATTCAGCTGGGTCTTTTGGCGAACTGGAGGAGGAGACTTGATTTTAAAACTGTCCTGTGGAGCTAAGTTTTCAAAACTGTAATAATTTATTTAACTGTATAATAATAACTAATACTTTCTATAACTGTGTGATAATTTATTTGCGCACCCCCCAGAAAAAGCATTTTCTTTTAGTCACCTGGTTGGAGCGGGGAAATGAAACGTGTTTGCTGACCACTGGGCTTTCAGTCAGACCCACTGAAATTACAGAGCAGACCAGGACCCTTTTGCTGTCTGGGTGTGCCCCCATGAAAAATGCTTTTTCTTCATTGCAATGTTTAAGAAAATTAGAAGGGTTTGTATTAAAACCATGCAAAGTGGTGACTGCAACATTTTCATATCCTCTTTCTAATTTCCTTCCTTCAAAGTTTCCCTCATTTCTGTCTCAATCTTAAAGCCAGCTTTAAAAAAAAACAACAAAAACCCAAACCTTTCTAGTACTACTTATTTTCTCTACTTTCAGTGTCCAATTCTTCTTCTTGGATCTTCCAACATGAGAGCTGTCTCTGCCTCTAAAGAAAACCATTGTTAATTGACTCTGTCCTTAAAATCTTGCCTTGGCAGTAAGAAAAGCCAGACCCTGGTATGCCATGACAACTAACCAGGATAAAACATATTGCTGAGCTGTATGGATTGTATAGGGAATGTGTTCCCTGTCCAAGAAGAGACGAAAGGCTGAAGCATGGCTCAGATCATGCTACTGACACAAATATTCTCATTTTGGCTCTTCTAGAGCACTCTCCTGTGGGTGTCAAAGCATTTTATAACAAAAAGGTGAGGTTTAGATGTAATAGATGGCAACCAGAGGCTTAGAAAATTGACATCACTTAATAGAGGACATTTAAGATCAATTTTGGGAACAGCATTCAGGGTTTACAAATGCTGCCTTAGATCGTACTGCCTTCCAAAAAGCACAGTGACCCCCTCAAAAACAAAATAATAAGTTTTAATTATTAGGTTTTTCCACGTTTGTTATTTCAGATAAAGGAAAAGGCATTTCTCAGAGAAACCTTGGGGTTAATTTGTTACATGGGTCTTCTTGGTCATGTTTTCTTTGGCAAACGATCAGTGAGCTCATTAATTTCTATATCTAACTTAGTTTCCTTTTCAAAGTACTATAAAACAGAGACAACCAGATGCTCATGCCAAAAAGTAAACATTAAAGAGAATGAGAATATAAACGGTCCCTTTTTAAATTGATTCAGATACAACAGATCACAAAAGGCCATCTTAAAACCAAATGCTCTTAAAATAAAAGATTAAGACCTCCTTACCCTCTGCTTCGAGTAAGTATTTAAGCTAATGAGAGCTAGGAAATCGATGAGTGGGTATTGAATTGCTATCTAGCCAGGCTTCAGACAGATTCTGGTAAACAAACACAAGCCTAAAAATAAATGTATAGGGAATTTTTTTTCAGGAAATTACAGAGAGAGGGAGAAAAAAAGGCGGAAAGAGATACTATAAAGGTAACTCACGTGGAAGAGATCGCACTTAAGATTTTTTCATCTATTGGAAAATCAGCTATGCTTAGATCAGTATCCAGCTTAATAACCGAGACACATAATTGTCCATGCTGAATCTACGGGCTACACGCCATGCCCTTGGCTCACATCTGCACACTCATCTACAGATGGTGTTTAAAACACTGGAGAGAGGAACTCAATTCTCAAGAAAAGCCGACGTGGACACAACTTACTGCAAGAGAAAAGTTCTAAATATGTTTCTTGCTCCGAGACCTGCTCAAAGTTTCCTTTTGGTTTATTTTACATAACCAGTGCTTCCACTGAGGGGCTTTGGTGTTTCAGAGAGAGGAACCTGCATATATGCTATTACAGCAGAAAATCTACATTTTGTAACAACACCTACTATCACTATTCTCGGTTTTGCAAATTTTTTCACTAAACTGAGAGTTTAGACACCCCAGAATTGTGCCACTAGTGCCATAGTAAAGTGCTGTTCTCCTGGGTTGGTGGCCGTATATCTCTAACAGAGCAAAACAGTTACTGTTGGTGTTTCCAGATATTGTCATATGCAATGCTCATCCATGCACTTTCGGTACATACGAAGACACACAACAGAATTTATCTCATGATCCCTCTGGCAAAGAGCAGTCACCCTTTTCCGCTCCAGACTGCGGGGTATGTAGGAGGTTTACTGCTCCCAGCCCTGCTTCTTTGCCCAGCTTTACATGCATCTCAATGGCAGCATGATGACATTGCCGAAAAGAGCTAAGCCGAGGCACGAAGCTTTTCATTTCATTTGGAAAGAGATGAGATCTGGTAAATTGCAGCAACAAATTCCATGCTTTTAATTCACATCCTGGGAAAACCCTATATGCAATGGTCATCATCTCTGGGAAAGATTTTTTTTGCAGCAGGCACAGGGCATGAATTAGATGGTGCTTTCGATGCGGAGCCAGTGCAAAGGGCAGAAGCAAAGGCAAAATGTTCTCAGGCTCACATTGCTAAGTGGGAAACCTGCTGGTCAGTATTGCTACTGCACACAAAATTAGATCCTTTTTCTGTGACAATCATGCAAAGAGGTGTCCTAAAGCTGCTAAATGACTTTTCATTGTGAATTTTGCCAGAGGCTCCCAAACTGCACCATAGTTTACAGCAGAGAGTACCAAGCTTCGTACCAAGTTTTCCAGCTCGGATACTATTGAGTGCGCATGACTCCCAGTTCACCATACGCACAACCAAGTACACAACCATGAACTACACACACCCATCCTGGCACTGCTGTAGGGAACAGGAAAGAACCATCACGCTATTTTTTTCAGCAGCCGAGGGGGAGCTGCACTAGGAGTGGCCCCAATTTCCATGCCAGCCCTTCAGAGGCCACCAGCTGGGGTAGCACAGCCTCTTCTGTGCCCATCGTCTTCTCCTCCAAACAGAAGTAACTTCTTGTCTATGTTTTATTTGATGGCAGAGATCAGCTTCTGTCTCTAAACTCCTTGACTGCTGCCAGACTTGCAGCTCTGGTCTTTAATAAACTACTATTCTGCAGACAATTTCGGAGAATCAGATAGAGAACAAAGAGGCTACCAAAGCAACAATAAAAATGCAGATGGAGAAAACATTATAATGAATAATATTAAATTGGCCCTAAATTCAGAATTGGTGTCTCCTCAGCCTATAAAAAGTCCATTACTATGTGCTGCTTTCTGGGATGTGAGACGTGCAGTGTAACCCTTTCCATGTCAAGATAAACAAAGCAATAGGCTTCAGAAAACATCTGCTTTAAATCCAAGCATTTCCACAAAGTGTATTTTCTTGACAGTTGAAAAAGAGTATTCTTACGCTTTTAAGATAACTATATCCTGTTACAGACAAGTTACACAGGCCTTTAAGTACTAGCAGTGGATAAAGTTTTCTTTCAAATAAAAAGGGTGATGCTGTGTTAGCAGACATTTATTCTGCTCATGTGTGAGAAGGGCAGATGATTGCACCATGCCTAAATGCAGAGTAATGTAACTTAGAAAAGGGAATCAAGTGGGTTTACAAGGAGGTGGAAGCTGATTAATTTAGAAGTTCCTCAAATGTCCTTCTAGTAACCACGCAGACAGATACTGGAAATGCAGTAAGCTGATGCTGTCATTGCAAAGTTTTACTTCCAGCTTTGCTTTTTCACAGAACAACATGCAATTTAATCGTATGAGCCCAAATACACCCTTCATTGCACGGTTTCCCAAAAAGGTATCAGAGCAATTGTGAGAGAGAACCAGGATAAGACACCAACAAATACAAAACTAACTTACACCTCGTCTGACAGTCCCATGGAGGTCCAAGCTTTCAGGCATCCCTACAGCTGGAGCATTTACCCAGGGCAGGGCATGGAGCAGCTCACACAGGCACTGCCAGAAACCATGATCTGGTACAGAAGCGGCTGCAGTCTCCCAAAGAGCGAAGGTGAAGCATTGGCCAGGCACATTATTGCTTAAAAAAAGTGTCAGGAAAACTAATTGGAAGGGATTAAAGAGAAAGAAAAAAGATAGCAGGATAAATGGTTTGCAGGACACAAGTTTTGTTGCCTGATTTTTGTTTTGGCAGCTGCACGTCCCAGGGATGCCTATTTAGGGACAGACTTTGCTTAAAGCTTCCGCAATGTTGTGTATAGAAGAAACAGCAACCAAAACATGTCTCATGGACCCGTACTTAAGTAGAAAACCAGAGGAAGTGAGCCATTTGCGCTCCTGTTGTTTGTGTTTAATTTCTTTTTAAAATTGGACTCATCATTTGATTCTTTTAACTAAAGAAACATAATAAATGCAATTTCACTTGCTTTTTTCCAAGCAAGCAGTAAAAGAAACATAATAAACGCAATTTCACTTGCTTTTTTCCAAGCAAGCAGTAAAAACAAATGGCAAAACTATAAAACATTGAAAATGTAAGCAAAGAGATTTTTAGTCCAGGAGGAGATAGCTATGGGTGAAAGCCACACCAAACGGGCTATACCCCAGCCCTATCCCTCCACGACCCTGAGCCAAACAAGGAATGCTGGGGAAGCACTCTTCATTGGGTGAGCAGCAGCCACCACTGTTTACTGGTGGCACCCAGCTCCCGTTGTGGGGACATCTCCCTCATTGGGTCTGTCTCACTGCCTCTCATCCTCAGCTTCCTCACTGGAATTGCCAGGGACAGTGCCAGCCATGGGTGGGTGACACCGTCTGATGAGAAGGGCACCGAGGCCATGCAGCAAACATCTTTTAGATAGGCTCTGAAGCTGCCATGCCTTCTAAATGGATGTGCCACCCACTTCAAGACCTGTAGTTACTGGGGTCAAGGACAGCTAAGGAAAGGCACACTTCTGTCCAGCCAGCCCAGTCCCCATGAAACGGTCTGCCAACCTGCCAAGGCCATGCTCTTGCATTGCAGTTATACTCCTGGTCTTCCCCTGCACAATGTCTATTTACATTTCTGGTCCCTCACCAGGCTGACACTAAAGTCCTCCCTTCTTTGGGGACACCAACCCCAACAGCTATCGGGCTATGGTGAGTCACCAAACCACTAACAACCTCCACAAACTTGAAAACATCGCCACCAGTGACTTAAGACCAGATGCTTCAACTAGTTACGAACGTGAGTGGCCTTATCGCACTAGGTGGAAGAGCTTCTGGGCAGAAAACAGCTTCTCCAAGCTCGACTCACCCAGATGCAGGATGTGGAGTTTGCACTCCCAGCGACCGTTTTGGAGATCAAAGCAGCAGCGAGTCAGAGGGAGTCTGCGCCATACATTGTTTGCTTCATATACTCTTACATAGAATTATGTAATGTCATTAAGTGGTGTAATTACGGAATCCAACCATGCATTTTTGCGGTTGAAGTGAAAGTATGCTTAATGGTGTAATTACATCTAAAAAAGAGATCCCATAACTAATTACATCCACAGGGCGGCAAGCAGCAAAAAGCTTCATAGCGTAGTATTAGGAATGAATTATGTGTCTGGTAGTTTTCCTCCTTGTTCAAAGCACAGCAGTGTAAAATACTACTTACAGACCCCACATCTCCCTGTGCCTTCCACAGTGCCAGGATTATCACCATCAACAAGCCCATAAACAGCAAAACGTTCTGAATAACAACTGGGGCCAACTCAATGCTGCACAGGAATGATCCCATTTCACCCCAACTGACTAGGGATACAGCACTGTTGCGGTGTGAAGACTGTGATCAACCATCACGGTGCCACACAAGCAAGTTTATGGATGATTGATAGGGTCTTCAGCCATGCCCCATGTGTCTCCTACCTGTTCAACTTTCCTGTTTGCCATGTATCTATCTGAGGTTGATTGAAGCCATAGGGTGAATCCAAGGTGAAGACCTTGGCAAATGCTTCCCCAAGGCCAAGTGCCACCTGGGCTAGCCAGTGTTACACTGGCTACCAATGCCTCCAGATAACAGTTGTAGGGGGATTATCCTGGCTGGTCAACTACAGTCATATCACAGACCATGTTACCTAAATCCAACTTCTGCCACGCGCCCACACTACCCTCCCATCACTTCAAACCAACAACAAGAGAAATTGTCTCCAGTCTACCTCTCTTTGCCAACCTTTCCCATCCCACGCCACTCATTAACGCAGGGCAGATGGGGATTTGGCCTTAGCCTAGCTAGGAGCCATCTCCTCCAGTCCCACCGGTGAAACACTGGAAAACACAAAACTACCCAAAACATTGGTCTGAAGCCAAGGAAGTGCTAAAGCATTCCTCAAATCCATTTGTCTTACTGCCTGAGATGGCGTTTTATTACTAGAGTGCTGTGACACCCTGAGATTTATGGGCAATGGGCTCATTCAGTCCCAGACAGAGGGAGAACAATTAACGCCACCCTATTCCTTGATCCTACTCCCTTTTTTGGCTCATTCTCCTCCACTTTCCTTCTTTATCCTGCTATTATAACAATAGTGAAGTACAACCAGCATTTGTCTTTTTTTCCAAACAGCCTTTAAGAGAGCAGAAAGCCTCTAAGATGGACACTTTGCTGTCCCCAGCTCCAGCCCCAGGCTCTGATGTTCACCTCCGCAGGCAGAGATCTGCTGCAGCCGTTAAACTGAAATCTGCTGGGTTATACCGGGAAATGCATTTCACTTTGCTAGCGCAACTCCAGTAAAGTTCATAAAATTGGGAATCTTTAATGCCTAGCAGAAAGCCTGAGTGGTTTTCTACCAGACCTTTGCTAGCCAGCCCCACCTCTCACCCAGATTGCTTTTACAAGCTCCATTAACGTCCACAGCCTCCGCTCCCCTCGGTGCTACACAGCTCAAATAACCCCCCTGACCTTTATTTTTGGGAAGGATATTGAACTGTCCATGGTCAGGCCCAGAAAAGGCTCTTGCATTCTGGTGAGACCCAGCACATTTTCAGCTGAGCTTTCTGAAGAACAAATGGGTCTGGTAAGTTGAGGAAAGCATCTCAAAGAAATGAGGATTAGGTGAAAACCAAGAGTTTCTTGACTGATGACTTCAGATCAGGGCTGTTTTGCTGAGTAGCATTTTTACTAGTAAGCAAGCTGAATATTGATTTCTTTTCTTTTTCTCTCAATAGGAGCAATGGGTGCTCCTCTTCAGGGCTCCAGAGACTTAGTTGGGAAATGTGAAAAAACTTCCCCCAGGGATAGGAAGAAATCTGTCCAAAGTCAGGACACTCTGCTCCTTGCTGTGCTGGAGCTTTGTTATGCTGATGCCAGGCCAGGCAGCCATCCCAAGCACAGGACAGCCCAGATGGGAGGACAGGACACATATGCTTTGGGGGAGCAAGGCAAGACTGGGTATCGGATTCAAAAGGAAGAGGCAAAAAATACAGGTGCGATAGAAAGGGAGGAAAAATTTCAAAACAATTTTTTTTCCCAACATTTTCCCTGCTGATCTTGATCATAAGTAAATGCACAACCTCGATATGAAGGTACTTCACTTTCTGATCCCAAATAAATTTTTTGAGGTTTAACTGTTTGGTGCCCACACTGTGTTTTGAGATTTTTAAATAAAGGGAGTTTCAAAACTCTGGAAAGAAAGCATAATGGTAAATAGTTTTGCTTTTTGAAAACTCTAGCTGCATATCTCTTCACATCGGCGATGAAGCAGCAAGAGATGATAACAAATGTAGACATACAGCGGGGTAGACAAGAACATACATGCTGAGTATTTTGGAGCACTCAGCTAAGGATGAGTGGACGGTTAAGCACACAAATGAGCCGGTCGCATTTCCAAAATGTGAAAATTCAGCTTGCAGATATTGATTTCCAGGCAAGCCCGGTTCACTCCATCTCCTAGTGCTTAGCTGCCTTTGAAGGTCTTTAAGAGCCTGTCCAGAAAACATCTGCTTACTTCAGTGCCGTTTTAGCCACAGGTTATTTCTTTAGTCTGAGAGCAAATTAGCAACACACTGACTCCAAAGAGATGCTCCAGGCTTCACTGAGAGTCTACCCCATTTTGCCTCCAGTATTGCTTTCCTGGGCACATTTTAACAAGCTCATAGCAGGACGCAGAAGGTGGCATTTCCAGCAAGGGGGAAACTTCTACCTTTGGTATAGGAAGCTCTGAACTTATTAAAAAAATTGGGGTCAATTTAGCTCATGTCTCTCCTCCACGCCAAGCTCCGAGGTCTCTGTTTGCACCAAGCTACATCCATAAGAGGCAGGAGCGTTGGGGGAGCAGCTGACTGGTCCTGGCAGGCTTGTCGGTGGGGGCTGGAAAGCCCGTGTGGCTCTGCTGATGGGGTGTCAATAAAATGCTGTGATATTAAGCATCACGCTGGTGTGCAAGATCGCAGTCAGAGGCCAGCTCGAGGGCTAGGGCTTGAGGAGTGGTGACCAAAACAAGCCAGAAAATGCAGCATCCTTCGGCTACGTGAAATTTCCAAGGAAGGAAGAAATGTCAGGTCTGGGCTTGTTGAATAGCTGGTAAAAACCCATCACCTCTGTGATGAGTGTCCCTCTCAGCTCACAGCAGGGGTCCTCTACCTCTTCTCAGCCCATCCAGTCTCCAATGCGAAGGTCCTGCCCCATAGCAGGTATGGTGCCACATTGCAAGTCGCTCATTCCTCACCCCATCTGTGGCTTCCATCTGCCTCTGAGACACCCACATCTAACCTAGAGAGCAAGGTGGGGGAGCCAACAAGAGATAAAAGTTCATTCACCCCCTGGGTTTTGAGTCTTCAGTGGGATTTGTTACTAATCATGGAGTAATTTTGGTTGGAAGCCCTGGAGGTCTCTAGTCTACCTCACCACGCAAAGCATTTCCAACTAGATCATGCAGCACAGGGCCATGTCCAGCCAAATTTTGAACACTGCCAAGGTGGAGATCCCCCAGACACTCTGGGCAACCTCCACCAGAATTTGATCACGTGCATAGTAAAAAAGGTTTTCCTACATCTAACTGGAATTTCCCATGTCACAACTTGTGCCTGTTGCTTCTAGTCCTGTCACCACACACCTCTCAGCAGAGTCGAGCCCCATCTTATCTACAACCTCCCATCAGGTGCTTATAGACAGTAAAAAGTTCTTGAGTCATCTCTTCTCCAGGCTGAACAGTCTTCTCAACTGCTCCGTGCACCATGTGCTCCAGCCCCACACCACCTTAGCGGTCTCTGAGTTAATCAATGTTTTAGGGGGACATAGGCATCTGGGGAGCCCCAAACTGGTGTTTTCCCTATGGCAATCCTAGGGCACAGACATACACCCAGAAGTGAGGGACTTACTGCCTGGGGAGCTACAGCTGAGCTGCGGTAACCAGCTGTCTGTGCTCACTTCTCCTCCCACAATGGGAAGTGAAACCAGCCAGATAAATCCTGAAACCACCACACAGCCGACAACAGCGAGTCGCTCCACGATGGTAATACAGCCACTTCTGCTCACAAGCCAGAAGCTGCACCATTTATTTTGTCCTAAACCAAACACAGCACTAGAACTCTTAAACAAGGACCAATCTGGGCAAAACTTTCCCCAAAAGCCTTTTCTTCTTTCCTGCAACCTTCCATCTATCAGCTATCCAAGTGAATTATTTTTCTGCCCCTTCTCCGGGGTCTACGGTTGGGTGGTGAATGTTGAAAACCAACACCAAGAAACAGTGACTGTGTGCCAGGCAACTGTAAAAACACAATCAGATAAAAGATCTCTTCTGCTCAGAAAGGAAGGCTTTGGAGAGAGCAACCTGTGGCTACGGAGCCTTCTTCACTCACTGAAATTCAGAACAGCTGTAGCACCTCTTTAAAGCCTGTTCAGGCTTTCAATGAAAGTTCACGCAATGCATTAGGGATGTCAGGACTTGCTATGTCAGGAGGACACGACGAAAGTTGATGTTGCTGCTCTCCAGAAACTAATGTGTCTTCATTTGCAGCACAAATGATAAAGGGATGCTGTTATTTGGAATGAGTATTTTTTAAGAGCATGATTAACACCGACTAATTATTTGGATGTATCAGTTGTTTTAATACAGCAAGTGTGACAGAGTGGTGGTTGTTCATATAAGGAGAAAGAAGGATGAAAGTGAGACAACTGTGCTATGCATCATGTAATTACAGCAGCAGGGCTAGGCCTTTTCTGGTGATGAAAAGCTCCACAGTAATTCCAAAATGTGCTCAGTCAGTTTTTATTTATTATTGGCATCAGTGCAGTCTTTCTTAACAATTAGAAAAAAAAAAGGTGAGAATAATTCACAACATCCACTTACTCTTTTATGTGTGACCATAATGTGTCTGAACAGGGATTTCTTTTTTCTTCTCTCAATTTTTGATATATAAGCATACTTGCACATTCTGAATGGAGGCATTGAGAACACTAGAGGAGTACCTGTCTTGAAAGTTATACCAGGTTAATAAAAGTCCTTTTCTTAGTCTTGGGAACATTTAGAAAACAAAAGGTAATATTCATTCTAGGAATAAATGTCACTTGATCTTGCCACATTCAGACATATGACTCAGGTCCTTGACTCTGAGACCATATATATGGATTGATGTGAGGCTGAATTTAGGACTTCTTGCATGTGCAAGTCAGGAGGAATAGGTACTTTATTTTTCATTTTGCTGCTATTTGCTTTGGCTAACTGTTTGCATGGGCTTCACTGGGCTGGTTATTAACATTCAGTTTCCTTGCTAAAGGCATTCCACCCAGCCCAGATCTCCTCCAAAGCTACTATAAATGGATTTAATTCAGACCATGATATTGAGCCCTGTGTAAAGAGCCAAAGATTTTAGTGGACAGAAGTTTTAAAAAGCTCAGAGGGTTTAGTTCAATGGCACACTGTCTCCTAGAGCAAGGCTGGCTTAAAAAAATGTGGTATTCTCAAGCACTTGTTTCCATCCTCTTACTCTCTCTTTCACGCTGGTCCAGCAATGGTGCAAACTGGTATTGCTCTCTGCTACAAAGATTTGGCTCTTTATTTAGGAGGTAGTGTTTACAGTGTTAGTTCTGCCTTGTGTCAACCGGGAAAGTGGTCATCAAATACACGTTTGCTGATTTCTCTGTGCATCCTGTGTAATCTACATAATGGATTTTTTTTCTTTGCCTGGGATTCCTTCAGTCCTTTTCTTGTTTTGGTTTTGCATCGTTTCCTAAGAAAGAACAACTGGATGCTGTTTATTTCCCTGCTGTAATTTTCAGTCTGTTGAAAATGACTGACACAGGGCTAATCCATTGCTAAATTCCCATTTAAAAACCTAAGGGTGCTCTGAGTTTGTATTACCCTCTGAGCAGGAGTTAATTCTACTTTTCTAAAACCATGCTAGTTTCTAAAAGTCACATCTCCATTTTGCCTAATGTAAAGCTGTTGAGTTTCGCTATATGCTTCCTTATTTTTTACAAGATATGTCATCATCAAGTCTATATAAACCCTATAATAAACCCTGATCCTCAGTTAATAAAAAATAAGAGTACACAGATTGATAGATGCTTGGGTGAACACTCCACTAGTTCTGGCTTTGGCAATTGGTTTGCTTCTGCAAAATGTAATCCCTGCAATACCGTCACAGTTCATAAATACAAGAGGCAAGATTCCTTGTTGACCCATGCGTTGTGACATGCCACCAGTGCTCCATGCCGTTGCTTCTCCCCATTACTTTGATGTATATTTCTCATTATTTCATAAGTAACACAAAAATTAAACTGAATCTGAGGCAGCAGGGAAATCAATCTACTTCAGAGAATCATTCCAGTTAAAAAATTCAATAAATCTTTAATCCATTCAGACACTGTATAAAAAAAAATTGTAGCAAGAATGCACTTAAAGAGAAGGCAGAAAAAATATATTCCAAATGGCCAACATCTATGCTGCCGTAATATTCTTCTTAATACATTCAGACAAGTGTTTTTAGGAAGACAGATGATGTCTAAATGTTCCTTCTTGATAATTTCTTGTGTGCTTTCAATTTTCTGGAGATAATTAGTCATTGTAACAGGAGCATTTAGACTCTTAAACACACATTTTTTCACTAAAAAATAATTCAGTCAGGCTGGTAATGTGATAACCCTTCTCTGATTAATTAAATTTTCAGCGTGAGGTATTCTATAAAAGTACACCCAGAGACACAGTGTAACACCAAGCAGTCTTGTAGCTAATGCTGGGTCTTTGAAGATTTAAATTCTATTCTTGAGGCTGCCACACTTTGTCTGTGATTCTTGAGCTAAAATTTTCAACTTTGTATAATGAGAAACCCACATTCAGCCCTACATACCCACGCAAACACCAGTTATCGACATGCCTCACTTCAGGAACACAGGTTTGACAATCCCAATCCATTTAAAGAGCCAGGGGTGAAACAAAGACAGCGTCTAACCTGATCAATGTTAGGCACGATATCAGACCGTATTCCTCTGCTTAATTTGAAAGTTAATTCAGGAACCCCCGAGGATTCAGCTGGAGCGAGGTCTTTCAGCAACTCATTAGCTGAAAGCAGAACTTGGGGTAAAACTCATTTATATCCACCAAGAGAAGCTTGAGTATCCATGGGATTAAGTGGTAGTTGAGCAGTGAATTTTAGGAGAACCATCATGCCCTCAAGATGATGAACCCTGAGCATGTTGATCCAATGGCAGCTGCAAGACACATCTACTGTGTGCAAAGCTACATCCTACCTCATTCCCTGAGCTCATCTTGTATTCAGCAGAGAAAAAGGCACCTATCTGACCAACTACCTCTGTTAGGGTGAAAAATCCCACCCATGAGGCACCTGCTGCCTCTGACCTTCCCCAAAGGGAACCCAAGGCGACAAGTTCTCACATAGGTATCTACCCATGCTTGGGCAGATGAATCTCATCCTACGTCTCTGCAGGTTGCCAGGCCATTGCAGTAGGGCCAGAGCGAACAAGAAACTCTCCAATTAGGGAGCTGTAACATCCCCTTTTGCAGCCTCACACCCCTCAGAGCAGGAATCAGAGTTATTTGTACAAGTAGGTTGTATTTACATTGCGGTTCCCTACTCTTCCCAAGTTGGATGCAATGGGTTTGGGGAAAAGAGCAAGATCTAGAAACACACTTGTTTCCTTAAGATCCCTGAATATCCACAGTCAAATAACCTCAGCTTTTCTGTGCACGTCTTCATGATTGCCACCAGCCCAGCACCAAAGCATCCCAAAGGATATAGGGATGCACTTTTATCACTGTTTTTCAGAGGGAACTGATGCTGATGGGCTATACCAGTGTCAGTAAGACTGAGGAGTACCAGTGGCATGAAACAGCAGTGGAGCAGGCTGGGGACTATTCCCAAGGTGCAATCCAGATGACCATTTTTCCATCTTCTGCAGCATTTATGGTATCTTTCATGGAAACTTTGCCACTATAGAGAGACCTTTATCTTTCCTGGCAAAGCTAGCACATTTTTTAAGAGCCTGCCTAGTACAATATGTGGGTATTTTCTCTCTTTTCACCTTGACAGCTGCAAACTATCGCCCTCATTCCTGTTCCATTTATCCCACTGGGAACTCTTAGATTAAGTAACTCTTAGATAAGAGTGGGAAATTAGTCATCAGAAACACGTGGGCCCTGTGAAGAACTCCAACTTTCAAACAGCAAAATAGCTTTTGCTGCAGTGGTAACACTGTGATGAACTCCACATCCACAACTCCTGACGAGATTGCTATTTTTTGGAGGGTAAAAAGCTTCCAATCAGCAAATAAGACGTTCTCCCAGAAAAAGAGTTCCTGTTCATGAAGCCTGAATAATTATTTTTGTCTTTCAAGAGGTCTAGGAGGTGCATAAAAAAATCATTCACAGAATCTGTGTCTACCATGATTTTTGAGCAATGTTGTATTATTATGCGCATAGTCCTATTGGTTTCAGCAAGCGCGCGGAAAACTCTAATCCTGATTCACCACTCAACATCAAGGACGTGAATTCGCAGATTATCTGGTGCTGCATCAAGGCCCACAGCATTTGGAATCTAAATTGGCTTCACACCTTCCTAACCTCAACATTCGCCACACAAAACTGTTTTCTAGCTGGAATCGTGAGCTCTTATGAAAAGACTTTGCACCTACCATCAGAGCTCTTCAGAGATATTAATTCATTCAAGCTCATAATACGCCTGTGAGATAAGTGACATTGTGATCCCCATTTTATTGGCACAGAAATAGAGGCAATGAACAGTCATATTTTTTGGACACGGGAATGTGAGGAATCATTGCAAGAAACAGCAATAAAGTTAACGTCTTCTAGCACCCAATCCCTGCCTTCAACCTTAATAAAGTCTGTCCCCTTTAAACGATGCAGCCAAAAGAAAGAAGATGGGTTTCGTTCTGATAACCCTCCTGCCTCTTTCACACGCTGGAGCCACAGAACCACATCTTGATTTTGTACCCACACAATATGCAAAACACCCGATTGCTCAGCTCTCGGCACTTACGTGCCAACGCTGAAGAGCATCTTCTGCCAGCTGGAACCGGCGTGTTATTGTTATTAATCATTCGTATATGCCACTGGTTTGCAGAAGCTATCTGGAGTATTTTATTTATATAAAGCTTCACACTGCAAATGCTCCCTTTTCTCTGTGGCTGACCATCTCCTCTGCCTATACTTATACTCTATTTTTTTCCATTAAACAATCAGATTATACCTCTTATCCCCCTATTCATTAAAAGTATGCAGCAGAGAGACAGCAGTTTCTTGCTTCTGCAAACAAATGCTTCTATGAGAGAGTCTGCACAAAATAGACCAGTTCCTGAATCAGCAAGGAGGGATCACACTGCAAAGTAATCCACTGCTGAGATCATGTCTTATGGCCCTTATCTGCGCTCAGACAACAGGATACGGCAACGCTGTACGGAGCTTGGCTGTTTAGCTCAAATGGTAAGGAATCGCACAGGTTTATCTTTGCACTGTTACTACAAATCCCTGGAGTCAACCAATGCTTACACCAATGCCTCAGTCTCATCACTGCTGTGGAAAAAGCAGCTCTGAGGCTAAAGGCCTTTTACTTCTTTTGCTCAACTGAGCTACTGGATACGACCTGTCTGCAGGAGATCCGAGGGAGGTCTAAGCCAGGGCCATAGAAGTACACCAAATTAGTTTGCTCCAGATGCAATTTAGCTACATCACCTTGGATGGGTGCCCAACCGTGCAAGCCCTTCTAGGGGCTGTAAGCAAACCAGTCTGGGGTGCTGGTGAGACTGGTGGCCCTGTAACTCTAGAGTCTGTGTCATGGACAAGCCTTTAAAGCCTACAAATTATCAGGTCTCGAAGCAATAGTTTTACAATCAAGACTCTGTTCCCTTTGTGTCCCCCCAAATGCTGGCGTCATCTCTACAGCACCAGAGGCCCCAGGGGAATCAATGTTCCCAAAAGTGTGAAACCCTCAATAAGGGGAAAATCTCTGTGCAGACAAGAAATGTTCCTGGTCAACCTCCAAAGCAAACACTGCATTCACAGCGTAGACTTACAGCATGAGGATTTGGTCCTCTTTCAGTACAGTTATGTTATGCCAAAAGGGATGTTTGCTGACAGAAAGCAGCTCATGGAAACTCAGAAAGAGAATAAAAGGAGGAATTCTGGTGCGGGTGCCCCAGTGAAGAGATGTGCATAATGAACAGCCTCTTGTCCTCAGGCTTTGGTGGGTTTGTGGTTGACTCCTTCCCATGGTATACACAAATGGAATAACTAATGGCCTTGGGAGAACATGGAGGTCTTCCCCAGGTGCTCAGCTGACCTTGTGCAAGCCGTAAGCACTGTGGTTTACACCACTGCAGAGCACCTCCAACAGCAGAGAAAATATCAGCTGAGCCCACAGTACGGCCAATAATTAACAGCAATGTAACTGTGAGTCCATTAGATCATATTCTCTTATTTACTGTAAATGGATAATTGCAAAAGTGGAGAGCAGCTTCAGAGCTGAGGCTGCATTGAGGCTTCCACTTAAAGCAAGGGCTCAGCCTCTTGGTTGTTTAGTAATTTTATAATAAAACTCAAGAGATTTTGTGGTTCCACTGTTAGTTGGAAATGAAAGCAAGGCAGGAAATGAGGAAAAGCTTTGCTCCGACAGTCAATTTATCTGAATTTTGCATGAGTGAAGCAAGAATAATTGGTCCAGAATTTATAATGCCATCGCAAAAGGCTGTCTGCACTGTACTACAGGCAGTGAGCCTGTCCGCAGGGCACAGGAGGGACAACCAGCCTCATTTTTCCCACAGACGCATGCTGCTGCTAGCCTGGAAAGCAAGGTCCAGTGCCGACCTGCTGCACGGCTGACAGCGGTACAAGCATCTCCCACATGGCCTTCTGCTAACAGCAATGCCATCTCCAGTGGTGAGTTTTTTGCAGGACGGATGTCTGACTGTTACGAGCGCAGCTGTGACCTCCAAATCGTTGCACAAAGGCCGTCGGCTTGGGATGGCTGCTGTCCCCTGCCAGCCCAGGGCACGCTGCAGTGATTTGAGAGATGAAAGGTTCGATACCCCAACCCCAGGCTCCCTTCGACTCGGCCCTTTGTCCCGTGGATGTATCGATAAAACAAATGATCCGCGCTTCAGTGAATCAACACAAATGCGCTACGTAAAGAAGCAGCTTGAAGCTCAAAGAGCAAAATTTGCAGCTAAGGACACTAATGACTCAGCCTAGTTACTCTGAAAGCAGCTTTTGTGGCTGGTAAGAAATGGATGCAGGCACCGTTGAGCCTGGAAATGATGAAAAATAACCTAATACGCTCCAAGTGTTTGTGCTTGATATGCAGAAGAACAGAATATTAGCATATATTTCCCACATTTCTGCAAGATTCAATTATTATAGAGTGAAACTCTGATGAGAACTGAGGTTTAAATTCTTTTGTTACAGGAATTACTTTTATTTTTAAAAGTTGGGTCGAGTCAAATGGGGAGCAACTTGTAAAAGCAGTCTATAGGGTTGGACTTGCCATTTTTTGTGTATTCTGAAAAAAATTATGCACTGAAATTCTACTGGACATTCACTATATGCTTTATACAGACAGACCCTGGCCTGAGGAATCTGCAGAGCAAAATAAATGAGACAAGAGAAGGTTAGATGAATATAGGAAGATTAATGGGAGTGAGATGGGGGGAATGTTGCTAGTAGGACGCAGCTGTATGGGAGGAAGGTAGAGCTAAGTCCTGGGGCTTGGAGGCAGGACAAGCAGATTTCAATAAAAATACTGGAACCACAAGAGGAGCAACATGTGGTTTTCTGAAAGACACTTTTCACTCTATGCCTCTTCCCCCCAGCATGTGCTCAATATGAACTGGACTTGTCCACGGACATGAGGACCTTCTCCTTCCTCCTAGCACTTGTGCATCAGCATCCTCTAAGGGTTGAGACGGGTTGCACCAGCCCTGCACAAAGCTCCAGGATTTCAGTTTACCTAGGATCTGCTGTCAGGCAAAAGAGCCCCTCGGTCTGCACATGGGCTACAGCACTGAACAACCTGGCACATCCCTTGTGTGCAACCTGGAGCCGTCCCTGGCATCTTGGATGGATCCCGTAGAGCATCCCTTTAACCACTGTAGCCCCTCAAAGGTGGCAACCATGGCCTCTATGGAAAGCTTGCCCAAGGAATATCACAGAGTGTGAAACTGTGATGAATTTACACTCTCCAGATGTTCAAATCCCACTGAAAACATAAAGGAAAGACAGTTGAAAATTGCCGCCTGCTGAGTGATTGCAGTCTGAAGACTCCTCCGTGTATAAAAGAGGGAAAATATTGTTCACTGCAAGCCTATGGATCTCACCAACCTGGGGATGAGCTTTGAGGTCAGGCCATGTAATGTCTCACAGATGAGTGCTCAGAAGCCCAGGAAGAAAAAGACCCCTGTGCAAAAAAAAAAAAAAAAAAACACAAATACCTATTCAGTCGGTGCCAGGAGGGCTGTATGGGCTCGGTGCACTTGATGTGTTTAACTGCTACAGCGAAGCAAGAGCTGGCTCCTGCTACATACCGGCAAAAAACTTTCCCTGTTATCCACTTGTACTGCCAGAGCTCAGCGCAGAGGTTTCCATTTCCACCCCCAGGGGACACGAGAGCGAGATGGGGCGCACAGCCGGGCCGAAGCAGGGAGCTGGCACCAAAGTCCTCGCCCTGCAGACAGAGATTATTTTCTTCTCCAACATATCTATAAAATCTGTTATGTGGGGACTTTCTTTTTTTCCTTTTTTGCAGTTGCATTTTATATTAAAAATAGACCTCTCAATGATGTTGCAGTACTCATTAGCAGAGGCTGTTAATAGCTTGCAGCATCTCAGACACGACGAGGTTTGATGGAAGGGTTGGTCTCCCCAGCACCCCTGCCCAGGAGCCTGAGCACGTGGACACATGGAGATGGTCTAACCCAGCTCTTGTCCATCAGGTAGCTACCACCCACTTACCTCAGCCCGCTCCCATTCAGTGGGAATTTCGTCTTTTTCTCAGATAGGAAACACCATCGGGCTATCAGTCTGGGTCCGTACATCCCATGAAGCAGCAAGTGAGATATTTCAACTAAATAAAAAATGCCCTGTGGGAGGTTTGTGCCTCAGAGGGAGGGAGAATAGGCAGCCCTGGGATACTAGGCTTGCTATCCCACGCCACCCTTGTGATAGGAGTACAGCCGGGGAGCCCCTGAGCAATTACTTCAAGTCTGATTGCAAACTCATCCCCTTACAGATGGCTGAGCAGCCTGCACTCAACTCACGGGGTGTCACCTCGTTCTTGTGCCATGCTGGGCATGAACAGCAGGAAGAGCAGGAACAGTCTTCAGGATTTGAACTTGGACGGGCAGGTTTAAACCGAGTAAAATTAACTTTGGACTGTAGATTGGGGATGAATGGGTCCTCTCTGGCATGCTGGAAGATGTAAGAGCCCCCCGGGGAAGCATTAGGATCCTCCTCACTTGAGCAAATTTTGACTGCTTTGGACAAAACGATGGAGAATATTTTGCAGGGAACAATCCTGTGGGTGGAAAGGATGATCTCATAGGTCTTTTCCATCAGTGATTTCCAGGATTTTTGTGCCTCTGACATAAAACCTCAGAATAGCAACATTAGTCTAGGTCAAGATAACACTAAAAGCCTGTGTTTAATTTTACATCTGGCCAGGAGTAGATGTGCTATACAGAGGTTTATGAGTCATTCCCAGATGCTATATACCACCCTCAGAATGAGCCCCAGGACGCGGGCGTTACATCAGGCTGATGGGAACCTGGGGCTTACAACACGGTGACCGTAGATGTAAACACCAGCACAGATGCTGCATAAGCAGGAAAACTCCTTGACAAAATGAGGGCTTAGCAAAGCCTTCATGCTGCCATGCTCTCCCTCGATAACTGCTCCTACCATTTCTGACAGTTTTGGGAAAACACGGGCACATGCATAGGCTTGAGC
Organism: Gavia stellata; assembly: GCF_030936135.1. Lineage (NCBI taxonomy): Eukaryota > Metazoa > Chordata > Aves > Gaviiformes > Gaviidae > Gavia > Gavia stellata. The sequence continues at coordinate 7,516,852 of NC_082597.1, read as the reverse complement.
CCCAATCTCATGGGCCTGAGTGTGCCACCAGCCTGATTACTGCATCCGACACCGGAGGCTTAGAAACACTCATGTTACAAATAACCTCATAAGCAAAGTCATGGGAAATGTGTACGCACGTAACCTCACCTATGTCAGCTTAATCACCTCTCCTCTCCAGCTGAGATCGTTTCCCAGCAAGTGCCCCCAGTTAAGAGGACACCCATGGCCCCTACAAGAGTATGGCTGAGGAAAGGTGACTTATTGAACCACAGCACCCTGACCATATGCACAATAAATTGGTTTACTTTGCAGTACCTCACGTTATTTACACACCAAATGGGAAACGACTCCGTTTTCCCATCCTGAAACAAGGGCAATGATACTTGGTTTTTACCATGCACTGAAGCTTAATGAAGGCACATCTCCAAAGCACTCAAGAAATCACCGTAGCACATCATGTAACGGTAGTCACTGGAGAGCCGTGCCCCAGTGGACTGTGCATCGCAGGTCATTAACTAATCCCCTCCGTATGTACAAATAACTCTTATAATTATGAAAGGAGTTACGGACACATCAAGGGAAAACCAGAGCCCCCAGGGATCAGCAACCGCTGTCTCACTGCAGTCTTGTGGTGAACACAAATGACAAACATTAGAGGGGACTGAGGCAGATCAAACAAACTTAGCCTTCAAGTGCAGCCACCAAGAAAGCCCGAGAAAGCTCAGTGAGTTTTCTCAGATGTCACGCAAATGCTGCCCCAGACGTATACAAATGTGAAAAATGGTTATTGAAATCATTAATCCACATAAAACGTGATAAAAATGCACTTTTACCATCTGGCTTCAGTCGGTGTGTTTATTACCAGGCGATTTGAGGCAGCGCCAGCACTGCCCACTCCTGTGATTCCTGGTCCTTTTCCAAACGCCCTGGCTCCTGGAGCCAGCCATCCCACAAGGCTTTCCAAGAGGGGTGGGGGGAAGTGGGATGGGGTGCCGCTTTCTTTTCTTTTCTGTTTTTTAAATAAGCTTCTGACCTCCACTGCAAAAAAAAAAATTAAAGTATGGAAATCTAAGTTCTATAACCTAGAAAGTTAATTTGAATATTAAAAACTTTTATTTTTTTTTTTTTTACAACTTGCAATTTTGAAGGCATGAGTTTAAATATTGAGGATTGCCTTAAAGAATGAACTGATTCCTGGAAAAAACATTCATTTTTTTTCTTTTTTTCTTTTTTTTTTTTTGGAGGGAGAGGAACCTTACCAGCAGCATCTTTCTCCATGGTGCAAAGTGTTTTGCTCTAGGCTTTTGGGCTGGATCCGAAGCTCAACAGGGCTTACAGCTGAGTTCTGCTCGTAGTCCATCCTTTATCATTACATCTAAACATGATCCTACATCCTATGGGCAGTGGTGGACTCACCACCATAGAGATACAGGGCTCATTTTCCTATCAGCTGTTTTGCATTTCAACAGCCCGCATATACAATATTGCATTTCCACCTAACGCTGACTCACTGGTTGACTTGTTTGCAGCCCCAGAGGCTCGGTACTAAACCCTCCCTGCTCCCCAACGCCCTGATGCAGGAGAAGCCAGCATCCCCTGCACCCGTGGCAGATGAGGAGGACACCCAACGAGACCCAACACGGATCCATCAGCTTTGCCCGGGGCTGTCAGTCACGGACAGCTGGCAGACTTTACGTGCTGCTGCAGCTCCTGCCTTTGAGTCATCCCTGTGCTTTCCATAAAACCTACAGGCTGATGCAAATTTATGTAACTGCACACCCATCGGGTTTAGTCACCCTCTCATCCCAGCATACCCACACACATGACAGAAACCATTCTATGTGCTCCGGAAAATCAATGCGGCTTGGGAAGTCAGGGCTGGGGTCCAGCTCACCCCATCCCAGGCATGAGGGCAGCACATGGAATATTTTTGCTGGGGATGAGAGGGTTAAGTTCAGAAATGGGCTGACTCCAAACACATTCCCCAGATTGTTTTGAGGATTGAGAGGAAAACAAGTATTCCTTAGAGAAGGGCTGCCAATTGATCTCACTGCTAAATGACCTCTGCAAGAGATCTTAATCTGGTTTTTAATAGGTTCATCTGTGGGGGCCAAGGCCAAGTTGGAGGGGAAATTTAAACCCACCTCATAGGGACAGGCAAAGGGATCCCTGGAGATCCTCCCGCCTTTGGAGATACCACAGTCTTCTCATTTATGAAATACATCCATCCTTGGGGATCTAAGCTTATCAACCAATATTCAGGTGAAAGTCTGCCAGACCTGCAATTCAGCAGGGGAAACACTCAGCAAAGCCAAATACTGTGTGATGGAGACTCTGGGACTTCCCTGTGTGCCCATCTCCCACCGCAAGCTCCAGGACGGGGGAGACACCAGCCCCAGCTCTGCTGAGCGAAGCTCAGGCTTGGTACGGCACAACTTGTGTTGCACAAACCAGCACGCTTGAGTTTCTTTTTCTAAAAAGGGCAGAAAATATTTTTCTTCCAAGATCATATGTAACACTTTCTCTACTGAATGCACATTTCAAGCCTCTGGTTTAGTGTAAATCTGCTCGGCTCCAGAGGGAACGGGAGCACTACGCTGGCTGTCACCAGCCTCTCCTGTCTTGGGGGAACCAAGTTTGGGTAATTATAATTTGCCTAATTAAACTCTCCTTGTTCTTCCATTGGAAGATGAAGTTTCATCTCTTGCCACAACCTAGAGATAAGCAGGGCAGTGTTGAACATCTGCCTCCAGCGCACTGCGCTGAATTTCCATGCTGGACAAAGCAAGTCTTGTACATAGTCTGGGACAAGCGTAGCCATCAGATTCAATTCTAGAACCTATGATCACATTTCCAACTCTGTGTCACTACACACGGTTCCTCTGTAGTCTTAAAGGACTACCAATTAATTAAAGAGTCCCCCCACTCCATCCCTGCCCACTGCACCTAGGCCAGAGGCACCATTTCACTGTCTGGGCACCAAGACATGAAGAAACTGAGATTTGCTGTACCCCCCACAGGATTTCAGAGTATAAATCCTATGGATTCATGTTGGTGCTTCTAGCTCAGGTGAGATCATCAGTCCCATGAGGCCTTTTCTCAGCATGTCCAAATGAATTCATGGTGGAGCCATTACCAGCTTCCAAGTCAGCCAAAACCTGGGCCTGAGAAGTAATGACAGAACTGTCTCCAAATGTAAAGTTAAATGTGTAAGGAGCATCCACAGTGGAAGACTCTATATAAACAGATACTGTGACACATTTCTGGAGGATGACAATCCTTCTCCATGGTTAGGACATGGTTAGAACATGGAGGGTTGCACTGTTTGTTGCATCCCCTGCTTTTGAGGAAGACCCTGCAACTCTCTGCGGAGCCACAGTGGGGTGGCCTCTACAGACATGGGGGGCTTTGCATGGGAACAGCTCCTTGATTGAGCAGAGGACCCCATCCCCACGGTGAAAATCAAACTGGCCTCCCCCTCCCTACCAGAGCCGAACACACGTCCTAGATTTGATGCACACTGGGCTCTTCAAACTCTCATTCATATGGGTGTTTCCCAAAATAGAGCCACCATGACGCATTCCTGAGAGCGGGGCCCTGGTGTTATTTCCTTTGCGGGACGAGAGGCACCCACCGTAGGGTTCATCCACCCGCGACATACAGATTGACCCACAGTGGCTACATGGAGTAAGCCACAGGGGAGCATCGCTGCCCTGCGGTGTGTGGAGAAAAGGGGTCCAGACATGGCCATGCAGGAGCCACCAAGAGCAGACGGGGAATCCCCTCTGCGCCCATGGGATCCATATTTTTGTGCGCATTTCTCGGGGCAGCTCCAAAAAGCACACAAAAATTAAGGTCCCCATGGGAGAAGAGATGCCAGAGCAAACCAGAGCCTCGTCGGGTCAAAGTTGTGGAGTCTGTTTATGTGACAACCCGATCCTAAGGTAAAGCAGAAAGAAAGTCCATGCCTGCATGACTCACTAGTTTATTATAGGCAAGCTGACTCTTACAGGAGGGCTTCCTCCGAAAACCAGACAGCTGACGAAGGTCTAAAGGCAGCTAGATACTGCAGACTGGGCACTTGGGGTCAGCTACACCACACAGGTTACAGGGGGTCAGGAGGCCTCCTGTCCCCTCAGCTGAGCTGGAAGCAACAAATTCAGACTCCTACAGCCTCTAAGAATACCCCAACCTCAGCACCTCAGCCCTCGCAAGGAGTGAGGGTTGCCAATACAAATGGCTGCAAACTGAGGAGAGGAAAGTAAAAACAACAGGGAAAGCCAAGGGAAAATGCTGGGTTTCCTGGAGGCTTTCCACCCCCACCTGCTTGGCCTGGTGGACTCCAAGTCCTCTGATCGAACCCAGAGACAGTCAAGTGGGAAATGAGATGCCCCTCACCTGGAAAGACATGTCAGAACATTGTAATGCTGATAAAAACACACCCATACCCACACCCACTCTTTCTCTCTTGCACGTGTTGGCCAAGGACTTCCAAGCTGACCCTAGATCACACCAGCAACGGCCCGGAGTGCTGCTATTCTCCCGCTCTACGTGACAAGAAACCACCAATGCCATTCACCACCTCCACAGCCACAAAGCAAAGGGGTCTCTTCCATAGCTTGGTCTTGGTCATCCTGAAATGCCATCCGCACCCTCGCCACTGTGGACAACCCTTTATAATGTTGGTGTCCTTCTGCTTACCAACATGGTTGCTAAGCTGCACCAGAGCCCATGATCCTCTCCTTGCTGTTCATTGTTATCACGCTCTATTAAGAGCTTTCTCGTCAGGAAATTGCTTTCCTATCTGTATTAAAATTAGTTTTAGGGTGGGTAGACTTCTAATGGCTTCTGCATTAGGCAGGATTCATATGTTTGCTTTTCAGATTTGACTGAGCATCAAAATAGTTTGTTTTAAGGGCCTCTAGAGCACCTAGTCAGCATGGTACCAAAATGCTGATTTATGAAGGAATCGGCTAATGCTCCTTTACTACACAACCATATATACAGTGTGTATGCACTATAGTCTAGTGTGGGAGTGAATGGACCTAAATGCACACCATACTGGCTTCTACAAATGTAGCAGAATTACCCCCGTATTACCTACCTCCTGCTTTCCCCCGGTCAGCCCCACACCAGGGCTCTGTGACTCCCTCCCCATGAACTTCTTTCTCACTCTACCCTTTCCATACACTACCATCTCCACTGTACCTGGGGCATTGCATTTACCTCCGCACTGTCCTAGATGCTCTGTCCTTCTTGTATTGATAACTAGGGCTCTTTTCACAGCCTTTCTCCTACCACCTCCACCCTCATTTCCTTTCTGTCCTTTAGGGAAATAAGGGCAGCAATATTTTAATTTGCATAGGACCGTTGTGTAAAGTAAAGCTGATAAGAAGGCAAGTTATGCTGCAAGGTATCAACAGCTGCCACCATCTAGTAGTTTGCTTTTTAGATAAAGACTGGCTGCTGGCCGGTCACCGATTACAGAAGCTCCATGCATCTCCCCATTTACCCCTTTTGATTGTTTTCCTTTACAATCAGTAGATTTTTGCATACTTAAAAGATGTCCTTGGCTTGGGACAATACAGCTTCAGAAGTTATCAGAGCAGAAGGTAGCACACAGACCCAGAAATGCCATCAAGGTGAGGGTTTCGCATCAGGAAAATAAAAAATGTCATACTGGGTGAGATCAGTGGTTCATCCAACCCAGGACTGTCCCCAGCAGAGGTGTTCTTGAGGGAGAGCAGGTGAGCCTGGTCTCTACCTTCAGTCTCTTCCACTCTTACTCTTCCAGTGCCCTCAGTTTTTGGTTAAGGGGCATTACTGGGAATATCCCTGTACTCCTAGTACCATAGACGTGTTGTCAATGAATTGGTCTAATTCCCTTTTGAACCTCCTGATATCAGCAGGTTCACCATCTCCTGGGACAACACACTCCAGAAGCTCGCTACCTGCCAAGTACAAAAAATACTTTCTTTCAGCTGGATTACTTTCCTTTCAGTTGGATTAAAATCTCTGGATATTAATCCAACCACCTGCTTATTTCAACATACCCCCCATGTGCCCTCTCCCTTTGCTTCACGGCTGAAGACCCAACTCATGCAGTCTCTTCTCATAAGGAGCTGCTGCATCCCTTCAGTCATTTCAGCTGCTCTTCTCTGGACCTTCTCTACCTCCATCCTGGACTGCACTCAGCATTGCCCTGGCACAGATGCACCAAGCCTTCCTACAGTGGCAATATGACACCCGACATCTTGTTCTCAGCACCTTCCCTGACCACGTGCAGGGGTTTGTTTGCTTTTTTGGATGTCATTGCACACTCAGTCATTTTTATGAGGTCTTTCTGGAGTTCCTCACCATCCACATGGCATCTGACTGCCCAAAGGAACTTGGCTTCATCTGCAAACCCAATTTTCTGTTTACATTTGACCTGTCATATTTTACATCCTTTTCCATTCTCTTCATTTGAACAAGCTTTCCATTTCTCAGACACCAACCATCTCCTGTGATATGCTGTTTAACTTTCCTACTGAGTCTGCAGGGGATTTGGGGGACAACTTTGTCTTCTTTTCGAATTGCAGCACATGTTTTATCTTAGCTTCTAATACACTATTATTAACAGCCTCCAGGCTGCATGCAGGTTTCTTGCTTTTTTGAACTGCTCCTTTTAAATTCTCCCTTGTATTTACCTTGTCCCTCTCTTGAAACCAAATATTCACATATGGGATATATGTGCCCAGCTTTTTCCTGCTGCAATGTTAAATCTAATTGTATCGCACTCGCTACTAGTGAGGTCTCCTACTAATGCCTCTTGGACCACTTCAGGCCAAATCCAGGATAGCATCTTTTCTTGCAGGATCTAGGATTAATCATTCTATTCACTCCATCCAAAACTTTCTCACTACATCTCATCTTGATGAGGCATTGACCCAATCTACGTATGGATAGTTGAAATCTCCTGCTATTAATACTTGTCCTAAATTGGCTGCTTCTTTAATCTCACTTAGTATTTCCTGATTTGGGGGGGGGGGTGTCAGTAGTACAATCCTAGTACCACACTTATTATTAGTCAGGATTTCCACCCACGAGGATACTATAGTGCTTCTCTTTTCCGGTAATACTTCCATGCTGCTGCACTTTGTATTATCCTTCACTTGCACTGTCACTCCTCTGCCTATACATCGTACTCCAGCACTCCTATAAAGCTGGTAGCTTGGCAACACTGCATCCCTCTAATTATCTCCTTTCCACCCTGGGGTACCTGCTACGCCACGGTTGTCACTTGACACCAAGTCTTCTGATTCCCCTAACTTATTTTTTCAGGCTTCCAGCACTGGGGTACAAGCACTTGTACATTTTGTCTTCACTCCAGCACCTAATACTGTGCACGTGACTCAACTGCTTTTGCAGGCAGTCTGAGTTGCCTTTCCCATTTACTCTAGTTTTGCTCTGTGCAGCACTCCTGGGCTTCCCGAATGTGCATTGAACATCAACCACATCCAGCTCACAGGTTGCACCAGTCCAAGCCAGGCTCATCTCTACACCTTCTTCCAGCTCCCAGTTTGAATGCTCCTCTATGACCCTTTAATTTTTCAGTGCCAGCAGTCTTGCTCTGAATCTTAATCTGTTGACAAAGATGTCGTCCAACTACAGGTTCTCCCTGTCCCCAGAAGTTCTCCAGTTCCTGAAGACCTAAAGCATACCCCTGACTGTGCCATCTCATCCAAGCACTGAGACTACAGATTTTTGCCCACCTCTCCAGCCTCACCTGTGACATTGGTAGTATCTCAGAAAGTGCTACCATGGAGATCCTGGACTTCAGTTTCCCGCATAGCAACCTGAATTTATCCTGCAGAACATCCCTCCCACTCTCCCTCGTGTCCCCAGGACCAGCATGTACTATCTGTTCCTCCCCTGCATCAAGCAGGAACTCACCTAGACACCCATGATACCTACCCTTGTGCCCCACAGGCATGTCCCCGTGGCAATCTTCTCAGGTGTGTCAAACCCAGCTCCCTCTACATCTGATAGCTACATCTGCCACTGCCACCACTCGCTTCTTTCAACCCCAGGAGATCCCCTCTGCCATCGGAGCATTGTTGGTACAAGAAGACACTGACATGAAGGGGAGGTGGTGAGGTAACACCTGAGAGGTGAGGTCCTTCCACACCAGTAGAGCATCATCCTCCCCTGAAGGCTCCTGCAGCAATGCAAAATGCCATGCCAACATCCCCTTTTCACCTCTCTGGCCTTGTAAATACAACACTCTGGGTTTCTCATGCATTTATTCTCTCTATTATTATATTCTTTCATCTCTTTATCAACCATTACGGTTAGATACAGGACTAAAGTCCCAAAGCCTAGATCTGAATTCATATCTAGACCCAGCAGAAGGGCTATACTACCTAATTTAAAGCCAGTTCTGGATTCATATTCAAATTTCCCCAAAGGTCAGGCAGATTTGAAACCATTATTGCTACTTAACCTACTTATCCAAGAAGGAAGACAATTTAGAGTGTGTACATTAGTCTACATTTTCTGGATACCAACAGCTGCCAAATGCAGTATAAGGCAATAGCTCTGTACTCCATTTTAACAAATTCTATATCAGTTCAACTTTTTTTCTACTGTTTTTCCAGAAGGAGTGAAAAAATAGGCCTCATATAACAGAAATTAGCTACATGATTTGTACTACTAGGAGACATCCAGCTACAACTTGAACAGACTACACAGAATACACAGAATAGTTGAACCATAAGTGGAACCACTTAATCTGGGTATCTGAGCCAGGGGGCAGAGACCTGGCCTTGCTATAGGTTTATAAAGTTGTAAAATACAGCATAGTTATGGACCGCAGGCTGAGTATCTGCTCGCTGAGTTGGATGGTAGGGGAAGCTCTCGTCATTGCTCTCCCAATTTCAACCCATAAGCACAGCTGAAAGTCTCTCCTTGAAGGCCTGATCTTTGCAACCAAATTAAGCAGTGTTAAGTGAGCAGCAGGAACGTAAGTTACTGTGGCAATGGAGACCGAAAACAGACTCTAGGTAGTAGTTGGCTCACCCATGACAATTTTGTGCAGCATCTGCCAGGTGCCTGAGTTCTTCCTAACATGAAGAAAACCTCTCTGACAGGTACCCATGACCTCTTCATTGAAAAAGCCCCCAAGTCAGCATAATCCATTCAGAAAATCCAGCACGTTTAAGGGGGAGTGAGTTACAGCATCCCCCAGCTCTTCCCAAGATGCTCTCCCAAACAGCACCTTGTGATGGTTAATGTAAAGGGAAAACCTGACTGAAGGGAAATCATCCAAAAGTCCGGGCATCATTGACAGACCCTTTAAGAGTAATGCAGGAGCTACAAGACTTACATCACCCAAACTGTCAGCCCTTCTCCTCCTCACAATATTTTTGTCACCTATCATATAATCCATAGAGACTTAAACCCCCACAATACAAGACATGCTTGGTTCTCTCCTAACAGAGTTCCTGGATACCAGAGGAGCAAGTTATTTTAATTCTGTTCAAGAAGTGGCTCTACAAAGCATGCGTGAGGAGAAGAAACCCTCTACCCAACTATGCGGAGTACTCCATGTTTCATGAAGTGCACCTGCAACTAAAATCTTTATAGCAATCCCAACGAGACAAGAGAGAGGGGCTCAGGTAAAGGATCTTGAAGTGCTCTGGGGAGAAAAACAACAACCTAACTACATAAGTCACCAGCAAGTGACAAACCTCAACAGACAAGTCATTAACATCCCCAGTGACTGTCTCTGCCTATTAGTATAAGCTGCATTAGGGGGAACAGAGCTGTAGGGAAGTCACGGAGATTAACTAAAAATAGCCAAAGAGCCACGGAGGAACAGTCTTGTTCTAAACTCTTTATGCAACTTAAGATAAAACCGACCCAGATGACCAGGCGACCCATGTGTAATTCGGCAGTTCCCCATCACTAGGGAGGATGAACTCCTCTGCTGGTAAACACACAGTAACTTTCACATGCCACCAGGGTCCAGCCATGGTCTGGAGGGGGCCAGCTGGGGGAAAGACTCTTGTCTCCTTCCAGCCCAACGTACACAAGAGAAAATCTGTTTATTTAGCGAATCATTCATCAGTTTCAGTGGGGAGGGAGGTTAAAGCATTATTTGTGATTCTCTAAAACCACTTACTTTTAATTCACTGTCTAATCCTCAGGAGGCATGTAAACCAGACATTTTTTTAGATAGAAATAAAAGAGGCCATTCAATAACATTCAGGCTGTGTTGAAAACAAATTGGAACAGTACGGAAGAGCAGACACTGCCAAATAAAGGAAATCTCTTCCAAGTGCAAGGCTACCAGTTAAACACAGCCCAGAGAGCAGCCAAGGCCCACTCTTACAGGTGCTTCCCCTTGTTCTCCATGTGCTGCGCACCCAAAAAGCACATCCATGTTGCACATGTATGCGTGGATTACAATATGTTCAATGAGTGTAAACATATTGTATCTGCAGTAAGGGAGGGAGACCACATCCAAGTCAAAAACACCGATTGGCTAAAAGCATCTGCTGGATTAAAATTCATCAGATCAAATATAAAGCATGAGCTAATTAAATACATGTCCAACTTGTAGTATCAAGTATCAAGTATGATACTACTGGGCATTCATACAGATAACAAGACTAAGCAGACTTATGGCTAATGATTAAACATCTTTTGAATGCATATTAAAGGTCATATTCAGGGCTTAAGCCAGTCTTTGAAGCATAAGAAATCAAAAAGGACCTGCAGTAAGGTATGGGGGTGGAGGGATCATATCCCACACATCTGTTTTCTATGCCTCCCTCCACAGCATTTGGTGCAGGCCACTACCAGGAGCAAGGAAAGAGGAGAGACAACGCTACTGAGACTGCACTGGCAATGAAATTAATACATAAATAGCAACAGAAATCATGAGGAAATTATGTGCATAGACGGGTCCTCACCTTCCCCTCTTCTCTCACTTGCTCACGCATACATATACAACTTCCTTCCTACTACAACTACAAGTACAGCTTCATACTTCACCACGTCCTTAAACATCTTTGATCTGTGTTTGAAAGGGGAAATTTAGGAGGATGGCACCAGGGAGAAAATCTTTCTTGCCAAAGACCGCAGCTACCGCTCTTCTGAAAGCCGAAACTGCTGCCTCTGCTGCTGGAGTCAGAATGCGTCACCACGAGACAGCGGTCATGCACTGGCTTTCCGCACAGGAATAACAGCTTTGCCCATTCCTTCTCGTTTGGTCTTTATCATCCTGGATAGACCAAGCATGTGTCTCGTCAAGAAGCGCTTGAAAAGGCAGCGTATCTTATCAACTTAGCGTGCATAGCTCAGGATGGCAAAAGAGTTGGTATGAAAGCAAGAACAAGAATTGGGAGCAAGGCCCCAGACACGTGGCTGAGTCCACAGTGGGGATGGAGGCCTCTCTTCTAGCAATCCTGGACCCGTAACTGTGGGTTTGGGTATTGCAAAACTTGAAACCGCCCTTCAATGGGTTTGCTTCTGCACATTTCACTCACTCACTCTGCCAATGCAGCACTAAGGTGGCTACTGGCCAAATTCTGCTCTCCCTTACACCATTATAAAAATTATAAGAATAAACTCCATAAAGTCAATAAGCCACAGTGAGATTAGATGCTCATGTTTTGGAAACCAGCCAAAGTTACGCCTCTGCAACTGAGAGCAGAATTTGTCCCTCATGCAGCAGCAAGCCCAGTGGCGCACAGCTCACAGTGCTCCTCAGAAGTGTTTCCCAGCCAACTCCAAACTCAACACCCCGTTATCATCTCCTTGGCCACCTCTACCCAACCTGAAACACAGCCACGCTCCAGCACAGGGAGCAGCTGAGACCCCAACGCGAGCCCCTACTAGCGTGCATAGATTTCTAGGCTCACAAAATCCCTGCTGAATCAAATGGGAGATTAAAATTCCTTGGGACCCATGCAGGTCTGGCACTTAAAAAGTGCCAGGGCAAACCCTCTTAGCTGGTATTTTTGCATTGCTGACAAAAAGGACTTTCCACCAAGATTTGCACGTAGTTATATTAATTTGAATTATTCTCTCAACATAAAGCTCCTGCACTGACATTTTTGTCTGTATCCCACAAAAATAGGAAAATATTACACGGATAAATTGTATTCTTAATATGTGGTTTCCAAAACATGCTAAATCCCTAAAACGGAGCTCAAATTACATAGGCTACGATGAGGTTTTCAGATAAACATAGCCACATGCTTTAATCAACACAAAGAAAGAAAATACAATGATGTCATGGTCCCGGCTCCAGTTCCTACATTCCCCCTCATCCCCTCCTCCATCTCCACCCCAGATTAGCCCACCCTCCACTTATCCCAGTAGAAAACTATGGGCAGCAGACAGCCCTTAGTCATGCAAGAAGTCCTTTTTCCACTGTGAACTTTTGTGCTTTTATCTTTAGCTCTCACAAGCCTCAGGCTGACACCTGGGCACACTTCCTTCCCAGGAGAAGGTTTGCATGGGCATACCCCCGGGGGTATGTGAGCACAGCCACCAGCACTGCTGACCTCCATGGGGAAGGATTAACTATCAGGTGGGGAAGGATTCACCATCACATCGGGGTCTCAGTGCTCAGGGGAAAAGCCATGCACTAGGTTGGGGGATGCTTGTGCAAAGCCTGGGTGTCCTGGGTGAAGGCAACATCACCAGACGGGAAATAAAAGCTCTTTGGAGTACCCCAAGGTCCTTTGCGCCCTTTTGTTTCATCTCCCACTGAAAAGCTGGTCTTGCCCAGCCTTCAAAAGGGAACTGTGAATGCAGCCCTGTCCGACAGCTCCCTAATGCTTCCTCTCAGGAGTCATGTGGAGAGCAGGCACAGCTCAATGGGTGCTGAACAGGGACACGGAGCATCAGCACTGCTGAGAAAGGAGATGGTCAGCTATAAGCTGCAGTCCGGATTTCAAACTTACCTGTATGTATCATCTCTAGTTATAGACAGGAGAGTAAATTCATCCCTTTATGTCTGGCCACATCAATATGGAAACACCCAGTAACGCCCTGGGCCATTTACGTTAGCTGAGGGTGGCACGAATCACTCCGCTACGCTCACACATGCTGCAGGAGATCAAGCAGCCAAGCAGGGAAAACCAGTCTTTGCCAACTTCTTGGAGATGTCCCATAGCACATCCGTATTCCTGCTGCTGCAGATAACTTCTGCAGTCTACCCACCGCGCCCGAGGACGGAGGTGGGGGACACCTCTCAGCAGGCACATGGATGAACACATCTTTCAGATTCAAATTCCACCAAAAAAGCTTAAGGAGGGGGAGTATGGCATGAAAAAGAAGATCTCTGAATAACCTAGGCTGAAAGAGCAGGGCAGCGGATTAGCTGAAGACATGGGTGAAGGCCACACTCTGATTCCCGCAACTAAATGGCCAAGAGGAACCAGGAGAGTTGGCCAATACATATTATTAATGGCCACGCATGCATCTGTAGGAGGGATTACAGGTGGTTATAGCCAGCTGCTGCTAGCACAATGTTGACATACTTCCTGCCTGGCTATTTTATTTATTATTCAAAAGATTTGCTAATCATCTATCAACGCTTTGCAAGTTACCTGGAAATGGAAACAACACAAATTGCAATTGAATTTTCATAGCAAGCAGCTCTCCTGCAGAATCCCTACTTGCAGTGAACAGCAGTGAAAAACAGCAGACAGCACTTGCCCAGGATTTTTTAAAGTGGATTTCACAGAATCACAGGATGATAGGGGTTGGAAGGGACCTCTGGAGATCATCTAGTCCAACCCCCCCGCCAGAGCAGGTTCACCTAGAGCAGGTTGCACAGGAATGTGTCCAGGAGAGTTTTGAATATCTGCAGAGAAGGAGACTCCACAGCCTCTCTGGGCAGCTTGTTCCAGTGCTCTGCCACCCTCAAAGGAAAGAAGTTCCTCCTCATGTTTAGATGGAACTTCCTATGACCAAGTTTGTGCCCGTTACCTCTCGTCCTGTCACTGGGCACCACTGAAAAAAGACTGGCCCCATCCTCCTGGCACCCACCCCTTAAGTATTTATAAGCATTGATAAGATCCCCCCTCAGTCTTCTCTTCCCCAGACTAAAAAGAGCCAAGTCCCTCAGCCTTTCCTCATAAGAAAGATGTTCCAGTCCCCTAATCATCTTCGTAGCCCTTTGCTGTACCCTCTCCAGCAGCTCCCTGTCCTTCTTGAACCGGGGAGCCCAGAACTGGACACACTACTCCAGATGTGGCCTCACCAGGGCCGAGTAGAGGGGGAGGATAACCTCCCTCGACCTGCTAGCCACACTCTTCTTGATGCACCCCAGGATGCCATTGGCCTTCTTGGCCCCAAGGGCACATTGCAGGCTCATGGTCATCCTGTTGTCCCCCAGGACTCCCAGGTCCCTTTCCACAGAGCTGCTCTCCAGCAGGTCAGCCCCTAACCTGGACTGATGCATGGGGTTATTCTGCCCCAGGTGCAGTACCCTACACTTGCCTTTGTTGAATTTCATCAGGTTCCTCTCTGCCCAACTCTCCAGCCTGTCCAGGTCACGCTGAATGGCAGCGCAGCCTTCCAGTGTGTCCATCACTCCTCCCAGTTTTGTGTCATCAGCAAACTTGCTGAGGGCACAATCTATCCCTTCATCCAGGTCATTGATGAATATATTGAACAGGACTGGACCCAGTCCTGACCCCTGGGGAACACCACTTGTTACAGACCTCCAACTAGACTCTGTGCCACTAATCACAGCCCTCTGAGCTTGATCTATCAGCCACTTTTCAATCCACCCCACTGTCTGTTCATCTAATCCACACTTCCTAAGCTTGCCTATGAGGATGATGTGGGAGACGGTGTCGAAAGCCTTGCTGAAGTCAAGGTAGACAACATGCACTGCCCCCCCCCATCTATCCACCCAGTCATGCCATGGTAGAAGGCTATCAGATTGGTCAGACACGACTTCCCCTTGGTGAATCCATGTTGACTACTTCTGATAACCTCCTTTTCCTTCAAGTGCTTTGAGATGACACCCAGAACGAGCTGTCCTATCATCTTTCCAGGGATGGAGGTGAGGCTGACTGGCCTGTAGTTTCCTGGGTCTTCCTTCTTGCCCTTTATGAAGAATGGAGTGACACTGGCTTTCCTCCAGTCCTCAGGCACCTTGCCTGTTCTCCAGGACCTTTCAAAGATGATGGAGAGTGGCCCAGCAATGACTTCTCCCTCAGCACTCATGGGTGCATCCCATCAGGACCCATGGACTTGTGGATGTCCAGTTTACTTAATTGGTCTCTAACTAGATCCTCCTCAACAAAGGGAAAGTCTTCCTTCCTCCAGACTTTCTCTGCATTTCAAAGCAGATTTGAAAAGAGGAATACCCTGTTCTTTAACCTCAGCTATCAGATGGAAAAAATGAAATTCAAAACAGTTGCAGGGTTAAAAAAAAAATATTAATACTACATCCATTAGACCATACAGTTTGGAGGCCATCAGAACTAGTTTCAGCTTGGGAAAAAAGATCACAGTTTTAAAAAAAAAAAATTCTCCCTTTTCAAAGCAACATTCTCATTTTGCATCACACAAAAAGGTTTAAAAAAAAAGATTTAACAAACCAGGTGAAATACTTAACTTCAAAAACAATTTTTACCCAGACCAAAACTTAACAGAAAAACAGAAATAGCCACCGTGCCCAAATTCATTGATCACTGCTCCAGTTTTAGGTTATATTCCCCTCTGCAGAAATCCTTTCTCTCTGGAAACTTTGTCTAAGTGCAAGAAGAGAGAGCTGGCAATTTGTGCAAAACTTTTGGGACTTTCAAAATCTCAGAAGTGCTGATCAGTATGAACACATGCAGCTCACAAGCATCCATTAAAAAAACCGTACAATTTCACCTAGCACGTGAAAGCCCAGCTCCAGACAAGTGTAGTAAATCCATCACATCCCAGGTGCAGAAGATATTCTTGGCACACCAGACAGTGCATGCACAAAGGTCTCAAATGGAAATAGCAGCGCTTCAACTCATTATACATGGTCTGCTTAGGGCCTTCCAGGGAGAGGATAGAGTGGTTCTGAGCTGTAGTCATCTCTCTTCATTTACTGGGTTGTAAAACAATTTTTTGTTTCCATTATTGTTTCTTTTTTTGCAGGACATGTCACACTAGGATCATTAAAAATGAGGGGGCAGTCTATACTACAGCCTCTTAATTCATACCCGATGGACTGGAGTTTTTTGAATAAAGATTAAAAGTGAAAACCATCTGAATCCACCTAATTTCTCTTGTTTCCTAGCTGGATACCAAAATAAAAATGCAAAGGGGAATTTTTTTTTTTTTTTTTCTTCTGCAAAGCAATCAATTTAATCTGCTTTGAGGAAAAGATTAATTAAACTGAGCCTACAACCAGATCCAGATGAACCAGATCTGATGAACCAGGAGCTAAGTTGTCTCAGGGTCAGGCAGTCACAGCTGCTCTCAGCGCCGCAGCCAGTGCACGAAGCCGCCTTCTCCCCAAGAAGATAATTCAGTCCCCACAGTTGCCGGTCAGGTTAAAAATCAAAGCCTCAGAAAACCAGCATGTTTCTGGCTGTCGCGCAAGCCGAGCGAGGCAACCACCCTCCTGAGAGCTGCCTCACGGTCGAGGGGAGATGCACAGCAAATCACCGCAGAACGCTGGCCACCAACCCGCGATAGCTCAGCACGCCCGTGCAGAAAGAAACACAAATTATGGCAAGAGGGAAGAACTGGTGGACGGTGAAAATTACTTGGTATTTTTTTAAAGACTGCCATGCAGGAGATACCCGTAGATCCCATCCTCTTCCCATGTTGCTCACTAACTTCAGGAGACTCAGGAGCAAGCTGGATTTTGCAGCCTCTAATCCCATCACGTCTGCAAAAACAGTTCGCCTCTTCATGTCTGCATCGCTCAATGTTACAGAAGCAGCTTCACTCCACCAACAGCCTCTTCTTTGGACTTAATCATCACAAATTCCCCAGGGTACGCAGCCTGACACTTGCACTATGCAAGTTTCCCAGACTTAAAGGAAATTTTCCTACTTGGACAGGGGAGCAGAAGGTATGGGAAGTGCTCGGTAATTACTGCTGAATCTGGAAAATAACTTTATTTTTTTGTTTCAGCTGCTACTGCTTAAAAGATGCACATGTCTGACCTGTCCCCGCTCCTCAGCCCCACATTATGGGAATTAAACCTTTCCTAAGAAATGCCTCGAGGGTGGCTGAGCTTGGGCTATGGAGAAAAGGACCCATGGATCCACGACCTCTGCTACAGGGTCCAAACACTGCGTTTTGACAGAGCTTTTCCTCTAGTCTTTCAGAATTTATGGTTTTTTCTTGTTTAAAGAGCAGGCTGTGCTGTAAAGCGAGGAGTTTGCGCTCGACCGGTGTGCAGTGCATCTGTGCAAAGTTTCACAGACAGACAGGAGATCTTTCGGCCGTGCTCCCCGCCAGCTGGACATCGGCCAGCCCTGAACTGGAAACCATCTAATGATGTGGTCAGAGCTCGCACAGCCCTGGAAATGAAGATGCTGATCACTGCTGCTCACTTTTCTGCAATCCAAGAATGATCAAACTTTTTTTTTCTTTTTTGTTCTTTTTTCCTTTTTTCTTTTTTCCTTTTTTTCCCTTTTTTTCCCCTTTTTTGTGTTCTTCTTTTTCTCTTTTTTTTCAGGCCATGAAACCATTTTGTGCAGTGATTTTCCTTTAAAGCCACCTAAGAAGCAATTTAAACTCAGCATGTCCAGCTATGACTCATATTTCCCCCACTCTCCTACCTCCCTCTGGTTTTATTTGGCTAGAGTTGGGGATTTTGGGGTTTGTTTTTCTGATTCTTGTGTGTTTTCACCCTCTGGCCCCCAGCCATCCACAAACCCCAGGCAGCGTAATACCGGTGCAGCAAGGCTTCATGCAAGAGAGGGACAACAGTAACACAACTTCAAAGCCAACAAGGCACCAGGTGACCAAAACCAGCCATCGCTCCTGCACTTGACCATCCCCTCACGACAGCGGGAGGGAGATTTTGCCAGCTGGAGGGTGGTTCAGAGAAAATGGGCTGAAGAAAGCCCTGCTACGGAGCCAGAGTTTCCATTTTCCACCCGCCCTCGCCTCCGCTGACCCTCCTCTGCCAAAACCCACATTTCCCTAAAGAAACACCCAGCCAAAGCCGTTCGCAGCCAGCTGAGTCTCCCCTCCTGCCGATTTTAGCATGTGAAGGCATAAAACAGGCTCTTCCATCAACTACTAGCCCAGGAGCAAAAAATCCCTGGTTTTCTGCATAATGATCCAGAAGTAATTTCAAGCAGATTGGCTGTGTTGATGTAAAATTGCAGGATCCGAATCACCTTTCAGTGTAAATACCAACTGAGACAAAGGGTAGACATGTGCTTTAAAAGCTCATAATCAGTATGTGCAAAAAAAAAAAAAATCTCACAACTGCAGAGAGTAATGATGACAGCTATTTTCAAGCAAAGGTAGAGTTAATGTTTAATTACTGTGGATGCTGCTTTTGCAGGGCAGAAGTGGTGGATCACACAATTTCCCCACTGGGTTACAAACCCAGTATGAAATTCTCACAACAGAGGTTTTTCAGGAAAACTGCCCAAGTGGTACGTGCAGTTTTACTTTTTCTTTGCAAGAGCTTATTTGTAAATGACCAACATTAAAGGAATGTCTCAGTTGTGCCCAATCCAGGGAGAGAGAACTGTGCTACCACCACCCTCGCAGGTCGTCTTAAGTTTCCAGAGATAATTGGAAATCTGGCAAGTGAAGCAAAAAAAGTGAAAAGAATAAAATTAGACCCAACCAAAATAATTTTGATTTTTGCCGGTGTTATTTAATGGAAGATTTTACGTGCAGTAAAAGGACTGGATCCAACTGAGAAAGAAGAAGCTGCTGTACCCATCCCATCCCTGGGACCCAATCCTGCACAAGCCAAAATGCCATTAATTTAATTGCCTAGCAATAGTCCCAGCAATGTGCTGCAGATCAGAAACATGAAACACAAACAGTTTTCTCACGGGTGAATACTGACAAATCACATACCTACATTTTCAAGCTGGCTGTTGATCGAGGTGGCCCAATTTGTGGTACCTTTGGCCTAATTTCAGATTAATTAATCACTTGCAACTGAGCACCAGAGCTATTAAATGTTTATTCTCACCTGTAAGACTGTGAACCAGCAAGAAAAACCCCTTATGGCAGTGTTTGTATTACGACCAGCATTCGCCCAGCTCAGACCTCCTCAAACCAGTAGATCACCTCCCCCACCCTGTGCAATGACTTTTGGTCTCTGTCAATCTTGGACTAGTTTCAGATGGCGGTGTTTCCACCAGCCCCCTCAGTCATGCAGGACTCTGCTCTACCATTCTTCTCAGGACCCAAATGTCAGCGTCCAGGGATGCTACTGAGCTGCCTATAAGTATACCACACCTATATGCCATTTAATGCCATTTAAGACCCTCACTACTATTCCACCCAACTTTCCGCTCCCGTAGGGTGCCCGTCTCCAGCACATCCAGTGTCACCCCTGCCAGCTTCATGTGGCTGTTTCAGATACCCTGGGACACCCCAAATGACACTGAATGCCTGAGTTTAGGCAAATGCATCCAACCCTTGTAGATCCAGTGAATCCCGCCCAGCCTCTTTACTGCCTTGAAAAAACCAGTAATTCCTGGGAAACAGCAGATTTGTCTGACAAAGCAGTACTTTTCACAATCTCTGCAGAACCTGCAATGCACAAGGTGAAGGGATAATGTGTCCTTTCTTGTGTTTCCTCAAGATTTTGGAAGACCACCAAGTTTTATACAGTCCACCTAAAGCACAGCCTCAGATGAGAATAACCCCAAATTACATGGAAGAAATTGTTTTTGTTCAAGGCCCAATTTATTGCTTTGGGTTATTCTTTCTGCTACAGTCCTTTTCCCAGAAAACCTAAAGCTGTCCAAAAATAAAAAGCACATTTCCTTTGCCTGTGATGGAGGAAAGTTATTTTTCTGAGCACTCAGGGTTTATTTTATTTTTAAAGGATTGCTTGATTAAATAGGAACCTATTAATATATTGAGTTTTCTTACTGCATTTTAAAGGGCATTTCATGAAGGCTGGTGTTGCCTTATTGCAGTTTTTATGGAATCGAGGAAAATATTTATGGTGCATCAACAGCATGCTAAGCTAAATAGTTTTTTCCCTCTCACTCTGCCAAGATACTTCTGCGGTGATGTTTTACAAAATGACTTTGCAGGGCTCTGATTCATGCTCATTGCGGCTCAGTGCTGGGTGGGCACAGGATGTAGAGGGCCAGCCGTCCCCACCAGATGTGGGGCTGCCCAGTTCGGGCAAAATGGTGGCGATACCTGTTGGCATCAGTGTCCTGGCAGGGCTGAAGTCTGATCCATAGCTCCCATCCTACCCAGCTGCAGTGGCTGGGGAGGTCTCCCACCCAAAACCATGGGCTTTTACGGCTGCTGTGACAAACTCTGGGTGGGATTGCAAACCTGGTCCCCTGCATTGTATAGAAACGTACAGAAATACAGAGGACAACCAATCAGAAGGACTATTCGTGGTCACCTTTCAGCAGTCCATACCTACCAAAAAAGCAATTAAGTACTCAATGTTTTGGCTCCTGCTTAAGTCCCTTTGACTTCACACCTCTAATAGGACTTCAGCGTGTGCTTGGGGATAAGCACACATGGCAGTATGCATAAGCAAATTAACCACGCACTAAACAGGGTGAAGCTTAATAAATGTTTTAGTGAACTGTGATTTTCCTTAAATCACTAAGAAAAATTCACTTCAGGAAAATCTCTACGCTCATGTGAAAGTGCAGCTGTCATATGTTTTGCTAGTGGAGCAGTGGAAGTGTCTTGTAAGAAGTAAAAAGCTGTGCTAATAAAATCTGAATGGAAAGATCCAAATATTAAGACCCTAATTCAGGAAGACGTCAGTGGTTTGCTAAATCACACCTCATGCAACACATTATTTGAGAATACCCACATGGTTTCTTGAGCACGGCTGCTCTCCTACCCACGGCCCAGCTGAGCATCCTTTTTCCCCGGGGCTCCTTGCTTATAGCAGCCATAGGGTGAAGAGTGAGACCTACAGCTATTCACCTTCCCTGCAAGCTTAAGAGAAATTTGACAGGACATCCATCAGCTGGCACTGTTCTTCAAAGTGGAAAAAGACAGAGTGTTTTACCTTCCAACTATATAACTTTGCATAATAAAACTGTTTAGACTTGGAGATTTTTCTGATGAATGCTCTACAGCAGCAGCCTTCACCAGCAGATCGAAATCATGCAGCTTAAATGAAAGCCTGCTTTCCAATTTATGCACTAACTTTACTTTTTTTCAAGATTCAGAGAAAAAAATGAATGCACTCTGCCTACAAAAAGGCTTTTTAAAACGGTAACACTGCGGTGACTAGAAACACAACTCTATTCCTGCTGCATCTCACAGCTACCACTTTTTTTCCCCATGAAGACATGGAAATGAAGACATTCCTCTAATTGCTTTAATTGTTTTTTGAAGGTGTTTCAAAAAGCTTATTGCTTCAGGGTCACCGTGGCAACTCGCCATGCTGACTTCAGTTACTGGACTGATTTTCAAGAGGCACAAATATTGTTAGACATTAAAAAATGTGATTAACTAATACATCACTAATGCTACAGACGTATCTTTGAGGCAAGACCACATTGCCTTATCACCAGAGGGCTCTTCAGGGCAGTACAAGTCCTTATCCACCGCTCTGCAAATCCCATTCTGTTGGCAGCGTGATGCTAAAACCGCTGTTATTTTCTGACTCCCACTTATAACCTGGATTGCACAGGAAGGGAAAACTGCCTTGCAGCTTTACAGTTCCTTCCAGTTTTCTCCCTAATGTCCATCCACCAGCAAACCAATCCTGGAAAGCCCATCAGCAGGTTCGAGGCTCAGAGACATTTCTGGAAGGTCGTTCTGCCCTGCTGGGATTCCCAGCACGCTGAAAGATAACAATGGTTTCAGAAAAAAAATGCATTTCAGTTGGGTTCACTCTCTTGTCCCATTTCTAGTGTTTTTGAGGTGGGGCAGTACACCTCTTTTTGGAGTCAGTGCTGTTTTTAGGAAAGGGAACAGATTCTTGCAGAAGCGTGTCCCACACAAAGCATCACCTGCAAAACACCAACATTGCAGCCCAGTTCCAAACACACTCAGATATATCTTATGGACAACTGGGGAGAACCTTACCATATTACCATGACAAAAACAACACCTTACGTAGTACATTTTGCACATCTCACATAGCAAGCTTTAATTAGTTAGATCTCAAAGTGAGTTACAAAGTAGGTCGGTGACTGACAGATGGGGAAACCAGGCCAGCGAGGTGCTGCAACTTTTCCAAGGTCATAAAAAAGCCCAGTGGCACAGTCAGAAGTGAAACCCAAGTCTCCCAAATCATTTGCTAGCGCTCTTCCACCCAATTAATGCCTCTACCACTAGTCCACATCATCTCCAAAGCTCGTGACTTTACAAAGGCTGACTCCTGTGCTTTGACCAGCTGCGGGTACCAGCATGGGGGTACCAATACCAGGAGAACAGCAACAGCAAGGACACTGGGCCAAAGAAACTGGTTGCAAAGTAAAAGGAGAACCTGTGCTTTTGCAATTACCCTCATGTGAGCTCTAACACACATGCACGGCCAGAAATGTTCTCTATATTTAAGTTTTCTACTGAATCCTGCCCGTATGAATTACTACAAAGACAACTCCAGCTCAAGGACAATCCAGCCTTGCTGGGACACCGGATATTTCAGACCGGTGACCCACTTCTATTAAAACACTAAGCATGCCCATCTCCATGTCTTCAATGGCATTTGGAGGACTCTCATTTCCCTACATGACCCCACTTCTCCTCCCTGTTGCCACTGTATGTGAGCAGTGTGGAGAGAGCTAAAGGCTTCATGAGCATCTCAAAATTGGTTTAACGCTGCCTCATTGACATCAACGGCCAACTCTCACTATTTTTATTGGGAGCAGAGTTAGGCCACTACAGATAAATCCTGACCTAGATACTTTTTGATGCTTGCCTGCACTTGTCATGACCAGAGACAGAGTGTGCCGAGAAACGGAATTTCTATTGCATTTCACAGTTCAGACATAGACGGCAATAAAATCTACCATAAATGCTGATGCCATCTAATAAAAAGGACTAAACTGAAGATGGAGAGCTAAACCCAACATGACAGTGGGTTACACAAAAAGGAGAATTTTGTTCTGGACTCTCAGGAGACAGCACGCATTTTCCTACTTGCATCCTCAGCAGACATCTCATCCAGTGCCTGTCCAGTATTGCTTTTGCCACCAAAAGCTTCATATCAAAACACACTTGGCTATGTCAAAAGCTGACAAGAAGCCCATCAACCTTACTGATAAAGTAAGTGATGTTTAAAGATGACTTATCTTGACTATTTGTTAGACAGAGTTTCATGTCGAGGCTTCAGGCAGATCTAAAAGTTTATTCCGCATCCTTCCATGGTCAAGGGCACCCAAATATAAACCCAAAGGTTGCTTTTCTCCCAGTCTGGGAGCTCTGATGCATTTGCAGACACACCGACAATAAATTAAGAGAGACCAACGTGGACACAGAGCCCGGTTCTTGCCTGAAACATGTTTTTTGGAATAAACTGTATTAATCTATATATTAAATTATGTATATATAAGGTTGCCCAATGTTCAAACTCTGCTTTCATTTATTTCAGAGAAAAAATTATATAATACCTTGCTGAAACTCTGTCCTTCTAGACCATGATACACACAAGTATTCAGCCAACGCCACAGCAGAAACAGATGCCAGCAGATGGTATTATCCTGAACAAAATCAATTAAGGACATTTACAATATGTCAAAAGTGCAGCTACAAAAACAACGTGTAGACCTGTACATCTGTTTCTTAATGAAGCCATGAGTAGCTGACAGTTAGCCAACAAACCACAAGACAAAGGCTGCAGCAACACCAATAATAAATAAGGAAATACCGTATGTATTCAGATTCTCCAACAGTCATCAGAAAAGACAAGATGTTGAGCAGAAACTGAGTAACCAGATACAGGGCGTCCATATGTCATGCATAAATGTAGCAAAAATACAAGCATATGAGTTTTCAGTATCACAGATTTTGTAAGGACAGTGATTTGCTCAGAAACTTTAGTAATGGGAGTCATATGGCAACAATAAGTTAAGAAATGCCCTCCGTGACACAATCCTCTGGTATATTTAAAAGGCTGCTGGGAACCCTGTCACCTTGCCTGAAATGAAAAGAAAAGTGTTCACGATTCCCTAAAAGCTGTTTACGACATCTCTGTTGAGAACACGGTAACATACAACATTAGAGGCAGAATGAGATATGCAGCTAGGTACGTCAATGGCATCTTGTAGACTATATAAAACACAAATGGACTTGAGGGAATCCCAGAGTTATTTGTACAGGGATTTTTTTGAACCAAAATCTTATATTCTTGAGTGCCCCACGAAAAAGATGACAAACGGGGGAAAAATACTCTCTTCTGCACCACAGCTACATCACACCATGCTACCCAAGCACATTCAAAGATGGGGACTCGTTTATGGAAGAAAAGGATAAGACCAGTGAACTCCTGCGGCTGAAGATGGCATTTAGTGTCCACTGCAACGGTCCCTGTAACTTGTTGTTATCAGTGGTTTGCTGCAGATACCCGTCACTACAAACAGGGACGGGACCATCCCAGTCACAGTCCGTTGCAACATGATGAAAGGTTTGGCATTAAAATAGATGATCCTATCACCTCTGTGTACACTTCTTATGTAGCTCCTAGGGAACTCATACCAAGTTTCCCCTATGTTTGCTGCCAAACGAATAAAATATTCAGAAAGATTTACATCAAGCATTAATAAGGGCTGAAGGTCAGGCTTCCTTAAGGACCCCGGAAAAATACAGCCTTAGCACTAAGTGAAAAACATACTTACACTCTATATTGGAGCAATGCATCATTCATTTTTACCAAGGCCCAGATGACAGTCTCATTAGGCCAGAGATGGATAAATGACAAATTATCTGGTGAATAATGTCACTCTGGGCCATATAGGACTTCATCCAAGCAGTACCACTGAAAACAGATGACTGGGTAGGGATTGTAAGGACAAAAACCATAAGGCTTTAAGAATGACATTCCTGGGGAAAAAGCACTGCGTATTTATATTTAATCTGCTTTGTAAATTGATTTTGTCATGTTACCTTGTCAAACCATTGAACAAACTGAATAATTGCTTAAGCAGCATTGATAGAGATGTGACAGATTATTCAAGCATTGTGATTCTTTGTTCTCATATATCTCATTAAGAAATGATGATTGGTTCCATTTACAGCTCTTAAGTTGAATTCAGCAACCACTGACACATTAATTCAACCTGGCATCTACCAAATTTTTATTGTTCTCAGTCAGAAATTGTTCCTGGTGAAGTGGCTCTTGCAAACCATTTCAGTGTAGCGGCTGATGATTTTTTAACAACGCAAGATAGAAGAAAAAAAAAAATCTAACTGGCTTCCCTGCTGATTTATAACATCTATGGAATGAAAAGAAATAAAACTTCTTGTACTTTGTATTTCTCCCCTTCCCCCACCTCCTTTTTGGAGGACTATTTTTAACCCGTCTCATTAAATAAATTCACAGCACATCCCTGCAAACAACTGGGCTGGCAAAAGATGCAAACCACCCCATGGGACATGCTCAGCCCCTTCCTCTTCTGTCCTGGAATTGCAACCTGTTCCTCCACAGCCTTGTAACTTTATATTGCAGTTTGAAACCTGAGCGTGAGGAGCATAAAATGCTGCTGTTCCAGCGTGCTGCTGAGTAGTATAGGCTTTTCTTGACTCCCAAAGCAAAACCTCCAAGCTGTGAACATCAAAGGCAGAATTTTACAGTCAGTTTGTGCTGCTACAAATGATTTAAGAGAAAATCAGAAGAGAAACAGGCCTGGTGTGCTTTTGTGTGCTACCCTCTGACTTCAGGAAGATCTATTCAGAGTGCTAAGCCAACACACAAGGACACCTCTAGGAAGACATTTTACAGACACATTCCAAAGTCAAAACTGGGTTTTTTTAAATATTTTTACTACCAATTTCCCTATCTTCCATATTTTGCCTTAGTGTTAAAGTACCAGAATGTCTAAGCCCCTGTTACATCCCTAGGCGTATTGCTTAAATAATAGCAGAAAAGGGAATTGATTACAGAAACTAGTGTACCCACCACCACAATGACATTAGCAGGGTGGGTTTTTAATCGACACGACTTTGCGAGCCATAACCGTACAGCAGCAGAGGGCAACAAGCAGTTGCCATCACCCTACAGGCGGTGGTGCAGACCGGAGTTAAATGTAGTCAGTGAAGATACTTCAACCACCCCATCTATGGAGGGGAATCCCTCACGGGCTATCCAAGACAGACCTCCTAACATAAAGCACAATGTGACTTAATTCACCCTCCACTTGCTGCGGTCAGGTTTGCACCCGAAAAAGTCTAACAGACTCATCTGCTCCGCACCGCCTTCATTTACCCATGTGAAGGGTGCTTTATCTAAACAAATAAAGCCCTTAACTGACCCAAAGGAAGACGCTTTGCTGCCTTCCAACTGTGCTTCCCAGCTGTGCACACCTGCGGGATGTGACTACGGCACAGCACCCCACCAAGGTGTGCAGGATTCAGACAGGGGTGGAAAGCGGTGATTCAGCGTAACAGGTAATATGGATACGGAGGAGAAGAGGAGAGGGAAGGACCATCATGCTCTTCTTATTTGACTGGCTTCACCCCCATTAGCTAAATGAACGAGGGAGCACCACACAGTTCCTGTTTAAATCTTAGGCAAAGTGAGCATTTTCCTTCCAATATTTAAGAGGACCTACCAGAAGTGTCTCAGAAGTGGAGTTAGAGGGCTGGGGGGGACCTGGGGCATCACAGAGCCAAGACTGCCTCTGAGAGCTTTCCATGGTCTCCAGTCACAAATGGAGCAAGGTCAAACACCTCGTATTGCAGCAGCTCTGGAGCACTACCAAAGTCATCTTTGTTAAAGATGACAGAGTAGGAAAAAGCCACTATCCCCCTTCCATCGCTGAAAGCAACTGACTCATGAACAAAAGCAAAACCATAGACCATTGGTTGGACCCAAGTCTTATCTCAGTAGATGGAAGGACACAAGGCATCAGAAAAACATCTGTTAAGAATCTGCATAGACAAAGGCATTTAGAAATCAGCTAAAAACAGTTTGCATCCAATGACAAATACCTCCTTATCTCTGTGGATATCCTCATACCGCATTTTGGATGAGACCCTTTATTAGGGATAATGAAACTTAGGTAATGTAAGCAGGCATGACTCTCCTGACTTCACCTAAATGTAACCCAAATAAGATGAGAAACTCAAACTAAATAAACTAACATGTTCACAATGCTCTTAAACAGCTTTTACCAAATGGCACAAGTTATTCTCTATGCATGTATTAATGAAGCCAAACAGCATGCTCTGTGGCAAGAAACTAGCACTATATATCACTATACATCACTATGTATCACTCTGTATCACTATATAAATAGTGTTTTTAATGTGTGTGTATATATAAATACTATATATACACATACACTGTATCTATTTATATATGTATGTAAAGGCTTCCTACACCATCATCATAACCACATGGCAATGCAAGATAAAGATGTCACAGCATCACACCATCTCCAAAGCAAACACTGACACTGAAGCTGCCGGTCATTTTAGTGGCCCTTGATTGACAATGACTAAGTGTTGCTTGGTGCAGCGTATGAGCTATCCTGTCCAAAGGACCCATGTCTATGAATTGTTGCAGTTGTGTGTCTCATGAACAAGCAGGGCACCTAGCTGTCTCTTGAGTCAATTAAGCTCAAAGCACCCCATTTAGATGAGTCTTTCTTGGCATTTACCTGTACCTGAATCCCATTGCTCTGCATTGCCCGAGACCTCTCCCTTTTGGCTTTCCCCCAGTGCAGCTCCACTCACCTGCAGAACAAGCATGCTCTCAGCTTTAGTACTTGCTATGTTCTCTTTCAGCAGTGCCAGAAGGGCACATGTTTGCTTTATGGACACAAATCATCTCAACTGTCACTCAGGAATCCTAGAATGTCTTTATTTTCTTTCCGTTAAAAATATAAGATTCATCAGAGAAACTCATTCAATGGACTTGCCTGCAAAGCTCTGCGAGAATTTTTTTTCAGGGTCTCTCTTAAGAGCACAGGATTTATGTCCATGACAAAAATTACATGGCTACGGCCAGGAAAATCGGTCAGTAAAATTACTCCAGATACACCTTAACGTACCAAAGAGCAGAAGCCTCCCTGTATGTCCTGTGTCTACATGCTTTTGAGAACCCTGGTTTTTTCAGCTCATTTCTTGGTACATTCTTCCCCAAATTCTAAATATATAGCCTCCTACTTCCTAAAAAGCATAAGCCATAAGTCAAATCTGTGACATGAGACATTTCCCTTCTTTCTAAGTTATTCCTCTTGTGCCCCAGTGCCCGGCTCGTTCAGCCAACAGGAGTCCCACCCTTATTCTGCTCCATAAATGTTTTTTTCTGAGCATCTTCTCATGGTGCATCAAGCAACTTGGCTAACAAGCCACATGTTGTTTGCCTCCCTCTTCTTTCCCAGCAAAGGGCATACATGTGCAGCAGTCTTCTAGTGGGGGGGGGGGGTGTTGTTTTGTGGGGTTTTTTTTACGTTTGGGAGAATTTTATGTTGGGAAGGAGAGCTTGTTTGCTTTGCAATATTCAGGGTGCTATGTAATTATGCTAGAGAAGGTGTCTCAAACCACCGTGGCTTGGACTCAGCGAAGGAGGTGGTGTTTTTATGATGATCATCCTCAGCCCTTGGAGAAGTTCAGCAGTGTCATATTTTCCCCTCAAAAAATATTGCGTCTCTTGAACAAATTAATTACACCCCTATGGCAAGAAATCCCATTAATGTAGAGGTGTGAGGCTGATGATGATCTCAGAGCTTTAGATAGTCTTTACGGTATCTCAGCCCCCAGCTATAAAATGTCCCAAAGTAAAAGACAAAGCCTTTGAATTTGTTCAGGTACTCTGCAAGAAAACAGGGTAGGGAGCACGAAACAAGTTTGATCTGTTCACAGTATCTTCTGCTGTTGACAGCACACACCGAGCACTCGGCTGTGCCTGAAATGTCCAAAATGTTGCAGGCTTCATGGCTGGGCATATTGTACTGATTTACTTGCGCTGAGAGGCAGGAGAAGACAAGAGCGAGCAGTGGGAGGATGTCTCCAAGCCAACTCAATATAACAGTGAAGGATTATCCAGGGATGCTCTGGCAGTCTCTCTCAACTATGGCTGAATTTGATTAGCAACCTGTGCCTTCCCCAGAGGAGTTTTCCACTGCAAATCGTCTAAGTGCTCTTCTCCCCCTCTCCCAGCTCCCTTCTATGTTGTTTGGCTCTTTCTGTATCATTTTGGTTTTTCCACAGTTTTACATCTGATAGTTTCCCTCATTTCAGCCCTTGCCCATCACAGGGAGGATGGCAGGGTCACAGCTAATGAGTTTGATTGGAAAGTTGAAGCCTGGTCCCTTGAATTATTGAAGCCAGGATGGGAGGATGGGATCCTGCTGGGAGCGATCCCACATTGCCCCAGGAACAGCCTGGTCTGCTCCAGCTCTTTGTAGCTCTGGGAAGACCTCGATTCCTCTGAGCATCTAGGAAACAACAGAGCAATAAAGCGCCCACGCTGTTACCAACAGCATACAGACAGTGCTTTGCATCTTCAAACCTTAACGAGTAAAAACTAATTATATGTGATGACCCTGGGTGAATCACATATAAATAAATACATTTTGAAGACATGGGTGCTGACACAGTGCCCGCTATTAAAAGAAACAGGATGGTCCACTGCATAAGGCTGGAGTTAAGATTCAGGCTCAGCTCTGGGTTTACAAGTGACAGGCTGTCTCGTCTTTAACAAAACAACATTAGCATTTTTGTCTTATTTATTTAAAGTTCTTCTGGGTACGAACAGTCTTTTACTCTGGTGTTTGTAATACTAGCACAACAGAGCCTTATCTCATTTGAGGCCAATAAAAGTCACTGTAATAAAAAGTCCAAATATTTTAGACCCTTCATATTTCACTTGCTAGTGTCCAACCCTCAAATACAGACCGGCTTTTCAGCCTTCACAAATCTTTAAAATCACCATGAGCAGTTATGCTGTTTTATTTTCCACTACCCCCAAAAGCCTGGCCATTTCTGTGACCGGTGGGAAAAGAGTGGCCATATTTCTCAGGTGTATGTGCCATCAGGGCAGCAGGCAGGTTTTAAACACGCTGCTCAGCTAAAACACGCCAACGTTACAGAATGACTCTGCAGCACTGGGTGGTACTGTCTTAAGGGAGATACCTGCCACGTCTGAGGAACCCTTTCTTTGGAGCTCCTAGGAAGACCTGCAAACCTTCACACCCCACCGCTGATGAACAAGGATGGTATTACTCTGCTTACTCTCCAAACTGCCACACCAACCCTCACCAAAACAACTACGGAGCTTAAAAGGCTCCCAGACCTCAGACTTCCCACGGGTCCTGACCTCGCTCCACTCCCGTCAGCCACGGATGAAATTTCTAGGTCCTCTGGATTCTGACAACCGAGCATCGATGTAATTCCCAAATTTTGGGTGCTCAGGCTTGAAAGAACATACCTTCAAATGCTCAACCTAAATTAGGGAGAGCGTTATGAGCAGGACAGCAAGAAGAATCCACGGCGAGCAGAAAGAGTGCAAAGGGAAAGGGTCTAGGGGAGAGATGCCACGGTGCTGCACCCTTATGCTGCTGATGGTAAATGCTGGTGTTTGTTCACATCATTAAAAGCACCTCCCTCTTGTTCCTCCTGGAAACTGTAAGTAGACTGAAACTGTTCAGTTTATCCTCAGTTGGGAATATAAGAAAATCAAAACAAAAATCAAAATAAATCCTCAGTACATCTAAGCCAGCATGGTTTCTCTCTCATGCTTCTTCCCCTTTCAACTCTTGAAAAAGGTATTTTAAGAACTATCTTCATGGTTATGTAGTCCACTTGTCCAAAACTGTTGATGTTTTAAATGTGACATGTGATATTGCCCAGGAAAAGAGCAAGCAAAATCAGTGATCTATTGTTACAGAGGATCTCCAGCCCTGTGCTCAGCTGTTCTACACACAGATCAGATCCAAAAGAGAGCTTCCCAGTAGCTTTTTCTTAGCACACCCAGTGTTAAAAAAAAAGTTTTTTAACTCAGCCAAAAAATTCTGCTGAAGAGTATTATTTTAATTTAACCTCATACAATCTGTTTGGTGAGTAATTCTGGCATAAAACTCAATACACAGCTTTCAACATGAAAACATCAGTGAAGGGCCTTGAAAAGTTTATTAACAATCCGTTATTTATAGTTTTCTTTTTAAAAAATGATTGACACAACATTCAGAGGAAAATTATAGGAACTGCCAAGTCAGATAACAAAAAAACATATCAGTGTTAAGATTTGATAGATAGGTTTTAAGGAGCAATATGATTTCTAGAAAAGAGGATTATTCTGATCGCTAAGCTATTTGTCATTCAAGAACAGCCCAATCACACACATATGTTTGCAAATTATTGTTATTGTTGTTAATTATTATTTACAGAAAAGCGCTGAAATGCAAGGTGGTTTGAATTCCAACGAAAATGACAGATCGCTGCCCCAAGAAACTTTTTATCCCTCCTTTCACTGATTACCTGTTTACTAACAATACCTGTTTAGTTCCAACTTGTTTTCATGCTATCTAAAATGACTAGAAAATTAGGTCCTATTAAGTGATCATGAATATAAACTGTGACTCACCGGTTAAGTGGATACCATTGCTGGCAATAAATTCAGAATCCTATTACAAATGCTTGTTATTGCCAAGCAAACCAAAACAATACAACTTTATTCAGTATTAATTATATCCTTCGATGCTTGAAAGGTTTAAATAACTCCAGCCAATATTCTGCACGTAGTCAGGAGAATCGTGTGTGAAGGACAACAAAAATAATTGAGGTCAGTCACCAAGGTAGAGAGAAAAAGAGACAAAAAGGAAGGAAAAAATACATAAAGAGATATTTCAGCTCCTATGTGAAAGCAGATGGAGGGTGAAGGAAGCAGACAGGCTGCTCCAGATGGCAGGAGCGGCGGTGAAGAAGGTTCTCACACCCACTGTGTTGTGGCTGTGCGGGGAAGAATAGACTTTTGGTTAAAGGATTACTACAGGACTCCAAAGAGTTGGGTTCAGCTCCATCCACTACCTCTCCACCAGGTCTTCAGACCCTCTGGGTTTCACTTGTTGTGAGCTTTTGGGTGTCAGCTACCTCTGCCGCTGACAAAAAGTGCCAATATTTTTAAGCATGCTCTGCCCTCAGCTCACATCTACACAAAGAGCAGTGTGGACTCAGTATTGGTTATATTGAGGTCCTGAGTAGTAATACTGACTTTTGGCCTAGGCAAGGATCACATTTTCCTAATCCTTGTGCAAAAAAATGGGGGGGGGGGGGGGGGGGACGCAAATTCCAACCCTACCCAAACATCTTACTGTCACCTTGCCGGTCTTGGTTGCACAGGCGAGCAGGTATCCTCTGGCAGCAGGGAGCTCAGACAGTACAAAGATGTGCTTGAAAGAGAACAGCCGTGGAAAAAGAGACAAGGGCAAAAGAGGTATGGCATCAAAACTAGTAGAAAATAAGGCTCAAGAAGGAAGCGTGAGCACATACGTGAGCTGACAACCCAGCAAACTGCGTGTCTCCAAAATGATGTATCTATGTGAAAGCCTTTGATTACTGAGTATTTTGGAATCTTATTTTAGACGATGAAAGAAAATTGATCTTTATGCTACACTGTTGCCCCAAACGAGCACTGTCCAAAACGCACCCATGAACCATGCTTGGAGAGCTGTCAAAAATCCTTTCTCACCAATGGCTGCAGATTTTTTTCCCAATCCTCTCCATCAGCCTTTAAATCCATTGGCCATCTTGCTTTTCTTTTTTTCCCCCATTTCAATTCCAGCTGAACACTCAAACCCGTTATTTTCTGTAACCGTTCAAGGGAGACCAACAATCTACTTTACAAGATACTACAATTCACATTGCAAATAGTAGGGAGTCATTATTTTTAAGCCTCCAAGAACACACTGGACAGTAAACTATGCCACACAATAGCAAACAGGATTACTTCGCTTAAAACAAATGTGTCGCCTTAAAGGCGTCCTAACAGTATTTTTCTGCATGCCCTATATGGAGTGCACAAACCAAAACATCTGAGTTGTTTCACAGCATTGAGTTAAACATTAATACCTGGACTTCACCTTTCACGCCTCCTCCCACAGATGCTAGAGAGGTGCTGTAGTTACCATGCACCTCTCGGCGCAAATTATCCCTAACCCCACGTGGTTTTGATGGTAAGATTCCCCAAGTTACAGATCTTAAGGTCAGAAATGACCACGAAACATTTTCTTCTGTAAACACGGACAAGAGGCTCTTTCCTGGTGACTCCTGCATGAAGCCTCAGAGCTTTCAGATGGCAAAAGGATTTCTCCCAGCAAATCATCCCAGAGGAGATGGGAACCATTTGCCTTCATAGTTTGCCCCGGTGGTTCATCAACCTTCCCCCTGAAACGTGTGCCTTAACTTCAGCCCTCTAGGATGCTGTATTTTCTCCCCTGAACACATTTTTTAATGTGAAATGTTTCTGTAATGTAATTTAAAAGAAAAGGAAAATACTGAACTGAGAAAAAGATGAAACAGTCTAACAGAGCCACTGCCACCCCACGGGGGTGTCGTGAGAGAGGCAGAAATTGCTGGTAACGTCAGCAGAAACACGAAAATCAGACAAACTCTTCAATCTTCACAGGGGGTATGGAGTCAGAGGAAGCACAAATATCAACATGTTTCTTTACGTCTTGAGAATTTCCAAAATGAGAAGGGAAAAACAATTGAGTAACTTGCATGATGCCTCAAGTTAAAGAGCTGAACAGTGATGATTTGACGTGTTGAATCCAACACAAGTGCTTTTGGCACACA
Source organism: Gavia stellata (assembly GCF_030936135.1). Taxonomy (NCBI): domain Eukaryota; kingdom Metazoa; phylum Chordata; class Aves; order Gaviiformes; family Gaviidae; genus Gavia; species Gavia stellata. Next base: position 7,482,763 of record NC_082597.1, on the reverse strand, counting down.
ATTGATAAGAAAGGAAGATCTTTGACCAGAGACAAACAGATCTTGACCCTACTGGTACCACCCAGCACCTCCTCTCTACATGGCAACTCAAACGCATGTGGGGCAGCTCTGCCAGGACCTGTCATTACCACCAGTGTCTTCTCATCAGTCGAAGTTGAGGCTGAATGCCTGGTCTGAGGTAGGGACAAGGCATGTCACCTTGTCTCCTGCGAAGGTCTGAGCAACCACGAAGAGATGGGAACGTGAGGTGGACCCGCTCGTGAAAAGCCCGAGTGTCAGTGTGAGACTGCACGCAGAGGAAGATACCATGAAGGGCACGAGAGGACAAAAATACAGGAGATGGTGCACGGGAGTTTGTGACAATGTGTGTGCATGAGAAAGAAAATAGATGTGAGAGCAGGACATAGAGTGACTGCATTTCACAGCACAAATGAGCACATATGGGTGCGCAGAAGAGTCATGAAGAGCACCGGGAGCCCATCAAATGGTGTAAGAGTATGGAAGAGAGACGAGACACAGATGAACCAAAAATTACGGTAGAGCCCCTGAGAAAAACAGAACTGCCTATAAGTTTTCTCTATACTGTATTTTAGAAAAGTACTGGACACATCATTGAAGCGTATTTGTCTTCCCACCCAGCTCTTACTATGTTATGGCTATATCCATGCAACTCCCTATGTTATCATTACTAAGCTTTAAGGAATCTATTGCATCATTTTAAGACAGCACCAATATTTCCATAGTTACTAAGCCTAAGCCTTTCTAAATATTATATCTTCATCATAACTGTAATGTCAATAAGGCCTAATGACAGATACCTTAGAAATGCAGGGCTGATCTGATTAGGCAGACCAAATGATTGGAGGCTTTCCTCTTTGGCTGGTGGATGGCATGCTGTATCTTATTACTTCTTGGAATGTCAAAATCTGAGTTTTAAAATGCCTTAGATATAATATAATTTAAATATGGAGAAAAAATGGTATTTCAGTGATCACTCATCTTCTTATCAGATTCCTGCTATTGTGAAACTTCACATCTCTCAAGGGCTGGGGCAGAAATCCCCCTCTCCAGGCAGGCCTGCAAATTGAGTAGAGCTACAATAGGTAAATTTGTGGAATTTTAAAAAAAGATAAGCATTTAGTCAGATCCTCTGCTTTCCTTAAGCCTACCTGTCTTGACTTGGAAGGGACTCTAAATTGCATCAGCTGAGGATCTGACCCAGTGCTATGATTTTATTTTAGCCTCAATTTACTTTGTGTATTTCTTCCCAGCTACTTTTTCAGGATCTGTAATTTCACTTTCAATGGCTCAGTAGTGATCAGGTCCAGTTTCAAGAAGAGGCACCCACTGAACCTGCACATACAGAGCGTGGGTCACAGCCCTGTTACTGCAGTCCTATATGGACTGGCACCGCCAAACTGAAGCAGCCCAAAAATGGATCAGAACCTTTATATATATTTTATATACAATAACATATAAAATATATTTTATATATTTATGTTTTATTTATAATAGATTACATTTTCTTGATTATTATTACCAAAATATTTTGTTGACTCTCTGGTACCCAAGAGGTTGCGGCCACAAACTAAGATGACACATGCTTAGGGACTGCGTAAATACAGAACTGGGTAAATACAGGGTTGGGTACCATCTGAGCCAGCCACTGCATTGCTGGTAACTTCTTTAGAAAAACACTATTGCCCAACAGCACTGAGCAGAGCAAACAACACAGACCTCAGCCACCAAAGGAAACAATTCTTTGGGTGGGAAGGGCTACTTTCTTCCATCTGGAGGTGACATCCAATTCAAGATGCCTATTTCAGTATCAATGTGGCTGGAAGTGATTTACAGGGACATGTAAATAATTAATTCCAGCTCTGGAAGAGAGAGCTGGGTACTCATTAGAGGTTCCTTGAAGCCCAAATGATATAATGATTAACCGAGTTAGGATCTTTTTAATAATTCCAGCAATTTCAACTCTCCCATGTTAAAGATCTGCTGGAAAGCTTTTACTCAGATGAAAGACTCTTTCCAGCGAACAAATCATTAATAGAGTATACACATAGATTTAACATTCACAAATCAATGCACTTGAAATAAAAAATGTTTTTAAAGTTTCTCTTTCACTTTATTCCCTGATTTGGGGGTTTAGTGCTTTTCTTTCTCTAACCAGTTTTACCACAGGCAGTTAAGACAGCTGCATGAAAAAGGGCTGCTTTTCAGTTAAAAGTGCTTTTAGCACTTTGGCACCCTGAAATGGAAGGTGGCAGAGAAATGCAAAATACAGCTACTACACTAATGCAGTGCATCTCATCTGACACACCAAGTTTTTCACTCCAAGCCCATCCATGCTAGAGAAAAATCTATTAGATGGTGAGATCAACCAATGGATGTCCAACATGGTTCAGCATTACAGTGCAGGAGGGATCAAAGCAGATTTCATCCCTGCTCCTAAATAATGCCAGAGGAAAACATTTCAGTCCAGATGCTTTAAAGGTATTTAGACTTTTGCTTAATTCCTATTTAAGTACTTTCCTATCAATAACTAAGAATGTGTCCCATCATTTGGACTCCTGCACCCTGTGTCTCTGCAGCTCGAGTCAGTGAACAGACCTTCGTTGCCTTCAGCAGGAATGGAAAAAGTACTTTAAAGATTTGCACAGTGATGGCCTAAATTTTTTAGAAGTTTCACACCCTGGTAAGTCACACCAGAGCTGGGAGGAACTGCAGGTGCTGCGCTGGTGGGTGGCCAAGGACAGAACCAAAACTTAGATTCAAATCTTCTAATTATCAGCCTGCTCTCCGAAACTAAGGAATGCACAACCAGAAGGCAACCGATGTGTAGGCTGCTAAATGCACATACATTCACAATTAATATGGCTATGCCTGGAAAAGAAAACAGCTTTATTTTCTTTATAGAGGCCCAGGTTTGTAATCCAGTTATTTTAATTTTCTGAAACTTTCTAGATTGACTGTTAAGTCAAGTTGAAAAACTTCACAGCCTCCACTCACTAACCAAACCATGAGGCTAAGACAAGGGTTAATAGTTTTGAGACCCTAATTGGCAATATTTAATGAATTTAATTTGCAACAGCCATGCTAATATCCGTAACTATTAACCCTGACCAGCTTCACCTTCCTTGGGACCTACACCTGCTCCCATTAACTTCAGTGGGATAGGCATCAAGGCCACAACATTAATTCTTTCCGGACTTCTTCAGTGGCACAAATTAACCCTCGCAGATGGCTTCACACACAATAACCAGGAAGATGGTAGAGAGTTGTATAATGGCAACCACAGCAAACTGTCCTGCTGCTCTAACGAATCTCTTCGGATTAAGACTTTCCTGCCTAACACCCCTTCGCTCAGGAAGGGAACTGCCCACCTAAGGTGACAAGCAGGGACACGTCTCTCCTGGCAGGAAATTCTGACAGCAAAAACTTGATGCAGGTGACGAGAATCCACCATAACACTTAGCTCTTACGCTGCACTTTGCTTCTTCAAAGACCTGGACAGATATTCATTTGATTTGCTAAGTCAGTGTTTTTCTGAGGGCTACGCTATCTGCTCATCACAACGGAGCTGCGTGACCCACCTCCATATTAAACGACCAGCCTGATTCTTACTCGCAGTTTGTTCACGGGAAATCAGTGAGACCGTCAGCCAGAAATACTCTGTTTATAGAGAGCCCTCCCTTGGAAGCAGAAAGAAACTAAAATATTACAGTCGAAACTTGTTCAACCGTATTTTGGAAGCGGCATGCAGAGTATGAAAAGCACTACATGGGATTAACGATGCTTCATTTTGAGACGTGCTTAAAGTTGCAATTAAAGCAGGGGGGACACAGCAACGAAGAGCACACTCTCAATACAACTGAACTTCTATTACAACATATATACATACAGCAGCCCATATGCTGACTTCCTTCAGCACTCCTGGCTCTCTACCTCTACGATATCCTATAAGCAAAAATTTTGTTTTAACAAAAATAAAACTCTCTGCTCAGCCAAAAAAGCATCAGCCCGCACCCCGCTCCCTTGCACCATCTGCGCATGTTTATTCTCAGCCTTCTGAAAAAAAAACCTCTAACGTTTTACTAATCTTTATGCCCCGCCACTATAAATAACAGAAATAAACCCCAACAACAGTTAAGCATCGTAGCTAAAACACATCCAATCCACTCCGATTATTTCTGCTCGTCTGTCCACGAATAGATGCAGCCATCGGCTTCAGGGGAAAGCGTGCAAGTCAGACCGCATTTATTTACAGTTGCACTATCAAGAAAAAGCCTTTCCCCGTCTCCTCGTTCTATGAATAATTTAAAACACTCTTTTTGGTCCTTTTTTTCTCTTTTTTGGGGCCGCGAGGAGGGGTCCTAGCCCAGCTCCTGCCCCCCGCTTATATTTTTCTCCGCGATCCCAGATCGCCCCGACTTCTTGCTCGGATGGATGAGCGGGGCGCGGAGCGGCACCCATGGGTGCACACGCGAAAACACACACACACGCACCCGCACGCACCCACCCGCGGGGGGGACCCGCGCATCCCCGCGGGGAAGGGACAGCGCCGCCCGCGCCGCTCCGCTCCGCGCCTCCCCCCCGCAGCCGCTCCCCGCCACCTACGTCCCCAGCGTCTCCTTGAACTCGAAGATCTTCTTGATGTCCTCCGCTTGCTTCTTCCAGGAGCCGCCGCCGTCCCCGTTCTCCCGGGCCATGGCCGCGGCGCTCAGCCCCGCGCAGCCCCGCGGACGCCGCGCCGGGCGGCACCGAGCGGCTTTTGCTTTCTCTTCTGCCGCGGCAGCAGCGGCTGCTGCTGGTGGTGGTGGTGGTTTTTCTTCTTCTCCTTCTTCCTCCTCCTTCTTCTCCTCTTCCTCCTCCTCCTCACACTTCCTGCCCGCCGCCGCTTTTATTTCCTCCGCGCTCCGGCGGGCTCCGCGAGTGTCACTTTTCCTGGGCTATTTCCTCCCAACTTTCTCTGCCCCCCCCTCCCCTCCTCTCCCCTCCTCCGCGCCCCCCCGCGGAGTCACTCGCGGGGCTGCCCCCTCCCTCCCTCCCTCCTTCCGCGCCCCGCGCAGCAGCTGCGCGCACCCCCGTCTTGGGGTCACTTTGGTCCCTGATAGACCCACCCCGCGAAAAAGTCCCCTTTTTTTGGTTTTTGGGTTGTTTTTTTTTTTTTTGAGGGAGGTCACTGTTTCTCTTCCCCCACCCCCCCGCGCGGGGCGTGCGGGGCCCCGCGGGATGCTCAGCCTCCCGGGCGCGGTGCGGTGCGGAGCGGAGCGGTGCGGTGCGGTGCGGCCCCGCCGGCACAGCGGGCGCAGTGGCTGTGCGCGGTTGTTATGGCAATGGGAGGAGGAGGAGGAGGAGGAGGAAGAGGAGGAGGAGGAGGGAGGAGGAGGAGGCAGCCCCGCCGCTGCTCTGCTGCCTGGCGCTGCCCCTCCTGACTGAATGACTGGAGATAATTCGCATTGCACCAAAACCGCGCACGTCAAACGGGAGGGGAGGGAAAGCAAAGAGGGGAAAAAAAAAAAAAAAAAGGGAAAGCAGCGGAAAAAAAAAAAAGATATTAAAAGCCGTACCACAAGCGGCCGGGCTGTCTGGCCGGGCGCTGCGCGGCGCTGCGCGGCGCTGCGCGGGGCTGCGATGCGCCGGGATGCGCGGGAGCGGCGGTGCCCACCTGCCCCGCACACACACACAGACACCTCCTGGGATGCAAAAACTCACCCCTTGGCAAGCGCCACCCTTACCCAGCACAGCCCTCGGTGCACCCAGCGAAGCAAGGGGCACCCAGACACCGGGGTCACCCCCTCGGGCAGCACCAAGCCCAGAGGCAGGTGGATGGGCACCATGCAGCCTTGGCGAGAGGCCCAAGCCCCGGCACCGTGCCCATCCCGCCAGCACAGCAGTCCGAGCCAGGCACACCACCGGCCTGGCACACACACGCGTGGCCCCGCTGAGATTATTGCTAAAAGCAGCTTTTTCTTGGCGACGCTGAGACCTCTAGCGTCGTCGCATCGGGCATCGGCTGAGCTCTGATGCAGGGCGACGGGCAGGATTCATCAGAGACATCGGAGAGAATTATAGTCTAGACTAACTGAGATGATACATTTATAGGTAGTACCTCTGGGCTTCAGTTTCAGAATATGTAAGACATTTTAAAAATGCAATTCTTTTGGGACACCCAAGTTAGGAGACTAATTCAGAGGCCTCACTGCTGGCAGGTACAGGTACTCCTGCGCCTCGGGGGCAGCTCCAAACCTGATCATCAAATTAGGTACCGGAAAATAAATCCTAATACAAGCAGCTAAATAACATTTCCTTAAAAACATAACTGTTTAACATGCACTGTGTCCTTTAACAGATTCCTTATAAATTCTACTTTTGAAGGTGATTTGCCAGATTTCTCATAATTTATGAGCCGCATTTACAAGGTATCAGCTTGTGAGGCTTTCCCTGGGTCTGTGCTGATCTGTGCCACCCAGCCCAAAGGGAATTTAGCGGAGTTGGCAGTTCAGAGGTGTGTAAAGGTGTGAACTTGGAAAACAGGCTGGGGTGTTCGGGCAATGCTACCCTCTGCTGGGCAGAGCCACGGCTTAGCCTGTGCCAGCTCCTGCAATTTATTACTGCACCCCTCTAGTTCGATGCTTTGGTGGCCATCCCGCCACATGGGCAGCCCAAACAGCCTGGGATTTCCTACCATGGGTGCTTACATGCTGTCACTGTGTGCACTTTGAACAGCTTTCCTTCTGCTCCTGACCTCCTCCCATCCGCTCGCTGCCCTCAGGATTTCCTTCATTGCATGATCCTTATGACCGGCTCCATGGTAGTGTCACCAGGAGTCCCCAAGCAGGCTCTCCGTGCCACTGCATACCTGGGAAATGAAAGATGTGACTGACCTGAAAAGATGCAGTTGTTACCCAAACACAATTTTCCCTTCAACCGGCACCACCGTGACATTTTCTCTCTTTTTCACATCTAAATCACTTGGTATCAGAAACGCCACACTGTGACTTGGGTTTGCTGAATGGGACTACTGAATATAACCTCCTGTCTTCGGGAGAAGATTGAGAGAGTTTGAGGCCAGAAAGGGCAAGTGCGATCGTCTGCCCTGCCCTCCAGCATGATGGAGGCCAAAGAGCTTCATCCATCCAGAAGGCAAGCGCTGTAACTTATCTTGGAGCTATGGCATACCAAAACCATCCACCACTATTATTTATGAAGGCACGTTTGTCCCTACAGCATCACATTAAAGTCTCATTGCACAGACAGCATCGCCCACTTTTCCCTTTCAGCTTTCAGTGGGCAAAAATTTTACTTAAAATTGCTCAAATCCTTGCCAATGCTGCAATTTCTCAGCATCAAAATTGCATAAGGTGAAGGTACACGTCAGCCTGTAAATCTAAGTTCTCTTTTCCTTATTTAACCTGCACCTTTAGCATCACATGAATGTGCTTTTTTTGTGATAAAATAACTCATATTTGAAGTAACTGGTAATATAGAAAACTCTGGAGCCATTACAGTTTTAATGAGAAGTGTACGAGATGCTCCTATTAGGCAGGGACCACTGGCACAATAGACTGTAACAGCCCCTTCAGAGTCATTACAGTCTGTCATATCAGGCTGAATTTAGGGAGTCTGTAATCTTGCTTGACTGACAAGCTCCTGCAGAGCTATTGTAGCTATTTGAAGAAAAGGAATTTTTAAAAAATAAAAATCTTACATGAAAAGTTCTCTCTGGAGTGGCTGTATGTGGCAGGGCATGCTGCAGCTATGTGCCTCTGTACGGCTGTATTCGATGTTTAATTACATACAACTAGATTACAAGAACATTAATAAAGTGGTAAAATGAAGCCCACAGAAATGCTAGAATTAAGACTGCCGGTGAAACATCAATTTGGACCCTTTTTGTGGCTGCAGGGTGGCAATCTGTCATTACCCAGGCATGCTCTGCAGCTCTGCCAAGGGTTATATCAGAAAATGGCTAATGACCAGACGTGGCTGATGTGCATTTGAAACGGCTACACACGCTGCACGTGCACCCAAACACTCCATGCAACAAAACCCCAAACCCTTACATCGGAGATGTCCGAGTTCCAAATTTTTTATAAAGCCTCCTATGGAACTTTAGAGGAGAAATTAAAAATCCACTTCTATGTGAGATATTTTATTTCAAAATAAAGTGATCTGATTTTTGGAGTAGTATTTAAAACTGTATTTTTACCACTTCGGTCCTTCCAAATGATGTTAGGGTTGCATATATATGGTGTGGCTGCGCTCACCCACACTCACTGCTGGCCCTTGATACGGGCACTGTGCAAACTACGTTGTAACGAGCATAAATAAAGGGGTCACGTCTGCTTTCCAAGCTCTTTCACTTGCAACCTGGTTTTCTTCCGCTTAAATACTATAATATTGGATCTTTTTCCCAACGTTGTTTCTGACTCGTACTATATAATCTTCCTTTTCAGTTACAAATCAGCACTATTGATGCTTTTCTGCAAGAACTGCAGAAATGTGCCTGTTGCTCAGCTGCCCATGTCCGAGCCCGACAGGCAAGCACCCGCACGTCCGTGTGCATGCTTAGGGTTAAAACCCACATGCAAGCTGTAGTTTGCAAGGCAGCAACCTCCAGCACCTGAGCCGGAGCAGCTTCAATGTAAAGCAAACAACACTCAAGCACACAGCTGTTCTCTACTGCCTTTACTACCACGTAGCAACCTCAGGCAGGGGCTTTTCTGCTTGCAACAGAAAACATTTGGGCCAACCCTACTGAGAAGGTGGATTATTGTTTTCATACACATAGGTACGTACACATGCCAACTACAGTACAGCAGGAGCAAGGTTATTTGGTGCTGGTCTGCTGCTGTGGATGCTGACAGCAACGCTGCCATGCGCAAGTGTAGACCTCAGCAAGCAATTCAAAGCAAAATGACATCTCGGATGCTTCATAGCCTCTAGGACAAGCCTAAGACAAAATAGAGCAAGGCATCCTGGAGCAAAGCATCTTCAAATTTGGCAGCGTGGGTTACCGTCTTAATTTTATTAGATGCCAGGTCTGACTAGCATGATAAATACTCCCTCCAAACTCACTTTTTTTCATGCATTCACAGCACTTCTTGGCATTTTCAGGGGTGGGAATGTTGTAGCCTCCAGTCTCTGACCCAAGGTGGAGGAAATCCCCTTGAGAATTACACTGAGTCATGAGAAAATTATCTTATGACACGAAATGCTTGCTTAAAAAAGAGAGAGAGAAGTGCTTATTTTAAATTAGAACTTTAAATGCCTCTTTAAATGAGAAAATTGCTTATCTAAAAAAAAAAATTCTTCAATGCTATTTCTTTCATTAGGATAATAATTAAAAAGAACCACAATTTGAAAAGTGTACTTTAGTAGGAGACCACGGATTTTGGGGTTTCGCCACAGGTCAAACTAGTGCTTATAGTTCAGTTTTCATGTTTTCCAGGTTAGTTTTGACACCGCCAGTTCAGTACAGAAAATTACAAACTCACCTCTAAGCATGTCCACAACAGCAGGCTCAGTCTGCTGCAGCTGATGCCAACAGCAATGCTCCTTTGAGCTAACTGAAGACTTTTCAGTGACTTTAGGGACTTTGACATGGTCTGTACATGAAGAGGGTGCACATAAAGAAAAAAAAGAATCCACGCCAAACAAGAGACTTCTGCGGCTCTTAGATATAAGGTGTTTTGTGTCCTTTTTAGGGTTAATTATAATTAACGTCCCTACATGACCCTTAAGCACGTTAAAGCCTTAGATCAGTTTAAGCTCTTTAAGATGACCTAAGGCCCTTGCTCATCTTAGATAGCTAAAACACTGTCCGAAAACATACAAAAGCAAGGGAGAGGAGATGATAGATCGTTGCTGCCTGTGCTGATTTTCTCACAGGGAGGAGGGAGTTTAAATTGCCGTGGGGATTTTAACCATGTCTGTAAAGTGGAATAAGCAAGCGCTGATATAGATGTGAATCCTCAGCCTGCAATTAGTTGCCTGAAGACCATCTGGTGCTTGGTTAAGCCCCCAGGTGCTTATATTACTCGTGAGGTTCATAGATGCAAGCCAGCCTCTTTAAGTTGTGACTTTTCTTCCCTGGCTTTATTCTCATCTGAATAAACTCTAGGAAGTTAGAGTACAAAAGCCTTAACAACGTGATGCAGATGCCGCTTGATTCACTATGGAAAAATTGGGATTTAAGACAATAATTACCAGGCTGAATGCATCACTTGGAATCTGCTGTGCCATGTGTGAATTGCCATAAATCTTTATACTCGGGGTTGTAAATCACGGTCATATAAAATGTAGAGGGGGGAAAAACTGCCACTGTCAAAGCAGAAGAGAGAGGAGTAACATGGTGGTAAAGATGAACATGAGCAATGGGAGAGCAGGCAGGAGCTGGACAGGAGAGCAGGGAACAGATGAGAGATGGGCAGGACAAAGGGATGAGGGACAGGAGATACCCCTGGGGCAAAAGTTACAGAAAGCAAAACCACACACCCTATTCGGTTCCTGGTGTTGAGCTCCAGAGTCCCAAATATCGGTGTTTCCCTGCTGCCAAGTACCCGGTGTGAAATCACCACCAAAAAGTGTCTCATGACTTTAGAGAGCTGCACAGCTAGCACAAACCCTGCTCCTACCTCTCCTCTCTCACTCCCTGAGCTGCGGAGGTGGAGGTCTGGGCTCTGTATCCAACAGGCTGAGCTGCAGAGGTAGAGATCTGGGCTTGGGATCCAAGAGGCTGAGCCTTGCCAACAAGCAAAGTTTTGGTCAAAATGAGAACTGGATCTTTCTTCGGTTGGTTTGGCTGATTTGGCTCTGCACACTTGGGTTTTGAGCAATGAGTTAGGATGTTACATCTACAAAGTTTACATTGAAAGAACATTAGGTGATGAGGTAAGGACTCAAAAGCTGCAAAAATATCAAAAAAAGAAGTTGCCCAAAGACTTCCAAGTCAACATGATAATACAGATTTACTTGGGGTTTGGGTGTTCCCCCCCCCGCCCCAGATTTCTCCCTTGCTATGAACAGTTCAGCATAGGGAATTCAGCTTCACAGCGAAGGAGCTGCCCATAAGGGCATCCTTCCTATTTTGGCTGCCCCATGTAGGACACTCTGGCTGGATTTACACTGGGAGACAGGAACAAGTCAATGGGAGTTGTGCTTCGGGCACACAAAGAGCAGTGAAATGCCGAGCGCTCTGGAAGATCAGTTCCCCGGTGTTGCAAATTGAGCACCCAAAATTAGCAAGCGCGTTTGATCATTTTGGCCTTAATCTCTCTGTGCCTCAGTTCACCAGCGGGTGATATCGCAGGAGCACTGTGAAGATAAATGCATTAATATTGATCAGATGCTGAAGCATTACAGAGGAGCTCGCAAGGAAATTAATGTTGAATTCAGTGTGTGGTTTGAACAGCGTGTGTTAATGTGGCCTAGAGCAACTCACTGGATTAAAATAACCCCAAATGATAGGTGATCAGATAATTAAAGGATGCATCACATTCGATGTGCACAAAGGCCCAAACTGTGGCTGTGCAGGCTGTTTAATTCTGGCATTTCCTAGCTCCTGAGAGTTTGACTTTACAGCCTTACTGTCTTCTACACGTGGGGTTTATAGCCCGTACCCTGAGGAGGGGAGGTTTATCTGATCACCCCTCTCTCTGCACCACCTCCATGCGTGTGCCTGTTTGTCTCCTCCATGACCAGTAACTCTTGACTCTCATACCCAATGCCAACCACATATAACACCACTGTAAGGAAGCCCAAAAATAGAAGTTTTCTGTGAATGAGGAGACAGAGGAGAGAGAAAAGATCCAGTTTTCCCTCCCTGGAGAGGCAGGTCGCTTTGCTGGACATCAGGGAGCCCGCAGAAGATGCAAGTGCAGCTGGAGACACAAGTCCATAGGACATGGGGCTCTGCTGGTTTAGCTGCCCACCACACTGCTCTTTCATCCAATGGATATATCCATCAGGGAACTGGGCTTGTGAACCTCAAAATAACATGTAGGAGCCAGACCCTACCTGCTGGGAACAGGCAGTGGTTACAGCTATGCTGATTGACAGCATGGAAGAGCCTCTCTTCCCTCTCCAGCCTGGCCCATGCTTGCACTGGGTCCGTGTTCACCCTGAGGATGGATCATGACTCAGCTTCATACAAATTACTGTTAAGGGTTTGCATCTACTATGAGTTTTCATCTTCTTGAGCTTGATGTGCTCATCTGAGCCATGTGGATGTTGTATCAACACAACTCATTTCCAGGGGTGACAGGCCAGAGTCATCCCCTCTAAAGGAGGTGACTTATTCTGGATGTCTCCTCCACTTGCACCCAGGAGAAACGTCGACAGCCTCCAGCACCATCTCACCACACCGATGGAGTCAAATAATAGCTGAAGAGTGGAGGAAAAAAAAATTAAATGACACAAGCAGGGGAAGAAGATATGGAAAGCCATTTACTTGCCTGTGAAGTAATCACTTTTTTCATTTAAGCAGAACATTCAGCTATCTTTTATATTGTTATTGGTAAAGTCCTCTTAGAAGCTGGAAATGAATTTTTTTTTTTTATCTCCTCATTTTCTCCCTTTCCCATTTGGTGAACATTGCTGTTTTCCTGTGTTTCTCACAGAACTGACGTGAACCTGGCTCATTTTGTCCTTTCCTTCCACAGACATTAACATTGCTGAATAATGAGGAGAGAAGGAGCTTTGCTAATGAAGCACAGCCGCCACATTAAGTCCAGGCTGACATTACACTCACATGCAAGAAGAGGCGCAGTGCCATCGGCAGGTGATGAGCACATGAGACAACAGCCAGAACTGAGTCTTGTTGCCCAAACTGACCCAGAAGAGAGGTGAGGTGGTTTTGTCTTTATCAATGGGCAGATTCCCCATCCCAACACATTATCTAGGCCTGCTTTCAGTGGTTTCACACTACTTACTTTTAAGCATCATGGGATTCCAGGTTAAAATTATGATATTTGTTTTCAATCATGATATGACACAGAAACACACATTTGGAGCAGTCTCTCCTTTCTGGTTTTCTACAGAAACTTGCTGACCTTATGGAATGAAGGCTGAGCTTGTCCCCTTGGCCTTTTGTTCCAGGTGTTGGCTACCAGAAAAAAAAGCAAATGCCTTTGAGCAGGCAGTGAAAAAATCAACCTGGCAGCACTTTTATCTCACACAAAGAGATCTCCACGCATAGAGGCAAGCCTGACTGACAACAAGGAGATCTGCTGGGGAATACATTCCTCCCCTTCCCCCTGCAAAAGCCCCAGGTGAGCATCAGGCTCCCTGGCTAACTGGATATCAAGCAGGGAAGCAGCTGACAGAGCCTAATCTTATATTTATTCACCCCATTTCCCTCTCCATCATGTTATTCATGCCCTGAGGGCCCGCATGAGGCAAGCTTGGGCCATTAGCACCAGCTCCTTGGCAACAGGGTTGTGTTGCAGGGACAGTGGTGGAAAGGAGAAAGGAATGTTCCTGGGCATACCCTGGCCTCTTCCAGCCCTGTAATAGCTGGGCGGACCTTAGCAGGTCATGGGAAGCTGGAGACCCCCAAATCCAGGGTGGGTCCCATTAAAAGCTCACGCGCAGGTTGGAAAAAAAGCTAATGGGTGAAGAGGACCTGCAGGAGAAATGGGTCCCACCGGCTTGGAAGGGAAATGTAGACTTTCACATAAGCATGACCTTGCTCAAATCTAAATTTTTGTTCTTTACATGAAACATGCTTTTGCACCAGGTTAAAACACGCCCTAGTGCTCCCTACCAGGCAAACCCTGAATTCAGTGGGTGCTTTAGAAAAAGCATGAGAGCTTCATTCCTCCAGAACAGGGACATCAGGACTGCCCCAGGCTGTGCCCTGAGCTCAGCTGTTCCTGTGTGGAGGGTAAATATGTGAACTCAAGCTACCAGGTGGGTTGATAGAGGGTGACTAAAGCAGGTGATAATCCTGTTCACAAGATCAGGCATTACTCATGGAGTAGCCATAAACTTGATGTGGGGGACTGGGATGATCTTTTGGATTTAGGCTTAAACACTCTCTCACTCTGCGCAGTCCCCATCAGCAAACAAGTGATGGAGTTGAGCTGAAGCTGCCCAAGGGCTAAATCAGTGCCCTCCACTCTTTGCAAGCCAAGGTCCATTTACACAACATAATTACCAGATGAGCTGTCAAGCAAAGAAAGGGTCCGCTTTTGCAATTGTAGCCAAAAGTCTCATTCACTGCCAGATCTGAAAACAGAAGTTGCCAGTGTTTAGCAAAAGCAGACATTTTTTGGAATGTTTTGCTGGAATTCCTGACTTTCAGGACAACAGGACCGGTGTCAGCCGGTGTAATTCTTCCAGCTGTCCAAACTCATGTCTGCTGGGATGTGAGCAGACTGTGCAAAGAGCTCCAGAAGGTGAGTTATGCAGAGTTTGGTGGTGGGGGAAAGGATTTTAGTAGAAGGTTGAATCTCATATTTCAGAGCTCTATAACTCAGCTGGAAAACTGTGCTTTCATCTAATTGATATGAAAGCTACAGGCACACAAAGGTTGTTACATGGGGTTTAATCAGACGGGTGTCTCTAAGCCTTGTGCCACAATGCAGGTGGCTTTCTCTGATGGAACTGAAGTTCACTTTGTCCTCTTTGAAAATTCATTTAATTGAATGGCGTATTTTAGGCACTCTTCCTTAATTAAATTTGCATAGGCATAGAAAATGAGGAAAGCCACGGCGCTTTATCAAACTCTCCTCCTTTCATTTAGCAATACCCATTTTTCCCTCCACCATCAAGCTGCCAAACCCTCTCTCAGGACAACTATGGGCTGAATCATGCCTTCACGGGCTCTTGTAGGCTTGCATTCCCTCATCTCCAACACATGTACAGGGCTATGAGCAGTGACTGCTGCACACAACCTGCTCTACAGCCACATCAAACACCAGCAGCTGTCAAAAAGAGGCTCCTCTCCTCGACTGTGCAGTAATTTCTGCTGGAATATGATGATCTGTGTCCTATTTGCCATCAAGGCGCTTGTCTTGATTTATCATCACTGCATGCTGTTTGATAAGCATCATCATCATCATCCTCATTACAGAGGGGGAAACTGAGGTGCAGAGAAGCCATTGGCCTGATCATCCATGTCACTGGCATGTTTTAATCAGGGTGAGTCTCACTGAAACTCATGCACCTTAACCCAACCCTTCATGAACACCTAAACCTCCCCTCCCAAATGTAGGTCCGTGTTTCCAACTAAAACAAAAGCCTGGTGTGAGAAACAGTTCAGGAGCTTGACTGCAGGTACTGGGTCTGACTGAGGTGGAGTTTATTTTCCCCACAGCAGCCCTCAGAGGGCTGTGCTTTGTATTGGTAGCTAAAAAGGTGTTGATAACACACCAGTGTTTTGGCTACTGCTGAGCAGTGCCCGCACAGCACCAAGGCTGTCTCTCCAACATTCCCCCCTCACCAATGGGCTGGGGGTGGGCAAGATCTTGGGAGGGGACAGCTGACCCAAAATGACCAAAGGGATATTCCCTACCATATGACGTCTGCTCAGCCATAAAATCTAAGAGAAGAAGGAAGGGGGGGGATTTGATTTACGACATTTGTCTTCCAGAGCAACCACTACGTGTACTGAAGCCCTGCTTCCCGGGAATTGGCTGGACATTGCCTGTTGGTGGGAAGTAGAGGATAAATCTTTTGTTTTCCTTTGCTTCCACGCGTGGCCTTTGCTTTTGCTGTATTAAACTGCCTTTATCTTGACCCACAAGTTTTTTTCTTATTTTCTCCCTGCCTGTCCTGCTGAGGAGGGGACTGATAGAGCGGCCTGGTGGTACCTGGCATCCATCCAAGGTCAACCCACCACACTGCATCTCTCACCAGTTCCTCCAGTCTCACTGTTTTGACAACAGCTTGTACCAAAGAGACTAACTAAATAGTGGTGTCCCACATCTCTCCACAGTTTCTGTAATATGCCTGTGAGGCTCCACAGTTGGGCTGGGACCTGGATCTGTTCAGGAGAGGTGAGCCAGTGCTCATGGAAAATGAGCACAAAAGCAACTATTTGGAAAAAGCCAGCTATGATCCGGCAGGAGCAACCTCCTGCCAGCTCCCCACAACCCCCAGGCTGCTATTGCCCCAAAAGCATCTACCAGACGAAGCATTCAACCCATGTTCCCGCCGCCTCACTATGCCCATGGGTGACACTGTCTAGCTGCACCCTCATTCCTTCCTCTCCCAAACTGAGCTGTGTGGTTTTTGGCTTTTCTCCGCACACTGCATCTCCCAGCACAGCCACTGATCGCCCTCCCACCGGAGAGGAACTCGGCCACTCTTTGTTCCCATGGGTCACTTTCTGAGTGGGACTGTGCTGTGTTTTGCCATATTTGTGTGTTTCCAGTGCCTGCCAACTGTGCCAGCTGTGGTCAGATAAGATCTGATCAGGCTCTGCACCAGCTAGTGTGAGGTTTTACATTGCACACCACTGTTTCCCTTGCTGAACATTTCCATGTAAATTCAATCCCCTTCACAAAAAAGTTTTCTGTACTATATGGCCTTTGTTTTATCTCTGTTCAACCCCACTTTAGAGCTTGGCTGCTGCAGAGCAAGTCCTGTCCTGGTCCCATCTCCATGGTAAGACTTCAAGTACCTGAGTGACAGTGTCCCTTCCGAAATGGACTTTGGCAGAGGTTCTCTAGTAAAACCGAAGCATAAACCTCATCTGTCTGACTTCTTAAAGTATCAGAGCCCATCATCTTTGGTTTCATTTGCAGTGACGGTTTGACTTGATTCATTCCCATGCTCAGAAGTCAACGAGCAGGTTGAGTCTTGGATGTTAACAATCCAGTTGTCAGCTATAGCTATTAGGGCAAACTTGCCAGGATTACTTGTGCAAACCCAATGCCATTGCAATGATTTGTATGTTTAAAAAAATTAGAGAAAAGTGATGGTGTCCACCAGTGTAACTCCCATGCAAGCTGCCACGCTCAAATCCCTTTTATTTCAAGACTAATGACTGCAGCGTGCAGACTCTTGGAAACATTATTCCTCTTTACCGAGCTGGATTGTGTGCACCACAGCCATGTTATACAGCTGGTTTTTACAGTCTTAATTAGCCTTAACGAAGAACCCTGGGCTGGGGTCAAATGGTAAGGAGGTGGCAGAAGGGTTTATTTTTTCTGACAGAGGTACCTTAACGCAGATAGTCACAGGTCTATGGCCAGATGACTTCACGAGTCTGAGCAAAGCCTTACAATTAAGGTGAGCTCATCCTGCCCTTGTACAGCTTCTTCCATGCTTCTGCTAACTTGGGAAAACAGACAAACATCACCAAGCATTGCAGGGACTGTCCAGAAAGATTCAAACTTCTTGGAGATCGTGCATGCACCATCCATGTTCACCCTTAGGTTTTGGGTGCATGCACTGCATGTGCAGACAAGGCCGTTGCTCCCACCAGTATGGTTCAATGGGGCAGTCATGCTGTGGATGAAGGCCTGGAAAAAGCACAATGCACCTGCAATTCTTCCTAGAAGCCCATGACAAAGACCTGGACTCATCTCACCTACCTTCAGCCTTCAAATGCACACACCATGTCTGAGCTTGCTGTCTCGCTCAGGTCCATCCAATCCACTTCCGATACCTACCAAAGGGATGGAAGTGTCCGTTGTTCAGCATTCACTGAGAAGCAAAGCTGGGCTGCTGGCTTGGAACCTCACCTCTCGATGGCATTGGAGGTGACCCATCCAAAAACCTCCCCTAGTTTCCATCTTACTGCACACCTAAAAGGCCAGCTGGATTCTTGTCCCCTTGTCCATCATCATCAGGGCAAGTTAGATGGGTGGCTGGTTTCCAGCAGCATCACTGCTCAGGCACTTTCAGACTGTTAAAGCAAAGCAGATCTACCAAAGGCAGTGAACTGAAAATCACAGTACAGATGAGAACAGTCCTAAACCAGACCCTGTGCTAATACCTATCCAGTACTGCCTTTTCCTTAAAGCCTTGGTTATTCGCATCAGGAGGGGGATGGGAAGAGTCTGTTTGACCCAGCCTATTTGATCCTTAATTTAGGCACCAAATAGGAAAATGAAGATTTCAGCAGGTTGGGGTTTTTTGAACAAGATCTGCTTTAATTAGTGAAAAGCGCTGTTCCAGAAATGCCTGCTGTTCTCCTGGAAGGGGTAAAACTGTTCTTGATGCCACGTGTCTTATTATAGCACCGTGACATGGGTCTTCTTGTACCCTGGGTTACTCTGTGTTTGTCATGGGCTAGAGCGCACAGGATGGCTGTTCAGACAAACAGCTCTCTTCCAGGAACCTGTCGCACCAACAGGCCTGTAATAGCCTCATCTGTGATGTTTTCGACCCAGCACAGACTCATTTATTTTTCCCATTACCTCCCAGCACAACAACCCCGTACGCGCTGCCACCACTTCCCATCCCCCAGCTCCGAGACACTTCTTTGTCCAAGAGGGGACTGCACTAACACACTCGATGCCTTGCACGCCTTAAAAATCACCTCCCAGACAGAAGAAAAGCTCCTGTTTCCTTGAGAATGGCTGTCTTCAGAGTATATATCCTATGGAGGGGAAAAAGGGCTCTTTCCTCTTCTTTCCTCTCTTTTCCTTACTGCTCTTATTATTCCTCCCCCATCCACCTCCATGCTGCCATAAGAAAAATGGCGTCAAGGTCCCCTTGCCTTCTCCCTTAAGGGAAGAGCCAGGCTGATAGCCATTTGGACATGTAGGTGTATGAACAGTAGGAATATTTTCCTTTTAGGAAGAAATTTCTATTAAAAAAACCCATAGGGTGGCTGTGGTTGGGGAGGAATGGGTGTACGAGCTGCTGATGCAGGGGTTGCTCTTGCAGGAATCAGTTTGGGACCGCTTCTTCTTATAGTATATATTATATATATTACAGTAATTATAACAGCTACTGGGTTATTGGGTAGGAAAAGAGACTGTGAATTAAAAATACATGAAGATACATTTCCTCCTGATGGATTTTTTTTACTGCTGTACTGCCAACTTCCCTTTAAGTGGATCCACAGGGTTTATTCACAGCAAGACCAGGACTTTTGCTTTCCCAAAGCCACGGCAGCAACCAGAGCAGATAGGCTGGTGGCCGAGGCAGTTTTCATGCCAGTTTAATACTGGGCAACTTCACATCAAAAATTCCTGATTTCATCCAGCTGTGGGTGATGGTTCCCAACTTCAGTGTTCAAAGTGCCAAGCGGCGACCGACAAGTCTGAAGGTAGCACGTCACCATCATCATCCCTTCTCCAACGCCAGTTTGAAGTCGATGCGGAGTGATCCTGGTAAAACTCCAGTGAAGAATTCAACAGTCAGTGGAAATACAGCTATTCCCAGTTTGGCATGGGGGAATCTGTAGAAGTGCAAGAACCTAAAGAAAGGGAAATTGTAGATATATTCAGAATTGGCACTACTTTTTACCTACCGGCGTTATACAGGAAAAAGGGGCATTTTGTGAAAGGTAATTAAAATTCAGTAAGAAAATACTACCCTTAGGACAGAATCCAGAATTTCTTCCATCGCTGGTTGCTCAGCCCCAGTGAAGTGTGGCTGTGTGGACACCCAAAGGGCTTTCCCCTTTGCACTCCTGCCATTCAGCGCTTCGGGAGCAGAAGTTAACGCTGCAGCAAGCAGCTTTAACAGAAAGACTTTTCCACCCATTTTTCCCCCTTCTCTAGCAATGCACTTTTTCACCCTTATGAGTTTCTTTGGTTGGGCTGTTTCCAGCCTTGGCAAAATGAACCTGGAGCCAAGGAAGCATTTTTGCTGCTTAATGGTTCAGCAGCGTGGCCTTGCTGGGGATCCTTTCCCACCCTGCTACTTACCGATGCTGAATCAATATTAGCCACAGGGGCTCACAGCAAAGGGCTCTCACACAGCCTGTTTGTGCATCTGATGTGCCCTGCGCTGAACTGAGAAACCAAGCCTTTGCTTTCCTTCACCCTGCCCTTTCTGCGGGAGGGATGCTCCCAAAAACCGTTCCGCATTCAGCAGCCACCTCCAAATCCTGCCTCCAGGTCTCCTTTGCTGCAAAAGCTGCAAGAAACATCATCCTAATTTCTCAGCTGAGACGACGCAGGCCTCACCAACCAGGATTGTTTCATGTGTCCTCCGCTGAACCAGCTGCACGCTCCTGCTGTCCCCTGTCTCAGCCTGGAAAAGCCTTGGGGGAAAAACATCACCTTTTTGACCAGCACGTAAAAGGAAGAAAGTCAGGGACCAAGGGCTTTTCCTACAAGGCAGGCTGCATTGTACGTAAATAATAGAGGGAATTTTTTTTTTTTTCAACTTTGCATAGATAAATTGAAAGCATGAGCAAACAGCTGTGGTCCCAGCATCACCCTGACCATGCATTAGCACCAAAACCCAAGCAGCCAGGCACCAGCAACAGCGGAGGGGATGCCAGGGCCAGCCAGGCACTCGGGCAGAGCTCCATCACAGGGGTGGGGACGGGTGGATCCTAAGCAGGTTGTTTGAATGCAGCACAGAGTTTGCTTTGCATTGCTTCAGATTGTTTAGTAGCTCGGTGGAGGGTTAAGGCATCCCTAAGGTACATCTTTTTATGCAAAAGCCCTGGTTTGCATGGAGAGCTGCCCCAGGCGGTGCAGAGATAAACCTAACTTGCTTCCCAAAACCGCTGCTCCCTGCACCTTCCCTGCTCCCCACCGGCCTCCAGCTAATGTTAAAAGAGCTGCAGCACTACTCTTCGAATCACTTCTGCCTGTAAAGCTGCAGTCAGCATTGCAGACGGTATAAATTTGGAGCTGTGCTGATTTCTATCAGCAGAGAACATGGTTCTCTGGGATTTTTTTTTTTTTTTTGAATGAGAGAAGATATGTGCTAAGAAGCACATTTGTTTCCACTTTTGTATCTGAAATGAAAGGACAACTATTCTTGTTTGGGAAGAAAGTCTAAAGGCCTGCTGGCAGCTCTCTTCCAATGCATAAAATAACAATTTGTTCTTCTACCCTTAAGAAAACATTGCTTTTTCCCTCTTTCTCAGCACAACTGAAAATGTGAATTAATGACTCGTTTCCTACATTCTCGACTGAAAAGTCAAAAATCTCTTTTCTCCCTTTATCCTGGGTGCCCAACTCTCACAGTAAGGTCAATGAAATGACAAAACCATACGACCTGCTCCCCAACGGCGGCAGGGCTGCCAGCATTGCACATGCACTCATCAAGCCATGCTGCAGGAAAAAAGTCCTGCTGCTGCTGCCATGTACCCAGAGCTCTGGAACTAACATGCCTGCAGCCCCAGGAAAGTGTGATGGGATTTGTGCCCAACAGGGAAAAATATTTCATTCTAGCTCCCATCAAGTTTTCCAGATGTTTTAGAATGTATCTAAGGAATGATGATGCTTAGTAGCTCAAGGACTGTAACTGAGGCAGACTCCACCAGGACTGTGGCAGGAATAGCTGTTATATTAGAAACTACTTAACCAAGAGCCTTTATTAAAAAAGTTATTGGATTCTGAGTATCTAAAACCCATGACTGCTTTAGTGATTTAGTGCTTATTCAGAAAGAAAAGCATTACAACTTGTGCAATGGTACAATGCCATTATATTTATATTCATTTATATCATGAAGACAGAAAAAACACACCAATTTTAAAACTTCCACACTGCTGTAAAAGCCAAGAGCAAGTTTGTGAACTAAAACTGAAATCTTCATTTTCACAGCCAGCCGACAGGACCTTTCTGCTCTAAGTGCTGTGCTGTGATTTCTCCCCATGGTGAGGATGCGCTGCCGGAGCAGGGGTGTGCAGACTGAGTCCCCCCCATCCCACACCGTCTTGCATGGGACTGTGAGTCCTGGACACACCAGGAAAACACATTATAGGTTGTCCCCATGCAATGCCCAAGCTGGAGACCCTAGACTAAAGGGGTCATGGAGCAGGAGGAAGAGGGAGACGGAGGCAGAATTGCCCGAGCAGGATGTCTGGGGCTGCTGCTGTCTTGCAGGGCTTGGGCAGGAGCCGGGGGAGGTTGGAGGGGAGCTATTCCCTGTCAACCTCTGCATCAGGCCACTGTCTGGGCAGTGCAAACTCATCTTTTGATACCAAGATTTAAGTTTCTGGAAAAAACTCAGTAAGACCCCATAACCCATTGCATCCCAAGCTGAGCCCTTGGTCCAGGTCCTGGGCACTTTCTGCTGCCCCAAATCTGGTTTTCTAGCAAGACACTCCGTTGTCATCCTCCTCGGTGTGTTGGACTGGCAGATCCCTCAGAAACAAGCGAGGCTGTGGCTTTGTAAAGGTGCTTCAAGGAGTTCTGCACAGGAGTGGTCCTCAGGACCCGTCTGGATCCGGCCTTACCTATTCAGCACAGCTTGCCGGCGTAAAGCTTTGCTAAATGAAGGAGCCTTTCAGGTTCAGGTGGGCTTCTGTGCTACAGCCCATCACAAAGCCTGCGAGCAGGCCTGTGGGTGCCTTTCTTCTTCAGCATTCCAGCTTTAATGGCTTTTCACAAGGATATTGGCTTTTGTGCTCCCTTAGATGAATTGGCAGACCCTAATGAGCTGTGAATGCAATTTAATAAAGCTCACATTTGGAGGACGGAAATGGTTCTGTGGAAGGAAATGAATGAAGATGGGAAGGGGGGGAAGGAGGGCAGAGAGGTGCATGGCCTCAGAGCATGAAAAAGCCAAAGATGAAATTGTAAGGACTTGCAGAGTCTTCAAACATACCTTAGAAACAGCCAGAAGGGAGCATCTCCTTCCCCTGTTTTTTGGGAATCGCACATATCTGTGCTGAGTTATTGGTTCCCAAACATGCTCGAGATGCTGAGACAGGAATGGTAGAGGTGAAAAGCCAGTCCGATACACCTGAGACCTTCACAAACAGGCTTGATGCTAAAGAGGAAGCCAAAGGGAAGTAGACTGGGCCAAAAGCACAGCTTTACTCCAGAATGTTGTGGTTTGCCTTGCTCTGATGTGAGCAGCCACAGTATAACGCCCTAGATTGTGGGGCTCAGCCCACACCTGACTCTCTAGAAATGATGAACCTATGTGAGATGTCCAAAATGCTGGAGTTATCCCACTGTGGAGCAAGCTCGGACCCAGACTCTGATGTCCTCCCAAAAAAACATCCTGCAGGCAGCCCCCAGGCCAGTCCAAGCCAGGAGCTCTGACACTTACTGTTGAAAGCAGCAGAAAGAGTTCCAAAACACATCCCCTTAGTATATTTTCTTTGGCAGCCTCTTCCAGCACAGGACAGACTGAGGGATGTAGCGAATTGCCTAACTGGCCTTCATTACTGTAACCTGAGCATCGGGTTTTCTGGCTCCTTCTGCTTCCTCTCTCATCACTGTCCGGAGCAGAAGTTGGCTCTGCACACACCTATTTCGTCTGATCAAGCACAGACGATGTTCTGAGAGCCAAACTGATGCCTTGTTCTCATCCTATCAATTTAGACTGAAAATATACTTTGCTTGCTCTCTGTTTTCTTCTGTTTTTTGGCTTGTATATGCAATAAAATGACCTACACTCTTAAAAAAAAATTTCAAGCACCAGTCTGTTGGCGGGCTCCAACCTGCTGGGTTTTGCTTTGACCGCTGCACCACGAACCGCCTTTGTAGCAGGTTTTCCCTCAACCTCAAGGACGGGGCAGTTCCCAGAGTCTTTAGACTGGATGATGCCATTTCATGGACAGCCCCTCCAGCTGTTGGAAATGAATCGGATTATCGCTGTTTTCATTACCACCACGGAGCACAGTACCTGTAAATCTGCTCCCTTCTCCTCATTTTCCCTTGGGGCTAAATCTTGGAGAAGGTGTGAAGTTTCTGCAGAGGTTTTTGGTGCTCCAGGGTGGAGGGGACTGCAATCTCTCTGTGTTTTCCAGGATTCCTCTATTTGAGAAACATGTTCTTGCATAACTGTGCACAAAGCTAAACACACATTCATAAAGCATCTCCACTCACATACCCAAAGCACAGCTAAAACACTCAAGCTGGAACAGAGTCACCTTACACCACCTTAGAGGTACATAATTACAAGTATATAGGCAATAAGGCATATTTTATGCTTCCTTTTTGATTTTTTTTATGTCAAAGTACCAGATCTAGAATACTTAAGTTTGTGTTTGACTTACAAGGAGTCTCGCTGTTGGAAAGGCTCAGCTCAAAATCTACAAATTCATCACTGCAAAGGGCATGGTGTCATTGTCTACAACAGGATCCAGTTCAATGGAACTCCTGAACAAGGTTAACCTACATGCAAATATTGCTTGGATCAAGGTAACCATCTGTCTCCTGTTCCGCTCTCCATTTTCACCCCTATATTCCACGGTAGTAATTTTCTGCCCCTTATTTTCTATTTCTTCCATATAGTCCCTCCCAAACCTAATAAACAACATCTGAATTTCAAACTGATAGAATTTACTGAAATCTGACATTAGACAAAAGTCAGCATTAAGTCACTGGGAATCCTAAATCATTGTCTTAATTTTCAAAAAAATCATTATGTTTACTTTTTCCAAAAGATGCTCTTAGGTAAATATTTACCAAAACCCAATTTTTTTTTAAATAGACCTGAATGATACTGTAAGACAAATCATCAAACAGGAAGAAAAAAAGTATAGGCTAGGAGCTAAATTTTATAAATTGTACTTTAATTAGAGTGGGAAAACAAATTCCTAAATTTATCAGGTGTGTTATTATCTCATGCTAATAGTCTTCTATGCTTCTTATTAATTACTTTAATTTAAAGGTGCCCTTCACTTTATTGATGACAAAACATATCCGAACTGGCAGTGTTACCTTTAATTAGGAGAAGCAAGTGCTGGATCTATGAATGGAAACATTTGTAAGAAGTGTGTAGCCAGGATTATCTTGTTTAACAAGCTGTTGGAGGCTCATGGAAAACATCGTAAAATATTACGGACTGAGCACAGCCTCCGTGCACGCAGGACGGTGGGCAGCATGATGGATGGGACTCCAGTGGAAGCCATGGATGGAAGAAAGATGTGTACGGATGTTGAGATGCAAAACGCACCCCATGTTTTAGCCTGGTTTCCTTAAAGCTCAGGGCTTTTGTGATTGCTCTGTCTCTCCGTCTGTCCCCACAAGTAGTGCAGTGGCAAATTTCTATCAACTTTGACAGCTAAAAATCAAAGATCTGAAATAGCTGTGTGTTTTGTGAAAAACAATGGTTGAATAGAGGAAAAAAAGTCTGAAATCAGTGCCTTCCTTAACAAGCTGCAGTGTGAGGGCAACATTTATCTGGTTCTGTTTGTCCTTCTGGCTGACCAGATAGCCCATGAGCTGGTGAGCCCAGACACCACTCAAAATTAGCCCTGGGAGGTTGTGTCTTGCCTTGCCCATGGCTGAGGAACACCAGAGAGAAGACTGAGGATGAACGGGGCACATGGGAGGGACGCGAGCTTAATGCAAGGGAGCCTGTGTAGACACAGGGGATGTGAAGCCTTTGGAAACCAGACTTGGTTTCCTAGTTTTGCAGAACAATTTACTGCATTTATTTGTTTTAGCCTCTGCTTCAGCTCCTTCTGGTCCTTTTTCCACAGGGGAAACTCCATCCTGCAGTTCTTCCCTATGAAGATCCTCTCCATACACAGGTTGGGGTGCTGTGGGTGCAAGGCGTGTGCTGGAAGTCCTGACTCCCATAATGGGTTATCGCAGGAGAGAAGAATGAGCTACAAAGCAATATCCCACTAGGGAAGACCTCCTCCTCCTTGATTATAGCTGTGGTGTTCAGCCCATGACCGTGGAGTCCCTGGAGGTCACGGATGCACACTTAGGTGCCTGTAAGAGGCGACGAAGGCAAGAAACACAGATTTCCCATCCAAGCTTCTGCACTTCTGCTGGAGAAGCTTCTGTGAACTGAAAAAGGCTGAAAGCCACTGTTTTCCCTTGTTTTACA
This sequence comes from Gavia stellata, assembly GCF_030936135.1. Lineage (NCBI taxonomy): Eukaryota > Metazoa > Chordata > Aves > Gaviiformes > Gaviidae > Gavia > Gavia stellata. The sequence goes on along the minus strand of NC_082597.1, from coordinate 7,456,869 downwards.
GCAGCCTCTTTAGGCCTGGAGACCTAACACACTCATCCTGCCAACACGCCTCCTTCCCTTCCCCTCTCTCTTTCCAACCTCGAGATGGATGGGAGAAGACCACTTGGGGAAGCTCCTGTTGCTGAAGGACATCCCTACGGTGGGCATGGAGGACAAGGGAGAACCTCCTGCCCAGGGAGGACCTTTTGCAGGCAGAAGTTCTTGCTGAAGAAACCTCAGAAGAAAATACATCACTGGCAGCAGCACACAACGCTGTTCTCAGGCTTCAGAGGTTCCCAGTAGCTGGTTAATGCCATTCCAAACAGAAACCTGTTTCTCTAGCTATAAATGTCAGCCGCAAGACTGATGGTTACACGTGGCAGTTGCAGGTGTCTGGAACGACTCCAGTTCATTTATTTCAGGGTTGGGTCCTATTTTTCCCCTACGTTAATTTTAAAGAGGGCTTTGCAACCATGAAGTCACTACAGCCCTTATCTCCTGGCACATGAAAGCCGTAGGCTGAATAACTTATTAGCACCCTCGATAATGAAAAACACTTCAATATTTAGGACTAATGCAGATTTCCTACTAAAAAAACCCTATTTGTAAACAGCATGTGCAGCCATGTGCTCAAGGTAATAATTAAGGAGAATTATCTTTGCTATGTGTATTAAAACAACATAATTGAAGTTAAGAAATTATATGTCCATATTAAAGAGAAGCAGGTAATTTTTTGCTTAGGAGTGGAGCAAGTGGAGTAACTGTTTCCATGCCTATAAGAATCTCAGGATGAATAAGAAAAATGAGAATGAGACCCCTAAATATTACATACCAGTTTCTGTCCTCCAACCTGAGAGCGCAGCGTGGAGCAGCCTCCATCCTTGGGCAGTGCTCCGCTTTCTCCCTTGAATGCACACGGCAGAGGCTGAGTGCAGTGAGGGTCTCAGAAGCTCGTGAGTTTATGGAAAAGGTCCTTCTCCCTAAAGCACAGGGAAGCATGCTGAGCATGATCTGGGGAGCAAGAAGTAAAAGGTGGTTCTTTTACTGATTGCCAAGGTATTTAAGATGTCAGGTATTTTATTTAGAAATCCACTCAGTTTCCCTAATGGCTAATCCAGTAAATAAATGTCACTCGCTCTGAGATGGAAGGAGTCATCATCAAACACTGCCTAGAGCCATGCGGGCCTGACTGGTGAAGAAGCAGCAATTAGCACTCATTAGCAGTTATTTTGAAGTCTTCTTTATGGAAAAGGGTCATCAAAAGCAATTCGAAATTGTCCAGATTAACCAAAGTTCTTCAATAGTTCAACATTTCTGATGAACTCATTTGAAGTTTATCGGCTACGTAGCAGAACATAGGCAAGGCTTGCGCAGACTTAGGTTTTGGGGTTTGTTTCAAGAGTGACTGATAAAAGAAACTTGCACTGAAGGTTCTCCTGCCCTCGGGGTGTTTGCGATAGATTTTTCTCGTGGATTCATTACTGACTGTTAGAGAAACCACTACTGATGCCTTTCCTTCAGGAGGGGTCTTTCAGAGCATCTCACTCTTGCCCATCTCTCCATCTAGCTGCCTATTTTCATGATATTGAATGTTTTTAAGAAAGCTCTTGATCAAATTAGGTTAAAAATGGAGAGGGGTTGAGCAATAAACACACACACACACGGCATCCTCACACATGATTTTCTATAATTAAAAATTACCAGCAAATAATATTAACGTCTTTTTTTTTGTTCCTTACTAAGGGTATTCAACACTCCGAAGATCACAAAATGCTGCAAGGTAAACCCTTTGAGATGGAGGACTTCCAACACTACACTTCCTTCCCTTTTACATGCCTGATCCCATTCTGCATCTCCTCTTCAAAAGATCCACTATCCCTTTCCCAGACATATGCGAGTACAGAAGATACCAGATGAGTTTTCTTCCTCTTGCTGTGAGATTAGAGAGAAAAACCTATCTCCAGGCAATCAAAATCTATCATCAAGCCCACCAGGTCTTTTTGCAGCTCAGTGATGCCAATCAAATGGTTTCTAAGAGAGACTAATTGCTATTCCCGGACTCTGGCTGACTTCACTACTTGGTGTGGATCATCACCTCCGGGAAAAGGGAGAAAACCCAAATCCAACCCCACTGCTGGAGCTGAATTCCCCCTCCTCTTCCCCCCATGCGCTGAGAAGACCACCGCGTCCCCCCAGGAGATGGTGGCAGCCACGCGCACATAGGGAAACACCAAAGGCTTCCATCTGTAATCAGTGAAATCAAGCACGGATACAACTTTGAAAGGGTACATGACACCCACAGGTGAGATTTTAAGTTTGAGGGGGGGTTGTCTCACTGGATAAGGCAGAAATTTTCACTGCATCTTGAAGAAGTAAGGTGAGGAAGGGTCTCAAGTAAGACCAAGCATAAGTAATATTATTCCTGCAGGTTCCCCAGGCTCCCCTTGTAGCTTTCCTTAGGGCTGGCATTAGAAGATTTGTTCCTCTGAGGTCTCTCCCTGCTCATTTTTGCTATGTATTAGCTGATTTCTTTTAGAAACAACACAGAGCTCAGCACCTGTTCCCATATTGAAGGATCCAGCATTTGCCTTTTCGAATTAATCACATTTGCTTCTGATAACAATGAACTGCCCCATGAACTATTAATTTAAAGGCAGCTCTTAATGCATCCCTGAGGCTGAGCTTGAGTGGCCAGGAGGCAGTGGCTGAACATGCCTTGCACTCTGGCTGCTGAGATACTTTGACCCAGGCTAGGCTTGGGAAACCAACCAACCCTCCTGGCTCTGCCCGGGCACTGCCAGGCCCATGGCGTGAGCATACGTGCCACCGCTGACAGTACAGCTGCAGGACAAGGCTCCCACACACAACTCCAACGCAGATCAAGGAGAAAACTCCACTTTTATTGAATGCAGGGACAGCTGAAAAGTGGCAGCTCCAGGGGATCCAGGGCACTTGTGATATCTTCATGCTGCAAGAACAGCCAAAATGTCCCAGTAAAGCCCTGGCAAGGTGCTGTGCCAAACGTGGCCAAGGAAGGCAAAAAACACACGGGGAAGAAAAGTCCTTCCTGACCCTAGACCCAGCGCACGAGTGGCATCTTCATGCTGCAAGAGCAGCATCCAGTTATTTAGCCAAAATGGCCTAGCAAGGGGCTGTGCTCAATGCGTCCAAGTAAGGCAAAAAAACCCTGGGGACCAGTGTTAAAGTGCTCTGGGAGAAAAAAATTCCTTCCTGACCCCAGACCAGGACACCAGCGGCATCTTCATGCTGAAAAAGAAGCATCTAATTGCTGCAAGAGCAGCAGGCAGGAACTTACCCAAAACGTCCCAGAGGAGCCCTGGCAAGGGGCTCTCCTCAATGCTGCAAAGGAAGGGAAAAAAGCCCTGGGGACCAGTGCCAACCTCCCTGGGGGAAAAACATCCTTCCTGACTGCAGACCCAGGGCACCAGCGTCGTTGTCGTGGTGCTGCTTTCGCAGCGGGCAGTTGCTTACCCAAAATGGCCCAGAGAAGCCCTGGCAAGTGGCCATGCTCAATGCTGCAGAGGAAGGCAAAAAACCCCCGGAGACCAGTGCCAATCTGCCCCAGGGGAAAAAATTCCGATCGGCTGTTCCCTGAGCATGTGAGCAAGACCTGGCTCCCGGCCCCACCGGGTGGTCACACCTACCAGGGACACCACCACCGCCCGACGCCTTCCCTCCCACATCCCAGCGCTACCTCAGGGACTCCCGAGAATGGCAAAAAGTCCCCGGCCAGATCGACCTTGGGGGCGAGAATCCTTCCCGTGCCCGGCAGGACACCAGTGGGTGCTCCAGAGCACTGGGGGAAGGTGCTGACACTGATACCCCTTGCGACATCTCAGCAGCCCAGTTCTTAGTGGCACTGTCTCCGCAGGGGACAAGGATGGCAAGCTCTGCAGTGCTCCTCAAGCGCCCAGAACATATTCCCGTGGTCTTGGCAAGCCACCAAGGCAACTTTTGCCACTGCCATCCAGCTGAAAAGGCCTGACAGCCTTGAGCACCTCCAGGTGTTTGTGGCACTTTTTGTCTCCCCAGGAGCTTGTCTCCATTCCCCGAAGGAAGGATGAAGCAGGATTTCCATCCAGCTGATATAACTTTGAACGTAGCCCTGCCGGGAGGTGGAATTGCAGCAGAGAACCTCCAGCAGCCTCGTCCAGCATCGAGTCTCCCCGCCTCAGCCCCTCCAATTAATCCCACCGTCCCCTCAAAGATGTCCTCTCCCATGCCGTGGGGTGGCCCCCGGCCAGCTCTGTCCCGATGGCGCAGCCTGGCAGGGGGGCACGGGAGGCCCCTTTTATCCTGCCCAGGCATGGTGACACTGCGTTGCCGGGTGGTGGCACTGCGACACGGGGGTGGTGGGGCCCCCCATGTCGCAGTGGAGGCCCACACAGGAGGAAGGCCTTTGGGGTGCTGGCCCCGAGGCGGTTCCTGTACCCAGGGCCAGGGGTTGTCCCTGCGTTTGGTGGCCATGCACGGGGCACGGCTGGGACGGCATGCCGGGCTCCCTCCCTGTGACCCTGTGCAGCACGCTCCTGGCGTCACCACGGCAGGACCAAGAGTCAGGTCACAGCCTGGCCTTGGCCAGGGGCTTCTCGGGCTGCGCCACGAGCAGCCAGGGAGCTCATTAGCTGAGGGCACCGTTGCCTGTGCTCTCAGCCTGGAGAGTCCAGCAGAGCCCTTCCCTCTAGGACGTAGGGAGACCCCCTTCAGCACAGGGCTCGGGCACTCTGCCAGCCACGCTCCCTCCCCGGGGCTCCTGTGAGCAGAGGACGTCATCCAAAGTCTTGCAGTGACAAGAAGTCCTTGCAGTCATCTCCTGCTCTGCTCATCCTGTTCATAAAGCTCAGTGGCTGAACCAGGGAGTGTGGGAAACACCGTGTCCTGCCTCGCACCTCTGCAGAGCCACCGTCCCGAGTGATGGCCACGGCCCAGGCTTCTGCAGGAGAGGGCAGCCAGCGCCTCTGGCACGGGCAGGGCTGCCACACTTCAATGCAATACTTCAAGTGACAGATCACAGCACATGCCACCGCATTGAAGCTTCATGCTTGGTCCAGCTGAGACCTTGATCCTGGGGAAGAAAAGCCAGCCTAAGAAGGCAGGCCAACCCCTTTGCCATCTGCCACCTTGCACCGAGCAGCAAAGGCGGCATCAGGCTTGTTTTCACGGGGGCTCCCTGTTGTCCCCATTGCGTAAACACCATCTTCAGTTCTTCAGGATGGAGAAGTTGTGGGGATGCCTCCTTCTCGTTTCCCTCTCGACTCCCCCGCAAGCTGCCAATGGTACAAGAGGAGAGGGTCTCAGAGCGGAGTTGGGAGCGTGAAGGAGAAAGGGGGGTGAGGATGTGACGTGCAGCAGGGCTTTGCCCACCCCCCTGGTGCACCATGCAAGCGCCTACGCAGAGCTGGATGGGAAGAAACGCATGTGGAGCACCAGGTGAGGGGGGCAGCTCTTAGTGCATTCCCAACCCCAAACCCAGGGCACAAGCGGCATCTTGCCGCGGCAAAAGCAGCAGGCATTAACTTGGAAAAGCCAGCTTGAGAAGGCAGGCCAGCCCCTTTGCTGGCTTCTACCTTGCCCTGGGCTTCAAAAATAGTGTGATAGGCCAAGTTGTTCCTTCTGGGATTAGAGCCTGAAGCTAGAAAAATGTTTCATGACTGCAGTAGTTTTCTCTAAGCTTTTTGAGTTCAGAGCTGTCCTCCATCGCTGGGGTGCCCCTTGGAGAAGTCCGTCTGGGACTGGAGCATCTCTCCTGTGAGGAAAGGCAGACCGAGCTGGGACTGTTGCACCCAGAGAACACTCAGGGGGAATCTCATCGATGTATAAACCTATGGCAAGTTGAATATGAGTCAACAGCATGCCCTGGCAGCCAAAAGGGCCAACCGTGTCCTGGGGTGCATCAAGCACAGCATAGCTAGCTGGTTGAGGGAGGTGATTGTCCCACCCTACACTGCACTGGTGTGGCCCCACCTTGAGCGCTGTCTGCAGTTTTGGGTGCCTCAATGTAAGAGGGACATCAATCTGTTAAAGTGTGTCCAGAGGAGGGCGACCAAGATGGTGAAAGGTCTCAAGGGCAAGACTTACGAGGAGCAGCTGAGGTCACTTGGTTTGTTCAGCTTGGAGAAGAGAAGGCTGAGGGGTGACCTCATCGCAGTCTACACCTTCCTCAAGGGGAGCAGCGGAGGGTGACGTGCTGATCTCCTCTCGCTGGTGACCAGTGATAGGACACAAGGAAATTGGAAGGAAGCTGAGTCAGGGGAAGTTCAGATTGGACATTAGGAAAAGGTTCTTCACTGAGAGAGTGGTTGGTCATGGGAACAGGCTCCCCAGGGAAGTGGTCACGGCACCAAACCTGTCAGAGTTCAAGGAGCACCTGGACAACAGCCTTAGTCATATGGCTTAATTTTAGGGAGTCCTGCGAGGAGCAGGGAGGTGGACTCAACGATCCTTATATGTCCCTTCCAACTTGAGAGATTCTATGATTCAATCTTTGGCCAGTCTCGAATGACCAATGTATTTCTTGCAATATTGTGCCTAAAATGACACATCGCAGTACACCATCCCCACATCAAACAAAATAACCTCTCTCATTTATTCCATCCCTCTCTCCTGCTAGCCCAGCATGACACACGCGTTTTTCCTCCCCCAACAGCTTATTATCGCCTTGCATTTAATGGTCTCTACTGTAACTTATCCACTCCCACTGTACTGCTGCTCTGCCAGCTCTTTCCCCATTTTGTACTTGAACGTCTGATTTCTCCTTCTAACTACAGCACTTTGCACTCGCCTTTATCAAATATCTTCTTGTTATTTCAGGCCATTTTTCCTGCGTATTATGGCCATTTCAAATTCTGATACAGCCCTCAAAAGTGCCTGCCTGTATTCTGAAGTCGGTGACAACCACAGATTTTTATACAGACTATATATTTTACCAGTCCAGTCATTAATGAAGTCAGGGAAAAACACAGGCCCTCCAATAAAACATATAGCAGTCTCACTCAAAATACCCTCTCTGGCTACATACCAATAGCTATTTCAAGTGCAATTTTTCTGCTACATTGTGATAATTCAGTTAATTTCCTTCTTTTGCTTGTAAAAAGGATATAGCGAGGCAAAAAAACCATTAAATGCATCAGTTTTCTCTGAATCATCCATCGTTTTTTCTCCATCCCCTCACCTTTTCACATTTAATCATGTGCCTTTCCTTCCAATTTCTGCAGTTTCGTTTTGATTGATCCTTACAAGTCCTCGCTATGCCATTTTTCCTTCACATTAGGAGACTGCTGCTGGGCCATTAAAAAAAAAGCTTCTCTCTTCAGTTATCCCACCCATTATCTCCCAAACGGACCCAGGCACCAACACCCACACTTACTGAAACTGCCTACTGAGGTCCTTACTCTGCTCCCTTCATCTCCCTGCTTTCTCAAGAACACCAAATACCAACTCCACAGCCACTTTCACCTGAATTACCTCTAAGATTTTTAACCACTTCTAATAAACCTGATTGTAATCCAGAACAGCCAACTCTAGAATAGCACTCTGCACCTTCTGAAATACAAACTCTGTCCTCTGGAAAAAGAATCCATTAACTTTCTGTCTTTTCAAGTCTTTCCGTGTTACTTTCCCAACAGATATCCAAGTAGCAAATACCTCCCATTTTCACCAGACTTCATAATTTGGGGATACTGATGGATGAAAAGCTGGACATGAGCCAGCAATGTGTGCTTCCAGCCCAGAAACCCAACTGTATCCTGGGCTGCACCACAAGAAGCATGGCCAGCAGGTCAAGGGAGGCGATTCTGCCCCTCTATTCCACTCTCATGAGACCCCACCTGCAGTACTGTGTCCAGCTCTGGGGTCCCCAGTGCAAGACAGACGTGGACCTCTTGGAACAGGTCCAGACAAGGGCCATGAAAATGGTCAGAGGGCTGGAACACCTCTCCTATGAAGAAAGGCTGAGAGAGTTGGGGTTGTTCAGCCTGGAGAAGAGAAGGCTCCGGGGAGACCTTTTTGTCACCCTCCAACACTTAAAGGGGGCTTATAGGAAAGATGGAAAGAGACTTTCACCAAGGCCTTTAGTGACAGGACAAGGGGCAGCAGTTTTAAACTGAAAGAGGGTTAGTTGTATTGACATTAAAGAAGAATTTTTTCATTATGAAGTTGGTGAGACACAGGAACAGGTTGCCCAGAGAAGTTGTGGATGCCCCATCATTAGAAGGTCAAGGTCAGGTTGTACAGGGCTTTAATTAACCTGATCTAGTTGCAGGCATCCCTGCCCATGGCAGGGGGGTTGGACTAGATGGTCTTTAAAGGTCCCTTCCAACCCAACCACTCTACAATTCCCAAGCTTTGGAAATACGCACACCCCATTAAATGTTCAGCATCATGCCTCCAGCCCTTCCTGAACCACTGGTGTCTCTGTTCCAGCGCTGCAGTTTATCTCCCAAAGTCTCTGCAATGTCCATCAACTATTTTTGACATATATTGACATCAAGTTCCTCCTGCGTACTCCTCATATCGCTGTACAGACATTTTAGCTTAACATGTTGCTTCATTCTCTCTCCTGCCTCTTACAGTCCCAACTCCAATGAATAATTCATTTACATCAATAAAGTGCAACAGTCTGTCAGGAGACAGAGTTTCACAGCAGAAGCTAAGACAGAAACCAACATTTTAAGCCCATCCACCATCTGGATTTGAGCCCTGAAGACTAGGAATAACAAGGATTGATTGTTTTCTTTCTCTTGGCCAGAAATGCTGTTTAGGAGTCACAAATCTCTCCTGAAAGTTTATTTGTAACTAGCATGCTTCTATGGAAGAAGGTTCTGAGAAGTCAGCATTTTTGACCGACCAGCCAACCAAACTTTCCCTACAACCCGCCAAAACACGTCATTGGAAGAAGCCTGGTCAGCTATTAAGAGGACCTTAGAGCAGTCAAACACTCTTGGTACCCAGGGAGTACATTGCTACAATAGTTTGCACACAGAAATATAGCAGGTCCCCATCCCACCCCCCCAAAAGCCCCCACTCTTACTGCAGTGATGATGTCTTTATTACTATAAAAACCTATAATCACACATTACTGCTTAAGGACTCCGTACCTTTGAGAAAGCTTCAGGTCTGCACAAAACACCCCAGTTATGGCAACAAAACTTATTTTAATTCTGTATAATTTCAGGATGACCCGAAGTTAGAGACTTTTTCTTTACAGAGGTCATCAAATTCAAACAGAAATAAAGACACTGTTAATTCAACATCCAGGCAAACTTTTGTTAAGACAGGTTTATTAAGCCTCTAAATATCAGCATTACCAAGTATCCATCATGAATCAAAAGCACTATGGCCTGTTTGTGTCACACTTTAAGGCCCATCTTCTCTTAGCCAAAGATATGTATTTTAGTCCAGTATTATTTCTTGAAGTGATAGACTTACTATCCAAACACAACCTGAATTGTATAACCTTGGCCTCTAAGGTTGAAATTATTTACCAGTTGCCAAGACGATTTGCCTATTTATACTCACTGACAGATACCCTGTGGTCTTCTCCAGCTATTCAACACTTTAGCTTTTACAAACTGTCCCAAATCTGAACTAACTCAGTCGTATACAAAGGTACCAGAAGTATTTTTACACAGGTTTGTGTCATGCTATTACCCATCTCCCTGCTACCACTGATCTGTTTTGGAATCCTTTTGTCTGGCAACACTCTCTTGAAAGCCTGAAACCCTGACAGTTTAGTCTAATAGTTTATATTGCTTAAATAGGCATCTGATCTGCATCTCACCAAGTACCTTTTTTCTGGTCAGCACTGCATCCTGGACATCACCAACAGGAGAGTGCCTAAGAATGAGATACACGAAATTTCTATTCAGTTGGTATTTTCACAAGCCATACACTGTGACCAGAATCCAACAAGTGGTATTTGTTTTATTGAGTCTCAGAGATGGCTATTTTTCCCCTACTTTCAGGGTTTTTTCAGATATTATAGAGCACCATTCAAAAAAAATTCTCTAAGAGGGAGGGAAAAAGTGGACAGAGAGAGGTTTTAAAATTCAGATCAGTATTATCCATGCCACTGCTTATTTTAATCTTAACATTCACCCAAATACTAGATTGGTGGGTCAGGAAAGATGAGGACAACACTGGAAAAAGAAGAGTCAAAGGAGTACAAACAGAACGGACAGTCTGCAGCCCAGAAATACAGAGGCATTATTCCAAATCCCGAACTAAGTCGCTACATCTTAATAACTACTACTTATGGGGTTACTGGAATCCTGACCCCCGCTACCCATCTGGGAGATTAAATACCGCAAGCTTTGGCTGTGAAATGGAGAAGACTTTTCTTTGGCGCTCCTGGAAGAGCTGCAGTCCAAGAACTGAGCCTCATTACTCTTGAGCCATTAGACATAGCCAGATTTCTTAAGAGGATACAGTTAGGCAAGCATCTGTACAAAACGATCGCATGCTACCTCACTCTCAAACTTCTTATGTTTGTTGTTACCTAGGTGAGATTACAAATACCTTTATACAATGTTTTAAGCATATAACTAAGAATATATAGTGTATCACTAGCCCTTACTCAACAAATGGTGATCATATCATTGAATCACATGAACAAGGGCCTGAACAATTGGAATTTTGTATTTTCAAATTTCTGTATGATGGCTAGAGGCAGAAACTGATTTTATGATGACTCAAAAAGGAATTAAAAGTGTCATAGACTATTCAGTTTAAAACTGATCGGAAGCATTTTTAATGTAGCAACATTAGCTTCCTCCCCTCCCCAAGAGGAATATGTTTGTTAATTATCCTAGAAGACCAAAAGGTCATATGGGATGAAAATTCTTTTAGAAGAGGAATCTTTAATCTAGCAGACAAAAAAAATTCAACATCTGGTTACCTGAAGTTGGAGAAAGAAGCAAATTAAATATAAAGTATATATTTAGATTATAAGGATATTATATTTTTGGGAATCTGATTATGTAGAATGGATTTTTATAGTGGGGACTCTTTCTGTATCAGGACCTGAACATGGGACTAGTATTTTTGCTCTGCTAGCTTTTATGGTCTTCATGAACACTAAGCCCAGAGGAAGTGCCATAAGTTCCTGCAACTCTGAAATAAAGTTAGTTACCAGCCTTTGATAGCTTGGCTGAGCAGTCCATTAATTCAGATTGGTCATCTGTTAGCAAATCATAGGGGAGAAAAATAAACTTTGAATTCACTTATCACTAGCATACAACTATAAAGAGAAGACCTTGAGTATGGTAAACAGCTGTTGAAACCGATGAGGGATGGAGGGGTAGGCTGTGCCAGAGGGCACCAGGTAGAAGACAGGAGCAGCGCAGCATGTTATATGGTGGTCCTTTAACTAGAGGACCAGCACAGGCTAGCAACAAGCAAAGCCATTTAGGGAGCCAGGTGCTAGGCCAGTGGCCGATTCCATTGTGATTTGTCCTAGAAGAGCTGAACTAAAAATGCAGAGCACCCACAGAAGACTGCAGTTCTCGCAAACATACAAAAGCTGCCAGCAAATGTAAGAGCTCTGCACTGATGATGGTCACTTCACTTGGGGACATCATTTTCAGGATAAATAATAATGCCAAGAAGCAAAGGACTGTCAAAAGGCTACTGCTCCAGCCTACTCACCTAAAGGGACATTCTAGAGTGCATAGGGTCCCATCAAACTGGTCCTGACACCGTATATGTTCTGGTGAATATCCAGCACAGAAAGGTATGATAATGATAAATTAATTAGTGGAGCCCACAAAAAAGATGCAGGAAGCCATCTTACAGCTTTAAACCAAGACTCAGTATTTTTTAAAGACAATAATCTGTAGTTCAGAACCATTTATGAATCTGCTGGAAATTCCAGGGCGCTATCTGTGTAAAGGAAGTGTGGTTAGATCATCACAATAGTTTAAGTTACGGCTAGAAACTTTAAAAGATAAAGGAAAGCTTTGTTGATTTTTTTACCTTATGAAGTTCCTACCTGATTTAGAGACATTTATACTCAAAGAATCCCTCTGATAAAACTCATCCAAAGTCCTGCAGTACGGTAGGATTAGATATAGCCCAGCCCTGAGTTAATGATCATCAAATTTGTGTACAAAAAGCTATTGAAAAGGAGATTCCATTGTGTCAAGTGTAGGGCAGATCTTGTACTCTGGGAATCCAGGAGCTTTAATCTGTGATGTTTCATCAATGTATTTGGTAGAACTGGATTCTTAATCTGCATAATCTTTAACTGGAGTAAGTATTCATTCAAAACTGAAGCTAAATAAAAGACAGTAAGTAATAATTTAACATCTAAGCTCAGATTTAACATCTAAGAACAAACTGTAACTGAGCACTGTATCAATTTGACAGCAAAAGCAAGGCAAAGAAACATGAACAGCTTTATATACACACACAAAGTATCTCATAACTGGTTTGAAATAGGAACCAATTTCCAGGGGCTATGAGCATCTCCAAGCGTCCTTTAGTTTCAACAGGAATTGTGCATGCTGTTAACAAATTATTGATGCCATGCAAACACCTATATTCAAAAGTTAGTTGTTTCTTCATCTGAAACCGTCCTCCCCTCACCTCCCAAATAACAGCAAATCGGTAACAAGAGCTTCTGTTTCCCCAAATTTAGCCAAGCTTCCTTTTATACAAAAAACATGAAGTGCTACCAAATGAATACAGAATTTTAAGAGCTGAAAGAGTAATCATTTTCTTAAGAAACTCAGAGATGTGATACAAAAGAAACAAGACTGAATCCACATATAAAATTACAGGTTGATGTTACGTTTAACTATTTATATTAAAGCCACAGATGATGTCTAGTATGTAATCATGTTAAAAAATAAGTTTCAAGAAAGCTTTATTATGAAATTGAAATGAAGTTTGGTGATTTTTAACAAATTTCATGGCTTTACCTACTGTGAAAATACTACTTTACTTGAAATGCATTCAGAATTTCAAATTCCTGAAATGCAAAATTTTCAAACCTTAAATACTCTGCTATAGCTATAGTTGTTCTCTGAAATGAAGTACTAGCCCTCATAACAAAAAAAAAGTGGTTTGGTTTTTTTTTTTTTACAGATAAAGGAAGGATGAAAAGTGCTCCCAAAACAAAGTCAATTTACAATTTCAAAAGGTTACTACAGAAAAAACTGTACATTCTTTTCTTTCCTTGTGACTATACTGTACTTTAAGCAAGACTGTGCCTAAATTTAGAGAATGCTTGATGTTTTAACTGCACAAGCATTAAGTGTTGTCATATTTATCACTGAAGAGTCCGATGGCATACTTCAATGGCATCAATCTTCACATTATGAGACAGGAAAGCAGTTGTTCAGTTGCACTCAGATTGTTGCTTGCTTGCACTATGGTATAATTGCATTTAACCTGGAATCCAGTGAGAACTCACCCTGACCTTTCATGTTTCCCTGAAAAAACTTTTCTACACTTTTATATAAACCAACAGACACACAGGATGAACAGCTCTTCAGATCTTTCATTTACTATAAAAAGCAGGTTTTCTTTAAATCGATAGCTTAATAGTTATGCTAAATATAGCTTTTGCCACATTTCTTGCTTGTAATTCAGTGTAATGCTTCTTGATACCTCAGTCATCATCTTGCTGATTTCTTTTCTGTCAACACAACAGAAGAGTTCATAATGTTAGGACACAGTTATCTGAAGTAAGAGCACTAATAACTCATGACAAGTGTTTCCAGATACAATGGATATTAGACAATGACTGCATTTCTAAGCCATTTTTTGAACGGTAAGAGATAATGTTCCCAGCAAATGGAACAGAGCAATATCAACCCTTTCCCCCACCTCAAACTATAGGATTTTATTTCCAGTAAAGAGCAAGATTTTCCCCATACGTTAACCAGCAGAATTTACAAGAACTAGAAAACATGATGGTGGTGGCAGAAGTCAGAGGTGAAGATGAAGGCAACTTGCCCCCCCTTCCCTAGCTTACAAAGATGTCATGTTTTCATGTCACTGTTCATCAAACAAAGAAACCGTATTGAAAAAGGAACAAGTGTTTAAGTTTTTTTCCTAATATACTTATCTTCTAACTTTTTTAAAAGTTCTTAAAAGCATTAGCTTCAGCCATTCAAGAAATGCATTTCCATTTATACTACATTTGTATTTACATTTAAATAAGAAAGAAAACAGCTAGGTCCTTCAGTAGGATTTGTCAAACTACATTCATTGCTTCCCGTAAAGATAAAACTAATTAACTGAAGTGAGATCAGTATGAAAGCTTGCTCTTCATCACTTAAAAAAACCCAGAAAACAAACAAACAAAAAAAATCATCAACCCAACAGTACATTGTATGATGGCTTCATACATTACTTTTTCTGGAATTATGTAACCTATGTTAATTACAAAAGCACAATTCCAGGCACTTGGATGTTCCCATTACACAAAGATGGAAGGTCAGAAATTTTTTTCACTACTTCTTACCAGTTTAAGAAAGTCAATTAATTTGTGAACATCCTCTCCTGTAGAAAGGTCCACAAAATCTTTTGGCAGTCGGTAACTCAGGTATGGACTAGGCTGGACAGTAACTTTACTGTTCGTACAACGGAAAACTGGATAGTCCTTTGGGAAAGATGTTGGATAAGACAAGAACAGTGTACGTGAATAAAGTTAGTAATGTTTCTTGAACTCATCTGTGAGATTGTCTGAGTCACTTTGCCAATGAGTTTATTTGGCGTTCATTCAACTAAACCTGTGCTTTCTAAAATTTGTAGTTTTCTTATTAAAAATTCTGCCCACTGAAGAGCAAAAGTGAAAACGTTAATAACAGTCAAATAAAGGCATTGATTCCCTCACTTCATAGTTTCTAAAATGTATCAATTATTAATGCATTTAATATACATACGCTTATAACAGTGCTGTAATAATGGAGCTAGAAGGAACTTTGGGCAATAGTATCTACATAAATATGTGAATAATCTTTACAATAGAATCCCTAAACTTGTCTTCACAGGTTTCTTGTTTAAACCCATGTTTGCAAATATAACCTTCCTAAAATTATGATCTAAGCTTTCCAACCAATTTACTTACTGAAGGAAAAAATATCTCTACAAAATATCCAAAAATATCCCTAAACACTCAATTGTAGCAACAGGTTTTGGGTAACTTGATATAATTTTCAGTTCAAAACACTGACATGCAACATAATTGCCCACTGTATGGCAACAAGCAGCTTCATTTTAAAGACAGAAGTTCAGTAACTTCACACCAGATTCTGTGATCGGATGTAAGCTAAAGCATGAAGACAAGTCATTCTACTTCTCATCCAGGCTTACACCAGAGAAAACGGCATAAAACATCTGGCACTGAGAAAAAGAAATCCTCAAAACAAAATTCAGGTGTCCCATGGACTGCTCAAGAACTGGGAATGTGTTTTAAAAAAGGAGACACAGCTTTTAGCAGGAAGGTTCATTGAATGGGTTTTCATACAGCAATAGCCACACAGTGAGACTAAGAGAAAACATCATGAATGATAGCCTGCAGAGTGGTGTATTTCCCTTTCAATGTGTTAGGAAAATGGTGACAGAACTAAAGCAAAGCTCAAATGTTAAAATCAGCTCAATAAAGCATGTAATTTCAGTTACTTCTAATGCAGTTTAACAGCTAGAAAATAAAGAAAAGCCCACGCTCTCTGACTAGCCATCTCTCCTAGAAAAGTGTTGTCACCAAGTGTTTCCCAAGATCAAGTAACATGCTACTTTATATCTTCTATCCAGCTGCCTAAGGACTCGTTAAGATGTGAGGACTCAGTCTCAAGCATGCAGTAAGAAAAAAGCTAGAGTACAAATAAATGAAAACTATTTCTCCTTCTCTGTATTAATGGGAAGTTATTTGCTTTTACGGAGGCAATACAGCTTGGAAGAGACACAGATATGGCCTGCTCTGCAAGTCCACGGAGTTCAACCAGAGGACAAGGCTTCCCTGAGGGTATTCGATATGAGGAAGAGACAGAAGTTAAGCTTCTTTTTGCCTCCCCCCAAACATAAATCTGGAGCTCTGGGAAACTGTATGACAGATATCAGGAACAAAGCAGAACTCTAAGTGATTAAATAGAAAAGTAACAGATTTTAAGAGAAACTTAAAAAAAGAGTGCATTGGAACTGCATAAAAGCAAGTTTCAGGGCATCTTCACAATGTGGTCAAAGCTGCAATACGGGCTTGTGGTTTGAACTAAAAAAATCCTTTGCAGGCATCTAAAACTAGCATGTGATACTTGTTGAGATTAACTACTGTCTAATGAGGTAGATTCTACTTACAAAGAGTTTACTGTTTCATCAGTTAAGGACATCCATTTACTTCAGTGGGATTTGCCTCACAATTTGATTATATCAAAGAAAGAAAGAAAAAAAAAAAAAGGCCATAATGCCTGTTGTATTTGTTAGCCAGCCTCCCTCACCGAAGGGCTCTACCTGTTCTGTTGCTTCCCCTTCACCCTGGTCTCCTTTCAAGTTTTTCCCAGAGGTCAGTTCTTCCCACGTAAACAGCAGGGAGTCTGTTACTTCACCAAATGGGTTAAAATCTATTAACCAAATCTTACCCTGCAATGGAATGACAGAAGAATTAAAACAAGCAACAGAATTATTAAAAAAAAAAAAGAGAATGCACATACACTGATATTACTGTAGTATACTTGTTCTTTAGATAAAAGGATGTCAAAATTGGTATCATCTGGGTTTAAGCACTTCAAATATTCTAACATCCTTTACATTAGACACAGTTTTAAAACATGGCAAGCTATGACTTACTAGTTTATTTTATTTATTTTTTTTTAAACAGAAGATCAGACAGAGCTCAAATCCAAGTTCTATGCAAGGTGCTTTGAGATGACACCACAGAAGTTCTGTCTAATCCTCATGGTCCCCCAAGATCCCCAGACAGCATGAATGGGAAGGAAAAAAAAAAAACACCAAAAAAACAACCCAAAACAAAACACCAACCCCAAACAAGGATTTTGCTTTCCATCTAAAGCCACCTCAGCACAGCTGTCCAGTCAGCAGTCTACAAAGATTTCTGAGACCAAGAACAGCAGGGACTCTAAAAATACAGAGCAGGGTCTGCAAAATGCTAGTGGAGAACATGAAAGCTGAAAGGTGCTACAGATATAGATAAAGAATAACATACAGGTATTTTTAATATAGCCATTACCAGTCATCCAGACTAGTTCCTTCTGCCTCATCTTTAATACAGAATCACAGAATGACAGGGGTGGGAAGGGACCTCTGGAGATCATCTAGTCCAACCCCCCCGCCAGAGCAGGGTCACCTAGAGCAGGTTGCACAGCAATGCATCCAGGCAAGTTTTGAGGATCTCCAGAGAAGGAGACTCCACAACCTCTCTGGGCAGCTTGTTCCAGTGCTCTGCCACCCTCAAAGGAAAGAAGTTCCTCTTCATGTTCAGATGGAACTTCCTATGACCAAGTTTGTGCCCGTTACCTCTGTCCTGTCACTGGGCACCACTGAACAAAGACTGGCCCCATCCTCCTGGCACCCAGCCCTTAAGTATTCATAAGCATTGACAAGATCCCCCCTCAGTCTTCTCTTCTCCAGACTAAAAAGACCCAAGTCCCTCAGCCTTTCCTCATAAGAATACATTTGCGTTTCAAACAGTTCTGGTAGTATGCACAACAGCACGCCTGTTTTACAACTGAAGAATGAAAGCAGAGAGACTCACATGACATATTAAAGGTAACAGAGACGTCTGCAGGGGAGCAAGAAATAGTTTGCATTCCTTGAGTCATGTCAAGATACAACCCCCAGCACAGAGCCATCTTTTCTTACCCAAGAAAATGTCATCTAATCTAATAAAACAAAACTTTTATTATAAATTATAATGAAATAGAACTACAACTGCTAGTAAGAATTTGCAAAACAAGTATTGCATCTGGAAGAAATCAGATCTATCAAACATGGAAAGAAATAGATTGTTGTAACATAAGCAGGACTGAAAGGTTTTATCATGTTTATTAAAGATCAACTGGAATTAGAAACCAAACCTGAAGACTGTGTAGCTACTAAAAACTTATTTTTCTTTCTCTTTCTTTCCCTCATTCCTGAAGGAACTTCTTCCTTAAAAGATCTTCCTAATCTTGATACAAACAGCAAATATCTTCAATGATTTACACTACAGCCATCTGGTTTCTAACTTACAAAGATGCTTTTGAAGCCTTCAGTCACAGAGTAACATGGAGACTTCCTCTCCCACCCACACAGGCACTAATGTACTATAGAATAGGAAACGCATGGAAACCTATACAATAGAGAACAGAAATGCTCTGGCTGGTCTGTTATCATCCATAGCGAGTTACTAGTGCAGGTGGGGGGAGTCCCAGCACAGACGAAACCAGTGATATTACTTGTAAACTGGAACTGAGCCAGCACCCCAACTGGTGAGAGTGTGGTTGCATGCAGACTTTCACAGGTCTCTCTCTTTCTCAGGGCAGATCCACAGGTTACAGCTCTCGCAGAGCAAATTTTAAGAAGCCAATGCACTGCAACAGCAGTACCGAAACCAGACGGCTACAAAAGAAGCTGCAAATTGCAGGGACACAGACCAGAGTGGTTTCTTACTTGTTTTGGAAGGGTGAAGAAGCACAAATCTTCGTGGCTGAGTTGCAACACCTCTGCACCAATATTGACACCATTGGTGCACAGAGCGAACAGGGGCAAGCTCTGCTATAATTTTCCATCTCTGTTCCTCTTCAAAAGCAGTCACAAATTCTCATTATAAGTGATGTTTTACTTTTGCTAACGGGGACATCTTGTTAGCTCCAAGGCAGTAGGAGGAGGAATCTGTAATTTTAGATTTATTCTATCACACTAGGAAAAAAAGCTAATGACCCATTTTAATCACTGAAGCAATGGCTGGCAAAATTTGTTCAGCAGTTCAGAGAATCTTTGATTCCATCAGAAATGTTTATATTTAATAAAGGACTTCCCTATGAAAGGCTTCCAGAGAGACTCCTCCTCACCCCAAATACATGAAACTCAGCTTTTTCACAGGAACTCAAGATCATTTCTCTAGAGAAGAATTGTACCCTGAAAAAACTGAAAATTGGTTTTGAGACTACTGAAAGCGACACCTGGTTTTTGTGAGCACCCAGCAGTATTTCTCCCTCCCTGCAAACAGCAGTACACCATCTACAACACCAACTGATTCCTTGAGATGGCCTTAAATATGCACTGAGCTTTGGTATCTGCAAATTGATGAGAAGTGTCAAAACAAACTAAATATCCCTTTTCAGGGCTCATTAAAGGGAGTGTATATAACACTGGGTCAGTAACCAAACTATCTTTTCGTAAGATTAAATGCTCTCTCAAGTCTTACACATAATGTCATGATTTAAATGTAGTTTCAGATGACTTGCACTGTGTATCTGAAGAGCACTAGTAAAGCTATTTATCTGCCATCTTCCAGTATTACTAATCTTGGTCACGTGATAGCGCAGAAATGCACAAGCCAGGAAAGCAAAGTTGTGCATATCTGGAGGGGAAAAAAACCCCAACCTGTATTACATAAGCTTTGTTTCTCATCCTAAAACAGGAACCAATAGATTTACCATATGATGTCAGCTTCACACTTTGTTTTATTAAAGCATTAAGCAACACGCTGCTGAAAGGAAGTGCCTATGACAAAGGCTGTTTAAAGGAAGTTAAAAGATAAATAAAATGCAAACTGAACTGTTACATCTCCCTAATTCCAGCTGCATCTTCATCCTGAGTGACAATGCTCACAAGGCAAAGACACAAGCACTAGTTTGCACGTTAACAAGAGCAGCTGTGAGCTAGCAGTGGTCTGGAGCCACTCACTGAATTTCTTTGTCTTACCACAGTGACTTGTCCTGAACATGGTTACAAGTTGCTAACACCTGGGAGATACCCAAAGAGCAACAGCAGAGCTGAATCTCAGGCTTGTCAACTGTTGCACAACAATTGTGACCTGCTAGCAGAAAGAAAGAAAAAAAAAAAAAAAAAAGACGTGGATCCAAATGAAAACAGGCTACCAATCCTGCAACATAACCTCTTCAGGACTAGGTCTCCAGATCACCCAGCTTGGAAGACTGTATGGCAGCATTTCTTCTGTAAAAGATGACTTGTCTGCAAAGACAGGCACTAGCTCAGATGAGCTCGGTGAAGAGAGTGTAACAGGAAAGGCAGACACACAAAAGCTTCTCAACCAGGCCACTGCTGCTTCTATGCCACCCTCCAACTCAACGAGCAGGACCTGTGGCAGCCTACTCTGTACAGTCTCTCAAGTAACTAAAGTAAGCACAGGGCAGGGGGTTGCTCTCATTCAACAACCATATCAAAGACCAAGCTTCTCCAAGTTGAATACTTAGAATTGAAAGAATTTAAAATAAGCAGACACTGGACATTTCTTATTCTGTAGGTGAGATTGCCATGATGAGAAGAGCAGGCTCTGGAAATTAATCACACTTGGCAACACTCAGTATTCTTTTGCTGCCTATAACTCACATACAAAGGGAGTGATGAATAATACAGTTGCAAACCACAAAAGTATGTGTGAAAGGAGGAGGATCTGACACACAAAGGGCTATCTGGCAGTTTACAAGACCTGAGGGTAGAAGGCACCAAGAGATATCTACAAACAGATACATTTTATCTTGACAGATGAAGAAACACTGCTCATTTGAGATCACACAGGCTGAAACCTTTTACTTAAATAATTTGTCTTCATGCCTCAGCTGTGAGGCAGAGTACCCAACGGCAGAACCTGCTTCAATGCTGAAACGTTGCTCCTCATTTTGCCTGACAGCATCCTCAAGTCTGATGATCTGAGCCTGGGCAGATAATTTTCATCACCATTCGGCATGGCTGTTTTTAGCCCGTAGCCTGATTTTAAGCACCTACGTTAAAACTTGTGCTGAGTAACCGTACAATAGTTGTTTTCCCACATGACACACATTCCTGTTTAGTTTCTGTCATGCAAACTATGGCATGATTTACTATTACACAATTACAAAATACTTTAGCTACAAAGTCAGAATCAGGACTTACTACAAATACTCCCAACTCAACTCAAATAAAGACCTTCTCCAATCCCATAATTGTAAACAAGTCAAACAGTGAGACTCAAAAATGTACATAGCAAAAGTATATGGCCTTTTTTTGTGCCTTTCTGGTTTAGGATTTTGAAAAAATTTAAGCTAAAACAAAGACTTACTTCTCATGCACTAACGTGATTTCCAAAATCAGGTTTTGAGATTTAAGGCTACATAATGCATTTTTGGTTGTGGTTGCTTTTAAAACAATAAATGTGTGCCTTTCAAGCACAATTCATCTGACCTGTTTCTCTCCATGGACCCTAGGAGAGGTCGATGCGACTAACACTGATATTTGCACCTGAAGTTCAAATGGGACATTTCTCCCCACTCTGTCACTATCTGGATGTTCAGGGTTCTGATCTGCCAAGCACTCAGAACCACAGCTGGAGCCCTTTGAAAAGAAAAAATTAGCTTCCATCTGTCACAAACCAGGCACGCCATATTCATATACTCTTTTGACAACTATCCCTTCATAACCCAGACTTCCATATATGAAGTACAAGTTATCATTTTCCAACCTCACACGGATTATATAAAGAAATATTAATGATTAGTTTCGATGAGTTCTGATGCTATAGGGAAAAACATCACAGGGAAAAAAAACCCACAAAAAAACCCGCCCAAGGAATGATTTTTTTTTGGAAGAACCCCCCAAATTTTTTTTAGTGAGCAAAGTATCACTCCCACCTTATTTTTTGAAATATCACAGCCATTCTGGCTGAATGTTTAGATACATTTTCGTCAAAAGCACCCAGAGTAAGCACTATGCAGAAGGAACCTTAACAACAGGCAGTGCTTCACTAAAACAGTTTAGTAATGTTGCATGATATTGATTAAGTACCTGTCTTAAAAGAAAATGCCCCAAGCCTGTCAGTGTTTAAGAGGCATTTGGACAATGACCTTAATAACATGCTTTACTTTTTGGTCAGCCCTGCATTGGTCAGGCAGTTGGACTAGATGATTGTTGTAGGTCCCTTGCAACTGAAATATTCTATTCCATTCTAAGTTATTTCAAAGACTCTCTGTGTCACACTGAAAACTAAATTGCCTCCAGTGGATTCACAGAACTGACAGAATTGCAGCTGAAGCCAAAGTTATGTGCTTTAAGACAGACTACTTCTCTGGAAGATATTTACTAAATAATTACATCACTGGCACAGACATATTTACACCCCTAATCCTATTATTTTCCTACTGTAGGCAGTGTCTAACATAGAAAAAAAGATCTGGGGAACAGAATGATAACATCAGGTAGGGGTTTTTTGGTTTTTGTTTTTTTTTCCAGAACCACTTCTAGGAAGATGAAGCTATTATCGGCTTCATCTCTGTAGCATTTCAGGAACAGTTTCCACAGAATAAACAATTATATACAACCTATTGTTCACTTACCCTGCTGTCTCTGTACACATCAAAAACAACTGAAAAGGAGAAAAAATAATATATGTTAAACTTAAAAGATACATAATTTCACAGAAGATGTCTAGATCTGAATAGATACTTGTGTACCCAGCACAATCTGCAAAGTCAATATGTCTAAAGACCTGCAAGCCAGAATTAGGTTCATTTCCAAGAGGGAGTAGAAACATTTCAAGAACTACTGTTAATGCACTGAGAGATCAGCTGCCAGGTTTTTCCATTTAATGCTCTTTTTTTCCTGTTGTTTTTTTCCCCCCAGTGAAGAACATTTGATAAGCTTCTCTCTGGGCTGAGAGTTTATCTTCAGCATTACTACTGTTTGGTTTACAGCAGAATGGAGAAATTTCAAGGAAGGATCAAGACTCGACTGTGCTAGACATTGCACAAACATTTAATAAGAGAAAGCTCCTGCTTGATGGAGATTAGGACTTCAGCAGATAGCAAGACAAACAGGTTGTAGGAACAAAGGGGTCGGTGGACGTGCTGAGGAGGAGGTGGCAGTGAAATAGCTATGTTTAGTGTAACCCAGAGCAGATACAGCACACCTGCTGATTATCAACAACTCCTTCAAACAGACCCTTTGCTATTTGGTGATTGACGCAAAACTGCCTTGCGTAGCTCCATTGTTGTTCATCCCTTTGACTTAATTAAGCATGAATCTTTGTACATGCATCTTTCTATTAGCTTCTGTTCTGCATGGTTAAACAAATCTTTGTCCTCCTATTCAGCTAGGGAAATCAACAGATAAGCATTCAGGCGTAACTACGTGCAGAAGTTGTACCAGTTTAGCAGAAAGAAAGAAAGAAAAAGAAAAGCCAGATTTAGAAGAACCTCAGACAAATGCTGTATTGTCACTTCCTTCACTAATAAGGAAGTGAGTATTTCAGCAAAGAGATTTCCCAATACATGTGGGATAAACTAAACTCAGGATATGACTGAAGAACACTTGAGCCTCAGCAACTACTCAGGAAGCTGCCCGTCAGTAACAGGGATGTTGATTGATCACATTCATGCATGTAAAGTTACTCAGCAGCTTAATCTAACATTTCATGCAAAGTTGTCTGGGCTAAGGGCAAACCACAACTCAACAGCACCAAAGCCAGTCATGTAACGGTTTTTGACCATATAAGCTAAAAATCCACACAGCTTTTTGCACGAGCTCAGTTACGTCAATTTGAAATGCCACTCCAGAATTAAGTGCTATAATTTTCTTGAGACAACAAGTCCTCGGTAGCTAAGTCATCAATGTGAAGATGAGCACAGCAACCATAAGTTTCTTCTCCAGCTGTTCAACTGAACTTGTTGCCTGTACCGTGTACTCTCATTAGTTGTATTTCATTAACAGAAAACTTGCATCTGAGCTTTATTATAAAATGATGCCTGTCAGCTTAAAGCAAGCCTATGGCAATCATTGAGGCTAATGGCATTTAGCAGAATTTACATCCCTGTTAAGACTGGTGGCACACTGGTGACTAGTTTGGGACACTCACAAACACTGAACAGAGAAGAAAATCTGAACTGTTCCCTCTTCTTAGGGAGCTCCTCAGAAGAGCAGGAGTGTCATCTGCCAGTGAGACTGTAGTAAAACTTTTATCAGCAATTGCTCAAAATGGAAGGTAAGCCAAGGCTCAACTCTACAGTAAGTATCAATACTTCCAGAACACTGTTCTTACTGGGCTCTTATGAAAGGTATTTAGGAGGTTCTAACATCATTTAAAGTATTTATAGAGCATTCACCCATCTGTTATCCTACTGTTCTGACTCTGCAATGCTTCAGCTGCTCTGACTCAACTCTTCCATCTGGAGATGCTACCAGACCAACTGGAAAAAGCAGAGCAAACAGCATCAAAATCCCCAATGAAACAAGAAGTCAGGAAAAAAGCTGTAATACCTTTCTGTTTAAAAAGAAAACAAACAAGCAAACCCAGATTTTTATTGTTAACAACACATATGCTACCAGACAGTGGATCGAGAGATAAGCTGGGGGATGAATGAAGGGTGGTAAAAAAAAAAAAAAAAAAAAAAAAGAAAAAACATTTTCTGCATGGCATTTCTCTGCAGAAGGACAAGTCACCAGCATTTAGTGCCTAAGAACAAAAGGTTAACAAACCTTTACCCCAGAAGGTCACCCTGAAACGTCCTTTTCCCAGAAGGTAACTCAGATGGCATAGTTTTATGTCCTTTACATAACATGACACTTCAGACCTTTCAGTTCACCAGACGGCAGTTTTAGAGCCTAAATCTAGGCATCAATTTCCAAAAATAGTGCCCTGAATTCTTATCTATCAGTTGATTACATACCAGCTAAAATTACTTTGAAACACAGAGGCAAATTAAAAGACAGTAATCAGAATGTCAGATCTGTATGACTGATCTTCCTTCAAAACATTAGGGCTATGGACCTATTGAATTAGTACACTGATTTCCAGACTACTACTCTTCTCCAAGGAGCAGTCCTTGAGAACTTCTCTGGACTGAAATAAAAGAACCCTGCAGAGTCAAATTATTAAGAATTTTAATAGAAGATAAACTGGCATTAGCAGGTATCTTTTTCAGCAAGTCAGACAGGACAGATCTATTTCACTGCTCTGGTGTTTCAGAAAAATAATTAACCACGTTCAAAACTTACCTAAAGGTTGAATATTCAAAGCCTTATAGAAGACAATACAACTGCCACACAATTCTTACTTTTATGTGTTTTACTAAACTGAGGTTTGGCCCACACCATACCCAATTTAAATTTCTTCATCATCTTTTTCACGACTCCTGATCACCCATCACAATGGAACGCTATTCAATTCTCACTAAACCATGTCAGGAAACTATTCGCAATAAAATTTGCAAAGGACTCCACATTTAAAGAACAAGACAATTTACTTGGGCTGCTTAGGTGTACCAAATACCATGGCTTTTATTCAAAAGTTTCAGCAGCTGAACTGCTGCCCATCAATATTCTAGGAGAAATTATTATAACTTCCTGAAAAGAAACTTACAAATCTTTTCTTCAAGGAATACATAAATAATTTAGCAGCAAACATCAGACAACATCTTTATAAACAAGTATTCTTCTTACTACTGAATGCCTTTTGCTAAGCATTTCCTACCTCACTTCCCAGGTTTAGAATTTTTCTTAATTAAAAACAAGTATAAGGGGAAAAAACCTTCCAAAAAAAAAAAGTTATTATGCCTTCTGAAGGGATCTTTCACTCATTTGTTGTGTTTTCCTAAAAAGCTCCAGCCTATTCCTTCAGGGGTTTTTTGTTCCCAATTCTATAGTAATTCAAAAACTACATTGCTCTGCGTGCTTCAGCAACAAGAGCTATAAGAGTCTCCCAAGTTAAAAGGAACCAAGCCCTGTGAAAGCAATAGCTATGAAGAGAGATACATATCCACAAACTTAAAATATTAGGGATGCCATTACTTATTGAGAAATACCCGTTTTTCCACTGATCTCCAGCAGTAAACTGGAATTTAGTACATTGCAACTCGGTGCGCTATGGAGGAAAAGAGCTTGGCTTGGCAACAGCAACAGGGCAGGAGGATGGGTCTCATTTCTATGGAGTTTGCCCTGCAAGCCCTTTCAATTTCAAATCTCACAGTACCCTGCAAAAGAACTTCAAAGAGGTAGAACCTTCACTTCTGTTTTTAAGTCTCTGTAACTATGTGTGCAATAAATATTTGAAAACCTTCATAAACATCCTCCTTCCCTCCCCCATGCTCCCCTTGCTAATTGAAGCCTTGAGATACTTACAGTCTTCATCCAAGAATTTATACTGTATGTGTTTCTTGAAAAACTCCTGTATTGATCTACAGATCTCCTCATGTTGCTTAGAGATATGATCGTAGTATTGAGTGTAGTCCCTCTGTGATATACCTGTCAATAATTTTAGTTGATTATGAAGAGCTTTAGGCATGCAAAAAACCAACAAGAAAAAAATGCAGTTATCAGAGACAGGCATGTTATCTATATTTCAGAAGATGGGGTTCTCCCAAGTTTCAACCATTAAGAATTACTTACTGTTTGGCTTAAAGCACTTCCATTAGGAATTTTTTCCTTGAACAGTTATGCCCTACATTTTGTGAACCTCATTTTGTATGTACGCTCTTGACTATTTTAAAGTGAATTTCAGGAGGAAACTTTGCCTGCATTTAAGTTTCCAGTTCCTGTCTTTTCCTTTCAGTATTATTCCCGCTGGTTACTCTGGTCAAAAACCTTTTCTCTTCTGCACTTCAGATGTAGGGACCAGAATTTGGAACCATGAAATGAAAGAGGTAGAAGTCAGGCTTGCACATTAGCAAAGATGATGGATCCTAGCGTAAAGATTCTCATTTAACTGATTTTTAAGCGAGGAATAAAGCGTACCTGTTTGATAAGGCACTACAGATGAAACCTTAAATCCTAAAATCAACAAGATGACATGCAGTCTAGTACCTTATTTCTTCCATTTGCCCCCCTTGAGGGCTGTCTTGCATATCTGACATTTGATAAACTATCCCAGCTACATCACAAGCTCTTAATTGCAAACATTTGTTTGTCTACAAGACAAGAGTTACGTTGACATCAACAGGCTTATACACTTGGCATGCATCTTAAGTGACAGAAGTTCTCATACAGGATACATCAACATAAGCCACTGCAATACCCTGCTGGACAAATGTCAAATCAAGACCTGCCCCATCGATGCAGAATGAGTAACTCATGCTACTTAGGGTAAGAAAAAGCCAGAATCCCCCAAGAAAGATGTACCAATGATGGCAGTTTGCTGTTTTAACCATATACAAAACACAGAGATTAAATTTTACTGTAAGACAATGCTGACTTCCTCCAAAGATGTGCTCTTTAAAAAAGTTCATATAAAGTTTATGATGTCAGTGGAAATTTGAAATACAACTGCAAAGCTTAACTCAGGTCTAAAAACAAAAACCAAGAGATGGTGGCATCTCAGGGGATGCAGATGTTAACTGGAAAAATCATTCATGCACTGTGCAAGTATCAATCCTTAGTTTGACTGACAGGCTTATTAATTTTAAGAGCATGGGAACACATTGTGAAAAATCTTGGAACTGTCTTCAGAAATGCAGCTGGAGCGCTAGCTAAAAAAAACCCATACTGGTAGATCTACTAGGTTTCAAAACCTAGTAATGAAACATAGAGAGTGTTCAATTAGCCAGCGCACAAATGCTTTGAGAAAGTAAATTATCACTTAATATATACTCTATAATAAATCTGCATTCAAATGCTTCAGAGGCTATTACAGTGATGCATATCTCTGGCAGTTGTGGTCTTCCAGCAGCACATAACAGGACAGGATCCAGCTCTTCCCCCTTCAAAAAGCTATGCGAGTAGCCATTAAGCAATACCAGCTTAATGGAGAATCTCTGCTATTAGCAAGATAAACTCTGTTACAGAGAACTGTAATAAACCCTGCAACTGGCATGAATGGAGAGAGAATGGGAAGATAAGTGTGGAAGCAACAGAAGGAACAGCCAAATAAAAGGGCTATGAGAATGGTAGGTGTTGACAGCACCTGGATTAGCACATCCCGAAACATCTATGTGCAGCTCCATAGGACACCCAGATCAGGAAACAAAGAACAGGGAGTACATTTCTAATGATTCAAAGAGGTGGGACAGGATGGAGTGACATATTGCTAACAGCTCCTAACAGGTATAAAAAGGCACATCCAATACACGCACATAGTTACCATGCTGAGAAGAAGCCAGGAGAAACAATGAGGGCTAGATAGCTAATATCCCTTCCCTTCCATATCATCACAAGGAATCCTGGACAGACCACTTGTATATACGCATCTTGGTGCTTGTGAATATGTAGGTATGAGACAGACAAAATGAGAAAACCTGGTTTTATTTTAAAGCAAAAAAAAAAAAAAAAAATCACCTTCCTTCCTACAAAGACTGGATTAGAGCTTTGCTACATCACTACTATAACGTTTCCTTGTTAGAAGAGTTTAAGCAAAATGATTCAATCTTGTTAAGGACAAATGTGCCCCAGTCCTGTGCTATTCACATTTCTGTTCATCTTTAAAGATTCCATGGTAGACCACACCAAAACTGAATTCAAACTCCAGAATAGTATTTAGCCTGAAATTAAACTGCTCAATTCAAGCACCTGTATGTACGTTAGATGTCAGCAGAGAATAGTCAATACATCCAGGGGAGTATAATTCAACTAAACTTACCCTAGAGCTGCCTAAAATGCATGCTCTAGCACAATCTGCCTATCCTCCAGCTGTCACAGATCTCCTAATGCACCCACCAGCTCTTTGCATGCTGTGGATACCCTAGCTGTTCAGTGCATTTGAAACGTTTAGGATTTGAAACATTTAGGATTTTGAAACAGGGTAACAGATCAACAGGTTTTCTGACTAAGCTACACTGAATACAGTATGAACTCAGACACCTTGTACACCTGTGGACATGTTCTGACCTCCACAACTTTCTGCATATAAAATCCACATGTGGTCACATTTTATCAGCATAATACCCAACTGCCTCTGTATTCATTCTGCAAGTTGATTACAATGCAATTTGCTCCCAAATATAAAAGATTCACTTACAAAACATCCTTTGGGTGAAGTTTCTCAGTTAGCAATTAGAATTAAGAATATTCCCACTGTAAGACTGAGTATGCTGTATCATCAGGCTTTCAAATACAATGGAAAGAGAAATGTGGCATGCCACATTTTAAATTACAGAAAGAAAACATTAATTCCAGAAACGAGGTGTGATAAGAAAGAACCATCTTCAGATTTAGCTCTGATTCAAGGAATCAGAGAAACTCTTAAGAACTTCAGCTAGTAATTTTATCTTTAAGAAAATCCTTACCTATAAGCTTGTTTTCCTTGACAAAGCATCTGAATTCTGCACCAGGGATTAGTTCACACCATTTCCGAAGAACAAGCTATAGAGGAAAAACATATGACAAAGTATTGTTTCAGAAAGGCAACAGGTTACTTTTTGTCAACAGGTATACCTTCCAGATCTACAGTTCTGCTGTAATAGTAAGATGACCTCTGAAGTTATTCCTGATACAAGAAAACAAAACAATCTTAACCTGCAGTTCACATAATCATCTCAGCAAATACTTCAAAGCAATTAGACTTATTATTAATTTCATAGAATCCCAGAATGCTTTTGGTTGGAAGGCACCTTTAAAAAAATCATCTAGTCCAAACTAGTTTAAAGTAGAAAGGTTCAGACTGGACATAAGAAGAAACTTTTTCACCATGAGGACTGTCAAGCATTGGAACAGCTCCCTCATAGAGGTTGCACAGCTTCCATCCACTGAAGTTTTCCGACCAGATTTGATAAAAAGCCAAGCAATGCGATTTGATCTCATCGCTTACCCAGCTTTGAGCATGA
The DNA here is from genome assembly GCF_030936135.1 of Gavia stellata. Classification (NCBI taxonomy): domain Eukaryota; kingdom Metazoa; phylum Chordata; class Aves; order Gaviiformes; family Gaviidae; genus Gavia; species Gavia stellata. The sequence continues at coordinate 7,426,966 of NC_082597.1, read as the reverse complement.
GAATGGACTAGAGACCTCCTGAGGTCCCTTCCCACCTTAATTATCTTATGTTCTTCCACTTTGTACAGCATTTATAACTGTGAAATTATTTCTGAAACAACTTCAAAGTTACATTAATGATAAAGCATGGAAAACAAAAAAACCCTGCTGTACAACACAACAAATCTGTCATGGAATTGGCAGAAAATTGCTCCCCAGTCAAAAGAGCTGATGAGCAGAATTAAATTTAACTAAATCAACCTCTATTCTGGTATACACCCAAGCAGAATTCTGTGACGCCTTTGAAGGCGTAAACCAGTTAAAATAAGGACATGGGACAGAAATAGTAACTAAACTATTATAGTCAATAGGACAGACTGCCTGGTAATTAAAGCATGTCTCTGGCACTTTCTCAAGTTTCTGCATTTCCTAAGCTGAAGTATTCAGATGGATCCATTATTTTGAGGGCCTCAATTACTGCTCATGGGTACTGGAAACTCCCAACACCTATCAACCGCAGTAGAAAAACCTCAGTAATCAAAGGTGACACTCCTACCTACAGTGTAAACATGAAACTCTTTGTTCCAACTTTCAAATGCCCCGTATTTTTAAAGCACATTAAGATACTGCTTTAAAAAAAAAAAAACTACCCACAAAACAGAGTCCATTCACTTTTCTAAAGCCCTTTAAGCCCACAGCATGATGACAAATGCTATATTTACATAAAAATTATTATTAGAGACATGACTAGATGCTATCATAAAAGTGATAGCACCACATGAAGAGTTTAAGGCATTGTTAATATTTACATTGCTAACTTAACATTTTAATCTGGCAATGAGCATATGGAACAGATATGATAGACTACTTCAGTTCAGGATGCCCCCAGCCGCTACAGCTAGCTTCTCTCTTAGTAACCTCTGTTGCGATGTTCACAAGCAGCATAATATCAAGAATATACGATTTTCAGCTACTGAACTTGTCCTTCCTAGCAAAACCTGACAGACATGAGAGGAAATGGCAAGGAAGCTTCAAAAATCTGAACTTTAGCTCATGTGATCTGTAATTAAATGAACTCCTTATGACCTGTAGTGCTTAACCGGACTTCCCCACACTGCCCAAGCAACACAATTAAAACAAACAAAACAAATTTTATGGGCACATACCCAAGCACAAATGGCAGCCCACCTGTGAGCAATTAATTTAAATTACCTAGAAATCATGCAAAGAGTCTCACCTCATAGTCCAAGGCTGGATCAGGGGAATCATCAGTACAGTGAATAAACCTGGAAAAGGCACAGGCATCAAAGTCTGCTTTTTCATGTAAGATTTTAGCCACAGTGAGAAAAATAACCCCCACTATCAATCACAAAAGTAACTGTTAAATTCTCTCCAAGACGTACAAACCAAGTAAATTCAATACATCAATAACAAGCCTCCTTTTGACAGTTATTGGCAGGGGTGGGATGGGGGTGGGGTAGTGTGGAATTCACCTCTTCTCATCTAGTGTGATCTGGAAGCACTTAAATTTGGACAGGAACAGGGCTAAAATGTGAGTGTTTATTCATTGTTCAGGTTTTTTGTTTGAATCAACAGTGCTGCTCCTTTCCTCTTTACTGTTATGTTGGCATAACTCGATTCTCAAAGAACCAGATAAACTTGAGCAATCTAATCTAGTTTCATTGCAGCATGTTTTCCCTAGTACTTTTAATGTTTAACTTCCTAAACCACACAACAGAGACACATCATCATGCCTTACAGCAGTTCATTTCCATGAATAACGGATGCAAAACAGCGCCACTCGGCACTTCTGATTCCACAGCATGGTATCTTTCTAAATTAAGAGCCTTAAGAAATACTCTTACAAACCTCGAGAGTGGGAATAAACAAAACTAATTCCGTAACTGCAAGCAAATGTCAAGGTTTTGTCCCTTGTGAGTAGCTGACTTTGTGTGCCACCTTTCAGGAACTATCAAGAATGGAGGCAGTTATACCCAAGCCAACTTCTATGTACTTTTTTGTCATTTTACAGCAAACCTTGCAATAAATCCTGTAATTTTCAAAGGGAATTAGCAAAAGAAGATGCATTTTCCTTCTAAGTGTACTCCCTGACCTTATTGGCAACAAACTACTTTGATGCACAGAACTGTGTAAGGGGTCACTGCTGAGGAATAGTCTTAAAAGGCAACATTTATACCATCTCCCTTTGGCACTGAACTTAGTTAAGCAATCCAAAAGTCTAACATCTCTAATATAAGCATTGTGCTTGTAAGACATGGCTGCCCAGCCTTCAGTTTGAAGCACAGAGCTGTTGCAAGAGTTCATTCAGTATGCAGCCAGCAGAAATAAATGTCACACATTTTAGTTTAGACTTTAATATCCGATACACGCAGAAAAGAAGGAAGATAACAGGCATGCTTTCCAAAAGTACTGTAATCAAAGAGATCATATATATCTGTAAGCCTATGTAAACAGATAACATCCTTCAACTACAGATTATATTCCCTGCAATTTAAGAACTGTCAAGGCAATAGAAACAAACTCATGAGAGCTCACAGTTTTGCTAGACTCAAAATTCCTCCCTTACTAGCACAGATGCCTACCAGGCTCAAGAAACATACACACACACCCCCCAACAACCATAAACTATGTATAAAAAGGCAGCTGAAGTCCAGCACATGGAGTTTTACAGACCCTGCACACTAGGACCTGTATTACCTCTCACAGACTTCCATATCTGAGATGGGGGTACCCGCAATCTGCTTCATTCCAAAAACATGCAGTCTTTTCCAGCAGTCAAAAAACAGCCTTATAAACAATCAAAATTATCCCCTGCTCAACCCTCAAATATTTTGGGTGAGAGCTATGTGGCGAAGGATACTTTCTCTTTCCTTGTAAGTCAGAAAATGAAATCCTTGGGTGCTATCCCAAGCCACACAGACTGCTCAGGTATTGCTGCCAAATCAAGCAAACAGGCAAAATGATGAGCATAGACAAAAATACTGCAAGACACAGTAACGTGGGGTTTTTTTGAGACTTAATGACACAGGACTGAGTACCAGTGAGGAAAAAGTGGGAGAATGCAGCAAAAGGCAAAATAAATCCAGGTTTTTGCAGTCTCATTTTCGTTCTATATAGTATCATGAATTTTTGTCAACAAAAGGACATTACTACCACCCCTTTTTGGGGGGGTAAATTTTGGGCAACTTGAGGTAGTTGCAATTTTGTATTTTTTACCAACGTACTGCAGCATTAATTGTTCAGACCCAGCTGAATTAGTCTACTACATATGGCCTTTTGATCCTAAGAGGCAGAAGGCTACGTGGGGTTTCTTTAACCTGCATCCTATTCAGGTTTGGAGGTACTTGAAAGAACAACCAGAAAGACTTCAGGAACCCAAAATTGAGAGGTATCTGGGCTCTCTTTTCTGAAGCCTTTGAAAATTGTGATTTTGAATACTACTAAGGGTGAAGGAATTAAACTCCACTGCTTATAGGCCTTGTGCAGTGGTCAACAGCTTGTTTACAGATTCATACTGAGGTGTCAAGAACAGAAGGATCAAGGTCTCTTCATATGTAGGAGCTGTACGTTAATCTCCAAATGCACATACTTGACAACAGGACACTCTACATGAAACTATTATGCGGTTCAGTTTCCAACACTGAGAAAAGCAATCTAAGAAGGTTTGTAAGACCTCCAGTACCTATCCTGCTAAGAGAGCCACGAACTCACTTGCAAATCACTGAGATTATTCTGTGGCTAATAAACTATTATGAATATAATGAAAATTGTAAAAGCTATTCTGTACCTGACAGTTCCCCTGCTATCATCTCATAGTTTATTTTAAAACCTTAATAAAAAAATATCAGGGAGAAACTTCTAACAGCCTTTGAACTGCATCTTTATTTCTTGAATATTGAACCTTGCTGGAACTTTAAGGACTAAAAGAAATAGGAAATTCATGCACCATTCAAAAGAGGATCTTGTACTACATTGTAAATTGCTAGGAAAAATGGGATGCGAGTAAAACCTCAAGGAAAAAAAGTCAACGAAGGACTCATTTTCCTCATCCTCTCATGTGGAACTGTCTACCTCGAAATAGGTTTTACTAAAGTCTAAGTCAACAGCTACCGTTCTTGCAAAAAGGTATCCTCAGTGCCAAGTCACATCATTATGAGCCAACACTGCCTCCTATGTTCTGTTAGGAGAAGACAGGCTGTTACTCCTCCACATCTCAGAAAAACTTTATAATTCCTTTACAATTTGTAATTCAATATTTAGAAGTGTTAAGTCTGGTATCAAAAATGTAGTCACAATGCTAGCTTAAAAACAAAAGGACTAAAACATCTGCTAGGTTTTAAAGTTAAACAATGTGCTTAGGAGCCTGATGAACTAAACCTCACTCAAGAGCAACTTTCTCAATTGTTCTAAGAAACAGGCACTTAAAATTTAAACAAGCCCTCTTATAAACAACTAAACAAAAAATTGCATCTCCCCTCATGTTCCTTTCTATCTTGTACATTAATATATTTGGAAACTTTTCCTTGGCCCAGTGGGAGTTGTTTCATCTGCTCTGTTAACCTAGTAGATATTTCTTACCTACTAAATGTGGCATAGATGGTCCCTTCACTCTGTTTCCCAGGCTTAGGCAGGGTTGAGTGGCTACTTTTAGACTCTTTACTTCTCCTGTCTAACCAGCTTCTCAAAAAGTTTTCAGGAATGAACTTCTGGAAGCAAGAGGTCCATAGCACCAGCTGGTCCAATAAAATACTGAGTCAGTTTACAACACTTAAGTGCACATCAGAAAACAGCCATTTGCTTCATGTGACTAATACTGCCCCTCTACAGTAAGTCAAAGGGCAATCCCTGCAAAAGATGTTCTCTGCATTAGGTTGCTTTTTGACAAGGTTGAACTTAACAGGACTTTTTATTTCACCTCTACAGGTGTGATTATTAAACAACTGGAAAAATAAGAACACTTTTACCATTCAAAATCCCAATAGTAGCATCTGCAGATTTAAAACATCCAGTATTGCCCTGTAGAACAGGAACAATCTCTGAAGATTGACAAAATTTCCAAGGTTTATTAACAAGCATGATATAACAACAAGCTTATCTTACAATTCAAAGGGCATTATCATATCATTAGAACTACTGCTAATACTTATACCAGTCTCAAGGTGGGCAATCATGTCTTAACAAAATGTAGTCCACACATTCTAACAATAAGGAAAAAAACTGTTCTAAACCAATATACTCAACAGGGCTTTAAAGGGATTTTTGTTCAAAAGAGAAGTTTTAATCACTTAACAGAAATCCCAATTAGAAAGGCAAGGGGTTTTTATCACATATCTACAACACTGAGTTTTTGAAAGCCTACATTAAAACCTGAAGAGTTAAGGATCACACCACCCACAATGTTTTTTGTGAACTCAGCTAAGTAAAACACAGTGCTTACTTTGAAGCAGAAACAACATCGACTACAATAATGAGTGCATCACTCTGAAATCTTTGTTAATTTATACAAAATTAACAAGGAGGAAAGTTAACTCATTATTCTGAACTTTTCAACCAAACAAATTGTCAACATCATGAGAGAATCCAAACATTTTAAATAGTCAAAGCTTATCTAGTCATGCTCAGTATATTTGCATTAAGACCATATTTTTAAATGGTTTGTATTGAAGTATTGCACAGCTGAAGTCTACTCAGAACTTGAGACAGTTGAGAATTACAGCAAGGGCAGTTCCCCAACCTGAACAATGTATGGATCAATACCAGACAAAAAGATAGGAAATGGGAGAGGAAGGAAGAGGCAAAGAAAGTGGTTTGCCTTAAGTCCCACGTCACTGGCAAAGCTGGATTAAGAAACAGATCTTCAAATTGCCACTGCAAAGACTTTTCCATACTATGACCCATGAAGTGGATTTTTAAGTTAATACAGTTGAACAGAAAACAAAAAACAAAAAACGGGTATAAAACATTTCAGCTGTTACTTATGCAGGGCAAGAAACTTTTAGACCATACTGAGTATTAATGAAAGAAGTAGAAACATAGTGCATTTATCCCTTCTCCTCCCTCTGACTAGCCCTTCCAAGGGATTTGGATGTATTATGTATCCAATTTCCATTTGTTCAGCACTTCAAGTTCTTATGCCAGCTACATTTTTAATTTCTGCTTGCTAAGGACTAGGGAACTGGCAGCTAATCAATAGTATAATTAAGGAAGACCACGGTTCTGATTCAGCAATATTAATGTCGCTGTTTGGGTGGGGACATTTTGTACAAATAATTTAGCAATTTAGAAATAACCATGCACAGACTGGACAATAATATGTGCTTTAATCAAGTACAAGATATTCATAAAATATAAGATCCATAGAGACCAAAGTGATTTTACACATTACACACGTTCCCCTAGCCGTAAGTACAACTTCCATTTAAATTCATGGGAACTGCAAGGCGACACTACCCATATTAACTCTACCTTACCAAAACAAGAAAGCCTGTTCTGGCAAAAAAACCCATAACGCGAATTTATACCAATATTAGATTAGACGTTATAGGAAGAGAAATAAATACAATTCTCAAATGAAACTTCATGTAAACCTTTAGATTAGATGATGATCCCACAGTCGTTTCACAAGCTTGGCTTATTTACCACCCACTAGCTGAGCTGTGCTATCTGGCGGTGTGTGCCATCTTATCTCACTGGAAAAAGAATTAAATGGATTGGACTATTGCAATTTGAGGTGTGGTCTTTCTGCTAGAGGTTATTCTCCCACAGCAGGATCAGTAGAAGAGAGCGTGCCTGCTACAGGCTGCCCAGCCACTACCATTCGTAGCCTGGTGTGAACTTAAGGTGAAATTACTGATGGTTCAAGTTAACACCCATGCTGTGAAATCTCACAACATAGGAGCTAGAATGCATTCATTGCCTCTACTACTAAGCCAGCACTGCCTGCAGAAGGCAAGGTGAATAGCTGAGGCACTAACTTTACCTGATACGAGATAAAACCTGACAGAAAATGCACTGATTTCAGTCTCAGTGAAGGTGGTCAAACCAACTCATTCTACCATACAAATGGCATAAACTAAGAGCACAAACACACAGAGTTGCCACATCTTTTAAACCAAATGGTGCTTGCTAAACACTTGATTGTGTCCCAAGCTCCTTAGAAAGTGGTTAACCAAACAGGAATTCTCCAAGGAGCTCAGAGTACTTTTCGCTGAACATCTTTATACATGAGGATAGTAGAATACAAAAAATGTATTATTTAATATTCACAAAGGGCTTGATACAAAGTGTAGTTCTTTTCAGACCCACAAGACTCAGTCCTGAAAGCATTTACAACAAAGGACACATTAAATTTTAGTGCTCAAAACCTTCGAGCAAACTGCTCTCAAGACACTTGGCCAAGTCACCTAGCCTCCCATTACGGGAAACCATGAAAAAGCGCTTCTTGGTAAGGCACCGAAAGTCTCCTGAGAATTACTATTCACTCACCTCTGAAATGTAAACTATAGATTTCTCATCTCCCCCATCCCTTTCATTTTCTGTGATCCCAGAATCGTAAATTCTCAATGCTCAAAATTGTTTCCTGAGTCCAATATACTTCTCAAACTGTCTTCTCACTCCAACATCTTCTCCCCTCCTCAGTCTCTTCCCCTGCACCTCATAATGTTGTAGGTTAGACATAATGTAAAACCTGGCATCAGAATTGGACTGGCAGCATTGCTAGCACTCCATAAATGCAGAGATAAGGATGAGGATGTTGCTACCTGTAATTTTTTTCATGTACCAACAAATTAGGGAAAAAAAGTGTTATTAGAGTTGCAGGAATAAAAAAGAAGGCAGTTGCACAGCATTAATGCAACTGATTTCATATTTTAGACAAGACAATTTTTATTGGGTCATAAGCTACTTAACACAGGACTATTATGCTTGGTAACCCTCTATAAAGCACTTAGAACAAGGGCCTTGCATTTGGCTGAGTCTCCTAAATATTGCAGTAACATAAATAAGTATTGAATAATTACTGGAAAACAATCTCTCAGATACCAAGCCATGGACTACCCTTTTTCTTTGAAATTCTGCTTTTCTGAAAAAAAATAATACTAATAATAGTAACAAGAACATTAAATTCCAATAATATTATTTTCTTTCAGAAAAAGGCTGCATTTTGGAAAAGAGTAACATGAATCAGATGCAGGTACAACAGGAACTGTTCCTATACAATTAAGTACTCTCTTCACGTGAGCAAATAAAATAAACCCCAAGCACATCGTATTTGTAACTTTATCTGTAACTATTAACCCTAGTCACAGTTCCTGGAGTGCATTTGTTCAAGAGCTACAAGAACTTGGGTTCAGAAGGAGCTCTAGGAATACATTAGCAGAAGCCTCAGGCATCTTCCAGGCAGTCACACAAACTTCAACAGCTTTAAAATTTGAAAGGGACATGATAAAGTCACGCTGTATTACCCTAAGAACTGGCAACAATAAGGTAGGTAGCAACAAGTAAATGCCAAGAGGGGTGGGAAGGCAAAAAACCCCAAGATTAAAACATCACTTGCTCTGGAAAACAACTCAGTAAAAATGCTCTTAGTCCATAGCGTCATTTTGCATGTATTACTTTAATAGAATGTCTTACTGTTTTGCTTTTCACTCATTTGCATATTAAAATCAAGAGAATTAAGTATAAGAATAAAATGGAGGCTGCTCCTCTCCTGTTGACTGAAACTAGGCAAACCATTCTGGTTTACTAGGAAAGACTCACTCATGGTAAGTAACACTGAATATAATTTGCCTCACAATTCTCTGCACTAAATTGGAACTGGCATTTATTTTTGCAGGGTGGAGGGAGACAAAGAAGGAGGGAAGGGGTGGGGCAAGCTTCAAACAACAACTAACTTACTACTGTACCTGAAACTTATATTACTGTACCTAAACAACTTTTAAACATTAATATGTATTTTCGTATCACACATTTATTTTACTTTACAGTAAAGAGTAAGATCTTTCAAGAGAACTGAAAAGTTACCCTCAGAGGGTTGGGTGCTTTTTTGACTGGGTATAAATAAGATTGTCTCCAAGAAATCTACTTACGGCTGAGTGAGGTCACGAGTAATGAAGTCTGAACTCTTGAAGAGGAGGAAGATGTCACTGAGAGCTTTACATTTCAGAGAGCTGTTCATTGCTATCCAGTAGGCATCCTAAACAAAAAAGGAGATTATCCAAAACCACACCTTTACTAGCAGGAAGGAATGCAAGCTGCAGATCTGTCAGCACTCAATATTATGCAACATTTGAAATACATGCAGAAAATTATTTTTGGATTTTGAGGAAAGCTTCATCAGCTGTTACAAGACACATGGAATAGTTATTGCTTTTCTTATGAATACGCTGCTGAAAGCGGAGCAGATCCATTTAAAAACTAAGTTTTTGCCTTACTGCTTCCAGGCACTTTCCTGGAATGCTTGAAGACAAGACAACATGATACAAAAACATCTGGGTGCACCCATCCTTAACATACAGTTAGAGTTCTTAAAAATTACTGAAGTGAAGTTTGTTGCTTTTAAAAAAAAAAAATGTGGGGGATTTTAATCTTTATCACAGGCAAAGTTTTCAACTAATATCCTAAATGAGGAGAGTCTGACCATCATACTGTTATCTGTGACAAGGATACAGGGTTTTATGTGAGAAAGACAGTGCCATCTTGCATCACCCTCACCAAACAGTGCACAATCTAGCTCTAATCCACCAGGACAATTTGTGGGATCACACTTCACTGATACATTGACTATCACTCCTTCCTTTATCAGAACCACTAGTCTCTTCTACTTTCCAATGCATTAAGATAAAACAAACAAGAAAAAATCCTTCTGTTAACATCTGTTACAAGTTTTGGGAGTCAGCATTCTTACCCTTGGAGCACTCCAGTTAAGTTTAGGAAAAACACTACCACCCAAGGAACTTATTGCTTCTTGAACTTTAGCTGTAAACTCAGGAAATTCCGGTGCCTGAACAAAGAACAACAACAACAAAAATATCAATTTCAATACATTTAATAGTGAAGTGTAGCCATCTTCTAAATACCATTAGAAATATATATTGTAGAAGGAATAAATGTGTCCAAAAATCAGGAACAAAGAACCCCAGAAAAATAACGTATTTGTAGAAATAAATTGCTTAAGAATCAACTCTGACATTCTTTCAATCAGAGAAAATTGAAAATACGTTTCCAGTTCTCACTCTTACTACTAGCAAGATTCCATGAACTTCAGGGGAAAACCTGAAACTTTGTAACGTTCATCATGCAAGTTGCAACAGCTGGCAAACACACAAGTCAAATAAACAGACCTTAAATACATACCTCTTGTTTTATACCTGATGGTAGATTATTATATACAAATAAGATCCAAGAAGATTTTAAAACAAACAAACAAACAAATTTGCAAAAATAGTTTGTTTAAAATTAAGCATCTCTTTAAAAAACCTAAAATACAAATATTGTTGCATTCTGTCAAAGTATTAAAAGGTACGAAAGAGATCAGTTCTGTTTTGTAATAGTTGTCTAGCTGCATTTAGGAGCACAGTAAGAGAGTAGAAGTAAATAAATCAATTCATAGGCCATTTGAGTGACAACTCATTTAAGCTTTAGTTTTACGAAATGTTGTTAGTAATACTTTAACTAATCAGCTCTTAAATTAGGTCTTAAAGTAGCTCCTTAGTAATATATTACATCAGAATAGTGGACACTGCAAAGGTATGGGTTGGACTAGAAAACCCTGTCTTGTAAAGAACGTTGTCAATATTATAAACATAAGATAGGTGAAAAAAACTTCTCAGGATGCTAGAAACTCTGAATGTGGTGCAACAGAAAAAAAACAGATTGCTGACCTTTAAAATAATATGAAAGGATTTCAGGCACATGTCAAAGGTTTTTCATGAAATAGGATTTATAGCAAAAAGTGTATAAGAACACTATTTCTAAATCTTTTTAAACTCAACGCAAAGACAACTTCTAGGCTAAAGCTAATTGGTATCTCTAAAACAACAGAGCCCTCACAGCCACACAAGTGATCTAAAAAAGTTCATACCTTTCAGCATCTACTTTCTGCAGCCCGCCCCCCAAATGCAAACACTTTAAAAAAAACCCTTTCACATTTTAGCACAGTGACGTAGACTGAACTTCAAACATTCTGAAACTTTCGTTAGTACACTACCCAGTCTCCATGGGAAACTACACTTGGAAAACTGAAAAAGCACTTCTCTTATTTTACTTTATTTTTAGAGCTTCAGTCAATTCTAGAAATTGTTCCTGCAAGAAGTAAAACTCTTCATCCACTGCATTCTGATCCAATCTCCTCTTGTTTTGACAGAAGTCAGGAGTTGTACTATATATCTAATACCAGCACATACTAAGCCTCCCCAGGGAAATGTTACCATCATGTCATTTGATTAACACAATTGAAGAAATATACACAAGATGATAGCTCTAAGGCTGCATAAACAAGCTAGATTCTAGCATTTCCTAAATTCTGAATGCCTGACTTTGCATCAATATTAATGCACATTTTTTAAACACAGAATTTTCTACAATCTTATATTCTAACTCTTCTTCAGAATAGAGAAGGGACAAGGGAAACAAGTTCTACCTGACAACTCAGGTGGGTCATCAAATCAGAACAATCACAACCACAGCCCACCTTACTGCTCCCTGAGCCAAGAAACCAATAGAGAATTATAAACTGGGGTTTATCATTAGTAAGATACGAATGCCCTAGGCTGACAGTGAATGCAGAACAGCAGTCTTCAGCCTGTCCCACTATTCTTGACAAATTATGTTCCCCACTGTCTCCCTGCTCAGCTTCCACATCGCTACTTGATCCATTCTCATCTTTTGCGGTAACTCCAGATGCAGCTCCCCATCCTTCTGCATTCTACACAGGCTGTTTCTTCACTCTCTTCATCACTGTCAAAGTGGTAACAGGCAACATTTAAAGCACAGAAGACTATTTCCATTCACTCACTGGCCTCAGAGCAGTCCCTAGTTTTCAGGTAAAGAAAGCATATTTGCCATTGATGGAGTCTTCAGGGCAATCATTCACCAAATTTACGAGATGATAAAGAGCACATTGTGAAATTCTACTTTTAGAGACTCTTTCTTTGACCAAATGTAGGTGTATTTCTGTAGGAACTAGCCACGGGGACAAACCATGTTCATTATTACCCATTTGCAAAGTTCCAGGTTTGATGAAAGACAAAGCCCTGGCAGTCTCTGAAGAGCCACCTTGGATGGCAAAACACCCCTCTTCTTGCTCTACCTCTGCTTTTATTGCTGAGCATGATGTCATATGGTATGGAATATCCCTTAAGACAATTTGGGTCAGCTGTCCTGGCTCTGTCCCCTCTCCTTCTCTTGCCTGCCCCTGCTGGGGAGGGGCATGGGGCAGACTGGGAAAAGAGAAAACAGTAATGCTATGCAAGCACTGTTCAGCAGCAGCTGAAAGTTAGCTCCATCCCAGCCAGACCCAGTAAAAGGTTAGCTGTAAAGTTGCAATCCATACACAGTATGCAATGCTTACCTAGCTAAACTGAAATCACTTGGCCTCTACCCTTCTGATAGTTATCATACCTTTTGATTATATGTTTCCTTACTGTGTTGTACACTATAATGAAACCTGATTCAAAAGTATGGTATTAAGTCTTTAGCAACATTAACATGAGCTTCACAAAAGAGAAGATGGATACCAAAAGCCTTGTTCTGAAAAATTTACAACCTAAGGCATCTATTTTATCAAAGCTTAGATATTTGAACTGAAGCTATTAGTGTGTGCAAATTTGGCATGTTTTAGTTTTAAAATCTAGGCTGTAAATTCTGTGCTAGTATATGCACAACTCAAAGCAGGGTTGTGTTTATATTGCACCTAATCCAATGTGAGCAATTCAACACTATGTTGAATGTTAGGGAGCTAACAGGACTGAAGTAACACTATCAATGACAGACAAGTGGCACAAGTATATTAACTCTGACAATGATAGGGCAACAGCAAGTTTCAAAAGAGATGTAAAAAAAGATCAAGGAAGCCTGGTTCGTATCCATCATGATCCCCATTCTAAGCCAGGCACAGTGCAAGGAGAGCACAAAGACAGAAAAAGGAAAAAAAAGATGATAGAAAGAAATGTACTTAGGAGGAAATAATGGCAAAGGTGTAAAAGAAGAGCTGTGAAAATTGAGCTGCAGGAGCTTTGTTTCTCCTGCATCCAGTCTGATTAAGTAATTGGGAAATATTCAAAGTGGTGAAAATGAAAGACAGCTATATTTAGAACCATACTTTAGTTCATTTCCTATAGTGTAACAAATGTGTGATTGTTGGGGATGAAGAAAAGTGTTTTATTTTTAGTTAAATAAAATTAAGCCAGCAAAACTTTTTTAAAGTTCCAGACATCTACACTGCCATCCATCTAGAATGGTCTGAAAAATGTTAAATACAGCAACAGATATCTCTAACTGGCAACAAGTTTATATCACAAGGTTGCAGAAAGGATACTGCTGACAAACCTACATGTTAGGCTTTTACAGGACCTTACCTTAAGTGTTGTAGTGTTCTCATCATCTGACCACTGTTAAAAACAAGAACAAATCAAATGTTACTGGTTTCCTGAGACATCCTTTATAAGAACATCAGAATCCATATGGCTTCCTACAACATGTAGATCAAATCATTGCCCTGGAACTCCCATAGCATAACATCACCAAACTCCAACTATTACAGCCGTAAATTAAGACAGAAAAAAAATTGTATATTCAGCAGAAGTACTATGCTAAAGTATGGATAGAAGACAACACCTATATATTTTAATTGTGATTTATATCACAAACTTAGACATTTCAGAACTCAGCAGAGTTTTCCCTGTCTAAAGCTTGTCACCAGCTCCAGCACTTCCATCCTTGGACCCATGATCCATTAGTTTCACTTATATTTCTTTTTCATCTCCTTTTTGTACCATCTGTCAACCTTGTGCTTACAACATTTTTCAGCATTTTTCTTCTAGAATACCTTCTGAGCTATTATGGCCTCAGAAACTTTCACTGTTTCTTGAAATAACTCCTCCAAATATACTCCTCCTTCTAACTTTTCAGGGCATGAAAACAACATTAAGTTAAATTCCAATATCCTTCAACATTCCCTACCCATTATTACAAGTGCAATTATGAAGAACTAAAAAAAAAAAAAAAGGTCTTTTGTGAAAGAGCACAGAAATATTTTAAGCCTTCTCTGATGTCACAGTACAAATAATGTTAAGTTTTTCAAGGCAACCACCACTTGATTGTTATTTTTGTGAAGTACTCTCCTCACCTATAAATTATGCAGAAAAGGTTACACATTTGTATTTTTCTCAAGAGATTTGACATTAAGTTGCATTTTATACTGACCTGTATTTCCTCTGCATCGTCACTCCCCTCCTGAGCATGACTTGGCGGATCTTCTCTAAAAGAAAAAATTAGCAGGAAAAAAAATTAAGCACTGGAGTTTGACTTGATCATATAGATTACATTTCCACAGCATCTACCAGCTGTTGATCTCAAACTGTTTTCCTAAGAAGATTAAGGCTCAAAACCCCTGACAGAAAAATCAGAGCAAGCCAGTACAGAAAACTGAAGACCAAACACCCTGGCATTACACTTGGGCCCTATGCAAAACGCTTCACTTCTTTCAAATTAGCAGATCACTTTCTGCTCTGAAAATACCATAATTGAAGCTTTTCAACACCCTATTAATCATTCTTTTCCAACTTTACTGTACTCTCACAGAAGCACAAATTAAAAAAAATTTTTTTTTAAAAAAAAGTTCAATTTAAATTATGGTTTGCCTCCATACTCCTTTTCCAAGTAAAAATTTTAAAAACTTGAGTTTCAGATGTTGATCTGTGAATTTCTGGTTCTGAAAAGAAAATGTTCTCACACTCAGCACACAGGAAAGAAGATCCTACAGAAAGTGGATACACAGTCATTAGCTTCTTTACGAAAAGTTCCTTTTTCTACATAGGTGAGATCTGCATTAGGATATCTGGGAGAAAGCACTTGATTGCAAATATGCCTTTGAAGTTTTAGGTGACTCTGAAGTTCTTTAGCCAATATAACTGAGTGTGAAGATCTTAAAGGAGAAGACCAAGCTCTCGAAGAAGACTTATTCACAGCAAGTCATTGTAGCAAACAGGGTAAGTTCAAATGCACATCTCTGCCAAAAGTCAACTCTTCAACAAGCTAAGTGTCTGCAGTCCCTTAATGCACTTCCATTGGGATTAAACTATCAATTCAGTTTTTGAGATCTGGAGGTCAGATAAGAGTTAACTGAAGATTGAAAGCAATCTTGGCCTTGACTGCAAGAAGACCACATTGACTTCTAG
This sequence comes from Gavia stellata, assembly GCF_030936135.1. Classification (NCBI taxonomy): domain Eukaryota; kingdom Metazoa; phylum Chordata; class Aves; order Gaviiformes; family Gaviidae; genus Gavia; species Gavia stellata. The sequence continues at coordinate 7,411,571 of NC_082597.1, read as the reverse complement.
CTAAGAAAGTTCAACACAGAGTAAAACTGGTTTCTAAAAGGGATTTTAAACTGGAAGCATCTTAAAAAATATAATTTAAGTCAATTATACAGCTGTCCATTTGTCTATTGAAGACAGCAGAAATTGTTTGTATAACATAGCTGAAAAGTCAAACCCTCAGTTTCAGCTTTTCTGAAGGCTGATTAAAAAATAAATTGCTGCTAAATAAGTTGCACAATTCTGCAGAAGCAGGTGACAATATTACTTCTTATCCAAAATGGTTTAAAAAACAATTCTGACTTTCTGTATATCTTTTATTAAAAAAAGAATTTTAAAATTAAAAAAGACTTTTAACCTTTACAAGGTGTTTAAACAGCTTCAATTTTATATAAATTGATTCCTGAGAAATTAGACATAGCTCCCTTATACTCACAGCCTAACTGGTTGCTCTGTGAGAGGCAAACTACCAGTTAGGAAACGATGGAGTGTGGACTTATTTCCAACTCTGATCATTAACAAGATGTATGCATGCAACAATAATTTTATAAGGAAGCCACACAGTGAGGTTCTAAGGAAAAAACAAAGAACAAGGCCTGGGTTCTTACCAACTGTTTCTCATATCTATCCAACTCATTCTTCTCCATCCAAAATCTTGGCATAGGTATACATACAAGACATTCAGTCTTACCATATGCATAGATTATATGTATGCAAATGATTGCACAAACTCAGTAATTACTAACATTTGATATATAGCTTATCTTATTGAGAATTATACTCAGGTAATGTCACTTCATCCTGGATAAGGCTGCAGGCATGTGAATGGTGTGGCACAGCTCAAGCCTCTGAACCAGAGCTAGCCGTATCAAAGCAACCAAACACAAACCAGCAGGCTGTGCACCCGAGAGACTGGTAGACCCTGCAAGGAAAGGCAGCGGAAAAATGAAAAAAGTGCCCTTGGTCTAGAATCAAACGTATGAAATGGATTTTAGGATCTGCCATAAGGCAGTTTTACTAACAGTAACAGTCAGCCTATTCACATGCTCATACAGTATGAGGTTTACTGCAGCCAGACTGGTCAAATTTAAAAAACTCACTATGCAAAACATAGACAAAATAGCGCTGTGAATATAAAAGAGTGTTAATACTTGGAGGTGGGGGGGGAAACACTTTACCTTCCAGAAACCACAAGCGTTCCATCATCCAGCAAATATTCTTTCACATTCTTTGGTAGGGGAAGTATAACACTGCAAGAAACATGAGAATTATTTTAATAATTTATCATTAATAATACTTGTTAAAATAATAACAAGAGTTGAATAAAAATTTATTTTTTAATAGAGCATACCTCAATATGTTTTATCCTCTAACACTATGAAAAAAAAAATTTCTTCTTCTCCCCTCTCATCCCTTCCCAAGAAGCAATGCCCGTTTTCCCTCCAGGGAAATAGAGGAGAAAGAGGCAAAAATTTTAGATGAAATGCACGAAAATGCCTGACTCCTTCAAAGCTCTAAGAAATTCAAAGAAAGAGTGCGTGTGGCCAGTGAGAAGGAGACAACATTTTGTTCAAACTAAGGATTTCCCTTCTGAGGTCCAAACCAAAATTTGCCTATACCCCTTGAATGTTCCAAAAATGCAGGACTATCACTAAACTTACCAAAAATATGCATGTGCTAAACACTAAAAACCATAAAACATTAAATGCTTTGATTACTAAAAGCCTTATGGCAGCATTTTTTCATCCAACAGGACAACTATCTTGAGCTTGATTTTCCTGAGTTACTGGTAGCTCTTGTAACCACCTCGTGACCTGCAGCAGCACCTTAGAAACTGCAGAATTTGCTACAGCTTCCAGAAAGACGAAGTCACCCACTTGGTTTAGGTGCATTCAGCCTCAGTTTCTTTGAGCAACCAAGTGGGAACAGCAGTGATGTGGAGGCACGGAGCCCTACCAGGAGAGCAGGGAGCACAGGGGTGCCGAGCCTGCAGCCGGGGCTGCCCGAAACACCTCCTCAGGGTGTAGGGAGGAGACCCCAGCTCCTGGGAGTCCAGCTTGAGCAAGCCTTCCCCACCTCCACTCCAGCTCTGCCCCGCACAGGTACCCTATATCCCAGCCAACCCTGCCCCAACACAAGCCTATTTCCAACCCAGCCCAGCCCAGCCCAGCCCAGCCCCACACGCCTCCCCTCAGCCCAGCCCCACACGCCTCCCCTCAGCCCAGCCCCACACGCCTCCCCTCAGCCCAGCCCCACACGCCTCCCCTCAGCCCAGCCCCACACGCCTCCCCTCAGCCCAGCCCCACACGCCTCCCCTCAGCCCAGCCCCACACGCCTCCCCTCAGCCCAGCCCCACACGCCTCCCCTCAGCCCAGCCCCACACGCCTCCCCCCAGCCCAGCCCCACACGCCTCCCCCCAGCCCAGCCCCACACGCCTCCCCTCAGCCCAGCCCCACACGCCTCCCCTCCCAAACAGCTCCCCTAGGCCCCACACACCCACTTCTCCCGGCCCCTCGCCCAGCCTAGGCCTACACCCAGCCCAGCCCCACACCGCCAGGGCCCGGCCGCCCCCAGCCCCACAGCGCACCCCTCGCTCCCCTCACCTGCGGATGGTGACGGCCCGGAAGAGCGGGTACCACAAGGAGAACTGGCAGTGCACCACCTGCTCCTTCTTCATCCTCCCCCTCACCCCAACTCCAGCCGGCACGGCCCGGCTCGGCCCGCTTCGCCCCGCTGCTCCCGGAAGCGCCCGCTCCGCCCGGAACCTCCCCGCGCAGCTCTGGCCGCCACCCGGCCCGCCATCGGCGGTGCACACGGCGCGGCGCCACCCGGCCCCGCCTCAGCGGCCCGCGCGACTGCGGCCTCGCCTCGCCTCAGCGCTGCGCGGTGCCCGTCCCGCCCGGCTGCCCCCGACCTCACCGTACCCGCCCGCGGGAGCGGCTCCCCTCAGCTGCCGGCCCGCGCTCCCGGCCTCGTACGTGTGCGTGGCCCAAGCGGGGGTTTCCCGGCGGTGACGCTGGAAACACGGGTGGCCTTAGGGAAGCTGCGGGTGTTCTTCCCGCCTAGCAGGGTTTGCTTTCTTGCTTTGTATGTGCTTGTGTAAGATTTCATCTCTCCAGCGTTACAACGCATCAAACGATTCTATGACAACACAGCTCTACAGCGGCAGAGGTTCCTCTCTCCTCAAGCAGGGCTCTATTTCATTTCACGTTGTTATCCTGGGGAGAGGCAAGTCATAACGGAATAATACGCAATTTTAAGCCCCGTGGTTCTGCCGTTGTCTCTGTGCCTGTGTGTCCCCTGGGTGGAGGGCCGAGTCGTTTCCATCTGATGCGTTCCTCAAAGGCCCTCATCTGCCATTTGAGGCCGTCTCCTCAGGCCCTCTCACACGCCAGTTGTCTGGAAGGTTGATAACAATACGGAGATGCAGCTCACCCTCTTCTGCCTATGCAGGATAGTCTTTGTTGTGGTCTGTTCTGCGGGAAAGAACCATTCATTTTTCCATATTTTATTTGGTGCTCAGTGGGTCATCCATGCTGCCAAATAAGATGACAAAAGTTGAACTATTTTCCCCACTTTTTCCCTCTCCCTCTCTCCCATCAACTTCTGCCAATTAACTGATATCAATGCTAGAATCATATTGCTGAAATGTGAGTGCACTGACTGATGGTAACAAGTCTAAAGTGACTTAGGAGCTTTTAGTGATGTTTATCTTCAGCGCGCCTATCTGGGCGTGCTGTTGGTTAAATCATGCATAAAAGACTGCCAGTGTCCCTTTGGACATTCTTTGTAAGAAACCCTGTATTTTGTTTTACTTTGAGCTTGCCTTAGGATGCTATTGCTGAGCTTCCATTAAATCTGGTTGCTGTCAGCTGGGATGCGTAGTTTGGGTCAGAGAATATCTTTTGAAAAATGATTTAGAAAAACTAATCCATCTATCGTGACTTGGATAGGTTAATGTAAAGCCCTGATAGCTTGGCTACTCTCTAAGCTGATTCACAGGCCTCAGTTGGCTTAAGTTTTTAACTCCTAGGAAGGATAATTTGGAAACCGTAGAATGGTTGGACGTTGCCTTGAAAGGAAGCCGCTCAGTAAAGGAATAAGCAATGGGAATAAAGTTGTACCTTTTATAAATGGGATGCCTTTTTCAGGTCCGAGTTTGACCCCCACATGAAGTAAATGGAACAAGTAGCATGATGTGCCAGCAGTAGCCTGTAATACTAGCAACAAAAATCATCAGAGAAGGTAGAAGCGGGCCAAACAGTTTTTTTCCATAATTTGTAGTTCAGGTGCTGTTGATTCATGCTAAGAAGGCTGATAAATGTGGACACTTTGACATATTCTTAAGATTGCACTGATAACTATTGAAATTTTATATTCATAGAGTTCATGTAATCGTAAATCAGGTAGTCAGGTTCCCAGGCTGCTGTGCGAGCTGTGTTGCATTTTTAACTCAAATGATGCAGTGGTAATTTTATGAGATAGAAGAACCTTCCTGACTGAGGGCTGCAAGACAAGGTCTATTCTGAAACCTAACATAGGGCTTTAGAAACCTAACATTTTAGTGTTAAGTTTAATTTTCGGTTGCAGCTAATTTTGTTTATGAACAAAAGGTGTTGCCACCCTTGACAGTATGACTAATGTGAGGTACCAGAATTACAGCCTTCATTTAACCAAATGGTATTTCAGCTTTCTAACAGCAGAAATTCTCGCTTGTATACAGTCAACTGAATTTGGAAAAAACTACTTTTTTGGTGGAACTTTTTAAAATGTCACTCATACATAAAGTTATTGCACCCACTTGTGGAGGAGATCAAAACTACAGAAGCTGAGATAGATGAGTCTTCCTGTCTCGTTTTCACCTATTTTAGATTTCAAGGATAATTCCAACCACTGAAGATGTGTATCTTTTTATTATTTTAAGTCGCAAGCCACCCTTGAATCTGTCCGCTGCAGAAGGGAGCAAGCTGTGTTGAAAAGAGCTTCTGCTATGAGATGAGGTTCTAGTATGTATTTGTAACTGATACAGGTAAGTATTAATACTGTTGTACAAACATTACTATAGCTGCTTGTGGGATTTAGGGTACAATTGTGGTAATCTGCATTTGAGAAAGATACACTGATACTTGGGAGCTTACGTGGAAGGATCAGTGTGATCAATGGAACAAGATTTCCTGTGAGGGGAGACTAAAAGAGGAAGACTTATTCAGCCTGATCAAAGAAAAATTTAACAAGGATATGGTTCAATATGTACTCTCTTGATATGTTTATATTGTCAATCAAAAAGGCTATAATTCTGTCCAAACGGTGAATTTGTTGTAGCTAGGTATGTAAGGGTTTTATATTTTTAAAGCTGGATACTTTGGGCATCACACAGAGCCTCCTTTGACTGTTTCCTCTGGATGACCAGGAACACTTGGAACTCCTATGCTGGGCTGTGCTACTTTTGCATAAGTTTGGTGGAAAGCTTGATCTTGTATTTCCGAGTCATAGCAAGAGACTGTGGCCATTGTCCAGCTACAGCTCTTAAATCCTAAGTGAAGAGAGTTTGAGACATTGCTGGCTCAAGAACAAATGGGTAACAGCTAACTGAACTAATATGGGATAGAAATTGGAAGATAGATAAGCAAGTGAGATTCTAGAACAGTTTTTCATACAAATAGTAGTAAGGTAGATAGTAAACCTATGTAGTTTTAAGGTGGAGTTTCATTGCTTCAAGAAAGGATTATAGAACATATTTTTGAAAGAACGGAATTGGGTTTAATAGGTCAGAGTTCCTTTTCAAGACTTGTGTTACATAAAAACAATTTGAACATTTGACCACTATGACCTATTTCATCCAACAAGACATCTTAAGACCTAAGAAAGAGCCTGCCCTGTGTACATCTGAGGAAATGGATTTATGTATGTTAGTTTTAATCCTGCTAATAACCAGAAATATTTTGTACTACCTATTCCTTTTAACTACTTTGTGGAATTAAATGCCTATCTAATATGTAAGAAAGCTGATTGTTGCTGCATGCTCTTAAATGTTTCACAGATGTGCAATAGATGTCATAAAAGTATAAAGATGAAGTAAAAAATGAAATTCCTATAATTGGGTATGACAGAGAAAGTGATCACTCACTTCTGGTACTGTTCGTTGCTAGAGACCCCACAGAGCCTTATTAAGCCCTAGTTGAAGTCAACGGAAAGATTCCTGTTGACTTTATGGAAAGTTTACGACCATCAACACTAAGAATGATAGAGATCTTTAAGATTATCTCATCTCTCCTGGTGTTTAAACTGGTTTTCTTCTTTGCACTGTCTTTTTGCTTATGATTCATGCTGATTTTCAGGACTTCAGTATTACAACTTAATATCAGATTTTAGCTTCCTTGGAATAAGAGTTTCTGTGCTGAAAGTGCTCCGTAGCTCTGCAGCAAGACGGGGGACTAATGGTGAATCTCTAATGCATCGTATTTTTCTGCTGCCTGGTGTGCCTTTCAGCTAGAACTGGATTGAGAGTGAGTGGACAATCTTACCTTCCTAGGAAGCGTTAGGGTGCAGGCTGAGGCATCGCAGGTGCAGAGCCTTGCTTTGGGCATATATTCAACTGTCTTTTGCACGGTGTTAGCCACATCATTCCCAGTAAGAGTGACTGACGTGCTTTGGTCACGCTAACTCCATGTGCCACCTAGGCTTGCAACACGTGGGTGACTTTCTGACCTTGTTTTCTGGGGGAAGGATTGAGTCATCTACATGTTTATTTGTGGTGTGTGTAAGGTGGAGGTAGGTTCTAGTTCTGATTCTTTCTCAATAGCAGACAATTTTTACACCTGAAGTCCTCTTGGTGTAAGATTTTTTTTCCGCTTTCACAGAGGAGCGCGTAGTCCTGTTGTGCTGTGTTGACAGAGCACTTCACCCAGATCAGAATGAAACAGTTTGACTAAAATGGATCAATTTTGTCTCTGCATGTGTCTGACGTTCAAATAGTTAAGGAGGGTGTCTTCAGCCAGCATAGTTACTTGGCAGCTGATAGGACTATTACAACTATGTAAGTCGGGGATTTGACCCAAGCTTCCGCTTCTCCTTTGAATTATTTGACTCTGAAGCCTTCGGGTGGAACTGAAAATGTGAATTGCACTTGCCATCACATGTCCCTAACCTTCTCCAGCAAGTTTTATTTGTTAATTTAGAATGCAGAAGTGAACCTTTTAACTTTACACTGAAAGCAAATATTGACTTTTTTTCATAGTAATCTGGACTTTGCACAGGAGGGGAAAAGCCTGGCATTCCTGAAAATGGCAGCTGAGACATCCACAGAAGTTCCAAAAACTGCTAGACAATTCGTCCTTAAAGAAGAGGTATAACATGCTTGGTTTTGACACCTTTTTTTGTTAAATAACAATTACTTGAGACTGATCAGAATGTTTGTGAGTGCTGAGTAAGAAGTGCTGTAGATGCTGTATGTTTGTGAAATCTATTCAATAGACAAAACACTTCCTGATGGTCAGAGTTTAAAAAAGGTGGCATTTCTCTTTGTTGAAATCATCATACATGTTATCAATGGGGAGAGAGAAGTCTACAGCATTGCATTATTTTAAGCTGCTTTTTTTTTATTTTGCCGCTGTTCTTTGTATTGTCTGTTCAGGCTGTTTTCAATGTTCAGGAATAATGCTGATACCTCTGAGAGACTATACAAATTGGTGGATCATGAAACTCAGCCTTGTTTTCCGTTTCTGTAGGATGAACCACTAAGAGTTGCCTTAACATTAGGATTGTACCTTCTTCGATGCTTTCTGAAAGGGTTTGAAGTTAGGTAATTGCTGTTCTAAAGACATTAGTAAGATTTTTTTCAAAAATATTGTGCTCACGTCTTTACAGAATCAGAAAATACCAGTTCCTGAGGAAGGAATTTGGGGGTGCTTCTGGGTGCTTATTAGGAGCACTTTCACCCTAATTTAAACTGCCTATATTTGTTTCTGTTCTCTTTTAAGTGAATTCTCAAAAGTTAATCTTTGGTGTTAAAGGCAGGGTTGGCAACAGCGTCACGCTGTTGTTATAACACAGATGTAGTTTCTTTTATCCAGTGTTCCTTCCTTGGAATGAACAGTCGTGTAATTTCTTTAGGGTTCAAGGTACAAAACTTTTTCAGGAAAGAAGAGACTCACATTGTTGGGGTATATTTATGGCTTTTCCCCTTGAGTGTTTTTTTTAATACGAATATTTCTCAAGCACAAAGGATTTCATTTTTGTAAACTTTTTGGGTTTTCTGTTAAGACCTGTGTTTTTGCAGGTATGGTTTTAATTTTATCCTCTTTTTTTTTTTCCCTATAATGCCTCTTGGTTCTTCTCCTTTGGAATATTGTACTCTTTGGTGTCATTGGAAGTTTGTAATTAGATCTTACATATTTTAAGCTATTCATTTTTTTTAGTCATTTTGTGGCATTAATACAGGAGAGTATTTACTGTGCCTTTGCCAGTGGCCCTTATATTAAAAGTGGTTCTGTAACTCTTCAGTAACTACATGGTCTGATGTTGGAATATCTTCTTCCATGAAAGTAAGTAGCGGCTGATCTTGTTTCCTTCTTCCTGTTTCTGGGAACCCACAGTCAGGCTGTTGTAAACAAAAGCAGATGATATTTGCCCATCAAAGTAATAGATAAAGCAATAAAAATAACTCATTCTAAAACTGAGTGCGGTAAGTGCAACACGTCCTGCAAATTGCCCTTTGGCCCTAAATAGAGGATTTAGCAAAGTAGAAGTTATGCTTCTGGCCCAGCTTCCACAGGTTTTAATTGTGCACCCGATGAGGCGGATGACAATAAATTTCTCTTTTTTCTTCTAGGGAAACCTGGCAACTTTCAGTTTTCTCACCCTGTAGGCTGTTAGCAGCAAGGGTTTCACCTAACTTTAGAGGACTGTGGAACACTTCCATTGTAAATATTTATGCTACATGTCCTATAGTACTTTTTAATTTTTGCCCCATGACAGTAGAGGCCAAAAGCTGTACTTAAGAATACCTGATTAAAAACAAGACACTTTGTTTGACATTGTTTGTTTTGTACACATAAAACCTACTTTTTTCTTTTTCTTTTTTTTGTCTTTTTGGAGTTTGGATAGGTCTAATTTCTTACAGACTAGGGTTTTCTTTTTCCTCTAGGATTCCTGGGGACAGTGATGTGGTTCTGATTTCAGCCATTTTCCCCTTTCTGCTTAGCAAACGATAACTTGGTGACAGGGGTAATGATCTGCCAGTTCTGTTGAATGCTGCAGCAATATGGGACCACAATCAATAATCTAGTCCTTTGTGTTCTCTGCAATGTTTAAAAAAATTCATTCACACAAAATATTTGACTGTGTTTACTTAACTGAAGTATATGTTCCTCTCCTTGGACAACAAATGGAACATGATTTTCATCTATTTCTCTTTTGGATCTTCCTGTACTCTAGTTCTGCAGTGATTTAGGAGGGAATACAAAGCTATTTAAAGTATACCTGAATGCTTCCAAACGGAATTACTTCTTGTCCCTGTAATGAGCATAATATACTTCATCTTCTCCTTTCCTGCTGTTTTTTTGACCACAAAGCCATTAGAAGGCCCTTTTGAGAACACATAGCTCTCCTTTTCCAATTCCTGTTAGATGGAAATATTATACTTTCCAAAATAAATGCCAAAACTCCTACATGTAAAGTACAGATAGCTGCGTTTACAACCATAGGAGTTCTATTGTTATTTCAATTGCCTATCAAAATAATGGTTCTCAAGAACACGTTTTAAGAATTACGTTGAGTTCGTGTAGCTCAGTTAGTTATAATTTGCTGGACACCTGAATGACTTCTGATTTGCCTTCTGCCTCCAGCTGATGCTGTACTGTGCTTCTGTACTCTAGTTATAGCTGCATCATAAACTACATTTCATTTCTCTATTCTTTTTTTAGTTGATGAATCTCTCAGTTTTAAGTTCAAGATCTACATGGCCTCACGGGCTCTATTTGCTCCTCGTCCTGCACTAGAGGATTGTAGTCTGCCAACCCCATGAATGGCCTCTCGGACTTCATCCTTTGCTACAATATCATGTTGTGTTTTTTTTTCCCAGGTCCTCTTTTCCCCTTGCTTATGCTTGCACTGTTTCTGTCAGCAGTGTGTCTCATTAGACAACAGGAAGTGATTTGTTCATCTTATTGATTACTTCTGATTTCTGTGGTCAGACCTATGGCCAGCTTGATGCAAAATTCTGGAGACAAGCTTTTTGTCTGCCTATACCTTTAGCAAAGCTTAAAATAAAAGTTACATTAAAAGAGGTAAACTCCTGGGCTAATACCTAGGGATTTTTCCCTTTTAAAGGAACTACATAAAAGATGAGGAAACATCACAGGGCAAATAAACTCATTTAGCTCAGAAAAGACATTTTGTAAAGATGTTAACACTAAGCATTCAATCGGGAGGTCTCAGAAATCCTAAAAGTGCGGGTATGTATTACTGTTCGCAGTTACAGAAACCAGCGGTTACACAAAGCCGCAGTCTGAGATCACGGCAAGAAAAGTTTCAAAATAGGTTGGATTTCAGTCTTGCATGTTTAGCTATTAGGCTGATAAGTGGTCACTCATAATCACCAGCGTAGCTAAAGTCCGCGCAGACTAGTGACCCTTTTTCTTTTTCAGCTGAAACATAACCTTTGCAAAATGTTTCTAAAAAGATGAGGACTTTCCAGCACATAAAATCCCACTGAATTCATTGAAACGTGGTTATAAAAGTCACCTTAAAAAAAGTTACTGGGCTTATTTTCTATTTCTGTTCAAGAGCTTGGAGTAAATGGTTTTTTTTTCCGTAATAGCTACAGGAACGTTGTTGCATGTTCGTGCATGTATTCTGATTCTGAGATTTTGTCTTCAGAAGAAATAAAAAATAATTGTGTTGTTTCTCCCCTTAGCCCCCAAATATCTTCGGGATTAATCTTATAATGTATTTAACAAAGAATTCTTTATTTTAGGTAATTGTAGAAAGAAAATGGTTGAAGCTTGAAGAAACAACTTACACTGATCCCTTCGGTAAAACCAGGTAATTGCCTCTCTGGCATTTCAGATTCCTGTAATGTTCCCAATTGTATGGACTAGCCCCAGGCTAGAGAATATGAGCATTACAAACCTATTACTCAACACCAGATGAGATCTGTTCATTGTGCAATTCCCTTATAGTTTGTACTGTTCAGAGAAAAAAGAATCTTACTCTAGCAGATGTGCTAGCATGTGGGATCAAATTTGGCTCCTAAATTCTTCTGGGCACATTGGACTCTGGTTGACCTTGCATTTTCCATTCCTTGTAAAGATGCAATGCAGAAGCAATTTCTAGCTATGCAACTAGACTGTGATGATCAGAGAGTCCGTCCCGTGACTTTTCTGGTTCTTGATTAAGGGCTCCTTTTTCTGTGCTGAAGGTGCTGGATCTTGCACGCTATTGACATGTTACTGTCCTCTTGTATATTGTCATGCCTGTCCAATTCTTTTCTATGCATTAGTTTTGCTGTATTTACGTAGATGTGACAACACGGCTTTACTTCTCTCCCCTTAATGTGTTAGATTCTGTACTCATTGCTTTCTCTAGTGCCTCCCAATTCATCAGCAAAGTATCCTTTTAAAAAACAGCAAAGATTGAAGCTTTTGTGAAAGGATTTTTCTTGCTGGTGGATTTTTGTTTTTTACTCAGCCCATTGCTTATTTTGAGAGAGAAGCTTTGGTCTTCCTTGCCTGCGTGCTCCTGTGCTCAAGTAACTGAGCTGAGTGTTCACAATAACTTACACTATAAAACTTATGCAAAAGCAAGATAAAAGATAGAATGCACGTGGTCTCATTACAAAACTGTCTTTCAAAATCTGACATGTTTTATATATAAATTGCTTTATTTTGCACTTTTCCAGGATCACTTTTATAAGGCTTGCCTGTTCTGTGATAATCACATCTCTCCCTTATTTTTAGTGATCTGAAACAATCATTAATTAACTATTTTCTCTCTCCATCCTTTAAGTAGGCAAAACAAAATTATATTACAGACATTTTACAGTGCCAGTATATGACAGGGCCCGCTTAAGGCCAGCAGCTTTCTTGTGGGGCCTCACTGTGTGATGGTATATTTTGCTTTTAAATGCAAGTAGCAAGGGTGGAAGATGACTTATGTATCCATTTGTTCTTTTCTCTGTGTTAAACAGAACTTGGGAAACGGTAAAGCGTACTGGCAACAAAAAGGGTGTTTCAGCTGATGGTAAGACATTGGTGACTTTTTTTGTTTGCATTTTTTCCTGTGAAAGTTCTTCTGATAAACTCACAGTGCAGACTTAGAGCCGATCTGTTTCTGAATGAATGAGAATGCGGAACAAATAGCTCAGCAGAGCTTGCTATTACCCCTGAGCTAATGGAGTGCTGACTTCAGTGCTGAAGAATCGGAACCTTACTGGTAGGAGTTTTCCCAAGATCATTGTATTCACTTAAGAACAATAAAGCAGTTTCAAAGACATGATGGATGCCCTGATACAGGGTGGCTCACAGACTGGTGAACTGCATCTGCTGTTAGGGGCTAGGGGTACAGTTCTCTTTGGGCAAGAGAGGGACATGATTTAGCTGTGAAAGGAATGTAGGAGGGGTTCCATACCATGGCTTCCAAACAGTCTGCAGGCAAGAGAGCGCATCCCTAGATATTGGTGGGCTGATACTCAGTCTTGCTTAGTATGTGTGCCTCTTGTTTGCTGGGTACTTTGAAGATCCCATTTTGGGCTTTTATGTCTCATCACACATGATATAAGGAACTTAAATTCATCGTTCAGGATTCTGGAGCAGGCATCTAAAAGTTTAATGCTCAGAGGAACAATGCTTGGGTTCCTTTCCAGATCTAGCACTAAATACACACTTTCTGATATACTCAGATTCTTGTGTCTTTCGTCGCTATTTGTAGGTGTAGCCGTGATAGCGGTACTACAGAGAACTCTCCACTACGACTGCATTGTCTTAGTGAAACAGTTCAGGCCTCCAATTAACAGCTATTGTTTGGAATTCCCTGCAGGTAAGTGACTGAAACGTTGAGTCACATAAAGCTGACAGTTAAGTGTGCTTAGATGTGCTTGGAGTGTCAAACTTAGTGAAGTAGCCCTAACCAGAAAACCGTGGTGAGCTCTGTAGCTCACTGTGCTGTTCAAAAATAGGAATATTTGATAATGAAGAATACAAAATAAACATAGTTCATTTTAGCAGATTGGAGGCATTTTGCACAGTAGCCTGGTAGTAGAATATTGCGTTTCCGTCCACTCCTTTCTGTAAGAGCTGAAGCATTTGGCTTCTTTCCCTCATGAGAATGTTAATGCCATTTCCTGGGAAGGTAGCATGCTCCTGTAGATAATCAGTTGAAGACATGGGCAGCAGCATGCTGAATCCTGGAACTGGAGTCCTTCTTAACACCTCAGTTGATCTCTCTGTAAAAATAGGGTAGTGACAATGTTTCATCTCATTTGTAAAGCTGTATTAGATCTCAGGATGGATATTGGGGGTAAGTGCTAACTTTTTACTTGTTCTTGTATATTATTTATCTCACAGGCCTCATTGAGGAAAATGAGACTGCAGAAAGTGCTGCACTGCGAGAGTTGGAGGAAGAAACTGGGTACAAGGGAGAAGTCGTTGAATGTACTCCAGGTCTTTGCTGTTTTTTCTTTTTCCAAAGCTAATTCTGTCTGTGATCGGTACTCTGAATGCCTAAAATGCTCTAAATCAAAGGAAAACTCTATGCAGAAAAGTCTACGCAGATTAGCAGAGAGTAGTATCCCATGGCTGTACCAATGAGACTTTGGTCCTTGATGAGTCAGTTGCTGAACTCCTGTTAAACGTACAGGGCTAAATTAGTAGTTTAATGTCTATAGGGGAAAACTTCGCTATTAAGGTCCCTTACACAAAACCCAATTATTCAAGCTGTGATTTGGCATTTTAGTGTAAAGGTCCAAATTGCTGGACTTAATGTGAACAACATCCGTGACCTTAGAAAAAATAGCTGCATGATGCAGTCTGAGTGGAGGTCACCCTCATGGCAGCTGTGGGGAGGTGACAGTACTCAGGTTCTCCAACAAGAAAGGAGAGAATAATTGGAGTTAATCCAGAGATCTTTTGGAACGTGATTGTTGCCAATCCAATGCTTCCTACATAAAAACAAAACGGAGGCAAAACAAGGATCATATATAAAGCTTGAGAAGGTAGGGAGAAAGGTGAAGCATATGATTTCAAGTAAGTGTCATTACGGTTGAGGCTTGGCTCTTGATTATCGGGTACAACTGAATGCTGGGGACTGACAAAGATGGAGACAGGTGATGGCAAAATTAGACTCTAACAGGCTGAGGAAGTCTATAAGGGAACTGTAGTTTCAGTTTAATCTTCAGTCTAGGGAATGGAAAGTAAACCTAGGTGCTGAAAACAAGTCTGATAAGGAATCTGTAAAAGAGCTGAGAGTTACAGAACGATTACTTTTAAGAACATGTGAAAACAAACTTTTCACAACTCTTCCAGCATGAACTGCCAAATGTATGTTCTCCTATTGTATCAGATGATATATTTCTGTGAAAGCTTTTGTTAAAAGGTCAAGGTGCCTGACTTCTGCTTTTGAAAAATTAACCTCTACATGTGCTTGTTGGCAGCTCTCTGCTTGGACCCGGGTTTGTCAAACAGCACGACACACATTGTGAGTGTCACCATCAACGGAGATGAGGCTGAGAATACAAGACCTAAACAAAAACTTGGTGAGTTTTGTCCCATTTATTTGAAAATTCTGAGAAGACAACAAAAGAATGGGTTCAGAAGAACTACCCCTACCACTGCATCTCTTCTGTCCCAGCTGATTTAGATGCTCTATGTCCTTCAAATCATATCCTGCAGTCTAGATAGATAAGCAGAGACGTGTTTCTTTGCTAAATTCACTGGGGAGGCCTAGATGTTAAGTGTCAGGTGCTGGCACACCCAGAATGAGAAATTTGGATGCCAGCCTTCAGTGAGGGCTGTAAGCAAACCTAGATATTCCTCTTGGTTGTGGCTTGACCCTGGAAGTATCTACAGCGTCACTCACGATCAGTCAGCTATTGAAATGGTATTTAGTTGTAAACTCAAGTGTATTTCAAAATCCTTAACTTTTTTTTTTTTATTATTTGCAGATGATGGAGGTACGTTACATAGCTGTGCTCACAGTGACAGTAAGGTCAAGCGTGATCTTCGTATGACAAGTTTTACTTAGAAAATGTCAGTTAAAACTGTTTTTTATTTATTTGGGCTTGGTTGATCTCCTGACCCTAATCAAACATGCATAAGATAGATTGGCTTTGGCCTAGACATGAAAATTCTTGTGGGGCAATATCGCGTCAATTATCTTCAAGTATTGCACCTATAGCACCAGTATCTCAGGAAATACCAGTTACTGAATCCCCAACAGCTGTTGTTCAAGCCCCAAAGACAGCTCATTCAGAGAGACAGGGGAGGTCTAGACCGACACAAATTCATCAAGAACAAACCCTTTGTCTTTGTGCTGTTTTGGTCTTCAAACACATCTACAATCCATTACTATACCAGTATAAGCCAAACCAAAGTGTATTTTCCATGCTTAGAAGGGAGAAGGTCGCCTCTTAGAAGGATTCTTATCTTCCATAGCTGTCAGCTACACTGTTTTTCCCAGCTCCTTCCCTATTTCTTTCTGCCAAACCTGTTTTTTAATGACCCCAGTCACTGCCTTCCCCCATTTAATCGGTCTTTTTGTGATACATGAAGGCTCACAGCTTTTGGATGGTGATCAGCATTAGGCCAGTTTGTTTCCCCTTTCAAGCTGTAAAGGACAGGACACTGAGGTACATTTCCTCTACGGTTCACTAAACTAAAAGTGCACAACATTTTTTTTCTTCTCTCCTAGAATTTGTGGAAGTTCTTTCACTTCCGAAGAACGACCTACTGCAAAGAATTGATGGTAAGAGCTTGCAGACACAGTCACTGCACTAATGTGAGTTTCAGGAACCCCTTAGCTTCTCTTATCATAGCTCCTCGTAGCATTTCTCATCCTGGAATACTGCGTCTTAAACAAAAAGCTGTCAGAGACTTGGCCAGGTCACAGAGTTAGTGATAGGATTAGGTGTTAGCATGAAGAATTCATGTCTGGAGTGCTATACATTTTCATTTTAGTAAAGGACTTAAATTTATGTAGAGGAGAAGTTTTAACAACATCTCGTAATTATTTTTTTGTTTTATTTTCAGAACTAGTAGCAGAAGAACATATTGCGGTGGATGCCAGGGTTTATACTTATGCATTGGCCCTGAAGCGTGCAGCAGAAAAACCGCTCCAGGTTCCTTTTATGAAGTTCTAAAACTAGGCAATGAGAAATTTAGTTGAAAACTGCCCAATTCAGATGGCTTAGAAGTATAACTTCTTGTAATAAAGGTCCTTTGCTTTACTTGTAGAGCAAAAGAAAGTATTTGTAGGAAAGATTCTGGTATTTTTATCTGGAAGTATATAACTGACAAAAAGCATTTCTTCTAACTGCTCAGTCTATCAAGCCTTGACAGAATAATCATAATAAAAGTGCTGCTTAATTTTCAGAACAGCTTGTTTCTCACTAGATTCATCATTGCGCTTACGTTTCAGTATAAGGAAGATGTTTAAGTAACTGTAGTTGGTGTTGTAACACCGCCTGTTCAAGTTGAGGAAGACAGCGCAAAGAGCGCACTTCTCTCTTGACCACAGGCAGCATCATTTCAACAACTGTAGGTCATTTTCCGCAGCAGCTGCGCAGGGACTGGGTGTGCATGCTCTGGCTGCAGCATTTGAAACCGCAGTTTCAGGAACTTCCTTTTATGATTTAGACCTGAAGCTGTTGCTTCCTTCTCCCCACCCTAACTGAACTGTCCGGAAAGAGAAAATTGGTTTCTTTGATCTAAGAAAATACAGACTCTGACAACACTGATAACAACAACAGCAACAGAGCCAGTGGTGCAAAACCCAGCAGCGCAGGACCCAGCCAGGGTTTGTTTGCAGTTGGGCTTACACACAAGATAGCAGGGCGTTGCAGTTCTCCCTCTCCCTAGGACACATCCCTGTACCTAGGCAGCACCTTCGCTCAGACTAATCGCTTCTAGGTAAATCTTTTGCCAAACAAACCTTCCGTGTGTCTGCACACAGTCATTTGCTTCTCATGATGGAAACAACTGCCACTGCTTAGAGGTCTAAGAGTTGTAATAAACATATGCTAATATCACAGTCTTTCCTCTGAAATAAATTTGGATGAGCATGCATAATTACAAAGACTTACCTAGCTTAGAAATGAAGCAGAAAACTTGGTTAGGATTTTCGTACCTTCACAAACAACACAAAGTTACTTTCAAGTTAAGCATGAGAGAAGACAGATCAAAATGTGAAATCAAAAGGAAACTGTCCTTGATTACAGCTTGAGCAGAAAAGCTCAATGATTTTTAAGGGCAGGAATCTTGAGATTTTTTAATTAAGGCTGCTAAAAACTGATCAGAATTATATTCTAGAAAGACAAAGAATAAAGATTAAAAAAGGAGCCTTCCAGACCTACCTCACTAACAAAGCTTGTTAGAAATGATCAAAAACTGCACATGAATTACATCTTGCACAGGTAAGACACAGGAGAGAGCTTAATTAAATAAGTTTATTGTCTAACGTTTACAGTTGTTACATTGCCGCTGCAAAGGGCGACAACATAAATAAATTTTCAGCAGGAACTCCTCGTTCCCCCCCTTTCCCTTCTATGAACACTGCTTTAGGAACCAGGCCTCATTCTTTAGACTCACAAAAGCAAAGTGGACGTGAAGTTTCAGTGGCACAGTTTTCACAAGTACATGTTTAAACAAAACTACTGGGCTGACTTGCTAGCATGACAGCAGCTACCACGCTGCCTCACGGGAGGCCCAGGGCAGGAAACTGAAGTGCCCCAGGCCCTGCAAGGCAGCAAATCCACCACAGAACCATTTCACAGGTGAGATGAGTATCAGTCTCCGGTAAAACGTTTGCTTGTCCAGCCTTAGAGCTAAGAGAAAGGTGCCTGGGTGGAGACACCACAAAGGAATAGGGAGGGCTGAGTTCAATAATGGGGAAATGCAAGTTAAAAAAGTATAAAAAAATTAATGTAAAATACAGGCTACAAATAAATTTTGTCAAGAATACTGGCACGTGGCAATCTGAACTCAGATTTTTATTCTTTCCTATTAAGGACAGGGAAATAAATTTAACATTTCAATGCTGTGTGCAAAAATGTTTACCGATACCAAACTGATACGTTTTACCATCTCACTGTAGTGTTTGAACAGCAAGGTAGATGAATTGGTTTCCAGCATTACAGGCAACACTAGATAATACTTAAACAAGATAATGTAAACTTTATTCTTAAGGCAGCTGGTACTAATGCTGCGCACAGGCCTCGCTGAATGCCCATTACAGTAATGGGACATGTAGCACTTTGAAACAAGTAAAATGAAAATAGCATTATTGGACTAAATGACGTATGTTGTCAAAACTTTCCCTTTCACACAAATCATGAAATATTTGGACATCTAGAAAAATAATGCACCTACTCCTCCAACTTCAGCCTGTTCTTTTACAAATATTTCAAAATACTGATAAATAATAGTGACTGCAAGCAGAATGCCAGTGCCGGACCCAATGGCTCCTAGGAAGTCGGCCAACACTGAAAGGGCACCAATGCACAAACCCCCAAACGCAGCTGCTGTAGGGATATACCTGTACCAACAGGAAAAAGAAAAAAGTATTCATAATCATGAATTTTCATCCAAGGATTCTAACAATACATCTACTACTAAAACAACCAACTAGAACACTGAGCAACAAATTTAGCGTTGCAAATGCAGCTCTGCCATTACCTCTTACTATCTTCCATATTTGCACAAAATAGAAACTAAAATAAATATTCACGGATAGGAAAACCGTGTGAATAATTGAACACTGGCAAAGCTTTTCAATTAAAAGTGTAACAATTGTATATATATGCATGCTACATAACCTCCAGAGGACCAAGAATAACTGCTTTGACTTAAATATGTAGGGATAGATCTACCTTTCAGTCTAGATCTGCAGGCTTTGCAATACTGCATAAAATATCACTTTTGTAGTGTCATCTTAGTTCAGTAATGGTAAATCAAACACCTGTAAAAATCAAGGTATCTTCCTTTTACAAACATGGAAAAGATTCAACCCAAATTCCTTCATTATGCCAGTTGCACAAAAGACACCACACGTTACTCTCTCACCTACTGCTATGAACATCTTCTGCATTACTGTGAAAGGCGACAGCTGAATGGGAAGAATCTCGACATTTGCAGTGGAAACAGGTCTCAGACCTCTCCATGAGTATCTGCTCTAGTTGACACCTCCCCAGCACTCTTAACCACGCAGTACAGCAGCGCCACTGGAAGCCAGCCCTTCCTTACCTGTTAAGCTCGTGAACCATTGAAGTATCCCTGTGGCCTCTCATCACCATTTGCTGTTCTTTCAGTTGCTTGGCAACCTGCAAAAAACATTTTATGAAACTGCTGCGGTGTTTCACAGTCACTTGATATTTAGTCAGAGTAGTAACTAATCAGTTAGCAGCTAGTCAGTTCAAAATTAGAGGCAGCATTTGAAAACATTTAGGCACGTTTATCAGAACACCTACATCTTTCGCTGATGACCCAGACACCTCAATCCAAGTCTTTGAGAAGAATGCACAGGATCCCAACATAAATATTATATAAACTATTACATGGACAGGATCCTCAAATATTGCACCCATGGATTCTGGAGGGGACAAGTAGTAGCACAGGCCACCAACAGGATAAGAGCGAGCAGGGCCACCGCCACTGACATCCTATGAGAGGGGAAGAAAAAGGCAGTTATTTCTCACTGATCTCTCGCATTCCTGTCCTACATTTTATAGAGGAATTCCTCTTCAATGTTTAAAACAGCTTTCATATACAAATGTTAAAAAGTAAGTATTCCAGCTTTCTACTGGTTAAATACCAAAGTTTCACAATGAAGTAATATATACATATGATTTTATGCAGTTAAAAAAGCGGTAAAATACTTACTGCCCACTGTCCTAATAAGTTGACCAAGAAGTTGCCACTAAAACGAACAGACAACATCTGGGAAATAACATAAAGGTTCGAAACTAAGGCAGACTGCAGAATGATGGGAATGTTGGAGGTATAAAAGAGCTTGATAGGATAGCTACTGTACTGTCCACGATATCGTGCAGACTTGATAGGTAAATCAACACGAAATCCCTACGGGAAAGAACACAAATGCACCAAGTTTATTTCCAAAATAGAAGGTATTCCTAGTACACCTAAAAGCTATTCCTGACCGCAGAGCTCTTGCTAGATAAACAAGGAGTGCAGGGTCTGAGACAGTAAAACCCAGAGGCTTTCTGCTGCAGTCTGGATTACACATTTTAAGGATTTGTAAGTAAGTGTTACTGCTTGGTTGTATTACATTCTTTTTACATAAACATTATCTCTCATCTGCTAAACGATACTCCTCTAAAATACACTTTATAGAATAGGGTTTGATAAAAGCCTTTGATGGCTTTTAACTGAACTAGCCAGTTAACAGCAGACTTTTGGGTAGTAAGCCCAGCCTTCTGTTTTCTGGGGCAGGCTCCCATCTGAGTAGACCCAAGAAAAGCCACATGGATTTGAAAACCAGATAATTCAGTTTTTTGCCAGCACTCTGACTCAACAGCTTAAAAAAATAACTACTTTTTTTAAAAAAAACCAATATTTTAGCCACACACACAAAAAAAAGAGAAAAGTACCATATGGATCTGCATTAATTACACGTCTGTTTTCTAGAACAAATCTGTATCATGCACACCCCAGAGAATCAAGGTTCTTTAGCTCTGTCCAAAGGTATTCTTTTAAGTCAACTATAAATATCAAGTATATTATTTGTGTGATACAACCACTGCAGTTCCAGAATCCATTTTTAGTAAAAATACTCTCACAGTGTGTATGGCATTTAATGGAATGTGAGATTACATCACTGTCTGAGTACAAGTACGTCTGGATATAAAATTTAACAGCTGCACTTCACGGAGGTATGTTACTGAAATAACAATATTGAAATAAAAGGAGTTCCTTACTCAAAGCTAAGATACTTCAGTTACTCCAGTTTAACTTCTGCATTTTTCCCCAGTGACTGCAGTGTCTAGGGTCCGTGCACTTCTACCTATGCAGTTGCAGAGATACCATGAGGCATTTCTCATTTTACCTGAAAATATATGACTACAGCAAATACAAATACTGTAGCAATCAGATTCATGAGATTGGGCAAATTCTGTCGGTAAAAAGCCTCCCGCAAAGCCCGGACTTTGTCAGTTCGTGTAGCCAGAAGGTGAAATAATGCAATCACAGCTCCCTCAAACTCTGTTCCTGCACAAAGCAAAAAAGTAAAAGAAATTTTAAACTGTAAATTATAAACATTAAAAAAGGTAGTATCTTTCTTTTGGAAATTTTGAAGTGACACATATAAAATCAGATACAATAGGACATAAAACCTGTTACAACAAATATATGACAATACAGGATTCTGGTTTAGCTTATACAATGTAGAATAATCTACTGAAACATTATTCCTGGTTAAAAAAAAAACCAAACAAGTCACACAGATGAAAGAATACTCTTTTTCTTTTTTTTTTATGGGGGCAGGAGGATAATTGGAAGGAAGAAATAATAAACCAGGAGAAAAATAACTTTAGAAAAGCAGTAATAAAATGCAAAGGTTCTACTAAAAATCAGGTGAAAATGAAAGCAAACTAAAAACACGGCTCAGGATTTCAAACATATGCATTAAACTAATTAACTTCTTGATGCAAACAGGCTGTATCTTAACTTGGTATTTCTAGGGTCTCAGGACAACCAGATGTTGTCAAAGACTGGCTGAGGAATGGAGATGGTAGTCTCTGAAGAATCAAACAAGCTTAAAGTCATTTGGAGGCACCAACTATAAAAGTATCTTATAGCCACCACCAACAGTTGGATCATAAACAACTCTCTGAACATACAGAATTTCTTATCTTCTCTATTTCTATGGACTAAATGATGCTAAAACAAGACTATTTCAGTTTAGAAATCCTAAAATCTTCAGTCAAGGGGCTTCAAGTCCCATTTTAACTACCGCCATTCAAATCAGGAAAGGCAAACTTGTAGGTTATTAATCTTCATGTAAGCCAGACAACATTTTCATCTTGAATGTTAGACAATTGACTTTGGAAGTTAATCATCACACATTAAAACATTTTTTTGATAGCCGTCCAATAAACATACGATAGTTTATGTGTAGTATATGTCCACTGAAACACGCTGTAACTAACTGTAATCACACACGTACCTCTGCCAGTGTTGATGGTAGTGGGAC
Source organism: Gavia stellata (assembly GCF_030936135.1). Classification (NCBI taxonomy): domain Eukaryota; kingdom Metazoa; phylum Chordata; class Aves; order Gaviiformes; family Gaviidae; genus Gavia; species Gavia stellata. The sequence continues at coordinate 7,389,179 of NC_082597.1, read as the reverse complement.
TAAAAGCCTTCCAGACAATGGTTTCACAGATATTGGTAGCAATGAACAGAGAAATACCAGACCCCAAGCCATAACCTTTCTGTAGCAGCTCATCTAACAGCAACACAATCAAACCAGCAACAAACAGCTGTGGGAAAAGAAAGGAAACTAAGCAGAAACAAGAATAAATCAAGTCAAGAATTATGTATTAATTCCCTGCTTCAGTATTTTCATCACGCTGGAGAGTGATCATTAAGTTTTTCATCTAAATATCATTCATGCAGTATTTTGCCCTCTCACGTTCAAATGCCTGCGCATCTCACCTGGCAATGAGCTCTGTGACTTTTCAACACTGACGCTAGCAAACAGATTACTCAGTAAGCACTTTTTTCAAAAAAGCATTTAAGTTTGTGCATTTACTGCTTTGCTCTACAGGATAATGTCTCAAAGCTGCATCTGTGCTGTTTAGTGAGAAGTCCTCCAAGCAGCTACTGCTTTCCAAGTCTACTAATTCCTGTATTTTGAATCAAATAGCCACTCCTATCTGAAACATTTTTGATATTAACTATCCCAACTTTCTCTTCCTTTACGGATTATTTAGAATTTTTCATATATAGACAGAAAGATACAGAGGATGATGCTTTACAGCATTAAAAATAAATAAATGAAAGGTAACCAGACATAGAATGATTTTTCCTTCCAGCTACACTGTATCTAACCAGTCTTAGTTACACATAAAATAGCTCATTACAAACCTGAATTATAATAAGAAGACAAATTCCAGCACCCATTTCAGCAGGATCTCCATACATTCCAGTCATAACATACACAATGGCTTGCCCAATGGTAATAATCATCCCAAATACTAAAACAAGAGAGAAAGCAAATCCTTTTAAAAAAAACTTCTGAAATCACCTACCAAAGAAATCTCACATCTAGTATCACTTCGGCAGGCTGCTTTCTCAAGAATAAAAACATGCTTATTAATTTTAACTGAAACAGTGCTTACATTTCTGAGCTCCATTGAACAAGGCTCTGTCTTTTGGAGTATCACCAACTTCAATGATCTTCGCTCCAGCTAGTAGCTGCATGATCAAACCAGATGTCACAATGGGTGAGATACCTAATTCCATCAAAGTACCTAAACAAGAAGAAAAATTAATACAATTGCCATTCAAGCATCTCTCCTAAAGAATTATACTCTGAAAATATTACATCTGTTGAAAGGTTTCTGACCTATAAGGAACATTTTTCGTAACGCTTCGAACATGCATACTCCAGTACAGGTATGATCAAAACAAAGACCATTATCTCCTCACAAAAGAAGGCTGCAGTGCTAAAATCTGTAATTGTGAAGGCAGCATGAGAAACCTACGTAGCTTTTAACTTCAAATATTTTTGTGAAACCATGCTAACACTAAAGGTCAATGCACACTGAAGCTCAGCTTTTTGGCATATCATACCAAGGAACCTTTCACTGCAAAGCATCTTGTCCCTGTGTGCTGGTTTTGGCTGGGATAGAGTTAATGTTCTTCATAGTAGCTGGTATGGGGCTGTGTTTTGGATTTGTGCTGAAAACAGTCTGGATACACAGGGATGTTTTAGTTACTGCTGAGCAGGGCTCACACAGAGTCAAGGCCTTTTCTGCTTCTCACACCACCCCACCAGCGAGTAGGCTGGGGGTGCACGAGAAGTTGGGAGGGGACACAGCCGGGACAGCTGACCCCAGCTGACCAAAGGGATATCCCTTACCATATGATGTCATGCTCAGTATATAAACTAGGGGGAAAGGTGGCCAGGGGACCGCTGCTTGGGGACAGGCTGGGCATCGGTCAGAGGGTGGTGAGCAATTGTTTTCATTTGCATCACTTGCCTTTCTTGTTTGTTGTTGTTGTTATTTTCCTTTTCATTACAATTTGTATTAACATTATCATTATTATTATTATTACTTTATTTCATTTCACTTATTAAACTGTTCTTATCTCAACCCACGAGCTTTCTCACTTTTACTTTTCCGATTCTCTCCCCCATCCCACCGGGACAGGGTGGGAGTGAGCGAGCAGCTCTGTGGTGCTTAGTTGCCAGCTGGGGTTAAACCATGACACCCTGGTTGTTGACTCCGTCAGTGCTTCAACTGTCACATTTTCCAAAAGTTTAATTTTGAAGACCACAAGAAAAATGGTGCAGATCCACAGTGGCTGCTAATGCCACTCTTGGAATCACTGACTCTAGTTAAGAGCACAGAACTTTAGGATTAAACTAGCTCTTAACAAAACAAACACATGTCATTAAGATGCTCTACTCTGCCAATTCACCTACTGGCACAATGTCACAGAGGTATCAACTTCCAACTGTATACATCTCGAACAGGGTGATATAACTTCATAAAACATTACTGCTGCAGCACATAGGTGTATATTCCAGAAAATCTGCCTGGTTTGCCCTCCCAATCACTTCTTCTGGTGTAATAAAAATTGGGCACCACTCATTCTGCTTGCATCCTCAGACTGATGCACCTGGAAACCAGAACTACCACCTGATACTTTAATTTAGAAATATTCTCAGCAAGGTCTTGTTCAAGTGCTGATATCTACTTGAGTTATATTATAATGAGGTAAGGGAGCAGAAGTGAATGTACACAAAGCAATTAAACTCAGGAAAATAGCCCACCTCTTGCCTGTACAATATACTCTCCCATCTCAATACAGAAACATTCTTCCACAGAATCTTTTTGGAGCAAGAGCGTTATAAAGAGATTACTTTCTGAAATTTAATTTGTCCTTCAGCTAATACCAGAAAAACTTCTCCTATCTGAAGATAATGAAAGCTTAAAAAAACAAAATGTTGAAAATTGGGATGAAAATTAAGAAACTAGAACTACCAAGTGATAAAACTTTCCACATTCCCCAAGCTGGAACCTTAGAGAAAAAAATTTTGGGTAAGGACACATTTTACAAGTTTAATATTCAATTAAGCCAGATCAAATTACTTCATCACCATCTTTTACAGGGTCACTCAAAGGACATAAATAATATAAATATTTAGCCACTGCAGCCTTGTAAAGACTCAACAAGAACCAATGACAGGGGAAGCATGGTCTGTAAGGTCATGCAGAAGATGAAAAGAAGTAGAAACAGTATATCCATAGCTGATCAGCCTAGAAGCTTATCTATCCTCACACCCCATCTTTGAAAGGGGCCCTTCTCTGGGGGAAGTATCGTTTTGTATTTCCCTTTTCCCATGTATCAGTCGTTTATTCAGAAACTGCTTCTGGCAACTTCTGCCAGTAATTTATTCAGAAACTTTGAGTTACATGTTCTGCTTAATAATACCATTGGCTGTCCCTTCCCTCTTACAGTATTTTTTTTTTTTTTTTTATGGTTGGACTTGATGATCTTACAGGTCTTTTCCAACCTTAGTGATTCTGTGATTCTGTGATAAGGAAAAAGTGACTGTCCATTCCCTATCCACTTTTTTTCCCAAAGATGAAGACTTAAAAGACATTTGGGATATACATTTCATGGCAAAAAATCCTTATTTTTTTAGGATCTCTTTCTATAGATTAATATCTACCTTAGATTCTCCCTGGTGCCTTTTCCTGAGTGTTTTTTTTAGCTCCACTATATCCTTTGTGGCATGGTAGATTAGAACTGCACGCAATATTCAACTGGTGGCACCTTACAGACTTGTACAGATGTTTCTTCTGATCTTTTCAACCAGTTCTTAAGCCATTAGAAGGTCTTCCCTCTTATCCCACAATAGCTTAATTTCCTGAAGAGCCTTTAATAAGTAATCTGAATTTAACAAAGGGTTTTGAGCACCTCCCCTATTGTCTGGAGTCTTCTTTTCATTTCTGCCTAACTACCAGAGTCTACATTTCAGTTCCGGTTTTTAAAAATTTTAAGCATTATTCTGCAATTATTTTTTTTAATTTTTTGTGTGTCTTCCCTACTACTAAAATGTAAAATGTGAAAGCATTAAAGTCATTACTATAATATGGTTCTTTCATACTTGCATTCTAGAGTCTACGCACTGTTCAGTACCATGTTAAATAGTACGTCCTCTCTCATGGAAATCTCTACTTCTCCAACAGCAAGAAAATTAGGATGTCAAAAACTTTAGCCTTTACCTCACATCCTCCAATGACATCTAGTCAGTTGACTTAGGTGAAAATTAACTTTCCCGCTCCTGTTTTTTGTTGCCTTCACAGTCTCTCTAGTTTTTTCCTGGCCACTGTTACCATTTGTCTGGGTAGTGGATAGCATATTTAGTATCATATGCTGCTACTGAAACACAGAATTTTATATGCAAATTCCGCAGTAGAGTTTGAAACAGCTAACTTATTTACCTTAATTTATTATCTTTACTGGTGTGAAAAAATTTGCCATTCCTAAATAATTTGTACCTTCACATGAGAGGGTTCCACGGATTTTCTTACTTCCAGCCAGCTTTCCAAGATACAGGTGAGGTCAGTGTCCTTATTTAAAGTCATGCATGACAGGTCACCCATCTTAAGTTTTAGACTTCTAGCATTAGTTTAAGTCTTCTTATACATTTGATTGGGTTCCACTTGTCTATTCTAAAATGAGTTAGTTTGGCTTTGCTAAACTATAATCCTAACCATCTCTGCCCTTAGCTTTCCCACCTATAAAATTACTCACCCATAATGTTGCCAAAATATTATGAGGCATAACTGACTTGGACACATAAGGTATTTTCCGATCAACACTCTCATACTGCACATTAGTGCTGTTCGTTAAGTGGTGGGGCAGGAGATTCCCTGTCCCATATATTAATCAGAAAGAGCCTTCTCTACAATTCAAAACAGAATCATCCCAAAACTTGAGAATCAAGATTAATCTCATCTGCATGTCAAAGGAAACCCCATTCCTAAGATGAAGTACTCCTCAAGTATCAGTCAATTTTAATTACATCTGTGTTAAGAACTTTACAAAGTGTTTCAACGTGACATCTGGGTTGTATGAAATTTAACAGCCAACCATTTTCCTCCTGGCCTGTTTATACCGATACAAAACAGAGAAAGGAATAATTTACTAACCTCTGTTTGACGCAAGAATGACTCTCATCCAATAGAATGGATCTGCAGAATCTGATGACATGATTCCAAACAAAGGTATCTGTCAAAGTGCACAGTGGTATTAAGCAGATACACAAAGAAAGCTTGCATTAATCCAAAAATCTTAACGTGTAATCACTCAACTGTTATACTGTTTAATTTAATTTATTCCAATTTTTTTGTTAAATTAAACAAGAGCACACAATAACAGAGATACTGATACCATCTATTTTAATCCTCCAACTGGGGTATGACTCAGAGGACTAAACTATGTAAACTAAGACCCTTCCACAGGAAAAAGCAGAACCCCCTAGAAAGAAGAGTCAGTGCACATAAACCAGATTATTGAAGATATAAATGCCTGACATATGCGGTTCTGGAGCACTACAACCCCCCAAAAGAACAGAAAAAGCATAAAATAAATAGGTTAACCACCACAAATCATTAACAGAAAGGGGAAAAATATTAGATGATATTCCATTACTTATTTCACCAAAATTTTTGCAGGAATTTTGAGTTAAAAAAAAAAAAAAGAGAAAACTAGCAAAACATCTTTGAAAAGACAGAAGAAAGCAGGTTTCTTATTTTTTTAAACTGTCCTAAACAGAGTTTCTTTTCAGTACCAATTAAAGATACACCATAAACTACAACGTAAATATCTTCCTCCAGCAAATTTAAATATTCAAATTCTACATCTGAGAATATGTTTTAAAATATCCCATGTGGAACTGTCAGAGTTAACCAAGTTTATACAAAACCTCCGATGTTCTATATGTCAATACTGAGGCATTTTGAGCTCTTTAAAACCCCTCTTACTCACAAAAACAGTAGATGAGGAATCAGGGCAATCTTACAGATTAATTCCTGAAAACTCTAATCTGCACCATCTGATTTCCTATTCAACTACTGTAATATTTTGTATAGATTCAAAATCTTGATTATGCATATATCCAGCCACTACGAAATCACAGATTAACTACATGTTCTCTAACTCTAGTATCATTCTTGCCTCCTCCTTCCAAAAAAACAGGTAGGTACAAGAGCTGGGTTTTAGCCTTTCAACAGTCCTTCAGAGTTGTAAACAAAAATTATTAAACTACTGCTTCAGAGTCTGGAATGGGTAAGTTAATAAATACAACACAAAAAGCCTGATTCTGAAGATGTACAGTTCATTTTAAATGTTCTAAGAGGTCTAAAAGTTCTAAAAAAAATATATCAAGTAATACATGGATTCTCATTTTCGGCAATATCTAAGTAGTCTTTAAAAATAACCAACACTATCTGTTTACAACCCAAGTACAGGTTCTAGGAACTCCTGCCACTGTGAGTAATAAAGATCACGTAAATGTTTACAAAGACCTGTGTTTTGGAGGGGTTTTAGCTAACATCTTTGCCAGAATATTCACAAAAAATAAGTTCTAAAAGTCAACTTAAACACCTCAGAAAAACATTTTTCTGCAATCTTTAGAACCCATCAGCTTGTTCAAGAGAAATCAGGTAAAAACACTTTATTCCACTTTCAAACTTGTTACTGCTAACATTTATCTATGAATGGAGGATAAAGAATGCATAATATTGCTCAGATTGTTTAGACTATTCAATAAATAGTTAGCTTGGTTGTTTACCCTGCAGCCAGTATCATCATTTGATAGGACCTTTCATATAACAAGAAAAATCACTATGTATTTTAGACTGAATAGAAAGCATTTGTTTCTGAAAACATATACCATCAATAATAAAGACTATTTCAGAGAACCATGTTTCTTTATCTAAACTTCAAATACTTAACCATAAAAATACATAACTGAAACTGGTAGGTCAACACAAAACAAGAACTTCTCATAATATTAGCATTCTATTTTAGATGTACAGAATGCACATTTTCTGAAATACAGAAAACATCAGGAGACCTACCTGGCAGCATACTAAGAAAATGAAGAGCGTGATAGCCGTCCATAGTACCTTCTCTCTGAACTGGATCTACAGAACAGATTGTAGAGATGAATGTGTTCATTGTATGTAGAATTTTCACTGTACTCTATCATTCAGAATTAAGTGTGAAGATATTGAACCAGAAGGCATCATTTCTCATTTCTCATTTAATATGATTTCAGAATTTATAGAGAGAGAAAGTCATGGGTTTCTCTATAGTCAAAGAAAACTTAAATGGCATCTAGCACACAGCATAGCTGACATTCAGTCAGTAGAATATATTTTATAGATAGTATTCTAATACAGTGGGTATTTACAGAAGAGCAATGGCATGGCTAAAAACATGGACATACCAGAACAAGCATGAAAGATTAATGCAAAAAACCTTATCTTCAGTGATTAGTGCTCTAGGCTTCAACAGCTTGGAGGCACTGTTTTGTAAGACTGGAAGTTACTAAACTAAAGGACTATAAGGTTTTTGGAAAGATTTAACTGCTGTGAAGACAAGTGATAAAAACCAGAAGAACCATGCGTTTTGGATAGCAATTCGAAATATTTCAAATTAAGTTCTTCAAAGGGTGTTAGAAGAAGCTTAAATTTACCATTATGTTTATGGACACAGATCACAAAATAATTTTTAAAGACTCTTTTTTTCCCTCCAAAATATTTCTGTCAATGTAGAATATACATTACTTTAAAAAGAATGTCAGATCAACGATCATTCGTCACTAATACATTGAAGAAGATCTCAGGGTCACAACATTTGAGGCAACTGTAACTACCGCACGGTACAAGAAGAGAAGAATCACAGATTCAAGTTTGAACCAGAGATTACTCAAAGCATGAGATAGAAAGAAATGCACTTGAAGAGACCAGAGAGAGCTAAGATGCAGTGTTCTATTCAAGTTCCCACCTCTCCTCCATGGACCATAAACATTAGGGTAAGTGTGTTCACTCTAGGCAAGAGTACAGCCGCTACTAAAATGTGACTTGAACTAGCATATAAGATAGATACAGCAGAAATACTAGCTTTCTGCCTCCAACCACTGAATCTGCCTGCACAAAAGTAACAAGAAAAAGGATTAGTGCCTGGTTTTATAGGTACTGAACACCCACAAATGAGAAACTACAAACCAATGTAGCACTACAGCTTCTTAAGCAAAAGAAAACCCAGAAGTAGTCTCTATCTTTGTAAATTAAATCATGCACTTACTTAGAAGCAAAATAATCCCAGTGATTTAATTTATTTACTGATACTGCCTCACTCTTTTAAAAGAGGACAGATGCTAAAAATACTTACAGTACGAAGTTAAAAAAAGAAAAATAGTGACAGCAGCAAATAAATCCAAACAGTATCCTGTGTTAGACTTTATGCAGTGCTGACCCACTTTACCAAGTGCTGTTTGAATTCTACAATATAGAATTTAAGTACAGACTTCCCTGCAGCCCAGCAGTTAACCTTAGCTTCTGAAGTATCAGTCAAGCTCTACAACTGCTCTGACTCTCTCTGTAACTGTGGTGAATATGAGCATTAGAGAAATTTTGCATCACCCAAATCACAGTTATTCACAAGAAAAACAGTGTCTATGATTCAAAAAGACAAAAAAGAAAAAGGAGGCATCTGAATCCATATGCCAGGAACAGCAAAATACAGACTGGTACCAAAATATTCCAGCCACAAATGATAACAAGCACAGGGACAGTACATTTCATCATCTGATCAGATTCAATTGGACATTTTATTCCCTTGACATTTTTCTTAAAACTTGTGAAAATGAAGGGACTTGAGCATCATCATCTTGGTGTTCTGAACAGTGTGTTCTACTTAGAAAAATCTGTGCATATGAGGGAAACGTGAACTGATGCTGCTAACTACAAAAAGCAGCAATTGCTTCTGTTAATCAAGTTGGTCAAAGCACAAAAGCACAAAAGCAACGCTCCCGAAGCCCGCTTCCCTCATCAACAATAATGGCAAAATGATTCAATGAGAGCCCAATTGAATCAAAACTTCATCTTCACTTAAGAATCAATAGAAGTTTAGAGAATATAGATTTCTTTTTATATTTTTTTATCTTAATTTCTTGTCCTGGCCTTAATCAACCCATAAAACTATTACTAATGATGTCTGCCAGTGACAGCTTGCAAGAAAACAATAAATAACAAAGAATTACTGTTATATAGAATGACCTAGATCCCTTGATAAACTATACACAAACAAGGAACAGAACTTAAAATGGTCAAAGGGCTCTTCAGTCTAGGAAAGATGTTCCAAATTATATTTTCACTCCAAGTTTGTACAAAGCTGGCAACTGGCAGTCATTGCCAGACAGTGACCTAGATAGTAATAAAGACAAAGTGACCCAAATAGAGAGGACAGGAATCTCAGCACCTCTCTGGGCATCCTTCATCTGCTGATGGAGGACATGGGCAGATGAAGCCCCTCTTCCTCTCTGGCAAATAGGAAAGGGAGAAGGAAAAAAAAACAGCGAAAAATCACAACTGTCAATGAGCTTTACAGAAACATCAGTATCTGTAGATTTGTCTTAGCTTCCTCTTCCCATCCACTTCACTAGACAAAAATGGGATAGATGTAACCAACTAGTCACAGAGATGCCATAAATCAGCACCAGGACATTGCACTAAGCTTCACTGCTGCAGAAACAAAGATGGGTACTTTCCACCCAGATCTGGTGCATCCAAATCTTAGCACAGGGTCTGGCTCTGGAGATTCCTGCTCTGAAGATGCCTTTTTCTGATCTAGATAATTTGTTTGGAAACCTGTCTCAAGAGGGAAAGATGCTGGAAAGCAACAAGGAAAGACAGATGGAGCAAAGAGCCAGGGGATAAATCCCAATCTTTTTAAAAATCAATTCCAGAGGGGAATAATCAGCAGTTTTTACTGTATCTTCTCCATTCAATCCAGCAGGCTCAGCTATGGTTACTGGCACAAACGTCTCTGCATCCAGTCCTAACCTTCAGGAATCTCTCATCAACAAAAGAGGATTCTCTCGGATGGTGTCATGTTCCCAGCTATGCATTTCCTTTTAAGAATATAAAAAAATCAACATTTAGCTCTTAAGGAATTTTCATGCCAGTCATGACAATGAATATTAGGTAAATTTGTTACTTTAAATAGAACCCTTGTCACCTAGGTGATATGTGCTTGCTTGAGTTTTGGAAGTAAAAAACGGTGGTGGTTTGGGTTTTTTTTACAAGGCAGGTCTCTTTCTGGTCTGTAGAAATTAACTAATTTTAATATAGAAAATGTTCTGAGAAATGGGAGGAGTTTCTAGGTCTAGGGGAATAGAGAGATCAGCTGTAAATAAACTCAGTTCACTGATTTCAGAACAAAGAAAAGGGAGCAATTACCTGAACTATATCACAGACCACTTTCCCACTTCATCAAGGTGAATCACAGCAATGGGAGTAGAAAACACTTTGTGGGAAAGGAAGAAATAAATTTGTGGTTCCTGAATTACAGCGCAAGCCTTTTCAAAGTAATATATAAGCCAGCTCAAAGCCCAGAGTTGTGACCAGTACTTAAAGCCAACAGTGGTATCCACAAAGACAACAGTTGTATCCACAGGGGGAAAAAAAGCTTGAAAACTCTGTTCTAGAATTTTAAAATAGATCAAATCATATGGAGCTCAAGCTAAATAAACTTAGTCTAGAGATTAGACTTTTTCTAAAAAATTAGTTAGCATAATTACCAAGTGGAACAACTTAACAGAAAGCTGTTAAGAATTCATCATCATGGTAATCTTTTACCTTAATATGGATTCCCCCTCCTCCAAAGAATATGTCCTACTTTAGGGCCCAGTGTCTGTATTTATATTGGAGTGTGGACTTAAGTATCACAATATTCTCTGATCTTTGAGACAATGAAAGTAAGAACATAACGTGGCACTCACTTTTCTTTCCGGTTTCTGGATTTCAGGTAACACTGCACAGAATGGCTTAATAACTTCTAAAAATTTTACTGTTCCAGAAAAACAAACACACACAAAAGGAGAGAGAAAAATATATTAATGAACCTTTATGAATTTATAAAGCTTCATACAACTTTATTTAACTGCTGGGGGAAAAAAATAAAGTGTAAGTAACAAATTCTAAGTGAATTATTTCATCAACACACGCTCTAATTCAATGTCTGAAAACTAATGCCACTTCTTAAAACAGTTGAGAACAGGGCAAAATGTGAAAAGAGAATTCTTCTTCTAATCAGATTTGGCCCATCCTTTTTTCCACAGCTGGAATTATGTTAGATGAGAAGCAGCACTGTATGTATCACCAGAAGTGAACTAAATTGTATTCCACCTAAAAATAAATGACCTAGTATCAGTTTGTTCTAGTTAAACACAGAAGCAAAGGATACGGACATCAAAAAATATCCATGTAGAGATTAGTATCTTGTGTTTTACGGAAATATTTAACTGAGAAAAAGAATCCAATCTCTAAAATATGTTTAGAAATCTTAATTTAAAACACTGCAACACTTATTCTGATCAGAACTTCAAGAGATTTTATTTTAACTTTTGATACATCTGTCTTCACAGTTTCTCCTTTAAAAACACAGAAAAGCTCAACAGTTTGAGGTCTTTTTCTGGAAAAAAAAAAAAAATCAAAGCACATGTGCTTGGTGGGTAATTTGTCCTCCAAAGTGTGTACATTTTTCCCAGCCCCAACACATCTGGATAGCCACAGAAAACAAACATCAGTCCCTCTTCAAATAAAATGTATTTATTACACTGCAAACCGAGTTAAGTAAGATTATGGTCGAAATGCCATGTCTACTTTTACACTTTGCTGTGACATATTTCTCCTTTATTTATTTCAAGCCCTCAGACGGCTCATCAGATGATGCATCTTGCTCTACAGAAGGCGGCACAGCTCCCATGTTAAAATACTAAGGCCAGGGAAAAAAAAAATAACCCAGCACAAGCGGTGCCAAGCGGTGACTCGTCTCACCCTCTGCCCAGCAGCAAGGAAACCTGCTCGGGAGGAGGGTGCCCCGCTGCCGCCGCCTCTCCGGCCTCCCTGGGGCGGGCACCTCAGGCACGCCGCCACCTCAGTCCGCCGAGCCAGCAACCGGCCACGTCCTCCCGTTACACAGACAGCGACCCCGTTCCCCAGGACCGCTGGCCCGGGCCCGGGCCGGCTCCCCGGGCCGCCCCCCGCCCGCGGAACGGCGCTGTCCGTACTCACTGCCCATGGCGGTGGCGGGACCGGCCGCCTGCCTCAGCCGCTGTCACTGCCGCTCCCCTCAGCCGCCGGCCGGCGCCGTCACGTGACGCCGGCCGCAGGGCCCCACCCCCTTGTGCGCAGGCATCGCTCCGGACGACTATCCCTGCCCTGAGGGGACGGCGCCACCGTCGCGGCGGGGAAAGGCGATATCGCCCCCGCTGAGCGCCGCCCCGCTCCCTTCCCCGAGGCAAGGGGAACGGGAACCGAGGGGAGGGGGATGATCGCCGCTACGGGCCGGATCAGGCTGTCAGCGGACAGCCACAACGGCGGAGGACCCGCGGGCGGCCGCGCTCCCAGAATGCTCTGCGCGCTGTGAGGGGGCTGTTCCCGCCCGCGGGCAGGCACAGCACCGCCTCGAGGCGTGGCTGAGGTGTCGGGGGCAGTGCTGTGCCTGCCCGCGGGCGGGAACAGCCCCCTCACAGCGCCCTGCCTGCCTGTAGCATCGCAAAAACCCATTCTTTGATTTCGTTTTGGCCTGTGCGGAAGGAGGAAAATACCTCCCCCTCGCTCTGAATCGCAGCCGTGCTGGTATCTTCTTACCCCTCAGGGGTTTTGAGTAGGTTTCCTCGATGTCGTTGATAGAGGAGTATTGATTGGAAAAGCACAGATATAGCGGTTTGGTACTGGTGTGTTTTAGTAGTACCCTAATCCACCCATACTGATGGGTGGATGTGATAATTTCACAGGTAATTTGATAAAATCACAGGGCTGTGGGTGAAGTGAACCTGACAATGGAGACTGCCGGGAAATGGGTAGCACCAAAACGGGTATCATACCTTCTTCAGAGCTCTCAGCCACAATAAGCAACGGTCTGTAAAATGAGGGTTATCAGAATTCACTGCAGGATTTAGATACGGTAATTTAAAATAATATTTATTCTTTCTGAGTAACTCATCCTATGCATAGGCTTGTATTCTTCCTGGTTTAGGCTGTTACCAAGAAAGAATATGAGGCATGTGAAGGATTAGGGCTCCTCCCCAATCTTGAATCTATATATTGTATTTTATTCTGCATTCCCTGAGAAGAAATGCTCTTAACCAAGACCTTGTTACAATATCTTTCAAGAATTTTGTTCAATAGCCTCCCTTCTCTGAAATCGCCAAGAAAGGCTTTTTCTTCCAGTTTATGTAGCATAATTTTACAAATACTAACTAGTTACCCTGTGGCAGTTACTTTCACTTATAGTTTCCTGAATTGTCTGACAAATGCCCATAATTAATTGGCCTAGCATCTTACTTCTAGATTATAATCTATAAGTTAATAGCTGGGTTAATAGCTGAGCTTCAGGAAGTTTCTTGAAACTACTCTTTGTTCAGATTTTTAGCCATATTTGTCTTAAAAGTTCCTTAAATTACAGGTCTTGTTAGCTCACTTGCTCACAGCAAACCTTCCTCTGTGTAAGTTGTTGCCCCATGTTTTGGTGATTGATAAAAGGTCCAGGAGGTTTCTTCAGTCCGTACTAACATAGATGCACCACTCCAGGTGTGCTGAAGAGATGTTACTGTGTCACCTACGAATGGGTTCCCAGTGACAGAAGTAAAAAAATCAAAATGCAGTCTTGTTTTCTTTGCTCATTCTGAATGAATACTGCACCTCCAAAATTCAAGCTAGATTTTTTTAAAAATCTAAAATAACAACACTGCTACTAAAACACTGGTTTTAAAATACTTGTTTTCCTGATGTGTTTTCTTCCTGTCACCGAGAGTTACTGCTGTCTTTAATGAACTGCTCAACCTATCTTCTCATTCCTTCACATTTTTATTTTTTTTCTTCCCGTCTTGCACTTCTCTCTGAAAATCCGGAACATCCATCCGTAACTTCTGTTATTACCTCTGCATCTCAGCTCACACACCACAACGAACACATGCCGTACTACTTCCTCTCTAGCTAGTTAGCTTTTTTGCTATCTAACAGCACATAAAGCTTCATTCCTGCTTATTTTAATGACCCACAAAATTCTCCTGTCCAAGGATTGGGACCTGCTCTGTTACCCACTCACCCAACTCGTGTACCACTTCATCTAGTGTTTTCTTGAATTAAGTTAAGTTTCCTGCACACACAGGAAACTCGCTCCCATTGTCAAGCAGCACTCTCCTCTGGGGCTTTCGCAATTTCTGCTTCTCTTTTCCAAAACACTTTTTTGCAAAAGCAATCCAGCACTCATGCAGGGAGAGCCAAGCCTGCGTGCAGAGCAGAGCATAGCACACAGGTGGAAAACGGCCTTGCGTGCATCCAAAATCGGTGACAGAAACAGTGTTAAGCCCTTTGTCCTCCTCCTGGTAGCTGTTAGCCATCACGGAAGAGCAGTGTTCTGCAGGCAATCTGCATCAGCGATACCACGGAGAGCTGTGTTGAAGCTCTCCCTTCCTTACTCTGGCATCCCTGGGGGGCTCCGTGGCACAGCAACGCTGGGCTGGGGGCATTTAGCCGAGCAGCACTACAGAAATAGCTGTGTGTCCCAAAGGGAGGATAAAACAGGCTCTGAACACTCCAGCATCCGTTACTTGGTTCGGTAACCAAACCTGCACAGCTTGTGTGCGAGTGGCGCGTAGCAAGGTCAGGCTCGGGCCATGTGAAGCTCAACATACTGGGTCTGTTCTTCCCTTGCGTGTATCGTCGTAGTGAAAAAATGTGGTTTTACATAATCATCAGCTTGGAGTCAAGGCTGATGATTGTGCTCTACAACTTCCTTAGCTGCAGCTGCAGCCAAAGCAATGTTACTCTTCAGCCTCCTTTTCCTAGTTATCGATGTAGAGGTTCTTTGTGAGCAGAGCATCAGGAGATAAATTGTACAAAAAGTACCGAGCACAACACAAGTGCCTGTTTGGGCAAAGTGCCTAACAAACTGAAGTATACATCCCAAGTATTATATCCAAACAAAATGTAACCATATCCCTGTGAGAGAACAGCTGCTGTTATTAGATAATATTCATGGTTAAAAACAGAAGTAAAGGACAGGGAGAGCTCCAGCCATTCTCAGGAAAGGCGATTTCAACCTAGAAGAGTCTACTGCCCAGGGACCATGGCAAGAAATCCTTGGAAATCTCAGAGCAGAAATTTAAACCGGAATATGTCTTGATTACATAAAGCTGCTCAAAATACATAAGAAGTTGTGAAGTTTCCTAGAGCAAAGTGGAAGCAACATGATTTCATGTCGTTGTGATGGATGTGCTAAAGAAGTCATGTGAAACAGACAACAGAACAGAGATTACAGAGGTTACTTCTGGGTCACGTAGAGTTAATGAATGAATGTGTGAATGAATTAGGGTAAAATACCAAAGTATGCTTCAGAGACACTTTTGGGAGCTGTTTTTCCAGGTGAATGCATGCCCTTCCTCACCTACCAAGCCCTTCCATCTGGAAGTGCCGGATTTGGTTAAATCCCACTTGTTTCTTTTCAAAAAGGTCTTTGGCTCATTGTTGGTTTGGTGCATTCAAGCATACTCCCCCAGACAACTTTGAGAGGAGTAGGGAGGTGCCACATCTCATTGTCAATTGTACCAGAAAAGAGAAAATGCTGGGAAAAATCCTGTGGCGACGGGAGAGCTGCCGTGGAGTAGCAGGAGGGCAGTCAACGCCAGGGTCTGACCCATGCAGCTTTTACCTCCCTTTGCTATCTGGCTTCATTATTCTCCTGCTTAACCTCAGTGTTTTGGTCATTTATCCTTTGTTGATTTCTTTCTTGTCCCCAGATGACAGCTGTGCTGAAACCTTCCCTCAGGGAGTTGCAGGGCTTTCCACCCAGGAGCCAGACGCTGACTGCTGGGGTGCAGAGCATTTGGCTACAGAAATGTCTCTGCAGTTGGGCGTGGAGGGTAGTTTGGGAACAAGCAGGCAAAGGGCTTTTTTCGCATTTCCTCCAAACACATTAAGTTGAAAAAGTCACACAGGCAGAAAGGAAAGGGCAGTGGTGTAACAGAGCCTTTAGTGAGTCCTAACAGATCCCTTGTGAAGCTCTAGCTGACACGCTAGTCTTCTAAATGGACACAGAGCTCCCACATACTGTGGAGGGAAGAAGAATTGCTTTTGGAAGGAGAAGATGGGATTCAGGAGAAGCCCTCTCAGGGCCCTCAGGAGAAGCAGCGAGAAGGGGAAGACCCATGGTCACTCCTTGCTTGTGAGGGCTAAACTGAACTCCTTTTAGTCACTGTCCTCTCCTGCTCATGTTATCTTGTTGCTGGAGCAAAGGTGCATTTTGGGAACTTCTTCAAATGGCTTGAATACCTGTATCTGTTTGAGCTCCTTCAGAAAACCTGGCTGATTACCCCATCTGTCATTTGCTGCTCTTCCTTTCACTGATTTCTTCTATAACCTGTTTTATTAACACACCTTTTCAAGACAAAGTCTGCAATACCTACACTGCAAAGGAGAGTTTTTGCTCAGGAACCTCCCAACAGGCCTCCAGATGAGGACCTCCCCAATGAAAAAACAAAACCAAAAAAAGCCATGATGTTTGGGTTTTTTTGCTACAACAGATTTTTTTGACCTCCTAATTCTCCCGCCTCTCACCCTTCCAGCTTCTGGTGTATTTGAAAGAGGCCTCACTATTACACCTTCCAGCAAGTTGTCCCTCAAACTCTCTGCAGCCTACCTTACTGCACTTTTCTGCTTAGCTTGCCACAGTTTTGGACTTTCTGTTGCTCTTACTTGGCCACAACTTCAGCCTTCTTCCAGCATGAGCAAGGTTTTGTGTGGGAACTAAGGACCACCGAAGGAAGAAACTGAGCAGAAGTGAGCCCTCAAAACCAGGCCACATTCATGAGAACTGGTAAAACAGCACAGCAGCCTGGGACTAGAAAAGAGATGGTTTCTTAAATGCACCTTCCCTGTGGCTGTACGAGTGAGAAGTTACACATTTCTCATCAACACAGAAAACTAAACCAATGGACCAATTTAACAGAATGTATTGAGTTTGCATGGCAAGGTCTTGGTAGCGAGGGAGCTACAGGTGTGGCTTCTGTGAGAAGCTGCTAGAAGCTTCCCCTATGTCCAAGAGAGCCAATGCCAGCCGGCTCCAGGACAGACCCACCGCTGGCCAAGGCCAAGCCCATCAGCAACGGTGGAAGTGCCTCTGGGATAACACAGTTAAGGAGGAGCAAAACAACTGCACAACAGCAGCCGGAGAAGAGGGAAGTGAGAATGTGTGAGAGAAACAACTCTGCAGACACCAAGGTCGGTGAAGAAGGAGGGGGAGGAGGTGCTCCAGGTGCTGGAGCAGAGGTTCCCCCGCAGCCCATGGTGAAGACCATGGTGAGGCAGACGGTGTCCCCGCAGCCCATGGAGGTCCGCGGTGGAGCAGATATCCACCTGCAGCCCATGGAGGACCCCAAGCCAGAGCAGGTGGATGCCCGAAGGAGGCTGTGACCCCATGGGAAGCCTGTGCTGGAGCAGGCTCCTGGCAGGACCTGTGGAGCCGTGGAGAGAGGAGCCCACACTGGACAGGTTTGCTGGCACAACTTGGGACCCCACGGGGGACCCACGCTGGAGCAGTCTGCTCCTGAAGGACTGCACCCTGTGGAAAGGACCCATACTAGAGCAGTTCATGAAGAACTGTAGCCCGTGGGAAGGACCCACGTTGGAGAAGTTTGTGGAGAACTCTCTCCTGTGGGAGGGACCCCACGCCGGAGCAGGGGAAGAGTGTGAGGAGGAAGGAGTGGCAGAGACAATGTGTGATGAACTGACTGCAATCCCCATTCCCCATCCCCCTGTGCCACTTGCGGGGAGAAGGTAGAGAAAATCGGGAGTGAAGTTGAGCCCGGGAAGAAGGGAGGGGTGGGGGGAAGGTGTTTTTTAAGATTTGGGTTTATTTCTCATTATCCTACTCTGATGTTGATTGGTAATAAACTAAACTAATTTCTCCAAGTCGAGTCTGTTTTGCCTGTGACGGTAATTGGTGAGTGATCTCTCTTATCTCAACCCACGAGCCTTTTGTTACATTTTCTCTCTCCTGTCCAGCTGAGGAAGGGAGTGATAGAGCAGATTTGGTGGGCACCTGACATCCAGCCAGGGTCAACCCACCACACAGTACAATCTTGGGGTTAAAAAAACCAAACCACAAACCAGAAGAAGGGCACCGAGAAGAATTTCCCAGGTAGGAGGTAGTGTCACGCTTCAGGCTAGCCTCTAGAAACTGGTTTGGCCTCTACAAAATACGGCTTTAAAACACGGCACAATCCCTGCAGCATGCCTTCCAACCTGCAAGCTTGATGTGAAAGCACTGCTTCTCCCAGTGACAGAAATAGTGGTGCCTGAAGCCTTCAGGAGCCATCCTGCAAGGGCCACCCCCCCCGAAATCCTGCTTTAACAACCCATGCGTTGAGAAGAGCACCAACAGCTGCAACAGATTTCATTCTTAGCCCATAGGAAAAGAATTGAGAAAATCCACAACACTCTGCTATAGAAATGGCTCATTCCCAGGCATGGGGAAGCATTTATTCAACCAAACAGCACTAACACTTCTGTTGAAACAGAAACTCCAGGGAACTGTCAAGTGCAGGTAAGCAATGTGATACGAGGTATTTTATAGCCACCTCACCGACCTCCTGCCTGGACTGGACTTTTTTTTTTTAACTTTAAAAAGACGTTTTGTAGAAAATACTACAAGAGAACAAGAAGTATCTAGAGTAACAGGCATCACCTCTCATCTTTAGGTATTCCCCTACAGGAAAAAATTGCTTCATCATTACAGAACTTGTTCCATTCTTTTTTCCCATTTTGGAGAACTAGGAGTCTTCAGGGTCTGGCTTTTGTTCTTCACAGGAGGAGGCATCAAACATGACTGACAGCAGAAGTAGTCTGTCCGTTGAAAACTTAGATAAATGTGTTGGTAAGAATGTCTTCCTGCTGCTGGTGGTGTAGGGTTCCAATGCCAACTGCTGGGGCTGGTAAAGGAGGTCTACTCACCAGACGGAGCTGAAATTTGAGTCAGTAGGAAATGATTAATGAAGCAAAAGCATAGGATTGCATCCTGAGGTCCTCTGATGCCATGGTGGTATCTGCTGTCAGATACTAGGCTGTCCCAGCTGGAAGTAATGCAGGAAGTTATCCTCCAGCTCCCAAAGACCATGGCTCCAAGAACATTACAGCACATGATTTGCCAGAGCAAAGAGCAGCTTTGGACTCTCCTCCTACTCACTTCAAGCATGTTGTTTCCTACCTGGCCTCTTTCATCATCCTGTCTACTTTAACTAAACATTGGGTAAAAGAAAACTCCAGTCCTGCTCATCACCACTAAATGGTGCTATAAAGAGCATAAATAGCTTAAATAAGAACACACATTTGGTTTAGGCATCAGGATTAGGTTTTTGTGTAAGCATCACAGAATTTTGTGTTCAAGGAGAACTTCAAACTTCATTTTAAAGACTAAAACACCATGGGGACATCTTACCTTAACCCCCAGCTGCTTTTCAAACCGTGGTGACACAAAGGACCATGGACCCATGTTCTGTGGTTCTTCCTGACTCCAGATGAAGACTAAAGGAAGGATAAGGGTATGTTACAAATGCACGTATTTATCTTTTCAGCAGCCCAAGAAAACCAGTTTTTTCTTTTGTAGCACCTCTGCCTTTTTTGTCTTGGCACTATCTTTGAAATGAAGGCTTGCCAGGTCACAGCTCACTGAAGTCAAACCAAAAGTATGTCCACCGTTAGTGTATACTGTGGGTTTATTCTGCTTTTCTACTGCCATTTTCAAAAGCAACTTAAAGGACTGGACTGCAAAGACCAATGCAAAAAATGCCCTAAACGGTTCACTCTGATTTTTAGCAGTGCTTTATGGAAGCTAACAATAGCAGAGAGACAAGTTCTTTTAGCACAAGCGGTAAGCATTTGCATTATCCCACTCCAGAAACACTAGATGGTGGGGGCGGGGGGGAGCAAAGAGGAAAAAGCCACTACAACTCTTTGTCCTAGAAGGCATGCAACGGATTTAGTTCAATACTTCAAAGAGTCTAGAAACACAAAGGTGACAATCTGGCTGACCTTTTGCATGGCTGTATTTGCTCAACTCTTGCTGTAGAGCTTCCAGGGGAAAAGGACACAGTTCTTCAAGTCTCAGAATCGCTGTGTTGTGCTGTTTCTCACCTAGTGTCTCTCTTTGCTTCACCAAAGCATAGTAATGCTTACCGGAACAGAGCACCACTTGGGTGACACTAAAGAAAAATAGGAATGTTTCCAAGTTTAGTGTTTTACAGAAACTTCACACTTTCAACAAAACCAGCTAGCCAAACTTTAAAGACAACTAAACTGCTAAATTGCTACCCTAGACCACCCTTTCTGTTGTCTTCCCTTCCTTCCCACTCCCCTCCAACAGTTGACAAACTAACCTTTGGGCACAGTATGCCAGAGCCCAGAGGTCCTGCTTCTTCAGTAATCCCGGGAAAGTTACCTTACAATGGGATTCATCTCTCTTAGCTTTAACTATAAAAAATTCAACACCTAGTCAAAGCTAGTCATCTATGCGCTCTCCGTAGAGAATAAACCAGAGAGGGAGAGAAGTGCCTCCAGAGGATGATTCTCTTCCATGCCAAAGAGGAACTGCCTGCTGGAGATACACAATACCCTCCAGCAATCAGAGAGGTCTTGGCTGCCTAACCTTACTGGATAAAGGCAAGGAGAGAAACCTCACCCCTTCTGCCTCACCATCCCACTTAAAAAACCAAGATGCTAAGATAGTTCCAGCCTTTTGATTGTGAGTGACTATGCAAACATCAAGGACGCTGTCAGACTCGGGTACTACTGGGACAAGGACCAGATAAGAACCTTAGAAGGGAAAAAAATTGAAGGCCAGAATTACCCATTGTGAACAGGATTCTCTATAATCACAGCTGAAGGGAGGAAGAGGATACACACACACAATCTATTACTGCCCTAACTTCACTTCATCAGCCCAGGTGTTCCAACACCAGAACAAAAATCGCACATCTCTTCACATAACAGCTGCTCCCAGTGACTGTTAACTAATGGGCAGGGTGCAGAATAGTGCCCATCAGATTAGTAACTACGGTCACAGCCTCCCCGTGGAGGCAAGGGCTGAAAGCCTGAACCCTTTACAATTATGCAGACAGATATGGTAACTACCAACAAGTAAGCAGAAGAAAAGGAGAGAAACAAGGAAAACTAAGTCACCCACCATAAAACATTTTCTCCCCAAAGTCCCCTCTTTCCTATCACCTCGAACTTGAGCTGTTTGTTAGGTAGGAAAAAGGACAGGACTTCCTTTCTGAGCTTTTCCTCTAAGAAAGTAGAGCTACCTTTTAGCATCTACTGAGGAGTCGCCAATGACAGGCTTGAATGTTGTCCTTGGAGCCATTTCTTCAAAACTTGACACAGCAGCCTAAATGGGGGAGAGTTGGAAGTTACCAAATCTTGCTGCCCTTTCCCTCAGGCCAGAGTTGGGGAGAGGATACTGAGACAGGGTTTTGGTAAGTACAACAGATACAGTCTTCCATCTCCCTCCCATTCCCATTCCCACTCCCACCAATGAAAGGTGGGATGATAAGATTCCGAAGAACACCGCCAGACCTGGAATCAACACTACTTCTAGCTCACCTCCACCCAGCTTTAATCCTCAACCTGTCCAGCCCCAAACAGGCAAAACCCCATTGATTTGACCCCAAAACAGAGATCAGAGAACACAGGGGAAGAACAAAGAGAAAGGGCAAGAGCAGGGGAAAAAAAAAGAGGAAAAGAAAGTTTTTCATCTTACAGGGAGCCTGAGTAACACTTTGGGAGAAGCAACAATGAGAGGTTTCCTGAAGTTTCGGACCATTTGCCGCCGGAGTAAATGGAAATACTGTGCTGGGGTGGTGGGATGCACAATTGACATGTTCACCTGGTCCCCATCGACTCCCTCTTCTGAGCTGTCACACATCTGTATAAGGGGAACACAGCAATACCTAGTCAAGAAGCAAGCAGTGAGCCAAATATGCAAGAGAGAATACAGGCATGTAAGGCATGCTGACTAGTACAGAAGGGCAAATATCCCAATTCAGACATTGATTGCAAGGGAAGAACAGCTTCAGAAAAGAAATGGCTTTAGCTTTTAACTGGTAAGATTATATCTGAACTGCCTCCTTCTAGCACATTGTAACCAGGGCATGACAGGTTTTCTAACAGTGGAGAGGTCATGATTTCTCCACCTGAGTCACAGCATTCCTCTAAACATGCTGCAAACCCCTCCTCAAGCCATTACTCAGATGAAAAGGCTTTCATTTACTTACTACAGTCACAAGGGCACAACATGGATTTTTTTTTTTGTAGAAACGTGCCACAGTGATATTTAATAGTGATATTTAATAGTGTCCAGCATTCTGTTTGTATGATCTGTGCCTAGTGAATAGATCTGTGAGTGGTTTGCACAAGAGGGTGGCTGCCTGTTTCTGATGCCAACCCACAAAATGTTTTCTATAAGAAGTGCCCATTAGAGGTCTTCTATTTGTAATTCAGCAATTCTGTCTTGCTACTGGACTCACTCTGTGGTACAGTGACATTGCTGAGGAGCAATAATCAGAAAAAAGTCAGCAGGCAGTATTGAAGCATGTCCCACTAGGACTGTTTGCAGAGGGCACAGGGCCTCTGCAAACACTACACAAATCTCATGTTAGGAAATTTCACGTTACCACACACCCACTTGGGCAGATGACAGATGCAACAGGAACAGCAAGCATTTATTACAAGGTTCCATCAGAGACTTGCACCAAAGCTGTTTTGTTTTAAATGCTGCCACAACTGCTTCCTCACCACTTCTAGACCTACACCTTCTCATCACAACACCCTTTCTTCCTCCACTTTCAGCCCAGCCCGTTCCTATATCATCATGAGGGTACGATCCTGGTATGTCTCCAGCTTCTGATGTCACTAGCAGGTACACCAGGCATGAGGCATTTTGCGGCAAGAGTCCCAGAGCACTGGTTGCCAGTGCTGTGATGTGGGATATGTGAATCTGAGAGGTGTGGCGGGGTACCTGCAAGAACCGCTCCATCCGGCACGATGAGTGCTCAGGGCCTGCACCATCATAGCCATGGGGAAGAAGAATTACTATCCCACTTTGCAGAAGCCATTTGGCCTCACCTAAAAACACACAATGAGGAGGAAGGAAAGTGATTCCCACAGAACAAAAAGCCACAAAACACATATTACTTTGCACAAACTACTCAGGGAAAAAGAACAGCTACTTTCCACATCATTAAATACAAGCCTGAAACATGCTGCTGGCATTTTGCCATGAGATTCACAACAGTGAAAGAGCATACATAAGATCATCTGAAGTTTCTGAGATTACCATGTAACTTTGGGCTTCCAGAAGACTTAAGCCTCCATGGGGAGCACATGAGATGGTGAAGATTTTAAAACTTAGTCTAAAACATCACTACAGTATCTAAGAATCCTCTTAATGGAACTGTCCTCCTGACTAACAGGGGTCCTCAAAGGTAACTCTCCAGTAAGCAAAGCCCTAACCATAATTCATTGCATACTTTCTGCGTACCTTGTCATTTGGTTCTCTGCAGGTGTGACCCAGGCAGCATCCTGTGAGCCAGTCCTAGCTAACATAGCAGTACTAGCCACAGACTAGTTCCCCTGGGCTACATCAAACCTCCTGCACTATTTAAGGGATTACAGTCAAATCCAGAAGGTTATTCATCCCAGCCTCAAATACATGTTGAGGATGGGTGGGATAAGAGAGCCTCTGAATTTCCATCTATGATTATAGAGGGAGAGCAGAGGCCTAAGTGAGGCTAGATGCCAAAACTCTGGATGCTTACATACAAGGAATCCCACTCTAGAAATCCATCTTAGCCATTTTCTCAGCATGTTCCAGTTCAGAGAGGTCTTTATGCAGTATCTGAGCACTCAGAACACATGCTAGAGTCAAACTGAGAGGTTGGTTGTAAGGTGTCGTTGTGGGATTTTTTTGTTTGTTTGTTTTAAATAATCACCATTTTCCTTCTGTATTGCTTCAGAAATTTTTCAGATGCCTCATGAAGGAAAGGTACAGCCTAGAAAGCTATCAACTATATATACACACAGTAAAATAACTAGGGGGGGAGAAAGGCCATTAATATAATCAATTGTCCTTTCCGAATGACTGTCTTCTGCCAAGTGTCTTTCATTTTAGATGATTGTCTCCAGAGAAAAGCTGCATAGAAGTCAGGACCACACAGGCAAGCTCACAAGACTTCTTGAGAAAACAGAATTCTTTTCTCAACACGTTGCCCTTTTACTTTAAAGATGAAGGATTTTCTAAAAATATCCTTACTACAAATGATTAATTTTTAAATATATTAGCTCCTTGTACACTCACCTCCGGAGATGAAAGTGTCAAATATTATCTGGGCTCCATTAAAGAAGTCTCCAAATTGAGCTTCCCAAATTGGCAATAACTTAGGGCTCTCAATACTCATTCCATATTCAAAACCAAGCACAGCTTCTTCAGACAAGGGACTGTTACTCACCTAACAAAAGGAAATTGTTGGGAGGGGTGGGTGAGGGAGAAGACAACCCAGGGTTAGGAACCTTTGGAACCAGGCACATCAGTGCTAGGCACACTGAGGACATGCACTCCTACAGGCAACTGACAGTCACCTCTTTTTTGCTTTTGAATGAAGACACTGAGGTGAAAAGAATAATAGCTAATGTCTCAAGGAAAAGCAAAACCCCTTGTTAAATTCGTAAAGAGGGTAACTACAAAGAATGGGGGTGCTCTGACAGTTTTTATGTCTCTGTGTGTGTGTGTTTGCCAGAATATACAGGCTACCTACATATGTCTCAGCAGCTTTAAAATATGCATTCTGTTTCAGCACAACTTGAAGAAGGCTGTCTTGTGGACCACAGAACCTACCTCTAGGAAACCCTTCTGGTCTGGGGACATATGATTCAGAGGAATGTAGGTATCATCCGTCTCTTGGCAAACCAACATTGCGTGCCGTTGGCTAAAGGTTCCTCTGCCAACATCTTGTCCACTTAGTCTGATATTAAACCCTTGCCAAGCAATAAACAAAACACTGGATTAGCAAGTCATGTAAGAAGAAAATATGCAGGACAACTCCCCACTCCTAAAATATTACTTCTCTTGTTATGCTGCTTCTTGGATTTCCCCTCATCAGCAACACCAAATCTGAGGCGGAATTCTTAACCAGCAGCAGCTCCAACTCACAAGCACAGAGATGCTCAGACACTTCTCTTTTCTCTTCTGTGCAGCCACGAATTATTTTGTGGTAGATAGTTCAATTTACTGAAGCAAACTGCACATTATGTGCATTCTGTATCATATGTAAATGGAGAGATGAATTCAGGCTAGAGAGGAGGGAAAAGAAATTGTAGCATGAAGCACTCTAAAAGGTAAGTGTATGGGAGACCTCACTGATGTCAGCTGCATTGCTCATGTGTTTACTGCTAAGCACCAACTTTTTTGGGCAGTGGGAGGGAGCAACAATTCTTTGAAGACATTTAGTACCCAATCTACAAACATTAGTGACAATACAGGACTCATATTTACCTTCTCTTAGTACCATGCAAATGCAAATTGTCAAGTTTATACATCATATCAATCTTTGGACTTAGAAACACCTAAGAAATCTAATGTTATAATTTATTGTCATCAAACCAAAAATATTTTATTGCCTGCTGTCTAGTTGCCTCTTACCTTGGCTCAGGAGGGAACCAAACGCTAAAGTTTCAGCTGTTGCCCAGTCCAGCTTTTTTCCTTCCTCCATTTTTTGAACTCTCGACTAAACAAGTAAACAAGGAAAAGTTACTACTTTGCCTTTTCCCATCTATATCTCTTTTTGTGGCACAGATCAATATTAGAAGCTAGGAAAACAAAACCACTATAGAGAGAAATGCTATATTCCTACAGCCAACTTAGGCTTGTTTGGAATACATGAACTCTTATTTCATCACATCCTGAAAAAGGTTGCCCTGAAGACCACAAAACCATGGATGACCCAGATGTTCACTTGCCAACAAACTGTAGATTAGATTGATAAATTAGATCTTAGTCTAAAAATATTAAAAATCTTAGCACAGCACAGACCGTGCTCTTGACAGATTTTTGGTTTGCTTGGTTAGCAGTGATGAAAGATACCAGGTGTAAGTATTTCAGCCTCCAAAACTGTCCCCTGTTCTGGCCTGCAGAACTGCAGACAAATAATCATACCCAGCTGTGGTGTTCTTCCCTTGGGTTGGAAGGGCAAGAACATCAGTCTTCTGAAATATCCAGCTCATAGCCTCTCTATGGCTGCCAACCAGGCACCTGCGCATTGTCATCATTCATCAAAGGGAAACTTCACAAACCCAAACCAATCCAATTATTGCACACAAACTTAATGAGCTATCAAAAACTGACTGTCAAACTTGACCACATGTGTATGCTTATGTTTATATATATAACACATAAACACTCACTACTGACTTCAGAAACTGTGTACGCTATTACCAAGTTCCTGATTCATTCTTTCACAAAGTACTCATTATAATCATGAAGTATATAAATTATAGTAATTTATCATAATAGTTCTTATTATTTGTAAGAACAACAAAATATATTTTCCATAAGCTTTTTTCATTGCAATGAAATACTGTTGAAATAACAAAATTAAGTATATGCTCAGATTTGGGGGAGAGGACATGTCTGTCTTCAAAACTGGAGGAAAAATGGCATAATCCCAGCCTCAAAAAAGAGAGCGAGCTGCTTTTCTGAGAGTATACTATGCTATTCCCTAACTGGCAGCCTTGCTGTGTTTAAAGTTTTTCCTGTAAAGGGTGACATCTTTGAGCAGTGGGACTAGAAGCATCATTGTGCTCTACTGACCTGTGCGTAGGTCTTCAGAAGATGGCTGTGCATCTGGAGTTCTTCAGGCACCTCTACAGACTTGACTCCAATAAACTGCAGAAGCGGTACAGGCATACCTGTGTCCCAAGTGGTAATTTTAGCAGAAGGCTCGACGAAGCCTTTCCAGTGAGCCTGCAGGTTGGTAGGAGGTGGACTATACAAAGTCATGTTGGCAAGATGATCGTTCAGTTTAGAATAGTATGTCGTCTTTATCTCAGATACTTCAACCTCAGTCATGAGCCCAGAAGCTATTAGGTGGTCTGCGTATGTGTCTGGGATACTCTTACGCGATCTGTCAGGGAGGGAATCAAACCCCATAGACATTAAGCCTGAAAACAGTGTCACTGCAAAACAAGGAAATACCACCTTACTACTGTCAGGTACCAAGGAAAACTAAAATAAATGATGTCTGGGTGCATTATACTCATTTGCATCAAGTTTACTTTCCCGGCATTTCCAGAAAGATAAAAATTCTCTTGGATATGTGCTTTACAGTCCTTTATTTAAAAAAAAAACCTGCCTATAGTCAGCAGTTACAGGTAAATGCAAGTCAAAAAAACCTCCCAGTTAGAGTGACTCTGCTATCACACATATTTTTTTCAGACAAATTGACAGTAGGATTTCAGTATTAGCTGAGAATCAAGCCATCCATTCCATAAATGCTTCACCTAAAATACCAGAATTTATTGGCCAGTAAATTTTAATGTGTATTTTTCTTTGGGGATAAGGATGGAATCTGAATACATTCAAATGCTCATAAAGATGAGTCCCCATTGGAGCCAACAGGACCAGGCAAAGATGAGACAAACATCATGCTGGCTTCCTGCCCATTCTCCCACATTATCTACACTTCCCTCTGGCACACAGAAGACAACTTTGCCTTCTGATTACCAGTCATCATGAATTTGAAATCCAAGGGCTATGTGCAAGATTGTTCTCCAAGAG
The DNA here is from genome assembly GCF_030936135.1 of Gavia stellata. Taxonomy (NCBI): domain Eukaryota; kingdom Metazoa; phylum Chordata; class Aves; order Gaviiformes; family Gaviidae; genus Gavia; species Gavia stellata. Next base: position 7,361,172 of record NC_082597.1, on the reverse strand, counting down.
GCATCTTGGTGTAGACACAAGTACATTTTGGGTTCCCCCATCAAGTGTGTCACCCTTACCTGATGATTTTGTACATGCTGGGGTTGGTGAAGAATGGCTCATCAAGTTCATTGTGGCCCCACTGCCGGTAGCACAGCAAGTCTACTATTACATCCCTACGGAACTGGCGTTGGTACTCAACAGCCAGTCGTGTGGCACGGACAACTTCTTCAGGATCATCCCCATTCACATGGATAACTGCACATCCAACAATTTTACCTGCCCAGGGATTCAAAACATAACAACAGTAATCACACTCAACCCCTTCCAAAGAAAGCGGACACACACCTACTCTGCTGAAAACTACAGACAACTCATGTGAAGTGTATTTAACAAAAACAAATCTACAAAAGATACTCTTTGTGATGAGAGCTGGGGTAAGGAGTAGGAGTCTTCCCCAAGAGGAAGTGCAATTAGGCCAACCTGTTGTATTTGTCACAGGTTGAACACAACTTCTTTACCAGCAGTAAATTCCCAGAGGACTTTCTATACACAGTTGCTACATCTTCTCAATCTGGATGGACGTCTGCGGGGAATGGGAGAGAACTATTTGATAGCTTCTCTTCCAAACAAAAACTGAGCTTTGTTTCCTTCTTATCCTAAGCTATCACTACTATGAATTCATACAGGCCAGAAACAATCTTATCCCTTGTTAGTAGTCATTCTACCCATTGCTCCTCCAGGCAGAAAGGTCTCTTAATTAAAGAGAACACTGCAAAATTCAAACATCTTAACACGCTCTCCTGTACGACAATTTGGCTGCAAATCTTCCCAGCAACAGAGTGCTCCTCTTGTACTTTATCTGCCCAAATTCTGGGAAATTAAGATGCTTCAGCCATTCCTGACCCATGTCAAGTTTCCCTCCCTAGCAAAATCCTGAAGCTCAAATCCCCTCACTGACCAGGTAAGAAGAAAGGAAAACTAAGGATGGAATGGGGGCGGGGGGGGGGGGGGGAAGGGGTGGGGGGGGGGGGAAGGGTGAGGGGCGGGGAGGGGAGGGGTAAACCAACCCAAACCCAAAACCAGCCCAGAGAAAAAGTATTAATAACACATGCTATCTGCCTTACCAGATTTAATGAATCTACCTGTTTGGTTTGAAGAAACCGTAAGACAAACACAAACACTTGACCTTAAGTCTTAAAAACAAACATTAGTATATTTTTAATTCTAGGAGACATACACAAGGAAACTAACTACTATGTTTCTGATCTTGCTAATTATAATACATCTGTTTGTCACTAAGGGAGAGTAGTCCAAAACAAAAGACTTCTAGTTTAAGCTTAGAAATGGCATGAGCCTCATCTTTCAATTAAAAGCTCAACAAGTGCACCTGACAACAAACAAACCAGAAAAATAAAGGAGTATCTGACTTACAAATCTTGCTCAGAAAACACACTGGAATTATTTTGATTAAATTTCACAAGATATATTTAAAATACATCTATTATACACTCCATCACAATACATTTTTAAAAGCTGACAATGACATGGCAGAAATTAAATGAGTTATAAAGACTTCAAAGTAATCTTGCAAATATTTTATAACAACCCGTAAAAATGTGACAAGATTTTCCCTTGATATTTAGTCCTTGCCATAAAGCAGACAGAGGAGGGCATATTTTTAGCATCTGAATTTTTGCCAGTAGGAGGTAATAGTCAATAATAATTTTAATTTCTACTCTATCATGAAAATGGAGATATATTAATCTAACTCCCTAGAGTTGATAGGCACTTGCTATAAAAAGCCCATAGCAGAGCATATATTCACACTGGAGTTAAAAATCCATTTTGACACAACAGGCAATCTTCCATCTGATTCAACTATACATACCAATATCACTACAGTACAGAGATGATCTTCCTCGCTCTGGAGGAGTGGTATAGCCCAGCTGGTTATTAACAATCAAATGGATGCTCCCACCAACTCTGAAATGTGGTAGATTAGAGAGGGTCAGTGTTTCAGGAACAATCCCTTGCCCAGAGAAAGCTGCATCGCCATGAACCTACATTAGGGAACAAGATGGAAAAGTCTCATTAGAAAACACTAGAGGAACAGCAAAATTGAAGCTGTAACTCATTAAGCAGGACCTTTTAAATTGAGTAGGCAGAACAGATATAGTTTGAGCCGGATCCACTTCTTAACCCCTTTCAGACTACTGTTTTCATGACTTCAGAGTTTATATAGTCTTATCACTAACACAAGGTCATAGCAGCCAACATCTGTACATGACTGCCTGATGTAATCCCTCCCTGGAACGGACCTATAATCTCTTGAAATTGACCCACCAGTGTATAGGTGACTGCAAGTGCCATGGCTGTAGCAAAGCTGCAGCAGTCAGCAGCCAGTCACTGACCACTGAACATAAGGAAGCCTGTCACCACAGCAGTCACTGCACTCTTTGCTGAAAGTTAAATGCTTGTGAACTGGGATTTATGCCTACTGCCACCTTACAAATAGAGACAGGAACAGACATGATAGGAAAAAAAGCGGAAAAGGAACTGAATGGAAGCATATAGAAGTAAATAAAAGCTTTTGGAAGGAAATAAAACCTAAGTTCTTAGTTACATTTCAAAACTGCAAATAAATGTTGCAAATAAAAAAAGTTCGGAAGGGGAGGGGAAGGGAGACTACTGTGGCATTCAACCCAGGTTTCCAAAAAGGCTAGAGATACTAGAATGAGTATCATCTAGCATTTCAATGTTTTGAAACTAGAGATAGTTCTCTATTGATGAATCTGATCACAGCTTCCTCAGAACGTAGATTTGATCATTTGCAGATCAAAGTCACTACTCAGATTGATGTAGTTTCTTATTAAAACCAGATGACAGTTCTACTTTCGTTATGGGATACTGGCTTCAAGCCTTAAGAGACTTTTGGAGGTGCAAGTACACCTGGAAGACAGTGGAGGTGTGATCAACCAATGGAATGGCAGCACTGGGTTCTAATACAGAGACTTTTTTAAAAGGCATCACAGAAACACCAAAGTTAACTACTGCAAGAGAGAGCCAACACAGCATCCCCACTCTACCCCTTACCATGCTACACTTGTTCCTGAAGTGTTGGGTTTTCACTTTTCCCTTCTGGTTTCTTCTGCTGCCTAAGAAGGCTACGTATCTCGGTGATACCATTTGAGTGAAGACCCTAGAATATCTGAAAGAACTTTACAGCCTTCAGTACATCCCAAAGCATTAAAGCCTACCAATAGAGTGACTATCCAACTACACAAGACTCTTTATACGCATCTCAACCCCAGAGGATTCAATTCCTGTGGGGCAGGTAGGATTTCACTCATTCTAGCAGAAAGCTGGAAACAGTTTTTGCTAGTACCTGTTTTTTCTGGGCAGCATTAGCAAAGAACATAAAAGGAAGGTCACCATCAAGTTTAACTGATCAAACAGTGACCCTGACAGTGGAACGTCAAATGTGAAATTTATTTCAGGGAGACCTTATTCTCAGATTTCAGTTCAAATCATAAACACCAGTAGCTGCCTGATGTCCAGGAAATGGAGTTCAGATATGCGAGAAGGTGAAAAATAAGCCACTCTTCAGCAGAGATGGACAATTAAACATTGCAGAAGTGTGCATGGTAGTTAACCAAGAAGAGTTTTATAGTCTTCATATATTACGAGCACACTGAAGTTCTAGAAAAGAAGATCTTCAGACTTTGGACAACTAAGCTGAAGACTGACAGTGGCACCTCAGCTGATCTTCGCTCTTTTTACCCTCAAGCTCTGGCACTCAGGCTAGTGGAAGAATAGAATAAATGCCAAAGTAAACCTTAATTCAGAGTTTCTACACTTATATTTCTGGACAGAAAGCACTATGAAAACAGAAAGCCCAAAGAGAAACTTCCAAACCAAGATGCTGGAAGAGGAGGTGTCTGCTTTCGTCTCTTTCTTCCTGACTGAATGACAGCAGTTAACAGTCACAATTGTAAAAATTTGCCTTTTTTTTAAATCTAACTCTCGGACCTCTTGAACGGACATCACGAGTACTGATGTTTATGTTACACGAAACGTTTTCTTTCTTTTGGGAATACTTCTGAGTCAGTTTACCAACACGGAGGTGGCTAGCTTGGAGTTAAATGTTGTTCTTCTCTACTATGCAACCCTCCCTACCACTTACACCTTCAAAAAATGAAAAGTTATATTTTTCTTGAATAGGGTGGCTCCATTTATCCTGAAGAATCTTTGTTTAACGAGTCATAGTAGTTTCATTACTACACAGTGAAGATCTAACATTGTGAGACAGACAGAATCTAAGAAGCAATAACTTCTTACCAAACTAACTGACATAATTATACTGAAAGATGAGAAGACGCATCAGGTAACAAACTTTTTTTCCTGCACTTGCATGCCCCAAAGCCTTTTTTTTTTTTAATAAAAAAATAATAATAAAAACCCCAACTTGCCTCCAGTTTTCTCAATATTTCATATTCTCCTTTCTGCTTTTTCTCAGTATCCACATCCTTCCAGAAGGAAGCAAAACATTTATTTAACTGAAATATATTACCACTTCTACCTGTAACTTCTTCCATGTTTATTATTCTCACAGGAGAACAGTTCTGCCCCAACTCATTTTTACTCCCAGCTTTAAAAAACGTTTAAGAGATTGACTCTCTTGTATTTCCAAGTTGAATACAATGCAAGAAACTAAAATTTATCAAGGAGCCACTCAGACTGCCACAGCTATAAAAGACAGTTCAAGGAGTAAAAACCAATTCCAGCAGACCTTCTTCAACAGTACCATGATAAAATGACAAAATCCTAAATCCTCCTATATATTTTGCAACCTTGTTGATAGCTTTTCTCCAAATCCATTTAATTTAAAAGAAAACTACCAGTGGTGGTTTAAATGCACAAGTGATCTGTGAGGAAAGGCACACATGACTCTCAATGCAGAGTATTATTACAACAAAGGAAGGCATCAGAATCAGTTCTTCAGAAATCTTAGAAGTGGAATTGTTTAAATGCCAGTATTATCACATATGTCACCTGGAAATCTTCCTTTCCCTCCTCTTTCTCCATAAAGAGGATCCCAGTTCTTGATATTCTACATTAATTCAGTTTTGCTTGATATTTCTATATACACCACTTCTGTTCACAGGCTAGTCCAGGAAGTCTTACCAGGATCAGTTACAAATTGTGAGCAAAATACCTGCAGGCAAATAACTTTATCTCCAGGCTGTGCAGAGCTCTCTGGGGAGTAATCTCCATCAAGCAGAGTCTGTTGCCTTCCTCGTGTCTTGCCCACGGCCACTGGATTGATTGCTTCTAAGTGCGAGGGGTTAGGTAGCAAGGTGACGTGCACAGGCCTGTGGGAACCGAAGTCAAGATCTACAGAAGATGTCAGGTGGGAGAGAACATCCCCAATGGCTGCGGAATTCTCTGGAAACTCACTCAAACCACGCATCTTACGGAACATGAGCTGCATGGAAACAAATTTGGTTAAATCCCCTTCACAATTCATTGACACACTGAAAGAAAAACATTTACAGAACTGTATGCTCTCCTACTCCTGAAATTGCAAGGATGCTTCAGATAACAGATAAAGAGAGCTTCATTAGAGTTCTCTTTAACAGTCTCCTGTGAAGATTTGGCTGAGGTGCTGGCAGAAGGGGAATACACTCTCACACAGGTAACTTTTTTATTGCTTCAGCATTTGCAACACAACAAACTTCCAGGTTTTTATTTCGTTGCAAATAAATTAGGCACAGAGCAACTGTCAATGAGATTTTAAGTCTCTTACCTCAGGTGGAAGCTGAAGTAAACCCGTGAGAAGATTAAGTCTTCCGCGATGAGGCATTCCAAGAATGATATCCGTCACACCGCTGTATGCACACATCTTGAACAACTCATGGAAGAAACCCATCATACTCTCTGCTCCTTCACCACCATACCGCTTCACGGTAGCAAACTTTGTGGCTAAGAAGTGATCAAACTCCTATTAAAAACAGGAGAACTTCAGTATTAGGCTATTTTAAGCAGCAGTCTTCTGTTTATAAGATTGAGATATAATTTATATTTGTACCTTTAAGGCATACAAACCTAAGCACACCCCTTGAAAGTCCTAGCTCATTGTCCACCCACACAGTCTGAGACCAGAAGCTATGATGACTACAAGATATCAGCTCCTATCTCTTTAGCAGAAAAACGTTGGATTGAGGACCACACTGTCTCTATCTAACATGGAAGAAGATGCATGAAGAAATATAACAACAGAGCAATTTACAAATTCCTTGATAGATTACCTATTTTAGGTGGAAATTAAGGAATGGTGTTCTTTTACAGTATAAACCTTAATTATCCTGAGATGCAAAGTGCTAGAAAAGGACAGCATTTCATTTTGATTACTATTAGACCCAGTCCTTAGTACATAGGTACAAGAATGCTTGAGAGAAGGAAAATAAACGAATCTATATTTACTTCATTTTCCTCTCACTCGTCCTACTTCACTCCATTCATCTACTCCTAGACAACTCTCACAAGTGACAAAAGTTTTGGAAGCACTGGAAGTCTCTGTAGTGTTTTGCAACTGAAGACTGAAAATAAACGAAGTCTGTAACTGAGAAGGAAAGACTGAGCTACAGCCAAAGATCCAAGCCAACTGCTGAATGCCTCCTAGTTAAGCAACATTTAGTTCCAAGGAGTAATGTATACAAAACTAATCACACATAGAAGCAGGTTTTTTTCCTGTCAAATTCTACACTCTACATACAGTTCTTGTCACACTGAAGTCAATAGGGGATTTATCAGAGTCCTGATTTCACCCTCCTGTGTCACTGTAAAATTCCTTCAGCTGCCAAAGAGGCACGAAAAATATGAAATGTGCCATATACTTCTGTTTAGTCATTAGTAAATACTACATTTTACACTCCTTCCACTTGGAAAACTGGAAACAGGAATGACTTCACAGATCCTGCTCTTCTACCTTTCCATTCTTCCAGATAACACAGGGAGAAAAGGGGAAAAAAAAAAGAAAATTGTTCACAGGACAGAAATATTGGAATAAATTTTCTCTAAACATTTTGCGAGTACTTAGATCTTTCACTTCCTTACAGAATCCATTGAACAAAAGTTCCTTTGCTGAAAAGCAGCAAATTTACCAGTGCTATATAGCTAACACCTCAGCCCAACTCTGTTTTGTTCTCCCAAAACCTTGAAAGACATCGTACTTTAAAGCTAGTAAAACAGATCAGCATGAGGGTGAAAGGAAAACACAGAACAGCTACACCAGAGCACAAAATTTCATAGAGCTCTGCCCAACCTTGCATTCCCATTAGTAACATTTAACATAAGCTGTCAGTTGATTAGCCTAAGAGAATCTCACTTTCAAAGACTGATTACTCATGGATTTGTAGAGTCATTATTTGTGTTTCCAGATGATAAAGAATATAAGTTACATGAATATATATTACCCACAATCTGTGTTCTAATTAGTTCTAAAAGCCTTTTGAGTTTGGAACTGGCTGGAAATATTTTCCTAGAAATAATTCCTAGAAATAGTCAATGCAAACCAAAAGGTATCGCTATTTGTTTCAATAATGGCTGCTAAGTAAATTCAACAACAACCTCCAATGAGATTCCTGCATTTGTGTATTGCACTTTCTCAGGCAAAACCTTGTACTTCTTCCTCTTGCATACTGTCAAAGCTTTTCAGGATAGCAATTGTTCTTTTTCTGCATGAATAATGTCTGGAGCAGTAAAGGGTTCATGATGCACTCCATGACTCTATTACAATTCAATAGTAGTGAACAAGGTACCTGGGACTCCAACATCAGTTTGCACAAGTGCTGTTTCTCTTCAGGTGTAAATGCTTCTTGTTTTAGCTCTTCAAACCTTTTAGCAAACCATTCTCTCTCCTCCAAAGTTGGAAGCTGGCTTGTTTCTATGGAAATATGCCCACAGTATATATGGTCAAGGTAAGCCAACACATCCTCTAGGGAAGCTTCTTCTTTTCCCATGTTTAGAAGCCCTGGTTGGAAATAAACGTTATTAGACACTCTGGGAGAGGAAGGGGAAGGACTAAGATCTAAACTGCTGTCTTGCAATTACATTAACATTTTGAGAGTACAAATTCATGTCTTGTCTTCTTTTCTTTCATTTAAAGGCCAAACTCAAGCACATTTTTTAAAGCACACTTCAGTGTTATTAATATGAGGGTCTCATGCTTATTTGTAAGGTGCTCAAAATGCCTTTCTTAAAGAGTTTACCATGAATGACACAAAGTCACAGTTTTTGTGACTCAGCATAGCACTTGCTATCTTGTGGCTCAGAGAGAGGAGCTCCAATCCCAGCTCCATCACAAGTAAATAAGAACCTGTTTTGCAGATGGAGAAAATGAAGCACGGAGAGAGACCCTTCTTTGTTCAAGGTCACAGCAAGAGTTTAAGAGATCCAAGAAAAGACAAGTCTTGACTTCTGCCCCAGTGCTCTCTGGCAGCTTCACTACAGTGTTAAGTATTATGCTAAATCATAGAATGTTACAGCAACGAAAAAAATTAATGTATAACCTCAGTAGTTGTAAGAACAAGTAAAAATGTTCATGATTTCCAAAGATGCTAGAAGGTAGCCACTCATTACACAATGATTTCTGCAACAAACATGTAAGTAGGTTGAAGTTAACAATTTTCCGTCCAACAGTTCATTACCGATTGAACCACCACTCAATATTTGGCTCTTCTGCAGTGGACACAGCCTCTTAATAAATCACCTGTGAAGACAATTTGCTGTGATAAGGCTGCAGACTTACCTGTAGTAATGAGAGGCCCTTGAAGAACTTCTGCCAGCTCTTGGATTTCGGGTACCATGTTCATAACAGCTTGGCCAGCAAACAGCGGGTTTATTTTGGCTGCTTTGTGGCCATGTTCAGCGTATGCAGTTACTAAACGAGCAAGAGCATGGTCAACTAAAAACAAAAAGAAAGCAGAACAGTATCACACACGTGCTCACATTTAATCCATTTACAGCACCAACACAGTAGAATTCTGTCCATTGATAATCATAAGGGTTCTGGCTGGAAAGACGGTTTTTCTAAGCAGTTATTTTCACCTTATCACCCCACAACAACTCCCATCATCAAACTGCTAAATCTGCTCACCCTTCAATTTTCAAGCAACTACAGTCTAGATTTCCTCCATGGCTCCCCTCATAGTTCGGCACCTGTAAACATATGCAAAGCTACTTCATTTTGCTTCGAATCTCTTTACAACAGGTACCTCCAACTCGAGAATGGCACAGTATCAGTGTGCAAAGTCTTATTTCCTCAGCCGACTCAAAATCATTCCACTTTTGCTTCCCTGTACCTTGCTGGAATGACAGGAGGATAGGGTCTTAACAATAATTCACATCCTATGACTTTAAAAAAAAAAAAGTCTGTGTCTGCAGGAACCACTAGCCAAGAGCATGTGCACGTGTTGAGCCAGACATGCTAAAAATTCAAATACGTGAACATGTTTTTCAATAGACAGCAGCAACACACTGTTGCAGGCATTTTGCATCGAGATCAAAAAATTATTGACATAAGCAAAACTTGACCAGCTGAAAGGTCATGCACACAACATTACTGTCATTGAGCGCATGTCACAGACCAGGTCGATAAACTGTAAACCAACAAAATACATTGCAGCAGAATCTGCTACAAATTAATGATATGAACCAGTTTATAATGCATTTCTAATGTGGGGGATTTTTCTGCCCTGATAAAGACACAGCACTGATGGTATTCAGGTCTGAAGACCTTCATTTTCCAAAATAATGCAATTTCTGAGACCGTTTCATAAAGTTATTTCTCTGACATTCGTATTTCCATTGCTGGCACTCTGCTCCAGCTATTACATTCACACAGTTGCCCTCTTCAAAACAGGTCCTCTTCTCTAACGGGTTCTACAACAGAAGAACATAACCCTAACATCTCCCACAACACTCTCAGCAAGAAAGCCACTTAAAAGCAATTTTTAAAATGTTACATAAAAAATATATTAACGCTTTCTTTGCTTAACAAGGAGGTTACTCAGCGATGGGACTCGGTGTCCCAGAGCTAACAAACAGTTATCACGCCTGCTTCTGCGTAACGGGCTTAATTCCTACCCGAGTCTCCTGAGGTGTTAATGCAGGGACGACACTACTATCCCAAGAGTTTTCTGCTTGAAATCATTTTTATGCACTATAAAACTGAGCTAAAAGCATCACTGTTACTGCTACAGCAGAGTTACCTCTACTTAGCTAATTCAAGCACAGTAATATAAAAAAGAAAATCCACAGGCACATGGCAGAGGTACTTTATGAGCAGTAAAACTCTACAGGAGCACATCACCAAAGTAACTTCAGCAGTCGATGCGCTCACAGTCACTTCGGCCGGTGGAGCTGGGCAAGGTACCAGCAGGCCTCCGGGGAACCAAAGCGAACGACTTTGCGGAGCGGATCCCGCACCGCTCAGCCCCCCGCTGAGCGGAGAGGCCAAGCTCTGCCTTACGGCAAGCGAAAACCCGCCTGGAGCCCCAAGGAGAAGCGGCGGCTCCGGACGGCACTCACAGAGGCAACGGGAACAAAATTTGAAGCGCCTCAGACCGACGCTTCAACGCCCTCGGACTTTGGGCCCCACAGCGCTGGCTGAGGCCCCGTCCCGCCGTCCGTGGGGCTGCCGAGCAGAGCCCGACCCGTCGCGGTGGCGACCCAGCCTCCCCCCTCGCCCCGGCGGGACGAGCAGCCCCCCCGCCTCCGGGGCAGCCCCCGCCGCCCTCCCCTCAGCCCAGCGCAGCGCAGCCCCGTTGGGAGGGGGTTGTCCGACCTGCTTTGCCACTCGCCCCGGCGCCCCGCGGCTCCGCCGATCGCCCGCTCGCCGCCTTCCGCGGCTTGTAGCCGTAGACGCCGCGCTCGGTGCGGTACCAGCGCCGCAGGCCGCCCCGCCACAGAGAGCAGCGCACGGCACCCGCCGCCGCCGCCGCCATGGCCGCCGCGCTGCCACCAACCGCCGCTCCCGCCGACGCCGACGCCCCCGCGCGGGGTGGGGCCGCCGCTTCCCGCCCCGCGCGCGGAGTGTGAGGCGGCCTCGGAGGCCGCGGGCGGAGTGGCGGCTGCGGGGGGGTCCGTCAGGATGGTCGGCCGCGTGTATGTCCTTTAAATGTGAATGTCCAGACTATTTCTCTGATCCTTTCAGCGACTTCAGAAATATATTCCAGTATCCTGGTATTTCCTGTTAAAAGGCTGCCTAAATTTCCTAGTAAAGTCTCTCTGAAACGTACCAAAGCTTAATCTTGTGTGTACGGTATGCTGCGTCGTGGTTAGACTGGGAAAAGACATAGTAACCTCATCACCTCTGGAAAACCTACCACAAAATGACATGTTATAGAGAAGCAAAGTTTTAACAAAATCTAAAAGCTTCATCTAAAGTTCTCAGGTGCCTGGGAACCATTTTCAAACACATGAAGGCCAAGAAGGTCATCAGGAGCAGTCAGCACGGCTTCACCATGCTTGACCAACTTGATAAACTTCTGTGATGACATGACTGTCCTGGTAGATGAGGGGAGAGCAGTGGGTATTGTCTACCCGGACTTCACTCAGGCCTTTGAGGCTGTCTCCAGTAAGACGCTCATAGACGAGCTGTTGATGTGTGGGGCTGCAGGAGCGGACAGTGAGGTGGGTTGAGAACTGGCTGAATGGCCGGGCCTGGGGGTGGTCATCAGTGGCACAAAGTCTAGCTGGAGGCTGGTCACCGGACCCCAAGGGTCTGTGGTGGGTCCCATCCTGTTTAACATCTTCATTAATGATCTGGATGATGGGGCAAAGTGTAGCCTCAGAAAGTTTGTGGATGAATGCAGTCTTACGGCGAGCGGCTGAGGGAGCTGGGGTTGTTCAATCTGGAGAAGAGGAGGCTGAGGGGAGACCTCATCGCTCTCTACAACTACCTGAAAGGGGGTTGCAGAGAGGTGGGTGCTGGTCTCTTCTCCCAAGAGACTAGCGACAGGACAAGACGAAATGGCCTCAAGTTGCTCCAGGGGAGGTTTAGGCTGGATATTAAGAAAAATTTCTTTACTGAGAGAGTGGTAAAGCACTGGAACAGGCTGCCCAGGGAGGTGGTGGAGTCACCATCACTGGAGGTGTTCAAGGAATGTGTGGACGTGGCATTGCGAGATATGGTTTAGTGGGCATGGTGGTGTTGGGTTGATGGTTGGACTTGATGTTCTTACAGGTCTTTTCCAACCTTAGCAATTCTGTGATTCTGTGAAACAAAACTGGGAGGAGTGGCTGATACATGAGAGGGTTGTGCTGCCATCCAGAGGGACCTCAACAGGCTGGAGAAATGGGCTGACACGAACCTCATGAAGTTCAACAAGGAGAGGTGCAAAGTCCTGCACCTGAGGAGGAACAATCCCATGCACCAGTACATGCTGGGGTCTGCCCAGCTGGAAAGCAGATTGGCAGAAAAGGACCTGGGGGTCCTCGCGGACACCAAGTTGAATATGAGCCAGCAATGTGCCCTTGCAGCAAAGAAGGCGAATGGTATCCTGGGCTGCATTAGATAAAGTATTGCCAGCCAGTCCCCTCTACTCAGCACTGGTGAGGCCACATCTGTCTAGTTCTGGGCTCCTCAGTACAAGACAGAATGGACATATTGGAGAGAATCCAATGAAGGGCCACTAAGATGATGAAGGGAATGGAGCACATCACATATGAGGAAAGGCTGAGAGAGCTGGGACTGTTCAGCCTGGAGACGAGAATGCTTGGGGGTTCTTATCAATGTATGTCAATACCTGAAGGGAGGATGGGAAGAGGATGGAGCCAGGCTCCATGTGACAGGACCAGTGGCAATGGGCACAAACTGAAACACTGGAGGCTCCATCTGAACATCAGGAAACATGTTTTTGCTGTGAGGGTAACCAAGCGCTCGAACAGGATACCCAGAGAGGTTGTGGAGTCTCCATCCTTGGAGATATTCAAAAGCCGTCTGGATAACTGACTCTAGGTAGCCCTGGTGGAGCAGGGAGGGGTGGATCAAATGACCTCCAGAGGTCCTTTCCAACCTCAACCGTTCTGTGATTCTGTAAACTTTGTGTGAATGCAGGCCTCGGAGGCAGGAGGGGTACTGACAAGTTACCTTTCCACAGGCTTGGTTGTGCTCATGAATCTACTTTGCAGACTGCCTTCACAACAGGGAAATCAAAGAGTATTTTTTTTCCTTCAACCCAAACTGTGGTTATATGCTTTTGGAACAGGTGGAACTGGATTTTGCAACTAAATCAGTTATGAGACCACAGTTGGCCAGGGATTTTATGATATTCACAGTTCTTGGAGAGGGGCCACTTGTGTTCCTTGAGGCCTGTTTTATGCAGATTTTTAACAGCCAATTTGGGAGAAAAATAAAAGTGAATGACCTTTAAAGCTGCAAAGAAGGCAAAAGGATACAGCTATAGAAGGACAGTTTACATGTGGCCAACAAAGTAAAGCATAGTAGAAATTTGGCTTTGAATATTTATTTTTTCAATGTATATTGTAACAAAAGAACCTTGAGAATAATGTTGCAACATTACATGATTTTGTGGAGTTGACAGTAAAGAGGCAGAAAAAATTGGTACAGTGAAATATTTCTATTCTGTGCTTGGGGAAAAAGACAAATGTTGCAGGCAGATAGCATGATGATGAAATACAGTTCTTAAGCAAATATCAGTCAAATAGCAGATATCAATGTGATTTTGCCTTAAAGCAAACAGAGAACTAGTGGAGTATTTCCCAGTTAATACTGATAGGAGGAATAGGTTTGAACATCTTCCAAAAAATCTTCTAAAGTTAAAAAAGGACTAAATGAGATTGTTCAGTCACACAATGTGGATCTCAGAGAAGTAATGGAATATTTGTACATATGGGTTCACTTACTGCTTTAACCAAGTCTAAGCATGGGTTTATGGAATATATATCTTGTCAAGGTAACTTGTTGGGTTTTTTCGGTGATTCAAAATTCAGTTAATAAAGCTTTGAAGTACTTCGCAGGCTTTTGCCAGCATAATTGTCTTGCATACGACATGATTACACGTGGCAAAAGCCTTGCTGTAACTGTATCTGGGTCCATAAAAGGTTGTGCTGACTTTGGTTCATGTCTAAACGTGAGAAAGTGGTACCCGTGCCAGCAGAAACACCGCTGCTAAGGGCATATGCTCTGACTCTGCAAGGGGACTCTCCTGGCCTGACTCTTCTGGCACAGAGAACCTGTTCTAGGGAAGACTCCTGTGTGAGGCTGATTCAGTACTACCTGATGTCCTGGCTAAGAAAACTAGAAATGCTTCAAAATCAAGGTTGTGTATACTAAACAGTATACGGCTGACTAGCCAGCAGATCTGAACTTGCAATATTTAAAATAAAAAATCATCATCAGCTGGAAGCTTTTCTAAAGGGATTATAGTCCTTGCCACTTTAGTATTTGTATTAACCTGATAAAACTGCCCACAAATTAAGTCCTGACAAAGTTTGTCAGCTGGAGGTAGGTGATGAAGAGAGGTTATCCTGGATCTGAATGTCAAGATGGACTGGACATAAGCAAGTGTGATTCATTTTAACAGGATGAGACACCAGCTTGTACACCTTGAAAGAGTATATGCACAAAAATGGAGCTCCTTTGTAGGAAACAGTGACTATAAATGATCTCCAAAAAATCCTGGGAATAAAACAGATGGGTCTGAAAAAGTTATGTGAATATTGGCTCACTTGTCAAAAAAGGTCATGTTCTGGATTTTGCTACAAGGAAATACTGAGCACACCTACAGGTTCTGCGTTAGGCCAGTATTTGGCACAGCTGTGATTACTGTCAGTGCATGTTTGCTGCCGGTAATTGAGGAAACATACTGAAAAAGTTGGGAAGAACAGCTTCAGGAATTAAAAAAATTGAAAGACATGCTTCATATCTGAGATTCAGGAAATGAGATCTACCTGGTTTTCTTTTTGGTAAGTCAGTAGGAAATCTTGATCAGTATGTACACAAATGAAACAGGTGCTTTGTAAGGAAAAGTTTTCCAAGCTACCAGACAAACTTAAAACACGATTTACTTGCACGGTCTTTACAAAAGACAGTTCCAACATAAGTCGTAGCTGTGTGGGAATGTGGTATAAATAGAGAAGGAGCTTTTGTTTCCTTTCAAAATTGTAGTGATAGTGCATCTTATTCATGTTAGAAAAGGCAGCAATATGCTTCAAAAGAAAATAAGCCAACATTTCTTGACGTAATGCCACTGAAACTGATACTTAAGCCTAATATAATGCTGAGTGCCCCTTTTCAAAGCAGTCCAAAAAAGAATAATTCAAAGGCATCCACTGACAGGCTACAGGATTGGTGCCTTTGGAAAATAAAGCGCCAACACGAACATGGAGTTACTCCCCCCACGTAACCCTTTTTTCTCTCTGTTTAGCACATCTTCTCCACTCTAGTGAATCAGTTTAATCAACCTGGTAACTCGAGGCATTTTGGCAAGTAAATGAAATCTTTGTGTAGCAGGGACACTTGAATGATCTGTGGAAATAACAAGCATGACTTCATATTTTCAAACTTTTCCAGCAAGAGATTTTTAGATGTAGCTGCAAAATGAGCAATGAAGTTTAAACAACAGGGAGGAGAGCTCTCTCCTGGGAAAAAAACCCTGTCTAGTCTTGTACCAGTTGGCAGAGCACACCTACAACTCTGCATCAGTAAACAGTCTTATATTTGGGCTGACTCTTGCCTCTGAATAAAAGGTGGCATTAACAGCTGAATGATCTCATTATGCACATCCAGGCGAGTGCCTGCCGTCATTCACGGCCCAATATTTGTATGTGCTCTTTCTAAGTCTAGCGGGGTGTAAACACTTTCCCGTAACTAAAAAAATAATCTTCTGTCAGAATCTGGAGTCTAAATGTAAAATAAATACCAGATTAACACTCTGAAATTCTAGATTGTGCCAGCTTTTTCCAGCTTGGGTGACTTCAGGATTGCCCAACAGCCAATACCACGCCCAGACGCGCAGATCGTGAGCGTTCCAAATAAACTGGGAAGTTTTGTGCAACTGAATTTACCATTGTAAAATGCCTTTGGATGTCCAGACAAGAATACTGACAGGACAGGAGCGCAAAGCAGAGATACCAGATTCAGACTACAAAAACACAACAGACAACCTCCATTAAATCACCAATTATGTAATAACTTGATGTTATGCGACTGTTACTCCTAGTATTTTATCATGGTGACAGCTGAACAGATCTGGCAGCGCCGTGCCGGGTGCCCACCCGTGCGGAACAGCCGCCGCGCGCTCCCCTCGGAAAGGCCACCCTTGACATGACCAGCGTGACGCGGCGTGATGCCTCACGGCCAAAGACACGTCACAGCAGTGACGTCACGCGGGGCAATAAGTCGAATGGTGTGCTGGAGCCCCCAAGGAAGCGCCGTTCAGGGCCCGTTTCCCCGCCCCCCCGCCGCTGTGAGGGAACGCGCCGCCGAGCCCCCCCCTCCCCCTCAGCCACTTCCGCCTCCGCAGCCTCCCGGTAACCCGAGCAGGGCCGCCCGCCGTCAGGACCCCGCCTGGGGCTGCCCTCCGCGCTGCCTGAGCCCGGCCGTCGGGAAGCGCCGCTCGCCGAGCTGGCCGGAGCCGCGGCGACGGCGCGGTTAGGCGGCGCCACCCTTTCTTTCGCGCCTGGGCGTCGCGGGCCGGGCGTCGCGCGCTCGGTCGGGGCCCTGCTGTCGGTCGGGCAGCGCGGCGGGCGCCCCGGCAGAGAGCGCGGCGGGCGTCGTGAGGGGAGAAGAGCGAGGGGGCCTCGCGCGCCGGGGAGGGGGCCGCGGCGGGCGGAGGAGTTGGCGCTCGTCGGGAGGCCGGGCCGATGTCTGCACCGGGCGGAGGTAGCGGGCGGCGGGGGCACCAGCCGTTTGGGGAGGGCAGGGGCGCCGGGCGGCCCGGAGGGTGGGGCTGTGCCGTGGTGTGTGGGGAAGAGGGCCCGGGGGAGGCGGTGGAAGGGTGCAGGGGCCTGTCGGAGGCGGGGGCCGTGAGGCGGCGCGGGGAGAGGGTTCCTCGGGGCGGGGGCGTCCCGGGGCAGAGGGGGCCGTGGGGGTGAGGAGAAGGAAGGGCTAGGGTGAGGGTGCCTGCAGGGCACGGGGAGGCGGTGGCAGGTCGCGGGGCAGGTCGCTGTTTTTCTCAGGCTGGTGGTGCGAGCGGGGAAGGCAGAGCCCGAGAAGGTGGCTGGGTTGTAGGACAGCCTGCCTACGTGGATTGACATGTGTAGGGGCGTCCAGAAGGAAGCGAGGAGGGGGTGTTAGCTAAGAAGTCTTTTGCTCTGCATATATTTAGTGGCCGGTCTGTAGGCCTCTTTTTCCCAGTGAAAAGCGTGTTCCTGCAGATCTGACAGTAAAACACTTTCTCGGAGATGTGTGGAATCGAAAGTAAAACTGCCCGGCTGATTAGGCAGGCTTGCCTTCCCTGCCAGTGTGTAGGGGGGGCTTCTTTCTCTGCACTATAATTTCCTGTCTTGCTCTGTGTCTCATCTTTCAAAACTTGCGGCTAAGTTTATTTTCTTCTGATAGACCATGGTATTTTTCTTATGTTATTTCCCTTACTTTAAAAGAAACCTTGATTGCATTTCAGTTCTTGGAACTTTTAATTTTCTGGTGGTGTGATTGCTAATGATGATGAAGTTTGTTGCTCTTTGAGCTTTTTCAGCTGGTCAGAAGTGGGACATCTTGCCTGCATTCTTTATCTTCCCTTATCTCTTTTGTAATAGAGTAGCTCTATAAAGGATTGTTTATGTGATTAATTTAAAGTAGCAGTAAAAAAGAAGGTGAAAATTCGCAATATTCTTAGTTTAATAAAGCCGTTCCCCCCCCCCCCCCCCCCCTTGTATTTACAAGCATTTAGATTCTGGTTCATGGTACTGCAGTCTGTGACAAATGACTGTTTTTATTGATTTGAGAGGATTTGAGCATATCAGACCAAAGTATTGATGTTTATCCTTTTATTCTGAGTGGTGACTAGATTAATGATGCTGCATACCTTTTATGAATCTTTGGTTTCCTTGAGAGTAAGTACATGGATGCTTTCTCTTAAATGTTGCCTGTGCATTTCAAGATTTATTTCTTAAGTTTCTGAGCCTAGAGTATCACGAACCCAATCCCATCAGTTTTTCAAATTCCAAGACTGGTATGGAAAAACTAAGTAGCAATTCAGGTGCAATAAAACATTTCTTAACTAAGATGGAGTTAAGGTAGGTCAAATAGTGAAAAATTAAGAGAAATAGTCTCCTCTGGAAAAATAGCATCTGCAAGTGATGAAACTAAGAAGATAGAGTCTTAAAGCATCTAAATGTCACTATAGAAATGGACTGCCAAGAGTCCAAAAGCATATGGAATGCTTGTCTTGTATCAGTCTTCTCCATCCTTTCTAATTTTCAGCTGTGAGCGCCAGTTCTTCCTGTCTATTGGCTCATGAAGTGCCTTTTTATCAGTACGTTCACATAATCATTAAGAGAACTTCTATTTAATACCTAATGATTAAGTTTCTCTTAGTATTTCCTTACCATTCCCTTAATCTGGACCAACTGTGTATCTTCAGCCTTATTGCCTATGGAAATGAGACCCAGGCTAGCATGCTGCCTGTGTGTTTCCATTTTTCTCTGCTTCCCCCAACTTCTGAACTTTTCACCAGTTTTGGTCAAATAAGGCAGATGCTTTGAAGGTATAAACTTTCTACAGATCTTGTGATAACTGGCAGCTGAGGAAAAGTAGCAAGGTCTAAATTGACATTCTTGCTGAGGGAAGGGCTATAGCATACGCTCAGTGGACAGTTCTGTTTTGTCTGTGCTGTTAGCTGACACTCCTGTGCTGACTGGTGAATCAGTCTGTGTATAGCTGGAGGCAGCAATGCACTGACTGCCTCCTGCTGCCATCAGTGGTTGGTAGACATAAATGAGCTGGCAGTACGATTGGAAGGGTTTGCAAGATAAGGAGCTATATACGTAGCAGGTAGTGAGGGATATTGTAACATATGTATTCTGTGATACAGCACAGAAATCTATTATAAACTAGATTGGAGGGGGGGGGCTTTTTGTCACCAGTGTTCATAGGGGAAAAAAGCGGATAATACTGCCTTGTGGTCAAAGTCACAATGTACCTGATTATGCTCCATCCCTTTTCTCTTCATCCCATCTTCTCTATTTTGCTTTTATACAAGCAAATTTCAGATATGTGTTTAAAACAGAATTCTGAGTTCCTAAACTTAGTACGAGTTCGAGTACTGTAATGATTTTGGTAAGTGGCCATGTTGTTAAAAGTTACATGTGTAGCTGGATATTTTATTTTGTTGAGGTTTTCTCCCCAATTGCAATTGATTACCCTACTAACAACAAGTGGGGGGACAAAGATAAAAGCCAGAGTATTGGAAATGTGACATGCCTCTTCAGCATTTCTTTAATCAAACAACCCTTTTCTCTCAATGTTTTCCTTTTAAACTTAGTTCCCAATTTATTATCTTTCAGAATCTAACCCTTTTTTTTACTGAATGTGTTGCTCTATTTTTTTGTTTAATAGACTTTTTGGTGAAAAACATTTTAATACACTTACTGGAGAGTCTCATGCAATGTTTTAATGAACTTAATCTTAATAGTAAGATATTACAGTGATGTTTAAATGTTAAAAGCTTCCCTTTCAAATCCCTTTTGTTAAAAATGGTGGGAGAGATAGTTTAGCTGTCTCAAACTGATGGAATTTCCAGTGTGGCTTCGTAGTGAGAAAAGGTTAATAAACTGTTATTGTTGAATTTGAAACAGAACGTGTAGAGGATTTGCATTTCCCGGATGAATCTGTGAGGAACAGGTTCCACTTAACTGGCCTACAGAGATGGAAAAACTAGTTTAGACCTTTAATATGAAGGGGTTTGGGGGACTGCTTAGTTGTTTGCATTTTGTTGATTTTTTTTAAACTTTTTTCCTTGTTTAAGTACTGATTTAATAATAATAATACTGTTTTAAGATGATGTAGATCAGAGCTTAGAAATCCAAGTAGTTCTGAGATGTTCAGCTTTGAAACCTTTTAGTTGTAGACATGCATTAGGGAGCCAAATTTGCTAGTACTTGCTAAGCAATGCTGATTTGATTGGTCTCACTTCCATAAATCAGTGTCAGAAACATTTCTTCATTGGTGCTGTTGCCAATTGCTGTCAAAGAGGCCAAGTCCTGAATAGGTTCTCCATTGGCAAGTTGTCTCTGCCCGTATTTGAATATGCTGTGAATTTTTGCAAACAATTTTTTCTTCAGAAGACCTAGACAAGCATCTTAAAAATTGTAACGCAGTGTTCCATATGGGATAGTCAGTATATGAATCTGTCATTTTATTGTTTGGGAGCTGGGGGAGGGCATGTGGAACACTTAGTTAGAAACAGAGATTTTCTTTAGTGTTATGTCTTATTTATAAATATCTTTCAAAATAATTAAAAATAATACTAGAAGCACTCTACATTACGTTGGAATGCAAGGTCTCATTATCCGCTTTGTTGAGTAGATGCAGGAAATTGTGAATCTAGCATATTTTCCTGCAGTCTGAGTAAAATGTTAGAAAGGCAAAAGTAGGGGTGGCAATTGGGAATACAACTGGTGTTACTAATAAAAACTAAGTGATGGTTCTTTAGAAGGGATCATGTGCGATCATGTCCCATTGGTCCTGCCTATATATGCATTTAACTTAATTTTCACATATTTATGTGCCTCATTTTTTGTTTTAAGAAATTAATTTAGCCTGAAGTAAGTAAGACGTAGGTGGTTCTAATTGCCATTTTCAGTCCTGTCTGGCCCTATCTGATCCTGGACATGAGTCAGCAGAATGCCCTTGCATTAAGGCCAGCTGCATTCTAGACTGTAGTAACGAGCAGGTTGAGGAAGGTGAGTTTTCCCTTCTATTTGGTACTTGCAAAACCACATCTGGACACCACATCCAGTTGTGGCTTCTCTGTTCCAAGAAAGGCATTGACATGCTGCAGCACGTCCACTGGAGGGCCACCGAGATCATTAGGAGGCCAGGGGGACATGATATCTGAAGAGACACTGAGATAACTGGGTTCCTTAATTTGTAAGAAGAGAGGGGGAAGTCTGCAACAGTAACGTCTGCAACAGCCTAATGGGAGAGTATAGAGAAGACAGAGCTAGGTTTTTCTCAAAGCTGTACCAGGATAGGATGAAAAGAAATGGACACAAGATGGGGCATAGCAAATTCCAGGATGGTATTAGGAAAAGCTTTTTCACAGTGTGGTTATTCAGGTACTGGAACAGGGGCCCAGAGGGGCCCATTGCGTCTCCGTCCCTGGAGATATTAGAAACTTAGCTAGCCAAGTCCCTGATCTGATTGGACCTGCTTTGAGCAAGGGATCGAACTAGGTGACCTCTACAGTTTCCTTCCAATCTAAATTATTCTGTGATTCTACCCTTTCTTGTTCAATGTATGTTCTTTTGTATCTTTAGCCAAATGAAACTAAAGCTTAGAGGGCTAGAAACTCCAGAGATGCTAAAGCTCCTACAAGTCCCCAGAAGAACATTGGATGAGTAGAAAGAGATACAAATTGGAGCCTTTGATAACTCTTCATAATTGCAGCCTTTCTGCTATTATTCCCATTTGTTCTGCATCCATCTTAGCACAGCACGCTTTTACAGCTGGTAGTTGTGCTATACGGAAGAGTGCTTGAGATGACTGGGGATATCTTGGGAGGGGTGAGGAAAGAGGGGCACAAGATGATGCCTTTTCACAATGAGGACAGTCAGGCATTAGAGCAGATTGGCCAGAGAGGTTGTGCAGTTTCCTTCCTTGGCAGTTTTCAAGACTGGAGCCTAGAACAATCTTGTCTGACCTCATAGTTGATCCTGCTTTGAGCAGGAGGTTGAACCCCTTGAGGTCCCGTCTAACCTGCATTATCCTATAGTCCTAAGTAGACGTGGTGGAAGGCAGAGTATTCTTAGGAGATGTGTAGAAGGGTCAGTGAGGCGCAGATGCATGCTGATGAATCAAATATTTATTTTTACATTGGGGTTACTTTCCTTTCGTCAGTCTTGGATTTTTTTTTTTGGATGGACTTCTGTTTATTTCCAAGATCTTCTATTCCTCGGGTTGTAGAAACTTCAAATGCTTTTATTTCTCAATTCATGCTGAAGACAACTTCATATAACAAAATGATTAGTTTTTACCTGTTGTTAGGTCTATTCCTTAGTTCAAGAAAACTTACCTTAAACCTGTATTTTATTCTGATGAGTTAGGCATTTGTGAGTTATCTTACTTAGTTAAGAACTAAGTGAGTATGGGTAGGCTGTGGAAGTAATTAATATATCAACAAGTTAAAAGTACTTATTTTCCTGTGATTCTGCAGACTTGCCTGGGTAACACAATGCCAGCTGAGCGCAAAAAGCCAGCAAATATGGAAGAAAAAGAATCTCCGTTAAATAATAAAGAAAAAGAATTTGGTGAAAGGCGACCAGTGAGCACCAGGGAGAAGCCAAAAGAAGATGTCAAGGTTGGCATGAAGAGAGAGACTTTAAAGGTTCCTGAAGATAAAAAGAAAAAACTGGAAGAGGATAAAAGAAAAAAGGAAGACAAGGAGCGGAAGAAAAAAGAGGAGGATAAAGTAAAGGCCGAAGAAGAGCAGAAGAAGAAAGAAGAAGAAGAAAAAAAGAAACTTGAAGAGGAGGAGAAAAAGAAGCAAGAGGAGGAAGAGAAAAAGAAACAAGAAGAAGCAGCTGCTCAACTGAAGTAAGTTGTCTTTTAATGGTTTAATTGGGCCGAATGCTGTAGTCCTGGATTGTGGGCAGAATTATAAAATATGAACTGCTTGAGTTACTTAAGTTGTATGTAGTGTTAAAAACTTTACATGGCTAGCTGAGTATGCTTTATGACTTCTACATAGCTCTGAGTTTTCAACTCTAACCTCTGTTACTTTAGTCTTTAATAAGGGTTTTTGATAGCGTTCTCCATGTGATGACCATGTAATGCACTATTATGCTTGAATAAAGAAGCACAGTTTCTTTTGAGAGGAGAAGTGTTAGTGTCATAAAATTGGGAATACAGACTCTAACAGGTCCGCAGATCATAACAGGAGCATATCTGCTGTGAGGAATGGCTGTAATTTCTTTTACTCAATCATAGACGATTGATACCTGGATGGCAAACACAGAATGTAACCTGGTGGTTTAATATGTGATATTACCAAGACACTGTTTCTTAGTATGTTATCAAAAGGTATTACAGTGTTGACTATAGCATCTTTAGACCAATAAAGCCAAGATTCTGGACATTCGTGTATTTTGAAATACGTTACTTTCTAAGAGGCAGTGTCGTAGCTGAATGCTAGCTGGGACAGGTGCATTTGACCTATTTAAATTTTTTTGTGTAATTTCAGTAGTCTGGGAATAAAAGATTTCCCTTAACTGTGTAATACAGTAACCTGTTGAAAGGTTGTTGTCCTCTTCTGTAAAAACTTCATCTCTGTCTGGAGTAAATGGAGTTTAATGTTTATATTTTCTAAGTCTTTTGGAATTAATGTTCTGCATAGAAATATTTGAGAAATTCCATTTTTTTAGCAAGTAGTACATTTGCAGCAAATAATTAAACAGAGTAGTTTATGAAGCGGATGCTTTAGCTTTCTAGGATTAACTTGTTAAATATATGAAAATAGAGTATTAAGAAGAAATTGTGTTTAGAACTACTGGGGGTTTCCAGCTATGACTCTTTCTTTTGGTTTTTGAACTGTTAACCTGAAAGTAAGGTTAATTTTTATTTCTCTTAGAGAAAAAGAGGAAGCACATCAGCTCCATCAGGAGGCCTGGGAGCGCCATCAGGCAAGAAAAGAGCTTCGCAGCAAAAACCAGAATGCACCAGACAATCGCCCTGAGGAAAACTTCTTCAGCAGACTGGATTCCAGTCTGAAGAAGAACACAGCTTTTGTTAAGAAGCTAAAAACCATTACAGAGCAACAAAGGGACTCCTTGTCCCATGACTTTAATAGCCTGAATTTAAGCAAATACATTGCAGAAGCAGTAGCTTCTATTGTGGAAGCCAAACTGAAAATATCAGATGTGAACTGCGCTGTGCACTTGTGTTCCCTCTTTCACCAGCGCTACGCTGATTTTGCTCCTTCGTTACTTCAGGCTTGGAAAAAACATTTTGAAGCAAGGAAAGAAGAGAAGACTCCCAACATTACCAAGTTAAGAACTGATTTGCGTTTCATTGCAGAATTGACAATAGTTGGGATTTTCACTGACAAGGAAGGTCTGTCTTTAATCTATGAGCAGCTTAAAAACATTATTAATGCTGATCGAGAATCCCACACTCACGTTTCTGTGGTTATCAGCTTTTGTCGGCACTGTGGAGATGACATTGCTGGTTTGGTACCAAGGAAAGTAAAAACTGTTGCAGAGAAGTTTAACTTGAGCTTTCCTCCTAGTGAGATAATTAGCCCAGAGAAACAACAGCCCTTCCAGAATTTGTTGAAGGAATACTTTACGTCTTTGACCAAACACCTGAAAAGGGACCACAGGGAGCTACAAAATATTGAAAGACAAAACAGGTGACACTTGAATGTTGCTTTTTATTATGGAGGAAAAAACAGTTTATTTATGAAATGCCTAGATTTGTTGCAGTATTTGTTTACAAAGTCTGTTAGTGGTGTGTAGAAGCGTATTCTGCAATATATCTTAAAGTTCTAAATTTGCTCCAAAAACTTAAAAACCAAAACCAAACAGACTCTTTGAATATCTTTAAAGAAAATGGAGATTGACCTTTAGCTTTAATTCTCTTAACTCTAATAGTTTGGTGATGTTCCCTTAGCAGCTTGGGAGTAGTGCTTCTTTCCCAGCTGGTACTGTCCTTTTCCAGTTGGCACAATCTGATTTCTCCCTTTCCACCCACACATATTGAGCATAATGCAGCATATACCACAATGGCTTTGGCTTGTTTACTTTTTTAGTGTACCAGTATGGAGGAAGAACTAGGTTAGATTAACAAGGTATCACCTACGCTTCAATGTGGGCAATTATTATGTATTAAAATGTTGGAGGGTGTAGACAATTTGATTCAAATCCTCTTAAATGTCTACATGAAATACTAATATTGAAGGGTATGAATATACCCACCTTTGAGAGATGCATAATTTAATTTCTACCATGAATTCTACCATAATTTAATTTCTACCATGATCACATTGTTTAATAATTGTTTGCATTTCTTTAAAGCATCCTGAGTTCTCATTATTGGAGCCAGCCTAAACCCAACTGCTGGTCTTAAAACACGGTCATTCTTAAATCCTTTTGGAAGTATTCCAGGCAGATAGAAATGAACACGTTACTGTGTGTAGGTACAGGTTTCAAACAAAAGGCTGAACATCAGTCCAGAGCCAAATGTATGCTTGAATACATTAAAATTTGTTCCCAAACCACGGCTTTAAACTTGGATCTGTTGTGCTGATGGGTATTGTGCTGCAGTCCTATGCAGTCTTGGTCAGATAAGTGGTGTATTTCACAGGACCATAAACTGACTTTTGAGCTACTATTGTTTCTACTAGTACCTTATTACTTTAAAGTGTGTTATTGACTTAGTTGTTATTTTTTTGAAGTTAATGAATAGAAACTTTTATATTTTCACACTTACAATTCCTTCTGGGCACATTGGTTCTGGCTGGGATTTCGGTGAGTGAGCGTTATAAAATCTGTATGATGGAAATTTTTTTCACTTTATTTCCTAAGAGATATGAAGAATGTTGAGAAACGATGAAGAGGAAAGAATGTAAGTGATCTAGGAGAGGGAAATATACTTTAATGTTTACTTGCACAACTGGATAAAAATGACTGGATAGAGCCTTGAGCAGCCTGGTCTGATCTCATCATTGAGCCTGCTTTGAGTAGATTGGACTAGAGACCTCTTTATGCACCTTATCATCTGAATTATCCCTATGAACTTGGGTGCAAAGCTTTGTTTTGGGGAAGGAAAGTGAAGAACTATCATTTATCACTGGATTAATATAATTCTATTATTTCTCTCTATCTGAACTTTGAAGTGTTTATTTTAACTGCTTAATAAAAGTTGGGGAATAAGCTTTGTTAAAGAAACAAGACATCAAAAAGCTTTCCAGCCTAATTTTATTTGCTTATGACATGTCTGTAACAGAGATGCTTGGCATTTGCCATGCTATGCAAGTGCAAGGCATGAGGTCAAAGACAGAAACTGGCCTAGTAAGAAGTCTGTGAATATTGTAGAAATCTTCCTAAACTGTGGATTTTGGGAAAGCGATTGTGTGGTTGGTTGGTTGGTTTGGGGGGTTTTTTATTTTTTGTTTTTAAAAGAAGGCAATAATCCTATTGGAAAAAGAGTCCTCTGTGTATTTGAAACCTGATCCACTTTGCTGATAGCAACAGCTTTTATTCCCACTGTTATTCCAGAACCAATGAAGTGAACAGGGAGTGAACTGTTCCCTCTTGTGCATCAACAGCGTCATATGTTTAGGTTATGATATTTTGTCAGGTAAATACCTCTTGAATTTATCTGTGTCAGGAGAGTGACTGTGAAATAACTCCAGCTGTACAGATTGGTTGAGTTAATGGAAAATTAATATGCTAACCTTAACAGTGCTTTAATATTGTGTTACCTGCTGAATCATTTAGGTAAAATTAAAGCATTATTAGACACAAGGGTTTCTGCAAGTGGATAATTAGGAAAACTGCCTCGAGTTACGCTTTGACAGTAGAACCTGATGGTCATTTGGTTACACACCTAAGAGCACAGCAAAATCTGTGCAGGTTGTGTCATTGGAAGGAAACTACTAGATTCCCAAATTCTAGTGTGAGTTTTCAAAAATGAGTGTTAGATAAGGGAGAAACTTCTATTGTCCAAATTAAGGATGTTTTTAAGATCTGATGAAGCTGTGTTGTAGCACTTTGTGAAATTCTGAAGAGACATAAAGTAAGACATGTACTGTATGCTGTACTTTTAATTGTATTCAAAAACGAATTGTGCTATTTTAAAGTTTGCTTGGTATGCTTTAGCTGCTTGAATTTGTTAACACTTTTGTACTGTTGTTACAGCACTTTGCTTTTTTGGTTTTTTAAATAATAGCAGAGCTTCAGTGCTCATGTTTACAAGGCTGCTGATGTATTTTAAACTTAAATATCTAATGGATAGCTGTCTCCCTGGAAAGGCTATGAATTGGCACTTAATGTGTTTCCTGAATCCAAACTGAACTAATGCACTTTAGAAATTGTCATTGGTTATTTAATTTGTTAATTTTTCTTGCTTTGCTTTGTGGGAGCAGGTAATACATGTTACATAGGTGTGTTTTTGTAAGAGGGACAAGAAATAGAACTTCTGCTAGCGTTACTGCTTCTTGCCCTGTAGCAAGACATCTACGTCAAGTTTTGGTTCTGAGCAGGTATAAGGGATTTTGTTGCTTGCCCTGTGAATGTGTTGTGTACAAAGCTGACTTTTGTTTTACAATTAATCTGCAACTGGGAAAAAACCCCAAGATTGATATCCCTCAACTTACATTGCTTAAGCTGTTCTAGAATTTTTATGCCATAAAATGTTTGGGTCTTTTGTCAAGAATGTGATTTATATACTTATTGCTTAATAAAAGCCTGATGATCACGTAATGATGCAACCTGCTTTAGGAATTATGGCATTTGCACCTTATTTCAAACTTTATCTTCTGATGTTTTCATCTCAGTGTGGGGTGCATTGTCAGTGGTTACAGCTACTTAGTCCAATGTTACTAGCATTATCCAAGCTACTGTAAAACAAATGAGAAACTTGCTAGGCAAGTTCTGACAGCTTCCCTTTAAAAGTCCATGTTTGATTTGAGCCCATTTGTACCTTTGCTGTAGTAGGCCCCCAAACAGCTCAGCTGGCCTGAAGTGTCCCTTACTGGTAAAGAACTGACTGTGCCTCATCCACATAAGAACTGTTCATGCAGAGTGGATCGTGCCACAGATGGGAAAATGCACTTCTCGGGGGCCCTGGTTAAGGACAAACTAGAACACTGCTAATGAGCAACCAGTTTATTCCTAGTTAACCCAAAATCAAAGATGACAGTCTTTCATCAGTCTTCTGTGGCAAGCTTTGTACTAGCAGGGATTACCTGGTTCTGTATATTTGGTTGAAACTACTGAAAGTTTTAGGTATTTTTTGTCTGAAATCCAAGGTGGCCTTAACTGTAGTTTGGTAAGAAAATTGAGTTGTACTGTTCTGCATTTAATCCTGAAACCGCTTTACTATGAGCTTGTAAGCAGTGATTACGTTCCTTCAAATGCAAGTTGCTTTGGACAACAGATTTTAGTTTTAAAAATGAGAATTTAAAATAAGTATGGATAGTTTCATAAAAAGAAATAAAGAGCAAGTGGAAAAACGAATGTAACTGCTCTTAATTTGGACTGATAGCCTTGAAATAACTTGGTTTTTTTGAGAATTAATGGGCTGGTTTTAATGTGCAACTTTTCTTGAGCCTCCTGGCAATGACTGCCCATTTAATCATTTGAACATGGAAATGTATTGTTACAGATGCAAAGTAGCTTTTATCCAGCTTTCATGTAAGTTCAATGTTTTAATTTACTACAAAAGTATTTTCATAGTGCAGGACTGTTACAAGATAATCATGGCAAAAAAGTAAGTTAGCCTTTCTCTTTGGACATTGAAGTTAGAGCTTCTGTGAATGTACCACCCTTGATTATATTGAAGTTGGTAATTCAGTATGGTTGCTTGGAAAAAACAGTGTTGCTCAAATTTTTGCTATTGTGGTCTAAACTAGAATTTTCACAGTTCCTTCAAAGAGGGAAGGTTAGCTTTGTTCAGGGAAATTGGTAGTGGTTCAGCATAGCTCAAATATATTTTAAGAAACAAGGTCGTCTTACTGTGACTTTGATTTTTGTAGGCGCATTCTTCACTCCAAAGGAGAGCTGAGTGAAGATCGACACAAGCAATATGAGGAATTTGCAATGTCCTATCAGAAGCTGTTGGCAAATTCTCAATCTCTAGCTGATCTTTTGGATGAAAATATGCCTGACCTTCCCCAAGAGAAACCAACACCGGAGGGTAGGCCATCTTCTAAAGCGAGTAAACAGGATGCTGGACTTGGCTTGGATGTGGTGGGAAAGCTAACCAAACCCTCTTACTGATGTGTTCTTCCCATTTGATTTCTTTTTATTTAGGTTTTCCCCCTTAAGGATATCAAAGAATGAATAATACATCACTTTTTATTAAAGTAATTAAACCTAATGTAACCATAACTGTTGTATATTCTGTGTATATTCTGTGTAGTTACAGTAGCTTAAGTAATATCTCTTTTAGACTTGTTTCATGTTATACAGGAATAAATAGAAAATTAAAAATGTTTTTAACCTAATCCTTTCAGTTTAATGTAATGCATTTTTTACTATTTAAAGAACTGTATATGTTGAATTTTAAAAATCTGATATTGTTAAAAAATGAATTTGAGGTATATTTTGGGTCATGATGTTATGAGCAAGAATATTGTTAAGCCAGATAAGTCACTAGATGGCTCTCTGAACTCCTGAGAAGTACAGCATTTAACTGG
This sequence comes from Gavia stellata, assembly GCF_030936135.1. Classification (NCBI taxonomy): domain Eukaryota; kingdom Metazoa; phylum Chordata; class Aves; order Gaviiformes; family Gaviidae; genus Gavia; species Gavia stellata. The sequence continues at coordinate 7,331,584 of NC_082597.1, read as the reverse complement.
CAGAGCTATTCAATGCCTTAATGAATCTCAAATTTTAGGTTTAGAGATGATGTTGAAATCATGAGTGTACCTTTTGTCTGAAGTGATCTTGAGCTTAACAAAGCTGTATTTCTTGAATGCCTCTAGATTTAAAATTATTCTTTTTCAACTTCTGTTCTTAAAGTACAATGGGGTGTAGTTCATCATGCTCAAAGCTATTACTTTCTATGCTAATATGGTTAAAGTCTGTTATAGCTTTCCTTTCTAATACCACATAATGTGCTACTTGATTTGACTTTCACTCTGATACTGTCTGTGTTTTCTATCAATGTCAAATTTACAATTTTAAGATAACTTACTGATATATCTAATATTAAGATTGGTTTGTTAAAAGCACTTTAAAGTATATATTGCAATATTTAAGTGAAAACAGTGGTAGTAATAAATAGGTTAACATGTTTCCAAAAGTATTTTTTTACTCTTCAAAGGTGCCTCTCTTTAGAAGATGAGTAATGTGTGTAAATAACTTATGGTTTCACTGTTTTTGCAGAACATGGGCCTGGTATTGATATTTTCACACCAGGAAAGCCTGGAGAATATGACCTGGAGGGGGGTATCTGGGAAGACGAAGATGCTAGAAACTTCTATGAGAATCTCGTTGACTTAAAGGCTTTTGTGCCAGCAATTTTGTTTAAAGATAATGAAAAATGTTCCCAGAACAAGGATTCCGGCAAAGATGAATCAAGAGGTAGAATGCTTAGATGAGTATTTTTTAACATATCTTGTCCAACAGATATGCACATTTGATGGAAGTAATGAGGCTCTAATGAAATAATTTGTGGTGATCAGGACAGTACATCAGTTTGGATTAATTTTTAGGGAGAAACTATGTGGGGATAGGGGTTGTATCTGAGTATGGTATTTAAGGAAGGAAAAAAGTAAATGCAATTTAATACTGATAGAATTTTAAATTTAAAATAATTGGAGATTAACCAATGTGAGTAAACGTTAACTTTTCTGTGAGAAACCTAAAAGTTTACCTTCTTTGAAGGATGTTAGTGTTCATTCTGTTTTTTCCATTAAATTGTTAATGGTTGCAAATGGTCTCAGTATAAAATTCCAGTAGATGAAAAGGCCTGGATGGTTCCTTACTCCTGATGCAGCCCTAGGTTCACAACCAGACTTTAGTTACAATGGGATAAAAATGACATTCACTGTCACTAGCTCAAAGTGTAACAGAAAATGCATTTTTGGATAAGAGCAGTGTTTTGGCATTGAGGAAATGCCAACAAAGACACAGGCTACATGGTTTTCTGATACACATGCAGCAGGTTGGTGTTGAGTGTTAATGGAGTTTCCGGTTTATAGCTTGTGGCCTTTTTTCTGATTTCTAAATTCTGAAATTTCCCTGTGAGGATAATAAGATGTTGGAGCAGCTTGGCCAGGGGCACCGGAATCTCTGCCTTAAGAGATTTTTCAAGACAACTAGAAAAAATCCCCGAGAAATCTGGTCTGAATATAGTGCTCCTCAGCTTTGAGCAGAAGGTTGAACTGGAGACCTCACCAAGGTCCATTCCAGACTAAATTAGTCTGTGATTCTAAACGGGTTGCTTGCTTTGTGAGTCTACCATTTCCATATGACGTGTACACTGTTTAGTGTCACATTTTCGTTTGAAAACTTTAAGTATTTTAATAAGGTTATTTGCCTTGAAAATTATTTTTTTAATGAAGCATAGTCTGCAAATGGGGCTTGAAGGAGGCCTAGAAGAATAGTAAAATGTTGTAGATAATAATCTCTTGGAAAAGTGCTCTATGCTGGAATTCTTTCTGAATATTCTTTCTGAATCTTTGTAGAGATTCATAGGTAATTTGTGTTCAAGGCAAATACGATTTTTTTGACCTTCTACATAGCACGTTATTTCTTCGGTATCTTCCTCCTGTTCTGCTGTTTACTTTTTTTTTCTTGGTCTGTATAAAATAGTTTTTTTACTTTGCTTTGTCAATTTTGCTATTGATTGAGCTATGAAGAATATGCAGTGCAAACATTAAATTAGAATTTGTACCTTTGAATCTGGCTTTTTTGAATAATGTTTGTGATATATTTATTTACTGGGGTTTTGGAGGATACTATTTTTCTCTCTGACCTTCCCAGTATGCAAGGGTTTTTTTGTTTGCACTTTCCATGTGATGCCCTGGCAATCCATTTCAAGCACTTTTGGACTTAGACTGCTACATTTCTGAACATCGTGTTCCTTTTGAATGTATGCGTATCATCCAATGAAGACATACCAGGTGTAGTTCAGAACAAACTAAAGCACTAAAAACTGTTGGCAATCCTTAACAGACCCCAATGTAGGTAAAAGTTTACAGGTTTCAGGCATCTGGGTAAAGCTATATGAAGGATATCAAACCACTGAGACCTAACAGATGAGACAGTATAGTCTCAAGAAGTAGATATTCTTTTCCTCACTTCCTTTTAACGAGACTGACACTAAAGAGACATAGGTTTATCAACCTGAGTCTTCCTGTATTCTAATCAGGACTGCATGTGTTTAATAATTTAATATTTCTACTTAACTTTTAAATAGATTCAAAAGATGCCAAAGATAATAAAGAAGCACCTGGGAGTGAGGATTTGGAGTTGGAGCTGGAGAACCTGGATATTAACGATGATCCTTTGGAGTTAGACTGTGGAGATGAGGCAGAAGACCTTACAAAAAAGCTTCTTGATGAGCAAGGTAAAAATAATTGCTTTTAGGAATTCTTTGTTGTTTCCTGATAGTTTTTTTGAGCTTGATGGTTTTTAGTCAGTAGCTAGAGTGACTTCAGGGAGAACTATTTATGAAACTTTAGTAGCTAGAAACTGTTAGGATTGTGGTCAAAAATGCATTTGTAACAAGACATTCAGATGCAAGTGAAAACTATTACATGGAGGTTTATGCAGTGAAAGCTACTGGTTCCTTCATATAGCTTTTAAAAATAATCAAATGTGAAGGCAGTTGTGTGAAAAGTGATTAGAAAAGTATGTAGCCTTCAGTGCGTAAATGATTTTGTCGTCAAATGTGCTTAGGGTACTAATAAAATATTTTCTGTTTTTAACTTCTGTTGAAATCTAAGATTCAGCTCTGCCTTTCTGTCTTGTTAAAGACTTCTTTTGATGTTATGACTTTACATAGCAAGATTTAAGAATTATAACCTCTAATTACATGTAAAGGGCCGCAAATGGCACCTGTGAAAGTCTAGCTGTGTTAGTTTTACTAGGGGAAACAGCAGCAAAATGTTTCTTAAGAATTCTTCTTACGAGTTACAAGTTTTTCTTTCAGTGGTACTGAATAGTGACAAAAGCAATGTCAGGCGTTAAGAGCCAAATTCATAGAGGAGCAAGTGAGGTGTTTTCTTTGAGCCCAGTTCGTAAGACACATTGGTTTTGCTGCTCTGGATTTCCAAGGACCAATGCAGATTCTTCTCTTCCATTTCTGAAGGATGAAACTTGTTCTGAGTCTAGAGTGTGGAGAAAAAAATCCTATCTAGAGTCCACTGGCTGGAGATTCTGTGTCTTAGAAGTGAAAATCCTGCCTGATCTGGTGAATTTATAATCTAATTGTCCTCTTGCTTGAAACTGCATTGGCCTTTAAAACCTAAGAAGTTAAAGCCAAAACTTTAAGCCATGGAGTTCACATCAAAGCAAAAAAGTTCAGGCCTTGGCAAAGACTGTGTATTGGTGTTTAAAGCATAGGTTCATCTAACCAAGCTGACGCATGGATCTGTGGGTTTGAGTGTTGAGTAGCTGGAAAAACTTCTCGAAGCACCAGTCTCCTTCAGCTGACAATAGGGATGGGTTAGGGCATATGGATCTTTAAATTGGATGACTCTCTTGTGTACCTAAAGTTAGTTGAGCTGAAATTAATCTTAGGACTATGATGGTCTGTGACACCTCACAAATTCAAAGAAATTAGACGGCTCCAGAGTCAGACTGTTTCAGACTCCTTCTGAAAAGAAAACTGTCAGGATAATTCCATGTAATATTTCCTTAGGTTTTTCCTTTCTTTACCCAGACAGGTCGGAAAAAGCCATACCCTCTTTGGAATAAATTTTCCTTGCCATTTATAGTCTTCTCTGAGTAGTCATCAGCTCATTTAGCTGGTTAAGATGTTAAGTTTTAATTGCAGGACATTCACCTTTAGTGAGTTGTTATTCACTGTTTTGTTTGATATCTCTGACTGGAGAAGAGTTTGCTTCCAGCTGCCTATAAGGGAGGTACACACAGATGTTCTCTTGGAATCGAAAGGAAGAAGAGCAATTCACTCTGGATTGGTCGTAGCCTGCTAGATAGGCCAAAAATACTCTGTCAGTAGACATCTAAAGAAATGTGGGTATTTCCTTCTTGTCTTTTTTTGAAGGGATTCTTGACTTGATACAAGGATGAAGATTATTCTAAATATAAAGACAGAGCCAAATAACGTGATAGTGTGATCTTGTAGAAATGAGAAAGGAATAACAGGAGATGAGATCAGAAATAGAAGATGCAGTCTCTGTGTAGTTGTAGCTCACTGGGAGGCAATGCCAGTTTGAGTATGTACAGTAGCACAGAAGGGATTGATGATCATGCTTTTGATTGTAAAAGGAAGGTGATGCATGTTTTGTCATAATGTAAAATACTAACCATCAATACTACTTCCTGTTTTTAAACTAGCTATTGACTGAGCATTAAAAATGCTCCCATCTGAAAGGTTAATCTAAAATGTGTCAGAATGGGGTTATTTTCTATCATTAAACAGCCAACCCTTAAAGAAAGCTTTTTACTTTATACCTTGTGAAGGTAATGTCATGTGACTCACAGCGTAGGCTTTTTCTTAGTGGAGAACTATTGCTTTATGATTGTCTTTGCTCATAGTTTATTTCTTGTGAAACATGTAGAAACTTAGTGTCTTTGTGAATTCTATACCTTTGTCAAATTTCTTTCATACTGACAAGTAGCTTCATAAATTAACAATGGAGATCAAAATAGATGTGATTGCCAAATCCTTGTTCTGCTAGAGAACTAGGCCATAAATTAGCAGCATGTAAGTGTTACTTTAAAAATAGAAACACAGTGATTGTTGTTTTGGTATGTGCGTGTCAAATTCTGAGTACCCCTAGTTGGTAGCACCAGATATACAGAATTAACAAAAATCTGAATTTAGATGTTGTTTCAAGTTCTGTGATGTATTTCCATCTAGTGAATTGGTAGATTTTTTTTTTTCAGCCTTTCTCTTAAGTGAAATTCACTTACGTTTGAAAATAGCAAAATTAGGTGTCCTTCAGCTGCAAAATATAGCTTTAACTTTTCTTCATATGCACTGAATTTTTGTGCATCTGTACTTGAGGTAAGTTAGTAGTAATGTTTTGTGCAAAGCCAGCAATTGTATTACGACACTATTGCAAACATAAAACGGAGTATTCCTAGGCTGAGATGGGCCTTTAGTATAGAACGGGAGAATGCATGAGGTATAGCAGAGTCTTAGATGTAAGATCCAAGATGAAGGAAAAAAAGTAGCTTTAGTTATTGTGATAATCTGGGGGTGTGGATTTCATTGGCAGAGGGAATAAGTAAATTATAGAGGGGAAAATAGGATAAATCGGGTTAGACAGTCCAGTCAGACAGCGAGTACTGCGTATCTTTTACTTCTGCATCTCCTTCTGTCACTTCTCTTCAGTCTTTTCTCCCCTGTCCAAGTATGAGGGAGACAAGGCAGTTTTCCAAGGTGTGTGTGTTTTAAAGCAGGTCTGCCCTGGTGTAGCATGCTTCACAGCACTGCAGTGCCTGTTTCTGCACTTTTTTTCCTAAAGGTTAGAGTCTATAGTCAGCTAAGTTTAAAATATAACATGTAAAAGGAAAGTTGGTGCAGTTAGTTGAAGAGGTTTGTTTACCAGGAATTCAGCTAATTTATTTTGTTTCTCTATTATGTTAACTTTGAGTGAATCTTAATTTTCTTATTTTCAATATGCTCAGGGAAGAGAGAGGGAGCAGATAGCACCGGAGCTGGAAATAGTGACGGAAAACATGCTGGAAGAAGTGAGTTTTGAGGTTGTTTTTAAAAGAGAAGATAAAATGTTAAAAATGAAGCTGTGTGAATGGAGACAAAGATGTTAAGTAAGGAACGGCCAGGGTGGAAGTCATCAAGGGTACTGGGAACAGAAGGAGTCTGATGTTAATATATATCTAGCGCCAGTTTTTGTAAGGTTGGTCAGCAGCGGAGATTATGTGTAGAAGTGAGTATTAAGTCAACCCTGTTAATTTTGCTACACTGTTTAGAGACCTAGCAAAGTTCCTATCAGAAGAGCAGGAATTTAAAAAAGATCTAAAAATATATGGAAGTATTTTTTGGACTTGTGAGACTAGATTCTGAACACGTTCCTCAGTGAGGCTTTGATTCAACAAGATGTTTAACATTATGCTTATGCCTCGGCGTTGTGCAGAGAGGGGGATCCAGCCAACAATTTGCTCACGGTATTGGTTTGTACCATCTGAATGTGAGGGCTCCTGCATGATCAAATTCATTACAGAAGCTCATCTCACAGAGGAATAACTACTAGCATTACAAAAGCACTTCTGTTATTTCCGCTGTCTGGGTGATACTATACAAAGTAGACTGAAGCTTTCTGGCGGAGTCGAGTTTCTAGGTGAGAGCCCTCTGTAAGGTTATAGTTCTGTAAAAATTAAGAAAAGGTGTTGACAATAAGGGAGACAGGGTTTTCTCGGAAAGTATGTGTGTAGGGAGAGGGGAAAGCAAATAAATATTGTTGCTGAAGTAGAAGATTGTTTGGCACCAATCATTGCAAGAGAACAACTTCAGTAAGTCCTTAGCATCTTCTGCTGCTTTCTCAGGTCTGCTCCCTGAAAATTGCAGGATTGGATGCATTTCTGGTTAAATATAAAGGTGTTTAAAAAGAAAAAATAATTTTTTTCTTTCAGTCTCTGCAATGATCATACTGCATGATTTGATCTGCACTCAGGTAGACTATTACAAATAGTCTAAATGTAATTGTTATACCTTACTACTTGCAGTAAATTTTTAAAAAGAGGTAATGCAGTTTTAAAATGTGGTGATGATGAATCTGGAACTCAAGAGGATCAAAGTGAAAAGCAAGAAATGAACTAATTTTTTGCGCGAATTGTGTACTTAGAATTGTTGTTTGCCTTAGAGAAAGAAGCCCTGACTGTTTAATTTTCTGTCACTGTAAAATTCTTAGTTTTCTATCTTAAGTCCCAAACCTGCTTCAGGTACTACAAAAGAGCTTTTTCACTTAGAAAGGATCCACATACTGTGATGAGAAAAGAAATACGTAGAAATACAATGGGAGAATATCTGTAGCCCTCCAGTGAAGGAGAGGACCAGTAAAAGAAGAGAGATATCTTGGAAACTGTTGAAATTGAATGTGATAGCAGGGCCTCTTGAAAGATTGTCTTGAAAAGTGACTAAATGGTCAAAGACTTATTTTTTTAATTTATTTCAAGAACATTGCATCAGTTTGAATAGAAGACTGAGGTGAGACAACTAATTGCTGTAAGGGAAAAAGGGGAAGATAAAAGAATGTCAGAAGGAGACAAGAAGGTGTGGCTGTAAATATCTAAATGGAAAAATGCATTAAAACAAGATTTGCTAGTAAAAATTGTCTGGTTTGAGCTATTGTCTCCATCCTAGTGAACTCTGAGTATATGGGTGATGAGAGAGTCAGGGTTCCATTAAGCATTTAAAACTTCACAGTCCTCTTTTGTCTGAACATCTGGAACATCTTCTTTTTCTTTTTTTCTCCTTTCTTAATGAACCCTTCTCTCTTGTTCTTCCAACTTCTAGTTGTCTGTGCAAGAGAGGAGGCAATGTCATCTGCTTTTATCTCTAGCACCATCAAGACTGGGTAGCTGGCAGTGTTCCTTGGAGCAACTCCTAGCATTTCTCTACCTAAGCTCAATCCCTGCCCCTAGCAGTTTCCAAAAACAAGAAAAAAAAAAAAAGTCCTACAATGTAGTATCTTTGTTATCTCTTTGCCTTTCATTAACTTGCAAAAGGAACTTGAGTCTTCCATGCTGGTTTGTCTTGCCATGTAGCTTGTGAAGACACAGTGACTTTACCAGGTGTTGGGTATTTTGTAGTTTACATGGCTGTGACCACCACTGCTGCCATATTCTCCTCTTTGAAGTCTGTTTGTCTCTGTTTTCCTTTCAAATACCTCCTAGGTATTCTTGTTACTGATGAACATCCTCAAACCGAAAGAAAGCAAGCTTCATCATGTTCCTTTTTCAGGAAGCAGTGTTCCTTTATGTTGCTTTGGCCAAAGAAGGGTTCTTTCCAAGTGTTTGTGTTATAACTCACTGTTTTGGCTCGTGTTGTGCTGTGGAGCAAACTAAACTCTTCTCTAGGACTTAGTAAAATCTGGAAATTTTTTGAAGCATACTGTAAGTTTAGCAATTAGAGGGTAACTTAGGGGGATTGGTCTGGTGGGATCTTCACAGTTGATGTCAGAAAATCTGAATTTCAGTGGTAGAGTTGTCTTGCTGTCTTCTACTTGAGTAGTGTTATTGACTCAATCAGTAGATACAGGTCACTGTTGATGCTTTCTATGTTGCAGTTTACACAGAATCATTTGCTTGAAAAACAAGTTGTCACTTGCCATGCAATTGCTACGTGAACAACCCTCCATCCTTGTCGCTTTATGGTTCTATACTCTGGTTTCTGTACAGCTGAAGGAATTAAATTGGCCTCTAGCTTTTACAGCCTCAAGTGTAAAGACGTCAAGAACATACGGGATGAAAGAATGGCCTTAATGGACATTTTTGATCAAAAATTCTACTTCTGCAGGGCAAATATACATAAAAAAAGTAGAATCCACAATTACATTAAGGTGTTTTGGGTTTTTTTCCCCCATATTATTTTTCCCCATGTCTGGGCCTTCTTGTGGTGCTCCTTTTATCACCTGAAGAAATTACCATAGTTTTCTAGGAATATACATTTGTTGTTGTTCCTGGCAGCATAAATTAGGAGGTAGGGAACTTCATGAATAGGAAGACAAGTTTTAAAGGTGATACTTTGGATTTTTGTCAGCATAGACAATCAATGGGGGGGGTTTTTTGCATTAAAAAAAAGAAATTTTGTATTCATCTGTATGTCTTATTTTTTTGAATCTGCGGATGAATATTTAAGAACTAAACATTACAAGTGCACTGTGTTTGGGGAATGTTATTGTAAATCATTATAATTCATAGCTTAAAAGATATGTGCTGCTTGTTTATTTTGCTCTGTTAGAACAAGAGGATGAAGAAGCCAGTACTGGATCTCATTTAAAACTTATAGTAGATGCTTTTCTTCAGCAGCTTCCAAATTGCGTCAACAGGGACCTCATAGACAAGGTACAGTCATAGTTTTCACTTTTTCCACTCTTAAAAGCTGTAATGCTAGGTCAAATAGATCGGAAATAAAGATGTGAAGCTTTGGAGTCTAGCAGTAGCTGAATTAATTTTTAACCTGGAGGAGATATTTTCTTTTCCACATTTAATCAGCCATTGCCCAATTACCATGTGATACTGGTTTCATCTGCCCATTCTCTTATGTATTAGATTGTTTTAGAAGCAGACTTGGCTTTTTCTTTTTTTGTTCCCATCACTCCCTGAGAAATTACTCCCCATCTCCCTAAAGCTGCTTTCTTCCTTGTGCTGATCCAAAGAATCAGTCTGTATTCCTGTAACTGGGATATGTTTTCTATGTCAGTTCTAGACGAAAATGAAGATTTCTCTTTACAGTTGTTTTTAAAGCAGCTGCATGTAACAAGCATAGCTCTGGTAAAAGATGCTTTTGAAAAGCATGCTATATTGCTTTAAATAAAAAAACCACCGTGTTAAAGGGTGAAGTATTATATGGACTTTTCTCTTTATAGGCAGCAATGGATTTTTGCATGAATATGAATACAAAAGCCAACAGAAGAAAACTAGTACGGGCACTTTTCATAGTTCCTAGACAAAGGTAAGAACTGAAGGGGAAGAAGCTGGATCTACCCTTTGGTTATTTAACTTAACAGATGTATATATTTTTTAACTGTTTAAATTACTGAAGGCCGGTGCATATTCCAAGTTGCATTTATTTATTCCTGATGTGCACTTCTGGAGTGATTTATGCTAGAGCACCAAAGAAATACTTAGGATTAATAATCAAGCAATCCAAGGCAATATTTTGCCATAGCAGTATAAATTTTTTTAATAATTAGTTTCTCTTTTATGGTACTTGTGTGTTTATAGATCATCTTTTCATAACTTTTTCTTTAACCTTGAAAACAATGCAAAACTACCTTCTGTCACAAAAAGAGGATATATTTAATTCAGGAGAACATGTACTTTTTTGTATAAGAACCTCTGAATAGTGAGAGCACAGTATAGTTTAGGACAGAGAATTTCTTGTCATATGTTAATTCTGGCGTAGTACATAGCCATTATAGCCTTTTATCTTCTGGAACGGAGCTGGTTCTAGGCCGGCTGGCTTGGTGAAAGCAACGATAAGAGTTTGAGGCTCGCCTCTTCTGTCCATGTAGATCTGTCCATGTAGGGTTTTGCTGTTTCTCCTTGTCTGTCTCTTTGTGTAAGAGGTCCGTGAACTTACAGGAAGAGCCTTGCTTACAGAAATGATTGCAAACATTGAGATAAAATTGTTAAATCAATGGGAAGAATAATGTATTTCTGCTCTCTGGTAAACTTGTACCTTAAATAGGTGCAAGTTAAATAGGTACAATTATAAAGGAGTCACTTTTCTTGCTCCACCTTGCCCTATTTCTCCTGAGAGGTTGTTTTGGTGCTGCTTTTAGTTTCAAATGTTTCATCATCATCTTTGATTTCCTGTTAGAGCTCACACCACTTTAATAACATTCCCTTTTAACACTGGGGGGGAAAAAAACATGGTTTGATTGTCCATTTTGTCTCAAGGCTTGCACAGACTACTGCTTTGAATAAATAGATGTTGGTGTTTTGTTTTCCGTACTTTTAATCACTTAGTTATTGCATTGTGTTTTCAACCTTAATTCTAGCCTATTTCTACATCCCATCTGTAATAAGCATCTGCTGTGCTAATAACCCTACTCTTAGCTTTATATAAACCAATGGTTGTTTGCTGACTGTATGCATTAACCTCGACTCTGCCTTGATACTAGTTTTGCGATTAGAAGTGCGCGTAATCTTTCATTCTTTTACGTATTCTTTCATCTAAAAATTATGATTTTGACACCTCAGTCTTTGGAGACTTTGATTGCTGCCTCTGTCAGTTATTTGTATTTCAGACACAGACACTTGAATATCTTCTGTATTAGACATAACAATGTGCTCTTCAGCCCAAATTTAAGTTGTAGAGGAAATAACACTTCTATTTATCAGCCTGCTGGTAATCATGAAATGCATCAAAACACAATTTGAGAACTTTTTTGCACAACCTAGAACATGTACAGCAATGTAAATCAGCAGGATGACTTAAACTTTTGTCTTCAGCTCTACCATAATACAGAACTTTACATGTTTGCACAAAGGCTTGTTGGCTGGTCTGTGAACATACAGTAGTAATATTTCTACCATTTGCCCTGTATATATTCCTGATGCTGTAGATTCCAGATTGCTCAAATTGATCATTAACTCTTGGAATATCTCTAAAGATGCATGATTTTCTTTGCATAATCCACTAAAGTGTGCTACATGATAATGACCTCAAGGAACTTGTTAACATTATGCAAAGCAAAAGAGGTAGTTTCAGACAAGAACAACAGGATGGCTTGTAAATTCAGTGGTGTGGTTTCATAGATACCATGAAAGCAAAAGTTAAATTCAATGAAAAAGAGATGTGTTCTTGATCAGGCTGTGCTAGGAAGATGGTAAGGTGCTAGAAACATATATATTTCCACATTGCCACTGATTTGTTCTCTCCCCGATGGTAGTTCCGTTATCCCATGAATCTGTTTTAAAAATAATAATTTTAAAAAGATTAATTTTTCTGTAGGAACTCAAGAGACTAGTATAGATGGTGTGATTGGCTCAAGGAGCTGCTATCTTTGACAGTTCAGTTCTTTAATAGTTGGAACTAATACTGAAGCAAATGGCTCAGCTGATCATTGTTGTTCTTTAATTATAAATATTAATTATTCTTAAGAATAACTTTTTATTTTTAATACCTTTTTCTGCTGTCTGCTCTGAGACCTACTGAACTAATGAATACTCCACCTTCCAATTGTGAGATCTTAAGTTCAGTTGTATATATCTGCCTGTTCTGTTGCCTGCATTAGTGATGCTTGTCGCTGGGCTACTAAGAAGGAGAAACAGGATGTTGACTGAGCTGCTTGTTCTGAACCACAAACAGTTGCAGTGAAAATACCAGCTGAGTTGCCCATAGATGCGGACAATTTTAAAGGACAGTCTATCCTGATATTTAAGTTAGCTTTATTACTGCAGTTGGTAAAGGAGCAGTTCTGCTTTCTGTCTTGAAATCAACATTTGTAATCCCTGTGGAAAAACTCCAGGTGTGTATATGGCACACAGTACTAATGGTTGCTATAGAATTCTACAAATTGATTAAGAAAATGAAATAACACCCTGCTTCAAAGCTTTGTATAGTATGCATTAACAACGTTTTTGCTTCGTGTATCTCTTCACTTAGCCATAATGATATGTCTTTACCTTCTGTTACTGTTGTTGCATGCTGGTTTTTACTAATTCCAGGAGTTTCTGTACTATCTTTCCAGGATACCATGGGAGAAGAAAGCTTGTTGTGGTTATGTTCTTGAGGACTTTGTTTGGTTTGGTTTTTTGTGAAAGGTTCAGAGGAACAGTGTCCTCTTAGGCTGTAGATAAAGCAGTATATTTTCCAGAAGTGTTTAGTCTCCAAGCGTATCAGATAATGTTGTCTAAGTGTAGCTATTATGTTGGCAGCCATAATAATAAGATATTTCAATAACAAAGTGAGTTCTGTTTCTTCTGTTGAGTTTTAGGAAATGTGCAGGCACAACAATTTTACCAAGAAAGTACAAAACTGGTTTCGTGTTTGAGGAGTAATGCAGACACTGTAATGTCAAAGTCATTATGCAGTGTTGCCAGGGAGCTTTCTTGTTCCCACGAGGGTTCGATAGATTGCGACAAATGCAGGAATCTTCAAGACAGAAAACTGAATTTGACAAAAAAGGATGTTTTTTCCTTAACTAACTGTAGATTATTGTTAGAATACAACATCATTGCACTGCTCTGTTGAATACTTATGAATGGATCACATTTACGTTTTCAGCTGCAATGTGAACCTCCAATCCAATAGAACAGAAAGCCTTTTTAGAAGATTTTTCAATGCTAGTATACAAGTGGCTTTCAGATTTGTGTTGGAGGATTGATTTAAAACTAAACATTAGCCTTTTAATTCAGGACTACATAGTTTGCACTTAAGTGACAGTACAGTGATTTAACCCATACTGCTTGCAGCTTTAGGGTATTTATATGTAATTCTTTGCTATCTAACTGAATTATGTTCCTGTACAGATACACATAATTATTTATGTTCAACTGTATACTGCAATTTTGTTGAATTTTTTCAACTTCAATATGAGAAGTTTTAAAATGTCTTTTTAGGCCTTAAATTCTAAACAGCTCTAGACAAATGCTAAACAGTAAATAGGGGCTGTTGTGGCTTCTGGGGTTTTTTTTTGCCATTCCCATCTATGGTGATCTATGAAGTTGCACGTTTACTAAGCAAGTGTTCTGTTGTTCGTCATATGGAAATTTTTAGCATTATCGTTGGCTGTTCTTAATTCAGAAGTTAGCTGCTTCTTGAGTGTTAAATAGTTCTGATCATTTTAACTCGGAAGACGTAAACCTCCTGTACATCTACCTTCTTTCAGCTTCTTACCCTGAGAATCCTCAGTAGCAAGGTGCTTTTTGTTCAGTTTAACTTGACTTACTAGTGCTTGTGGCCCCTCTCATTTGAATATAAAATTGAGGGATGTGCTTCAGATAAGGAGTTTATGCTACGGCTAAGAAACAAAAGCAAAAATTGCTTATCTGATAGCATGCAGATTCCACAGCATCATCCTGCTGAGCAGTGTGGATGGCAGTTTGTACCTGTTCAGGCCCTGTGAATACAGTCTATATACCTGAATTATGATTACGCTTGTGAGGCAGGAGTTCTTGCTCTGTTGCTTCATTGCTTCATTCCTTAAGCTGTCTTTCTAGTAGAATCCCAGTTAATAAATGTCCAAAATGCCCCCTTCACTCTTTCTGAGTGTAAAATTTTGGGTGCACCCATTCTAGTAAGATTGCAATTAGGACTTTAATTGAGCAAAGTATATTTTTTTTTGTAAACTAACATTTGAAATTCTACAAAAAAAGATGTGCTCTTAGATATTTCACTGAAGTGCAGTCCATGTGATCCAGTTGACTAGATTTCAACCCAAGGTATGTGGTCAAAATGGTAATGGTCAGAAGTAGTGGGTTTTTACTATGGTAGTCTATATTCAGGGTGTTTAACATAGGCTTCAGACAGTAACTGACTCATCCCTGATGCTAGATCTTGCTTTATAATGTAGAAGAGCAGGAAGAGAAAGCAATACTGTGGGTTTTGTGTTTGTTTTTTTTTTTTTTTAGTTAATTTCTGCCCCGCTTCTCAAGAAAAATAAATGCTTTTGGAGAGAACAAAAAAACTAATTATATTAGCCTTAATGCAGGTACCAGTAGATGGTGCCACTGATGCTGCAGTCTCTCCACTTGTGAACATGAATTTTTGTCTCCCCTGTGAGAGAGGAAGGGGATTCAATCTCTGATCGCTAATTTCACAGTAATTGACCCAAGGCTTTTCCTTATTGTATTTCAGCTATTTAGAAATACCCACTCTTAGTATTCTTCCCCATGAAGAAACCTTTTGTGTTCTGTTAGGGAATAACAACAATGTGCTCTAAGACTTTAATTTTCCCTCAGGTATGTTCAGTTTACAGAGATGAAATTATTAGCTTTCAGCAGGCAGGTACTTGTTCAGACCAGAATAAAACTTTCTGCTATTTGTCTTAAAAGACATGCCATACAGAAATCCCCTCAGTTAAAATACACTCCCTCAATTCAGCCAAAGTCCTTTTTTAGTTTAGCTTTTGTGTATGTCTGAAGCAATGAGACTTCCACTTTTTCTCTGAGAGTTAATGGCTAAATGCTTAATAACATCGTAGTAATTTGCTGTGGCTAGTCGTCCTTGACTGTGTATTCCAACAAGCTTGAAAAATGTAAATACAGCTTCAGTTATTGATTAACAAGAGAGAATAAAATCTGTTAAATAAGTAACTGGGATACCTGCAATGTTTAACGAGGAGTTTTATGTGTTATCAGGAGACTGTTTAGCTATGCATCTTTCAGGTAGTATATTCTGATGCTGCTAGTCCACAATTTAATTACATAATTATCCCTCTTTTTCTGTGAGTGGATATTAAGATCTTGGAAATGCGCTCTAGTGACATAGCAGTAGAAAGGAGAGGGGAGGCAGTCATGTATGCTTAGTTTCGGGGTTTTTGTCTTGATCCTCTTCCAGTTTTACTTTGTGCCAGGGCAAGTTCTATGTATTAACTCTGCTTTTAGATTTTTTTTTTTATGGCAGCATCTTTTTTCTTTTTCCCTAGCAGTAGGGAAAACCTTAATCCTTCATAAAGTGTAAACTCAAGATCGATATTTTTTTTCCCCCCCTTACAGGCCATTTCTCACTTGAAGCATGCAAATTTAAGATGTTTCTCTCCACTTAAAACAGTAGGCTTGTTCTACAGTTCATCTCTTTACAGCATTAACTTACATTCTGAAAATGAAACAAAAATACTTTCTTCAGCTTGTTAAATGATATTATGAGGCTTCAGAGTGCAGTTGGTTTCTCTGCATTTAAAAGTGATACATGCACATTTATGCAAAGCAGCGGTGTTGTATTCTGTGTCGTGTTACACGATGCCACAAACCGGGTTTCAGAGCATTTATCCCGTGTTTACAACCAGATAGTCTTTGATGGAAAGAAGCAAAGTACAAACTAAGGAAAAGACAAATTGCTCTCCAGAATTCCCTAAGGGAAACATGCAATACTATGAAATGGGTATGAAGGCATGTAATCAAGGAAGGAGAAAGGAAAATAAGGGAAGTTCTATAGAAAATTATGAAACGTTAGCATTTGTGGGAGTACTAGCTGAGTTTTGGGGAAAAGGGTTGCCACATCACATCTGCTGAGCTTTGTTTTATGTAATAACACTACTACATTCATTTAGAAGTTCACTGCCTTAAAAATAAAGATGATCTTACCTTCCTGGTTATGTCTGCTGCTACTCTAAAAAAAAAAAAAATTGCAATAACAAATGGAGTTGTCTGTAAGAATTTTTCATTTTGCGTATTGAGAGGGATCTGAATTTTTTTTTGTATCTGGTAATTTCTTAAAGGTCGAATTCCGTAGTTAAGATGGTGTTTGGCATTTCACCTAAGGCAGTAGTTTTGAAAGAAAGTTAACTGTGAAAGGATTCCAATAGGATGTGGTAGTATACCTTTTTGTATTGCTCTTTTTAAATGTTACTGCAATCTGAAGTGTGAGCCCGTAAAATTGCATTTACATAGTTCTGTCAGTGTATGCACATTCATTCTTTTCACAAGGAAAATGGTACCCATACTTGTACGCATAAATACATTTTTGTCTATGAGTTGTCTATTTTATCATCTCCTTTGTTTACAGGTTGGATTTGCTACCGTTTTATGCAAGACTGGTTGCCACATTGCATCCCTGTATGTCTGATGTAGCAGAGGATCTTTGTTCCATGCTGAAAGGCGATTTCAGATTTCATGTATGTTTTGTTGATTTAGGTTTTTTTGCATTCAAATTAACCAATCTGATAAGTCATCCTTTGAATAAAATAACGTTTGATATCATGTAGATGCTAATTCTTAAATTAGTGAATATATTTCTGTCATCTGAGTGGATTTGTTCTAGAATACTAGATTTGTATATTTAATATATATATGCAGACATACATGGTAAGGTGTAAAAAAATTCTTTTTAAAATTAACTGTACAACAGTTACAACAAAAGTTGCAAAAATTAGAAACTGTGCTCCAACTGTGTTAAGTTTTCCTGAAATTAATAATTTGCATTTAAAAGGAGAACTGACCTATTCTAACATGTTCCCCATTACAAGGTTATTGTTGTAATATAGTGGTTATTATTGTAATTTAGTGCTTAATTCAGATTATTTTTTACCATTTTCATCAGCCAAAATTTTCTGTTACTCACAAATGTATTTTTCAGTGTTGTTTCTTCCACTTTGTTCTAAGTTTTGTAATCAAATTGGGTCTGGTGCACAGTGATGATTCCTTCACTGTTTTCTGAGTTTTATGGCACAGATTTCAATTTTTTTTCCCCCCTAATATTGACATTAAAAAAGTCTGAATTGCTCAGACTTACTTAAGTCTTAACTATCTGAAGTTAACTGTTCTCGGGAAAAGCCATTTCTGTTAGGGAGAAATACAATTTTGTATTTTGCAGATTATGTTTAGACATAGATATAATTTTGTACTTTGTTAGTAAAATTATGCTGGATGTCAGAAATTTTTAAAAGAAAAAAGAAAAAAAAAGTCTGCACTTTATTAAACCTGACTTCAAAAAGCCATCAATGTTTAATATTTTCTAAGGGACTATACCAGTGGTCCTATTTGTATAGAGACTACTTACTGATTCTAAAAATAGAGAATCTAGAATATTTAACGACCACTTCACTGTGGCAAAGGCGAGGTGGCCAGGTTGATGTGTGGCTATAACTGTAGGTATGTTAGAGGACTTAGTTTTTCAAGGGGGTGGGGGTGGGGGGGGGGGGTGGGGAAAGAAACCCAAAAGCTTCTGAAGAAACAAGGTTGTAGAGAGACTTTTAGGAAACTCCATGATAGGTAAAGGTAGAGCGTAAGGAACCAAACAAATATCAAACACTTCTGAATTTCCAAGCTTATTAAGCACGTTCAGGTCAAAGTAATTTACAAGAGGTAGGTATTTTTGAGGCCCTGAAATTAACTGCTTGCTTTTTTTAAGGTAAGAAAAAAGGACCAGATCAACATTGAAACAAAGAATAAAACTGTGAGATTTATTGGTGAGCTTACCAAGTTTAAAATGTTCTCCAAAAATGATACTCTACACTGTTTAAAGGTTAGTGTTATGATAGTGCTGTACTACTATATATGCTGATAAGGTATCCCCATCCTATTCCCCCTCATATATTTCGTAATGATAACCATTAATTCATTGCATACGATGTTTTAAACCCTGATGTCTGTTGCTGCTGTGTATGAGGGGACTTTTATAGCTGTTCTAGAAGTTAGAATGTTTTAATTTTTCTGATGTTAGGAATATATTAAAATAAACTGCCACCTTTGGACATAACCAAATTGCTAATAATTTTCTTTGTAAAGCGATGGTAGACATTGCTACTTATTCCTCTGCTACATCTTGCAAAACTGGAAGTGAGCTTTTCTTTCCATTACATTGATTTCAATTACTGTTTTTACAGAGAAAATAACAGTAAGGGGGAGGGGTTAGAGGCAGAAAGCTTTTCAGTGATGCAAGGAGAGGCTTATACGCCGTCTCAGCAGGTGCTTTAGCTTGTTGAGGAACAAAATAAATCTTTGGAAAGCATTAATCTCTGACCATATCATCTCGATTTGCATGCTGATAAACATTCAAACTTGTGTTTGATGTCAGGTCCCAAATTAAAACTGGATTTTAAAAATAAAAGTGCTTTTTATAACAGGTGGTTGAAGACTCACACAGGTTAAGATCACTTCCTCTAGGAATAGTTTCTATTCATTGACTCATTCGGTATCAAAGCTGAATTCTTAAATTATACTCGCTCATCATTTTTCCTCTCTCATCTATAAAATATTGTAAAATGCAAAGCTCTATTAATTTTAAGTTGTTCCTTAACTTAAACAATACAATTAAATTTGATGTGCTTTGAGGTTATTGTGTCCCCGTGCAAGATTACTTGGTGGTTTTCCAGTCTAGCAGCAGGAATTTTAAAGCAGATGTAACAGAGTTGGAAGGTGTATGGGAGAGATCATAGTGGTTTTTTAGCATTGTAGTCTTTTTATGCTAGGCTTAGGAAGCATCCTGGTTTTAGGTTTGTGGAGCCTAAATTTGGGGTCTAGACTGGCCTTACAATACTTTTTTTAATGAGATTAATATTTTGTTAACATCTGATCAATGAAATAAATTGCATTTTTTCCTTAAAGAATATGGAATACCACAATAGTGTAAAGTCTAGTAGTTACAACTTACTGTTTTCTGCAGTTGAAAAAGATGTTTAACATGCTGTGTTTTTATATAAATATATATCAGATGCTTCTGTCAGACTTTTCTCATCACCATATTGAAATGGCATGTACTCTGCTGGAAACCTGTGGAAGATTCCTCTTTAGATCACCAGAATCTCACTTAAGAACCAGTGTTCTTTTGGTAAGAGAAAGCTTATTGTCTTATGGGGGAGGGTGTCATGCACTGAATTAAACCAATTATTACTTGTATTTTCTGGCTTTGGCATGTGGTCTGACCATAACGATGATTGTGATTAATATCTTAATTGTCATTTACAATGTTTGAGCACTAGCAAGTGAAAACTTTCATTAAGTTTTATCTTGAGTGCTCAGGGAGGATAAAGGACAATGAATTTTTACTGAAATCTTGCCTCCTCATTATGGTGTGGGGTTGAGATGGGCTGGTGTTACATATGTTCAAGGTCTAGGTTGCTTTGGCACTATCAGCCTTTGTAGTCCTATGGACTTGTATCATCTTGTTATTTATAGCCTGTCCAGTGTTGTCTCAGCTCTGAGATAGTACCTGCTGTGAGAATAGCTTTCTGAAAGTATTCTGAAGAACTCAATTTGACCTATAAATCTGTTCATGACTTAAAAGAAAATGTAATTAAAGAATTAAATTTGTGAAGCAAAAAGCTATTGCTTTTGAACTATACATAATTCAGAGATAGGAAAACAGAGGATTAGGTTGAAAGAATATAATAGTTGTACCTGAACATGCCTGAGAAGCTATTTGGGGGGGAAAATGGTAGTGAATGGAACTGGAGATGATAAGATATTTCAACTTGAGGTGAAGACAATTGTGAAAGAGGTGGTTTCTGTGCCCTGCGTAACAATCTGGGGTTCTAAATTTGAAGAAAAAGTTTATGAAGACACTAGATGAAGGGGTTTTAGAAATAGAGGTTGGTAATTAAGGTAAGAGTAGAAGTGGTATCCATAAGTCTAGATAAGTACTGGCAAAGATTTAAAAATAACAATGATTAGCTCTCGGTCTTTTTTAGTATGAGTCCTGAATAAGATGTTTACTGGCTTGAGAGACAATCCTGTGTCCAAGGCAAGAGACTGAGTCAAACATGGTTGAAGAAGTCCTTCGAAGATGGATACTAGCAATAGGAAATTGCATTAAATTAAAAGCAGCATAAGCAGATACAGACCACCTGATAGACCATGTTGTTGTATGAGAAGTCTGACTAGGTGTTTTAATGTTCTATTCAAACCCATGCACTGCACGAAGAATATAGACATGTATCTGCAGTAAAGAAAGTAGTCTCTGTGTTTGGGGGATAAAGTGGCTATAGTTTGCCCTTCTGGAGGTGTTTGGAATCTTTAGAGACACAGCTCTTAAGCTGTGAAATATCACTGTTTCTGCTGTATTTATCTCCTTGCTTATTGAAACACAGGCTTACATTTGACAGGTCTTTCTCTTGAATCTATAGCCTTCCTTTCTCATGCTGTAGAGTTAACGGAGAAACGGTTGTACAACAATATACCCAAGTATGCAACACCTTCTTTTCCACAAAACGTTGTTTCTTTCTGAACTTCTTCGAATGTCGTAGCATTTGTTGCAGTGGTGTAGTCACAAGAGGAGAGAGATGGACAAATTAACTGCAAGTTCTTGGCTCATGCTTTTTGTTGCAATGTACTTTGTATCTTGAAAGGTTCAAATCTCTCAATTTTCTAAAGGTTTGCCAGCTGATGTGTTTTATTGTTAAATATATTCCTTTCCGTAATCAGTATTTTTCCCCTGAAACACTGTTTCATTATCTTTAAAAGACACTTTAGTCATTGCTACCTTTTTTTTTGTGGTTAATAAAAATTTTAGAAGTCAGGAAAAATTAAATACCTCTATCAGAGCTGCTTTTTGTAACTGCTTTTAGCCTTATGCACTATGAAAATGCTGCTTGTTAGCCATATTGCTGAAATCTGCTGGATGAATGCTAAACATGACTTAACTGTGAAGTGCAAGACAAACCACAAACACTGTTTCAATAACTGAGGCTTAAAGCCTCACAAGGTTTCAGATAAGAGGTCTTTTCTTATGCATTGAGGAACTACGAAAAGATAGAGATGGCAAGTAAGTTTGGAATATCTATTGATTAAGATGCAAAATAGGCTAAATAGATTTATATTCTACAACCATCTTAATAGCCGCATCTTCTAATGTTGCCCTATAGAAACTAGAGATAAATTTTGATTTAAATAGTGTTACACAAATTGGATCATAGTGTTATGGTACCAGTTAGTGTGAACTGTAGAAAAGATTACTCCCAAAGCAAGCTAATTGGGATCTTGCGGTAAAATTCTGAGTAAATGTAAAGCTGATCTTATCAATGACTCTTATGGGTAGAATTAAGGCCTGTTGATCTTCCAAATAATTATTGGTCTTAATCTTTACTGCTGATGATATAGTATGTAATAAGATGACAAACAGGCTGTATGTCTCCTATTAAAGACAATATTGCTTTGTCCTGGTGTGGAAGAAAGTCATAGTTAAGAATGGGCTTTAAAAAGTAATTAAGGGAAAAATAATTATTAAATAGTAAAGTGTTCTATAAGAGTGCCGCAAACTTAGCGGCACTAAGTGACTTATTCTAGAGAAACATTTAATGATCACATTCTGGTTTTGTAGAACTACTATCATCTTTTGCAAACTATTTAAAGATTCTTCTTTTATCAGGGCAGTGTTTATTTCTGTTAATTATTCTTCTTGGCAAGTCTTTAAAATTCAATATCCGTTATGTAATTTAAAATACTAATGTAAAACTAACTTGGCTTCAGGATTGGTCTGTTGATAAATGGATTATTTGAATTGGTGCATTGGAAGGAAAATCAGCATTATCTTGATCTATGTTTCTGTAACAATCATGTTAACATGTCAAATTCTTGTGTTATGCTGTTTTGTTGAAAGAATATTTGAAGTTCTGTGGTTAAAAGCCTTCTGATGCATTTTTAATCCTTTAACTTAGACAACTGTGTCAAATTGTCTTTTTAAGCTTTAGGGCAAGATCACTTGTATTTATAAATGTATAGAACTTAAGCTACATGGTAGCTCATTTTTCGGGGTGACTCCTTCTATAGCTGGAGTTGAAACTGTGGGAGAACATTGTTTGTACACCCAGAGGCTGTGACAAAGTAATTGTAGTTAGAATAAGACTGTGTTAATTCAATATAACAATAGTGTGCTTCCAAGAAATTTAAAATTTTTGATTTTTGAACTGTTGGAACAAGTAGCAGGGCAGAGCAGTGTAGGTAGTAAAGGGAAGGAGGAGCTGAACAGTTTCAATATCTTACTACAATCTGATAATTTAAATGTCAGTCATGCTGAAATGCTTTTCTGAATTGGGCTTTTCCTGCTGCTTAGGTTTTACTTGGTGACTTCTCTCCTTTTTTTTTTGTGCGGCTTTAAAAATTCTATTTTTTGCAATGCAAATTGGTGTTACCAGTTTGGGGTGGAGGTGGGGGGCAAGACCATTAACCAGAGAAGCACCTCCTAATTCTCGTCAAATTTTCTTTTGAAATATATCTGCAATATATGCTACTCAACAGGAAAAAAAGAACAAACCCTTTTACTGTTTCAACTTGGACATTGTAATGTAGTGTTTGATCTCTCTTTATCAAAGGAAAAACAGAAACCTAATCTTCAAATGTAGTACTTTATCTTTGTAGTTCTTCATTTTAGCCTAGTAAAATCAAGGTCCAAAGTAGTTAATTAGCTTAAAGTGCTTTAGACTGTAGGTCTTGCTTTTTTCTTCTGGAATGTGTCAAGGTTTTTGTTATTGTAGGCAGTGTATTGTTATGGTTTCTCTTTAATGCTTGTCCATCTGACTTGATGCCTTAAGTGAAAAAGGATTGAAACACACACAGTTGCTTAAAATGGTGGTGACTTCTAATAGAGATTAAGACTAATACCATCCACTTAAAGTTAGAATACATACTTGGGATTGATCAAAAAAATAATACATTACAGTGATTTTGAGACTTGGGGTAGTGGATATTGTCTCTTCTGGGAAGAAACATTTTAATTATAACTTATTTACAGTATAATGTGCAACTTTTTATAACAGGAAAATTTACTAATTATGTAGTTTTAGGGTTTTTTTAAAGTTTTAATTGCAAGCCCTTCTGCCTTTTTCTCTGTTATGCTTTACTCTGCCCCACTTCATTTTTCAGTTTATAGTAAAACATGATAAATGTCATTAAGGCAGCAAAAGTGTATTTTCTTCTGATGCATCTAGAAAAGGTGAAAAATTTACAAAGGTAATATTAACATACATGACATGGTAAGCTTTTGGACCTTTCTGCTGTGTTTTTTCCCCATATAAAACAATTTACGTATTCAATTGTTAAAAGCGCTGTGCATCTTTTAAGCACCTGTAGGTAAATTTGCCGTTACTTGACAGAAATTTCCTATTTGGAAAGGAACAGTCTCAGGGAATCAAAGGGGAGGCCATTTGTGTCATGGAAAGGGTTAAAAATTAAATTCCTTAGGGTTAGTGTCAGATTGAGACCTGCCTGGCAATAGATGCATACAGTCTAGGAGGAAAATTATGTTACTTGTTGGGTTGCTATGTTACACAAAACTGCTCTTCCTCACTCAATTAGCAGCTGAAACTCAAGGCTGAGGAGCTGTTTGAGTACGTTTACATTTCGGTTGAACTGAACCACTGCCTTGTAAAAGAACTTATAAAACTTTAAATTATTCAAGTTTAGTGGAAAGTCCACCAGTGTGAAAAATTGTGCTTCTTCACCATTGATCAAAGAAGGTTTAAACTCTTTTCATTAGTTTACTGGACCGCATGAATGTATATACTAACATTTGTGTGTGGTGATAAAATGGTACTTACATGTTAGTTTTGTTTATCTGTTTGATGGTGTAAATTACTGTGTAGCCAACCTCTATTAAATAATAAAGTCTATACCAGTGCAGTTTCTTTTCCTGTTGAACCACCTTAGAGTGATTTAAAACATATGGGATAATGATCTTAATAATGATCTTACAGGTCTTTTCCAACCTTAGTGATTCTGTGATTAAGCTCATCCTCATCTTTAACTGTAAAAAATCAGCAGCTTAGAACTGCTACTTTAGTTCTTGTACAGAATTTTTAGGTACAAGAAATTTTTAAAACCCACGAGTTAAATTTTAAAGTACATATCCAAAATGTATGGAGAAAAGATTGTATTCAGTGAGAAAAATTAGTACAATCCTGACAATTAAGCAGAGCAGTTAGTGTTGATGTAGTAGCCTTTAACTTGTCTGATTTTTCCTGAAATACTACTTTATGGTAGGTACTGTTTTTCTTGCAGTCTATTCTGTTTGGGTAAACAGCAACAATGGAGCATGTAATAAGGAAAATGCTATTGCCTAAACCACTGAAAATTCAAGTGAAACCATCAATATAAACTACCTGGAGTTGCATACTGATGTAAAAAGTAGCCACTCTTATGATTCACTATGCTTGTGTCAAGACATCAGTATTTCAGCTACTTGAGTTAAATAAAATCATGTTTTGAATAGTGTGAGTAATAATCGTATTAACCATTTATCTAAGCAATAACATTTAGATTTCAAGTTAAACTTAAAATACTTTTCAGAAACCCTTTTCACCACAGGTGATCCATTATAAAAATAGGGGTTGTAAAGAAAAATGACCTTGGAAATAGCAACGCAGAACCGTATATATGCTTTGTCCTTTATTCTCTCTACCCAAGCTTTTAACTTACTTTTCTGCAACCTTTCATGGTTCCTTTATCCCAAATGTAACTGTAAAAGCCTTTGGCTTGAATATGTAGTATGTCAACATCTTTAACTGATCATTTTTGTATATTTGCAGGAACAAATGATGAGAAAAAAACAAGCAATGCATCTTGATGCACGCTATGTTACAATGGTAGAAAATGCCTATTACTACTGTAATCCACCTCCAGCTGAAAAAACTGTGAAGAAAAAACGTCCTCCTTTGCAGGAATATATTCGTAAGCTTCTTTACAAGGATCTCTCCAAGGTCACCACAGAGAAGGTAAATCCTTATGAAATCTTTAATACATGTTTTACTGGAAGTGATGTAGCACTAGCTTTCAAAGAGTTTGGGGAGGGTTATAATTTTTTTAATTGCAAGGAAGAGGGATCATTTTTGTATCCCTGATTTGTAAGATAGTTTGATTTCTTTTATGTAATGCAGAGACACTCCAGTCATGGACCTGTATTCTCCACAGCATTAAGTGCTGAACAAACAGAGAATGAAATGAGAGTCTTTGTGCTAAGTATCTTGTGTTCAGAGTAAGAGACAAAAGACTACAGTTAAATACAGACTGTAAGAGCAAGGAAATTATGGAATAGATTTGGACAGCTTGATTAGTAGCTAGAGGAGAGCAGTTGGGTTTTCCATAGCTTCTGCAGATCTGGAGGATGCTTGAAATAGAGAATGAGGTTGCTTGCAGGTGCTTACAGGGATTTCATCCCAACCATGAGAGACAGGGAATGATAGTGAGGAAGTATCTTGCTATTTTGCCTGCTAAAATGTTAAGCTTGTCTCAAAATTTGGTTTAGGTCCTGAGACAGATGCGCAAGCTGCCTTGGCAGGATGCTGAAGTGAAAGACTATGTTATATGCTGTATGATCAACATCTGGAATGTGAAATATAATAGTATTCACTGTGTAGCCAACCTCTTAGCAGGGTTGGTCCTTTACCAGGAAGATGTCGGAATTCATGTTGTGGATGGAGTGCTGGAGGATATTCGCCTAGGAATGGAGGTAAACAACCAACATTCTTATTAAGCTATACTCATCTGCTTATGTTGAAAGGAAAAAAGTGAAATAATCTTGCTTACAGAAAGGAATCCTTGGATTCTGGATTTTTGTTTGAGTTTTCTACCTCAGTTGTTTGCTTTATGTAGGTTTATTTAAATTAAAAAAACAACACCCCCCAAAAACCCCCATAATCTGCAAAGATTACTAGGACAGTTGTTTTGTCCCCCTTACAGTATAGTAAGGGCATACAATTTATTCTCTCACAGTATAGTCAGATTCTTGCAACTTCAAGTAACTTTGGAGACTAATCCATATTTTGATAGATGTTATAATTGCAAGAATTCTCTGGGCAATGAAAAATCGTTATAGATTTAAGATAGAGTGTATGCTAAAAGTATTTGAACTTTTACAGTAACTACTAGTTGACCAGCTTTCATAACTACTTTTTAATGTTTAATTTTGTGTAATGTAGGTAGCCATAAGTAGCCATTTTTTATTATAATGAATCTTATAAATTTTTTTACACTGCTTTTTTCTTTAAAAAAACCCAAAACAAACAACAAACCTTTTGCAAAGATTCTATTGTGTCTGCATGATGAAGTGAATTTTTTGTTCTTTTTTGATAAAGGTTAACCAGCCAAAGTTTAACCAACGGCGGATCAGCAGTGCCAAGTTTTTGGGAGAGCTTTACAATTATCGAATGGTGGAATCAGCTGTAATATTTCGAACTCTGTATTCTTTCACATCATTTGGTGTGAACCCTGATGGTAGTCCTAGTCCACTGGACCCTCCCGAGCATCTTTTCAGAATCAGACTAGTTTGTACTATCCTCGATACCTGTGGGCAGTATTTTGACAGAGGATCTAGCAAACGAAAACTCGATTGCTTCCTTGTATATTTTCAGGTATTCTAAAGTAAATTTTGTATAGTTCTGTAGATTTCTTTTAACAAGCTAGCGTAAGTCAGTCTGTTACATATTTCTCTTACTGTCCTCTAGTACTATAATTTTTAGAATCCTGTCTGTCTGATAGCAGTTTTATTTTAGTGATGTATGTGTTCAGTTATATGTAGATGTTACTGTTCCAACAAACTTGTAGAACACTGCAGTAGCAGTTGATTCACTGAAGGGTTTAGGTTCCCCCCTTCAGGGGTTCTCAGCAAGTGGGAAAATGGCTGACAGAAACCTTATGAATTCCAGCAAAGGTAAGTATCAAGTCTTCCGGTTGGGATGGAATAGCTCCATGCAACAATACAGCCGGGAACTAGCTACCTAGAAGACAGCTTTGCAGGAACAGAGCCAGGACTCCTGGACTATATGAACACAGCATTAAGTTCTGCACCATTCAGGGGATGAAGGCAGACAGGATACTATGTTGTGTTGGCAAGGCTGTAGCCAGAGAATTGAGGAAAGTGATTTTTTTTTTTTTTTTTTTGCCTTCCCTTCTGTTTGGCACTTGAGGCCACATCTGGAGCACTGTTTCCAGTTCAGGGCTCCCTGATAGGTGAGAGGAGAGATATCAGCAAACTTAGCTGAGTCCAATGGAGGGTCGCCAAAATGATCACGAAACTCTCGCTTCTCACATTGTGGGTTTGCTCAGCTTGGAGAAGAGAATGCTAATTATGTTTATGTCCTCAGCTAATAGTGTGTGTAGAGAAGGAGGAATCAGATACTTCTTAGGCATGCACGGTGAAAGGATGAGAAGGAATGGTCACAAGTTGCAGCAAGGAAAGTTCCGACTCAATAGCTATAAGGGGGGGAAAAAAAGATTTTGTAACGGGAGTGTTTAAACACTGGAGTGGGTTCCTCTGAGCAAATGTGGAATTCCAGTCCATGGAGTTCATGCTAAAACTCTTTGGACTTAATTTCTTTTTCTTTTTGCTTCTCTCTTTAAACTTTACTAAAGCATGGATATTAAAAAATTAAGGTGATAACAACTTATTTCAGACCTTCAGGCTGCATATCCTTCATCTGTATCTGAGATGTAAAATCATTTTTTGAAGTACAGTGTGGTCCTATTTTTAAACCCAAAATAAACTTGTCAGTGAAGAAGTTGTTACATTTTTGTTACACCTTACAATTTCATAAAGCGTTCCTTTTGATCATGTCACCTTTTAAATAAACATTCTGTTACTCATACTTCATTTTCAGATGCAATTTTTGCAACATCTTTGTTCTCAGAGTCTACTGTAGGTACACTTAAGATCAGCATTTATATTTTTTACAGTTTTATTGTAATGGGTATGTGCTAATTTGTTATAAAGCAAACTGGGTAAGTCACTTCATGCTAGCTGCAGTCTTAAAACTTTTTGTGATGTTTCCCCCCTTCTCTCCATAGGAGAGGGAAGCCTTCTGCCTTTGGGGGAATTGATTTTCTTGAAAATCTGGGGGTATTAATTTTCTTGAAAATATGTGGAGGAAGGAATTGAAAGCTCGTCAGTTGTGCTTATCTCTCATAAAAGGATCTACCCTGAGAAGGCACTTTCTTTTCAGTGCTATTTTGCTCAGTCTTCATACTTATAACAGTCGTTATGATAAAAGGAGCATATTTGTAATGTTTGTGATATCCATTGTGATCAAACAATGTTTAGTGATATCAAAATATCTAATAGTTACATGAAATAAGAGAGTAGTGATGTGAAGTCTTTTGCATTTTCTACTGTACAAACATGGCTAGGCATTACAAACTTCGTAAGTTAAATAGTTTATAAATGCCAGTGTGCCTATAATTTATTTGAATATTTTGTATTCTAGCGGTATGTTTGGTGGAAAAAAAGTTTGGATGTTTGGACAAAAGACCACCCATTTCCTATAGACATAGACTATATGATCAGTGATACACTGGAACTGCTGAGACCAAAGATAAAGCTCTGCAATTCTCTGGAAGAAGCTATCAGACAGGTGCAAGACTTGGAACGAGAATTCTTGATAAAATTAGGTAAGAAAATGTGCAAGGGGAAAGAGGTCTTTTTGACAATTCCTGTATTTCTTAAAATGATATTTTGTATGATGATGACAGGTAACTATTGTTATTCTCATGATGTGATCTTTTTATTCTCATGATAGAAGTATTTTTGTAAATTCTTTGTGTTTTTTCAATCACCGCAGAGATCATATATAATCTCCATAACTCTAAAGTGATTGAGTGTTTAAAAAAACCCTAGTCTATGAATACTATCAATATAGTAGTATTTGGAGGGGAGTGTGTATATATATTAGTATATGGAGTAGTATGTTGCAAAGGATGAGGAAGGAAACTATGAATTTTATCAGAGAAATTTAGGAACCATGCTTTACCACAAAAAGCAAGGAGTATCTGTGCACTCAATTACTGCAGCCTCTTGGTTGGTAAGCACTGATGGAAACCAGCTTGGTCATTTTGGTAGACTGGTTGCTTGTAACTCTGTGTTCCTTCTTCAGTTCTGGATGTGACTAGAGCTGCTGTGTCAAAGTAAGCATTATTGTAAGATAAATAAAAGAGAGAACATGTTTTGTTTTTAAAACACTGGCAAGTAGAGGGCAGAGGATGATTTCCTTTTTGTGAATTAGAACTTTGGTTGGATTATTAAAGTTTTTTTTCTTAAAACATATCTGTTGGCTGGGTTGTGTGCTAGCTTGTAGTTCCTGATAAGGCTACAGTGATGTATATTTATAAATCTTGCTGTGTTAAAAATCAGTTAATTTTGGTAGAAAAAAATGGGTTTGCAGCACAGCTCCGTTGACAAAATACTGGTTAGTGTGTATCTAAAACTACTATCATCATATTAACCTTTAAACATATCAGTTCTTACTAATTATTGGATACTACTGTGCTCATTTCATTAAATAGAGTTGTTTTCTAATCTTCCTTTTTTATTTGAAGACAAGCTTGTTCTTGAAAATATTTTATATGTAAATTTTACACTTTAAGAGTTAATTAGAGCCTTAATAGCACTTCGTCTAGTTAGACAAGTTCAATTTTTAAGAATAATCCTTTAATCCAGTGGGATGAGTATGTGTAATTGCTAGGTAAAACATTGCAACTTCTGTCTTAGGAGGAATTTATTTTTCTAATATGCTGTTTAATTGACATGCAGATAAAAATTTCCTTATGGTATGATCTAAATTACTAGCTTTTATGCTCTCAAAATAACCAAGAAGTAATTTACAACTAGTTACATAAACTGTAATATTCTTTTGAAAGATACTCACACTTCCTTCCTACAAACTGTAACAACTTCTGTTCTGTGAATCACCACTGCTATAGCAGTTTGATTCAGCGTAGTTAAGGGAGAGATATGTGGTCACTCAATGTGAGCAAGTGTTGGAGAACATTTTAATGTCGTTCCCCGCAAACACTCCACCCCCCCACCCCCCCCAAGTGTGTTGCTTTTCTTGATGCTGATACTACTTGCTCACTATAAACATCAGTATAGGGTGGGCTGGTTCCTAGTCCTCCTATTAGGACTGTTTGAAGGTGGTCTCAGGAAGGTTGTCATCTGCCTTTCTGATCTTTGAAGTTTATGATGATAGGTGCAAGCATATCTGAAGGAAATGTGTTTTTTAATAATTTAGCAAAAGGTCTAGTAAAACTGCAGTTCTTGATCAACTTGTCCCCACAGTTCCTCTGCCCATGGCCAGTACCACTGAGAAGGTATTATGCTAAAGACCATGATGTGCTTTGCTCTTTGTTGATCTGAAGTGTAGTTCTAGGCAGAACAGTGGCGTGGCTTGTTGCCTGCAGACCTTGCATTGGGGCCTGACTGTTGGTTCCTGTGCCACTCTGATCTTGTACTGGTGAGAATATGGAGTGATTTGAAAGAAACTCTTGCATAATTATGGAGCAGCACATATTTTAAAGAGCACAGTGTTTACAAATCAGGGAAAAAAAGAATGCTCTGAAACCTCTGGAATATGAAGGAGGAAGTGTGTGCCTGTGCATGTGTGTTC
Source organism: Gavia stellata (assembly GCF_030936135.1). NCBI lineage: Eukaryota > Metazoa > Chordata > Aves > Gaviiformes > Gaviidae > Gavia > Gavia stellata. Next base: position 7,300,588 of record NC_082597.1, on the reverse strand, counting down.
ACACAGAACTGAAAGCTTCAATAACTACCATACAACCATATATACCATCCATTTTACTTCTGAGTTTTGTGTAATTTAAGTATGGCTCTAAAAAGTCATCTCCTCCTAAAGCTGATATTTATGATCTTAGTCAAATTTTTGTAGAGACCTGGCTGTGTGTGTCTGTATATTGCATCTCTTAAAGGCGATGTCCCAAACCACTTGTATATTCAGATTCTAGACTTCCGCTTAAGAATTGTGTACTACTGTATTTGTTCTTTCCATATGGCAGAGAACAAACAAGAAGTGCTAGGAGCACAGAACTGATGAGTTCATTTGCTGTCCTTTACACTTTACACTAATGGCCAACCCTAAGTGTGGTTGGTATGTCAAAATATGAATGACAAACTGCATAGTAACTGTATTGACTCCTTAGTAAAATCTTTGAAAAATTACTGGCTTAGATCTGCTGCGTTGCAGAAGGCTGGCATCAGCATCGCTTTCTGCTAGCTCAAAACACGATCCTCTGGAGGATTAAGTGGCTTTGTAAATTAACAAAAAAAAATTAAAAGAATGTATGAGAACAATAGTGTATGCTGGAAGTTTGTTGTTCTTTGCATTGGATGACTTAATTTTTGCAATAGCTGTTCTCTAAAAACAGATACTAATTTTTATCCTGAATCGCAACCACGCTCAATTCTTAAATATTTTCTCTGAAAGCGATTCTGATTAAAATCTATATCTAAGATAAAATTGGACACTGAAGCACTGAAAGAAGCTAAAGCTTATTTTCACTTCTGTGAGAAAGGTATAGATAAGGGTATTACATTGAAGGATACCTTATTGAAAGAAAGCAGAGCTTTAGGGAGCTATGCTTCATATCTTACACAGTAAACTAAAGTGTCTTGAGGGATAGAGGTGGCAAGCAGGTCAGTGAGGAGAACTGCATCTAAAACACAGTGAAAGAACTGTCAGTCCTGTCTGCAGGTAGGATGAGCACACTAGATAATACTTTTCGAAGAGACTCTGATTTCCTGAAGACTTTATACAGGCACCTACATCCTCATAGGTTTAACTACAGCCTTGGAGCATTAGAAAAGTGTCAGAAGGGTTTATTACAGGCTGAGAAAATAGTTGTTTCAAAACTGTTAATTGACAGTAGTGTGAAGTACTGGAACTAAGACTGCAGAGGCTTGATGTCTTCTGGGTTCTGCTGGTTTTGTAGAGCATCTTCAATTTAGTGCCCATATTTCGGTGCATGTTTCAGTAAGGTTGCATGTTTAATTTGAGGACATTTTGAAGTTTGCACAGTGCAACTTCTTGACTGCTGTTCTTTGGGAGATTTTAAACATTCTCCGTAATGTTTTCGTCCTTTTCTGGCAGGGTAATCATTACTCTTTGAGTAAGGTAACTATATAGAAAGTGCTTCTTTCAGAAGTCAAATATTATGACCCATTGGAAGTTTTAGCGTTCAGTAACAATGGACTTTTGCAGTGATCTTCCACATCATTCTCGAGTGCTTATTTGTTCTAATGTTCTAATTCTGTTCTAGTTCCTTCTTCTAATTCTTTCTCTTTTTCCAAATTCCAGGAATTGTGAATGACAAAGATTCCAAAGATTCCATTACTGAAGGAGAGAATCTGGAAGAGGATGAAGAGGAGGAAGAAGGTGGAGCAGAGACAGAGGAACAATCTGGAAATGAAAGTGAAGTAAATGAGCCAGAAGAAGAGGTGAACTTAATAATTTATCTTGCCTTGCATAAAAAGAATGAGTAAACAATATTTTGATTACTCATTACTTTCTGAAGCCCCTGTGTGTCACAGAGTTAGCACGTGAAATGTGGGTATGCACAACCCAGTCAGTAGTCTGAGGATATTTCCATCCCAGTTTTGTGTATGTGGAAAACTGAATACAGAGTGTCTGAGGCTTATTCCAGAGAAATTATGGCAGAAAATTGAACCTGACAACTTTGCTTAGGGTATGTGCTGCTTCTCAACAAAAAGTTGCCTTCAGTTTTTTGGCATGAAAACACTTTCAGGTAATTCTCTTTATCTGTATTATATGTATTGACTAGATGTCAAAGCACTCATGTAGGAAAAATAACAGGTGTTCAGAGTATGCATGTATAATATGAATAAATAAAAGATTTATGGAGCATAACAACTTTCCTTGTTTACTGTGCCAATAATCTTTTGAATCAAAAATGGGGGAGGCAATAAAAAAATGTGTACATAGAAATTCTAACTTGCCACTATGACACAGCAAAGTTGACATGATAATGGTAGTGCTATGAGAAAATTACTTCATCAAGGAAATAGGAAACACTTTTTCTCCATATGCTTGTGTTGGTTGGTTTACTAATAAGCTTTCTTTCAGTCTATGCTTCTCAGCATTAAAGTTGATGAAGTTTGGCTGGGTTTGTGCCTTTACCCACAAATTAGTAATTTCATTAGAATCATAAATGGTTTAGGGGTTGGAAAGGGACCTCTGGAGATCTTCTGCTTGTCCAACCTCCCTGAGTCCAGACTGAAACATTTAAATACCCAACATAAAAAACAAATTTACTAAGACTGAACTGAACTAAACAGGTTTGGATGAGGAGAGGGTAGGAAAGGTACAGAAAATGTGCATGAGGAATGAGATGCAAGTGGTCTTTTTTTGTTTTAAACCAGTCAGAAGTTATTCTGTTCTCAAACTTTAAAATATTAAATATTTCAGGAGGGCTCTGACAATGAGGAAGAAGAAGGTGAAGAAGAGGAGGAAGAAAACACAGATTATCTTACAGATTCCAATAAGGAAAATGAAACCGATGAGGAGAATACAGTATGTATTGTTACTTTAGATAAAGTGAATTGACTTTTGCATCTTTGGTTTTCTTTACTGAATGGTTTTTGCCAATGCTGCGCATAATGTATCTGGGAAAACATGGCAAGAACACTCCCTGCTATTCTTTCAAATACATTTTAGAGCTTATTTCTGTATTTGCAAACTTTCATTATTACCTTCTGAAAATATTTATGCTGTCAACTTTACTAAGCTTGTTTTCACAGGACTGTGCACTTTCACAAGTAGCTAGATTGGGAAAGGTTGCATAAATGATGGCTTTGCAATGCTAGCAATGGTAGCAAACTGATATGGTACAACAGGGTAAACTAGTTACTCTCCACTAGATCTCAAAATGGAAAAGGAGACAAACCAAGAAGTGCAAAATTCCTAAAATGCAGATTTGGGGTTGGCAGATTATAACATCTGTAGCAAAAGAACCCATCCAGTTGAGCCTGAATTGCAGTGACATAATAAGGAAAGTAATGATTGTTATAGAACAATGTGGTAGGGTACTGACTACAAACATTTTTCTTGTCGTGTTGTGCTTTCCACATACTGAAGGATAGTATTTGTCTTGAAAAGACCATCTAACTTTACGGACTTAATAGAAATATTAGTTAAATTGGGTGTGGTAGGGGTAGAGACTTTTTGTATTGTTTCCGTATCTAGAATGTGTACATATGCATCTGTACACATAGGCTAGTATGTCAGAATATTATGAATGGCCAGCCTTCACAATTGATGCAATAAATGTCAGAAAATATTTCATCAAGAAAATAATCCAGGCTGAAATCTTTTCTTTAACAATTTATTTTTTAAGGTTTTGATTATGTATGATAGACTGAATATTTGTATTTCTGGATCTAATGTAATAAAAGGGTTTTTTCCCATTGCAATAGGAAGTAATGATTAAAGGAGGAGGACTTAAGCATGTCCCTTGTGCAGAAGATGAGGACTTCATTCAGGCATTGGATAAAATGATGCTGGAAAATCTTCAGGTATAAATATTTATTTTCTTAAATTAATGTAATTTGCTGTTCAGCTAACTGTATTTGATTTTTTTTTTTAAAGTAAATGAAAGATTAATGCATAGCTTACCATACTAAAGAACACGAATTTTTTTCTTAGCTGTGGCGTCTTCTCTGCAATTGACGTGTATGGATAAGTAGCTTTTACTAAAATTATTAATTTTACTAAATTGTTAATTGTATTGTTTGCCCAGTGAGTATATGACATGCTGACAGATTTTTTTTTTGAATGAATAACAACTGCATCAGATACTATGCAACGTTTCTGACTTTATCCTAGACTATCCAAGCCTAGGTTTTAATATGTTTAAAATGTAGCTGCATTTAAATTTACATAACCTTTAAGTCCTATATTTTTTTTGTCACATCTGGTTAAATATTTAAGCATTGAGTATTGCAAGCCTTGTGTGAGGAATACATTAATAACATGCTACAAAAAAATCTTGAATGTAGAATGTCCATTCTGAAGTGTATTTAATCAAGTTTCTAGTTTTCTTTCCTTACAAGGTTAAGTTATCTAAAATTCCTTTGAAATTTGAAGTATTCTGTCCCTGTAACTTTCTTCTTCACAAGCAAGGAAATCCAGTAAAAAAAGCCTAATACATTTATTTTTATATTACTCTGTTTTCTTGGAAGGTTAAAACTTTTCTCAGTCGTGAAAATATGAACGTTGCCAGATTGACTGACACTTTTAGTATCTGATCATTTATAGAATTTCCTTTTTTTGATAGCAACGGAGTGGCGAATCTGTTAAAGTACATCAGTTGGATGTTGCTATTCCTCTACATCTCAAAAGTCAGCTCAAGAAGGGTCCCCCACTTGGAGGTGGGGAAGGAGAGTCAGAGTCTGGAGACACAATGCCGTTTGTCATGTTAACACGAAAAGGCAACAAACAGCAGGTAAGAGTTCACATAAGGTATAGATATTGCTTGAATAAATAAATACAATCATTTCCCTTTTCTGAAAGTCACAGAATTTTTTGTTTCTTCATCCTTTTATCAGATTAGGATGCAGGTATCTTAATTTTGAGAAATAGAAAATACCATATGTAGTTCCTTGGAATTCTTGGTTGTTAATAGAAATCATGTAGGAAAAGTCTGTGGTTAAATTATACCTTTACTAATTACATTTCTTGAACATGCCAGTGGGACAGTGGTGTGTCATATCTGTACTTTAAACATAGTTGTTGAAGACGAATGCTTGTGGTTGGTGGGCTACCACTGGAAGTTAAAAGGAGTAGAAAAGAAAAGGAGAAGGAATATTCCAGAGTCTTGAAGATTCTACAAATTTTTCTGAAAACACATTCAGCTTCAAATCAAGATATATGGTGTTTGCTAAATTCTATTTCCTAAGTAACTGCCACTTGGTTGAATTTGTTCAACTTGAAGAAAAGTCATTATCTCTGAAGGCTTTTAGGGGACTCTTCCAGAATGCGTTGAGTGAATCTCTCAGAAACTTAAATGGAAATCATGTTGATAAAACAAATAAACCTCTTGCTTCATGCAGCCAAGCTGTACATTTGTCTTGGCTCATTTCTCCAGTATATGTTTGAATTTTCCTGGGTCGCAAATGCATAGTATACATATCAATACCTAACGCATTCCACATGGGTTTCTCATCATGGTTTAAATAAATCTTTTCATTTTGGTTGTATAAATTTATGATGAAAGTGAATGACTCTAGTGACTTTTTGTGGAAAGCAAAACCAAGGCATTGTTTTATTCCGTGCATCTGTGCCTTTCAAGTATTCAAATCTGTCATCCATGCCATTACTTCGTTTTGATTTCTGTTACCTGAATTGTGACACTAGTGTAACAGTTGAGGTATATAAAGCTGAAGTAGAATCTTTCTGTTTCTCCATGTGAAAGACACTTCAAAAATCTGTGTAGAAAGTGAGATCTGTTTTCATAAAACCCTTGAACTGGTGAGTGTTTGTGATTCCGAGTCTGTTTCTAAGCCTTGTTGGTCTGTTAAGAAACTGCTGTGCTATGTAAGTGCTCTGAAAATGTAAGCGGTGATACCTGTTTGAGTGGGCACATATGTGCTTGCATTTAGTAGTGATGATGAACTGATTTCCTTACTAGATTTGTTTGGTTATTCTGTTTTCCTGGAACTTGAATGTTGTATACAAAGTTCTACAGAAGTTTTGAGTGGGGAATTGTAACTGTTGTCTTTGGGCTGAGAAGGGATTTAAGGGAACTCCATTAAAAGAAAATGCTTTTGGGATAATTTATTGGGAGTATCTGTAGTTACCAAGAATTTTAGGATCTTCATATTCTGTGTGAGGGGAAAATGTTGCCAACATGTGGCTTGAAAAAGAAAGCAGAACTTGTTCAGGAGCTTTCCCTGCTCCTCCCCCAATATTTGCCTTTGGGAGTAGGCTCTTCCTGCCAACTTCTCTCAGTGTTTCTAGAATTGTAGAAAGCGGTTGCTTTATAGACTGCTTCAGTTCTCAAGTCAATGAAAGGCTTCTTTGTCTGTAGTTCTGTATTCAGAAAAAAATATGTCTTAGTAGTCAGTTTTAATAGAAAAATAAGCAGGAAAGAAGAGGTGGAGTTTAAAAGAAAGTAATTATTCCTTCTTACGGTACTTTATTTTAAATCTGCGTGAGCAGAATGTGTACTGAGTTTTGAAGTGGTGGATGCATACTTCACTGTTAAGTTACAGCAGTAAACTTTCAGTTTTTTAAAAAAAGTCGGAAGGAGCTTGCGGACGACCAGGAAGGCTGTAAGAACTCCTTTAATTTGAGAGATTTTCAGTAAGATTGTTTAAAAGGAGGGTAATATCCATAGAATTGTCAAGCCTGTCCTTGAATGTGAAGTTCTTTATCTCAGTGACATTTGTATCAAATCTGTAATGTAATCTAGTCTGCTGAATGATCGTTTTTCAGATCTTTCTTCAGTTTGACATCATCTAAGTTGAAGTCCTTATGTTCTGTCCCATCTCACAGATTTTGTAAGAGGTTTTCAATATACCTCTTTAATGTTTGCAAATTGGAAGTGTTTTATTTGCTCAGTAATCATCATATCCATTAGTAATTGTCATCAGTGATTTGATTTCATATGGCAACCATCTGATTGCCTTGAGACACTGACTCGGTGATACTTTGTTAATTATCAGTCTATTGCTTTTTCTGTTTCTCTCATTTGCACCTTTCTATGTTTCAGTTTTCTTTTTTCTACATTAAGCATCCTGTCTGAAAACACTTACTAACCCATTAAGCTGAGAAATCCATAGAACAGACAAAATATAAAGGACATATTAAGATGGATGAGGAGCTTGATAGTGAAGCTAAGGAATGATCTTTATCATGAAATGCTGCTAATGGGTTAGTTACTTTTGTAGTTTGCATAAAGCTCATTTGACAGTATCTGGGAACATGCTTAGTCTGCTCAGCAATAAGTAACACTGGGAGTGATTATCCTTAAATGCACTACCCTACTTATAGCACGGAAATATTTATTTCTAATGGGCGTGCAGTTGAAGGGGGAAGTTAATTTTTTTTAAAATATATTCACAAACTTTAGCATTAAGGGGTTTCTGGAAACTATTGTTTCAGTTGCAAGTAAGATTAAGAATCACTACTTTTGTTTTGGAACAACTGTAAAAAAATTTCCTGTCGAAATAAAAAAATTGAATTTTGAGTCTGAGGAAAAAGAAAGCATCTTCCCTATGCCTCTCTGAAAATCTCAGCTGTAGTTTTCAGAGAAAGGGTGCTTCTGTAGGACTGGTACCAAGCTTACCTTTAATGTAGCTTATGGCAAATCAGATAGTGTTGAATGTGTAGTGTGGATGTTTGGGTGCAGGGAAGGAGGAAAAGATAAAATTTGACACAATAGTTGTCTCCAGACTAACAAGAAGCACTGTGGAGGTAGTCATTTGTAAAAGAAAAAGTACTGGCCAAGGAATGCTGGAGGACATCTGAAATGCTTGGAACATTTTTCCTCTGTTACCACAAGGGATAATAGTAGAAATTCTGCTCTGGGGCTTCATCTCTTTGGAAGGTAGAGGCCTTTCGAGGGAGATGCAGCTTTCTGAGCCAGCTATGGTGCTTTTATCTCAAGACCAGTGTAATGTACTGTGAGGGTATCAGCTTGTATGAAAATAAGAAATAAAACATATAGCTATGTGTTCCTGGTGAAAGTTAATCAATTTTGTTCCTGTAAATATTGTGTGATAGTCTTTTTTCTTAGCAGTATATCAACCTTTTTTGTATATTCTGTGTGTCTTGAAGGGGGTTGAATAATACCTTGTATTTTCTCATGCTTCCTTATGTGAAGTTGAATTAAAAAAAACCAAACAACCAACCAAAAAAAAACCCCAACAAACCACACACTTTACAGTAGAAGCTTCCGTAGAAAGTATCTCATCACAATAACCTAGAAATAACCATAACCCTTCTGTATTTTGGATTGTTTTGTGGTGGTTTTTTCTGTGATGAGTGCTTAAACTTATTTTCATTTGCAGTTTAAGATCCTAAATGTACCAATGTCTTCCCAACTTGCTGCCAACCATTGGAACCAACAGCAAGCTGAACAGGAGGAGAGAATGAGGATGAAAAAGCTCACTTTGGATATCAATGAACGGCAAGAACAAGAGGACTACCAGGGTAAGAAAATCACCAAGTATTTAATTTTTATTTTCAGAGGAACTTCCGTGGATCTACAGAAAATATTTGTGATAATTAGCAGTTCAAGTTCTGAATATTGATTTGTAATACTTCTTGGAAAACTTTTATTTTAGTTTCAGTCATTCATTATTTACTCCCTTGTCTCTGTGGTTGAAGTTTTTATAGTTCTTCCATGAAAGGGACTTTTCAAGTGGGCCTCAAATCTCAGCATTTCCATTTATTTTGGGAAAGGGGAAGAACCAAGATTGTTTCCTTAAAAATAAGCTAACATGAATTTAATCTGATGTTTGTGGCATTGTCTCCATTATTGCAAGACAATTGAGTTGGATACAAGAGGAGTTAATTCTGTGCAACTTAAACTCTACTTCTTAGATATTAATAGTATTTAGAATCTTCATCAGTCTTGCTAAGACTTGCAAGTACTAAGAGGTAACCTTCACCTGAGAAATAAAAAGTCACCTCTGCTTCATATTGCTGAAGGTTCTAGGAGCGCTACAAATCTGGAGCATAAGAATATATTAACAGAATGAAGGTTTCATACAAATTATATGATCTAATTTCTTTTTTAAAGATATGTAAGTCAGGCATTTTGGAACCTGGACAGATTGAAGGAAACGGTTAATACAACAGATCATACAGCCCCTAAACTGGTGCGCTTGATGTGTTTGGTTGTTGCGTGGTTTGTTTCGTTTTTTTTCAGACTCAACTTTCCTTGGCTTACTCAGATAGTAAACAAAGCCAGACCAATAGTACTGATGGTATTCAGTTCTTATGTTAGTATTTCCATTTAACATCTCCAAAGTTCTTGCTCTATTTTTTTGTAAAGATGTTGCAGTCTGGTGGTAATCACAGTGTGAGTAGTTAATTAGCAGGAAATCTCATTTAAGGTATTTACTGAAAGGTCATTATTCATCAAGAAATGTGAAATTTAAATTAAAGCAGCTCTAACTCTAAAACCACTATGGAATCTAACATTCCTTTCAGAACTCTGATAGTACAAGAACTAAACTTGTAATTGTAAAAAGGAGTACTTCTCCAAACTGAGTGTCTACAGAGCTCTGAAATGGTAACACAATATACTCTTAGTATTAAACATCATAATCAGCTTAAAAACTTCTTTTCCAGGACACTAGAATGAGACATGTAAGTGCTTTTCCCAGACTCTTTGTGTGTTTTTTCCTCATTAATGATATGTCTGATATTTTTACTGGTCAGGGCATTTGGGGTTTTATGCCCTGTCGTATGACTTTGTTGGGCATCTTTAAAAGCAGTTGGATTAATCTAGGATTTTGTTGTGAGCAACTGTGCTTCTTATCCAAAAAAGGATGACATTGATTTTGTCCAAGAGAAATGAATCAGACAACTGATACCAATTCATAACCACTATAATAGGCAAATTCTTAAAATTTCTCCATAAATTTTCTAGGTGCTGTGTATGAAGCATTAATGTAGGAGGAAAAGCGACACAGAAGAAATAGGTTTTTCCATAATTGACATGCATTTTAAAAAACAGCTGTTGATTCTTTTTTATTAACCTGGGTAATGCACAGTGAAACCAAACTAAAAAGGACATTTTAATCAGATTAAATTAAACAGGCCAAATTACATTCCTCTTTTGAACTATTTTTTATTTAGATTTTGTGCAGTTGATTGTTAATTTTGAAGAGTCGGCTTGCCTGTAACAAGTTGGTACACATATATTGAAAGAAAGAGATGGTTTTAAATTTCTGTTTCTAGCTTTGAAGTTACCAACAAGGGAAGAAGTCTCAAAATTTCTGGAAGAATGCCTCAGGGTTGTCCTAACATTTGCACAGTGAAAATTCACCAATGTACTTCAAAGTAGTATCAGATAATTGTTTAATACTTCTTCAATGTTTATTAGTATTACAAACATTTTTAATTTAAAGAAATGCTAGGAACTGGGTGACTCTCTAAATTAGACTAGTGTTTTTCTGTGTAGATTATTTTTTCTTCACTAAAACCAAAGATGGGTGACATGCCTTCAGGCTAGCTAATACATTGTGCTCCCTTGCCATGTTTTCCTTCTATTATCTTCTCAATTACTCAACTTCTCGGTCACTGACTTTACACAAACCCCAATATTTTCTTTCACCTACAGTGTGGTAAATAGAAGAGACGGGCGTGCACATGTTTGCTTGTTCCTTGCTTCCTTCTAGCACCTGACTGGCAATGTACCATAATCTCTTCTTATTTTCTTCCTGGGTCTTGTCATTGCCAACAGAGCTCTCTCCTGGCACACAGAATTGTTTTGAAGGCTGTTATTTCATGATGCTTACAAAAATGAACTGTCAGTGTGTTGAATGGCTTTTTTGCCTTTTCCAGGTGTTTATAGGGGAGTATACAGAGCACGTGAATACATGGTGTATTAACTGTTGACACCCATATTGTATATTAAATCATTCATAGTTTCCCAGTTTCTCAAAGATTGGGTGGATAACTTACTGAGAGCTTTGTGTGCATTTTGTAAGTGGCGAGAGAATCACATTAAAGCCTTCAGTTTTGCCCTGTGCAAGTCATTGTGAGAGTAGTGGAAGTTTGTTTCTAGCAGATGATGGGTATGTGTCTCCAATGAGATTACCAGAGATTAGAGAACCAGACAGAGCAGACTTTCAAACATAATCTGTTTAACAGCTTATTCCACTTTTCCCCTTCATTTATTCCATCTGTCTGTTTGCTGAGTAATGTAGATCCTTGCACAGGTGGACTGTCAGAAATACTTTCCATTAGATGCACTAACATATGGGCAGAGGTTATGTGGAGGGTTCTATGATGTATTCGTAATTATATTGGGTACTTAATAACCATTAACTTAGCTTGGTAAAGAGATACTTTTATCAGTAAAAAAATGAAACAGAATTTTAGAAATGAAGTTTTACAAACACAATACTTAGCTTAAACTGCCTGAAAGTTGCATGTCCAGGGCTAAACTGGGTAGTGTTGGCTTCCTTCTGCACCCACCTATTTCTTCCCACTGAGCATAAAGTGAAAAACTCCATCCATGAGACAGCTGGTGTAATGTAGGTCAGCTGAGTCACCTTCTTCAGGTGCCTGTCTTCTCTGGAAAAGGATCTTATTATGGCTAGCTTAGACTTAAATACCTGACTTGTCAATGCCTAATTTTAGGACAGGTTTCTTGCCCTGTCTTTAACTGGCAACAATGTTGTCCATCTGTTACTATTTCAGGGTAGTTTAATGTTGTGGCTTCTCATACTGCTGTGAAGCTTTATTCCTGATCATCGATAAAGAAAGTGGTGGCTGATGTGTTTAGAAAGAAAAGGTCACAGCCCCTTTCTTAAGCACCTGGGATGAAAACCATTGCTGGCAGTTCCTTCTGTATGAACATCTGGAAGTGCAGCTTCGTATTACAGGGTAGCTTGGATTTGTCAAAGCTGTCCATGCAATTTAGTAACTTTTTTAAAATTAGCTCTTGTGGAGTGTTGAGGAGTGAGGAGTGTTAACCCTAAACTATAGCAAAGTGTAAAGAAGGTGTCTTTTTTACTACAGGGTAGTGAAATGTGCTTGTATAAATTCCTCTTTAAAAAGATGCATAGAAAATGTACTTAACTTTTTTCCGTATGAAATTACAGAAATGTTGCAGTCTCTGGCACAGCGTCCAGCTCCAGCAAATACTAATCGTGAACGGCGGCCTCGTTACCAGCATCCGAAGGGAGCACCTAATGCAGATCTAATCTTTAAAACTGGTGGGAGGTAGGACAATCTTCCTTTAAATGTGGTAATTCTGGTTCTAGGCAAGTAATTACCTTCATAATTGAAACAGTTAATGATCTGTGTAGTGCAAGTGCATTTTTTTAGTAGCTTCCATTCTAAAGCATTCTGTTAAAGTACTGAGCAGTGTTTTGTGCTTCTAACACAGTGTCTGTAAATAGGTCCTTGACAGAGGTTTGGAAACCAGAGGATTATTTTCAGTTGTGAAATGGCTGGTGGAATCTGAGCCGCCTCTTACAGGGGAAAATATACAAGTCTGCTTTCTCAGTGAGAGGGGGGAGAGGATATTTTTGAGTATCTAGAGAAATTCACATTGTGCTTTTTCAATTTGGTGAATTTGAGAGCTATACCTCTGTATTTGAGGCCCTGAATGGAAAGTGAAGACAGGGAGGAGGGAGGAGAGCCTTTGCTTTATGGTGTGCAAGAGCATACCAAAACCAGTATTAACATGAAAAGAGTCATTCCAGATTGCCTAATAGTCGTTCTACAGCTTGAATATATCTCAGTGCGTCTTTTCTCACTTGGAGTAAGCTTGTGAATAAACCATTCAAATTTGTGCTGCAGAGTTAATTTAAGAGACAGTTTCAGGTGAAATGCAGACTGTTTTCTGCTTTTATGTTTCTCTGTTCTTTGCAAGTTAATTTTGGAGGTTGGATAGGTAGGAGCAGCAGCTGGGAAGGGAGAGTTTACCTACTAATGGGTCTGTCTGTGAACTATAAATAAGTTAATGTAACGTACTAATCCTATGTTACAGTAACATTGCCAGCTTCTTTCTGGTACATTTTTGTAGTCATATTATAACTTCCTCATGATCACTCACTCCGCTGAGACCCTATACATATACTGCTTGTACAAAAGAACCCTCTTTTTTGAAAACAGACTGCAATTTAAAATCAATATTTTTTAAAAAATTAACCTGGTGTAACTCAATAAAATGAGCAGTGCTGTCCATTTAGCTTTTTCGTATCACTGTGGCCTAATACTGTCACAGAAATACCAACTATTCAGTTACACTGAATTGCTGTAATACTTGCAGGTATTTAATAAATAACTATGCAGGCTTCTTTCGGTCATCTTTGCCAAATGCTTTGCAACCTATATGAGGAACATACTGCAGTTTTTCTTTAAATACAACAGCCAGACCAGTAGATTTGATGTTTGCACATTTTTTAAATGCAGTTCTTTTGAAACCTCTTTATTTTCAAATGTTTTAGGGAAAATACAATTTAGGACTCCACTGTAAACTAGGTTAGACGTTGTCCAACGAACAGTTTAAGTAGTGTTTGCTTGTTCAAATAGCTGTGCCATGCACTTGCAATTCTGATGTAGTTTTGTATTATGCTATTTACTCTTTGTTCCTTTTAATCTGTAAGCTCCGTAGAGCAGGGATGGGGAAGTTTGTTTTAGCAGGCATATGTTATTTCTTGCATAGTGCAATGCTCAGGCTTGCAGTCATGCATCAGTTGAGCCATCTTAGCCTGCAGTAAGGGAATGTTACCTTTCTTAACCCCAACTGAAAGATATTTAAGCAGAGATTTATTTATTGGAGACTGTGGGTCCACCAATGGCTTACCACTAGATTGTCTGTCACCTACATTTTTAGAGCTTCTGATTTATAGGACATATTGAAGATTGTCTTCTGACTTTGAAGGGTGAACTGCATTCTCTCTGCCCAGAGTACCCTCATCTTATAGTTAAGAAGTTACCCCATGGACTCCGAGGACACTAGAGTATCTTCCTATTTGCTGAGAGCAAATAGGAACTGAGCTATTAATTTTAGTATCTATTTGGAGAGGTTTTCACTTTCCTACATGATAGAACCAATTTGTATAATTACAGATGTTATCACTTACCTGATGAGCAAGCTGTGTTGTGTTGTTTCTTCTTTGTATATGAAGACAACTGTTATTTTCTTGCAATAGTAACTCAAATTTATTGGCAATAATAACGTATGTTACTTTAAGGTACGCAGCTTTTTATTTAAAATTTCCTGAGGTTAGGGATAATCTGAGCAAGTAAATCTGGTTGATTCCAATGTAATGTACAATCTGACAGCTTCTGATAGCTAAGGTTGGGGTGAGGACTTTCTTGCATTTCAAGTAGTCTTAAGAGTAGAGAAATCGATTTGGTGTTTTTACCTTGACTTTTGTGTTGCTGAACGTTTCCTAAGCACCGTGTTTGAAACATCTTTTAGGAGGTTAAATCCAAATCTACCTATCATAATGGGTTATTCCAAAGTTAATGAAGGCAGCACTGGGTTCTCTCATATGTTTTTGGCCTTGGACAACTGGATCCAGCTTTGCAATTAGCCCTGCTCTCACAGCAGGATTTGGCCTAATGACCTCCAGAGGGCCCTTGGAACCTAAATTTTTCTGTGATTCTGTTTTGGTCTCTTTGGTGCCAAACCAAAACAAAACCAAAAAAACCAAAACCACCCATAAATGTGTTGCTTCCTTTGCCTGTGATAAACCCACAGTAAATGGAAGAATGAGTTAGTGGCTGTGGCTATACAGCATGCATTTTGTTGAAAAACAAGAGTAGTCTTTTGCATTGTTTGCTTTATTTGTTATCTGTTAATGCAGTGACATTGACAGGCTTTGTGATATTTCTTATTATTTAGTGTGTGCAAAATGCTGGATCAAAAATTGGAGTTTATTGCTGTTTGTTTGTAATCGCCTGCTTATATATAGTCTCAGGTTTTAAGACCTGCTCATCCTGCAAGGAGGAGATTCTTTTTGGGACTCGTACATTTAAGGCTGACTGGCCTTACAGATAACTTACTGTGACTCCATTAAAAGTAGGGTTCCTTGATTTGCTTCAGCAGAACTGGGAAGGCAACAATTTTCACTCTTGCCTCCAGTTCTGTAGCATTTATGTATTAAAAGAGGACTTTGGCTATCAAGCTGATAAACTGATACCTTCAGGAAACACAAGGTTTACAAAAGTAGGGTTTTTTGGTGATGGGATTATGAAAATATTCTTTTACAGTATTGGAGAACAGCCTCTCACTTCAAAAAAGTGGTTTTCCTTTGTTTAAAGAGGATTGAGATCCATTAAATGGCTTGCTTATAAAGTGAAATGTAAATAACCATATTTTATGAAATCTATTTAAAAACATTGATTATCAAGAAAGAAAAAAGAATTGCAGTGAGAAAGTTGACTATAGAGAAGCAAGCCTTACCAAGGAGTTTTTTAACTTGTTAAACAGCTCCTTATTAAAAGCTGGAACCTCAAAACTCACTGCTGTTTTGAAAGTATAGTAAAGAAAGAGGACCTATCTGTGTCAAAAGGCCCATTGGGATGCAGGCATAAGCTGACAAACTAAATCATATTCAAGTTAATTGGTAATTTCAGGTCTCCTATTTGCATCTGACTCTTCTCTTTAACCCATTTAATAAAGAAAAATGAAGCATAAAGGTAATAACAGGATGCTAGGATTTTATTAGCTAAATATTCTCGTAATAAAGAGTATTTTATTAATGCTGAAAAATGAGAGTATAGATAATAAGGAAAAATGTGAATTAAACATGAGTTCCTGTTTCAGCTACTGGACAAACACTCTTCATACCTCACCCATTATGTAGTTGATGTATTGACTGATATATTTTGAAGCTTTGAATCCACTTCTTTATTGACATACACCAGAAGTCTTGGGCAGCCTAAATCCAATTTCTGTGGTAGCCTCAGTCTATCCGATTGTTGTAGGCTGTCATTGTCTCAAACTAGGCTAACTAGCCTGTCTGGAGAAGGGCAACGAAGCTGGTGAGGGGTCTGGAGCACAAGTCTGATGAGGAGCGGCTGAGGGAACTGGGGTTGTTCAGTCTGGAGAAGAGGAGGCTGAGGGGGAGACCTTATCGCTCTCTACAACTACCTGAAAGGGGGTTGCAGAGAGGTGGGTGTTGGTCTCTTCTCCCAAGTGACTAGCGACAGGACAAGAGGAGGTGGCCTCAAGTTGCGCCAGGGGAGGTTCAGGCTGGATATTAGGAAAAATTTCTTTACTGAGAGAGTGGTGAGACACTGGAATAAGCTGCCCATGGAAGTGGTGGAGTCACCATCACTGGAGGTGTTCAAGGAATGTGTGGACGAGGCATTGTGGGACATGGTTTAGTGGGCATGGTGGTGTTGGGTTGATGGTTGGAGTTAATGATCTTACAGGTCTTTTCCAACCTTAGTGATTCTGTGAACTCTTGGGTGTTGGCATGGCACTGTTTTGAACTGACAAATCTATCCCTTGGTACATCACAGTGCTTTTGAAATCTTTAGTTGTCATTTTCAGTGATCTCATGATTTCCTTTCAAAAAACAGAGAGGTCATCCTTTTAGCAGTACTATTTTGCTCTTGCTTCAGAGATTTTTGTGATGAAATGGCTCCCATCTTCACATTCTAGATATCATAAATACTAAAAAATCAACTGCTCTATGTAATTGTCTGCTAGTTCAGTTCACCTTATTCTTTGCCATCTTTTTCACCGGTATTTTAATCCTGATGTTATCTCAGTTGTCATTCTTGATCCTGTACCACATCCTTTCCCCTAATACGTGTGCATGCTAGCGTAGCTTTCTATGAAAGCCATTCAAACTCAGCAGAGAAATTCCAACCTCTCTTTTCAGCTGTTTTATGGGAGGAAAGCCCAGGGTAGGAATATGAAGGGGGGGGGGGGGGGGGATGTTCAAATCCTGCATCTTTTTTTGGTAGACCGCACTGGGATTGAACAGAAAAAAAAGAAAAGCAAGGTCCTCAGGTTTTGGTCTAGGCAACATGGTGCTCGTTGGGTTCTGCAAATGTAGGTGTGAGTCTAACCCATATAGCAAAGGTGAAGAGAGACCTGACCACAATTACAGTTTAGAGGGAAAGGAAGACAAGATTTTATTTATTAGCATACTCATTTATAAAGACTCTTTGTTTAAAAAAGTTGTTTCAATATAAATTAATAATAATGAACCAAACAAAAACCCCCGTAGCTTTGTGGCCCTCTGGAAACTACCTACCAATCTTCAAAACACCTTCCTGACAGTAGCCCACTTTGCATACTATGACTTTGATTTGATTTTGTCGGAGTATTTTATTTTTGTTGAACAGATGAGAATATAAAATAATTTGCGCAACTTAAGATTCTCTTACTTAGGTGAGTCTAGGTTTTGTGGATTATTTGAATCTGTGATGGTTACAGTATGGGAGTTGGTAAGTCAGATTTATTAGGGAATGGCCAGGGCACCTTAGTCCAGAAACACACACTCTGAAATATGATTGTTCCTGAGAATATATTCTTGCACAGCTAAATTGGTAACAGCTATTTAAAATCCAGTGCTACGTTTTTTCGATACAAAATAGCTAGTTAACATTCTATAAAATGTAATTTCTAATTTTGCTGTTGAGAACTTAGTCACACCAGCAGCAGTAATGTGTTTAGAATGAGTCTAAACACTTTTATATTTGTTGAAATTTCTCTCCAGCCCATATTAAGGTGTAATGTCTGTAATCTCTGTTACTGCATTCATTACTGTGGAATCAAGTCACCGCACGGTCTGATACGTGAACACACTTACACAGTCCTACGTGGAAGACAAGTGATGTTTTGCCCAGTTCCATAATCTAAGAGACCGGAAAGAAGCTGACTGTGGCACCACAGGTGCTTAAATTCAAGTTTTCCAGGACTTAAGTTAGTACTCTCTAGTATTCTTCGTCTATTGCCAGTATATGGGAACATGTACATACTCTTTATTCTCAAAGGCCATTTTTCTGGGAGGAGAGCAGAATGCAAAGATCAGTCTCTGTAAGTTATCTCTGCTGTCTGTGCAGGCAGCAGTTCAGAGCAGGAGTCTGAACTTCAGAGGCTGTTTTCCTCTTTACGACCCATCCTCCCCACCTGAAGCTCATGCATCTGAGAGCAAGAAAATGTGTTCAACAGAGTAAGGCATACAAAGAAAAGAACTGTTCATGAAAGAGCATTATGTTTAAAACAGATACATTTCAGGTGTTTATTTTGTTTCTATTTCATGTTCCTGGTTTTGGTTAATGTTATTAGAAGAGAGAGAGAACAGAGAGCACCAAAGCTGAGATTGGTCATGAAAAGCAAAGCAGCAAATGAGCTTTGAGAGGAGGTGTTTGGAGGAGGAGGAAGGTGCCTGAAATTTGTGAATACATATGTTACTCCAGAAATACATAAAACATTGTGGGTTGGTGTAGGACATAAAGGGATTAGGGAGGAGTGTGCAACTTCATCTCAAAGATCTCGCATGTTAAGAAACAATAAGAATTTTTTGTGATGTCAACAATGTGCAAAAAGGACTTGATTTCATAAGTCACATATATTCTTCTGGGCATGTTTTAACTTAAGCTGTAATGTTGTCTTGCTGACTTAAATTCTCCCAGCTTCACATGTGCAATGGATTTGTGATTATTTCCTAGCTTATACTATGGTGTAAAGTTTCTGTGCCTTTTTAGAAGTTCCGGTTTTCTACTCCAGCCACAGTTAGGTAAAAGTGTATCTGTGTGTTTCTCTATCCCATGGAGTATTTAGGCAGTATTAATACTTATGCATTGGTGTTGAGAAGCTGGCTATAAGATTTTTATACAAATTAATAACTGTGTTGGTAGCAGGGAAGGGAGGTGGGGGAAAAATTATCTTTAGTCACAGCTACATACAAAGTTTGACCTTGCCAAGTATGGGTTTGGATCACGTTTACTAATTTGTAGAGAAATGTCATGTGAAATACTCCTTTTTGGAAAAACTACTACTAAGACTTTTACCGGCAGCACCTCGCCCTGATCCATTGAAATGCTGCTTGCTCTGCCTTATCTGCCACCAACATGCCATGGCAGCTGCTGTTTTGGATGAGAGTCATTGTACAAAGTTAGATACATGCAGCTAGTCCTAGCCTTTCTCCTTCCCTCCCCATCAATGGTAGAATTATTTTTTTTAAAGGGAGATGGAGAGGTAAAAGCACAATTCTGCGGTTCATTGATGTTTGAAGTTTATTCTCAGTTGTAACATTCTGCAAGTGAAATCTCATTCTACTAAATACATTAAAATTGAAGTTCATTGCTTTGCAACCACATAGCCAATGTTCCTCATATCGAGTGTGCCACAAAGAATTGCAGTATTACGTAACATTAAAACACAGTTAAAAACCAGAAGCAATACTGCAGTAAGTTCTAGTGATGCATCAGCTCAGTACTTCCTGACAAAAATATACAGTGTGTTTAAATAAAATACACAAATACTGAGTAACTGAAATACTGAATAACCAAACAAAGCAATAAGAATACGGAAGTAGTGTGAAAGCTTTCTGTTACAAGAAATGCAGAAGTTACAATGTCCAGTTAAACATACTTGTAGCATTTTTCTTGTAAGATTTTCAATAAAAAATAGATTGAGATTAATTTACTGTTCAACAAATGCTTGAGGTTTACATACTACTGTGAAGAACATGAACTTTTTTGTTTACATGGTGAGAGACTTGGGTGTGTAGCCCTGGAGCTTTCTTGTAATTGTAAATGTTGTCTAATTTTTAGTTTGCTTTGTACTACTAGATTTTAATCTACAGTTTAGAAATCGACTAAAAATGAGCCCAGATACGTAACTGACAGTTGTGCTGAAGATGGTGATCCTAGATTAGTGTTACTGCTAGATTACTCTGTCGTCTTGTATCATACGGCTGCAAATGGGTGCAATTTTTCAATGCATATTTACGTTATTAAGAGAATTAAATGTGGCTTTTTCTGGGTAGGGACATGCATTTCGTGAACAAGGGATAGTAAAAAAATTTGATACAACTGTCAACTCTCTAAAAATGTTCTAAACAACTATTTGACGCTAAAAAGCCCTCTAACAGTTCTGCAGTACTTCTAAACGTTAAGAAACTGCACAGAAAACGAATGCTATTTAAAATAACTTGTATTTCGAGAAAGTCACAAATCAGCTGTGCACTTCAGTAGTTCAGCATCTCATCTGGGAAGATAAGGCAGCTGTCTATTTCTGAACAATTTTAGACTCTGCTGCTGAAATCGTGTAGGGGACTTTTTTCTGATAATAAGTTACCTACCTTCTTTTGTCTGATGCGGTTTTTTGAAAAATTGTGCAGGTTATAAAAATAAGTAACTTCAATATATAGAGGCTAAAAGAATATCAAAATCACTAACAGTTGATTCTGCTGGTTGCTAACCCTTAAAGTATTGGATACCTCATATTAAACTATTTCTTCTTTCCTTTCTTTTCTTAGGAGACGTTGATCCAGCAGCAAGTGTCATTTCATTAGGTCCTGTATCTCTGATGTTGTGGATAGTGGAGTCCTCCAGCGATTAAATGAGAGCAGTGGACACATCTCAGCATGTCAGTCTAGAGCGTTCAGAATCGAAACCTGGGACAGGCTGGAGCCGTGGGGCAGAACCAACAGCCTCCCCTCTTTCCCCCAACCCCACACAGAACAAGTGGAAGCTTCCAGTCATGGCCTACCAAAAAAACCAAAAAAAAAAACCCCCACAACTTTTTGTTACGGGAACCGTGTTGAGGGTTAATTTTGTCATAAGAGCAGAAGTAGATGAATGAGATGATTAACTTGACCAGTGAGCAGCTCGGTGAAAACAAAGATCAACCTGAAGTTCAGATGGATTACACTGGAACGGAAAAGGTCTTTGACAGCTCAGTACATGGGAGAACGAAGTTCTAAACTTGAAGCAAGTTACGTTATCTGTGAATCGAGCACTTTCTGTTGGAAGGATATTCTTTGGAGGCTGCAAATCTACAGTAGAAAAATGTCGAGCAAACGGTGAAATCTAAAAGAAAACCCTGACAAGTAGGATAACTTCTTATCAAACACTCCTCAGGGAGAAAGTTTTTGGTTAAGGAAGAGCCTTTTGCTGCCAGAGGAGCAAGAAAGAGGGGGTGGGGAGGGGTGAAAAACGAAAGAGCCAAGGAGGTAAAATGCCTGTTAAGGTTTAAAATAGAATGTGAAGTTGATTAACACAGGGTGTTGACTCGTACTGCTTGGAACAGCCTGACACCAGCCTAAGGACAGGGATATAGTTGAGCCCATTGTATGTATCATTGAAAACCAAAATGTGCCAGTCAGCGTAACAGGAGGATGTCAAGGAGCAGATCCAAATATTTTGTTGATCTTCATGGGTTTGATAAGCCTCTGTGTCTATTGAAACAAAAAACACTTTTAAAAAAAGAAAAGATTTAAGTCTGGAAACAAGTAGAATTTTTATTTTTTTTCTAAGTAGAAATGAGGTTTCTTGGTCTGTTTCTGACAATCTGTTATTTATTAGCATAGTTTTTTGTTTGCTTTCAGGTAGAGGCAGTTAACTGAGTTAAGGAGCTCATCTGTATGTTACTACTAATTCTTTTTTCTAGCTCTTTTAAAATCCTTTTTACCACTGTTTTTGGTTTCTGCATGTAGGAAGAGAGACTTGTAAAATTGTAACATTTCATACAGAAATGCCGCCCGATCTTCACCAGCTTCAGAAATCTGACCTTTGCCAATGCTGCAATAAAGTGTTGTAATTTAGAATTGGTGTCTGTCTCTTTACATTGACTTTGTTCTTCTGAAATGATGTTTTGAAGAGTTTGTGGTGTATTCTGGGGCTGTAGCTCAGGCAGTGTAAAAACAGATGGCATTTTACCAAAGAAGGAGCATTCTTGCCCCAAGAAACATACTTGAAGCACACTTAGTAAAAGCAAGATTCCCTTGCTGTTTAGCAAGGAGTTGTGAAGCAGAGACCATCATTTTGCATAACGTAAGCTGTCCTGTGCAGGCAGCGGCTCTGAAAGAAGTGACTTGAACACCACCTCATCTGCAGCAGCTTCCTGTTGCCCGCTTTGTGCAGACCCGGAGCTTGCGCAGCCATGTGGTGAACCCAACCGGAAAACTGGCCCGAGTTAAATCAAGCGATGATGCTTTGGAGAGAAGAATTCAAGGTTTTTACACTATACTGACTTAAGCTTATGTTCTTTAATCAGAGGATTGAGCATTGAGAGTGGAAAAACTGCAAGCGCAGCTTTAGGTCTGTTCCTTTCATGCATATGCTGTAACAGCAGTCAGGGATTGAGAAGTGCTGGAACCATTAGAGCACACTTCCCCGAGGACCTCGCTGGTCAGGCTGGTGGTAGGTAACTCCCAGTTTGCAGAGTGTGGCTTGAAGTTTTTATAACAACACGTGGAGATGTGTTTCTCTTGATTTCTGCCAGATCTCATTTTGTAAGGAGGTGAGTATCCTGAATGTGTGCTGTCACCCAAAAACCCCAACTTTTCAAAACTGCTATGGCTATGGGGGTGCGTGTGCCCTGTAAGGAGGAGTGCGTTGTAGGAAGGCCAGGTCTTTGTTTCAAGTCTTGCGTGATTCTTTTCATACCAATTTTTTCCACACAAAATTTATGGGTATGTTTATTAATCACATTTGTAACTCTTGAGCTCCTCCAGGAATGTCTTCTACACCAGTATGACTGTATCCATGGGTCAAATCTAATTTCCACTTCCCTGATGAAAAATGCCTACCCATTCCTAATAGCAAATGAAGTATCTAATTGTGGTTCAAACTAAAGTCAACTTCCTTTTCTCAACATGCTGCTTAGTTTCAAAGGCATTTAATTTATCCAAATTGAATAACTGCATAAAATGTGAATTCACATTAGCTTTGCTTTGTGTCTGTCCATCTAATGCCTTGGATGGAATTTCGATCAATGGAAACATCTTCATAAAATTACCTGCTTGAAAATAGTTTGGGCTTAGCTGGAGCTTTCCCTGACTTCAGCCTGAAATCAAAACACAATTCAGTGAAACCTTTTGAAGTTTAATTTTAAAATAAGCTCTTCCGAAGTTCTGGTGAATAAAAATTTCATGTAAAAAATCATTGTGAGTGAAACAATCAGGATTGAACATATACAGTGGAAAAAACCCGTACAGATCCTATTTATTCTTAGCTTTTCCATTTGCTAACCCTACAGCCTGGTGGTGTGTCTAGGTGCTGTCCTGCTGCTTGCAGAACAGTTTTGGCACCTGATTCACGTACAACTTGTTGCTGTAGGGATTGCATGGCTTCCTTTCATTTTATGTCATTAGAATGCTTTGTCTTCCTTTAACATTAAATTAAAATGGTCAGGTGTGCAGCCTGGTTTTGATACAGGAACAGGGGAATAACCTATGTTTTGATCAGTGCTTGTCTGTTATCTGTGAATATTGCTGCTTTATCCAGATTATAGAATGTTTATTTTAATTAAGTTAAATCTAATATCATTGCTCCTCTTTTCCTACAGTACAGTGACCCACAGGTGCGACAGGTCACTGGGGAAATCATGCCAAATTCAAGCTGTGGCATTGTTTGACAGGAGCGAGGATGTTCCCCGGGAGCATTTCTCAAGGGATGCTACTTGAAGGCGCTCTTGCAAAGAGTATTTCTAAAGCAGCGTTCCCAAACACGCATGGAAGTAGTTAAATCCAGAAAAATGTACGTAGATGAAAGAGAAATTGTTTCATGTCCTTGATTTGCGTAAAAGATTTCTCTGTTATCTTATCATTCTCCGGAAAGAATTTGGACTCTGGTCAGGTCCAGGCATTTGAAGTTGTGTCTTCACTGATGGGAGGCTTGTTGAGCTGGCTTGCTGACAACCAGAAAATGTGTTGCATGATTGTACTCAACAATTTTTTTGCCTTGGTTTTCAATGGTAGTTTCTCTTCCCACATCTCTCAAGCCCCTAAAACTCAAGGCAGGGACTGAGGGAATAAAGTCTCTCCCATTGTAGGAGCAGATCAGGGTCATGACCACCTGAGGAACCCAAACATACGTAAGTCCGTGGGACCTAATGAGATGCATCAGAGGGCTGGAACGGCCCTCCTGTGAAGAAAGGCTGAGGGAGCTGGGATTGTTCAGCCTGGAGAAGGCTTTGGGGAGACCTTATTGTGGCATTGCAATATATAAAGGGGCCTATAGGAAAGATGGAGAGAGACTTTTTACCGGGGCCTGTAGTGACAGGATGAGGGGCAATAGTTCTAAACTGAAAGAGGGTAGGTTTAGATTGGACATAAGGAAGAAATTCTTTACAATGAGGATGGTGAGGCACTGAACAAGTTATCCAGAGTTGTGGATGCCCCAACCCTGGAAGTGTTCAAAGCCAGGTTGGACGGGGCTTTGAGCAACCTGGTCTAGTGGAAGGTGTCCCTGCCCATGGCAGGGGGGTTGGAACTAGATGAGCTTTAAGGGTCCCTTCTGACCCAAACCATTCTGTGATTTATGGCATGTCACTTGAAAGCCTCTGACCTGAGGTGCTGTGTTAGTCCTTGCTCCAGGACGGAGCCAAGGTGGCTGGGAAGCTCTGTAATCAGAAAGTGCTGGGTTCACCCGGGAGTGTCAACACTCACAGGCAACACCTTGAACTCCAGCTGGCAGTATCGGCTGTCTTTCTCTACCCCATGATGCTGTAATGCGATAAAATTTAAAAACGTATAATTTTTTTTATGAATAGCTGAGTTTTCAGACTTGTTCTAATTTTATTAACTGCCCGAGCCTTCAGAGAGATAAGTCAGTTCTGTTGTCAGCATTATGAAGATAAAAATATATGCAAACACATACATGCGTGTACACTGTGATGCACACGCAGAAACTAATTTTATATATATTAAGGCTTAGAAAACCACCTCCAGATTGTGGAGAGGGCCTGATTTGCTCAAGTTTTCAGGTTTTTTTGGTTTGCCCTTCCAGGTGAAGCAGTAATTGTGTGCTTGGCAGGGCGGCACGATGAGTGCTGTGAGGAGTTACCGTGTCCGGCTCCGGTATTTTGCTGATGTGGCCTTCTCTCTACTTTATGTGGGAACGCATTTGACTTAAGTAAACATGGTGGTGTTGAAAAGTGCTGACTTGGGGAAATAATGCAGGACGGGCTTCCCAGGCTGGCAGCGCGGCTTCTCCCAGCTCATCAGCATCAGCACAGACTCAGAATGGCTGCAGCCAAGGGTGAGCAATTAATAGTCCATGCACGTTCGACCTGAAAGACCTCCAATGCTGCTGGGAGAGGCACCGTGCTCCTGGAGCATGGTCCCTGACCTGCTGTCAGCTGCATGCTCGTTATTAAAAATGCTCATTGCACTTTTCTGTCAGGAGGTATAAATGAAGGTAGATAAATGACAAAGTGAGTAAACAAACTTGCTAATTACTATTGTCCACAAAAAGTGGTGCTGTAGTATTAAGACCACATATCCCAGCCAGGTGATAAATACAATAATGATACCATGAGCCTGGTGTTTGTCTCCTGATAAATATATTAAACTTTTTATTCTCTCCCCTGCCCCCCGCCCCCTTTCTTTTGAGCTTTGTCACTAATTTTTTCCACGCTGAGGTTTTTCCTCAGCCGCATACCATTCTGCCCTGCTGAAGATGCTCGTCTGAGAAGACACTTTGCTGTCTCTTCTCAGAACTCAACTATAAATAGTGGTTTTTTTCCAACCACTCCTAAGGATGTCCAAGCACACGGGGAGTAGGAAACTATTTGGGTAGGAATCAAACAAGTGAGTAAATGTCAAAACATTTACTTGTATTGTTTGAATTATAAACTTTGCTTCTAAGTTAGTATTGTTGGCATATGATTGTGCCATTAAAACACTTGGTGGTTATGATCGTTGTTAGAAGAACAAACAGTGTTTCATTAAAAAGACTCCTTCCTTCCTTCCCTTCATTACCTGGATCCAAGCCATCAGGCAAATAAAAATGGCTGAGACACTTAAAAAGGAGGAAGAAATTTAGATTTTGCTGATATATGTTTGTTTTTTGATATTTACCTGCAGGGAAAAAAGTTTCTGTTGTGCATGGGATAAAGGGGAGTGACCTTTTCTGCTGGAAACAATTCATGGTTGACAGCCCGAGAGTTTGAAAACTTTGTTGTATTTACCCCTTAATTGGGGGTTTTTTTGCAAGTTTTTGGTAGTACCTCAGTGTTGCCTTCGTAAGGACACCTCCATCACACTCTCATTAATGTGTTTCACAGCCCTAATGCTCATGAGTGGGACCTGGGGAGTGATCTCAGATGCAGGTGATGCTCTTCTCCACTAAAGGTTCTGTGCAGCTCTGGAGTTGGTGGTGCAATGAGAAAGGCAGCAGATATGAATTGTGGTGTGCTCTGCTCCATCCATTTGATGCAAGTTACTGAAATTTTGGGAAAAATACTAACTCTGAGTTTGTCTATGTGGTATGAAATCCTTGGGGCTACATTTGTCCCCAAGAAATAACACCACTGGCCTGCTCTTGATAAAATATCCAGTATTTTAAGGCTGGTTATGTCACTCAGCTATATTTGCAGAAAATACTCTGTAGCCAGTTCTCTTCTCACCACTGCAGCTCCCTTGATAACACAGCAATGACTTTTGTGGCAGCTTGTCCTAATGGACTGTCATTTCTTTGCGTGGCCAAGTGCTGTTCTAGCGTGCGGATTGCCTGAATGCATTTTTTTTACCGCTCACCTTCCAGACACTTCTGCAGGGTGTTATCTTTGCATCTAAGAAGCTGTATTGTTAAACCTGTCAGTGCTGATGGGTCCTAGGCAAGCTCCATCTCACCTGATGGTTGTTCAGCTGTCCCCACTCCTCTATTGGTATAGGCATCCTGTAGTGATGCAGGCGAGGAGCCTCATTTCTGGGTAGACAGAGCTTGTGGTAGGAGTTTGTATCTCACTTACATATTTGAGACTGCAATTTCCCTCCCAGACACTGGAATTTGAGCTCTATGTGCATGAGGAGTGTACTGCTCTTCCTCAAAATAGGAACTTTAACTGGAAGACGACTTTAAAATGCAGAAAGCTCCATGGAAGCACCACCAAAGGTGGTGTGACCAGTCAGGGAGTGATGCTGTGAAGAGTGATGTGTTGTGTTCTGCTGGTTCCACTAAAAAAAAAAAAAGCCCTCTGGTACCCATAAAGCCTAATATAGATGCAAAATTGCTCAAGTGCTATTTCTTGTCTCTAACAGGTGTCTGAGTGTGAAAACTGGCTGTGATGTCTATGCTGTGTGCAAGACATCGAAGTCCTGCTACAGCTGGTGGAGACTGGATCAGTGAAGCCTCAGCAGGTACTAGGTGTCTCCTTTAGGGTAAGTTCAGACACTGCCTAGGTGTCATGGGTGAGATCTCCATTGTGGTAGTGGGAGCCAGGTGTCCCGTATGTGCATAGCCACTGAAATTCAGGTGCCTTCGTCTCCAGCTGAATCCTGTAGATGCCTGAGGCTATTAGAGGTGTTAGCCAAGGCTTCTGTGTGGGGCTGGCAGATATGATACGGGCTTGGGGTAGACCTGTGTCCTTCTCCAGTGGTAGCAGAGGCTCAGACAGGGTACGCTAGGGCATGAAATGTCTCTAAATACGCATGAGCAAATGGATTGGTTGCTCTGACTGCAGTCAGCTCACTGTGGGAGAAGAAACGCTGCAACAGTGTTAATGAGAGGCTTAATTTTGCTGGCACTAGCCACCACTGTCAGCTCTGCTTCCCCTGCAGACAAGGAAAAGCCCATGCAAATATGGGAGTTGGGGATACCCAAGGAGCCTGCTCAGGACTGGAGTTTTCCACTTGCTGGTCCTACCTCCTAGGGCTTGTAGCCACCAATCAGTCCCTCAAAAGCCTCTTATCTGATTAGTTTGGTTAAATCAAATCAAATGAAGTGAAATAAAATCAAATATCCCCATTTTGGAGATAGACATTAATTTCTGAACCCTTGGCTTGCTTCCTGGGCAACTCCTGAGTGAAAACAGCCATGCCATGAAAGAGCAGTGACTGACCGACTGCTACCACCTCTCCGGAACCAGAGGATGCCCCAAGGGAGCCAGTTTCAGAATCCCTTCCACACCAGGGGGGCCAGGAGGTCACACACACTGCGCCTGCCTGGTGTCAGGGCCACCCGTCCTTGCTTGCGTCTCTTCAGGGAAAGGATTGCTGGAAGTCCCCTCCAGCTGTCGAGGGAAGCCTCTACACCGGAGAGCTGTTCCTGGCTGCAGAGCTGCCCTGTATCTCAGGGTCACTGTCCAGCTGAGCTGGTTGTCCTCCGTGCTGCGCCAATATCCAATTTTTTTGAATTTTATCTATTTTATGTATATATGCACACACATAGATCTCTCTTAAATCTGTTAATAGTAAGCTAAAGATATTCTCTCAGATCAGATCAGATATTCTCTCCTGGGAAGGAAGACTTGAATACATCAGTAAGCCTTTCATAACCCACTGGAAGTGAGGTTTGGTGTCTCTATTGTATTAATCCAGTAAGTGGTTATTAAATTGATATGAGTTGCTGGAAGTTGCATCCCTGGAGTGGTGGAAATGAAGCCCAGCTAGCCAAGTAGTGAGAGGGATCTCGGAGGCGGTTTTGGCTTTTCTTATCTCTGCTCTGAGAAGCTCTGCATGCAGTGATGGGGCTCTGGCTTCCTCCTCGGGTTTGTGGCGGGAAGAGCCCTCTCCTGGGAGGAAAACCCGGTGGTCAGCCTGGTCGAGGAGGATTGGTCTGCTGCTCTCCGGGAATTCAGCCGAGCTGTTCCAGGAAGATGTTGGTTCCTCATCCCTCCTGCAGCAGCCTTTCTTTTCCAGTGGAAAGATGGATGCAACAGCAGGACTTAAACTCTTCCTTTCTTATTGTAACACCCCAGAGGCATATTTGTTTGTGGTTTATTATCTAGGTTGGTCCTTATTCTCATGCCCTGTGAAACTAGGGGTTTATTACTAGCTGTAAGTCTTACTAATGTAAAATCAAACCAGCTTTTGGTTTCAGAGAAAGCATCGCTGTTGCCTAAAGGGTGACATGTCACAGAGGAAACTCTCCACTCTTGGGGTGGCTGGTGCAGAGCTCGGAGCTTTATTACAGGACGTAGCAGGAATGGCCGTGCTGGGCATACAGTGCCCATTTCCTGGGCTTGAGCGCACTGGGAAACTCATGCCATAAATAAAAATTAAACCTAATCAGGCAAACTAAATCCATTTAGGAAGGCAGGAAATGTTCCACGGTAACGAAGTTTGTGTGTGTCATGAAGCCTGAAGACCCTGTTGATCCCATCCCCTTGTGCTGGCTTGTATATTGGAAATGGAAACATGCTGACAACCCTTTCCTAATAGAGGTTTAAATATGAAGAAATAATCTCCCTCCTGCCGTGAGAGCTTGTATGAATGCTTTTCCTTCTGCTGTCATTCCACCCTCTGAACATCAGTACAATGAGTGGCTTATCGTTGTTCATCAGAGAGTATGAACAACTCACTGCATGCATGAGTCCAAGCTTCCAGGCTGCTGTTCTTTTCTCTGGGGCTGGCAGGTAAATGCTCCCAAAGTGGTAGGTGTGGTGGTGGGAGAGGAAGGGTGATTCAGGATTAATGCATAAGCCTGGGAAGTGGAAGGTCAAGCTCATCTCTGCTCCTTTTTTCTTTGCTTAACATCACTGCCCTCATTTCCCAGCTGGGAAACACAGCTCTTGCCCTTCCTCACGGGCATGGATAAGCAGGCAGAGAACAGATAAAAAGTTACACAATTTTCTAATGCTTACAATAACAAAAGCCCAAAGAGTAGACAGCTTCCGCTAAAATCATGGGAAAAAATACATCATGAATGTTTGATAGGGAGGTCAAATTCACCAAACCTGTGAGGAAATGAGTGATCCCGTTATAACAGAGATCTCTGAGGCTGAATCAGAGAGGGAAGTGACTCGCATGGGAAGCCGCTGTCAGTGATAAAAGCGGAGTGCTGTGGTAGCTGCCATTAACCCCATTAACACCAGTGGGTGCTGTGCCCAGCAAGAGCTGGGGTCTCCCAGGCCCTGTGCAGCTCAGTGCTGGCTCTCCAGGTTCACGAAGGATGCTCACACCTTGCCACCCGGCTGCGTTGAGCTCTGTAAAGCTTCTAAGTCGCTCCTGGGCTGAACAAGACGGGACCTGCTCTAGGGTCCGTGTGGGGCTTGGACGGGGAGCACGGTTACACTGGGAGGTGGATTTGCGCTTACTGGGAGAGCTTGGCCGTGGGATCCGTGGGGACACTGTATTGGGTGCAGCGATCACAAGTGAAGGGACTAAAGCGAATAGCTGTGACAGACCTCAGGCAGCAGCTCGACAGAGTCCTTGGCTGGCTACTGTGCAGGGACATGGGCAATGTTCAATCTCACAGGCTTTGGAAATTACAGCTGCACCCTGATTCGATGCTTAAGCAAAGGATTTGATGTATTTATTTACTTTTAAATTCAAACCTTCAACATACGTACTAGTTTTTATCAAGGGAACTATTTTTTTTTAAAATGTGAGGGGGAAACCCGAAAACCCAAATACTTGGGTTTTGTTTGTCCCTCAGCTGAGGATAATATAACAGCTGCATTTCTTTGTGATACAGAGACACCCATCTGAGAAGAAAATAATGGTCTTACGATAACAGTGCCTCAGCAGCTTCAGGAAACCTCTCAGAATTAGTTTGTGATTCCTGGGGCTTTGTGAAACATTCATTAAAGCTCAGGGGCAGGTGCAAAGACTCACAAACAAAAGAGAAATTGAAGCTGAGCTGCTCCTTCAAGCCTGCCAGCTGGTTTCTCTACTGTTCCTCACACTTGTTCAGTTTAATCCTGAAGTTACTGAAGCCTCTTCTGGTTTTCTTTATTTTGCCGATTACAAGTAGCAGGAGGTAATTATGACCCAGCGGAAAAATCCAAAGGCTCAGAAGTAATGGCTAGCCCTATTTATTAATAAAAATAATCTTTCCTTGCAGCTCCCTCGAGGTAAGAATGCATCTGACCATTCAGTGAAGTAGTCAGGGATGCACAATGACCTTTCAAGGAAGGCATTTCCTAGTTTGGGAGGGGTCACCTTGCATGGGAAAAAAAAGACCAAACAAAAACAAAACATGCAGAAGAGAAGGGTGTGTTCCCTTTGGCTCCATCCAGTCTAAGGACCCTCCTTACCTCAGAGGAAAAGATATTTATAGTTTGGGAGTGAACGCTGTGATGAAGACTCTTCTGCCTTTGCCTCTGTGACATGGATTATCTGAAAGCAAGACCCAGTGCACGTGGAGGGGTGCACACAAGAAGTGATGAATTAAAGGCTTCATATCATCTAAGGTCCATGACTAAGGGAGCATCCATATCTACATACACATCTGTTTCAGAATCACCTTGCTAAACTGAATTCTTGGTTCCAGTACATGAGCTTGTGATGATATAGCTTATTTCAGTGAGTTGACAGGAATACGTGCAGGGGTAAAGCTCTCTCAAAGCAGGACAAAATTATGTACAAACCAGAAACAACAAACATAACTTGCTTTTCAGCTAGAATGATGAAGCAGTGCTAGATGAGAGGCTAAGGGGATGGCAGAACTGCTCTGTTGTGCAGGCAGGGGCCATGCTCCTCTCTTGCTGGGTTGAACAGTCACACCACCGCCTTCCTGCTCCAGGGCCCTTCCTCCCCTGGCTCTGCCGTCATCACTGCAGTCGTGCAGCCTCTGAGACACCACTAAAACCATTCTTGGTGTGACTGTTGCCAACATAACTGCAGCCGGTGCTATTCCAGCATGGATATAAGCTCGTAACTTCTCCAAAGTTTTAAAAGTAGACTGGTAGATGAAGCCAAGCCAAGTTCCTGTTAGAGTCTTAGAGCAAAAAAAAGGTTAAAGGGTAACATTTAGAGGTAAATGTGTTTAAGTAAGGTAAACTTCCAACTTTTCCACTGACTTCACATTCACCCCCCATCTTTCAGTGCTGACCTATTAGACATCAAACGACTTGCTTAGGGTCCAAGTCATCAAGAACAAGTCAGTTGGAGTTGTGGGTGCTGTAGGAGTATGGGATACACCTGAAAACTGACCCATCAGAGCTTGGCTTTGCAGCTGCTTCCAGAGCAGCCTGAGCAATCCCACACCGTCACTGCAGCACTCACCACTACTTTTGAGCTGCGCTACCCTGGGCTTCTGCTCTGCCAGGAATAACGACCACCAAGCAGCCCACTAAAGAATGGGTTCTGTAATTTTTATCTTAGGGGTTTCAGTTATAAAACAGTTTGAGTTCATTCAGGAACACTGTAAATTGCAGTCCTTTTGTTTGTGCCTCCAGGAGTATAGAAAACTAGCCAATGTTGCAGGGCTAAAACTATCATTTACCTTTAGCCTCATGCCTTCCCCTGATCAGTTATGGATAATGCTTTCTGAAGCTGTTTATTTTTAAGGGAGAAGCCAAATTTATTTGTGTGTGTGTGTGTATATATATAAAACAAGCACAGGAGTCAAAACATCAAAAGCTTATTCCCAAAGCTGCAGCCACTTGAAAGGCTGACAGTAATAGGCAGCTGCGTGAGGTTTTACCCTACAGCAAAAAAGTGAGGCACTGTAACTTAGTTGAAGTTTCATTATAGATTGAGCCAAGTTAAATTCTCTCACACTGGCTCTGGGCTGGAGCCACACACAGTTAGGAGAGACCACCTGCTCTGTCCTGGCTGAGACATGTACCCAAGCCCAGAGGCAGCCCTGGAAAGCTTGGGGACAGGCTGGTAGACCTGCTGATGCTTTTTTGGCTGCCACCAATATGGTGCCTGGGGGATGAAGAAGTAGCTCATGCAAATAGGAGTTAATTTTTTTCTAGAGTGATTTCCATTCTGTCATTTATGATACATGATATTTGGACAAATGCTCAACAACACCTGTATAAAAGAAAAATCATCTTCAAAACAGTATTGTTTCAAGGGTTCCTCTCGGGTGCAAGCTGGGGTGGTAGTGCCACCCTCCAGCCTCCTACTCAGGGCAGCCTGCATGGCTGAAGCCACTGAAAGCAGTTCTTACCCCAGGGAGTCGAGTAAAAAGCAGCCAATCCTTCCTGAACATCTGTTCTTCTGAGAGTTTTGTCATCATTGTTATTAGGTCAAAGTTTGTTAGCTTTGGCTCTACACCATTCCCTACTTGAAGTGGGACAAGTCTCAGCGCAAGATGATTTAGCCACCACCTCAACTATGTAGCATTTCATTAGGAAACCTTCACCTCTATACTGTACTTCACAGCAGTAACTCCAGTAACGCATGCCAGTCAGCACTAATTCTTGGTTGGAAGTATCTTAGCAGTCTTGATGTGCAAGTATCCAAACAAAAGACAGAAAGGCAGCAAAACACATGCACACACTCAGAAGGGATGCATAGGAATAGCCTCTAAAGGGAAACTTTGTCCTATGCAACAAGAAAGACTTCTGCCCTCAGCGGGATCACATTCCCTTATAGTAACACCCATGGAAGGCAGCCATGGAAATACAAAGTGAGTTACTATTCTTTCACATATACAATATTCCTCTTGGAAAGGTCATTTTAATATTGCAAAACACTGGGAGAGGGGAGCTTTTGCCTACTTCAAACACTGTTCAGGATGAGCTTCATTCCTGCAAGGACCCTGGTCACAGTTACTGAAGCCCATCTCTTGACAGAAGACCGACATAATCCTCTTTTTTTTTTTTTCCCCTCCTCCACAAATGATGTGACAGGATTGAGCTCTAGCTCACACACACGTCCACAGTTGCAAAAAAAGTTATTAAATTGATATTAGCCATCAAAAAAAGTCACTTCCCTCCTCAGAAAGATGCATGCTGCTGGGTGACAAAGAACAAAATTCCACCTCCCATCAGCCATTGTTTCATTGGGTTTATCCCAGTTTAATAAATGATTTATCAGATTTGTGCAAGACAGTTATCTCTAACACAAGGGAAAAAAATAAAATCACAGCAACATATACACACAAAACAAAATACACAAAATAGAGCTAAATTTATATACAGGTTATTAGCAGCTAGACTCTTTAACTTCATTTAGTACATGGCTTTACTCACTACAGTTTTAGGCACAGAGAAGACTTTTCCAGTAGGATATTTGCTATAATGAAGGGCCACAATGAATACCTCGTTCCAAGTGCTCACTGGGTAGAAATTGGTTTATCTAATTAAGATCTAACTCTCGCTTCCCACCAGTTGAGGACACAGCCCTGCACTGAGGATGAATTAACATGATCCAGCTAATTCAGCATACTGCAACTTTATACTTTAGATATGAAACATCTCATTTATTTCTTTTTCAATAGGGTTATGTTACAGAGTTATTGAATAGGACTGAATTTCCATGAAACGATTAGTGTCAGGGTTTTTTCCCCTGTTTGCTTAGCATGGACTCTCAGCTGTAAACAACTCAAAGAAGAGCTGGCAAGAAATGATTAGATGTGAAGATTGCTTTGTACGCACTTCACATTTATAATGAAGAATTTGCTTTAACAGGATTTAAAAGCACAAAGGTCATGAAAGACTTAAATTTACTTAGCAGGTTATGTTAATAAATTATGATGCATCATCCACATGTAGGACTCCATTCCAGGCTGCACTGAAGCAGGTGCTTAGATGTGTTTATGTGCCTCCTTGTCTTTCTGATTCAGGACCACAGACTCAGAGCCCAGCAAAATAAGTATGTGCTTTACTTGCAGCATACAAGCAGCCTTTTTTGTTTCAGCAGCACTTCTCACATTTGATTATACATGCCTAAGTGCTTTGCCAGACTGAGGAATGGCCACATACTTTAATTACCAATTGCTTATGTATAGTATGCCTGTCACAACGAGGAATGCGATCACTTACCCAATGAAAAGGCTGAAAAGAATAACTACATAAGAGAACCAGCCAGATACCGTAACAACACAATTAAAAATTTAAGCAGCAAGCAGATAATTAAAAAAAGAACACAACAAAAACACCTTTAACTTATGAGGCAGGTTGAGAATGACGGCAAGATTTTTCCTTCACAACAGCTTCATTTACAAGTACAGCTCAGCAAGTTTGAAATACTTTATCACAAGAACTACAAATTGTTTATCACAGTCATGTCAGAGCTCCTCACTGAAGGGTGTGTCAGTTTCTATTATAGCCTCTCCCCTCCTCTTCTCCAAGGTTTATTACTCAGCTTCTTGGGAAAAAGAGGGGGTTGCTTGAGGCTTTAGAAAGTGCAGAGAATAAGTGAGTTTTTCCCTTTTATAACAAAACACAGAGAACTCCTAAACATACAGGAATAACAATGAGAAATTTAGAGGGTCTGGAGTTTGGCATTTGATTTTAAAATGGCTATTGATGTTTTCAGGTGCACAAAAAGGGAAGGGAGTTTTTATGTGGAAGAGCAGCTTTGCCATATAAAAAACCAACATACCAACACACAAATATATTTTGGGACCATCTTTAAAAGCATGTCTATTGCATGGCGTGCAAAATACGCCAACTTGGACCATTCAGGAGTGACATGCTCTTACATACAGCGCTCTCCTGTAACTCCACTTAGTCTGCAAAAATTTTGGCTGTAACTTGTTATGCATTGGCAGGGCAGGATCAAATACAGCTGTGAACAGAGGATTATTAGGGCTGTCAAACTACAGGAAGATCAAATGACAGTTTTTAGAAGTAACAGAACTTACAGCTATTCAGTGTAGTACAGCTATTGTTCAAGAAGTAACAGCTTCTTCACGGGAACCCTAACATAAAGATAAGACTTTTGACATAAGGTTCTCGTATTTGGTACAAAGTTAACTTGATCCTATGGCTTTTCTGCTACAAGATCGTCACTGGTACAGAACAGTTGGGGTCACAGATTGTCAGGAGACTCTTTGGCTGTCAGTGCGAAAACCGGTGCATGGTGCATATCCTTGAGGCTTATCTGGTGCCTTTCACTGGACACATAGGTTGCTAGAGCGTGACCAAGAAGCAGATGGCTGGGAAGAAAGGCAAGGCTTCCGAGTGAAGCAGCAGAGTGATGCAGTCACCCACGCAAAGCTTGGGCCGCTCTGTTGAGAAGGTCAAAACAGAAACCACCCTCTGTACAGTCTTGAGTCAAGTGGGCGCAGAGCAAGGAAGCAGAAGACTCCACCACTGGTAGGGAACGAAGCCAAGCCAGATAATATAGACAACAAAGTCATGGAAGTATGTCACGCTGGTCAGAAGTTTTAGTTTTGACATTATCTTGAGCTCCCACGAACAGACATACACATGTGGGCAAGACAAATGGAACTGTCTTTTTTGGCGTCAGAAAGAGCAAAAGGAAGATTCACCATTCAGTTCGCTATGTACAACAATACTGCACTGTACACTTCATTAACAAGATGCTGTCTGCTACAGTCCAGCATTACTTAAATAAAATTCCTCTTAGTCACAAAGAGCAACAGATGAACATATCTGTAGGAAGGAGAGCTGAAACCCACTGCTGTACATGACCATACGTGGTGCCAGTCCTTCTGGGATAAACACGAGCGGTTATTCCACAGTATCTAGTACCTCCTTTAGCTTGCCTGAAACAGATAACTTCCCCTTTCTTCTTCCAGTCTGTTTGATCCCAATCCTGTTGGGACTACTCTAGCACAAAGCCATGCTATAACTTCCCCCTGTTGCCACAACATTCCCGTCCGAATTACGCAGTCTCTTTCAGTAGTCCCAGTTTCCGAAGTGCCTCTCTCCTAGCTTCTTCTGTTGAGCCACGGCCAGAAAACTTTACTGTTATCCCTTGGGATCGAAATCCTGAAGGTCTAGGCAGCGAACCTGATCTCCTCCTCATATCCGGGTTTAGACTAGGTTGTTTATAATCATTAAAACTTTTTGCTGTGCTCTGCTGTGCGCTGCTGACCTTGTTAGCAGCAAGAGCTACCTCTGGTTTGATTGTTACAGTTTTGCCCATAGGAAGGAAAGGGCTGGGCTCGCTTTTTAAAATCTCATGGATGTTTTGATATCCATTGGGGACAGCATCTGCCTGTTTGGGCTGCACGTCAAGCTGCTGAGTACTTGGGGCATGGTCCACTTGGTCCTGAGCTGGCTTTCCCTTAACTAGGCCAAGCTTTGTCAGGGCCTCATACCGTGTTTGCTCAGAGGAGAGATCCCTTAAGGAAGAACTTCTGTTACGTGACAAGAAATCGTTTTTCTGCAGCTTCTCCTCCAGTTCAGCTGCCAGAAAAGCTCCTCCGTTGATGTTGGCCAGCACCTGAGCTCTCCGCTCCTGGACGTTAACTGCTGCTTTTGAAATAGTCTCACTGAATTCTTTGCCACTGACATTTGTTATGTTGATGTTGCTTGGGAACCGGTGCAGTTTGGGTGCAGGTGCAGGAGGGTGCTTTGGAGCCACTAAATAGTCACCGTTGGCTACTGGGGTTGCCTTCCTCTCCGAATTCCCTTCCTTGAGGGCACTGGGGAAGCGCACCCTGCTTTCCATCTGCTGCTCAGACATCTTCTGGGCCATGATGAGCGGAGTAGGGATAGAACGAAGCAATTTTGGATGCTGCACTGGAGGAGGGGGTGGAGGAAGAGGAAGCATCTCAGACATCGATGGTGATGGTACAGGGGGATGTGGGGGAAGGTCAGCAGGTACAGCTGGCTTAGGGCTCTCAGTTCTCCAGGTAGCATCCATCACTTAAAAGACAAAGCAGCAATAATCTCATTAAGTCTTCACACAGAGCAGAATACAAGGCTTTCTTTCACCTGGGATTAG
Source organism: Gavia stellata (assembly GCF_030936135.1). Lineage (NCBI taxonomy): Eukaryota > Metazoa > Chordata > Aves > Gaviiformes > Gaviidae > Gavia > Gavia stellata. Next base: position 7,262,927 of record NC_082597.1, on the reverse strand, counting down.
CAATCATCAGTACTCCCCCTCCTCCAAACTTTCTAACTCAAACTCAGCCCACACTACCAAAAGAAACTATAACTGAACTCCTCGCAATGGCATCTCGTAGGCAGCACTATAGTTCAAATCACCATATTTACAATGCGTTCACTAGAAGCCCTCTTTCTGCCATTCATTCACAATCTGCATGTTAGCTTTACTGTGTTTCAATGGCTGCTTTTTCTATAAGAGTTTTGCAATTCTTATTTTTCATTCTAACAGCCAGGAGAGGACACATTGCCTCCCACTGTATGTACTAGCTAATAAATCCATTCTCCAGACATGGAGAGAGCAAACTCTACACGGTGAAGAAAACAACATGCCACACTATCTTGTCACAAACTTATTGACACGAGCATGTGCCTTTCAGTCCCACACAAAGTAACACTATAAACAATCTGCCATCCTAAAATTCTTAAAGAAAGTCTCAAGAGGTCTTGAAGAGAAGCAGAGCGTGAACACATTGATGAACACTAGTCTGCCTTGCTGCAATGACTCTGCATAATACTCAGTTCTGTAGAATTATAGTAACAGCAAGAATTTCAGAAATCTCAAGTCAAAGCCTCAGTCTTTAGAATCTGTTACACATCAGGACCTCATCTTGATAATAAGGAAGGTACAGAATTTCTTTAGCTGTTTCTGTTGAGAACCAGAGTATGTCAGGGCTATGTCAGAGGGAAAACCACACTTTCAAGAAATACTACTACCTGGTTCTGCATCTCTGCTAGGAGGGCCTTCATGATCACTGCTCTCAGGTGTTGACTGTACTAAGTCGATGATATCTTCAGTTTCTGAATGACTGGACGCGTTTTCTTCCGTTGACCTTGGAGACTGACAGTGGATGCCACTGTCACGTAGGACTGGCTCCTCCAAGTCATCTTCTAAGGCATCTATGGTTTCCTCGAAGAACATAAGAACATCCTGCTCTTCGTGAGTTAAGTATTTCAGACTCTCATCATCCTATCGGGAAAAAAAAAAGCCAAAAAGATTAATGCCCTACAGGTGAGTATGGGTAAGTACACTGATAGCAAACACAGCACCCTTTTTCAAAGGCCAGAAGGGACAAGATGAAACAGGCAGCAGTCACATCAGAAGCATCTCCTACTAGCTGTTTCACCCCTTCCCAAAGAGGCATTCAGCCACTACAATGCAAGAGGGGGGGAAAAAAAAAAAAAAGAGCCAGGAGTTTACAGTGCATTAGTCTTGACTGAAGAAGAGCCACAGGTACTTTAAGGGATGAAATACCAAAGTTCAGCAGACAAGTGTCCATTTCAGTTAGACAGAAGAGATTGCTAAAAGATCCCAGAAGTGCACACACACACACACCCCCCCCAACACCTATGCCTTTACAAGGGTTAAGATAGCTTCTTCAGGCTCCAAAACTGGAGTAAGCTGTTTCAGTTGCTGTGTCAGGTTCAGGGACAAGGGTTGGGAGCAGCCTGGGAGGGAAAGGGTGCATTCAGGACAGTCCAACAAATGGGTTGATTCCCTTTTTGCTCTAGACCAAAGTGGGACTGGGCTTCTAGAGGCAGAGCTGGAGCTGAAATCTGGCTCTACCACTGCAATCTGAGTTACCCAGAGTTACGTGGTCAATTACAAAGTAATAACGAGGGAGAGGGTTTCTCAAGATTTTACCTTTGAGTTACAGAAAGGAAAAATTTAGAATAAATATGAGGATGTGTTCCCCAGCAGTAAAGTGCCTTGGGCTATTTTCTCCAGCAGGAAACAATCCTGTAGACCACAGAAGTGATAAATAATCACTTGGATTACCCAGTCTTCATTTTCTATGAGTCACTGCTCTTGATTAACTTGATTAACACAATATCGCTATGAGAAGCTAGGCAGCAATGTGCAAACTCTTCCCTCCACCTACACCCTGGGAAACACTCACTTTTCCAGAAGCTTGGAGATGACAAAGAATGATTAGGAAAGGCACTACATTAAGACAATGGATACAGGAAAGACATTTCTCAAGAGAGCTGTGTAAGTTCTGGAATGTAACTAACTAAGTATTGTTGAAAAGTAAGTGAGGTTTTCCCTTTTCTGGCTTGAATTTCTCTCCCACCATGCATATACCGGAAACTTCGCCATCAGTAACTTAACAAGAAGGCACCAGCAAAGCAATACAAGACAGTTTCATTTCTCATCTCTACTTTTGGCTTCTCCAAGGACACCTAGTTGTGCATGCAGGTAACAAGGCTACTTCTCAATGGAAGATTGGGGGAATTTACGTAAATACATAAAGGTATGCAGTGCAAATATCCAAGAGGTAGACGTGTTCTTGCTAGGGCAGCACAACTTGCTTGAAACTCACCATGCCTGCTCAGATCATCTTACATTATATCAGAATAGAAAAAACTGTGTGCAGCTCTACCTGTTAACTCAACTCCTTGCGCAAACAAAGCTTTTATCCCCATCCCCAGGATTAAAAATAAGAACAATGTACCTCTGTAGAAAAGCAATGCCTATAGATTAAGAACTATGAAGTGCTGCATTGTACCAAGTGGCAGTTAGTCTCTAAGCACTCAAAACACTACAAATGAGAAAATAAATGCTTTAGGGCTTTTAGTTGCCATCTCCTGTTTGGCCAGTAGAATATTTTCCCTGTAAATAAATGAATGAAATACAGAAGACAGACACACAGCCTTTCAGCCATTCTTAGTTCAGACGCTTCAGGACAGGTTTGCTTATCTGTGGCTGCAATCATGTGAACACAGCAGTCTTCAGTCACAGCTGGCACAGTTTTCTGTTAAAACAGAAGACTGAAGTCTTGCAGGGAAATACAAAGTTGGTTTCAAGACAATATTCATTCTACAACTACATTCCTAGAGATTCAGATTTATTGTTGCCAGGGTGAACACGGTTTGATGGCTGGGAGACATGTGCAGAGGTGTGGGTACCTGTAACTTAATCTTACCATCCACAGTGCACTGTCAAAATAAGTAACTTATTCCAGCTTGCAGGAAAACTGCTACAAAAGCTTAAGTTTGGATGCCATTTACAATTCCCTATTTAAAGCACTAACTTCAAAGGCTGACGTATTCCACAGCTCGCACCCACCACATGGCAGAGCTCAGTTTTCAAAGGCCAAGGAAAGTTTTACAGCTGCACTTGAAAAGTGAGAGACAGACAAGCCTTCTTTTTTCTTCTTAATGGATGTTGCAATCTCCTTCCTTCCCCACCCAAATACTCATACAGCTGCTATGTCTAGTAGGCAAGAGAATGACAGGAAAGGAGCAGTTGTTAGGTAGGTCCTAGCTGTAGCTGAACAGGACTCCAAGAAGCTTTTGTTGTGGGTGAGCTCATAGCAAAAGCCAGACTTCCGCAGGCAAAGGGGACAAAAGGGGGGGCTGTGTTTAAGAGGTTCATGGTGGCAGCTGATCCAGAGTGTGGTACAGTACAGAAATGACTGCACCACACTTGGTTCATTTAAAAGAACAACTGCTCCCATATGAGCTTAACTCATTTGATCAAGAGCTGAGTAAAACAGCATGTGAGTTGAAGCAAGATACTTTCAGAAGCCCTTCCTTCCGTCCATTTTTGTGCTGCAAGACTGAGTTCTTTTCCATGCCAGGTAAGATTTACAGGAGGACTGGTCAGCAGAGCTCTGCCTGACTTACCATCCCTCATGGATCTTGCTGAAATGAGCAGTTTCCCCTTTAGGTGAAGATCTGAAATCACTAACCAACCCTTTGCAAATACATTTTAGACATACAAGCACAGTGAAAATAAACCTACTCAAGTTGGTCAAACCAAAGGAGCTCAGAGATGTAAAGCAAGCAGTGGCTTGCTTTACCACTGGTCTGAGAACAGTGGTGTATTATAAAATGCCCACTTGTATTACTTATATGAGAGTAAAGCTTTCAGAAAGATGGGATAAATTTTGTTGTAGTGCCAGTTTTAACTAAGGTTACCACCAAGCCTATTTGTAATTAGTTCATTTTCCACATACTCGAAGTACTGGAACAGTTCATATTGTTTCTGGGCTGATTTTCCAGGTCTCCTTTCTCCTTGAAGGATGTGAGTTTTAACAGTCAAAGCAGAGTCTTCTCAGCTGCTCGAGTTATTCCCCTCATACTTTCCACCAGCTCCCTACTCTTAATACAGAAACACACCTCCCAAAACTAAATCTCACATACGCCTAACACTACCGACTTTAAAGCTACTGTCAAAAGACAGCCTAAATTTGAAACTTGAAAATTGTGCCTTAGCTGAGGATTAAAAACACTGCTTGGACAGAAGAAATTTGGGATGCAGACAGCTGAAATAGCTGAGTGTGCTCAGCTGGCATTAATATTTTAGATCCCTATGCAGCCAAACCTTTCCTGCTTACGCCAAACAGGAAAGAGTCTGTTATGACAGTCTTCGGTGTAAAAGAGGAAAAAAGAAACAAGAAAAAAGAGGAAAGAAAAGAAAAATAGGATCTGTTTCATAGAAAAGATCCCTTTCCTACCTGTCCAAAACAGTATCAGAGGGACACAATTTTTCACATGCAACTGAAGAAATTCTTAACATCATATCCAGACCTAGAATTTTAAGACCAGCACAGCTTTGACAGAAACAGAACAGCAGGGGAAATCCCCAGACATCTGCAGTGGTTAAAAAAAAAATTCTTCTGAAAACTGCTAGAGAACCAAATGGTACTCCTCATGTCAAACAGTTACACTTCAATTAGCAAAATACCAGGAGAACAGCAGATTCAACTGATTCATCATCAGTCACTTGACAATGCTAAAGAATTAACAGGCACAGTTCCATGGGAGAGAAGTGACTGGATGCTTCTCAAAAAAACATGAAGGGAGCAAGCTATTCTAATATGTAGGAGGAAAAGACCAATGTAGCACCACTTAGGCCTTAGCCTGCTAGTAACAAGGCAGGCAGTTCTACTCGTAAAAAGAAGAAGGGGGGAGGGAGAGAAAGCCCTGCATGCAGGAACAGTATCAGAACAGGTACAAAAGCTTCAGTGCAGAAGAAAAAGGCAAGTACCTCTGATTATATTTACAGAAAAGGGAAACAGAATGGATCGTACCACTGCATTGCTGAAGTTGGAAGCAAGTGAATTACAGATAAGAGCAAGAACTAACATACAGGCTCAGACCAAAAAGTCCATTTAGCTGAGTAGCCTGCCTTCAGCCACCAGTAACACACAGGACAGGGGAACAGGGTTGGGGGAAAGAGTATTGCTCTAAGTCAGATGGATTTATATTTTTCTTCCCTACATCCTTCCAGTTTGAGCAATACATGGCTTAAGGACTTCCCAGTTGGATCTGCATCTGTATACTTAAAAGCCCTAGTGAGCTTTTCTAGCATGAATTCATCTTATTGTTTAAGCCCATTTAAATGTCTGGCATTCACAGAATTCTGTAGCAATGAGTTCCATAGTTTAATTGTGTGCTGTGTCAAAAAGTACTTCCTTTACAACCCACTATCTGATGATTTTGATAATACCATTTCATTTGGTGAAGACGACTATAATATTGAATGTTGTTTTCTTCAGTTTATTAACGTAATTGTACCTGTGTGCTTCATAATAGTTAGCAAAGCATGTAATCAATAGGTCATAAGTGAGGAAACAAGTGATCTAGAAGTATTTAAAAAATAAACTAGATGAACTGAAGTCATAAACTGATTAAATTACTTCCAACCTACTTTAAAACAAAAAAAGGGAAGCTAAAGCAATGCAAGACCTACATAACCAGAGAGATGTCTTCAGAGTTTATCAAAGTTAGGCTGATCAGCTTATAATTTCTTCTTCCCTTTAATTTCTATTTTAGAACAACATTGATAAAATTTGGAAGAAGTTTCAGGCAAAAGCCACTAACACTGTTTTTACAAAATCAAGTAACTTCACACCAATCTCATTTCTTACAAGAAGGTTACTGACTTGGCCAACAGGTGTAAGCATGAGATGTCATACACCTTGATTTGAAGGCTTTATGACATGGCCGCTGAAAAATACACTCACAGATGAATAAGGAAACTATGCCTAAATGAAGTTACTACAAGGTACCCATGTAACTGGGGGGCAGGGGAGAGATTGGTATTTTTGAGAAGTAGCATGATATATTGTAAATTGTATAATGAAACAAGACAAGTCCTGAACAGATTTATCCCTACACCTCTAAACTTTTGATACTTCACTAACAGTAGACAACTTAATATTTGTTAATCCCCTTATGCTGGAAGATGTTGCTGCAAGAACTAGGTATGACAGAATGAGACCTTCATGAGCCATATAAGTGTGCTGGTAGTCCATAAGATGAAATTCAGTTGAAAAAACACATGAATATAGAGTGATGAACAAGACAGAAGGAGTTGCAGGTGAGTTTAAGTGCTGTAAAGAGGGAAGACAGTGCTGTTCAGGTATGCGAATGTCATTCTGGGATATATTAACCAGGGTGATGAAATAACAGCACATCCTCATTCGGAACACAGAGTTCAGATTCAGTCGCTGAACTTTGGAAAGGATGCAGCCAAGCTGGACACGGTCCAGAACAAAGCAAGGAGTGCTGAGAGTTTTGCTGCACAGGAAGGCTGGAAGAATGGAGCATGTTACGTTTTAAAATGAGGAAGATGGTAGGCAGACGCAGCCCTGCATGTATTTTTATATATAGAATGCTGACCACTATGTGCACTGAAGGCAAGACAAGTTAAAATTAGCTTTCACATTAGAGAAACTCTAATCCAAGTATTCCAATAAAAGAAAGTAATGGAGTACAAAGAAACTGCTTTGGAAGTTCAGGAATGCCTATCAGTGAGGGTTACAGAGCAGAGCTGCCCACCTGCTGGAAAAGTCTTTATCTACCAGATCCAACTTTGAAGCAGAATGATGCAGTTTATAGAACCTGAAGGCAATTTGCACTCTATGCACATTCTCACTAGCACATTTTACAGCAAGGACATTCCTTGCTAGGAGTCAGGCTCTCTACCTTAGTTCTACATTCATGGTCCAAAGCAAGCAGTCCTCAAGCCCCTCTTCCTCTCTACTTCTTGCCCTGCTGGTAGGAACAATAACTCTTTTTTTTAAGGCATACAGCTTCCAAGTCATGTTAATATAAATTTAAAGTGGATGAAACATAGCATAGCTCTCTCCACACCCTGTAAGGAATGGCTTCCACCTGCCCAAAGACAGCTGTATCAATAAAAAGTATCAAACAGTCATAAAAATTGTTCTCATTTTTTTGTGTATTGTTATTTGGCAAAGTACTTGGACACAGTGAAAGACCTTGTAGTACAGTAAAGCCTGCAGAGTATCAGTATCAAGGGGGGAAAAAAAAAAAAGACACATTAATTTTATGAAAGGAGTCCTTCTTAGGACTTTCCTTTCAATGTACCTGAAAGTCACAAGACTCCGCACACTCAAATTGTGAGAAAAAAGGTGGCAGTGAGCTAACAGACACACAATCTCTCCTTTTCCAGTAACTCCTAAAACTACACTGGAATCCCAAGACCTCTTCAGAGAGGCTGGGGCAGAGAGATAGGAACGCACTGCACTTAAAAAAACAGGACTGTTGCATTTGAATTATCTGTACTGATCCAAAAAGGATAAAGGTCATAGCAACTAATTTTTAGGCTCCAAGAGACATCATAACTACAAAATAACCAGGTCAGTCCTGATTTAAATGGCTGCATGTGTGAAACAAGATACTGAGCAAGCTCAGACTGCTCACAAGATACTTTCTTGCCTTGTCTATGTAACCAATGTTCAAATCGTCACCTGTACTATACAAGGTGTCTGGTAGTGACAAATCATCTTCAGTGTCTGGGTATAAAGTCTTGTTAGAGCCACAGAGAAAGCTCGTTTGAAGAAATAACAAATGGGATAGGCAAGACATCTTTTTAGAATCATGGCCATCTGCCAGTTTAAGCCACTTGATTAGGGACTAAAAGAAATAGTCACTTAACCAAGTTCTAGACATCACCACCGCCACAGTTCACTACTCTTTCTGGGGCATTAACTGAGGATTTTTCTGAACCAAAAGCAAAAATAAAATCAAGAAAACCAAAACAACCCACAGCACGATCCATTGAGAGTAACAAGGAACTTACTATCCCTCAAACCTGTCACTCAGTAAGACATGTTCAGATACAGAAGGTACAGTACTGAAGTCATATCAACAGATCCAAGGCACTGACACAGCTTATTACTAGTGCAGTTCCGAGTTGCACAGCTCACTTTAGATACAACCAGCACCTTCTGGTATGATTTTCACAGGTGATACCATTGTCCTAGCATGTTATTCGCACCTAGAAACTAAAGCAGTTACTCGTGGCTGAGAATAGATACAGACTTTAAGAAATCTGTGCCTATTTGGTCAATGGAACAAGACAAATTGCTTCAAAAAAAGCTAAGACCTAGTTTTATCTCTGAATTAAGTGTCCTTAAATTACTGCAACCACATTTCACTGCAAGTTCATTCTTACACCACGTAACACAGGGTGTCATTCAAGAATGGGTTTGGGAAGTCAGAATTGCCAAGCAGAACAGAGTGGTTTTGTTTACCTTCTCCCTTGGGTAAGTGCAACTGATTCCATGTATTGAGAAGGTACACTTGTTTCATCCTTTTGCCAAGCACATGCATGATGCCACCTTCATTGAAAAGAAACCAGAATATATGTGCAAATTCATGTCCTCATATAGAAGAGCTTTTATGGTTATAAAAGTTGGTGTGAGATGAAAGTACCAAGGCGAACATTCCTCCCATCTAAACATAGGCTCTTGTGCTTGTCTTCAGCTGCTGTGATAGATTTGGTGGCATAAATCCACACCCAAACATCTATTACTTATACGGAAAATTCGACTGCAATCAAGAGAGGACATCAGCACCTTGCACCATTTAAAAAAATAAATTTGGCTTTAAGGACTGCCAATTGTCAAAGACAAACTAAAAGCACCATTGTGTAGGTAAGAAGCTGAGAAATCCAGCAAAATTAAACTGAATTGACAACAACTGACTGGTAAGAATCACACACACAGAATTTTACAACCTTTTTGGCACCTGGCAATTCATGTCCATCTCCTAGTCATTCCTAAACTGACAACCAGTTCTACAGCAAGTAATGCCAGCACAGACACACAGTATGCAAGAACAGCCAACAGTCAGCCAAACCAGCTCTAAGCAGTCAGCGTAGGCTAAAGCCAGTCCCAGTATTTGTCTCTATTATCACATCCCTAGGTTTGTTTGAATTCCACAGATGCAATACAAAGGTTATATTTAGTGACTAATGTAGTTTGACACCAAGAGGCTTAAGAGCCTCTTTTTTGTAACTGAGTAGGAAGAAACCTGCAGCAGTACAGGCCTGTCGTAAAAAGCACTGCCACACTTCTTTCCTTTGCAAGGCCATTAAAAAAAAAATTCAAAGTCAACCCTTACATTCTTTGTTGTGTCTCTAGGTGAACAGACCCAGAAAAGTGATAAATGAAGAGGCAGGTATGTCTGTAGTTGCTTCTGTTTCAGGGCTATGAAGGTCCAGTGTGCCTGAAAAATCTGCCCCTTCTTTTCTCAGAATTGATCTAGTAAGAACTTACCTGTCTATACAAAGTTACCTATTCCCTCCTTCTCATTAGGCCATCAAAGCTTCAGCCTCTTCTGAATTTTTATAAAAAAATTACTGAAGCAAGAAGTTAAGGTCTCTAGGAACATATTCCAGCAACTAGCTTTTCCTCTTACAAGTCCCCTGATCTGCTTAGTGGACTGTAAAAATCATGCTTTTAATACACAAGAATATAGAAAAAGAAATATTTGAAGAATACTGCTCTTTATCCTGAGGATTTCTAAAGCGTGTTTCAGTGCTGAACAGATGAAAGGTTTGATTCCTTTTTGTGATCTGATGTAAGAAAACAGTATTGTTCCACTGTACAAAAGGTAAGATCTGTGCAGCACTACAGACTTGCCTACTATTTACTCAGTCGAAGTTGGCAGAATTTCCTTCATATTCAGTTCAACACAGACCCCTTGAACTCAGAAACTGAAATTATGCCTTTATTGAAAAGAGTTTCCATTCCCCAACCTGTTACTCCACACATGCTAGCTGTCAGCCTTATCAAACATGCCACCTACTATACTGCTGTAAGAACAGTCATAGAAGGGGATCTGTGGCACCAGAATTAAACTCGGTACATGCTTCACTTTCTTCACACACAAAATCAAGCAAGACAAACTAAAGGCTTCAGGAACTTCTTTTGCTGATGCACAGGTCTGATGGGAATTGTCTAAACTTGCAGCCAGCTTGTACTCCATCTATAAATTACTCCATTACAGAGTAGGAAAGGATTTCAATTCTAGCTGATGCATCATCATATGGGTTATCACATGGTGAGATACAGTTAGACTATGGGAATCTATGCCATCTTCTGACACAGCAGACTCAGGATGAGACTGTACAAACACACCGACTTATACATAGCCTTGTTATTCAACACTGATTTTTTCAAATGTCTAGTCTCATGTCTGCTATCGCAGCTAACAATAAAACCCAGGGAAACATGATTGGCTACTAGTTTGATAACGTGGAAAACTGGAGTCAGAGTAATGCATAAAATTAACTTGTAATTCTGCATAAAATTAAGTTGTAATTCTTTAACAAAGTGCAACTCCCACTGTAATTCTCTAAGATCCAATCGGTTTTCATATAACAAACAACATACTCTCAGTACTTGAGTCCAAATGGTGTGCTTGACTACGCTCTCAACCTCCCCACCCTGACCCTTCACAACTTTTTCTAGCGCAGATCAGAAACAGTTCAGGGACTAAATTTAGTAATACTTGTTTTGTGTTTTAACTGGCAACACAAGCTGAAGGATACCAGCATAATATTAACAGAGTTGTATTTTCATTAGAAACAACCACGAAGGTTAGAATTACCTCCAGTTGCCAAAAAAGCTCACAAAGTAGCACAAAAACACTGAGTATTTCTGAGGTATATAGATAAATACAGGTATCAACTTGCCGACTCATTATCGCCACTTATTCTTTCACAGAAAACTACTTCACTAAAAGGAAACTAGGAGGGAGGGCAGAGGGAAAGATAGAGAAAGCCTAATTCCATGTTTAAGGCAAGACAGATTTAGATTTCGATTTAGGGAAAGCATGTTTACCAGAGTGCTCTCTCCTCAACTGAAAATGGATGCTTTTCAAATGGTTGTGATGATAAAAAAACCATGCAAGGAACCATACCTGCTTTCTAGGCTTAGCCTGTCACAGTACAAACAGTACTGTTGAGTTCATTATCTGAATCATCCTGCTAATTGGAAAAATGCAGAAGTACATCCTACTCCCTCAATTACTCACATACTATTTAAATGGCCACACACTCATATTCACTAATGTGAAGACAGCTTTGTTTATGGTGACATATTTGTTACTCACCTAATTGTATGAAGGTGGAATAAGCTGAGACCTTCATTCAGTAGTGTCAACAAAGAGCTTAAGCAAGAAACAGCTTATAGAACCAACACTATCCTTACGTTCCTTTACGAGCTACTTAAGAAAGCAAGGGCAGAGATGTGCACCAAACTGTGCACCACATGCAGGTGGTTGCACCGAGCTGCTCAGAGTAATGTGTGTTCCTTACTGCTGTTCCTGGTTCTCTGGGAGGAATGGCCAGAGAGAAGCACTCTCCAACCTCTCAGAGACAATCAGACCAGAATAACAAGCTGTTGTACCAAATCAGAGTAGTTATTTCTGGCCTTTCAGTTTGTTAACAACCAAGACCAGAAGCAACCATTTAGGACTAGAAAGGGCAAAAATCAATGCTCAATTAAAAAAAAAAATCCTGTGATGTGAACAAAGCTACTAATGTAACTTGTATCACTAAGCATAAGGCTCATTAAACACTTACCAAGGCAAGATTCCTGCACCTAGCTTGGCTGCCACGATTTTCCACACTGCCACCCCTTTCCATGCTCCCAAGTGCGTGCTTTGGAGAGATTTCAGATGCCATTTCAGGAGAACCTGAGAGGAGGTTTCTAGGCATCACACCCTCCTGACTTATCGATCCCGATGCAGCGTAGAATGCCATCAGCGTATTATGTAGGGCTGCTAGCTTTATTCATTTCTGAAAACAGAGAACAATGTGTTATATTTAAATCTGTTTTTTAAAATACTTAAAAAGAAGCAGAAAATAAATCGTAAAAAAGATCCCACACAAGTTAACAACAGGCATATCTTTATGCTCTAGAACATGCCTACCACCTGCGAGCACCTTTATAAAAAGTTAGTATTATTCTAAAAGGTGACTTGAAAAATCCAGCGTAGCGAGGTTCTGTACCCCGTCTCATGTGCTTCCAAACCAGATGTCTACATTTACAAGCATGGACCCTGCATACATACCTGTCCTACAGATTCAGTTTGTGTTTTCCATTATAACACATCATTAATGGTAATAAAATCCCATTGGCTGAGATACCAACTGACCCAGTTTGAACATCTTCATCTTTTATTAGCTTTTAGACAAGAATTCTATTTATCAGAGCACATGAGGGAAACAGAATCCAGTTAGTTTCCTAACACTGTTGCAGTTAACTCATGTGGTACTCAAGCAGCCAACTACTTCTGGTGAAAGATCCACGAACAGAACTTAATGCCATTTTTCACCACCGTGTTACATAGCAAAATTGCATTTTAAAGCTTACAGAGCTTTTATTTCACTCAGCCATGAAGAAACAGTGCTTGTACATTTGGAAGATGCTTACTGGAACAGACATATGCACCGGCACTTACTGGAGCAAAAGCCTGCAGTTTTTTAAGCTATCCTAGTGCTCAGTTCTGTAATGCTTCTCTGAATTGTCATCATGTCCCAAAACACTCTGGCAGAATTTCTTCCTTCATTCTCAAAGTAGTACAAAGACAAAAGTCATCCTTTTGTACTAACAGCACAAACAGGGGGATGGAAAAAAAAAGTAGAACCTAGCTCATGTCTCTCTCCAATACGTTAAAACATCCTTTGCAAGAAGAAATTGCCTTGTTCTTTAACAGCCCATCCTTTCACCCACCCTGCCTGTGACCAGGAAACAGCAGTGATGCATTCCTCAGAACAGTTGGTTCTGAGGTACTACATTATAAGCAACCAGCTGGGAACTGGATACCATTACCCTGACACTGTACAAATGAAATGAGATGGTCTTGCTTCCCAAGTGCTTCTCCCTTTATTATGGTTCAAGAGGTGACATGAGAAGCAAAGTCAAGTCTGCATTTCCAATTCAATTGGATTACTTCTCCTTCCTCCCTACCCCTGTCAGCTGAGGACTGAGAAACCAGAGCCTCCTGGTAAGCTGATTAGTGTTTCATAGCAGCGAGATAACATCTGCCAATACTGAGCAACAATTCCATCCCGCTGATCGTTTCCTCCCAGGAGAGGGCTATGACATTACCAGGGGTACGTACGAACACTCCCTCATCTATGCAGTAGCACCAACATGTGTCCTGTGGGAAGGCTCCCACACAATGTAGCTAGGCTGCAGTCCAGCACGTCTTGGAAGCACAATCCACATAAACAGAGCACTGGTTTGCCACAATAAAAGCATCTGATAGCCTTTCTTATGGACATTAGGTCTAACGATTAAGATTTAGTCTTGCTTTTGCATAAAAAGAATATTTTTCCTCTCTTCCATTAATAACTATAGATACAATGCATCCTCAGAATAATGGTCTTTAAATGATGCCACAGAGGTAGAAACATGCTCTTGATCCTGGTTTTCAGAATCACAAGACAGGCAGACATAAGAGCACTGCAGCGGCTGCCGTACCTCTGGTTGTCACATACCCAGGCTCAAACCAAAAAGCTACACTGCAGAAAGCCTAACTAGAAAAGAACAGCCTGAGTCTAGAACATACCCTGCAACAGCAGCTCCGTCTACAACAAACCCTCTGGCACTGAATAGCCCCACACAAACACACACACAAGAAAATATATGTCAGTTTCAAAAGGCAACATTATCAGTGAAAATCTTGATTCCTCTGAAATGCTACACACAAACACACACAAATATATATATATAATTTTTAGAAGGCAAGACTGTCAGAGAAAATCTTGACACCTCTGAAATTCACAGAAAACTCCCACTGACTTCAGATTTCATCCCCCGACTTTCAAGGTGATGTTCAGCTGGAAAACTATTTTTCTAAGGAGGGACCAGCAAGAGGTGAGTACTACTGACATCCAACATAAGGTGAGTATTATTTCTCATCAGCACTTTTAAGCTGCAGCATTAATTTTTATCCAGGTGTTCTCAGTATAAACTGGACATGCCATGTTTGTTCAGTCCCTCCGTGATGTACTATAAACAACTACTAGATTTCTAGAATTGTACTCAAAACTGTTTGTGAACATGTGTAGACTACATTATGAGAGGTCACAGCTCCAGATTACAATAGATATCATAGACAAAGACTAACCAAATGAAGATATTAATCCAAGTTACCAAGAAACCAATTAATGGGCCAAAACTTTAAGGGAGAAGAAAGCATTTAAGAATATCGTTCTGCTTTCTCCAACAGCAAAACCTTAGCATAACCAGGTCTAAGCTTCACAGTGGGCTATCTGCATCTAGGACAGCAGGAACACCCAGATTCAGCATTAATAAACATTAAAGCCACAAGTTCTAAATAACAACAAATAACTCTGGTTCCAGCAAGCTCCTGTTGTTACTCATTTTGAAGCTCAAGCTCAGATGTTTCACAAAGCTCCTGAACAATGAATAAAGGCAGTGACTGCGACTGGTTAAGAGAGCCACCCACACAAGATCAAGTAGCAAGCATTACAGCACTGGTTCTCTTTTGTGTTGTAAGCCCTGGCTTCTTCAGAGGTTTTACTCATTACAGAAAAGCTTGGGAGCTCTGCAGTAGCCTGTGAGCCCACAGAAAGGGGCTGGGGGGGGAAGATATTTTTCCCTTCTATCTTTCTCAAACTTTAACACTTCAAGGGTACACGTCAATAAGATCATAAGCCATTCATGTATATTATTTCTTCTCCCCTTTGCTGTGTTTTCTATGCTTTAAGGGAGAAACTCCTACATATTTGTACAGTCCCTAGCGCAGCTACAGCTAATGTGAGGTTGCATGGCACTGCTGCAATACATACAGCGTGCTTTACAAATTCCCCTCCTAACCATAGCTAACACAGCAGTCCCTTCACCCTTTTTATGTCCCCCTCTATTAAGTGAAAGATTTTCTGGATTTAAGACAGAAAAGCCAGCAAATGGACAGCATCATGCTATATCTAAGGTAAGTAGAGTCATCAATTTTAGAAGGTTATCACACATTTTCAAAAGGGCACAATATCAGTCTCTCCCTCCCTCCACTATACATACAATTTCTAGAACACTCTTTGCATGAACCGTTTCTAAAGCTAGATTTCTAAGCCTAGACTATACTCTGAACATCACACACACTTTGCCTGTTCTTAAAGAGCTATTTCTCAGTTTCTCAGAAGAACTGGCCAGTGAACTTCAAGGTTTTAATCTGTCAGCTGTATACAGACATACCAATACACACACTCGGCTCTGCGCATACCATCAGTCATCTTGCACTCCATGGCGGCGCTTGAGCTTGGAGAGTTAAGCATCTAGAAAAAACATCTGAAAGTACTCTGAGGTCATTTGAAGTGTTACTGTGGGATAGGTTTTATAAAAATGATTGTACAGGGGCAGACCAGAGACCTGTACCTCTATTAGCCTCTGACAGTGAGCAGCAGATGCTGAGGGAAAGAGTATGTAAAACAAGGCAAGCAGAGAGTAGGAATTCATTCAGATTCCTGCACATTGTGGTCAGGAGACCACAGGGCTTCCTAAAACAGGCCAGGTATTTGTGTTTAATGACCTGATGAATTTTTCCTTGTATTAAGTGCTCCTGCAACATACCTTTGAACCTGCTGTACAAGATCACAGCTAAACAAAACCAGCTGGCCCATGACATGTATTCACTAAGCCACTGCTGTTACAAACTCCTCAAAAGTAACTGATCCAGTATGGTGGACATATTTCCTCCTTATGAACAGGGCTATCAGCAACTGAATTCTTCTTACCTCCTTCAGTATATGAAATACAGAGTAAATCCTTGAGCTTTAGAGGTAACCCATGTCCTACTCCTGTGATACACAGTAAGATTTAAGCTTTCTGGTAGAGGAATAGACTAGGTGACAGTACTGCCTACAAAGGACAAACCTTACAGGCAAGTTAACTAAGAGTACACGGGGCAGCTGAAGAGGTATTGCTTTGAGCACATAAAAACCGCAGAATCTGACAGCAAATCTGTAAGCTGTTCTTATAGAAAGAGTCAAAACAAAACTGAAATAAAAATCAACCATGTTTGATGTTTAGGAACCAAGGTAAACCCAAACTGGCCAACACGGTTAAATTCTGACTTTTCTTCTTCATATCATAAATGCAGACACTTATGATAATGTGCTAATGCATTTTAATATAATGCATATTCCTTATCTGCTCGTGAAAAATCCTGTCTGTCCGAAACAGACATGGCTATTTAACATCCAGCAGCCAGGAAATGTTCCTGTCCTTGTTTAGAGAGGGACTGTCACCATAATACAGGCAGCCAAATAGAAATGCTGACCACTAAGGAAAAAAAAAAAAGAACAAACCCCCCACCCCCACGTCTATGACAGTATGGTCCTCTAACAATAACCAGGCCACCAGTATTTTTACAGACACTTCCTTGGATATCAATTCTGACTGAGGTTTTCAGAACCGGTGATGAGTAAGTTTGAACAATATTGAGCAAGGTGGGAACTCTGGGTACTCTCATGGTAGCATGGCAGCCCAGAAGAGACATCCAGCTACAACCAAAGTAATTAGAGTCCTAACAACCATGCAAGACTCCCAGAATTCAAGGGAATTTAATGCAAGTAACCCCAATATTTTGTTTTAAACTTTCTGGTTTCTGTGGTGCATTTGTGACAATTCAAACTTTCCTCTACAGGTTAGAGAGCTACAAAATCCGTTAAGTTTTAAAACTAAAAACAAAGATTCTCTCAGTCCTCTAAATCTGGAAGCTGGAGCCTCAAGAAACACACTGAATGTCATTCATACAACTCGCACTAGAATTTGCAAGAGCTGCCAACAGTGAAATAATTAATCCTGTGTACATAAGTTTTTAAAAGAAGTAGATGGGCAAGGCACCAATTCAGTAAAACTTAAATCCAGCTGACTTCACTAGGATACTTCATCACACAGTTAAATGCTTTGCTGAATTGGATCTCAAATTAAATGTAGCAACCACCTAAAAAGAAAGAAAACAATCACAAACCAAGATTTTTATCACCTAAGTAATAATTTGATTACTACACTGAATTCTCCAAATCATGCTTTGTTCAGAAGCAATGCTTAAGGTCACACCTTTCACCACCTTAATCCAAGCCTCAAGATACCACAAAAAGGAGGTTCAATACTGTGCTTCATTCTTAACTGGTCTTTCTGGATTTTCAAGAACAACCTTTTTAGTTTCTTGAGACCCTATACTTCAGAAACTTCATCACCTACTGAAGACAGCTAAGCCAATGGATGATGAGACCTTTTGCAAAAGCCTAGATCATCATTACCTCATCATCCTCTCTGCAGTGTTTGGGAAATGCTGCTTCTTTTAAAACAGACAGTGGAATACCAGTGCAGAATTTGACAATACTAAGCACACTGGTCCAGCCTCAAGACTGAATTTATTCAGGAGAAATCCATGAAGCGGGTTCTTACATGCCTTATCCCTTGCGAGTAAACTCTGTTCCCAGTTCACTGTATCAACAGCAGCTTCAGCTGAATCCTGTTGCCTAAAGCAAAGAAGGCCAGTGGCAAAGGTTCATATACAACAGTGTGGGTTAAATCACCAGAGAAGGACCCCTGAAGTGTTCACGCTTCCCATGCATTTACAGCAACAGAATCCCCCCCTGCCCCAACTAAAAATAAAACTATAGCCAGTGACAAATAGTCACTTTTCTTTAGATTAACACCTTACCCAAGGATAATGAGAGCTTTACCAGGCTCTCACTGGTACTCTACAGTTGAGATTTGATGACCAGTATCTGCTCAGTGGGCAAACTACGTATGATACCCAGGCCTGTCAAGTCCAGTATTACATAGGGCTTTAAACACATCCATCCCGGTGATGGTCAAGGTCTCCTCTGACTTCCAATGTCCTTATGCAAATTTCAACAAGGAAAGCGTCCAATTCTTTTAAAGTTACTCTTTTTAAATCTCCCCTGTTAACATCAGGGTGGTGCTATCTAGGACAGCCAACACTTTAGGAACATGAAATGTACATAAACAATTTCAGGCACAGACTCCTCTGTAATTAGTCAACTTCATTCTTGTTACAGTTGTAGCATCACTGGGGTTTAGGGTTTCATTATGTAACTACTCCTACAGTCGTAGCAAAGGTGAACCAAATCCTGTTTTACAAAGTATTTAAGACAGCAAGATAATTTTCAGCCCCAGTAGGGCTGTGTCACAGCCTCACAGCTGGATCTTAGGTAGCTTTTCTATGTTTCTTTTCATGACTGCTGTGCTGGTAGAGGGAGGAGGGCAGAAGACATCTGAAGCACAAAGCAGAGGTGTTTACTTTAAAAAGCAGCTAACTTAATGCACATTTCATTCCTGGGTAAGTACATAAAGGTCTGCCTGCCCAAGGCAAACAGAGCTGAAAACAGCACTGGCAAAACACAGCAGTAAAGTCTTGCCCTGGACTTCCCTTGGTACATAGATAATCAATACACATCCACTTGAACAGGATATCTTTAGGCAGTTAGTTACACTGGAAATTAAAATTCCTTGCTTTTATTTTTTAATTAAAAAAAAAAGGAGGAGGGAGGACTTGGTAACAGTATTTGACACAGCCTGTCTGGTTGGCTTTGAAAGCCACATTCATATGCTCATTTATTTTCATGCTCCAGTATTTTAGAAGGTCCGTCAGCCTGAGACTTGTCAACTGCTCAGGACTTCAGTTGTTCCAGTTACTACATTCAACCACCAAGCCCCTCTGCCAACATTCTTGGTTAATATTTCTCTCAGAGGCACGCAGAGAAAAAGCAGCTATGACCAACAGGAGGAGAACAGTTTTACTATTGACAAAATAGAGAGATGTAAAGCAGAATCTCCCATAGAGAGATGCAATACAGAATCTCCCTATTCCTTTCCAATGCCAGGCATTACTTGTACTTCTAGTCATAAAACTTCATTTTACTCCTTTACTCTCCATTGTAAAAAAACCCAAACAAATCCTTGATAAAAAAAGACACAGCTGGAAAAATCTATTCCATTTCTGAGAAATAATTAGTATCTTAATTTCTTGGAGACCCGAGTGAGCAACTTTTTTTTTTCCTTTTATGTTTAACACCAGCTCCCCCCTTATACAGTAGTAATTACTGCAAAGGAAGGAGAAAAGCCACAATCATTATTCTTTATAGTAGTACCTGTACAAGGAAGTCCATCTGCAATGCTGCATTTGTCAAGGATCTGTAGAAGAGTCTTAAAATAATACCTTTTTATTAGCCTGAGCCAGAAATTGCAAAAGCTTTTAAAACTAAGACTTACGCTTTAGGGTTTGGAAAGAAGTTTTTCCTCCTGTGCCCTTCATAAAAGGAAGGGGAAAGGAAGTAATTGTTACTTACATTTCTGATACTTGTTATAGCTTAAAATCCTTGCAAAGTTTTCAGAAAGATAGACAACCTCCTCCAAATTTCCTTCCTATTTCATCTGCATGCTTGTTACCAGAGGGATCATCTCTTGCTACACCAGTACACAGGACCAAGCACAACAGAGCTCCACTTTCAGCTACCTCCTCTCGGTGCCACACTAAACTGAAAACTATTCAGGAAACATGCCCTTGAGATCCTGGATTACTGAAAATCCCGAGTGTTTTTAAGGCTGTGGTTTCTCTTACACATACTAAACCTCACCCGAACTACCCAAGATTACAACCTTAAGAAGCACCAGCCATCTCACACTTACCATCTCCAGATGGAAAAGGCACCTGACAGGGGGTAGGGGAAAAAAAGTGTTTTGAACTAGAATCTGCTACTGTTTAAGCCAACAGTTTTTCCACTGGCAACATTAAATTGCAGACAGTCAGAAAACAATGAGGAGGAATAAGGCAGCTCTTTCCCATCACCCGTAGTCAGTCAGCAACACCATTCATCTGAAGTTTAACAATGCACGGGTACAAAACCTTTCCTTAACTCTCTTTTCCTTTTCTAAGTTGCCAATTAGCACACGCAAATTGTTTTTAGAAAGGATACGAGGGGGAAGAACAAGAAATCCAAGGGGAAAAAAAAGAAAAATAATCCTTAATACAGCTCAATACTGGGAAACTAAGCCGCGCGCAGCAGCGGGGAAGCAGCTAGCTAATAGTTTTTCTCCTCCCCTCCTCTGAACACAAAACTAAGCCGAGTCCAAAGCCCCCCCCCGGGGCTGTGCCAGGCGCCCCTTCCTCGCTGACCGCGCTGCGGGCAGGCCCCGCGCTGGAAGCGGGCAGCAGCCCGGCAGCGGGCGGGTCCCAGCCCGCCGCCCAAAGCCGAGCGAACAGCGGGGCGAGAACCCGCGCAGATACCGGGAGCAGCCGCCGTCCCGGCTGCTGCTCTTGGAACCGCGGCAGCTGGCGTGAGGGGAGGAACAAATGAAAAATCCCCTCGTGAGTAGTAAGACCAATACTGAACCATTCCTACCAAGGGCTGGCAAAGGCGCGGAGCACTCCGCGGCCTCTCCCCGAAGGGGTTCGCTGAGGCAGACCGAGCCAGAGGCAGGCGGAGCAGCGGGAGCTCATCGCCTCACGCCAGCGGCTCCCCTCGCCCCCAGCCCCCGCTCCCAGAAGGCGGGCACCGGAGCCGGGGCGAGGGGGGAAGCGACGATCCCCTCCGCCGCAGCACCGAGGCTCCGCGCAGGGCGAGGGGAGCCCTCTGAGGGACGGCTGCACTCACCGGCTGCAGGGAGCAGTCCACACCTCTCCGGGCAGGACGAGGAGCGGGAACGAGCCCGGACGGCAGAAGGCAGGAACAACACCTCCTGCCAGGAGCGGGCTCCGCCGAGCAGCCGGCCCCGAACTCATGCGCACTGCGCCCGGCCACCACCCACGGCGGGCGGTTAAAGCGACAGCGCTACGGCGGGCTGGGGCGGTTCGCCCCGTGTGGGGAGCGGCGCTCCGTCACGGCTCCGCCTAGCCCGGGCGGGACGGTCGCCTTTGTCCCAGGCCCTCTGGGCAGGGCATAAGGCCGGTCCTCCTCCCTCCCAGGCGGCTAAGGGCGGCAGGCTGCCATACGGTCTGGTGTGAGGGGCTTCGCCGCGCTGCCACATAACCCCGCGGTGCGCGGTTTAAACGCGTGTCCCCGCTGCTAAAGCGCGGCCCGAGATGGCTCCGCTGAGGAGCGGTCCCCAGTGTCCCCCCCAGCAGTGTGCGCGGGGCGGGGGACGCGGGTCTCCACAGCCACCCCGTGAGGGCGGAGAGGGAGGCGAGCTGGGCGCCATGACGGCCCGCGGTGGGCGAGGGGGAAGGTGATAACCTTCGGCTTCGCCTGAGAGCCCTGAGGTAAAACCTGCCCGGCGCGGCCCCGATCATGAGGGATAAATTGTGTTGGATCTGGTGTCAGTGGGGCTTGTCTCTCCACTGAGCTCCTGGAAAACGTTGAGGGTAAAAGATGTGGAAACAGAGGGTCAGAAATGACTGGCCTGACACGGTCCCTGCCTGAGCCTCCCTCCTGAGTGAGGAAAAGAAAGGGATTTGTGTGCCTTGTTAATCTGTGCCACCCATGTATTTAACAGCCCAGTAACCCTTATTTATTGCTAATACATCATCATACTTGCTGGTATTTATCAAGTAATCAAGTCCCCTCCCTCCTTCGTTGTGCAAGGCCACGGCAGCCATCAAATTAATGATTTGACTTATATTACACTGTAAAAATTTCAAGCCACTCTCAGAAATCATTATTTGTCACCCACGCTGTGGTGGCAGAAATACTCCTAGAGCAGGAAGTACCTCAAAGTACGGAAGATGGAGATGTTTTGCAAAGATGTGACCCTACCCAAAATAAATGGCATAACAGAACTGGGAAGGGGGACCTGTGCAATGTAGGTGAGCAAGGGCTGGTAAATGGTGAGACCATCCACAATCTGCAGCTTTGAGTGTACTCCAGAGCTGCAGGAGTGGTGTCCAGGAGGAGAGCAAATGGTTGAGATCCCAAAAAGAGATTTACCTTACGTAATTTTTGGTTATTTTAAAGCTGGTGTCTCATCTAAACTGTTTGGTCATTCTACAGTCAAGAGAGATTGGGTATCTCCACTGGCTTAAGACAGGTTGGACAAATCACATTGTGAGGAAACATGTCTCCAGTGGTTGTAGAGTGGTGAAGCCTGACCAGAGTCCTACGTGTCTCTCTTGACTGGAGGCCTAGTTTATAGCTTGCTAATGTTAGGCTAGATGAATCCCACCTCTGTTTTTCATTCTCGGCTCTGCCAACAACTTGGTACAGGATCATATGACTGTCCCATGTAACATCTGTTACACAACAGTACAGGAGAGGAAAGTGCCTTATTTCATCAAGGAGCAAAGTGGGAGTGGTATCTGCTGCGTATAGCATGTAGACCTTGGTTAAGGAAAACATCTTTCTTCAGGAAACGTATTTAATTCAAGAGTATACTTAAAGGCAAGCATGTACTTTACTGATTTCCAGTGTGGGAACATGAATACGCATATGCAGAGTGCTTTGAGATTCATCAATGTGGGATGTTAGATAGCTTCAATGTATTATTCTTACAGCATTACGTGTGAGTATATGCCAACTCACCCTGCCTGAGCTAAAGCTCTCCTTGATAAGTAGGACATCACCTTGAGGAAGATCTTACAGTTCCAGGGCTTTCTCAGCTCCACAGTGTTACTTTCTTTATTTCTTGATTTACTCTCAGCACCTTGTAATATCAGGTCTATTCTTACATTAAAAATGTGCTCTGTGTACATTTTTCTACCCCAGGTGTGTCTGAAAGAGTTTTTTGTCCTTTGGATCATCATTTGTATGTTTTTTCTCTTTCCTCGTTCTTCAACATTACCAACAGCTAATCCCGGCACTGACTTTATTCTAGGAGAGCAACTGCGTGTTGACACATTCTGTCCTGAAGGTGGGGAAATCTATGGTGCACAGTTCCAAGTGCACAGCCCATTACTATGTATTATAGAGAACTTCCCTCCTCTGCGCTGTGAAAACTTGTTATACCAGTTTAAAAATATGTCAGGCATGCATCTCCTTCCTCTAACATTAATCATTAATTAACATGTGATACTGACATTTCTGGTTGCTACTCAATAAAGCAAAACAGTATTTTATGTGCGTTTCTAACGTCGTCTATTATACTCCAATATCGGCGTCACAACATACCCAACTGTCAGTGTCACTACAGTCCTATGTATGGGAAGCCCATTCTCCAGCTCCTCTGGAAATGCAGCCCAAACCAGAGCCTCTAGAACGAGCCCATGTTTGCCAAACTCCTCTTGGCAATCTGACTCCTTTTCCTTGTGTTACAGGCCAAAATTCAAGTTTCTTCTCACAGAATGTGCTTGTTATACTTATTACTGCAGATAACAGAGACTAGACACATTGAACTGAGCAGCTGTGGTCAAAGAGTATCTTATTCACCTGTTTTGGTCGTTCTTCACAAATAGTTTTCATGTTGGGTCTTTTTTTTTTTTTTTCTCTGCATGTGGCCTGGATTTGATAAGCAATTGGTAGAACCGAGCAGTCAGAAAGAAAATGTAAAATGATGGAAAGTTCTCTGTTTTTCATTTGAATTTCAGTAGGCTTAGAAAGCTCTACATGAAAAATCAAAAAATCAAAATAGGGAACAAATGTGCACTGGGATACAAGATAACTATGAAAGAAACAGGGTTTAACTGAAGTGAAGGTTGAGTTATGTTTATGGTCATTATAGTTGACCTACTATTGTGATAAACATGGTATTACAAGTTGTTACTTGTGTAAGAGTGGCCATCGGAAACCTCAAGACAAGACCATGGCTTATTGTACAAAGTATTATACAAATACCAGGTAGCATATAGTCACTGTTATTCTTGTTTGCGATCAGTAATCCCCCGCAAAACATGCTTCATGTCTCATTTTTACAACTTTTCCTCATGATCAACCATGTCCTTTTTTTGGCAAGGCACTTACAGCTGGAGGCAATGAAAGGCTTTGGTGTCACAGCACGCCTTGCATTTCAGTGCCTAGCTGGCAGAATTAATTTCCAAACAGCGAGATAAACTTGCAGTAATCAGAACTTTGGGATTTGTCTCTGACTCGGCAGCAGGCTGACCTCCCAGCCCAGATGTCACTGTTGCCTCTCTCGTGCCAATTCAGTGGCTTTTGTGGTGCTGCCTATCAGGTTTGTGTAGTGATCTAGATTAAAACAAACAAGACAAACCTGCAAGATACAGATCGGATGGGTGGTCTGCGAGATGGGTAAGAAATTGGCTTACAGGTGGGGATCAATGTGTTTTACTCAGGCTGGCAGCTGGTCACAAGTGGGTTCTCCAAGGGATCGATACTGGGCCCCACTGGATGACGGGATTGAAAGCACCCTCACCAAGTTTGCTGAGGACACTAAACTGGGCGGTGAGGTGGATGTGTCAGAAGGGAGAGCCATCTTACAGAGACACCTGGACAGGTTGGAAGAGTGGGCTAGCAAGAACTGTATGACGTTTAACGAAGACAAGTGCAAGGTCCTTGACCTGGGACAACATAACCCAAGAGCCTGATACAGGCCAGGATCTGTGTGGCTGGGGAGCAGCCTTGGTGAGAGGGACCTGGAGGTCCTGGTGGACAACAAGCTGAATGCAAGTCATCAGTGCACCACTGCAGCAATGAAGGCAAGTCAGATCCTGGGCTGTATCCACAGAGACATTACTAGCAGAGGTAGAGACGTGATCATCCCACTCTACTACTCAGCGCTTGTCAGGCCACACCTGGAGTACTGTGTCCAGTTCTGGTCTCTGCAATTCAAGAAAGACACAGACAGACTGGAGAGGGTCCAAAGGAGGGCCACTGAGATGATCAAAGGGCTGGAGAACCTGCCCTGTGAGGAAAGACTGGAGGAGTTAGGTCTTTTCTCCCTGGAGAACAGAAGTCTCGGGGGGGACCTTATCACAGTATTCCATTACTTAAAGGGCTTCTACAAAGAGGGTGGAGGCTCTGTCTTCATGAGGAGCCACATGAAGAAGGCAAGGGGCAATGGGTACAATTGCACCAGGAGAGGTTTCATCTTGATATAAGAAAGACATTTTTTACAGTGAGAACAATCACTCACTGCAACAACCTCCCCAGGGACATGGTAGAGTCCCCATTGCTGGAGATTTTCAAGATGTGACTGCACAGGGTGCTAGATAATTTCATCTAGGCTCTGTTTCCCATGAAAGGCTGGACCAGATGATCTTTAAAGGGCCCCTCCAGCCTGGGCTGTTCGATGATTCTATGAACATTTTTGGAAGGAGCATGTATCTTTTTTTAACCCAGATATTTTTGCATTTGGTTTAGAGTGTTATGGGACAAAACCAAACTTCAGGTTGAGGGAGACAGATAGCAATCTCTGAAACCAGATCTGCTGCCATAGGGACAGGAATATCTCTGAGCTGCAGAGACCAACTTCCATTCCTCTCCTGGGTGATTAGGGTACATGTGTGGAAAGTGAGAGAGGGGTCTGATGGTTCAGAGACAACTGAGTCTCCTAGACTGACACTTCCTAGACAAGCACTTGAGATACCATCTCTTGCTGTAAAAAATGGCCAAGATAGGATCTGTGGAGAGCAGAGGCAGTCAGCATTTATTGGGCACTCTCTAGGAATGCCTTTAGCATTTAGTCCCATTTGCAATTAAGATAGAAGAATATCTAATTTCCAGGTTATGTTCTACATTAATTGAGAAATAGCCCTGAAGCTGCTGTGGCCACTGCTGTTCTGTACTTGTACAGAAGCAGAGCTGGAGGCATCGAGAGCTGTGGTTATTAACTTCTCTCCAGACAGCCTTTACAGTCTTCCTTTTGTCTTCTGGATACCCAGATTCACCCCTGCCCCCTTCTCTCTTCAGTACCTTATCTCCTTCCTGTATTGCAGAGGCCATCTCATTGTCCCCAAGCCATTCCTTCTGCCTCCTCCACCATCACCCCACCCCACCAGCGCTTCGTGACCTACCCTCTTTCCCCAGAACTCTTCATGTTGCCTCTGTGGCTTTCTACTGTCTTCTCTCTCCATCAAGCCATATCCTTCTTCCTTGCTGGTGGGTCCAGAGCCTAATCTGATAGGCATACTAGTGAGTTGTCTAGTAAGTTGGACCTAATTTCTCTCTTCTCCTTATTTCTGATGTTAGTACACCTCACTGGTGAGACAAGATTTGCAGGTATGAAGAGAACTCTACAGAAGAAGAACTTACCTAAGGAGTTGTGTTGTCCTCAGGGTTTGTCTGCAGTTCAGCTGCGGGGAGAGAAAGGGGAGCTTGTTTGGCATTCAATACTTCAGTTTCACTTAAATTCTAGTTTTGGCTCCTAAATCCTTTATTGGATCTAGTCCTTCATCTTTTCCTTCAGCAGATCCTACTCTTAGAGCAAATACTTCCCTTTTCCCATGTTTTGTCTGTTTAGAGGGGGGAGGGACGGCCTTCTGCTGGTTTTGCAGTATGTGGCTCAAAATGGCCCAATTTTAGCAAGTTCCTGTAGCATTAATGCAATAGAAAAGTATATCTAATAGCTGTTCCTTGGCTTCTACTATTTAAAACATATGTTTTCTGGCATTTAACGATAGTTTGTTCTCCTATACATCCCAATGAGTATAAACAGCTAATTATTTTCCAGTGTCAGCGAGTTTGAAATGGATGCAACTTATTTTCCTCTGGGGAATGGAGATATATGTCACTGAACGGAATTAAATATTAATCGTATTATTTCCAAAGGGGAGGAGTGCAAGTAGAATCAAAGAAATATAGAAGATGATTTATTCTAAGGGAGCATAAAATACATATACACGGAAAGAAACTTGTCTTTTTAAATTGTTGTGGGTTTTTATGGTTTGGGGTTTTTTTTTTTCTTTCTTTCTTTTTTTTTTTTAAATTTCTGGTTTGATTCCTGTGAGAACTGAAAGTTAATTCTTCTAATGGTCTTCCATTGGCCCACGATATGAACCTGGATGATCTTAATGCCAGTTCCCAAGGACAGGGTGTCCTGTCACACAGTGAGCTGTATTTTGCATTTGAGCTGTATTTTCTGTTTCAGCAGAACTGAATGGTTTATGGAGAAGGAGAGCAGCATGGAGGGATTCCTTATTTATCATGTCTGAGGGAAGGACTTGCTGTTGTTACCCAGGATGTTCTGTAACTGTTCTGGAAAGGGGTTCTGGTAGGGCTGTGGGCTCTGTCCAGGGTCAGCTTCAAGTCAGTGAAACAAATCCTGGTAATTTCATTAGGAGCTGAATCAGGCCTTTACTAGATCCAGAAAGGGGTTTAGACCTCTGTAGCAGAATGTAGATGGACTTTAGGCATTTAAATTTCAAACAATCAAAAATTCAAACAATCTCTGCTTCTCAGCCATCTAAACCTGCATCTGCCTTATCTCTGTAGGTGCCTCTCAGTTTGACCTGAAAGTTTACTAGATGCACATGCTGTGTGAGGTGAACAGAAAATTTCAGCACAAACTTAACCTTGTTCAACACGTTTTCCATCCTTGGTGTCACTTAGGCTCAAAGTGTCTACAGTGTGTTTGGGGAGACTCAGTGATATTTACTTATGAACTGAGTTTCTGTGTACTGTACCTTCGTAGAAACTGGGCTGATGGATAACCTTTGTGGTTCAGAAAGCGAAAGTAGAGATGAAAGCTTCTAATCAAGGTGTTACAGCAAGAAGATGAAAGCAGGAAAGAGGGATGGAAATCCTCACATCCAAACCTTCAAGGGCAAATCATGTATTTTACATTGCCATCGACAGATAAAAAAATTCCTCATCGTGGCAATCCTCTAATCCCACAGGACAAGGCTATTAGAGGATAATCCTAGCCTAAATTGCACCCCTGCGCTTGAGCGTTGGTTCTCCTAATGCTGTAGGATACAATTACAGAACAAGGCCTGGAAACCACAGCCTTTGTTCTGCCTTATTGCTTAATTGTTTAATGAAGTATTCACTTCATCTAAGTGAGTGCTTTGTAATTTTGTACTTGCATGCAGCTGGCAGTGGCAACAAGCAAAGAACTGGCTTTTTTACAGAATAATTTGTTCTCTTGGTGAAAGAAGGTACCATTAAGGATATCAGGCTCTGATAGTAAATAGTTTGAGAGATCTCCCCATAAAAGGGAAATCTTACCCTTAAAAGTAAGGAACGAAAGCACATTTGTTACTGCTTTTTTTTTCCCTCTTTTCCTCTTGATGCTGTGCAAAGACAGATGGAAAAGGTAGTGTGACAATTAGTACCAGATCTTGCACTAACAGCTCAGTTTCTAAGGTCAGGACACTGCTATCATGTGCACCACTAAAACTGGAATGGGAGAGGCATTCCTGACTGGAAAAAAAAGATATATCAAAAAAGGCTTATATCAAGATGAGAGCAAAGTTCAGGCCCTTAAGTAAGTGCAAAGTCACTATATATAAGTGCCAAAATAACATTTAAAAAGTTTATTTTAAAATCTTCCGTGAGTTTCAAGAGGAAAACAGTGGCCCTGTTCTACTCCTGAAAATACTCTATGCTCAGGACAATGTGTCAGACTCCAGCTCCCAAGGAGTTCCCTGGTGAAGATCAAGTCCTCAGAGACATCAGTTTCCTACCACCTACTGCTAGGCAGCTCTGTACCTCCCAGCATTTCGGGTGTTTTGATCTTTAGAAGCATTTATTTCTCTTTATAGCTATAGAAGAAACTTAGACAATTAGCTCTGGGCTTGGATATCATTTTTGGCTGGGGACCTAAGCTCTGGATACCAGATATCAGGAGATTTGCAATAGGCTAGTGAGAGAATATGACCCTGGGAACAGGAGAAAATGGTTTGAATGCTGGAGGCCTTTTTGAGTTCCAGCCATGCAGGGTCTCTTGCAAATGCTAAATACTAAAGTAACATTGCCAGTCTTTAATATCAAGTTTTCAATCGCTAGAAAAGTGTTTTATGAATAAGATCAGTACAAACAGAACAAGTGAGGCCACCTGTGCACTAATCCCTTCCTCTCTTGTCAGCCCTGCCTCTTGCGAGGTAATGCCTATGGTTTCTTTGCTGGTTCTTACAAGGAAGGGTGTTGCTTCACTGAGACCACATTGCTAGAGGAAGATGGCAATGAGAGAGGTGGTTTATAGCAAGTTCACTTGTTTCTTTCCATGCAGGCTCTGCTATAGGTGCCATTCTTGTGACGTCCATGGAGTGCAGATGATGGGAAGGAAACCATCATACAGTGGCATTTGGCACATCAAGAAACAGTATGGTATAGGGCACCTGTAGGTATATGGTAGGTACATGTTAATGCATTGTTCTTAGCCCAAAAGAGCTGACAAATGCATGGCTTGTGACTGTTCCATTTAAAAGGAAGTACAGTGTTTGTCAGGACACTTTGTAACTTGTTTTCATGAAACTACCGTTTTCAACATCATTTAACAAACCATTATAGGCCTTTAAATAAATTATAGTCATTAACCTTGCCTAGGGTAACTGAGGGCAGGATTTTAATTCAGGCAGTAAAGAGTCTGTCCTCTAGGCCTGAATGTTAAAGATCACAAGAGTGTCAGAGCCAACATCAATTCAAGGACCAACAGGAACAAAACTGGCTCACAGCCATCTTTTGTACCTTTACAATGCTGACAAGTTCCTGCTTATGCCAGTGTACAGGGCCTTCTAAGGCTGCTTTTATCTGTGCTCATTCCAAGCCGCCTCTGTGATCTGTTCTTGCAGTTGGAAGAGTTCAAGCATGGGAAGATCCTGGTTCCTTTGCCTTTAATGACATACCTGCCAGCTTTTCTGAAGGGAGTTTCCTGCAGAAGGATTGACACGGAGGCAGGGATCTGACTCATGGCTGCTAGAGACACCTCTTGGAAGAGCTGTCATGGAATAGCCACGGGGCAGTCGTGAATCAGTCCTGAGCAGTCTCCTTAGCACCTGATTTCTTAATGGCATCCCGTATATACTTATGTTACCAGCTATTTTTGTGTCCTCTATGCAACCACCGCCTTAACAGGAACTCTCTGTCCACATAAAAGAATGGGGTTTTTTTTTTCATCTATATGGAAATGCTTGCATAAACTTTTGTTTAAACCCTTTAAAATGTAACTTTTTAATTAAGAAGAAAAAAA
This sequence comes from Gavia stellata, assembly GCF_030936135.1. Lineage (NCBI taxonomy): Eukaryota > Metazoa > Chordata > Aves > Gaviiformes > Gaviidae > Gavia > Gavia stellata. The sequence continues at coordinate 7,232,620 of NC_082597.1, read as the reverse complement.
CCCTTTGCTTAAAACTGATGTTCAGTACGTTTTTCCTAGAACCAACATTTTGGCTTCTTTGAAGAAAAGATTTCAAAAAAGGTTACAAAAATATTTCTTTAGCATGTTTTTGGTTTAAAATACTGTCTTGCCAGGTCTGTTATTATAGCTGCTTATCATTCTGAGGTAACATTTGCTTTTTGTTTCAAAGTTTCAATTGCTTGCTTTTAGTGTTATTACTGGCGGTGGCTCAATTTCTGTGGTTACAGATGGCCATAGTCTGAAATGGCTTCTGCGTGAACCACCTTAAGCCTCTACACTGAGTCAGAGAAGGATCAAAAGTGGCAGACAGGAAAATGAAAGAGAGGGCACAGATCACCTCTGCCTCAGCTCTGTAGGAGCACAAGTGTACAACGGGACCGAAGGTTGTCTAGTGGAAAAGGCATTGAATCACAGCTGACAGGGATGACTCTGGTCTGAGTGGAGCCTTGGTAGTAAAAACTGATGAAGCAGTTAAATTACATCTTCCACTCTGTCTGCTGGTGAGAGTTGTCCAGAAGCTGCCAGGCGCAAAGCTGACATAACCTTTACCCCATTACCACAGGCTCCTGGAGTTTTAGCCTGGGCTGGACCCCACTTGTCACCTTGCATGCTTATCAGTGTGCTTGTTGACCTACCTGGGTTCACTGCATTCCAGAGCTGGTCATTGAATACTGTTTATTTGAATTCCTCTGCAGCTTCAGCACAGCCAGGTATACTGGCACTTTTGATGTTTGAAGTTATAGACTTCCCTCACTGTGGTGGATTTGAACAACGTAATTGCTCCCCATCCTTTTTCTACAGTATAGGAATTGGGAGAGGAATGGTTAATTCAGGCTGATAACCAGCGTTCCCTGAAATTCCAAATCTTATTAATGGTATCATTATGGGTGGTCACACTTTCTTACTCTTCATGAAGCCAGGCATAAAGCTGAAGCTCAGATAAAGAGACATCTGGCATTTGTATTCTTTAATATTTACAATAGTCTAATGATTACCATTGCAGACTCTTGCAAAGTGTTCACCTGCCCTGAGGGATGGAACGACTTGGCAGGATATCTGCATTACAATTGGAATATTGTTTCTGCTGGGAGAGGACTTGAGAGAATATTTTTACTTTTCAACAGTTCCTGCTGTGCCTTGGCATTTACAGTCCATCTGGACTAACACCTTCAGCAGTTTTCTTCTCTACCCAGCAGACTCTGGTTCAGCAGTGTGACAAGTGCATTAGTTCATCACCAAGCTGTGAGTAGCACAGTTGATTAGTTTTAATCATTCACTGCTTGTAGTGTGTCACAGAGAACTTTATAACTCCCTTTATAGGTGGGGAAATTGAGTCACAGAGAGAAGAGATGGTGTCACTTAGTTGACCTGTTAAGGAAGGTGGAAGAGGCGACACTGAGATCCTGACTGGCTGAACTCTGGCTGGGAGACCCATCCTCTCGATTGCTACCTATTCCTGAAAATCTGAGGCATGAAGGCATGATTGTCACACTGCTCACCTCTTCTGCCTGTCTTGCTGATCCAGCCTCCTGGAAGTTCTTTGTGAATCACTTGTTGCCTCCAGAACCTCTTACCAATGTACACAAACTCATTTGGATCTAAAATTAAAACTCCCTAGAAAGCTAGAACAGCCAGGCTTTCCCAAACTGTGCTCTGCTGAATGGTCCAGGTCCCCAAACACATTTGTATTTCTCACAGATGTATTTCTTAAAGCAGAACAGGGTCTCCTCTTGCTTCCAAAGATCTTCCTAGAATTTGATGCTGAGTAGCCAGCCCCTCTTGCAACTGGTCCGCCAACGAAATCAGTGAGGGTGCAAAGACAGGGGCTGCAAGGGAAGTGGGAAAAAAGAGAGTTTAGACCCATGACTTGCATGACTTCCAGGAGTACTTTCTCACACATGCTGTTCAGAGAGCTGCCTGTTTAACCCAGGAGCTCATTCCCAGTGAGCAGTCAAGCAGGAAAACAACACTGGCAGAACTGGCCTAACACATCAACCAGGAATTGCTTCAAGATGTGAGCTGTTATTGCCCTCTGCTGACAGTTTGCTATATAGTGCCATCATTTAAAAAATTATGTCTTTTCTGCTGTACCGCAAACAAGGATTTCTGAGGATCTGTAGTAAACTGAAGGAACCTCCCTCAGACAGAGATTTTTGAGGTTTATTGCTTGATTTTTTATGTCTTTCTTGCCGTTGTAACTTAGATGCTACATATCAATCATCCCTCATCAAAGACGAGTTCAGTCTAAGCTGTTGTACAAGGTGCTGAGTGTACACACAGCGAGAGCCAATTCTCCCCTGGAGAGACAAGACAGAAAAAGGATAGCGAAAAAAAAAAAAACGATCAGCCTTATTTTACATATAGGTCCCTCAGATACTGAAAGATCTAGCTGAGCCCACAAAAAGGCAGCTCTACTACCCTGCCTGGAAGCTGTGGTCAGATGAATTCAAAGCAGCAATAAGCCACAAGTTCTGACTGCAAGGAGAATGGATCGCACTGTTGGCATCTTCTTTTTTTTCTTCTTTTTTTTTTTTTCTGTTTTTCTTCACAAAATTAGATAATTCCTTAGCTCAACCAAGGTTGCAAGTCAGTCAAATGCCGTATTGGGGTAAGCAGGCCAAGAAGAAATGACCTATGATAAATAGGAGGTTGGACTAGACAGTCACATTTCTTTTCTGCCTCTATCAGCTTGCCCAAGGTCACACTGGAGTTCTGTGGGAAAGCCAGGAAGTGAGTCCAGGGTTTTGGGTTTTTTTGGTCCAGGGCTTTAAAATCTTTTTTCCTCTTGTTTACATTTCAGAATTATCTAACAAATAGCTTATAAGAATGTGTTTAAATACTATAGTGATGAATGTGACAGAAAGGTCTAGGATATTTTAACAGGTTTTTTTAGCCTATGAACTGCTACTGAGCTCTTTACTAGGACTTTTGCTGTGGTAAATTTACTGTTTGGATTTTGCTAGTTTGGTAGCTGTGAGTGCTAAATAAATTGGTGTTGCATTTCAACCATCCAGTGCCTCATAAAGATTTCAGGCTGTCCATGGAAATATTCCTGGATTGTCTGCTCTGAATAAATGCTCACATAGAAAAAGACTAAAAGCTTACAGGAATATCCACAGACAGCAAACAAAAAGGACTTTTATCTTCAACAACTTCCATTTTACCATGCTGAGTACATACTAAGTACTAAGTGTTTTTCACAGGCTATGTAAAAGTATAAAAGTCTACTCTTGCTGCCAGACAAATGCTATTCCCCAACTCAAGCAGCAGAGGCTTCTGATTTCAACGATTAAGACCAGTTTCCAAGCCCACCTATGGGGAGGAGACATCAAAATTTAAATTCCTGAACTGTAGTGGTGTCACTGTATGAAGTAGATTATAACAATAATAATAGCAACAATAATAATAACATTGATAATTAATAAGTAATAATAACCTCAAGCTAATAAATAAGGGGCTCATTGTCCTTGCTGGTCCCAATGAAAAAAGGGGTAAACTAGGTCAGTTTTCCAGTCCTGTGTGTGGGTGCTCTGGAGAGCACCTCAGTATTTCTCCTGCAGGGCCTTCTTTCAGACAACCAAATTCTCTCACTACCCTGCTTTTTCATCTGTTACGCCTCTTTCATTTCTTACAGGTTTTGCATTAAAACCTGATGCTTTCCCCCACTCCAATATTTATGGCAGTGTTACCAGTTGTTAAACTGTGATATGTGGTATTGCAAAGCTTTCCAGATTTGTGTACTTACATAAGACTCTCAGCATTCATTAAAAACCTCACAACCCTCAAGAAGGGAGAGAAAAACCCAGAATAATAGTACTGACTTCATGCTAAGGATTCAAAAACAAAAAATCAAGAAAAAGCACACTAATTGTAAAACATTTTTAACCTAATCTAGCAAGGTCTTGATAGAGAAGGGAGACTAACTCAGAAGTATTCACCATGTCTATATTCATACTATATCCTACCACCCAGAATAGAGATTTTTGTTATGGGATTAACTCCCTTAAACAACAGATGATAAAGTTTTAATAGCATGAAGGGTATATTTCATTAAACAGGTACAAGAAACAAAATATTCGTATCTAGAATGAAGACCACATTAGGAGAATGACTTCATGTGTTCATTTGCTTTTTCCTTTCCCCCATGTTCTATATGTGTTTTACTAATCCTTTATTGTTTCTTACTAGGAGCATCACTCTGTGTCTACACTGAGAATGATTTTGGGCCAGGAAGTGGAGAAGACCGGAGCAGGTATATATTACATTCCCCTTGATGTTGACAGTGCAGAGCTGAGAGGGAAAACGTCGCTTATCTTTCCAAAAATGATTTCATCCACTGTAATTGTTTATAGGAGGACAGATCTGGAACAAAACCTGAGTGCCACTTTGGAAGATCTAACGCGTTCTCTGTCATCAGCAGCTGAGGCAGCCTGAATGTCAACATTCTCTTATTGCAGTTAATGTGTCCTTAAAAACTCCTTCAGAAAGCAGATTATGGTTGCAGCTTCTGCTCTCTTAGACATGGCCCATTACATCAGACCTCACTGACATATGGCTCTAATGAGCCAAGTTGCAGATAGTCTAGGATGTTGCCATCCATACCTGTTCTGCCTTTCCAGGAGGTGACTTTCCTTCAGCAGAACTGGTGGATGAGATCATTACCTATATCCATCTTAAGTCCAACAGGTTAACTTGCACTACTATGAAAGTTAGTTTAAAGAGTTGATGGTGCTTTGATCTAGGCTACAGGAATGTTTCTTATTTTCAGTTAACTCCACAGTGTTACAAGTTTTGGTTTCGGCAGGCTGAAAACTCTGTCCTACCTAAGGAGGGAAAATTAAAGTCTCTTGTATTAAGTAGCTGTGAACAACAGTCATGAATCAAATCACGAAATAACAAATTCCATTTGTTATTTCATCATCTGGTTTTGATTTCAGTTTTTTCTCTATAACGAATATAATCAGTAAAATATACAATAACCCTGTGATGCTCCCATAACCATGACTCCAGGACAAAAATATTTTAAATAACTCCTAATGTTTTAAAAGTCATATCATGAAAATTACTACAGTTGGCCACATCAAAGGTTAATGAATGATTTTCCTCTTTCCAAATACACAGTGGTATTAGGGATACAGTTCTATTATTTTCTTTTTATAAAAGCTATGGGTTTCACAAAAATAATTCCTAATATCGAACAACAAGCGGCCAGGAAATGGTACATCATACAGTGGAGAGTGAGAAAGGTAAAGCTCTGATGTTTTTTTCCCTCCTTTGTGAGTGTAAAACAGGATGGGGATGCGTTACTCAGTGGTAGATTCAGAATTAGTATAATCGAATTGCAGTGCCAGTGAAATCAAGACAAATGAATCCTACTCATTGCAGTATGAAATTTGTTTAGTTCTTCATGGAAATTTAACCATTTGTCCATTCTCCTTATTGCGTAGAGAAGGCAGCCAGCATTTCCATGAGATTATTTAAATGTAGAATTATAAAATTTTGCAGCTACAGAGATAGATGGGTTTTACATAAAATGTCTGCTCTTTGTAGCAACCCAATGTGATACTGAGCTAGATAATGGTCAGAAAGAACATTGCCAGGCTCCTAATGAGAAACTGTTGACAGTAAAATTACCCCAACATTCATCAAAAAGCCAATAAATGTCAAGCATGGGGCCTTTGATGCAGTAGCTCATAATTCCTGTTCAGAAGCCTTTGCAGTCTCTTCAGGGCATGCAATCATCCTGCATTTCTGCTGATTTTACTGAAAACTTTGCTGCTGAAGAAGTACAAGGAGCAGGTGTCGGCATTCTGGACGCCACTGTTACAGTGCCATTGGCTCACCGTGAGACCTCAGGCAGAGCACATTTGGCCTCAATTTCCCCATCTGCAATACAGGAATGACAATATTGGAATTACCCAAAGGCAGTTCTGTGAAGGACACAGCGTTGCCATCGAAACCCTCAGAAATCATGAGCTAGATGGTAAAAACTATGATGCTGACTTTTGCCAATGAGTTATGTATTTGTAATGTTAACTTCGTCCAGCTTTTTGTGCCTTTGTAGTAGGTATTTTCAAGCTTTCTCCTCCACAGCTACAGGAGATTACTTCAAACCAACACAAAAATAATTCTTACCCAGTCTGCTGAATTCTGGGTTGGGTGGCCTTAAGAAAACCGCATGAATTTTATATAAAAGCTTATATGAAGTCCCATTCTGTTCTTCAGTTCAGTGGAATGTGGAAGGTATAAATATCTTGCTCATCACCAAAGTCCTCTGTTTATCTGCAGCATACATCCCCCAAACGATGTGGTGAGGCAGACTGTTGCCTGGTCCATGACTTAGGAACAACCTTGTGCCAAGCGTTACTCTACCTACCGCTGCACCCCGGCTTGCTTGTTTGCCTTGTTCATGAGGGGAGCCTGAAGCTACATCACAAGTGATATGATCATATCCTCCAGATTTTGCCTATAGATCTTTTCTAAAATTTTCAGGTGAAGGCTCAAAGCCATTCTTCTAAGGCCTCCATGGACTCTGAGGTCAGTGGCTGGATAGTTCATTACATTCATACTGGCAATTCCTTGCTTGCATTTTCTCGACCAGTTTCTGTTCCAGCTGTTCCAGTGTGTATGAATAGAAAACGTGTCCCTGTCTGTCATTTGCAATGATAAGCTGCATCCTAGAGGCTGTACAGATGGAGTCGTACTTAGTTTACAGAGAAGGCTGAGTGTATGCCACATGCTATTAGGGCCCCTTGAAACTAGGCTAATTACCTGGCAGACATCGCTGCAGAGCAGATTCTTTAATAAAAATGAATGGGGTGACAAGGGATAGACTCCTTGCTATTTTGGGACAAACTCTCTCCTCAGGCAGCAGATAGCCACAGCGGTAAGGCTCCCAATCTATCATTTGGTTTGCTGTTTCTTGGCTGTAGAACTTAATTAACAATTCTGGAACCGGTCTGTTTCCAAGGAATAGCCTGTAAATCTGTTAAATTAAACAATAAAAGCAGATGTGGGCAAAAATAAAAATCCTACACAAGTCAGAAATGAAACATGATGTTGCTTTGTCAATCCACAGGGGCCAGTGCAGGAATGTTCTAAAACCTTCTGAAGCTTTTCTGTCTAGTGGTTCAAGCAAGAAGGAAATGTTCCTGTGGATGCCACCATTTTTGGAACTGATGATTACTAATTACATAATTACTTTATTGCATGAAATAATACAAATACTATGACAACTGAGTTGAAACGTACTTTTAATTTTTCTCTTCATACATATTTTTTCTCTTCAAGATCTGAAAGTACAACACAAACATTTGTCACATCTGTGCGTTAGACTGAAAAAGACCAGGAGCCTAGAAAAGCAGTGTTCTTAAGGATCTGAACTCAGTCGTCCAGAGCACTGTGCTTCCTCAACTTCCACAGATTTGAACTGCGAAGGAGCTTGAAGCATTGTGGCGTTTGGTCTTTTACAGGGAAAGCCAAGGATAAGGTAACACTCCTACCCTCTGCCTATCTTATAAACAACCAGTACACCATTTTTGATAGTTAACTTCCCCTCCCATCACCATTTTGTCATGCTAAAGTATGCCTGTTCTTAACTTTACATAGCACTGCCATTAATGTCAGTCCGCTCACAGTGAATAACACCAAGGATACCTATACAACTTTGTAGTATTAGTGTCTTACCAGGCCATTCAAATTTAATGAATCCATGCGCAGGCATAAGATGATCAGAATTTGATTCAATTGCAGTGTAACTGTTTCAAATGAAGTAATTATTCTTTAAAAATGCAGATTTTTTTTCTTCAAAAATTATAACCAGGAGTCAATAACAATGCTAAACCCTGTCTTGTGTAGATGGCAATCAATTGCAGAAGGAGAATTTCTAAATATCAGAAAGAATGTGCTCATCTAAACTATCACTTACGTTTTAAGATGGCCAGTGAAACCATTTTATTACTGCAGTTAGTTGGAAAGAGCACTATTCTGCAAAAATCAGATAATGCACTTATTTCTAAAAGCCTGGAACAGAAGAGCCAGTAGAGATTTGCTGAGTAGTTGCAAGATAGCCATTAAATATAAATATTTTTAAAAACAATTTACTCTTTCCTAATGCTTTTAGAGAAGCATGTGGGAACAGAGTCTAAGTGCAGCATCGTACTGCATTAAAAAGGACATGATGAAGGTCACTGGTCTCCGGATTTAACCTTTCTATCTCGTAACTGCTCATAACAGTTCCTAACCTATATAAACTATGTGAGTTTATATAAAACTTACCCATCTCTCCTAGCGGTAACAATAAAAGTTTATATTTTTAAAACTATTATTACCAATGAACCGCATTTTTCACATTCCTATAGAAACACACTATTTTTAATGGTGAATTCAAGTTTAAGTTTCCATTCCTCAAATTAAAAATAGCAGAACTGGAAATTGCTTTCTTTTCATCCCAAGTATACATTGTAGACTGAAAAGAGAATTGCTTTCTGGGGCTGTATATGTATAAATGATATGAGTATTTGTATCACTGGTTTGAACAAAAATGTGTAGCCCGGTTAGAAAGAAAAGAGGTTGATTTTTCCTCCAAACTATCCAGGTCTTGCTCGAGTATAAGGAATAACAGAATTTAATTCTGCTGCTTGGGAAGCAAGGTGTCACTCAACCCCTTGATCCCAACAGTGTACCTCATAGAGTACAACCCATTGCTGCTACCCAGGAGGCAGATTGACTGAACCATGAGACCACTTCTCATAACGGGGACAACGATAAGGCTGACACTACCAACAATGGCCTTTGCAAGGTGGCCCTCATGCTTAGGTCATTCTGAAGTAGACCTGCAGCAACTGCATTGCATAGCACCTGGCCTGGGCTTCCTCTAGCTCCATACAGCACCTTCATGGCCCAAAGGCCCAAAGACAAAAGTGTTGACTTCTTGTTGTGGCAGTTTTTCAGTTCAAAGTGCCCAAAATTACAGGCAGGCCTGCCAGCAGGGCAGTTTTTAGCACGATGCTCAGGAGTGTTAGGCAAGGCCTGTGGGGATAGTATCAGGGGACTGTGAAGGGCTGAGCGAGCCAAAGCTCATGTGGCCTCATCCATGTTGCCTAGGAGTAATCAATCCCTGGACGTTAATGGCTATCTGACTCACTCCAGAGGAGAACTGAAGAATGAACAAACACTCATACAGACAGGGAACCAAAGACACAGGAGCAAACATACCTTAAAAAACATCCTTCTTGATTCATGATACTTCCACATTTGGAGTTTTAGTAGCTCTAAGTAGGATTCATCTGATCTAACCTAAGACACCTAAGTCTGAGCTAAGCACTGCAGGCTACTTTTACTGTCAACGAAGAAAAAAAGGCCCACCCATACAGTGATTCACCTGGTCTTTCTTAGATGCCTATTTAAGGATGAAACGGATGAGCCTTCATGATTTGGCTATGTGGAACTCCAGAAAAAATGTCTTTGCTGAGAGGCCATCCCATGTTGATCACCATGGATTAATACCAAGGCTCATATCGTCATCAATGACACATCCTCAGCAAATTTGCAGATGATGTGAAATTGGGGGAATGGCTGACACACCAAATGGCCCGGCTTCCATCCAGAAGAACCATCATCTAAAGAGAAGTGCAAGGTTCTGCACCTGGGGAAGAATAACCCCAAGCACCAGTACAGGCTCGGAGCTGACTGGCAGAGCAGCAGTCCTGCTGAAACCAGGCTTACAGTAGATGCCCAGCTGAATACGAGCCAACACTGCACTCTCATCACAAATAAGTCAAAATGCATACTGAGCAATACTGACTGGCTGAAAGTGGCCCGCGGATGGAGGGAATATTTTGTTCTCCTCTGCTCAGCACTGGTGAGGCCATATTTGGCATACAGTCCAGTTTTGGCAGAGCCAGTACAAAAGGGATGTGGAGAAACTGGAATTGGTCGACTGGAGGACTACCAAGCTGGTTGCCTTGAGAACATAACCTACAAGGAGAAAATGAGGGAAGCTGGACTTGTTCAGTCTGGCACAGACAAGTCTAAGTGTGGTTTAACTGCAGTCTGTCACTGTTTGAAGAGAGTTACAAAGATAATGGAGCTGAAGTTTTCTCAATAATGTCAGGTAATGTAACAAGGGGCAATGGCCAAAAAAAATGCTGCTTTGAGACTCAGACTGGACATTAAGAAAAAATACTTCACCAGGAGGGTTGCAGAGCGCTGCTGTAACAGATCACCCAGAGGAGCAGCTGAATCCCTGTTGTTGGAGGTTGTCAAGATCTTACATCCATGACTGACCTGTTCCAGTGTCGGTAAAAGCCCAGCTTTGAGCACAAGGATGGGCTTTACAGCTAACACACCTAAGATTCTGTGACAAACTGAAGACATTTGGCCTGAAAATGACAGCTGGGTTAAAACACTGCCAGGTGAGAATCTCTGCTGAAGCCCACAGGCAGTGGCTCTCAGTGTGCTGAAACTAAACACCCCCAAGCCATGCTCAGCCTCATGGAGTCAACAGCAAAATTCTCTAGAGCTGGAACAGACAAGTGCTTGAACTGATGGTGGAAAAACAGGATTTGCTGAGGGAGACAAACTAGTAATGCATACAGTTCATAAGCAGATATGGAATATCTGCTATAAGGAGTATATAAGCATATAAGGAGATATAAGGAGCAATGGGCTATTGTTACAGGCTTTTGTCTGTAACAGATAACAGTACTGGAATCCATTATGATATGTACTACCATCATCTCTGGAATGTGTCCAAGCCCTTTAATGCTCTATTAATAACAATAAATGGAAATTCTCATCCAGAACTGTGGGGACAGGTACTGAACAGGGCGATCTGAGCTCTCTCCCAGTCCCTGTGATTCCCTAAGTAACCTGGGACATATTCAACTGATTTTTGCAGCACAAAGTTCCTTCTAAAACCATAGATTAAATTCATTGCTGAAAAAACCCATTTGGTTTGATTTTTCTTAAATTTATTATATACTTAGAATGAATTTATTGTGTCTTTGGCATATGTAAGAAGAGAAATTTAACTTTCAGTAAGAACAAAAATGTAGTTTCCAAAGGCAAGTGCGTGAAGAATCATAAAGCACAGCTAAGGTTAGCTTAGAAACAGGATTCATTTCTTCTGATCCTGAGAGTGTGACCAGACAGGCTTACGTTTCTGAATAAAGGCTTCAATACCTTCCTGCCCATCTCTCAAAGTCAAATTGTCCACCATGACCTGAGTAGTCATTTTGTAAGCGGTGTCAAGGTCCTGTGTCATCTGTCTGTAAAAGGTGGCTTTCCCCAATGCCAAGATGGATTTGCTGCTTTCACATATCTTGTGAGAGATTTTCATGGTCTCTTCTTCCAGCTTGTCTTCTGGTACCACCTTGCTGACAAGCCCGTGCATTAACGCTTCTTGGGCAGAAAGAGGTTCACCCGTGAAAAGCATCTCTAATGCCACCTGAAGAAGAAAAAATACTGTATTAAGTCAATTCAACAGCCTTATTGCTTTGGTTTTTTTGGGGGATTTCAGCCGCCTCCTTCAAGTACGAGTTTCTCTTTTACAAACGTAAGATTTAAATCTTTTGGCCTCTTAAACTGCCAAGGAAGTGTTAAGAGGTTTCAGCAAAGAGAAGGACTGGGTCTAAAGCTGGCCTTTTTCCAAACCTGCCCATTGATTCCAGCTGTCCTAGGCTGACACCTCTGGGTTTCTTTTCAAAAGCCCAGAATTTCCACTGATTGCAGTAAGAATTAAGAGAGATGTAGATGGTCAAATGACTGAACTCGGTATTTTAAGCTGGGCATATGATAACAAATAAAGACTTACTATGTCAATGTGTAGTTTTTGAAAACACTTGCCTTAGTTTTAAGTTTGGTCGGGGTGTTTTTAAATATGTCCTTCTTATAGCCACATCTATTTCAGTCTCCTGCTGCTTCCAGCATCTTGTACTTCAGGTTTCAAATTAAAAAATCTCCCAAATACTCAGTGACTATTCAATGTTACATATCAATAAGAATTTTTTTCCATGACTCCTGATGCAAATGACCAATGCCCTGAATCGTAAGAGCTGATTATCCTCATTAGTATCTTTGCTCTCGTAGCTACAAACAACGGCAACTTTTCATTTGATAAAAGGTAGAATCAGTAATCCTGAAAACTACAGGGAATGTTCTTGCACTTTGAAAAGTGGCACAGAGAAAAGTGTATCCCACACGTTTTAAAAAGGTAATCATAAACCCCGGAAATACTAATTCAGAAACAGTTATAACTGTACACTATAGCACACTTGAAAAAAACCCCACGGACAGACTACATTTGAACATGATGGCCTTACAGACAGGAAATGTAAAAGTTGAAGCTTTTATCCAGCAGTTGGACTTCTGCAGTTAAGTCCTTGCATCTCAGCAGAATCCTGCTGGGCTTGGAGAGTCCATCTGCATGAATCCAACTGGATCAGAACTTACTCAGTTACCGAAGCTTTGCAGATAGTACTGTTGTTTATGCAGGAGAGATGTGTAGTCACAATCAGTAGGAAATAAAGCAGGAAGAAAGTATAGGAGGGTTTTAGATGCTATTTAAAGCATCTTGATCTGCACCCATGCAGATCACGCTGGCAGTGAAATGTCACTGCCGAGCAAGAACTGATACCTTGGTGGGACTGATATCCTGAACTTGCAGGGGCTTCCTCATCAGGGGAGAACATCATTGTCTAAAGCACAGGGCTGTCTGTTGGAAAGCAAAGAGATTGCTGAGCTGGTGGGCTGCTGGTATGAGTTCCTGCTGGTTGGAATCGCATCAGTAGGAAGCTGCTTTCCCTAAACACAGTTCATCCCTTTATTATTTTTCCCAGACCAAGAAGTTATGAAGATGTCTCTGGCAATGAAGTATTTTGAATGTTGTATTGCAGGAAAACAAGGTTTAGGCAATGGAACTAAAACTCCTAATATGGGAGCCTACTTATTGCAAAATTACAAAGAGTATCTGGGAAGGAAGCCTACCTTTCTTGGAAGAGATCTGCCCAAGGCCACAGCCGGTGTGGAGCAAAACAGTCCGATGTTTACTCCAGGAGTAGCAAATTGAGATTTCTCACTTGCCACTGCAATGTCACAGCTTGCCACAAGCTGACAGCCTGCTGCTGTAGCCAAGCCATTTACTTTGGCAATCACTGGTACGGGAAGTTTCTGGATTAAAGTCATAACCTGCACACAACAAAAGAAAACGGTCAGTTAGCCCCTGAAATTTAAGCAGTGGCTGTTCTAAAATTTGCAATTGCTTCACACGCCTGATGTGTGCATTTTTCAGCTTTATTAATTGGACTTTAGTAAAAGAAGTAAGCTCTCTGCAAAACCCATTTTAATGCACAAGATCACTGCTGTTCCAGTAGCTGCCTAGCTGTGTTTATGCAGCATGAGTTGGTCCTGCTAACCCCAGTGGAAATGGAGTTATGAAGTTATGGAGTTATTCTTCAACAGAAGAATGAAATGCAGAAACACTTGTTATCAGATCTGCATGGAAGTTGGGTGCCTCTGCACTGAAGGTCTAGTGTTCCTGGCTGGGGGAAGATGTGTATCTGAGACACACCATCCCCACCTTCATTTGCTCCGTAACGGAAAACTGACTTCACAAAAGTTTCTGTCCCAAGAAATTAAACCAGCCTATTGCTGGTGTCTGCATGATCTCCAGCCTGGGTTGATCTCACCCAAACGCAATCACTGGATGTCTTTCTAGGCTTACTCTGCATTCCAGGGAAAGACTTAACCTGCCAGGAGACAATTTTTCCTGCTTGCATTAGACATAAGAGTGGAAAACACACCCATTCTCTCTCTTTCTCTGATAGTTCTTGAAGGTTGGACATCCAACTTCAAATAGCTGAAGTTAAGAAAGATGAATTTGTCTGAACTTTTCTAACTCAGGTTCTCCTTCCATACAGTGGGAGTCAACAAACTTACCTAATTTTAATGCCTGAAGATAGAAAATGCTAGTTAAATGATTACAGTAATTATCTGGATTAAAAAAAAAATATCTCATGTTAGCACAGTGTAGCAAGATAACAAATTTTCATTTGCTACTTCAATTTCACCAGTAAATGAAGTCTAGCAAATTTTATGTTGCTTAGGTAAAATTACCTACATTCACTTTTGAATTTGATCAGTCTTTGTCTCCATTCTTCTATCTTTGTTTAAAAACAGTTTTTCAGTGGATATTGAGAAGCAGACAACAAAAGAGTAACGATACGTGCATGTGGGCAGACAAACTATAGAGTACTCTTGTGGTTATAAAAATTCAAAGTCAACTGCTTCTCTGGAAAAAAACCCTGGTACTTAGAGTTTTGTATTTGAAAGGCCTCTGGAGAAGTGATATTCTCAGCTGTGTCAAACTTGTACTTAGTCCTTGGATACTGCATTATATAGTATTGCTAACATTGTTATATGCATGGGGAAACAGAGGTATAGCAGCTGAGATGATCTGCTTAAGATTACTGGTCACAGACAGATGGAGAAGCCAAGGTTCCTGAAAACCAGTCCACTGCTCTGGACACGCTCCCCCTGCCCCCGTCCACAATGCTGGAGGCTTGTCATTTAGGGTAGGATCCATTCTACTTAACTTAAGTATCGAAATTTAGAAAGACACGACCCCTTTTTGGAAGCCCTCAAAAGTACCTTTTACTCTCTGTTGACCAAAAAAAAGCAAAGTCAATTTTTCTACCAGACAACTAAAATTTAGATATTAGTTAGGATCCTAAATAAAGCCTAAATTAATTTCTCTATTTCTATTTGCCTGTAAAGTGCCATTATTATTTAACAGTAAGGCCTTCTTTCTCCATGGGGATAATAGTGAGTTGTGACTTACGAGAAACTTAAATCCCTTTAGGATACTCAGGAGAGTTTGAAGAACTTATCATTACCATCAACATCAGAAAAGGGATCACTTCAAGTATCATTTCACCTCTTACATTTAATTTCTTCCTGAACTTGCGCTGCCAATTTCACAGAAGCATTTAGGTTGGCAGTGACCTCTTGAGATCAAGTCCACCCCACCACTCAAGCAGGCTCAGGTAAAGCAGGTTGTCCAGGACTGTGTTCAGTCGGGTTTTAAATATTTCCCTATCTCTGAATTTCACAGACTAAGGAATATTCATCTGAAATTGGTGTACTATTTTTTATATGTAATAATGCTCCCTTACTAAACTTACTATACAGTAGAGCACCATTCTCACAAAGAAAGCTAGGCTTGTTTTTAACTCTAAATGCTGACATTCTGTTATTTTTTGCTATTTCTCTTTATTAATCAAAGTTAAGCTTGCTGTACTACTCATTAATCCTGATTATAGCCACAATGCTAGATAGACATACAGGATAATTTAAATTCTTCTGGTACTTAAAGTGAGAAATTTACCAACTCTTGATTTCATGCTATATGGAATAAATTTCACATTTTTTTCTGCCTGATCTTTCTTACTCTCTGAGCGGGCAGCTGCATGGTTGTTTTCCACTGACAACATACTGGTATTCTGCCCCGCAAGTGCAAGATTAATATTAAACTATTGGCTGCTAAACTATTGGACCTTGGCTCCTTTCCGATGAAGGGACTAACCTGTCATTCAGTCACATTTGTGCTTACCTCTTCGTGATCAGCATACCAAGATGAAATCCAGGCAAAGCTGCCAGGATGATTGCTTCCTATTACACTGGAGGCCCTTCAGTGGTAACTTTCACACATGGCTTTTACAGCATTTGTTAAATATGGGCTTGAAAATGTGTACAGAGATCATTATTACTGGAGTAACCAGAACAAAAGGTTTCAAATTACTTTCTGTGGTCACACTGAGCAAGATTAGGGGTCCAATTCTAGTGCCATTACAATCAAAGGGGGTTTTGCCATTCTCTCCAAAGGCTCCAGGATTCACTTTAACTTCCCGACTTCCAGGTCTGTGCCTTTGTAACGAGAACTCGTATGGTCTGCTGACTGGGCAACCAGCAAGCCAGATCTTACTTTCACATTGTCTGCTCGTTGTTTAATCTGGTCTTGAGTTAATAGCTAGATGCTGGGAAAGAACATCTGATCGCAAGTGATTTGAAGGTGGTTATGCCTAGATTTCTAGGAATGACACTGCCCAAATACTCAGCTGCAAGGAACACTGGCTAAACTAAGGAACACGCCATGACTGTACCCATTGTAGGAGACATGCACATTGGCATTCTGGCCCTTTTATTTGCATGTACAGAAATCTGTTCTGTAACACTGGGAAAACATAATTTCACCAGAATCAGGTATTAAAATGGCAGAGCAGCAAAAAGCAAGGAATCTGGAGCAACAGTCTGTGCTTTAGCTAGCAGATGAGCAATGCTGTCCCTCCTTAAACCAGTATCATTGCTTGCTCTTAATATCAGGCAAAAGGGGTAGCACTTAAGAACTGCTTACCTCTGCACATATTTCAAATACTTGGGAATGATGCTTCACATCATCCTCACTTGACAGTTCCTTTAAATCATGGCCGGAACAAAATACAGGTCCTTCAGCTGCAAAGAATTTCAGGAAAAGTCAGTCTGAATTAATCAAGAAACCAGGGGTAGCGGCATATCAGCGCCCCAGCTAAAGGTATGTCAATGAGATGTCAATGGTCAAAAAGGAGCTTGGGGAGGGAGTTTTACACAGAGTTCCGAAACATTGCCTTCTGGGTTTTGCAACAACTTTAAATTGCCACACTGGAACTTTTAACCACAGTAACACCCATAAACATTTTTAAAGGCCTAGTTTTACTCCCATTCCAAGTTAACTCAGTTGAAACTAAGGCACTCCACACCTCTGAGCTCAGTTTCTTGTAAGGATACTGTACTAAACAACTCCTTGGTACCATGTAAATTCGTCAGCTGGAGCGAGGATGGAGTGCTCTGCTCTCAGACTAACAGATAGAGTTATTCCCTACTGATTGAACCCAGAATTAATGAGCAACTTTTGCTAAATAAGCATTAAGATTTTTGTGTCATGGCGTTCAAAGCCACAATGGAAAAAAAAAGAGAAACGGTTGTTCTGCTAGAGGAGAACCAAAGGGTTGTTGGGGCATCCTCCACTGCTAAAACTGTCACCTAGAGAATCCCCAAAAGCATGTCCAGGGTTTGGGCAGCAAAAGAGCAGGTTTCTGTGGACCTACGTTTTGGATTTGCTTGCCTCCAGTGGCAGCTAAGATCAAAACACCCTTTAAGGGTACACTATCTTTACAACAGTTTTCCTTTGTCACGAGGATATCCGCCGTAAGAATAAACCAATTTGAGGCTTCTGAATCCTTCAGGACTTCTCAGATATGTGTACGGATGTGACATTTCAAGCTACAACTATGCAGACACAACCTTACCTATACATGTGTTTCTTACGGACCAGATTATTGTGGCACAGTCTATCCAGAAATAACCACACAACTAACATCAGTCAGCTCGTGGGATCAGCAATACGTATCTGGAAATTAATCACATCTGCATTTGTGCCTCATTGAAGAAGAATCCACTGCAAAGTCTGTGTTAAAGACTCAAAGCATTCCCTGAGAAGTCTTTTATTTTCTCGAGATTTCATCTTTTGCGTTCCATTCAGCAAGGGATTTGGAAATCATGAGGAACGTGCAATTTCTTTTTCGACTAAAACAAACAACCAAATGAAATCGTGCTCACGAACTCCCAGACTACTGTACTCCCAAAGAAGAACCTGAAGTGTTTCACAGAATTTGTAACTGCTATTTGAAACCTTGAATATATATATATTTAAACTCAGCCCTGTGAAGTTAGCTTACTTCCACGCTCGTGTGTGTGCAAAAACACACGGTGTTTTCCTCTACGCACAGGGAACAGCAGCACCCTAAATTAATAAACCTATTTCTCCAAGATGTTTGGAAGGGGGGCAGGAGAAGATTATCTTAAAATAGCAGAGGAAAAAAAAAAGATGGCTTAAGAACATTTCAAATTTCATTATCTTTAAGAACCCTACAGGTTAATACCTAAATGGAAGAAAACTGTAACAGGCTCTGAGAGATCATGTTTTACATCTGCAGGTTATGGGTGACTGCAGTATTGATATTATAGTCTCTCCTTCATCGGAGTTTTAAAAACAGTTTTGACAAACCAGTGGCAAAGATAACAAGGCTGATCCTGGCTTAGAGCAGGGGAACAGAGCACACGATTTGAAGAAACCTTATGAGCCCTGTTTACTACGATCCATACCTGCTGCCGAAGGCAACAAGTGTCATACCAGCTCAGCCTGTTCCTGCACGAAAACCTGCATCTGGGAATTTTATTTCTTTGGTTTGATAACCATTAGAACCTGGCTTTTGTTCTGTTTAAAGTGTTCTTTACACATAGTTTTTAAACCAATTGTTTTTACAAAAGGAAAAAGCTCATTGACTCTTTAAACAGACTGCATAGCCTGACCGCAATACTGACATTTTGAAACGTGTTTCTATAGTGTTTCTTCTTAGACATGTTAAGTATCCACAAAAATACAACAAAAAACAAGCCAGTTGTTAATGCCGTGTTCAAGAATGAGGAATTAAGTACGTGAGAGTGGAAACTGGCATGCGTGTAAAAGCACAGCGTGAGAGCAGGGTCTGAAGGGTGAAGGCACGCGTAGGACACCCTGCATGCTCCTGGCCAGCTGTACGGAAAAGGAGTCCCTTCCCATCCCACTTTCTGTAATTCTGTGAGAGAGTTCGGTTTAAACTCCCCCTGTTATCGCGGTTTTGCTCCTTCCCTCGCCCCCCCCTTCTCTTCCGTCGGCCTGAAACGTCGGAAGTACCTGAAATGATAATAACTCGCAGGTCTTTGCTCTTGACGTCGTGCAGCAGGTCCTCCCGGAGGGACTGCAGCATGGAGAGGGACAGGGCGTTTCTTTTCCTCGGGTTGTTCAAGATAATGTTTCTGTAAAAGCCGTGAAATACAAAGCTGGTTACTATTAAAAAAAGCAACAAAGGCACTGGGAGCCTCAGGGACGGGCCCGCAGCGGTGCCCCCCGCCCCAGCCCGCCGCCGCCTCACCGGACGCCCTCCGCCTGCCGCCGGACCGTCAGCTTCTCCGGCGGGGGCGGCCGCCCGGCTCCCGCCGCCGCGGCGCTGCTGCAGGCCGCGGCCAGGGCCCTCCTCACCCGCCACAGCGTGAGGGCGGCCATGGCTGCCGAGCGGGCGCGGCGGGCTGCTCGCTACCGACCTCTAGGCCGGCGGCCTCCCGCCCGCCCCGCGGCGCAGCCGCTGCCTCTGGCGGGCTCGGGGCCGGGGCCGGGCCGCCGCGGGGCGGTCCCCTCCTCGGCACTGGGGGTCTCGGGGAGCGCGGCGGGGGGGGACGGCCCGTGTCTGCTCCCGAGGCGGTGAACGCTGCCGGGGGACGGAGTCAAACGATGCGGACCTTCCCCCGCCCGTCGGTTCAGTTCTCGGAGCAGAGCTCCCCGAGGCGTTGGCTGCAGGACCAGTGGCACCTCCTGGGGCCTCCGGCTGTGGGAGACCTGGCTGCGAAGGTGGCATTCATCAACGGGTGTCGCGGGGGTGTTGGAGGGGTACGAAAAATGTTGACGTTTTTGCTGTAATTTCTTCAGATTCCACTAAGCGTTTGCATCTGGGACCACGGGGTGGAGAGTAGCACCGTGCTGAGAAAACTTGTTAGTGACGCTGAGTTGGGGTGTGTCATCAACAGAGAGGACGACTGCCTTAGGCAGAGAGAATGAGATCGCTTTGAGGCAGGGAGTAACCGGCGTGGGATGAAATCCAGTACTACAGCGCTTGGGGTCTTGTACTCGGGAACTAGTAAGATCATCATTTATTCAGTGGGAGCTCATCATTTGGAAATGGTTGTGGAGAAGACCTTGCGTTTCTTCATCGGCTCCACAGAGGCAGTCTGTAATCTGTGTGATGCGTCCAGGAAACAAAAAGACAAATGTGATTTTAAGAGGTGATTTTAAAATTAAAATGTGATTTTAAGAGGTGATTTTAAAATTCAGAGTATTTTAGGGACATACAGGTACATTCATAGCTCATCTTGACTATTGCTTCTGGTCACCCACGTTCAAGAAGCCAAACTAAAAGAGGGGCAGAGAGCACAGATTACCGCACAGAATGGAGACTGTTACGAGGGATGAGGAGTGTTGTTCCTTGAGTCTAGCAAAACAAATATGAAACGACTTATGACTGCAGTCTCTAGAAGACAGGCATTTTGCAATCTGAGAAGGCAAAAAGCTATGTAAGATGGAGCTGGCATTATAGCAAATGGGTACAGCCTGAACATTAACATCTTTGAGGCAGAAATGGAGCAGAGTTACTGCCACCGGAGGAGTGAGACTGTGGAACAGCCCTGCCATAGAAGCCACGTGGATAAAATCTGTTTGGGTTTTTTTTAAAAGGGAGCTCAGGAGGCTTCTAAAAGGGGTTCTGTGATATCTCTGCCTAGGTTACTGGAGGGATGGATCTGGGGAGCTGTGTCCCTCTCCATCTGTGTTTCTGCTGAACCCCAAAGCTCTCCTTTGCCAGCTACCAGGACAAAGCATAGTAAATCTTTCTAGTTTGAGAGATGCACAACTCTCTGTAGACCCCAATTACTCAAAATAGTTCTTCCAGAAAATGTCACTTTGCAATATAACCTCCCACATTTCTTTCATTCTTCTGTTCTCTGTTTACTCGCAAGAGCGATGACCTCTTTCTTCACACGTGGCTCAGGCAGTCTCCTGTGAAAGAAGCAGCTGTGCAGATGAGGCAGCTAGCGAACAATCTCATCTGCCATGAGATGCTGATGGGCCTAAAGACCACGCATTGTTGTTCAAGGAGATACAGGGTGCCCCAGTCGTGGTTCCCTGTTCTTCCTTATCACACCTACTCATCATGTATTCTTTCCTAAATGCTGGAGGAAGGTATTAGTAATGCAACTGTTTTATGCACATGCAAGTCTTCATTGTGCTCCATTTTCTGGCTGAGCAGTAAGTACCCTAAAATAAAGATGTCCAGCATATGTTCCTTGTAAATGTAAATCTGTGTTTCTGCTTCCTGATCTCCCCATTCTTGTGAGTTCTTGCAAAGTACTTACAGGTTCCCAAATGTGTCTCTAGTTTTCATCAGTGTCTGCTGAACTCCTGCAGCTTCTTCCAACTGTCGTGGCAATTGTGGCTTTTCAGTTCTGAGTATCAGCCTCACAAAAGAACCACTTGAATTTTGTGTTTAATAATGTATTTACTTACACAGATAGTAACAGCTTAGTGTGGGGATGCACTTTCTGCTTACTGATTTTATATTGCCTAAAACAATGACCCATCAGATCACTGGGGTCTGTGGCTCTACTGTAATAGCAATAGTGGGTTTATGTACATTTTAAAGTGTTGAAGGACACTGATAGGCCTGAGAACTAGGTCTGCACTGGGCTTTCCCCACTTGCCCATTTTCATTTTCTCATGGTTATTTGCACTTCATGGTCATTCACTGAAAAGTTCTTCCAAAATTTACTTTTAATATGTGGTAGGAATCTGTAGCAAAAAAATGCCCATTTAGAAGAAAATGAGATCACAGCAGTTTTCAGAGTCCCTGCTTGATGTGGCAAAGGCCAGTACACAGAGAACACAATGTGTGTGCCAGCTCTGGCAGGAGTTGTCAGTCCCCTGCAACTCTGACCAGTGACCTTTTTCACCGTGGCCTTGTGAATTACAATCTTACTTTTTTTCTTCCAGTTCCTTCTCTTTCTCCATCTTCTTGTCCTTTTTCTGTCCATCTCCAAGGAGAGGAATTTTTTTGTCTTCTCCAAAAAGCTTCCTTTTCTGTTTCCAGCTCCCTGGAAATTCTGTTCTTTTTCACTTTGATTGACAACCTCATGTTTCCTTTCACACCCACCCCCATTACAGATTTTTTTTTTTTGGCTGCAGCTTCTCCAATGCATTAAACAGACGTGCTGCTGCCTTCTCTGAGAAAGTGTTGGAAAAAACTTTTCCAATTTCAGACAGATTTCCTTTTTATAGCATTTGCTAGCAGCGTTGTGGTTACGGCTGAGCTCACACTTCCAACTGGAGACAACTAGGATCCAGGATTGCAAGTACCAGACGGGACTTTTCTAACCTTTAGCTGTATTGATCCTTCATGTAAAATAAAAAGGGAGATGATAAGGGACATAACGCAACTTCATTGCTGGATCATTACAGAAACTTTCAGGGTATCGCGCTGTGCTAGGAAAGGATGTTTTGAAATTCAAGTGTGCTTAGCTGCTATAAAGCACTTTGGTGTCCCCATTGTAATGTTGCTTAGATAACATGTATGGACAGTGAAGAGAGTATACAGGATCCCCTTCTTTATGAAGCACAAGTATTTATTTGGGCCTTTATTTCCTTGGCTTTCAATGAGCCCAGATGGGACATGCACCTTGTAGGAGTACCTGCTCCACCCCAAAGGTCAGTATCATGCCAGCTCATCCCAGGGCAAAGGCACACCTTGTTGGGATGAGGCTGAAATGTAAAACACATATACACACACATATGTAAACGAGTATATATATATATAAGACATTTCTACCTATTAATTGGGATGAAAAATTGGGACTATTTTATGGAATGTGAGGCAGGCAGATGCCTAGCTGAGTTTCATGCAAATTATTTCTCGTGAAACATTGGCATTCCCAGAGCATCTTGTGACCTGATTTTCAACACTGCTGAAGGCACTCAAATCCCACTGGGAGCCAGAGGGGTTCAGCACCTTTAAAACTCAAGGACTGCTTAATTCTGGTCAGATGTGTAGTAGTTTGAGGATAACACGGAGAGCAGGGCCCTGTTCTTGCACCCAGGCCAAGGAAAACAATTTATTTTCCTGCTTTGTGAATTCTGCTAGCAAAGAGATAGATTAGTGCATTACAGTTTCTCTGATGTGGAACCCTCCAGGACTGCCTAAAGAAAAGATGAAAAAAGATTTTGCATTTTAGTTCCTGTTTAGCCAGGACTCCGAGCTGAGACCCAGCACCACATGATGGGTGTTGTCCGTGTAACATTTTTTTACTGTATCCTCAGACAATTTATGTTTTCTATATTGGTATTAAGATAGAAATAGCACAGAAACTTCAGGACAATAGTAACTTGGGCTGGGATTCTCTAAGGGCATGAAGCTAAGGGCTCTTTACTCTGTCCACGCCTGGAATTTGTATGACTTTGCTACCTAACCTTCTTTGGGTCCTAGCCTTGTTTTTTCTCTTTGAAAAGATATTATTCTACTTTACATTAGTCACAGAAAGATATGACATATATCAACCTTCTCTTTAGAGAGGCTTTAATTACTAGAAGTAGTAATTAAAAATCAGTTATAGGCTTAATGTACAGCAGACTATCAGAAAAGTTTAGCCTGTTCTTAAGAGAAAGTGATATTTTTAAAAAAAATACTGATTTTTCTGCTAAAAGAAAGGACTTGAATGCAGTTTAAATTCCATGACTGGTATTGATATTTTGTAATAACCTGTGAAGCAGGCTCAACAGCTGCCACTCCAGTCAGGCTCAGGTTAGGTCCTTATCTGACAAATCTGTCCTATTTGGCTTTGATGTTAAACACAAAGCTCCCAGGGTCATCACTGCTGCAATTTTTTGCAGTTACTGCTCAGAGCATTTTCCCTGTCACTGTGTGGCAGCACTGCTCCATATAATGGATGCTACTTATTCTCCCTTCAGCTTGAGAACCGGGTGAATGATCAAACCCCTTTTGTCACTAGACCCATCCCTGTTCCTCTTTATTTGCTGTTTTCCTCTTATCCTCCCCACACTCGTTTTTCATCCTTCATTGTCCTCACTTCCTCAGAGGTTTTCAAGTGATTCATATTTCCCTGGCTTTAGCATTAGATTTTTCGTATGTGCCTTCCAGTTACGAGATTCTTAAGATGTGAACAATGATCAGAATTATGAAATATATGGGAGGCTATAATAGGCTTGGATAAAAGGTGGTATTCCTTCCTGTCCTCAGAGTACCTAACCTTAGGTTCCCAGTTTAGATACTTAATCCTGCAAGGCTCCCTACACAATCAATAGAGACGTGCGCTCCTCCGCAGGGCTGGTCAGTGTCTAAATTAGATGCCTGCTCCCAGTACCTCTCCAGCTCCCTCCTTCTCTCTCTTGGTTGCAGAGGGAACCAAGGGAAACTGGTCGGATGCCTCTCACAGATGGTGTGAACGTTCCCTTCACCCACACAGAAGCTACAAATGCTGATTTCAGCCCAGGGACCTCGCTGGAGGAACGGAGTACCAGAATCCTCTCAGCCTGACAATCCTCTGACTGTATCTCCGGATTCAGTTCCAGATGTCAGTGTCTCTCTCCTGCGGTTATGGATAAAAACATTGCTGTGAAAGAAGAGGTAAATGGCAGCTGCTGTTGGGGGCCAAGAGCAAAAATTTGCCTAAAAGCTCTCCGTACTTGGGAACAGCCACTGTCGTTGCGTGGCTTTGCTCCAAGCCATGTCTGCAAATGACAATTCTCACCACAAAATGACACCCTCTACCCACCTTGTCCCCACCTCAGCTAGTAACTTATTTTCCACTCTTCCGGTTCACCTGTTTCCTGCCCTTTGGCCAATTTTCAGCTCATTTAATTTTCTTTCATTCCTTTTCTTTTCACCCCATAACAACCACCAGAGGTATCGTATTAGAACGGGGGAAAATATTCAATTATTTTCGATTAAATAGGATTTTTATCCAATAAGAATACCAGAATCTTACAAATGAGCGTGAGTTTTATAGGAAAATAGGAGAATGACTGAATCCTAATAGTTAATGGTTCCTTGGTACTACCAAAGTCAGAAGGTCCACAGGGATAACACAGTTAAAATCCACCTTGGGTAGAAAAGTTAACACAGTCACAGAAAAATTAGTTCAGTTAGGAGCTGAAGCCAGGCATGTCAATACCCAAATGGGGTGAGAGGAGAAGGATGCTTTCAAGTGTCCTCACTGAAACATTTCTTGCAAGGGGCTTGATCCAGAACACTGCTCATTAACGGATTGTCAGTGACTTACATATCTTAATGTTGTACATCTTACCTTATCTTACATCTTATCTCCCCTGTGCTGTGTCAAATGTGGCAGCCATGAGGCAGGACAAGGAATCTCCAGCTCGTGTGTATTTTCTTCCCCTCGTATGGGAGGGAACACCAGGTAGGAGTTTGGGCTCTGCCCATAAGCCAGCTGGCCCCAACACTCCCACTGCATCGTTTTATCTTATCAAGGCCACACACATTAAATTCGCAGTGTGTTGGCACTAAGGAAGGGGCGATGGCCTGATTCAACACAGCTGTCCAATATTGTGGAGAAACATCCTGTAACTCTCTGTGTCAAAGTGCTTGTGGTTCCTGTTTCCAGGCAGAGGAAATATTAATATATAATGACCAAAGAATATTATTCTGTATTTAGCGAATACTAACCCACAAATTAAAAGGGGCATTTTTATAATAAGAGATTATTTCAGTTTTGAAGGGAAAAAAAAAAGGTTCAGGGAATTATGTCTGCCAGTCACCCAAATCTGTCAAGGAGGCTGGAAGAGAAGTTAAAAGTTGCAGGAAAACTATTGCTGAGGAAAACAAAAGGACAGAAATGAATGCTTACTATGAGGAAAAAGCTGCAGCCCAAGTTCAGTGATCAACTCTCTCGTTTGACCTACTGACCAATTAGTTGGCATGTGTGTGCCAATCAATATGCATTGCTCAGAGCCAGACCCAGCCTTGCCTCTCACCCAGTGAGGAGTTACAGGCGATGGGGAGGAAGCTGAGAGAGACTGTAAGATAAGGGATTATCTATAAGGGGAAGTTCGGGTTACTGTGACAGTACATGACTGAATTAAGATTTGTAGAAAACAGTCTTTAGTAGTTCTGTTGTTGAAGAAATAACTCGTGTTACTATGTCCCTAACACTTTCTGTCGCCTACCCTCTCAATCCCCCACCACACCTCCAGTCTTCCTGATCATCCTCTCCATTAACTAAGCAAGACGTGTTATGGTGTGAAGAGTGCAGGTTGTTGGCAGATCAAACACAACAGATGATTGCCCAGTAAACTCTGCAGCTTTTCTCTTACTAGAGGCGATAATTTGGGTCTCTAGTCTTTGTCCGGCCATCGGTGTTCTTAATAGAGGTGGATACTTAAGATGGCTGAGAACCCCAACCTGCTGTCATATGTAGCAGGAGACAAACAGTATGATCACATTTCTAAAGGAAACCAGACTGAAACAACCTCCTCCTAAATAATGTTAATCTCCTACATTTAAAATTACGCTGTTTTCACAAAGAATAACCTCCTGCACAACAGCAACACTAGAGTAAACTGGAGATTTTCATCATTATGTAACTGTTTTATTGAGAGCTGAGCTGATTAGCACTGGAAAGATTCTTAATGTGGCAATGGACTTATAAATTATCAATGAACATTTTAATGAACTAATCACATTAGTGAATTTTTAGAGTTCCATTTATTTTAAACAGCCAACTCACTAGTTTATCTTTGGGTTTATTCTCACTTTTTCATTCCACTTGTATGAGAAACTTGTGCTTGGGCTTCACGAGACAGCAGGAGAGACGTGTGCACACCGATTTCCCCCTCCCTTCTCATCAGAGGCAAGGAAATCAAATGCTTCCCTGATTTACATCCTACTTAATCCCACTGACATTCATTTACTTAAATCTGGGTACATTATTTGTCCAATTAGATCTGTACAGTATGCAAAATATGAGGGTTTGGCTAGGTCTCTTTAAAATAATGCAGTTTAATATATCACTTATTTTAAAACATGGCTACCTGCATTTCTCTTTCGTCAGTATTTATGTGCTTAGTACTGGAGGAGGCCAAAGAAGACCATTTCTAGGTAGCAATTTATTTAAATTCCATGTTTTTTATTTCTTCTTGTTTCAGGAGTACCTTGGTGTGTGACTTTTCTGCTATGATTCTTAGCGCATTCAGCTCTAGGAGCCTGGGCACCTCAACTGATACTACTGTTCTCGGGAGAAACATTCAGGGAGATGAACAGCATACATTTGGACATCTGAGGTAAATGAAATATGATAATATAAATTCACTGTGGCTGTGAAGTTTTTCAGGTTCTTCATGTTTTTTATGAACATACAGATTTGGTTGTTGACAGTGGCGTGAAGTTTCATTTGAATTGCTGAGGATGTAAGGGTGCTGACACTGCAAGCCAGCTGAATCTCAGTCCTGTTTGAAGTCGATGGCCGGATTCTTACGGACTTCACTGGCACCAGGTTTCCATCTGTCGGCTTTCTGGACCTGGCACAGCAATTCTCAAGCACTGACGCTAGTGGCAACTCATGATGGTTCATGAAGACCTACTTACTTTCGGCTTTTGGATATGCAGTGCTAATAATGTCCGTGCAGTCTCAGAGCCACAACAGTACAAAATGGAATTCAGACAGCACCTTGGCTCCTCAGTGCTCCCAAAATTCAAGAGCAGCGTAAGTACGTAATTGCACAGCTTTTTGATAGTAGAAGACCAACTACTTTTCTTCACTGCACATTAACATTAATCAGTTGTCTAGGTCTGGATCAATCTATAGAAGTGAAATTACAGGGACATTAGGAAGGTAAAGCATGTTTATTACACGAGTGCCTAAGGCTGAGAAAGTATGAGGCTCCTCCCCACAAGACACTGTACTCCCTGCTCCAAAAAAGCTCAGAGCTGGAGAAAAGCAGCTTAATGTATATGTGAAAGTGAAGGTTGCAATTTGATAGCAAGCATGTAGGTTGTGTAGTATTTTGGTGATGTAACACTAGTTATGAGAATATAAATGGAAAGAAAAGAGAAAGGAGAAGAGATACTGAAAAGAGGATTGTTGGAGTAGCAGTATCAGGGTGGAGTGAAGGTGATGCAATGAGATTTTGAGTGCAGAGGCTGGAACAACCAACCAGTGAACGTGGGTGAAAGTTGAGCCAGAACTGCAGAACGGTTCTGGGGGTGATTGTCACTCCTGCCTCGGTAGCTGCTCTGATGGCTTGCTTTTCCCCCATCTGAGACCTGGTTCCCCCAGAAATGGGGACGGCTGTCATTTTAGATGTGATCCAGAACATCTATAGTTTATTTTTTTCTCTTTCTGATCTTCCTTTTTAAGCAGACATAAGGAGTGAAACACACAGCGTACACATGGAGGGACGTTTGCAGTAATGTGTTGAAAATTTTGGCCCAGATCTTCAAGTTTAGGAAGTAAAGCTAGGTATCCACAAGCTAAGTTAGAGCAACTCTAATGCTGGTTTTAAATTGAATCTGGCTGCTCACAGCCTCATTGATCACGTGACATAAAAATAGAGATGTTTTGATGCCCCCTTGTTTCTTTACTACATCAGCTCTAGGCCACCTCAGGATTTGTCCTCCACTGAGGGAGCTCTCCTGTAACACATTGAGCTGTCTGTTTCTTCCATCTGTTCCTATCTGCTAGAGCAGGGATTAGAATTTGTCTCAAGGAATCCCCATTTTCTTTTTATAGCTTCACACTGGGAAGGGGTTCAGGTATGAGGAATGTTGCAGGCTGTGAACTATATCCTGCTCAGCTGTACACCTACAGCTTCCACTCATTCGTAAAAAAAGACTGACATGCATCCAACAGGATAATTTAGTCCTGTTCCGGTTATTAGACCTGCATAACTTGATATTGCTCAGAAATAGTCTTCTGGATTTTGGAAGCCTGTTATTATCATTAGGAGACTGTTACTCTTCATAGGAAGAGACAGGCTTTTGACGAGGAATAATTCTCCTCTCCAGATTCTCCATATCCTACTGTTCGCCCTCCAGTTACGTTGAAACATGACAGCTGGGACAAAAGAGCCGGTCTCCTTCCTTTGTATGGACAGGTAATTTGTAGCTGCATTCTGTCCAAGATTCTGAATAAACCAAAAAGTGTGGGGTTTTTTTTACCTATTTCTTTGATCCAAACAATTCCCGTCCCCCAAAAGGAAATAAAACAATGTCTAATCCTGCAAAGAAAACAGTAAAGAATGAGATGTTATTTTAATACTTTTTTTAAAAAAGGTATACTTACTTAGAAACTTTAGGTATAGCTGACCCAGCTGGGGGTAGAATGCAGTGGATAAGCCCATCTCAGTGTCCTTTCCAGTTATGTTTTCTATGATAATATGATTGGCAAGAGGATAATTATCAGCAATATCCAGTGTGAGCACAGGAGCAGATTTGGAGTGCTGCCTGATTACAAGGTAATGTCTAACACTCATCGTCATTGTATCAGAATGTTTTAATTAGCATTGAAAACGTTTAGTTATATAGACCATCTCTGGCAAAATAGATTGGGCGCCTAATGTTTTTTACGCTGTATTAAATGCTAATGTTAATGCTAAGTATTTAGACCTATGTGGGCACACAATGTCATCACCTGAGAACACTAAAACCTATAAATCCTTGATTTTCATTTGCAGCAGAAATACCAAGAATCATTAAGATTGTTAATGTATCAACATTGATTTTGATGTTGAAATGACTGAAAGTATCAACCAGGCAGCAGGTTTCAATGCAAGGTAAACATTTTCTGGTCAGTAAGGATGAATGATCACAAAGTGTGTTTTATCTACTCAAAAATAGATAATCAGCTTATAATCATGAAGAGGACAAATGATCCTGATCTATTCCTACAAAGGCAGATCCTGTTCTGGCATCTGAACAGCTGTGCAGGAGGTATGTATATATTTAAAGTCAAGACACCACGCATACAGAGCAGATATGGTTTGGTTCTTATACTGGTTTATATTCAGCTCTAAATGCAGTTCAGATTATATTTTCCAAACCGTTTACTTCTCTCCATTTAGTTCACCAAAGTCATTCAAACCTGGATTTTAAACCTGTGTTTCTACAAAGCTGACTGGAAGCAGATTCATTTACCTAATGTAAAGGTTAGGCTCAGCACACAGATTAAGACACCTAAATTTAGGTATCTGCACGTAGGTGTTTACATGTGAGCTAGCTGTTGTAGTTCCCATCGCCGTCAGCAGAGGCACCTACAGTTGGTTAGCTTGATAGCTCTCAAGATCCACTGACTATTGATCAGATCACCATTATCTGGAAAGGAAGCTTAGATACCTAACTCGCATCTTGAAGACACGTATTGTTATGTGTCTCAAACTGCAAACTGAACCTGATCTCAAGCATTTATAAAATAGACATCTAAATCTGAGCGAGTACTTATTGAGTCATTTCCCAGTATAATCAATGAAAAGCTGGTCAGTGGAGCTTAGGGTGTGATTAATCCCATCGACTGTGTTTTACAACGAGGTGAATCATGCCCTCAACTCCTTTGACTAGCCCTCCAGCAACCTATTGGTTAGACACCTAATTTACATATAAGCACATACATTGCAGACACCTAAGGTTAAGTGAGATCAATCCTACCCTAGGCGGCTACTAGATGTGGAGATCCTCTCATCTGACTTCTTGCATGGAACAGGCTGTAGAACTGAATCCAGCAGTTTCTGGATAAGCAGTCTCACAAAAAAGGTGGTTAGATATACTTGTGTCCCTGCTCACATATGGCTTGCCCAGAGACTCTGCACATGCCAGGCTTTTCCAAGCTCTTCCACAAAGTCTAGACAAGGAGAAAAAAGATTCCTTTATGCTCAATAAGGGCAGGGGGTTCATCGGTGATTCCTTCTTCCCATGGGAAGGATTTGGGTGGGGCGACTGATGCAGGACACAACATGAGTACGCCTTTGTATCTCAATGCAGATGTTCCAGAAGAAAATTATCAAGAAAAGGCTAATGCAGCTTGTGTGACAGATTTTCATGATTGTATGGGAAGTCCAGGATGTATTTTAAGTGACCAACTGTGTGTCATTTAATTAACTGATACAGTGGATATTTGGACCCTGTCAGGGGATATTTCTAAACTCTTTGTACCAACTAATTTTACAATGAACTTACTCCATTTTCTGCATTTTCCCAAATGCAGATTTCACCCTTTATCTTAACCAAAGGGGGAGCAGCACCTTGTATTTTCCATCACCTCCCCTGCTTCTAATTAAAATTCAACTATGGGTCAAATCCTTGGCTGGAAAGAGTGTATACAGACCAGGATCTGCCTTGTATAAAAAAAGTTACAAAAACAGGATGTGTTTTATTTGACTGGAGTGAACTTAATGGTCAGGGGTCATTTTCATTTAAGACACATTTTTTCTCATGGTTTTCAAATGTATTTTGTTTCTTAAATGACGGCAAAAATAAAATTCATTTTTCTCAGCATTTTTTCTTAAGGATCTCAGGCCACTTTTTTGGCAGTAATTTGCTAAATCTTACTCTCTCCCTGTGTAGTGAATATATCACTGCTTGCCTTACCTGCTTTCTCAGCCTTCAGGCTTATTTCCCTCCAGTGGGAGGGAAGACCCTGGGTGCTTTGCAATCTATAATTATTAAGAGGACAGAAACACCATATAGTTTTATGTACAACTTACTCTTTTCTGTTACCTGTGTTTTTCTTTGTTTGTCTTCCCAAACTGAAAACTCGGTAATAGGTTCTTCCTTTATTTCCCTGGCATGCTATACTTTTCCCTTGTTTCTAACTGCTCCCCAGTGAGTGTCCGGTTTGCCCTGTTCCATTCATTCCCTCTGGAAGGGTTTTCAAGTTTTGAAAGTTCACTTCAGGAAGATTTCATAAGAACTTAAGGAAAATAATATAATCTTGCTTTAAAACACTTCCTTCCTCTGTTTTGCTGATGAATTATAACAATTCACAATACCATCTGGCCAGCAACTGGTACAGAACTTATTTCATTGTTTTAAATGTATTTGTTTCTTTTGGTTGTAGAGCACATAACATGAGGATTCCCTAGCTGCTGTTTTGTGATCAGACAGACCCAGACTACAACATCAGATCAAGATGTGCCCAAACGTTTGGAATTGGGCTAGAAATAGCCTTGGTAAATGATCTGTAGTCTTACAGTGAATTAGAATGTGAGTCCTATGGTGGAGGGCAAAATGCAGGTCTGAATTTTGCAGCCTGATCCATTTTCTAAAATCAGAGAAAAATCTGAAGAGAAATTCAACCTTCTCCCTCTTAAGGGGACTTTGTAGAAACTTCTTAAGCTCATATATCAAATTCAAATTGAGAAAGGAACCTGTTTTCTGAATCCTGTTTTGACACAACTCAAGATAGCGGAAATATAGCTGGACAAGAAGTTTTAATGAGTTTTCTACAATCTCAGTTTTGAGGAATTTCCCAGAACAGTTTGGGAAGCTGGATGGTGCTCCAGAACCAAAAGGAAGGGTAGCCTCCACTCCAAAACCCAAGTGACAAATTAAGCATAGTCCAGTTCTGAATTCGATCATGCATGGATCAGGAGCATTGGTGGTGATGTGGAGGGGAAGTACTGCACCTGAGCCTCTCACCAGATCATCTGAAGCACTTAATGCACAAGGTGACTGAGACTACAGGGCTTTCTAGGTCCTCCCTCCAAGCAGATTTGGAGCACACGTGAATATCAGACATTTAATACATAATTTGAGGCCCGATTCAGTGTGGTTCCTAAGGTGGTGCAATTTCAGTGAAACTACCCCTCCTTATCCTACAGCCAAAGTTCATTTAATTCACTTGTGTGTTTTTGAAAAGACTGTGAAAATGAAGAATTACACAAAACAGTCTCTAGTGATTATGGATGTCCTTACAGCCCTCACCATAAAGTGAATGTTATGGTGTAAATGTACAGACCACTTAGCAAGACAGATTCACTGTCTGTCCCATGTGCAGATGTTAATCTTCAGTGTCAGTCCTGCTCCATCCACAACCTTGCTGACCAATGTCATGTTTGGTCTTGATTTTTTGATACAGATCTTTTGATCGCCAGATTTTTCGTATAAGCTGTGGCTGGATGATAAGAGGCAAAGGCTAGCTTCACATTAATGACATAGGGGGTAAAGTTCTTATAATTTATTTTTAGTTCCCCAAACCAATCTAGTCCTCAGATTTAGATTCTTTAAAGCAAACATTGCCCTATACCCAACACATGATCTTTTCTCATATGTTGCCTCATTTACACATGCTCATATAGTTTCCGTATGAACTATAGCATATCGTAAAGCTGTGTCGTATTCTTTTAATTTTTATACTGAAGGATTTCAAATGGAACCTAACATAATTAGATTACATGTAATCTCTTCCCATTTTGATCCTATTCTCAAGAGTGTTTGCAAAGAAGCTTACTTGAGTCTTAAATGCACAACTTTAAATCATGCTGATGATGATGAATAGAGAAGCACACTCTCAGGAAAACATATTGATGTGCAGGACAAAACCTCATGACTTTATCAAGTAAAATAGGTATCTCCATTGGCAGTGTCCGCTTTAAAATCCTCGACACACAATTTTTTAAGCTTCTGCACAAAACCTGTAACAAGTTGATTCAGAGTCTTTCCTTATCCATTTCTCCCCTGAATCAACACAACCCTTATTAATATCTGCTTGTAACAGGGTTCCCAAAGAGATGGTATAGTTTCTATTAAGGTGTCAGCCTTCGAGATAAACTGCAGTTTAGAAGCATTTTCAAACAGCCATCACCTTCTTGGTAGTATATTAAAAGAGATTATGTGTTGCCAGAGACAGCAAGCCTTGTCAGGTCAGGGCAAAACAACATTTTAAGCCGATTGGCTCATATATCTCAAGGTATGTGTGTCCTTGCACAAATTCACTTTCCCCTCAACCCAGTATTTAAGAAAATTCACCTTTCATGATGGTGATTGATCTGAAGTGTGGTCAGATCGAGTCCTGCTTATTATTTTGAGGTTAGGAAAGGAGAAAAAACTCCAAATGTAATAGTAAATTATTGGATTATAAGGAAACTTTGAGGAAAACAGCCTGTTATTTGGAGGTTGGTGCCTCAGCTTTCAGAAAGCTCTTCTTTGCATAAAAATTTTGTGACAGGATAAAGCATGTTTACACTCCAGAGGTATTTGCCAAATGTTTGGGAAGCTTCATACTGCTTCACAGCCTAAAGCTGGCTTTGTTTGCCAAAGGTGATGGGTGCCTTTATTAATGATGGTGGCTGTCTAAAGTGTCCCCTGGCTTCCTTACAGGATGAAATTGCGTAACTGGTTCCTAGTAAGAGCTGGTGTAAACACCAGCCTCAGCAGTATCTGTGAGCTCATCTTCTTCATCAGTCAGGAATGTGAATTACCCAACGGTCCCCGTATTTGGGCAGTCTTACTGCCAGTTGTGCCATGGCCCTACCGTGGGAAATAAACTCAGGTGCTTACTGGTGTGAAACAGCTTGAGAGAGCTTGGCCATCCTCTAGTTGACTTGTTTCACTCTACGGTTGCCATATGGGCTTGGTTAGGGAAAAAAATAAACTGATAGGACTTCCATTTCCCTGGCAAGCTACTTCTACAGTTAAGGCTTCATACGAACCCTTCATGCTGCTTTACCCCGAAGGAGGCTGACCGAACACAGATGGCTCAAGGCAGAGGAGGAAGAACGTGCTTTAAAGCGCAACTTGCATTCCCCATTTCGTGTTGTGCTATATAAATTCTACATGAAGTGGAGCTGGGAAAAGACTAAATACCACGCTGTTGGAAAAAAATTATTTTGATCTTCCAGAAGGAGCTTTACTTGAACGAACTGGATTTATTTCTTCTCCATCAATCACTTACACTTCTCAGTCTGTTTCTTTCAGCAGCAAATGGAAAAGGTCATAAAGATTTAACTTTTGCCCTACACTACACAAGTAATTACACCTTTTGCAGGACACACTATTATAGCACAGAGCATCTACGCATTTTATTATAAGCTCACATTTTCATTTGCTTGTAACTTCATGAAAATGTATCCCTTTGAGGTTTTTAAATTTGTTGGTATCTAAGAAATTACTCTATTTATTTTAACTTTGAGTTACTTCTGACATTCTGGTGGCTACAGGTGAGTGATAATAACCTTTACTGTAATAGTGACTGTGCTCTGAAAACTGACTTTATAAAATACTGTCATGAGATTCCAGGTTCCTTGTCATACCGTAACTCTACATCAGATCTTCAGAGTTTACAAAAATGTATCTTCCAACTACTGTCCTGGCAAACCACACTAAAGCACACAAAAGATGAAGCTAATGTTTTGTTTTGTTGTGCATCATTGCTAGTAAGACTTAATCTTCAGTCTTCTTATCTGTTCCTTTTCTTTCTCTGTTCTGTGTTCTACCTTTCCTTGATCTGAAAGCTGTGTGATTTGATTATAGCTTTTCCCTCTCTCTCATCAAGTCTCTTCTCCTGCTGTGGGAGCAGGATCAAATCTGGTTAACAAGAATCTAAAATTCTGATTCAGGAAAACACCCCAATTTCATGTTTCAAACACATCATATGCTTCAGTTTTGATACAGCCACACGTGCCTTCTTCAGTCAGGCTTTCTAACTTTTGCATTTTCTATGCATAGCCATCTTGCATTATCTATCTAGTCAATTTAGAAAGAGATCTCCAGGAAGTTATACGACATGGGATATACAGGTAAGTAAGTGACACATTTTTAGTATTGTGATGTTTTCCAATTCACTGAAAAACTACTTGGTGTTAAAGAGACATTTTAAAAAGTTGTATTGTACTCTATCAGTGTATTAAACTTTGTTCTATGTGTACTTTTTATAGATAAAAGAATACTGAAAGCTAAATCAACATTTAAAAGAAACGAGAACATTGAAGTAATGGAAGGACTAAGACAGAAGGAGGCGAATGGAAAAAGGCAAGAAAATGCTAGAAACAGAAAATTTGGGAAAAAGGGAAGGAGATGAAGAAAATCTGTCTTGACAGACAGAGGGGACAGAAATATCCCTTTTTATCAGGCAGCGACACCAAGCACTGCATACATTCAAAGCCGATTCCGATGGCAGGAGTCACCAAAAGCAGGAAGAGAAGCCTGAATCAGTGAAACCTAAACCTCAGCAAACCGGAGGAGCCTAGACAATGGGACAGAGTGAGGACAAGTGAACAATCAGAACCAAAAGGAAGAGAAAACCGTATTTTAGGCAGTCAGAAAAGTTACATCAGGAGTCAATAATGAAGCAAAGGGCAAACCCTCCTGCTTAGGGTCCCACTCCCATCCCTGCTTTTAACACATCCCTTCCTCAGTATAATGCAGTGTTTCAATATAAGATGGTGGACTGATGCCGCCACACATGTACAGGCAAACCTCTGCCTAAAACATCTGTTCTGTGGAATTGGCTGATGCTAAGCTCCTGGAAATGTCTATGATGTGATCAAGCAAGTGACAGACTGAAAGTAACACCTGAAACACAGTCACCCACAACATTCATTTTTGGGAAAATAAACAAAAGCAAAGCCAGTAGGTGATATAGCAGCTGAGTACATTTAATCGTACAAAATATTGATGTACTTCATGATACTGGAAAGAATAGCCATCTGGCACCTATTGTTCATAGTCCTATAGATGCTTCATTCAAATCAGATATTTTGAGTGATACCCTTTGTAATGATTAGAGTAGTTTTTAAAGTGACAAGACTCAAAGGTTGAACAGGCAACTGTTTGGATTTAAGACTAATAGACAGGCTTGTATTTGTTCAGATACCTGCACGATCTTCTGAGCCACTCACTCTCGGCGGCCTGTGCATAAGTGGTTTGTATTTTGAGTGACACAGAAAAAAACATTAGCTCATGTGCCTTAAAAATGATCTGCAAGCAGAAGTGGAAATGCCATATGCCACCGAAAATATGCTGAAATCCTACACACCAAAGAAGATAAGCAATTTGAAAAGAAACAGTCCAAAACCAGTTTTAAAAATTATTTTAGGACCAACTAGGTTCTACCAACTGCTGTCTTTTCAGTTCACAGAATACATAATTTTGTAAAGTCCAAACCAAGCTCTTCAGGGCTGCAGCTATGTCCTTGTGTAAATTTATCTGTTTAGCCCAATGGGCTGCCTTAGGGATAGGCCACCACAGCAAAGTGCTCCGAAACTTTCATGGACTTCCAGTCTACAGCTGCCAATTCAAAGCCTGGGTTTTGATTTTCAAAGCCGTCGTTACTCTGAAACCTCGCTCTGCCAGGGATTATAGCTCTATTAATGACTTGTTGAGGCAGTCGATGGCAAAAGACATATGCAACAGTATGCACACAGCCCTGCAGAGCTGAGCGTACCCTGAAGACTTGGGAACTCCAGGAAGGAAGGAAGAAGCTCAAGAAGGAACCTTGAGGGGTCATCAAATTCATTCCCTTGTCCCATGTCAGGACTCAAATCTCACAGGGTTGATTCAGCTAGGAAGCTCATCAGTAGAGTCAGGGTGGACTGTAAACAGGACTTGAAGACAGACAAATTTATTTCCACAAAATGTTGCAGTTAGCTCATATAATTCTGCACATATGCTTCGCGTTCTGCTTAAGCTTTTAAAATGCTGTTTTATTGAAGAGAATGAGTTTCATAAGCTTCATAGCTAAAAAAAACCAAAGGGCAAAGCACATTGAGAAATAATTGCTGATGAAAATCTCCTGATTTTTGCAATATGAATTCTGGTATTCCTCTGAAGTCCAGTAGGAAGGATTGCAATGTTACGGGGAATAGGGTACTTTAAAAGGGAATGTTAATACTCTGTTCTTTTGACTCTGGCTTTGTAGTATTGCTGCCATGCTGAGTGCTCAGCATCTTGATGCGGTACACCCTAAGTGCAGACCTGATGAGATGAAGTGTTAGCTTGTGAGGCGTTCACTTCTGTATCTCCAGTCACAACTGCAGGTGGCTAATACATCTAAATTAAACACAAACCAGGTCACTTTTTCATGTAAATCATTGAGTGTCCCCTAACATCAACAAGTATTACCAGTTCAGAATGTAATTCAATTGAAAGGTCTAGACTTAGACTCATGTGAGTCCAAGCCCAAAAGAAATCCAAATGTGCCTTGCATCTCTCCAGTCCAAGTGCACATTCGGCGAGCAAACTGCAGTTTTCCTGTTTAGAGAGCAGATGGAATTGACACAGGCAAGTTTTCTATCGAGTAACCCACAGTGCTCATCCTACCTACATGACGTGGAAGATAAATCAGCACACTGGGAACTGCATGAAGCCAAGCAGTATGGGGTCAGTGGGCAGGTGACATAAAGGACTAGTTTTGAGGACAGTGTAGATGTAACAGGGGTCAAAGACCGGTGAGAACGATGCTGAGATTTGCCTGCTTCCCGGTGCACACTCCTGCAAAGACAGCAGAGACACAGGCAATGTCTCTTCTATGGTCTTGCAATGCCACACAGATCTTTAAGCATTATAAATAACAATGATTGCATATTATACTTTCTCAGACTAAGAACTGTAATAAAAATGAAGTGTTGGTAGAAATGATATTGCAGGATTTGTATGTGGGAGTAGCAATAAAACAAGTGTGATATCACTGTCAGCCACTTGCAAAGCTGTGATTTTAGAACTGTTCCACATCCTAGTTATAGTAGTGCAACAGGAAACAATGAGCATATGGGGAAACAAGAATGATGATATATAGTTTGAGAATGTATGAAACAGAAATGAGATGGTTCAGATGAAGTAGAGAGCTCCCAGTGGAAGACATTTATCTTAACTAATTAGCCATTTTGGGAGGAAACAAATCCCTAGCTGGAAGTAAGCTAAGTATGTTTTTATATTCCAACGCCTTCTAAAATTTTTAAAAAGACAATTAAGACTTGAAATTGGAAGGAGTCAGATCCAACCACAGTATCCCTCTTGGGATTTATGGGATACTGACAGGCTAGTTAATCACAATTACTTTCTGAAATATATCGCAAAGCAATAAATAATTTCTGTTTTCTGTTACAATTCCTCTGCATAAGGAGAGGAAACATTTAGACAAAAGCGATCCCAGCTTACTACGTCTTACTGCCTTTAGCCATTTTCTCCTACATGAAATGAATGCCATATGCAACCATGCCCATACACGGCTATGTAGATTTGCTAGGTTCTCAGAAGCTGTGAGACGTGCTGGCATGGGTATTTGCCATGTTGGGGATGATACTTCTAGCTTTTCCAGAAGTAACACTACTCAGGCTATTTTTTGTCTAAAACGAGAGAGAACTCTGAGGACAGAAAGCCTGTTAAAAAATGTAAATATCTGTGGAGATTTACTGATCTTTGGCTAACCAGTCAATATTTATTCAACTCATCTAATCTACCCTGGAATAATGGAGCAGTGCTTTCTACAAATTGTCATGAAATGTCCTTGTATTACAAGATCTAGTGAAAATTAGTATCAGAAGTCGAGGGCCCCACAACTCATAGTGAAAGTTGTCTGGAACTGCTTATTTTAAAGAGTTTATCTTTAGGAGATTATGCTAAATTCCTTGGTTACTATTTGAATAGGAAGTATTTAAATATAATTATTACACAAACACAGGATTGTTTAAAACACTCAAAACATGTACTGAACATTGTTCTCTTTTTGAATCATTACTGGATGTCTTTTGATAGTACATTTTAACTACTGTTTAGTTTAATCTTGCTTCTAATGTAACATCGTATTTTATTCCTACTTCAAATTCCCTCTTAACCACAACAGTTTTCTTTTTAAACCAAACTCGCTCCTTCTGGTCATGACACCACTGTGGCATTTGAGATGTCTAATAGTCTCAAGCAGCTGTTTGTTGCATTTCTATGCTTCTTCCCTTCCAGTTTTGTTTGTAACTGGATTTACTGCCCCATGCAAAGCACAGGTATGTATATGCATAAGTAATTTGCACAGAGGGAGTGGGAGCACTCTGCTCAAGGAAGAGGTAGGGCTGGGATCAAAGTCATCCCTCTTGTGATGTGAGCACCATGCCAGGAGAGCTGGAATAAGCAATGCAGCCTATCCCATCATACGTATTTTCACAGACGAGCCTGAGAAGTTCACCCTGTACTTCAACCCTCCGATAGCCAATGCTGGTGGCTTGCCAGAGAAAACCAAAAAAGCAGAACAATGGGGTTTTCAAAATGAGGGTCTTGGTAGTTCAGGCAGCACAGCCTAGCGGCCAAGATAAATCTGAGGGGAACAAGGCCTATTTTGTGGTTTCCCCCCTTTTTTTTCCCACAGGATGCCTGCTCCTGCCAGGTGCCTCAGCGCTGATGCATGGGCTCAGCCTGTGGCACGCGGGTGACCGGCTGGGCAGATGCCTGAGCTGGGTGTTGGTCGCAGCAGCGCTTGGCCCTGGGGCCAAATGCCCGAGTCTCGCCGGGCGCCCATCCCTACGGCTTCCAGAGCAGT
The DNA here is from genome assembly GCF_030936135.1 of Gavia stellata. Lineage (NCBI taxonomy): Eukaryota > Metazoa > Chordata > Aves > Gaviiformes > Gaviidae > Gavia > Gavia stellata. The sequence continues at coordinate 7,192,441 of NC_082597.1, read as the reverse complement.
TCCGGCCTCGGCAACGGACGGCTGCCTGCGCCGCCCGGGCACCGGCCCGCCCGGCGCCGCCAAGGCCTCGTTACAAGCCCAAGATGGCGGCGGTGGGAGCAGAGACCGTAGCAGGCTCGGACACCTCCAGGCCTCGTTGTGAGTCCAAGATGGCGGCGGCGGCGGGTCAGCCCTGTGGGACGGCGCCAGCGGGGGAGGGGCGGGGGCGGGGAGGGTTTCCATAGCGGCGGCCGCCGGTGTCACACCGGGGCACTTCCTGGTTGGAGGCCGCCGGTCCCGGGGCAGCAAGCAGGGAAGTGCCGCTGGGGAGGAGGCGGACGGGGGCCCCGGAAGGAGGAGGAAGCCGAGCAAAGGTAGGGGCGAGCCGGGACGTCCGGCCATTGTGCGGCGCCCCCGGGGTGGGGAAGCGCCACGAGCGCGGCGGGGTGGCTGGCTGGACCCTTCCATTCTCGGGGCGCGGGGGGGGGGGGGGGGGGGCGGTTTGTGTGCGTGTGGGGAGATGCCGCTCCGGACCTCTCCATTGAAGCGGGCGGGGTGGGACCCGGTTCCTAGAGAGCGGAGGGGAGGCGGGCAATACCATCCTCCCCCGGGGGGAGCCCGGGCTGCACGCACCACCCGCGGGGCTGGGGAGGTGGAAGAGGCGGGAGCCGGCTCCCGGAGGGTACTGGGGTGCTTCAGACTGTTCCATTCCCAGCGGAGGGGGTGTGTGTGTTTGGAGGGTCCCTACTATTTCTACTGGGGGGGCGAGGCGGAGGGGGCAGCGTGTGGGCAGCTCTGTGGGGGGTCGGCGCGGTGCGGGAGGCAGCTGAGCCGAGTGTGCTGGGGGAGCCCGAGGGAAGCGCTGTTGGAGATTCCCCTGGGTCCCATTGTGAGGCTTGAGTGAGGGGTGGGGGTGATGGGGGGGCCGGCCCGGAGGAAGGGACCCCCCCCAAGCAGGGGGTTGAGGGGTGCGCTCCCCTCAGGGGTGTGAGGGGCTGCGGTGGCCTGGGCCTCCGCGGTCAGAATGGGGCTGGGGCAGGGGAGTCTGTGGAGAGGGTGTGTGTTTGGGGGGGGGGGGGGGGAGGTCACGGCTGTAGGTCGGATACCCCTTGGGGCCTTCCTGAGGGCCCCCCTTTTCTGTCAAGGTGGGAGGCTGTCATATCAACCCCTGTCGGGAGCAGGGAGGTTTTGGATGGCTGAACCCTGGTTTTAACGTGCCTTTCTGGCAGTACTGCTTTCCGTACCTGCTCCCTCCTCTGCTTTTTGTAATACTTCAGGTATGTGGTGGAAAGTGCCAGGCTGAGAGTCGTGGTCTGGTACAGAAGGGTCCGCAGCCCTGCCTGCTTCCCGCAGGCTGGACTGCCAACAGGCTTCAGCCTCCATCACCCTCTCTTAGTCCTTGGTCTCTGCTGGGACTATCAGCAAAGGAGCCAATTATCAGATGTTTCGGGTTCTTTCTGCGGTGTGGATGGTTGCCTGTAGGAAACCACCGAAGCCATTGAACTGCCAGCTGAATGAGAGTCAAGTGGTGACTTAAAACACTGTAGCCAAACTCCTGCACCAGTCGTTTGCCCTCATACACTGGAGAATAACTTTCTTTGTGCCGTTTTCTGTTTGGAGCAGGCAGCTGCACAGAAAGCTGGCTATGAGTGTAGCTAGTTCTTAGCTTGCACTGAATTATAGTGGAATGAAAGCGGGTGCGCATCTGCCTTGTTCACAACAAATGTATTTTGTGGAGGATCAGTTCAATTAGAATACTACTATTAAATAATTGTTCTCTGTGGTTATTTAGCTTGATGCGTACCCTGCAATCTAGAGCTGCTGTGTGACAGTCGAAACTCAAACTCTGCTAGGCGTGTGTATATTAAATACGGCGGCCAATCAGCGGTGCCTGAAACTAAAAGCAATTTGCTTCAACACTTTGTAGTGTAAATATTCCTGCTATGAACAAAGGGGAGGGTGTGTCATTGTGCTTGTTTCATTTGTACTTCTATGTGCTTCCTCATTTGTGGCCAGTCAATGATTTTGTGTAGGTTCTTAAACAGTAGTAGTATTATTTTGTTGCAAGTTTTACATTTGCGCTGTCTTGGGCATTTTACTGAGCTGGGACGCTCAGAAGCTTGGTGCTATATTAGGAATTTTTATTATGTTTTTTTTAATAGCTGTGCTCTTAAGTGACTTAGTTTTGCTTCTTTTTTAACTTCTGTTGTTGCTGATTATAACTTTGAAGTTAATTCAACTTGGATGCAGTGTAAAATAAGTATTTAGTAGAGCTGCCTTCTAACCAGCTGTTCTTTTGCCCTCTGATTATACAGCATGGAAACCAATAATTTCAGACTTAATGTTTTGCCAGCCAGCTATCTATAAAACTTTAAAACATGTGCTTCTGAAATCACTGTATCTGTTTTCTTTGAGGGGCTGTAACATGTTAGTTTAAAGAAGAAAGTAAATGACAGTAAAATACTGATTTGTGCCAGGCAAGCTGTCTTTAGACTGTTTTGTCTTTTGTGTGTGCATTTAAATAGTGCAGTTGTATGCTGCTCCTGATTTCTAGTTCTTGGGAATTGGGGCTATAAATTCTTAATGTTAACTCCTTGGCATCTGAGTTAAACAGATACTACCAGAACATACACACAGACTAGACCTGAATCTTTAATTGCCAACTTAAAGGAAAATCTTTTCTCTGGATAGAGTCATAGTGCATAGAATTATAATATGCTGTAATTTACTTGCAATCTGGCTCATATTAATTATCCTGAAACAGAGTATTGGGTAAAAAAGAGACCTGGAGGTAGGTGTGGAAACAGATAAATGAATGTATTATTAGTGTGCTTGAATTTGAATTTGTAAAGAGGTTCTCTCACTTCAGGTGTTCCTTTCAAATCTTGGTTAAAATGCTGATAGTTTCACAACTAGTTAAGGTGAATACCACCAAGGGCTAGCAGATGTGTGTTAGTAGAGGAAATACTGGATGGAATACAAGGGTTAGCTCTTCAGGAAAAGAGAAGGATCAAAGGTATGTGTGTGGGGTTTTTTATAGCCTTGTTAATTGCAAGGGAAAGCATAAAGGATGTCAGGTACTATTTTGAATAAAAAAGCAGTTTTCCCAAGATGGTATCTCTCAGCAAGGCACTCAACAAATAAGTCTTTCTTTCCTCTGTTGTGTAATAGTTGGTAGTGTTTCTGTGCAGGAGAGAACCCTGCAAGCATTGAAATAGCGCTCTCAGCCAACAACCTGATTTAAGTGATAACCATTTCATTTCTAACACATCCTTAGGAAAAGCATCAATATTGTAATGCAATAGAAAGTACAGGCTTTCTGATACTTGGCAGTGTTGACTATTCCTGACTTTCCAACACTGCTTGCTGTTGCTATACTCGAAATGACAGATAAAAGATGAAACTTGCCTTTTTTAGTGTCTTAAGCACTTTCAAATAGTCCAAGTAAATGGCCTTCAGCAAAATGATAAAGTTGTGAACAAGGGATATTTATAAAGCACATATGCAGTGTTATTTCAAAGAACAAAACTGAATTTAACCAGAAGTCTATATTGGCTAGTAAACAGGTACTAGCAATAGCTAAGCAAAATATTTAGACACAGAAGGCAAGATAGGAGTAACATCTTATACCTGGAAGTCAGAGTTCAAGTTGCTAGGGTATACCGAAACATTCACTTTTCATGGTTATGACACGTGTTTTTAGGTAGTATGTAGCTGCTATATTCTCCTCTACTTGTTTCCTTAGTGTTACGTGACTAGATTTTTAGAAATGATATGGTGCATAATTAGGCTATTATTAGCCTTAAGTGGTTTTCAGAACTGCTGTTTTGTTTTTTCCTAATGAGCAGCCTTTTCCTGTACATACGCACAATAAAATGTCATGTAATGTGATGTCTCTGAGGCGAAGTATTGTTAGTTCGTATTTACAAAACTAAGGTGAGACTATACCTTTGGAAAATCAAGTTGAATAGGAGATTCCAGTCTTCCAGTTGACTCTGCATAAAACTGAAGAACAATTTGGGCCCAAAGGTAGCATGGAGCTCTGGTCAAAAGTGCTCTGGACCTGGGTCGAGTGCCATCTGTATGACTCATTTGATGTTCTTAACATAATAACTGTAATTAGTCCAGTAAATGATTAAATGTCATGGAAGTTATTGGCTAATTTTGACATCAGTAATCAAAACGAAGCTGACAAGAATGCAGTTCTAATGATATGTTTCAACCACACACTTTATTTTTCATTAGGCTGTGTGTGCTTAAGTGTTTAATTTAGCAGCCATTCATAGAAAATTGACAGGACCTGCAGTGCAAACTGTTCTTCTTCAGTGATTGCACCATCTAATGGCTTTGTGTTCATCTGTGGGTTTTTTTATAACATTTGCATATGTATTTCTTCAGCATGATGCCATTTTTGTCCTCCATTTAGCCTCTTCCCTGTGTTAGTATTTCAATGAGTAAAAAGTTGGTTGTAATTTTCAGTCTGGAGCGTTACTGAAGGCTTGCTTTTTTTTTTTTTTAAACAAAACTGGTTTAGCAATTGATACAGGAGCCTTTTTGTGATGTGAATCCAGTCCTGCAATAGTTCCTCTACTTCTTTTGGCATGTGCTGTAAATGTTATGCAAAGACATACTTCAGAAGAAGTTAATCTCCTTTTTGTCTTTTATTTTATTTTTTTAAACTTTAAGAGATCAGCAGAGTTGAGACGTGTAATCTGAGTCAGCACTAGATATTATCTGGCTGGATTATCACAGGTGGTCAGGTTCAGCAAGTTCTAATTGGTTCTGAAAAGAGGAAATAAATTGCATAATATTCTTTCATTTACAGAAACTCTATTTTTGCAGGTATTAGAGGAAAACTCTTTATATCTTAATAGATACGCTTGTTTTTTTCTTTTCATCTCAGCTGTGAGTTGAAGTTACTTTTGTTTAACTGTTCTATCAGATTTGTATAAACTTGCTTTTAGCAGCAGGATGGAGATTATGTAATAAATATTCCAAAATGTACTTGCTGTGCTGTCATTGTTGGAGATTGTCCTCTATATTTCACTTTGGGGAGAGCCAGGCGTATTGTTTGTGAATCCATAGCTGCCCTACTTGGATAGCTTTTTGTCATTTTGATTATGAATTGACTGATTGGATGGTTTACAGTTGCTGGAAATGGTAACTTTCTCAGGTTTTGTTTCAGAGGAGGAATTGTTGGATGCTAATGCCAACCCGTGCTTACTTAGTAAACTTATTTTAGTTCCTGTGTTTTAAAGAATATCTTTATATTTTGTCTTCTTCCTAGCTGAGGTTGCTGAAGTAAAATACTACTTCAGTATTTTCAGTTACTATATCCATACTGTTGTCTTGTACTTTTAACTTCTTAAGAATGTTTGTTATCTTTTGGGAGCAGTTACGTTTTATGAACCAGTACATGCACACAAGTTCATAATATGAATGTTAGAAGAAAGTACAGGTTTTGAGTTGATAAACTGCAGAATATATCCATAAGCAATAAAGTTCCTCAGTCATAACAAATACATTTTTGTGTTCCTTTTAACAAGGGGGGTGAAAAGATAATAGGAAAGACAGTTTATATATAAACATTTATTCTAGTTATTTGAAGTTGAAAAAATGATTTGTCTCTTTATTTCCCTACCATTGTCAGGACATGTATACCTCTGAGAAACCTTCTCCAACGAGATACCTTGCTTCAAGACCTGTCTTGGATTATATGCAAAGAAGTTTCCAGTCATGAGTGAGTAGATTCATTTATTTAAGCAAAAAGAAACCCTCAGTTTGTAGTTCAAAAGAAACATACTTCTGTAGTGGGTTTTGGAAGGTAGTTATTCATCAAAAATGTTCATAGTGAGTTTTGTCTCTTCAGTCCTTCAAAAATAACCAAATAAAGCTGAGATTTGGCAGATGCTATTCTTAATCTGCAAATTTTTGATTGATGAGTGCTCTGTAAGACTTCTGTGGTAGTAATCTGGTATCGTTTTCAAGAAGGTGAGTTCTGTAACAAGATGATGTTTGTTTTTTCAGTATAAGTAACACACGTAACTCTGAGGGGAAAATGTCTTGGGTTTGCTAAGAACTCCAAAATATGTGACTGTCCAGTAACTTAAAATAGCTGGTAAAAATCCAACATAAAATGAATGGACTTCATTTTATGGGAAAAAATAAATATATTACTCAAATTCCAGTATAAAGGTCTGATCCCAAAGGAATTTTGGCATGCGTTGGAGAGATCTGAGCCATAGAAAACTGTGACTTAAGATCTGTTTTGGTGAAAAAACAGATGAAAGACACCAGAAGTTTTGTTTTACCCATATCTGATGGGTAAGATAATATCCTTTTAGCGAACTGTTTTGAGTATTTAAATGTCTTTCATAAGTTTTGCGGATGTGAGACTTCTTAATATAATTCTTGGCAGATACACTACCTAGCCTTACATCATGTAGAAATAAAGATATAACTTCATATGCACAGGAACTGTATTTATAGGGTAGCTTAGTTTCAGCACAACTGTACTGAATCTGTTGAAGAACGAGCATCTAGTTCATAGGATAATTATATCCTATGTTAGTAAAATAAGACCATTTGATTTTTCTGGGAGGAAGTGAGTGAGGAAAGTTGTTGGTTAAATTTCTTGTCAAACTAAATGAAAAATGACTGCTCTTGACATCTGGAAGAAAAAAGAATGATGGAGGAAATGCTTGCTAAATGCAGCAAAGGAAAAACTACGCCAAAAAAAGGACTGAAAGAACTGCTGAACTCTAGGGTTCGTGCCTAGTGTAGGTAGAAGTATTTTAGTATTTATATAGAATTATATCTGTTTTCTGTTTCGCATTGCTGTTCACACTTGTTTACTTTCTGACGTTTAACATATTTGCTGTATTGCATAGATCACAACTTTACAAGGAGTTATTCAAGTACCTGAATATCCTGATTTGTCAAACGCTGCTATGTTAATCTTAATTTGTTTTATAGAGTATTTCATGTGCTGTCATTGCCTAATGTATAGTCTTAAACATAACACATAACTGAAATCTTTTTACGTTTTGAATCATAGTTGCTGTGTTAAGTGTGACTCACCAAGGTGCTGCTGTGATGGTTTTGGTTTGAGTACAACAAATACTGTCATGACTTAAGCAAAACACCATTTGTTTTGGTGAGATTTTGACATGATTCCAGATTGGAGAGTTTAGCTTTATATCAGCAAGAGTGAAGACCCTTATTCAAACAGAAGATAACACTTCGGCAGTACTTTTTGTGGTGGTTAATAATAATGTTATTCAAAATACAGTCTCTTCTTTGCAGGACAACACATTCCTGTGGTAGATTAGATGCTTAAGCTCATGCTAAGTGATGGGCTTCAAGGGCACAAAAGAAAATGCTGCTTTTTTTTGAAAATACGGTTTAGAGAAGATTAGATGTTTATGTTCAGCTGGTGTTGGATTTCTTAGTTTACGGTTTACTTCAGAGAAACTTGAACTATAAGCATGGTCTACATAGTTTTAGGCTCCTTTATACTAAATACCTCGGTCTATAAGGTATTTATCTTCTAAAGATGCATTTATTTGCATACTTCTGTACATGTAAGCTTATTCACAAAATCTGTGGGCACCTAGAATAGCTAGATGTGTTAAGTGATGGGAATCTCTAGTATTCTGAACTTGTGCATCACCTAGTGTAATTCAAACAGAAAATCTATCTAAACTGATGATCTAAAATGTAGGAATGTCAGACTTATGAAGGCTAATAACTTCTTGGTTAAAAAATCCAAAATGCTGTTACATGCAGGCTACATTATAGAATCCTACATGTTATTTTCTTGTGATACGCTTGATGCAATATATATTTCCATTGCAGTTTGTGAAGGGCTGTTCTAGAATCTCAGTCCTAAAATGATTAAATCCATTTTCTAATACCTGTCCTAAATTTATTCACAGGCAGTTCACATTTGTTTGGTTTTCTGCCAACCTTATTCATAGGCTTAAAAAGCCATTTTTACCTTGTATCATATTTGCTGTTTTAGCAGTTTGTTACGTTAGACATATTATTTATTTCAATAACTTGTAGAAGTAAATCTGTAGTATCTTGGTACTTAAGCACACACAAGCTTATTTTTAAAAAAAGATTGGTTAAAATTTTTTTGGAAGTGAATAGGGGAACTACTGCTGTTGTATAACTTTTAATAATTATTAGGCGTGTAGGTTAAGTGCTTCGGATCCTGTTGTACTGGATCTTCTCCTGTATTGGGGAAGAGTATTGACAGAATTGCAAAGTCCACCATTTGTGGTAGTTGTTTTTAGTTGGGCAACACAGAGAATCTGAAAAGGTGTTAAAATTCAGGCAGTCTCTAGTAAGGCTTTTATTTCTGTGGAATGCCTTTAAAAATGTCTGTTTTCATAAATAAGGATAAAGCAAGTCTGTTTTTCAAATTATATTTTAACATTGTGTGCCCCATAGGACAGTCATGTGCTTAAAGGGTGGGTAAGAGTAGACAGTGTAGCTAAGTTAGATTGATCTTGATTTATTTTGTATTTAAAGATGACTTGTCAGAGAAATCCTGGCTCTATGTAACCTGCCTAGAACGACACACCACAGAAAGAGTTGGTTCAATCTTCTGTGTTTTCTCTAGTTGCTGACATTTAGCTGCCAGAAAATGTGTGGTGTCATGATGAATTCTTACGATTATAAGCTGTGCTCTTTATGTTTAGGAGTTTTCCTGTGCTTTCTCCTTTGAAGGTCAGTGCAGCGAACTTATTTGAGCTGCTGCAATGAACTCAGTTTGCAAACAATTAAACTAAATATTAGTACATACTGTTGCAACAAGCTGCTGACATCTTCATTTTTTTTCCCCTTAAATGTATAGGATGCAGTGCCAACTTTTTTTTTATTATTCTGCTGTCATGATAAATTGTACAGAATAATTCTTTCCTGACTTTGTCTTTCTGCTTTTAGTTTTGTTTCCCACACCCTAAAAACTTAACATTGCATGCAGTTGGGAAGTTAACTTGCTATTCTTCGTGCTTCAGTATCATCTCGTCAGGTTTTCTTCGTGATTGACTGAGGGTAGGAGTGCGTTTTGTGTGTTTGGAGAGATGCTATGCAATGTAATGTTATATTTCAAAATTGGTTAGTGTGGCCTGGTAATGAGGTGGGAAACTTTTTGCTTCACCAGTTCAAATCAAGACCACAATGGTGTGATTAAAGGCTGCTTCTGTTTGATGGTTGGTTATTTCTCTTGACCTCTCATTACAGCTGGCTTTCTAGTTTGTGTTCACAGAGGAACCTTAGGGTTTTGTGATTTCTAAAAAAAAATCTTTTTCCTTTCTTTCTGAGTTCTCATAGTGTGTGTAAAGAAATAGTTTTGGCTGTCAGTTTCTCTGTTCATGAGCAATAAACTTGGGAATTAAAGCAAATGTTAAGGTCAGCCTTAATAGATAACAATAATGCTTTAGCAAGTATGTGTTATTATTCCCATGCTTGCAACTGATAAAAGTGTTTTCTGGGCTTTTATAAAGCTTCCTAAGCTAAGAAAAGTCTGTTTGGTTAAGGCTGGCTTGATTTCCGCCCCCTCCCCTTCACCTCCAATCTCCCCTCATTGTATGCCAAAATGAATTTGTAGTGAACTGAGGACCAAGTTAATCTGTCTATAATATAAGTGCTGGGAAATGGACATTTTTTTGTGGTTTACACAAAGTGTAAGGTGGCTGCGCATTTTGTGTATTTTGGGGTAAAGTGTTGCGAATAATTAGAAAGTAGATTGATGTAGTTTAAGAGGCTTTGTAGTCATCAGTTCTTTTTAGTGAGCTGAGATTAAAAGAAAGGAAAAAGACTAAGTTCTGATTCATACATGAAACTGCATGCTGGGGAAGGAAAGCTTAGAAGTAAGCTAAAATATCTTTATAATGAAGTATAATAATGAATAGCTAAAGGATGTTGGATTATTATGTTACATGCCAAGTTTTTGTTTTTGAACCATGAACCTTAAACAGATTCATAAAATAAAAGCTTGAAGATACGGTATGTGAAGTGTTTTCTTTAACAATTGTTCTTCTGATTTCACAGCACAATTATCTTCTAATCTTTAGAAATACTGTGACTTGAGAAATATAGATGAAGCTATTGTCTCCTAGGTCATCTTTACTGAAATTTGAAATAGTAATTCTTTAAGAAAAACTGAAGATCTGAATGTTAAAGAATTGTAGGACATAGGGGATAAAGAGCCATAACGCAGATTTGAAAAAGGTTAGTTTGAAGACGTTTAAAATGTTTTGAGTTAAACCCCCCCTGCAGTTCTGCTATCTGGAAAAGGATGAAACCCACAATATACTTAAAGTAAGCTACTGTATAGTAACGACCCCATAAAAATTACTTCATTAATAACATTAGTATTTATCCTATGTTTGCTCTATTTTTTCTTGAAACTGTCAGGGGAATTTAACACTGTATGTAACTAGTGACACAGGAGCGCTTGGATCAGAAGTAGTAGTGTAGTAACTTTTTTTTTGTAGTGGGAGGCTGAAGCATGAAAAATACATGCATACTAAGTTGTTTGGCTCCCGGACCTAGCAGGCAGGGGAGGCACTTAGCATTCTTGATCTTGCTTCGCTGTTACTCTTCTGTGTTGTCTCAACTGTGTTCAGTATTGGGCCCCTCACTACAAGAAAGATATTGAGGTGCTGGAGCGTGTCCAGAGAAGGGCGACGAAGCTGGTGAGGGGTCTGGAGCACAAGTCTTATGAGGAGCGGCTGAGGGAACTGGGGTTGTTCAGTCTGGAGAAGAGGAGGCTGAGGGGAGACCTCATCGCTCTCTACAACTACCTGAAAGGGGGTTGCAGAGAGGTGGGTGTTGGTCTCTTCTCCCAAGTGACGAGTGACAGGACAAGAGGAAATGGCCTCAAGTTGCGCCAGGGGAGGTTCAGGCTGGATATTAGGAAAAAGTTCTTTACTGAGAGGGTGGTGACACAGTGGAATAGACTGCCCAGGGAGGTGGTGGAGTCACCCTCCCTGGAGGTATTCAAGGAGCGTGTGGATGTGGCATTGTGGGACGTGGCTTGATGGGCATGGTGCTGTGTGGTGTGGTTTTTTGTTTGTGGGGTTTTGGTGTTTTTTTTTTTTTTTTGTTGATGGTTGGACTTGATGATCTTACAGGTCTTTTCACAGAATCACTAAGGTTGGAAAAGACCTGTAAGATCATCAAGTCCAACCATTAAAAAAAAAAAACAAACCACACACAAAAAGATACCAAAACCACCCACAAACCACAAAATACACCACAACCCACACCAAAACAACCCACCCACACCACACAGCACCAACCTCAGTGATTCTGTGAACTTTTGTATTTTCTTCAGATACTGCTAGTTAATGCTGTATCTGCTGGCTGTCCCCTCTATATAATGCAGCTAGTGCTCAAGGGAGGCTATCACCAAGCTGGAGATTAGTTTTCTGACTTGAAATGGAGATTCAGAGTTAATGAGTTACAGAAACTTGTATGGACTTGAGGAAAAGCTTTGAATGAAGTTGAGTTACATTAGAATGGTCTGGCCTGTAGGAGCCAAGGCTGAACTGAGGGTCTTTAAAATTTCATGACTCCCTTAAAATGTTGCCCTTGCCAGCAGAGGGGAATGGTGTTCTTTCCCCGTCTGAATTCCTGCATTCTTCCTTGTTGCTGAGCATTCATGAGGTTGATTTGAGTTGGGTGGGCTCCCTAAGCTGTTTACTGCATAGCTGCATAAATGGTTGTAGTGCTGTAATGGAGGGAAAGAAGTGCAGGGGTGAGAATAAGTGGTCGGTGGGTGAGACTGTCGTCTTCCCAGTGGTAATGCTGTTTTTCCGTTGCTTGAAGTATGTACAGAACTATATTTTAAGTTATTTAGGAATGTTGTAATTTTAGGCTTCCTCTATACTAAATGAGGAGAGGCATCTCCAGAGGGCTAATCAGATCTTAGATGACCCAGTTTCTCACCAATGATGTAACTAAACCTCTCCTCTAAATACAGAGGGTGCGTTAGTAGCAATAAAATATAAACCCAAATACTTTACATGCACAGAACTGATCCATGACATTGAGGAAATGTAGGCGCGTTAGTAAAAACTTACTTGTTTTCTTAATATTCCCATCTTATGATGTTGGATTTCTTATTTATTCAATTGACATAATAATGCAACTTCTGAGACCCTGTAACTTTTTTTGCTGGTAGTATAGGTGTTTAAATATATCGGAACACGAATGAAAGCTTTTTGAAATTTATGTGCATTTAAACAGCCTTTTAAGATTAATTTTTTTATAACACTTCCTTTATTTTTGATCACTTTAGGATATTTAGGACTGGTAAGTTGTGGCTTTCCTTGCACTTTGTCTTCCTCTTCAATCTAAAAATAAAGTCTAACATTTTTGAGTTTTGTTCTGTCACTTTTTTAACTGACCAAAGTAAGTCTTCAATCTCCATAGACCGAAGTGAAGTTGCTTTCTTTTCTTAAGCTTTGCAGGAGGTTGCAGCTACTAAAAATGTATTTATCACATTCAGAAACTGTGCTTCCAGGTGGTATGCTCAAGTTCAGTAACCTCACTTTCTATAAGGCATTGTCAACAAACAGGTATTGCTTAGTATATGCTGCTTCATTTAAATTAGTTAATAATATATAATAAGGCTAAATGTTTTAAAACCCTTTGCATGTATTTCAAATACATTTATTGAACATTTAAAAAAAGTTTTGTGTTTTTTTTTTTTTTTTTTGCCATAAAGGGAACTTCAAAGCTATCTTATTTCAGCTGGGCTTTCTCCCTGTGGGTTTAAATTGATGGTCAGATTGATGGGGCTTCTCTAAATAAGTTAGTGCAACATGACACCTACGTTTAAACCACTGTAATTTCTGTTTGTAAACCAAGATATTGGCACTAGTTTTGAACTGACAGGAGAGTTGTGGCAGGAAGGTTACCATCAGGAATGTTATTGGAGGACCAGTCTTTTTGTATACACACTTATTGCTCCCCGCATATGTCCTTTTTAGACACTTGCACTTCACATTTACTCTGTCACGTTTGCAATGAAAATTAAGGTTGGGTTATTTACACACTGTTGACTTCATGACACTAACTCTGTGTGTTTGTGCCCAAAATAGCAAAGATGATATAAATTACTGTTATAAATGTATTTTTATATATATTTAAACATGTTACATGTTACATTTGTACTATTTATTTTTATATAATTATTTTCTATTTCTGTTATAAATTATATGCTTACATAAAATATATAACAATTCTTTTATTTATGTGTGTGTATGTATGGAGGGAAAGAGTCCTCTCTCTAAATTTGTCTGCCTGTCACTGTTTTGATTGATGGCCAGTAAAGACTGCTGTACACTTCTGGTGTACGCAGAAGTACATGCCTTTGGCATGATAATACTCCTGTTACAGCTGGGTTTTTTTTCAAATGTAAATCTTAGTCTTTGGGCCTATCTCTGTACTCCTTTATACAGAACGTTGCACAATGATGCCTTTATTGTGGATCTTCGGTACTCCTGCAGCAGAAAGAGTAAGTAGCAAAGAACACTGTAACCTTGTTCTCTGGAGTGAATATCAAGTGTCCACCACTATGTAAGCAATTCATATTTCTGGGATCCTATTCATCCTGTGATAAGTTGAGCATGGTGTTCAAGCCCATTCCAAATGGGGAAGGACCCAGAAACTCACAGCTAAAATACAGATGAAAAGTGAGAGCTATAAATGTAGATGTTTGGGCACGCACTCCCCTCTTTGCGTAGGCACTGTGTAGACACAGAACAATGTTGTTCTAGTTACTGCAGGGAGGACTTTCTAGAGGCTGCAGTATTAGGCTCCCTAGTGGTGTTATAATTTCCTATTGAATTAGAGAATTCACAAAACCACAGCTGAGTCAGACGAAAGATTAAAATGGGCTGAAGAAGAACTTTTCCAACAGCAGTGTTAAGTGAGGTATTTAGAGGGCTTTCCTTGCCTGTTGTGAGTCATGTTGTTCTCCCTTTCTGTACAAATGATTGAATAATACACACCACTGTGTTGCTGCTCATTAGTGTAACTTTATCACAGATAACAAAAAACGATGCTGCGGCTTACTTATTTTTCGTATGTTACATTATTTATATTCATATTTAACAAATAAAACACCTGATTTACAAGATGTGTAGTTATTTTAAGCTAAATTGACTGTGTTTTAAGAAAAACTACTCTGACATACTTTACCCAATTTTTGATAAGAAACAACTTCTTTGATTTGTAGCATGGATGGAAAATAGTTGGGGTTGTTGCTATAAGTGGGGTTATGCAAGTAAACCTAGCAGGATTACTGGTTCCGTGACTGGTTCTGTGTTTGTTTAAATTTAAGATCTTTTCTTTACTTAAACTATCCAATCTGTTGTCCTTTCAGACAACAGGCAACCTTTAAAGAATGGTTGCAGATGTTTGTATAAACAAAGTAGCTGTACTTAGGTGATAGTCTATCAATCAGTTGATTATAAGGTTCATTTAGTCTCTCATTGCAAAAGAGATTTTAATTCTTAAAATTATGTGGCAGACTGACAAGATAGCACTGGAATTTTTTCAAGGCTATTGGTATGCCTGTACCTATCCTGCTCAAAATTCCTGAAGCGAGCAGAAAGCTGTGCAGGACTTCAAGGCTGGTTTGGGAAGCTGGTGTGTTACGGTTTCTTTTTCTTTTTTTTTTTTTTCCTTTTCTCTGTTTAATTTTGTGTAACATAACTATTCTCTGGAATGGAAGGCATACCAACATGCTGTAGAATCTCCAGTGCTTTTGGCCAGTGCAGTCATTAATCTAATAGATCACTAATATAAAAGGGCACTTTGTTTTAATAAAGCACTTTGGTTTGCCGTAGGAGAGGATTCTTGAATGCAGTCTTTCTGTTATACCCTTGAAAAGCTCTTTGAAAACCTGCCTAATTCCGTGGTAGAGTGCTGAAAGACTCACTCAGAGCTCTTTTCAGCAGGAGTCAAGACTTCCCAGAATTTTTAGAGACATAGGGAAATAAGTCTCTCACCAGAATGTGTTCTGTTGCATTTAATATAAAGCTTTTTCCTTCTCCTTTTTTTTTGGGGGGGGGGGGGGGGGGGAGAGTAGAATTTTTTACAGCAATATGAGGAGTATTATTTTGTAATGCTGCTATTTCTGAGTTGTACAAACACTATAATGACATAACCCTCCTTCCTTGCCCTCCCCCAAATTTACTTTCTGGAGGTGACGCTCGTCAGCTGCAGCTCGCTGTTCTTATTAGTGATGCTGTGCTACAGCCATACTTTGTGTCCAGGCTCTTCTACAGACCCTGCTTGCCTTGCATGCTTCAGAGCGGTTATATTTCATATTTATATCTGGTTGTAAAAATGAGACAAGCTTTTAGCTTCCTCCTCTCCTCCCACGCCACACCTCCTCCCCCCCCCGCCCTTACATCAAGTTACTGTAAGAGTGTTTGAAGGACGTCGCGGTTGGTCTTGGGGGATGGGGGAGGAAAAATTAGGTTTATAGTTTGCCTTGAAAAGATTAGGTACAAACCGAAAAGTGTCACTTTTACTTTTTATTTCCTCCCCACTTCCTTCCCCCACCATACTCTTTTCTATGCTGGAAACAGTGACAAAAGTGTCTGTAGTTTTTAGTTGATGTGGTAGAAAAGTACTACTTTTTAGAGCAAAGGCTAATGAGTTACTTTCAGTGACATTTCAATATTTATTTATTCCCCATGCATTAAAACAAACTAAAAGAAATAATATTTACGTAAAAATCACTGTGAGGCTCTTGAGTGGTTTGGTTTTTTTTTTAAATGCATCGGTCATTAAGTGGAACATCCATTTTTGAGAACTAACTCTTAATTTGTTTTTTTGTTTAATGCTGCATATTCAGTGGTCCTACAAAATAGTATAGCATGGGCAGGTTACCCATGTGTTGTCCAGTGAAAGCTAACAGATGAAATTTAAGGATAAGTCTACTGCAGATGGAGGATGATGACACTTCTTTTTCTGTTCCTTCAGCACTGGTGTAGTACCACTGGTAGTTAAAATGGTGGATTAAAATGCCTGACTATAATATTGGGTAGAGTGATGCAGTTCAGTCCCTTCTTGTCGGGACCATGGGCAATTCTTGGCTGAAACTTGGCATGATTTTAAATTCTCTACAGCTACAGAGAGAGCATGGAGAACAGTAAATGTACTACAGTCTTCTGACTGCCAAAATTGGGGCTGAGGCACTAAGGCATGTACAATTCCTCTGTCTTTGCTCTTGTAATAGGTAGGTAAGATATTCTTCAGCTGGATAGCTTGATTGTCTTAAAGCGAACCTGAATGAAGAAGCCTGTTTCACACTGCTGCTTCCTGCCTCTGTCTAGCATAGTTTATCTGCAAGCAGGGGTGCTAAGATGCCCAGGTGTTTCCCTGTTTTTTCATTGATGAGGGAATTGGAGAACTCTTTGTTAGTAGCTGAGGCATGTATATGCTTTATGGGAAGTTGGATTGGATGTGAAGCAAGTGTGACGTCCTAGTTACAGCGCACTACTAAATAACTCCATTCGTAAGAACAGAGGCAAAGCAGAGATAACCGTAAAAATAGCCACAACCAGCCACTGAACCAGAATACATAGCTCGAATATAACTCTAGCATTAACCTTAAGTAGTCATGGTTAACGTGATTGTCATAATCAAGTACTAAGCTCGGATTTTAAATACATAAGTTAAAATACGTTTTAAGAGACTGCATTTTCTGAGTGAATGTACAAGGAGAGCAGAAGGCAGGAGTCTGAAGGGGAACAGTTAATGGTGTCTCCCTTCAGAACACAATTGCAGTAAGCAAACAGACCCAAGTATGCTTTCTTACAAAGGAGGGTGGATCACTTCGGATCTGTGTGACCTTCAGGCTAATTTCTTTCAGTTACTTTTGAAGTGTTACATTCTTTCTTCCCTAGCATGTGTCTCTTTATAACAGTTTTTTTTTTACCAATAGGTAAACTATATTTGTGTGAATAGATATTTCTTTAGTGTTAGATTAGTCTATTCCAAAGTATTCAAAAACTTGTTTTAAAAATTTTGACTTTATTGCAAAGAGAGAAAGCCATAGCATAGATTATTTGCTACACAAATTAAGCCTACAAATACATGAGGTTGATAAAAGTACTGTGGATTTTGCAGTGGACTAACAAGGTTTGGTGTTCTTCCTGGTGGCTGTGGACAGCTGCATTTTATTACTTGGATTAAATATCAACATAGAAATGTTACATGCAGTAAAGGATTTAATCCTGCTAACAAATAGCGATGCACAGAATTTTGTAGTTTTTGTTTCAAGGAGGTAAGAGATTATTAATCTCATTAATTTCTTTTTCAACAGGAAACCAAGTAAGGGTTTAAATTAAATGCAAGGTTTTAATATTTTTACTACTTCTTTGAATTGAACACACATTTACTATTATTAATCTTTGCCAGATTAAACTAATGAATTTACTTTGACTTCAGTATTGATACATGTAAGATAGTAGTAGTTTGATTTTTTGCTTAATATTGCAAAAATGAAAAAAAAAATCTAATGACTAGCATGGCTTCTTTCTGCATTCTTAGGTTTGACAGACTATTTTATAATATCCTTTAGCTTTAAGATAAATCTGTTGATTAATACTGTAGCTGTGACCCAAATCTAAGAAATGCAAAATTGCTGTATATTCTGTTTGGAATGCTGCATATGCAGGAAATGCTGCCTATTCTGTTTGGAAAAATCTTTTAGAACTTCTCTGTTATAACTACAACTTCATAAATGTTTGGTGTCTTTTGAGACTTCTAATATGGAACTTTCTTCTGAAAATAATCATAATTTACAGCTAAAACTGTATAAAGATTTGGACTGTTATATGAGGGAGACTGAGAAATTCTGTGGGGTGTATGCATTCACTGAGATGAGATCTTGTGCTAACACATTTTTTCCTCCTCCTGTTTTAAAAAAACATATTTTATCACATATTTAAAATGAGCTCCTTAGATACAACTTTTTTGGGGGAAAATGCCATTCGCTTTGTTGGCGGTTTCTTTATTTACTAGATTATTGTGCCTCATAAAGTGGCCTTTTGCTTGTTGAAGGGCATGAGTGTGAGGGAGAGGAGAAAGAAATAGGATGAATTTGAAGATCCATAATAAGAATCTGTGATTTTTTAGTTACTCTTTTTCGTAACATCTGTGTTGCTTGCTTAACACAATCCTAATCACGTAGTTCCAAAAGACATGAGGTACCTCTCTGTTGTATCTAAGGAGTTCTGCACTGTAGCCTAAGCTATTCCTTTTGACAAGTCTTTACAGGTTAAGTATATAAGAGCTTTTGGAAGCCTTTTAAACCGTTGCTAAACTGTGTAGTTTAGACACACTTGTATGTCTAAATCTGATGGTGCAGTTTTACAGTAAATATATGAGGAAAGACTAAGCAGTCCCTTATTTTCCTTGTGGAGGTGATATGTATAAAACACATCTATCAGGAGGGAAAAATAAAATATACATACATGCATCCTTTGGGGTTTGTGGATTTTGTGTGTGTTGGGTTTTTTGCTTTTTGTTTTTTTTTTTTTTAAATCAAGATGTATTTGAACACTGATGTATTTTGAACACTGATTTCCATTAGCGTCCAGTGTCTGTTATCAGATGATGATAAAAGTGATCTACACGGGCAGTTCCCTTGACTTCGTTGTGGCTCTCTGGCAAAGTTGCTGTCTGTCTTGTTATCACCTAGATCCACTTCCAGAATGTGTTGTAGCAAGAGCTGAGGGGGTAAAAAATAATGTGAATTGAGTAAGAAGGATAACAGTAAGAGTATTGCGCAGTGCCGAGATTTTGCAATGTGTAGTTTCTTTCACCGTGTGCAATAACACCTGCTGAACATAGCTGTATGTTTTTCTCTCTTCCCCTTTCCCAGTTTTTACCATTTGTTTCTCTTTTTTTTGGGTTGATAAGGTTTTTTTGCCTGGAACAGGTGGAATTAATTTCATTGACCATTTATTGAAGTTCTCAATCATCATTCTGAATTTAATGAACAGCTTTCTTATATGTCTGAAGTAGAAAGAAAAACAGACTTTGAAAAAAATGTGAACAAATGCCTCTCATCCTCTTTAGTTAGTGTTCACTTAGATAGCTTTCTGTTATAATTATTTATTACTTCTCCAGCCTCTAGATGAAGTTTCTTTCTGCTCCCAAAAAGATCTCTTCTAAAAGAGGTCATATAGCTACATCAGTTTAAAAACTGCAGCCGTACTTTCATGCTTTAAAAATGGTAGCAAAAGTGCTGAAAATGAAGGAAAAAAAAATTCAAAGTGAATGCAAATTCTGTTAAATTAAGCAGTTACTGACATTTACTGACTGTAGGACCGTTCAGAAGACTGTGAGGAAATTTATTTATTTAATTTTTTAATGGATGCTTTGCAGAATGCGTAGCCAAAAGCAGTCATCTTTGAAAAATGAATGCCTTGAATAATAGATGGAGTCATATCACTAGTGCAAACAGTTTCCCAGGAAAGGTTACCAGAATTCCACGTATGATTCCTTGAGAGCATTAAGTTTTCTTTGTTTATCTTTTTCATGTTTCCCTTTAGTGCATTACTGTCAAACAATAATCTGTAGAAAATAATGAAGATCAGAATTTAAAATTTCAGAGATTTATGGGGAGGGTTAGTTATTGATCTGAAACTCCAGAATTCTCCTATTCCAACAACAGTAGGTTATTTACAACTTAATGAAAACTCTAGGCTTCAGTTCATAGATTGGAAAAGTAATTCAAAATATTAGTGAGAAAGGATAGATAACCTACTTTATAGCTGCTTTAGCAATAATTTGTCTCATGATATATTGCCTGTCTTAGAGCTCAATGCCTATTTATTTTGAGATATTAATTTGAAGACCAATTGTGACAGGAAATGTCAGAGGAGTATCATAAAACAAAATGTTTCTATTAATAATTAAGGTGTTGCCAGGACTTAGTTGCTAGCTCGGCTTTATCTGAATCTATTATTTTTTGCAAGAAATAGGCAGATTTTTACTGTGAACTCACTCTGCAAATGTTTTTTACAATATGTTGTTCCTTCTATTTGATATTTAAAGAATCTTTTCCCAGCTGATGTGCCTTACTTGTATTTCCTTAATCCTTTAAGCTAATCTATTGTTGAAAACTTTTTCTTCTGCTTATGAAATAGTGTTGCTCCTGTAGAGAAAATCTGCTTCATTTTCTGATCCCCTTTGCTAAGCTGCGAGGGAAGATAAAGCAGTTCTGCCATGTGTGGCTTCTGAAACAGCACCTTTTAAAGCAAATGTTCAGATTGGTCATGAAGAACAGCTGCCCTCACTTTTGAAGTACTTGCCTTTTTATAGATCTTGTTTTGAATAGCCCTATTGACTTTGTAAAATATCAAAGTGCCATCTGTATTTTACAGACATAGAAAAAAGGGTCCAAAGAGTAAATGGACCCTCACTCTTGTAAATCCCCATCTCCTGCCTGTAATGTCAGACTTTGCTCTTTCGCAGAACTAAAGAGATACCAGAAGGAGTGTTTTGTGTATGTAGATTTATGTGCTTTCTAGACTTTAAAGACTTAAGGCTTGATCCTGCTTCCATTGAAACAGTTACCAACAGGACCGGATCTCAGGCTGGTACCTTGCTGGTCATTGTGTTATAGGCTGTCCATTTCTTTGGGTGTGTCAGGCCTGAAAGCTTGCTATCTTAAACGTGTTTAGAATCTAGCAGGTAGGGAAAAGGACAAAAATAATTCTGGCTGTGAGAAGCATAACGTAGACTTATGAAGACAGATCTGCATAGGTTTCGGAAGAGGTGGGGTGGAATAATCTGCAGCCTGCATTTTGGCCAGTTCAGGTTGATGTGAGATGGAAAAAGAACGGTCACAATAACTTTGCATCTCAAATAAAATGTGTGGGGGCCTATTCTTCGTATGAATGAACGCCCTCAAGCCATTTTAGTGTGGTGTTTTTTTTGTTTTTTTAAGTAGCTTGTGCATCTATCTTTCTGTAAATGAGGGCACAACAAGCAGGCGCTTTTTTGGGGAGCTGAAATGCTGCCTAGGATTACCCTGAGGGTTCTTGATGATTTTTTAATAGCCTAGACAGAATACCATGAATATATAAATATTACAGATTATAAAAAGAAAATATGAAGTTTTCCTCAAACTTAAATTCTGATATTTTTTCTTTTTTTTTTCCTTTCTTTTCCAAGTGTCATTTGACAAATATCCACTCAGCCATAATTTTGCAGCATCTTTTGTGCTGTATGTATGTTACCTCCTGGCGAGATGCTTTATGAAAAAGAACTGCTTTCAAAGACCAGTTAATTATAATTACGTTAATGGAAGTATTTTTGTTTTGAGTGATGACAGCTGACTAATCAGGATGCAGGTCATTCTTTTTGTTATGGTTAGGAGAGGTCAAAGGCTGCACACGGTGATCCATAAAGTCCCATTCTGGTTAACTGCTCCTTCTCATACCAATATATTTCATCAGGTTGATAACGTGTGCATTACTTCTGTACTCCCTGCAATGTTGAAGTTAAGGAAGAAAAGCAAATTGGAAGAACATAATCAAGCACATCTTGTGTAGCAAACTATCTGTCGAAGATGAAAAAAGCTTAGCAGAAATCCACATGATACGCACTGAATATGTAACACTACTTTTTCTCCTCAAGCAGAATCTACTTAAACTGTTACACTAAACAGTTTCTGGTTTACCTTGTGTATTTATGTCAGAATTGCTGTGAACTTTTGGTTGGTGAATATCCTTGCTCACAGTTTGTGTTTTGTTAGGATGTGGTCTGAAAGATAGCAGTTGTAGTGACAGATTATATGGAAATATCAGTTTGGCTTTACGATTCAAAAGTAAGAGTGAACTATAACCAAGTTATCGCTCATGAGTAATAGATGAAATCATGTGATTTTGCTAGTTGGTGTGTTTTGTTTCTTGAAGTCTTTTTAATATTGCCCCTTTTTAAAAGCGGGTTTAGTGTTATTTTCTTGGTAGATGTATAAATTGATTTGAGAAAAGAGAAATAGCAGCCACAAGGCTTATTGTATAATTCTTCAAAGTTTGAGTGATTTGTCTAAGTTTGTGACATTGTTTATCACAACACCATGGCTCTGCTTCAGACTTGCACCATTTTCTTTCTTTACGTTGCACACAGGATGTTTACTAAACTTGTTTACATTTTCCTAAATTAATTTTAAAGCTTTGGGGTTTTTTTCAGTTTCTTTCTACATGAAAATTTCTCTGACAAAGAAGAGAGGGAAACTACTGTGCACACCATCTTTGGAGATTATTTCATGATGAGGGAGGCAGCTGTGTGTGAAAATGATTTCTAGTCCTGAAGTTCTTGTGTGTCTGTCTTTAAAAGCTCAGAGCAGGCTTCAACCATTTAAAATAGCCCTACCATGGGTGGAGAGATAGATACTGGTGACCATGGGATGAAAGCCTTTCTAATGGCTATTCTGCAAACTTTAGTAGGTACTGGTTTTATGTTCTCAC
The DNA here is from genome assembly GCF_030936135.1 of Gavia stellata. Taxonomy (NCBI): domain Eukaryota; kingdom Metazoa; phylum Chordata; class Aves; order Gaviiformes; family Gaviidae; genus Gavia; species Gavia stellata. The sequence goes on along the minus strand of NC_082597.1, from coordinate 7,169,939 downwards.
CATAGTCCACTAGACCTGGAAATCATCTGCTAGTCCTCTTCCAGTTAGTAGTCTTTGTTACCAGCAGGACAAGGAATAGTTTTGAAGAAAAGGGAGAAGTAGGGAATAGCTGTAACCCTTTCTGGGTATTAATTCCTAGCTACTGAAGTGCTCCATTTCTTTTTTTAAATAATTTTGACATAAAAGGAGGTACAAAGCATGCCTTCTCTTCCTTTCTCTCTTCTTCCGCTCCCGCTTACCTGCTGTTACTCTTTGTCAGTCCACCATCCTCTCCTTATTCCAGCACTTGGAACCTTGCTGTAGAAAGGAGATAATGTAGTTCAGTTAAAAACCACCTTCAGGACCTGCAAGGTATACTCATGCTTTACTTGGTTAAATGGATGTTATTACTGAAGACTTTGTTCTTCCTTACTCCTTTTTTTTTTTTCCTGTTTCCTTTTTTTCTCTCCTTAATATGTCTATATAAAGACCATTAAAAGTTTAGTAGTGCTGTAGAGGTAGTTGAGTTCTTCTATGAACCATAAACTGAGAAGTCAGCTTTTCAGAGGAAATTTGCAGTGTAATGTAGCTGTAAGTAATGATGTTCCTTTGAGTTTATATCTTTTATCAAACGATTTGTCTTCAAGTTAACCTGCCTAAATAAAGAAAGAACATCATGGCAAGCTAATGCTGGGAAAGTTCTTACAGGAGGAATTTTGAGGACTGGATTATTAAGTAAAGAACCTTCAGGTAAACTTTGCCATAGACGACCCTGCATTTTACATCTCTTATTTAAATGTTTTGAAATTATAGTTGTTTTGGAAACATCTATTTATGGTAATCTTTTCCTTACCTCTCAATGTATAAAGTCATTTGTCTGAAATCTGGAATTTAAGTTTATGTACAGGAGTTAGAAATTATTCTTATATATGAAGTTGGGAGTTCTGTTTCTAATGGTTTGAAGAATCCTTTTTTGGGAAGAGATAAATTACAGCTTCACAGTATGTCTACAAGCTTCCTATTGAGTGGACACTTGAATATTTGCAGGGTGGGAGAAGAAATTGGACAGTTTGTCAGAGAGAATTATTTCAGTTGTCTTTGTTTTGCCAAACCAAATAGGATAGTACTTGGGGTTGCTATTACTTCTGGCAGAGGTGGATTAATGGGCAGGCTGTAAATGAGACTGACATAACAGAAACAGCTTGTGCCCACGCTGTATGTGTTTCAAGAGATTGACGTGCATGTGGATAAATACGCCTGCAAATCTAAAAATCTGAAACGCTTGTGATCAGCAGCTGGAAATGGAAAGACATGACCTCTCCCCACCACGATCTAACACTTAAGAAATGGGAACAGAAGGTCTAAAGGCCAGAGAATACATCTTGCTGTGCCTCGGTTGTGGCCTGTGGTTTGTTTTAATGTTACGGTTTTTGGAAAATGTAGTTGGCTTCCTAAATCACTCTCTTTGTGTAGGCAAGGCCTTACAATGCTGTGTAGGAATTCTGTTTCCTAAAGTGTTCACAGAGCCTCTTCAGGGCTGACAGTTATTTAACGTGACCGTATAAAACATGATTTCTCTTTTTTTTTTTTTGTTAGCTCCGTAGAGGCTTTGACAGAAGGCATTTCTGAAGTGCCTTTGTACGTTTTCCAAATGGGATTAAAATTGTTGTGGGGCACATATTGCAATTTATCTGTTTAAAATTACCTGACAGAAGTAATGATAATACCTTAGCTGAAACAGTTCTCTGGGCCTCTGGTGGTGGGAGAGAGAAGAACGCCTGAAATAACTCCCAGGATTTCCAGCGTGCCTCCCGGTGTGCAAGAATTCCCATCACGTACAAGGGTGTCAGAGGTGTGTGTTCAAGGGGGAAGAAAAGGAACTGAATGACTCTCTTTAGCAGGTGCTTGCTTGTGCCTGATGGAGTTTAGCAAGCTAGATTTAATTTTAATTCTGTTAGTAGGTTTGATGCTGGCTCTACACTGCACCGATAGCTCTCTTAAAGCATTACATGAAATTTCATGAATTGAGATAGACTTTAAAAGAGGATGCAGATGCGCTTCTTAGATACTGAGCCTAGGGGAGTATGTTGCATCTGTCTGCATTCATTTCAAGTGGTGTTTTCTTTAGTTACTTTGTGGTGTGAATGTTTCTTTTAAACTTTATTTAGAGAAATCAGTATGCATTCTCTGCAGTAAATAATTTTAAAATGTTCTGTAGAAATACATGTAGGACTGCTTGCAGTTTTTTGTTTCCTTGTGCTGAAGTCACTTTAAATCCATCACCCCAGCCTATAGAGTCGTCAGGCAGAAATCTTTCTGTGAAGGTAGATGAGTTGTTCCTGCATCAGTTTTGCCTGAGCATACTGAAGACAGCCATGTAATAACATGTAGTAATGAAACCTGTTGGAATTTTAGAGGAGCATCTAGTCTCTTTGATCTTGCTAACGAGCAATGATTCAAGTGCTACAGATTGTAAAGGATCTGGTGTCGCCAGCGAGACGGAGAACAGATGCTGCTAAGAAAGGTAAGAGCAGCACTGGGATATATTCAGTGTTCTGAGTAATTTACTGTAAATCAGAAATATTTTGGAGTTTGGTTGTAGTTAAATTGTGTATTTGATACTTAAAAATGTTCTTTGTGGTGGTGGTATGTACAGCTGCCATAATTTGGCTTTGAACTATATTAAGCCTAATTATTATCATTTTGCAACTGCAGCTTTCCCAAAGAAAATCCCGATGACGTTTATTATGCTGAAGATGGAGTTTATGTCAGTGTTTGTAACTGCTGCTGTTCTTCTAAAGATCTCTTCCTTATTTTTCTGTGGTAACAATGTTTTTCTTGTCCAGATAGCTCAGGCTGTGAAAATAGCAACTGTATTCTGTGGAATCCCATCAGAATAGTTTTTAGAATCTTAATACTCTAAATGAGAATAAGAGCAAAAATAGGCTGCTTTAGTGCTTATGGAAATTAGAGAGACTGAAAGTACACAGCTGCACTGCTGTTTAGGTTTTACAATGAGATTATTTCTCGATTACAACTTCAAAATCCGAAATGGCTCTTGCAAATGTACAAAACATTACTTGAAATACTCAATTGTTGTTTGAAATTAATTGATGTTAAATGCTTTTCTTGTTCTCTTCAGTGTGTTAAATGTTTGTTGGGTTTCCTTCGCTAAAGTAGTGCCATCCTTTGTGGTATCTGGCATACTTATCTAATTAGGAACTGATTAAACACTTTCTTTCATCATTACTTTTACATCTTAATTATTTGCAATTGCTGAATATATGGTTTGTAGAGGAACTAAATAATTTGTAGATATCTTAAAAATTGCATTCCTTTCTTATAGAATTAATTTTCTAGGACCACTTTAGTTTGTATTGAATAGGTCATGAATAATTTAGGCGCTACAGCATCCGTGTCTGCCTGTTAGTATGTCATTGTTCTGTTCTTCCCTTACACGTAATGTGTGGCTATAAGCAAGTGCCTTTATTTTAAGTCACTCATCTAATAACATCAGGCTGCTGTAATTCTAATGAGTTAGTTAATGAAACACCTCTGTAAGAAAACAAAATGAGGAAAGGTAGAACTGGGCTCTGCTGTTATCCTCTTATTCTGAAAAAAAGGCATGCATTTCATAAAACCAAGCTTTCTAATTGCTTCTTTAGATTTTGTAGTGATTGGTTGAAGATCCCACCCAACAGTTTTACAATTTCATCAGAATGAATTACTCTATTTCAGTTCTCTGTTCACTGTTCATTTTTTGATTTGTGTACTTAACGCTCCACTAGTTACAGAGAAGAATGAAGGGAACAGGAGTTCTCCTTGTCTGTTCTGCGTGTAGCTAGCTAGTTAGGCTTGATTTTTATAGAAGTAGTGTAAGAACTGGTTTAAAAAAAGATAACACCAAAAATAATGGAAAAAAAAATATTGGAACAGATTCAGCGGCATTGGAAGGGAAAGCCTTGAAAAACATGAGGAAATGCTCATTTTCTCAGTTCTAAAGCTCTGAGTGTTGTTTTTTTTTTCTCTCTCCATTTGTTTTACTCCCTTGTTAAAAGACAGTAATTTTGGGTCATTGTTTGGGCAGTATTCTCAAGCTGCTAGTAACTGAGCTAATTAGATGTTAGCTCTTACAGAACTTGGTAGTACATTTTGACAAACAATGTTAAGATCTTAACATTAAAAAACCCTCAAACATTCTGAAGAAAACATTTACAAAAGATGCAAAATGCTGACAGACTTCTGTGATAAATACAGCAATTTGAGTAGACATTAGGGTTTTAGTTTTTTTTTTTTTTTCACAGCATGCAACATTAGGCATCTGGTGTATATGAAGGACTGTATTCTACAGAAATGACTCATTCTCATTATTGTTTTTAGTAAATGGAAAAATGTATTTGTAAAGGAAGAGTTGCTAGGAAGCCCAGTGAGAATGTGAGGTGAATTCATTGAGACATGAGGGATGATATGTGAAGTGTTTACCAATGTGCTTTCAGATTGGTGTTGGTAAATGGGAAAGGTTTTTAATCCTGCTCCTTGGGTGCATCTTTTTCTTCCCCTTGAAAAAGAGTGTTTAGCATTAGATATAATTTATTGGGTAGAAGTCTGAAATTCATTGTTTTCGACTTGTGTGAAAATGTTCTGTAAAATCTTTGTCCCTTGTCATGAAAAATAGGAACTCAAGAAACTGAAATTGAAAATAACTGAGCAGATACTTGCAGGAGGGTCACTGCAAGCCGGGAGTGGAGGAAGAGTGTCGCTTTCAGTAGGGGCTTAACTTGCACTCAGGAGACAAATGTTGCAAAGTAGTATAATGTATTAATTTGCATATTTAATGTGTTGTACCTAGTTTAAAACTTTTCTTCTTTAAGATTGAATGAATGTCCTAACTGCATAACTATTTTTAGAAATAGTACACAAGGTCATGGGGGGGAAGGATTCCTCCAGCCTTCAGTTTTCCCAACATTTCTTTTCAGGCTGAGACCTCGAAACACAGTTACTAGTCAAGAAGGTGTCTTTTTGCATCCATAGTTCAACAACAGAAGCTTGTTACAAGGTCTGTGGTAAGCATAGCTACTATGGAGAAGAAAATTCAATCTGCAGAACAAAATTCCTGCAGAATGTTGTTTAAAAGGAACCGGTTCTTAACATTTCATGGGTTGAGATGTGGATTTAAGGGGATAGTTGAGCAGCCTGCCGAAGTTGCTGAATCTCACTGTTTCTCTTTTCGTTTTTTTTTACAGGCCAGAGTTTGTTTTCATTGTGGCTGTGACCCATGCCACTAGTTAAATTAAATTTCATTTTCTGTATCCTAAGAGTGCGCTGAATAGGTGGTTTACAAATACAAGACTAAATCCTGCAAATAGTTAGACAGAGTATGAGTATCCACCTCGTCTCCCAGTTGCAAGTCCTGTGATTATGGTTTTGTCTTTAGTCTTTGACCGTTGAGGCTGACATGAGAAAATCCTTCAGAAGACCTCTTAGGTTTTTGCTTAGTGATACATGCAATGAGTGAACATGAAGTTGTAAAGAAAGTAAAGAAATTTTGAAGAGGTTGCCATTATAAGACTTGAATTTCTTACCATTTATGAGATTGAAAGTCTGTCTTTGGATAAAGTCCTAAATCATGCCCGTATAAAACTCTCTGATAAGAGTTCTAATTCAAAGCCAAACATTTCAGATCTGAAACCTTTCTGAATTTTAAGAAATAATTCAAATGTTACTTCTCCTAGAGAAGTCCATGTAGAGTATAAATCTATTAATTTTTTTCTTTCTTCTGTCACTGAAATCCTGGTTGAAATCCAATTTGTTTAAAATTAATAAATAAATATTAATGTTTACTTCTTTCCCCTTTCCTTCCTTTTACAGACGGTTACAGCAGAGCTTAACTGGCAACATCACCTTGATGTTAGGATATAAAAAGAGATGTATTGAAATACTTCTGGCAGATGGGACAACTAAATCAAAATCACAGAATTAAAAAGGCAGTGTTTTAGTGGGTGGGATAGACACCTGAGAGAACTTTGGTTTGAGTTTTTTACGGATTGCAAGAGGTCACCTCAGTATTTGGGCTATAAACCAAAGATAATACTCATGAGGAGTCCTCTATATTTCTTTAGGCAGTATATCTTACCTCAGCCTTTAAGGTTTCAGACAAAGGTTATGGATATCTTCAGTTTCAAAGATAATTTTCATTCTGGAAATGTGGGCTTATGAGGTATGTAAACGTTGGGCCAGATGAGGATAATCTTGTTTAAATCCGCCAGTAATAGCTCACGCTTCAGAAGTTACTGCCTGAATTCACTTGCAGATGGTACCGTGGTAGAACCTTATATTCCAGACTTAGACTTGGCAAGAAATCTGCCATCTTTTTTTGGTTTATTTCTTTTGGACTGGACTAGGTTGATTAGTTGCAAGATGGAGAAAATAAAATGAAGGTCCCACATCAAGTAGCTATGGTATTTTCTCGTTACCTTTGGCAATACTAGAGGAAAGGTATAATCAAATGCATTCTCTCAAGGTAACTAGTGAAATGGCGGAAACTCTCTTCACAGTCTCATGATTTTTCTATTTGTTATAACATCTTTGCACAGGAGGCTGAGAATTTTGCTTCTGTGGGAGGTTTCAGGGTTACTTGAATTTCTTTTTAAATTTCTTTTTTAACTTCCTGCTTTCCTTCAGAAAGAATTACATACTTTTTCCTTTCTATTTCTTAATTTTTAAAATTTACTATTTTATTCTTAAGTGACTTTTGTTTTATATAGTTGATAGCCTTTTTCTTCTCTTTTTCTAATTTTTTTTTTTTACTTTTTAGTGTCTGCTTATAGGAATTTGCTTCACTACTTTAGAATTGTCCCACTTTTATATACTTTGCAATGAACACTGTGTAGGAAATGTCTTTTTAAAATAAAAATCTTAAGACTTCTTGATTTTTGCCCTGGACTCTCTTAAGAGCAGAGCTACATGTTACTGCCAGTTGCTTTCAAGTAAGGTTCCGCAGGCATGCATATGAGTTGATTGAATGTAGCATGCAGCCTAAAGCTTGGAAAGTTCTTGAGGAATTTCTGGAACAAGTTCTTGAGCATCACTGAGCAGCATCTCATTTGTGCTAAGCTTGGCTCAATTTTTCAAGATTTTGGTGTACATTATAACCCCACGTGCATATTCTGTGATTCTTCCTCAATCCAGGTGATAGAAGATGCTGATTCCTTTTCAGTCACAGGAGAATATCATGTTCTTTTTGCTGAGCTCTGGATTGGTCCCACACAGGGTGGTTGTATGCAAGAACTGTCATGATAACTGGTATTTTTTGTGTTTTTGGATTGAGGAAGTGCATTACGAAAGCATATGCATGCTTTCTGGTGCAAACCAATATGAAGATTATTTTTCTGAAGACAGCTCTTCTGCCTCTCTCTTACTCCTGAGCCAGAACCAAAATGCTGAACAAATCAGTAACGCTTTCAAAGATTGTTTAGAGTTTTTTCAGGAGTATTAAAAAAAATACACTGGCTTTTTGCATGTATCTCTTTGGTGCCAACTTCCTATATCAGAATTTTTTTCTCCATGGTCCTGATATTGCACCTCAATTGTTTTCCTCAATTTTTTCTTTGAAAAACAATCGCCTCTCATACCCTGCAGTGTACTCTAATGGTATTTTAGGTTGAAAGAACCCTAAGAAAAACTCAGCTTCCTTTAACTGTATCTAGGAGGTAGGAAGTAAGTCTTCTCATTCAAGTGTACCTAGAAAAGCTGATGTGAAAAATGGGTATATTTAAAGGGTAGATGAGATTGTGATAATCTAGTGTGACCTCTTGCTTGAAGGTGGACTATTGACCATAGCAATTCCTCCATAAAACCAGTGTTACTATGGTTTATGTGAATATGAATGAAAGTTGGGTAGTCAAGGGTATCTTTTTTGTTGGAGGAATACTATTATAATCCAGGTTGGGTATTTTAATTGAGAAGTGATGGGTAGTCTAGAACTGTATACGTGTTCTTGAATTACTTTGGTTTTTAGAGGTACAATGGACAGGGGAAAAGAGCAATCTTTTTTCTCATAAGGCCAGAATGTGGATGAACAGTAAATTTTATTTATTAATTAATTAAAATAAAAATGAACTTGTCAAGTTGTTCAATGAGCTGCCAAGTCTGACAACAGGGAGTTAATTTTTTTTGTGTCATTAAATATGAAATTCTGCCCACAGCAGTCAAGATAATTTATTGTATTCTGCAACTCGTCAGTACATATATACAGCTTCCATTCATTACTGACCATGGATAAGTTTCTACCCATGTGACAAAATTTAACTGTATTCCAACAGGCTCTACTGACATTATTATATTTGTATTAAAGTTAGGCCTTTTGGCTGTGGTTTCACAGATAATTAATGACTCATCTTAAAGATGCACTCCTGCCTTGCTTCTGCGGCTCAGCTTGTCTCCTCATCCCAATTAAAATCCCTATAGAGCTTCACAAGCATTTGTATAGCCATGTAGTGATTTGAATTGGGAAGCTGATCCAAATTAAACTATACTTTTCTTTCTTGTTGAGTTAGTTTTAAGCTTAGTTTTAATCGGTTTAACCAATCCAGTTGCTGATGCAGGTTCACAAACATGCATGCCAGCTCAAAGGAGGAGCCAGCAGTGGGATGTGAGTAGTAAGTGGGGGTGGCTTGCCTTAGCGGTGATGCTGGCTGATGCTAGCGTAAAGTGCCGCTGAGACGTGCTACTGCAAGAGTATGAGCTATTCCACCTCAGGATGATACAGACTTTTATGGAATATGTGTACATTGTGGCTTTTCTATTGCATTTCTTACCCTGACAGTTTATTGCCTTTTTACTGTATTTAAAAAAAAAAAAAGTGCTTAAAATACTTTATTCTTCTCATTTGTGTGATGCCAGATGCAGTGATTAAAAAAAGGTCGCAGTGCTGCTTAGCCATATGTAGCTGTTAAATAGACACTAAAGCAAGTAATTATTTGGTCTTCGAGTATAGGTATGTAGCATCATTTAACCAAGTATTTAGATGTTGTATCTTGGGAATTGATCTATGGTTTAGCAAAATTAATAAAGACAGCTTGAATTTGATTTAGCTATAGAGGAACTACAGAAAAATGAAGTAGTACTTGTTCTTTATGCAATAATGTTAGTCAACTGAAACGAGCTAATTTACAAGAAGGAAAGCACAATAAAGACAACTAATCTCCAGCTTTGTTACCGTGATTTGTTATTCCAATATGCGTTGGGTATTTTTTTTGTGGGGTGGGACCCTAAACCCATGAATAGTCAACTGTAATGTTCTCAATAATCCTGAAATACAACTTTAGGTTTCTTATTTGTAGCATATGGGAAATGTGGCAGCTTAGCATAAAAAACTTGTATAAAAAAAATAGGTTTGAAAAAGAATGACGAGTAAGGAACAGTCCAGTAACGTAATAGGGAAAACCACAACAGGTTCACAGTGATGTTTCTGCTAGATGGGACAGAAATTCAGTTTGTTGTAAATCAGCACAGCTGTGTTGGCATCAGTGAAGCTGATCTGACGGGCTCTGTGTGTGTGGTTTTGGTTTTTTCTTTTTTTTTTTTTTTAAAACACACCCACAATTAAAAAAACTCTAAGAAAAAACTCTATTGTTTCTTTAGGGGTGTGTGTTTGTACGTAGCTACAGAGCTCACAATTCTTGTCCTGTAGATGAAACAGCACATTTAAAAAAAAAAAAATACTGGAAAGGAGTTTGGGGTTCTTTTGGTGGTGTTTCAGGGTTTTTTTTGTTCACTTGCTAGAATTGCTGACTGCTGTGGCTGTTTTCAGTCCATCCAAGGATAGTCAAATGTAAAGTAATAGTGAGCTGCAAACCCTGGTCTGGTTTCACTGATGTTGCAAGAGCCTAAACAAACCTCTCTTCTTCAGCTGATGTCAAAAATCTCAAATATAAAAATTTTAACCAAAGCTATACTTATTGACACAAAATAGTAATAAATGGAAGCAAGCTATGTGCAAGCTAGAAAGACTGTATGATGATATATGGTTGCAAGTTGCTGTTTATCCTCTTCTGGTAATTGGCCATCTTGTGGTTTTAAATCCCGCGGGCGGTGGGTTGCCCCTGCGTGGCCTTCAGAGCTTTTTACAATTCCAGTTCATTGGTTTGGTCCTAGCCACTGCCTGAGTAGAAACAAGAGAAACGAAGCCTCGAATTAAATCTCTTAAAACTTGTGATATTGAGGATCAATTTAATCTTTACCTGGTGCAGTATGTGGATGTATACTGTTAAATCCATCTGGACTTCTTAGTTTGTGTAAAGCATGGGACTGTTGCTGACCTGCAGCAGCAGTACTTGCACAGACTTGCCCTTGTGATTTTGCTGTAGCAGAGGGAACCTGGCAGCTGAGTGGAAAGACCAACTGAAAACAAGGTGGCTTTATTGGGTTTCTTGAAAGAAGAGTACAGCTGTGTGTGGGGAGTTAGAGATTCATTCAAGTATTTGCTTAATGTTTCAGAAGGTTAATGGGTTACATAGTTTTGAGCTTGAGCTGGTAGGATGAATGTATTTGGATTTCTAGTTTCGGTGATACTGCAACTGAGACAAGGTTTCTATTTTGCCTGGGACATTTGTCCAATATGTTTGGAATAGAGATGAGATCTTGAGCCTGGATCTGAATATGGCAAAAAGGCATCTGTGTCCTGTACCTTTCCATCTGTAGCTGCTCTTGTACTTTTATCATGATATGAATTTTACAGCTAAGCCCAGACATTTTAGTTTTGGATTTGGAGACTTGAGAAAAGGCTGAGAAGCTCTGCATGAAGGATCTAGGAGAACAATCCTCATTATCTGTCTTGCATTTTCATAGTTCAGGTGAACATATTTTTCTGACCTTGGTTTTGGTAAGATCATGGCAATTGTGCATATGCTGTTTTCAAGTATGTATGAGTTTTTTCTTGTGGATTCTCAAAGTGTAATGTTGACATTATTTGACACTACAAAGCATATATTTTCTTAAAGAAAAACTTGCCCTGTTGAGATGTGCGCACTTAAAGCAATGAGGGATCATCTAATTTTTTTGGCCTTAAATTGTTGTTTCCAGTGTTTTATCCTCATGCTTATGAAATTTGGAATCTAATGTTAAATATGAATGCTAGCATTCGCATTTATTGCTTGTGAAGCTTCCAGAGAATTTATTTAATACACTTACAGCTTAAGAAGGTGACAATTTTGTTTGTTAAATTGCAGTGAATAGGAATAAGCAACAGTGCAGAGATAAACGCTAATAAGTTTGCCTGTTTGTTTTTAAAAACTTTGAAACGTTCACCACATTTTAAGTGACAGGGTCTCAGCTAGGCATTTTCTACAACAGATAATTACAGCAGTCGGGTGGCTTAGATAGTCTTTTTGTGTATATTGACAATTCACAACTTTCCCGGACATCTTATCTGGCTTCTCCAAAGTATTTTTATGTCCTGTTGAGCTTCTAGATCTTTTTTGGTATAGCTTGTAAGCAAAACATCCAGACTTCTCAAATCAGATAACTTATCCAATTTTTTTAGTTAGTCATGTCTAACAGCAAATAAAAATATTGGTTTCTCAGTGGAATAGGTTCCCCTGTTCCGTCCTTCTTGTTGCAAGTCCAAGCAGCTTCTTCTGAAAGAAATTATATGTCAGCATTAGTATTAAACTATCCATAAAAATGTTAATTTGAACTGAATTTCCAGATCAAACAGAAAACTTAATTAATGTCAGTTAATTAAATTCTTGGTGGAAATGAGAAAATAAGTACACAGATGCCCAAGACTGCTGCTGCCTCTTTGCTAATAAAGCAGCTAACAAAGCATTTTCTAGCTGTACCTGGAGGGGGCAGGTCCTTGGTGGGAATGATTTCCTCGAGGAATAAACCCTACTACCTTTTGCATCACGTCCCAGGTGATGTAGGTTTCTTTTTCCTACTGTTATCTTCTGTAGCATATGTAATAATGCTACAGAATTACATACTCAACATACTCAAACAAATATAAGACAATAGATATGAAGACATTTGGTTGCGCACACTCCTCTCCAGGACGAGAGCATGACATCTGTATCAGGTGTCACGGTTGTTAGTCACAGTCAATTAACTCTTCACCACAGGCGGTGGTGATGAGCACGATACAAACCTTGAAACCTGCCAGCTACGAGGGCTCTGTGTGCGCATGTGAGCTTTGTTGTAAAATGAATCCAGGCTCACTGACCGCAGCTCTTGTGAGCAGTTTGTGTCCATATGGAGAAGCTCATTGATATTCAGCTTGTAGACTTCTTTTGATATTCTTGTTTGGCAGATATTGCAGCAGTACTGCTGCTGGATTGCAGGTGTTTTCTACTGACACTTGGAAATAGCTCGAGTGCATAATTAATACGGAATTTGCAGTTTGAGCAATAAATCTACAAGAGTTGTTTGAAGAGTCGTATAGGATTTAATTGTGCCTTTAGTCTCAGGGTGTTCTGAAGACTTTGGGGGTTTTGTAGCTTTTAAGCCAGGTACCATCTTGATGCATGCAGTTGAAACCACTTGTCCTTGGAGAGTGAAAGTTGTGTGCGGTAGCTGATATTTCTTCCTCCCTTCCCACTGTGTGTGTGGTTGGTTGCTTTTTTTATTAACATAACCGTTCTTTATATGGCACCGTTGTGCTTTCGGAATGACACATTATCACAATACAGATACTCCATTCCTATGGCACATTAGCAGGTGGTCTTTATGTGATAGTAGTCTAATGCAGATATTAATGAAATATAAGTGGGATGGTAGGAAAAGAAATCTCTTTATTTCCCTTTGTTTTAATTCTTCATTGAAAAATAGGTTTCTATTTAAGAATATGAAAATAAAATGTTTTTTTCCTCAGCATTCATGTCATAGTGGTATTGGTGATGTCTGCGCCTTCCTCTCCTTGCACGAGTGCAGGCACCAGTTAGGTCTGAACGTGAAGCTTTCCAGATGTCATCTTTCTGTCCATAATTTCTCCAAAAGCAAGTGTCAGAGGCTTGTAAGTCATGGGTTAATCAGGTTGCACAAAACTTTCTGCTTTTATTGACTGGCAAATATTTTTATTCTCTGAAAATTGAGAGCGAAAATGTTTGGTTTTTTCTTTTCCTTATTTTTAGATGAGACACATATTTTTCTTTTGAGATTTATCTAATGTACCAGGCAAGATTGATACATAAGCATTTGGGGGCGGGGGAACCTGAATGTGAATAGGCAAGTTTCACCATGTCTGCTAGTCTACATTATGTGCTAGATTTTCTCCAGAAATATTTTGACTATAGGGCACTCTTTTTCCATGCCTTTTTTTTATCTCCCTTTTGTCAGGAGCATTTCCTGGAGGTTAAGGCCAAGTTTCAACCTTGTTTTTAGAAATACATCCTTCAAAACTTTAATAATTTTGGTTCACTGATTCCTGTCACAGTTAGAATGGAAGTGTAGCTTTTTGTTATTAAACCTTATTTTTGGGTGGGAAATAGAAGTAGTCTGAAGGAAATAGTTATAGTACAGTTCATGGGTCTCAACTGGAATGTGAGAATTTGCCTTGATCTGAGACTTCCTCTTTCTGATAGAAAAGGAAATGCTGTTTGTACTAATGAGGGGACTTTGGTAACTGTGACTATGCTGTGGTCTTTCATAAAGAAATACTTTCTTTTTCATTTAAAGTCACATTGTTTGGATTAGTGGAACAATTCTTCATAATTTGCAAGTGTTATGTGTTTTTTTGGGATGCTTCCAGGGGTCCCCGGTGTGTGATATACTGCTGATTTCAGGATTGCACTTTGCTGTGTGATGGATAAATGGCTGCACTGTTGCTCAGTGTCCTAATTTTTCTCCTTCTAAAAAGAAAAAAACCTGACTAATCCTTCCCTTTTTCTGACAACAGCTGTACATTGAAAAGACTTTAACATGTTTTGAAAAATTTCCTCATCTATGCTGCAGCTGCATCGAGTCCTGGAGCCACCATGTCTCATCACTCAGCAAAAGAAAATGTTATGCTCACAGACTGTTGTGTGGAGAGCGCATTACACAAATCAAAGATACGTAGATCAATAAAAATGTTTTTGTCAATTCTGTGCTACAAATTAGTACCATAGTTAGGTTTTAAAATATGTGGGATGAATGCTAGTTTGGAGCATGCCAGATCTATGGATGAAAAATAAAAAAGCTACACAGACTCCAATTCCCATTACTATTTAGTTTATAGGCGTTGGAATGACCTTCTAAACTGTGCAGTGATAATTGCCTGTTTTACATAATGTATAAAGCTTCACAGAACATTATTCGTAGTGATGGAACATGTATTAAAAATAATTTTCTGGTAACTAATAAGAATGTAAAGCCATTCTATAAATAGTGCAGATAAGCTCTAAAGGGAAAAATGAGCAAATATGCTTAGGCAAATCAAAGGACAACTGGTTGTGCTGGGGCCCGTGCTGTGTATTTAACATAACAGCAGCCTATAGACTGTGTCTGTGTTAGCAAGCAGCATGGCAATGTAGTAATAGATGTAGAGAGGAAAACTGAGGGTCCAACATCCCTCTGTGTTTCAGCAGGTTTTTCAGGCTAGCTCAAACCTTGGCCTTATTCTTTGGGCAGAACATAACTTAGAGTTAGGAGTGCATCTCGAAGATAGTTTAATCTGGAAGGAATCCAGTTTTACATACTTCCATGTCGCTTCCCAGCGCGAACTGAAGAACAGTAAATAGATGATCTGGATATTTGCTCCAAAAGTGCTCTTCCAATCTAAACTAACATGCTATTTATAGAATTGCATGGAACATCAGTAGTCTTTTACCCCAGATTTATGATCTTGACATTGGATAGAATATCTTAATGAGGGGGGTTTTTTTTAGGAATAAGTGGAAGTTCTAGTAGGGTTGATATTTCGGGGGTAGAAAATTGGTCAGGAGATCGTGCATTAATGTATTGAAGACTGACATTTGACTTGTGTTTGTATATGCGCTGCCTCTCAAGATTAAGTGCTACGTTCATGGAAAAGTTTCTAGTTGGCCACTGTATTGGGCTTAGGTGGCAAGGCTTTGGTAGCAGGGGCTGCAGAGGTGGCCAGTCTGAGAAGAGGCCAGGGGCTACCCCCTGTGTTGGACACAGCCGGTTCCAGCTCACTCCAAAATGGACCCACCATTGGCCAAAGCTGAGCCCATCAGTGAAGCTGGTGACACCTCTGTGATACGATATTTAAGAAAGGATAAAAACCACAGTGCAGCAGTTGTGAGAGAGGAGAGTGAGAAAAACGTGTGGGAATGAATTCTACAGACACCAAGGTCAGTGAAGAAGGAGGGGGAGGAGGTGCTCCAGGTGCCAGAGCAGAGATTCCCCTGCAGCCTGTGGAGAAGAGGACAGTGAAGCAGGTTGTCCCCATGCAGCCCATGGAGGTTAAAGGTGGAGCAGATATCCACCTGCAGCCTGTGGAGGACCCCACGCTGGAGCAGGTGGATATGCCCTGAAGGAAGCTGCAGCCTGTGGAGAGCCCATGCTGGAGCAGGCTCCTGGCAGGAGCTATGGGCTCTGGAGAGGAGCCCACACAGGAGCAGGTTTTCTGGCAGGAACAGCAGCTCATGGGAAGGACCCACACTGGAACAGTTTGTGAAGAACTGTGTCCTGTGGGAGGGACCCCATGCTGGAGCAGGGGAAGAGCATGAGGAGGAAGGAGCAGCAAAGACGAAGTGTTATAGATGCACTGCAACCCCCATTTCCCCATCCCGCTGCGTCACTCGGGGTGGGGAGGAGGTAGAAGAATTGGGACCAAAGGAGTGAAGTTGAGCCTGGGAAGAAGGCTTTGTTTCTCACCATCCTACTCTATTTTTAATTGCCAATAAATTATTTTCCCCAAGCCAAGTCTGTTGTGCTCATGAGGGTAATTGGCAAGTGATCTCCCTGACTATCTTGACCCATGAGCTTTCTCATCTTATTTTCTCCCCATCCCATTGAGTAGGGGGAGTGAGAGTAGCTCATGGCAGCCAGCCAAGGGTCAACCCACTACAGCTATCCCAAGGACGCACACAAACTTAAACTTCGCAAGCATGTGTTCCTGCGAGTTCTCTCCAGTCCAAGTCCCCTTAAACTGCCAGTGATGATAGCATGAGCTAATTCAGCAGTTTTGTTTTTCTTGTTGCGGATTACAGTGCATTCACATGATCCTGTTTACCAGCAGAGCCCAGAGCAGTAGCTTCCAGCAGAGCCGAAGACAAAGAGCAATGACGTGTTCAACAAGCACTGTATATCCAGGATGGGATGTCTGAATTATGTCCTCCTACATTTTCCTTTATGGTCTCTTAATGTACTACTAGATATAATCTGTCAATATTAAAAAATAAATGAGTTTGTCCATAAAAACCCGACTTTTTAACATTTCCAACTACTGATCTGTAGTAATTGGTTTTGAAACAGTATTTATTGGTATGCCAGTGGACTTTTTGAGCAATTTTAGCTGGTAAGTGTTAGAACTACTGAAGTCATTACTGCCATTAGGAAAACGCAACAAATTATCTCTCTTGCATCCTAGCTACAGAAATGGCATGATATGGGAAACTTGTAGAAGAGATAATCGAATTAGGATTAATGGGAATACACTTGAATGTGAGGTGGTTTTGGGAGGCCAGGTGGATGGAAGGACACAGCATTTATTTGACATCTTAAACCTTCCTGCTGCTGTAGAATTGTTATTTAAAAGTGATTTGGTTTGAGCTTTGTTTATTTGACTAAGCTGCCTTTCTTGGCAATTTCTGATTCCTTTTTTATTTATAAGAACTTTTCTGCAGTATTTTATATGAGCTTCCCCTCTCCAACCTATTTTTTGCCTGCCTTTTATCTGTCATGCAGCTTTCATCAGTTGAGTTCATAGATTTCTTAATTAGCAGGAAAACAATTGTTTCCAATTAAAAACAAAAAAAATCTTTCAGCTTCAGAATTGAGAATAATTTATTTTAATACAAAGATGTTACAAAATTGCTGTAACATGAAAAGAATTTTAGTTCTCTTTATTTTTAATGATTTTTTTTTCTTTAAAATTAAAGCAACTGCAGATGAGTTTGAAGAAGAACGGGTTGGAAACATTCTGAGACAAATCTGAGAAGTCCTTCAATTAAAATTTGGTCTAAGTCCTGAAGTCTCATGTGAAAGGCTGTACCTGTTCGGTATTCTATTTATGTGAACTTATAAGCTTGAATTTACATCATTTAGCCATCAGTATTTTATCGGGGAACTGCCTGGTATTGCAGTAGTAATGTACCAATTTCACTGGGAAATAGTTACTTCTGAGGTCTAAGAATATGAAATTTGTTTCGCCTGCCCTGAAGTCACCACGTAGCAATTGTATCTGGCAGTCAGACCATCACAGTAGCTTCTAAATACGGTAGCTCCCTATTTGTATGGTATCCTTATTGATTAACTTGGAGCTACCTAAAACGTAGCTATAACATTTTTAAAATGGAACTAATTTAGAGTCATCTTATTTATATCCCTTTTGTGCTGATAAGTTTTTTTCCACAGGTCTCAGTTGTGTGGACTTTGGAGAATAGCTGTGCTTTTCTCTCTGTTTATGGGGTTTTTGATGTTCAGAAAGTTACTTATACTTGGGTAGAGCCGTTTGTGCTAACTTTTGGAACAACCTTTTGTGTCCTGTTTCTTCATCTTTCTAAGCCTGTTCAATTGTTTTGCCTCTATATTCACAGAAGGGCAATATCCATGAGTTTTCCTTAGGCTTTTGATTTTTTTTTTTAATTTCAGCACTGTTTGTGCATGTGGGGAGGTATAAAATACTGCTGATCTAATGCACAGGTGTGAAGGATAAAACAGGTGCAAGGCAATGGGAAAATTGGTACTCAAATCTGATGGAATTAGTTGCGTAATAAGATAGTTAAAAACTCAGAGCAGCTCACTAATTTTTTCATTTATTTAATTTGATTTTGGGGTTGCTTACCTGTAGTTTTGTGCATTAAAATAACTATAAGCCACGGTATAGTTTTAAAATCCCTTTCTATTGGCTTTAAGTCCCTTTCCCCTTTCTGATGATGACCTCTGTATGCTTTAACTTGAAAGCTAATTATATTCTGGCAGTTTTGTACATCATCCTCTTAAAATGCCATTCCCTAAATAATGCATCACACTCTCTGCCCACCCCCCCCCCCCCCCCCCCCCCGGTATACTCTTTTTGTATTGTTCACATTTGTACTTTTCATTAGGTATGACTTGTAAATTGTCACTCCTCTGCTTTTCTAGTCTCAGAAGGTGTTATATTACCAGCAAGCAATTATACAGGTCATTGCCTCTTCAGTGTGTTGTGTGTCAGGGTACAGGTTGCAGTGTCTTAAGCTAAGCCACAGCGGTTAGGCTGTACTTCCATCAGCCCTGAAATTCTGGCTGCTATACCTATGTGTTATAGCTGTCACTTGCATCCACAGCATCTGAATAGTTTTGGACCACTCAAACCAGTAGTAGCCTTTCATTACGTTCCCACCAAAGATTTTTGATTTAGTAAAACCTGATTAGTTGGGTTGCAAATCCATGTATTTGTCTTGTGCCTTTGCTTAAACTCCTTGAAGACCCGTCTGTTTATCTGAAAAAAATGTAACTTACTTTGTGTTGGGGCCTGTGATTAAGTGAAATGCTATCTCAGCTCAATATCACAAACAGCCATTATTCTTCAGGTGCTAGTGTTTTAATCAGAGAGGGAACTTTCCCCAGGATGTGCATCTGACTCATTTTCCAGAGAAACCTGTCAACAACGCGTGTCTGGGATGGCTTGAATGTTACCCTGGGATTAAACAGCCTATTGTACCTCAGGTACAAAGTACTCTCTGATGCTTTTGTTTTTCTAGATTTTTATAGCACGCATTGTCACAATAATGTGAACTGTTGGTCCCTATTGTAAATTTTCAGGTTTCATGTGCTCTTCCAAAACAGTGGGTGTTGGCAAATAAAGAGTATGTGTGAGTAATTTTATAGTGTTCAGTAGTTACACCTGTTGTTTTTTCTATGCCAGGGAAGAAAGTGAGGTAGGGAAGGAGAAAGAAAGTGAGCAGAATTTCTAGACTAAGTACAGTAGAATTTGTTCTGATGGCTAAAATCTGTTGTCTTTAGTATGGATTATATTAAAATAAATTTAAGTTGAAAATTATCTCTCTCTTTTCTCCCAGGCTTAAGGTAAGCTGAGTTCTTTGTAAATTCTTTCAAAAACCTGCTGTTGTAACAAGAAGTTTGCTGTTAAATTAACCAATTTCAGAAAACATTCTAAAACAGGAGAAACTTTTTTGGTAATTTTTACTTATATTCAGACTTATGTGATAGCAGATGACAACTGTACTTTGCTGAAGAGGGAAGAGTTTATGAAAGACTATGGGATTTTCATTAAGTTTGAAGCCACTGGAGTGATAACTCTTAATCCTTCCAAAATGCCGTAACTGAAGCAACATTTGTTATGTTCAACCTCTTTGTTTCCTATCCTATTGCTAGACCTTTCGGGATTACCTTTGCAGAGATGATGCCTTGGTTTACTGCATTACAGTTCCTTGCTTCAAGGAGATACTTTGGCTTTGTTTATAGTAACATCAGAAATGCAAAGTTGGGATTGTAATGCATACTGAAGAAATGTCTTCAGTGGTAAGGTAAGAGGGAACCAAAATTCATAAGCAAGATACATTTTTTTTTTTTTCTTTTTTTTCCCCTTGCAAGTTCTTTTGGGTTTAACTTCACTGATGAAAACTTAAGGCTTGAACTGGTTGAACATTCATGTGAAGTTGATGAATTTTAGAATGAGTGTTGTGCTTCATGGGAAGGTTTCCTGTCTAACCACTGTGGCTATATCTGTAAGTCAAAAAGAGAATTTAAAGGCAATTTAGGCATAGCAAGTGCTTTGACCACTAAGTTTTCTATCTGCAGCTGCTGGTTGTAGTTAGAGCTCAAAGCTATCTTCTTGTGAAGAGTTGAGTTCTGGTGTTTTGCTGCTGACTGGGTAACCAGTCAGCCCTGTCATTCCTGGTCTGTCCAGGCTGCACAAATGAGAACTTGAACTCTCCCCAACTTGCTGAATATCCTAATTGCTTGTATACAAGCATAGTGCAGACAGTGGGTGGATCTATGTTTAAATCTCAGCTTGCGCTTCACCGAGTACAGATGTGCTGTTCCCCTTGCTCTCTAATAGAGAAGACACCTTGTGTCTGCCCTTCTCTGGAAGGATTCTGCAGTTAGTCTGCTTTTACCAGGTTACAGGATGCTTGTTTGCTGGATGCAGCTCCATGGGCTCAACAAAGTCTTGACTCTTACTATGGATTTTGATTCTGAAAGGGATATGAAATTTGCAGAGGCTTAGAGCAGTCTTTCAGGAATGGAATAGGTTATTGAGCAGGACTGAAATCCATACAAGGCTTTGTGTATTATCCTAGAGCTAATCCTTGTAACTTGGAATAGGTGTTGCCGAAGTATTGCGTCAGTGTTCACATTAGATGAAGTAGACTTTCTTCTGTGTACTGAGTTCGGAAATGCTTTTTGGCCATTTCAGGTCACTTTCTGCTGAGATATGAGAGTCTATGACACATAGTCAAATTTTTCTGTGTGTTTTGTTGTTTGTTTTTTTTTTTTTTAATAGAGCATAGTGGTAAAAAAGTGGATCTTCATTAATAGGTTTACTGCATCATTGACTTCCACATTAACAAATAAATGGATTTTTTGCTTGATGCCTATGCATAAGGCCTAGACTAGAATTAACCTTGTGTTTGTCTTGTAACAGAAACTTCTTAAGGTCTTTGCAGCGTATGCTTGTAGCTCTTCATCTTGCATCAATAATGAAAGAAAAGTATTGATTTTGAGAGAATTAACATTGAAAACTTGACAGTAGGTTTGTAAGCATCATTAAGGTACCTCACTGTTTGTAATCTTCCTCTAATCCAGTGAAAAGACAGTATTAATGATATATCTGTTAATGCACTGATTACTAAAGTCATTGTTTCTGTGCAACAGCAGAATAAATGAATAATTGTTGTCTTAAGTGACCACCGGATATTTGTAAAACATTCTCAGAGTATCCAAAGAATTGAGCCAAATGGTTCATCTCACTGTGATCTCTTACTTGAAGGAGATGTATAACCTCTGTGGACAGTACTGTTCTGATTAACCTGTGTTATCCTTTAAAATCAAATATTCGGACAAATGCCATTTCATTTTTGTTTTGTGGTCCTGTACTACTGCAGCTTTGTGCTTACCTCTCAGTGATAATGGGATTTCAGCGTTGTCTGTGCTTAACTGATGTGTCCCATCTTCCTGGCAGAGGTTGGGGAAAAAAAACCCAGACTTTTTTGCCAGACTGTCCTAAAGTTTATGGATAGCTTAAATCTAAAAACTAATTAGGTATTACATCTAGCAAAACCTAATTGAAACAAAGGTGATGGGATATAATGCAGCCAGAAGGTTTATCTTACTGCTACAGTGTTTTGTGGATAAACAGCCACAAAGTTTGACAGGATTAATCTTTTTCTTTTGTGTTGTTTTAACCAAACTGTGGCCTTGTTTTATATTAATCAGTGTTTTAGCTGATGCAAACTAAATGGATGCAAACAAATTTCTACCGGTATTGCTAAATACCAGTATGAACGTAACCTGATTTCAATTTGGCAGGTATGCTGTTGAGCTTTATTGCAGCCGCTCTGCTGTGTTTTCCTTCAGCTTGAGGTTGGGGCCCAAAGACCACAGGACAGCCTTCAAGGCCCTAATTCCTGTTTCGCATGGGAAATGCCATGGCTGTTTACTTTGTTTTGTTTACCAGTCCTCGATCAGTGAAACTGGAAACAACAGAAGCTGCTTGTCTAACTTCCTTTTCTCATAGCAAGGATGAAGAAACTGATAGCATTTTCTTCCCCAGTTTCTGCTGCTACTCAGCAAACTTGTTTACCCTTCATTTGGCTGTCTCTTATGCCTCCAGCCCTTCCTATAACCACTTTATAAACATAAAAAGCCATGGATATAGTGCTGCATGACACTTAAGATAATTTCGAATGTTCAGAGGGGATTTCAGTCGTCTTTTCCATCTCCCAAATTTCATTTTAGTTTTTAATAAAGTGAATAACAGATATTTTAAGTAGCTGATTACTCAGATTTTTCAAAGCAACTCTACTTCATGCTGCGTAGACATGGCTGATACTATAAGCAGGCAGGTATCTAAATTTGCCTTGATGTATTTTTGTGGACTTACTCAAACTTATCTTAGAGTCACCAAGAGTAGGTTTAGTGTCATAGGAGCTTCTTGGTGCCATTCAGATTTTTCATAGGATTGTACTTAGGGTATTACTGCAGTTAAAATGTTTATCTACTCAAAAATGAATAGCTCAGAGACAGAGTCGCTAAAGAAAGCTGTTCAGTTATGGTGAACAGAGCTGTAGCGTGTAACTTGGTATTTTTGTGTGAAAACACTTTTAATATGTTAAGATTGTAATTATAAGTTGAATACAGAAGGGCCTTGCAGCTCCTCTGTAACTGGTACTGTGATTCCTGATGGTTCCTTCAGTGTATCAGTATGATAGGTGGAGGGACACCATAGATCCACACTGTATGGTATGGATCACAACAGCTTGTCCAGGAGCCTATAGTAACTAGTGTAACATGCTTTTGCTGTAATAAAGCAAGAAATGCTCTTTTGTCCTGCCAGAACTCTTAGAATAATTAAGATTTTATTTTCCTGTTGTGCATTGGGGTGATACTGACCTTAAAACATCAAAATAAATCCTGAGGTTTCCCGACGCAGTGGGTGTCCCCAAATAGGCAGAGCACACACTCAGCATATGGGAGACTCCAGTTGAAGTGTGGACAGAGGCTGAAGGCTGTTTTTTTCATGCTTTTGGGGAAGGACTAATCCCTGGGTACCTCGTGATGTCTCTTCCAGGAGAAGGCAGGAAAAAAGAAAGCCTGGAAGTATATTTGTAGCTGGTAAGTAAAAGGTATTTCTATCAGTAACTGCTCATCTCTTGCTGAGATGAGTGAGAAAAGGAAGCGAACACTTCCCTTGCCATATCACGTAAGGTCCAACAAGGTTTCAGCAGCCTGTTTAACTAAGCAAGAATGTAGCGTCAGCCATTAGGTAATAGCTTGTGGTCACTGAGCAGGTCGAGGGGAGTTTCTTCTTCCCCATGATGCTGGTAAAGTTTTACTCCTGCCACCTTGAGTCAGTGCTGTGTTTTTCTGAGGTGGCTTGGAGCTTTTTAGTCTTATTAACTGGCAGAGTGACATCTACTGCAAAAACAAACCCTCCTTTTCTTCCTGTTTTAATTGGTTAAAATGGCTGTGTAATTAAATGATGAGATGGACTGTGTGTATGTCAGAGGATTCAAAGATTGTCTGTGTAGAGGAACAACCCTTTTTATTTTAGCCAGTAAAATGATACAAATACCGATGAAACTTTTGTAATTAGAGAAGTTTTGTAAGTTCTCCAGCTCTAAAGAAGAAATGAAACAGCTTCCTCAAAAATGAAGAGCCCCTTTCAAAAACTTTTCCAGAGTATGCATGAGCGTTGTTTTGGTGATGCTTTAAGCTGGGAATAGACTTCACATCATTAACACTGAATTTTTAAATATAATTATTGCTTGCTCCATTAATTTTGACTAATGCTGAGATAAAAATGATTAATCAGGAGACTTAACATAATTAGTGCAGTGTGGCATCTGACTACTTACATTCAAGTCTGTTAATGTGGAAAGCATAACTCTTCTTATGAAATGTTCTGGCTTGTGTCAGAATCTAAAATATTAGAACCCTTTTACTGTTTAAATTGATACTGCAAATCTTAGTGCTATGAAAACATTCACGGTCTACTACTAATGAAGATGTACAATACAGGAAATAAGAAATTATGTCAGTATTTCAGATTTTTTTTTTAAAGTGTTCTTTCGATTTATGTTGCTGGGAAAATGATTTTTATATGTCATCCTGATGTATGGCATTGGGAGAATGAAGAGGAAGTTTATTGCAGAGAACTGTTATGTTCAATCTTGCTGAAAGATTGTTTTGCTTGCATTTTTAGTAGCCTATCACGGTTAAAAGAAGTATGAGTAGCATCAACGTGCAGAAGGGATATTTTAGTTTTCAAAAGCCTCTGGGGACTGCAGACATAATATACTTTAAAAATATAAGGCATCAAAAAAATGGCATTTTCAGCTAAACTTGCTTATAAAGTCATAACCAATACCTGAAAAGGCACTAGTGTGGGACGGATGACTTAACTTACATTAGGTTGAGGGTAAATTCCTGACATATTCCTGCTTTTTGTCTGTCAATACTGCTTCTGTGGTCAAGTGTCTGACCTTACCATCTAATACAGCAGCTGATTTGCAGCATATTTTATTAAGAGATTAATTATAAAGGCTAGGACTAGTACTGGGAAAGGTCATGGATTTCAAGGGAAGTGTGGGAGTAATAATACTCTTGGGCTCTAGATGAAACATTACATGTTACAGTGGGATCAGGGGATCAGTTCTAGCCACAGGACTTGTTCCAGGAAATTTAATCTTTGGTGGAAGACTGTAAAATGATTTCCATGTAGTAGAAAACCTCCTGTGTTTTTCTGTGAAGACTGTATCTTTGTCGTTTCTTTGCTGCTGGGTTATACTGTGTTATAGAAACAAGGCTTTCTCTATCTTGTTGAACAGCGAAAATGCAAATCTACTCTGATGAACAGCTGTTTATAGGGCTGACATTACTTAAGTCAGCACAGTGTTTACATCTCCTTAAAGAGGAAATGTATAGGTGAATGACCACTTCGTAATGGTCATAATGCTGCCCTTTCATAGCAGTGAGGAAAGAGAAAAATAGTAATAAACTAGTGAAAAGGCCAGATGTCAACTACACCCTTGGGAAGAAGAACAACAAAAGATGACTTAAGCTTAGACATAAGACATTAGCTAGTTGTTGCACAAGTCAGGCCAGTCTTTACATACTGGCAAGCCCCAAATTATACCCTGCCCAAATCTTTACATTTAAGTCTATTAAGCGCTGCCATAAATGTTCTGGATTGTGTTGACAGAGTCCTGGGCAGGAGGGTGGGTTGTATGTTGGGGTTTTTTTCTCTTTTTCTTTCAAGAAAGGAGCATTGTTCAAAATTGGGCTTACTCTTTTCAGTGTAGTTTGTCGCAAATTAGCAATTATGGTTTCTTCTGGCTTTGCAACTGATTATGTTAACCTTCAGCAAATTAATTATCTTCTGGCTCATGACTGCACACACAAGGCTTTGTAAAATGGAATTGCAGTAGAACCCTGCCAGTTCTTGTCGCTCCACTTTGTAAGCCTTATGGTAACATTCATAAGACTTAATAGTGAGGTGATGACATGAGCGTTCGGACTGCAGTTTCCAGCTGGGTTAGTTGTAGCCATAGCTAATGGGGGTGATTTAATTTTAAGGTGTACTTGTTTATGTGAAACACATAAAAAAAATAATTGCAAATTAACACTAAGTAAATGCCCAAATTATGTTTTATTAGATTATATTCTTTTGCTGTTTTATTGCTGGTTTATTCTGAGTTTTGTTCTTTCAGCGCTCTATTAACTAATAGGTATTAGCAAGGCTGTGTTATTAAAAATAAAGTCATAGACGTTAATATTAGTAGAGTTCCTGTAAGTTCTTTAGACAATTGCTGCTTAAAAGCAAGATAGTAAGAGTAGTTGATTTAAATTCTTTGCAATATATGTTAGACTCCTAAATTCTAATTTCATGTTTTGACACAGGCTTCCTCTGTGGAATATTGTTTAGCAGGGCTGCCTTAGTTTCCCTGCTCTTGCTTTGAGTCTTTTTGGGGTTCATTTTAAAATTGCTTTGAGATAACTTTTAGTAGCAGTTAATTCTACTGATTTCCAAAGTGACCATTTTCTATTGGTGACTGTGCAGCATCTCAAAGGGCATGCTGCAGAACTGCAAGTATTCTGCTGTAGTGAAACTTGATTTTTCATTAAGATGAGAGTTCAATCATTTTTCTTCAGGCAAGTTAAATCCTTACTTTCGTATCTTCCACCCTTTCCTCCTCATGCAGTGAAACTACTCTGAAGAAAGGCTGATTATTAAGGAGAGGAAGGGTGCTTTTGTTTTGCTGTTGGAATGGTTTTTTTGGTGCAGAGCATAGTGGAATTTATTGATTTTACAAATAGTTTTACTCCACCTTTAGCTTTTTTTTTTTGCTTCTGAATAGAGAAAAATTTCGATTAAGCCAAAATCTTCCCTTTTCTCTGTGTAAGTCTTTGCTTGAAAATACCCACAAAAATAGACATACTAAACTTGAAAATCAATTAAAGATATAACAAAAATATCGATGTAATATAGCTCTTAACTTATTGCTGCATGAGGGTAGTGTGTGGTAGAAGAGTACCAGCAATGTTAAAAAGCGAGTTGTTTTCTGGTGGTGAAGGTAGCTGTTGAGAGAGTTAGCTTGGAACAAGAGCTCATGTTCATTGTGTGCGAGTTCTTTTCATCTTCGCCACAAATACGCTTTCAGGTAAGGAAACAGAAGTAGCTGGTTTTACAAAACCAGTTCAGTGGCTCTATCATGAGAAAAATGGAAGACAATTTTAGTGTAGCAAGAAGATTACTGTTGTGTGTACATGAAAGTCAGCAGTAAGACTTTTGAGGGAAATGTGCCTAGTGGTGGATAATACACTAGCTCAGTCTAAACTTATACTGAATCCATAGACTAAACTATTGACACGTGGGTTTGGGTAGGATCCATGAGTAGTAATCAGTGGTAAAGACAAAGGAGCTGCTGCTCATTTCCAGGCTCTGTCTCTGCCAGGTGATACGTGGAGGAAGATTAAAACAACTGAAGGAACTTCAATTTTTTTTTTTTTTGTTCTCAGTCCCTGTGGAAGAAAGAATAGTCCAATACACTTGATCAGTTCCTGGCATTTTAAGACTTTTCATGGTGCAAGGAAGCCACAGAATGGTTGAGGTTGAAAGGGACCTCTGGAGGTCATCTGGTCCAACCCCCCTGCTCAATCAAGCAGGCCGCCTACAGCCAGTTGCCCTGGACCATGTCCAAACAGCTTTTGAGTATCTCCAGCGATGGAGACTCCACAACCTCCCTGGGTAACCTGTGCCAGTGCTCGGTCACCCGCACAGTGACAAAGTGTTTTCTGATGTTCAGAGGGAACCTCCAGGGTTTCAATTTGTACCCATTGCCTCTGCTCCTGTCACTGGGCACCACTGAGAAGAGCCTGGCTCCATCTTCTTTTCACCCTCCTTTCAGGTACTTATGTCCATTGATAGGATTCCCCTGAGCCCTCTCTTCTCCAGGCTGAACAGTCACACTAATCATCTTCCTGTTGGCTTCACAAAGAGCTGGAAGTCTTCCAAGCCAGGTCTGGCAGCGTGTGTGCTCTGACTTAGGTTAAGAAATGGAATTGGCTGGCTCCTGGCTGTAAGCATCACACAGCAGCTGACATTTTGCTTGAGAGTGCATGTGTAAGGACTATCATCTATGCAGGAGAGCGGCTTGACGTGTGTGTCCTTGAATATTTGGCATGGAGATTTGTTTTTCAGCTTTCAAAAAGCAGATGAATTCTTCCAATATTAAATCTTGTGTTTTTATACTTTCATCAATGAAAGCATTCTTGTCAACTCCTGACATCCTAGGTATTTCAGGTCCCCAAGATATCCTGAACAATAAAGGAGTTTTACATAGAAATATATAAAATCTCCATCCTGTAAGTAGGGAATGCCAAACAGTTACAGAACTCTAAACTGTATTTTTAGAATTACTTAATTTCATGGTTTCTTAAGTAATAAGCCAGAAATAGGGTACTTCAAGCCCCATTTCTAGTAAATCCTTTAAATACGATGCTTTTCATGCAGCACTTAGTAAGTTCCAGTAAAAATTCTTACCCAAGAGCGTAACAGTGATGTGCTACAGGAGCTGCGTCCTCTGAGGCTGTTTGTTCAAATCCTCTTGTTTATTATTAGCTGGAATGCAGGGCTGTGGGCCGCCATGGAGAACACTAGCATGGTGCCTGCATGACACTTCTTATTAACAAACGATATCTTTGTTTGAATATCTGCAGCTCGTGTAACTGTAGAGGGGCCATATCTTGAAAAAGAAGGAGCACGTGTCAAGTGGCTCAGTTATGTGGAGCAAATGTTGCAAGTGGAGGAGGAGAACTTTCCCCCGTTCATTTTTGATAAACTGATTTAGAATATGGTCTAGAAACAAACAGATTTACTCCATGAAGACTAAAACAGAGCTTTACAAGGACTGGGCAGAAAATTGCAATCTAACGACTGGTAAAATGTTTTATTTTATATACTGGTCTTTAATTGTTTATATCATGTGCTGTTTTACTTCTCTCTCATTTCGGATTAGTGATAATTGAGTTTTAAATACTTAATACTATTAAGGTAGATAATTGTGTTTAATGGTGGAAGAAACGTAGCTCAGTTAACTTCTGGAAATACTGTTTCTCCTGAGGAAGTATTGCTATGTAAACGGGATTGCCTTTCTAACTGTAACTATTTCACTTCTATATTAAAAGGTCTCTCTGCATAAAGAGAAAAAATAAAATATAATAAATGATGCTTAATCTTGTCTGTTCAGAGCAGGTTTAATATCTGTGTGCAGGTATGTACCAAGATTTTTCCTTGTGAACGTTGGCTACCACAACAAAATACTATTAAGTGTACATCATGGCTTTTATTTCATTGTCTGTGGGAATGGACTGGAAGGAAAATAAACGGCCTGGGTATTAAAGGGACTTTCTGATATGACCAGAGACTTACAAAATGTTTTGTTTATTGCTCTGATATGTGCTTTGAATGTGTAGATGCGTAGCAGCTGGTGGCAGTGCCTGCAGACAGGAATTTGTGCCAGTGCAGCCCTTTGTGCAGTGGAATGTGTAATGTTGCAAACAAGCAAGAATTTGAGTGAAGGAATGGAAAACAAATTAGCATGTTCCAAGTCTTTGGGGTTTTTAGACTGCTCCGGTTGAGGAGGCAGTGATGATGGGTCAAAGAACAAGAAAGGGAAGAAATCTCCTTTTCAGAATTTGGGATAATATTACACAGGATATACTGACCACATCGGAAAGAGGCATTACTTAAATTTATGACACATCTGTAAGAAGCAACTTATTATGCTGCTGATAATGCATAAGCACTATAATGTCCCTATACACTCCTTCAATACGTGTAAAGAACACGCTCCTTCAATACGTGTAAAGAACACGCTCCTTCAATACGTGTAAAGAACATGCCGAGTGAGGCTCTTGGTGGTACTCATTTTGTGCTACCTTGATGAGGAAGCTAGTGCTCAGCTGTTGTTACCTTTTCCAGGTGAGGTACTGTCTCTAACTAGGCATTTTTAGGCTAGTTTCAGGGAGAAATCTCACTAGTGAGTTTGAGTCACCCCAAAGATCATTCCCATAAGTTGTATGACTACTTTTGCATGGTCTAGAGATGCCTTCTCAATGGATGGCAGATGAAAATCGCTTTTTAAATGCTGTGCCTTACTGATTTGCAGTTCTGTAGCTGAGCAGGATTAGGAGCCATGCAGGATTAGGCAAACAGAGTTCAAACTACAGGTACTTAGTAAACCTCAAAGAGCAGAAGCTTTTTTTTCTTGTGGGAAAGACCAGCATTTTACTGTCTTCTGGCAATTCCTCACCCAGCAGCAGCTTGGTTCCGTCAGTCCGTGCGATGAAACCCAGGTGTAGGTATGGGCTGTTTGTGTTACAGTCACCCCTGACCAGGAGCAGTGGAGCTGCTGCCGGGCTGTCACAGGCAGTTCAGCTGCTCCTTGGCTGCTGGAAACACGAGGGACAGAACTGCCTGTTCCCACTCACTTATTTTGAAGAACTGAGTTACTGCAGGGGCTGCAAGAAGGATCCTCAATGTTTAGCTTGGCAATTTAAATTAATACAAAAATACATTGTTACCAATTTTATTTCTTCCTTTTTTTGCCTCCCCCCCCCCCCCCCCTTAAAAAAACCCTGTATTTTAGGTGGGTGATAGGGGCACCTTGAATCAAAGGTTCTCTGGTGTCTGTAGATGCCTACATCTACAGTTACCGTCTCTCCCTGTGAAACAGAAAGGAGAAGATGACACAAAGACAAGAGTAAGGCAGGATTATTTCTTTTTTAGTTGGATCGGATCTGTCAAACCATAGCTCTGTATCAGGACCTGTTTTCTTGCAAAGATTACTATCCTTGAGAAAATTTTACTAATAGTCAGAATTTCATTTTTACATCTATTTGTAGGGCACATCCTTATTTTCTCTTTAATAGTGTTTATTTTTACTTGGATCTGTTGTTTTGCCGTTAAATACGTCACTTATGGCAGTTGGTCCATTCCAGTTAGTCTTGCATTCATTATAGAGCAGAACATTACGTATTTTTTTTTCTTTGTATTAAGTCTATTAATGTTATTAATTTCTCCTCGCTTAATTTTACTGCACTTGCCTTTCTTCTTTAGGATTGGAAGTATCTGGAATTCTGGAAAAGTAAACTGTTATCCCTAATATTCCTTGCAAGATACTTAGAATTGCAGCTGCTTAGTAGGAACTGGGAGTTTCCAGTTAGTTTTTAAGTTTGTGCAAGAAGCCTGTTTGTTGTCAGTTTTAGGAATTTATTTTAATTTAGCTTGATGTTTTTCAACTTTTATATTAATAGACTGAATTGGACAGGGTTTTTGAAATTTTAAAAAACCTCCAGCTTTAAAAGCGGGGTTTTATTTTTAAATGTGATTATGATACACACAGAGACCACCTAATAATGGATAGCAGGGTAACACCCAGAATTCGTCTGTAAATTTGTTGCTACTAAGTAATGCTGTCATTTCCAGATCACTTATTTCTTCTCTCAGAAAATAAGTACTAGAGACTAATTAGGATTGTGTCCTTGTGTAGGACTAGTTTAATTTTTTGCCTGTACCACTTACATTTCTTACATACCATCACCTCTTTCAGTTCCTGAAGAAATTGTGTCTTTTTGAATTCTTCGATAATTGGTGAGGTAAGGAGAGACCCTTATTAGAGTGACAAAGGAAGAAGGCTTGTACTGATAGTAGGCAATGCTTTCCTCTTGCTTTGTAGGGCTGATGGCAGTCCACAGGTGTCTAATTTATCAGGCCTGACTCTTTAGCAGTTTAAAATCAGTGAGTTGCAAAATGAGACCAATTCTAGTCCCATCCTTAAGTATCCTTTTGAAAGTTTAAATCCAGCAGTTTACTAGTCATCTCAGCAGTACTGACAAGTAAGATAATCTGATTTCCAAGGGTAAGCAGAAAAGCAGTAATCAGGCTGTTAGGTCAGTCCTTTTTCACGTCATCACAGGTTGGGATTTTTGGTTTGATTTTCTGTCTGTAATGATGCTTCAGTTCCTTTGCATGCTGCTTTTCAAAACTTACACATTTGTAATATTTGTACATATAGAAAACGGGTCAGCATGACAGAGTGATGAGGGGAAAATACTCTCTAATGGGGAGTGTTATGTGTATCAGGCCAACTGTTCACAAATTTTTTTTCCTGGCCTTTCTTTTTATGATTTACCTTTTTCACAAGCTAGATGTGTAATGTTGCTGCTTGGCAGGGTTTTAAGCATGCTCGTTGTACCTTGTAAGCCTGACCAATTTTTGGGGGGACTTATATGTACTGTTTAGTATGCCATCATTGGCAGATGTTATCACTGATGGTTTTTTTTTTTTTAGGTCGTTGATAATATGTTTCCATATTCTCTGTACTAGTTAATTGACTATATATTAATGTTAGCCTCGTCTGAGATTGCATTGTTTCCAGTATTATGTGACATTGATCATCTGTAATGCTAACTTTTAATTAGAAAATTTAATCATACTTGTTTCACACCTTTAATTGCTTTCAGTGAGATAAGACTTACTGAATAAAACTGATAAGAATACCAGTTATTTGTCTTTAATTTCATAGTGATGTAGTAATGTATTTTTGTGCCTAGGAAGATGTTTCATGAAGAACTTTTCCTGTTCCCATATTTAGCTTTTACTTTATCAGGAATCATTGTGTAATTTCTACCTTGGAGGTATTTAAATAATTCCTCTTATAAGAAAAATCATATTTTATACTTCTCTCCCAAAATATAACCACTTGTCTCCATCTCAAGCTGTTTTCTGAGTTTTCAGTATGGACGGATTAACGTAACATTAAACTATCTCAGTGCAGCTGGAAGGTTAAGATGATTCTGTCAAAAAGGGAAGAGGATTACTTTAAAGGCAATGAATATGATAATTTCCACACTAAATGTAATTGAATTGTCATGAGGCACAAAACATGCCAAACTTTGATTCGTGTGTTACTTACGCAGAGGAAAGGAAGGTAAGCCGTGGCCACATTTTTGGCGTAAATCAGGACTCAGTTTCTGGTGCAAATACAGTTTTGTATTCTTTTAAGTAAGGGTTTAAACTTTGTTTCAACTTCTGCCACTTATTCCATCTGTGGTGTTCAAGAGCTGTGCATGTCCTTTTTGAGTACATTTTTAAATACAAGTAGTCTATCTTTTAATTGTTAATAAAGAAATGTATTGACTACTTGAATATATTGACTACTATGTGTTATACAATATTGACTACTTACTATTCAGTCACACTTTCTCAAATCAGATCTAATCTCTCTTTTACTGGGAAAAAGTGGCAGGTTTTTTTTCCCCTGTTTCTTGAAGCCCAGCAGCAGTCATACTTTAAACAAGTAAGCTTTCCCACCGCATCTGTTTGTTGGAGAAGTGAAGATGAGGATTGCTCAGTACTTGAATTCTGTGAGGGAATGTTAGCTTTCTCAACGAGCATGAAGTTTACTTGTTTTTAAAAACCCGTAATTGGCCTTCTATGAAGACTTACTATAAGCACAGTTCTCTTTGTGTCTTACTAAAGAAAATGCAATTTAATTTTGATTATGGTTCCTTTAGCTTCTCACTTTGAAAGTAATGCTAAGCTTCATGTACTACTTCATGTCAGTGTAGATTTGGTAGCTTTAGTGGACGTTGTCAGTTTAGTAGGCATAGTACGTCAACTAGTAAAGGATAAAAAACCAGATTGTTATAATTGTGTCGGGAAATATATAGTGCTTGAATGCACTCAGAGTTGCATAGAGTTCAGTCTGTGCCCTTGTGTGGTGGCAGTGCTGGGGAGGGGTTCTAGCAGGGCACTGGTTGGTCTGTAAGAGTTGTGTCTTGGTCAGCATTCACATAGGTAGCTGGGGTAACAGGATCCCGCAATTGCTATAAAACTGTGTCAGAGAAAAACAAACCTGAAACCAAACTGCTTTGTGTCTTGCAGTCCTCTTTAAGTTTAGGAATAAAGGTGGATCCAGCACCTGAAGGAGCGGGAGAAACAGTGCGCTGCTTGGACAGCACTAAAGGCTGAGCAATATGAAATGACTCTACTTGCTTCTCACGTTATAGGGAGGAAATTATTTATCAGTGTTGCGGTACAGAGATGCATAACTTCCAAATATGGCAGATGTAATTCTTAACTATTTTTTTTTTTTCCTCAAATAATTGTGTAAATACATGTGTGCTGGTTCTGGTGCACACTGGAAAAAAATTACAAAGCTCGATGACCTTGCTAGTAAATGGGAGTAATATGATTGGGAAATGATGGTGACAAGCAGAAGGGGGCCAGAATGAGGAGAACTTCTGGACATCATAAGTAGAAGCTTTAAAGAAACAGTCAGACTTCCCATTAGGGGAAGTTTGGGACAAGCATCACTGTTGCCCAAATGCTGGTGCTCGTGTGTGTGATCAGGCATACTGGGGTTCCCTCTGCATTCCCCTATAGAAACTTTTTAAATGAAAATATGCAGAGGCCATGCTAGATCTCTAACAGATGGCTGAGAATGCACAACTTCTTGTCTAAATATCTGAGAAATATGTAGGTAAATTTTATTAAAGAAATACTGGATTTGAACAAATAAATGTGTTCATGTCATATGATAGAAAACTGTAATATCTGATCTGTTTTTCTATTTTGTGGCCCGGATGGTTGATACGTACAATTTCTGAAGTTCATTATGTTGCCATGAACTAAATAGTGACGAAAAACCACATGCCTGCAGTTATTTTTATAACAGTGTGTGCTTGAAAACTATTTCAAACCTTTGCTTTATCATTGCTTTTTAGTAATCGAAACATCAACTCTTGAATCTTTCACAAACTTATCATTGATTAAAACTGATTTGCCTCATTCATTTGAAATCATAATCACATTTAGGATATTGGAAGTGCATTATGTTGTTGAATATTGAAAGCAGCATCTTTCTTACTTTTCCTTTCATGGTGCCCTCTTTATGTTCCTGTCCATGTTCTAGAGGTGGTTTCTGCTAAGGGAACAATGCCAAGGAACCTTACTCAGTTACGCACACAGTCTGCTTCCCCTTCTCTTGATCAGACCAGATTTATCTAAACTTAACTCCACCACCATAGTAAAAACTGCTGTATGCAGCGTGCTGATGTCCAGTGCTTACCTATGCATCTGTTTGTTTTTTCTTGCTTGTCAACCTTCCTGTGGTCGCATCCTTATGCTTATTCCAACTCTGGGTTGCCCAGGTTGCAGTTCTGATATTATAAGGATGTCCTTCCCTGTTTTCTGAGAAATAAGTCTTAGGCAATTTCTCAGATGAAGTTGTGCCGTATTTCTTCAGCATTCATCAGTATTTGAATCCCTTTCTACAAATGCTGTAAATAGTTCACACTTTTGTTTTAAACCAGTAGTATATTTTTTTGGCTTTTTTTGACTGTGAATGTTTGTGGAATTAACAACTAGTAGTTTTTACTATTTTTTTCAGTCTTTCAGTTAGTGGGTTGTTGTGGGGTATTATTTTTTTAACTTTATTTAATATCTGCTTTGGTGGAAAATCAGCAACATTCTACACTCAGCAGTTGGGATACCATCCAGTAATTGTATTTTACTCTGAACAGTATTCAAGACACGCACCAAGGTCATATTTTGCTTTGATACAATAGTTTTGGCATTTCTCCATCCAACTAATCTCTCTGAGGTTGAAGTTTATTTTCCAAGTATTTAGCTGCAGTTCTTTGTTCACAAGTGAGAGAATCTGAGCAACATTACTTTAATTCTCTACAGGTGCAGATGCCGAGCAGGATGCTGCTATCAAACTTGCCCAAGAACGAGCAGAGATAGTTGCCAAGTATGACAGAGTAAGTGAACTTGGTAATAATTATAAAGACATTTTATAATTAATCTTAGTAATAGGTCTGTTTAAAAAAAAAAAAGAATCATAGTTGCCGCTAGCTTTTGTTTGAAATACTCTGTAGTACTAATCTTCAGGTTTCATGATACAGTGGCCTCTGGGTGAATTAAATTCTCCCTCCGTGGGGGATATTCTGGATAATGACTCAATCAACTCATTTTTCAGGTGTATGGGAAGTTGCTTTGGGATTATTTTAGGGTAGTGTAATGTATTAGAAGTAATGAAACTAGGGTGTTTCAGGATGCTCAGTATATCTACGAGATCAGAGGAACTCTTGTTTTACTTTTTATTTAATTTTTGGTTATGGTAATAGAAACATTTAAATCATCACAGAGAACTTAAAAGATGAGTGAACTGCATTGTTTGTCAGATTTCTGTGAGGAATTGAAGAAATACACTAGTCATATCCATTTTTTCTTTTTTCTTGAACCATAAAAGCCTGGCACAGAGTATGCCTAGAATACCTACACCATATTCACATATTCTTGTAACACTTACGGACTTTATAAGTGTCATTGGAGTACTGAGCAATAGACTTGTTTGTAGAGTTCATGGAACATTTTACATGCTAGACTTTGTGGTGGCTTGCACAGTGTGCACTTGAGTGCGTGGCTGTGTGTGGTTTTTTTTTTAATAAGGAAGAAACACGCACATGGTTTCTGTTCTGAGTGGTGGCCTCTCTTCACACCCAGTAACTTGTGCGTAGCCCATACCAGAAGAATATATAGCTGAAATACACTTATATTTCTACAAGTCTTACAAAAATCGGCAATTGCAGTAGAAGAGAGGAACATGAATGAGTGCTTCATTGAGGGAAGACTCAGCGCTGCATTCTGACAGCTGCTGGAAGTAGCATGGATGTTGGCTCAAGACTGTTTGCGGTATGTGCTCTTGCCAGGTGATGGTTCAGGAAAGACAGAATATGGAAATAAAATGAGTAGAGGGCACTGTGTGGGGACCTTGATGGACTGTGGTGGAGATAAACAACAGATGTGAGATTATGATGAGTTTGTGGTTGAAATCAGTGGTTGAAATTTATTCTATGTGTAGCAGTGACTAGAAGAGATTTCCTGTGATGAAAATACTGTTTGTAGGGGCTGGAAGAGGTGTGCTACTCTCCTTTTTCTTGGTTGGTCAGTTTAGGATTAGTGTTCTCCTCTCCCTCCTCTACCCTACTACCAGTGTATCCCAAAGATTGTGCTTTGAGTGGTTGAATGCTGTCTTGACTTACTGTGTCATAAAACTTAATTTGGCTCTTCTTTTTATTCTTTCCTTTAGGGACGGGAGGGTGCGCAGATTGAACCATGGGAAGATGCTGACTATCGTCTTTACAAAGTCACAGATAGATTTGGGTTTCTACAGTAAGTAGCGAGCTTGAAAAGAACTTTGCTGGTCTTTGCTACTATTACTATTTATGCTTTTTATTGTATCACCTGTTCGGTGAAAGTGTTCTTATGCCTTTTATAGATCTTTTGGAAACTGTTTGCTGTGTGAGTTCTGGGTAGTCTTTCACTGAGCTTTTCAATTCCATTTCTAGCTGTTTTTCAGTTCTGTAACTTGATCCTATGTAGGGAGTGAAATGTTTTTGAATATTTGGGAATGAAAATTGATAGTCTACAAAAAATATATTTCAAGCTGAATTAAATTGCAGATAAATTTTGATTTTAAGTAATTGTGTTATAGATAAACAAAATTGAAGTTCTTGGAAGGATTTTAAAAAAAATTTATTACAGTGTTGATCCTTAAAAAAAATCCCAAAATATTTCAAGTTACTTAACAGTTGTATATGAACAACTATGTGTCCCAGTCCTTCAAAGATAAATCTCAATTAACTTCATCTATTTGGTAAC
This sequence comes from Gavia stellata, assembly GCF_030936135.1. Classification (NCBI taxonomy): domain Eukaryota; kingdom Metazoa; phylum Chordata; class Aves; order Gaviiformes; family Gaviidae; genus Gavia; species Gavia stellata. The sequence continues at coordinate 7,132,900 of NC_082597.1, read as the reverse complement.
CTTACTGAAGTCTCTGCTGATTTGGGACCTAATGTTGCATCACAAAGTCAAGTCAGAAAATGTCAGAATCCAGATCCAATTACCTGATAGGTACCTCCTTTGTAACAAATAATCTCTGTCTTTTTGGCAAATAAAAGATGAGAGTATTAAATCGTATTAGGACTTTTGCGGTTGGCAGATGTAAATATCCAACTTGCAGAAACTGAACGCAAACTGACTTGCTATTTTTTGATAATATCCAGTCAAGACTTTCTGCCACTCCTGGTGTTTGGCATTTATGTTTGAATACATGAAGTGCAATTAAAGTCCAGAAAAATCAGTCATGAGTGGAAAACTTATTGTAATAACTATGTACTTTTTTTACAGTATCGGTGGGGGAGAGACGTGTGTGTGTTTTGGTTTTAGGTGGGATTTTTCCCCCCCCCTTTCTTTTATTTTGTAATGTCGTTGCTTTTATAAACTGTCAGTTAAAACAGTCATCTTTACCTGTAGACTTCATTTGCTTCATCAGGGTGAGTTAATTTGGTGTATGACCTCCAAACAGTTCTATTTTACAGAGTGGTCTTTGTGTTGGTAAACTACAGCTGCAACACCATGTGTCTGGTGGTGTAGCTGCAGTTGTAGGCATTCTTAATGGAGGATGTCAGAATTATTTCTTGTGCAAAAGTAATTGAAGCCACTGCTAAGTTCATCACTGACTTCAATGGAAATTGAATCCCGTGCCTTCAGATTTGCAAGTAGCTTCTTGATTTTGGTATCCTTATGAACTCCTGAACTTTTCCTGTTACTGTATTGTGATATTTGCCTTTTTATATGTTAGGCATGGAAGAATGTTATTTATGTCTGCTACAGTTGCTGCTGCAGACAGTTTTCAGGAGCCTTGGATTTCATGGCTCCAATGCTGAACTATATTTGAGATGCAGTTATGGAGGTGCTGCTTGGCAAGGCACCATGGGCCAGTTTCCATGCTGCTGCAGCTCTAACTTAAAGCTACTGTGGGCATTCTTACATCACACTGTGTGTATACATGTAGGTAGATAGTCTGTCTCTTCACTAATTGTGTGGTATTTTTTGCTTATATGCTAATGATATCTCATTATAAGGCAGATTTCACCTGACAGTGCCATCAAGGCTGCTTTATGATTCTTTAAAGCAAATTCATTGCAAATGATGTTTTTATTTTCCTGAGAAAGAAAATCTCTCCTAATAGGAGAAATATAATTAGGATAAGCATATCAACTGTCTTTCCCTGAAAAGACAATTTATATTGCATTGTAGATTTTAACTATGGTCTGGGTTCATACACTGCAATACTGAGCCTGTGCAATCTACCATTTCTGAAAGAAACTCCTATTCCTACAAGAATTTGAAACTAATCATTATGTAACAAAAGCCTCAAACAGTTGCCTTAATGGTTATCATCCATAAGACCCATAATTTCCTGTGCCCCATCTATCAGGTGTTTACAGTGTGAATTAACCAAACAGGCTGATGCACATTGAAAACGCAGTCTGAGGACAGTATCAAACTTCTTGTACTCTAGTTAAGTTGAGATCTGCAGTGATTGGTAATCTTGTTTACACTGACATTTCAAAATACTAAGTAGCTGAAAAATGTCTTTTGTATCACAAGGCTGCTGGATATGGGGAACCTGACGGAAAATAAGGGCTTGTTTGTTCAAGTACAATAGGCCTTGATTACTATTGGTAGTTTATAAACTTCTCTTTCTCCTTGGCTATGTCCTGTCTGCAGCTTTCCTTGGCTCTGCGAAGGTGCATTAAAAGTTCAGCTGGTTGCTGATAGGGCAGAAAAGATAAGGTTGGTGGGATGAAACACTCAAGCTGCCTGTGTAACTTGCCACCAAGAAGATGGATGAAATTAAAGACTAGAGACTTTTAAAGAGTAGTTTTGGTCTAGATCTGCGATTCTTCTGGTGTCCCAGTGTCCTTATTTGTGTGTCAAACTGGGAATTAGTAAACTTGGGGAACCTGAAGATACTTACACTTCTATTGTCTTCCTGCCATACCAATAGAAGTGGGTAAAACTGTTTAGATTTTCTTCTGAGAACATACCGAGTAGCAGAGGGAAGGTGGCTTTTTATGTAACAGCGTAGAAATTGCTGGTGATTTGAAACAGATATGACACTTCCCTTTGGGTGAAATATCTCACCTTAAGGCTAACCTTCATTTAAGACCCACAGCTGAAATATCTGTTGGGCAGCTTTGGTCAATTCTAATTGTTGTAGTATTTTTTGTTTATAATAGTTAGGACCATCTTTACCTAGCACCGTCTTAAATTTTTAGTGGCTGCTGCCTTAAGAACACAATTTAATTTGTTTGCTGTAGTACTATTTTTTATTTTGCAGTTCTGCAAATGAATATGGAAGTTCTAGTTGACTTTGGATATTAAAAGGAAATTGGTGTGGACAGGTTATTAAAACAGCTATTTAAAACAAAAAAAAAAAATCAAAAAAGCTGAGTTGATACCTAATGAATTTAGGGAACAAGAAAGTAGGTTCAGTGAGAAGTACCAAAGCATTATAATGATGAGACTTGTTTGAAATGAATAAAGGGAAGCGTTAGAGGGAAGTTGGATATGAGAAGAAGGTTTCTGCAAATGTGCTAAGCTGCGAAATAACCCTGTGGGGAGCCGAGGGGGTCTGTCTCTTGAGATGTTTGAGACCAGATTGTACAAAACAAAATGTACCTATGAGGAGTATTGGCAGTGGGACTGACTAAATTGTAAAGGGCATGTTTTCAGTAGAATAGCTTATAAATTGTATATGAGAGGAATGCACAAACCAGAAAGAGTCTCATTTTCGCTAAAATGTAGAAAACTTGGCCTTACCAATTACTGTTGTTGTGAGGCTGTAAGGAAGTGGTGGCCATCATGGTTTATTTAAGCCATATGGTGTTGCTGGCAAAACAGTCTCAATTTGGGGAATTTTTTACATAATTTATTGCCAAATAACACAATGTTCTGATTGCTGATTTGGATATTGGGGGGGGACCCCAAAACCATAAAACTTTAAGGAACACCTAGGGGAAACACCTCTTTCCCTTGTGCCCCCAGGACTAACTTCCCATGTTTTTTTGCCATGGGTTACCCTTGGCTCACCCCGGTTCCTTTGGTGAGGTGGCAGGCAGTGCATGGGGTTGGGGTCCTGCGCGTAAAGGCTTCTTTCTGCTGCTCTTGGTTTCTTACTTGTTTTTGTCTACTGCTCCTTGTATCTTACTCGTTTTCTGCTTCCCCAGTGTGGGTCACCCCTAGGCTGCAGTCCCCTTGGAGATGTCCCTCCCCTGGCATGATGTGCCTCCTCCTAAGAGCACGTCTCCAGCCATGTCCCAAACAACATCTCCTTCCATGTGTCTCTTCTGGTTTTCCCCACATCTCCTGCATTTCTCCTGCCTCTAACAGCTGCCGTGCTTTTAAAAATGTTTTTAGTAGAGGGATCATGGGTTCTGCCAACTGACTGAAGTTTTGGCACATGATGGCTTTGTTGTAGAGGATTCAGAGATGGCTGGAGCAGCCATGCCTGGCACAGGGCAGGGCATGGCCTCCTCCCACACAGGTCTCCCCTGCAGCCCCTGGCTACTGAAACCCAATACATGTAACTGCCATGCTGGGTACAAGTCAAGCACTGGAAACCTAACTTGTGAAGAAGGTAGCAGAGACATTGGCCAAGGGAACCACTGTTTTCTGGACATGTTGGTAACAGAACACTGTAAATGTGACCATCGTTACTAGATTGTTGTACATCCCGACAGTGTGTTTGCTTCCTTCCGGAAGGTTGAGGATGTATTTTGAGAGACATGCTTTTAGTGCACTGTGTTCCCAAGGGGAAAAGGCCATTTCAGAGTCCAGAGGTCTCAAGTGACCGTAAGGGCACATAACAACTCTGAGGGAGCTACAATTCGGATGCTGGTGTGCCTTCTCATAGCTGAGATTGTGCTGTACGTTTGCCACCTGGACCCAGCTGATAGCTGTTCATACTTTCCAGTGCAATATTTATAACACTGTTAGGTTAAACTCAATTTGCAAAGCAATACAAGAAAGATGGAGTAGCATTGGTTCATCTCAATACCATTTCATACAGTCTTAATTCGATTAGCGTTGTTAATTGATATAAACTAGTTTCTATCAAGTGCTATTGGTCTTCCTAAAGTCAGCTGTTATACATGGAGTAGTGCCTATTAAAACTTAACTCTTCACTTATGTAACGTTTGGCTAGGAGAAGCCCATGCCAGGGAGCTCGTCTTAGTCATGAACACAAGAGTCTTGAGAGAACAGACCAGTATATTTCTACAGGTGCACTGTGGTTACCTATAATCCTAAAAATATGTTTTTTTTTAAAAAAAGGCAACAACATCCCAACCCAAAAAACTTCAGGCATGGTCCTCATTCTGTAAATTCTTCATTAAAAATCCCGCTGGACTCCTGATTGCACATTATGGTGCAGGAATGCTGAACAGTAGGGCTGATGTGAAAAATACCATTCATTTTTAAGAGGAACGTTTTTTTCCTCCAGGAAATGTAGCACTAGCATTTGTATCTAGAGTCTACCAGTGTTTTGATAAGATCGAATATTCTTTTCTGGAAAACATTCTTGAAATTGCATGTGGCAGATAGTCTGCTAGACTTTATCAACCTACAGGTATGGAACAAACTATCTCAGGGGACTACCATAGTGTTCAGTTAAGCCTTAGTCTATAATATACGACTTTTTCAATCAAGTATTTTAGGAATGGGAGAAATGCATCAGATCTCTTCACAGATAGTCATAACAAAAACTGTTTCAGCTGTTCTTGGAAATGAAAAAGATGGAATGTGTTTGGTATTCATAAAAAATAATGTTTGGTGGGTTTTTCCTTTTTTTTTTTTGCTTTTCTTGGATATGTTGTGTCTTTTTGGTCAACTATGTGTCAAGCTACCTCTTTTTTTTTTTTTCTCCAGGTTTAATCAAAAGTTCTCATTTCATGCTCAGAGTACACACACACACACACACACACACAAAAAGCACCAGAATGTTGCAATTAAAAAAATCCAACAAACAAGTAGAAAACAAAAATAAAACCCCTACCCCAGAAAACCAAACTCCAAACACCCTGCACCCCACAAAAACCTAGTTCCTTTCTGTCTTATCTTGGAGCTTGGCTAAATTTTAAAGTAATGTTTTTAATCTTTTCACTGTGTACTGTTCTTTCTTAGAAACTTTACCTTGTAGATACTTCTATTTGCAGTTTTTCTAGCAGCAGTCATTGATAAGGAAATAACTTCAGGGAAAAAAACCTACATGAAGTTCTGAGTGTCCTGAAGCTTATAGCAGGCATTCCAGTAATGCCTTGGGATCTGGGATTTCCCCCTTCCCCCTCCTTGAATTCTTTAGTTGATTTGTTACTGCTTTGGGATGCTTAAAAAAGCTACTAGAATTAATACGTTATTCCTTGGGCGGTGGCATGTCCTATTACTACTCCTAGGAACGTTATAAAAGACATTTAATTTCTTTTTTAAGCCTACAGTTTAAATAATACCTATATTACTTTGTCTATTTAGAAATGGCAATTATATGAATGATTTTTATAGTTAAAAGATTATTAAAGGTCTTAAAGCAACAAAAGTAAGCAACAAATCCAAATGACAGTCAATGTTTTGTAAATAAATAAGAATTGAAGCTTTAACTGAAGATCATTGAAGCACATATTTAAACATATATTTTCATGAATGTATCCTTGTATTTATTTTTTGTGAAACTCTCCAGCTAGCTACAAGGCCTGCAACGCTACAGCCTTGGGGACAAGTGTCTGGAAAGCTGCCCGGTGGAAAAGGACCTGGGGGTGCTGGTTGACAGCCGGCTGAATATGAGCCAGCAGTGTGCCCAGGTGGCCAAGAAGGCCAACGGCATCCTGGCCTGTATCAGAAACAGTGTGCCCAGCAGGAGTAGGGAGGTGATCATGCCTCTGTACTCGGTGCTGGTGAGGCCGCACCTCGAATCCTGTGTTCAGTTTTGGGCCCCTCACTCCAAGAAGGACATTGAGGTGCTGGAGCGTGTCCAGAGAAGGGCGACGAAGCTGGTGAGGGGTCTGGAGCACAAGTCTGATGAGGAGCGGCTGAGGGAACTGGGGTTGTTCTGTCTGGAGAAGAGGAGGCTGAGGGGAGACCATATCGCTCTCTACAATTACCTGAAAGGGGGTTGTGGTGAGGTGGGTGTTGGTCTCTTCTCCCAAGTGGCTAATGACAGAATGAGAGGAAATGGCCTCAGGTTGCGCCAGAGGAGGTTTAGGCTGGATATTAGGAAAAATTTCTTTACTGAGAGAGTGGTGAAGCACTGGAACAGGCTGCCCAGGGAGGTGGTGGAGTCACCCTCACTGGAGGTGTTCAAGGAATGTGTGGACGAGGCATTGTGGGACATGGTTTAGTGGGCATGGTGGTGTTGGGTTGATGGTTGGACTTGATGTTCTTACAGGTCTTTTCCGACCTTAGTGATTCTGTGTTTTTGTGAAGGACAAAATAACTTTAATCCTTCCCCTTCCTCCCTGCCCCATATAATGTTACAGTTGAATGGCCACAAAAGCATTGGCTGATTGGGGTTTGCAAAACAGCCTAAACTTTGTACCTGCTCCTAAAACAGGCTAAAAGCTGAAAGCAGCATTTTACAACTCTAAAGGTCAGCACCAATTTCATGTTTAAAGAGCCGGTCCTCTTTTTTGGTGCCAGGCCAAAAGTCAGAGAGCAGGATAAGCTAAATGGCCTCAGCGGCTTTCCAGGATGGCACAGAAAACTAAAATTTGAGCAGATCCGAATAGCTAGAAGGCTTCTTCCTTTGCTTAGGTCTCAACACAATATGCACCTGTTCAATATACTGCCAGGTTCTGTGCTGCTTTGTACTGAAGTCTCTAACTCATTGAATGACATTCCCTCTCGAGGATCAGACATCAGCCAGGATCATTGTTTGGTACCTGTTGGAACTAGTGATTTCAGTCCTTCATCAGATAGTGACCAAGCAAGGAGTGTTTAAAAAAAAAAACAAACAAACCACATAAATTCCACACCTTTCCTTTTTAGCTAGCAATTAGGATTTATATTATCTGGTCTTTCATTAGCCATACTTGTGTGTATATCATTCTTGTTTGATTCTTTTATTTGTCTATCTCTGTACATCACCCAGCTGTGAGGGAGGCATTCAGTTTTCTTGTATAAGAAAACCTTTTAAGACCACAGTTGTGCTTTTCTAAGTAAGAAGGAAATAACATTTTTTTTGAATTCGGGGCAGGTACAGCTCAAGGCCCAATTTTCCTACTCTACATTGGGGAACATAGGTTATCACTGATGTATGCTGACTAATATATTGTGGAAAGCATTAAAATTGCTCAGGTCTTATTAGATACAAAGTAGAAATAAGAGGAAAAACTATAATTTACTTACTGCAACTTTTCAAGAACTTTTTTCTTTCCATCATTCATTGATGAACTCCAATTGAATTGTTCTGTTAACTTTCGATAATGAGCTGTGAAAATCCTAAGCTGCCATGACGTCATTTAAAAAAATGCAGTGATTATTTTAAAGACTTTTATTTCTCCAACCTGCACAATATGAGTTCGTTTCAGGTCTTGTTGTTAGCAAGGTCTGCGTTAACTTGTATGAGTAATTATTATCTTACAGCAATAACCAATATTGTCAGGTTTTGTGATTTAACTCGGGTGATTCAGCTTAGACATGTCTTTCTTTTACTACCTGTTCAATAAATGGAAACTGGGGATGTATGTGCAGTGTGGCAGATGCTGTTATGTTGATAAATATCCAGGGATCAGCGAGGTGAGGTTGGGCAGATTGGAGGTTTATTCTGCACGGTTGTTTTTGTTAGGGTTTTTTTCCCAGTGAAGGATAAGATGTACAATAAAAGTACTAATGGTAGAAAATACAGGTGTGGTTCCCGCCCCACCCCTACATACATGAAGCTCTCTTAAAAATTTGGGTTAGATTCTCGTACTACTCTTACAGCAGCTCTGTGCTGATTTTGATGGAATTGTACCAATTTGCAGCAGCTGGGAATCTGACTCATACTCTTATTCTTTATCCCATGAGTCTATTAGAGCAGAGAATGTGTTTTTAGAATAGTTTGCTAATGCTGGAGATTATTGCGTTGCCAGAGGTGCTTTTCAAATAGCAAAAGAAAGAATAATGAACTCTGCTAAGATAGAGGCCTACCTGCTCTTCTCCATCAAACTTTACTCTTTAAAAAAAATGTATTGCATTTTTATTAGCACTGTAATGCATTTCTGCAGCATGCTGCAAAAATGAGCTAGGGGAGCAAAGAAATGGAGAGCTCAATCAAGAATTGTGGGGTACTCCATTAAATGTCTCCAAATGAAGCTATTGATTTTTATTTTTTCATTATTATTTTGCCCCTAACTTTCTAATAGAAAGCAATATGATGAGCAACTAGTTATCCTCTCTCTCATTCTGTTTCTTGGTAATTTATACATAGCCTTGCTGGAAAACAGTCCTTTTCTCTAAAATATTCTTTGTGCATTCCTTAATACTTTCTGCAATGTGCTTGTTGAACCATGTGTCTAAGAACAATAGCTCTTACACAGCTAACCCTGCTGATTTGAGTAGGTACCCAGGTGAAGTCTCTCCAGATAAGAGATGTAAGGACTGGTCTCTGAGTGTTCTTGGCAGCAAAAGCAGTTATGCTGAGATGCCAAAAGTTTTGGGTAATAGAAATTAAAGAAAGAAGCATGGTGGCTGCAATTTGATTGAAGAAGTATTAAAAAAAAATAGGAATTTTAATATAATTTTCATTTCAAAGCTTAAGGAAGGACTGCTAAGGTTACTAGGAGAGTTGCGAAGTTATTGTTCATAGTGACACACAGCCACTATCCTTAATTTTGTAGACACAGTAAGTGTGGCCAAACATGTTAAGTGATATGATGATGTGCTGAAAGAGCAATGAAATGTTTATTTTTAACAGTTCAATTATAAATGTAAATCTTACTGCATTTTATATATCGTGGTCATTCATTAGGGTCTTGCTGTTATTTTCCTCCTCTCCTCCTTTCTTCTCAGCTTTGAAACAGGGTCAGACCTACTTGTCAGGAGAGTGGCTTAACTATTCCATCGCTTGGGAAAAAAGTGTGCTAAGTTCAGTCTCTTTCAGCTGCCAAAGACTAATCTTTATTTTAAAAAAAAATAATTCAGATCTCGGATGTTAGAGAAGTGTTTCTCGTAATTTCCTTTTTTACTAAACATATGAATATACCTCTTTTTGACTGCGTAGAATTTTTCATGTGGCTTTATAAAGATTTACTGTGAAAACTCCACTGTAGTCTTGCGTTGTGTGTGATGGATTCTGCTCTCTAATATGTGATACATTTCCCTGAACTGATTTTACTCTGAAATATTAATTGCTAATCAATGTTTTGAGGAACTGCTGTTAAAAGCCCACAAATTTCAGCTCTATTTAACATTCTTTCCTTTTGCCCTCATGTACACTGAAGATACTCTTATTTAAGGAGAGAAATAGATTTTTCTTGAATTAGTAATTTGAGACTCAGAATGCTTTTTTAGATCCATCTTCCTAGCATTACGGAAAACCATTTTTCTTGCATACATTCACAGGGAACTACTTCTAAAAGAATATTTTAATTGCATTTCTGTATGACAAAATCTGTTTTGAAAACATGGCAGTGATAGATACATAGTAAACATTAATGAAGAGGTTTTGCAAATTTTAGTATTTATCAGTTATGGAACTTCTGATAAGTTGAAATTAATCTCTGTTTACTATGCAAATGTGAAGTGATGGGGCTAAGTTTCAGAGACAGACCTTTCAGAGACCAAGGTGAATAGTCAATTTTATTTAAACATCACTGACAGCAGAAGAGTACATTGGACTTGCTGTAAATTTTACTTAGTCGTTATCCATTCTGACTCTTCTAGTTTGCAGCTCTGCTTCCATGATGGACAATAAACTTTGATCTCTGCATTCGTGTCCAATTGTGGTGGTGGTTGTGTTGTGATCCTTTTCTTTGCATTGATGCATTGGAACTTATTTCTAAAAGCATGAGATGTGTATGGCAATTTGCAGTAACTGCTTCCTTAAATTGATGTCTTACTTTGCAATAGCGTGTGGTCAGAAATGTTGCTTTAGAATGTGTTTTGGTTGCTATGAGGAACCCTTCAATGCTTTTACTCTTCACTTTTCCTCACACTTGCTATTTAAATAAGTCTGTCTTGCCAGCCTGATGGCAAAAGTGGCCATTTATTCAAAAGCTGTTCCATGAAAATTGTATAAACCAGCCCTAGCAGAAGGGAGAGAAACCAGACTTTCTTTCCCAGGTGATCACCTGTGAGCTTCACAGTCATATAGGACCTTACAGTATTTGCGCACCGCTTGTGTTCTTGGTGGTAGAACTTCACCAGGAGAAGGAGGAAGTGCCTTACTTTTGGTCTTGGCTAGGTCATTGTCTGAGACAGGCTTGCTTTAGAATGTCGTAAAGCTAAGGAGGCTATTTGAACCCAGAATCGACTCATTTTATGCAAGGCTTGAAGTCACCTATTTTGGACCTGTTTGAAGAGAAGCCACCAACCACCTGTAACTCAAACAACAGCTGAAGAACCTACCTCCTGGATTGGTATTTATAGCCACAAAAGGAGAGTAGCAGGATTTCAGGTATATCTTTCTCAGCCGTGTTTTGTTGTCTAGTTAATTTTGGCTTCCATTGGAAAATAAGCAGCTTTGCCCATGTGCTGTGCTCTCATGGTTGCAATAATTTTTTAATATCTATGTGTCTATAAGTTACTAGTAAATTTTTCTGTGGCTTGGACTACTAACTTCAGTTCTTCTGTAAAAGTATTTAAGATGTTCTTCTCTTTAATTCAGTTTTGTTCATCTTAATGAAAGCTGATTTTTTTAAAGAATAATTTGAAAAGGTTTTTGGTGTGGGTTTTTTTTTTTTTTAATTTTTGTTGTTTCTCCTCTTGTGTTATCACGGTGATCTAGCGTACAGTTCTTCTGCTACTCTCCCTTCATGCAGGTTCTTCCCATGGAAGGAAGGAATGTTCTGTTAGTATTTGCTATCATTCAGAACAGTATGGAATTTTTTTTTTCCTAAAACTGTATCACAATTGTACCCATTTCTTTAGCTTATTCTTACAGGACTAGAGTTGAAATTTGAATTTTTAATTCTATTCTTTCAGCTGAGTTAGTCCAGGCTGTCACTTCAACAGAAGATAAAGAAAGAAATGAGGTGAATGCAATCCCACAGATTTGATTGCAAACACAAAAGTAAGCTGCAGGATAATTCTGCCAACTAAGGACAAATAGTGTGTTTTTGTTAACAGCTGCTGCTACTTGATTTGAGTAAAAGATCACCCACTGTGTACTAAGAATTAATGAATTACTTCCTTTTATGAAAAGTGCCATTAGGTAGCAGAACTGAAAAAATTATTGAATATGGTAATACAGGATTTAATTTATACAACATACGTAAAGCGATATGCATTAGTTTTGAGTTACTGCTTAAGCCCTAAAATGTAAGAATTTAACTTAATCATTACTACCACATATATTTCCTACTGTATTTAGCATTTATAGAAGATTAAAGTAACTGAATATAGGGAATGGCCAGAGTGTGTTTCACTGGCACTGATTATTAAGAGTGCTAAAAAAGGTCTGGAGTGACAGTTTTCAGAAGTGCAAAAGTGCTGCTACTCTCAACCCAAGTGAAAGACCCAACAAAATAGAAGTTTAGACTGCAGAAAATTATTTCATAAAAGAAGGTACATAAAACATTGAGCTTCAGTGGTGAACAAATATATAGTGCTGGAACACTACCATCTTAGTTCATTTATGTCAGAATACGCTTTTCATACCACATGAATTTTATTACAGATGAAGCTGCCAAAATGTAAGTCCTGGACTGCTATGAATATATAGTGTAAGTGATCTGTATGGTAACTAATCTTCAAGCAGTACTTAAAAGCGCTCTCTCTATATATATGCTTAAGGGAAAGATCCTAGCTGGTTTAGACATTTATATATCAAATGTAAATCAGAAGCAAGGCAAAGAGATTAATTCTTTTTCATTTGTCTTTTAGCTACTTGAGAGTTTTAAGGTAGCTTAGACTAATTTTTATTTTTATTTTTTTTTAAAAAACACTTAGAATGTAATTCTGAGAAGACATTTTTAACCTCAGTGTTTATGTTCAATTAAAGTGACATCAGAAATCACTAGAAATGCTGCTGTGCTCAATTATGCAGATTTTAGATTTTTCTCAAAGGTTTTCTGATTCCAAGCTGGGAAGACTTTAAAGTTTGCATATAGAACATTTCTTTAGTAAAAGACATAAGAAAGCATATATTTTAGCATGTGGCAGTGAACATACAGGCATCTTTTTTTGCTATGAATTTCTTGATCATTTTTTTATATTGGCAATAAAAACTTTACAGTGAAGTTTTCTTCTCCCAAGCAGGGAAGTACTTTACTAAAAAGTCACCACTGCGAGATTTAACTGAATTTGATAAATATTTTGATTTGATTTTATCTTATCTCTGAGAGTGTGTGTTACTTGAGACTTTCTGGGCAGGAGCTACATGTTCGTGGCACTGTGCTCTGCATATTGGCAGAAGCATCCACAGAATCCACAAATAATAATTGTAACAAAAACCTAGTTGCAAAATCACATGTGATTCAATCTTTTGCCAGCATTAAATTCTTTATTGCAGCATATTTCCTGATAATTATATTGTGGAATATCACATTGGCTTTTCCCATGTGTTAATTAATTGCTTTGGCTTGGCTATGAATTTTAACAAAACTTCTGAAAGCTGTTTTTTAATCTACTGTAGTCACCACCCCCATACTGTGCGGAGGTTATTCGGTGAAAATTCCAAGTGGATGATTACAGTAGCAGAGCTCCAATTATTTTGATAGACAGAATCAAAATTGTGAGCTATATAAGTAAAATGTATAATGGAAAGAAGGAAGTGATCTGTAGAATTGTATCTGTGGAAAATCCATAATTTAGTTTAAAAACCAGCTTTCTTACTTTCTCCTTAATATTTTCAGAAATCTTTTCCATGTATTATTGGTTTTGAAAGTGACACTATTGCATTTAATTTCCATTAAAAGCTTGGAAGATTAAAACAAGCATTCATAATCAGAATTCTTCTGAAAATTAACTTGCTTGGACTAAAGGATCTGAATTCAACACTAAGTTGTGCTTTAGATTTGTCCTATAAAGAGTAACTTAATGATAGGTCTAAAGAAAGGCATGACATTGAAATACTGTTTTATTTCTACTTATAATGGTTAATGAGTTTTTTCAGTTGACTTCAGAAAACTGTTTGCTTTGTAGCACATCTTGTGACACAGTGCAGACATAAAAGGTGTCATTATGAGTAACAATGCTGTGTGTCCTGTGAATTATACAATTAGTCTAATTTATCTTCCCTCCTATAAGATGATTGTGAAGCACTTTTCAGCTAACTTTAGAACAAAGATCAGTATGTATATTATATGACATGAGGCAGTAAAAGCTACCTGGAAACAGTATGTGTGTATATATATACAAAATAAGGTGTCATTCTGTGGCAAAGCACTGTTGTAACTATCCGTAATACTGTGTATTGCTTTGACAGTTTTATGTGCTGTGTGCTGGACGCTGAAAGGGAGGCAGACCTAAGAGACCATCCAGTCAGTGTGTTTATTGTTGTAGAATTGGTTTCCTAGTGTGAAGATACTGATTTTTTTTTTTTTTTTTTTGTTTAGTAAAGCTATAGACTCCTACAACTCACTTCTGATAAATTACACAGCCTAAAAACTGTTCATACTTGGGAAGATTTATTTTTTCCAAGTAATCTGAGTACTGAAATGTTGTTCCAATTTGTTACTCAACAATCTGAGTTCTATATTGTACAGCAAAATAACTCCATTTGTACTAAAGCTTTTCCTGTTCAGATGTCTGTCAACTGAACTCTTCCCTTCTTTCTCACATCTTACCTGTGCATGATCATTCTTCGTAAATTGATTTCATGACACTTTTGCTTTTGAGTTTTATGCTTTACTAATGTTTATGTGGATGTTTCACTTACATATTCCTTGATCATAGAAGTTTCAAAACAATCCATGTCACTGCATAATTTTTTTTAAAAGCACTCCTTCAAAATAATTCTCCTGGGTAGTAGCAAGTATGTTTTCCTTATGGATTTAAACACTTAATGTTGCATCACAAATGAAAAACTGAACACACAGCATCTCTTTCTTCATGATTAAGTCAATGAGACCATGAAGATAAGTGTTCTGCAAGAAACTGTCCCACATTATATTTAATATGTGACACCAAATACGATTTCAAATACTTTTCAGTTAAAATGTGCATGCGGTGATACAAGGTGATGCTATTGCACTTAGTACATTGAGGAAAGCATGAGAAAATAATTTGGAAATAGTTTGAGAAACTATTTTGTGTAGGGACTGCACCACAGGTTTAATGAGGATTTGAGTTTAATAGTCATGTTATAGTGAGTTCAGTAATATAGGAATATTAAATTTAATTGACTTTCTTCTTTAAATTTAATAATGACTTGCACATATTGCAATTATTCCTGCAACATGTTTCAGGATGAAGGACCCCAAAGTTCTTCACAGTGCACTGCCTGTAATTCTCTCTGGCGTAAGAAAGACAACAGCAAGCAGAGAGGGTTTTTAAGCAAGTGGTGTGTTTTGAAATAGAAGTTATGAGAAATAGAGCTTACAAAGAAATTCTGAATGTAACACCTCTTGGGGCAAGTAAGCTTTGTGGTAAAGATTTTTAGTGTATTATGGTCAATTTTTGCCACTGTTTTCCTAATGAAAAATTGAGTGTCAGTGTTTGTACAACTTGGAACTGTGAAGAATTAAATTGACAGGAATTTATAGTGCTGGGGTTATCAACATATGAAGACTGCTGATTATTGCACTAAACTTCTTCTATCAACTGAAGCTGCAAATAATAGAGGAGCCTTTACATTTCTTAAATTTGATTTAAACCGAACTAGAAGCAGGAAAATGCTGTGATTTGAGCCAGCAGGGAACATATTTGGGATTTAAATACAAATGTAGGAAAAGAATGAATTTGATGAGTGAGTAATATGAGAAAGTCTTTCCTTGTGTTTATATTGAACAAATATATCGAAGTGCTGTTTAAAGAAGACTGATTTAAACAGCAGCAGTGGGTAGGTGAGTGTAAGCTTGTTAAATCTGAGACTTTTCAAATTATTTAAACTACCACTGTTACTTGAGGAGGCTTATTACAACACATATCTTAATGGTCAAAACCATAGATCTGTGTGTTTAATGTTCTGAAGTGTCAGATATTTATGCATTGAAGATTAATATTTCTTTTATCTTGAAAAATTAATGAAAAACCTGTGTTAGCCATCATGGTGGATTTAAAGCCATAAAATCAATTCATCACTTACAATCTAACAAAAACAGCATTTTCAATCAAGTCTTTGTTCTTCAAAATGACATCCTGTTTCTTTGAACTTGTAGGCCTTATAGTCCCCACCAGAAGGTGGTAATAGTCCAGACTGAAAGACAGGAAGAATTTGGGCCAGTGCTGCAGACCACCACCAGTGAGGACTATGGATAGAGGTCCTGAGTTCCAGTCAAACCTTGGAGTCTAGTACTTCCTCTCAGTGAAAAGTCTTTGAGGAGCCTTCTAGTAGGAAACCCAGCATGCCTTCATGTGGACCCTGCTCCTTATTGGAGTTAGGATTTCGTCCCAGCGTTTTGCAGCTCCCAAACGTGTAGACAACATCTTCAGACCTTTCTCTTAATGCTGTAACACCAGAGCTGCTTGGCGGTGACAAGCAGAGCCCCTGAGCTGCTGTTAGGTTGCAATGTGGGCTGCCCAGGCTGCAGGTGGGAGGCTGGAGTCTTTATGCCTGGGGCAAAGGCACATACTAGATGGAATGATTCTTGATTCCTGTCTGATTAAATGGGTGAATTTACCTAGTTTGGATCTTTCTTTATTGTGGACAATACAGTGTTAAGATTTTGTTCCTGCTAAGTGAGACCTTATTTACATGAGTTCAGTTAAAATCTGTCTCTGTGGCTCTTTGGGATTTCAAATATTGTATGGTTCCAAGCTAATTATGCTAATCAGTCCTGTCCTCCTTCTCTGTATCCCTTAAATGAGTATTACTTGAGCTATTAAAGGAAAGCAGTCATCTTAGGGCAGGATGTGGCTATATTATGTTAATATTGTTTACTACTTCACGCTATTACTTGGTGAAGTACACAGATAAAAAAACTTTGAAAAATACAAGTTTAAATAGGCTGGGGATGGTGGGAGAAGATTCAACATTGAAAGAAATAATGAAGATATAACTATTAGATTGGCGAGGCTGGGGAAGGAAGGGGAAGATTGATCATTATAGAGAAAAAAAAAGGTACAATAAAATTACATTGATTAATAGACATTAATTGATTTTGTGTCTGATCCTACCTAATCCTTTTTAGAAAAAAAAAAATCTGTAAGGTGCTTCTGCATAGGAAACATATATACTAAATAGAAATGTATTTACTTAAAGTATCTTTAGGGGCTTGAGAGAGTTTATTTGCCCACTCAGCCTTTCCCTTAGTCCTTGCAGGATAGATTTGAATATTATGTATGTGAGTACATGGGCGTAGTTAGTGTAATCTAGTTAATTGAGAGGAAGATCTCCAGGAACTCTTGTGTTCCAGTCCAGTGAGTTACTGAGCAGCCCGGGGCAATTCTCTCAGCCTCTGCGCTGTTTTCCTGGTGCTCAGCTGCCAGCAGCATCTCAGGGAACAAAAACATGGGGCTGGCTTCATGCGCTCCTGTGGAATATTAGTGCTTAAAATGTATAGGTACGTGGTATTAGTGCATAACTGTGCAGCTAAAGAAATAACGAGGAATGTGGTCATAAATTTGCTGCTGGAATGATTTAGTGAGGGAGTACGGTGTCTGCTTCCTAGAACAAAAGAGCCTTCTTTCACTGCTCGGTAGATTCAGCCATAGCTTTTGTTTGCACATTGATGGTAACTTGCAAAATTAGCAAAGAACAATTCCTTAATAAATTGTTGCAGTTTATTCTTTGTGATAAAATAAGATTTGATTAATCTTTCATGTGATTAGCTTCCATGCCAGATTAGCAAATGTGAAGATAAGCTGTCAAGTGGTACCAGTTGAGCAGAGGAGTTGCTGTGTCCGGTGTGAGTCCACAGGGATGTGGAGCTGTCAGATCAGTGTCTTGCGCGCTGCTGGCAGCGCTGGAGGAAAAAGAGTTTCTTGCATGCGCAGCCAGCTGCTGGTGTGACCTCGTAGGGCCACGAAGAATGAGGCTGCTGTGTGCTTGTCTTGCTGCGTGCAGCTGATGCTTCTGGTGGAGGTAGACAGTACCTGCAACTGTCACTAAAGAACTGAAAATTTTAAGTGACGTTTGAAAGGCTTAGCAATCTTTCTACTTAAAACTAAAACAAACAACAAACCTCCCAAGCAGATTATTAAATTGAATTTTTTCTTCCCCTCTATTTGTTTTTTCACTTCTGTTCAAATAAGCTTAATTTCTAGGTGATATTTGGCATACAAAGGGCCTACTTTCAGTTTGTTAATTTAGTTATATGAGAATGTGCACAATACTATAAAATTACAGCATTTACAACCTCAGGTAGCACCAAATATAGGCTATTTCTAGTGCATTAGACAGATGTTAATCACATTTTTTTGGATTTTGAAGTTGTTCGTCAAGAAGAGTTTCAGATACTTGGAAAGTGCTTCTAAATAAATGGATTATGCTTTTTGCAATGCTGTTCAAAAGGAACACTTTTGGTTTTTAAATTAGTTTCTAGGCTGCGTACTGGAGACTTTGACTTGTGTGTGTGGTCTCTGAAAAGATGTTGGTTGGAGCAAGCTTTTCCATTAGATGAAGTAATTAAAATGTATTTCTTTATAACTTCTGAATCTGAAACTGCATCTTTTAAATGACATGAATGAGATCAAATATAATTCACGCATTTTCATCAGACTGTTCTTACATAGACTGCAGCAGCAACTACTTTTGTAGCCTTCCCCAGTGTTGTTTTCGCCCTTGCACAGATTTGATACAGGTCTAAAATACTGGGGTGTAATGTCCTCGCTGCTCTGTTTTCAGAAGCTGCAGATGATGCAGGCAAAGGAAGACAGGCTCATTTGGCATCACAGTGGTCCAGTTACTTCTGATAAGAAAAACACAAGTTTCTTTGATAAGAACAACAGGAGTTAGAGCCCTCAGGATGAAACTAAAATAATATAGTCTGAAAAATGTATCTGTGTAAAGGCTGCTTTTCAAGCTTTCAATTTATAACCGGCCTTTTTAGAGTTAGGCTAAGAAGTGAAAGGACTGTATTTTTTTAATATTAATTAGATACCTAGTAATAAAACTGATTTTTCTTGGTTTTCTTTTTCTACCACCTTCTCCCTGTTACTCAGAGTGAGTTTTGTAGAGTTTTGAGAAAATGGAAGTTAACTGTCCTAACTCAAGCAAAATCTCAGTGCCTTTCACAGGGCACAGTAGTAAAGGAGGAAAACCTTTTATAGGGGTATTTCAGCTAATAGTAGTATGGTCTAATAAACAAAACAAAAAATTCAAGTAGGTTTCAGTTCAGTAGTACAGTACAGGGTGCTTTTACTAAAGGAAAAATAAACTTTCTGTTAAGTCCTTGTCTTTTGAAGCTATACAATTACTTTTGATTTAGAAGGTTTAAGATTGAAATAATTCTAGTTCTGTACTTAAAATATTGTGAGTTTTACGGTGTTTAGAAAATAAATTCCAAGGGTTCCTGTGTGTCATTGTCTTAGTTCTCTAAAGTTCAAAATTCTTGTTTACTCATTACTACATATTGCTACTGTAAATAATTACTTGTGAGGACCTATACAGAAATGATTTTGTGCCAAGATTAACCAAGAGTAATATGAACTTTGTCTTTGTTTTCAGTCCAGAGGAGCTTCCTGTCCATGATGCAGCGATAGAAAAGGTAAGTCCAGTGTCTTCCAGTTTTTTGACTAGGAGGTAAACGTTACAGACTTCCGACTTTTTTAATATAAATCATTTCGAAATGAGGAGATGAAGCATTTGAGTGATTTGCATTCCCAAAGAAACATGTTCTAAGTCCCATAAGGACTGTGGTCCTTGAGGCCGTGTTAACTCGCCCACAGATCCCTTGGGGCCCAAGTGATCTTACATTTACTAGTTGCAATGAGACGTGAGTTTTTCTCACCCATTATATGACCTAGTAAAGGAAACAGAGCTACTACTCTGCCCTGAAAGAGCAAGAGCTATTGTCTCTGTGTCATGAGCTGTCATCAGCTGTGCTGGCTGGATGGATTGTCCCAGTGAGGTGGTGGCTTTGATGCTGAAGTGTACGTTGCCATCCCCTGAGGAGTGTAGCGTGCTTTTCTCGTTTGGTAAATGGTGACAAATATCCTGGCTGCCACTGAAACATGATGACCTCCCTTGTAATGTTCAGTTGATGAGCCAGATGTATTCTGGACATGCAAGACCTGTCTGCAGCTGGTGTAGGCCCTAGTCCAAATCTTCCTGCTGCTGGAGGGTACTGGAGGAGAAGTTTGGGAACTGATGTTCTGGGAACATGCAAAGCTTTTATTAAAATCGTCGGGAACTGAATTTCTACCTGTCTGGGCCTAGATACTATTGGTATTTCTCCTTGGTCTGTCAGGCCTGTTGTTATCTCTGAGACCAGTTCAGATCCTTCTTGTTTGTCCATATTGATCATCTGTATCATCAGAAAACTCATGATAAAATATTTAAACCTGTAAGTTGGCCCCCTTGGCTGCACAAATCAGTAGAGTGCATGGAATTACTTGTTCGAAGGCAGCTCAGCTCCCCGAGCGTTGAGAGTAGCAGTGTTTCTAAAAATGAATTATTTTGAGCTTCAGTATTTGGCTGGTAAGAAGAATTTCTCATAAAAGAAGGGAACTTCAGAGTCCCTTTTGTTTTGCATTGGTTCATGTGTGTTTCTGCATACGCAGCCTGAAATAGTTGCATTTTGCTGCCATGTTCCATTACATTTAATAATATAGTGAGTGTGTATATAATTTAATTTCCATCAGAAGGACACATCAGGGTGGTGAGTCTATGAGCGTAAATATTAGACAGCTTGCAATTATTGTGGTATATGTGTTTTGAAGCTCTGATTCACTGTGGCTTTGTAGTTAGCCTTAAATTATTGGGGGAAAATAGTTTCTCAGTTCTCTGCCCCATATTGTATTCATGCTGTCTCAGACAAAATGTCAGCATAGAAAATGTATTTACTGAATCAATGTTAAATTGCAAATCTAGTGTCTTTTTATAATCATACAGTAATACTCCTGTATTAGACTCTTGGTTATACTCCTGATGATATCCTGACCTCTGCTGGTTTGAGGTTTGTCTGTGTTCTGTCGCTGGTCTTTGAACCTTTACAATTTTCAAGATACCATTCGTAGAATAAGGGATGTGTCATGTTAATGTAGGCTAGCACCAAAAGCTTTCTGTGCAATATCTTTTAAAGTCACTTATTTGGCAGAACTATTTATGCTTTCCTTCTGCCTTACTTGTGAATTTTAAAAAATATTCCTAAGTCATGTTTTCATTTAGTTTGTAACTTATGTAAAGGGTTGTGTATCCTTGTGAATTTCGAATCCCTCTCTTCTTCATATACATTCTAGTGTAAAGCTTAAGCTGGGTTTTCTCTGTGTGTATTTGTGTGTGTGTTTAAGTGCATAATACTTCTAGAATAGGCATTATTACTGTGAATGCAGAGTAATTTTGATGCTTCGTTGCCTTGCTGGGCATTTGGTGGCTTAAATGCATCGAATCGTTGTCCTACATTATTAAGTACTTAACCTTGAGATGAATCATACAGCACATCTGAGATAAAACTAGGGGAGGAAAGATCATCATAAGATAAAAGTGGACAGAACTGACCTCAGGAAATCTGGAGTCTGTGTCTGACTCTGTTTTTGAAGTGCTATAAAATGTTTTGTAAGTAATTTTCAGTTTGTTCAGTTTTGTCTTTGGTTTACTTGATTATTAATTCTCCAGGGAACTGTTCAGTGAGTTCTGGTTTTGTTTGAAGCTTCTGCTGAAGCATTACTTTAAGCCTCATCTATAGCATACTTACTCTCCAGGAAGGTAGAGTGCTGCACAAAAGATGGACGTTTGCCAACTTAACTTCATGCTTTTTTGCTTTCAGTAGTGTATTATTTACTGACACAAGAGTAAGAAACATTCTCTGCTTCAGTTAGGGATTCTGTTATTCCCAACGGCAAAAATGCTTCAAAGTGTAAAACGTACTCAGAAGACAGATAAATGGATTTTTATTTTTATTTTTTTTGTGACAACTACATGGAACTTGCCTGAAGAAGCAGCAGCGTCATCTGTCTACTCTGCAATGAGCTGCATCAGATCTATCAGTGTTTTCAGTGTTGCACCTGTTAAGACATGAAAGTGAACATAATTCAGACTGGGAAAAAATATCTAAAAGTTTTTTAACAACTGAACACAGAAATAATTGCTATTTTGACTACAGTAGCATCACTTGAGAACTGGGATAAATTGACACGGAAGGCATAAAAGCTTGAACAAACATACAATTGAAGTGAGATTCTGGCTCAAAAGACCAAAAATCTTGAAAGTAGATCAAACATACAAACAAAAAAACTGGGGGAGCAGATAGGGTTTTATTTTTCTTAACCAATTATCTGAACAACCTATCGAGAGCAGAGACCTTTCCTGACTTGATAGAAATGTTATTGTTGCAATCTAAACTATGCCTAAAGAACATCTGCCTTAGAGATGTTAGAAATGCTTATTCCTTAAAGGCATTGCAAATGTGGAGGAAAATCCAAGTGTTGTGAAACCTATGAAATATGGGAAGCAGTAGTTTTTCTACAGTTTACCTCTAACTTAACTCTTAAGAAAAGTGTTTTAAATAATTAAAAAAAAAAAAAAGCGCAAGTGGTTGAGATACTGCCAAATACAGCATGGAACCTGATCACAAATGTGGGCAGTTGATGGCAACATGAATAGTTAGATAAGTTAAGGTTGAGAGAGTAGAGGCATTGCTTTCCCCATAACTTTCTGATGCTTATGTCAGTTGGATTCAAATAAAAATAACTTAAAGAACCCAAACCAACTTATTTTAGTGAATCATGGTTGGGGTGGACCTAAACAGTCATCAAGTTATACTTCTGCAAGTGCAAGGCTTTGAGCTCCTGGATTAAAGAAGTCCTTTGCCCATTTTGTTGCATTGATAGCCAAGAAAGATTGCACAGGTTCTGATGAGTAAAAGCTAGAAGTAAAATTAGAATTCTGTTGAGACGTTAAATAATAATTCTCTCTTATATTTTTCCCCAACGTTTCAGATGCAGTTAATGAAAGTATTAATAAGTTTTCAGTATCCTGCAGAGCTTTGAAATTAAACTCTTATATTGTTACCGGATTGCATCACTAACCATATGAAACAGAATATCCTTTCTGTCTTTTATTAAGCCCTGGATTTGAAGTTAGAGGTAGAGGGGCTGTCCTTTACAAAAAACCTAAATATTTGTTTATATTCATCTTTGAAGAGAAAGCAATAGCCAAACACGTACAAAGTTTTTCTGCTTTAGATTTTTCATTGTTGATCCTTGTCTCCAAAGCATTATGAAAGAGTTGAAACAGTGTGATTTAAAAAAAAATTAAAAATTACAGTTAACTATTAACTTTGTAGTATAATCAGAGAGACCTCATCTGTTTCACAGCATGTATAACTAAGCTGTAAAAATCTTCTTACCATTGGAGCCAACGAAATACAGATTTTTGGCTGTGAAGAGCCAAAGTACCTTGAAATTCTAGGGACTAAGATAGCTAATTCCAAGTACTTGGTTTGGTTCCCGAATTCAAGAAGTTAATGGTAATGGTAGCAAGATTTTCATAGGTAGAATGGCAATCTTTAAGGCAGTAGGTTTGTCGCATGCTTTTAAAGCTGTATATAATACAAATAATGTGTGGAATTCACGTATTTATTATGTTACATTTTTTTACTGCTTGATATAACTATTTATTTTTGAGAAGATAGGGTTTGTTTTGTTTTGAATTCTCATTTTATCACATTGTTACTGAAATATTCTTGCCATTAATATAATTTATGCAACTAGATCTTACCTTCAGAAGGAGTCCTTGATGTTAAGAAATAGGGCCATTTAGGTAAAAATGTACCAAGCCAAGGGTGAGAATTATAGCAAGGCTTTCCATATCCAGAATTAGAACTTATTCCCATTTCTGCTACTGCATTGTTACTCTTGCATGCACTTGTTTTTGTTCATGTACTTTGTATCTTTTTAACTTTGTGCCCTTTAAGAAGGGATGGTTTGTGTGATCACTGGAAAACAGCAGCTAATTGTGATTAGGGCAAGTCTGGGTAAAGATGATAATTTCAGAGTCAACTAACTTCTAAAAAGCTTGCAGCAGAAATTATTTGCCTGAAAACTTACTGAGAGTAAAACCATTTTTTTGTACTTGCCAAAAATGTGTAGAGAAGAAACTTCTATAAATCTTGTACTTAAACTCCTCTTACAAAATACAATTCTTAACATAGAGCTGAAATTAAGGTTTTCTGCTCATATTTTGGTTGGCTAGTTTTTTGGATGTTTTAAGTGAACTGATGTTACTCTTTGTTGCTGTTCTTAGAAGACTGGATAAAAAGTTGTGATGCTGTGTTAAACTTTTTCTCAGTATTTTTAGAAATACATAAATAATCTAAATTGTATTAATCTTGAAAAGATTAAAAAATTCTGATTTCTTTTCAGCAAAAGCACCTTGAAATTGAAAGAACTACAAAATGGCTTAAGATGCTGAAAAGCTGGGAAAAATACAAGAATAGTGAAAAGGTAAAGTTATGCATGCTTTTTTCATTAGCTATCACTTCTGAATGAATGTATAACCTTAAATTAGATTGTCTCTGTTTATGAAATCTGGAAAAAAAGAAAAAAATCACACTGAAAGAGAAAGGCTTTTTATTCTTCCCAAATGCAATAATACATAATAACCCAATAATAATAGTAATCCAACAAAACTGGTGGTCAAATGCAAGGAATTTCTAAGGGCAGTATTGCGTAGGCTCTCTAACGTTCATAGTAATAATTATGTGCTGTACTGCATTGCGCTTGCACTGTGGGATTGGAACTAGGATCATGCAGCATACTGTGTTCATGTCTGCAAAATAATCTGTGGAGCAGCTGAAGCATCAGACCTGCTCGTCTTGTCTCGTAGAGAGCTAGAAGTTGTATTTGATTTATGCTTTGAGAATGCGAAGGAGGAAAAAAAAGAAAAAATCTTTATAAACTTGAAAAGAGGGGACACCTTTAAGTGGGTATAGCTGAATTCTTCAGGAATCATAAATCCCCTTTCAAGGGTTATGAATTTTAACTTTACTTTTTTTATTCCTTTGCATGCTGGACATTGTACTAATTAATATTAAAATTTAAAGTAACTCTTTGAGGTACTGGTGGCATCTTATTAAGATCTGTGAGAGTTTTTTATTATTAATCTTCATCTCTTCTATGGTTTCACTTTTTTTTTTTTTTTGCAGCCCAGGTTTACTGAAGGGCCTAGGATAGCTTACAGTCATGTATCAGTGAAAAACTCCTTGAATAACTCCCCAGGGAAACTGATTAGTCTCAATGTGGGGCATATAGTTTGATGTTTAAATTAGCACACTTGCCAGCACAGGTATCTTAGGGTATCCCAAGATACATGGTTGCTTTGTTAAAAAGTAAGTTAGAAGGTAAAAAGTATAGGAAGCCATTCAGTGCCCTGTCTTCTTTGGGATAAGTCTGTTTTTTTCTGTGAATAATATGCAACGCAGCATTCATAATCTTAGAGATATGAATTGTTTTGATGGTATGAATGGGATCTAGTTTTGAATAGAATACCTTGGGGAAAAAAAAGCTTGATAGGCTTTTTTATTTTGGAATCAATATGGAAGATTTGAAATATACTGGCAGCTACCTAACAGTGCCTAGCAGTGCTACAACATTTCTTGACTAAAAAAAAAAAAAAAAAAAAAAAAAAAGTAAAATTATTTTCTGTGTGAAGCTGCAGGTGAATTTTAAAATTTTAAGAACGTGAATTGCCCATTAATAATCTTTAAATTGCTTTTGGGATTTTTAGTTACAGAATTATTTTTATCCTACTCAGACAACAAATAATGGTCTGGGGGTACTGACAGAAAATGGCTTATGTTAGGTATGCCATTAAGTGCCAAGTGCTTTTACTTGCTTTAAAAGCTAGGTAGGGATTTTCAAGTGAATAGTTTATTTGCTGGAATTGTAGTCTTGGTCATCTTAAAATTATGGAAAAATTTCAGCTGAGAAGAAACTTGCTGGAGAGGCTATATTCCCAACACTGTGTTCTGGGGAAGTTTTCATAACTGTTCTTGTGGCTGTTTGGTGGATAATGTACAGAATATGAGGTTCCCAAGTTCACATTCCCTCTTTTCCTCAATAAGGCTTAAAACGTGCTTTTTTCTATTGGGAGTTCTGGTGGTATTTTCTGATGCTGCTGATCCACCTGTGTTTTGCTGAGGGCTAGAGGACAACTGTTATGCATCCCAGGTTACTGCCAGGATGACTGCCCTGCAGCGTTAGCTTACTCTCTTACTAGCCTTTCATTTAGTAAATTA
This sequence comes from Gavia stellata, assembly GCF_030936135.1. Taxonomy (NCBI): domain Eukaryota; kingdom Metazoa; phylum Chordata; class Aves; order Gaviiformes; family Gaviidae; genus Gavia; species Gavia stellata. The sequence continues at coordinate 7,107,185 of NC_082597.1, read as the reverse complement.
TTCTGTGCGAAGTGGAAAACTTTTAAAGGGAGAGACTGAAACCAGAATATTTGTTAGCCTGACAAGCAGGGAACTGAGATACTACAAGTAGAGGGAGAAATTTACTCAGCGTGTCCCCTACACATCACGTCTGCTTGCTACCTTTGGTTTTGAGACTGGTAGCTATGTCTTGCACTTTGCTTTCGTTAAAAACACCAAAGCCAGCGGTTGATGTTTTTCAGGGGATAACTAAGAAGCTAGCCAATTCATTTTCTTAAAATATGAAGTGAATGCATGAAAAAGTAGTAATTTGTTTCCCAAGTTTTTCTTATAATCCTACTTTCTATGCTGTCATCTTCTCTGGAAGGAAAAGCTAGAGGTTGTAACAGTTGTGGCTTTTTTCTTTACTGTGGTGATTGGGTGATTTGAAGATTAAGTATGTTCCCAAGTCAAATGGATGATTGAAAAAACAGTGTAACAGCTACTTCATTTGCAAAGAGAATGTTAAATATGACCTTTCAGGTATCACAATAGCTATGCATTGTCTAAGCAGCAGCGGTCTTCCTCTTTAGCCGTTGGTGACGTCAGTCTGTGATACACTGACTTAACGGAATAATCCTCTCTTCACCAAGCACGCAGAAGGTATAGCAGATCAGCTGAGCAGAAAGAGTTTCAGTTCATGTAACAAATTATAGACTGAACTATAAATAGTGGCAGGAATAATTCAATATGTTCATAAAGGGGATGAACTTTGCTTGAGGCTAGGAAAAATTTTCACTGATTGTTGAACTCTGGCGGAGCACACGAGACTTTAAAAACAAGGGTGTTTATTTTCCTTATTCTTTCTCACATCTTATGTGGTAAGTGAACCAGAACATACAGAATAAAGAATCAGCCTCCTCCTCCTCCCAAGCATGCAGTGGAAAGTCAGACATTATTTGTCACTGCTCTTGTCACTGCACCAGGAAAGACTGGTGATGTTCTTAGAGTTGTACAAAACTCACGAATAAAGACAGTTTTTATCTGAAAGTGTGTTGGAAGAATGTACCAGCTTTCCATGTTCGCCTTCTTGAAGCAGGGAAGCAATAGTTGCAAGAACAATTCCTGACTCTTGCTTTCTGTCTTCACTTGATTGGATAAAGTGGTTAACACTAGAGGAACAAATTGCTAAATAAAATGAACAGCCTGTATCTTAAAAGACTCCCTTCACCTGACATTCCTATGGTTTCTGTGCAGTCAGACTGCTCCTGAAATCACGTTATTTAGAAACAGCACTGAAGGGAACATTGCAGCAACACCAACAGTAATAATGCTGTAGGGTTATAGTTTATAATTGTCGTGATGACTTGGTTTTGGAAAATGGCATACTTGAGAAATGCCTGTGCTCTTAAAAAGAGAGCAAGGGAGAGTCAGAGAAGGTGATGGTCCCAGGGATAGAGCAGGTACGTACCAAGTACAGGACTTTAGACAGCATGTTTGTAATGAGCCTTTATGATATACAGCTGAGAGAGTTTTGGCTTGAAGAAATTTGTTCATACTGTACGCATACTGTAAATGAATCATATATTTGATTATGTTATCTGAAACTGTCATATGCTTAATTGCAAAATACAGTTTTCATTTAATACTCTTGCAGAGCTGCCTATAGGCTGCTTCCTTATTTTTTTCCATCATAACTTCACGAGGAGAATTAATGAGAAAACATTAACACGCTGATGTGTGTGTGCGCGTGCGAGATGCTTAAATTTACATCTTCCCCTGATCTCTGTTGCAGAAGAATATCTCAAGAGAGAGATGGGGAGTCTGGGAACTTCACACTGTTTTCCCATTAGAACTTCTGTGCTTAAACCTACTGAAAAAAAAAAGCGGGGGGGGAGGAGGAGGAATGGAGGGCAGCAATGTGTGACCATGAGGAACTGGAAAGAGATGAAGAGTTGTCACGTTGAGACCGGAAATGTGCCGGTCTCTACCATATTTGAGTAATGATATAGAGGTAATGAAGGATGACATAATAAAATGAACCCATGTGCAAGTCCATAACTGTGTATAAAACTCCTTGATTCTTATATGTTTATTTAGGCATCTTTTCAGTGGAGTCATCACGATTCTTACAGACACCACTCTCTGAAGTGTGTAACTGCCCCTGTGTCTTTGCGTAATTGATATTTGTCAGAACAAAGCTTTCATCTCCCCATCAGTCATTTCTTATTCAGGAAGTGTCATAGAGCAGCAAAGTTTGTGTTTCAGTGTGGTCTTTCTCTAGCTTATGCTTTTATTTCCTATTTGTATTCTACTGCTTAATAATCCAGGGTACAATCAACCACCACAGATAGTAAATCCTTCCTGGCTTAGTATGACCATAACTTTCAGGAAGGATTAAATAAAACTGTTTTATGTTATATTCCTATTTGAGTATTTCCACCAAAGTATTTCTATCTTTCACTGTCTACCTTCATCTGTCTGTGATTGAAGTTGCCTAAATTGAGAGGGAAAGGAAGAAGAGAAACAATCAGGGTAGCTGGCAATTTCCAGCTGTTCTGGCATTCACACAGAATATAATAATCAAGTCTCCACTTAGTTTGGAGTCTGAACACAGAGCCTTAATGAAGAACTCTCTTTGCATTCCTGAGATTTTCTTGAATGAGATTGAGCAACTCTTGTATTTGCACTTTTTCTTCCTTTCATGCAACCAACAGAGGCAGCAGCCTTTATAAATATACTTTCTTTTCATTATAAATATACTTTCTTGTGAGACTTCAGATTTTAATTCTTACACTTCTCAACACTGATTCTTTTTGAGGTGGCAGAGTCCCTCTGCTGCTTGTGCAGCTCTTCCTGACATAACTGAGAAAGTTTTATTTTCAAGAGAACCAGGTTTATATCTTGCAGCAGCAAGAATGCCAGTTCCCGCTCTTCAGACTAGTGCTGTGTGATAGTGGCCTTGTTTCTTGACCGGAACCAGTTGGGTTTATGAGCTGGAGAGAATGGGGTAGGGGATGGAAGGGGGAGGTTGTATGTTTTCCAGGTTTTTTGCATGGACGCCACATTGTATGTTTGATGTTATGAACTTCATTATTTGAGGTGATAGCTAGTTTGGAATGTACCAAATTTGAGAGTTTTTTTTTCCTTGCTTTCTAAGCTTTTTAATTCATTCTGTATATTCTCTTGCTTCACAATGCGAAGGTCCAATTTACACATCCAATTTTTTTTTTGGCATGAGAAGCTCCTTTTGAATTCCCAGGTGGTAGGGACTCATCTAGTGTCCGCTTGTCCTATCTACTTCAGGATCAACAATATTAGTAACATTGCAGGGGTTTATGACAGCTATCCTTGGCTAAATATCAGATGAAATGTGATACAGAACTTGGACCTGTATTTTTATTTAAGTTGTGTTTATATATCTACTGAGGATGACTTTCCTTTTTCTATGTCCTATGCTGATGGAAACATCCCAGATTCCATAACACCATGCTTTGAATGATGCATGTTTTCATACAATTATCTGAACTATGAGTTTATATACTTGTATTTTGTTTTGAGCTATTATCTTAAGAAAGCCTTAATTTTAAAGGATTTATTAAAGATTGACTCATTATTTCATCTCCCCAGAAGTAGGAAAAAAAGTAAAGTAACTGCTGAATTTTCTACTTTTTATTTTAGTTACTAATTCAGAGAGAACAGAAGAGAAGATTAGGGTTCTGCAAGTATATAGACTCACCCAGCATTTCTCAAAATATTTTCAACCTTATATTACATAAAGAAATAAAAGACAGCAGAGGGCAGTAGTATGGTACTTAGGGTAAAGATATTCAGTTAGCTAATAATCAGTTTGCTCATTTAAATTTTTCTTTTAACTGTTTAGTGACTGAAAGATTATCAAAAATGAGTTTTGCTGTGAAGTATGTGTGAGTTCCCCTGCCCGCTCCCAACATGCAGTGCAGCCATGTCATTTTCACAAAATTGTGGAATCACATGGGATCACAGGATGCTTGAGGTTGGAAGGGACCTCTGGAGGTCATCTGGTCCAACCCCCCTGCTCAAGCAGGCCACCTACAGCCAGTTGCCCTGGACCATGTCGAGCTTTTGAGTATCTCCAGGGATGGAGACTCTACAACCTCCCTGGGTAACGTGCCAGTGCTCGATCACCGCACAGTGACAAAGTGTTTTCTGATGTTCAGAGGGAACCTCCAGGGTTTCAATTTGTGCCCATTGCCTCTGCTCCTGTCACTGGGCACCACTGAAAAGAGCCTGGTTCTGTCCTCTTTGCAACCTCCCTTCAGGTACCTATATACATGGACAAGATTCCCCTGAGCCCTCTCTTCTCCAGGCTGAACAGTCCTAGTTCTCTCAGACTTCCCTTGCAGCAGAGATGGTCAATTCCCTTCATCTTCGTAGCCCTTTGGACTCTCTCCAATATGTCCATGTCTGTCTTGTACCGAGGAGCCCAGAACTGGACACAGTACTCCAGGTGTGGCCTTACCACTGATGAACAGATGGGAAGGACCACCTCCCTCAACCTGCTGGCAGTACTTTTGTCTAGTGCAGCCCAGGATACCATTAGTCGTCTTTGTTTCAAGGGCACATTGCTGACTCATGTTCAACTTGTCCGCCAGGATCCCCAGGTCCTTTTCTGCCAAGCTGCTTTCCAACTGGGTGGTCCCCAGCATGTACTGGTGTATGTTGTTCCTCCCCAGGTGCAGGACTTTGCACCTCTCCTTGTTGAACTTCATGAGGTTCCTGTCAGCTCATTTCTCCAGCTTGTCAAGGTCCCTCTGGTTGGCAGCATGACCCTCTGGCATATCGGCCACTCCTCTCAGTTTTCCATTGTGTATAAAATTATTCACACTTGTTTCCATGTTATCGTTTGTGTAATGGAGCCTGTGCCATGAAAGGTTCTGTTCTTCGGTTACATTTCTCTCTCATATACAGAGCAGACAGCGAAAGTCTTTAATCTCGTGTTCTGCTGAGTCTGTAGGCAGGATCTTGTAATGACTTGGGATGACTGAGAGCTTTTTTTCTCCGCCTAAATAAAAGAATAGTTGGAACAGTAGAGTCAGCTCGATACAGATCTAAAATGGTTTGCAAGAAGCTCTGAATATTATTTGGGTTTTTTCCATCCAGGTAGTGCAATAATTTTGATTTTAGCTACTGAAAATGTTTGCTTTCCTTCTGGTTTTTTGGCATAACTATAGTGGGCTGATGAAACTGTTGGTCTCTCTGTCCTTTCCACTCTTTTTAAAGTTCTATTTGCCAACTCATTTTTCAAACTTTTCTTTTCAAAGCGTTTTCACAATTTTACTTCAAGGGCTCTTCTACTGTTTGGCTGTTTCAGTCTGGGAAGTGCACAAGATGGGAAGACTGTAAATGCCATAGACTCCTCTGAAACTGGTTGTTCTTCTTCAGTTTTATCTCCCGAAAAATACCAAAACAACCCCACACTTTGGGTGGTTTGAATTTGTTTTAATTCTATTTCAATAAGAAACTATTATTACAAAGGCTTATTTCTGGCCTTTGATGTCCACCTGACCTTCTCCCAAAATATTCATTTAGAACAACAGTAGTCTTGAGAATTTATTCTTCAACCAATTCTCTTCATTAATAATCTTATGGTTGTTGGAGACATTTGAAAACAGGTTACAGTATGATAATTAACTGGCAAAAAAGTTTGTTATCAAGGTACACTGTTGCTGTACCATGGGTCTGAGAAATACAGCTACGTGTCACTGGGGACATACAACACTGCAATTTTTTTTTTCTCTTTTTCTTTCAAGTTCCCAGAAAAGATTTTGCAAATTTGGCTCATTCTGCTTTCCAGTAGACAGGCTAATATCTTCTCAGGATGACTCCACTGCAATTGGTGTTGCTTGGCTTTCAAAAGACTGAATTACCCTCTCTCTCACAGGCACTTACCCTTGTGTCTGGGTTGACACACACTGAAATTCTCTTCGTGAGCTGAAGTCTGGAATTACATCTATAGAAGGGTGCTTTGTAGCACTGTGCCTTGTTCTTTATCCTTACAGAAGAAACTGTACTGACACAACTGTGCTCACACTAGAAGTGTTGCTATTTAAGCAATCTTAATATTATTAAAGCAGCAAAGTTTTCTTTAAGAAGCACAGCATTTGCTATTTGGACAGCCTCCAGGTTTGCTGTTGCATCTTATACAAGTTTAAAATTTTCATTTGAAAAGGGGACAGGGAAAAAAAAAGTCATAACCCTTGTAAGTTTTTTGTTTCTATCAAAAGCCACAAAACACTTGTGTAAGTCATACATGCTAAAATCCAGACATGAATCCTTGCAGGCATTAAAGATATCTTCATAGATCTGATATATCCCAAACAGCAGGAGGTTTGCAAGTTTACTGCAATGAGGGGTTCATTAATCTTCCAAAACTGAAGACAAGAAAGATACGAGAAGGAGAAAAGGATTCTGTCTTTGAGGAGGACGTTTCTTGTAAAAATATTTCTTAGGTTACAAACGTAACTTTTATAAACGTTTTAAGGCAGTGATAGCTTTGTCAATTGAAATTCTAACATTTGTTATAGGTTAATGGAAAGAATACTTAATTGTTTAAAGAGGGGTTGTGTGTGTCTTGTTCTCTTTTAAATCTAATTGTCTTTCTGTGCCATCATTAAAATAATGGTAAAAACAGAGCTTCAGAAAGGTTCATGTTCTTTGTTAGAGTTCTCTGGTTTTCCTTTTCTTAGACACATCTCTAGAAGGATGATAACTTTTTTTGTGTGTGTGTTTTTAGAATTACTGGGACTCAATTGCTCTGAGGCTTTGCTTACCTTGAGTCTCTCCTGGCTGTGAAAAGCCAAGACTTTAGATGACTATCCATCTTTCTCCTAAATACTGCAGCACGAAGAGATGCAAATCAAAAGAGAACAGAAGATGACAGTTGTCAGTGCTCTTGATTTTTTCAAATAAGCCCAGTAAGAACCAAATGACTAAATGAGAGTGCAAAAGCAATGACATGTCAGAGGCAAGACTAGTAGATAGTTTATATAACTACTCTAGTTATGCACAGGTACTGAGTTATCCCCTTCTGACCCGTTTCTAATACAAGCTTTATGTGTCAGAACAGAATGTGTCAGGAATGGGGAATTTAATTTTCTATTTCACAGCTAGGGATTGCATGCATTGTTGGTAGATTGTTCTGTATTCTTAGAAACGGTAGCTAGAATATCTTTTATACCTTGTTTTTGTGCAAATGTTTTAATATGCATTTCGAAAACTGTTTATTAGTTTAGAAATATGGTCTGAAATCTGTTAGCTTTAGAAATGGCATATCCTGGGTTTTTTGGTGATCTCACATGTTTGTTTGGTATGCATACATACATTTCAGCATACTGTTGCAGTTTTACAAGAATTCAAAAATCAGTTATGCTTTTTTTACGGGTAGTATTTAAAGCTTTGTGATATTGCTGATTGCCTTTCACCATTCCCATTTATAGTTTGTAATTATAGTGGCTTGTCCTGAAATATTGTGTTGCTAAGAATCTGATTTTTTTTTTTTTTTCTGGTCTAGATTACCAAATTTGGAGTAGTCTTTCCAGTATTTGTAGAATAAGTGCTGCTCAGCAGAGGTGATACAATTTTGATAGGTCTTCTTACAGGTTAAAGTCTTGGCTCGTAGGCATCACCTGCACAGAATGATATTTTGGCCTGTGTGTCCATCTTGTTCCCTGTGCCTCTGCTGATTCTGTCAACAGAGGTCCCCGATGGCGTCACTGGACACTTCCAGTGCCTCAGAAGGCACTGCAACACTTTGTCCCCAAGTGGTTGTCCCTTTGCTAGGGCAATTGATATAATTGTCTTTTTCTTTTTAGCATGTTGTGTGTCATTGTTCCTTTTGTTCAGAACTTTGTAGATTGTAATGCATTTATAACTTCTTTTCTTTTTACAGTTTCACAGGAGAATTTATAAAGGAATCCCACTGCAGTTCAGAGGGCAAGTCTGGTCTTTGCTACTTGATGTCCCTAAAATGAAAGAAGAAATGAAAGACTTTTATAATGTGAGTTTGTAGAATTTCCATTTAATATTAGAATTAACTTTAAAATTCCAGATACTGAGACAACAGGCTTTGTTAAGCTTTTTTGTTATGCAGTGTTTAAAAAAAAAAAAAAAAAAAAAAAGATTAGAAATTACATTGACGTCTACTGCTTGTTTTCAGCTAGGAAAAAGGCCATGTATTGAAAAGCACGTTTCCAGCTTATATTTTGGTTCTGTAAATCATGTAATTAATTGGATCTTCTTTCCTTTTCTTTTCCCATCCTTAAATCCTTGCAAAAAAGCTTTCTAAAAGCAAAGCAAACCAAAATAAGACAAAACTCCTGTCTCAGTAAGAAGATAGACACCTCTGAAACTACAGCTTCTCTTTGAGAAATGTCTTTTAAGCAAGCACCTTATTAGCTGGGTATCAGTAAGAGGAGTTCCAGTATTCTGGAGGGGTATGGAGGTTGGTGTCTTAATCTTCTAAAAGCCACAACAAGCTGGCTATCTTTCTGCGATCTCATCTCCAAGTGAAGCTTAGATATGCCTTACAAAGCACTGTCTAGTTACATGATTGTATTCTCAGAGGTGCACCTGATGACAGGATGTTAACCCCACAAAATTCTACAGGCATAAATTGACAACTTAAGCTTATCTCCTCCTTCGAATATAAAGAAAATAGCTATGTCTTACTCCGCCCCAGCCCCCCTCCTCGCCCTGAGTAGCAGTTAAAGCAACCTCTGAATTACTGTGGTTACGTTCCTCTAAATTTTTCCCCACAGGAATTTTAATGTTCACTGCCTTTTAAAGAAATTATGTCCAGAGTTTAAAGGAAATGCATTGCCTGCTGGATTTTGGCATTTTCTAATAGCAGTTCTTTGGAGCCGAGACTTTGGGTCTACGTAGACAAGGAATCTATAAGGTCATGAAAAAAGATTGATGTTGGCATTGATATTGTCTAAATTTTGGCCTCTGTGATTTTCCTCTTAAATTATTTATCACTCTTTAGTCTGACAGGCCACACTTTCTGACTATTATATTTTGTTTAACTTTATAAGTAAGACTAGTGGTACATCCAAAAGGAATAAAACAGAGTTCATGCTGAATAATGTAGTTGTGGGAAAGAATACTGAGTAAAACTAGAAGCGTTTAAAAATAGGTGAATTCATCTTCAGAGATGATTAATGCCATCTAGTGCTCAGTGCAAAATAAGAGTGTTTGTAGTTCAGATATAGAAGTAGAAAGAGTTTCTTCCATCATTATCCTAGCTTGTTTATTTGCAATAAGCTCATTTTACTGCTCTCCATTTTCCCCATTTCCTGAAGTGGTATTAACACTCCTCATTACAAGTATCACTTACAAATTGCACACCTTAAAATTGGAAGGAAAATATGCACTTTTACTGTAGGTCAAACAGGTTCTCTCAGTTCTCTGTGCAGGGCAATTACCAGTTCTTAAATCTTCTGTTCTTTCTGTTTCTCAAACTCTAGGTACCCTTTCTTTTCACTCATGCTAGAGGCTCCCATGATGGCAAGGACTCAGGGTGCTGCTTTTCCTATATTCCAACAAATCATAGGCTCTGGCTCCTCATGCCACCTTAAAACTATAAATTTTCTCTTCCCTTCTTTTCTCTCTGTCTGGGGGACAAATCGTTCTTTAAATTATATGAAGCTGAGATTGTGGTTAGTGTTGTGCTTGTTAATGGCTGCTGCCAGTTAGTTCATTGATTTACAAGTAATTCTCGGTATTCCTGAAGCTTCTGGTTGTATTCAACAGACTGAATGGATGTCATTGTTCCCTGTTTGATCCCTTTATTTTTCTTGGTTTTGTCATTAAGCCTTTTTGTTTTCTTGCAGCCAGAATCTGTAGAGTTCTGCCTTTTGATTGTCTGTGGTATTCTTTAATAATGCCTACTCAAATGTAATGTTTTGAAAATACCGTGTTGAATCCAGTTAAAAATGTCTTGCAAACTCAACTTTTAGGGACAAAAGTGGGAAGGAATGAATGAATGTCAAGAGAGAATTATTGTTAAGCGCAAAAAATGAGGTGACAATCTAACCTGTGCAGGCTTCCTACAAGTGTTCAATTGCAAAATTGGATTTAATTATAAAATGTTAAAGCAAGTGCTAAAGTAGAGGTATTCTACAACTAAATTAGATTAGAACAGAAAGACAGAGGAAATGACTAGAGAAATGCCCATTATCTATACGTAGATAATAACTGGCAGCTACGTAGCTATTACTTCTGCTTAGAGAAAAAGGCAGGAAAAATATGAAAACCACACTAAATCATTAAATAAAACGTCCAGTCTGGAACACTTGCATCTTAGGTTCTTGTTCCTGAGTAGTAAAATTCGCTTTTTGTCTTTCTCTGGTAATGTGCCTACCTGAGAAATGGCAATTAGAAATTTGAAATGCTGAAACATAGCCTTGAATATGAGTAGTGAATGGTGTGTCACAAAAATGTGTATTATGGGATTGGTCTTTTTACATCTATATTGTTTGAATGTGTCTGACTCTATAGAATTTATATACATACATGCATATTTTGGAAGTTAAATTGTTACCTTGTGAGTTGCTTTTCTATATTAAGTGTTTTAAATCATGAGATGGCAAATACTTCAATACAGGTGTACAGTCAGGCAAGTTTCTGCTATTTTAGAGTTCACAATTTTAAACTTAATTTCTGTTCTTACTCTTTTCCCAGAAATTGAAGTGTCAAGCACGAGGGTCTTCGCCAGATATTAGGCAAATTGATCTTGATGTAAATCGAACGTATAGAGATCATATCATGTTTCGAGACAGATATGGTGTTAAGTAAGTAAATTAAAAGGTTTGGCTTTGTTTGTCTTTAAAATTAGCTTCTGATCTGCATCAAGCCTCCTCATCCATGCAAGAATATTAAATGTAAGCTCCAAACTTTAAAGGAGGATTGTCTATGTGCAGTGATGTAATTACCGTTACTACCACAAAACCAGATGGTCACTTCCAACCAAGTAGTTTCCCTCACTATGAGGTGGTCAGTAGCATTCCAAAGAAAACCATTTCTAAACTGTTCTCATCTTGTTTCATATTTAATAAAAACATACATGGTTGGACTTGATGATCTTACAGGTCTTTTCCAACCTTAGTGATTCTGTGATTCTGTGAAATACAAAAGCATGGGAATTCCAAGCTAATAAATTAAGTTTTATTACCCAATCATGTTATTTAACTGTGTATTTTCAAAACTAAAATAACTTTTTGCATCTCTAATAACTTCTCAGATTTTAGCCTTCCTTTGGATTTTGCATTCCTCTTCTCCTAGTATCTAATTCAGAACCAAATAAAGCAGTTATTTTAGATGTGAGCATTTAATTATTTACAAATGTAGGCCTTAATGCTTTTGGATTTCTTCAAAATGTTGGGTTTTTTTTTACTGTCATTGTACAAGGAATATTAGGCAGCTGTCACCTTTAAAAATGCTTAATAGTGAAATAAGTGGTGATACAAACATCAGCATTGTTGCTAGCTTGCAGCATCAGCACCCTGCTGAGATGAAGAGGGTATTTTTTTCCCTTCTGTGACTGCATTACTTCAGCTTTTAATCTCCTTTTCTTTCCAAGGCAGATTCTACAGTAGTCTGCTATTTTCAAAAAGCAATACTCAAAGAGCTGTGAATTTTAATGTGATAATAAAACAAACATTTTCTTATATTTTTATTCTAGGTATTTTGTGGACAAATTCTAAATAAGGGGAATTTCTCTGATGGCTGCAACACAGGATTGAGTACAAAGCAGAAATTCCCAAGCTGAGAGCTATTCCATGCGGCCACTGTAGTTTAGATATATTTGTGCAGTGCTATCTGTACTAGAGCTGACGTGCCTTGCCTCTCAGTAGTACTGACACAGTGCCATGCAAAAATGGCTCTGTTGCTTCGGGGCCTCAGTTAGTTTTTATGCACACGTTTTGGGTGTTAGCAGAAGCTTGCTACCCCATCAGTTTGGGGTTAACACAGGCAGAGCCAGCTCCAGTCCCTGTAGCTGTGTTGTAAGCATGCCCTCGGAGTCCACAGGAAAGCCTTTGGCTGCATAAAGCAATTTCACACTTGGAATAGATCTTGGAATTACTGTACATATATTATGCATTTCCAGCGATGCCTTGATGAAAAATTCAGAAATCATTTCACATAGCAATGAAATAAAGTTCCCTGGGTAAATCAATAGCTTGTTTGACTTTTAAGTAGACTGTATGTCTTTGAAGGTTCATTCTTTTACAGTCTTTAGTGGTATCATCTAGTTTAAATAGTACTAAAATTACCATTATTTTATGCATCTTATTGTGAATGAGATTGAGCACTTATGTTCAGTTTCATATGGTCAGCTGAAGATGTAGAACGTTCCTGTGTCCATTTGGGACCTTTTAGTTTGTCCTTGCAAAATAAGACTCCAGCTTAATATCTAGTACTTCAGGTTACACTTTACTTTGGTTACTGAAGAATGGCTAAGCTTCAGTTCTGCAAGAGGGCAAACAAAAATACCATAATCTGGATGTTTCGGCAAAATTCTCCAAGTATGCTTCCTCTTCCCAATAAAAAATAGGTAGCTTTTTGCTTATGCTTTCTTTTTTTAACCTGCTAATATCTATTTCTATATGTTTGATTAGTGACAGGCAGAGGGAATTTCACTGGACAGAAAAAGGGCAATATGCAAAACTCATCAGTTAAATATTAACACTTTTAGTTGTAGATGAAAGTAGGCATTCAGGCTTCCAAATTCTCTCCCCAACAAATCACAGAAAGTAGGTGTGAGTTTAAAAATTCATTATTAGAGTTGTCCACCATTACTTTGATATCCCAACTGGAGAAGAACAAGAGTTTTGTTTTTGTTGTGTGTGGTTGCTTTTGGTTTTGGTGCTTTTTTTTTTTGGTCTTACTTCCTTCACAAGTTAGACTGTTTTTACAGAAAGCAAAGGACCTATATAAAGCTCTTTGTAATTCTAACTCTGAAGTACATGGAGATCAGTACGCTCTGGAGGACTGAGCGTAGGATCGCGAGTCAAGAGTTGATGTTGTTTTTCTTGAGTTTGACAGTAGCAGTCACTAAAGCAGCCTTTAATTTGGGTGCCAAGATTAAGACACCTTTGTGGCTTCTTTGTGTATTTAAACTCTTCTACAACTCTGAAATTAGTAACAGCTGTTAGTATTCTGCAAGCACAGAAATCAGGTCTGGGGTGTTTAAAGTTTGGCACTCAGAATAAATCAGTGTTTGAAATGTAGCCCATCCTATGTTTCACTCACCTATCTGTAAAAATGATGACCTTGGCACCATTGCCTTCTCAAAGTACTATAGGTATTTTTTGAGACCTTTCAACGTGTGAAACATCAGAAAAGTGCTAAGTATAATGTTGGTTTGAAATCAGAGGTGCATATCTTTGTAAAGTGTGGTTTGTCCTGTTCCTCAGTGCTAAACAAGTTAAATTGGGGAAACAGGTTTCCAAAACATAGTTCACTACTTTAATGTTTTTCTGTTTTTACAAAAGACAATATTATAGTATTTTCCTTTTCTACTCTTATTTCTCCAGGCAACAATCTTTATTCCATGTTTTAGCTGCATATTCCATATATAATACGGTAAGTTGTGTACCTTCACACTTAATATGGTTTCTCTGAACGTGCCATAAGATAATAACTTGCAATACTATATCTTCTTTCTCCCTAAAGAACCCCCCAACAAACATTTCGGAGACCTTTAGAAGTACATAGAAATAAATTCTTTGTTTGTTGACATGTTTTAAGCTGAAGTTAAAATGAAACAAAGCATCTTGATTATGAGCATCCTGTTGGACTGACTGAATCCACTGTGCATACAGTTCAACCGAAACTAAGTATTGTGTCTAATAAGAATAATGAATTTGTGCTGTGCTGGAGTTTTATACTACTGATGTATTATATGCCTCCCATTCATTTGAATGATGGGAAGGAAAACACACTGCAGAGAGATGCATGTTGGAGTAAACAGGCATATTTCATAACCTGGAGGGTTCTAACAAATGGAAAATGGTAGTAAAGGTTGCATCTTCTTTACTTAAGCCCTCTGTCTTGGCTGCAGTCCTGGATGAGGATTTGTTATGACTGGGGTTTCCAGACTATATTGTAAGGGTTAGAAACGTATGTATTTTGTAATGCCTTTTGGCTGCATTCATAAACTAGAAGAAACAGAAATGCTATCATGTCCACATTTAACTGTTTTTTATGCATTATCCCCTCATTCGTTGTGCCCATTTTGATCATTTTTATGCATCTTTCATTTTATATCCCTCAGCAGCTCCCTAGAATTCAATGTAAAAATATGTACAGTTAAGAAGAAAGTGAAATTAAGCAGTTACTCTGATTAAATACAACTTCGTTTCATTTTTCAAAGTTCTAGGAAATGCAGCCTTTCTATCCTGTTTCAGTTTCTGTCTCCTCGCAGTTGTTGGCCCATAAAAGGACTTATGTTGCTGGAATTTGTTGTCTTTCACTTGAAAAGTTTAAGACAACATAATATTGTAAGCAGCCTTGACACACTGAGAAGTAAAACTCTGGAAGGACCTTTATATATCTCCTATAGAACATTGGATTAGTATCTTCAACTTGCATGAAAAATATTGTTTAAAATCAACTGTTAAAGAGTAATGATGGGAATACTGCAGTGAGGTTTTTATTTTGCACTTACATTGTTGCATTTTTCCTCTTAATGTATAGCAGTTCTTACGCTTTGGTTTTATCTCTAGAGCAAAGTTCTGCTAAGAACTTGTTGTGTAAGTTTTTTCAGGTTTACATTTAAGTCATTGCCCCTACAAATACTTTATCAGTGGGGTTATCTGAGCAGCTAAATGACAGTGACAGTTGGTTCCTGCCATAGAAGTAAAAATTAATAGCAGAGGAAACACTCAGGTTCAGTTTTGCAACAATAAATTGTGTTTTTTCTTCAGGTTTATTACATCTGCTTGCTATGGGCTGCTAAACTTGAGCATGTTTATAGTTGTAGGTCACTCTTGACAAGTCCTGTGTTTATCAGATGGTTCCCCTGACTGTAAAGCAAAACAAGGCAACAACCCCCTCTCCCCAGAAAAAAACCCCAAATTACAACTAAATGCAAAATACATCCATTCGGAGAATAAGATGATACAGTTACTTGAAATTATTAGTACTGACAAGGATTTTGTGCATCAGCAGAGAGTTCTAATGAACAACCAAGACTTCCTGCTTACTTTCCAGATGGAGGGTTGTGCATCATCCCTTCTATCTAACAATATTTTAAATGTTTAAATATTAAGTGTGTTTGGTGCCATAATTGGGGAACTTAAGCCATCAGGACAGGCATCCTCTTTCCTCCCCTAGCTCAAGTAAAAACTAACAGCTTATGGTTATGAGGCTTTTGTTTTCAGCGTTTTAATATTTTTCACTCTCTGCTTTTCAGGAGGTGGGATACTGCCAGGGAATGAGCCAGATCACAGCTTTACTCCTTATGTACATGAATGAAGAAGATGCCTTCTGGGCCTTGGTGAAACTTCTGTCTGGTCCGAAGCATGCTATGCATGGTATGGACTTTCATGTCACCTACTATATGTTAGGTTTCAACCTGCCCTATTTAAGTTGTAAATTATTTGAAAATGGAACTATGCTGTTCTGTCTGTATAGTCAAAATAAGACATAATGTGAGCTTTATACTGGGGGGGGCTGTTGGATGTTACTGAAGCTCACTTATAATGGTAAGTAATTGGTTTTATATGTGATATCTTTCAAATAGTTCTTAATGAAAATCAGATGTTTTCTTTCCTCTTAGTCTCTCAGGGAATGTAACCAGTTGAAAACTGCTTATGTAGATACCTATATAAGCAATAAAATACTAGTGGAAACCTAATACAGAATGAGTTAAATAATATTGTGGCTATGCTATCATTTAGCAGGACAGGAATCCACAGTAAAAAATTGACACTGTATCTAGGCATTAAATTTGAGTTTCTTTATCTCTGCCTGGCACAGCATTTCCTGCTCTCACCATCTTGTTACTTTTATGTTATTGGTAGTTCTCTCTTTCCATGCCAAATTTAGTATGATCTAGGCATATTCCATGCCTACTGGTATGGAACTACTCTAGGCATCTTTTGTAGATGTTAATGATGTGGTGATTCAGAAAAGCTGTAGTTCTTGGAAGCCTGAAAAAGTAAGTATTATCTAGAACTTGAGCTTTTTAGCAAATTTCCAACAGGCTCTGGCTCCTTTTCCTTGCTTAAGACTTCCTCGCACTGTGATAGCTTCCTTCCCTGGCTTTTCAGTATTCCTGCATGTTCTCTGCCCCCAAGATGAAGTGCTAGTTGGCTGTTTTTCTGTTTATACTTCGGCAAAGCTATCGCCTTATTAAAAAAACCCCAAGTGCTATCTGACAATGTCGTAAGTCAAATTTTGAATTCCTCCAGAGTCAAAGACTTGCTTGGAGCTTTACACAATGATAACACAGGCTAAAATAATCTTACAAAAAAATCTATAGATTTAATAATAATCAAAAGCTGTGCAACTACAACTGTGCAAATGCTACTGTGTAGAATGCTGAGCTCCTCAAAGGTCACAGAAAATTTTAACTGTTTTGGGGGATAAGTCTAAATCAACTCATTATATACCAAATCAGTTGATCTGGTTTTGATACATAGGAGCTTCACGTAGGTGTAGTTGCCTTTTTAAGATGCTGTAGACTGTTAAACAGGATTTTAAAACTTTTTCCAGGTTTTATGTCTTAGTGTTTTGTCCATGTCACCTTTTTTAAAGCAGGAGAGTCCTAACCGTGGAATGTGATGCTAATGGAGAACTCATAATACGAATTTCTCAGGCTGATTTTTGTAGTCATCATTTGAACTCGCTGTGGTGAACCAGAGGGTTCATCTGGTAGCTGGTGATGGACTTACACAGGCAGATGTGTCGCTTGTGTACATATGGGAGTCAGCGCGCTGCCTGCGTAACTGTTACTGAATACCCCATTCAGACCTCCCTCTCTCCCTCCTTCATTTCGTCCCTTCTCCTTTCCATTCTCAGTTACAGGGCACATACCTGTCAAGTGATTAGACAGGGCAGGAGGGAGCTTTGAGTAGCCCAAGGCTTTTAAATGAGTTTATGCCACAGTGCAGCATTACTGTAAATATCACTGTAGATTCTGGAGGGGAAACTTTAAAACTGACTTAACTGGTGTCGTATAACTGTTTGCACTTTTTCTGTGTTCTTCTTTGGGGAAGGTAGTTTTAAGTACTGTTTGCCAACTCCTTAAAGCCTAAATAATTTCAATTCTAAATTGCCGATATTCACGAAGGAAAACTTTTATAATTACACTTGATGCCACTGACCATCAGGTGGTTTTCTGAAATCAGGATCTCTCTATGGAAATTATAAGGGTGGACTGAGTAATTCAATTAGAATCATATTGACAAGAGTAGGATGGTTAAAAGTTCCTCCCTATAGATCAGGTTTTTAATCTTTTTTTTTTTTTCTCCTCTACCTGTCATCTGGAAACCTGGAATGCTTCTTGGGTGCAACCCATGTGTCTCAGATACATACCCAGACTAATTTCTAGTGTAATGCCACTTGAAATCAAGGGATGAATTTGGCTTCTCTGATGTTTCGTATTGTATGGATTATGTGAAGTCTCTAAATGATAAAATACAGGTATCTGACCCTGAAAATTATTTAGGTTTTTGAAAGCTCTTTCCATTGGGGTTTTCATAGTCTTAAAAATTCAAGATAATGAGTTGGTATATATAAATTGAAAGAGAAACTTCCCATGGAAAAAGCACCTTTGAATGTTATTAATGATGGCTAACTAGCTTTGATGTAGTCATTCACTGTTTACATTAAGAAAAAAACCCGAACACCTTGCCTATATTAGTAAAACTTCCTACTATGCAACCTGACATTTAAGTATGATAGAATGTGCATTTGTATCTATGAAATACTAAACCTGTGTGAATCGGAAATAGTAAATTTTGCAGCTTGGTGAGTATGAACTGAATTACATAATTGGTAACTAGAAAGAGTTTTCTTTTTTGTTTGGTACTTTTTTAGTGATTTTTTAATTTTTTTTTTTTAAGTGAGATGTGTTTTGCGGGTCCATACTTCTTCCAGTTTACATACTGCCTATCATTTACAAGTAAAAACTGTTGGGGTTTTTTTTGTAGCTTTTTTTAATCTGGAGTATTGGCCTGAATATGGGACCAATATTGGACAGAAAACCAGTTTTAAGAAAAACTGCCATGTCAGCCACTTTCCAGGCTCCTGGTATTTTAAGCAAGAGGTTTCATAGAATCAATATTTCAGCTAGTTGCTCTTTGAGTTTTTAGAGCTGTTCAGGGTTCTGACTTGGGAACCTCCCCAGTGTCCTCCATGCAAAAATTTAACTTGTTTTTAGTCTGACTTGATCTTCTCTGAGCACTTCTAAAAATCTTCACAGACTGTTGAACCTACAAATTCTCTGTTAGGCTTTCTGCATAAATTCTCTGTCAGGCTTTCTGTTTCCAAGGTGTTTGAAAATAGTTCTATTAGTATTTTTTTTTAATGTCTTTTGTAAGTTGTTTTTTTTGGGGGAGGCTTGTTTTTCACATTTTTATACTGCCAGCGTTTGATCATCTCTGTTTTTCTGATCTGAACACAGCTTCAGCTTTTGAAGGGTCTTTGAATGGTTTCTTTTCCTGCTGTGTAGCCGTACTAGCTTTCCTTTACATTTCAAGTTTTTTTTTGTTAGTACTATGTGTTTGCTCTGAGTCTTTTTTTAACTCCGCTGATAACTCAATTGGAAGGGGGCCTTAGTGCTTTCCTTTTCCAGTGTCTGATCACTAAAACTATTCAAGACTTTTTAATATGCCCTTAGTTTCAGTTGTGTGAGCTCACAGTCTTTACTTTATATTCATACTTTTCTTGGTAGAATATCCCTCTTGTCTTTTTTATGGTCTTTTCTTCAGTGCAGACAGTTCTATTAGCTGCCTATGCTGTTTGCCCTTCTACTATGAATTTGCTAGGCATAATCCTGATTTATCTCTTTTGCTTTTAGTGTTAGTTGGTGTGGGTTTTTGTTTTGTTTTTTTTGAAGAATAATTCTAAATTTGGTTTCCTCATGATCTTATAGTGGGTAGACTAATGTAGGACTGATGGATCTTCTGTCATCTATCATTAGTAATCTAATAATAATCACTAAGGGAAACGTACTGATGTTTTGCTGTAGTCATTTAGGCAGGAGTATGTGCATAGCTGTATGTGGACATCATAACATTGCTATGAATATCTGTTCAGATCCAGTGGTCTTATAGACAGATAATATTCTCAGAGCTCTGAATGCCTTTTTTTAGTGTCGTTTTTATACTACGTACACCTGTCACATAGTCAACTTCTTTTCTTAGGTTTTTTTATTCCTGGCTTTCCAAAACTGTTGAGGTTTCAAGAGCATCATGACAAAATACTGAAAAAATTTTTGTCCAAACTTCAGCAGCATTTGGTAAGTATTTGTATCACAATAAAAACAATACTAATTTACGGCTTGCTACCTTGTTTCAGTTCAGGTTAACCCACTAGGTTAAGAATACCTCAAACCTCAGGAAAAAAACACAAAGGTCTAAGAGGAAGTACTGTTGTTTTCATTATAGACGAAGTTATGGTGTCTCTTGGCGCAGTTATGATAAAATTGGATCCTAAGAGTAATTAAATTGGGTGTCTGTCTCAGTTTTGACCTCTGAGTTAAGGAAAATGTGTGGTCCTTCTACCTGGCCTCGGGCAAACTGCTGTATAGCAAGCTGATGTTAAAACATTTTATCAGGAGTTTATTGTATGTAGAGCTTGGTGGGTCATCTCTGGACAAAGGTGACTTTGCAACCAACCAGTTTTAACCTGTGTTTAAAAAATAACTTTTATAAGAGGAGTTAATGGTCCTTTTAAAATTTGCAGATACTCAGTAGTGTTTTCTCGAAGCTGAATGTTGAGTGTTATCTCTTCTAATGCTCTTAAATAGAAAATAATATGGTCTTTATTTTTTTGCTAATATTAGCTGTGTTTATTCTAAGGAACAAATTACTTTTCTAATGGGAGAAAAATGCGCTTCCAATAGTCATCAAGAATTTTCTTTTACAATCACATTGTTTCTGCCAGAATCCATCTCCAAGTCTTAAAAGATAGTGTAAGAGATTCTCAGTTGCAGCAACATCTTCCAAGAGCGATAGCTGCTTACAGATGTTACCTTCCCGGAACTATATTATTTACTGTTTACTATGTTTATCTCCTTAGAAAAATTAAAAAAAGACAATTTGGGAGCGGACTAGCATCTTGGCCGTGATGAATTGCATCTAATGTGTGCCTGTTGTATTATGAAATAGAATTTAATGTCTTTTTTTAACAACATCCTGTAAGGCCTGCTCGTAACATGGAATTAGCAGATCTGGTTAGGAAAAAAACCCCACTCTTCTGTTAAAAAGTCAAGTCAAAATTAGTCATGCAAGATGATCTTGTCATATTTAAAAAAAAATCAGGACCACTTCTGTAAGTAACTTGACTCTGAAATGAAAATTGTGCATTTAGTTTTTACAGTACATGCAAGATGATGATTCTTGTTCAGAAATATAGTCTTATTCTCATTTTTGAGGTTGTCACATTTCAGGAACAAAGTATAGAATAATCCCAAGAAGATTGGGTGGTTTTAACAGTAAATAGTAAAAGGCCCTTATACTTACTAAAAGTCCAAAAATAATTATACATGAGTGAGGCTGGCACATTATTAAATTATGTACATTGCTTATATACCTCTTACTACTGCATTTAATAATCAAGAGCTTTTTTTTTTCCCCTGTCATCCATCCCTGTGTCCCCCCCCCCCCACCTTGGGTCACTTGAAAAAGAAAGCTTCAGAAAAGTGCAGAAAGTTGCTTTCGTAACTGAAAAAGCTAATTTAAATAAAATGCTTTGATAGCCCTCTTCTGAGGGAGTTCTTGGCCACTTGTTTAGAGGGATCCAGAAAACATTCACTTTCTCTTTATATTTATTATGTATTTTTCTTTTCAGTTTTAAATCAGAACTTAATTCTATTTTTGTGTGAATTAGTTTAGAGTTGTTAAATTTAACAGCAATCAGGTTTTTTATCAGGGAAAGGCATGGTCCATTATATCTATCTTTCAGTATGCTGATTCTTACAGGTTAGAAAAATCTCAAAATATGGTGTTTTTTGTTCTGACTGCTTTTTTTAAAGACTCTCAAAATGAAAATCTCAACGATTATTTCAGTTACAAGCATTATTTTTTCTAATTTCTTACTGTGAATGTATCCCTAAGATGAGCCCATTTTTAACTCGCTGAAAGATGAGGGTAAAGCCTGCAGATAAACCAGAGGGATTTGGTCCATTGCTTATTCAGTGTTTGTATACTTGAAATTTTTGGAAAAGCTGAATGTGGCAAGCAGAGAATATGATGTTATTCCAAAGTTAAAATTCAGAATTTCTTAACTCTTTGTCTTTTACTTTGGCTTTTCCTCTGTCTGCGTAAAGAACTTTGAAAAGCTCCATGAAACTGCAAAGAAGCTATGCTTTAGGGGAAATTAGGCCCCTTAATTAAGGAATCAAATTCCTTATCAGTCTAAGTGGTGTTTTGAGGTCCTGTGTTTGAAGAATTCAATTGTTTTAGACTGGTTTCTGGTAGATAGGTATTCTTGTCATAAAATCTTTTCAACCTTTGGCATGAATTGGCAGCCTTGCTTTAGAGAAATGAAAGACTAAATGGACCCAGTGCCTGAACTTCGGTTGCTCCAGAATATGGGTTTATTTTCTTGAGAGAGGATTTAATCCTCTGCTACTTCTGTCCCAAGAATAAGATGGAGGTGTGAGACATGTTAATACCTCTGCATCTCCAAATGCATGTTTCTTCAGGTGGTGAAGTTGATGAAGAAAAACTAAAAAAGATAAAAAATATAGTTGTTAGATTGAAGTAACAGTGTTTCATGTAGTTAAACTAATTATTTACGGTGAATACTGGGTACATTGGCCTCAAAGTGAAAATGTTTTTTCATGGCCAGTGCAAGGCATTACTTGATTTTTGGGAGTATTTTTATATTTCTGCTTTTTTTACAGGACTCCCAGGATATGTCCACTAGCTTTTACACAACAAAGTGGTTTTTCCAGTGTTTCCTTGATCGTGTGAGTATGTTTTCTGTTTTCTATTCCTGTTTTTAATTGTGACTTGGGACAGACTGTTTTCAGAGTTGCATGATTTTGTCATTGCAGACTCCCTTTACATTAAGCCTCAGGATATGGGATATCTACATACTTGAAGGAGAGCGAATTCTCACTGCTATGTCTTACACAATTCTGAAACTACACAGAAGTAAGAAATCTCTCAAATGTTTGAATGCTAAACAGAGATTCAGCTGGTTTTGTTCTTATTTTGTGTAGCCTGACCTTGTGTGAAAATCTTAGTTTCCCATTTGCCTTATGCTATTTCTGACAGGTATTTTTCTTTCCTTAGGCACAAAAAGACCAAAATCTTTGCTTTATTAATGTGTGTGATTGCCAAAGAGAAATATTTATTTCACTGTGAAAGTTATTTAAACATTGACATGAGGTGAGCTGTATTGCTGATTAAACAATGGGGAAAAAAATGTAGTTCTACAGTTTGGAAATGGCTTGTTGGCCCCTACAGGATTTAAATTGATCAAAAAAGCACACAAAGAATCCAGTGTGCCACAAAATACCTGAAACTCTGTCAGCAAACAGCTCAGCAATGAGGAATCACCAGTGTATGTCTCTCTCTATACCATTGTTTGTCCAAGAATGTAATTAAAATTCAGAACTCTTGTAGTCTGCCTGGATGGCCTTCTCTTCCATCTCTTGCCTTCGGGTAAAGTAAAATTTGAGCTTTTGGACAGAACAATTGTCCAAGGCATCTATGTCTGGTTCCCCAAAGTGATTTAGTACCTTAAATTCCAAAGGATCCAAAAAGCTTTTGAGGATGGATGTTAGCTTCTAAATATAATTGAACATTTTTCAGGATAATAAACTCGTAGCTCGAGTTTGATACAGTTTTACTGTGGGACTTCGGCTTTCTTAGCGAAGTCATTTAACTCTTGTGTAAATTCAGAGGTCTGCATAGAGCTCTGCAGAATTGATGTCTTAATTTGCTTGCTGGTTTACCCTCCTTGAACTGTGGTGATACTACCTCACTGTCTCACTGGAGTGTATTCATTAGTTTGCTCATAAACTGCTTTGTAAAATGAAAAAGGTTACTTTTTAAATTATTGTTCTTAAGAAAGCTAAGCATTTAGAGGCAAGTCATTAGGCTTAGCATTTTGGTTTATCTTCTTTATTTGCAAATAGACATCTACTTGAAAATTTTTTTATTCACTACTCTTTTTATGGGAAGACCTGAGGAAAAAGTCCGAGTGCAGGTTTGCTGGCTTAGCAAGTACTTAGCAACTTCCTCCATGATCAAAACACTGAGAGTACCTTACAGCAACAGAGAAGAGATTAGAGGACTGACAGAGAAGGTGGCAGAAGACAGATTCTGATTTGTTTTCCAGTCTCTTGTCTACCTTTAAAAACATTGATGGTATAGTTAGCCAGTCAAAGTGTCACTGTGGAGTACATGCCAAGAGTATTTTTATTACAATGGCAAAAATATTTTCGATGTTTTTTTATATGAATTTGTACATTCTGGAACTTCTGATGACATATACCTGCTTAAAGAAGCTGCATACGTATGCAGTTGCAGCCTTGCAAGCCTTATAGGTTTGTGTAGAAAACATGGTCTTACTGCTGTGTAAAAAGGGAAAGTAAAATAATCTTTTAACTATAAAATGACTTTCAAAATATGACCTGTATTAACTGAAGTGGCAAAAAGTCCCTGAATTTTCAGAGAGCCTGAAGCAATGGTTCTGAAGTGTCAACTGCCATCATCATTTCCTTGGAAGTTAATTCAGTTGTGAATGAGGATACCGTAAATGTAGATTTTTTTTTTTTTGACCTGCTTTTCAAAGCTGCTCGTCAGAGAGATGGTGTATATTGTACAGATCTATAGCAGCATTTTGTAAGTTGAGGATGTGACCTGAAAAATAAAGGACCTGAAGGTGTTGGACTTAAGAAGTCTGAAAGATGGTGACTTGTAGTTACTTTTCTGAATGTGCCCCTTCTTGGAAAACATTGTCCTAAGTAGAGAATGATAAGTAAAAAGGATTTCCATGCTGATTTGCAAGTGAATTTTTAATGCATTTTATGGATTTCTAGTGTAGAGTTCTGTTACCTGCTTAATTAATAAGGGTTTTTCATTCTACTTTGAAAACAAAAGTATCTAATGTCTTAAGTACATTTTCCGAGTTTAATGTTCATAAACAAAATATTTTAATGTGTAATATTTTCTTCATATATAGAGCATCTGATGAAATTACAAATGGAAGAGCTTGTAGAATTTCTGCAGGAGTCTTTAGCCAAGGATTTCTTCTATGAAGATGACTTTGTAATAGACCAGCTCCAAAATTCTATATCAGAATTGAAACGAGCAAAGCTGGATTTACCAGTAGCTGGTAAGAAACTTGTACACATGCAGATTTAGGTATTTGGAGCTATTCACACATTGTCCATTTTTAGAGTGCTAATTCATGCTGTTAAAAATTATGCAAATGTTTTTCATCACTGCATAGTTGTTTTTTCTTCCCCCTCCCCCCAATTTTACAGTTTAAAATTGACACCCTTCATTTCATGAGTTTCCTCTTTTTTGTGTGTGTGTTTTGCTTACTGGTTGCAAACTAATAGCAAAGCTCTTTAAAACATCCTATGTCTTGATAATTTTATTAACTTGGATTTATAAAATCTTTAAGATAGAAGATTAAATATCAAGATTTCAAATTATTTGAAGCAAGAACATTGTCTGAGAATCCAGCCTCTCTTGTAGCTTGATTAGCTATGAAACAAAGTTCAGGTCAAATAGTTTCTTCTGTTAGTCAAATCCAGATTTTTAATTGTTTGCAGGTGATAGACCTTCTGGGTGTTTAACTGAATTATTTTCTTCATTTCTTCTCAGCTTTTGTGTTCGTGCTTTTCAGTTGCAGAGTGGAGATGGTTGTTTCTTGGGGCACTACTTATGAAATGTGCATACGATCTCTTCTTCCTGTCTTAAGATTCTATTACCTTTTCTATCCCTACTGCCACAGTCTTTAATTAGAATTTTTCTTGTGATTACTCAGAGTCCTTTTTCTTTATCCTTGCTAATTGTAACCTTGCTAATTGTAAAACAGTATGTGAGAGAGAATGTTTTTTAAAATTTTAAAAACATGGCAGATATTACCTTAAAATAACTTCATTAATTTGCTATGGTTAGCTTTTGGAAGTTAAGAAGTGTCAGAATAAAGACTGTGTATGTAGCATTGTTGTGTTAATTTGTTCCTGAAGCTCTTTCATTAATGAACTTCATTTTTCTGTTTCTGTAGACCTTATTTATTGCATGCCGTATTGGGCAGTTTCAGGACTACTCATCACAAATAGATACCTGTTTCATCTAGTTCTTCAGCAGATCTGTCCCTATGGAGTACAAACACTTTCTGTACATTTGTTTCCCATCATCTTGGCTTCTTGTTAGAGTTTCCCATTTTTCTTGCTCCCTATTCCTGTGTTTTGACCTCTTTCTGACTTTCTCTAACATCTCTCCAGCACACTTTCTCCCACCCACAATAGGTCTTTCTTCTCCACGTTACTGTGTGCACTGCTTCTTCCCCTTTCTAATCACAGCTTTCCCATCCTGCCTTCTCTCCATCTTCTTTCCCCAAGCTAGGTTTCAGTCTTGACTTATTCTTCAGAGCAAGTTGCTATTTTCAGTACTACTGTCTGCTTTGTCAGACATCTTGTCGCAGCTTTCAGCATCAACACCACTCCATCATGTTAAAGGAAGATAGATCATTGGAGTGCTTTCTGTTAAATTTTAAATACCAAGCTCTCCATGATCCTGTTTGAACAGTGAGGGGGTTCCTCCCCACCCTCCCACCGAGGAATCTTCTTGTGGAGACCAACAGCAAAGGGTAGTGAGTGTATCTTCTTGCCGAAGCAGCTTGGCAATGCAATTCAAGTTGTTTTGGTTTCATACTTTGTACATTTAAGTGGAACTTCTGATATGACTAGCTGACAGGATGGTAATTGTTTTGAGCCATATTGGTTTTCTCTTTTGGATAGCTAAAGCAATTCCAATGACAATAAAATGCTGTGGTGTTTTTTTTTTTAAAAACATGAATGAGGGAGGTTTAATATTAAAACAGGAAAAGCAAAGGCAAAGTGAAGTATATTTTGGTGCTGGATGAGGAATTGAGCTTTTTTCTTTTTAATTTGAGTAGCCAGGGAAAGCCTCTCTGTGTGGTATATTTTTTGCCAGGGGTAAATGGGAACATTACTTAACCTTTCACAAAATAAATATAAAATGCCTTCATCCTAATCCTTGGGAATCTAGCTGATTTGTCTGCTGTTATCTGTAGTTGAGTGAGGCTGCCTCATTTGTTCTTCATATGAATTTCACAAGCCTTTGATTTTTTTTTTTTTATTTTATTTTTTTTTCCCCACTCTGTTCATTTTGGTTTTACTAATCACTGTCTTCAGGCAATAATATTTTTCTACAGGTTCTCAGCATTCTCTAGACATTCAGCTTTGCTCACGTGTCTGTGTGACTCTACTGTCTTTGCTACCTTCAGTCTCCTTTTACTATTTTTCTTTTAATTTAATGTAAAACTTATGAAACCATTGTATGTCATGCAGCAATACACACAATAAATGCCAGACCATTCTTAGGCTACAGTGGATACTTAAATGAAAATAGTGCTTATTTTAGTTTTCTCAGCTAAAATCAAAGCACTGCTTCCTTTCTTATACTTTTTTTTTCATTGAGCAACAATTACACCTTTAAGAACTAAAGTAACAATGCATGTTAGGAAAAAGAAAAAGATTTCCATCTTACAGTTGCATTAGTATCAGTCATCCAGGAATAGCAGTGAGCTAATTAAACTCAGTGGAATTTTCCATCTGACATTCTTTGTTAGGCTGTATAGATTTTCCTGCCCTAGTATGGTAAGCTGTGGTAGGGTATTAAAAGAGGTAATAACTTTTGTGTTACTTTAAAGTGGATATCTGCCTATATCTGATGTAGCTTTCTCTGGCTTGCTTCTTCCATGGCTTCTCCCACTGCATTAAGGAGCTCCTTTTTGCCTTCAGAGCAGAGAGGAGGGAAAGGACTTTGTTCAACATGTTCTCACTGATACAATCCTTAAAATGCTCAGCCAGAGCATGGACGTTAAGAGGCACTGCTGAATTGATTATGCTAATTTTGGATGTCAGTGAAATATTTTTACCACTACTAGGGCTATTTTCTATAAAGCAGACCACAGATTTTCATTTCTCTCTCTGGTAATTTCTAGTCTAAGTGCTGGCCAGTATAGGGTAGCCTGTACTTAGCAACTATGACCTTCAGAGAATCGCTTGCAACTTAAGTGCTGTTCTCAAAACCCAGGGTAGGTATCCCTGTTTCAGTGACTCTGTGGAGATAGTAAACCATATGGATAAGTGTGTTTCTTATTGGCAAGCAGCTTGGTTATCAAGCCCTCAGAGGCAGGCTGCGACAGTTATACCACAGAAACTGCCTTTTACGGTACTTCTCTGACATATCCTTAGGCAAATCTAGTAGAAAAGGCAATTGATATTTTCTGGATTGCCTGGAACATTATGAAGGATGTCCACACCACGGCAGGTTCTTCAACAGCACACTTACCTAAATCTGTATGAGTCCTGTTTAGATCTTCTCAAGGAGACAGATCTGATGCAGAGTAGACACTGTCTTCCTTAATTCAAGGATAATGTCTAAAAACATAGTGAAAGACATTTTCTTGGTTTACAGCAGTGATTTCCAAAATTTCTTGATGCAGATTCTTTCCTTGGCTGTTATTTAAGACAGCAGCAAAGTTCTTTAAACGCTCAGGAGATATGGATAGAATTTCTGGCTTTGCTATAAGTTATTCCTGTATGATTACATAAATAATGCAATGTTTAATAAACAATATTCATATATTAACACACATATATTTTTATGGTGTCTTACTATAATAAACAAATAAACAAAAGTGCTTACCAGTGAAAGTTTCATATTCTACTTAAAAATATGTGGCTGAAAATAGTTCATTAATCTGGAGCTTCATAAACAAATCAGGCTCAGCTTCAAGTCTGAAGGCCCTCAGGTCTGTTCTTCAGACAATTCCTCACCCACGTTTTGTTACAAGATGTCCTGAAAAGGTAGGGTAGAGGGGTCCTGGGATGGATTTTTTTCTTAATGACTGAAAGTTTAATAGGCCTTACAGCAGCCTTTATCAGAGGTGAAGGTCTAGCACCTTAATTTTAAAGCAATATTGCCTAATTTGAAATCTGCTCTTATCCTGTGGTCATCTTAAGTATCTCTGTGCATGGTAACACCTGTGTTAAACTCAGACTCAGTTCTTCTAGTTCTCCCAGCCTTTTCTATATTCAGGGAAAACTAGCAAAGTTTGAATCTTGCATTTGCCATTAATTTTTAATTTTTTTTTTTTTTTAAACCTGCTATTGATCTTTAACAGTATATTTTATTAAATTTATTATCAATAGCTTTTATTCAAATATCTGTTTATTTTACATACTTATCAGTGATAGTGCAGAAGTATATACTAGATTGATATTGTGTTAAATAATGTCTGTTCTCTGCTGTTAGTGCACCTTTTGACTGCCAAAACAATAGAAATACGTAAGTCAGCTTGACTTTCCCGTTTCTGATGGTGTCTCTCTTTTGGTTGTGTTTTGTTTCAGAGGAATTTTGGATTTTTCACTTGTGCTTGAAGAATACACAAGTAGCTATTTCATACAATGCACTTCATATTTTAATCAACTAAACTGATTTTTCTACCTTGTTTCTTGCGTGATAGAACTGCTTTACAACGTTATGAAGGAAATTAATATATCGAATTATACTAATACAATTAGTAAATTCAGCAGTTTTAGACATTGGCTTTGCATAATTTAAAAATCTTTACTGTTTGAAACTTGCATGCTTTTTTAAAATATGATGCAGATAGTTATGTTGGTCATTGTTCGTATTCCTATTTTGAACTGACTTTTCAAGAAAGTGTATTTTCTGGAAGAAACCTGGAATTAGGGGTGTAAAACGAAGTGGTTAATTTTAGAAAATTTTTTTGTAAAGGCAGCTTACAGACATACAGCAGCCACCTGTATCTTCTGGTTGATGATCAAATTTGTTAACATTTCTATTGTTTATCTAAATGCAGTTGTTTATAAAGTAAGTTTTCCTCACTGTCAGTACTACAAAAGTGACGTAGCAGCAGAAAGGCAGCGTATTTTGTTCTACATTCAAGTTGTCATGCAAGTTTTAATTTTAGTAACTCCTTTGCTGATGATGGCTTATAAAGGAGGAGGAGCAGAGGTTGACTTTCAGACAGCAGCTGGAGCCTCTAGTACAGGCACTTAAATTTCTTTAAAATTCTCTTTGACTTGTAAACTGAAGAAGTAAGATGGGATGTCACTGATGGAAAATAAACACAAAATATCAAGATGTCATTTTAAGAGTTGTTTTTATGACCATTACCATCCTTGAAAACTGTGCTAGAACAGTCAAAGTGCATGTATTCTGGTGCTGAAATTAAGGACTAGACTGTTATTCACCGGAGAGAGCACTTAAAGCACTTTACTCCAATTATATGTCTGCTATTCAATGCATGAGGCTGTTAGTGCCTCCTGAAGCAATTATCTGTAAAAGCCCTGTAGTTGAGATCGACTTCCACTGGGTGGTGACCAAGACTTGTTAGAGCAGGAAGAATTCGGTAGACTAAAACTTTCTTTAACATGACTTGAATTTCTTATCTTTTGGGGAACAGTCAGATCTGCTCATATTTGCTTTGCTCCTTTTCGTGTCAGGTAACACGTTTACCAGCAGCAAACAAGCACCTGATTGTTCTTGTTTTGCTTAAATTGTCTCCCTCAACTTCCATTTCTCTCCTTCCTCACTCATTTTTCACCCTTTTTTGTTGTTGTTGTTGTTTGGTTATTTTATGCTATACTGCATAAAAGCCAACTAAATCACTACATTGCTTTTAAAGGAAAAATAGAAAATCCTATAGTCCCAACTCTGTAAATTCTGTTATAAGCGATTGTGTTTGTCTTTGGGAAAAGCCAGTATCTAGACTCTGTCTAGGAACCTGTTCTGTTGAAGGAAGAGAGGGTGAAAAGGATGAGAGTTACCCAGTTCTGCATCTCATGCAAATACTGGCAACCTGGGAAAATATCTGATTGCCCTGTTTGCTTCAGAAGACAAAGGCATGTTTGATGACTGTCATGGTTGCTGCCAAAACAATCTCAGCTGAACTGGGCAACTTTGTCTTAACTTCTAGTTTTAAAATGCCTTTAAACCTGGTGTGTAAACGTCATAGATCATATAGAAAAGCATTTGTCCCAGAAATACTTCTTGTAGAATTCCAAAGTTTCTCCATTCCTCAGTCAGACAGATATGTCCAGAAGGTGAATGAACTCAGACTTCGGATCAACAGCACAAACAGATATTCAATTGAGTGTCCTTTAAAACATCCAAATAAAATTTCTGCATGCTCAGATCTGAGGATTTTGAACAGTGAGTTTAGTTGAAGTGGTAAAGATGACAGTTGAGAGCTGCGTGTGAGTCTTTAGGCAGATTTGGAGTGGAAAATTGGTAGGTATGTGGCTTGTAAGAAGAATTGGTGCTTTTGCATGCTTCTCTGGCGAGCTATTTCTGTACCTCTTGAGGCAGAGATGTTTGTTGTGACTTGGTTTCTTTTGTTTGCTTTTGCATTGTGATTTTTTTTTTTTCCCCTCAGCTTTTGGCTTTTATTACCTTTCTTTCTTGCCAGCATGCAGCATTATGGTTTTCTTGCTATTCTTTCTGATAGTGGACTGCCTAAAGCATTCATGGACATAGTTTGCATGCTATTTTGTGCATTTGAGGAATGTCTCATTGTATTAATGTGCATGGTGATAGATTCGGTTCTTCTCTACTTGTTTAATTTTGTGGACTTTTTTTGAACTTAAGGAGTTCTTATTTGTTTTTAAAGTACAGCAAAGGGCTATGAAGATGATTAGGGGACTGGAACATCTTTCTTATGAGGAAAGGCTGAGGGACTTGGGTCTTTTTAGGCTGGAGAAGAGAAGACTGAGAGGGGATCTTACCAATGCTTATAAATACTTACGGGTTGGGTGCCAGGAGGATGGGGCCAGTGTTTTTTCAGTGGTGCCCAGTGACAGGACGAGAGGTAACGGGCACAATCTTGGTCATAGGAAGTTCCATCTGAACATGAGGAGGAACTTCTTTCCTTTGAGGGTGGCAGAGCCCTGGAACAAGCTGCCCAGAGAGGTTGTGGAGTCTCCTTCTCTGGAGATACTCAAAACTTGCCTGGACACATTCCTGTGCAACCTGCTCTAGGTGACCCTGCTCTGGCAGGGGGGTTGGACTAGATGATCTCCAGAGGTCCCTTCCAACTCCTATCATGCTGTGATTCTGTGATACTTGGTAGTTCCACTGGAAGTGAAGCTCTGTGTGTGTGTGTGTGTGTGTGTGTATGTATGTATGTATGATCTGTATGCTTTTGCAGTTTAAAACAAATTGGTTTTCCTTTAGAAGGTGACTGGTTTGCAGGATGTCTTTGTGCCACATCATCATAGATCCTTATACAACTTCTTTCCTTCCAAAGCTTTTATGGCAAGAGGTGATGAAAGCTCAAGCATTTTTGAAGCAGAGCAAGGCCTGTGCTTCGTAACTTTGATTACTGAATTGAGTACCTCTAGCAATGTGGCCTTTCTTAAAGTTTCGCGTGCAGATGTGGTTGATTAAGCAAGCTGTGTCCATTTCTGTTTGAGGTCAAGTTAAACCAAGTTCTATGGAAGCCCTGTGGCTAAGATTTAAAGCTGTATTTCTTCTTTACCTCACTGACCCTCCTTCCACACGTACTCATTGTTCCATATTTTTGCTTTCCCTGAAAGCACCAAGCTCTGGTATTACCAGCCTATAAACATGGTATCATGCTGTTATCATGCGGAGGTTTTCTTCTAACTGAACTATTGTCTTGGATCTCTTTGCTTGTTAGTCAGTACGTGAATTAATGTTGAGTTTTAACAGTTTCACAACAGACCTGGTAAGACTTCTCTGACATTCATTTTACAGCTGTAATTCACGTTATGGCATACATCATCTAGGCAGTGCAGCCCACATATACCTAGTTGCAGTGGGTTCTTTTACCCTGAAATGTGAAGGAAAGATGACAGAAAGTAATCTTCAAAGCAGCCTAGATAGAATTCAAAAAAATGTCTGCAGTATTCTCACTTGGGTTTTATTAGAGCTTAATGGTAATTAAGAAACCTTAAGTGTGTGAAATTAAAAAAAAAAAAACCACAAACCAAACCTCACACAAACCCCACCTTTATTGTACAACCAAGTATATTTCAAAGGATCTTGTATTGCTCTGTATGCATTTCTTAAAGAGTAAAAGCTGGAAGAAAGGAAATCAGTTCATGCTTTTAACGTCTTTGTACAAATTAAGGAAGCATTGCAGCTACTAGAGGAACTTGTCTTCAGGGTTTTTTTTATATAGCTTGAATAGCTGAATTTCAAGCATGGAAAAAATAAATAATTTTCCCAAAATCACAGAATCACTACGGTTGGAAAAGACCTGTAAGATCATCAAGTCCAACCTGGGAAAAAAAAAAAAAAACACCAAACAAACAAACAACAAAAAAACCACACAAACAAAAAAAAAAACAAACAAAAAAAACCAAAAAACCCCCCCCCAAAAAAAAAAAAAAACCAAAAAAACCAAAAAACAAAAAAACCCCCACAAACAACCCACGCAAGCCAACCACCACACAACAACAACAAGGCACAACACACCAAAACCCAACCCACCCAACACCACACAGCACCATGTCCATCAAGCTACATCCCACAATGCCACATCCACACGCTCCTTGAATACCTCCAGGGAGGGTGACTCTACCACCTCCCTGGGCAGCCTATTCCAATGTTTCACTACTCTCTTGGTAAAGAACTTTTTCCTAATATCTAGCCTGAACCTCCCCTGGCGCAACTTGAGGCCATTTCCTCTTGTCCTGTCACTTGGGAGAAGAGACCAACACCCACCTCTCTGCAACCCCCTTTCAGGTAGTTGTAGAGAGCGATAAGGTCTCCCCTCAGCCTCCTCTTCTCCAGACTGAACAACCCCAGCTCCCTCAGCCGCTCCTCATCAGACTTGTGCTCCAGACCCCTCACCAGCTTCGTCGCCCTTCTCTGGACACCCTCCAGCACCTCAATGTCTTTCTTGTAGTGAGGGGCCCAAAACTGAACGCAGTATTCGAGGTGCGGCCTCACCAGCGCCGAGTACAGAGGCATGATCACCTCCCTGCTCCTGCTGGCCACACCATTTAAAACATTTATTGCATACAAGGACAGAAATGAAATAATTTACAGATGTCGAGGAGCCATTTTATTATGCTATCCCATAACTACTATGGATCACCTGGAAGGTTATAAATGGATTAGCAGCATTTGAAGACTAGTTCTATATGATTTAGATGACAAGTTTTTGATATGTAGTTTGAGTATTGTTTCTTAATTCAGACTTCATTCTATTTTTAACATTCAAAACTAGTAGGATTGAAAGCACTGTAATGTATAGTTCCAGTATGAGGAATATTTATTAGGGGCAAAATTCACTTTTATTTAGAAGACAAGATCTTCAGCTTTGCCTGACACTGTGTTTGAGGATGCAAATGGAATTAAATGGTACAAATGCCTTTTGCCAAACTGAAGCAGGTTCAGAAAGTAAACTCCTGTCATAAAGAACAATTTTGAAGAGGTTGATGCAGCAGACAGTATATTGCAGATCTGTTAAATCATCCATTTGCAGTATCCATGCAACTCATTACTCTGTCCCCTCATCTGTTCTTCCAATGGTGCGCTGCTGGGGAGTGCAAGTCTACAAATCCATGCTCCAGATTTTAGCCTGATTTGTGAATTGTGGGGCCCTGCAGTGAGAGAGGGCAAACCACGAGGCTTGTCATTCAAAGGGCCGCTCACTGGAGCCTAATGCTGAGGCCCTACCCCACTATATAACCTGCTGCACTGTCTTGCAACCATTTGTGTAGGTATTCCCCATCCCAGAGTATAGCATGGAAGGTATATAATCCTGCAAGGTGATTTAACATGGGATCTCCCATTTGGGGACAAGCAATTGGGGAGAGGGCTCAGTGTGAGTATCTTTGCCAAGGTATAGCAAGGTGGACAATGAGTATCTTCGGTGTAAGAGCATAGGTTTGTGTATCTAAATAATTGTATGATCATAATTGAGCAGAGGATAACTAGGAGAGAATAACAGTGGAGGGTTTTTCTGCAGAAAGCCTGGGTAGGCTGTGTTTGTTTTATGTAAACTGAGGTTTATGAAGTTGTGTATTTCTAAAGGAAAGAGTAGGTTTCCATATGACCTTTGGCCTTGTATGAAGACTTGGAAAATCAAGAAAAGGCTAGTTTAATTGTTTGGCAAAACCAGACTGTTTTTATTACGTGCTTTTTATTTAGTTATCTTGTCATGACACATGGCGTCATTGTATTCTTCTCTGCTGTCCTCCTGCTATGTCCTAGCTGGCACAAACTGTAAGTTTTCATTTAGTTTATATAGCAACTGATCCGTGATGGTAGTTTGTTATGCTGTTATAATAAATAATACTGACCTTGGCTGCTGGCTTTCCTCTGTGTATCTCTATCATGAACCAGTCATCAAAGATTGAACTCATACCAGCTCGTACATAGCTCACTTCTAACCACAGCACTCATGTCAGGGATAGAGACATTTGTGTGTATTTGCTCCTGTGAACCCATATAAGGTTCACGTAAAAGGAATTTTAACTACAAATAGCTAGAAAGAGTGAGGTGCTAGCCGGATGATTTTTGATGATGGAGAAAGATTCTACATTTCTTGTCTTAGGAAAAAGCAGGAATTAAACAAAATTATTTTACTGACAGCCATTTTATATAATTTATTTTGCATAACATATAAGCAAGGGTAGCCATTTTTTTTTTTTTCCTTACAACAGAGCTTTTGCTTAATAAATAGATACAGAGTAGGATTTGTTTGGTTATGCTGACTTTAAAAGTTTGTTTATTTTTTGGGAAATACTGAACATAAAATAAATTAAATTTAGATTAATAAATTTAATGAGAAGTATGTGACCTTTTCTGCTTATAATGGGAAAGTAATGTATTACACAATTTAAGTTACATGCAAGTGGATATGATAAAAGACTGGCTGGGAACATGAAGGGCGTTGACTGCTAAGGAGAAAGACTGCAGTGGAAAATTTGATGTAATTTATTCTACGAGCAGCATCAGGCAATGAAACACTTCTTTATTCTTTCTGTAGTGGTAATGTGGATTGTTCTGGGTCCCCACATAACTGATGTTTACCGCTGTCCGTTGCGATGTGTTGAGCTCCAGTCTGGGAGAATTTTCCATTCATATCCTGGTTCTATAAATTATGTCCTTGTGTTTGGTAAAACTTGTCCATTGAACACTCAGTTGAAATCATGATGTAGCCGGTACCAGTATTAGCTACTTCAATTGTTCTATAACTGACAGAAAACTGAACTGAAAAAAATACGAATCTCCATAGAGTCTTTTAATTATACTGTGGCTTTTTAATACTGAGGATGAAATTTCTAGGCAGGGGTTGAGGGAGAGCAAGGACTTAACTGAGGAGCTCCACCCAATAAAAGAAATGAAAGTTCAAAGTTCAAAGGTGTCTGCTAGGAAGGTTGTACATGTGAGTGCGGAGCTGATAGTATAGCTTACCAGAGGTGAACATTAGAAAATGAGTGAATGGAAGACAACAGACTGCGAGAGGGATATTGGAAAGGATTTTTAAAGTAGAGAAAGTAATTTACTTAATGTGACAAGGACAGTGTGAGGAGGGGTACATACAGAGTAGGTACTGTAACCAGAATATTATCTAGGAAGATGGTTTTATGCAGCAGTGTAATGAATGAGCGAAAGCTTGGCAAGAGTGCACTAGCTGTAGAAAGGAAGACGAGAGTAACTGGTTGAGATGAGAGCCTAAACAAGATTTTGGTCGATGTCAGTATACAGAAAAACCTTTGTGGTGTTTAGCAGAATGGTGACCCAGAGAGAGGCCCAGGTAATAAGAGTTCATAGCTGTTTTTGGTTGCACGACCAACAAATCAAAGACAACTTCTGTACAAAGGTGAATTTATGTTATTACGGTTTTTGTTTTAGGTAAAGAAGACGAATTTCCAAAGAAGCCATTGGGGCAGATTCCATTAGGACCTCAGCCTGCTATGCTTAACTCCACTCCGATGCTTAATGGACAGAACAGCACTGCTACACAAACAAGAAGGACAGAGAGGAGACCATCCCCAGGAGAAGAATCAGAAAGTTCACCAAATAACCGTAAAATAATTAATTCACTGGAAAAGAAACCTTCCTTAAAACAACAGAAGATTCGACCAATAGAGACGCAAAGTAGTATGTCTAAGAACGAGGTAGATACCAAAAGAAAGCCTCAACCAACAGAGCAAGACAACTCAAGACAGTATAATAATGCAGCTGCTAATCAAAATTCTAATGCTACTTCAAATACAAGAAGGGAATTTGTACCTAAGTGGAATAAACCATCTGATATCAAAATAATTGAAAAGACAATGAAACTTACTGCAGAGGTGAAAGGAAGGCCAATAAACCATTCGGTTTCGGGCCCACCACCAAGTCCTGGAGACGTGCAGCCTTTAAATGTAAAGCAAAAGATGAGGGTTTTGGATGCTGATGAAGGTAAGCGAGGGTCTAATGCATCTCAGTATGACAATGTTCCAGAAGTTGATAATGAGAATGAGAATCTTGTTGAAGAGATGCTTGAGAGAGCTCATCAACAGAGCCCTAGGCACGTAACATATTGTAATAGTCCAAGAAAGCAAACTGAAAAAATACCAACTCCATTAAAAATATCCAATAATTACACCTTCACTTCACAACCCAGATCTCCAAAATATTCATCCCAGTCTGATGGACCACCTCATGGACTGAATGTAAAACAGCCACTGCCGTGTTATAGTAATCCACCTACTTACCATGGAAATTCTCCAAAGCATGTTTCCAGTATAGGTAATACAAGTTCTGTACCTCTACATTATCATGGGAATCGAACCAGCCCTTCTGGTAGGCCATATGGTTCTTTTATTTCAGTAGATTATTCTCCAGATAAACTACAAATGAATTCCTATCCTGCCAGTCGCCAAAATCCTCTTTCACCAATGCCTGGTCAGATAGAAGTAGCCCCTGTCAATGCTTATACCAGCAACTCAAGGTCCCCCACAGGTGTCAAATTTATAATCCCTCCAGTGGATTATTTACAAGAAGAAAGAAAGTGGCCAGATGCTGCGTATATTTACAGACATGAACCCTACAGGCAGCCCTGGAGCCAAGACTTTAACAAAGGCCACTTGGATAATTTCCAGAAATATCAGCATTTTCAGTCAACACCTTTTCAAGACCATAGTCTTCCTGCTGTTTCTGTGGATAGTCCAATAAGATACAGGACTTCACCAACCTTTGAAGAGCATGGTTCACCACAATACCAATATTCGAGCCCATCAGCTCAAACCCAACACTATCGAAATAGAAATGATGGATTGTCTATGCACGAATCCGTGCTTCTCTGAGAATCTGGCTATAAATGGCAAGAATCAAAACCAGTTAAACATTACTGTGTTAGTAGTAGTCCACCTCAGTTCTTCTATGAAATGCGGACAGTTTGTGTGACTCTGAAAAATAACAATGCTATTTCAAAGACGTTTCAGACTTTCATTGAAGGCTAGTTGAGTTCTTAG
Organism: Gavia stellata; assembly: GCF_030936135.1. Lineage (NCBI taxonomy): Eukaryota > Metazoa > Chordata > Aves > Gaviiformes > Gaviidae > Gavia > Gavia stellata. The sequence continues at coordinate 7,069,267 of NC_082597.1, read as the reverse complement.
ACTTGCATTAAAGCTATTGAAAGTGATCTGACGCGCATAGACATAGCAATAAGATCATATACACAAGGTGATTAATACTGTCATTGTTCCTTACATTTAAATAACTTGTGTTACGATCTTTCTGCCTAAAACCTGTAACACATTTACAAGTTTAATTTTGACTGACATTGTTAATGCACTGTATAGATGTGTGTGTGCACGCGTGTGAGTGTGCACTTAGAATACACAAACACATATGGAAAAGAGCTAAAGAGTTTAAATGTAAATGCATTTAACTTTGGGCAAAGCTTGTGAAGTACTTTTATTTCGTATTAATTTTTCTTTGTAATTTATTTGAGAAGCCATTCATTTTGAATGGGAATTTCTGTCGTTTTTATACAGCTGCCTCAGCATCCCAGTATCTGTTCTGGGCAGGAGAGATGCTTTGGGATTATTAATTTAATCTTACGTGAGAGTTAATTTCCTCTCCTTTGACTACTGTTTGTCATTTTCCTCAGTGAGAAGGAGCAGGCAGGCAAAAGCAGAAAGCCAAAAATGTCTCTAATCTGGCTAAGAAATGGTGCTTAAAATTCAGGGCAGTCTTTAGTTTTTTAGGTGCATAGGAAGTGGAGAATTTTTACCTTCTCACCCAAATCTACCTTCAGAATGTCGTCCTATATGCAAAATATTGGAGCACAGTGAGAGTAATGCCAGATACAGAAATGGTGCTGCACCCTTCACTTTTTGCCATGCTCTGCTGTCAAACTAAACAAATTGGTTGCTGGGCCAAATCTCACAGGTATCAGAATGACCAGCTCCTCAACACACTCGTGAAGTACATGCAGGAGTCTGAGATTTGGTTGAGGCTTGACATTCCCTGAGTTGTGTGAGTATGCAGTGTCCCTTCTCTTAAGCTTTGTCATGTCAATTCCATTTTGTTTTGCCCTTTTTTACCCCAAAGAGCTGGTAGGTTCATGTCTGATTGGGCATGTGCTGCTGTGCTATCAGGCTGCTGAGAGACTGTGCGGTGTTTTACACTAAAATGATCCTGACTGTTAATAGGAAGCTTAGACTCCTGGTAATGTAAGTATTTTTAATTAGTGTTTGCAGCCTTTTCTACTTCGCGTTTTCCTTTCATTGACTGTGAATTGGGGATGAAAAGACCTGCAGGTTAAGTGGCATGTGTAGGATACAGTCCTGTGAGCTGCTGGGTGCTGCGTAGTAAGTGCTGAATGCACTGGCCTCTCATTGAAACCAATGGGAGTTGAGGCGGGTAAGGATCTCGCCAGAAGAGGTCCTTGGAGTGCTTAACAGAGAGACTTTTCTAATATGTAAGTACCAAACATTGGTATCAACACCAGTTTGGGATGGTTTGGAAGGTTGTCCTATTCTGTTTTGTTTTGTAAGAGTTGTTAACTGAAAACATAGAAATGGGTATATTTTTTTTCTCCTTTGAAGAATGAGCTTTAGTGCCTATAATTGCTGCAGGTTGGCTCTGTAAGTTTTAAGGTACAGAAGTAAAACAATTTTTACAAATGGAAGTAACATTTACTTAGTATATTTCAAAAACTTTTTTGTGTATATAATGTGTCTGATGTAATTTTTAATGAACTGGGCAATTTTATACTTTAAAAATTGCAAACTGCAGCGAAGTAACAGTAGCAAAGCACTACACTGAAACTCTAAATTAAAATTGTGAAGGTGAATATGACTTGGGCTTACCTTAGTTCTGATTGCTTACAGCAGCTTAGAAGTGTATGTATATAATATTGTGGCTAAGTGTAATAATCTGTGTTTAACAATGGTTCTGTAATTCATAACAAAGCTGTACAATTTATTTGTGCAAGCAACACAAGGCTCCAAAATATGTATCAGCATTAGTAAATACTGTAGATTTTTATATATAAAATATATACACATTATTTTCTTATGTCATCTGCAACAGTTTTATAACTGTGTATCCTATTTTGATGTGACTGTATTTTTAACACGTTAAAATAATAATAATTAAGCTTATGTTGCTTTGTCTTTATTTTTAATTATCTGATTAGCTCAAAACTGGACTTTTGCTCTTCTAAGCACAAATAATTGCTTTTTGTAAGTGAATCATGCATGCATATTTGATATATGTCCTGTTTAATTTGTATGTGTTTATTTTTAGACTAAGCAATATAGATACAATCTATACACTGTTTTTGCATTATTATAGAAGCAGCAAGTTTATCGATTATAGTTTACTATACTGCTAAACCTTAACCTATCATTTGCAAAAGCTAGAAGTATAAACTGTGATCATAATTTTCTGGTTTTGTTCTAATAATCTCACCCAATACCAATTCAAGAGAGAATTACGGGCATGAGAGACTTGCGAAGTTGCATTGATCAAAGTGCAAAATAATAGTCTGACTGTGGCTGCTGTGTGTCTCTCACATGTTTAGAGGACAGTATAGAGCTTTAAAAAAAAACAAACCCAAAACCAAAAAAGCCTTGTATCATCTGTTTGTACTGCAAAAAACCACTTTTATCTTCATTTAACTGGACAAACCAAACTAAAGGTGCTGCCAGATTAAAATCTGTCATTCATACCAGTTACAAAAAACCCCTCGATGCAGAGTAAAGTGAGACACGGCTGTGCCAGTATCTTGTTGGTAGAGGGAATCATCTCAGCATAATGGATTAGATAGCCTCATAAGAGCTTTCCTGTCACTGTTTCCTTTGATCTGAAAACAGTCAAGCAGTAAGTATCAATGTGAAATACTTGAGACCTTTTCTTCTCATGGTTTCATAGTTTTCCAAAAATTGCCTGCCTTGAGCTGTATGAACTGTAGGGGTTTTGTCCAAGTTGTCATGGCTCTCCTTGTGGTTTGTGAGACAAGTTCAGGGTAGGGTTTTGGAGGATGATTAATGCCACGCTCTCTCCACTAACACAGAACACCACAGAAGACTAAGTAAGGATATGTGTCTAACTTCTGTGCGGCAAAAGTTAAGTGAAATCAAACTACTTAGAATTTAAGAGGAAAAGCGAATCACTCTAGCTGTATGCTGTGGTCTTCTGTGGTTGCTTTTCCTTTCACCCTGATGCCATGCTAGATTAAACCTAAAGACTTAAGTGTTGGACTGAAGCATTTCAGTCTTCTGCAGTACAAATTGTTGTGGCCATGGAAAAAAACCAGGAAGGATCATGGTATCACTGACACTCCTAACCTTTTTGATGAGTGGGATGTGATTACATGATCAAATTGCTTATCTCTATTATCAAGCTGTGTTATGCCCTACATGTGAAGACAGAAGCCATCCCTGCTCCTTCCTCATCTGACCTGGGGGAAGATTCTTTTGACATTGGATTTGGTGATGAGTTTGAATCTAAGCATCCACTCACTTGGGTATCTAAGGAAGAGAATCCGACCTCAGGAACATGATCTTACCCTTTTCCTCTCCCCAGACCCACCTGTGGCCTGTCTGTAACGCTTCAGGGAATGTGACACAAGAAAGAGAAAACCCATTTAGCCAGAAGTCTATTAAGGAGAGTATTCCCTCCTAATCCCTGCTGATGACTACCTAAAGCCTTAAAGCATGATATTGTTTGCAATTGTTTGAGAATGATCAGACCAGTGTGGGCAATTCTGTTTTTCCCAGGGCCACGAAGGAAGATCCTTCACACATGTGAATGCCGGTTACCTTCATAATACCTGACAGCAGGATTAATCCCTTATTGTAAAAGTAACTGCTATATCCTCACTAACAATAAAAGTTTCGAGACAAATAGTAAGGGATTTTTAGACATTTTGGAGGTTGCGGAAGAGAAATACCTGGTTGTTAGTCAAAGATACACCTTTGTAATAAACCACTCAGTAATTCCAAAATTAGATGCAAAGAGTAAACAACATTGAAATGTCAAAAGACAGAACAGCCTTCCAATGTGGGGAAGCAAATCCAAAGCTTCCCTGAGGTACATACATATTTTCCAGGGAGATTTCTCTCAAGAATCCTATCCTGAATTTCACATCATCCTCAATATGACTTTGAAATGGACTTGCAAATTACAGACTTTTTTTTTAATCTCCCCCTTGGGTGGCATTACACTGCATGCACAAAGAGGAATACTATTTAAAATATGCCATCAAACGCCCACCGTTTCATTTCCAGCAGAGTACATTCTGCTTTCAATACTGGAGTGAGAGGAAAATATAATCTTTTTTTGTAGTCCTTTAAATACTGCATTTTTGTAAAGCTCTGTAAATGTTAGCATAGTTGCAGTTTAACAGTTACTTAACCAAGTGTAGTTTAGGCTCCTCTTTAGATGGCATAAAGCTACTGCATAGTTTGCAGGTTTGTGGTTTTTTTTTTTTTCTTTTGGGGAATATTAAGGTGACTAGGCCAGCAATTGAAATTGGAAATATAATTGCAGTTGTTTCAGGATAGCGTTCAAAGTGGTTGCCAAATCTGGTGAGCTGGGGAAAGACACCATTTTCTGGCGGCTTTGTGCCAAGAGGACTACTTACTGCACCAGGGAACGTGTAGTTCCCTCTCCTGAGTGATTTGATTCTCTCTGCTAACACTGACTGCCTTTCTTTGTGCTTATGGAGTTAATATGTTAGTAGAACATCAATGGTGCTTTTAGAAGATCCAAACCCACACATTCTGAATAATCTGAAAATGAACATATCTTGTTCTGGCTTTTCTTTCTTCCTTTTTTTTTTTGTAGTATGTTTATTTTACTGATTTTATTGTCAGCCTTGTCAAGGTGAGCTGTGCTTGATTCTTCTGTCTCCTTATTTTGATAATGTGCCAACTTGTGTTTTTCAGAGGTTTTGTGATGCCTTTTTGCTGCTGTTTCTGCTGTTCATTGGGAACATGATAAAGCAGTTAATATCAGAGGTTACTGTTTGCCTCTTCAGCTTTTTCTCTCTTCAGACAATGTGCAAATTTAAAAAAAAATCATTTCTGTTCTCAATATTATAGTGGGTCAGAAATTCTCTGGAAAGGTTTTTTCTAACAGAAAGCAATTTAATTTAGAGATTGGTGAAGGATGCTGTAGTGTGGAGGCACTTGTACAGTCTCTGCAATCCAAAGTCATAGGTTGCTTCTGCTCGGTATCAAGCAACAAAAGCTGTATTACACGCAGGGCCAATCAAGCATTTTTTGCAAAATGCTGTATCGTGCCACAGAAACATGCCAGCTCAGACTGGCAGTGGGTCAGATGTAGCTACAACATGCTTGATTTGGTTAGGTAAATACCCCCTCGTTTCCTGATAATACATTACTTTTGTCAGATTTTCTGCTTGAAATGAGACGAGGCAGAGAATTGAAGCCTGTGCTTTGAACTAGGACATCTGTGCCCCCCTCCTTACTTAGGAGGCCTAGAGCTGAATTCTGGTTCAAACCATCCACTTCGAGCATTGTGTTTGCAAGTTCAACAGTATCTTCTAGAATCATTTGCAGTATTGTCCCTCAGGAAAAAACAGATCTCTCTTGTTTTTTATAACAAAGAGCTCTGTTAGATTATTTTGTCTGACCTGTGCCGCCTTTTTAAGCTTACCTGTTCCCAGACTTTTTCCCCAAAGATAACTCAGTGCACAGAGTGGGCTATGTGTCACTGAGAGTGACACCAAAGGTAGGACGTGATCTCCAGTACTACCATCAGGTAGGTTGGATGGTGTTTTCAGGCAAGTTGGCACCCAGCTATCAAACCTGGGTTTTTGCAATACGAGTAAGTGGAAAAGTTTTACTGGCTGAAGACTCTACTTGAATCCAGCAGTAATGTGTGGTTTTATACTAAAACTCACAAAACTTAAAAGCAAAAGGGCTGGATCTTCAAAGGTGGTGATGCTTAGCTGCCTTAACGTTTGGGAATAGAGTTGGAGTTCAGTATAAAACCTGTTTCTGGCAACCCCTGGGCTTTCATCCTCCAGAAGTCGAGTAATGCCCTGGCTGAAGCGCATCATGGAGAACCCATACTCTCAGAAAAGGAGGAGTTGGGTCCATTCTGCAAGTCAACAGGTTTCAAATTACTGGACACGCACTCCGTAAAGGTAACCTAGAACAAAGTGGATATCATTGTATTTTTTTCATGTGGTTTTAAAACAGTCCTCTTTAGCCTCAGTCTTTCTTGGAGACAATTCACCAATCAACCTTTCACTCTCTAAAGAAAGTGACTGTGTTAGAAGATCTTTATTTGATGTCAGCTAATGCTCTGGGCATCGGACAGCCTTCGTTTGTTCAAACTTTGTGTCTGTAACTCCTGATATCCTTTACAGCTCTGTCCCCTTCCATTCCCCAGGTTTTACTGTGTCAGATTGTTTCCCTCACAGTTATTTCAGTTCCAATAGAGATGTCCACCTGTTTGCTACTCCAGTGAATGAGTTTCCTTTCCAATTCTTATGTCACCTTGTCATGGGCTACCTGCTCCATATCAGTTCATTGCATTCTCCAATCCATCTCAAAGTCTGTCTTCAAGTGGCAGTGCTGTCGCTTTGCTTTGGAGAAATCACTGAAAAAGGATCAAGTACATGATTTGGAGACTATAAAACAGAAAATGGCACGTATGAGTATAAAAGCCAGTCACAAACACTTTAGAAAGGCTTCTCTGGTGGTTGTGCTGTGCTTTACAGTATGCAGCACCTATATCATAATATAGGAGCATCTATGTAACTTTTTATCTAGTTAATTGGAAGGACTGGGATGATAAGTGGTGTGCTGAGAGTTTTTTCCCTTGGCATTACCTTGCTTGAGTGGGAGGTTACATCCATGATTTGAGATCTTTATGCTGGCCAGCACGAAGGAGCAAGCCAGCCTTTATCGGATGGCTGAGCGCAGCGCTCTTTGTAAATATTTAATCACATATAGTGAGTAAAGAAAGAATAGTCTGTCCTTGCCATAGAATTAGTACACTCACAGCTATAGAAAGTCATTTGGCGCTGCTGGAGTTCATCCATTGGGCAGAGCTATACCTCAACCTTTTTGATGCTGGAAATTGTAATTTTGCTATGTAACGTGTAAAAAATGTAGCATTAACCTCAGGCGTTCTCTTTGCTGTGCAGTTGTGCGGCGAGGTTGGCAGCATACGTCCTGCCTGCGGCAGTTGTTTTACTGATGTGCTCAATTTCTGTTGAGCACACCTAGTCTCACAGTGAAAGAAATAAGTTTCCTCTAAGTATTCATGGCTCCTCCTGGGTGCTGGTTGGGGGTGTGGGGGGGTGTTGTTTGTTTATGTGTTTTGTGACAAAGCTTAAGGATGTGTTCAATTTTCACAACATCATCTTCTCCTCGTCTTCCCTGGTCTGTCCAAATTATGCCAAACACTAATGGAGAGGGGAAGATCATGAATTCTCCTTGGCTTAAACATCTGCAGACCCAACTTGCTGGAAGTTGTGCAGCTCTATCTGCTCCCCACAGAGAAAAGTTCTGACAGCAAGACTTCGGGCAAGGAAGAAAATAGTTTTGCTCTTTAAATGCCATTATAAAAAAAGCATGATTTCAGTGAATGGGTGGGGTGTCACACTGTGCACACTTTTATCATTGTAAATGTTATGTCTGAAAGGCTTTGAAATGCTTTCAGAACTTGTGATTTTGGGCACATAAGCAGATCACTTTTATTATAACCCTCTTGTTATACTCAGTTGGGTTGGTCAGGTGGTGTTTTTCCCTGTTGATTTAAGTGGTTTCTTACAGAGGCCTTCAAGTTCCAGAATAACATTTTGTGCAACCCCGATAATTACTTTATTATTAACTCTAAGGATAGACTCCCTTGTCTACCTGGCTTTTAGAAGTGAATCATGTTCTGATATTTAGAATGACCCTAAGCTGAGATCTCAGATTTCCTTTCCAGCTGGACTAATGGGGCTTGTAGGAGGGAAGCCAAACTTCCACGACTTCTAATTATCGTCAGATTGGATTAATAAAGGAAAATTACTTAACTGCTCGTCCAAAGATGGAGAGTTAGCTATACCTTTGAAAAGACTTGTCAGCTACTAACAAGATAGTTGAACTGGACTTGCTCATTTTTTAAGTTACCTTTGGTATATCGTCCTCCGAGTACTGTACGCAGGATTCATCCTTGTGTGCACTGTTTGCTGGAGGGGGTTCAGCAAAATCTTAGTTGACAAGTTGGCCGCCTCAGTAGATGTCTCCAGAGGTAAACCGAAGACTCTGTTTCCATCTACGAGCCTAAGCCACAAGCTGTGGAGGTCATTGGGAATCTATAAGTAATTTTTAAGGGTTTTATATTCAGAATAAGGAAGGTGAACTGCCCGAACTCCTGTCTTGCAATTCTTTTCTCTTTCTCTTTAAGCAATACAGTAGCAGTCAATTGCCATGGGGTTGGAATTGTTTCCAGCCATAAAGCAAACACTCAACGTTTATGCAGCACTGAAAGAGCACTCTCCATGACAGTACTCCTGTGAGGGAGTTGGGTCTAATTATTTTAAATGACTGAAGCAGGTCAAAAAGCTTGTGTCCAACTTTTCAAGTGATTTAGCACCCGCTATTCTTCATAGAATTTGAGGAGCCGATGTCCAAATTGCTTACGAAGGCAAGGAAGAAATCCTATCTTTATATCCTTGGCATTTAACAGATGCTCAGTTTTACCATTAGCCCATAGCTGAGCCTCTTTATAAAACCTTCCCAGCCTGCATCTTCTGTCTGACACTTCTTTTCTAGTGTTGTTTATAAGAAAAACCTGCAGCTCTTTTATTTTAACTCTACGTGTTAATGATGGGAACTCTTAGGGAGAGATTCCCTCTTTGCTTTTTTGCCTTTGCTGGGGAAAAATAATAAACACTTGTCAGCCTAACAAGAGGTAGGGTGTCTCCCATGCTTTGCAACATTTAATTCCTAAGGTATCTGTGTAACTGCAGTTTGTTCTGTTGAACAGAATTTCTCCAATTTTTTGTTATCCAATCATTTTATGATAAGTCTAGTCTGACCTTTTGGACTTATTTTTGGCTTGAGGCATTGTTTTTCGGTCACTAGCTGTTTTGTTTCTCTACTGGCTAGGAACTGGGTTAGACCTAGAGGATGCTGTTGGTGCTTTGAGGTGGGTATCGCTGAACCTTGCACTACAGCGAGCTTACAAAAGACAATGAGAATGGCTTTTTGAATTCAAAAAGCTTTATTAGAATGTCAGCTAGAATACTTAATTATCTTAATTAGAATTCAAAGCGATGAAGAGCATTCTTAAATATTTAAGCGCTCTCTGCCCTTGCCCATTAAGTCTCTTCCTCTGCAGGTCTTTTCCTCCAGGACTTGAGTCAACCCAGCTGTGTTTTTCTGGGTTATTGCAAACTCTGAGCAGCCCCCTCTCACCCACAGAGAGTTGTCGCCATGGGATGCATGCTCCCTGCCCCTCTCAGCAGCTTTTTAGTCTCTCTGCAACCCTGCTTAGTCTTTCCTTGCCCAGTTTTTGCTCTCAGCCCCTTCTGCTGCCAGCCCACCCTCCACTCAAGAAGCTCTCTTCTGTGTAAGCTCTGTCACAGGCAGCCCAGGAACTGTCGTTCTCTGTTGCGTTGAGCCCTGCCCACCCTGGTTGCTCTCTTCTTAACCATGCCAACTGAGAAACCACCCGTCACAGATGCACAGCAAGGGTCAGTACAGATTTGGAGGGTTCTTCTTGCCTGGTATCTGCCCAAGCTTTCCTACTTAGCTTGTGCTTGCTTGGGGCTGGAGAGGTCTTTCTGCCCTTGAGAGGAAAGCCGCCTACGGCACAAGTTCAGTTCTCCAAGACTAAATGCAGAGTGCACGAGCCCACTGAGCTCAGCAGAACTGGAATATTTCTGTGTGAGAGCATTCTTCATAAGCAAAGTGGAAAAACCCATCAGTCTTTGCATGTTTGGTGCCTGAGATTAAAAACTTTGGAGAGGTCTTCATACCTGTTAGTACTGCATTTCATGCAGGGTTGGCACTGTACAAATAACTCTTCCCACGTCTGATTTCCATTTTTCTTTTAAATTACATTTCTTTAATCTTTAATTTCATTCAGAGGGGTTTTTTTTACATACACAGATGTGGGATGACGCTTTTATGTCTGTTCAGAAGTACTGAACTAAGTGTTGGCTCTCTCTGCATTTCTGTGCATGATACCAAATATTTTTAAAGTTAGATGAACCTGTCGCTCTGCAACACATTTATTAATTCACCCTGAAAAACATTCTTCTTTTTTGATGGGAGTTTTTTTTCTGTAAAGATGTTGTTTAAAAGCACGTATTTGAAATGAGATTTTTATTGTAAGTGCTGCAAGAGGCTCAAAAACCTCATAGCCTTGACATCTGAAGTCTTCCAGAAGAAGCTAAGTGGGCTCTGTGTTTGAAGTGGCAGTACAATGCAAAGATGTAGCAGAAGGGAAATGAATTGTATTAATTCTAACAAACTTCAAGAAACTTATTATATCTCTGAAAGTTCTTTACAGCTTTGGTTCAGAGGTCTCCGATATAAAGGAGCATTGAAATCAAGGACGAAGATGCCAACAAAGGCTTGTGGAAGATGGAGGACCCAGACCTCCTGTGAAAGTAAGACTTCTTCACTCTGGCTTCTTTCAGAGAAATAACAATAATAATAATAAAAAAAGCACTCAGCAACATCTCTGAACACAAAGGCTGAACAAGTCTCTGGCCTCTGAGACAGAAAGGATTTTTTTTTCTTTGATAATTAAACATAGTCATGGACAGTTGTCATACGAGATACAATCTGTATTTGTGACTTCGGTCGCCTAGTAAGGTCATCACTTGCCACTAGACAGGCAGGATCTGGCTGTGTATACCCGTTACATGTGCATACATAGAAATTATTGACCTCTCCCGCCTGCGAGTTTTTTCTCAGCAATAGTTGATACGGTTTTTTATGGGTAATAAAAACTTTCAAGAATATATATATATTATTTGACTGTAAAAATGGGAACAAATCAAGGGAACTTAGATATCTCCCAGTTATCTGCTTCTAGTTGACTCGTGTTAAAACAGCTGAAGTGCTTAAATATTGTCTAAGAGAATAAATTTCCAGAGTAGAGAGCAGATTTACAAATGCACTAACTTCCAAAGCGCCGCTCCCCACGTGCAGGTGAGTATACGGTCGCTTATTCCTTCCTTAAACCAGAAGAACAGAGAAGTGGTATCTTTTCACTCTTGAGTTAATGGGTTTATTGTTCTTAGTTCTGTGGTTTGCAAAATTGAGGATATGCATGTGCTTCTCATACCGGCATGTAAATGTTTTAGAAGAGAGTAAACTGTTAATATGCCTTGGGAGTGCCCATGCAGAGCTCCTCGGGAGCAGCTCTGTGCAGACTGCCAGGCTGTGTTCGATGTAGATGAGCCCTACTTGTCCTTGACCTTGGACAATTGCTGTCCTATATCTGCAAACTGCTTTGTTTGGAAATGTAATTCATGGCTGTTAGACAGGTGAGTTTGTGCTACATATCACAGGTCGAAATTATTTTTTTATTATTTTTTTTATCCCAAACTCAAATACTTTGTTTCAATAAGTGTGTTAATATGAAGTACTCATGAAACTAAACTCTTTTTCCCCAAGCAAAGATCAGTTGAACTGAGACCCCTATGACAGAAGAGGGTTCATAATGCTTTGGCTTCTAATTCTTTGTTGAGAAAATCCCAAAGTCACCCTTCCTGGTTCCCAGAAGGATTGCCTTGCATTTGGTTATGTTTGAATCGATTTGCTTATATTGTGATCTTTCAAAAAAAAAACCAAAACAAGCCAAAACCCACAAAAAAACCCCCAATAAACCAACCACAAAAACAGTTTATTTTATAAAACTAAATTCTGATCATTTGCTACTATCCCATCTATTTGTGATCTACGGAGATTTTTATATGAACATCTAGAACATTGATAAAATATTAAATAATATTGAGCCAAGAATTAGTCTCTGGGGGAATCTGCTGGAAAAAGCCCCACTGCTTCATATCTCCCACTAATGCGATTACATAAAGTTGCCTTTTCATGAGTGTTTACAATTTTAACATTAACATCTAACAATAAAGCTGTACCTGACACTTGGGATTTCTTTGTTTCAAGTTGCCTTCTTTATTATGCTTAATTCTTGAAGTTTATAAAGTTTTCATTGAATTCTGTAGTCTCCATTATTACTTGTCTATATTTTCAACCTGATTGAAACTCTTTGCCATTTCCTGCTCTGCTTTTTGTAATTTTTCTTTATTGAAGTATTTGTTCCTTTTAACTAGATGGATTTTTTGCAGAGCATAATTTTTTGTGTGTCTGCTGGGGTTTTTTTTGCTGTCAGGTGGAAGACCTTGAACAGTTTATGTATCTCCCACTCCAAATGTAATGTTCCCCGTTAGGTATGCCAACAATTCTCTTATGCTTTGAAGAATTTACCCTTTAAAAATTCCCGAGAAGCTTGTGTTAATCACGTGTCTGGCTACACACTGTGAATCACACCAAGTCACAATTCCCAGCACCAAGGCCAATGCTAATTTCTTGATGATAATTTATTTACTCCTGGGAATTTAATCTAATCAAACTGTCCCTTGATTTCGCATGCCATGAAACTTTTTTTTTTTCCCTTTCAGAAACTCTAAATTTTGTTAGGTAGCTACAGGCTATGTCCAGCCATGCTTGCTCGTGATAGATTAGCTTTTCTTTCTCTACATTATAGACCAATTTTCAAAGAATTATTCACCCTGTTGTCTCACGACATTTGGTTGTGTGTTATGGATGCCAGTCTTTTACTGCTTATAACACGGAGTGTTCGGATGCCTAGGAGTCCGAGTCTGAATGTCTCAGGGGACCTAGCCATAAGGTGGGCATTTGCCCATGAGGAGCTGTATTAAAATTTGATAATGATTTTGAGAAGCAAACAGTCTTAAAAATTTCCTACCTACCCAGGGTTGTGAACCTGGGTAGAAGATGACTTCTGGATGGTAGAGTAGTGTAGTGGTAGAGTAGTGCTAGTGACTTACAGATGATATTAGAAAAAAATATCTACTTTACCTATTACAGGTGTAAATATTTTTAAAACAGTAGGTGGATGTATGGCTCAGCTAGCATTTATCTGAAACATTTTGCATAATAATTGCTGGGCTTATTTACATCTTCCTCCAGAGCTGTGAAACTGCTTGTAAACAATGGTGTTTGAAGCAGTCACGCATGAAAGCACTCTCTGTTTCTGTACTCAGGGTGATGGTGTGTGTGAGGACCTTTAACCCTAATCAACGTTTCAATGCCAGCTACAGCCATCGGTGCATTGTCCAGCTGTGTCTCTAGACCCTCTACAGCATTCATCCCTCTGGGTGAGCCGGCTGCAAGCACTTGTTCACCACTTCTCGCTGCTGTGGTTACCCGTACGCAGTTCCAGTCCCGTGCTTGGATGTAGGCACTTGTTCTGTCTTCTTCGGCTGGTTCTGGGAACAATCCCCTCAGCGTTTCCACCCAGTGGGTTGTGAGTGTTTGACCTTTCCGCACTGTCACAAAAACACCCTGCATTACATTTTGAGATTTCCCCTTTCTCGAAAACCCTTTCTGTAAAAGGTTTCATTGTATTTGCTCACCAGAGCTGTCTCAGCTTGCCATTTTAATGCACAGATCGAGTTGACAATATTTGTACCGGGAAGCTTTTCCTATGCTCCTCATATTGCCAAAGGATTTATTATCTCTTACAGTCAATAGTTCATAGACTTGTATTATGAATGTTTGTTGTTTAGAATTTGTCACCGAGGAAAGGCTAATTCCAGATATGGCACTGTAGATTTGCTATGTCGTGCAAAGCATAAGTTATTTTTCATAATTATTAATATTGCTTCGGTGACAGCCCAAAGGCGAGTTGTATCTGCTCATCTCCAGATGACCCTGTGAAGATAAACAAGATTTGTAATGACTTTGGTCAGTAGCTGCTTAACCACATTTCAGAGCCCAGCCAAGGGATTTACGTTTCCATAAACGGATCCCACCTTCAGAAAGCATCTGAGCATGAGGGATCTGGAAGAACTGGATGTCCCCACCGGTGTGTCCAGAGTTCCCAGCCTTGCTGCCAGCACAGGAATCAGTACAGCCTGGCTGAGAACAGGGAAAACACCCTGGGTGGTGGCTTATAAAAAGGACAGAAAGCATTCCCTTTCCTTCAGATCACCTCCCCCCCCTCTAGCATTGGGTGATACATTATAAATAGTTTGTGGCTTTTAAAAACAACAACAGTTTTTGGTCAGAAGTTTTTCTGAAATAATTTTGTTGGATATATTTGGCTGAATTGAAAAAAACCCAGAAGTTCTGTTGCCACAAAAGCAAACACTAAAAACTTTTTTTTTTAATGGACTTTTTTTCTTTCTTTTGGTCAGAGTTACTGGAGGGGCTTTTTATTGGGGAGGGAGGGGGGAACTCAGAGGATTCTAATTTTTAACCCTAACCTTAAATATTACCAAGCTCAATAAAGACTTTTAAATGAGGATTGCAGAATTGGAATGGGGTTCATAGACCTGCAACTGAGCAGCCTTCACCTTTGCTGATGGGAGCAACTGTGGTTTGTTCCCTGAACGAACTCTGAAAAGTAAATATTTCCATGGGGCAGTCCAAAAAAAGGGGTTTTTTTGGAGAGAGCTTATCTAGATGCTCTTTTAGGAAGACTGGGTAATAATTTAGCTGCTGGGAAACAAAACCGTTAGGAATCGACAGCAACCACCTTTGGAGAGCAGACCGTGTTGCATTGACTTGACCTCCGTAGACGCTTCACCTTTTCACCATTGCACTCCTTCGAAAGTACCTGGTAGACAGCCCAGATCCCACAGGTCCTGAAGAGGGGAGCGGGTGGAGAATGTGTGGCACTTACGGCATAGGAGGAAAAGCAGGTGTCGCTGCAGGTCTAACGGTGGGAAACGTACCTGGAAGAACATTTTCCACGTGTCCCAGGGACGCCAGATGTCCTGTATAAATGAATCGGAAGTTGAAGAATAGCATGTGGTTAAGGATGAATTGCTTGTTTTGGAGATTACAAAACATTTAAAGCTTCACACTACCCCAAGCTCCTGGCGTTTGCTGTACTGCAGGAGAAAGTCCTAGAAAGAATATGCTTTAATACTGCCAAGGTAAGGGAAGATACCTGGGCAGTTTCTTCGGGATCCATCCCCAGGGACAAGCCACGTGGTTAGGGTAATTAGCAATGCAAGTCCTCTCCTGTGCTGGCAGAATGATGGAGATCCCCAGGAGTCTAAGGCTGGTTCTGGCTTTCCGGCAGGGAGGAATAGGAATATTTGTAGTACGTCTGCTTACGCATGCAGCAAAACCTAAGTGGCTCAGTGGAGCTGTGTTATGTACCACAAGCTGCTTGTAAGGCACGCCGCTCGGAGCAAGCATCTTCCCAGCAAGCGTAACAGCACCATCACTCCCTGCAGGAGCTAGATGAAAGCAAAAGCAGGTAGGACTAAAACCATCTGCCCAATAAACAGAAGGAGGAATCTTGCACTGGATGTGATGGACAGCCCAGGAAAAGGGGAAGCTGTAATTCCCCTGGCCCACTTGCTTTTGTTTTTCAGACCTTTGAGAGGATTTTCCTTTGGAGAGATTCTCCCTAACGTTTATATTTGTTATCATCTCATGTGTTCTTGCTTATAGTTATTCACGGTAACCCAAGGATGACTCCAGCGTCACCCCTGGGTGCGTGGCCGTACACCTCTGGAGATGGCCCTGCTGTTGAAGGCAGTTTTGCGGCTCTTGGGGAGCTCAGCGTGCTCCTTTATAGCAACCCACCGGGGGCCCAGGTGCTTTCTGTTCTTGCCTGTGTCACTGGGGATTTGAGGAGATGGTTTATTTCCCCTGGTGAAATAGATTGACTGTGTTTGACATTTAAATTGTCATTCAGAATTAACCTGCCACTGAGATAACGGGAGAGGGACAGAGCAGCTTTCTCTTCCAGCTATTTTTTTCCCCCCAGATTTTCCTCCAGAGACCTCAGTTTCTTCTCTGTACCCTTCTCCCTCTCCAACTTTGCATCAAGCTGGACCAAAAGAGCAGCAGTTCCTATATGAACATTCAATTAGTCCCACATTTAAATCTTGCCACTGTGACCTAGTGAATTATGCAAGGGGCTGGATACCAGAAATCAATTGAGCTCTAATTCCCAGCCCTGGCATCGGCTCTCTGCATATTGCTATAGGCAAGTTATTTCAGCATGTTCTTTCTCTCTCTCCATTTCTTGCCTCTAAATCGCACATGCTAACATTAGGTGACGCAGCAACATCACAGATGTAGTGAGATATTTGGGTAGAAATGTGAAGAATTACAGCAGCATGTCCCGCTTTAACAGTGCTGGGATCTTCGAGTAAGATGTTTATTTAAAAGTGCATCTGTAGCAAAACATTTACCAAACTTACAGGATGATTCAGGCTTTGTCTAACTTTTATCAAAGATAGAAGGTTTAGGGAAAATATTTCAAATTATCATACGAAAGACAGTTTAAGATGAAGAGAAGGTTACAAAAGAGTAAAATACACAGTAATTTTCTATCCCAAAGTACTATTGCTAAATTATCACTCGCACGCAGTCCAGCACGGCGGCAATTCAGAACCGTAGGGGTCCTTATCTCCCATGGCTCATGCAGAAATTATTGCAAACGTTGTCATCGAGAACAGACCAAATCCAGTCTGAGAGACTGCATCAGCGAGAAGGGTGCTATCACGTGCAGGGACTTCTGATTTCTGTTAAGTTTCTTTTTCACCTTGTATGAAATGTTTTTAAGAATGGCTTTGGAAAAAGCCAGCACCAAGTCTACAGTGCTCTTCAGCAATGAATTTGTAATGCAAAGCAAATTTAAGTATGATGGAGGAAAAAATAAGTGTTGTAACAGTTTACAAGCCTTTTAGGTTGGTTTCCTAGAAACATTAGTTGGGCACTTTGTCTCCTATTGCTACCTCTTGCTACCAACGTGGTGCTTCCCATCACGCCGCACTTACAAGTTAATCATTACGCTTTGGAGTTATTATCCACTAATGGATGAACACAAGCGATTTGTGGTGGAAACTTTTATTTTAGTTAAAAGACTACTGGAAAAATCTAGTTGGAATCGGTGTTTCCTGAATGATTTAAAATGTCACCCGAGACAAAGTTCTGTTCAGCTGTTCTCCAGCATGGTATTTTCATGGTGCAACATTTGTACAGCGTGGGAGAGCCAAAATGTGAGCTGATGAAAGGCGAAGTCTTTAAGCTGCTTAGGTGGCTGCATAAAGCATCCTGAAAAAAAGTACAGGGCAAGGAGGGAAGCATAAATTAGGTGGTTTAAACATCCTTAATTTTAATTAAAGATGGTAGCACTGAAACTGGAAATGCATTTAGCCTGATAAGCTTCCCTCTAAGGAAGCATCCTTGGTGTGGCTTCTGGGGATCTGAGTTCACTGCCTGTGTTGCTGAAACCTCTTTGTGTCACATGGGGCTTGGCTGAAATCAACAGTTTATTATTGGCTTCAACAACTTTTGGCTTCTTAATGCTATCTTAATGCTACCTTGGCTAAGTTGAGCTGTGTGCACATCCTTTCCCTCCAGCCTTTCGTGGAAACTTCACTTTATGGGAATGTAAAATCCTTTGCCGTGAGGTGATTCATTGGGTAGGATATATAACGCTCTCTTTGGTCTCTGAATGTTTCAGCCAACTGATAAATAATCAAGAACCTTGAATGTTCCTTTCTGTCTGTCTTTTCTCCTCGGAGCGCTTTGTTTGACTAGTGGTAATTTATTGGTGAGTGCATTAAAAGCCAATCACTGCAATGTCACAAACATGAATTACCACAGTACGGTCTGTCAGTTGGTGGCGTTTTCAATGCCAGGCATCAGACTAATCCCAGGGCGGGGTGTGTTTGTGTTTTGTTGTTGTTGTTTCGCTCCTCTGCATTTTTAAGTGTCCTAATGAAATATTGAGACTGAAAAATGGAAGTTTTAAAGCTTCTTCCAAAATCCAAGTGCCATTCATGATGAGGGCTTTTTGAGTTGGTGGGGGGGTGGGAATAGCTCCCTTTTTCTTTTCTCAACCTTATAAGCTGAAGTCCAAACTTCTCAGCCTTGATATTTTTGTTATTGTTGTTTCAGGATTGCCCAGGTGAAAGTGAAGGCAATGAATGCCTGTGGACCCAAGTCCTTAAAGGATAGCTCAGCAAACTGGGATTTTCTCTGGGAAGGTCAGAGTTGCAGAGTCTCTGCCTTGGTTGGTCTCACCTCCTTTTCCCTCCTGGCAATGACTGCATGTCAAATGATTGTCTTCTTGAACCGTGAACTCCAAGGCCTGTGCTCCCACTGCTGCTTGGCAGGAAGAAGTGATTTTCTGTATGGAATTAAATACCCTCCTCTCTTCCTCTGATTCTTAAAGATCATTTTTAAAAGACTTTTCCACCCCACATCTTTTGGAGTTAGCACTATGCCCTGCAAGGCTGGCAGCCTCTGAAGACAATTAGAAAGAGACCCTTGAAGGCAGGATCTTGACAATCTTGCAAGAGACATAATTTTAATCTCCTAGAACGTCTTGGCACACTGGGTGAAAACAGGCTTTGTCCCTGGGATGAAAAATGATAGGTTTAAAGCCAAATTCTGTCTTGCGGTGATTATGGAACAGGCTAAAGTGCAACAAAAGGCATGCCTAAATTGACTGTCTTAATCCATGGTCTAATCGACTCTAAAATGCTGGGGAGAGGAGAAATCCTCCATTTGAACCTTATCTGCATGCATGTCCCGACCACCTGGCTTACATTTTTGCAGAAGCAAAGCTGGGGACCAGAGGTTTCAGTGGCTCACCTCCCCCGGAGCCTCTCCTTCCTTCGGCTTGACCTTGGCCCACTGCCCTTCCTGGCATCTGCGGATGTCCAGAGCCTGCTCCTACGTCCATGCACGCACACACTAACACACACCCTTCACTGCCCACTTGCTTCTAACATGCAGCCTCTCCCTTTTTGCAGGCAGATGTCTTTAGGTAGGACATCCCATCCTGCTGTCTCCCCATGGTCTATGCTACCTTATACCTCTGTACATACACACGTATGTGCTGCTGCCTCTGTTGGCAACCTTTTAAAAAGCTCTTCAAGAACAGAAGAAAAAGAAAGCTCCAAAAGTACAAGGGACAAACCTAAACAGAAAAAAACCCAACACATTTCATCTCATTCTCCTTATGCCCCGGAGTATTTGCATACCCTTGTACAGTAATTTTAACTTCGGCTTAATTTCTGCCATGCCTCATTCATTTGAGCTGGCCAGCCCCCAGAGAGGGGATGCTGGGACCATACCAGCCCTCAGAAGAGCAGGAGGTTTCACACAGGGATCACACTTTGTTTCTGAGGTGTGCAGTGAAGTGTGTTGCTGTCGGTTTTCATCAGAACGATTGGCCAAAACTGTAGAGTTTTGCAAAGCTGACTCAGGAGAGAAACCCCAGGAGATCGTTGGCTTTGATGGTACTGTATTTATTTGCATAGTAAGTACAGAGAGGCGGTTCCTAGGTGCCCAGGAACAATCAAACACAAGAAATTTCCCTGATTAAAGCTCCAGACCTCTTCCATCAGCACCCCAACTCCAACCTCACTTGGCTAGGTTTGCTGTCTGTCCCTTCAGCACCCTGACATTGGGACCGCACTAGCTGCCAGGCTCAGGTTTTGTCTACCCTGTCCTGCCAAGGTACACCCCAAACACCCAGAAAACCCCTCTGTCTGCTGTCCTTCAACCCCGAGAAGACTCAAACATGCCTTGGTTTTGGGTGGGGATCTGTGCCTTTGTGTTGGCTGCAGGTTTCTGTCTGGACTTCAGTAATGAGCACATGCAAAGCTGGGCAGTCTGGGGTGTTTAATGTGCTTTATAAAACCATACATCACTTAAAAAGGGGATGAGGGAGCTGTTTTCCTAGGGGAGGGCTCGGCTGGCACTTCTGGGGGGTAGTCTCTGCTTCCAGTCTATCATTTAGCCTAAAGCCATCTTTTTGCTGCACGGTTTGGTCTGTAGAAGAGGAGGTGAAATGGGCCAGGCAGGGGTACCACTGGACATTTGGTGTGATACAAGCCAATGACTTAGATTTAGTCCCCATTTTGCATATGTGGGGTTTTTTTTGGTGTGGTGGTTTTTTGTGTTTGTTTTTAAGATAAGCTCACACACAGATCTTTGTCACTGAGATCTGTAGTGGTAAATACATGTGGATAAACACAATTCAGAGCTTTGCTGTTGTGTCTATCCCCATTTAATGTGCTCTGGTACCTTGATTTAGGAGTTGTTTTTGCTTTGAAGTCACTTGGCAAGCAGTGGGTTAGTTTTCCTCATCTTTGTTGCGTACATCCAGCGGTGCCAAAGATGAGGGTGCGGGTGAGGCGGAGATGTTGCACTGAGATAAGGAGAAGCTTTTAATTCATTTCGTATGTGACCTAAATTCAGGCCCTGTGGCCATCATGTCAATCCCATGGTCTTGTCTGCTAGATTACTGACGTAAGTAATGGTGACACGTGTATATATCGAATGTCCTTCTCTGTGGCTTCAGGAAGGACATCTCGAGGCGGGGGGGTGGGGGAATTACTTGGAGATTCAATGATGCTCGTCATCAGTTCTGTTTTCCAAAGCCATGAACTCTGGTTTATCCTAGCACTGAGAGAGCATATGACAGTGCGCGTCACAAAAATATAATGTATTTATCCTACGAGGAGGGCAGCTTATGTTGTAGGAAATCAGACGTCTCTTCCACTGCTGAGGCAGCAAATGAGCAGAACTGGTGTATGACTTACTGAAAATAATACGAAATGCAGGTGTGCTTCCTGTAAAAGAAACTGGAAAGCCTCAGTCCTTTGTGTAGGGTCAGGGCTTTTATCGGTGGGTTGCACAATTTTGTTCTTTCTCTCTGAGGCTTTGGATTTCCTTCTGTGCTGAGGCAGTTTTGGGAGGCGGTGTGTCCTAGCTCTCACTCTGAAAGAGGTGTCCGAGCTTCTAGGTCATGAGACAAAATCTGTGCAAAACATCCTCCCCTGTGCTTCATACCTAGGAAAAAGCTGAGACTGCTCAGGGAACTTAAGCACAGAAAGACCTAATTTGCAGATCCCAACAGGCATGTACATGACATAGATGCTAACCCACACAGTCCTGCTGAGGTGACAGCGTTTCTGAGTGCAGTAGCAAAACTCCAGATAGCTGGGTAATTACAGTGGCAAAAATTATGTGTTTATGGCCCTTCAGGAGCCTCAGGTGATAAATGTTTTGTGGATTGCACTCCTACGTTTGAGTGCCCAAACTCTGGCCAGGTCTCCTGCAGTTTCTCGTGCCTTCAGCGGCACCTTGGGCACGGTACGTGCAGGCTGCTTTAGTTTTGAATTAACTTCTCCGAAGTAATCCCAATTTTCCTGTATCCTTTTCACAGGTCGGCCCAAGCTCAGCGTGACGGGAGCGCTGTAAGCAGTGACTCAGCAGCACACCTGCCCTCGAGTACGTGGCTGAACATCTCATGCTGTGTGTTTCATCTCCAGCATTGCTACTTCCTAAAGTTAGAAGCAAATAAAAGTCATGCTTTATGGAAAACAAACCTTTATAATTTATGTCTCCAGCACCACCTGGTCTTCCATTCTCTCCCTAACCTCTTCCTGGGTAACATTTCCCATGCTGATTGTATTAGTGTAGCATGGAGTGAAGTACAGTCAAAGGCTAATCTTTTTGTGATTGAATATTAGATTCTTCATTTCAAGAGGCTCTTACAAACAGCTTTTTGTCAGACTGATGGAAGATGGCAGGGACGGAAGAGAACTTGAGGGAAAAGTACGTGTCTTTTCTTCCCAACTGTTATGTTCTCTTTTTCTTCATAGCTTTTACATTATGGTAAATAGTATAATTTAGGGTGGTAATTTCAAGAAAGATGTTCATGACTGAGAAGCCCCAGCTTGACCAGATCTTCCTCAGAAGACAATCAATTGGCTGTGTTTAGGACTGACAAGACACCTGAGATGGATCACCAGCAACTCAACCTTGGAGCAGACAGAAAGGAAAAACTTGGAGCTGCAGGATCTAAAAGGGGGTAAACGTGCAGCTGAATAATACCAACCCTGTGCCTCTTGTACCATCTTTAAAAGTACATAGAATTACATTTTAAAGGTAATTTATTGCTATTTTTTGCAGGACAAAGGTCTGGGGCAAACATTGTTGCCCCTCAGGCAAAGCCAATCCTTTACTCCTTATGCAGAAGGTGGTAACTTTCCGAGGGACTGGTCCTACTCTACCGTATGAGCTATTGCAGGACCTGAAAACCAGGTCAGGCCCCAGTACTTCCCGTTCCTACCCCAAGACAACCTTCTGATGTTTCTTCTGTAACCACTTTTAAAAATCTCTATGAATTGCTCTCCTCTCCCTGCCCCTGAAAGAAAACTGATGGAACCAGATGTTAGCCATGTTTGCATGCAAGGCAATAGGGTGGTGTCCAGAAGGGACCTAGCAGTTAAAGTGACATGTGACACTGAGGCAAGTAAAATATAATATGACAATACGTAATACCTATCTCCAACCACCACCCAGTTCTGGAGGTTTGTTCTTTGGTTATGTGTCTCCTTGCATTACTTGAGTCTTCTATACCTACAGGTTCGCTGCTGTTCAGTCTCACCAATCATGATTTTTACATTGAGTAAAAGCATGAAAAGCTACATTCTTGACGTCCTGGTTATTTTTGTTTATCATGGGATGGAGGATTAAAGACAAAGGTAAATCCTTTGTGTTATCCCAGCTGGTAGCAGTTCTCAGAGCAAACCTAATGGGCAGTGACAAGATTAGGTTTGCTCAAAGAAAGTAGTGGGATCTCCCTTTCTGAAAACATGGAAGTGTATACCAGTGTAGTTCACATCCCTCATCCTTAAGGGGTTCAGGTCTTCCTCTGCCATCTCCTGGTAGAGGGGCTTGGCTTTGTTTGAGCTGCTGTCTAGAAAATAATGTGGGATTTGGGATGTTCATGGGAATATTGAGCCAAACAGTCAGCATAGCAAAGGGTCTTTGCTTTGTCACCTCGCAGTTAAAGCTCTTGCTGGGAATTTGGGAGGTGAGGGAAGGAGTGACCAAAAAGCCTTCTGTTGTTTGTGTGCAGGTTGTGTTTGTGTTTAACATAGGTTTCAGCATTGACATTCAGGAGAGAAGGAGGATTCGGTCCAAAGACCCTGAGGAGATGGAGCTGCTTCCCTGCAAGCCTGGGTGAGGAGCCTCCAAGACAGGTGAGACTGCAGATGTGTCCTTGCGTGCCACATCTTCTAAGAGCTTGGCCTAACGTGACTTTCTGCTCTGTGTGTGTG
This sequence comes from Gavia stellata, assembly GCF_030936135.1. Taxonomy (NCBI): domain Eukaryota; kingdom Metazoa; phylum Chordata; class Aves; order Gaviiformes; family Gaviidae; genus Gavia; species Gavia stellata. The sequence continues at coordinate 7,046,072 of NC_082597.1, read as the reverse complement.
TTTTTTTGGGGGGTTCTATTTTCCATTCCCCCTCTGGAGTGCCCTGATCTCTCCCTGTCTGTTGGAAGCAAGGCAGCTTCTGGATTCGCTCCCTGCAGTACAAAAGTCTCAAACCAAAACACAACGTCACCTGATTGTGAGAAGTGAAATTATTTATGGACCTGGCCTTTGGAGTCAGAGCCTCAAACTTCTTTAATTACCTTGGGGGATCTGTGCACAGGATACCACGGTGATGAGAATAATATTTGGAATTCAAGTCTTGTCTACTGTGCTTTAGCAGCTGGAATGGACAAGCAGCTGATTATGACCATAACAGAAATCATGCCAAAAACCTACATACGCACAGTTTGGAGTGTTGGCTTTTTAATCAGACATATAAAACTCTTGTTATCTTTCTTAAGCCCTGCTGGAAACAAAATTTGGAAGGAAAGCTCCTGTTCAATATTCAATGTCCCTGTGCAATCTGAATCTTTACCTATAAAGCTGCCTTTCAGAAAAAGCCCTCACCAAAGGAGGAAAGACTAGAATGTAAATTATTTTCTTGATACTGCTACCTGGGGCATTAATATACATCCACCAAGAAACAAAACCTGAAAATGCAAATTATTCCCGCTACAGATCCGTACCAACATTGCTGGAATTAGGCTGAATCTGCCATTGTTTGATTCAGCCTTTATAAAATAAGAGCTCTGGGGACAACGTAAAAGTTTAAGGTGATTTGTTTCTCAAAGGAAACCATCCAGATTCATTAGCAGACCACGGCAGTTGTCAGCACACTGCTGTTAAGGCAGCACTGATGATATCTGGGGACAGTCGCTGCTTTTCAAACCCACCTCTAAGGACCCACCAAGGCACAGCTACACTTGCTCACTGCAGACCACAGACCGGTGCTGCAATTGTTCCAAGAGGAACAAGAGGTCTGGAGGCTCCTGAAGACATCTCATGGCTGGTCTGCTCTTAAAACACAAAGGGCCAGATTTCCCAAGGAGGGTGAAAGTTTTCCAAAGATAACAAAAGTGTTTAGAAGTGAGCAAACCTCCAGCTGATGAATACTGAACTGGGCAGGAAGGGGTCTGGAAGAAGTGGCTTCTAGTCCTACATTCATCGTGTATGACTTTGGGCAAGTTGCTTTTGCATTTGCTGCTCCTTTTGCTTCCCATGGCCTTTCCCTTTAATATGGCAACACCGAAGCAGTGATGGTTTCTTTACTGCATTGAAGGTATGTGAATGGGTAGGTATATGCAGAGCGGCTTTCCTCCACCTAATTTTTTTAGCTGGCCGGATGCAAGACAGCTCTGGTACTGGTGGTATATCATGGAATTAGTGCATAACTACCCAAGCTAATATATCCAGCTCACAGGTCTCTCCGAAGGATGATGTAAGACTTGGGACCAGAGGCAGTTCACATTCAGCCAGATCGTAGCACAAGTCTATCAGCCTCAGCCGCGTGGGATTCATCTGAGCAAATAAACTGGTTGTCTAGTCTTGCTTTGGCACCACAGGGAAATTGGCACATTCAAGGCATGATTCATCTTGCCCTAAAGCCGATATCTAAAATAGGTCAGCTGAGCATGCTGTAAAAGTGCCTGTTTCTCTTCATGGTTACAAAGGATGGGAGGCTCAGTAAGACACAGATGTCTCCAGCGTGGATGTTTTGAATTAGGCGAGACGAATCCTGTCTATGCTGTATTTTTAAAAAATGCCTTGTGTGATGGATACTCAGGTCTCAAATTGGAAGTACAAGTCCAATTAAAAAGTACAGTGTCCTCAAGGGCCCTTGAAGAAATGCGTTTGTGCTGAGCTCAAGTCTGACCCAGAGCCCTGACGTATCTTTTCCTAATATTTAGTGGCTGTAAGTTGCCAGACACTCCAGTGTTTGGTCTTCTCTATCACTTTAGTTTACCAACTGAATTCAAAGATTTAATGGGTATTTTTAGGGATTTCTCCCATAACTTTAAAATGATTGGGATCAGGTAGCATACACATTTCCCCCTTCCTCCATGAAGAGCTATAGGACTTGTAACAATGAGAATATGACTTTTCCCCAAATTGCTATTTTCTTCCTTTTATTTTTTGCTTTGTCTTGTATCAATCCATAATGCTGTGATTGTGCCACAGCTAAGAGGAGAAGATTTTTTGAGTAGTTCGGTACATCTTGAACTTAGATTTCTAATCGATTTGCACTAACAGCTGTGGAAACCAATATACCAAGCCAGGCCTTTTCTGTCTCTTTCTCTTTCTTACATTTGAAAAAATAAATCTGAACAGCGACATAAGTGAGTCTTGTATAATTACTCTTCCATTTATATTTCTAGACTTGTCAATCTGGCAAGCATCATAGAGCGGGATTAAAAGCTTTCTCCTTCTCTCTCAATCAGAGATTTCATTTGCTTCCCTGTTTTACAGTAAATAGAATCAGTTCAGCAGGAGATGGTTTTGTTCTCTGTGGTGGTGTCTTCCTCGTCAAGGGAGTTCTTATTAGCAGCCCCGATAGGAAGTCAGTGCCACAAGCCCCCGACGCAGAGTGCCGTTACAGCCGTAGGCTGAGGGCTCGGGGCTGGAGTCCCCGTGGGACACCTGGAAATGTGTCTCCCCAGCAGGAAACCCAAGGACCTCTGCTCCTCATTTGCTGGTTGTGGTTTAGGGACTCCAGTTGAGAGTCAGACTCGACCACCTTGCGGGTGGGAGCAGGATGATGCCGTAAGTCAGTTGGGTGGTTGCTGGCCCAAGGGCAGACCATGCAGATCAACCTTAACTCCCTTTTTGTCCCAAACGTGGGGTTTCTGGGAAGCCCCTCCAACCGGGCATGGTCCACGGAAAGGGACAGAGGAAGTCCTTCGTCTTTTGCCCTGGGATTGGCCCCCGTTTGGCGGGAAGGGGAGGTGCGGGAGCATGGCAAGGCTTGGCTGTGGGCTGGAGGGGGCCGTGCTTGGTGGGGGTTTGGACTGAGGGCCCGCCAGTGAGGGCTGCGAATGCTTTGGCACACTGTAGAGGAGAGGAATAAAGGAATTTTTGATTAATGAAGAATTATACTTTGGGCGCTTAGATATCTCTAACTTTAGACGGCAGCAGAGCAGGGAGTTTTGAATATTGCTTTCTGTGCATTTAAGTACCTGAATTCCTCTTGCACCCGATTTAATTTGTCTTTGTCCTTTTTTTCACCCTGACTTGCAGGCTCTGTGCCTCAATTTCCAACACATAAACACAATACAAAATACAATAAAAAGAAATTGGAAACACTTTGGTTAAGCCTTGATGACAGCTGGTATGTAAATGCAAAGACTTATACTGTCTCTCAGTACGGAGCAACCCTTAGCTCTTCACTGTTTATAACTTTCGCATGGTCAGACCCACAGATACGCCAATACTTCGGTGCTCTCGCCAATTGCTTCGTTTCCCAATTCTGTATATGAATTTGAGAGGGATGTCAGGTTTCATGCAGTGTAAGTCCTTTGCCAATTGTTCATTAAACAGGAAGCAAACCTGCCCCTAAGCCCCAAGGATGTTTTTTCCCGTATCTTTCCCAACGTGTTTAATCACTTTATGGGGACAAATTGTCAATTTTTTACTTATTGACTTTGCAAAAGTCAACCTAAGAGTTGATATTTCTATTCTTCCCTGTTATCACCCCTAATAAATATTCTGTGGTGGGGCCTGAGCTGACAGTTGTGATGATGAGATGGGGTGGAATAGAAATACTTGATCTTCTGTGGCTGCGCCGACAGCTGGTGTGGGCTGGCACAGCTCCAGTGGAGATCTGGCCCCTGGTCCTGAATTCGTACAGGGAATCCGCCTGCGAAGGCACAAGCCATTTTACAGCCTGCATTTACCCTTAGCCTGACGGGTTTTAATAGCTGATACCAGGGTGCCGTTGCATCCTACAAGGTATGGAAGAAACTCATAATTAAGAACAATCCTGCCGCATAAAGCTTTTGATTTCAGTGAAAAACAGAGAAAACGGACAGGAGAGAATGCCATGCATGGGAAAGCAAACTGGTTTTCAAAGCAGGTGAGTTTTTTAGCATTACGCCGCTGGTATTCGAAGGAGAAAGGCTAGTAGTTAAAGTGGGGACCTCGGGAGCACTCGTCTCCTGAAAAGCAAGGAGAGACTGCTGAGCCAGCCCAGCAGCAACGGTGGCAGCGAGCATCCCGCCCAGCGAGGCGTGCAAGCTGTTGCACAGCCCCACACCAGCCAAGAGCAGAGCAAGCCAAGACGCCAGCCCGGGAGCCAAGCGGCGATCCAGCTGCCGCTTTCGGGGAGGGGAGAGCGGACTCGGCGACATTGCCGAGCTTGGCACTCGAGCCTGACGGCCTGGCCAACCGTGCCCCTCGAGTGCACGTGGCGGTAGGCAGTGCTTCTGAAGCAGATAGATAAAGAGGTTGTACGGGGACCATTTTCCACACAGCAATTAACAGGAAGAGACGGCACCGAGCGAATATTTCAATTGCAATATTTCAATATACAGGAGGTGCCAATATGTTTTGCCGTTCTGTGGTTGTGTTCTGGAGGTGCCAGCAGGGCTGTTACAGTGAAGGGTCTGTTCAGTTGGCATTTCCACTGTAAACCTGATTTTTGAAAGGGGTTATAATTCGGCCATTTTTAATTAACGAGGGGATTAAACTTGGCACATGGGTACTCAAGGGCTGTTTGTTGCTTGTTTAATATTTTTTTTTTTTTTAATCCAATCTGTTAGGCCCACCTCAAACGATATTCTTCGTTTCCACTTGCGGGGGCTGACTTTAAATATCTCTATGCATACGTGTGTGCCTATATCTATGTATAAGAGAAATGAGATTTATCAAGGTGAAGAACTGCATTGGGGTAGGTGAGCAGGTTGCTGAAAGATCCCACATTCCCAAGGCCACCGTAACTCATACCAACTATGTGCTCAAACAGGATAGCCAGAAGCAGTTGCAAATTTTTTGCTGAATCTCAGAAAAGAATTTTGTCCACTTGGGACGTGCAGAAAGTTTTTTCCAGACTAAGGCATCATTCTTGCACGCAACATTTTGATAAATAAATGTTAGTATCTCACAGCTTCAGAAAGAACCAGGCAGCTTGCTAGTAAGTCACTATTAGAATACATAAACCCATGTAAATAACATGACACTAAATAGTTACCTCTCATAGACTATATGATTTTAAAACCTAAAAGTTATAGGGCCATAAACCTCTCAGTATTCCTTATGCAGTGTTCCCTTCTACAAGTTTCCATTTTTTTGTCTCTGCACCATGTTTAAAAGCGAGCTTTCAAAAGAGCATGTACAATTTGTAACAGGTTTTTACACTGATTTACAGAATTATAGTGCTGGGAGGAATGAAGGAGTACCAGCTATGCTAGTAGCACTCCTGAGAGCTGCTTTTTTCTTGACTTGTTTTAAAAATCTGTTTAAAACCTGCTTTTAATGATGTAGAGTCCACCTTGTAAGAAAAATTTATTCCACTTCTCTACTATCCCAACCACTGGAAAGTTTTTCCTCATATCTAAACTGAATCTCCCTCTTCTTAACTTAATCCCATTAATTCTTGTCCTATATGCCCCAGACATGGAAACCAGATTGTCCCTTGCCTTTTTGCAGCATGCTTTTCATGTGCCAGAAGGCTGGTGCCTTGTCTCTTGGTAGTTCTTGCTGCTTTGCGCTTTCCAGCTTTCCCAACACACTGTCTTTTCAAGGCCTCTGAAAATTTGTCTATCATCATTTAAAAAATGTGTCTTACCTCTTTCTAACTTGTCCAGCCTTCCTGGGAGTGCTGAAGGTTTTGGGTGGTGTTTCAGCAGAGTCTTGCTGCTGCCCCTTCAAGCTCAGCAATACTGAACCTCTCAGGCCCTCTGCTTTTTCATGGATGGTTTCTTAAGCATCATCTACACATGACCACAGTACATAGAGTACGCAGCTTGGACTCATCAGGAAGAATGACTGCATCTCTGGTTTTGGACAAGTGCTTCATAACTCTGTTGGTAAACACCCAACTGGAAGGATCTGCAAAATGGCTGTATTTGAACCCTTGAGCTGGTGATTGGTGGGTCCTCAGTTGCTCACAAGACCACAGCTCTGTGATGAGCAGAGGTATGAGTGAAGTGTAAATTCCTCAGGCTCTATACTGCTCTAGCAAAAAGCCTGCGTGCCATGCGAACCACTCGCACAGTTGACAGGGTCCGTTCTTCACAACAGAGGCATCCTTTGGTCTCACCAAAAGCCATGTCCTGGATTGGCAAGTCTACAGCTTTGTCTCAGCTTTGGCCGTGGTCTCTGGGCAGCTTCAGGAGTTGCTGAGCTGGTTTGGTAATCGCCATGAACAATTTCCATCTGTCTGTGATGCCTGTCAGTTTGCTGGACTGTGGCCATCTCAGCTGAGGTCTGTCTTCATCCTGTGGCTGCTCTCCCATCTTTGGGGATGGGCAAATGGAAATCTGCAATACAAAGCAGGTGGGTAACAAAGGCTGTGTTGTCCTTTATGTTCTAGCACTCAGGATGGGATTCAGCCTGAAGTGACACCTGCATTAAGTCTCTATGTGTATGCTTAAGTCTTTAAATTCCTGTTATTTTCAGTGGAGTTGAAGTCAATCTAGACAGCAGCACAGCAGACTAGGCAGCCAGGGCTTGATTTGTTAGATCAAACACAGATGTCAATCCAGAAGAGCAGAGGTCTTCCTTAGGTCCGTGTCGTATCTGCCAGCCCTGTGCCCCAAGCTCAACTTTCAGCGGATCTGACTTGCTTTGTGGGCTTTGCTGGCTCTGGCGGGAGCCCAGGCACCAAAATCACACAGCGTTACTTAAATCGGGTACCTCAGAGCAGAGCTCTGACATCGACCCACCACCTTCATTGTTTGTCAAATAAAACGCTCCAAATGTGTGGGGCTTGGAGGATGCTTTGATTAAATACACAGTGAAAACACTTTAGGCACAACATAGATGCTACATAGATTTCCAGAGATTTTTATAACCCTGCTCTCCCTGCAGCCCCTCTACCTTGACATGCAACCAGGCCTGTGTCCAGACTCAGCTTTCGGCCAGCCCTTGGGCTGCAGCAGAAGGGCAAAGCCATAGAGGTGGGTGAAGAAATCTGTGCATTTCACTCGAGTCCCTGCGCCGTCCCTGGCCACGCTGCAGGCAGCGCTCTTTGAGGGCTCGGTTTAACTGGTGGCCTCCAAGGTGAGAAAGGGGTTTTGTGTGAGCCATGAAGTCACCACAGCGCCTGTGGTTACTTTTGGCAATACACACTCCCTCTGGACTCATTTCACTCAATTCAGAGGTGATGCAACACCCAGAAGTCCGGAGGACTGATACCAGCTGCCTTCTGCTCTCTGGATGGAAAAACTTCTCGGGGGGGTTGGTTCCTCTCTCCTGGTGGCAGTTGGGTGGGAGGCGAAGGGCAAGAGCGTGTTGTTCCTCTTCCTGGGAGGGCTGAGGGCTATTCCTGATTTTGGGTTTTGAGGAAGGGTATTTTCGCAGGAAGCGTGGCAGTGTGCATGGGCTGGGCATTGTTTGTCTCCTACGAATCGCTTTGCCCTGCAGCGGCGAGGACGCTGTTTGAAGGGGTGCAGCAATCACTGTTCCCTGGTGTGATGGGTTTGTCATCTGTGGTAGTACTGCTCCTGGGGTATGTATGTTTGTCAGTTGAAATTTTTCTGCAATTTCCTTGACGGGAGCAGTGAGTGACACACATTCCCTCGGGAGCTATTTCCATGTTTTTACTATTCTTCAGGCTTCTGTGACATTTCCCAAGTCCGGTTGTTGGAGCCTCAGGTTCGAGCATCTGCGCTGCCTTGGACCACGTCCCAGCAGGGATAATTTGGCCCTTCAGCAGTGAATACATTGACTTCTCCAGCTCACGGTATGCACAGTTTGGGGGTGGGTTTCTCACGTAAAACCTTAAAACCCACGGTGGAAACCTCTGTCATTGGGTGCTCAGTGGCACCAGGTCCAGCATAATTTTACATTCCTGTAAATCCCAACAATGACTTAAAAATGAAGATTAAAAAGAAAACCAAAACTGCTTTTGCTTTCTTTTTAGGTAGCGAAACATACAGGACTGACATTTTCAAGCTTTCAGTGATACATAAAATACATGCATACAACTCCAGGAATGCCAGCTATTAGCAAAAGCACCACTTACTGTGAGTTTCTTGGTAAAATCATGGCATTTGACAACATCAAGCAGCAAACGCAAGCTACATAAAGCCAGCTGCTTTTCTGAGTGTGTCAAGACTGCCTGCACTTCTCTGGCCTGAATAGACATCTCTTTTCAAAACCTCTGGTCGGCTGTGAATATTTAGACAAAGCAACTCTTGCTGCCCCTGGACTTCAGAGGTCTCTGATGACCCTTGCTGACAGTGAGGGCTGTTGATGGACAGACCATGGAGTCACCTCCGTCTTCATCACAGTGAAAAGAGAGGAGAAGACACCTTTTTTATTTTTTTTTCAGCCTGAAGGTACATCTGTGCCAACGGTTTGATTTTCTGGTTGCCCCTGGGCCATCTGTACTGTGTGGATGGGTGTAGGTTCATTCGCAGCTTTCAACCAGCTTGTTCTCCCCGGTGTGCAACCCTGAGGGTAGTTTGCTCCGGGGACCTCATCTCATCTCTTCTCTTGACTCCACCAAGGCTGGTCCTCTGCCCTCACATCCCTCTATACCCCACCGTGAGGTAGGCACCGCATATTTTCAGGCAACTGGGATGGGGTTAAATTAAGATCTTTCTATTTCTGGCCAAAGGAAGAGGGACAGATATCAGTATCTGAGATCTGTCACCAACCACTATGGAAAAAGGGAAACCTATCCTATCTATTGTTGTTGTTAGTAGTATTTTTATTATCTGTATTTGTATTATTATACTAAGAACCCACTGATGCCCTCTCATTATGTTGTTAAAGTCAATGTTTTCCCTGTGCACAGCATTCTTCAAGCTAGGAAAGATAAAGAATTTTTGATAAAGATATGCTGATAATGTTGCTAATTAGTTTCTCATCTTTAAAAATATGGCTGCAGGCAACTGGAGCAATCTCTTTGTTGCAGGACATTGTAGGCTGAAATGTATAGATGCTTGATTTCCTCTGCAGGGATCTCACAATATGCTAATTTGTCCTTGCAGCAGGGTTCATTTTTTTAGGTCTTTGCCACTCTATTTTGCAAATCCATTATGTCAAAATATGATCAGTCATATGTGCACAAGATGCAGACCTACACCAATAGTGTAGGGGGGTGGGTGGGTGTTCACACATACATACGTATGAAAAAAAATAAATCCACAGATCTGTGTGTATGTATATATTTATATGCACACACTGATATATTTATATTATTTTATATTATTTAATGAAATTAAATGTTTAATGAAATTAAATGTTAATTTTTTATAATTATCTATAATATCTGCATACACATACATATGAAATTTGACATCTATTTAGGAACTCAGCATGTGAATGGCTAATTGAACTCATAGGGCTTAGCTCTTCTAGGGAACATTTCACTCTCATTTCACTTAAAATATATGGTTTATAGTCTTTATTCAACACATACAGTTTGCAAGCTTAAGTTGTATGCTTGCTTATGCATTTTCCTAACACTTCCGTCTGAACTCTCATTATAATTTACTTTCAATAGCTATCATCTGTCATTTTTAGAAGTTGCATAATAATGTGGTTAGTTCATATGAAAAATTATGTTTGCTCTAGATTTGGCTATGATTGTGACATTGCTGTTAATATTTTTGTAAGCTTGACACCCACAAGCTGAAAAGGCAGGTGGTAAGTTTATTTTATAAACTTCCCTTTCAAGCACGTACCCCCCCATTAAAAACTGAAAAGTCGCATAGAAAATTTTCAACACATTCCCTGGACTTTCTATGTTCAGTTCCAGCAAAATTTCACCGAGGCAAAGGAGGAAGGCTGAGTTTTTTACCTCTTCTGATTAAAAAAAATGCAGGTTTCATATGCTGAGAATGAAAAATATTCCTTACCCAATGAGAACCATCTGCTGAAATACTACGCTCATGCCCTCTCCTCTGCCAGCACCGTCTTCTGCATGGGGCACAAAAAGGCACCAAAGAACATCTTTCTCCATTTTCAAGCTTCCTTAAAGAGGAAGAAAAATCGGGAGGAAAGGACAGTTCTTGGAGTCTGGGGGAGAACGGTAGTGACTGGCCGGTTGCCTGAAAACGTGGGATCAATGTCAGTTGGTCCATGGCAGTGCTCTGGCACAGCCAGCTCCATCCTCCCAGCTCCCGGCGACGTCCCAGCTCCTTCTCTGTGCTGGGCCTGTAAATTACTGTCCAATATCAGTTTTTTCCCTCTCTCCTCCTCCGGGTGCTGTTACTCTTAGAGCAAAGCGCCAAAAGGGGCTCATGGATTTGCAGCTTTGTGTGGCTGAGAAATGGGAATGACTTGTCCCAAGCAGCGTCCTGTGGCTGGCAGAGCTGCCAGAATCTAGAAGTCCCAAACATGGAGTTTTGTGGCAAAAGTTCCAAACATGGAGATTTGTGGCAAAAAATTGTATTCCTCTTGCAATGGCTGAACCAGGTGGTTTCCTTCTCCATCTTTTTGAATTTTGAAAACAATACTTAGAAAAAAAAGTCGTTTCTACTGATTTAAAACCTGGGTTTAGAGCATTTTCAAGAACACATTTTGGAAAAGCAGCCATGATGTCTTTCTTTAAAAAAGAAAAAACAAAAACTATTTTGGTAACTTTTTAAAATTTCAGTTTGTTTTCAGTCTCCTTTCCCTGTGCTGCTCTTGCCTTGGTTACTCTCCTGATGAACCAGCTGTGGCAGAAGGAAAAGTTTTGTGTATCTTTTCCTTCTTGTTATCCAAAATACTTATAAAACGGTTGTGAAACACACTGAAAAAGATTCTCAGTTTTCAGCAATGGGGCCAAACCAAACAATAATTCTAAATGACGTTCTTTCTGGGTCTGTCCTGAGCAAGAACAAACAAGCTTTCCCAACTGGACCAGTTCAGTCCCTGCTCAAAAATTGTTTGAGATCACACGGAAGTGTTTTTTTTTATCATCCTGATGGTATTGCTTCTATTTGGAGTCTTACAATTTTGTGACAGTGGAAAATTAGGAAATCTCAGAAAAGGAAACATTAAACTCTTGCGAGCTTTGGGGGAGGCTCTTTTACTTCCTTTTTTTTTTTTTTTTTTTCTTTTCTGATTCCAAGGTATTTCCTGGATTCTACTCAAAACTGCAAAGTGTTGTTTTACCTGTTGCTGCTCTTTTCAGGGAGGAAACTGTCCCTGCCCCCCAAGCTCATGGGCTTGTGGTGGGAAAGGCGGAGGGGATGCAGGCAGAGATTTAGGGCCGGGGAGGGTCATTTCTGTGGGGCCAGTGTGAGTTCAGCAAAGGTTGGCTGTGACCTAGAGCAGTTACCAGCTCATCTGTTACAGATGTACAGAGAGTTGGTGGTGACATTTTTCATCCGTCAGGAAACACGCTATCCCAAATGTCACAGGTCATTTTTTTTTGGTTTTGTTTTTTTGCTGGCTGTTCCCCGTTTGCTGTTGTAATGGCCGGGGATAATGAAGCTCTTATGCTGTGCGCGCCTCTCCTCCAACCCAAGATGAGCTGTGAAGGCCATGCAGGTCCCATGCACACATCGCTCGCACTGAGCTGACTTGGGTTGGTGGTGCCCAGGGAGAGCTCAAGGAGCCTCAGGCAACTTTCTGGAGACCACCACAGGCCTATTGCAGGCTAAATGGGCAAGAGCTGCCTCTAGCTTTTTCTTCCGATTCTTCCCTTGGCAGGAAGAGAAAATCAGGTCTTCCCTCTGTGTTTTGGCTCTCACTCTTTCTGCACCCAATGGAAATGGTGTGGATGCACCATTCAACTAAAATAACCTGTCTTCACAGGGAGTTGCTTTTTCCCAGAGCCTGAGCCTCCCTGAATGCATGGGACCTGCAGGAACGTGTCCCTTATTCAGTGGCATGTTTACATCAACAGCTCGTTAGTGATGTGATGAGTGGTGCTCTGGACTTGCTTCTGCATCACGGAGTAGCACGGCTGGGAAAAACACAGGAGCACGTGGACTGGCTTTGGGTGGGGATGGGACATGACTATTTGGATGAAGGATGAACTGGGGAGGCTGTGAGTGACTACTGATGGGAAGGATGACTTTAGGGAGGGAGGGTTAGACAATAAATGATGAAGCTGCCACTGGCAAAGGCAAAAGGTGATTCTGGATGAAAAGGCAATTTTTTGATCAAAGGGGCAGGGGAGGGGAATAAATACCAGGGGGAATGACAGACCAGTGCTCTGGAGTTGCCTCCCTCTGCCCAGTGGGACCATGGCCGCCTGCCCTACCTGTCACTACTGTCTTGTACCAACTTCCCTGCTGCCTCCACTGCCTAATTGCTCCTGCCTTTATTTTACCCAGCAGTTCTTTTGATTGACTGGTTGGTTGTCCATTCTGCAGATCACCTTCTCCATCAGTTCCTACCCACCGGCTTTCTTGTCAGCACATTTGTTTTTTCAGTCCCCACCATCTCTCCCACCATTCTCCTGAGACATTTCACCAGCCCTAGATTGCCAAATCCCCATTCTGCTTTCACCAGAAAACCACATTTAATGTCTTTACTAACTAATCATGCCCCATCCTGACATCCTCTATGGTTGAGGATGGGCGGGCAAGCACCGAAGGCCACCCTGGGCCCCCCCAGGCAGGGGGAGGCTGGCTGGGCCAGGGGCAGGGACATGCTGGTTTGTTTGCATCATATGTGCATGCAGAGGTGAAACCCATCCCAACTGTTCATCCTGCCTCTTCACTTTGAGTCTGATACAGCTACAAGGAGAAACCGACATCTCTTGGCCTCCATCAGCTGCGGTGACCTCTCCTGCGAGACTCCTAAGGGCCAGTCTGTGCCCTGAAAGCCAATTCAATATAAAAGCCTTAGACATGTAAAACCCTAATTAAACTTTAACTAAGCACCCCTCTTCCCTCCCCTCCCAGTCTCCCTGACCTGGGAGCTGAGCGTACCTCACCTCCAGGACAGAGGACGTGGGCATCTTCGCAACGGTGGGAAGTCTACTGCAAATCACGGCAAAGCTCCTTGAACAGTCACTTGCCTTTTTGTCAGGTGTGAACACATTGCCACGGGCTCGCAGGGAGCCCACCAGCCCCGTGCCTTGGGGAGGAGGGAACTGTCTCCCTCACCACGGGCACTGCTCAACCGTGGGGGAGTTCCCTGTGCCGGGCTGGGTGCCCCGGCATGGCTGTGCGCCCGCGCGGGCTCAGCTGAAGAGGGAGATGGGAATGTTATTTTTGCCTTGTGTTGAGTCTCTTTACCTCTGACTAGTTCCCTTTTGCAGGAGATTTTCTCTGTGAGGCTTCATCAGAGGATAAAAATCGATGCCTTCTAGCCCGTCTCCCAGCTCCCATGCACCCGACAGCTGACAGCTTCATCGCTGGGTGAGGTGGGAGAGAGCCTGGACAGTGCAGAGGAGACCTTCCCAGGGACGGGTGCCACCCTTGGCACCCTGCAGCCACCACAAACAGTTCAGGGTCTCGCGTGCACAGAGGAGGATGTGTCCCAGCAAACAACTGCTGCTTCTTGGTTGTGCAGAGCAGGTATTTTTTGCATATCTACTTAACAGCTAGAGGAAGGGCAGGAGAAGGTGGTTTTATCACTTAAGAGTGACGTGCCATTTCTCCAGAGGGTTCCCTTGTGCAACACGCAGAGGCTCAGGGTTGGCGGGCGGGTAAGTATTGCCTCCTTGTGGGTCCAGAGTAGGATGTTCAGAGAGCCTAGAAATCCTGGCTGAAGGGCTCATGCTGTGACGTTCAGTTATGTTAAGAGGGATCTTAGCATATTTAAAACTCATCCTGCCATGCACACTTTTCACAGATAAGAGGTCTTTTCCCTTGGCAATGAGTCCATGGGGTGGTCGAGTATTGCCTGGGTCATTAAAGGTGTTTTTGCACAACTGTTTTCAGGCGGCATGAGCTCTGCCATGCTGGCTAAAAGCTGCCTAGCAAAGGATGTCTTTAATCTGTGCCACATTAACCATGGCCACAGGACTTCGTTTTTTTCAGGGCGTGAACCGCGTGATATCAGGGCAGCCCACAGAGCCATGCACTTGGTGGAGCTGGCTGTATCTCTGAGGCTGAGAGACAAACGAGTCCTCTGGCTCCAAGATTTGCATAATGGCTTTTACATCTTTAAAGAAAACAGGTTGTATTTGCCAGGAAGCTCACCTGAGCTGCCTTGTGGGGGAGGTAACAAATGCCAAATAAATTAATTACAAATCATTTGCTCATTTGCTTTCATTCTAAACCTGAGCCAATTAGAATCACAAAATAGATGAAACATCAAGAATTCAAGCCCTGCCTTCATGTCTGGCCATACAAGGTAGTGCAGCTCAACCTGCTCAGAGTCCCTCACAAGTAAAAGCTGCCATGAAGGTGGGATTCAAGAAAAGAGAGAGCAGAGTGGGATTTGGGAGGCCTGGATTAACTGCCAGCCTCCTGCAAGCTTTGGGAAATTTCAGACCAGCCTGGTCTTTGCCATCTCTTGCCACTCTTTGCCTGGCTCACCTCTGTGGACTCCACATTCTTTGGGACATGGGATGTCTCTCCCCATCCATCTGCACGGTGCCTTGGGGCTCATCTCTGTGCTGTTAGTGTTGTAAGCAGCATTTCCACTGCACTGAAAACACCACGAGTCCAACGTATTTTTTCTGAAATGGATCAAATCAAAACCAAACTGTGACATTTCCCAATAAATAACCTCATAAATATTTCATTTCAGCTTGGTCAAACCATTTTGCTTTGAACCGTTCCTAACTGAAAGAGGTCAGTCCTTTAAAACTTATTTTTATATATATATTTTTTTTAATTTCACATAAAAATAATTTTCAGGTTAGGGAAATCAGTTTGGTTGAATGTGAACAGCATTTTGATACCATTTCTGTTGCACTGCGTCCCTGAAACAGCCGTCTCTGAACTGCTTTTCACCGTGGCTGCCGATGGCTGGGTGGCAGTTGCATTTTCATCCTACAAGTGGCTGAATTTTAGTAGTGGAGTGAGAGATCCCCAGTAGCCATTAAAGTCAACGTTTATCAGCAGTTACTTTATTCTAGTGGCTTAGAGAGTGCAATTTTCATTTCTTGAAGAAGAAACTGCTGTAATCCTGTGTCTCCTCCATCATACGAGAGTATACCGGAGCTTCCATTAATCACTGTAAGTTCCTGAGGGATCATAGGCAGAAAAGCACTTGAAAGAGCAAAATAGTCTAAATGTTACAAACTTAAACAAGAAAAACTCAAAATCACTGTAAAAATCAACTTCAGAATTGCAAGGTGTAATTATTCTGTGCTGCTTGTGACTGGGATCTCATGGATGAAGAAGAGCAGATTAAAGCTCTATTGTCTCACTGTATTTGCTTGATTGCTCTCTCTTAGTTCAAGACAATGTCATCCAAGATATACCATCAAGAAGACGTCAGAGATTGCATTCTGGTCAAAACTGACCAAATCCAAATCCAAAAATCACATCTGAATTCACATTTTCAGCTCTGGACAGCAGTACTACAAAATGCTGTGGTGAGGGGAGTTCAAAAATCCCTGCTGACGCTCTGTTTTCTGTCTGGAAAAGACTTTTTAGAAGTTTCACTTCTATATTGAAAACAAGGGATGGCAGGAAAAATCTGAGTTTGCCTAAATTGCCTAAGAATCCTTACTTGGGATTATTTCTCCTTCAGCATGTGCTTTCTAGTTCCAGACCAGCAACACGTGGTAGGGAAAAAGATCAGCAGCAGGATAATGGGAAATGGCAGTATAGAATCTATACCCTTCAAAACTCACATAAAAAGATCCTTTATGCTGCAGTGTCCCTGGGAAGGCAACATGCCTGTTATTTATCTGCCTTACCAGGACATTGACCTTTTTATTACAGGAGGCATTTTCAGATTGTCCCAAAGAAGACAGGAGGCTATAGGCAGCATGGGAACTCCTGACCTGAGTGGTCTTTTTCCCAGAAGAAGGCTGAGGATAATATCTGGAGGCTTAATGCCTCCTTTCAAGAACATGTGGCCAAAACTCATGACCCAGTTTCAATATTTGCCAAATCCCAATGGGAGCAGGTGGGTCTTTTTTTTTTTTTTAATTGCTTACCCCTTGCCTGTGGGCTGATCCTCATTTAAATGTGTTTGTTATTCTGAAGAATCTGCTAAATGGGTTTGTGCAAAAAACCCTTTGGATTCAGCTCCCGTGGTGGTGCTGAGTGCCAGGCACCAAGCGCAAAGTACAACATTTGTGCTGTGTCATCAGCTTCCTCTGTTGCTGGGTATTATTGCTTCTCCATGGCTGGATGCTTCTATCTTTTAAAGCAGAACAATCAGGAATAAAGAATGTCAAATGAGAACTGAACTATGAAGGACAAATATTTCCATTTCTGCACAAATAACCTGTCCCTCTTAGCCTTGGAGAATGGTCTGTGTGCAAAAAGAAAAAAAGCCATTATCCAAGTACCGGGAGGAGCAAAACACCGATTGAGTGTTTATTTATGAAAAATAAAGGCAATTCCTAGCCTGCAAGCTCATAAAGGATCATTGTCTTATCTAATTTACTCTCCTCTGTAGGAAGCCCATCGTTTCCACCCTGTTTCCTGTTTGAGGTTTTGTCAGGTTTCAACGTCCTGTCATGGCTGGTTCAACCACGCAAACAAATTCCTACAACTCTGCATGACGTGTCAGTTAATAAAGATGACACTGGCAGGTCAGAAGAACCTAAAAGGTTATGTTCGTGCCAGGGTGTAAGCCTGAGCACAGGTTTTGTGTGGTCAGCTTGGTGGAGGTGGCCTGTCCTGTAAAGATCAAGGCCTTTTCAAAGATTGCAGGTTGATCACCCCTCATCACCAAGAACATGGAAAGTCTTTGCCTCCATGCTTAGGAGTGACTGATGACAGTTCAGTACGGAAGATCTGTCTGTAGCTCTGACTAATTAAGAATTTACTGCTGCATCTTATGCACGGAGTGTCAATGATGGTGAACACAATATGTGGTTAGTTTATGACATTGGTTTTCCTTGTCATATATGAATAGCCAGAAATAAGCTTAAAAAAAATAATGAAGCAATGGTGCTGGCAATAATTTAGTAACACTGAACTAGAAGCCTGTAGCTGCATTACACTGTTTCTGCTGAACTGGGTTTGGTCATTTATGATTTGTAAATGCAAGTACTGCTGACTCTGGGAATCATTTGTAAAGAGACCTATTGCTTTTACTTCTGTCACTGGAAGAATAATACAGATACATTTGGAACAACTGGACTAAAACACGGTTTTACCTGGCTCCCAGGCACAGGATGATGCTTCTGAATGCTGCGCTACAGACTCACATCCGAATGAGACTATTGTCTGGAAACAGAACAAACTAGTTTCTGGTTTCTGCATTTATTAGCAGATTGTATGAAACCATTTTTCATGTTTTAATTCATTCTGCATTAACAGGGAGTTCATATTTCTGACCCTCAGGCTGCATCCTGCCTTACCGCTTTCACCTCTTCAAAGAAAGAGGTTTGAATAAAACCTACTTCTACTCTGAAAATGGTGGACGTAGAAAAGGCATGTTCTCACCTGTGTAAGCCTGGTTGCTTTTTGTGTGTTGAGAGTTACGTTTTCTGGCTAGGAAAGAGCATGCCGTTTTTACTACCATCAGCCCCGGTGTACTAGCAGAACTCAGGAACTGGAGCCTTTTCTATCTTCTGCATCCTCTGAAAGAATTGATCATTAATTTCTAATTGTAGGACACAAGGTGTAATCCCACCGCCGTCAGACTGTGCTCTTGCTTACCCATGTGTAACCTCCTGGAGACACTTTATTAGTCTTGATGGATGAGCCTGGAAGAGCTCATCTTGACTTTCAGATCCTAAGCTGCATTTACAGCCCTGGAAGATGAGAATCTGGAGGAGAAGCATTTTGCTAGTAAACAGAGCAAATGAACATACAATAAACCTCTGAGACACAGTAATCCCAGAAACCCATGACACTATTAATAATGGGTCCTTTTCAAAGAGAAACTACACTTCATGCCCCAAAGCTTCCTGAATTATGTTTGGGTAAGCTGCAGACATCACATTCCTTGGAGGGCAATAGCTTGTATCTTCCATTTCTCTGATGCTGCTAACTTTTTTCCCTTTATCAGAGATGGATATGCTTCCCTTAAGAATCCTCATTTAAGTAGCTTCAATCTTTTTCCACTTTACACTTATTGATCTTCTGGGCAGAATGGGTATTCTGGTTAGTGGAAAATTTTAGGGTTTTGCAGTTAGTTTTTATTCTTAGGAAGGACGAAAGGAAGAATTTTGACCTGTTGGTAGAGAGGGTGTGAGTGTCTCTACATGTAATTATGCATATTCCACTTCCTACCTATACCAGTTTTATATATGGTGGTAACAGAGACTCTGTTGGCTCTGTGTGGAAGGAAAAAACCCAGCACCCATGCTGGTTCCAGATTTGAGTCTGAGTGAAGATCTGAGCCATGACAATACCACTTGTCTGGGCTTATTGTCTCTGTCATTGTCCCCAGTCCTCATCTTACCAAAGTGAGCGTACTTCCTGAAACAAAGGTTTTTATCAACCATCTATCTCTGTGTTGCTCTGTGTGGCTGTAGGCAATGACTCCATGCTCTCGGACAGCTCATGCTTGGGTAGGGCCCTGTGTATGTTCCTCCACAACTTGTTAAATCAAAGCAAGAAACTGCCACAGAACCTCAGAAGTACTTAAATGCCCTCTGCCTCCTTAAACACCTAATTTGGGTGTCAGTTAACAAAATGACCGCTGAGTACTGAAATGTTTGTCAGCAGCTGTGATTAAAGCCCACGGTACCCAAAATTCGTTAGGAGAGGGCTGGCAGGTCCGCCCTGAGAAGTTCAGCCTCTTCACCTGCCCCCTGCACACCCTGAGACCAGTCAGAAGATTTACGGCCAATGTAAAAGACTTTTCTTCCATCATGGATAGAGCTGTGCCCAAGTCCTTGTGGATGGGGATCCAAGGTAGCATGACTTCAACATGTGTTCAACACACACGTGTTCAAGTTCCTGATTTGAATGGCCAATGCAGAGTTTTGAGCTGGGTCTATGACATCCATGGCAAGTGCTCTAATCACATTGGGGAGCTGCAATGAGTTTTCTCACGCTCAATCTGAGCTTAGGAACCAAATCCTAGCTCAACCATCATGGCTCAAGTTCACAAAGCACAAGAGATGCCTCCTCCCCATCCAGGCAGGGCGGCGCCCAGGGGTTGCATTGTCCTTCCTTGGGAGGAGGCACATCAGCACCGAGGAGTTCATCCCCACGTTTGGTATTGCAATGCCCATATCCCGTCCGAGGGAGTGGAGTGGGAGCTACTGCTGCTGCTGAGTTGCCTGCCCAGAGTTTACAGCTGGGACATGGGGCTACTGCTGCAGTTGTCGGTCTGGCAGTTTTCAGCGCTTTGATAGACTGTATTTCTGAAAATTGGCCTTCCTGCTTTACAAGTGTTATTGATTATAATGTGAGTTGTATTGCAGCTGGAAGTGTAACAGACTCATAAAGGATTTTTTATTTTTATTTTTTTAACCAGACTTGGGGGTTAAGTGGATACTACATTATGCCATTATTATAGCTTCAATATTATTATTTTTCTGTAACTGGGATTGTTTATTATGCACGTGTTGAAGCACAAACGTGGAACAAATGAATCTGATATCAAATTAATGCTGCGATCAGGTTCCCCCCCCTTCCCTCTTTAGTTGCCATAACAATCTGTGATCTTGAAGCAACAATAAAATTAGAATTGCATTAAAGGTGTTTACATCATGTACAGTCTGTCTCCCATTATTATTTTTCACTGCAATGAAAGCATTGAGTGTTTGCTTTGGAAGAGAACAGCGTTACAGCTCTCGCCTTGCCACGCCTCACGTTGCTTTTTGCAGCCAAAAGTTGTTTGTTTTGAGAAGAGGCTATTCTGGGCTGGAACTTTTGGAGGAGGGGTGATTTTGTTTATGTTTTTTAAAATAATGTTTGTCTTTTACTTGTAGGATGCAATTTTGGGTGTGCTACCTTTGAATTTCAGAACTTCAAAGAAACGCATCTCTGCTTTTAAATGTGTTGCAAATCTTCCCCCCTGCTGTTGTGGAAAGTACATCTTCTAGCTCTTTCCCTTACTGACAGAAAGCAAAATAAAGCAACGTGTGCAAGGAAGAGATTTCAGCAGTGCATATGTGTGCATGTGCCTGGGTGCATATATGTGCGTACAAATGTATGTATATGATGTAATTAACTCTCCCTCCCCATGACTGCACAAGCTTCTGCCCCTGGGGACGGGATGAAAGGAAAAAAAAACATGACAGATGTTAGTCATATCGCCTAGTGCATGACTTGAAAGTGCTCTGATAGTTCAGCAATGAACGTTACGGAAAAACATTTATGGAACAAAGAGGCCGTTATCTCGGTATCTCAACTGTGCTGGGCATCATGGAGCCCCTTTACTGCTGCTCCTGTCCAGTCTGGCACATTATTCCTTGTTGTGACATCTTTCTGTGTAGACTTTGTAGATAATCCTTGTGATAAAGCTCCCTTTAGAAAAATGGGAGTTTTTCATTTTTGAATACATAACTTGATCACCTTATGCTGAGGCTGGACTTGAATAGAAATACTACGAGAAGATTTTCCTTCTCCATCCGCTAAGCCGGCTGTTCTCCGATGCAAACCATCCTTTGAATTTTTTTTTTTTTTTGCAAGTTTAGCCTCTGTTAGGAGCACAGTATCCATCTATTTATGAACATTGTGTGTGATAATTTCCCTGATTAATCTGAATATAAGATGTACAGCAACAAGCTAATTCTAAAACCTTTCCTGGTGGTGCTAACACGTCTTTGAATTCTTTATTTCAGATTCTGTACAACACAGAGGAGAATTGCTACACTGGGCACAGGGATTTGGCGGGGCAGGATAAAAGAAAATAAAATGCCATGTAGGCTGAGGGAGGAATGTAGTTAGCTCTCATAAATCTCTGGAGACAAGATCTCTCCAGAGCTGGGTTCATCTAGTGATTCCCTCACTGACTCCAGTCCTACAGATCAAAGAGCGGAGGATTAAGTAGCACGTATTCCTCAGTGACATGCTGCTGGGGATTAGCTAGGTAGGAATCACCTAACTAAAAGATCGCTGCATCATAATACAATTTTGACTGGAAGGGACCGCGGGAGCTCTTAGTCCAACCCGCTGTTCAGGGCTGGGCCAACTTCAATGTTAGATCAGGTTGCTCCGGGCCATGCGTACTTGAATTTTGAATGTCTCCAAGGATGGGGATCCCACCTCCTCTCGGGACCTCTGTTCCAGTGCTTAACTGCTTTCATGGTGAACTTTTCCTTCCTTATATCTAATTGGAGTTGTCCTTGTAGCAAATTCTTGTGCCCATCCCATCCATGTAGCTTCTTGTCCTTTTGTTGTGTGTTCCTGAGAAACATCTGACTCCATCTTCTTTATAGCCACCCATTAGGTTCTTGAAGACAGTTACAAGATCCCACCCCCCTCCTCTTGCCCTGATGCTGTGTCTTCTCCAGGATGAGCAAACTGGCTGTCTCAGTCTCACCTCATACATCAGGTGCTCTGGCTCCCTCATCATCTTGGACTGCCACCAAACCGGACTCACTCCAACTGGCTGATCACTCTCTTGGTGGCCCCAAACTGGCCACAGTACTCTAGATGTGGTCTCACAAGAACCAAATAAAAGCAAATACTCAATTCCCCTGTCCTACTTATGAAGTAAAGGGGGTGCTCTGGGATACCACTGATATTGATACTGCACAGCCCTTTGAAGTTGCCACCAGCTGTCAGTGCCAGTGACCTGTAGAAGTGATGGCCTTAGGCCTGTTCTCACTGTGTAAAATTCACATTGATCCGGGAAAAAAATCACTAGTTGTCTCAAAAGAGGTCCAAAGACTAAGCGATGTTGGGTGGTGGCTTTTACTCTTGATTGTGCCCTGTCAGGATGAGGGCTAGGTTGTTTAGGGGCAGTTGGGAGGCTCCTGCTGCCAGTGACACTTCTTGCCCTGTTACGGTTATGCTCACTCCCCCATGCTATGGGCATGCTCGTTCCCTGCAGGGGCTGCTTCTGGAGAAAGTCAGCTAAGTTTCTTGGAGAAGGCTCTTGGGCATAGCTGCCATGATAAATCAGCGTATGCTCCAGAAGCAGGATCAGGCCAGTTCTCGAACATGTTCCTACCAGGTTTTGCACCCTCAGACATCTCCTCATCACCTGGTCTGGGGCACTGAACTCACCCTCAGCATCACGCTGTAAAGATATAACAGGAACAGCTTGTGAAATGTGAACTGGTGGGGCCCTCCTGGGAAAATCCTCCCCCCCAAAATGTTTGAGGGCCATAAGGCATCACATGGGAAACCTAAGTCAAGCTGCCGACCAATGTGCACACTGGCCCATCTGCTCCATGGGCTGCTCTCCCCGGTCAGTTTGGATATAAGGCAGTCTGCCTCAACTGCTCTTGGTGAGGGGAAGTGAAACGAGGGGGCTTTGCTATGGCCAACAATGTAGTAGTATGGCCGAGAGCGCTACTTTTGAGTCCTTCTTGGTGCTAATGTGGCTGCTTAAATTTCTTAGCAGATGTCTTCAAGCATTTCTTGTGATTGGTACTGGTGACTAGAAAGAGCCTACAAGGGCTAGAAAAAGGAGGGAGGAGAGCAGAGGATGTCTTTTGCTGGCTCTTGGTTTGTAACCATATAAAGAATGTGCTCGTGCTGTGTAGCACAATGGAGATGATAACCTCATGTTAGCTCCGAGATTACGCAGTGTAGCCATGTCAATATAGCTCTGTGCCCTAGAAAAATCTTATATCAGCTTTGTTTTGGAGAATGGAGATCCTTGCAGATGCACCTACACTGTCTTCAAGACCTGAAATTTCATCCTTGCATGGTGGATCCAACTCCTTGGAGGTAATGTGGTGGGTCACCACGCCATCTCCCAGCGCATGGCAGAGACATGCATGACTACCACACTTCTAAGCTTCTACCTTTACCTATAGTAAATGCTTTACACCATGGGCATTTACTGTTTTGAGAAATCAAGTAAAACCCTGATAACTTGATTACCTTGTTCTTCTGATGACCCAAATCACAAGGTTTACTGCAACACTTTCACATACTCGCTGCTGTACTTGTGCTTTCCTTTGGGTGACTTAGTGCTACGCAGAGCAGCTCTGAAGGTACTCCAGTGATTTATAACATGCTTTCTAGTTGAGGGCATGTATTTATCATGTTACAACAAACGAATGATTAATAGTTGCCATAGTGATAATGAGAAATTGAAGTCTTTGAGAACTACAGAGTCAAATGCAAGCCTTGGCACATCTTTGCTGCAAAGCAATCGTGGTGGGGTCTTAAAAATAGAAACTCAGGAACCAGCGTCACTCAATAACACTTTAACACCCTATGGAGAAAACATTAAAAAATAATCATACGCTTATTTAGAAATGTGAAAAAAACAGATGGGAAAGACTCACTTCAGGTTTTTCACTGTAAGAAGACATTTAAATATTTTCACAGAAGCTACTTTTTTTTTTTTTTTTTAAATGCAATTGAAAGCTGCTGCTTTTTACTGTTAACCTTCCCCTTCTTTCCCCTGGGACAACTTTGCTCATTGAGATGTTATATGGACAAAATATTGGCTTTCCAAGGTCCTGCCAATGCTTCTCTTTAATTTAAGGCATGTAATCATTTCTCCTCATTTGCTTGCCAGCCACCAATGAGAAGTCTTTGCAGGGATGCACAGATTTGCCAATCATTGTTTCTTGATATTCTTTGAAGGAAAATGTCATTCACAGATCTGTGGCACACAAGGGCATATGGGTAGTTGCTGAAGCTTATAGCTGTCTGTTCAAGACCAGGTTGGCCACAAGTCCCTCTGTAGCCAACAGCCTGTGCTGCATAATGCAATGGTCAAAGAGGAGCTTGTTAGTGATGGGAGACCCGGACCCAACAGCTGGTAAAGTTAACTTGGGTGATGTGTCCTAACAGTCTCAAACCATTACTCAAAAAATGGCAGTGGGCAAGGAAAGCTTTGACTTGGTTATCCTCCACAGGTGTCAGTTTGCCGCAACATTTAGCCTGGAAATGAAGACTCAGCAAAAGTATAAATAAAATGTTGAGGGTCAAAGTAGCAAAGCCCTCCTCTTCTACCTGTTGCCTCCTGAGATAATTTATAAATGAGACTCTCATAACCCACAGGGAAAAATAGAGAACAGACTTGGTGGCCATTAACTAACTACTACAAGAACTAATTAAATGAGAGTGAAGGAATCTGAAACCACTGGGGCATGCAGAAGCTTTGTTTTGCTTACTGGTACACTGAGAAATGCCATCTGAGGATCTGGAAGGTGAGTCGACTAATTTATCCAGGAGATCAGATAAAGAGCAAGGCAGGAGGTATTGTGCCAAACTAAAGAACATGCACAATATTGTTTGGCATCAATGTGCAGCTAATATCCTCTGTGAGGAACGAAAAGTGATGAGAAACCTCCCCCTTGTGTTACTTCTGCATTCCACCCCCCACCACCACCTTGGGGCTTTCCCTGTGAACAGCTCTGAAGCATCGGGATCCTGTACTGTAAAATTGGAGTAAAATTTTTTTTCTTGCTTCCTCAGCCTATGTTTGTGGGAGTTTGAAATCACCGTCAGCTCTTTGGAGCACTAAAGGTTTGAAGACACAATCTCTGCCCGGGGATACCAGGCAGTCCTCACCTCTACAGCAGTAAATTAGAGAAAGGAGAAGAACATGCATTGCCAGGAGTCCCATGCAATGCGACAGTTGGGGGAAAAAAAGATAAATTGTTTTGGTGTTACCAGCAAGTTATAAAGCATTAATTATTAGCCAGTACTGCTCTGCAAGCCAATGTAGATTGGAGGTTCACTGCTAGCAGAGAGGTCCCATCAACCCACACAGCCATCAGGCACCCAAAAAGCTTCAAGACCTGTGAGTCCCTATCGCCAGGTGTTGCCATACACGTGCCTATGCTTAGCCAAATGTCTGATGGTTGCACCAATGTCGGCACATGGTTCGGTCGCTATGAACTCTTGAGACCCATGTGTGTAGGAACCACCATCCACAGGCTACGTGTGCTAACACAAAGCACGCAGGCAGATCAGGCGTGTTGACTTGGCCGTGTGAGCTGATCTTTCTTGTGCTCTGCCTTTCTAATTAGGTCAAGAGGAACATGATGCTCCAGCAGCTTTGAGGGCTTGGGGTAGCTAATTCAGCACTAGAGTGGGAATTGCTCCAGAGATAGCATTGTGTCCCATAGATGTACTTTAAGTGTTGAACACAGCTAATGAAGCCATTAAAAGGCAGCAAAATTTTAGCCATTTCAGTGAACCAGCTAAGTTGCAATGCCCTCAGACAGGCTGGAATAGATGTTTGTAGTACTAAAATGTCACAGTGTTGGACGTAACAAAATCGTCCACTAACGCTTCACCCAAGCCAACATTTGGCCACTTGCAGTTCCCTTGGGTTGCCCACAGCACACAGCCTAGCCTGGCTGAAGGTTTTGTCTGCAGCCAGAACGGGCTTTGTGAGTTGTCAAAATAATCCTGAGACTTCACAGAAGCAATGAGTTTGTGTGCTATTTCTGAGCTATAAAATTTTCCAAAAAAGGCAAAACGATCACTTCGGTGAGAAGGTTGTTGAACAAGTTTCTGTTCAGTTAGCGCAACTTGATTTATTGCTAGGTGAGCCCTCAAACAGCCTGTAATTACAGACACACAGCTGCAAAGTAGGAAGATTATGAAGGTTAAACATATCAAGTCTTTGCATGAGAAGGAAGTGATGAATGAGAAAAAAAAAAGTAGAGTTAACGAGAGATAAAAGGATTCAGGAGCATGGCAGATAGATAGGTTCATGCTGGGACATTCTGTAATGAAAGGAGACAGGACAGCAAATGAAAGCAGAAAACCCTGATATTGCTCATAGTACTATTAGGAATCTTAGATGTAGTCTTCACAAATAACTCTGATTTTAAGGGCTAGTGCACTTTCTTTTCAGCCCCAAATTTACCTGCTGTGCTAATGCAGTGTCCCCGCACATTCATTGCTGAAAATTAATTTCTTGAGTAATAAGGATATATAAAAAATATCTTCGAACAGGTTATAAAAAGAGTTGTTTGCACTGAAGGGAAGTTGCCCACTGCATTTTAAGTTTGCAGCATGAATAAATCTCTTTGTGTTCTCATTTCAGTGCTTTCTCACACACTGTGTCCCACCATTGTGCCTAGAAGGGAGAGACAAATAGTCTTTTGGGCTAGCTAACCTTGTCCCAGAAGGATTACACTTAAAGACCATTTTCTGCTCCTTGCAATCTTAAATCCCATGGGAGGAGAAACTGCCCGTGCTGCCCCAGAGGCAGGCTTGCCCTCTATTACATTTCACTTTAAGGAAATATTTTCCTGATCTTCAGCCTTTATGTCTCACTTGCTTAATTCCTTCCCACTGCACCTAGTTAGATTCCCTTGTACAATCCTAAATAATTAATCACCTCCTTCATTCATTTCAAACACTTGTTGAATACAGAGCAGAGAACAAGAATTATTCATAGGAAGAAAAGGGATGGGAACTGGATGAGAGAGGACCAGTTGCCAGGCGAGGAACAGGGCAAGAATGATGCTCCAAGCATAAAATCCAAGCTGCTGGTAAGCGTAAAAGGGATACAGGAGAGCTGCAGTGCCCCGTGGCTGATTCGTGCTGCTTACTTTTGCATATTAATTTGGGAAGGCAAAACACAGTTCCTCATGGGGTCTTGAAGTAGTCTGCTCAGAAGAAGGTATCCTTTGATGCCTGTCAGTCTGAAACAGCAGCAGTACGCAGGCGGTTCCCCAGGCATGGCTGGGCAACCGAACGTAAAATGGGAGTGGGAGTGAGCGCACCACAAACATAAGCCCTGCAGCCATTTAGATGACCTGCAAGCCTTCCGCAGGTGAAAGCTGCTCGGGGGAAGGCAGTTATGCGTATATGCAGAAGCAGGACTCAAGAGAGCTTCCAGCACTGATAGTAATGCTCCTCACAAGCTTGCTTTCCCAAGGACACGGGCGGATTTTGCTGCACAAAATCCATTTTGAAGGGTTGGGGGTGGGGTGTGTTTTGTTTTTTTTCTTTAAATTTTGTTTTGTTTTGTTTTTTTCCTGTGTGTTTTGCTTCCTTAGACCTTGAAGGCTGGAGATCTCAAATTTCTAGGGAAGTCCAGAAATGCATTCCTAGAGTGCAAGGGCTCCTTCCTGGCAGACGGCACGCCCCAGTGCGCTGTGTCCAGCTACCACGAGCCGAGCCCCCAGCCGGGATGCTGCAGTCAGGTCTCTGCACCAGGATCCCTTCCTCACTCTCTGGTGGAGAACAAACAGTCTCTTCAGGCACGTAACAGGTCAAGCTAAGGTCTGACCCACATCTGGCAATACCTCTCTAGCTTTCCTAGTGGGTGTACAGGGATGCTCAAACAACCGACCACCTTGGTTAGCTGAGCCCAGGGGCTGGCCGCACAAAAGCTCTTATGTCTAAAGAGGCAACTTGGCACCAGTCCCCTAGGTTGAACTCCAGAGCCCTAGGGACTGTAGGTAAGAAACATTTCTGTACTTTGCCAAGGAAGCGAGGGTAGTCAGCAAGCAGGGAGATGGCTAACTATTAATAGAAAACAGTAAAGCTAAATGAGCTGAAGAAAATGAGGCTGGAGGAGGAGACGACACTGTGAACGCTTCCTGTAAAACCTGTTTGCCCTCCATGCAAAGTTATAATCCAGCTGCTTGGTGGTGTTTCCATAAGTCGTGCACTTTTTATTTATTCACACCTGGGAACATGACCTCTCATCCAGGAGCTCTGTTCCAATGAGAGTAAATTTATGGCTGGCATCTGCTCCTGCACCAGGCACATGGAGGCGATTTATGGGAAAGAAATTGCATTCTGACCCAGCGACGAGCCATTTTGCCGAGATGTTGAAGATACCAAGAGTCGGGCTGTGTGTGAAAATGCTTACACCTCCCAGTCCACCCCACAGCCCCACTGCTGTTGTTCGGAAGTTGGATGCAGCTGTAACTCTTTTGTGAGGTAGCAGGAACACCAAAAGGAAGGCACATGGGCTGGGATGGGACAATGCTCGGGTTTTCTTCTTACTGGGAAATATATGTTGGCATAAATGAGAGCTGTCTAGCAAGCAAGCATCCCCAGTCACGAAGAAGGTGCTTGGAAGGAGACAGGGAAGTGGGGCATCTCATGTGGGAATTTGTGGTAGCACTTGGCTGTGTTAAGGCCCGTGAAGATGACCACGGGATCCGCTGGCTTGACAGATGGTGTTTGCAAAAAAAGAAAATTACTGAAAGCAGACCTGCCTATGCAACTTCATTTGCTGGGCTTGTTTCTCCTTGACCTGTGTATGGCCATGGTTTGAGACAGGAATGTGGGACGTGGAAAGAGGAGGAGAAATGGCCCTTCATGACCCCTTCCTCTTCACGTCTCTCTAGTCAGCATGTCCTCAATCCTTAACTGAGTGGTGGTGTTATTATTTTCCCTTACCCCACCCACAAGATTGCTGGAAACCTGAGGTTTGCTGAGAGTGTGGGGAGAAAGGTGAGCTGTAAAAAAAGCTGGGATGAGAACAGGAGAGGAGGAGGCCCTAAACATTCTGCCACAAACTGTGCTCATGCCTGTGGAAAGGAAGAATGTCTTTGGCTGCTGGCGGGAGACTGACACCTGGTTAAGAAGGAAATGGGTGGGTGGATGGATTCCTGTCACCTGCAAGCACAAGGATCTTGGCCATCCTGGAAGTGCTGCAAGCCATAGCTTTGGCTTTGTCACTATTGAGGCCATACATAAGCACTATCAGGTGTTTGGACCAGTGAAACCATTGCCCAAGAGTGTGCTTCACAGCATGGTGGTGAGCAGAAATCCCGGTCCTGCCTCCCAGGGTCTGCTCTGAGAGTGCTGTGTGACCAGTTGCAATGTACCTGCTAGAGAACAGCCTCTGTTTCCTTTATTAGCACCTTCTGGAGTTTCCTTGGTTTTTAATTCATTCTCATTTTAGCATGAAGGTAAGAGGAGAGAGAGGAGGATGTGAGATAGATACCATAATGTGCTATGTATCTCCTGAGCCTGGATTTGCATTAGGTTCAGCCACCTGCAGAAGGACAAATGCAACCCAAAGCAAGTGCAAGTGCAACATCCATATTTCACACCGTGTCATAGCCCATCCCGTCAAGTTTGCAGATGACACCAAATTGATGGGGGGTGACCAAGAGCAGGGCTGCCATTCTAAGCAACGTCAACAGGCTGGAGGAAAGGGCCAGCGTGAACTTTGTGAAATTCAAGGACAAATGCAGAGACCCCCACCTGGAAAGGAAGAGGTGCTTGCAGTGATAAAGGCTGGGGATGGACCGGCTGGGGAGGAGCTCTGCTGAAAAGGACCTGGGTGGGTCCCGGTGGGAGGTGACCACAAGCCAGCAGTTTGCCCTGGCAGCAAAGCAAGCCAACCTCCTAGGCTGCATGAAGAACAGCAGAGCCAGGACAATGAGGGAAGTGATGATCGTGTGCCCGTCCCACCCCCCAGACACATGTTATACTACACCTAGATAGTGCAACCAATTTTTGGCTCCTCCAGTACAGAAAAGTAATGGACAAACTGGAGGGAGTTCAGTGGAGGGCCACCAACATGGCTGGGCAGGCTGGAGCGCTGGCGCACCAGCAGAGGCTGATGGAGCTGGGCTTCTTCAGCCTGGAGCGGAGACAGCTTCGGGGGCACCTAAGAGCAGCACTGATATCTGTTTGAGGAACTTCTCAAGAAGTTTTAGCAGGGCTTTTTGCAGTGGCATATGGCAGGGTGTGAGAGGCAAGGGGTGTTCAGTTGCAACAAGAGAGGTTCAGGCTGGATATCAGGAAAAACGTCTTCACCATCAGGACAGTCAAGTAGTGCAACAAATTGCCCAGAGAGGCTGTGAAGGGTCCTGCTTTTTATTTTATTAGTCTTTTGAGCAGGAGGATCCAGGGTCTGGGGAGGTGCTCCAGTGTGTGGCATGGCTACACCAGGATCAGAGACCAAGGCTGTTGTGGCACAGATTGTGTGATAATTTGCCTGCATCCACAAGAAATGTAAGCGATCGGTTCCTAGGGCTCCTCGGTGCCGAAAGTTGAATAGGCTGAAACTAATGCCAGAGGTGCTCTATAGATCACATACGTACAACTCCTTGGGGGTATGGCTGTTCTGTCATAGGGATAGTCTGCATCCAGCTATCCTCCAGAAAGCAGTCCCGTTGCAGTCGGTGGTTTTTTCAGCACAATTCCCTCTTTGGGCCTGTGGGATGTCAGCTGGGGCTCATTTATTAACACTAGGACTGACTGAATTTCACCTTCAGCCATCTACAAATTAGATGCCTAGAGCTCAATTTTTTGTTGTAAACGTAGGCATCAATGCCATTTGAGTTGCCCTGGAGTATCGAACGTGGCCCAGGTTTAGGAAAATGAATAAAGGCCTTAAAGTGGGGTGCAGCTCACAGACTTACCCTTCTAAGCTTAGGGTATCTGGATGCACCAGACTCATAAGCTTATGTAATTTAGAGCCCTTGAAATGACCTAGGATATCCCACATTGGAGGTCACAGATGTCCTATTCATCCTGCAGCATGTCTGCAAGACCTTCATGGATGTTTTGGAGACTCTAGGGCATCTCAAACAGCACTAGATGCCTACGTCTGGCGAACAAATTGAGCCATACTTGCCTACTTCATGGCAAGCAGAGTAACTCTGCTGACCAGTTTACTGTTGCCCAATGTGGGAGCTAAGACTCTTGGTGCACCTGGAAACACCTCAGCCCGGGTCTCTGAGCTGGCTAAGGTAGTCATCCAGGCTGAATTGCCTAAACAGAGGTACCTAGTGCCATCCAAGATACCTAGAGTAGTCTGAGACACCCACACGGGGCTGGCAGATGTGACAAAGGACCTAGAGGAGACCTGTGCCTTTCTGCTGCAGTGGTTGCAGCTAGTGGTTAAGTAGGGTGTTCTCAGGCACTGGGAGCAATATTTGATGTCTCTATTAAGAAAACTGAATTCTGCTCCTGTTCTCCTCTTACAGCAAGTCATCAACACCTCCAGACAGCTCCTCTGCTCCCTGGTCTTAGGCATACTGCTTCAGGTGGGAGTAACTGTCTTCAGGATGCATTTATGTTACCCTGACTAGCAGAGATGTCTGGAGGGTTAAGCAGTGGTATGTGTCTGCTTTGAGGGGTGCTGGGCTGAGGTTGAGGTTGAGCAGATACATCGGTATCTCAGCACCTTTATGGTCTACGCCCAGGAGACTTGATCAGGGACCTATATGGTTTCACTGTGGCAGTTTCACAGTGTGAAAGAGCACTTGTGCCTATGCTGTTGCATAGAACAGCACGTTGCCTTCCGCCATCATTGCTGCTGCTTATCCTTTTTTATCTGTAATGACACTGGTGTCAGGTCAGTTTGACTGACTTAGGTTTCTTCAGATTTCCAAATGACATCTCTTCGCTAATAGGTCCTGGGCATCCAGGTATCCCCCCAGTCCCCAGGTGATACTGACTCTTCTCCACTGTCAAAGCCACGGGGCTTTAAATCACATGTGCAACAATGAGAGGCAACTGTATCTATTCAGAGGAGGATGACTGAATAAAAAAGTATTTTACCTTCACCCATGCTTCTTATTGCCTTTTATAAATAAATATGCATTATCCCACGGTTCCCCACTACATTGTCAACTCTACCTGGGTGAGAAGGGCAGGACAACTGCAGAAATTTCTTTAAGTATGTTCATTTTAGCATTGAACTTAGACTTATGAAGATGGGAAAACTGTTAGTCATGACGCAGAAAAAGACAAAATGTCAAAATTTCTCTTCTTTCACATACCTACCTGTCAGGAAAAGGATAAAATGGTTTCTGGTCCAACTCTGTCTACGTAGCTACCATTGCTATTAAAGATACAGTATTTCCAAGCAGGTAGCCCCCACATACCGTGGACTGAAAATGGGACAGAGCTCTGATCCATTGATACAAACCTTTAGGACTCTTCAAGCACACCAGCAGCATCCCAGACAATGTGGAATGTGCCATTCTCATGCTCACATTCATAAAGGACAAGCAGGATGCCCCAGCTCACGGTAGGCTAGTTTGACATTACTTTGGCAAAATAATGGAAATACTGATATGGGTATAAAGGGGTAGAAGACATTAAAGAGAGGTGAACAATTAATGCCAATCAACATGCTTTTTAGGGAGGAAAGGTTGTCAAACTCAATTTCATTCTTTGATGTGATTGTAGGTTTTGGCTGATAAAAGTAATTGCAAAGACAGACTATACTCTGACTTTTGTATGTTTGACAGCGGAGCAGATCCTGATTAAAAAATTAGCATTCCACCCTATCAGTACAAGGCACATAAAATGGATTAAGAACTGGCTGACATGTCAACAAAGAAGCTGTCGAAGGAGAATCACTGTAGGAGAGTATTTTTTATAGAGGGATTCTGCAGGGATCAGTAATAGGTCTGAACGCTATTGAATATTTTCACTAATGACTTGGAAGTAAATATTAAAACTGCTGATAACAGTGGAAAATAATGAAGAGGACTAGGAGTTACACAAAAGTGCTCTTAGTACAGTTGTAAGCAAGCTTTCAAGTCTAAGAACAGGCAAGCAGACCACACATGCAGACACCTGGAGCACAACACATCTGAGAGGGAGTCAGGCATACTAAAGAAACAACCCAAAATAATTCTGCCAATATGGTGTTTTGTGGCTTTGGCATGTTATTCTTTGCAAGGACTGACACAATTCATGACTATGTAATTCAGAGGAGTAAAGTGGGGATGATATTTTTAATTCCTGCATGTTGCATTACTAGACTTGATGTTGAAATAACACATCTGGCTCTGGTACCCCAAATTTAGAAAGGATGTCAAGAAAAAAAAAAAAGGAAAAAAAAAGAAGGTTGCAGAAATAAACCACAAAGATTATTCAGGGACCACTATTGTATGTTGATGCTTCCAGAGCATGATATATTTATTTTATGAAAAAAATGGGATGAAAAGCAACTTGAGACCTGCTAATGAGTGCCTTTGGGGGGGGAAAATGGTAGATACAAAGGGCTCTTTAATGTAGCAGAACTGAGCAGAGCCAGAACCAACAGAGAAAACATCTGCAGAAGCATGGGCAGGGATTCAGCAGATTGTGCACCTCTGGGAAGTGGTGGACTTTCACCCCAGCGGCTTCGGATTACGACTGAAACCTTTCATTGCATATTTGTTGACTCAATCAAGCATGGGGGTGAGGGGGAAACTGTGTTGTCCTATACGTGAAGGGTGAGACTTGGTGATTTATTGGTCCCCTCTAACTTGCTGCTCAAAAGCATGGAGCTGTGAAACCTACAGTTCAGGGAGCTGATAAAGCCCAGGGAGCTGATAAACCCACTGCTTGCTTTCTTCCAAGACTTCATCTCTGGTCTTCTGCCTCTTTCCAAAATCCCTCCCTCCAACGCCTCTGTGGTCTCCACCCTGGGGCACCACGCAACGTGGGTAAGCCAGGAGTAAAATTGTTCAAGCCATTGGTCGGAGGGATGCGAGATAATGCTGAAAATTCTGCCTGGTGCGATCTCAGGCAGGTTTTTCAGAAGGGAAAATGCCAGCAAAACTTTGTACCAGACGTTAGCCCACTTTCCAAAGCGATGCTGTCTCCTTTTTCTGGGAACTCAACAATTTATGCATGTCCTGCGAGTGAGATGTCCCCAGAGCAGCCCGGGGAGGCTGGGACATCGCTCCCTGAAGTACCGTCTTCAGGAAACGACTCCCTAAGATTCAAATGCTTCTTTGTTTATGAAATAAAGTCCACCAGACGTATCGCCGATTGTTTATGCTAAAAAGCACACTCCCATTAATGTTAATGGTGCTTTGGAGCATAAATCCTTGCTAATTGATATAGGAATGTATCCCAGAAGAGTTTACTTTACTGCTGATTTAGCTGATAGATATAAATGTGTGAGAGGGAAATATTAGCATTCATGTAAAACAATTAGGTTATCAACAGGGGCGAATGATTCAGAAAATGACTGCAACTTTCTAGCTCCCTTTAATGGAAAAAAAGAAAGTCTGCTAATGAGGAAAATCAGAGGGAATACAAATATGAGCTTATCATTGCTATTACTTAATATTTGTGTTACATCAGCAGCCCCTGAAAACCAGAGCTGGGTCCCCGCCTGAACTCTGTGCGGCTGTGGGATGGACAGGACCATCCTGCTGCCCACCAAAGTCAATCCTCTCCATCGCCTCTCTGGGGGAGCAGTATTTCGGGCTTACAAGTCTAACAAACCTGGCCGTCGGATGGCGAGCTCAGTAACATTTGCTTAATTCGTATGAATAGAGGAGAATGATACAAGCAGAGGATAGATTTCCACAATTTAATTTTTTTCTTTCAGATAATATAATGGCATATGAAAAGTTAGGCAGTAATGCAGTTCAAAAGAAAAAAAGAAAGCAATCCCCACCACTCTCCTGGACCTTTCTGCCAAAGGCTGACATTATTGAAAGGTTGCTAAATACAAGAAGTACGGGTATTTCCATAAAAATCTGATTGTTCGAAACCTGCAATTTTGTGGCAAATGTACAGCCATTGAAGGAATAAATTTTTCAGTGTACTCAACAGTTTTAGCTATTCAACTCCCATTTAATTCATGGGTTTTGATGTGAAAATGTTTTCCTAAGAGAAGGCTCAGATACAGGAAACGAACACTAAGTCACACATCTTCCGCAAAAAGATGCTTTGACCTCAAGTGTTGAAATCTGTGATTTTGAGCATACGTGGTTTCATTTTTTATTCTAAACCTATCTAGAATTAGGAGGAAAAAAAGTCACATACCAAAAAGAAGTATAGTATTATTTGTGGAAGAAATATAGTCTTGTTTCATTACATTTTCCGGTACACATTTTTTCTATTTCTGAGTTTTAGTGCCAAAGCAGGCACATTTGCTTTTGCAAATACAGAAAAAGATAGAAATTGCTTCATTTTAGTATCTTTTACTGTGAGTCACTGAATGGTAAGACTTTTTCTCCCCACACACTTCAGTAAGCTTAATTTTCAAGGTCTCCGTTATTAATGAAATATCAAGCGAATTATAGAACATTTGCCTGGGCATGGTTAAAGACCGTGTACCCAGTAAGATTTCATATAACAAAAAGCGCCCAACCCTAGAAACATGGGGTTTTTTCCATTTAATTCTCATAAAATTTTACAGACAACAGAATCCTTTCTTAAGCTTTATTTAAGAAATCGAATACTATTATAGTTCAATATATATAAGACACATCCAGTATTGTGTTCCTGATAGCAAGTGCATAGATTTTGTTAAGATATCATTTTTATATTTTAAATTTTTTTTTTTTTATTTGTTACTCAGTAGCATGTTTCATGATCACACGAAGGGATATTCCCAGTGATTTTGCTAAGAGCATGAGAGAAAAAACAGAACACAGCAAAGTAGTGAAACTACAACAGAGATGAGGAACAAAAACAATCAGGCAAACTATCAGTACAGTCGATTCCTGATAAGTGAATAATCTGATTGCTTGGTCACAATGCTTTATTCACTTATCAGGAATGATTCACACTACATTTTGTTAAACTGTTTTCCTTAGCCTAATACCTAAGAGTCACACTGGGCAAAGGCACACACACTCTGGCAGGCTATTCTTTAATCAGCAACTCTTGTGACAGTTTGGTAATTTCCCATGGCGATACACATATAGCTAACAAAGAGACATTTTGCTAACACTGCAAGGTGCCTTACATAATTGAAATTAAAAACATGCATTTAAGCAGGACAAACTGTTCAGCTGCATTGCTTTAAGGAACTCATTTTTCCCCATTCTTGAAATGAAAAAAAAAAAGAAAAAGAAAGAAAACCCTGTGTCTTTCAGCCCTGAGTATTTAAAAGAAACCCAACTGCAGTGTAAGTCTTTTTTTTCAGTTGTATTTTTGGAAGAAAAGACCCTTCACAAAGCTCTAGTTTCTTTCCTAAGACCAAGTTTTGGAGGAAAAAAAAAGAAAAAAAAAAGAAAACATCCATAGCAATCCAAAAAACCCAGAGACCAATTCCGATTCATCATTCATGCAAGTCAAGACCTACTCAACTGAATCCACTGGTGTCAAAATTATCCAAATTGGGATCATAAACTCTAGAGGTGTCAAAGACCCAGGATATAGTCTGACCATCGCTTTCTGCTCTCCTGCCTGGGCTGTCCACTACAGGTGGTGTTAGATTAAACTTCAAGTTGCATGGAAGGCGTTTGCTTGGACCCCTGACCTCTGACAACACACCCTGCAAGACGACACTTGAGGTTGTCTGGGATGCCAGACTCGTCACGTATTTGTCTTTCATGGAAATGGCAAAGTAAAAAAAAGCAAAAAAATGTTTTTAAAAAAATATTGAGCAGTAACAACCAGGCCAACTCATGAGCCACCAGAAAAGGTCAAAATTCTTCCAAACACAAGAGCCAACGTCGTTGCTGACACCACACGGAAACACCCAGTGCGCCATGACCTCGTAAGACGTTACTTGAGGGGGGTGTGTGGGGTGTGTGTGTGTGTTTGTGTGTGTGAGCCAAAGCCAGAGTGCCAGAAAGACCAGGGGAGAGGAGACAAGAGGGAGGAGTGTCATTTGGGTCTCATAAGAGCACTTTTAAGTGGTCTTCGATTCCTGAGCATCACAGAAAGCGGGACAAAGGAAAGGGACGGGGGCGTATGGCTTGAATTCCAGAGAGCACTCGCCAGTGCTTCTCTCTCCTCCTTGGGTTTGGTTTGGTTGGTTTTGTTTTTTTCCCCCCTCTCCAAATTGTAAGGTTTGTATCTGCAATCAGACAGAGGAGAGAAGAGAGAATTTTTGTAAACCAGAAGAACATAGATCTTTCTTTTGCAGCTTTTATTTCATCGTGGTAGACACCGGTTGGGGGAGAGCAGAGAGATTCTTATGAGGAGGAAAAAATTATAGGAAATGAAAGAATAAAAAAAGCTAAAAGTCAACTGTAAAAAATAATAAGAAAAAAAGTGCTATGGTATTTCTTTTGTCCCTTTTGAGATTTGTGTAATACCATTAGCCAATGCTGAGCATGATCGGCTTTGTAAGCCCACAGCACAAATATCACCCATTTGAACAACAGGGGATCTTTTTTCCATCATTTATTTATCTTTTTCTTTTTTTTTTAATTCCACTGGCTTTAATAGAAAGTCTTCCTGTGCTCACTCGGATTTTATTTTATTTTTTAAATTATTATAACTGCACGTAACACTCAATTACCTGGTAGGCTTTTGCAGGCTCTCACAGCCCTAGTTAAGATGTGATTAGTTTCTAAGGAAAGTTTGACTAACACCATATGCCATCAGATTGCTGTGCAGTTTGGAAGAAATCCCAAGGCTATATCCTCCTTTTCTCGAACGTTTCATATGCTTCTGCGAAGTAGCGGCAGAGTGTTATTATTTATTTTTTTTTAATGACTAGGAAGAATTGATCTCCATAATCCGCATTTTCCAGACTGACTGAAATGCCACGGCAAAAAAAAATCTTTTCAGGTGGCTTCTGTGTGTTTGTGTGCAGAAGCTTGTGCAGGTAGAAGGCTAACAAAAGCTACCTTCAATATGACTTTGCAGGAAACTCATTTAAAATGCTTCCTGCTCAGATAGACTATCCAAGTGATAAGGCATGACTAGGGGGAGGAAGAGAGAAAAAAAATAAAAATCAAAGAAACCATAACATGCCTAAAATGTACAAATCCTCTTTTGCCCCCCAATCAGATATTCACTTAGGTGGAATCGACTGTATCTTTTGTACACAACCAACAAATAGAGAAAAAAAAAAAACAGGCACGTGAAACAGTGAGGTGTGTAGATGTATTACCAACACAGAATGACCACCAACAATACAACACACAAAGTAGAGAGACAAGTATTAGGAAAATGGTTTAATATTGGAGACAGAAGCAAAAAACTGCATCACACAATAACATACGTTACAAAAATAAGTCTGACTGTTTCAACTACACGGTTATGTTCACAATGAGGACAGAAGAATCAGAAAAAACTCTGATCTAAACAGCAAAAAAGCAAACCCCTAACGTTTTAACTAATACATTTATCCACGCAAAGTGACCGAGTACTCCTAATTCTAATTACCTTATTGTGTAACTGCACGATACAGAATAAAAAGTGAAACTTACCGCTTTTGTTAAGACAAAATTCTAAACACTAGATATAAGCAAAGGGAAAAAAAGAAATCAAGCCAAAGTTTTGAATTCTCTAAACAAAACCAACTCTCTTTCTACCATCCAGAAATCAAACTTGAAAATCAGTCATGATCGAGGGGGCCCACGAGAGTAAGCCACAAAAATTTCCATTTGTT
This sequence comes from Gavia stellata, assembly GCF_030936135.1. Taxonomy (NCBI): domain Eukaryota; kingdom Metazoa; phylum Chordata; class Aves; order Gaviiformes; family Gaviidae; genus Gavia; species Gavia stellata. The sequence continues at coordinate 7,007,660 of NC_082597.1, read as the reverse complement.
TTTTAATCTCCAGTATAAAAAGTTCCACTGGTACAAAATGCATAAGTACAATCAAGTTGTAGAAATAGGAAAGCCTGCTTTTTTTTTCTTTTTTTTTTTTTTTGTTCTTTTTTTTTGGCTCAAATTCCATCAAACAACAAAATCCAAATGCATCAATAAAACAGAAACAATACTCAAATGGTCTTACAGTTTCCACTAGATTGCATTAACTTTGGCTTTTCTCAGACAATACTTAAAAACTAGTTTTTAATTCTAAACAAAATGATAGTATTATTAATCTACAAACAACAATTCTCACAGCACAAAAAAAACACAAATACATAGGTTTGTTTTTTTTTTTTTTTGTATGACATTATCCAAAAAGGTAATGAAACTACAGGATATTTTTTCCTTTTGTTAATTAGCACTTAAGATAATAAAAACAGAAACAGTAAAATGATTCCAGAGTAGCACAAGCCAAGGAACTGTAACCCCTATGGTGAAAGAAAGATGAACTTGTTACTCCTTTGAGGACTGCCATTTCATCGCAATTAGCTAATTTGTTCGGAAAAACAACTAGTCTAGTCTTTTGATTAGAATTTTGTAAAGCAATTTCCCTTGTTTTTCTTCCTCTCTTATTAGGCCCTTGCACCCTTGCAGCTTTTTCCTTTCAATATTTTGAAAGAGAACTGGTAGATAATTTGTCTCCCAAGAGGTGTACGGTTGGGTTTTTGTTTTGTACTTGATTTTTATTTTATCTTTTTTAAATTTTATTTCAAGATGGACACTTTTCTCAGCAATGACCCATCTCAGTTGCCTGGAAGTACAGAAACATTCCTCCTCTCCCGCTGCTAAGCCAACGTCCCGTGCAGCGTAATTCGGGGCAGCCTGACGCCGAGTTACACTGCCCGAGGACCAAAGGCATCACCGCTCTAACCGGACTGGTAAACCCGCAGGACACACCAGGGTGTCTAAAAAAGCTTTGGAAATTTATATGGTGGGTACAACGAGAAAAATTAGCGAAACAGTCTAAACAATCCAAATGATGATCTCATATTATATATATAGGTACATATATATAATATAACGTATGTAAGATGATACTTTGAATACGCAAAATTGCTGCAAGTAGTACAAAATAGCCCTCAAAGGGTGTAGGAAGGCCCCAGCAGTAGTAAAAACGTGAGAAAAGTATAGATCATTTATTTGTAAGTGCATGTGCTATAAGAAGGAAACTTTTTTGCATCACTAGAGGCTAGTCCTTTCCATCCCAGGGCTCTACGTAAAGAAGCATTTAAGTTGGGGATGAGAGACAAGAGTGCACCAGCTGATGTTGTTCATATAGGGCTTCGTTTTTAGTTTTAGGCGGCTTTGAATATAATCGGATAGAAATAGGAAGTGGAAGAAGGTATGGCACTTTATCATCAGTAGCAGGTACTGCTGCTCACACGCATTGGATTGGCAATGAATTCTCTCTACCGGTAGCAAAAAACCAAATTTGGTTGTTGGTCACTACTTGTGCAGTAGAAATGCAATCTAATCAGACTTACAAGGCAGTGAAAAGGGCTACCAGCATCTCTTTTCTGGTTCCTTACACAGAGCTTCCTCCAGCAAACACCCACATCAGTCACAAATATATTCCCATGGGCTACTTGTACGAGTAAAGTTACTCCTCTCGATACGAGTGTCTGCAGGAGTAAGCCAATATATTGCCGTTACAAATAATGGCAGATGACACCAAACATTACAGTGTATGTAAACTTTATCCATAAAAAGAAGTAGTTTAACTGCAGTGCACACTGAATTTTCACCCAGGAAGATCTAGTGCATCTGATTTAAGCAAAAGTTCATTTATTTAAATTACAAAAATACTATTTTTTTTTTCTCCTCAAGGTTTTCAAATGGTGGATTTACCACTCCTGTCTGGGAGCGGCTCACACAATAGATAATTAAAGAATTGTTTTCTTTTTCTTTTATTTTATTAATACTGAATAGCATATTCCAGCAGCATATTAAAAGCTCTTTAAGAAAAGACAAAATCCCCAAAATCTAAAAAGGAAAAACCACAAGTTAATTACGGTTTTAAATAATTTTAGTTATAGATACAGAAGAAATTTAGACAGCAGTAAAATATTTTTGTCCTTCAGATCTGCCCTGTGCATTGTTCTGATTTCAACCATGTATTAAATAAACCACAAAAAACTAAGTATATATATATTTATAGATATAGATATATATATAAAAATAAACAGCAAAATGGTGAATGTATAAAAGGTATTAACACTCAAGACAGCTCTGGGTGGAAAGGGTTAAAAGTTCAAAACTTTCTCACCTTAGAGGTTTCCATACAATATGAAGAAAATACATAGTGAGGTTTGCTTTCACAGCATTGATGTGTGCAGAGTGGTTAAAAAAGTGAAACATGGGCACTTATACAATGTTTTACAAAAAACATCAAAGAGAAATAACAAACAATAACAATTTCAGGCAACAAGACCACAGGATAGCAAGTTAACAAACTTTTTAACCTCTTTTTTCTTTAAATATTAGGGATTTATACAAAACACATAATAAAATACCCATGTTATCAAATTACTTCACACAAGAAACACACTGAAGCTCTAGGAAGAAAGTACCTTTGGAATTTGGCACTATAGTTTCACTGATTTTTTTTTTTCTTTAAAAGAAAAACCGATCACATTTTGCTGAACACAAACACATCTAAATTGTTCACAATAAAAAAATGACATCAATGCGTCACAAGCCAACACAAACTTATTCTGGAATAGTTTTTCATTTTTCACATGAAATTCTTTTTTTTTTAAGCAAACAACTTTTTTTTGTGTTTTTTTTTTTTCTTTTGAATCTTGTTTTTGTTCTTGTTGTTCAAGTAAACCAATTTTAAACTCGTCTTTTATAAACATAGAACACTTAAGACCATAAGACTCATGATGAAACCACAACTTAATTCACAGAAGCACCAACGTAACACATTTTACAGTAACCTTTCTTCTGTACATTGAAACAGTATAAAATATAGGTAATTTCATGTGCATTAAACCATGGATTGTCTAACTGTGAGTCAGTTCAGCAAAAGGTGACACAAGTAGGTAGCATTTGCCCTAAAACAGGGTAAATATTTTCTTATACTAATCTACAAAAAGTGGTTCTATATATATACTTTAATGAGAAAGTGAGCCACCTAAAATGGCCTTATCAAAAAACTTTACACTGCCTGAAAAATGTAGAAACTATTACAGACCTCTAGAGACTTAAAATCAGACAGTTTTATTTCTCAAACTGTTTTGGAAGTAGTCTGTTAGAAACCAACATTCTGTGCCTCTGGACACATATTGCTATTGTCACCAGTGACCAGGCAGAATGCCAATCCCTGTATAATACTTTCAAGTCTGTTTTTTTTTTTATTTTTTTTTTTACGAAATGAAAAAAAAAACCAACCGAAACCAAACCAAAAAACCCAAACCGAAAAACCCAAAGGAAAAAAGAAAACCAAGAAAGGAAAGAAAGAAAAAACATTTTGCCACAGGTTGTTTTTAAATCCTATCATTAATTTCTCTAATAATAAATTTCAGTCTTGCATGAATGCAGCAATGTTTTTTCACATTGACTTCCCAGAATTCATAGCTAGATGAGGTCACATGCAAATTTCAAAGGTCAAACTAGGTCAAAGGTCAGTAGGAGAACCAAATATGATGTGAGGTCAGAAAGACATCAGAAACAATGACGGGACGATGAAACTTTTTTTTTTTTGAGACGCCACAGGGACATGCTAGGCAAACGATGGGCTAACGGGCATGGAGATGTCTAGGGAAAAAACAAGGAAGAGGAAAAAAAGTTACACAGAATCTATGCAGCACAAACAAAATCACTTTTATGGGTGCAGGAGAAAACTAATGCAAATCTGTTATCAGTAGAGTCTATGAGCCGTTCACGTAATTTGCATTAACTTACAATACTTGTCAACAAGAGCACAATGGAACCCCAAAAGAATCCATCTGAAAGGAGTCAGAGAGAATGGATTCCTCTTTGGGGAGAAAAGAGAGGAAAGAACCAGTTTCTACAAATGTAACAGAAAGGTACCGGGAGGGGGGAAAAAAGGTCAGACAACCGAACTTTAAACTAGGTAATGGAAACTACGAACAAAATAACCAGACAAATACAAACAAGAGGGTAAAAGCATGAACTGTAAAGGGTGGAGGGTTCAACAGTGAAAAAGCGCCCATTCTTGGCACAATTACTCTAGAGACTACTTCAAAGGATCTAGCTAGCATAGAGAGCTGCTCTTTAGGTATCCAATAAGTTAACAATAGGCAATAAATAACTTCCATTATTTCTGAGGCAGTAAAAATTTTGTATAAAAATAGAAATGCTTTTTACAAATAAAATTTACAGGCCTGTGGCTTTCTTTTTTTTATTATTATTAAATTTATCTCTCAAGAAACATCAAGTATTGTCACTCATTTTATTTTATTTTTTTTATTTTAAACCCTGTAGCTTTAGAAACAGATCTCTAAATCTTTTTTACATTAATCCTTTCCAAAAAAACAAGAACTTAAAAAAAAGTGAAATATAAAGACGACCAGTGTAAAATCAGACTAATATATAACAATACGTTGGTTTGAACCGAAAAAAAAAAATCAAATCTTCTCAAAAAAACAAGTTGATGTAGCGGAAAGACTTGTTTCAATTTTTGTTGCAAAGTAAGTGCTTCAACTGGCATGAGGCCATTTTGTTTAACCTATAAACTGCTGGTGCCACCCTGGTAAAATACGATCCATCCATAGAAAACAACTTTTATTGTGTGCTAATGGCACCAGGGTTCACAGAGTTAAATTGCACATTTTTTTGTGTGTGTGTGTTGCTTTGAATTTCAAGACGTTTATTTTTGTTTTAAAAAGGAGATAAATTATGCTGCAAAACAAAATACAGTAACACAACTCAGTAATTACTTGGCAAGGAAATGGGAGCCAAGTGTAATAAGGACAAGTGGGGAAATGGAAGTGGTAACTGTAAAAATAACTGTCTCTTGGTGAAGGTTGGCTCTATGTTCTTTCTTAACCCCCCTGCAGAGGACAGGTTTGCTCATGGGACTTACCCTAAGAAAGCTAAAATAAGAGCAGTAAGCATCTGGGGTTAAGATCAGTAAGGTTTGCTGTCATTTTTGGAGCGTTTCAGCTGAACCTTCAAGCGTTTCATGCCAATCTGAAAGCCGTTCATAGCCTGGATAGCAGCTTGTGCAGAGACTGGATTGTCATAGCTAACAAAACCTACGAGACACAGAACGGAGGCGGGAGAGAAAGCGAACTATAGGTTAGAACAAATGTCAGAAGGCGTTTTGTTAGGACTTTATTATTACTATTTATTTGACACATTTACCTCACTTCCAATTAGTTCTTTGAGCACACTTCGTATCCCATTTCCTCTCCCATTTCCTTTGCCTTCCCCTTTACCTTCGTAATATTTCTTTACTAGCTGGGATGCAGATGGCCATTTTGGTGCAATGCAGTTTCCAATCTGTTATTTATCTACCTACCTTAGAGACTGAAGATATTTATTACTGTGACACTTTTCAGTGTAATATCTACATAGCTCCCAGTCTCTTAGGAAGTACTTTTAGGCCAGTCTGCAGATGTGAAGCTGAAACAGAAAGCCTGGTTACAGAAACAAACCCCAAACTCAGATGCCCCCAAACTCAGATGCCTATACGCACTTGCACACCTGAATGTGAGTTCATGTGCCCTGGTCCTGAGTGCTGTGAAACACTCATCTCCTTGGGCTTAGCCTAGGACAGTTGCAATATTAATGTTTTGCATTTTTACAGCTCCTTCCAGTTCAAGATCTCAAGGTACATTAAATGTTAATTAATTCAGCCTCTTGGTCCCCAAAGAGGTATGCAAGCATCGAAATTAAGCAGCATTGTAAAGACAACGGCAGGGCTCAACGAGAACTCCAGATCTTCTGCTCCTCGGTTGCGAGCACTAACTAGGGGGATAATGCTTGCTCGGGTAATTCAGAATGGCTGGCCTGGCTCAGCTTTCTTTTCCCTGGGAGACTAAAAATGCTCTGTTCATAATGGACTCAAATCTCCCTGATTCTGGAAGCTCAAAATTCATTTTCATATCTGGGCCTCCCACTTGTAATTGCAAAGCTCGCCTAACTGCTGCTCTGCCTCAGCTCTGGCTAATTACTACTGTACTCAGCCTGCTATTATGCATCTGCTTTGAAATGCTCCCTCTGCTTTCCACTTGAATTTGCCTTAACACATATCCCTTCACTCTGTTAAAGCATGGATCCCACACACTTTGTTTTCACTCCTAACACACAGGCTTCTCAGCGCCTCTCTTCTACCAGCTTTCTTCTTTTGTGCTTAGTGCCTGCGTACTTTTCTGATTCATAACCTCTTTTTACCATCGTTTTAACCTGTTCTTTTATGGCTGTTGCTTACCTTGCACTGCTGCCCTCTTCTGCCTTCAGTACCAGAAAGATACTCTTTCCCCAATTGTAAAGAAAAAACCCCTCTTATCAAGTCGTCTGGTCCTTGTCCAGCTGCTCTCCTTCATAGACCATCCCTATGGTTTCACCTTAAATCAACTTCACCAAGCTATTTAACTTAAGACTCTTCTCTGACAATTCAGGCTAACTTCTGTTCCTTCCACTCAAAACCACCTCTCACTTAAGTCTCCGCAGACCTTCTCCCGGCCAAAGCCCATACGCTCTCTTCACATTGTTCTGTGGTTGATTATTTGTTACCTCCTTAAGGGATAACAAACGTTCCTCCATACCTTCCTGAGTTTTAGTAACTCTTGTCACTTCCTCACTTTCTCCACTAGATCTTAATGTTACTGCCACATGCTGAGGAGCTTCATCACTCTATTCCTTTCTTCCTTTCCCCTGTTTTCTTCTAGATCTTCTCTGTTCATATGGCTCCAATCACTGTCTTAGCACTGCACTCCTGTGCCTACTTCCATCAGCTCACAGATCTCAGCCTTGATCTCTAGGATTGCCTCAGGGATAGAAAAGAGATCTAGCATGAGTTGGAAGGCAGCTGTAGCACCTCCAGGCAGGTGCTCCACAACTGAGACGTAGCTACTCTTACCTACCTTGAGAATTCATCATTTTCCTCTAGAGCTTTCCTGACCTTCACTTTGTTCTCTTAAGTGCATTCAGAAGTCTTCTGCTATGAATTTCTCATCACCTTAGTTCACAGAATCACAGAATCAGTTCCTTTTCTTCTTAGCTAGTTTTAGCCACCTGAAAGTTAAGCAGCTGATCTAAACTAGTCACTTAGATGGCATCGATGAATGGTGAATGAAGAGAAGCAAGCACGCCCAGAGGTGGCTTTTCCACCCACCACTCACGTCACCAATTTAGACACCTCCGCTGATGACAGACGAACAATTAGCTCAGGCTATGCTTACCTTCCAGGAGGGTGAGACAAGTCACCTCATTCTATATCTCTTTATTAGCTTCCTTGATTCAGCCACAAATTCAAACACACAATCTCTGTGCTGCATCAGTAGCATAAGCTTTTATCACTCAGTTGTTACTCTGAATCACAATTTGTCTCTTTACACAGAATGCTGTACCTACGTTAGCCTGTTACACTTTCATCTTCTCCCTTATCAAGAACCTTCATTTAGAAAGCTTACAGAGAAATCTGGCATTCTCTCCCTTTATTTATCTTTTTCTGATTGCACCCATTCATCATTTTTTGTCTGAATTTTAAACCGCAGGTTATACGAGGATGGGACGATGTTTCTTATCAAGTTTCAAAGACCCTGTCATGACAATTCTGATTTTTGTTTTAAAACTCTAGGTATCTGTATAATCAGGATAAATATTTTTAATCATTCGAGTAGCAATTTTGCTATGAGGCAGACTGCATTTATGCACTGATGGCATTGGGTCCCCTGCCTTACTCTTACATCTCTCATTTCTGTTATTCTAAGGTTTATGAAAGGCGAGAGATAAGCTCGAAGAGTGAAACCCTTTCTCTGCTGAATCAACTAGAGCTCATGAGAGCTCATGGAAGAGTTACTTCCAGGCATAAACAGACTGTCCTGTCATCCTCGTCACCATTTAATCTTTTGACCATCCATTTGAGGTGGACAGGAAAGCAAATAATGCCAAAGTCCATTTTCTGCAAAGAAAAGTAATTTTTCATTTTGAGAAGCAGTGTTACATAAACGTTCATCACTGTGTATCACTACCCTGTGACTCACCCAGAACGCACCTTCCCTTCCCAATTCTGCCACTGGACAGCCTTGGACAATCTTTTTACCTTTCTGGTGTTCAACCTGTCCTCATCTATAATTTGACTTTCTCCTCCTTTGGGCAGGAGATTGGAAACGCCAGAGGAGAAAGCACCAAGCACGTGCAAAACATCATTACCGTTATCGTTACTATTACAAGGGAAGAAAAGAACAAACCAACCAACCAAAAAAACCAAACCCAAACTGTACCAAGAACAATGACCATTAACGATACAGGAGAGAAACAGGTTCTTCAGATGCACGATTGTTCTAGTTTTTGGGGGGGACGACAGAGAAAATATAAAGCTTTTAAAAATACAAATATGGGACCAAAACAACAAATAGATGATTCTTGCTAATAAAGCTGAGGAAGTATTAAACTAGCATAAACTAGTATATTAAACTAGCAGGATTAACTCTGGCTTTGCCTGTGATTAGCAGCATCACCAAGTAGTCACCTACTGAACCAGAAAATCTCAACTTCCTCTGCCACTGCAGTACTTTTTGTTTTTAAAGCAGAACTCTCTCACTGGTGGCAGAATATCTGGGGAGGAAGAATGAGAAATTGAAATGTTAGTGAAAGCTGACTAATGCCAAAAAGACAGAGAACTCCTCCATCCGTTGGGTGTTGACCCCTCCATTTTCCCTCAAATAAGAAAACGTTGGTGCATCACTCTAAGTTAGGTAACTGTGTCCCATAAATCCAGACAAATGTGTAAGCAGCTAAACAAAGAGTAAAAGGAAAGCCACAAAGAGCAAGTGTGGAAAGTGAGCTGATGAACTGAGCTGCCTGCCCAAACTAATCTACATTCTTTCAGCAGTCACCACAATTGCTGCATTTCAATTAACATAGCTTGATTTGACGTTTCATCAAGATTCCTGGAGACCTCCACACTGATTTTGTCACCCCAACATACTAACCGAACTGGCTCCAGATCAATAGGGAGTCCATTTCTCCACTTTTCAAATTTGCTACAGCCTCAGGAACTGTTTTAACCCGTTGCAGAAACCTGCTGGACTATATTCCTGGTCTAGTGGAAGGTGTCCCTGCCCATGGCAGGGGGGCTGGAACTAGATGATCTTTAAGGTCCTTTCCAACCTAAACCATTCTATGATATTAGTCTAGATATTAACAATTTTTTTTAAAGCTTAAAGAGGTGAATGCTTCAAAAATGAACTGAAAGACTATGGAAAAATGCAGAAAGAATGTCACATCCCTTCTCTGAACCAAATTAACTTTCCAAGTGTGCTAAGGGCTTGTCTTCAGGTGAAAAACACTCAGATTGTGGCAGGGCTTGAACTCCAGTGCAGTAGGTATTTCTGAGTAACTTCATGAATTCTCCACATGTTTGGGTACTGTCTGTTGAGATAAATTCAAACCGTTTCAAGATGGGTTAAAGCCCAACAGCTGTGGGGCCCGTGAATGGCCCTTAGCCAGATGCATTTTAACAAAACCTAGATTTAAAAAAAAGTAATGATATGCAAGCTAAGAAACATGTATTATGGTTAATGGGGACACTTCAAATGGGGACACTTCATAATTAAGGGATGGTGCTGGGCAAAGAGCAACACTGTGGGTGCAAAGGAGTTTTGGAAGCTAGGGGGTTGTCTGGACTGGTTACTCTGTTGTCATACACACAGTTGCATTCCTTTACTCTGGGAAAGAACTGTCACTTTTATGGAAGCTCCAGTATTTTAGGTCAAACCCTATAAAACTTAGCTTTAAGAGATTCTTTCTTCCTCCTAGACCCGCTTCATGTTTTGCATAAGACCACAATTATTAGACCAATGCTCTAACAGATTGTCACTCGCTTACGTTCTGTACTCCACTCCATCAAAGCACTGAACTGGTGCATCTATGCTATTCAGAAGACATCAGCCCACTTAATCAACCCTAGAACTTGTTTTATATCAACATACCATCTTCTCCTCTGTTGTGATCTAATTTTCTGTCAGCTCAAAGTGTTCTCTGGGAAACTTGACACTGATCTTGTGAGGCTGCCTTCAGCCCTGCCCTAAGGTAAGGGGAGATGCTACCTTCCATAATACACCGGAGCCTGCCCGCAGCAGCTGGAGCTGCATATCTAGACATCAACTGGCTGTAAAGCGTTCCGAACTATATGTACACACCATTCAATCACTAATTGCAAAATCTTGTACTTAATTCAGAAGAAAGAAATTCCTGTAATGTAAAAGTAATGGGTTAAACATAAAACGTTTTTAAGTAAGTGGCTCAGCTATACAATAGAGAATAATTAGATATCCATAATAAGGCAGTTTAATAGTATACTAAATGACATTCCCCCGCATAGGGTGTAATTAGTTTCATGTACTTGACACATTCATGTGAGATGTCAGACTGGAAGATTATTATTGTTTTTTCATACCCAATTTTTAGTTAGAACTAGTTTGTCTGTGCATCTTCCCGCTCATTTGAGGATTAACAGTCCATTATTTTCGGAATGAGATTCCAGTATGACATTTCTCACATTGCTCTTAATTTTCTTTCCTGGCCCGTTTTCAGTAGAGTGCATGCGGTTCTTACTATTCAATTTATTAAATTTGACATACCAAAGCACTTGCTCAGATTGGTCTGTTTGTCAATGAAGACTTTAGCAGAGATAACGTTTCCAAAAGGCATGAACATCTGCAGAATGTCCTGGTCTCCAAACTCCTGGGGGAGGTGGTAAATAAAGAGGTTTGCCCCTTCTGGACCTTTAGGAAAACAAATAAACAAACAAGTATGAAAACAGCTATTACAAGTGCTATATTTAATCTATTTTTCCATAATACTTACTGAAGGTGATGGTCAGAAAGCGTTTCGCTTTCCAGCTTTGAAGGAACAAAAGGAAGTGAATCATCAAAGGAACAGAGCTGAAATGCAGCTCTTCAGAGCATCCTATCTTGAAAAGGGTTTACTTGATAACTCTACTACAGAAGAAGTTAAACTGCAGCCTCTTTATTCACTTTAGATGAGTGTCTTTCAGTATAATTAAGGTTAGGAAAACAGGTATACGATGTATTCCTCTCTCACAATACCCCAAGAACTGCACAAGGAGTCCTCTGCTGCCTCAAACACCTGCATGGGTTTGTTGGTTTAATTCCAGTTGTGGGAACTTAGGGAAATGCAATGAGCTGAGCCCAGATTTGAGTGTCACAGATGTAAACTCAAAGGGCAGGGAACTGGTGGAGATGGGAATAAAAAGGATAAGACAAAGCAAACCTTGTGACTTGGAAATCAGGGAAGTCAGAGAGAGAACGATACTCAGAATTAAATTTGTACTGACTCATGTCAAAATGACAGCTTTTTTTTAAAATACAAATTCCCCATAGAAGGCTCTGTCTCCTGGAAGAAACTTTGTAAAGTAAGTCTTTTAAAAAGGTTCAAAATAAAGTAGTTGTATTGAAATTATAGTGGCTTTAGACGAAGTTGAGTTCGCAAAGAAAGGTGCAAACTCAAAGGTGCTTTGAATATTTTTCTTACAGCCAAAATTTGAGATATACATTATTAGTGCTGTTGGTTTAAACACTCATCCTAGCACTGATAGGGTATTTTTTTCCCTTGCTCAATTTCTCCTTTACAGTAATGTACTGGAAATGAGCAATGGATGCCTGGAAAAACATGATGTATGATGGAGCCAGACATGTGGCCTTCCCATGCAGATACCAGGAGCATAAGTGGTACACAAAGGGAACAAACATTTCTGGTAAAAACACATCTAGAGTAACCTGTTTAAGTATTCCCTTGCTTAATGGAACCTAAGTGTGCCTCAGATGTGATGTCCTTGGTTTTCTGGAGAGGACGAGGAAGGCGTGCATCAGATTTGTGGAGTGCCTTCCGCAACAGAGTCACGAAGCCTCACCTCTCCCATACAGAAGAACCAGGCTGGCTGCCCTCTCTCAGCCTCAAGGAAAAGGTTGCAATGTTTGCCCAAAAGGAGGGGATAAATGGATTAGGAAAAAAAAAAGTTTTTAAAAAGAAAAACTGGTTTTGGGGTGGGAAAAAAAAGAAGAAAAAAATTGGCCACCTGGAACTTACTTCTTCTTACCGCAAGTAAACCATCCTATCCGGAAAATAGTATTTTTTAAAATAGTGAGAAAAAATTTATTAAACAATAGTTTAGAGCATATGCATGAGGCAGTTCACTGTGCTTCAGCATTTAATATTTATATAGCATTTTTCTCTGGTACTTGTTTATCCTCAGCCACTCCAGGCTCTTCACCATTCCATCAGAATTCATGTTAAGAGATAAAACAGAGTTGTCAGTATTCAATGATGGAATGTACTCACTTTAACTTAACCCCTTACTAACAGAAACAAGACATGTAACAAAAAAGTCTGTATTTTAAAAGGGACACTGCCAATTCATAATAATAAAAAGTAAGCCTACGTTTGATATGAACGTTCATAAACAGAAAAAAATTAAAATAGTTAGAAAAAAATCAAGCTGTTCTCTGATAGATATCTTACAATGACACCAAATAAACAATTTCTTTCTGATGTCAAATAGTCTGTTGTCACCAACAAAAGTAAGTGAGATGAAAGATAAATGCAGAGAACATGAAAAAATGAGGGAAAAAAGTTAATTAAAAAAAATCCTTTCATTTTAAATAATCCAAGCTGTTAGCAGTAAATGAAGTAAAGAACTCGGAGAAAATACATTTTTACTCCAGTATCCCTATAAAATAGTCAGCTGGGGGAATGCCAAATTTGTCTTCCTAGGAAACACTTCCCATAACAGTACGAGATACTATTTTAAAAGAGGATAAAAAAATTTCTCTTGAGGATATTACACTGGGTTTATTTCCAAAGCTTAGCCCTGGCAAGAACAGTAGTGACAACACAGATACAATCTTAGAAAGCATGCAGTATTTTCCTGTCCTTCTAGAATTAGCTGGAAATTAGGGTGAGAGAAAGCAATGAAAACAGAAACAACCCCCCCAAACGCCTGGGAAGTGTGCAGGGGAATGGAAGAGGGGAAAAGGGTAACCTCATTTTCCCAAACATCTTGTAATTAGTATTCATTTATTCTTAGCAGTAACTTCCTGAGGTTTATTTGCTGTTGGCGCAGGGAGAGGGGGCAATCATTCACTTAGTTGCTTCCCTGCAAGACCCACAATTAAGCAAAGAACCACTCAAAGCGAAAACGGATCTTGTCATTAACTCAAAACCTTAAACCTAATCAGATTAACTCCATTATTACAGAAAATGGAAACCGGAAGAGAGAATGGCACCCATAAAGGGATGATTTTTGTTACCGGTGCCTTTTTACGTGGTAGTTGGTAGATGCTTTTATATAAGAAAGGGTGGTCAGTAAAGTGTAACTTGAAGGACAGATGGTTAAAAAATGAATTACGTTAAAGGTTAAAGAAAGTCACAATACTAAGCAGGAGAAAACTGAGAAAAAATTCAAAGATTAGGCTACTCGAGGTCCTTCGTTAAGCCTCTGCGAAGGCACCAACCCACCACACCACGTCCGTTTGGCCGAACGTAGTCTGCTCGGCGCGGCGCTGGCTCCGCCGGCAGCGGGCGCTTACCTTCCTTCTGGCTGCCGGCAGCGCTTTGCTGCTGCAACAAGCTCTGACTGTACAACGTCGGCAGCGCGGCGGCAGCGTACTGCTGGATTCCTGAGTAGGCCTGGGTGAGCGCGTCCATCGTGCCGGCCGTACCGTTCGTCAAGCCTGTTGCGCCGAGTCCTCCGTTCAGGGCCGCCATACCTGAGAGCATTTGAGCAACTTTACAAAAAACCCAACAATAGAGAAAAGAAATTGCACTTGTTCATTAGTGCTTTCCGAAAGTCGTTGGTATTATATGACACTGACAACGACGGCAGTGCATGCAGCTCGGCACTTCACCAAATGGGACTGAAAACAAAGAAACACGACTGTGGCGTCAGAATCACTTTAGCACAAGGGTTGCACAGTCAAACGGACTCGCATGCAGCCTGCTACTGGCAAGTACTACAGTTTGGTGCTCCCGAAAGCCTCTCTGCCCACCCTCCTCGACACCCATGCTTCTGCTGAGGGTGTCTGAAGATACCCTGGGAGAGTGGGACCCATTTGACCAGCATCCGTGCCAGCTGGCCACCGGGAACAAGCGGTCTGCGAGAAAACCCGCTCTTTCCGACCAGGGTCTTTAGCGACAGGCCACAACCACACCGTATCAGAAGTGTTTTGCTTACACAGAGTTAGCAGAGAACCCTGATTAGCAGCGTTTTGAAACAACCCTCTGTACAATTATGGGCTTTGTCCCTTAGGTTTGTGGGAGGAAGATGGACTGCGATGCTCTGCACTTCCACCCTCCTCCTCCAGTTATTCCAGGAGAGAGGAACAGCAGCACATCTAGAGTGACTAAAAGTGCTTCATCCATCCTAGGCATCTTGCACAAAGAAACAAAAGCATTTGGTTCTAGCAATGCTTTTCTTCTCACTGGAAGCAGAGTTGCTTAATTTTTTTTTTCTTTAAAGCAATTCTACATCCTGATAAATAACAGATTAATTTAACTGGGATGACTGCCAAAGAGGAAGTTTCAGACCGGGTTGCTAGCTGTGTGGAAAATGGCATCCCTCATCCGTGCAAACAGTGCGGTCTGCAAAAGAAGTTTTACTACTCTGACTCGACGGTGGACAAACTCCCAGGCTACAGCCTCCCACCGTTGCTTCTGTTCTTCATCACGGTTCCTAAATGAGCCATGCTGAAGTTAAGAGTGTTAACACTTATTTTTTTCAGAAATTCCAGAAAAAGTGAATTTTCTGTTAGAGCTACAGTCTCTTTGGCAGTCGAAGGGGTGGCAGAGCTCACAGCCCTGCTCATCGCCCACACCTCTGACTTGTGCCAGCTGGAGCAGTAAGTGCTCATCAGGACTGAGAGTTAAGCCATGTTTTCTGCACAACTAGGTATCCTGTGCTCCCCTGGTTTTACGGGAACAGCTCACAAACAACTTCAAAGGGCTTAATTAGGCCCCTCGAGGTACAGTAGATCAGTCACCAGAAAACTGGGGCACCCAGAACCACCAACAACCATTTCTCAGACGGTGACTGTGTAGTGTTTTGGTTGGTAAAATGATGGGCGAAGAGGTGACTGGTGGAGTCATATTAAGACCCAAAAGCTAGGAACATTGAAGAGAAAGAGAGGGCTTAATTTCAGAGCAATAATAAGGGGTTATACGTAAATTGGAGAAAAGTGAGGAAATTAAGCAGAGGACAATTTATAGTGAATTAACAATGGAATCTATTGGATTGGGAAGCAATCTTCAAGGAAAGTGGCATAAACCTTATCACATGAGTAATTTAGAGATAGAAAGAATACTGCAGGGAATTATCCTGCATTGACAGAGGAGGATAAAGATGCTGACCTACTAGTTTTCTTCCATCTCTTCTGTAGATTCGGAGAGTGTATTCCTACGAGTCTCTGATAATCAGGACAATTGCTCAAGTGGCACCTTTCTGGCTCCACCAGACTCTGTGCCAATTAAGAGAGTTGTACTGCATAAATTGTACCTTTTGATATTACTATAATTTGTGTGACTAAACACTTGACAGAGATGTGATATTCTTAGCCTTTCCTTAATAAAATGTCTCACGCTTTGAAGATTTCTCTTTCCCCTCCACCCCACTTCAGAGCATCGCTGTACCCTGACAAGAGGTACTGGCTGCCACTACTTTGAAGAAGAACCTCTGTCAGAGCACAAGAGAGACAAAAATTTGTTGTAAAATGGTTCCAGTTATAAAACAAAAACTTGTAAACCAAGATAGCTTGTTATATCCAGCTTGTAAACCAAGATAGCCTCTTATATCTAAAAGACAGGACATTTGGAAAATGAAGATTCAAAATAATACTAATACTAATACTAATACTAATACTAATACTAATACTTATTATTATTATTATTATTATTATTATAATATCCTGAGCCTGACCTTAACCTGCTCTGATGTTTTTGTACTTAGGTTTGTGTCATTGCTTTCATGGGTGTACACACAGCACTTGTTGAAGGCTCCTGATAAAGCAGCTTGTATCTCTCCTTTTATTACAGTCTTGAAATACCTTGATAATAGAGGAAGCATTAGGATAACACGTTATCTTCCGTGAGTCATCAGCCTATTAAATAAACATGCTTTGTGTTGCAGTGGGCAGCGTCTTCCTCCTTTCACCTAGAATCAATGGCCCCTTCCCACCAAATGATTTCAGATTAGCAAACAGCGAGACAGCCCTGGCTCACCGCGCTGCTTCTGGGAAGGGCACTGCTGCCACTACCGCAGCGCACGTGTCTAAATACGCTTCCCTCCTGAGCAAAACAGATCTGCAGAAAGCTCTCAACATTTTTTTCTATTCTCCATTTTTACATTTTTATGAAATCTACAAGGTCCAGCTGCAGTTACACATCTCTGCCATCTCTTTATTATCTTTACCAATGCACCTCAGTCTGATACTGAACTCTGGTCCCTGCCTGACTTCTGTGAAATAACCTTTTGGAGACTCTCATCTATGGCCTTCTACTTTTTTGAGCTACTCTACATAATACAGAAGTGACAATGCTTAGCAAGTCCAAAGGTCTCTTAAAGTGCTTTCCAAGCACCTTCAAATCTGTCACGAATAGTTTTATCTCCATTTTACAGACGTAAATATGGGGGCAGAAAGGCTAAGTGACTGCCCTGGGTTCACACACAAATATTGTGTCATAGCTGTCCAGCATCCTGAAACCATGGTGTTCTTTCTTAATTGCAAAGAATCTCTTCCTCTCTCTTTATTCATTTTTCCTCATTATTCATCATTCATTTTGCTAGTTACATTATTTAAATTTACGTGCCCAAAGGAGACAGTCTAATGTTTTGTCATTTAAGGTTTTAGATGCTTTTCAAGCACAACTGCGGGAAGACTGGGTGAATCCCCAAATGTACATACAATGTTGCCAAACCCTTGGAGACAGTCAAACTTACCATACTCCACTTCCTTTAATTTTTAAGGCCTCCAGACATCTTTCTACAATGCTTCTCTCTACAGTGACAGCACTATCAGTCTCCACAGCTCAGCTTCTTTTTCATGGACCCAGCCAGGATCCAGAAAAGAGATAAAAGTCTCCTAGTGAGCTCGGCCTGGAAGACATTCTCCTTATGATTCTCACATACAGAGCAGGACACGGCTTCAACAGAAAAGTACTTCTTCCAACACCTCTGTGTAAACCAATGCCTAAGCCCAGTGGCACCTTCCAATTAATTTTTGGGTTAAGCTCTGCTTGACTTCTGCTTTGGATTGCTCTTGTTAATTCCCCAACTAGAAGCATGTCACTCAACTCCAACATCTCTGCACAATTACTATAGGAACTTCCACGGCCAAATGATGTTTGAATGTTTTTACTGAAGTGCTTATGACCATGGCATAGTGTGAAACATCAGACTTACTGAATGTGAGGTTTCCTGAAGGCAAACTCCTAGGCAGGTTTGAGTGTGAATGACTGGATTAGACATGGTCACTAGGAAAAGTACTGGCTCGTCATTAAAATAGACAGGGGAGGTGGTTGTAATTTGAACAATTCGCTATCGTTAGTATCACAAGTACCTGAAAGTGATAATCACAGTGCCACAACACTGTGCTGTGTTGTGGGGAAGCAGTTTCCCCTCTTTAGATCTCTCTCATATATGTATATACACAGACAGACATATCCACACACATTTTTCAAGTGCTATACACATACATATATTCTAGGCACGTACACTCTCTGTGTCCAGAAAAACATCCATGAAGAAGATTTGGGACTGAAGCCACCGTTGGTACAAGTCCATGGAAGTAATGGTGGCTTAAAACAAGGTGAAATTTGGTACTAGGTTGTGAATACACCATTAACACTTCAAATGACACATGCAGATAAGTTTGCACACACATCACCTCAAAACACTTGCTGAGACAATGTAATGTCTGTGCTTGTAGCCTAGCAAGAAGTGTTAAGAGGAGTGCAACAGAAGGGTTCCCAGGCAAAGTCAAGAGCTCATAGGTGATTCATTCTTGCTCGGTCTTGACGAAAGGGACATTATCTTGGAGTGCTCCAGTGTGCCTGGGTTTAGTACTTGTGGGAGGGAAGGAGTGGGAAGCCATACTCTGCTCTTGGTATTGTGACTCTTATAAACCAACTAAAGCACAATGACTGTTTAAGGAAAGGACATTTAATGATTTCTTACTTATGACAGGGTAGCTCTCTTACTAACAGAGCTCATGAGAGGAGATTAAGTTAGCTTTTCATGCGTGCCATTTTTAGGGGCTTGCTTTAATACTAATGTAATAATAAGAAAGGAAACATCTGCCATTTTGGGACCTAATATTTAGTTAAATTGTTAAGTCATATTTACTATGAGGTTGTTTATATGAAATACGCATGTCCTTGCCAGAAGCAAGACCTGTTTTACACAAGACCCCATGCAACCACTCAACACTGCTACATGGACATCCATTAGCCCCTTTCCTTCCCAGTTCCCAACAATGACAACCAGAGATCACAGAACAAAAAGATTGGGTGAGCAGCCAAGTAACAGTGACAAAAAGGACATCATGCAGTGCATCAGAGTGAGCAAGAGATACTGCGGAGGACATCCATTCCTGGGGGTACATTATGATGGGTCATGGACTGGCAATGACCAAATAGATTCCTTGCATCGCAAAAGGAAATGCAAGGAGCAACAGCAGCTAAAGAAAAGGGAGGGGGAAAATGCAGCTGGACAAATCTCTTCCATTGCAGGCAAAGGTGAAGTCATCATAGCAGAAACAATAAAAAAAAAAAATCCTTCTTCTTCAGGAAAATCTTGACCAAGGCTAAGAACAAGGAAGAATGTTCTAACAACTACCGGCATCAACTTAGCTGGAGATGCCAGGGTTTGTTTAAGAAGTCACAGGATAGATGCGCATGCTCTGGTGTTCAGGTGACTGACTGCATCATTCTCTTATACTTGCCAATTGAAAGCCAAAGACTTGCCTTAATTTTTAAAGTATGTTGCTCTCAAGTCAATTTGATAATTCCTAAAGACATTTTAAAAGGACTGCCTCCGTGGCAAATGTCTTTCTTATCACTACACTTCTGTGTGAGGTTTTGTACATCGGGGTGATATACCTCTTGTCAGACTCCCTAAATGAAAAAGGAGCCTCTCCTATAACCTAGATAACCCAAATCCCTGGTGACATTTCTTTTACCTTCCATACGCCCTGCAAGAAAAGGAGTCTTTATGCAGGGACCCAAGGGACTTCACTTTGCAGAGCAAACTGTGTGAAACTAAAAGACTCCAGAACTGCATCTGTACCATGAATAGAGCTAGATCAACTTGACCCCCTTATTTTGTATATAGATTAAAAAAAATCATATCATCGCTCTACAATTGATAGTTTTTGTGGCATGATTATTGGGGAAGGCTGTCCACCACAGCAATAAATACTCACTGTTTACAGTACCTGCTAGTGCATTAATATTATTCAGTCCAACAGTGGCTCCAGCCAATCCTTGGAGAGTACCCAGAGAAGTCAAAGAATTCATGGCCGCACCAGCTGTGGAATTAGCAGTTGATGCAGCCACTGAAAGAAAAAAAAAGCAAGGGAAAATTAAGGCCATATTTTGCTTATTTTAGTTGATCACAAAACAGCTTACAATAATGCTGAACTCAACAACAGGGCTACTTGCAAGAAAAAGAAAAAAAGAAAATGAGACCAATAGACCAACCTTGTTCAAGATATTACTAGTATATTTGTCCATGGAAAGTGTTGATAAGCCTTGAACTGCAAAGGATGTATCACAAAAATTAGCATTGTGCCACTGTTTGCAAACATAATACAGAAACAGTATGTATGGGATCAGGCACTTTCTCAAAAGTTTGTCAATCAACCCAGCATCCCAGCCTGATCAGCTAACCAGGCTATTGAGATGTTGCCACATTTTAAACTCTATCATCGAAAAAAAATAGAATTACTCATTGTAATTTTGTCATACAACAGCTTTCTGTTCCGGGCCCCAAATGTTCTAACAGAAATTTTAATTATTCTAAGTGAGACACTATGCCATTATGCCTCTGCTCTAGGACACTGTATGAACACCATTTAAATCCTTGAAGTTTACTAAAAGAAGGACCAGCCAAATACAAAATGTAACTACTCTCCATTTTATTGCAGGCTTTTAGCCTGGCCTTTGTACATAACTAGTTATGTATATGCACCCCATAAATGATACTATATGCATCCCCAAAAAGCTCTGCCAGAGGGGAAGCTGACGTGGAGAGAAGGTCCTTGGTACTACAATGCCAAGGGAATGATGAAGGCATGAAGTGAGATGAATCCATCTAAACTGCATGCTTAGGAAGAGAAAGAGACTCACTCTCTTGTCATAGGAAAGTAATAAAGCACCTTAGAAAGAGCTATCGTTTAGGATAGGTTGGATGAATTAGAAATGCATGTGTCTCTCATAGAAGGGCCTTGAATAACCAGTGTAGGTTAAACACTTAACTTACAGGTAGGTAAAGTTATGCCAGATGAATCACACTCATAAAAGCTGCGGAAGCAATGAGGTTTTTAGCTTGTCTCCTGAGCACTACTTTAGTGCATCAATCATAAAGGCTTTCTTTTCCTTTAAAATGTTGCACTATCTTCTGAAAAGTGAACATTTAAAATCAGAGTTTTGTTGATGATTTACCAGAGGCACATCATGCCTACACCATGCTTTTTTGCTCCTCTTCATTACCTAGCTGTGAAATGGTTAAGATCACTTTTATCTTGATGGTCTTTTGAGCTGTCAAACACATCAGATTACTAAGTGAACCCTCAAGAAAGTGGTCTCTACAATTGGCAGGGTCCAGTAAGGAAAGCAGGAGGCAACTTTTTCACTCTGTGGGTAAACCTCAAAGCTCTAACCTACAAATAACCCACCTTTACAACATTAAGACTCACCAAAAACAAGCCTTCGCACTCATGGGGCCTCAAAGTACAAAAGACTCTCCTGGTGTGGGTGAGGAGAGATTTCCAGACTCCGTGAGATATTCCTCGTCCCCACTTCCCTAGCATCTGCAATGTTAACTTGAATCATTTTATACGTTGCAGATAGAAGCAACTTTCATTATTCAATCTCTCTCCACAAAGCAATAAGAAGCCAATAATGTCTTTGATAAAAAAAAAAGTAATCAAAAAACCCAAGTAAAAAACCACTTTTGCCAGATAATGCGGGCACCAACAGAGAAGAGAGGAAAAAAATCAAGTGAATGAATGTCAGTGAATTCCCTGTGACCAACACTGCTCTGTGTTTCTGCTGATGTTCATTAGCAGATCATTTAAATGAAGTATATAAACCTCAAATCAGAAGGATCTGATTGGTTTTGACTGGGCTGAATTCCATCCATTTCTGTTACAGAGGATTATTACCCTTTTCTCTTGAGGAAACACATATATTTAAGAAATGAGAGAAATGGGGGCTAGGAAACTGCCTGAAAATTACATTGAAGCTCTTGGGGGCAAATAACTCCTGCGAATGAGAGCCATACGCTTACGGATTGTCAACACATCTGTTTGAGAAGGGAGAAAAACCTCATTAAATCCTTCCCTCTTGCGCAGCCCACAGAGTGCGTTGTCGTTGCTCTTACCATAGTCTCACTACTCAAACACGTGCTTCAGGGATGGCCAGTATCTGGGGCCAACATCTCTTTTCTTCTTTTATTCATATCAAGTTTCTCTATTCCATCAGACAAACACAGAGCAGATGCCTCAGTGATTCTTCCATTTGAAGTTGCAATGCAGATTATCTAGTTTGCCTAAATAATGACTTGGCATATAATTAATGCAAAATACTAGTTGGAGCACTGAAGCACCTCAGAAATCAGCGTTTTGTTGTTGTGGCTATTTCTTCTGCTTTGCAGTGATCTGTCTCACAGCTCCACTGGGACAATGCTTTTTCCTCTTTGGCTTATTATTTCTTTAAGCAGAAAGAAACTGAACAAATTGTGTGGTTTCCATTATCTTATTGAACACGGGGTGAACAGAAACGAAGAGAGCTCCTTTTGTTAGGACACTTGTAAAGGACAGATCCAACCCTTGCTGGGTGAGGTTTCCTGAGAGACTCCACACTAGTTATCTCCTTTTCTTTGATTGAGACCCGCATGTATGAAATGAAGATGAAGACAGTGATGAGCTAAAATGCTATCATAAAGGGGCCATAAAAGGTCCAAGATATTAAGAGAGGTGAAAATTTCTCACAAAATGCTGGATAAAACCAACAGATGAAGCAATGGTATTCTTTGTCCCCCAAAAAATTAAAGGGGGATGAGACAAAAGTTAAAAGGTCCTACAAGACATGTGTGGAGGCTTAGGCCAGCTGAAAGTTTTTACCTCATGTGCTCCCAGAACACGTTGAAATGCATCTGAAGAGAAGGACTATGCTTCTCCTGCCCTTTGCCCTTTTCTAGTTTCTTTCAACTAAAAAATTGTCACATTTATTGAATCAAAAGGAAAAAAGAAAAATCACATGCCTTGTGGTAACAGTAGATGACTGCACTACTTTGGGGGAACCTGTACAAGTCTCTTGTGTCAGCAGAGCTCTTGGGCTCCACAGCAGCTCAGAGTAATGGCACAGGAAGTATAATTCACTGTCAGAATAGCGTTATTCTATATTTATGGCTTTTAGTTGTCCAGATGACAAAAATAGATTGGATACCAACCGAATTTATAAGCTGGTTTTTACCAGGTTCCCCTGCCACCAAATAAATTAAAAGAAAACATTTCACAACTCCCTCCATCCTCCACACCAGAACATTGCTGCTCTGAATCAAATAACTTCATCATGCTGCTTAATAAACAGTAGGCATCTCTCTCCAGGTACCTAGCTTGATGTACGGACCTGTAGTGCCATTAGGAATTGCCCTCTTTGTGCTACTGGTGTACCAGCATCGGGTGCAACGGTCAGGGAAGTCAAAACACACACAAAAAAGTGCAAACAACTTGGTTTTCTGGTGTCACCCTGTATGGCATACCCTCTATCCACAATGTTTGGCGTATTATTTTTCTCTTTATACTGGGAATTTTATCCTTGCCTCCTTAAAACCTATATATGTCAGGGACTCAATATGTTTCTGGGGCAGCATTAAGTGAGCTAGCTAATACTGAAGCTAGGGGGGAGATTCAGCAGACTGGAGCTCCAGCCTGATGAATGCTGGCTGAATATACAATAGTTGGTGAAGAACAGAGCTGCTTTTTACCAGCTGCGCTGATCATTCCCTTCCAAGGTTAAGCCCTGGATAAACATCAGAACATGATAGATAAGATTTTGTCTACTCAAAGGAACTTTTTTCTCTCTAACATCAGTCATTGGAATAAGCTGACAACTTTCTCAAAGAGGCTGTTACTCAATCAGAGACTATTGGCAGGAGTTACGAGGTTGAATCCTTTGGCTGTTGTTGCAAGAGTTCAGACAAGATGTTCATCATATTCCCCACTGACCTTAAAAATCTATTAATACATGAAAATAATATCACAGCATTGGATAAAGAGGTCAGTTTAGACTTGTAAGAGTAAAGAGTTGTCCTGTAACCTGTAGAAAAATCTGCTCTGTTTCCTGCAGATATGCTGCGTGCTGGTCACCTGTTGCCTTCTCCATCCAGACCACACCCAGAGACCTTACAGAACACTTTAGCATCTTCAACCATAAAAGGTGAGAAGGTTAAACATGTTTATTTTACTGTTAGAGACCTTACTGTTTCTTCTTCAGTGACCCCTCTATTCCCACATTTCTGTCAGTCTCACAGCCTTCCTCTTTTCTTCCAAACTCAACTCCACTTTAATAAATATCCAGAAACCTTCAAATAATACAAATAATATTATTAAGAAGCTGTGAAAAGGAGAATGGCATGGCTGCAGCCTTCCCCCAACACCCCCCCAAATCACTCCCAACCCCAGCCATTTGATCTTACTGTGCTTCCTCAATTTAATTGACAAAAATGTTGCTATCAGCTTCATTATGAATAAAGAGACTTGGCCTTTGGTTAATATATTCTTTAACAGAGCTCTCTTTGATACAGAGAACACATTTTCATTTGGAGTGGATGCTCTACACAGTATAGACATTTGTGTTTAACTAGCAATGTTGCATTCATAGAGATTTTTAAGGCTGGAAGGAGATGCCATTTTCAACTATTCTCCTCAACACATATATTTCTCCCTGTAAAAGGTTATAGCACCTTTTAGGCAAGAGACTTTTTTTAATAGAAATCTAAACTAACAATGAGCCATTTCCCTTTTAATTTAAATGTTTCAACACAATTCCCCAAAAAACTATGCCAACCTAGAAAAACAACCACTATTAGCATAGCAATTTTTGGCCATTCTTTCAGCTAGCTTATGGCCATAGAGTCATGATGATTTACATCATCTGTATTTACATCAGCTGGAAAACTAGATTCAGGAGAACAGCATCTAGGAAAGGCAACGATGTGTAAATATTTCTTCGCTGTGCACACTGTGGATGGGATTAATTTCTCCACCTTTGGCAGCCTCATCATTAGTTTAAGCTAGTCTAGTCAAAACTGTTCTTTTGGATTGTCTCTGAGGTTAAGAGACCTCTGACTCAAACACCCTACCTTTAGATTTCTATCTCAGGATGGGCTGAATTGCCCTCTGGAAGTGCCCCTGTTTCCACTGATTGAGATGGTGAACTCAAAGTAGACGTAGACCATTCAGAGAGGAAATGTGCTGTGGGATGGATCCTGCCCTTCCTGTCGGCCACACGTTGTGTTACAAGCCTGTGATCTGAAAACGAGGGATCTGCTTTGATCCTGCACGTAGAACCAATGCCAAACCATGCAAACTCAGGAGTTTGAATGTAGTCACCTCAATCAAATCTTGGGCTCAGAAAATTGCCTGGTGCTGGCCAATTCTGAGCTAATCTGCAGAGGATGTGCACTTTTCTGCCAAGCACACCCTGTCAGAGAAAGGAGCTAGGCAGCAGGGACTTACGCAGTGTTGCAGTATAGGTCATACAAAGTAGGCTGGCCTTGCACAAGAGCACGTGGGATGAGCTAATCTACTAGATGCTATTGATGCCTCTCCCACTTCTGCCTCAAACTTCTTAAGCTGGCCATGATAAAGCACTCACTATGCTTTTTGCTGCAAGACAGGGCTAATTCTTATTCTTCCAGTTGCTGGCTTGTTTCTTAGAAAGCCTTATCTTGGAGGCACAGGCACATTCTTGTCATGCCTGTGTACTTCCTACACCTAAGACCAAGGAATGCCCTTGGTAGGGCTTCTAGGCATACTGAAGCAAGAAAACCATAGACCTATGCTCATCTGTAGTACAGCGTTGGGCAAATCCCACCCCTCTCATTTCTCAGGGCATTTATAAAATGAATCCTCTTCCCCAACAAAGGAGGTCAAGGGAGGCTGCCTGAGCACTTGGTGATGAAAGAAAGTACTCGATAAACACTCCTTCTCACTGTTGCTCTGAATAAAATAACCTATTCAAATCACACATGTACCGCTACGATTTAGCAAAGAGACTGTTTGCAGTGTGTAGCTGACCCCATTCTTCCCTTAATTTTTTTGGTAAATGTTTAAGTAATAAAGAACTCCAATGACTTCTTAGCCAAGTCATATACTACAGAAAAAAGGGGTCTCTTGGAAACTCCATGCTATATATGCTAACTTGGCAGTATTTCATGGGTGGTGACACGAAGGCTGTGCACTCTCTCCGTTCCTCTTCGCCTGTCCTGTTCCTTTCCTCCTCTTCCAACACTGGCATACTGTCTGGAAATGGTACACAGTCACACTGCAGGCCTGGGACTAAGCTATTAAGAATATCAAAGAAGCATTTCAAAAATTTTAAGTGAACTTTCTTTTTGGAAGCATTATTTTGGTTTTAGGGCAGGACTCAAGGAGAGAACGGGCAAAGAAAAGCAAGGCCAGCTGGAGGGTTGCTGTAGACCTTCACCCGCCCCACCCATGTGAAGAGAGCAGCTAATGTTTCTGCAGCAGAACCAGCTTCCTGCTGCTGCAGGGCTTCAGGGCAGCTCCAAGACCGGCTTAACTATGCCAGGGCTTTCCACATAGAGATTCACAACGGTAACTGTGTCAGCCCTGCTGACAGCTTTGCTTTAGGCAGCTCTCGGTTACACTCCACAATTGCCTGTCACTACCTAACGCGTGGCACAACAGGAAGCTCAACGTTTACTTTGATATCAGCTACCTGCTTATCTGTGTTCTGGTCACATCCTGCTTAGTCAGTTGTAGAGGATGGGCATATGTTTAAAAGCAAACCACACCGCTTGGCTGTCAACTACAACTTTGTTCTTTTTTTACTTAATGGAGAGTTTAAGTAACTCAGTGTTCAAAGTACTTATTTTGCTCTGGTTAAGATGATACAGTAATGCACCAGGGATCAATATTACCCACAGATTTAAGGTTCAGTATCTCTATGACTTTAAGCATGAGAAGTTGCAGAGAAAACACATTCTCTCTTGGGACAGACTCCTGTCAAATCTGTATTGGCAGTTGTCTGAGTCCAGAATCCTTTCTTGTACTGAATTTGGGTGTATTTCTGATTTTCTGTTGCCTTCCTGAGCTCACTGACTCCAAGGACTAGATGAAATAGATCTGACTTAATCTGCTCCTGACTGAATGGCTGCCATTCAGAGAGACGCAGACAGGCAGAGTTGGCCAACAGGAACCTTATGAAATTTAACAAGGACAGACGCAAAGTCCTGCACCTGGGAAGGAATAATCACTTTCATTAACACAGGCTGAGGATGGATGGGCTGGGGAGCAGCTCTGCTGAGAAGGACCTGGGGAGGTCCTGGTGGGACGTGACCATGAGCCAGCAGCATGCCCTGGCAAAGAAAGCCAACAGCATCCTGGGCTGTTGGAACAGGAGAAGAGCCAGGAGACCCAGGTGATTTTTGCTCTTTACTCAGCACTTTTAAGATTATATCTAAATGCTACATCCATATTTGGGCTCCTCATTGCAAGGAAAACATTGATCAGCTGGAGGGAGTTCAGTGAAAGGCCAGTGAGATGGTCAGGGGCTGGAGCACTCATCCTGTAGCAAGCTGGGCTTGTTCCGGCTGGAGAACATATAGCTTCAGGTGGACCTAAAGCAGCCTCCCAGTACTTATGAGGAGGTCATCAGCTAGATAGAGCAGTAGTGCATGGTGGGAGAAGGAGAGGTAAATTGAAACAAGAGAGGTTCAGTCCAGATATAAAGAAAAACATTTGTACCGTGATTGTCAAGCACTGGAACAGATTACCCAGATTGCCCAGTCCAGGTCCTTGCAGGTTTTCAAGACTTGACTGGATCAAGCTCTGAGCAACCTGATCTCACCTCACACCTGACCCTGCTTTGTGCAGGGGGTTGGACTACAGACCTCCTGAGGGACCTTCCAACCTTGATTATTCTATGAGCCTACGAAAAGTAGAACAGTGTAGCGGAAAAGTAGAAAAAGTCAGGTAACACTGAGGCAGAATGAAAGCAAGCTGAAGAACGAAGATGTGTTGGCAGAAAACTGAACAGGAGATTTGGCTTCTGTTTTTGGGTCTGTCTACAGGAATAGAGGTTGACACCAAATGAGCTGCTTAACTCTTAGCTGTGCTTCTGAGTCTAGTCTGCCACAACTACTTTGCGTGTAAAATTTCCAGGGTTAGATCTCCATCTAACAAAAGGAGGTCCTGACCGTGGATGATTCCTTGGGATTTTAGATTCCTCTTACTTTCCTTTAGATTTAGCAACATGCAACAGAAAATAAAATTGCAGTAGAAGAATGGAAAGAAAGAATATAAAGAAATTATGCAAAGAGAGTAAATGCAGTAAAAAAGGAAAATCAAAATTATTTTAATACTTCTAACATCTCCCCAGTCAGTGACATAGAAAAAAAAAATTGTAAGAGTTGGGGAAAATAGGAAAAGAAATATTAAACCCAAAGTAAAAATCTCTAATTTTAGCGAGTTTAATTTAAAATCTTTGTTTCCTACCCAAAATTTCTTGGATAAACAGAATATTCATTTGTCTGTTTGTTAGTACAAGAGGGATAATAAAACTAAGAGACAACACTGGATTTAAGGATAATCAGATTAAGACTGCATTCTCTGTTTTCTTTCTAATCTTTAGTTGCAAAACCCAACGACATTTGGAACAATGTCTTGCAAACTGTATCTAAACAAGACAAACACCTGCTGGCCTGCGTGAAAATCTAAAGATATTGGGCAAAGTTTAGTTGTGTTGGACGAAGTCTATGCAAAGCTTCCAACTTTGGTCTGACTTCTAACATCTTATTTTGGTTGTGGTACTCTCTTAAACAGAGAAGAAAGGCACCCAACTGTAGAAGGTTCTTATGTGGCGGGGAATCTGGACCACCCATCTGCTATTATACGGGATTCTGGCCAGATCTGATCTTATATGCTTAATGTCAATTGATTAAGGTGTATTCTCTTTATGTAGCACTAACAACAACTGGTTGTTTTAAAGAGATAGAGGCCAAAAAACCTTCTCCTAAACACGTGAATTAAGTGTCTCCTATGGGAAGGACTAGCAATTCAAGCGCAGTAATGATGGAACTTCTGAAATGGGGATTATAAACATGGGCGTGGGGGAGAAGTGGGCAAGTCAATCACACTGCCCATGTGACATTGCTCTCAGGAATTTGCAGTTGCGTTTCTGCCTGAAATGAGCACACTCTACGGGCTCTGACTGCATAAGGAACATTTTAAAGGGGAAGAATAATTAAGCTATGACAGAGGCATCATCATTATTAGATAATCACAACCCAGGGGCATTAACAAATGTTGAGTGTCGCTAATCCCATGGGGTCTAATTATTCTGTGATAATAACCACACCTCCAAGTTTTAATTTATTCTTCTGGAGAATCTAGGGGGGGAGGTGGGGGAAAGGGGGTATTTTAATATTTTTGCTGAAAGAAGATGCAGTTGGCCTTTCAAGAGGGCTCATCAGTATTCTAATCTAACTAGCATGTGTGATTGGCATTAAATTGTCTGCCCTTTACGGTCATCTCCAGCCAATCCAAGTATTCACCCTTGCACAAACTGGTGGTCTCCCAGTTGCTAACATAGCACCAGCATGCACCAGTTCTGTTTTTTGGGACAATTTTTGGCAAAGGAGAGGTGGATCTTCCTAGTCCGGGGAGGTTAATTCTCCATAAGGTCCTCTGACAAACACATTACCATTTGGGGGGAGACAGAAGTAAAAACTTGCTCGTTTTCTGGTATCTTGGAAGTGCTGTCTGATATGTCAAAAAGGAAGATTCTAGTAAGTTTAAGTGCTCTGCCTGTGCTTGGCTAGAATAAAATAAAAGTGACAGACACACTCCAGGGAAAGAGCACCAGAAAAGCAAGCCAGCAAGAAAGAGTTGGGGGGAAACAAGAATGACAATATAGAAAGACATATAATAATGTCACAGCCTTTCTCAAATAAGTCAGTGTTTCTCTACTTCTTCATTACTCACAGGTGAACAATTCCTGTGAGAGATTGTCCGTATCTTCTCAGGGTACAGGAAAAGAGAAGCACCAGTGAGGAAAGGGGGAAGCGAGAGCAGCGTCCACTCACCATCTGGTTGCTTCTGTGTGTCTGTGTGCATGCACATGCAAATGAGACTAAGGGAGACGGAGTGGGAGAGGGAGAGCAGGAGAGGAGTCTTTCCCCATGGTGATCCTTTTGGCTGAAGCTGGCTTTCTGAAACAGTTTTATATCCTACAAAGTCCTTTGAGTACATTCACTTATAAAAGAAAAAAGAGAAAACAGTGAGGTGAACCAACTCATTCAAAATCTTTGCAAATTCAGAAGAAGCCAAGATCTTCAAGAACTGGAGACTAACTTTAGACTCATAAATCCATACTCTTCAGTAGCGCATGGGTATTGAGAGCTAAGGAAGCTCTGGGAGCTTGGGGCAAGTGAAAATCAGGGTCACTTATCTTAATCACTTATGTCACTTATATTAAAGCCTAATGACATTTCTGATTATCTTGAAATTACAGTGTTTACACTGAGGACCTTCCATAGCAGTACAGGGAAGGAGGAGAAAACAGAGCACACAAAGATACTGCAGGTATGGCAGACAAACCTATCAGCTGGCTATTCTTGTAGTTTTCTAGTCTTACAAACGGTAAGTTTCCTCCAAACCTATCTATCCAACAGAAAGTATTTTAGGAAACAAGGCTTTATTGATTGGGCATATCTTTGTGAACCTAGGCTACTGTGTTTAAGGGTACATTTTCCTGTGAGATTATGAAGGTGGAGAGAGAGAGTAAAAAGCAAGTTAATATTCTGGGCCAATTCCACACTGATGCTTCTGTTCTGTTGAAATGTCTCGCTCAGTGAAGACCATCCACCTCTAGTATAAACTACAAGTCATATATCCTATTTCAGCACTGTGCCTGCAACATATCGTGCACTCTCTCCAGCAGACCACAACGATAAATTGCTTTTAGTTTTGGGTGGGAAGTATTTAAAGAGAGGCTGGGGAAGAGAGTAATAGGGCACAGTGGGCTGGCTTGGGTTAACTTCATAGCTGCCCCTTAGATATTTCGAACTGTAACTCAGACTGAAATCAAACCAAAATGAAACCCCACAATATGAAGAAAACAAGGAATAATTACTGAGCATTTATGACTCTGTTTTACTCAGTGGGGCCAAGGGCTGTGGCCTGTGTTCACTGAAGCACCACTGAGTCCACATCAAAACCAGAGCATTAGCATTTCTACAGGGAACTTCCAGCTGTGCTCTCATGTCTGCCACTGCTATCTCACACTATTTGGAGCAAGCTATTCAGGGACTCATGCCCAGATGCTGAAACAACCTCCATGTGGAGCCACTTCAGCATACAACCACTTTTAAATCACTTTCCAAAGAATTTCTCATCTAGAATCAAAAAGGCCAGGATCTCCTTGAGGCCAGGATCTCCTGCCTGGAGTACTGGTTTCCATCACGCTGCCCCCCATGTGCCTGCAACATCTTTGACAGACTTTTACCACTAAGTAACAAAAAGCAACAAGCAGTAGCATCTCTCTGTAAAAAAAGAGTGTCATTAGAGTCCCAGTCTATAGTTAAAGGTAAGCAATGTTTTTGTTGCAAGAGTGCTAGTCACATGCATACATGGCAATTCAAATTCTAGTACATGGGAGAGGATGGCCGGATTCATCTTCATTTTCACATCTCTAATACATCTGTCTTAAGATCAGGTAAATAGTCCTTAGGAGGTGTTTGTCTTTCCATTGCTGCAAGATGTGCCTAAAAGATTTGTTTACTTCTGACACTTAGGACTCCTATCCATGGTATTTTAGAATAGAGATGAGATAAACTATATATTGAAAATTTGAGTCTGTTGGTAAAGGAGTTGTGAGTCCAGAAAGTGCATGAACAATAATTTCCATGGAAGAAGGGATTTTTAGTGGGGTGTGCAAGCACAACCTCATTGTAACAGCACACCACAAGAATAGTCATTCACCTCTGTAAGCTGCAGAAATCGAGAAATATCTTGTCTCATGTAAAATTACTCAGCCAGGTCCTTTGCAGACCATTTGTAAAGTCATATGTAGTTCAATGTGGCACTGGTTCCTTTCATTCATATTGCACATTTTTGTTCTGCTAACAGCAAAGGCAGTCAAGGGTTTACTTTATTTGGTTTTAAACTCATGCAGTTGTTGGAGATATTTTTGTTTGGCCAATGCATAAAATAAATCAGTGGCCCCATATTCAAACAACTAGCTCTTTTCAGACAATGCTGAAACAATTAGTTTAAAGACATTCATAAACTCTAATTTCCATTATGTTCCACAATTTATCCTGCCTTAGGAAAACAGACCATGAGTATCCATGGACATGTGCACTTTTCAGTAGGGTTGAAGGAGCAGCGCTGGCAGTAGTAAACCTTGAACAGTTAAAAGCTCCTTCAAGTGCATGAGTTTTGCTAAGATTTACATTATGTCCTGAACACTATAAACTCCAGCGTTTCCTGGTCTGGCACTTCTTCTAAGATATATAGCATATAAGCTCACATATCCACCTGTGTAGCCAAGCTGATAGTATCATGTTTCTTTAGTAGAAAACAACTCTGAATGAACTTGAAATAGTACTTCCAACAGAAAGAAAAATAGCCTTTTTTACAAACTGGGATCCTTGTGGCTTGAAATAGAGATTACAAGTGGGGTAGAGAGACATTTACAAAATATAATGTATTACAAAGCGTTATTTGCATACTACAAGCAAAGTAAATCCTGACATGTGCTAAGGCAATGGATTTCATACTTTAGGAAAATAATGATGTACTAATGTTTAAAAAACAAACATGTCTCCTGTTGAATTAGATCCTACTAATCCACAGTTTAGTACTGTACACTGTTTCCTAAAAAAACCCCAAAGATTTAACTAGCCCAATGCTTCACAGAAAAATATGCACGTGTTTCTGTCCTGCAGCATACAACTTTGGTATTTATGCAATTCTGAGGAAACAGTTGGAGATTCTTCTGTGCCAAAGATTCATAAAATGGTAATGCTTATTCTAAAAAAGAGGCAAGGAGCTTTTGCAGTTGTCGGGCAGCCTCACACTTCTTCACTGACAGGTTCTGCCCACCCTAAGCCCAGCCGCTTAGCAACTGAACTTCCCAAAGATCCTTTAGGCTGAATTGATACACCTGTTCAGAAACCAATTTGCTAGGAGAATATACAAAGACCCGTTACATTTTAAGGGACAAATCTGGGAACAGGTCATTCCGGTTAATTGATGGCCTGCCTGCTGCCATCGGCATCCTTCGCTGGCTCGTTTTTCCAAATGAGGAGACCGGGGAGGGACACTGCTGTTCCAGGGAGGCTCCGGGAGAATTCATCACCCTTCACCTCCCCTTTTCCTGCACTGGGACTCTGGGAAATTTTTAGCCTCAATTCCTACTCTTTTCCTCTTTAGGCATTTAAGACATTTTGAAGCATTATTAAAAATACAAATATAGGTCAAAAATGCATGCCCAGTATCCTGTTTTTGGCTCCCATATGTGTGTTTGGATGCCTGCTTAAGGGTGACCTAATTATCAGACGGGCTTAGCAGCAATGCATCTCTCCAAGAAGTAGCATAATCTCTGGGCACTAAGAGCGGTCAAAATCAATTCACTTACTTAGGAGCCTAACCACCGACTCAGAAATTTAACACTGTGTGGGTAAGCCCAGCTGACACACAACAGTTCACAAATATACTTCTCCCATCACAAATCTCCTTGAACTAGGCAGTCAAGTGACAGGCGCTGGGTGGTGGGCATGCAAAGGCACGATTTTCTTTCAAGGCTTCCTTACGAACACATACTTTTAAAAAATGGGTGCTGAGATGAGGGTTAAGGCATTGGACTGCTCTATGCTCAGAGCACTAAGATAATGGTGGTAATAACAAGACTAGTTTTAAATAGAAAATTGAACATCATACACTTCGGTTGTTTAAGCATCTGTCCAGCTGAGGTATGGGTACTGTATGTAGACTGTATGTATCAAACTTTTAAGAGATGTGCTATATTTATCAACTGTTATCTTTATCCTAAAACTAATGAACATTATGCTAGGGAAGTTTCCTATCTACTGCAAAACTAATAAAGCTTATTTTAAATTATTCTATAATAATGGTACGTTATTTTAAATGATTTTATAATAATGGAACCTGCATTAATTCCACATGAAACGGTACAAAAATCATCAATTTGTACTACAGTATGAAGAGTGCCATTCTGCATTTTAAGCTGATCTTTTCCAACATGAAACACCTACCTCAATTCATTCTTCAGCAAACTGTCAGACCTTCCTACACACCTACTGGTAGGGTTATTTTTGGATCATCCTGGAAGCAAATCACAGCTATCTCAGTGGGTGTACTGGCCTCTAACAAAATGTCACGGTGGCATACTTGCACTGCTGATTGGAGAAAAACGTATTGTACTGAAGTGAACAAAAAGAGAATCTTCTAAGAATGATTATTTGAACATTCTTCACTGCTTCTCAGCTGAAGCATCTTGTATATTCTATAAAATCTCTAACATTTCAACAATTGTGTTCACAACATGAATACCTTCAACTAACAAAGACAATCTTCATGCTATATTAGGGGGTAGAGAAAATAACGAACCATGGAGGCTAACTATAAGTTATAATCCTCTGCTTTTAGCAGGGGGAAAGGATGATTTAATTCTTACAGGACAGGCATTGTAATCAGTTTTTTTTCTCTTTTTCAGTTTATTCTTTATTTCACAGACTTCCTTTTTCGGGGTTGT
Source organism: Gavia stellata (assembly GCF_030936135.1). Classification (NCBI taxonomy): domain Eukaryota; kingdom Metazoa; phylum Chordata; class Aves; order Gaviiformes; family Gaviidae; genus Gavia; species Gavia stellata. Next base: position 6,973,160 of record NC_082597.1, on the reverse strand, counting down.
TATTCTTCAATGTCAGCATCTGTCTGAAAATGAGTATTTTTAGACTTTTGTGCTTAGGAGAGCTTTTTTCAACATAAGAGTTAATGGCTGAATTCTGATATAATATGGCAAAAGCTGCGCTGGATTTTAAGAGGTCGTTAAAGAAAAACATCTTACTTTCCACACTGACAATATTTTTTTGCAGAAAGATTTCTTTCTAGGTTTACGCAGCAGATAAACCTGAAGAGCTTTTTTACCGAAGCATGAATAGCTTGTTCAGCTGTGTGAATAAATAATAGTTTAGAGAATCAAATAATCATGAAAATGTCACGGAAAATCAAGGCTCCAAAGTCTGAAACTGAATTAGCTTCTGGTTTAGCAATTCTATCCCCCCACAGCTCAAAAGTTATATTGTGTATGTTTATGCAGATAAATTTGGATGTATAATTAGATGTTTTGTCTCTTCATTTGCACATAGAAGGGCTTTCCTACTGGCTACTGAAAAAACATTTATGCATGAATTTCAAGAAAAAAAATTGAAATGAGCTCGCACAGGCTGTTGAATCTCCACCCTTGGATATATTCAAACCTTGGCTGGACACGACCTTCACCAACCTGCTCTAAGTGGTCCTGCTACGAGCAGGAGCCTGGAGTAGAGACCTTGGGAAGTGTCTACCAAACTATGTGAGTCTGTGACTCTAATGCTATGGCATTAAACAAAAAAAATCCGTGCAGTGATGATGAGAAGGGCAAGATGACAAAGTAAGCTGGTGTCTGAAACCCAACATTATTATCCTTGGGAAAATTAGGGTAGCGGGTCACCTGAGGCAAATTAAATGTCAGCCAGGGTTAGAGGCAGATACTCTGATCCTGAGCTTGTAAGTCCCTCCTTCACATCCACCTCCAAGCCTGCCCACTACCCACTGAATTAACCATAAATCTCTGCAGGCTCTGGAATAGCAGTCTCCCTGCAAGCTCTTTGCTAGTTGATCCATTTGCAGCACGTGGCAAGGACAGTCTCTGGAGGACAGGACAAGGTTCCTGACACTTAGCTGAGATTCATCTTGCCTAAATTGAGAAATTTACAGTGTTGATACCTATACCTGAGGTAGTCGCTCCAAAATCCCTTCCCAGTTAATGGGAAATGCAAACTTCCAGGGCCCAACCAAAAAGGAGTTGAGACAAACTGTCTCAGACAACCTAGAGCCAGGTAAAAGCTACCCCAGCCCAAATCCTTATGTTATGATATACTACAAGTACCTGCCTTTAAAACAGGAAAGTATTCTAAGCAAATGAAATGAAAAGAAAGTGAAGAATTAATTAACTAAATAGAGGTGATTAAAGTAAATAAAGGAAACAATTATCATATCAAAATAAAAGACAAGAAAGATGATTAAATGAGTCTTCAAAAGACCCGTGAGAAACTCATGAAGACATAATATGCATTTACCTGGTTTTTATTCTTTCATGATTTCATTTTCATTTTTATTCACTGCCATCTGATAATTGCAAGAAACAGTTACTTTAACCATGGGCAATTTAAACCATTTTAATTTTTTTTCCAGGGCCAAGATACAAAAGAACCTATTTATTGCCTGAGGGGATTTTTACTAAAATGAAAGCTTAATCTTTCATGTTTTTTTAAGCAAAGGCTTTTAAAAAATCATTTCTAACAATGCTGTAGGGAGAGACTTCCATGGGTATGCAAAATTGAAATTATAAATTTACAATTATAAAAAAATTAATAGTTTGGGGGATTGCATTGTCTCTGTTCTTTCTGAATGAATACTGTTTCAAGCTTAAGAGAAAGTATTTAGCACATGGAGGAGAATGAGTGTCCTTAGACTCTCTTGTGGTCAAAGCTATTTAGTAAGAACGTATGAGAGAAAGATCATTGGCGTTTAATTTGTTTGGAAATATGTGATTGTATGAACGTTGAAGAAGGAGTTTCATACAGCTTGAACACTCACTATTAGATGCTGAATATTTTTCTCTTCTTTTTGAATATACTGCAATTAGAAGCCAGCAGCAAAACTTGACATCCTCAAATATCAGATGCCCTGTTAGTTCCTCACTTCCTGACCCCTTTTTCCATGTTGCCAATGCATCAAAGTTGGTCTGACCACCATCCCTTCATAATAGTTTGATGCGCTGAAGGTTGCTAAATCTTATCTATGTAAAATTAAACTGCAAGATGAATTTTAACTGAAGTAACCACCATTTGGGGCTCTTACGACGCATGTCTACAAAGGACAGAACAAGAGTTCTTGGTCAAAGATTGATTCAGAAGAGATCTTCAGGAGAGATATAGTTACATATGGGTAGAAACATGGATACAATATATGTGGCTGCCATGGTTTAAGGCGTATTAGTAGTACATGCTCATGCCCATCCCTGTTCCACGCAGTATTTTGGCTTTAACAGCATCAAGAAAAGGATTAAATTTAAACACGTGCCTTTGCACTCTTCTAAATTTGGGAAGTTTTCTGAACTGAGAAATATTAATTTAATGCATTATCTGGAGACACACAAACATTTCTTCCTGGGCTTAGTGCAGGCTTTGAAATCAGACAAAATAATTTACATTTATGAAACACAACAAACTGAAGTGTTCTATTAAAAGAAAACTAGACCAAAAAAATACCCTCAAGGCCTCCAAATATCCACACATTGAAAGGCAGATTTAAATGTTTTCTGCCAACATATTTCACGTTTTAATGGAAATACTTTGAGCTACTATGAAAAGCTTTATCGAACTAAATTCATTTTCCATAGAGCAGAGAAGAATCATTGACGGTATTATTCAGGTTTACAAAATATTTAATAGGGTGGAGAATGTGGAACCAGATAAGAAAGGTTAAACTGAAGGACATTTTTCCAAGGCTTGATTTTAGGTTGGTTGTACAACATAAATAGGTCAATGGACCTATTAGATACAGACTTTCTCTTTGACACACCACGCTATCTAATACTAGAATCGCTTGTGTACAGCTACCGTCTATAAGACTTTCAAAAGCAATTGTCATTCTGAATACACTATTTCAAAGGCTAAATGTCAAGAATCTTTTGAAAGTAACACATCTTCAATGTGTTAGCCAAGAGCATTAATCTCTTCAGAAAAAACTTGGTATCTGCTCTACAATAGCATCCTGAGCAATCCTCTAGTTATCCCAAAGAAGTATCTGCCTAGCCCAGCTGAAGCACCTTTCTAACTAGGTGCTTCTGCAGACTTGGACATCAGATGAAACCACCTTCCAGGTACTCAAGGAGCCTTGAGACCAGGTTAAAAGAAGGAACAGCAAGTCAGCCAGGCTGGATAAGAAGATTGTGTTGGAGAGGGAGAAAGGAAAACGTGGACCTTAAGGATGAATCTGAGCCCTGTGCTAACATGGCGAGACCAAGAGCACGACAGAAACGTGCTGCTGCCTGAGGTTCTGGTGCCACTTTGCTGCAGAGCAGCAGCAATAAGGAAAGTTCATTTCCAGCCCCTCTGCACCGCAGTGCAGTATGTTCAGTTGCCCTGAGAAGTCTTGTCAGTACGGCTCAAGAAATGTATTGGGAGGACAGGCCACTCAGACATTTAACAGCTAAACTGCAGAAACGCTACAGAGCATGCATGAAATGCAACATTTCCACTTCTATAAATGGGTGACATTTAGACAGGAGTAGCGCAGAAGCAGTGACACTGAGTGCACTAGCCTTTTGCAAAGCGTTAAGGCCCAGCTCCAGGATGGAGGGAAGAGATTGCTCAGGTTTAAAAAAATATATCAGCAAACCAAAATTATTTTCACCGAACCTGCTTCTCAGAGATATTGCGAATGAATATTATTTTTAGGTCGAGATGAGGCTCACATCAGAAACAGGAAAATGCTGCACAGACTTCATATTTAGACAAGCTGCCTTCCATTTAACCTCTCCCCCAAACAAACAATAAAACCGTAATGTAACGGGAAGCACCGGCCAGCTTGAACACCCGGCACCACACTCGGTCCCAGTTCTATTGTGCAGTGAAGACTGTTTTCCTTACTGATGAGCTCAAACCGTCTGCCATGAATTACTTTTTCATGGGGAATAAATACACACTTAAACAAAGATTAAACACAAATGTTCTTTAGTGGTGTCTAAAATAATATGAATGTTTTTTAGAACAGCAATAAACAAACTTCATGATGCAAATAATTACACCCTGCAGCCTTTATTTAAAGATAAGTGGCCGGATTCTTGACTCAGCTGCATCACTGTAAATCCAGAGTAACTACACTGAATCAACACCTCTCTCCATGGATTCTGAGGACGCTGAAATGTTACTGAACTCTGGATTTGCCCTGATTTCTCTCCAGGGTTTTGCAGACATTGGACATGCATGGCTGAAATTCTACATGGTGGGCACGGAGGCACCACCACCTCTTATCCTGTCCCTTATTCCCACATAAATCCATCTTCTGCTTAGTGTAATGAAGTCCGAATCTGGCTATGTATTCCTTGTGCATCTGATATCACTTCTGTAACTGTATTCTTAGTTAGGACCAGAAGAAAGCTCAGCTGAGGCTACAGCAAGAAAAAGAGAAGGAAAAAAGAGAGAACGACTTCACAAAAATTCATGATGGGTGAAGGCAATACGTGCACGATGTGCTGGGAATCAAAGATCAGTCTCTACGGATTAAAAACAACTACCTCAGCTGATCTTTCTGTAGGATGGGAAGGATTGGCTCGTGTTCTGAATTCTTTCTGAAAAGTATAATTTGGCTTAAGTTTCCCATACAACTGTAATTTTCATGTAGTTTTGTAAGATGGGTCCGTTAGGGTTTAATGGCCTCTGAAATGATTCTGGAAATGTGAACATGCCCACATTGGACCACTTGAAAAATTAGTTACTTGCTTAAAAATGACAGCAACAAAAATGTATTCAGCTATTAAAAGGGTCTTCAGAATTTATATGAGCACAGAACTTAGACACAACCGGAATCACTGTTTTAACTACCATCTTCCCATTTATTGCCATGTTTGTATTTTGAAAGCAAGCACTCTGCTCTTACCGGGACTTGTGAGGGCTCCCAGAGCACCAGTCGTTGTGGAGAGAGGATTTGCATTGGTGGTCGTAGCTGAGGTTTGGGCGGCGGCTGCTGCAGCTGCTAAAGTTGCCAAATTCTGTAACTGTAAAGCGTTCATACCTGCGCGGAGAAGCAATAGGGTTAATTAAAACATGTAATAAAAAAACCCAAAACAACTATTTTCAGTGGATATGGAGCTTGGGATGTACCTTGCCAAGAGATTCAATTATTCCTTTCACTCCTAAGACATCTATAATCTGGGAACCACCTCTAACAGTCCCCGAATAGCATCTCTCGCCTCTCTACCTTGGAGCTGAGAGAATATAACAAAGGCACCAGCCTATAGTTCAGGAAAATTAAATGTGGTTTGTGCCTCTTCTATAAGGGAAGTGTAGAATTAAAAGTAATTTAAACTCTGTGTGAAGCCCAGGCACGATACTATTTCCTGACACAACAGGGGGTGTAAAGAAGATAACTAACGTTTAAAACACATTCAGGACAGGGTCATATAATTGGGATGAATACTATTTGTTTCCTGTGTCTCCTCTGAATATATCTACTATGGCTACACTGTGCAATAGCCAATAATTGTGCTGATTTTACTTTCGATCGTTCATTTCTAAAAACACATATGAACTAAGAACATCAAATTAGTATCAGTCTGATCAGAGAGCCATCACTGAGGTAGGGACTTTCAGGCCATAAGCTCTGGACTGTGATATCAAGCCTACCCAATCATCTGTCACTTCATTATTTTAGAAGATGTGGGGGAGATACACCTGCATTTCAATGAGGACCTTCAAGAAATGGATGCATTTAAATAGCAAAGGCTTTAATTTAGATGGCAAGTAAAGAAAGACAAACAATAAATCGAATTTATGTGAAATGGAAGAAAAGGTGATTAAGAAACAGCAAATGGCATTTATTTGATTTCAATCAGAGGGACAGGAGTCTGCCTCTCCAGAGGCCTTCAAGTTACCTGCCTTTTACCTTGGACGCGACAAAGTACTTAGGTACTTACTCTAAGGCTAACTGCTTCAGTAAGAGACTAAAATGCAGATACAAGTTAGGTGCTAGCATTAACCAGACTGGGTCCTTCTCAGGATCCTCTGAATAAGACACAACTGTCCCCAGGGGCGATGTTCAGACTGGGTGTTTACATATGGACGTGAGAGAGATTGTTTGGATGGCAGTGAGAGATCATCCTTTTAGGTTTGGACACATGAGGGAGAACTGTGCATGCTGCTTGAGCCCTCAAAAGAATTGACAAGGTGCATAAAAAAATACTAAAAGAGTTTTATTATGTTCTTGTAGTCCTGATAATGTAAGTACCCACAAAAGGTTAGGTGGTAGGAAGACCAATACCTTTTTTAGACCGAGTGATAGAGCTGGGAAGACTGCATGAGCTTTGGGGAACACCCAAAGAAGAGCTTGAGTGCCTGAAATCTTGTCCAATTTTTTCTGAATGTTAGTTTGTCTAACAGGACATACTACTTCTCCCTGCACACGTTGTTTCTCAAGCCAGGGGAACTTAATAACAACTTGGAGAAGATGAAAAAAAAAGAGGTTAAACAGAATACTTTGTAAGTAAGTTTGAGAAGAAAAAGAAAGCAATGAAGGAGAGGTATTTTCTAGGAATTGAGAACTCCTGCAATAATGCAGAGTGATATTACTTCCAAATGTGTATGTTGCAGACTGAGGTTGGTACAATCAATGAGCCCCATAAAGAGGTATTCTTACTATCCCAGCGTTAGGAACTGTGAGATGAACCTTGATATAAGCATCTATTTGTGAATAAACACCCAAATTCAAATACAGCATGTTCCAACAGGTAGGTCAGGTCTCAGGTGAGCACCTAGCTGGGCTGAGGTTCTAACTTCTGTGCCTCAGTCAAATGCCGAGAGTCAGCTCAGATGTTGGTGCTTTTGAAAATGTGACACGATGACAACTGCTGGAGAGGGTACAGCAAAGGGCTACGAAGATGATTTAGGGGACTGGAACATCTTTCTTATGAGGAAAGGCTGAGGGACTTGGGTCTTTTTAGTCTGGGGAAGAGAAGACTGAGGGGGGATCTTATCAATGCTTATAAATACTTAAGGGGTGGGTGCCAGGAGGATGGGGCCAGTCTTTTTTCAGTGGTGCCCAGTGACAGGACGAGAGGTAACGGGCACAAACTTGGTCATAGGAAGTTCCATCTGAACATAAGGAGGAACTTCTTTCCTTTGAGGGTGGCAGAGCACTGGTGCCCAGAGAGGTTGTGGAGTCTCCTTCTCTGGAGATACTCAAAACTTGCCTGGACACATTCACAGAATCACAGAATCACAGAATCAGTACGGTTGGAAAAGACCTGTAAGATCATCGAGTCCAACCTGAAAAAAAAAAAAAAAGAAAAAAAAAAAAACCACCACAAAACCCACGCCACACAACAACAACAACAAGCCACAACCCACCCAACACCACACAGCACCATGTCCATCAAGCTACATCCCACAATGCCACATCCACACGCTCCTTGAATACCTCCAGGGAGGGTGACTCTACCACCTCCCTGGGCAGCCTGTTCCAATGTTTCACTACTCTCTCAGTAAAGAACTTTTTCCTAATATCTAGCCTGAACCTCCCCTGGCGCAACTTGAGGCCATTTCCTCTTGTCCTGTCACTAGTCACTTGGGAGAAGAGACCAACACCCACCTCTCTGCAACCCCCTTTCAGGTAGTTGTAGAGAGCGATGAGGTATCCCCTCAGCCTCCTCTTCTCCAGGCTAAACAACCCCAGCTCCCTCAGCCGCTCCTCATCAGACTTGTGCTCCAGACCCCTCACCAGCTTCGTCGCCCTTCTCTGGACACGCTCCAGCACCTCAATGTCCTTCTTGTAGAGAGGGGCCCAAAACTGAACACAGCATTCGAGGTGCGGCCTCACCAGAGCCGAGTACAGAGGCATGATCACCTCCCTGCTCCTGCTGGCCACACCATTTCTGATACAGGCCAGGATGCCATTGGCCTTCTTGGCCACCTGGGCACACTGCTGGCTCATATTCAGCTGGCTGTCAATCAACACCCCCAGGTCCTTTTCTGCGGGGGAACTTTCCAGCCACTCGTCCCCAAGCCTGTAGCGTTGCATGGGGTTGTTGTGGCCAAAGTGTAGAACCCGGCACTTGGCCTTATTGAACTTCATCCGGTTGGCCTCAGCCCATCGATCCAGCCTGTCCAGATCCCTCTGCAGAGCCTTCCTACCCTCAAGCAGATCAACACTCCCTCCCAACTTGGTGTCGTCTGCAAACTTGCTGAGGGAGCACTCTATCCCCTCATCCAGATCATCAATGAAGACATTAAACAAGACCGGTCCCAAAACTGAGCCCTGGGGCACTCCGCTTGTGACCGGCTGCCAACTGGATTTCACTCCATTCACCACAACTCTCTGGGCTCGGCCATCCAGCCAGTTTTTTAACCAGCGAAGAGTGTACCTGTCTAAACCACGGGCCGCCAGCTTCTCTAGGAGAATACTGTGGGGAACAGTGTCAAAGGCTTTGCTGAAGTCCAGGTAGACAACATCAACAGCCTTCCCCTCATCCACTAGGCGGGTCACCTGGTCATAGAAGGAGATCAGGTTGGTCAAGCAGGACCTGCCTTTCATGAACCCGTTCCTGTGCAACCTGCTCTAGGTGACCCTGCTCTGGCAGGGGGGTTGGACTAGATGATCTCCAGAGGTCCCTTCCAACCCCTATCATGCTGTGATTCTGTGATTCTGTGAGTAAGGTTCTAGTTGATCCAAGATCCACCACTTTGTAGTCTGGAATCTGCACAAGACATTTAGAGGAATTATGTGACCAAAAAAACCTCTTTCAGGTTTCTTCTGGAGGCTAATGACCATCTTAAAAAATAAGGCTTTTCTCAAACCGTACCAACACAAATTATTTTGCAAGGCGCCATAAAGCTACCCTAGTCACAAGTCATTATTAACCTAGATAATTAGGTGTAACTACTAAATAAAGTGATCACGGGTCATTGTTGCAATTTGGTCAGTCTTCTAAACAGCTCTCACAAAATTTAAGTGCTCTAAAATACAAAGGTAACTCTGAAATGGCAAAACTGTACCTTAATTACATGGCCATTTTATAAATACTAAAGAATTAGATACTGGATACCCAAATTAATAGAATAAAACTGCTTAAAACATCTCAAATCTTGAACAAAGTAATCTTCTAAAGAAGGGGAAGCTCACTGAATATTTTAAAAGCCTTTTATTTTTATTATCAGTCTAAAACTAAGTTTTGGAAGCAGCATCATATTAACAAATAAATTTCTGAAACCAGAGATGGTAAGGAAATTCATAACAGTTTTCAAATCCTATCGCTGGTTTAACGTGAGAACTTTTCAGTCAAAAAGTACAATTCAGATAGAAATTCAGATATGCAAGCATAATTTTTTTTAATTACTCAGTTGACCTACCTGCTTGCCTCAGGTGTAAATTTTTTTTTTTATAAAAAAAATAATATTTCTTTGATAGTAAGATTCTGCAGATTATTTTGAACAAGATTTTAGGGATGGAGAATATTTAAGCTGGGATCCAGCTCTTTGCAAACAAAGCAGAGAGTTGCTCTCAAAATGAGATATGGAATCCATTTTCATCCTGGATTGGTATTTGGTTCTCAAATATCATTTACCTTTCTCTTTCACAAGAAGTATATGTAATTCAGCAAAGAATGTCCAGCAAACATTGCTGGTCTTCACTGAGGCCATATTTCGTGCCATTCTGTAACAGAGATTTGGGAAAGCAGTGGGTTGCTCTCCACCGTGGCAGCATGATTTTCTGTCACCCACTGGTTAGTTATTCATCAGACAGATCAGTCATAATCAGCTTATATTTCTTTTGTGGGGAGGTTTCCGCTTTGGACTTCTAAACAGGACACATGGCTGGATTAAATAATAGCAAATACAGAACGGTACTAGAGGAGAGACTGCAAAGTAGCTTCACCTAGATGAAATCCCACATGCTTCTGGAAAGTGTATGGACTTTTCTCCAAACCTCAGTTTAGATGCAAATGGATTTTGAAGCAATTTAACACTGATTTTTCTATTGCATTTTATGTGCACAGCTTTGCCCATGCATACAAGGCTGCAGAAGGCTATGAGCATAGAGGGCTGTTAAGCTGGAAGGCAGCGTAGGCGCACTCTACAGCGCTCAAGGAAAAGTACGGCAGGCAAGACAAGGTCAATAAGCAGCGGAACAAACTGCTCTCTCTGGACTCATGAACCACCGTTGCGCCTGTGTGGATGCCAAACAAACACCAGCATTGCCTCATCCCACTAAAACATTTTTTTAATAGTGGGACATTTCCTGCAGAAGCACACGAGGAACCCATCAACTTGACGAAAGAGTTTCAATGCCAAAAAAAGATTAAGAAACATGAGCTAGGCAGTTGACGAAGTCGTCTCCCCACCCAGTCTGTTTTACTGTAGAGGTGACTAAAAGACACTGGCCACAAACCAGCTCTGCAGATGTTACAGGGTGTCAGCTTCAGTGCCTTCAGGAAAAAAGACTGCTTGCTGTTGTCACACACACATAAGAGAAGGACAGCAAAGAGCCCCGTTGAATTGAGCACCCGAATGTGTCTGTCAGCAAGGGCTCATGGCACACACCATCATCCAGCACAGTCTAGAGCTGATTGTGTCAACAGGTTTATCACTTAATATGCATCCTCTTTAGGGTCCTCTGTCTGCTCAAACACATAAAAAATAAGTCCTGTCATCACTGTTTCACGCTCCTCAGGCATTTTACCTCTTTATTGGTTTCTCCCATCAACTTGTCAAGTGCGTCAACATCCCACTTGCCAGGACAAACTTGGAGGAAGAAACCAAATGCTCTTAAGTCCCAGACCCAGAAAGTACTTTGCTTTCAAAGGGGGATTTTTGGTTCAATTGAACTTCAGCCAAGGTATACTTCTGTGGGACTAATCCGCGCTCTCATTCTCTCCACTTTCACACACTGTCTTCACACATTTCACATCCTACAGCTTTTTCAAAACAGTCCCAAATCCCGCAACGGAGCTGGACCGCAAATGAGGAGATTGTTTTTATTTGAAAGTGCTGCTCACTCAGCAAATGCACGTCTCTCTGAAGAAATGCAAATTGCTTAACGCTGAAGAACAGCCTCATAGGCAGAGCTGCACATGAAAAATGAAAATCACCCTGTAGGGGAAAAAACCCAACTTCTGGGTAAGGAATAACTCTTGATCTTCATGATGGAGACAATGTTGGGAATTAAAGGGAAATGATTAAAAAAATACAGAATCACAATACAGTTTGATTCCATTTTTAATAACATGTATTTACCAATGCGCTATCAGCTTGGCAAATATTCAAGATTGCAAGGAAATTCGACTTTCCTTTTGTAATTTGGCAGATTAAAAAAACAATTAAATTATGTACAAAACAGATGCACAGTATGCCTTGCTTGAAACTTAAGATTTTAAAAAAATTATTTATAAGGATAGGGGCATGAAAATTTAATTTAATGTTCACCTTAGGTAATTTTGTGTCTTATTGTTCACAGCAATTACCATAAATCTACATATCAATAAGCGAGAACAGATGTCAGTTGTTACAAGTGCTTGCCAATCAGGCCTGTTAAAAAGTGACAGATGGGTGGTGATAGAACATTCTCATAAGGCCTATTAGCACATTCGCAGGAAATTTTTGTAGTGCTGCACAGTCACAGATGCAGCTCTGTGAAAACACGGGGAAATTTGAGAGCATGAGATTTACAATTTACAACTTCTTGTGCTGCCTACGACGCAAACTTTCGTACAATGAAGCGATTTGCCTCATTTCAGTCACCGCAGCTTTTCTCCTGTGATAACTGTAAATTCGGAATTACCAGGTATTTGTAGAGGAGGCAACAGAGTCACGAGCTGTTCCTGAAGACTTCTTAGGCCTCATCAGCTCTTGGGTTTCCAAAACCATAATAAAATCATATTAGGAAATAGTTGAGATTCGCTTGCCGAACAAATACGTAATAAAGAAAGCCACTGGCTACATTTTAGTGACAATATAATGATAGAGAATTTCAAAGTCCGTGGTGATCATTAGAGCTACATCTGGATAGCTCATAAGCAATTCCCACTAACTTGACTTCCTTTTATCTGGAAATTTTATTCTTCCCAATTTATTTTTTAAAAAATTAAATTAATTTAAATTATTTTTTAATTTATATTTTTCATTTTTAATTCCTTCTGAATTAAATCCTGACTGCACCTTAAACATTGTGGATTAAGGTAAAATTTATCATCTCCAGGCCAAAAAGCAACTATTTGCTAACACTGACATCAGCCATTCTGGATGCTGATGTTAAAAAAGGGGGTAAAGGCTTCACGGCCTGTGTCTGAAAGAGTGCAATGTTATTCCAGCAATATTCTAAGAATCGAAATAGATAGAAGTCCTGAGCGCTCCCTCCATCAAACCATATATACTCTGTGCCTACCTGTAGAAAAGCTGCTTATCTGAACAGTGCTTAAGGCACCCTGACCATTTAGTGTTTGATTTAGCAAAGCCCTTAAAACAACTTTTAAGTCTACATTTGATTCTGCCCTGTTTTTTAAGAGTACATGTTAAATCCAACTGAAAGTTAGAGTTACTAGTTGACTTGCGTAGGATTTCAGCACATTTTCAAGTTATGCATGCTCTAAACACATTCCTGGCAAGAAATATGCTTTTCTCAATTGAAACTTCCCCAGTCCTAGTGGGAAAGATTAATCTGATCTAACTTTATCTGAATGAAAGTTACTCACCCAGGCTCTTGCTATAGTCAAATGAGAGACAGCAAGCTGATGATTCATCTGATCCTAAACCAGATTAACCCCAGCCCTTGGTAGGATGAATTACAGCCTGGGGGTGACTACATTGACGTCGCAGGGAGACCAGACGCCTTATTTCCAAACTGCTGAGGTTCAGTGGGATGAATTCAGCCCACAGAGGGACAGAGGCAATAAAAAGCCCCTCTCCCTCCTTTCGCCGTTTATGGGAAGCCCAGCCGGAGCTACAGATCTTGTGCCCAGACTCGGCCAAACTTCCACATCACGCACTTTTACCACCTGAATAAGCTCGTCTTGTAAACTGCCGAGCACTGGTTTTCCTCTCAAGGTGCCTTCTCCTGTGAGCAATGTGGATTGAGAACAGGCTCACTTACTTCAAATTCTGCCTCTCCAAAAAATGCCAAATGGAGTTGTTTAATTTATTAGCTAAAAAACCAAAGAAGCCTAATTGTATGGGTTAAATTAAATAGGACTTTCAATGGAATTACTGTTACAAAAGCTCAATGTTTTTAGTCCCTGAGGTCAACATTTTCAAAACTGGTAGTTATCTTTAAGAAACAGCTATTTCCCTTGAGCTGGAAACAGTTTCTCAGTGACCTTTACTTTTGATATGATATCCCTAAAGAGGTCATAGCAGGAGAAGCCCTCCTTCAGTATGGCTGTGCTGGAATGAAGCCACCAAAGCGTCAGAGGATATAAAGGATCCTTCGGCCAATGCAAAAGTATAGAGCTTTTGTGCAGATGGTCCTGGCTTCCAACTGGTCCCTCTAGATCCACTGAGCCAATCCAACAATTAGAGGAAAATATTCAGAAAGCAGAACCTCGCAGAGTTTCTCTCACCCATCTGCTCCTACAGACTCTGCAACAGGAGGAAATCTGGCTTGGGTAACAGAAAAAGGGTGAAATGGATTGAACCGGGCTCAAAAAGGGCCAGAAGTTCAACCCCAAATGCAACCAAACCGTGAGAGAGTTTGGAAAGGAACAATACATTGGAAAAATATAAAAAGTCCCAGCTGTAGAGGGTTTAGGGATCTGAAAGCCAAAGCAAGACAAGCCAAAAGCATAGTTTCTTCTCCTGCATGACTTCAGAAAGCAAAATACACTGCCGGTTCAATGAAATTAAAAGAGTCCCTTTGTGTCTTCTGTGAGTACTGCACATGTTTATATGTCCTGAATAGTCACAAATATAGAAATATTTCTGTATGAGCAAATGTTTACTCCTGCCAAAACATTTTACATTAATGGACAATAGAAAATCTTCATAGATCGTTTATTTTTGAACATTTCAATTTTCTACAATCATCCTATGTAATATAAAACCTTCCTGTTTATACTGTCTGTATAGTACTTTCCAGGTTCTTCTTAAACAGCCAGGTTGGCTTAAATAACTGTAGCTTTTATGGCCTGATCCAGTGCCAGCCAAATTCAATGCAAACATTCAAATGACATCAATCTCCTTTGAACTAAGCTTGCCATGCAATTTGTATATATTTGAAGGAGGAATCTTTTTTGCGTGAAAGGTTGCTAGCGCTTAATGTAGCTTGCATTGTCTTTTTAAAGTAAGACAATCAAATCACATAATGTAATTCATCTACATTATTAGCCTTCCCCAAAGACAAAGCACAGGCTAGACACTGAGGCTTGAGAGGCACGTGAGAGACAACATTGCCTTTAAATAAGCATTAGCAGATATCAGAGGAGGGGAGGAAAAGTGAGGAAGTGCTTACTATAAAATACACATTTGATGATGGTATGTGCTTGCATGTTTTACATAGGACAGTGAAGCAGAGTTCAGCAAGATAGCATTAGCTCCTGTAGTCAAGACCAGGGGATTACTGTAATACCAAAGGCATCATTGCCAATTCTCCCAACTTTATTATCAGTCTTGACATATTACACTGTTTTCTTTGGCTTGGCTCCCGAGATAAAACAATTTCATGAAAAACTCATTTTTCAACAGAAATGAGAGAACCAAAACTGGGGGACCAAGTGTGGAACCTTAAAGCTTGGAAAGCTAGATGGCAAACTACTGCTTTTTGTCTCTCAAATTTTAGTACCTCACAAATTTTAGTTAAACAAGTTTCATTACTTGCTTGGACTTCATGCATGGTTTATGAACATAGGGCAAAAGCAATACTGAACATACAGTAGGGCCAGTGGGCTGCTACAGCAAGAACGACATTCACTTTTGGAGCTGGTGCTCTGTGTGTTTAATGTCTGTATGTCAGTGAGTTCTTGAGAAAAATCCCTGTTTTGCTTTGGACTGGTTCTCGATCTCCCAAACAAACAAACAAACAAACAAACAATCTCCATTCTCTTCAACCAGAAATGCCTAAAACCCCCACTCCTTTCAACAAAACCAAAAAGCCCCTGCTTTTGCCACATAAAAACTACTTTAACCAGACTGAGGCATGACATTAGGGAAAGGGAATTTAAAACTTCACACTGAAGATCAGCGTCTTTGCTCTGCTAGGAAAGAAAATTGCTTTGATTTAAGAAATAATATCGCTGAGGACTGCATCGTTCACATGTGCGGTAAGGTGTGTGATGTGTCCCTTCTGCTCAGTACAGAGACAACATGGGGTTTAGCAGTACAAAGAAATACTTGCAGATCCAAAGGTCCCCAATTTCGGACAAGGGGGTGGCTGTATTAGAAGTCCTAATTTAGGAAACCGTGACTTCATCGAGACTTAAGCACGAAAGAGGTGCTAGAGCCCTGACATCTAAGTAAGAGTGAAATTTCAATGGCTCATGTGGCTTTTGATCAAACTTTTAGTGTCTGAATTCAGTGGTAAGCACACCCATTGACTTGAAAGATAAAAGTTGGATCCCTCAAAGAACTTGTAAGCTGCAATGACCGATCTTCGTTAGCACCTTACTCAATTGTGTCTAGATTTTATTCCTCACCTTGAAATATTTTATTAATAGGCAAGCTATATGCAATATGGAAATACATATTAGATCCATTTTTGTGAAGTGAACATATATAGCTTAAGTTAAAAAAAACTCCAGGCATTTACAAACATTTAAGGATGGCTTTAGCAGGCAATGCAAGATCTTGCTGCAGACACAGGAGTATTTTCTATTCCTTTTACAAAACATAATAAATGAATCTTTAATACTAGATGCACAGCATAACATAGTACCACATGATTTCTGAGGAGAGGACATGAACTCTCAGTCCTAATGATGAAACAGTGCTTAGTCTTTGGCACTTTCACATAGAGCTGCAGCTTGGAGAGAAATTTAATATCACTAATTTGACCTTGAATATCAAGGTTTAAGACTGTATTGCGTTTGCATGGCAAGGTTTTGGTAGCAGGGGGAGCTACAGGTGTGGCTTCTGTGAGAAGCTGCTAGAAGCTTCCCCTATGTCTGATAGAGCCAGTGCCAGCCGGCTCCAGGACAGACCCACCGCTGGCCAAGGCCAAGCCCATCAGCGACGGTGGAAGTGCCTCTGGGATAACACAGTTAAGGAGGAGAAAAACAACTGCACAACAGCAGCCGGAGAAGAGGGAAGTGAGAATATGTGAGAGAAACAACTCTGCAGACACCAAGGTCGGTGAAGAAGGAGGGGGAGGAGGTGCTCCAGGTGCTGGAGCAGAGGTTCCCCTGCAGCCCATGGTGAAGACCATGGTGAGGCAGGCTGTGCCCCTGCAGCCCATGGAGGTCCACGGTGGAGCAGATATCCATCTGCAGCCCATGGAGGACCCCACGCCAGAGCAGGTGGATGCCTGAAGGAGGCTGTGACCCCATGGAAAGCCCATGCTGGAGCAGGCTCCTGGCAGGACCTGTGGACCTGTGGAGAGAGGAGCCCACGCTGGAGCAGGTTTGCTGGCAGGACTTGGGACCCCACGGGGGACCCACACTGGAGCAGTCTGCTCCTGAAGGACTGCACCCCGTGGAAAGGACACACACTGGAGCAGTTCGTGAAGAACTGCAGCCCATGGGAAGGACCCATGTTCGAGAAATCCATGAAGAACTGTCTCCCGTGGGAGGGACCCCACGCTGGAGCAGAGGAAGAGTGTGAGGAGGAAGGAGCGGCAGAGACAACGTGTGATGAACTGACCACAACCCCCCATTCCCCGTCCCCCTGTGCCACTCGGGGGGAGGAGGTAGAGAAAATTGGGAGTGGAGTTGACCCTGGGAAGAAGGGAGGGGTGGGGGGAAGGTGTTTTTTAAGATTTGGGTTTATTTCTCATTATCCTACTCTGAATAAACTAAATTAATTTCCCCAAGTCGAGTCTGTTTTGCCTGTGACGGTAATTGGTGAGTGATCTCCCCTATCTCGACCCATAAGCGTTTTGTTATATTTTCTCTCCCCTGTCCAGCTGAGGAAGAGGAGTGATGGAGCGGGTTTGGTGGGCACCTGACATCCAGCCAGGGTCAACCCACCACAAAGACTTACATGTTTTGGGGAAAGACAGGAGTAAACTTCAAGCTGTTTTGATAACATGAATATACGATGAAAAATAGGTATTTTGTAGTAGAGGCAGTCAGTCATTAAATTACCCCATAGATGAGAGCATTAGCAATCTAATCTGTAGTCAAGAAGGCATCGCCTCAAGTAACAATGACGTGCCACTACGATTTCTTAAGGTGATTTTCTACCAGACTCAAGACCACAAGATTTTCAGAGAATAAATCACAGCCCAGATTGAGAGCCCACCCTGAAATTACTTGACTAAATTTCTTAGTTTCAACACAGTTCTTGGAGACAAAGCTGGATCTACACTAACAGTGAGAAACAGGCAACAGAAAACTTCTAAGGTGCACATAATGCAATGGATAACACATTATTTTTCCTCGGTGTCTCAATTATTTCATTTTGTAGTCCTAACCAAATACGAAAACATTAAACACAATCTCTGTGCTCAAAGCCACTTCCAAAACTGCCAAGTATAAAACTTACTGAACTGCTCTGTTCTGTTTATCATATTAAGATACATTTTTTTGATGAAAAAATGCTAGATTGCAAGTGTAACATGATAGAACCAGCAAGCACTGCCAGCAGGTCTGAGGAAGAGAGAATAATTCAGAGATATTGTCATCTGTAGGTGAATTTATATTGTCAGACAGCAGGTTCACATTAGTCTCTGATGTCACTGCAATAATGGCATAATATAACGATTGAGCAAAGAATACCTGTGGGGTATAGCTATATGGTGCGGTATATCTATACTTGTTAAAGCATTTCAGGATTCATTCAAAGCAGAATCAGAAGAAGCAGAAGACCAGGATTAAAAGAAGAGTGAGAAAATAGTGTTCATACAGACTTCTGAATATTTTAGCCCTTGTTTTGTGATGAAGAAGGAAGCACAATGTTGTATTTCATTGATTCAGTGGGTTCATGATTAAAATAAACTAATGTAGCAATTTAGGGGTTTGTGCTTTTTTTTTTTTCTCTAACAAGAAAAAAAGCTTTTTAACAGTTTCTCGCGGCAGGCATAATGTGCATCTGTGCTCTGATTTACTGCACATGCTGCCTTCTCTAGCATCATGTTAAGTTAGGGTATCAGCATGGTAGGTCACACAGTGGGAGTGACCTTTTGCTAATCACTACACATCAGTTACTACTGGCACACAGCTCATTACTAAGAAACCCTCCAACTAGCTGGCTTTCAAATCCACTCACACTTTGATTTTTTTTTTCCTTTTCTTTCTTTCTTTTTTTCCCCAGACTAAAGATTATACTTTTACATAAAAGCTTCTGTTGTGTAATTTTGTCAACTAGGGTTCCAAAGTCAAAAAGGCACACAGTTAATTTTCCATGATTATAAAAGGAGCCTGAAAATTCATACTGAAGGTAGGCCTGTAATCTTGGGTTTCATTAAAAAGGTCAGAACATTTTTACTCACCACCTATTATTAAAATGTTTGAGGGTTGCCATTAATTTGATTTTTCAGGACACAGAAATCTCACTGGAAATTAGAATGTAATCCTGCTGTTGCTTTACTGACACTTTTCATAGGGTAGGATACGGCTGCAGGGACTAGGAGCTCTCCTGCAATTTACAATTGGTTACTTTGGACAAATGGCAGGTGACTAATGCAAGACAAACTGTTTGCACAACCTGGGAGCACTGGGTTTAATTTCAGTTTCTGAAAGAGGGGAGAAAGTGTTTCTATTGACGTTGAACCGTGAGCTGTCCCCTGCCAATACATCTGCCACATTTAATACACAACACCCCCCCACCCCCGACAATGTGATTATTAGAGGTACAGAATTCAACAGCTTAAGAATACAAAACGTAGCTGGAGCAAAATGAAATGTTTTTTAACTCACCGGCCATTTGCTGAATGCCGCTGAAGGCACCCAAGTTACTGGAGGAAGTTGCTTGTTGCAGGAGCTGCAAATTAACAACACAACACGGCAATCTATCTGACATTAATGTAACAAATGAAGATAAAACTAAAATGAGCTATCATTTTACATTTGGAGTATTTATGCTTTCCTTTACATTTATATAGTCTCTTGCTTCTGTCTATTGTTGGAATGAACATCCCTAGAGTCAATGCTGTAAATCCATATTAATGTCTAATCTCTATTAAGAAACACAGAGACACAAGGGAAACTCAATAACGTCGCTGCTTTAAAACAATTAATCAATTTATTCTTTTTAACAACCAGGTGTTAAATCTATTTAAACCAACATAGCGTGACTAATTACAACCCTCTGTAGTCTAGCAGTTACCATAACTCATCTCTGTCAATCACGGTCCATTCTCCCCCACCCCCTTGAATTCATTTTTTTCTTTATTATCTTTACGAATCAAGCACACAGATACTCACTAGACTGGTATTTGTATATAACAACTTAGCCTACCTCAGTATTAATTAGCCTACCTCAGTACTAATATGTATTTTTAATTGCCAAGTAAATTACTGTTTATAATTATATGACTATACCAAAGCACTGTATGCATACAAATTATGTATTTATGCATAGATAGTACATATATGGACGCATCGATTTGTTTAGCTCGGAACCATCAGGAACTCCCCAAGTTATCCAAAAGCTGCTCAGCCAGACCTCTCAGCTCCAGAGCCACAAAAGGCCGAGGCTCCCTCTCAGCTGTGCTGCGGTGGAGTATCTCTTGGCCATCCAGGACCTAAGACAGATGGCTGTGGATTTCAGATTTCTCCAACATGGGCAGCAGCTAGCGTTTGTTTCTCAGCTTACAAATGGACCAAGGAAAATACCATTTTCAATTTATGAGAAACAAATTGCTTTCCCCTGCCATCTTCACTTTCTGTGCAAGGTAGTATGAACCACGCATGTTTAGCATTGACAGGACCACGCATTAAAGTGAAAGCCATTTCCAAATGAAAATGTGGAAAATCAGAGGACTGAACCACAACATTCTAGTTTAGAGGCTGCACCATAGAGATATGGCCCCTACAGTGTTCAGCTGCCTATCTGTCCTCCCCTAAGGAAGAACATAAATTTTATTCCAGCTATAAAAATGAGACTTTAACATTCAAAAGAACAATAAAACTAATGGAATCAAATTTTATTTTGCATCATGAGTAAACTTTAAATGCTTGCCTTGGACAGCACTGACACATCTTGAAATGTTTATTCAAATTCTATTCCGTGTTATTTATTTTCAGACCATGTGATAAACATACAGAGTTTTTAATATAGAAGACAAAATGCTACGTATCCGGGAGGACTTAGCAATTTACTGCAGAGCGTTTACCACAGCTGATTTACCACGGGTCTAAAATAAATACAGCATAATATAGCCACCGCCTCTGAAATGAACTTACAGCTAGATATTGTGGTGTGAGTCCTCCAAGACCTGTGAGGTTTCCCCAAGTGGCAGTATTGAGCTGTTGCATCTGCTGTGCCAACTGCTGCTGCAAACGCCGCTGCTCCTTGTCCTTTTGAGTATCGGCAAACTTCACCACGATTGGCGAAGAGCAGCCCTGTGGTTAGACAGATCGGGAAAGACAGAAGCGTTAAATCCCACCGAGTCACCCTCACATCGTGAGCTCAGCCATGTCCCATAGGGCCACCAGCAATGGCGTGACCTGATCGCTCACCCTCTCTTTGTGAATGGCATACGTTGGACCGCAAGGACTAAGATTTTCAGCTCCTTAGGAAAAGGGGCTATGGAGAAATTATTGATTCCCCAGTTCTTTTTATAAAACACCTTTCCTCAGGCTCTCTTTTCCTTCTAGCTATCAAAACTGCTGCCAGAGACAGCGAAGTGTACCAGTCCTCTTTAATTAAGCTTCACAGTTGATGAGATGGACATGATGCTTTGTCTGCAGTCTGTTTTCAAGGCATCGCCAAAGGGAGAGGTGTCCAACCTCCCTGCTGCCAGGGACCACACAGCCAACACTGCCCTGCCACCACGGTCTGGCTGTGTGGTCACGCTCGGTGCAGCTGGCTTGTGCACCCCACGTAAACAGACTGTGAGCAACCAATTTCCTGCAGCGCCCATCACCAGCGGGTCATTGGTCCTTTTCGTATCAAGGACCCCCAGTCCGAAGTGAGCACAAAGAGCGATGCTGCTAGGACGATTCACCCACCTGCGGTCCGCTCCCAGGCACACTTTGTATCAAGCACCCTTGAGATGTGAATAAAGGGCAGGATGCAGACCAAAAGTGACTAGTTCTGGTGATAGCAGCCCATTACTAATTGCCGCTATTTCTTCTATTGCTTCTATGAGCCTGTTGTTACATGATATGGGAGAGTTGTAAGACACCTTAGGAAATAGGGAGGCTGTAAGAAAGAACTAGAGGTCTGGTCTGCAGCCTACTCCTCACCCGTGTCTGAGGGATCCTTGGGAAGAAGTAGGAGGTCATGGACCAGATGGACTTTTGAGGTAAGCTGGATATTTACCTTGGGCTTCAGGTTGGATATTTCTGGGCAAAGTCACTGAGAGAACGAGACGTGAATATGAAAGATGTCTCTGTTGCTCTCGCTCTATTTTTTTTCTCCCCGCTAACATATAAAAATACATTTTCATATTTTAACCTTTCAAGTCTTCATTTTTTCAAATCAAGGGAGCAAACTATATAATGCAATGATTCAGTTCTTCAAATTAATTCGAGCATTTTGTGAGTCATATAAACTGTCAATCCATTGCATAGTTTTCCAACTTCATAGGATCCAATGAATAACTTCCCTCCACCCGCCATGCTTTGTTATACTAATTTCTTGTCTAACTTCAATCTGAACACAATGGTAGGAGTGAAAGGTGATTCAAGTCCAAAAAACACAGCAGCACTTTAGCCAGAGTGTATAGCGTGGGATGGGGAGCAGGGTTATACTTAACCTAACTCTTCCCATGGCTGCTCTCACAACACTGTGAACATCTTCAGAAAAGTTCCTGTCCTCTATTATTTACAAAAAGCAGCCGTGTACCTTTTTCTGAAGAACGTCACACCAGGAGAAATGACAAGAATATTCAAAATCAACAAACGAAATGATAAAATAAACCACAATAAGAATATCTCTTGTATGAAGATCTCCCATCAGTACTGTTCCTTTAGAATTATCTTAGAAAATCATCACTTGTGATTTATTATTCCACCTCCAACTCCTTTCCTGTGCCTTTCATTGTAAAAATGTCTTCCAGTGTTTCACTGAGGAAGAAAGGAGATACGTACCACTCCAGCAATCAAATAAAGATTATGAAGGAGTCAGCTCGTTACACAATTACCTCTCTCCAGTGCTTTTTATAATAATATTAAAAACAGGACCCTTTAAAAAAAAAAAAAAAGAAAGAAAAAGGAGCCGGGGGGTGGAGGATGTGAGAGAGTTTTTTCTGGTTTCGCTAATAAAAAAAGCAAGCTGTTTCTATTTAATATGAGGTTTGGTAGCAATGGGCTAAGAACAACCAGAACCTACTGCTTTCTACCTAGATGTACAGGAGAATCAAGTCTATTTCCAAAGAAATAGAAATGAATTTCAAAGAAAGAAGTATTATATAGCTATTTCAGTTCTCAGTTCAGCAGCTCAGCACTCAACACTTCAGCTGACATATTTATGAATGCTTAAATGTCAGTAAATGGTACAAAAACAATATCTCTGCAATTTATGAATCTATAATTCATCTTTCACTGTCTGCTCTATATTTCATCACTTCATCATTTTCAAGAGAGCAAACATTCTGAAGAGTGAAATTATATGTAGCAAGCGGCTCTATATGAGAAAAGGGTTGTTATTGTTGCATCAAATTTACTCCATGATAACAAATTAGTGTCTTCTACTGCTGCTGCATTTGAATGCCTTAAACAAACAAAAAAACTCCACAGAAATGATACAGAAGAGCAAAAACTCTAGAGCAGCAATTATGTTTTTAAAATCATTTGATTTAACCTGGTCAGAAAGTCAGGTGGAAAGAGTAGTAAGAGAATTCATTATTCTACGAGACGTGTTCATCTGGACATTAACATCCCCATTGTTCTTTCTTAGCCCACTTTGAAAATTCACCTCGGTCAATGATGTGTGCCAAAGAATTGAAAATAATGAAATCAGAAAAAAAATTCTGCAGTAATTGGGTTGAAATGTAATTGTGTACTACATATTGTCCTCCCAGGCCACTTTTGTTTGCAAAAACATGAAACAAAAGAGTCCACAGACCAGTCTTTCAGGCTGAGAGTTGAGATTTAACACCAGCTAACCCAAGTTAACTTTTTACTAGAAGAGTATGGGCAAAAGCGAGCAAATTTTTTTTGCTTAAAGAATGATTTCTGTTTTATGCTCTTCCATTTTCTATCTTGAGAGGAAGCTCCCAGCACATATATAAGGTGAATATCCCTTCCTCATTCAATGGCATGGTATCTCCACCTTATTTAGGGCCATTTTCTTCCCAACAGCTGATGCTGCCTTCGTGTTTTTCTTTGTGTTGACAAGACAGGACGTACAGACTTTGTTGCATCCCTCACCCACAGAGCTGGAGGGTGTACAGCTTCTCTCCAAGAAGGGACTCTCAGCCTAAGCTCAACTGACACAAAGACCCAGATGTTCAAAGTGCAAAATATATGGCATCACTTGCCAATTTGGGGGTCTCATTGATGATGTATCTAAAGGTGTTGAGAAGTATTTTGATCCAAAAGTAACTATTCTATAGAACTAATGTCAACAGGAGTACCACATCAAAACTCAGCCTCTTTTGGAGTACTGCACACAACAGAAGAATGGGAGAATTTGTCTGGAAGGTATTATCTCTTTAATTTTACCATCTTCTGAAGTAGAGCTGTGTAAAATTCATTTTGCTAGACAGAAAAATACATTAAAACATACGGAAAAATACAGGTAAAACACAGTATTACCAATAAACATTTCCTTTTTCCTTGGAATCAAACCCAGCAAAACATATAGATCTGAATTAATGGAGCAGTGCATGGCAAACAAATTACTACGAGTATTATTTCAGAGACTCAAAGTGGCAGTTTTTTCACAATATACTGTCAGACTGCATAGATTGTATAACAGCAGCTTTCTAGTAAAGATCATTTCAATTATTCTCATCTCATTGGCAGATTCTTATCTAAAACTGTATACTCAGGGTCTAAAAATGCATTGCACTGAAAAGAAAACACATCGATTATAAAAGAAGCTCAACCAAATTCAAACGTGATGCTTGGAAAGACAATAGCTTTGCAATGCCGATATCATTACTTGTAGTATACAGGAAACAGTTAGTGACATTTTCATGCACTGGCTTGATTTTTATATTCTCCTTCTTCTCCTCTGTCCACCCTCCCACCCCTGGTCTCCTCCCTTGGCTCGTTACACAAAGCAGCTCAACGACATGACGCAATAATGATTGTTTAGCACCCAGCATGCTTTGGGAGACTAGAGCATTGCAAAGAAAAATCACTGAGGAAAAAAAAAATCGAAAGGTCCTGGTGGAAAAAGAAATAAAAAAAGAAACAAGTGCACATAACATCAATGCCACCTCTGAGAAAAATCATCACTACACAAAGATACAGTATACATAATACAGTATAACATGCACTCTCCAATGATAAGCTAGAAGATCCAGAGTAAGTAAAGACTTCATACTTGTGCGGTTTTTTGTGCAAAATTCTGAAAGACCATGACAAAAATCACAGACTGAAAAAAGTTTTGAGATTGCCAGACAAGCCGTGGCATTCGATAACCACTCCAACGAACGGATCGTTAGCCTGCAGCTACATTCACATTAAGTGAACGGGTTTAAAGTTTCGTCTTGCTCGTCGTGATAAAATACGAGGCCGTAGAGGCAGTTTGGAAGGAAATAAAGAGTGTTGCTTGTCAGGGGCCAGCCACGACGGTGCTCTGCAGGAAGTGCCACACTTGGATATTCTCTGTCATCATTAGCATTTTTATTGGTTACATGAAGAAGAAGAAATTATATTAACTTAAAAAGAGATTCTATTTGCAGAAAAACACATGCACTAGTAACTCAGTGTGGCCAGGTTAAATCTCTTGAGCTTTTTCTCAGAGCAGCGCAAACCACAACACTTAAAAATCTATTTAAAAGAAACTAAGATTTTTCTTTGGGGATATGTGTGTTAAAATTAAAAGTAATTTACTCGTCAGATACACTCCGAGTATGACTGAGGAGCGGTATTCACGGCATTTTTATTTTCTGTTGAATGCCACTGAAAACAGGATCAAGAGCCGTGTTTGGATGCCACACAGCAACCTTATTGTGCGCTTTCAGGTCATTAAGAAAAATAAGCTTCACAAAGAGAGGTAGAGTGAGTCGATAAAAAGTTTAAATCTGTGATTGTCATGTGTCTGATCTGGTCCAGGAGAGCATGGCTTTACCATTCGCAATCATTTGCACAAAGAAAACAAAGAAAGGGCAAATGATACAGTACTGTACCTCCATGGTCTGAGACTGGTGCATGGCTTTGATTGCATTCTGTGCCATTGCCCTTGTAGAAAATGTGACAAACGCACAGCCTGTGGGAACAAGGGGACAGGGAGCAGGAAAGACAAAAAACAACAAGACAAAAGGGTTGGACGCTTGTTAAACCAACACAGTCTACGAGAACGGCCACAAGACGACACTGTTCTCAGTAGTACATAAAAATAAACAACTTCTCTAGTTTATTTATCGACAGTGCTGACTTGCTAATCTGACCATAGATGAAAGAAAAAAAATTAGGTGGGGATGGGTGAGGAGAAAGGGATTTTTTCCTTTAATTTGTTTTTTTTTTTCCTTTTTTTTCCTTTTTTTTTTTTTTTTTATAGCCACAGGGTTTGAAATAAGTAAGGCTTTTACGTAGACTTTGGATTGCATAGTTTACTCTATTCAGACCATGCATTAACAATTGCTTGCTATGGCTTTTGTGCAGGTAAATTGTGGATAGTGAATAAATGACTGGCATCACTGGCAGCTGAACTGGGAATTTAATAAAAGAGTCCATAATGTCATGTATTTCCGTGATGCACCAAGAACAACGATACAAATAAGGATGAGAAAAACTCCACTGTGTAGCCTGCAACTAAGAGTGAAAAGACTCAGACAAAATTCAGTAACGTAGGTGGAATCTCAACATTTAAGAAAATAACATATTAAAAGTAAAAATCTTTATGATTTTTGTTTCTCCGAGTCCTAGGTACAAATATAATTCTTCGATCTATGAAAGCTACCACCAACTTGAACAACTCTGAAGCTATGTGCATGAATAACTGAAAAATCACTTTTTTCCCCTCCTCAGCCTTTTAAATCATAATGAAAAGCCAGTAGGCTAATGCCTGGGCTATTTTTCCACCCTTTTACTATTGTCAGTCATACCTACACTGGGCATGGTACAGGTCAATTTTTTCAGTGCAGGACTCACTGCCCTTTTGACTAATAAAAACATTGCCTTCTGAGATTTACATTTTAATCTTCATTGACCCTTGGGCATCTTAAAGAAAAAGACTGAAATTAATGCAGATTCGGGCTGATTTTGTAGTAATACCATGGCACACTAAAAGCTTAGCTAAAGCAACACAGACTTATTTTACTTGTGATCTCTAATGACTTTAAAAGTGCATTGATTTTCAGCTCCCTTAGCCTTGCACAGTTTGAACTTAGGTTTCAGAGAATAATTTAGTGTTCCACTCAATTTCCTCAAAACATTATTATTATTACTACTTAAAAGATTTCCAAATGAAGCAAATCTAAGCACTGAGAGGCTAAAGCATATTGTCATTTTAGAGCTAATGCATGAAAGCTACATTCTGGCATCAAAAATACAATATTGTTGCCCCTGTGGCCAATGGGCAAAATAAACCATTTTGCAATCCAACAAGCAACAGATTGTTTGGTTTATGCAAATCAATTTGAGGCATAAAATACCTTTTCTTTTTCGCTCCGTATGTACCTGGTAAGATTATCAAGTCAAGACTGTATTCACATTTTAATCAAACAACAGTAAGAGAAAGCAATGCCTGATCATTACCCAAAAGCACTACATCTAGTCATGAAAATAAAGTCAATGCATTTTTGCATCATGCGGTATTATGTTTTCCTCTTTAATGTAAGGGCCCTTGACACAAGAGAACCTAAGCTGGCTTATGTACCTCTGACTGATAGGTAAGCATCATAAAATCAGAAGTCAGAATTCTTTTACGCAAACTTCATGGCAGTGTTGTGACTCTACATACTTCTCAGGTAATGTAACAGCTGATGAAGTCTTAACTGCTGTTTAGCCACACTGCGTGTCGCTATACTATTCTTACCCAGCAACAAATTTCTGTCAAAGAAAACGATGTAACAAAACAGCTTTCTATACGGCAATCTAGACAAAATGTGCAGTAGAAGGGTAAATACACTACAGTACCTCTGCTAGATTCCATATTGCTGCTGTGCACTAAAATTAAAGAGGTCCAAATTTACCATCAGTCCTAAAGTAAACTCTCTTAAAAACATTTCTGTTATTATCATTAACAGAGGAAATAACACCAAGGGGTTTTATTTATCGTCTTGCAAATTCAATGGAAGATGAGCACAAATAGAGATATACTGGAGGGCAGGCAAGAAACCCCATACAGAGCCTTGAATAATATTGTTTATAATGGTCAAGAAACTGCTTCATTCACTTCTTTCCCTCTCATTATCCAGGAGTGTGTACCATCGTGACAATTACTGAATGGAGGTTTAGAATGCATAAGAAGCATGTAAAATGTCAACAAAAATCAATAAGACACAGTTTATGCATTTATCACAATTTCTACCCAGCAGTACTGCTGTAAGTAACTTACTGAGAGATGTTGCAATTAGCAGGTCTCAAAAGAAATGTGAATCAGCAGAGAAATAAAGCTGTGCTCCTCTCAAGATAAAGCAGATTCTCTCTTCCCTCCCTTAAGCTTTTTCTCTTTTTAACCACAAAGCTCAGCTGTTGGGGACTTTCAGCGCCCAGCACTACCGCAAAACCTCCCTCCTCATTCCTCAGCCCAAATCCATTTGCGTGGATCCCGTTGCCTTTGTCGGGGAGTGAAAAGACCTTTGTAGCAGATCTCTGTAATGTGCCACATAGCGATCTACCAGTTTAAAAGAAACTTGTTCTCCGGGCAAGGGGGATGCCTGATGAATGAGGTTAGGCGGCTTGAATATGAGCATTTGGAAACAGCATTCCACAGAGAAGACAGGACTGCATTTTAATTATGGTTTGCCAGCCAGAGGCTACAAGGTTAGGTCCCCTTGTTATCTCCAGTCGGCAGGCCATTTCCCACCAATGGACAGCGGCCATTTGCACAGTAAATACCCAATTTGCCTCAATGACCAAGGTAAAAATTCAGTAGACAACCTTATTTCTAAATTATTGGACAACCTAGACCTTCAGTTGTTACCATCAAGCACCCCAATTAAATCCTAGCTAATTTAACCACCTTCCCAGACATTGCTACATGTATTCACATTCAAGAGTTATTTTTTCAGCTACCAAACCTGGACACTCACACACAAATTTTGTATTTTTATTATGTGTGCTAATATATTTTATAATGTGTCAAACATGAGATCCTGTATATTTTATTGTCTGTGAAGCATTGGATCCTTTCCTTCATGACCAGACTACCACACTGGAGGGGAGCTAAGTCCATATCTTAGGATTAGGATTCAGTCCACTTAACTCATCACTGAACTTGCATATTTAATTTAGGTATTCGGAAAAGCTGTTCTTCTGAGATGCTTATATTCAAAAAACATGTAGACGTGGCACTTTGGGACACGGTTTAGTGGGCATGGTGGTGTTGGGTTGACGGTTGGACTTGATGATCTTAAAGGTCTTTTCCAACCTTAATGATTCTGTGATTCTGTGATTCTCTGCCACAGTCAATGGCAGTACCTTTATTTTCCTATATGGGGTACATATGCACTTTAGGAGGATGGTTTCGTTGGGCACCTAGAATTTAACCAGAAGCTGGTGTCTAAGGACACTGGATTTCACTTGCTTAAGCCAGATGAGCTCTGCCTGGACCATCCTGCACTCTTGCCACAGCAGTTTCTGAGGGGTTGGGAAAACCCTTCTCAGCGTGCTCTCACTCGCTATATCTCATGGATACAGGTGGTCTTTTGGGAACATACTGCCAGCTTTAGGACCATAAATCACAATTATAAGAAGACAAGACTAATCAGATTTCATGCCTCGTGGTGCAAGAAAACAAGAAAGATTTCCGTGGCCTCTTACCTCATCCTATGAAACAGTGCATTCATTATAGTGCCGTGGGCCGAGGTCTTCTGGACCAATAGCTACAAGCAAACTATTTCTGTTCTACCATACTGAGTCCTGATACTTCAATTACTCCCTTCTTACTGGAGCTATGGAGCTCTCTGGGAGAGAAAACATGGAGAGGGGCATATTTCTATAGCTAATGCCTTGAAATTACTTCATTTTGTACCACCAGCTACCTAACCACAAAAAAATAAAAATCCTGTTGTAAATACAGCCAACCTGCAAGTCACCTTGTAATTATTTATTACCTCTGGTTTCAAAATGTCAGGGATCACTAACAGAAACAAAAGGAATGGAAGAAAGGAGGTCTGAGAGTTTTAGTTGCTTCTCCAAGGCTGCCTTCCCACCCCCTACACCAGAGAAATGACTGACTGGGGAAAGGCTGTGCGAAGTAATTTCTTCCTGCAGGCAGAATCGGAGGGAAGCAGCCAGCCCTGTCACAGAGGAGATTCCGGAGCACATTATCACATTTGCCATCTCGGCTGAGAGAACACCTAAACTCACAGGGTTGGTCCTTAGCCCCCTCCCACCCCAAACGGAAAAAGAATTTTGAAGCGGCTGCAAAATTAGAAAAGCTTCCTCCTTGACCCGTGCCATCCCAAACCTATGGCTTGCTGCTTGAGCGACTGAATTATTGGAAATATTTAAAAAAGCTCAGCACTGCCCCATTTCAGCTCCTGCTTCACTCGATTCTTCTCATCTCAGGCTTTCATATAGACTGTTTTGAAACGTTCAGTCAGCAGTTCACACACAGTCTAACATAGCATCAATACTTGTGAGCTGCAAGTGAAGTAGAACATTTTAAGTATGGAGGCCTCAAGGTAAGGGGTCTGATTTCATCCCTACACAAGAAAGCTCCCACATAAAACTACCGTGGTCTACCAGAGGTTTTAAAGTCCCCAAACCCTCAATGAAGCCAAAGTGAGATGCAAAACCCCTAGACTTCTTTGAATCAGGCTAGAGTTAAAAATGGAAGTTTAAAAACCATGGCTTTAAAGTTCTGGAGATGAAAGAAAGGCAGATGTAAACAATTTTAAAAAAAATATACAGTGATCCCTCCGACACAGAAGAAGGCTCAAGAGATTTTCAAAGTCATCTGAGCAATCACAGTGTTACGTACGGTGGCTGCACAGCTGGCGCTGCAATGGTTGCACTACAGCTTCCTAGCTGTCCGTAAACAAGGTTTTTCTTCACTTTCTGTGAAGAAACAATAGTGAAAAGCTGCCAAAACTCTTGCAAGAAGTATTTGGGATCCTCTGAGATGAAAGCCTCTATTTAAAGAAAAGATAAGGCTGAACAAAAAGCTATGGATATTAAAGCGTGATAAAAATAAGCTCTAGTTGCATTAAAAGTATTTCTGGCTGAGATTGCAAAGTAGACTTTCCCTTTTCTACACTGTGCTAATACAGCACAGTCTGAAGGAAGGACCAGCCTGGGAAACAGCCTTCTAATGAAGATATCACACAAAAATCTCAGTGATTAAAATACATTTCAGCTACAAATTAAGATATCAAATTGTTTACTGTACAGACATTTGGTCATTAAGTATTGCTTAAGACACACAATGACAGGTCTGAGACGAAGTGCCACAACTCAGCCCAAAGTAAAGCGTTTTGAAAAAGTCACAGTAAAGCTCTTCAGTTTATGCACATCAGGCACATAAAGGTAACAACAGGCACATCCTGTAAACGTGCCTCATCTCTTTGGCTTTACTGACTTCTCTCAACTACCGACCAGATGACAGATTCTAGATTTTAAATTTCCTGAAGTCCATGGTTCCCTCGAAGTGTTTCTAGTTGGACTGTCAATTAACCACCCTGCGAAGTACAGACTTCAGTAACTGGAATTTACACAAACCCAGAACCAAATGGGTACCAAAGACCACATTCTCTAACAGTGCCTCGATGACCCTCTTGTTGGAATAAAAGCTCTTGTAAATTATTTAATTTCAGAGTTGCCTCTGGGGAGGGACTGCTGCGAAGATGCACCAAGGGAGATCTGAGATGGAGAGTTACGGGCTAAAGGCCAGCAGAGACACTGGTCACTTGGACATGTTTATTCCTTCCCAGCTTTGAAAGAGTTTCACCAGGGGAGAAAAGAAAATTAGATGTGCCATAAAGATTGGAAACAATTCAAATGTTACCATATTACAGCAAAAGAAATGAGGCATGGAGGTGCTTCCGAAGAGCAACGAAAAATACAGCACTTCCACCATGCTTGTTTCCCATCACTGATATACATGTCAGAAGGTGGCCCCTAATCCAGGCTGTTCCCATGGCTGGCATTTCACGTTACTTTAGCTCATGAAGGAGCAATAAATATCCATTAGGAAAAACAAACAGGCATAAAATCGCCTCACCTACCCCTCAGTGCAATTAATTATGATGCAAATACTAATTTTCTTTTACTAAATCATCAAGAAAACCCCTGAATCTGAAAGTTATGAATAGATTTTCATGAAATTAAATTGCCTGACCCTGTAATCAATGTCTGCAGAAATGTTCACTTGTCCCACGTGGCTGGCGATGTTTTGTTAAAAAATTCATACAATTAGGAGCCCAGAAGATGTAGGAATATGCATTTGGAGCTTTCCCACAATTTTCATGGTATATCCAACTGTCTGTACATGTTATTAGCAGGTTTTTTCAGTGCATGCTATTAACCCAGTTGACTTCTTTCTGGTATCTGTTATATACATCTGCACTTAGCGATACAGCAGAATAATTTGCTGTATGGTGCTCCTGTGATAAGGATAAGAGGATTTTTTTTATCATCATTACGGATGGCAATAATTCCTAGAGTGATACAGAGATATTGATCCACTGATCTAAAAAAAGCATTTTACAAAGTTGGACGACCATTGCTATCCTTATTTTAAGGAATGGGATAATGGAGAGATGATGAGAGACCAACTCACCTACGGTCAATCCAGCACATCAGTGGCACAGCTACGAATCAAACTTGGGTATTTCTGGCTATTTTTGCACACTCCAGCTATCATTGCATGGCTGTCTGTGTTGGCATCTGTGGTCATGTAGACATTACACAGTGCTGGGAGTCAGGAGGTCTGAAAGTTTCCTTAAGCCGTTTACAGTAAGTGATTTAAAATCTTAATCATCTGAGGCGGTTCACTTCTGCTTTTTCTTGATAATGAAGCTTAGCACATGATATCACAATCATGAATTTTTGTAAAGCATACTTAGCTCTTCAGAAAAAGTGCTGGATTAAACAACCCTCCAGGCTGAATCCTTCTCTTTGAATAACGAATATAGTACAGACAGTGGCAAGCTTCTTTAGATAGTTCCATGAACCCTGCGAAAGCGAAGACCAGCCTCCACGTCTGTTGAGTCCCTGGTTTCTTTATCTCTACAGCCAACAGGGTATTTTTATTTTTTAATACTTTTCACAGCTAGGAATTACTCTCTGCCAGCCAACTAATTTCACAGAGACTATCCCAGAGCCTTCGGAAGGCAATGCCTTTTGGTTGCTGCCTATTTCTTGTAGCTGGCCGGAATATAGCAAGTTACAGATATAAACAGCAATTATTTCTTAGATACAGGAGTGAACAACAGTGGGGAAAAAAAGGAAAAAAAATCAAGGAAAAAAATAATCTCAGTTTCTTTAAAATATACTGCTCTACCACTGGAGCTTTGTATCATTATTTTAGTCTCATTTTACAGATGAGTTTCAAACATTTCTACAGGAGTAGAAATGCTGATGCTCCATTATCAGTAGTGACAGCTATGGGTGCGACTTTATTAAAGTTCTGTCAACTCTTGGCTAGAAACTACAATAGAAACAACCAGTCCAATCTCTCTCCCTCTCTCTCTTTATCTTAGCACTTATATCACACTCATCACGAAGTGTTACATTTTCCCTTGATGCCACAGGACAGGATTTCTCCTTGCTACTGAAGCCGTGTGGCACGCTACAACCATACATCTTGCCTATGGGTTGATAGCAGACCGTTACCGTACTAGCAGTAAGGTTGCTGTTGTAATGTAGACATGGCCTAAAAGTCAGCTGAAAGCTTTTTATTCTTTATTACAAAAAAATAAGCAGTACAAACCAAAACTGTTCTACTGAGCAGCATAACCTGGAGCTATTCCTTGCTGGTAATAAAGATTATTTACCTGAGCCCTTTAACAAAGCTCGAAAGTTGGCATAAATACCAATGAATATACTTTTCAAGCTCTTTTCATCTGAGATACCATGATGTGCACTTGTTACGCAGTTGAAAAGAGATGCCAAACAGAGTTTATTGGACCATATTTTCATCTCACTGCTGTGAGCACTGCGAGTTCCTGAAGGCTCTGGCATGGTGAGGACAGTGTTTTCCTAAGACAGTGACTATTTTTCATTCAACCCTCTGTGTCTGGGAGGGAACCACATCCGGACGGGTGCTGGGAAAACAAATACTGTTTGTGGCAAAGGGAATTAACATCTTGGAAATGGTAACATGAATTAAAACGCATTAAGTATTGGAACTCGTTACAAAGATTTAACTGTATAAATTCTGCCTCTTTCTTTAGTAAAGCAGCTTTTCACCCTGGGCTTTTTCAGCCAAGCTCCCTCCACTGCAAATCTCCCTTAGCACTTTTCATTTCAACTGCAATACCAACCATTTTCCCAACACTTCGCCTTCTCTCATGGAGTGGTGGTTTTGTGAAGCTGATAAACATCTGCCTGAAAACCTGGTTGGCACAGCTGAACTCATTTTCAAGTGTGAACATGGGTGCGTAGAAAGCAATTCAAGTTTAACAAGGCATGGTGCATGAGGGCGTGATAGAATATCAGTCGTGATTGCGACTGAAATAAACCTGAATGGCAGAGAGGATACAGCTCTGCTATGACTACTGGTGTGCGACCTGCCCGGACTGAGATCTTCAGCCTCCAGCAGAAGAGAGCAGCACATGAACTCTACGGCTCTGTAGGCCAGCAGACGACACTGCCCTGCCTGACATGTTGGTGACATGGCTTAAAAATCTCAGCTTCTGAGTACCGTGAGATTGCTATTTACGGCAGAACGTAACTACCCCACCACCCTTCCTTACCCTGTTGGATTTCATAATTAGCTTTTCTATGCTTGTACTATGCCCAATGTCTGTTGAATAAAAGCAAGTACGCAGTGGGATTTCTATGGATCCCAGGAAAGATCCATTTCTTTGTTGGGTGATACTGAGGAGTCAATCAAATCTTTTTGGGGCTCGAAACATCTGATGCCCAGATCTTGTTATTTCAGCAGTTACTTAGCTCCTTTCCCACTTGCGTCTTCCATCAGCCCTTCCCTGTGCTACTTACAAAGTGAAATCAGTGAAAATCAGAAATACTTGTTTTGCCTCAATGTTGGGTCTAGACAGATAATGACAGCACTCGACTCCATCAGTTAACACTTATTACTGAAAAGGAACCAAACTCGGATCTTTCCCCTAGTCTTCCCCAAGGCAAAAGCCATGATCCTGAGGCTCTCCTTGCCTGAAGGGACTGCTGCATCCCAGCCCCAAAAGTTTTGGGATCGCAGACTAAGCATGCATAAATGTAAGTGTGTAATTTTCTTGGGGCTCCCTATTTATTACCAGAGTGTCTTTTCAACAAGTCCTTATTATTCAGAAGTAGTATAGTAAGTGCTTTCAAGCAGTGCCATGAAATATAGGAATACCTGCAACTTCCCCTGATGAAATTTATAGGTATTTTAAAGAAGCTGGGCTGCACACAAACCAAAAAAAAACCATTCACAAATTGTTGCACAAAATACTGCGGGTCATAGAGACTACTGGAAACGAGTAGATCCAGAAGTAAAGAAAAATATCTATACTTATATCTATATGCAAAATGGGGACTATTATTTTTTCTGTGCCTTTTGAAAATGTAATAAAATGCATAAACTGTGCTTTCTATGTTTTTTTTTTTTTATTTCTATAGGAACAGAAGTGATGTTCTTCACAACTCCACACTTAAAATTACTTTACTCCCCATGCCATTAAATGGCCATGGTTAGTACCACAGCATCCTTCCCCACGGACAGACGGGACTATCACTATTTTCTTTTCCACTCAGGACCACCTGGCACTCACTTTTTGAGAAGGTTCACGCTCCGAAAATAATTTCAGGTCCATATACCATGGAGTTAATGTGCAGTCTGGGTCATTGATATACATTTATTTTTCTTTTCAATATGTTTTCAGACAGCCTTTTCCCAAAAGGCACTTTTGCACTCAGAAGGGATCACCAGCTATTGAATTCTGTGCTGCACTTCATTTCCAAAGTTCAGGTCATCTGCCTGACCACTCTCGGTGGTGCTGCTTAACACCTCTGCCCTGGTTTTTGGGTTGTGATAGAGGCAGGAGATTTAAAAGCTCTTTTTACAAAGTTTTGTCCAGGCAGAGCTCTCAGGTTCAAGCTAACCTCTCTGTTTCTGAGCTACAGCAGACCTATGTTTTGC
Organism: Gavia stellata; assembly: GCF_030936135.1. Classification (NCBI taxonomy): domain Eukaryota; kingdom Metazoa; phylum Chordata; class Aves; order Gaviiformes; family Gaviidae; genus Gavia; species Gavia stellata. Next base: position 6,937,198 of record NC_082597.1, on the reverse strand, counting down.
ATATAGTTACAGAAAACACAGGAACGGAGGAGATGGTGCTACAATGTGGGCCAGTTCCCATGACCCTGTGTGCCTTCAAGCAGTCATTTACAGTCCTTTTTTTTTTTTTTTGGTCTTATGCTACAAAGCAGAAAGGGGTCAGGGAAGGATCTTTGATTTTGCGAGAGCAGAAAACTGAGGGTGTTTTCTCAAGGTGCAAAGGAACCTTTCCAGCTGACAAACAGGGCGATAACACAAGTTAATATGTTGGCACCGAGACCTTTCTGACACTGGAAATAAAAGGTGATAATTTCAGTCACTGTGAAAAGTTCATGTGGATACCTTCATCACGTGGGACGTATTACAGCGTAACCTCTAGCTGCAGACAGCGGCTGTGCCTACCCTGGCTGTGACATATAGCTCCCAATTAGCACTTAAGGAAAGAGACTTTACAGACTGCACACTCACCTCTGCTCAGCCCATCCGGTCCCCGAAGGATTCGGCATTCTTCTATCTGGCCAAACGGAGAAAACATCACCCTGATATCATTCTCATTACACTTCTTCGAAACCATTCCTATGAACAATTTTCTGTCTTCCACAGCTAGAAGATAAAAATAATGAATGAGCAAAGGCCATTTCATCTTTTTCCTGTGATCAATGCTTCATTACCACATCAAACCAAGCTCCAGTCATGTGAGTCTGGCTCTGTAACTGAAGACAAGTCCTAAGGCAAACACTTTATACTTACAACCTCCCTTCCCCCTTCCTCCCCCACCCCAAATCTCTCTTTTTTCTTTCTCTCTGTCCTTCTTCTAGTGGCGCTTGCTGTTTATGTAACACATTAATTGGCTGCCTTAGTCATTCTGCATATGCCTCCCCATCACGGCTTCTAAGAGAAAAGCATCCTCTGTTAGAGAGACTTGTAAAGATATCTTTGCATAGATTTTAATTCAGATAAATTCCCTCACCTCCCTCATGTATGAAAGAAATCATGACGGGGTGAAGGTGAAGGAGGGATTGTGTGCGTAATGATATGAGCTAATGAAAAATATTCCCGAGAAATGTTTTGAGAGAGCGGCTCATATCTGAGCTTTCAATTTCAGCCAACTTAATGCATGGCACTCAAAAGGCAGATGTGTAACGACTGCTCTGGAAAAAGAATGCATTAAATCTCCGGCTTTTTTTTTCAGACTGCCACAGCCCTCTCCTCTCCAGGAGGACACAAGGCATATTCCAGGGCACCACTTTAACAAGGGGGCTGCATAATGCTTTCCCAGAGCCAAACCCTTTGATTCGTAATGATGCTGAGTTTGCAAAAAACCATGAAAAGGTGCTTTACCTGACTCACTGGTAGAATTTTTCCTGCCTGCATTGTCACCAAAATCAGCAAAAGCTAGACTGCTGCAGCAGGACGCATGCAGTCCTGTTAATCAAACTCAAATTTACAGGTCTAAAGCCATGGACTGTTGTCAAAAATGAAATGGCTCATCAAAACGTAATTCACCCTGGAAAGACTTAAAAATCTTAACGCACCCTCCCATCTATACTAAACCAAAAATCTAAGTGCTTATTATACATTATATACACCAGTGCTTTCTTCTTCTCTTGAAATGGCATGTAAATCCAATTCACTGTTAATGAGCACACTGTCAGAGTTTGCGGGGAAGCAAAGGGAGAAGGAAAGCTTTACTCCAGAGTCTGCAGTGCACTTACTTATTTCTATTATTGTGCAAATTATTTTTGTAACGAAGTATTTTCATTTCTGGGCTTAAAAAAAAAAAGAGACTCTTCCTTTGCTCCCCAACTCTCTCTCCTGTATTAGTACGACTTTGTCAAATGGAATAAATTGCAGCTGAGGAAGAAGGAACTGCATCTATTTTCATAGGATTTGATTTGTGTTATACTTCAACACTTTAAGTGCATTTAATAATTTCAACAATAAAAAGAAGAGGTTCATGTTTATTGATCAGAGAGCTGTTTCAAGTAATTTTTTCCTTAGAATCGCTGAGTTTAAGAAGTTATTTGTAGCTTTTATACAAGCAAGCACCAAGTCTAAGCATTTTTCAGAATCCAAAGCAGAGACAAGCCCCTACAATCTCAGCTTCTCACTCTACAAGCTTGCAAGAAAACTGGCGTGAATTTAACACCCAGGAGAAGAAGTTTTCCTCAGCAGAGATTCTTCAAGACTCAATATTCTCATTCACTTTTTATACTGAGGTTCCACATGCAGGTTAACCCTCCAGAAAGGGTTAACAAATGATGAATGCATGGGATGAACCAGTTATATACAGATCAGGAGCTGAATATGCGGGATTGCAAATAATACCTGCAAGTTGGGATTTTTTTATATATATATCTATATATATATATATTTATAGAATCATAGAATCATAGAATCGTTTAGGTTGGAAAAGACCTTTAAGATCATCAAGTCCAACCGTAAACCTAACACTGCCAAGTCCACCACTAAACCATGTCCCTAAGCACCTCGTCCACACATCTTTTAAATACTTCCAGGGATGGTGACTCGACCACTTTCCTGGGCAGCCTGTTCTAGTGAAGAAGTTTTCCCTAATATCCAATCTAATCCTCCCTTGGTGCAACCTGAGGCCATTTCGTCTTGTCCTATCGCTTGTCACTTGGGAGAAGAGACCAGCACCCACCTCTCTGCAACCCCCTTTCAGGTAGTTGTAGAGAGCGATGAGGTCTCCCCTCAGTCTCCTCTTCTCCAGACTGAACAACCCCAGTTCCCTCAGCCGCTCCTCATCAGACTTGTGCTCCAGATCCTTCATCAGCTTTGTTTCCCTTCTCTGGACACGCTCCAGCACCTCAATGTCCTTCTTGTAGTGAGGGGCCCAAAACTGAACACAGTACTCGAGGTGCGGCCTCACCAGCGCTGAGTACAGGGGCACGATCACCTCCCTGCTCCTGCTGGCCACACCATTTCTGATACAAGCCAGGATGCCGTTGGCCGCCTTGGCCACCTGGGCACACTGCTGGCTCATATTCAGCCGGCTGTCAACCAGCACCCCCAGGTCCTTTTCTGCTTTCCAGCCACTCGTCCCCAAGCCTGTAGCGTTGCATGGGGTTGTTGTGACCCAAGTGCAGGACCCGGCACTTGGCCTTGTTGAACCTCATACAATTGGCCTGGGCCCATCGATCCAGCCTGTCCAGATCCCTCTGCAGAGCCTTCCGACCCTCCAGCAGATCAACACTCCCGCCCAACTTGGTGTTGTCTGCAAACTTACTGAGGGTTATGTCTTACAATGAAACTTTACATCTGATTCATAATATATAATTGGCCTTGATGCTGCTAATAATTATTTTAAAGATGGTAAAACTGAATTGCCTTGCTCACAGACACAAGGAGAGTCTAGGTAGTCACTTTTGCTGGTGAAAGGATGCCTGTAACTTGGCTGCTTACAGTTCCTATATTGCCTTGAGTAATCTCTTTGCGGAAGGTCCCTGGCCAGTCTGTCCCCTCGACAACAGCCACACACTGTGGCCAGGGTGCAGGAAAGGGTACGAGGCAAGGGACCCAGCTGGGCTGCCAGGTATGGATTTCTCCACACCACAAATGGAGGTCAGGTTGGGGGAAACCTTGGTGCGAAGCACGGGTCCAAGCATTGCCTTCTGCTCTGTGTTATGAACCACTTAACTTCTGCCTGTCTGTCAGCCAGTACCAGCCAGTTTAAATTTGGGTTGATTTTAGGCTTGAAATACAGTGTGCAGGCCTATCCTAAGGGTGACTAGATCCCAACCCTCTCTTAAAAATAGCTGCTGTGTGAGTTGGTCAAATGCCTGCCATGCCATCCCAAAGGAGGTCCCTTGGGTCCTCCGTAGGTGCAAAGACAAAGACTCAAACCAAAGAGATTCACATGGAGATTCAAAGGAAATGAGATGCAAACAGGAAGGCTTTGTTTTAATTTTCCAAAACGTAGCAGATGACAAACTCCCCACTGGCCTCCTTCAGTTTTGCTAGTAAACCTATAAATATGCCATTTAACTAACATGATTTGCAGGTTTTCAGCTTGAGGGTGATTTTATAGTAAATTAAACATCCACCTCCTGTGTACTGTACATCTTAAAAATGCAGATTTCACGAAGAATGCTCAGAGTACAGAAAACATATTGATATGATGACGTGCTCTGCATTCAGTGCTGTTAGTCAGTGCTGATCAGTGTTGAAGATTGCTATTCTTTTTTTGGCTAGGGGCCCAGCATAGAAAACATGTAAAGGGACAATTGTCAGGATCAAAATGACATGTTTTCACTCCGTCTGATAGAACATCTGATATTATTAGGCTGAAAGAGTTTTTAATGATATATTCTCATGCAGAGAAAGGAATGGTTTTTCACCTCCGTAAGACTGGCTGCCTGAATTTGTTTCTGCATTTTTGGTCAGCCACTTATTTCTTTCTAAAATGAATTCTTACCTGCCATGCAGGCATGGTTTGAGAATCAAATAGACAATGGACTGCAAGAAGTATGGGTCAAACACATTTAGAGGTTAGGAAACTTTCCTTTTGATCAGCCAAGCATGCTGCTTTGCCTACGCGTGTTGGGTTGTTCCCATAGACTGTAAAATGAGGAGCCCAACTTAAACACGTGTGACCCAACAAAGTGTCGAGACTGGGAAAGGTGCTATCCGCTGCTGGTTGGAGAAAGCATGGCAGTCTAAAGCCATCCCACCTAGCTTTAGTCATCTACAATTTAAATGTCCAGTCTTAGTCTCAGCTAAAATGTTATCGTATGGCTGTTGTCAACGTCAAAGATCAGCTCCTCCAAAGGGTGACTGATGTCACCTCTCCCAGCAAGATGGCTGGGATGGCTTGTTTTATGGGAGTCTCTCCCTCACCATTGACAATAGATAGGGCTGTTACCTGCCAGCCAACTCCCAAAACTTGGTCATCATGATAAAACATAGATGTCCTGAGCTCCAGCTGCAGGGATGGGAGGAATAAGTGAGCTCTGAGGGACCGGACAAAGCTTGGGAGCTGGGAGTGCTTTGGGCAATGAAAGCAGGCAGGAGAAAGCTGGGGGGAAGGATAACAGGGCCCAGAGGTCAGCACTGGTGTGCACATATCTCATAAGCATTTCACTGCTGCTTGATAATTGTCTCTCCCTCACCAGGGCTAGGTTTCAATAATTCAAAATCTGCAAAATCAATGAAAAAATTTTGGCAAGCATTTGACACCATTATTTCTGGACTTTGCTTATAGTCCTAGTTGTACTTTCCACCACTCTGGGGACGTGAAGTAGATACAACCATTCGTAAGCAGCTAGTAGGATGGGGTGGCTGAGCACTCCGCATTGATGAAGCAGAAGCAGCCAGAAGGTCATAGTGAACAAGGCCTGAAGTTCTAGCTACATGAAGGAAGGTGTGAAACTGCACGGTATCTCTATTAAATAATTATGGGGTTCACCTCTAATGCATCCAAAGATACTACAAACACAAGTCAGCTATGTTGCCTGGGCAGTTAGTGCAACACATCCAATGCTAAGCCTGCTGGATTTGGGGTCGGAATCTTTTGCCCGAATGCAGGAACCTTGCATGACGAAGTGTAGATACCTGTTTTAAGATGACATGAGTTGTTCTTGTAAGTCCATCAAGACTAACTCTGCAATCACTAGCATGGGTGCCCAGGTACTGTGTTTGAAGCCAGAGAGCTACGTTAGCTATCAAAATTTATCCGAGATGCCGTCTGTCTCTGCTGAGGGGGGCTTCTTTCAAACCAGACCCTCCTGCTTTCTGACAGCACTACATCCAACTTGCAGAACAACATCCTGAAGGGTCTAATTTTTTAGTTTTACTCAATTTGCTTCAGTAATGAGCATTTTTTGCAGGCTGTATTAGATCGCCTGTGCTACCCCAGGAGAACAAAGGAGTAGAGATTATTTTCTGTATGCTACGAAAGAATTAAATCCTGTAATAAGCATGGGAAATCTCCCTGAAGATTCAACAAACCTTCCCTTTCTCTCTTCTAAACCCCAAAGATCCTATCCTAAAAAAATCACAGTTATATCCCTTTATTATACATTTTTGAGAAGTCCAGTCAGTTAAAGAGTGCATTTTCCATCCAGAAGTTGCCTTCTCTTTTGAGCAAATCAAGAAATAGTTAATTATGTATAAATACTTTTTTTTTTTCATGCAGAAGGGAAGGGGGAAAACAGACTTTTTATCCCCATTTGTAAGCCTGTGAAAAACCCATGCATACAACCTGTCAAAGTCACACCTGGATCCAGAACTGCCTGCATTAATTATCAACTTTTCTATGTGTTAGTGCTAACATATGGCATTTAATTACTCCCTCCAAATCAGCAAAGTTGTGCCACTTAGAATTTCAAAATTATTTCTTCAAGTTTTCACTAATAAAATAAATAAAAATAAATTACAAGATCACTCAGCTTTCTCCCCCCCCTTTTTTTTTTAAGTAGAGAATTTTGTCATTTTCTCTGAGGTGTTGATGCTTTGATCCATTTAAGAGCACACTGTCCTCAGGATATGCGCCTGAAAGTATTGACTGTATTCAAATCCTGATCCAAGAAACATTTAAGTATTTGCTAAATTGTAGCACGTTAATGGCCACAGACAGCTTAAGAGTCGAGCACGTGTTTACGTGCTTTTTGGCATTGGAGTACAGGAACCCCCATTGTTTGAAAAAGGGAAAATATCCTTAAATGGACAAATACTGTGAGTGATTAACAGTAGAGATGAATCTAGCGATGGTAGCGCCTTCAAAGTCTTGAAACTATGCTTTTCTGGCAGGTAATCCTTAACTAAAACTTTGTCGATAGGTTAAAATAACCACCTAGCAATATAAAGGTGGTCAGACTAGACCTAATGGGTGATCAGAACAGGACACACTACAAAATTCATCATCTGAAAATCTTTCAGGGATGTTACATTTCTCAATAATAAAAGTCTTTTCAGAATCCTCCCAGGTAGGCAAATTAATTAGATCTAAAGGCAAGTCTTTCCCCATCAACTCTAGCTGCTAAAAGCTTGGTGGAAGAAATTAAGCTTTGCTTCATCTGCACGAGCAGAAAGATGACTCAGACACATGAGCCACCGTATGCAGGGAAGGAATAGAGATGATTGCATAGATCTATCAGCCACCCAGTTCCTACCCAGAAGAAAACAGATCTTCAGGTTCCTAATAAAGTCCTGATCCTGCGGAAATGCCCAGGCACTTAGTCAATCATGTGCTGGAGGTGCCTCTTCCATTCCCATCTCCCAGTTTTCACAAGGTGAGCTTGGCCTTTTGTGCTAAGGGACAGGTTTCTGAAGTGATGCCTACATCTAAAGACAGGAACAGTGATGGGAAAGGAGGAGCATTTCATCCTGCTACTCCTGAGCTTGGTTGCTCGTTCAAACCTTTTTGCAAGGGACTCAAGATGGGGAGGGGACATCTTATCACACAGCACAGTCCTTTGAAAACCTCTGTAAGATGAATGAGGGGACCTCTCCTTCCTCCCTGTGGAACTTGAACAGGTCTCTCAAGCCTTAACAAACATGTGCAAGCTCAGAAGAATGGTAATGAGTGTTCAACCTCTCCCACATATCTTTCCACAAGCTATCTGGAATCTTTGACCAAGAGAATTTCTTTAACCTCTTTGAAACTTGAGAAACACCACTTTACCTATAAAATGTAGTGGGATCCTCCCACTACTCAGAAATCAAAGGGTTTCAAGCATTCCTCAAAAGCTCAAACACCACGGATCATGAAAACCAAGATGCCTTGGCATGCTTGCTTTCTTTTCCCCTTTGAACTTACCAATCTGGTTGAAGAGGCACAGTTTACAGTTTGCTCTTGGCACAGATAATATACCTCCTCAGATGGATAGCCTGAAGCATATGGGAAACATGTGCCAAACAGGCCTCCGCATCCCTCATGCTGCTGTTCTTTCTCTTTTTGGCTCTCCAAGCTGCTTGCAAACTCTCACCTCATCCATAGATCCCATGCCTATGCCCTGTCTTTCCAAGGAGCTGTACCAATGTTACTATCATCATGGTATTAGTTCGCCTTCTGTTTCCCCAGGCATTAGAAAAGAAGAGTTCACCATGCCAAGACCATGCCTACCAGAAGTATCTACACCCTTCAGAAGCCTAAATTTAAAAAGGTATTTAATTTGACAATTGCAACCTCTGATCTGTCAATGTGTTTTCCCCAAAATACAAAGGCAGGCATGAAAAAAAAAGCAAAAAAGAAGACAATCCCTCATAATTTTCATGATAGGGATAGGTGCAAGAGAATACTCTGAAGATTAAGAGTATTCCCACAGTGCAGAAAGATGTATCATGCAGAAAATCCCGGTGTAAGAGCAGCAGTGAGGAGCGAACCTACACTGCTTTCCAAGCAGGTGCTATTTGCAGAGCAAGACAGAATTTGCCCAATTTGCCACAGTGCTTTGCCAATATGTTCAATGTCCTTTGCGAAGAAAAACTTCAGGCAATGAGCAAGTAACTCATTGGCCCATGCCTCTTATTCTTCTAATTTGCAAAGGAATTCAAGGTGAAATTTATCTTTGAAAGAAGAACCCACAGAGGCTACACTTAGTTCAGAGGGTCCAGGCCAATGTTCCTGTATCTAAGGGAAAATTCTGCCCACTGCAAGCACAATATATACTAGGGAGTGGAGTTTGGATTCCAACAGCAAAATTCTCCTTGACTACAGCGGTGCTTGAAAAATTTGGTCCTCCTGTCCATGCAGGCACCTTGGCCTCTCTTCTGAGCATTCAAAGAAAGCAACAAATCATGGCTAAAACTCAACCCAAGAGAGAGAACACCACTCCCTTACAACTGGGTGATGGCTCAAATTTCCTGTGCTTGTGGCTAGTTTTGTTTTGAAAGTTGTCACAATAGGAAAGCTAGCATAATGTGAAGTTTTAATTTCCTTCCAAACTTCATAATCCTTGGAGAAACCTGAAAATGGGATGCACTACAATTAGCAAAAAAGAAGCCTTAAAAAAGCCTTGCGGAGAGATTTAGAGCCCAATCATAATTTACATTTGCAGGTATGTAGATCTCTAAGTGCACGGCTTCTGCCCTGATTACTAATTAATGAGGTGCAAAGATGCCTGTTGGAGGAACCAGCTCTGATTATGTAGGCCTTATGGGAAAATGAAGCTCTTGCAATCTAAGAAGGCAGATGATATCTTTAACATATATTTTAGAAAATTACAGGAACAAATCAAGGGGCAAAATATACACATGTATATATTTTTAAAGAATCACACACAGCCAGGTTGCGTTACCATCCGATTATCTTATTTCCTTGAATATACAAACCTGGCATGTTTAATAGATTTAGCATGCTGTCTATTTTGCATGTCATATACATCCACTTAAGCAGTACCCTAGTATTCTGAATGGATATTACTGTCATTATAGCATTCATTTTTCAATCGTTGAGAGGAATAAGTATACAGAGCGCTGCAAGGTGGGTTTCCCAGTTCAGAACCAAGCATATGATTAAAACCTAAATTTGGCTTAGATTCAGAACAGCATCATTCTATAAAAAGGAAGTTTAGGCAAATGTTTAAGGCCCATCAGTCACTTACATGGTTTGTTAACATGGGAATGTTTTTTTTTTCTTTTCTTTTTTTCTTTTCACCATTGAATTTTCATCTCCACCTTATCAATATCAGGTGCAGTTTTTCAGAGCATTTCCTTCCCTCTTTAAAGCTGAGGATAAATGGGAGTTCCGAGCAGGTCAACATCTTCCTTAACATGTCAGGTGTAGGGAAACTACCTCATATCGTTTACACCACACAAGGAGTAAAGCAAAAACTCTCGCAGTGTTGTGTTTGCTTTCATTTAGAGAGAGTCACAATGAAGTAAAAATAAATTCAACACATACCATTTGACTTTTCACTATCTGCGGGTTTCATCTGAATAGGATGATGCATCTAAAAACAAAAATGAAAGAGAGTAAGGCAGGTTGGATAGTCATAAAAATCAAGAATCATATTTTTAATGAAGGGCTTAAAGGATACGTGATTAATATTAAACATCTTGAAATGATATAAATTCAAAATAACACTATATTATAGGCTTTTAAGAAAAAATAAAATGGTAAAGGAGCATTTTATAAGCAGGAAGATCAAAAAAAAATAGATCATTGGGCCCACAAGACTCATATAAAACTTTAATTTGCTGTATCTAGTTTCAGAAGACCTCTAAAGTTACAACCCTCATTAGTTTATGGCATGCTTGCTTTCTGTTTTACTGACTTTTTTTCCTTGAGCTCAACCACTGCCAAAACCAAGATGGAATTTTCAAGTAATTTAAGAGCTAGCAAGCACTTCAAACACACTCAGAGGAGTTGAGTTTGACAAATGAACTTTGCTTGTAATTAAAAAAACATGTGCTGATTCTTTTAGGACTGAAGAGGAAGAGACTTGTGCTTCCTATAAGAGCTTCCCATAACTGTTTAGAATCTCATATATATATTTTTTTTTAAGAATAGATTATACATTCATTCATAAAGCTTCCATCACAACACGGCACTGGCTTCCATAAAAACTCCTACTACTTTTTCCTTGTCAACATCTTCCTCCATCCGTTTGCCTCTTACTGCAAGAGAAACCAATCCCTGTGCGCTGTACACCGCAAGGCATCCTACCCTGGCACAGTCGGTATGGTGTGTCCCCAGCTTTCATTACTAAATGATACTTCCCCCACCCTGAGTTATTGCTAAGTCCAACGAAATTTTTACAAACGGTGTTTTCTATTGTTTCAGGAATAGCAACACAACAGTTGAGCTCCCTCTGATGAGAGTGCGTGGCATTTCCACTGGACGTTGGTTATAGCAGCGCAGATTCAGGGAAATTTTGTCACAGCTTCTCAAAAGCCTTCAGAACTGACCCCACATTGAGTTCCAGTGTTGGAGATTTTAATGTTTTCTCCCTTAGGGCTCTGCAGAATTGCTGGGATCTGACTGCACAAACCTTCCGGCAGCAGTGGGGCCACTGCCTTTTCTCTCCTCAGCAATTCCTCACCATTTCATGTGAGCATCTAAAAAATCTGTGCTCTTTCTGCGTTTGCATCATTTTTCAGTGCAGCAGAGCCGACTATTGCCTGAAAATGTCAGAGGCAATTCCATTTTTTTTATAAAAGACTATTACGGCAAACTTTGTGAAACAAAAACAGCTGAGCAGGAGAGAACATCCATGTACTCATATCAAATGTGCTTTCAAAGCAGCACAGAAAACTAAATCTGCATTGCTTTTGGTGGAGTCACTTAACCTCCAGGGACACATTGTTGCTAGATTCTTTAGAAAATATGAAATATTGCTGTGAATGTTTCCCTAAGATTTACTCAAAGTCCAGAACACTCCCTGGCCCTGCAAATCAATGCAGTCCTTGTACTGCTTGCAAAACTGGCCGCTGTGCCCTAAGGAAAAGGCAAAGCCACAAGGTGGATGTAGTCACCAGGATGCATAAATTTACTTCAGTTTTAACAATTCTTTTCTCTTGGAATCATATGTTTCCCAAATGGACTTTAATAGCCCAGCACTTGTCTGCCACCACTCTTATTCAATCTAATTTATAGAAAAAAGGAACGCCTGTTGTACTCTGTCTTCTTTAACTAGTGCTTAACATTTATCCTGGCATCAACAATGCATTGGGCACTGCAGGAGACTAAATTCATGGGATTGCGATGCAGCATGTCGACTCAGCAAGCAGAAAGTGAAAGAAGAGAAAAGGTGTAACTTGCTCCATAAGCCCGTTGCAGGTATTGACGTCTCTGCAGAGCAATGGAGTGGTGAGAAAACAGAGGAGAGAAAATTGAGTATTGTAAATTTGGGAATATGCAGGTTATAGAAGAAAAACCCAGCCCAAATCCAGACCTTATGTAGACAGAGAATCTATCACTCTGTCTAGCTGCATTTATATGTCCTACGTGGAGGTATTTTGAATAAAGGAAATTCTAACAACATGAAAAGCCTTTCACTTTTCAAACTGCCTGAACCAGAGAAGCCAACTTGAAACCAAATTCATGTGAAGAAGTTATTTTTGCAGCCCCACGGTCACAATATAAAGATCAGTGTTACCTGACAAACACAGTTACCACATCAGAAATCATCCTCTCCTGCTACGCATAGTTACCCCAAGTTCATTAAATCAGTAATCTCTTATGTTGGCAAAGCAAGAGGCAAGATTTAACGAGATGCTGCAACTGGGTTTTGACTTGATTTCAAAGGTTCCTTCTAAAAAAGCCATGGTCCAAATTCTCTTCGCACCAGCAAGCCAAAGTCAGGAGCGATGCCATTGTGCTTAACAAAATTATACCGGTGCAAAACTAATAAAAGATTCAGATCAGGCCTGGGGGGTTTAAACCACAGAATACCCACAGTAAAATGGATGCAACACACAAACATGGCTTCGGCGAAGAGGAAGGTGGAAAAATACGTTACTGACAGTTTCCTAACATGAGAGGGCTCGTGTTGAAGCTTGTTTAACCCTGACCATCACCAATTGATACGTTAACAACCTTTAACACTAGATTCAATAAAACATGCCATTTATAACCTGAAATGGGTTTTACAGAGTCACTGGTTCGCATCTCATTATTAAACTCATTGCTGACCTCTAGAGACAACTGCCGTGACAATACATATTATAAGCTCTCTACCCATAAAATATTTAAAAGTAAGTGTAAAAAAGAATAGAAAAGAATGAATCTCAAAGAAGTGTGCAGTGAATAAGAAAATTAAAGGGGCAGAGACAAAAGCTAAATAGGTACTATCGTTTCACTCTACAATGAGCAAAAGAGAAAATAATCTGTGCGGTTTATATCTTGCTTGTATAACTGCAGGCTATAAAATAATAAAATAGCGGCGCTTTCCGAGGCCCTCCAAAAGATTATAGATGATATAAACCTGTTTCAAATTAGATGCCACCCACTAGAATCATGTCATCTACTGAAATGAAGGATTTCATGTCTTATCAGAAAGCTGTTATTGTAGCTATACATCACAAAGCGGTACACTTATGGATCTCAAGGTAAGTGATTTCTCAGTATGTCATGTTGTCACACAGAAAAACAGGAAACATTTTCTTCTGTGCTTGAAGAAAGCTTTGCTTATAAAAATACAGTATTTACGAATGCACAGTTGCAATTAATAAACAGGCAAGAGTGAGAAAAGTAACTGCAGTAAATAATTTATAGACATTAACATCATCCTGTGCTCAGACCCTATAGTAAAAGAGAACAGCACAGCTCTGAGGCAAGTTCTTTCTGCGTGTGGGCAGCTTCCCCTGGCAAGCACCGTGCATGGGGATATCGAAACCAGACTGGAGAACGGGCTGTAAGGAATAACCTCTCCTTGCCAATATTTTAGAGAGCTCTGTGGAATTCCGTTGTGCAGCTAGTAATGGTATGACCTGCCTTGCCTGTACACGCTCTATATCCATAGGTCTCAGAACATACCATCGTCCCTGTTTTACTACTGAGAGGAGGCAAATGGCTGTTGCCCGAGGTTGCGTGGTGCCTTGCGGCAGTGCTGGCAGCAAACCGGGGGCTCCATCCGCTGCCTGCACTGTCACGGAGGCCATGCAAAGCCCAAGGCCAAACATGTCACCACGCCTCCTTGGGCACATCCCAAGCAGGGGTGCTGATGTGGTCCACAGGAACCAAAAAGGAAAAAGAAACAGTTGTCAAACATGCAATCCTGAAAATCCGCCTGAAATCAATGGGAATCTGGCTGCTGGCTATGTCGAGGGCAGCAGCAGGACCAAGCCATGGCCTAGAATTACAATTGACTAGTTACATCTTTTTTTTCCCCTCTTTTTCCTGAGTACATCCCACCGTATGTAAAAATAACTTCGTTAGAGAAAAAAACACAGCAGAGCAAACCAAAAACCTCTCAAAGCCATGCATCCTCTCCAGCTTTAGAGCCTCAAAGTCATCTTTTTGACAATAATAACGCTACCTATTTACATTCTTCTCAAAGCCATGTGACATCTGCATGAGAGAAAACAAGCCGGCTAAGAGTCTATTTCTGGCAAAAATATTGCAAGGAAATTAGATTAACCTGGGTGGAATTCTATCTGGGAATTTGGAGTCTGTCGTGGTGATTAAGTCATCATTTCTGTCAGATTACTCTAATCGGCTGTCAAATACGATTCCACAACCCCATCTGTAACTTGGCATCCTCGTTATTCAGTCGATGTTACCTTCTGTATACAAAACAAACACCAAACAAGGAGGTGTGTGCAGCCTAGCATTTAGCAGAGTCATTAGCTGTGATTACTATTGTGTGCTTGCACATTGCATGACACGATCAGCTTATGGCTTGTTTTATTTAGTCACGGGATGCTTCAAATCAGGTGTAATCTTAAGCCCGGAGCACTAGGGGTGAATGGGGAAGAACTGTCTCCAGGCACGGCCGAGCATGGGATTGGCACGCTCTGAGTCACCGCCCCGTCACCAGCGATTGCTTAAATCCCATTTCAGAGTTGTCAGCATATTTGGTGGAAAGGCTTTTGGGCACCTGCTTTCCAACCATTTTCTGAAGAGAAATGGGCACTTAGATGTTCTAGGTAGGTTAAAGACTTCCTGCGAGCAGTAATTTCTGCGAGTGAAGCAAGGTTTGTAGGCTGAGGCAGTCAACACTAAATGATTGGTATCGGTTGGTTTAATAAGCGGTATTTTGTATATATGTGAATATGTTTGTTTTACAGAGGACTTTGGTGATTAAAAAGCAGGAAATGCCTTTCAGTGAAGATGAAGGAACTGATAGGCTCAATTTGCTGCAGCTGTGTTGAGTTTGTGAAATTCGGGTGCCCTGAGCACCTCCGAAACTCTGGCCATGTAATTAGACTATGAAAAATCATTATTTTATGGTCCATTGCAAAAACACCTTCATACATGATTACTACATCTATTAGCAGCTTTTATTCTCTGTTCCTGCCACTGCAGACTGCACGTGCCTCGCTCCTGGCACTTCTCGTGCCTTGACGAAAGAAAACCACTCATCAAGAAAGGACCCCGAATGCATGTAAACCTGCCCGTGCCTTCACTCAGCTCAGTATGTCAGTCAAAGACCATCTCCTAAAAGTCCTCTGAAGCCAAGCACAAAGTGACTTTACACCACGGGATTTCAGGGTGTGTGTGTGGAGAACGTTATCCGTGACTCCTCACTCCTTACCATTCCTCTCGTCATCTTTCTACAACCCTTTAAAGCCATCAACAGATTTCTAGAGCTCCTCGCCCTCTTTAGACCCATCCCCTTCCTCTCTTCCCTGTCACCTGCCATGGCTGTAAGTTTCTAGCCGTGCCCCAGCTCACTTTGTCCCTTGCCTGTCACCCTTGCAGACTGCATCGTGGGGAAACACAACACAAAATTGAGCTAAACCTTCCCCCAAGCAAAGGGTAAATTTGAAGAACTCAGGTTACTTGGGTAACATCCAAACCAAACAAACTGCAATAGGATTAAATGATGACAGCTTGCATGTATCTTGTCATTTCTAGCACTTTGGGACTTGCTTCTTGCTAGCATCAATCATTGTTGAAGCCAAAGGGGACTTACTTCACATTTTGTACATCTCAGAATCGTAAATTGGCAGGAGAGAATGTGGGAGAGAGAAGAAGAGATGTCAGACCTTAATAAAACCCTAATATTCTTCTTGGGGGAAGGATTATAAATCCGTAGACTTTTTGGAACCAATGGGAATATCAAAGAGGAAGAAAATATTAAGGAGCAGCAGGGACAGGCTAAGGGCACGGGAGAAGAAAAGCACCTAAAGAGGCACCAGCGTGAAAAACAGTGGGAAAAATTTAGGTTCTTTGCCTAACTCTCGTCTGAGAATGAATTTAAAGTTTTCTCCAGGCTCCTGATCCAATTAGTGAGTGCAACTTAATTAAATCAATAGTCCAAGGAAAAGAAGAACCCAAATCTCTACCTGCCAGGTTCCTGAAGACCTTCACCAAGTCTGGAAGTCAGGAAGGAATGTATTGATCTACCAAAAGACTGGGGGAAGAAGAGAAAATGGTCCACAAGCACCAGACAATTACATGATTTTCAGTGGCTTCAGAGATTAACTGTTTTTCTGGATTGTTATGTGCAGACACCTCTACACAGCGCCCCCCCACCCCCCCCATCCCCTCGTTTCAGCTCTTCGCTCCCATGTTTTTCAGGATCCTTTTGGAGGAGCTCATGAACATATTTCTCACATCACTTCAATGCCAACTGGTTTCGCTTTTTTAAACCCTTGTGACTCACAAGTAATGCAAGTTTCCCAGAAGTGAAAGAGGTGTATTTTCCTATCGAAGAGAACTGTTTAGAACAACTTCTCTAGGGTCAAACTAACTTGAATTACACAGCCAATATCTGGCTACAGCTTCAGGGAACTTCTCCAGGAACCGGGGACAGTCTCTGAGGCCAAATAAATACTAGTGAATGAAAGAGGCAAGGGACTGATCTCTGGCTCTTAAGAGAAGTGGCGTGGCACAGCTTGCATTTACACAGCTATACTTCTCCTTCCTCTCAACACAGGATGCCCTTATCCACACTGCCTAGTAGGAACAGTGTCCAGCCCGTGGTTTTCCCCCAAATATACCCGCACACCGGGCAGGAAAGTACTAACCAGCACTGAGACCGATGCCATGGTCCTGCTTGCTTTACCGGCACAGGCAGAGCTTTGGCTTCCCAGTATTGGTTTAAGTCATTTACCTTAGTTTATTCATGGGTAAAAGGAGGACAAATGTGCATCCATCACATAGACTTTCACAAATAAATGCAAAGTAGTAGCTGTAACCACCTGAGCGATGGCATAGCCAGAAGATTGTTTGCTGTCATCCCTTCATAAATTCCAGTTGAAGGGATTTAAACTGTGTTAGGTTTTCATACAATTTTAGTAGCAGAAGAATGTGGTCTGTTACTTGGCCTCCTAGATTACTGTCAGATATATATATACGCATATTTTGTGGAGAGAGTGAGAGGGAGAGAGGGAGGGAGGGAAGGAGGAAGGGAGTGAAGAAGGAGAAAATGAATATTGCTGGTGGGTGCCAAATATAGTTCATGTGGTAATGCATAACATCATTATTTTCTATTTAGAGCACAGAAACAAGCATATAGCTTGCTTAAAACAAGTTGTTTCTTTTACCGGAGAACACTAAAACTGCTGAAATTCAATGACTTTTGGAAGCTTTCCAATCCAGTCATTTGCAATCCACTATGCTCTGTGTTTTAAATTCAAGTTAAATTGAACATTAGCTCGAGTGACTAAAAACAATGCTGTGCTTTAAAATAATAATAATACTAATAATATCCTAGCACAATCCCTTCCGCAGTCACCCCTGCATCCTGCTGTTCCTCCTGTACATTTACTCATTAGGCTATAACACTCCGTCTCCTTTAAAAGTTGTACCCTCATAGAGAAATGAAAAAGTTGGAGGTCTTAGAAGTGACAACTTCACTTCCTAATGTACAAATAACTACTGTTGCTCTGTTAGCAGTTCTACTCCATTTATTTAATTCCTTAATTTCTTACCACCCACACAAATGGCAACAACTCCAGGACACATGCGAGCCAAACGGAGTGGAGATAAGGAAGGGGAGGTAGGACCAAAATTTCTCTCTTTAAGATCACATGGAAACCAAAGTGATTAACTATCTTTTCTTCAAACAAATGAGCCTTTACAGAACCTATTCAATCCTAAAAATAGACATTAAGTGGGATTCTGTATCTTGTTGGGAATAATGCCTTGGGGATATTTTGTATCATCCATGCTTAAAAAGCAAAACCATTAGACATCTGAGCAAAACGCCAGATATTATTTTAACAGCAAGAGTTATCCATCTCTTCTGCAGAGGCAATAACTTTTGTTGACATTTTGCCAATTGAAGTTTGCATGCCAATGGTTTTTTTCCTCCCTTTGCATTAAAACGGTAAGGCACAGAAAGATAACAAAAGTCTCTCTGTGACATTAATTGACTGAGTTTTAACACCCATTCAAAGTAACTGTGAGGAGCAAAAATTACTGCCTACGTTTCTGAGCGGAAAACGAAGCGCGGTGAAGCGGCGATTTGCCCGGCGTCACGCAGGGAGGCACTGCACGGCCCAGAATGACTACCCGAAGCGAGGTAGTCGAGCTGTCCGCACCGCAGCAGAGCCTGAGCTCCTCACGCTCTAATTGATTTCTCCTCCTAACACCATGGCGAGGTGCTTACTGCTGCTATCTCTTTTTAGCAGAAAGGAAGATGATGAGGGAAAAAAGGCACAGGGGCTATATGTGATTCATCTGCAACTGAAGCCAAGTCTCTCAAGACGAAATCTTGTAGTTTTATCACCAGAGGTAAGGCAGTAATGAGTGGTTGTACTCCACACAAGCATTTTTTTTACAATCCTACTCCCTAGATACCCTACTCAAGAGGTAACGTAAGAACGTGAAGCAGTGATCCAGGATAGCTGGAGGAACCAAATGCCAGCCAAGCTGTCGTGGGTTTGGGACCTCAACTAATAATTAACACAGCCGTGCGCTGCATTACGTGGATTTGCCCAGCATGACCTAAGACGCCAGGACTCAATTCCCAGCATGACACAAGCCTTACAGTCAATGTCTCACTGGACGTGGCTCAAGTGTTCTGCAGCCGTACTTTCTTCCATCTCCCTAGCTGGGCGTTGGCTTCCAGAAGTCAACAGGAGGTTGAGACGTAAAAAGGAGTACTTCTCCTTCAAATCTAAGAGCACCACCCCTCTCCACTCCCCCGTATTAATATTTGGAAAACAGAACCAAAGCAAAGCCAAAACATGCTACCTATTATCTCATCTTCTGTCAAAAGTCTTCCCAGCTCCCACGGGAATGAAACAGAGGTCCCTTAACCATCCCAGAAGGGGAAGGCAGCACAGCAGACACTTGTGCTTACCTGAGTGCTCTGCAGAGGCATATTGCACATTTCTTCTCCTAGCAAAAGTCACATCCCCTGCTTAGGAAGCACTGACTCCTGACGGCACGCTCAGAGAAGTTTGCCCTTCTCATTTATGACTTCAGGATCTTTGAATACTCAAGACGATGTGCCCATCTTAAACAAACCCTCTCCTGCTGCCAAATGGAAATCTTCAAGTAGCTCAGGCTGTGGGCACCATTTTAGGATGCTAATGTTTGAGCCTGGTCCATGCAAAACTCCTCCCTTTCCACATAAATCCCTCTGTTGCCACACGAACATTTAGGATGACTTTTAGAAATTTATTGAGAAAACAAAGCAATCCTCTACCCCCTTATCCTCCTCCCTGAAAAACACAATCCCAAACAAAACAAAAAAATTTTCTCTTTTAGGCTACTGATGACCGTGAAGAAATTTAGTTTAAATGAAAGGTTTTTAAAAAGATGCAATGGCTTTTGTAATGCAAAACACAAACTCGGCTGTGACTGAGGACACGGCTACCAGGATATTAAATGCTTGTTTTGCAGAAGTTTTATTTTAAGATTTACGTTGTTCTGTGCTTGCATGTACTGTCTCCTCTG
The DNA here is from genome assembly GCF_030936135.1 of Gavia stellata. Classification (NCBI taxonomy): domain Eukaryota; kingdom Metazoa; phylum Chordata; class Aves; order Gaviiformes; family Gaviidae; genus Gavia; species Gavia stellata. The sequence continues at coordinate 6,917,739 of NC_082597.1, read as the reverse complement.
TGAACTATGCTCTGGGAAAACACCATGTGATTATGCTCAGCAATATCCTCTACCTTTGCCAAGCTGAATTTCAGGAAATAACCCTTTAAAGGGAATGACCAGCGACAGCAACATTTCAGAAAGGCAAGAAATCATAGCCAGGGTCCTCTGTTTCTTTCACGTTATCTCATCTACGCTTATCTTCTCCACTTTTGGATTTCATTCAATAAGAGAGAAACCAGCCTCAACCACTCCCTCAGTTTCACATCACAGATTCTTCTGTTCATTTACTAAGCGGATCTTCCACCTGACTCTTTCTGCAGCCTGGAAGGTCACCTTGATCCAACAACACACTTGGTCTCCTCTTCTGACAGAAACTAGAGTCTATTATTTGGTACAAAACTCAAATTCTAGGCTATGGGATTTTTATTTTTCTCTATGTAAAGCTTTTTTAAAGTTCTTGTTGGAAAGCTTTCATATTTGCATTACAATGTACCAGCAAGAACATCTTATAGCTAAAAAGTGTGACTGAGGTAAATCTAAAATAAGCCCCAAAAGCATCAAAATTATAAATTCTGTTGAAATTCTACCTTTTAAATTAGAGCAAAGGGTACAATTTATAGAAACAGCTGGCACCAATGATGTGGGGTTGCTGCCGTTTTCATGTAGCAAAGGTGCAGAGCAGTTCTGAGCCCAGAATACATGTCTTGATTCACAATTCCCACCTCTCCAGCAGTCAGTCAGGCAGTCAAATTCCTCCCTGTTACCAAACACAGACTAATCCAGATTTCTTCAAAGGTCAGATATGAGCCCCAAACTACTTGTCAACATGCATGCCTCTTTAAATATTGCAGGGACTAGCCAAAGCATTCAGGTGGAAAAGGGGTTTTGAATGAAGATGTCAAAAATCCTACTCTCCTGACGGAGATCAGCTGGGGAAAGTAGTACAGTTTTATTGTTTAACCAGCAGAGCCATAATATTTTACGCCAAATGAGGATATGGCTCATAAATTCTATTTAAGCTCTCCATGAGCTGAAGTTACAGGAATTTTCCACAACTATCCAGTATCAGCATCCAAATAAAAGCTCTCAGTGTTATGCCAATACTCTGCAGTGGCGAAATAATCTGGCTGTGGAGAGAGAATGAAAAAAGATAGCTCGATATTTGATCCATCTATGAAAACAGAATGTTACTGCTGCCTCCAGCCACACGTGTACACAAACACACACTGTCCACATGAAAATATGAACTTCTAGTTGTGTATACACACAATTACAAACAGCAGTAAGAATCACATCAAGTAACCATGTCATTTTTAACCACCCTTTGTATGAACTCATTCTCTTTAATTCTTTAGCATCTCTGTAGCTAATGTACTTTGCCAGCGCTTTCTTTGGGATAAGGAAAGTATTTTTGATTCATACTAAACATGCAGTATACATTTATAATGCTAATCTTAAGGAATTCTAATGTATTTAAATATTTCCCTCAATAGGTGCTTGGGAAGTTAAACAAACAAAAAAATAAATGGACAACATTAGCAGTAACATATATTTTTGAAGAATGAGTCAGTTCCAGCTGGCTGTGGTATTTGGACCAAGCTGTGATTAAGCTTTCGTTAGTAAAAGGGACAGGATCAGGAACAGTAAGGCCAAAATCAACCTGCCTCCACCCATCTGCAAAGCTCTGAACTAGCATCTGACCCCAAATGCATTTTTCCAGAGACGGGGCCCCTTGATTCCCGTGAAAAAAGCACCAACATGCTTCATTTAGCGACTATAAATGCCAGTATGTGAAAAGCTGTCCTCTCTTACTTATTCTTTATATTGCTATTCTACTCAATTAGAAGTTTTCTCTGCGTTGTGCCCCATGAGTAACATCTTTATGCGCGACTTGCCTAAAGGTCAAAGAAAACTCTTTGCAGAGATGGCTTCAGGTGGAACAGCTGGAGGCCTCCGAGAGCTGTCAGGAAGGTCCTCTGATAAAACCAGCTGAGCTAAAAGCTCTTACATTATTCATCCTACCTGCTCCAAAGGTAACATTTGGAGCTACTGGGAAGTCTTGAACTCCGGGTTTCTTGGCGTATGCTATTTTTTACTGAGCGGGGCTAATGCAGCCTGAGGGCTGCTGCAGCTTCGGTGAAGCTAGCGGAGGGCAATGAAAGCACAGGGGAAGACGGCATGGGTGCAGAAAAGAAATTTTCACCAAGTCACACCCTCTATTTTTGGCTCTCATGTCAACAGGGAGGAAGACAAGTGCCAGACATGAGAGCTGCTAGCTATCAGGCCACTTTTAAACTGGGATAAATCCATGCCATTCTTTGCAAAATGAACAGGGTCATAAAAGGCAAAGGACGCGCCTGCCTGAGCAGCCCTCCAGACACAAGCGTATAAGCACAGCATTTAAACTGGCCGTATCTCTTACTTATCAACATCTTTCTTTTTGGTTAATGATATATTTTTGTATAAATAGGAGGATTCTGTATTCACATGAGCATAGCAATTTCTTTCACTTCTTAGCAATTGCAGAAATGAGAGATGAAAAAATCCAGTAGCTCATCTCAAATGATTTAATGCCAATCCAGGATTACTGCCTATCATATATTTTCTAATTCTTTCCAACCCCAAATGCCTGTAAGGATTGGGATTTAACTTTGTTTCTTTTACAAGATTATTCTAATTGGACAAATACTGTTTTTTCCTGATACTTGATCTAAGTTTTATTTCAACTCTTATGATGGTAAATCCTCAGTTCTGCGTACAGTGAAAAATAATTCCCATTTCTGACTGGCATTTGGGCAGTACTAGGCCCGCAAGGAAATAAATGCACCATCTACATCCATGCTACTGTGGATGCTTGGCGAGGTACTCCCGCAACAGCATTTATCCTCTCTGTATTCCTCGCAATTTTTGAAATGAACATACTGTATAATAACACAGCACATTTTCCTCTAAGGTACTGTCATGAATTGGCCACAAAATAGTATTAGTCGCTGTCTCGTGGATATTTGCTCAAGTGATGGTCTAGAACACAAACTCCCTTCAATCATTTGAGCCATTCACAGCTGAATGGAAATCTAAAGGTGTCACGTACCTCGCATCTCTGCATGAGGCTGTAATCCCATTGAGATCTTGGCAGTGGTAAGGAACACTGGAGTGTTTTGTTTATTTTCATGGTGGAATGACAAGCTTCGCTTATGGAGGTACCTGACTTTCAGTTCTTAGTTTAAGACTAATCTTATCCTCTCATTAACATCTTATTTTCCACAATCTTATTTTCTTCAACCCAGAATCCTATGTTCTCTATCTTGAAATCAATGATAAGGCTCTATTCATACTTTCTTAAAGATCGTTACAGACTTCCAATTATTCCTTTCAGACACGAGCTTCTTTTCTTCTTTCTTTCTCTGATTTTTTCCCTGTGTTTTTCCTTCAGAAGAGAAAATTTCCACTAGCTGCAACTTGTAATGGTTGCAAGAGGGACTGGGTGAGCGTTCCTAGAATGAATGACAGAGGCAATGTATTCATGAGATTCTCTGATACATTGCAAATTCCATTTGCAAAGAAGCAAAGTTACTTCTTCTAACCCCTGCTTGCGCTCCCGCCCCCCCCAACAGGAGATAGTCCATCTCTGAGTTACAATAGGGCGAGAGCTGGGATTGACTGCAGACTGCTTTAATGCCACTCTTAATGACAACTTGTGAAGGTTAGGAAGTTGTCAGAATCAGATATCAGCAAAAGCTCCAGCTTGCTTTGTGAAGTCAGTCTGAATTAATTAATGGGTAGCTTTCCTTTGATATCGCTTTGATATTTGGCTGCAGCTGGATAAAAATCAACCACAAAGGAAGCAAAACACATTTTGTTTACCACTGCTTAAGACTGTGTTTAGTTCAATGTTTTTTTTCTTTTGCAGTTTTTGCTGTTTTAACTTCCCTGGCACAAGGCAACAGAGACAGGCTTTTGCTAATAAATGGAGTTATGGTGGCATGTTTTTCAACGACCGCTTCTCTCCGCTCCTGGAGATACTCAGGCTACATTCTGGGAGCAAAGCCATTACTGATTTCAGCAAAGCTGCGAGTGAAAAGACGGACCGTTCCAAAAGTAGACAAACATTAGCCTTGCCCACTCTGGTACTGCTTTTCCCTTTAAAAGGTATCTAACACTTTAATGATATTCGTTCCCTGTTTTAGAGGGTGCTGCTCCATACACTGACAGCCTGAAATAGAAGCTATGCAACTAGGGGTCTTCCTTAACTTTTCAGGGTGGGAATTCACAGCCCATTTTAGCGTCTCTAAAGGTTTTGGAGATCTACCATGACAATCAGATGAACACGTCTGTACCCCAAAGAGGTGCTTGCACCCAAATGAATCCCTGAGCATTTCCAGCAGCCCCAGGGACCCAGCTGGCAAGAGGAGAAAGGATTGCGCTGCACACCACAGGGGAAGAGCAGACAAAGAAGGGGCTCTTCCAACTAAGCTGATGCAGAAGATAATTTCTTCCGGAGAACGAGCAAAAAATCAATTATCTCTCTCAGTCTGCAAAGAGTATTTTTAATTAGGCAGAATATAATTGCCCAAAGTGTGTGATTAGAGTAGGCAGCTCAATGAAGCCACCCAGTTTCACCTGGTTTTCCAGGACGTATTATGGGGTTTCTAATGACCACAGAGAAGACAGAACTTATGTTTTCTCTCTCATCATGTATGTTGTCGCATACAACAGCATGATGCATCTAAACTGCGTGGTTCATTACCCGATTGAGATAGGAGAAAGCTAGCTAGGGACGCCTCAGCTTCCCTCACCACTACGGGACTACAAACACTAAATGAGACAACACTGCATTTCTTCGACAGCAATGCCTAGAGCCACAGACCGCACAGCAGAGGTCTTTGAAAGAAGCAGCACAGCTCACAGGCTTGGACACAATGGCAGAAGGACGCTGAACAAACAATCTCTCTGTTATAAATGTGCCATGAAGACCAGGCTCTTTAGTCATAAGATAACTCAGATCCATGGGCGCCAAACACCGCTATCGAGGCAGGTAAATGGCATCCAAGGGCATCTCTAATGATGTTACTTCCTGATGCCTGCAACATTGTTTATGATTTGCCTTTCTAATTTCACTGTTGTAGGAGTAGTCAGGCAGCTAGGAAGGCTCCCTGAACTAGTCTTTCATTATGAAGACAATTTTAATAGCTTGTGTCATGGTGCTAATGAGGCTGACTGAAGCACCTGTACTTTCTGTTCCGGATAACAGAAAACAGCTAACACCAGCGGGAGGATAAATAGCTGTTTAAGAGAGTGCCTGGGCTATTACCCTTAGCTAAGCATCCCACCTAAACCTTGGTGAGCGATGCAGTACCCTGGAGTACTGCAGTGATGGCCTCTCAGTTTTGTTCAGAGTTTCCCATTCTGAAGAGCACAGCAAAAGGTTCTCCAGTCAGTGATTTTTGGGTCCCCAGCTTGAAAGTGATATCATGTGAACAGATCCTCCAGCCTTGCTGAATAAGATGTTCTAAGTTGGACATTAAATTCTGGAGGCATTTTGCGAAGTGATGACCTCAACTGTCCGTAGTTATGGAAATCCGAGGTAAAGTCCAGTGTCACACGCCAGAACAGTTTGGCCTTTTGGGGATGTGCTTCACATTAGGGAATTTTTCTGAGGTTAAGCCAGTATTATGCGTTACTTAGTTTCCATCCCAATATTATTACACTGCAAAGCTGCACAAAAAAAAAATCTTGAACTACTCCAAAAGAGCTATCTAAAAAAGTAAGCATACATCTAACTGCATTTGCAGCTGGGCTAATGTGTTCTTGCTTCTCAGCAGATCTGCTACAGCAGGGAAAAGCAACAGTCTGATATGAACGCCTAGGTTCTGCCACAGCTCACTGACGGCCATACCCTGTGCAGCTCTGCACCGTCCTGACACAGCCCAGGGGTTAGGCTGGGGCATCACTCCCCCGAGTAAGGCAGATCAAGGTTCAGCCTCCTCCTCCCAGTGCTTCAGGTCAATGGAACTTCCCTATTCTTAAAAAGTATCTTCCAAATGTTTGAAGCTTTTCCAACTAATAAAAATACTTATTAGAGCATGGACTCATATCCAGATATCACAATTCTTGAGTCACTGCCCTCAGTACTAGGCAACCAAGTGCTTTTACTTGCTTTCTCTCAACCCCACGAGAGTTTAGTATTTTCGTACACAGTGGAACAGCTTCAAGAGGACAAATGGTGACCTCCAATGTCAACTAAGTCCAGTGGTGAAGGCTCTGTTAGGTCAATTCAAGTTAAATCCTTACAAGAAACAAGCCAGAGAGGATATGAACTGCATTCTCCTGCATGTCAGAAAGCTATCCTAATGATCAGGCTGTATGGGAAGGTGAATCTGCCTCCCATCCTTCATGGAGAAAAAAGGGACAATGTAATTATGAATTAAATGTTTTGCTCAATTGAGAGAAGTTATTTTCACTTAGTCAATATTCCCCTCTCCCTACGCCTGCACAACACCCATTGTTCTGCCATTAAGCTGCAAGTTCAGCTACTTACAGGGATTTCATTGGGCTCCTAAGTCACTTTTTACCACTTTATAACTTCAAGGCTAGTGATCCATTCTGTGTTTCACAGTAACGGTAGATGCAAACCCAACCGTTCTACTAAGGTACCTGAATTTAGTGCAAGTGTTGACGTTTCATTTAAGTGGCAAAGTCAGCACAACTTTTGAGGGCCAGAGATGGAAGCGGTGTATTTGCGTAACAAAAAATCACTTCTTCTGAGCTGGACAAAGGTATCAAAAAGTGGTTCCATTTACATAGTATTTTAAAGGAAGAAATGGGCCAGATTCACTTTCTCAACATCATTCAATGTCTTACAGCTCAGTTCTTAGGAACAGGCACTCCCTGGGAATTCTCTGCTTTCCCATCTGGTTATTTTTATCATTTAAACAGTTCTAGACTTTTTAGATCCTTCATTAAACAGCATTTGGCCATGCTATATGGGTACTGAACTAGTTTAATTTGTCATCATAAATCACTTCAATCCCTTAACTAACTTAATTGCTCTTTGAATTCCCTTTCTGTTTGTCAAAATCTCTCAAAGTCACTGATATCTCATATTCAGACTATTATTCAAGTCATATTGGATGATTACCTTTTTATTACAGGTAATTTTTACATAATGTTCACACAGTACTGACAACTCATAAGGCCTAAAGCAGAGAAGGGGACTGGATATTAAAACGCTACTCCAGAAAGGAGCGTGCCAGGATATTAATTAGAAATGAGCTCATGATGTAAAGTGAAAATCAGAAATACATTTGGTTTTTTGCTTCTTGTTAGACAAACAGTATTTTATCAGAAAATGAACGTGGATTCATAGTAAGTCATCATGGATGCCCGCATTTTGAAACAGATTATTCTGAATGTTAAATAACCTGCTAAACTGATTCAGTACAGTGCTGAGATTTCTATCCCACGTTACAACCCGTTAAGCCCCACGCACCCGGAGGGGCCGTGGCGCTGCCCTGCCGATACATGCGAAACCCACACCGTGGCACGTAGCGAGACAGAGTGTGTTTTACACTCCACGTGAAACCTGAGCTGGTCTGCGGGGGCGAGGGGAAGCCCCAAAGCGGACTGGCATCTTGCCGTTGATTGTCAGCCTGGTGTAGGGCAGAATGAACCCTACTGTGAACGGGCACCAAAAGAGACGAATGATCTAAGTTCCTCTTTAAAAATCAGTTCTTCATATTCTACATCCCTAAATGGACCCTGAGGTTTCCTTACAGCCGGCACAGAATACTTAGGGCAAAGTTTCCTCTAAGGCAGTCCTGTTTCCCTATCACGTAAATGGCATTTAATAAAACCAGTAGTGATTCTTATAATGTAAAAACTGAAAAATCTTTCCCTTGACAACATCTGGCAAAAAAAGAAGCCATTAATATTTTACAAGACAGTTAGATCCCACAAACTCCACCTTGCTGTTAAAATTTTAAGAGCTTTCACAAAAACTGTATTTCTCCATTGTTAAATCCTTAATTAAATTGATTCATACAACTAATGTCCTAATTTCATGCCAGAACTTCAATACAAAGGGTTTGCTACTACTTGGAATATGTATATCCCACTTGAAATAAGAGCCATGTAAACCATTAGTCTGTTAAAAGCATAGGAGTGCTGAGACCTACGTCAGTGTGGGCTGTTATTTCTGTGATAACCTTAGCTATGAGGATATATGCAAAAATATATATATAGGCAACAAATAATCATTGCCATGTCAGATGAATCTAACTTCAAATACATAAAAAAAACTCCAAAGAGTTTTAGGTGTAGATTTTATGAACAGATTCCTGTCGATTCCTGACTTCAAACAGCTTCTGCATGAAATTAAAGGTGTATTTATTCAGCTCTTGGGCTCCAAGAATTCGGCCAACATATAGTGCTCTTGTGTTACCTACCTGCACTCTGCTCTTGCCAGGAAATCCTACCTAATTCACTAGTTAGCAAAACAGAGCACATTCTGTTTTTAGACTAATGCATGTTCAAACTAAAACAAACAAAAAATGCCCCTGCCACGAAGGCAGCTAAAGCAGTCCCTGCATATAGCTCCTCGAGGTTTGCCCTCTATACAGGTGTCAACTTCCACTAAGCAGCAAATTAGAGCACGGAAAGACTAAGATTATTACATCTAACTGAAGGCACGGAATAAATTTAGATGGGAGGAATTTATTGGATTATTTTGTTTAGGGAATAGAAGTTAAACACCTCTAACAAAGCCATGAGATTCTTAATGAAGATGAGACTAGTTCCCAAAGAAGCACATTTCTAAGATCATTATTACATTTATATTGAGGTTTTCTCTTCTCTCCCTTCTGCCTTTTAAAACGAAATCCAAACCAACATTCCAAGAAAACCTGACTGTAAGTTGAATAATACCAACCACATCCCTATGAGCTAGGATATGAGCTATGCGCTTGCATGTTATATTTGAAAAAACACCTCTGGAAATTCATGTTGTTAATTTACAAGACATAAAAGCTACTTGTGATGCCAGCACCAAGTAAACAGAAAAGAACTGCCCCTGTTTCGTTAGTATGTATCATATATAGCAATATGTCTGTATTTCACAAACACTGTATATCTTCTTCTCTGCCTAGTAGCAATCCTACCATAACAAGTGATATTGAAATACATTTTGGGGGAAAGATGAAAGCTCCATTATATGACAAGCAATATTATGACTAACAGAGAGATTATACTAATCATGAGTAAAAAGATGATGTTTGATCCTACTTATGCTGAAAGTTTTAAAAAATTTAAAAAAATCTTTTAAATGAATTTTATCCTCAGGAAAATGATTAAAACCAGAAAAGCCTTGAGATGTCAGCTGGTGACATGTTTTTCTTCTTTATCTTTCTTTTTTGTTGTTGTTGCTGTGACAAAAAATCTGAGAGAATACAGCAAAGTGCATCATTAACTTCTTATTAATTTTATAATACAAAGGCAATTCAGTTAAAATAGTGGTGCTGCAACTTTAAATTACAGAACTAGCTTGGTATTTAATGAGAGATTTAGCACAGCGGGGTTTCTGTTAAATTAAGTTGTGCCTTCACATCACAGTGGGAAAACAGGTGTATATTGGTTTAGAATTATGGAAATGTTGACTAATTCCAAGGCTTGTAATCAAACAGCAAGGCACCCTGCAATATTTTCTTCCAAGATTCTGCATTAATCATTTATGTCTGGTCTTATTTTCTTCATGTCCACTAAAAGGGTGCAGCTCAAAGGAGCAGATAAAGCGTTCGTGTTTTCATGTCTCTGTTAAGGATGAGATCCATGGAGAAAGTAGATACAGAAACAGAGCACTGCAGGCTTTGCTCAAACACCTACCTAAATTAAACTGAATGTGCAGTCTTGGCAGGGGGATAAATTTCACACTAAACCCCCACGTTTTTGGCTTCATGAGTGCTGATCCAAAACCTACTTACTGAGCCACGTGGAGGAGGTCTTCATTTAAGAAATGAAGAGACTAAGCCCAGAACTAATCTGGCCCCTATCACTTAATGAACATCGAGGTATTCCCCTCCATGCTTCCGCAGCAGTACGGGTTATACCTGCGTGCAGGTAAAATGCAGGCGAGTTCCAACCGCCGCAGCATCCTTGCAGCCCCCTGCTCCTGCATCTGCCATTGTTCCTTACCTTGCACTAATAAATCACCTGCCTCTGCCTCGGATTTTCTTCCTGGGCTATTTAAGGATGCCTCTCATCTGACCCATGGTGGTATTACAGCGAAAGTGGAAGGCACGGATTCTTTTGTTTCCAGGAGACACCTTATTACTGAACCTCCTACATACCATATCTCATTTACTGGAAGCAAGCTGGCACTTGATGCCCAAATGAACCTGATCCAAATTCATCCCTTGTTGTAACTCTGCCAGAAGATCGCTTCCATTTGCTCTGAAAGAGACTGTTTCGCACATGGACCTATCCACTACCGATTCCTGCTCGTTCAGTGAAAGCTGCTTAGTGGGCCAGAGTTAACAACATGAAAATTGCTAAAATTCGTATCAGGAGAAGCCTGCTAATGTGAAGTGTTTTCAGCACGTGTGCCACAACTTTAAAGCACGCTTAAATGAAGTTATTTTGGGAATACACAGATGCAGCATAACAGTATCACCATATATGCTGAATGTCAGTGCACAGCATGTGCAAAATATAGAATCTGTTATATAATATATGCTGAATTGTTCTCAAAGAGAAGTAACAAGTCTGTATTTGAGTTGCTTCTCTTTATCAGAGGTGTCCCTTTAAGAAGTAGGCATAAAAACTTATCTCAGAGTAAAATCTTAACATCTCTGGCAGTATCAGGAGTATTTTTAAAGCCCAAGCCCCAGAGTCATGAGAATGTAATTTTCACGTTTCCTTAAAAGAAAAGTTTGTAACCTCAGAGTCAGGACAGAAAAACACAGCTTGAAAAGATAAATTCTAAGCAACAAAGAGCTAGAGATAGCATTAGAAAAAAATATTATATTTTTGAGCTTTATTTTAAAAAAATCAAAAGGTACAGTAGTCTCTAACCGCTGCATGCTCATTAGCCGTATAAAAGCAGAGAAGAAATGATGCCTCGCTCAAGTAAGGTGCAATGCAGAGCTGAGCCAGCTTTGCCACCTGCATGTGGGAAGGTCAGGGAAGGAGTCTGCCCCTCCGAGTCACCCGCTGGGATAACCAAGATCTCTCAAAACGCAGCAGCCAGCTCGTGGGGCTCAGGGAAGATCAGAGGAGCAAATGAAAGGACTCTCTCTGCTTCTGAGGCAAGGGATGTATAGGTCTCATGGCAGAGCTTCAGGGTAGGGTCTCACACCCTACCTGGAGCCAGGGATGCTGGCTGGGCAGGATGCTGCTCCAGCAGCTCGGGACCACCTCCGCTGGAGTGTCCATCCTACCCAGCCAGTCAGCACAGCTGCTTGACTCAAAGCATGTTGGAGAGCAATTACACAATGAGTTGGGTTAAGTGCAACATTAGCTGAATTGGGTTAGAGAACAGTCATCCAAGGGCTCGGCATTTTCTGGCAGTGGGGATGGGAACCAACAACCGGGGTTTCAGAGCCAGAGGATGCTGCGATTCAACCTGAGCTCCAAAGGGGTCTCAAAGGGAATCATCACTCAGAGCCTGCCTTCCTCTCTGAGGATGGCACATCCATCCTCTACACCCTCAAAAGCCAAGCCTGCCGCTGGAAGGCTTCTAAGGTCTTGACATTGTCTCTTGCAAGGGCCAGTTGCTGGAAAATATCACGTGAATCTGAAGTGCCACAATTTTTCTTCTGTTTCCCTGGAGCTGGTCTACTGCTGCAGATTTCCCACCACCCCTTCCAGCATTTTCACTTGCAAATGACAGAGGACTCCCATTTTACCTCGGTGAATTAGCAGGACTCATAGGTAACTATCCGACACACTTCTCTACGCTGGTCATTTCCATGACAGATGAGGTGGCTTTCCTAACAGGAGTTGCATAAAGTGAGCTGGCCAGATGTGAATTTTTCAAACACACAGTGTCCAATTTCACATACAGCACGTAGGACTTAAAGGAGATATTGGCCGTATAACTGTCAGTCCATTCAATGTTCTATTTATTTATACAGTGTTGTATACATTTATTGATTTTTGTGTCTGTAACCGTACACTCCAACCATATACTTGAACACTTCCCCTACATCAAGAGGGAATATACCTCCATCCTTTATATTTTTCCTTTCCCATCCCCAAAGTATTTGGCTACATTCAGCAGAAGAAATGAAAACATTAGAACAAGAAGATTTCAGAGTTAAGTCATGAAATTACCGGTGATATACTTCTCTCTATCTGAACTACCATAGGATAACGCACGCTACGGTTTGTACAACACAACCGCAACTGTTTTGACCACCGGTGTGATGTATCAGTGAGAACAGACTGCTAAGGAGAGGTGGTGGCAGGGAACAGGGTGACACTGTGCAAGCTGCTACGTGGTACCATGCTCTGCGGTACCCTGATGTGCAGCCACCACACCAACACAGTCAGGTTGTTTAGAAACCATGTGGATAAAGGCTGCATTGAAAAAAGTTGGCTGTATTCTGTCTTTTCCTCTTCTCTCCCTTTTCAAACAAGAAGCCCCAGTGGTGCAGTGTTTTCCTGACATATGTTTTTCCTCCTCCCCCTTAAATTAAAAAAAAAAAAAAGAATCTACCATGCACTTCAGTAACCGTCTCTAGTCAGCAGGAATCAGCACTGTTTCCAGCCAAGGGACTTTCTACAGAAGAGCAACTGCCTTTTGAGATGATGTCATTGCTACAGGACTGGCACCGGTAGAGGACAGACCATCAGGGTAGCCACCCTCCCTTGAAGAGATCAAGGTCATTTGGGGCACCAAACAGCATCTTGAGCAAAAGGGCTATTTTTCTGGTGATAAAATAATTAGGATCAAAAAGTAAATGTACTCACCCCAGGTAAAGTTTTAATATTGTGCAGTGCATTCTGTGCCTCAAGAGCAGCTTTTCTTGTATAAAATGTTACGAAACAACAACCTATAGAGAGAAATGAAAAGCTTTCAGAAATTAGTGAGTATGATTTCTGAGAGTACAATAGGGAGGGAGAAAAAACAGTGGTTGAACAACACATTATGAAAGCTGGAAATGTGAATTATCATGAGGCTGCCTGAATGTCATGAATAAAAGGAAGCTTGTATGGTTTAAAATAAAAAGTCACCCCCTGTGCATTGCATCTATAGCACACCTACATTGTTAGTGAACTGTAATCACTTAGAAATTAAGTTAACCAAAATCCAATTGGCTTTGTACAGTGTAAGTAAGGTTATATTTTTCTGAAGGCTCCCCATTATACTTTGAATATAAGCAACATGGCAAGCTCAAGCAGCAGGAATTCATTGTTGCATCCCAGGCAGAAAATCAGGTTCAAGCAGGACCTTATTTAAAGGGCCTTATATGTAAGAGCTAAGGTTTGTTCCCCCCTGTTTGAAACCAGGGAGGACTGGAGGTACGACACTCATCTCAGTTGCAAAAATGACAAATAAGCTACAGGGGAATTTGCCACTGGTGGGATAGTGGAGGCTGCTGATGGTTGACAGCATTAGGTGAGGCTCTGCTCACCCTGCATCTGTCTAACTTTCAGTAAAGCAGACAGTTCTAGTTGCCTTAATCCTATGGTTTTCCCTTTGGCAGCATGGTCCAAGCGGGTGGTCTGTGGGACCAAACACAGGTTGTTGCCACTTTCTTCACTGCAAACATTTAAAGTAACCCTTCCCGCAGCACATGCAACCCAGGCAGCTCAACACCAGCCCCAGGGTGAGGTCAGGGCTCACAGGCAGATCTTCAGGGAAGAGCTATAACATGACAGGCGTGGGACAAAGAAAGAAGGACCAGGATTTGACTTGCTGCAATCTGTAATGTCCCACAGCAATGAGGTGTGCTCCTAGGCATCCATGGGGCATGTGCGGAGAGCTTACTGCGGGAGGACCTTGCATCCACCTTGCAGGTGGGGTACTCAACACAATATCCCAGCTTGTGACTTCAACTTTACTTCCAGAGGGAGGGGAACCACTTTGAGAACATCAATCGCACACTTATGATGTGCGTAACACAAGATTGCAGGTATAGACACAAGGAAAAGTCACATTTAAAGAGTTCCCACCCAGCACAGTAAATCAGTGATGTAGGAACACCCTTAGAGACCAATCTGTTGCTACGCTGTCCATAGGGGAAATACAGCGGGGCTGAATGCAGCCCTTGTCCTGCAGACATGGGCAGCCCCTGCTTTGGAGCCATGTCACGTTAAGAAGAGGTCCCAAAACTCCTATAGAGCTCTGTGGCTGCAGTTGGGGTGCTCGGTGACCCAGCTGCTATGGGGAGAGGGAAAACATGCTGGGTAATGTGGTTGTGAGGCAGAAGTGGCTACTGAAACAAAAACCTACTTCGTATCAAACAACATGATGCAGATTTTACTGATGAATCAGAAAACGATCCTGTTCTCTTAATCATAGACAGAGATTTGTTGCAACTCCAGAGAAACGTCAAAACCAAACAGTAAGTAGAAGAAACCCCAGCTCTTGAGCCTTGGTGTTCCCTCAGAGCGTGACACAGATAAAAATCTGTCCTTCAGGCAGCGAGCAAAGCTGTTGCTTGCACCAGCTCCCTGATGTTGACCAAGGTGAAACATCACGTCCCACCTGCTACGCTTGCTTTTGTTCAACCTCACAGCATCCCCCAAACAGCAAAGGAGACCTAGGAGAAAGCGTGCACCAGAGAACACAGCTAGCACATTTTAAGTAACCGTGTGGAGGTGGCCCACCCCACACCTTGGAAGGAAGGGCTGAATCCAGAACTCCCCCTCCGCTGCCTCTTGCTTGGCTCAAGCTGTGCATTGCACTGCGAACACTCCCTCCGGCTTTGCAGCCGGGCCAGCGATGACTATTACCTTTATAACAAGCAAAGGTAATCATGTATTCCCAGCTGGAATGCAGCGAGTTTATCCCTAACGCAGAAAAGCACTTGCAGGCAATACAACACACGGGCAGGCAGGTAATGCAGACTTAACGCAGCTGGGAGAAACACTTTTCATACTGCCAACAGGTTCCTTAAAATTTCACAGTTTACAACTGAGACGGTTTAATAATTATTTCAGTAAGCCGGACATTGTTTGGCAGGGATGATTACTACAGACAGCCACAGCCTGTTAAGGTTTGTGCTTCCTGTGAGCGTTTCTAAATCTTCTATTTCACTAGCAAATTCTGAAAATTTAAATTATTTTACTCTGGAATTAAAAGGGGAAACAAATCCAAGTTTGTGACATTTAATAGTGTGACTTTGAGAAAGTACTGCGATGTTTTTCTATCCTGCCAGCCAGCTCCGAAGTCTTTCTTCTACTATTTTCTCTCCATTTGGTTTATTAGCTTTTTAATATAAAGCTTTTTAACCAGGAGAGAGGATTCAGAGGGGAAAATATCAAGCAGTAGTCACGACTTTGCAATTCCGATGTCCTTTACCATGAGTCCGAAGAGTTTCATTTTAGATTTCAGCTCTGCAGGCTTATTCTGATAAGAAGTTTGAAATCTACTGGTTTATCAGTCTTGGCACTACTTGAAAGAACTGCGCTTGAAAGATGAATATGCTGTGAAATACCCTTTAACTAGTCATTTTTAGGAAGTAATAGTGCAGGAGAGAAAAACGTCTCTGTGAATGAGGACTGGGAGAGAACAGTACCATAATGGGAAACGTGAGGATGTTTCAGGCAGGCCGTCGGACCCTGACAAAAATGGAGCCTTCTAAGTTCACAGATCAACACATCTGAAAGTGCACATGGATAAAATCTTTCTCTGGACTCATTTTGCTCATATCTTCATTAAAAACCACAACAAAACAGGAGATGTTTTGCTGTGGTTTGAGGAGAGCATGGTCACCAGTTGTGGACACCTGATTCTGAAGCTATCTGCTAAAGAGGTCAGGGCTGGACTAAAGAAAAAAGAAAATAAGAAAACACAGGAGAACAGAAAAGGCAAAAGTGCACATGGTCCCAAAGGAAACGCTATAGCTCAGCCTATGGACCTTCCAGAGGTGCTCGCTGCCAAGTTACGCAAACCGCTGCTGCTCCAATGGGCTGGCTTTGAAGATGCCTCCAGCGTAAAATCCCTTTGGCTCAGCACCGCATCCCAAAGGAGAAAGTACCAAATTCAGCCCTTTCTGCAGAAATTTTGGAAGGGAATGCGCCTGTGTAAGAGAACAGGGCCAATCTGTGCTTTAGGACTGGTAGATGGTCCCTGATGAAAGACAACTAGGAAAAGACTTTTCTTCCTTCATTTTCCCTAAAAAAATGTAATACTGCCAAAGACAAATCAGTGACACTGCTAGAAAAGAAAAAAAGTACATTTCCTACTAAAAGAAAAGGAAAAAAAATGCAATCCTCCTCTCTCCAGCCCCCTGCACACATAATCTTGGCTTCATCACCAACAAACTTGACAGCAGCTTGAACCACAACTAAACTTTTCTGACATCCAAATAACTCAAAGCCTGACAGTGATAACCTTTTCCCCTCCTATTCAGGACAACTTAAAAGGCGAATTGGTTTGTGGACATGGTTCTGCCTATCCTCAACAGCCTGAAATACAGCCCAGTTTAACTCCAGGTGGGCTAGCATCTTCTCAACCAAAGGAACAGAAGCTTGTGCTGCCAGTCAGTGCCTCCAAAGCAGCAAATCTCCTGCCTTTTGGTACGCTGGTTGTGCTCTACTTGGAACTGTATTTACTACAGCGTCAGACATTTCTTCTTTGTACCTAGAAAAAATACTGAATGAATCATGCAGTTCCCTACAGTCCCTTAAGGACAACAGCAACAACTTCATGGCTATCCTGCCAGATGCTTGAACAGACTGAATAAAACCTGCCACCCCGCGCTGCACAGTGCCTGATAGCAACAAATGGGATGCCTGAGAAACAACGGCAGAAACCAGCCCTACTTCTCAAAGCATCTGACGAGAAAACGCTGCAGTGTGTACACTACAATACTCAACTTCAACACCTCAATAAAAAAAAGGGAAAAGATCTCTTATTTCAGCTTGTTTTCTCTCTTTTTTTTTTTTCCTTTTTCTTTTTTTCAAAGGAAATTTAGTGCCAGAAAAAGACCTCAAGGTCCCAGCCATTGGGAGAGAGTTGACACATTCAATTCTCCATGACACATTCAATTCACAAGCCCCTGCTCAGGCTGCCAAAGGCACCAATTAGCACCAGTGGTGGAGATCTTATTTATTTAATTTCCACAGAAACCTGTTTAGCAAGACACCGACAGAGGCAAACAGCCTTGCGTAGGGCTAGAAACAGCTTTACTTGAGTCACTGTCAAAGATGGCAGCAACGGCTTACACGGGGATCATGCAGCCACGGCTTCACTAAAGCAACCATTTAGAAGTTGGGGATGGGCAAAAAAAGAGCAAATGGTGAGGACTCTCCCACCCCAGTACCCATTAATTTCTGCTGACAGCGAACTTGGGTTTCTGGAGGACGTTTGTGCACATTGTGGAATTACGACAAATTGCCAAGTTTTCACCATGAAACTTCAAAAACTGCCATTCCTCCTACGAGTAAGAGGATTTTTTCAAAGAGCTGTTAGTGACCTCCTGCAACGGGACTTCTCCTCCCGTACGACTTCTGCTCTATGACCCAAACTAGCCACCTGTGAAGCCCTTGCCCCCATCCACCAAGCCGAGCAGACACGGCTTTGTTAGGCTGTGAGATACAGTCGTATCACATCGCTAGGAGCTCCGTCGTGTCATTATTTTTATCACTTTCTCCCAATTCAAGCACAGACTAATTACTCCGTGAGAGCTGTTTACAGTCCTAATTTTGAACAACTAACAAAAGGAAGCTCTCCTCCACTCGGAGACGTGGCTTACATGGTCCTCGCTGGCATTTAACGGCACTGGGATCTGTGTAAGAGGCTTAATCTCTCAGCCGGGATTTCATGCTTGAATGAATACGGCAACCTCCATCTTGCTTCGAGTGTGAAAACGTCTCTTCCAGCTCCCTAAACTGAATATATGGTTCCTAGGTTAAAGTTACCAGGAATTACACACGTGCATCAATATGAGAAAATAACCCTTGGACGTGGACACGAATTAAAACAAATTGTTGTACAAGATGCTCTGAGGTTTTGATTTGCTTGAAGAAAAATGTGCTACAATTTCCCAGGCCTGAAAATTTAACTTTTGGGAATTAAAAGATAAAAGATACAGGAGAAAAAACCCCTCATCTTCGTTGGTCTGATTTATGAGTTTCTGTAGTTTTCAACTGTCAAAATTTGTCAGTTTGGATCTCTCCTGCATTGTGCATATTATCACCCGCTGCCAGTATCTGAACCCTAACCATAGGGTACAGAAATACAAGAGCTTATCAGTGCGCCTGCAAAGCCTGCAACAACTTAAAAGTATGAAATTTGCTTTACCTTCTAGACTAATAAAATAAACACTTCAAAACAGCTATAATGATTATCTGATGATTGAACTCTGTATTCTTTTAGCAAGTAATGGAATCCTGGCAGACAAATTCAATTCAAAATACATTCACATTCAGGACATCAACAAAGTCATCATGTTGTGAATTGAAAATTCCTTTAAAGGCTGCGTTTGAATTCTAAGGGGCTGACAGATCAAGAGACTGAAGGCCCTGGAAGGCTAAATGAGTGAAGTCCTGCTATGTTTCTTTCTTTCTGTGAATGAAGCTCACTTTTGTGTGTGCATTTGCAAGCAGAACAGGTGCTGGCTTCATACAAGCTTGGAATCTCAATGGGGACAGTAGCTTCTTGTCAATCCAGCACAGTTCAAGCTAGTTTAAGTTAAGGAGAATTTCTTTTTCTTTTTTTTTTTCCCCTCCAAATGTTCCTCTCCCGATTTCCACATTCACTCTTCCACTACCAAAATTTAAACATTACACTGCGATTTAACAGGGCTGCCTTTTAAAAGGCTCTCTTGCATTCCAGCTGTTCACCCGAACGCTGAAATACGTGCTCCGTAAATCACAAACAGCTGCCTGAACAGTGTGATTTGCAACCAAACCCACCATGACCTACACTGTCATTTTCCAAAAGGCAATGAAGGCATCAAAAATTCTCTTCCCCTAAAGCCACTGAAAACACCTATTGCTACAGGAGTTCAGGCGTGTGGTTGGGCAACAAGGTTTTCCACATATATTAAATTTGGGGCAGTGCAATGGAAGCCTTGTCCGGCATTTCTTCTGTATTACAGATTTTAGTGCAATTAGCTAACCTGCATGGAAGACACCAGTCTAGTGTTAGGAGAGGTGTGTCAAGTCTTAGGGATTTTGGTTGGGCGATTCCAGACAAAAATAGAGAAAAACATGAACTGCCTGAATAGCAAATACAGACATTCCTGACAAAGGAAAGCAAAAAACGTTTTCAGAAATAAAAATCCAACTATTTCTGTAATTCTGCTGGACAGAAAAAAAGGTGGCTCAGGCAGGGATGCATTTTGATTTCTACCTGCACCATGCTCTTGCTCTATTGTATATGGAGTCACTCGAGAGTACGATGGCAACAATCCACTCCCAAAGCAATCCCTGATAGAATTGCCATATACTGCAGAAATCAACCTTTAACGATGCCGCCTCCCAATTAGCTCAGGTTTGCTAATAGTTTGATATAATTGGCACCCTGATGGAAACCGTATTACCAATCCTGTCACCAGCCAGGAAACCGCATTGCCACTCTAATGACAGCACATATTATAGCGATGCCACTTCTAATATTAATTCATTAGCTGAAGGTAGGCAGGGGCTCATATGCGAGAAGGATTCACAACCTGGACATGCCAAATTCCACCCTGTGCTCTATTTTTCCTCCCGGTTATAACATTCAGGGCGGCAATGCACCAGCCCCAGCGTGCCCCGAACCGCCCCTATCGCATTAAAGCACAAATGCTCCAGGCCGGTAACAGCCCTGTAAATGGCCAGTGAAAAATGATCCCACGGAGCTCAATTTTTTCTCTCCATGCCTTGCAAGTTATGACGGCCTTTCTGTTAATTGGCCACAAGTCCTAGTTTGCTGTCAGCCTTCAGCTGCACCGGGGAGCTCTTTTGGAGGAGTCGCACTCTGTCATTCTCGTACCCTTGTGAATACAAATGCTCTCTATAAATGTCCTCTGCCTACAAAATGGAAGTGGGTTTTTTTTTCTTTTTTTTTCCCCTCCTTTTTTTTTTTTTTGACCTAGATTAAATCTGCTGCATTTTCAAGCCTTTTGGGAAAGCAACTAAGAACTAATATGCACCGGTTCGTGTGCCACAACACTTCCCTACCCATTATTATGTAAATTTTGACTGAAGTGCAACACAGATAGAAAAGATATCAAGGGCAAAATTGCCAGAATCTGCTTTTCTTGCTCTCTGAAATAAGCCACTTATATTAAACAGTTTTAAATGGCTAATAGCTGTAAAAGTATCTAAGAATTTCAATGTACGTTTTTTCATATAGTACAATGACAGCTTTTGCAAATTCCTGAACTCTCCTGCTGACTGCGTAATGACCGGGAAGCAAATGGCCAGCACGCTGGTACTCTCTGGTTTACTTTTGAAGAAAGGAGCCAACTTCCTCATCTGCAGCTTGGTAATACTCATTCGATATTTGCACTAGATGGTGATAAAGGAGGAAGAAAAAGCAGATTCAGAATTAGATTAAATACATGGTGGCAGGGTAGATAAATATGTACAAATCAGGTTTATAGCATCAGGACAATCTCATGTCATTACTAACTAATCTGTCCCTAAAGAAACCATCGCTGCGTGCTGGGATGTAAGCTGAGCTGTAACGGTCTGTGCTGACTAGTGGATGAGAGACGTCCAAACATAAGCTTAGAAAGCGCTGTGAAGATACAGGTGAGCAGCCGGTGGCATTGGAGCCATCAACACCCTGGTTGATGGAAACACCACTATAGCCTCGCCTGCCCCTCCAAGCACCCACCCAGTGTAAATCCCTTGGGAGAGTAATTGCTTTCCCGACCCTGTGAGATGGAAGGCTGTCAGTCAATCAACACCAGCGAGAAAATCAAAGCAGCTGCTCAGCGCCTCTTGTTGAGCTCATGTTTGGTCTGTCCGCATTTCTAGATTTCAGGGGTAGAGAATAATTGGGATCTTACACATCAGTCCATACAGTTTACAATAAAAACTGCTGTCAGAGCTTTTGGAAAAAAACATTTCAAGTAAGTAGGACAGCAGGGGGAGAGGGTGGGGTGATGGTATTCCAGTCTCTAGCACTGTGAGGGGTCTCCCATGGGAAGTCACTGTACTTCCCACCTGTAAAATATAGAAAAGAATATACACAAAATACAGGAGAAACAAGAAATATTTTTTTAAATTGGAGATTATTCTAAACAAGGCCTGTCACTATGTATATACACTGTATCGCAAAGAAATCTTGAATTTGGGGGGGCACATCTAAATGAAGCTACAACAAACAATTACTTATTTCTTATGCTGCCTTCTCCTCATTTCCCCTTTACCTTTTCTTTTCTTCTTTTCCTTCTCATTGTTGTACTAATTCTCCTTAATCTTTAATTCACTTTCTTCTCCCCTCATACAGATCCTTACTCTTTTCCTCCTAGCAGCTGGTCACTGCTTCCTTTTTCCTTGGCCAGGTAACAATTACTGATCTGAGTTCACTGGCTTTGAAATGAATTAACATGTCCTCTGTGCAAGTTAACTCCTATGTTTGTCCATCTGCTAAATACATCTTTGCATATAGTAGAGAAAGAGGGTTCAGAGCACAGATGCTAAGAAAAACGGAAATGAAAAATTAACGTGTCCTCCCTTATTAATCCATTCTTACAGCAGAAAACTGGTGTGACACTGTATTTCAATTCAAAAAGACTCTACAAAGATCATGTTTACATAAATTAATGTAGGCAGGGACACATCTTTCCCTAATGACATTTCAAAAGCCCTACAGTCTCCAACCCCGATATTCACTAGTAGCAAATCAAAATTCCTAGCGCACACATCTTATAGTCCTGGATTTCCTTCTGTTTTCTTTCACTTGAATGCTTGAGAAAGATCACTAAAGACTGGTTTTCCCCAATAAGACTTCCAGACCACTGCTCTGATGAAAGCTCTAATTGCACTGCGACTCCTGAGAAGCCACTCAAGTCCTAGTTCAACTAGGAGGCAACTCCGTAGTGAAAAATACTCACAATAGCATAGCTTTACCATGAAATTATCCCTCTAAAATCTTCAAACCTTTGAGAGTTAATTGCAATTTATAAACCTACACTGTCACTATGAAAAACCTGTATTCTGTATGGGAAATTGTTTTCACTGCTTAAATGCCAATGGCATCCTGGGCTGCATCAGGCAGAGCACTGCCAGCAGACTGAGGGAGGTGATCCTTGCCCTCTGCTCATTTAGGGGCTTGGGTCCCATTCTGGGCTGCCCAGTACAAGAGAGACGTGAACATACTGGAGGGAGTCCAGTGAATGGCCATGAAGATGCTGAAGGGACTGGAGCACCTCTCATACAAGGAGAGGCTGGGAGAGCTGGGACTGTTCAGCCTAGAGACGAAATGGCTCAGGTGGATCTTACCGGTATGTATAAAAACCTGATGGGGAGGAAGTAAAGCCGATGGAGTCTTCTCAGTGGTATCCAGTGACAGGGGCCATGAGCACAAATTAAAATACAGGAATTCCATTTAAACATAAGGAAAAACATTTTTACTATAAGGGTGATCAAATACTGGCATGGTTTGCCCAGAGAGGTTGTGGACTCTCCATCCCTGAGATACTCAAATCCTGCCTGGACACAGTCCTGAGCAACCTGCTCTAGGTGACCCTGCTTTGAGCAGGGGTTGGATGAGATGAACCCTGGAGGTCCCTTCCAACCTCAGCCAGCCTGTGATTCTGTGAAATGGCAATGAAGGAATTGAAGTGGCTCTTCCACAAAACCCCTACTAACACAGTTTAACTTCCTCAGAAATATATTGCAAGCTTATTTAACTTTAGCAGACAACATCAGTTAAATTACTTTTTTATTGTTCCATTCATCAGTTGGGAACCAGCTCTCATTCACTAGCAGATTTCACACACAAGACGAGTTTTTTCATAGCAAGAACACAGGAATTAGTATTTTTTTTAGAAACAGAACCAGAGACATTAAAATCTCAGCAATGCCCATGTTGCCACAGACACGCAAGACAGTAAGAATGCCTTGTGTCACACCTTGTTTTCAGATATACATCAAGAAATTTATGAATTCAAAAGCTGATATTAAGATGCATTTTTTAAGTTACAATTTATCCAGTCTTCTTGTATCTGACATGATGAAGTTTTGTCTAAATCCCACGCATTCCTTTAGTATTACAAGACCACCTATCCACCCAGAGCCCTGACAGATCTAAAACTGTGAGCTTGTGTCTTCTAAAGACAGTATAGGAAAAGCCAGATCTAGCAGTACAAAGAGAGGAAAGAAGAAGAGGACCAAGGAGAAGGAGTTACAGATTGCTATTGCTGATACTTAATGAAAACCCATTAAAAAAGAACAACAAAAACCCAACCCTGTCCCTCACCCAGAAACTTGGTAAGAAGATGGTGTACGGGTTGGTTTCAACACTTGTATGGATCTGGAAGACTTGGATACCAGTTCTGCGACAGAACCTAAATCTGAGCTTGGATAATTCATTTCTAGGAATAGGGTGTTGAAGTTCTTCTGAAAATAATGTTCAATGCCCATCTGAATCTTTAGATGCCTAAACGCTTTTGAACCATCTGGCCTTTAATCTCCCTGTGCCCCCGCTTCTCCTTGTAAAACGGAAAGAATAAAATGTCCTGAGTTCAAAGGAATACTGTGAAGAAATCATAAAAAAAAAAAAAAAAAGGTGAGGTAAAAAGATACTGCAATAATAACAACGTGAGTAACAGCAAAGCAATACTTGCAAGTGCTACTTCCATCTCACTAACTGCAGTCTGGCACGCTTCCTCCAAAAGTTTGCTTATAGGAAACGGAAGAAATCAATACAAGACATTTGAGCTGGCTTAAGGGGCACTTAAGCAGCATGGGAAGAAATTCTAGGTGAAATATTGTCTCAAAGTGCCCTGAGCTTCAGTCAACGAAGACGTATTTTTCCCCAACACCCAGTGCCACACAACCCCATATTTTGCTACTTTTGGCCAAGCCACCTAACAGGCACTCCATCCTCTGCTGGCCAAAGAACTGACAGAGCCTCCACTCTGAGTCATGATTTGCTACAATATATACACTATTTTCAAGGAGCAAATTTTCATCTACTTGAAAACTTTTTGCTTAGAAATGTGTTACTTTTCCCCATCTTTAAAACTTGGGTCTAAATCCATTGTCTGAATATGTCATACTCCCTGCTCCGTTTGCCCAAGATGCAGTCAAACACTTTCAATTCTTTCTTGACTTCAACATTATAGACCCTTACATATCTCATATTGATTTCTAGGCGTTCACAGTTTCAATCTCACAGGGTCACAGCACATGTCAAATCCTTCCTACGCTGTGTACACCTTCAAGCAGTGTTTCATCTAAGGAGCTTCACTTTCCCTGAACTTGTTAGCAGTGACACATTTATTCCCCAATTAAGCTTTTTTAATAATAATAATAAAAAAGAAATTGAAGATATTCCTGGCAACTCCTGTATCTTTCTAGTTGGTTGAAACAATTTTATGCAGATGAAGATGTAACTCCACAGAGCCTTTGAACTTTAAGCATCATCTTTCCTTGGCTTTGAACTCTCAACAGGGCCCATGATCTTTCAAAGTAATATACTCTGCCTGTGGAAGCTTCAAACAAGGGGGAAAAAGGCATGGTTAGAAAAAAACCCACAAAAGATGGGTTTTTAAAATGCTTGATGCTCCTGGAAATAAAAAAACCGTAACTGAGTGGTATCTGAAGAAGTGTATTTGGCGCTCAAGTGCTTCCCTAATTAATTGTTTAGATGAGTGCTAAAATAAATGCAGCAGCAGCAAAGATAAACAAACCACTTTAGTAATAAAGCCATATATTTGTGCAGACACACAAAAATAAATGGTAGAGCTTAATGAGCACAAGCAATGAGAACGAAGAACACACTTCGTGTGGGGGATCCACGCTCAGAAAGCTCAAGCTCAAAGGTATTTGAGAGGTATCTCACAACAGCCTCCCAGCCTGACTCACGTTTGCCCCTTGTACAGCATCTTGTTTTGCACAGACTAACAGTGTAAAAATAAAAAGTGTCCTGATGAAGAATTACAGCTCATGTTTCACCTTGCCTGGGCAGCCTCATAGGAGCAAGGAAAATACTTGTGGTAAAAGACTGTTATCGCAGTTTATTATTATTATTCTTTATGTTTTGTCTGACGATTAACTAACATAAAATCAATGAGGGGAGATGCAGAATACACGTGTAACACATGTACTTCCAAAACGAGAGAGAGAGAAGCTGAGATGATTCATACAGTCTTCTCCTTGTGACTGGAAAATGAACTAATGAAGTCTAAATACTGGGGGAAAGCGTTATCTTGCAAAACTAGGAAAGCAGTTTTAACAGAATTATAAAACTGTTAGAGACAGGAAAATCCAGCTAAGCTCCACTCCCAGAGAGGACAGCATTACGATTCCACGTGTAGTTCTTCCAAAGTTTTATCTGGTCCTATCTGTAGATTTCCCAGAATCAGGCTTCCCATAATTTCGCCAGAAAACTATTTTGCAATCTCACAAACATTAATTTTAAGCACACTTTTCACGGTAAACGCTTTCAGCTTTGCTTAATTTCCCTTTGAAAACCTTCCTAAATAACGCTATTACTTCGCATTCTTTGTATAAATGATTCGCTAACCAGAGCAAAACAGTGAAAACTCATGTATCATACAAGTAAATATTCCCCCCACAAATCTTCATACAACTGATGGTTTCTGTCTTGATACTATCGACCACATGTGACTTGGAAAACTGATTTAAAAAATCTATTCACCAATATTTAATATCTACTAAAGGAAGGGAATATCAAGAGTGTGTTGGACAACCCATGGGGCATGTCTCAAGTCCTCTAATTAATACCAGTTCAGAGCAGTGCAAACAAGATAGTACCATGATATATAGGCCCTATGGCTCTCCAAAGATCAAGATGTGGCATTTAATCAGATCAAGAGTTAAAATAAATCGCCAGCAGCCTGTTTCCAAGTTATGACAAGAGGAATACTTGGCTAGAGAGGTATAGGCTGTATGAAAGGATTGGCAACTTATCAAGACAAGAAGAGAAAGAAGCTGGATGACTGGCAACTTAATCAGAGGGAGAAGGAAAAATAGAGAAAAGGAACAAAACGAGTGCATAAACAGCTATGTGTTGGCTCCTGCGGCTGTCAAAGGTGGCCTTGAGCAGGCAGTGGCAGGAGGGCTTACGCTGAAGCTTGTCTGCAAAGTAGATGAAACTATTCAGTGTTCCTTGGCATCAATAGCACGCGGATGCTGAATATATCTAATCACGTTTGGAGTAGCATGATTCTGTACAGTGTTCTCCGCAGGTCACCATGGCAGCCACAGGAACACGTCCAACAAAATATCACGAATGTGCAGCTTAACGGTGCTCTGCTACCAAAAAACTCATAGAGCTTTAGAACAAAGTCCCCAGTCTTATCTGAAAGCTAAAAAAAAAATACAAAAGAAAATAAATAAAAAATTCAAGGGGTCCTTGTACAGTATTTCATCTTCAGTTTCTGCTCCTTCTCTGACAAACCGCTCTTTCTTTTAATCAGTGTTCATTTCGCATGAAGACCAACTTGAACAATCATCATATTTTGGTAGCAGTATCCTTTAGTTAATGTTACAGTGTGCCCTCGTCTTTTATTCAGCATGTTATTATTGCTTAAAATATCTATGGTAAGCAAAACTATGCAAACTTTTCCTGAAGACGAACTGAGGAATAGTGGGTTAGAGGTTAGATTGTCAAAGGAGCTTTGCAACCACCAGTTCTTACTGGGAACAAGCATTGCTTGGTCTTTTCACAAAAAAACCCCTACTCATAGATGGCTTGTATTTATCCACAGAGTGCGGTGGGTCATGAAAGAAACTGCAAAATGATATCCTAAAAATGTGAAATTTCTTTTCCCACTTGAGATGGGGGATAGGGGAACAAGGATGTGCTTGGAGGGAAGTCCTGGTAAGACTGGGACCCATATCTTGTACAATATTTTGGCTCCTGCTAAGCCTTATTAGGGCAAATCTAAAGATATTTCCAAGAAATTTGAAATCCTCTATCAGACTGCAGCATTACTCACTCTTGCATTTTGTATGCAAGAAAGATAAACCTTAATGTATAGCAAAATTACTTCTGGAACTGCATATTGTACGTTTTCACTATAATGCATATCATAAGCTTTAACACAGAGATAACTAAGCGATTACTTGTCAACCTCCTCTCATTCCATCAGTCTTTTTTAAGGATAAAAAAAGCTTTTCATGTGCAACAGCAGGCTTCAGATTAGTCCTGCAGAGTTATCAAAAATGTGGAACTAAATATCAGACAAGCCCAATTTAAAATGATGAAACACTTCTGAATTCTAAAACAATTAGGCTGATTTACAACACATGGCCTGATACACTGTAGGTCTGAATCCTTTTTTTGCTTTTTAAAAGGGGACACATTTTTTCATGCTAGTCATAAATTAGTACAATCAAGATTTATTTCTTTTTTTTCTGAATGCTATTCAAGAGCAACTCTTTGACCTCTGAAAGATTTTTGTGGAAGATTCATATTTTACCTGCAAAGATACACACCGAAATGAGTTCGAGACCTAGGAAAGACAAACCGCGACTATAGCTGAAGAACAGAATCATCTCCTTTTTCTGTGGCTTTTCAGTGATGCTGTGCTGCAGATTTACTCAGTTTTCACTGCTAGGTCTCTCATTTCTGCTTGTAAATCAAGGATGCTGGGCTGCTATGAAGATCGATCAGGTGAGGCTTGCAGTTTTCTCCTCTGCTTTTCATGATGGTTGCTCCCAGAAAACACACGCATCTTAAATACTTCTGATCCCACTGGGGTTGAGATTTAAACAAACACTGACATTGGCAATGCAACTCTGCCTGATCATGTACTAAAAAGTCATTACCTGACTTTTTCAATATCCATTTAATTATTACCTGTGTTTCAAAAAACCCGAGAAGACTGGAGAAACTCTCAGTTACCACAAAACGATGCTAGTGATGGCAGCAACATTGCTCAAAACCTACTCTATTTTGGCTCCTTTACTATAGAATACTGGAATTTACAAGACGAAACATAAAACAAAAGGTACAGGGCATTCACAACACTTTTTTAAGGCTTTCACTTTTGCAACACACATGGACAATGGATTTTAAATGAAAGTTCTGTTTCTCTATACTTAAGGGAATTAATATTTTAGTATGACTGCATCTGTGAATGAAGACATTCAAAAAGCCATTATGTTTTCAACTTAGGTTAATAATAAGGCTATTTTTCCACCCACTCTCTGGCACAGCTGTAATGTTCTTGGCCTCAAGTGGGAGGCAATGTGGAACAAGGATTAGCAAGATGGATGATATACAACATACAGTGCCAGTTCATATAAAATATTACTAGATTGGAAATGACTGTTTACTGTCTCAGTGATTACATGACCACTTTTTTTCCTTCCAAAGAACATACAGTATGTGGCGCTCCTCTATGCCAATAAAGCTTAGTGCATAACACCTGCGTAACGACAAATTAATTTTTGAGCTAAGCCTGATGAGAGGGTCAGCCAAAATCTTAGGCAGAGTTTATGCCCGGTACTGTTTTACATGACAGAAAATTCATCCCTCCCATTCATTAATATTAGCACAGAACACGGATTATACAACAGAAAATAAATAAAGTGGGGGGACCAAAATACCAAAAAAATGTTAGGACTGTGTGTGGTTACAGTACAATAATAAAACATTTAATCCTGGAGGAGGGGGGAAGTTGGAAACAGCATCCCATGGTCCACTTCCAAATAAAATTGGACAAAACATTTAGGAATGCACTGAACAGAACAAGCATGGATTTGGCAGACAACAAGCTGGATGAACTAGCAGGTCTTCTTTCAGTTAAGTTAGATTTCCAAACCTGAGACCTTTCAATCCTGGAACATGAGATCTCTTGCCCGATCTAAAGACCCACCTCTCTTGACCGAGGCCATAGCGGCTCAGCCGTGAGCAGCCAGGGATGCTGAGCCCTGGCTCCCAGCATGTTCAGGTACCATCGTATTTCAAACTCAGAAAACCACGTGGATCCAAGTTTTATGTCCTGTCCAGGCATAAAATTTCTTTTACCACAAAGTCAACACAAGTTGTTTAAATTCTGAGTGCTCAGCAGTTCCCATCACTTGGACTACTGGCCACAGCCACTGCCAAAACATCAGCAATACTTCAGAGTTGAAAAATGTTTCCTTTAATAATTTTAGTGAGAGAGCACTTTCACGTGAAAGAGAAACAGAAGTGTTTCGAAATGGCAAAATAATTTCTCGTCCCTAAGCAAAGCTCCTCTGAAAGAGCTGTTTGCACAATCCAGACACCTCCATTTTCATGTAAATAGTTTATTGATTTAATAAAACATATAAACAGGCTTATATCATTATTCTACCAGCTGCAGATGATCTATATTCACTGAGCAATCTATTCCCACAAAAATATTTTCATTGAAATTAATCTTAATGTTCGCTCCTCCTTCCCCCACAAGCTAACGTCTAGGCACTTCGAAACGCACATTAGCTACTTCAATAAATAAGATGAGCAATTCTTGGTTTTCTTAACAGCACAGGGCGTAAGTGGATGATCTCTTTACATGCCCTGGACGACAAAAAAGACATTAAGTATTGGAATTTTTCCTGTCTGAGTAGCCCAGTGAGAGCGAGAGCCAAGTTTGCAGGCTCTCTCTCCTTGTCATTTCCAGAGTGTCAGAGTTTCCGTGAGCAGTGCATCCCAGAGTCAGGTCATCGAAACCTCAGCCCTGCTCACCCCGGCATTTTTTTCAGGGCGTTGTTCCAATACTGTGAGAAACTCCCCAAAGTTTGAAAGTCTGCTCCTTTGACACACTCCATTTGGCGAGTGTAGGAGAAATGCTGTTAGACGAGAAGAAAAAAAAAAGGAAGAAAAAAAGAAGGGAGAAGTAGGCACATTCCCTTCTCCTACTCACTCTCTAATGATCTTTGTGCTATTTTCTTTTAAATCTTATTTAAAATTTCAGCCCTTTACAGTAACATCGGCAAGAACAGAACTTTGTTTCAATAAAGATGCACAAAGCCCTTGTTGTTGAGGACATGGGTCCAAAACTCTGGCGTCTGGGCCGTGCAGCTTTCAGTGCAGGCACGCTTTCAACCCTTCTTGTTCATCTATGCCGTCAGTGTTTCAGGACAAAGATCATTCTACCAATCTGTTCATGCAGCATATTGTACAATCTGTTACGTGCATCTGCAATACAAACAGCAAATGATAATACGAGCATGTGGACGAGGCCGGAGCCCCAGATTTTGGGTCCCTTTGTTATCGGTGGCGCACGGACCCTGATCCACAGCGGAGGCGGCTGCACTTGTGACTTGCCGTGTGCACACAACGTACCACGAGCACTCTCTGTGAAATCTAAATACTGTATATTCCCTAGAAAAAAAACCCCAAAGGGTGTTTTTTTTCCCCTTTTGCCTATTTCAAGGGAGCCATTCAAAAGTTAAAACCATGACCATACCAATGGGAGTAAGACACCAAATTACCTTTTCTAATATCCTCCTTAAATACAAAACAAAGCCATGAAACTTGGTTCATGCCAGGTGCTACCTAACGGATGTTCAATCATAAACGCTACATACAAACGTACGAAAAAATTCCCTACTTTTGACAGATTGTTCCCCAAAATCACATCTGACTGCAACAGTAATTATGTTTCTCATCTTTACTACGCATTTGTCTTTTTTTTTTAACATAGTAAGCACTTCTGACATTTGCTGCAGAGAACATCGCACTCTCACTCCTTGCAGCACAGGCTGCTAGTCTGCTGCTTTACATGCTGATTTCTCTTTTGTGAACTGAGACCTTGAATATTTTCATGGGGGAAAAGCAGATCAATGATTTTTTAAGAGAGCTAAACAATTCTGCTTAATGAACATCAGTTGACATGGGCAATTACTTTTTCTTTTTCCCCAAAAAACAAAAACACAAAAACAAAGAGGAGATTGTAACTCCTTTGAATGGCATGTGCCTTACTGATTGTACCAGAATGTCAACTGCATGCATAAACATGGGTGGGTGAAGTTCAGGAGTGGCACGTGGATCATTAAAATGTAAGATGCGTAGGTGAATAAAAACTTTTGCCATTTGATTCGGCCAACAATAAAGAAAGTTGCTGTAGAAACTATTCCACTGTTTCCCAATTTCCATGGAAGAGCAGTTCAAAACCTTTTGTTTGTTTGTTTTTGTTGCTGAATGAATGGAGAATAAAAGAATTTTTTGCTAGATTTCATGTATTCGCTTTTTAAAGAATGCATATGAAAATAAAATAAAATAATATCAAACATAAAGGAGACACATACTTCAATGGTATTTTTGACATTCAAAGATATTCTGCAAAAACATCCAATACATCACATTTTCTCCTTAATGGTTAAAACATAAGAGCAGAGTAGGAAAACTGTGGATATCTTTATCACTGGCTTGAAGCATGTCCCTGGCTATGTCACTACGTTTCCATGCGTCTGAGTTTTCCATGTATATAATGTGAATATGTTACCGTAGCTTATTTGCATTTCTGCTTTTATGTAGGAAGTCACACAAAATACCTTCCTGGATCTCATTGTGGCATCTCTGGATAATGTGAGAGCGAGAATCCTGCCTTAATAACAGCATTAAAAATACCACCAGGATTATTCAATGAAATCCCTCTGCCATCACGATCGGTTACTGCTCTTATTAGCGGAGGGCTCTGAAGCCCCAGCGCGGATCACCCCGACCCCCCTCCTGTCATACACCCAGACTTGCGCTCGGGCTGCCCGTTGGCATTGCTGGTGCAGCCATTATCCACGACAGCTACACTCAAACTAGGACAGACACTTACGCCAAAATCACACCTTCATTAGACACTTGGAAAACCACCGGTAAGAGGAATCTCAAACAGCCTTCTTAAAGGGCTCAGTGATTACGCATTACGTACACACCCCCATGCCTGTTCCTAGCTTCAAGCCTATTCCTATTCAGCAAAGCAGTGAAGAACACGCTTTAACTTTAATCACTTGCTGAAGTCATCAGGAATGTGTACTTAGTTGAACAGGGGTCTTTATGAGCCAAATATTATTCTTAGCAATAAGGAGACCTGGCAATACACTAGATGGAGCATTTGATAGTAAGTAACATTAATTCAATTAAATTCTCTTACAGAATACACTCTCCAGCTAATGTAGTTTACAGTGAAATTTTCTCCGGCACTCATTTAAATATAATTGCTGCACTTATCTTGTCATGAGGAAATTTCTGACGGTTACTTGTGCTGTGCATGTGTAAACCCACAAGCTATGCTGACCTTTAGTTGTGAGATTTTTTTGAACTACTTAGACTGCAGCATCTAAATAATGATGATAATAATAATAATGATAATAATAATGCCTCACTTTCACACAGCACCTTTTAACTCAGTATATACCCCAGCTAGAACTAGCAAGCAACAAAGCACAGAAAGGCATTGCATGCTAACCACTCAGGCCTGGAAAGGAAAGCTAATGCTGTTGGAAACGGAAAAGTTGGGAGGTGACACACCCGAGAACTAGAATTTTGGTAGAGCATTTTGCTCAGTTCTTCTGAAAAACATAAAATTGTCTCTCTTCTGAGACATATTTACCTTTCATACACAAGCTGGCATTATCAATGGCTATGGGGCACTCCACCATCACGCTGCGCTATCATCTACTGGCAGAAAAAGAGGCTCACATCTCTTGACCCAATTGACTGTTTCTGGTGATGCTCCCAGGCGCTTTCCCATAGGTATCCCAGTGATATACTGGAAAGCAGTCTAAATCATTTGCAAAACTGGAAACTGGGAGGTGTCAGTCAAAAAAACCAAAACAAACCAAAAAAAAACCCCAACCCCAAAGTAAAACTTCAGTGTGCACAAATACCCATAAATCTACTTACTGTCTTGAGAGTTTAAGGACATATTGGAAGGACAGGTATAGAGATAGGAAGAGAAACCTGCTGAGCATGATGGAAACAAGCATTTTGGAAAGCCTCACCTCTACACAGCGGATATTTCAGGCTCTTGTCTATTGTAAACCTTCCCCTACAACTGTATCGTAGGCTCTTCTTCTTGTCTTTCTCACAACAACGAGAAGCACCCTCAAATTAAAGATCTACTCCATTTTTCCCTTTAAAAATAGGGAAGAAACAGTACTTTGGGCTACTCCAGCAGTGTGCACCAAGCAGAGCGCAACTGAGCAATCCACACCTAAGTGCTGATGTCTGTGGGAGGTGAGAAATGTCAAGTTTAAAGGGAAAAAAACTTCTCAGGCCGCTCAACCTCTGCCCTGGACTCAGCATTGCAAAAGGAAACCCTGCTGCTTAGTTTTTACTTCTCCATACGCATGGCCAGGTGGATGTTCATAAGGGTGAGAAACAGTTGACGTAATTATGTCTATTTGGCCATCGAGGCTTGCCGAGGCTTTATTTTTTATTTCGGTATTAAATAAAACAAGGGAACCAAGAATCCCTCTCTCCCCATTTCCATCCTCCTGCTCAAATCCAGATGCCTGTCGCATTAAGAAACATCAAGCGATTTTGTTCAGCTCTTACGGCACACAATAGCAGACGTTCAAGGGAGAACGTGGGACCACGAAGCATTTTAAAACACTTAAATAAAATCTGGGCTACAGGAGGCTCTCATTCAGAAGTAACATTTTCTCTTCCACAGAGAGTTCCCCCACACTCCGGTGAAGTGAATTAAAATTGACACTGAGAAAAATCTAATTGAGCCAGAGACAACACAACACTTTTCACTATAGAAACTGAAGCCCTGGCGGAATAACTCAGGTTAATATAGTCCATTTTAAATCTACAATGTTTTTTATATCCCATGATCTGCAAATAATAAAGGAAGCTTGTTGTTTAATACTCATTGTTTTAATTAGGGGGGGCATAGGAATAGCAGGAGCCGGTGCCTATGGCTCTGCTCCACACTCGTTTTCTAACTGCAGTCCTCATCAGATCTGATTAATACGTGAATAACCTAATGCAGCTCTCACCTGGGCAGTGTTAACATAACAAAACCTTTGTGTCAGCCAGCCCAGGGACTCAAGCACTGAGAACGAAGGGAGCAGATTTGATTTAGGCGACACAACGACGGCACAGGCAGAACGTTATTCTCTGCCTGCTCAAAGTGACTCAAAAATTTGGGAAAAGTCCCCACAGGCCTCTCTATCTCACTTCTTCCAGCTGGTAAAAATTGAGTGATGATATTTGTCTCCCTTTGTAAAACGCTTGGAGATCTATGGCTGAAGCAGCAGCGCTGCTCCTTACTGTGCCATGCTCATCCTTGCAGTTAAAAAGTTTCATACAGTACATTTATATTAATCTACTCCCTATTACAGTACAGCTCCCTAAAATTGCAATTGAAAGCGTGACATCTTGAGCTACTAGGACAGTTTAATTATTGTTGGAAACATAAATTTTCCCAATTCAGTTAGGCAAATAAGAGACATGGTTTATTAGGAAAGATCTTCCACCTCTTTACAACTTGTCTTATTCTTCTAAAAGAATGCATGACTCAGATGTAGTAGTTATTTTAAATTAAAACCTCGAGGTAGTAGACACAAAGTTTTTTCCTCCGCAAATAATAATGAATTTATGCACCACAGAGTTTAATCTGCAGAGTGAAAGTCTAACGTCCCACTTAAAACTGCATACTCATGGGCATAGATTAGACAGTAATTAGGTTCACTGAAAACCTGAAAAGATCCACTGGAAACATTCAAATTTAATTTATTCACTGGCCTGTCTCAGAGTGTTTTTAAAAGCAATTAGAAAGACACAGATTCCTGAAAATGCCTTCTTCCCTGAGACAGATGGACCAGGAGATTTATATGGCATACACAGCCTTACACCCATAGCTCACTGGCTTGAGTTAAGCTGAAACCAGGCTTAGAAGCCACTACCAGCGTTTGTCCTTAGGGAGTTATTTGCTCTTCTTTTGAAATATGCTGATGGTTACAGAGCACTATGGAACTGATTTCTAAAAAAAGTAATACTACAACTGGCACCGCACATCCTTTCCTGGCATCTGTATCACAGAAGTAGGTTGTGGGTCCTACCAGACCCAAAGCATGCCCAATACCATCCTCTCGCTACCCTGCTCCAGCAGAAAACACAGGGTGACAAGGACTGGTGCAGGGAAGATGGAGTAATGAACCAGTAATTAATTTACACTGCAAATGCTACACATATATCCATTTTATAATGTATTTCAAAATGATAAAGAGTAACAGACATCCTTTCAAGGCTTTCCTGGTGTTTAAAATTCACGTCAAGAACTAGCAGAATTGATGACATATTTATGCTAAAACGTTTTACGCGGTCTTTAGCTTTTTACTATGACCCATCATTGTAATATTTACATGTCTCTCACATCATCTCAGCAGTGACAAGAGACATTCTTACTGCCTTGGAGTCTCTTCTTTATATTTCATGAGCAAAACCTCACACATTGTGGGTTTTAATTTTAAGCTTTTATTTATTTGTGCACATGTGTGCACGCGCACTTGTGTGTGATTTTAGCGGGGTGGCAGGAACAGAAGATGAAAGCAATAAAACACCATTCTTGCGCTGGAAATGAGAGACTTGGAAGCTGCAGCGCAGCTGAAATACATGCTTATAGGGCTGCTTCCCAATTACACTTCATTTTTGACATTGCTCAGTTGTCAAACGTTTTCTTCCTTTGAGCGCCACGCCAAAGTGCATGAAGATTTCAGACTGGTTCTCAAATTCTTTGCAAAACCTCCTCCTATGTAATGAGCAAATGATTCAAGTATTAGAACTGAATAGAATGAGAAACAGTATATAGTAAGAGAAGGGTTGTGGGGTTTTTTTTGAAGTGTTTGTTCTTTAACAAAAACATACATCATTTTTTATGTGGCAAGCAGATAAATATTGTATGTTTATTCATTTAATAGAAAATTGGAAGAGGAAAGAATTTCAGTTCCACAACAATGTCATAAAAAGATCGAAACTCATTGATGTGAGCTTTAATATGCAACTGAAGAAATTGGATACCATAAATCTCAAACTGACAGTATCTGGCACTATTACAGAGGTTTATATTTTAAATGTAGACACCAATCTTGAAAATACTTAAACATGCATGTGATTTTATGTCTGAGTATTATATCCATTGATTAATTCCTGTGTGCAAGAGCGTGCATGACTTGACTTAGATTTTTCCATGCATTACAATTTTTGCCTTTGAGATTATCTATTTCAGAGACCGAGGTTTGGCATATTATTCAGATTCAACAATGAAATTTGATTAGCGTTTTTTTTAAATTTTATTGAAAGTTCAGGCTGTTTTAACTGCCTGCCTATGAGTTTTTTCTGATGTAATGATGGCATTACAAAAAACAGATTACCCATTTATATTTTAAGAACATTTGGGATTTTTTTAGAGTTGTTCTAAAATATTCTGTAGGTAAATGCCAGATGGTGTGCTGAAGAAATCAACATTATGGCAAAGAATTGCCTACCTTTTTTAACTATTGCGCAAAATATTCTTTTCCGGCATTGTCTTGACAAAAACCCACTATTGTTTAAGCCCCCTAATTCTCATTCATTAGCCTTCAATTGTTTTATAAATATAATGAGGGGGAAAAAAAAAAAGACAGACAGACATATCCCTTCCTTTTCTGTTTTCTTGTTTTTCCTGAATTGTCAGGAAAACTGAACCCATATTTTAACCTGTATTCCTGGAGTTGTTGAAAGTACCTGGAAAGTGCTTGGATTTATTTCTTGCCTGAATTGAAGCTCCAACATCCTTTTACCTAACTTGCCTTTTCCCTAAATGTTTATCAGACAGGAACATTAGAGATCAATTAAGAAAACCACAATTTGAATATGAAGTCCTGCTCTTCTAATAGCTGGTCTGCATGTGGGTTTTCTATCAATTTCACTAAACCAATTCATGTAGTTAAAGTTTATGCACTTTTTCAGCATAGATGTAATGTGTTTATACAGTCTTTTAGCTTAATTTTGAAAATTCATATGCAGTTGTAAATCATAGTTAAGCTGCTACAAAACTGCAACCAATGAGCTCCAAAGTGATCTACTTTAATCCCTTAGAGATGTCTTATTTTTATTAATTTCTTACAGCAACACCTAGAGTTGTCACTTCTGGAACAAGCCCCCACTGTGATAAATACTGTAAAAACACGGAGTGAAAAGATGCCTATAAAAAACCACTTAATTCTGCTACAGCTCCAGTCATTCACATGCTGTATAGAAGAACTTGAGAAACAAGGCTACGGAAGGTTTTACATGCTATCTCCCTCTTTAAATACCACAACCAAAACCCACCCTCTAGCCAATCCCCCCAACATCCTCTATTCTTCCTGTTTGCAATCACAAAACCCCCACTCCTGTTACAGTATCTTCCCAAAGATCTTCCACTACTTCTGCACTGTCTGACTGGGTTGGGTTTCCTGTGATAATTTTCGGTATTAAGGGGACTGCCTTTTTTGCCATGGTCAACGATGGGAATATACAGTGATGCTGATTTATGGGGGCAACAGGTTTGCAGTCAAGTACGCAATGGGATGTTATCCTCATCTGCTCCCTCTCTTCAAAGCAATGCAAAAATATCAGGGGTCATCAGAAATCTCAGACCCTCTTTAGGCTGGATATAGATAAGCCACTGTCAGCTGTGTCAACTGCAGCCCTGGCACCTCGTCCTGCTTATGGGGTGAAACTATATTGGGACGTGGGGAGCAGTCATGTCACATACTGCTCCAGATGCGTTATTTCAAAATGCTAAATGGAAGCAAGCAAGAGAAAAGTTTCTTCAGGAACTTTTAGTACTGCTACTTCTGGAAGACCATTCTTTACTCTGCATGTGGAGGAAGAAAGTTTGACTTAAGATGGGTTTTTTTTCTGTTGGCCTGCTGTTTCTCAATCTTCAGTCTACGCTGTGCAGTCCCTGGGTTTAGTATTAATTGAAAGAGCTTATCTATTCCTGCCTTCAGTATGCACTTCAACATACTGCAGAAACTTCAATCGTATCCTCTTATAACTTTTTCTTTCCAAACCAAGGTAGAGTCTTGTATTCTTCTTCAGCTTTTCCCCTTTTAGCTTTCTTCTAAGTCAATGCTTGAAGCCCTTTACAAGTTAACCTTCTTAGACCTTTTACCATGGCTTAACCCTTCCTGACTTCATACAAAATCATGCTGCTCTTCTCTGGACCTCTGCCCTCTTCTATAGAATAGCGCTAAATATTGGTAACTGTAGTTTAAACATGATCAAAAAAATCCTTCTTTAAGTGGTACAGTATTTCCTTGAAAGCTATATTCAATGCTTCCATTTATACAGCTTCGCATTTTCTGTGCCTTTTTGACCACACGGATACAAAACATCATGTCAGTCCTTTTATGATATGTGCACTCTTCAAATCTTCTCCTGCTCTCAAATCTTTGAAAAATACACTCATTCAACATATGTGTTCACTCAAAACTCAAATTTACTCTTCTTGCTCACGGTTCGTTTTACCCAGCTGAATCTCTTTGTACTGGATTGTTTTCTCCAGGTTATCAGGCGGCTTCGCCCCCATCCAGTCCCTTCTGCATGATCCAAAAAGTTGGATAACAAGTTGGTGGTTCATTCTGTCAAAGCCATTTACATAGAGAGTGAAAAAGTATCGATCTCCAATAACAGTCCCTGTTGCTCTCCAATCATCATCCCCTCTCTTCCCCTGGCCCGTAACCTTTCCCCATTCTAATCTGCCCTCGATCATCTAACCAGCTCCTTTCTCCATTTGAAAATGGGCCCTTCTCTGCTTCACCAGCAACCGTATGTATTAGGCTCCCGTGTGACACTGTGTGAAATGCCCCTGGGAAATCCAGCTTGATTATATACACAATTTCACACCTGTCCACTTTCAGAGAAACCTCTTGAAAAACTCCAGCAGATTTGTTGAATAAGGATTACCTTTTACAAAAATCAGTTCACATCTATAATATAGTTTATAATGCTACTTATAAGCCATATAAAATTATAGAATTAAGGTTCTTTAAGGTTTAAATTTAAACATCCTAAAGTCAGAAACTGGAAGTTGAAAACTCTATTTTATCATTTGCTCTCCCTCCCCGTTGTTCTTGTATCTTAACAGCAACATCTGGCTTTTGCCAGTCTCTGTCATGTGAAACTTCATATAGTGCCCAAAGCACCTGCTAAAAAAAAAAAAATACATGCAAGGCACTTTTTCATTCAGTACATGAAAGATTTCAAGTCTGTTATTGTAACAGATGATCTCTCAGCTGTGATCACTAAAATTTAGTCTAAAACACACATGCATAATGTCTGTGGTCCCAAGTCCTGCAGTTTCGACAACATATTTGCTCATGATGCAACTCATCAGATCTCAAAAGCGAAACAATGTTCATATGGACCTGTGAGAGCACTCAAAACACAAAAGACATCAAAATGTGTAGAGAAACCCTGAGTCCTGGAGCGCTGGCTGAAGGGAGCTTTTAAAAAGCATCTAAAATAGTTTTGCAAAACACAATGCCTTGAAATTGCATCAAGGAGCAGGAGCATGCGATCGGCTGAGCGGTGATGCAAGGGCAGGCAAGCAACAGTCGGTTAACGTCTTTGCTGCTGATTAGGACAGTCAGGACGGGTTTGGGTGACGAGCAGAGCGCCACAGCTCTGCTCCCGTGCAGGACCGCCTGAGTTCTCTTTTCTCCTCCCACTGCACAGAAAATGGGGCAGTGTGAGCAGGGATCTGCTGGAGTTGGGGAACTGTTCCTCCTGCCTGCACAAGAGTATTTCTGAAGAGCTAAACTGTAGCCAAAATGGTACCCAAACAAGCCACATAACTTCTGCCTCCTATACGCCTTGCCCATCCGGTCTCTCCTGTATGCAGCAGATGAATGCCTCATTATCAGATTCCTCTGCTTGCTTCCCGGTAGACTTAAATTACCATGTTAAATAGGATAATAATAAACACTGGCCTTTAACTACAGCACATCCTTGTTCACTCAGCAGAGTCCCTCTAATCTGATAAAGGGTCTGTAAAAGGCTACAAGGAAACACGGGGTTAGTTGTTACACGGGTGCCTCTCCCCTGCTTTCTGCAACACGATTCCTACCATAGCACAAGCAGGCTCAGGCTCACAAAGCTGGTTTACGGGACCTTGATCCCTACAAGAATTAACAGGTATCGAAACAGGGGCAAGGTACCAAAAGGACATTGCGGATCTGGCCCAAGACTCTTCTGCTGCATTTCAGTGGGCAAAAGTAGCCCTGTGCCATCTGCTTGCTTCAGCACTTGGAGTCCGAAACAAAAGCAGCCAAGGAAATCTT
This sequence comes from Gavia stellata, assembly GCF_030936135.1. NCBI lineage: Eukaryota > Metazoa > Chordata > Aves > Gaviiformes > Gaviidae > Gavia > Gavia stellata. Next base: position 6,877,170 of record NC_082597.1, on the reverse strand, counting down.
TCCGGCTTAGGAGAACAGTGGGGAAGAAGAGAGATCTTGGTGGCAGTGTATACTGCCTGTGCATAGAGCTTGCCGTATTTGAGGTATTACAGAAGCTCTCTTTGACAACTACCCTGAAAAAAAGTCATCTATCCACCCAGAATAAATTATATAAAGGGAGCAAGCTGGATTGGGAACAGAGAGGGCTGATCTGCCTAGACTTTGAATTCCCTTAGCCCCCAGCAGCTGAAAGTGCCATTGATTTCAGTGTTACAGGATTTCCTGCCTTTTTTTTTTTTTATTTAGTTTACCTAATCCCTCAGATTTCTCTTGTTGCAGAAAGAGGAAAAGGCCTTACAAAACAACAGGGGATAAACACAAAGTCAAATTACTTTGCTGAGCAATTTCACACATCCAAAAAGAACTGGAGAACTGCAAACTCTGGAAAGCACAAGGAATTTCCTACCGACAGAAGATATTCCAACCATCACCCATCAAAATGCAGCCACTCCTGTGGTTCCCAAGTAATAAAGTCAAGCTTCAACATTTGCACTAGCAGCAATATATCTGTGGAAGTATCTCTAGCCTTTCCTCCTACTCCAAAGTGAGTAAAACTTGGCTTTCTACCCGTATTCCTCCTCGTCCTCTAGTCTCAGCTTTGCAGAGCTGGCAAGCAATACAAAAAAGGAGGAAAGACATGAACTAGGCCGTCTGTCGTTGGAGGGTATGAAACACAGTCTTAATAACAACAGGAGAGAGAGAAGCAGCCTATGGTTATTTTTGACAGAATCGGGAGAGACTCAGATTGCAGCTTCATAAACAGCTCATCGGAGAAAAATTCTGTCCAAATTGGAGAAGCCCCTTTGGCCAAGCTGACAGAAATACAGAGCCCTTGTCTAGTAAGAAAGAAATCTTTCGAAAATCAAAATGCCTTTCTGCAAAGAACAAAGCCAAACCACCACCACCCCCCACATGGTGTAGTAACACTAACTTGCATTTCTGTCATTGCAATTCATGGCTTGCAGAATAGTCAGAGAAAATTTCTGGGTGATATCAGCCTGTGAATGTTCTGCACAACACACAGCCATGACCATGCAATGAAATGAAAAATGGACTTTCTCCAGCATCACCCAACCGCAAGGTCCCTTTGATGCACTTTTCTGCGAAACTGGAGGTGATGCAGAGAGGCAGCAGGCAGGAAAATGCCTGGAATTACCCCAATCCACTCAGCTCTAATAAAGTAAAAATGGTTGTTTTGTGTGGGTGTTTACACAGAAGGAGAGCACGGACTTCGACCACGCCTCCGAACAAAAAGTCAAAACTCAGCTTCGTTATTAAATGCCAATTAGATAGCACGGGCAAAGTATTCCTCATGGATCGCGATGCTGACGAGAAGACTATCAGACATTTTTCAGGGCAATTTTTTTGCTTGTTTGTTTCTAACATTCTTAACAATCTCCCACACAGAATCCTTTGTGCTACTGGATTAAGAAAATCAGGATCATTCCCAGTCAAGAGATATCCACAAGAAACTCAAGAGGTTTCTATATCTAGCAACCTTGCTGGCAGACTCAGCCAGGAGGAAGGATAGAGCCAGCATGGAGATATGCTCCTCCAAAGCTTCCAAGGGAAAAGCTGACCACCAGAGGAGCTTGCTGCTGTGTCAGGGAAATACAAATCTTAAGGTTATTCTGTCTTTCTTGAGGATTAATTTAATTTACTCATTAAAACATACAATGCCTGAAGTGACATAAAAGCATCATCTCCGCATGGCTGAAAAGAGTCCAAGCAAAAAAAGAAAAAAAAAAAAACAAAACACCTTTCAATATTGAATATGGGGACTACAAGCCTTCATAATTAGTCTACAACGATTTGCATGACCTGTGCTTAATCCTTATGCCTTCCAGCTGCCTGACAGACAGGTACAGTATAATGGAAAACACTACAGAAACGGGAATCAATGGCTTTCTTCTGTCTAACCACAATATCATTCTCACTTCATTTACTGCTTAGTGGGAAGGCATTTCTGTGGCCCAGGAATCAGCTCTTTCTAAATGGACGAGTCTCAAAGTTCAGCATTTTAGTGGTTTAAACTAAGTAGGAGTTTGCTCATCCATAGCAGCCTGGACTGCAGAAAATCCAGTTGCTTGACCTCTTAATGCTGTCTTCTATCCAGCATTACAAGAAAAAGACACTTGGTGAGGGCTCTGTGCTAACATAGCAGGGGTCTACATGCTACAATACATCAGTCCTGGGGAATGGAGGGAGCTGGAAGCAGAACTACACTGAAACACTCCAACCAGAAATACCTTCTGCTTCTGAAGGGAAAGAGCAATCTAGTACAGGGACTTGATTAGCAGCAAGGTACGGCGAGATGAACCCCCTCCTCGACATTGGTGTGCCACCAACGCACCAAGTCTTTTAACCAGAAGTGATGTATGCAAGCAACCCAAAATGAACTAATATCACTCAAAGCACAAGACTGCTTAAATCAGGGCAGCAAAGATGAGGCCGCTGAGAGGATCCTCTGTCCCGTACCAGGGCAAGGAGGAAATGCTGAGCCTCGGCAGCGCTTTGCACAAAAGCACAGGAACACTCCAAGTTGTGCTGCATGCCCCACACGACAGCAATCACCTCTCCCTGAACTGGAAATCTCAAGCGAGGGCTGTTTTGCGCTGTTAGTTAGCTGCTAGCCCACAAAATCATTTTATGATATTCTCCGTAGCACGTGGGCTTTAAAGGTTTTTAGAAGCAGTGGCAGGAGTGCAGTAAGAATGAATAACTATCTAGTAACGCTACAGCCAAGCACACATGCATATCTAGTTATGTCTCTGAGCTGCACTAATTATTTGTAATGCTACCAACACTTTCACATACCAAACCTGAAGAACTCAAATGTAAATGAAAGTATACAGCTATTTAGGGAGAAAAATGTATTCTGTGAAACAAAATATTCACTTTCAGTCTACATGTAAGCATATGCTGTACTTACATAGCTATAATACACAGAATTCTCACATGCCTAAACGTGCATAGATACACAGTTAAAGAAAGCAATACAGTTAAGGAAAAATACTTTACATGTGTATGGAAAAAACCACAGGAAGGAAAAACAACCCTTTCTTTTTCAAAAATACCAGTGCCAAAAATCAATCCTTTAGCATGACTACAGAAAAGAAATCAGATTTTGGAAAAAGGGCAGGGCGAGTCTATTTTTTAATTTATACTGCCTCTGGAGCAATGATGTAGCAAGAGCCCACTGCTATCCTTTCTCCCCTTCTGTATCCTGAAAATTATTCCCACCTGGGGTGCAAAGAGAGGAAACGAAAGGAAGTAGAAAATTATATTTTTCATGAGCTAATCCTGGGAAAGTGGCCACTCAGGTTTCCATGTCTCTTGGCAATAATAATTTAAACAAGGATGGCAATCTTTTGTTATTTTTTGCACAGTTGGAACGTGCACGTCCAGATAACAGACATTTAAACTGCAATTTAAGAAGAGGAGGAAGACAGTAATCGATAGGTATTCGGTAGCCCTCTCCTCTTAGGACTGCTGCACAGCTTAACACAGTATGCTTCAAAACAGACAGCTCAGATGCAAACCTCTTTGGAAATCCTGAAGGCAAGCAAGATCATTGGAAAAAAACCAAATTGAAAGCAAAGAGAGCACAACTACTGTACCTTTACTTTGGGGAGGGTTCTGACTTCTGTCTCGGAGAACATTAATCTGGTAGACAGCTCCATAAGGCTCAAAAAGTTCTTTTAACTCTTTTTCCGACCATGAACGGGGAATCTGTCCAACAAACATCTTAATGGCATCTGGGTCTGGTTGGTCTGAATGATCCAAAGCTCCATTCATCTTGTTAGCTGTGCCGTTACTAGAAAGTGGAAAAGGAGATTAAAAAGAGAAGACAAGTTAGGAGACTACGCAGTTTTCATGTGCACTACATGCAGAACATGATGTCAATTGGCACAAAGCAGAAAAAAAATAAATCAGTATTTAATTAATAGCATAAGTATTAGGAACAAAAAACAATGCGATTACATTTTTCATTGAGTCTGGTTTTCTCTTCAGGCTGCTGCTTAACGTCATTATATAAGAAGAGAGCGGCACAACACAAATTGGGACTTTTGCATTTTAAAGCAGACGATAGTTGCAAATAAGAGCAGATTTCTCTCCATGGCTGTTGTAAACAGAACTGCAGTGAATTCTCACTAAACTGGCTACTGGCAGAAATAAGGCAGTGCGTGTGTGTGTGTGTGTTTTGTAATAAAGTCACATGAAAGGAATATGAAACACTTGGCAATCTGTCAGATGACTAATGCAAGATGCCAGCAATGAATTTGCAGATTGTGTGAAGCATCCATGTGTGCATCAAATTAGTATGATATTGCCTAGAATGGAAAACACTCCAGCTATGTGGATGGTTGCTGCCGATTAGTTGCCTACGCTCTTTAAAAAGGAAAAGCAGTCTGGAGAGCTCCAGTTTAAAGCACATTGTTTATTGCAGCCTGGCATAAAAAAAAGCACAATTCAAAAAGTGAAGGCAGCGGCAAAATTGCCTACTTTGTTGTGAAAATTAAAATGCTGCTTCAAAAAGTTTTTCTCCCTGCACAAGGACATCAAATTTTTGAAATTTTTCACACCCTGTAAATTGTTACCCTATCTGGTCTCCAGATGTACATCTAAGTTCAAAACAACCACAGACTTTTGCAGGGGAAAAGAACTTAGTAACAAAAAATAACCTGCTCTGTGAGACAAATGACATATTATTGTTTAGGAAGAGTTGTACGCTTATAAGGAAAACAAATAATTTTAAATACTGAATAAAAGTCAAAATACAAAAAAAAACCCTCATGTCATGATTGATAATTAAGGACAGTAATTTCAATTAGTTACTTGGCTAGAGATGCCATAAGTGATGAAAATTTTTGGATGCTGCAGTTTCAAGAGAGAATACTAATGAGATGTGACTTTTAGAGCATTCCCCCCGTCTTTCCACCGGGGAAAGGGGAGAAATGGCCTGTGTTCAGCAATGGTGAAAGTTGATCATCGCAGAATTCAGGCATTTCAGAGCCACCTGCCACTTTCAAGAAACTTGGCTTTAATTACAGTTTCTCCGTTTGATGATTGTTCAGGAGAGAATGCCCACAGGAGGACTTGGAAGAGCTCAGAATCTGCACAACCAGACAAAAATCATATTTTACATGTGAAATAAAAAAAAAAATCTAAGAATGGCAAGAAAAACCCAACCCTGTGTGATTCCCCTGTCTCACAGCTATAACCTGTGCAAAGACAAATTATTTCGTTTCATGTGTTTCATCTCCTTGAAAGCATAATCCACCTGAACACATTAATATGCCCATATTAACTTTAGCACTTCCCCTGCTTACGGCAGGAAGGAGAAAGTTATAGTAAAGGCACATTTTAAACCAACAACAAGAAGTTTGATCATCACTTGTGAAGTGTCTTCAATGCAGATCAGCAGACAACAGGATTTCTCACACTCATTTATTAGACAAAATTCCTATTGATTCTAGTGGGAGTCTTGCCTGAGTAAGAGACTGAAAGATTTAGTCCAACATTTTGTATTATGTTTCATGCACAAATACTCTGGTCTTACATATGCTCTTCATTTTGAAGATGTTCTATAGGTCACAAGTACACCTAGCGAAACCATGATTTTTCCAGGCCTTAGAAACTGCGTTTTCCGTAAGACTTAAGCTAAACCAAACCAACCAAAGAACCACCTCCCCCCAAAATCGCGAAGAAACAGAAAAGCCCTGACTGACTCACTTGAATGATATTTCACGGGAACAACTTTCAATACTTTCATGGAGCAGGAGGCACCTACATGACACTTATACATCTAGAAAATCACTCTGTTATTTCTTTCCAGTTCCTATTCCTTTATGTAAAACCCAATCTGTTAAACAATCTCCCTAGCAGGGAGGTTGAAAAATCCCTGACCCATAGCTCAAAATAACTAAGGAAAATGCTTACACATTATTTTGGACCTGCAAAGACAAGAAAAGGTAGAAGCTTAGCTGTGCTGCCCCCAGCTTTGCCCTGGACCCAGTCAGCTATTCTCTTTCAGAAATCAGCTTCACTTTTCACTTCATTTATTCCCTACATTGTTTACATAAAAAAAAGGAATTGAGTTCATTTTTAAACTATGCCCTTCATCTAGTCTCTCTGTTGGATCCCTTCTTTAAGAAATCCATACACAATTGCTACTTTAGCCCAAATTACATATTTAATAAAGAATAACAAGTTTATTATTTCGCTTTTTCCTTTACCCAAACCACCTTTACCACCAGGAGCACCACAATTTCCATTGCTAACAAGCCAATTTTTAGGAAACCACAAAACCGAACACTTCTACCTGTTTTCTCAGTTTGATGACCCCCATTAGCATCAAGTTCCTGCTTTGAGCTAAAGGTTTAGGCACAGGCCAAGATCCCTTCTAATGCCACAAAACGCTTAAGCCCTTTCTTTACTTTGGTAGAACTGAAGTCGAATTACATTGATCATATTCCTTAAATGCTTTATTGGATAAAAATGGTTAAAGGCTCTGACTCCAGGTGTAGGCTACCGTATGCTGCGATGCAAAGCTCCGAGGGACAGGTTTTGTCACTCGCTGCCTGAATTAACTTGGGTAAGTCATTAAAACTTCTCTGGACTAAATTCCACCATCCACTGACAGCTCTGTCAATCCACTAACTCCTGCAGATTGAGGAAAAAAACAAGAGAACTTAGATTTTTCCTTATAATCCTTTTCTACCACAAGGTAGGGGTTGTGCTGAGCTGCCAACATTCTGGGGGGTTGACAGGCAAGTTCAGTCCACAGAGAGGGGACTCATCTCTACAAGCACAGCTGGGCTCCTTTCTAAATTGCATTTCCTTTGACTTCAGTGCAAACTAAGTCTCTCGAGCACCTCGGAGGAGGGATCTCGCTCTCACTGGCAGGGTTTTGAGGAGCACATGAGCACTGTTGCAGCAACGGCACTTGTGGTAGCATCCTCACCCAGCTTCAGCAGTAGATATAGGACTGCAGCCAAGGCAGGCAAACTGAACAAGCAAATAAACCAGAAAGATAACAATGGAAACCCCCTCCAATTTTACAGATTCTATGGATCTGATCCCTGCAGTGTACTTGAAGATTCCACTGAGGAACACAACTATACAGCACACCTGCCTGACGGTTCAGTTGTCACAGAGCTTGTTGGGTCAATATAAAATCCAGCCAAATATTCTTGATCCCTCACAAATAATCTCTGCTCAAGATGAATTCCCTTATCCTCTTCCCAACCTTCATCTTCACCCAATGGACATGACTGCTTTGCACTGAGACCTCTTAGTCGCCAACAGCTGCAGGGTTTTTTGTTACTTCTCTTTGGCAACACAATGGCTCTCAGAGGAAGCGGTTCCTTCCTTCCTGCATCTTCCCCTCCTGCTGTACCCAAGAAATAACAAGGCAAAAGAGAAACCATGCGTGAAACTTTCCAAGAGGAGGCAAAGCAATCCTTGTGAAAGCTTAGGACTATTTCTTGAAAGCACGAGAGTACAGAGATAGCTGTGTCTAGAGGACACTAATGAGAACGGGATCCCTTGACAATTACTGTCAGTACCCAAATGATGACATACATTAAAAAAAAAGAAAAAAAAATTAGATTATGTGGCTTGCTGTCTCTACACCGCAGCAATCCTTCCCTCCATGGCCAATTTAGCCCATTGGACTCAGGGGTGACCCAGCACATCATCTTCACTGACAAGGTGTCATCTATATCGTAGAGAGCAGCCTGAGGGCAGAGATTAAGCCACTGAGTCGCTGGCTGCTTGTGGCTGCTGCCAGAGCATCCTCTCTCTCAATTTGTGCCAATTTTCCTTCTAATAACCTAACTACCATTCCATCATTTCAGCAAGTTGACAGGGCCACTCTTTGAGGAGTTAGAGATTGTTTTAATATCACTGCTGCTTAAGCAGGAGCACCGGAAAAAATGAGTAGGCGCCTTCTCTGTCTCGCCCATTCATATCTGTAATTACAGCAAGACTGCTAAAAGCGAACTGACCGCTAAGGAGAGAGAGGCAGACTTCAGAAACAAAGTCTGGATCAAAAGGGACTCTCTTAAATTCATCACTGTTAAGAGCTTTGGCATTAATCCAAGTTCATTTCCACTAATGAACTAGGTGTCAAGCCAGGTGCTGAAAAAGCTGTTAACGGGGACCAAACAGGTTTACATGAGACCTGTTTTTCAAATCTGTTTTTAACTCTGCCCAGAACCCTTCTCACTGTTATGTTTTGGTTAATTCATGTCTCACCCCTCACCCTATTTTAGTGGTTTTACCATTTTGCTGGGGATCTGCCTTTTTCACTTTCTATGGTATAAGACATAGGAGAATGTTGAACTCCCTCTAAGAGCCAACATAACAACAAGAACATGGTAACGAATGGGTTCCAAGTGTAAAGACTACTAAATCCACCCTAGCACAGAGGCATTTACAGGCATCAGGGTTTTACAGTAACAAATATTTACACCCAAGCTGCGGAGTCACTGCCAGGATATCACACAAGCTGACAAAAGGGATAACACCCGTTTGAAGGACTCCAACTGCTGTCAAGAGAGACAAACAAGCATCACCTTACCGTACTCGAAAGATCATAATTGCTGGTTTACGGGCAAATTTTATCTGGAAGAACTCAAAAGGGCTTTATAAACTCATTGTTTAGAGAGGAATGACTTCATCGTAAGGTGACAGACGGCAGCTGTTTAATGACATGGAGCATTATCACACCACCATTTCAGCCAGGAAGGGTAGAACAATACCATACCCAATTGAAAACTGCAGGGGGTTGCGATTTATCGACACCGAATGTAATTACCTAAATTGGATTTTGGCCAGCAAAATAAGGGCCAGAACCCCTGACAAACAAAAAAAGAAGCCATTCCATATTTTTAAGCCGTAAATGACCAGGTCTCTGTGTTTGGGGGGAGAAAAAAGTCATCTCCAGAAGCTTTCTGGCCCATCAGCATTTTCACAGCACAGTTGCTCAAAACAGCTCAAAGGAAAGATGATGTTTCAAAAATCATTAACTGTTCCTGCTGTAGTGTCTTGTACAGTTAATAATACTACATGCTAATAATACTAATAATTATTATTAAGTAACACACATCCATAACAGCAGTTGCTAAATGAACCTGACATCATGCCCAATGAACAGAGTCGCATACAGCAGGATGTTTGGTCCTGTGCATGCAGCAATGTCTACAAAAGAATTTTCTCCAGGCTTACCTGCACCCATCGGCGGCGCTGACAACTGGGTAGCTACAAGACTTGCAAAGCTGCCATTCTGCTACACTTGAAGGCCACCTGCAATTGCAGGAGGGATACGGAAACTCTGAGCTCGCACAACATTCTCCCTTACTCCATTTCACAGACCCATAAAACCTTTAACAAAGAGCTGAGCAATTCTTCATCCATCCAGCAGAGAGCAACCGCACTTGCAGTCACACACGCCTATTAACTACATGAACAATTCTGATGGCTTTTAATACCTGACATCCAATGCTCAGATTTTATTCTTCTCAGTAGCTAATAATACTCACGTGCTCATGTAAGCACTGAATGGTAAATGCAAAGATTTTTTTTCTTGTGTTGCCTCCACATTGGCAGAAATTAGCTGTAAAAGCATAATGTTTCTTAAGACAATGGAGTTATTTTTACTGCCCTGATAATTTAAAATTCACAGTCATTTTTCTGGTGAAATCAGTGATTAGCTGTAGCTCAGCTTTGCTAACTCCCTCTGTATATTAGATCATACAAACCATAGCAAGCTATTGTTACTATAGGGGATACTTGTTTTCTGATTAATTCCAAATTTAGTACATGTGATCACTTTAATGCCTTAAATGCAAATTTTAGGTAAGGTAAGGAGGTAGCATCCTGTCAGAGAGGAAAAAAGATTTGAAAATCTGGGGAAAAAAACTTTTCCTACGTTGAAAAATGTTTTGATGGGGAATAAATTCGGGCTGGGAGAAGGAGCAGCAGAGGGAAGTTGCCTTTCAAGCAGGTAGGTCAGACGGCATGATACTAAGGGCAACAGGAATTGGGAAAAGTACTGAACAAAATACATACTAGAGGAACATCAGAAGAGAGCTGACCACACCGGAGATAAAACACTTTATTTTGGAGACATATAGATGTAGATTCCTCATTAGTATCACAGGAAGAAATCAAGGATACAAAAGGAAATAGTAATAATAACTACACGCAGTAGTACTTAATGATGTGTATGTGCTGTATACAGACGTGAGTGGAGTAACTCATACAAGTTAAAATACATGTAAACAGGAGAATGAATGAGTGCAGAAGTTAAGGCAAACAGGGAGAAGAGAAGGTTTTTTTTTTTAAAGTCCTCTATTTTGGAAACCAATTAAGTATCATTGCTAGTTCATCCAATAGCGGAAGCAAACAATTAAACACACCATCTGTACAGGTCTGAACTGGGTGGCATATTTTTGTTTATGCTGAGAAAACTTACTATGGTCTATTTTCAGTATCTTTAAGGATTTACCTACACTGGCCTACAGATTTTACTAAACTGAAACTAATAGAAGCTAAACAGCCAGTGACAGACTCCTACCCTTTAACAGCTGAAGAAAGCCAAACCCACCCCACCCCATCCCTTACTGTCTTGAGTTTATTCCCCCTCTTGTTCAAGTATGGATGAGGAACACAAATGTCTAGGGATACATGATAAGAATGACTGAAATAAGCGCTTGGAGATCTAAACCAAGAGACAATGTATTAACTCCTAGCCCTGCTCTTCCAGGCTCTCCTGTAGGCTTTGGGAACTAATTAGTTCAAGCCTAGATGAGGTCCGCCAAACAATAATGTTCTGCAACATAAAGCTCAGCTTAGGCAACCACCCAGTAAGTCATTTTTGCTTTCTGGCCAGAATTTGTTCTGTACGTTAAACCCTCAAACCAGATTGGGTGTGTCTTCATCAGGTGTAAGGTAGGTGCAGTTCTAACTCTATCCAGAAACAGAAAAGTACTACAAGAGTTAAGACATGTCCGACAAATACCTAAGTCATGAATTTCAAATATCTGTTTTCTGTTGGCCAACTCCCAGATGGGCATCTGCACATCTGGTTTTGACCTGGAGAACTTAGCATTAACAAAGGTTTCTAATTTATAATATTTCTGTCTCTAAACTAATCTTCGTTATGGCAGGAAGAGAACCCTGGCAGATCACCACAACTACGATGCTTGCAAGCAATGACTGCAACTTACTGTTCCACTCTTGTTGTGCTCCTCACCAACTTTTTCCTTTGTAATCTCTTTGGGGCAGAGGCTGTCCTTTTGCATAAATATCTGTGCTATGTCTAAAAGGGAATCAAATTGCAAAGGGGTTCTCTCTGCATTACTGTAAGCTGGACAATAGCATGAGAGAGCGCTCATGTGCTTGCACAATTATATTATAGTTTTGGAGCACTGATTGATGCAATTTTTCACATGAAGTTGAGTCTGAAGTAGCTGACTGCTCAATATTAATGGTGTGGATTATTAATGCCTTGCTTTCCTGATTACACATACTTGCAATGAAGCATACTTCTTTCTGTGTGGCAGGAAACATTTATTGGTATTACTTAAAAAAAAAAAAAGTATTTGATTACACCCAAATGCTTATGTATTTGTGACAAGTCAACAACCGAATTACAATAGTACTAGGCTTTTAAAATTCAAGACACGTAGGACCATCTGTTTTCTTGTCAACAACCTCAGTCTCTCTCCACATTCCAAACACTTACTGCTCCAAATTTACAAAGTTGTTACTCAATTCCCTTCTTTCTTTGCCCCAAAAAAACTTCAAAGGGAGTAATGAAGGCTTCAAAAATTTTTTTTTTACTTGATAATTAACGACTTGACTATTTTAGCAAGTTTTCTGTCCAGGCTGGCAGTTATCTGTAAGTTCTTACGAGGTTTGCAAGGACTTATCCAGCTTATGGCAAACTGTGTCCTGGAGTTGGGGTTGGGGGGATGGAGGGCATGGGAAAGGTGTCCTCCAAACATTTGTTTTGAAACACCGCCATTTCTGTGTGCTAAAGTCAACTGATTATTGCAAGAAGTAATTTACAGTCCAAGGTGTTTCAAGACTGGCACCGAGTGTGTACACACACGCTCAGACCCGCTCCCAGCCGAGCTCCACAAAGCAGAGGGAGCTATCTCCATAGGGCCCAAAGGCCTCCGTCGAAAGAGAGGGAGGCCAGCGGCTCGTGCCTGACACGGCTGCTTTACCTAAATAGCTTCCTTAAAAAGGGAATGGAAGATCACAGCACTGCTCATATTAAGGGCACAGCCAATTTCGGTTAGCTGCGCTTATTTATGTGAGATCTCCAATAGACAATTAAAGCAAGCTGTGACATTCAATTTTCTTACTTAAAACAAAATATCCTATCAAGCTCACCCATGCTCCCCACCTTTTACAAAGCCGAATATAAGAAAAGATTATTGTCCAAAGTGTGATGCAATTGTAATTTTAACAAGTTGAGCATCGTTATAGCAAAATCCCCCTCAGCTGATTTTTTTTTTTAAGCCATTTCTTCATTTTTTTGACACCACATCTGGTATATAGAATACAGATGATCATTTGTTTATATATCTGTCTAAATGCCTTTTCCAAACACAGCCAGATGGAGCCTTTCAAAATCAAATTAATTTCAGATTAATTCACTCTGGACCCACTCCAGTTTCATGACTCTATGCTTTGAGGCACCATCTAAATTGATTTAGAGTCACGAACCTAGAGAGCTCAAGTCCTTAGGTATAGAAAAAAAGAGATCCTTCTTGTATACTGAAAGAGTCAGCAAATCAAAAGAGTCCGCAATCGTAAGTTTTGGCTGCTTCAAAAAAAACCCCAAACCACCCTAAGAATGCATCAGTCTATATAGGGCCAAAATCATATATAAAAAACTTCATATTTCATCCCCAAATAAATCACACTAGAATTTACATCTTCAATGCCTCCCTTGCTGAGTCCAATAAAATTTATTGCTCTAATTAAAAAGCAAAATAAAGAAGTGTTGTTCTAAACCTTGCAATAAGCAGCAGTCATAGAAAGATAGGAGACAGGTAATAAAAACCTCCACTGCAATGGATTTATCTAAGGAACTATAAACAAATGTAGCCTGCAAACACTGTGGGCTTGCATACTCTCAATCCTCTATGGATGCCTTTATTATCTCACTTGTTTCAATTGCAATTTGGGTTTCCATGGAGATGTAACAGTCAACTCTGGAAAATTATAAGATAAATGTCAGGCAGTGATAACGGTGTTAATGAAGCTTCATTGACAAGCAGAACTATGCTTCAAATAATAGGCATATTTCTATTAGCATATGTATAACCTGTCCAGAAAAAGAAAGAAAAAAATCTCAACAACCGGGAAAGACAATATTAAAAAATTAAAATGAAATTGTGTATATAGAAGATAGAAGACACACAACGAAATGTTGCATCTATGTGAAACGACGAATTCCTAACAAACAGAAGAGATGTGGGTTCGACATTTAATTGCCTGATTCCTCTTGAAATTTTTGCACTCAGCTATCACACTGAAAAAGCACTTTGCTGACACGCGCAGACACACTTTTGCATGGTGTGACTCTTGTTTCCTTACAATGCGAGGCTGGAAGGATCTGCTTCACAAGGCACTTTAAAGCATGCTATTTTATAATGCGCAAATACAGCTGCAGTGAGCTGTTAGAAAGATGCAGACCTCAGTGGAAACACTAATAGCGAATACACAAACACAGCACACGCTATGAGAGCTCTTGGGTATCGTACGTGCTCAGTGTAGGGTGGCCGGGCCACCACATCACAGTATATGATGGGTTTAATGTGATACTGCTGGGGCAACAACTGTGAACGCTTCAGATTACAACACGGTGTGGTCTTGACCTGTTTCTGCGCTAACCAACCCTGTAGAAATCGCACAGAAGCTGCCAGTCATCTTTGAAGGACCATAGCCAACTTTTTGCTTTCCAGACATGGAAAGGTTTTGGTGAACTGCAGGTCAAAGAGATGACAAAACTGGTTTCTCCAGCCCAGAGGAAACACAGACCATCGTGCTTTATTTCAAGGAATCAAGCATTTTGTTTGGGCAGGGTGGACTTCCACCAGTGGCCAGGGGAAGGGGAGGGAGTTCGGCCACTCCAGTACTTGAGGTTACATTTCGACAATCTATCAGCAGCCAGAAGGAGTAGGGCAAGAGTGGGGCAATCCCACCCTGGAGGACTACAGGACAATTTTTGCAGGTGGATAAAATGTGCTAAGATATTCAGTGCCTATTCATTAGGTGGTTTTGCCTCTGGCTGGAGAACCAAGAGGTGCTAGAGGTTGTTCCTATCTCTTCTCACCCCACTATTTGGCCTTGGGAATTTTGGTCCCTTGCCTGCCTTTGTAAATCTTTCAGGTAGCGTCAATCCTGTACAGCGTCTTGGAAAATAGGGTTCTGGTATTAGCCGAGCGTTAGACAGGCTACAGATAAACTAATGAAACTGAAAATCAGTATCAGGCTTGGTTTAGTGGCAGAGGAGGGTGAAATCTTAAACATACAAGCAAACAAAGAAGAAAATCTTTATCCCTTCCAAGACTTCAGGGTAAAGTGTGTGGGCAGGCAAAATGATGGGAATTGTGGGGAAGCTCTCAAATGTTACTGGGACAAATAATCTTATGAAGCTGTAGCTCAACTGACTATCTGCATGCAGGGCAGAAGACAAGCTGACTCTGCCGTTTAAATGACAAATATGGCAGGGGTGTGGGGTTGGGGGCAGAGTTATTTTGCTCTTTTTCCCCTCCTCTCCACCGAACACCTCTGTTCCTCCTACCTCTTCTAAATTCTGCCTGTTTAGTAGAGGAAAACATGAATGCTGTCTGGGAAATACTTCCCAGTTCTTCAGAGAGGAGGCATCTTTGTCCAGCCAGGTTTCTGGGGGCAGAAAAGGTTGGAAAAGTTGGAAAAGTGCCCAGTCTTTCTGTAGAGCAGACCTCAGCTCTGATCAGATTGCTGGACAACAACAAAATCAATAGAGGGAGTTTTTTTCAAGTTGTATTACAGGGAAGCTTAAAAAAATCCAAAGGTTTCCCTTTTCTGAATCTTTTCTAACTACTCCTCAATATAACAGACTAGAAAAATCTAAGTACCTCATTAGATTGCTACTAAAATGTCAATAGTTAAAAAGTGCTTTTCCCCGGTGACTTTCAACATACTTATAACTTGCTCCAGGGCTTTTGGGGGGAGGGGGAAACCCCCCCAAACCCTAATATTACTCGTAGTTGATTCTATGTTACACAAGTACTCCTACCAGCTTTATGGAAGACAGAATAATGGGTTAAACTAGAGCCTGGCTTCAACTTCAGCTGGGCAAGTCTTACACGCTACTGCTAGCGTCAAATGGTGGCAGATCCAGGTCCCATCAGATGCACCACTATCAACACATGCAACTGGAACACGCAGATGACAGAAGAGAAACTGGCTGTGAAGCCAGAATGCTAAGCAATTTTTAGTGAAAAAACCACTATGCATGCTAGATGGAAAGCATTGCCCTGTATGCATGGCGAAACGGGCCACACTGTCTCCATTTCGCACTTGTTGAAACCTCCAAATCCCATTGCAATGTGTCTTCTAAGCTCTTCAAAGAAGGATTCATTTTCCTTTGTATTTTGGGTTACTGACAGTTTTACATCTGAAGAGAGAGCAATTATATAAAAGGCTAAGTAGCACTAGCACACAAGCAGTCAACAACAAATCTGAGCCTTTAAGGTGAACTCTCATTACTGTGCAAGATTTTATTTAGTTTCTTATTTTTACCCTAATATTGCAAATAAGTTATTTTGCTCTGCTGGTTACGCAGTTCTTTTGAAGCTCACAAGAAAATAAACAACTACAAATAATTAGGAAAGGAGCAACTCCCCCTTTAAAAGCATCATTCAAAGAAACAAAAAAACCTCAGAAAAACCGGTTTAAATTTTCCTAATAAACATACCATGAAAAACCCCAACCAAACCACACCCTAACACACTTCCCAAGTCATACGGCAGTTATTTATGGGGACACTTCTGACTACAAAGACAGACCTCCATCTTCTAGTCGGGAGCTTCCAGGGCGCTCTGCGCAAATGCGGCATTGGGAAGAGAGCAGAGTGCTGCCATTCGGAACTTATTTGCCAAATTGACAGGAAAATACATCTTGAAAAGTTGCGGAAACCCATGTTTTTAAATACGGTAAATACTTGCAGCAGGAAAAATTTAAAAGGATGAGATAACTTCTTAATGGTACATTTTGGACAAAAGCTTATCTTAGTGGGTTATTATTTGCTCCGCAGGTTTTATTCACAAGAAAAATGAATCCATGTCTTGGGGACTGGCTGGCACTTTTCCAGAAGAAATGAGAAAGGAGGAGATGGGAAAAAATAGGAATACCATCCACAGCCCTTTGACCATCCCATGATGTACAACGCCTCTTAACTTGAATAGCCTCGTGCAACAGAAAAGGTAGTTAAACACTTGTGGATGTATTTTTAAGCTCCCTGTAACGTACCCGACCTGCGGAAACTTGGCCAGCTCAGGTTTGGCTGGCTGTCAGCAGCAGTGTGAAACGCAGTGTGATTTATAGAAATCTCTGTCATCACACCACAGGGTTAATTTCTTTCCTTCTTTTTTCTCCTTCCCTCCTCCCCCTGAAAGTGGAAAACTCTTATTTGTGATGACAAGTCTTTGGAAAGCTGGAGGATTAGTAACACCATGCGGTTCCCTAAGATCTCTAGCCCTCTTCCAGCTGTTTTTCCATATAACCCCTCTCTGTACGGTCGTCGGCACCTTCACTCAGCAGATGGAAAAAGGGAGGAAACCTGCCCCAGGGCAGGTGGAGGAACCTGGACACTACTGATGGGAGAATATAGACTTGAAGCTCACAGGTCTCAATTGCTTGAGATAGGAAGCAGAGGGGAATCCAAGCATCGAATATGGGATTTTAATATATGAACATCTATTTTAATGATTTGAAAACTAAACCTGCTGAGCTTGTCACTGTAAGTAAGAGATACAGAGAAAAAACGTGAAGCCTGGGATTTCAGTCTGAGTGCCGACACTGGAGAACCGCGGACTCATGCTCATTTTGGTTTAATGCAGGGAAGGATATCTGCACCTCGTGCCCACGCAATCACGCACGATAGACTGCACCCAGCTGGGCAGCAGGTCAGCTATGAACACCAAACGTGGAGCTTTAATCGAGCAATTTCAAATTCATTGAGAGGGGTATTACTTACAGATTATTTTAAGGCACATCAGTTTTCTTGCTATAACCATCCTTTAGAGAAGACAAAACCCAATAGAAGAACAAAACTGGGAAGTGTTTCTAATGGTAAAGAGTGGAGGACTATGCAACAAAGAAAGCTGTTTCTCAGCCACACTCTTTCATAAGTCTCTTCCCTTTGCTGTGCTTATCTCCCTCACCTTTGAATTGGTACTTTATATTCCCATCCCAGTGAAGAACTCTGAAACACTTGGAGGAAAGCACTATATAAATGTTGAACCATTATGTTATTAAAGACAAAATAACCCCTTTCATGATACACTTTTTCTTTTAACTTCATGCAATTCTAATTTGTCTTTTAAAAGCAGTATTTGAAAATTATGCAATACAGCAGAAATAAAGTGGCTTTCCAAAGCCACTATTATTATTTGCATTGCAGGAGCATCTCTGAGGCCCCAAACAATGCTGGCTGCTTTTTAAGTAGCAGACCTAGTTTTATTAGTAAGCCCATATGTTTTCCTACTATTTTCACATTAGGAAACACGATGCACTGTCAGAGTATTTTAATAGGTGGTTAAGACAAAAAGGGGAGAAGGGGACACAGCAGGTCTAAATTCACTTATCCTACAAAGTCAGATATTTTTAATCTACTGTTTTCTACCAAGTATCTTCATTAAGTTGCCCAAGATCTTGAATGCTTCTCTACTCCTCTGTGCTTCCACTTCTCATGACCGGACTGAATGTCAACAGAGTTGACTGAAATAGTTAATGCTTTTCTAAGCAGGGTCAGAGAATCTGGGGGTTAACATCAAGAGTTTCCTGGACAGAATGGGAACATACTCCCTGAAGTTTCAAGGTGGAAGGGAATGCAAATCTCATGTGCCAGCTCACATCTCACATTAGTCCATATTTTCCAGTCACTTATCCAGTACATCCTCTGCTATCCTTTCTTATTTAATTTGATGATGCATTCTGGAACAGAGATGCATTAGGCTGGGATGCTAATTAAAACTACCTTGAAATATTAGCAGCTATATAATAGTTGATTGGTAGAAGAAAAATAGTTGGGATATGAAAATTAGTATTAGCTTTTACATAAATTATTATTTAATAAATTTTAATTGCCTAGGGCATTTTTATGAACAACAGGGATTAACAAATATAATGTTTACAATACATTTGTGTATGTAACAAAGAGAAAAATCAAGCCTGACAGCATACTTTTGCTTATTTCAGAACACATACACAGCTCCCATGGAAAAGGAAACGGATTACAAGAAGCTTTCCCTTAGCCAGACGGAGCTGTAAGAAGCTCAGAGTCAGCAACGGCAGCGCACTTATGACTGCAGCGTACGTGCCCCTGACAGTTAAATCAAAACTGTACATCCTCGAGGAGTCATTTAGTCTAAATCACAGCTTGTGATTTCTCCTCTTACATGGTCAATGGGTCTGTGTTTCTTAAAAATGGGAAGACTGGTGGAGGTAGAATTGAGACTTCAGGAGAACTGTTTTGCTAGCTCTGTTCTACCAGCGCTGCAGAAATGTACACAAAGCTTTACAAATGACCTCATTTTTACCAGGAAAGGACAGCTCAGCTATGTTCTATATTTTCCTGAACTGAAAGGAAGGCCCCACAGCCAAACTGTCATGTCTAATCATTGTGTTGCTTCAGAGTGTTTAAAACAAACAACTTTTTTCTTTTTTTTAAATACAAAGCCGTGGAGCAATTGGAGTGTTTTGAGAGAGTGGGAGCTGTGCTTTATGTCACATAACCAGGACGCCAGAATAGCGGTTTTGCCCAGTTTGATGAATGAGCCTTATAAGGATAAATTTTCACCTCATTAATGATCTGAGCTGATTATTCCCTCCCCCCACTTTTCCTTTTAGGTCATAGATCAAATGTGACCCACTTTCCTTGAATGCTTTCCCACCATTTATTTTTCCCATTAGAGTAGAAAGCCAGTTGCTAAGGACACATTACAAAGCAAGCATGCAACCACTAAATATCTGCCCCCCAAACACACACACACACACACACACACACACACACACACACTCTCTCTTCCTTTTCTTCTCCCCTGCCTTTACGATATTTCCCCCCCTCTCAGCATCTACTCTGAACAAGATCCTGCTTTACATTCAGGAAAGCCAACAACAGAACTGCTTATAAGGACAAGCTTAGCACGAGAATAGGATTTTCTAATGACTACAAAGACTCCTGGGGCCCTTCATATTTAAAAAAATATAAAGGCAGCAGCCTTGGTTTTTAATTACTCCTAATTCTAAATCTCATGGCCTTAAACACAATAGCTCTTTCAACTCGGAAAAAAAATGACACTAATCAGTAACAGAGTCCCCTGCACAACCTGCTAGTCCTCTGATGGCATTGCAATGTTTGCACTGTTATGATTTTTCAAGGTTGACCAATGAGTCAGCAAAGCCAGGATGACTTAAAAGCATTAAATCACGCAACAAAAATGGCTTTTTCACATACAGCGCTGGATGTATTGCAATTAGCAAGGGGAATCAGTACAAGGCAAATATTGTAAGAGCAGAGAGAGACAAATAGGGAATTAAAGGAGACGGTATTCATTTTGGAACAAATGAGCCCCAGATGTTAAGGTATTTGTGGTTTAATACAGCCCCTCTCACCAGCCAGGTAAGGAATGCAATTAAAAATCATTAAAGTTCAGTTGCTGAGGCTCAACAGAAAAGAAATGAAGATTTAATTCATCTGCCCTACTTCCCTCTGAGTAGCCTACTAATATTCCTACTTGGTGCAAAGTCCTGTGAAATGGAAGACTTGTGTTGTTCCCCAACCCTTTCCACAAAAATCCTTCTCCTTGGCATTTTTAAAAGAAGAGCCATCATTCCAAGTGTCTCATTGAAAAATTAAACACGAGTATGTAACACTGCAGCTACTTGGATTTCCCTGACCATTCCAGCTTTCTGTGTCATTTATTACACTTCCTGGCAGTATTGTGCCACACCTTGGTGTTGCTTTCTATAACCAATACCTCAGTTCCTCTAGCAATTAGAGGTACATCGTATGATTCACATTTAAATTACAGAGTGGACAATATTGAGGATTTGGTCACAACCTGCATTTCTACCTCATACCACCCACTCTTTTTCCCCAGTACATCCACAACATAGTTTCTCCTAACTCTTGCACAGATAACAGAAATCATATCTGCAATGGGATTTTCTAGTTAGCAGGATGGTGAACCCGTACATCACAGCTGAATCGCACCATTGACACTATGGAAAGATTAGAGTCACCAGCATCCAAACAAAATGAACTGTAAATACAATTACTGTTGAACTATCAATGAGCAAACTAAGCATGGGTTTCTAGCAGTGGTGGTCTAAGTAACACAGGGCTCCTAGCAACATGTGTTACCATTTTTGAACCTCGTCTGGATTCCCAACAGCTCTCTTTCAGTCTAAATAACTATTCCACAAAAATAAATGTGCTGTACACTGTTGATCTCTTTTTCCCTTTACTGTTTTGGTCAAATTGCTTCAAGCACCTGTGATATTCTCCAGCTACCACTGCCTGTTGCTCCTTTGCTTAACTTCGTAACAAGAAACACACAAGTCAGACGCAGGAAAAAGTCATTTTATCCTTCAGTCCTTCCAGTAGCTGAGGCAGAGTTCTCCTCTGGGGTGCACTGGTTATCTGCTCACTGGATGAATTCTAGAAGACACTCCACTTCCATTTCCCCCAGTCCCTGATAGTGGCTGAGCTCCCACCAGAGCTCCTGCGCAAATCGAAGTAAGGACAGCTAGGCATCAATTTTCCCACTCTGTTGTATTCTGGAAAAGAGATGTCAGGCAGCAGCACTCAGCCGCTCCATTTTGGTGTTTAGTGCCTCGCATCATCATTCCAGCGGTATATGCAAGCAGTGACTGTTTTCCAAAGGCAGACGTGGGGAGCCAGGTTACAATGCAGCAAAGAATACCCATTACTGGAAATTAAAATCCTTAAACAAATCACCAACAGTGAAACAATCTCAGCTTCAATTACGTGGTTAGCTAGCACATCAAGTCTTTTCTTGCTTTGGCCAGAAATACTGAAGCCATGATTGATCTAATCTGTAATCATGTTGTTTATTTCAAATTAGAGATAATATAAAAAGCGTAACAGTGTGTATGTATATATTCATAGTACCGCTGCAGACATCCAAAAAGAACTCAATTTTATCTTCGCTGCTTTGCATTTCAGCCTCATTTCTTCCCTTTTACAGTCTATGGTAAATATAATATTTGCTTTTAGAGTTCTGACTCTCCAGGGATTATAAAGGAAAAGTACTTAACACAGAGATTATCTTTCTGGCGTTGCGCTGTACAAATGAAAATTGTTACATTAATGGCACTATACAGTCATATTCAAACACCATTAAGTACCTCTCCAGAAAACCGAAGGAAAGGGAGTGATGAACTCCAGCATAGTTCTGCTTGGACTTGCAAGTATATTGGTGTTTCTCCCTTCCTCACCATGCAAAGGATTCTCTGGAAAGGAATGTCCAGCCTTTCTTTTTCTTTCATTAACGCTTTATAGCCTGTGTTAAGAGCAGCAAGAAATATCAATGCTAAGCAAGTGAGGAAGCACGGACACATATAACAGTCAATTCTCTGAGCTTGCAAGGTCTATACAATTGATTCAAAATCTTCCACTGAAATTCTGCCCGAACACAGATTTACATCATCAGCTCAAATCAGGACCCAATTTCACACCTACAAAACCTAATCCTGGGTGTGCCTGCTTTGGGTTTAAAAGCATGCAATAAACTGCTTTCAAAGAGTCCAAGACTCATTACTTTGTTCTGTTACACATTCCTCTTCCTTCATGGGTTTAGGGCTTATTTTTAGCTGCTTTAAATCACTATAGGTCAGATGTATATCTGCTAATGAGTATTGGTAATTAAGGTTTCAAACCACACGGCAGCAATCCAACACTTTCATGTTGCTGATATCTCTCTAAATATGTGTACATTTTCAGAGCAGCATCTAAGAGGCCTGTTTGATTTAATTCCATTAAGTTCTTCAAGGCTAAAGTTACTAGTAAGAGCTCAAAATATCACTCAACACAGATTTTTCATGTCAGATTTTTTCTATTTTATTCTTTGAAAACCTTTGTAATCATTCTGTATATTAGATTTTCACTTATCACAAAAAATTAGAAATTTATAACCTGAGACTGTAACTTCCAGGATTTTGTATTTTGCAGGGCATTAAAAACTGGAGAACATAAAAGCTTAATAATAATAATAA
This sequence comes from Gavia stellata, assembly GCF_030936135.1. Taxonomy (NCBI): domain Eukaryota; kingdom Metazoa; phylum Chordata; class Aves; order Gaviiformes; family Gaviidae; genus Gavia; species Gavia stellata. Next base: position 6,854,595 of record NC_082597.1, on the reverse strand, counting down.
TAATAATAATTTTTTTTTTTTATTTGAGTGTTTAAAAATACTACAGCAAGAACATTTACCTGTGCTGAAGAAGCCTGATTAGAAAGCTTGGTAAAATTTATTGGAAAAGCTGTAATCACAGCTTAGTTACTTCTGGGAAACATTTTGGGAAAACTCAACATATCTCACTTTTCCCAGCTATAAATTGGATATATCCATCTAGCTTTGCCAAGTACTTTAAAAGAGCATGAGAGAAAACTGGGAGTCATACAGGTACAGAAAACGTGAAGGAATGCAGCACGAAATGCACTCTTTTCCCATGGATTCCAATTTAAGTCATTCATAAGAATCGGACAGGCCTCCATGAGTAGCTCTGTTCAAACATAATTTCATTTGTATGTGTCTGCTCCCTCCTGCATAGTGTAGAAAATAAAGAAGAAAGGAAAGAAGGCCTCAGCATGATCCTGAAACTAACTCTCATGATAGGAGCAATCGAGTCCATCTACTAAGGTACTTATAATTACATTATACTGTTACTTGGAAGAAAAACGGCGGGCTATATTCTAAGAAAATGTTAACCCCATCAGCCCAATCACAAATCACTACGTTTAATGTATTCTTCCTTTTATTAACACCCACAAGGTGCCCATTAGCGGCACCTTCACTGCTCTCCTAAATCACTTCTAATTATCAGACTAGCAAAAACACAACGGAAATGTTATTTCACATCTTTGAATAAAGGCTCTTTGCTGTCCAAAAGACATGTCAGCACTGGATGATTTAGTCCATGATTTTGTTTACTGCCTTCAACTTTCATTAGTGTTAGAAGTGCTAAGATTGTTTCCCTGACTGCTGAGATTTCCTAGGAGAGAAAAACCACATGGATACTGAATTCTTCTCTACCTGCAACAGGCCAGAGAAGCAAAGAGGTCTTGGGGTGAGAGGCAGGGGGCAAGCACCCATGCCTTTGCTGTTTCAGGTTGCGTTATCACAGCGCTGGCTTTCTAGGGAAGGGAGGAGGAAAGGGACAGGAGCAGTGCCTGGTTCCCCACGCAGAGACTGCCACCTCTTACTCCTGCCTTGCCATCTTGCCGGTCTCCTGAGTCGGGTTTGGTTCAGACTCAAGACTTCCCATTTGTCCCACATTCCTGCCATCCCACAGCAAAATCAGCAGTAAATTTAAACACATTACGTGCCTGAACTGGTTATTTCACTCCCAATAAGCTGTCTCATTGAGGTTTTTGTGTTCTAAAAAATAACTGAAATAAACACTTGATAAATTTTTTGTAAAACATATGTCTTTCCCTGATTTTAGCTCTAAGCTTTTGACTAAGCTTTCAAAAAATACTAGGAGCATTTCACAGGAGTAAAACCTTCTAGCTGAAGAAAACAACTATTTCCTACAACGCCAGGCAACACAAGGCTTATACATGTTTAATCCCGTTCAGACACATATTAATATCCTCTCAAACTACAATGAAGAAGCAAAGTATGACAACAGCATATTACTAAGAAGAAGGAATTAAAATAATTAATGTGGTGTTTCACTCTTAGAATTTTTGTGTGCAAGGGCATGACAAGCCCCTGAGCAACCTGACCTCATTGGATCTGCTTCGGAGTTAGGGGTTGGAGCAGATGACCCCAGAGGTCCAAACTTACATTACTCTATGATCTAGACATCAGCACCCAAAAGAAAACTTGCTGGAACTAGAGGAAATGCTTTAGAAAATAAAGTGGCCTCACCTTGAGTGCTGTGTACAGTTCTGGGCCCCACAATTGCTCTCTACAGCTACCTGAAAGGGGGTTGCGGTGAGGTGGGTGTTGGTCTCTTCTCCCAAGTGACTAGCGATAGAACAAGAGGAAATGTTGTGCCAGGGGAGGTTTAGACTGGGTATTAGGGAAAACTTCTTCACTGAGTGGTCAAGCATCGGAACAGGCTGCCCACGGAGGAGGCGGAGTCACCATCACTGGAGGTGTTCAAGGAACGTGTGGACATGGCACTGAAGGACATGGTTTAGTGGGCATGGTGGTGTTGGTTTGATGGTTTGACTTGATGATCTTACAGGTCTTTTCCAACCTTAGTGATTCTGTGAATTTAAGAAGGATGTGAAGGTCCTTGAATGCGTCCAGAGGAGGGCAACAAAGCTGGTGAAAGGGCTGGAAGAAATGTCCTATGAGGAGCAGCTGAGGACTTGGGGCTTGTCTTGTTTGGAGAAAAGGAGGCTGAGGGGCAACCTCACTGCTCTCTACAGCTTCCTGAGGAGGGGAAGTGGAGAGCGAAGTGCTGAGCTCTTCTCCCTGCTATCCTGTGACACGAGCGCGGGAATGGTTCAAAGCTGCACCAGGGGAGGTTTAGACTGGACGTTAGGAAGCATTTCTTTACCGAGAGGGTGGTCAAACACTGCAACAGGCTTCCTAGGGAGGTGGACAATGTCCCAAGCCTGTCAGTGTTTAAGAGGCATTTGGACAATGCTCTTAACAGCATGCTTTAATTTGGTCAGGCCTGAATTGGTGAGGCAGTTGCAGGTCCCTTCCAAATGAAATAGTCTAGTCTAGTCTATGTACATTTCCTTGGAGGAAATGGGTATTTTTTTCAATAGGACTTGATATAAATTTTTCTTTATAATATCATTTATTCCCTAGAGGTGGCATTATGCATAAGTGAAGCCTGACTCTACAACCCAGAAGAGGTAGTACAGAGAATGTTCCTTCCATCCCCCAAAATGCTTCAAACCTCCAGCACTTTGCATTTCAACTCTGTGACGACTGCTCACTCAGTACATGCATAGTGCAATTTGCCCAGTGATCAGGGAGCCCATGATACCCATTCTGTCATGGGAAGAAAGAGCTGGAATTTCTGGGGATGGTAATAACTTACAGGTCTTTTCCAACTTTAATGATTCTGTGAATTTTCTCAGACTTTGGATGAATCATAAGCCTTCTTTTTCTCAAACTATCTATCCATATAGCTGTAACATACACCTTCTGTTTAGAAGCTCTGTACTTGAATCATTACCATGACACAGATAGATATGAGATTCTATGGATTTATTATACAGGAATTGTACTATGGTATTATGTTTTACTGGAGAAAATGCAAATGTTATTCTGCTAAAAACTTCTCTGTGCCATTCCGCAATGTTGTTGTTAACATGCACACACAACAATAAAAACTTATGGGCATTCACAAGCAGTTGTTATATCATTTATGAGACAATGATAAAGCTGTACGCTATAATCGTAATTTGTCAAAATGGAAAAAAGGGTACAAATTAAACAAAATCAATTATTTAAACTATGATGAGATACCAAAAAAGAAGCGGTTTACTATTAAAATGATGCAACTGATGCACATGGAAATCCTGAAATCAAAAAGCCAAACACTGAAGTCAAGACCATAGATCTGCATCTCCTCAGCCTATGGTGAAATGAATTATTAAAAGCTTGTATTTGAGCTGACGTGTTACAAAACCAAGTATATGAAAAAATATTGTAGTGCTTCCCACTCCCACTGCCCTGAAATTGGTGGGTCAGAAAAAGAAGGAATCCAGATCCCCAAAGCCTCTTATTTCGATCGCAAACTAAAAACTTGACTTTCACAACCTCCTTTTAGCTTTTGGTCACTTGTCAATACTTCACAAGAAATGATAAACGATTTCTAGACTGAAACCATTCCTTGAAGCCAGCAAGTAACAACCTACGCAATTTAGTAACTGTCTTTCACCCCCGTTTCTCCAGGGCTGGCCTTGAGCCGGTAAAAAAGCAATCGACTCTTCTGGAGCCTGGGCAGTCCACGCAATTCATGGGCCAACCCATGCTTCACTCCAGAAACAGCACCGTAAGGGAATACATTCCCTGGCCTGATCATCTATTTGAGCAGCTTGAGAGCCAGGAAAACCATCATACTGGCTGTATTCCTTCTGCACACAAACAATATTGACACCTTGTATGTATATATAAACAAAAGAAGGGTTTATAAAATATGTTTTCCAAATATCATTTTGTAATCTGGTTCCACTTAGAATATACAGTACACTCCAAAAGTGAAAGCATATACCTAATTTTTGAAAAATGAAAGGCAGTGATAACACATTTGCATTTAATCTGTTGCATACATTTTAGAAACCTTGTTAGCATGACAGCCACATAAATATTTATCACTGTAGTAAACCTTCCCCTTGTTGTTAGTTAGACCATAAACCCAAACCATACGTTAGAAAGATCTAAACTATAAATGAGCATCTCAGCAGTTTACTATGCACGGAGGCAAGTCAAGCAAAAACCAATACAAGCATCTTCCATACGAACAAAAGGCTGGTGCAATTCACTCTAAACATGCTTCTCTCTTGGCTTCTGAAACACCACTTTGCTGTTCTCTTCTTGGTCCCTAGTTGCCTCTTTGCCAAATGTAACACATATTTATAAGAGGTTAAAAAAGAAACAAAACACTACCAACAACCAACCAAACAACCCACTGCTGCGTAAGGGGGAGGACAGATAGTGGAGTTAGATGTAGCAGCTTGCTTTTACTGTCTCTTTGCTCTTGGGAAAATGCAATAGTGGCTTCTGAATACTAATTGAATAAGGAGCCGTGCAAATTCCAGCTGTTGCCCATGCAATTGGGTCTGGAAGAAGGGTGTTTTCTCAGCCCTCGGTTTCATTTCCGGACTTCCAGAAACTCTGCACATATGTAGCCCTGCAAGTTGCACAATTTAATCCTGTAATCCATCTGTGAACCTCCAGCTTCTCTGACTCCAGTGGCACATCAACATTATGGAAACCGTAACTAGGATAAGAAACATATTTAACGAGGCTCTCCTCCACATGTTGTGGTTACATACGGCAATAAAGGGACCATGTTGCCAACAGAAGAACATATGATGTAAACCCATCTTTTTGGGATATGTTTAACCAAGTTGAAAGGCCATCAGGCAGGTTTACTGGACAAGCATGCTGTCCCTGATTGCCATGGGGTTTGCTACCAGGTTACTTAAACAGATGCTATGCACTTCAATGCAAGTCATCACTGTAGACAGCAGTCCTGTACTACCAGCACCCTGGAGCAGTGATGTCCAACATCAAGGTTCACTTGGAAGGACATGAGAACTGGGGACCATTTACACACAAACTCAGCTTGCAGGTATCAAACTTCAGGGAGCATGAATTTGGAAGAAGTGCTCACCACCTCTTTTATGGAAAGATGGAAAAAAAAACCCCAAAGTGTCCTTTTAGGTGTCCCATGCTGAGTCCTCGCATAACTGACCAGTTTTGACCTTAAAGGACATGTGGAAGTATCAATAAGTGCAATCAGTGAGGTCTTTAAAAAGATTTTTTAAATGACTAGGGTCTTTATCCTGTCACATTTTCTGGGCGCTAGTACAATTTAATTTGATTTTAAACTGTACTGTTTGATGAAATGTCCTGTTCCTTAGTTCAGCGAAGTCAAGACACAATAAATGGATTTTTAATGGACGAAAGTTCAATTTCTCTGGCAGCAGAGGCACATGAGGAAAAAAGACACAATGTACGAATGATGCACTCCGTGCTGACTTTCGACCCCGACCATTTCATGACAGGTATAAAAATGAAATACTGGGCGGGGAGGAGAGAGAAGAAAAGGAGAGAGATTTGAATGGCAGCAATGCTAATAGCTAAAGAGCAAATAATTTAGAAACAGAGGTTGGTTTTGGGGTGCAACAACATAACAGCCGAAACTAAGCTAAAAATGTTCTTTTCTTAATCTTCTTTTTACATACTAGCTACTATTTCTATTCAACGTTTGGCTTTCTACTGTAGGGTGTGTGGCTTACTAAAGTCAAGTCAGGTGATTTGGGGGGGGAGAAATATAGTGATATTATTAATCTCTGTATTATGTGGTGGAATCCTTAGTAGAATACACGCAAATAATGCTATTCTTCAGTGTATTTATTTGGCAGGAAATGAGTTCACCATTATAGACACGGTTCGAGGCAGTGTTTCCTCAGTCCTGTTGGAGAAATGAATCAGGAAACAAAAATAGCTCTGATGGTGCCCATATTTATCAGAACTTGACTGAGCCACATTAATTAAATAGTAATTCTTTAACTGAAAATACGATGCGCTATATCTAAAGCTCTGAAAGACCATTACAAATTATTTGGAAGCTCCAAAAATACTTCAAAAATCAATTATACGATATTAAAATTGAATACAAATTAAAGACCAAAGCACCCATTCCTGTATATTTACCTCAGCTAGTTCAATGATCTTCAACTTCAAAATCTCTACTCGTCTGCCAGATAATGGTTCTGGCTTTTAATATACCATGTCAATAGATGGCAACTGCTTACTTCTGCTCAGTGACTCTGGACTAGAAAATGCTATTTTCAGTCTTTTCCCAGAGAGGAAGAGAGCATCTGCATTTAAAGGCATCCCCACAAACATTTATATTTGAAACACTGTCACTCGATCTGCCAGCAGAGGCCTTCAGAGGGCCTCACTTATCACGAGGCAGTATTTATCTCCCAGCTTCACCTGGGAGGAGATACACTGCCTACACTGCCGCTTCTGTCTTTGAACGGCGCTTGTCAGGTTAATTAATGAATTTCCTCTCTCACATTGCTCCGGCCTGCCGCTCCACCAGATGCCCCTGACCCCACTGCTCCTTCTGATTTCAGCAGTTGTGGGGTTTTGGGTTTTTCCAGCTCAGCAGCTCTACACGTAGTCAGTGCCACTTCTGTCCCTCAAACACAGCTAATTTGTTCTCAGCAGACAAGACATAGGGCATACCCCTCTCGGAAAAGCCGACCTGAGGGGCTGTTTTTGGCCTCTCGTTGGCCACACAAGTGGCGGTGGTGTCTCCTCCTCTCTTCCATGGGCACCGATGGCTTTTAAGGCACCTTTTCATCAAAACTTCTTGATGAGGGAGCAAATTTGCTGCTCCGAGAGTGTTGTGGATATCAGATCTGGAATGAACAGAGACTTTCTACAGCAAACATCAACAACACAAAGACAATTTGGGGGGCTCTTCTCATTGCCTTATAATCCCCTGACTATTCAAGATCTTGTGGCCTCACGTGCCCCCAAAGAGTACCCCAATGTTCCTGTAATCCCTATTTGTTTAGGGGCCTGTTTTCACTACTTGATTAAAACATTTTCAGTTTTTTCAGCAGAAGCGTCATATTTAGCCTTAAACCTTAATTTTCCTAGTAACAACTCCTTCAAATACATATCGCACACGATTACAGTAAACCCACAAATATAATGTTCCCTTTTCAGATGCATTCATTTGCATCTTGCGTTAAATGGTTTATAATGGGGCTATATCATTCAAATGTTAACTGAAAATTATCATTCCTCATTATCTCACACCTTTATAAATTTTTCAGGTCACCTCTTTTCTATTATGAAATGCAATCTGGGTGCCTTGATTTTATTTACAACCAACAAGGTGCAGAAAAGCTATGCATAAGCTCAGTCAATATTTTTATGAGGCTTGGTGCCTCCCCTTAGAGAAATTACTGAAGCTTTTTTAATGTTTACAACTAATTTTTTCACAGAAACAGTAATGTCTTTTCCCCTGCAGTCACAGCCAACAGCAACCTTTAAATTGCTGAGGGAAAGACATTTTGAAGTTTGAGAAACATTGTGCAGAAGGCACAAATCGCTGCCATCCACAGAGTATCTTAGTATATACCAACCACAGGGAGTTCAATCCTGAATTACTGCAAAAATATTATTCCGGGGCTCCCTCTGAACCTCTAGTCCAAAAATAACTATTGATCTTGTAATGTGCACCTAAGAGTTCACAGAACAGGGGTGCTACGAGTGTCTGGAGCAATGGTGATTCTCAGAGATGTTCTTGCAGTGTTGCACTATCTCTGTTTCCAGGCAGAGACAGAGGGCTGCACAAAATGAAATAAAAAGAATCATTAGCCTAAATTATGCAGCAGGTCCTAAGGCTGTTGTAGCCAGCATTGTGCAGACCAGCGGTATTTCATATTAGTAACAAGTCTGAATAGATCCAATGAATCCACACTTTTCAGCGAATGGTAAGATAATTGTGAGACAACAGAGCACTCAAGTGAGCTGTTATATTAATGAGAGAGGAAACCCCCCATTTTTGCTTCACTGCAGCAGTACTAAGAGCTCTGATCTCAGACAAGCTTATTATCAGGGACTAACAGCAGACAGATGAAACCCATGAACATCAGAGGAGACCACAGTTTCTTCGAGGACCAGCAGTCTTTGCTGTCATCCTTGACGAGAGGATCAGCTGGGAGAAACACTGAGTATCAGCTCCCAGAATCTGTACTTTCTCACATTTTTGGTTTAGAAAAAGACAGTAGTAGAGTGTTGCTTCATTTTTACTTTGCCATGCTGTGTTCAGTTTTGGGCCCCTCACTACAAGAAGGACATTGAGGTGCTGGAGCGTGTCCAGAGAAGGGCAACGAAGCTGGTGAGGGGTCTGGAGCACAAGTCTGATGAGGAGCGGCTGAGGGAGCTGGGGTTGTTCAGCCTGCAGAAGAGGAGGCTGAGGGGAGACCTCATCGCTCTCTACAACTACCTGAAAGGGGGTTGCAGAGAGGTGGGTGTTGGTCTCTTCTCCCAAGTGACAAGTGACAGAACAAGAGGAAATGGCCTCAAGTTGCGCCAGGGGAGGTTCAGACTGGATATTAGGAAAAATTTCTTTCCTGAGAGAGTGGTGAAACACTGGAATAAGCTGTCCAGGGAAGTGGTGGAGTCACCCTCACTGGAGATGTTGAAGGAATGTGTGGACGAGGCATTGTGGGACATGGTTTAATGGGCATGGTGGTGTTGGTTGATGGTGGGACTTGACGATCTTACAGGTCTTTTCCAACCTTAGTGATTCTGTGAACTATATGATGGGCATCTGTACCACTTAGTTTAGAACAGGAAAAAGTGTAACACTGTACTAAATATTTTATCACTTTAAAAAATAAATAAAGAAAACCTGCCCATCATACTTTGGACTTAAACGAAAAACAGTTCCTGAAGAGCTTTAAACATCTTTTGTAATGGCATTATGTTTTGCTTTATTTCTTAAACTTTCCAACTCTGAGAGAAATGCGGGAATTGCATATCCAGGAAAATGTAAAAGGAATAATGTACATAAATTCCACAACTGGATTCAGTCCTTCCCTTTTCTCTTAAGTGGGAAAGTGTTACTCTTAACATTAGCAAAACCAGCAAATTCTATAGAAATTCTACCAGTGAGTACGTTCCCCGCTCCAAGAAGAAAGGAAAATATTGATGAACTTAAAGTGTATTTTTCTCCTAGTCGAAGGCTGCACACATTCAGATCTTTAACATCTGCATTTCCCAAAAGGACTAATTTTCTCTGGACCGTCAGATTTTGGTTGTATGTAGTGCCATCTAAAACATTCAAAGCGCAGTAGCGGGTATATTCTAGCACCGGGTTCTCCATGCGATCAGATGTAGTTCAGACTTATATTCTCCCAATTCTAAATGAGTATGCTTAACCAAACAGTATTGATGTGGCTAACCGCTGGAAACATAACCTCAGATCCCAACCCCACTAGTCTTCAGAGCAAATAAGGAACAAGTTAAACTGGCATCCTTGTCACGGTCCAGACAGTGATAAAAATTAATCTTAGGATTTCTGTCCAGATTCATTCTAAACCTTGCTAGACATAGCTGTCTGTTGAAATACGTATCCAAGAAAGGAAATCAAATAGAGAGATCTGCTGAAGCGAAATGCCTATCCTAAATCAAATCTATATCTGAATTTTGTCCAGTTGTCTTACTCCTGGCTCTGACACTTAATCCCCAAAGGTAGCTGAGTTAGTCTCCCCCTTGCCCAGATATTACATCTCAGAACACAAGTTGACAGCCCTCCATGCACGAAAAATATTAAACATTTTAGCTCAGGAGATGATGTATGGAGCTTCTTAGAGGCAGTGAAAATGGGCTTTGGAGCTGCCACCAGGAAGATGATGGAAAAGCGGGTATGAATAGGAACCTTGATAAAGTCATACAAACCAAACCCATCAAATCTGGGATGCCATGAATCCCAGACTCCCTCTCTTTCTTCTGCAATGCAGGGTATGACTGAGTAGTTCAGAGTCAGCACCTAACACATGATCAGCCTGCATGCAAAACCACACGCTGTAAAAAGCCAAGTGTCTACAGGGAAGTGCCTTTCGGAATTACAATATTGAAGACTGTCATTGAGGACATATTCTCCCAGCACAACTTCTGCCAACAACTTACTGAGATTAGAAAGTTGTTGGAAAGAAATTTATGGAGGAATTGCTTTCTGGAGTCATCTTGAATTAATAAATAATAGGTACCTTTCTGAGATGGCTGTTTTAGAGCCGTGTACAGCTGGATGAAAACTAGCACTATGGTCCAATTTATTTACCATTAGTTTCATTCTCTCTCTCTCTTTTTAAACTCTAACACACAATTTCAGACTACTGTGAAAGCCTCCTTAATTTGCTTCTGTATTGTGTAAAGCAGATGTCCTGCCTTCGCAAACTGATTAGTAAGTGGTTTATATTATTCCAGTGGTTGTCATCATTATTGCAGAAATGTCGAGCAAGGCTGCTGTAGGCTGCTTTTGAAAATGCCTAGAATGACAGACTGTCTGTTTCAGAAGTGATACAGGTGTGCAAAATACACTTTTCTGGAGAAAACAGACCAAGTAATATTCCATGAAATAGCACATTGTGTTTCAGGTGGAGGGGTATCTTCAGGATCACAGTAGATAAAGTATAAAACTAACACAGGCACTGGACCGGGACTTAGAAGGCCTCGGTCTTTTTCCAGGCCCTGGTACAGTGCTAGAAATTTGGTCTTTGATAAGTCCTTTTGTTGGGATAAATCTCAGATGTGTTATCCTAGTAGCATCTAAAACATTTGAGGCAGTCTTCTGCAGGACCCACTCTTCTTCCATTGGCTGCAAAAGGTGGATGAACACTTAAGACAGCTACAATTAAGTGGGATGGATCTTGTAATGAGTAGCACAGGCAGCTTAACATTTAAATTAATTGGTTTTTTTGGAGAGGGTAAAGCAAAGTCTGCCTCTCTTATATGTTTGTTCATCTAGCAACTGACCTTGATTGAGCTCTCTGAATACTACCGCAACAGAAATTAATGCTAATAATAGCTTTAAAAGATTATATATGTTAAATCTGCTCCTAGATGTCCTGACAGTCTTAAAAGCAGAAAGAAAGGTGGGCATTTAGTTGATTCTGAAGTCATACTTCACCTTGTCCCATTCCTTATAGGATCCAAGCAATTATTCCTTTAACTCTCCAACAAAATTAGAGTGCAATGGAGATGACTACAAATACCTATTTGTTGCAAGAACTATGAATTGCTACTGCAATCATTGCAAAAACATAGCCATGCGGTTTCTGCTTCTCCAGAACTTAACATACAAAGTTCTAACTTACCCACTTCTGGTCACAAGTTGTGCAAAACGCACAACTGATAAACAAGGGCATTTTTGTTTGTTTGTTTGTTTAACTTCACACAAATGGTTGTTAAAGCAAGAGGAACTGACCTCTTCCCTTTTGTCAGCATTAAAATTTCATGACTACATTGTTAAACAGAGAAAGCCTGTGTCAGCATAGATTCACAGAGTAATTTTGGTTGGAAGGGACATCTTGAGGTCACCTGGTCAAGCCACCCTCAGAGCAGGGCCAACTAGATCAGGTTGCTCAGGGCTGTGCTGATTTTTCAGTATCTCCAAGGGCAGTCCCGCTGGGTGCCTGTTACAGTGTTTGACCACCACCATGGTGAACATCTTTTTCTTTTTATCCGATCAACATTTGCATTTCTATTTTAACAACTGGTGCCCGTTGCGTCCTGTCCTATGTACTCTGTGCACCTCTGGAAAAAGAAGTCTTGCTCTGTTGTCTTTGTAACTTCTCAATAAGTAGTTGAGAAAAAGCTTTAAGATTTCCCCTTCACCTTCTCTTCCAGGATATTAAAGCAGCTCTTTCAGCCCCTTCTTGTACATCACATGTTCCAGACCCCTGATCATCTTGGTGGCCCTCCACAAAATTCCTCCCAGTATGCCAAGGTCTTGTACTGGGGAGCCCAAAACTGGACACAGTGTCTAGATGTGGACTCACAGGTACCAAACGGAGAAATAACCACCTCTCATGGCCCATTGCCTACCCTTTTGCTAGAACACCCCAGTACGAGGTTGCCCTTCTGTGCTGCAAGGGTACAATGCAGACTCCTACTACAACTTGCTATCCAGCTAGACCCTCACGCAGGGCCTTTCCTGCAAAGCAAATGATACTCAAGTCTCACAGAAAGACATATGTGCACAAAAGGTTCGACTGCTTGCAATCACTGCTGGAATCAGAATAAATCTACAAGCATGGTCGCTAAATGGCAGTAGGATGAGACCAAGGGCAGAAAAAGCCAAGACAAAGCAAAGCACGGCAACCTGAACCAAGGCTCTAGATCATTAAAAAAGTATCTAAAAAAAAAATCTGGACAATTTTGCACCAAATACCCCACTCTCACACATAAGAGACACAATTCAATTATCTTGTCTTCGACTCTAATTTCATTCAGATATACATAAACTCTATTTTTTCAAATTCAGTTGAGGACAATAGCGTCAGGACAAATTATTCCTTCTTAAGACAAAGCAAGAGACATTCTCCATCTCTTACACAGAAGTGAATCAAAGGCCCAGATTCTGACACACTCTCCATCTTCACAGATTTTCAAAGTACAAACGCAGAGCCAAGCTCAGCTTTTACAATGAGTCACTCATACCCAGCAAAGAGTTTGCAGAATTTTTATCTTGAAGCCTTTCAGAAGTATCTTAAAAAAAGACAAAGTATTTTCTAAAATACTTCAACAGAATTTTTATCTTGGGACTCCGAGAAAGCTTTATAATGTAAAATCTCAATTTTTCTACTGCTACAGACAAATTTCTTTGCCATTTTAAAGACAAACAAGCTTTCCAGTTACAGGCTAACCCAAGAATACCTCTAGTTGCTAAATCAAATTTCTGATCAGCAAGAAAATAAGCTTCACAACATGTCAAAGCAAGCCAAATGTATGGACTCCTGCCTGCGGAGCACTAGAAAACTTCAAGAGCACTGTTGTTTACTTCAGATTACTAACTTTCTGTAGAAAATTAATTTCTCGGTGAAAGTACAAAACTGTCCATCTACTAATGAATCCAATAAGCGTAAATATATATTTTGAAACATTCCTTTCTCAACTGAAATTTTAGCAGGGTTTTTTTCGGTACTTTGACACACATTACAAAATTAAATCCCTGAACCATCTCTGCTTTTCACTTCTGTTGTTAGCAGCTAACGTAAGCTAAATCTCAGGACTGACAACAGAAAGCTGTTCCTACTACTTTTCCTAATCTAATTTGTTTCAAAATCAGTCTGCCTGCAGATGAACACATGCATGTGTGTATACATGTTACAAAATACACACAAATGGCCATTTCCACAAAGAGCATACGCCTTCTTGGCAGCCAAATTTCTGACCATTTTCATTTAGGACTAGCAGAAAGCAGTTTTTCTCTAGACATCCTTCCACCTTTAAACATCATACCTTTAATAAAAAAAAACCCTGAAATTTAAAGACTACCATAAAAAATTTCAACATTTTCATTACCCTTTTGTTCCAAAAAGCACAAGTACCCAGATTAGACATTTCAGTGCAGCCATTAAAGCAGAATGCCTTTTGAGGCAGAATTCTATGAATGCACTCTGGCTTATAAAAAATGTATTAGACGATAGCTCTGAAAAAGGCTCTGAGGCGTAACATGGTCTATCATGTTGTGCATGCATGAGTTAGCTTTTACAAGATCAGAACCAGAAGCGAAGATGAATGCTATTCATTGTAAGCCCAAAGCTTTGGAAGTTCAGTATCGCAGTGCTTGGGGGTCAGTACTAGAGCTATTAAAAAAAAAAGTACATTCTTTAAAGAATTGTCCGGTTTTTAAATGTTCAGCACACATGCCCACCCTTGGTTCCTGATGGCGTGGAGCCAGGACTGCAGCAGAACAGGCAGAAGACAACTGCTCGCTGCCCGCTTCTCCCCACTCACCCAGCCCCTTTCAGCACTGATTGAATTTGTTATGAGAAGGTCAGCGGTGTTCTCGTTAGTGGGTTTTAAAAAGTCAAATATCACTTGATGGAAAAAAAGCAATGACTTCACACCGGGTGTAAAGAGGAACAATTCTGGCAAGAACTCATCCACTTACTGTCAAAGAAAATTACATACAATTTACTATTTTGACATTCTGGAGTGCGTTCGACGCATTATTAGGATTTGGAGGTCTTAAAGAGAAGCAATTCAAATGAACATTAAACTAAATGGATTTTCTTTGATGAAATAATGATAAATAATAACACAGATGACTTTGGTTGTTTGCAAAATAGCTTATTCATAGCCAGTTGCCCACATTATTTTGAAAATATCCCAAAGCTCAGGACAAACTTTTTTCCGACTGCTAGATGCTTTATGGAGCTAACAAAGAGTTGTTATTCTTACTGTTCAAAATATTACATACATTACGTGAAAACACACCTGAGCAATTTTGCACTGAATCCTGAGAAAATTTACATTTCAAAAATTATCTTTGCATTTTGCTGCTGACTCCAAGTACCACACGACCACACTTGACGGGAGTCCCAATGTGGCAGAGTCCCCACAAATGTACCCTTCTCAGACATCCCCTCTGTGTTTTCCCTTCTAAGCCAATTGCTCTTCTTTGCCACCAACCTGAAGTGTCAGCTGTGACTTTCTGAGCAGCTCTGAGTAATGGGATCAGCTAATGTTCGGCACATGGAGAAATTCCGTATCATTCTCCTCTCTAAAAATACCGCCGGCTGCCGCTAGAGCCACTCAGCAGTGACGAATAGCTAAAGGGACAAGCAGGTCTCTAAATTTGCTTCAGATCTGACAGCCCTTCAGCAGATATAGGTAATGGATCCTACTTACTCCAAACTACTGTATACTGCAAGGCACTCTCCCACCCTGTGAATATATACACTCAGTATGGGCTTCTTAATGATCGCGATTTTTTTCTTCCCCATTAAGTCAAGCTGATTACACATTAAAAAGCTGTTAGTAAATTTTGAAACATGTTACTAATTCAAGCGAAAAAGGCACGTTTGGTCTTCAAATGCACCTCCAAGCCTCTATCAGAGGTCTCAACTGACTTCTAGGGATTTGCCTCGAGTGTTGAAAGTGTGCGCATCTTATAAATGCGCACAGCTAATTATCTTCAATGACTTTAGCTGATTCGCTCACTTAATATATGGGTATGTCTTTTCTGGGTATACAGCATTACAGAATTTTATTTCCTGAAGGTCATTTGATGACTTTATGTGATTTTTTTTTTGTGTTGTGCATTTTTAATAAGGTCCCATTTCGGAATTGAGGAAAAGAGCATTCGATGAGACAAAGGGTATTTACTGCATATCTAGGGATCTCCAGATTGGCAATTATATCATAATTGTTTTTGAATTCTAAAAAAGGGGGTGGAGTGGGGAGGTAAGAGATAATTAAGTCACATGAACAGGACCCAAATTGCATTTGCTCTCAGTTTTGTTGTGCACAATATCAGTTTAATTGAATCATCTGTAATTCTTCTCACTTATTTTTTTTTCAGCCTGCAGGAACGCACACAAGACATTACGAATGAGAGGCTGGCTAGCAAATTTCTTGAGAACAGAGATTCCAAGTATCCATAGGATTTGCCAGAAAACAGCAGATGAGATTATATACATCCCTCTGTGTGTGTGAGTGCACAAATTTGCCAGGGAGGGTGGAGAAGAGGGATGGCCTCTGGCAAATTGATGTCTGTCAGCTAGCGAACCTTGATTTCACTATCAATATGTCATGGTTCACCGCACAGCAGCTTTCAGCGAGCATCAGCTGTGCTACATACACACACGGGTATGCGTGTACACACAATGCACACACACACATGTATATTTTTATATTTATACACTGCCTGACTTCAGTCAAACCGGTCTGTCATATACAATGAATCACCGAAACAATAGAATGGGCAGAGTCTCTCCTAACTCAATTAGCAAAGCATTTTTCAGTAATAATGGATTTGAGTAACATTTCCTTCTGTGTTTTTAAAAGAGAAAATCTTCATGATTTAACTGGCTTTGGCTAACAGAAAAGATCCTCGCTGATGTGAAATCAAATCATGTTGCTTGCAGTTAACACTGGAATTACAGAAGAAAACTAGGGAAATAATAGTAGCACCTAATCCATAATCCTCCTAGCGCAAAATGATGGATTCCAGTGTATTTAGAGGCTTCCCAAACAGAAACACCATCCTTAAAAAACTGCAGTGTTCACTCTTAAAGATATTTGCCCTAAGTTTTCTTTTATATTACTATTTTCCCTTTGGTGCTTACATCCCTGAAACATTTGCACACATCCATACTAAATGGCCTTCGTTAGAGCAGTATTTGGGTGACTCATAAGCTTGATTCATTTATCTTGACATTACCCTGAGAGACAGGCAAGCATAATTCTCCCTTTACAGACTGAGTGACCTGACCAAGGTAATAATACAGGTCTGTGGCAGAGGAGGGAAATTAATCTGGGTCTGCTGAGTCTCTTAATAGCCCCGTAACCACCAAACACTCTGTTTCTGTATCTTTTCATTACAACTCATCTAAAGCGCATGTATTCGACTTTGGACTGTGGCATTCTCTGTTCCCCAGACAGTAAGCAGGAACCCAATGAAATCTTTAAAATAAAAAGCACATTTCCTTCCTTTCCCTTGAAGAGCACTAAAGATTCGGGGAATATTTTTACCTCCCTACCTAAAACACTTCTATGAAAATTCTGCCAGTTATTGGATCGTTTTGTTTTCTTTTCTATTTGGTGATAAAAACACGAGGCCAAATTTTGCTCTCCTTTACACCCAGATGAATTTATATTAACCCCACAGGTTTCAAGATTTGACCAGACTGAGAAATACCCAAAGGAGAAGAGGTAATCGCTACCAGCTCTGCCAGCCTCACTGCCACAGGTAGATTAACATTGCTTCTGGCAATCCTAGAAAACTGTGCAGAGCCAACGTCCACACCATAAATAGCTTCTGGGACAAAGGCTTATTGTAAGTGACACCTTTAATGATCTGGCTATTTATAGGTTTCAAACCCAGGACAAACGATAGATTCCTTGCCAGCTGCTTATACTTCGCATTGCTTAGCGGATGGGGAGGGAGGAGGAGAAGGTCTAAGCATATTTTCACCTTTAGCCTCTGCTATCAGCTACTGAGCAAGGACTACTCGCTGAGCGGATTGATGGTGAAAAGGATGACATGCAAAGCCTAGAAGCCTGCCAGGTGCACTGCCATGCTTACCAACAAGCTGCATTTGGAAAACAAGAGATCCTGGAATGCGTTTTCAGTGGAGATAAGCACGCCCAGCCCAAGCTAGATCCAACGTGCTCAGCTCCCAATTAGCCATCTGAAAGATGCAGTCAGGTTATCCGAAGTGTTCACCGCAAACAATCCCAACAAGATCGATTGAGTCTGCTGGATGCTGAATGATCTGCAATACTAGGTTGCTTATTTAGGTGCCTAAATGCAAACCATCAAATGACAGGCTCTTTTGAAGTCGAGCCCTTTGAGTCTCATTCCCTAAACGCTTAAAGAAATTATTTGACATATCTTTAGTTGTAAAAAGGGAGCTCAAGATACAAAGAGTAAACTCATGAATGCTTCTGCACTCTAAACACCTCGCGGGCTGATCTGCACAGATACTCCAACCTATCAAACCCCAATATAAAACTACTGCTGTTCTTTAAATTGATGTGCAAAAGATATTCCTCAGCTTTCTACATTAGCAAATATCCAGTTGTTTCATTAGACATATCACAGGCTAGCAAAACCTCAAAAGACGTTACTGCAAACACTCTTGAACGAACCCATGGGACGGACAAAACTGGTCTTTGCAAGGAAAAACTACTGGAGTGCGTGGTAGTTGGAGAACAGCTGCAAAACAGGGCATTAAGTCAGCTCCATTGCAGTCAAAATGAACAAAGGCTTTTTGCTACACTCTAATACACACACATAATATGACTAGCTGTATTAGAGTCTTTTGAAACCACGACCCTTCTAATACGAGGCGACGCTGCTCGGTAAGCAACATAGACAAGAGCCCAAAAATCAAACAAGCATGCTTCTATATCCTTCAACAGCAGCAAATAATTTGCCATTTTACTTAGCTTAATGAATTTTACAGGGCCTAGGAGAATACAAATGATGGGTTCTGAACCAAGGATATATCCACAGATCCCACTTAGAAGGGGAGACATGGAGTACTCTGTGTATGTCTATGTTTATTTACATGCATAAATGTATATATATACACCAACACATATATATTACATATGTGTATATATACATATATATCTCCATCAGAGGCCAGGTTCTAAATTATGACAATACAATCACCCTCTAAAATGACAGTCATCAAAATATATCAGAGGGATATTAAAAAAATAGTAAAATAAAAGAAAGGAAATAAAAAGTAATTAGACCTGGTTACAGTGCTAGCTTGATCTAACTTAGACACTGCAAACAACCCTTAATCCCTCCCTCCAAACACTGAATAGCATTGTTCTTTTTAGTGCAATATTTAATGAAGAACTGAAGTTTAAGTGGAGCTGGTAAGATGATGGTGATAAGGTGAACAGTCATAGTGGGCATGATACATAGAATGTCAAAATAAAGTGAAATGGGAAAAGAAGTCAGGCTGTAATAAGCTATGTTAATACTTGCTTTTGGTTTTTTTCTGCAGGCTGATGAAGATGCTGATACAGGTCATTAATGCTCTTAAATTGTCATCATGTTAATGTCAGCAGTAGCGTATGAGCTTGTTTGATCATATCATTGTAAAATGCTACTGAAGTGTGCTGTACCTTCTTTCTTTTTGGATGCTTGGTTTCATTCACCCTTGACCACCTTTGTTCTTTTCGTAAATCATGACAAAGATGGATTGATAGAGAATGAAACAAAGTCCAAAGACACACCTGCTGCATCAGCTCCTTGAAGGGTGTTGAAGAGAACATTTGCAAAGGGCCCTTAACTGCAAAAAAACAACTAATACACCAAAGCCCCATAAATACCCCCTTGTTCCCCTTTTCTGTCTCTGAAACAGAAAGTGCTTCCTGAAAAAATGTTTTCATCTGTGGTAACGGGGTTCCCGATGATTTATAGGCTTTGAAGACTGCTGCAAACCCTCCAAATCTCACCCAAAAGAAAAAGGAGTCAAGTCAAAGGGTGATCACTGGCTACAGAGTACCTGGGGGTGGCACTGTGGCTGGGACAGGAGCCCCTGATATGTTCAGGGAGCCAAGGAGGCCAATTCCATGCATGTCAGAGTGGTTAATATCTGCAGCAGGCTACATCTCTGCTCTCAGGCTGCTCCTGTGCTCTGGTAAACAGGGAGACAGAGCTCCCTGGGTGAAAAAGAGCACATTCGGGAGAGATGCTTCTAGCCATGGTGGCAAGAGCATGACAGTCACAGCAAGGGACAAGAGGGACAGCAGAGGACCACTGGCAAGAGCAGGCTGCAGACACGATGGAAGGACAGACACACTGAGAACCAAAGGGATTCTGCAAATTTTCCAGTGACCCAGAGAGCTACTCTGTTGAATGAAAGGCCTCAGCCCACAAGACTCATGGTGAGAAGTGGAGCTTGGTTTATATCCCCTTTTGGTTTCCAGTCCATCTTGTTTGCTTATGCTATTTAAGAAAAAAACAAAAGGCATTTAATATATATTCTAATGAAACATGTTTTTTGAATATCAAATTCAAAGTTTTGGGAATGCTTGCTTTAAACAGACAACCAGCAGATCCTGATTGACTTGGGCTCATATCAGAGAGGCATTAGCTTAGTACTGAACTCACTCTGTGTCTATTGGCTGCCATCAGCAGATGTATTTCACAGGTGTTTGGTTTTGCTCACCCACATCTAAGCAATTTCATGATTTAAAATCAAACCTGATTGACTGAAACAAAAAGTTTGAAAAGGTCTCATTTCTCAAGCTTATTGCAGAAAAATACCTTGTCTTTTAGGAAGCAACTGGTAATATGCATAAATGATTTCCCCATTTCAGGAAAAGGTGAAATTTCAAAGAGCTATGAATTGCTTTTGATGGTCCAGAAGACATCCCTTCTAACCCCATACTCATTTCTAACTGTAACAGTAAAAGCCTTAAAGATTAAAGCATCATAATTCCCAATTTTAACCTTCTTATCCTCACCCCTGAGGTCAGAATGGAAAAAGAACATCAGATGGTTTCATCCAATGTCTAGGAATGCTTCTTCTCTACAACATGCTGTATTACATTTCACGACCACATTCATTCACCATCTTTCAGCTAAAAGGTGGTCACACTACCCTCAGTAACCCTAGGAAAATCCATATTAAGATGAGCACCACTACAATCCAATCTGAGAAGCCCAGTAATACTGCAAAAAAAAAAAAAAATGTTTGCTATGCTTTTAGCACTTTCAGCATCTCTGGAATTGCCATGCACAGTATAACCCTAGAATTTTTAAGAAGGTGAAGTACTGTCATAACTTCAAATATCCCATTGGAGAAACATCCAGTCATCACCCAAAACCCAGGTAGTCTTTGCATGCAGCTCAGTGGGTAGACACCCTCATCATAAAATTCACCACCAGTGATGGTACAATCTGGTATTCAGCACAAAATTTTATGGGGTATAAAAAAAAGAAAATCTGAAGCAAAGACAGGTAGAAACAATATCAAATTTCTATTTTTGAATTTTTTGAATTGAAGGTTCTTTCTAACCATCCATGGAGAAACAAGTGAAACTGGCTGGCTGGCAGTTCATAGTGGTTTAACCACTGATTCATTACTACTATCGGATACAGCAGAGTTGGATTAAGTGATTTTCCAGTATTATTGACTTCCGCTACAGAATTTTGCATGCAAATACTTTGCCTTAACTGTTATATTCTTAAATTACTGTTATGATAACCAGTCATTCTTCTTAAAACCCGATGCAATTTCCCAGTTTACTCCTGACATCACTCCCATGTCTCCAGCCTCTAAATTCATTACTCATTCTTGTGATGTTTCTTCTGCTGGCTAGAATTATCCCAGAGAGTTATTTGGCTATAAGAAAGCAAATTAACTTGAATGAGAGGTCAAAGGCTAAGATTGACATAAGTTGTCTTGGGTAAATGACAAAACTCAACTTTACCTAACTAACTATTTCTCCAGAAATAAGTAGTCACTGCATAGGTAGAGCCACCTCATCCAGTCCAGCCTACCTTCGAGCAGGGCACACCAGACCCTCACAGCAGTCAGGGAATCCATTGCTTAGGCTCTACTTTCTTTCCTTGTCTCTTCTTCCCTTGAAGTTCAAGGTTTGCCAGGCTACAATAAGAAACACGTGGGGTCTGCTAGCTATGATAACCACAGGGGAACCTGGAGGTATGACCAAACATGCAAAAAATTAACCAGAAATTACAAATCTGTGGATGATGCTCTGAGAAAGGCAGAAAAATGGTTTGATTTGGATTGAGCTACTCTTCACTAGATAAATCCTTCTGTCTCTTTGAAGCAGCCAACAGCTAACTCATAACAGGCAAAAGCTCCTGATTGCAGTGAAGCAAGACCTTGACCCTTGGTCTGGCCAAGCTGGCTGAAGCAAAGCTGCACGCCACCACACTTGGCAACCAAGTGCACAATTCTCTCAGCCTTTCTGTCTCAAGCTCAAACTGTTAATTTTACAAGAGCAGAACCAAAGATCTTGTTCACACATGACCTTCAGCTGGAGCCAACAGAAAAAGGTAAAGGAAAATAAAACATCAAAACTTTTTGATGCATGTCTCTCAGTAAACATGTTTTGCTATAACATCACTATTATTTCCAAAAGCTCTGAATTTAACTTTTCCAGCTCTACCAAATTGACACAAGAAATAACAGCCTTTCTCCTAAAGATTTATTCTTTAACCAGTTTAGTTGCTACCTTCTGTACACTCAGGAACAGTGTTCCCACCGTTGACAGTCAAAGAATGACTGTGCTGTATAATTGTTGTTTACAGTACACTGTTTCTCAGCAGAGGAATGGGAAATCTTTGGATTTAAAGAATCTGTGCGGATTATAGCATGTTATTTGTTTTCTGACTGATTGGCAGATTATAATGGCTTGTAGCAATATAAAAGATCCAATCAAATAAATGAGGGCAGATGCTAGAATTAACTCCTTATACACCTTGAGCTTTTAGAAATAATTCATAAAACACTGAACACAACATTATCTGAACATAAATACAGCCTCAGTATACTTTGTTGGCAGTGACAGGCGAGATCAATATTGGAGACCAAATGCCAACAGTAAAAGGGTATGTCAGTCAGTATTTCACTGACTAACTGCCCTTATCTGAAGCTCTCATGCTTCACTGGGTGAAAATACAGCCATTGATCTTAGTGTCACAACTCAAATTCTTCATATATCAACTAGCTTTTTTCCCCCCTTTTCAGCTGAATTTCTGGGCCACTACTTATTTTTATGATCAATATTTCTATCACTCTCACATGAACTACACTTTTATTATATTAACCTTTAAGTACAATTTTTAACATATCTGTTTGGTGTAATGTCACGTGTTTTAACTCAACATCTCTTTTACAAGTGTCAGAGCTACAGCTGAAGTTCAGGTTTCTTAAAGCATTCATGGCAAAACTACTCTGATTAGTAGATAAATCTACCCGATGCGGCGCTCTCGAGGAGTTCCCCAGGGCTGTGGAGCTGTGCTTTCAAGGATTCAGTTCCCCTTTCCAGGAATTCACAGCTCAGCTGTAAAAATTATTCTCAGAAGAGGGGGTTTTGTTAGCAATTGATCTGACCGCTTTACCTTAAAGCATTTAGGTGTTGGAAATTAGCATGACAAAAATCCATCCATGCAAACAGTCCTATGCTTGTAATTGAAAGAGACTGGCTGTCCTGCTAAACAATCCTGAGTACTCAGAGAGGGTTTAATGTATATAGCATATATGCATCAGGTCCCTGGCTTGCTTTATGATCTTGGCTGATGCACTAGAGCTCTCTGACTTTCACTTTTCCTGTTTGCAGATGGGAGATACGAAGGACAACCTACTATCATTAGGTCCTTTGGATCTACAAATGAAGAAAACCATATTCCAGAAGTAGTGAATGTAATTCTCTGATCTACATTAAGTGCTCTGTGAGGCTACTCATTAATAAACTAACTGAAGTTAAATGTTCTGAGATCTTTAAATAAAAAAACATTAGATGGACAATAAAAAATTATATAGACATTGTAAAACATATTACTATCTTAGGGAATAAGTTTTAATCTAAGAATTTGAGGGAAATTATTAAAAAATACAATAAAGCTCTCTCCCTCTCTGTTAGCATAACGTAAAGCTGTCTCACTGAGCTTATTTACTTGGCTTAGTGAAAATTACAGAAAACTATTACTCATGTTATTAATGTCCATCTTGGAACTAATACAAACAAGGTAATTCCTTGATTATTTGATTAGCAGAGATAGAATCCTTTAGCTGTGTGGGCTTTACTGATCCAGAGCCCTTTTCAATCTTGCTTTAAGAACGATCAGAAACTAAAATCAGTGAGACACACTAAGTAATGCAGTCGAAGACTATTTTATTTTTTTAATTATTATTATTTAAAGTTTCAGCGTATTACGTTAGGACTACAATTTTAATACAAAAGTTGATGTCTCCCAAAGGAAATTGTTCTACCCCAAAACGTTTCATCAATTATTGCGTTGCTCTGTCATTATCCAAATTGTCAAAGCAATTTCATTATAAATCCCACATAAAGTAGCACTAAGGGGTAATGGCAAAATGGCTTTGGTCCCTGTAGGACTATCTCAAGAAAAATAATTGCAGGCAAAGAGGAAACAATGCTTTGTTCTTGTGCTGTGGGAGGGAAGTTTGTCTTTCTTGGCTATGGCTCCACGACAGAAAAAACCCACACAAATGGGGACTGCTTAATGCTGGGAAAACAGCACGCTATACACAAGTTAGCTCGTTTAGGCATCCCACAACAAGAGTTTAATGATAACGGGATTGACTGGAGCTGGAGATGTAATGAGGCTTAATTTCTCAGACATAGAGACCTCTTCAAGGGAAGAATGCAGTGGGAGGATGGGAGGCTAAAAGAGTGCGTGCCCACGCGCCTGCATGCACAGACGGGTAGGACGGAGGCGCCTGTTTGTACAGAAATAACCTCTCAGTTACAGTCGAAATTTTCCTCTAGCTGTCAAAAATTGTGTATTTAGTATTAGTATATAGACTTCAGATAGTAAGATGTCAGGGATGCTTTCTCCAAGGGAAGATAAAAAGGTATAACATTAGGGGGTTTCCTTCATATGAGGGAGAAGCCATGAAAATACTTATTATTTAATTAATTCTGCAAAATTGAAATACTAATTCCACAGCATCCTTGTACATAGGTCAAAAGGACAAAACACATAGACCTTACTTATGCTTAGAAACTTCTTTTAGGGGGAGGAGGGGCAGAAAAGGGGGCAAAATAAAAAGGAAACACAAATAAAAGGGGAAGAAGCACTCTACAGACCATGAAATACCCACTTGTAACTATACTATGCACTAGAGAATATAATCCCTAGACAGCAAACAGTTCAGAAGAAACTTAAAACATTTAGAATATACAAAGACAATAAGCAATCGTGTTTTAACTGATGAACACAAAGACAGTCAGTAAAGGGGTCGTTGTTGGGGGGAATCTTGGTTCTACTTCTGGCTCTTGTAGAAAGAAAATTGCTTCACTTCCCTGCACCACAACAGAAGAATGTGAAAAATTACTACAGAACTGCATAAGGGAATTTTTGAGGCTTACTTAACATTCAACAAAGGGTTTGAGATTCTTGTGTGAACACCACCACAACAGCAACTAGTATTATTAAAACTAATTAAAGAACAATTTTTATATGCCTGAATTACGACCTTCATGCAGCTATACTTACAATAGTTTATTCCAAAGATATATACTGCCAAGTTTACAAGTTACTCAAGGTCACTCTTTTAAAATGTAAGATTTTAATAAAATGCACTAATTAAATTTGCCAGATTTTAGGCCATTATTACCAGTTATATATAAAAATTCATTTTATGGCAATGTTCCATGCTGCAGAAAGCCTCAAGGTAAAATGAGATTTTAAGTGACTGGATCAATGAACACTAGATTCTTAAATGTGTTCTGCAATTCTGAAATCTCTGTGCCTTACCAATTCAGTCTCTCTGTCCTTTTGCTGTATTCATATCCCGTGATGGAGACATAGGATTTAAACCTAAGGTTAGGGATGGTACTGTATTTTAGATGTAAAATACATAATCATCAGTGGCCACATCAGTATGCCAGGCCATCTCATCAGCAAGTATTACATATATAGTAAAAATTAAATGTCTAAATGGATTAGCTATAAAAATTAGTCTGCTTTCTTTTCTTCTTCTTCTATATAAAAAATACCCAATATGGAGAGTAGGAAAAAAGGTCTCATTTGAGAAGGAAACTCTTAGATTTTCTTTTCTATTCTGTTGCCCATCTTTGAATGCCAGTAGAAGAAACATCACTGTCTTGATCATACTGTCCCTCAGTCCCTTGTTTCTGCCAAAGACAGTGCCAACCCAATCAAGAGAAGTATACAAAAGCTCCGGTGGTGCTAAGGACAGTGTGGCTGCATCTTGAAGAGGACTGATAGAAACTTTTCTGTCTTCTACCTAAGGAAGACAGACATTTTGCCACAGATACAGATTGAAAAAAAAAAAAAGGACCAAAAGAAAAAGACCAAACCCCTTCTTTACCCCAGTTGTGCTGTACAGTACAAGTTCCACGTGCCACTATGCACGGAGACTAACCTTCATGTAGCCTTCCTTCGCTTTCAAGTTACTCTTCCTGTTTACACAGAGAGAACAAGTATGAAACTCAACCCCAGACACAGATCTTTTTTGGGACTAGTATGTCAGAACCACATTCAACATTTTGCAAACCAACTTCAGTTCAGCTCTTGGTTTTTTGAGTCATTAGGACTTTCCCTTACTGTGCTCAAGACCTTGGTACTTGTTATGGCTGACTCTGACATAAAGAGGAATAAAAAAAAAAAAGATGCACATTATAGCTACAGGCTCCATAAATAGGGAGCAGATTCCTTGTCGGTCATAGTGGGCTACCATGGACCTGGTACTACACTATCAGTTGGTCCACTCCAAACCACCATGACTTCTATGCCGCTATGGATGCATTACTGAGTATCTCTAAAAGGTCGTCTGTCCATTGCTCTGGAGCAGTTGAAAGCATCAGCCACTGGTGATCTTGATCATTTACAGCAGCCAAAGAGCACCCTGATGAATACAGTTTAAATACAGGATCCACTGAGGGAGAGAGGGGGAAAAAATAATTTGTGTCTAACCAGTTGACAGTGTTCATCAAGATACTTCACCTGATCCCTAAAAGCACAATTTTAAATTAAAAAGTAACACATGTAGCAATTAGATACCTAGTAGCATGTGGCAGGTCACTAACCAAGAGCGGATTGCAGTGAACCAGGGAGAGAAAGGAAAGACAGATTACAAAAAATATCAATAAAACTAACGTGACTGTCATTATTGATGGGATTAACTCTGTCAGCCCAACAGCAGCAGCAAAAGGGAAAGTTGATATTCTGTTTACTGTCAACTTCCCATCTGTACTTGTCATATGAAATGGTCATTTTGCCAATCTTTTTTTTGCAGGGAAAAAATATTTTGAAGGACTAAGAAACAATACTTCAAAGGGAAAAAATAAAATTCTGACAGTGGCGAGGACAGGCCTCTGTCACAGGTGATAAGAAAAAAGACATTAAAAAAATCTAGGTATTTATATCACATGACACAAAGCACTTTTATACAGACATGACCAATTTGAGTTACTTTATTGCACAGTTAAGGTGATGACATATGTTATCATTTTTCCTGAAGAGCAGAAAAGATACTTACGTTTCGGCCTGTGAAATATGCTATCACCAAGCAGGTTGGAAGGAACTGTATTCAATTTCTACAACCACATTTTCATGAGTCTGCATTTCATGCGCCCTAAGCAAAGGGCGAGCACATTGCATTTGAAGGGTTTCACTTCTCTGGTTTTCAAGTTTGTTGAAAAGAAGCCTATAATGCTGGTGCTAACTTCTGGTCAAGGGGGGCATTGAACATATTACATTTCCTTTTTAAAATAAACAAGTTTAAAACTACTCTCATACTTAAATCTAAGAATACTGGAATGTGGAGAATATACTCTGTAAATCTATTTCTAAATGTAAAACATGGAGAGGAAAACAGAAATCCCTTCAATTAGTTCTTAACTTGCTTTTTGAGTAACACATATGCAGGGCTTTCAATTGTATTTTCTCTTATTGTTAGCACTTGTGAACACTTGTGGTTCATTGACTGAGCTTCATTACCCCTGGAGATTGTTTGTTCATCTGTTTGTCAGAATTTAATTACTGGAGCACAACCACTGATATAAGGACATTCACGCAAGAGCCTAATGTTTTTCTCTTCTCCATCTACTGTAGGTAGCTTTATTTCCTCTCTAGAAAATTGCTCTTAATCAGCTTGTCACTGTGCAGAACAACAAATTTCATAAGCAAAGGAGGGGTCTATCAGAGACACGAGTACTGTTCTGCAGCCATCTCTAAAAACCTACTTTCTCAACCAAATGGAGGAAGAACTCAGCAACTTCTGACCTTCTTATTCAGAAGCAGAAAGGCAACGGCTCTGTTGCACTCACTGATTACAAACGCTGTTTTCCAGCTGCATCACTGACATAGAAAAGCCCTGAAAAATGTAAAGCAACACTATAGGTGTCAGAAAGGAATCGCAAGCCGACTTCTTGGAAGCAGAAGCAGCGTGCTAGATTGTCCACTTGCTCTTCATCAGTAATCTCTGCCCACAGTGCCTAGAGAAGACTCTTTACAAATTTAGGTCAACATACAAGAGGTAACGGGCACAAACTTGGTCATAGGAAGTTCCATCTGAACATGAGGAGGAACTTCTTTCCTTTGAGGGTGGCAGAGCACTGGAAAAAGCTGCCCAGAGAGATTGTGGAGTCTCCTTCTCTGGAGATATTCAAAACTCTCCTGGACACATTCCTGTGCAACCTGCTCTAGGTGACCCTGCTCTGGCAGGGGGGTTGGACTAGATGATCTCCAGGGGTCCCTTCCAACCCCTATCATCCTGTGATTCTGTGACACTTTCTGTGCAGTCCTTGCATATCTCTACAACTGCAAAGATAACTCCTGACTATACCCTCTGAATGATCCACATATATCAGTATATTCAAGTAACAAAGAAATCAAAGGCTCATGGCTTCACCTTTTTTCACCTGGGGAGAAAACCACAGGCTCACATGTCAGCTAGCTATCACACAGCTTGAGTTATTACCTACAAATATATATATATCACAAAAATGAGGACAAAATATTTTAGAACTTGCATAACACATTTCAACTAATGAAATGTGTTTAAGACTCAAATTTCCAGATATTAGACAAAGTATTGATTTTTATCAAATACCACAAAAAACTATTTTCAAATAAGCCTTCCTTCAAAAGCATGCAATAAAAAGTATTTTATTATATTAACTGTTTCCCTCTAAACATCCTCAACTAACAAAACCCACTATTCTTGAAAGAAATCAACCTACAGAAAAGTAATGATATTTCAGTACAACAAAACCATTCTTTAGCCACAATTCTGACTGTCTTCTAGGTAGGATGACCCATTTTTACCATTTTCTAACACACATTCAAGCTTAACATAGGAAAGCCAGCGACAGTATTAACACGTCAACAGGGCAAAGTGAACATTTTCATATGCAGAGACATTATAGTTTATTTTATATTTTCTTTTGTATTTATTGCGGAAACATATCTATCCCAAACTGAATCCAAACCAGTGTCTTGTCCCTATTTTACAATCACCATAAATGAGAATGGTCTCCCAGTATTGCTGTTTTAATGGCACTACTTAGCAGCATTCAAGGGTGTAGAGTAGGACTCAAGAGGCTGAGAATCCTATTTGAATGCATAATAAAGAAACATCTGAAGTTTTACTAGGTTTATTAAATTGTTTATGGCTATTTCAATGGTAGCTGTTAAATTAATCATCCTAAAAAAAAAAAAAAGAAAGAGAAAATAATAGGTAACACTGGCTATTACCACAAGTTTGATATAAGTCTAGTAATAATAACGCTATGCTTTATTTTAAAAGCTCTGATTCTTGAAGTCCTATTTATATGGGTATCTTGGCTTTCATTTTCATACAAAACGCCTGTTGAATAAAGCTTGGAGTGACATGAATTGTTAAGGTTCAGATATCAATAGGTAACTAAAAAGGATGCAACTATGTTAAAAAATTCTCACTTTTTAAGCCTCTGAAAATCTTGCAAAGGCTGATTCATGAATTTCAGAGTGGCTACACTGACCTCACCACTTCAAAGCTTTCTTTTTTCACCATATATTTAGACTACAAAACTTAATTTCCTGAATCTTCTGAGTCATTTCATTTAACAATTTAAGAAGACAAACAATACAGACAGCCCTTCCACTGCCCGCTGCGGTGAGTAAAATTGTGCAGATAAACAAAACAATTATCAGGGCACACAGGAGGAATAGATTCAAAGAGCTGCCTTTACTAGTTTGTTAAAAACACAAATTAACGACCGAGTAGCCGAGTAGCCGTCTGCACTACCTGGTCTCACTGGCCATTCGCAAACACAAGGATGCAATGTTATCCTCTGCACCTGGCTGGTCTGATCCATCCCCCCTTCTCCTGGTGCAAAGGACACACAGCACACACCTGGTGTGGGCATGGGGGAGAGAATGAGTGGGAGGGGGATGTCTCAGAGTTATCTTGGATTTATCTTCCATCACAGTGTCAGTGCAGCCATGGACCCGCAAAGGCTCATTGCAATAGCACAGATATGTCCATCCACTGTTTAAGAGTTTTTTTCCAGGGTTCATTTGTTTTCTTAATAATTCAACCCGCATATTTGTGTTTCTTCCAAAACAAAATGATATAAAATGGAAACATTTTTAAAAATTCTCATCCACAGCTAATTAACTGATGCTGAGGATTAACATTCTGTGGCACTTCAGCTTTAGTTACTTTCCTTAATTAATGTCATATTTGCAAAGATCTATAAAAACAGTGTTTAGGTAAATGACGTGCACTCATTAACTATTTAAAGTCAGTGTGTATTTTTTTTAAGTATTTGGAATGCCTCTTGCAATTCCTACAAATAACCTTTAAGGCCTCAAGGGATCTGTAGGTGCTTAACAAAAACAGCAGAATTTCATTAACTGTTAGGACAAAAGGTGCTTGTGTCAGGCATGTTGAGAGCCCTTAAAATTTCTGAATACTTATATGTGAAAAATTTGATCCCTGCATGTAAAGAAAAAATTTCTGTTGCACTACACAGTAACAACATCTAAGTTGCACCACGCAGTAACAACATCCAAGCTGTTATTAATAGGACTGTGTGGCTAAGGGTCGTTTCCTTGCTCTGGGTTGGCAGACAAACCATCTCTGATATTCTTTTCCTGTACCACAGCACGGTCCATAAACTGAAGATGTCTTTTCCAGGCATTTTTTGGTAAACTATGCAACTCAGAACAGCATTTTTAGTGATACAGGCTTTTCTAAAAGCTGAGGCAAAAAGACACTGCTCTTGCAATGGAATAAGATATGTATTTGAAGACTACCAACCTATCTATTTACAGACCTAGGGTGTGCTTGGCTGATGCAGTTTTAGCACATGTCAGTAAGCCAGATAAACCACAGGAAACCCTCAGTATTTGTCCTGGCCTGTTCAACTTAAAATAAATTTCAACATTTCAGTAAATACTTTTCTTGAGAGGGTTAACAACTGGTATCACTATGGTCCCATCAAGGCTAAGATATCATTAAGTCTCTACTTCCTTGGGATTTTTATAGCAACCCCATCTTTTTTGGCCCTGTTTCTTCTAGCAATGCATTTTTACCACTGCCACAGCAGACAGTGCTGCTTAAATAGTTGGGGACCTGCAAAGGGAGAGGCCGTACTGGGCAGGAGGAAGGAGGAGACAAACCCCAGCTGGGAAACACACTGTCAAGCAGGCTGGTTTTGAAGGCTGCGATAACAGCGGCTGCATCTGGGTCACGGAGCTGGAAAGCGACCACAGGCCCATGATGCACACGTGTGCATTGCAATCCTGAGCGATGGGTTGTGTGGGGCGTGCACCCAACTGTGCACAACTCACATGCCAAACTGTACAAGTTTATTTTATTTTTGAGGTTTTCATAGAGGAAAAGCTGTGCATGCCCCCCCCCACCTCTGCCTAGGATAGGGAACATACGCGGACAGAGGAAGGAAGTCACACTAGACAGGTCCCTCTGTCTCCTCCTTGAATTTCTGCCTCATTGCAATGGTAAACAAAAGTCTGTTAGTGGTTGGCTAAGAAGCAGCTATTTCAAAGACGAAATTTTGGTGCCAAATTCTCAGTCTAGGTAGACTGTAACTCCGAGAGTAAACCCACTTAACCTCCTACGCTACCACCAAAGACAAGGAGACCACCATGGGATTAAAGAACATCATAGTCTATCTTCTATAGATTAGAAATATCTTTCCTGAAAGCTTGTAAAATAAACATCACAGCAGGATGGCTTGGGAAACAGGAGTCGTGTGCCCCTGTTGTCTTCCCCTCCAACTTACTTCAACTCACTTTGTTCATCTGAGGCTCCACCAGCACGGCAGCTGGTTTCTGCTGGGGAGCTCAGGTGTCACCAGCAACGTGGTTGTGGTAACTCTGAGCTCAGCAGCTACTCACAGATCAGGAAGGAAGCATCTCAGCTCGCTGAGAGTGCTTTGCCATCCATGCCAGCCCTTGTGTCGCTAAGTACCCATCTGCTCTTCCCAACCAGCCAGTTACAAACCAGGCAACATCAGGGGGCTGCACCCAGTTTCCCCTTCCATCCCTTAAGGCCCTATTCTGACTGTACACCAAGCTTCATCCCACAGCAAGCGCACGTTGTTGTATGTAGTATACGTTGCAAAGTCTTATGGAGATTGTAAAAAGCAATAGCAACAAAACCAATTCTGATGAGAAAAATTAATTGCATGCGTATTTGTAGGACTGGGTCCACACAGTATAAGCTGTAGCTAAAAAAGAAAGAAAAGTAGTGAAAATACGAATTAATATAAGCGTGCATAATTAAGAACAAGCACAGTCATAGTTTTCAACCTTTGGAATATGTGGAAAATATTCTGTAGAGAATGGGACAATTTAGCACATCACTTGCAATCTTAAATGCTTTCCTAAATAGAAACAAAGGAACAGTAATCATACTGAAAGCTATTTTAAAAGAAAGCAGAGCTTGTGCCTGACCCAAGAAAGCAGGTAGACCTCCACTGCCTGTTAATCAAAGAGAATGGAATGAGGAAAAAGATAACTATAGGAATAAGGGATAGATACAATGAATAGCTTGAAAGATTAAAAGAAGATCGAATTCAGTTATTACTTTTGCAGAAATATCAAAGCATAATTATGCCGTTTTCACACATCGTTATTTGACTTTCTATGGAATTAAAATGAACATAATTAATAAATAAAAAGTATCCAGTTAAAAGAGAAGCCTGGGGAACCTTTCTACAGCTGCAGCTAAATTGTTGCAGTGCTTTCTACGCCCTCATATATCATTCTTATCTTGAATATATTAACTTTGAGTTAGGCATAAAGAATTGCATTATTATCAGTCACATTATAAAAGCAGACTCTGTATAAACACGTTGGATCACTCTGGCAGATACACATAAGATAGGCTGCAAAAATTCAAGTGCAGGATACAGAAGAGTAAAAGGGCTCTCCATAAAACATTCTCCTCTTGAATGCCATTTAATTACAGTGCCTACTTGGTTTCCTTTTCAATTTCTTTCCTTCTTCCATCTCTTCTACTAAAACCCTCAGTGCAACACATGGATATAATGATTTTAGCGGTATGTTAATTGGCTCGGGCCCATCTCTAATGCAAGTACTCAGCACGCCAAGGGACAGCCTCAACACACGCGGGAGGTGATGTCCACCTGCTTCAGCAAACTGAGAACACCACCACAGCATTATAAGTAATGAAACACATAGAAACAATTACTCTGATCATCTGCTTATATCCTCTCCTTCCACTGGAAAAAGCAAACAACATATCTGACCACTAAACAAGACATTTGCAAATAAAAAAAAAAGAAAGCCTTTAAAAAAAATTTAAAAATTAAAATTTACTACAGTCACCTGAAACATATATGGACCAAAGGCCTCTCCAGTATTGCAATTGCCGTTTTCTTTAAAATCATTCGGAGGTGAGTCTGACAACTGCAAATATACTTTTGTTCTTTAAAATGACTTACAGAAATCGAGAAGGGAAAGAAAAAAAGTTAAACCAACTCCATCTAAACTCCTTGCAAATCTCTAAATACATTTTCTTCTGCTTATTGGTTCTACTTTCAAAAATCCCATTGTACTTTCTACGTTACAATAATACTCTCTTCTTGCCATTAATATTGTGTTCAGTGAAATGCTAATATTTTTCAGTTCACTGTCAGAGAGAACTAAATCTACAGCAAGCTAATCTGCCATAAAGTCATGTTTTATACACATGACTACAAATTGAGTTTTACACTCCATGGAAAGCAATCTTCCATCTTTAAGGGTATCATGAGACACAGAATTAGATCTATTCTTCTGGCATTACTAAATCATAAGATGAAATATAATTTGACGTGCAAATGATATTGTAAACCCAAGGCAATGAAGCACTGAGAATGTTTTTAGTACTAAACTTACTTGTTTGCTTAGTATTAAGGAGTCTTTTTAAGAAAATTAGTCTCTATTTATAATGGAAACAGCATTACATAAACTTTTTTTCCATAACACAGGTCCTAGTCTAGAGATTGAGAGCCTGTATGAATTTATTTCTAAATTGGGCATCTGAGTTTAAACATGTGTTTCTCATCTTTTAAGCTCCAGAGATGTGAGCACTGGGAGTCTGTCACAACTACAACTTCTATTTCAGATACTCAGAGTAATGTTTTTTGAGTCTGGATGTCATTTAGAGCTGCTTTAACTTGTCAAGTTTCCAAACAACTTAAAAATAAACCAGCTAATGTATTTTTCTGTTTACACTGGGAACAGGTTTTCGGTCACTTGATCTCACTCAAGCAAGCACAGGAGCATTGGCAAAGTGCTTATGGAGATGTTTTCTCAGGTAAAAGGAGATACCACTGGAAGGGTTGTTAAGTGCTGCCTCCTCACAATACTAGATATTATCTTGGAAAAAGGAAATGATCCCTGGCCACTTATTTACTTGTATTTATAGTCCCTTCTCAGCAAGGCCTGGAGAGGGACCAGTTTCTCCTTGTA
Organism: Gavia stellata; assembly: GCF_030936135.1. Classification (NCBI taxonomy): domain Eukaryota; kingdom Metazoa; phylum Chordata; class Aves; order Gaviiformes; family Gaviidae; genus Gavia; species Gavia stellata. The sequence continues at coordinate 6,820,139 of NC_082597.1, read as the reverse complement.
ACACTTTACGTACTTAAGCTCAAATGTCTTAATATGGTGCTGCCCTCTCTCTTTCCATCATCACTTAAAGAAATGCAAAGATGTTCTGATATTCATATTCTGGCCTTGCTTAGCTCTATTCTTTTCCAGTTTAAGCCCAGTGACCCCAGTTTAAACCAGAAGGGTCAGTATCCCCTTTTGTACCACTATGTCAGTATAACAAAAAAATAAAAGAAAAGGCTTTCTAATGCCTTTTCATGATGCAAAAAGACAAGAGTATCAGAGTCAGATGTGTCGCTGTTCAAGCAACATGAATGTTGTCCTTCAGGACTTAATGTTGTTCACGGTTACTACAAACCCTCTTGGTGTTTATTGCTTTTCAACCCAGATGAGGGGATGAGGGGCAAGTTACACTAGGGCCACCTTCTGCTCTACTGTGTTGTCCTCCTTGCATGTTGCTGTCCTCTTCCATACTTCCAGAAGAAGCATCCACACGTGGAGTGTGTCTATAGCTCCTGGCATAGAAAGCTGCCCGGCAGAAAAGGACCTGGGGGTGTTGGTTGACAGCCGGCTGAATATGAGCCAGCAGTGTGCCCAGGTGGCCAAGAAGACCAACGGCATCCTGGCCTGTATCAGAAATGGTGTGGCCAGCAGGAGTAGGGAGGTGATCATGCCTCTGTACTTGGCTCTGGTGAGGCCGCACCTCGAATGCTGTGTTCAGTTTTGGGCCCCTCACTACAAGAAGGACATTGAGGTGCTGGAGCGTGTGCAGAGAAGGGCGACGAAGCTGGTGAAGGGTCTGGAGCCCAAGTCTTATAAGGAGCGGCTGAGAGAGCTAGGGTTGTTTAGTCTAGAGAAGCAGAGGTTCAGGGGAAACCTTATCGCTCTCTACGACTACCTGAAAGGATGTTGAAGGGAGGTGGGTGTTGGTCTTTTTTCCCAAGTGACAACTGATAGGACAAGAGGAAACAGTCTCAAGTTGTGCCAGGGGAGGTTTAGATTGGATATTAGGAAAAATTTCTTCACTGAAAGGGTTGTTAAGCATTGGCACAGGCTGCCCAGGGAGGTGGAGTCACCATCTGTGGAGGTATTTAAAAGACGTGTAGATGTGGCACTGAGGGACATGGTTTACTGGTGGACTTGGTAGTGTTAGGTTAACGGTTGGACTTGATGATCTTAAAAGGTCTTTTCCAACCTAAACGATTCTATGATTCTACAGCGGAAGTGGCACAGTCCACTTCCACAGCAGAGCAGACTCCTCGCTCAGAGGCAATCACACCACCCTGAGGACGTCTCCAGGTAAAGAGGGTGCCATGCTGCCACTGCCTTGTAAGCTCACCTCCATTAACTGCATATTAACTTTCCAATGCAGAGATGATCTTCATTACCCATCTTCCTCCTATTCTTCCAGCTGCCTCCTAAAAAAGCACTTCTTCAAGAAGAGGCATTAACCCATAACTTGCTGCACTGGGTAAATGCAGAAAGTGGACAAACTGTTGCCACTCCGCAGTTTATCAAAGAGAGAAGAACCAAAGGTAACCAAGTTCACGTGGCTGAGCTGAGGCTAGCCAGAGGTAGAAAAATTCAACAAACAGGAAAAATATTAAAATGTGTGTTAATCCATTTAAGAACATATTATGTTTTCCACTTGCTTAACCCTTTGTTGTTGGTGGTCAACTAGTGTCAATCATTAACTGAATAGGTGGCTTTTGCATTAATTTCTAAAGAAACAATCCTTACACTTTTATAATCTCCCCCCAAAAAAGATGAGAATGCTCCCACTTTTGGAGGTCATTACAAGTAGCATTATCTAAAGGCAAGTCCAAGCATGAAAACCAGCCAGTAAGCCTTTCAGTCACAACCTGAACTGGAAAACTCAAGCTGCTCTCCAGCACTGACTCCTGGCTCTTTGGAGGAATCAGCCAGGCAGGGCAATGGAAGGAGAATGATTACACGTGACTGCACACCGCTTTGCATCCATTGGCATGCTAGTTTTTTGACAGAATAGGAAATTATGGTCAATGCCAATCACCGGACTTAGTTCTACTGCACACTTTGACATTGATGGAATTGTATCACATAGCATCCAGATCACCAGATACATCCCCTTTCATGGAGAATTGAAAGAGAAAATTCCTAATTGAGACACAGGAGCACCTTATGGCAGGCTAACACTTGGTAGAAACAGCTCTTTGATGTTTATATAATGTATTTCTTGAAGAATAAGCAAGTTCATTCTTTCATTAAGAGTAACACTTTGAACTTAAAATAATTCCTTTCATCAGAAGACTGCGGAACATTTTACAAAGATAGTGAAGTATTATTTGTGTAGTTTTATACAGGGAGAAACTGAGGCCAAGAGAGATTAAGGGAGTTACCTGAATTTTTCTCAGACAGCTAGGAATACAACTCATTTATCTTGATTCTGAATCTGTGCTTCAAACTACCAGACTGTGCTGATATCAAAGAAAAAATTCAAGCCAAAATGCACTGCTGTTTGACACTTTCTTAGAAAGTTCTTTGCAGAGGTCTGTAGAAAAATGGGTCTAAGCACAACAGCCAAATCTACAGGATCCTGAATCCATCTAATCAAACTTATAAGATGGCGAACATTTTCAATTTTTTTCTCCCCTTTTTAAAACTTCTTAGAGGTACGGCTTATTCTTTACCTCCGTGCCAGAAGGTATTTTGCCCGTGGATATGATTACTGTGCATGTATTTAGGAACAGAGACACGATGTGCAATGTAGGCTATTAAAGGACTGTGATACTTTATAGATATGTAGTGCATTCACATGCAAAAGAATTAAAGAAGCAGAATTGCTCAAGTGACGTGCACAGCATATCTTGGAAAAAGAAATGGACCCAAATCTCAGGTTGTTCTTGTTTCAGCTCTGAAAGATGATACACATATTCTCTTTTCTATTAAATTTTAAGGAAAATTAATCCTGAGTACTTGTTATAAAGGGAGGAGGAGGGACAGGGAAGAAGAGGAAACCCTCCCTTGAACCAGTTCAGTTGTTACTCTTTTAAATCCTTTCCACTCACACAAAACTGCTATTTTGGTGCCCCAGGTCACAGAACAAAATCCTGGGGTTTTGAGAGCATTTGGACACATGGAGGGAGGGAGAAGAAAGGTGGAAAATGGGGTTGCAGGCAAAGATGAGGGCAATCAAATCTCATGCTTTATACTGTATAATAGGAAGGATCAGCTGTGAATGCAGGTTTACACTTCTGAAACTTCAATCAGCAGAACTTACTCTTAAGCATCAGGTTAAGGTCACTACAATTATGAAGATATAAAAGGTACTGGTCCACTTCTATGTAAAAAAAATGTTCTTCTATTTTCCTCCTCACTCCACTTGCTTATCCATTTTTAATACCAATTGCATTAAACCCAGAATATTTTATATATTTTTTTAAAGCTACTATGTCTCCTATACTTTCTTTGCTTTGCACAATTAGCTTTAAGATAACCATGGTACTTCTGAGCTGAAGCGCAGCCTGCAGTCCAGTGTCAACTATGGGTATTAGAGCACCTCTGTTATTCTTACTGAAAGGATCATATACAGTCTTACTCTAAATACGTCTTTCACAGATCTCTATGCTGCACTGGCATATTTAAGTTGCAGTTGAGAAAACCTAATAAGCAGGTAAAGACCACATCAGATCAGAACTGTGGTTTTCTTTGATAACTTTGGTGCTTTTCAAAGGAAGGCTTTGTGAAGACTACAAGAAAAAGAAGAAATCAGTAGTATAAATTATAAATACTAAATTGTTTGGAATTCAGGATATTTCTCAGTGGTTCCTATTTTCCCCTGTCTACATTCCTTAAAGAGCATGTATGAAGGCTGCAGCTGCAGACTCCTTTATCTCCCTGGCAAAAACTCTCAGGAAGAAAATCGTATCTACTTCAGGCTATAAATAAATGAATTCCTTGATTCAAATAGAGACATCATAAAGTGGGGGGGGGGGACGGACGGACGGACGACCAAACCCAAAAACCAGAAAAGATGTCACCTACTTTTCACAACAGTTTCTGCCCCACTTGTTTAAGTCCAGTTCATTGTTATTCATACCCATCCCTTTTCTATAAATATTTGTCTTGCATTTGTCAAGACTTATATTTAAAAAATGAAATTCTATTTGGGGTTTTACAGTACAGGAGGCTATTATATATACATTATCCTTATGTGCATGATTGGGGAGAATAGATGATTTGTGAAGTTATCTATTATGGGGAATAATGAAGATTAATGAGCCCTATGGCACTTGCTGAATGCCTCCAGAGATTTATTACTCAGGTTGTTCGTTTTTCTTGTTATGTTGGTGCTGTCAAGAGTCCTATAACAAATGCAAACACAGACGTGTATTAATTGCAAATGTGGAACAAGGCTACTGTGATGTTGCTAAATACTTACAACTCTGCTGTTTGTACAGCATATTCACTGGCTGTAAGATTTCTTATCTGCCAGGTTGCTGATCAACTTTCTATTTTGGTATATAATGCAATTTTTTAAAATGCCTAAAAAGATAAGAGGGCGGGGATTAAAGAGGAAAGGGAATTCTGTGTCCATCTTACTCTTAATAATGCAACCTTTGGGCAGAACTGAGTTACGCAGCCCTGGGCTTTTCCTGAAAGGCTGTACAGCCAACTCTGGAAGACCTGATTTTATCATAGGTACCTTTCAAAACAAGACTTTGAAAACTCCATTAATTGTGGCATAAAATAAGTTTCTCAAGAAATACATGAGCTCTGTTTTACTTCCAACCCTGTCTAAAGATGCCATTATAACACGCATCTGTCAAGATGCTAATGCTGCTTTCATCAGCTGACATTCCTGCTTTTCCGTGGACGTGTCAGCTGCCAGCAAAATCCATAGTATCAACAGGAGGATCACTGTGACCCCTGAGCCTATTAAGTTATTCACTAAAAGCTCAGTGTGTTCTGGAAAGTTTAGGTAGCGGGACTTCTCTAAATGTAAAAACGTTCAAGAAGAGCTCCGTGTTTATTTTAAGCAATCTTTTTCCTGTATCATATCTCTTCATCAATGCTGTTGAGCTGAATGCCAACCAGGAGTTGCCATGCTTAGCATATACCATTCATCCTGAATGGACAAAATTAAAATATTTCAAAAATCAAAAAAAGGCTATTGAAAAGAAAAATCAAAATGGGAAGAATCAATGTTACCTTAAATATTCCCTGCACTGAATCTTAAGTTCAAGCAATGCAACACGGACCTAAGTTAATGACAAAGTAGTTCATGAATGCTAACGCAATAACAGCATGTGTATCTCAGTGTCAGACGACCGTAGTTTTACTCCTGGAGGAATACCTGCCAGTTTTCTTCTTCATTAACACTGATGTGGACAGACACCTTATTCCTTCCAGCCCTCTCACACAGGATTTGCACAAGGGCCAGTTCCCAACCGCAGACATTCACAGGTCTCTCCTGTGCTCTCTGGTGTGAGTTTAAATCAGAAGGTGTAGAGTTTTCATGTTTATGCATTCATACATAAAAACACATTTCTACCTCCCAGGCAGATGTTTTTCTGATTCACCATGCTGGCATAAACACAGAATGTGTGGGATGATGCAAATAGCTCAGCATTATTAATGTACAGGACAGTATAATAATGTAGCAGCAAACAGTGATATCATGAAAATATATCTAGCTCTTCTCTCTCAAAATAGCACAGTATATGAGGACCTGGAAGGACCCACCAAATTCTTCCCTGGTGGAAAAGAAATCCAACAGAAGTTATTAAAGACAAACGTGTAGGTGCAACTTCAGGTTTGGAAGTCACCATGTTACAGTTTGAAAACATCTGGGAGAGCCTACAGGAAAAAAAAGTAATCCTTGAGCACTTTCACCATTATTTTGTTTATCTTTACTTACACATTTTCTGTGGGCTTCTGTGAAAGGCAGGCTATTAGGTTAGGTCGACATTTAGTTTGGTCCATAAAGCTGTTCATATGCTTTTAGATAGCTAGTGCTGAAGTTTAAATAGCTTTAAAAAAAAGATTTAATCCTCTTTTTTAGTCACATCTTAAGTTAAAACGCATCATAGTCTAGCTTACTAAGCATTGCTCCAGGAACAGAAGCCCCCTGTCTCTCTCCTGGAAAATACTTCACCATAAAAACTCAAATCCTTCCCTTTCTCTGTTCCCCACTCCTTGCTTTCATGACTCTCCAGATTCAGAAGACAAACTTTTTTTGGTTCAGAAGTTGTTCTGTTTTTGTGAAATCCGCAGGTATGCACTAGAGGCACTGCAATTAGCATTAGCAATAGTAACACACACTCCAAAATGAGAAATGTAGCAAGTCCTTTGAAAGGACTGGAAAGGATATTCTTTTCATTAAATATCTACATGCACTCATTTTTCTTCTGATCAGAAATAAAATACAGCAGAACTTTGTTTCATTTAGGTCTGCAGTTAGTACCTAAGTAATTTGCCATGCTGGGGGAACAGGGTCATGTAAGATTTAGAAATACAAATTAGAGAGTCATCCCTGTCTAGTAACCCACTTTTATTTCTCTCTTAACATTATGGAAAAAATGCAAAAACCTAGAGAGATAAAACAAAGAAGTAACACCATAGTCCCAAATGGTTTTTTTTAAAAAATCAGCTCAAATAGATGTGTATTTATTGGCAGACTTAAAAAAAAAAAGAAAACGTGTTATTAAATAGCTAGAGAACATCGATGCAATTCCTTGCCTTTGGGTGCTACTCTGCCTCACAATGAACCAAGTTTTTGTATACTTGCTACCCAGACTGATAGGTACTGTCTGAACAACAAACAATTTCCCCATTTCCTTATGTGTTAACCATTTGTAGCAGTAATTTGTGTAACTTCAGGCAGTAAGTTAACATGAGACAGCTATTGGAGAGAAAATTCAGACATATGCAAAAATTGAGACAACCATTCTTATTTTCACATATGTAGGTGTTGGCAATCAAGGGGGAAAACCTGTTATACCTGTTTAGAAAACCAGAGAAGAACAAGTCTCACTGCATCTATTAGCAGATTGCCAATGGACTATGGATGCTCAAAAGACTAAGGCAATGGCATGCAACTTCAGTCATGAGACAGGCAAGGTGTCATGCAATGCAGAATAGATTCCCTAAGTCAAAGACTAGAAGGAGCGCCGGAATCCCTTAAATTAGCACACATGGCCAGTCGGCAGAAACTATATCACTTTTCTTTAAAACATCTTCTTTCAAAGACTCCTCAAAGAGTGAACAACTCCAGACCAACCTTCATTGATAAAATGGTATGGGGATATCTACCAATTTAAGAGCTTGGCCCTGTCTTCTCAATAGCCTCCCATAAGTATGCAAAAGTTCCTCTGAAGCCTTCTCCTCTCCAGGCTGAACACGACTAGGTCCCTTGCATGGCACAACGGTGGGAAGACAACAAGCAACATATATAAGTTAAAAGAAGAGTATTTTACTGGATAGAAGGAAAAATATTTTCCCTATGAAGACAGTCAACCACTGGAACAGGTTGCCCAGAAACACTATGCTATCTCCATCTTGGGAGGTTTTCAAGACCCAACTGTATCAAGCCCTGAGCAACCTGGTCTGACCTTAGAGCTGACCCAGCTCTGAGGAGGTTGGACTAGAGATGTCCTAAGGGACCTTCCAACCTGAGTTATCACATGATCCTATTACAACTAGCAGCAGGAACACTTAGTAATACCTTACAAAAAATGAGAAGTGACAACAGAAAGCCATCACATCATGAAGGGATGAAACTGAAATATCAGAGTATGAAAAAAGTGAATTCTTTTTCCAGGGGCAGCATAACCTTATCTCATGCATCACAGCAGCAGCTCAGCCTTATGTGACAGGATAGAGAGTATCAAAGTCTTTCGGTTTTGATAAATTATAAGCCACTACTAGCGAAGAACAACTTTCTTGCAGAGGCTAAACATCAACAGATCATCTGAGATTTTGTTCAGAAAACCTGTCCCACTTTGCTACAAACGGCGATTTGCAGCAATTAGGGATTGAGGTTTTTGCTCTCTGCATATGACAACATCCTGGATGTAAAAATGAGTGATGGATATTTTACAGTACCTGATAACCTAGGCATCTTAAGAAAGTAGATACTTGATTTCCCTGTACCTGAAAACCGAAGACAAAGCTCTATGTAGATTATATCAAATTGCAAACTCAGCTTGTACTTTAAATGCAGGAAAGTTATTCTACAAGACCTGATATTATATATGCATGACAAAACCATAAAAGAGAAAACTAAAACAAGGTAACATAACTTTGAAGGGAAAAGTTCCTACACAGTAGCACCCTCCACTCTCTAAGATATGCAATTAAACATGCAGGTACATCACACTGCAGTGGTTGAAGTTACAGAAAACTTTTAGCAGCCCCTAAGGAAGTGCTGTTAGAGTAATTTGGTATTCAGTGTAGGATCTGTGAGCACGAATGAGGTCAACCTTTCACAGACCCTTTAGTTCTGCTTCCATAGGAGAAGTTACTGCAGGCAAAGAAAGAAAAACCTCACTAGTGAATGCTAAATGTGTAGTTTGAAACCTTTTCCCACTCAAACTGGAAAGACAGAGACTAAATTATAAACAACCTGAGACAAAAGCTACTAACTTGTAGCTGTTGGCCAGTTTGATTCCAAAGGTTCAACTCCACATTTTAAGCACCTTAAAACCCAGATAAGATGGTCAGACACCACTAGACTATCTATATAATGATGCGCTTCAAAGTCCACGAACCGTCCATCAGTGAATAGCTCAAACTTACAAATCATCTCCAGGCTCCATAAGTCAATAGAGTAAAAAAGAAATATTTTTATATCCTCAATGAGATTTTCCCAAAAGCTAATCACCATGATACTCTCAATCTTTTTAACTATCTTAATACTTTCAGTGCAGTTCAAACCCTATGATGGGGCCACATAGCTGGCCAGACGGACAAAGGAAAATGTAAAACACGTGGCACTGGAAGCGTAAAAGGCTCACACACATCAGAAGGGAGTTTTGTGTGATTCCAGAGAAAGACAAATGGATGACACAAAGATATGGCTTATTCAGACAGGCTTCATTTCATAAAATCTCTGAAGTTCGGAAATTTGTCATTTGTTACATTTGTCAGAACAACTAGTGGCCCATTCTGCAGGCTGGCTGGCTGCTGTCTGCTGACTGTTTAACGATGCCTAATAAAGTCATATATATATATAATATATATATATGTATTTTTCAATTGAAAGGTTAATGCAATTAACAAAAGTGAGCAGCTAAAGTCAAAGAATAGCAAGTCAACAGACGGAGACGGACTACGCATAGACCCCTAACTGCTTGCAAATATTCAAATAATAAATAAAGGTCCCCCACCTTTGCTGTGTACATTAAAATGGATATTTCCAAGACTGACTGGAAATATTTAACTGCTTTCCAGAGATGCCGAACAATAACACCTAAAAACATTACTGCACAAAGAAATACGGCTCATTAGACATCTAGTGTTAATTTATTTTTCTGTGCTACACTTTCATACTGTGTATGTCCACGTATGTATCTGTGCCATACTTTCAGGCTGCATATTGCACTTTTTAGAGCAAACACCACACTGATCAGAATATCACCTTGTCTTTTAACTTTGCTTTCTTTCTCCAGGAATTTTGAACACGGAAGTAGTAAGGATCATGATTCTACCGCGAGACATAACCTACGTTTCACAGATGGAAAAATTAAGGCACAAACGCTCAGACTGATTTCACTGAGCTACAGTAGCCTCAGTAAGTACCACATTAGTAACCCAGCCACTTTCCCTTCTTTCTACAGTCAATAATAAGAAACAAGGGGACCAGACAGCCCTGCCAAGGATTTTTAGGTAAATGGACTCCTCCACACCTCACAGAACCTGAAAGAGAGCATTAACCCCATTTTATGTACTTGCTGCACACAGATGCCTCTAGGGAGAATGGTAGCATCACCCAGACACTTCTTCCACCTAAAATCTGAATCAGCCCTCGCAGGACTTTCTCCACTGCCATACACTAGGACAAAAAGACTACTAAATCTGTAAACAGACCCCATAAGAGACAAAGTGCTAGGTCACTAGCAGATAAAGGAATAAAAGCAGGACTCAACTCCCAACATTCAGTTTCAAATGCCAGATCATGTATTTTTTAAATCCTCTTTAGCTTCTATATTCATCTTCACGCCAAATGGTACGGTCTGAGTGACATTTTTGACCTTTCATGCATAGGAAGCTATACAGAGAGAAATTATGGGGACAGTCATTAAATTCCTAGGTTTTAAAATTTTGGCTAGAATTGAGATCCAATATTAAGTCAGTTAAACAGGATTGTCAAAAAGAATGAAAACCTGACTGGTATCTATTGAAAATCAGGCCTTTTCTTCCACGTGTTGGGAGCGCATATTTTCCTATCTATTCTTGGCAATTAGTTAAAGGCAGTAAACATAATTCTCAATTTTCTCAGCAAAATTTATGCGCTCTCTCACAATGTGGACAAAAGACATTTCTTCTTCCTTTCAGGTGGTTCAATAGGCTAAAGAAGAAAAATTCCTAGAAAATATCTGCCTACTACTGAAGGAAGAAAAAAAAATTGTGGGCAATCCAAAGCGAAAGAGAGCCTCGTGAAAGTGCCGTGGTCTTTAAAGGGCAGTCGAAGACTCAGAGCAAGGGCTTTCAGCCTGGTGCACACAGGTCAGTCAGCACTTTCAGAACTTGACGAAAGTATTTTGGGGGATATGAAATAACTGTACAACGATACTGTGCCAGGCACTATCCATTTCATTACAGAAAGAGCTGAAAAATGTTTTGATCAAAGTTGTTCCCTCTTTCTACACTTGCTATAGCTACCGAAACACAGAAATGGAAGGGGAAGTAGTCCTGGCTTGCTCAAACCTGCAGCACTACAAAGCTGGCTGAAAGCATTAGTAAGTTTTGATGTTTTGGGGTGCTTTTCTATTATTTTGTTTTTCTGCCTTTAAGTACGAAATACTGCCTACACCCACAAGCTAGGCTCAGCTTGAATGCAACTCAGCTAAATTCTGTGGGGTAATAACATTTGGCACTTACATGTCTTAAAAGTACCAGACAACAAACAAAAAACCCCACAAACATCAACTGAATAATTCTCAGAGGACCCTCAGGGCTTTTACCACTGTCCGTAAGTAAATTGAGGCACAGACACACAAAAAAGCTCTCCCTATAGCCTTGCGAAATCTGCAGGTGGAGCTGCAGCTAGGACACACTGGGCACTTCTCTCCTGTTCATTATCCTGCAGGCTTCACACTACAGACTGTTTCCCAAAAAGTTATCCTCGCAAGCATAAATTTTCATAGCTCTTACTCATTTTCAGCCCTGGATTCTCTGTATACAATGACCAAGGCAAAAGATAGATTGGTAGCCTACCATACTGAGCACTCACTGAAGCAAGGATAGAAGAAGTATTCAGAAGTGGGACAATAGGGAGATGTGGACCTGGGATGCCGCATCCATCCCAGGGCAGAGTGGAATAGACCCAAAGTACTGGAGATGCTGGGCCTGGTTTTCAGTGCTGCACAAAGCAGGGTTATCATGGCCTTCCCTCTCATCCCATCTTTTAAATACATGCACTTCAATTTATTCAGTACTCTGAACGCTGCGACTTAATTCCTTTTGTCTATGGTGCCCAACACAATAGGACCTCGCTCCCTTGCTGGAGCCCCTTAGAGCTATCATAAAACAACAGCTTTAATCTGTTTTATCCAGTCCTAGTGAATGAAGCTTTAGAGGGTATTTTTTTGCCTGCTCTGCCAACTAGATACTTCATAAAGTGAAATAGAATCTCTGCTTCCTTCAGGGCACCTGCTTTCAATTACAGGAAACATACGGCACCTTCAGATATTTCAGCTTTCAACAGCTGTGCTTTGCAGGTACAATTTGTTGCATTCAAATTACTGCTAAACCTGCAGAATGGTGTCGAGCTTTCAGGGGCATGCTTGAGAAACACTAGAGATGGACAGAAAGTAATGGCATTTGCAATCGCTTTTTAATGACTGATTAATGACTGTTCTGAACCAAAACCTTTAAGTTGTTTAGAAACCTCACCTCGCTCCTCTTGGAAAGTCCATTCAGCCCCAGCTTGATTAGAAACATCACCTCTACCCTGTAGTAGGCGAACGTAGTGACACTGCTATCCAGCCAAATACATCAGTCTCACACCCCCTTCCTTCTAAAAGGAAAACAGCCTGTTATAACCAGTCACCACGCTGGGATGAGGCAGTGACAGCTACAGGTTTAATTCTCTTTTCTGCATTAGATTAAACATGTCACTTGGGGACATGCACATGCACACGGAGTTTTACTCTCCCACCTTTTCCAAACAGCACTGATCCATGCAAAACACACCAGCTCATCTGAGTAACCCCTCAGGACTTTTCCAGGCTGGTAGAGTATGACATACACCTCAGTGCCCATTCCTAGACAGATGTCCAGGCGCACTGATGGCAGGAATCTCAGTTTTAACCATCACCGTGATGCTCTCTGTTACTTAGGTTCCTGCTGCTAGCCTACTGGCTCCTTATTTCAGCTGTCAGCACGTCCTAGCTGGTGCTTGCCAAATCACGTAAGCTAAAATATAGTTTGCTTACTGCTTCTGCTGGGTCTAACTCAGGAGAAACTTGCTGGTCCTAGGGAACACGAACCAGCAGGCCCAAAGTCAAATCAGGAGATAGAAAGTGGTAAGGAGAAGCAGCAGAGTGAATGACAAACACTACTGTTACAAGGAAGAAACAGGGGGAAACATTTTCTAATTCTAGGCCTGCAAGAATAAATTTTCATGGACGGATAGATGAGAGATCTGCGGCAGAACAGGACTCATAGGAATACAGTCTGGAGGATACCCTCCAGGATCAAATCCAGTTGGTCCACTATATAGTGATGGCTACTGGAGTATTTAGGTATTTACACTCTTTATTACTATGTTTTTATTCTTTTATTAGTTATGACTACATTATACTATTTCATATTTATTTACAAGGATCACCCTTCTGCTTAAGGTGAATTCAGATCCAGCAGAATTTCACTGAGCTGGCTTAAAAATCACAGGAAATCTGCTATGGAGGGATCTGTGCTGAGGGCTCCTCCCTCACCTATTCACAGTATAACAAGCTGCTAGGGCCATGTATGCCAGAGAAATGAAGAACATAGAAGAAATCAATTATCATGCTTAGAGAAATCATGTCTTCAGAGGAGATTTTTAGACTTGAACAAACTTAGAAAAGGAAACTAGAAATCAACTTATATTGTTCAATTAATGTACGGAAAATCCCCCAAATTAGTGCCATACCAACCAGCCCTGCATTCCAGAAGTCTTTTCTCTAAGATCACATAATTTTGTGCAAGTTTGTATCACAATAATGAGCAGAACATTGTGGCAACTACTAGGCTGTTAACACCTTTTAACCTGGATGCAGCTCTGGACTTCTGTCTCCTACAGTTTTACTTCAGGGGATTGAAGCAGTAGGATGGGATCCAGGCTCATCTTTGCATTCCAAGCAGGCTACACCTCCTACCTTTGGTTCAGGACTCTTTCTAATTTAATAACGTTTGCACTTGCATGTAAGGTAAGTCCCAGCTCAACCATTCACTGCTCCGCTACGGCATCCGCCCCTCTGTATTTGACTTCGCTAACTGCCTAATGTTTTTCAGTGAGTTTTTGATAAGTGTGCGTTTGCAGATTTTCATGACAGACTACCAACACCGAAGGAGGCTCCAGGAACGTTTTAAGTAAATATTATGTGTATATTTTCCCAACAGTGTCTGCCTACCAGCACCTTCAGAGCTGCATAATCTTATCTAGAATATGTTTGCATTCTGTTTACACTAACCAACGTGGTCCATACTACTAAGCAAACTGTTATTTGGTTAAAACATCATGCAGAATGTAATTCAGACACACAGTCATGTGGCTCTGAAGAGGCAGCAGCTTCTACTTCTGTCTTGCAAAATTCTGCTTGCCATCATTAAGAACTTGTTCATCAATCATAATGAAGAATGAGTAGGTGCAGGCCTTTACCTGGGCCAGGAACTTCTTAAGGTATTTTAAGAAACTATTTGTTCTCCTGCCCTTGCCTTCTCCCTTCTTTATTGTTATTCCCTATTTAGGCCTAAAATTCACAAGAGGATGGAAGTCTGGAATGTAGGTCCAGCTGCAAGTTATCTGAATTTGCAAGAACTTCAGGCATCTTCTTTTACTGTGTCAAGAGATGACAGAACATCAATACAGGGAAGATGCTCAAGCTTGGTGGAGAGCAGATGTTAGGCATCTTAACTTTTTCTAGTAATTTATTATATTGTCATCTGTTTGTCTGCCACCAGCAGATGGTTTAACAGTTTGGAGTGGTAGCCAAACTGAAAAGAATTGAGTAGTGCCACTGACCGCATTACATGGACGAGAACTGATTAGGGCATTATCTTCTCATCCGAAATATGAGAATTAAATTCCACGCTCAGCCACAGACTTCCTGTGGACATGTCTCATTTGGGGTATAATAACAGTACAATCTAAACTATGGCAGTCGCCTATATAGACCATATATGAAATAAATTCAAGCTAAGCTAGTTACTAGTAACAGCTGTGAAAACACAGGCTCTGAAACTCATCTGCTGCAGACAAATCTCTAATCTCTTTGGCTCAGATTTATTAAATCTATGTGCGCAGGATTTCCTATTTAGTCCATGAAGAGAAACAATCATTTTAGAGGGCAATTCAGACGTCAGGTGGACTAAAATGGAGGTAGCAATGTCTTTCCATTGACTACAGAAGCATCCTAGGGCAACTGTAGATAAACACTATCTATCTGTAAAGGAGGATAACAGCTTTTTCACAGCAATATGAAGATGAATAGAATACGTATGGCTTAGAATAACGACAGCGATTATCTAGCTCAGCTAGATCAACTTTCTTGTTTTCTGTTCAACTTCTCTGCTAATAGCACACCAATATACATCTGCTCTGTAAAGGCAAAGTATTCCCTTTGTATTTCAACAGTTTGAGGTGTTGCTAGGAACCTAAGAGCAGAAAGGACATCCTGTGTCACCGAGCTTGGTCCCCAGCCAATACAGCTAAACCCAAATAATGATCTCATTCATCACGTTCAAGCCCTGTAGCCCAGTAAACACAGTGTTGCTGGTGCCAGTATTAGGCCACAGACTGTGCTGAGTCGGCACGGCCTGGGGACCCAGGCATGTCAGGCTTGCCTACGCTTGTGTTGCCCAGCCCAGAGCTTCATTTTAGCTGCTTTAGCTGTAGCAGCAATTTTCCTAATGACCAGGTGGCTATTGCCTAATTTATTTTACTTTTGCTTATCTTCGCATAATGATGTGGTTTAAGTGTAATTTTCATACAGACAGTAGTAACAAGTAGTTACTCTGCATAGGATGAAACATTTATGATCCCAAGATAATGACAGAGCGCAGAGGAACACAGACATGCTATCATACCGGAGGCCTCAGAAGAGGCGACACACGACGCAGTGCAAGGAGCAGAGGCAGGAGCCGATATCAGATGGGGCACAGGGTGACACCCAAGAGCCCAGGGCTATAAAAATCCACCCACAGCTGCCTAAAGAAATGCAAACCAGGGGTTTTAGGGATAAATAAGAAAGCATCCAACATATGTAAGACATTGCATACTGAATTCAGGGGTAATGTGGTGTTGCAATCCAATGAAGAAAGAGCAAGGTGTAAAAGCATGTTAGAAAGCACAAAAATCACAGAATCACAGGATGACAGGGGTTGGAAGGGACCTCTGGAGATCATCAGGTCCAACCCCCCTGCCAGAGCAGGGTCACCTAGAGCAGGTTGCACAGCAATGCAGCCAGGCGAGTTTTGAATATCTCCAGAGAAGGAGACTCCACAACCTCTCTGGGCAGCTTGTTCCAGTGCTCTGCCACCCTCCAAGTAAAGAAGTTCCTCCTCATGTTCAGATGGAACTTCCTATGACCAAGTTTGTGCCCGTTACCTCTCGTCCTGTCACTGGGCACCACTGAAAAAAGACTGGCATCAGTCTTATAACCTGTTTATAACCAGAAGCAGAGCTCAGAGCGAGGAGGAGGAAATCATCAATATCAGCATCATGCTTCTCGTGGCAAAGAGGAAGAAGAAACCCCCACTATCAACATACCCCTCCCAGTGAAGCCCTTGGTACCCATCAACTTGCCATAACCACTCCCCAGCTCCAAAAATTAAAGCCAACAGCCTCACGACCCATGGAGAAAGGGTCAGCAAAACACCACGGAAAGGGGTAGTTACTCGGAAATGTGTGTGTATCCCTTTAAAATGTATTATTATTGAAGCTTTTCTCCCTTGTAACAGTATTCTTTCTTTTGTCTTAATAAGTAGATCTGGACTAATAACAATTCTTTGATTAGGCCGTTAAGATTTCAATTACCCTAACAATAAATTTTTGCCTTTACACACAGGGCACATTTCGTCTTGCCTGTACAAAGATTTTGAGTGTAACAACTTTCAATATTAAAGCTACTTATGCCTCTTGCCTTCATGGCTCCTACAAGACAGACAGGCCAAAACCTCACAGCTCTGACCAAAAAAAAAAAAAAACCAAAACAAACCACCCTACTAATTTTTTAGTGTGAATATGGCCAATTTATATCCATTACTGTCCTGTTCTCCTCTGTAGCATTTACTCTTTCCATATGTTCCTGCACAGTGGTCACACTCCTGTTAGGCACTGCAGAGGCTAATCAAGACAAACTCTTTTTAGCCTCATCTTGTGGGACGGTCACGGTCCCTCACATCTTTTCTCTGTTTTCTGTAGAAACCCCAGCTCAGAAACAGAGACTATTCAGGAAGTTTACAGAGAGACCTGATCCATCGGTTAAGAGGAAAAGCGCAGCCATGACAATTCTATGCTAATTTCAAACATTCGGGTTTGCTAGAGTAGTTTTTGAGTAGTAACAAAGCGAGTTGTAATAATGTAACAATCATGATAATATGTTAATAGCTTTAATTGAAGTAATTTCTGTAGACAATAAGAATTATACCCTAATGTGTTAATTAATATGATTAGGAAATGTTGTGAAAATGAGTATGTAAAATGATATAACACGGTATCCAGAAAGGCGTGTTTTACAGGGGATGGTTCCTCTGAGCTCTCCTCGAGGTGAGATTTATGGACATTAACGCACAAGGCTTCGGCAAGGTAAACAGCTGTTTCGATTTTAGTTATAATGAACATTAACTCTACATCCCCATTTCTGCTTAATTAAACCTCTGACTCTGCAACCAATCAAGAGCAAACAGAAAAGGTAACAGGCACTAATTGGGCCCTGTGCAATTTCAGCCTCAGCTTGCAGCCACAGTAGCCGACCAAAAAACTCCTGCAAAAAATAGAAGTTTCTCTCCTGCTCCCCTCTACCAACCCACCCAACAATTTCTGTACTCAAAGCCAAACCATGTATATGCAGCATAAAAAAAAAGTGGATCACGCGAAAGCATTGCTGAATTTACAAAGTGAAAGATTAAATTAAATGCCTTTTTAGTCCTGTCCAAGTAGTCGCTTCCTTACACAAGGTAAAGCAAAAAAACCTCCCAAACAAACAAAGAAACTCACAAAAGACTCTCACAAACCCTCCTGCCAGACAGATTGACAGCAAGCTCCTGGGCTTTTTGATTAATCTTTACCCTCCCCCAGAGAGGATCATAACCATGCCAGCACGGAGTTAAACACCAAACAAGCACACCGAAGAGACAGAGAGGGAAATAACACACAACCTGCTTTTTAAATGCATGTGTAAAAAACATGAGACGCACCTACTAATAGAGAAAACCTTAAAAACCGTAGTGCTGCGCCCCAAATGTGCCTTGAAGAGCACAGAGCCTCCCTGTACAAAATGTCCCCCCTTCCTCCTCACGACCTGCGTCAGTCAGGGCCGAAGCGGCCTCATCTGAGGGGAACCGCGGGCTGGATGTGACAGCATGCAGA
The DNA here is from genome assembly GCF_030936135.1 of Gavia stellata. Lineage (NCBI taxonomy): Eukaryota > Metazoa > Chordata > Aves > Gaviiformes > Gaviidae > Gavia > Gavia stellata. The sequence goes on along the minus strand of NC_082597.1, from coordinate 6,802,165 downwards.
CTTCTCCCACGAGGGGGGAAAAAATAAAAAAAAGAGGAACCTATGCCCTAGAGGACACCAGATAATCTCACATTATTCTGTTAATGAATCTTTAAGACAAGCCAGGATAAGAAAATCGTTGAAATACCTCACAGCCCCTCAGATCTGGAAGTGACAGCTGCAGCTTCTCTTGAACCGCCTCACTTCACGAGCATGCTCCTGAAGGTTTCTTTCTGACCTACAACCTTTATCTGAGCTTCCTTTGTGGCTTAGTAATACAAAAAGTGTCGCTTCATCGTTACGCTTAAACCATTCGCTCGCTGGTTAACTTTTTTCTTCCGCAGCTGAACGCTGCGAGTTCACAAATCTAGCAGGCAAAACCTGGGAAAAATATGCTGCGGTTCACTACAAACACAAAATCACCCTTAATAGGAATACACATACTAACTTGCAGCACAGTAATAGTCAGTTGGGATTCACACGCACAACTAGGATCATCTTTAAAAAGCACCATTTTGCAGCTCTCCGAAGGAAGTGGTAAACACCGTGCACGCTCTCGCCACTTCATGGGAGGCCGGCTACCTAAGCCCTGAACTGAGAGCAGACCTCAAATATAAATCACTTAATTGCTCATTTTATTTGATACCTAAGTACTTCACGCTAATAAAATTAGGCATTAAAGGATTACAATGTGACAAATTATACGCCCATCTCATAAAAGAAATATTACCGAAACAGAGCCAGATCTGAAAGGCTCTCGATAACGTACAGCGTATGTCTAATTTTAGATGATTCCTCAGTCACTGGAGAGTTTGCAGCGTACACAGCCAACCCAGCTCCGTCAACTGACTTCTATCTCCATGACTCCAGGTCACATTATCTCATGAATGAACTGTTATGTAGGTCAGTCAAGAGTCATCTTCTAATTGAATGCACGTTTCAGCCTTGGCATTTATGCTCTAGATATCAAGGCTGTAGACAACTGGGTGAGTTAAAAGAAAATATCAAGGAAGGGGTTGTGATAATTAGACTTTGTTTCAGACAACAAGCACAGAAACAGATGCTAGCAGGACCTTGCATATAGCTGGTTTTGTTTTAACTGGATTCAACACAGGTGGAAAGCGCAGGGGCAACAGGCTCGGTGGAGAGAAGCTTTGCTGGATCACAGATCAGGTTTTAGCCACAAATCAAGTGCTGTCCTGCTAACGTACCTCGGCTTGGCTGAGAGGTATATTGGTCTCTGCTGAGGCATGTGCCAAATATGTGTCTGCTTACTTGCAGTAACTGATACCACCAACTCTTTCCACGTAGGCCCCCCGAACGGTCGTCAAGAAGGAGTATTTTTGGTTGCTCCCAGATCAAGGTGGATTTGAGACAACAACAAAACTGAAAGTTTCCATTCTCCATCGCCAATCTCCCGAGTCATACTGGTACTTACACATTTTAAAGAGCGAGGTCCTCGGGGAGACTTCCTCATATGGTTCATGAACTGTTTATTTAACTTTGCAATCAGGAGGCTGACATAGAATACATTAGAGTTATAGCCCTGGTAATATTTGGGTAAAATGAAGAATAACAGACTGGAGATGCTCAATGAAACTAAAGCAAGAGAGTTATTGCTTTATAGAAACGCTTTTGATCAGACGATTCTTTTCACTTCCTGTTCAATCCAAGCTATTCTAATTTAGACGCAAAAGCAAAATTGCAACTGATTAAAATTGGGTCAGCGGTAGCTCCCATATGAGGAAACACATGGCTCGCAATCAGATAAAAGCCAAGCTGCCGAAATGCAGCACTGCCTATACTTTATAACTGTGACCCAGCAGCTATTTACTAGTTACTTGTGTATTTTCAATTTCAGGAACAACTCACAAAGGATTTACTCCTGCTTTGTGCCCTCCCAATTTTAAAAATGGTTTCTGGTATGCAAAGGGTTAAAACTCCTGAAGTGAAAGGAAAATGCCCAAGGCCAAGTTTTCCTGTAGCTTGTATACTTGGTTGTGTCCTGACAGCTGTTATCTTCAAGTGTGCTTCGACATGCCCATTGCATGGCTTTTTGTTCAACTCCCAGCTTGCTTTTTAAAGCTTTAAAACCTTGATGCATGGGGGATGTAGAAGGGGGATGTAGGAAGTAGCACCTATTATATGGGAGATACCTTGCCATCTTGTGTCCCACTTACTTCAAAACAAGCAGTTTTAAAAAGGTACCAAAGTAGCTTAAAAAAAACCAAAACAAAACAAAACCCACCCAAAAAATCCCTATCTAACCCTCTCCCCAGCTCCAGTAATGCCTTTGCTCCTGTGTTCTCATCTCCCAGCAACAACTGCTTTGCACTCCAGTAGTGTGATTCTTAGGAGGATGTGAAAGCAGTTACAAACATCTGTTAATTAAGTCTCAATTTGCATGTGAGATGGGTAATATACTAATTTTACAAATGGGTATGTTGAAGCACACAAGGCTGGATAGAGCTAGCCGACACAAGTACTTGAATACAAGCTAGAAGGAGGGAGACTGAGTTTCCTCCTTCTGGCTACTATTCTTCTAAATAAAATAACGGCTATCTAAGCACACTTGAGATGTTGACAGTTTTTACTTTGCAAAAGACGACGTAGAATAATTTTTCAGAAAATAAACACAGATATTCATACAAAAAACACAAACCAGTTATTGATGACTAAATTGCAATAGGTCCAATTTGCAAGGAAGAGTATTAATGTATTTTTAATGGTTGAACCAAGGGAAGGTTATCATGCAATGTTTTAACTCTAGTACATTAGTGTTGCATTTATACATTAGCAGTTAATGTGATAATGTCAAACTCTCTACTAGCTGTGACATCATAAAAAATAGAGGCTGTTTTAGTATTCTTTTGGGGGGAAAAAAAAAAGATCAGAGCTACTATCAAGCTTCCCTACTTTACCTATTGGGAGAATGTTTATCTTGCTGTATTAATTTTACATGCAAGAGGAAAACTATAATAGGAAGTCAACAGATGTGAAAAATGTAAATCTTTGTTAAAGTGCACAATCAACAAAGGCAGAGAGGTTTTTGCTGTTGTTGTTTTTGGGGGTTATTTTTTTGCAAATGAAATCATTTTAATGCTCCTTGACCTGTAAATGCCATTTTTAATGGAATGCAGGAAATAAATTAATAGACGTGAAAAAATAGAAGTAAATCTGAAAGTCAGCTTGAGGAAACAGCCTCTTTGGCAGAGATGTTATTTTTTGATTCTTGAAAAGTCGCAAGCGACAATCTGACACTCAGCAGTGTTACAGCAGGCCAATGCTGCTCAAAGCTCAGTTTGGGTAGTTCAGGAACAGTATTCAATGTGTTAGGTCCCATATGTGGACATTGTATATATCCACCAAAGGTTAAGTATCCTCCTAGGATTAGCACTTACAGAAATGGAGTACTTCCCTGAAGATCACACCTAGAGCTTCCTGTATAAGGCTTCTAAATTGAGATGGTTGTTTATCGTGCTATTAGATTTGTGGCGCCTTTTTTTTCCCCTCTTCCTCACTTGCTCTCTATAGATTAACATTTAGCAAGATGAAAATTTCCTGAAGGTAATTACCTGGCTGCAATTCAAGGCATTCATAAAAATTACAGTTCCCTTTGACAAGGGGGTTGTGCTGGGAGGGTTTGGGGGGGGGGGGGTGGGGGTGGGGGGGGGAGGAGGCACCATCACAGGGCAGCAGATCCAAAATTCAGAGATTCCTGATGACGAACCTGTCATAGGACTCTGCCACAGCGCTTGCTCTGGATTTGACTTGCCTCATTTTCTACAAGCACATTTGCATTTGACCCACACAGGGGGGTTTGGTGGAGACCCTGTGTTTCTCAGTAGTTACATGATGCCTCTTGGATTAAGTTTTTTTGCACCCAGAGCTACGGCATGTCATCCGCTACGCAGATGATACCATGCTCTGCAGCTTGGCTGTTTGCAAGTCCTGCTACGCCAGTTGGGGCTCATCACCTCTGCAGGCACATGGTGCCAATTTTGCTAAACCACATCTTAGTGAAAAAGGGGAAACCAAGTCACAGGCTTTGCTTTCACTAGTAATTAGCTGGGTGTTTTATTCCACCCCTGACATAGTGTCTTCCCTGTAACTCTGTCACATCTTCTCAGGTGTTTGCCTGATTGACCATTGCAATTATCCCAACTCAAGACAGGTTTAGCTTTGCTGTACTTCAACTAAGCAGTTTAGAGCATTTTACCGTTGTGCTCAGGGCAGTACGGAGCTGGTAAGAGCTGAGACCCTCAAACACTCCTGTAGCACAGTCATCGGTGACAAAGATCTCACCAAAAATTGGATCAAAGCAATAGTGAATCACACCTGGTTTTCTTAATTTTCAGATGGCTCCATCTGTGGACTTCACTACCACTGATCAGTCTTTTTTTTTTTTTTCCTTCATTATATGGCTTTTTGCCCAAAACCTTAAAACTGTTCTTGGAAAACACATCAAGTTTCATTAAAGTTGACATTAGCTTTCACATGATTTGCCCGCCCCATCTCCTTTCTCCATACTGTTATAAAACTGCCTTACCTTCAGTACAGTAACTGTTTATAGTTGCTTCATCTTTTCAAATACCTCCAAATCTCTTCTCATACTTATTAACTTTTCTGCCACGTTTTTTTATTTTGTTTTTGGACAGAGGTGCTCATAGACTTATAAATGATACAGTAAAGTTGCATCAGTGTTTTGAGGACTGTTTGAATCTCTAGTCAGTTTATCTGCCTAGGTCAATGGAATATTACAAGGATTTCTTCCTTTTTAACAGATATACCATGATACCACCCCTTCTTTTAGGCATTGAACCCATGTTCCTACCATGCAGAAAGAGATTACACTAATATTCTTGTCTGAAAAAGTATATAGGCTTATGCAAAATAAAATAAAGTACATCAGTAAAGGAGCAGCTGCCATCTTCATGGTGCCCACTAAACTATTAACTAAGCATGCAAATGGACAGTGTATAATAAAAGACCTTCTTTTGGGACAATTTATGCAATTATGAATATGTAAGTTATGTTCTCATGTTCTGGTTTGACCTCTGCTTACTGAAATGTTGACAAGGACACTCATACTCTAACTGCAAGTCATGTTTTCGATGCATGCAAAAACCCAGTACAAATCAAAACTGAAAGAACACAACCCGTTAGGTTATAGGGGATCCTCAGGTTTCACTTTAAAAAAATGGACAAAGTAAGTTTTCAGTACATGTGACTACAAATAAAAAAATTTAAAACATGAAACAGGAGTATCCTAGAGGTTTATGATTCTCAAGACAAAGAAATACGTATCCAGTTATGTTTTCAGGTTCTGTTATTTCACAGAAATATTGCATTTTTTGATCAATTTAAAGACTTCTAAAGGCATGATATTATTTTTAATGACCTGAACTTAGCAGCACCTTCCAGTTTTGCAACTTGTTTTATCCTACTTTTACAGCCTTTGACTGTTTTAATTTGCAGGGAGATATGAATGAAAGTTTTCTTTGTTTAACTCACTGTAAGCTTGATCCAACGCAAAGACTAGCGCTAAGACGTGTTTGATGTCAAAGCCTGAAGAGCAGGGTGTCCTAGTGGGACTTACTATGGAAGAATTGTGCATATTTTGCCCAGACGACTTTGTCTAGATTTTAAGTACTCAGCTTCATGGAAATGCAAAATTACCTTCTGCATCCCCCCAAAAGCCAGCCTGAGATGGCTGCAGCTGGGCTCCCAAGGCACTTAAATGCAGATCAAGAAAACATGTAGACAACAGGATATGCTACACAGCAGTGCACCTTGCTGCTGACTTTCTCTGGCACCAAGATAACCAAGGTAGTTAATATCATATAAAAGAAATCAGAAAACAAGAGGCCGAAAGAGAAGAGGATCAAAAAAACCCCAAAACACCACCTACATTCATCCCTCTGAGTCCCATCCAAATCCAAGTTGCCCAAATTTAGTTCTGGCTTCTTTTACTCTGAAAGTTTTGTATCAGAGCTATTTGTTGAACTGGGGAAAAGGCAGCTGGAAAAGAGATAAGAAAGGCATGAAGATGGAAGGCCTTATGACAACCAAGCTTGGCTTTGTATAAGGATCACGTTACATTGGATAAATCAAGTGTAATGGTATGCGATAGGGGCAGGTAAAGACAGAAGCACTAAGGAGTACAGCTGTGCTTTAATGCTTTCCTCGGCATGCTGGCAGCAGGGTTTCGTTATCAGCCTCAACTCACTGACTATCACAAACCTAAGCCAACCGAGAAAAATTTCTATCAGAGAGTATTTATAGGGCAAAAGGTTAACTAATACAGAAAAGTGGGACTGAACTTACTACAGACCACAGTTGGGAAAAGAAATTTGGAAAAGTTGAAAAGGCTGACTTTTGGTACAGTCCAAATACTGGAAACAAGTTAAAAAAAAAAAAAAATCATGTGGACTTAAAATTCAAACTGAAAGCAGGAGGTTGCATGAGGACTGCAAGACAAAAAAAATAAAATTTTCTAGTAAACCATGAGATTATTGAACATCCTCACAGCCAGCAGTGGAGCCACATAGCAGAACCAGATATTTAAAATGGTCCTGAGACAAGGCTGAGCACTGGAGAATTATATTGGTGATTCTTCCCCGTAACTGACAAATCACATAAAAAGATCAACTATAATAAAAGGAAAAGATTCACAAAACCTTACAAAAATGAGATATTTGGGGTTGGGTACCTATTGGAAATTAACACATTGGTTTTAAAAAAATTCCTACCCTAAGCTTTTAAAAGCAGAACTTGAATACAGAGTACTGAAGTCTATAAAATTTTCCAATTTTCAGCCCAAAACATTTGAGAGTTAATAAAAAAGGAGGAACATTACATTTCTTTTCTTGATTAAGGTGCTTATGCATATAAGATAAATACACAGCACATATCAAACTCACTTTTTTCTTGACTCTCCCAATTGTGACTCTTTTTTTTTTAAAGCCTATAATCTAACAGTGAAATGAGTAAGCGGAAACACATTATCACATTTACAAAAAGAAAAGTTTGAAATTACGAGACCTAGACAGGAAGTTTTACATTCCCTCTGTAGTTTGAATCTAAAAGCTAAAACCATGAAAGCAACTGAAAATTCAGTTCTGTTGCATTTTTAATACCTTCTTGCTAAGCCTGATAGTTTTGCATTGTACAATACAAATTGCTGGGCAATGACAGCTACACCATTGCCTAAATACTAACAGATGATCTTAAGTTTCAACACCAAATTTTTAAATTTCTGTATTTTCAAATAATTTTGCCATATTGCTTAAAGGATATTATATTAAACTGAGATTTAGGTTCATGTGAGAGTGAAAAATCATAGAATTGTAATTGGAGATAGCTGTATTAACAGGAAAAAGATGCATTTTAAGTGAAAATAAAAGATTTCTGGGAGGTCTGGGGAAGGATGAGTTGTCTACACATTTTTGGGTTCCCAAGGTTTTGATGCAAAATTTGTCATTTTGCAGAGGTTCCACAAGATGTTCCCCCTACAGCAATATAAACTGATCTTCTCTTTTTATTTTTGCCTAGCTCTGCAGACCTTACAGCTCAAAATGAGAACGAATACCGAGGAAGGCACACACACACGGTTGCAAACACCTGTACTGCGGTGCACTCGCTCTCCACGCTGTGATGGAGCTTCCTGCGTGAAGGTCACGGCACGCAGCAGCACGAGACTCGTGTGACTCAGCACCGCAACAGCACTCCTTTTTGCTCCGAAACCTTCAAGATTATGGGAAAGAGCAGTTCCCAATGTATTGTACCTTACAGGCCTACTCTGTAAGCTGATCAGACAAATTTTGAACAAGGTTTTTACCTAGGAAAATACCAGTTAGTTGAAAGCAGGCTTTTTCTTCATCTGCCAACAAGTTGGGAAGGTCTTGTAAGAGAGGATAGTGCAGACGTTTTCTACTTCTTGGTATTTTCCTGTTCTTTTTCCAAAATCCCACTGAAAGAGAGTGCCTTTTGCTAGAAGCAAGAGCAAGAAAGTCTCTGGCCAGCTCTTTAGGAAAGAGGAGGTTTGCTATTCACTGAGGTCAAGGTAAGAGCAAGGCTGCCTCTCCCAGCCACGCTGCTGCCTCTCTCTGTACTTTCCTCACCCTGCATAATGTTCATGTGTAAAAGTGTGGGAAACCATGTCCTAGAAAGAAATGCTGCAAAGGTTTGAAGAGAACTGTCATCTTTCCCATTGCACAGCATCATCAGCTTTGAAAGAGACCCAAAAAACATGAAAAAAAGAGAACTTAAAAACTCAGAAATATAGGGGGAAATGGAAGAAACATGAAAGTATTTATTTTAAAACATAAGGACTGGGGCTTTAGTATTTAAAGCGGCACTCACCTTACCAACTTCTGTCCCCTCGAGGCAGGCAGGATGAGCTGCCTCTGCCTGCAGATGGAAACCTGGCATGTCCCCTGGACTGTCCTCTCACCTCCAGGGCCGGAGACAGCAGAAAGGATCCTGGCCCCAGGGCCTGACCCTGCTACCTATTACCACAATTTTGCCTGTAGCCTGGGCTCTAATTGTGAAGCAAGGTGAATGGGAGAAGCAGCTGTGGGGGATTTGCTCAAAATGCTTCATTAAGGTCTGACACATTGGGCCTCTTGAAGGGTGTAAAAAAAGTAATATTAACATCCAAACAGCAGACCTGATAAGTTCAACATCATGTCCTGTCCCTCTTCACACCGTCTTCTTGGACTACTCTTCATTCAAGAAGTGGCCCTGATAAGGTGCCTTTAAATAAGAAGCCTAGCTCATGTCAGCAGCTAAGATTGCCTCATCTTAACAAAAAAGCCCAACTACATATAGACATGAACATTCTTCTGACATGCATACCTTCCACAAATACTAACCTCACACCTACTATGACTCCAGTTACCTGCTCTAGGCAGTGAGTTTCTGTACAAGCCCAGTCTAATGCACCATGGAGCAACACAATTTTTTGCACAAGAGCAAACCTCTTCGCCAAATCTGGTCCTTCCAAAGAGTCTTTCCTCTTAAAAACAAACCAAGTCACGTACCCTCACGTAGCTACAACCTCCTGACACAACCTGAATGCTACTGCAAAAAGTTAGGTGCTCTGTGGAGGCAGTCAACTACACTCATGGTGGTTGATAAATAAGAATGTGCTGCACATGGGCCAACAGCAAATCCAGGGACCCTGAGCAAGAACAGTAGATGCAGTGTGAAAACCAGCGAAGTTGAAAAGCAGAAAAAACAAAGTTTTATACTGATGCTAAAATTTAAAATGTCTGTTTCAGTGCAGTTGCATCAGGTTTATATAGCAAAATAAACGCATGATGTCAGGAAAGGGGTATTTCAAGAACTATATGTAAAAATAAATGACAAGATTCAGTTCAATTGAAAAAGACAGACACAAAACCACAAAGGGACACAACCGACAAGCAAATAAAACATTCCCTGGTGAAGTAACACAGAATATAAAACAAAACCACCACCCCAAACTAGCCCACTGAATGCTTATCTCAACAGACCCAGACAAGAGCATCTGTCCTCATCAGGAGCTATCATGCGATCTAGCTCATCCCAGTCCCTACCTGGAGGCAGCGGAGCAGACACATGCAAGGCACGGCAGTCAACTGTTCAGAAGTCATACTCAATACTACTCACTTCCAGCCTTCCAAAACCTCCCACTCCTTCGCCGCAGGAAACGAGAAGTACGACACTTGCTCCTTGAATATTTTTTTTTCCCCAATAACAAAGTTTAGCACTTCTGAGAAACAGCCAGAATAATGTTGCTTCAGAAAGTGCAAGTAACAAACAGTATCTTCCAGCCGGCAGGGTAATAAGTTACACCCAGAATCCTATTTAGCAATTTACATAATTCACAGTTTCTCTGGTTACATACTTTGTAAAATATGACATCCAGCTGGGAAAGTTGGTCCACTTTATTGTCATATGGCAGTTGCTTGCTTTATATCATCCAAATATCAATTAAAAAGGAAAAACAAAACTGTAAGCCAGATATCTCTGTATTTTCATGTCACACTTGCATACAGGCACACAAATACTTGCTGTCATTCAAGGAGGAAAAATAACCTTGCCTGAAATGTAAACTGACTCTGCAGTGTTAGGCATCAAGTGTAATTTTCAAAAACCTTGAAAAAGAGAACAATGAACAGACGTGCTTGAATTCTGCGTCAGCTATTTTAATGGTGCAGCTTTTCAGATAACTGAAATTAAATCATAATATGCTGTCAAATAACAGACCTAGATCCCAGAAGTCAACATGACGGCATTTTAAAAATACAACATATGGATATAGAGCCTTTGCTGATACATGTGCACTTAGCAAATATTAGAAAAATCAATCAGAATCAAAACGCAAACTCGCCGAAATGACTAGATGCCTTGTGTTATTCATTTCTAATCCTAATTGCTTGATTTCATTCATCAGGATTTATATATGCACCAGTACACTACTGAGGCAGTTAAAATTAAATACATCCCATTTTTTCCCCAGAAAAGTAATGGGCTTTAACAGTCATTTTATTGCAATGAGAGATATTAACATACAATTCTGCTTCTAACTCCAGGTTATAATGTAAGTGGATCCATTGATCACTTGCAAAAGGCAACAAAAAGAAAGTTTTGCTTGATGCTGAGGGCGAATTATATCCTGACCAGATTGTCCATTATTCTCAGTGGAAATCCATCCAGTGTCTAAGTGCTACACAAATATTTTGCCAATGACTAAGTCAGATTTGTGGCAAACAAAAAGTAAAAACACACCAGGAAAGGCCACATAATGCATCTACATCTGTGCTGCACCAAACCCGTGCTGCTCTATATCAACGTAGCAAATTCACTATGAAGGATTTTAGCACCCACAAAGACCAAGCACAAAGAAACCAGAGAAAAAGGTATGTATCACAAAAGTTACCTGGGGTTTATACACTATTTTTCATGCCTAGCTCTCACAGCAGGTTACAAGTGTAAGTGAAATGATCTGTAACCTACAGATGGAGGGAATGAGGTTAACTAGGGCAACAGAGAAAGTCAGAGGCTTATTCCATTGGAAGAAACTGCCTCTAACATGCACTGTATTAACAAACAGTAGGGTTGCCTTTGGAAAAAGTAAATTTGACACCCGTGGGGGGGGGGAAGAAAGTTTAATTAATTAGCAGGGTCTACCACCATTCATTTAACACACGCAAATCTCTATGGTTTAAATTTGAAGTTACATACGTGTATTGTATACACACAGAAGGCGGCAGTTTAGAGGGTAAAAACGGAAATTAGATTAGGGAAAAAAGTGTGCTCCGTAACTCAAGCACTAAAATCACTACAAAAGAGTAACAGCTATGAAATATTTAAGAGCCAACATTAATATCATTAGACTTCAAAGGATATCACCTTCTCAGCGCCAGCTTCTCGCATTGATCATCTGCGGAATGAGCAGCCTCACATCAGTTTGTTTGCAGAAGCTTCTTCCCAACCACATCGGCTAGAAATGAAACACTTGAATTCTCTAAAAGCTATAAAATGCCCTTGCAGAGATCTGCTCTGCACCTTCTTCAGTCCACTCCTGGATTTCTCAGGAACTTTGTAAATAATTTAATATTTCCATGGGGAGAATAGGAACGCTCTTTAAGAACAAGATGATATTAAACACTAACAAGGCGGTAAGAGGCTTTTGAACTTGAATGTTACATATTTGCAAAGCCGCCTTCCAGTTTTCACATACTCTCTTCTCCATACGTAACCGTGACAGGTAGAACTGCAGTAAACACTTAAACTGCATTGCATTATTGTGTATATTAAGAGCTTGACATTTTTATTTTCTCCAAGGAGAAGCACTGCCTATATGCTCTCTAGTGGATGAACAGCGTTTTTACAAGGTCCCTCCTTCCCCCTCCTTTAAATGTGATCAAATATGAATTGAAAGGCTTTTATTCTGCCAGAATCCCAGTCCAAGGTTTTGTGTTTCTCTAGCAACAATGACACCGTAACAACCGAAGCAGGGCAGAGCGCAACTTCTCCTCCATCTCTCTACTGCATCAGATGCCATCTGTGTCAGGGGAGCAGGAACACCACACAACTTTTGACCTGGACCTTGGCGAGGACTGAGGGTAAATGGATTAGTATTAAATTTTTTACGTCTCATTTTGAAGTGTACGTTTGTCATGAGTATCCACACCTGAAGTCTGTCAAAGGCAATTCCACAATTTCATGAGTAACTGTACCCATCCAGAAATCAAATATCAAGTTACTACGGTATGAATTCACTGAGGAGGACTTCTTCTCAGGCTCCCTACCTCGCAACCCTCCTGGCACCACACTTCTTTTCTCCGCTGCCCATAAGTCCCAGCTGGAAGGAAAGAGGCTGTTCAGAGATTGTTCCCTAGAAAGACTTTGTTTTCCACACTGAAAGTGTGTTGGGGGAGGGATGCAAGAAGGGACTCACAAGTTTGACCTGACTAAATGCCACCATGGTTTCAGAACAAACTGCACCCCCGTGTCGACAGCAAAGCAGCCAGTATTTGGGAAATTCATATTTACAAGCCAAGACTAAGCACTGCTGCAAAATCCTTATCTTTGCTTTAACCATTTTTGGGTAAACCAAGGGCTTTAGGCTCCAGGGGCAATGACCCTTCATCAACACTAAGTTACCCTAAAGATAGTCAGTGTTTTCCCATTTTGACAGAGGAATCCTGTGAGCAAGCCTCTCCCCTCCCAGACAGCAGGTGCACAAGCTGCAAGAGCCCATTTTCCTTTAGATTAGGTGTATGCATCACTCCTTAAAAATTTATAAATCATTTAGCTTTCCAAGATTCAAATTCCCGGTAGAGTAACTGGAATTACAGCCATGCTAGCAGTAAAGGAGAAGAGAGTTTGTTCGAGTTGGCATAATACAGTGAACCACATTATAAATTACTTTAGGAAATGGCTGCTAATGCCCTCTCTGTGCAGGCTTGGGGGATACCACTCTCCCTGCGGTCCACTTCTGTGGAAATTAAAGAAGTTTAGTCATTTGAACAGAGGATATAGGCTTCTGCTCATAGGAAAGCATTTTTCCCACCTAGAGGGCATAATCACCAATTACATCTAGATAATATAAATTTAATTATTTTTATTGGCTAGTACAGTCTCTATCAGCAAGGAAAGAAAATACACTTTCAGAACTATCACCAGAAATTAGCACGCTCACAACAAGCAGCTAATCCCTGCAAGACAAGACACTTCTTGGGACAGTTTCTTAGAGCCAGCTGATGGAGAGTTCCTGCAGGAGGCTTTGACAAGCAGTAAAAAAACCAAAACTAAAACAACAAAGAAGACCCTGACACCCCTCTTTGTTCCTTCTCAACTCACCTTTTCTTTTCTTCTTCCCTTTCCTTCTTGACTGATTTCTGAATTTTTAAAAGTCTTCAAAAAAGTGTATTTTTATATATTGTGCATTCTGTACACTGAAAACCACATATCTGTTCTTTTTTGGCTTTTGAAGTCTGGCATCTTTGTAAACTGCCTTATGCTGTGACTTCACTTTTGGTTTGCTTTGAAAACGTTCATTAAAACAGCACATTTTTAAAATGCCTCCCTTTCCTGGTTTCAACTCATGTCCCTACGTACCTCCGCACATCACCCTGTCCCATCTCAGACGCATGAAGTCCTGATGTCTGAGGCGGTGTAGGTCACACCATTGGCTCCCTCTCTCATCAATGGGCAGAAACTGGCCCTCCAAGGCCATTTTTTTGGTCTGTCGTACACCCGTGGCTCAGGAAGGGATGAACATGCCTGGGGTGCTCCTTCTCCATGGCCGAGGGGCACTGAAGAACCTGAGATTACAGCCTCGGATTTCAGAGTTGGCTGCTTGAGCCAGGGCTGGTAATTTCTATTTTAATCTCCTTTCAAGAAAATCTGAGCTGTAGCCTATGGCCCACTGCAATTCAGAGATCCATAGGTGGAAAACCACTGCTGTAGCACAACCGAGCACCGCACGGGGAGAATGCTGGTATCACCGCAGGGAGACAGCATTGTGGCTGGGCGAGATGCACCGATGGTACGCTGAGTTCTGCTAATTATCACCACAGTATCAACCACGATAGCAAAGAGGCACCAATACCAGTGTTCAGCATCACGCACCGCTCTGCTGGGGCCGGGCACGTGGGTGGTTCACGCTGCCGTCTCTGCCATCATGTCTTTATTGTTAGCATGACCCATGGCAGCCAGGATTAAAGCCTCCTGGAGGCATGCCTCCGAAAGCAGCATGGACTCAACCCTGCGTCTATTAAGTGCCAGTACCACCTGCTTTGTAGTCCATCCTCTTGCAAATACAACCAACCATCCATCAGGTTTGTCTTTTCTTTTCCCTGCAAGCATCTCTAAGGGAGAGGTAGAAACACGAATGCTGCAGTGTGACTTTCCTCAAGCTCCAACTTTTTCCCTGCTCTTTACTTCTCCCCAGCTCTGCTCAGGAGAGGAGTTTGGTGCTGCCCGACCCAAGAGCTGCAACCAAAGCCGTGCTGCAGCACCTGTGTGCAGGGTGAATCAGCAGCTTTTCCCAAAAAAAGGCTGCTGGGAGAGCAGGGGCAGTTACATAAGGCTGCAGCAGCCCAGGAAAGCTGACGTCAGAGAGAGACAAGGAGGAAAGCTGGTCAGGAGACATGGATGCCTCTCGCAGAGGACCTGCCAGATAACCCTTTACGGTGAAACGCACAGTAGTAACTCACATTCCCTTGTTCTCTACAGCAGAGGCCAAACGACCACTGGCCCTATGCGAGGCAGTGGAGATGGAGCTCTCTTTCAAGTCATGGCCATGACTAGGAAGCAGCTGCTAATTGTCTATCGGCTCTGGGATGTCCAAGGGGGACGCTGGGTGACATGGGGGGCTGACAATCCCTCTGAGGCATGTCCTCAACTACTCTGCATGCTGGCGAAACAGAGAAGATGAAGGGAATCAGGCTACACCTTGCTATAGGAGCTGTGTTACTCCTTAAGCACCCCTGAGGGCATCGTTATATCCACTGTCATTAGGGCTCTCGCTACTCTATAGGAAGGGAAAAGGTGACTAATGACTGCCATAGGAGGACATCCAACTAACTGCTGCACCTTACCCACCGCACTCCAACCTACAGCTGGATCATATGAAAACACGCAGACTGTCAATCCCCTATCACACAGAATTTTAATTGACTGCCATTTCAGAAACCTCTTCCAACCTGGGAGTTCGGATCCTACTACCACTCCGCAAAGCCATCACAAATCCTCTTGAGCACTCTCCATTTTTCATATTCCTTCTCGGTTTTTGGATTTTGCATTTATATTTCCAAAACCTCTCTCAAAGCTCCCCTCAAGGGGGACTGGAATTTGCTAGTCAGAAGCATGGCATGCATATTTGTATAGTAATACTAACCGCTTTCACAAGGGACTGCTTATGATTAGTAATACAAAAGAAGAGCCAGGAGGATTTTCCACGTGACTTTTTTTTTGTCTTGGGTTTGACGGTTTTTGTGTTTTGTTTTTATTTTTTTTAATCACAACATAGTAAATCTCCTCTCAGGGTTTGTGATTACTATCTGCATTACTGTCTCTGACACCGCCTTTTTTTGCACCCTCAAACACATCCAGAACACCCGCTCTTCACTCCCTGCCAGGATCTTTGTGTTTCTCCACTTCCAACATGTTCCTTCTTTTTATCACTCCCTCCCCCTTCCCACTCATTTGTTTTAGTATTTCTTCCCCAGGACTCTGCAATTTTTCAAACAGTTCCTTTTGGAGGGCAGCACCTCCCTGACTACACTAAAATCCCTCCTGAAAACACATCTGCTGAATCGCTTGCAAGAAATTAGTCCTGCAAATTGTGTCTCTCTTTATATGCATCTGTGTGCCTGTTCTCCAAGCCCAGATTCACCTACCCAGGAGCACAGTCGCCCTAGACTTTAGCTGGGAACAACGGAGAGAGAGAGAGGGAGAAACACCTCTGGAGGATCATTCCGAGCACCTAAGATTTAATGTAATAGAACTATTAATAATACATAAGAAAAAAATTATCCAGAGCTTTTTGGTCAGAAAAATCTACAGCTCAAGTCCCATCTGAATTGAAAAGAGATGATTTTTTTCTGTTTGCTGGGACATGAATTAGTACCCAAGTACATAACCTACATTTCTAGTTGAACGTGCAGTATTGCATACAGCCCCTGCTTTATATTTTAGTTCCTTCTTCCAAGTATAACCGTCTTAAGCTTGCATTGAAATGCACTTGTCATTTACTGCCCATCATGTCAACTGTCAAGGCTTTTTTTTTTTTTTTTAATCCTGTTCCCTGTTCCGTTGTTCCCAGTCATTAACTCCATCTCCAGTTTTAGTATTTGCAGCCCTAAATTGGATGGACAGCTTGTTTTCAGCACAGGCACCCGAACTGCAATTGTTGGTGTCTCTCTTTCTCTTTGTTTTTAGCACTATAGGCACAGGATTGAATTCTCCAAGTGGTGGGAGACAAAGTACTTGATGTACAAACCAGACCATGGACTCAGTGGGGCCCTATAGCATTAAAATTAGGCACTTAGTTAAACGCTTTGCTGAATCAGCACCAACACGCCCAGAGCCTTAAAGCCCTGAGCACTGTCTTTAAAAACGGATCTTAGCCCCACTCTTACTCACTTCAGTGCAACCTAAAACTTTCCATCACACACGAACTTATCTTTGCTCTCTCATATGGTGTCTAATTCAAGCTTCTAATCGGTGGCTTTTTATCTTATTCATTGCTCCCTGAATGTGGAATTCACTATCTATTTTCAAAAGGGAAGTAAGTACAACCACTGTTTCCTAGACAACAGAAGAGCAAAATTAACTCTTCCCCTACCCCTCCCAAAACAGAGGCAGAAATATTGAATTTTGCTATCTGAACCATATTAAAGAAGAGCTACCGCTAAAATAACCGACGTTATAAAGCAATGCATGGCAAAAAAAAAGTGTCACACTGCTACGTCACGAAAACATACCTTGCCTTTCACTCCACACCCTTTCCCAAACAAAACACAGTTAGCCTCAGCTACAGAATCTACAGGCTCATCTTGACTTATGATAATTAAAGCAGAGAAAAGAAATGCAAAAAATTTCACTCATCTAGCGTGGGTAAAAATCCCTGCTTTTTCAGCAGGGCACACAAACAGAATTTTGCAGTTGATCACCTTTGCGTGACATTTCAGTGGGCACCGATACACCATAAATCTTAGAGTTTGCAAAAAAACAAAGCACAAGTTAATCTGAATCCATCGTGTTGGTTTTTAGCATACTACAATACACTGAGGGGTATTCATCCAGTGGGATTACTGGGCTGGCTGAACCTCTCTACCTTTATAACCTCGAATCTAGGCATTCCTCATGCTGGGGAACCTGTACCTGCTTTTATATTATTTCATTGTAAAACTGCTGGACTGCACCCCTCTGAGGTGACACTAAAGGGGAAAAAAAAGCATTCTTAGACACCAAAAAGCAAAACTATTTCAACTTGGTTTATATTTCAGTGCTTTATGATTAGTTTTATGGAGCCTTGAGGATCCTGGGGTCTTTTTGTAGTTGTTTTTTTTTTTTTTAAACCATTTCCCTGGGTTGTGCCCATGCAATTTGACTGCAGTCTTACAGTCCAGAACCAAAGTGATTCCTGAGACACACAACAATACAAATAGAAGTGATTTGAGGTCATCAGGTACATTTATAACAGATGTGAAGAAGAGATTTGTTTTCTTGGATGGGGAAAACGCCAATGGCACCATACGAGTCCTGTGCAGCGTGTATCACGCAATAGCACAGTCTGCAAGCCTGCTACATGATCATAGCATAGTTCGTGTAGCTCCTGGATGTTTTTAGTGTAAAACATCTACAGTATAAAGAGCATTTGGAGAATGACTGGAACCAGCAACATGAGAACACTCTAAATAGCCGTATATTTGAGAACTTGGTGGCTATAGAGTACGTATAGGCATCTCTTGGTTTTCCCAGGAGTCGGTACCACATCATGTCCAACATGTAAAAGAGAGATGATAAATCTCTTCCTTTAATACAGAAATGTTTGGGGTTTTTTGCTCCCATCCTCCAGCCCCAGTGTACAGCGCAGCAATCCATCATGCCTCCAAGCCTTTTTCCCTTCACAAAAGAAGTCCTTGCTTGCATTGAGTTGCATTGGTAAAGGAGAAAAGAAACAAAGGAAAAAACAAGCGTATACTATAAAGGAGGGGAGAAACAGGATTCTTGATAGTTACCTACTCACACAGTGCTTAAAGACATGCTTAGACACAGCACAGTCACTCATATGAACTGTATTATAGTATTTGTACGTATATATGTTCATGCACATTTTCCTCCTTTCCAGGCCATGCAGATCTCCAAGCTGCCCTGAATGTCAGAGACATCCAGGGAGAACTGCAGACAAGAATTTTAGACTTAAGAGTCACAAAATGCATTATTTGGCTGTCAAACCAGGACTTGCTAAATTAATGAAGCATTTTAAATCCCAGATCAACAGAAGTAAAGTTAATTTTGTGTAAGTGTGCTAGATTCCAAACCTATTACTATTAAGACTAACTTAAACCTCATCTACATTCTTCAGGGAACAGGAGAGGAGAATAAACAGAGGTGAAATTAAGCACAAATGTGAAGTGGTATTTTTTTTTGACTGCAGTAATTTTGATGAAAGAAACTTAGAGCCCCGTTAGTACTAATTCCTAATAGACTGGTCCATTTTCCAGCAGCCTACCAGATGCCATTTTCTTTATGCACACTTTTTTTTCTTCCACCCTTCAACAACCAGCAAATACATTTGTTTTTGCAGGGGTTAAGCCTATATTTCCCAAATGATTATTTGCACTGTAGGAGCTGTTCAGATCTTTCACGGATCAGGGTCCCCAGAATTAGGTTTTATATAAACACAGTAGAAGGAAATGGTCTTTTCTCTAAAGACCTTGCACAGTCTAAGGTCTTAAATGAGTCTGAAATGAGAAGCAAATTTATTCAGTAAAAAGAGTTCAGGACAGAGCTGAGCTCTTGACTGGAAGTGGTCAGTCTGTAGACCATCTTCTAGGGCTTTTACACTGCAAAACAGCCTTTGAGCTGTATAGCATGTTAATAAATAGTAGGATTACTCTACTAATCACCAGAGAAGTGCAGAGCTGGATCTATAGCCTTCCTTTAAAGGAACAATATTTACTTTAAGGTTAGAAAAGGAATGTATATATCATTTGGATGTTCTAATACAGTCAATCTTGGGAAGGGGGGCAGTGATATGGGATGAGACTTACACAGAAATAAGAATTACTATGATCTCAACAGGCCAGAAAACATTTAATTTTGAATACCAGATTTGTCTTGGACTGTCCTTGTGAGTCCTGAGCTCAGTGGTTTTGAACAGGAGGGATGGAAAGGCCCTACTCTTTCCACCGTTGCACAGGAAATCACCAAACAATTTGTCAGGCAGGGAACTCGGTTGATATAAAGACACCAAGGTTCAAGTTTCTCACTCAAATCAGGACAGTCTAGACAGTGGTCCACTTGGTAGCTTGCTAGCTCATCTAGATCAATGTCTTTTTTACCCACTTAGACTCCTGAGCAAAGGACTATTCCTTGACAGAAAGCTGGCGTACTTCTACAAATCCAACTGCGATAACAAAAGACTTGACATTTTGCAAATAGAATATTTTCACTGGAAGTTTCCCAAACCACATAAACCTAAATCTCCATCCTCGCTTTCAGCGTTTGATGAAGAGCTTCTGAGACAAGCCTGCATTTAGGATGCTTCTTTTGCTTTCTCTGAGCCTACTGCTTTCTAGATGGCTTGGATGGAGTTGCTGAAAGCAGCTCTAGGGCTCAGCCTGGACAAATGGGTCATATGGGACCAGCCAATTAGCAAGACATTCTTCACCTAACTTGACTCAAATCAAGATGGACTACATAAAGACAAACCTGATGGAAAAATCTAGTCTCATTTTTGTGCAACACAAGGGTGTCCCACCAGGCCCTTCAGAGGCAAAGGCTTATTCCCAAGTAAATACTTGACAAAACCAAGATTAATCAGCCCCACACAGGCATTTTATAGAGTTTGATCCATGGATGTCTCAAGGATAAGAAAAAGCAGGACCTGAAAGGACAAAAGTCCTCAAAGTGGCAACAATGGAAGAATCATTATCCTTGTATACTGCATTAATCCCACAAAAGAAGGTACTCACAAAGCTAGTTTTAGGCACAGGAATGCAGTGCCCCGGGTTCCCTCTACAGACACCACACAAAAAGCTCCTCAGACAGATGATGCAGAGCATGGACGTTTGGTTCCAATGGGACATTTCAGAACTGGAGCCTCTCATTCTCCACTGATTATGGAGGAAGCCAAGAAAGATAATCCTCCTTGCAAATACCTCCAAAAGCTCCAGGCTGGGTTGAAAGGACAGTTGTATATTAAGGTGAGAACACAGACTCAACTTCCCTGTGTTTCAATATCAACTTTTCTTCACCAAGACATTGACACACTTCATAAAAACATTCAGAGCTCCTCAGAGAAAAAGCACTAAGTTAAAACTAAACCATCATTACTTCCATAGAAAATGAATATGAGACTTTACAGTATATTTCTGTGCTTGAAAAAATGGGTAGGAAGACTAAAATAATTGGCCTGGTTTTCAGTCTCTAACTTTAGATACCCAAATTTGAAAATTTAGGTCATGTGACAATCGATACTATTTAAATCTCATATCCTGGATTACTGCAACACAAAGCCACCTTGTATTGTTCCTCTAGTTGCGATTTAAGATGAAAACTGTTCAGGGTAAGAAGCAGATCTTCTCTGTATTAAAATGTTCTCAAAACTACATCATGGAATTAATCAGCAGTAGGAACTACATTGACTTTAAACTCGGTGCATTTTATTTTAAAGAGTTAAATCATTAAGAAAGGCCTCTGCGTGCCTGGAAATGCAGAACCTTTGCCAAGTTTATCAATACACAGAGGCAAAATTGCTGTCAACCTGACCTGGACAATTGCAAAGGGTTCATTATTCATGCTCATTCGATTTCTGGCCGTTTTGCTGAGACAAGGATGTTACTCAGTGCCAATTGAGATGGTGGTTTTGAGATGGACACTTTCCCACTATAAACTGGACCACATCCACTAGCTTATTTCATGCACTGAACAGCTGTTGCAAGAAAAAAAAAAATCCTGATCCAAGCCAGTGTCCCAGAGGTAAAAGATCCTGTAAAGAGAAACAGTATTCAGATGTGATGTTTATAAAATTATGTTTCAATTTAAATGTTGGTTTGGGAATAGAGAAATACAAAGTTCCTTTTTAACCCTTTGCTTTCTAGCTTTGAAAATAGCCAAACTAATACAACTTTCACCAAAAAAACCCCCCAAAAATCCCAAAACTGCTTTCTCATGCAGTTTGCTGTACAAAATTCTAAGCAACAGAGACTTTTCTGAATGTGTAACTAATACACAAGGGTAAGGAGAAAAAGGTTAAGAACATCCCTTATATGTAGCAGGTTTGAGTGGTACTCTTAAAATTGCATTTATTGTGAACCATACTATTTTAATAGGGTGTGCAATTGTTATGTGAATGTATTCCCAAGTATTTTGTATTGATTATAGAATAAAGATATGTGACAGAGTCTTGCAAACATTTGCATTCATTACTTTCGACCATTATTCAGGTCAAGCATCTTTATCACTAAAGCTCTAGAATAAACCTTATTTATTTTGGTTCATCTGTTTTCTCCCCAGGGAGAAAACGGCACATGCAATTAGAAATTTTAAGAAAACTATTTTGCTTGCACTTTCTATGCATATTTAGAGAACTTCCCAAGAATACAGCAGCCAGAAAAATGGGAGAAATCACATTTCCTTTGAATTATTTATGTAGTTCTACTCCTTGAACATAAACATTTTCTTCCTTAGCCATTCCTATTTATATAATAGACCACCTGTTATATTACAGCAGCATCACAATACTTTCCAGAAGTCCAGTAATGTCAGAGACACAGGAGTACAACAATCCGCAGCTTGCCTATTTGCCTTGATTTCAGAAAGCTAAGCACACACGATGGCAGCGGAAAATACCTTAAGTGAATATTGTCATGCTTGAAAATGCCTACCCTGTTGTGTACAGCCTTCTTACTGCTCTGGTTTTTATATGCTTAGCTGGTCACTCATGTACAACTGCCGTGGTAACACCTGCTGTAAAATTAGAGCTACAGTTTTGTCCTTTTTTGCGGACTTTTAGGGTTACAGAACACTTGAGCAGCTGAGCTGCAGGAGGACTTTCTTTGAAAACATCTTAGGAAACTAGGACCTGCTGAAAGTAACTGGGACTTAGAAGCCATCAAGTGCCTTCTGAATATGGGATTGGGTCTCCTACATGGTTTCTGAGCTGCAGGAAGCAAAACCTTTATCTAACTGCGGTCACATATGGTTGTTACTTTCTGTACTACTTTGCAAGGGAAAGCTATGCAAGAATACTTTAATTACCCATGCAGCATATTGCATGCTTTCATTAATGATGCCTTTACATCTGCAACACAAAAATAGGAGGTGCAGAGAGGTTTAGAAATGCTGTAGGATTTCCTATCACAGTATCAACCTAACAACACTGTGTTTTCTGAACAGACCAGCCACCAGCTACCCAAAAAAACCTCTCTGTGTTTCCTTCTTGGTGGCATCCAAAACTCATCTGAAAGGCTGCTACCCCTTCTGAATTCAAAGACCCATATGTGACACACTTTTGAAATGGAGGGGAAAAAAACCCCAAACACAAAACACAAAAGACATTCCCTCGCCCAGCATCTGCCAGTTTGTTTATCTGCCTGTGCTTAAGCTCCTTGGCAGAAAGTATCTGCAAAATATGTGGCATATAACTAATGCTATCACAAACCAAACCAAAATCCAAATCCATTGAGAGGGCACAGGACCAAGAGACAGGGAACCAGGCATCTCCTGGCCTCTGCCAGCGCCATCCCATGAGTCTGGACGCACCTCCTGTAATTCAGGTGTGATTCCACTTCATTTTTCACCTTCCAACCATTTTTTGCCCCTGTTGTTTAGACTGTACGCTTGTTAAGACAGGGACTTGTGGGTCTTTGTAGGATGCTTAGATAGGGTAAAGAGAAAAAGGAACCCATAGGCATCATGCAGCTATCAACATTCAAAAAAATTAAGTCAGTTCCCAATATTCCACCCCCCCCCTTCTCTAAGTAAGGATAAGCATCAGAAAATTAAAAGGAAAAGAAAACTTCTGCTCTTGGTTGCTCTAAAGCAACCACTGAAGCCAAAACCAAGCATATAAGGATGCTTCTGTAAGTTATCCCTTCTTAGATTCTCAAAGTGACAGATATTATTAAGCTAGGAGAGAGAAGAGAAGCTAGCACAGCCCAGGAGCAATAGATGCACAGGAGCAGTTGAAATTTAGATGCTATTGGCAGGATTATCATTAGGTCTCTCACATAGTCAGCTCAAAAGGAATACATCTTCCACAAATGTAAACATTCTCTTGCAATGCTATACTTGTTTAACATCCGCTGCTGTATATTAGTCATTCCCCACCTATTATAATGACACAGTGCAGTTAAGTAAACACTACTGCTGCATGAGAGGTTCGGTTTTAATACATGCAAATGAATTAAACTAGATGTAAGCAGGTTATGAAACGATGAGAGAGTTGCCAAGAATCAAAGAAGAGACTGAATTTAACCATTATTAAAATGACAAAACTTGGGATCACTAACTGTAAACAATTTTCATCACCTAATTAAACAGCCCATTAGTGTTTTCAAAAGAGATGGCTGGCGGTGGCCACTCAGAAAAACTGTTGACTTTGCAATGGTTTGTGCTCCGAGTTTAATGGAGTTGATTTCAAACAAGCACTTCCCCTATGCAATTCATTACAATCGCATCAAATTCTTTGTGTAATACTGTTCTCTCTGGAATCAAAACATGAGCCTACATTGCCCAGCGCGAGGGGCAGAAGCCTGCTGCTGCGCAGTACTAACAACCCCGGGCATGCACGGAGCGACGGAGAAGCTGAGAGCAAGGCACGGCTCATAACCTGAACAATTTTACTGGATTAGGATTACTTAAATGTGCAAAGTAATTCAAAAAACAAAACAAAACCCCCTGGGGGTAGGGGCAGGGGCTGAGCAAGGGAAGAAACAAGGAGCCACCACTAGACATCTAATTTTGTTTTCATTCTTACATTGAGTTAAACCATACAACTGGAAATGAAAAAGCAGAACCTAAAGCATGTGTATTAAAGATGCACTGCCAATGAAAAATTAAAATACCTAGAGAAAAATTACTTTCCATAAAGATTTTGATGTACGCTGAGTCCCCACTGACCGGGCATTTTGTAGTTGTGAAGAACTCTCCTGTCCAAAGTTTCTCAGAGGTCTCTAACCACACGTTGGCATCAATGTCTAGTGAAGGGCTTGATCAAGACTCCCTGAGTATGTGTGCAACCCCAGTCACCTGCTGAAGTGATTTGCCAAATGCTTCGGAGTGATCTGCAGCAGAAAACTCAAATGCTGCGATTCTCCTCTGCGCCACCACCCAAGCCAGGAAAGCTGAGCAGAGCAAGACCTGCCTGCAGCTTGAACAACGTATTGTAAAGGTTTCCCAGCTATCCATAGAAAATGAAAAATTAAAGAACATGAAGATTTGTTGAGCTGTTCTAAATTATTGCGAGTCATTGTTTAGAACAGGCTCCTTTCTGTCTTTATCTCTCTTAAGTAGAACTGTATCTGAAAATATATTTGTTTATGCAAATTGGACATCCTTCTCCTATTTGAATTAGCACCATAACTACATTCTGTATCAGTGCAGACATACTTGATGTATTTAATGTCAACACTGCTAGCAACGATGGAGATTGGAAATACCGCTCTGCTTGTTGGCCATGGAATAAATTTGCCAAACAGAATCAGTGTAGCTCTAGAGTTTAAATTAATGCAAGCAACACTGTTATCAGTAGTCTTTAGCCTGCCACTCTTAGCTTCTAAGAGAAACATTTAGGAATAGGAAGCATTACATCTGGCTACAGCTGCATATTACATGGTCCATTGAGACTTAGATGCTGATGGCTGAACTGAATAACAAACAGCTGGGTATAAATGCAAAGATCAGGGAATCATAAGAAAACGCTTGTATAGTATCTTTGAAGCCTCAAACACAATGATACTGTATTAGCACTATTAGCATTCCAGAATAAAATAGCCTGAGGATCGGCGTTCAACTCCTCAGCGTGGAAAACCAGCGACTTTAAGGTAGGTAGCAGCAGACTCTTTTCTGACTATTGCAATATTTATATTCAAACAGTGTATTTTATTAAAAAGTTCGTTGTGAAACTAACATGAATCCTGTCTGCAGTGCCAGGTAAAAGTCAGCCTGCCTCAGGAGTTATGGGACATACTTCCTCTCCATCCTTGGGAACATCTTGAAAATCTTCTAAAAATCAATAAACATGGTATTTTCAGTGCCACTGGAAATTTAAGACACAAAGATCTGAAATGAGACAAGCTTGATTCAATACAGGAACAAGCCAATTTACCGAAAACCATGTTTCACTCCCCCATGGGTCTAAAGGCTGCCAAGAAGGAAAACCAAATACCAGAGTACTGGTGTGGTCACAGCGATGGGTCTTCTCAGCTGTCCTAGAGGTGTTCATAGAAACGCAAGCTGCTGTGCAATCCTTGCAATTCAGCAGCTTCCACTGAATGAGTGTCATTCTATTCAATTTACTATACAGATTGCATGTTGCCAGGAGTGACACTAGACACGACTAACTGGCCTACAAAGCAACAGTACAGAAAGCATCAAAAGACCTCTCTAAGGCAACTGAAGAACAAAGACAAAAAATCTGAGTGCAGCAGAAGAGAAGACCTAGAAATTGTCACTAATTGGCATAAGGGAAGAAAAAACAGGTTGTAGTTCCTTTTATAAAAAGATTGTTTGTTCAGTAAGTGAATGTGAGTAGTCTGGACCTGTAAAACCTAGAAACCCATTTTCCTGCCTGGTTTGAACTCTCCATACCTAAGTGGACATCCTACAGTTCAAAGGACGCTTTGTTAACTCTTGTCCATCTATACCAGAATTATCAGGGAGGGGGATGCCTGGGGAAGGCGCTAAGTACGCAAATTGAATGAATATAGGTATACAATAAGAAAAGTGAAGAGCAGCTCTGCTTATAGCCTACTCAATAGAGCATGTCTCCCCCTGTACTTTTCTTCTTCAAATCTGTTGAACATCCCCATCGCAGGAAGACAGCCACTCACATTTCTGAAGTAGCTTAAAGGCCAAAGAGATCTCCCCAAAGACATCCTGAAGTCCTGAGGAGACATAGTTTTGATTCACCAGACAACTGAACAGGCTTGAAACTACTTTTTGGATACCAATGGAGAAACAAATATTCAAGAGGATGGCGGAGACGATTTGTTGAGCAAGGGTAACGCTGGGCGGTGTTGCAAGCAGAGAAAGAAAATACATTCCTAGCCTGCCAGAGTTAACAGGTGAGAAAGAAAGAAAGAAAAAAAAATGATTCTTGAAAGAGAAACAGTTAGCCATATATCCATGTTATAGTTCTTGAGCCTCAGGAGCTGACAGGAAGGTGTAAGGTGACACGGCATAGAAGAACACCACGTACAAGAAGCAGGCAGAAACACGGAACCTTGCATCTCGACAGAAATTCATCATAAAAATAAAATCAAAGGTGGGTTACTTTCACCAGCTGGCATACCACCGCCCTTTTATCTGTCTGGGTCTTGATACTATTACATAAGAAGAAACCCCCATCACGATGCTAAGACCAAAGTGGGTTTAACTTCAGCAAAGAAAGTTGCTTCAGTTTCTCTACTGGAAGCACAGCCTCTGCCAATGTTGAAGATAGCTCTGAGGATTCAGGAGCATTAAAGAGGCTAATGTACTTGAGCTTTGTTCTAATTACTTTTCTTAATAAGTTTTGCTGGACCACTAAGAATAGATGCTGTCCTGGGAACTCCCGCACTCAATCACCATGGTGTTCCTGTGCATAACTTGCAGCAATCAGGCAGCAGAACTTGGAGGTAAAATTGCCAACTTGGGCAGCAACTGCATAAAGCACGTGGACCTAGTTGCCCTTATTGTCACCTGGCTGGAAAATGAAGCCGCCAAGAGCCCCCACCACAGCAAGCTAGATGGCCATAAACAGATATGTAATAAGACTCCAAATTATTTTTAAAATTGCTTTTAAAAAAAACTGTGAACCTATGAAGAGCATCCAAATTATCCATTTCTTTAGAATAAGAAAAAACAGCCAGACTGAAAGGAAAGCAGTGGACACACTAATTTCAGCCCAGACTATTTGCGCTACTAGCAATAAATTCATTGACCTACATGCATGCACTTATTAATTGCTCATGGATGTACAGGCATTCAGGACCATCCCTTACTTATTTACTAGCATTCATGTGATCATTCAACACCTCTACCCACACTCCTCAATGCAGTAAATAACAGAACCAATAATTGCATGTGATTTTCTCATCATATGCACCTATCTCCCTGGGATCATCCCTACAGGGTCAAATTCCACTTTTAGGGAGGATTCAAATGACTCACTGGGGAGAAACAAAACCCACTCAAAACTAAAGCTCATGAGAGGAGAAAGAATGTATGGGCTTTATGAACAGGTGATTGATAGACTATGATTCTATTAATTTCTACTCCAAAAAGCATATTATAGAAGTTCAGGATTAGCTGTCTCCACCTAGAAGTTTTTGTCTAAGTTTCCAGTGCTTGTTTTACGCAATTAGGATGTCAAGGTTATCTATCTCCTTTCTACTTCTGGTTCTTCAGCTACTGGAATGGCAGATGGCAACATTTTGATGTGAGGAAGAGGTGCTTTAGTTAGATGTGCGGAGTTTGAGCTGCAACACTGAAACTCTTTGGTGTCCAGGAGAACATCATAAAAACAGCATTTTCAATACTATTGCTTTCCTCCTGAAAAACAGGGCTGTTCCACACCACGTTATGACCCGTCTAATAAATCTTTGATGTTACCACCAATCATGAATAAAATCTCAAATCCATGAAAATAATACTATAAATAAGCAAACAGAGTAATTACTCTGACTTCATTTATACTGATCTCAGTTGCAAATTGTAGTTCAACTAGTTTCAACGGCAAACTATTGGAAGTAACAGCACTAGCTTGATCTTCAAAAGGTCATAATTTTCAGTGAAAAATGCTCTAACACAGGCTAACGGTGCTGGTTTCCTATATCTGAAAGCCATGGTACTGGGCCTTATAGTTTGATTTTTATAAGCCTTATAATGAGGGTGGAGAGGATACATTCCATTCTTCAGCTGCATTTTTGTTCCACAAAGACTGCAATTTTCAGTCTCTTGAAAATGTAATTATAGATAATGTTTGCATCAGTGGCAAGAACACAATGAGCACATGGGGCATGAAAACTCCACTCAAATCACATCCTCTTAGATTACGAAGCTTGTCTTCTGCCAAGAGTGGAGGCATTTCAACAAGCTAGTGTTCAGTATGAAAGGATCGTGGTTTATACTAACCCACACATACATTCTGATTTTACTTTTCCCATTATTCTACTCTTTGCATAGGGAACCTACATAAACCAGAACGAAGATTAATTGGCATTACTTTGAAAATCTGATGTCTATAAAAAATTTAAAATACATTAACTAAAAATAAAGAGGTACATCAGTACACCTTGTTCCAATGACCATGCATTTTGCAGTTGCAAACATAAATCAAGATGAAACCAAACAGATAGCAAGTGAAAAGGAATCAATGTTGCAAGAGGGGAAGTCACCTCGAGCCACACAAACCCGGTTCAGGTTAGAAGTGAGACTGAAGACTGCTCCAAAGCTAACATGACCAGGAATTTCAGGAAGAGAAATCAAGCATTTGATTGGTCAGAAGATCCACCCAGAGTAAATTATTTTAGGATAAAATGAAATGTATGTATCTGATATTAAAAAATAAATCTGCATCAGAAGAGTTCTGCATCATATAAATTAAGCATATCCTAAGTAAAAATTATGTATGTTTCTATATTCGGTGTAACCTCTTGTCCGGCTCAGTAGCAAACAGGAATCAGCCTGAGGCATAAGTGATCTTGATGCTGCTTTGGTGCTACTTTCAACATATCCATCTCTTTGAGTGCACTGAGCTCCTTGACTAAGAAAATTAACTTGCTTTCTAAAGAAAACAGAGTTTTACACACAGAAAGAAGAGGATGTATATTTGCGCAACAGAACAAAGAACCTACACAGTATCCCAAAATCTCACAGGTGATTCGGTGCGAGGGACAGGCAGACCCAGAGCTTGGTGCCACGAAGTATTCCCCAGCCAGCACAAAGGGGTGAGAAGGGAGGGCAGTCAGCAAGCAGAGAACCTCATCTCACTAAAGGCCACAATTTAACTCCAAATCTTTTGATGCCATTAAACTTAATGCCATAACAGATCAAGATGACTTTTTTTTTTTTAAAAAAGGTAAAAAAAAAAAAAAAGAGAATAAACAAACATCTTAAAACTCTGAGGGCAAATCAGGATAACCCCAAAATATATTGTTATCAATTGTAACTTTCTCTCCATTTCATAGTGTTGTGATTCCTCCTGTAAAGTATGCTAAGGCACCAAGGGCAAATTGTGCCTGACAAATTTGGTGGCCTTCTGTGACGGGGTTACAGTGTTGGTGGATAAGGGAAGAGCAACTGACGTCACCTACCTGGGCTTGTGCAAAGCATTTGACACTGTCCCACATGACATCCTTCTCTCTAAATTGGAGACACATGGATTTGACAGATGGACCACTCAGGGGATAAGGAACTGGCTGGATGGTCACGCTCAGAGTTGTGGTCAACGGCTCAGTGTCCAATTGGTGACCAGTGATGAGTGGCATTCCTCAGGGATTGGTACTGGGACCGGCGCTGTTTAACATCTTTGTCAGCAACATGGACAGTGGGATTGAGTGCACCCTCAGAAAGTTTGCCAACGACACCAAGGTGTGTGGTGCGGTCAACATGCTGGAGGGAAGGGATGCCATCCAGAGGGACCCTGGCAGGCTTGGGAGGTGGGCCCGTGCAAACCTCATGAAGTTCAACACGGCCAAGTGCAAGGTCCTGCACATGGGTCAGGGCAATCCCAAGCTCAAATACAGGCTAGGCAGAACATGGATTGAGAGCAGCGGGGAGGAGAAAGACTTGGGGGTGTTCATTGCCGAGAAGCTCAACATGACCCAGCAATGTGCGCTTGCAGCCCAGAAAGCCAAATATATCCTGGGCTGCATCAAAAAAAGCATAACCAGCAGGTAGAAGGAGGTGATTCTCCCCCTCTACTCTGCTCTCGTGAGACCCCACCTGGAGTACTGCGTTCAGCTCTGGGGCCCCCAACAAAAGGGCATGGACCTAGTGGAGTGAGTCCAGAGGAGGGCCACAAAGATGATCAGAGGGCTGGAGCACCTCTCCTATGAAGACAGGCTGAGAGAGTTGGGGCTGTTCAGCCTGCAGAAGAGAAGGCTCTGGGGAGACCTTACAGCAGCTTTCCAGTACCTGAAGGGGCCTACGAGAAAGCTGGAGAGGGACTTTTTGCAAGGGCACATAGTGATAGGACAAGGGGTAATGGCTTTAAGCTGAAAGAGGGTAGATTTAGATCAGATATAAGGAAAAAATTCTTCACCATGAGGGTGGTGAGGCACTGGAACAGGTTGCCCGGGGAAGTTATGGATGCCCCAACCCTGGGAGTGTTCAAGGCCAGGTTGGACAGGGCTTTGAGCAACCTGGTCTAGTGGAAGGTGTCCCTGCCCATGGCAGGGGAGTTGGAACTAGATGATCTTTAAGGTCCCTTCCAACCCAAACCATTCTATGATTCTATGATTCTTAGCACTAGGAGCCAGCACTTGCACTAATTGGGAGTCCTAGCATGCAGCTACCAAAATACTTGCCTTCCAGCAACCCCAGGGAGAAGCACGCAGTTGTGTTTCATAAGCAAAGAGGAGAATCAGACTTAAGCTCTTGTCACACTGAATATGTCCAATCAACATAAATTCTTTGTCTTTATTTGTTCGCAGCATGTTTGGATCACAGATACAGAGTGCTTTGAAATCAAAGGAAGTCTGCCCATTGACTCAACATGCCTTGGATTCAGTCCTTAATTTATACATAAAAACAGTCTTTCTGGAATCTGAATCTCTGAGATGATTCTAAACCACTCATGTTAGTTGAGTTTTAGCACCAGTTTCACTGTATATAAAGCAAAACGCTTAAAGAAAGGGCCATAATCCACTCAAGCCTGTATATATCTTCCTGCTACATCATCTAACTTGCAGCTGCATATACTTACTGTATAGGGGAATACCGTTCCCCTTAGTGATAAAAGTTTCACCTAAACACCTCCACATTGAAGCAACTGCTCACACACAAGGTCTGTCAAACCTATAATTTGGGAGAATTGCTTAAAATTTGATTAAAGTCCTACTGAGTTTAACCAGGTCTTCTTTTAATGCTCAGTATTCCTGGCTGAAACTCTCAGCTTATCACATGGAATTAACTGATGCCCTTGAGAAATCATATTACATAGATCCACAGTGATTTGCATTGGGTAAGTAGGGCAACTTGCGGTTGTGAAAAAAAAAACAAAACAAAACCAAAACATGATAGTATCATATTTGGTTCATAACTGTTGTATGAGACTGTTTAAAAAACAGAGCTGAGAGAACCTAATAAAACATCCACTACAAAAATGCAAGAACACCTACTATATTTTATCAAGCAACATTTTTATTAGACAACAGATCCCCAGAAGACCTAGAAAATCATAGGCAGGGCTGATAATTCTAATATGCTCGGTTGTGAGCACAAAACAAAAAGGATGATAATACTTGCAGGGACTTTCAAGACATGAGCCACTAGCTGGATAGTAAGAATATAAAATCATTAAGCAGTTCAGATCTAAATTCTAGGTGGTCCTCCAAGTTCAATAGGTTTCTCTTACCTATCTTATTGAAGGAGGAGAATAAAGTACATGTTTTACAGATATTTATAGAACTTATTCCACCAAAGAAGCTGGGTAGGAATCACAGAGGTGTTTGTTTGAATATTGAATGGATGGTGATAAGGGA
Organism: Gavia stellata; assembly: GCF_030936135.1. NCBI lineage: Eukaryota > Metazoa > Chordata > Aves > Gaviiformes > Gaviidae > Gavia > Gavia stellata. The sequence goes on along the minus strand of NC_082597.1, from coordinate 6,770,045 downwards.
TAGCACAGCAGGGTAGTTCTTACCTTGCAAGGTAGGAAAGGGGGGAAGGCTTCTTGCAGGCCTGCAACGTGGAGCAGAGCACGCTGAAGGCTCCCAGCACTTTAAACAATATAAGCAGGGCAAATTGCATATGTCAAGGAGAGACAGAAATATGACATGAAGTGGTAAGAGACTGGAAAAAGCTATGTTGATGGATTTTTAAAGTGCTAGATGCTAAGCTTCTTCACTGATAAAATAAAAGTTTTTCCAGATAGATCTATGAGGGTTTTCATTATTTACAGCATATTATAGGACTGGATAAAAGGGATTTGTTTGCTGGTTCGGGGCAATGCGATTATTTGCTGTTAAATATTTACAGATTTTTTTTGCCCAAAGAGTTTTGGGGAAAGAGATGGAGGTTGATTTATTTCCTTCTAAGTTTCCATGAAGCCTTCCAGGTTCACGTTCAGAAATTATCAGCAGCAATTTTGCATTTTCTGGGATTTGAGGCTTTGCTGAGCTTAAAAATAAAATCTTCATTCCTGTTAACACAAATGATGCTCCACTTTTCAAATATAACATTAATCTTAAATTATTATTTTCTCTGCTAAGTAATCCTGAATTTGCATCTTTTATGAAAGTCTGCCTAAATACATACCTTTCTCCCCCCATTTTCTTCTGCACATCTCCCTTCCACAATATTCATCTTATCCAGGGGCCTGGCATCTCTCAACTCCAAATTCACTGTATCTGTGGCTTCAAACCAAACAGGAAAATCAAAGACCCGACTGGCTGAAGTCAGCAGCAGTCCTCTCCATTTCCTTTCCCACTTGAGTAGAAATGGAGAGCCTAGGGAAGCTCCGAGACCTTCAAATCCTCTGAAGGCCAGCAAAGTAAAGAAGTCTAAGTATCCCCTGATGTGGGGGCGAGGGCAGAGGGAGCAAAGAGGCACAGAAATAGCCAAAAAGTCTCTAGCTCCTGCAGAGCTTCCAGGTAGAAATATGGGCATCTTAGCAAGCTGAAAATTGTTCCTTTCTGAATCCCGGCGTGTATCTCTTGCTACAGGTAGCCTGCTGTTCCTCAACAAAGACACGCAGGCAACAATGATGCTGCTGCAGGACCTTTTCCCAAATCCGATAAACTGTACACACAGGGGGAAGAAGAAATGACCTAACGGAGCCTGGAATAATACTTTGAAAACAGAGAGATCAGCCAGTGCTGTTGAAGACTGCTTGGGCCAAACTAAGCCTTGCATGCAATATCTCTGGCTGGAAAACAGTTCTCACTCCTCTATGAATTACTGCATGTTTGTTCCAAAGGAAGGGTTTGCATAGGACACTGAAGAGTTGCTTCTGTCTTATTTTACAGCGACAGCTAGGAACCCTACGTCAACATCTATAGGGCTACGTTGTAATGGCCGCTGCAGAAAAAAAAGCTCAGAAATACACAGAACCTGCCCCTAAGTCATTATGCTCTACAATACATAATAAAGCATACAAAGCTTCATTCCATTCCACTTAAATACCACAGGAACAGCACAGACATGAGCATGGTAAGAAGAAGATACTAAAACTCTGAGGTTTTCCTATTCTACACAGCCTTGTCTTGAAAGGAAATAAACATGGTCCAGCACATGAAATACTAGGCTACACTTAAGCAATAATGAAATCAGGCAGACACGCTTGTTTTAAAACAATTGTTTTAAAAATCTGTAATACTGTGTTAGACTTTCTTGGACTATATCTGAGTACTGTTATGAAGCTGCTGCATTTACCCTTCTCCACAAAGAGCAAACCAACTTACAACGAAAAATTGTACTCTGTCTTCTGCAGCCAAATGAGAGAGATGTATGTTGGTGAAAGCTGAGAGCGTCAAGATGAATCCTCCTCTCTGGCAAAGGGGAAAAGGTTCGTCAAGAAGAAAAGAAACCCCCAACCTGAGATGTGTGAACATCCCTCCGAAGAATACCCTCCCAATTAAAATCGAGTTATCTTCCACTTCATCAAGACAGCAACTCAGTCTGCTAACAAGGTAGAATAGTATCTGAAAAGTTAGTTGCCTCATGTTTCCATGCTGAAGTTCACTCTGAAGTGAGTGATGGGAAAAAGACTACAAAAACCATTTATATGATTGCAATTCATGGTTCGGAGCTGGACAGCCTGGCATGGGATGCGAAGCGCAGCATTATGCATTCCTCATTCAAGCCAAGCTCCTGTAAACCCATTGGAAGTTTGGCTTGAACACAGACTGCAGGCTGTAGTCGGTAATAAAATATCAGATAATAGTGCTTTACGTGTCCAGAGATGTTTTCTTTTGCTAAGAATTGCTTCACTTGTCATCTGTTTTTCCACATCCTGCAAAATTAAATGCTATTTTTATTTCTTCCTCTTTCCCCTGGTCCCCTCCCACTCAATACTGATCTGCAGAAGGAGCTGGCAACTCTGAACCTGCCAGAGAAAGCCAGTGCTCACCTTGCAATCCTAAGATTTCAGTGCTTCAAGAAAGAAGTTGTATTACATGGGTCAGTTCAGGACAAGGGGAATGACTTTTGCAACTTTTAACCTGAAGAGATCGTTCCTCAATTAGGCATTTACAATTTTGTGGTAAAAATCTCTGAAGCAGCCCCCAATCAGGATATTTGCAAGAATCAATTTTAAAGACTAAATTCATACATAAAGTAATAGTCACTGTAATTTCCTGAACTTTTTTCTTTCTTTTTTTTTTTTTTTGGACAGCAAGGTATAAAAGTAGTTTGGATAGGGGAGTTAAAGTATGGAAAAAAGGTTTCTAAGCAATAAGAACTTGGAAGAAGAAATTAAACTGAACTAAAAAAACCCTGAAAATTCATTTAGTGACTAATGAAATGATCAACTTGTCTATATGTTTATACAGAAATACTGCAGATAAAATGATAGATTATTTTTTTTCCCCTGAAAGACATGACAAGGGGATCAAGTTTACTAAAATGCATGGTGAAATCACGCAAACCCACAGCCATCTAACTTGCAATTTCTACAGCGTTTTATATGAAAACCAGGTACAGAATAGGGTTTTCTTTAAGTGATAGCCACTGGGCATGGAGTGTGTTTGACAATGTTTCAGACTCCTAATGCTTGTTCTACAATCCATCTGTGGTAAAATATTAAAAAAATAAAAGCGTTTATTGATAAAGGGCATAGCCAGATGTCTCTCTCACTAGCAATGAATTGCAGGCGAAGGCTGACAGATCCAAGCAATTGAATGAGCCAGGAAAAAAAAAAAAATTAAAGAGAAAAAGGGAATAGATCACTGATTTTGTAGATTTTCAAATACAGTTATCCTCCGCCAGAAGTTAATAACTTTCAATTACCTGGGTCTGTTTCAGGCAAATGAAGTGCACTTATCTCACACCAGGCCAGGCACCGTCAGTGCCACCGGACCAAGTGCCACTGAGGTCTGGAGTCAATGACACAACAAGTGGTGGGTCAAGCAAGCTGTGGATTTTTTTTTAATTTTTTTTTTTGCATCTCTGAGCAATTTAGTGGTGCAAAGCTGTCAAGAAGCAAGAAATGGGAAGAGCGCGTGTGTATTAAACAAGAAGACAGCGTCATGCCTTTGGATTAAGAGGGTGAAGGCTCTTCATTATTTTTCAGGGTTATGAAACAAAAGGTAGCTCTTGTCAGCTGTGACGTGCAATCAGACTGGAACTGCTTCAAAGGATATACGATATAGAAACAGAGCACAAGAAAAAGCACAGTATAGTCTGGGACAGAAAGGGTCGTAGCTGGTTCAAAAGGAACTGCCTGTCCTCCCATTGTGGAGGCATCCAGCTACACGCAGCAGCTAAAGGGTGTGTGTACCTGGACCTCTCTCTCTTGCCCATACAGCAGCTCCCCTGTTGTCTAGGGGCCAGTACATTTGAACGGAAAGAAACTGAAAAAGTTGTAAATTAGCATTGCAATGAGTTACCCCCACTTCTGGGAGACAGTCAGTGTTAGGCCTTTCTGTCAGGACTATATTTGCTTTATGATGCTAACCTGCACGGAAAAAGAAAAAGACAATAATAAAAAAAACCATCAGTAGATCACTAATGCCATTTTCATGAAAGATCAATGGCTGCATCTCTGAAATAACCGTGGTTGTAAACTTTAAAACCCTAGAGTAAGATCCACAGACCAACTTAAGAAATTAACAGGGACATGAAAATCATAAAACAAAATACTCAGGTTGCTGCTGTTGTTTTCCTGGCAAACCTGAAGTGGCTCAACTCATATAGGCTGACAGGGATAGAACGGACATTAATTTCCTACGTATTCCTTCGCACAGAATGGGTGCATCCCAGGTGGCAGTGGGGAGCGAGGTGACACGATTGCCTCCTTCCAGACTAACCTGGGCACAGCTGGACACATTTATTTTCTTCCAGACTAAGCTGGGCAGAACTGGACACAACCATGTCCCTTCCAGCCTAACCGAAGGCAGCAGGGCTGGTGCATTTACAGGCACGGTGTAAGTCTCTCCCTGGTCCTAAGCCGTAACTTCTTCCCTCAGGTGTGACAATACGCTGTCCCGATAGTAAGTGATGGGTAAAGTCACAAAATAACACTCAGGAGGCCGAGATGGGGTCCTTCCCGCTGCTCTTGCACCAACGTTCCTTTTGCAGCGTTGCCTTTGAACTTGGCTTCAAGTATCGCCACCGTTTGATAGGCAAAGGCAGCCCAGGCGAGGGAGAAGGTGTCCCAGGGCAGAGACCCGACTCAAGATACTCAGTCTTCTCCAGCCGAGTTGTAAGAGGTGAGAGAACATAGATGTTCTCTTCAATATAAACTGTTTTTTAGATTTGTGTAAACCCACAGGAAAAAAAAAAAATTAAAAAAATCACCAAACAGGCGCTATCGGTACAGTAGGCAACTCCTTTGTGAATTGGCTCATTTAGGCATTCATTTAAATACAGTAATTAAGATTTAACACTAAACAGAAGCTGCTTTCAGATGTCATTTTGAAGGCCAGATGATCTCCTCTTTATTAATATTATAATTTTAAACTATTGTCAGCTGATTTTTCAAGGCTCAAGCTGTGAGCAAAGAGAATACACTGCTGAAGTGTGTCCTATTTACGTAACACAGTCTCAATGAAAATGAGCGATTGATTATAAATCCGTGATACAGAGGGTGGACAAACTGCACAACTAAATCTCAAGGTGCTTTATCTGGACGATAAGAGAGAATTTATAGCTTCAGCATCTGCCGTTCACCTTTTCTATTGAACACCATATGGAAGAACACAACAGTGTTTAAGGCAACATATTTCTGAAAACCTTTACGAGAAGCCAGCAGCTTACTGCAAATGAAAAATGAAATCCTGGAGGGAACACAAGTGCTCCTCTTCCCTTCCATAGGCACGCAGAACGCGGGAATGCGGGGGAAAGCAATTAAAGTATGATGATTCTAAAGGGGAATAATTATTTCACAATTACTTGAGAACATTACATTTATTGCTCTAATTAGTTTTTATTTTCCAAATAGGCATTCTTGTTCCTGCATGTTTCTTGCACCTCTGAAGGTTTTTCCTGTTTTCCCATTTCTTCGCTAAGGAAAGCTCAGCCTCGCTCTCTACACGTCTTCTCTATTTTGCGACTTTAGCCTCTGGTTAACCTTGCCCTTCCACCAGTTTGTTTTAATCAAAGGAAACCATGTCAGGAGATGCAATATACTTTGCAATTATATGAACACACAAAAACCAAGCCGCTATAGGAAACACCATTTGTAGAAATGAAGAAAAAAAAATTTCACCTTTCTGCTTTAGAAGGAAAGAGGGTTTTTTTATATGCTTAAACTATAAGACAATGATTTTTCTCTAGAGCATTGTCTTGCCAAAGTGTATTCCTTGCATTCCAGGAGCTTTTGAAAACTAAAAGATTTTGTATACCTTTCCCCTGTATCAGCTGGGTCAAATATTTTTATATTAATCTATAAATTAATTATGAAATTTAAATAGTCCAAATGCTCATAAGATATCAAACATCCTAAAATGCCAATGAAATATTTAGAGTTATCAAAGTTTTTAAAGCAATCATAACTGATGATTAATTTGGATGATGAATACCTGTGGGGGAGGCTTCAAAACTTGTGAGATCATATCATAGGAAGTGGAAGATATATTTAAATATTAATGTGCTGCAAGTTATCATAGGTTAAAAACTGAATGGGGTTCTAGGCAGCTACTAGAAAAGATGATGGGGATAAGGACAGCATGAAATCATAATTACTTAACTGACATCCAGAGATTTATTTTCCTTTCTGAAGCTCTTTGTCAACTGTCAAGAATTTTCTTCTTTTGCTTTGCTTTCCCTCAGTAGTGGCCCAAGGAATCTGTCACGCAAGTAACTTAAGTAACAAGTCATAATACTTAAAATAAAGCTATTACTAAATTAGAGTTCGAATAAAATGCCAGTATAAGGATGAGGCTATGGACTTAAAAAACAGCCGATACCCAGCTATCCATTTTCAGTTAGCAATTAACGGTTTGGTATCCAACAAATAAAGAAAACCAGATAGTTGAAAAATTATTTTTGACAGTATGTTGAGTCTTCCCTGCAATGAAAGTTAATTTTATTACCTCCAGTTTATGCTGGGAAAAGTCCTATTTTGCAGGTTTACTGCAGAACAGGAAATTTTGCATTTTAAAGTGCAAGAATGCCTGTGAATGATGACATCCCTTATTTATTAAACGATAAATACAGACAAAAAGTATTGAAAATCGATCTTCACTGCCTTTTTAACCAGCATATTGCACATACATCTGATTTTGACTCATCTTGGATAAAAAGAGGCAGGAATTCAAAGACCACATACTTCTACGCGTAACTGCCATGGAACCCATGCAGTTGCATGGGGACTGCTTTAAGCATCATGTATTTTCTTGACATTATACCCAGCTATCAAAAATTAAAGTCAAATCTGAGTTTGTCTCAGTAATAACAAGCACTATTACTCATTTACATTAAAGGTAATCCCAGGCAGTGGAATGTGTATCATGAAACGGAAAATCTTTGGTGGTATTGCAGAAATCAACGTGGGGGGTTACTACAATGAGTATTTAATCCTCAAAGCAACCATTTTACAACCATCCAGTTGGCATGTACATTTAAGTCAGTGAAATTACTAAGCAAATTGCATTGAACTCACATTCTATAACTGCACTTAGTAACCATTAACCCTCTCCTACCCTGCCCAGATACCCACACACACATTTCCACCTATATCTTTTCTTCAAAATTGCTTCTTCCACGCAGTTAACACACAGGCTATGAATAACATCAGTCAAACCATTTCTGATCCTTTAACTAGAGCACTAACCAAGCGGTCTCTTCGCAAGCATTTACGATGGCTGGAGCATCCAACGTGCCATCTGCCCTCAAGAGCAAAAGTTCCTACACCTTCATGCTTCACATCCTAGGAGGTCTATTTTCCAATGCCGTTTCATTAATGAATTTTTATTAGTAAAATTGCCATTCAATTACTAACCAGGTACACTGATGCCATGCATACAGTCTAATTATACCAAATAGTCATGCTCAGAGTATCTGATGTTCTATTTTACTTGTGTTTAGCTAGATAATAACAGCAGCAAAATTTGGAAGAAAACAACATTTAAGAGCAATTACCAGTCTCAGAGAGGTAAGAGTGTTTTAACTTTCACAATTATCAAGCTGGCAGTTAACTTTCACAATAGGTGTGCACTGAAAATTATTCCTCAAAAACTCTCCTTCTCTGTTGCTTGTTGAAAAAAAATGGATTGTACTGAATACAATTCCTTTTACAAAGGACTTTTAAACGCGTAAACAACGGGAATTGTAACTGATACTGTATGGTGCCGGTTGCCAAAAACATCTGATACACGCCCAGCATAAAAAAAAAAATTAAAAAAATCACAGTGAAAATTTGCAGAACAAGAAAGAGAAGCATTTTACATACATCTCACTAATTGCCTCACTCTAAAATAGGAAATTCCTTTCTGCTAAAGACTGAACGAAGTGATACTCCATGGCTAGACCAGATGGCGAGGTTAAAAGTTTTGTGCAGCGCTGTAACGTGGAGCATGCTCTGCGATGCACCGCGCCACCCCGCTGAACGCTGCTGGCGTCTCGCTGCACGGCTGGGGTGGGCCAGCTAAAGGGTAAGGTGCATACGTGCCCGTGACCCCTTACGCATAATCAAACTGCATTCTCGTCAGCGCTGATTAGCCCAGAGAGTTGGGGACTTGCAAATAAATGTGTGTCACCACTTGGCTAGCAAGACAAAATAAAGATGTTTTAAATAGCGAATTAGAGAGTTTTAGAAAGGCAGTGTAGCAGAGCTTCCACAGACAGCATTTAGTTTCAAGATTAATATTTATTATTTTTCTTAGGAATAGAAGCTCCCTTAGTTAATAGCAATTTGGCCTCAATATTAATTTGTATGCATGACACATGATCCCTTGAAATCATACATCTTCACAATTACTTAGTTCCACAGCAAGGCAAAGCTTGGTTAACAGAAGAAGCACATCACAACACCCCCACTGACGATGCAGGAGGTAAACTTTTTTCTTCAAGAGATTACAAAGTCCCCCCCAAAATATGAGGAACCAGCACCAAATCCTACAAGGATGCGTGTTTAATAATGAAACTGTTAAACTTCTGTATTTAGAGATCCACTTAGAAGCTGATACAGCTCTCGAGTAATTTTTGTTTCGTTGGACACACACTAAGATCTGCGCCTGATGAACACTGACTGTGTTTCAAGCTGTGTTAAAATATAGTACGGATGCTTGCCAGAGAAGAGGAGTATAAAGATAGCGATGCAGAAGGAAGAGCTTGACGTGGTGCTCCCCCCTCGAGGGGCAAGCTGGAGATAAAGTTATATAAGCCTAAGTGACAAGGGGGCATCACCAGCCGCAGTTAGTAGTGCCTCCCAGTTTGGACACGTTTGTTAGCAGCATCTTTCCCGACTGCCTGGAAGGACAGCAGGTAGAAAAGTCTAATCGAAGCTGAGACGACAAAAACAAGGGAAAGCTCGGCTGTGGCGAGTCCCTCCAGAGGGCTGCAAAGCAAGCCAGATGGATGTTCAGCTGCAACTTCGTACCCTAACAGTCAAACCTCTACAATTTTTATGCAAAAGGCGAGAAATACAGCACCTTTTCCAAAAACTGACTGATGCCAACAAAACCAGGGATCTTACAATGGGAAAAACAAAACACAGCAGAGAACTCGTTTGAATTTAAGATCACGAGACAACGGGCAGCATTTACGCAAACACTTTGCTGTCCTTCAAGGACTGTACAAATAGTGTAAGTCACATCAGCATCAAGTAGGTTCTCCCCCTCTCCCACACACTTATAAACCCCGGCTGCCTGAACAACTGCCCGCCACCCACTATCTCCACACACAACACTGCTGGTGCAAGAGAAAGCACTCCACCTTAGGAGAAAGTTTGGTTGCCAGTAAAGAAGGTAGTAGGAGTCCGAATAGTCGTAGATGGGGGCACGGTACGCAACCCGACTCGTGCAAACCGCCGGCGACAGTCGCTGCTGCACACACGGGTTTATTTACACTTGTAACTCAAGCGCTGCCTCAACCGGAATAGCTCCAGTACAGAGTCAATGCCAAAGCCTCTCGCTTCCTTCTAATGCAACTCAAACCACATTTGTCATCCTGATGAAAGAAGGAAAAGCAACAAAATAAAGGAGGTTTTGGATACTGTAAAAAGGCAGCGCGGTCCTCAGCCTTCGTACCTTTCAGCGAGTGGCTATTTCCTCGTTTCTAGCTTTTATTTTTTCATAGAAGGCTTAGGTTACCTGAAAATCCCCGTCAATTGCCAATGCCCAAGAGGATGAGAACAGAAACTTTCAGCTGGAGATTAACGGAGCAGAGACGGGCTAGGGGAATACTTCTCTTTCCGAAATTCCAGCGTTCAGTGCCTTCCGATAAATCTCATCCCTAGTTCAACCGCATGTAAAACAACCATCCTCACCCTCATTAACACTCTCCCTACCAGGCAGCTGTCGGGAACAGGATGAAAAAAGAAAAATCCCTGCTGTCTGCCTGGTCTGACTGCCAGCGGATGCCCAGTATTTCAGGTGAAAACTGCTGAAGATTTGCAAGGGGATTTCCACCCTGCCGGGGAAGGGCTGAGGTAGCACGGGGGGGTCCGGCGGGGTGCAGGGGACAGTGTCTGTGGCGGAATTCCCGCTGGGCGCGGAGGAGAGCGAGCGCGCTCAGTTACGCGCGGCCGCGGAGCCTCGCTCCACGCTGCATCAGCAGCATACAAAAACCCCCCACTTGCCCTGCCGCCCCCCGCCCGCCTTTACCGACCTGCCGGAATACTAAACACCCAGCTGCCGCCCTCTCGGGAGAGGGCGGGGGACGAGACGGAGACCACCAAGTGAAGGAAGGGGGTGGGAAAAAAATAAAGGAGGGGGAGGACCCCCTTCTCCGCCCGCGGAGGGGCGGACGGCGCGGGAGGGACCCGGCCGAAGCCCCGCGCCCGGCGGCGGGGGGTACCCGGAGTCGGGGGGGGGGTGTATACCCGGCGGCAGCCCCACCGCCACTTACATTCTGTCAGAGACCAGCAAGCGGCCGTCGACCATCATCTCCGGAAGGAAATCCAGCTTGAACGAAGAAGTCATGCTGGGCTCCGGGGGCGCCGCGGCGGTCTGGGGGAGGATGCGGCGGGGCTCGGCGGATCCCACAACTGCGCCGGGCGGCGGAGAGGCAGGCACAGGTGCGGAGGCCTCCCCGCGGCAGCCGCCAGCCCCGGCAGTTGTCACATTTCTCTCCCCCTCTTGGTTTTTTCCGCCAATCCCCTCCGAAATCGACTGCTGAGGCAACTGTCGGTGGAGCGCCAGGTGCTGAGCGGGGAGGCGGAGCCATCTCCCCGCTGCGGCTCCCCGTTAACCCCTGCGCCCCCGGCGGGGCCCGCCGCCCCGGGGAGAGGCCTACCACCGCCAGCGGGGGGGGGGGGGGGGGGGGGGGGGGGCGGACGCGCCGCCCGGGGCTCCCCGCGGCGGCGGGGGGGGTCGGGGCTCCGCCTCGCCCGCGGGCAGCGCGCGGCCAAACTTCGAGGGCGGCGGCGCGGGAGGGAGGTAAGAGCCGCCCGAGCCCCCGCGCCCGCCCGGCTGCCTCGGCAGCGCTCCCCCCTGCCCCACGCCGGCGTGCCGGGTGTGCGCCCCCCGCGGTACACGGGGAGAGCCTTGCCCCCGCCGCGTTAGCAGCCGCGCACCGGCGGAAACCCCTCCGCTTAAATTTCTGCGAGCACACGCCAGGGCTTTGCACAGCCCCCCCTTCTTCCCAGTCCGGGAGGAGGGCGCAGTCGCCACTGCCAAACTGGGAGCACTGGGAGCAGGTAGGCAGGTTGCTCAGCGCGGGCTCTCCCTACTCAAATGCCTGCCGTTCAGACCTCGGCACCCCTTAAACGCCGCAGGTGAAGTTACTGGCTAGCGGGAGACCCGCAGGAACTCTGTCCCCACCGATCAAACCCGGGGATTTAATACGGAACGAGGGCAAACCCTTCCTCGCGGCTGTAACCCGCCGCGCTCGGAGCTGGCCGCAGCCAGCACACAGAACCCACAGCACCGAGACAAAATTCCGCACACACAGATAGCTGGAGCCACCCCCCCCCGCTACCGCCCCCTGAAAATCTGTATACATTTTCCTTTGCATCTCCCAAACCTACTTGCTTCAATACGAAGCAGCTCCAGGCGAAAGAATATTAACATATTTACGAAGATTTACTGGATGATCTGAGCAGTCTAGACAGACAAAACGTTTCTCTGCACTGTGTGTGCTTCTCCTTCTGAACCTCTCGCCGGCTTTTATCATTTGTTCTGGATAATCAACACTTGAAAAAAGTAACAAATGCAAATTAAAAACTACTACCTTTAAACTTTTCAAAGAGTATTCTAAAATAAAATTAAATTGACCAATAAATAAATACGCTCTCAGTCAGGCCAAGTTTTATTTAAATTTTGACCACCGTGGGTTTGATAATTAAAATACAGACGAGGCGAATTTTCAGAGTCCGCTTTAGTGCACTAAGAGACTTTTCCATTTGAAACAGTTAAAAGGAAGAAAAACCCCTCAGGCTGCTGAAATTTTTGCCTACTTTGCAAGGCTAAAGAAAGAAAAGGTTCACTTGGCCCTCAGCGTAATCCCCGTAGGACAGCTGCAATCCTGAACAGATAGCTATAGTGTTATTAATCTGCTGTGTTCTATATGTTCACATACTGTCCTCATCACCAATGCACCTACACATCTACGCAGAAATGCACAAAGCAAAGCTGTGCCTCCTCTTTACTAAATTAATGGCGATTCCTCTACGCCGCCCATCCATCGCAGCGTAGGACTCGACAGCGGATAAAAAAGTAAGTGCAAAGTCGCAATAAAAGGAGAAACCAGCACAACTTTCTCCAGCTGGATGCAGCCACCTGGGATTCGATCGGAGGCCTCCATGGTGGTTAATCCAGCCCAGAGCAGAGTTGGATTAACTTTCAATTTCAAAATCTTGCCACTGCAGAAGGGGCAGGTTTTGGCTCAGAAGAAATACAGGCAGCTCAGTGAGGATGGAGATAGTCTCTTAAGTAAGAAGTCTCCACCCCCACTTCACCCTGTGCGGATGGATCTGTACCTCTTCATCTTTTTTTTTTTTTGGTAGATGCTAAATCTAAGGGACTTGAGTCTCACCAGCCTGTCGCTTTTAAGGACAACAGTCCCACTGCTGCTGACTGAAAAGTAAATCCACGCTTTGCACAGGATGCAAGGAGGAGGAGGAGAGAATCACAAATAATTTCGCTTAAAATCTGCATATGGAATAGTGAGATCTTTATAAATTTTCCCCATTTCACAAGGTGTAAGTGCTTAAAAATGCTTCATTAAAACGTATGTTCTTTTGAAATATTTATTTTCCTTTTAATTACATGTGAATTAGCTGGAAGAAGCTGTAGGGAAGCCCTCTTACTGACTTAAGCCTTCTCAGCAGTTTGTTAAATTCTAGCCTCAAATCCCTTGAGGGAATAGTGGATTCAAAGCAGCTTTTAATCATACTATAAGGAGGGTGAAGTAGTATGTAAGTAGGTCATAGAGAAAGCATTACAAGTGCATAGGTTATTGCTTTATTTAACAACTACAGTGTAACACACTTTTCAAAGCACATTTGCTTTTTGCCATTTAAAAGTTAGAGGCATGAACAGGGTCAAATGCAAAAAGAAACCCTCTCTGTAAAAGATACCGAGATATGACTCAAGGAGAGCTTATAGGGAGAAACTGCGTTCCAATGATTTGGTTTTCAAACATAAATTATGTAGTGTCTGAATATGAATTAACTCTCTAATGCAGAGGGTAAGTGGTGAAAAACAAAAACAAAAAAAAACCCCAACCCTGAGTGTTTCACACTGTTACAGGCTCAGCTCTCATTTGTAATGTTAATACCAGCTTCTTGAGTGGCACGTGTGCGCAAAATAGCAACTTTTATTAAAAAGGAAAGAAAAAATGGAAGCTTTGGTCCATTACTATAGTACAGAGGGAAATGGGGAGGGGGAATGGCAAATGAAGCTGCATTAATTTTCACAGCATAACTCAGACAATAGATGTAAACACTGGCTTAGAGGAGCTGCGTTATTGCTGCGCTATCGCTGCCCGCCAATATTAAGCTTTTTCAGCTGGTGGAGCATATGGCAGTTTTGAGGAAGGAACCTGGAATTTGCAATCAGCAATTCTTGGGCTTTAATCCTATTCCAGCTACAAATGTTGCCTCCTATCCATCCTCCCCTCGTTTCAGAGGCCCAGACCCCGCTTGCCCCCGCAGTCGCATCATTTACTCTTTGTGCCTCAGTTTCTCCGTACGTTGAAGCGGGGCAGATGAAGCAATTCCACCTCACGTTTGCAGATGAGTCACCCTTCAAGCGGCTTTTCAAACACAGCGCTCTATGCAATTTCTCCAAACAACTCAACCTTTGAAAACTGAACGCCTCTTCAGAGCAAAAAAAGACCCCAAACCCCCGCAAAAAGTGCAGCTGGAGAAAGCCAGGGGTTGAGTGGTGAATTGCCATTGAGCGTATGAGCTCACTCTGACATCACTGCCCGTGGCTTTCATTCAGCGAGTGGCAAAGAGACCGGACACCCCCTTCCCATCCAAATCCCGCAGCCAAATCCAGCGTGGAGCTCACATCACATCCCCTCTCTGGCCCCGCTCCTCACCCTTTCCTTAATTGCCATTCTTTTAATCAACTTGCCCCCCAGTATTGGGCCAAGGAAATGCTACTGTTGGAAGCACTTCAAGGGAAAGTTTCTGAATGACTTCACTCTCTCCCAAGCCTGCAAGGCAGTATGAAGAGAGTTCAAATCCTCTGCTTTATTCCCCCCTAAGCCAATGAACATGCTCAGGATTCAGCTTATCTCTGGCATCAAAGCAAGTTTCTAACAGAGGCGGCAGAAGCAGAGCTCAGCGACGGCGGTGTAAATTTGAAGCGGGCTCAAATGACTTCAGTGGAATCGCTCAGGATCTTCCACTAATGCGAGGGGAAAAAGAAATCTGGTCCAGATAGCGTTAGTGAATGCAAAGGAGGTGTTCGCAAAGAAGCAACCTTCCGGGCAAACCACGAGTCTGGAAGTAGTAGTGTGGCTAATAGCAGAAAATACAGCATTTTGGTTTGTGCGGCAGGACGTGAGCCTACCTGCCTACAAGGGAGCGAGGAAGCCCATCAGCTTAACTTCTAGAGCAGAATTCTGGAGGGACAAGAAAGGTGGGGGGGAGAGGGGGGGGGAGAAAAAAGAAAAGCAAAGCACACGAGCACAAGTTACACAAAGCATTTGGGCAGAGCGAAAGAATGGTGGAAGCGTCATAAATAATTGAAGTGAAAAGTAGTGCATTTCTTTGAGTGGCAAAAAGTAACAGAGCCAGTTCTGCACAGTTTTACCATTTGTGAAGATTTTGATTATTTGTAACAAACCCGTCTTTGCCAGTTAGATCTAACATTGGAATAAAGTTTTGCATTATGAAGCCTTAACCTCTCAGTAAGGATTTTTTTGTTTATGAAACCAAACACACAGCAGTCTTCCCTTCATCATATTTTGAGAAATAAAGCAATTTCCATATAACCAAAACCCTTTTAAAAAGAAAATTATATTACTGGTTAAAGCCTATCAATGAATTGTAAGTATTCAAATCTTAGCCACTTGTGAGGCTCCCCCCCACTTCTGGAGACTATGGTAGCTAATCAGTAATTTTCAGAAATAAACGTCATTTAAAATTAGCCCTGTGAAAAGGTACCTCAAATTAAGCATTTCTAGAGCTTTCACTTGAAGCACATTGATATTATATAAACTTGGTTGCTATAGTAAAACTTCCCACTCACTTTTTTTTTTCTTCTTCCTATTTTATACCAGTGAAGAGGTGATTTCATCCCACTGGGGGTATAAGGCCTTTGTTCCTTTTTGTGGGTAATAACTCAATCTTTCCGAAAACAATTAGGCAAGATTTTATGGCACAAGGCAGACGCTACATGTGATGGAGGGCTTTTAGGAAAGGCCTTTCATTTGGACGAACACCCTACTTTGTTAATA
The DNA here is from genome assembly GCF_030936135.1 of Gavia stellata. Lineage (NCBI taxonomy): Eukaryota > Metazoa > Chordata > Aves > Gaviiformes > Gaviidae > Gavia > Gavia stellata. Next base: position 6,754,492 of record NC_082597.1, on the reverse strand, counting down.
GCATGCAAATACTTGGCATAGTCAATCGTGACCCTCAGGTCCAATCCTGCATAGTGCTAGTGCTGAGCAGGAGCTGCCTAGTACCATTTGCTCCAGTTGGGCTGTCCACGGAGCTCAGCACCGTATTTAGCAAATGCTAAAGTAAAGTAGTAACAAGTAAATATTTGCAAGACCAAGTCTTACCATCCTGTTATTTATTTACAGCCCTATTGAAGAGCATCACTATTGATCTGTAGGTGTTGCCTTTGTGGAGCGCCTTGTGCGTATAGACACAAGACCAAGGCTTTTGTCAACCCAGTCCTATCTCAACTTGACAAGAGGCATTGACTGTTTTTTCCTCTTCTCTTCTTTTTTTTTTTTTTTTCCTTTTTTTTCATGAACCGTGTTATCTTCTCACCTGCTGACTGATTCCATCAGCAACCACTACCCAACCAGGAGAGAAACTGGGGCACTGCATGCACTAGACAGCAGACGCATTATTTACGGCTAAAAAAGGCACCTTTCCAAACAAGCCTGGAAAAGGGAACTTAATATTGTTGGATTTGGCTATTATATTATCTTCACGTGAAAAAGTATAATCTTGTATTGCTTAGGATAGGAGGAATCACACATCTGGTGCTCTTGTCTGTGTTGCTCCGTCCTCAAAATGTGCAAAAGCCCCACTTGTGCCTTTACAGGGCAGGGGAAAAAGCCCACCAGAACCAGAACAACTCCTCCCCCCCCATCCAAACCCACAGGAACAACTACTAGGAGACACAAAAACCTCCCTTATCTTATATAAGTTTGAGATTTATGAAGATTTTTGCCCAGCTAGGGAGGCTGGTTATGGGGAGAGATGCAGGAGCAGGGAAGCAGATGGTGAGGATGTGCTGACCTCAGCAAAAGCCTGGATCAGGAGACGATGCTGGACGGCAGCTCCAACTCCAAAAGCGATGGGCAAAGACAAGTGTGAAGTTCTAATGTGGCATCAGTAAGGCAAGAGGTTGGGTAAGGGACGTCAAAAGAGACAGGAAGCCAAAAGTAGACTTCTAAAAACAAAATGTAAGGAAATCTGTGGGGGGTATTACAATATCTAAATTAACCTACTGCAGTTCTGACTAACTGCAGGATCTTCGTAACGTTAACCACCATCTTCCCTTCTCATTCACTTCTACCACGTGTTTTCCTTTCTTTTTCACCGCAAACGATTGGATCTCACCTTACGCTCAAATTGTAATATCTTTAAGGTAGGAGATTTCACAGGTCTTTTTTTTTTTCATTTGTTCGTGAAGTGCCTAGCATACATCTCGGTCCTCAAAAATAACAAACAATCACCCTGATAATATGTAAAGTAACTATCTTTGTTTGCCATCATTATTTCCCACAGACAGAATCCATTAAACCTCAGACATGAAAGACGGAAAGAAAAGGCTTCTGCAGTAACTGTAAGGCATTCAGTCGTGCAGAAAACTGCACTGTGCCTGGTTTTGGGGTTTTTTTCCCCCCTAAATGGACAGTGTGATAATTGCCACATAGGTCAGATCAAAAGGTCCATCTAGCCCTGCCTCTGATAATGGCTTGTAACGGATGCAAAGAGAAGGAGCAGGAGTATGGCAAGTGCATTGTGATCCTTCCCACCTTCCAGCAGCCAGTGGCTGAGGGACTTCCTAAAGTCAAGGACTGCATCCAAACCAAACCAAACCAAACCAAACCAAACCAAGGCTCAAAGTCGCTGATTCAATTTTTCCCCCAAATTCTCCCTCTGAAAGGAACGTTGATGAAGTCATACATTTATTACTCCCAGAGCTGCCTGTTAAGTGGGCTATTCTTAAAAATTTCAGAGATTTGGGGCTCAGTACGACAAACAGGAACGTTGGCTTTCTTTTCTGAAGCAAAACATTAAACCCAACTAGTGTTTAACATAAAATGCTTCACTTCAGTAAAGTCACAATAACTCACCCGCAACTTTTTAAAAACCCCAACCCATTGATAACACAATTTTGTAAGGGAAAAATGCTGAAACCGTGAGGTTCCTCGGGCAGGCATCTAGTTTGGCATCCTTTTGTAAGAGAGGCACTTTAGAAAAACGTTAGTCACTTTGGATTGCTGTATTTGGGGGTGGGGGTTCACTGAGTTAAATGTATGTTCATCAGCCGTGCACGGACAAACCTCCGTATGATTCACTGGAGCAGCACTGCAGAACACCTGATGTTGCCGATGCAGTTCTGTTAGTGTTTCGTTATTTTTAAAGGGGGTTATATAACTCTCTCATTAAAATTAAATGTGGGCTGAAATGATGCAGGCAAATTCTCAAGCTTTAAAGTGAGCTGCTTCTTCGCAGTTTAGCTGAAAATAGATCATTTTTAGGCAGAAGAGAAGGAAAATGAAACCAAGAGATTGTTACGGTTGAAAATCGAGTCTCTAAGAATTTAAGTTTTCTGATAATTCACCGTTTCCTTTCTGGAGGGCCTCAATTCTTCAGATGCTGACCTGCGGCTTCCAGGAAGAGCAGGTGCAGGATTTGAATCTTAAATTCACTCCGTAGCGCAGCTACCGTATCATCCACAGCTATCTACACTTGCAAGGTTCAATTTCCAGATGACCTATGTTCAGGTGCCCTTGCTTTTCTCTTCACTCCTCTATTTGTCTAAAAGGGATAGTAAATTCCCGTATCCTCTCTCTGATTTTCTGTCATGGTTTTTCCCCCTCCAGCCCTCTGCTCTATCTTCCTCCGGTGACAGACTGTTGTCTGGCATCCTCAAAGGCTGCTCTTGAAGATGACCTGCTGATTTGCTGCCATGGGAACTCCAGAGCGAGGACAGCATTTACCCCTCGCACACCGAAGGGCACAAGCGACAGCTCCCCATGCCACCCCTCTCGCCGGTAAAAGTTTGCCCTCCGCTACCTCAGAAGCCTTGCAAGGGACATTGGAAGGCTGTGCCTTAAATAACAAGAGTGCTGCAGCCTCTCCAGCGTCCAGCAGCAGCCACTGCTAAATTATTCGGGGGAAGGTGAAAAAGTCTAATAGCGTATGTGAGCATGCAAATTGCTTTTCAAAACTAGTGGAGAAAAGCTTAGGCAGCAAAGCGTAAGGCTCGAGAAAAACCCTCCCTAATGTAATGGCAGGAAGCATTATCTTCATAGAAGTGCCACGTTTAAAACTTCCTAAGCAATTTTATTGGTAACCCTATTCCTTCGAATCAGGGAGAGTTAACTGAAGATTAGGTTATTCTGCCCGAATAAGGGACGCGGGCTAACACATCAGCCACCGAGTAGGCTACACAGAGCGACAAGCAAGTAATTCTCTCCCTTCCCCACCCCCAAACACAATTTTGGGTGTTTTAATTGAAACAGAAGGATCATTTTTACTTGGCTGCGTTTTGCAGGGCAGCTTGTGATCCACACTGTGTCAGTCTTGTCAGTGCACTGGCAGGTTTACAGCCCTGCGATACTTCCCTACAAGCACCGACTCGTAAGAGCCTAATCCGGTAATGTGGTCTTAATGCATAATGTAATTTCACAAACCACCTAGAAACTGAGTGCAGGTTTGGGAGTCGATGCTTTCCAGAAATGTCAATTTAGCCATTAGTTCAGAAAACCTGAAGATGGATCTGTCTGGTATTAGCCCACAAAATGGTCACTGATCCTGAGACTATCAGAGAAAATAAAGTTGAGCGCGAGAACAGTTAAAATCCTTTTTACAGCCTGTGCGAGCTGATTACTAGTTACGTTATCTCAGTCTCACGACTGGAGTGAGAGGTGAGAAATTTAGGGTCCAGATCACGATTTACACAAAATTTGGGAAAATTCCTGCCCCCTTCCATCCAATAAAGATAGTTAACCTTCAGTGCATCATTGACTTGCCAAAAACAGCATTAAAGCCACTTTAATTGACACATTTGCTTCCGCTGCAGGGTGAAACACCACAAAAGCAAAACAAAACCAGCAAAAAAAAAGCTTTTTGCCGTTGCAAGAGTGTGAGAGGGGAAAAAAAATCCCGTTTTTATTTCCTCTGTGAGGATGCCAGCAGTCCTGTTTCATAAACTCCGGTGATTCATCGCCGTCCCCGGCAGCCAATCATTCCGCAGGTCAAGTAGAAACGGGCTGTAGAGCCAGCAACTCCTCCTGCCCCGATAATGCATGTCATTCCAGGCATGGCGACATGCTTTCTCAACAGCTGCCATTTTCGGTTACCTTTTCTATGGCTGACATACAAGTAAATGTGTTGGAAGCAGTAAAACAGTCATAGGAAAGCAGTTGCCAAGATAAATAGCACCTGCACGTGATGATCTCTAATGTCATTAGAGGGGAAAGAAGGATGTGTTTTGAAACAGAATTTCTTTCTTCTGAAAGCATCACTTGACTTCGGGGGGTTTGTGTGAGTGTGTGTGTGACTGAGGGGGGGGTGGGTTTTTTGCTCGAATAAACAGCCAGACATTGGTCTTGGTAATAACCTTAATAGATACAACTAGGGGAAAAGGGGGGAAAAAAACCCCCAAAACACCCAGCATTAAAGAAAAAAATCTTCTTGCAGGTCACTTGTGAGAAAGATTTTGTCTAGCTAGATTTTCCTTGAATTCAGTAATGCTCACTTTAAGAAACACAACTACTCTAATGAGGGGAAAAGAAAAGGATTTTCTTCAGTCATTTCTTTTCACTCTTTATTCCTTGTCATCCAACTTAAATTGCATTAACTACTTGTTCAATAACTCTGAATTATATGTAGTTGAATACTTTTTTGCAGATGGAAACTGAGTGGGAGTTTTGAGGGCACAAGACTATAGAAATAAACACCCCCAATGAAAAAATGTTTAAACTTATGTGCACGTGTGTACATATGCACACAGACGTACACCTGTGTTATTAGATGCAGAGCACGTGTAATTTATGTACATATACCACGTAAAGACCCCATGCCTGCACAGAAATGGTAAAGAAGAAAAAACCCAAACACAAAACCTGTTCCCAGTAACAGTGCTGGAACAAGATTTCAAATGCATAAGATTATCCATATTAATTTATGGTAATCTACAACTGAATGCTGCAGAGACAGTACAGGTTATCCAAAACGGTACTTGCATTTGATGAGAAACTACCACAAAGTATCTTCAAGACAGCTTTAGTTCCATCTTCTAATACCCCCGGAATTAATATCATGCCAAACACAAAGTACAAACTACGTTTCCCCTTTGGAACAACTGGCTCTTGAAATGCCAAAGGAAAGCCAAGCTTTTCTCCCCATACAAAGTCCTCTTAGACATCTTGCTTTCAGATTTCATCAACTTAGGTGTTTTCAGGGCTGTAAGCAGTGAACTTTCCATCAGCAGCATCTTCAGCTAATTAACCCTCCTGATTACAATAATTAGTATTGATTCACTCCTGAATGACTTCTTAAGTATTCAAGCACAATCTACACTTGCAGTAAAACTTCTAGATATGAATATTAATTGAATGCTCTCCTTTGTTTTTCAGCCCCAAAGGTATAGTTTGCAATCTTATATACTTAAATTTGATAACAGAAACACTTCAGTTTTATTCTCATTTAACAAAGAGAATATTAACATGTTGATGTTAGAGATTGCGGTTCATGAATCTGAAGAAAAAAAAAATAGACAAAGACTCCAGGCTCATAAAAAAATGTAATTCACTTCCATTTCCTGCAGCAGCATGGAAAGCCAGTCCCCAGGTTAAGACCTATCCTGCTCTTGCTCTGACAGGTAGGACCGAGGACGGTCTTTCTTTTTGGCGTTACACCTGGTCATTGCAAGAACAAGTAACAACTCATGCAGAGTCTGAATTAGCTCTCTTAGTGCTGTTGTGGAAACAGATGTCGCCAAGTTTGACAACTGCAAGGCACCACATTGCTCTGTGAATGGGGGAGATTCAAAACAGGTAATGCTAAGGACACCTGCAATGTTCATGCATAAGATCTCTAAACCTATATAGTCACTAAAAAGCCGACACTTTTATTAAAGCATGCTAAGAAATGGCCTGTGTTACAGATTTGCTTCACCTTCTTTGATGTTAATAATAATTGTTATGGCTCAAAAAGCAATATTTCAGTAAATATGCATAGAAAGAATTTTTTCTGGAGTAGGGTTCACACAGAATAATTCAAAAATTAGTCTTTGATGTGAATGCAATGTCAGAAAATACCCTTGGAAAAGAACAAAGTAATTGGCAAGCCAAGACAAAAATCTGTAGTATATGTATTTTATGCAGTATTTTATCTGAAAACATAGGAACTACTGTAAGTTTAGTATGAACTCACCTGTGAGAAGAGCGCTTAGGAAACAGCTTTAGAATTGAATAGTCCTTAAAAGTGACGGTTGGGTGTGCTGCCCAGGTGTCTGGTGGTGGCTGCTAGAAAAGTGGCATTCCCCCTGCTCTGGGCAATCACTAAAGGGGCATTTCCACCGAACCGAGAGCGAGGGATTCACTTTATTGCCACTCACAAAGGGCAGCAGCTGCTAGAAAGCCCAGGCTGAAGGAGGATAACTTGATAAAAAAATCCCCCCCTTCCAGTTCTGGCAGAGCAGAGCAGTTGTTAACGAGTTAAAATTTGTTTCCAAAGAAGTTCTTCCAAGAAAGTGAATTATAGCATGGTGCCATTATATTAAACACCATCCTTGCTTTCTTCATGTTTATGCACAACACACAGCGCACAAGTACTACCTGATAATCCATAACCTCTAGGCTTCTAGCGTATTTTATGCGATATTACCTTTTTGTTCACGTAAACTCTTTCTTATTGATTTATACCGTCTCAACACCCAAGGGAAGGAGATGCAACAACAATAAAAAAAATGCAAAAAAGCATAGCATGTACTCAGAGTCTCCCCATAAAACATTTTTTGTTGAAAATACATGCTTGAGAGACCTCTGACCGCTACCAATAAATCTTTGGTGTCTTTTTTTTTTAATTAAGGGGTCCAAGAGACGCCTTAACCCATATAAATCATGCACTAGGATCCAGTTTAAAAAAAAAGCACAAAACCCCTAGGATTAATTGATCTAAGCAAAAAATAGACAGCACTGGTAAATATCTCTCTTTTCTCTCAGAAAATGATTCCAATTATTACTAAAAGTAATATATTTACTTAACATGTAAAGTATTTAGACTTCAAACAGTTTCAGAAACTCCACAGACTGATGGCAATTCATTTCATTTAAGACACGAGCTGCTGTCCAAGTAGTAACTCAAAATTTTTCAAACGCTTTATAACAATTTCTTTTCATAATGCATACGGTACATGAGTATTTTGCCAAATTCAAAGCCCAAATTGTTAACTGTTCTAATGCTAAACTGTTCTAATGCTAAACAGAAAGAGAATTCATGAAATGTCATATGAATAATTTGTTAGATTTTGGGATAGGAATCATCCAGGTAAATTATTCTGCCTGACCTTAAAAATTCTAACGTATGCTAATAGCTGGATTATAAAAATGGAAAGTAGCATGGGCTCCCACTTTGAGATCTGATTTATCATTTTTATTGCATTTTCATTACCTAAACAAAATTAGAAACAGTATCTTCAAAACAGCAGTTAAAGTTGCTACGATCAGGCATAAAATCAGGCAAGAGCACATTTGGCAACTCTGCATTTGCCAGATTGACAGCAGTATTGTAAGCTTTCAGAATCAATAAGTTTTCTCGCCACAGTTAAAGGAGAGGTTAGTAATAAATCTCCAACTTAATGCAATAGGCATAATTGTAAGATGAAAGCCTCCCCCTCCCTGCACTATTAGCAGCAGATACCAAATGAAACAACCGTCACAAAAAAGGCAAGACACTTCATATTCTGCCGTATATACAAAAAGATTAAGGGAAATGAAAAAGGGGCTGAGAAAAGCAAAGGAAAAAAACCCCAAACCACCCCATCGCCAGACGTACATTAAGCTAGTTTGACAGCACCATTGTTCAGCTGTCCCATTGTCAGACCAAAAGATGTATTCAACGCTACAATGTCTGCTAGCAAATAAACAAAAGACTACATTATTCAAAGCGGGGTGCCAGTTCTCGCCAAATTCCGTGTGTATGTGCGTGTGTGCGTGTGTCTGCATGTGTGTGTGTGTGTGTGTGTGTCTGTCTCTCCGCAAAGAGTGGTCGATGCTGACCCCCCGCTAAACCTTGGAACATTAAGAATATCTGTGGAATCCCACATATGGGAGTATTTAGATATTTTTAAAACATCTTCAAGTGGTAAAGACTAGGTAGAGCATTAGTAACTATTTACATAGGCTAAGTGAAAATTAAAGTGGTATTTAGGGCACTAGCTCTAACATGGAGTCTCCCTGAGCTTTTTCCATGCTTATTCCATGCCCAGTGCATAATAATGAAGCAGGCAGAAATATTGCAAAGGAGGTGATAAAAGAAATACCAGCTCTCATTTAGGAAAAAAAAAAAAATATATATATATTTATTTATTTTCCTCCTTGCCCTCTCCATACATTTGTTGTCATACATGAAACGTGCGATTCTAACTAGTGGAAAATGCTACTTGCACACAGCAATGCCTGTCTTTTCCTTTAAATAGGGAAACTACTTAATACACAGCACGGTTATAGTTGCAGCGGGCCCAGGCAACTCGAAAGCACGCGTTAAAACAAAGGAGACAACATACCTTAAAAGCAGCTCCTCATTTCTCATAGTAACAGCGGATTTGGGACAGCGCATGCTTTCTGCACCGATATTCTCAACAAAAGCCAGTTCAGAAGTGCGCTCAAACATCAATGCCACAGTAGCTACTCACTAATGGCTACTCTTTCTCTCTTTCTCTCTCTAGTCAGACGCTGAGTGGTGGAGCAAAGGGGCCCCTGCAGATTCACTAAGCAGAAATAATCCTCTCTGACAAGTTATGTTGTCTGGGCATATTTTACATTAATGCACTGTGCTGCCTATAGGGGTCTTGTTTGCGTTCACTCTAGCCTAGCTGGTGTTAGCTCTCTTAATTACCATCCCCAAAAAAATTAGCAATGTTCCCCCCCCCCAAAAAAAAAAAAAAAAACAAACCACATATATATAACTGAAAGAAAAGGGGGGAAAATCTATGGGCGAATACGGGAAGGCTTTCCCCCTCTAGAAGGATGCATGCTTGATATGGATCTTTTGTTTGCCCTGCGAACTCGGTGAATACAGTGACAAACAGATGCTGTGGCTTGCGAGGCTTGTGCACTTTAAGGGAATTGGGTTAGAGGCTCTTTCTGGGGCTCTGGAGTCGCAGCTGGAGCTCTTGCTCTCTCCCTCCTTCCCTTCCCTGTTCAAGGCTGAGTGGCTTTATGGGACCTGCCAGCTCCCATCAGAGAGACTGGGGAGTATTAATGCAGGCACCTGGGGATCTTCTTCAAGTTTTCAGTTTTTCTCGGCAATTTTAAGACCTCCAAAACACAAGTCCAAAATCCCTCCAATTTTAACCCCTCCAAAACACAACTCGGTTACCAAGTAACTGAGTTTGCTTCAACCCAGACCCTTACACTTGGCTTTGGCAGACTTCTTGCAGACGGGAAAGGGTGTTGCGTTATTCAATGATTTACTCACTTCCTATGTATGAAAGGAACTATAGAGTGACACTGATTTCAGGGAAACAGCCTCTTTGGCCCGACTTGGGAGATCCGCCACGTAATTTGTAGAAACAGGTTGTGATCCTTCCAGCTGCCAAGGTAGTCAAAGAGAGGTTTATTTTCACATCTTGGTTTCAACTTCACCTGGGTAAATCTTTAAACCATGCAGCTACTTTTGAGGCAGGAGGGGATGGTTTGGTTTTGTGGTTTTGTTTTATTTTTTTTACATCTACATCAGGTACTTGAGTAGGTGCTTATTTAGTAGACTGAAAAAGTCAACAAGATCTTGATGCTTTTTTCAGTCAAAGGCTTCTCTGCACCACTGTAGCAGTAAAATGCATTTTAAAAATGATTGTCATTACCTCTGAGGTCCTGTTAACATAAGAACATGCAAAACTCAATAACCACGAATCATCCAAAATCGACGACTCGTCAAAAAGCCCAGTAGGAGTCAAATACACTGAGCTAAAAATAGATCAAGACCGCAAAACTTGAATTCGAACTTTCACAGACTTCTGGCTATGTCTGTGGTTGGTCTGAACCTCTTTTCCTACATTATGTATTACTGCCTTAAAATATACTGCCACAATATTCTGATGCAGTGCTACTGCTTCTAATTCCTTAACAGAAGTTGGCATTTAGGGGCTTGATCTTTTTAGTAAACTGGAGTCTGGGAATGAAGGCAAAGAGGGAGCAATCACCAGTATAAATATACTGATAGCAAGATCTTGCCTTTTTGATAGCAGCTGTAAACTTCTATTAAGGTCATAAATTGTTTGCAACGGAAACAATCCTTTTGTTCTACACTTCTTGTTGAGCACTGTGAGACCTTGGGATTAGTTTCAGTCATTCTGATATAATATTTGTCAAATGACCAAAAAACAAGTTAAAAGACAAACCTGGGCATAATCTACTTTTAATGATGTAGAGAGAAAGAGCTGAAGACGGTAGTTTAGGAAACATTGATATCATGAGCGACTCAAGTCAAGAGAAGACAGGTTTCAGTTTGCTTCCCTTTTCATCTATCTGCAAAGCATGACTGGGATTCTAGTTGCTCTTGTAATAAAAAATAATAAATTATTTTAGTGATTAGCAATTCAAACCAATTCCATGTTAAAATGCCATGCTCCAAGGTCAACTGAGACAACATAGCTTGTACTTCATGCTAAAAATATCTGAACAGTCATGGAAGGCAGCCAGGAAAATACTCAGCCAACATGACAAATCCCATACCTCCTGCCCCAAATACTAAATCCATTACTACCATTTCAGGCATGGCCACCAGCACTCCAGATTCCTCCTCCTTCACTGTTCGTCTCCAAATGACTTTTGCCCAGCATAACTCACCGTGACGCCTGGGCTGCTCCAGACCAGTCTCGCGCTCGTGAGACTGATGTATGAGAAGAGGCAAATACCAGAGTATGCTACAGAATATACAGCTGAATGGGAAGTGTCAAACAGTCTGATAAACTGCTACAGTTTTCCAAAAATATGGCAAGGATAAGCATCTTAAGACACTACCAGCTGAGGGAACAAAGCTTTCTTTTCAGGCTGGAGTAGAATGGCTCACACAGAGCCCTTTGGTGGGGAATCAATGGGCTTCTGTTGGGCGGCTCCGCGCAGTTGCAAGTTCTTGATCGTTTCTGTACTTAGAAAGAAGGCGAAGCGGCAGCAATGGGAAACAAAGTGAAGTATTATGGAAGGACTCATCTACGGCCAAAGGAATAAATAAAGAAAAAGAAAATAAAATCCACAAAGCAGTAACACAGACAGACAAAAAGAACCTACACTTTCTATCACAGATAATGAAACATCTGACAGAACAACATCTGCAGAGGGATCACAGCTGCTGAGGATGAGAGGGAATATGAGTATTATTTTTCAATTGTAAGATGTACTAAGCAGGAGTGCCTTTAAAATAATATGGCTAAAGGGAAGATTAAACCAGATGCACAGGGCTATCTGGCTTCTTTCAAGATGAAAGTCCAGTTGTGGAGTTTAAATTCAACATTTAACATGAAAATTGATTGTAGATTCATAGCTGATATGTATATATTGCAGAATGTTCTGCACAAATTACATACAGTGGAAGTTTAATAGTTTCGTTGCCCCGTATTTAACGTAAACCCAGGTCTTCTACATATGACCTATGAGTTCACTAAACTAATTATGTGATGTTGCAAATTCTTGAAAGGCCACAGGAATATCAATCATTTACAGAGGTAAAATGATCTAAACTTCTGTGGCAAACCAGTAACAATGAGCAATTTATATCAATTAAAAATATGCCTTCTGCTCTGTACTTCTACTTCAGGTTATTCTTTGACCATTCCACTTGCTTACAGTGTTTTGAAAATATTCAGAAGCCCAAAATACAATGGCATTTTGCTACACTAAAGCAATACTACCAGCCAAGCAATGAACTACATTTCGTGACAGAGAAATGGTGGACAAGTGTCCAGGACAACAACCCAAAAATCATGAGTGCAATCATGAGAGGACTAGGAAGCCTTGATTCATTTTCCCATTTCACCACGTGTCCCTGTGTCAGATCTTATGCAAGCCAATTAACCTCTTGCTCACATCTCCATCTTTAAAATGAAAAATCCCAACAAACTCCAGAGCAGTGTGACAATAATGCAAAACACCAAATGCTATCTAAAACTGTATTATTGTGAGTCGCACAAACATTTAAAATGCGTCTTCTCCTCACAAGAGGGACTTGCAGTCTAAGTCTTGGTTATCTGCTGTTCTGTGCAGTTATTTAGGCTCAAATCACATTTGTTTTGTAAAGGTGTGAAAAGCTACTCTTTAATCTGATAGCATTTTACTGTTTTAGACAGCTAAATCCCACCTTTGAAGTTGAGCAATTAGTCTAAGCTAGTCATCTAGGGTTTCTCTATTGTCAGTGAGGAGAGATTAGTTATACTAAAGAGCATTACCATCTCTCTCCATTGACTACAAAGGGATTAGATCCCTAACTTTTAGATACATATATTAGGCAAGATGAATCCCACCTACGTGCCTAAAGCGAAGGTGAGAAACCCCATGGTTCTGTTTCAGCATCCCTGTGCTCCACAGCCCTACCAGCGTGCCGGGCGCGCTGCGACCACTGTGCAACTGCGGCTCAGATACCTTGAGCATGTCTGGAGCTTCCAGATGTAGCTGTAACCTGCCTGCAAGACATCTACAGCAATCAAGTTGTAACTAGGCAAGACTACCAGGTCTGAAGCAGACCTACACATTGCACCCATGTGAAGTTTGAAGTAGGAAGGGAACTGGCCTCAGCTTCAGAAGTGGAGTATGTGGAGTCTTTCCAGTATGCTTTGGGAAAGCAGACAGTTCGTTTAGGTATCTCCTCCTAAAATCTCCTAGAAAAATGAGCAACTCATTGCCTGCAGCTCTTATGTTATTAGAAATTGTGGAGCATGAGACCAGGTGTTGCTAGAACCAGAGTGCTCTGGACTGCTTCAACTGGTGAATGTGAATAGCAAGAAATGGGTTATAACTCAATAGGCTGTATCTCATTAGGCTTTACCTCTGCTCTTACTGAGGTTTTTGTTTGGTTTTATCTAGAACAAATTCTTGTCTATTTGTCTCTGTTTTCTCTTTTGATTTGTTCTTTGTTTAGACAGCCTTTAAGATAGCTGTGCATGGGAGATCAAATTTGGTCCCGAGCTCCAGCAATCTGACATCTAAGATATCCCTTTTATCAGAGGAGCAGTAACCATGTGGTATTAGACAGTCCTGCATTTGCTATTTGTATTATGCATGTACATACAGGTGGAGAAGTGTCTTTACTGTTACAGGCTAAGAAAACACAAGACACAGAGACACAGTTCCTCACCAGTAAGTATCTTAATACAATTTCATGGTAAAACCGTATCAATCAGTTGTAGAGACAGTTGCATGTGTGCAGACCATGCTGTCTTCAGGACAGATACTAACTCTGTATGTGTTGTGTGCGTTAATCATACCCACAGTACCTGCGGGTGTCATCTCTGTGTGCAGGAAAAGGAAAATTATTTTCAAGCTCCTGCTGTAGAGATGCAGCAAATCATAGGTTTTTTGGTTTAAGCAGGCAACAAAAACAACCTAACATTTGCCCACATCTCCTTTTGTCTGTTTTGGGAGATCTTTTAGATTATATGCCTAGCTTTCCCATCTGAGTCATGGGGGTAGCAATTACTTACAGACCTACAGGTCAGTCTGGATGATGCAAGAGGTCTTTTCTAGCTTTACTTTTTCACCTGGGAGCATCCAAGGAGCATCACAAAAATTAAATAGCACAAGCAGAAAACACAGAAGTACAAAATGTTGCGCAAATGCTGAAGATTAGTATTTGGGCAGTGGGGGAATAAAAAGTTGCATATTTAAAGCATACAGCAAGACTGGTATCCACTGCTTCTCTCCGTTAGAAAAGGCGTGCACTGCCTCCCTCTAGCATTCAGCAGCGCTGACTCGGTGTGTCTCAGCATCTGGAAGACAGAGGCACCAGAAGGAACAACCCCCCTATTTACTTAAACGATGTGCTCTGGTGCTCCCCCCACCCTCGACAGGGAAGGGGCAAAACTTGCAGCTTGCGCAAATCACAAATTCTAACACATAAACACACATCAGTGTGTTTTTTTAAAGACAATACATCACTTGAAACAACTTACAACTGGCCAGGTTGTGATTGCAGACATGGATACTCTGCAAAGCAAACAATTTCTTTGGAAAGATCCACATGTCATAAGAACATCTGGCCTGCAACTAAAGGGAAGGAGGAGAAAGCCGATCAAAAGAGCAAAGAGAAACAGAGGAGGCAACAGAGCACCAGATCTGAGAGAAAGAGAGAGAAAAGAAGGGAGAGAGAGAACAAACACAGCTGGTTATAGAATAATTTCTTTTCTGCTTTAATTTAAAGTCTATTTAAGGTATAAGTAGAACCTGCTCTGTCTAAACAGGAATATCTTTATTTTACACTTGTAGTAATGCCAAGATCATCACTTTTAGATGTGCCATGTGGAATATCAAAGACCTTGTGTTCTTATGAGCACAATCTAAAGAGAGTGAACTTGCACAATATATACGAACGTATAAACTGTATATTAACAGATACGAATGAATGAGAAAAATGTTAATAATTACAGATGAGAATTTAATGGCTACTCATCCTCTTAAGTTAAAATTAGAAATAGAACCATATTTAACAATTCTATTGGGCCAATTTTAAAATGATCTTACGGTGCTCTACGCAGAAGGTTCATTTCACACATCCATGAAGTGTATCCAACACTAGGGAATAACGTGGATATTTAAAAACAAGATATCACCAGAGAGAATGATGTTCAACCGAAACTCATATACAAGTGAAAATGAGGTAGGAGTTTAATTTCTAGAATCTGGGGTCTAGATGAGTGGATGCATCTACCAAGAGAACCTTTAGCAGTGAACGTGATGTGATAAGTGGACCTTACTCCTACACTGCCCAGCATGAAATGTAGGATTATTAGAACAACTCACGATCCATCAAGTTGCCTGAAAAGGTAGGTAATATGGCATTGTCCCATATGCAAGGGAAACAAACTGAAAGTCGTATAATTCAAATCAGATGAAGTGATCTTCGGTCACAAATACTGGTTGAGAACTCTTGATCCATTATCTGATAATACTGAGTCAGACTTTGAAAAAAGGAGTATTTACAGAATATATATTTTCTTTTACATATGCTCTGAAGGGAACCATAAAAATAAAACTAATAACTACAAAATAATTTTTATTATTTTATAAACTAATTAATACAAACACTTGTTTCAGTAGCTTTTACCCTCCCTAATTAATTTTATTGCATGATAGAAAAAAAAAAAATCATGTCACTTTTATAATACTTTAAAGTCTCTACCTAACATTTTTTATCCAAAGGATACTCTTCCTTTCTCTCTTCCTTTTTTTGTCTTTAAAAATCTATTAGCATTGACTAAAAAGAAAGAGCTAGGATATAAATATTCAGTTAGATTTACTACACAATACATTTTTCTTTGACATCTCTCATGTGATCTGACACGTGGCAGTTTTATGCAAGATGTTAAGAAATGGCTAGTGATTTTTGGTGATTCTAGTGCCCAATTTCACAGAGTTTCATAGGGCCTGTAGTTCAGAGTTAGGATGTTGATTTCTGGGGAGGAAGAAATAAATCAGACCCTGTTAAAACACCCAGAAGATGGAGGCATTTGAAAACCCGTGATGAAAAACCTGGCCAAACTGAAGTCCTAGACTAAGGGATTGCTTAAAATGTCACCGTGTAAGTTTTTGAAGAGAAAGGTATCAAGTTTGAATTGGCTTTACTAGTCAGTCATGTAACTTAAAAATTAAACTGACATAGTGAGCTAACTAGGGAAAACATTGCTTAAGGATATCTTGACACTGCAGAGTGTCAAGATGCCTAAATCTTACTGAAGCGATGGAAAGAGCATGAGAAGTAGCTTGCAAATAGCTTTTTGCCATGGCAGGTACACTGTTCCCACTAGCTTCAATGTTTTAGTCGATGAAGTAAGCATAGCCTAAGACACAGAGGGAGGAAGGCTCAAGCAAAACTAAGCTATCTGATAAAGATATGATACCGGTTTGTGAACAAACTGGATCCTAATTCTGAGTCCCAAAGTGACTGCACTTTGCGTGACCAAACTCTTTGTATAGGCCGTTCCTTGAGACACGCCTTGGCCTGATTAATGCCACTTAACTTTGGGCACTTAACAGAGAAGCCCAAGAGCATAATCACCTTTGGCTTTCAATTCAATTCCAGTTCAACCCAGCATGGATCTCCCTTTGACTAGGCAAGAAGCATAGGTGAACTAGGGTCAACCTCAGCATCTCAGTTAAGTACAAATAACTGGATGAGAGGTCTCCACGTCTACTTTGTCAACAAATCCTGTGTCTAGAAGAATATTTAGGCAATCAGTGCAGACCTGGCAATGGCACCCTCTCTGGAAATGGGCTGTGCAATGCTGCCCACGGTTCTTTCTAACTGTGGTATGACAAAGATGTACATGGAGTACAGATGTACATGTGGCAGCTCCAAAGTGCCTTGAGATTATCCTCTGGAAAAAAACAGGTAACAAAAGAGACTCACTTTCAGATGCCTTCCATGCCCCACAACTGATAAATGCTTTTCATGCAATGAAAAAGGCATAAGAACAGGTACATACATTTTATCTACCCTCTTACCATAGCCAAACACCACCAGACTCCTCAGCATCTCATTTCCCATAGCCAGGTGCTCAGATACCACTTGTCATAAACAATTTCTGTCTCTCCAGCAGTGGATTTCTCCCAACACTTACCATGTTGCTAGCACCAAAGGCTCATGGAGCCCCAGAAGACGTTGTGAAATGAAACAGCAGTGGAGGGAAAGGCTGGAGAGCCAAAGGCATGCAGAAGGAAATGAGTCGTTTGCCTAAATGCCTCCCACTTCAGAGCTCAGTAAGGTAACACGGTGGAGCTGTACAGAGATCTGTGCTTTTGGGATATCTGTCTGTGTTCCTGAATCATTTGGCGCACCACGCGGTCAGCGCACACAGCCTTGTGGGACCCCATCCACGTTCAGCCAGACGCAGCCCTAGCAGTGTGTTCGATGCTTCAGCAAAACCTGCTCTCTGATCTTTACAAGTGCCAAGAAGTCTGTTAAAGCGTTTACATATTGCAACATTAAATGCTTGGTAAATCGCCACATCATTTTGCGCTTTCGGCGTTCCCAAATCCACATCATTCATCTTTCTTCTGCAAGGCCAAACCCTGCAAAACTTACTGAATGCACTTAACTTCAAATTAACACCATCTAAAACCAGTTCCTCCCTTCTTCTTCTATGCTGTTATATGTAAAATCTACACCCAAAGTTAATTTCTTGCTGACCTTGTGCTGATTAATGCAAATTAAATTACAAGCTAATTGCCCCAAATGGTTTGCATGCAGCCCAGAAATCAGTTCTTTTTGCTGGTGGTAAAACACATTTGTGATTTTTTACACAATGGTTACACTAAGTCATTGTTAGTCTTGCAGCATCTTCAAAAATCAGACTTTTTGTAGCACCTTTTAGAAAGCAAGAAAAAATAACCTAAAAAAGCATTATTAAGTTCTGATCCAGTCTTGCAGAAACCTGACTTCTACCTCGTGGGAGGAATTTTATGGCTCGTTCAGAGCTCAAGCTCCAAGATGCATTTTACAAAACCTTGAGCCAGTTTTGTTAAACCCATCACTCCTTAATCCCCTTGTGCTTGTCAGCAGACTACACAGGCACTTGATTTTGAACGTCTGATTTGATAAAGGGTGGGGGAGGAAGGGAGGGAAACAGGGACTGCTATTTTAGATACATCCTACAATATTCTTGCAATTCAAGAGATAACAAGGAATTATTTCAAACAGTGATACTGGGTAGAGAAGGTCTTAGAAAGGGGCTGTGTATTGTGTTTCAGGACATCAGCGTTGTTTTGGCATCAGTCTGAATCCCAGTCATCAGATCTGATACATGATGGTTTGCTGGGGATGTGGTTGGCAATTGGCATGGGGATCAAATGCAACAGTAGGTAGTGCTTAGCTCTTCAGCAGTCCCTGGAGTGGCTGACATTCACAGTACAAATGCATTTTGCATTTATGTCCAGTAGTGGGGATAAAATTTGATTTATGTCATGAGGAAGCTAGGGAAAAAAAGAACCCCAAACATGGTGTTCTCCAAAAGAATGTGGTTTCTGCTTCACAGGCTCTGCTGCAGCGAGTAGTCACACTCCACTCCATACTTTATTCCAAAGGAGATAAACAAGATTACGCCCATTTTACAGAAGAAGTGGCAAGACAGAAAAGTTAAATGAATTGCCCGAATTTAAACATGTAGCATGAGGCAGAGCTGAAAACAGATTTTGCTGAGAGAAGAGCAATGCTCTCAGGTATTACTCTCACTTGAGCACTCAAGTCTAGAGAGAATCTGAGTCCTTTCTGCCCCATTCTTGGGCAACAGATGCCCAGACCAAAAAGGCACAAACCAGCTACTCCACATGCTCCCAACCACACAAAACATCCTTACCCTGACAACAAAATGTGAGACCTGACAGCAAACAGCCCAGCTTCCTCAATACAAAAGGATATAAACGTTAGACCGTAGAAAGGACAAGGGAGGTTGAAGTCACATGCCATGGTCATTGCTATTCTAGTCATCCAAAGACTGATCAAGTAGGACGAACAGATAAAAAGATTACACACACATATATATATATGGTAACGCTTAACTGACCTGATGCCTAAGAAATGTTCGTTGTGGGTTTTTTTAAATAGTTTTTTCCGTTATCGCTCCACTCTTAATTGATGGTGTTTCTCCCTTTCTTCCCTAATACGCATGTCCCTGTTTGGTCTGACTAGGGTAGCAGCCATCCTTTCTTCAATATTCTTGAGTTTGACTTCTACTACAACCTGAGGCTGCCAAAATCCCAGCCCCTTGAACTACAGATAGTACAATTTGCTCAGTTTTAAACAGGAGTTCAAAGTCAGTGTTTAGGAAGCTTAATAACTGATACCTGAGTAAGTAAATCTCCTCAATTCAGAGATGAACGTGTGACCACCACCAACATGAGTTCTGCTGCACAACACCAACCCTAAGGGGCCTGTGCTGTTGAGTAATAAAAGTATTCCCCCTCCGAAGTCTCTCCAGAGCAGAGATTGTCGTGTCACTCTGTTAAATTATGTGTGATGGGTCTGTCGTTAGGATTACTCTGTAGAAGAGACAGCTTGGAGGCTGCCAGATTCATTAAACATCTTCAGTAGGACTTCATGGGGGCCTTTCACTTACCCTGAACAAACAACAAACACACCCTTTGTGCTCAAGAACAAAGGGAGTTTTTGCACTTTTGTTTGATGTCAGTCACAACTGGAGATTAAAGCTTCTTCTCTGTGGATTTCAAAGTTGTCTCCCCCCTCCAAAGCTGCTCCTCTTGCTGTTTGCTAGGCACTTCAAAAAGGTTTACAGCTAAAAAACCCCAAACAGAACAATATTAATAACAATCAGCTTCAGAAGTGCTACATATTTTTGGCATTTGAATGCATTTCACTCGTAGATATGACTGAGGAAATGAAGTGCAGGAGTAACATATGCGGGAACTGTGTTTTTCTTAATCACTTTGCATCAGGGGCTGGAAAACTGGATTTGTAAACAGGAATTTCTGTGTTAAGATCGAAGCACGGCACACTCTGACCCACTGAAAAAGATGTAGCTCAGCCCAGCTGAATCTGGAGTTGGGGAAGAACAGTTTTTGTTTTCCTAGCAAAGGGTACAAATGGAGGAGCTTGCATTAAGACCGCACAAAACCCAAGTCACGGCTTCTCTTACAGTCTCCAAGCCCTGATGTGATGGCTTGGGTTTGGATACCTTTTCTGAAATCTGTAGTATATACCAGTGAACACCCATCTTTCAGAAGAGGCATCCAAAACTGATCAGGATGATGTCTAGGGGAAGGTTACACCTCTTGTCACCTCAGGGACAACCCAACACACATTCCCATGTAACAGGGCACCCTAGCAAGAGTCCACCTTCCTCACATGTCACAGAATCACTAAGGTTGGAAAAGACCTGTAAGATCATCAAGTCCAACCAGGATATCTAAAGAAAAACAAGGTGAGCTGCTCTAAAAGCTGGAAAAATAAGAACAGGTATTGTCCGATCCAGGAAAGAAACAAGTGAACACGAGGAAATTAAAAGAGCTCTCTGGAATGTGGCAAGGACCATCCAAACTTAATGCTTCGATTGTATGGGAACCTCTTTCTCCCCTCTGATCTGTAGGGTTTCATCTATGAGGCAGAGGTTAGCAACCATCTGTCCTTTCAAAACAGCCTGACTCGATTATGTGTAGCAGTTTAATGCAGCCCGACTCTTCCCAACCTGTGAAGACAGGTTTTTGCTTTGCTTGATTGTCCTTCTCCACATCCCCCGCTACAGAAATCAATTAGATAGAAAACAGAATAAAAACTACACGAAGGGTCACATTCTGCTACCTAAATCATTCACTGCTGTCAAAGGATGGATGGGACCATTCTGAATATGACAAGTCTTCTCCTTCAGCCGAGATGTCAAACATCAGATGTCAGAACAGGAAGGTGAGAAGGAGCCACAAGAGTAAGTGACTGATGGAAAATGCCTTTCAAAGCAAAGGACTAAGTATTTCTAGAGTCTCCCTGTGCAAGACGGTTAAGATTTTAGAGCTGCTGGATGTAACTTTCTTTAGATGGCTGCATGAGTCTGAATTTATGTTTCTTATAATTCTATCATAATCCATCAGTATGAAAAAATGCTTGTTTTCCACTTAAAATAACAGACATTGTGAAATGTGGTGTTTTTTTCCCTCATATCGTCTTTCTATACTGCATTTGAACTAGGTGCCTATTCCATCTTCTAGATCTTTCTCACACTGACACCACACACATCATATATTTATTTCTTAGGCTTGGTACACACTTTTAACCAGATAATAGAGCATGGCTGAAGGGACATCATATAGATTTAAAATGTGCCAAACTAGAGGTTAACAGTGTGGATCTGATTTCTCCTTTAAAGCCCTTTCTGTTCCAGTCATGTTCAGAAGTGTTGAAACTGTCAACAAACTGTGATATTTGGAACTTAACGCAGCTCTTCCCCAACTCTTTCAAGAAATACCATATGAAGCTTTATAAAATCAAGCAATTTAGGGATGATTGGGCAAACCCTGTGATTTGGACATGAGTTTTGCTTGCCAGTTCTTGCAGTGGTCCATCTGATGGCACCCAAGTATCTTATGTAAAGCATCGGGGTTTTCTGATGATGCTAGATAAAGAGCAGGCTACAAAACATATTTCAAGTTCTTCATGTTTGACCAGTTGCAAAGATGATTGTGAATTTAACAGTTACTCAGAAGCCCACCTTGCTATGCTTGCTTAGTAGTTCCAGTATGAAATGATTTAATTATGGCAAGCAGCAGTAAGCATGGTTAAATCCTCAATTTTGTGTCAGCATACTCTCCTTTGGACATAAATTATGCAGAAAGCCTCAACAAAAGTTATGCGCTGATGTGGATTGGTAGCACAGAGCTTTAATGCACAGCAGCCCCATCATTAATATTAGGTTTGCTTTAAATAATGAAACAAAAATAAAAATGTTTCTCAGAGGGCACAAACCGTAAAGATGTAAAGTTGTAGTGTGGGAAAGAAAATAAGTAGTGTAGTTCAGAGCATCTTCATAAGCGCTAAGCAAGCAGCCAGGGGATGTTCTCAAGGGGTTTCTATTCCACAGGAGCTTTCCCATTCACTTCTTCAGTGTTTGATATTCAGTTTGATATTAGAGTTGATCATGTTGAAGTTCATTGTTACAATCTAAGGCAGTGTTACAATATGCAGATCACTCACGCGCTGCGGATTTCTTACTGTACCAAAATGTCTTCATCTCCTCATTTCCAGTTCATAAAGCTACACTGGGAGGGAGAGAGGGAAGGATCCTACTTACACATGGTACCATTTCCCCAAAGCAGCTGTTACAGGAACGATGCTAGGAAATGTGCCTAAACCCAAGTTGCCCACTGTCGGCAATCCAGGGAAGACAGATGGCAAGTGGAAGGAAAAATGAGAACTCATACTGTGAGGGTCGTATCCTGACAAAGTCAGGACGCAGCCAGGGAAAGCAGACAGATCTGGTAGGAAGAAAACACTGTGAGACCCCACCATTTCGATGTTTGCTGGGGTAGAAGTACAGTAGTGCCAGTAGAGACATTTTGCAAGAAGTAGTTTTCCAAGACGACGTATGATTTCTCTCATTAGCTTCATCAGCTCTCATTGCTTCTATGCTACTGCACCGCTAACCCAGGAGCACAAGATACTCACGCAGAATAGATGAAAGCTGGCACCCAAAAACCAAGTTCTATGTATCACCAATGCTTGGGTAGCCTTCAAAGCTGGCCAGGTGACTGTCCCTCTGGGATGAAACGTCTAGGGCTAGAGGGCATCCAATAGCTTTCTGCTTTATCGGCTCTCAGGGCTGAAAAGAAAAACTTGCCACGTTTAAGTGCCTGGGTGGAGGCACAGTGCAAGGAAATATGTAGACAACAGAACAGCACGGAAGGTCCGGTTCTTGGCTTCCATGTCAGGCAGAATAAAAGACATCCCGTGCTTTTCCAGAGCCTGAAATTCATACACCATGAATCAGTTGGAGAAGTCAAAGGGTCCTTGAGGAAAGGGTTATCTAACATTTTATAATAGTAAAGAATCTATTCCATATTCTGCCCAGCACAGTTCAACTTCACTTCACTGCAAAGTTCTTTGAAGCCCTTGACCTCTACTTTCTGAAACAGAAGAAGAGTAGGAAAACATACATTCAAAACAGATTATGATATTCAGCTGCTCCTACGAAATTCTCTATGCAGCACCAGTAGATCAAATTATTTTCATTATATTATTTGGTCACAAAGAATAGTGACATAATTAAGGAGCTAAATAGCAACAGTTTCCTTCTGGTAAATTTGCTGTAGCTAATTTTGTTAATAAGACTGATAATTGTTTTACGCTCATTCAATATCTTAAGTTTACCTAATACTAAAACCAATCAGAACCTTTAAATTAATTTTTGTTTTATTTCTAAAGGAATCAATGTCATTATTAATCATAAAAGGAGTGCCGAGTCAGAGGATGATAAATCTCCTTTGGGCTTATTTGACTTTCATATTTATGGTTTGGATAAGGTTATTATGAAGGAATTTCAAGAAATGATTGAGGAGGAAAGGGAGGAGAGTGAGCTAGGAAATACAATGCTTGAATGCTGCGCTACTATTGACTTCAGCAGGATGTATGCAAACAGTTTGATTTCTTTAATTTCTGCAGACTTAACCATGGCAAAAGTGTTCAAAATAGAACAAACTGCTCAGAATGCCAGGCTAGAGAGCCCTAAGATGTAGAATTTCCAAACCAGTAAGTTCGAGAGTGGATTTACAAGGAAACAGGAGAGCGGAAGATCTGTGGCATAGAACTGACGGGATTCTGCATGCCTGGCACTGGTGGTTTTGCTTTTGAAGCGTTAGAAAAAATATTCACTCAAACTACAGTTGCCTTTGTTGCATTTCTAGCTTCACTGCAAAAAACTTACAATACAGCAGCTATTTTAGCTACACTTGTACAACTCAATATATGGTAATGCGGTGAAACGTCCTAGATAAATGTGTCCAATTTTCACAAAGCCAGGGTTGCCCACATCGCTTTTTACATGCTTTGACAGGATAAGGTCAATGCCCATTGGCTGTGCGAGGAACGGAGAATGCCGTCGGTGTTGCTATTGTCATAGTAACATTCCAACTCAGCTTTGGGAGGTGGCAGTCCTTGGTCACTGTGCCGAGGAGCTGCACGCTCACATGCTCCCCGTTAACCCTGTGTCTTAAAAGACAGGACAAACAGCGCTTTCAGTTTAAGTGCAGTACTGTATTTTACTATTGTCTTGAAAGGGAAAACACATAGTACGTTATGCTGAGATGTTGTTAATCAGAGGTTTCTTTCCTAGAACTTATCATGCCTTCTGCTGAAGAGGATTTTAATAAAACCTGAAAGCCAAACATGCTTGAATGTGGATCAGAATTCTGCCTGTATTTCCTTTCGTTACTAACCTCCCAAACTTTGAGATCCATGAAGTGTGCAGTGGATTTTCTTCTGTATCCATCCGCCTGACCACTGTACCCACAGAAACAAATCAACAAAACCCAGACACCCCCTCAACACAGTCCGTTACAACTGCCCACCATCAAACACCAAATAAATGTTTTGTGAATGTACATGATGGAACACATTTCACTGATAAAATACACAAAACGTGAACAATTAAAACAGAAATAACTTCAATATGAGTCTTACTAATGCATCCTTTGTCTTTCCTTGTATCTTTTAAGAGACAAACCTATCAAAGGAAAATGTTATGATAATGTATTACCATGCTGAGTTAATTGTCAATTGGAAGTTACTTAAGTGTACTTTAATGATATGTTTAAAGCCTTATTTTCAACTCTAATAGCTATTAATGGTAGGAAGAGAAAATGAAACCAATTTTCCTGAACTTAAAGTGGAGCTCTGTTAAGTACAAGTGAACAAAATTCTAAATATAACAAATTCTTTAGGTATTTCAGCTAATGGGAACCCACACTGTCCACATTTCGTTCTAGCTACATACTACTTTCCAGGCAGCACTTATATAAGATCACGCAGCACTGAGTATGTCAGTGTTAGAGAAGTTGGAATCAGTTCTGCAAATGGTATGAAATCATTCCCAAAGACCGAGATGGCTGAACTGAAGGGAGAATGACATACCCAAAGGATTAATTTAGTATGAAAAACCAAGGAGATACTAAACCCGGTTTTCAAGGAGTCCTGTATCCACAGATGGAGAACAGTGTTTCATAGATACTTGACCCTATGGACACAAAGCCAAATATAGCTTAAAAATTCCTAGTAGCATTCAAAACATCTACAGTTAAGCTCAAGTTAAGCTCAATGTTTTGGGGTGACAGAATTTCCATCCCCAAATAATTTCCATTTACTTCAATTGCTCTACTACACTCTGCAACACATATCTGCTCCCTCTCCATCCAAATGAGTGGATTTTGCCAGTCTTCTGTGATTTCAAAGAATATTACAGTCTTGATTCATCTGTTGTCCTGTAAGTCAAGCAATATGACCAATTTAAGAGAGAAAAATCATTAACCTAGCTGGTACCTTCTGTCCTGGAGATGCCATGAGTGCGAACAACTAATTGCAAGGTGTTTGCAGGTTATTCTAGAAAAGACCTTCTTTCTTAACTCATAAATCAAAATAAATAAGATTGAAACTTTTATGGGAAACAGCACAGATGACAGCATGACATCTTCCACACTCTGGTCTTTTAAACCTGATAATTTTATTAATGTATTTAAGTGTCAAATAATTTCATAATAAAATGCATAGAGAAAATTGTTAGTAATGTGAAAATCAGCCATTGTCAGTCATTACAGGTTCAGTAACTTTCCTTTACATAACAACAACAAAAAAAATCTGTATTTTCATTACTGATTTGCTTCTTGCATTAGCGCTTCTGAAACAGGCCTATGAAACCTAATTCCTTCCTATTCTGTTTTCATTAAGAAAAAGAATTGCAAGTCATCTTCTCTACCTTGGGAGCAAGGTACTCATTAGAAAAGCTGTTTCACTCAATCATCAGGTTTCAATATGCTTAAATTAAGCTATTCCTAAATCTTACAACTATATACTTTACTTCAGCAAAGTCACTCAAAAGAGGGAGATTTTTTAATGCCAGAGATGCTGCAGTGTTAAATCTCCTTTGTGACTATTTTGTTGTGCAGGATCCCAGAAATGGGGTATGAACCTGCCAAATGTCAACACGTGTTCTTGTTTATGGATTTTTAAGGCTAAATTTTTTTTCTTTGCTTTTATGGCATTTAAAAGCAACCTTCATATACCGTCAGATAAGCTTTATAACCAAATGTCTCTACATCTACACATCTGAAAGAACATATGTTTAGTTGTTTGTTGCCACCCTCTAAACAAACAACATAAATAGAAACCTATGGTAGAGTGCCTCTCTTATTTTTCCAAAAAACTTCCAAAAAGAAGGTAAACTCTTCTGAATGTGAATAATCCTACCACATGCACGTATAATGGCACATGCTGGAGGCAACGGTGCCTGGATGAAACAGTAAATAATGAATGGGATTCCTAGAAGTTGGGACATATCCATGGGTTTTTTTCTTGGGAATGGGACTCTTGTGCTGACTATTCGTCTCATGTAAAGGAAGACAATATTCCTGGTATATATACTCTCAGTATTCATTCAGATGAATGGAGTAGAGTAGTGGTCAAGCATAAGACTTCCAGCATTAGCTCCTAAATTGCCCTCCACTTTGTCAGGAAGGTTTTACCTGAGCAAGAATTTGAAACTTGGATGTTCATGTTAAAAATCTGATGGTTTTGTTAACCAAGCTTACCAGGTCCATTTGGTCTCTCACTGGGGTGAGGCTGCAAAAAAATGGGTCAAAACTCAAATGCCCCTTCCCGTGGAAGCCTTCAGTAAAAGGAGAGTGATTTATACAATCAAGAGAAAGCGGAGTTCTCACTCACTGGTGTTATTACCTTTAAGTCCTTGCCAAAAAAGCTGCAGATTTTCACTCGTGGAGTGAAAGAAGAGAGGAAGGAGGAAATGTTATGCTATGTAAACAAATACTCTACCTGAAGGGGAATAAAAAAAAGCACCAAAACGGCAGTCAAATATTTACACTTGTGAAGATTCAGGCAAAACATCAAATCAAGCTGTACTGTTAAGAGCCCTGTTCTCTTCCTCTCTGTTCTTTCTTCTTTGCTTCCTTCGGTATGTGCTTTTCTGCTGCTCCTCTCTG
Organism: Gavia stellata; assembly: GCF_030936135.1. Classification (NCBI taxonomy): domain Eukaryota; kingdom Metazoa; phylum Chordata; class Aves; order Gaviiformes; family Gaviidae; genus Gavia; species Gavia stellata. Next base: position 6,727,543 of record NC_082597.1, on the reverse strand, counting down.
CATCGAGAGCTGCAGCTACAAAGAAAGATCATCTACAAAGCCACAGAGATGGAGCTGGTGGCTGGCTGGGGACCCAAGGATGCCCGAGGATCATCCTTGTGGAAGGGGCTACACCAGCCGTGCTAAACCCTCTCTGAAATCCATTTATGTTCCTAAAAACAGAGCTAAAATCTTTGGGATCCTAGATCTTTTTTTTTTCCTGCTTGTATGTTTTATAAAGTGATTTAAGTATTTGGGAAGCCCCATCATTCCTTTAAAGCAAATACTTTGTAAGATCAGATTGATTTTTTCATTGAATTTTGTTTTGTGTGGAAAATGAATTTCCCAATCTTTGGAGGTTCATCAGATTGCATTTCAACTAGACATTTATTGAAGAGAAGTGCTGGAAAGAAGATGCTCCAAATACTACAGAGTCTTCTTAAGCTCATTCTGTACAGTATCTGTGTGTCTGATAATCACAGTAACACAAACACTTTCCTGCCTGAGTCTGTGTCTACCACCCAACTTCATAGTAGATGCTCCTCAGCTGAGGGAAAAAATGAAGCAAACCACATGGTATTATCATTATTTTAACTCAAAGGCACTGAGATCAATATTTCATGAAAAAAGCATCAAACAATTCTTGACAGAGGGTTATACTCCCCTTGACCAAACCAGCAACATTATTTTAAAATTGCCAAAAGAATTTGTTCTGGATATGTTTTAGGGAAATAAAAGAGTAAACAAGTATTTTCAGTTGTTATCCATCACAATCTATTTATTTACCTTATCACTGCTACTTTTAAAAACATCACCAAATAATTAAGACTCTCAAAAGAATATATTTAAAAGATTGTCACATAAGAAGATGACATCTTACAGAAAGGGACTTCTGTGTATGCTCAGCTAATTGATAGTTTCCAAACCACCAAGTCTGTCTGCGTATTTTATTCTGAAATACAAACTAATTTCGTAATAAGCAGCTAGGGCTAGAAATGAGTTTCAGTGGGTCACACTTAATCCCTTTTCATCTCTCACCAAATCAATCACTTGCTTCAAAAAATACTTAATTGCCAAAACAAAACAATTAGCAATATCAAACAAAGCATTTTCTTTCCCCACTCTCCCTCTGGTTCATCAACATTCATCCGCCTGCCTCACAGATTTTCAGATGCTCTGACTGTCCACTCCTGTTAAAGATCAATGAAAGCAACAATCATGCAGAAGATCTGAAAAATCAGGCCCAATTGGGCAGCCCTAATTAGTGGATACTTCTGAAATACTGGGCGTTTCAAAAGAGTTTCACAGGAACCACGTGCTGCACAGTTGCCACACTTAAAAAAAAATATTTTTTTACTTTTTACTTTCAGTAAAGGAGAAACCACAGCTTTATCCACACTAGAGAAGTTAGGGTTGAAATAGCTATCATAGTGCTGCTCTGGATAGAAAAGCTGCAGGCATATATTTATCTGGGTTTTTGTAATATAATAGATGGGATTTTCCATAGAGCCCAAACAGGCGTCAAAGCAAAACGGGACCAGTGACACCAGCTGCCCTACATGGCACACACAAGTCTTCACAGCAGATATTTTGCCTGATCCACGTTGCCTGGCCCCAGCCTGAGTCCTTCCCCCGCAGCACCCTCGGATGCACCTGCGGCAGGAGCAGCTGGTAGCTCAACACCCCAGATTTCTCTTTGCAGAGCTAAATAGCTTGCAAGAAGAAAGGGAGGCCACCTTCCCTCCTCCATCTGCAGTGGGGACAAGGTTACTGGGTTCTATTTCATGCCGCCTTGAATAAACTCACTCCTAGGAAGGGCACCAGCACAATCTGGGGGTTGCATGGGCAAAGTCCCATGCTCAAGGTTTCCTACGAGCACTGCAAAGGAGAAGACCCTTTTCAGCACTGAGATATACTACATATGGGCCTTGTTCCACTCACACACATATCCCTTCTATGTTGCAGACATCCTATGCAGGGAACTGAGCATAGATGTGAATTCTTTCCTACAGCTGCTTTATATCCCAGAGAGACATAAAAAGACTTCAATGTAAAAGATAATCGCCCTTCTCATCCCCACACTTGCGTGTGTATTATGTGAACAACCTCCTGAGAAAAATGTGTTGTGGATGCTTTATGTGTTGATCAGCTTTACTCTCACCACAAAGCAGCTTTACATCAGTGTCAGTGATTTTCTTGGATGTATGAGTTTTATTACTGTAGCCCCCATTGGCCCTACTCATGGCACAAGGATCACCTCAAAGACCAAAGGGCCTACGATCTTCCTTAATTATATCAGTATAAATGAGATCAGAATTTGGTTCTCTTGCTTCATTTCCCAGCACACAGTTAGTGTCAGTTTAAGTAACTTTTCAAGCAAGTGATTCTTCTGCAATGAAATTCAATGGATTTATTTAAGTTCAATAGATTTTATTATTATACTTTCAAGAAAGGAGCGAGTCTTTTTCTTCTGAGCTGTTTTATTTTGTAGTAAATGGGCTGCCACACATCAATTACAGCAAGGTAATCAATACAATCTTTTTACCTTCTCTGGAAAAAAAACCCAAACAAACAAACAAACATCTCCCTCCCTGAAAACTCAGTTCCTCAACACAAAACCCTGATTTTATATTCCCCCAATTATTCCAAGTTTATCCAGGTGTCCAGAGACTTCACTATCCATGAAACCTGAGGGAAATTACACAGTGATTGACTTCATAGTTATTGCAATTTGACATTGTGCTTCTCAACCTCCAGGATCTCAATTCTTACTTGAATTACACAGATTAAGTATAATGGCACTAATGAAATCACTGTCAGTTTATAGAGGTGTAAAACTGAGAACAGATTCTGCCCCAAAACTTAACCAGTACAAAGACATGACCCTATCAGCAGAGGCTGAGCCTCTTTTTGTACACTATTGTTATTCGGTAGACTAAATTGCTTTCAAATTGCACAAACACTGTTTTTAATTCTACTAATTTAGATGGATATAAACATTTAGGCTGTAAAGAGACATTTGTATCATTAAATATTCTCTGAATGCTTAAAATCAGATTGAGAAGATGCATTAGATTTTTTGAAGCTATTCTTAAACGAAATAAGAATAATATATGTAATGCATCATCACACCTGATGGTTTATATAACGCAGCTACTCATTACTTCAAATTTTCATGAAGTTGAAGAAAAAAAAAATCCAGTCAGTCTCCCCTTTTTCCTACCCACCTTAATTGCTTAATACTTTCAGTAGTCATTCCCTAGATCTTCTCATTCCTACCTGTAGCAATGAGGAGCAAGGCAGCCTATATTAATCTCATTCAGGCATCGCTTACTGCCACTTATATAATTGCATTCTAGACAAGCAAAAGGGTTTGGGAGTCTGAAAGTCATCAATATCTCATTTTCATCTGTGCTCCAGACATGAGGAGCATCACTATGCAGGGCTAAGAATAAAACCAGCATTAGAAATAACAATTTGGCCTTTGGTCTGTTACAAACCCTTCTCCACTGCAAGGTCTGATTTTCGCTATAACTCTAAAAAGAGGTCCCTGAAGCATGAACCCCAATTAGATAGCTGCAAAAAACCCCCAGCTCACTACAGAATAGCTACTGCAGATTATTGCAGGTGGTTTAGGAGTAAATCCAGCACCAAGAGAGCGCAATTCCAGCATAATCACAGCGGGATTTGTTTACTACGTCCCTCTCTGCATTCTGATGAAAATGACACAAGAAAGTTCCTAAAACTTGCAAAATCAAAAAACTTAATACTTGAAAAACTAGCAAGCGAGGGAGCAGCCCCATGTGTTGTAACTGACTTCGTAAAGTCTTACTTACTTTCCCCTGATGCGTGTTGGCTTCGCTCACTATGTTGTACTCCCCAGGCTTTGATCCTGACAGCATCTCTCAGAACCAGGCTCCCTAATTTTACCAGATGTGTGCATACCGTCAAACATCATACATCTTCAAAGTGTTGGTAAAGTACATGACTGTTGTCTGAATCCAATCTTAGATCTGCAACTTCTTTGTAGGGCAGGATCATATTATAATCATGCAAAGCACCTTAGAAACAGTGTTCTGAAGAAAGAGATCTTAATAATTAATTCTGTCTATATAAGTCCCCTACATCACTTGTAAAATCAGTGTATTAATTAGCGCTGTTTGTGGCAGCTTTACAGGAACAACAACTTTCTCTCCCTGGCCCCCTCTCTTACGACGTGCGCCAGTAGGAAAGCCTCCTGCTTCTGCACATCCCTCTCTCCTGCGACTGCACCCCCAGAACGGCTAACAATTTTGTTTTAGAAAACCACAGCATTGGAAAAGCAACACAATGAAATTTCAATGTTCAATTAATAATTGGTAAAGATTCACTGGAGTTTAGTAGTATTCTTCTCATGCCTACACCTGCATCTCTCCCCAAGACAGTAAGAGTCACCTGAAAGACACTGTTACGATATAAACTGGTTAGCATCGAAATCAAAAACAGCTTTTATTAACTGTCATTTCAGAAGGATACCATTTCAGCTGCAAGGATCCTTATGTTGATGAAGGTACTACAAAACCCTGAAACAATTTATGTTTATTTATGTCCAGAAGTTGCCATAAATAAAAAAAATTACTTCTAAGACATAACACTGCAACCGCTTTTCTCCAGCAGCCTTCAAAAACCCCCAGCATTTTAACTGAAGATGCTTTTTTGGGTTTGATTTTTTTTTTTTTAAGCTGTATATACAATTATCTCTGTAGAGTGGCACGAATACAAGAGAAAGAAGTTGAAGGCAAAATGTTTGCTCAGTTCAAACAGCATCACATGATGCTACATTCAGGATGGCATACCTTTGAATAGGCACCGTCAAAAATCTGAAGGCTTCAGTATATTCTTCATCTCATATCTGTTTTGGATAGGACTTACAAAAGACACTCTGCACTTTGATCAGAGAGTTATATTTAGAAAGGACTACACGAGCCAAATGATTTTTCCAACAGATTCATGCCTTGTTTTCTGTCCACTGACTCTCCAAATAAGTCCCTGGATGGTGATAAATGAAGGCACTTGCTTTAAAAAAGCAAAAAGAGGCATAGCCCATCACTAATCAGATAAAACAAGAGATACTATTTATACTGAGGATGTACTGTTTTCGCATAACTTCAGAGGCCTTGGTTTCTTAAAACACTGTGCTCATCTCTAAAGTCAGCGAGACTTAAACAAATGCTGACATGCTCTGCTGAAACATGGCCTTGAACCAACATTCAAATTAAAAAAGAAAAAAAAAAAGTACAGAAGACACCAGGCACCCTTTGAGTCTTGTTCCTGCTTAATGGACAGACAGGCGCAGGAATAGAAAAGCTACGAGATCGGAACGTGCGAGACGTTGGGAATACAAACCAGAGGATCTGGTTCCAACATCTTTTGCAATACTGCTGGGCTACACTATTTTTTTTTTTTTTAAAGAAAATATATAAATCTATTATGGTCAGTAATGAATTTTGTCACACTGCAATGACTGGAAGATGATCCTCATAGAAATCAAAGGACTATGTCTCACATTTTTAATCCAACGGTATATGGTTAAGCTATCACGTTATCCTGTTCTCCATTGCCTGAAATTTTGCAAACTTTCTTGACTGCTGGAGTTTTTGCTGTCTGCATTTATATTGCTGACTGTTGCAGCATAGGAGGAGGATTTTCAACATGACAGCAATGATGAGAAGGTAGTTATCTAATATGGGGTCTTCAGAGAAGTCAATGTTGGTTTCTACCAAACAGAATGTTAGAATTTCCCATCTACTTCAATGTGAACAAAATTAAAGTGGTCTTAAGAGTGTTGCAGGGACCTGGTTCAGCCCATGAATCTTTGGATATATTTTTATTTTGCTGTGTCTCCTTAGTCTTCAAATCCCATCAATTTCTATAGACAGCTTTAAAAGTTTTGAGGTTTGGTTTTGTTCGGTTTTTTTTTTAAACTTTGCTTTTTTATAACCATACTTAGCAAAATGAACAAGCCCCTAGAAACTTGCCTAAACAACACATTAAAACACAGGTCAGAAATATAAAAGGTAATTATAAATCATACCAAAAAGAAAAATTAAGATTTTCAAAGTCTGTGTTGCAAGAAGAATTGAGAGCAATTTCACACCATATCTGGCACTGAAATATGGCAGTGATTAATATACCAAAAAAATCTTCAGTTACTCTGAAAATCAAACTATTTTAAAAATTATTTCCAATATTGCCATCAATTTCTTGGCACACAGAAATCACCTGAACTATTTATTTTAGTAGGGCAACAACACTTTACAGCAGCCTGAGGATGTGACAGGTACAAGATCTATTATTTCACTCGGATTTAACCAGCTAGAACAGCTTTCAAAGTACATTACTGATAAGGGAGGGTTTGATATGAACAGCCTAACTTTCTTAGAAGCTCAGCTGATTCAGAGGCCCAGAAACAAGGCAGCTGAAAATCCCCCCAGTTCTTTGATAACTTCAATGCTGTATACAAGCAGGAGACTGATGAGATGCTGATAAATAACAACCAGCATTAGAGGAAGAAAATCAGTTATGTACATTGCCATGAACAGATTTTCCAGCTTTTGAGTATGAGGATATTAACTTTCTAAATGTAGGCAGATTTGAAAGCCCAAAGCAAGGAAAACTTAAATATTTACAAGCGCTGTAATCTCGGTATGGTATTAAAAAAGGAAAAGATCACTCCCTGTTTGTCTCAAGCATTTCCAAGCTTTTACGACAGACGGGCTGAGAAGTTTCTTACCTTGCTGTCTTCGCTGCGCGTACTTGGAAGCTCAATTGGATATGGTTATTAAATAGTTCCCACCTTTAACAATCAAAACTCCAAAGACCCATTAAACTGATGAAGTTAAAGACGACAACCTTAAGTGTGAAACATAAAAAAAAAAAGTTGCACTCTTGACTAAAGCAGACAGAGTTACTTACAAGGAAGGCTAATCCATTCGACCTGGTAAAGCTATATTTCACATTTGATTAAAAACATGCCACTCTAAGTACACAGAAAAGGCTGGAGCATGACGGAGTCGGGCCACTCCTGCTCTAGCCAATATTTTCTGTGAACTTGCGGGGAAGTGGCAGAAACATTAATCTTCTTTCCATCCCCTCTCTCCCCCCGTTAAATCCGCTGCTAGAAAAACACTCTCTTGTGAAGCCCATGAGGAAGATGTCCCTGCTGAGACAGGATAAAAGACTCTTACACGACTCTTACTAGCCTGTATGGGTCCATCAGTGGCTCATATCCACGAAAGCAATCTTATAGTCTGTTGATCTGTGAAAGAGCCCTCTACAGATTGTGAGCGACGAGCCAGCCCCGTCTAGTTCCCGTTATAAACACACCTTTGCAAAATAAACACGCTACTGGCTTTTTGCGGCTCTAGTTTACTGGATTCTGTTATCACTGCAATCACAGAGTGGTAACAAGATAAAAAGGACTGTGGAGAAAAATATATAATCTTTTTTTTTTATGCCATGTACATTCTTAATTCTCATTTCAATCCCCTGGTGTTGTAGGACGCTAAATGCACTGGAAATTTAAATTGGCATCCAGCATCCAAATCACTGAAAGGAGAAGTGCAGCAGACTAGAAAATGAAAGAAGAAGCCAAAAGGCAAAAAAGCCTAAGCACAGCTGCTGGCATATTTCCCCTTTCTCTCTCCCTGTTTGCGAGTCACACTATTTTCTAATTTGCAAGGAAAGAAATTAACCTGTAACAGAATGTCACAGTCTCTGCCACACAACAGGGGTTTATAGCATTTAAGCCTCACTAAAAATTAATCCTAACTTGTAAATAAGAAGTGGATTCTCTTAATGATATAATGGGGCCAGCTCCTTTTCTTGTATTAAGTCTCTAGAGCAATGGAACCTATTTTACAACCACTAAAGGAACTTTTCCCAACACTTGAAATAGTGGGGTTTTCTTCTTATATTAATGGTGTGCTTCTGGCTCACTTCATAATTTAACCCCTTGTTGCATTTCCAAGGCTTTACATCCTTTAATCTGGTGTAGTAGTAGATGTGTTTATTACTGCATAGTGCTGTCTTGAACAGAAAATGACAGCTATCAGTGTATCTTTAGGGTAGAGGGTGCATCTCAAAATCAAGACAAGTTTTATGTTTATTGGGCCTACATTGGCAATGTCAAAAAAAAAAAAGCCAAGCTCTCAGCCCGCTGTGGAGATTGCCTCATCCTGGGAGACAATCCACCTGGTTTGAAATGGAGTTTGTAAGACACTTTCAAACATGAATTGCCTATGTACATACACCTAATTGCCTCCAATGCCTCCAGTCTGATGCCTCTCTGAATGGGTAAGATTCTACCATTATATACGTGTTTATTTCTTAACAATGATACCGGGAATTTGTATGACTAGGTACAACTCACCCCCCAAAAAACCCAAACCATATTAAAAAAGCAACAAAAAAACCCCCAAACCCTGGCACAAGAGGACAAAATTCAAATGAAAGGATCTCATGGTCTTCCTGTGCTACTTCAGGAGAACACTAAATTTTTGCAGGTTCTCAGAGCTGGAATAACCTAGCCTAGGGCAGAATCATCCTCAACTTCACCCTGTTATTAGGCAAACATTCACAATGGGACCAAAGAAAGCAGTGTTTGGGGAATCTCAAATACGTAAACCACATCAGAACTGCAAAAATCTCGGTTGTAGCGCTCCACAATACAACTAGAAGAATAAGGCCTTCCTATGAAACCACCCTGAAAAAAAGCCAGCCGATGAGAACAGCTTCTGTTGTGTATGTCTCTAACATTTAATAATTGTTTAATTGTAATAATTGACAGAAAGGCGTCATCTGTTGAAGGGATCAATGATACAGAAATGGGGCAAATTTCATGAAACTAATTATGAGAGCTAGCTCTTTCGGAGTTGTATGTGTTTGTCTCCAGTGATACACTGTCTACTACAAAGGTCTTGATTTCAGCATGAAGCCCAAAAAAGAGTTAAGACTTCCCCTTTCTTCCATAAAAGAATTAAATGGTTGTGTTTCATCTATGAAATTCAGTGAGCAAAAGATAGATTTTTCAAAAGTATTTGGGTTGCTAAATCTTCTGGGAGCCAGAAATATATTGATAGAGACTGGGATAAGAGCCCCTAAATGCTTAAAAGTTTTTCTGCTCTAAAATTAAGTTGTTTTGAAAACTGTCCTAAATCCAGTGCTTTCCCTTCCTTCTGCGAAATGTAATTGCTACAGGCTCACTGAAAAGAGGGTATTTACTGGGCCACAGTTTAGTAAAGCTTATCTGCACAAACACACAGGTAAATTAAGGCAGTTCGACTTGGAGAAGAACCACCACATTTCAGTGTAAGCATCTTTTAAAAGCTCTTTCGTCATTACACTTACAAATAGAAGATGCAGTGCAACACTGCGGGATGAAGTCAGTCGAAGCAGTGTTTTATTTTGAAGGTATGGCAAACTAGCAAAACAACACAAAGAGAAACTAAGGAGCAAAATGGTGGAGGGGGAAATTATTCATTATGATTTGTGGCAGTTCTTCTGATGGGATAAAGTCAGCCCACCACATCCTATTCTTACATTTTTTAATTTTACAAAGGTGAGTAAAGAGTGAAGTTTTGCATCCTGCTTTAACTGATTCTATACCACTTGCATTCACAGCATCAGTATGTAAAGTTTCATCAATACATGCTATCAGACAAAAGATAACCCTGTGTATCCCCCAGTCTACTTAGACCGTATTTATAAAATCCTAGCATCATCACTTACCCATACACACTATATTGCAATACCTGCTATATTATTGGGTCTTTTTATGTAGCTTTTGTTGCTCAATGATCATTTTCCTCTAGCTTATAAAGATTATCTATGCATTCATATTCCATAATTCTATCTTTCAGAGCTATAAGGAGTTTAATTTTGATTTCTTTGAAACCAACTTCATGAAAATTGTTTGACCATAAAAGCTAATTAGTAAAGACTCTCAGTGTTAATCATGTGCAATAGATTATAGCTGGAGGATGCAAAAAGACCGTTTCTTCCATAATAACTGCTGCATTTCATCATCTTAAGCTACACAGCAATGCAAAGGTAATGACATTTTTATTTCATCTTTTTATGATGGGACTCATCAATACCACTCTCCATTTTCAGGTTTCTTCCAACATCTGCTTGCAATATCCAAGTGAAGTCTCTAGAGAATCATACAATCATTTTCAGATGCTAGTACACTGAAAATGAGGGTTCTGAGATCCCAAGAAGCATTAATACCATGCAGCCTAATAAAACAAACGTTAGCTCTGCCTGTGACTTACTCGCATTACAGGCAGTTAAAAAGACCTGCTAAGAATGGTGCAAGACAAAGCAGTTGGCTCCGTTCTTCGAGGCAAGGGGACTTCTGTATTCCACAGTAAGGGTGGCCTCTGAGCAGAGAAGCTGATTTGGTCTGTTTGTGCCAGCATGATGAACCAGCTTTCTAGGAACATTCAGGAAAGAAAAGCTGTAGTAGAAACCCTAATATGACTTACATCCTTGGGGACAAACAATTTTAAGCAGGTAATGGCAATATGATTCCTGGATGACTTGTACTGAAAGAAAAACCAAAGAATACTGCCGTATCGATCGCTATCCTTCTGTGGCTTGTATGGCCCCTGGTGACTTAAGGAACTAAAATCGTCTAAGTGGTAGTTGACCTGAATCTGCCCTTCTCATTCATAAAGACGAACGCAGTCCAAATCCGCGAAGTTTGGTGGCTCTCATAGTACTGGGTAGGAAAAGTTCTGAGAAGCTTCACTAACCATCACGCAATTCATTTGTTGCTTGCAATCAATTCTTTTTATTGTTTGATATTTGCAAAGTACCAACAGTGTTCTGCACCAGCACGTAAAGGCATGAAGAGAAGTTTCTTGTCACAAAGAGATTGCCATTTAGATACAGTGTGTACTGACAAAGGAGAGTGTAATGGGAAGCAAAGAGTGAGCAGAGTAATTGAATGATGCATTTAAGCATACATTTTGTTATCTCTGTGGGGTTTTATGTTTGTTTTCTTCTTGACTTATTGAATTCGGTGTTCATACTTTTCAATCATTTATTAGCTAAACAGTTCTCTTGTGGTTTGCCTAGATTAGGAAATGAGGACTGGGACAAGCTAAAACTAGGAAAAAGGTGGGTATTTCGTTAAGTGGAGGCAGCTCACACCACTTCTGGAACACCTCTTGCTACTTCCTCATTAGCATTTACCAGAGAGCTGCCTGATGGAGGCTACACTCTGCAGAATTAGTTTATTCTTAACACCAGTCAGTGAAGCCTTTACAGACAAGATGGTTTGCTGCAGACATTGCAAGTTGGCCAGCCAAAACGCAGGCAACAAAATCATTGGGATTTGGAACATAAAAAGAATTTAGGCAGAATCTGTCTAATTAACTTGACAGATCATGGAAAATGGGTGATCTCTTTAGCATCTGTCAGTCCATTAGAAGTTATTCTGTGAGACAGTACAATGGAAAGGATATATGGAAGGTTTTATCTTCTTTTCCCTCCCATAAAGAGCTCAGGGGCAAGCTGGTACAAACCATTTCATATGACTGTAAACCTCTTCAGAGAAGGTGCGCACACCTGAACCACTAACTCAGGCTCCCTGCGTAGTAACGCCTGTTTTTCCCCATTGAGTAGGAAGCAAGCCATACAACCTATTTGAAACAGCTACCCTGGGAACAGTTATTTTGCAAAGTGACTGCTTTTCTCTACTGACCATAAAGGAAGCACTGAACGGCCAGCCCAGATAAGGACATCGCAGAGTTGATACCAATATGCAATTACAACACGTTGTTCAGGATTCATCTAATGTCTCAATCAATACTCCATGAGAAACATGGATCAGCAAACGTTACAAGCCTAACAAACGCTTGTAACGTAAGTGTCCACTAGAAACCAAGTGATGAGAGGATATTTGAAATAGGCAATGTTAAGAAAACAGGTAAAATTAAACACACATAAAACTTTTAGAAAATTCCAAGTATTTAAAGTGGGTAAATTTACAGACAGACTTCCCATGATGCTACCCTCATTTAAAGGAAGGTAACAGTAAAATGACGGGGTTGAGCTTGCAGAGCTGAGATGATGTGACTGTCTTCCAGCTAGGTCAATAAAATATTTACAGGAGTGATTTTATCCCATTTTATCACAACAAAGTAAGTAAAACTTCTCACTAGCAAGGCAGGCAAAGATTGCTTGCTGCATGGCACTTTTCTTCAATATGAAATGCAGACAAAAATCTATTAGGAAATCTTACAGTGATATCCTTAATTAGCCCATAAAGTTGTGCTTGTGACTCTGGATATTATAATTTCTTGGGGCAATAATCACATCTCCCTATGTGCTTGTCCCTTACTGGGAATAAAAATACCCCAACCCATTATTGGAATATCCCACCACCCCATTATTGGAGTATTATTGCTAATGAAAATAAAATCTAAGTTCTAAAAATACAACCACAGTGTATATTAAGGGTCTCCAAAAGCAGACTGAGATCTTGTTAGTCAGTATTATTCCTTCCTGTTGGAGCAGAATTCTGTCTAATTCTTACATCCTCAGAAATGTCAGCTCAGATTCAGTTCTGACTTTTAAATACCAGCAATGCCCAAGCTACCTTTTCACATTACATTCAAGAAACAAGAAGTTTTCAGGACAATACAGGTGATTTAGATACAGCTTAAAATGGAAGACGATGAAGTCACCTACATTTATATTCGATGCTGATGTAAACCACAGCATATAACGTTTCCAGTTGCTACACCCAAATCTGTCTGGACATTTGGTGGACTCTTCTGGCCATACTTTGTTTCAGGGGCCAATTATAACTGGCAAGGTGATTGCCATCTTACATGAAGACGTCCTTAACTTGGACATTAGACTGTATAAGTGGAAAAACAAATTTAAAAAAAATAATCTAAAAATGTATAAGAACATTTAGGATAACAGGGTCCTTTCAACTATCCTTGCAACATTTTATTTCAGCTACACCCAGAAGTAAATCAGAAACCGCAGCTATTAAAACATCCTTATCCAACAGGTTTGGGACCTCTTCTTGGAGAATCAGTTTAATTAAATGTGGGAGATTTTTTTAATCTCATTTCATAACACTTTGTTTTTTTATGAAGGGGAAAAAATAACTTGCAAAACAAGTATCCCACATTCTGAAAGCTCTTTTTGGAACATATGGTCTTATCCTTCAGAAATTATGAGTTCTCTTGACACAGGCTGTGACAATCAAGTTGCATATGAAGTACTGCTATATTATAATTATTCAGTTATGCCAGACTTTTCAACAAAACTTTCCCAGAAGTTCCTGTCACTCAATTTCGAATGTGCATTCAGAGATTTGAAGCTTTAATGAGCCTTGATCCAGTTAAGTAAAGGCCCCACCCAGCCTGTGAAGGCAATCTCCGCTAGCTGTGCTGAGTGTCTTGGCAATCGTTAGCCCCAGGCAATGAATACCAAGTCTCAGGCAACTTCCAGAGAATTCAGAAAGCTTCAACCTAGAAACAAAGTCTCCCATGAAAATGGCATCAACACACTCCCATCTCCTGGGAACAGATGGATCCCTCACATAAATCTTTGTGAAACGAGAAACGAGCCAGGCTGGAAGTGTGGTACCATACTACAAACTCTGCTTGCATTTCCCCAACACCTTCCTATAAAAAGACTCATTACTGACATTATGTTAATACATTTCGTGGGGGTCACCCGATAGTCTCTTAACTTAATAATGGAGTGAATTTGGCTGGTGTATGAGCCAAATGCGAGTTGCATTTTAAATCTGAATTTAGTCTGGATGGAATTTGCATCTCTTCCAGATCAGTTCTGTACAATTGCAAACCCCGTATCTTAAAGAATCGTGCCGAGTCTCTTTCCAGTGAAGTGCACAGTTTCTGATTTTGTCAGATCTCTCTTTGCCATGCCCTTTCTAAAATCCAAAGCTTCCTCTCCCAAGGATGCGTAGAAAAAAAAATAAATTTGCAGTGATAAGCTCTGACAGCTCACTTCAGCACAGCAAACAGAGCTGCATAAAGCCTATACATCACCCTAGTGAAATGTAAATACAGTTTAGGGCTGGGCATATTCGGAATATGCCTTTCATCATAGACCACAACTATGGCCCATGGGCTGCAGCTGCAGAAAACAGCAAACTTTTCAGCCACCCACCAGACATTGTTGCAGTGAGCTGGATCCGCAGATGGGAGCTCTTCATGGGTCAGCAGCCTCCAAACCTCCAGCTCCACAAGATGCAAGTAGATCCTCTGAACACACCAAGCAGATTAGCACAGAAATAATTCCAGCCTGTGGCCAGATATTCATTCTGGGGACCTGACAGACTTGCCAGTCAGCCAATCCATTTTTAAAGACAATGTCTTATTAGCACCTTACAGTTCTTGAATTACGTTGCCAAGACTTTCTAAGGAGGCAGCAATCTGTCCAATGGTTTTAAGAGAAGTAAATGATAGACCTTTACTTTCTGATTTGATTACGCAGGTGTATTCAAAGGTTAGGGGGATGTCAGCAGACTGGAACACAGGAAAACTTAGACGGAGCAGTTGTAAACTATAACACGTGCAGGAGCAGTCTTGCGAATACAGGCTTTTTGGCTTTGCAGAGGATCATGATTTTTTCTTCTAACTCCCTTAACAGGTAATTGCCACAGTGTACTCACCTTCCCCCCTTTGAGTCAACCCAAGTATAACCTTCAGCCCTACATTATAGAACTTTCTGTATTCATACCCAGTCTAAACAGACTCAAAACATTTGTATTAGCTCTTTTTCTCCCACTTACATTTTACTGACCTCTAATTAAATCAGTTCAGCAAGGTGCAATTTTTAAATGCATTTTTCTAGTTCTGCTTCTCAGCATGCAAGCAATATCAAGAAATGACGATCGCTTACTCCCAGAAAGACAATTAAATATATTTCACTAGTGAAAATGTATTTGTTAATGTTTAATGCACAAAACCACATAACACATTCTCACTTTACCATAGTCTTCAATCCATCAGCCTAACTTGTGTGGTTTGCCAAATGGTACCATGCAGTGGGACCTGTACATCGCTACAGTTCCCCCCTGCCATGTGTTATTTCAACAAAATGAGAATTGTAATCCTAGTCCCACTAAAATGATGGCAAAGAGAACAGGGAAACTTTCCCCCTTAACTTCACCTGCCTCCAACATGGACTTTTCCATGGGAACCCTGTTGTGTAGGTGGCCTTCAAGTCAGCAGCGACAACAGACAGGAATGATTCATCTCACTCCAATATGGATCTGTAAAGGGCTGTGGGATGAATCCCTTCACCTGAGAAGGTGGGGAACTATTTCAAAACCAAGTGGGAATAACACAAACACCAGCAATGAGTCACATAAGTGGGGAACCACATGGAAACTCAACATGTTTCCAATGGAAATGAGGCAGTTTGGATTTTCACTTCCCTACTAAAAAGTTTAGATTTTATATTTAAATTTTTTATTACATGCATTTCCCCTCTCTTTTTTTTTTTCCTGTGAACACTTCCCATAGAAAAACACAGTCAAAAATGTCCATTCATAGATGCTCTGCAAAGCAAAAAAAGCATCTTCAATGGCAACAAATTTCTGTAAAGCACAACATAAAGGATACACTGAAACAGAGAAGCTTCTACAAGAAGAGCTTTCACGTCTCATGTATGATTTGGGCTGATATGGTCCTGAGAGCTTCAGGAGCTGGGTCCCGCCTGCATGGGTTGTGCACTTTGGTCATACCCATGAGGTATCGTGGTTAAAGCACACCCAGCCTGCCTGAGTCGCTGCTGCTTGGAGAGATGGTTGGGAGCCACACAAGAGCATCCCAGTCCTCCAATGGTCTCCCTGAGGCACAGCACACGGCTGGCTTCCTTTGGTCTATGGATGCGGTGATTTGTGAAAAAAGACCGTAAAAATCATTCATAGCTGGCAATTTTCTTCTACCACCAAAAGTGCATTCAACTTGCAAAAATTAAATGCACTTTATTTGTACTTTTTTTTTGCCTTTCAGTGTAGAACTGTATCTTTGCTGAACTCAAGCACTTCCCCAGCCTTATCCTGGAAACTCCTGTCAGCTGAACACTATCATGTGGCTGCCCTCCTTTTCCGCTGATCATGGGAGCGCAAGTCACAGGTTATAGTATTAATCCATGCAACCTCTGCCCAAACCTACAAGATTCACACAAGCTCTGGAAGAAAGAAACCACTCCAAGGCAGAGAAATCTCTCTGTGCCACATCCCTTTGATGCCCTCCATCAATCCAGCAACATTTAGATGATAACATATTGCATGCACTCACAAAAGAACATACTTTAAATAGTAGTCTTGTTACAAATTTGTAAACATAGCTAAGCAGCAATAATACCTCCCTTCATGCTCGCTTTTGGAACAGCTGCTGTCACTGTTGCAGACCATCTGCAGATAGGAAGGTAACTTAGCAAATACCTCCAAAATCCCTCTGCTTAATGAGTAGGTAAGGAGTGGCAATCAAAACCAGGGCTGCAGCAAGAGATGCTCGTGATTCTGTGTTCCCACACTTCTAGCTCTTAGGACTAATTTCAAGCTTTTGTTGATGAATTGGACCTGCGTTGGTTGAAGTTGAACCACTGAAGTCAACGTTGCTGAGAACTGCCCTGCCACTTGTGAAAGCATTTCCATAAGCATCAGAGGGATGCAGTCTAGCTCAACCGCTCTCTCTTTATTCTTTAAAATAGGTTTGCTTTTATTTTTAAATATAAAGATCAGTCATTTGCTCCATCTGATGATCGCTCTCGGAAGATTTAAATTCGCTGCTTGGCTTAGTACCGAGCTTTCCTGAGTTTGGAAACAAAGTTCACCCTCTGGGTTTTGGTGCAGGGCAAGACAACCTGATGGCTTCGTGGGGAATTCGGCGCAGAGGAGCTCAAGGAAAGGAAAGGGCCGGGATGTGTAGAAAAGTGCTTGTTGTATGGACAGCAGGAGGCAGCTCCACGCGTAGGAGGTGAGAGGAGGCAGCACGCTGGGAGTGGGAGAAGGCTACAAAGAGAGTCAGCTCTGAGAGAGGAGAGTGAGGAACATAAGGAGTATCACAGTGTGTGGGATGAGATGAGAACAGAGATGTAGGTTTTTAGAGAACTTTAAAACAATTATAGGTTTTTACCATGGGAGTAAAAACTAGTAAAAACTGTTTGACTAGATCAGAGTGCTCGCTTCCTTGCTACGTGCCTGGAATTGAAGCTTTCTTTGAAAGAGCTTGCTAACACTATTCCATACTTTCAATTAACATTTTATTTAAATGCTTTAAGATAGTTTCTAGATATATTAAAGCCTTACTGATGAAATCTTGAATATAATTTACATATCTAAGTCACATTTGCATTCAATAACAAGACAGCTTTCCAGTATGGAGCATGCCATCAATAGCCCCCTTTACTAGCATCTTGCTGAATTTCCCGAGCTGCAGTGTTCACTTCAAATTCAAAAGGCTACAGATTTAGCTGAAAGAAAGGAGACAGTGAGCTCATCAATGATAAGGTATCTTTTCCAAATTTTAGCCTGATGCGTTGCAGAGTACCATTTTAACATGTGTACATCGTTCAGCCACCACTTGGACATATCTTCAGGAGTTTTACAAGAGACACAAGTCTATTTTTTAATTTAATATTCTTTTCTGTTAAAAAGAAGGGGAGAAAGTGTTCATACCCTTCCTACAAATAAAGCACAAAGTGTCAGTATCTTTCCACAGTGCATCTGCACACTTCCCTGGGGGATTTTTCATTATAAAATCATGTCTCAGTTATCAAGTCTCAGCACCATAAAGCACATAGGGGATATGTGATAAAAGCCCTTTTTGTTCAATCAGGAAATACCAGTAAGAGACACTGGTGGCTGGAGCAGATTTTTTTTGGAACGCACATTTTGAGAATTTCTGAATGTAAGGAAGACTAAAAAACATGGTGAGAGGAGCAAAAGATCACCGATGCATCCCATGCCTGAGAGCAGCAGCCCACTGGTGAGCATTGTGCGGGCAGTACTGGATGCAGGAAAATCATGAGCAACTGCCTCTAGTTACTCTGAGGTTGTTACACGGGAAGAATAATGTCAAAGACGGGCGTGGTGGAGGTTTTGGGCTTTTGTTTTGTTTTTTTTTTGTGTGCCTTTTTGCTTTGGACAGTTTGATTTTTCTTATATTAGACTTGATGCTTCACCGTAAGATTTATACAGACCATAAACCTTATAAGCCTTTAGGAGGTCAGAAGAGACCAGCTTTGATGCATGCAGAGTACAGGGAAATGGGGGGGGGGGGGGGTGGGGCGGGTGAGAAATTTGGAGCATTTCCTTTTTATTGGTAATCCTTATTTCCTTATTTATTGTTTTTGTTAATTCTAGCCATAATTCTTTAAAGCTGTGCCTTGTCTCACAGAATGAAGTTAATCCAAAGTTGAATTTAGGAAAGGAAACAGGTTTTTGATTTTGTTTCATCCAAAGAAAGCATCACAGCTGAAAGTCAGAAGAAAACTGGACATCTGTATCTCTTGAAAAGGTAGAATATCAGGAGTTATAAAAGCCCTAAAAAACATAGAAAACAAGGATATAAAGCATCTTCTTATTGGTGTGAAAAGAGGTTTGGCTAGGGACTGAGAAGATTTTCCCCGCAGATATTTCTTTCCATAGCTGCCTCTTCTCGACTTTGCCAGCCTGTCTTTCAAAGCAGCTGCTAGATAATAGCAGATGAAGAGATGAACCACTGTCTTCCCCCTGAAAAACAACTCTTGTGCTGCTGTAAAGATAAACATCTCCTGCCACATGTTTTCTATTATCCAACACCCACTACCAAGGCCCTACAGCGTTCCACAAGCTAATAAACTATCATCTAGTTGGGATCAAAGTTTGAAAACCTGCATTAGAATAGCAAGCCAAACTTGACTGCCAGATTTTCAACATCTGCCTGAGCTCTGAATTTTTTCAAATAGGTGACGATCTGAAAACGTCTGTTATGTCCCTGGCACTGCGAGACAAATTCATGACAGGAATTTATTTCCCATTTATGTCACGTTACCTGATGGAGCTGCTGGAGAAAGTCAATCACTCACAAGATAAAATGGAAGGCAGAAGAAATGAGGTAGAGTCTCTCGCTGCCTTGCTCTAACTATACAGTGCTACCAAAAATTACAACTGACAAAATTTTTCTCAGTCCTTAAAGTAACTTTTTATTTATCTATTTTTAATCACCTAGAGTACTGGCCGTTCATCAGACTCACTGTTTTTACACAAAAACTTCAATCTAAAACCCTTGTATTAATTCTAAGAGGTTCAGAGACTGGAGAAGTACTGGGGTTGTGGCATGAGTTCATGCATAGCTCAGCCAAATCAATATCCCCTTTAAACCACATCACTCTTTTTCACCTTGCAAGTTTTGAAATAGAAGATATAGTTGCTGCTTTAACTGAATGTTTTTCTTACATGATTTGTTTTCCCATTTCTACACATGCAGCATTATCCTGAGGGATATTGTGGGGTTTGTTCCTGCTCCAGCTACTGAACTGTTATTTCCACTGACATTCTCTATAACAAAGAGGAAAAACATCATCACTGCATCATTTCTATGAGAAAGCTAACATGAAATGCCAATTAAAAATTTCTGCTACTGCACGCTCGCAGTGGATTGAATACTTTCTTTGGAAGTGGGAGGTAGCTGTCATACACACAACTCCGGACAAAATTGTGCAGCTCCTCTAAAGAACAGGTGGGGGGTGTGTGTGTGTGTGTCAATAAATAAAGTACCTTCATCATTAATCCTCTTCTGAATTTTTAAATCAGCCAGAACATTTACAGAATCACAGAATCATTAAGGTTGGAAAAGACCTGTAAGATCATCAAGTCCAACCATCAACCCAACACCACCATGTCCACTAAACCATGTCCCACAATGCCACGTCCACACGTTCCTTGAACACCTCCAGTGATGGTGACTCCACCACCTCCCTGGGCAGCCTGTTCCAATGCTTCACCACTCTCTCAAGTAAAGAAATTTTTCCTAATATCCAGCCTAAACTTCCCCTGGTGCAACTTGAGGCCATTTCCTCTTGTCCTATCACTTGTCACTTGGGAGAAGAGTTTTACAAATTGTATGTCACGTTTCTTTTCTTGCCACCTTTTTCCTTGTCTTTCCACCACTCAGCACGCAGCCCGTGCTTTGGTTGCATGACTTTCTGCTGATGCCAGGGCCGGCTGCTGCACCGAGCCCAGAGCTCCTCTGGGGTCAGAGGTGCAATATCTATTCTGTTATTAGAGAAATTACTCAGTGCAATTTCACAGTTCAGCAAAACAGACTTATTGCTTGTATGCACTGTGTGTGCGTGCCTTAACAAGCACTTAAAGTTTTTCTACTTCTGTTCCTTCGTGGAAACATCCATCTTTAACAGCCTCAGAAATGTTAGCAAACGTGGTTTCTTTTTCTACTTAACTTTAATAAGGAATTACTACCTTGCATATAGTAAGGTTTTGAAAGAGCTGGACTTCCCTCTCTGCTATAAATTCAGGAACAAAAAAGTGAACTTTATGCTTTAGATCAAACCTGAAGAAAGTAACAGGTGGCTTTTTAGTAACATGATTACTTTTATTATTACATTCTGAATATTCAATGTTAGCAGCAACCATCTCTTCTTGTGAATGCCTTTCCAAATTCAATTGCTTTATCCAAGTTATCTCTGTTTATTTCTGCAGGGGCAGGACCGGGGAAAAGTAATGCTATTTCGGCGATATTTTATTTTATTTACTCTCAATGAAAATGAGAAGGTCTTTTTTACAGCTGCACAGCCTGTAATGTCAGCTCCAAGCAATCAGCTAAAAAAAACCCCCACAGTCACTTTGCAGGTTTAAAACAAAAAAAAAGAAAAAAGAAAAAAGAGAAAGAAGAAATCAATTCATGTTGTCACAGTCTATCTAGAGTCATATTGTCCCCAGCCATTGATACAGAATGAGAACATCTGGGGATTCAATTACTCATGACATGAATAATAATATTTCATTTTTGTTAAATCAAACTTTTTAGTTGCAGGAACTTCTGCTTACTTTACCACGCGATCCTGGAACGAAAGCTACCAGCGACTGAGACACAGCAAGCCACAGCCTCTTTGGCTTCCACGAGCATGCTGGTGCAGGTGCATCTGTACCCCCCCCAACTGAAAAATCTTAATAAAGAAAATAATTTTTGACCATCTAGATAAGAGATCCTGAGCTCCAATCCCTAGCAGATTTCCTAAATGTCACAGCCACCTTTTAAGAGCTGGAATCAATAGCCTGGTTCAGAAAAGCGCACTTGCCCTTTGAACCAAAGTCAGTGGCACCTGCAGTTGTCCAGCACTTTTGATGAACCCAAACCATATATCTAAATAGTATTAGGTGTCATTTAGGCCCTTATTTTAGGCTTCCACTTTATGATTCTCAGTTCACATTTCAAGGGGATGCTACCAAAACCGAGTTTTTATGTGTATATTCTTTCTTAATCAAGTAGAGCTGTCTCTAGTCTTAGTGATGAAGTCGGGATCAAATCAGATGATACTCATTTTACAGCAGTGAGTAAGCAGCAATACTCATGCTAAAATTGCACTGACTTGTGCAATCACTTCGATATCAGCAGGACTATTCTCCAAAATTAAGCACGCGAACCGTTGTGAGATGAGTATCTAAAAGTTCAGCAGCAAAATAATCAGAAAGGGATGAAAGTCAGTTCTCTGGGTTTTTTGTGTTAGGTGAAGCCTGGCATCTTGTTTTCCCTCCTTTCTCCATGGACATTCATTAAGGTTACATTATGGCAAACAGACATGATTTGCATCCACTCTACAACATCATGGCTTTGCTGATGCTTAAATGTTCCCTGCAGAAAATGGTGTGAAAGCTCTAAAAATTCCAAGGGTCTGAATGAAAAATACTTTCCATTACAGCCCAGCTAAGAGAAGCGCCGCACTGGCACTTTGCTGTTGTAGAAGTGCTGTGTAGGGCACAACTTGCAAAACACTTTGGGAGAACGTGCTCAGAAAGTGGGGTAGGTCCTCAGTGGCTCCAAACTGCCAAAGCATCATTGCTAGTAAGAGAGTTACAGCCCCGCTGTGAGACACTGCTCCGAGCACGTGAGTTTGGGGCTCACAGTCGTCTTCTGCTGACCACTGAAGAACTTTAGGGGCTGCCTGCTTCTAATGGCAAGGCACAGATGGGAAAATTTCCATCATCTCATAGGAGGAATCTCAAGTCAGCACCCTCAAAAAACAGTCACCAATTACTGCTTGCAGATCTCATGTCTGGCTTTATGCAACTTACCTAGTCCCACTGTGATCATTGCCTTTTAAAAATGTGTAACATTTGTGGACTCCAGTAAAAATGGTTTTAATATAATATAGCTGAAGTATAAACTGTTAACCTTGAATACTGGGGAATGCGTTAGATTCTTGGGGTTTTTTTAACCTCTTTAAATCATTTACTAAGAATTGTCTGAGATTTGCTTGTAATTCATAGCAAATCTTTTGGAATCGTTAAAATAGTTGCAATAGTTACAATAGCTATTTCATAAATAAAAGCGATGCTCAGAAGGCGGAGAACGTTGAAGAGAGGACTAAACTGGAGTTTCTGCTCTCCTGGGAGTATCGGTGTGGGTTTCCTGACACTGTCCCATCCATGTATCTTATTACTGCTTTTCTGAGACCACTGGTAAGCATCACACACAAAAAATCCTGTGTATCAGCAGTTAATTTCTAAGTATTTATAAAACATAGACTACTCTGTATTATATCATAATATATATATCATAACGTATGATACATGCCTTGCCTATGCTGTAGCAAAGGTACTAAGAGAAAGTTTCTCAACTCTGCCATGTTAACAAAGCTCTCCTTGACTTCAGTTCCTGGGCTGCTTCTCCAGAGGCAAATGTGTATTGGGCATTTCCCCCCAAATGCATAGTTACATCTGAAGTTATTTGCACAAGTTTCGTCCTTCGCACCGACTTTCTAAATAACGTTGTTCTGATGATCTTAAGAGCTAAAACAATACTTGAGCAAAGGATACACACAAAATAACTAACTAGGAGCACAAGTATTTCAACGGAGCTGGGGAATAAAGCAAGAAGGGGAAAAAAGGCTTTGTATTTTAAGTTGGTTTCCTTTGCTGTTATATTGGAATGGCCTCTCAAAATCCACCTGTAATCATCCTTTTCTCTATCTTCATTCAAATGCAGTTTGTTTTTTGAACAAACCCAAGAAATACCATTCCTGTATCCGTCAAATGTTCTCTCCAGACCAATGTAAATTTAACTTAAACCAGTAAGGTACTGCAGCACTATTAAGTGGAACAGATAATGAACATAAATAACTGCTCAATCTTATTAGTGTAGCCCTCATATACCTTCCATTTTTCTTTGAGCCCTGCTGCTTAGCATTCATACTGCCTGATCTGGGACTAAAATTAGATTATAGGAATGCGTGCTTTTTACAAGAGGTCTTTTATTTGTTCCATAAAGTATTTAGCACTCTTTAGGTACTGTATAAATAAAAATAATCACGATCTTGGAATTCACCTTCAGGAATGGAAATGAAGAGATCTGAGTCCTTTCATTTCTGCTGCACGTTATCCTCATTGGGCACATATGGATGGCAATGCTTTGTAAGGCGAAAAAGAGATGCTTGGAAGTCTGGTAAAGGTGAATAACAGAAAAAAAAAAAAGGAGGGAATATGTTGCTAGTTTTGGAGTTTTACAATAGGGAATCAAAATAAAAGCCCTACCAGACTTTTAAGATAAACGTCTGCTGTCAAATTCATTAGTGTTTGTGAGAGATGCTAACAATCGCTGGTGAAAAATGATTGCGGGTTCAAAACCCAGGTCACTGAGTAAAATAACTTACACTCATTTTAAGATTCAAAGGCTACATATAATTAGGAGCTGTTTCAAGACTGCAGGCTGTGATTTCTGAGGACTCTGCACTGTGAGAAGAGTTACTGCCTCTGGGTCAGAGCCGTATCAAGTCCAACGATCATTTTTGTCTGACTTTCCCCCCTCCTTCCAGGGTCTATATTTAGGACTTAAGTACCAAGTATCGAAAGTTTTTTTGAGGTTAAGCATGCCAATGTCCTCAAAACTCCAGTAGGCATCGGCTTACGTCACTTGGCACTTTAACACTTATAAAACTCAGGCTACTAGGACTCACCTTAAATTAAAGCTATCATCAGGCGAAACATCTAGTCTATGCTATTCCCCCAGGCTCCACTTTCAGGCAATGGAGAAAGAAAAACAATTCCCCAAGGTTATTCACCCCGTCCTGAGATAAGGCACCTATTTCTCTTCATTTCTTCCCTGGTTCTTTAGACCGAGGACTTTTGTAATAGCTAAATTTAGGCAATGTGAATCCTGCCATTGATATCTTGGTAATTTTTGAATGCAAGTCACCAGTAAGCACATATGGATAATCACCTCTATGCTCCTTAGGGTCATCTTAAGATTATAAAAATATCTCTTCAGAAAAGGATCAGATTGCACATAAGTGTGTTTTAAGATTAACAGTAGCTGTAAAAAACATATTTCAAAATGGACGGGAAACCACAAAAAAAATGCCGACAGCTACTAGAAGGAAAAACTCCATGTCGCATTTCAATGATACTGAAACTTTACTTAGAAAAAATAAAAATCAGAATAGTGAAGAAACAACTTGTGTTATTTCCTCAAAAAACCCATATTCACTTACAATAACATCAAACTCGTTACTATCCCAAATAATTACTGTAATTTATATTACAGCACTTCAGAAAGACCAAACAACATCAGGGCATTCCTATACAGCACATACAATGGGTAATAGGCAATCCTGCTTGCAGTACAGAAAAACAGCTCGAAGGTTACATGAAAGAATATAGTATTTAGAAATAAGCACCTGAGGCATAGAGAAAGGTCAAACATAAGATTTAAAAAAAAATTTTAAGGGAGTGATTAGTTCAATTCAAGTCTTAATTTAAAATAATGTTTTTCTTCAGAAAATGGCAGGCATCCAAATTATGGAAAACCTGCTCTTTAAGACAGTTGACTTGAGAACATTTAAATATCGAGGGCTGGAATCTTTTTCTTTTCTTTTTAATGATGTGGTTTCAGAAAAGATACAAGATGATATCATTTCCAAAGACTAACTCTGGTTAGCTGCATATAGTTTGACATTCAAGAGATGTTAATGTTACCAGCTACCACTGCCTGCCACCCAGGATGAACAACGTTTTCTTGCCTTATTATTTATATACCTCTAAACAAAAGTGAGTTTTGAGAAGGGATTTGGAGGTGGAAAGAAGAACTTCTCCATTAGAAGAGAGAGTCACAATGCCAAATCCCTGCTTTATTTATGGGATAATAAAACTTCAGCAAATGTTGTATCAAGGTAACGTAGATTGGCAGAGACACACCTATAGTCTAGGTGGATGGGTGTTCACGACTGACATGACCGGCAAAGCAGCGCTGGTGACATGAGAGGACATCCACTGTATATGAAACATGAGGGGTGAAAGGTATAACCTGGTGTTCTCAAGGTGAGAGAAATTGCTTGGCAGGTGACCTGAAGAGGACCAGAAGAGCAAACCCAGAAGCTAACCTCAGGTCTCATTGGCCATGCAAAATGAGCGAAGACAGCAATTGAGATGTCAAGTAGGTCTTCAGTCCATGTCCCTACCACTGTCAGGAAAAAATCCTTTTCATTTTATAGTAATTAAAATGCTCATAGATGTTTTATTAACTCTCTCTACAGAGCCACATAGATTTTATAATTCATCCAAGCACTTACAAGTAGTTACTTGGGTTAGGCTGTCAAGACAGAAATGATTCAAAACCTTGTGTACTTAGCTCCTTGGAAGACATATCATTCCCTAACACAATGGTATTAGAAAGACTGCTGACAGTTAGTGATCAAGAGATTTCATTTTGCTTGTCATATGGTGGGTTGTCAATTCTTCTTTTCCCTTTAGATAAAAGCTTAGTTGCATTAGATTTGAATAATGGTGAAGTTGCAGGTTAACATTTTTCAAAAGTACCAAAGTGACTTCGGTACTTAAATTCTATTTTCAAAATGCTGTAGACACGCAAGAACATAAGCCTCTACAGCAAATGGAACTTAGACACTATTAAAGAAATTCATGGAAAGGTGGAGAATAAAACCCCAACTCAAGAGGGCTTAAAATGTGTACCCTACTCCGGACCACTGGTTTAAAATACATAAAATTTGCAAATTGTTACAATTCTAAGACAAGCTAAAGATTTTAATTTCCATTTTGAACATACTTGATTGTTTTCACATCAATGTATCCATGCCATCATATTTTATTGCAGATTTCCTCCCACACTTCTAAAAAAATTTCTAAATGACAGTTTTAAATGGCCTTTACCTCAAAATACAAGTTTTCCTGAGTTATGCTCATGATTTAAGTAGGGGCTGCAGAGATCTTTCTACAATCTTTTCTATGAAAAATATCTGTGCAAATTATTCTCTTGAATTTTTGTTTAACAGTAAATAAGAACGGATTAGAGGAGGAAGTGACCATTTAAACTTTACCCCCCGCCCCCCAAGTGAAATGTAAAATTGAGCCACTACATAAAAGTGGAAAAGTAGCCCAGATTTAATTCTGTTATTATTACTAACCTAGTATTAAGCAAATAAATAATCCATGCAGTTAGTCTATATTTAAAATATTTGTTCTTCTTTAAATATAAAGTAACTTTCACAGAAACAAACAGAAGTGGCTGGAGACTGAAATCATTCCTTTGATACTGAAGTCGAGTATTTTCTCATTTAAGCTCCAGACATCATCTCCCTCGTGCCCACAGGGCTTTGCACTGTGCTCAAGCACTCCACCTCGCTAATTTACTGC
Organism: Gavia stellata; assembly: GCF_030936135.1. Lineage (NCBI taxonomy): Eukaryota > Metazoa > Chordata > Aves > Gaviiformes > Gaviidae > Gavia > Gavia stellata. Next base: position 6,700,650 of record NC_082597.1, on the reverse strand, counting down.
TCCCCTCGACCGCTTAGCTCAGATGCCGGTCTGTGAAAGGGTGGTTACAAGCTTGGGTACCACAAGATTTTAGGGGCTTATCTTCATTCGTTAATTGTTCTGTATCATGTTTAAATGGTGGATTTCTCAAGCTAAGCTATACTTTTTCTAACACTTTTAGTTTGGTCTGTTATCGCAGGTACCATCTATGTAATGTTGAGAGCAAATACAGTTTGAAATAGGACTGCCATAGCAGCTATAGAATGTCTAAAAGGAAAAAAAAAATAGGCCAGACCTTTATTAAATTTTAAAGTATGCCTTCGCTACACTCTTGTAAAGATCCAAATAGGGTATTCAAATCTCTAGAGATCACCAGTATAATTTCTTTATCATGTTCCATTTAAAATTTAATTATGTAGTCTACAGCAAGAAGTATCTGAGTACTCTAAATAGGTCATGCAATGAACAACTTTATAATAATATTAAGTTTTCCTTGTGAAGATCCGTTCTTTGATGTGCTGTTGCACACAGAAAGCCTTTCTTCGAAAAAAACAATATACATTCATGGATATAATAATGTCATTTAATATAAAAATTGTAAAGCTTCTTTATCATATTTTAAGTTTAAAGTTTCAATTCCTCCTCTAGCCTGAGCTTCCCAAAATCATCAGAAATAAATGGTAAATTAGAACTGACACAATATAATCGTGCTGAATATTTTTATATCTTTCTACAGGCAAAGTTAATCTATTAGCTTTCCTTCTAAATGGCGTCCACCAACCCAGATTTTTCTACTTTTGCCTCTCAATGATACATATTCTTCAGTGGTAAGACATAAGGTAATTTCTTCCTACTCTTAAAAATAATCATTAGAGCTCAATCAGCAGTATTTAATGGAAAATGACTATATTAAAAAGTCACCATTTACCAAGACACTTTCTTATATTTTCTCTTTTAAAAATGCACATAAGTAACCTCTCTTGATTACTATAGGAGAAGAGAAAATATTAAAAATATTCTCTTCTGTAACTTCTGACTATTTACAGGGCTTTCTGGAAGCAAATCCCTAACTTGTCTTCTTTAATTCAACTATGGAAAATTCAGAAGGGGTTTCTGAGAATCTTTTTTTATCAGTATTTTTTTTAATGACAACAAAAAATTAGTGCCACCAGTGCCTAAACCTTCCTGACAGTCAGACAAAATATTCCAAGTACAGACACATCTGCTCACACTGACATCCCTTGCAGTGAAAACCCTCTCACCAGGTTTACGAATGCTTGAAAAGGATTTGATCAATCCTGGCCACAAATATATCCAGAAATCATTACTGCCCTGAGAAAAGGCATCATGTTTACCTGCACAAACGAAAGTTAGATTTCTGGGATTACAGAGGGCTCTTTGTGCCCCATTGGACAAAATAGAACAAGCACAGTAACTATGGGAAAGCAGATATTAGTTTCATCATTTCAAGCTGCAACACCTGAAATTTCATATGCTATAAAGTAGTTGCAGGGTGAAGGTGGAAGAAGATGTGGTGTTGGTGGGGAAATTAGACTGTTTCACTGTTATGAATTAATAACAGCAAAATGGTTCACTTGAAGTTTGAAAGAAGAACAAAAAATATTAGATTAATACATCACAACATAAGATTAAACCCCCCAAGGAACTGCTTGTTTAGAGAAACGCAGGAAGAGGTGAATCCCCGTAGAAGGCTGGAGGACTAGCCAACCTGCGCACAGCTGTAAACATTTGTTTTAAATCGAGACAAGATCATTGGTTTTAATATTTATAACACAATTACAATGCCTTGTGCACATTGCTTGTATAATCTGATTTTTACTGGCGACATCTTGCCACAGTTGAAATTAAAGCCTTGCGGTAATAATTCAAACCCCACATTTAGGCAATCATTAAAGGCAAGTATGAAACGGGATGTTTATTCAAGCACCTATATCTCTCATTTTAACTTTAATTTAAAATGGAATTCATTTCTGCAATACAAGGACTTCATGTTGCCAGTATATTAGTCACATAATACCTAACCAATTAGGGGCAAGCAGTCAAACTGGAAATATTTTAGCGCTAAAACCAGTAAAAGATACAGCTAAGCAGCATTATTGACATTCCTAATCAAGGAGACAGCTACTCTCTTGAATGTCTCTTTTCCTACTTTTTTGGTATGTGTGAAGAATTGTAATTCATTTGCAATGAAGGTGAATAAAATCTTTTATGTGTCAGATAGGCCTGATCATTGGTCAGCACTTCGTATTTGCTTGCACAGCTGAGGATAGCAAGTGATGGTAAGTCATAAGAAGAAAGGTGTCTAATAAATGAACAACTGATATAAATTGCAGAAGTTTGTACCTACAGAACAAGGTGATAGATTACAAAGAGGGAAAAAACATCACATACAGTGAAAATCTACATTTTTACAGCTTAGCAACACAGTCAAGACAACTAATGTACACCACAGGCACCATAAAGAAAGGTAGACATTTTTTCTCTGCCTTAGAAGCAGAAATAACTCGTACGTATTACCACGCTTAAAAACCACTGGGTTTCTTATTGAAATATCCTTTTAACACTATATATTGTATGAACTACAGTATCAGTATTAATCAGAGGATAACAAAAACCCCCAAACCATGATCTCATTAAAAACCCCTGCACCTCAAAGAACAAAACTGGTGGCAGAAAATGCAAGAAGACTGAGAGCACCATTTTTTTTGCTGACCAGGCATCTCTACTAAGTGGCAGGTCACCATACCAGATTTTTTTGTTTCCCTTCTCTCCACCCTTCTCTCTATCTGCATGATCACAGCATTTTACTACATCCTCTGACAGTATGTAGGCAGGTCTCCCTTCACAAACCTCTATCGCAGCCTGGGAGTCTTGTCTAGTTCAATTATTTTATGAAAAGCTTTCTCAGCATAGAAGAATTTGGTCTAAGCTGCTTTCCTGCTTTCCAAATGAAAATACCTTAAGATCACAGTGTTTTTTCCTCCTACCTCCAAGTTTCCCTCCCCTCATCCCTCAGGTGAAATTTAAAGCAAAAGCCAAACCACCTGCAATAGGTATAATTGCACAGCTGGAAGAAAGCCACATCTGGGATTTTTCTCATCAGGTGCACAACTGTGCTAAGCCTCAAAGCAACTTCCACGTCTCGCTTTAAGCTGTACAGTTTTGGTTGCACCAGTATTTCACTGTCATTTGTCTGCCTGTGGCATGCAGCGTGTGTTCTCCTCTCTACACCTTCAGTTCTCAATACCCCAGCAGTTTTCCTTGGGGAAAGGATCATGTTCCGGCTCAAAAGGTCGTGCTTCTTTCAGCACCTTCCAGACACTGATACACAGATGCAGTGTAGAGCAACTTGCTTACCTTGGTAAAGTTCCAGATAACTCTGTGGCAGTCTCTCTGAAAGACACAAAGCGAGGAAAAATTAGCTTGTGTTTAAAGAAGCCATAAAATTTTAAAGACACCTTTATACTGCTTGTGTTTTTTAGGAGCGCAGACACACATGCACAGCTTTATACGCAAATGCATCATTTGCGGATGCGACGCCTGCATGATCTTATACAGAAGAATGTGAAAAACAGATGATGGGGTGTGATCTAAGGATTTCATCAGAATAAAGTTCTCAATGGTTCAATTACTCATTTTTCAGGCATAAAATTATCACTATTTCAAATGCCAGCACTCTATGATCCTACATAGCCAAAACATAGCAATAGGCCAATTTTCCAGTGGAAAAAGTTCCCTTTTTTCAGTACTGCAGCAAAAGCAAGACATTAGACAGGTATATAACCATGTCATGCACTGAAAAAAATACCATGTTAATTTTAAACTTTCTTATATTAGGTTTTAGGCAACAATTATTTTACAAATATGTGATTTTTGATCCAATTTATTTGTTTGAATCTGTTTTGTGGGTTTGCAATTTGTTTGAGGGAAACTGAGTGTGACATAGTGAAAGTGGGCTAATGTAAGCAGTATGTCACATTAAAGCCCAATTAAATACATTATCAGTACCTATATAGACAATCCTTAAAATACATCCCAGATCTACCATAACTCTATGTCCTTGCTCCCCTCCCCAGCACATTTGCTTAGACCTAATCCAAACATCAGGAAAACAGCTGGATAGCTCCATTTCTCCTTTCTCTCCCATGTATAAGACCTTAAAAAAAAGAGCAAGAAGGCATAAAGGGCTTTGTTCTACACTTGACCAGAGGTCCATCTCATTTCACACTTTGCTCGTCCGGTTATGAAATCTCTGTCCTACGTTTAAGTTGGCTGCACAAAAGATAGCCGGTTTGCTTATACCCTATTTGCTTCAGCCGAGATCCAAATTGCAAAATTTCACTTCTGTAGCTTCGAACTTGTGGTATGGGACAGTTCTCAACAAAATACTCTGTTCTCCTTTTTACAGCTGAGGAAGAGAAAATCCTTCCATCTACTTTTACATACGGGGAAAAAAAATATAATTTTTTTTTTTTTGGGGGGGTGGGAGTTGTGGTAAAGACAGGTCTCAAAATCTTCCTTGCCTTAACAATTCCCAAAACCGTGGATATAGTGATCTCTAAGAATGGAACCAAGCCTACACATTTTTGTTGCGCGGGTATAAGCCTTATAAGTACAGATTGAACCCCGAAGCCTAATTTCTTTAGCCACCCAAAGAAAAAAAAGAAAAAAGAAAGATATTTTTGAAGGCTCTTGTAGAGCTTTATCATGTTTTGAAGCCACTTTTTTCGACGGGGCAACTACAGAGTTATTATAGTAAAAGAACAATAATTCAGAGCTTTTCTTTAGTTCTAGATCCCCCATGCTTTTTCGCACTATATGAACTATAAGCAGCTACAAGGGTTTTCGTTTTTTATTTATTAATTTGTTTTTATTGAGCACCCCACAGTGCCACCCAGGCTTCTTCCTTAATGGTTACGCTGGCAATTGTAGACTCCATTACAGTGTCAGAGAAGATTAAATGGTCCCTCTAAACATGCACGGCTTTGCATTTTCATTGAGTCTCTATCTTCAAGCTGTGCAGTTTGCCGGTCACAGAAGGTTGCCTTAAACCTCCCAGTGTTTTGCTTCAAAAGACACAGATCAGAACCGTGTTCAGTGGCTGCAAAGAGGAATAAGCAAAAAATAAAAAGATGGCTCACACCCTTTTCTTGCACACACTATTCAGCAACAGACCAGCAGGTATTTAAGCCCTCTCAGAAGAGCCGGTTCCCACCCCAGCAAAGGCAGACAGGTACGTATTTAGCAGGTGCCTGTAATGAACAAAGTCCATGATGTAAATGACATCAAAGGTGAGAGCCAGGAGCAAGAGGAAGAGAATGTAGAGACAAGAAAATGAAATCAGAGTGGAGCAATACCGACTTGGTTTCCACAGGGTGATTTGATCTAGCTGTACATTTTAGATATTTTATTTTCATTAAACTCCTGCACATTGGTATCATACCATCTTATTTTCCAAGCCCTACTCATAACTTAACAATTCAAAGAATTAGTATATTTTCTGTAACCTGTCAAAGAACTGGATCACTAAATGGTTCCAACAGTCAGGAAATTTTTCCCTTCCACCACTAATCACAGGCATCATCTCCTTCATTGAAATGCTTTTTTGGGGAAAGAACCTGGACTAAAAAGTCTGGCTGGGCGTTTCTTTGTTTCTTCTTCTAAAGGGAATCCCTAGTCTTTAGCTACCTATTATCGCTCTACTAACAGAATAGCACAAACCTAATTCCTTTAGGGGATGGGAGCACATTTTATAAAATAGCAGTTGCTCATCCAGCTTAAAGAGACAACCAGGCAAATGGCAGGTGGGTATTGCAGGAAGCATCAAGAAGCAGAAGAAGCTTTGTTTAAAAGAGGATGTGAAACTGGAAACACACTGTCAGCTTCTGAGCAGAGCAGTGAGCGATTGGTACATCTAAATCTCTAAAGATTTTCATTTTTGTTAAATATCCCTCTCTACAAGAGATGTTGGCCTTATGAAAACAATTATTAAAGAGTCGATACAGTGGTAAAAAATCTGACTGTGATCAGAATGTTAAACAAAGACACTGCAGGCCTTAGCATATACATTTTTAATGTAATTAATTGTGTTGCCAGTTTCACATTTGGTCGGATCAAATTCCTATTTTAAACAAAAATATGTAAGGTAACGATTTTTGAAATACAGCTCAAACTCACATAAAACTAAAACTCACAAGTAAAAGAGGAGAACTCTGATTACTTCCCAACTATCCAAAGATTTCACTGTTTCTCATCAACTCAGTAAACACTTAAGCCATAAAAAAAAATTAAAAACCCCTTTAGATTATTAAACTAAAAATATTACTTTCCTAGAAAACAAACACAATTATCCCTGCAATGTCACTGGAAATAAATGGTACACGGACTACTGAAGATGGTTAATGTCCACAGTACATGTCCTATAAATATCAGGAATTGAAACACTGCTCTATAAATATATTTCATGGGAGTTTAAAAAAGAAAATGTTATGGAGCAAATTACTCATCAAGAAAACCCTTAAAGTTTATTTAAAGATAATGGATACTCATTCTGCAGTATTTCAAGAAACTGAAGCTAGACTTATACAACCAATTTTCTGATCCCTAGTACTCCCAAATGACATATACAACAAGTGCAACTCATAATTTACTGTCTCTACAGAAAAAAATATATTTTTTTTTCTTGGATAAAAACCAGAGAAGGATAATACTCAAAGGGAAAATGAATATAAGACCACGTATTTTCACATCATGCCTATGATATGAAAGGATGACCTTGAAAAAGAGTGAGGATGGAAACCTAAATGCTTCATCAAGGATGCCCCAAATTCCACTGAAATCAGTGCCAATGCAAATGAAATAAGCTAATGCACAACAATGCTAAGGACAGAGGAGGACAAGGCTAAAGACCCTGGAAAAGCCGTTAAGTGGAAGGTGACATTACAAAACGCGGTCGCAGTATTTCCAGGAAGGTAATTTACAATTTCCTAGCATTTTGTATTCAGCTGCACAGGATGGATCTGGGGCAGCGTGGTCCGTACATATGGAAGATGAAGGTGCTGTTGAAGCCAGGAGGGTGCTGGGTGGGAGGTCTGCAATCCAAAATGTTACCGCATCACATGTGGTCTTCCAAAAAATCAAATCGCAGGTTTACAAATTGTTCACTGGACCTGTGAGAAGCTTTGACCTACTGAAGAGGCTCTGCACCCACCACAGAGGACTACATAGCTATTCTCAAAACCCAGAAAGCCAGTGTGGGCGAACCAAGCACCACACACACATCTTGTCATTTCTCTCTACAGCCTGAGAAATCCTTCCCGTAGGATTGGAGTAGGATGTGTACCAAAGCAGAAAAGTATAAATATTTTAGTCAAAACCTTATAGTGAAGTGGAAGTGGGAAGATCTGCATAAAGATCAGCAAACAGACTTTACTGCCTATTAGTTTTGTTTAAAGAAAGTTGTTCAGGAAAACTCTTCAGAATATTTGGAAAGTGTTGTGTTTGTATTAAATGTTTTGTTCACTGAGAAATCATATGGTGCTCTTCTCTCAGAGGCTGACTGGCAGCTGTTGTTACCCACCTACGTACAGGGTTTGGCACAACACAGCTCTGAGGTTTAACTGTGCAACATTTTTGTCCCATTTAATACTCCACACTGTGCTTCTGCAGAGATGTAAACTGAGGCACAAGAGACAGGGCAGGGGTTTAAAGGGCAACTGAGGTAATCTTGTGTGTATTCTGCTAGATATGTGCCAGGAAACTTAGCAAGTACTGAGTTCAAAGCAAACGAGACGAGACTATGCTTAGAAACCATTTTTTCTTCTGCAGAATCATGACCCTTAGTGATTTGGAAAGCCTTGGGTCTCCATCGAGAACAATTTTTGTTGTGAAAAGGAAAGCATATGGATTCAAGCTAAGCAATCTGTTGGGCTGCTGGGGAAGATGCAAAAAGAAAGGCAGCAACACATTCCTGGAATCATGTCACCATTCTTCCTTTTCCCATCTCACACTTTGGGGAGAGGATAAAGCCCGCCTACGGCACATGAGGCACATGAGGATAAGGACATAAGGATAAGGGCAAAGCTGAAGAAGGGATCTGTATGGTGTGCTATTAAGAAAGCAGCACAAATTCAAGCAGAAAACTCCCAAGATGCAGAATATGGAAGTCTTCCAACTTGTGAAGAGAAGTGTCCAAAGCCTGAGGTCATGGTTGTTGGCATCAGAGCCAGCAGTCGTTGTTTCAACCAGGAGGGTTAGAAGGTCCTGTCTTCTCCAGGACAAGAAACGATAACCCATTTGATTCCCTGGGACATATTGCAGCAATTAGTTCTATCACTTATGCTCATTTTCTGTGAAGCACAAAAAACCCCCAAAGGTTACGCTAATATTTCTGGTTTGGGTGAAACTTTCAACCCTTTACTAAACAGAGTCCTACAGCTGGCACAAGCATTAATCATACCAGAAGGGAACAGGAATAAATAAAAGTTGAAGAGAAATGAGGTATCTGAGAGGATCACTTGAGAGGTTATGTATTTTTCCAGGAATATCCACACTGGGCATAACTGGGTATGCCAAGCGTGCTGATAAGGTGTGTGTAACAAACTGCAGTGATATTGATAACTAGGAAGTTCTGCCTTGAGATGTTTCCAAATATTGCATAACCGTGAAGTTGTTCTTTGTTTTGTCCCACGGGCAAATCCGGCTTGCCAAAACAAACAACGCACCCGATGCTTTCGACCGCTCTTTCCTGGCTCTGCCTACAGGCAGACAGGGAGCAGACACCGTACCACCAGCTCTCTACACGACACTCAGCAACACAAGAAAATCACGGTAGAGAGTGTTCCAAAACATACTGTTGAGCAACACCTCTCACCTACAGCGTTGATGGCTCCTGTGACCACCAACTCAAAGGTATACATGCCATTAATTTCAATGGCTTTTAAACAGACCACCAATAAACAGCTTTTTAAATTGTAGGAGTCCGTGCTTGCACACACACTCACTGCTACTGCATAGACATGCATCAGTGATGTGGCAAGAGAAAAGACGACTACTAATTGTCAGGATAAAGCAGAACTAAAGAGAAGTTTACCAAGGGAAATGAAGGCTTTTTCACTTAAAGCAGGGGAGAACAGCTGAAGAGGAACATTAAATTAGCTTTAAAAGGAAGGTTGTGTCAGGAGGAATATCATTACTTAGTTGGAATTTCACCAAGACTTGGGAGTCAATGCCTCTACTCTTGCAGAAAAGTGCCATGGGATTTTTAATGACCCCAGATGGTCAGTACATTGATTTCACATTTCAGCTGAAAAATGGCACCCACAAAGACACATTGTTGTCTCTGCTCTTCCTAAAATCACATGGGGGGACTATGTCCGAGTTGACGTGGAAGAATTAATAGTGTGTATTGAAATACCATTGTGAGACACAAGATATTTCAGCAGTCTTAAACTAGATAGTGTCTCAGCTTTGCTCGAGTGCAGCAAAATAAACAAGCTTCATTTGGATAAAATATGGGGTTTAAATTTTGAATTCAGTTGTCCTATGACTAACTTGATGGATTCCACAGAAGGTTTTGTTTTCTCTATATCACATACTTTTAGCATGTATTTTTTTTAGAACTGTGCCCTATCACCAGTAAAGATCAAAATGATAGAAAATAATTTCATCTTTTAAAAAATTAAGGTACGAAAAAAAAAGAAATCAAGATTTCATACTGATTCTTTTGTAAGTATTTTATCTTTCACACAGTAAGCAGCAAATAAATACATTGCAGTTTTAAAACTTCACACAGAGCGTAGCTACCTAACAAGGATCATAAATTTGCAGCAGAAATACTGCATAAACAGTCTCTGAATGTGCTATTTAAGTACAAGCTAAATATTCTTTTTTTAGGAAGTGATGTAACAAGTTCATATGTAAAAATCTATTTCTATACAAGCTGACATTCTGCAAGATTAGCTGACTGAGATAAAGGACATGAGCAAACATGCTTCTTGTTTTCTCCCATGATTATTTTTAAAAGCTGCATTTTTCACTATTCTAAATTTGCTACTTCCGAATTCTTCATTCCTCCTTAGGTAAGGAGGAAAGAAATCTCTGTGTATTCAGTGATAAGCACCTGCCACCAAAACAGGGTAAGTCCAGTGTACATCCAATATACAAATAATACCCCAAATAAAACAAGCCCACTTCATTGTGACTATTTTATATATTTCATAAAAATTTAAGTTTTGTTTTACACCCCCTCAACATCTTTGAAGACAGTAATATTATAACTTACAAGTTAAAGCATAATTTAGGCCAAATCCTCCCTCCTTGCAATTTACCTACAAATCACAGTTAAGATCTTGGCCTCTTTTCTAAGTACCCGCCAAGGACATCAGATGAAAGCTCCTCTCTCTTGTATCTTCTGCTCTGGTATTGAAGAGCAAGATAAAAATGAATAGGTGGAAGAAACACAGCAGTGTGTCCATTTTATAGATTGGTAACAGGGGTGTGGATAGGATGCAGTTTAGCCAGGGTCATCAGGGAGGAATGCCAGGGCATAGAGAAGAAATGAAGAAAGATCCCACTTAAGTGCTTTGCTCCAAGGTCAGACCCTGCCATCGTGGATGTGCAGATACGGCTGTTGCAGCACAGGGGCTGCTGTTGCCATGTGTTTTCTCAGGGAAGTGCTGAATTTTGAAAGTTAACGACTCAGAAATGAAGGAAGGAAGCACCATGGGTGCAGAATTTGACTCTCTGGGGCACAGCAAGCAGCAGGAAGAACTTGTAGGAGAATCCACCACAGTAGCAACTCCTACATCCTCACCCTGTTAGTACAGGGAGAGAAAGAAGTGATGCACAGGCTCCTGCCTCAGGGAACTGTATGAGCTCAGTGGGAGGAAAATACCCCCTGTCTCTCTCCAAAATGAGAAGAAAGATCATCCAAAACAGAGCAGACGTTCCTCCCCATATGTTCATTAAACTTACTGTAACCTCCCTGGGTAGAAAGTTTTGCGCACGTGGTATTTGACCGACCTGCAGCTCATGCTACCATTTCCATTGGTTGCAGTGTTATACTTTACCACCATCTCTTCTGCACTGCACAAAGGAGAGGAGGGGAATCACGCCTGAAGTCTCAGCAGTAGTTTGAGGTCAAACTCAGTCGTACAAATATAGAACTGAAGGAGAACTCTGGGCCATGTGTTAATTCTACAGAAGAATCATAGAACTGTTTGGGTTGAACAGGACCTTAAAGGTCATCTAGTTCCAACTCCCCTGCCATGGGCAGGGACATCTTCCACGAGACCAGGTTGCTCAAAGCCCCATCCAACCTGGCCTTGAACACTTCCAGGGTTGGGGCATCCACAACTTCTCTGGGCAACCTGTTCCAGTGCCTCACCACCCTCACAATAAAGAATTTCTTCTTAATATCTGATCTAAATCTACCCTCTTTCAGTTTAAAATCATTACCACTCGTCCTATCGCTACACGCCCTGATAAAGAGTCCCTCCCCATCTTTCCTGTAGACCCCCTTTAAGTACTGGAAGGCTGCTATAAAGTCTCCCCAGAGCCTTCTCTTCTGTAGGCTAAACAGCCCCAAGAAGTCATATAATCACTAGGATGCATAAGATACATGAAGAAAGACACAGGAATTATTCAAGTACTATAGACGGTGATGGCCTAGATTCTTTCCTTAGTTTCAAGGATGTTGTACAGGGCTGCAGTAAGTATCTTCTGATATTTAAGACTTTGTCGTATTTGTGTAGGGTGCGGGGAGCAGTTATACATACCATTTACACAAGCGTCTTTTATGTTGCAGCAGCTGTTGGTTGGATCAAATGTTGATGTCTTTGGTGATGAATGCCAAAAAGAAAAAGCCACCTGAACAACTGTTTGTCATTGAATGCCCACACCTCACTCTTCCCCCCACCTCCAATTTCACATGCTAACAGCTCAAAACTTTGGTATTCCCTGGTGTTGGTTGTTTTCACTAATATACACAGACTTGAAGCCACTCAAAAAATTTGGAAGCTTTATTTAGACTTATTTCAGAGAAGTAACTCTCGATTCTCCACCAAGAAATGCCAAGCTTGGAAATGGCATTTCATCCTGGTCTCAAAATACTTTACTGAGTCAGAACAACTTGGATACTTCAGCTATTATGTATTCAAATACTTACTCATTTTCTTACCCAATGCAGACCTGGCAGGGACATGCGTTTGGGAATCTCTGAAGTTTTGTGAAGGTGAGGGACTTCTCAAACAAAGTGAGATGCTAAAATATAGGCACCTCAGAAGAACTAACAGTAGTTAGGAAGGGGATGGCTGTGCTTGCTCAATTCAGTATGCAAACAACTTGATTTCTACAGGAACTGCATTGGCAGTGACCAGGGAAAAAAAAAAACAAAATGACAAACCCACCTGAAAACCCCACAGATTTCCAGGCTTTGGGGTCTTCCTACTTCCAGTTTTGAGAGCAGTGAACTCTCACTGTATTTTTCCACTCAGAAGGCAGCAAATACCAGAAATCTCACAAGGTCAGCTCTTGCTGACGTGTCATGCAGTAGGAGGGATGCTGGGCATGGCCACGGGCTGTACCACAGGCAGATCCAAACTCCTCTGTCTATACTCCCAGCTGTGGAAATGGAAACCAGCTTCGATAAATGCTGCAGCTACCTTAACCCAGCTCTGAGAAAGCATTCGATGGGTACGATTGGAAAAGCCTGCTTTTCTGTATCAGAGGTTTCATTGGATGGATACAGGAACTACTGAAAACAGCTCATCTCTACCTGGAACACCGGTGTTGCCAACATCTCCCTCAGACATCTGCCTACACTGTCTTTTAATCCACCTGCTGAAACAGTTACTGTCTTTCCCTCTACTGGTTCATCAAGGATAAAGTCACTGCTTAGCTCCATTCTGTCCTGACATGTCCTCCTTCTGATCCAAAAAACAATGATGCCAGGTTGAAACCTGGGATGGAATAGGAAAAACGCAGAAAGGACTCTGTGAAGAAGGCTGCCAGGCAGCAGTCTGTGTCCCATTAGCTGCAGTTCAAAACAGTCCTTATACTATTTCTATAAATACTGCAGTATCTACTGGAGTATCTCAGCACAAACCGCAACAGATGCTGGATGCTATTATTTCTTCATTCTTGTTCATTTATTGTTCATCTGTTATTTTTTGCCCTTTTTTCCTTCCTCTTGCCACCTGCCCGTCCACAAATCAGAAGTGTTTAAAAAAACTATGGTCAAGCTCTGTTGTTACCGGTCCCTCTACTGCTGCCCAAAATTAACAGGACAAGAGAAGAAAGGAGATAAAGATCTAATCCACTGTCTTATTTCTTACCTTAAAAGGATGGGTTGAACTTATTTTTGACAGCCCTAAGCAGAGAGACTAAATCTGCTGAGCTGGCCACCTCAGGAAGCTGAAGTACACAAGTCCCACCATTCTCTAACAAGTTCATTAATGTTACTGAACAATATATTGATGGTGGTGTGAAATTATGATATAAGGTGTTTTACGGTGTAAGTTACCAGTGGTATAAATCTACAAGCGAGTCCTTTTCTTCCCAACCACATCCAAACCAGAAGATGTTGAGATAGTTCTTTAACAGCAAGAACTATTAGGCTGCAATATATAGCAGGTACATTTATTAATCATCAGACCATTTATGTTCTGTAATTCTACCACAGTTAAATAACATGGACTACTAAGTACCTGAATCAGCTATTAGCAAGCATTCCTGCTCATTAAAACTCACTTATTTAGACTTTAGCAATGGTAAATGTAACCAGCCCTGGAGGAGTGTCACAGTGCTTGGAAATGGCACATTAAGCTTCATTTACCCAGCTACACTCATAGGCAGGGGGGGAAGGGAAAAATAGAGTGACGGTCCATAACGGAGCTCAGAAGGTTTTTGAAGCTGCATTAAGAAAATGACAAATCTTACAAAGAGAGCCATAAAGCTTCCTCAAGTACAACAGTTCTGCAAGGAGCTATTTATCATAGTTTGTTGAAAAGACTCCTACGTTTAATACTATTGGACTGTGAGAGCTGATTATTAAATGTAATTACAGAAGTAGCACAGAAATAATAGTTTATTGCTAAGCATAAGCAACACTGTATTAACAAAGAGGAGTGGGGATCATGTTCAGCATCTGGAATCGTATTATTAGCTTTTCTGGGAACGCATACACAAATGTATACACATTTAATTCTACATTAGCTTCCACTAAGCAGAATTATCCTTCAGGAATTTCTGATTGGAGTCAATGCATCCATCTATACTTGGAGTGAGAAAACAGTAGCCAATGTGGATTGCTATTTGGGTTTCAGCTTTTATTCCCTTTCTACTTAAGAGAGATTTATTAAAAAACACCCACAGCCTCCTGTCAAGAAATATTGCTCACATTTGCTTATTAGGAGCCCTGTAATAGACACGTTCTTGCCACGGTGCTGCCACTTAAAGCAAACGCTTTATTAAGAACATGCCGGTTTTTAGGGAGATTCTCCATGCAGTAAACCTTTTTCAACAACAAGTTTTGATTTCTCTTTGCTACCTGCAAGAATGAGTTTTAACTTCTATTATACCTACATCTTTGCATGCTTGCTTGTGTAACTAGCCATCCATTTTACCTCTTCTTTTTGCTGTGAGTGATTTCTCCCAATTTCTTGATGCTGGTTCTTACCCTCAGAAATCTGCCTCTCGCTTCTTGTGCATCACTGTCCTTGGTGAAACCCCTCTTTTAAAAACACACGGTTCTTTCATAAAGCCTTCTCTACTGCTTTGGGGTAGGCATACACACTTTTCCCAAACTACAAAGCCCAACAAACTTAGAAGTACAGCTCCTTACAACTGGGGCTATGGTTTGTGCCAGCAAGCTGGGCAAAAATGCAACCCTGTCCCAGCAGTCTAAAAGATCCTTTCTGGTCCACAAAGCTTAGGCTGACTCAACTCTGCTGCTGGTCTGAGACTGAAACAGTTTGCAAAACTGTGTTTTGGAAGGAAGGCATTCAGTGACAGACAGATTTTATTTATTTTTGGGTAAAAGGAACTGCTTAAAACAGGTTGGGAACATCGGAATGGATCCTGGCACATCAAGACAAAGACTGAAGGTACCTAAAGTACTCAAGAGATGCAGAAATTACCATCACAAGAACACGCACACATTCATCAATAATACAGTGTGACTGACCCTCACTCTTTCAGCAATGATCTGTTTTGCAGTAGGAAATATAACCAGTAGTTTTGAAGCTCAACAGCCTCCTTTAAGCATCTGCATTCCCTCTTTAGTTCACTATGTAACAACAGCTTAATGCTTTACAGGCAAAATTGCACTCACAACCAGGAGCTGCGTGCACGCAGCTGAAAAAAAAGTTAGACTGTAAATCCGGTGCAAAGAGAAGAAATCAGACTCTACCTTTAGGCATTCACATCCCTAGATTTTGTTCAAAGCAGCATTTTCACATGGGCTAAAGACTCATGGGTTACATTTTTGAGGGGTTTGAATCTAAAACACTTATGGATAGATTGCTAACAAAGATTTTCAGCCACGCTGCAAAATCCTTGTGAGCTCAGTGCTGATTATATTGAGATGCTCAAGAAAAAAATCCTGCTAGCCATCTATCTGCATCAGTAGATACACAAGGGCATTTGAGAAAATCTCTCCTGGTCACATCACATCATTGGTGTAAAAGAAAACAAGTTTTCCTTTTGAAGGTTTTTGACTGTTTGGAACAGATAAATCACTGCAGCAGCACTTTCCAAGTGACAATTATCTTGCCACAATAGCCATAAAAATAAAATAAAATCAACACGGATGGAATCCAAAGTAGGAGACCTACATTACACATAACTATATTCATAAAACTACACCTCTGCTCAAAGTTGCTCTGTACACTACACATATGCCAGGATCTCTTAATCTGCTGCTGATGTGCTGCATATTGCGGTCGTGTGCAATTACAGTTAGCTATAATTAAGAACAATTACAGCTTTTATTTCTCCACTTGTTCTTTAAAAAGCACAGTTGTAATAAAACTTTTTCCCCCTCTCTTTTTTTTTTTTTAAAGGTGAATATAATTATACATCCCTATAACATCTCCAATAATTAGTTTGACTCAAGTTTCTTCAGGAACAATTTTCATTTTAACTGTCAGATCTGCCATCTATAGTCAATAGAACACATTGTAAAAAAATTCTGTCATTAACCTTTTTTCACCCCATAAATCTGCAAAAGAACTTGAAGAAATTGAAGAATTCATTGCTTAAACATTTAAAGGCCAAATTCAACTAACACCCCTTCCCCAGCAATACCTTCTTAATCACACCGAAACATTACTATTATTATTATTATACTAGCTAACTATAACAATAATAAATTAAAGCTGGGCATAAAAGGTATTTGGCATCTCTCTATATTTTATAGGCTACTTTCCAGCCCTATTCTCATAAAAGAATCTCTCTACTGTATCTTTGTTTAGAATCTACCCGCAATTACTAACCATGCAGACTGCAGGGAAAAGTAATTAAGTTTAATAGAAGCCACCCTCATTTTTGAAGCTGCCCTCAATTTAAGCCATAGAAGGAGAGTAATTAAATTTAATGCGTGCCACAGCTTTTAAATGAAGATATGGCATGTAAAATTCTCTCGCTCCGTAATGCATCTTTTCCGATCACTGCAAAATAAGTGTTGTGATGCAAAAAGATAGCGAACTACAACCACCAAGTCATGTTAAGTTTTCTTTTTCTACTGGCCATGTCTTCCAAGGGCTGAGGCCTTTGGGGAGATTAAGAACAGCATAATCTAAATCATAGGAATTGGGAAGCTTGGAGTAAGATCACAGCTGAACTGTTTCCTGATCCATCCTTTGCGCACGTTATCCGCTTTGATTAAGTTTAGAAAGAGCTTTTGTGGCAGGGTCCATCTTTTACAAGTTTTTAACAAATGCAACAGGTTTCTGACTACAGCTACAAATCTCTGTAGCACAGACATTGTTTGCCAAGAGCCTCCCCCGAAGTAGCTGAACTAGCAACAGGGACTAAAGAAACACATTTCGAGACACATTCACAAATCTCCCAACTATGTCTTCAGTCTTCTTGAAGTCATCAGAAGAAAAAACAGTAAAACTACCCAAGGCTCAGCTATTTTGCCAAGCAACAGGCTTACTACTTTTACACAGGAATAGAAATTGCAAACCAGGGCTAATGAAGATATTTCACTCTTGCAAAGATGAACATAATGACTGAGGAGAACAGAACTGAGACAGAAAGAGAGGCATTTCCCTTTTCCAGCTCTGTAGAGAAGCAGTGGGATCTCTCTGTATGTATAAATAAACTCTGCCTTGCAGAGAATCACAGAAGTTTCATCAAGTGATTTAAAATAAATGAGGAATTTAGAGGCTTGAATTAACTTGTAAAAAGGAAGATGACTGCCACTGTTTGTTCAGAAGGTTAGACCGAGATACTAAACTCACGATTGGTTCACAGAAGCGCTCTGAAAAACGTGAGGCTCATAACCTACTTCCAAGCAGCCTCCTCTCCTGAACAGAGGTTTGTACCTACCATTAGGGCTGAGCAAAACTTCTGCGCTAAAACCAAGACCAGACTTGAAAAGGCAAAACCTGGGACAGAATTTCAAAGGCCTTTGGTCCAAAGGCTACCCAAAAAAAACAAGACAGTGAAAAAAGGAGAAAGAAAAAAAATAGAAAAAAAAAGAAAAAAAAGTAGGAAGAGAATAAGTAGATCCCTTATTTCAATTTTAGACCCCACCACAAATCTGCCATGTACTTCCCCATGAGAGGGGTTGAATACCCCATTTTAGCAGCATAGAGAACAGATACCTGCATCCCTGGTGTACACTCTACGTTGCAGGAACCGGTATGTACAGCAACGAGATTCACACACATTTCACCTGGCTTTCATCTCTTTGCAAAATTATCAAACATGAACATTCGTAATAGTAAACAAGAGGCAACCAGCATTTCATGTCTGGCTGTCTCCCTGACAAAGCCCACAATCTTATACCCCTCAGTTCAGGGACTGTTCAATAGGCAGATCCACACTTCGAATCTTGAAGCCACTCCTAATATAAATTGCAAGCAATTTGGGAAAGAGACTGCATTTGTAGTTATTTTTAGTTTCATGAAAGAAAGAAGAGATTTGTTTATACATATCATGACAAAAAAGTGGGATTTTTTGGTTTTAAAGTAGCAAAATAGGGACAAAATTGCTGTTTAAATCCTAATTTTTACTCAATTATACTTTAAAGTGATCCTACCAGATGCTGGAACTAAAGTGACATGATTTTGCTATATTTATAACTAAGCTGCAAAACATTTCAACATTTACAAAGAGAAGAAATCTCTCTGCTAATGCCAGGAGAAGAATAAGCTCAAATGCTATTGCACATGATGGCTCTTAATAGTTGGCACAAGGAGAGGAGAAATGTCTCTATAACAACGGTATCAAGGAAACTTGCATTGCAAATATCACATCACCACAACAAGGAGGGGAAAAAAAAGATTTGCGGAGAGTGTTAACACGTGGACATAACATCCACACGCTCCCAAATAGTCAGGATGGATGAAAACCAAGGCAAGCCGTGGTCTCTTCCCTCCTTGCCCCTGATCCAAAATCCCTCTTCCCATTCAAACCGCCTGCTGTTCGTGCCTTCTGCTTCCTCTTAGGAAGCAGTATCCTTTTCTCATCCATTTTCCAGTCAATACTTTGACTCTTCTGCTGTTGGCTACCAACAAGACAACTCCCACGGTTCCCTAATATGCCCTCATGCCTTCCCCCAGGGCCTTCAGCAGAAATGTAAGTTGTGGACCGGCTGGCCAGAAGCTCATGGGAAAAATTAAGCCAAACACAAACAAAAATCTTCAGAATCCTCTCCCCTCAATTCCCACCCGCAGCGATTGCTAGGCTTACAATACAACCTTCATCCCTCATCTTATCCTCCCTTTAGAGGCTCTGGATCCCGTAGGGTCCTGTCGCAATTGCCAAGTTCTCCAAGTGTTGGTGGGATGCAATTCAGCTTGCAATACTGGAGCAGCAAGGCTGCCCCAGGGCACCGGCATACGCCACTCAACTGGTTAAAAATTGAAACAGAGCAAACGGGAAATTTTTGAACAAATGCTTTGAGATTATGGAGCACACGTTACAGCTGTAACCACCCACAGTTCCCTCCTACAGAGCAGAAACACTGAAAGCAAAAACCATTCACTGCAGAAGTTGAAAAATAACAAAAAATAAAGCAGTAAGTATGAAATTAAAGCCTATGGGTATTTCCTGCAAGAACTTCTACAGAGAAAGAAGGGAAGTTTGCAGGACACAACACAATAAGAAAACGCAACCTTGGTTTACAAGTTCATGAGAAGTGCCAGGACTGGTGCACAGGCCTGCACTAGTTATTATGTTCATCACTCATTTCTCACTCATGAAGGAAATTATATTTTACAGCAAAAAGGTGCCATAGTGGGTGGGATGGGAAGGACAGCCTCTTCTTTCCGTTCTTAAAAATAACTAAACTCAACAAAACCCCAGATAACCTCAGTTAAAAAATTTTCCAAGTCTCCGAGGACAGCAGAGAGAAGAGCAAGAATTCAACGTGCCATTCAGCAGGGAAAAGGGCTGAGTGTTCTGAAACATTCTTGGAAAAGGAAAAAAAAAAAAAAAGATAAAAGCAAAACTACATGCCTTCCACCATGGAACTGATTTTTTGTATTCACTACTTGCAGTGATCATTCAGCTCTACGGATCAAAAAATTCTACTGATACCAACGTGCATGGTCAATCAGCAGGATATTCTGTTTCAAATACGAGATCTGAAGTTGTTTCTTTGATTTTTTTCAAAAGTGCGACAGAATTTTCCACTTCTCCCAGTGCCAATCATGTTCAGGTAAATGTTACAGCTCTGCAAGTGCAAATTAAAGACAATTATAACCTGGCTAACCTACCTCGTCATTAAAATGCCTGGCACAACTCATTTGCCCATGGAGTGGAGATTTGCTGCTATCACATTCACTTGAGTAGGGAAATACTCATCTTTAGATGCTATGGGCGTGCTGATTGCTCTGATCAAAGAAGGCAAAAACGGAGGCGTCTGTTTGCCCCTCTGGGAAGGAGTACTGGTGGGAGAACATACTGTCACGTTATAATGCCATTTGGGCAAACGGCTTGCAAAAGCATCGTCACGCAGGTATGTTTAGGAAAACTGGAGATTTATCTTTCTGGTACCAACTGCTCGGAGCAACCACACTAACTGTACAAGGGAAAAAGTAGGACCAGTGAATGAAAGTGTTAGGGGTCTTAATACATACACCTTAGGGGGTACTGTATTTCAAACTGGTATTAGGGACTCCTTATGTATGAGATCCAACTGAAGTCATCGCACCTCTGTGACAGGTGGAAATCGGGTGCAACTACAAGACCTGTAAACAAATCAATGGCAAAGAGAAAAATACTAAGAAGAATAAAAATAGCTATCAGCAGAAGTCCTTTAAAAGCAGTCTCAAATGCAGAAAACAGAAACCTCCAACCCACCTGCCCACAGTAGAGATATCTACAACAGTTTATTTCCAGCTGGGGAGCCTGTATTAGTGAGAACACCCTCTAGTTGCATTATATTATATATATATTATATTCTCTTTGAGCCAGAAGCAACTTTTTTGTTGCATTTATAGACAGCACAGAGCACAGCTAGGTCTTTGAGGTGATGCCCTAAGTGTTTCAATAGAAAAAACCAGGAATATTTCAATACAAGAAAAAATTTCCTTACTGAAGTTTTACCCCATTTAAAATCCTTGCTTGTTTAGGTTTAAAACTTTATAGCAGGGACAAAAGGAGAGTTTTCTCAGCCAGGCAGAGATCTCAACATTTTCCACCAGCTGAATCCCTTGAGAAGGAGGGGTATCGGAGCAGCTCTGCCATTCCACTGAGAGGTGCAAAGCCTTCTTGGATATTACTAGATTATGAAGCCATGGGCAAGGCTCTTGATATACAGAGGGTGTGGGAGGTGTAGAGTGAACTGGCATATCTGTACAACTGGGACATATCAGATGAATGAGTTGTAACCACCTGAAATCCTTACAAAAGCCCCGATATTCAAGGGTTGGCCACGTTCACTTACGTTTGTGGACCAGATTGCCATCCGTGAAATTCAAGCCAAAAGACAAATCCCACAAACAAAAAACCCACTTCTTTTTCATTGAAACATGACCTTTTCATTTCATGAAACGTGTGTCAACTTAAACCTTGTCAGCCTGACCCCAATCTGTCCTATTCCCTGAATCTATGGAGCTCTTTGCAGAAGCCATTCCCACCCCGGGCTACGATCTCGTCAGATCTCGTAAGTGAAGCAGGGCCAGGTCTGGCTGGGACTGTGGGAAACACCTCCGAGGGAACCTCAGATGCTTCAGGAAGTTGGTGGTGGTGACTCCCACAAGTAACGCTCCTTGAGTTAATACTGAATCCACACCCCACAGGGACACTAAGGGTATTAGGCTCCTAAAAGCTTTGTATTTTAAATGGGAGGGACTAGAAATTAGAAACACTTTTAAAAACTCCAGGGACATTTCCCCACATGCACAACAGGGACAGTTACATTATCGTCTGCTATTGAAGTTCACCCCTCATACTGCAATGCTATCAACATGCATGAGATTTTACTCATCTTAATAAAAAAAAAAAAAAGAGAAAACTCAGCAAGCTGACTGATGTTCTTGCTTTTTCCCTTCCACTGCTGAGGTTTATCTCCATACTTCCACATCTTTTCCTGACAGAAGTCTCAGTGGCCCTTCCTTATTTCACTGCCAGTAACGTGTCTTTTTAACTTCTTCTATTTTTAAATCTCTTCTAGTCTGGTTTATTCCCAGTATTCCGTTCACAGTCACCTCCTCTTGCTTTTCACTCCCTTTCTACATCATCTTCCTCTGCCCTAGCTTGCTTTATTCTGGCAATTCTGATCTGTCTGTATATCCTTGCCTCCAGAAATACAGTCTCCTATTTCACCTCCTCTACCATCAATCAATAAAATTCAAACACAAGTATTTTATCTATTACACAAAACTTTTTTAGTACATCCGACCTGTTTCAGAAAGCCAAATTTTCCCCCAAACCATGCAGAATAGTGAACGTGGAATATACATAAGAACCCAGTGCACAAGTTACCGATATATTGCAATGTTCAGCCAATTGCCACTTCAGTTACTATGCTCGTATTAATGCCTATGTGCCACAGAATGCTTAGATACAAGTTACTTTGACCTAAACCGCACCTCCCCTGCTATTTAGCAAGTGACAAACACACAATGTCCCAGAAAATAAGACTAAGCATGAAGCTGGTACATAAGGAATGGTCAGTAATTTTATGTAAGACACTTTGTTATTCACTCAACACAGGTATTAGCTATGCTTTTAATGGTGCTAGTCTTTCAGTGCTGTTTACCCGAAAGGTTCTCACTTTACTGACTTACACAGGTGGGGAAAAAAGATCAAGCTGGCTAGTGTAACAGGTCTTGCACCTTCAAAAAGAGCTTTCGTTAGAAAAAAAGAAAAAACATTGGAAAAAGGTCGATTTTCAAAGTGAGACACAGAAATTATAAATTCCTGTACTCTGTTTTAAAGTGCTTTCGACCCCAGCAAAGGCATGGATCTGTCTTGTTGAGCTGTATAAAGAAAACCAGCTCATGTGAACGGTAGCTTTTTTAGCTATTGCCATATAAGCTCTATTTGTTAGGTTTCTAATCGCAGGCTTTCCACTATTTTCTTTGGTTATTATGTGAGATGCATTTGCAGGGATCTCAAAGAACAGTTGGAGGACTACAGATACAGGACGTGCGTTCTCTGAAATTTCATTATGTATAGATTAACACCTCCAAACAGGCGCCATCTCGCAGAACAGCAGCCAGAAGTAGAGAGCAAAAAAAAAAGCAAATCCTCAGATTTCAGACTGAAAAACTTCCTTAGCTTAGATGCATTTTTAGAGTTGAATTCAGATACATGAAGAATTTATACCTTTAGACTTTTTTTTTTTTAAATAAGCTGTAGATCATTCTCCTCCCTATTATTTCCCGGAAAATAAATGGAGATTTTTACCCAGTGATTAGGAACTGAAGAGACACACAAAAGCAGATGATCATGCCTTCACCAACCTGCCATGTTTTCACTGGGCAAATCACCTCGAAGTTCACAAAACTTCCACTTGCTCTTTGCTGGGTGGCTGCAAGAGCTGAGAAATAACTTATCGAATAGCAATATTAACATTCACAGGCAGCTCCAGAAATTACATATACACACAGAGCATTATTTAACTGCACGACCTTTCATTTCCCCTGGATGAAATTGCTACCGAGCTACAAAGAAATGTAATTAATTGGCACTGCAAACACGCACATACACACATAGGCAGCACCAGCCTGCCTGACCCACTCCCGTGCTCAACCACTTTAAGTGCACAGACCATTTAAGCAGGGCCATTTCCTTACCCTCCCCAGCTCCGAAGTCCATCCAGAAATAATAAGTGAATCTGAATTTAGTTTCCCCAGCTGCCTTTTGTGTTCAACGTAATGCTAGTACAGCTCACATTCATCTTATGTCACCCCACAGTGTGCTCAGAGAGAGAATTATGCCATATCTGCTCCTAATGATTCAGCTAAACGCAGAAGTGGGAGAAAGACGAGGGGTTTGGTGAGCAGCAGAACCAAAGGGGCCTCGTTGCCTATTGATTTATGTCTCAAAGTTGCCCTCCCACGCGAATTTTTGAATACCTAATAAAGGTTGATCTCCTGACTTTCCCTTGTAGAGACTACTTTCTCTCCTCTGTAATGCCTGCTATTTTCATGAAACTGGCAGAAATTAAATATATCTGAGACCTCTGCGGCTGTCAAATTTGGTTAAAATGTATTCACTGGTGTAAAAAGCCACAGAGACAAGAGGAGGAAAAATAGGGGCTGACAGACAATTCAACTATATAATCCTTGCTTCTTCAGTGAAATGGAGGGGAAGGAAAAAAGAAAAGGAAAAAAAAGGAGCAGCAAACCAAAAGCTGGCTCCCACAACACGGCAGGAATAACCACACACCACATTTTTCCTGTGGTCAGTCATTTACACACAAACCCTTCATTGCAAGGGTCAAAGGACGCAGAGCGTCTTACAGCGAGCGAGGGCAACAAAACCAACACAAATACAAGGAGCAGAACCCAAATAAAACAAAACCAGATTTCAAATGCCACAGGAAAACCAAAAACTCTTCTGTGGCTGACAGCCGACATGTTTTGGATCAAGGTGGTGACCAGTCAGTCTATGATCAATGCTTCAGGCAGACTCTGGAGAGTATATCATCATACAAAAAATTGTTCAGGCAGCTACTGCAGGTTAACTGTGAGCTCTGCACACCCAGTGTGGTCCAGCAATGTTACCTGGGGACTCCAGAGCTCCAAACAATTGCTGCTACCAAAACCCCACTGACAGTCCTCAACTTCTGTTCGCTTGTGCTAGAGGTGACAGTCAGACTTGCTGGATTTCACCTCTGATCCAGCAAAGCTCCTAAGCACGTGGTTAACTTTAGGCATGTGATGAATGCAAATGAAGGTGGGAAAAAAAAAGAATGCTTGTGCGCTTAAAAGCTCATGATGTGTTAATTCTTGCTGCTGCCTCTGGGACTTTGTGAAGGGGGGAAAAAAAATCTGAAAGGAAAAAAAACCCATCAGTTTTAATTCTGAGCTTCTTTATGAATATGAAGTTGGTTACTTTGAATTCTGTCATAAACCATTACGTTTTATGGGGAACACACTGCTTTATTCCCTCCACCTGCTGCAGATTTAAGCAGAGGATCCACTCTGTGCATGGAGGTACCGTACGAACCCTCCCACCAGCAGCAAGACTGGAGCACCATTTTTTGATCACAGCAGATCTGTGATTGGCAGAACTGCGGAAAAGCTTTGCTGATGCTATAGAATAAAAAGAAAAAAAAAAATCCCACTATTTGAAATCCAGGCTAGATCACAGAAAGCTGCAATAATTCACCCCAATTTCAAGAGGATTTGCCGAACAGGCTGCTCGTGCCTTGGTTCGGCTTCGTACGCCTCGGCTGGGCCAAGACACACCATCTGCTTCCCAGCAGCGCTCGCTGAAGTCCGTGGGAGTTCTGCCTCCAAAGCAACAGCATGATGTGGCCCATCGTCCTCTACAAAGCTAGCGCCTACACTTTTAATGGATGTCGTTTCAGGCAGGCATTTGAGGTAAAACAAAAAAAGAAAAAAAAAAAAACCTGAACATGGTGCTGAGGATTGGATCCGTGTTCATTAGTCATCAGAATTCCCGGAGACAAAAAGATTATCCCCATTACCCCGCAGCAATTTTGACCTATCCTCGCATGAGCTTTGCATTACCATCTTATGTCTGCTTCATCTTAGTGGGTGCAACGCTCTCTTCCATTCACTGATAGAGGGGAAAAGTCGATTCAGATACATTAGTAAACAGAACGATATAAGATGTGCAGCTCTATCATCATGCTGCAAACTTCATAAATAATCTACAAATACTTAAGCTTGCTAGAAAATTTCCAGACAATGTATTTTATACTTCTTTATTTCCAGGAAAATCTCTCAGAAGGAGAAGGTTAGCCCATACAAACATATATCTACCCAATATAAATACATATGCTGTTCTCCTATTAGATCGATTTCTAAGTCTATTTGAACAGTGTAAATTATTTCAGCAAAGTATACATCGTTCCAAAACACATTATGGGATTTTCTATATACCTAAAGCCAGCCTCAGGCCAAAATGCCTTGTATGTTCCTGCTTAGACAGGTTGAAGTTAAGGTCTATTTTTCTTTATTTTTTCTTTTTTAAGTTATGTTTTGCCATATTCATTACTGCTTCCCACCAGTGCAGCTGACATTGGTTATTGCATTACATATGCCAGCAGACAGACTCCTACCTCTTTATAGACTGCTGGCTACATACTACAGCTGTTTATTATTCTCAATGCGCAAAGTGCCAGCTAAATCAATAGTTCAAAAGCCTTGTTCAATTCAAATGGACTTTACAAAGTACTGCACTGTAATAAACACATGCAGGCAGAATGTTTCCCCAATTGCTTACATGACACAACTCTTATCACATAAAGCAATACAACCACCACATTTTTCTTACTATGTAGAGTCCCAGTTAAGTCAAGAATGAAATTATCCTATTAATCACAGATGAATGGGGTGTACTGGCAATGATATATAGTAAATAAAGTGATAAAAGAGAATTACAGTGACAAAAGTCCACACAGAGATTCCTCCTAATGCGTTAGGCACTATAGCAATTTGGACCGGTCTCCATTTCTTACCCAGCAAAATTTCCCCACTTAAGTGGTTTTATAGGTTCCAGATAGTTTAAAGAGCCATCAAGACAAAAATTGTCTACTAAATTGCAATGAAAGCAATAAATATGCTTCTCCTACGCCTAGGAGGACCATTAGGTCTCCTCCATATCCCCACTAACGGCCCTACTTCACACAAACCATGCTGTTGACTTGCGAGAAGTTTTACTGAACTAAGACCAGGACCAAAGATACTCCGCAACAGGATAAGCACTTGCATGAATGGAAGGAAGCAGCCAGGGAAAAGGGTGACACTTCCAACGTGACCAGCAATTTGGTCAGTAGGGTTTATTTATACAGAGATGATGGTAGGTCTTAAACTTTTGCCCAAAATCTTTTTACATCATTGTCTGAGCTCAGTCCAAGTCCCAGCCCAGCTAAATGTTTAAAGTAAAACGGATCACTCAGGTTCTTAAAACTCAAGGATTTGCTCAAATTTATTCAGGCTTTACTAAAATTCCATGCAAAATAAGAATATTAATTACCACAGGGCAATTTATCCTCCTTTCTTTTTCCTGCTTTATTAGCAGAAATCAGTCAAAGTGGAGCAATGACTCTAGCTCTCTTAAAAAAGGTGGCAAAAGAGTTATCAGCCAAGGATGGTATTGTAAGTACCTGCCTGCCCACTTTCTATCAATCAGACACTACTGGCAGAGCAATAAAGAAAGAGTGAGATAAGAAGGAAACATCTGTCAAGCAACATCCCAGACAAATGAGAAAAAAGGAAAGCAGTCCAGGAAAAGAACAGGATAACAACAAAAAATTACCAGCAAGTAATTTTCCCAGTGTTGTACGTTCCTTTTTTTCCCACTCCATGAATAGAAATCGGTCAGGTAGCCCAAGTAGTGAGTTTGCTATTTGAGGCAACTTCTGGCTGAAAGGATTTTTTAGTGACAGATCATGTCTGAGGAGCAGCGCTTTTGCTGGTTTCACAGCTTTCAAGGCAGTTTCCCAGCACTCGAGCCACTCGAAGGAGTCATGACACTTCACATTTACAACTTACACATGAGATAGCAGCAGCCAAGCTGATGTGCACAAACCACAGTGGTCTTCCTGCTCAAGAGAAAAACGGACTTCAAGGCTTTGGTCACTCCCAGGGGCACTTGAAGCACAAGAACAGTTATGCCCTTTATACAAAACCAAACACAGAAAAGGTGATGTTTGGAGGCCTCTGTAACAGATGCATGGAAGAAAAAGCTTATTTTCTTGCAGTTGTCAAGAACAGCCATAGGACGAGCAGGCTGTTGAATGCAGACATTAGTTACCGTGTAACATCTCGGGGGGCAGTGGGAGTAGAGATTGAGTTGTCCAACTACAGAGATTAAATGTTGAGAGAAAAAGAGGTAAACTTCATTCTGACGTATGTGAAAAAGATAAATGCGACAGAGAGCTACACAAGCTTCCAAGTGATTAGCACTAATATTCTTTGCATTATCAAGCTCATGTTACTTAAGTTTATTTATTCGCATAAGAAGCCGTATAGGACTGAATTGCCACAGCACAGGAAAGGTGGGTCTGATGAGTTCAGAGAGCTGTGCTTGCTGCTGTTTTTCCTTTTTGTAACTGTTCCTGATTTTTTTTTTTTTTAAAATCTAATAACTCCTAAATGAAGTAAAAAGAAAAAAAATGCATTAAGTAATTTTTGTCTGTTAAACTGGGGAGAACATTAAATTCATGTCCCTTGCAGTGTCTTCCTTCTATCACTGGTCCCGCCTTAAACCAGCATAAACTAATCAGGGGAAAAAAAAAATCATCCCAAATTAAAAAAAACCCTACCCCGTCCATTGCTGAGTTTTCTCCATATTTGTTTTAGGTTAGAACACACTTAGGCTGGAATCTTTTAAGAGTATCACTCTGACCACTTACGTATATAAATAGACTAAATGAGAATGAAATACAGAGGGTTTTTTTCCTCATTTTCAGTTTATAAGGAAAGACTTTGTAAATACTAGAATATAAGATATTTTCATCTGAAGACGGTAAAAACAAAACATTAATTATACCCAAATTTGAACTGTCAGCTCACCCATACTGCGATTCAAAAGACAAAAACCACAAGAGTTTCAAGCTAGGGTTGAGTAAGATTTCATGTTACCCAGGTCAAAGTAATAAAATTCTCAAATGTATGTTTTGGAAAGACAGGATGCAGGATTATCAGCTCCTTTAATTTTATTGCAAGTCCCATAGTAACACTTTTCTTAGCAGGATGCTTTTTTTTTGTTTGTTTGTTTTACAAATAAGTTTCTACACCTGACGTTAATGGAGAGAAAAAAACCCCACACAAACCAAACTAGCAACTTCAGAGCTTTGTATACCTTTGAGCATTTGAAAGAGCATCTTTCTAGCTTCTTCTGAGGGCTCATGCTGTAATGTTTTGATGAGGATCTCTTAAATACCTGGTTACCAGTGCTGGGATGAGTGGATTCCTGTCCTTATCCAGCTAATGCCTGCTTTACTCATCTCCATTTTTGCTGTGCCATCACTTGGGTAAAACGAGGTGCTTTTCTTGGACGTCCAAGGAAAGACAGCAGCTGGTTTTCAATGCAACGGTATTGCAGGGTGCACCCACGGCTGTGAAACCACTGACCCTGGGTCTGAGCCACGAGGGACCCGCACCCCGGCTCGCTGCACAACGGGCACTGCTTGCAGGAATTCAGTCTCTTCCAGCATCTATTTCCTGCTTGCTTCAGAGTTTGAGAGTGCAGTAAACCATACATTGCCCCTTGAAACACTCATTCCTCAGAGTTTACTGGATAGGGATTGCTCCAATGTTTTCCACATCATGGATTTGCGTGTTTTGATCCGTTTCCGCCAAAAGGCAGCAGCTGGGAAATAAAACATCCATTCAGAGATCCTCCCTGCCCCACTCCGACCCCTCACCTCTTGGAGGGGAAAAGGAAAGCAATATGGCAGCTGAGAAAGGCCTGCATCCGTGGGTCCTTCCCCGGAGTTCGGCTGTGTTACGGGAAGTAGTGGTGTTTATTTTCCATTAGGAGGAAGTGCATTGCTGTGCATGGAAGGAATTAATTGCTTTCATTTGATTACCTAAAGGCTGACCACCTGTGGGTACAATCAGCATTGTTTTCCTCTCTTGATGTAAACAAGAAAGTAATTGAAAGCCTAATGTGCACCCAGCAGTAAAAAACCAAGAAAGAAGGACCAGGCCTGTAGCAGCACACTTTAGCCTGTCTTATTCTCTCCAGTTGATAGAGATAAAGGACTTAACATTTTAAAATAAAGGAGAAATTATCTTACAAATTGGGGTGATCTCAGTTACCAATTTGGTATTATGTTCTTGAATCTCTCGGAATAAGTCCATCATTCTCAGACCAACAGAGTGCCTTTAACCGTGGGCAAGTTGCAAATAAAATACTTCAAAACTCAACCCAGACTCTTGCTCACTTGCAACTCAGGCAGCCTACATGGAGACTGATGCCTGCGCCTGATAAAAGGTAAGTTAACAAGCTTTTCAAAACTTTTATCAAGTTTTTAGAAAGGAAATTCAATTAGGGCCCCGAAGAATTGTAAATTATATAGGGGCTGTTGTGGGGCATTAGCCATGGAAACCTGTACAAGCTGACAATGAAACGTGCTCACTGCAATAAAGAGCAAGACTGAACGGCCGGTAAGGTAAGAAACCCAGCTCTGTTTCCTTCCTGGCTCCAGTCACATAGCCTATTGCCCAGTCAAATTAAATGGCTGTTTCATGTCATAATCTAAGAGAAGGAAACCCATGTATGAAAATACAGATTTTGCACAAAAAACCCAGAAGTATTTACTGACGAGCATTATTTATTCAAGGAACTTATCATGTATAGATACAGTATCTCAGTACTGCCATCCCATCTATTGGACAATAAGTTTTCAGTGCAATGGGAGAACTATGAAAAAATTCTCACATGGAGATTTCTTGGGAAAAAGGCAATGTGTCTGGATTTGCAGATAATGTCTGAGCACAGATTGGGTAACAGCAAAAAAACCCAAACAACCCTTCTTTTATTGTCTCATCAGTCAGCCAGATGGATAGGATCTCTCAACATCTTCTGGATGCTCTTCTTGAGCCTTTCCTACATCAACAGGGTCAGCTTCCAAAACATAGGCTACAGGCACATGACTCAAAGCTTTGCAATACAGCAAATTCAATGAGAAAACATCAAAGATAAATTATCATCCAAACAGAAAATATTTATTTGTTTTCAGTACAGCTTAGACTGGTCAGGCTAAAGGAGTTCTTTCTGCAGGCAGTTAAGTCCTAATACTGTGTGGCAGTGTGGTGTGGACGTGGTGGGATGACAGTGTTTTGTCTTGAAAGGAACATACAGAGATGTGAAGGGAAGGGTGGGAAGACCACCTCGATCACAGGAAAGAAACACAAAGTCAGTACCATCCCATTTACACAGTCCAGTGGGAAATGGGATTTTTTGTTCCACCAAAGTAACTTTTAGCACAACACACTCCACCCAGTACTGCTGAGGTTTCAGGCACCAAATTACTGCAAAGATATGAGCCAACTAGAGAGAGACCAGAGGAGAGCAACAAGAATGGTCCAAGTTCCAAATGCTATGACCTACAAGTAGCAAAAGGGGGAAGAACTGGAGTTGCTGGGATGATCTGGAGGCTTAGGGACGCTTCAACATCTTCAAATACAGAAAAGGCTGCTGCAAAAAGAGGAGAAGAATATGTTCTCCATGTCCAGAGTGAGAGGAATGCAGAATTCACAGAACTAGATATATTTAATGGCAGCTGTCTGACTTGCATGTTACAAGTGTCACAGGTAAGCACAGAGGTCAGATCACAGTAAACACTGGGTTTCCTTATGGTCCGTTACTTAAGGTATCTCCTGTAGCTCTAGTTCATATGTAGAAGCATGAAGTCAAATCCTGCAGTCCAAGGCAAGGCTGCTGTACTAGAAAAGGGGACTAGCAGCATCAGAAGAGGAGAGTGTTTAGGTTTGGTAGCTTAGTAGCTTAGTAGATGTAGGGAGGCATCTATGATGCAGGCAGACTGTAAGAGGAAGGGAAGAAGTAATTACTCAACTGCAGTGCAAAGATTTTCATATTTTATAGGACATGATTCAGAAGGAGGTG
This sequence comes from Gavia stellata, assembly GCF_030936135.1. Taxonomy (NCBI): domain Eukaryota; kingdom Metazoa; phylum Chordata; class Aves; order Gaviiformes; family Gaviidae; genus Gavia; species Gavia stellata. The sequence continues at coordinate 6,669,195 of NC_082597.1, read as the reverse complement.
AAAAGTTACAGCAGGTACTAATACCTTTCTGTTCATGATGGCACGGGCACTTTTCCTGTTAGAAAACTAACTAACCTGGCAGCTGGATCTCTACAAAGCTGCAAACTCCACATACTTCATAGACCAAAATATAGATTAAGAGGAGGAGGAAGAAGGATGGATAGCACCCAAATGATGACTGAGATCTTAACATGCTGCCACATGCACAAGGCATAAGAACCACAGGTCAACAGTAAATAAGTTTTTCTTGTTCCATAATTGTTAAGGTGGTCTGATTATCAATTTGTAACACAGATGAATGCAGAGTCTGATCTGAAAACCTTTTCATGGCTGCTGAAGTAGTAACCATGGACAGGACAGCTGTGTTATTGCACAAGCTATGGCAAGTACATACACCATATTTCACCTAGTGTGATTGTTCACAGTTCCTTCCAACACTGTTCTCCTGCCAACATGAATTTTTTGCCAGCTATTTTTCCTCAGCTGATTTATTCACCCCAAAGCCAGATCCTTTAGCTAGAACAGAATCAAAGTGAAATCATCTGGTTCTCCCATTTCAACAGCTGTACATTCCAGTTTTGCTGGGGAAGGAGGAGAGAAAAAAACTCTGCAGTTATCTGCTAAAGGCAAGACACCTTACAGATAAGAAGCACCTTCGACAAGCATGGGTAAGTCCCTTATACTTTCTGGAAAACAATCTAGTGACAGGTCAGTGAATCAATTTTTTCTTCAAGGAGGTCAATACTGAGCAGTGTAGGATTCGTATAGGCAATCAGGTAGTTGATGAGATGCAGTGGTGATCACTAAAGCTTAAGCTATTTACCTTTGAGTGACTGCGTAGGTAGAGTTGCAAATGTTCTCTTGTTGGAAAGAATCATAGAGTAAACTTTTTTTAAAATACTCTTCTGACACCCTACAATTGGTACTTCGAATAAAAATATTTTATATATTTTACGTTCAAAATGACAAGATGAAGTAGATTTTCGTTCCCCTCTGGACCAGGAATTCAGAGAGACAGAGGAAGGTAATATTTTAAGAGACCAATGTGATTAGAAGAAAAAGAAATGGGCAAACTCTGAGTCATAAGTGGTATGAATATATTCAAGTTTTACCTCACTTATAGCCCTATCGAGTCGCAAGGTTGTAGGCATCCCAGTTTAACAAACCGAGCTATTGCTGAGATGCAAGTAGCACCCTCTGAAACAGGTCTGTGTTGCAGCTGCATTCAAAAATGGACAAATTGAGGCACAGAAAATTAAATTATTCTGCACATATCACAGATACTGTTGTGATATCTGACATGGAAACCCGACCTCGAGCACTGGCCTAGGAACACGAGCCAAGAACTTAGGAAGGGTTTGGTAAGGCTCTCAGCACGCATGCACTTACACCAAAGGACCTCTTCACTTTCAGAGGAGAACTACAGTTTTAGGTAATATGTGTGTCCAATTTCTGCTGAAGTCAGTTACGCACAAATAAGTGACCCGTCTTGTTCCACACACAGACTGGAAAGAGTTTAAAATAAAAGCAGCGTGTTGATGAAAGGAAGAAGAGGAGACAAAGGCCATCCTGTAGCATAAGGAAACAAAACAATTAAGTTTTACAAGCTCCTTTTTCCCCTGCACCCCCCGCCCTTGTGATTAATGGCCATGCTTTACTTTCCTTAAGGAGTGGGCCCAAGGCTTGTGTATCAGTTTTTACAATCTGGTTTTAATGTGGAAAGATAATAACTGTGCAAAATGGAGCAGACTGTATAAAAATTCTCTCTGCAAATGTGATTACACATAAACCCCATAAAAATTGTACAAAGCGATAGATGAACCAAAACTGAACAGCTGTAGTTTTTCATTATTTTGGAACTGAGCAGAAAGAGTGTATGTATAGAGAATGACTTCAGTTTTTTTAATCTTCTGGACTTAATTGAATTATACATCTGCTGGGAATTTAAAATTTCAGAAGGAATATCACATTTCTGCTAAATTGAATTCTATATTGCTGAAATGAAGAACCGTCTGTGAAATATTAGCAATAAGGTTGATACATTTCAATAAACCCCTAGCAGTATAGTTCAAAATAATGTGTCACAGATATATATATATGTATGTATGTATGTATGTACAAATAAAAAAGTTATTACCACTAAGGTCACTGGTAATCTCAAGACATTTTTAGCCCAGAGGACAAATTAAATAAAGTATCGTGGCTTTTATGTTTACTTTAGGGATGATTTCAGACAAATAAATTAATGGCTTAACCACTTCGTGGCTGCTGCAGAACCACTTCTTGCACTGCTCTAGTCTATCTTCTAACACATTTTTACTTTTGAAGAAGCCAAAAAAAAAAAAAACCCCAACCCAAACCATGAAGTGCTCCAGTTCTAATGCAGTTGGAGAGTTCAATATCATCTGGGGGGAAAAATAGAAATAAAATGTACATGAGCAATTTTCAACTGGTACAGCACACAGATGAAAATGAAAGGATGAACTTTACAGACTACACAGTTTTGGATATGGCATTAAGTGCTATCACAAAAACCTTTTTTGATAGTTAGATGTATCGAGTTATTTTATAGTGTGAAGAAGTCATCTTAAAACCACTTAGTTTTATTTAAGAGTGACAGAACACAGAAAAAATGGAGAAGACAGATTAAAACCGCAGTGAGAGATTAACCGTCTACTTCAGGTGACAGAATTAATCTCCTGGATCCACTTGAATCAAACGCTGCATCTGCTGCCGAAAGAGGCCCTGGCCCTTGGTGGTTCTCCACCACAACCAGCTGCTGTGGTACTACGAAGACCTTAAAGCTAATGGTTTTCATGCCATCTTGATAAACCGAGCTGCGCTGCAGAGGATTTACTTAAAATACTGCTGCTGACAAGTTCAACCCTGCAAGAACATTTTGGTCGGGGAATTACCTCCCTCCAGGATTTCAGAGGAATCACCCCACAGTGGTGTAGGCTCCAGGGGAGCATCCCCAACATGGGCAGGTTTGTGCCTGGGGCCAAAGTGCTGCCCCTTTGGGCAGTACGTGGCCCGATTCGACAGGTACATGCCAGGTTAACTAAAGATCTTACGATCTTACAGGTATCAGCTGAATAAATTCAGCTCCTACCCTGCATGCTGCTGTCTGCAAACCCCATGAACATGTAAGAAACAGGGTTAAAACAAAATAACCACCCCCCCCAAATGCTAGATTATCTGCAGTGCGTCAGTATGGCTTCTACAAACAGCCTGAATTGCGACACATCTTATTAAACACGCTGGCCGAAACCCAGTTCTCTTATCATGTAGTGTGTTTAAATAGAAGATGTCACTAAAAGAGTTGTGTTTACTTGCTGAAGAAAAGGCAAACAAGTAATATAAGACATTGCCAAGACTATTGTTAAACATGCCATTTTTTTCGAAAGGGTCAAAAAAGCTTCCTAAATTCTCCCCGAAGACACACATATACCAAAAAGAAGAAATTGTTATTGCAACAGAACAACTTTATTAATAAACATTGATTGTGCTCATTGACTGCTGCAAATTGTATTAAATATTAACAACAACATTTTGTATATTTTATATTACTCATGAAAGTTTTATACCTTTGCCCTACAGCAGCCATAGATTTTATGTAAGCTTGCAACAAAAGTGACAAACTATTAAGCAGTACGGAGCAGTTCTATAAATGTTAGCTGCACATTATTATATACAGATACAATGCCTTTACTTATATCTATCCATACAAGAAGGTTGTTTTCCAAACTAACAGACTTCAAGTCAGGAATTTTTGCCTTGTGACGGCAGTGATGGCAACTCCCTCTGAAACTCGCAGATCGTGTAGTTGTGGAGTCATTGGGTACCGATATTACCACCGGGTTCATCATCTCTGAGATACCAGATCTGGCTTCACTTTGTCTTATCTGGTACTATTCTATCTTTATTGGTCAGGGTTATGGCAAACCACTTCTGTGGTGGCTACACATTAAGGACAGTGGCCTTTCAGTCACTTTGCAGGAAGGCACCCCACTGCCCTTGGATGGAAGGCAATCACAAACGCGACACATGGACTGTTGAAAGACTATGGACCACCCATTCAAAACAATAGAATGTCTTCAGTGACCTTCAAAGAAAGGCAATTTCCAAGAAGATCTCATTTTGGACAGTGGCTCCCTACCTCTATACTTTTCATTAAAAAGTACTTAAAGTATTTCTGCAAACAGCATGGCTTAATGCATCTGCCTCTAGAGAGAAAGGTAACAGCTGTTTAACAGTGCACAGCCATGTGATGTAAAAGGAGTTTACAACAGCAAGAGTAGAAAAATATTGTATCTAATCCAAACTGTAAGGGAACTGAGACAGGAAAATCATTATCCATTCTGGAACATCACCAGGACGTTGCAAGCACGTGTGTGTGTCAGTGTGTTAGACACCCACCATCTTACCAAAATGAAGAGGAATTTTACTGATTACATGTGATCAGGCCTTAAAACATGCACATCTTGGAGACTGACAGCTGAATGGAATGTTCTTGTTTCTATTATCTTAGCCTTTTTTAATGGCAGCAATTGGAAAAGTTGTGCTGTCAACATGATTTTTAGCATCTACTGTTCCAAAGGGGTAGTGTTAGTGGAGAAATAGTGGCATCCAGGTTTTATTAATTATTCTGGAAAAGCAATTTAGAGGATGGAACATCTGCAGATGATGATACCTCATTTAATACTTTCTTCATAAAAGGAAGGTTTCTCTCTTCTCTCCAATGTCTCCCACTCCTAAAAAATTATTTTTCTCTTCATCTGTCTTTTTAAAATATTTTTTTAAACTATAATAGAGACTAAATAATTCAAAACATACTAACCTTAGGAGGAAATTATATCAATTAAAGTTTTATCTAATGAGTGCAGATCAGAATCTAAAGCATTTTCTTTTCCTTTAAACAGAAAGCAATATAAAAACTTTGAAAATCAGACATGGAAGACTTTGAAAGGCTCAGGTAACTAGTCAAGGGATATTACTGACTTTGGATCTTGGCTTTAAGTAAAATATAAGCTAGTTTCTTGTTTTAATCACACTTCTTATCATGGTACTAATTCTCCAAAAAGCAGTTTTAATGTGACATCCTCATTAGAGATGTGACAAACCTATGCCTTGGTGATGGGGAACAGCCCCTTGAGCACTTCTGGAAGCCTGATTTTGGTACGAAGCAACCGGCCGGTGCCCGGCATCGCAGCCTGAAGGCCCACTGCCACAGCAAGCTGCAGGCCACACGCATCTGATGGCATGTTTATGGTGACTGTTTTGAGTTTTGATTTTCCCGTGCTTCATTTCACAACCTGAACAATTCATTAGGGAGCATTTCAGCCCTGTTGTTTATTACCGTCAAAATTTTGGCAGACACAATTACATACCACCTTTCCAATTAGGTTATATGATTTCACAAGAGCCCAGAGACAAAAAAAATAAATCTCATACCATGCTTCCCCCTGCAACCCCCCCCCCCCAAAAGCCCACAAATCCAAACGCTGTGTCCATTTCTGCTACTATATGTATGATTCATTATGTCTTTTACCTACTTCCACAAAAGTATTGGAAAATATATTACTCCCTACTGCTTGAGAACTGAAGGGGAACTGTTTCATATAAGCACATGTAGCAGACCAGAGGGCATGCTCATTCCTGGCCGAGAATTTGACAGGTTCAGTAAACTATTTATGTACCCCTACACAACACCTCCAGACACAGACAGTGAACCGAATGGATTCAACCATCTTTACTCCTGGCCTGTAAGTAAATTAAATCTGCATCTTGACCATGTTGCCTGGAAGAGGTTATTCAATTATTTACAGGGCAATAACAGGTAACTGCACTTTACAGCAGTTTGTAGACAGCTACTGTACAGTTTTGAACAAAGAAAATATGGACTGTGGCAGTCAGGATATATTAAAAAGGAGGAAAAAAACCCAAAGTCCTGCAAACCCAGAAGTATTTCTAACTATGTTTTTCTCCAAGGCTCCTCAAGTCCCTGTGTCATAGCTATCCTTGTCATATATTCAGCAAAACATGTAGCATCTGAAAATAGGTTATTGCTGGAGTACCAACTGATCTCAGAATTTGAAGTTTGCCCAGTTTTATCCTTAAAGCCCATTTTCAGGGGCTCAGTTTACCTCCCTGTCTCCCCTTCACCTAACACTGATCTCCTGTTTAAGCTTTTGAATACGTTCTTGGTTTTAAGTGTCAAGAAACATTGGTGTATATAGTAGAAAGAAATTGAAATCCTGACCAGCTCAGGAATTTAAGAGTCTGAAAGAATTTGGCAGGGAAGTCACTTTAGATGGTCCTTTAGCCACCTGAACAAGTCTCTTTGGATACTCTTGTTTTCTCTATTCTCCATCTTCCTTAGACCACAGTCAAAAAATCAGTTATTTCCTTGTACCTTCCGTGCATTCCCACATCTGCTTTGCTCTAAAATAGTATGTTTTGCCAGAAGATACTTTGGGACTCAGTTTGCATGAAAAATTTCAAGCATTGCTTAGGCAGGCAGGTGTCCACATGTACACATCCAAATCATCGTGCCTCTACAGTGGTCAGCTGGAACTGGCCACGCAGGGATTTGCAAAGTGCTTTGAAGAATGAACACACTGGTAGGGAGTGCAAGAATCACTCATGTATTAGGGCAATGGGAACTGAGAATGCCCAAAGCCAGAGGAGGAGCCGAAGGTCCTTGCTGGCTTTCAGCCCAGGATTCAGGGCAGGGAACCGAAATCACGTTAAACACGATTAGCACAGCCCTCACTGACAAGCAGGGACTCCTTTTACTTACTAGGGGTTGCTGTTGAACAGCAAATTGAAAGCAAATTAAGGGTTCAGACATGGCTTTGGACTTTACTGATTAGATGTATCCTTTGCTATATGTGAACACTAGCGAGTCAACACGACGCTATACACACCAGCTCGTACATACCGCTGAGTGCTAGCCCATGCTTAGCTTTCACCGGCTAGCTCTGCAGTGAGCCATTATGGGCTTTGGCTTTCTTACCTTCAATTTTGCAGCTTTATATTCCTAAAAGCGCCACTGGCTGGTGTGAACTGTGGCTCTAATTCTGATCACAGCAGAGTCTCAGCACTGCACGTCAAGTCACCTGCCATATCCGTATAGTGCGTTTAATTAAGGGGCATTGTGTGAAAGTAAGAGCTGGAAAAAAATAAGTTGAATTTGCCCTAATTGCACATCAAAATAAAAAATTATGCTCATTGAAAGAAATCAATGTAAAAGCCTTTTCTCTGAAAAGTGAACATGGGGCTAAACCTTTGGGCTCATTTATTTCAATCAGGAAGAGAAATGATTGTTAAACAAAGTTCCCAAAGTTCAATTTTTTCACTTCCAGATAATAACATTTCCTCATTGCTAGATGAAGTCGTGAGGAGGGCTTGCGCTTTTCCATATTACATTTCTTGCAAGGTTTATTTGCCATTCAGAGAAAATTATCACTGGCAAAAAACTATTAGTTTACTGTTTGAGGAAAGGTTTCAAGAGTTTCCAGGGTGGGATAGGTCCTCTGCTCTTGCTGACTGCACAGGAAGCATCACCTCTTTTGCAGCACCACACCTTTACATACTTAAATTCCTATGTGCTTGGCTTTTCTAGAGATATTAGTCACATCCAGGGTGTTTATCAGAATTTGAAGCCGTATTCCAAGGACTTTAAATAGTACACATCTTCCTTACCTTTGGAAACTACTCACCATCCCCTTATATCATATGAACCTCCCTCTCCCATCAGTAGAAAAAGCTTTCTGACCAGTATTTTCTTTGACAATGGAACACCAATATTAACAACCATCCTGGTGCAGTACCTCAAAAGTAACTGCAACTAAGACTCCCTTAGCAGCTCCCATCATCACCAATTGATTGCAACTTTGCCAAACTCCAGCTGTTCCAGTGTGTAGTAACACTCCTTCATCAAACCAACTCTATTTAGAACAACCCACTAAGTTATAAATTCAAACTTTGCAGCTCTGGAAAAGGAAAACAGACAGAAGAAGTCTTACATGATATGCTATGCACCCCAATCACAAAGGCAGGCAAAGCTAAAAGACGTGGTGAAGGCTTCAGTGTAAAACACACGCTTCTGCCCTTTTGCCTCCCCAAAATCGTAACAACGTTAAGTTAAAACATCTAAAGCCCTTGAAGGGCGTTATTTGGAAAAACTATAAAATCATGCAACAGTTTGTGAAATCATTAATTAAAAACAGGTATCATCATACCTTTTCCTTGGTATATTATAAGTGCAAGTATTTAAGCAAACGTCTACACTGTTAAAAATAATATGCTTTATTTAATAAGATATTCCTACAACTCACACAAGGTCCTCTATAGCGAGACATATCTCAATTCTCAGTTTAGACTATTTGGGTACGATATATAGTAAATAAGCGCTGAAAACACAGTAATGGATCGGGCATGGAAGATAAAAGACTATGCGCAGCCACTAAGATTTGAACTTGCTATCTTTGAAATAAGATTGCTTTATCTGCCTGGATTCACAGGACTTGGTTAGGAGCTGGGTGGGCTTACAGGTGTTAAACTAGCCACTGGCAGGCTATAATGGCTTCTCCAAATGCAGAGGAAATATTTTTCTACCTCACAGCAAGAGCTGCATGCATGAAAAATCTCATGCAGATTGGATTTATCTGACTTTCCACATCTTCACTGAAGAAGAAAAGTAAAGATGATGATTAAGCAAGCAGTTTCCTCCTACATTTTTATTCTAAATTGTTTCCACAGGCTCAAGTCTCATATGACATGTGCCTTTTTTTGGCTGGTCTAACGTTGGAGTAAGTAGATCTGTGCATCCCTCTCCACTCCCTGAAAGACTAAAATTAGTTTTCAGGGCTTGAGATTGTCTGGATGACTTAGATTCCACTTCAGCTTCTCTTTTGCACAGATAACTGCGATAATGTTCTTTTCTAGGACGGACTTGCTACTTTGAGTTTCTAAGACTCATCACAGAACTGAAAGTGAACCTTTACACTGAGTCCAAGAAAGATGAGTTTAGAGAAAAAGAACAAAGCAACACTTGTCTTCAGATTGTTTGGGACCTACCATTACAATTCCATTTTAGAGAGAGGACCAAAAAAAAGCAGCCTTTCAAATTGCAACACATTTTAAACTATTTGCCCTGTGGCCTGTTCGTAGATGCTCGATGTTATAAATGCAGCCACACAGGACAGCCCTGATAAACAGAGGCTGCAAGCCTGCTGATGTCTATCTCTGCAAGCAACTTAAATCATTCTACTGCTTTTCCAATACATCAACACTGATGAAAGTAGACCTAAAAACCATAATCTAATAAGGAATTTAATTTTCCTCCCTTAAACAGACATAACTATGAATCCCTCTCTGAACAGAAAACAAGCTGCAGGTAAAAAGCAAAAAAGGATTTGCTATTAACAAACGCTACATGAAAGTACTCTCCCTTTTAACACCCTCTCCCCCCACCAAGACTAGGATTTTGTACTGGAAAAAACCCTTTCTCCTGAAGAACATAAAAACCACAATATTATGAATTAGTGGATTTTTACAACTGAGCTGTGAACACTTCAGTGGAGGAAATGAGAGCAAATATTATTTAATATTAAAACTCCCGTTCTGCTTAATGACTTAAGCCCAACTCTAGTTCTCACTTTCATTTTAAACATCATATACGGTTTTAAGCATCATATCCACCACTGTCAGAAGTGATGTTCATCACTCACTCACATATAGGTACTACAGTATCTTGCTCCTTCAAAATTGAGTATCTGCCTCAGATTAGTCCTCCAGGAAGGGACATAACTACCTGTAACAGGTTAACTGGACTCTTTTTATATCCAGCTCACATTCCTGGGAAACTCCTTCCAGCTACAAAAATGACTCCTGAAACACCACTTCTGATATAGGAGCTATCACTTCTTCATTGGAAGATGTTAGCAGCTTCCTAACCTACATATATTTACTTATTTTAAAGACACAAAACCCCCTACTTGTGCTGAAAGTGCTTCTAAGTGACAAATATGATTAATCGCCACAGACTCTTGCCTTTTGTTTTTCAATGATTTCCTTATACTCATTGCAGTTTATTTTAATTAAATTGTAATATGGACTGAATTTAGCTGCTTTTGTACAGATCCTAGCACAGTGGCAGATAGGTCTGAGTCTAGCTGTTTACACAAGAATTGATAGAAGGAGACACCCTGTTTATATTTCTCTCTACTATTTCTATTTTTCTGAAATACCCTTAAGCAAAAAAAAAAAAAAAAACAAACAAAAACCCCACAACCAAAATAAATATCTAATTTTAAAAAAGGTTTGGCAGAACACACAACCACCAAATCAGCCTCTTTGTATTAAGCTGTCTTCAGGGAATGGATTTTTGTGACTGTGAGTTACTGTTTTTAATATAGAAACATAATCATGTTAGTTATTTGTACAAAGTAATTTAGGTTGCATGATACACTGTTTCATTCAATCCAAGTACAGTGTCCCTCATTTCCAAAAGCCTTTTGCTCCTACCTTATCAGTGGAACTGGCATAAGCATGGAAAAAACAAAACAAAAAAACCCCCACACCTAGTCTGTTCTTATCCTTAGAGCACACAGAGAACTGCACCCAGTAATATTTTGGAGGACAGACTGGATTTTGACTGAGTCCACTCAAGCCATGAAGTTAAGACCACGTCAGGAATGTGCTTGCCCAAGCCCCATGCAAGTGCTAGTGAGTTATATCTTCATAATACTTAAGTTATTATCATCTTGTTTTTCTAACACTGAACAGAGACCCCCTAGATATTAAACAATTTCTCCAGCGTCACGTAAGATGCATATTGCCAACCTGGGATGGGATCCCTGATTCCGATGGACTCCAAGTCCTATCTCTTGACCTTGTTTGATCTATTTATTAACAATGTACCTTTGCCTCTTTATTAGGCAGATTAGCAATTAAGCTGTGGTCCTTACAATGCAAGAAGCTGAATACAATTTAAAAAAAATCAAACCAGCCAATCCTATTTGGTTATTGCTTTTGATGCTTGTTCTGGAGGACTCATGAAAGCTGGGAACTGTAAAAGGAAGGTTTGAGACATCCCTTCTCTCCCATGTTAACCGTTGTGTCAGGCCACACATTAACTCATACAGAAGGACTGCTTAGCAGTCATACAAAAAGCAATTGCATGGCATTGCCTGATTTTCACTCAGCAGAAACATGGTAATCAATTGAAAAAAAAAAAAAAAAATCACAATTCAAGTATGCTGCATCTCAAGAACTTGGGCAAATAGGATTGATTGTTCTTGACTGTTGATTTGGGAGAGTTTTCTGTATCATGAACAGATTTCTTTTATTTGTCTGAGCTTGTTCTGCATCAAGTGAAATGCTAAAACCAAACAATAGCATTGGCACTGATTAATATTAATTTTAGTTTTATTCTGATACCCTTGCAAGTCTCAGTGGCTAATGAAGGTCTTTCTTGTGTAGGTGGTTTCCCCTATACCGCTTCACAAAGCTATAATACATAGTGTCTCTACAGCATGGACTTTAGACATCAGAGCATTTTAGTTATTGTGGGGTTTTTTGTTTATTTATTTTTTAAACATAACAGTTAAGGGCAGATGCTGCTGGCAATCCAGAGAAAGAGGAAAACCCTCAGATTTTGGAAGCCCCAGGTCAGACCTGGGGAAGGGCTAATAGCTTCAATGGAAGAAGCAGCAGCCAAGTTCAAAGCCAATATTTGAACCAGATGCTTTCTTTAGATTAAAGAAGTTTGATTTAGTTCTTGTTCAGGCTTCAGATAGGTACTGTAAAAGGAGCCCTTCTTTCAGTCTTTCAGTTTCATCCAAAGTCAGAAATAAAAGATCTGCATTCATGTTGGGGTGAAAATCTCCAAAGCAAGCAGACACAGACTCCTGTCAAGAGATGTCTCCTCGTACCTTATTTTTATCATGCTTGAATCTGCTTTACTTAGTTTTCACTGTACAAAAATTAGATACATCCTTTCTAATTAATTTTCCCTGGCTTTCCACATCTACTACAGACCAGGGCACTTGCAGAGAATAGGTCAAGTTCACATTACACTTCCATGTCTAACTTAGGGCAATAAGAGGCATCCAAGAAAGAGCTATTAGTTTACTTAGCTTTTAAAATTCTTTCCCAAGTAGTAGAGACTATTCACTGCTTTTGGTTGCCATCTAACAATAGCCAAAATGACACGTTAGCCACAAGACTAAGCAAATGTGAAGTGATGTGAATAGCTTTTCAATTGTTCATTGTCTGAATAACTGCTCGATACAGCAGAACTGCAATTACAGTTGGAATTTTGCTCCGTGTCCTTTGCCTGCATTTTTGTCACCATGCCCTGTTTGATCTGAACGCTTTGAGCTCTCATGCTCTGGGATTTCTGGATTCCTACCCTTAATCACTTACAACTTCATGGAAGTCAGAAAGAATTGTGTTTGGCGGAGGGAGGGGAACTTCTGAAAGGGGACAGGCAAGCCCAGCAAAATGCGACCCTGTTGCGACCCTTCTTTATTTCCTTCTTCCGTATTACTCTCAAAGCTTTGTCCCAACCACTGAAAACCAGCACAGACACCTGCCTGCTTCTCAGCTGTGGTAGAAGCCATCAAAAATAGCCTGCATAGATATGGAGAAGCCCTGGCTTTATTTTAAAGTTGAATTTGAACTAGTGAAAGACTGACAGCTCTACAGCTGGAAGTTACTGATGGAGTCCATCGCTGGTACGTCATGGGCGGGCAGCAGAGAAATGCCAATGCTCTACAAGCAGTTAAAAGCCCTGATTTTTGGAGTAGCCCATCCTTGGTCTCCCTTCTGAGGCAGGGCAACTTTTTTGTTATTATCAACCCCCAGGACCAGACTGAGACATTACATATTTCACAAGGGCATTACATCCAGCCTGGGTTCTCACTAACCAGCCTCTGGGAAGTTGTCTAAGATCCAACCAGCTTGTGAAACCTCTGAAACCTCTCCAGCTGTTCTGGCTTGTGCTAGATGCAAAGTAAGATGGTTGAATTGAACACCTTTTGCTATCAATCTCCCCAAACACCGAAATACAACTGTGCGCTATTTTTCAAAACGTAACTGTTGGACTCTTAATGGTTTGAAACCAAACATTTTGTAACTCCTACTGACCAAATCACGTTTTCATACATCTCTGATCCTTTCTTCCACCGGTATTTGGCACTTGAACTGCTTCCTCATCTGCTGGGAAGGCCAACACAACATACAGTACTTGCTGCAGTTAACTTTGCACAGCGTTTTGTGAAGTTTCTCTTTAACCAAGACCTGCCTTCAGTGGAGCCCTCTAAGCAGTCTGAAACGTAGCAATCCCATTAAATTACTTTCAGGGTCTGTTCTACCAGGATGATTTCCTGGCAGCAACCAATAAAGCAGCGATGTCTCGTTGTCTGCAGATTTTGACGCTGAAAGCTGGAATCGAGTCACCTTTGGCTGGCTGCCTTCCAAATCGCTCCGAAATACGAGCGGGATGAACGAAAGCGCATTCCCACACCGAGAGAGGGCAAAGCAAGGAAATCACTGAGCTAATGCAGCGATGGCACTGCAACACCAGAGTCAAAATCAAAACAGAAACATTTACCAAAAGACATAAATGCTACCTCCTCGCTGGTGAGCCAGTTCTCACAGGGGCACAGGTGCCCATGGGCTGCGTACGGGCAGCCGGTGCAATACTGTGGGAGGTGCTGTCTCGACCGCGGGAAGTCCATCCTATGTGACAGCTACGTCACTTCTGTGCCGCATGCCTCTTTACACCTGATCACACTTGTTGACACACGTGCCAAAACAGAGCATTTGACCGGGTGAGAAAAGGAAGAGGCTGAGTGCCTGTATTAACAAGGCTGCCAAATTGACATGCTGCATTACAGCAGGGGCTCAAGAAGTCTTTCACTGTGCGTGTCCCAAGGATAAATAAAAAAATACATATGCAGTGCAACTGCTGACAGCTAATGCACTCACATACCTGGCTGAGAACAGCACTGAGTGTAAAAGGTAGAGGTCACCCAGCACCAAAAAACAAATGGGAAGCCAAAAGCCCTCAGATCTTATGAAGCCTATTTGCTCTCATACCAACATCAGAAGAAAAGCAACCAAAAACGGATAACATCATTTCCCTCAAGACATCCTTGTCTGTGTATTACCTGCAGTGGGTGACAGACAACTCTGCTAAAGCTGATAATTTGATCTCAGAGAGTGTCCTGTGCATTCCAGCACACCCCCCAACCCCCAACCCCAGTTACTAACATTCATTATTTGTAGGACAGTAGCTTCCCAAATACCCGGTTCTTATGCTTTTATTAAGTGAACAACACAGGAGTGGTGCCTTTTAGACAGAGAAGGTCATTGCTATGGATTCCCCAGTTTTGCCATCTGAGTAAACTTGCAGAAACATGACTGTCTGCAAAGTTTTCCCCCAAATATATCATCTTAGTCTTTTCTTTTAAGTCATTCTCCAAGCCCAAGCAGTATGTATCTCTTTAAAAATGGACAAACCAACTGTAGCATTGGTATTAACTAATACATTCAGCTTGGTTTTTCGCTGGGTGGTAAATTCCTCAATTTTTCCCACATATCAAGTTTCTCCATAAAAACTGAAACAAAAGGAAAAATTCCAAAAATTAACTAAAAATCTGTGGGCCTAACATGCTCAAGTTGTAACACCCAAAAATTTAAAACAACAATAAGTAATTTACTATCTTCTTCCCCTGAGCTTGGCAAAAGACCTTTTTACTGTGCCACCCAAATGACTGGAAATGTAAAACTAAATTAAAGCAACTTTTCTCCCTTCCTCCCCCTGGATAAACACGTTTTCAGAAAACTAGCTTCTAAAGATTACTAGTCCTCACCTAGTAGTAGTCCTACTGATAGGATTTAATCTGTAGATAGATTTTGCTAATATTAGAAAAACAAAACAAAACCCAAATTCAGTTTTTCAGTGCACAGGCAAAAATCATACTTCCGTACCACAGAACTTGTTATTATATAAAATCATATTATATATGATTCTCTCCATATAATCATATAATATACTACTACATAGAATCATCGCTCAGTGATTAAAACAGAAGTTTTGGAACTAGAAAGCCCACCTGACCGAAGAAGTGCATTTTGCACAGTAGCTCCATGTAATAACCCTTGTGGGTGAAGGGAGTTTGGGACAGAGCACGTTAAAGAAATAATAATAGCAAGTAGGAATATGCTTGGGATGCCAACATATACAGGCCTAAAATGGGAACCAGATCTGATTGTGTTGAAAGCCACATAAAACACATTGCAGGACAGTCTCCACCCTTTGTCATTTCAGTGGAAAAGTGAAAATCTGGAAGGGAAACAGCCCCAAAAAAACCCCAAAAAGGTGACAACAGTTACTATGTGCCATATACTAGGCAGTGGTTAAACCACGACTAGATGGAGTAAAGGCAGCTGGGATTTTAAATCATCTATATTTATTAGCTCATACATTGCTAAGATTACTGTCTCATGGGAAGGAGAGGTGAGAGACGTAATAACGCCGATGATGATTAAAAAAAAAAATCCGGCTTGACATTCAGAGCCCAGGCTGAACATGCAGAGCTGGCAGTTAAAATAGGAACCTGGTGTTCCCTTACATACTCAAATTCTTGCAACAGCACACTAAGAAGTTTGAGTCATACTTCATAGCTTCAAAAGCCTCAAGTAACTGTATTTTCCAGATGTTAATAGTGTAGCATCACAAAAATTTTAGTGCATGTGCAAACTACAATGTGTTCCTGCAGAGCAAGTCATCGTAAAACAGTGAAGATATTTAATTTGACCATCCTTTAAGAGATGATTCCTTCACATTCTGAAGCACCAATAGCCTAATTAAACTCGTAGTTAAAGGCCCCTCCATTAAACAGAAATGGATCCCCTCTTTGAATCCAAAATGCAAATTTGAAAGCAAAACTGAGTTTCTTATGGGTTCCCTTCCCAGCACAATGCAAAATTGTACACAGAAAGAAAATCCACAGTTTTGCGAATTTTCTGGCAGTTTTCCTTCCTGTACTGCAGATACTAACTAGAGCCAACCCCAGGCACTTGACTTAAAAACAGATTGAATTTAAGCCTATCCCTCTTGAAAAAATCCACAAACCTTCTCAGCCTGTTTTCAGAACATTAACAAAATAAATGAAGAGATCAAATAAAGAGGGCTTTTCACCTAAAATGTACTTAACGGGGTGATTTTATATAGAAAGGAAATTAGTTTTACTTGCAAGGATTTAATCCAAGCATACATGCACAATATATAGCAGGAAACTGCAATCTTCAGATATCTGATACACCTACAGAAATCCCCCCCAACCCCAAGGCCTGGCTGGGAGAGCATGAGCGTGTGCTGCAATGTACCAACACGTCCAAAAAGCTCAGAATATTTACTTTAAAATACTCATAATTGGCTATAAAGTTTGTCTTTAAAAGATGCCACCAAAAAGCCACAAAAATAACAACACAGCTTGGTATTACTTTAATTTTGATTTAACAATGTGCAGCTTGGCACAAAACCTCATTCTGATTTCACTTCAGTAGTGCAGAACTTGTCATCAGATCCCTTTCTAATCTTACTTCAATAAAATATGCTTGACATCAAGATCCATATAGCTTGCTTTCAATACTGCCTATAAACACATCCCTCTGCTTTGCTTTAAATGGAACCTCGGGGTACAAAGCAATACAACACAAAAATAATTGTGCCATTTTATGGTTGTGAAAGCCGTGCAACTTTAAAAGCACAGCTCAACAAATTGGAATGAAAAAAACATCTTTATTACACACAATTTTAAGATATATATATTTTTTAAATTCATGTTCTCACGATGAAAGAGCTAATGAAGAGATGAAAGGAAAACAGAGGTTATTTTCAGAGAATTAAAATGCTCAGCACGGCCCAGAGACAGCAATAATATAAAAATGTACGTCTAGGGACTTAGTAAATTCACCTAAACAGGCTGGCATCTGCATGAATGGAAACACAATTGCTTTTAATATCAAGCCGTCAGCCTGTTGCGTTTCATAACGACAAAGGAAATTCAAACAAAACAAGAGAGTTGCTTTGTAATTGCAGGGGAAGCACAGGCAAATGCTGCCTCCATTTTATTCAGCGCAAATTTGCTGAAGTTTGCATTGCACAGGAGTCTTTTCCATTCTAAAGAAGTTCAAATATTAATAAAAAAACTAATTAATAGTAAAAACACCAAAACCCCCCCACAACCCAAGATGGACCTTTGAACTAATTGCCAGTAAGAGGCATTTGTTCTACACACTGCCCATGGTTGGCAGCTTAGAGTTACTAACCCTTTTTGCCCAAGCACCTTTTTTTCCATCGTTATGTTACTAGAGGTAAAACCAAAGCCCACAGCCCTGGAGGAGAGGGCTTAGCTGGAAAGCAGCAGCTAGAAGAGGACGGATAACTTTTTATTTATTGCAGCAGGCTTTTCTCCACAAGACCTGGATTACCATTTTCATTTTTGACAGAGGATTTCCATGTCACCTTGGGCAAGGCACCTAATTATACCCATTAATATCATGGTAACAACTATTCCCTTTCTCTTTTGCCTCCTCCAGCCATATGCTTTCACAGAAAAGCATGTGTTAGAGCATGCACGTATGCTGCTAAGCACAACAAAGCCCGTTGTCCACCTCCAACCTGCAACGTCATGTTTTTGGTCTGCACTTGGTCTAGTCAGGACAGCTGCTGAAACATGTGCTAGATAAAGTTCTTCCTGTGTTTTTGTTGTTTTATTCTGGGTTTTTTTGTTTGTTTGGTTTTCCTTTTTTTTTTTACTAGTTTAGTGGAATGAAGAAATAAAAATAATTTTAAAAAGCCCCCACAACCAAAAAAAGACAAAACTAAAAAGAACAAATAATTCTTGTGAAAATTTCAGCCAGTGTCCAGTCACTAGTGCCAGCTCTGGACTCCACCTAGTAGCTAGATAATGGCAGTCCTCCTTTGTGTCTCCTATGGCTGATATGGCCGTATCCGAGCCCAGCACCATGGAGTGTTGTGGGATCCTCAACTCATCTCAATGCTCTGCTGGTACGCACCACACTCCCTTCAAGTTGGATGTTTTCATTCACTCACCTCAGTGCATGAGCATCTTACATAAATAGTCGATATATGGAAGACAGGGATGGGAGCAGAATGAAGCCCCCACAATCCAAGGGGAAATGGTTAGCATCCTGCTACACCACTTAGATACACAAGTCTATGGGACCAGATGGGATCCACCCAGGGGTACTGCAGGAGCTGGCAGAAGTGCTCACCAAGCAACTTGCAGTCATTTATCTGGTCCTGGCTAACCAGGGAGGTCCCAGTTGACTGGAAGTTAGCAACTGTGAAGCCCATCTACAAGAAGGGCTAGAAGGAGGATCCAGGGAACTACAGGCCTGTTAGTCTGACCTCGGTGCCAGGCAAGGTTGTGGAGCAGATCATCTTGAATGCCGTCACACGGCGCATACAGGACAACCAGGTGACCAGGCCCAGTAAGCATGGGTTTATAAAAGGCAAGTCCTGCTTGACTAACCCGAACTCTTTCTATGACAAGGTGATCTGCTTAGTGGATGAGGGAAAGGCTGTGGATATTGTCTACCCAGACTTTAGTAAAGCCTTTGATACCGATTCCCACAGCATTCTCCTGGAGAAATTGACTGCTCATGGCTTGGACACGTGTACTTTTCGCTGGGTAAAAAACTGTCTGGATGGCCGGGCCCAAAGGGTTGTGGTGAATGGAGTCAAATCCAGTTGGTGGCCGGTCACAAGTGGTGTTCCCCAGGGCTCAGTACTGGGGCCAATTTTGTTTAATATCTTTATCGATGTTCTGGATGAAGGGATCGAGTTCACCTTCAGTATGTCTGCAGATGACACCAAGTTGGGCGGGAGTGTTGATCTGCTGGAGGGTAGGAAGGCTCTGCGGAGGGATCTGGACAGGCTGGATCGATGGGCCCAGGCCAATTGTATGAGGTTGAACAAGGCCAAGTGCCGGGTCCTGCACTTGGGTCACAACAACCCCAGGCAACGCTACAGGCTTGGGGACGAGTGGCTGGAAAGCTCCCCCGCAGAAAAGGACCTGGGGGTGTTGGTCGACAGCCGGCTGAATATGAGCCAGCAGTGTGCCCAGGTGGCCAAGAAGGCCAACGGCATCCTGGCCTGCATCAGAAATAGTGTGGCCAGCAGGAGTAGGGAGGGGATCGTGCCCCTGTACTCGGTGCTGGTGAGGCCACACCTCGAATACTGTGTTTGGTTTTGGGTCCCTCACTACAAGAAGGACATTGAGGTGCTGGAGCATGTCCAGGGAAGGGGTCTGGAGCGCAGGTCTGATGAGGAGCGGCTGAGGGAGCTGGGGTTGTTTATCATGGAGAAGAGGAGGCTGAGGGGAGACCTTATCGCTCTCTGCAACTACCTGAAAGGGGGCTGCAGAGAGGTGGGTGCTGGTCTCTTCTCCCAAGTAACAACTGATAGGACAAGAGGAAACAGCCTCAAGTTGTGCCAGGGGAGGTTTAGATTGGATATTAGGAAATATTTCTTTACCGCAAGGGTTGTCAGGCATTGGCACAGGCTGCCTGGGGAGGTGGTTGAGTCACCATCCCTGGAGGTATTTAAAAGACGTGTAGATGAGGCGCTTAGGGACATGGCTTAGTGGTGGACTTGGCAGTGTTAGGTTTATGGTTGGTGTTGATGATCTTAAAGGTCTTTTCCAACCTAAACGATTCTATGATTCCACTATAAAAGAGTCAGAAACTCACAAAATCATAAGTTTGATGCAAGATGATGTTCTGTCCTTCCCTGCCTTGGGCTAGAATTTTCTTAGACATAACCAAACTCCAGACTCCAACATCTTTCCTTTTCACAGCCCACTCAAGTCCAACAGATGTAATTACGTGCAAATTGTCTGTGATTTTTAAGATGGGCAAGTCTCTGACTATGCAATCATCCTTTGAATCACAACTGAACTGCTGATGCTGATGCATCCAGCATCCCCCAGAGCTCTCATGAGAGCTCTCATCCTCACCCTGCATCCTCACAGATCCTGCCCCATTTATCAATAATTTGTAGCCAGTTACACAGAAGATCCCAGTTTCCCTTATCCCACTTGGGACAAAACTGTTCAAGAAGCATTGATCAAATGTAGATGCGATAAAAGAAGCGACTCTGCCTCTTTTGCCACAATCCTCTGTACTGTTTAAATTGAAATAACTCAGATTTTCCATCTTACATTTCTTTTTCCGAAAGAAAGCAGCAAGAGAATCATTGTTTTGGCCTCAAGGCATTCATCAAGCCCTCTCATTTCTTTCTTGAGTTCAGCAGAGTAGCCACTTTATCTGGTGTGCGATTGGATAGATTTTTTTTCCCCAGGAAGATACTTCATTTTAGTGTATATGGAAGGTATATTGCACATAGAAACCAGGGGAATAGAGTAGCAAGGCACTAAATCTATCTGCTAGAGAACATTTATTCAAAGACAACCACAAGGCTCAACCTAATTGACAACTTCTGCTCGGGGCCCATGATTAAAATACAAAGGCTGCTGCAGGTAAGAACAGGAAAGAACTAGCACCGCCACTGGCAAGAGCTTGCACAATAGCTGTCATGACCAGCAGTTATCACCAATTTGCTTTTAGCACCTAGTATTAATCAAGATGTGATGAAAAAAGGCTTCAACTCAACAGCAGGGCATAGCCCAGGGGAGGAAGGGGTTAGGGAGAGAGCGCACAGGAGTCTTGTTACAAGTATCCTCTGGAATGTATGTTGGATATCCCAAATACGCACATGTAAATTGTTGGGGTTTACAACACATTTTAGGCACATTAACCCATACATTGTCTCTGTTACTGTTTTGTATAACCTTATCAATTCAATGAGATTCTTCATAAAGACTTTCTTCCCTTGGTGTCATCTCTGTGCAAAGGAGAAACAGTACGCAGAAGAGTTAAGAGTCTGTTTCTGTTTCTGAAGAATTCTCTATCAATTAACCCCAACAGATGATAACTACACAATCCATTTGGTGTGACTCGCTGAGTGAAGCGTTTTGTGAACCCAGCAGTTGAGTGAGCAAATTTTTTTTTTTTTTCAGCCAGCAGTCAGTGGAAAGGAGATGTGGAACAACCACCGCATTAATACAAGAAACTTCCAACACTTCACGCCTGCACCAATTTCATACACTAGTGGACAAAATCCTTGTGTGCAGCACGTTGTTTTTTACATGTGCATCTCTGAGTGGTGTATCTTGGTGCAAAAGCTGGTGCCCCCCCGCCCTCCCCCGTTTAATAATGCATCTGCCTGGACATCATCCCTGTCAAACTCCATTTACAGGTAAATAGCTGCAGCACAGATAATAAAGATACACCCAATTCTTTAGTCCTTCATGAGTTGAGTCTAGTGCATTTAGATCTGAATGTACCCAATCTACTTGAAAAGGGATAACTATATACATTTTGATTTTTTTTAATCAGCGAAGAACCAAGCCTTGGCAAACTGCTCAAGTATTTGCCAGGGTTTCTGGCATATTTTGAAAGCCACACTGAACTTAGTGGGGCCACTATCTGCTTGGGAACCTCTCTAAAAATCACTGTAAATCACCAAAAAAAAAACCCCACCAGCCACGTAAATTAAATTGTTCCTGTATTTGTGTCTTCATTTGACAGAAAGAAATTGCAGTCAGGCATTTGGCCAGCAATCACATGAGTACAAATCTCTAAGACAGAGACTCGCATAAAGAAAAAAAAAACCAAACCAATATTGCAATAGAGCCATGTTTGTGGTTACAGAGTAGCTTTACTTGACCTAATTTAAAATGTCTTTGTTGACAGACAGACATATTTATATATTTTAAAATCTAACCTAGTTTTAGCTGGCTCAGAGACAATGTTGGTCTGCTTTTAATGGCAGCATTGGTTTGGGAGTTAGGAGTCTCAATCACCACTGGAATTTAACTACAGATGATCAAACCTCTTTCAACTCCAAGTATAAGTATCTGAAGCTATAACAATTTGTGACTTTTTATAAGATAGTTTGAGAGCTCCCTGTGTATGACTGGAAACCAAATGGTTCTGCTCAGTGCCTAAGCCATCTTTACGAGATTGATCTCTTTCCTCTGCTTGGGCTAATATAGCTACTATATGTCCAAGCTATATCCATAGCCTACAGGATGAGGTTTAGGGGGTCTGACACCTGGATTCTGCTCAGATTTATGGTTTAACATTAATTTCAAGTAATGTTTGGAGAAGAAGAGGGACTAAGGATGGCGAGGAGATGGGGGCAGGAGAAGAGAGACTTCCCCTCTAACTTTCCGAACCATCAATGAGGAAGGCTATGAGGAGGACCTGCTGGAGGAGAGCCACCTATGCTAGGAGGAGTTTCAAAGCTCTGAGAAAATCAGATGGAAAAAGGTTTATTAGCTTTATGTAGGAAGATATTAAAATAACTATGCCTGTCATCCTTTATTCTAGCTTCAAGATACAGACCAGGGTTTTACACCTACTTTTCCATGTCTTTCCTGTGCAAAGTTAAGCCATTTAAAACAGTTTATCATTTCCTTCACTTCTAAGAGCTCACTTTTTAGAAAGTACAGATATCCTATTTATTCAAATTTTTCCTTAAAATGGGTTAGCTGCAAAATGTATACACAAATAATTTGTATCAAAAGACTTAATCAAAGCATGGAAGGTTTCTCTCTGTACTAACTAACAGATGCAACTATCTTCATTCATACATATTTTTGAGAGGAAACCAATTATGTCACTGACTTACTCCCTTCTCCGAGGACCCTGTTCCCACAGCTAACAACCCTTGATAGATTATTTGAGGAAAAAGAGAGGGAGGTTAGTTTGTACCCAAGAGTACCAAAGAAAGCTAGAAGGTGATTAGAGTGAAGTTTGAGAGTTCAAAGCAAAATATGTTATTTCATACCAAATAAAATAATTTATATTCAAAGACCTAATTAGGAATGTGTGTAATGAATCCTACCTACTCTTCACAGAGTACCATTTAATTCAAAATGTTTCAAGCTTATCTGTGCTTTTTGGAAGTGGACTGGCATTGAAATGGCAACCAGAATCTCCTCTGGAAAATACGTGTGATTATATTGCTGCTTACAGTCCCGCAACCTACTATAAATACCATTTATAAAATTACTGTAATTCCACATCATCTTTGAGACGTATATCATGTGCATTCATATGTATGCATGACATGTTTAAATCTAGGAACTAGAATTTGTTTGGTGCTTTGAAAAACGCTACGTATCACCACCTAAGGAGTGCCCTTATATATGTGAGCTTGAATATCTGTTAATGTTTCAGCAGGCCATTCATGGCAGTTCAAGGAGTTATTTAGGAACCAAGGACATTCAGTTTTACCTTAACTGATCACCTCACATACTACATTTGTGCAACATTCACAATGTCTCAACATCCCCAGTCTGGGAAGGTTGGGTAGGACACTGTGCTGTTGGTCTGTGCTGTGCCACTGCTTGCAGTTACCCATCTTGGACATCACCGGCCAAGGTCTCCAGGCATTCCCCAACACTCATCTCTCCCTGTCTTCTTCATCTCCAGGACTTTCTTCACTTCCCAAATCTTTCCTCCAGTTGTGATCTTCATCTTCCTCTTTCTAAGCCTTCTTCTCCTCCTCCTCTCCAAGACCACTTCTTTCTAGGAACACATCTTTTCAGCCTCCTCTTCTTTCTGGGCCCCCAAACTTCCCATTTACCAATCAAAATAGTCTATGTGCAGAAGGACAATAAGTGATCAGCCTGCTAATTGATGCATCAGTGTCATCTCTCTTTATTAATTGGAAGACTTAGCACGTGCCACTTTTCTTTAGTCCAGATGTTCACAAAATCTACAACCAGCCTGTACCAGTTGCTGAGAGGAAGCAGCAGGCTTTTATGCTTGACAGTTCAAAAGTTCAAATCTGAACATTCCTCCCCCACCCCCATCCCAATTATCTCCCTCATGTTAGCATTCATGATTATTTTTTTTTTTTTTGGCTGGAACTGTTGTCAAACATGTATTAACTCATCTCCTGCAAGTGCTTCGCTGCAAAGTCACGTGGTTTTAAGCAGAAGAATGATAAAAATCTATTTTGTATATGAATATGACACTTGTTTACTGATTACATGTATGTTGATAAGATTGTTGTTCTCTGCTATTTTTATTAAGAGGTGTAAGGCAGGCACTAATCTATTGATTTATGAGTCTCAACACTATGCATTAACTCTCCCTTTGCTAGATAACCTGTTGAGCTGCTGCTACATTTCATAACAATCCCCACAAGGCAGCAAGCATAACTCATAACATCCCTCCCCCCCCCAAAATACCAAACACATTTAATCATGCCCACAAATATTAGCTTTAGCCTTATGTAAGCCTCGAATGAACACACAAATCTTACTATCACAATTTGAAGTTTAAAACACTGGCAAGAATCCCAAGTAAACCACTGTGATTTTGGAGAACACCAGTAAATTCAAGCAAAGCAGTAAAACTCAGCCTGCCCCAAACAAGCAAATATGTTCCTTTGCCAAAAAAAAGTTCACAGCAAAGTTAAACACAGTATTAAAAACAATTGAGATTCGCAGAGAAGAAATCGCAAGAGAGGTTCAAAACCTAATGAAAGCATACCTCCCCAAACTGGGGGGCTGTTTCTGTTTTGATACGCCAGTATGGAACTCAGTCATCAACACTCTTTGAAGTCAAGAACAGTCAAAGGTGGCTAGTACCTCGAAGGAGATGCTTTAACAAGAACTGGCTTAAAAAATTCCCAACCAATGTCTTTCTTTTAGATGGTGCAGATCAGAAAAAAACCCCAGTGCTCAGGCTAATCTCAGGATACAGGCAAAAAGCCAGACGCTCTTACGAGCTCAAATTCCAAAAAATGAGAGCACGAAGGATTTTTGAAGCACTAGCCATCAATTTTCCTGTCTCAGCAAGTGCCAGTGAGCAAGAGGATCATTTGAAAACTTGGCTATAGACCCCTCATTTTCATTTTGTTTCTTTTAAACAAATAGTTCAGCCTAACAATCTCCAGGACAAACACAGCTAAACAAAAAAGATCCCCACCCAGCACTCACTGATTATTAAGCCTTTGGTTTGGCTTAGAGTCTTCTTCGACAAATAAAAATATAAATACATTGTCTTCATAAATAATCTAGGGACATGCAGCTAAGATTGATTAGTACTGGTATGAAGTCTTAAAAATAACAGATCTTTAAAATAGCAAGCTATAAGCATGAGAATGTAAAAGAACTAGAGTTAAACTATTTTAAAATACTAAAAATCTTTCCCTGAAGCACACTGTCAGAAACCTTCACAATCTGATGTCTTCTGTGGATATTGGGCAGGAGTTTTACTTAGTTTCTGTAATACGCATTTAAGAGGACCATGAAAATTTAGCCCAGAAACAGGACTGATGCTTCCATTTGGAGTCAAGAAACATTTTTATCACAAGTAGTCAGACTGAGGGGGAAATATCACAGCTGAAGCAGAAGTGAACATTTGGGCAGAAGTTCATGCAGAATTTAGAAGAGCAATTTCTGTAACTTTGTGAGGACAGAAACCTTTGTGCAGTTCCTGTTTCAGAAACTCATGGACTGACAACCACAAAAGAAATGTAGGTCTCAAAGCAACTTCTAAGATTGTCCAATAATCTTAGAGTAGAGGTAAAGGAAACCCCACTATATGATTTTATATATATATATATAAAAAAAATCGATACCAATTTTTTGCATTTTTACCTTCTAACTGAACAAAAGGTTATTGACCTGAAAAGTCCTTGTGTACACATGAGGATCTGTGCTTTTTCCCTGTGTGTTTATAGACTAGAAATCCCCATTCACACAATCATTTTTCCCAGAGTCAAGGAAATTTGTAACTATGAAAACTGGCAGCACTGGATTCATTGTCTTTACTCCTGAAGATTGCCCAACACCAGGATGATGGGCAATACCATATTGCCCTATGATACAAATATAAAACTCATAATGAAGGACCTTAGGTTATTACTCTTGTTCCCCCGCCCCGCCATTGACAACACCACACAGAAAATTAAAGTTCATGGTTTATATTGTTGCTTTATCAAAACAAACAAACAAACAAACAAAAAAACCCCAAAAAAATAATCAGGAATTGAAGACTTGGAGGGGGAACCCAAATTTTTCCCAACCTTACCAACCATGTCTGTGTAAAGATTTGATTCTGTTTGAAGGCAAGAGTTGTACTTTTTCTACAGGAGGGAAAGAGGGAATGTTCAAAATCAGCAATTTGCAAAGAAAGAACGTAAAGCTGCAAAGTAGCAGGAGTTTATTGGGGTAATTAAGTTAAGGATTATTCCTGCAATTTGATTCAGTTCACCACAAGCTTAAGAACCACTCAAAGGTTCAACTCAGGTTTTGATGCTCATATAAGCAAACCCCTCAAATTTGACATTTACAGACCTAAGCTGACTATTGCTGATTTCAAAATAAAGTGAACATCATAGTCCCTTCCTACACTCTTTAGGAAAACAGTTGTGTAAGTATAGTCACATACAAATGTTAGTTTAATCCCTCCCACCTTTTTTGAACTTCTTGCCCAGTTTCTGAGATGCTTCGCAAGGAGGTGGTAATCTCAAAAATACAAAATTGTCTTAAGCCTCCTGAAAATAGGCAGTCATGTGAAGACAGAGAGCCTCTCAAGTACACTGCTTCAGACAAGCACACTTTTAATCCTCACCACCACCAACAAAAAAACCCCAAACCAAAATAAAGCCCACTCCAAAACAAATGAAATAATAATGAGAAAAAAAGAACAGAAAAAAATAAAAAAAAACCCCTAACAACACTGAAACCACCAGAAATATCAAAAAAACCAAAGCAGGACCCTCCTCCCCAAGTCTGAATCTGCACCTGATTCATCACAAGAGGATCCAACCAAGACACACACAAACACCCCCAAACAAAGAAAACAGATTTTAAGGGTTCCAGCTCTTCCAGAATAAATTTTTCATCCCTAATGTGGAAATATAATGTACAGGAAAAATAACTTGCAATCCCAAATGAATAAAGCTTTTCTAAAAAAATAAAATTAAAAAAAAAAAAATCTTGCTTGAACATACAGGTCCTTCCACACAAGAGTAGAATTCAATGAAAATCAAAACCGGTCCAAATTATATTAAGGCTTGCTATGCACATAATGCAGTTCTCCATCTATATATTTTCAGATGCGATATCCAACTTCAGAAAGTTTGAATTGCAACATACAAAAGATCTTATGATCTTGAAATCTTCAGGACCCTGTCATTTCTGGTCAGTCTAATCTAATCCTTTACCTCAGGGAGAGGTCTGAATTTATCTTTGATCACCATTGCATCAAGCTCCCAGGAATTAAATGAGAATCTTGTTACATTAAAACAAAGTTGTTTATAATCAACCATGCACAAGCTGTTAGTATGGCTAGCTGCCACACAAATCAAGGTTAAAACAGGCCAGGCTTACAGCTGAAATATAACTAATATGACAGTATTCTTTCAGACATTTGGTTAGGCTGACAAATTTGTAACTCTGTAATTTACACAATGTCCCCATGACATGTGGCAGTACAGCTATTGTGTACGGAGATTTTTATCATGGGAAGGAGGGTGAGGAAGTCTACATTTTCCTAATGCAAATCTTTCCCATAACAATGCTGGAATGCATGCTGGCTTGCTAAAGTATACAATTTACCTATTTGACAGTACACAAAGTTCAAATGGTGATGGACAATTATTTTAATGCAACACAAAATTACGCTGTGGAACTCATTGGTCCAGAAAGTGGTTAAGATACCATATATAATACTGTTAAATTAAAATATATTCTTTAGTAGCACAAGGCTTGAAAGATTTATTCTTTCTTTTGACTCATGCATTGCATCAATAAAGTAAATGCTGTTAGAATTCAGTATTAGGAAAGAAATTTCAATTATTAGTAGGATTTTAACACTCTTGTATAACACAGGAATTGTCTCATGGGATCAGACAGGACTTTGTTTTATATGACCTTCCATCCCTAAGAGGTGCAGAAAGCCTACAAGGATAGAGATATGTTGCCAAATAAGGAAAGATCCTTCTCAGCCTCAGATAGTAGTTGGCCAAAATGTGAGGGCTTGCATCCTTCCCCATCCATTTAAATCCCATCTAATTGTAGATGTTCTCATCATCCATAATTATTTTTTTTTCCCCAATTCTAAGCATTTGACCTCCATGGTATCTACTGGCACAGTATTCTGTGAGCTAAGTGTCATATGGGTTATTGGTTTCAAATATCTCGCAAGATTTTTTTTTCCCCCTTTGTTTTATGAAAAAATTCAAACAACAAAAGCCTAAATCACTATTTCTGAGAAGTGCTTGTTATTCTGTACAACTCTTTGCCTCTGTAATTAAACACTCCTCATAAGGAAGTCCTTCTAGGTTTGAAATTATTAGCTAACTATTGCTGGAACCCCTTGGTTAAAGCACATTTTTCATCATCTTCCTGAAGGAATTCAAAACTGGCTGCTACTACTGAGAAGATACAAAGATACCATATATAGGTAACTGCTCTGTTCCAGATCATCACATCTTCAGAAACCGTCATACATACTGATTATACAGCTTCCTCCCTGCAAAGCTGATTTGATTCAGTAGTGCCACACTAAGCTTCCAGCTGCTGAAGCAAGAAAAAATGCCCAACCCTTTGCTGCTGAACTAGTTCTGCTTTCCTATCCCACTTTCACCACGTAGATTTGTGCAAACTTCCTGTGTGGTCTGGTTGCTGTTGTGTATTATAAGAACAAATGGGGGGGGAATGCAGAACTCATTCTTCCCTCCAAATTGTCATGTTTTGTGGTGTTGCAACCTGGAGCCAAACATGGTTTCATGTCCAAATGACAAGCTTACTGTATACATGGCTCATTTTCAACAGCAGAGCTTGTTTCCCCACCCTGTTGTTATAGACTGTATTTTCCTAATATATGCTTAAATTTAATCCATAACCTGAATTGCCAGTACGCGAGGTAGAATCAACCCTGTAATAACTTGCAGACAGTTTAATAGGAAAACAAGGCAATGATTAGTACAGTCAGATTAATACAGGTACACAGCAGAATCACAGAGTTGTTTAGGTTGGAAAAGACCTTTAAGATCATCAACACCAACCATAAACCTAACACTGCCAAGTCCACCACTAAGCCATGTCCCTAAGTGCCTCAATCCACAGTCTTTTAAATACTTCCAGGGATGGTGACTCAACCACCTCCCCAGGCAGCCTGTGCCAATGCATAACAACCCTTTCAGTGAAGAAATTTTTCTTAATATACAATCTAAACCTCCCCTGGCACAACTTGAGGCCATTTCCTCTTGTCCTATCAGTTGTTACTTGGGAGAAGAGGCCAACACCCACCTCTCTGCAACCCCCTTTCAGGTAGTTGTAGAGAGCGATGAGGTCTCCCCTCAGCCTCCTCTTCTCCAGACTGAACAACCCCAGCTCCCTCAGCCGCTCCTCATCAGACTTGTGCTCCAGACCCCTCACCAGCTTCGTCGCCCTTCTCTGGACACGCTCCAGCACCTCAATGTCCTTCTTGTAGTGAGGGGCCCAAAACTGAACACAGCATTCGAGGTGCGGCCTCACCAGCGCCGAGTACAGGGGCACGATCCCCTCCCTACTCCTGCTGGCCACACTATTTCTGATACAAGCCAGGATGCCGTTGGTCTTCTTGGCCACCTGGGCACACTGCTGGCTCATCTTCAGCCGGCTGTCAACCAGCACCCTCAGGTCCTTTTCTGCGGGGCAGCTTTCCAGCCACTCGTTCCCAAGCCTGTAGCGTTGCATGGGGTTGTTGTGACCCAAGTGCAGGACCCGGCACTTGGCCTTGTTGAACCTCATACAGTTGACCTCGGCCCATCAATCCAGCCTGTCCAGATCCCTCTGCAGAGCCTTCCTACCCTCCAGCAGATCAACACACCCACCCAACTTGCTGTCATCGGCAAATATACATTCAAGCTAGGTTTCTGTATGTTACAGGACATTTTGTTTTCAAGGTGTTTCATCTTTCTTAAACAGTGACTATGATATTTTTTTCTGGAAATTAACTGAAGCCTTCTCCTAGGAGTTTTCTGCTATGATGCTTGCCCAGTAAACATCTGTAACTGTAGCGAAAATAATTCTGGCAAATGTAACTCGTTATCTGCATGTAAATAGGATAAAGTTATGCCTCCTGGAATTGGACCTGCAGCTTCATCCATGCTTATTCTTCTTGTTGCCTTTACTGAACCACACCAATGTGAACAACATGAATTTTTTTTGCAGTGGATCAAAGTCTTTATTCTTACAGTGAGGAAATAGCACAATTACCTATTTTTGTTGTTGGACACTGCTGTGCACGGTTGTACAGTATCTATAGATAAGATAGATAAGAAAGGATGTAAAGTGCAATAAGTGCATCCCAGACTCATACCAATAGAAAAATTCAGATTGTAGTTTACTATAGAAAATATTGCTAGAGAGGGTACTTTTAAATTAGGGGACATCTTAATAAGAAGGTAACTTGCTTTTTCTCTGGGGTGTGGGGGTGGAGAACTGAGACTGCTTTTAATTTTTTGTTATGAGAAGAATGAGTAAAGATGTAAGAGAAGACCTCAATGTCCACATAAAATAGTGATCTAGCCAGCTTTGAGTTGCACTTATAAGACCCGTGTGCACAATATAAGCTCTCATTAACCACAGATTTTAATGAATCTCATGGCAAACAGAGCAACTTACTGCCCACAGATGTAGCTGCAGCTCTCAGTGAACAGCAGGGAGATCTGAACTCAGTCTAAGAGCGGTTCTAAAGCTATATGTGGGAACCACGTTGTTTTGGGTTAAAAATACAAACTGCTTTTTCAGGAATATAAAAGAAAAAAAAATCCCTTTGCAAAAGTTGGGGAACTTTCAGCTCACATGGGTAGCAAAAAAAAAAAAAAGTCACTCTACAATACAGCAAGTTTGGTTTCTCCTATCACCACTTTCCAATGATTTGAAGTTGGTATGCCACTTACATAGTTAGTTTACACAGCTTGTCTGCAACTTAGGATGTCATAGGTTTAGGCTTGTGAATAGATTATGCTAAATTTATTAGTCTACTTGAATGCTGACTAAACAGCAAAGAGCTAGGTCATCTGTTTCTTTTAAGTACAGGAAAAAATAACTAGAAAATTAAAACTTAATGTAACCTCATTCCCAAGAGCTTTTTAGAGTCCAGACTTCAGACAGAGTAAAACAGGGCATCAACAGGCTGGAATTAATTCATACAGTAAGTGCTCTGACCAAGACATTTTTTCTCCTCTTAGATCCAGAAACTTGATGTATAAAAAGAAAGATGTCAAGTCTTCTGCAAAACACATGGGGCCCAACTCCCAGTTACTGTAAGTCAGTAGATCTTGCTCAATGGAGGTTGGTCAGTCTGCGTCAGCTGGAAATCTAATCCTTAAAGTCACATAAAAGACCCTGCCAATTAATTCCTGTTGGAGTCAATGAACGTTTACATCAGTGTTTAAATACTTTTCTCCCCATCACCCCATTTGAGACCTTTAATTACCTATCTCCCCCTTCCAAGCCTGTAATTCTTCCCAGGCTACAGAAATCCTTTATTTTGGCATGTCCAGCTGAAACTTGACCCCAGGCAACAATAATTTGCAACTCTTGGCAAGGTCAGTTTTTCCAACATGGGGGAGGTCCAAGAGCTACAGGGACACCCACCAGCCTCAGCAGTGCCAGCTACTGGCAGGACTGAAATTCCTCCCTAAGACCACACAGAGCAGAAAGGTTGTCCAGTTGAAGTGCCGAGTTCGCAAACATGCCCAACAGCTCTGCTGAAAGGGCGTATAAAAATTAAGGCTCAAATACAGAACATGGATCATGGACCCAGTACTTCTTGAAGGAAGTCACATGGAAAGCCATGAAAACCTCCCAGGGACTAGAAACCACCTCTGATTAACATGCAGTAACCCCTTGCTTGCTTAAAGCAAAGACTAATTACAGCCTAAGACACAGAGAAGTGAAATTCATCCTACGAATGCTTGAAGGTGAATTTAGTTACTGTTTGCAGAATTGGGTAGTCTCAGCTTGAAATCTGCCAGTGCCTCCTGGTTCAGGATAAGTGCAATGGGAAAAGTAGTGCTGGGGTTACACATGTAGATTAACTCACTTGTAAATTTATAACCTATTCTTCATGGAGAAGGATTATTAAAGTCCACATATTTTTCAGAACTGGAATGTCCATAGCTTCAATGACTCACTTGAAGTTCTTTCTCTAATATATCACTGTTTTCTTTGGGACCTAGAAACCAAGAACCCTATTTAAAACTAAGTCTTAAAATGAAAGAAAAAAAATTTCCTCTCCCCCCTTTTACTTTAAAGCTTTCCACAGTATCTTACAAATTCTTAGATGGATCAAACCACTCAAAAGTCATGCCAAGATTTCACAGAATCACTAAGGTTGGAAAAGACCTGTAAGATCATCAAGTCCAACCATCAACCCAACACCACCATGCCCACTAAACCATGTCCCACAATGCCTCGTCCACACGTTTCTTGAACCCCTCCAGTGAGAGTGACTCCACCACCTCCCTGGGCAGCCTGTTCCAGTGCTTCACCACTCTCTCAGTAAATAAATTTTTCCTAATATCCAGCCTGAACCTCCCCTGGTGCAACTTGAGGCCATTTCCCCGTGTCCTATCGCTAGTCTCTTGGGAGAAGAGACCAGCACCCACCTCTCTGCAACCCCCTTTCAGGTAATTGTAGAGAGCGATGAGGTCTGCCCTCAGCCTCCTCTTCTCCAGACTGAACAACCCCAGTTCCCTCAGCCGCTTCTCATAAGACAACCCCAACCCCAACTAAGTTCTGGCTCCACTGATCTACTGATTTAATACATAAAGGTAGCCTGCAGTTCAGGTATATTAAGCTGAGAATCAGTCTTCCGCTACTGAAGACTCTTGCAAAGTTACCTGAACAAGTAAATTAATTTTCTATCACATACAAAGTATCCATATATAGCATTTCTTGAAGATAATCAGCTACAGACAATTTAACTTGACATCTGAAAAAGGGAAAAATCCAGCACAACTGACACGACAGATTTTTCCAATAATCCACACATTCAACAAAAGGGAAAGACAGTACAATTATTGTTATAATCACCGGAGCCTCCCAATAGTTCTACCTTTAGAAAAACCTTCAGTTTTAAGTCTCGGTTAGAAAAAAGAAACAACAACAAAAAGCCAGTATCTGCAGATCAACAGGAGTCCAGTAAACAAAGTGGTCCATTAATATTGGCTTGGGACAAATTGAAGAAAAAGTATCCTATAATGAATTATCAGAACGAACTCTGTACACAAGGGATGCACGGACTTTCCCAGATGAGGAATAAAAAAAAAAAACCACCAAGGAACCTCTTCCATTTCTGATGAAACATGGGGAAACACACACAATCAAAGAAAAAGGATCTGAGAAAGTTATATAGAAATGCAATTCATATGAGGGTTTGGGTTTTTTTTTTTTAATTAAGCTTTATTGAGTATAATCAGTAAAAGCATGTTCAGCTGCTCACACAAAAGACGCTGGATGGTAACATTTAGGTTATGCTAAGAATTTTTTCAATGCAACAGAGCATTTTTTAGGACTATTAGAGCTCCTGAAGTCTGAACAGGTTCCTTGGGAGACAGTGATACCCACCAGGCAACACCCATAGGGAACAGTTAGAGCATTTTCCTTACAGGTAAGAAATTTAGATCTTGCTCAGGCCAAGCAAAAGAAAATCCTTTGGATCTTGATTTAAAGGCCCAGCAAGAGAGACTGCAAATCTCCCTGGTTTCACCTTCCTTTGCTCCATACTTGATGCAGCACCTTGAGATTAGCAGGGGTGCAGGAGATCCTTAAAGAATCTCTCTTGAACAAAACAAAGCCTGTTATATAGGCAATGCTATAAAAAAATACTGCTGGAATAATAATTACAAGAAGAGTTTCACTGCTGTAATGACACCCCTCCATGGGGGCAGCGGGGCATGCTACCAACAGGTGGGAAAATCCCATGTGGCACAGGTATCTCTGAATGCATGCGATGAAACACAGGTGAATAAAGTTGCATGTCAACTAGGGAGGGGATCAGAAAAATGAAGGAGAGCAAGAAATGAGCCTATGAAAAGAATTATTCACATGTGCAGCTGTGAGACATGAAAAGAGCAGCTATGCAGAAAAGGAACTGCATACCAAAGGGGAGACTAAGCTTGGAGGGGGGGTTTAATAAAGCAGAACAGTAACTGAGCTCACAAATTTTTATAAAGGGTTACTGAACAGAAGCATCACATACACACACAAAAAAAATCCAAAGGAGAAAAAGAAGAAACCCAAAACCCCAAGCTAAGTAATTTGCCATTAGGCAAAGCTCAGTGAGAGCATTCAGCCCTGGGTTCTGGGCTTCAACCAGCTTCAGCCTAACAACTTCTTGGAAAAAAGCTGGTGTATGCGAGAAGTTTGAATGACTCATCTGCGGAGCTGCCTTGCAAAGGCAGAAATACTGAAGAAAGGGTTTTAGCAAATGAGCAAGGAATTACTTGTGCTTAAAAGAGTTAAATTCTAGTTTTGTTTAAGTAAATTATTTTTTATGAGGGCAGGCGGTGAAAAGCCCAGCCTAAGGCTGAGCCCTCACTGCTGTGGGCTCTATAAGGACAGATCCGTACATCTCTATAGCCATGAAAAGTTTATAGCCAAAGTAGGTAAGACAGGTATTAACAACTCCATTTTACTGGTGGGAACTGAGGCACGTAGAGATTAAGTAACTCATCCAAAGTGACAGAGAAAGCCTGGGAAAAGCTTGAAATTATAACCTTATCTCTCAAGGCACAATGTAACGCTGCCACTGCCCAGTTACCTTTCCTTTCTACAGGCAATTTCCTCCTTATTTCAGTTCCACTGAGCGCAGAACTAGACAAAGCTTAAAATTTGCAATGGGTTAGTTATGAAAGAGCTGCAGGGATCTGCAGAAGTACATTAGGACTCTCATTGATTTAAGAGATGAAGATGATGAAATGGCAGATGAAAGTCAGTATGATTAAGTAACGCATGCAGGAAAGGATGATCCTGTTTTCACCTGCATCCTGCAACATGTGCATCCATGTAACTGGATGTCACTGATCACCAGTCAGGAATGAAATTTTGGGGTATAATAGATGCAGAAACAACACAACCTCCCCCTGCCCTCAGAAGAAAGGAACCTGAACTCAATGCCTCGAGGCCTTAGCAGGGAAACCACTCCAAACAGCTACCGCATGTCCCCAAACATGGATGTAAAACAAATTTACACATAAAAGGAGCCCTTCCAGTGCATTGCTTTGTTAGCATAGATGCAAACAGTGCGTCAAACCACAGAATTTCTTTGCTGCAAGACGTTGTGGGCCCAAAGTTAAAACTGCAAAACCAGTCAGACAAATTCATGGAGGAAGCATTCATCAAGAAAAAGACATCACTGCTGGCGTAGGAAGTCCCTGCATTGCAATTCACTGGTGGCCAGGAGAGTGGTACTACACACTTACCATCATAGACTCTTGCTAGGCATGCGTGTTGCTGGTGCAATATTTTTATGTTACGTTTTAGGGGTTAGGGCAATTTAAACAATTAAGCAAAAGAACATCGCAGCAATAGTAAGTAAACCTCTTTGTGAGAGAGCATTCATTTGAATTGGATGGTTAAATCCCCCATCACAGAATCACAGAATCACAGAATCAGTACGGTTAAAAAAGAAAAAAAACACACAACATCATCAAGCACCTGGAAGATTTAACAACTCATGTCCAAATGAACAAGATATAATAAGCTTGTATACAGGCTTGATACGGAAAGTGGATTGGTTTTGGTAAAACAGTGGAGAATAACCTCTTATTGAAAAGAGTGATATTGAATTTTAATCAGGGGAAAATAAAGATGCAAGAATAAATCTGCACAGGCTTAGAGAAGGACTTCTCAGCCATCAACAATGGATGCAGGAGTGTGTTACATCCTAATCTGCTATTTTCTGTTATCTTTACTTTTTCTATCACTCCATATATCCTGCCTTTTTAAGAAAAGAAGCCAAACCAAGAAAAACCACCAGTATCGTCCTCTACAAAGTGCAGAGGAAGCACAGATACAAAAGTTGAAAAAGTGATTAAAAACTCATACTTCAATATAGCTGGCCCTGATTTTTCATCCTAGTATTACTCACTTGAGTGATTGTAGAGTTACACATTAAAACTGAAAGCAGAGGAATCCAGACTATGTTTTGCTGCTCATATTTTACATATCAGAGATTAGTAACTACCATCATCCCCCTGGTGATTCTCATCTGTGTCACAACTTGGGACTTATGTGACCCTCACTAACATCCCTTTCAGTGCCACCTCTGACATGATTTGTATTTTTGGAGGGGTTAACTGGGAAAACATTTCTCAAACGTGTTTTTAGTTACTACAAGATACACACACCCTCTTTTCACACATACTTTTTTTTTTTTTTAAGTGAGCATATTGTGGCAATTATGGGAGAATTTGTATTCTCCACTGACATCTGAAATTCCATTATCTGTATTTCATGGTGGTGATGGAGTCCAGCATTATGTCCCTGGGCCAAATTTTCAGGGCTTGTTTTCCTTTTGTTTTTGAGTAGTGGGTGGAGACAACATTGTTCAGGTCCTCAGAGTAAAGCACATGTGAAATAATGTTTTTTACCCCCTTTTCTGAACAGTAGTTCTGTGTTGGGGGTCCACGCGCTTAACTGGTCTGTTCGGATACTGAACACAATACAGGATGCCTTATCTTAAGCTTTGCTAAGATGGAAAGGCAAAAGCCAAAACAGGAACAAGACTCCCATCAGTACGGTCCTCTGGTTTATTTTTCTGTGCCAACAATCGAATTTGTGGGTACTTTCCTCCCCCTTCCCCAATTTGAAGAACTTGAAGCTGTTTAACCCATCTTAATTCACAGGCAATCACAGGAGCAGGGTGTGGGGATAGGACTATTTGCCAAAAATAGCTCATAATACAAACACTAATAAGGCTGAAATGGCTCCTCCTGAACTGACTTGCCAAGCATGAAAAACACTTTTTTCCTGAAAAGCCAAACCATTTACAGGCTGTTTGGACTGTGTGCGTGGTGGGAAAAGGCATTTTGGAGAGAACATTTGAATTGGTACATCCGCCTGACACATGATGTGTTCCAAACAAGATGTTCCCAACTCCACCAGCCAAGTTGTACGGGCCAGTTCAATAGGACTTGTGAA
This sequence comes from Gavia stellata, assembly GCF_030936135.1. NCBI lineage: Eukaryota > Metazoa > Chordata > Aves > Gaviiformes > Gaviidae > Gavia > Gavia stellata. The sequence goes on along the minus strand of NC_082597.1, from coordinate 6,631,858 downwards.
ATTCGGGTCATCTGTATGCAGAGCAGTACAGCAAGATTCCCTGCTTGACAGACTATAAGCTGACCACTACTCTGAGTGAAAACTCCTACTCTTTGCTTGGATTTCACCTTCAGGTTGCGAAGTCAAGTTAAAAACAAGTTTTTTTCCTAGCAATAAGCCATAGAAAGGTCACATACTTCTTCAGACAGGAATGCAAAGGGCTACAAGGTCTTCCCTGTATAGGTAACTCCTGTGATTTATAGTGCTGCATTTAGCCTTGTTGGAGCCAAAGTAAGGGAGAGAACAGCTGAGGAGATGTGGCCTGGAGGAATATTTTTTTTTTGGTGCCTTCCCTTGCAAGGCTACTGCACTGCTCTTGCTGTTGTAGGGGCCCAGAGCACAGGCTCTGGCTTCAGAAATAGCTACCAAAGCTGTCCCCGACACGTATGAGGAACAAAAGAACACATCACAGAAGTGCAGGGAAAGTTTTGAACGGGGATTAGAGGCATCTCTGGAGTCACAGCAGCTGACCTTGGTCTCTCTTATGCACTAGGGGAGCTAGATCCCAACTCCCATATCATTTTGGAGACAGGTAAATGGGATTTCTGTGTCTGTGGAGGGCTGGGCAAGCACATACCATTTGCTGGTAAGGCTCTGAAGGACTTTAAAAAGGCCTAAAGTTTTGCCAGTCTCTCCTGGCATCAAGGAGTACAGCAGACACTGTACTTATTCTAGTCACACTATGAGAAGTGAGAAGGCATCTATAAGGGAAGATCAGACAGCAGTGTAGTAATGTCAAAGCATAGATCTTATGCTGGGAGCTTATCTGAAAAGAGACAACAGGAGGGAAAAAAAAATAAATCCATGATCTCTCACAAATTTACTTCCCAATAACTTCAATATTCCGATCACTATCAAGAAAATATTTTCTGAAGTGGGTTTTGTTCTGCATGTTAAACTGTGTTTCGAGCCTGTGAGTTCCTCCCTCCTTGCTGTGTCGTGAACGCAGTGGGTGCTGAGTCTTGCCAGAAAGTATTGCAACTCTCACTGTCCTACCCCAAACAGACACAATGGGAGAGGGAGACCTGATGTAATATTATATACACACACACCATATTGCCATTTATTTATTTTAATACCTCTGCTAGCTCTCCCAGCCCTGCTGGGTGAAGTCCAGTAAAATCCCCTGCCATCCTCCAACACCACCTCTCCCACCTGTTAGGCTCCACCACCAGCCACAGCCTTGTCTGTTGTTCGATGGCTGTACTCGGTGCTGGTGAGGCCACACCTCGAATCCTGTGTTCAGTTTTGGGCCCCTCACTACAAGAAGGACATTGAGGTGCTGGAGCGTGTCCAGAGAAGGGCAACGAAGCTGGTGAGGGGTCTGGAGCACAAGTCTGATGAGGAGCGGCTGAGGGAACTGGGGTTGTTCAGTCTGGAGAAGAGGAGGCTGAGGGGAGACCTCATCGCTCTCTACAATTACCTGAAAGGGGGTTGTAGAGAGGTGGGTGTTGGTCTCTTCTCCCAAGTGACTAGTGACAGGACAAGAGGAAATGGCCTTAAGTTGGGCCAGGGGAGGTTTAGATTGGATATTTCTTCACTGAAAGGGTTGTCAGGCATTGGCACAGGCTGCCCAGGGAGGTGGTGGAGTCACCATCACTGGAGGTATTTAAAAGACATGTGTATGAGGCACTTAGGGACATGGCTTAGTGGTGGACTTGGCACGGTTAGGTTAATGGTTGGACTTGATCTTAAAGGTCTTTTCCAACTTAAATGATTCTATGATTCCATGATTCTATATTGTACCTCTTCCTTTACTATTACGTTTATTCAGAGGGCAAAGCATCTGCTTCCAGGGGATTTGGGGAGCAGGGCAGAGGAGCCGGAGCTCAGCTGAGATGGGGGTAACCAGCTCCAAGGCAGCCCATAGCTGCTCTGAGCCCCTGGGAATTATTAAGCCCAATGCAATTATTCCCCCTCCCGCCTCCACGAGATCTGCATCCTTCAGTCTTTTCCCAGCTAAGCAGGTCTCAAACTGTGAGCGAGTCACAAAATAAATTACAGGGGGTGCACAAGGAAAACAAAATTGAGCATTTGCCACCATAGGACACTACTCTCCAGCTGATCGCAGCATTTGCTAGCACATTTCATTTGAGTCTTAAACAATTGCTTTGTGCCACCTAAGAGAAACACACAGAAATACTCCTCTCTGTCTTATAAATAGTAGCTACAGGCTCCCTTGGTACTTGGAGGGGAGACTAAAAATGGTAAGCTCAGAGGCATCAAACAGGCTGGAAACTGGCCTGCAGAAGAGGAACTAAAATGTATAAGGAGAGGTAGAACTGGCATTATAGTTTAAGAAATCGCAAGCCATATCAGCTCTATGTTGACTTCTAGCTCTTTTTTTTTGTTTGTTTTTAACTATCAGTGATCATTTCACTTATATTGCATACTACCTTTTCCCACCTCTTAACCCTCTGCATCCTGCAGCTGATCTGCACAATGTCATGCCTGTACAGAGTTGCTGCTATAATCATACACAGTAACTACAAAAAGAAATGTCCGGTAAAATTGACTTAATGGCATCTTTGACCTACTCTGCGTCCGTACAGCTGTAATCTCCAGATTCATACACAAAGTTGGGAAACTTCAGTCAGTCATGCTGTAGGGAAAAAGCGCCAGGGAGCTATTCCTTCTGCAGTCATGTAAACACGTCATTTTTCTGAGAAAACAGGATTCTTCGAGAGGGCAACAGTCTCTCCTCCTTAAATCGTCTCGACTTTCAAGTCCTCTGTGTCATCCCTCAACTCAGAAAAACCCAGGGGTTTTTGACTTGACCAGCAGAGGAATCAGAAGTCGTCTCTCAGAGCTAGATAAACTTTTAAAACAATTCCTAGGATAGCTTTTCTAGAGCACACCCGCTGTAAGACAAGACATACGGAGCTCTGCAAAAGCACTTTGCTGGCATTCGTTGGTGGTGACTCACAGAAGTCACCCCGGCTCTGGTCCGACCACCCGCCCCAGATGCCAATCACAGCTCTGCACTCGTGAGCTAACATGCACCCTGAAGTTTTGAAAGTCAAATAGAAACTCATCATTCTGTGCTGACAGTGCTAAACGACTTTAAAAAAAATAAAAGCAGCTCACAGTAAGACCGCTATGCCAAGTCTCATGCCACAGACAAGGATAAAGGATCTCAGTCCACATTCCTACACACAGGCTCAGAAGATGGTCAGAGAAATTTACACTTCTGAAAAAAGAAGTTCAACACTGCAAATACGAGGAAAAAAAACCCTAGTCATGTAAGTAGACTTTATAGTTTGACCTTTGAAGGGTTGTTTTTCCTCTTTCAGCTCAGGACACAGCAAGTTCTTTAAAACATTGTAGCAAGAAGCTCAAGTATACTTTAAAATATTATTATTAGATATAGAATAATAATATCACAATTCACACCCCCCTTCAAAATCCCTGTAATTTGCTCCCTTAAAAAAATAAAAATACTGTATTAGGTGCAGCTTCATGTTTTGCTTAAGAGCCAAGGGAAATAAACTTTGTATTTAACTAATTGTATAATTTTGCCATCTACATTCCCAGATGGTTCCAATGTTTTAGTGGAGTTTCTGCAAACCATCTGCAAACTTTTTACATGTCTGGATTGTCAATAGGCAAAACCAGGCACTTACAGCAGCATTAAACATGGACGTTTAACACTGTGGAGTTTTAATATTTGCAGCAGGCATTAACAGTGATTTTTTTTTCCCCTTACCCTTCTTTTTAGCAGTTTGAGTTACTATTTTTCACTATTCAAAATAAAAGATAGCAGTACTGAAGATAAAAATCAGTAGCAACTTTTCAGTCTCAAACACATGCCTTAGAGTGACAACAAACTGTGGAAGTTTCAACAACAAAATGAAACAAGCACATTTGTTCTCCTTTCCCCCCCCAAGACTATTTTCCCCTTCTTGATCAACTTTCACACTGTTTTTTTGCTCCTCTGAAGTTTCCCACCGATTCCCCTGCAAAGCACAGTGAGGAAAGCAGAGAGTTAATCCTGCAGTTTCAACTGGTGTGAGCCTTTACTATTAACTTGAATTTATGGAGCAATCTCTCCTTAAAAAAAAGAAAGAAAGGAAAAAAAAAAAATCTTCCTCACTGCACTGTAACACCGAGAAGTATATTTTAAAAATTTCCCTCGGGTCTCTCTAAACATCTGCTTAAAGGTTTGCTGTATCTTAAAAGGGCTCTAATTACCAGAAACTCCTCTCTTACTTAAGCCCAGGGCTCACATTTCGATTATAACTCAAGCTCCAGTTAATTTAGGGCTAAACCAAAAATGCCTGTACTAAACAGAAGAAAACATAGGCCTACCTTAAAACTTTCCAGCTTTTCAGAGGATCCAAGTCAGAGATTATAGACACCATTGTAGTAATAATAACAATAAAATATATATATAAAAAAAACCCCCACGGCAGGGAAGCCTAATCACAAAAGCAGCAAGTACTCTACTGAGTGTGGGAATGACAACAAACCCAGCACAGCTCTTCCTCCTTCTCAAGCTGATAAGCACTTGTCCCAGCTTCTCTCCACCCCCAAAATCAATCTTGTGCTATATTGCTTCACAGTCCCAGTTTCATTTCTTCACCACTACCTTTTAAAGCCCTTGTAATCTGCTCCAACTGATCAGATTTGACCTTTTTGTAGCCCACTTTATTCCAAGCACAGCCCTCAGTTAAATCTCTCTTTATTAACACCGTCCTTCTTGGCTTTCTTTTGGAACAAACACAGCTCAAGCTTGAAGCCTCCAGTCTTTGCCAGCAATCATTTACAGATTACTGCAAGCTGCAGTCTTCTCCTTTTGGGTATTTTCTTCTGCCTCTGAGGTTTGCCTTTATATTATTTTCTGGAGGTTGTTGGGGGTCTCCCTTTCCCTATTCTGTGCAGGTTGGAGTTTGACACTTTTAAAGGAGGGACTGCCTCATGCAACTCCTCTCCCACCCTTCCCGCCTCCCCTTACCCCTCACCCTCATATAGACAGACAGATACACACATTAAAAACAGTTTACAACCTTTTGAATACAGAATCATCTTTCTTCCCCCCTCGTTTTTTTTAAATCTAATAGACTTGATAGACTTGCAAGCTGAAGCTGTGCCTGAAAGCAGTCTGATTTATAGCAAGACCGCTATTATGGTAGAATAATAAAAAGCCTAATAGTGCAAAGACAGCTGTAACCCTTTGGATGTTTGAAAGGGGAAAAGGTGTCTCTGTAATTCCACTAAATCTATTTCTTCTTTTTGTTGCTACTTAAAAAATAAATAGTAAGGCATCCTCCAGATCACTATGGTGATCTGAAAAATTGTGTAACTGCTACATTAGTGTGTGTTTATTTAGGACAATCTAGGTGATTGGCTTCTTTTGTGTCTCTACAACACTTTTTGACATTGATTTCCCTGCATTTAAATATTTCTCTTTTGCATTCCCCCCCCCTCAGCCCCGTAAATGTTTGCCATTCATCCTGTGAATGACTGTACCCTCTCTTTGAGCACCAGCAATTCATTGGGATTTCTGGAAATTCCAAAATTAAAATTCTGGGGTGTAAAAAGCAAAACTGTACCTTATGAAGTGTTCAGTCAGAACCAAACTATCCCAAATGACAGATACTTCCACTTTGCTATTTATACCACAGGCATATGCTCCTACTTTCTGTCTGACACCAGTTCTTTAAAAAAAAAAAAAAAAAAAGTTAAGATCAGCCTTTGTATCTTAAAAAGAAGCAGTAATATGGTGGTCACATAGAGATCTGGTAGTGTTCTATAACATCTAAACTATCATTTGGTTTGGAGAGTTTTCTTGGTTACGATTTTCGGTAACAATGAAAACATAACAAAGGGTATAATAAAGCATAACAAACTTCTGAGGCTGCTTTAAGTCTTCTGCTGCCACCTCCTTTGGTGAGCTAAAACTCGAGCTATCTCTAACCTGTTTTCAGGGCTCCCTCCTATGCTGTAGGCTGGTTCTGGGCAGCCTGAACCTCCTCTTGCTGGTGTCCCTATAGTACAAAGGCCCTTGCCAGAAGGTGATACTGAGGCTTCCCACTGCTGCAAAGAGATTTTGTGACCATTTCATCTGGCAGACAGCAGCCAGGAGATAGTGGTCAGATAGAAACAACCAGTTTTAAGCTACCTAGATACAAAATGCCTTCTTTGTTCAAAGGCCAGCACATCACTGACGCCTTATTTAGGAGAAATGTACGTTGAGTCCTCTCCTGCCTCTTTTTCCACCCCTCAGCCCTGTGAGGCTCCTGACTCAGCATGTGCAACCGTATCAGTTGATCAGTTTAGCAAGTCAGGCCCCAAATTCAGACCTCTGGATTTTACATCATCCCCTGGGCAATGGCTCCAACAGCTTTGCTTTATCTCAGAGGGGTGTAACAAGGATAAACACATCAGAGACAGCTGATGGTGAGATTGCAGGTGCAGATCTGGGGGAGAAGGGTGGAGGACAGCTTGGGGGTTACAGATGCTCCACCTCCCTCTTTAACGCAGGTGTAGCACAGGGTGTTTCTCACCTGATACACACATATCTCTGGCCACTTCTTCAGAGATAAGGGTTGTATCCACCTCTGGAAACTTTGGGGCCATATATTTATTTACCTCCAGGAGATGGGTTAAATGCTTGCCATGGAAAATTAATTCAGTTGCCACTTGTCATATGTTTCTTTGTGGAGCTGAGGAAACCTTCATTTTTAGCGTGGGAAGAAATTTAAAAGAGATTGGCCAGTGTCTTTTCCTTTCTTCCCAAAGTTTGCAAACCACGGTTACACAGGTTAATCTCTCACTTGAGGCTCGTGAGGAGAAAAGTGGTTACAGTAAACTGCCTTTTCTCTTTCCTCTCTACCTTTCTGTCACATTTGCTGGTTTTAGAACTATATTCGAGTATTTTCCCATGTAAACTTCTCACTGAATGTTTAATATTGATGATGAGGCTCAAATTAAGAAAGGCTTCAAGCTTAGCCTGCAAACAAAAAAAATTCAAAATACCCTGTCCTATTATGTCCCCTTTGCAAGCCCAGTTTGAGTCCTTGTCACATCCTGTCCGTCCACTGTTGCATATCAAGATGAGAAAGAGGCAATGATGCTCTGCCTTTATACCCTATTTAGGGATCTAACTAGTTTCAGTTTCTGTACAGGTCAGGAGTAGGTGAGAGCTGCAAGGGTAAGAGACATTTACATTAAGGTTGGATATTCCTATATCCCTAGACTTCAAGGACTAGACACACGAGGTGGAGGACCACGGTTTCCTCTGGTGTTTATAGAGAAACCAAGGCCAAGAGAAACAACTCAGCCCGTGTCGCCCAGAGCTCCAGTGCACCAAGATGGTGAGCGCCTCTTACTCTGTTCGTCCAGAAATTCCACAAACTATCCCCATTTCAAGAATTTTATCTCTAACAAGTATATTATATACTTTCCATAGACACATTTTTCACTGCCTTCCCACAGAAAACACTCCATTATTTCCTCCAACATATCCATGTGAAAACCATACTGTAGGAATAAAGATTCTTATTCCTTTCCCATTTGCAATTATTTTCTGTTATTTTTATTATTTTCATCTTAATCTTTTAATGTCTGGAACAAAAGCCAGGTCTCCATTTTGCCGGACCTGGCTGGCATTTTGCCAGCTTTTCCTACAACATTGAAGGCAGCAACTATAAGCTTTCTAAAAATAAAACTAGAAGATTAAGTTTAGCACAGAGAAACTTGCGACAGGCCATGGGTTTTCCAAAACAGCCTCATGTATTTCATACAGCATGTAGCTATAGTAGGAGAAAACAAATAAAACAGAAACAGAAACCCACTGTAGAATTATTTTAACTCTTGTGCTTGGATAGTGGCACTCCAGCCCATCTTTTAGCTACGTGTTTTTTCTGTTGCGGTTAAGGACTTTTTCTTCAAAACTTACATTTTTATGCTTTAAGTGAAGAAATTTCCTATGATCTTCAGCTTGTTTGCCAAGAAACAGCCAGCACATCTGTGAAGTATTACTTAAGCAAATTTAGTACAGTTAGCCAGAAGGCAACAGCCCTGAAAGTTTCCTCTACCTGCTGAAATCCAGCCTATTGTATAACTTGGGTCTGTCATGCTCTAACATGTCTCACCAGCTAGAGCTTAGCAGTTCTCGGTCAATATGATAAAGAAGTACAAACTTTCCAAGATTTTGAGTCATGTTAAAGTAAATATATATATATACTTTTGAAAACAGTATTCGTATATACACACACATACACAAAAAGATCTCTAAGCAATGTCATGATCCTTAGTTTAGACAGCTGTGGAGTCAAAAAAGCTCCAGATTAGCTAGCTACAGACATTTGAAGGTCAAGTACAGGACAAAGCATTTAAAAAAGCATAAGTAATGATGGCTACTGAGCATTAGAAAGATGATTTTGTCATGAGATTTTTTTCCCCAGCTGTTTCTTTACCAGAAACCTATTGGACTGACAACTTCATAGTGTTGGGCAGGAAAATAAACCAAGTATAGTAAGCAGTCTGGGTTGGTTATTTAATCTTCTTTCAAGGGTGTTATCTCATTCAAAATATTTTAGGAGCCAAGGAAGGTCTGCCAAAGCACAACATTTTAGTCAGGATGCCCAACAGCCTGGTTATCAGGCAATAATAGAGAAATAAATAACCTTCTAGCATCTTCCCAACACATATTTTCCATCGCTCTTTCATACAAAGCAATATTAAGTTATTTGAAAGAAATCCTGGTCTTTTACCAGGAAAACCTCACTCTCCCTAGGGAGCCTGTTGTTAAACAAAAGCTTATCTATTAAAGAGTGGCCTCCAACTTTAGGGCTGCTGTTGTGGGCTGATAAAGGCTCTTCTCCAGACTGTCTCATGCTGTCCCTCCCCACCAGCATTGCCACCCCCCTGCCTCTCCTCCCAGTGCCTAATGCCTCGCCTTTTAAGCAATGGAGTGACTAATTGAAAATGCATTCCAGTGCTTTACAAGCAGCTTTTCCTTTCCTGCTGACCAGTCAAATGTTTTAAAGTTGGCAAGATGCTGTTTTAACTTGGGAACTTGGGCACTTGTTCATGGCCTGGATGTGTGAAAAAAATCTGGTTGAATTCAATAATTCTGTTGAAAAAAAATAATTAAAAATCGCACTTCTAGAACCGGTATGAGTAAATCCAAGTATTACAAATCTTTAAAGCAAGTCCGTTCTCTCTTGGTGAAATACATGATCCAGGAGACAAGAAATTGTAAGTCCTAAGTTTAAGAAATGCACAAAAAGTCGTGCACCAGTGCTTGGACACAACCAGAGAAAAAGCAGTTACAAGCAGGCATAAATCCGAATGACAATTACCCTTTGGGAAAGAGTGCTGTAACTGATACACCCCGGAGACAGTAATCACTGATTCATGGCCAGTCAGCGGCCAACCAGTTTGGGATTCAGCGCATCTTATCACACACAGCAATTTAGAAGTTGGCTTAATCCAGCAGCTGCAGAGATTTAAGGGTTTTGTTTCTTTGCTAAACAGCAGGCCGGATTGTACAAAGCCTGCACTTTAACAGTTAATCATTAATCTTAAATTACATAAATGTGTCTCATACTTATCGACTCCTCACTTTTATGAAGTCTGTAGAGACAAACTTTCAAGAGATGGTGGTTTTTTTTATATGGATTGTGATTTTAATGGATTTTCAAGTACTTTCAGGTTTTGCTCATGACAACTGCTACAATAAAAAGCCTTATGAACAAAGATGTGTTTTGTGCCTATTCACCTAGCAGAAAATGACTATTACGGCATACTTTATTATGGGAGAAATGCTTTCCAGCCTCTCTGAAGAGACAGTCTTCCCCAAACTCCCATCATCCTAATTGTTTTTAAGGTGTTTGCAGTCTACTTTAAACAGTATATGAGCCAAACATTTATGTCCTCTGTTAAATTTCTCTTTATTGGCTAGCAGGAGGTTTTCTTCATTCTGCAGCACTGGCAGAGCAAGAACACTGCTGTAGTCCGAGGCAGGGCTTGCCCTTCCTAACCCAAAGGAAAGAATGAAAGAAAAGAAAAGCTCCTTGTATTTGCCAGACATGTTCAAAAGGAGCTACTTGCACACCCCAATCTGCTTCTTTCATTCCATTCGGGAGAGTCATGGGTCAAATTTGGTAGAGAGAAAAATAGCAGCCGTTAACTGTTCCAGTGCCGCAGCATGCTGAAAAGCCAAAGCTGACACTGTCTGTCTTTTCATTTCCATTCTTTTGGTGTCAGGACATACAGTGAACACCAAGAGGTCCTTATGAATCCTTATGAAAGGGTTATTGTTCAGGCTGCCTCTATAACATAGTCCAGAAAATAAAAACTTCAGTAATGACCTTAATAAGTGCTTTGTTATGAAGGCCATGTTTTCACATGGACCACAGCTGCATTTATACAGTCTGAATGCCATCTGATGCAGCGTTGAAGTATAACTCTAAAAGTAATTAAATTATGCTGAATGCATACTGTAAAATGTTTAGGAAGCTATTTCCAAAGAGACAAAGGAAAATTAGTGGCTCCATATCCATATTCATCTTTAATAGACTCTTCAAATATTTACCCCTGGTTTTCTATCCACTGCAGAAGTCCAAAGAATAGGATGATTATTGGTGAGGGACTAGATGGAGATATTAAGTTAATTCCTTTTAGTCTTTCTTTTTGACATTGAAGAAAACTATTTTTTTGTCTGTGCCCTACTTTCCCATCTGGGAGGGACAGATACCACCCTAGCAATCTACAGAGCAGAACACTAGGAACTTAGTAGAAGACACAAAAATTGGCAGCTTTATGAAATTCCCTCCTTTACAAGATTGTTTTAAGTCTAAATCAACTGAAATACTGCTTTGTCATTCAGTGTAAAAGAACATGATCTGTTGAGACAGATGTCTTCTACCACTTCAAAAATTTAAGAGTTGCTGTAGCAAAGCAAGGAACCCCTGAAGCTTTAAAAAATGGTCAACTATACCATAACCTTTAAAATGAAAATAATTTAAAAGCTCCAAACTCTTATAGGGAAATAAGGGGAAAACAGCAGAAGGGAGTAATTATGAAATTAAGAAAATGGTGAAATAAATCTTCCATTTCTGAGATTCATCTTTATTAAACTACTTTCAGGCATTTGAAAGCGCCGACCACAAACACCTACGTTGTACATGGAGCTTATATCCTTTAAACAAAGAGAGAGACACAAGGTCCCTCATGACTGTGTGCTTTGTTATTGACCTAAAGATGATGACATGCAAGTAGGGAAAGAGTAAATACTTTAGATGCCTGAGCAATCACATACATATTTCATATAAAGGCATGGAGAAGCATCCTTTTAGCCTGTGTATGAACTGCACCAGCACAGGCTGAGTTTATGTCTGACGCTAGTCAGGATTCAAGATTTCCTGGGCTCACTAGAGAAAACACTGTTTCATCTTTCCTTCTTATTACAAAGGCAGGGAAAGCTGACAAAATGGGAAAACTACTTTTTGGCATAACAGCTGGCAGGAGATTTTTATAGGCACAAAAAACAATTAAGTGTCCTGATTCTGGGCATGTAACTCCCCTGGAGCCTTTGTTTAGAAGTGCTTATCTGCTTGCATAGGCACAAGCGTCTACAAATCCATGTCCAGGTGTGTGTGTACATCTAAACAAAGCACCATCGAGCACACTGCAATAATCTGTTGCTCTCCCGAGAAAAAAAAAAAGATGTTATCCCTGTGAAAGCATAATGGTATTACTTCATCAATAGAGGGCTGGAATTAAATTCAGTTCTAAAATGCAATTTATCCATATAAAAAGTTCACTAAAAAGGTCCTTTTCCTAATTCAGGGGAAGTCAGAGAAAACTTTTTTTTTGTGTAGTTATTGAGTGCAATTATTTGCCTTTATCATCTGAAGAAACTTCTTTTATTTGTGAAAAAGCAGTACCATGTTTTTTCTCTTTCTGAGAACTACTTATTTCAAAAGAAGCATCTCGTAAATGTTTGTTCATTCCCATGTTGTCTATTCTATCACTTCCTACATCTCTTCATGAAAGTTTTATATCTTTCAAAGCATTAATAGTTACTGTAGCCCAGATTACATTATTTATATACACAGGTCATATTCACACATGCACTTTGTTTACAAGAGATCCTTTCCTTCTGCTCAAAAATATTCAAAATCTCATGTCACACTTTTCTTTCTTACTGACCTCATTTACAAAAGCCCAAACACTCTAGTGATTTTTTCTCCCAGACAAGGCCTAGGCTGTGATTCCAATAAAGACAAGCACAGGTCCCCATGTTGAAAATAAAACATTTTTATTACTTTCTAAACCTCAGGCATAAACATTCATTGCTTCATCTGACAAAATCCTACCAATAAAAACTGCAAAAAGAGTTAGATTAATAGAACCATCTTTCTAGAACATTACACTGCCCTCTAGACACTGGATGTCTTGAAAATTGCATATTGTATGGTTTGGCCCATAGAGGAGCAAGGAAAATATCCTTATTTTCTCATTTGGATGGTCAGTTGTTATAGCCTCAGCAAATACACGCTCGTCTGAAAGCTGCAGGACCTAACATAGGCTGAGTCCACCAAGCTTGGGTTGGGTTCATTGCTAATAACTCATGGCGTGTCCTTGGGAAACTTACTTCATTTCACAGGTTCCTGGTGTGTCCGGCTTAGGTTTTGCGGCTCCCCTTGTCTGACAGAATTTTTGGAGGGCTGAATTATGTTTGTTCCTCATCAGCCAGGAAGGAGTTCAGTCTCTGTCTGAGGAAATCAGGAGGGGAAGATGCTGCTGCTTTTCATAATAGTTTCTTCAAATAATTTATATTTCTCTCTTTTAGTTTGTAGCTTGTCTGCAAATGAGAAGTTCTAGCTGCTGCTAATTATTCCTTATCCAGTAGTTTGAGAAAACTTTTTCCTCTTGAAGAAGTAAGTGTCTAGTCACTTACCAGGCTGCTTTTAGATACCCTCAAGTCTTCCTTTTTCCTTTTTCTTCTAGATACCAGCTCCTTGGAAAGTAAACAGAAAGTTTATCATGAACAGGCCTAAATTTCCTCAGAAAGGCTGGGGTTTTTTGCCTCCAGTGGAACACTTGTATGGCTCCACAAACAAACAAACAAACAAAAAGGTTGAAATCCTCCTGAACAGACTGAACTCTATATTGCTAACTTAAGGCATTTTCTTCAGTACTTGAATAATTTGATTCTCACAGAGTCACAGAATGGTTGAGGTTGGAAGGGACTGACCTCTGGAGACCATCCAGTCCAAACCTCCTGCTCGAGCAGGGCCACCTAGAGCCAGTTGCTCAGGACTGTGTCCAAACAGCTTTCAAATATCTCCAAGGCTGGAGACTCCACAAGCTCCCTGGGTAACCTGTGCCAGTGCTTGGTCACCCTCACAGTAAAAAAGTGTTTCCTGATGTTCAGATGGAACCTCCTATATTTCAGTTTGTGCCCATGGCCGCTGGTCACCACTGAAAAGAGCCTGGCTCCGTCCTCTTTGCACCCTCCCTTCAGGTATGTATATACATGGACAAGATTCCCCCAAGCTCTCTCTTCTCCAGGCTGAGCAGTCCAAGCTCTCTTGGCCTTTCCTCATAGGACAGATGCTCCAGACACTTAATCATCTTTGTGGCCCTTTGTTGTTCCCTCTCTAGTATGCCCTTATCTCTCTTGTACTGAGGAGCCCAGAACTGGACACAGTATTCCAGGTGTGGCCTGACCAGCGCTGGGTAGAGGGGAAGGATCACATCCCTCAACCTGCTGGCAATACTTCTTCTAATGAAGTCCAGGATATCATTTGCCTTCTTTGCTGCAAGGGCACATTGCTGGCTCATATTCAACTTGGTGTCCGCCAGGACCCCCAGGTCCTTTTCTGCCAAGCTGCTCTCCAGCTGGGTGGCTCCCAGCAGGTACTGGTGCATGGGGTTATTCCTCCTCAGGTGCAGGATTTTATACTTGTCCTTGTTGAACTCCATGAGACTCCTGTCATCCCATTTCTCCAGCCTGTCAAGCTCCCTCTGGATGGCAGTACGACCCTCTGGCATACCAGCCACTCCTCCTACTTTGCTGTTGTCAGCAAACTTGCTGAGGGTACACTGTGCCCCATCACCCAGATCATTAATGAAGATGTTAAACAGGACTGGACCCAGTACAGATGCCTGAGGTACACCACTAGTTATTGGTTTCCAACTAGACTTTGCACTGCTGATCCCTACTATATCCCTGGGCCTGGATGTTCAGCCAGTTTTCAATTCACCTCACTGTCTGCTCCTCCAGCCCACACATCAACAGCTTGTCTATGAGCATCTTATGGAAGACAGTGTCAAAGGCCTTACTGAAGTCCAGGTAGACAATATCCACTGCTCTCCCCTCATCTACCAGGACAGTCATGTCATCACAGAAGTTTATCAAGTTGGTCAAGCGTGACTTCCCCTTGGTGAAGCCATGCTGACTACTCCTGATGACTTTCTTGTCCTCGATGTGCCTGGAAATGGTTCCCAGGATTAGTTGTTCCATCATGTTCCCAGGGATCGAGGTGAGGCTGACTGACCTGTAGTTCCTTGGGTCCTCCTCCTTGCCCTTCTTGAAGATAGGAGTGACATTTGCTCTCTTTCAGTCTTCAGGCACTTCCAGTCACCATCATCAATCAAAGATTATCGAGAGCAACCTCACAATGACATCTGCCAGCTCCCTCAACATTCACGGGTGCATCCCATCAGGGCCCACAGATTTATATCTGTCCAGTTTGCTTAAGTATTCCCTGACCTGAACCACTTCCACTAACAGTAGATCTTCCTTGCTCCAGCCTCTGGTCTCTGAGACCTGGGATTCCTTAAAGCTGGTCTTGCTAGTCAGGACTGAGGCAAAGAAGGTGTTCAATACCTTAGCCTTTTCTACGTCCTGTGTAATGAGGTCCCCTGTCTCATTGAGCAATGGGCCCACATTTCCCCTAGTCTTCCTTTTGTCAGCTATGTACTTGTAGAAGATCTTCTTGTTGTCTTTGACATCCCTGGCCACATTCAATTCCATTTGGGCTTTAGCTTTCCTAACTTCACCCCTGGATGACTGGATAATGTTTCTGTATTCCTCCCAGGTTACCCAACCTTACTTCTACCCTCTGTATGCTTCCTTTTTGCATTTGAGTTTGATCAGGAGCTCCTTGTTCATCCACACTGGCCTCTTGACGTTTTTGGCTGACTTCATACTTGTTGGGATGGAACTCTCTTGAGCTTGGAGGAGGTTATCCTTGAATATGAACCAGCTTTCTTGGGCCACCCTTCCTTCCAGGGCCTTATCCCATCTTTGAAGGTGCCAAAGTCTGTTATCCTGAAGTCCAGGGTTTTGAGCTTGCTTTTCACCCTCCTCACTGCCCTCAAGATCCTGAATTGCACTCAAAGGTTGTTTCCAGACAACTGTCTTTTCAAATTACGGGTGCTGCATCTAAAATTCATGTTCATTTCATGATGTCAATAGTGAGTTCAGGCTTCTTGTTGACTTTATTGATGACAAAACCGGGCCTAATACTTCTCCCAAAATACAATCATCCAGCTGAGGCCTGCTTTGAGATGTTGATTGGCCTGTGTTCAATCCAGTTAACCTGTGCTCTGCTGGTAATGAATAGCCATAATCTTCCCTAGACTGACAAGGGATGCAAAGTAAAGAGCCTGGGAATACTAATACTTTTCCATTGTAATGTCATAGAGGAATGAAATGGGTATTTTTGAAGGAATTCCTGGTTTTCATTAGTTACATTCCTATTAGTCAAATATTTTTCAGCCAAATGTTTTGTATCTTTTCTGGTATTTCCCCTTTGTTGACAGATGGAGCAGCCCATGGGTATGTGGGGCAGCCCACCTGCCCTTTTTGAACCCACATAACTTTAACATGGCCATGGTACGGCAAATAAAATTTCCCTTTCAGTCCAGATAAACCTAGTCTACACATTTTAAATGATCCATTCCCAAGAGCTGTTTCTAGCTATCTAAGTTTTCTATAAATTTGAAACAAATTTCATTATCCTTAGATGATGTCAGCAAATCATCCTGCTGCATTTCAAATACAGAACCAAAATATTTATCACCCAGGATCTAGAAGAACCTATTGCCCACCTCTGGCTTTCCTGCAGTGCTATTAACAACTTTATCTTGGGTTAGTAATGACCTATATCGAGAGTTCATATACAGGAGGTGGTATGAAACTGTTTTAAAAGAAACTGTTTTGAAAGAGTATGCAGCCCAGCACAGAGGAGCAATGCCACTTTTTATCCCCACCCGTATGTGGTGAAAGTTTACCAGCTCTTGCTGAGGCAAATTCCTACTTCCTGGCTCCCATCTGGTCACTTCCCCCCGCCATCAGAGGTGACAACCATTTTAGCGAAACCATCTGAACTGATATGTCTGTCATAGTTCAAACTCATGTCAGAGCAAAATAACTGTCATGGAAAGCTGTCTTGATGTGGGCAGCAGGACAGCTTTTGGATACCTGGAATGGAAAAACAACACTTGAACATCAATATACTACAGATTCTTTAATTTCTGCTTCAATTGCTGTAAAACCTGGCACAAGACTGGAGAAATAGTAGCTGCAACTTCATCAGCCATTGAATTTGGCAGAAAGGAGAGCTTTACCAAGATCAATGAAGTGTTGCGGATCATGATTTATTCTGGAGCTCTGCTCAGGGGAGGAGAGAAGGGAAGGTGCTCTCCCCTCTGCAAGCACTGCTCATGGATTTATTGAGAGCTATCATCTAAAGCCAAGAGATGAAATTCAGTGTGTATGGATACTGTTTGAAAGACTGCCAAAGGCTTTAGAAATAAGAACATAAATTGAAGGTGAACAAAACTGCAATTGAAACGATCTCCAGCAAATATAATTAAGAAAATAACCTAGTGAATGAAAAATACATTGGATTTTTAGACATTATGTAATTTTCAATAATACAAGAAAAGGGTTCCTAAAGGCAGGGATTCCCAAATTAAAGAGTGATATAAGAACCACTTTCAAGTAAATAGTCTGTCCCAGAGCCAAAAACTGTTACTGCCTTACCAGTAACAATACCAGTATGTGGCAATAAATGTTCACAGTCCCCTGAGCTATAGAACTGCTGTTTGCTCCTGGCACACCTTCAGCTTCTCCCACTTGGTCTTAGTCCTGACAGCCACCCCCCCACCCCCTGCTATGCCTTTGGCTTCTCTGTTACAACCTTACATATTTCATAACTTTTCATTTACCCTTATATCCCCTTTTTTCTCATTTTCTCTTGCTGTATCTCTATATATCTATAATTGCTGTCCATACCACTGAGATGGCTTAAGCTTTTAGCCAAAGGTGTCCTCTTTCCTCACTGTGAAATTATGATAATCTAATAAACTCTGAATAAAGAACTTTCTATTTTCCAATCAGTTTCATTCATAATTTTTCTCCTTTACAAAATTATTGCTTTTAAAGCACCAGTATGTGTATGACTAGCAGGGATGTACTCAGTTTGCTACACTGAATGTAATCATGTCATGATCATTCATCCTTAGGCAACCACTAACTCCCAGTCGAGTGACAAATTCATCTTTATCCAACATAATGAAGTCCAGAACAGACTTTGTTTGCATTGAGCACAGTATCATTTATGTTTGAAACTACTTTCCTTAAAAAAACCCAAACAAATTATCATTGATATTTTGCTACCAACTGCATGGATACAGTAGCCATGTCTTAGAAACTGAAGTCTCCCATCACGATGGGAGTCTCCCACCTTGATTCCCCTCCATGTATTAGTGACTGGTGCTTATGGAATAACACATCTTCTTACGAGGTTTGATTTGTGTCTCTTGTTTGAAATAGTTGAGTGGAGATGCCTTTACAGCACTATTAGTTACGTCATTGATTGATGTGTACTGTCAGTCCTGCTAATGCAGATGCAGGTGGTGGTTTTAGTACAGAGGACTGCCTCTCCTACGATCCTATGGTCCATGACCTTATCAACTTGCACAGAGCTCCACAGCGCTGAGATTCTGGGCGTCTCCTATTCCATCCATCCATTAATTCCATTAATGATCTCCATTTCAAGTACTTTCTCTCTAGCAAGTGTATTTCATGCTTTACATCATAGACTCATTTTTGCAGACTCCTCTCTTTGAGCAACCTGGTGTGACCTCATGGCTGGCCCAGCTTTGAGCAGGAGGTTTGACTAGAGATCTCCTGAGGTCCTTTCCAACCCCAGTCATCCAATGATCCTAAAATCCTCTGCACTCACCATTTTTTTTCCCACTCCACCCTTTTTAGGCTGGTTATGGGTAGAGCTACTAAATCTGTCTATTCAAATCAGCAGTCTTTCAACAAGATAACTATATCAGATTTTTCTATATAAATTACCAGTTCCCTTGATTTTAATTCACAGGACTAGCATTCACATGTAAGCAATAAGAAAATGTATTTATTTCATGTTCATTGCTGCACAGGTTCCATTTTGAGTTTGGACTGCCTGGACCTTCACAGTACCATACTGAAAAAGCTAGTTTAAAGCCCTCTTGGCTACTCCAGCTATTATTTGACTGAAACGTTAGTATTGTGCTGTATGGTTCATCAGCTGAGGGTCAGGCTGTGCTAAGCAGACAGACAGCTTTCAGCCAGCCCTAAACGCAGGTACAACCAGCTGTCTAGTGGGGAATGGGGTGAGACTGATCTCCAATATGTCTCAGTCAGGTTGTGGCTTCCACAAACCTGGAAAACTGGCCTTTTTCCAACACGCCAAGAACAGTGAAATTTCTACTGTACTGTTGCTGTAGCCAGCCAGAACCATCTCGATGTGCCCTGCCTTTCCCTCTCCAGCTTGCCTTACAACGTCAAGCTAATAGCAGGGCAACATCTTCTCCCCTGTATCCTTCCAGGGCTCAAGGAGCAAGAGGACGTGGTGGTATTATTTAAAAAAAAAAAAGAAAAGCAGTGGTGTAAGGCACGTATTGGGGTATTCTGAGGATTTACAGCAGGTGAGGCCCGAGGATCTGGGGGATGAGTCATTTAAGCCAGACACAAACTTTCCCCACCACCTCCCTACCTTCACATGAAAGGAAAGAGGGTCAGAGCCAGACCATCTGGACAACTCTGTGGGAGCAGAAGCCTGCAGAGAGAATTGGGCCGCCCGCAATGCTTAGCAGGAAACAAAGCAAAACAACTTGCTCTGCAGACCTTCCTCGAACACGCTCATCAACAGCTATTGGCTGATTTTATATCAATGAGCATTTGTAATGATTAACCCTTATTTCCACTCTCCAAATGGGAAAAAAAGATTAAACTAAAGAAGAAGAAAATATTATGAAAGAGACAACACTATGGAGAAGACGATATTATGAAGAGGATGACATTAAATTAAACCTCTAAGAGTGTTTCAGAGCCATTGCCATTGAAGCTAAGAGAAATCTGGCACAGAATACGCAGCACTTGTTAGAAAGTGCTGTGAGGATTCAGAGTGCTCTACTGTTGTTACTCTACCTTACTATGTTCACAAAGGGGTTAGAAGTTAAATTTGAAATGGAAATTCATAGGAGCGGCAAGTGAAGAAACAGGATAATATGTCACCAGAAAAAGTAGATTTGTAGAGCTTGTGAATTTGTATGAAAATCCCAAGACAATTTCTTCATTGATCAGATTTCTATTGCTATACAAATCTTCCCTTGTGCAGATTACTGCAAAGCAATCAAAATTAACATTTGTTCCTTTATGATTAGACTAGAAAATTTCCAATTTTTATAGCTTCTCCAATTATCACTTTCCATTAGCCCCGTTACCCAATCTAACTATTTTTTTCCTAGGATGATTTCAGCATTTTTTCAGTTTTGAATCACCCAGCAATAAAACATACAATGGAGGGAAATTGCCAATTGTTGTATAGGGTTATGCTATTTATTCCAGAAAGTATAAGCCTGTGTCATACTAAATATACCCTAAAAAGGCAAAAATTGGCTTAAAAATTCTGTTAATGTTACCACACCTGTTACCACAAGAAACAGCATATTCCTCCCAAAATATTGTATTGCCTATGAAGACGGTTAAGGAAAGATTTATTCTAGTTGATACAGTTAACATAAAAACTGTTGGCTAAAACTACAAAGTACTCTGTTTCTAAAAGAACAAAGGACAGTTCCACAAAGCTTAATTCATTACAGAATTTCTGATATATACTTCCCATATTCATTTGTTCCAACTAGATGCATATAAGTAGAGGACTGTTGGTTTCATCAAAACCATGATGTATACTTAATGAGACCAGCTCTGTTAATTTTAGTTTTTGATGTTCAGGCTTTATAAAAAGTATATGTATATTTTTTGGAAATTGCAATGGAATGAGACAGCCATCACTGTTTCCTTCTCCTGGGTTGCTGCAGAAAGTGTCTGTGTCCACTTCTGCTGCTGGAAAATGAAACAACCCATACAAGTAGCTTTGGAATGTCTTGAAGTTCAAAAATTAATGATAGGAAAACTGCTATACAAATAAAAAAATATTTTAATTACCTCTGGAATGACTGCTACTAAAAGGATTTTAAGGTACTATGAAGCTTGGGAGTTTTAAAATGAAGAGAATACAGAGGTCAGGAAAATCATCCTTAGATGAAACGCATGTCATAAGAATGTATTTATCAGAGAAAACATTAGGGGTTTCATATATAACTAGCTTTCCTTCTAACATACCTCTTAAGTTATGATGTAGAGTGGGTCCCTGCTGCTCCATATACCAAGAAATAAAAGTTCAGCTATGTGTCATGACAGAGGCAAATTTTTATCATCTCTAATTTGGCAGAAATATGGGAAATGTGGAAGAGAGGTAGGTAGAACATAAAAACCTCACAGTGAAGTTGGGCAATCATAAAACTCCAAATCTTAATTAGTTTATTGATTAGCTCTATAAAGGTGATGCCCTGTTAACAAAAAGGATATGTTACCCATCCTCTGCTTATTGCAGTGCTGTAGCAATTCCAGCAAGCTTAGTATATAGGTTTATATACTGGTCTCTACAGCCCATTTGTATAAACAAGTAGCTCAGAGGATTTAGCTAACCCCCATCTGGTTACTTTAAAAGCAGAAGTACAAAAATATCACAGTAATAGAAATAAAAATAATTTTAACTGGTCTCCATCTGGCAATTTTAATAATGGAAATGCAAAGTTACAAAACGTGCCAGCTATGCAGGGTTTGTACGAAAAGGAAAATTCTGAGTAAAAACATTAAAAAAATTCCTGGTCAAGACAGGTTAGCTAAGAGTTTAGCTGAGTTTTGGCTAACTTCAGTATTGCAGGAATCTAGGTCACAGTTTAGCATAGCACCAGAAAAAAACCTTTTTCTTCTAAATGTTGGGGTTTACAGCAATACATAAGTATTGCCTTGTAAACCAACTGGCAAATAACAGCCCCAATGAACATTAGGGTGCCTTTCTTCTGGGTTGGAGACTAAGGCTGAACAAAGAGATTTCTAAAATACCTCCTTCTGCAATGGATGATGTGATATTAATTTAAAATTTTAAAACTCTCTTACATTCTCAGAAATGTTTTCTTTTGGCTAATATGTTTAGTAGCTGAAAGTGTTAAGATTGCTCAGGAAGGGCCTGATCAAATGCTTATTTGAAAGAAGAAAAGAGATAAAACCCTCACTGACTACTTTTAGTTGAATTCTATGGATCAGACTTCATATTATATTAAGAACTTGGATGCTGAGACCATCAGTGCTGTAACATTTAATGCAATATATTTTCTAAGTTAGTCCAAAACCTTTCCACAGCGGGTTTGGAATGATCATGGTTTGCATTTTTCTTCTTCTTGTTTTTTGGTTTTTTGTTCTTCCCACTTCTCACTTTTGTTTTGTTTCACTTTGAATACTTCACAGTGTTTGTATTTTGAAAGCTGGCCTATTTTCCCTCACAAAGCAGCAGATTCAGTTTGTGGTATAAATGCTAAATCAGCATGTGTCAAACTTGTTAAACCTTTTTTATGCCAAGCCTTGAAGGACCTGATAAAATAAAGCTGTAAAGATATACATTTTAATAAAGCATTATTCATGCACTGTTAGTCCACAAAATATTCTCATGTACTATATAGAAATGAAAAGCAACATTTCTCTGGCCTAAAGCTAACTTTTTATGACTCCCTTGGTAATTTTTCCATTCTTTAATACTACTTTATTTATTTATTTTACAATAAGCTTTCAGAAAAGGGATGGCATTTTTCTTGACGTGTTTGCATGTGCTTTCTTTTTTTTTTCCCCTGACCTTTTACATCATCTACAGAAAATTTAATAGGGATATGGAAATCAGACCGGGTGACTGCTGGAAGCAATATGTGCTGATCAAAACCCAGAGACAGCAGATCTGTTGAGAGTGGAACTGTGGTTGTGTGGTTCAGACACTGGCCTGGGAGTCGTGAGATCTGGGTTTTCTTCCTTAATCTGCCTGACCCCCCTGAGTGATACCATCTCTTTGTTTGCTCAACGGGAATGATAATATTTACATTCTCCCAATCTTTTCTCTATTTAAATGATAGGTGGTTGAGAATCCTACTGTCTTTTATAGTGCTGGCACAGTGTACAGCACAGTGCAGTTATTTCAGCTGATGCTTTTAGATATTACCATAAGGTAAAAATACGCATTGGGGATATAAGTAAGTATGCTGCCCTAGCACGTGACTCTGCCCTCCTGCAAGTCTGAGAAAGAAAGCCCTGAGACAAGGAGGACAGTGTTGGCTTGTAGGCAAAGCCAAGCCTTTGTGTGCTTAAATACTGGAGCATGAGGGTTTATATTTCCCAGCCTGCAAGCCCTTTAATGCATTGGAATGTCTCAGGTATTCCAGTACTGGCTGCATCCTGTAGCCTTTCCGAAGATATTCAATGGTAGCCATATTTATTCAATGATAGCTGTATAGCTATCTCTTGCCCTCATTCAGGAGAGCTCTTTTATTGGTCCAGTTTTCATCTATTTGGACTCTTTTCACAGTTGTGACTCATATCTGTCTGTAAGCCATCCATTCAGCTGTATCAGAGAACATGAAGAGCACCATGATATTATCAAGGACATCGGCAGATTTCCAGGCTTCGTGGATGTACAGACCTGCAGGACCTCCAGAGTAGGTCCTCTGGACATCTCCTTCAGGGACTGGTTTTCCTACAAAGGGCCCTCTGCTAGAAGAGCAGCTACCATCAGTAAATCAAGTCCCACTAGATCCAAACTTTTCTTCTACCCCCACAACTATGTGGAAATCAGTAAAACTTCCATGGATATTTGTTCCCTCTTGTGCCTTGCTGGCTCATGGTGTGGGTCACTACCATTTTCTCTAACAGGGACGTAGGCCCCAGATGTGTCACAGCCATGTGGACCTTTTTCAGAGGCTCTCAAGAACGCAAACTAGTGAAAGGGTTGACCACAGCTCTCCTTGAATTTGGCCACGCTGTTGCTGACTGAGTGACCAGCAATCAAGGTCAGCATCTGGACTGATAAGGAGTTCTTCAGGAACAAACAAAGAATTTCTCTTCTGAGGCAGTAACAACCAGTTGCTGTGCAAATATCAAGGACTGTAACTGGGTTAACTACAGAACCATAGAAACCCACAAGGATTGCGGGAGATAATTATCTTTAATACAGCATGACAAAGTATAATTTTTCTTTTATTATGCAAAAAATGAGGTGCATGGAGAAAGAGGCAGAAGTGCTGTTGGGAATGTAGTTTAGCTCCTCTACTGTAGGCATTGGTAGCACAAAGCAACTTATTCTTTCTTTTTCTCCCCATGCCTGAGAGTATTTTTTCCTGTCTTGAAGGAGTCCCACTGTTCTTCCCTGCCTTCCACACCTGCTCTCTTCTTTGTCTGCTGAGCTACAAAGTAAAACAATAAACATTCAAGGCACAAAAATTTGTGTGGTTTGGCTCCCAATACTCAGAAGCTGATGAACTGAGAAGGAAAGAAAGATTTTTTCCTAACTGAGCCTGGAGTTCCTTCTTCAGCAGATGAGCTGCTCAAATATGAAGGTTAAATCCATATTCTGCCATACTTAAAGCTATTTTGGGCTGAGGATTTCAGTGGGATTCTTGCCAAAAGAGCGAGCATACAGGGAGTGCTGGCTGGTTGTGCAAAAGTAGGTAGAAAACTATCCTAGGGTTTGGGAGGTGGGTTTTGCTGCACTGGCATGCTGGGTGATTAATGCAAGCCACTTAGCTTCTCCTTCCTCCCCCTTGCTGTGCCTTAGGTTCGGGAGGAACAATGACATTTTTCTCCTTTGTACTGATTTGAAAGCTACTGATGAAAACTGCTACTTAAGGATTAGTTAGTAATGTAGAGTGGAAATTCTTGGGGGAAAAAAAAAAGAACAGTAAATATGCTTTTCAGTCCAAATGTATACTACATGTTTTTAAGGCAGGAAAAAACCTTTCTCAGAAAAATGACATTTCCGGAAGTACTTCTCATTTTTACATTTTTTTTTCTACTGAAAGAACAAGGATGGAAAATTTGCAGCAAGCTCTGAAAACAAATTAATTCCTTGTTTTGCTAAACATACTTTTATACAATGGTTATATTATTCACAAGCAAAGAGAATCTTAAAAGGAAAGACTGCTTGATTTCCCATATCCCTGTAAGTGAAGCCGTTATTACCTTTGCTGTTGCTCAGAAAAATCTCAACAGGTCATAATGTTCCACTGTGTGTCTTAGACCTGAAGGAGCAAGGGAATTCACATTCATTTAAAGATACTGCAGTACTGCCTCCGTAAATCTTCTCAATGGGACAAGATGTAGGCCTAGCTTGATGAGATAAAGATAGCGTTTTATACCAAGTTTTCAAGCTTTATTTTAAATAGTAATTGATTTTGTGGGTATACATCAGATTTTTATGTTCTTTGGGATATCATTGTCCACAATTTCATCCTTTACTTTAAAAAGAGCAGCGATTGACTGGCAACGCCCAGAATACATCCTACAACATATATCTACTGTGTTTTAGGATCTTGCTGTAATGCAATAAAGCACTTTTATTTCATATGAAGAATGATTTATTCTGAAATTAATGTCTTAAGTGTAACACATCCACACTGGGTAATGTTATCATAGCATATATTTCTTCTCTAAGAGTTAACCTACTCTCCAACTTGCTTTTGCAATGAATGTTTGCATAATGTAAAACAGCCACTTTGATACTAATAGAAATAAATGGCTGAAAGAACACAAAAAATTGGGAGCTTTTGCTTACTATTTAAATTCTTTCAAATAGCAGTGCTGTGTGAAATTCTAATACACTCTTTCTGCAACAGTCAGATATTAAAATGGTCCAAAGATTAGAAAATCACTTAAAAATGTAATTAATACAGCAGCACAATTCTCTGTGGTCTGTAAGATATGATGCATTTAGTGTAGCAAATAAAACATAGCATAGGACAGTCATCCACGTGTATTGTACATCTAATCCACTAAGATATGTACATAGATTTGCCGTATTTGCCTTACAAACTTTGTATTTTCTGGCCTAGATATTAAAGAGTGATGTTTAATTCAATTTTACAGCTTCTTTGCTGTTGTTGGAGTTGTTTTTAGTTAATTTCTTCAGAAAATACCTAGTTTTAAACCAACAGTAAAAAAGCTGGCAATTAAAAATGTAAAAATATAGCCTAAAAAAAATGCTCTTATTCATGATTTATAGGGTCACAAGTTAGAAGGGACCAGAGGAGGTCATCTAGTTCAACCTCCTGTTCAGTCAAGGTCAGGCTTACTTTTCCATGGACAATGTCTTGTTTTTGGTGCCTAATTCTTCATACTGATACTTGGTTAAAGGTTCAAAACTAGAAAGTTGCTCTTGCTCTTGGCAGCCAGCTGGATCCTGAGCAAATCTATGCATTGGTGCTTTGAAATGATGGTGTGTTGCCTTAGGGATCTCAGTTTCTGAAGCCATTATTATGCTTCATGAAAGTTTTGCCATGACATGATGTTGTTTTGTTCATTTCAGAGGAACTCAGTTTTTAAGGATTTCAAAATTGTGAGCACTTCTAAAAGTTTGACAGTTTCCTGAAGTTACTTTACATAAAGACTGAGATGCTACCACAGTTAATACACCCAAAACTTAAGGTCATGGCAACAAATCTTTTGAGAGTGATCTATAGTCATCTGAAACATGCTATATAATCTTTGGATCTCCACTTTTCAGTCCTATGCATTGATCTTCATATGTTCCTAACATTTTCCATATCTTTATACCCTATAATCTAGTTTCTAACTCTGGTAAGGAAGAGAAGAATCAAAATACTGAACAGCTGGTTTTGCTAAATCTTGGGCAAGAGTATTGTTATGAGTCCAAGGAAGACACTACGGCACGAAATTTAAAAACCACACTGCAGACTTCTGTACTGTTGATAAAGATGAAAGTCTCTGTAAACTTTATTGAAACTGAGCCTTCAAACCTTGAAGGTATTTATTCAGGCCAAACAATCTTCCTCAAGAGAGAGCCTGGGCAGAGTGATGAACAATATGAAGTAGATGATAATTGCAAGATTAAGACTGAGAACACACTCAGAAGCCTAATTCCTTTCAATTGGACACTATGGAGACTTAAAAGAATAATGTTTAGGACAACTGACTAGTAAGCAAAGAGGAAGCAAATTAATAATTGAAAAGAAACTAGAAAATAGGTGGTGATTGGGAAACCACAAATAATTATATATTTAGAACTACTTTCTGGAACTTACTACCTCAATGTTATGAATGTGGTGACGAAGTGACGGGGTGTTAGTAGGGAGTACAATTACAAGGAAATAGGCCCAGCTAGTGAAGTGCTCTGCATGGTAGAGTTAGTACTACATAGGGAAGCAGAAGTAGCTGTGGTACTCGAGCAGTGCCATGGCCTCAGTGATCAGCAGGAGCAATCCAATCGAGCAGTGGAGCATTGTGCCCACACCTGCATTGCTTCTATTACCCAAAGCTATTGAAGCCCTGAGAGGCCTGGTCTGACCTTGTTGCTGACCCTGCTGTGAGCAGGAGGTTGGACTAGATGAGGTCCTTTCTAGCCTCCATTAACCTATGAGCCTCTGATCTTAGGATCCCAAGACAAAACCAACTTGGACATCACTGTGTGACACAAGGTTGCAACACACATAAATGAACTGGAAGTCCACTTAGAGTTGCACCTGAAGGAGGAACAGGAGAGAGGGAGTAAGGTAGACCAAGAGTGGCCTCTTTTCCTCTTTCTAACCAAGTATGTGCTTTCAGGCCTTAATTATAATAAGTTCAATGCAACACTAATTCTGTTGTGAGCTGCTGTTCAATGGGCGAACAATATTTTCCATTAAGGTGTCAGGGTCAATGATATGGATAATTAGCTAGCACTTTGGTTCAATACATTAATTCTCTCTGAAGTAGTAGTAAAATGTACGTTGACTCCTGTAACCTCAATGTAGATGTTGCAACCTTGTAAAGGATGTGGATGCAATAACCTGCTTGAGTTTGTCTACTTGAGATAAGGTGTTTTCTTAAGTGATGATGATGAATGCTGCTCTTCTAGGGAGCCAGAGAGTGTCATTAAACTAGCTAATATTTTGCTGCCCTCCCATGTAGAGCAACCATTGCTAAAGGGCAGCAGTGCTGTCAAATCCTTATAGGCTGGAGCAGGGAATAAAGCAGAGAGAAAACAGGATGAAAAAAGTAGATAAAGGGCCTAAGGTGAATTCAGGCCATACACAGTACATTGAGTTGTTTGCTCGCTTTTTTCCCTTCCTCAGTAAAAGTAGTTCAATAGTTATATTTTTTCAGAAGCAGAACTCCCTCAACTCTCCCCATACTCCTGAGTCACAAACAGAGTTCATTGTCTATCAATAAAAGCATTTCAGATCTCTCAAGATGTGGAGACACCAGGCAGAGTTATTAGTTCTTCTCCAGCTTATTCCGAGGTGCCAGAGTTCAAAATGAAAACATACGGATTGCTGGTAGCCATGCCAGAGCCAGAGAACTGCACAGATCTATCCCTGCATCAGTCTCTGCATCTATATAAACACAAACAAGCACATCCAAGGATATGAAATCGAGAATAAAGGCCTGTGTGCAAAGCATTTTTGTCTGTGATAGGCCTTAAGAAACTAGAGGGCAAATTCTCTGCTGATGTAATTAGCACAGCGTTGTTAAACTCCACGGACCTGTACCAGTTTAGAGACACATGAGATTTGACCCCATTACTTTATTTAGTGACACTTACAGTAATTTCAAATTGTCAAGTTTGCATTGCTGTATTCCAACAAGTAACACCTTTAAACTCTGCTAAAACTTTTCCTCCTTTAAATGTTGTGCAAGCAATTTTCTTTCCTTTATGATCAAACCTAAACCATGAAAGTAGGTGATTTTTTAGATTTCTGTGTAGCAGTTTACATCCTGAAGAACACCAACACAGTTTAGAGACTTTGAGGCACAATTATCCATTTTGCGAAGACAACTGCAGCTGAGGGAAATACAACAATCATTTTATATTAATGTGTGACAAATATATTTAGTTAGGAAATACAAACAGTGAGGTTTATCTCCTTGACACCTTAGGCAGGTAAGAAGATCTTGTTTCTTCATCTTAAAAAATCAAGAAAACCTAGCAGTGTTGTGTCATGTTTTGTGAACTTAGGAGAACAGATTTGTTCTTTGATGACTTGGAAAACAACGTTCCTTACGAGGAATCCCCGGCACCTTGGTGCACATAGGTTTTCTTCGGCTTGTCATCATGGTAAAGAATCTAGGTAACACCTTGGTTAATTCAAAAGATATAGTGGACTCATATCCAATGCTATGCATTTCCCTGAGAAGTGGAGTATGCTGCCATTAGGTAAAACCTGCCTATACAAGCATGCTTCAAGAAAGAGCTCCTACTTGCAAAGAAGCAAATTAAAATAGATTACATGTCTGCAAGGGGAGAATGGCCCAGTGTAGACTCTGATGGCTAATAATGATGCACAGCTACTAACTGAGGAGAAGGAAACCCTTGATCAGAATACAAGCCTCTATTGTACAGAGAGCTGAAGCAGTCTTACAGAGTTCAAAACATACCACCTACTTATGAGTGTTGCTATGTTGCTCTTCTGATGAATACTCTCCTGTCTCCAAGCCAGACTACTCTAAATGACAGGTAACACACAAAATTTCCAGTTAGGGATATTCTAGGGTTTTATTTCCCTCATCACTTTGAATGGCACAAATGATGTTGCATGCTCCTGTGATCTTGAATTATAAGATGGAATGCACTCTAGTATATAATTATTTTTGTTAGCTTTTTAATATTCCCCACTCATCTCCAACCAATCTAGTCATTCAGTTCCTCTGTAATAAGGAAAAGCCACAAATTTGGACTTCTGTATTTCTGCTAAAGAATGACCCAAATTCATATGATAATCCAAGTTAAAAACCAATAAAATCCTTTGACTTTACATAACAGCATTATGAGTGTTAGTGTGAACTCCTTTCCTTTGTGCTCATTTTCACCATTGGGAAGGGCTGAACAGGCCCTTCATGTGCAATATGCACAAAGTCACCTAGGTCTTCTGGATTGCTAGCTTGCCTAGCCAACACTGTGAATAAGTATCTCAAGCTATCTTTGCTATCATTCTTCCCATTTAGTATTGTCAAAAGTTCCTGGGAGTAAACTTTAACTAGATAAAGTGTTCCATCATCTGCCAATGTCCTGCTTATCCATTGTGCACATCATTAGCAAATGCATTTAGCTCCGCAACTCTGAATGGTGAACCTTTGTTCGTGTTAATGTTTTGGAGAAATAAAGAACGAATGGGTGGAAGGAACATCAAGGGGTCATTCTTTTACCCCACGCAGGATCAGCTCTCTCTGAACTATTCCTCACATATGTTTATCTAAACTGCTCTTAAGGTCTCCAGTGGTGGAGATTCACAATCTTCTCAGGCGGTATATTTCTGTGCTTAATTGTTCTTACCATTAAAAAGTTCTTCCTGTGTCTAACATAAATATCCCTTTCTGCAATTAAGAGCACATTATTTCTTGTCACATACAAAACGGGTATGTGGAACAATTCAATCTTTTCCCCTTTTCAGCAACCTTTTATGTATTTGAAGACTACTAATCCTGTCTCTACTTGGTCTTTTCTCTTGAGGAAGCAATCTCAACTCTTTGATTTCTAATAGGTCAAGTTTCTACACCCCTAGTCACTCTGCTCTGCCTTCAGCTGACCCAAATATTTCTTGAAATGCAAACTGCAGAGGTGTTGTGGTTTACCCCTGTCTGGCACCACACAGCCGCTCACTCACTCCCTGCAGTGGGATGGGGGAGAGACTAAGAAGGGTAAAAGTGAGAAAACTCGTGGGTTGAGATAAAGACAGTTTAATAGGTAAAGCAAAAACTGCACACGCAAGCAAAGCAAAACAAGGAATTCATTCACTACTTCCGGTAGGCAGGCAGGGGTTCAGCCATCTCCAGGAAAGCAGGGCTCACACGTAATCGTTACTTGGGAAGACAAACGCCATCACTCCGAACATCCTCCCACTTCCTTCTTCTTCCCCCACCTTTATATGCTGAGCATGACGTCATATGGTATGGAATATCCCTTTGGTCAGCTGGGGTCAGCTGTCCCGGCTGTGTCCCCTCCCAACTTCTTGTGCACCCCCAGCCTACTCGCTGGTGGGGTGGTGTGAGAAGCAGAAAAGGCCTTGACTCTGTGTAAGCCCTGCTCAGCAGGAACTAAAACATCCCTGTGTATCAACACTGTTTTCAGCACAAATCCAAAACACACCCCCATACTAGCTACTATAAAGAAAATTAACTCTACCCCAGACAAAACCAGCACAAGAGGGCACACCATGCTTCAACTATGGCCTTATTCATAGAGCAGAAAGACTATGTCATGCATCTTAGAGAGATTATTTCTGCTTGTACATACCATAATAGTATTTGGCTTTTCTGCAAAAGTGTCACTTTGCTGATAATACTAATTTCAGGGATCCTCTCCTATCTTATTCTCCATGATTGTTCTTTTTCTGCAGATCTGCTGATTAGCCAGTTGTTCTCTGAATTCATCTTAGATGTTTCAGACTGTTTCTACAAATTGCCAAGCTCATTCTGAGTTCTCACCCTCCCAAGTGGTTGAACCTCTTTTCAGTTACTTGGCATCTTCTGTCCTAATAAATACACTTTATTTTCCTCCCTATACTTTAAGTACAAGTTTCCAGCCATTTCTCTGCCCCTCTCATAGTTTTAATCTAGCCAATGTTTCCCTTCCTTACTATGACAGTGTCAGGTGAAACATTGTCAGAAACCTCACTGAAGTCAAGACATATAGCATCTACTGCTTCTGCCCTATCTACAAAGCCTGCTACACTGTCATAGGAGGAAATGAAGTTGGGTTGACAAGATTTGTTTCTGACAAATCCATGTTGGCTGTCACTCATCTTTTTGTTATCTTCTATGGGCTTACAAATTGTTTGGTTGGTTATTTGCTCCAGGATTTTTCTAGGAATTGAAGTTAAGCTGACAAATCTATCCTCCTTTCCCCCTTTTTTAAAGATAGGCTCAATAATTGCACTTTTCCAGTATTCTGGAACCCCCCCCATAAGCTCCCCAAGATAACCAGTGACAGCTCTGAGATTGTCCTGACAGCTCTTTTTCTCTGATAGTGCTCACCTTGGGGTGGATTTCCTGAGGCTCAGTGACCATGAAAATACATAACTCATATAAACACTTATTTTACTTAGTTTTTCTCATTTGTTCATGCCTTTAATTGCTTTAGCCATTTCATCACATCAATCTCTTTAATGAAGCCAGAAGCAAAAGAGGCTTGTTTGGGTGTTTCTGCACATAGATTTCCCACTCCCTTTGGTAGCAGAATAAGTCTTTTCTTACTCTTCTTGAATTGCCTGACTTTCTAACAGTATGCTCTCATACTGGATTCCGTCTTTGACCTGGATGTTTCTGATATAGCCCATGATTACTTTGTGTTGCTTTTTTAATGGCCTCCCATGAGGTCTCTGACAAAAGGTTTTGAAAAAAACAAATGAGTTGTGTCATTTGTGTTTATAGTAATCTGGTGTGGTGATGTTAAAAACACTCATCTGCCACATTTAAAGAGTTAAGGCATTTCATGCACTGATATATTTCCATCTAATATCAAAAGGCATTTCTGATCACACAGATCCTCAAACATTTATTTATATTTACTTTTAATAAGCACCATAAAACCTGTTTCAACAAGAAGCAATTTAATTGCATCATTGCATTTGATCAGATGAACATCCTGTTCATAATAAAGCCTTCCCTATAAATAAACATAGAAAATACAAATTAAACTTCCATGTTAAAATGCATCCAACTTAATATCTCAATTCTTTCTTTACATGTTGTGAATTGAATTTTTCTCTGGAATAATGTGTAGACTGAGATGTTGTTATGCATATTTACATACTCATATAAATTCCACTAATACATTGTATAACTTGGGATTTGCCCCCGTTTCAGCCATCAGCGTAACTACACTGATGTAAACCACTTGTATTCTAACAAAGCTAATGAGACAGCTGAAAACTGGAAGAAAATATAAATGAAACAGAGTTCAATTTTGCTTCTAAAATGGACATTTTTATTCAGTCCAAGTTTTCCATGAATGTGTCAGTCCAAATTTCCGAATTTTGAGTTATTGACACTTTTATCCCCAAAACACCGAATCATTTTAAACATTCTGATGCACTAAGCACTTGTCAATTGCAACAGTTGATATTAAAACATTTTGCATTTTCTGCTCTCTAAATTGCATGGATTGTGTAGGAAAGCCCAAACAACACAAATCTACAGTTTCCGATCATTGTTAATGATGTGGAGTGAATACAGGAGTGAATGCTAAACTAATCAGTGCTATTGGACATTAGTGAGTAGAAACCACTATATTAGTGCCTAAACTGTGCAGTGATCCATGTCTCCTAATTCTGGGAGATAGTTATGTTAAATTGATTTGAAAATAAGTGGACAGAATCATTATGCCTACGTTTATAGCTAAGCTGATGGAAATCAGATGGATTTTAGTTTTACAATGCACCTCATAAATTGATGCTGAAGATCCCAGTAGAGACTTCACTGCCTGCTTTCTGTCCACCCAATAAACTGTGATTATTGGATCCTGATGACATCTGCTCTGAGGCTATATTAAAATGAATTGAAATAAACCTACATAAAACACATGTTGAGGCAACTTGAATATGGAGGAAGCTGTAGAGCTTATCATCATTGACCTATGTGGTCCAAGGAAGGACTGTCATGGAGCTGTGGGTATATGCTGAAAAGCAAGGTTTCTCAAAATGCAAACTGAAACCCACATCAGCGTTGCCTAGGATTGCTCCTGGAACATACCTTCCTTTTTTTAAAAATCATTTTCAGAACAGACTAGAGCACTGAGAGAGCTCATAACAAAACCAAGAAAGTGGCGTACAGTAAGTGATAAAGGTGTGCCCTTGTGGTTAACGCTCTGAGGCTGGTTTATTTCTGAGACACTAAAACATCCTGGCCTCACCAAGGAGCAGAGAAAGTGCTCGGTGGAAGCACTGGGAATACCTTACTAGGAACTGCTAGGCAATGATTAATGGTTTTATTAGGTGATTTTACCCGAATTTCTTGCCTAAGAAAAAGTCCACAAGGACGATAGGTATAAATAATAAGAGATGCTTCATTGCAATATATATAAATATTCCTTAACAGTCAGTGCTCTTTACTGCTTGGGTCAACTTCCAGTTCAGGCCTATGCAATATGCAATATTCAACTTTCACTATTGAAGAAACTGTGATCTGATAAATTTAAGGCATGAGGATCCAGATCCACAGAAGCACTAAGGACCCTTAAACCCCTGAAATAACAAATATCCTACTAACATCAATGTGATTTAGGAACTCAGTGCCCTTGGGAAAGGGAGTGTCTTTAATGGGATTTTTTTCTCTCTAGAAGTTTATTTTCCAGATCATACTTCTAATCCTGTCCTCAATATATATGGACAGAAAGGAAGATTCTATTGAATTTTAGAACTTCTAATTTAAGCTTTGATTTCTTTTAATATAAGCAATAATTAAAAATAAAGGTCTTTCTTGCAAACAGTTCTTTTGTTTCCTCTAGGCATTCAACAATTAAGGACTGTGATTGTCAAAGCAGGCGAGAAATCAGTCTATAGCTCTTGTGGAGATTTGCTTTAATATAAGTGGCTATTAAAACTATCTACATTTCTTGCCCCTATATCCACCCCCTTTTTCTGCGACCCATACTACCCATGCTTGATTGAGTGGACGTGCCTTTCTCCAAATTCCTGTGTCTGCTTGGGGTTGGACCTGGGAATTCTTGGGTCACAGAATCACAGAATCACTAAGGTTGGAAAAGACCTGTAAGATCATCAAGTCCAGCCATCAATGCAAAGAGCAGCTTCTTGGCCCAGACATCCTCCTCCTTCTCCGTATCTCCATATTCCTTTGGCACCATTCATGTTGAAATTAATGGGATTCTGCAATTTTGGTTCCTGTAATGTCTACAGTGCTAGTGCCGCGTTGTATCTGTCAAGTTGTTAGCCTAGCAAGACAATTAATTTACAGCTCTATAGCTGTTGAATGACAACAGGGCTTTCCAGCTGTTTACATTGAGGAGCCACTGAAGTATGGTGTATATCAGAAACTGCACTGGAATGAATCAACTCTTTTCCAGATTAGCTGAAATGCTGAGCTACTCCGTTCTCTAATCCAATAAAAACATATATATTTTCAATAGGAGGACACGGAGAAACTCTTATTAGTTTAACCACATGCATCAGGCAGCATCTACATCATTAGCAGTTTGGTGTAACAGACATAAAGTCACTGGAACAGAACATGTTTACAGGGTAAATATCTCCCACTTTGAAAATAAATATCTTGGCTTTGGCTCAGCATTTATTTAGCAGTGGGAAACTGTTGGCCTGTGACAATGTTCTATTTCATTGACATTATCTCCTAATGACGTTATAAGTGGGGACAAGTTAACCTCAAAAGGTTCAGAGGTTCAATTTTCATTAGAATAAGCATCTAGAAACTTTGAAAGCTTATGAGCTATTATCCCAACTTTGATTGTTACTCTATTTTTCTAATAAGCGCTTTTCCCTCTTGGTCTTGACCTCCTAAAAAATCTCCCCAGGAAATCTCTCTGTCCTTGTTCCCCCCCAGAAGATGTGGCTGGTGGGGCTCTATGAGGTCCTGAGTGGGTTCTGGATGCTGGGGGCACTACATTTCTCTGCGTTTTTCAGTGCAATAAATAAGATCACAAAAGGACTTTCTCTGAATAACCTCAGTCCAAGGCCACAGTACAGCCATTTCCCCCAGCACACACGGCTGGTGACATTCACAGATGGCACAAGGTTGATGCCTTGGTTTTAGGTATTTAACATAAACAAGTCATTTAGGTTCCTTTTGTAACCACCAGGAATATTCAGCTGATGCTGGAAGAGACTTGAATTTACCTAACCTTGATGGAGATTGTCTGGAAAGGTTTTGTCCTGGTTCTCACATTTTCTTTTCAATTAGGTTCATCCACTCCATGTGTTCTCCAGGAGAATCATCTCCTCTCCTGCGAGCCTATCAAAGCCACTTTTTTTTTTTTTTGTTACAGTTCAGGAAGACGACAGCCCTGAAACTACATTGCTATCACAGAATCACTACTACAGTTGGAAAAGACCTGTAAGATCATCAAGTTCAACCATCAACCAACACCACCATGCCCATTAAACCATGTCCCACAATGCCACGTCCACACGTTCCTTGAACACCTCCAGTGTTCAAGATTTCAAATCTTACTCTTTTAAACTGCCCATTTCAAGTCTTCACATCCCTTTTGGCCAGATCCCCACTCATAGTTTACTTACTATTATTTTTGTCACAAATTAGAAGTAATGAAATTTAAGCAAGTCTGGTGATTTAGAGTGTCTCAATTCTTAGGGTTCCAACTTGTGAAATATAAAAATTGCTGAGCACTTCTCATCCTGAGCAGGAAATCTATCAAAAAGTCTGAAATTGGATACCCCAGACAGGGGGAAGCATTAAAAATACACAGATGTCTTGGGAAAATTAGTCTACATAACATCTTCTTACTGTTCACTTATTTCTTCTAAAAGTTTCTCTCTCACACAGACATTTCACTCATAGGAATGCATGCATTAATCAAATTAAACAGCTAGTGTATGGGGCACACCGACATAATAGATCTACTTAACTCCAATTAAACCAAGCAGTGGGCAATGTAACCTCTCTTTGCCGTTGCTGCAGCATTGCATACAAATTATGGGAGGCAGGTTTGCCGCTGACCTTTCAGTACAGTCTTTAGTGCTGGGCACTTAACACCAGTTCAGAGACTAGGATCCTTGGGCTTTACAGTTTGAGAGGGAAAAAACAAAAGAAAAGAAATAAGAAAAGGGGTTAAGGCTTAATGTAGGGATCCCTAAATAAAAGTGTGTACCTTGAAAGCCAAAGATGTGCTCAAAGACAAGTGCCGCCTTCTAATCTTTGTGATGCATGCCTATAAATTTATAGCAATATTGCCAAGTCCTGTGATTTAATGTGAGTCATATGAAAACAGAAAAAACCCTCATCTTTTATGAAAACTATGAATTTTCAAGTCCATAAGACCTTGAAGAAAAACATGAAAATGTGACTCAAGTGTGCCCTAGAGACTCAAAAACCAAAGAAAAAGTAAACCTTATGCTTTGTCTTTAAGTCTTATGATCACTAAGATGCACCCAAATGCATAATATTATGTCTGTATATAATATATATTTATAATATAATATATGTCCATAAAAATGAGACATTATTGGTCTGGTGCATGATCTGAGCAATGTCAAACACTATGACCATGCCACAGACTGATAGCATCCTATCATTTTTTATTTGAAAGGTTATTTTTTCTATCACCCCACCTCCACCTCTTGTGTTTACTGTGAAATGTGGTCTCTTTCAGCAATAAAGATTCATATACCTGTGGTTATTTTGTCATTTATATGCAGTTCTATCATCGCTTGTTTTAATCTCTGTTTTAGGGGGTGTTCTGTTTACTACACTGCAATGATTTTTGAATTAAGCTCAGCAAAAAGTGTTACTACATCAACTATGTCTTTGAATATTTGAATATATTTGTTTGCTTAAACATTGGCTTAGTCAGAGAGCACCGAGGATTTGTTTTTAAGTACAATGCTTGCAATTGACAGATGACTTTTCTCTTGGTGGATTCTAATTGCTTGTAACCCAGTGGGAAAATGTTTGCTATTGTATATATCGATTTTTTTTAAACTGAGAAAGCAGTATTTTAAAAAATAAAACAAGAATGAATACTTCATAAACCAGTACTCTATCTGCAAACCCAGTTGGAAGTAATGGATCTATAAATTTAAAATGATGCCTGTAAGAAATAGACTCAGAATTGTTTGATGTGGCTCTTACCTGCAACACTTCAGATCCAGTGTTATACATGTAATGAAATTCTTAGTTGTAATGCCCTGCAGAACATATTGAGATAGTAATGAAAACAGTAAGAACAGTAACAATATTGAAAATATTGTTTTCAATATGGAAAGAATACCAAACAGTTTCTTGCGTCTGCGGGTTTATACTTGTACCTTTGGTTCCATCTTACTCTATGGCAAGCCAAAGGAACTTTTATAGTTTGAGTGTGGTGATTGTGAAGAGTATTGAAATATGATCGTTGCATGGAAAAAATTAGAGTGTAAAAGTAAGGTGATAAAGTGCTTGCAATGGCATGCAGCTCTTTAGTAAGAAACCTTTGTTATTCCTCATGATGATGTTGCCTTAACAGTAGTTAGCATAACAGTATTTGCTTTGATTTTTTTAATGCACACACTATGTTTTGTACAAGTGCATATTGATTTTAATGATACTTGAAAATTCTGATCTTAATCAAGAGCATGCAACAGAAACAGTACAAATGGCCGCACAGTAACAAAATAAGTAAGACTTCTTGTTCTTTACTTTCTAAAAATGTACATATGCTTTCCACCCCCAAATTTCAGGAACAAAGAAAATAGAGAAAGTTCCAAACAAAAATTTGCATCAAATAACAAGATGGATCACATTTAGATGCTATGAGAAGCTGGAGAAAACAAACACTGTTGTCTGTGCCTCAAAAACTAACAGCTTGGTTTTCCTATAAACACTAATCACATACATATTAGATTGTTATGTTGGAAGCAGAGCATCTTGGAATAGTTTATCTCGGTCCCACAATTCCTCACTTAAGTGCTTCTTCTGAACCATTCTTTTTAGGCTAACCAGAGTCTGAAATCTCAAAGACTCCTTTTGATTTTTGAGAGCTTTTATAGGGTACTAGGAAGGTAGGAAAAAATTCCTGAAAGCTCACAGTTACTAGCAAATCTTGTGAGGTGTATCACACAGACAAAGTGTGTTCTTAATCCCTCTATGTTCTACAAAAAGAAGGGGAAATACTTAGTTTTTCCTTTTTTTTTAAGTAAAAAAACCCATGTCTGAGATTCCTACAGGTATTCAGAGAAATTATGTCTGTCATTTCTGTAGGTTTCAGTGCCAGCTTGTAGTTTTTAACAAAGGGTTATGGCACCTTTTATAGACCCTGAATCTGAATAGGAGTAAGAAGGGATTTAGTGACTCCGGGACCCAGAGCAACTGATGTTGAACAGCATCCTGCCACATCAGTCAGCATATATGAGACCTTAACCAATTCTAGCCTGACTAATGATGGATGAAGAGACAGGCAGGTGACAATGCCATGCTCTTTCACTTTATCACAGGGGCTAGAAAGCAACTGTCATGCACAGGCAAACCTTTGGACTAATGCTACCATTGCCTATTTGCATTTTGATTCCACACAAGGCAAACTGGTTTTACTGCATGAAAGTTATTCTGATTGTATGTATATGTTCTGCTGAGGTGTACGTTCTTGAAACAGCAGCTATTTCATATCTGAAATAATTAAAGACTTAAAGTGGAAATGTCCACTGAATGAATGAAAGTTTGTGCTGGTTTTGGCTGGAATAGAGTTCATTTTCTTCATAGTAGCTGGTATGGGGCTGTGTTTTGGATTTGTACTAAAAACAGTATTGATACACAGGGATGTTTCAGTTCCTGCTGAGCAGTGCTTACACAGAGTCAAGGCCTTTTCTGCTTCTCACCCCACCCCACCAGCGAGTAGGCTGGGGGTGCACAAGAAGTTGGGAGGGGACACAGCCGGGACAGCTGACCCCAGATGACCAAAGGGATATCCCATACCATATGATGTCATGCTCAGTATATAAACTAGGGGTAAAGCTGGCCGGGGGACTGCTGCTTGGGCTGGGCATCGGTCAGAGGGTGGTGAGCAATTGTTTTCATTTGCATCACTTGCCTTTCTTGTTTGTTGTTGTTATTTTCCTTTTCACTACAATTTTTATTATTATTATCATTATTTTATTTTATTTCATTTTACTTATTAAACTGTTCTTATCTCAACCCATGAGCTTTCTCACTTTTACTTTTCAGATTCTCTCCCCCATCACACTGAGGCGGGGGGGAGTGAGCGAGCGGCTGTGTGGTGCTTAGTTGCCAGCTGGGCTTAAACCACGACAAAGCTGAACGTATCTGGAAAAAATCACTTCCATTTAAATTTATCATGACTGATTGTCATTTTCAATTATTATATTTATCCTGTTTTTATAGGGGTGTTTACATTTTATTCAAATGTTTTACCTCATCTTTTAAGGCACTGAGCACCCTTAAAATCAATGAGACTGAAGGACATTAGAGAAGGTATTAACTTCCTGCAGGATTAGGTCTTAGGGCTGAGAAATACTAAAGAAAAAATGCTGTTAGCCTCATTGTATTGTTGGCAGTGTACAGGAGGTGCATATAACCTTATGTTCTCCCTGAAATGCTGTTTCCTCCTCTACCAGTGGGATTTTTCATCTTTATCTGAACCCTATTTAGTGAGAGGCAAGACTCATCCTGGATCACTGTAGTACAAATCATAATCAACTGCGATTTCTTGAGCAGAATATTTTGCATTTGACCGTGAGTCATTACTGCATTATGTTAGCATCCAAAAGTACTGTCCAAGAGAAGAAATCCCCCATGCCAGGCACACACATTAAAATAGAGACCTTTCATTGAAGTTTACAACTGATGTGGGAAAGACAGATCAGAGCTAGGAGAAAAATATATAAATTCAATATTGGATGAATACCACTTTGTGCTGATGGCAGATCTTTGGATGGAGACGTCTTCAGTCCAACAAGGCAGTCCCTTGTCCCTTATCTTAATGTGGCTCAAGACAAACTTGAATGTTATCTTAGATAACTAAACTGTACGTAAGGAAGATGTGTTGCACTTGCAGGGACAATTAGATTCATTGCATACATATTTGTCCCTGCAAATGCCCTGTGCAATGTTAGGGCAGTCTAGGCTTCTTGAAACCCACAGTCCTATATTTCATATCCTTTTTCTTGCATTTTAATGCCAATCTATCTAACATCTACAGTATCAAACCAGCTTCACTTAAGATATCATAAAAGAGATGTATGGCTTACATTTTTGTTCCAGAACCAAGAAGCCGATTTTAATGTAAAGCTGCCTTCATTAAATACCTTTATAAACCTATGGAAAATAGAGTTGCTAGATCTCCCAGCCTGTTTATAAAATCTCAGTGCCAAATGCATTATTTTAAAACAACCCAGCAACAGCAGTTTTTAGAATTTTTTTCCATTTCCAATTAAACTTTCAGAAATTAAAAGCTTCTACCCTTTGATACAGTTCATGAAAAGGTCTTTAAAGGCAATTTCTAAAGAAGACTCCCAGTCTGACCTGAACAAAGGTACTGGGATTTAGAGAGTGCAATTGATAGGATTAGTACTTCTCTCCAGCTATCCGTATTAAGACAATTAAAACAGGAAATAGTAAAAATAGAGTAAGGCAGAAGATCCAGGGAATAACCTCTTAGGCTTAGCTATAAAATGTCTAACAGTTTTTCTGCTGTATGTTTTTCTATCCACATCTTTTCTGAACAAAAGGCTGGACATAACCAACAGACAGTTAAGTCATTTCTATCCTAAGCTGTAACACATCACAGTGCAAGTGCAAATGGCATGCTTAGGGTACAAGAAGTGTCTGCAGGTAGTAGGCAGGCAAAATTAAATAAGAGAGCCTTGCTGACTGGAAGGTGAGATCTGTTAGCGTCGCAAGAGCTTCCTCAGGGAGCTGGTGGGAGCTCTGTGGCTTTGGTCATTTAAATCAGACTGAATATTTTAACAGAGAATATACTTCAGGGAGCCATCAGTGATATTTGAGACATCATCTGCAATACGTCTAATACACCAGGATTTTGTAAAGCCAACATAAAGCAGCGTGTGAGAGAAACTAAGAAAAAACCACCTGGAAACAAGCTTTTACAGGTCCCAATTCAGCAAAGCACTGGGAAATCATGTCCCCCTCCTCCTTCCAATAAATTTACAAGGCTGTCCTATGGCTATAACACTACTTTAGCCCTTGGGGACCTGCCTGCACATCCTTGTGCTGTCCCAGACCTCATCTGTGAAGGGATGAGGGGCCATGATACAGCAGAAACAAAGCTTGCATGTATTCCAGCAGAAATATAAATAACAATTCACAGATTTAACTAGGAAGGCTGGTCATGAGGCAATACGGAGAGTTGTAAAACTCATAATTTATTTTGCATTTTCCTCCTCACTGTAGTAAAAGTGTTTGCTGAAATGTGTTAATTGCCTTACACCTCTGGAGAGGCTCTGATGTTTCTTTGGGATGAAGGTGGACCCAAATTGTGAAGCTAACCAAAGCCGGCTGATCCCTGTGACGACTGAATAGATCACATTCAGAGTCCATAGGGGTTTTTTTGCACCAAAAGCTGAACTTCTGCTGTAAATTTTTATTTTTCTCTTACTGATAGTCCTCTCAAAAGAGTACAAGAGAAGTTCAAAAGCCTGGGAAGCATGTCATTGAGGTAAATTTGTGTACAGTTTAATTTATTTTTAAAATAACCCAATTAGGCATATTTCACGTACTGAACTTCACATGTTAGGAATAGTCCTACCGAACTCAATGGCACGACTCACAGCATCTCGTACCATTGGTAACTTCTGTAGGAAAGGGACTGGTAATAGGATCTCTGTTTCCTTGGAGATCACATGCTTTGGAACAGCTCAAGCAGCATCAAAATCTTCTGCCTGTAATACCTTAATCATTTCCATAGAAAACACTTAATATATGAAGATATCACAAGAAGGATGAAGTCTTTAGATAACCAATAAATAACAGGGAATTAATAACTCTTACCATTCTGGTTTCATGGGACTAAGGCTGAAGGAGAGAAAAATGGACGAAGAAGCTATTATCAGATTTTGCATTTTTTATGCTTGAAAACCTTTTAATTTCAGATTTCAAAATAGTGTAGCATTTATAAATATAATCAGCAGAATATGCAGAAGATGTTCTATTCAAAAGAAGAAATAAAAATGTATGTAAAATAAGTTTCCTTTGAGAAACATTTCATTATTACTTTGAAGGCAAATGAATTTTATTAATGTCAGATGAGAGGAAGCGTACAATTTCTTGGTTTTGTTTGGGCACAGTCATATTATTAAACACCATAGAGAAATCTCCAGTGAACCCCAGTCTGAAGGAAGCTTATTTTGTCTTTCCAGATTCACATCCCTGACAGAAGTTAGGTGACTCAGAGAGTCTAATCAATCAGCCTAAGTTTTCTCACGGTTCCCATGGTTGTGGGATATGGGAATCATAGTGGAATTTAAGTATTTCCAGTTCATGAGAATTCAGACTCAGATATGGCTACAAACTTAACAGCTGCCCAAGGACTGTCTGCAAAATTCAAATGCCCTCCCTCAAAAAGCAACAGATGTAACTGGAGCCCAGTGTGAAAAGGGTGACTTATTTACCACCGCCTTTTGTGTGCAGTGTTCAGATTCAAAGGCATGACCAAGGAAGATGTCCCACTGAGGCCAGCTGTCTGGATTTGTGCCAACAATTTACATTTGCTTATATTGCTTATGGGCTTATGGGAGAAAGGGCTGATACAACCTGTTATGCAAAATGCATAGTAT
This sequence comes from Gavia stellata, assembly GCF_030936135.1. Lineage (NCBI taxonomy): Eukaryota > Metazoa > Chordata > Aves > Gaviiformes > Gaviidae > Gavia > Gavia stellata. Next base: position 6,588,769 of record NC_082597.1, on the reverse strand, counting down.
AAAGAGAGCTAGTCAGAAAATAATTTCTTTTGCCTTGAGGAAAAAAAAAATCACAGAAATTATTATTTAATAAGTATTAATAAATATTTTCTGAAGGTTTTCTATATTTTCCAGATTATGACTGCAAAACTAAAAAATTATTGTCTGATTTTCTTCCCCACAGCCCAAACTTGTAAATTTTACCAAATAGGGACATTCTATTTCACCGAAAAGAGCTTTCCATCAAAAGATAGTTTCAGTTTTAACTGCTCTAACTAAACTCCACCAGGAATTATTCTAAAAAGCATGTCTTATAGTTGCAGAAAACCACATTAATGAACACTTGGATGCTGTAGTCCTTCTAAAACACCCTCATATACCCTCAATGAAATGACAGGAAGTTTATATTCTGTCATTTGTGCCTATGTATGTCTACAAAGCTCATTCTCTTGATGGAAAAATGCCATGGAAATGCAGTTAGAAATTGGTGCTAATTGCTGGACTTCTTTGGCCAGATGTTAAAAACATTCTGGCTCCAACTAAAGGTCAGCTTGGTCTCCAGCACCCAGTGGCCAGTTCCCAGAGATGAAAATGGGAGGTGATACAATGCCAGAACACCACCCAGGCTCCAGTGTTTAGTGTTTCAGTGAGCCAGATGTGATGTCTTGATATTTTATATAGTTTGAAAAATACATTTTGTCTCTAAGTGGGTGGCTTTCAAGACACAATGGCAGATATCATAGAATGACAGAATCACAGAATGGTTGAAATTGGAAGGGACCTCTGGAAGTCACCTGGTCCAACTCCCCTGCTCAAGCAGGGCTGCCAAGAGCCAGTTGCTTCCACCCTCTACATGCCTCGTTTTTGTGTTTGAGTTTGGACAGGAGCTCCTTGTTCACCGATGCAGGCCTCCTGGCATTTTTGCCTGACTTCGTATTTGTTGGAATGGAACTCTCTTGAGCTTGGAGGAGGTGATCCTTGAATATGAACCAGCTTTCTTGGACCCTCCTTCCCTTGAGGGTCTTATTTCATGCAACTCTTCTGAGCAGATTTTGAAGATGCCAGAGTCTGTTCTCCTGACATCCAGGATTGTGAGCTTGCTTTTCACCCTCCTTCCTGCCCTCAGGATCCTGAACTCCACCTTTTTATGGTCACTGCAGCCAAGCTTGCCTTTCACTTTCACATCCCCAACAAGGCCCTCATTGTTGGTGCGTATGAGGTCCAGCAGAACACCTCTCCTCGTTGGCTTCTCTATCACTTGGAGGAGGAAGTTAACACCAATGCACTCCAGGAACCTCCTGGATTGCTTATGCCTGTCGTGTTGTCTCTCCAACAGATAATCTCTCTGTTTATTTTTTCTCTAAACTAGGACTATCAGACTCTGTCAATTTTGAGGGTATTTCCCTGCTAGGCATAATCTTTCTGTAGGAAATTGGTCAAAATGGGGGTCATAGCTCTTACAGAAGTATTTTGTCTCAGTTTGGTGAAGCAGTGCCCTGACAGTTTAGGAAAGGGCACAGTAGAACTGACCCCAATTAGTAGGTACAAAATGTAGTCCAAGCTGGGTAACACAGGAAGGATGCTATTTTCAATCAATTCAGTAGACAAGGTAATTTTGCCTTCGTCCAAAGAGCTGTAGATAATTTTCAGTTTGTGAGGATAAATGGAGTGATTGGAAAGTTCAGTATGAATACCCAGAAGCTTTCTCTTTTTTAAGCCATCTTAGAGACAAAGTGAACATCCTTCTAATCATGTCCAGAGAAGAGCAAAAGCAATTAAATGTAACTCCAGCATGATTCTGGGAATAAAGTTACGTCAAGCTCACAAACAGCCCCACTAGCAGCGAGCAGGGGATCTTAGCAGACCCCTAGGCAAGCCCAGGTTACATCGGAGCGTGATCCAGATTCCATCAACTTGGCACTTCTAGTGCAACTCTCTAGCAGTACAAAAAAAATTAATTAGGGAGAGGAAAAAAAACTAATGATTTTCAGAAAGCAGGTATTTCTCAGCAGTCCTAATTTCCAGCCTGTTGGACTTGCACGTGGAAAACAAGACATTCAATCAAGTACTGTTATGTAAGTGCAGCTCTTTGAGAGCACTCCATATACAGTATAAATTCTACAGGCAGAGTGTTTTAAGCACTTGGAAACTGCAGAAGATGGATATGGACTCTTTCTAAATCCATATAGCTTCGAAAACAGGAATAAAAAGAAGTATCAGTGTAAGAAACATTAAGAGGTGAGAAGAAAGGTTTATAGGGAGAGGTAATATCTTTTATTAGAAAAACTGATGGTGTTGGAAAAAAACAATCTTTCCAGGACAAAAGCCCCTTAACGCTTGTCTGTTTCTTTTCACTTCTATCAGTTTGTCTCGGAAAAGACATTACTTCTTCCTACAAGTCCCATCTCTCTTCTATGCTCAGACAATCACTTAAAAGAAGGTATTTCACTTCATTTAAGTGCTTTTGAATAACAAAAGCTGTGTTCCCTGCTTGCCCAGAGCGAGTAAGATTCAACACTTAGTCAGTACACCGAGGCTAGTCATTTGAACAGGACTGGAATCTGCCCTTTAAAGGGCAATGGGGAAAAAAGAAGGGTCAAAATGAATTTACAAAACTTCATTTTTCAGGACTAGTTCATCTGCCTTCAGGCAAACAGTAATTTTCACATACCTTCACTCATCTTTTGAAGGTACTGCTCCTCATGAGAAAAGGCCAAAGAAACTAACCCTGAGTATCTTTCACCGGGTGAAACTCAAGCATTTTGTAGAGATTAATTAATCAAGTTCTGATGTCCCTAGCAGGCTTACAAGTGTTTTGCAAGTGACACCATGGCAACAGAAATGCTGAAACCCATATTTCAAAGAACGTTACACAAAAGCAACGGAGTACACAAGAGCATATTCTTCTACTCATATGGCTGGATTCATTTTCCTAAGTTGTGGGGAATATCAAATCAAGCTTCTCATAAGAAATGGGCAACTTTTCATGTTAGTATTTTTCATGCATTTATTTTCTTTAACTTCCTAACTGGCTCTAATGCTTCCTAAGGTGGGGTTACAGAATCAAGGCAGGCTGAAAAACTACCAACTAATGGTCACTGCAATTGGCATGCATTTCATTTGCCTTTTCGTATTTATCCAGCCGATGTCCACATCTGAGCTGGTCACCATCGACTCTCTCCAGAGTTAATGGCGAGGAGGAGGCATTTTTAGGCTGTAGCTAAAATTAATCTATTTTGAAGATTTATTTTAAGAAGATTTATTTTAAGAAGAGTTAAATTGTGCCTGAGAAACATCGTTTTCTTCATTGTCTATAAGGCTGGTAAAGAGTGGGGATGAATAGCTGAGATGCTTTCTATACCCTGTAGAGGCCTACACTGATCAGATGAAACCCATCTTCTGCTGCCAAACTACATCAGCCCATCAAGGAATGATTTCTTCTTTACAGCTCAATCCCTTTTCATCTGCTCTGTCTGTGGTATTCAAATGTTTTATGCACAGTATGTCATCCCTCTGAAAACCTCATGAATGTTATCTTTTATTTATGCCCTCAGAATTGCTGCTGATTATATTATGGCAATGTCTTGAAGGCTTAAACAAGATCAGGGCCATCTCTGCTAGTCACTGCCCAAGCAGAGTGGCTGCATCAAAGGCAGGGACCCAGTATTTCTGAGCTTGGGATACATCCCCATTTCACACTCTGGTAAGATCCAAGTATGTGTGAAACCCTCTCTCCCCATCTGCTGCCCTGGTTTCCATAGGATGGAGAGTTCGGTGCATGAGTCAGCAGGAGACGTAGCATGGCCCAGCCAGGACCCCAAGATAGGTAATTGCAGATCACAACGTTGGTCTGCCACAACACGGTTGTGCACGGCAGCTCCAATGTGGTTAGGAATGAGACTATGCCCAAGAGAGAAAATGAGCTAAAAGGTTAGATTATGTCACCCTGCTGTTTGTGAATAGGAAAAGACAAGGCACATGGAGATTGATCATCCTGCAAAGTCGATAGAAGACTCTGAAACAGAAGTCATCTCTTAACCTGCAAGACATTCTTCTTTGAATGTACAGACATTTTATTGTTTAGTCTTAACCACCTTGCCCACAACCATAGAGCAGCTGCGAGACAAAACTATAGCCCAGGAATTATGACACAGAGTTTTAGTTGAGACTTGAGAGCTATAAAATCCGCAAACCTATGGGAAAAGGATCTAAAACATATCAAATGCATTCAGTTCCTGGATTTGCTTTGAGAACTGAAAGTTGGAACAGAAAAAAATACTTCAGTAAGTTTCTTTAAAAATAATGCAAAAAGCCAATTCCTTTAAAACCTATGCTGGTATATTCAAATGTGGAGTTCAGAACTGTAGCATGATCTGTTGTGCACAGACATGAATGACTCTTGATATTTGATTGTTTTATTACTTCCATCTGAGCTAACCTTCGTTACTTGGATTTTACAAATTTAAGGACTTGCCAGCATGCTTGCCAGTTAAATAAAGGGCACAGCTAAGGTCTCCGAACATCTGGTCCAAATACTTAATCATCTTGTTGCATGAAGGCTGGTATTTTTATCTCGTACCCTGATTGGGTCTGCATAATTTTTTTTCACAAATTGGTATTTAAACCTCAAAACCTTTAGCTAACTACATCTGTCATTGATATTTTATTGTTTAATTTCTTTTTATAGAGCCAAATTACATCTCTCCCACATACAGCCTGCACTTTACATGTCTAATTTGTCGACATGTTCTATAATGATAATTTCATTGATTTAGAAAGTGACATTATGAGCAACATATGTTCAGTTTAGCAGTAAACCTTGTTAAAGCAATAATGTCCCATTCTTCCCTCCACCCTCCCCAAATTCAAATATAACCCACATTAGGAGGCAGCTGAGTCATTTAACCGCTTTGATTCTTGTTAAAATAGAAACCTACTAGCTGTTTAGCTTTACACTTTGGCTGCATGTATTTCCTACTTTGGGTTGCTAGGAAAGGACAGTGCAGAGATGAATTACGCTACGGTACTTTGTCTAAAAGCATGATATGTGTTAATTTCCTTTGGAAAAGACACTGGAAGGCAAAATTGCTCCCTTAAAAAAAAAGAAAAAAATACAGGACATTCGTATAAAAAGGATATAATTGAGGAACATCAATTCATAGACAATAATGAGAAGATGCCCTATTACTTTCTCCCAATTATCCTTAATATAATCATCAAGAAACAGACCTATTTTCATATTACTTATGTAACAGCTGAGTAATAAAAAGGAATTATTTTTATAGACTCCAGAGCTAGTTGAATGCTTTGCCATCTGTACTGGTGTAGGGCCTTTCCCCAAAGTGTTTAAAAACTGACTACATTTTGATCTGGTAAAACAGAGTTTAGTGATTTCAGGATTAATCTGAAACTTTACACTAGAATCTTGGCTCAGTTTTTGCAAAGACATTTTACAAATACTTTGCAAACTACTACAAAACCCACTGAAGCCTATAATGGAATTTACTAAAAAAGGCACAGATCTCTTCTGAAGAATGTAAAGAAAAGGAATAATAATAAACAGGACGTTAAAGCTTGTTTTGATTTTGAAAAGGGAATCCTTGTTAAAAATAGCTAGAGAAAACAATTATTGCAGTGTAGTGGTCTGAGAAGAGGTCTGAGTCAGGAGACTCATCAACAGAGATGTTATCTCCATGTTGTGAGCATGCTTGACCTCGGCAGATCACTTTTATCCACAGGACAAGTGTCAAGAATGGATGACTATGAGTCTTATTCCTCTCTTGACTGTCCCACTCACTCTGTCACAGGTACAAAAATAATCGTCACAACAAAAAAATTCTCTGTTGATTTTCTACATACAAATTTCCTTCAAGGGATATTGTAAGGATCAATTTTGGAATATACTTTATAGGTGAAAATCTCTTTATATATTTATGAAAGCTTTTGCTGTGTGGTTATATTTTTCACTTTAAGTGGGCTATTAAGTGGCATAGACATGACTATGCTTCATTCACCATCTGGAGTAACACTGTAAGTTTTCTTCTAAGATTTTCAGGTCTTTTCACATTGCATTTGAATGGACTAATAGCACATATACGGGGGGGGAATATTTCTCCAGATACAGTTTTTGAAACTTTATTCATACTAATGAATTTTCAAATACATCAGAACATTGCACTTTGAAGCTTTCTTTTTTTTGTCTTGCCCTATTCATTTAATTCACTGTCTTTCTGTTTTTCTGTCTTTCTGCCTGTTTGTCTTTTTTTTAACTAAATAATAGAAGGTTTCTAAACAATTTTTATCTTTCCTCTAGAGGACAGAGTGCCCACTGTATATATGCTATACCTGTTTCTGTGAAGAGCAATCTACAAATTCTAGAATAAATAATACATTTCTTTTCACACTTCCTCTGAAAAAAAGTGTTTTGTCAGTCCAGAATGAATATAATATAATATTTCTTCACAATGAAAAGAAGTGACTTTCATTATGTTAATATCAGGGGAGAAAAAGTGTTTTTACTTTATGTTAGCTAAAACAAAGCAAAAACCTCAGAGGAGACAAGGTAGCCAGTGATTTTCACACTGAACATGTCAGCCTGCTAACTTGCATGGAGATGGATGAACAGCCTTTCTCTTCACAAATTCATCTCAAATTAGTTGCCACGTGTTAGCAGATTTGGGTAAAGAAGCTCTCTTTTTCCTTAGTAAAAGTGAGGCCTTTGAGAGCAGAACATTTTTCTCTCAGTTTAGTTAATTCAGGAAAGAAGAATAAAGTTACTTACTTGAAAGAGGAAACTGTATGTTTTAAATATTTGCCCCCAACAAGCAGGGTTAAGTCTTTCCCTGAAGCATGGTATGCTGCAGTATTAGCAGCACGTTAACATTGGTAACGCTTGTAACTTTACAGTGGCATTGCTCTTATTTATCAGTGCTCTGGGCATTTTTCTCAAACCATACCATACAAGAGGTTGAACTCATATTGGCTTCTTTATATTAGCATACATATTGGCCCATTAACACAGAACCAATAGTTCTTTATTAATAAGGTGCTAAAATATAACTTTCTACCTGGTTAAAAACTGATGATTTAATTATTTGCATGTATCCAAAGGGTCAAAGTTAAGCACGAGGAAGACAAATTTTTTTTCATTATCAAATATGATGATGGATATAAAAGACTGATGACACCGTGATTTAATGGACAGCACTCTGCAGCAATGCAGAAGACCAACCCTATGGGATCACAGTGGGCAAATTGCCTCAATTTCTTAATTTTGGATGATAATAGGGTACCATTTAACAATGCTTTGGGATTTGTGGGCATTATTCTGCAGCGCTGTGTTTAACTGGAGCTCTAGCAAGTCTCCCACCTAATCTCACAAGCTGGATCCTATTGCTTGTATAAGACAAATAAAAAGTCCTTTCTCCTTGTTTCAGCTAGAAGAGCAGCAAAACTATGAAAGCATGTTATTTTAAGAGCATGAAAGCATGTAATTTTTTGAAGGCATTGTGTCAAGCACTGTAATCCGTCTGTGGTGCACGGAAGTCTCTTGGAAAATCCCTGATTTGTACAGCAGACCAAACACTGCAGTGGGAGATAGATTAACATTTGCTGTAGCAAAGCCTTCTACCCTGAGACAACTGGTTAAAAACTTGGCTTGATAATGAACAGGATGCATTTCCACATGAAACCTGTCAATGAGTTTTGTGTAAAATAAGTTGAATGCACTCGATAGGAGTTTTAGCAGACAGTTTTTCCCATTTCAAAAATATCACAATTTGCAACCTAAGTAGAAAAGCAAACAGATCTAGAGGCTGAGTTGCTTTTCATGCAAAGTTGCGACCTGTTAGCTCAGGCTTGGAGAAAACAGTTTGGGAAAAAAGTCCAACATCCAGCTCTAAAAGAGTGTGGGCACTTCTGTGAAGTATCAGTAACTTTTTGCAGCCATGAGGATCTGGAGACACAAGTGAGGCAAGGCAGGCGGAGAGAGGCAATCTTTGTTTTGGTTGACTGATATATTTCTGCTCACCTTTGGCTTTAACAACTCTCCATAGTAATCTTACAATTGTAAACATACCGAATCTTCTCATAGTTTTATATTTTGTCAAGCATAAGAGCAGCTATGTACATAAAAGTTCACATTTAAATAGAACAGCTGAAGGCCTCCTGTAATACAAACCTTTTTTCATGGGGTGTAAGTAAGTATTTCCCAGAATGTTATAGTCACCGATTCTCTTATCTGCAGGAGAGAATATCACTGCCTCTTCTTCAAGTGCTAGATTTCAAAGTCATAAACCCCATCGCCAGTCAGTGGAACCCGTTGCTTAAACTCTTTCACAGTACATAGGAAAAGAATTTAACGGGCTTACTGTTTATTTGCTGAAGTTGTCTAAACAGGATATCTATTCATTACCCTTTGAAGAATATGGCTTCAAGTCTCCAACACAGATCTTCAAAGTGTTCATATGATGGAATGCTAGAGGGGGCTCTTGGGAGCCCCAGTTTAAGAAATCCTCCTCCACCTCAAGAGTAGGTGTGATTTTTTCTGTCTCTGATGGAGTCCACCCCCTCTTTGTCTACAGCTGACTCTTTGCCAGAGAAGACTTATCCTTGGGGTTCTGAAAAATACTTCAGAAAAGCAAATTTTTTTTGCCTTTGGAATAGCCACACCACAAAGAAGGATTTAACTTCCTACCTTGTTTTCAAAGTGTGTAAGTGAATTAAGCAACATGTTTTACTGGCAGGCAAAATAGTCATAGTTGAAGCACGTGGATTTAATCTGCTTGGCAAGCGGTGTATTTGTATCATAGGTCTATCTCAGTTATGAGGTATTCTGTGTATGCGTGTGCATGTGTTTGTGTAGAAGCCCTTTAAAAACATTGGCAGGACACTAGCAATAAATCCACACCACCGTTCACTGTTCAAAATTTTTCTGTGATAGAACTATAATTCTAATTCAAAGATTCTTCCAGTTCCAAGAGCTTTGCCAATTTTTCATATGTTGTATAATGGGAATACTAAAGGCTAATATCTGTATAGATAATTTTCATCCAAAGGCCTTGTGGCACATAAATTGCACTGTCAGCAAAATATCTATTGGTTGGAATTTTTTAAAGAGACTCAGCCTCCATGAAACATTCAGACAAAGCATGTTTTCATTAAAAAAGGTAACTAAATAAATAGAACTTTTTCCTTGAGATTTTAGCCAAATTCTTGTGTAATGGTTAGTTCCAATCATCTAATCTGAACATATTTAACTGGAAATCTGCAGTCAGATCTACTTGAACTTTCATTTACCAAGTCTTTCCAGCTGAATTCATTTGAGACAGATTACATTTAGATAAGAGACGACTAAGAAAAAATTAAGCAATTGAAGAAAGACGTAGATGTTTGAGTATTTGATATTACTTTTTATCCATTACCCACTCGTCGTCGGTGTGAAGTACAATACCAGATAACGATGTCTGATTGAGTCCTTCTATTGCAGGACTGAGTCTTACATTTGCACGTGGAATTTTTCCACTGGTCACTTGAAGCTACACAAGGAGTTTCAACATCCAGCTGACATTTCAGCATCAGGACTAGATTCAGTGCCTGGTCCTGCCTGTGGTTAGGGGCATGTATAAAATTGCAAGCTCTTACAAAGAAGCTTTTATTTAAATATCTGTAAGGATCATTTGATGCAAAGCATCTGCTTGCTTTCCAGCAGTGCACAGCTCCAAAGAAGGACACAAAAACAGCTTTTCACTTTCAAGTCCTTTGGCCTCGTCATCCTCTGGTGTTAATTGGAGCAGTTTTTTCTGCTGCTCTATCCTGTGTCTGGCTGCAGTAGGACTCTCACTGTAGCAGCAGACTTCCACTAAGTTACCAGCACATCCCATTTCCATGTAACCTTTCATCCTGCTAAGACGGGAGAATTCCTTTCTTGGCCATCAAAAAGCCCTGAAAGGAATCAAGAATTTATCCAATAACTGTGCTTGAAAGAAGAAGAGAAATCATTGTGGGGTACTGGTTCAATTTCAAAACTTTGGTGCAAAAACATTTATCAAAGTCTGCAAATAGCAGCTCTGAGATATATTTATATGTATATATATAAAAATATATGTGTATTTTTATATATATATCCATATATTTTTTTCTCTAAACAGTTACTGAGTATTTGATGCTTGTGTATGGACTACTTTAACTTTCAAGTTATTTTGATGTAAATTAACACAGATAAATTATATTAACTACAAGCAACACATAATTAATATTTTAATAGTTGCGAACATTTGAGACTGGCCTAGGCCTGCCTCGATCCTTCTGAGTGGAAGCTTTATTTCAGAGCATTTCCAAGTGAAGTATGTCAGTTTTCAAATTAAGTGATTTTTTTTCAGATTTTTCCCTTGTGCTCTCTGAGATGTTACAAAGCACTTAAAATTGAGATGCAACAGGAGGGTTCTTAACAGATTAGATTAATGTTCTGGCTATTTAACTGTCCCATCTCCAACAATAACAGTAGCTTAGTTCAATAAAGACCGGATGAGACCTCATTGGTTTTTCTTGCATTAATTGGTGCATTATGTGCACCTCAAGTCAGTTTCTAGAAAGCCAGTCCTTTTAGATGAAACGTCTCAATTCCTTACACAGCCAGGATGGAAGGAATACCTTTGCATGCCTCTTCCTCATGCGGTGGAAGGCTGTTTCACCGTGGAGCTGTGGCTTTGTGCATTAAAGTGCGATGTTCTCTGCAGTTTCAGCTTCTGCAGCAAGGACAGCTTTATTTTCCCAGCTAGTGAAGAAATAGCGATGAGTCTGCTGGTTCTTATGGGAGGGAAACTTTGTCAGCAGATGAACCACAGTCAAAGGAACTGCAGAAATCAACACTCAGATGAAAAGAAAGTTGACTGTGTCAGCATCTTGACATACTGCTTTCAGTCAATAGGTACTTTGCTAATGGGAAGCGTGGAGCACCATGCATGCAGCAGAATGTGAGCAGAAACCACAACGTGCAGAGAAAAAACTCCTGCACAAGTGGGCCGTCAGGAGGCAGAAGGTCCCACTGCAAAGCGGGGAAACTGCATATGTGTTGCATATGGGTTCCCCATCTGCACCTACCGCATATGGGCTCCCCCCAATATGTCTGCAAAGTCCTCCCCTTGGAATTTAAAAATATTATATGCAGCCTTTCAATTCCCATGGGGATTGCTGTCAAACCTGGGAGAGGCTCTTGCTGTGCAGAGAGCATCTCCTGAGCTGGGCACGGATTCTCTGAGCCACTCAGCTCCCTCCTAGGCTGAATCCACATGGAAGAGCTGAGGAAGGGATGAGGATATGGCAAGTGGGAGATGGGTGCCCTGCTCCTATCAGCTTTTCCTCAAATGCTGCCCTATGCTTTTTCAACTTGTTTTCCTCCTGTTTAATATCTATTGAAATACATAGTAGAGTAAACTGAAAAGATATTTCGAACATCAAGATGGATTTATACTTGTAGTACATGCTAAGGAAACCCAGTGTTATTCCTTGTAATACTGAAATCCCTGTAGATGTCAGGTTCTCCTGGTCAAAATATGGATATACTTATATTCCTCATACATATTGTATATATCTGCAGTAATCTAAATCCTTGGATGTTTCTTGAATTAAACAGATTTTTTGCATTATAATTCATGTACATTATAATTCATAATTTCTGTGCAAAGTAAACTCTCAAACCAATGTGAGGCTACTGCGTACCAGGATATCAATGTTTTCTACATATCCCAGTGGAATATGCTGCAAAATATTCCACTGTCTTCGAAATGAATAGGAAAAAACACATGATAAATGATCTATTTACCTGCATATCCATAAGTCAGAAAGACACTATGGCATGAATTTTATCTGTGGGTGCCCTACAACCCATAATGAAAATTGGTTATGTGCCGGCTGATAAGGGACACAGACTTAAAAGTGATTTGCTAGACCAATTTATTCATAGGTCTGAGACACTATTTAGTCAAACTAGTCAGATTCATTCTTATGCTCTTCCATCTTCCTAAATCTACCAGTCAGTCTTCTAGTAATTCCTGCTGCTTTTATGAAGAGCTTCCCAGTGTCTTCCTGGTACCATGCAGCCCAGGAGGGAAAGCACTCTCCACACGGCAGTGTTTGCACAGCACGCTCAGTGCAATCCAGTATTGTTTATATATTCAACATTAAGTTTAGCACGTAAACAGTCTGCAATATGGTGGCAAGACTATATGCAGATCACCCAGGATCCTGCAAATACTTAGACATGTGGAAGCTTTGAAGATTCACTTTGATCAGCACTTTAATACTAATGCTCGTAAAAGAAATACTTCCAGCATCTGGGTTAAGTAACTTCATGCATCGGAGGAGGGAGTGGTTACAGCAGATTATGCTCTATGAAGCTAATGTAGATATTAAGAAGTATTTATGGATTTTATTTTCATAGATGGTAGATATTACTCACTTATGACTTGGCAAGCACAGCCTGATTTTGGCATTTTTATTTTCTGTACAGCAATTTACATTTGCAGAGTGTCTAGGGTCTGAGACTGGGTCCATAATAAATCAGGAAAAAATCAATGTGAAATGAATGGAAGTCATAAAAAGAATATAAGAACAAGATAGATCATTAATGATATAAAATCCTGTGTAAGTAGCAAAAGATAACTTCAAAGCACTGCACAAATATGTTTTGAAAGGCAATATTTTGAAGGTTTGGCTACAATTTTTGGTGATGTGGTTTTGAGAAATTTCCTGACCACACTTTGATTACATACCACTCTCCTTCTGTCCCTCCAACATGTATAAAGAAAGATTGGCTTTTTCATCCCTCAAACTTAGTGGAGTCGTAACACCCTGAGTGGGACAGCAGCATCTTATGCTATATGCAACAGTTACCACGGTCCAGACTAGAGAGAATTTCTTGTCAGGGGTGTGAAGCTTGATCAGTGTACACTTCTGAATATTTTAGCATAATAATAAATAAATACAAAATATTTCATCTCTCTTAAGATGTAAGGCAAAAAATGTTTACCTGAATCTTATATTTGTGCTTACATTTCTATATACATCTTGCATACAAGTTCAAAACCATGCATGCCATGAGAACAACGTCATTTAGGGTGTGATTTGCCATTTATCTCGAAATGCTGAAGGCTGCAAATGAGGACAGCCCATTCTTCCCCCCATGGCCAACCCAACCAGTGCATTCCTACTGCTGATCTGGCATTGGTTGAGCAAGGTCAGAGGGAGAATTTTAAACAAAACTAACCTTGAAAAGAGAGTTTTGCATTGAATCACCTCCCCATGCAAGCTTTAGTCAAGGAAGAGGGAGGGAATGCATGTGAAGGACTAGGGATGGGGAAAGAGGAATGGTCCCTTTTGGTCACAGCCCCGGCTTAGTTATTATATCAAGTCATGCCAAAAGTTAGCTGTGGGCAAATACACTGATTGCTTCTTAGCTCTGTAAACACAGCAGTTGTATCTAAGATACAGAAAATACAGTCATAGACACACTTCCCAATGCTATGCATGAACCTAGGAGGGACACTATTTCCACTATTGTTAATTTCAAAATATGAGCCAAAACATAGTTTTCAATTTTGTCTCGGCGGCTGGATTCACAATCATGATATCCTGTTAAAAAATGAAAACACTCCTTGTGAATTTGTCTCATCATTTTAGCTGTTAAAATATTTGGTGTTTCTTTAGAGGTAATTGCCTAGGCTTCCCCTGTAGTCAGTGGAGAGAGATAAACAACTTCAGAAGAAAATAATTCCATCTATATCAGACGTGTATCCTAGCAAGGGATCAGCTGTCCCTGCAGAAAGCTTAGATTGCTCGTTTACTCCACATACTAACTTCTAGATGGTTGAAGTTACATTAAACGAATCCTAACTGAGTGACTATACAGGGGAGTTAATGAAGGTGTGTAAGCACAAAGTTCTGACAAATGCTCAAAGAAATACTGAAAGATTAAAGAGGCAGGTTTAAAAAATACATTAAACCTTCAGTTATGGGAGTCTTAGGTGTTATGCCTAGCAAAAGCTGTGAGAAATGTAAGAGAAAAATTGATGTTTTATAAAGTTGGTGGTGCATTTTAACAAGCTGATATTATCTGCAAATCATCAGTGTTGACAATGTTACTAAAAAGTATTTTCAGCTCTGTAGTTGTTTTTTGCACTAAACAATTTTTTTTAAATACTATAAAAAATTAAGTAGGAAAATATCTTTTAAAGAATCAAAATCCCTGCTCTTTTGAGTAAGAAAGTTCAATCAATTGGTAACTAAGGTAAAGGGAATTGTACTGGAAATAGAATACTTAAATTTGGTCAAGCTTCTTGTAAACTTCATGTTTTCTATATCATTACCTCTGACAGACACAAAGACCATTATCCTTTGAGGGCTGGTTCAGAACAAGAATTCTATTGTGCACTATATTTAAGCAACAAAATACAATTATTTGGAGTACTTTTAGACCTAGAGCACCAAGACCATAAATATTATCTTAACTAGATTTTTTTTTACTAACCAGTTTTTCATCTCTACTAGCAAGAATTACTCATTTTAAGAATCACTAGACAGTCCCATGAAAATAAGACTGGTTTTCTTCCTGATGTAGATGATGCCAGGAAAAGGAAACGTCATGATATAAAACATAGATTTTGAGAAAGTTTCAGCAGTTTCAATGAAATAAGAGGACTGTCATGAGAAGCAAGACTGAGGCTGAGAAAATGCTCTTGCTTGCATAGGAAGTAAATGTTCTGCCTGCAATTACAAAGAAGCACAAAGGTTTTTGGTATCCACTCTAACATGCTCCGTTAGATGCAAAGTGATCAAAGGCATGCCAATAAATGGATCAACTGCAGTGACTAACTAATGAACTATACTGGTATAGAAGCCAAAATATCCTTAGGGAAAAAAGTCAAAATTTAATTATAATTTAATATATCATGCTGGTTGGATGTGGTGGTGATTCACAGTTAAGGTTCTGATGCTCAAATTTCTCTTCTCATTTGCACTCAACAGTATCCTACCACCCACGGCCACTCAACCTCAGGAGTTATCTTCTCAGATCTTCCAGGCTTAGCGGGATATATAGCGTATATAGCTTGGTGAATATGTGCATGGCAGTCTTCTCTGTAGGACAAAGCACCAGAATGGCTGGATTTAGTAGACAGTCTGTTTCTCTGTGTCAAGCCTGAGGTAATGTCTATGTTATTAGGAGACAAGAGGCTGCTGAAAATGTCTTTAATAAGGAAGTGGAATGGAAAGCTGGCCACATGTGGTTCTTAAAAATCTGTATCACTTAGTATGGAATACTATATCTATATTAGATCCAGGATCTTGGCTGATTTCCAAAAGGATAATTAGATTCCTGTTACTGAGACAGAAGTTGCCTTCACTTCCCGTCCTAAATAGTGTGGTTTGAGCAGCTCTCACAGTTTACTCTGGCTCAGTGGATGAAAAAGATTCCTTAAATATATAACCCTTTCTGACACATGGCTCTGTGAGATTGCCTCACAGTTTCTTGATCTTATCTAGTTTTAAGGCACCATTGGTTATCACAGTGTCATATAGGTATGAAAATCTTACCTGCATACATCTCTCTGGATCTACCTACACATAAACACACATGCAGATAACTATAGCTAATGCTTTGGCACTGTGGTTCTGCAACACAATGTCCATTAATAATAGTGACAGATATTTCTGTGAGTGTAGTACTTAGTAGGACAAATGATTGAGAAAGAAAAGCTGTTAAGGTCTAAGTAACCAATGAATACATGGCAATTGTAGACCATCAGAGAAATAGCTTTCACTTAACATGGCAGTGATGGGCTCCTCCAGACATATGCGCATTAGTATAACCATGTCCTGAGCAAAACCTCATCAAAACTAGACAAGTGAACAATTTTTTAAGCTTAGTTCCAATCAGATTAGACAAAAAGCAAAAATAATAAAAGGTATATCTTGAGTGCTAGGACCTTCTTATCAGGTGTATCACTTAGAATACAGGAACAGTCACAGAGGTAAGTGGAAAGTGCCCTATTTAGAAATGGGAATGAATAAATTGAGGAATAATAACTTTGTAAAAGCACATGGCCCAACTCACTTTTTTCCTGTTTCAAAGCTCAGAAAAGTACTGTAGTGCTCACTCTATGAGCAAAGAGCAAGAATTGACCCAGGAAAGGCGATTCCATGCGTTGCAATGGTCAGTGAGATCCATAGAAGATACTTCTTTGCTATGTCTAGTTATTGCACCAATTGTGGATCAGCAGAGATGGCTGACTCCACATGGAGTCACCTGAAGAAACAGCAGAGAGGGAAGCTCCCATCAGGGTCCTTAGTGCTTTTGGCTTTGCTAGGCTCTTTTCTAGACTTTTTCATAGATAGCTGTTACTTACCGACGGTCACCTGCCTTAGGCAGGGCAGCCAGCAGAGGTGTGCTTATGTCAACGATTTTTTTTTTGCTGTTTTTTTGTCTCCAGAGCAAAGTACAAGAGCCCTCTACCTCTCTTGTCCGCGTAGTCTCCTCCTGCAAGCTGGGACAGACCACTCTAGGCTGTGATGCAGGAAGACATTGGAGGAAGTCTACCAGTCATGAATGTGAAGCAGACTACCCAGCACGCCTGAAGTCAGTGGCTTGCTGAATCAGACCTTCATCTTTGCATTTCTCTCTCTAAAATGAGGTTAATTTAAGTTCTCCTGTTCACCACTACCATCTTTTCCTAGCTATGCCATAATTTCTCTATGGAAAGAATGAATTTTCTTGTGTCTCTATAGTACCCAACATTGAGAAGAGGACCTGGGGGTGCTGCTTGACAGTCGGCTGAATATGAGCCAGCAGTGTGCCCAGGTGACCAAGAAGGCCAACGACATCCTGGCCTGTATCAGAAATAGTGTGGCCAGCAGGAGCAGGGAAGTGATTCTCCCCCTGTACTTGGTGCTGGTGAGGCCACACCTCGAATACTGTGTTCGGTTTTGGGCCCCTCACTACTAGAAGGACATTGAGGTGCTGGAGCATGTCCAGAGAAGAGCAGCAAAGCTGGTGAGGGGTCTGGAGCACAAGTCTGATGAGGAGCAGCTGAGGGAACTGGGGTTGTTTAGCCTGGAGAAGAGGAGGCTGAGGGGAGACCATATCGCTACATAATCTCTACCATTACCTGAAAGGGGGTTGCAGAGAGGTGGGTGCTGGTCTCTTCTCCCAAGTGACAAGTAATAGGACAAGAGGAAATGGCCTCAAGTTGAGCCAGGGGAGGTTTAGGCTGGACATGAGGCAAAATTTCTTCACTGAGAGAGTGGTGAAGCATTGGAAGAGGCTGCCCAGGGAGGTGGTGGAGTCACCATCACTGGGGGTGTTCAAAAAACGTGTAGATGTGGCATTGTGGGACATTGTTTAGTGGGCATGGTGGTGTTGGGTTGATGGTTGGACTTGATGATCTTACAGCTCTTTTCCAACCTTAATGATTCTCTGATTCTGTGATATGTACCTCCAGGTTTGCGGTACTACCAATTTTAGTGTTTTGTTGATTGACTTAATAAACCAGTGTTGTCCGAGGCAATGAAATAAATGAGTGTTGTGTCATTTTCCAGATAGATTCATTCCCAGTTTGTATTTTACCATAACTAATTCTAGAATGACAAGTAGCAATAAGAAAATTTTGTTCAAAGCTCTACCCTACATCTCCACTGGCCTTCAACAAAAGACAGATCCAGAGGAGGGAAAGAATTCTTCCTAAGATATCTGTCCAAATACTTAGGCCACCTGTGGCAGCCCCATTGCATCTGATTGGCTGCATTTTTCTAATTGAAAGGTCATTGATAATTACAAAGCCGAGTCCTGTAATTTTTCATCCAGGAATTAAATAACAATAATTTTTAAATATCACTTAGGAGAAAAAAAGGGGTAGATTGAGTACACGAAGCCCATATTCAAGAATCAGAGCATATCTATTAAAGGAAATTATTCTGCAGTTATAAATGGATACAAAGACTTGAAGTGAAAAATTAAATGCTAGGTATGACAGTAATCTGTTTCCATCGTAAGTGTAGAAGAAAGAAAACTAAACACTTATTTACCCATGAAATGTCCTATCTTCTGCTAAAGACAATTTTTAGACCTGGGTTTAATAGAGAGCATTTTTAACAACCCCAACAAGTGTCCTCAAAGAGCTGGTGCCTCACTGGGAGTCAAAGATACTTGAGCATCTGTAATCATCTGGGATGCCCACCTTTAGACAATTTATAGATCTTAGCAGAATTCCTGAATTTCCCATATATGCATTATCTTCATGGAGAGTCTGATTTTCAGGCTCAAGTTTCACTTTCCCTCAAGTCTTATAGGTTGATTTTGCACAGCATTTATAACATGTAGGGTTTATTTCCCACCAACATAGCTGGATCTCTTATTTGTATCTCTGTTTCTGTGATACCTTTTTTTTGACACGTGCAACTTCAACTTGCTTGTGTTCACTTGGAATGCCACCACAAACATCACTTTCTGATTTTGTTATTTTGATACTAATTTATTCTCCTTGTTTGCTGCATTCCCATGCATCAGATGGGAACCATTCCCTTTACTTTCATGGCTCTCCACCACCTGCAGCCTTGCCTGTCTACCATCTCTCTCTCTCTCATGCAGTGGACTCTTGTCTCTGGTTAAGTAATGAGTACACCTTCAACTTCGCTGCTCACATGTATGTACTCTCTTCTGCCCTTCCGCTTTCACTGCCATACAAGCTTTAAAGCAAATCCCCATAAATACAGTTGCCTCATTTTCCTCCTGAAAATTCTCCTTTAACTTGCTTACAAAAAACTTGTCATGTGCTAACACTTGTCATGTGTGCTAACACAGCTATTCAGCATGCTGACCAATATTACCTCATTATTTCCTGATATTCCGCTATCTAACTGTTGACTATTTTCTTATTTTCAAATTGCACATTTTCCTGGGGGCATCAAGTGTCTTTTTGTGTTCTCTTTGTGATTTGCCTTGTACGGTAAGCAGCCTACATTGAATGTTCTGTCTGTTTCATTTCCTGATGCCTTTTACCTTCAAGTTCACATAAAGTACACCAGAAAAGTAAATTATTAATTCTGTTTTAGGGCCATCAGGGAGGACTTCTACATTTGTATCACTATCCACTCAAACAGGACACCCATGAGTAACGAATTAGATATAACACAGAATTAGTCTGATTGGAATATCTACTTACAAAATGGGAAGGAGTCCACTGGGCCACTGAATCCAATCTTCTCACCACAGGCACCCACACCAAATAATCCCTTTCAAAAACTATTTAATGCCCCTTCTTAAAACCAACTAGATTCCCAATTTCCTTTATTATTCTTACTGGAAGACTGTTTCAGAACCTTACTCACCAGAGAATTAGAAAACTTTATCTAATTTCCAGCCTAAATTTATTCATGGGCAATTTATAACTATTTGTTCTTGGACCAACATTGTTCTTTAGTGTAAGCAGTTCTTCTCCCTGGTGTTTACCCACCTGGTAAGTTTATAGAGAGCAATCACATCCTGTCTTCGTCTATGTTTTGCAAGGCTAAACAAACCAAACTCTCTTTGTGTCCTTCTGCAAGGGAAACACAGTTTCTGTGCTCATCCTAGCAGCCTCTGCTTGTGGCTGTTCATGTCTGAAAGCACGTTCCTCATGTAGGAGTGATCAGCACTGCACCCTCTTTTCCCAGTGAGGTCTTAACAGCAAGAATAACGTAAATACTTCTCACATCCTTTTTCACAGTTGAATCCAACCACTCCAATAATCCTGTGATCCATCTATAAGCTCTTTCCAAACCCATTGTTCTTTCACTGTATTACTCACTTTGCCTCCCTTTAGCTCACCACCCTACAGTTTCTGTATTAATTCCCACTTTTTCCAACAGTAATGACTGTTCATCTATTACCAGAGGAAATAGTTTAGTAAATTCCAAATTTCTCTTAACTAGGCAGTTATCTTGCCACTGATAATACTGTATTTGTATAGCTTTTTTATTTTCCTTTTCCTTCAGAAATTATTATTTTCTACAAAATAGGTTCTAAAGTATTACATAATTTTCAATGTATAGTTTTCCAAGGTCCATTTCTTAATTATAGGATTAATTATAGCTAGGGTCTACTTATATAGTACTTACCTGGCTTAGTAAGTTTCTCATGTGTGATTGTACATGTTGCTACTATTAGAGTTGTGTATTAGTAATTATAACCAAATGGCCCCCCAGCTGGTGATTTGTTTCTCACCTTTATTAGCTACAACTATTGATTTTCATGTCATTATTTCCATTATTCAGCCTTTCTTTGGCCCTGTGTTCAGCCTCAAGACCTGGCTGGACAAAGGTCTGAGCAACCTGGTATGATCTTGTGGTTAATCCCACTTTGAGTGCGAGGTTAGACTAGAGACCCTCTGAGGGTGTTGGGTTGATGGTTCGACTTGATGATCTTACAGGTCTTTTCCAACCTTAATGATTCTGTGATTCTGTGAAGCATTAGCCTCTGTGCCCAGAGAGCTGGACTCCAGTTTTTGGCATTACATTTGGAGATGATGCCTAGAAACCTAAGCTCTGCTCAGCCTGTTTGAACCATTCAACTCAAACCCATCAATCTGCAGCATGTCCAATGGGTGGGATTTACTAGTCCCTAAATAATTTCTGAATTCCCAAACCACTTCTTTTATGCTTGTGTGAGGTTATTAAAACCACTTCTGGGAAAAGCGAGAAGCAAACATCAAGTTAGCATGAATCCTTCCACCTGAAGTTAGGCTACCCCCTGGGTACTGAAGAGAAGCTAAAAAAGATGACCCCAATGACACAGTTGAGTGTAGAGATGAAGAGAGATGGTGACAAGGCCAGTGTTTGCATACTTCCTTATGTCTGAGATCCAAACAGATCTCAAATTCCTGGGTAATTTGTGCTAAGAGCTTTTATAAAGAGTTTTGCCAGATTTGTTTGGCAATTGCTCAGACTGGTCACTTGTTCAAATATAGCATATAATCTCAAATCTTCTCTTCCCTTTTTACAATGGACAGTGATGAAATAATTTTGACAAATGTTTCAGTCATAGACAGTGTATCTGGCACAGTCAGGATCAAGGAAAGACCCACAGATGATCAAAAAATGCAAAATTCTACCTGCTTTTTATTTATTTTATAACTCTGAATTACTAAATCAATACAAGAGGGACCTAATTTCTCCACTAACCCTGTCTAATGAAGATTGAAATTTAATAAACATGTAAGAAAGCTGCATCACCATGAACTAAGAGACTTCAAAATATGACATTTAGTTCATTATTTATTAACCTATCCCCCAGGAACATGACAGACGGAATGCAGACTATCCATATTAGAAGCTGTTTCATCTTTAAGTGATAATGGAGACCCTATTTCCTTTGCACAAGATTTATATTCTAAAGAGGAAATGAGATCTAAGATGCAAAATTTATACCACTCATTATTTCTTTTTTCCCATGGAAGGTAGAAAGAACATTCCCTTACAGACTGAAAGTGCTTAGCATCATGTGCTTTAAAAGTACAACATGTTTATAAAATTCAGAATTTCCTATCCAGGAAAAAATTAACAAAAGCACATGTGGTGAAACAAAAGAAAGAGCAATGTTCCTCTAGACATTAAAAAACCATACAAAATCCACAGTTAAAAGAATGGAGACTGGACACCTAAATGTGCCAAAACAACTATTTACCAAAACTGAGAGAATAACAACTATAAAAATCTTCTACAGCCAGCCAGAGAAATTACATTTCAGATGCAGTACGGCTACTCCTATTTCTCTTCAATAAGTTTAATTTTCATTTCCTGGTTTAAAAGAAATGCAGGACCCACACTGATGAGAATCACAGCTTATGGACCATAACCATAAAGCAGAATAATTTCCCCTCATTCTGGGATGACTCCCAATTTAAGCAGTGTGAGTGGGGGTCAGAATTTGGTGCACCCAATTAACTTCCATATCTGTAACACTCTCCAAATTACTGACTCTGTCCTGCAAACTGAGCCCAACTGACAACCTTTATGCCTACAGGGAGTACCCCTGAAATCTGCAGAGTTTCAGCGAAGAGGAGAAAAGCGTTCGCTGACATGCATTAGCCTGCAGATAGCAGCCTAGACCATTTAATGTTTTTAGAAGTGGTTCTGTGACGTTGGCCAAGTACACCTGTAATCTCAAACTAAATAAGTTTTGCATCATTAAAATACAACTTCTACAACATGAACTTGACTCATGAGAAATAAGTTCATAGGTACACATGTGCTTGACTTCCTTCTTCTTACAGGGAACGATCTACAAAATAAAAAGTCATTCCAATAAACCGCTTTAATGATACGGTCCATAAATGTACTTGACTTACTTTTTCTCATTGACAATGAAAATGAGACAGCAAATTAAAGGTACAATTGTAAGAAAAAATTACAATGGCAGGACATGAATTATTTTAATACCTTACCAACTGAGCCACTGGTACTTCACAATTCATGAACAAATTTTCTATTACTACAGAGTCATGCTTTTATTGACTGGTATAAAAGCACCATTTGTATCTTTTTTCATCCTGCTGTGTTTCTATTTTATTGGAAGTGTCCTGTAACAGGTATAACATCAGCTCAGATTACCAAGAAATCTATAAAATAGCTTCCTGCTACTACCTTTGGTGCAGATTGAAAGAATACATTATGATCCCACTGAGTAAATGATAAAAGCTGTTATTCACAGGCAAACATGATTTATCCTCACCTGTTCAAAATTCTGAATGTACCCACTTTATTATTAAATTATGAAAACACTTCACTCACATTGATTAGGAACACAGATGCATTATTAAAGAAAGGCTATTAGGAAGCATGTGTTCCAGATTTAAGTTCTGAGGTTTGTGACTCATGGCAGGACCACAAATATTTCATGCAAATGGGAGTGGACAGATACAGCTTCATAAATGTTCCATTGCGGCACCAGAAATACTTATTAATATTTTCTATTATTGATTATAAATTGGAAAACGACATTGCCTGGTTCAACTTAAGTTTTTACTCAGTGCTGCTTGTACATTAAATACAGATAAAATTGTAAAAGAAAATTGGATTTTAAAAAATTATGATTTCTATTTCTTTAATACAGAAAAGGTTTTTTTTTTTTCCCCTTTGGTACACCCTAGGATTATAAGACATCCTTTTAAAGGGTTATTTTCCAGTTCTATGCCAGGCTATATTAAGACTAGTTACCAGCTCCAGAACTAATTTCCCTCTAATGTCGCCAAGTATTTGTTCAGCATCTAAGATAATTATTTAAAACCATAAAAGATACGAACAAAAATGGGGTCTATTGCTCTTAGTGTAATATATGATAACTAAAATTGTGAAAAGTATTTAATTTTAGACAATTTCTTTTCTTAATAAAATCAACAGGTCACAACCTGAGTGGTTTGAAAACCTCACCGTGGGTACCTATTGGTCACAGTCAGACTTAGCATATTCTTCTGTCTTCTAGTCACCAAATACAAAAGACAGTCTATTTACAATAATGCCATTGTGCAGAGAATTGGACTAAGCATTTGGATTATATCTGTATGATATTTCTCTTAAAGATGCTCAGACTTGAAAGGTTCATAGAAAGTGTCTGTATGTGTGGGTGTGTGTATGTGTGCACATTTATTTTTTATATAAAAAATGGAAGCATATGGAAAAATGGTCTCCCTGTATGCTGAATAATTTATGTCTTCCCTGTCTTCTCCTGGTTCCCTTCACACTAATGAGTGGTTTAACACTGATGTACATCAATTTACAATGTAACAATGTAGCTTTGGATTGCTTTCAAGTCCAGATTGCTTTAAAAAGCAATAAGAATACATGGAGGCATAAGAGCTTTGCAACTAGCAGTGACAGGATTCATACCAGGGCTTGGACAAACTGTACATTATTAGTTGTGAATTCTCTCTGGTTTTATTAAACACATCTTTTTAATATTGCATTGGTTTTGAAGGATAAAATGTGAAAAATATTTTTAGTATTTTCTTTTACGTAAGAACTGCTCAGAAGCTGGCTGTTGTATTCACCTTAACTCCTTGCCTCCTACCTGGTTTGTATCCATATCATCAACATTTTTGTGTCCCTTCTTCTAAATGCCAACTATTAAAATTCTTGCCGTGTGCTTAATGTAGATAAAATTATGATGTTTCTAATGCCCAGTACTAAAGCTTTGCTGACACCCAAGCTACCTCTCTGTAACCCTGACAAAATTCACCTGATGCACTCTGTTGACCATCCACCTCTCTTGCTTTTTTGATGTGAAAGCTCCTAAATCCGTTTGATGAGATCCCTGGAAGTTATGTCTTAACTGTCTCTTCACAAATGCAAGACAAAAACCTTCTCTAGTTCAACTCATAAAAGGCAGAAATATTACTCATCATTTAAAGGCTCATCTTTGTTCTATAAAATCCTAACAGTTCATTTATATCAACTGAGATGTATTACATTTACAATGATTTTATGGACCGTAGTAACTTACTTAATTTATTGTGCCTTTGGTACTGTATGAAGCGAACAGTAAAAGTCATACTTAATGTTTGAAGCTAACCTTAATCTCTGAAAATTCCTGGAAATATAATCTTGTTCATTTCGATGATTATAGGGTAAAATATAGAGTTTATTGCTTTTAGGCTCATTTAATTCACCTGGCTTTCAGTAAAGAGGTCTGGCAGGGTGTCGCTACTTCTACAACAACAGCGTAAAAAACGCGTGTTACTCTCAGTTTGGTAATGTGAATGCCACAGTAATCCTGCACAAGACTGCTATGAAACAGGTACTGTAACAGAGGCAAGTCTCTGCATCTTTAGCAGAGTAACATTTTGACCCCATTTAACCTATTTTTCTTTTCATTCATGAAGAAGAATATCAGACTGCAAACCTGCTACTGAAAGAAAAAACTATACAGGCCTAGACAAGTGACTATATGTGTTGGTGTAAAAAATGTTCAATCCGTTAAACACATTCTTCAGCTAAAAAGAAGAAGAAATCACAGAATCACAGAATGCTAGGGGTTGGAAGGGACCTCTGGAGATCATCAGGTCCAACCCCTCGGCCAGAGCAGGGTCACCTAGAGCAGCTTGCACAGCAATGCATCCAGGCGAGTTTTGAGTATCTCCAGAGAAGGAGACTCCACAACCTCTCTGGGCAGCTTGTTCCAGGGCTCTGCCACCCTCAAAGGAAAGAAGTTCCTCCTCATGTTTAGATGGAACTTCCTATGACCAAGTTTGTGCCTGTTACCTCTGTCCTGTCACTGGGCACCACTGAAAAAAGACTGGCCCCATCCTCCTGGCACCCACCCTTTAAGTATTTATAAGCATTGATAAGATGCCCCCTCAGTCTTCTCTTCTCCAGCCTAAAAAGACCCAAGTCACTCAGCCTTTCCTCATAAGAAAGATGTTCCCTCCCCTCTTTCTGCCATTGCCACTGTGGTTGTGTGATGCACATTTCAGTTCATCACACCCTCTCCTCACCCCCTGAGAACCCAGGTAACAGTCATTAATGTCACTTGAGTTTTTGTGATGGTCTGCGTACTATGCTTAGGAGGACTGGTGGAAGGCACAGGGAATCTGAATTGTTTCATGTAAAGAGAGGTTAAGCGGAAGAGAAGACACGTAACTCTCCTTACAGTAGTGAACTGGCAATTCATACCTAAGGTCAATACTAAGCAGGTTGCTGAACTGCAGTATTGCCTTGTTGTCATTCAGATATTTTTACATGACAGGAAAATTACACTTTCTAAGCTGGGGCAGTGCAGAAGAAAATCAAGTTATCATTACCTGTCTCAAGTTTTTGTATTATCTTTGGACTGTTATGGGAGAGCAAGAATGCTCTTTCAGTGGGTTGAAAATGATTTAGTGTGTAACCATTCTTTCAGTCATTATTTTCCCTCATGCTAAAGCAGTGACTCTTCTGTAACAACATTGTATATCTTAAAAAGCAGTTAACATGTTCTCTCTCTTCTGTAATACTCTCTTGGCGAGGAAAATTCTCATGTTGGTTCTACCTACAAGATTATGGCACGGGTGCAATGTTCCACATTCCACACGGATGACAATAAGAAGTTCACTGACTTCAGAAGGAGCTTTTGGAGCCAAATATTCAGCCAATGTAAGTCTGGCACAGCACACTTCAATGAAACATGGCAGTTTACACTAGCTGAGGATCTTGCCTTTCTCAAAAGTGAATCTTTTCAGGGTTATGTAACTTGGTAAATCCAGTTGTGTTTATTGCCAATGACAAAACTGAATTATCTCTACACTACTGTATCTAAAGATCTGAACAGAAAAGGGTAACTAACCACAGATTTGCATACTTGAAGGAGAGAAAAGTCAGAAGAAATGAAGGATATGTGGAAAAGAAAAAAAAGAAACAAACCAAAAGCATTGCTGAAATGAAAACTTAAGTACACCTTGCATATTGTTGTATTTAAGTAGTGACAACTGTCCTCATTTTTATTGGTTTTGCAAATTAGCAGTACTCCAAAGACATAGTTGACTCTTGACTATAATGTCAGTTAGTGGAAAGCTTTTTTCCATGCATAGGTATATATAAAGTTGGGTAAATTGGTAAGTTCGATGGATTCAAGAATAACTTAAGATTTTCAATGCCAGATTTGAAACAGACAAAGGAGCACAGATTTTTGGAAAACACTGAGTTTACTAAAAAGCACGTGTCAGAATGAATATGTAAAAACACTGGTATAATTGAAGTTCAAGGTCTAAACAGTGTGTTCAGTGAAGACGGGTTACAGTTTTCTTCTAATCTGATTAATAAAACATTTTTGGAAGTGGAAACTCCTGGCTGTCATGGTAGCTCCTGGCTCCATGGCTCCAAGTTGTAACCCAAGCAGCAAGCCCAGGCTACAGAAGTGCTTCCGGACATCTGAGGAAAGCTGTCATGAAACCTCACAATGGTATTCCTAGAAGTACATCAGCAGCAAAAGGAAGACTGCGGAAGATGCGGGCCTATTGCTGAACGCGGCAGGGTGTCTGGTGACAAAGGAGATGGAAAAGGCTGAGGTACTCAATGCCTTCTTTACCTTGGTCTTTATTGGTAAGACCAGCCTTCAGGAATCCTAAGTCCCTGAGACCACAGTGAAGGTCTGGAGCAAGGAAGGCTTACCCTTGGTGGGAGAGGATCAGGTTAGGGAATATTCAAACAAACTGGACACACACAAGTCTGTGGGACCTGAAGGGATGCACCCATGAGTGCTGAGGAAACTGGCCAATATCATTACAAGGACAATCTCACTTATTTTTGAAAGGTCTTGGTGATTGGGAAAGGCTCTTCAAGACAAAAGAAAGCAAATGCAATTCCTATCTTCAAGATGGACAAGAAGGAGAATCCATGGAAATACAGGCTGGTTAGCCTCACGTCAGTCCCTTGGAAGGTGATAGGGTAAATAATTTTGGAAACCTTTTTGAAACACATGAAGGACAAGAAGGTATTTGGGACTAGTCAGCACGGAATTATAAAAGGGAAATCACACTTAAGTAACCAGAAAGCCTTCTACAGTGAAATGACTAGTCCAACGGGTGAGGAGAGAGCAGTGGATGTTGTTTATCTCAACTTCAGTAAGGCTTTTGACAGTGTCTCCTGTAACATCCTCATAAACAAGTTGATGAAGTACAGGCTAGATAAGTGGACAATGAGGTGGACTGCCAACTAGCTGATCTGTGAGGCTCAAAGGGTTATGATCAGGAATACAAAGTTCAGCTGGAGGCCAGTCACTTGTGGAGCACCCCAGGGGTTAATATTGGGGCCAGTAATGTGTAGTGGCTTAATTAATGACCTGGGTAATGGGACAGAGTGTACTCTGACAGTTTGCAGGTGATCCAGAACTGGGAGGAGTGATGGATACACCAGATGGTTGTGCTGCCATTCGGAGGAACCTCAGCAGGCTGGAGAAATGGTCCAACATAGACCTCATGAAGGTAACAAAGGGAAATGCAAAATCCTGCACATGGGGAGAAACAATTCAACATACCAGTACATGCTGAGGTCCAAATGGTTGGAAAGTAGCTTGGAAAAGAAGGACCTGTGGGTCCTGTGAGACTCCAAGTTGACCACGAGCCGTTGATGCACCCTTGTGGCAAACAAGGCCAACGGCATCCTCGGCTGCATTAAGCAGAGGTGTCCAGCAGGTCGAGGGAGGTGATCCTTCCCCTCTGCTCAGCACTGGTGAGACACTTCTGGAGTGCTGTGCACAGCTCTGTGTTTCCCAGTACAAGAGACAGGCATGGAAATACTGGAGCAAGTCCAGCAAAGGGCCATGAAGATGCTTAAGGGATTGTAGCACCTGTTAAATGGGGAGAGACTGAGAGAGCTGGGGTTGTTTAGCCTGAAGAGTAGAAGGCTGAGGGGGATGTCATCAGTGTGCATAAATACCCAATGGCGAGGAGCCAGACTCTTCTTGATGGAGCCCAGAACAAAAGGCGATGGCCCACATTGAAATACAGGAAATTCCATTTAAAGTCTTTTTCTGTGAGGGTCATCAAACACTGGAAACAGGTTGCTCAGAGAGGTTGTGGAGTCTCCATCCTTGGAGAAAGTCAAAACATGTCTGGACATAATCTTGGGCAACCTGCACTAGTTGACTCCACTTTGAGCAAGGATTTTGAACTAGATGATCTCCAGAGCTCTCTTCCAGCTTCAACTATCCAGTGATTCTGCGATACAAAATATTTTCGTTTGAAGAAAATAAGATTTAATTTTATCATCTCCTGTTTACTTCCTTCTTGGTAATGTTTTATTATCTCAAAGATTTTTGTATTGCAGAATGTCCAATGTAAAATCTGTGTGACTAACTCAAGGTTTCAAAACCCCGGATGCTGAAATATAGCAACTTTCCTCTCTAAAAGGATAGAAAACACACAGACCAGTACCAGCCAACTTCTCTGATAGACAATGTCAATGAAAATTTTGAAGAAGTTAATGAAGTTTAGGATGACAATGTAAGTTCATGTATAATTACAAACTGTAGAAAGCAAAAGACTTGAAACAAGTTTAATTTGTTAGAACATGTTTTGCAGCCATTGCAAATTTACTAGATGTATGGTCAAGTTTAGTTGAAGTTAAGTTAGGCATGCATCTTGATTTTTGGTTAAAATTCTTCAGCTGCATCCTCCTAAACTGGTATAAGTAATAATAATAAAATAGTCAGTACAAGCTGAAGCCTGCAGCTTGTATCCCGTTATAAATTACACTTCAGATTTTCTAAACTAATTGTTAAATTTAGACTTAGCAATTAGCACTGCACAACATTTACCAACGGAATTAACTGTATCACTTGCTATCAAGATGACATTTCAAGCTCAATTACGTTTTCATACGTCCCAGACTGGTAGCTCTGATGCATTCCAAGAAAATAAAACCTAGAAACGGGCCAACTGAAAATTGTCATGACAAGATTCACAATAAGAAATGGTCTTTTTTTCTGTTTCTGTTTTGGGTAAAAATGCAATCTTATTGGATACAAATGCAATCTTATCTGAACAGGGTGAAATTTGTCTCAGGCTGGTGGAAATAAAATGCAAATAGTTACTTTATGGAGTTCCACCATTTGAGAAGTGTATCTAGCAACTTTACTGTTTCCAGGAGCCCTTATTAGCAAGTACATTGGGGTCCTTATTAGCAAGTACATGAACATTGCCAGGAGATGCTTCCTGGTATTGCTTTTTAGTGTGATAGGGTTATGAATCTGAGAACTTCAAAAGATATTTTCAACAAACAGCCAAACCTACAGAGAAACTCACAGCTGGATTTCATGTTGTGTTTGCTTAGTAGAGCCGACCCTTAGGAAGTTTTTGCTCTGCAACTCTATAAAGACTAAAATTCAAAGCCTCTTACTCCTGAAAACCCATTCAGAATCACAGAGTTGAACTAAATCCACTGGCTTTCAAGACATAAGTAGTGAAAGATCTTAAAGTTGCAATAAGATGAGCCAGTCATACTTTGATGCAATTGTATCTACTTGCATAATAGGTTCATCATGGAAAAGAGCGCTCTACGGCTGCTGTTGAGATATAGACCCCAATACTCATCATACATGCGACACCACTCTCACCTGTACCCCTTTAAGCTGACTTTTGGAACAAAGTAGAACATAGACGGAAGTGTTTGATTTCAGTCTGGAAAAAGAACAGAACTGTAGTTTTAACAAAGGGCATAAAATTCCATTTTTCTTTAGATGAGAGGCTGGAGGCATTTGAGATTATCATTCACTCTAATCTCTTTCTTGGTAAAGGACAATGAGTAACAATGGTTGTTCTAGGACTTGTTTATCGTTCCTTTTCATCCTCTAGCATCCTTCTTTTTCTCTTGGTTGTATCAGGATAGTCGCAATGCCTGTAGCTCTAAACCTAACACTCTTCAGTACCTCCACTTTTCCCAACTCCAGCTCCCTATCGAAAAAGAAATGTCTGCCTTGAAAGCTTTGACATTCTCTTCCAAATCCTTTGCTGAATTTAAAAACCTATTATCTCAAAATGAAAAGAAGCTGTATGACCTTATGGATAACATAATTCCCCTTTCTCCTCATCTATTTGTTGTTATACCTATGACCCAGGACTTTTCCAGGATATGAACCCTGGGAGCACATTTTCAACAAGAGGGATGGAATGTAGGTTCCTAATATTCAATCACTTAAAATGTCAACTAAATACCCAAATGCTGTATGTGCACTCCAAAGCATAATCAGCATTTTCCGGTTCTGAGAACCAGAAATACGGATGGCACTTCATGTATGATGTGTTATTTTCATATTAAAGGTTTATTCAGGAGAAATGTTCCGTACAGTGTGTTCAAAATGTATTTCCCTTTTTTTTGCTATTGTGTAACTAAATTAAAATACTAAATGAATGATGCATGCAACACAATAAAAACCTCATTTACTGCTATTCTGAGATGTCTTCTGAAATGTTATTGAGTTACATCTGGTTCTGTTCAGTCCTTGTTAATTTGACCAGATGAAGATGCTTGGCATGACAACCTTTGAAAGGTTCATCTGACCTAACTTCAGACATCTACAGTGTCAGTATCTAAACCCTAACTAATTTCCTTAGACTAGACTAGACTAGACTATTTCAGTTGGAAGGGACCTACAATGATCATCTAGTCCAACTGCCTGACCAATTCAGGGCTGACCAAAAGTTAAAGCATATTGTTAAGGGCATTGTCCAAATGCCTCTTAAACACTGACAGGCTTGGGACATTGACCACCTCTCTAGGAAGCCTGTTCCAGTGTTTGACCACCCTCTCGGTAAAGAAATGCTTCTTAACATCCAGTCTAAACCTCCCCTGGTACAGCTTTGAACCATTCCCACGTGTTGTGTCACAGGATACCAGGGAGAAGAGCTCAGCACTTCGCTCTCCACTTCCTCTCCTCAGGAAGCTGTAGAGAGCAGTGAGGTTGCCCCTCAGCCTCCTTTTCTCCAAACAAGACAAGCCCCAAGTCCTCAGCTGCTCCTCATAGGACATTTCTTCCAGCCCTTTCACCAGCTTTGTTACCCTCCTCTGGACTTTGTGGTTATAGGGAAAAATAGGCATTGTTAGAACGCAATTCATATGTAAAGTACATTTCAGGATATGAATCATGCCTTACAAACAACATCAGAGGTCTACCATAAGGTGTTTTCCTGAAACCTAAGCAGTTACCTAAGTTAGGGGTTTAATCTCTTAGAATCATTACACAGTTAAAGAAGAGAAACAGGCTGTTTCAGAAGTTGATCTGGGCCCAGGACTTTGATATAAAACCTAAACTTAGATAGGCAGGACCTCTCTCTGGAAGCCCTCCTCTGTTGACTATATGAAGAATATTTTGGCATAACTTGAGAAACGGTTCAAATTAGATGTCTAATCTGCTGACGGGAATCCCACTCCTAAAGTAAATGGTGCAGACACCCTACTGGTTTTGCCGTGAGTAGAGGCTGTTATTACTTAGGCCTTTCCATCTAGGAACCAAATACACATTCATAGTCTAATTTTAATCAATTTCTTGGAGTACAGATCATGCTTTGTCAAAGTCAGGCTGTCTAGGAGAAGGCATCTGTGTCTCTCTGTACTGCACAACACTACAGTTACTTGCACATTCGAGGCTATTCATCCTATTAAATATTATTATTACTATTATTATTATTATTGGCCCTGTATCATTTGCACCCTATAGGGATGCAAACCAGAACTTCAATGGTGGCCTTGCACACAAAGCAGAAGAGTGCAACCCTGCCATATGGAAGATGTGATGGAGACAACTGAGTGAATTGACAGCATTCTGCTATAAAAGTAGGTGAAATCCAGCAAGGCTTGTTGTAAAACTACTTTCTTGCTCCTCTACAGAGTACACATCAGGAATTTCAGCCTAGCGTCGTAACCAGGCAGTAAATTCTATCTGAATATTGCAATTTTGTCAGAAGATTTTTAAGACTTCAAAACTGCAAGCAGCAAAGAATCTAATACATCTGTAGGGAAGTTGTGATGGTTAATTACACTCTGAGTATCTTATTTCTACCTCTAAACTTGTCAAGCTTCATCTTCCATTGTCTGGATCTTGTTATATATTTTTCTGCTAAATTAAAGAGTCAATGATTATCAGAAATTCTTCCCTCTGCAAGTATTAGACTCTGATCAAGTCAGTTAACTTCTCCTTATTAAGTTAAATAGCTTGAGATTCTCTCTCTTTAATTAATGTACAAGCTCATTCTATGCACTAAGCACCTGTTACAGCAATTCAAATCAACAAAAAACCCCTGCAACAACGTGAACTTGCATACTATCAAAATAAAGCAGGATAAGAATAAAAGGAATATTTCGTGACAGTCCATCTTCTCTTTTCTGAACAGAAGAAAGAGAAAATGTATATCATACAATAGAAATCACAATGGTGACAATAAATGACACAGGAAAGTTTACTGAGTACACAAACTAAGGAAAGGACAGTCAAAGTTTCAGGCAGAAAACACAGAAAAAACAAAATGGTTTTCTATTCATGAATATTCTCTTCCAACTCAGGATACAATTCTACACCAATGAGTAAAATATCCCTGAGAACTGTATATTTCTTAGAATTAAAATCACAAGATACTGGTGTGCAAAAAGGAAAATTAAAACATTGAGAGAAATTTTAATAAAAGCTAATATATACATAAAAAAAGCTGAAGATAGAGGAATGATTCAGTGAAACACAAGTTTGGTGTGCCTTCAAGATCTTCTGATGGGTAGATAGATGAAGCTTCGGTCCACAAACCTAAAAATAGTGCCCTAACACTAGTGGAATAAAATGTATCTGTGAGTTATTCAAGCTAGAAAAGATAAACAGATGGGAATATGTAGCTCCTGTTGTCCTGGTACCATTAGTCATATTTTTCATAGCTTTGGTTTACAGGTTAACAATGTATTTTCTTAAATTCCTAGAATCAGTGCAGATAGTTTTTATTTATAACCAGTCAAACCTTGCTTGGCATGAAGATTTGAGTTACATGTTTTAATTTGATTTTTATAAGTGCTTTTTTTCAGTTTGTGCTCATTGTCACTGAAATGAATCAAGAAGGAGAGTGCCTGGGTTACTAAGAGATACTGTAAATCAGAGACAAACAATTATATCTGAAGAGCACATCGGCACAGGGTGAGAATATCGGCTGGAATCTCAGCAGGGCAACGGATGTCAAGTGCATGTTTTCCAATGGCTGCATCCAGAACCCACAGAAATCAGTAGGGTTCTTTGGTAAGTGCTGCTTTGGGGCTTTGACTATTGGAAATGGCCATGCAAAAGCAAGGAAAAAACCAAACCCAAGCATCTGGATTCTTTTAATGTCTCATATCTTACAAACCAGAATTTACAACATAGTGAGTTAGGACATAGCAAACAGCTCAAAATCTGTCAAAATTCTGAGCCAGTCGAATTTTGGCATTCATGAGCATCACGGCACTCCTTGATAAAGTTTTTCACTGGCTTAGTGTATGTTTGGACCAATAGCAAGAGCACATTTTAACCTGGATAACATGCTGGCATTATGGTAATAACAAGCCTCTACGAGCATCTGGGCAGTGATTTGGCTCATGGAAAGGCAAGGTTGGTAGTGAGCAGCCTCAAATGCCTGACCTCATTTTGACGTGCACATTGCAAGTCATCATCGAATTTGATTGTAACTAAGTGCCAGGCCTTCCAACAAGCTGTTCTGAGGCTGTTCGTCTGGAGTCCAAAAAGAATAAGTTTAGCATGGCTAATTCCTACAGTTTTACATATTGTCAAGCAACTAACATGATTTGTAGGAAATTTAAAACTGTACACGGTTGATCACACATACTGGACTTCCTCCATTATGTCAAGCAGAGTGATTTATCTAGAGAGAAAATGTGGGACAAGGTTTGCAAGGAGGCTGCTGGTGGTCAGAAAATAGACTTACAGGGTTTCATGGGTTCATTCTCTTTCAGTATTTGATTTAAGCCCTTTTCTACATCAAGCACTGATCACCAAAAATTGTAACATCTGGATTTCATCGCTAACAATATTTTCAAGATTGTTCACCTTTTTTTTCCATCCCTGGGACTCTTTGGTACTGTCCCTGTGTGGGAAGAGCAGCAACATTAACATGTAACATGACACTTGAAACTTCTGTTGGAAAATAATAGGAATCTAGATAACCCACCTAGAAGCTCTTTCTAGATGTTTTGTGACTGGAGAGAAAACACAAAGATACGTGATTTTCCTTCTACGGAAAAAAAAGAGTGGATTTACAGAAACTTTGAAAAAGGTTGGGGAAATAAATCTGTGGCACAATAGGCTGGCTTAAGAAAAACGTCAGTATTCACCATATTGCATCGCATTTAGCAACGCAAGCTGAATTGTGTTCAGTTTAAACTTTATGAAGCTGCTTCTCCATTTTGAATTGGGATAGGATAAACTACTTCCAGGGACTGGTGTAAGAAGATGTACAAGAACATGACACTAGGCTTCTCAAATAGCACTAGACACGACTGTATGGGCAAATGAATCAAACTCAGAGGGTCACATTTGGCTCCAGATTTAGACTTCAAATGTCAAAAATATAGAAGTAATTGGTACATTAGGTGTGTAAGTTCCCATCACAGCCAGGGGAGAGGCAATCAGTAGTGTCAGTGAATCTTATGTGGGTGCAATAGCTTCTTAGATACCTGTATCTGGATGAAAAGTGCATACCTAAAAGCAGAATCTTAATCTCACATTGAGTCCTAATCAAAAATTTGCCTCAAAACAGATTGCTTCATTTGCCTTAGTCTTTTCACTGTGTACAGACAGGAATAATAATAATAAAAAAATTATCATGCACATTGTTAAACTGGGGAACAGTGGATGTGTCTACAATGTAAAACTGATTTGTAGTCTGTAGCAAATCACTGGGTGGAAGCAGCTGTCAAACAAGTTTAACCTTGACACAGAGCTAAGTTCAGCTTTTCCATTCAAAATACTGTCTGGACTGTCATGTTTCCATTGGGATTGTTATGCTAAACCCAAAGCACCCAGATATTAGGCCTATCTTTCCCTCTAATTTGACAGTGTTTTTCAGGTTTGGGTCTATCCTACATCTTTGTCTTATGCCTACCATATGTCCATGACCCTGAGTTCACAAAGACCTGCAGTAATTAAAATTATTAGCAACAGTAAGCAGAGGAGAGGTTAACATCAAGAGATATTTTGGTCAAAAGCTGTGTTGCATTGGTGTCCAAAGTCTGGGCTTATGAAAAGAATACAATTCCTATCTAATAAGGTATTTTAACAACAAAAACAAATTTATCAAGTAAAATCTCACTCATATATTATGGCTGAACTATGATAATGTAGAGTTGAGAAAAAACTGTCTAGTCTGCTTAAAAATCTGGCCATGCTGCAGTGCACTCGCAAATATCTCAAGCAGGAAATGATGGAAAGCTCCACTGATCTCAAATAACTCAATTGTTTTTCCTTTTCTAATCAAATATCTTCATAGTGAGGAACTGAAAGGCATCATTCAGCAGGCAGTGTTGTTGCAAAAGCATGAAAATATGGCACTTCACTGTTAATGTAACACTAAAGATTAAAAATGTTTATTACCTGTTATTCTTCTGTTAATTGTTTTGTGTCGAGAAAAATAGAAGTTGCTGCCTTAATGCATAAAAAAATCACAATGTGCATTCATAGTTGAGAGCAAAGGGTTGGGGCTATGAAAATTATGTAAATGATCAATTCCAGTGAAAGAACTTTCAAACCCTTAGGGTCTTCAAACAGCATTAATTCATGAAATTAGATACAAAATTTAACTTTTTCATGCTAATAATGATTTCATAAGGAAAAACTCGTTAGTAAAGGTGACAAATATGAAGTTCTATTGAACATTTAAATTCAGGAGTCTTAGTATGCGCCCCTGGGATATATTTACACAGCCAATGACTCTCTGATGTTATTAAGTAATTTATTTGAGAAAGTCTCCATTCATGAGTTTACATAAGAACAATATCAGGTTTACAAAGGCTTGTGTTGTCAGTTTAGCAAATACCTAATTCACAATGACTTTTGCTTAAGATTTTCATTAGGTTGTTCAATATTGTTTGATCATTTAATGTCAGCTTCATAAGATCATAATTTCCCCTATATGAAAAGAGGAAATTAAAAGGAGAAATAAATTAAAAAGAGTGAACTAAACTTAAATTTAAATCTGCTTCACCACAAAAGAGAGGAGAGTGGTGTCACCACTTGTGATTATACTTTGCTTGCGTACAAACTATCCACATTTGGGAACTTGAGGTTTTGCTGTAGTATATTTCTATGCCAGCAACACCAAAAATAATCTGGAATGTTGCATATGGTTCACTTGTTTGGGGCTGATCTCTGATGTGACAGTATGAATTTCTGGCAGCATTAGTTAGAGGGGCCATCAATTAGGTAGGCACGGAAATGAAAACACCTTAGGTTTCTTGATTTCTATGCCTATTCATGCTGTAGTCTACGGCCTCCAGCTAGTGTTGTAGGCAATGTGCAAATATAACTAAAGATGACAATTCCTGCAGAGTGGGTATGACAGAGAGAAGTAGCACAAGATCCCTTGATGCTGAAAATAGACCTGGTCAAAACTGTCATCACAATATTTGTCTTCTTACAGAAAATGCTGGTTCATCAATACACAACTATTTCCCAGGAAATGTGCTGATTTTGCTTAACTTTCTAATGAAATACAGGCAAGTCTTGAAATCTTCATTGTCTCCTGGTTAGATCATTCACCATCATTCCTCAGAGACCTCCCTGGTCCCCAGGCTCCATCACAGGGTTATGCTGGAGGAGGTTTGATTCAGTGTTTGAAATCACAGCTGGTTCCTGTCACAACCTGCCTCCAGCATTTTTCCTCCTCCTCAGGATGGTTCTTATTCTCCCATCACCATGTTTCCTGCACTCAGATGTCTTTCCATCCTTGTCTCGCCTACCCATTCAGGCTGAAACTGCAACACAACACCCTTTCTGTTTCCATGGGAGGGATCCAATCTGTGCTCCAAGGCTTGTCTCTAGCCCTTCCCATATACTTCATTGCGCATGTCCTAAGACAGGTGAAACTCAAAGGACAATCTGCCTATGTGTTAAATCTTTTGTTCTGTGGCAGCATGAAACCCTGGCCTACACATAACCTTAGGGCAAAAAAAAAAAAATCCAAATCAAAGCCAATATTACAGCAACTACTAAATTGTATCACATTTGAGTGGAGTATTAGCTGCCTGGAGGATCTGATTCAGACATGAGAAGGCAAAAGTCTTTTTCCTGGCAACATCTCCTGTGAGAAATGAAAATACGACTTACAAATAAAACATGCAGAATTATGCAATGACTATCTTGACTGAAACCTATCTTTCAAAAAACCTAGATGACTATTTAATCTTTCACTTTGTTCTTTACTGACTACAAATATATAATGAGAGTGAACAGGAACAGGCAGGCAAGATGAAATTCAGTCATATTTACTAACACATGTGGCGCTCAATTGTAACTGCATTTGTGCAGCGGTTCTCTGACAGAGTGGTTCTATGATGTTTTAAGGACTTCGGAAATGCAGAAGGACTCTGTATAAAAATAAGCTCCATTAGTAAGTAGAGTAGTCACAGGGCAGGAGTGGGTACTCTAAGAGAAATCACCAGGCCAGAAAGGTAGTAATCCTGGAAACAACTTTCTTGAAAGTAAGGAGCTCTCAAGAGGAAATCACAAGGTCCTTAATGGAAAACTGAGAATAGAGGAGATGAGAAATGACACAAAATTAGGCAAGGATTCATAAGCAAAGATTGGTGGTGCTATTCAACAATACCCAAAAAGCTTAACATCACATATATTACAAAGGCAATCTCATGACCTATGCTGAGGTACTAGAGGTTTGTATTCTGGCCTTGGCTCTACCTCCCAGCATAGCCTTGCACATCTTGTACTCTTCTGGCAGTGTACATCCAGAAAGCCACGACAAAAGGGAAGCTGATGTAGTAGAGGAAGGAACAAGTAGAAAAATGAGACTGACTAACTCTAGACATGCAGTATAGCATGAGTAATAGACATTTGGAAACACTGGATTTGGTGATTGGAGAAGGGCACAAAAAAAGAGAGAAAGAGATTTCAGATGTCGAAACTATGAAGTTGTTTGACTGGATGAGTATTAAG
Source organism: Gavia stellata (assembly GCF_030936135.1). NCBI lineage: Eukaryota > Metazoa > Chordata > Aves > Gaviiformes > Gaviidae > Gavia > Gavia stellata. The sequence goes on along the minus strand of NC_082597.1, from coordinate 6,550,107 downwards.
GTACAATTTGGCTGAGTAAGGGAGAGAAGGCAGTTAGAGATGATTTCCAGATACAGACATGAGAGATAAGAGGGATTTGCTGGTATAATCTTCGAAAGGAAGTGAATAAGGGGAAGTGCCTGGAAGTAAATAAAAATGTTTTAGTATAGGTAATGCTTAGAAACAGGTTACCAATCCCTGAGAAAAATTAACATCCACATGATTAGTTGCCTGAGTGCTGAATAATAAAATAAAACCATTGAAGTTTTTCATATTAAAGCATTGGGTAAAACTGAAATTTGCAGCACGAACAGAATTAGAAGGGCTGTTTTCACATGATTTGTGAGAGCACGGAAAAAGAGTTTATTCTGAATACTGTCACAGCATGTGGGCCCTCCACAGGTATTGTGGTCCTTGGCTTAAAAAAATTGTATTTACAATATTTGTTAGAACGAGATAAAGACCTATGATTCCCTTCTCTTCAAGACTAAAAGTTGGCTGTTTATTGTACTGGTGGTATTTGCTACCTTTCTACTGATGTCTTTAAAGATCAGCAGACATTTAAAATTAAGTCTTTTTGATGAGTTTTTCTTAAACTTGAGTTGGATACTATGCTAGTGGAGGAACATGCTTTGTAAGTGATCACATGTTATTCCAACTCAACTGTAAAGAGCTACTCCTCAGACTCGAGGTGGTACGATTGATTTAAGTGGAGGACACTGAGGCATAGTGCCTGACACGTCTCTGTCCAAAACGTCTCTGTCTTCTGTAGAGGTCCCTCATTGTAAAGAAGAACCTGGCTACCCAAACCCAAGACTGGCTACATGGAGGAGGACTCTGCTTCCATTTTTCTTTGTTTCATGGAACAGAAAAAGAACCCGTGAAGGTGCCGAGAAGACTGAATGCTCCCTGTGAAACTGTTGAAAGTTTTTTATAGTGTTGGTTTTCCATATGACACTGAGACATTCAGAGATCACACGACAAAGAGAAAGCAGCACAATTCCTGCTAATGAGATAAAGCCACAGAAAGAGGAAGATGGAGCAGTTTGGCAGTAAACATTGGATTGGGACCATAGGTAGCCTGGAGGACAGTATCCTTAACCATTCGTAGTGCCTGGGTCTGCTCCTGAAGTCCCGCGTTAACTCCTTGGTGTCATTTGTTCACAAAATCATATAAAAAAGTTCACCACTAAGGTCCTCCTGTTCCCAGAGAAAATGAAGCATTTCCTATACCCTTCATAGTTGTGGGTCGCTGAGGAAATGCATCTTGACTCTGTATAACCTTGTCCAGTTCCTTTTTAAACCACTGTATATCATCTGCTTGCTCCAGTGACCTTCTAGTACATTGGCAGTTGATGAAGAAATAGTATTATAACTGAATCTTTCACAGCAGTAAATTTTGCTGTTCGATACGAAATGCAATGATAAAATACACAGAGAACTATGTCAAACTCCGATTTCTTAATAGTTGCACATAATGTTTCTCTACTGTTTGAAAGCAGTCTTGAAAATTGCCCAGGAAGTATTACTGCTAAGGGAAGATAAAGAAAATGTATTTCTATTTCTTAAAGGTGAGACAAACAGGTCTTATGTAAAATTTCTCTAGCTTCAGATAAAACAAAAAACATCAGACACACAGTATAGGGATATGCAACTACATGTTATCTTTCCTAACTAAATTGCCAATTGCTTAACTGCTGAATAAAAAGCTGAACAGACACAGTCAGGATCATGTATCTGTACTAAAAAACTTGAAATTTCGTTTTGATTATATTGTACACATTTTTAGAGACCTAAAACTCATATTGTTTACCCTTGACCTCTGGAGTTTGACAAAGATTGGCCTTGCAAGATTGTTTCCATTAGAGGGGGCAAGTCATTAATATGGGCCAGGGATATTTTTAATACTAACTTGATTCTTTCTTTAGAAACATGTATCCATATGCTCATTTCCAGGACATAAAAGAATAAAAGTAATAGGCTTATTTTTTTTTTCCTCAAAAGTCTACCACTCCAGCTTTTTACTCAAAAAAATTCCTTGTGTATGTTTCTTCTTAGAAACAGAACTTCACTATATACAGCAAACAGACAATACAGGAGAAAATATCCCTCAGACCACCTGACTCTGGTACAATTTTTCCAACAGTCCAATAAAAAGTGCTACTTTAGTGTAAGACTTGAAACAGAATCAAGCTCAGCAACTAAAGGCCTGCAGTCTGTAATTTAGTCATTTGGAAACCCAATGTAAAAGAAATCATGTTTATCCATAGGATGAAGTTACTAAACGTTTTCCTGCAATATTCATCCTGAATGTTTTTAGACAATTTTCCCTTACTGGATCGATCGACCTATCTATCTATCTGTCCCTGTACACACACATGCACACACACGTATATATATACACACACGCCCCCACCTACAAAACGTGCTGGGGTTTCCATGCAAAGTAGGAGAGAACAAAGAGAATTACAGTGGCATGTGTTTACAGAAACGTGCTGTTTTTAGCTAGGTAGTCACAGTACATTATTTAAGGAAATTAACTATGATTTATAGCAGCAAATAAATAAGACAAAGCTTGTTTAACATATCTCAGCATCAAGTTTCTCCTGCATTAATTGTCTCTAAAGTCTGTTCCATTTGTTATCTAACAAGGTATGCTCCACTATTAGTTTTATCCAGTTCATTGCTTGGTTCTATCTGTCCTTTCAAAATTAGCTTGTCTAGTCAGAAAGCACTTTTGCTGGTAGTTCATTTCACATAAAAAGGAGGAATATTTGTTTACTGAGAAAGTAATTGGATGATAATTTTGAAAAGAAAGATATATGAATTGTAATAAATTATTTCTTAAAAAATACATGGGAGCGTGAAAACCAACAAACCCAAAACAAATTAAAACCTCTAACGAATGAAAAGGCTATAAATAGAATATGAAACAGGAAAGAATAATTTATCATTGTAACTTACCTACTCCTTGTTATTCTGTTGAAAAGAGCTGAATATCTAAGGAAAGAAGAAAAGATTTATGTATTTACTAAATGATGGTCAAGTAAATATTTATATTAGCTGTCATTTTTCTTCTAGCTTTTCAGCCCTTGTAAACAGTAGTTAAACCTTTGTTATAGAATGAAAATGTATAATTTAACCACAGGTTTGGAGTCCACAATTCTATTTCAGTTATTGATTAAATTGATAAAGTTTGCATGATCACAGGTAGACTATACTAAAGTTGCATGTGTTATCTTGTTGCATGCATCTGTGTATATTTAAGTGAAGGAGAGAGAAAGCAGCAATTGTATTCAAAGCTCTGGGCAATATACTGTGGATATTTATACAGCTGATCTATCCCATATATTTTACTGCTTCCCAACATTTCAATTCACATCAAACTGTAGGATTTTTTTTCCTTTTTCTACCAATTAGCTAATATTTTATTGATAATCCTGGGGGTTTTTTTAGCTAAAACAAGGAAAACAACAAGTATTAAACATATGAGAAATAACTGAAAGGATCTATGAAAATTGCCTAAAAGAAAATAAAACACATGGAAAAGAACGTGCAAAATTAGTGTAAATAAGATTACAGAAATTGGAAACAAGATCTGATAACTAAATTATAATCTTATATTATGAATTTTTTATAATATTATATTATAGACAGTAGAAAAATAGAATCATTAATATGAAATTCTGAAGTCCTAGGGAAGACTTGACTCTTACCTGTTCAGTTGATTAACGCTTTGAGCTCTTTCTATTTGTAGACCTAACAAAGAAAAATACAAAATGAAATTAAATACACTAAATGATGTGAGAGAAATGGTTATAGATTTACATTGATTTAGCCTGATTTTATTTATCTGAATATCATTCAGGTTTTCCTTGTTATTGAATTGTATTTATGATAACAATTCAGGCTTTGATCCTTAAATTACACATTTGGGGCCTGAAGTCATAACAATTTGGGATTAAAAGGATGCAGTTCTTATCTACGTACCAAACAGGTTGTTTATAGTGCAGTTTGTTCAGTGAGTATACTCAAATTTAGTGCGGGGAGATTGATAAAGGTAATCACTGAACACTGTATTGACTTAGAATAGAGATGAAAGGAAAATGCACCTGACTCAGCAAAGACAGGAGTTAAATGCCAAATTATCCACATAAGTATGTCAGTAAGAGGAATTTCATGCATGACAGAGGCTAGAATGGGCATTAAAAACAGTCAGGACAAAAATCATTAACAGTTCCATAAAGCACATTGCTAAAGCATAAGTATAGCGTCACATGCAAATGCTCTCAACAACTTCAAAAGGTCTATTTGCATGCTCAAAATCAGGCTTATATGTGAGGAAGACAAAACCATTAGGCAGTTTCTAAATGCCATTTAATACTCAGTGTGTCTACTCTAAATTTAGGAAGCAAAAGTTTAACATGCTACCAATACCATGAGGCTCAAAAAGGCATTCTAAAATGACTGGACTGAATTTTATTTCTTTCCATCGCTAGTGTGTATGTAGCTGCTGAGGACCATAGCTATAACCCAGGTGCTAAGCAGACCTTGCCCATCCAAGCTTCATGAAAGAAAATTATTGATGTACTGAGTGGTATGTACAGTTGCTATCCCTATGGTGACTGGTTGGTGTCTCATTGCAGAAAATGGTATTATCCCACCTGAGAAACGGAGTTCTGATTAAACCTGAGCTAATGGCTATTTACGAGGATTATTCCCTCCACAAAGTAGGGATTTAATAGCATTTGGATAGGAGCAACACAGAAAATCACTGTTGTCCATTCAAAACAAAATATATAAAGCATATTATTTCCTTCTGTTAACTTAAATACAAAGTAGCATTGCACCTGCTCTCCAGCTTCCTATCAGATGAGAAAGAAGTTTGATAATGATGTAGAGTCTCTCAGGTTGCCACAGTCATAAGCTCTGGGTTTCTAATTCAGGACACTTGGGAGAGCGTAATCCTACTTGAATATGGAGTCAGTGAAAATCTTCAGCTGTGTGTTGGTGGCAGGAAGCCCCAAGAAGCAGACAAGGTAAACTGTGACCAATCTCATAAATGTTTGGAGCTTTGCTGTTTGTGTTAATGTGATTCAATCTGAAAACACTAAAAACAACGGTGGAAGTACTTAGGCTTTTCTTATGAGAGTGGCCTAACACTGTTATTTCTACTGCTTCTATTTGCAGCCTGAATCTGGAAGGAAAAGGCCATATAAGCACTCAAAGTAGTTTTGCACTTATTTGAAACACTTGAGCTAAAAATACTGAAGATATAGTATTAACCTCAACATTATTGTCATATGATGTTTCTTAGACTGGTGGTTTTGGGACTTTTGTGTCTGGGTATACATTGTTGTGGCTTGAAAGGCTCACAAATTGGAATCAAATATGTCCACCTTAAAGTTCTCAAGCAGCTTATTCCCTTTGATTTTTAGTAGTATGATTTGCATCTAGGGTCACGACCTTGTAACAATTTAATCCTGTCAAGCTGACTCTCTACCAGTGTTTCATATTCTATCCCTACTGCTCAAGTTCCATTCAGGTTTGGTCCAGAGACCATGATGTACAATACACCTTGCCATCACAGTAGGTGTTTAGGTAAAACACGTGTTACGAATAAAGGCAATTCTTACTCATCCCACATCAGCTACTAAGAAGTGAGATGGTAAGCTACTTCTGGTCTGGTGCTTTTGAGTTTTTTCCTCCTTTATTAACTAAGCAAGCCATGAACCAGAAAAGTCCTTTTTCCTCTCCTACTGGCTGTTCATTCCTTGTATAGCCATTTCTGACCTTTCCCATTTGTCTCCTCTCTGTCTGGTATGTCCTGTCACCTAATGCAAGATCCATCGTCTTCATTGCCTGCCTACACAGAACCAGACTGTCAGATGGGCTCTTCAATACCAATGTAATGGAGGTTAAACCAAGCTGAACAGAAACCCCACAAAACAACTGTGAACTGATTCCTTTGGTGCAGTCCAAGTCGTTAACAGACTTACATCAGAAATCAGATGAGAACATAATTTACAGTCTTTAAAATTTTCAAATTAAACCAAAATTTTTTTTTTAAACCTGAACAATATGAGGCTCTGAAGTTTCCTTGAAAAACAGCTCTACCACAAATTGACCTGCCTGCCTACTACGTTCAGAAAATTGTTTTTCTTTTCCTGAATGGAGACTTTTCTTTGAAAAGAATGAATTCAATTTGTGACCACACAGTAAGCATTCTGCATGCGGTTCTGAGGTTTCCGAATCTTTTAAATCAATAATAAACCCATTTAAATTTGGCTTAACTTTGTAAAGCATGTGTATTTGTAATTCTCAATGAACATGTGATAAGATAGTGTTACAGGTCTGGGACTAAGTCCTCTGGCTTCCCAGTTTGTCTGTTTTTGGCTTCCCAGTCTGTCTGTGATGGGAAAATTCCTGGTTTTGGATCAGCTTTCATAGTTCAGACAGATAGAGTCAGGCTTTTGCTCAGAACTGGATGAGGCCACCAGTCTACGAAGAAGCAGCATCACATTATTATAAAATATATATTGTCCAATAACAAATCAGGAGCTTTAAACTTATAAAGCCTGGAGCTATAATCTACCTCCCTATAGCCTCTACCTCACCAATGAGTTTTGTAATATTCCCATTCCCAAATGTCCTTCCTCAAGAATTTATTCTTGCTCCAGGTAAGCTTTAAGAGATTCTTTGGCAGCACTAAAAGCTACATGCAATTCAGGGACATATCTGGTTAGCTAGTCTGGGCTACAGATATTCCAATATAACCCTTTTGTGTCTGCACCTTATTAATTAGTGACTGAAATCCCTTTCCTTTCAAATAAGAGTTCCTTCATGTAAGATGCATCATAACATCAGTGTAGTGATAATTACTCCAACTGAGATGTTCTGGTTACTTTTCTTGGCTATCAGACTTCACTGTTTGCAAATCTTTGATGCAATTTAGTCACTAAATTACATCATTGATAGAATCCCAGATTAAAAATTAGAGTGGAAGGGACCTCTGGAAGTCATCTAGTTCAGTACTGACATGTTGTTGCTCACTGTAAATGAAGGTTCTTTGATAAACTTCTACTGAATTTGACTCTAAGTGCCTTTGTCACCCCTTGTAAATGCAAATTAAAACGTGTTAAACTGTTCCAATGGTGATTTAAGACTATTTGCCTTGTTTTACAAATGGGATAAGAGTGGAGCATGCAGAAGGTCGGATAACATGGGTCAGCTGGGAAGAAGTATGTCAGCTGAGTGCAGTTGCTCAGGCACTGGCAGCCACATAAGCATGTCCATAGCAAGCACCTAAGGAGTCTGAAGATGAGTTCTCAGGCTATACATAAGCAACTTCATAGTGCTAATAATTCATAGCTGTTAAAGGTAAATGGCTAGAATTATGGTGATACAGACCTTTATACTTTACTTAACTAACTGAATTTGGTTAATTAACAATTTCAACAGCTTGAGAGAAATATAAAATCTGTTGTGCTGTTTGGCATTGTGCTTGCACTGGAAATGGCTTATACATCCTTTACTCCATATTAAATGGGGTATATTTTGGACACAGCTGCTGTTAACAATTATATAGGGGGTTTTTGAGAACTCTGTTTTCTAGACTGACACTTCAGTAAATTTTCAATGCTTACACACAACTGAAAATAGATGAAATCCAGAAAATTAAGCAAGATTAAATTGTTTTTACTGCTGATTTAAAACTCTGTTTCTCTGTGCATAAAACATCACCCAGATCACAGAATCACTAAGGTTGGAAAAGACCTGTAAGATCATCAAATCCAACCATTACCAAAAAAACCAAACAAAAAACAAACAACCACACACCACAAAACCAAAAAACAACCACCCCACACAAAAAACCACCCACACCACACAACACCATGCCCATCAAGCCAAGTCCCACAATGCCACGTCCACACGCTCCTTGAATACCTCCAGGGAGGGTGACTCCACTACCTCCCTGGGCAGTCTATTCCATTGTGTTACCACTCTCTCAGTAAAGAAATTTTCCCTAATATGCAGTCTGTATCTCCCCTGGCGCAACTTGATGCCATTTCGTCTTGTCCTGTCACTCATCACTTGGGAGAAGAGACCAGCACCCACCTCTCTGCAAACCCCTTTCAGGTAGTTGTAGAGAGCGATAAGGTCTCCCCTCAGCCTCCTCTTCTCCAGACTGAAACCCCAGTTCCCTCAGCCGCTCCTCATCACACTTGTGCTCCAGACCCCTCACCAGCTTCGTCGCCCTTCTCTGGACACGCTCCAGCACCTCAAAGTCCTTCTTGGAGTGAGGGGCCCAAAACTGAACACAGTACTCGAGGTGCGGCCTCACCAGAGCCGAGTACAGGGGCACGATCACCTCCCTGCTCCTGCTGGCCACACTGTTTCTGATGCAGGCCAGGATGCCATTGGCCTTCTTGGCCACCTGGGCACACTGCTGGCTCATATTCAGCCGGCTGTCAATCAACACCCCCAGGTCTTTTTCTGCGGGGGAGCTTTCCAACCACTCGTCCCCAAGACTGTAGCGTTGCCTGGGGTTGTTGTGACCCAAGTGCAGAATCCGGCACTTGGCCTTGTTGAACCTCATACAATTAGCATCGGCCCATCCATCCAGACTGTCCAGATCCCTCTGTAGAACCTTCCTATCCTTGAGCAGATCAACACTCCCTCCCAACTTGGTGTCATCTGCAAACTTACTGAGGGTGCACTCGATCCCCTCATCCAGATCATCAATAAATACATTAAACAAGACCGGCCCCAATACTGAGCCCTGGGGGACTCCGCTTCTGACCAGCTGCCAACTGGATTTCGCTCCATTCACCACAACTCTCTGGGCTCGGCCATCCAGCCAGTTTTTTACCCAGCGAAGAGTGCACCTGTCTAAGCCACGAGTCGCCAGCTTCTCCAGGAGAACTCTGTGGGGGACAGTGTCGAAGGCTTTGCTGAAGTCCAGGTAGACAACATCAACAGCCTTTCCCTCATCCACTAGGCAGGTCACCTGGTCATAGAAGGAGATCAGGTTGGTCAAGCAGGACCTGCCTTTCATGAACCTGTGCTGGCTGGGTCTGCTCCTTTGGTTATCCTGCACATGCCCTGTGAGCACCCTGAAGATGAACCTCTCCATAATCTTCCCCAGCACCGAGGTCAGGCTGACAGGCCTGTAGTTCCCCGGATCCTCCTTCTGGCCCTTCTTGTATGGGTGTCACATTGGCAATCCTCCAGTCATCCGGGACCTCCCCCGTTAACCAGGACTGTTGATAAATGATGGAGAGCGGCTTGGCAATCTCCTCCGCCAGCTCCCTCAGCACCCTTGGGTGGATGCCATCAGGCCCCATAGACTTATGGGTGTCCAGGTGGCATAGCAGGTCGTTAACTGCTTCCTCCTGGATCACTGGCAGTTTATTTTGCTCTCCATCCTTGTCTTCCAGCTCAGGGAGCCGAATACCCTGAGGGTATCTGGTATGGCTATTAAAGACTGAGGCAAAGAAGGCATTAAGTACCTCAGCCTTTTCCTCATCCTTCGTGACAACGTTCCCCGCCACATCCAGTAAAGGATGGAGATTCTCTTTGTCTCTCTTTCTGTTGTTAATATATTTATAGAAGCATTTTTTGTTATCCCTCACGACCGTGGCCAGGTTGAGCTCTAGCTGGGCTTTTGCCTTCCTAATTCCCTCTCTGCATGACCTAACGAGGTCCTTGTACTCTTCTTCAGTTGCCTGCCCCTTCTTCCAGAGGTGATAAATTCTCTTTTTTTCCCCTGAGTCTCAGCAGAAGCTCCTTGTTCAGCCAGGCCGGTTGTCTTCCCCGCCGGCTCTTCTTACGGCACATGGGGACTGCCTGCTCCTGCACCTTCAAGATTTCCTTCTTGAAGAAGGTCCAGCCTTCCTGGGCCCCTTTGCCCTTCAGGACCGTCTCCCAAGGGACCCTCTCCACCACTGTCCTGAACAGGCCGAAGTCTGCCCTCCCTAAGTCCATGGCAGTGGTATTGCTGACCCCCCTCCTTACTTGGCCAAGAATTGAGAACTCTATCATTTCATGGTCGCTAAGCTCAAGACGGCCTCCGACCTTCACTTCTCTCACCAGACCCTCTATGTTCGTAAACAGCAGGTCAAGCAGGGCACCTCCCCTATTTGGCTCACTCACCAGCTGTGTCAGGAAGTTATCTTCCACACACTCCAGGAACCTCTGGGACTGTTCGCTCTCTGCTGTGTTATATTTCCAGCAGACATCTGTTAAGTTGAAGTCCCCAACAAGAACAAGGGCTTGCGACTGTGAGAATTCTGCCAGTCGCTTGTAGAATGCTTCATCAGCTTCTTCGCCCTGGTTGGGTGGTCTATAACAGAACCCCAGCAGGATATCTGCCTTGTTAGCCTTCTCCCTCATCCTTACCCATAAGCATTCAACCCCGTCATGACAATCATCAAGCTCTATACAATCAAAGCACTCCTTGACGTACAGAGCCACCCCACCACCTCTCCTTCCTTGCCTATCCCTCCCGAAGAGTTTATAGCCCTCCATCGCAGCACTCCACTCACGCCAGTCATCCCATCATGTTTCTGTGATGGCGACTACGTCATAGCTGTCCCGCTGCACAACAGCTTCCAGCTCCTCCTGTTTGCTGCCCATGCTGCGTGCATTGGAATAGATGCACTTTCAAATCTAGTTTAAAGCCCTCTCAATGAGTCTTGCCAACTCATGAGCGAGGATCCTTTTCCCCCTGAGGATAGTTGAACACCGTCTGCACCCAGCAGGCCCGGTGCCGTGTAGACCGCCCCATGGTCAAAAAACCCAAAATTCCTCTGACAGCACCAGTCTCTGAGCCACACGTTGACCAGGTTCGTTTTTCTGTTCCTATCAGCATTCCTCCCCGCCACTGAAGGGATTGAGGAAAACACCACCTGTGCTCCCAAACCCTCAACCAGTCTCCCCAGTGCTCCGAAGTCCTTCTTGATGCCTTTTAGGCTTCTTTGCTCAGTCTCATCACTGCCAACCTGCAAAACCAACAGCAGGTAGTAATCGGTGGGCTGTACCAGACCAGGGAGTTTCCTAGTGACCTCTCTCACCCAGGCCCCAGGGAAGCAGTAGACTTCCCTGTGGGTTGGGTCTGGGCGACATATTGGGCCCTCTGTTCCCCTCAGGAGGGAATCACCTACAACAATTACCCTCCTTTTTGTCTTCGTAGAGGTGGTTCTGACGCATGGGGCAGACTGTCTCACCCTAGGCAACCCCGCAGATGGACTTTCATCCATATCCTCATTATCCTGGCCCTCAAGTTCCAGAGCCCCATAGCTGTTGTGTAGGGGCAGCTGGGAAGGTGAGGGAGGCCGGGAGGGGATTTGCCTGCTGCCCTGAGCAGGGACCTGTTTCCATTCCCCTTCACCTCTTAGGTCCCCTCCTTCTGCCTGGTAGCAAGAGGGTAAGGGATCCTCTGCTTCTTGTGGAGCCTCCATCCTCTGCCTTTCCCTCAGGGACGGTAGGGCATGGCTCCACCAGTCCATCTCCCTCTTGCACTCCCTGATACTCCTCAGCCTCTCCACTTCCTCCTTCAGCTCTGCCACCAGGCTGAGCACATCGCTCACCTGCTCGCACCACATGCAGATGTTGTCTCCCCTGGCCTCCGGCACCAGCAACAGGCTGAGGCACTCCTGGTAGCCAGAGACCTGGACAGCCGCGTGCCTGAGCGGGAGCTCCGTCTGGGTCACCACATTCCTTCTGGCAATGGCTTTCGGCCGAGTGGACGCCATAGCTGGGCCTCTTCTGGGAGGGCGGTGACTGCTCGTCAAGAGAGCCTCTAGAGCCAGGCGGGGAGGACTGAGACCTGCGCCCTGCCCGCACGCCTTCCCTGCCCGAACTGACGCGCCACAGCCCTGTTCGCCGCGCTCCGGGTCGCTCGCGCTCCCCGGGGGCTGCTCTTGTACGCGAGGGGCTTAGGCCGCCCCCGCTCTCGTCCCCGCCCCCGCTGAGTCACAGCTGCCGCTCGTCAGGAAGGAGCTCGCGCTGCCGGGGCGGGGGGGGGGGGGGGGTGGGGGCGGGCCGGGGCACCCTCTCTCTCCCTGCGCTTTCCCCTTCCCGGTTTAGCCGCCCTAGGAAGGGTCCCCTGTCGCGATCCTCCGCTCCGGAGCCCTTCGCCTCGGTGGCTTCGCCGAAATGGCGATACAAAAGTGAGAGACAGAAACGTGCAAGTCTATTTCACATTCGAGGCATACACACTGGAGTCACAAAACCAGATTGTTTTGCCCATAACTAGAAGGCTGAAGAGCAAAATCTCATTAAGATTGGTATATGGAAGTAGGTTTACAAGCCATGCATATCCATGAATAGGTTAGTTTAAATGTCTGAGAAATAGATGGCTTTTCAACTATCTGGCTGACAGTCTTGCGTTTGGAAATACAAACTAAGATGAACTCAAAACTTGATCCTTGGAAATAAATCTGTCTGGAAAATAGTGTTATGAAGAAATGAATCTACATTCTAGAAAGACTGCTTTTAAAAACTCTTCTGATCTTCCCATGACTCGGCAACATACGTTTATCCCTGGCATTCTGGTGGATTTGGATCTAATGCATGTGCTCTCTCATGGCACCTCTGAAAATCTGATTTGCATGAAGTGATGCTTGCATAAGGTGTTTAAAAGATTTGTCAACAGGAGGAATATTACTGTTGAAGGAATATTCAAAAGGCTTAGACTTTCATGCAGTGTATTCTGTAAAATCAGACTTACATGCTCATAAAACTAAAGCACATCTTCCCAGTGTTTATTTGCACTAGCAACTAGTTGGTACCATTTTCTAATTTTGCTTGATTATGTATCTGTAACAGTATGCTATACACATTGTCTGCCCCTATCGGTTTCTGAACCTTCTCAATCCTGTATAACTGCATACACGCAGAGAAGGAGAGGGAAACAGAAACTGCCCTTCATGTTTGCTGCCAGCCCTTAGGTTTGTCCTTAAACCTAGGAGGAAAAAAACGCCCAAGACTAGTTTCTAATGGCTTTGGTTTTATATTTTGGTCTGGCATCTCATAGGTGGTTATTTGATAATTCATCTGAAAGATAAAGAATTGCCTTACTGAATGAAACTCTAAGCAGTTAATTGTTCGCCTGTATCCTATCATAAGACCACATTGGCCTTGACTGGGTACTGAAGACAGCATAGATGTAAGAATTCATCTATATATTTATTAATTCAAGGTTAGAGCACTAATACAAAAGTCACCATAGGCTATTGCTATGAAGGTATGAAGCAATCAAAATATGCTGGTTTTACACTGAATCGGTTGCTAATGCGTAGCACAGAGACAAAATGCGGAAGATCAAGAGAGGCAAAAACATTGCAAATTAAGCTTCTTTTTCATTAACTTTGTCAAGTATGAACTCAGGTAGGTTTGAACTTTGCAGTCATTGTAGTGCATTCAAAAAATAATAATGCAAAAAATTTCCATGGCTTCAGTAAAGTCCCTGTTATATTAGTAAGTGAGCTCTCCAGTGGCCAAAATAATATCTGTAAATTCCCATGAATTTTAACCCAAAACGTGGCAGCCTGGCATGATTAAAAGCTTTAAATTCTCAAAGAGCAACATGATTAAAGCAGGACTGTAGTCTTGAGTGGCACCTCACTGGTTTCATTTGCCCGTATTGTTATTTTCCAAGGTAATATTTGATTTACAAGAAAAATGCTTTTAAGTCACACAGTAAGTCCTACAATGTATCCACAAGTATAAAATCTTCAAATTGCCTTCATTTGTCAAATGCTAAACCCTACCTGAGACTATTCAGTGGCAAAGTAGGAATCTAATGATGGCAGTAGGAAGGAGGGAGGTTAGATTTATAGAGGTTTCAGAGGCTATACCTCTTGTCTCCCCTCCCTTGTCCCCCTTCTGACTCCCTTTAATTCAGTACTTTGACCACAGTAATGCAGTTAAGCTTCAGTATATGGCACAGATGGCTCGTAAGTCCAGTCACTATGATTTTATTGAAAGCTCTCTCGTGTTAATAATTTGAATTGATTTTAAATTCCAAATTATTAGTGAAGACGATGAAATATTTAATGTTAACTCAACTGTCCCCTTATGCTACACTTCCCCTCCCAAACTGTAATGGTTTTTCCTTTGCTTGCACTATAGTTTCCTCCATTTTGGTTTTTTTTTCCTCATATAGCTAAGTTTCAAACACAGAGAATGAAGGCATTTTTTTGACAGAAATAATAATCAATGCAGGCTGGATTAGAAATAAATGTGAACAACACTTTACGAGTAGGTGGTTACCCAAACTAATGCCTTATATTTTTGTTTACCTATTAAAAATCCAAGTTATCAAATATTACCAGTGAAAAAATCTTTGGTGGTCATACATAGACTATGATCATGAAACTGCCGTAATGCATGTCAGACTACCATTTAAGTCAGTGTTGTACAACAGCTATGGACTGCTAGGTGCAAAGATCTGATTCTCCCAGATAAGCCAAGTATTGTTTTTAATAGTTAACTTCATTTTGTAAAGAACCCAGCTCAAGTACGGTCAAGGTTTTTTCTACCATTTGTTTCAAGAATCTGGATCAGATCCTTAAATCAGAGCCAAATGTGAATAAAAGCAGTAAATTCTTGGGCAATAAATCCTCAGTGATCTGCATTACTCAAAGATGGGACCTGCTGGAATGTCTTCATAACATTCTTTTTCCTTCCTTCTCCTCATGTGCAACATATTGCAGTAATCAATTAGCATGATGGAATATTCCTGCGCTGAGACCTTCTTGTAACTCCCATATGGTCAGAATTTGATCTTAATAGCTCAAATTTTTTTTTTAGAAACTGAACTCATCCTGTGCATTAGTGATGATGGAAGAATAAACCTAGGCTTTCAGAGAGGATTAGTGATTTTCAGCTCCTTAGTATTGGGTTTAAATATTTTGGAGAAGTCTGGTACTCAGGGAGGACTGAGCATCATTTACCTGCATTTAAACCACCAAACTGGACAAGCAGAAACGGAGGGGCCCAGTTTCATCACTTGCATTTAAAAACATGGGCCATATTGTACCTCTTTAGAACAAACATATAAACAAAGTTGTTGACCTCTTGATCTTGTTTAAATAATTTATCCATGCCCATCTCATCACACCCGTTATTTGTTTTTATAACTAGCAACCAAGGAATCCCTAGAGGTCCACAGCTCTGCAACCAGTAACACCAAAGCTTGCTGACAAAAGTCCACAAAAATTCTCCTTGCTATTACTTCCTTTGGAAGAGTTATAGGAACTGAGTGTTATGTACTTAGTGCACATTAGTCTTGTAGTAAGATTTATTACAAACAGATTCAAAACGTCCCACCTTTTTTTTTTAAAGCATGATGTCAAATTAACCTTCCACATTCCTTAATTTTTTCCTATATCTGGCAGGAAAATATGATGCAATCCATACTGTTCTTTCTAATTAGACATGGGGAGGTGGAGAAATTGCTTGGTCCATGCCTATTCCAGCAGAGGGTGGCAGTACGCTACCACACTCCCTCAGTAAAGGAAAAGTTGCACAGTAATAGATGTGGCTTGTATCTTCAAGGGAAGACTATACTATGGAAATGAATATGTTTTGGGATGAGGTGGGAATTGGGCTGGTAATGTAATCTCTAGATCACTTCAGTGACCTTGCTCAATCCACTCAATCTCCATCTCTCTTTCATCTGAAATATTTTTCATCCATAATTACCATCAACTGGTGACTACAAACCATTATAATACTCCTGAGGATAATCATCTATGAGAATGAATACTAAGTTATCTGAAAATGGGAATCTCTACTGATTATCTAATAACACCAGAACCATTAACTTCATCAATAACAGCAGCATATTCACCAACAGTGTTACGCGGGTTAAACTCTTGAGGAGGAAAGGAACCATGCTGTGGCAGGGTGCGTTGCATGTGCATGTCTCCTCCCCTTCCTCAGTCCAGTTTTGCTACTTTGGTAGCGGAGTATTCTTCAAAATTTGAAGTCGCTTGTTGTCTCTTCAGTAGAATGTGGATTTCTCTGATACCTTCTGAGACTTCCCTTGTTCTCACTCTGTGGGTTTTTTTCTTCCTTCCTTCCTTCTTTTTTTAAAGTAGAAAGCAGTTAGGAGATTGTACCTAGGCCAGCAAAAAAGTCACGGTGTATTTTTTCCCCTTTGCAAATCTTTTGTAATCTTCTGGTTGACAAAAAAAGTAGCAATAGGTACAGCCTATTTTAAATTACTGCTGTGGAAGTATTTCAACACATTGTCAAACTTTAGACCTTCATGATTCAAGGCTATATATTTTTTGGATGTGAAGAAATATTTCAGTGAAAGAAGAAAGCAATGCATAATGGGAATACTACTCCTTCGTTATGCGAATAATTAAAAATTATTTGTATACGGAGCATGATTTCTTTAATGCACTTTTATTTTCCCTCAAGAATTTAAACCAAAGGATTATGCAGGTCAAGAAGAACTTGAAGAACAAAAGCCATTCATGATCAAGCTCTCAATATGGACTTACATTAGTAAAAACATTTGAATAACATTTTTATAATAATAACCTAAGTAGCTTATGTTAACTTCTCTAGTAACCAAAGCCAAGCATAATTTTCATGCATTCTTTCAGAAGACATTCATTATTTAAAATATGTAAAATATGGAAGCAGTGTTCTGGAACATCTTTCTGTTAAGAGGAAAGAAGTTGGAAATTATGCCAGGAATTTTAGGTGAGGAATGACATGCCCCTTCTCAAAAATGTGACATTTTTTCAAAGAATTAAGTGAATGAAATATTTTCTCTCAAAACTGTTCCTTACTACCTTAGTAGATTTCATAATATTTGAGATTCTTAACAGAATCCCATCTGTCATAAGGAGATCTAGACTGGGATCCCTGAACTTATTCAGGCATCTAACTCACCATGGAATGAGTAGATGCTAAGTACCTAACTATATCTGAGGAAGCAGAACTTGTGCTCATTTACCTGTCAAGCAATTGTCAGAGCCAAGAATTGGGTTCAATTCTTCCATGTCACTTTACATTAACTAGCATCCTCTCGAAAGTCTCTGGAAACCTTCCACAATACTGAACCACAAAATATCCAGAAGGTACTACTATGTGCAATGGGGAGATAGTGTGTAAGGGTGGACAGGACATAAATATCAGCCTAGAAACATCAGTGCTTCCAGACAGTCAACTATCGATGATTTAATTTTCTTTTGTAATCAGCTCTCCAGTTATCTGGTGAGCAAGCATTCCAAAATCTGAGAAAATTTCAAATGTGTTTTCTCACTTGTAAGTAGCTTCCTCTGTAACTTTTTGTAACATACTGTCCTGAACTATTCCTACAGGAGGTGACATGCTTCTCAGCAGGGTTCTTAACTAGTAATTAACTAGCATGAAGTGATGAAATATGGAAAAAAATTAGCCAGGGTGATCAGAATCTCCAAAGCATTGCTTGGTTATCATTAAGATTATTTTATGTATCAGTGTAGATGGAATACATTTCCCACAGCTAGAGAAACAGTTGTCCCTAAAAGTCCCTCCCACTTTTTGGCTAGTGTTGTAGGGAGTATGGACTAAAATGCATTAATCACTGAGCTTTCTGTTAGCAGAGAGAGCTGATTTCCCCTATGGGAGTGGAAAGCTGCCATAGATAGATGAGCCATACTCTGTGGTCCTTCATCTCTTGGCTGTTTGTATGAGACTGCAACAAGCCCTGGTAGATGAGCAACATGCATAGAGTTCATTGGGAGAGATGTCTTCTGGCTATTGGCATCCATCAAGCATCTGACAGAACAAGGGCCAAACCTCAAAAATACATTTAGGCAAGCATGTTGGTCAAGCTAGAAACATATTCGCTCTCCATAGTAATTTCACCCCACAGGACTAACAGGTCAGTTAATAGGTCAATGCACCATTGATATTAAATCATCAGGTGAATGTCCTGGAGGATGATCTGCAGATGGTCCAACTGCTTCCTATCAGGATGTATCTCCTGGGAAGATGAATGTCACAGGCTGCCTCTACAAGTGTAGTATGTCCTCTAACAGATGAGCACGTTAGACACTTTCCTGGATCCCTGTTTCTGGGAATAGTAGCAGAGAGGAGCTGAAGGTAATGTGTACACAAAAGGTTTTGCAGGAGACAAGTGAAACAGAGGGGATAACATTTGCAAGATGCAGTAGCAGCGGGAGGATATTTTTATATCTATATGTGGTGTAAGAAAGGTATAGGGGCCTTTGAGGGGGGAACCAGGTGTGCAGTGTTGATATGCTGGAGTCCTGAATGGCCCAACTATACTTTTGAATCTTTCCTGGTTACTAGAAAACCTTATAGTAAAATGTTATTCAAGAGTAAAGTGGACTATAAGAGAAAAAGGAATTGTTTAGAACATTCGTTTTAATGAAGTAAAATAACTTGGAAAGACAGAGAGTTTCTCAAGGAGGACCAGCTTCTCTCAGAGTAGAATAGATTTAAAATTTGTTTCACTGATATAACTCTGAAAATCCATGATTGAAAACTCTAGCCTTGAGAAGTTACAATACATCATAAGAAAAAGGTGAGTCAACATGTAATGTTTCAATTATAGGGTTCTCAAGAGTACACAGGTGGTGTAATAAGTAAGGTCACGGTCTTTCCATCAGCAGTACCCCTGCTATTTCTGCAGTTGCTATGAACGGGAAACAATAATACTTATGATTGTGAAAAGACCAAAGTTCAGAGCAA
The DNA here is from genome assembly GCF_030936135.1 of Gavia stellata. Classification (NCBI taxonomy): domain Eukaryota; kingdom Metazoa; phylum Chordata; class Aves; order Gaviiformes; family Gaviidae; genus Gavia; species Gavia stellata. The sequence goes on along the minus strand of NC_082597.1, from coordinate 6,531,402 downwards.
ATCGATCTAATGTTCTGAAAGGTAAATAGATAAAGATTTATTATGTAACGAGTGCCTATGGTATTTATACTGGCTGGTCTACCTCTGTGTGGTGGTTGTCCATCCATGGGGATGATCAATATATGCAATAGCAGGTAGCAATGACATTTAAAATATCCTCCCCCCCCCCAAGGACATTATTATGTCAAACAAGTGGCTTTTAAACCCAGAAATTATTTTTCTTTTTTTTATCCTAGGCTGGTTTGTGAAAGATCAACAAATTGTATAGGTTCCCAGTATGGCTACCCACCAAACCTGCCAGGTTATGCCCTGAACTGGGAGTCTGTGGAGCTGATTCTGTCCCCAGCTTTGTCATCATCTAGCTGCACTCTATGCTCCTTAGGCTATTCCCCTCATCTTTCCACATCCGTATTCCATTTCCTCAGCTTTTTCCCCCACTTTGCTTTGTCTGTTTAGACTAAGCTCCTACAGGCTTGCACTAGCTCTCATCTTTTTCTGCTATTGTGGCTTTGGCCTGAGCAATAGCGTTCAGAGTCCTGATAGCCTATCTCCATTAAAAACTAAAAATGATTGTAAACTCAGATGCTTCTTTGATTTCTTCAGCTCATATGCATCCATCACGAATGCCATGCTGATCTACACAATGTAGTAACCAATGTGATATGTATTAGAGATGTGACGTGTTTTTTTCTGGCACAAAATTTATTCAAGAGTGGAACGATTGTGCTCTAATGGAATAGGAATGTGACTTTCAAGGGCCCTAATATAAAAGGAGCTCCTAGAGAAAACATCTGTATGATTAGAAAGGTAGGAACAGACTGAGAAAGGAAGTGCTAGGGAATCTTCATTTTCCATTCCTACCTCAGACTCTTTTATTTCCTAAGCACCAAGGAAATTCAAAAAAAGAAAATCACCAATAGCAGGGGATTAACAAAATTGGCATTAAAGGAGCACAAGTTCACTTCAGACATAAGCAACTCAACAAGGAACACTGCACTGGTGGTTTAATCAATGAGTCAGCAGCTACCTTGCCTAAGGGATGTTTCATCCAAAGCAGGACAGACTCAGAGTGTCAATGACCATCTGTCCACCATGGTGATCTATTTTTTCTTCTTTCTCTGAACTCTTTCTCCATCTGCTAACTCTAACACTGAACTTGCAAATTCTTTGAAGTGCGGGCTGTTTCTGTACTTTCTTGATGGCACTTTCATAGTGAGCTTCTGGAACACGACTGCTCCATTTTTTTAGTGGACGTTACTCATGGAGAAACTACTCCCAGTAGGGGAGTGTGCAGTAGGGCATGCAACAGCTCCAAGGAGAACCCCACACTGTCATTTCTATTCTTTCATATTCAAAACTGCACATACAAGACAAATAGGAATTCCAAACTCCATGTACCTAACCTACTCCTAGCAAATGTAGTTGGACCATTATTTTGGGGATATTTTCAATGTATTCAGATACAACATCTATCACTCAGGTTACTCATTGAAAACACACACCTGATATGGATTACTACTAAAAGAGCCTTAGTGTTTTCATTTCCTGATCTTGTGCCTTAAAATTCCTAACCTTAATTTTGTATTAATGCAATTTTTTTTTGCATTTTAATATTTTATCTTAATTTAAAATGCAGTGAAATAAGTCACTGTGATTTATACAGTATGCTAATAGTATTGTTAGATCCATTCACTGTCCTCTTACCTCTAAGGCTCTTCTCTAGTGAGTTATCAAATGAGAGGGTACTTTTAACCACCTATTTAAAGCTAGCAGTGTATTCTGTGAGTTAATTACTATTATATCATAATTCAGAACAAATTAAAAAAGCAATAATATATTGTAATAATTGATATTCTATATCCCCCAAATCGAAAACATTCTTAATTATGCAGAAAGCTAGACATGGCTAATACAACTATGTGGCACTATCAGATTTTGCAGCTTCTCTTTCCCTGCCTTGCCTGCTGCAGAAGGGAAGCAAGCTCTTTCGTTCTATGAAAAATACCCATCAAAACTCAGAGAAAGCCAATAGAGATGGTGTTGTCCAACTTTATCTACCTGTCATTAAGATTTTTTAAAAGAGACAAAAATGTTGAATTTCCTTTGACATATTCTAAATCATTACTGATTTGTTGACACTCACATGGTTGCTTTGGTGGCAACAGAGGAAAATTTTCAAAGTGGTTGTCAGAGAAGAGGAAGATGTATTTGTGAGTGGAAGAGACAAAGGGGAAAATAGAGTTACAGAATTTTCAGAAAGTTGCTTTCATTTTTTTTGCCCTTGGTGTGTGTTTGTTTATTAAAGAAATGCCACATGCATTAAAGAAATGCATGAGGCAAATACAAGCAATATGCTCATAAAATTCCATTTTTATATTTCTGTTCCAGGGACACCTCCCTCGTCACAGGAGTGTTAATTTCATCTGGTTGACAGCTATGGAAATGACTTACGTATTTAAGCAGTGAAAGCAGAGGTAGAAACACTTTCACACAAAGCAGTCTGTTTTCTATTTGAATCTAAAATCTAAGCGCTGTCCCTTTAAAGGAGACCTTGCTATCTTGATAAAGAAAACTAATGAGGTGGCCTTTCTAGGGCTAGTCACATAATAGCCACAGTGACAAGGACCTCTATCAAGAAATAAAGCAGAAGATAAATGAGATTTTTCTAATATCCATTTCACCCATTGTTCACAAGTGTCATGCGATACAGCTTCTATTTATCATGAGATAGTAGATACTGGGCACTGTTTTGTAAAGGAAGCCTAAATTGCAACATTGTGTTATTAACAGCCTGTAAACACGCTTTACTTCTTCCTGTTCTTTCTGCAACTGTGCAAACCCAAGGTTTTTTGTTTGTTTGTTTGTTTTTTAATGGACCTAAAGGACATTACTTATATTTATACTGCATGTCCACACAGCATTTAACAGTAAAATGACATGTTTCAGCCAGCTAGCCTGAAAACTAGTCCCACACACCTTGAGAAGAAGAGTATTGCACCTAGACCTCCTTTTCTTAGCTCTCCAGCTTCCTCTATTTTACACAATATTGTTAATACAAAGTCTCAGACTCTGACATGGCTTTCACCTTTCCCCCATGCTCCAGCCACACTGTACAAGGCAGGTCATCCTCCTTCAGGGACATTTTGGAGTGTAGGGGAGTGTGGCTGATCTCTCTGCAAGTGTCCCCACTGGGCTACCTTTTTCTGTTTGGAAATACTTGGTCAGTGTTTAATTTAACCTGGACAGTTAAATAAATCTGATTTTTCCCCACACTAAAATATTTTATTTCACAGAAACATAGGATGAAAGGATGGCCGAGGTTGGAAAGGTCCTCTGGAGATTGTCTAGTCCAACCTTCCTGTTCGAAGCAGGGTTGCCTACAGCAGGTTGGTTCCCCAGGGCCATGTCCAGTTGGGTTTTAAATATCTCCAAGGATGGAGACACCAAAACCTCTCTGGGTAGCCTATTTCAGTACTCAGTCACCCTCACAGTAAAAAAGTTATTTTCTTATGTTTAAACAGAATTTCCTGTATTTCAGTTCGTGCCCATTGCCTCTTGTCCTGTCACTGGGCACCACTGAGAAGAACTAGCTCCTTTTTCTTCACTGCGCACCAGCAGGTATTTATACACAATGATAAGATCCCCTTGAGTTTTCTGTTCTCCAGGCTGAACAGTCCCAGCTCTCTCAGCCTCTCCTCATATGAGAGATGTTCCAGTCCCTCAATCATCTTCATGGTCCGTTACTGGATTCACTCCAGTATGTTCACCTCTGTCTTGTATTGGGGAGCCCAAAGCTGGGTAGGGCCTAATGCTGCCCAGGAAGTCACTGGTGTTGTTTCTTGACATTGATTCTTGGATAATAGAAACAGATTACGTTGAGTACCTAGACTTTGACTACTATGGAAGTTGGGATAGAAAAACTTTGATAGATTAGGTGCACAGGAAATGCTATTAAAAATTTAGTTTTTCTAGTAAGAACATTCAAAGAATGTTTTGTGAGCACAGGTGATCCCACCTGAAGTTCCTAGCCTAAACTTAGTGGCATATTATGTTTGTATTGCCTCCAAGATCCAAGCATTCAAAGAAAAAGGTAGCCTTCCATACAAAGCAAGTACATAGTATTTAGTCTGTTGCGCTTCATATATATCAACAGCCTGAAACGGTAAATCAGAAATCTAAGCACCACAATCTTTGCTTAATCTGTGGAAGTGAAGGAGCTATATTGATAAATCAGTATCAATGATACTATTTAGCCACTTATAATTCAGTGTATGGAATGGAGCTTGACAGTAATAATGAAACCCACTAAGTTGCAAAGGGAGAGTAGCACCAGGGCATGAAATGTTGAGGTAAAGAAATTCAGAAACAAGGGAGGTAGAGGGAAAGGGGTGGTGAGAAGAAAGAGTAACCAAGAAGTAAAGGTTTCACCTGGTGTGTAATGTAGTAACAACAGGTAAATGTTCAATTACTATATTATGCCAGATTTGCCCTTTGGTCTCTGTGCAGACAGTGACAATGAAAGGAAGCTGCTGTGCAGAGGAGGGAGGATTTATACCCCAGTCCATTGACCCAGTTTCAAAATTTGATTTATCCTTCTCCTCTGAATGGGCATGCGCTGTCCCTGGGACTTTTGCAAACCCCTGGCACCTTGCAGCAAATACTGAGTTTCCTTCTGCTGCACCTTGCATTCAAATAAATGGCTGGAAAAACTGTGCAAGATTTTGATTGCTGTTTCATAGGATGAAAGGGTCTGTATAATTTACAATCTGTGCAGCTTTACTGCTACATATTCACCTCTGGGGTGTCAGGCAGGCCAGCAAACTATCAGCAAACAGTTTTCTGCATAACTTGAGAGGAAGGGAAAAATTCCAGCCATGGATATTGGCACAAATCCACTCTCTCATGAAAACTCCCACTAAATATTTAACGTCCAGGGAGAATACCTGAAAAAGCCTATGCTTAAGGCATTGACTTGCAAATTGGATCCCTGATTTAGCTACAAATTTCCATTGTGACCAAAGGAAACATGCTTGATTTGTGTGTTTCTGTTTCTCTAGAACAAGGATAAAGCTTTCTGTTTCCTACCTCTACTGTCTTAGCTATTTTAATCTGCAAGTTCTTGGCAGTTAGGGGTGGAAAATATTTTGCCCAAGTAAAGGTAATAGCAATAGCTGTCTCTCAGGCAGTGCTTTTCATCTGCAGATATTAATGTCATCTGCAAAGTGTCATTATTTCAATTTATAAATACAGAAACTGAGGCACGGGAAGGGGAAATTACATGTCCAAGGTCATAACAGGAACATCAGTCTGATCTCCCAAGTCCCACATTTCTGTGCTTTACTTACTATGTCCCACAATGATGCCTTTCTGGGACACATGGAGTAATAGTGATGATAATGAACACACAGATACCTCCTTTGAAAGGTCTCATCACATACCTGCCTGCATGGAACTCAATTTATACACATTGGAAGGATGAAGGGCTGAGTCAATATAGCACTAATGTACATCCTGATGGCTGTTAGCTTCAAAGACATCTTATCCCACTTTTCATGAGAAACAAGACTTTGAAAGGAGAGCAGCCACGATACAGAGAAGTGCCACCTTTTAAATTATGATCAAAGTTGAAGTGCACTGTAAGTTGCCAAGAGACCTATATATTTGTTTATAGACTGTATTTACTAGATCCATTATTTCATACACTGTGTTTCTAGCCTCCACGCTTGTGTGATAGGTTAGGAGAAGAGGAATTGTCTCTTTTTTCTCTTGGGACATGAAATGGAACAAAGGACAATGATGCGGTTCAGATGCTATAATGAACAGAAGAGACTTAAGTAAGTTCCTAGGACTGATCTAAACCTACGGGGGATCACCAGCATGTCAATGGGTGTGAGATTCCTGAGTATCTTTTGGATCTGGGTCTTAACAGCTTTTTGTGCCTTTGCTAAAGGCACATTTAATTTCATTTCTTTTCATTCATTTAATTTCAAAAATTAAATAATAATATTCATTTCCCTACCTAATGGGCTTGCTGTGAGGACAAATGCAGTAGCGGTTTTGTAGGCATTCAAATTCTACAGTATTGGAGACAATGAAATGTAAAAATGGGTGGGAAATGTCTTTTCTCTGACTTGGGACGACCTTCACCTTACATCATTTCTGGTAGATACTTGTCTAATCTGGTGGGGACTCTACCCCCTTCCTTCTCAATTTATTCCAGAGCTTTCCTATCTTCATTGTTAGAAACTACTTCTAATGTCTAATCTGAATCTTTCTTTTTATCATAGGGTAAGCGTGCGATATCTTCAGAATCACAGAATCACAGAATAAATAAGGTTGGAAAAGACCTGTAAGATCATCAAGTCCAACCTAAAAAAAAAAAAAAACCCAAAAAAAACAAAACAAAAAAACCCCCACAACACACCAAAAACCAACCCACCCAACACCACACAGCACCATGCCCATCAAGCCACATCCCACAATGCCACATCCACATGCTCCTTGAATACCTCCAGGGAGGGTGACTCTACCACCTCCCTGGGCAGCCTATTCCAATGTTTCACTACTCTTTCAGTAAAGAACTTTTTCCTAATATCTAGCCTGAACCTCCCCTGGTGCAACTTGAGGCCATTTCCTCTAGTCCTGTCACTAGTCACTTGGGAGAAGAGACCAACACCCACCTCTTGTTCTGTCCTTTCACAGAATCACAGAATCACAGAATCACTAAGGTTGGAAAAGACCTGTAAGATCATCAAGTCCAACCATCAACCTAACACCACCATGCCCACTAAACCATGTCCCACAATGCCACGTCCACACGTTTTTTGAACACCTCCAGGGATGGTGACTCCACCACCTCCCTGGGCAGCCTGTTCCAGTGCTTCACCACTCTCTCAGTAAAGAAATTTTTCCTAATATCCAGTCTAAACCTCCCCTGGCGCAACTTGAGGCCATTTCCTCTTGTCCTGTTGCTAGTCACTTGGGAGAAGAGACCAACACCCACCTTTCTGCAACCCCCTTTCAGGTAATTGTAGAGAGCGATGAGGTCTCCCCTCATCCTCCTCTTCTCCAGACTGAACAACCCCAGCTCCCTCAGCCGCTCCTCATCAGACTTGTGCTCCAGACCCCTCACCAGCTTCGTCGCCCTTCTCTGGACACGCTCCAGCACCTCAATGTCCTTCTTGTAGTGAGGGGCCCAAAACTGAACACAGCATTCGAGGTGCGGCCTCACCAGCGCCGAGTACAGGGGCACAATCCCCTCCCTGCTCCTGCTGGCCACACCATTTCTGATACAGGCCAGGATGCCGTTGGCCTTCTTGGCCACCTGGGCACACTGCTGGCTCATATTCAGCCGGCTGTCATCCAGCACCCCCAGGTCCTTTTCTGCCTGGCAGCTTTCCAGCCACTCGTCCCCAAGCCTGTAGCATTGCCTGGGGTTGTTGTGACCCAAGTGCAGGACCTGGCACTTGGCCTTGTTGAACGTCATCCAATTGGCCTGGGCCCATCGATCCAGCCTGTCCAGATCCCTCTGCAGAGCCTTCCTACCCTCCAGCAGATCAACACTCCTGCCCAACTTGGTGTCATCTGCAAACTTACTGAGGGAGCACTCAATCCCCTCATCCAGATAATCGATAAATATATTAAAGAAGATCAGCCCCAAAACTGAGCCCTGGGGGACTCCGCTTGTGACCGGCCGCCGACTGGATTTCGCTCCATTCACCACAACTCTCTGGGCTCGGCCATCCAGCCAGTTTTTTACCCAGCGAAGAGTGCACCTGTCTAAGCCACGAGTCGACAGCTTCTCCAGGAGAATACTGTGGGGGACAGTGTCGAAGGCTTTGCTGAAGTCCAGGCAGACAACATCAACAGCCTTTCCCTCATCCACTAGGCAGGTCACCTGGTCATAGAAGGAGATCAGGTTGGTCAAGCAGGACCTGCCTTTCATGAACCTGTGCTGGCTGGGTCTGAACCTTTGGTCATCCTGCACGTGCCCTGTGAGCACCCTGAAGATGAACCTCTCCATAATCTTCCCTGGCACCGAGGTCAGGCTGACAGGCCTGTAGTTCCCTGGATCCTCCTTCCGGACCTTCTTGTATAGATGGGCGTCACGTTGGCAAGCCTCCAGTCATCCGGGACCTCCCCTGTTAACCAGGACTGTTGATAAATGATGGAGAGTGGCTTTGCAAGCTCCCCCACCAGCTCCCTCAGCACCCTTGGGTGGATGCCATCAGGCCCCATAGACTTGTGAGTGTCCAGGTGGCATAGCAGGTCATTAACTGCTTCCTCCTGGATCACTGGAAGTTTATTTTGCTCTCCATCCTTGTCTTCCAGCTCAGGGAGCTGAATACCCTGGTGTGGCTATTAAAGACTGAGGCAAAGAAGGCATTAAATACCTCAGTCTTCTGCTCATCCTTCATGACAATGTTCCCTCCCGCATCCAGTAAAGGATGGAGATTCTCCTTGGCTCTTTTTTGTTGTTAATGTATTTGTAAAAACATATTTTATTATCCCTTAGGACCATGGCCAGATTGGACTTTTTGCATCAGCTTCTACTTCTAATAGACTTTCATATCTTTAACACCTATCATATCCCCTTTAGAATTCTTGGCTTTAGGTTAAATGAACCCTAATAAATTTAGACATTACCATCACTATCCTTCGGGATCTTTCCAGAATATCTAAAACCGGACAAAGAAGTGCAATTGAGATTTTTATGGGTATTACATTGTCCTTCAGAGTGGTTTCTGTCCCTCTGGGATTTGCGTCATCTGCAGCTTTAGTGACCACAGTCTGTACTCCCTTGTTGAGGTTTTAATGGAGACTCTCAATACAATCTAAAGCAGAGCTGAACTCCCTGGAAACTCTGCTTGATATCTCCCTCTAATTTGGTAACAAGCTACAGTTGATGAATTACTCAAATGATTTTGCACCTTCCCTCTCCTAATTTTCCTTGTGAGAACATCACATAAGGCAATGTCAAAAACTGTACTAAAAAGTCAAATGATTTGCTTTCAACTGCTTCCCCTCTGTCCCCAAACCTTCCCATTCCAGTGGGTGGCATCTAGATTGTTTTGACACTATTTCTGCTTGGTGAATTTACGCTGACGTTTGTAAGTACCTAGATGAGTGTGTTTGCATTAAATAGTTCCTAGAGAGTAACGATGTGTGAAATATTGTAGGTGTTGTCTTCAGCAGCTGGGTCTTGGAGCTCTTTAAGACTGTTCAGTAGGAGAAACAGAAATAGGAAGGGTGGAGTCAGAGCACTGCAGAGTGATAGGGAAAACCAGGATTTACCATTTGGCCTGTCATAAGCTAGGTAGGGAAAAGGACGATGGAAAGCACATCTGGGGCTGCTTTAGGAGAAGAGATTAGGAGCTGCTTAGCTTTTCTGAAGAACATCATTATGTGAAAGATACTGACCAACAAACAATATTCTGAAAGACAGACTGTGATTACCAATGAAGTAGTAAGTCTGAAAAGCTAGAGCTGGTGGCTATATGAAGTAGATGGAGCTTCAGTTACTGTCTGATATCTAAATCACAATCCCACAGGATCAAGAACCATTCCATGTGCAGTGCATGTTTCTTTGAACTAGCCTCTTCTAACAAATATATCGCATAAATTGTATTTTCTGTACATGCACACTGCAAAGCATTCTACTGCATATACCTTTAATTCAGAGGGAGGGCTGAACACAAAAAAGTACAGAAAAAGTTAGTAATACTGTGTATGGGGCTGGAAGGCTGCCAAATATTGTGTTAGATGTGGTGTAATAGACGTAAGGAACAGGAGCGCTGTTTACATCTCATTTCCAAATAAAACTTCCCTGGGAAAAAAATCACAACTAAAATGTCTTGCAACTTTATCTAAGACAGTTTGGAAGGCCTTGCCATAATTAAAAATACAGAATGTCAAGAACTGAAAATTATATTAGACATTAAAATCAAATCAATACATTTAGGTGTTATATTTTGTTTCCCAGTGTTTTCCTAACTTTCATGCCAATCACCAAGAGACAATACAGAGAAAGTAATATTTGCTTACAGACAACAGATTTTTTAGTGGCTTATGACTAATTATAAACCAAGAAAGGTGCTGTATGTAGCACTGTTGAAGTATATTCACCATAACAATGTCAGAGGAAGCAATTTCTGGAAATCTAGTTTGTTACTTGGTATGTCTTGAGTTCTGAAGTGGACTAGCTAACCATTTCAGACCATCTCTAGTTTGCACAGACTTCTGCTGAACATGGAAGAAATATTGTTAAGATGTGCATGTGCAGTATGGCCTGAAGAGGTCTCTTGGCAGGGCAAACGAGCTCCAGGCTACCGCAGTGGGGCTGTTACGGCATCCAAACGATCCATTTTAAAGCTACCTCTTGTGTATCTATACTATATGGTAGTCACTAAGAACACTGTGCAGTTTCCTCTGTGATCACAAGGTAGACAGGAGTTAATGGCCTTCCAGAGTGCACCATTGGTGATATAAGGCACTGTACATTGATATTTCAAGATACAGAAACACTTCTAGAAAGCTGCCTGGAGAATATTTACTGTTATCTGCATGCGATACTTGTCTCTGTGGGTGACTTACTGGGATTTGAATTTAGGACGATCAGAACTGAGAACACGAACTGCACCAACAGGAGGTAACAAGGCAAAGCTCCGTGTGTGCTGTAGCAAATCCTCACTCTTGCCTCTCTCTAGAGCTTAGTGCAGGATTTATTTACATGCACTCAGTAGATTAAACAAATATGCATAGAAAGGGAAAAAAATGAAAGCAGCGTTCAGATGCAATTTTGTTTGAGATCATCACGCCAGATATATTCAGAGACATATTGCAAGATGCCGATTAGAGTCCAATAAGACAGGAAGAGCTCTTTCTGCACAGAGTTTGAGATTGAGTGTCTTTTCAGAACTGACTATTAAGAGAAAATAATGCCATGTTAAAGAGATAAACAAACAACACTGCTAACTGTCATGGTTTTATATCAGGTCTTGCAATATTTGATTTTTTTCCTAGCTTAATGGCTCATGTGACTTGAAAAGAATATCTGTTTTCATTTCTTTATGGTTGTGGGAAAAATCTTTTCCCACCCCAAAGAACCTTAAAACTCTAATGTCTCAAGAACTGGGCAGGGAGCAAAAAGCCTGCAGACAAAAAGACTATTAAAAAAACTTTTTGGAGTGAACTCATGATTTTTTATTGCTTGGAGTCAGCAACATGGGGAGGTATTGTGTGCTTTTTCAGAACTAAGGAACGATTTCTTTCTGTACTGATCTGAGTGTTTTTTTAAGCTGCTGTCTTTGAAGCTGCTAATAAAGCATTATCCCAAAAAAACAGGTTACCATGTTTTAAAGCTCAACTGCAATTAAAGTCCTGGGGTTTAGTTTCGCTGAAAAATACACCTAATTTTGTTTTGAAAGAGTTAGGTGGAAACCACAGCGCTAGTGTTTGGGTTGGCAGTGCAGCAGCTGAGATACAGCTCGTGTCTCTGGTGTGAAAGGGTCTGAAGTCTCCCAAGAGCAATAGAGTTAGTGAGCCGTTGTGGTCACAGGGAGAGCCTAACAACCTGAAGTCTGCTATGCATGGGTACATGGATGTTGTGAGGATTTAATTAACACTTGGAAAGCATTCTGAGGTCCTCAGATGACAAGGTTTACAGAACTCCAAATGACTGTTATTATATCCCCTCTGTGTTTGTGGTGGCAGATAGCCAACGAGAAGAAACGTTCAACCAAAACCAGGCATTTTTCCCAAAACCTTTGTTATTTCTAGGCTACTGTTGGGAAAAAAGGTGGATCTGTATCCAATTTAGTGAGTGCAAATTACAAGTGGCTTTGTTGGGATTCCTCTGTACTTTTGAGCATGATATATGTAGCCAACAACAAGCTGTCTTGCTGTCTGAGTATATACTTATTACGCAGCTAAATCAGAGAACTGGTTGCAAACTCTAATATTTGAGTAAAACCCATGTATCTGTGACACTTTTTTGATAGAGAATACCATAAACAAATAATTTCCTCCATCTGCAACTTTGCTATTTTTGAAAACAGTGTTCATCTTGTCAGACCTCAGCATATATGTTGAAAATAAACCCGAAACAAAATAAAAACCTCTCAAAACAATGCACCATATTTCACACTTGATTCTTCCCTGGGAGAAGTTGAGCTATAAATTGCAGATCTGAATCACGGACCTTAAGGCTTCATATGAAAACGCCCAGATATTGTTGTGATGACAATAGCATTAGAACATGTCTATAATAGATTCTTCTATTCTTGATGCATCTTCATGTATATGTGTACAAAGAATATACACAAAGACTTTTCTGGCAAAAGAAGTATTTAACCCATGACATCTCTCTGGCTCATTTGCTCAGGAAGATTTTGTTGTGAAGGACAGATAAAACCCATTGCTAAGTTTCCAGTGAACTACACTACAGATAGTAGCAAAATGACTGGTGTCAGCAGGACAGGGTTTTGTGCATCCTGACAGGTCAGTAACTTGGATTATCTCTATTAGTTTCATCTATGTTCCAAAGTGATTTTGGCTCCTACAGCCAACACTAACAGATTCACCATCTGGCAGATATGAAATAAAGAATAGGAACATTGTCTTGATACCATTCACTGCTCAGAAGCAAAAGTTTTTGGGTAGCATTAGCCTGTAATGACTCACATAGTTACACATGAGTTGGGTTTACGTGGTCTTGGGCCTGTCAGCATCAGACCCCTTAGCATGCACTAACAGTGCAAATATTTACACATTTCCTTTATTTCCTGAGCTCTGAGCATGCAATGGGTGCCAACCTCAGTGGCTGTCCCTGCGGGGTTTCTGCACCCCAGATTGCTCAGCCAGCCACAGCTTGAAGTGGTCAGAGCTGCCTGGGGACTATTACTGCAAAAACGTTGACATTAGTAGTAGTGCTGTGGTGGTGTCCCCTAGCTGGCTTCCAAAATCTCAGTGACGAAGTTCATGCTCTATTTGCATCCATTACCTTTGCCACGGATCCTCAACATGACTGTTGTAAGGTGCAGTGTCAGTCAGGGAAGGGAAGGGAGGGGAAGGGAAGGGAAGGGAAGGGAAGGGAAGGGAAGGGAAGGGAAGGGAAGGGAAGGGAAGGGAAGGGAAGGGAAGGGAAGGGAAGGGAAGGGAAGGGAAGGGGAAGGGAGGGGAGGGGAGGGGAGGGAAGGGAAGGGAAGGCAAGGGAAGGGGAGGGCAGGGGAGGGGAGGGGAGGGGAGGGGAGGGGAGGGGAGGGAAGGGAAGGGAAGGGAAGGGAAGGGAAGGGAAGGGAAGGGAAGGGAAGGGAAGGGAAGGGAAGGGAAGGGAAAAGGAGACTATCTGTCACCTGGCTTCTGGGTTTTAGTAGACAGATGTGTTAGATAGCCAGAGCTAGCAATAAAACTAACCTCATGCATGGGCACTTAGGCCTTCTTTTCTGTAGCCTCTGTATTCACTAACAGGGGGTTGAATAGGTAGCAGTTATGTGCATTTCTACCTTTTTGCAGAGGCTCAGGAGAAAGACTTAGTTAATGCATTAATATATGCCATCAGTACATGTATGTGGAGAGCATTAAATCCTCCTTTCCACCAAACTTCCTTTCACGATTTATCCAGGTTAAGTGATATTGATATGAGTCATATGTTTCTATTGTGTTTTTATGCTAAAAACATTTCTACAGTGTAAACACATACAATTATATTGCAGATGACTGACTGATTGCTTTTTCCAAAATGATCTATACCACCGCCATGCAAAGCTATTAACAAAACCAAACTCTGGATCTGATTTTATTGCAGAACTCAAAGCTGCTTTAAAAAAAGTAGATACAGAAATGTTAATATATGCAGCAGAAGGTATTTTAAATAAATATCTGTCAGATAGTTAAATCTGTGTCTCCCTAGTGTTAATTATGGAGCAATCAGAAGAGGACAGGGAAAAGAATATTTATTGCAGGTTGAAAAGCCAGTTATTAGGTCTGTATCACAGCAAGCCATGTGGACTTACCTTTAGAAACTGTCTTTCTAATGATGGATAGAGCTCTTTATAAATATTTTTCAACCCGTATTTGAATTAGGGATAGTGATAACTGGCAAAGAACAATTCAAAAGCAATTAAAAGCAATGGACAGAAAAAATACTGATCTAGGGCAAAGAATGTAACCATTTTCCCAGTTACAAGGACAAAAATAAAGTCTATCAGGGTCAATGAGAACCCAACAAGGTGAAAGCTATACTTTCATACAGCCCAAACGTATGAGCCATTTAGACAGCCAGTTCCCATTGATTTCCATGGAATTTACGACTCCAAAGACCTGTAATGATCCCGGCTTGAACACTTTGCTAGATCTGAGGTTACAAATGCATGGCTTAGAACTGAAATTTTCATCTGTGCCTAGGGGATTTTGGAGTCTAGTTCCCATTGACCCCTAAGGGAAACTGAGAATTCAGTTACCAGCTCTTCTCTGAAATCCTTGCCATAAGGTGCTAAGTTATGCATGGCCATAATTGCAAAAGGAATAGTTAAATGTACCTACCTGTTCTTCCATTATATTCTTGTACATGTATTTCAATGAACCCGAAGGAACTCATGTGAAAATACTATATGCTAAACGCCACTTGTCTGTGATCTGCTTGTAGTTTATTAACAATGGACCCTTATAATGCAAAAAAACCCAGTGAACAACAGAACATAAAAAGGTCAGTCACCAAAGGTGCGTCTGAAGCAGATAAATCTGACTCATCTCATTTTAGACCTACTGCACATGAACAAATTCACCTCTGCATAACATCCACCATGCAGACACCTGCATGACCAGAACTGGATTTGGGAAATTAGCAAAGTGGCAAAATGGTGATTGAGTAGTGCTTGTGATGAACAAAACCAATAAAAATTCTCACACAGTCAAACAGAACTGAATTGTTATTTAACAGAAGGAAGCTGAGATGTGCAAAGAAAGGTTCAGCATCTCACCAGCCCCAAAAGTCCTATACGCTGCCTATTTCTACTTGTATAAGCTTGTTACCAACTGTCCTGAACTCAATGGGAAATCTGTGGATCAAATCCAGTGAGACACAAAAATAAACATTTCTGGCAGAAATTTCACGAAAGAAGTAAAGACGTTAAGGGTTTTATTTTTGGAGGCTTTGTGGTTTGTTAGAAATCAAATATTAAAAATGAAGTTATTATAATTGCTGTCTTCCCACTCTAGTCCCGTTCACAATGAAAAGCGAAGTGCCACGTTCTTACATGGTTAGAATAACCACTGACATTAACAGGAAATGAAATGCCGTCTTTGCATCCCAGTTCTCACCAGAAAATAAGAAGTGGTTACAATGACAAATGCACTCTCCCACTACTGCACATACATGTTTTTAAGACCAAAGACATGCAGTGAAAAAGACCTCTTTTTGCATTCCCATTTCCATTACAGAATAGTGTCATTCTTGAGTATTCTGCAGCATAAAAGTCACAAAATTCAAAAGTACTGTATCCAAACCCATGAATATAATGCATAGTGATTTCACAGTGCATCTACACTCCAAAATGCAGTCTACTGATGCTGACAGAAAATACTACACATATAGAAATGGACCAGACTGTAGGGTGCCTGATAGCAGCAACATTTGATGATTTTGTTCTTTTTGAGCACAACTTATCCCAGCTGATACATTGGTAAGAGCTTGTTACATTGGTAATGGCAGTGTCTCTGTATTTTCTGCATAATTCTCTCTTCCCAAAGGTAGAGTTCACATTAAAATAGACATATCGATTACTATTCAGGTTTACTGTTCTTTTCATGTGATTTTTCTCCATCGTATACATCACGAGCCACCGTTCTCCTGTCATGAGTTGGTTGAAGTTGGTTGATGATGGACTTCTTTAGAACTCAAGGACTAGCAAAGCTCATTGTTTTCCAGATGCTTTTTAATATGATTTTCCAGATGTCCATTAGATCACTGGCACTAGGATGCTCCTGTTGAAAGGCTAATTCACCCTTTCAGACAGAAAAGCAACTAACAAGGCAGGAACTGCTAAGAAGAAGCCTAGCCACTTGCATTTTAAAGGGCATCTCATTTAATGTGTAATTCTTCTATGGTTAGTTGAGTCTTTGCTACACTTTTTGTTCCATAAATATAATAGTTCTCTGTAAGGCAAGGGAGGGGGAGTTACACATCTCCAGGGCTGTCTAAGCAAACATTATGTGGTCACCTGAACCCCCAGAAGCGGGACCCTATCGTGATCTGAAAGAGGGTTCCTTTCTAAGATTTTGCTGTGGTATCAGCTAGGCTAGACCAGAAGATGTCTCACTAAATACAGCAACTCAGATTTGGGCTATGAAATATTAGGGTAAGCAAATGTGAAAATGTCTACTCTTCCACTTAGCTACTGTTTCAGCTAAATGTAAATCCTGGCACTTAAGTGACAGTTAAGTTAAACACTGGTTTTTAATTGTTGAAGTCCTACAGTCTCTCACACAGCTGCAGCAGACTTGAGTCCCACATAGGGGCAGAAACTGGTACAGAAGGAGAAGGTGGGGTTAAAGACCCTAAGGAAATTAAGTTTTACATGAACATATCTTGCCTATAGCTTGAAATTAATAGGCTCATGGATTTTAAAGCCATAGAGGACCATTATGATTAACTAGTTCAACCTCTGTCTAGTGTGAGTTCCTGCATAACACAGGCCATACTTCATCCAGGGATTTCTGCCTCAAGCCCCGCTATATGTTGTTAAACTAAGATGTATGTTTTATAAGCAGATCTGATCTTGATTTAAGGACTACAATGACACTTAATAATTTGCCCCAGTAAGTTAGCTCATTACACAGTTAAAAAATAAATGAGTTTCCTTTTAATTCTAGCTTGAACTTTTTTGATTTCAGCATGCAATTATTAGACCTTATCCTGCCTCTGTCTGCTAGATTAAAGGCCCCTCCAGACTCAACATAAGTACTTGTGCAAATAGAGACTGTGATTTAAGTTACTTTAAAATCTGTTCATTTGAGCAGCTAAACAGAGAATTCCTTTAAAGTTGCTGCCAGTGTTTAACTGGTTTCTTTGGTGCTGCGGAGGTAAGTGATTTTTCTGAGGCATTTTGCAGACAAAATATTGTTTTAGGGGACAGGATATTGCCCCATTTATCAACTTTTTAAAGACAGTCAGATTAGTCCCACAGCTTTCAACAGAAGTGTCACAGTCACAGCCAATCAAAAGAGGAATCCCTGGATTGTTTTATTCCCCTTCTAACACTGATAATGAATAAGAGGGAAATACATTTAGAAATGTGGATCTTGTCTAGAGAGGATTAGATGAGAAGTAGCTCATGTCACACAAACCAAAGTTCAATCAGCTTCTGATACTGGATTGATTCAGTTGCCAACTGAGGCACTTACATGTGCACTAGTTACCTGATCCTTCATGACAGTTAATAGAGATGTAACTAACAAAATCCATTATCTAAGGTGTGATTCATCTGACAACATGCAAGTATTTCTTGTGGGATTTACTCAAGGATTATCTAGACTCCAATGGCTGTATCAAGAGGTGCTTGATCCATCTGCCCACATGTTGGCATCGAGGTTACTGGAGGTGCCACTGGAGGTGACACTGGTGCCTCATCTGCTCTTCAGCTACAAGTCCAGATGGGCATGGGTCTCTCATAAGTCCTGTAACATAGTCATCAATATGTGTGTATGCCTAAGAGACACTTCAGCAGCATAGGTTGCGGAAGATACATACATATGGGCAACTGGTGGTCATGAGAGCTCAGCTACCCAGCTCACAGATAGTCAACTATATGTTGACATTTAAATTACAACACCTAAATCTCAAACCTACTGAATGTGAGTTTCCTAACCTTAAACCAGCACTCTAGGGAGCAAAGGTAATTCCTTACCCTCCACCCATTTGCTGAAGTCACCTGGGGTCCAATATATGTCACCTAAAATCAGGGATAGAATTCAGCTGTCTCAGCTAGACATTTAGTGTTCATTATTGTTGTGGATTATTTTGCCTGGTCTCTAGTTGCTAGTTTACAAGATCTTGGGCCTGCTGTAGGTCCTGCATCATATCTGCCACCCTGTGTGCATGTCTTGGATACCAGAGGGCATCTCAAATGACCCTGGGCATCTATTTTAAGCAACTGAATCCTGCCCTATGTATCTAAAAAGTGTGTTGTTGAGGTCTGAGCTAGACAATATAGGCTTTTTCTGGAGTTACTAGAGAGAAATAGGCACCTTCAGAGGATAATTCATTTGACCTAGCAAAATTGACTGTTTTGGAGAAAATAATAACCCTTAAGAAGTAAAAATTTCTTTCTGTAGACTATGCAGGGAACATGTGTAGTTCAGATTTAAAGAAGAAATTTTTAGATGCCTAAGTTAAGACACATGAACCTTGTCCCAAGTGACCTTCACCTGTGCCCTTTGAGATGAAAGGACATGCTTTACTTGAAAGTAGCCCTAAGCCATTTACAGTAGGTTTTTGTCCTTTCATGAAAGAAGTGGTCACGATATTAAAAATACAAACACAAGAACTGATTACAATGCGTATTTGACATACATTAAAAACTAACTGAAAATTAATTTACAAGACAAAGCATGTTATAATAGGCTGTCAATATATTCAATTTAAAATGTACCACATATGATCAAAGAAAGCCACCCAGGGGATTATGCTGTCTGAATTCCTCAATAAAATGGCAACCTTTAGATGTATTAAATATTACATTTGGAAAAAAAAAGTAAGAATGAAAATCTATAGCTAACAGAAACACAAGCCCAGAGGGACAATTCAAGATCTGTTTATGTGTAATTGGGTTTTGCTTTGTGAAAATCTTGACAGCTAGAGGAGCTGCCTTACTTGCATGAGACTGTTAATCACATTCACAGATCTACATGCTGCTAACTGCATACTAAATTCCTGAAGATTTACAGCCTTTGCTCTGGTTTTACCTCATTTACACCAAACATTGCCCTATAGAAGTTGCTCACCACATGTGGGGGATTGAAATTTTAGCATTATCTCAGTATCTTAATGACTAATCCTGAATGATGAAACTGTGAGTCCAAGCACTGTTGCACACCCTGAAGTAATTTAAGTTGTGACAGTCTGCAATTCATACTGTAAATCAATGAAACAACTGACATATTTTATAATTTGGCATAGGCACATGTGTATGCCAGATTAATAAAAATTGGTACAGACAGATAAAATTTTGCATTAACATGTTATTTAGCATAGTTTCATAATCAATACTTTACAAGTTGAGTTATGGCACATTTGTAAAGAGAAGGCGGCAGCTTGAGCAGAAAATTAGCAGCACTGTGAAATACTGGTATATTATGCTCCTTCTGACTTCAGCAGCCAAAAAATAAGAAAACATCAATGAGATCTGGATTGGATAAAAGGGAGCTTCCTCCTCTCGGAGTCTCTCCTAGCTTCAAGTTTGGGCTCTACCCTTTCAAATTCTGAACTGCTTGTATCTCTGTTGTCCTTTCTTATTAGCATTTCCTTGCTCTGCCGAAAAGACCTTGCTTTCTCATCACTTCCCATTCTGCTATTTTGTTCCTTAGAATACTCCAAACCTGAATAATTAGGGTGTTCTGTAGTGCAGGTTTGAATTCCCTCAGGCTGAGGATGTTTAACCACATTCTCACCTTCAAAATTTCTACCCAAGGCTCATCTTCAAAAACAGCTATTCCAAATCATTAAATTAAGAAGTGGCAGCAGACAAAACCAAAAAATAGCAGATGACGGAACATGAGATTTGGAAGACTCGTGATAGATATTTGCTGGGAGGATTTCAATGTCAAATATTAGCATTGTCTTACTAAACTTTTGAGAACACAAACTTGGGGAGAAAAGGAAGCAGCAAAGAGGAGAAAACAAGTCCACCTTGGTTTGTACCCAACGTGTATGGTTAATGGGGAATGATCGTTAGCTCTTAAAATGCAGAGTTCAGTCCACCTTTGAATGCCCAATTTCAAGGTTTTGGAGTGTTCTGAGCGAGAATATCTTGAAGATGAAGCACTGTATGCCCATAAGGGCAAATCACAGGCCAGAAATCAGAGTTTATGAGGAAAGCCAGCTGAAAGTGGGTAGCCAAGGGATATCCATCTTGCCGTGGGAGTTTTTGTTCTTGCCTTTTGTTCTTACAGTAATGTAAATGGAGGAATGGAAGGCATTCTCATCCAAAATGCTTCATATCCTAATATTATGCAAAGCATTGAAGCACTCGCACTATTGTGGTCCTGTCCATTTCCAGCCTTGGGGCTTCTCTGGGCACATCAGCACAGTGTGCATGGTTGACTAAACCAGAAACTACAGCGAGAGATGTTTTCCAACTCTGCACAGCAAGCATTTCTGAGCATATTTGGGCAATTAAAGTTAGGTACTGAGTAAGGAGATGCCTAATGAATGTGTGTATCTTTACTGGTAGACTGCCCTGGAAATGAGGCAGATTGGATCATTGAGTGGGATTTAGGTTTTTGAAGCCTTAGTCCCAATTTAGGTGGAACAGGGCTTTAGGCATTCCATTTCACACTGCCTACTTAGACAATAAGCTCCTCACAACAAGAGTGATCTGAAGACATCTGTCAGCATTTAAAAAGTAAGTAGGAAACTCTTGGTTAAAACAAGAGGGTAAGAATAAATCCAAGATTCCATACTAGATGAGAAGGAGACTTATAAGATACTGGATGTGTATTCTGCCACACATCATCTGCCCAGCTTTAGGAAAGTCACTTTTATTTCTTAGTCTTCAGCTTCTATGTATACACTGAAGGAAAAATTTCATTCTTGCAAGTGTTGTGTGTATAACATATGTATTATTCTTTAGAAATACCAACACACTAGAGAGAAGCAGCTAATATAAAACCCTGGATGAAAAGCTTTTATGCTAAACAGAACTTCAGATTAGCCTCTATGCCTAAATTTCCAAGTGTAAAAAAATGAGATAATACTGCTTGCTTATAGTCTATAAGGGATTTTGAGGTCTGTAGAGGATGCCAGCTTATATAAGTATGATATATGTAACATAAACAGAGCCTACGTAAGACTTCATGAAACACTTAGACCTACAAAGGGTAGGTAGACAGTGTCTTAATTTCCTTTTCTGAATTTCACACCAAACTGTATAATTTGTGGCAGTGCAGATTAAAATATTGTTTTGCCTGAAATCCATTAAATGTTAATTAAAAACTGGAAAGGGCTTAGATTGGAGAATCCTTTAATGCAATCAATTAATAAAATAAATCCAAAAGCTGTTCTAATGATCAAGGTTGGCAGCAATTCATTAGCTATTTCTGATTTTATACCATATAATACATATTTTCCTTTTATCTCTGTTTTGGGAAGTGGGCACTGACATTAAAGCTTATTGTGGGCAGGCTGGACAAAGTCTGAAGGACAATCCTGTCAACTGCGTAGCCCAAGACTCAAAAGTAGAACAGTGTTGATTTCATAGCTATAAACTAACATTAAAAAGAAAAAAAAACAAACCACCCCTCAATTTTTATGGAATTCAGGGCTTTGAGCTCATGAAAATTGTAAAATGAAGAAAGAAATCATAGCAACAACTCTGTTTACCATAAAATAAGAGCAACAGTTTCTACCTGAAAAAGTACAGTAGGAGGAAAAACATCTGTGGTTTTGTGTTTTTTGTCAATTGTACAGAGAGTGGTGTGATGCAAATATCTAATGAAGATATAAATCATGCACATTTGTTTTTAGCTCTTTAACACCGTATACACTTAGTGTTGAAGATGTTTATATGTAGGCTTTTTCTCCAAGCAAATACGTCATAATTGTATTGGTAAAGCTTAAAAAATATCCCCAAATATAAATGGTTATGACAATGAGAAAACCCAGGAGAAATACCTATGATGGGTTTAGAACCCTAAAAGAATTGCAGGATAGTGTTAGGGAAGACTGCTCCTATGGTCCTGTCTTCCCAAAAAGGTATCTCTAGAGAAGATTAATCCCATCTCAATATAAGAGTTTAAATGAGTTATTTTGTTGAGGTGCTTATTGCTGTCAGTTGAATGCAAAGGCAGCCCTACAGTAACAACCTCTGTAAGTTTTAAAATATTATGTTAGCACCTGAAAGCTTAGCTCAGTCCATGCTCTGTTGTGTTAGATGTTTTATAAAGACAAATAGGACACTGAACACATCCTTGCTTCACCAGATAGCTTGAAGGATGAAGCCAGAGTAACTTGGGAGACATCCAACTTTGAAACTGAAAGCTGTCTTGCAGAGTTGGTTGAGGATCTTCCAATAAAATAAGTTTTCCTGAAAAAACATAGAATTCTTGAAACACATAACAGTTTTGATAGGAAATAAGCTCTCACAAAAGCAGTAAAAGTAAATGTCACTCCAAAACTGTTAATAACTTGGTGGTTAGGGAGTGAATCTGAGCTGTGGAAACAGAGGTTCAGATTCCTGATCTGAATTATGTAGAGGAGGAATTTGCTTTTAGCACCCTACTGGCATGCTCTATTACTGTCCTATGAGGTCTGACTCTATCTCTTCGAAAATCACAGAATCACACAATCATTAAGGTTGGAAAAGACCTGTAAGATCATAAAGTCCAACCATCAACCCAACACCACCATGCCCACTAAACCATGTCCCACAATGCCACGTCCACACGTTTTTTGAACACCTCCAGGGATGGTGACTCTACCACCTCCCTGGGCAGCCTGTTCCAGTGCTTCACCACTCTCTCAGTAAAGAAATTTTTCCTAATATCCAGCCTAAATCTCCCCTCGTGCAACTTGAGGCCAAGTCCCTTGTCCTATCACTTGCCACTTGGGAGAAGAGACCAGCACCCACCTCTCTGCAACCCCCTTTCAGGTAATTGTAGAGAGCAGTAAGGTCTCCCCTCAACCTCCTCTTCTCCAGACTGAACAACCCCAGTTCCCTCAGCTGCTCTTCATAAGACTTGTGCTCCAGACCCCTCACCAGCTTCGTTGCCCTTCTCTGGACACGCTCCAGCACCTCAATGTCCTTCTTGTAGAGAGGGGCCCAAAAGTGAACACAGGATTCGAGGTGCGGCCTCACCAGCGCCAAGTATAGGGGCATGATCACCTCCCTACTCCTGCTGGCCCCACTATTTCTGATACAGGCCAGGATGCCGTTGGCCTTCTTGGCCACCTGGGCACACTGCTGGCTCATATTCAGCCAGCTGTCAATCAACACCCCCAGGTCCTTTTCTGCGGGGCAGCTTTCCAGCCACTCGTCCCCAAGGCTGTAGCGTTGTATGGGGTTGTTGTGACCCAAGTGCAGGACCCGGCACTTGGCCTTGTTGAACGTCATCCAATTGGCCTGGGCCCATCGATCCAGCCTGTCCAGATCCCTCTGCAGAGCCTTTCTACCATCCAGCAGATCAACACTCCCTCCCAACTTGGTGTCATCTGCAAACTTGCTGAGGGAGCACTCAATCCCCTCATCCAGATCATTGATAAATATATTAAACAAGACCGGTCCCAAAACTAAGCCCTGGGGAACCCCGCTTGTGACCAGGCACAAACTGGGTTTGACTCCATTCACCACTACTCTCTGGGCTCGGCTGTCCAGCCCATTTTTTACCCAGCGAAGAGTGTACCTGTCTAAGCCACGAGCTGCCAGTTTCTCCAGGAGAAATCTTTACAGTCTTAGTTTAATTCTTGTTTGGAACACATAAATTTCTGGAATCTCATAACCTCTTTCCCCCCAGCACACCTCCTGTTTGTTGTAGCCATAACTTATCAGACAGCCAACAAGAAAAAAAAAAAAAGTAGTAGTAAATTCTGGTGCATCTAGACAAGAAATATATACTGGGACTGATCCAAAAGCCACTTGAAAGCATGAAACATTTTATGGGATTGGATTGTCCACATATAAATTTCACATATATGCATACAGTGCTTATAGATATACAATATGTAAGCTACACCGATGTTTCCCAAATATTGAGATATATATCACTCTAACGGAACCATTCATAATGGAAATAATGTCTATTTTATGTTTAAATATCTCTGCACACCTAAAATGCCATACCAACAAGCAGAGATGACATGTTTATGTACACCTATTTATGAAAAGTAGATGCCATTTGTTTATGCCAATGGAAGACAGGGAGAAGTACATATATGAACAGGTATATAAATTCATTAAATTGCTTTTTATGTGCAAATCCTAAAACCTATATTTGCAATTTACCAATCCATCTTCTTCCAGACTCTCTCCAATATTGCAGCTGCAGTGAGAAATGCAGAAATCATTATCCAGCCTTCAATCAGTAGCTTACATGCCGGGGTAACTTGCTTTATCTTAATAGTAAGATAGTGACTGGCAAGAGCAATAACACTGAGATAAGACTGGATTCATATTGCTCCTTGTCAACATTCTTGGCACACCACTCGTTTTTTATTCTTGAATAGAGACCCAATCAATCCTAACTCACAAAATTACTAGTGGCAATGCCTGGAATGTTGTAGAAGCTTTAATGATATATCAGTTTTAGAGACATTCAACTCTCATAACGTTTTATAGAACGGTTTGCAAAAGGATAAGCTTATTTAACTCAGACAGAGAAACATATTTCATGAGGTGTTCTCACATCACTGAAGATGTGTGAAAGACAGTTTGTCACTGTCGTCTTTGCTTAGCCCATTGCAGGGGTAACACATCTGCCCTGTGTGTGATACTGCTCTGAGGGATGATCCAGGGGGAGAGTGAACTATTTGTTAATAACATTTAATGGTGGGTCTAATAGATGAGAACATTTGGTTCATAGTCCTTCCAGCGCCCAGACCTGTAAGGATATAAAACTTCTACAGCCAAAGTAGACTATTCTCCAGCCTCTGGCAGCACGCCAGTGCCCTGCCCCAAAACCACAGCAAGTCCCCAGCTCTGGTATGTTCCCTGCACCAGGCACTACTGCTGTTGGCCCTGGACGTCCAAGGATGACACTTACACCCTTACAGAGGTCATGCAATAAATCCACCCTACAGATGCTGGCTGTGAACTTTAGGAAAGTGCATTGTTTCTCGTATTTCAGTTTCTGAGGAGCAGCTATGTATGAAGCAGCCAACCTGTTAGTGAACATGTAACATGCCACCCATGAAAGGCATTGGAGGCTTATTTGGCCAAATGCAAGGATAAGAATAATTGCATGTGTTAAATAAATGAGTCAAATGATAGTGAGAATAGGGAAGAGAAACAACTTCCCTAAAATACAGCATTGATCATATACCTACTAGTCATCATGCTTGACTATGTTTTTGCTAAGAATACAAGGTATACCCAGTCCAACTTCCTTCACAAGCTCACACTTGTTTATGATCTTGGAAATACATGCTAACCACTCTAACTCATAAAGACAAACATACTTCTCACAAGGATTATAGCATAGGTTTAGGATGATCTGTTGCTTTATATATTCACCTTACATTTGTTAATTAAAATTAAAAAAAAAAAAAAGTCTTCAAGACTTTTTGGTAGAAGCCAGTATTAGTCTTCCATCATTTGAAAGGAGAGCAAAAGTAATTAGAAAAAAAATAAAAATTGATACAAGAATAATCTTCCTAATTAAACAGTAAGACTGCAGTATATAGTTTCACACCACATTGTAAATATGAAATTAGGGATCCTAGATGAAATGTCAGAAGCTTTTTCTTATGAGTTTATATCAGCAACTTGATTATCATATTGATTCTGCATATCAATGAGTTAACATCCCACAGTGTTTATTCTTCACCCAATTGCTTTCTTGAACATAATAAAATTAAATCCAATATGATATTAAATGTAAACATACAGTGATATTATATGTAAATATCCATTTAAAAATCTCTCTGCTTATTGATATTCAAATTCTCTCTGCAAGTGTAACATTGCGAACTACAATAATATATTTTTCAACCTTCATCCAGGGACTGGAACTAAAAAGAGGATAATCTTTTTCTATTCCTTTCCATAATAACATTGCATTATTTATGTAGAAGAAAATGAAAATAGTAAGTCTATTCTGCCTGAACTACGCTTCTTAGTTGATCCCTCCTGATTGGTCTTGGAAAGCAGAATGGAAAAAAAGAATGTGATGCACATGCTAAACCAGTGCTGGCCAGGCTGAACAGACAATTTTTACCCTGTCCTCTACAAATCAAGAGCTATATTTAGATTGTAAACTCCTGACCGAGGCAGTCTCTTTGTCCTGTGTTTGTACTGAGACCAGCACTATGGGGTCCCATCCTTGTCACTGGCCTCTTGCGTAATACAGTAACACAAATAAGAATGACTTCCTTTCTGGTTTATAGAATTGAAGGCCTTGGTGTTATATTTTTTTGTCAGTGGCATTATATGTTGTCAGTACGTTCAGCAGTGACTCAGAATATGATCCTGTGCAATTAAGAAACCATCCTTCTTAATGGCGCTACTTGTACCCACAGACAGGAGCCTGAATCCCATTTTTTTCTGAACTGGTGCAATTGTCCTGTGATTTCTTGGTGACGTTAAGTATTTACAGTCACCACCCTATGCCATCTCCCTACAAAACCCTGTCTTTAAGTTTCTTCCATGCTGATTTGGTTCAAATGTTTACCCTGATCTGCTATTACTAATACAAACGTAAAATCTTAATGTTTTTAATAAAATATATATAAGCCCATAATAACTATCACAATTACCAAAATGTTAATTGTTGCCAGCTAGCCAATAAGGGATGGATTTGACATTATATCAGTCCAGTTTAAGGTAAACAGGTCTCAGACAATTTTATGATGGTTGGAGCTTTCTTATTCAACAAAGAGAACAGAATAAGGAACATTAAAATCTATAAAAAGCCTTCACTAAATTCATAATAACTCGGTATGTAACCTGTTTAGCCAAAATACTTAAAAGATCACTGGAATTCTTGTTCCAAATGAAGCAACTTATATGCCACTCAGAGTTACCAAATCTTTCTTACTTGAATTGCTCTCCATGTTTCTTTGATTTGTTGCATGGATAAGGGGAAAGCTGAATCAATCCATCAAAACTTTACAGGGAAAAGTAAGCAATGTAGCTGTTGATTAAATTTTATTTCCATTCAGAATTGAACCCAATGAAAGCTGGTGATTTAACAAGAACTAACCACAGAGCTGGAAAAAAGAAAGGTTTCTTTTTTTGTGTTGTCTTACGACTTCATGTAATTACACACCTGAAATAAAAATTATGGCTGTGGCCTCATGTTTGGTACTTTGCCTCTTAATACATGATATTACACTTGACTTCTCCTTTTGCAATTGTCGGTAGATAAGAACATAATTGCTTTCTTTGTCTAGCCTTGCCTTTGTGCTACAAGCTCTCCATTTTACATAAGACTATTTTCCATGTTGTAGCAGTCGATGTGTTGTTTCTTTAACAGTCCTCACAGTTTACTACCACTTTCTGCTTCATAGATACTGAATATCCCTTTCTCTCAAATGCTTTATTTGATTGACTATCTTAACTAAATTCTGTGAAATTTATATATAATTTGTATTTTATTGTTAGCCATGATGCAGAGATTTTTTAGCCTGAAAGTATTTTTTTTCTAAGAACATTTTCCCTATTAGAGACACTTTCTTTGTTATAAACTGCTCCTTAAAAATACTTGATGTTTTGTTTTTAAGAGATACCACGCTGTTTGCAAGTTCATGCAAAATGAGAGAGTACTTCCAGCTAGTTGCCCAGTTCATATGTTATATAATACACGAAACTATGCTATAGAGAACCATTATGTGATGTTGCAGGTTGTGTAACAAGTGTTTGGTTGCTTTTTTATATTTGTGAGAAGAATTTGAGAGGCAAATTTATTTTGCCAACGTATAATTAATGGAATGGGTGAGGTTTGTTAATCGCTGGACTCCGAAACCAAAAAAAAATTAAGATGTTTCCAAATATTACAGTTTACGTTTTGTTTCCTAGTTTTTCGTATGATTATGTGCAGGTCAAGATTACCAGATTAAAATTTTGCAGTCTTTGAGGGTGATGAGCATACCTTAAATGACTGAGGACACTAAGAAAGAAATATAACAGTATTGAATTTTAAACCATACAAGCTTAAAATAAAAATCTCATCCCCTATGTGCTAAATTTATGATATTGTATACTTATCAGAGAGAAATTTATAACAAAGAATTGATCCTAAATACTTTGTCTATAAAGAAGTAGAAAGGGATTTAGTTCATGGAAAGGTTTGGCTTCACATTTTGATTTCAGCAAACAAAATAACCTCACCTGATCCCTCCACTTTGTCTGAAGAAGTCCTGACTTCTCACGAAATTGTGAGCGTTATTGAAGGACTGAAACTTGATAAGATGTGGGGGTGGGGGCATGGATTGTTTGTCTGAGGAATATTGTGTACTTAGAGATTCAGCTCAGGGTGTGTGTGAGGTGGGGAGTCTTGCTCTAGAAAACAGCCGGAAGTTTTGTCTTCAGACCTCAACTCTTTGGAGTTCTGAAAATTCATGAACTTTTGTTTTCTCCATTCCTGTCTCAAAAGCAGTAGTAAGAATATTCCTTTTTTTCAAACAGATATGAATAGACTGCAGGAACCAGCTAAACATTGATGCACTTAAAGCTGTAATCAACATTAAAACTGTTTTCAGTTGCAAATTTTCAGTTTTAGGAAGTGATTAAAAGTGTATTGAAGTGTTTGAAAACTGATAAGCACAATTTTAGAAAACCAAAATTAAGCTTGTGAAATGTAGTAAGACCATTCAGGTCTATAGGAATGTAGAGCTAAAAGGAAAGAGTGAGAGATACCTTGTGTAAGATAAAACATCATCCTGTATTTCAACCTAGGAATCCAGATCACAGTAATTCTGCACAGCACTGGAACACGAGGAATGGTTATTGATTTCTGATATTTCCCCCTGTCCCTAATGCCTCTGTGGTAACTTCTTTACTGGCATCTCAAGATGGCCTGGAACCGGATAGCACTGCATGGCCTATGTCCATATACCTCAACTCTATTACCTCCCAAACCATAGTGACTGCGCCTCAGACTATCGCAGCACAGCTGCGTCCAGGAAATGTTTGGAAGATGTGAGGCTGACAATACAAAACTGTTTCAAAGCCATCTGGTATCTGAACTCAGGTGTTCTTGTGCTCCTCTGGTCTCTGGAAGGAAATGGAGTCTTTCAGGGAAGAATCCTCTCTTACTCTGACTCTGACAGTCCAGGCTTCTCAGCTCTCCATCGCTCAGTTCCTGCTGCTCAGGTACTATATTTGCCTGGAAAATACAGGAGTCATCTGAGAAAAGATACTTGTGGCACTTCAGAAAACTTGGCATCTTGAGACACTGGAAGCGTGACGTCCACGGTTTTGCCTTTGCTTGGAACTGGACTGGAAAGCCTCCCAAGCAGAGAAATTAAGTCAAAGGGCCAGATCGGGAAGCTCATACAGCCACTCATTAAGTGTGGCTTAGTCACGCAAGACACAAGTTGCACTCACTGACCTGTGGGATAGAAAACACCACCAGGCAGCTATTACACTGTGTTTTTCATCAATGAAAACCAAGGTGCTTTATGAAGGACGTCAACCATATTCAGTCGATGGGAAAGCTGAGGTTAGGACTTCAATTGTATGGTACTAACTGAAGTGGTCATTTGGATGAAACCCTTTGCTTAGATTTTCAAAAATACATGGAAAATAATTCTCCCTGCAGTTCATTGTCCTCTTTGTTCATTTTTCATCTTTCAAAGCTGTACAAAAGCATCTTGGCTTTTTCAATATGATTAACACAGATGGAGAATGGATTCGAAGCTCGGCCTAAGATTGCTTTTAAAGCATAACATGTATTGTTTTAAGGTGTCAGTAGTGTTGTGCATCACACACTAAGCTCTCCCCTATCTTCCTGCATTTAAAAGGATTTGAGACTAAAGGTATTTTAACTTCACCTGAAGAAGTCAGAGTTCATGTGTACAGCGAAGTAATAACTTCTTGCAAGCTGGAAGAAGCCAAAATTTACAGGGAGACACTGGCAAAGAGATTTTACTGGATCTTAACAGATTCAGTGGCTTTAATAGGTGAGCGTAGAGCAGACATACTTGGCAGGGCTGGTTTAAGAGCACCTCGATTTGGACTCTGTTTCTACTTTCTAGTGCAGGCTACAGTTCAATATGTAACTTGACCTTATGGACATTCTCACCCCGTGCCAAAACATGATCAGAACAGCTGAGTGTTTTTCATTACGATATTTAGGGAAAGATGGTAAAATATTTACTATTACACAAATTTCAGAGGGAAAATCCTGCCCAGCTCTACAGAATGAATTTGGATTATGCCATTGTTTATGCCTTCCTTGCTGTTCATCAGGTATGGCAGGTCTCAGATGGAAGCCCTAGAAGCAATGATTTCTGTTGTAACATCTTCTTTGTAAGTAGCATTGATAAGTCTGAGCAAACACAAATAAAAACTGAGAGAGACAAAAGATAGGTGGCTTTGCACTACAGACCATACGATACCATATATATTAATAATTTTATGTATGTGTTCTATAGCACCCACTTCGCTCACCAGTAATAAAGGTTATAGACTTACTTTCATATTTCTAAAAATCAATTTGATAAACATTTGATACAAAAGTTCTTGGACGTTAAGGGGTATGAAATTCCACATCTTCCAAGAACACCGAGAAAAACTATAGTGTTGACTTTGGAGTCAATCAAGCAGCCAAATGATGAATTTATTTGAACAGTTTCAGATATAATATTTCCTTTCAGTTGTTTTTATTGAAATAACCTTTTGTGACTATTAATAGCTTTCATGTAACATCAGTTTCAGCAGCCTGACCTGACTTTAGACACAAAGCTAAATGTAAACTAATGAGCACTTATCTCTCCATTACATAAATGGACATTTATCAGATGACAAATTAAAACTAATAAGACACCAAGACAAATGTGCTGTCAACAACATTAAGATGGGTCATTTTCACTACTCCCCTCAACCACACATTAATAAGCATTCCCTACTGCAGTACATTCAGCGCTTTGATATTGATTTTTACAGCAGTCCAACACAAGTCAAAGTTCCTCCACGCAGCACGGTGTTAAGTCCCACAAGAAATATGGTAAATGTGAACGTGTTTTTGAAGCAATGATGACTGACAAATCTATAAAAGATATTTCAAGACAACATACAAAAAACATGCTCATGTTTTTTGCATGTTATCTTCAGTTTCAGAAATAGGTCACTAGATATTTCAGCATTTTGAGTACGCTAACTATTCAGGCAGCATAGCAAATGCAAAGGTGAGTTTTTGTGCTCTATTTAAAAAAAAATAAAAGCAGATAGTTTGATTTAGTTGGCTTTACAGTTAATTGATTTAATGCATGCCTGGTATGTTAGTTTAACTGGGAACTTAGGAAGTTTTCATTTTTATTTGACAATGCCTTTCATTGCTTCAAGAAGCAAATTTCTAACAGGAGATGATCATTTTAGTCATGCTTCAGAACAACATTTTTACAGAATGAGGATGCAACTCCTACTGATGTTAACCCTTGCCTGAATCCTGGGAATAACATCTCAGCCTTAATAAGCAAATGCCACATGTGATAAGAAGCCTCTGATGATGAGCAGCAAAATATAAGTGACTAGGTTATAATTGAGCAAAGAGATCTAGCAGAGTGAAAGACATTTGTGGCGTGGATTGTGGATGCAGTTAATGATTCTTAGCATTCACTGCCAGTGTTCATCATGCCATAAAGAGGCAGAGTTCCCTGGCTGTCAGAAGCACAGGATGGAGAACAGAGATATGTGGGCTTTCTGCTACTGACTCACTAAGTGAACATGTGAAATCACTTAACCTGTTATTAACAACAAACCTGTCTGAAGAGCCGTTGAAGTTTTGTAAGTTAGTGTCACAATTTAATACAGTGAATTACATACAAATCTACATATTGGGACTAGGAAAAGTGGGGAGAGGAAAGAAGGCTGAAATCAGGCTACTTGATACTGAAGGAAAGGGGTAATTTTGCTGTGTATATGAAACCCAGGCACACTGGGAGGATGAGACCTGAAAACACTTGAGGACTGGTATGTCCATAACCAGCTACATCTGGCATCATGAAGAATTCCCTGGTAAGGTGGACAGACTGAACTGTGGTTTTCCTTAGGACTGGAGAACCCTAACCCTGGGGAAACAGCATAAATTCCAACTTCTGCAAGAGGGAAAAAAAGAACACTTTTTTTATCTTAAAGCTTAAAAAGATGTTAAATCAGAGAGTCAGAAACACAAGCTGGGATTCATCTGCTGAAAGGTGAGTGTATGTCTGAGCTCAGGCTTTGGAGCTATGAGAATCCAGGCTCCATGAAAGTCAGTGGAGATTACGTGGAAGACTTAGCTAATGAAATGTAGCTGTCTAAAATAGAATGAGGCTCTTGGAGAGACTATCTCTCTACAAAGGAGTTTGGATTTACTTGGTGAAATGATGAAACCAATATTTTACATGTGTCTGTGTACATCCAGAAACCCATGTGTGGTCAGTTGAATCCCACCCTGTGGAGTACACGCATAGGGGGAAAAAAAACAGTTTTGCATTTCTTTTGTCCTATGGATAACCCTGGAAACATTTTCAAGAACAGCTTGTACTTTTCAGTTAGCATTTACTGTACTCAATCTGAGATGCTTCAGTGCCAGCCAATCATCAATGGGTGGAGACCCATTGTCTGTTGAAAACTAAGCCTGTTTAAGGCATTTTCAGGAAGTTTTCCAAAATCAAAGAACCGCAAATCAGCAGTCAATTGGACAATATAGATGAAAACTGCCCAGAATTCTTCAAGTGCCTTGTAGGTTTGCACATAAACCCAATTAAGAGCATAAATACACCATCAAATGAGTTGCTGGAGTCTGAAACTACTACCAGCTTTGTGCAGCTACGTACTGTATGAAAATTTCCTGTGTAATTTCAGTTTCACATAACCAAAAAACCTTCTTCCTATTTGAACTTTCATAGCAAAAGATTGTTTTAATCTTAAAAATAACTGAACTAGTGTTCATAGAAAATAATTCCATCACTTGCTATTCATTTTTAAGGACTCAAGGTCTGTGTTTGACATGTGGGGATAGTGAGAAGGTTTAACCTTTTCTCTCTTAATCCCCCCCTGGTAGTGAACGTAGGAAATATTTCTTGCTATCACCTCAATTCCTGTCAAACTTCAGCCTCTCCCTGGAATTAATTAGGAAAGGGTGTATAATTTGCCCTAGCTTGATAGCATGTTTTCAGAGGAGATGGTCAGACATCTGTTGTTGATGGGACAATGTGACACAGGCAGGTATCTGGACCGCTGTAGTCCAGTGGAAGCAATGTGCCCTGCTTTCAGCATTAGGAATTTGTGTTTGCCATTGTAACTCACTTCACATTTTAATGTTAGCTAGTTCTCTCATGTGGAAAGTTTTAAAAGGAATATTAGACTAAAATAATTTTTTTTTCACATTTTCACGTTTGTAGAAATGTAAGAAGTTGCTGATTGAGCCCTTCTGTGTTTGGTCACTCCAGAAAAAATGTGAGGATGCTGACAGGATGAAATGTAACACTTCAAAGTGAGTATTTGTTCTTTTACTTTGTTTTGGAAAAGTACACAGTCTTCCTAAGTGTTCCTTTATTTGGAAAAGGTGTCAAGTATTTTTTAGGAAAACTTCATGACAGGGAAGTTCTTGTCTCTGCTTTACATTAGAGAGTAATAAAGTTTTCTATCCTTTATACTTTAACTCTTTGGGCCCTTCCTTTAAAGCAAGCTGTTTGTCCCATAGCTGTTGCCACTCACTAGACCAGCTGCAATGTGCTGAGGAGTGTTCTTGGAAAGAACTTGTAATATTTTTTAGCCAAGCCAAAGGCAGTGCTAGTAGCCCTACCAGGGGTGACACCCCTGGGAGACATTAAAAACCCTTCTGAAGAGCAAACATTTACCTTCAAAATAAGCTAGAGAGTACTAGGGATCAGGTGTCTTTAAAGCTTCCCTGGGGGAAGTTTTTTGGGTGCTGTGACTTTGCAAAGCACTTCCATTTCAGTGAACACATTGCATCCACTTTTGTGCCCAGGAGACATTGAAGTGTCTCTGGGGAAGGCTGTGATCTCATGAAGGGATGTCTCATAGAGGATTTCTGCACCCGTGCAGAGAAGGTCAAAAGCAGCAAGGCTTTGCATGGCTCTGCACATTCTCAGGAATGTTTGGCATGTCCCTCTTTGCCTGTGGGGAGGCCTGGGAAAAAAAATGCTTTTACCGTCTCTCCTGCCAGGACAAACCAACCTACTACATGAAGCTCATCAGAGGCTGAAGGAAATTTGGCAGCTTTTTGTTATAATTATGGCAGAGCACTACTGAGGGCAAGGATTTCGCTCGTTCCCCAGGTCCAAGATCCTGCACTGGGCTCTGTACAAGCTGGAATGCTTGGGATGCCTGGGAAGGCTGTGCACAAGAAGCCCCAAAACTGTATTGCTTGCTCCTGAGTACCTGCTATCAGTGGCTTTTCCTGGAACTGTTTACAAATGTGCACAAACCTTTCTTTAAAGGACACTTCAATTCCTCAGTTAACTAGACAGCCTTTGAAATGAGTAGATGACCTTGCTGTCCTCTCAGTTTTTAGGATTTTCTGCTGCTTCCTTCAACCCCTTTTTGCCCTCAGTGAGATCTGTCTGCTTTTTGCTACTCTGTGTCAAAATCAAAAGGATCACCAATACTGAGACCCCCTTTTTCTTGTAACATAGCCGTTACTGAAGAAATGTGGTGTTACTTGTTTGGTCTCACAGGCATGCCTTCAGGGGTTATTTTTGAAAGATGATGGTGGCAATGACTTGTCTCATCTCCGCTGTGAGTTCCCTCAGCACAGGATAAGTGACTGTTCTCACCTGGCCATAATTGAGCAGGATTTCAGATGATGGGCCGGCTACTGTCCTTACTTTGGGTAGCTGTCTGGCTGAGCAGTAATGTCAATTATCCTGGAGGGCTGTTTTAGCGGTCTCTGCAAAACCTGGAGTTGTCTCTTGCCAGCTGGAAGACTGATTTTGGTGATATGAAGACCGCCTCCATTCAGATGTTGATGATTCCGCAAACCAGTTGAACAGGCAACACAACATCTTAATGAACCAGTAAGTATTACCATGAATCATTGTGAATTCTCATTAGCCATAAGCCATTAATTAGCTGTGACCTCATGTGGTATATGTACAGACATCTCTTTTCCAGACCACTCTCCTAATAACACTGCTTTCTGACGGAGCACCATTGATTTGTGGGGTGTCCAAATCACTCCACGTTGAGGGTGAACAGCGTATCAAAACCAGAAAGATAACTTGTCATAACCACAGCTTTTTGTGACCCTGAGCCTTCCCCAATTACTTGGCTTTTTGTTTCTATTCTCCAAGAAAAGCTTCCTGAAGCAAATGTGTTTGTAGGCAAGGCAGCAGAAGGGAACACAAGCCTCCGTGGTTTGGGCTTAAATCCATAGAATTTGCTGGATACAGAAAATGTTGTTCTGAACTGGCCACCAAATTGACCTCATCCAGGATCTTGTCTTACCAAGACTGGAACTTAACAGCTCCCCTGGCAGCACGGGAACAACCTCAGAGTGAAATGGCAAATGGGAGGTAATCTGCTTTCTCCCATACTCATTAGTTTGCAAACAGATCTCCATTAGTGAAGGCTGAAGCTTAAGTTCTCCTTACCTCTCCCAAATATTGCTAGCATTTATTATTATTATTATTACCCTAGTTATTCTTGTTGGTTTAATACCATATCTAAACATCCCAAGTCAATTTTGGAGGCAGTGTGGATGGAAATGTGAGGGGTTTATTTATTTTTAATAAGGATAAGCTCAGGCACTAGAAACCAACTCTGTTTTCCCAGTTTTCGTATCAGTCCCCAAGCATCCTCCTACCACCATCTTACAAACTCAGACTGACATAGAGCTGATAAATTGACAGAAAGTATCAAATGTCAGCTAGGGCTCTGATTCCCTCTGGAGGCTCTTGGGAACAAAGTATGAACAGATTGTTCATGCCAGAATACCTCATTATTTTAAGCAAATTGACTTTCTTATTGACTACATTGAAAGGTTGTACACTAGTTATAATTACCAGTTCTACTTAATTTTCTTTTATAAAAAGGTCTGTACTCTTCACTTGACAGTATTATTTTGATTAACCTACTTTTTGCCCCGAGAGGCCATTTAATATTTAAAAAAGAATGGCTTGATCGTATAGATGTATGGCACATGCACACGATTATTGTGTTATAATCACCCATATCTAATCTGAATGGTGAAGTGCATTACACTACATTTTGCAATGAACTATGAGATTTTGTAGAGACAGTGAGGTTAACAGCAATATACACATTAAAAATAAAAAAGTCCTGCAACTGCAAGAGCACAAATAGCATTTTGCACAATCTACCATAAAATACAACAGTGTGATGTGAAGCAAGAAGATTAAAGGATTTGTTTCACACCCCTTGATTTTAGTTCATGACTGTTTTATGATGACTATATTTGGCTGATGTTTTATTGTTAATAATAATATGATATATTAATTTTTACGTTCTCTCCTCTATTGCTTTCAAATCCAACTTTCACCCACCTCTAGTTTCAAGATGACAGAGTAATATGAACTGACTACAGTTTGGCCTGCTCAGATATAGTCAAGGTAATTGTTGGAAACAGCTTCTTGACTTTCTGAGAGATGACAGAGGGATTGAAAAGAGCCTGCTGATGCAGAAACATCTACCTGGAATGAGGGCCAGTGAAATGTCACTTATAATCCCGTTAGAGTGATCCTGGTTGGCGACCCCACACTGCCCTAAAGGAAGCACTTGGTCTCCACAGTAGTTCGTTGAAAAATAAGGGGAAAAAATGATGACTGGTTCGACAAAAATGGTGCTGTCAAAGGTCTGAAGCCAAACACTGTACTCTCCTATGTTGTTAAAAAAAAAAAAAAAAAAAAAAAATTTCTAGATTTTTCTTTCCTTATAATCATACAAAGTAGTGGGACTCCCTGCTGGCATTAGAGTCTGGTTCTGATGCTATTTCAAATTGATCTTTCAAGCCAAGAAATTCAGAAACAAACTTCGATATCTTCCACGTACCCATTTTCTCTTGACACATTAACAGTCTCTGTGAAATGCTGTTACACTATGACACATGACTTTGTAAAAATGACCTCTTCTTATTCAGATATTGGCTCTTATTGCGTTTATCCTGTTGACAGGAAAAAGACTCGGTACGATTAGAGGGATGAAGTCAAAAGTGAAGACCAAATTAGAATGTATTCTCATCATTAGAAAGGTAAAACTCTGCTTGCAGAACCTTTATTGCTGGTAATGAGGCAAGAAGAACCCCGCTTGGTTTTCAGATCACAGGCTGTGTTCGCAAGTGGGAGAAGAGAAAATAAGCATCTTTTCACTCATGAAGGGAGAAAATTGGATCTGGAATCCATTGGGAGAAGACATATAGGAACCTACAATGTCATTTTTACTGTCACTTTTCAGACTAAAAGCACTTTTTGGGAGCTCCAGTCAGAGCTTGAAGGAATGATCTAATAAAACACATACACTCTGTGGGGCTGTTGTGCTAGGGAATGAGTGACCGCAATTAAAATGACCCTAAGATGCTTCAGAATAAGATTTCTGAGATTTATAGTGAGAACACTTAAAAATGGTAGGCTGCTTTTCCTGCTGCAGAATGATTAGCTCCCTCCAGAGAAATGAAATAAGACCCACGTATGCCCTGTTTAAGCAAAGGATTAACTGAAAACACAGGGCTGTCATTGAGATGCCAGAGATCTGTAGCCATTGTACTGGAGCAGATTTAAGAAACACATTATTTTTCTGGAACTATTTTGACACAAACTTCTAAAAGCAAAATTTAGGGAAATAATTGCTTTCCAGTCTTTTTTTATGAAAATGACATAAAATGATAAATACTGTACTTTCACACACTGTATGTATTTGGTTTACCTTGTGGAGTCAACTAATAGGAAATCTGTGGAGGTGATGCAAATCTTCTGGTATTTAATTATACACACCCCAAACACGGGGATTATATGGGCATGTAGGGTAGCATTCAAAGAAGGCTGTACTCAGCTAAAATGGGTTGTCAGTAAAATTTAGGTTCCAGGATGTTGTAGTTCAGTGACTGTCTACTTCAAAAGGTGCCTAAAGCCACCATTTGCAGAAAGTTGTTTTGCTGAGGTGATTTCTCAGTAGCTTGTTACTCTCCTTTTGAACTAGACCAGAAATACCATGCACAGTTATTTGCTGCGGTGTGAACAGCTACCTGCTGCCTAAATTCCATGTAAACTAATGGGACAATGTCTTAGCTCCTTCAGTTGCCATGAAGAGTATATTTAACTCACATTGACATGATAAGACTCCTCACAAAAAGCTTTACTATATGTAGATATATTTTTTTAACTTGTTGAGTTTCTTTTACAACATTTTTACAATTTATTGATCCCCTGGTCAATGCAGTCAAAAGAATCTGGAGAGCAATTCAGCTCACCTGAAAGTAGACGAAAATTAAGTTGCTTAAACATAGGTTTCTAGTGCCACCTCATGCACCCTTGAGGATCTGAGGTGCACCAGAAGACTGGCTCATATAACACAAAATACATGATCCCCAGAGCTTTCTGGAGGAGTGTCTGGAGGACAGGCTGGATGCCTGACACCCTCCCAAATAGCACTGGAAGCCTATTTGTGGGCACTTAAATTGAATCCCACACCTCCGATGACTATAGTGGGAGCTTAAGCACCTAGCTTACACGTAGATACTTGTAGATTCTACGTTTAGGTGTCTTGATCTGAGCTGAATCCTACTTGCCTTCTCAGGGTTGTGAAGGATCTGAGTTCTGGAATCCCAAATGAACTGAGATGCTTCCCTGCATCTTTTAAACATTTTTTTTGAGGAAGAGTTCAGGCACATCTGTTTGGCTATGGCAGCTCTGGTAGGAGCCTGGCATTTACTTGGTGGGAGTTTTAACATGGGGAGCAGCCACCAACATGCAGTGCATTGAAAGTTCTATGCTGAAAATGTCCTAAATCCTACCTGTTACTCTGAGTTTGAGTATTCTAGCGTATCTATGAAATGACACATTACTAATGCTAAAATGTATTCTGCCATTGCAGTGTTATGTACTAACAAATATATAAATATATAAAGTACGTATATAAAAGCGAATGTTTCTTATTGAGTGTACAAGAATTTATTGTCATCTAGGGTGCCATACTTCTTATTTCTTGTACGTATCTCTATGTACACCTATATATGAATATACAGAGATATGACTGTATTTAAAAAGAGAAATAGGTGCATGTGTAGTAGGTATATCTATATGTAAGAATTGTTACAAGTTATGAAAAGCTGACATAAAAAAAGCATCTCTACAGAAGCATAATGGAGCAGTAATAAATCAGCTCAGCACAATTCATTATGCTCGCACTTTGGTTTTTCAGCAAGACAGCACTGTTCTTTGCACTTAAAATGTTAATGAGGGAACGATGCTTTTACTACAGCTGTGGTCCAAAAACGTGTGTGCAGAGTAGTTACATAACTCAGCAGCTCCGGGTGGGTCTGTGCATTCAAGCTCTAATGGATCCATCTGTGCTTTTCTACCGTGGCGCCTGTGTTATACCCACACCTGTTGCTTTCAGAGAGGTGGAGTCAACATGTTAGAAAACAGAGAGGAAGAAAAATCAAGTGCGTGAAAAACCTGTTGAAGAGATTAATTAACCTCCCTCCACGTGGAATCTCTTTCGTGAACATATAGCTGTACATAAATGCACTTTACACCCAGAAAGATGGGATGCTGTTGTGCGTTTGTGTCTGATGTTATTGATGGTAGAAGCGGGCACGCTGCTAACCTTTGGAGTCTCAAATGCTTGCTGTGCTCTGCAAGCCATGTATATCGCGGCAAGCGCACAGTTACCCACACTGGCATGTCAAGGCAGCTCAGCCTTGATATGAAGACATGGCCTCAATGGGAGAAAATTAGGTCATTTCCATCTTTGAGTGTTGAGAATGGCATCAGGAATAACAGCAGAGCGTATACCATGGTTACTAGGATGTTGTTCTGCCTACAGGGATGTGGACTATTTCATTACTTTCTTAAACGGCCACCAGACAGTAACAACTTCTGACTGATTCATAGCTGTTGAGGTCCAGGTATCAACGTATTGAGTAGCCTGGTTCCTCATGCATTCATAAATACTGTATCTTATATGTGACTAAAAAAAGCCTTAAATATATTTTTAATTTTTTTTTTTTCTTTTTCTGGCATTAGTGGCTTTTCAGAGAGAGCAAAACTGGGGGTATTTCAGGGCTTGGAAATATAGCAATTCCCTTCTCATTCAAAGTATTTCACAGTCCACAAGAAACCTAATACACCATAATGGTATTTTATTATGGGTACTTTACCCATTGTACAATAAATGTCTTGAGGACTGCCTTGGTACATGTATTTTTCTCAAGTGCAGCATCGTGACCTTGCTTTCTAGTTCCAGCTCAGGAGCTGGATCGGGATAGCTGAATAAACTATAGTCCACCAAAAGGAAAGTATATGGTGAAAAAATTGTCTTTTCAAGAACTGTGTAACTGGGAGATCTGTGAACTGGTCAGAGAAAATTAGGCTCAGAAACAGTGTGTTTCTGGCAGGAAAACAAGTTAGAGAGTATTAGCTACACTACTGGACTATTATAAACTTTTTCTAAGGTAGATTTTATGGTCTCCTTCCTTCCCGCTCAGTGACTGAGGCATCTGATTTTCACTTTGAAAGCAAAAATTCCTAGATTCACATAGCAGATGAGTTGCTTCCATCACAGCTGTCTTGAAGGCATTTAAATACCACATAGAAAAGTGCACTTTAAAAGCCCAGATGTTCCCCCTGAGTATTTGCAGGAGATGGTTATGACCCTCATGGTCTCCAGAACACAGTGCAAAACTCCACCAGAACCACACAGTATTTGGCCAGGCCTATTCCTGCCCTATACACCAAACTTCTGTAATGAAGAGCTAGTCGTCTTCTTTGCCCCAGCCATTCCCAAGCTCTGCTTCAATTCTGCAGTCTGAGAAATGTCTGGCATGATTTCTGACCTTAAACAAATCCAAATAAGCTAAATGTTTCTTAGAAGTTGTTTCACTCCTCCTTCTTCTTTCTGTCATTTTATGCGATTCATCTACTGGCTCAATCACAGATAAACTAGCACAAAAAAATGAAAAAGATTTCAATCTTAATTGCCTCTAATTCGCAATGGAATAATTAATTGAACATACTGTATCCTGCAAAGCTTCTCTCCTTTGTTCTGCAGTTTTACTGTGCCATGTTTAATTGATTCTGGTAGTAGCTTATAATGGACTGCAAGAGCTCTCTTTATAAAATAATAAAATAAAAAAAAATTGTAAAAAAGACTTACTGAATTGCACGTGAAAAAAGGCACGTTTCCAGCAGCTGGATGGACTGTAACTTGTAAATTTTACCTTGGCTCGTAAAGCAAACAGCTCTTACAATAGTCTTCTATACCACCCCCTCCTCCACAAAGCCAGCAGATAAGATTTATTGGAGAGATGTAAGAAAAAGATAAGGATACATTTAAAATAACTCTGAACTAAACTGTGATCCTAATAGCAACCGTGTAAAAAGAGACAATTATCTGAAAGATGTCCCAGCATCATCAAAGGTATATAATGTCGCTGCTTTAGCATATGCCTGCTCCTGTTGCAGAAAAACGCAGGGAATTATTAATTGCTCTGAACA
Organism: Gavia stellata; assembly: GCF_030936135.1. NCBI lineage: Eukaryota > Metazoa > Chordata > Aves > Gaviiformes > Gaviidae > Gavia > Gavia stellata. The sequence goes on along the minus strand of NC_082597.1, from coordinate 6,489,638 downwards.
CTGCATCAGTAGAAGGAGAAATTATGATCTTTTTATTAGGGCGCTGTGATTTATTAGGGCACTCGGACTCTTCCATTTCTTTTTTTACAGATTTTAGACAGCTCACTAAACTCTGCCTATAATCAAATAAAGTCAGTTGCCATTCAACACTGCTTTTTCTTTTGCTATTTAACTTGTACATTACCCTGTTTGGTTGTGGTTTCACGAGCTTGAAGATTTTCTTCTTTTTTCCCCCATTTCCACCAAATTCTGTGCTCCAAATTCCTTATTCCTTCCCATGTGTCACATTTCTCTCCACACAAATGTGGAACTGTTGTGTGGGGGTTTTTTTGTTTTTTCTTTTATTTTAACTCAGCTCATTTCAGAAATCTGAGTTATGGTGCAACTCTGCAAAAGCAGCACTGGTAGAACAGAGGTATTGCATTATTCTGGTGAGACATGGGCTGGAGGTGCCCGGGGCATGATGGGGTAAGAAAATCTTATACAGGTTTTTTAGCTGGAGAAAATGTACCATGGAACGACAGAAATGAATCAGACAGAAAAAAAGATGAGCTATTAGGGCTGTTGAAAGGGGAATTCAATTGACTGTCATCTTTATACAAATCTGTGAGAGTCAGGCTTGAAGTTACAGTGAAGAGGTCTGAGAGAGCAGAAATAGTACTGCTAAAGTGCAGGGTTTTTTGGCTGCTTTTTAGCATAGCCTTCTCCCATGTGTTAAATTACAGCCCTGTCCCACTTTACCATTGAACAGTACCACTGAGAGGCATTTTCATTTACTTGTTCTTTTGTATCGTGTAACATCCACTTTGTACAGAGATGCAAATAAACATAGAAAGTGCAGGGAAATAGTGAACCAGAATCTTTCTGTCTTGTTTTGAGCTAAGACCCTATCCTTTCATGCTCTGCTCCTTTTTCTGCATGCCTTCTACCTTGTCATATTCAGATCATGCCTCATTTAGCTGAATTACTCAGGTCACCTTAGATTAATTGTGCAATTTGGCACTGATGTTGCTGATATATCCCTATCTGAGTGCTGTGTCAAAGAAGTCATAATGTAAGCAGGATTTAAGAAGATATCTGCTAGCAAACAAGAACACAGACTAGGAAATCTGCTATTTGCCATCACCTTGTTTTTTATGATTAATTAGTGGATGTACTGGAGTAATAATCCTGTGCATGTGCAATTTTTGCTTTCCAAGCCCCATCCCTTCAATTCAACCTCCCATCCTCATTAATTTTCAGTGTGTGGTGCTGAAAGTGTTCTCTTCCTACAGCAGCTTTGTCTTGGAAGTCTATTTCCTTAATTAAGAATTTCGCAAACAGAATAGCAGTGGGAACATAGGATGCATCCCAGTTAAAAATAGTGTCTCCTGAAAAGCTGGCTTTCATTTTCAGTTAAAATCAACTAATATGGGAAGAGAGTCAACTGAAAAGAGATCCCAAATATTTTCACAGAAACCTATGCTGTCATAGAATTTGAATAAGAGAAATTGATGTTGTTTAAAACATTATCTTCTTTTGTAGGCATTGCAAGTTAACCTATGCCCAGAAACCCTAATCCAGCAATACATTTAAGCATATACTTGCTTTAATCAGCTACAGCAGTGAATGGGATTCTTGAAATGCTTATATTTCAGCATATGCTTAGTTTTCATGCTCGGTTAGATTCCTGGTGTATTATGTCAATGTTAAAAAGTGTCACAGCTTAGAAAATCACAATCACATTAAAGCTAGATTCTTTTCTTTGCTTGCCTTTTTATTATATGTTCAATATGTATCATTAATATTTATAAGCATATGGAAGGCATATTTACAAGCACTTTCCTGTAAATAAGATGCTTGGAATTATTACAGCATTTCTTGGTTTTATTTTTCTTCATCATTTTATGATTTCTTTTTCTGCTTTCATGATTTTTTCCTGAACTTTTCCACTTTAGGTTTACCATTCCTTTAATACACTGAAAATAAGCACATCCTTCTTTCTTTTCTCATTTGGAGCTGTTTTCTCTGTTTGTTTCTATTGACTTATTAAACTTTTTTTTTTTTTAATTGTCAGTGATTTTCTACACTATTTGCTTTCATTTAGGCTTTCTTTTACTTTCTCTTTTTCATATCTTTCCCATTTTGTTTCTAGCTCCATTGCTTTGCCTGGTTTCTGCTATGCATCAACAGTGACAAAGAATGGACAAACAATGTCTATGCTGTTTTTTTTGCCTAAGACCACCAGAAGAAACTCCAGTCCCTCAGTATTTCTGACATGGTGTGCTTAGAAAGTGGAATGCAAAGAGCAAGGTATCTGAAGGATACTTTTTAATGTCAGACCTGAAAACATCTGCATATCTAGACGAGTAAGGATTTTAATTCCAAAGCAGAATCTTTACTCACCCAAAAAGAAGCACAGATAATTACCTAGCAGTATATATATTTCCTGGGGAATGCTTTCGAAACTTTAGAAATCCACATCCATTGATTTTACTCTTTGCTGCCTGGTATTGAAACTATGAATGTTAAAAGTCTTATTCTAGCAATGATCTGAAAAGAGCCTAAAAAAAAAAAATCAACATGGTGAAGTTTATTGTCTCATTTAAAGCTCTAACATCTGAAGGCTATTTTATTAGGCTCTGAGTGAACAAGAACCTTTGTAAGGTAGCCTAATAGATGTTTTCAATGCTTATTCAGTTGTCCTCTTAAAACCAGGAAAAGAAAGAGGGTTTTTACTACGCTTTATGCTAGTAGTGATTGGAAATTTTTGGACAAAGTTAACAAAAAGAAATTAGATGTCTCTGTCCAAACGTAGCCTTCTGTGAGACACCTCCAACGCTGGTTTAGCTGTGAGGCAGAATAGCACTTAAAGCCAGACACCATAGAGATACGAGGTCCTCACTTCTGGGGTAGTCTTCCTGGGTGATTTGTCCTAAAACCAGGGAGCTTATGAAATCCCTGCTGCAGCCCTCTAAACCTGATATCCTTGTAGAAATGCATGTAGCCAGACTGCCAATTTCAATGCCTCTTGAGAGCTTCTACTCTGCAGAAAATTCTGGCATAAAACATTTTTAGACCAATTCAGTCTTTTTCAAAAGAACAAAGATTTTTTCCACAAATTGGGAGCATTGCCTTTTGTCTAAATTATTCTTAGCACCACCCATTTGGAATTATAAAAAAATAAATAGCAGCAGCGGATTGTTCTCATGCTATTCTTAAGTATGAGATGATAATTATGTATATTCCCAGGATAAAAAACCAACAAACCTCTTACATTCTAGTCCCGACCTTCCCTTTAATATGTCACATTACCTAGATTAAATTGTGCAACCTCTCTGTCCCTTAGATTAGCCTTCTGAAAAAGTATGGAATACCATGCTTTGAATTATTTTTCATTAGTATGTAATGATGAAAGTATTATTTTAATGCTTAAAATTTGCTATTTCAATTTTTTTTCCTTGCAAGGAAGGGAGAAGAAGGGGGGGATTTTTTTTAATTGACAAGTAGGGCAAGTCTTTCAGTGGAAGCCTAATCTGAAATACTGGTTCTCTAAAGGGATCACTAGCCCTTGTAAGCGCTGTAGCAAGCCTAATTAAAGCAAATATTGAATCAGACAAGATTTATATGGATGTATAGTATATTGCTTTTTGATTATTCAACAAGAAGTTCTACTAACCTTGTTTTCACTGACCTGTAAGAAAAAATGCATTCCCTTTAGGCTTACTATAGTGAAATCTCATAATTCCTCATTTCTGCACACAAATACCCACCTTTACCCTGAGAAATCCTTGTAATTTATGTAGAAAGAGGTGCCTTTGAAAGTCTGGATTTAAATACACAAGAAATAAAAAAAACCCTCTTCCTTGAAAAATATCTTGGTTTCTAGTTATGATTCTGCCTATGCCCTGGTCAGCTATAAATGTTTTGACCATGAATTCAGTGTAAATTATGTCTCGAGTTGAAAGTATGTCTGTCTTGTGATAATACCTGGGGTTTACTTTGCCTGGCAGCCGAGGATAATCAAAACGTTGTTTTGGATAGAATCAGAGAAACAATCCATATTTTGTCACTGATGCGTCAGTGCAAATAAGCAAGTAGGACATGGAGGCGATACTATCTTTTCATTTTAAAGGGTATGCTTTAGAGCTGCCTGACACATCGTTTAACATCCATTCAGGAATGCAGTATTCCTTGCTTAACATTGAACATTCATTTCTGTCTGAATTTATCTGAATTCTTTCTTCAGCCAAAGACTAACCTGTATCCCATTGTACTGGGCAATTTCAGAATGCGGATGTCTCTCCCAAATGGACTCTCTCCTTTAGAGCCTCATGCACCACCAAACAAAATAATCAGTGTCAGAGGTACAAGGCAATCATTCTATCTAAAGCCACCCACTCCTCTTTTGTTTTCCTGAGAACATTGCGTGCTTTTTATTTTACATCCTCCTCTTCAGATCTGCAGATGTGAAACTTTAAATGCAGGGTATTAAAAAAACCCATGAAAATTACAGAGCTTTGCAGTCAAGCACTGTGTGTCTACAATTCTACAAGAGAAGAGTAAAGATAATTCTACATGTTACTTACAGACATCCATGTGATAAAAAGAAAAATAATAACCTTTTCCACAAAAAATGCAAAGATTGCTATCTGCATTTAATACCAAATACTAGAAAATGAAAAGTGCATTAGTTTCTGTGAAACAGATAGGCCTTTAAAATGAAGCTCTAAAGGGGCATTTCTATGAATAAAGGAAACTGTAAACTGAATATCAGAAAATCCTTCCTAGCTGTTAGATCTAGCATAGGTAGACACAAGCAATGACACAACATGAACGCTAAACTCATGAGAAATGGATACTGTATTGGCAAACCAGCCAGAGGAACAATCTATAAGAAAATCCTCTAAAACTAAGAAGAGTCCCCTCCGTGTCTAATTCTACAGTTATCTGATAAAAAAACCTGGTACTTTGCTCCATGTCATCACACCTTGCTCTTTTTGGGTTTAAAAATTGACTGCAGTTAAAATTGTGGCTGCAAAACCCACTTTTCCTTCAGTGGGCCAGAAATTTTCCCTCAATACAAAAGTATTCCTGGGTAGGATATAGCTGGACTTATATCTAGCATGCTCAGAAACAAAAATAAGTAGCTTTTCTCTCTGTAAATGTCAGGTTTATTATAAGCGTAATATATTATGATTAATTGGTTTCCAATAGCACTTAGAAGTCCCAGCAGAGACTGAAACGCAAAGGAAGAGATATTCTTTGTCCCAGAGATGTGACAGGATGGAGATAAAAAGGGAAACTAGAGATTTGTCTAAGACTGATATCAGTGAACGAGCTTGGATGAGACCCTAGGTGTCTGGATCCCCATGGACTTCCTGCAGTCCACAACTTTTTTGTAGAAGTGTTTTGTGAAGCACAGACACTGGAGCAAGGTCTAGAGTGCTGGAAAATAAATTTACACAGAGTTCAGGAAAGATATACTGAAATGTACACACATTCAAAGGCGGGTGTAACAGAAGTACATTTATTTAGACTCCCACATACATTTAGATTGACATAAGGTACGTACAATATACAACACCTCAGCAGGAATAGCTGACATCATGTACATATATGTATAGGATGAAGAACAATCGGTTGTGTAGCTTTTCCATGGAAAGGGAACTGGGTTTTACAGTGTCTCAAAATGAGCAAGAGCTATCCCGGGAAATATAAGGAAGAGCATAACCTGCAAGACACAGAAGGATTCAGTTGCCTAAACGTAGGCAGGTGGTGCCATTTTAGACACCCTGGGATACCTGAGACCTCTGTATGGGACAGGTAGATGACACAGAGGAGCTGTATGAGACTCGTCCCTTTCTGAAGAGGAAGATGGAGACCAGATGGGATAAGCCTACGCTATCTGTATGGGTATTAGATGGCTATATGGGAGCAGCACACATCTAAAAGCAATTATCTCTGGAATCACTGTTCCAGAATTTGTATGACCTTACTCTGGCATCTACAAAGTGAGCTGTCTACACACCTACTGTACACAAATGAGTTTTCCCCAATACAGATGTTGGACTTTAGACTGCAATTCATCTGGCCAAAAGCAAGCATCCACTTTGTAATGAAACCATTTGTGCCCTGAACACTGCTGATTTTAAGGAAGTGATGAGCTCTCTGGTGAGTATAAAAGGAGCCTTTGGTGACTTGCTCAGCTGTACACATCTACATCACAGAAACTGGAATGAAGTTCCAGTGAAGATGAAATCCCACCCAGTGTCCACATTTTGCTCACAGAGCTTGGGTCAAGCTAGAAATCCTTCAGAAGAATAAGGAAATATAGTCTATGAGAAATGAGTGAAATAAATTAATAACCTGATGTGGGTATGGTAGCAGTCTTCAGACACAGAAATGACTGCTGCAGTGTGAAGGGGAGCAATCAATTCCTCAGGCCAGTGCCAGAAAGGATTAGAAATAATGGGTTTCAATCAAAGTAAAGACATTAGGAAAAAACCAACCCAAATAAACCCTCTTTTGAACAGTGTGGATAGGGAAACATCAAGCAGACTGTCTGGGACGTTGTGATGACTCTATCACTGGAAATCTATGAGAAGACCTTAAACAAGCATCTGTCAGGACTAACACATCTGCTGTTGATGCCTCTTAGGGCAGGGGGATAGATGAGATAGCCTCTGAGATCCCTCCCAACCATATGAGTCTATGACACAGAAATGAATAATTCACTTTCTATCTGTGCAGAGATGTGGAAATAAATAATAACTGAAAGTCTAATCTTAGCAAAACTCAGAAGACTAGGAAAAACACATATAAATCATTGGTAATCCTGTAAGATAATTTATACTGCATTGCAAAAATGCTCAGCACCTAGACAGTTAGGCAGCTTTTCATAATACCTCAACTACAATTCAAATGTCAAGTGAAAACAGTCTTGCCAAGTCTACCAACCAACAGTTTAGAGATTTTCTAGGCGAATTGCCATATGAATTTTGAAAAATAGAGCAAGTAAGGTGGAGGAATAGTCCCTTCTAACCCATAACATGTCAGATCTTTGACTGTACGTGATCCATCATTGTGACAAAGACAACATTCGATTAATTTACAGTCAGTTTTATTGCTGAATCTACATACTGCATACTCCTTGCTACAATTTAGCATAGCCAGGCGCCCACACATAGGGAAGAAATGGATATTTGAAGTATCTGTCCCCCAAAATAGCCCATTTTAGTTACTAGCATCAGTATTATTTACTCTGGGAGCATGCACTTGAACAAAACAGGGGCTGCATACAAAAGATAAAAATCAGATTAAAAACATTTGTTTCAAAAAGGTTAAACTGTGTATGAATAATTTATTCAAAATGCTCCATGTAATTAGCAATACAGGAATTATTTGGTAATAACTAAACCATTACTGTGCACTTTCTGAATTAACATAACAGCCTCTACTGTCAATCTGTGAAAATGGTATAAGAACTCAACAACAGTTTCTCAGATAACTGCTTTTGCATAAGCAGCTTCGGTGCTTCTGAAACTATTTTGACTGGAATAACAGGACCAGGTGCCCCAGATATGAATATTATTTTTAATTGGGTTTAATACTTCTTTCACTGATTGCTATCAGTGTCAACCTCTGTCCTGAAGTGTTTGAACTATAATACTTGTGCCTAAAGCTTCACAATTGCATTTCTTGGAGTGTCGCCAAAATAACGCGTCTTTTTTGCTGTCTTATCCCCATTTATCTCAGGTTCTGAAATGGTCTTAATATGAAATAGTCATCATTGAAGAGCTTCTTTCTCTGGTGGCCTTCACCTGTGGGTTTATGAGGCTTTCATAGTGGTACCCCGTTAGAGGTACTGCTTGTTCTTTGCTTCCACCTTCGTTCAGTGTGGATGTGGGTTAAGGTGTTAACATAAATATTTGGCTTGTTTCCTTTGCTCCCATCTATGCTTCCCAGGGTGTACAGAAGATCAGGGAAGTGAATGAAGGGTAAGGACAGAGTACTGGTCTCAAACCTTGGATGGAAATTTCTCAAGAAAAAACAAGTGCCAAAAACTGAACTAAGGTCCAAGCCAAATTCTCTCTAAAACCTGTTCAAATAAAGCTTCTAATTCCAGAAGCACAGACCTTTGCTGATTCCTGAAATGTCACTGGATTATGAATACAGAAATTTCCAGATATTGTTTTTCTCTCCTTTTGTACTCCAGCTCTGGCTTCACTGATCTTGACTGAAGCTGTCTGTCTCAACACCACCAAAATCCTTTTTTATTTGGGTGCCTATGAAGGGGCCTCAGGGAGAGTTTTCAAGTTTCTAAATCTCAGATCTGTGGAAATACACCAATGCCTAACTCTTGATCTTGTGTTTCAAAGGATCCTTACCTGGTATGATACGTGGTTTGGAGGTCTCGGATCAATGTCACACAATGAATGTAAAGCTCTCTGCTTTATGGTGGAGAGGTCTAGACACTAACATTGACATATCAAAGGAAGAAATCTGAGTTAAAGGAGCACATGGGAGAAAGGGGAAGGCAGGAAGTGAATGATCCAACACGGAGCATAAAAATGAGTGAGAGCTGGCAGGGCAAAACCCGGACAGCTGAACACTGGATTTATGGCTGGAGACTAGCATGGGACAGAGACAATATATACAATAGGGTTTTACTGTCTAACTGTGGTAAAGCTGCCTGGAGGGCAAAGGCCAGTTTCTTAACAGCTTCTCTGATTTTGATGTCTAGTGTAGCATTGAGGATTAGGCATTGGTATGAGAAGTGGAAAAAACCCCTTCCAAATCAGGCAGAATGGGGATCAAAACCTGACTTTTCCTCTTCCCAATCTTTTATCCAAGATGTGATGTCAACGAAACAAGGATCAGTTGCTACCGGTCTACTAAGGTAGACCAAAAGTGTCCCCATAGACACTTCTGAGCAGCTGTGAACTGTACTCTGCTCTTCTATTGTCTGTAAACTGAAAGCTTTTTGTCCTTGTTGCTTGCTTTCTCTTTTCTCCTCCTAAGTGTTGCAAATCTGTAAAACCCACTTAAGGAAAACTTAACGGGTACATCTCTGCAAAGATTTAGGATCAATTAGACGGTGCATCTTGCCAAATGTTGTCCAAAAAGTTCTAACGAAATTTATTTGGGGGCTCATTAGTATCATCCATTTCTCACTGGCAAGCAAGCCTGAGGAACACTTTCCAAATATATATGAGTTTTGCTGTTTGGATGCTCAGCTGAAACCATGGACTTAATTTTCACTAGTAATGAGTACCTACACAGGCCTGCTGATTCCAGATGGCTGAAGACCTTTGATGGTCTTTGAAAGTGCAGGATGTAATAACCCACGGAACATCCCAAAAGGAGGCAGCCAACATTGGTGAACATCACTGAAAATGTCTTTGTTTTTCTTCTGATTTCTAAAATTCTTACCAATGACACTTACCCCTCTTGGGGGGGCATGTATTTATGAGCCTAAATTTGAAAATGTAAAGAACTGCCGACAGCTATGCTAAAAGAGGACCAAGGAAGACACAGCAGAGTTCTCCCTTGGAAACATGCAGTGTTGCTGTGCATTGTATCTTGCTGTCAGCTTTACATTTCAGAACTGAGCATGACACCCTGAGCATGCCTGCTAAACCAAATGTAAATAAAAATTCATATTACAGCAGTTCTGTTACCAGGAAACGTCTATTAACGATGCCCAATTTTGCTCCAATACACATATCCCATGCTTAAGTGTCTTGCAGTCTATATTATTTCTCTGTGTGTTTGTATGCCTGCTAAGATTTATAGTGTATAACCATTCATTTGACACTGCATTGGAAAAGAAAGCTCTGCAAATACAATGAATGTACATAAAAATCTCTTCTGTAAGAAAGCAGAGGAAAATTCTTTTTACAATATATTGTATGTAAAGCAGATGCTGATGCTGCTTTTAATGTTTCATGGGGGTTTTGATAGCATCTAATTTGCCTGTACTATTTACAGCATCAGTAAAAAGTGTTCTTCATTTTACGAATGAAAAAATATCAGAGAACTAAGTCATATGTTTGAGATAGCAAGGAATCCTGTAAGTTTGGTCCCCTTTGTACTTTCAAAGAAATGAAATGAAAAAAAATTTCAGGTCCACAGACTCCTTGTAATCACCTTTTCAGATAATCTTAGCTTTTCAGCCTGTGATGTACATAAATTTAATTTGTAATGTGGGAAGGAGACTTTTGGAAAGAGCTTCAACCTAATTTCCTCCTTATGGCCACTCTTGTCTGTGCTCTTGAGTATTTTACTGTCTTGAGGGAATTCTGTCACGTACTAAATATCCTGTTGAGTTTAGTGCGAGTAAAAGGACATTCATAGCCCTTTGCAAGATTAGGCTCTTTACATTGGTTGCATCTGGATCAGAGACAGATTTCAGGAGCATGTCTTAAATATAATTGTGCCTGTGTATGTATCTCCCCCAAAATACCTCATTATGCCTCTCCCCTCAATATACTTCAGCTGGAATGACTTTCCACATTCTGTGTTAAAGAGACATTTTTTTGGATGATATATTCGTTGTTAGTAGATGCAATAAAAATTGTAAGAGTGGATTGTGGAGAATTGTCAGATGTAGCCTGTGGTTAAAATATTAGCTATTAACTAATTTAAGAATCCAGAAAAAAAAAAAAGAAAAGAAATTTCAGCTCTTCCTGCTAAGTGTTCAGTATAAGAAACATGAAAAATTGTCTCAACACAAGTCACATATGAGAGATGTTAAAATGCTGTCTACTGTGAAGCTGATCAGAAGTACTAAGTGAAATTATAATTTCTTGCACTTCTAATTCATTTGAGTCTCCAGGAATACGTCCAGGTACCTGTAGCTCCCTTTAAACCCTTCTGTTGTACTACATCTAAGGTGTCTATGTTTCCATACTTTTGTCACATTAGATAGGTATGAAAACACCTTATATATACTTCGTTTTTTGAGAAGCTGCATATTTATCTAGTATAAAATGAATACAATAATCTGTAGCTCAGGACTTGCAGCATGATTTCAATGTCTAGGTTCCAGGTTTGTGCTCAGAACACAAAAATCCAGATCTAAGTGATAATCGATTATTTTCTAACAAGCATCAGCCTGTTCTAAATATTAAAGTACATTACACACAGTTAATAAACCCCCCAAACTACAGTGTTCCATCATTCAAGAGCATCTCACTCTTTGCTTACAACTTCCACTAGTACTGTTAGTTTTCCAATTGTTCAAACAGAAACTCTGTTTTGGTAACAGCTTGTTGAGAGAACTCCATGTTTTCCCAGTATGTACTTGAAGAAGATTAATGAGTCTTACTAACATGCCAAGTCAATCTGTTCCCTTCTGTCAATCAACTCCCATAGAACAAGTATGTCTGTCTCACCGGCTATATTTTCATGCAGATACACTGCAAAAGTTTAATTAAAACACTAACCACAACTGATAATGAAATACATTCCAGAACACTATTTAAGAAATAATTGGATAGGTATTAGGTAAGCCTTTTTATGAAGAAGCTTTCCTTCAAGGGGTCAGTGAGGACGAAGGAAAGGATAAACAATATGAATAATTTGACAGGATAATTCTTATGATTGAATTTTGATTTCTGTTGTCAGTTGGTTCAGCCTTTTTTAAAAAATTGTATCTATTTGCAACATCCTACTTGCCTATTGTCCAGGAATAAATACTTTACGTTTAAAAGGAAGTACAGTATCGCTCTTACCTTGCTGGCTAGTGGGGGGAGGAGAAGAAATTTTGTAAATAGGGAAAGCAGATGACAATTTTTGCAAGACTGGCTTTTCATGTCAGCAAGCAATAAGGTATCAACTTATTCCATTATATCCATTTTAAAAGAAAGAATTGCATACAACCTGAAAAATTGTAGATTTCAGCTCTCAACCAGCTAAATTTGCCATGTTACAGGTTAACTATGAGTGAACCAGAGCACGAATGAATTAGCCAGCACAGTCAGATCCGACACTGGAGGGAACAGTCCTTTGAGAAGGCAGTAATAGGAGTCAGGGGAATACCCAGGGGGAAGTCAGTCATAGTAGGGGAAAAAAACGAGAGACTAGAGTAGAGGCAAAGAGAAAGAAGATGAAGGTTCATCTGTGGAAGACTAAGTACCACTTAGAGAGGACAACAGCCTGAAAGTCTGAAAACCATTTCTACTTTCATCACTCAAGTTTTGCAGTGATTAAGTGCTGTCTTCAAAATGTAAAAATAGAAAAAATACATGGGATGTAAAAAAATGTAAAGATATATATGTATATGTCTTGAATAGATTGCTAACAACTGTAATTCCTCTTGTTCACTGAAGTAGGACAGCTTCTAATCTGTTTTCTAGTTAGCAAGGAGGTCCAAAGGGAATGAAAATTCTGTAGGACCCAGAAAAATAGAGAGAGTTAAGGCACTGCAGACAAATTCAACAGCTGAAACATTTATTTTTTCATGAACAGTAAATGTTAGTCAATTAACTTAATATGAGAACATTAAGAACAAGGAATGATTGTGCTTGCAGAGGTATTACATCACTGAGGGAAAAATAACAACTGCCGCATGGCCTGTTTCAGAGAACATACATGTGATCCCTACCCATCACAGTCATTGAAAGAGGAGTCAGACTACCCCAGCTTTTCTAGTGATTGAAGGTGTAGCCCAAAATATTGAAAAAAATTTAGGGGACAAAATTTCTGCAGGGTCCTGGGGCTTTGGCTCCGACCACACTGGGTGATGGTAGCAGCTCTGGCACTGTCCAGCACTTAAAAAGAGAGATCCATTAAGAGTTGCCTTTCTGGCTGCTTTTTTGTCCTACATTCCTAGGCCAAGAACTTCTGGTAGAGCCCAGATTGTTCTCAGCCGACTTTACGTCGATTCTCACAGTCCTTCTGGACCCAGACTGTCACTTCAGTCCTCTAGTTGTCTTGCAGTTTCTCTGCCATATCATCTGCTCTTGGTCCTCTTGAACAGGTAGAATTTTTTTGGAAATTGCATGGTGAAAGCATCTTGGATCAATGTCTCTCCTTTATATATGTCTGTGAGACAAAGAAAAAAACCCAACTATGTCATTGTTTTGCATGATCAGGAAGACAGAAGGTATTAAACCACATCAATATTCAGACATGGACTACTGATACCTCTACTCACAGGTCAAATTCTGTAACTGCATTTGGAGCCCAAACCTGATTGTGTTACCTTGGAGCCCATACAAAGAAGAGATCATCAGAAAACTATAAGTAAATGTCTGAGTCTAGTAGAAATGACCTTTTGCGTTTTTGTAATCTATAGGTTATGCTATTGGGGATGGAGCACAGAGTGGTGGAGTGAACTAGGATGAGCTCCTACTAGACGTCATTCACTATCAGGCTTGGGAATGTCAGCAGAAGATGGAATTTGATGGGCTGGGTGAGGTACATGAGAGGAGTCTAGACAGAGGGGTGAGAAAATGGAGTGAGAAAGAGCTGCTGCTGCTATGTATCATTGGGTAATGATCTAATTCTATAGTTAATTGACTTCATGGTCTTATGGAACCTAGGTTTCCATCTCTTAGGATTTCTGGTGGACAGAACCAGGTGGCCCAGCTCAGACATACAGTTGGTGTTGGAAGAAGGAGAGACAGGAGGACACTGCAGACTGGGGTCATCTACTCAGGTCAGAGATGATCAGATTTTTCCAGGTGCAAACACTGAAGTGTGTGGGGCTGGCAAAGTTGGGCAGTAACATTTCTGGTCATGGCACAACTGCTTGCTTGGAGAACTTTCATCTGGCTATGTTTACATGCCTCTGCTGTCTAATTAAAGGTAGTTTCTGGTTTTATTTAGTTAGAGGTCCAGAGCAAGTTGGGGAAGGCATCAGTTCCTGAAGTTATGGTGGAAAGTTTTAAGACAAAAAGGAACCCTGAGATGCTGTTGTTGCGGTTCTCATGCCCAGAGTGCCACATACATCATCTGGTCCCTTGGCAGGATCCATGTGCCCCCCACTCACATGCCCCCTCTCCATGTCCCCTCCATCAAAAATGTACTCACCAGAGGCCAGCTCTTGGACTGTGGAAGGGGTCTGGCTGTGCCTGGAGAGATCTGGGTAGATGGTGTCTTGGATGATGCCACCAGGTCTGAGTTAGAAAGTGGGCTGAGCCTGAGGTGTGGCAAGGACCCCTTGCCAAGGTGGCCCTGGGACTTCTGCTGGACACTCAGCTCTGCTCTGCTGACAACAGTCTGTGAACACTTAAACATTCCCTGGTGACCTACCATTATGTATCTTGTGAAAATCATCTTAAAAAGGAAAAGTGCATCTCACTGCCCTAATTGGCTCAGTCCTTTCTCTAAGGGAATATCCTTCTTCACCTTTTGTTTCTAAACTAAGCATTGCTTTGTTGACACAAGCCTCAGACTGGCTTCTCAAAGTAGTGTTTCATTTTTCAGAGAGTTTTTCCATAGGTCTTCTCAGACAGAAACCTACACCATGCTTCCATCTAAGAGCCAGCCTTGGTCCTTCCCTGTGAGCTGCTGTAGCAATAACAGTGGGTGGAGAGTTCCTTCACAATTACGGTCTTTTGTAAAGGCCTGCTAAAAGCAGATATTTCTTGGGATGAGGGGACTGACAGGACAAGAGAATTTACGACAATGCTGTTACATCCACAGGACATGTAAAGACAGAACTTGAGCATAATGACCCCACCATGAAGAACTTTTCCTCCCAACTTGCCTACCTAGGCCATGGCGGGCTCAAACTGGAAAGCAAGCAACTGGGGAGTGTGGACTCTAGTGCAGATTTAAACCTAAATGTATATGACGGCATATACATGATCTATGTTACTTGAGAGCCTGGTGGCATGTGTCCATGGGGAACAAGAAAGGGTTGTCTCCTCAGATGTTCCATGTGTCAGGGGTGCAGAGCAGGAGGCTGCCATGGGAAACCTTAGAAGAAGCTGCAGAGTCCACAGCAGTCTCCTGAATCCAGAAGGGAGCAGTATCTCTCCTCTGATGTTCCCAGGACTGAGAGGACTAGAAGAGCTCTCCTCTCCAAGGTTATATTTTGCTTTGTTTCCTTTAATATTAGAAGCCAAAAATGCTCCTGTTGAGTGTAGAATGACATTTCAAGGTTTTATTAAGTAGGTCTAAGTATGCATTCCTTCACTGAAATTTCAAGTAGGGTGTCCTGAGAGAAGCCTTAGGAAGAGGTTTTTTGGTTTTTTGGTTTTTTTTTTTTTTAATATTTTTGATGCTTTAAGCCGGGGCTTTTACTGGCAAACACAGGAAATGAAAGGTTCTTATTCATAAGAATGCCTGAGGCAAAGAGCATTAGAAATACCATATACATTAATAAAGAGTTGATAATTTAATTGTAGTATTGAATAACTGCAGAAGCCCAGCACACGCCTACATAAACTGCCTGTTTGTGTGGCACGGTGTGGTTAGGATATGCCTAGATATCTGGTATGCAAGCTTAATGTATGAAGTGTTCTTTCAATTTCTGATTATATCCTTAGGCAGGTTTTAGTGAATTAATAGGACTTGTTGATTGGTAAAAAATAATCATGAATCCTGGTTTGCACAGTACTGTCTAACATAAATATTTGCCTTAAAGGTAGCAAGTTTTAAATGAGTGAGTTAATACACATAAAATATAAAGTATAACATGAACAAAATTAGCAAATCTAATTCAGCATTAAAACACTTCTCAGAAAATTAACCCTCATTTATGCTCACACTATTTAACAAGGGGAGACCAGATATTTCTCAGCCATACAACAGGTCATAACAGAAGAAATATCAACCCCTCATCCCAAACTGAGTTCTCATTCTTCTTGAAAGACCCTTTCTCTGTAATCAAGTGAGATCAATACCTTGATTTATCAGAATGACACATTTAAACAAGGCACAAAACTCTGTGATAGAAGTTAATGAAGACTGAGTGTCCAGGGAATTTTTAAGAATTCATTTTTCTTTAGGGAGGTGAGAGAGGTTGTGATTAATTCTAGCTTTTCCTTGTCTGTCTTGTAACAGACCAAGTATATGAAAGTGACCCAGAGTTACCTGTCCTACTTAAAAAAAAAAAAGGCAGAAAAAAGCCAGATACATTCTCTATTAGCCTGACTGCATGATAAACAAGAAAAAAGAATTCAGATGTGACAGGTGCAAACATACTGCTGCTTTTCTGCAAAATTTAAAGACAAGACTTTAGGAAAGGCCATTCAATATATACTTGCTGAACCTAATGAGAGCGATCTTAATGCTGAAACTGGCTTTGCATGTCTGCAATGTAACGAATCTGATACCTGGTTATAACACTCCAGAGTTTCCAGCACTTGGGCTCTAAAAGACATAATCAAAATGTTTCATGAAGTGTAACTTGCACAACTCTACTTCCTTAATTATTAAAGAAACCTCTCAGACTCAGTGCACATGCTCCTGCAGGAATGATGCCACTCAGAAATAAATTGCATGTCTGCTTAAGATTCTTCCCCAGCAGTATTAGAGTCTGTCCAGTAAAATGATACGAACTAAATTTGCCATAGTGCTAATTTACATTGCCGTTAATGAGAACACAAGTTTTAAATCACAGACATAGAAGTACTATTGTGCATCCAGCTTATTTCAGCTCCACTCAGGGTGATAAGGCATTCTCTAGACAATTGTAATTATGAGTAATTTGTAAAAGTAATAAGAACTGCTTTTTATTACAGGCAATAAAAATCAATTCTTCATTCAATTATCTTTGCTGGCTATGATATGATAGCTGCCCTGAGTGAGTGCAACAGGAAAAAAGCTGAGCTAAGTTCTAAGGACAAGAAATATTAAAGACGACGACAACAGCACTTTAAAAAAAAAAAACGCTACCAAAATTTCATCTCCATTTCAACTTCTTGTCAAAAAGACAAAGTAATAAATGCCTGGTACTATTGCTATCATCCTTCTTTTTCTTTAAGACCCAAACTTCGCATATATTCATGTAAATTTAAGCATAAGACCAGTTTCATTAATTCAGTGAGATAATTCTTGTGGTTAAGGTGAAGCACAAATGTAAATCTTTGTAGAATCAGGGTGATGGTAAAGAAGAACATTTTACATGTGATTAGCTACCTACCTATAGTGACAGAAATAGAGCTCCGTGTTTTATAGGCAGAAAACACATAGGCAGAAGTCACAAATTTCTTATTTTTCAAAGTTAGTTGATGGAGAGGCAAGAAGATAAATCTTTTCATATTCAGCTGGGGATTTCAAGGTACCTTGATGAAAGTGATCCACCTGAGAAATCCATTTCTTCCACCATTCTAGTCCTTTCAGAAAATTTTCTGGCTGTCTCAGATTCTGCTTTATCTGTGATAACGAATATATTTGTTCCAATTGCAAAAATAATGTGAGGCTTCAAATATTTCACAAGACCTACCTCTAAATCTTTCAGAAATCTTCTATGTTATCTTCTCTGCCATGATTCTATACTCTCCATATCTCTATGTACGGTCTTTCCTTTCTTCATCACTACTTCCTGACTATTGCATTTTGCAGATGTATTTCTAATTGTAAGATTTTTCCACATTTTTCTCTAGAACACTACTGATAACTGCCAATTGGTTGAACTTATTCGGTCTTGCTTGACATCCAGGGGGTATTTTAGAAAACTTCTTTCCAAAATTAAATCACCAAGTGCATTAGAAGTTTTTAATCCTTCTCCTTCTTGGCTATCCATCATTCTGGATGCCCTGCACATTCTTAAGTTAAAATTCCCAACCAAGATTTTTCTTGGGAATAGCTTTTCAAAGCACTGCCTTTAGAGGAATATCCAGTTCACAAGTAAAGAAGGTGCTCTTAGGAAGAAAAAAGAATGAGGGAATTCTGTACTGAACTAGAATACAAAACTTAGTACCCACATCAGTAGATGCAACTTGGTTCCCTTTAATCCTTCACAGAATTCTGATTTTAATCAAGTAAGTTTGGAATAGATCACCTGCAAAACATCAACATGAAATATTTAGGCTTTTAGAAAAAAATCGGGTGAAATAAACTATTAAATAAACTATTTTTCAGAGTGCCCAGCTCTGGTGTCAACAAGAGGGCATGCTATCCTGCCTTCAGCAGTTAGTCTAAAGAGGACTGACATAGCCTAATCTCAAAAGCTCTCTAACGAAAATTTACTGTCATAAAAGTGGGTGCTCATTATACCGGCAAGACCCAGTTTTAATATTGGCAGGTGTAATGCAATCTTCCTCTGCATCATGGTTCATCGGTCCTTGAGCTACACCATCCTTGTTATTCCACTCCTGAAACTCTCTTAAGTAGAGAACAGCATTTGCATCAATTCCCTGAGGATCTAGGAAGAAAATGTTCCAAGGCCCTCCGGGCCTAAGTGTGTATGGTGAAGTATATGAATAAATCTGTCAGTTTTGAATCATTAGGAACGGATGGCTTTAGGGTTGATTTTAAATGGGTGCCAGTATATCTCAGGGTTTTGCTAGAGACAGAGGATGGGCAGGATAAGCTTATATTATTCTTCTTGTTTGGATAGGGTTAATGGGAGTGTTACCAGGGATTGCGTGGGAGTTAATTGTATTAACAAGGAAAGATAGAGAGCCAAGCTGTGTCTGCTGAATGTCATAGCCATTTTTTTCCTATTTTATTGCAAGCAGTCTAGGTGGCATAAATCAGTACTGGCTCTGTTTGAATTTATAGAATTACTTGCAACTGTTTCATAGTATTTATTTTTTCCCTATGAATTGAAGGCAAATTATATATGTGGATAAGAGGCAGTGCTTTAAAGCATTGAGTTTAAGTATATATTATCTCAAATAATATATACCACGTGCTGGTCTTGTTAATGGGAATATGCACTGTTGTTACAAGTCACAGGAAAGTAAATCACTTACAGTGTCTTACAAGTCTGAACTTTCAGACTGAATTACATAGACTATGCCCAAAATACCTTTCAGTCCCTAAGGTAAGGAAGGATAACCTTGTATTGTCAGTCTTAGCTTTGAGTGTGATGTGCCTGGCTCTCCTTAAGATTCGGTGTGTGATCTTCTGTACATTTAGGTGAACAGCCTCAAAAAAGTCCACGAGGTCCGTTATTGAAACACCTAAGGTTTGATTGGTTGACATGCTAAGCACTTCAGTCTACACATTATTTGACCTGGAGTCAGAGTGAAAACCATTTCTGAAAGTCAAAGTTGCTTGACTGCTGTTGCGTTCACAAAACAGACATAACGAAAAGGCCCTCACGTGTGCTAACTTAGCTGTCCAAAAATGCTTAAACCAGCAGAGCTAAACACAAAAACACAATTACAGCTTGAACTGGAAAGCAAAAGGTATAACTGGGGGCAAGGATAAACTCTTTATCATCTTCTGTGGATAACATTGGCACTGAGGAAGACCAGGGACACATACTTGCTGCACCTTGCCTTCAAACTCTTTGTCTTAGACTCAATATATTAGAGCAATGATACTTAAATACTATCATTCACGAGGCTTGCCAGGTTGTCGTCTCCAGGATGCCCCAGAAGGACTGGTATGCCACTGCACTGTGTAAGTAGGTGAGGAAGACCCCAGTAATCCAGGGGATGTATTGTGAAGCTGCATTCTCTAATGGTGGGCTTATTTGGATATGATATCAAATACATATATATTTAAAAAAAAAAAAAACAAACCCAAACCTGAGCTTTAGGAACAAGAGAAAGCACATAGATTGTCTGCAAAACACTGTGTGCGTTGCATAAGCAAATGGTATCAGAGATCTTGTCCTAGCACAAGTGAGCAGATCCTTTGTTGTCTAGTAAGATGGTCAACTTTTCTAGTAGACTACAGGGAACATTCCCTCTCTGCTTACATGCAGCAGGTACAGATTCACCTACCAGCAGTCAGACTCATGGACACAACCCACTTTGTCTTTTAAGACAAATCCCATACTGCTGCATACAATTAGCTGTTACAGTGACATGTACATTAAAACTGCTTCAAGGTGCCAATCTAGAACAGCCTTTTGCCTTTTGATGTTTGTTCAGCAAGAAAAGGTACAATTCCTTGCTAACTACACGGCTTTGCTAGAATCAGATATTTCTCTTTCCTCCATTTTGTTTAGAGAAACCTCAAGAGGCAGTAATCCAGTTTTCAACGGTTGCCTTCAACTCTTTTAACCGCCTAGATAACACAGCAGACTGGGATATTTTTGTTGTTTGAAATACATGAAAAGTGAGCAAAAGCCATAGGTGCAGGAAAACCAAGAACAGTTCAGAGATGACTGCAGTAACATTAAGTACTCTGAGCTTATCGAGTCCAGACTTTTCCTGAGGAACACAAACAGACACAACCATAATAAGAAATTTTGAAATTATTTTTCAGGGATATTCTGTAATCTGTTTATTAGATCTCTCATTTTCAATAGAGATAATTTAATATATTAATATATATTAACTAATAATTTAGTCTAAACAAAGAATCTGCCAGTTTCTGTGACTATTTTTTTTTGCTATACTATTAAATGGAGATTTCTCTTTTGACTGCTAGACTGTTAATTGTGTTCTGACATTTTGGTCTCATCCGTTTTAAAATAGTTTGTTGCAGCTGTGAATTTTCTGGCAAAACAGGGTTCTGTGGAAAAATGCCAATTCTTCTTAAATATGGTGCTATTAGAAAATATCTCTCTTTTTTTTCTTTTTTTTTTTCTTTAAATTGTACTAACACAGGTTTCTATCAGAAGTGTGCTTGGCCTCCTGCCAGATTTTCTGATAGCAGTCCAGATCTTCTGTGACTCTGGGAAGTCTCAGTGCATCAACTGCCTTCAAAGCAATGGTGTTCAGGCTTTCGGCATCTTCAGGTTCAGCACAGTCCAGGCATGTGTGCTGCCTTAAGAACAGGGAATCTAGAGCAACTCAAGGTTTTAAAAGGTTCTGCACTTCCTAGGAAATGCCAGAAGTCTGGCAACTGAGAAATGCACCCCCAAACAGCCTAAAAACTGAGTGGGATAAGGGATATGAAGAAAGAAGGTAGTCAAGAATGGAAGAGGTTCACAGAGTTTATCTGACCTGGACAAGACAGAACTTACAAACTTGTCACATCCTGAGCTGGAAAGCCCTGAAGTTTCCCTATTCTTTTATTTATGACTCCGTCAAGTGGTAGCTTTTAGCTTTTTTGGAGTCCTGGAAATACCAAGGTGAGCTTCAAGCTCCACAGCTCCGGGGCATCTCAGTCTCACAAAATCTCTCAGATTCTCTGTACTATTGTGCATAGGAGGCCTGGACACCCTTATTTCTATTCCATTGCTTGATTTTAGGCATATATGTAGAGATTTGGCCTTTAGTTTTTAAAGATACTTCTCCTTAAAATAATGCAAAGAAAGGAAAAGGGAAATGGAAAAATGAACCAGTCACTGGTGACTGATTCATTTCCTTTTGACACATTATTTTCCTAGTGTTTTATTGGAATAGCATAACATTTTTGTGAACATGACATCCAGGAACATGGGCTTTTAATAATCAAACTGCTAACTTAAGTGTCATAGCAGTATTTGGGTGATTAATGAAAGGTGTTTATACAGCCAGTTATTCTGTTTCATTTCAGCAACTGTGCAAAACTACTTACAGAGTATGACATGTTGCTCCCTTTAAAGAGCAGTCTCCATATGTTCATTAAGGTGGAAAAAACCAAGGAAGCTAAATGCAGGTGTCAGCTGAAACCTGCAGAGGATCACTGCTTCATTGGATTGTGTTTTCTTCTTTGATTTGCGATTAACATATTTCTGGACTTCAGACATATTTTGTCTCTTGTCCCTGGGGTATCAGCATTTCATTTCTGTGGTTCAATTTCTTTCTTCCTTTTATTTGCTTTTTAGGGGTTACATTTTTACTGACACAAAGAAAGATGTCTGAAGGCAGCAAAGTATTCTGCTGCATTCAACTGCCAAGGGATGGCATATTAGGATATTTGCTTCCCTCCCTATTTTTTTTAAGCACACAGTTATCTTTATGCTGAGGACCTTGAAATCTCCTGGGAAGACCATCTTAAATGAGGAATCAAAACATTTCAGGCTTCTCATCACAACTGCGAATTGAAAAATAAGCACTTATCACCACATCCACTCACCTAACTGAGAGACTTTCTTCAGCCTGTATTTAATGACAAAATGTAGCAAGTTTTTTTATTTGTACTGTAAGTGACAAGGCACATTGCATGGGGCTGAACTATTGCAACTATCCCAAGAGAAACCAGTATGGCAAAGTTGGAGAAAATCCTCTGACTGCACCTTCTCCCTCTTGCCTCCTCCGTCTCTCTCTCTCTCGATTACCTCTGCTATGTCACCACAAACGAGTGAGCAATGTTAGTGTAGTGGGGCTCCTGCCTTGACTTGTGAGGTTAGAAACCAGAGAAAAGCAGCTTAAAACCTTCTTCTTTAGTGGACTTCAATTTCTTATCTTCATGAGAGTGAGTGGTGAGAAGAGCTGACATCTGGACAGAGTTGCCACAGGTCATTATTTCTGTCCTCAAGCTGGCCAGAAATCTGGATGAGAGAGGCTGTTTGCACATTGACAAGACTCGTGTTGGTATTTAAAAGGACGTAGTCGTCATGCTTATCATTTCCATGTTGAGAAGCTAGTGCTCCTACTAGGAGTGGGGAAAGTTAGTCATCTAAAATCCTGGGGAGAGGGGGGAAGATAGTTTCCTGGATTAACATTAACAGGAGCCAATGTGCTAACCAAAAAAACATGGAAATAGATAGGGATGTGCCGTGTGTGAGTGAAGACATTTTTTCAGGATTCACTGTTATCTCACAGACTTCCTTCATCCTATACTGTTTATGCTGGTAGAAATGTCAGTACATCTTGGTAGATGCATGCATCATCCATTTCTTGGACATGATAATATCAGTAAGGCTCATTTCTATGTACTTCACACGGCTTCTTTTTAAAGCTCCCTGTCTCAGATTTTTAATATCAGCTTCGTCTATAAATGTGGGACTGTATTACATGCTCTTTTTTATATGTATATGTCCTTTTATTCTTTTGCCCCTTTGCTGACATCATTGGGGTTATGGTATGACCAAGGAAAGGAATCATAGGAATTGTCCTACCGTTTTCACTCTCAAGTCATGTCCTTATCCAGTATAGTCCTAGAAGCTTCATAAAAACATTCAAGAAACTGAAACTGGATGGAGAAAACTACCACTTCCTGAGACACTGTAGTCTTTTCCTAACCCCTTGTAATTGCAAGTTGATTTAAGAGCCGAAGCTTCTAAGGTGCAAAACCTGTTATTTCCAAGGAGGTAAGTAGGTGAATACATTTAAGCAGAGCAAAACTTAAAAACTTTTTGTTTAAATACAGAAACCTGTTATGTTTTGATGTGTGCAAGTTGATAAGGGATAGATTTGATAGCTCTGCTGAGCTAGAGATGTTAGAATTCAGTATGCCTATATGGCTCCTGATTTGTGTTTATACAGAGTAATATTTTGCAGAAGGTTCATACTGTAAAAAACTTCTCTGGCTGCCATGACATGGGCATTTTAGTATGGGAATACTCAGTATTGCAGCTGCTTTTTGCAATCATAGTTTTGCATCTGATGTATAATACCCTCCTCAAGAAAATGATTCGGCAGTAGTTCAGGTAAGAGATCTACATGTTAAACACTTGGGGTTGCATTGGGCTACTGCGTCTGTGGAGAGTTGCTTGCTGGTAAAATGAGCTCAAGCACTAAACTTGGGAATTTTTCTTCCTCCAAAAGAGAGTGCAGCCCATGAAACAAAAGCTATCCAAGTCTGGGTATTTTCCTTTTCTCAGCTTATCAATGACAAACTTTGGAAATGATGGTTTCACATAGAACTATCATATGTTCAAGAATGAACTTAGCTCATTTTCCTCATGAGGATCATCCAAAGCAGGCACGTTGAGGATAGCCTGATGGAAATCTATATATTCTTTATTGCATCTTTAAAGAGTTGGTGTAGCGCTAATCCTTGTTCATGCTCCTTGTCACCTAACATCCCAGTTGAAAACATTTTACTGATCCTGTGCCCAAACCTCTCCATTTTCCTCTTGTCTGGCTTGGTAAGGAAGGTGGGAGTGCAAATGGAGATTAAAAAAATCTGCAAATTGTTTTCCGAGTATCTTTTCTATGGGGCAACACTTGTTGGCCAATGCTGTCACAAGAGCTCAAAAAACACAGAACACCTCTTTGCATAACAACATCTTAAACAGATTTCAGAAATGCAATTTACAGGGAACAGCATAAGCCTGGGTGCACTCAGCTGTCTGTACTACACTTTCATATACGCTTTTCCCCTTTAAAACCCATATTTAAACATACAGTGGCCACAGCAATTTATGGAGCAAACCCTGAAAAATTCTAAATCAGGATTAGTGTCTATTAACTCTAATAAGTTCTATTTGGCAGTTGACCAAAGTGTCAACTGAGCTCGCATTCCTCTTTATCCAGTAACTAATGCTGGAGAAGGCACGTGTAAAATATCAAGTGGAAAAAGGTGTCTGGGGTAATACTGCAACTATCAGGCCAAATTCTCTGCTGGCATAACTCATACTATTTCCAAGCCAGATCTTTCAGAATAGCCCGTCTGTCTTGAATTAATTTTTTGTATTCACTTTTTAATAAGCAACTTTCCAAGCAATGAGGGTTTTTTAGCTGCATGACTCCTATTAAAGTCAATAGGAGTCATGTGGCTAAAACCCTGTGTGATGCTTGAATTTATTGGAAATTGGCATCTGGTGCTGAGAGCACTTCTATTGTTTGGTCTTCCTGCCCAATCATCGCTTTCTGCCTGGTCATGTAGCCTCTTGCGCTCCTACTTGCTGGAATCTCCATGCTTAACCTTTCTATTCCTTCCCCAACATCCTTTCACACTAAAAATAAAAGAGCCTCCTCTGTAGAATCATTATTGCCTCATGCCCTTTTGTTTGGATTTTCTGTATGCAGCCGCTTTCTGTTGCTGAACTTTGCTGTTGGCTGCAGTGAATCATTGCATTGTTCATGCAATCAGTTACGTTTGCACAATACTTTGGGATCTGGTTAGATGAAAGGTGTTCTGCAAACAAAAGCTTGGCTCCTTACCATTTTATTCTGAAATGCTGGGGGTTAAAATACTGTCAAGTGGGTCTGATGTCACTGCTTTACTAAAAATGAGCTTCTAGCAGGTGTTATCAATTATTACTTGATAATTTCTTGCTCCCCCAAAATGATGTTATTCCTCTGAAATCAAGGGCAACATTTCAATTGATATGAGAGATGCACATTAGCTCCAGACACGTTTTAACCAGTGTGAATATGGGCCACAAAATCCAACCCTAGGAGCATTGCTGTAGGATTTACTTGTCAATAACTAAAAGCAGTGTATATTTTGTTAAAAACACCAAAACAACTTTTTGTTTCGTTCCCTATACATTTTATATTGATGTACATTTGGACAATTTGCTAATTTATATATGTATCTGAAACGTGGCCTCTTTAAAACAGCAAAAAAATATCTAATTATTTTTTACTGTAAAGGTTAGGGCAGCGGCCCAGATTACATCTGGGATGCGATTGAAAATTGTGCTTCCTCCGGGGATTACTGGAGTAGTTTTCAACCAAATGGAAAAAGAGACATCTTCACAGATGAAGATTTATTCTTCTCCCAAAGGTGGCTGTGAACATCTGAGTTTGAAAAAAAGGTTTTATTAAATGGCAATGTACTAGAGTTTACACATAGTTTTAAGAACACTGTATAGGAAAGTTATTAATGATTGAGTCTGAGTAGCTCTGTAATAAAGGATAGAGGCTATCCAGTATCCTGAAGAGAAAACACAATTCAGATTCCTTCAGGCACTATATGTTTTTAAAAAATAATCTCAGGATTGAAAATCGAATCTATCAGGCAACACTAGTCAAGCAACTTGGGACTGTATAGCTAAAGTAGACTGACGATTATCTTTAAGGAAGATATTGAAGAGCAACAGAGCACTGAATGAATATAAAACTCTTTCTGGGACAGTTGTTGTTAAAAACCTCATTAAATCGTCATATTTTAACATGGATACGCTATGCAAAAAAGCCGTATTTCAGTGCAAGACAATTTGGCATTTACCAGAAAGATATTTTACGAGAAAGATTTTTTTTTTTTCACTTTTCATTGAGTGCCAGAGCTTTAGAAGCTTTATTTGCCTACGAGAGGTGCAGCAGTTACAGTGCAAAGGTCAGTCCTTGAACATCACTCCTTGCCCTCATTCTTTGGGGTTCTGCTTATAGATAAATGGGGTCTTTTTCTTATGCTTCTCTTCACCCCCAGTCTTGCTCCCCTTACAACCAGAATAATGCAAGTTAGTGGCAACTGCCGTGACGGTTTTTCAGGGTTTACCCTGAAAAAAATGGATTAATGTTCTTAGTACATTTTACTTGTAAGACTACTGCTGCCCAAGCTAAATTGCAAGTGTGTTTCCATTTGACAGGGTTCAGAATGACCTTTGCTCATTTTCCACAGGATTTTCAGTGGAACATTTACCATAGCCATGTTTATCAAAGTAGTTTTTTCAGATTTTCCACTTTTTTAGAAGTCCAGTGTTTGGCCTGAGAAGTACTTTGTTATTAAACAAAGGATGCCAGAATCTGTCAGAGGGAAAATGCGTAACATAAGCCCACAAAACAAAAGTGCTAATAGTAATATTAGCATTTTGGAAAGGGCGAGTGTATGAAAGCTTTGTTTTTGAAGATAAAAAAAGAGATTTTCATCAAAAAATAGTCTATCTGGAGTATAATCTGACCTGAGCTAAATTTGAACTGCCCTGGAGAAAGCAAAACACTGTGTCACACTACGAACCATCCAAACTAAGCAATCCCCCAGCTAAAAGATTTAGCACAGAGAGTTAGTTTTAAACTAAAGAAGACCAGCACTTTAATCTTTTTGCTTGATTTTCCTTTCAAACACAGTCATCCATTTAGCTCCCTGCTGTCCTCATGAAGAATTTCCTTATGATGAAATCAGGGTTGGGAGATTTATTATGCAACGAGCAGAGCAGGTTCAAGCTGATAAAGGCTTCCTGGGTGAGTGAAGGATGCTTAATGCCAGGAAAGATACTCTTTTAATGTGAGGTTCTTGGCCATTTATTACATAAAAATGTTAATCTGATAGTGTTTTTAATCTGCTTGTTATCAGCGGTGGCTGCTTGGTGTTAAAGACAAGATAAAAGCGAGAGCTGAAGAAGCAGATTTGGGGAGCACTCACTCAGTTAACATGCCGGATACAACACACCTGCTTCCCATTTATCTGCTCTGGCAGAGTGAGGAGGAGAGGGCTTATGGCCGCGATAAGGCAGCAGCTCGGTGGGCTGATTGGGCAGTGGTGTGCACGCGCTAAAAGGACATTGCGCGAGAGATAAGCCGCGATAAAGATTGGGACAGTCATTTCCCAGGAAGCTCTGCAGAGCGGAGGATTTGCTTTACATGCTATTTCGAGGGGGTCTCCAAATACAAAGTATTTAATCCCTTCTCCCCGATCCACATCCCCCTCCCACCCCACAACTGCTGTGTGAGCTGCAGAATTAATGAAGCCAAACATCCTGCAGGTTTGCATCCGTGTTGTGCCCTGGGTTTGTCCCAACTAATGTATGGGCTGGTCCTCCACATGAAATCTTGGCAGGCAAGAGACGTTGTGACTAGTACTTGTTTTGTGCATGCAGAACCAATTGCTGGTGTAAAATATAGAGTGGCTGGCAAACGGGGCTGAAGTCTTCTCATGGACTCAGAAGTTATTAGTTATGGTGGCCTGGAGGACAAGCGCTCTTATCATACAAGCCTTGTTTTCTAAGAAGACCAAGATAAAGGTTATCTCTGTCTGCAAGACAAAATTACAAACTTTTTCTTGAGGGATTGGCCTCAGTAGTAAAGTTTTTAGGTGTTTTTTTTGAGTTGACATAAACATTTACAGTCAGTGGAGTAGCTGGAAAAGAAACAGCATGCCCATTTCAGAAAATGTGGGGGATTAAAATCATTTACCTTAGGATGAAACCAGGACCAGTCCAAGCTTTTTATGCTGAAGGGCATATGAGCTCATTCCCTGCGCAGGAACTCTCATATTTCCCACAACCTAGATGAATACCATAGCAGCCAGTCATGTCACAAGTGGTGTTCCCCAGGGCTCAGTACTGGGGCTAATTTTGTTTAATATCTTTATCGATGATCTGGATGAAGGGATCGAGTTCACCTTCAGTATGTGTGCAGATGACACCAAGTTGGGCAGGAGTGTTGATCTGCTGGAGGGTAGGAAGGCTCTGCAGAGGGATCTGGACAGGCTGGATCGATGGGCTGAGGCCAACCGGATGAAGTTCAATAAGGCCAAGTGCCGGGTTCTACGCTTCGGCCACAACAACCCCAGGCAACGCTACAGCCTTGGGGACGAGTGGCTGGAAAGCTGCCCCGCAGAAAAGGACCTGGGGGTGTTGATCGACAGCCGGCTGAATATGAGCCAGCAGTGTGCCCAGGTGGCCAAGAAGGCCAACAGCATCCTGGCCTGTATCAGAAACAGTGTGGCCAGCAGGAGCAGGGAGGGGATCGTGCCCCTGTACTCAGCACTGGTGAGGCCGCACCTCGAATCCTGTGTTCAGTTTTGGGCCCCTCACTCCAAGAAGGACATTGAGGTGCTGGAGCGTGTCCAGAGAAGGGCAACGAAGCTGGTGAGGGGTCTGGAGCACAAGTCTGATGAGGAGCGGCTGAGGGAGCTGGGGTTGTTCAGTCTGGAGAAGAGGAGGCTGAGGGGAGACCTCATCACTCTCTACAATTACCTGAAAGGAGGTTGCAGAGAGGTGGGTGTTGGTCTCTTCTCCCAAGTGACAAGCGATAGGACAAGAGGAAATGGCCTCAAGTTGCACCAGGGGAGGTTTAGGCTGGATATTAGGAAAAATTTCTTCACTGAAAGGGTTGTCAGACACTGGAACAGGCTGCACAGGGGGGGTGGGGGGGTTGGGGGAGGTGGTTGAGTCACCATCCCTGGAGGGATTTAAAAGACATGTGGATGAGGTGCTTAGGGACATGGTTGAGTGGTGGACTTGGCAGTGTTAGGTTTACAGTTGGACTTGATGATCTTAAAGGTAATTTCCAACCTAAATGATTCTATGATTCTATGTTTTTATTTTGAGGTGACTGCTTTTTACCCAAATGAGATATTTACAATACAATTTCTGTCAAAATCAATATACTGCCTTAAAAAAAGACTGCTTTGGCAATGCAGTATCTCTTAATGCAAACTCACACTGCTGAGAAATTTCCAGCTGCCTCACGGGCTGAAGGCATGTTCAGGCAGCAGCTGGTCTGAGTGGGTACAGCTGGGCAGACACATGCGCACTGGCTTTATTGTAACCTATGAAGAAGCCACGGAAACACAAGCTGGGTGCATCTAGGAACAAGCAAATGCAGTTGCTTGTTCACTTCAAAAGCTACTTTGAAGCTAACAAGCTGAAGTCTGCACATGCTTCAATGCAGTGTGGGTGTGAACTGGACAGACATAGACAAATGGGTAGAGCTGGGTGGGTGCTATGTGGGTGCTGCCTAGCATCTGCTAGCCAGAGCAATCAGTGTATTACCAGAAATCTTGTACCACACCTTGAAGTCAAGCAAAATTTCTCTATCCTTATATGTTAAATCCAAGGGAGACCCATATTAGCAATCGCGTATCATAGGCACACAGATTTGTGAGGGAAACCATGGTCAGAGTGAACAAAAGTCTCAAGGCAGAGCAAAACTAATGAAACGTCAAGTGTATGTTACTTACAAACATTCATTTGCTGATACACTCAACTGCATTTAAAAATGTGTGCATTGGAGAGATGTGCAGCTAATAGCACGGAACATCTGAAGTTCTACGCTTCTGCAAAGAGCACAAGCAATATTAACAGAAGAGCTTCAAGGTTCCCCAAAGTGACTGGGCAATACCTTGGTGCAAAGGCTGCTTAAATGAGGATTTTCTCTTGAATTCAGATCTGGGAGCTCCTTGCTCAGACCACCAGACAGAGCAGTGTTCATAGATGCCTATTTTAGGCTGAGATCTTCAGTCTTTTCACCACAGCAACTGAGGAACCATGTGTCTAAACAGTATGTGGTCACTGCTAAACTGAATTCAAGTTGATCTGAAGACCTAAAGCCCTGTCATATTCATTTTATGTTGGGAAATAAAACAAAAATCTACCACCATAGAAACCTCTGGTCATAGACAGAGGACCAATGAGAAGGATGATTGCAAAAACATCTGAAAAATGTCATATAATTAACTCTATAGATGATCTCGACTCAGGCTACATTGATTCCCCAGGCAATCATCTGAGTAAATAGTCTCTGTATCAGGCACTAAATGGGTTAAAATTACTGGGGCAGCAGAAGTACTTTGTCTGGCAGAAGCTTGGATCCCTCTGAGTTAAAGGGGACTGTTAGCAGATGGATCCCAACTGATGTCTAGTGGCAGGACACAGGAAGGAGCGAAGAAGAAGAAAAACAGTCACAGGCACAAAAAACCCATGACTTTATACATCAAGTCCAACATACAAAAGCAAATTGGAAGTCAGTGCAAGCTTCAGAGAATAGGTGTAATGTGCGTTGTTCACTAGTTCTGCTAAGTAAGCGATCAATATATTTACTCCCTGGATAGAATAGTTTTACTCTTCTGACAGTGGTACTTCTACTACTCTGTGAAGAAAAATGACTCCATGGAGTCCCTATCTGGTCAGAGACTCCACTCTTCAAAAGATATTTTTAAAGATAACTCAAAATCATAAAAAACAGACTTACTGAACATTTGCAGTACACCAAAGCCAAAAAACTCAGATGCAGAATAAAATTCAATGGCTAGTGATTAACACAATCTATTTTACTGAGGTACTGCCAAGTTATCTGGATGGTTTCAGCAGCAAGCAGCACTTCTGCAATCCTTACATGTAACAGGCAGAGTTCAGAATGGATTAAAGCTTTTTGCTGAATTTCCTTTCTTATGGATTGTTAAAGGAAACTCTTACCTTGTCAGTGTTTTGTTTTGTTTGTTTCTTTATTTGTTTTTGTTTTTGATGTTCATGCTTATTGAGGTATCTGGCTTTAGTTCAATGTTACAAATGCAAATTCATCTGCTCATAGTGTTCAGGTTGTGGGCAGATAACAATCACAAGTTACAGCTCTGTTATATCTCATTAGCTATGGAGAAGGGAGAGAAGAAAGGAAGGTGGGAGCCATGAGGAATGGACACTGACTTCCAGCTAGAAGTGAAAAGCAGTTATGGTGATAAGGCATGTTGTTGCAAACCTACAGCTTGGCTAGGAATTTTCTGTGTCCTATGTAGGATATCACAGGAAGTTGAGAGAAACAGAAGCAGAGAATCTCTTTTCTGGGAAGCTCTTTAAGGACTTTGTAAAATCATGGCAAAACTGGCCTAAAGGAATATTCTATTTTTTTGACCGTTGCAATTTATTACTGGGAGATTAATGAGAAGAGTTTGAAGCAGAAGATTAATGTGCTCTATTCTTATAACCTGCTCTCCTCCTCGTTAATCTCCAATTATTACATATGCACTAAGCAGCATGTTGCTTCACCTTCTCCGAGGCACAAGTCCACAAACAACTCTTTCATTTGCTTCCCTGTACTTCTCAGAGGACAATATTCTACTAAAATAATCCTACTGCCCCCCAAACTGACATACTCTTCACCTCCATCAATGCCTCACCACCACTAATGAACAGAGAAGCCAGGAATGAAAAAAAAAAACCTCGTGGAAATATCATCTTTGTAGCAACTTTTGATCTGAGCGCACAGATATTTAACTACAGTTGTTGAAATAAACTGAAATAATGCAAAATTTAAAAGATTTTGATTTTTGCTTCTCCATCACAGGTAAGTTTTATACTTAGTTGTCTCCTTTTTGTCTTGGGAGAACTAGACAGCCTTTTCTTTCATTCTCAATCTCTTGGTCTAAAGAAGTCAATGAGCTAACGTCACAGATGGTCACTACCACCTCAGCTGTCAAAGGGAACGCATCCAAAAGAGGTAGAGCTAACAGCCTAGATCGACTCATATATGCTATGGCTCAAATTCAAGAAGCAATGCCTATTATAGTCCAAATACACAGTGGAGTGGACACTGAGCTATCTAAACACCTCATAGTTAGGAACAGCTTGCTTTCCCACAGCGTGTCTGGGAGAAGAAGAAATCTTAGCTGTATTTTGATATTATACAAAGTTGAAGAACCAGCTAGATTAAGTGATTTCTTTAGAGTCACTCAAGACATCTCTAGTTGAATCAGAAACAGAGCTTCAGTACCTGGAGCCCTGCTCTAGTTAACAGTCGTATCTGCCCAGGTGACAGACTACACTTTCACTCTACAGAATAACAAAATCAACTCTCCTGAATACACCCTGTTAGAAATGTTGTCCCCTATAGCAAGATTGCAAGAGATTCACAAGCTTCCTACGTGCACAGAGGCCAGAACAACCCTGCCAAACAATGTCCTAAATTATTCTTGTGTAAAATTAGTTGGGTACAAAACAATAATAGCAGAAAAGGACGAAGGAGAAGAGTTGTTCTTGAAAGTTTTTTCTTATTATGCAAATAGAGAGTCCAAAGATTTTCCAGGGAATTGTTGTGTTAAATAGCCACAGTTGTAAATTGTGAATTTGTAAATGAATACAAATGTGTAGCTGTCATAACTGGCAGATGACACTTCCTGAAGGATAAGCTTGTACTCTTCCCCAGCGAAGGCAGCATGCAAGAGTTGCATCTCCTGAGACTTCTAATGTACAAATTCTTTGGCAATTCTTCCTAAGGCAGAACTGTTTTTAATTTAGAAGACGTCAACCTACTTGTACTAGTGGGAGAAATTAATAAGCCAAGGATGCAGGTCGGCTGTACTGTAATACTGAGTAGATACGTCTCCATTAATTGCAGGATTGTCTGTGCTCACTTATAAGCTGTTCTGTCTCAGAGCTTGATCCTATTGCCTTTGCTCAGATAAAATTCCCTCGAGCTTCTAACACCTTTTCTGCGGCTGACCCCTCAGAGGTGGGTTTGTTTCATGTCTGCATGCACCACATGCTGAACCACATATTTCTTCTATCCGTATAGCACGGATATGAATATAGATATTCATATGTCATCTAATACTAAGCTCCATTGCGTTTATCTCTCCTGGACATTTAGTAAGTGCTATTTTATAGATGGGCCATATTTAAATGGTCTGGCTTGTAAACAGGGCTTTGGATCTAATGTTTTCTCTTGGCTGCTCTAAGCAGCCCCCTACATAGCGCCTTACTAAAGCATCAGTCGTTCTTCAGAAAGCAGCCAACTCTCTCCCCTAACCACACGTGGGCACTTCATGCTGCATGAATATAGCCCTGAGAGTCTTGATAAAGGGGATACAGTGAGTCTGTGACAAAAAAGATGCTTAAATCCACATATCAACTCTTAGTCTGGTACTTTTCTGCCAACTTTCTGACCCTTCTCTACTGCAACTCATCTAAAGGCCCTGTGCAAGAGATAGGGGACTTTTACTGGAGTTATCAAAGACTGTCCTCCTGCAACAGCATGGAGGAAAACCCTGGTCTAAAGGACTAGATGCAATGTTTAAGCTTACAGATATTCTAGCAGATTCACAACCCTTGCATGTACGTAAGAATAATCAAAGTCCTTCAGTTTTCCCCACCCACTTCTCTTAATGATTATTGCACCCCAGTAAGCAATCTATTATCTTCTGGACTGTCTTATTCCCTACATTTAGTAACTCTGTTCACAGTATGAAGTGAATGATGCCCTCTAAATACCAGGCACGTATTATGTACAATTAGACTTCCTAAATCTAAGGTTAGGGTAATAAAACCTTGCCAGAATTAATGCTGTGCTCTCCATACATAACCTATGTAAATGTTTCTAAATGAAAGCAAATTAACAAAAAAAAAAAACCAACCAGGGCTTTCATTCTTCAGTGAAATTCTGTACAGTTCAGCACACTCCTAGGCAATGGGCATGGGTATTTTTTGCAATGATTGCTTTTTTTCTGAATAGTGAGGAAGTCTTCCCCTGTGTACAAAAGCAGCAGATATTAAATCTTGGATGGTGCTTGTATTTAGGAGCACAATTCAGAAGGTGCACTAACATCAGAAATTCACCAAGAGGGTTTTTTTAGGAAGTGAGTAGCTTCTACTAGCTTAAGTATTCTTAAGAATAGTTTAAGCAAGTGGAAAATATGCTATATTAAGTTACAAATAACTATTTTAGTATTATTTAAGTATTTGTTTTAACTGAGGTTGAATTGAGCTTTCTAGTCGTATTTTTTAATCTTAGCTAGATTAAAATACAGTCAGTGGAGTTCCCAGATTTACACTGACATCAATAAAATAAATATTTTTGGGGTTTTTTTTGGTTTCCTATCATTGGAAAAACACTGCGTAAATACTGGCAGGTTTTTTTTGGGAACCATGTTATAGCGTAAGCTTCTGCGTATTACCAATAAAAGGCCTTTATAGAAAGAATATCCTTATTTACATGATCAGCTTCGTGAAGTAGGGGCAATCAGTATTTTGTGCAAAATGAACCATATTATCCTCGTTAATAAAAGGATCAGCCTATCAGGTCTCCAACTATTATGAGCAACAGAGGGAATTTCACACTCCTAAGCAGGAGCTTACTGTTGACTTACGATTGTATCCTTTTAGAAGCCAAAAGTATAGTGTGGTCTAGTATTTGATAGAAGACTAGACCAAGACTCAGGTGTTTCACTGAATTATTTATGACCTGGAGCAGATACACCTGCTCTCCCTGCCTTTCTCACTTCTCACTCTTTGTATGTCTTTCTTTTTCAATGGGAAACTTTTTGGTAGAGACTTCTTCCTTTCTGTACAACAGACTCCAGAACAGTAATATCATCAATAAACAACATCTACTACAAAGTATAAATGGCTGCAAAATGGTATATAGAAAAACAATGTGGAAACAAATTAAATTGAGATATTTAAGGTTCAGAAAATTTGATGATTCAGTCTAATTGGACACATTAAACAAACTATATTCAAGGGATATGCTCCTGGCATGCTGTTAAAGCCTTTTTTTTTTCTTTTTAAAATGAGAAATCTGGTTAATTAAATTTACTTACTAAACAGCTTGTATTACAACAGTAGAAAATGACAGATGTCTTTCATAAAATTAGTCATATCGTGGTAATTTTCTCCTCTCCCCCAAACATTGTGTGATTATGAACATATTTTCTCTGGTTAAAAAGCTATCTGTCATAATTGCTAACAAAATCAATGCAAAAATGTTCTGAAAGAAAAGGTGTTCTGTAGAAAAGTTTTTCTGTGACACATCTTCTCATTGCAACTTTATTCTGTGGGCTGTTAGCTGCTTGCAGAATACTGCATAATTTTAAAAGCTTATACTTATAAAGGCCAATCATGTATTAATTCATTTGGTATTCATTGAGAAACCTTTAATCATGATGGATTAATTTATTATAAATGCGGATATAATATGTTATTTCATATCACCACTGTAATTTAGCAATTAAACAGTCTGTTATTATTTCAATCACTGCCCAGATCTGTATCATGATACAATGTTTTGCTCCATGGTGAATTATTTTACATTACATATAGGACAATGGATTTTTTTGAAGAGTAAACCTTTGGGGAAGCAGAAATACATAAGATAATACTTTGCTCTGATATTCTCCTTTGTCTCTGAGACGATTCATCCTAAATACTTAGAGCCAGCTAGTCAGAGGCTTGAAGTGATTACAGGTCTGAGCCAAAGCTTGCTGAAGTCAATGCTGCACTCAGCATCTTAGACCCTATCATGAGTGAGAGGGGTGTAAATACTTAGCAGGAAAAGGACGTGAAGAGGACACAAATCAGGCAGGGACACCAATTAAGTGCAATCTGGGGTAACAAGTAGAAATGGTCAGGTACAAGAAAATCTAACCTGTTATTTTTTAAAAGCTGAGCGAGACTCCATTAGTGCTAACCTGTACTCCTGCTCCCTAGACAGACAAATACAGGGCTTTCCAAAGGGCCTGGGAGGTGGCCATTACACTCAGTCTTGAACTCCATTCTTGCGCAATGCTTATGCCTGACACTTTCAACTCAGACAAAGAATTGGGGTGCGTTTATGCTGATCCAATTTTACCAGTGTCAGATGTCTAAACGTTATGGTGACCCACATGGAATGACCCCAGAGAGAATCGGACTGAGAAGTTTAATTTCCATATTACAGATGTGCAAACTGAGATGCTTGCAAAAGAGATATCTTGCTTTGGTACCTACAGTAAGTGTGGAAAGATAAGAGGTAGAATCCCTGGAAAATTATATTCAACTGTTTTTCTTTGTTCTAACCCCTTGGCCTAATTTTTTTCTTTAACACGTGCTGTTGTCGTGGTTGAATTGACACCATAGCAGCATATAACTGCACCACTTGCCACAAATTCTAAAGCTTGCTTTTTTTTTTTTTTTTGAGAGGGAAAAAGGTGGTAAAAGTTGTCAAGTCTGTATCTCTGACCGGACACCAGAGAACAAATTGATACGTTACTTTGAGCTTATTTTTTAAACTCCCTCTATTGACATTTAAGTAACTGATTCTTCTCCATCATTGTTAGCTGTCTTTTTTCCCGCCTGTCAAGAGCTTGCTAAATTAAGATTCACAACCCAGGATAGTTTTCATATGAACCCAAAAGGAGTCAATATGTTTACTTAGATAAATGGTTATTTTACAAGGTACTGTAAAATGCATAATTTTCTGTGGTATATAAAGCCATGAAGCACAATCCATCATGAGTGACTCATTTAATCTCTGATGTATCACTGGATGGCTTCTTCAAAGAGCAATCTGGAATAAGTGATTCATATTAGGAGATCTGGAAAAAAGCAGCACAAAAAGCAAGTGAAGAGATCTGAATCAAAATTATGATAACATATACTCAATCATATGATAGAGATCACAAAATCCTGTTAAATCTTCCAGTATATCACCCTCCCTGTCCAGGATTCACCCCCTCAAGAGCATTTTCTGTTGCTTTTCCTTCTCACATTTGGACTGGATAAGAGAGCTATCTGCAACTGGAGATGAAGAGCATTTTTACAGGCTAAAAAATCTACTAGAACCAATGGTTTTAATCTCTCCTTGGCTACAGAATCAAAGCCAAGTTCTCTGCAGGTGTAAATGGGATCTGCTCCACTGCCTTAGGTGCAGTTTCACTCATTTACACCATTAAAGAATTTGGCACTAAGGATGTTGAGATCAAAAGGTTCCAGTTGGCAACG
Organism: Gavia stellata; assembly: GCF_030936135.1. Classification (NCBI taxonomy): domain Eukaryota; kingdom Metazoa; phylum Chordata; class Aves; order Gaviiformes; family Gaviidae; genus Gavia; species Gavia stellata. The sequence continues at coordinate 6,452,404 of NC_082597.1, read as the reverse complement.
GGATGTGCAGAAGAGAATCTGTCTGGGGAAATATTCTGGGAAGACTTATCTATGCTGTGGAAAGAAGACGTATTTTTCCTCAGAGGAGTCTGGTATTGATAAATCCAAATTATATTAAATTTTGGGACATCTCTTCTGATCCTGCTAATTCTAAACTGGCCAGCTACATAGGAAGCCTGCCAAAACCCTGCAGAAGGAAGGCACAGCAATATGGTCCTCTATGTGCATTTTCACATCATCATATTATACGCATATTGTATGTTTTTATTTTCCACTGATGTAACACTTCTTGGAGGTCTGTATTGTTCATTTAATAAACCCAGGATTGGAACATGTCCTGCCATAGCTGCTTGCACAACACGCACCAAAAGTAGCATTATTAGTAGATGCGTCTGCATGATGCCACCTGCTGCATTGCCAGAAATAATTTTCACCTAAATTGGAGCTCCTGCATATGCAATGAAGGCTTTGCCATTATTATTTCAGAGACAACTAAGAAAGATCTGTTTATTTGTTAATAATCATTTTGGGAAATATGGGAAGCAGTGAAATATCAAGACTCAATTAGAAAAATTATCTAAACTGACATTTCAAGTGAGTAGAATAACACCCCCCCCCCCCCGCCCCTACACTCCATCCCTCTCTGTTAAATGTATGCAGCTGACTTCCAAAGGGACAGCATCAGTGTATTTACGCTTTTACATCTTTGGATGCTTGTTCAGAATCCAATTTGCTCCTGGACAAGGGCGTATTGATGAGCACCTGGTGTGTTTATCTGGATGGATACAGACGTGCTTGGTCTGAAAGTCAGCTCCACTCCAGCAGTCCTCATCAAGTCTCATTAGCCCGGTACCAACAGCCAGCTTTCTTTCCTCTAATGAAGGTGGAAAGTTTCCTTGCCTCTGCCCACACCCCTTCAGGTGACAGGAGGATTTTGCACCAGGGTTGCATCAGGTTAGATCAGATGTCTAGTCAACTCACTGTCCTGTCTCCATCAGGGGTCAATAGCGGATGCCTAGAGCAGGCTGTAAGAGTAAAGCGAGCTTATAGTACTTTCCCATCTTCCAAAACTTTATGGTTCAGGAATGTCACAGAATCACAGAATCACAGGATCATTAAGGTTGGAAAAGACCTGTAAGATCATCAAGTTCAACCATCAACCCAACACCACCGTGCCCACTAAACCAGGTCCCACAATGCCTCATCCACAAGTTCCTTGAACACCTCCAGTGATGGTGACTCCACCACCTCCCTGGGTAGCCTGTTCCAATGCTTCACCACTCAGTAAAGGAATTTTTCCTAATATCCAGTCTAAGTCTATCATGTCCTGTAGATATATCCATACACTGAATTTTTATTATGCAGGTTAGGGATATAGAATCACAGAATCACAGAATCACTAAGGTTGGAAAAGACCTGTAAGATCATCAAGTCCAACCATCAAAACAAAAAAAAAAACCACCAAACCCAAACCCAAACCCAAACCCAAACACATCACCCACAAACCACAAAACACACCACAACCCACACCAAAACAACCCACCCACACCACACAGCACCATGCCCATCAAGCCACATCCCACAATGCCATATCCATATCCACATGCTCCTTGAATACCTCCAGGGAGGGTGACTCCACTACCTCCCTGGGCAGCCTGTTCCAGTGTTTCACCACTCTCTCAGTAAAGAAATTTTTCCTAATATCCAGTCTAAACCTCCCCTGGCGCAACTTGAGGCCATTTCCTCTTGTCCTGTCACTCGTCACTTGGGAGAAGAGACCAACACCCACCTCACCACAACCCCCTTTCAGGTAATTGTAGAGAGCGATGAGGTCTCCCCTCAGCCTCCTCTTCTCCAGGCTGAACAACCCCAGCTCCCTCAGCCGCTCCTCATCAGACTTGTGCTCCAGACCCCTCACCAGCTTCGTCGCCCTTCTCTGGACACGCTCCAGCACCTCAATGTCCTTCTTGTAGTGAGGGGCAATATACTTTTATATTTGAAAACATCCTACTTAATCTGTACAGTCATCTGCTAGCAGTTATTCCCATCTCCTCTTTTCAGGTCCCCTACAACATGGTTGGCGAGGTATGAAACTGCACCTGTGTGAAGTTCAAATCAGAGCGGGTGAGTGCTCTGGAGACGGGAGTCCCTTTGTTCTGTGTTTCTATTAGTTATGTCTATACTAATAAAAAAAATCAAGGCCAGGGTTGTGGCTTAAGGATTATTGCCTGATCATTCATAGACATTTAGTTGATAGTGTGCTTCCCTGCTGAGCTTTGGATTGTGCCAACTAACAGTCTCCTTCAAAACATTCAAGCTTGGGTTGAGGGACAGCGGGTACCAACAGCAAGGTTGGATGCTGTCAGTCTGTCTGGGGTTGCAGAGAGTGTATGCAGATGAATATGAGCTGTGCCACGCCAACAGGCCTTGGGGCTATAGGGTGGTCCTTGACTGTTTTATTCCATCATACTGACATAATCGTAGAGGCATGCCCACAAGTAACATAAACCGCTATCACCAGGACTTTCAAAACTGGTCTCATTACCTTCCTGAGAACAAGTTTTCCCACCCAGGAAAATTAATTTTAAGGCAATGAATGAAGCTGCATAAAGAAAATTGGAGGCATGGAGGATCTTTTGAGTTAAGAAATTCCCCACACTAGTTCTACAGCATGTGAAAATTAGTTCCTTTTGAAGTGTTTCCTGTCCTGCTTCAATGTCATTTGATTTGTCCTGATGTATTTTGTGAAACTTATGCAGAAATATACATTTATATAAGATAAACCAGTAGTAGGGGTCATAGATTACCATTGTTTTCTAGTAAAATCTTTGAAGACTAACTCATACAAATCTGTGAATCACACTTCATGAAAGACTTGCCTGAGGTTTTTAATAGTTTGAAGCATGAAGTTGATTGGAAATAACAGAAAAAAGAACTACTTCTGTGTGTTCACTCTTGTATTCAACCAAAGATAAGTAGCTACAGCACAGAAGTATATTATTTTTCTGTTGAAAGAGAAGGACCAAAAGAAAATTAAACTATGACAGTGTTTTTCTGTTTTATGGTGGTCAGCTTGTCTTCCCATAGAGAAGGGGCTGAATATCCTTGCTCTAAATTATACAGCTTTTTGTTTAGATAAACACATCAACTGATGATATTGCCATATTTTTCCAAAAGGTGATATCTGTGCAGTAGATTATGAAATGTCCTGAAAGGCAAGAAAAATGTATCTGAAGAAAAGGAGTACATGGACAGAGTATTGCCTTCCAGAAAATAACTTTAATGGCTTATTTGAACTCAGAATTTGCAATTCTGCTGCAAAGAAGCAGCATCTGTTTCTTTGTATGTCAGCAGTTAGAACTGGGAGAATTTCTAATACAGAGGTACAGTATGGAATGATATAGAGGTGTAATGCACATATTCTTTATTATATTGACTACTACTTGTCTGCACAAAACTTTGAACTATTGCATCCATATAAGCAAGTTTGAAACCTCTAAAACAAGACAGGATGCTTTGCTGCAAGAGTACAGTTAACCTATGCTACAGCCTTACAGAATATCGTTATTCCTAGTGTAGGAATTCCTGGCTAAAACTATTTTGTCTGTGTTATGCAAAAAGTTGTACATGTTGGATCAGTAACTTCTTTTGTCCTTAAGGATTAGTCAGGCTCTAGAGACTATCATTTGCCATTCTGGGGCAGATGCTCAGCAGTCTTCAAGGGGTCGCTCTGGTTTATATCAGCAGAAAATCCGGCAGGCTATGTGAGTGGAAGGAACTTAAGTTGTTCTCAACAAAACAAAACTGAAATGAGCACTAATGTAAAACCCCAACATTTTAATGTAGTTCTGATGTGGTTATAAATACACTTGTGTGCCCAAAACAAGATGGTTGATGGGTTTAGTAAAGTGTGTCTATTTTTTCTGGGTTTATTCATAATTCATTTATTAATAAAGATGTCAGCTGTGGTGGAGCCTTTATCCTACCATAACAGGAGCTCCTGGCTTCATAACTTCACTGGAGCAACCGAAATGATGAATATGAGTTGAAGAATAGAAGCCAAATCCTTCTAGGCACTGTATATTTGTGCTTGCCAGAAAAATGATGGCAGGTCGAAGGAGCAGGAGATGGAAAGTAGCCACCTCTGTTTTGACGCTTCTCAAATTCCACTGAGGCCGCTATGCAAGCCTTTCATTCTTGGAGCTACACAAGTACCTTCTGAAGCTCGATGTAGGAATTGGGGGGCAGCAGAGACTGCTTATTTATGAGTTACTTAGCAGTCCCTGATGCAGCAGTTGCCATAATGCATAGCCTCAATGCAGCTTATTCATACTCCTGGCAAGAACTATCCTCATGGGGAGCTGTGCTTTTGGATGTTGCTGGCCAGAATACGAGCATACTTTACTGCTTCTTCTGCAGAGTATGAGTATATTCACTCTGGGGGCAGTTTTAGCATTTGGCCCTATGCCTGGACATCATTACTATTGGGCACTTACACTGAACAGAATCACAGTGACCAAAGTCTGTACTGAAAAGATTACATTCTCCCAAACCAATATTTTCAATTTGGCCCTCATGCTTCTGACAACAGGAAACTTTTGGAAACAGCATAAGCAGTGTTTGCTGTAAACAGCATTACCTGGAAAACCTGGTGAATATCACAGGTTTCATGAAAGCAAGACAATACAGAAATATGGTACCCTCTAGTTAAATGGGATGAGCTGAAGTGAAGCAGTTAAACAATATGTGCTCGACATGGCACAAAAGCTCAAACTGCCTTTAAGCAGCTCTTCTAAGAAAGCACCTGGTTAAAGAGTTTGGGGCAAACTGACAGAATTTACTTGAACTACAGAGAAGAATATTTTTCTGCTTATACTGCAAACAGTTTTACTTTTAATACATTTTAAAATGTTATTCTACTTAGAAATGGGACTGACAATCAGACAGCAGCACCACATGTGAGTGTATCCTGAATCTAAAAGGGGAGGGAGCTTTGAATTTCATGGTGCAAGTATTCCTATTCATATCATGATTGCAGTGAAGTGTTTTGCCGTATCTGGGCATAAAGAAGTACAAAGCAGCTAAAAAATTTGAGTACAAATCTGAATATTACCAATTTTATGGCATCTCAAGGCGCTGGATTTCCAGAAACTGTACTTGTGAGTTTGCTTGGCAGAGGGGACTGACTGAAAAAAAATATGATGATGCTCGAGCAAAAAGCCATTTACTTACTTGCTGAACTTAAAGCATTTCTGTGGTTGCAGTGGCTTCTATGGGACTATTCCCATACCATAATCTTAAGCACATAATTAAGGGCTTTCCTGGATCAGTGCCTGAACAACAAGTGCTGATTTCTATTGAATGCACATTATGTTAGGGACCAATTGTAAGCTCATTAAAATGAACAGAAAGGATCCAGCAGACATTGGATCAAGCCTCGTCTCAGGACTTTCATCAGAGAAATAACATTGTCTTTTGTTTACTCTTCCACAGGTCGCTGAGTTCCCAGACTTTGAGTCATTGATTACATTGTAGTATCAATGAAGTTAGAGATTTGCCATCGACTTAAATGGGTACAGGATAGGGCACGAGGAAACAAAAAGCAGAATCATGTACAATTTGTGACTCTGGGTGTTGGATACTTAAAAAGCAAACAAGAAAGCAGGCATGCTCATGAATTCATGGACACACAATAACCCCTGTTTTAGAGCACTGTGTGTGCCATGCAATGTCTTTGATAATGTACATTGCATTTCTTTGGAACAGCACTGGATACGACTTTTACTCTCCCTCCCCTTCCCTCAATGCCCAGACTAATAAATCTCCCATTTGTCGCACCTGTAGTTACAATACAGCTGTTCTCAACAGTGTTAACATCTGCCATGGTCATTCTTCTGGGGTGGGAAAGGCAGAACGTTTTCATTGCTCGTTCATTTGTGAACACTAGTTAAGTAAAGCTGTCACTTGTGTCCAATTATGGGTGAGGATTTTATAGCACTGTCTCCTTCCTAAAGCTAAATTGACATCGCCAAGCCCTGTTTTATAGGCATTCTTAAATTCTTCCCAGCCATATTTAAAATCCTTATGCTAAGAGATGGCAGGTGCCATGTGTTTTCACAGCTGCATTAACAAATGCAATTTTGTGGCAACTTGACCATGCCAGTGAAGCAGTAAATTTCTGTAATCTCTCTGGTTAAGAATTTCACACAGGACTTTGCTGGGAATACGTAAAGCCCATTAGTACAGGAGCACAATGAAGATAAAATTAAAATACCTTTACAGTAAAAGCCAAAAAAAAAAGTAAAGTCTGGGGACTTTTTTCACTGCTGGAGCAATGAAACATGTCAGAGGAAAATGCTGAAATAGAACAAAAAGCTTCACTGGGCTCACCCAGCCTACTCTTCTTTTCAGATGACTGCCACCAATTTAGGTAAGAAGTGATAATTTGGCTTACACAAATGTTAACATAGGCTTATCCTAAAGCATAACTGGGATGCAAAACTTTATAAATCTCTTTTCCAAACCCTTACTCCCTGTTACAGTACACTTACGCTGGGATAGTTGTCCTCACAAATCTTTTTGCTGGCTTAGGGAGATGATGGCCAAAACTTTCCGAGTTCCTAGCGTGTCCAAGTTGCAATCGTGTATCTGCGCACCCGTCGTTAGCTGTTCCGCTCAAGCCTGAGAGATCTGCATTTACCAGCATGAGCTTTGCTGTTGGAACTGAGACACCTTGGTGTTACTCAGGGCTGCCAAAGACGCCTGAGCTTCAGCATCTCAGCCAGCATGAGGGTTGGGTGCGTGTCGCATGTGTAGAGCCAGAGGGTCTGTGCAGAGAGAAGGATCATTGACTTGACCTGCTTTAGATAAGGATCTATGCTGAAAATGGGACCAAGACTTCTTTCCCTCCTCCCCAGCTCTTCACCAAACCATTAAACCTTCCCTCAGGACTCCCAGCTCTTCACCAAACCATTAAACCTTCCCTCAGGACTCCACAGTGGGTCTCAGGGCTACCGCTGCCAGGGGACAGTTTTATACACAGAGGCAGAGCCAGGATTGGGTCTCTGGCCTCTAATAGGTCCCGAGGCAGCTGCTAGATTTTGCAACAGGGTATCTCAGTTACCAGCAGCAAGCAGATGAAAAACACAAATTCATTTATTATTGTTTTTCTGCCCTGTAAGTCATTTCAGTAGATATTTCCCGGATTTCCTATAAAATCGTGTGAACTATAGATTTTTTCTTTCTTTAAAAAAGAAAGATGTGATTCCAGCATAATCACCTCACTCCAGGGACTGGATCTTCTGGAAAGAAAACAACCTGCTCAGAGTGCAGTACTGGCCAGGGGAAGGATTGCATTATGGATTGCTCACAGACTTCTCCAGCAGAAACCACTCCTGCAGGTTTTACCATGGGGTTTGGGCAAACCCTCTAAAGAACACAGATCTTATGGTTTGTTGTGAGACAGAAGGGTTTTGAAAGTTACACTTAGCAGCTCCCTCAGTCTCTTAAGACTTCACACAAGCAAGCAAGGTTGGGGAGATCAGCTCACACGCTTCCACACTCTGTGTGGCTGCACTGAAGCCAAAAAGGCTATTCACGGAGTGGTCCTTTGAAGTCAGTGGAGTTTTGTCATTGATTTTGAGAGGCCCAGGATTTCATTTGCAGTGTGTAAGGTTAAGGATGTGTGTAAGTCCTTGCAGGATCAAGGCTTAACTGTGTAAACCTGTTCAGCAAGAGTACCCAGCCTTTAATGTCCTGTGAATGTGGTCTCTCTTACTGTGTGACACTGGGTAGACTGCTATTGCTTTTCACTCAAGGGTGAAAGCTTCATTTAGTATGCATATGTCCTTCATAATTGTCAGTGACTTAGGATACAGCAAAAGAAAGACGTTAGTATAGCTGCTTATTAATGGATTGCCTATGGAAAACATTGACTGCATCAGCTTGGTTAAGAGCCACTATTAATCTATACTTCTGTCTCTTGTTACCCAAAATGCAGGCAACAGGCTTTCTGGATTGCTCACTATGTCAGTGGCTTGTACAGTGCTTATACATTAATCACTGAAAATAGCAAATGTATAAGAGATCAAACCCTGTGTTCAGAGCTCTTTTATTATGTGAGCAGTTCTATTCCATATTATCACATTTTCTGCATGCTTCAAAATCCGGCCACTGTCCTTGTCTGAATAAAGACTATTTCTGTGAAACACTGAAGAACTCAAGTTCAAAATAGAGCTACCTCAATCATGCCTGATGATTAACCATTTTATCTTTAAATGAGTGGTAGAATCCAGTTTCTCTAATGTAAACCAAACCTACACTTAATCTTCAGGATGCTGAAGGTTACTTAAGTGAAGGGAGAAATGAATCCTAAGGCAAAACATGTTTGTCTGATGTACAGTGTGTCCATATTGCTGAGTGTCTTAGCTATCCAGTGCGGTCTTATGTGTCTAACAACCATAGTGTGTATTTATATATATATCAAAATACATATTCATGTGCTGACATGTTTACTTTTGAAATTAATCAAATTTTCCTTGAAAATCAAGCTGACTGTGATGCTAGTTATAGTCATCCTTAGGTATCACTTCCTCTAGACCTTACAAACAAGGCTGCTCTGACACTGGCTCCCTCTGCTCCTTTCAACCCTCTGCTCAAGTGGGCTGTGAGCCCACCAGCATCACCCAGAACCCTTCAAGCCATGTACTTGGGCACAAAAGCAAATACCTTGGGCCAAGCACAGGGCCAAGAGGACACAAGTAGCCCCTCCACAGATGGCCTGGTGACATGTGGAGGTGAGGTGCACTGTAGCACTTGGGAGATGGGGATCTCTGCAGCAGATACTTTTAGCACTGTAAATGCAGCCTTAGCAGTACAAATTTAGGAAGCCAAATTCTCTGTCTGGAAGCTTTCAAATGCACGTAGCTTCCTCTGGGTAAGGGAACTTACATTAGTATCAGCTCATTAAAATGCTGGTGCCTAAATTAGGTAGACTTTGTTGTACTCATGGAGTTCCCTGACTTTTAGATTTTTTAAAGCATTGCGTTGTAACTTTTAAATGCCACTGCTCTGCAAAGTAGAACAAATAGACCAATCACAGCACCTCCTTTCACTAGATCAGTTTAGCCTAATAAAAGTAACCATGAGGAACAAGATTAATTGTACATTAAACACTCTGCCTGGAATGCACTTGTGACTTAATCCCCCCAGCAGCCCTTGAGGACTAATGAAATATGTGATTGACATTACCTTGTCTATGCAATCCAGTCCTAATTTCACTATGATCAGCCTTGTTTTAAGCCCACTGCCAGGTATCTGAGGCTCGGTAAGTCAGTAGTACTATGACTGTTTTTCAAGGTATGTAATTTACAGAGTTTTAAGCCCTCTGTCTTCATGAAGTAGTTACAAGAGAAGTCAAGCAGATGAGGAAAATACATCTGAATTAAGCAATGCAACAGTAAGGTTAATTAAGAAAATTTGAGAGGAGAGGCGGTTCAATGATGAGAGTCTTGAATGTGATGTCCTTCAGCAGGATTCAAAGAAAATAGATGTTTAAAATAGGTCAGATAAATCACTCCCTGAAAGCACCTGCTTGTTTCCTCTGACTGTAATGGGACCCCGAGGTGGTTAGCTCAGATCTAGGTGTCTACAGCATAAGTGTCTAAATTTCAGTGAGATGAATCCTACCTCTGATGTCCAAATGCCATGAACAGAGCGCAGACACTTATCTGGGGGCTATAAAGACAGCTGGAGATTCCAGTTTGGGAAAGCAAATTAGAAAAATAAATATGCAGAGCTTTTGGCTTGCTCCCCCTTTGTTACCTTCCCCAAGGAACATGACAGTGCCTTCAACAACGGGGTTAGGAAAGTTGTGGCTCCAAGAGCCCTTGGAGCACATCAGCCTTAGGTCGGGAGCTAAGTTATCAGCCTCACAGGCCATGGGAGATGCAAAGTAACGAAGGAAGACTTTGTGTGATAATTATGGTTTAAGCCTGAGCTCTCTGGGGCTTTACTGGTCTTTTCACTTTGTTTCATTCTTGCTAATATTTTACTGTTTACCTTAATCGAATAAAATATTTATTTATATTCTTAATTCATATCTAGTGACCTGATAAATACTGTGTGATCTACTGCCTTGGGAGTGATGAAAGTAATTAGGAGGTATTAGATTATTTTTAGGGTTTCCTATACCATACACAGGGTTATGGGTCCCAAGGAGTCGGCAGCGAACCATGCACACAGCACCAGGAGATGAAGAACATGTGACTGGCTGCTAGACTTGGGGAAGGAGTATGTCGTGGCAAGTGTTGGCCCAATATGTTATTGATCAGCTAGTGGGGAAGGACCAGAGACTTGGTGTCACTCTGAGCCAGATACAGCGGTCTTGCTTCATTTGGTGATGTAGAGCTTCAGAAGTTGTTCTTGCTGAAAGAAGACCATAGCTAATTTGTTAAATCAAATGGAAACACAGCAAGACCCTTATAATGCCATAAATCTTTTGCAGTTAGAAGAGAAATGTAAAGGTCTTTTATTACTAGAATGAAAAAAAAATCATCCTCAGAGGTTAAAATCTAAGCATTTTGTCATGACTTTATGATACTTCAATTCAGCTGACCAGAAATGTAATGCTAATAAATAATCCCATTCAGGGAAAGAGGTGCCATGGCATGTTCTTAAGTACTTCTGCAGAGTCCTGAGAAAAGTCGGAGAATCTGGCCTCTCTCAGGAGAAAGGAGCTGACGAAATCCCATCATTATTGCCCACGGTAAGTCTGTGATTTCCCCCAATTGCATCTGCTGCATTGCAACTCAGACTTGCAGTGACTTTATATGGAAAGTTGGAGATGTGGAAGAAATACAGAATTCTGCCAGCTTTTTCCTATAAAGAAAATTCATAACTATGTTATCAAAGTTTCTAATTATAAAATTTCTTTAATATTTTATTAATAGGAGGGGAGGGAAGATGCCAAAACTTACAGCATTTCACAAGTAAGATTATGGGTTGATTTCTGATTGGATGACAGGGCCCTAATAATAAAACTAATAATTTTATACTACATTCCTCTAGTGATGATAGAAGTTCTTTGTGCATAATAGCACCATTTCTATTCAGGAATCTTGTTAACACTTGTAAACTCAGATTATCATTTTTATTAGCCTAGTGTTTTCTTATTTCTGTGTTACTGACAGGAAATTACAGCAAGTTTTCTGGCTTGCTTTTTTTTGTTCCAATGAAAGCAATTCCATTCAAGTAGAAATTTCCAAACACTGGGTAGAATACAGTATTGCTAGAAGCCAACAGCAATATGAAGTGCACAGATTAATCAAAAATATATATATTTAGAGACTAAATTCAAAGAGAAAGTAGACTCTAGGTTGGGTTAGGGTGGTGGGTTTTCTTAAAGGTACAGATATCTGGCTTTTTATACTTTCTGACTTCAGGAACAAATTCTTGTCACCAAAGTCAGCATCTAAACTGTGCTGCGCTATGTTTTCATGTTGCCTCATAACAGTAACTTTGACATCACCTCTATGGCTGAATACCCCTGACGGCATTCAGGCTCTGCTCCATACAGCCTTGTTCATTGCTGAGATGCCCACCATGGGCAGTGGGAATCAACCACCCTGGACTTCACATGGCTTTGGGTGATTAGGAAACTCAAATGAGAGTATTGGTAGTTGTTTCACCCCATTAGGCTACTTGAGCATTGTAAAAGCAATGTTTCTAGGAGAATGTGAGACTATAGCTGCATAATTTACTGTCAACAGCCTACAGTTTATTCATATTACATCAGATACGCTTCTAACTGTCAGTTGATACTGAGTGAATAAAAACTTATTTCCATAACAAGAACAGTGAATTCAATCCTTTTCTTCTCCAGTTATAAATGGATGGGAGTTTAGGATTACGAGGGACAAAGCCTAATTTTCTGGGCCTTGCAACCTTGGTGTTCGGGCGGGGGGAGGCAAGTTGTCAGGGCAAAAGCAAGATGTGGGAGCTACAACGACCTCATTTCACAAGACCAGCATTTTCTGCACAAGCGAGGTAAACCTTCAGAAAAGTATTGCAGTGCTTAAAATTGAGGCTGAAATAGGGAGTGATGAACTTCTGCAAGTGTGGCACCCTTAACCCTGTGCCCTAACAAAGTTGTTGTGAAAGAATGTGATTTTTCCATATGGCATTGGCACGTCCTCTCCTCTCCAGGGACCTGTAAGGGAGTCTGTGTTTAATCCCTGACTGCTCCTCGTCTCCCCTCTCCTTGCACAACTTCGCTCCTGTGATCACATTATGCATTTGGCAAAAGAGACCTTCCAGTCTGGGAAATCTGATGTATCAATCTGCAGCTGATTAATTTCAAGACACCTTTTTTTTTTTTTTAAATATTAAGGAAAACAGCTTTCAACGAGTTAGAGGACTGAATCACACTGGATTTCTAACTTGATTAGATTTCTCTGAAAAACCCCATCCTATGTTCAAAAAGTTTTCCTTAGCATGGCCACAAACCTGTGAACAGCTAACTGAAAGGGTAGTGTTTATTCATGTAGCTCATTATAAACACTTCAGTAAAAGCCTGCACGATTCAGTCTTAAGTGTAACAACAACTACTTGCAGTTAGGAAAAGAGAGGTAGTTCAGCAATCATAAGATCCAGTTCTGCTAGCACTCGGCAATTGCCTCTTAAATACAGGACAAGCTCAGCCTTCCTGTTGTTTTCAGTAGGTGTTGTAGCATTTAATACTTGGCAGAATTACATCCAGAAAGCCTGAGAAAAAAATGTCACCTTATAAGTTTTATAAGGGTAAACACAAAGCAAAAGCAAAACACATCTCGTTTTCAAAAAAAACCCCCCATAATTATGTATTAGTGTCAGAAAAAGACTAGAAAAGAGACCTTGGAAATCAGGGGACTTGCAAGGCAGGAACTGCAACATGTATAATACAGATCTGATTGTGTCTGGCAGGCTTGTATTCATAGGAAACTATCCACAGCATCAAACCCATTCTTTACAAAAGCAACGCTTGGTATTTCATCTCAAAGTTTGTCAGCTTCTTGCAATTAGCTACTACAATGGTATGACAGGATATGAAGTGGAATAACCCTTCCCCCCTTCTCCAGAAGAACAATGCAAGGGACAGCAAGAACTTTACCCAGCACTGGACAACAATAAATCCTGGATACACTGACCCCACTCGATGCAAGCTGAAAAATATTTATTTATTTTTTTAAAAAGTTTCAGTGTTGCACTTCCCTACCCAGTAAACAGCTGAACAGGCAGAATGATACCCAAGACCATCTCCTCCACCCCCATCTCCACCCCCATCGTATCAATGCTTCAGGCAACGTTTGGGAAAAAAAAATCACACACACAAAACCCCCAACTCAAGTATCTTTTCTGATAGGAGCATGGAACAGTAACCAAAAAACAATCAAGTCCTCATTGTCATAGTGCGACAATCACAGCACCGCTTCTGTTGAGCAAATAGTCAATTCACAGAGAGAAAAGCATCATGAAGACAGACACGAAAGCTGTTATTATCCATTTTAAGTAATAGGAGAAGGTCACATATCAAGCAGTTACACCTTTTCATTACATCCTAACCCTCCACAGCAGGGGAACCACACTTATGACTGCGTTAGATATACAAAAGCTTTCAGCTCCAAAAAAGGAAAAGAAAAGATGGGGAAGGGAAAAAAAAAATATTAAATTCATCTTACCAGCACGTTGCAGCTCCAACTTGCTCAAAGGAATGTTGCCTTTACAGGTTTCTCTTTTAATTATCCTGGAAGCAGAAGGGGGAAAAAAAAGAAGACGACGAAGCAGGGTTGTTAAATTAGCGTGTGCTAGAATCTTTTCAGTTTGTCGCAGAGTAGAAAAATACCAAAAAAAAAAAAAAAAAGGCACGCAAAGAAAGAAAAAAAAAGAAAAGAAAGCTCAGTAATTTAAATTTGCTGTCAGTTCAGGCAGCATCGCTCTGTCCCGCCCCTCTTCCCACTGGGTTCTACTACCTGCAGGGCTGCAACTGACAGCTACTGTGCAAACAAAAAAAAAGGCAAAAAGCATGCTGGGACCATGCTGTCTGCTGTCTGAGTCTCTCTCCACTTCTGATGACTGAAAATCATTAGTGGAAAGGTTCTGTTGTTGTTTGCTGGGATTTTTAAGTTGGGTTCTTTGCGTGAAATTTAATTTATTTTTAATTGATACGACGCAGCACGTGACAGAAACTGGTGGTTGTGTTTCTCAGCTCTGCTCAGAATGGAAACTAACCTGAACAGATTGATTTCAACAGTATGGTATACGTAGAATATATGCAGACGTTTGCCATGCTGCACTTTGCAGGCATGCATTCAGCCCTTCCTGCAATAGTGTGTACAAAAATGTTTCTTTGAATGGAAAGTCAGGAAAGCGTTTCAACAGAAAGCAGTTACAACTCTGGCACTCAAAAAAGTTGCCAGTATTGGTTTTGCTCTGCTTTTAAGTTTTCCTTCTAAACTTTTTCAAATCATTTTCGAGAACAAAAAGTAACAGAAGTCAGAGGCATAACGAACAACTGGCATGACACTCATGCAAAAAGGACGAACTAACAATCACAGTACGTAAAAAGCTATGTTTTTAACCAGATGTTTAAACCCATTTTTGAAAGTCTGTGCTAGCGACTATTAGCAGACTGCACACATCATATGAGTGTGAAATATTTGATGAAAACTAACAAGAAAAACAAGTACAAAAGCTATAAACGTCTTTTTATAGCTATTTTAATTGTTGCTAACAGGCTTTTAGCAACAGGGCTAAAATCATCCTTCCAAAACAAAGAGAAGCATAATCTATAACTTCTAACTATAAATGTATTCAGCAAAATATGGTTCCCACCTAATTATAAAATAAAATTAAAAGAGTGAAATGATGCTTTTCCTTAATACTTTAGTAGTAATTGCTTGGATCATGCCACAGTAAATATGCAACATTTGTATTCAGTTATTGCTCTACTTATGTGTGTAACCATAAAATAAAAAGCTGAAATGTTTAAACGTAATTAAATTAATCCCTGTTTTACTCGAAGTTTGCCATTTACACAGGAAGAGACACATGCATGCTGAACATGCCTGCCATAGACAATTGGCTTCTAAACAGATTTTTAAAAACTCTGCAGAAACTAATTGCTACTACACCTGCATCCCTTCTGCAGCCTTTACTTATCGAAGTAGATCTGATAGGGTGACTCCTACCACCAGGAGTTACACAACAGTGCTTAAGGTGTAGGGTCTACCCTACAGCCCTCGTAAGGCTCCTGTTCATGAACAGCCGTGTTAAATTGGTACCACAGTCAGCTTTTAAGTTGCTTTTCTGCTCTTTTAAAGCCTCCAGACCCTTTTAACAGGTGACCACCTGAAGCCATTTCTACAGATGGTAGAAATCTCCCATCGTTCCAGATATGAGGTTTAAATTGGCATGGCCGAGAACCATCTCTTTGCAAAGTTCACCAAGACCTCTTAGCAGACTCATGCTGTCTACAAGAATTTTTGCTATCCCCTGTGGGTTCAGTCTCAGTATAGAGGAAAAAGACAGTATAGAGAGTTGTCTTCAAAATGGAAATACAAATACATAAGAACAGTGAACATAATTCGGAAGAGGTGCAACAGTAAATTTCCCAAGTAGTCACCCCAAAAATGCAGCATTTTTCTACTAGAATTTGCTCTCATTTACACTTGTGTGGCTTTAAAGCCCTATTTTTATGCTAGTAGAATGTTTTAGTATACATTTTCATCCAAGTTCAGTGTCTCCTGGCTCCCTGTCCTTTGTTTTAACTGCAAGGCTTTCCTTCTTTTAGCTCCTTGTTAAGAAGAAAAAAAGGCAAATGGTGAAAAAAAGTGTGTTCTTCATGATTTGACAGTATTTAATCCTTATTTTGGTATCTTCATGCACACATACACACACATGCACACATACACACACACACTCAATTTCAAAATTCCGTTAAATCCAACTAACTTATTATCCTTCTATATCTCCTTGCAAAAGTCAAGGGTGGCCTGTTTTTAATGCACTTGGCATTTTAAGCAAGGCACTCAGACCTTCAAAAGACAAATAATTGAACTTTGCCTTTAATGGAATACAGTAGTGCACTAAATAACAAAAACTAAAAAAGCTAGATTTAGCAAGGAGACACAGTCAAGAAGGCAATTTGACTAATTGGTTAAGAAAATGCACAAGAGCTCATAAAATCAAACATTTATAGAAACACCTTACTTGTGCTATTAACTTGAAATAAAAATAGAGGTAACGTAAGCTGTTAATATTAACCTTTTCTACTGTAATGTAGGACACTAGAAAACACAAGAACAAACATTGAGGTGTTCAGAAGAGCAGAGTCTGATTGAAGTCAGTGGAAGCTTCATTCATTTTAGGGTTTTCGTGATGCTGTATGTTGCTACTAACCATTCACTGTCTGTTAAAATCTAATTTTGATAAAGAGTCGTAGGCTTTGGAAAGTAGAAGTAAGTTAGGTACTATGGGAAAGATAATACTTTTTTTTTGTGGTTCTGTAGTCAGTTTTTAATGAATCAGTTAAATTAAAGAAGCAGTAATTAATGGAGGTTTCCTACTATATAATGCAACAGAAAGTATCGAATTAACCTTTGTATCCTTTACAAAGCACCACCAAGGGAAGCATTTTCTGGTCTTGTTTTAGTCAGGAACATTTCTGTATTTAACTTCAGTGGAATTCATATTGACTGTTTTCTTATCACAAGTTTTCATGTCTTTGACCGTCAAGGATTAGCTCCTAAAAACACTGAAATAATCTTATAAATTTCCATTCCTTTTTAAAAAAAACCCACAACACACCAAACCTTCAAAATCCCTTTTTGCATTATGTCTAAATAGACTCTGCTATACTGTGATGGGAAAAGGGTTGAAGAAGAGGTTTTAGTCTACTATGAGATTAGTCCTGGTATTAAAATCAAGACTTGTAAACTTGGCAAATAACAAACGAGACCAGAAAGATCCCTTTCCTCCTCTTGTAAAGTCTTTCCTTGTAGTCAGAGCTATCTAAATGGACTTACTTCAAATAAATAAACCCCTATGCCTTCCCGCCCCTTAGAAGCAAAGGGGCTCACTCAGCTACATTGATTCCCTTTACCTATGTAGAGGGAATTTAGAGAAGGTGTGAATTATACAGCCGAGAGATGTAAATGTAATTTTGTGTGAACAGGCAACTCCGTTGTTACAAGGAGGCTTGGGAATAAACATGGGCCATACAGCCAGCTATGACTTTCACCTTTCAGTAGTCACACATCTTCAGATTTACGACATGTATTAATTATGTCAAAGTAATTCCCAGCCTCCGGTGACTTCACGTACCGTATTTCTTTGTGTACAAGCTAACACTTCTGTTCCGCTAATCGCTTCCTCCTGCAGCTTTAAATTGAGGGTGGCTTTCTCATACATTTAATTGCTTTCCCTGCAGCTTGCAAGGAAAAGGTAGTTGAAGGTGGCTTCTAAACAAAAATATACAGTAATTAAAAGCTCTTTTAAAGAGAGATTTTTGTACAGCACCTGCTGTTAATGGAGTACTTTGTGTACAGTTCTGTGTAGTCTTTGAATCCAGTGCATTATCTCAGAAGTAGTTGTTGGAGGATTTCTACATCTGATGTGGTGACCTATATATGTTAATTACCCTATGCTGAAAAAAAACCCAAACACCATGAGTCTTCCCCTTCCCCCAGAAATATCCAGCCCAGAAAAATAGTTTGATAAAATGAAAAGTAAGGTTATAAAATTCTGATTGCCTTGTGGATAACAAAAGTTAATTTTGGTTTTTTTCCCAGCTGAAAAAAATTGGCTTGTTACAGTTTCCATTAAAAGATCATAATTTTATAATGTGCAGTTTTGCTTACCAAAATTTCTTATTAAGGATGAAAAAAAATCTGTAGCTTATGTGATTTAATAAATGGCAGTTACACATCTTAGTCCTTCCCTGTTGCCTTGCCTGTGGTTGAATTCATTTTTCATACCTATGTGGCTGTCCCCTCGCTACATCCTTCTGTCTTGCAATCAAAGGGGGTTAACTTAAAAAAAAAAATCTCTACAGAACTTGGTGCTTTGATAAATTAATCCATCCTTGTGTGTTAGCCTTCCAAATGCTCATGTCTTAAGAACAGTTTGTAGGGTGAAAGTAAAGCCCTAAGACAAGAAAGAGAGACAGATGCTGTGTCTAAGTTTCTGCTCTTTTCACAGGAAAAATAATGTGGAAGATAAGGGTGCCAACTCTATTCATAATGTGTTTTGGGGTTTGCTTTGATGTTTGGTTGCATTCAGTGGGATGTTAACTGATGATTTCATGGAAACTTCCAGATGCTAAAACTGGAAATAGTTAAGCAGAGAAAGAAAATTACTCAGCAATTTTGTAATCTTGCAATAGCAGCCTTGGCTCAGAGATGAAAGGGGATGTTTTCCATGGTGGTGTATACAGGAGAAGGAGAGAAGATAACCAGACTCTCCTTACCATCATCAAGTTCAGGTGTTCATAACTGACTCCTATGAGATTTTCTTCTTAACAGCCTCAGAGCAGAAAGGGACTCATTAATTGGTTCAGGAAGTATTTGGACATTTCTCATTGCTATAGACTGGATAGGTAAAAAAATAAAAAAGACATCTACCATGGCCATTATGAGAAGGTCAACACCAAAACTTTTTAGGAGCTACTTATCTTGCATTCAGGAAATGCCACAATAAATCAGACAGCAATAGGCCTTATATATTTTAATGTAGGTCATCAAAAACACATGTTTTCATAGAATCATAGAATTGTTTAGTTTGGAAAAGACCTTTAAGATCATCAAGTCCAACTGTAAACCTAACACTGCCAAGTCCACCACTACACCATGTCCGCAAGCACCTCATCCACACGTCTTTTAAATACCTCCAGGGATGGTGACTCCACCACCTCCCTGGGCAGCCTGTGCCAATGCATAACAACCCTTTCAGTGAAGAAATTTTTCCTAATATCCAATCTAAACCTCCCCTGGTGCAACTTGAGGCCATTTCCTCTTGTCCTGTCACTTGTCACTTGGGAGAAGAGACCAACACCCACCTCTCTGCAACCCCCTTTCAGGTAATTGTAGAGAGCAATGAGGTCTCCCCTGAGCCTCCTCTTCTCCAGACTGAACAACCCCAGTTCCCTCAGCCGCTCCTCATCAGACTTGTGCTCCAGACCCCTCACCAGCTTCGTCGCCCTTCTCTGGACACACTCCAGCACCTCAATGTCCTTCTTGTAGAGAGGGGCCCAAAACTGAACACAGGATTCGAGGTGCGGCCTCACCAGCGCCGAGTACAGGGGCACGATCCCCTCCCTGCTCCTGCTGGCCACACCATTTCTGATACAGGCCAGGATGCCGTTGGCCTTCTTGGCCACCTGGGCACACTGCTGGCTCACATTCAGCCGGCTGTCGATCAACACCCCCAGGTCCTTTTCCGCCAGGCAACTTCCCAGCTGCTCGTCCCCAAGCCTGTAGCGTTGCCTGGGGTTGTTGTGACCCAAGTGCAGAACCCGGCACTTGGCCTTGTTGAACCTCATCCAATTGGCCTGGGGCCATCGATCCAGCCTGTCCAGATCCCTCTGAGGAGCCTTCCTACCTATTTTATTTTTTCCTGATACATATCTCCACATACTTCCAGCATGTGCTCCCCAGAAGAAAACCTTCCAGACACATTCAAGTGTATTTTGACAATACACACTGATGAATAATTCTTTCTTGCACTAGCATTGACTTACTGTTATTTATTGAGATTCCATAAAATGGCTCCAAATCCTCAGATTCTGATGCCTTACAATGCTAGTCCATCTATAGCTCCTGACATTAAAAGGACTTGTCAGTTTGGAGGCTACATGTTGCCTATATACACTTTTCTCCAAGGTTCAAGCGACCAGTTAACAAAGGAATTGCAACTGCTTTAACTACAACTTCACTAGCCTGTAATTTCTGAGTCACTAACCCTTTAGGATTATGAAGCTTATCCCCTGGCAAGTATTACTCCATCCTCTCAGACTCTAAATTAATGTCCAAGAATGTGATCACTTTGATAGGACCAGCTGTTTCTTCCGCTGCCAAAGCACTCCAAACACTTTGGCAGCTTCCCTAAATGTGCTCAGTAAATCCTGACATGTACCATAGGAGTGTGCTCTGTGGGCTCCTCTGCAAAATGGCATCCGTGTATGCAGCACTGACCCTGACATTTGACTTCTGTATTCGCACCTTATTGTGTAGATCTGGGAGGGATCCAACATGAATTCAGAAAGTACACGTTGGCAGCTCCTGAACCAACACCTTTTTTGCCTTCGAGCTTAAAACTTAACAGGTAAGAAGTATGCAAATATACAGACACAGACATGATTTGGTATTTATTGAGCCTGCCTGTAAAATCTTCTTTATCTTTTGCAATCTTTACAAGAGGATCAAGGAATATCAGACCAGTCAAAAAGGTATTATTAGCAGGGCTAGAAGCAGTGCTTGTCAAAGTTTCACGATGTTTCCTTTTGTATAACCCTGTTTTCAGTTGCTTATGGCTTTTTATCACACTATATTTTGGGATTAAATTTTCTCTGCTAGGGGTCTGCCTTTGATTGTTGGAAAACTTCGGCTAAATCAACCCACTCTATGCTGAGAGCCAGGCTGGGGGAAAAGCATCTTAAGATGGCAGTAGTCTTTTCTTTCAGGAGGTTGGCAACCATTGTGCTTCTGCCAGGATTCAAGCTGGGACTTGAAATTTGTACATAAGGGTGGCATTTATGTCAGACACAGCAAAAAAATACATCCATAAATAAAATTATACAAATGAGGGCACTTCTGGAGAAGCTGGTAAAAAACACAGGACAGACAAACTATATCCTGCATGGTTTAGGGGACGGTGCAGCATGACGGGAATGACAGGATGACATCATTCTAATTTGGGGGAGAAAGTGCGAAGAGGGAGGCTTAGGTATATGGATTTGTGCAGTGCCGCTTGCTCTCAAGGCTGTAACCCACTTCACTTGCTAGTGTGGCCATTACAAGTACGCGCTGAGCACTTGAACTGTTGGTAGAAATACTCTGAAACTAAAGATAAGAGAAGCAAGAGTGGACTGGAGGCGATATGTTAGGAGAGCAAATCTGGACATGTATTCAGGAGGACAGAGAAAGAAAGGAGACTGGAAATGCCTGGAAAAAGAGAACTAAAACTGAGCTGCTGCTGGAGAGGAGAATAGGTTGGTTATGCAGGACTTCTTGCCTGGAAGTAAGGTGGGAGCAGGCAGTCAGAGGGATTGCTTTAGAGATGGAGACTGGAGATGCGCAGTTGGAAATAGTCTGGATGGGTAAAAAGAAACTGTGCAATGAAGAACACATGATTATGTAGCATTGTACAACATGGGCTTCAGAGGAGGGAATGATTATTGCTAGTGATCTTAATTGTAGCTTTTCCTAACTTTTTGAAGTGCTCAGCTTCTATAAACAGTAATGTTCTTGGACAGAGTTTTTCTTTGCTAGGAACTCTACAGACTCCTAATGGTGTCCCTTGCTTGAGGTCCTCGGTGTTATTGAAAACATGAGTTAATAATAAAGAAAGAAAAAATAATCAGCCATATCCCATTAAACCCTGAACTACTTTCTGTGCTTGCTGCTTACTTACTCCTCTGTGTGTCTCTTCTGACAGCAGAGTTTTGCCTTGAAGGGCAAGAATGTCCCATCTGTTGAGCTCTGAGGGTGTAAATGCTCTTAAAAAGGAAAATATTTGTCTCTTTGGTATATCCAAGAGGCAGGAAGACCCGGCATTGCCTACACTGGAAATGGGTAATCTCCATCTCCCTCATGGCTAACTATGCACAAATTGTGTTATCTTGTACACAAAGGGCAGATCCGATTGGGGCATATGTTATCGTATAGCTGCAGTCACACAGAGGCCCTCAACATGAATACTATTAAAATGTGAAACGCTCATAGATTATTTTAGGCTTCACAGAGAGCCATAAACAGCTATTGCAATAAATTAGAGCAGTTGCCAGGCACTTATGTATCAGTGCACCCTAGCTGTCACTTTACAGGCTGCAGCGCATCTCTGCTTTGCTGTTGTATCGTATGCCGCAGGCACGTTCCCCGGGCTAGAGCTTGCGTGTGGGGCTCAGTGGAAGAATCGTCTTCTAATGGTGTTGTGATGGTCTCCTGTACAGAGCTCGAGAGATACACAGGGGTCAAAATATGTGCCAAAACCCTACTGCCTATCTGAACAACGTTTCTTTTTAATCCTCACAAGATTTCAGCTTAAATCCCTTCCCAGGTCCCTTCGTTGTCTAATGAGGCAGGAACAGAACTGGATTTTCCTGAGGACAAGTGTGAGAAACAGCCAAAGGTCTGCCTCACGCCTGTATCATCAGAAATCCCTATTCCTTTTATGCAACATTAAATGACCATTTGCCATGAACTAGAAAAAGCAATGACCTCAAGTGCAGACATTTCCAGGTATAACTGCACTACTGCTCTATAACAAATTGTTTACGTCACCTGTGCAAAATTAGGAATTTGTATGTTGCACTTAACATAAGTAATGAAGCAGCAGGTGTTTTTTTTTAAACTATATCTGTTTCAATTCAATTGACTTTGGATAATTCAGTGGAACTACTTATTAGTTATTACAGCACTTAGGATAGATGTTATTAAAGTTTTGGCCTTAACAATGAAACTCATTAACCATTTTTAAGTATTGTACATAAAATAGGAACCTCTCACTGAAATGATAGAAACTGGATTTGTCAGAGAGGAAAAAAAACCCCAACACATAAATGAGGCTTAAAATGTGATCGATCTGAAAATTGCTATTTACTAAGGAAAGTCTTCTGGACTACAAAATATTTAATATAAAAAATCTATCAATCCAGTATTAAGAGCTTTTGGAAACAAATGTCAGTAGTTTAACTCAACCAAATAATGTAGTGAATTAGAATGCAATATCAGTGTCTATATATATAATATATATCATGATATAAAATCTCTCTCTGATACAGAAAATTCCATATATTGACAGCAGTTTTTGAAACTGTGTACTACTACCTCCATGTTATTGATATGTAAGGGAAGTCTAAAAGATATTGAATAACTTCCCTACAGAGACAAAGAAAGTCAGGGACAGGAAAAAGGACAGATCTCTGAACACAGAGCACATACCCTTGGAACGCACTACTACTGTTTTATTTCCAAAGCTCTCTAGATGAAGTAGTAAATAACTAAGCACTAGAGCTGATCTTCAGTAATATCTAGTGATCTATCATATTAATTAGATTAATGTGACCTGACCAAAAAAAATCCCTGTCCAACATGAAAACACTGAAAAAATCCCCTTCAGGAGACCGGATGAGTTTGAAACATGCTTTCCTAGAAATCAAGTTTTATCCGACGGGAAAGCTTAAGTCAGTAGGAAGCAGCACAAGTTATAAGTGTGGAAGATCTGCTGTGTTATCTAGTTTGCTTTCCAATTTTATGATAGTTTATTATTGCACAGCTCTAAAATTGCCTACTCCTTCCTTCAAATGCCTGAAGTGCTAAAGGTTATGCCTTCTCTATGTGTGGCTGCTACACTGGCTACTGGATCTTGATTTTGATCTCTTTAAATTAATTTCATTTTCTTTGGCCATCTACAATGAAAGTATCAGTAGAAGAAGAAAATATTTATTTCTGGAGGGACACGACCACTTTCACATCACTTCTTCAAGCCCATTTTTACATTACTTATTCAAAAACTTCTTTATTGTGTCCTTAGAAAACAATTATCCCTGAAGGGAAGAAAAAAATGTCTTTGCTCCTTGTACTTTGCCCTCTGGTACTGAGATGCTTTCATCCAGAGATGTTCTGCCAGATATTGCCACGCACAAAGCTACAATGTTTCATCTTGTTTTATGACACGTGAATTTTGCCTAAGTCTTTAACTCAACAATATTTTTCTTTCTGCTTCACACTGCAAATTTATCTCTAACTTTAAGTTTTCTTTCACCCCAGATCGCTTTCAATAACCCTGCATTTCAGGCCCTTTTTACCTTCCTCCCTTTGATACTCAACATTAATTATTTTTTCTCTAGTGGGATTAGCTTGCAATTTTCCAGGCTAAACATAATTTTGCTTTAAGCCCACATTCCTAACCTGTTCAGGTCCTCTTGCATTATTTCACTGGGGTTGATAACCTTTACTGATTTTAGTACCATCTGCAGCCTTCATTAGTATTCTGTTTACTCTTTTCCCCTGGACCAAAATGAAGACATTAAGGCCTGACCTGACTCCTGCAGTACCTGCTAGATACCTCCCAGCATCTTTCAACTTTGTTTTTCATTACCCATTTAGAAACCTCTGGACAGCTTTCAATGCGAGTGACAATAAAAAGATGTTTCTTCAACCTTAGAATATCTATTATAAACAATGGTAAGTAAAACTAAAACCCCCCAAACCCTAATAAAATAATCAGTTGATTTTCTCTTTGCATGGCTCACTAGTATATCTATTGCTTTGGCTCTTTAAAAAAATGCTAAGCAGTAGTCCTCTTTCTGGCTCGAAAATGAACATTATCTAAGTTCTTATCAAATTGTTCTGAAACGTGTTATACTCCTGCTTATTTACAATATCTGTAAATACAATTTTAGTAGATAACAATGTGGAAAGCTGGTGATTTCCCTTAGTTGAAGGCTCATTTGCATTTTTCTGTTGTAGGATGGGTTCTGGGAGTGCCTGGACCCTCATCTTTGGAAGAACTTAAATTAGAAGGGAGTTGCCGAATGCTTCTTGAGGCTCTGGGCCTTCCTCCAGGAGGCAGAGTAAGTAAATTCCCAATGGTCCATATTATATTACCCTTAGGCTGCACATGGCAATGTCTTGATTGCCCTGACAGAAGAGTGAGTGAGGCATGTAGGGAGCACCTGACTTATGGTGCAGCAGAATGTGTCCTTTCAGGCAATTTGAAGACCACATACTTGAGACAGCTACTGCTTCCATCTGCTATGAATTCCCAACATTTCCTACAAGTCTGTACAGTGGTCCTGTGCCCCTATGGATCTGTGTATCCCCCAAAATTAATGGGAGGCCCAACTCTTCCATTTTGGGAAGTGTGGAGACTCTCACGCACCGGGACCAAGGGTGTACATACTTTTCCCTTGTGCCAGAGACAAATACCAGGCAATGTGGGTTACATGCAGACCTAGATCAGACCAGCATGTTCTGGAGGCTTGCTGCTGCTGCTGAAGGTTACCTTCCAGCCTTCCAGAGACCTCTTTCTTCTCAGCACACCCTCATATTGCACTGTCAGGATATTGCAGCAAGATGAAATGGCTTAGGGATCCTTTTAATCCATGCTTTCTAGTCCCAGGTAGAAACATACTTCATAAACAGTACAAAGCCCTCTGTATTATCTTGGGCTCAAATGGTCAGGTTTCTGGTGTGGAGAGGACGATAAACCTCTAGGCTAGCCTCAGTCTTTACCACAGCCTAGTCTAGCTTAACCTTTTTAGATGTTTAAGTCTGTGTGAAACAAGTACTTGCCTTCTCAAAACAGAGCTTTGATCTAAAAGACAATTTTGGAGGATCTAGTTGGGAACAAGGGAGGCTTAACAGAGCACAGCATTAGCCTCCTGCTGAGAATTTCTCCTCATGCTCCCCGTAATACTAGGCCAGTTGGACCTTGCTGCTGATTCTCTCAGGAATAGCTTAAGTGGAAATGTGATGTTAAATGCTAAAACCATTGTCTAATGGATGTTATCGCACTGGTTCCTTTGCAGGAATACCAGTTAAGAATCACTGTAGCAGCAGCTTCAGTCCAGCCTTGCTACTTGTAAAAAGTCAGAGTGCAGGTGGCGTTGGCAGAGATGGAGAAAGCAGTTAATCTACTTAGAAACATCCCTGCCTTACTGACTGCTTGGCTAATAGTCTTGATTGCTTTTTAATATGCTACAAATTGTCATGTTGGGATGTATATCTGGTAGCTGTACAGACTAAAGAAATAGCATAGTCTCCACATGAGTGTAGAGGCTGTGGTAGGAGAGGCTGCTTCTCCTGTCTCATGGAGGTACACCAGTGCTCCCTGGCTTGACTTGATGGACCTGTGAGGCAGCTGCCTATTAAGCTACATGGACTAGTTCAGTGCCCTGATAGCCCAAACTTGGGTCTCCATGGTTGCTAGCTTCAGTCATCCTGGATAGTTGAGGAAACTGTCCTTGCTGCTACAGGAGCCTTGGAGGCTTCTAGGTGACCCAAGGCTGTAAGTGCTGAGCTGCTGTCCCCTGAGGGGCTAGCTGAGGAGGGAGCAAGTTCACTATTCACAGCCTCTGTTAGCGAGGGGAGCAATGGTTCTCCTCCTAGAAAATGGAAATGTTTTCTTATATGTGTCAGAACTACTGTATGTGATACATAATGATGCATATCTTTTCTTCTGCTGGGAACAGACTTACATCCTAAATCTCACCTCTCCCCTTTCTCAAAGGAGAAAGCCAGGAGGAATTCCCCAATGCATCTTTCATACTTGCAGTCTCCCTGGCTGCAAGTGAACTCTGAGCCAAAGGCTTCTAGGGTATGCTTGTCTTGGATTGCCCCTTTTCGAGACTGTCATCCAAAATTAAGTCAAGCCAAGCCTTACACTGACACCTTAAAGACTTTGTGCCAAGGATAAAAAAAACCAACACCCTCCCCCTCCGCAATGTTAACTAACAATAGCATTGATTGATCTGTCTGTGAAAAATATAGAATCACTATTTTACATGTAGCTTTACAAATTTTCGTTTTAAAAAAGTAGTGAAATGTACAAGCAGGATCTCCGTAAGTAATAACAGTGAGTGGTTTGCTTAAAATAGAATTTATTAAAAAAAGGGCTGCTCTGGGCAATCTGTCACTAATAAACTTGTTTACCTATTTATTAATTTACCTATTTCCCAAACTAAATTAAAACACTTGTATGTTTTTCCATTTTTAAACTACTGTCTTGTAAACACCCACTTTTTCTTCACCCTTTTTCTGGATGTATAATTAACAGTCTCTTCTGAAGACTTAAGGGAACTGAGGACAAATGAAACATAATGTTTTAGCAACAAGTTCTTCACCATGTAGCAAGAAGCAATAAATGGACCTACAGCACTTGTGGTAAGAGTAACTTGTATGGTGCTGGCAAAAATGGTCATGTGTCCTCTTTTTTTGCCCCACTGCCAGAGCTTGACCAATAGTCAATAGGTGTCACAGGAGAAGAGTCAGAGATCGCTCAGACAGATCTGATCTAATAGCTAGTTTATTGAGTTTTAATCAGTAAATTTAGGTATGTAAAATATTTAATAAGTACAGATAGATTGGTGATCAATACTATTTACTACACTTAAAGTTAGTATGGGATACAAACATTATCGCTTAAGTTTACTATACATATTTTAAATGTTACATGCATGCAAAAAATGTCACTTATCAACCCATCAGTGTCTGGTGTCAGGTAAGGGATCTCTCAGCCTTGAGGGGTAACCTTGAGAGGCGTCCCTACTCAAGGGGAGATCATTGCCGCGCAGCCAGCTGTTATGGATGGAGAGCTCAAAGGACCCTGATGGCTGCAGATACTTATAGCCTAAAGTGGTTGATTTCTAGTCAGATTTTCTGCTGTGTTAATGCAGTTTCAGCCACTTATCAGCCCAGTCTCCAGCCAAACTGGTTTTTTTTGGAGTTGATGCTGTGTTCTCACTGATAGCCTCACTCAATAAGATTAACTTTGATTAGGCCTATTTGCTGAGCATCTGCCTGGACCAAAGTTCAGTTAGTTCAAGCAGGAGTGCATCCGTCACGCTCTCTACCCCGTGACTACAGTCAACCCACTTTACTTCACAGAGTGGTGGTACAGTCACTTCTTGCCTCTGTGCCATAAATATAGGGCAGTAAAGACATCACCTTTTCAATAGGCTGGTATATAAGTAAATATATCAGATTTGCTGATTCTTTAACATCGACATGTTCACTCATAGCTATTATAGGCTGAGATAAGCACCATAATTTGATATATAAACAATGGGTTAACAACAAACACAAAACTACAAAGGTTAACAAGGCTACAATTGAATGTAACACCAAATTTAAAGCTTCAGTTGCTGTTGGTGAACATCCAAGGACAGTGTCCCACCCGTGATCTTCTCCATTTTTCTTCACTCTTTCTTGGATGTGGTGTATCTCATTTGTGTCATGATGGACGGCAGTTAGGGTTCTTTGTCCGTTGTTCTGAACTCGTTTTATCAATTGATATGGGTCATAATGTTGCAACAGTTTTCTTACCAATGTGAGATTAATTCCAATGGGGGTAGGCAATAATGTTGACAAAATGTGTAGTTAGGTTGTAGCAATTGGTGGGTTGTGACAGGAGCTGAATAGTTTAAGTCACATCCCATAATTTTAGTAAAATTACAAATATAGATATTTGAGTGAATGTGTATACCTACAGTGGTGTTTTCTATTAACATAGAATCACAAAGGGTTCTCATGCAAACACATCCATTTCCAACATTTACAAGTACAGTTTCAGGGGTTTCATCAGGATGTATTTCAAAATGACAAACATTTTGTTCAGTGTCAAGACAAACATCTTGGGCCTTAATGGTATTACTTTCACAAATAAATCCTTGTTATTTCTGTACAATGCATGCATCAACATCGACAGTTTGCCATTTGTTCCCATTGTGTTGGGCTCGTACTTTGTGTACTAATGGATAGAATACAGTTCCATGGTGATTTAATCCCAGTGCAACAATTAGGTATATGGTGGATACTGAAGCATTGCGTATTCTTAAAAGAAAAGCTGTGGCTTTACTGCTGGTAGGGTCATAAGTGAAGTTGGCTAGATACCACCAAGATTGGAAATCTTGTTAGAATTGATTTGCATTTTCCTAAATTACCTTTTGAATCTCAGTGGGCAAGGTGCCCTCATCACCTTCCCTTATAATTGCCACTACAGTGTTTTACACCCATAACTAAGCTTGGATGCAGCTAAGAGCTAGAGAAACATGCCAAGTGCATCTACAATTAGTTGGTAGTCCTTTTCACTAATACTTTCCCATTTAGGTAATATATCAGCTAAGAGCCATTGAATCACAGAATCACAGAATCACTAAGGTTGGAAAAGACCTGTAAGATCATCAAGTCCAACCTGGAAAAAAAAAAAAAAAAAAAAAGAAACCCACCACACAACAACAACAAGCCACAACCCACCCAACACCACACAGCACCATGTCCATCAAGCTACATGCCACAATGCCACATCCACACGCTCCTGCGTGTTATTTTGTTATTGTTGTTGTGTGGCGTGGGTTTTGTGGTTGTGTTGTGGTTTTTTTTTTTTTTTTTTTGTGGATTTTTGATGTTGTGTGGGTTTGGTTTTTTTTTTTTGGTTTTTTTTTTTTTTTTTTCCCCCCCCCCCCCCCAGGTTGGACTCGATGATCTTACAGGTCTTTTCCAACCGTACTGATTCTGTGATTCTGTGATTCCTTGAATACCTCCAGGGAGGGTGACTCTACCACCTCCCTGGGCAGCCTATTCCAATGTTTCACTACTCTCTCAGTAAAGAACTTTTTCCTAATATCTAGCCTGAACCTCCCCTGGCGCAACTTGAGGCCATTTCCTCTTGTCCTGTCACTCGTCACTTGGGAGAAGAGACCAACACCCACCTCTCTGCAACCCCCTTTCAGGTAGTTGTAGAGAGCGATAAGGTCTCCCCTCAGCCTCCTCTTCTCCAGGCTAAACAACCCCAGCTCCCTCAGCCGCTCCTCATAAGACTTGTGTTCCAGACCCCTCACCAGCTTCGTCGCCCTTCTCTGGACACGCTCCAGCACCTCAATGTCTTTCTTGTAGTGAGGGGCCCAAAACTGAACACAGGATTCGAGGTGCGGCCTTACCAGAGCTGAGTACAGAGGCATGATCACCTCCCTGCTCCTGCTGGCCACACCATTTCTGATACAGGCCAGGATGCCGTTGGCCTTCTTGGCCACCTGGGCACACTGCTGGCTCATATTCAGCCGGCTGTCGATCAACACCCCCAGGTCCTTTTCTGCGGGGGAGCTTTCCAGCCACTCGTCCCCAAGCCTGTAGCGTTGCCTGGGGTTGTTGTGGCCGAAGTGTAGAACCCGGCACTTGGCCTTATTGAACTTCATCCGGTTGGCCTCAGCCCATCGATCCAGCCTGTCCAGATCCCTCTGCAGAGCCTTCCTACCCTCAAGCAGATCAACACTCCCTCCCAACTTGGTGTCATCTACAAACTTGCTGAGGGAGCACTCTATCCCCTCATCCAGATCATCAATAAAGACATTAAACATTGACTAGTTCCTAGTGCCAACAAAGAAGATGGTAATGGATGTTCTGGTTTCTACAAATCACTTGTTGCTGAGCTTAATTTGTTTGCCAAAACTTCAGCATCTGTGCTGTTTCATACTCCTAATCTGCTTCCCAGGATGCCAGTCACATCTCTCCTTGCTCATTTTGGAGAGGTGAGGGTTCGCCCATGCGACCATGCCAGCATCCTGTATAAGATGTATTTAGGAATGGTGAGCAGGTAGGTTTAATTGCAAAGATATTAACCTGCATTGATAGTTCCACTTGCTTGAGGGACCATGATGGATTAAATAGCACTTGTTGCTGGCCTGTATATTTAATAGCATAGGGTCCAATTTCAGAAATCTGTGGTGATAAGGTTTCAACAGTCTTATCGGAGGTCTTGGAGGTAGTAGGATGCATTGTAGGGGCTAAAGTAGTTTTTTCTGTGCCGATATAAATTATCCCAGTTTCAGTTGTGGATAAATTGTATCTCCACGTGCATACTATTTCTCTTTCCATACTTTCATTTAATGTAACACTCATTGAACCGCTACTAGCCTTCTTACATCTATGCCAGTTTTTGAAGCACCTATATTGAAAACTAAGTAAGTATATTTCCCCTTCATTGTTTGGGGGTTGTGTTTCATATATTACGCTTGTATTTCCCTCTGCCAAATTCATGTTAATGGGTGGGATTCCTAAATTTGTACAATTATAGCTTGCTTTGTTAGTGATTGTCATTGTAATGCACTCAGGCTTAAGTGCGATTACGACCGTTACCATATCGATTAGTACAAATAAAAGAAGTGAGGGTCTCCATCCAATGCGTCAGGCTTGTCGACATATAAACCAGATCTGGTTCATGTTGGACATGATTACTCCTGGGAGAAGGATAAGTATTCTTCTGCTGGTTGACCCAATCTCCAGGGGAGGTGTTTTAATATTGTCCCTGGTACTGTTCCTGGAAAGGGAAATAACACAAGTCTCAGCAGAGAGACTACAGACTGGTTACCCCTTATAATGAGTGGCTAAGGTGTATCCATGTTAATACAATGTTTAGCTCCACTGCTGTCCTTTGTTTTGTCTCTTTTTGCAATGAGATACGGTTTTAAAACAGCGGGCGCTCCCCATATTAGTGGCTTCATGGCCTGGGGGTCTATAGGAGCTGAGACAGGGTAGTAGTCATGTTCACCCCTATCATTCATAGCTGAATGCAGGCTGCCTTTGTAACAGGAGTAGAAAGTTTGCTTAATGATCGTGTAGAGATAGCTCTCCTCTTTCCTGAGGGTCTATGCCCTCTGCCCAATAAGCTATTTGGTGTATGATAGAATGTGGTTCATTGTTAGACTCTAGTCCCTCTGTTAAAAATACCCCCAAAAACCGTCCACTTCATTTTGATTTAACATAATATGACCTCTTCCTGTTAAGCAGATGTGCCACAGATATTCAGTTTTGCTCTCAACAGGCTTCCACCCATATTTTTCTTGCAAATTAGCCAGTTGAAAGGGGTGCCACAAAATGGTTCTTGTGGTATTTCTTTGGTTACCCCCCTGGGGCCCCATAGACACTTCAGTTTTAATAACAGTGGCCACCTTAAACCCCGATTCATTTAACCCTCTTCACTACTCGCATCTCTAAATTCCTGGTCAGGGTCCCCCCAAATATCCCCATCCCACTCTTCCAGGGACACAATTGGCTTATGGATCTTTTACAGGGTCTGAAGGATTGGGGGCCTGAGTTATCATGAGTTCTAGTTTGTCCTCTACTCTTTTTCGCTTTTTCTTTTCCTCCCCCAGTTGTTTCTGCAGTTGTTCTGTTCACAGAGATAGCAGCAGTTCTTGTCACTTTCTTTGTTCAACCACATCTCCTAACACTCTCATTTCCTTTTCTTTGTGTTTCTTCTACTGACATGCTGCTTCCAAACACGTGCCCAACATCTTGCATAGCATTCTCTTTTCTTTACCATTTTTCAGCTTCCCTCTCATGAGGTTTAACTGTTCCTCTATCTTACTCCAGTTACCCCAATCTTTGTGCACCCAGTCCTCAGAAAATCTTGGAGAAAGGCTAATTCCGTGTCTCTGTAAATAGTCAGTAATTGAGTCTGCCATCCTGCTGACTATGCTAATAGGTCAGGAGTCCTGAGGTATAGCTTTCAGTTGTACCCTTGCTGTCTTTAGCTGGTTAACTGTAAGAAAATTTTGTCTGCAGTATACTGAGTGATATTTGTATGGATACATAGGATGGATGGGAATCTGTGGTGGCACAAGCTTCAGTCATGGTATGTATAATTTAAAGTATGTATGGTTTGGAGAGGGTTTGTGTAGACCACATTAGGGCTGTGTTTCACTGATGGTTTTTTGTGTTCTTTATTCCTTATTCCAGGAAGAATATAATGTGTAAATGTGTGTATGGGAAGGTTATTGGTAGCAAGTGCTTGTGTACTCCGACCATGCCCATAGGGCCAGAACCCCTCCAGCCTCATTAATAAAATGGCATATCGGAGAGATTATGCACCTTTTAGCTTTCTAGCTCGGTTGCTTCACTGTGCTTCTGTGGCTGTACAGCCTCCTCAGAGGTGGCTTTGAACCCTCTGTCCTAAGGGGAAGGTAACATCATGCAGGTATCTACCAGCACAACACACTGTTAATATAGGTCTTTAAGGATGCTTTCCATAGAGCGTAAGAGCTCTTGATCCCTAGGTGTAAGAAATCAGGAAAGGAAGGAAAGAGACCATCATGGATGAGTCAAGACCTGCTGGTCAAACCAAAGGGCAAGAAGGAAATGCACAGGCAGTGGAAGCAGGGACAGATATCCTGGGAAGAGCATAGGGACGCTGCCTGGTTGTGTAGGGATGGGGTCAGGAAGACCAATATGCACATGGAGCTGAACTTGGCAAGGGATGCAAAGAATAATAAGAAGGGCTTCTACAGGTATGTCAGTCAGCCAGAAAAGGAAGGTCAAAGAAAGGGTACCCCCGTGATGAGCATGACTGGCAAACTGGTAACAACGGACGAGGAGAAGGCTGAGGTACTCAACAATTTTTTTGCCTCAGTCTTTTCACTGGCAACCTCTCTTCCCACACCTTTCGAGTGGATGGATCGCAAGGCAGGGACTGGAGGAGCAAAGTCCCTCCCACTGTAAGAGATCAGGTTCATGACCACCTGAGGAACCTGAATATACATAAGTTGATGGGACCTGATGAGATGCATCCCAGAGTCCTGAGGGAATTGGCTGCTGGAGTTGCCAAGCCACTCTCCATGACATTTGAAAAGTCATGGCAGTCAGGTGAAGTCCCTGGTGACTGGATGACCTTTAAAGGTCCCTTCCAACCCAAACTATTCTATGATTCTATGATTCTGTGCTAATATAGCCCATTATATCAAAAGCGGGGGGCTTAAAGTAATGTGGATGTTTTCCTTTGTAAATAACAATTATGATCAGTCTCCAAAAACTGACGTTTTTAAGGGACTCTACTAGTGCTTTTTGCAGGATGCTACACCTAAACACACCAAAGCCAAATTCATCACTGGTGTAACCAGTGTGTCTGGGAGAATTATACTGGAGATTAATTCAGCTCCTGTGCATTTAACAGCATTTCAAGAAACAACGCTTTGGAAACACAGCCCTGGGTTGTTGGTTGTTTTTTTTTTTTTTTTTTTATTCTTGTCCCTTCTTTACATTGTGGCAATGATGAGGGAATTGCTCCTGTGCTATTATGCAAAACCTTAGTTGTCAATCTCTTAAAAAAATCAGGAAACATTCCAGAAAGCCAGGGAGGAAGTTCATACTAGCTTTAGCTAATCTGCAGAAAATCCGGCCTACATGACTCCCATGTCACTGCTGCTCCTTTCATCTATTCTTTATAAGGAATCTATTGAACTTTAATTAATATGAAAAATTCAGGTTTTCATCTGATTTAAATGTGACTGACATCATGCTGCTACTAAAAGTGGAACAAAGTCCAAGTGTGATGAAAACAATGCTGAATGTCTGGATTCAAGAGGGAATCTCAGACCCCACAGAAAGTGTAATCTTACAAATCTGTAATGCTGTGCAACAGATAAGTAGGGGAATGCCAGAAACTCATTTATATAGATGTCTGTGATAAGGATATGAGAGCGACACATGAAATATCTATATTATCCTCAGCCTGGAATGTTTTCCGAGAGCTGATCTTGCTCTTTCTAGTCAGATTGCAGCTGGTTAGAGGCCAGGATATGAATTAATGCTGTCCAAGTTCAAAATAGAGGAGAGAATTCCCATGGAATAAAATGGAATACATCTATCTGTCTTTGAGGACGAGCAGCATGGGGACACTTTAGGTTTTGAGGGCTAGGTAGAATAAAATCTCGGTGCCTGTGTTTCTAAGTGCTGCAGCATTTGTTTTGATTTAATCAGTTTGCAAAGTAACCCCCAAAATTTGGAGTTAGATACATATGCTTGCCATGCAATGAATTTGGTGAGATAAACAACTTAGAAGAGCAATGCTTAACATTGAGCAGACCATTCTACAGGAAACATTGAACACTAGAATGTTCTCTTTAGAAATTAGGTATCTTAATCAGGGCTACAGATATGTGTCTCTGTCTTCACAGAGACCATGTTTGAAAGTCAGAACTGGTAAGAGCTTTTCTGGTTTTTTTGCCCCAGATGTATAAGCACCTCAGATTTCATTCCTTCTTCAAGCTGTAAGGATTTGAATCATCATCTCAAAAGTGACCTAGCCCTCTTTCAATAATGTTCAATTGCAAAAAAATACACCCAAACCACTTGTGTGATGACATCTTACATGGACATCTCCAAGTGAGCTTTAATCTGACAGCTGTGGAACTCAGGAAGCACAGCTTTTCCAGCATACACACCCCACTTCTTGCAGGATTTTACATCTCGCAGGAAGTCCTCGCTACCATGGAGACACAGCTAGAACGATGTTAATTTGGGTATGTCTACACAGGATAGCCACCCACCTCCAGTTTGCAATGGAGATAGAAAGCCATACATCAAAAGACAGAATTATTTCCTTGGATATTTGTTGGTTTCTCACTGTATTAAGTTCCATATACCTATTTCTATAAGGACAGCTGCTGTTATGATTGGCTGAAGCCAGAGAGAGTGTATGGAAAAATAAGTGTAAAAGTAATAAATAAAACCCGGTGCTTGAAGTGAGTAACTGAAACCCACATCTAAGCATTGCAAGAAGTAATCTGATTTTCAGTTTTGTTGCATGCCTTGAACTTCACAGCTGTGTATAATTTTGTTGAAAAGAAAGTAGTACTAATTGGTCTCGTGATAACAGTGGTGGTCCCTGTAGCATTGTGATATTTCCTCCTTCAGCTGCATGACCTATTTCCCTGAAATCGAGGAGAAAAAAAAAGGAAAAAAAGGTTTATTTCCTTGATCTTCTTTACTTGCTAACTTCTGCAGTCATATTAGGATCCATTAAACCAGCATCTTCAGCCTACTTTCAATACAAAGAACTAAGTCTTGATCTAAATCGTTGGATGTATCATTAATGTTTTCTAGGCAAACCTCATTACTTCAGTAGATACTGAGCATACTTTAAAGCAAGTATTTTTGGGCATGTGCAAAGTGCTTTCCTAGAACTTTGCAATTTCAAACAAGTCTGAAACGTTCTCCCACAGCCCTCAGATTTTAGCAGCAGAGGGAAAGGTTAATAATGCTCACGTAGATCTAATGCTTGGTTTCAATCCAGTTTCATGCTAAAGCCAAGAGGCTTTCAGACTTGGTGATTTATCCTGTGATTGCCCATTTGGAGCAAGATGTTAAGAGGCATTGGTCTATCTGTTTCTAGCAAAATCAACACTAAAACTTCCTTATATTTGAACCTGAGCTGCGTTTTGGCCAAGAATTCTGAAAAAATCTCATGCTGAGTTAAAAATATAGAAATATATACAGCATAATTCTTGATCTAAATCGTTGGATGTATCATTAATGTTTTCTAGGCAAATCTCATTACTTCAGTAGGTACTGAGCATGCACCTTGATACAGGATGACAAGAAGAGTAATGAAAGCCTTTGTCTGTCAATGATCAGTTCCAGGAAATGTTTTCTACACACAAAGGTCTGAAATCAGAAAATTTGGTTGGAGAATATCAGCTTCTCAGGGTTTACCACACTTGATTCATCCCTGTCATTGTTGCAAAAGAACATTTTACGTGTTTTAAATATTGTCCTGTCCATATTTTGAAATAATTCTGTAATTTTTACAGTGCTTTCACTTATGCCTCCAAATCTGCCCATAGAGCAAGCAACCATCCTAACAAAGAAGGTCATTCTCTCCAAGGCCCGACATAAAAGCTGTATGTTTGCATAGTGGCCAGCATGGTAGAAAGAGATGTAGAAGTTTTGACAGTCTTTTTCCACAACAAAAAGGGCTATTTGAAGGTGAAACTACTGACAAAAATTGATTTGTAATACTTAACTTATGCATTCCCAAAATTGAGCAGTTTTCATTTTGTTACTCAGAGGTAGACATTTTAAAAAAAAAGGGCTATTACTGGAATTGGATAAGACATTCAATCACAAAATGTTTGTTTTGAAGTGTCCCACAGAAACTCTCAGCATAAAGAAAAATCCAAAAAAACCACACGTTCACATGCCGAAGTCTTAAGATCTCCCATATGTACCTTTTCATTGTGGATGGGGAAAATCTATTCCAGTTGGAACCATTTTGAAAAACTGTTCTGCAGACACTTTTCTCTCTGAACATCACAGAGCTAAATTTTTCTTTTCTACACCAGTTTGAATGTGGTATTATAAAATATTTTACAACCAATGGAACTACTTTGAATTTGATTAGAGAAAACCACTGTTTTACCTGAAATTGAAAACTCATTTCCTGATTTTTATTACCTTCCTTTCCAGACAGCATAATATATCAGACTCACTGTTCTGACTGTCTGTTGGCATGTCCAGAATGGGACAGGGCACCCCAGAAGGGCAGGGAGCCAAGGTCACCTGCTGGACATGAAAGCCATGCATGATGACATCTGCACATGCATCAGTGCAGTGATGCAAACTCTCCTTCCACATCTCAGAACACATGAACTTGCTCATGGCTGGCCCCAGACTCTGGAATCCTCTTTCTCCATACCTCTTGCTTCAGTCCTTCTCCCTATCCCCTCTGCAGCATGTTGGCCATGGTGGTCAACCTGCAATGGAGCTCCTTCCTACCTCCTTGCTGTAAACTGGCACTAGTCACCAGACACATATACTCAAGCAGGCAAAACCAGACAAAGATCTTCTCACACAGGTGCTGGTTTTAGGTGATGTTGGTGGAATTAGGATTTCATGCATGCTGCTTATATAAGAGGAGATGCAAGAGACCTCTTTCCAGCTTCTTCCTGCTGGAGCAAAAGGCTAGCCATTTTGAAGATAAATTATTGTAAAAGTGAAGGCGAGATGTACAACTGATACTAGCTGAAATTCTGGGAGAGGTCAGATGGTTGTGATGGTGCAGATGTTATAGAAGGCCACAGTGGCACAGATGATGCTTTGCATCCTTGTAAGTTATGTACAGATGGATTCAGGATGCTCTGTGGAAAAGCCCTCCTGGATGTATGGCCTATAGGTTGTCTATGGAGGATATAAGGTTTGGGTGAGCTGAAGGCACCATCTTCTAGGCGTCATTTGAGAGCCTCTTAGAACAACTCAAGGGATGATCCAAAGGCATCTTGTAGATAATGTGAACAGACAGAACTAGGTCTTCAGCGAACCAATGTGGTCCTCCTGCAAAACAATGCAAAGCAAGATAAACTATCTTGTTAGTCTTCACTTACAAAGTTACAAAATTGCCTTTCTCTGTGCTTGCTTAGAAATGTAAGGGCCTGTATTGTGGGGAGAAGGATTCAAGGAACTGCAGGTCTCTTTAGAGAAGCACAGGTTACGTGTGGCAGAAATTACAGCACAGGGGGGATGGTAGTTAGGTGGCAGAAGCAAGATGCCTTCATATCATATGACAGACATAGATGGGCAATAAATGCTAACTGAGGATTTTGAAAATATTTGTGACAATCCTTCATTGCATTGCATCTAGGTATCACCTTATTTTTATGTTGTGTGTTGCCAGCCACACAGTGCTCAATGTAGTGCCTTTAGTTTTATCAAGAATATGGAAAACCATGCATGATTTTTTGGTGTTAGGTTGCTGTCCATGTCAGTATTATACTGAAAGGCTCTTGCCAAAGGTGATGCCCCACACATTAAGCAAAGAGAGATCTCAGCATAAATTCACAAGATGGAGTGGAAGGTAAAATACTGCCTGCCAGGCCAGCAGGAGAGCAAGGATTATAACCAGCAGTTCAATTCCCTGTCTAGTGTCCCACTTATGAGACTGTATTTCCTTCCCTAAGCTTGTAACTGAATGTGATATCCAGCAAGTACACCACAAGGCTGGTTGTTTTCTTGCCAAGTCCTTTCGGATTGTTTCTTTTATCTGACAACTATGCCTACATATTTTGCAAGTGGTGATGGATGCCCATGTATGCTGTGTTTTGTAGATTTATTTAATTCACCTCTTGTTATTACTGAAAGCATAATAGGTCTGGAGCAAAAATAAAACATCTGTCGTCTTTGACAGAGGGACTTAAAGAGAAAGAAGAAAGCTTTCAAGGCATGAAACATGTAAGAGAATTAATTGAAACAGGTGGTTGCAGCTAAATAGTACTGTTTAAACTTCAGCATTTCATCAATCAGTAGGAAATTTTACCTGCCTACAGTTTTAGACATGCTTCAGAAAGCCCAATCAGGGGCTTTAGCTGTAAGTCTTCACCAGAATTTAGGAACTTGTTCCTACTTCTTGGCTGATGTTTGAGCTGGCAATATGGGAAACAGTCAGACCACACTATTTAGAAACAGAAATTACACAAAACCTACTTGCATTCTGTAATTGTGTTCAGTGCCATATACTTTAGCAAATTTCTCTCTGCAATTGGTATGAATTTAGACTCTTTTCACTCATCGTGCTGCCTAAATAGTTAGATATTTCCTTGCATGCTCTAAAAGCACATAGCAAGGCCACCTTGCTACAGAATGTGACTTGCGTCTCTTATCTTTAATTATGGACTTTATGATACAGGTCAAAGGATGCTTGTTGCTATTACTTGGCAATACTGGACATCACAAACTATGATGATAATATAAGAACAAATACACTTAAACTAGAAAGGGATGCAAAGCTGTAACTATCAGAGGAGCCTGGCTCAGTATATAAACAACAAGAGGTGGAATAAGAAACTTAGCCAGTTTGAAAATGGAGTTTAATAGATTTATGAATGGAATTGTTTGACAGGGTCACCTAAAACCATAAGGGACTACTTTCAATGATGCAGTTTGCTGTTCTCTTTCTATTACTACAAGGACAGCCTGGCAAGCAGTGCACAGAATAAGGCTCCTATTCATTTGGTTTCAAGCATCACTCAATGTCTGAGTGCTAGAACAATCAGAAGGGACACATTAAACAAGACACAAGATATGAGGTCATCAATTATGATATATAAAGTAGATTTAGAAAATGGCACCAGGCAAGCTATTTAAAAATGATTAGTGTTATTGGTTACTGTGAGGTGTATCTCAGTTTTGTGTGTCCAGCCTGACTTACTAAGTGAAAATATTTGTTATCACAAAATCCCTCCAGGGCTAGACAATTAAGATCGAGCAATCAAAAATGAATGTTCATATTTGTAGTCTTCCCCGGAGCTGCAGGTGTCCTTACAATTACTTAAGAGACACATCCAGTCCTGCAAATAAAACTAGCTGCAACAAACTCTTAATGACAACAAGAAGAGGGGGGGAAAAAAAAATCCAACCTTATAAACTGTGTTTCAAGCCAAATCCCTCTCCCTGGATGCCTTTGGACATAGATGAGCTCTGCAGCTGCCTCAGTTATCCCCAGCCTGGGGTGTGTGCCGGAGCTCAGGAGCCAACAGAGGTGTCCTGCCAACGCTTCTCAGGCTGAAGGAGCTTGAGCAGACTCTTCATTTCAGATGGGGAAGAGCGGCACTTGGGACTAGGCTTTAAAGGTCAAGTCAACAGTGAAGGTTAAGTCCAGTGTCTTTCTGACAATCTGAGAAGCAAAAGCCTGTGTGAGAAGATAGGCCTTCAGCATACCCTGGAAAGCCAGTTCCTTAGCTGACATAAGTCTGCCAAGCTGCACTGATGTCAACAGGGTTATTTCTGTCAGCTGAGCATTGGTCCCATATGAGCAGCAAACTGCTTTGCTGGGAAGAAAAACGTTCCTTATATGAGTTGTGCTAAAAATCCCCTACAATTAGCTCCTTTCCATCGAAATCTAGAGGCAGTTAGCTCAGGCAAAGTAAATCTCCAGCAAGTACAATGCACATGGAGAGGCAGTGAAATGAGAATTAGGATCCAAGCCATAGCGAGACTCACACAGCTATGCAAAACTCAAGTTGAATGGGACCAGAAAAGAACTGGAAGCAGCTGTGAGCAGAGGTAGAAAAGACTCCCTGAAAGATACATGAATGTGTCAGCAGGCAGTATCATTAGGTAACAGATGTGGTTTGCAAGCCGCTCTGCTGCTATGCTAATCAGGCCCACACAAGTAGGACAAATAGATGAGTGGTGCAGGTCTTCGGAGTCAACCCGAAATAGAGCCCCTTGCCGAGCAAAGGCGGCTGCTGCTGCGGACGGGTGCTGAACAAGGAGACTTTGTGTAGTTTGCCAACAGCTGCTAGAAGAGAGTTTATCCTGGAATCACAGCACTCATTTGCAGGAGGGCAAAGTTCAACTTCAATATGCAGCATTTTCTGAATTTTAAATACTCAGACATGTATCTTACATTGCTTCAGCACAGATAATAATATAGGAATTATTTGTAAAGTAACAGGATGGATAATGCAAAACCTAGCTGAAAACATAATCTACACCTAGGGTTTTGACTTTCTCAGTGGTCATGCTGGTAAATAAATCTTTATAAATAACTGAAACAGCAGCTGTCTTCCCAATTATTAATTGGCATCTGTACAGCTAATGGCATTGCATAAGATCTTTTTTCAAAGAGAATGCAAAGTTCAATTGAGAATGATCTTTTGGGTGCACTTAGGGTGTTCTTTCATGGTGTGTAAGGTTGCTTTAATGCTTTTGAGGAGCTGGCTAACTTTAAAAGCAGTCTTCAAGGAGGACTGATAGATGATGCAATGGTTTAATTCCACAATTTCCTGATCAAGCCAAACTCTATTGCTACTAGAACAAGAAAAGGCGAATTAATCTAAGGAAAGAAGACTATACCTGATTTGGCTCTCTATTATTTTTTTTTTTTAAGCTCTTTCAGGGACAGGCTCCAAGCTTGTAAGGAAATACTCAACATGCCATTTTAGAAAAATATGTCAGCTGTGTAATTGAGTAATGATGTGGAATGTATTCATCATACCTGTGTACCTGGAGACACCTAGAAAAAGCATCTGATTCCTACATGCTGAACAGAAATACATTATTTTTTTAAAAAACCAAAGATTGGCATCAAAACTTAATTTTGTCTTTTGTGGTGCCAAATATGTACTGTATGCTACTGGCCCCTGGAGCTATAAAAATGTAAGCTACCACCAGAATTACGCCCAATAGCTCCAGCTGGTTCTATTCTGCCATGAATACTCCAGTTCAAGGATTTCACAGTGACAGGAACACAAGACGTGTTTTCTGAACTTGTCTTTTGTTATTTTAATAAAATACCTGGAAATATACTTGATTCTTTGAAAAGATTTTCACTTCAGTAACCTTCACCCACAAACACAGGAAACTTTAAAAAATTTGTTAGTTTCTTTTTTTTTATTGGATACAACAAGGTCACACAGTAGTTCTAGAGTTCTACCAAACTAAGTAAACTAAGATAGCTCCATTGCTTGCAAGGGAAGATGGGTCATGTGCTTATCAATTGCTGTGCCTTACTGATGCACTATGTGATACAAATAAAGGTGGCCCAGTCTGGCAAATTCCTTAAGAGACTAAATGTCAACTGATTATATTTTTGGTTGGTGGTTTCCAAATATGAATGATATGCTTTTGCTTTAGCCTGGGTTACTTGTGTTCAAGATTAAGGTAGAGGGAAAAAACCCAAACAAAACCAAGAGAGACAGGTAGTGGAGATATAGGAGATAAAAATACATAAGTTTGAGATCTTCCCTGGACTGTAACACCATGAATCTATAGCTAGTGACTCCTGTGAAAATAGGGTATCCGTGCATCTTTAAAAATTCTGTCCTTTTCATTTTTTTTCCCCCTCTATGGTTGTGTTCTCAGTTTTAGATCTACCCTACACAGGGCACTTAGAACCCAGAATTCAAATATTTTCGTATCTCACCTGAGAAGACAGCTGGGAACTGCAGACTGAGATGCTGAAAATAAAATACTGTCTCCTCGTGGTTGTGGGTGTACCGATGGGTGTCTGGTCTCTGCTAGAAGACTTGTTGGGGACTTCTGAGCTCTGTGCCAACAAAAATTGTCACCCCCAGTTATAATCCTAATTAATTCAAAGAGGCAATGCTTGGTTGTTGGCAAGAAGTCTTCCTCCTCAAATTCATTATGAATGAGCTACATGCAAGAGAGAGTGCCCATCCTGTACAGGTACTTCTATTTGAATTGACACTGAACTGCTTCCTCAGGCAGAAAATCTTGGAAGTAAGGTGCAATATATGCACACACCATCACATTCATCCTCGCAAATATGTAGTTACACCTTGTTTGACAACACCTTGCATTTCCAAGCTTTGTGAGTGTAAATCTTGCTCAGGTAGGAAGTTTCTACAGTATCCAGCTTGCAACATATGTTAACAAGAATATAGGGTAATAATGATAAAGTTTATTCTGCCTTTATGTCTTTAGTATCAAAGTGACAAAGAAACACATGATTCAAAGTGCTCTATTTAAAAGATATCGGTTAGCATTACCTATACATTGTGCTTTCTTAATACTGGAATTATAGCATTACTATGCTAATCAGGTCCACACAAGTAGAATTTCCCTTAATTAGTGTGAAATTCATCTTACGTGATATTAGCTGCCAAAAAATCAGACATCTCTGTCAGCTAGTTTCTTGGTTATCTCTACTGTATCTCTATATGGAGAGAGGCACCTTCAGGAGACAACTCATTCCAGTGTCTTGGATGGTAATATGTTTCAAAGCCATGCCACATATCGAAGCTAAATTCTCTGCATTGAGGGCTAGCAGAATCAGGAGGTGTTAAAGATGAGAGGATGTCTTTTTCGTTCCACCAAGCAGGAGCCTCTGCACTGTCTGACCTGTGATTTGCTTGGCATTATAAAGGCCAAAGTAATCAACTTCTTGCATCAAAGACCTTGTGAGTCAAAAGCTCTGTGCTTATGAGTCATTAGAGACCTGGGATCAGTGGGAAGTGTGGATTTAATGAAAATAAGGTACCACAATAAGCTGATTTAGGGTCTCACTCCTAACATTAGGCACCCTGTTATGAAAATGTTTGCTTTAGCCTCTCATTTTCTGTTTAATCACCTATTTAATATTTCATATGTCTACCTCAAAGAAGT
Organism: Gavia stellata; assembly: GCF_030936135.1. Taxonomy (NCBI): domain Eukaryota; kingdom Metazoa; phylum Chordata; class Aves; order Gaviiformes; family Gaviidae; genus Gavia; species Gavia stellata. The sequence continues at coordinate 6,408,539 of NC_082597.1, read as the reverse complement.
GCTGTGGGACGTAATTAATTTTTGGAAAGCTCTTTGAGATCTTCAGATAAGAGGTACTATACTATATAAGTGCAAAGTATTACTACATTACTGAAGAGACTTATCACAGAAAAGGTTAAGGTCAATTAACATTTTCTTGCCATTTATGCACATATTTTCAGATCACAAAAAAGAAACTGGTATCAATTTAGTTAATTTGACTTGTATCCATTTTCAAATGAGTTATTTATAATTGATTTAAGTTGAAGTCTTACAGATCATCAAAATGGCAATAAATTATACCCTGCTTATAAGCTTCTAACACCCTATGGTTTTAGGCTGCTTTGTTTTAATTGAAATGTAAGTGTTTCAATTACACATTATAATTAAGAAGTTTCAGGATCAAATTATCCATCTTTTTAAAATGGCTCAGGCAAGTAGGAAAAAAAAAAAAACCCAACAGAAAAAACTCCAAAACCTCTCCATGATTTCTTGGAAATGTCTCTATAAATAATGATTCTCTGTGGTTTTGAATATCAAATCTACAGCTTAATTGAAACAGCAAACAGGTGTTTTCACAAAATCTGTTGTTTTACTAGACATCTGAAAAAGGGACATTGAATTGACTAACCATAAAGAAATTGCTTCTGAAAATCAAAATTAAGCACTTTGTTAAGCACACAGATGTACGCACATGCACTACTGCAACCTTAAAGAACTCAGACTAACATTTTTCAGAGAATGACAAGACTCTCAAGTCCTATAAAATGTCATCAGGATTTGGGTCATTTTTAGGAAAAAAGTCACAAGGTTCAAGTTGAGAGGCACCTAGATCAAACCAACCCCATTGTAAATCACTTCCATTACACAAGGAATATTACCCTACTCTAATTAAAACCATTTGATCTTACCATCATGTTTTAATTAAGATCTTGGTTTACATTCTTGCCATTAGAGCTGCTTGAGTTAAAAAAAAATGAAAAAACTTAGTCAAGAACATTTTCATAAATAAACACAGTTAATCAACACACTGCTTCTAGAGGGGTCATGTTATTTCAGTATTCAGCAAGCCAGATGTTTTGCAAAAATGCTTATGAAACCTGAAAGTGTGAAGCATAAATGTCTGAAGCGATATATATTTGCTGTTCTCTAATTTATTATTTACTATTCATTCACCCCCTTTGCAATAAGTTTTAGGAAATTCTTATTTGAATTAGGTGACTAGTCACACATCTGGATTTTTTATGTCATTCTCTCTCCTTAAGTTGGATTATAATCTCAGAGGATGCAAATATTAGTTTTGTTACTGATTTTATGAGAACAGGTGCTAATATTTTGTTTATATTGGAAAAACGATTGAAGGTGGCATTTACTCATGTACCACATACATCATAAAGAGGAGACAAACTCATTTAGTCCTGCAAAATGCTGAGATCTCCATATCTTCATTAGCTTCACTGAAGAAAAATGAAATCTCACGGAGTGGACCTTCAGGTAAAAAACCCCTGGATTTTACATATTTACCCAGCTCTGGAATAACAGATACTAAAAAAATTATTAAAATTACCCATGTAATAATTCCTTCATGTTGTTCTTTTGCTCAGACATCCATGCAGATGGAGGCAGCTAAAATCTTCAGCTTGTGCACTCTGACCCTCTGTACATCAGAAACCATTTAATTTTGCCTGAATTGAACCAAATTGCAGTTGTTTGACTACCACAAAGGCATCTATGCTTGACACGAAGACATCAAGAGACAGAGGAGCCAAAACTTCCATTGGTAATTTGTTCCGGTGCTTAATCCCTTTCACTGTTTACAGCAGGTACCTACTTTCCAGTTTGAATTTGGCTTGGTTCGGCATCGCTCTGTAACAGCTCCCTCTGTTAGATTAAAAAGCCATTTTAAACCTCCTATTTTCTGCTCCTGGAGGTACTTACCAAGTCACCTCTCAACCTTCCTTCAAGCCATGGCTGTGCATGTGGAGTTGCTCCAAGGGAAGAGCATGAGTTAATCGAGATAGGACAGCCGTGCACAAATTAACCTGGGAAGCTGGCCTAGGAAAAAAGCTATCTCACCTCTGGAAGAAATTACTTTCAATTGGAAACTAAGTAATATTTTCTTGGTGAGAGCAGATTTCCTATGGTTCGAGGAGCTGTGTCCTGCAGTTGCAACCTTTTTCTCAGGGCAAGCAAACTTCTACAGTATGCATATATGTGTGGACTTAGACAAAAGATACACTCTAACCTCTTTAAATAGGAAAATGAAAGCTTTTTTTTTCCTAGCATTTAAAAAAAATTTGTAGCTTTGCCTGTACCCTATCCGATTGTTATCAACTTTTTTCTTTAAAAAAAATAATAATTAAGCCAACAAGACCAAGCAAGATTATTTGGCTCACTAATGCCACATGAACAATTAGTATCAATCTTTTGCTTCTCCTCTAAGAGTTACGATTCTCCTTCTGGCCCAATAACATACTAGGACTTTATACTGAGTTCCTGTTACACTACAATGCTCTATAATTTTAGGGTTAGTGGATTACCAGGTTGCAAGCCCCAGTTCTGTAATGTTCCTCAATTTTATGTGTGCAACTAGCTATACAGATGCAAATATCTGTAGGAGTTTTTCTTTGAACAGACCCTGCTTGTCAGATTGTTCTGCAGGATTTCCTTGTCACTATTGTTATCTATCATTCTGCCAATAATTACCCACTTTTTGGCAGCCGTATCATGTTTACTTCTACATCACTATGGAAACACTGTATTTTCCCAGCCCTAATATAGATTCCTGCAGAATCCTACTAGAAATACTTTCATAAAGTGAATTTTTTCCTGTATTTTTTCTGATGTCCTGTTCAATCTTTGTGGTTTGATTTTCTGTGAAGCTATTCTTTGATTACAGTGTTACTTGGTACTTTTCAAAAGAATAAGCATATGGGTGTTTATATGCCCATTTGCATACCCGTTACGGACTTTGTCAGAGTTTAGGCACCTGACTGCAAAAGAGCTACTCAGCCTGTTATTCAAGACTGTGGGATCACAGGCCAGCATCTTCCTTTCTCTCCTCTGGGAATTTTTTTTCTTTTCTAAAATACAGTGTAGATTTTAGACCCCTCTTCTCTTTCTGTCAATCATGATGGAGAACCGATCTGCTCAAACTGACGTTCTGCTTTGTAGCCATTTCAGTTGATGCACCAAATCTACTTCAGCTAAGTTGCTTCTTTGGAGATGCTTCAGTTTATGCACCAAATTAACTTTGTGCTTCAAATGGATGGTCAGGACTGACTCAGCAGCTCTCTTTTGCCAAAAGAAGGCATCCTGACATTTCTCGTCTTTCCACCTCCCCTAGCCAGCTCCTGGCCACATGCTCCAGCTGTTTTCCATATACAGGCTCTGACAATTGTCTGGGTTCTTGATGAGTCAATCCCACCCATTAAAGCAGAAGAAAATTAGCCCAGCAAAACAGTGAATAAATTCAAGTAGAGTTTGCAAGCTGAATTAGCTCAACAAAGGGTCAGATAAGCCCCAGGGGCAAAAGAAGAGAATGGCCTGAAACAGAAGAAGGTGGGAAAGAGGAGAAGAGATGGGAGGGAGGGTCAATACTGGCTCTTTAGGCACCAGAAGACTGACTTAGAGGTCCCATCTGCCTACAGCCTTCGATAGCACCCTTATACAGCTTTCTTGTACTGAGTATTTACACACTGCCTAAGCCCATCTGAAGTGTTATATTAGGTAGGTGTTGTAAATCTCCAGGCGAGGTCATTTTGGGCATTGTAATACCTAATTTACATACCTAAAGTAATATGTTTCATCTCTTAATTATCCCTACCAAACTCATAATCTCATCAAAGATGAGATTCAAATTTGTAAAAGATATTTTTTGCATTAATTATTACTGGCTGATATTTCATTCTTTGAATTTCCATCAGCTTAATTCCTATTTCTGTTTTACACATTTTCCATAACTCCGTATCACTCTGAGAACCCTGAAACTTACCAGAGGAATGCCTGCATCCTTTCCAGTATTATCACATTGGTATTTTTTTCAGTCTTCAGGATCTTTTCTGGTATTCCAGGATCTATTAAGACTATCTTAGTAACCAAATCATGTTTCATTGAATTGAATTTCATTGAATTAAAGAACTGTAACGTGTAAGTTGTTCAAGCCCGTTGATATAAAAAGTAGTATATCCGTCAGGTGTTATTTTATGTATTCTTCAGTTATTAATGAATTAAAAAATACTTCATCTTCTTCAGACTGAATCTCCTATTTCATCATAATATCTTTCATTTCCCTAAATAACTGCCTGTTCTTCTGAATGAACTCCAGTTTGGTTTTAAGACCTTGAAAACTTTATCCTGGGGGACCATACAAACAAACCTTCAAAACATTCTCACAACTAAGAAAGAATGGCATTTCTCTTGGGTTTCCATGTGATGAAAAAAATAGTGATGGGAAATCGGAATATCTCTTGTTATTATCCTATCCCTTACAGAAATGACTTTACTTTGATGGAAGAGTTACACTGTATCAGGTCTATAAAGCATTAAGAAGATTGTTACAACAACAAAAAAACTCAGGTAGGATTAGACCGTGAGTAATACCATATTGCACAATATTTCCAAGTTAAGTCATATTACAGTGCTTTGAACTTTTCAGGTCATTGATTTTCTGTACATTCTTGTTAGGATAGTGTAATAGCTGGTCAGAAAGCCTTAAAACAGAAAAAAAAATGAAAGCAACAAAAGTAACTTAAAAGTGTTGCAACAATTACAGCAATCAGTTGCCCAATGAGCTACACAGAACGCTTTCATCTCCCCATGCTTTTCAGAGATTCACTACTTCAGACTATTAAAAAAGACGGGTGCAAACAATAGTGCAGTTTTTTTGAAAAGATCATACATCAGAACTTTGAATGACCGGCAGCAGGAAAGCCGGTTATCGTAATTTGCAAACCATAATTCTTTGCAAAAGAACAGCTATATTTAAATACAGTGACTTAACCAAGAATATTGGTTTCAAAGGCAAGGAAGTAGAAAGGGTACCCTTACAGTCCTTGGAGAACTTCAAGCATTACTTCTAAGCCCTCTCTCCCTTTCTACATTCTATCATAGTATAGGAATTCCACAGTGATCTATAAAAGGAAGATTTTCAGAGGCACAAATGGGAGTCAGGTGTCCGATTTCCATCGACTCAGGCACCCAACTCCCATTTGTATTTTCAGAAAATCCTCCCTTAGAGACATGAAATACAAAATAGAAAAGTAACTTGTATTCTAAGGCCAGGACCATTTGCCTTAATTTTTTACATACGGTTCCATTTCAGCTTCTTTTGATTTGATATCAAAGCAAATAATAGAATTCTGCATTTCAAGAAAGAAAGACTGGATGATCTAATATCTTTGACATTGCTCGTTTCTGTGGTTCTGTCATGCACACAGTGGGACGTTGAATACGAAACCCAGTAATTTAAAGACAATTCTTCCCTTTCAGTCTGTCCTGTTATTTAGGTTTTTTAAAAAAATGTGTAGTTTAAAAGGCATGTAAAACAAACCAGCTTACATAATTTGGAGTCAAGTTCAGGAAAAGATGTAAACTAGGAGAACTGATAACTTGGCCAAAAATTTAAGCAAGTGTAAATGCCAGTTTTATCCAACAGATTTTAAAAAATTGAGCTTTTTTGTTGTTGTTGCATTTTTATTTTCATTACAAGGAAAATATGCTAAAGCTTTCTTTTGAATTAAATAGCAATTTTTTCATTTAAAAAATCTGATTTGTATTAACTATTTTTACTAAAACACACACAAGTCAGAGTTTGCAAAAAAAATGGAAAAGAAAAAAAATCAAGTTAAAATTACTTTTACCAGTTCTGTTCCTATTTTGAAGAATTCTGCTAAGTGGAATCAAGTGTAGTTTGTCTAGGTCCAGAGCTGGATTTCAGCAGTTCTCCCACACAGTCAAAGAAGGTGCAAAAATCACACTTTTTTCTGAGATGTGTCTTCTTTAACAAGTAGTACACCAAAAATCCATTAAACATACTATGTTCAGGCCAGGCCTCCTCTTAACCTTTGTTTTTTCAAACATTTTTTTCCTGCAAAACTGCAACAGGAGAACAAAAAACGAAAAGGATGCAAAGGTTGGTAGAGCGAATTTACACCTGCATTGCTCTCTGGTCTTGGTCTCCCAATTGTTCTGCATCCATTCATTCATGTCTGGGCTTCCCTTTTGGAGGGAACCAGCTGCCTCGCTCCCAGATGACACCAGGATATAATTAATTCAGACGATAGGCCTTTCCAGAGACCGTGCCCTGTAGGAAATATGGATGAAATCGCACCTTATTTTGCTTCTTCTCCCTGCACAGTCCTTCAATATTACTTCAACAGGCTTACACCTCCCTTATGGCTCTCATGCCACATTCAAGGCATGCAACACATACTCCTTGGGTCATTTTACAGAAATACCTTTCTGATGCGCTGTTACATGGTTGTTTCATTATTTCAGGCATTCAGAACTGAAAAAAATCCCAACACACTCACAAACAAATCAATAATAACTCTTAAAACTGCACACCTTCCACACTTTCCCCACATGACACCTAGATTAAGAAGGTTCTGGATGTGGGACGGCTTGAAATCTCAGTACATGTGGCTGTGTGACACTTGGACAAGGGCCAGAAGTTGCGCCCAGGACCAGAAGGCTGGCCATGTGGATACAGCCTGGGAGGAGAAGGCAGTTTGTGTAGCTGATCTAGCAGAGCTCACTAACAGGTGTAATTCTCCATCCTAAAACCAGCTGATCTTTGCTTGCCCAAACTTGCTATATAATCCTTCATTCTTTTATTTTCTTTTTTTTTTTTTTGTTTTTTTTTTTTCCTTCTGTCAAAGAATGCAGGAAGGATGCTTTTCTCTTGACAGTAGAGCAACTTGAGTCATCCCTACAATGAAGGAACCTCAAGTGGAGGAAGCTGGTGCAAAAAGTCTTTGCCGGGCGAATCAATCATATCTTCAGTTCAAACAAATGTGATTAATTTGCGTGGGTCTAAAAAAGGAAGGGAATCCACCCTAGGAGTGAGGAATAGTCAAGATAATGCACATATCTGCCTTCAAGGGAGTCTTAATGCTTAAAAATGCTGCATATGTATGTAGTCATCTCCTCTCCTCCTTGGTTTCTCTAGGGGATGCAGAGGCTACATTTCATCGATATTAGGCCATTTCCATAAAAGATGACTCTAAACAAAATGCAACTGTGGTGTTTGACAAAAGTGTATTTTACCTTTGAAAAATTAGACAAACAATTTTATTTCTCACCCAGAAGCCCACTGAGTTTGAAAGGAGATGGAGCGCAAAATCATACATCTTACCACCTCTTTTGTATGGAATAAAAGTGCCAATGGAAGAGAAACTTGCTTTAATTCAGGGAGAGAGAGGCATCAACAAGAACAAGATCAAGACAAGAAATCCCAGTGCTAAAGGTCGAAAGTCCTGAACACGAGGGAATAAACCATTAGATTCAGAAGAATATTTTAGAAGGAGAAAAGATGCTAACAATCTCCCCCAAAACAATTTGAAATCAATAAGTGTGTCAGACAAAGGATGCAATGGAAGTTATAGTGTTTTATATATTACGTTAAAACAGCAACAAAATCTTAAATTTTAATCCTCTTAAAAAACAATACAGAAATTGATTTTTTGATAAGGAAAAAAAGAAAAAGAAAAAAACCCAACAACCCACCAGCTGTTCCCTGGCCAAGAAAGCAACAGGGGCTCTTACTCTGTAGTACAGTAAATGGCTAACTTCCCCGGGTAGTTTAAGTCTCCTGCAGCCTGCAGTGTCAGCAGAGTTGATCATTTACAAATCAGTGGGGTTTTGTTAGAAGTTTGTTTATCTTTCAATGAAACCACCCACCTTGCAGTTAAATTTTTTGAGCTATAAATAGAGGGGCAGTGCATCAAATTCCTTCAGAATTTCAGAAACATAAAAATATGGATAGTGGGAAGGGTCATCTTACTGACAAGGAGAGATAAAGGTTGGGAACTATTCTGTTTATTTTTATGTTGTAGAACATGGAATGCGTAAACATTGAAACAAGCATTCCTCACCCACCCTGTGTAAGGCCACATTCGGATGATGGGAACTGTAAAGACCCTGACCTCTTTCCTTCACTCCCTTCCTTCCTTCCTTCCATATTAATGAGTTGGCCTGAACCCTAAAGGGTAATTCTGTTGAGTCTGTTGAAAATATAGGTAACTGAATTCTTACCAAATGAGTATGTTGCCATCTATATAAAGTGCCTGATAGTGTTTTAAACTTTACCAAAAAAAAAAAAAAATTCCTTTGTTTCTAACAAGGAAATGAGTTCTACTGGCCAATCATGCTCTTTCTGCTTGTTTATTTAAACAAGAATGCTTCTTTCCGTCACACTGCTTGCCTTTCAATTTCACAGTGCCTTCTAGTTGAGTTTGTAAAGTTGCCACTAAGGAGCCCTGCTCTAAGTCTTTCCATGGAAAGACAACAGGAAATGTTCACAGAATTCACACTCTTTTCCCACTGCAACATATCCTGGCAAAAGTGTTAGTTACCATAGCAACAATTAAGACTAGCTCTTTTAAAAAAAAAATAATGAGAACAAGCAGTAGTGGCTGAAACATTTTCAAGTAAATTTGTGTCTCAGATTTAAATTATGCAATGTAAAGATCTTCCTGATGATGTGTGCTTGCTAATATTTGAAAGGGTGTAATATAAGGAACAATCATCTGTGTGACTTGGATGATCTGTACCTTTTTGTTCTCCCTCAGATGGGGGATTACATGACATTGGCCTGTTTCTGCTGATGTAGAGTAGGAGAGCTGGAAACGGAGCAGGCTGATCCCGTATACAGAAATAAGAAAAAATGTAGCTCTTCAGTGTCAATGCTCTAGAGAGGAGGCTGAGGGGAGACCTTATGGCTCTGTACAATTACCTGGAAGGGGGTTGTGGTGAGGTGGCTGTTGGTCTCTTCTCCCATGTAACTAGCGATAGAACGAGAGGAAATGGCCTCAAGTTGCACCAGGGGAGGTTTAGGCTGGATATTAGGAAAAATTTCTTTACTGAGAGAGTGGTGAAGCATGGGAACAGGCTGCCCAGGGAGGTGGTGGAGTCACCCTCACTGGAGGTGTTCAAAAAACATGTAGACGTTGCATTGTGGGACATGGTTTAGTGGGCATGGTGGTGTTGGGTTGATGGCTGGACTTGACGATTTTAAAGGTCTTTTCCAACCTTAATGATTCTGCGATTCTGTGAAATAAGTTTCAAAATCTCAAGAGCTGTTCTCTGGCTTGGATAGGTGGGTATATCCATATAGAGAATACAGAGTGTATGTAAAACTTCATCTATCCTCACAGCCATTGTTAAAGGTCTTCATGCTGTAAAGCTCTTGAACCATACATCAATGACAGCAATGTAAATTTGGATCACTGCATTGGTCTCCATGAAGTTATACTACTGTAAGTAGGAGAATAATTGAAAGGTAATTTTAGTAAAAGTTATTGTTCTGGAAAGAGACAACATTGATCAATTAAGAAAGGAGAAATGAAAAAGGAAAGACTATGAGCTGAATCAAGAAACCAGGCATGGATTAGTGCCTTCTAAAGGAATGCAAATGCTGACCAACTCCCGTCAGGTCACAGATCACAGACTCATTCAGGGTGGAAGGGACCCATGGAGGTCTCCAGTCCTACCATGTCCCAGTTACTCCAGTAGTGCTCGTATCCACATCTACAGCTTGATTCCTCCTGCCTGTTTTCCCTGTCTGCCTTAATCTGTGTACAGGTACTCAAGGTGGCCCCTTTTGACAGCGTTTGTCCCCCATTTCCCTGTCAGCACAAATTAAAGTTGTTATCACCATCCTCTGCCATACCCAGTTTAAGGCTCTCCCGAGCAGTTTGGCAAGCCATTTGACAGGGATTCTCTTACCTCACTAGTCAAATAATTCCTGTCTTTTGCTAGCACTCCTCATTCCTCAGAGAAGTAGTCCAGGCATTGTACCTAAAGATAAGGTCATTTTCATTTCTTGATTCTGCTGTTTTGCTTAGAAGGGAAGAGAGTGACTTTGTGAAACTCTTTCTTGCCTTGCAGCAGAACTATTGAGAAGAACCACAGAGTAATTTTGTATGGATAATCCTGTGAGCGCCTGCGTAAATGCAAATATGAATCTGTATTGGGATTGTGATGGAGAAGTATAGTCACTAATTAGATGCCACAATTCTTTAGTGCCAGGAAGAACAAGCCATTACCGAATCTGAAGTGATCCTTGTATTTCCTACAGTAACACCGTGTGGCTGAAATACTCTGCTTACATCCAACTAGTGGCTTCTGAAAAAAGAAATGACATCTTTTTTAACCTTTCCAAAACACACTCACTAACATACTCTAATGCTTGGAAGTATATAAGGTCACCTGCAACAGCAGCCTTTACATTTAAAACAGATGTGGTTATATACAGCAGTGAAGGAACGTACTGCTTTTGGTTTTGTGTAACAAGCATCAGCGCTTTCCAGCCCTTTGCCATTTTGACACTTGCAGCTTATACACAGTACTGCTTTAGAGACAGATATTCAACGTGTATTCATAGAGATGATTAAAAAAAATTACTTTACACACAGCTGTCAGCAAAGGCTGGTGCAGAAAGATAACCACCCTAGACACATTATTCTTTGCAGTCTCAATTCCCCCCATTTCCCTGCTTAGTTGCACCAGAGCAAAGTAGACTGAAGTTTCCAGGACAGCAATACCACCCTAAGCTTTCCAACTCATCGCTACTGTGTCAGCTGCACTACTTAGCGAGCAGTGAAGTAGAGTTATTCCTCAGCCTCTTCTCACTCATGTGCTGTGCTAGACTGAGGTTAAGTAGGCACTTGGCTTCTTTCATTGTGTGTGCCTGGACCCAGTCTTTGAATAGCCACAGAAGAGACATACAGAGGAAAATCAAGTTATAACCCAAGCCTTCAGCCTCTTGGAATTGTAATTTGCAACATACTGAAATTTCCCAAACCATAATAAAGGGACCCTGTCTTCTGTTCACCTAGTGCCACAAGAGGACATTTTCAAATCTTTCCAAAGTCATGGTCACACCACCATCTTCTACAGTGATGATGAAAGATCAGTCCTGCCAGGTGTGTTCGCTGCAGGAAAGAAGTAGGGTCTGAAAGCCCAGCAGAACTGTATTGTAAAGGAGGCAGTCCCCTGAACAGGCACAGCTGCTCCTCCCTTCGCTGGTTAAAACTAATGTAATAAACCAGAGAACAAGAGTAGTCAATACAGACCTTGGAGCAGAACTGTCAATATGTACTGGTGGCACTAGTAGGACATTGTTTCCCTCTTATCTGCCTGTGGTGCAAACCAGTTTAGTCTCTTGAGGATTGAGGTGGTTTAAAAAATCTGATTTAGGGATTAGGCTCAGCTCCGTCTCCTGGGGAAGTATACACCCCTAACCAATGCAGAATGTCAGAGTGGTTTATCAAAATATCCTCCTGGCCATAAGAACCAGACACTCATTCATCAACTGAGTTGTTTCCCTGGGCAGTAGGTGTTACAGAGGCACCTCCTCCCACCTATGCATCTGTGAGTCCATCCAGTCACTCAGCTCCTTGGTGCACGTCTGATGATACCAACCCATAAATTCACACTGGTGCTCAGAGTGATGTAACCTTCTCTGGAAACATCTCTGGACGGAGTACTCTAGCACAAGGAGCTATGTCTCCATGGACCCAAATCAGTTCTCTTACTCTGAGGTGGCCTAGAAGTGGCTGCTAAAATTTACAGCACTGAGACGTGGTTCTGCCTGCTTTATCAATGCCAGGGGAACTAATTTTGTGTTTAAAGTTAACTAAGTCTGTTTGGATTTCTGTGTGTGCAGCTTTTGGGCTTAATCCATGGAAATGAAGATAAGCAGAATAGCGCAAAAGAGAAGAACAATTAAATATGCTGGGAAAAGGTGAGGGTGAAAAGGAAATTAAATATTTGTTAGCTAGTTCTTAAAAGCTTTTAAGGAAAGTTAGTGGAAATCCTAAGAAAGAAAGAACGAAGGCAAGAAAGCAAAGCAAACAAAGCAAAGCAACAGGAGAAACGGGGGCTGGGCATCACTTTTTCTTTGTCAAGCTATTAATGTCTCTGTGTGGCAGAAGGACTGAAAGAATAAAAGTAAACGCTGATTTCTGTCTATCACAGGTATTTTTCTGGTCTTCATTATCGTAGTATCATAACACTCTCCCAGCTAACTATTTATCCTCACAACACCTCTCTGAGCTAGGGCACTGCTATTATTTCTATTATACAGCTGGAGTGAGGCTTGGGTAATGGAGCAGATTCTTAGCTAGCATAAATTGTCACAGCTCCATTAACTCTGGTATGAGAGGACTTCGATGGAGTTTAGGATCTGCCATTAAATGAATCTCCCTTTTCCCTGGAAGCCAGGGGCAGAGCAGGGAAGGAAGCCCCCGGGTTTTCCAAGCTCTTAACTGTTGCTCTACCCAGAGGACTATCCTGCCTCTGTTTAGATAACCTGTGATCTTTGGGCCAAGCCATGCTGGCTTTGTTCTTGCAAGAGCAGTCAATGAAGTCTACATGGTGTTATTCACATAAAGCCTGCAGGACACAGCTCGTTGGGTGGTACAGATTATGCATTGCAGAAAGACTGAAAGTATAGGTACATACCGTGCACGCCTACGTATCTGAATGTTAGAGAATTAAAAGAATGAAGCTTGCATGGAGCTGTCAAACAGCAGTCAGTGTGGGATGGAAAATATAAGGAGCACAAAGAAGTGCGCAAACACACAGAGATTCTGATGTGGAATTAAAACACGATGTACTCAGAAAGTTTGAATAACAGCATACAAATTATTTACTTTCCTCAAGCCTAATTCAAACAAATCAACAAGACAAGAAAATTGAAAGGGGAAAAAGCGGTAAGCTGCGTTTCTCACGATACAGGTGTCTCAACTCTAATGAGTCTACAGGATTCGAGCTGGTATCATGAATATCACCGGGAGTGATTATAGCTTGTAAAAGCAGACCAGAAAGAGACGTGCCTGTGTGTATCTTGGGCTGTAATTAAAGCCATAAGCCATTGGTAGCAAAGAGGCCAGCTGCAGCATTTCAAACCTTTCCTACCCTAGCATTAAAAATAGATTGTGGCACAATAATAATAAAAAACTGCGTACCCAAAATAATTCCAATTAAAAAAAATTTGCACATTTGATTACTATAATTGATTTGTCTTCTAGATATGAATAAATGACCCAGGCTAAATGCCAGTTCCTTGCAAAGAATTTCATTTAAGCTTCAGTGAATTGAAAGGCTCAACCAGACTCAACATTTCCAACTTCCTAGCAAGTAGCAGAAAATCTACCTGACAGTTGCCATGGAAACACGAACAGGAAGAGCTAACCACCAGCCTATAAATCCACAGAGAAACCTTTCTTAATTGGAAGGCCTTTAACCCACACATTTTTCTCATAGCTGCAGAGCTTATTTCTAAAGAGATTATTAAATTCCTCAATTGACTTATGAAGGATGCTTCCCACTATATTACTGTGCTCTGGGTTGCTCATTCTTTATATCTGTTTCCAAAATTACAAAGCAGAGCAGGGATGATAAAAGTTAACACAGATGTTTCAATGAAAAATCCATATGATGTTCTGAAAATAACTTCAGTGGCAACGTTCTACTAAAAAAACCCCAAAACAAAAAAAAAAAAACTCACAAAAAAAAAAATTTCAAGAGTTGGAATGGCATTAAAGAGATCAGATACCCCAACATTCTTTGCTTTGGGTTCTAGGAAAGAATTTTTTTTTTAAATGGAAGACTTTCAGTGGGGAAATATAACTGAAACTATCTGAGGAATCATTGCTTAAGTCTATGAATGTTAATTATATATGAATCCACATCCACACATGCACATACACATTCTCACACTAGAAGTCTATGTACAGTATAGTATAATTTATAAAGAAAATAGGAATTGAGATTTGCTCACTTTCAAGAAGTTCAGCAGCGTCCTGCAGTTAAATGCATTTCTCTTCTCCCATCCTCTCCTTACTAGACAGAGAATGATCTGATGTAGGTCCAGACAGGCTTATTTGTTGGGTTTTTTTAGGTAGTCAAAAATTTGTTTTGTTTGGTTAAGTGGGCAGTTTCCTCTTTTTCCCTGTATTACACCACATTTTGATTCTTTTATTCCTTGTCTCCAAATTCTGAGGAGAATAAGAAAAAAAATTATTGTATGTACTATACACCAAAGACTTATTCCTATTGCAGAGCACAATTGATTCCTGCTGATTTCAATGGAATTAGGATTCTGCACAGTTCCTACTTGGAAACACATAGAGGGGAGCATAGAGATGGAGAAAAGCCATCTTTTTTTTTTTTCTTTTTTTTTTTTCTTTTTAAAGCATGCCTAGAATTTGGATGGAATATCTATCCCTTGCTCCTCCAGTAATGTGCACCTCTCTGAAAAGCTGAAGGACTATGGGACAGGGCTAGCAGTCATGGATGCTCTTCCAAGGTAGCCCTCATGCAGAAAATACTAGTGTAGCAGCATGGAATGGGATCCAGCACCATGTCAGAGTGAGGTGTACACGTTCACTACCTCCACCGTGCCCTGCGTCTCCATACAAGCAGAACTCTGAAGCCTGAAATGCTGAAAGGACCCACTATCAAGACCATCAGAAGAGGAATGGGGTGAAGTCAGCCCTGGAATAAACCTATTCCTCTCACCAACTGAGTAGACTCAACTTTCAATGAGATTTCTTCACTCCAGGGGACGCTCATGTAACTCCCACATTTAACCTGCATATCTGGTGCACCCTCCTTGTGGAAACCCTGTGCTTTGAGCAGTCTCTTTACTCCAAGGGATGTCTTACACACTCGTACTGTTGAGCCTTTACATGGCATGTCAGCACCTATATAGGGGAGAAACATGGATGCTTCAAATAAGTTTAAAACAACAGCGGACTCTCACTTCCCTATGCCCTCTGAGATAGTCCTAAAAGAAAATCTGGGTTATCCAGAAATCCAGGAAACTTGGATGCTGGTGGTTACTGACAGAGCAGAATCTCCCCCAGTGAGGGTCAGATAAGAGATACACAAAATACTTAACAGTCAGAGGGCAAACCACTACCGCTGAAGTGTTACCACACTTCCTTGTCAAATCACCTCAGTTTTAACTTGCCCTATCTTCCTCCTTGTACCTTTTTCTAGCCCTGAGCCTCTCTTGAATGGATACAGCCAGCCATAACAAATAATATTTGCCAGTAGTTTGTATAGTAATTAAATAGCCAAATGGAGTTGCTTGATGATGGAAAAAGATGCCCCTTATTTTCACTTGTGGCATGCAAGGTTTTGAATGTAGATTTTATGTGATAAAGGATTAAAACATTACCCTGTTTCCCTGCCTGCCTTAAATGAAACCCTGAATACTTCAGATGATGTTACCATATTCCTTACATGAACGGGACTGACTGAATTTCATTTCTTAGTGCCAAGTAACACAGCATAAATGCTTTGGAGTAAATTAACATAATGAACACTATATTCTATTGCCCGAATTATTGTTTTTCTCCCCTCCCCATATCACTGTTATTATTAGAATTGTTATCTGACTGTGAGAGAATCTCTTGAGGGACAAGCTTGCTTTACTTAACAACCACTTCTCCAAGTCCATCAGGCTGGCAACTGCATGTCTATGATTAGCTTAATAAAAGTTAAGGGAAAATGATAAAGTGAATGGAAAATATTAAAGGTGCTGAGAAACAAAAACATAATTGGCTAGCTATACTCCAGCGAAAACAGCTAGAAAGCATCTGCTCCCTGCAGCATCTTGAACTATTTGCAAAGTCTGCAGAATTCTACAGAAAAATCCACAGCCATGTAGTCTCCATGCCTACAGGGATATGCAATACCCTGGAGAGTTTTTAAGGGATTTTTAAAGTGACTTAACTTTTATTTTTATCACTTTTTTTTTCCCCTAGCTGTCTGTCTTGTTCTCAAATCTGGGTGGCATGTTCAGCAGATTGCTCTTTTCTATTGCTTTCCGCACACCTGTTTTCTGCTACTGAGGATACAGGGACTTCACAAACCTTAAGGACGACAAGATTTCTGTTCCAAAAAGCTTGCCCACGAAGGGCCAGACTCTTAGGCCATCTGACACAGTATTCATTCTTATCTATGCAAGCAGTGGGAGGGTCTTGGTATTTCCTAGGCTATTTCCTAGCCACAAACCCCAGTGCATTCTTTATCTTGCAGATATTATTGAAAGAAAAGAATGTCCATACACTCCTTTTGACCACGTATGGTTACTTGGTTTATACCCACCTATGCAGCACTTGTGCTGTCAAGATCCTCTGTAGATTGTTTTAAGAAAATTTAGCTTGCCAGCCAACATATAGCAGTAATCTCCATTTTGCCCCAGATTAGTAAGGAAGTCCAAGTAACATCATGTTTTCTCTGTAAATCTGAAGAATAAAAATCCTATGTTAGATGCGGTTTGATGGCAGCAGCTGAAATGTCAGTGTTTGCTCTCCTTTTCTTCTTCCAGCCCTGAGCAGGTAGCAGAAACTCCTTCAAAGCAGAGGAACATGGGGTATGTGATAAACACAGGAGACCATAGCCTTGGAGGTCTCTAAACCCGTCTCAGAACCCATCACTGAATCATCTGAGAAAGAAATTCCACTGATTTTTCAGGATTAGGTAGTTTTTGGGTTCTTGGTTGTAGGTGCATTGGCTATTAGTCCTCAGAAAGGGGTGGGGCTGGGTCAGGCTACAATGGCTGAGCCACATAAGTGGACTATTAGCTCTCCTTAAACCTTCACCTAACAGAAATTATTGCAGTCCTCAGTCTACTTTAATTCATCCACTGGGAGGAGAAGCAGCGGAGCACTGGAAGAATATGCTGTATCATTGTGGTGGCTTGACCTTGGCTGGATGCCAGGTGCCCACCAAAGCCGCTCCATCACTCCCCCTCCAAACCTGGACATGGGGAGAAAATTATGATGAAAGGCTTGTGGGTCAAGATAAGGACAGTGAGATCACTCTACCAATTACCATCATGGGCAAAACAGACTCGACTTGGGGAAATTAATTTAATTTATTGCCAATCAAATCAGAGTAGGGTGATGAGAAAATAAAACCTAAATCTTAAAACACCTTCCCCCCACCCCTCCCCTTTTCCCGGGCTCAGCTTCACTCCCAATTTCTCTACCTCCTCCCTGACGAGCAGCACAGGGGGACGGGGAATGAGGATTGCAGTCAGTTCATGACACATTGTCTCTGCCACTCCTTCCTCCTCACACTCTTCCCCTGCTCCAGCGTGGGGTCCCTCCCATGGGAGACAGTTCTCCACAAACTTCTCCAACGTGGGTCCTTCCCATGGGCTACAGTTCTTCATGAACTACTCTAGCATGGGTTCTTTCCACAGGGTGCAGTCTTTTAGGAACAGACTGCTCCAGCATGGGTCCCCCGTGGGGTCCCAAGTCCTGCCAGCAAACCTGTCCAGTGTGGGCTCCTCTCTCCACGGCTCCACAGGTCCTGCCAGGAGCCTGCTCTAGCACAGGCTTCCCACGGGGTCACAGCCTCCTTCAGGCATCCACCTGCTCTGGCGTGGGGTCCTCCATGGGCTGCAGGTGGATATCTGCTCCGCTGTGGACCTCCATGGGCTGCAGGGACACAGCCTGCCTCACCATGGTCTTCACCATGGGCTGCAGGGGAACATCTGCTCCAGCACCTGGAGCACCTCCTCCCCCTCCTTCTTCACCAACCTTGGTGTCTGCAGAGTTGTTTCTCTCACATATTCTCACTTCCCTCTTCTCCGGCTGCCGTTGCGCAGTTGTTTCTTTTTCCCCTTCTTAAATATGTTATCACAGAGGCATCACCACTGTCACTGATGGGCTCAGTTTTGGCCAGTGGTGGGTCCAGGTGGCATTGGTTCTATTGGACATAGGGGAAGTTTCTAGCAGCTTCTCACAGAAGCCACCCCTGTAGCCCCTTCACTACTGAAATCTTGCTGTGCAAACCCAATACAACTTTCTACAAAGTCTACACTTTCATCCTGCCCTCCAGAAAAAAGCTTCTACAGGAAGGTAATTTTACCCTGGTTATTTCCAGCTGAAATTCACCCTTGTTGTCATATTTCAATAGCACCAAGTGCATGGAATAGAATTTATATTCTTGCCTATAAATAAAAACATGGGAAAGGTTTACAGGAGCAAGTGTTAAAAAAATGAAGCAAACATTCAAAAATAAGAAGATGGAAGAGTAATGTGATATACATAGTGGTAATTGTCTATGATACCCATTTTTTGTTTCTTGCTGTTAAATATTTGGCTGGATCTGTATCACTTCCTGCACAGAAAAGAGGTTGTTATCAACTGGCACTAATTATAATAATTTTTCTCCAGGCTACTGTTTGAATAGGAGTCCCAGATACTCACATTTTTATTACCTGACAGGTGACTTCCACAATGAGTTTACATTTCTTTCTCCTCTCCTCAACTACGGTTCAGCTTTGTTTGATATTTTCAGTGCCATTTAAAACATCCTACTGCAAATTCCAACAAACTGCAGAAAGACTTCTGGACTTGGTCTTTAAATATTTCCCTCCTATCAATAAGGTCAGTCACAAGGCTCAGGGAAAGAATTAGCAAGAAGGCAAAGCAATTTTGCAAGAGTAAATTTTTAGAATCATCGAATCATCGAATCATCGAATCATAGAATGGTTTGGGTTGGAAGGCATCTTTAAAGGTCGTCTAGTCCAGCCCCCCTGCAAAGAGCAGGGACGTCTTCAACTAGATCAGGTTGCTCAAAGCCCCGTCTAACCTGACCCGGAATGTTTCCAGGGATGAGGCATCGACCACCTCTCTGGGCAACCTGTGCCAGTGTTTCACCACCCTCATCATAAAAAATTTCTTCCCTATATCTAGTCTGAATCTACCCTCTCTTAGTTTACAAACATTATTCCTCATCCTATTGCTACAGGCCCTGCTATAAAGTCTATCCCCACCTTTCTTATAAGCCCCCTTTAAGTACTGAAAGGCTGCGATAAGATTTCCCCGGAGCCTTCTCTTCTCCAGGCTAAACAACCCCAACTCTCTCAGCCTTTCTTCACAGAAGAGGTGTTCCATCCCTCTGATCATTTTTTCAGCCCTCTGGACAGGTCCATACTGAGGACTCCAGAGCTGGATGCAGTACTACAGGTGGGGTCTCACCAGAGCAGAGTGAACAATAAGATAGTTTGGTTTACAATACCATAATTTAAAAGCTGATAATATGAAGAAACAGTAGATATCAATGAGAAAATAGTCACTCGAGATGGCAGATGGACTATGAGAACAGAAATGTTGGAGATTAGTAATAATTTCATGTCACAGCATTTAGTCAGGATTTTTAAAGTAAAAAATCAATGAAATGCACTAAAACCAGCGTGTACAGAAGAACAAGAAGAATGCTGACCATGTTCCTCCAAAGATGCTTCTGAAGTGTAAGATGCTCCACCGTGTAAGTCCATGACTTGGAGGAAGAGATGGAAAAAAGCTATTTGCTCCTTTTGGAGCTCTGTAGCATTCCTCCATTTTATTCCCAGCTTTCTGAATGCTTTCAAGTGATCCGTCTAAGGAAATCAATAGCTATTGGCAGGCTCTGTAATTACATTTACAAGCCAAGATTCCCAGCCCTCTGCCACTTATTTAAGCGATTACATACTTTCTAACCTGTTTTGCTAATAATCTCTAATGTATGGATCTGAGCCAAAAACGAAATCACATCTCAAAACACTCACTTGCATTTCTGCAAAAAAATACTGTGTCTTAGGATCCTTGCACTTTTATCCTGAAAGAAGAGCTGATGAATACCACTGGGTGAAAAATGCAGCTGATGATTGTCACAAACCTTTCTTCCAAATTCATGCTGAATTTACCATGTGGGTTTGGCTGGGATGTAGGAGTTTGATCTGGGTTCACAAATCAGTCTAGGAAGGGGTGGTCAGTCTTTTTGTCTAATAGATCTGTCTGTGGTTGGAATAAATATCCAGGAGGAGGGAAAACAATATTCAGATTAAAATTTTTCACACATTTCCTGCCACTCAAAATATTGCCCAAAGCACCAGATATGTATTTCTTTGGCGGTGCTATCTCAGCTGTCTTCGTTAGAGCCATTTTGTGGTGTGAGAAACACTTTAAATAGTTCCTTAAACAATGAAAAATAAGATACTAATTTGGCGATCAGGGCCAGAAGTTGGGACAAGGGTTCCAGTTTTTATTCCATTAAAGATTTAAATTTCATAGACAAAATGAAATAGCTTCAGCAGATACATGCCCAGTACATCAGAGTTAATGGCTAGGTTACGCTCTGCTGGAGATACGGGTGTGAAACCCCATAAGAAGAATGGGAGTTGATACCTCTGACAGCTGTCAAAAGCTTTGGCCATTCTGCCTTTGGATAGCAGAATCATCATACACCAGTCAGCTTTGGCAATCTAGTTTGGTTCATTTTGTCAAATTAGATGATAAAATTTACTGGGAAGAAAAAACCTGACAAGAGAAATTGGGTCTCCATTAACTTCTGAAAACTCAGTCTGTATTTTTAGTAGCAAGCATTCCATCCTTTCGATAAGTTTTGTATTCATCCATAGAAAAAAAAGTATATGCTCACATCATCGATGCATGTTTTATTGACAAACCTTCCAAAAACTCTCAAAATATGTGCATGAAAACTCTGTTCCTGCATGGTCCTCAGGTAAGGTGGCTTTTCTACTGATCGCTGCCCTTCTGAAACCCCCGAACTTCACCTAAAACTAACAGAAGTACACTAAACTCCAAATGCTTTCTGCTCTGAGTCAGTGGAAAGAGTGAAGCCCGCACAACAGATGATCAGAGAAGCACAAATATCTTGAATACCTGGTAGCATCTGCTACCAGAAATGGTTCCTGCACTACCTAGCAACTGCTACTAAAGCTTTTTCTGCTTAGTAACTCTTACTAACTAAGAGCATTTGTTGCTCAGTTTGCAGGCTGCTGATTCCACTTGCCACAAGTGAAGCTATTGTGTAGTACAAAAAATAAATGATTACATGCTTTTAGGTTTCATTAGGTTTTCTTTGCTTTCCTATATGTAGGCTTTTGTAGAATTCCAAAGAAATATTGTTTTGGCTTCGTTTTTGTTTTTTTTACAGAAGTATTATTATTTTAAATATACAAAACTGCTTCAGAGAGATACTAAATATTCAAGAGAGAATCCAAACTGGTTTCATGAAGAGGGGGAGTACGAAGATAATTCCTGTATCTGAAACTTTCCCCATCGCAACCAGTATGTGTTGCCAACGTCACAGGTGTCCACAGTCCGTAAGCAGGTGAAAGAAATAAAATGTGACATGTTTGATAGCTTTGAGATGTGCAAGCCTAAGTGTGTGTGCCTCTACATTTGGCAAGTCTACTTGTCTTTTCAGAGATCTGCAAGACTGAAAAGAAATCCACCTCTGCCATAAACCCAGAAAGAAACATGCTGTTAGAAAGGAGGCTCTGTGGACTCTGCAACTAAGCTCTCAGTCTTTCACGAATAAGTATTTTGTTCTCTTTTCCTTCTGTTGGCGAATGTGATGAGGAAAATAAGGTAGAGAGATAAGGGGGGTTAACATCCTGCTCTCATACTTGAACACATAGTAAGTGGAGGCAGATGCAAAAGGGGATGGTAAGAGGGATGATTGAGAAAGAAAAATACAGAAGGAGACCAAGGGTGCAACCTAACCCCTTTTGAAGTTAGTAGACATCTTACTACTCACTGCAGTGAATGCAGGATTTAACCCCAAATTTGCTGGTGGAATAAGTCCCTCCTTTAACATCATTAAAGCTGCTACATCATAGTATAGATTCATTCCTTGCTTTTAAGCCATGTTCTTGTCCTAGGCTTGTTGCCTCCTTCATGTCTTTATTTTTCTCCCCCCTCAGCATTACCAACATGCCTCATATGAAAACATCATGAAGATTGGTTTACTTGGCTTACTTTCAACATGAAAGGGTTTGCAAAGACTTCTTAATGAAGCGCTTTCGAGATGGGATACTTCCACTTAATGTCTATGCAAGAGCAGATGTATGCTCTGTGTGCTTACACCACTAACCCTTAACTTTTTTAATACATTCTTCTTCATTAAATGCTTCTGAGTTGCTGATGGGATCCTGTTTGCTGTGGAAGGCAGCCTTCAGCTGTGCCTGGAGCCAGGCTTGCATACCTAGCTTCTATATGGAGACTAAAGCTGATTTTAAATGTAGCCTTGGAGGCTATGTCCTTATAGAAAATTAAATGGTCCAGGGACCATTCTGGTACATTTAGCAGAACTTACTCTTTCTATCTACAACTGGATGGATATGTGCAAGCTGCCTATTAAAAATTATTCCTGCCTAAGCTAAGCCCCTAAGTACCAAGCTTGGGCATTGATTGGGAGAATGTGATTTGGATCAGGTCAAAATCATGCCAGAGACTGTGCTGAGAATTTAACGGGAAGGGTGATGTTTGAAATGTGAGTGCTTGTGTCTTGTGCACTGCCCTGTTCATTTTACTGGTATAGATACAGCCAGAGCATCTCTCTCTGTCACACAGAATTACCTAGAATAAATGATCTTCTATCGCCTTGGATTGCTTATAACGCTATGAAGAACTGGAAATTTAACTGTCTTTTGCCCCAGGTCATTAGCCATTGCCACTGACCGGAAAAAAAAAAAAAAAAGAAAAACCCCCAGCAGATTAAAAGGTGAAAAAACCCACTTCATTTAGAACACAATATTTTCTCTAACCTAAAATGTGCTTTGTTTCAGACTGAGGAAAAAGTAAGGTTTTGAATTAACATATTTTATTAAAAAACCCACAGCATTTTGAACAAACAAAAATTATTTATTATTTTATGAGATGTCTTTAAACTTTTTCGGAATTAAGTCAGACATGTTGAGCTGAATTTATAGACTACCCAGACTGTACCAAAACTGCAATTTTTTAGTGAAAAGAATTCGGGCCAAAACTATTCTCCACCTTATGTGCAAAATCATATTGCCTGAAAATTGGAAATGTCACTATTTCAATAACATTTTTTTATGTTGTACTATCTGATCAAAGGTGAAGACCATCTCAAATGTGAGTTAAATGTTAATGCTTTTTCTTTTTGTACATTGACTTTCTGAACATTTACAGAGTAGCTGTATTTCTTTGCATTTCAGTGATAAGTTGAGCCATTTCAAAAGAAAACAAAATCCATTAGGAACTTCACAAGCTTGTATAGATTGGTTTATTTTACATGTTGCACACTGTGGCCAGGGTGAAGAAGAGATGGGACACCATCATCGTGATCCCGTATTTTGCTGGCTAGTTTCCATAGCAGGGTGTGTACTTATTCCTTTGGAAACTCCACTTT
This sequence comes from Gavia stellata, assembly GCF_030936135.1. Lineage (NCBI taxonomy): Eukaryota > Metazoa > Chordata > Aves > Gaviiformes > Gaviidae > Gavia > Gavia stellata. The sequence continues at coordinate 6,385,142 of NC_082597.1, read as the reverse complement.
GTCTCTGGTTAGGAGAAAATCCTTTCTTGCAGATCGGTTGTGAGGCTTTGTGTCATGCTATGTCTTGTTCTCCATTAGATGTATTGTCTCGTTGAAATCCTCCATTCTGTTCACCTCTTTAATTTACTTCTTGCATATTTTCTTGTTGCATCCCTATTTTAAGTATCAGTTTGGACCATCCCACTAAGGAGTTAGCACAGAGGTAATCTCTCAGGTGTCCCTTGGGATGTTTGAGGTTCTCTCCCAGCTCCTCAGAGGTGATACTCTTGTAGATTAGACTCTCACCTCCTCCAGCTTCTCCAGCTTGAGTTGCTTTGTTACTCATGAACACATCCCTCTGGTCAAGTATGCTCTACCCTATGGCAAAAACAAACAAACAAACAAACAAACAAACAAAAATGCTTTGAAACAAGTGAAGGAGGAGGTTGTTTTTTTCACTGGTTCTCAAGGATGTTTCACCTCCCCTCTGAATAACTTCAGCTCGTGGCCATGCCAGATTTAACACAGATGCACAGGGGAACTCAAAATGGGATGTTAATACTCGACTTGGGAAAAACTCTGACACAGATCTGAATTCCTAAGACTTTTTCCTCACAGAAAACACTGATGTTTCAGTCTAGTTGTAAATCTGGATAGCCAACACCACACGCTGGCCCTCCTCTATCAGAAACACCAAGTCACACCATTGTTATACCTACCACAATCACCTACTGGGTCCAGAGCTTCTCAAGAATTTTATACAAATTAAACAATGGAACGTAATAATTTAACTTTGATCCATATTTATTTATTTATTTGTTTGTTTGTTTGTTTGTTCTTATTATATTGCATTGCATTTTCCAGCATGCATGTTGCAAGGCTATCTGCGTAATGAGCCAACATACAGCACACAGAGAGGGTGTTTGCCAAATTTCAAAGTCCGATCCATTTGGAACTTTATTTTTTGCTGTGTACATGGACAGTACATATGCCTGCTCCTTTGTTATGGAAATAATCTGCAGACTGTACCATCAATATTCATCCCATATCACACCAATTAACAAACTGTGAATAACTGGGAACTAAACATGACTGCATGAAGGACCACGATCATCTAGGTAGCTACTAATAAGGACATGTTTGAAGTAATCACACACAAATTTAATTTTTATGTGTTTTTTGGTTTTTTTTCCAGAAAGGTGTCTCAATGTTAATTAAACAATTTAGCCGATATTCATTTTTTTGAAAAGTGTAATTGTTTTAAAAACCTGCCTTTAACTTTAATCACAAGCACAGATGTTTCAAACAATAAAAGAATGTTTGTTTTTGTTAGCATTATACTCTGTATTTAAAATGATGTTTTAAACACCTTTTATATGTCTCTTCATATATTCAAAATGACGCTTTGTATTTCAAAGTGTTACTCTTCTGCTTAGATAGGACTGTAAAAAGAAAAAGCATGAAAATTACTAAACAAACCTAAACCCCTCCAAAAACTGCTTACCTGTGCTATTTCTTTCTATTTTCATTTCACAACAGCATCTTCTTTGGAATTAGAAAGTGAAAGCATGGAAATAGCATGGAATGCTATATCTTGTAGATTCTTTAGATCCTTGAGGAGAGTCCAGATTTAAGCTGGACCCAATAATTATCAATTTTGATACAAGAAGGTCAGCCAGTCTAAACTGATGTCACAATTTTCCAGAGTCCTAACTGATGCTCGGTACAGTTGATAATATAACATGGCTGAAGGAGGCAGTTCTGCACTTCATGTTTGATTACTTGACACAGCATTACCTTCAAAGAATGAGACCTTATATACTGGGAATCTTCCTCTAAATAAATATTCAAATGTAGATATTATTTATCACAGTTATTTAACTAGCCGGTATTTCCCATGTTTAATTGACTTCATATTTAAGCAAAGCACAGGTCCCAGTTCTGGCCTTAAAGCAAGTATCACCATCTCTCACAGTTTTACCATGAGTCATACAAGGTATTTGTAACGGCACAACAGTTGGAATCAAGAGATTGTATGAGAACTGCAGTCTCTGGGTTTTTTCCTTCTCTCTCTCTTTTTTTTTTTTTTTTTTTTTTAATGACTGTTTCTAACTTACAATTTGGGAGATGAAGCTTTGATTTGTTTTGGTTTATATTTTATACTTTATGTCATTTCATTATTTAATTTTATTTAATTTCATTATTTTATTTTAATTTTTGCCTGTTTTCTTGGTATTCCAGCTGCACTGAAAAAGAAAGAAAAGAAAAAGAACTTACCCTAAGAAGATAGAGCTCTTCCAAACAGAACCTGGCCAAATAGTGCAGTTTTCTCTGCCCCAGCTTTGGAAAGCAGGAATACAGAGGGGTCTGTTTTCCCAAAATGCCATAGTATTTGATTAATTTCAAATCGTCTTTGAAAGAGCTCACCACGGTCCTTTTTTTAACAGTGTCAGTTGCTAAGACTTTGCTGTCAGAGATACTTAGTTCATACTGAACTAAATCTGCAGCATTGACCTAGAGCTTACAGTACCTCTCCCTACCATTTTTAGCATTAGTTGTACATAATTAAGCCAGAACATACGGGTAAGCTTCATAAATTTGGGGAATATCGCCTTCCTAAGAAAAATGAAATTTTCGAAAAAGAGAGATTTCATTGGTAACTGAAAAAATACGAAGAGTCCTTTCAAAGTTTTTGTTGACTGATTTTAGACTAACGAGTCAGATGTGTAACTACAGTACTTCGTGAGGCTGCATTAAAAGAGACCCGACAGTGACCAGCATCAAAGTGCCAGAGCTGCAAGGAAGGACTCCTGGAAGATGTAGATTTAGACTTAGGGAATATGCTATCAGGATGTGCCAAGCTGCAGAAATACTCAAGGCAGAATGAAAATGTTAAAAGTAAAAGAAGTTGCAGCTGCTCTCGACAGACTGACCAGCAGGAGAGGAAGCAGGAGGTCACAGTAAAGTGAGGAATTTGGAAGAGATGCTGTAGAATAAACGGCAAGAAAATGTCAAAGAAAAAAGGTGCTTGAGAAGTGGGAACATGTACAGACCCAGACAACATCCAGCATTTAGAAATAAATACAACCATTTTGCAAGAGTTTTCAGCCCGGAGTAGCGGGAACAAAAAAGAACATCTCACGACTCACTGATCAGAGAGTGACAAGGTTTGCAGGGACAGGTAGTACCTTTCAGCAGGCCAGCTTAGTCAGAAAAACAGACAAGCTCTTGTGCACACCAGGCCTTCTTCCAGGGGACAGAGTAGATAGACAGCAACATGGAGGAGGTCTGCATGGGGATTGTCTGAAAAATGCTGAAGCAAAGAATGATTTTTTTCATTAAAAAATAATGAAATGCTTATAAATTATAAACTAAACATAGATCACTTGGAAAAAAATGAATGGAAAATGTAAATACATAGAGAAAAGACAAGTATAATTGAGAATGCATAGCATGAAACTCATTCTGAGTAAAGGATTACGTGATCTGAAGTTCATCTTTAACTGGAACTGATCAAGTCTGTTATAGTTACAGGAATAAAAAGGCAATATTGGGTTTAAAAAACATGTTTAGCCTAGGTTTGATTCAGAGCGTGTACAGATTGAAGAAACCTAGAAAATGTAATAATGTAAATATAAGAAACAATTATCCAGTCTCAGAAATAATGTGGAATAAATTTGCAGGGACTGCAGCAAAGGATGAGACATTGCAGAAAATCTTTAAGGCTATCAGTGTAAGATGGCACAGGAATTACAAAATATATCCACTGCATCTTACTCATTTAAATGAGAATTTGCTGTAGCTGATGATGTAGTATTTAGAGGTACCAGATCACAGGCTCCGAATTATGACAACCTGACATGATTCGTGGTTATGGAGAAGTGTTTAAGCCATAGATTGCTAGGTTGTGTGATCGAAGGCTCATCCCTACAAACACGAAGGAGCCCAGAGGCACCAGGGGAAGTGGGGGAACACCAGTACTCCATCTGGAGAAAAGACCCCCTGCCCTGGCTCCTCCCAGGGCTGTCCCTAGAGAACATCAGCCCCAAGGTCTGGAGGTGACACTCATCACAAGTCAACGGGAGCAGCTTCTGGATCACCATGCAGACCGATGGGGTTTACTGCCTTTGGGCATGGAACTCACTATCCAACGCAGGGGAAGGACATCTTGGGGATGTGCAAGACTTATTATGGGATGCCAAACTACACTTAAATACTGAATTACTATTCCCACTAACATGAAGTTGTATTACTGGGGAGTCTAACGTCAAATCAAGTCACAAACAGAGTTAGAGCTGTGTTTAACAAGCAACATGTTACAGAAATATCTGTAATTGGGGTGGTCTGCAGTTTCATAGAAAGGACTTCAAAGCATTAGAGAATTATGGATTCAAAAGTGGAATGAGCCACCCAAATATATTTATTAAAATGTCTGGCAAAAATAAAGTTAAATTTGGAGCGTTTCTAATTAAGTCTTTGAGATGGGAAAGAGATCCATAATTTGTTCTTACAAACTCAGCCCTTAAACACTGCAGCAAAAGGTTGTTTTGCAAAAAAAGCACAGTTCTTCCTGGTTTCTTTCTACCTGCAGCAGAAGGCAGAGCAGTTATTTTGGACGCATACAAAAGCACTAATAGAAGGGCACACTGAATCCATATTACTGCCAGCTTTGATGCCTATGGGGTGCAGCTGGCATGCAGAGTGGTACTCTGAGATTTCGGGAGGGTGATTTCTCCTTACTCCCATGAACTACTTGAGCCATCATCACCCCCTCTCCAGACCCTGAAGGACAGTGCCAGGAAATGAGCCAAGTCCAAGTTATGAAGGAGGAACCTGCAGAGAGAGCCCCTGAAAATAAATTAGAAATGGGATTGCGAAGAATCACTAAGTAGCAGGGAGGAGCAATGATGGAGAGAGAGGCAGAAGTGATTCTAAAGAGCCCAGCCAGAACCAGTCCTGACAGACTTACTGACCACTGCTAAAACAGTGCTCGATCTGTGCTCTAATAAACCAGAATCCTGAATAATTACCTGCTATAAAACAAAAACAAAAGAAGAGAGGGATGTAGTGAAAATGGCATTGTCCCACAGAGCTGAGCTGTGGGAACAGATCTGAGATGGTAGCATAGGAAAAAACCACCTTTTGTTGTTATAAATCCAGCATAAAGTCTTCATCTTAAGCAACCATGACCCCACATGGGCCATTTTTTTATTCTAAGGGTGTTTTAAGTTGTTTCTTACTAGGAAAACTGGGGTTTAATGTACTATTGAAAACAGACCTTCTAACTGGGAGAAGTGTATAATCTCAGTCTCCTGGAAAACAAGGCATGGTAGCCAGTTTGGCAAGTGGGCAGCTCTCCCGAGCCAGAATTTCCTTTGGCATCTTACAAGGAAAAAAATGTGATGAAAAACTATGACAAAACCTGTTAAGAGCAGCACCATGAGGGTGGTGGGAAAAGTTTTAACAGTGGGCTAAGAAACTGGAATATTAAAGCAAGTGACATATGAACAGGTGGATGGAGGGAAAGGAGCTCTGAAGACAGTAAATGAGCAAAGATATGCAGTAAAATGGAGGAAATCAATGCGCTGCTTTTTTTTTGGTGTGAAGGTGAAACAAAGCTGCTATAAAGTTGTTGAACAGGCCATTGGTCTCTAGCTGCTCTGTGCTTGGCATAAAATAAAGAGAGAAAACAGTGACAGGCTTGGCTGTGTTATTTGATGTTGTAATAGCTCAGAATCTTCTTAGCCACAGAAGACTGAACATTAGTCTTATTTTCCTTCCTTTTTGTCCTTTCTTGGAGTCTTTTCCCCCTTGCTGAGATTAAATAGACCATAAACTAGAACAGCCATATGAGCCCTCCTCTCGCCCCACTCCCCTAGAACAAGCCATTCTGAATTAAAAGGCACCCACAGCCAAACCACAGCTAGTTTGGATCATGTGAAAAGAAACTCACCCGAGGTGAAGACTTTGCAAACCCAAATCGTCACATCAAGCCTATGACTGTTTTCTTTCTCCGGCCACTCTTTCATGCCACTGCCTCTCAGTCCCACCCTTTCCCCTTGAAAGGCTCGAACAAAAGGGTGGAAGAACCTGTCATTTCTAGAAAACCTGGCAGAAATGTTACAAGGGGGGGATTCTGACAGCTCCGGTGCCTCCCATTTCCATCCCTCCCACTTTTGTGTTCCTCTCCCAGCCTGTCAGATCACACAGGAGACAACAACAAAGAAGAAGGAGTTTTCCACCCTCCATGGCACATTCCCTGTCACCATTGCAGGAAGAGGTTATTAGAGTGAGAAATCATGCAAACCCAAATCAGCCAAACAAAGCTATAAAAAGAAAACAGAGACAACAGAACAGGGAGGGGAAAGGGTAGGGAGAAGTTAAATAACCTATTGTCCAAAAGAGAAAAGAAAACAGATAAAATCACATCATGGAGAGAATAAAAAGAGATTCAAGCAGGGAGGTGCTTACAAGCCAGAGGCTTGACAAAGAAAGAAATCTATAAAGGCATATAGAAATCCACTCTCTGCGTTTTCAGTCCTGTTTCATTTCACCCTGTTTTGAGGACTGTACCGAACTTAGTGGATTACTGAGTACCTCTGTCTTCATCTTTTTTTCACTGCAAAGTAAGAATTAGTGGTGGAGGGAGGAAAGATAATGAACTGATCTAAACGAATGCTGTGCCTTGGTTTCAATGGATACAGCTATGCTAATGAATAAAATGGTCCTAAAACCTTGCATCTGGGTGGAGCAAGTGCTAGTATTGATGTGATTAACCTCTCTACACTTCCCCAAGCAGGATGGTCACATCCAAATTTCTTACTTGGATCTGTCCCTGAGCTGGACATGGGTATTGTCTGTCAGTATTAGTTTGCATGGGTCAAAACCGGTCAATCGTATCCTTACAATTAAATGTCATGGACAGTTATTTGTCAGTCTTTGAGCTTGTGCCAAGGTCCTGCTTTATTTACTAGTACTGACGTGGCTGATAATAGCAATGCAGAACACAGCAGCAAAGGCAGAATGACTAATACACACCAAGGAATGGAAATGGTAATTATTAAGAAGCAAAACTCGGGAGGTATAAGAGAAGGCAGGGTAACCTGATGTGCCTGAATTACAAAAGAAGAGGTTGCAGAGCCAGTAGCACTAAATCTCTAAGGCATAGGTAGTTGAAGCCGTAGGGATTATTTTCAGAAAGTAGAGACGAAAATGATCCAACTCACTACAGACATGTTAGTCCTACCTGAACAGTATAAAAGCTTTGAAACAGATCTCAAAGGAAAAGAAAAATTTAAAAATTATTCAGAAAAATGAATACAGAGTAAAATACAATTTGTGATGCCAAAGCTAGATCTTGCTGGAGTAACCTGATTATTTTTCATTTATTAAAAAAACACAAACCACACTGATTTCCTCATCAAAGGAGCATGAACTTCAGCCAAACCGTATGAAAGTTAAAGCTGAAGTATAAACCAGGAGGATGTTAAACTGTGAAGGGGACAGAGAACTGTGGGGTTGCCCACAGACCAGTTGGCCAACGGACTGTAACAGTTACTGCTGAGACTCGAAGTTTTCAGCCTGAAGGAAGCTTGATAGAGGAACCTTGGGAGCAATACTACTTAATACTTTCACTAGCAATCCTGGCATAGAAAGTGAGACTATGTTAATAAAGTTTGCTGACAATACAGAGAGGTTCAGAGCATCTGCAAGGAGCAACTGGATGAGTCTGAAAACCGGAGTAATAGAAACGGGATGAAATTCAATAGTACAGAGAGCAAGTGCATGCATCTGGGGACCAATAACAAAAATTCTTCCATAAATGCAGTGTTCAGTTGGAAGTGACCAGGGAGATGAAGGATTTTGTGGGATATACTAGCTGATGACAAGGTTGTAAGTTTATATGTCTATGAAAATAAATGTTACTCAAACATTTATTAGATAGGTAATGCCATTGAACAAGGCACTGACAAGATATGAGGCACTGCTCTCATATCTCAAAAAGAAGAAATATACTTCCCAATTAGAGGAGCAGTGTGAACATCTGAGGAAACTTAGGTCTGGGAAAAGCTTCCTGAGTAACTGAGACCAGTCACTAATCATCCTGGGACTTGCTAGTTCATTCTAAAACTATTTTAATCAGAGTTAATCTTGTGAAAATGTTGCAGAGTCTACTACACAATATAAGGGTCTAAATAAAATCTAACCACAGCTTCATTTTGGGAAGCCCTGTTTCCTACAGTACAGAACACCCAACAGGTCTTGGGAGCCTCAGGTCTGAGTCCTGTCCCGCTTGTAGGTGTGCTGGGCAAATTTGGATAAGTCATTTCATCTCTTTTGGTCATGGTTTCCCATCTGCAAGGTGGAGATGATGATACTTTATTACCTGTATATTTTGAGGTTCACTGCTAAAGAGTAGCCTTTTAGGTATTATTACTTGTATCAGAACTGCAAGTATCTCAGTTATCTACAGAGTATCTAGATCAGTTATCTATAGAGAATGGAGGTGTTCAAGGAACGTATGGATGACGCATTGTAGGATATGGTTTAATGGGCATGGTGGTGTTTGTTGGTTGATGGTTGGACTTGATGATCTTACAGGTCTTTTCCAGCCTTAGTGATTCTGTGATTCTGTGTAATGTACTATAACATTTAAAAGGCTTTATTTCTTATACTTATTCTTCACTTAGCAGTCAGGATACTTCCCTGGGACATGTCCATATCCATCCAGGCAAATAAAACAGGTCTAGAGCTTGAGAATGGCCTGCAGTCCTCATGCAACCTACAAATTTCTCCCTCATGAGAGTCTGTCCTGTGCCAATTAACCCTCTCCCAATTAACCTTCTCCCAGTAGTAGAAGGGACAGTATATGACAGGGACCAATCCCCATAGGCAGTTTTGATATAACCATTCTATTTAGGGGGCGAAAAATATACATTGTGTGAGTGTGAGGCATATGCTAGGTCTTGGCAGCAGAAAATGGTCCCTGGCCTGTTTTATTCAGTGATATAGATACAACCCCAGTGTCCAGTGTCTGGCATCATAGATAGCAAGGTCATGATGATGCACCTGAAATCCTCACCTGTGTTTCCTCAATCCACTTGGGGCTGGAGCTGTGGCAGATGTAATGCAAGTGTGTGCTGATCAGCTATTATATCTACAGGAACCTAAGTATCTTGACTGCATTATCATGTGCAAGATATGTCAAAAGAAACCTTTAAAAAGTATTGGAAACCAGGAAAAATGAGTGTGACCTATGTCAAAAATCTCCTCTATTCTTTAAGCAGGGGGGTAGCTTTTAAAGCCAGGCCTCAAGCAAGAGATTGCTTGCCTAATTACCAAAGAAAGTGAAAACAGCTGCTGTTATAGACGGAAAGTTAGAGGCAAATGGTGAACTGAGGCATGGAGAAGTTAAGTGGTTTGCCTTAGGCCACAGAGGGAAGTGGTGTCAGACCCAAGATTAGAAATCACAAGTTTTTTTCATACATTTCTAAGCTCAGATCACTGAAGCGTACCATCTGGACATGCGTAGATAACTATTTGGGTCTGTCTATCATTCCTATCCATCTCTAAGATAAACTCCTATCCTCTTACCATTTCACATAATTTCTAGGCAAATGCTGTTTTATTTAAGTGTAGTGTCTTGCACAGCTAATATTTCAGAAAAATAATTCAGGATTAATGTGGTGCCACAGCCACTGGAAACAATTATGTTCCAGCAAGTAAGGCTTTGCTTATTTTGAACCATAAAACAAATGCTATTTAGTGCAAAATGATTGAGAAATAGACACAGGACTCTTCGGCAAGTTATCTTCAGCTAGTTATTGAAGTAGCATTTTTTGAAAGATGGGAAGGAAGGGGAGAGAAGTGAGGTAGGAAACTTTTCTACTGCAGTAATTTAGCACAGAGCAGCCACAAAAAACCTCCCACTAAGAATACAGTACATAACTGCAGCACAAAATAAACTCAGAAGTAACGCTACCTCCAAACACTCTCCAGAGTAGCGTAACATTTTTATCCCTATTATCACTGTTGAGGGCTTTGCGGTTCCAAAACAACATAACAAACTCACATGAAAAAGATCTTCTAAAGCAATCTTTGAACCCGATTTCTCAAGGTTTTTATTCTAGTTTTGCTTGAGAGTGACATGTGTTGGCCTCTCAGACCCGTGGGACTGGCAACCTTTTGTCATTCGACATTTACCAGAACTCTTTCATTGCCAAAACCTACTGATATGATTTCTCCTTTATTTTTAAAGTCCTTACTTCACGGCTTACATGTTGCTATAGCATGGCAAAAACTTTTGAGCACAAATTAATTCTTATGAATACGGGATTGTTGGATATCCCATTTGGATAATAAGAGAACAGATCAGTTCATATCTCCATGAGACTTTGGGGCCTGAAGAAAATAAAAGCAAGCTTTAAAATTAGCAAGTTAGGCATAAAAATAATTTGATTCTCGCAATTCAGTTCACCTCATGACATAAATATGCTACAGACCCTACTCTCATCTACAGGCTCTTACGCAGAAGACAGAACAATACAGCTTGAAAAAATGTATGTGAGTGTTCAGCGCAATATAACTTAGATGTGATATATTGACGGCTCGTGTCAGGATCTCCCCAACTAGAGAAATAGCCAGTGATAGCCTGGCAAAAGCAGAAACATAACTGTCTCCCTGAGAAAGAGGGGAGGATGCAGCTGGAGAAACCAGGGAGTTTGTGCAGTTCTCTATTATCTTATCTGAGTGATGGATTTTTGGATATCTGCTGTGGGTAATAAAGGCATAGCAGCTCTACATGTATTGCTCATTTGGGCACATGTACGCACACCTGCAAGCATATACACACACCATGTTTGATAAACGCAGGTATATAAGCCTCAGTTCCAGGATGTAATCTCAGGGCAGCAAAGCGCTTAGGCATTTACTCAAATCCCATTGCAGTATACAGCTGTTGCTTAAGAATTTTCCAAAATTGTGGCTAGTAGCACACATATCATTATCACCACGGTCAGTCTTCCTATTGATTTCAATAAGCTTTAGGTGGGTCCCTTGACATCAATATTCTGGATCTACCTCCAGAGATGGCATTGCAAAAACAAAGCATAAGAATTTCTTTTCTCCCACAGTTCTCAAGAGATAAGTACAGCCAATCACTGGATCAGAAACACTGACACACAATTTTCTATTAATAAATTCAATGAAGTAAAGCATTTCGTGAGTCAGAAAAGCAGTGTGAAAAAGAAAAAAAACCCAGCCCCATATATATATATACACATACACACACACACTCCTCATCCTCCAAGCAGAGCATTTTTCAAACTGTTAAAACATTTTATGAAATTGCTCTTATTGTTCCAACATTTTACAGCCTCACAAATGATTATTTTCTGGTGTGGGGAAAATAAGAAAAGCAAAAAACAAGCCAAATGTTTTACTGTTTATACTTTTCCTGGCTTGGTTTAAAATGGATTTACTTTGCACATAGTTTGAGCACTTAGAATATTTTTAATGCTGTAAAGGTGCTCAGTGACAGAAAAATGATACGTAGCTGCCTGCCTGTGACAACACTTTAGTAATTCTTCTAGGTATCGCTACGCGTCTTAATGCTACATTCTGTAGCAACAGTCCCTCAGAGGGTATTTACAGTGTAGGTACCTAAGTTAGGAGATTTGTATACTTTGGCTCTCTTTATACTTACTGGGGTGAGAAAGCCTTCTCCAGAGAGCAGTTCAGAGGAGAAACGTAGCTTAAGTGCCCTGAATACGCTAGCAAAATCATTCACAGCAAAAACGTTAGAGAATATTCTGAATTGCAGCAGTTATTTGAAGGATTGGAGTGCAGAATTGAAGAACACAAAGGTGAGACAAAACTTTGTTCTCATTTCTGGACTAAATCTCTGCTACTCTTGAGAATGTCATGCGGTCTTTAACGATTGTGTAGAATACTGACATTCTTCGTTTTTAAGGAAGTTCTTTTAAGGACTAAATATTGTGTGTGAAGTGTTTTGTAAAGTTAAAGTACTGGAGCATAGTTAGGTTGATAAACCTCATGATTCAAGTAAAATGCCTCTATCTCAGAGCATCCACTCCAGAATGACAAAGGGCAGAACTGAAGTTGCCTGAATCTCATTTGAACCTCTAGCTGCAACGTGTTCTGTGAAGCTGCAGCTTAATCTGATGCTTTGCTTCATTTTTCTTCAGAGAAAATATTTATCCATTGCCTGCTATCAAATGCATACCGCTACATTTTGAGGAACACAGCCCATTTTTCACAAGCAGAAAAAATATGCTTTTGTCCGACAGCATTTTTTTATGAGTGGTGGAACTGTTGTCAGCTTGGAAATTCAGAAAATCTCTCTCCAGCACAAATGGAAATCAAGACATTTCCTAAACGTGCATATCAGGACTGGGAGATCTTTGTAAGTATGAATGGAGTCCACAAAACTTAGCACAAATGTTTTTCTACTTATATTCACATAAAGAAAATTAGAAAGTCAAAAATCACAACAAGAAAAATAGTGAGCATGTGAAGCAGGTTATGAATTCAGTGGTACTTGAGCAGTGTCCTAACAGTCCCACTGTTACAGACATTTTGTAATGCTTAGTCCATGTCTTTATGGATTTACTGACTTTGCTTTGTACATAGAGGTTTACGTATGGTAATAGTTTACATGCGTTTCCGATATATAAATAAGAAAAACAGAGTGAGATTGGGATAAAAGGTTTACGTACAGTCTAAATGAAGAGAAACATCCATAAATCACACATTTAAGAAAAAAACCCAACAACCCAAAACAAAAAACCCCACCACCTGACAAACCTACACAATAGAAGGAAATACTGGATATGTTACTGAATGAAAAGCATGTCGAAGTGCGTTAGAAAATGTTGCTAAATCGAGTACATCTCCCTTTGAACCGTATATCAACATCTGAAACTGTAATATAGTAAATGACATATATCACCTGCTGATTGAAACACATCACCTAGTAAAATAGCAATCAATTTGTGCGTATGAAATGTATCTCTTCTAATAAATTAAATGCGGAGCATGCTAAACCTGATGCAGCATTTACTGAATTATGCACAGTGAGGACTGAAGTCATTTTACCAGCTACTGAATCTGAAACATGAAGTACTGAAACTGATACAGTTCATCAGACACATCAGCTTTCTGGGAAATGCCAATCATTGGGGCAGGGTGAAGCTGCTGTCAGAAAACATTTAGGTCAACAACTGCTCTCAGTAACAGCCATTTGCTACAGCTGATGGCGAAGGTTCAGGAGCGGGGCACAACTGCCAAGATGTCAAACATCTGGAGTTTGATATTCATAGCTGTGTGAGTGTTCGTTATAGAGGGAGTGGTGTAGAAGGATCAATTTAAACATTCTTTAGTTTACTGGAGTGGGGGAGAGCAGCCTATTGTATTTTTTTAGCTTGCTGAAGAGCAATGGCAGGATGAACAACTGTGGGGTTTTAATTTTCTCAAAAAATAGAGGATCATTCAATTGTGCAAGTAACATTTGTGCCACTCATGTATAACCTTTGCCTCTTCCCACATCTTTTGAAATTGATACGTATATATAAATGAATATATATGTATGTACATGTGTTTACATGTATATAAAATAAAGCAAAACCCCCCCATATTTGGTTTTGTGTTCTCCAAATATCGTGGAAAACTGTGATGTTTCACTCCATCAAATTGAATGCAAAACAGTTTTCTACTTGGTTTTCTGGAAAGAAACCAGCAGCTTTGTAGCTGTTGCCAAGTAGGAAGTCACATGCCTGTGCTGAACCACAGCAAAAAGGCAGCTTGTCAGGCAGACCTGTCCTCCTTCTTTTCATGCGATATACCCAAAGAGAGAGAAAAAAGAAGATTCTCGGGCCGGTTTCATTCTTTATGTCACTCAATGGCCAGTTCTGTTGAACTTTTAGTTAATTTTTTATTTTTACTTATTGAAACGCAATGCATGTGTGAGATGGGTTGGTCATACGAACCAATTAACTCGGACTGCTTTTCCTCCCTCTGACAACAAATGCTGATTTAAGGAGCTAGTTAAGGGTAAGTCAGAGTCGATCAGGAAATCTCTGTGAAGTCATTGACTACTTGACTGATCAATAAAGCTGGAAAATATCAGGGCTATCATTTGCTGGAAGACAAATTCCTGCATCCCAAATTACAAAGAAGAGAGGCTCCAATAAAAGTGCAAGGTGTCTGTGTCATGAGCCTACACAGGTCTGTCCCCAAGGCTTCTAATTAAGACTAATATTGTACCTTTCATCAAAGTAAATTAAGAGTAATTCCAGTGAAGTGGGGGATGCTGAAAGGAAGTGATAACCTTGAATGAATTTACATTTAAAAAAAGACCTGAAGGCGGAAAACAAAGTTGCTTGGTTCCATTGAGCAAGAAGGGCATGTTTTAAAGGAGTTTTGTTTTTTTGGAATTCACACAAGAGCCTAATCAGACTTCTGGCATCTGTCACATTAACCTAAAAGTCTCAGGTAAAAGCCACCTTACCCTGTCTATACTTCAGACAAAATACAACTGGGAGAGAAGCTGATCCTTTTGGAAGCACAGAGAAGATTCTTTTAAGGGTCATGGCTCCAGCTGTGGATAATGGTGCAGTCCTTCCCAAAGGTCCTTCCCAAAGTCTGAGCACCAGCCTGGGAATGTTCAGGACAGGCAAAACCACTATGAGGTTGAAATATATGACTGCAGGAGGCCTTCAGCATCTCCGGTGGCTTGACAAATAAAGAATAAGTTACCTTCCCCTTGTGATTTTGCTCTGTTTTAATTATTTCTCTATTTTTTCAGTAGAAATTCACAGGGACAAATAATGGGAAGTTCCAGTTGCTACTAATTTTCAGGCACAGTTTTTGGGTTTTGAAGTAGCTAGGCACCAAAATCCCACAGTGGCAGCTAGCTGCTAAAATGTCTTTGAAATACTAGACTTCAGGTTCATTTGAGGCACACCCACTGGCCTGGGGGCTGGGAGAGAGGCAGCTGTGAAATATGCTGAGATCCTCAAAGTCTCAGTCTGTCTCGTGGTCTTCTCCTCACCGGGGGAAAAGTGCCATGCACACAGCGTGCAGCTTCTCCCACAGCTCCAGCTCTGCTGCTCGGTGAGTGGATGGAGGTGGGAGGACTGGAAACATAGGACTGCCCCGTTTCTCTATTCCTTTTTTCAGGAACGTACCATGTGGACAGGAGGAGAGAAGGGATAGCTTTCGTTCAGGAAAGTGAAATACCACCTAGATAAGGAGGAAGGTCTGGTTGTGGTTCACTCTTCCTGACAGGTATGCAGGGAGTACCCAGCACCTTCTAGGACTGAGTCCAGAGAGAGCATCACGAGCTGAAGCAAAGCAAATGAATGAGGAGGATTATATATAACCATTTAACTGAGAGCTAGACACATCCTCGGCAACACAGAAACGGATTTACAACTTTTAACGAGCAGCACTCTGTAAAAATAAAATGACTTCAAACACAGCCTTAAAGCTTTTCTCAGAAAAGCTCTAATGTAAATTTTATATGGAGCACACTACTGCACATGCATTTGTTATTTGCATTTGTTATCTTATTAAAAAGTAGAGCCTAATCAGGATTGCCTAGTTCTGGGGAGAAAGGGAATGGGATTAAATATGAAATAACAGTTGCTTCAGGATTCCTACCCACTCAGGAGGCTTCTTGAATGTTCTGTCATTTTCTAGAGATTTATATATTAAAAGTGTCTGCCCCATCATAATCACTTAACATGCTTTAAAAAGCACATAAACACAAGGGGGGTGTTCATTATGGCATATGGGAGAGAGATTCTTCTCAGCATTGGTCCAATTTTGCTCACATTATAGTCAAATGCTAAATGTCCCATGGACGTCAGGGGGAGTCAAGCCTTTTGAAAAAACTGCTCTTTATAAAAAAGCATAAAGTAGGCAATCTGCAACAAATATAGATTCCCAGTAAGCTAGGGACAAGGTCTAGATTCAAACAAATTTTATCATAAGGTATCTCCCATCAGGAGAATTTTTTTCAGTGGCAAAAAAGGGGACAAAGGTTCAGATGGACAGTTTGCCTTCCCAAGACCGATCCAGGAAACTTTTTTCCTTTCACTAACCCTAATTTTGAAGAGATTGTGTTAGTTTTTTATCACCTCTCTTATTCTTCCTCCTATTTCTCTCTTCCCTCACCCACAGAGAGGACTTCTAAATCTCAGCACGAGCCTGATAATATCTTCTCCTCTTTAATGTATGTTTCTGCGGAAGGAAGAATCAGCAGCTATTAGCAGCTTGTGACTGAATGCTGTATGAGGCTCTCTTTGTAGTACCTAACTGCGCTGGAAAACACAATTTAACAGATGAGCATTGCAGAAACCATGCTGAATGTACAGAAGAGGCATCGTCCCGGTCAGCCGTGGGTGACAGAGTGGTCAGGTTCAAGGCTCAAGGTTTCCTCACTGGCAGAGGTAGTTGAGAGCAGAGCCAATCGCTAGATCCCATGGCTTAGGTATCTCGCATTTAAAAGCCAGAGCAACGTTAAATCATTTTTTGCTGAGATTAGATTTCACTCCCGTATCACATCCATTGCTCTAAGACATCTGGGTTTAATGTATTGCATCAAGCTTTTGGCACCACCATACTGAAATTACATTTTATGGCCCGAAAAACCCATTGGCTCTTCCGACCTCCTGCGTAACATGAAATTATACCCAGTAATTCCTGTGTTAAGCCTAATCAATGACTTCTGGCTGAGCTAGAGAAGATCTTTCAGAAAGATAGTGATGTTTGATTTTAAAGTCTTCAAAGGGAGGGAAAGCCAGCACTTTTCATATGAAGTCATTCTGATGGTTAATTAGCTTTATTGTTAAAATCCTTCCCTATCTCATTTGACTTTGCCTTGCTTCCATTCCTAGCCCTGGGATTTTGTTGTGCCTTGAGTATTAGATTAAACTTGCACTTACAGAAAGTCATGTCGTCAGAGCTCTCACTATAACACTGGTGTTTGAAGCACAAGTTTTGTTGCCTACTCTGCAAATAGACAACTTTTGTTCAGGGGCTTAGGATATCACTTCTGCCATTGTAACCAAAACCTACCTGTCACTAAGAAGTGTTGGGAAATGGGGGTGTTCGGTACTTTTCTGTTCCTCACTGGAGGCTGAAAACCAGATACAGCATGAAGGGTGTCCTCAAACTCACACAGACAAGAGTCAGGCCCAGCTGGTTCAGAAAGGAAAGCCAAAATTGCATGCAAATAGACTGTAATTTGTGTTGGGAATCTGAAATCTGATTAGACAAGGAACTAGAGGAAAATGCCTGGTTCCTTTATTTTTCTAAAAGTGACTAAAAGCAATTAAAAATAGGCCCTGGTTGTGCATTTAACATTTGGGCTTTATGTTAATTACCTTTTCCTGAACAAACTAAAAGAGAATGCATTGACGTGCAAGTTTAATGGCATGCAACTGAAAAAAAGTAAATGCAATTATTTCTTTTCACCTCCTCACAATGGGTGTAATATAAGAATAAACTTAATGGAGGTATATACACTGGTGAAAATATGGGCATTTCCCTGGTGCAGATCAGTTGGATGATTCTGGGTTTACGTACAGCTGGAGGGAAATTAAGACCATACCAGTACTGAGTTGGTAAAACATTTCAAAGTGAAATTCAGCACATCTTGTGCTGGAGTCCAAATTTACTGACACAAATGGACAATTTCTGTTTAGTTCAAGGGGTTTGGCACCTGACCACTAATGTTTAATAAGATGGAGAATGTTGCCTAGGGACTATCCTAAATACTTTGAAATAATCTACTTTCCTTCAGTGCAACAGTCCCACTAATGGTGTTATTGAGAACTACTGCATTTGAGAATAGCGAAAATGCTTTATTTGGATTTAGGAGATATTTCCGGATGTAAGAACTTGGAAATTCATTTACTACTTTTTCAGACCGTTTCTCATTTGTAGGAAAATAGAACACATTTCTTCCTCATGCAGATCATAGATGGATGATTTTGAGATGCTCAGATATTACAGTGGCCACCTATCTGGGAAGAGAGGCGGAATTTAGAATCATCCAACACAACAATTTCGGATATGAAATAAATTCTGTCATTTATTATTTGTGTGGCAATAACATCTGGATGTTGTGATAAGGGACCCACTATATGATGAACTGTAGCCAGTGTAATGGAAAAACTGTCCACCTCTCTACGAGGTTTCTTTCCTGGATTTAAAGATGAAAGACAACTGATGAATTTGGAAAACATAGAAAAGTATAAAAGAACAGCAAACTGATCATGGCTAATATGGTACGTAGAGATCACAGTCAAAGCTGCAGAACACTATTTTTGAAGGCCATTTGGGGCATTTCTTCCCCTCGGTCCCTGCTATGCCTCTGTGCTCCTTTTGGTAGGCCAGCTACAGCGGAAGCAGAGGCAAGGTGGCCGTGAGAAGTCTGTATGGGCCTGGTTTGCTACACTAAATTGCATGCAGGTTTCTTCAGGTGTTTGCAGACAGACCTGTGCTTGCTCCACCTGTGCTGTGGGTTGACCACATGTTTGCAAGTCTCAGTTTGAAGGTACTGCCATGCTGATGTGATGGTCACCATTGATGCCACAGACCTGGTATGCTAACAAAGCTAAAGCAGCTTTTAGATGAAACCTTTCTCATCTGCCTGCGTGCCATGGAGCAATAACAGGTGTGTCTGCAAAAGACTGCGTAACCTTACCATGTCAGCAAACTTTCATAGCAGATACGAGTTTGCTTATCCTAGTTTGGAAAGCAAAGCCTTATTAAAAAAAAATAAAAAGAGAGTCAGAAATGTAATTGCTGTTACTTGTGCCATATAGATGATTTGGAGAGTTTTGTTTCATTTGTTTAGTTTGGAGAAGAAGAGGCTGATGGGAGAGCTTATTGCTCTCTACAATTACCTGAAAGGGGTTGTGGAGAGGTGGGTGTTGGTCTCTTCTCCTATGTAACTAGCGATAGAACGAGACAAAATGGTCTCAAGTTGCACCAGGGGAGGTTTAGGCTGGATATTAGGAAAAATTTCTTTATGGAGAGAGTGGTGAAGCACTGCAACAGGCTGCCTAGGGAGGTGGTGGAGTCACCCTCACGGGAGGTGTTCAACGTGTGGACACGGCATTGTGGGACATGGTTTAATGGGCATGGTGTTGTTGGGTTGATGGTTGGACTTGATGATCTTACAGGTCTTTTCCAACCTTAACGATTCTGTGATTCTGTGATTGGGGAAAAAAACTACACAAAAAAAGCGTCCCACAATGTTAATAATAAGTAGTACTTATTTTCATGTAATTTTCAAGTAGGCTCTGTTTTATGTTCAGTTGAGCTATGGATCTGACATCCAACTGAAATGCACAATGCACAAGGTTAGAGGACCTTTCCTAGCAAAATGCTCAAGAGCCCTTCAACTGCTGCTTGCTTGTCTTATATTTCTTACTTAATATACCCTGTCTTACTGCTGCTTACTCTATATTTGTCTGAACTTAGCATCATACAGGTACTATTTCTGCCCTTTTATGTGGATTTAGTTGATAAATCTAAAGCACCAGCAGTCTGGGAGAGTGAAAGTGCAACCACAAACTGTTGAGAGTAAATGGCAGTGTGTAGCACTTTGGGCTGGGGCAATGATAGTTCACTGTAACAGAGCATAAATTGATAGAAAGGTGTTGGCAGTTTACCATTGCTATGATAGCTGCTATAAAAGGTGCAAGAAACACTTAATGAAATGCCCTGACCTGTGTTATGTAGGAGATTGGATTAGATAAATGTAACAGTGCTTTAAGAATTAGTCTATGAACTACAGATATTTCCATGAAAAAGACTTATGAATGTAAATGTTAACATCCCCCAGAATGAAAAATAAAAAGCAGACTATAAATCCCTTTAACAAGATACTCTGTTCTATTATCTAACTTAACCAACTTCTGTTGAATTCAATACATTTCTCAGTTTTAGGTTTCTACAAACCGGTCTTGGATTTGTGATGCATTTCCCAAATTGATGAAATAAAAATAGCTTGGCCCAAATGAAAAGCGGCATATAAGACTACTAATTATCAACAAACCATATTTAAGTATCAGATTTACTGGGGCAAATTCTTCTCTCTACTGCTGTCATTCATGTTAGCAATGCAGGGAGAAATAGGAGAAAATAGAAATAGCTTCTTTAAGTTTGCAGTAGAGAGCACTTTTGAGAAGATAATAGTTCAAATGTTTTATATTTAAGGAGTTTAGTTTTACCAGTAACAAAGTTTTCCTGATTCTAATGAAGATCCTTGTTGAATATTGATATAAAATAACATTCTATTTGTCTTTATCTTTGCTGCATTGATGGAAATGACTAAATTTAGGGAGAAGGTGGAATCTATCTGAAGGTTTCATTAATGTCTGAATATTATCCAAGAAGTTTGTATCTCTGTTCTAAAAGAAACCTTCACTACCTGGAATATACAGGATGGCAATGAAATAAAATTAATTTCTCTGCTAACCAGGTAAGTGTATCGATAAGGTACTGTATGATTATTTGGGATTTCATTATTAAAATGAATTTTATTAAGGTTTTATACTGCCATCTAGTATCTAAGCACCTCCCTGATGTATTCAGTGTTAACAGATAAATTCTTTCTTGGGATTTTTGGAGTATCAGTCTTTAGGTTTCTAGAGAGAGGAATCTCCAGATTCAATTCAAGTTGAATTGAGAAGTTGGGTAAGTTGACATCTAAGAATTTTTCTTATCATCTAAATGCTACTACTGCAATCTGCATTGATGCAATTTTGCTATAGAGCTTTTAAAAACCAGGGGCCACATCCTTCCATGTTCTACACAAGTGAATTTTTTGCATCTTGCAGAATCAAGCCCCAGTTTTATTTGATAGATTAAATTGCTGGTGATTCTGATGGGATTTAAAAGATTCCTAGGTATCATCAGCCTGGTAAAAGCTAAATGACAAACTGCATTTTTCCAAGGCAGGAGTGTTAAAGCAGGTAAAGCATGGCACAGAGATCAGTAAAGTGAAGGGGCCAAACTCTTCAGGCAGTGCAATTTCTTAATCCCTCACTCCCATATTAAGAAATACAAGTCTCCATTTTATTCCTGGTTTACATTCAGACCTCCTAAACTTAAAGCAAATAGTGAATGGTGAAAATTTGCCTGCCATATTACATGGCTGGCTAATCAGTGCCTATTATATTGTAAAAACGCTCTGCTGATGTGCCTCTTACAGTTTTAACCAGTAACACACCTACCATCTGACATTGTGCAATTAGCCTGCGCTTCTAGAGTCTGCCAGAAACAGCAATAAGACTACATCGGAGAAAGATCATTATCTAAGGCACCTCGCAGACACTAAATATGCACAGTTCTGCTGCATTTGCAGCCCACAAAGGATAAAGGCACCAGTAACTGTATGGTGCTAAGGCATTCATTTGCATTGTTTCATGGAAAGCCTGGCCTGTCAGGACTTCCCACTAGCAGGCACAGAAAAAAAAACCCAAACAAGAAAAAAAAACCCACCCACCAATGTTTTGGGCTTTTTTTTCCTGAATTAGTTCATTAGTTTGGGGGAAATGAAACATCAGTATCAGCAGAGCTTGGCTGGGTTCTCTCGGTGTGAGAATTATTCTGTATTATTCAAACCCTGGGCTGCATTTTCACTGCCTTTTCTCAGAAAAAAAGAATGCAAACTTCCCTTTAGCGTTCTCATTGTCAGGAGCCACTCTAGGTGAGAAAGGGGAGTCCTGGGAGGAGGGCGGTGCTCTCAGATGCTGCAGGATGAGCGAGGGTGGTGCCCAGCCCCCTAACCTCTTCAAAACCCTTTGGAACCTGCTGGGGTCCAAAGGGCGTTATCCCCGTGTTCATTGCAGTGCAAATAGCAATCTGAAGCTTTCATTCCCAAGTTTGCATGGCATCCCTTTGCCAAGCTGCTCGGACTCAATGAGTACCAGCCTGAGGATCTCAACACTGTGAAAAAAGCCCTCTATGCTTCTAGGTCCTTACATACTCTGCAGTGGTGTTACCTGTGAAGGGAAGTCACAGTCATTTCTATGATCACAGAACACGAAACGAGCAAAAAATACCGAGGACTGAAATGTCAACACACTTTTCACCTTGCTTAGCAACAACCATGGGCTGCTTTACCTGAGAAAGTCCCTGCTGCAGTCAGCCCTGGGGAATTCCCTGGGGGTCTTGTTTCCCCTGTGATGGAAACTAGAGCCCCTTATGACAATTTCTTTGCCATGCTGAGGGTAAAAAAAGGCAAAAGCTAAGGATTATAGATCCATCTACAGCAGTAGTTAATTTAACTTGCATTAACAGTTAAAAATCTTGCAGGGGGAATATATGAAAATTACTGCTTTCCAAGAAGATCTGTTAATTATTATTAGTCAGCACACTTATAAGGCACCAATGGAAACTTGGCACTCAATAAGTACCTATTAAACTATGTTAGAGAACATAATTTTTATGTTTAACATAAAAACTGCATGAATCATCTGTTCGTTTAACACTGGGTCATATCTTCAGCTGGTATGAATCAGTCAAACACCAGCAATAGAGCTGGTCAGTTTACAGAGACCAGGATCCGGTTTAACATTTGCTACATGAAAAACAGAATGGCATTTCTTTTCTTTTAACTTTTTACAGAAATTTGGAGTTTGTTCCCTTTTCTGTCACCCATCTGGCAGAATTGTAATTAACAGAATTTAGAGCCACGACACTGAATATGTTAGACAGTCGCACAATCAGGCGAATTTGCAATGTAATTAATAGCTGTAAAGGACATGATCTGTTTAAGATCACAGGGACTTGGATGCAGTAGCAATTCAGATAATTCAGGCGGTGCTGCCTGGTTTCTGAATAACGCCCTGTTTTCAATAGGGCATCCTCCTGTGTGTTCTTTATACATAAATCTGTGGCTGTGTTCAGACAGAAAATACAGTAACGTGATCAGCATCCAACAACATGCACTTATGACCAAATTTTTAGCATCCCGGTTGCT
Organism: Gavia stellata; assembly: GCF_030936135.1. Taxonomy (NCBI): domain Eukaryota; kingdom Metazoa; phylum Chordata; class Aves; order Gaviiformes; family Gaviidae; genus Gavia; species Gavia stellata. The sequence goes on along the minus strand of NC_082597.1, from coordinate 6,362,140 downwards.
GAAAGTGTAGGCATGCTCCCGCAGATCAAATAGAAACAGCTTGAGAACTCATTGCCATCTGAGTTACCACCCATCAGCTGAAATGTGCTCCTGCACATTCACTGTTTGCTCAGTGTAACATAACCCCGTGGCTTTTAAGCCATCATCAATTCCTACGCTTCGCTTAGACATGCGGTAACTACCACCTGCTGAGTGGTATTTTTCTAACAGGGACGATGTTGTCTTAGACCACTTCAAACCAACTTTAAGAGCTTGCCGTCCTGTCCTGAGCTGTCGTGACATTCTGACGCCAAAGGTGGGCTCTTTTCCTTTAGGAATTTAGGCCATATTAACTCAATGAGAGGTAAATACCGGCTTAGTTCAGGCTTTGTGACCTTGCCAGCTGTGAGCTGAAGATATTTGTCAGAATTCTATGGCTAGGTATTTTTCATCAGTTGCAGTAATTCAACAACTGCACAAATCATTTCACTATTTTCCCCCAGTTCATTTATTTACGGCAAGTCTGAAGGGAAAACATTAGGTACTGTCCCTGAGATCTCAAATACAATAAGCACGTGGAGAGTAAGCTGTGCACAAATACACTCGTTCACCTGCAAATTTATGCCTTTGTATGTAGGGCCCAATCCTCATTTGTGCATAATATATTACTTAAAATAATATTTTTCATTAGGGCAAAATTTGCAGAACCCAGCTTGTAATGATGGATAGTGTACGGGCTTTGTGAGAAAAGCAAACAAAACCAAAAACTTGAACTATTTATTCTGGAGGAGACTACTGGAAAAAAAAAGAATTCTGTCTGATTTATTCCATTTAATTTAAGGAATACAACTGAGGGACCTGATTTAAGGGTTCAGCAGTTTTGGGCTTCCTGTAAGGTTCATGTAGAGAAAGGCTCTTCCAAAGTCTGCTTTGGGCCCCATGAAATCTGAATAACTCTCTAATGAAGAACACCTCCCCTCTTTGAAAACAAGAGGAGTATCTAATGACTAAATTCTTCATTAGGCTTGTTCTTCATTAGAGAGAGATAGAGGGAGAGTGCACTTCACTCGTAAGAGAGAAGCAACAATATGTTTTATTGATATAAAATAGTGAGTTAACAAAGTTTGATAGTAAATGCAACAGTGGTTTAACAAGATTCGATGGCAAAGTACACTTGATTATTTACTGCATAGAGGACAGGGTCAGACAAAATGGTTAGGGAGACCCTCCCAATCGTGAGGTTCAGAGAGGCCTCCCTTGCATTCTAAACTCCTTCTCAGAGAGGAGTCTAGGTGCAGCTGGATCCAGGCTTAGTCCCAGATTTGGTCAAATGTTTATGTCTAAAGGATTATATATGTGCAATCAGTCCTTATATCACTTAGCTAAGGTTTCAAAGTTTCAGCATGCTATTAGTCGCTACTGAGAATCTGTTGTGGCAAGGAATCTCTCAACCTCAAGGAGTAACCTTGAAAGGTGTCCCTACTCAAGCAGAGGTCCTGTCGTGCAGCCCGCTGCCGTGCAGGAGAGCTCAAAGGGCTCTTGGGATGCTCACTATTTATGGGGGTAAGATGATTGACTCATAATCATATTTGCATACCGACCACAGATTTTAGTTTCTTACAAGTTTGGCTTGAGCTGGACATAGACCAGCACTGTGGTTAGGTGGATGCGTTGCCATAAATTTGCACTTGGCTGTTGTGTTGTTGTCTGTCTCCCCCGAATCCACTCTGAGCCGAATGCATCCATCACGACCAGACGCATCCATCACGACCGCCACTGGTGGTTATCGCTTGTGCAGGGTTATGGGAAAAGGCTTGGTCGGGGGCTGGGGGGGACCACACCATCACACATGTGGAAACCTCCATTTAATACTTAAAGTTAACATTAGATGAACTTAGCAGTGTAATTGGCCATTTTCAGACATTTATTTCAAAATCTTTGTGCCTGTAAAAATGGGGAGTTCTAGTATCAAAATACAGAAAAAGAAAATTATGAAATAAAATGCCTTTTAACAGAAATATTTAATTGGGGAAATAACTAAATAGGCATTGCTAACATCTCTGATTGGCTGCCAATGTGATGGAACTGCCTTGTTTATATATTTCATGTGATGAACTTCTAAATGATTAGCTAGAGAGACACAGACAGATATGTAATGAACAGATGTGCAAGATGAGCATAGCATAATTATAGAAAACCTCTCAACCCTCTTAAAAATAATAATCACATAAGTGGTTTCCTCTTAAAATCAAATGTTTTGAGAATATAGACATGTACTAGGTATATGAATATCTATATAGATGCAAATACTATAAAGAGACCAAAGCTTTTCTCTACCCAGAATCTCAGCTTCAATTTGAAATGTCTTCATTCTAAAGTGTTTCTTGACTTTTCGTTTTACTGGTAGCTGAAGGTCAGTTTGAGTTGTTCACATATCAGGTGCAAAACAGGAAGGAAATTGTTTGAGAAAGACTGGGTTCCAATCCTGCTCTGTGCTGAGCCACCTCCCAGGTTCTAGGGCCTGGAAGCGGAGCACTTGCTGCACAGGATGGCACAGTATTGGGCTCAAGCCTAACGTAGAGAGCTTGAACAGTGATCTGTAAGAAAATCAGGTATTTGACTGACTCCTTTTGACAGCATGGTGCCAAAAAGGTACAAGCAAGGAAGCTTCATGCTTAGACTTAAATAAAAAAGCTTCCAAATGTTTTCTTCTATAAAAATAAATAATGGTTCACATACTATGCTGGTGTGCTAAAAATAAATTCTCGTTGGCTTCTTTAACCATTTTAACACATGTATATCAATTCTGGGTGTTTCCAGGGTGATGCTCAGTTTGAGGGTCACATTTCCAGAGCTCCAGCCTTGCTTGTCCCTTCAGTGTTCAGCCACTATTACATCTTAGTCTCATGCTGCCTCTCCCTCTGTCCTCAGGAGGCTGTAATTTCGCTGAGAAGGAAATCCAGTTCATGTTTTAATAGGAAAAATACAGAAGAGCAAGAAGGGGAATCAGCCATGCAGCAACTTTTAACACCACCAGATACATTAGCCCAATTAAAAGGCAACTGTGCTTTGGGAAGACCAAGTATTTATTTCTGGAAAGAAAGGGATGATTTGTTCTAATTCAGTAAATTAAAAAAGTCACCATGAATGATTCCATCAGCTAAAAGCTGCACACAGAGAAACCAAATCCAGTATAAAAGCCTATGTAAGGCTACTTTTATGAGCAACAGTAAAACATTCACAGCTTATGCCACAGAAAAACTCACAGGCTTTGAGCCTCCCTTATCTCAGTCTCCCAAGGTGGAATGGACTAGTAGAATTAAGAGAGTCACTCTGTGGCCATGCATGATGGATGGTGTCTGGGTTATATGTCTGCTTGCAGCCCATTGTGCATCGGATGTTATGCTCTTTTAAACGGCTGTGGCGAAGCAACAGAGGAAAGCTGCCTCTTGGCGTTGTTCTGGCTGCAGACAGGAGCCTCAAGGGGGAAAATTGGGCTCTTCAAGGAAAGTAAGGGTTCAGGGGATGGGGAGAAAGGCTCATTAAGATGGGAGGAAGACACAGGGGCTGTTTGAGTATGGGCTACTGGGAGGTAGCACACCATCAAGGAGACCTTAGTAGTGAAGGTGAAGATGATACAGGAGAAAAGACTTCTTGGGGACCCAGAAGGGACAGGCTGGGATCTGCTGCACCTCAGCTGCTAAAGAGCCTGAAACAAAGCACCTCTTCCACAGGGACAGAAGTGAAAGATTTGTTTGTAAACTGGGGCATTTCTATTCTGTCTCAGTCTGAGTTTTCTCTACAGGAGAGAAAAAAGAAGTAACGCATCTAGTTTCTGTTGTAACAAAACTCATTCCAGAGTTTAAAGAACCTTCTGGTGCTTTTGGGAAAGCACTCTAAGGAGAGTCAAGCCTCTAAACTCTGGCTGAATCAATGTCCCAGCACAGTGTAAATTACTTTGCCACTTTTTGCCTTAGCACTTCCATCTGCAGAATGGGAATTTAACAGCTGCATAAGGCTGCTGCAAAGAGAATTAATTGATGTTTGTACAGTGCTTTGCAAGGCTAGCATGTTATTGTTACTTATTTGTTTATCCATCAACCCATGTTATTCTTTCATTGAGTAATAATACTCTACAAATAGAACATCTCTTCAAAGAGGATGAAATTAGGACATTGAGGGTAAGAACGAACTACTAATACGTATTAGCGATGGGAAGACCGTTTCCAGACATTTGCATAAACATGTTAGGGGAAAGAAAAAAAACCACAACAGAACGTGAAACATAGTTCAGCTCTTAAACAAAAAGTCATATTGATAACTTTTTATTTTCACTTAAACACATCTTAATTTAAGAAAAAGTGACAAGGAATTAATGATACAAATTAAAAATACAGGAATGAACAGAATACTGACCTGAAGCAAAATAAAATTGCGCTGGTCACCCTCAGTAAGATTCATTTCTCCTAACTATGCTGTCTGCAGGTTCAGTGTCCAACCTCCATTAGTCGTCTGCACCAATGGAAGCAGGCACTTTGAGGGGCCATTGAACCCATTTCCTTTAGACATACTGTGTTTTGAGAGGTCCTTGAGATGGAGCTTTATATCAAATGGATAAATAGTTCTTAGTGTTTATTAATAAGAGTGCATTTGAGCCACATCGAAACTGAACCTGGAGGCAAACTCAAAGGGAAAATGTTGAGTATGCTCTCTGCTTTCATGCGCCTCTCATGATGTTGTGTTTGAACGGCCGTGGCAGTGTCCTATGGTTGATGTCAGTCAGATGGATTGTCCTGCAATCACACAGAAACAGACAGTGCTTGTAAGCAACCTGAATTCAACCCAAATTGCCAACGTGTTTAATAATGCATATAATTGTGTCTCAGGAGCATAGCAGTCTTCAGACTGCTTCTGGAATCAGCTAGCTCAAAAGCAGTACAGGGGTAAATATCGTGTAAATACAGGAACTTGATTTCTCATTATTTTGCAATCTTTTCATTATGCCATTAGTTTTTCTTTAAACCTTCTACAACTTTTAAAGGGTTTTTTTGTTGTTTGTTTATTTGTTTGCTTGTTTTGATTTTTTTTTTCTATTCGGTTTCTACAACCTGGTCAGTGTATTCTAGTGGAGTTTGCATCTGTCCCAATAGAAGAAATGTTACCCCTCTATATTTATTCTGGACTTCCTTTATCAATTAATTTATTGTACTAATATTTTAACTACAATAGCACAACCAAGGCTTCCACAGAGATGAAAGTCTGCTGTGCTCCCAGAGTTATTGCTTCCCACTGTAGAATTCAATAGTTGTGTAGAAGCTTTATACTCTTTGTTGTAGATCTGTGTTCTCGTTGTCCATATTGTTTCCTTCTGCCCGACTGACCAAGCGATCTAGGTCACTTCACTGTCTTCTGTGCACCTGTAAAATTACCTGCGATGGTTTCTTCCCCCCACCCCTGCCCAATATTAAACAGTTTGTAATTCAATTACTGTGTATTAAAACTTGTAATATATTTCGTTAATAACTGTAATACAGTTACAATTCTGAGTTAAAGTCAAGTAATACCTTTGTGACTGTCAGTGGTCCTCCTGTACCATGACTGTAAGAACTTAGATCCAGATCCTTAAAGGGTCTGGTAAGAAGGACATGCCTTCCATTGATTTCAATGGGCTTAAGACTGTTGAATACATTTGTGAATTGGAGATCTCAGCTTGTTTATTCAGGCTTCAGTTCATAGTCCCAAAATTGATTTTAACTGTCTCATAGTTTTAGGAAGTGGACTGTTCATTTTAGACTCAACCTCTTCTGATTGTTTGTGGCAAATGCCAGGTGTTTTTCCAGGAGAACTACTAGATTGTAAGTCATAATGCGAAAAGGGCTGCTGTTAGATTGTGGACCTGTTTATTTTCATTTTTTCTAACCACGAGTATGCCATCTAATCCTCTGTCCCTATCAAACCATACTCCTTTGCACTGATGTGGAGTGCTAGAGTCTGTTTCATAACTGACAGTCCAGGAGCACCAGAAACTGGGCATCATTTTGTTCTTTCTGAAGCAGATGACAAAATTCTGCAGGTAGTCATTGGCAGTGGGTTCAGATTCTTCATTTTGTTCCCCACTGATTACACAGGGTCAAAATCTCTGGTGTCACCCTGTTATTCTTAAAGTAAACTTCATGCACAGTACTCGCACATGAAAACCAACATTGCTACCTTCTTCCTGTTGCATTGGGGATTCCTGCTAAAACTCCAAACTGACAGTATTCAGAAAATATAACTGCGTGATCTGACAGAAGCACTGCTGTGAATGATATGGGGGCCGGTTTCCTTTTAGATTTGATCTTAGGGAACCAATGCACATTGTAACAATGCAAAAATATAATTTTTCTGAGAGCATTATTGTTCTTTTCCTGGAAAATATAAAACTGTACCAGAAATTTCTAGGTTTTCACTTTTCAGTATATAGGTCATGATGTATACAGTAAAGATAAAAAAATGCAGGAAGAAATCAATTCTGTTATCACTTTAAATGTATGATTCACTACAAGTAAACATATGTTTCTCTTTCTCCTTTTTTTCTGCAGAGTAATGAAGTTTTAGGTAATAAAATGTGTTGCCTGAAGATAAGAAGTATTATCTAAAACACATTTCCGTCAATTAAATTGTCTTCTATTACTTCCATTGAAGCGCTAGCGGACTTTTGATTCGACTGATTTTTAAGAATGCTGAAGAACACAAGATGTTGGAATTGGAATGCGAACTGCTAATTTATGATGTTTAACCATAATGGAGATAGCACATAATACTTGGGAAATTGCTTTTTATTATGAATGAGTTCTTAGCATTTAACTTATGCTTTCTTATAAAGCTATATCTGCCACAGAACCTTCCATTTTAATGTGTAATACTGTTTGTGTTCTTATTTAGTGTTTTGTCCTAGTAATTAACTATAAAACTTGCAATGAAATAAGGCTGAAGAGCTATCCTCCCATATATTCAACTCTCTCTAATGAGCTCATTGATATAAAGCTCAATCCAATACTTAAATGCCAATGAAATAAAGATGCTTGTGTTTTAAAGGTTATCATGAACTAGTACTTATTTAAATGCACACTGTGGTGAATAAGCATCCTTACAAATGTGTAGCTCATACAATATATTTACCATAAGCCAACCAGCCTATGAAAATCAAGTGTCATGGACGTTTGAACATTGTGCCATATGAACATTTCCAGACAGTTCAAGTAACATACACACATTTTACCTCTAGCATTAAGTTCTTCTCTGTTCTCTTTCAGTAACTCAGAAAATTCGAAGGAATTGTTGTGTCTTTACCTTGGTGTGATAGAGGAAGGAGTGGTCTTCAGTCTCTGGCTCACTGCATGCTACTCTCGAGAGCACGTGAAAAGCTGCACAGTCCAGAAACTGAAAGTGATAATGTCGGTCAATGGCTGCCTGGCCAAGGGGACTAATCTTTTGAAGCTAGTGGCATTGCTCACGAAGTGCCATTTCTAGTTGTATGGGCCAGTCAATAAAGCCCAGACTCATTTCGCTTAATTTTAGCCATCTGGAAATTAGAAATACAAGTCACGTCTTCTAACTGTATAAGTTTATAAAAAAAGAACTCCATCCAACCATTAGTGGAGAGAAATACTTACAATATTTCAATCTTTCTGTATGTACATTAGGAAGAGAGGAATCAAAAGTTCCTCTTCTTTCCATTGGCTATAAAAGAAATCTAAACGGTCAGCTCAGATAAGGACAACTGCATTGAAGGTGTCTGCATTTGCTCAGGCAAAGCCCATCCTAGGTATCTGCTCTAAATTGGAGACTGAGCTCCTTTTGCAGCAGACAGGACAATTTGTTTTACACAGCACTTGTTTCAGGATTAATACCAATTGTAGCATAGGATGAATCACCTTTGGAACTGCCTCCTTTTTATTGTCTATAGGAGGAGCTTAGATAGTTAGCTTAGACTGGATACTTTTTAGATGACTATAATTAAATGAAATGAATCTCAGCTGAGGGGACATCTCCTACAGGCCTGAAATACAATGCATATTTCATGTTTCTGTTGGTGGCAGCAGGTGGCCTAAAGATCAGAAAGATACAATCCCTTCCCTGCCCTCATTTTGCCTATTACAGTAAAAAAATGGGCAGAGCAGGGAGGAAGAGAGGCGGCGGTAGGCAGGGGAATAAGCAGTTAAGATATAAAATTGCTCAGGTCTACTGTGACCACCCTCAGTTGCAGTACAATTGCAGCCTGAGGACTGCAACAAAAGCTGTGAATAGCTGCTCTGTCTCTGTGGTCGCAGATGGTGGGGATTATGGTTTTCTCAAGTGCTGATGGCTTCCCTTGAGCAACACCTTTTTTTTTTTTTCTTTACAGAAGGCAGACATTTATTTTAAGTGTGCAAAAATGTAACCTCCCTTTCAACTTCGAAGGAAAGGGACAGTGGGGTCACCTCGTTATCTTGTATGAATATGACTGGAGGTGATATTTTTTAATATATATATATATAAACCAAGTGGATACTTGTTCATATATTCCTTCTCCTTTCTGCTCTCCCTCATTTTTCTTGTGCTTTAAAAATAAAGACAAATATAAGAAAGTAAGTTCTCATTTGTTGCTCAAATTCTCATCATAGATACACAGAAAAAAAGGTGAAATTAAATTTATGTTAGAAGTGATATTACAACTGCAGTCTTTACAAATCCTTGCTGCTACATATAGAAAAAGGGAGATTTCTTAAACCTTATTAAAAATAGAATTTTGCATACTTAGATTTTATGCATGTCCAAATAAACAAACATCTTAGAAATGTCTAATTTTCAGAAGACAGAGGACTGTCTGCTTTCCATTGGAAAATCAGACTGCTTAAGGCATCTCAGTTTAGGCCCCTTAGGGCTTCTCTATTTGTATAAGTAAAAATCAAAACAGTGGAACTCACTGGGAAAATTGGGAATGTCTACAGAAAATATTAATATTAGAGATTCGACTAATCTAAAATGTTATCAGCCCACAGGATGTGACAGCTTGTGTAAGCTGGGAGTCTTCCCTTTTATCTTTGTGACACCAACACTTTGAAGGCAGTTGTTAATATTTCTTAATCAAGATATTGCAAGAGCACTGTTTCAGGAGTGAGTATAAATTAAAAGTTGGCCAAAAAAAAAGTTTTAAAATGACTTGTTGCAAACTTAGCTTGTAGACAACTATTAAAAAATCATCACTCAAGTTATCAAAGTTTATATTTATTTTTTCAGAAGTCATTAACTGAAGAGTAGCAACATTGAACTTCTAAAAAATCGCTGAAGGCAACATGAAGGAATAAAATTGGAGGCAAAAAAGAAACCTTTTTTTTGCCTTTGCAACTGATGGAGTTATGTAACAGATGACACTCAACATTATTTATCTTCCGCAAATTCATGCAGACTCTTCCCTATGAACTACACCAAGAGGGCTGAGAGATGATTAGAGTCAAGGCACTCACTGTGGTCACGTCTGCTTCTTGTCTTACCCTTCAATCTCTGTTTTCTTCCTTTCCCCCCCCGTGAAATCCTCCAGCAATTTGGTTTCTGAGGCATGGTCCCAAAAGGTAAAGGTCTTACCATCATGGGTGACTCCTTTTAGCTGGAAATAATGTAAGACGCTTGATTCCTTCCACTGCAGACCCCATTTTCTAAAGGCAGCAAGAGCTCTGGAGTAGCTACATGGCTCAGGGAGTGAGAGAGGCTGATGCATCCAAGTTGGTGGTGACCTCAAGCTCTTCCTCTCTGTTGGCTTTTCAATGGTATACATGAAATGAGTTTCAGTTCATCCATAGCTGGGCACTTTACTACCCCAAACAAGCAAAAGTAGGAAGGCTAATCCGAGAGAGACCAGGACCGTGTGGCCACCAGGAGCCCTAGCTCTCGAAGTTACCTCTGCAAGCGGACTGTTGCCCACTGCCAGCGCTTTTGTTATGCATGCCCTGTGGGTCATCACAGAGCACCTCAGTCTCAGAGGCAGCGAGTTGAAATCTTCCACAAACATTAAATTCCCACAGAAGAGTTTTATACCTATGTGTAAGTTATTACTTTTAAATATAAATAGCTGCAAAGGCCATCAGCCTTGCTTCCCTAAACTGCTGGACTGTGCTTTCTGTGGGGGAATAGATGCAGCATAATTACAATTATTAATCAGTTTCTCTTTCTTCCATTCAGCAACTACACATGTTTTTTAAGACTCATTGAGAAAAGGGGGCAAGGAGTCAGAAAAAGCTGCCAGGTTAGTACTCCCAAGGGCTGACAAGATCCTGAAAGGCAGAGCAGGAAGCCTGGACCTCGAGTTTTGTAGTGCCTCTGTAGCTCCTGTAACATTCAAGCTTCTGGCTCGCCTTCAATCCATGGGGAACTGTGAGTCCAGATAGAAAGCTTGGGATCATGGCTTTCTAGGATAAATTGTGGGAGAGGGATATTTTCACAGCAAGCTATTAAATCAAAATTTTATGGAGAAAAATTGATACTTTCAGCCATCAACGTTCGTGACTAGGAACAGGGAAAGAGGCAATGGGGGACCTACTGGAGGCAGTTTGGAAAAGAGATGGGATTTTAAAGGCTAATTCTATTGAATTGGATTAAACTGCCTCCAGAACCACTTTGGAACTGCAGGCTAGGTGTTTGCAGATGAGGCTGGCTGAAAGCATTTGCTGTGGGCGATTCAGAAAACTGTCCTGTGGACTGAAGGTTAAGGAGACACTGCCATAAGTAGCTCTTGAGACAATGTTTGATTCCGAGCAAGTAATAGTGCAACAACTTGCCTCTAGACTTTAACCTTTCCAACATTTTTAGGCAATATAAAGTTATCTTTTGGGAAATGATTCATCATTGTTTCCCATTCAATTCATTATAGCCCATTGTTAGCAGGATTGTGTGCTTTCCTCGTCCATAACAGTTCTCTTCATGCATTGAATGTGAACCCTACCTTTGCTTATCTGCTAAAGATTGAAACATTTCTCAATTCATCTCCCCATGATTTAGGTCTGTTTTGTTAATATATTTATACTTTGAATGGAATGAATATTTTCGGTTTTCCCAGAATACTGTCTTCTATTATGCTAGAACACAATCTCACTCTTAAAACAAGCAGGATACCTCAAAGCTGTCTTTCTCACAGAAGACACTTTTTTTCCCAATGTTTAGAAGACTCCTTGAGCCATTCTTGGAAATGCCTTCTTGATGGTCAGCAGAGTTTAGCACACTTTAGCCATAGAAGTTTGACTTCTACAATGTGGCTGAGCATGTATCTGAAGTAAAGGTAGGAGTTTTCACTGTTAGATTAGCTGTACCAAAAATGATGGTGAATGCCTGCTAACATCCTTCATGAAGGCCAGGCAGGCTTCTATCATCCTTTCTTTTTGTACACATAACATTTCCTTTTTCCTTCTGAAATTTTAAATGCTCAGAGTATCTGAAATTTTATTTTCCTATGCATTACCCTGGGTACAGAACAAGGAGTTTTCACTGGCCTAAACTGCATTATCACTCTGATACACTATCACTTCTCCCCTCTGTATTACTCTGTTTCCTCTTGGTGCTTTGAGCTACTTTTAACTAATTATATTACATTCAGAAGTAATTATATAGTTTTGTGCAAATGCAATTATAGGGTAATCTCATTGTACTTGTGCTATTTTATTCAGAATTTAGCAAACAAATATCCGTGCATCCTTTGGGTCACGATGTAATATGCGATCATGGCACTTTTCTCTCAGAGTTTCTACAGTCCACAACAGACTCCAAATCTTAATTTAAAACAAAATCATGCTCATACAGGTTTGGGAAATATCCTTTCTAACTGTGAAAAGTGTAGTTATTAAAATATTGATTAGATTATAGCCCAAAGACATATATATTGCATAAACTTTCCAATGGGTATCTATGCAGGAGTGGAAACAGCAGTCATCACTGTAAACTCAGGATGTCAGGCTCTTCTCAGTATGAGTAGCTATCCAGCTGTGCAGATGTCTACATCTGAACTGTATGGTCCAGTATGCATCTGAACTTCTTTTATAGTCATAGAGAGAACAGGCACTTAAATTACATGTTTCATCTGACCTATTATGGATGTCTACCTCCGGGTGAGATGAATCAGATTCTATAAGTGCCCGTTTCAATCCCTGGTCTCTAAGAGTCAAAAAAACCCCACCTAGTTCAGGTATAGACAATTACTTTGTAGAGATTTAAAATTGGGTGAGTTGAAACCTGCCTGAGGTGCCTAAAAAACATGAATGAATTTTTCTTTACAGCCTCCTTTCTTCAGGAGAAAATTGTTATCTCTGGCGCAGAATAATATTAGATTTCATACATGGAGAACACAGATACAAAGAATTAAAGGTTCACTTCCAGAGGTACTGAAGTTCTGATACTCCAGTTTCTGTGAAATCACACAGAAAAATGCTTGACAGAGATCTATGGGGTATGTAAGATCTGAATGCTGAGACACAGCCTAAAAACTAAACTAAAGCCTTGCCTTGACCTCTAGCTCTACAACTCAGTACATTTTAGCAATATGATACATGTGATGTACAACATTTAATGATTAGCAGACAATGAGCAGGGAAATAAAACTGGATAAGAGTAAATGTTAACTAATGTACATGAAAAAATAGTCCTAACTTTTCCATATACAACATTCACATTAGTTGTTGCCTTTGAGGAATGTAATCTTGAAATTGAAATGAATAGTTCTATGAAAAAGTAGGCTCAGTGGTTAGCAATGGTCAAAAAGTAAATTGTAAAAGTAGTTAAGAATCATTAGGAAAATAATTTTAAAAGTAGTAAAAAGACCCCAAACCCACCATGAAACATAGTGGAGTGATCCTGCATACAACATGCAGTTAAGGCTTTCACTGTGCAGACTTAATTCATAAAGCTTGAAATGGGTCACAAATTTTGATTGGATACCTCAGGCACACCGTATTGTTTATTTCTTTGATGGAAAAAGCATAAAGGATGAAGTTGGCCACATGAAAATGCATGATGTTACATGGAAAAATAGTTTGCATATCAATGTAAGTTAAAAATTCTTGTTAGTCTTTCTCTTGATCTTTCCTAGAACATCAAGAGAAAAATGGTGAAAATAGTAATTAATATTAAAACACACTGTTCAGCATTGCATTTAATCAATATTCTGAAAACCTTTTTCTTGTCATCTGCATGTGTATTAATACTGTATATAATCTGCACGTGCATTAATACTGTATATAATTTTTTAAATATTCCAAGACTAAATTACATCATTCTGTTTTCCTTAATTTTAAGAATTTTTTGCTTTTGGATTATCCTAAGGAAACAGTATAAGATTCTCAGATATTGTAAATTTATACAGCATTGCTGGATTCATTTGTCATTTTCCAACTGACACTTCTGAGAATCTGGCTAGGCATTTATATTTATTTCTCTTATTTTATCTAACTTTTCTTATCCTTGTCAGTATACAGGGCATTCTTGCAAAGGCAATGATTTTAATCTTGTCCAGCTCCAAAGGACTGTTTTGTCTTATGGTGCTATCTTACCATGATTAGGGAATCACAGAATCATAGAATCATAGAATCATTTATGTTAGAAAAGACCTTTAAGATCATCGAGTCTAACTGTAAACCGGACACTGCCACTAAACCGTGTCACTAAGCGCCATGTCTACACGTCTTTTAAACTCTTCCAGGGATGGCACTGGTTCACAGGGATCTTCTATGTAGCTTTTATGGTCAACCACAGCTGTAGCTTACTGTGCTGTTATTCGGAGACCTCAAATGAGGTGTCACCATGGTCATGTCAGAACATGAAGAATACAGTCCCCTAAATCAATAAAGAAGGAGCAAGTAATTTCTGCCTACTGACACTTCAAAAGCAACAATTTATCTGGTGGGCTCCCAAGATGAGGCCAGGAGCACGTCAGCCTCCATTTGACCTTGAGAATTATTTCTCCTCAGCTGTGAATGAGATAACAGCTCTAGCCAATGCTTTGGAGGGTCTTCTGTCCTCAGCAGCATTCCTTTTGCTATGCAGGCTGAAGATAATTCTAATGGTTTTCAGCTATGTTTTTCCTTCCTGTTGTCCGATGCTCTCCTAGCCCCAAGGCCATGTCAGATAGTGGGGTTTTCTCCAAAGCGATTACATATCTGGGTTTCCTCCAGCAACAACCAGGCTGAAGGGTCAGGGTGGAAACTACAGTATGTGTTAGAATATACTCACATGGAGTTAACTCTGAACCAAAATGATGAGGTACAGCAGTGATGCATGTCCTCATCTCAGCCAGCATGAGTTCCCACGGCCAGGGTGTGCACAACACCTGAGCACTGGGGAGCGTACCCACTGTACTCCATGTCACAGCGTACACTCTGCCAAAGGAATATCATAGCACTGGATCCTTTTACTTTTAAAAATTGTTGAGAGTTAAAACTCATAATTTTCATACCATTACATTTAGCTGTATAATTTCATCATTTCTTACTTATATACGAATGGTTGGTAATACTGCGTATAGCTGTAAAAATAAAATGAAATTACACCTAATCCACAAATTGGATGAATGATAATCACATTTCAATATTACAAAACACGTCAGCACAGGAAAGATGTTAGGTATTTGTCCAGCTTTAAGTAGGTGTTTACAATCTATTAAAAAGATACAAATGTGTGAGTGCATTAGAGAAATCAGAATGAAAGAGACATAAATACCTAAATTTAGTAGAGCAACTATAATGAATAGGAAATAAAGATATGCTTAAATTTAAGTATGAGTTTAAGTGCTTTGCTGAACTAGGGTTTTAATAATTAATCTTGAGGAAACTCATGTCTGTCTGTATAGGTCCACTCTACTAACTCGGTATTAAAAAACATTAGTAACTGTTGTGCTCTTCTGGATTTTTTTTCAAAAACTACCTTATCACTGGCAGAATGGCAAGCTAATGGGTGGCATTTTCAAATATGCTGACAAAGGTCACAGGAATAGAAAGTTAATAGAGACTTCATAGGATCCTAGAACAACCTAGGTTGTGAGGAATGTCAGGTGGTCTTTGTTTCAACCTGCTCCTTCGTATCAAGGCCATCTATGAGATTTGACCAGCTGGCTCAGGACTTTGCTGGCCAGTCGTGAAAAGCTCCAAGGACAATCTTGTCCAGGAGCCTTGTTCCAGAGCCTGACTGTCCTCATTTTTCTGGACATTTGTTCTGAACCTCTCTTTGTCTTACACCCATGATCTCTTGTGCTCCAACCATGCTCCACTTTTAAGAGCCTGGCTTTGTCTTCTTGATGACCAACTTGTAGGTATGGGCAGGATGCTGTTAAGTCCTCCTGAAGCTGTCTCTTCTCCAGGCCAAACAAGGCCAAGTCCCCCAGCATCTTGTGAAGGGCAATTACTCCAGTTCCTGCTCCCTCCCCCACACCCTACTTATTGGTGGCTCATCACTGAATTCATGCCAGTTTATCAATGCCTTTCTTTTTGGGGGTCCCAAAACTGGATGCAGTGTTGAAGCTGTGAGCTAATGACTGTTGGCTCTGTGAGCTAGTGACCACTGGCTCTGCTCCTGCATTAGCAGCCCAGAATATTGTTGCTCTTTGCTGCCAGGGCATGCTGCTGGCTCATATGCAGCTATTTGCCCACCAGGACCTCCAAGTTCTTTTCAGCAGACCTTCTCCCCAGCTGTGCAGGGATAACTCATATAAGGTGCAGAATTTTGCATTTTTTCCCCTGTTGAATTTAATGAAGTTCCTGTTGGCCCTGTCTTCCAACCTGCCTAGATCCCTCTGAGCAGCAGCCTTGCCCTTGAGCTCAATGACTGGTCCCCGATTTGATGAAAAAGCTCATACAAATATACCTTAGAGTGCTTATCAAATTGATTTTTTCAGTACAGTTTTCATCAAAAATAAAAATATATAAATATAGTATTATTATTTTCTGTAATAAAAGTTATTTGACATCTTTCCACAGAAAGCAGCATTTTCTTTACCTGAGTAACAAGCCCTTAGGCAAAATGTTATGGTATCTCTGCTTTGAGAAGGCTTGCAGTTTGGTTAAAGCCCTGTCTCAGCTCACTAGCTGAACTTGGCTTAATAACAATAGGTAGTCACTATTGCTCAGTGCAACTCAAGAAATATATCTTTAACTGCACCAAAAAAAGAAAAAAGTTCCAAGCAAAAACACTTGGTTCCTCTCCTGCAGCCACTGCTGCAATGAACACTAAATAAAAAGGAGAGAAGAAAACAAAGCATCATAAAGGAAAAACCAGCTCCTCTAATGTCTTCATCGTAGCTGACTAAAGTTGGATTTCAAAGTACTTTTCAAGCTGTTTGGATACACATCAACTTGTAAGGGTAAAGGGAAGAAAAAAGGAAAGGAAAGAAACTCACCAGCTTTTCAGCCCTGAGCGCCAATGAATTATATTTTTCCCCATGTTTCTTTGCAAGTCTGCTCTCTCTTTTTTGTACAGTTTTATTTATGTGGCAAAGTATTAACTCAGCAGTAAGCTAACAGCCACATGGAGTTATGAGAGGACACATTTGACTTTTCTGCTGAAACACAATATTCTTTATGAAACAATAGATTGTACAGAGGAAATAATGATTCCTGGGAGACTGAGTGTCTCAGGGGGTTGGGATGTGCAACAGGGCTTTCAATTTCTACCTCAGCACTTTGCATGCCGATCAGATTAGTAATGACCTGAAACTCCCGTCTCACACCTCGGCAGTTCCTCATGCTTTGCCATTTGTAAGGAGCATTGGGAATGGGCTGCTGCTTCTCATTTAGGGAAACAAATTATTTCCCCTCTTGTTCTGCTATAGTAAAAGTAAAGGCTTTGCCTTCACTGTAGTTTAAACCCTCAAGTCCTTGAGGAGAATCCCTGAATGCTCTCTCAAGGCCATTTGGGCTGTTCTCCCTTGCAGAACCATGTCCTGACCATGGCATCATTAAGTGCTTCACCCACCAGTTTCCTAATTCCCCCTCGGATGTTAGACCAGGCTGCAAACTGACAGTATGCACAAGCAAGCCTGAGGTAATTCAGTGAAGCCATTAGAATAGTCAAAACAGGCTTGTTACTGGCAGAAGACGAGGTTTGTTATCGGGGGAACTGGCTGAAGCGATGACTCCTGAATCCTGCAAAGAGCTTTAAGTAAGATTCGTATATAGACTTAACAGCGACTGAACCATTCAAAACCATCCAGATGTCTGGACTGTTCATGTGCACGATGGCTTGTGATAGTTTGAGCTGTATTATAGAGGGTACAGAGAGCAGTGCTTTTAAAAAAATGTTGAGAGGAAGTATCTGTAACCCGTGTGTAACCTTGCTGTCAGGTGGCCTGTTTACCAGCTGTAGTACAGAACGGGCTTTTAGGCTTAGTCTCACAGCGTTCTTGTTATATTTAGCTGCAACAGGAGCTTAAATTTAGTTATCCAGTAGGGAAACATTTGGTCTAAGCTCTTTTTGTAATTCATGGAGAGGCAGACAGGTATTCCAGAGTATGTCTCTTAATCTAAAATAAGTGTTCATGATGAGCAGGATCATTTACCCTCTGGAAGTAGTTATCCCTTTCCATTTCCTACAGAAAGAGTACAGACAATTGGCACACAAAAAAACTTTTCTATAGTTTATATGAGATGAGATGAAACTCACCCATAGGTCCTCAAAACTTGCATCATGGCCACAAGTTCCCTTTTGCCTTACAGGGCCATCTTAAGGAAATTCAAGGCAAACTGGTATTTCACAGGCAATGTTAACTAGTCTCAAAGATAGCATTTTGCATCGATCTAATGGAAAGGAAATCCATTAGAAAAATGGAATTCATAACAGAAAAAAAATGGTCAAAGATTTGTGAAACAGGATGGAATAAACTCAGGGAAGGATACTGGAACCTAAGGTATTTTTCAGTACCTTTGAATATCCAGAATATCCAGCACTGATTTTCTCAATGTAAAATATGACTCCCAGCTATGCACCTTTCTGCATAACAGTGAACAACTTATCAGTGCTGTTGCTCCAGGACCTGCATGTCTAAGTCATGCAATAGGCAGTCATATTTCGGTTAAGGAGTCCAAGCCCTATTGACTGTCTCTTGAGTTTCCCAGCCTTTTGGGAACAAAACAATACCAGTGATGGGAGGTGGGAAAGTGGAATAATCCCCACAGTAATTAATAGCCCTGGAGCAGTTGCCAAGTAGGTGTTCATTCCACTGTGCTATGGGAAAATCATGGTCTTCCTAAAGGTAAGGTGGTCCCGCATAACCATGTTTCATTTAAATCTTGCTAAGCAAAAATCCAACTATCTAATAGCCTCTTCAAGGTTTTCCTAAATGTCTCAGCAACATTTATGCTTACAGGTTTTCTTTTCGTCCCATCTATTTCTTTCTCTAGCCTTGGCATAAATTTCTCATAATACAGAAGTTGCCTGGTAGCAACAGAAGATACATTTCAGCAAAGGATTTTGAAATAAGGGAGGAAAGGGTTGAAAAGATTTTATACTCTTCCTATCTCTCAGCATCTTTTACTGTGACACCTCTCAGAGAGGGCCACACTTCAGCCTGATGGTGAAACGTCTCCTTAGCATCCAGACGATGTCTTCTGTTTGATAAACAGTCGGGGAGTTGGATAAGAGAACAGCTTAAGGCAAGCATGGCAGAAATGGCAGCAGGCAGATTCAATTTCTCCAAGAGTGCTTGAATGCCTGGTTATAATAGAGTTAAATATTATCTATTGTAGTGTCCTGATGTGTATATTGACTTGTTTTCCTTTGTGCCAAGAACTTTCATGGTGTCTTTATTATCGGCGCCTGCAGAACAGGGCAACACTTGTTTGAACTCAATCGGTGGCTTTGAATTTGTCAGGTACAAGAGGACAATTGTGCAATTCTATTCTTCATTTTTTAAGTGACAGTAGGTATGTTCAAACTGTCTCTGTGATCTGGATCAGAACCAAGGGCTTTGTGATTTTCTGTCCAAAGTTGTGACTACGTTCAGAGAAATCCAAATGTGTCACAAAGTCATTTAAAGTGATTAACAATACCCACAAGTAAGTGATAGAAGTCATTACTTCCAGGCCTGCTATCTGCTCCTGAGGTAATAGCTGCAGAAGCAGACTACTGACTGAGTTGAAAAGCCAGTAGATTCTCTATTTGGTCTGGCAGGGAGGTGGAAGGAGCAAAATTCCTCACTGTCTCCTTGATCCTTGGTTTTCTACCAGTATAAAGAATCATTTTCAGCAGGATCACAGAGTGCTCCTCCCTGATGGTGTCCCACATCCTATTGTGGTCTTTTTGATGGGGGAAAGAAGAGCTCTTCACCCTGTAGGCTGACAACCTGTATCATCCACTTTTTGGTTATTTACCTTTACTGGGGATATAGGTCTCATTGTTGCCATTGTTTTCTTCCTCACCGAGCTTCAAATATGCTCTTTTGGGTATTTTTCCTTAAAAGGAGGGTATGCAGCCTGTATCCCAGCTGGATGGAAAAGCCTGTACACTCTGTACACTTCTAAAGAGAAACAGAGATCTAACCTAGATGGTTTGAATTGTCCTTTAGCAATACTTGTGTTTCTGAGGCAATCAATAGACATAGATACTTGACATGGGAAGACTGCACAATCCTATGGCCATCTGCCTCTCTTCATAGACCATCCTGAGGAATAAGGTGCTTCTCTTGGAAAGGGTGGACCAGTGCCTTCGAGACTATGCACCTAAAATTCCACCACCTATTAGTCTAAGGTGGATATGGTACAAACATTAGATCTCGCTCTATGTCATATCCCACAGCCCTAGATTTTGAGGCTGGAGGGACAGCTATGAGCTTCATTCCAAACTAACAGGAACCTGACTATAATAATCCATAATTCCACAGATTGAACAGTGATAACTTGTCTCTTTCATAAAGCTGTTATTTTATTCTTTCATGTAAAAAAGAAGGCACTGTAGATTTTCAACATTTAAGATTTCCCTGCCTCCCAATTTGTCTTGTCATTGTTAAATCTTATCTCTACTTCTTTGTTTCCACCATTCTTTTTAAAGAATCATAATTGGTACAATTATCCTTGCTATGAGAATAATTAGCTATAGCTTTTTGACACATTAAATGGGGAACATTACATTTTAAGCAGCAGGCACTGAAACACTAAACAATACTGCTTTGAATAGGACCATAGAGAAGGGGCTCAGGTGAAACAATTGCTAATTTTAGCAACTTGAACTTTATACCTTTGTAGAAGAAAATTAATCTCACAGTAGTTTTTTGGCTGTGAAATAGACAAAGCACTTTGGCCTCTTTTTAAAATAGATCTTTGATATTTTCGGTGATGGAAGACTGTTGCACAGTGAATCATCCCCTGATGTGCCCAAAAGAGCCTTGCTCTTACAATAGAAAGAAAGTGTTTGATTCCTCTCCTGTGTGGCTGGATAAGTCAAATATTGTTTAATGCAAATAGCATCATCCAGCAACACTTGCATTTTAGATATGAAATCTCTCAACAGAGAACTGGGCAATGTCACATCTCAAAAAATAAAGGATACTGAATTTGAAGTGCTCTAGCGTTGAAAACTCTGTTCCATGTTTAGCAAAACTAATTGTAGGAAACAGGTACACACAGGTACCTGTATGATATTTGAGAGGTGTCAGATTAGTCTTGGGACCTGCCAAAACATCCTTTCTCTACTGAACGCAATAGGAATTTACATTACCTTTGACAAGACTATCTTGAGACAGTCAGTTGTTCACTTTACTGAGGTATTTTAGTTTTTCAGAAAGCCCACCAGAAAAACTGTAGGCCTAAGAAACTTGCTTGGCTTAAGTGGATTACAGTGATGAATTGGTCTAGTAATCATCTTGTTAATAGCACGGCTGTGATGAGACTTTTTTCTTAGCTAAAGAGGAGAATGAAGATGTGATAATTCTATTAAAATATGGGGTTTTAATATTTGCTAGAACTGACTTTGGTCAGCAGTGAACTGCAGTATTATTATAATAATATAACTCAGTGTTCAACAGTAGTAACTAAACAATGATGTAAGTTTGATGGAACTAATTGCTGTAACTAACATAACTGACACCTTAATATGTTGGAAAATATTATTAAGAAATTCTTTAAAAACCAGCATGTTAAATAAATTAAAAATGGTTTAATTAATGGAGTTATTACTTTTGCAGCTTTTCCCAGGTTGTTGTTTCTTCCAGGCAATGTTAAGCTAAACAAGATAAAAAATTGCTTGGATTTCAGCAACAAAGACCACTGACTTCATTTCTACTTAAATAAGTCTCTGACTTCTATACTGACTTCAGGATGATTCATCTGAAGCAAATCTAGTAAAGTTAAGAGGTATTATTCAGACCCTCATCTAAACTGATAGCTAATATGGACTTAAATAAAGACCTTGGGATTTAAATTCCCAAAACACACTTGAAACAGTTTCAGCCATGGGTTAGCACTTAAAAAATGAATTCACTTCTTGCCATCCTGGTTTCTTCAGCTATGCATAGTGGTACCTCAGCAGCCTGGGTAGGAAACATCTCCTCGGGGAGCGGGAATCTCAGGACTCTGAGTCTCCTTTTTCCATCTGAATATTTAGCAGAAAAGAAATCCAGCTTCTTGCCCTGCACTAAGCATATAGTTATTAAAAGAAGAAATAGGAAATGGTAGTCAGTTTGAAGCACATTATACAACTGAGAAATATATGATCAGTTCCTGAAATTGCTACATCTGTTGTTCTGCAAACTTGAGCAGATTATTTGATTCTCTGTATCTTAATGACTGTAAGTGAAACTGGGGGTAAATCTTATTTTAGTCTCGAGTAAGATTACATATCCCCAAAGCAAGTCTTCCATTCTTCGCTCAACGTAGCTAATTGTCTTGCAAATTCTGTGGTGCAAGGATTAATTATTATTATCTGCTTTTCATCTGGCACATGGGGCCATAGCTGTGCTACCACAGTATAAACAAAGTACAGCAAAATTACAGGTACTTTAGATCCCCAGAAGAAGACTAAAAAATTAGCAAGTGCTCTTGATTCTTAATTCTACTTTGTTCTGCCAGATACTTATTTCTATTTTGTTCTGCCAGAATATCTGGTACTTCCATAACCCTCTTCCATTTTGCTTAAATTATATAATTGTTAATTATCTCAGACATTTTGCATCCGCTGATTATTTGTCCACAAAGAAATGTGCAGTTTACACATGGCTGCATGCCCAGTTGATTGCCCTTCTAAACTAGACATTACCAGAACCAGTGCCGTATCATTAAGAGGACACTCTCTGTTTCAGAATACAACTGAAACTGCCTTGCCTTTTTCTTTCTTTGGAAGGTGTGTTCAGGGTCCTCCCCTGTTAGAGATGCTTTTCAACTTCTGTCACTATTTTGACATTTTGATGCATCACTGGGGAATGCTGAAATAGTTGGTTTGACACTGGTGTCACAACCTTCCATCTTTGCGTGAAAGCATCTATTACTGTATTTCCACATCTAACCACAATCTAGACACTCATGACAAACCACAATAGTCATGTTAGCCCAAGTGAAGGAGAGAAAAAGAAAATCTTCACAGCTCACTGGCAAATCACCTTGACTGTCCTAAAGAAAGATGTGAGTGCTGATATTTCACAGAGTCCCTTGGAACACAAGCAACTCTCCATGCTAAAAGACAGGGGCAAATGATGTGAAAAAATAAGTGAGGTTTTTGGATATACAGGGAAAAAGAATCACAGTAGGAATGGCTAAACGCTGGAGCAGGTTGGGTGGGTTTATGGAATCTCCATCCTTGGAAATTTTCATAACTCACCTGGAAAATACTCTGAGCAACCTTACCTAGTGTCAAAATTAACTCTCCATTGTGCAGGTGGTTGGACTCGATGAACTACAGAGGTCCCCTCTGCCTAAAATATTGCGTGATTCCTAAAATGTTGTGTGCTTTGTTCTGTCTGCCCCTCTCATAGAGTACAGAGGGCACTTTCATGACTAGCTTTGACTGCATGTCTGACTTTTAGATGATTAGGTTAAATGAGACAAAGCCCATTCTAAGGCTGAGGGAACTTAGAAGGATGTAACTGAAGTGTTCAAATTAACACTAGAAAACAGATACAGTTCAACAATTGTATCAGGAACCTGTGTGCTCACACATGACAGAAGACACCAGGAAAGTAAAAATTCAAAGACAAGTTCTTTAGAAATTATGTGTGGAGATCACACCGTGGTCTCAGGCCCCAGTACTACTGGGATTAAATAACAAGAAAAAAATATGATGAAAAAGTATTGTCCTCAGTACTACAAGGCTTGTATCAAACCCATCTTCTAAATATCTACAGGCAGGTGAGATGCACCCCATCCTCTTGGCAGAATTGAATCTTTCTAGTGAAAAAAAGTAATGTATTCCCTTTTTAAGGAATGTATATTTCTTTGAAGTCAGTTTAGTTTCCCCTAGAAAAGCAGCAAAGAGATAAAACCACCTGAACAGCACAGCACAGTCCATTTAACATCTGTCCCTCCTTCTTGACATGCTTCTTTCTGCCCATTCACCACACGGAGAAATTAAGACAACCATGCTTCTAATTTAATTCCCTCAGGTACGTAAAGGGAGATGTAGCAAAGGCCACTGTCCACATTAAGAATTGGTGCAGAGTAGCTACTTTGGTATAACTCCATATCCTTGCTTAGTGAGCATTGATTTCTCAGTGTAGGCTCCCCCTGAGCTCTACATGTTTCAACATTATGTGGATACTGTGTATTATCTTGAACAGAAAGTCATTACATTAACAAGATGACATGTAAAGGAAAGTAGCCAAAAAGGTGGCATACAGCTATTACTTTGGAAAAAGAAAATGCTCCTTAATTTTCAAGTCTTCTAAAAAATCCAATTTTTTTTTCTTCTTAGTAGTTATTTATGGGTTTTCATTTGAATGTTATACACTCAGCAATGTTTCTATGGTTTCCTTCCTTGCAGTTTTTTGGAATATACTTTGAAAATCCGGCAGTCATACAGTATTTCTTTATATTGTGTATGCTAACTATCAGATTTTTACTGAGATATCTATGAAAATCTCAGTAGCAAAGGCGTAGAAAAACTACTGATCAGAATTCTGCCTTCTCTCATAAAAAGCAAAAAGAGTATACGTACGGCACACCACTCAGTTTGTAAGCTCAGACTGGATAATCACAGACATACTTTGAAGGCCCAGGCTCAGTCCTCTCGTTCTCTACTACTGCACCTTGCTGTCACTCATTACATCATTGATAAAATTATTTGACAAGATCCTTGGGCCAAGAACTATTTATTTGTTCTGCAAAATGTTCAGCTAACTGAAGTAGCTAAATTGAGTAATAGTGTTGGTGGGAGAGTGGGTGGCTTTGATAGAGCCATTTTGCTCTTGGAGGCAATTGTTTGCAAATCCATAACCATACTTACCTTTGCCATAATATCCTGGAGAATTTTGCTGTGCTGCATTTTAGAAAGGGGTGAGATATACTCATGATATTAAATGCTATTTTATATGTTACTGTTTTCCAGCTCTTGAAAATCCCCCTTCATTTAGGATTTTTCTGCAATTTAAACTGTGGTAGCTGGTGTTTTAACTGGCTAACCTCCACTTAAGGTGTAGACAGCAAAAGATTGTACCACATATAGGCATATCTGTTCCATCTTTACTCCAGATTATCTTGCTAAAAAAAAAATGAACATGTAGTATCATCCTCTTCTTTAGTAGACTAACAGCCCAGAGACTCCTACTGTGGTCCAAGCCTATGCTGAAACCCAAGCAGCTGCATTTGCTCTGCTGTTGTTATCCAATTAGCTAACAATTAAACAATTGGTTAATTATCTGATTAACCAACTGTAGCTGACTCTCTGTACTACAGTTGTTCCTTCATTTTACTGGGTATAGAAAAGACATGGCCTATTGCTTTTAGGTCTGATTGCAATCCACCATTGGTAAGTTATCTTTATTACTGATTTTGCTTGTATTCAGTGCTGAGCACTCTTTAAAACTTAGCAAATTTTAGCCAATATGTTGTAAGATCCTACCTATTTTTCCAAGCCAGAGTAGTGCTTACCATTGCCTATTACATCTTGTGTGTCTCCAACCAGGCATCAGTCCAAGCATGGGAAAAATTTTGATTCATACCTCTCAGAAGATAACTGGTATTTGGAATTTTCTTTATCTGGTTCTTCTGGCATAACCTGCCTTATTTGAATTCACAAGAATATGTGGTTTCTTGGGTACTAATTCAATCTCTTTAGCATGGAATGCTCAAATACAATAATTCTGTGTTCAGATGCATGGAGTTGCAATTATAGTCATCTTAGGAGATAAAATATTGCTCTTTCTGCAGGTTGGTGTGCATGCTAGTACTTGGTTTCAGGCATCTGTTAATGTGGAAGACCTCAAAATGATACAGTCAGTTGCAGAGGTAACCACTGGTGTCTTCAACTTCCTAATTCTACATTTCTTTGTGAATAATGTATAATTATAAAGGAAGATACTGATTCTGTCCTTTCAGTTGTAGTACTGTATGTTGTTTAAAACAGTTGTCAATATTAAAAAGAAATGGTTAATGCATTTCTTGCTGTGTATTTCAATACCTACTCACCATTAAATTCCTACTGGTCAAATTTTCCTTTTGTATATTGGCTAAAGCATTTGTCAGACTGACAGATATGGATATAATTTATAGATTTCTAAGTAAGCAAACAGGGAACATGCATAAATATAGATCTCTACAATAGGAGTCAAGAGTATGAGCCAATGAATGGATGCACTTTGATAGACTCCTGCAAAGTTCTGGTGTCCTCCCAGCCACAATTATTTGATGAAGGTTTTTAGCTTTTTAAACTAATATTCCTCATTGACTGTGAAACCAACAGCAGCTTGGAAAAGGAAGGGAAAATGATAAACAGCATCTGTTTTACTGAACAATCTGCTGGAATTAAACTTCCTGTAATGTATAGAAGAATGAACTGGAAAATGATCCAGTAATAACAACAAAAAAGTATTTAAAAATGATTAATCTTATAAGTCTGCTACACTAGCACCAGTTCTCAAGGGGGAAAGGCTTCATATTGACATTTGACAAAGTTAATTTTAGTAACTGATAATTGATGGATCGGTTTTTCTAGTCTAATCTGGTTTCTTGATCTCTGCTCTGTCTCCAAATAGGGTTCATTTATTTAATTTTACTCAGCAGCTCGATTATGCACAATAAGGGTATTTTCATTAATTAAGATTTGAAATGTCTAATGCTCTCTGTGTCCTTTTGCTAGAGTTATAAATGCAAAAAAAAAAAAAAAATCACAGATTGGCACAATACCAAAGGGTTCAGAAAGTCACCCAGAAATTCAGAGATAAAAGTAAGGCACCTGAATTCTCCCAACTGGCTAGAACTCTCTAGATGAAACCTTTACAACTGAGAAGCCAGGTGGTGGTCTAATGAACAGGCCTGGACCAAGTCTCAACAGATCTGAATTACAAACCTGGAGAGGAGACTTCAGCTTTTTGCTTCCGTGCCTTTTTACTGCAGAGTTCTTTCAAATGGGGGAGGGAAGAAGAATTAACAGACAGCGAACTCGGGAGATCAGAGGGCAGGCAATGAAACATACGGACATAAGGATGTTAAGGTGCTGGAGTGTGTCCAGAGAAGGGCAACGAAGCTGGTGAGGGGTCTGGAGCACAAGTCTGATGAGGAGCGGCTGAGGGAACTGGGGTTGTTCAGTCTGGAGAAGAGGAGGCTCAGGGGAGACCTCATTGCTCTCTACAATTACCTGAAAGGGCGTTGCAGAGAGGTGGGTGTTGGTCTCTTCTCCCAAGTGACAAGTGATAGGACAAGAGGAAATGGCCTCAAGTTGCACCAGGGGAGGTTTAGGCTGGATATTAGGAAAAACTTCTTCACTGAAAGGGTTGTCAGACACTGGAACGGGCTGCCCAGGGAGGTGGTTGAGTCACCATTGCTGGAGGTATTTAAAAGACATGTGGATGAGGCGCTTAGGGACATGGCTTAGTGGTGGACTTAGCAGGGTTAGGTTTACGGTTGGACTTGATGATCTTAAAGGTCTTTCCCAACCTAAAAGATTCTATGATTCTATATCCTTCCGACTGGTATCTGCCACAACCATTGGCAGTCAGAGCCTTTAGGAGTTTCTATAGGTGCAAGCAGTTTTTCAGGCTTTCATGTTCTCAGCAAGGCAGCGTCCTGCACTGGACCACTCTGCGCTGTGGACAGAAGAGGAAACATTCCTGCCCTGCCCCACAGTTTCCTTGGGGTCCTATGTGGTTCTGTTGCACAACGTCAAAGCAAGCCACAGGGTTTGCACTTCCAGCCTCACAAGTGGGAGATGTGCATCATGGCCGGCTCTCTCTGTGCAGA
Source organism: Gavia stellata (assembly GCF_030936135.1). Taxonomy (NCBI): domain Eukaryota; kingdom Metazoa; phylum Chordata; class Aves; order Gaviiformes; family Gaviidae; genus Gavia; species Gavia stellata. Next base: position 6,334,796 of record NC_082597.1, on the reverse strand, counting down.
TATCAAAAGGCTTTATGCAGGAGCTCACTTAACTCTATGAAAGCAGTGAGTTGTTCTTTAATCAGGGCTAAGTACCCTTTTTCAACTTTTTCTGCTGGTTTGGAGTGGAAGCTCTTTGGAAAAGGATTTTTACTCTATTGCTAACATTACTTAAGTGGGGGCACAGATACATTAATAATAGAAAGTAGGTGCTATTAAAAAGGAGGCCAGCCCTGGTAAGCAGACCAACCTTCAAGCAGCAACTTTAATGAAAATATTGTGAATAATAATGGACTAAAAATCTGAACCCATACAAATAACAGAAGGCATTTGCAATGCTGCATAGAAGAAGGAATTTTAATGTTTGAGATACAGTCATTCTGCTAACATCAGACTAGACCTGGTTGATGTTTTTCCATTGACAGAGAAATTAATGGGACAAAAATTGTTTACTACAGTGACTGTGACTGCTAGATTTTCTAGTTTCCACTGAAATGACCCCTTTTCCCCATATACTTACTGCAGTTTGAATGACAGTTTGAAAGAAGCCTTGTGACTGGGGACATGACTCAATGATTGCTTTGCAATTCTGTTAATGTGTGTTAATAAGTTATCCCCACAGTGCTGATGCAGTAGAAGAAAACATGCTAGGGGGTTGCAATGCAGGGGTCTCTCAAAAACCCTTTTTACTTGGGTCTGTGCATGCTTCTAGCCCTATGCAGGTAAAATGGCATTGCTTGAACACCTGCATCTCAGCCAAGGGGCTGGGTGTTTTAGCTAACAGTTAAAGGTAGTAAATTCTTTAATTGCAGTGACAGTATTGGAAATAACTGCCTGGTTGTATCCATAAATTATTTAAAAAAACCCAAAACCCATTTCAACCTTCTGAATACAATTTAGGAATTTAGTATTTTTCCCATTCCTTCTCTTCTTTATTCTTTCCTTCTCCTTTCTCTGTCTTTTCCCCCCTTTTTCTGTTATTTCCTCTGTGGGGAAAAAAAAAAATTCTTATTACAAAAAAATAATAAAATTTTCCTTACAGTTCTTTGTCTTTTCCCAAGTATTTCCAGTAAGGAAAGAGGTGACAAAACAGAAACAAATGGGAAAAAATAACATTCATAACCTGAAAATGTAGCCAAAATATTGCTGTTTCAGCTTTAAGCACCATGACATTTGAGACTGTGTTGAATTTTTTAGAGAAAGCAATAGGTTTTGAATTTTTCAGTTCCAATGCAGAATAAATCAATTAAACTAAATTGTGTGATGGGAACATTAATTTCAATTTGAAGTGATATTTTAGACCAAAACATTTCATTTTAATTCAGATGCCATCATAGAATTGTTTTCATTTTTTGCGTGCAACCTAGAATAATAAAAAAAAAAACAGTACTACCAATAAATTGCTGGCTTATTTACCAGAGTGCAACAGCTTCTTTTTATTTTCATAACTGGGTTTATGTTGAATTTTAGGATATTTTTCTGAAGGTATCATTTTATTATTACAAAGACATTGAGAAAATTAATAAAGCCATTTTACAGAAACTGAGTCATATAAAAAAGGTTTTAATAAAATTTTAAAAAATATACAGAAAAAAATACAGAAAAGTAGTCTTTTGAATGAGAAAGGGCATCTTATAAGGGTCATCATTTGAGAAGGCCTGGTTGCTAGGAGACCATCACTAAAAGTGTTCAGGATAACAAATGTTTTATTTCGAATAAAAATGTTAATTGGCGTGCATGCTTAACAGGTATTATATAAAGATATCAGATATCTGTTGATGTAAAAGTATATGTGCAAAAAACCAGGATTAAGTTAAATTTTTTAGTGGAAATCAAACAACTTCAACAGGTACAGGGAGTCCTCTTCATTGGTTAAAATATATCTATAAAAGCACAAAATTATTAATAAGGAGCCTAACCCTGATGCAAAGTTCATTTTGCTTGTTGTAACATTCATTAACTGTATAGCATAAAAAACACAACATAAAAGACTTCAGTTTGTAAAAACTGCAACTGCAGACTTTGTTATGCATGTGAACACCAGAACTGTTCAAAATGGACTTTGGAAAGAAAAGACAGTATATTAATAATAACAATAAAAAGGATGAATTCTCATGCATGCAATGGTATCTTCACAACGAGAGAAAATTGAGCAAGGCTGAAAAACTTGTCTGGGGCTTGAACTTCATTATGGGTTAGTGATCCAATCCCGTGCTAAGGTCACACTTTCTTTGTCAAAATACACAACCTCACAAAAATTCTCAGTGACACCTTGTTCTTCAGTTGTTTAAACCATTGAAATTTTGATAGGGTAATTAGGATGTCACAAAACATTGGGAATGGATTGTCATTCTGGGAATGGCACCCTTAAATGATGGAGGCTCTTACAGAGCTACAGGGAGGTTGCAGCTTTGTCAATGGGCTGGGAGAAAATGACACCTGAAGTCCATCTCATGTTCCAGTTCAGAGAGAAGGCAGAACAGGGAGGAAAGGAATCCAAGTACACATCTTTCAAATCTGACACTGATGAATGATTTAAATCCCTACTTGTCCTTCAAAAATTAAATGCTTAAGGGAAATTTTAAGAACGCTTTCTGCCAAACCAGAGTAGGGTGTATGGCTTCTAGCACCCTTCATGAATGACATTCAGGCTTTACTCAAATATAATATTTCCATGTTTATTTACTAGGTATAAGTTTACACGTTCATTGGTAAATACAGAAAAAATGTAATCTGTAAACATTTTCTGAGGCAGAATTACTTTGTATTTCATCCTCTTTGTCGACAACACCCTTTTCAGGATATGAAATATACTGTTTGCAAATCTCAGCACAAATCTAGCAAAACTAGTAAAAAAAATTCCCAAATCTGCACTATCTAAAGCATTCCATTTTAGTAAACATACTTTTGAGAAGATTCCTCAGTTTTGTTCAAAAGTCTAAAGCCTGTAGGGTTTTACGAAAAGCTTTTTAAGACTTTAAAAATCTGCATAAAAATTAATAGCGCAAACGAATGTAAGTTTGCAATATTTGTATCACAAAGATTTCTGTCAAAAAACCACAGTTGGAAATAACATGCTGTTTGCCGTGTAATTGTTACTATTCACTAAAGCAGAAAAAGCAAGTGCAGAGGGCTAAAGAATTGACAGCCTAGTCATTTAAAACTACAGGTTGTCTCCTGGATGACAATAGTTTTCGAAGTAGAGCCTAACCCATGCCGAGAAGTTGCTTGCTGGAAGTATATATAGGATAATATTTTAACACTTTAGTTGAATAGAGATTTTTTAATTTTTTTCTTAAAAAATAAGGAAATGCTACTCAGAAAATGTGGTCAATGCAAGAATGGCATATGATCTGTTTTGTTTTTTATTTCACGTTTGTTTATGCATGCGTACCTAAATTCTACATTAATTATCGAAGTTGACTTAAACCTCATAATTGGAGACTGAAGAACTGAATTTCCCATTATACTCCAGGAGGCCAAAACTGGGGACATGAATTTGTTTAATCTGCAGAAAAACAAAACGTGTTGTCTAACATGTGGCTGCCTGTGTGAATAGCATCCACGCAGGGGTGAGTATTGCCCTAGTCACGCTCTCGAGTTCATGTTGCCCATTGTCAAACATGCAGATGCAGCGATCTGCAAAATGCAAATATTTGCAAGGTGCAAGAGAGAATATTCGTTAAGTGAGCTGTGAGGCAGTAATGAGAAATTTAGGAGAAATCTGTTCTAAACCCTCTGTACTTGAAAAAAGTAATTTAATTTTTCTGGGCAATAATTTCCCACCTATAGAATGAAGATAATAATTCCTTCTTGTCTGCTAGGTAAAACTGGTGGGAAAAAAAGTATTATTTTTATAAGTTTGTGGAAGTGAGTAAAAGAATGGCATATGCAGTAACTGTTTCCTACACATAGTGAGAAGAAATATGTATGTTTTCATTAAACTGCTGAGCAGAGAGCCCTTATTTTTCATTTGATCATATTGAAATAACAATACTTCATAAAATTGGATACTTAGGTTGACAATATTATGACCTATGGCTTTTTATTAGCATAGACATACACTCAAGCTGGAGTTGCAGGCAGGTCTTCTTGGTTGATTCACAATGATTCTATTAAAATTGTTGAGGATTAGATCTACTTATCAGCAGCAACCGAGTAAAATTAACAATTTTTATTGTAGTTGGATAATTACTGGCTGGAGCTGGGATGTGCACAAAGACAGCCAGATCTCTCACCGAAACCCAAACAAAAAAAGCACCAGCAAGGGTGAGTTCAGGTAGCTCAAAGAGATGTTTGAAGAGGTTTAACAAAACCTCAAACAGTAAACCAGAGCTTTGGAAAATACTATTCCTAGGATTGCAATGAAAAAAAAAAAAACCTTTGTTGAATAGACAGCTTTTTTTTGCTGTATGTTAAAAAAGCACATTGTATTAACAAATCTCTGGAGATGCTATAGTAACTCCAACTCGATTTGAAGGTAAGAAATAAGACACATTAGATTTCAAGAGGATTTGCAAAGCCCTCAGCAGTTTTGTCCCAACTGTTACTACTATTTATTCTGTGTATTTACTCTTCCTGGTTCATCCCATCTAGCTTTAGGCACTTAAATTAAGCTCCTGGTCATGAGGCAGGTTCATGTCTTAGTGCATAAAATTGTCCTCTGAAGTTGCTGATCTTTTTCTGTTGACCAGAGAGAAAGCTGGGGCTCCTACCTCAGGTACGTTATTTTAAATGACAGATCCAATCTTCAGTGGTTTGCTCATGGTTATACAGGTCATAGGTTCTTGATGAACCTCTATGTTTTATTCATGCATCACCTGTCTATATTTTTCATTAGGTGTCGCAGTAAATGTAATACTTGCTTCAAGTTCCGTTGGTGTTGTCTGCATTTAATTTCAGTATTTTATGTGTCTTTGAATCTGGACCGCTGAAATTAATAGGTATTTTAGCACTGACTTCAAGGGCAGCAGGATGAGATTCTATCCCTCCTCTGAACTTTTGTGCGCTTTAAAAATAAGTAAAATAATTAACAGTATAATAATAATGAAGGATAATTCTTTTCTGACCATGAACGAGAGCAATTTGCATGACCCCCTGAGCTTCATGAACTTTTGTCTCTGATTTTAATAAAGCTTGGATTTGATGATAACTGTGTTTTCCTGTCTGCATTTGTGCAAATGTTGTTGTACCAGGCACAGGGAATTAGTGGGTGCACAATGAATTATGGATTTGGGCCCACTTGGGAGGTGCATGAGGACACTCTTGCCTTTTATTGACCAGGTGTTATTTGCAGACTTAAATTCAGATTTCATCAACAGTGCATAATACAGTGCTGTGCTGTATGAATAGCACAAACTGAATCCTGTTTGTCACTTAGTTATGAAATATTTCAATAGCAAAGGATGTTTTTAATGGCTTTTTAGAGCCATACATGTGTCTGTCCTTCTGACCAAAGAACAGAGAAGTACCAAGTAACAAATATTTTTTTCTGTAAAACATCAGACCTTACATCAAATTAAAAGATGACTGACATGGTTCTACTTGTTACAGGTATAGAAAAATATTTCCATATAATTAATTCTGAAAGTAAGGTTTATATCTCTAACTAAAGAACAGATGTTTGTTCCCTGCTTTATTCTATATATTTCTTTGCCTTCAGCTAGTAATCTTTCTTTGAAATACCATGGAAACAAGCAAATATGCCTCATTAAACTTTCCTTGCAGGGAAGAAGAGGCAAAAAAAAAAAGCAGAAAAAACATAGGATTTTTAAATCATGGAGTAGGAAAGAATAAAATAGAAAGGGTGATTAGATTGTTCTTCTTAATTCTTTCAGGTAAAGTAGGATAATTGCTGGGAAAAAACCCACCACAGCAACTTCCTGATTCCCCTCTCTCTAGTTGGACTGTTTTACAGCTGTATACTGCATTATTACTTCACATTTTACAGTCATGCCCATCACTGTAAGATACGAGTCACAGCTGATACCTAGCAGTCCCTTGGTATAGCTAAAATAATGTTTTTATATATGATTTTCTAAGAGATTTTGTTTAGATTCCTGCAAATTAGCTTTTAAAAATGCAAACCTTGTATAAATTAACATCTAGCTGACAGCTTATACATAGACATGTTTAGAAATATTTCCTTGCTATTGAAAAAGAGGGCCAGATTTCCAATGAGACGCCACGAAATTCACTTGAGCTATGCTGATATATACTGGTTAAGGACTCAGATAAGGAAAGATTATTAAACCAGAATTTGTAACTATACTCTTTAATAAGGGATTTAAAATTGCTTTGCACTTAGAAGCAATTTCAGCTTTCAGCAATATACCTCGCTCTGCATTCATACGTCATTGAGATCTTAATGAATTGGTTGTGGAAGATCCACGCATCACTGTTAGCACAAATCCCCCTCCACGTTTGTCCAATACACGTCCCATAGCCTTAGCTAAGGCAATGTCTGTGAGGGACATGTCTTGAAATGAACTCCACTCTTCAGAGTAGCCCCATAATCTTAAAGACAAACTTGGTAGTGAAAGGGATATTGATTCAGCAGAGTTAGTATTTTGCTCCCTGAAATCTACTTTAACAAAAGAAAAATCAATAAATGACTTTCTTAGATCAGTCTATGTTTTTATTTAGCTGGCGGGCGGCGTAATTCATTTCCCAACGTGTTAATTTCTAACAGTGCAAAGGCAAAGGTTCTCAAGACCCCTTTACACTGAGACAACTCAAAGCTAAAGGGAGAAATAATGCAAGCTGTATACTAGTGCGAGCCTGGAGGCAGCCAGAGAATGGCACATATCTAGAGACTGAGAGCATGCATGAATGCATATCAGACAATAAGGTTTGTCAGGACAAGCAGATTCCTACTGCAGCTCCCTGAACTCTTGTATCTGGGTTATGTCCCCATTTAGGACAGTCCTGGAGTACCAAGACCCCATGCTTGGTTTCACTACCCCTTTTAAAAAAACTGAGGAGGCCATAATGGGTGAACTAGCTGGGTGAGGAAGGGGCACGCTTCATCTGTGCATGGCCTTCCTCGTGATGGTGTCCACATTCCCCACCCCCGGAGAGCTGGCAGTTTGTAGCGTCCCAGCAACTGGAGCTCTGCTGGAGTTAAACACCATTCTGAGAGTTTTTCCCATTGAATGCTCTAATTTTTATCTACCTGAAGTAGATTTAAGTAATTAACTCTGTGATCCAGTTCCTGTATTAATACCAGGCCATTTTCAGAGGCATACGCTGTGTGAGGGGATACAGATTCAGCAAAACATACTGATGAACTAAATCTAGAGCTTGATTTCCAATGAAAGGTTTAAAAAAACAAACAAAAATTCCTCGGGAAGATCGGAAACGTAATAGCATTAACCCTGTGCCAAGAAAAGTGATAGACCCTACGGTGATTGCCTAGTCAAGCAAAGAAATAAGTCATGTCAAAAAAATATCCACACTTTGAAAATTATTTGGTAAAGCAACTCAAGCTGTGCAGCCCTGCTGCAGCCACGTTACTAATGGGAGGTAAAGGCAATAATTGTCTAGGATTTCCTGCCATGTCATTGCCTTTTTTCTGACCCGCAAAATCCAAAATGGCAGTGTCTCCAGGAGGAAAACAAGTGCCTATAACAAGATCCTCAAGTAACTGTAGACCCGGAGAACACTGTGAGTACAGCACAGCCTGACCAGTCATTAAAGATTTGGTCCAAGAAAATGTTTTTTTTTTTTTCCAGAAAATTATTCAGGTTTTATAATTCTATTCCTATGACTGAAAATCACAGTTCTTTGAGGCAGAAAGAAAATTCATCAGTGCCTTCAGTGAAAGCTGTTCTTTTTGAAAGGCAAAGGTGTTATTCTAAAGATTTTAATGGCAAAATGTGTTATTCTAGTTATCTGACTTCCTACATGACAAATATCTTTTTATAACCTAAGCACTTAAGCTTGATAATTTGTGGTTGAACTAGAGCACATCCTAGTGCTAATGAAAGACTAGTGGAAAGACCTCCATTCTTGATGGGAAAATTTGAAGTGATGGAGATGAGGAGAGGCTGAGAGGGCTTGTCTTGTTTAACGTGGAAACAGAAGGCTTATGGGGGTCTTACCAATGTATAGAAATACCTGATGTGGGAGTAAAGAAGACAGAGCTGGCTGGACCTTTCTCAGTGGTGCTCAGCGACAGGACAACAGGCAGAGGGTACAAATTCAAACACAAGAAATTCCATTTAAATGTATGAAAAAACATTTTTACTGTATGGGTGATCATATACTAAACAGATTGCCCAGAGAGGTTGTGGGGTCCCTGTCCTTGGAGATATTCAAACCCAACTGGACACAGCCCTGAACAACCTGCTGTAGATGACTCTTCTTTGAGCAGGGGGGTTGGACAAGATGATCTCCAGAGGCCCCTTCCAGCCTCAACCATCTTCTGTTCGTGTGATCAACCACTTCTTCCTGTAATCTAATAACCAACAGCAAATAACAGCTAATTACTCTCCAGAGTAAAAACCTGCATTTATTTCCTATTTAATTTTATCTTCAATTTCTAGCTGTTGGATCTTGGCTTGTGTCTGCCCACTTGATTAAAGAGCTCTCTTCTAGCCACTTTTTAGGTACTCTTAGATCAAGCCACCTGTTAACCTTCTTTTTGATAAGCCAAAGGGTGTTTCCACAAATAAATACTCCATGTTCTCTGTTAAAATGAAAATTGAGCCCTTAATCTAGTCAATTTGCAGGCACGGGTACTTTACTGTCCAATTGCAATCTGTACAGATTCTGACTGTTGAACTCGCATTGATCATTGTCTCTTACAGCTTGCAATGAGTCAAGACTGTAAATGTAAAAAATGTAAAAAACAAATCCCCCAAACCACAAAACACCCCTCCCAGCCAAAAATGATCCCTACTTCCAAAGCCAGCAAGCAATGCTAAGTATTATATTAGGTGTGCAAGAGTTGTTAAGATTCTGGTATGATGTACAAATGACCTGGAAAATAGTCAATGCGGTAAAAAGGCGAATTTTAAGGTCTAAGGCACAGAATCTATCTGACCTATCTTTTTAATTTTTTTGAAATTATTTTTGGTAAAGAATATATTGGGATTGATAGTGGCTGTCTAAAATACTGCAAATAGACAATAGTAAAAGTTATACTCAGTCTAATGGGATAGAGATTTGATCAAAATTCAAAGAAGAATTTGCAGTTGTGGGCAAATTGATTTGCCGTGTTACACTGGAAAGACCTGCAGTAAGGCTACTGAAATCGGTGGTGCTATGCAGCTTAAAAACTTGAAGAATTCAGCAATGCATCAAGCCCAGTAGATGACAACAAGAAAGATGCAGAAATATGGAGATTCCTTTAGGGTGTATACTGAGTTTATCGCCCTATTTTCATGAGACGGGCATATTGTTGGGCTCTTGTTGTGTTTAAAGGGCTCTGGGCATTAGAGAAAAAAATATTTTGAAAGTATATTTCCTTTTAGCTGTAAACTGTGTTTAATTAGTGTTCATAGAAATGGGCTTCTTCATGGCAAATCTTGAACGTTATGTTGAACAACATCAGCTGTGAGGCAGTGCAGGAGCCTGGGTGTCAGAGCTTCTCTCTGACTTCATTCCTACCTTCCACGGCCTCATTGTTCAATGCCCATCTTATGCTCTGAAGTTTGAGGACTCATGCCATGGACAATAAATACTACTTGTCAAAGCAAAGTTTAATCACTTTCCTCCATCATATTTTCCATATAAGTTCTACCCTATTTTTTGTTTCTTTTCCTATTCTTACTTAACCTTAATCTTCGACCTAACTCAACAAGAGTAACAATGAATAATTCAGTGGGATATAATAACCTTACTCCCTATTCCAGGATCAGTGTTTTTTATTTCTGCTGCTGCTCTTTATCATTACAATATGGTAGAACGGAGCTTTGTTTATTTATTTGCTATTGTCTATTGTTCCTGCACCTGTTTACTCCTCTCTGAAAATAGTTTGTTGTTGTTTTCTTAGTTTCTTTCTATATAAAACCAAGTTCAAATAGATTACCTTTTCAAAAAGGATAGAAGTTATAAAAGTACAGCTGCCTAAGCAATTAGTGGAGCAGCATGACATTTGAAAGCCTAGAGCTATTGGAAACTCACCTGGCTTGAGATGCCGTTATAAACTCAGAGTCTGGTTCGGGTCACTGCGAGGGATAGGAAATGTTGGAGCAGAACCAAAACTCCTGGCAAGCTCCTATCCTTTACAGGAACCACTTTTAAGCCCTACATACTTAAAATAAAGCTATTCAAACATTCGGGGTGAGATTCATCTCCAGGCTAAGAAATGTAAATGTAAGTGTCTACGTGTTGCTCCCTAAACGTTGATGAGGTGTGTACGCTTGCATCACTGTTGGAGCAGATCAAGCCAGTAAGACAGCCTAGAAAGATAAATATTCAGCTGACCTGCCATTGTGTGTCTAGTTTTAGGTGAGCTAAACTGCACAAGGTATGTAGGAGATGGCGGTTAGAGACTAAATTGGATCACCTTAGGGCATTTTAAATGGCATCAAACCTCCATACATGGGGAGCTGTACCTCTTTTTTGTTTGTTTTTTTATTTCCTGGAACCAGTCTTTTCATGATCCATGTGTGTAGAACTTTCCTACGTACTTGGCATTAGCCTTAATCCAATTTTATTTTACACATCAGCAAGATCAGAATTATCCAATACTGAGCATCATAGATAATCTTATCCAAATTTTATTGCAGTAGATTCCCAAAATTTTCTCAAGCACACTCACATATGAAGGTTATTATTTTCCCCAATGACTTTGTTTCCTTCACTGGGGACTTTAGCTTGCCTGTCTAATTCCAAATGAAATAAGAAATAATGTCCACAACTGAAAACTTAACAAATCTCATCATAAAGAAACTCATCTCAATAAAGAAACTTTTGGGAGGAAAGAGGTACCCTTGTTTTCATTTTACAGAGAGAGGAAAAGGACAGAGAACAATTAATGAGCAGTGGCACTTAGGAGATTTCCAGTTTAGCCAGGAACTGAATCTAGTCCCTTGGAACCTCGTTTCCTGCCTCAGCCACCAGCCTGTGTACTGCCCCAGACCTCTGCTCAGTTTCTCAGCAATAACAACAATTAGAAAAAGCACAGAAATCACTTAATTAATCTCCATAGAATTTTTTGTTGTTGAGGAGGATGTAGGGGAGAAGAAATGAGAAAAGAAAGAGCGTAAGGGAAGGAAAGAAAAGAACAATAACTAAAAGTTTCAGGCAGCGGCCTAAGCTCTGGGGAACACAGGTTAAGTCACTGCTTGGCCTAATTTGCAGTACCTGGAGGTGAAAAACTCTTTAGGCAAAGTGAACATCCATGAATCTGACTTCCTCTGCTTTCAGGGTAGACAACTTTTATTTGGGGAAAATCTGCGAAAATGTGGTTCTCGTCCCAGTGCAGAATAAAAAGAAAAAAGGAGGTGACAGGGGACCTCAAATAGTTTCTATAGCATTGAATTTTTGTCTTCCATTCCCATAATCTGTGATGTGCTCCACTACCAAAGAAAGCAAGAGTTTACAGCAGCTCCCACATGTACTTATTCTGAAGCTTGTACTAGGTCATCTGCTACTCTCAGCTACACATACATTTTGCAGTGACAGCCAAATAAAGGTCATTTGTCAGAGCACATTGAGGATGGGTGTGATTACTGGGCCTTGATTACTACTGTAATACAAATAAAGAATATTAATGAGCTAAATTACATTCTGAGTCCTTTTACTGTACCTTTGCAAGAAAAAAAAAAAAGCCCACTGGATTGTGGAGGCATTTCACTAATGCTTAATGAATATTTATTATTTTTGAAGAAGAATAAAACCATGACAGGATGCTGCATGGTCCTCTGTATAAATGGTTTACCCTTGCATTTTCCTTCCCATCAAATGCCTCCATCAAGGTCTGAAAGGAATATTACCTCTTTTTGTTCAGGCTGCAGATGATGCATATTCTGTTTGGAAAGGACTGGGAGAAAGCACAAACATTTCCAAACCCTGTGGTAAAGCTGGTGAAAAATCCCAAAGGTCCCACTCTGTATTTGGACCATTAGAGATTGAGGACACTTGAAGGCAAAGGGGACATTCCCAGTGATTCATCAGATCTATAGGTAGGTAAGGGCAAAAAAGATCTTTGGGCCATAGGCACCTTCAGGAATAATCTCCAAAAAGTTATCAGATGAGCACATCTCTCCAGAACACTCTCTTAGATATATTTAGCAGGACAGGAAGAGTTGGTGACCCTTGATATTTTTGCTTGGAACTAATAAACTGTCAAAAGACATTTTGTTCCCTTTTACTATGAATTAGGTTTCCAACTTCCAGTGACTCAATCTTTAGTGAGAAGAGTCTTACTGTGTCTGTATTGTCTCCTTGCATTGGAATTACGACCTGATGATTTGGGGGGAAAAATCGACCCCCCCAAAAAAAATAAAAAGGAGGATCTCTACTTGTGACAGAAGTATTTGTTTAAGTTCCATTTTCAGGTTTTGCATAGAAGGAACTTGGAGTCAGATGCTTTGCATTAGTTTTCGAGGGCGTAAGAGAAAGGTAAATATAGCCCTTAGTATTTTTGTCCGTGCTTGTGTGCTTGTTAATGTGCCTTTGTCTTAAAGGCAGAAGAGACATAAGACTTGCAGAAGATCCATTTTTGCTATTGATCACACATTTTTTAATCTTCCCTTTTTTAAGAGTTCATAAAAGGTTAGTGCTTTTTATCCCAGTCTACTTTAAAGTTGTCTGTAGAAAAGGTTGATTTTTTTCCTGCTTGGGATTTCCAGGGACAGGTTGAGATTTCTTTAATTAAAATACTAAGGGAAGGAGACAGAACTAAATTTCCCAAGTTTTAGCTTTCATAAACACCAGTTTATTAGATACTTCAAAACAACCAGTCTTTGTTTTGTATTTCAACATTTTACTTTTCTATATAACTGCCTTGTGCAGTCATGTCTATGATCCCTAACCAGCAGCAATTTCCCATTGCATATATCCTTTTGTATAAATGAAATCACTCAATGTTATAAACCCAAGCAGTGAAAGAGCAAGGTCCAAAGCCGAAAGAACTTAAATTCTTGAAATTAATAAGTGAAGTCACCAGTGGAATAAAGATGAGGAGGTGGATCTGCAGTATGTAGATGTTCCAAGGGAGGTTGAAAACTCTCTTCCGCAGTCCAAAGTTAAGAGAGGTAGTAGAAACACATGATTTAACATCAGTGTTTCCTATTGGGAGGCCCTTCTGAGCACCTACTTCTTATGTGTTGGACAGTCAAACTGGATATCCAACTCTGTCCAGGGACTGACTGTATCCAGTTCCCACCCTGTTTGACATTGCAACTGTGATTCTTGGGGATCTACAGGTTTGGCCCCGACACCTACTGTGTAATTATTATTGACGCACATTGCCTGATTTTACCACGAAAGGTTACTTACATGACCAGGTAAGTGCTGTCTGCAAAAAAATTGTGGTAGCTCAGATCACAAAAAGAGATTTTAAGGATGTCACCTTTGCCATCTAATGGCATTAGATGACTTTTAATGCACTTACAGGAATTTTATTTATTTTCAGTCTTACATGACTGCTCAGACATGAAGGGTTGTATTGTACATAAAAGCATCCAACTCCTAGCATTCTAGTGCACACTTACTCTGTAAGGCCCAGTCCCAAAGATTTACTGAGGCTGACAGTTTGTATTATGGACCGTAACATCCCTGGGCATGTTATATAGGCACAGAACAAAGCATCAGTTCCAGCATACTCCATTGTGTATTTTCTGAAGAGAAGCAGATCTTATGCAAAAATAAGAGGTTTCTGCAGCTCAGAAAGGTTCCTACTGGCCCACTTTTGTCTGTGACCATCTCAGTTTTAGTGGGCATTGTAAGAAACTCACTAGTTTTTCATTTAAATTTTTATGATCCTGAATCAACTTCAATTCCCCTCTACTTCTTGCCTTCCTTCCCCCTGCCCAAAACCACCAAACAAATGCTTTCTTCCCATGACAGCTCGATATTGAGGGCATTTGCTGAGAATATGTCTAAAGCCCCTCTGTAGTCCATGGAACTTTAGCACATTTTTAACTGCTCTACTAAATTGCATTGTATGAATCTGATCCAAAGCCTATTGATGTCAAAGGAAGAAAAGCTCCCATTGACTTCAGTTAGATTCCGATCAGGCTTTTTTAACGGGAAAATGATTATGCACTTACACTTTTAAACATTTATGATGAAAAGCGTCAGCAAATAACAATTTATGAATAGACTCCCACAAAACAAAAGTGTCAGCAGCTGAAATACTAGGGCAGATGGGCTTTCAAGATCTGTCACTCCATCGGCATTGTACAGTTTAAAGGCACCACATGTACTCAGTCTTCTGAGAGGGTGTGTGGACAAGAAACCGTTCTGATTCATTATTTTTCTAGCGAGAGAGATTTGATCTTGGAGCCAGATGATGACTGGGACCTTTTGCACAATGTTTTGTGTTCATCTTTTATTGCATTGATGTAATCCTTGTAAACTTTCTGAAAGAAAATTGTATGCCGTTAATGTACCATGCATTTCTGTTTAAAAATAAGGAAATTCCTAGTTAAGGTTCCACCACATTTTAACATGAAGATTATATATATGCTAATAATGCTTCTTTCTCATGTATGGTTTTAATTTTTTTTTATTTAAATAAATTTCAAAGAGTTTTAGGAGAAAGGTCCTCATTTTCCAAATCAGTAGGAGATAAGGTTGGCCAGCAGAAGAACTGGGAATGGAAGGTGGTTATCTTGAGCTTCGTACCCTGACCTCCTGAGAACATTGCTTGTTTATAGCATTTAACACACTAAGGCATGGATTTTTCTAATCTGATTTTAAATATAACTGAAATGCCCAATTCAGTAGTGTAGTCAGTTAAGGTTGTTCCTGCAGGCAGCTCACCGAACCATGAGCATCCCCCCTGAAGTGGTTATCTTTCTCTATCAACCATAAGCAATTGGATTGCACCCTTGGGGCCTTAGCTAAGTGCTGAGAAACACACGGGACGAATATGGAGCTAAGTATTTGCAATATGTACTTTAAGGATAAGAATGCCTGTAAGAAGAAAGGATCACATCCACTATTACCCACAAAGCAAGCACCAAAGGTTTTGGGAAGAACAGGACCTGTAGGCTGGGAAGCCAATTTCACTGATGGAAGCCACCTTCACAACTGTGGGACTAGGGAGCAACTTAGTGAGAAAATTTCTAAACATTGTTAGAAATTTTGTTTTTCAACTGCACCAGATAAAGAATTTTATTTGACTTTTATTTCCATGGAAAGAAACATTTTCATACACCTAAGTTTAGTACTAGCTATTATCTAACAAAAAATCTAGACCTGTGGAGTGTTTATTACCTATGTTGGTTAAAATATTAACTTCGGCCTGTTTTTCGTTTATTTGTTTTCTTTTGGATGGTTGCTGCTTAGAACAATTTTAGAACAACTTTGATAAATTGTAGGAAGTTGAAGATGATACAGAAGAATCCTATTTTAATACAGTAGAAATATTAAAGAAAGTAGCAGCATCTTAATGATATATGAATTTATTCAATGTCTACGTAATATGATAATTAAAAAGACAGTATTAGAAGTGTGTGAGCAACCACCCCTGAAAGATTTTGTTAAAGTGGTGAGGTGACATTTATAGCTACAATTATTGCAGATAAAGTTGAAAGAAATGAATAACGGCTGAAAACAATATTTAAGTCTTTTAAGCAATTTTATATAGCTAAAAAGTGGAAAACCATGTCGATCCGAGTTAAGGTTTCTATAGAATTTCTTGATATTCATCTGCATTTAGTACTAGAGAATGTATGAACTACTATAATATCCCCATCTGTTCATAATTTTAATTCTATTTTTTTTCTAATTTAATTCATTCATTTTTTGGGGGTATTTTCTCCTGATGTCTGTGCCATGTTATTTATTCTATCATTCTTTAAATTAATCAAAGGAGCTCTTTCTGACTAAATACACATATATATGGATCACTTCTCTCTTTATAAGACAAGGTAAGGTTTTAAATTCACCACAATATAAAATGTTAGTTTTCACTATGTATTATAAACCACTCTTTGGAACATAACATAATCTTGAACTCCCTTTAGCAGTTTCCAACATCCACATCAATCTTGTATCATAAAAAATATGACGGAATCAATATTGTGATGATAAACTGTAAAAAATTGCTTTTGCCTGGATTCAGTAGAGATCACAAGTGGTCTGATTCAGAACATTGGAACCAGCTTCTTAAAATGAACAGGCTGTTCAAAAATGAAACTAAGCTTGTGTTAGGTGGAAGTGGGTTTATTTCATTCTTTGTTAATAAACCAAACTTTTTATTCTCTTGCCCTTACACAGTGACCCCTACTGAATCAAGATATTTTTTTCTATTAATTGGATTCATTTGGGATTGTAACTGATACACTACAGCTAATCGCCCAGCATTACACAAACTATCCTAGAGGTATTCTATATGGAGATGCTCTATATGGGCTTTGCAACATCTTCTGACAAATACTGACATCCACTATAGACAAAATACAAGTGAGTGGCTTTCCTCTCTGAAACTGATAAACAACAATATATTTGGAATGTGGCTTATGACCCTTCCACTACTGATCTACTGGAAATTTCTTACTAAGCAAGATCACCTATTAGCTATACAGAAAAGACAAAATTAAAAATAAGGGCTACAAAGATGATTAGGGGATTGGAACATCTTTCTTATGAGGAAAGGCTGAGGGACTTGGGTCTTTTTAGGCTGGAGAAGAGAAGACTGAGGGGGGATCTTATCAATGCTTATAAATACTTAAGGGGTGGGTGCCAGGAGGATGGGGCCAGTCTTTGTTCAGTGGTGCCCAGTGACAGGATGAGAGGTAACGGGCACAAACGTGGACATAGGAAGTTCCATCTGAACATGAGGAGGAAATTCTTTACTTTGAGGGTGGCAGAGCCCTGGAACAAGCTGCCCAGAGAGGCTGTGGAGTCTCCTTCTCTGGAGATACTCAAAACTCGCCTGGACACATTCCTGTGCAACCTGCTCTGGGTGACCCTGCTCTGGCGGAGGGCTTGGGCTAGATGATCTCCAGAGGTCCCTTCCAACCCCTGTCATCCTGTGATTCTGTGATTCTGTAATAGTTCCAGGAGTTACATATGAAAGATGTTCAAGACTGTTTAATGATAGACCAATGCAACATCATGAACAACCATGCTTGCTGTCCGTGATCTATGATCTATGATGGATACTTGCAAAATGCTCGATCACATGCTGAGTGAAAGCCCCTAATACTTTCTGAGGTGCCTTAGGCAGCTAATAAGCATGATCAATATGTGCTTGTGGACAGTGGCCTATCAGACATCAGGAGAGCGGTGGCAATGAAGATAGATTATGCAGAACATACTGAAGGCAGAAGATATCTTTTGTGCTTAGATATTTAGCTTTTGCTGTTTGAAACCCCTCCAAAAGAAAAATCCTTTCTTCCTATCATGGAACCAATAAAAAACTTTGGCTGCAAAAGTAAAAATGCAGTATCCACAGCTCAATGTAAGGAAAGCTTGAAATGAGAAATGATATTGCTCAGCAGAACTCCCTGGGCTAGTGTCTCCACATTGCTCTCTCTGAAGATATTGGAAGCGGCTCTGACCCCCAGCTCTGTGCTGAGCTGTCAGGACAAAGACAATATGCAGAAACGGGGCTATTCTAATGATACAGTCACTTGCATCTGCAGGGAAACCTGGGCCTTTTGAACACTGTGTTGTTCATGCGCTCTTAACAGTGTCAGTCAGTGGTATAGATCTAGCCAGACTATGCACTGGGTGACAGCATAAGCCTGATTTTTGGAAAAAACAAATCCACAGAGCAAACACATAGGCAGAATTAATCTCTTTTACTTCTAGCTTTCAAAAAGTGATCTGTCTGGTGTAAACTAGTCCTCTAATTGCCTTCTAAAGTTAATGGAGAGAGAAAACATATTGACATTTCCTATGTGACTCAGGATACCTTATGCAATATGAGCTTGTTGAAAATGCTAGTTCAGGTATTTTCTGTTCAAAGGACATGAGGTTATCTCCATTCAAACAGAGATGATATGTAGCAAACCCTTGTCTTTATTCTCTGAATGATTTACAAAACTTGATTTGTGCTGCTTCTGTTTTGCTTCTAAGTTATTTAAGGTAAATTAATTTTCCCTAATTTAGCTGTCTTATACCTACAGCTGAAATAGATGTCCAGACTTCATTTACTATTTACACACAAACCCACACTTTTGGAGCATGTTTATATGACTTATTACAGGACATTTATTAGGATGAAAATAAACTGCTCCCTAAAGCAGGCAGTTCCTCCTCACTTTTTAGAAACGAGCGTAAATGTATAGCTCAGATAGATGTAAGTTGCTAAAGTTAGATGAGACTAATCCTTCCTTTTAAGTTTGCCCTTTGCAATGGCCTAGCCTTTGTATTTCATGAACTGCTGACTTGGCTCATACTTTGTGTGACCAGCAGTAGAAAAGAAGGGAAAATGAAAGCATCACTGAAGTCACTAAAGGATGACAGTAGGAAATTATATTACTTGATTTTTAATAATGAATGGTATTACTTGCTGACTCTTACTAGCTCTTTTTTAGGAATCAGTACAGCATCATTCTTTCTTCTCTTCCTTCATATCACAGTTAACCTATGTGCAAACAAGGAATAATCTAAAAATCTACAGAGACCCTGTGGTTATTTCACTGCTTGCATAGTCATGACAGCTTGTGCTCTGGGACTTGGGTATTAGCAAGGTTAAGACAGTCTTTTTTTTCCAAGGGTAAATGTGGATGCCAGCAACATGGAATCTCAGAAGATTCAAAAGAAGTCTGTAATGACGACAAAATGAAGGCACCTTGGACTAATATATTCCAGAGAATTAGCATTGTTTAGGGACCTGAAGAAACAATTGCTTTGTTGTGCTGATCTTAGATGGACTGGTGGATCTCCAAATCTGGAATGCATACAGAAGGCTTGCAAACTTACTTAAAATGTGAACAGGAGGTATTTAAAGTAGAATTTTGAGTGAGGTTTCCTGTGAAATGTAAATGCACCTGTAGAAAATCCCTGTAGAGGTAGAAAAAAATAGTTTCCTGTCCCCCAGAAGTTGCTTAAATTAGATGAGATTAATAGTTTTTTAAAGTGCCTATTGACTATAGAAGGCTCCTAGATTATTAAACATGATGCCTGACTTTTAGAAGGATTTGGTTGACTGAATTAAATAACACCCATGGTTGTGATGAAGATATAAGAGAAGTTTTTATTATTAATTCATAGAGACCACAGTTGCTAAGCAGACACAACGCAAAGCAAATTCATATTCTGACATTAGGCTATAGGCTTTCAAAGTCTTACACACAGCCTTAAGTTTAAATGCTAGGAGCTACTACGAAACCAAATATCCTGAGCCGGTGGGAAATCTTTACAACAGGTAAGAATTTGAAATTGTAATTGTTTACTCATGTGCATAATGTGACTTAGCAGGGCTAGGTTTACGGTTGGACTTGATGATCTTAAAGGTCTTTTCCAACCTCAATGATTCTAGGAGTCTAGGATTCTATAATGTTATTGCTGTGATCCATGACACCTGACAGCACTTTATCAGTCAAGGAAATACATGGTCCCTGCTTCCAGAAGGCCTTGTAGCCTTGTAGGTTGGGTGGATCCCGTATGAATCTCCCAAATGTGTTTAGCTGCCTCAGTGAGAGCTACACACCATCGTGGTTCTCACCATGAATTTTTTGGGATCAGGGTTGCAGCACTGGAGAAGAAAGACCAATGAGACAACGACGAGGTGAAAAAGAATGTTGCTTGTGAAACTGTACAGCTCCTCTAACAGGGCGTGCACACATCTCCATTCTCAGTAATCTTCTAAAAAGTACAAGCTCAGCCATGTTTTATGGAAGCTGCTGAGCTGACTTCAATTTGCTTTTGGGTGTGAAAGAATGGATTAATACCATGAGGTTTACATGCTGCAAGAGTTAATGAAATAGTTCTTGTAAACATGGATGGTCAGTATAGAAAGAGCTTGTAAAAAAATCCTTTCAAATCCAAAGAGCATGAAAAATAGACTCATGACAAAAGGAGAAAAAAATAAAGTTTATCTGTAAGTGAAATACATACAGGCACTACTGCAAAGGAATTTAAATGTGTATATAATGAGTAGCTACACATGCACAAAAGTAGCTGTCACACACTATATAGTATGCATAAAAGCTCCAACAAGTTGCACAGTATGAGGAATACTTGCTTCTGGATCAGCGCACAGTCATTTAGTAGTCCTATCAAGCTGACAGTGAGCGTACTGGGCCTGATACACATGACTGCCCAAGAAGAGTGTCTCTGGATGTCAGCCTTGTGTACGTCAATGAAACAAGAGTAGAGCAGAATCAAAACAAGTTAACAAACCAGCAGCAAGCTTGTTTCTGCTGCAATAACAGAACCATAGGCTAACTGAGGCTTTCTTTTTAAAACTTGTAAGGCTATGTCAGTGACCTTAGAATCACTGACCCACAGATGCTGGATACAGTGAGCATGAAAGGGCTTTCTTTTCCTCTTTATTCTTTTATTCTTTTTGAATTTCTAGGTATCTAGCACTCCATCCTGAAGCAATTGAAACACTGGCTATTGTTCTCTCTCAACCCTCCTCATAAATCCCTCTTTGTTTGCTTATGTTGGTTAAAAACCATTCAAGATCTGCTCTAACAAGCATTGTGGGGTAGTCACTTCTAATCATTTTAATGGTCTTTTTGAAGGCTTTGAGTCATTTTATGGTTTTAATGTTCTGTATCTATCAAAAAATCAATTCTCTGCAATACCTTAGTTGTTTAATACGTATCAGATACTATCGCTGTAACCAGAAATCTTCACTGGACCATTTTCATGACAGGCTGGAGGGTTAGTGTTTAGTTTAGATTGATTAGCAGATAAATTCTTTCAGGAAAGGAATATGAACCGTTCACTTTAGGGAAAATGGGCTATGAGTTTCTTCGTTGGTCACTACCACTATGCACAGCCTACCACCACAGCAAAGCAATGACCTAAGCTTGTCATCTGGTAGGCTATTTGGCTGGAAGGAACTTCCCTTGAGATACTGATAGTTGGGAATTTATTTTTTCCCATATCATTTTCTAAACAAATAATTTCATTTTCAGGGTTGACAGCTGTAATTATGGCTGGAGTAGAGGTATCTGAACCAGCTTTAAACAAATGGTTTAATATCGAGTTCATCATGGACTAACTGCTCAGAGCTCTGGACATTGTAGGCATTGCGGCCAGCCCACAATGAGTTCTGCAACAGCAGAACTGCTGCAAGCATCAGGTTAGCCACTTCAAAGCTACGTCAAAGATTGAATTGCAGGTGCCACAATGACCTCTAATTCAAATGATATGTGTTTCTAATGTTTTTCTCTATTAAGAATGTGCTTTCCCTCTACTCACTGCCAAAATGCTCACAGGCCTCCCAGAAGCTCATTGCAAAGTCAGAATTTTTCAAATCAAGCCCTGCTTTTGAATACTAATTACTTAAATGCTTGTAAGCTCGGAATGGAAAGTCCCCAAAACCTGAAGTTCTAACAATACAGACATTCGTGCATCCTCCTCTATATCCAACTTCAATGGATTTTAGAGGGGGCAAACTAATTAAACCAGAATGTGTTGTACATGTATAGTTTTAATCTTGAAAGTACACAGGAAATGTACAGGGCACCTTGCTCACATGTGAAACACTTTGTTTTAAAGGTCTATTAAAGAGTTTAAGATAAAAAGGATTCTTATAAGTTCAGACTGATAGACACAATCACAAATACATCTCCACATCTGTTCCATTTTCACAACTGAATTAAGGAACATTTTCCCCCCAATGAGTTTAATTAACTTTAAGAACAAGCTAAATTAGTTTAAAAGGCAATTAAAATGCAAGCGTATAAATTGTAATTAAAACTGCATGCTGTTTATAGATATTTTTTCTAAATATTTAAAGAAGATATTTTCCAAATGAAAAAACAGAAGTTCTACAGTCAGTGAATAATTCAGTTCAGAAAAATATGAAAAGCTTTTCTTACACATGTAGAATTATTTAAAAAAATCTAATTTGTTAGAAACGAATATTACAGAATTTTATATCAGTGTCCCACAGGAAAATAATGATAATTTCCTTCACAGATGCAGTTTTGTCTTATGGTGAGATGAGATTGTTTCTGCTATTTTATTGGTTGTGACATTATCAGATTTATTGGGAGCTGTTGTGTATGTCTAGCTCAGTTTCCCCTGAACTTCTTGCTGCATGTGATGTGGTCAGCTTTTTGCACTGGGCATTTCTCTTTTTCTTCTTTATCTCTTTCCCCTGCATCCATGTTCATTATCTGGAGTTCATTGGTAGTGTCCTCAAAACTGTACAGCTAACACAACCAGCTTTTAAGAGGTACTTTTTCTGTCTTCTATTCCCTTTGAGCAACACAGATGATGTGAATAGAGCACAGATTGGCCCTGTCCTCTCAAATGGGCATCACCGTTCCCTTCCTAGCTCTACAGCTCACATACTCAGGTCACACACCCTGTGACCACAGGAAAATCACTTCACCTGCTTGTGTCCATCTTCTCTTCTGCCCAAACACTTTTTGGTGAGTTGGCAATTGCCTCTCACTACTGTTAGGAGCATTCCTAGGAAAATCAAGGTCTTGTCTCAGTTAGTGGCATCAGATACAACAGCCAGAAATTACTACAAGTGGCAAAAATACTGTGATGGTGAGTATATATGTGACAAAACATAAATAATTGCATGAATATCCATGGTAAAAATATGACACTCGGGGGATTGATCAGATATCACAAGACTTGGGGGGGTTGCCTTTGAGTGAGTAATGGTGATCACATACTGTTGCAAACTAAAACGCTATTTTTTTTGTCCCCTTACAGCTAAATTTTGATTCTATCCAAGTCAAAAGGAAAATTCCTATTGGATGTATTGCAGATAGGATTCAAACATCACAAAAAAGGGCTCACAAGTATTGTTCTTTGGCTACAGCCCAAAGAAATTAACTACATGTCTAATAAAGACTATATAAAATGGTAGATTTTAAAATCTGGTTCTGAATTCCAAGAATTAGTGTGAATAACTGAAGTCTGGTTTTGGTTTTGATTTTGTTTTCATGTTTTGAAATAGAAAATGTGGTTAAGCAGTCTCACCTCAGCCTAGAGAAACTACTGAAATAGATTTCTGACTACAATAAGCTATATTCAACCAAACCCATTTTGGTGCCAGATTGTGATTTTTTTTTTATTGAAAATCAGAAATTCAAGTTATGAAAGTACACTTAAAATATCTATCACAGTTCCCAATTTTTACAGCTTTGAGTGACTAAAGTTCTTGAAAGTGTAGGAGTTCTGAAAGATTTGAGAGAGTTTAAAAATCTGTCATTTGTTAGCTTTCAAAAAGAAAGATACATGAATATAAAGAATAAGATAACAGCACAAAAGGGCTTTGTAACTGCCAATGAAACAAAACTGCATATTTCATCAGAGATATAAATGTTAGAGTTTTAAATAAAAATGGATAAAAAATGACTTACTTGTTCTTTCTCTCTTCAAATTGGTGGATTTGAAGGGGTTAGCCTTGTTTCTAACTCAGGAGAAGCTTTCTTGTTTGTCTTATATGATCAAAAAAGAGAAAAGCATTCAGGTGGAAAGATGTCTGCTGTGTATAATATGAATAGTTGGATTTTTCAGCACAACCCTTATTCATAGCAGGGATACTTCATAAGAAGCTTATGAATTTCTATTTTAATCCAACAGCCAATTTCCATTTGCAACTATTTGCGAAATAACACAAGAATTCCACTGGTGAGCTGGTTCCAAGAAATACTAAATATGCCAAACTAATTGTGACTGGGCTCTGATCTGAGTCGCACCTGCAGTTTGTGGAACTCTTCACCAGGAAGAACGTTGAATCTGGTCCATCTTTAAATAAAACCAATCACTCAGGGCATGCACGCAGACCACCAGGAAGGAAAAGTCCTAATTGCATTAGCTTGTTGACAAGTAACAGGACACGTAAAGAGAATCAAGCATGTCTCAGCTGCCATGCCCTAGGGAATATCCAATGTAGATTCAAGAAATAATGAAGCAACGCCAACAATATTATTTATGCCATGACAAAAGAGGAAAGAGGTCTTGTGCTTTAGGAAAGCATACTATTTACTATAGGGACAGAATGATATTCCTGCTTATTATCCCAATTTTTTGTTTACTGCATATTTGGACAGAAGTATTATTGATAAGGTAATTGGCATTTTGTGAAGCGTCAGATATTGGGTATCGTCCAGAATAGTTAAACTAATTGACTGAATCACTTGTAATATTTTTCCTGTAAACAATGCATCTTACAGTATTAATTGCTGTAATTAAATTAACAATAACATATTGCTTTTGTTTATAATTATTTCTCAGATTTGAGGAAAGCCTTTGGAATATCTTCTAAGTTTCATATCAGGAAGTTTGCTACCATTGAAATGTTGTTTTCCTCTGTGGTTTACTGAAATAGCTATTTTTTGCATTAAAATAAAGTTGTGAAATCTAGGGAGTAAAAGAAAAAAGGAAAAACAGGGTGAAGAATTTTTCAGAAAAATATATTAATTTTGTATCTGTGATTAAATGCAAAAGCTGGCAATTTTTTTACAGCTTCAGCTTTATTTTCTTTCTTTTGCCTATTAATTTCTTGGATCCCAGGATAGCTGTCTTAACTTAATCCATTTATGGAGGATCTGACTGGAAGGTAAGGATGAAGTAATTGTTCTATATTTCCAAGAGCGTGAAAATGTCAAACATTCCAAAGTTGTGCCCTCTAGCTGTTAGAATCTCTTTGCTTAGGGATTGGATTTATTTTTCATTAGGGACCTTTTTCACAGTGATCTTGTAATTGTGAAAATAAAAATGTCCCCTCGGCCTTCATCTGACAAAGTGAAAGTTTTGACAAAGACCTCAGAAAAGTGACATGAGAACACCTCTATAATAGTAAGCATGTATCCATTCATAATTGAGAGAAAACCTTCATTTATTCAGAGCCTTATTTAGAATGTCATTATCTTCTTCTAGCCTTTGATAATAGGGTCATGGGTTTCTAGAATACACTTTGAGTTTTAAAGTAAAATGCAAATTAACAATGTGCTTTCTCTCACCATTTATGTGAACTTTATTCCTACAAGCACACCATAGCTTCCTAATGACTACTGTTCAATGTCCATGGAAGTTTTCATCCTGTACGAGTACAGAGAGTTGAACCAAAAGGCCTAAATGAAAGTAATTTAGTGGAAACAATCCCACTGATTCCTGTGAACTTCAAGAGTGTGATCTTAAATCATCACATTTATGTACAGGATTTGCTGTGTACATACTGGAAAGAGACTCCTAGCAATAGAAGACAAATTGGCTCACAATTGTGATGCTTTTTGTTGAATTAAAACCTTAGAGTGCCAATTATGTGTAAGAAGTGCTTCTTCCCTTGCAAAGCTTTAATTTGTCAAGTTAAATGGTTTTTCAAAAATGAAAATAAATTTGCTTTTCATTGAGAAGCTTTGAACTCAGTGAGACCTAAAGAAGAGCTTATGTGCCCAGAAACCTGTCTATTTTTTTCCAGCTGTGTCAGCTGGGGTGATAAGAAATATTATCTCTCAAGACTTATTTGAAGAGTAACCAGAATGTCATACAGTGGGAAACTAGGAATCTCCATCTATTTAGTTCTTTGAAGAGTAGATTACTTGCACTCTTCGTACACAGAGAGAAGATATTTTTTACAGTAAACAGCTCGCTAATCTAGCATGTCAGGATCCAATAGCTGGAAGCTGAAACTAGACAGATTCAGATTAGAAATAAGACATCCCTTTTTAACAGTTAGGAGAAATTGCATCAGCTTCCAAAGTGAGATAGATATTTAAGATAGGGGGGATGAATCACGCTCTGGAGATGTCTCTCTCTCCTTTGGCTGTTAAGAAACCCCAGATAACTTGGGTAGATGTTTAATTTTTAAATGGATAAAGCTAGGTGAGATATATCTGAATTTATTAAATTGAGATAATATTCTATGTATTTCCTTATTGTGTAACAGTCACAGCAAATGGTGGTTTAGCTGTAGTACTTTGGAAAATTGCTCTGGAATATTTCAGTGCCTTTAATAACTGATACAAGTTTAGGAAGAATTAAATAACCAAAAGTATTTAACTGCATCTGTGTAATGAAATGCATTCAGTTAGAAATGGGGATTACAGTCCTTATGATTTTTAAACCACTCTTCAGCTTACCTCTAGAACAGCACAGATCAGATTTGCTAAATCAAATCATCTGAACGGTATTTGCATGACTGATTTCTAAGAGCATAAAATCGACAGAGAAGGGAGCATCAGTTATGCATTTAGTACAGATTTGCTGACGATAATGATGGTCACACGACTTTCAGAATATGTACCATGGAGAGATTGTTCATGCCTAAGAAATATATCTTGGCATACTGGTTTTTTTTTTCTTTCAACGTATCTTTTTCAGGGCATGAAGATGGAGAAATGTCACTGAAGCTAAGCAAATATATGAATATGAGTGATTGTGTAAGCCTGAGGACAAGTTCTCACAGGGTTTGGATGACTTCTGGCAAGTAATTTCGAGTGAGACCTAAGAAGTGCCCTCTTTGGTTCCTAAAACAAGGGGGAAGTACATACACCTACATATGCTCTGTGATTGTTCTCTACATAGCTGACCCAAACCACCCACATATGTATAGAAGTATTTTAACCTCAGTCTTATACTAACGTCTTTCTCATGAGACAGTCATTGGTTATAACACAGAAATTGTTTCATTATCAAGGGTTACAATTCAGTTCCCTCTTACCCAGAAGAGATTTCTTAACTACCATGGTAAAAAATCCAGCTCCTCACTATGTGCTGACTTCGGTCAGCCTTATCCCAAGTTCATAGGCTAGTGGTTGGAAAAGTGCCTTAGGAAATGGAAAATGTGTGTATGAGATTTTCTAAGTTTAAGAGAACCGAAACTCCCAATTTTGACAGGGAACAAGCTTGGACTGCACATGTTTAACGCCACTGACAAAAATCTCCCCCTTTCTACCATGCTGAGTGCCTCAACTCTAGAAAGGAATGGGATGTCAGGTACATGTGCTATTAAGCGATTGCAAGCAGCCTTGTCTCTAGGCTTTGCTAGGTCCCTATAGACAGTAAATTTTCTATATTTATTATATCAGGACACCATGGGTGATGGTACAAACTGAAATTTTATTCACACGTAAATATGACTAAATATGAAACATACCTGTATGATTTTTTTTTTTTTTTTTTACTACATAGCTTTTGATATTCTTTACTTGGGCATATCAAATCACCTTTTGTGTCTGGTTCCCTGATACTATGAGCTGCAAACCCCAGCCTTCCCTTGTCTCAATTCTGCACTCATGGAATAAAAATGTTAATCTGGTCATTTCATACTAGGTACTCTTCTAACAGTGATTGTCTCACAGATTGTTTACAGAATCACAGAATCACAGAATCACTAAGGTTGGAAAAGACCTGTAAGATCATCAAGTCCAACCATTGACTAACACCACCATGCCCATTAAACCATGTCCCACAGTGCCTTGTCCACACATTCCTTGAACACCTCCAGTGATGGTGACTCCACCACCTCCCTGGGCAGCTTATTCCAGTGCTTCACCGCTGTCTCAGTAAAGAAATTTTTCCTAATATCCAGCCTAAACCTCCCCTGGCTCAACTTGAGGCCATTTCCTCTTGTCCTGTCACTCGTCACTTGGGAGAAGAGGCCAACACCCACCTCTATAAGACATATTTAGATAATATATGTCTTAGGATGATTCTGGTTGTAGTTGTCTACAATGTAATTATAGAAAATATTGTTTTTAAATGATTAGCAATTTAGATTCTCTAAACAAAGACACTTGAAGGTATCCTGCTTTTCAGAGAACGGGACTTCACAGCGATCTAAAAAAGGGAAAGACCTAAAGCCAACAGTCTATTTTTAATATTAAGGCCTGCAATACTAAGAAAAAAGAATTCTTTATGAGCAATAATGTATGCTAAAATAAATCTTCAAAGCCTGCTAAGATACTGAAAGTACTTTATCCTTCAGTCACTTAATTCACGTAGCCAAAGCCACAGCAGTTGGGTGATGCATGATTTGGAAAAGTTTATTTCTGTATGATTTTGAAAACAGCCCTTACATTTACATTGAATGTCTGATTATTAAAGCTTTGTTGAATGTGGAAGACTCCTTCTAGTAGACTCCTACCATCTCTGTGGTGAGGATCTGAGATGGATAGGGAAATGCTTCCATACAGTGAAGTGACAGTCACTTTCAGAATTGGCAAGTCCCTTGCTCTTGCAGTAATTCTCACGAAAGGAATGGTCACAGTTTCCCTATGCTGTAAAAGCTCTTTGAAGCACCTTATATGTATGGAAAGTACTCATGTATAAGAAAAGAGTGTCTCCACGGTGTGTCACATGGAAAAATTACATTTTTTTTTTTAACAAAGAAAATATTTTATGAAAATGTGTTAAAAGAAGCTTTCAATGGGCTGAACAAGGCATAAATCACAGGGAACATCAGGATGTAATTACACACTTATAGAGAAGTCTACCATGAAAAAAGAGAGGTTTTGTTGGGTTTCTTTTCCCCCTGAAAAATGAAAATGACAAGCTCAAATTATGAAGTATACTGTGCACAATCAGGTGTGAGGGAATATCAGCTCACGAATCATTAACAGCCCCAGTTTCATGAACAGAGCATTATCAGCTCTGTGAGTCTGAACAAAACAATTGTCAGGTGCCACCCTTTCTCAACTAGACAATTAAAAATTTCATGTTGTGCAATGTGAAAAAGTGAGATCAAACTCAGCAATCCTCTTGCCTAACAGATGCAAAAAGATCCTTTAGCCTGCCAAAGTGCGGTCTCTTCCAGGGAACACACAAGAAGATAGGTATTAATATTCAGGGAAGGGTCTGGCTAGAGATCTGAGCATGGCCACGAGGACATCTGGGTGCTCTCTGTGTGCTTGAGCGAGGTTATTCTGGGCAAATCCTGCCCTGCTGGTGAGGTGAGGGTGAATGGAGTGGAGCAGAGGCAACATCTGCTTTGGACTCATGCCAGCTTGGAGAACATGGAAGAAGAGAGGTTGTGAGGCAGATGGGACTTGTTTTACTGCTGTTTAAAAAAGAATAAGTGAGCTTGTTGGGAAAACGTGCATTGGGGTCTTCGTTACCTGTGCAGCTCAGCAGAAAAGATGAGCTTGTCCTCTAGCTGGCAAACCACACTCTTTCGTGGATGTGTTGTATGAGTAAATGCATTTATAGTTGCCCTCCTATTGTATTTTCTTGTATAGATTGTGTTTCAGATTTCTTGCTAGGGGAAAAAGGCTCTTTGTGCTGTTTAATCCCCTAAACTATCACACAGCACAGCACCAAACAGGATCTAGCCCTTTACCTTACTGCGTTCAAGTTTACCCATCTGTGAAATTAGTATAATAGCATTGTTCTGCCTCACAGGGATATTGTGCGTCTGCTTGTTTCTAAAGTGATGCTCCAGGCATGTTTTGAAATGCTTTGTTTCCCAAGTGCTTTGTAGGCCTTGGACAAAATATGTGTTAACTTTGAGTGGCCAAGGCAGTAGATTCCTGCACTGAGCTATGATAAAGAAGGATGATGTGGGACGAGGGCTGAGTGGTGGACCTGGGAAAGCTTCGTCTGGCTGCTGCAGGGGACCACAGTCCCAGTGCTGCTCCGCCCTCACATGTGCAGCAACATGGGCTCTTTGAAGACCATTATGACACAGGGTCATTAAGCTGAATGCTGAATGCTGAAAAGACAAGTTTTTTGGCAGGGGAGCGTGTTGAAAAACAACCAGTATTTAAGAAACCCCAATATCAACACAAAGAACATTTTTCCAACTTAAAAAATCGGTTGGAACCCACCTGTCACGTACCGAGTTGACTCTCTGTATGAATCAGTCTCATTTCCTGATAAGTGTTTTATATTACTAACATTCAATTACACTGGAAGTTATTTAGGGCAGAATGAATGTTTATGCCTATGAAAGTTTACTGCAGCGAGACGTTTGTTCTGAAGCTACTGGAAGATGAATAATGATGTTAATAAGAATAACATATTTAAATCACAAAATGCATTTGTTCATTTGTATTCTTAGATCTCTGATCATTGCTTCTCAAGAGTTTCTCGCTCCATATTTTTACCTAATGGAACTGTATCCTCAGACAAGCTGCTCTGAAGGCTGTTTACTTAATAAGCAAGTTGCCTGACTGAGTCAGGACTGAGAGAGAAAAAGAGGGAGAGAAAATACCAGGCAGCTGAAAAGCCAAGAGAAAGCAGCAGAGAACGGTGGTTTTGTAACCCATCTCTCCCTTTGGGCTATTCATGTAGCTTGTTTATTTCAGTTCTGCAAAACTCAGTCTCCCTTTTTCGGAATGACATTTCTGCTGATTTCAGGGTATATATAGCATACAGGCACTCCATTTGATTCGCTCTGTATTGCTTATTGACACAGTAATGCTGATCTCCCTGGTATTCACTGTAAGAACAACCTGTGGGTTTCTTATTGTACATCAGGGGAGCTCAGTATTGATAACCCCAGCCTTTGACAAGTGATGAGTCTGTCCCCTTCTTGGAAGACAAGGTCCAGTGTAAAAAAATCAGAAGATTTTCAAAGTATAACGGAATCACAGAACTAATTCTATTTGTTTTCTATCTAGCTTTAAGCGTTGTTTTACATTTTCAGACTTTTTTCTGGATGATGAGAAGCAGAAGCTAATCTTTTACTAAATAAAAATTGATCCTTGCATAACAGGACTCCTGGAGCTAGGTGTGTTGGAATAATAAAGCAAATTTTGAGCCTCATGAGCATCAGTAACATCATGTCATTAAACTCATGTCAGCAGGGAGTTTGAAGTAATATTTCAAAGCAACCTAAAGTTTCTAAGAGACTAAGTTCCATTAATGAAAACAATTAGACTTTTCTGTATCATTTGTGTTTAGGAGAAAATTAGGGACACAAGCATTTTCCTAGGAGGTATGAGCTGTGGGGCTTTTGAAGATTTTAACTAACAGGAATATGCTGCTGTAGCCGTGTAACCACCTCTGAAAATCTGACCCCATGTCATTTTTAAAATGGAAGTCTAATGATTTTGACAATTTATCCTTGGCACCATGGATCCTCAGCTTGATCATAATTTTATGTTTAATTCTAATCAGTTCTAAAGGCTGCAAGCCAGTCCTCAGCTTGGATAGTCAATTCAACCAATTAGTACCCACTGAGTACCCAGCTTTAAATTGGTTAAAACAATTTTTGTGTGATTTGTGTCCAGTTTCTAAACCTGTTTTCCTCTTTATACTTCTGGGGTTTTTTTGGTACCAAGCTAAGCAAAGAAACACCAGAATCTCCAAATTGCCTTTTCAGTTTGAGTTTCAGGCCCTTTTTTTGGTTGGCTTGTTAAATTTGGGATTAACATTTAAATACAATTCACAGCAAATACTGCATACAGCACATATCTACTCTAATGTTGTATACAGATACTAAAAGAAAAAGGTAGTATGAGTAGTCAGAGCAATTTTAGCTATTCAAATTTCTAATAATTGTCCTTTTGATGCAAGGTCATGTGAATTTCCAGTTCTTCCCTGAAGGCTTTATTGACATCACATCTGTCTTGACTGAATTTTTCCATATTCTATTTTATCCTCAAAAATCTCAGGACAACCACCTTAGACTGTAGAGTAATCATTTAAAATATTGCTTTTATTTTACCTGGATTAGTGGTAAAGCCATATTTGCTGAACTGAGGTGTATTAAACAGATCTCTGAGAACAATTGTTTTTTGCCTGTAGGATCTGCATAGTTAAATTTCATTTGCTCTCTGGGAAACCTGTCAAAGTCTCTTATTAAATCTTTAACATCCTTTCACTCAAATTAAAATACATTCCATTATATCTTTGGTGCAGTAGAAATACTCTGCGACTTGTACAAGTTTTAATTGAACCTTTTTAACAGTATATCTAATGCCAAAAGAAATTTGATTCAAGTAACAGATTTTTTTTTCAGTAGTAAAAGTAACTTCTGGAAATATAAATTCTTGATTGTCCAATAGGGTCAATTTAAGAGTTTTCTTCTCACAGGGCATGAGTCCTGGATCTCTGAAAAGTCTCTCAAGCTTATATCCCCAATTGCTAAACAGGTGTACTGATCAACAAGTCATGAAAATTGAACCTCTGATGTTTAAATGATCTGTTTAAGTTCAGGTCCTAAATATATTGCTACAGCATTTAAAAATCAGCACCTGACAAATGCACCAGGCTTTCTTCTATTGCTCACTTCTTCCAGCTTTTATAATCTCTTGCATGTCTTTCACAGCTGATCAGAACAGAATCAAAAAAGGGATAAAAAAAAGAAGCTGAAAAAAAGCTTTTCTTCATCTCATCTGACTGTTTTGTGAAACTCTTTAATTAAAACTTTTACCAGCAATGCTAACAAAATCAATATAAAATGATAAATATTTCATACACTCCACCTCGGCTTTCAAAAAATGCACTTTTCCTTAATATTTTGGGAATATTTGTTAGGCTTGTGATGTATATTAATTCCATATGAAATACTTACTGTAAGAAAGAGAAAGTTTTCAAATAACTTGCATATTTCCTATGAAAACAAAACAACTATTTCAAGAAGTACATTTGTTTCAGAGACTGTACTTGTCATTTGGTGCCCAATGACAGAACCAGAGGCAATGCGCATAAAGTGAAACACAGGATATTCCCTCTGGACATAAGGAAATGCTTTTTTGCTGTGAGGGTGACTGAGCACTGGAAGAGGTTGCCCAGAGAGGCCATGGAGTCTCCCACCTTGGAGGTATTCAAAAGCCATCTGGACGTGGTTCTGGGCAACTGGCTGTAGGTGGCTTTGCTTGAGCAGTGGGGTTGGACCAGTTCTGCTCCAAAAGACTTTTCCAACCTCAACCATTCTATGATTCTGATTCTGTGATTCTTTTAATATATATCACATAACATAGCATTCAGATTTTATATCTCCATTCAAATAGTGTGAAACAAAGCAAAAATATCACACACACAGAATCACACAGAATCATTAAGGTTGGAAAAGACCTGTAAGATCATCAAGTCCAACCATCAACCCAACACCACCATGCCCACTAAACCAGGTCCTGCAGTGCCACGTCTACACGTTTTTTGAACACCCCCGGTGACGGTGACTCCACCACCTCCCTGGACAGCCTGTTCCAATGCTTCACCAATCTCTCAGTAAAGAAATTTTTCCTAATATCAGAAGTGTCCATTGCTCTTGGACCTAATAAAAGGCTTTTTTTGCCTTTTGGAAGCTTTCTCTGTATCCTCAATGGTAATGAGGATAAATAAAACGAAGGCTCCATTTTGGCTAATGCTGTATAAGCAAAGAGGGCCCAACTTTCCCAAGAGTTTTTCTGTGCTCTGCTGAGGAGCACACAGACAATTCACAGCAGAGCCAACAAAAGCACAGAAAGACCTGCTTCAGAATTCACCATATGCCTAATGCACACTTTATTATAGTAATTTTGTAATCATTGCTGCTGTCTACCTAGCTTCAACTTCAGTATGTCCTTCAATGAACTCCTCAGCATTTTACACTGTGGTATTTCATTTATGACTTCTACTGTAACCTTTCTACCTTCTTTCCTCCCTGCTAGCAACCTGTATTTATTAATCCTTACTGTGAAATAAGGCAGTCCTATCATCAAGAACTGAGGCACAGCGGTTTCTCCTGAGCTGCCAAAACACCGAGTATTTAGGCACCTCCATAGCATTACCTTTACACAGTGCATCAAAAGAGATGTGCATCCAAGAGCTGCACTCACAGCACTGGTATGTTAGGTGACAACCTACCTAAAGCAGACAGGAGAAAAAGCTGAACAGAGAGTTGTAATGTAAACCTCCAGCCTTGCTGATTTCTAAACCTTTGGCAACTAACTGGCCTGCAAGAAGGAATCCATTGGGAATTCACATTTCATCAGCAGGATTAATCTCACCTAACTTTAGACATGGAAGTGTGAGTTATTGAAGGCTGTTAGTCACGCGGGAATAGCAGACCGAGTTTTTCTTTAAATAAAGAAATAAAAGGCAATTCCAGAAGGCAATTTAGACAGTGCTTGGGATAGCTGGAATGAATCACACACTGGAAGTGCCTATTTCTCTCCATTCATAAAAGGAGGCAGCTGAATGATTGCTTCAAGAGTCTCCATGTGAGCTAGTCACCCTTGACTCCCTTCATAGACAATAGAGAAAAATAGGCACTTTTCAAATGCAATTCCTCTAACCAAATGTACATAGGTGATTCACACCCTACATGTGCTTTTCCTCAGTAACTCTTCAGGAGCTTGAGGACACTGGCTCAAAGATCTCTCTGCTGTAATGTTTCATTCATTTAATGAATCCCACCAGGATTCTTTCCATGAACTGGGCCCATAGTTATTTTACTTTTTTTTTCTTTTATTCTTTTTACAGTCACATAGGAAGCTCGTGGTTCAGCTAAATATGATATCCAGGTTTCCTGAATCCTAAAGTAGTGTGTCAACACATCCTGCATTGTCTTCATTTTGCCTTACTCTTCCTCAAGTCCTGGTGCTGCCGTCTAACAGGATTCACTCCTTTCTACCTTAAGACCTTATGAACCTGGT
Source organism: Gavia stellata (assembly GCF_030936135.1). Classification (NCBI taxonomy): domain Eukaryota; kingdom Metazoa; phylum Chordata; class Aves; order Gaviiformes; family Gaviidae; genus Gavia; species Gavia stellata. Next base: position 6,300,009 of record NC_082597.1, on the reverse strand, counting down.
ACTTTCAGCAGCCCTACCCATTTCGTCCCTGATCCTGTCATCCTGCACATCCTGTCCCCTCTCCAGTCTGCTCTCATCTCCTTTGTTCAACCACTCTATAACTCACTGTTTTACATTCACTCAGATCTTCTGGTCTATCCCGCTTTCAGCGTGTTGCTGATTTTAGCAATTTTTCACCCATGTTTTCCTCCTCCTCTCTTGCACCAGTTGCCATTAAGTCTCTACCTATATCTTAGACCTCATAGTCTGGAAATACAATGTAGGTACAGGAATATGCGATTAACCTTATTTCCACACATCATGCAGCATTCAAAAGAGAAGTTTTTCTCTATCCTTGACTATTCAACACCCACATTTTTGCTTCAGTCAGGACAGGTCAGTAGAACTACTGAATTAAGTCTCAAAATTTATGATACCAATAAACCCAAATAAATGACGAAACCTTACATGTGCTGAAAATTGACGCCTCTCCTTCAGAAATGAAAGATTGTAGTTGGTTTCACCTCAGATAGAAATATAAATGTCTTGAAATAATTGAACTACAGCCATCACATATCTTTCCTCTATTATGCACAGAAGAATAATTTGCAGTTTTATATTTTCACTCATAGGTGGCGATAGAAAATTGATATATTATTTACCATGCTTTTGCTTAAAGATGCTCCACGGAGAACAGAGAAAGTATAATGAACTTTTCCAGACATTTAAAGTGATGGATTTTTCTTGTTTTGTGCACCTGGGCATTTGTAGAGGGTAATTTTAAATTGTGTCTGCACATCAAACATACCTGTGTGTACCTCTCCAGGCAAATATGTAGAAAAAACTCAGCCTTTGATCTCCTTAGATAACTTTCTTTCCTTCTTCCTTCCTTCCTTTCTTTCTTTCTTATTTTCTTTCTTTCTTTCATTCTTTCTTTCTTTCTCACTCCTCCTCTCACTTTTGCTTTCCTTCTTTTTCTTTCTTTTCTTGCTTTCACTCTTTCTTTTCTTTTGCTCTTTATTTCTCTTTTTATTATGTTTTTTTCTCTATTTGTCTCTCCTTCCTGCATACTTGCCTGCCTGCTTACCTAATTTCTTCCCTCCTTCCCTCCCTCTCTCTCACCCTCCATCCATTCCTCCTTTTCCTTCTTCCCAACCACTCTCCCTCCCTCCTTTCCCTGTAAAAAAATCAGCAGTTGGTTTAACTGTTTTGTCCCTCTTGGCTTCCAAATGAAATGGAACTAAGGGAGCTCTCTGGCTCTATGTGCCTGTGTGTGTGCACACAGATGCTGATACCGTTCCTAATATTCCCTCTCCCACATGCATCAAAAGATGCAAATGGTAGTTCCCAGTGACAATCCCAATATGTTCAGTTTTCCTATTCACAGCTGTCAGATTGGTGAAATAAAAAATAAACTGAACTTTATGGTAAGTGCCTCAGGGTAAATGTAGCTCACATAAGCCATTACAGTATCTCTTTGTTTTGTTCCTCGAAATATGAATGCCTTCATCTTGAAATACTTTCATATTAGCTCAGGCTCAGGAAAGAAAAGGTAAAAATAATTCTTTAAAGCAAAATACCATAACTTTGCCTGTTTTACCTAACAAGTGATCATACTGGAAGACATTGACAGTGCTTAAACCAGAGCATTTCACTTACTTAGGCTAGAATCAGCACATAATCTTCCTTATGGTCAATGGACTAATTGTACTTGCCCTCTGGAATAGTCATGTGGCCCACTGGGAAAAATCTGTCTTTATTGCATCAAGGAAATTAAAAGGATTTCTTTGGAAATATATACATTCATCATTTCACAGAATCACAGAATCACAGAATCACAGGATGCTAGGGGTGGGATGGGACCTCTGGAGATCATCTAGTCCAACCCCCCCGCCAGAGCAGGGTCACCCAGAGCAGGTTGCACAGGAATGCATCCAGGCGAGTTTTGAATATCTCCAGAGAAGGAGACTCCACAACCTCTCTGGGCAGCTTGTTCCAGTGCTCTGCCACCCTCAAAGTAAAGAATTTCCTCCTCATGTTTAGAAGGAACTTCCTATGACCAAGCTTGTGCCTGTTACCTCTCATCCTGTCACTGGGCACCACTGAACAAAGACTGGCCCCATTCCTCCTGGCACCCACCCCTTAAGTATTTATAAGCATTGATAAGATCCCCCAGAATATTAGTTAGCATGGACATAGATATACAGATTCATCTCACCAATTTTTTGGCATTTAGCTGAGGCATGCAAGTTTTAGAGCAGTAATTGTACAAATCTCCTTTTACACATGATTGACAGAGATTTTTAAGAGCGCAAGTCAGACCCCAGTTGGGCTAACTCAAGTTTCCAGCTGACCCAGCATTTAGATATGTCCAAATAAAGCAAAAATATTTATGTTCCACAAGCATAAACTTGTAATAGGCAAATCATCTTTCAGCCATTTCAGCTGTTCTAGTTCTTACATTAATTTAAAGATTCGATCTTCATGCTGCTAAACCAGAACAAATCTGACAGACAAGTTACTCTGGAATCATGTTTCCCACTGTGAACTACACAGGAATTTTTATAATGAAGAGGGCCTAACAGACTCAGTCAAAACATTGAAGAAAATTATCTTCCTGACTTTACTTGGCACTGAAGACTGAGTTGGTCTTACAGTTTTTGTCCTCAAACGTACAGTAAAACTGTTTTGTGGAAGATTTTGTTTTGTTTTTGTTTCGTTCTTCCTGCAAAACCTGTTGTACAATTCAATTTCCAAAGCATGAACGAGATGACAAGAAAATTTTCCTAGGGTGGACTTTGCTCTCCTGCATCTCCTGGAAAAAAACAATCCCAGACTCCAGTAAGGGAGTTATCTCAGCCCTTGATGGCCAACACTTGCCCAGTCCAGCTGCTCTTTGGTCCTCAACTAGTTCTCAGACCAATTTTAGGGCAGCTTAGTAAGTTTGTGACTGTTTTGATTTGTGCTGCAACCACTTTTTTGCAAGAGCTCATGGGAAGACTATTTGCATGCATCTTGGTGCAGAGAGTACCAGCTCCAAGATAAAACAGAACTCTGCTGGAGAAGCAGACAATACACAAATGCCTACCTACAATAAAATGTGCACAAACTGTGCTCTCACTGGAGCTCATCAGCACAGTCCAGCTGCTTTTTGTTTACAGTGAGGGCGATGTTTTCCCTTACTGGAATAAGTATGGCCAGTCTTTTGCAACAAACAATAAGAACTCCCAAGAGCTCTTTCAACAAATATTTAGAAAGTTATGGCATGATAAAGAGTAAAGCTAGAACTAAGCAATGAATCTGAGGTTGGATTTCAGCTCCACTCTTAAGTTCAAGGCTGATATTTTGATTTCTGCTTTTGGTGCATCTCTAGAAAAAGCTGTGCTGTTCTGGTGATTGAGCTGAGAACATAATTAGCAATATTTTTTGCTCAGCTACCACATTCATCTTTCAAACTTATGAATGTACAGATAATGAAAGTCTTAAGTGAACTCATTATTCACTTATTAATATTAATGTATTTCTTCAGCAAACAACTTTTATCAGTGTTTTGTCAAAATAAGGAATGGTGAATATTAATACAATATAAATGATCTATAATTTGGGCCATGCTACTTACCAGCTATGACTAGAAAAAAAAAAAAAAGACTGAAAAGGGGAGGACAAAGATGGAATGAAATAGGTTCAGTACAGAGATTATGAAATTTTAAGCACAGTTTTCTAATTCCTCCCCCACCTCCAATCCTTTGTTCTTTTCACTTTTATTTTTTCTCATTTTTCTGCCTTAAAATTAGGAAAAAACTGGATAGGAAAAATAAAACAAAAAGTTCACTTTTCTCAAAAGTTTTATAATTTTTCGTAAGTACTTAGGAAAAGCAACAAGTAAAAAGAAATTATTCTTTAAAAAAATGTAAGTTCTTGACTACAAAATAGCACTTGGTAAAGAAATTTCAGCTAGCTTTCACACTCGTGGGCTTCAGACCACTTGAATATCTGAGTAACACAAGTATAGAAGAGAGATGAAGATGTATGAATTTAAATTTACATTCATATGTTGCCTAGTATTGGGGCAGTCATTTGGGGACTTTTTAACTTTTTATTTAGCTCTGAAGAAATCACTTTGCTTTGTTAAAATTATACATGTCCATCAGAATCAACTTCACCGTAGTATTTGTTAAAGATACAGTGTTAAAGAAACAGCACAAAGTTCACCTTTCAGGAAGTGCAGAAGTTTCCATGGAGGTGACAGAATCATCTTTGAAGGCTTCTGTTATTTTGTGACCCTATCTTCTCTCAGAGAACTTCAGTGCTTCTTCTGAAATAAAGGAGATGAGACCATTCCTCTGTAGCTATAGTCACAAAGGTACAGATCACAACATTGTCATATGTCAAGATTTCATCCTGAATATCGTATTTCTCCTTTTTTTTACTTAAGCTTCTCCTTCTTAGTTTTCACTTCAAAGGAACTAAGTTTCTTGGCCCTCCAGCATACAGGGAGAACTTGGAAAATGTGAGTTCTTGGGGTCTCAAAAAGTCAGAAGACAAACTAAAATGCCCCATACAAGTTATGTTTAAGACACATTTTTAATCTTTAGGCAATGTCTGAATTCCTGGCTTAGCAATACTGAGCTTCTGACCTTCCTTTAGTTGTGAATGGGTACTCAGGAAGGTTAGGCTATTAACATCAGTAAGTCCAACATTCATTTCAATGAAAACCCTCTAATACAATTTTGATAATGTGTATAATCTTCTGTTAAGGTAAGAGGGGAAAAATAAAGAGCTAGCCCAAAGATGTGTTTAGCTCATGTTCAATTAGAACATGTCTTTTTTCAAGGAAAGTTTTTCTTCCCTCTACTACAAAATAGGCCCAGACTTACCACTAGAAATGAAGTCTTTTGGGATTTGTCCTAGCTTCATTTTAACCCTGCAAAGTGTTCTCAGATTTCTCACCTGGCTTTCAAAAGATTAAATTCGTATTTCCAAAAATCTATATGCTTTGAGATATGGACTGTCCAAAAAAAAAAAAAAAAAAACCAAACAAAAAAGAGCAAGGTGGGGATCCATGAAAAGAAGTCACGTAAATGTTTAAATGTTAAGTCAGCTTCCTAGCTCTGTGGGAGACTGGATCACCAAATGACAATTAATTTAAATGGCTATTGAGTTTTTAAAGAGTCAGCTCTTGATTAGATGTAGATGCCTTGACATTTTTGTGAACTGAACACATAGAAGCTTATTTGGGATTTCAAAATCTCTGCCAGGTTTCTGTGTTTAATGTAATTTGATGGAAGTCAATGGAAAAACTCCAAGAGGACATTTTAAGCCAGGCATGGATACCTTTCCCTTGCTCAGAGTGAAGCAGATTTCTCAGGCACCTTGCTTGCACCACACACTCTCACACTCCATAAAGTGACCATGAGTCATGTAAAAAGAAATCTCAAGCTGTGTATGGTCCTGAAGATATAGATTCCTTGCTTCTGCTTTAGGAATTGGTCAATGATAGACTGAATTTATCATGAGCATTAAAGGAAGGGCTCTTGTGATGAAAGGCTGGAATTAGACAGGTATCTTGAGGTCTCCGTCTTCTTTTTCCCTTGGTAACACATTTATTGAAACACAAAACTCTTCAGGGTGGAGACTTCACTTTTGCAAATGTGCTGGTCTTTCCAAATTGAGTAAAAATGTGCAAATTTTAGAAGTGATAAAGCACCTGCAATAACTATTAATGCTGAAGGAATCTGTGTTTGTTCAGCATTTGTTTTACATCTTCACTTCCATTTAAGCTTCTACAGCGTGTTATTTGAGGCACCCAGAGGGAGACTTTCAAAAGCACCTTTATTATATTTAGAAACAAAACACCACTGCAGAAGTCAATAGGATCTGTGCTTCTAAATTCTGGCTGGTTTACACTAAAACCTAAAAACCCCCAAAACCCAAAACCCAACTGTAATTTTTAATTACAGGTAAACAAAGAAAGGTGATTATTAAACCCAGAAAATGTAGAGAAGAAGGAGGCTGCTAAAAAGATTATTGCAAAAAACACAGAAAAAGAGAAGACTTTCACTGCTTCAGCAAGAAGTCACCATACTATTTTGCTAGGGGGCAGAGAGGCGAAGACAGCTTAAAGTGTGGCTACTACAAGAAAAACAGAAAATGAAGACCCTCATGAAAGGTGTCACAATTAGAGACCAGGAAATGCAAATACCAATGTTATTTCTGGTTGAGATTTCTCCTGATCATGTTCAGTGTTGTCCCCAGCCCTGTGTAAGTCTAATTAAAAGCACTAGTTTAAATACATCATAGTTGATTTATACCAGATATGGTCAGTCACAGCTGCTAAAGCCTTTTTTACAATTTAGCCTACAGCAAAATGTTAGAATTCATGCCCCCAGCATTGCTGCAGTCAGAGGTATCTTGGGTTGATATTATGTCAATATGATGAAAGTGTTACAGATTTATCTTTAATACTACAAAGATACTCTAAAAAGGCAATGATTTAACTGAAGGGGGGTTACATTCATGTTGGCAGTAGAGTGATAAAATTAGTAAGAATCAAGAAATGCAACTTAGAGAGCAAGCATAGTATTTCTTAAATAAAAATAAAAAACAAAATTCCAAGTTCTGGAGCCTAGTCAAGCTTAATTAAGGTCAATAGAACTTACTTTCCTAAGCAAAGGAAAATATAAGAAAGCAGAAATTGTGAAAATAGTTTGAAAAGTAAAGCTTTGTAGCTGGAACTAGAGGCACATAGCTGAAAAGCTGCTTTGATGAATGGAGTTGGGTATGGAATGATGTAGGAGAGAGGTGTCAAAGACACTCTGGAAAGATACCACTAGAAGCCAATGCATAGTAATGCTAGGAGACAATATCTGTGACCCAGATTGTTCAAATAAGAAGGGAGTTAGGCACAGATTTTCTGTTGAAATTCAATTTCAACTGAGTCTATCTTCTTTTCATTAGGGCTCTGCTAGTTATTGCTTTTTCTGTTTACCCCTTTTTAGAAAAACCACAATATTTGAGTTGATCTGAACTGAGATAATTTTTTTTTTGCTTTCTTGTTTAAAGTCAAAAAAAAGGCTTGCCTTATCTAGAAACACAGTGTTTTCCTTTTAAAATGAAGGCCTGAATTGGAAAAAAGGAGTGTAGCTGAGTCCTGACTTTCGCTTGCAAGCTCAGACTATTAGATATTTTTGTTCACTTTCCTTCTTCACTAACCTGAATCAGCCTGTCCCTCCACTTAGGAAAATATTCCGCCATGCAATCGAGCATTCTGAAGTCACCAGTTCTCAATTTCTTGTTGCTTTCCTCCACTTGCATGAATAACATTTTCAGTGGACTACAGAAAAAAACGAAACAAAGAGACTTCCATCACGCTGCTGATTGGACTTTCCAAGAGGAAGTCAGATATATGTCACATTTCTCATACTAATTCATATTTAACTACTTTATACAGAGCAAAATAATATCAGTATTGAAATAGCAGCCCCCCCCAGTCAAAGTAAGTGGTCATATCAAGAAATCCAATTAATCTGAGGGGGATTACAGAGTCAGAAATCCTTTGGGTCAGGGTCTTCCATCAAGACGAGATGAGACTGCAGTCTGCATTGTGCAGCTTTCAAAGAAAACTCTCTTTGAGTTGACTTAGAGATGAGGAGAGCAGAGAAATGGGAAGTAGAAACAAAGGGGAGAGTCCTAGCCACCCTAGAAGAAAGGTGAAGATCATCTGAGGTGTGGGGAACCCAAACCAGCAAGTTCTGACAGCCCTAAACTGGCTCTGCCCAAGGGTCTCCACACCACACACAACAGATGATAGACTAAGTTTCATCCAGCAGACACATTTACTCTCTGGATAAGACCATTAGACTACTAACAAGGTGACAAGGATGCATTGATCTGGTATAAGAGGAGCAGAACCAGTGCAAAGTATTGCCAATTTATTCAAGAGTAACTTAGCAACAAAGGAGTGGGGAGCCAGCTGACTTAGATTATGAAGCAAGGAGTGAAAATCAGGCAGGAAAACCAGGGAAGTGGGGCAATAATCTCTATTACATGAGACATCAGATTTACCTTTCCATCCTAATAGAGGCCCCACCTCGAGTACCGTGGAGTTTTGGGTGCCTCAGTATAAGAAGGGCATCAAACTATTAGAGTGTGTCCAGAGGAGGGCAGCCAAGATGGTGAAAGGTCTTGAGGGCAAGACTTATGAGAAGTGACTGAGGTCACTTGGCTTGTTCAGCTTGGAGAAGAGAAGGCTGAGGGGTGACCTCATCACAGTCTACACCTTCCTCAAGGGGAGCAGCAGAGGGGTAGGGGCTGATCTTCTCTCTCTGGTGATCAGCGATAGGACACGAGGAAATGGAATGAAGTGGCATCAGGGGAAGTTCGGATTGGACATTAGGAAAAGGTTCTTCATTGAGAGGGTGGTCAGTCACTGGAACAGGCTCCCCAAGGAAGTGGTCACGACACCAAGCCTGTCAGAGTTCAAGGAGCATCTGGACAATGCTTTTAGTCATATGGTTTCGTTTTAGGTAGTCCTGCGAGGAGCAGGGGGTTGGACTCAATGCTCCTTATGGGTCCCTTCCAGCTTGAGATATTCTATGATTCCATGATTCTATGATATGCACGGTAACTCTGATTTCAAAATTCATAAATTACATGTTGCTGCACGTTGACTGCAACACTGAGATGCAGGGTACATGAGGTCTGAACCCAATAGGTCTAGGAGCAGAGAAGTCTTCCTTCTGCACACACCTCCTTTTAGCAAGGGGAGCAATTGTCATCTTTTCTGAAAACACTGAATGGGAGAAAAGTGCCTAAGGTAAGAAAATTTGTTCCAATTAATTCATCTCTTGACAGAGAATGGAGATAAAGTAGCTTGGATTTTATATTGATTTAGAGTCCACTATAGACTTGTGGATCCATAAAACCACTTCTTATGGCCAATCTTATCCTGAGATACTTCAGATGTGGTACTCTGAGAAATTTCAATACCTTTATTGACATGATGAAACATGAAAGTCCCAGAACAGTTTACCTGCAGGTGTCTACACATCTGCTAAATGTCTAAGCTCCTGGTATAGTTAAAGGAAATGTAATTAAGACAGTCAGTGGGTTCTAGAACTCAGTTAATTTGCCTAAATGAATGTGTCTATTGCCATTCGAGGTTCCCTTGTGGATTCCACTTGGCTCACACCTGCATTTTCAGTAGGGCTTGTGTCTCCTACAGGGCCTGCATCATGTTTGTCCAAGCTATGTAAGTGTCTCAAATGCTCTAGGATGTCTCCCTGTCTGAAAGCAGAGATATCTGTATTGCTCAGATTATCAGCTCACCCTGAAGTAGTTATCTAGGATGGCATCCAGTTGCCTAAATACAGTCTTGTGTCATTTTAGATTCTGTGAAATATCTTGCTTGGCCTCTAGCTGCTGCTTCGTAATGGTGTTGTCTCCCATAAAGCCTATGTTACATGTGTCAGTCCACTAGGAATGCTTTAGGCATTTCAAAAGGCCCCAGATATTTAAGCTTCAGAAAGCTTAAACAGTTGAATTCTACTCTTAATTGATGGTCAGCTAAATAGTTCTCTGGATACAATGTCTGTTGGCTGTACCTACCAGGAAATTGAATACTCAGCTCACATACGGACACCTAAATATAGGTTCTTTATTCTTAAGTGGGGTCCTACCCCTAGGAATCACTGATGGATCATTAGAATTTTATGTTAGTTTTGAGCATGCTGGCTACTGGAAAAAAACCCTTTTCATTCCCTTTTCCAGCAAAGCTCTTGTTTGAGTCATCTTGATCTCCGTGAAGAATGCAGACTTTTAAGTATAATGACTGAAACAAAGGTTTATAGAGACCATAATTAATTTCTCAGCATCAGACCTGGTTGTATATTGTAGGTCAAGGGAATCTTGTAGCCAAAGTTTCACTGAAGCTCATTCATAGAATCATAGAATCATAGAATCATAGAATCATAGAAACACAGAATCATAGAATAGTGTGGGTTCCTGGTGATGGGAAACCAATCTCTGGTAGTAAACTATTTATCAGGGCTGAATGTTTGCAACTTATCTTAATGCAAAGCTCCTAAACAATAAATAAATAAATAAAGATATAGTCGAGGGAGAAAATGTGCACTCTGTGTGGAATGCCAAATAGTAGGATTTTGCTCATCATCCATTTGTGATGGAAAACCCCTTTGCCTTTTACAATATCCATTGCATTTCGACAGCTAGAAATTTTCAATTAAACTAGTGGACTTGATCCCTCCTGAACCAGTGCCACTCATATCTAAAATACCCAAAGCATCATTCTCAAATGGATATTTTCCCTCTTCTTTCAATATATGCAGCAAATACTGAAGAAACTATTTTTGAATCTATCGGTAATTTTATCCAGCCATGCATCAGTGTCAAATGTCCCATTACAAATGAAGCTGGCAGAGAAGCTAGCCAAAGTCAACTATAAACTTGTAAATCAAAGCCAACATTTTGAGTTCAGGTCAGGACATGGCTCTGGAAGCATTTACTGGCTCGTATATATATGTGTCCTCTGTTAGAGAACAGAGGGCAAACAACAATACTCCTCTTTTGCACCATTCAGAAATTTTGATCTTGAGACAATATTGCCTCACAGGAAAGATTAGGGCCAGCAACTTTAATTTTCTGGCATAAAGACATTTGTTTTAGTCAATCTAAGATTAGATCTTGCAAGCAACATTACTGTTCTGGGGACTACTCTTAATCTACATAACAAATTTGATTACAGACCATCACAAGGACCTTCACCAGACTGTCACTCAAAGAACAAGATATCTTTCTTTAAAATAACCTTTTTGAAAACAGATATTTAAAATTTAGTAGCAGAAGCAAAACTGAAACCCTACGAAAACAAAACATTTTGCTGCACATTCTTTCTCTTCTCTGTAGGAGATGAGAAGACAAGAGCATCCTGATAACGAAAAAAAAATCCGATAAAGACTTGGATGGAGTAGAATAGATTCTATTTGGTCTTGGATTGAAATAGGTAGGAGAGTTTGAATTTGAAGGAAAATTCTGGTCTTGGAACAAATTAAGAAAGAGGACGTTTTTGGAAGAAGGATGCAAGCATCTTTCAAAGGGAGCTTTGTGATATTTGGAAGAATAAAAGAATCATTCAATACTTAACGAAAATGAATTGAGATTCCAGTCCTTTTGAGGTTTGTCTATCTCTAGCCTTAGTTACTGTGAAATTCCTTGACAACAGTAATAAAGCATTTACACTGAGAACCTTGACTTGTGCCCACCTGAAACATTCTTCTTCTATTGACTCAGAAAGCTTTGGGGGCAAAAATTGTGTGAAGCAATGAGCCTATTCAATATTAGACAAAGGGATAAAGCATACAATAGTGGAGACATATTTTACCTTTGCCTATGAAATGTTTCAAGTGAAAACTGCTTCTTTCAACACTGCAGACCTTGTGGGAAATGACCTGTACACTAGATAAGTTGACAGGCACAGTAGGGGATTTCATTACACCTCAGAATTTGACTGGCACAACCAGCTCTCTCTGGCTCCTTGTAACCCCTGGCAAGTGCTTGGAATTGAATCTGTAAATGTTAATCAATATTTCAGGCCTATTAAATAAAGAAAGGCATTGTGGAAATCAAAGTGCTAACGGCTAGCATGGTGCTATACAATGACTTCCAGGCCATCAAAAACCTTGTAGGGAGCAAAAGAGCAAATATTTTAATAAAACAATTACCTCTACATTTTCAAATCTGCAGAAGAATGTTACATCTCCAACCCTATCACACTAACTTAATTTTCATTTCAAACAGGTCAGTGAACAGGAGCAACTCAATACAGATATTTAATGAGTCTTTAAGATGCTATCCTAAATCTTTGCGAAAGTAAAAGCCCATCATGTGTTTAAAACATCTGCAAGCACATCTATTTCTTCTTAAAGATGAAATGGGGCAGAACTGTACCCAAAACCTAAGGGAGTTTCACCATTGATTTCAGGGGATACAGGCCCTGAGTGAGATTCATGTGTGGGACTGATTTAACACAGCTGTAGACAGCCACACCACAGGCAGTTGTGGTTGAGGTGGTCACCCAAGGCTCACATTGGAGAGAAATGAAAACTTCTGGAGTGCAATTTATTTCATGCTAAAGCCAATGTCTAAAATAGGTCAAATGAATTGTACCTTAAAGCCCTCTGGTCTCTGAAGTGATTACAAAGAGACCCACAGGTAGCCGAAGCAACTAAGCGACAGACATCCAAAGTTAAATGAGATGAATCACTACATCTCCATGTATCTAGTGGTGCATGGACATAAACCAGACGGCAAAAGGCAAATGAACCTGTGCTACCCTCAGGCAAGGGTGTAAAAGGGTGAAATAACAAAAAAAGTTAAAGGTTTTCAGGATTTTTAAGTGTTTCCCTGTTATGAAGTTTGAAATGGGTCTATAGGAGTATATATATCTATATCAAACACCCATTGGCGAAAACTTATTTCCATTTTTTTCTCCCCTCCACAAAACAAAGAATCCAGCTGTCCAGCCACAAAGTGGTAACTTGCTGCCGTATGAAGTAGCAGCTCTTGGTTTCTTTAGAGTCCCAGTAGATGTGGGAGTTGAATGCTGATATGGGCAAGACTAGATACTGCTTGTTAAATTGGTAATATTACCCTGCCTCTGAGAAGGGAAGCAGCCTCCAATTTGCATCCTTCTCATTCAAGAATTTAGGGAGAACCAGATACTATGACCAAATACCAAGGCAAGATATTACTAATCGCAAGTACGCCAGTTGCTATTGAGCAAACTGTCTCCTGAAAAAGTAAATTCCCATTTCTCAGTGAGGTGACCACCATGAAATGTTGAAAACAAGTGGAGAAAGTTTCAAATTCTTTCAGAATTAGCTTAAAAAAAAAATTTGCTATTGGCAATTTTAAGACGGTGACAGGGTAGCCTGCCATGCCCATCCCGTTCTGAACAGTGAAGACAAGAGAAGGTTAACACTTCTTTACTACTATTGTATTGAAAGGAAATATGAAAAAAAGGAAGACTGATACTCATGTATTCTGATGCAATGAAAAAAGTAAAGAAACTGGTGACTGCTGGACATCTTGTGTACCTGCTGGATACCTATGCTATGCTGTCTCTGGTAACAATGTCATAGCAAACTTGGTAAGAATTTCCTTGGTTAACTGCACAGACCTAAAATCCTCACAGGTAGGTCCTATTTATCAAAAAACAAATTTATGAAATTTGATTTTATGGTACATCATGTTCTGTTCCTGGGAGTGGTGGAACTAGCTATTTTGGTGAATGAGTTTTGTTGATGTTTTTGGAAGGTGGAGAAGAAATGTCAAGACTTGCTCAGAAGGGTCTCAAAAACTCTTCAGATTATGACTCAAGCATTGATTTTCTGAACATGTGGAAGTGTATCTCTGTCCCTCAGAGATGTCCTATGTGCCAGAGGCTTTGGGCCACCTCAGAAGTTGATTCTCCAGGAAACAGAGCCAAGACCATTAATGAATGAGAGAGGGTTATTTACAGTTGCTGGTCACAACATGGAGCTCATAAGATGTTGCACTGGACACCTGGTCCAGTAGCTCCACCTGAAATGCCTTTTGTCCCAGACCCTGTGTGACCATACTAGTCTGTCCTTGAAGGAATTCTGTAGGTGCTGAAGCTGTGGAAAGCTGCAGATCCCTGCAAGGATGGGCACATTATGGCAGATCCCTGCAGGAAGGAGCACAATAGCACTCATAGCCTACATACAGCCAAAGGGACAGAAAGAGGTAGAGCACCACACTCTTCCCTGTCATAGCCTCAGCCTCGGACATGCCTGGTGAAACTTAAGTCCTAATCATTTTCTTTCATTTCATTCTCATGTTCTCTCTCCCTTGTTAAATAAAGCACCTGTTATTTACAGCTCTCATCAGCCTGCTCCCAATCTAATGAGACTGCAGAAAGTTTGCCTGCAAACTCCCACTCCTTCTGTCAGATTGATTGTCTGGGGATGCCTTGCGAAGCTATTCATGCTCTGTCACCACCTCCTGCTTCCTCACCTTCTTTCCCTCTCCTTAGCTGAGGCATGTGCTTGCCTGTCATCTTCCTCCATGTCATTCCTGCTGGGTTGTGTAAGATACAAAAAGCTACAAAAGTACATTTAATTTACTAGTGTTATAACACAGGCCTTCTGCCATCATGTTTCAACTATCCCCACTGTAATTTGAGGATGTGTCACATTCTCACAATGACGGAGCAAGTTCTTCCTGCGGTGCTCTGGTTTTCCTTTCTCTTCTGGTCTGGATGAAACACGTGAAGACTGGAAAAGGTAGCTTTACTCTCCAGTAAACATGAAAAGGATTTGAGACCATGCAATCAGAGCAGATCACACAGGTTAGAGTATTAAGAGAATATTCCTTCAAGAGGACGGAGTCATTGATGGTGCCTTATGTGAAGCTGCTTCATGGGAACCAACATAAAATGTTCTCTCAGGAAAGCTGTTGACAAGAGTACCATGAGGATGGTTACTGAAAAGCTAGCTCTATGAAAGTGACTGAGGCAATGATAAGTACTTAAGCTGAACTGTAGCAAGTCATGGACATTGGGGACCAGACTAGGAACCTGGGGATGGTGTCTGTGAATTATTAGAGACTGACATCCTGTGTGTGGAGTCCAGTGCTTATATGCTGGCTATATGATGAAAATCTTACTTACAGACATCCCTCAAACCCACAAAAACCTTGACAAATTCATTGGCACACTGTTCCATGTGGTCTTTGGAAAGATCTGCAATGTGAATGCAAGCAATGTTACAAATGAGAGGACGCACCGAAGTTGTCATGGATTTGAAATACTTGAGGTGAACATTTTTAGAGGAGACTGAATAAATGACTGGTAGTGTTGGCACTGAGGTTGTAAGGCCTAAAGAACCAACTGTCTAAGCTATGAGAATAATAAATCACTGATGTTATTGTCCCATCAAATTCTATTCCCTCAGCATGCTGCACACAACAGTGAGGTCCATCTACAAACGAGTCCCAGACCTGATTGCTCAGCTCTCCTTGCCTGCCTAGCGTTCCTGTTCCTGCTTCCCTCCACCCATGTGTCTAGGCCTTCTTGCTTGTCCCAAGTTTGCCTTCAGCCTGGTGCCTGACCTGATTTGGGATACCAGCATCAAAATCTCTGTCTTTCTTCTCTTTCCTCCTTTTGCTGTTTACTGCAAAACTGAGAATGTGTAAAGTAGGTACTTTTATTTCTCTTAAGATGCAAGTTCACAAACCTCTATTTTGAGATGCTTGAGAAGGTCTGACATGGTCTGACTATTCCTACAGAAGCAGAATTGTCTGGCCAAGTGAGGTGGAAGTACCTAACCCAAGGAATATGAGCTACACAACAGCCTGGATGGAGCACTGCTCTTCATAGAACATGGGTCTTACGATGCTTGGATAGCTAAGAAAACAGGCACACATCTGTAGGTACCAAAGCATCGTTTGTCTTCAAGCACATGGAAAGATAAGCAGCTTGTAAAATGGGTGAGGTGGCACATAGCGCAGAAATGCTGTCAAATTTAGTGGGATGAACTGGGCCTGGCTATCTACATCCTGACTCAGTTTCAGTTGTGCACAACATTCCTCCTTTCTTCATGATTCAACCCGTTGAAAGGGGGACTTTGTAAAATAGATACTGTCCTCCTTTTCAGGGATGGCTGTGGTACATGAATCATTGATTGTAAGGTTATAATGTGCCTGCAACACTTAACTGGAGATCTGTTTTAACAAGCATTTGGGTTTAAATTCTGATTCACTCATATCAACAAGAAATAAGACCCCCAAAGTCAGTGTAACAGTTAAGTGACACTGAGATGAGTTTAGGCAAAGAACAGGTTTCTGAGAAGGCTAGGGCTATGCTAGGCAGGCCTGGAAAATCCAAAGTCTCATTTTTGTAGCTGTAAAATGTTTATACAATGCAATGTCTATGGAGAAGAAGGGTTACTGCTGTGTCCTTTCCTGATTTCACCATAAAGTCTGCTGTGTTTGATCTTTGTATGGATCTTGTTGCAAAGTGGGTGTTAGCTGTCTAATAGGGTAACTGCATAAAAGGCTTTCTCTATATTTAGAATGTATAAAACTTTCTGCTGTCTTCAGAAGGATGGTCTATAAAAATGCAGGCTGGAAGGAATAGAGAGGCAAATTAGGCTGCACAATACATGTTTCAGCAAGGAATATGGAGAGATGGTGCAAGCGCCGGGAACTCTCTGAGCTCTTTGCAAAACAGAATTGGTTTCACATATGACACTTACCAAGAATATTCCCAATCCTTGATTTCATTCTATATTAACATATGTGAACCAAAAGGATACTTCTTATTGTATTTTACATATCTAGTATCATTTGGGTTTGTTGATCAATTTTTTTTGGCTTGTCCTCATAGGCTTCAAACAGACCAAAAAAAAAAATCTTCCTACCCTTTTTAGCAGTCTAAATCCTAACATTTACTGATCAACTAAATGACATGTTGGTGACCAAAATTTCAGCAGGAAATGAATCAACTAATTGATACTCAGAGTGTCTCCTGTTCCCAGGGTCTCCAAATAACATTGCTGGCAGCTCTGTTCATGGCTCTCCTCAGGCCTTTCTCTGTTATTTGGCTTGATCTTCGACAAACAGAGAAACATACTTCATAATAGTTACAGCCTCTCAAATCATGGTAAAAGTGATAATTTGGGGCAGGACCCCAGCCTATTGATACACACTGAAGGGCAATGAGATTTAAATTAAGTGTTAAGTAGCTAACTGTAAGATATATCCCCATCTGTACTTTTATACAAATAAAAGGGAGAGTAATAACCACGGAATACAATGATATTGCAGCAAAAGATCCGTTTTTAAAATAATATCAGAAATATGGTAGTCAGAATAGTTACATGTAATCCACTTTAAAATGTTGAATATTGGGACTGGGACAAGGACTTTATGGATTAAAGCAAGTTATTAAGAAGTTATTTCACCATTATAGGCGTAAGCTTCCTTTCCTTAGGAAGACAGATTTTTTTATTATTTTTTCTTCAGAAGGCTGCTGAGTGAAACTCATATAATGACACCAACTGTCAAACTTATCATGTCTCAATTATATTAACACCTTCTTTTGAAGTTCCTAACATGTAAAATGCAATTTACTATAAAAGGTTTCAACACCTACTGAAAGGAATTCAAGAGTAGAGAAATGCTGCATTTCAGCATGTGCTTTGGAGAGTTCAGGAGGTTTCTCTGTTGCTGCTTAGAAATCTTGTATGCTGGGGAAATTGGTAATGTACTTTTCTAGACTAATAACAGAAAAAGACGTGAAAAAAAAATCACTGTTTATTTCAGAGGTTTGGAAATGTTCAGATGCAACGTGGATGATGATCTGAGAGATCAGCAAAGCAGGTAAGTTAGCACGAAACCAGCCTCAACTAAAATTTAGTAAGAAACCTTGTTTATGTGTGGTTCAAATTCAAAGTCACTGTATGAACTCTGATTCTTCTCTCCATTTTTTACCCCCTAAACCCAAAAGAACTCTGCTGAAATGAAAAGGAAAAACATCTTTGCAAAACCTGCACATGGGGGTGAAAATACAGTTGAGGTTTTTTTCCTGATTTTTGAAACTTAAACTCCTTTGAGTAGGTTTATATCACTGCTTGGCTGGAGCTAATGTGTAAGGTCTTGTGCACACATAAAACTTCAGTGTTTCAACTATCATGTTACTACACCATTAAACATCATAATTGAAATGATAACACTTATGGGAGGTAGTTATTTAGGTGATTCATTTTGGTATAGGTGATTCATTTTGGAAATAAGAGAAAGCTTTATCGGTGTTTTAGTTTCATACCAGTATAACTGATATCAAACACAGTCATAACAGTATCATCAAAAACATGGCATAGTTTCTGATTTACATGTTTCAATAAAGAGTCAGGCCCCTATCTAAAATAAGCTTCTGAGCACAAAATCAGCATTTACAATAGGTCATAAATTGTTATATAATTCATAGGAAACTTTTCAGGATTTCTTTTCCTTACCTCCATTGTATTTCAAAGGGCTAAATTATCCCACATGAATATGCTCCTCTGTCTGCAGCTGCCACTCATTTTCTCTTAAGCAAAAACTTTGTGTTCTTCCATTTCTAGATGGTTAGTCTTATATTTGACAAGGATGTCTGGCTTTCAGAGAACTGGAAATGCTTAGTATTATAATGGCTTCTTTCAGATGCATTCCAAGTTGGACACCTAAAAACCTACAAAGGTATTCAAATCCCAGAGTAATTTTGGAAATCTTAGCAATAAGCTTTCAACAACAAACCGCACAAATCTAGTTTGGGAGAGCCGCCTTCCAATAATTTCTACCTGGAAGTCATGATTCTGCAATTGAAGTGGAAGCTCTTTGAAAGCTATTCTTCTTCTCCTTAGGTACAAATGAGCTATTTATTTATGGCTGAAGAAGTGTTTTCCTGTTCAGCTATCTTTTTTTTATAGTTAAGTTATAAATAACTATTGTAACAAAGCCTTAGGCTTCTGAGCTCCAGATAAGGCTGAATGCACTTTATGAGAAGCAGAACATCTTTAGACGAAATGCCTAGAACAGTAACAACAAAGACGAGTGGATTATGTAATCTGAACACAAACAAGCCTCTTCCCTCCCTTCGTATCGCTGTCCATTGAATTCTGCATCATGCACAAAGCACAGCATGCATTCAAACGAAGCTCTAATGTGTCATTGTCATTACCTTGTGCTGCATTATTTACTACTGCTATGTGAGATTTCTATGGGGAAAATTTCACAGCTGAGAAAGATCCTGTTTTATTGTGAGGAAATGAAAGTAATTTTTGTGTCCGAAGAACAAAGACAATAAAACTAAGAGACTAATATTTTCCTGTCCAATTATGCTCATGTTTTCCCCCTCACACACACTTTTCCACAGTTCTTCAAATGAGGAGATGAAGATTAAGACTGCTGAACTGATAAAGGTAAAGTCTGTCTTTATATAAAGCCATGATTTTACTCTCCTGAAGAAGCAGCCAGTTCTTTTAAAATATTGGATAACCTTGAGCTCTCAATGTAATCCTGTGGTCTGGGGACACGAAGTAATTCATACTGAAAAACAAACCAAAAAACCCCATCTTTAAAAGTTGCCTTTGCTTGTAAGTATGTTTCCATGGCTTTGAAGAGTTTCTCTAAATAACAAATTCTGGCCATGTTTCCGTATGTGTGCCTCCAATTTCAGCAAGTAAGTGTGTATTTAGGCATTAAATGAATGATAGACCATCTCAGAAGTTGTATGAGTACCCTGACTGGTAGAAAGAAGCATGAAATGTTATTTATTACTTTTGAAATCAGCAGAAATGGATACATTCTTTTGCCTTTGTTTTCACTGAGCCTTGACACAAGAAGTTTTAGATAATTGGTGAACAAAACAGTTGCAAGAGCTTTTGCAATCTACTGATGACCACATAACTTAGGGAATTCAGTAGATACAGAGATAATTATGAGTAGACAATGAATAGGAAAAGCAGGAATTAATGCCATTTCTGATAGAGCTTTTCTCTGTTCTGATCACTCCTAGCTTTGTTGCCTCTCCTCCTAATCTGCATTGCAGTGGTATTTTAGTTAGAAAACACCCATTTCCCCACATTACTGTGCCTGAATTTTGGCATCGAGGAAAATTTCAATAGAAAATGCATAGTAAATTTAGAGGCATGCAGTTCTGGAAAGCAGATATTATGAACTAGGGTTATAGGCAGCTAAATTCCTATTGAATTTCATTGAAGGGGACTTGATCCTTTTGTGTAGACATGTGACATGTAGTCTGTAGAGAAAACTACTAATCTACAAAGATTATGACTTTGGAGAATGGAAGGACAATGGATACCTTTAATAACAGGTGTAATGGACCTGGTGAACCCCCAAAGTGTCTGCAATGTATGATTGACTTGTACATAGTTCAGCAATATGGTCAGGACATGGGACATTTAACAGCACAGTCAGAGCTGAGTGAGGTGTATCACAAATTCTAACTACCAGTAGGATGTTCTGGGATGTCATCCAGACACAGTTTCTAGGAGGGAAGGTAATATCTGCCTGGTATGTATCTTTAGTTCACATGGTCACTAACTTGATCATTACCTTTCCATGGTTTGGGGATGGATTTACATTGGCTGCTGAGCTCTGTGTTGTCCCACTTTTGCTGAAGCTGAACTAGCTAAGTGACAAAGATCTGTTTAACCTGTAATCACAAGAGCAATAACCTGTATTGCTATGATAATACTGTGATATATGTGCTTTGCAAAAGGCCACAGTCTCAGGTGATTTGGTCTCTGGCTTTTCTTTTTCCCAGCTGGGAGGGTTGAGTTGTTTGTATGGAATCCACGATAGTGTTTTCTAGGCTTTTTCGCCAGGGAAATAAAAGACAGAATTCTGACAGCACATGCTCAAAACACTGTGCAGACGTTAATTAACAAGCGAGAGATGATGAACAAGTGGTGAAAAGTTTCAACGCTTCTGTCTCGCCTTGGAAACCTGAGCAGAATGGCCCATGCTTCTATGGACCAGCCAACTATAAATGCCAACCGGGAACAGCATGACAGTATTCAGACTCAAAGTCTGCAGTCAAACTGTCAGTGGCATCTAATTAGCGGAGTTCTAGATCAAGAATAAAATGTGTTTGACTCTTTATAAATATGATGTGTAAAAATGTTACATAATGACATGCTGCTGCTCTACAACCCCCTTAATGTTTTGACAAGGGGCGTCAAGTGGTGAAAAACTGCAAAGTGCCAAAGTATTTCAGCGACTCTGTGCTAGGGGCTGAATTCTCTATTTCAATTTCTTAAGCACCAAGGTCCAGAAATGGGCCAGGCTCTGGGGATAAGTGAAGGTTTAATGAGCTTTTAGAATATTTTTTTTTTATTTTTTTTATTTTTTAACAGAAATTGGAATATGTATAACATGTTAGAGAGTAGTCTGCTGGAAAAGAAGGTGTCGTCTCCTGACAGAGGCAGTTAAAATCGATCTGCAGAGGACCCAAGTCCAGAGCTACTTCTGCAGGACACCCTCTGTATTCTAGGCATGTTGTTTAAACCAGAATTCCTACTGTTGGCTATTAAATGCGTGTTTCACCCTTTGTGGGTGCTTGGCATGGGATCTGCGAGTCATCTGCTCTGAAGAAATCAAAGAATTCACAAGCAAAATTGATCAGGCTCATTACTTCAAGAAAACAATAAAATAATGGGAACAGATGCACTTGCTAGTGGGCTTGGGTTTATTCCCATAAAAAATTAAGCCTTGCATAACTCACTGGTAAATGGGAATCTGGATCTACCCCCATGAATTTTGGGCACTATTAGAGTTAGAATCATAGTTTCCTTATGCTCTACTGGTAGCTGAAACAGAGAGATATCCAGTTAAAACCTGGGTTGTTCTGCAAAGATCTTGCTTCTTTCCACTGACAATAGATCAAATCTGAAATTATTAGGCTGTTGACTTAGGTACCAGAGTTACGCAACTAAAATAAGTGGGGTAAAACCAGGTCAACCATTGTCTCCCCTTCCCCATCTCTAAATCTGGAATAATATAATCTTTTTGTCGAACAGACGGATTATGCACAAAAATTCAATAATCTTTGTGAAACCTATGGATGTTACTAAAGAGCAGCACGGAAATGCTGGGAAGAAATCAATCATTCTGTCTTCAGAGTAAAGTCTGAATATTGTACAGTAAAAAAAGTTTGAAAATATTGAATGAAATAAAAAACCAAAGTATTGCCTTGCTGTTTATTAAGAGTGGACTGTCCAGCCTGTTCTCTAAACGAGGCTGGGACCTTGCAGAAAAGTAATATGCAGCCATGTAGTTAAAATAAAAGAGACAGGAGGGGCCAGTAGACCTTTTTTTTCGTAAGGTTTGAAGAACTGGCTTTTTAAGCATGAATTTAGTTAGAAGATTTTTTGTACGATTATTCATATGTGCAATAAATACATTTATTTTTCCTATGATTATAGTTAATCGTTACTAAATCCTTTCTGGTGACTTGATGGAAAATATAACTGATGCAAGAATATTAATGCATTATTAAGTTAGATATTAAAGAGGCATACCAACTCTAGGATGCAGATGGCTATGTATGTGGAATATAAATGCCAGCTAATGTAGTACAAAAGTGCAGAGCGACTAACTAAAATTACCTAACCGTTACAAACAGGTCTCCACAGCTATAAAACAAAGATCTGAATCTTATCTCATTTACACAAGTTTTATGCTTAGGGAGCTCCTAATTTACACAGATGTCAGAGAAAAGAGAATCAGCCCAATTATAGTCTGAATTTATTGTGCCATCACATTAGCCAATTTAGCTATTTCAGTGATGACCACATCATTAACATCTTTTCAGGACAGCAATAACTGAGTCATTTTTATTGCTGTAATTAATATTGATGGCAATGAAACAAGCAATATAGGTACTTGGCTCATATGTATTGCAGATAAGTATTGCAAATCTAAGTAACTTCCTGAACATTTTTTCTTGTTATTGTTAGTTATACAAGCTCATATTTACCATAGTTATGTCAGGTAATTCAATATAAATTATGCTGAAATATTAAAAAAAAGAATAGCCACAAAATAAATTTCAGCCATAACACAAAAATCTTTCATGAGTCACAGACAAGTAACCCTGTCATCTGTCTTAGATAAAGCATCTAGCTATTAGAGATTCAGTGTTCCCTAAGGAATCTTATGATAGAATAAATAGAAATATAAAGAAGGAAAAATATTCCAAACATTCATTTTGGGATAACCTGCAAAGAAAAAAAAAATCCTTCACCTGGAAAATATTATCTAGCAGAAGAATGGAGCAAATGAAGGGTATGCTTTTGTATTATTCTAAAAATAAAGGAAGTTGGGAGAAGAATTCAGTGGTGATAATTTACTTTTATAACATAAATCATAGATCATCTATACCTTACTTCTTTTGTCTCTGACAGAAAAGAGACAGACTTCTTGAGATGTATTGTAAAGCTTACTATTTTTCTCACAAATTTGAAATAAATTTGTAGTTGCATGATTTAAAATATGATAGAAAAATCCATGATTTAAAGATGAAAAAAGATTTTTTCAAGTAGATCATCATGCCAGTTTCCATGGCATTACAGAACTGCCCAATACAGTCTATACAGGAAGACAATACTTTATCCAAGTCGGAATTAAATAGCCCAAATGCTTACTCGCCAACACATGTGTGCATTCATAAACATATGCAAATTGTTGATTTATGACCCATTTAAACTACTTCCCGTTCAGATCCATTGGTTCCTGCCCTTAATATGACTCTCATTTCTTTCACTCTAAGAGCTTCCTCCAGCTTCCAGTAGTGGTAACTGGCAGCTGTTTCCCGTGTCAAAACATTGTAAAAGATTCCAGAGAGTATATTTTAATAATATTAACAATATGGGCCTGATCCTCAGCTGATGAAGATGGGTATGGCTCCAAGAAAGTCAGTTTGTTACGTTATTTTATATCAGTTAAGGCTCAGAAACTAAAACCTAGCTTTTGCAAGAGGCTCTGCAAAGATCATTTTAACCATAGAGGGTCAATGTCTAATTGGATGAAACAGAGAAATCAATTTTTTCTAGCGAGATAGCTCCCCTATAAATCCTGAAAGATGCTTATAGGACATAGTTTCTTTGTACATGTTTATTTCCCTTTCATATATGCTGGCAACTGGTTATTTTAAAGTGGAAATACAAGTATTTTGAGAAGAAAATTTGTAAACCCCTTTGCATTCTCTGCTTTACTTTCCTTTCAAATAAATGCTAAGTATAAAAAATATTTGGAACCACTATTGTCTAGCAAAAGAGCAGGCATTAGTAGCAATGATTTAACTAGCACTGAGATATTAAACTGGAATTTGGAGAGGGAAGCTATCCTGGACCAACTTTTTGCGGCAGAGGAGAATTTATTCACGTAATTTCCAATGGAACAGAAAACATCTGGGTTTGGTTTAAAATTTGTTAGGATGCCCACAGAGTGGATAGGAGTGTTGCAATTCCAGTTTAATGTCAAAACTTTCCCCTGGTTTGGAGTGAATTAGATGTGTTGCTCTCAGAAGGTCTGTGCTCTCTGAAAAACTGTCCCTGCTTTTTTCTTTTTTTCTTTGCGTATTGGCTTTGTTTTCTTCTTCAGTCGTAAATGTTGAGGCAAACAAAACTGGTGGGGAAAGAACCAGGCACGGCAAGAAAAAGGCCAATGAAAAAATCAGTATTAAAACTCTAAAGCTAAAATGGGAAAAAGTAGACATTTCCAGAGACACAATTAAAATTAGTAAAACATTTGCATCAAAAAAGGTTAAAAAAAAATCAGTTGTAGATGCCAAGTTTCAGAGTTCATCCATTTTTCAGCTAAGATTATGCTTAGCATTTACTTTATTTCCAGTCTACCAGACTGTCTCCCCAAGTGGTTCAGAATAGCGTAATGCTTTAAAATGTGCATAATGTTTTATCTATATATGATTTAAACAAAATTATGACCATTACAAATGATCCAGCTGCTATAACAGGGTTTTATGTTTGTCATAAATTTTTAACATGTAAGAAAATGAATCAAAATGTACCTCTCCTATGGTCATTAAATAATAACTCTACATTGCCTATCATACTTAGGTATCCTATTTTAAAACTTTGTGAAGAAAAGGGATGTAATTAGGTTGATGGATATTTTTGATAGGGGAATAGTAATGTCTTTTTCAATGATAATGCAAAAGGATGAAATTCCATCTAGTCATTCTGCTGGCTTTTATTACTCAGGCATTACACAAATGCAGTTTGGGGAAATGAACTGAAGGAGACTCAGCTGAATATTTGGAGAAAAAAGAGTGATCAATGTGGTGACAGTAGGTAAAGACATGTCTGATGTCTCAAATGCTTTCCCATGCTGAGGTGGAAAGAAATATAAACAGACCCTGGAACTGAAGTGATGGAGGTGTATATACTCTCTCTCTACTCACTAACCACACTGAAGACCTGTTTATGAGCCAATTTTAAGGAATCTGATTTAAGGACAGTGTGAGTTTCACTACTGTCTTAACATCCTTTAAGCTCTATAGAAAAGACCGGACAAGGTGGGATTCATTTAATCTAATGTTGACACCTGCATGTTTAAGTGGATTGGATGGCCGCACTTCATTAAATCACTTTGAAAACCCTTTTAAATTCCATGGCTTTCAAATATCCCACTTGTAAAATTGGAAAATACTCACCTGTTTACAGTAAGATAACTTCATGACTGCTTCTGTGATGTTCAAATGTGGCAATGTGGGTCCTCCCCTGAAAATGCAGCTTGACTTGTGGTGCTTGCAGGGTTGGATAAAGTGAGGTAAGCACAGTGCCACTATCCTCAGAGATTGCTTATTTTCCAAAATGTTTTGGGTGAAACCTATTGTTCGTCCTGATCTGACAGATGTCAAAGGAATTCACAGAATCGTAGAATCATAGAATGGTTTGGGTTGGAAGGGACACTTAAAGATCATCTAGTCCAAACCCCTTGCCATGAACAGGTTCATCTTTCACTAAATCATGTCTCTCAGCCTTTCTTCATAGGAGAGGTGTTCCAGCTCTCTCATCATCTTTGTGGGCCTCCTCTGGACCCTCTCCAACAGGTCGATGTCTTTGTTGTGCTGGGGACCCCAGAGCTGAAAACAGTACTCCAGGTGGGGTCTCACAAGAGCACAGAAGTGAGGAGAATCACCTCCCTCAACCTGCTGGCCACGCTTCTTTTGGTGTAGCCCAGGATACGATTGGCTTTCTGCGCACATATATTTTGACACATCTTCCAGGAGGATCTGTTCCATGATCTTACTGGGCATGGAGGTGAGGTGAGGCTGGGTCTCTTTCACTGGGTATCTTTCTCTATTTGCATAGGCACCTGTATCTATGAAAGCTGGGGATAACATGCAGTCATTCTGTATAGAGAGCATTTTATACATAGGATCACTGGTAGAAATGGCAGCTCAATTCACTGACAAATGGAGGATCCGGCCAGTTAAGTGTTCACTGAATTTCTAATAACACCTAAGCATCTGCTCAGGTGTGTTTTCACCTGTAGAAGTGGGAGTGAAGAACTGAGTCAAAATACAAACAGTGAATTTTACAATGTTTTTATTCTTTAAGTAACTCAGTGAATTGATTTTCACACAGATTATACATTGTTCCAAAATAAATAGAAAGAAAAAGCCACATCAGTTACATGCAAAAGAATGCGTAAATTATCCAGTCTCAGAAATAATCTTGTCCTGACAATTCTCTGCTGAAATTAGCAGATTTTCTGCTGTCATCATTGTGAAGTCAGCCAGAACTTTTGAAATTCCCACCCTGAAGGTCAGAGAGGCTGGGCCAGCAAGGTAATTTTTTTAAGGCATATCTAGGTGACGAGAAGTAGAAGTAATCTAGTGTTTAAAAGCTTACTATCTGAGCAGATCTAAGACTGAGCATGTCTGTTTGCAGTCAGTGGAGAGAAATAGGCATCCGAGAGATATTTCAGTCTAAACCAGTAACTCAGGTCAGATGAACCACCCTTGGAAGCATCCATTCCATTAATTGACTACAAATGAACATCCTGCCTACGTCGAGTAGTTTAGATGTTAGTGTCTGATTTTTAAATGCCTAAAATTTTGTGCAATGAATTCCACCCTCCTGAAAAAGTTTTACTTTAAAAAAAAAAGCCCTACTGTCTTCTTATTGTAATTATATATCTTCGTAAATGAAACAAAGATGGATTTGAAAATTGTACTTGGTTTCTCAGAATCAAAGTAACTGAAAAGCTTCACTGAAAGCCATCAGTCTTTTTTGGTGCTTTATTCATTTAGATAATAGAGGAGAAATTATTCTAAAGAGACATCAAATGAAATTTAAGAAAGTCATGTCCTAAAATGCAAGAGTGTGCAAATGAGACACTGCGCAAATTTTTATTCTCAGCAGCAGAAAAAAGTAAAATAGGAAAATGTGTGTATTCATTGAACACACACTTACCCTCCCAGTGGATACCCTGAAATTACTAACTCAGGGAATATGTGCTGGAATTAGATACAAGATACCAAACCTTATAGGACTATTATTATGATAGCTTTGAAAACTAAAGCTAATTTATATTTTGTAGTTTTTTAAAGGTCAGGTTGTCTGTTATACAAATCCAAGAATTGGTTTCAGACGTTCCTTATTCTAGGTTAACACACTGTTGAGGAAACATTTTAACACATTGAAAGGTCCTGTAAAAATTACTAGAAAATAATAAAAGAAAAATTTCTATAGCAGTTCCTGGTGCCACAAATTTTAACACTGAATAATTAGGTTTTTTTCTGGAAAAAATCTGTAGAATTGTTCCAAGTAGCTGTACAGTGGTTTTTTCCAAGCTTAGTTTTTCTAATTTTCAAATATTTTCTTGATGAGAATGAACATTTATTAAATCATTGTTAAAATGTTTGGGTTTTTTCTAAGGCAATTTGCAAATATTATTAATGAATTGTAATTAATAGATAAGAGTGGTTTTCATAATCAATGCTGAAGTCACCAGAAGGTTTCTCAGAAATTCCACTGAAAGTTAAGGACTCCAGTTCATGTGTTGGTTTCTCATGGCCTAGAAATATCATTTGCTTTCCATACGACAGCAGTTGTGAACCCACTCCAAGTAGGGACAATTTTCCGGTCATATCTTTGAACTTGGTTAAACAAATCATGTATTTTCTTGGAAAGTGACCTTAAACCTGTCCTTAGCAGGCAGCTGGAGATTCACTGACAAGGCAGCCCTTGGTGGGAGCTCACTGTAAGCCATAAGTCCTCTCCACATGAGGTTTCTTTTGGTATGGCCAACCAGGGAAATAATACTCTGATAAATGCAACCTCATAACACATGCCAGATGACCCAAAATTCAGCAGTTTGTATTGGGTCTCAATTTTGTTTTGGTAATACATAGAGGGTGAAAATCTAATACAAAGCATATCTACAAAAAATGACCTTTATCGAAAATGTAGACGTCCGTATTTCAATCCTCAGTGTCATCCAGGCTGGTAGCTTCATGTTGATACTTATAAGTAGGTAAAGGTTGATCCTAGGGCACCTTCTTAGCTAAATAAAAACCATGATTTGTGGCCAGGAATTTCTGAGTTTAAAACCTGCTGAAAAGTTGATGAAGTTCTAGCACTTAGAGTCTGCTTAACCCAAGATACAGGATTTATATAACTGCCCTGCTTTCTGTACAGCTCTAATAACTTTAAAATACATTGGCCAATTTGACAGCCTAGTGAGGTCTCAAAATATGAAATCCCACGGACATCAGATAGAGAAGAAGGGCTTCATTTCAGCAAAAGTACAAATTCAGCAGTTATCATTTTATGTCCAACCAGTTGAGCTGTTGAGGGGTCAGTAGCACCATCCTGGCATGAACAGCCCTTGCTTGGATGGGTGGTGGAGGACTTTGGATACGTGGGGACCTTGGTAGTACTACAGGGAAGAAGTTATACTGCAATGACTCCGCATCATATTGTGATGTGGAGAAGTGGAGAGAGGTAGGGCACCAAATTGCAGGGAAGCAAGCCTCATTAATTCCACTGTACAAAGAACAGCTTGTTTTACATTGAGAGAGTTACTGAGAAAAAAACTTGGGCTTTGTAGTGTGGGATTATTAGCAAAGGACTAACATATGTAGGCCCAATTTTATTTTCAGTTCCACTGATGTGCTTAGTGTGCTTCTAATTTGCAGCAGAATAACCAATATTTGAGTCCAAGCTTCTTTGGGATCATAAGGAAGAGGACAGTAAATTTTTTCTGCATTTTTCTTATTCAGTAGATTCTAATTATGACTTTTGACTACCTTGTAATGAAGTCCATGCAAATCTCCAGAACAACTTTACCAGTGGAATAATACTGAGCTTTAATTGGTGTATACTTTCTCTCAGATTTAGAGTTACTTTGGGGATTTTTTTACCCTTCCCCCATAGTGTCTTTATACATAAATATGTAGAATTAAGTGTTTAAACAAAACCTACATTTGATACTTTGAAAGCATTTTGGAACCCATTCTTTTAATGATAAACAGCTGAAAATGAGGAAAACCCTAATGATTTAGCTTGGACACAATTTGAAAGGAAAAAAAAAAAACCAAAGTCAGGCTATATTCTGTAAATTCACAGCGCTTGTTTCCTTCAGCTATACTTTGGCATGCTTGCTCACTGACTCTGAATTTGAGAAGCTGGATTGCAGTTTCAAGCCTTTGGGGAGCTTGTCTGTATTTGAAAATGTTGTATTGTTCCTAGCAATAATCATAACTGCACTTTGCTCTTGTATACCATAGAGCATTGCATATTGTTGTAGATACCTGAACTAATTACTCCTCTCTATAATCCCGTGCAACATTTTTGACATTTTGGTTTTTGACAATGTTTCCTCTAGTCTTGATATCACAAACAGAACTAGTGGGGAACACATGTGAAGGCATTTTTCCACTGAAATAATCGATTATATAAACAAAAAGGAAGCTAATATCAGCATTGCTCTTCCTTTCATTACCCATTTTTCAGTGCCAACATTCAGCAACATTAAAAATGTTCCCTTTAAACCCCAAGAAAGTTAAAAAGCAAGCAGATTAATATCATATATTCTTTATAATTTCATGGATTTTTTTTTTCATTTGCTTGTTCAGGAAGGAGGTATTTCAGTCACTTTCTCCATTTTTAGAGCTTTGTCTAATTTCCCTTTATCCAGGGATCCCAAGTGTTCCTGTCTGCTTTAGGCTTTACTCGCCACTCCTGACATGCATTTTTTTATTAGACGTGTGTCAAGTTAAAAGAGAGCAGACTTGCAACTCGGCAATGCAAGTGCAAACTTTAAACCCCACTAGATCTGTGAAACTACTTGTGATTAAGGACTAAATTGGATGCTCTGGATACCTAGTTGTGACTCCCAGGTCTATCATTAGCTTTTAGTCATTCACTGGATCATTCAGTTTTCAGGTCTCCTGCAGAGAATAAATAAGTAAGTGTCCATAAGTATTTAGATCTTTGACAATCCACTGGCATCTATGTTTTCACTAAATAATTCCCAGCATGCCTGGCAGCATCTGTGCTGTCCCCAAAGCTGCCACCGCTTTGGCAGGACTCAGCGTGTGATTGCCAGGTTTGCCCAGGACCCATCAACAAAGCTTTCCTCCACCTCACATCCTTGGGGGCCCAATGTGATGAGCAGACTCAGAATGTGCCTAACACAGTGCAAACACTGATCTTCAGCATAAACCAGAGCAGATGATAGGCATTCTTCTGCAAAATACCAGGAGGAGGAGGAGGAGGAGGAGGCAGAAGAGGAGGAGGAGGTGACACTTGTATTTATAGAGGATGTAGAAAGGTGTGCAAGACTTTGAAAGGCAGAGGGCTGGGGTGAGCCAGAATCTCTTGGGGTTCCATCCTGGAGTGCAGATCCCTCCACTTCTGCTCCAGGGCCTGTTTATGCAATTTATCCAGTGTGTGCTTACTGTAAAATTGTAAATTATCAAGAAGCAAGCTGATCTAGTCATAACTAATTCTTTTGTAAGTCTTATTTCTCTCAACCCAAATATTCCTTTCATTGTGTTAATTACCAACAACTACCGTCTCTCCAGATCCCAGAATCTGGCAGATAAGGCACCATTACAACAAGAAGGAGATGTGGGACTGGATTTGGTCAGGATGAGGAAAGTAGCTAATAATTATGCTCAGGACTACCGATACCACTATGTCAGAGATCCTGTGGGACACTGCTGTGCTGAAGGCACTAGGATGACCTAGAAGTATTATGTCACATTTTGCTCTTGCATCTAGTGAAATATGGACTGCAGTTTGATTTAACTTTGCTTTACCTTTATGCAGCAGTTTTATATAGGTTGGGGTACTCTGAGGATGCAGAAAGTTTTCCCCCATTGAGGAAATATTTTCAGTATCCTGCCATTATTATCTAAAATAATTCAGAGAAAAAAAAGCTTGTCTTACCCCTGCTTCATAACAACTTTCATGCTGAAGAAGGGACTTGTCGAAAATACCTAATTAACTGGAGCAGAAAAGGGCAATGAATGAATTATCCCTGTAGTTTTATGAAGTCAAAAAATAATCAGTTCCAAATTGGGAAGTTCTCTTTTGTATAATTTTATAATTATAGGGGAGACTTACACCAGCCTGCCCCTGGCATCAACTTTGTCTGCTATTTCATCACTTATGCTTTAACGCTGTCTTTTCCTTTCTATGCTAAACAGTCAGAGATATTTCTTATTTTGGAAGACAATCAGCATAAGCTGGTAAAAGGACAGCAGCAAATTTTTCAGAAATAATGAGTGGAGAATTTATGCATTGTCTAGGCCCTATGGTGCCTGAATGATGATTTCAAGCTCTTTGCTTTTGCATGGATTTTTTTGTGTGGTTTTACTAAACAACTCAGCCCAAATGACAAAAATTACTCCAGAGGAGCTACTATGTTCTGTTGCATGTGCAAGTGCATGAACCCACATGCAGAAACTTATGCATGAGATTGTATAGCTCCTCTTCCAACCTTTGGTCAGCTTTGTTCCCTTTTCTATGGAGATCTCCATCCTCGGATCCCTATCTTCTAATCATATGGCTTCAACATTTGGACTCCAAATGCACCTTCCTCTCAGATCTCTGATCACACTCAGTGCGGTGCTCATCATGTCTCGAATTGTTTCTGCATCTGGAACAGGAAGGCTGATTTTTGACTCTGTCTGGGCTGTTGCGAGCAGAGCTGGCTGGAGAAGTGAGACCTGATGCTAATACAAAGGCAAGTCACTGCTGGTCCTCTCGTCCTCACTGTCTACACAAAGGCTTAACATCAGATGAGGTAAGGAAGTTCCCACAGAAAGCTTAGAGCTGCTTTTGCATGACACTTTGAAGTGTTTTTTACACCATTTGTTTTGCTACCACGACTTAGAAATTTCTGAGTTCTATCTAAGTGATTTACGAGGTCTTACTAACATGACAATGCCAAGTGACTCAAACAGAACCATTATAGTAAAATCAAGCGCTTAACTTTTCATCAAACAGTTAACCAGGATTGTATACACTAAACTGTAGAAACGCCTTTTGAAAAGGTGTAGTTGGGTGTTGTCAGTATTACTATGTCAAAATCTTTTTATGGATCTCTTGAATTTTTACAGTCCTGTGGACAATATTTTCATCCACAATATGTTGACCACTCCAGGTTGTTCCACTGGAAGAAACTATAAATATTTTGGAAATTAATGTTCATATACCAGATGCATTAGTCCAACTGTGAAACAGTTCTGTTTTGTAAACGAAGCTCACTTTTTATCATTAAGTGACCATAAAATGGATTTATATCATCAGCTGAAAGCAATTCAGAAAATAACTCTCATTTTCAAAATGTGCTCACCAAATGAGATGCTTTGCCCATACACATAACCAGGTTAAACAGGGGCAAATATGTATGAGATTAATGTTATTTGTATTACGGCAAAATGTGGAGGTCCTGTGAGATCAAGACCCCTTTCTGTGCATAACAAGACAAGCTTCCACCCTGGAGAATTTACAGATTAAGCAGACAAGACTTCCAAAAAAAAGGAGAGTCTTTTGAAGCTGGGAAAACAGCTGTTTCAGAGTACGGAATGACCTTTGCAGGGTTCACAGTTGGCTGGCAGAAGAGCTGGGAAGGCAATTCCAAAGCTCCTCAATTTCCAAACCAGCGTCCTGTCACCCAGAACATAAATATTAGTGTTATTACCATACCAGTGATGTATTAATTGCCATTTGTTTGCTGCAGCGCACATGTGGTGATAGGACTTTTCAGAGAAATTAATGGAGTGGAATTTTGGTGTGGGAGGTTAAAAGTCTGTATCTGCCTGATCCCAATGGCTCCTTCATCAGTCTTCCTCCATAGATATTATGTGCGTAGATGGAAAGAGGGTGAAGTGGTTTATTGAAACCTCAAATAATTATCTACTCTGCTAGTCCAAATGTTAAGAAGTTCCCAATTAGATATTTTGGTTTTAAAATTGCTGGATTTGGGGGTTTGGGTGTTTTTTTTTTTTTGGGGGGGGGGTTGTGATCACATCTGAATTCTTTTAACTCGTTAACTCTTTTAGCTCACGTTCTTGTCACGTGCTCAGCTAGGAATTAGTTTTGTGTTCATGCTTTTCAGCCTTCAAGCCCAGAAAAGAATTATATAAATATAAGCCAAATTCAGATTCAAGAAACTAAGTTTTTATGAAAGATAATTTTTATGAAAGAAAATACTACTGATATTGTCACATAATTGGGAAAAATGGCACTGCTGAAAGGCCAGGAGTGATATTCAACATGCACGCTGAGATGCTTTGACTTAAGTGCTGAGATGTACATTTCTGTGTGTGAGCTAGGTGTCTCAGCTCTCATTACGGTCCCTGGACATATATATAATATATATCAGTGAAGACTAGAAAGCTGTTCAGCCATTCACTATAAATGTCTACTTTGGGGTGAATTTAGTTTCTAGACTCTGTCCAATGTATTGGCTAGACCTCTGTTAGAGTAGGAGGTTAGACCCCTAGCAAATATATATACATATAAATATATGAACACATGAAATAAATATATAAATTCTCACTTCACAAGTATGAGAAATTGGTAACAATGGTTTATTGAGGCGTTCAGAGGTGATCACGACAACCTAAATCCTTTGCAAAATCAAACTATAAGTAGTTTCTACCTTTAAGTACAAACTGGTTCTACTTCTGATTCCTGATGTCACGGAGGAATGATTGTAGCAATGAAGAATGTGTTGTGTTTTATCTATCCGGTTTGAGCTTTATCAACAGCAGGCTTAATTAAGATCCGGTGACAGAACCTCTCACTGGAAGCAATATAGCAGTCAGAAAGAACACGATTTGGCACTCCTGAATGGATGTGTCAATCTGGCATGTTCCTGTGCATAACAGAAACACATTTATCCTAGAGATAACTGAGTGGTAATAAAAATGGATCCCAATATGCTTTTAAGGTTATTTTCTGAAGTCAAAACATATTCGTTTTATTAGTATTTGTAAAGAATTATGAAAGATCTACAGAAATGATGCTAAAATAGATGTGCATTTTGTGTGGATTACTCATTAATTTTGAAATTCTTGGCTCTTCTGTCAAGCGTCACTTTAAACATGCATTTAGGTGATTAATTAATTACCATAATCTCAGCATTTGTACATCATTTTGATATGCATTGATCTGATCAATTTTATGCTCTGAAGTAAATTACACCTATTCTTAAATATCACTTTTAATACATATTAAGACCAAGGGACTGACACAATTTAATTTTTAGTTCTGCACACTAATTAAATTTGTTCAATTCAAATTTAAACATCTGTCTGTGATTAGAAGATTAATTCTTCCCAGGTAATTTTTAGGGGGGAAGGGGAAATGGAATGGGAATGAGGGGAAGGTATGAAAAGAGAATCTGATAAATAATAGTAATGAAATTCACTGTATTTATTCTGTGGGCTTAACCCAGAATGTCTCGCACTGGACTAGACAGAGCTGAACTGGTGTGATGGATTCCTGCATGTTACAGGGGGAAAGCAAGAAAGTTTGATTTGGTGCTGCTGTGGAGATAGAAGGACCAGGCACGATCTACAGAATAATGACACCAGTGGATGAATTCAGCAAGCAGAGAAAATGTGTCTGCTTATGAGTGACAGGGCAGATGCAGCTCCTTTCTCACAGTTAATGTTGCTGTTACCCAGCGTTTCCATCTCTGCAGCTGACTGAGCAGATAGATATGCTCCTGAATTTCCTTCCTGCTACCTGAGTGCTTTCCTTATGAGCTCTGTGAATGAATGTACTCTGAGAAACATTGGCTCTGCTAGGCTGGCCGGCAGCTCTCTGCTAACAGGGTCCTGAGGCTGCCCGCTGACCCCTGCTTATTTCTGCACTCTTTTCAATTTCTTATACCCAGCATGCCCAGGACTGAGCCTCCAACAGAGGTTAAACACAGAATAGTAGAAAGATTTCTTAATACACCTGGAAAAAAGACAAGATCAAAAAACACAGGTCAGCCTGGACCCTACATTTGAAATCAGGAGCACCCTGAAGCATGGGAATCTTGGAGAATGTGTCTCAGTCAGGGAACTAAAATAGTGGCTGATTTTATATGGGTTACAGCTCCAGCACTGGTTTCCTATAAATAACTCACAGATGTCATTTGAATTACAGTCTTCTGCAAATAAGGGGGCTGCAGGCATACCCAGAAGCCTGTTAACAAGGAGATGACAAGCTTCAGGCATCTAATTGCTTTAGCTCATCACCGGTAAGACACTAGCAGTCCTACAGCTAATCTGACCAGCAATTGACTGAAAATTGAATCTAAACCAGGAGAGTTCTTTCATTGACTTCAAAGGCCTGACCACTTCCAAAAAGGAACCCCAGCCCTCTATCTGTTCAGCCAGCTGCTATGCAAGAGAGCCAATAGCTTTTGTGAATTTTCGTAGCACTTTTTTCTTAGCACCTGATGTCTGCAGAGAACAGTCCAAATATATGAAGCTAATTGCATTTCCAAATGCAACGCAGACAGTCACAGGTAATTAAAATATCTTCAAAAAACCAAAGCAAAACCTCCACCAGACCTTGTCCTCCAATTTTGTGAAGCAGAATAAGGGAACAAGACCAAGGACATACAATCTAATGTTTTGTTATATTATAGTGGCCCTAGCAATTTGCACTGACATAGGATGCATAACTGTGTCAAGCAAGATTGACGTTTCAAGGGTGTGTGCTCTTTTTTTCCAGAAAATATCAGTAAAAGATTATCCTGAAGCTATGAATCTTAAGAACTGAGTGAATCTCTCTTCTTGCACAGATGTGTCAGGGATCCTCTGAAGCCAAAACCGTGACGATATGGGGCAGGGAGAAAGGGCAAATAACTTTCCTATTTGCATATACTGTTGGAGAAGACCCAAGTCTGCAACTTCAGCCCTGTCTCTTAGCAAGCCCTATTACCACCCACCCCATGTGGTTTTCTCCCCATCAGAGCACTCTGCCCAGAGGAGCTGGTTAGACAGCAGAGGAGCATGGGATAACTGAGGAGCTTCCCCAACGACCTGCAGGAGCTCCTACCTGGCCCTAGGTCTAAGAAAATACTCAGTAGGTATGATGCTTTGTGTGTATTCCCAGTTCTGGCTCTGTGTTGAATGTAGTTCAGTCAATAAGGGACCAAACCCATGCACAGACTTCTTGGTATGCCAAGGATGTTGTGGTTTGGCAAAGTTAGAACCAGGAATCCTGGTGAAAGCAAGTAATATGAAATGCTTTATGACAGGCGTGTGTCACAGCTTGAAGAAACGGTTCTTTTGTTTCAGGTATCTTCACGGTCTGGAATCTCTGTAATGTGGACACCACTTTATTTAGGTACCTCCTGGGGCAGGCAGCACTGGGAAGTAGACTGTGCTCTATGAGACCTGGGCACACTCATCCTGCCCAAGCATCTATTTCAGCCTTCCAGGTTGGCACTGCCAATGTTGCCCCCCTTTATTCTGAAATGTGACAAATGTCACCAGATAAACCACATGGCATTGTTTAGTTTCAATAACAAGAGAAGGGCAGGTGTCATAACATCAGGTATGTTTAGAATGTGGGGTGTGTAAACGACATGGATGCGCCTTCAGAAGTGGCTCTCCAAAAATATTTCTGCTGTGATATTCTCAACTGAGCAGAATGGTATCAGAGAGAGGTAGAGAGTGTTGAGAGAAGCAGGGTATGTTCAGCGGAGTTATTCATGGCCTGTTTGTACTCGTGTGAATGTCAGTGGGGTCGCTCAGGGAAGAGGGCACTACCCTACTCTTTCCCAGTATTTTAAAATGATAATAAACTCATGCTCACATCATTTGCTGCTGAAAGTATTACCTGTTTTGAAACTTTGAAAGAGAGATGTTGCAAGTTAGTTTTTACCCACAAAAGTAGGAATTAGCTGCAGTCTTATTCCTTTGTCCTGGAAATTGCTTCTCTTCATGATGAAGAGTTTTTGTTTTCTGCTCTAAGTACCAGATCGGGCATGCCGGCCCAGCAGAATACCAAGCATGTGTCCAATTTAAACACGTAAATGGTCCAACTGAAGTGAATTGGACTTTTCAAACACTTCATGCTTATGTGCTTATGGCCCTGAACCACGAAAGCATTAGAACTATTTACAAGTATAAGCATTTGCAGGATCCTTCTCTTAGTCCATGTCTTCCTAACTCCAGCTTTCTCACAAAAAGCAGCTTATTGGATGTGCTATTTTCCTACTGCTGCACTATCCTGAAAGCTTGGGGAAATTACGCTACAAACTCATTTAAATCCTTTGTTGCTTTCAGTGACCACATAAGCCCTGCTCTCTATTCACAGTGAGGAGCTAAAATGGTAACCATTCTGCTTCAAAGAAATTAAGATATGTAAACACATTTTTTCTCCATCATCAGGCTTAGCCTGTGAACCCAAAGAACAGTTCTATATCAATAGAATTGCACAATTGTATGCTTTTCTTTCCAGCAGTACAAACTTAGGTTCTATCATTTTCATCATTCTCACATACACATGGGTATTCAGTACAATGCATTTGGTACACTGCACTGCTCAGAGCCCCATTGTTAGCTTCCACTCTGAGAAACTGCGGCTTTTTAGAAAAAGGGAAGGCCACCGAAGAAACTGGAAAATGTTTATAAACAATGGGTATGGTCAAAAGACTTTGATACAGAAAATAAAACCTTATATTTAGCAAATGTTTCACTTGCTGGTAGAAAATTCTCTCTGAGGGCAATGAAAAAGCAAGAACCTTTCTATCTTTCTTGTAGACTTCAATGGAAAAAAGAAAATAAAAACTTCCTTCAGGATCTTAAAGTTTCTAATAAGAAGTGTTTGAATGTCTACTGTAATTTGAACAAATGTCTTATTGTCTAAATAAAACAGACTCCACAAGAAACTCTTCCTCTGTTATGGATTTTTCAAGCACTGAAGGTGGCTTTTTTCCCTCTTTTAGCTGTATCTGTTCTCCTTCCTTCAATATTAATAGTGACACTTCTCTATTAACTCATTAAGAGCTTGTGACACTGGGTACAAAGACTCCATAATTACTATTCTTGCAATTCCACTTGAAGACTTCCACCAAGGCTGAAACTTCTTGTATTAGACACTGTACAGACACAGGAAAAAACAACCCTTGTCCCAGAGAGCATTGTATTTGAAAGGACAAAACCGACAAAGCCAACAAAGAAAGAACAAAGGCTTAAATAGATTTGTCCAAGATCATACAACAGGGGTTCTTTTTTGGCAGAATGGAGGTCAAACACAGGTCTGTTGACTTTCCATTAGTTTCTTATCTACCTCTTCATAATCCCATGTAATTAATCTTCATCTGTTTCAAGATGTTTGCACACTCAGGTCACATTCATCCAAATGGCTTCAAACGCTCAGGTGGCACCTTATGGAATTGTGGCCTGCAAGTGCTGGAAAAAACTATGGAAGGAAAACAAAGAAGCATTGAACTATTGCAATGTCCAGCCAAAACTAGCACACTGGGGTCTTATTATCTTATGGGGAAGAACGTTTCACAGGAGAAATACATCTTTTAAAGAAAAAAAAATATCCTAAACTTCTACATATTTAGCAAATTTTCTGGTGCTGTGCTGCTAATCAGCATCCTGTTGCATTGTCATGGGCAGGGTCACAGAGAGAGAAACAACTCTTCAAGGCTGTGAGGTCAACCCTAAATAAAATTGGAGTTTTGGGACTAGTATGTTAGGACCAGGAGTTTGCTTTTGTTCAGCTGTATGTTAAATACAACTTTAAACATTTAGTTCACTGTGCCCACCGTTGCTAAGCAGATGGGCTGCAGGTGGTAGGCGGGTTTGTGGAGATCCCTGTATTTCAGACCCTTTATCCACTATCTTACCATTTGCCAAAGAAACTCAGGATAACACTTGACAAGAGATAAACCTCTCAGCAAATGGGCAATTAACATTATTTCCTTACAGCCAGGATCTTGCAGCTACAGATACTCATGACCTCACTTTCCTCTCAATCTGTTAGGTGAAAGGTGCTTGGAAATTGTGGTCTAGTCTTGAGGAATGATTGGCCATGAGGGAAGCAGCAGGATTGTTACCTTGTGCCAGAGCATTCAGAGTTAGACTTTCCCTACGTAAGTGCAAAAATAAGAAAACCAAATAGAAATAATAATTAAATGTTCTTTTACAATAACAATCCTCTTTCAGCATGAAGATTGTGGTGGTGATTGGTTAGCCATCCTGTATGATTCTGGCACACCTTGGAAATCCTGGGAGCCACAGCTTTCCCATTTCTGATATTATATATGGCTCCGAAGTCACTCAGAGAAGCTAATCTGGGATATGTGTTCCTTCTCTGGCTCAAAGAGAATGACTGCCTCTTTCCTTTCTCTTGTTGCTTGTGATAGGGGAACCAAAAGGTAAAGAATAAGCCATGTTACTTGTATTCTCTCCAGGGATCTTTAATTAATGTCTTTGCTTAGATGACATTTCCTACCTTAAAATACAAAGGCATTACTTTACCAATTAAATATTATGAGAAATAGTAATGGCACAAGCTCTTCTAATGTTTTTCTTGGTAAGAATTTTGCACAGAGTCCAATCAAACCCTACATACAGACACAAGGAAAGAACTGAGTTGAAGCCTGGGTTGCCGTGAACAGGTAACTCTTCCTCTTTTCCTTGTAGCAAACTGGAGAGCTTTTGTTCTGTTTGGTTTCCTCGGATTATGGGATTTCATTCTTTTTGGTAGTACATTCTGTATTCAGTCAGAGGTTGGTAAGATGCATGCAGTTTAATAGCCGGCTACGTGTTGGGATAACATGTTCTGCTGCCAAGGCAACTGAGCATCCAGGACTGCAAAAGGTTTTTAAATAGTAGACAACAGTAACAATCTGAAACAAATAATTTCGATGGTGAGAGATGTGTCAAGAAGACATATCCTTTGATGTGCATCATCTTCATATTACCTTTGCTTCTTTTTAGTCAGAGTTTGGCCTGAGATCCTTGTTCAGGTCTTGATTTTGTCTGGACATCATGAGACATGGAAGAGGGCGGTGCAAATCGTTCATGCCAATGAGAACTGGCAGGGTTGTCTTTCTACCTCTGGCACTTTGGCCCATGCTTCCTAACCAGCTCTCCAGATGGGTGCATATAAACACAGCACAATAGCCGAGACAAAAAAAGGTAAAGGAGCACCAGAAATTACATCAGGAAAGAGACACATTTGCAGGAAAACATTATACCAGTTTGCACAGAGGGTGCAAAAAATCTATAAATAAGAGATGCAATGGAAGAAAAAGGAAGGGTCTGAGATGGTGTAGCTCTGAGGACTCATCTTAGTCTCACCAAAAAATGTAAGACTCTTATTATAATTGTTACTGTAACATCCCCTTAAAGGCAGTGACATTGTATGAGCATGTAGGAAGTAGAAAAGAGCTTTCAGGAGAAAAGCTGATAAGAAATTGTTAATTCAAGAGGCAAATAAATGCTTCAAGGCTGGAAGGTAATATTGAAAAAAATAGATGGAGTCTTCAACTCTGAAGGGAGTCAGAAGCAACCATCACCTTCTCTGGCCCTGGAAAAGAATGGCTAGATGCAAGAATTTCATCTTGGGGGGAAAAAAAATAATTGAGGGAAACATTAGACGATGGAGATGAGAAGAGGAAGAGTAAAATCCATGAAGAGGACAGAGAAATCAGACACAGGGTATTTGCAGAGAAGGCAAAGAACTGTGGAACTAGGAAGCCAAAGCAATTCACCATCAATGATGTGAAAACTTTTCTGTGGTAGAAACTGTGGGCTGAGCCTTAGTAGTAATTCCTTTTTTGCCTTGGAAATGCTAAGTGATAAAGGACATCATAGTAATTATTTCCAAGGGACCATAAAACGCTCAGGTTGCTTTGAGTGCTCTGTCCCCTCCAGTGACTTCCCACAGAATTGCTGTTTGGGTCCAGCTCCTCAGGCCTCATTTCCTGACCAGCTCAACAGCTCAGGCGCAGACTGTTTTAACTGTGAGTAGAAGGTAGTAACGTCACTTCTCGTGTACAAGGGAACGCTTTTATACGGGCAAAGAGAAAGCAGGAGGTGCGGAGTGAGTCTGTGGAACGAACTGACCCACAATTATTATGCACCTCATTACTCTCTGCTTGGAGTGTAGGGTCTTTGGCTTTGTCTTGGCTTTCCTCAGCATAAAGGATGGAGCAACCTTTCTAAAATAGCAGTCATACTAAATGACACTCATTACACAAGTTTCTCCATCAGCAGAAAGACAGAAATAGCACCTGACAGATTAATTTCTTAACTAACTAAGGGAAGGCCCAGAGACACCACTTCACCTATTTGGACTGGAGACAGGACTTCCACCACCAAAAAAAAAATCTCTAAAAATCAAAGTGCCCTTCCCAGTTTTTGATATTGTTTGCAGCCGTACTTCCTTCTGCTCCATTCCGGGATGCTTCTTCTGGTCTTAACACTTCAAAGATCTGAGGGCTGTGGCCCTGATCTGACAAAGTGTTTGAGCACGTGATCTTCACTGGCAATGCAGAAGTTCACGAGTTGATGTGATTTGCTTGGTGATGGTGCCCAACATCTGAAAGTACTGAGGTGGTTGTCTCTTCAGCCTTTCAGTTTGGACTAGTTCTACCACTTGGACTACTTCTACCAATAGTCATTCTTCCTAAACATTACCATGATGCAAAGAACAAAAAAATAAAGCAATTGAATTAACGGGACTGGTTGGTTTCTATTGGTTTCTAAGAGAAGGGATAAAAAACCCCGTGTAATTTAGGCTTGGCATCGTTGCATCATTGCATATGTTACTATCTGGGGAATGGTAGATCACTGTTTTTCAAGGTCCAAAAGTGATATTATTTAACTTTAGAGAATAAAATAAAATAAAATAAAATAAAATAAAATAAAACAAAACAAAATAAAATAAAATAAAATAAAATAAAACAAAATAAAATAAAATAAAAATCCTTCCCAAGAGAAAGAGCTCTGGAATCTTTTCTAGAACTCAGTATAAGTAACACAAGACTTCATTTTAATACACAGGGAAATGATATTTGTAACAGCTTGGCCAGATTGCAAACAGATGTTGGTAGAAAGTGAATCTATTATTAAATTAATTTGCCTTTTCACCCCCAGGAGACTGTAGAACATAAATCAGATATATTTAATAAAAATCAAGTTTGTCAAAAAGGTTCAGCACTGAGCACATGCAATATGACACTGCCAGAACCATCTCCTTGTCACAGCTCTGAACATAATTGATTAAATATCCAGTTCTAAGAGATGCTAGTCACAGATGGCTTTAGGGGCAAGCCATTGCCCAGGGTGGGACTACGTGAACCTTGCAAGGAGAAAGCAGATGAACTAGCAAACTAGATGATACTGGCCTATACATATCAATCTGCTTCCAGTTGATGGACAGGCCCAATGACTAGTCAGTATGGATTGAGATTTCCAGCACCATAAGAAAGTGGTTTGAAAGGGGTCACTTGCCTGATAGTGCAGGAAAAGATTTGTCTTAGATCATGGAGCAGGAATGGCACGTGATACTGTTGAGCATTTCTGGGTGTTTGGGAAGAAATCCCTTCTGGTGACAAACTAAGCTACAATTTATCACTTTTATCGTTCTTTAAGAGAAAGTGGAAGAAACCAGGGAAAATTCACATGTGCTTAAGAATTGATTTTTTGCCTACCAGTATTGGATTGTCAGGTTATAGCAACACTCTTATTGCAGATGTTGAAACAAAGTTAAAGGAAAATGTAAATAGCATGTTTAGTGAACAACTAACTCACAGAGTTAGACAAGAAGCTAGCAAATGATGGTGCATAAGCCTGCACGCTTAGCTGGCACAAACTTGGTGTGAGCTGTGCAGCAGACTAAGGCATAGAATCATCACATCAGTTAGGTTGCAAAAGACCTTTAAGATCATTGAGTCCAACTGTAAAAGAGACCTGTAACTCAGCCATAGGTACCTAAATATCTGTTACTGTATTACAGCTACTGGTGCCCTGTCTGGGTCATTATATATCTTAAAAAAAAAGCACTAAAGTCGAGGTTTCCCTGAACACTTTATATTGCCTGACATGCTGGGGTAGCAAGTACAGAGTGGGGTTCACACATTGGGCTCTTCTTGAAGTCCACATAAATTTAGTTCTAATAAGCAAAACTCAGGCTGGAGTGATGTTTGCATTTTGGAGTGCTACTTCAGATAGACACTTAAGCAGGTGTCTAATGCAAGTACATGCTTAAACCCTAAAATGCCAATGGGATGACTATTTACATTTTCACTCAACCAGATCTTTCAAAACTATTTTGTTGATCTCTTGGATTGTGCTGGTTTACAAAGAAGCATGAATGTAACTACCATAATTGGGGTAACCCTGCTGCCTTCTGTACTTTTTTATTTATAATCTGTTTTGTCAGGAGTCCCTTTAAGATCTGGAAATTCAATTCGAACTGAATTCTTGGGAAGTGATACAATGATTCTGAAGGGCTGCATATAGCAATGCTGCAGGGATGAAAAAATAAAAAGAAAGAATTTAAAAAGTTCTTGGCTAGAAACAGGACAAAAGTGTGTTCTGACATATAATAAGACTTTAAAGATCACATCTGGGCTGTCAGGAAGGATTTTTATTTTAATGAAGTGATGACTGGGGGCCAAACTCATTATTTCTATCTTTCTTATGAGTTTGAGCAAAAGCAGTAAGGAAGATAGAAATGGGAAAGTCTTTCCCCTCTTTCCTTCCTGCCAAGCAGTGAAGGATGAAAATTGAGGCCTTGAACCAGCTC
Organism: Gavia stellata; assembly: GCF_030936135.1. Lineage (NCBI taxonomy): Eukaryota > Metazoa > Chordata > Aves > Gaviiformes > Gaviidae > Gavia > Gavia stellata. Next base: position 6,256,159 of record NC_082597.1, on the reverse strand, counting down.
TCTCCAACCTTTCCGTTTGCTCCAAGAGCTCAGGCCATCAGCATCATTATGAAATAGCTGTGAGCTGGAAGCAAGCTCTGGGACTGACTTTCTGGTTCTCCCATATCCTCCTGCCTAGCCAGAACACACAGGGCTTTGGAGCACTGCGGAAGCAGCCTTTTCCCAGCCACCCATGAGCACCCTTGTTCCCATTAAGGCTAAGTTAACATGGCATTAGTCATCTGGTGTGGCTTACGCCTCTCTCCTTTGCATCCAAATACCTGCAAAGTTTTTCCAGTTGTGGTCGGCGAGTTGTTGGTTTTTTGTATTTTTATTTTTTTTAATTCCTAAATGCCTGAATTCTGGCAACAAAGTTGAATCTTTAAGCATCGACTGGATTTAGGTATTTTTAATTCCAGCCTCGTGCTCCCAGGAGCAGTAAGCACAGCCTGTAGGATGTTGCAGTTTGACTTGCACTCAGCTGGAGCAAGTCAGTACTGCCTGGATGCTGCTTCTTACACAGATGCCATCCTGGCAGCCCAGAAATATTTTAGGCAGTATTGATTATGATAATAATGAGCAACAACGGGCAGTTCACAAGTCTGGGAGAAATCATTATATTTTGAAAACACAAATTTCCTGTCACTGCCATTGATTACTGCTGTTTATCAACTCAACGTCTAAGACCTAAAATCTGAATAATCCTCACAGTATTTTAGAAGAAGAAAGAACAATAAAAATTCCTATTCTCTTCAGAAATGTGGGGTTTTATTTTAATAATGTAATGAACCCAGAAAGACTTATGTTCCTATTAGAATATAAAATAAACCAAATGGAACCATTTGTAATCAGGATTTTATCTAAGAAATGTGCTCTCTCTATCACCCACTGCCTATAAGATTGTGTTCCATTATACTACACCAGTAATAGGAAAGAAACTAAACTATTTGCATCAACAATAATGCAACCAATTTTCAAGACTTGCATGTCAAAAATCCATTATTCCAGACATGATTACCTGGAACTGCCGATAACAATTGTCACCAATTACACTTTTTTACAATGTAGCAAGATTTTTATTTCTTTTTCCCCACCCCATCTTTTCTTCCACTTTCTTTTTGTCTTTTTTTTTTTTTCCTCCAAGGGGTGGAGTAATGTCTCCATCACTTAGATTAGAACATCACATTTAGTACAAGCAGCAGATGCTAATATGGAAAGACAGAACATCTCAATTTTTGCACTGTTAATTCAGCTTACTGAGCCAATTTCACAATTCTCACATTCCTCTAGTCCTAAGAGAAAATGCTAATTTAGATTGTTAAAACTGACACAGGTTAGGGTATAAAGGGTAATTAGCATAAGATCCTACACAAAGTGTTTTTAGCACCATTAATCAACACCCACCTATGCATACACTTTTTTAGACAGAAGTGGTGTTGAATAATTCTGAAAAAACCCTAAAATATTCTGTACTAGTTAAAAAAAAAAAAAAAAGTAGAATTTGGTTGGAAGCATTTTCCAGTGAAAGTAGCTAATGTGCAGTTAAAACAGGACTTTTATTTTACACATGAGGATTATTAAAAGCTCATAAAAGCATTCTAGAAAAAATAGCTTTATGATTTTTAAGATTGTAGGGGGATCTGCTATAATGCAGAAATACATCAAAATGCATTAGCTGTTTTGGATTTTTTTCCACTTTCTCATCCTGAACACCAGAAAACCTAGTCAGAGTTATATAAAAGAATACAATTCTGCTTTGCACTCCATTTTACACACATTGGTACAAACTGGTTTAATTTTCCTTGAAAATATTACTTGAGATGGGAAAATCCAATATAATTTTAGAATACTTGAGCTAGGAATATATCCTACATAAAATCTATGTTACAGTTACACTTAATATGAATTATTTTAAATGATACAAAATGATCGTATGAACTACCCTGGAAGGAATTCCTAAAATTAATAAATGAAATAAAGACAATAGGAATATTAGTTTAAAAGAGAGTGGAATTCTACAATTTGGGCAATCTTGTTGATCATTAAATCAGGTTCCATAAAAAAAAGTGTATTTCCTAAATCAGATAAGCATAGAAATAAAAATTCCAGCTGCCAAGGACAGGGAGTTCTAGGCATTTTAATGCTAAGGCAGACAAGTCAAGTAATTATTGTCTCTAATTGGCACTTCCACAAGATGTAACAATTTTTACAGTACCCACAGCCAAGTGGCACTTAAAAAGGTGAGAAATTATTTCCTGCCTTGGGAAAAAAAGAAAAAAAAGAAAAAAAGAAAATCACATGCTTTTCTAATCTGAGCTTTGCAGAGGGAAAGACTAGCCGAGCACTTCAAGGTCTGAATCAGCAAATCATTTAAGCACATGCTGAATTTTAAGCATGGGCATATTAACACTTGCCTAAAAGGCAATTTTTATGTCTCTGACTGGCATACTTAAATGCTTTATTGGTTCAGTGTGTGTCCAATTCGGGTGACCACCATATTTTGGGTGGGATTCAGCTCCAGATTTTAACAATTAATTTTGGTTCTGGAGGTGCCTCTGTGAGAGGTAGAATTTGCTACTCCTGCCCCATACAGTATAGACACAGGGCTTGATTCAGCTGTCTAACACACATCTAATGACATTGTAAGTAACTCAGGTCATCTTGACATCCACCTCCTGCTAAAAAGGGGCCTGAGTCTTCTTGAGGTCTGTGTCACATCTGCGAGCCCTATGGGTCTCAAGGGCTTGCCATGTTAAGTGGCAGTAGATACCTATTTTAGCAACTAAATCAAGTCCTTTTCCAATTCAGTCAGAAGGGTTTGAATCTGTTGTCCATATTTAGACATGTACTGCCAGTCGAGATACCATAGAGCATCCCACCTGGGCATCAGCTGCTGCTCCAGAAGGCATAGGTCCCTGTATGTCATATGTCATATATGTAAGCACCATGAGGATGTCTTAAATACACTCAAGCATCTCAAATAATACTAAATGCCTATGTGGTCAACTAAATAGAGCTCAGTGGAGATGGGAACTATTCAGATGGTCCCTGTAGTAGAATCCTACATTTGATAAGCTGAAGAGCTTTATAGGCTCTGTAGACAAAAATAGGAGGTTAGAAATCTAATTCACTTGTGAACATACATACTAGACACCTTATCTGAACCTGAAACTGCATCCAGTCCTTAGTGATATATTCACTTACGTATGAATAGACATCTGGTGCCATTTGAGATGCCTGGGGGTATCCACGACATCCGTACAGACCTGACAAATACGATGCAAAACCTAAGGGAGACCTGTGACCTTTTGGAATGGTAACTGGAGGCCAGTAGACACATAATTCAAGTAACTGAAAATAATTTAATACTATATTAACAGGCTTACACATAATACCAATAACAGAAGCATTCATCAATGCATTTTTGTTAAATAAGACCTGGGCAATCAATAACATTACTTCTATTGATGGTGTGAAATCAGGGAAGGATTCTAGGAGGAGAAAATATACAAAGTAGCCTTAGAAAAGAACTTTAATTGCTAAAGCGAACTAGCAGTGGAGGTAGCTATCTCCTGAAACCAAGTTCTACTGCACAGCTAACCAAACCGATTAATTAATCTGTCACTGTAATAAGAGGAAATATTCTTTTGGTCCACAGGAAGTAAAAAGCCATCGAACACTGTTGGCTTTTGCAGAGTTTTACCATGTGACGCCTCCACCTGGGGTTGCAAACTTTTCATTCACAGGTATCGCAGAGCAAGTCTCTACATAAACACCATTAACTACTAGTTTGCAAATGGAGAGGGCAGATGCACTGAGAGAGAGATTAAGCTACTGGCCCAAGGTCAGAGAACCATAAAAAAAGAAAAAAAATCTCTGGCTTCCTCCAGGGCATCTTGTATGTTCACACTTGACAGAAAACAAACAAACAAACAAATAAAAACCCCAACTAAAAAAAAAAAAAGTCTCATTACCACCACCCCACTTGAAGTTCTTCATTATGTTAAAATAATTGCCTTTAAGTAGCTCTAAATTCATGCTTTACTTAAAGATACAACTGAGTCAATCTGCCCTACTTGACTTTCTGTTTGAAAGTTGCATTGGGTCTTGGCTGAGATGGAGTTTATTTTCCCCACAGCAGCCCTCAGAGGGCTGTGCTTTGTATTGGTAGCTAAAAAGGTGTTGATAACACAGCAGTGTTTTGGCTACTGCTGAGCAGTGCCCGCACAGCACCAAGGCTGTCTCCCCAGCATTCCCCCCTCACCAATGGGCTGGGGGCGGGCAAGATCTTGGGAGGGGACAGCTGACCCAAACTGACCAAAGGGATATTTCCTACTATATGACGTCCGCTCAGCAATGAAAGCTAAGAGAAAAGGTGCTGGGGGGGGGCGGGGGGTGGGCGGAGGCATTAGTTATTATGACATTTGTCTTCCGGAGCAACCGCTATGCATGCTCAAGATCTGCTTCCTGGGAAGTGGCTGGACATTGACTGCTGATGGGAAGTAGAGAATAAATCTTTTGTTTTCCTTTGCTTCTGTGGATGGCCTTTGCTTTTGCTTTATTAAACTGCATTTATCTTGACCCACGAGGGGGTTTTTTCCATTTTATTTTCTCCCTGCCTGTCTTGCTGAGGAGGGGACTGACAGAGCGGCTTGGTGGCACCTGGCATCCATCCAAGGTCAACCCACCACAGCAGTCAATAGTCAGATAATGCTATCTTCCTATACATTGCTCAAATGAAGGCAGGGATGCTGTGGCTGGAGAAAACCACAGTTTCCCCTTTTACAGTAATGCCAGCCTTCCCTGTACCAGAGGTAGTGATCCTTTAGGCTGGTGACTTTATATCTATACAGATAAACAGAACTGTTAAATTTAATAGTGCATAGTCTGCAAGGTTTTCTGGCTTCCCGCTTCTGTGTTTCTTCCATCCTGAGAAGCCCATATGAGGAGGCTGCAGACTGGGAACATTCTTGTTATAAAAAGTTCTGGTCTGTCCTGTACCTGATGGCACATCGTCTTCTCTGGGCACTCTGGATCTCATTCTTTGTCATAGAGTAGGAGCAGGTTTGATCATGGGATAATGAGGAGGTGAGGACATCATGAAAAAGATGGTGGCCAGGTATGGCTTGCCATCACTGGATATTTTTGCCCGTAATTCAAACCTTCAAGGAATTTAGTTGTAATCAAATAATTCCCTGTGCATACAGGGCATAGCAAGAGTGCACTTGGCCTAATGCTTCCAGAAAGCATAAAAATTGATGTCAGGCAGATTAACTATACTGACTGTGTACAGCAGGTCATAGTCCATAAAGTAAGATCCACCTTTTCTGCTGTTTGTAGTCTAAGCTAGATTTTCATTAGACCAATGTTTCTGGAGAAATAATCATAGATACTGTAGATAGGGTTGAAGGGTTTTTTCACTCTTTTTTACCACTCACCAGAAGAAACAGATCTGCTTACCCTAATCCAGAAATGTTTCTTTCTTAGAAATAATCTATACTCCAAGAGACTTTTTAACTGCCATACAACTGCTTTCTTCATCATAAGGAAGCCGTTACTGACCGCAGCAACCACAGCTTCAGAATGGACATTTTCCAAATGACCTTGATGGAAAGGACAGGTACTTCATATTGGAAAAATTTATAGATATCATTATGAGGTCTATGCTGAAAGAAGGAACAAACCATCAAACTAATTTACACATGCAAGCTGTTAGTATGACAAATAAAGCCAAAGGGAGGAAATCCTCAGTCTCCAATGGACATCAGATATAGCTGGCCCCACATAGACATGAGACCTAAATTTACTTTGGTCTTCATGCACATTGGCCCATGCTGGGACTAACAATGAGAACTGGCCCATCATTTTTTTTTCTAGTGAACAGTAAATTTTCTGAAAAAGAAAGCTTTAAAGGAGGGATACAAAACCTCTGGAAACTAAGACAAAACCAGTAATTATTTTCAGCCAAGAAGAAAATGAAAAATGAAGGAAGTCCTTTGAGAATGTCATAGTATTTTATTTCACTATTTAAAAATGAATGTTATAACTTTCAGCAGAACAAACTGACTTTATACTTTGGAACAGTATCTTGTACTTAAACAAATCATCTACACTGAAAGAAAAAAGATCAAGTAATAACATCAACTAACCTTGGAAAGAAAATAAATAAATTTATGTTTGTATTGATGAAACACTTGAATAGAGCAGAAATAATTGTTTAATTTTTTTTCATTTTGCTGAAACATATTATTGTACCAAATTTCCCCACTTTTTTGTGTGGTTTGGCTACCAAACAGAAAAAAACCTGAATTATTCACCCAGCACTAGTGCCAACAAGTATGTCAATTAGTGTTAAGTATTGTAGGTTTTTTTATTCACCCATATGTCCACTTTGGCTAAGATTGAGGCCAGCTGCTAATTTTATACAAGATATAAACAGCTGCTGGGTAGCAAATCTTGATGTTTGCTTGCCTAAGATTAAAACTACACATTAACAAGCAAAATTCTTTCTTTCTAGTGATTGATGCAGGTCAATAATGTCTACCATAGTGACCATTTAAGACAAAACCACCTTTGTAGACCTGCTTTCATGGACGTTTTTCTTTTCACTTCTACATGGCTCACAAAGGAGGTAAATATCCCCAGGCACATACCTGGGAATCAGGTATTTTTTCTAAGACCCTTCACAAGCATCTCACTGGATCCTTCTGTTTCCAGATGGAATATGAAGGCACGCAGATGCCTTGAATAAATCTTCATATATGCTGGTCCTTTTCCAGGAGAAAGACCTGGAAACAGAGGAGTTCCTAAGCGGATGCAGTATCCAGAAATATTAAGCCATTAGGTAGAGCCGCTTGTTTCTAAGGCACCTGCTTGGTGATCTTGTACAAACATTGCCCCATGGATGCTGTGGTATGCTTACCATTTGTTGTCTTGACAAACTCATAATAAATCTATTTATGCTTGTTTATGTAGACTATTAAACTTTAAAAGTCTACTTGCTTTTAGTGCAGGACTATCCTGGTGCTAATTTCCTATTCTCTCTGTTTGAAAGCATCTTGTAAAAAAGTCCCATTTCTGCAGAAATTTTAATGTTCAATCTTCCAGAAGCAACTAGCTATATAATGGTGTTTGACTTGCATATCTCATAACTAAATGCTAATTTAAATAAATGTAAAATAACCTTATAACTGGGTTTTTTTGTTTTTTTTTTTTTTTTGATAAACAAGAGGTACCCTGCTCCAGAGCTGTCACTTTTAGGACTACACTGATGTGCTAATTTCTTGTATGTATAGATTTGGTGCTTATCTCTGTGAGGAATATATAGAATGATAACCTCCTTGTACTTCAACATATGTTCAGCCTCATGCAAAAGTCAAATCAACTGCCTTTTTCTAAATTACTTCCTCTCTTGATATATGGACCTTATTTATATCCTCCCTTTGTGCAACCATAACGCCATCACATAGGGCTTAGGTTCTGAAAACCGTAGCAATTGCCTGAAAATTGATTTGATGTCTTTTGCCCATCCCTCCCTCAGGTCCCTCAAGACATTTTAATATGAGCCATGACATTATGATGGATGAAATCTGGCATTTTACTGTAGCAATGCTACTCCCATGTGGAAAATAACAGCTTGTTCAAAGCCCATCTTCCAGCCAGATTTAGGATATACACTAAGCCACATCTTCAATCTCCCCCTTCTCTCTACTCTTTCACAGTATCCCTTGCAAACAGCTTCATTTCGTACATCAGCCTGCCACAGTACCAGATTCTTGCTAATCCTTACCCCTTTGTGAAGCTAGCTTGAAGCACACAAACTACAGTTACACCCTTGCCCTCCCAAAACTCTCCCAGAGAAGCAACAGATGCAACTAATTCGCTGATAATTATCTGAACAGAAAAGGAATCTAGCTAACATGTGGAATTCACTGTAAATAATCTCTGACAATATCAAGCTCCTGGTGACTGTAAGTGCAGTGATACCGTGTTACATACAGACACTGTGGCATAAAACTATTCTGTCTTCCCTGTTGGATGACCTGAACTAGATAAATGGCAGCTGCCTGAAAATGAAGCAAATTATATTTAAAGGTTTTACTCCAATCTTTAAAAAAAACCTCTCCAAGATGGCCAGTATAACAGCCAGCGTTGACTGACTATCAAATAACCACCTGTGCGGGTATCTGAAACACTTCTGCTCCCCACAGCCACTTGGGATAAAAGAAAGCTCACCCAAATGTTGTCAAGCCAGTCAGTTAAAGACTGAAGCAATGAGGTAGTTCTTGCAGATGTTTTTGTGCTTAATTTACCCAGATGAAGCCCAGAAAAAGCAAAGAGGATTTTGACTTTTTGGGTTCTGAAGAAAACTGAGCCCATTTTAGATATTTAGTACATCTAGTTATGTCTTTCTAGCCCTTCATCTGGGAAATCCTATTCTGTCATCAACTGTTGCAATTGCTTATTTTGTTCATAAATAAAGATGTAATTACACTGAATGGTGTTTTTCTTCTTATTCAACCTTAAATTTCTAAAAGTCTGAAGTGGCCATCTCTTTTTGTTGATCAAAAGGATGGTCCACCTGATACATCACAGGATAAGCTGAACCTTGAAGTTTCTTCACTGGCAATGATGAGAATACAGAGTGAGTAGTTCAGATGTGGACCTCCCTAATGAAAACTAAACCAGCAGCAAGGAGCAATACCAACCAGAGCTGCCTTCCAACGCCAGCTCAGGAATGACCCTCAGCATGAAACAGTATGTAGTAGATGCTACAACACAAGAATATCCTAGGAAGCACTGTTTGTCCATTGTACTTTATGTGGCTTGTGTTGATCTGAACTGTTCACAGTTTACTAGGGAATGTTGTTACCCTTTTTTTTTTTTTTTAAATAGGAGAAGGAGTTCACTGCAAAGCTGTTAGAGATATGTTTTAAACTATTGATGCATAAATGGTTCAGGTAAGTATCAAGGAAGCTTTACAAACATTGCTGTGTTGATTTGGTGCTTAGTTGGCCATGGAACTTTGGCAGCTAAAATGTCAGGACCCACTTTCTCTCAATAGTCACACAGGTGGTCTTTAGAGGAAAAATGGGTTGTGTTGGCTCTGAGGGCAATAATAGCCCTTACCACCCCTATGGGGGTCTCTTCCCACCCCTGCCCATGGCCCACAACCTGGGGCCATCAGTCCCTGCCCCAGTGATGCCGTTGGATACCACAGCCCTGCCCCACACACCAGATTCCTGGTTTCATTTCACTTCCAACAAGGATTTGTATCCCCTGCCTTGTGTGCACATACAGAATCTCATGGTGCAGAAAATGTGGGAAAACAAATGTAGCAGAGGGTGGCTGAGGACTCAGGGTCTGAACAAACCCTTTATTGTGAAGAGGATCAAAATTGCCCCCACTTTTCAGTTTTTGCTGCACATTGCACTCTGAGTCAGAGACTTCCCAAAACAGTCTTTCTGAACCCTAAATACCTATACATAGCTTTAAAGTGCAAACGAATGTGTATGTGAAGCATATATTTATGATTCTAGCAGTGGAAAAGTAGGCTTTTCTTGCCTCTTCTCTTTTGTAATGTGTACACACTACACAGCCAAATAGTTCATCATCATATGTTACCTTAACAGACAATGTGGAAGTGTCTGTATAGTTTATGGAACATTATTGTAGTATTTGTTGATGGCTGATATGATAAAAAATGAATGCCTGAAAGCCTGAAAGACTTTTGCCATTTATTTCAGTCCACTTTGTGTTTTTCCTGCTGTCCTTCAGCTCGTTTTTGGATTTGGCTTAGCTATTTCATCCTGTTCTTTTACTTTCTTTCTTTTTTTTTTTTTTTTGGTAACTACCTTCTTCAAATTCCTTTGACAACCTGAGAAAGTCTTGCAGCTGAACGCAGTATTAATTATATTTCAAAGCAATCCTCTTATTCATTTGGGGACAATCTGTGAAACAGAAATCTGTGACTGAAGCTGCTGCCAAGCCAATTACTGCAAAATAACTCAAATATGTCTCGACAGATTGCAATTTTTCCTATTGTTAGATTGTTTATTTTTTAGATCAAAAGGTTATGTTCACTTAAATTAGACCTGAATTTAAATATTCCGTAACTTTTGCACATGATGTATCTATAGGTATATATAGACAGTATACAATGAATGGTATGAGGCAAACAAATTCCATTCAGTTAACAATGGATATTATTAATCTATTTCCACTTCTTTTTTAGAAATCATCTGCAAATATACTTTAAGTATCATAGATTCATAAATTCTAGGGCCAGAAAAGGAAAATTACAGCCTAACTTCTTTCATAAGCACAGGAAAACAAAAAGAGCTTCTTGTTCAGTCATTTTTGCATCAAACAACTCTTTTACAATATATAAAAATGTGATTTAATATCTTTCAGTGGTGGAAAATCTATTGTGTTCCTAGGTAAGTTTTTCTGGTAGTTTAGGAACTAATATTATCAAAAGGAAATTGTTACTGTATTTATTTACCTAATTGCCTACTCTTGTAAAAAAAAAGGAAAGAAAAAAGGAACAAAATCCTCCCAGACCAGACTGTGCATCTTTGCTCAAATGTAAGAATTTCTATGCATGCCAATGGAACGAATACTTCCTACAGCACTTGGTGTAAGCAAAGTTGATACAACATGCTTCACGAATTTGTTCATTTTCAAGTTATCTGATGAATATTTTATACAAATATATGACAACCTATTGATTACTCATGACATATTTGCTGCCACAGTTATTCTATTCATAAACATCCAATTGCAGAGCAAAGTGAGAGAGTTAAGTCACACTGTTATTTTTGTTTCCAGAACAAAATAAAGCTTTCGTAGTGTGAATAGACACACATGCGCATGTGCGTGCGCACACACACACACATGTATTTTTGGTCTATCTCCTATGCTAAATATGAATTTGCATTATCACTTGTAAGACTTTTTCTTTATACTAAAATTCATCCATAACAAAGCCATTAGTCAGATTAACATTTGTTGACTTTGCACAGTATTTTCTGAATTCTCTTAATTCTGATTCTTTCTACATACAGTTTTCTCTGTATTTTTGGACTTGTTCTTTGTTGCTAAACTTATTCAACCCTTAACAAGCTGAAGAATTTCTGGTCAGTAGAGCAGAAAGCAAAGAGATTACTTTATGCGCAGATTGTAATACCACTCCAAATAATCATACTGATTAAGCTTTCAGATGTGCTTATTGATTATTGAACACCTACTTGTGTTAATTGCGTATGGACCTTCCAAAAATACAGAGCCTTCCACAGCAGCCTGGAATTTCACTGACAAGTATTAATGGAAGAATTCTGACATTGTTCTTTTAGCCAATCTACAAAGACCAAAGAACGTGGATTTTGTCTGGTTTTGCATTCTGGCAAAAAATTAAACTTTATTCCAGCTCTTGCCTAAATTCATTTAGAGCTGAAGGCAAAAGTTTCAGAAGTGGTGGACATGCCTAAATGCCTCTGACCTCACTGCATCCAGAGCTAAAAATTGGATCTCTGTGTCTCTGCAGAGTCCAAATAGAGGTGACAATTGGTTCTGGCAGTAATAAAGCAACCACCCCCCAAAAAAAGAAATCCTTTTTTCGGAATTTTCTTTATTGAAAAATCTTACAGATATTCCTTTGTTAAAAAGAGGGAAAGAATAATGACTGATAAAGAGGCTTCTACATTCTCCATTTTCTCATTTTTTTGTTTTGCGTGAGCTTGGGCAAGGCACAAGACCTAAAACAGATTTCATCTTGCAGGGCCTCAGCTTTTTCACCTGTGTTCTGAAGAGTTTGCCTACAACCCTCGGATGTTTTAGGGGCTGATGAATTCACAATTATTTTTCTTTGAGATGCTCTTTTTAAAAACTCTTCTCACTGAAGCTATTGTCAGTATCACGCTGTCACATCTTTCATGGTAAAACCCCTTTAGGGATCGCGCCAGGGGACCCTTCCTAGGGCGGCAAACCACAAAGGCGAAAGCGCAGGGAGAGAGGGTGCCCCAGCCCACCCCCCACACACCCCGCCCCGAGCCGGCAGCGTGAGCTCCTTCCTGACGAGCGGCAGCTCTGACCCAGCGTGGGTGGGGACGAGAGCTGCGGCGGCCTAAACGTGCAAGAGCAGCCCCCAGGAAGCATGAGCGACCCGGAGCGCGGCAAACAGGGTGGGCAAACAGGGCGTGGCACATCCGAAGGGCGTGGCGCGTCAGTTTGCACATCAGTTGGCGCAGGCAGGGCGTGCAGGGAAGGCGTGCGGGCAGGGCGCAGTCCTCCCCGCCTGGCTCTAGAGTCTTTCTGGACGAGCGGTCACCGCCCTCCCAGAAGGGGCCCAGCTATGGTCTCCACTTGGCCGAAAGCCATTGCCAGAAGGAACGTGGCGACCCAGACGGAGCTCCTGCTCAGGCACGCGGCTGTCCAGGTCTCCGGCTGCCACGAGTGCCTGAGCCTGTTGCTCGTGCTGGAGGCCAGTGGAGACAACATCTGTGTGTGGTGCGACCAGATGAGCGATGTGCTCAGCCTGGTGGCAGAGCTGAAAGGGGAAGTGGAGAGGCTGAGGAGTATCAGGGAGTGCGAGAGGGCGATAGACTGGTGGAGCCATGCCCTACTGTCCCTGAGGGAAAGCCAGCTGATGGAGGCTCCACAAGAAGCAGAGGATCCCTTACCCTCTTGCCGCCGGGCAGAAGGAGGGGACCTAAGAGATGAAGGGGAATGGAAACAGGTCCCTGCTCGGGACAGCAGGCGAATCCCCTCCTGGCCTCCCTCACCTTCCCAGCTGCCCCTACACAACAGCTATGGGGCTCTGGAACTTGAGGGCCAGGATAACGAGGATATGGATGAAAGTCCATCTGTGGGGTTGCCTAGGGCGAGGCAGTCTGCCCCACACATCACAACTACCTCTACTAAGACAAAAAGGAGGGTAATTGTCATAGGTGATTCCCTCCTGAGGGGAACAGAGGGCCCAATATGTCAACCAGACCCAACCCACAGGGAAGTCTGCTGCCTTCCTGGGGCCCAGGTGAGAGAGGTCACTAGGAAACTCCCTGGTCTGGTACGGCCCACTGATGACTACCCGCTGTTGGTTTTGCAGGTTGGCAGCTACAAGGTTGTGCAAAGAAGCCTGAGAATGTTCATCAGGGACTTCAGAGTTCTGGGGCGACTGGTTGAAGGATTGGGAGCACAGGTAGTGTTTTCCTCAACCCCTTCAGTGGTGGGGAGGAACACTTAAAGGAACAGGAAAGCGAACCTGGTCAACACGTGGCTCAGAGATTGGTGCCATTGGAGGAATTTTTAGGTTTTTTGACCACAGGGCAGTTTACACGGCACCGGGCCTGCTGGCAGCAGACAGAGTTCAACTATCCCCAAGGGGGAAAAGGATTCTCACTTACGAGTTGGTGGGCCTCATCGAGAGGGCTTTAAACTATATTCGAAGGGGGAAGGGGAGGAAACCGGGCTCCCTAGAGATGAGCCTAGGGGTGGCATGCCAATGTTGGGGGCAAAATCGATAGCCCAGCTCAAGTGCATCTATTCCAATGCACGCAGCATGGGCAGCAAACAGGAGGAGCTGGGAGCCGCTGTGCAGCAGGACAGCTATGATGTAGTCGCCATCACAGAAACATGGTGGGATGACTCGCGTGAGTGGAGTGCTGCGATGGAGGGCTATAAGCTCTTCAGGAGGGATAGGCAAGGAAGGAGAGGCGATGGGGTGGCTCTGTATGTTAGGGAGTGTTTTGATTGTATAGAGCTCAACAACTGTGACGACAAGGTTGAGTGCTTATGGGTAAGCATGAGGGGGAAGGCAAACAAGGCAGATATCCTACTGGGTGTCTGTTATAGACCACCCAACCAGGACGAAGAGGTGGACAAAGCGTTCTACAAGCGACTGGCAGAAGTCTTGCAAGCCCTTGTTCTTGTGGGGGACTTCAACTTACTGGACATCTGCTGGAAGTATAACACAGACGAGAGGAAACAGTCCCAGAGGTTCCTGGAGTGTGTGGCAGATAACTTCCTGACACAACTGGTAAGGGAGCCTACCAGGAGAGGTGCCCTGCTTGACCTGCTGTTTACAAACAGAGAGGGTCTGGTGAGAGAAGTGAAGGTCGGAGGCCGTCTTGGGCTTAGCAACCATGAAATGATAGAGTTTTCAATTTTTAGCCAAGTAAGGGGGGGGGGTCAGCAAAACCACTACGATGGACTTCTGGAGGAGAGACTTCGGCCTGTTCAGGACAGTGGTGGAGAGGGTCCCTTGGGAGATGGTGCTGAAGGGCAAAGGGGTCCAGGAAGGCTGGGCCTTTTTCAAGAATGAAATCTTAAAGGCGCAGGAGCAGGCAGTCCCCATGTGCTGTAAGAAGAGCCGGCGGGGTAGATGACCAGCCTGGCTGAACGGGGAGCTTTTGCTGGGACTCAGGGAAAAAAGGAAAGTTTATCACCTCTGGAAGAAGGGGCAGGCAACTGAAGAAGAGTACAAGGATCTCACTGGGTCATGCAGAGAGGGAATTAGAAAGGCAAAAGCCCAGCTAGAGCTCAATCTGGTCACGGTCGTAAGGGATAACAAAAAATACTTCTATAAATACATTAACAACAAAAAGAGAGCCAAGGAGAATCTCTATCCTTTACTGGATGCGGGAGGGAGCATTGTCACCAAGAATGAGGAAAAGGCTGAGGTACTTAATGTCTTCTTTGCCTCAGTCTTTAATAGCCACACCAGGTATCCTCAGGGAAAGCAGCTCCCTGAGCTGGAAGACAAGGATGGAGACCAAACTAAACTCCCCATGATTCAGGAGGAAGCAGTTAACGACCTGCTATGCCACCTGGACACTCAGAAGTCTATGGGGCCTGATGGTATCCACCCAATGGTACTGAGGGAGCCGACGGAGGAGCTTGACAAGCCACTCTCCATTATTTATCAACAGTCCTAGTTAACAGGGGAGGTGCCAGATGACTGCAGGCTTGCCAATATGATGCCCATCTACAAGAAAGTCCGGAAAGAGGATCCGGGGAACTACAGGCCTGTCAGCGTGACCTCGGTGCCGGGGAAGATTATGGAGAGGTTCATCCTGAGGGTGCCCACAGGGCACATGCAGAACAACCAAGGGATCAGGCCCAGCCAGCACGGATTCATGAAAGACCGGTCCTGCTTGACCAACCTGATCTCCTTCTATGACCAGGTGACCCATGCAATGGATGAGGGAAAGGCTGTGGACGTTGTCTACCTGGACTTTAGTAAAGCCTTCGACACTGTCTCCCATAATATTCTCCTGGAGAAGCTGGCGACTTGTGGCTTAGACAGGTACACTCTTTGCTGGGTAAAAAACTGGCTGGACGGCTGAGCCCAAAGGGTTGTGGTGAATGGGGTGAAATCCAGTTGGCGGCCGGTCACAAGCGGAGTCCCCCAGGGCTCAGTTTTGGGGCCGTTCTTGTTTAATATACTTATTGATGATCTGGATGAGGGGATTGAGTACTCCCTCAGTAAGTTTGCAGATGACACCAAGTTGGGAGGGAGTGTTGATCTGCTCAAGGATAGGAAAGCTCTGTAGAGGGATCTGGACAGGCTGGATCAATGGGCCCAGGCCAATTGGATGAGGTTCAACAAGGCCAAGTGCCGGGTCCTGCACTTGGGTCACAACAACCCCATGCAACGCTACAGGCTTGGGGACGAGTGGTTGGAAAGCTGCCCTGCAGAAAAGGACCTGGGGGTGCTGGTTGACAGCCGGCTGAAGATGAGCCAGCAGTGTGCCCAGGTGGCCAAGAAGGCCAACGGCATCCTGGCCTGTATAAGAAAGAGTGTGGCCAGCAGGAGTAGGGAGGTGATCGTGCCCCTGTACTCGGCGCTGGTGAGGCCGCACCTCGAATACTGTGTTCAGTTTTGGGCCCCTCACTACCAGAAGGACATTGAGGTGCTGGAGCGTGTCCAGAGAAGGGCGACGAAGCTGGTGAGGGGTCTGGAGCACAAGTCTGATGAGGAGCGGCTGAGGGAACTGGGGTTGTTCAGTCTGGAGAAGAGGAGGCTGAGGGGAGACTTTATTGCTCTCTACAATTACCTGAAAGGGAGTTGCAGAGACGTGGTCTCTTCTCCCAAGTGACAAGTGATAGGAGAAGAGGAATCGGCCTCAAATTGCTCCAGGGGAGGTTTAGGCTGGATATTAGGAAAAATTCCTTTACTTGAGAGAGTGGTCAAACACTGGAACAGGCTGCCCAGGGAGGTGGTGGAGTCACCATCCCTGGAGGTGTTCAAGGAACGTTTGGATGTGGCATTGTGGGACATGGTTTAGTGGGCATGGTGGTGTTGGGTTGATGGTCGGACTTGATGATCTTACAGGTCTTTTCCAACCTTAGTGATTCTGTGATTCTGTGATACTGCCAAGTCGACGACATGAAGAAGAACTTTCCCCATGGACCCCCATCCTGTTTCATGCAGGAACTCCTTTTCTTTTCTTTTCTTTTCTTTTCTTTTTTTTTTTTTTTTCCTTTGCTCTGGACAGTCTGAGCCTACAGCAGTGCTTAATGGGACATGAAGCGGTACCCAGTTTGTAGTTATCCTGGAACTGCTGAGTTACAGTGGATCTCATGCAAGGGAGCTCTCATAAAGTATCGTGGAGGAGACTATGACTATGTTTGCATTTTGTGGGCTGTGATTACTGCTTTTGACAGGTGAAGAATTGACAGCACCAAATCATTCTGTTACCCCCGCTTCCCACTTCAGCCACCTGGCATGTTTTTTACTTTACACTTTGGATTATTTGTAGTAAGGTGCAGAAATGGTAATATGTCTCAATGACTGAATAAGGGTTTAGGTGGGTGGTCTTCAAGGCACTCTATCATTAAAAAAGTTACATAAAATAATTTACCATCAGCTCATCTTGGGCAGAATGTTTGGGAAACATGATCCTGAAGGTGAAAGAACCTAATTCTTCCCAGATAAAAATAAACCAAAAGAAACTGAAGGTCTTCAAAGTGGATTTAGCTCATCAACAAGTTAACTCTCATCATATTTAAAGGTAATTTTGTAATTGCCACATGGTCCAAGAGACTGAACCACTCAGACAACTTGGTGTAAAAACTCTTGCAAACCCTTGAATGTTGCAACCCAGCATCTGTGTCCTAAACCTGCCAAGTATAACCTCTGAATGGTCACCAGGCTATTGGCTCCAATACTAAAACATATTGAGGAGTGTAAGAGGGGAAGGCAATCCAGAAATGGGAGAAGCTAGTGCCAAGAAAGTGTCACACAGATATATAGGAGCCAATTACCTTTGTAATTGCATTTTACCAATGAAAGCCAACATTGTGTCCAGATTCCTGTAAGCTCTGCTTGCTTCAGTGACAGTTTACAAGTGTAGTTAATAAGTTAATGTGAAGATACAAACTTTCATTGAAAGGGAATGACTATATTACATGAAGAAGAAGAAAAAAAAAAAATCATGGATGTAAGATGAAGTCCTCAAACTTTTGTTAGATACCAGAAAGTCCTGTTAACCCCCTTTAAGAGAAATAGATATGGAGCATCTACCAGGATAAGTTCTTTCTATAGAGCCAGCACTAGGAGGAAATGAAGCTCACCACAGAGAGAGGTCTCTGTTTCAAAGTGATTTTATTAATTATATTCTTGATACTCACAGGCAGTTGAGACCTGTCCTTGTACATATAATTCTAGCATTCTTACCAGGAAAACAAATAATCTTAAACAAAGTGCTGCTAGAAATAGTTCAGATCTGTTAGTTTAAAGAGCCACTGTCAAATATATAACTTCAAACTAAAGTGTCAAGCCCACAGTCAAATTTTTCACATGCAGTACAAATTGCTAGAACATACAGAGAGATCTAAAGTTATCAAAGACAATAATAACAATAGTAGAAAGACTAACCATTTCTGATTCTAAAAACCAAACCCAGGGGCTAAGATTTTCAGTGAACTAAAGGTTTGAGTACATTATTCATCTAAGCTAGTTATATGACCTCCATTATCATACTACCCAAATATCTCCACCTTGTCATGTATTTTTCTTCCAAACAAAGGCAGATTTTATTACTATTATCACTATTCTTATTCCCTTTAGAGACAGGGACCAGGGTATGAAGTCTCAGGTGTTTTCCTCAAGGTTATGTAGCAGAAGACAAAACTAAAATAGAATATTAAGCCTGAATTTGTCACTTAAACTGTGAACAGGGCCCCTTCTTTTATTCTAAAGTGCCCTCATGGTGTGACTTCAGGCCATTTCAGAGTTCAGCCCTTCTTCCCTCTCCAGGATCTCCCTTCCTCAGTGTTTCAAATGGACAGTCAGAAAAGGGAGTCACCAAAGTCATAAGGCACTATTGAAGTAATGCAGCAAGGTTATTTTCTCTAAAGTATGTATGTTGATTGAGTATTACAGGTGGAAGGCAGAAAAGATACTGGGGAAAAAATGAATTTAAATGCTGAGGAACTTGGGAATTTTGTCCACGTGAAAAGCAATCATATAAAATATTTTCACTATGCAGATGCCTTACTAAATGTAAATCTTCTTTAATTATTCTATATGTTCAATCAGGGAAAAGAGAGATCTCTTTTTTAAACACTACATGGAGTTAATATTTTAAAATTATTTTCAGCATATTTCTAACAACTTTTCAGTCAAAAATCCTTTGAACTACAGTCCCAGAAACTTCACCTGTAAGAGTTTTAGCTTTCAGGTATATATTTGCTTTCATTACATATGCATTTGCAGAGACAAACTGCCCTTGATCTTATCAACAACAAAACACTGAATGTACAAATTTTCGTGACATGCAGACCTATGCTAGGATAGCCTCATCCTCTATCTTCCTGTTTGTGATGACCGAGACGTACATTACAGCAGAAGATAACTTTCATGAAAATGAGCATATCCAGGAGAGCAATGACTTGGGAGTCCAGAGGTTAGATTTTGCTTTGTCGCTTATCTATGTGGCCCTGGGAAGAGCTTTCAAGTCCCAACCTTTGCTTCTTACAACATGGGGTCTTTGGAGAAAGGATTCTCCCTGGCTTTATATGTGAATCCCTCATCTCAGTGCAGACCTTCATACTGGTTTTGCCAGTTCTGTCAATCTAGAGGTCCAGATGTGCATTTAGTCTGTGTCCAGGAATGAGAACCATGTACAGACCATCTCATCAGCTGCTTCTGTAGGAAAAAATCTTGTACAGCCAGACTAGAAAGGAGCCATGACATTCTACCTGTCATCCAGATCAAGGAATCACAAGTGTGGCATCTGTCATAAGCTGCATCTAGTCCATGAGATATATGATTACTGAAATTCAGGGGTTAATAAGACAATGTCTCTGTATTTTGTGTTCTGAATTTTATAAATAATATGCATGAAATTTAGGTGGCAAGTGACCTTGTATTTTGAAGAGCTACAACGTGTTTTTTGGGATCAGGACCAACACATATATGTTCTATGTACGGATATTTAGCAAAGGAGAAAGAGAGGAGTCTGCCATTGAGAATACACTAAACCAAGCTTGACCAGGGCAAATACCATAAATCTTCAATTTGACGAGATTCAAGACATGTTTAACTTCAGTTTTCCACTGCACGTGATATCACACTTCCCTGGGAGATGTGAACAATTACTGTGAAAAGCTGCCTTGAATTAATAGGAAGTAAGTAAGCAAATAAATAAATATGTCTATATCTGGAACTAAGATGACTGTTAGCTGAAGTAACTGGGAAATATATTTAAAAGTATTTTGATTAAACTGTATTAGATGCTTGCTCTAAATAGTAAAACTTTCCAAATTTAAACAACGATTTCTTCTGCCATTCTGCCAAAAACTCTATAGTCGCTAACAGTTGAGACAGAGTTACAGTATCGGTACCTGTCTGTACAGTGAGTTAAATTTGCATACATAAGCTTATTGAAGCAGTGTTGAGAATAACTCTTTCCCACTGAATTGCAGGTGTTCTGTGAGACAGGATTTACTTAGTTTGCTGGATTGACTCTCAGGCATTTAATTCCTTGAAAATTAGTTTTAGCTTGTGCACTTACTAAATATGGGGAGATACTGGTCAAGCGGCCCTAAAGCTTCTTCCTCTTTCTTTTATTATCCTTTGTAACGGTATTGCCTGAGGGAATTTCTAGTGCTTGGAGTTTAATGAAACCAAGTATATGGAGTCTAATACTCAAAGTGCTTAGTTTCCACCACTCCCATTGGCTTAATATTATCCTGTATTTTATGTTCTGCAATTTCATAGGTTTAATAATTTTGTAGAGTTTATGGCCAGAAGGTACCATTAGATCATCTTGTCTGGCTGCTTGACTACCATAGCCCATTATGTTTCACATCTTAAGCCCAAAGACTTTAGTTAAATTGAAGATTTCAGTCTTCAGAAGACTAAATCATGTGCCACAGGCAGGGAACAGGAGGGAAAATTGGTAACAGCTATGTCCAGGTGGCTGCAAACACAGAGAATGGATTATCTGATGCTTCAGAAAAGAAGAAAAAGAAATCTAAACACTGTGAGTTAATTGTGCATGAGGTAGACCAAACTTTCTGAATCACAACTGACTAGCTGAAATCTTGAAGCATGAGGATGAATTTTAGGAAGCTGTAATCATTGCCCGACTTTAGATTGACAGCCTGTAATAAATCCTGTACAAATTCATGACTGCGTTGCTCCCAAGCAGCTATACAAAGGAGGCAGGTATAACAATTCAAACATTCACCTCCCCTCAACTTACCTAGCTGTAAAATGGGGCTAAAGCAACAGATTTCCTATGTAAAGCTCCTGTCTAAGTAAGAGTAAGGATTTTGAATATTGATACTATCATTTAAAACTACTCAAAAGCTGTGACACTCGGCTCTAAACAGCTGAGGTTCTGTCCTTTGTAGTCAGCTTGAGAAAAGGCTGTTCAATGAACATTTTGCCATAGCATTTGAAGTTTCAACATAAGCTCTAATTAAAAGACATAAAAATCCTCTCACCCATCCAAGGTTTCATTTTCATGGTTCCACAGGAATGATTTAGAATAATTTTACTTTATAGACTGTGTAATAAATAAAGCCAATCTCAAAATCTCAAAACAAAACCATGTGAGGTAAGTAGGTTATAAATCTGGAGAATCTAGTCTGCAAAAGCAATGGAATTTTCATGGCTTTAATGTGTGATTAAATTATTTTTAGCTGAAGGAAAAAATAATCATACAAGACAAATATCAAGCTGCATAAGTAATATACTAAGGAGTGCCCCATTCCAGCCGTATGTCATAAAACACAAAAACTGCAGCCTCTGCTCTTACAGTGGATTACACAAGCAGGGGAGATGATTGCTAAAATCATTGGCATCCTTGGAAGTTTTAATCCCTCCATCTTCCACTGACAATGTTTAAAACTGCACACGCTGGAAGTTATCACTGGAGGGGTATTAACACTGGAGTGCCAAGGATAATTTTGAATGTATAAACCTATTCCCAAATAAAATGGCATCTTCCAATGTGGTTTTCATTCAGTGAATGAAGTCTTCCAGGCTTTAAGATGACAGCGATAAAGGATAATAATGTGCAGCCATATCTTTAAATCCTATCTATTTAAGTATTCAACAAGCTATTGCCACCTGCTAGAAGAGCAAAATTCATCATTTTTTCTTATCCAATAAAATCAATAATCGTGGTGTGTTTCTTGCTAACTAGTGTTTCTTCTAAAATATTCTAAACTGTATCTGCAGTACTTTTGTCTCCGTATATATAGTTTTTATAATTATTTCTACTCTCATATGCACACCTGCAAAACTACATCATTTCAGGAGCTAGACTACTCTATTCTTGCCTTTATAAATTTCTGGCTGAATGCATAGGGCATTTGGGGAGTGCAAAGAACAAAGAAATGCAACATTACAAAGAATAAAAAAATGAAACCTTACATCTGGTATCTCCATTGCCTGCAGTAACTGTACATTGTTCAAGAGCTCTGATTTCCAGCAAGACAAAGTAATGTTTTAACACAACAGGTACGTTTTAATTGTAAGTGGACAATAGCTGTGACTGAGGGCACAGACCTGCCCTCTCCAGTCCTGTGTGGGTTATGCAGATTATGAGCCAGAGAAACAGGCTAAGTGCAGGTGTTTGGGGAGTGAGGAGGCAGCAGATGGAATGGCTGAGTTTGCTAGTACTCCTAGTATAGTTTAGCAAAATAATTTTGGTGTCTCATACTTGCTGAAAACTTTGCAAATATGCAAATTTGTGTCAAATGGAGTGGAGACTTTTTTGAGGGGGAATTTTTTTATAAACATTCAAATGGTTTCCTCCAGTGTTTCTGAAACTTATTTAAGCAGGAGGTGGTTTCATCTATGTGAAGGAGAAGGTGCTTGTGAAAAGGCAGGACACACATTTCAGATAAGTGACTGACATCTGTGTGATAACTTGGAATGGAAACTATGTCAACAAGGGTTTCACAGCACTAATTTTACAGGTATTCTGAGATTATTTTCTCTTCATTGCTGCTGTGGAAATGTATCCTTTTGTGAAAATAGTTTAGTGGACATGAATCAGAGACTGAAACCGTCATGTGCCAACAAACTGCAGGTGGGTGACCTATCCAGAAGGATCAAGGACTTACTGTTACTCTTAAGTAATGTATAGTTTCCAGAAAGGACTAGGATTTTATCATCAGCTATGCTATCATTCGACCCAAATGCAGAGATACGCATTTTTTTCAAGTGAGTGACTCCATTTCATATTGCTGCTCTGCATCAGGCAAAACCGGGCAAGAATTGAAGTTACAAGTAACCCCAGATGGTCCATGAGTGATTAGACTGTGAATCAATGCATCCATTTTGTTAGAGGTATCTTTTAAGGTTTTAGCCTTGGTTGGCACATTTGCTATTTAAATTAGCTCAGAAAAGAATTCAACGTTTCATATGATCCAAAAGAAAGTATGATGATAAGCAAAATAGCAACAACAACAGTTTGGTCAATCTGAAACAATTTGCTATGATTTCGCCAAGAAAGCAGAATCAAAATGATGTATGTAGCTCTAAACATGAAGCCCCAACATTTTACAAGGCTAATACTTCTGCTGGTTACACACACAACTGCCAGATCTTTTCTTAAAGTCAGAGTCTAGATCAATCTTTTCTTAGCTACTTGTTAATGACACGTATACTGTGGGTAAATATCACTCGCAGTTCAAAGACCTTTGATATTTAGTCTATACGCTGTAAGTGGAAATGCTGGAGATGAAAACTCATGCAATCAGCCTCTGTTAGGAAATGTGGAGTTGGAAGCTTATCAGCAAGTAGATACCTAATCTAAGCACTGCTGGGTCTTCCTATGGTGTGCCTAGTTCTCCTTCTACCCAGCTTCCTTACCCCAATAGTGATGCAATGGCAGCTGGATTGACCTCAGCCAAGTGTCTAAAGCATCTAAAAATGTTCAGGGTCTAGGCCTGAAATCATCTGGACAAATATTGAAACGTCTGCACAGTAATGCGGTTGGCTAAAAGAGGTGATAGGAATCATGGTCTAAGTTTCTTTCCCCTGGCTTTACAAAGAGATGAAGATGGTTGGATCAGATAGAGGCATTTATATTGCAGATGTCTAAAGCAATGCAAGACATTCCTACTCTTAATCACCACCTTTAATTACACATCAGCCACTGACTTTTTGGACATAATTTGATAATTACTTTAAGGCATCCTGTGGTCCCAGGAGATCATGAAAGTTTTCATAATTGCTTTAGAAAAAATACACTTTTCTTGGCCAAAAATGACTGAAATGCGTTTCAGTTAAAGTTTCCTCTTAAAATTATCTTTCTGTATGAAAAACTACAGAAAGATGTGGACTTTCAGGTGAATCTGAAAAAAATATAGGCAGATGAATTAGGAGTTTCAGCAAGTGGGTTTTTTTAATTTTTCAGTTGAACTGCTTTACTGAAAAAAAAAATCATGCAATAAAAGGGCAAAATTCAAAGAATTATTAAAATTTAAAAAAAACAGTAGCAAATATACACTATTTTTTAATCATAGAGGAGCTGTTAAGCATAGATGACAACTTCTATTAGACTAATTAGTGTAGGCAAAAAAGTAAGCATGTTTTTGAACACAAAAGTGAAGTAGTGGGTTTTAAAGCTGAATTAAAACTGAAAACAAATTATTAGCTTAATTAGATGAGTATCAGGTCATATCTCTAGAAAAGGTGATTGGTACCAAAGAATAGAAAGAATGCTTGTAGAGGACCATACAGATATTGATGGCGAATGGAAGAAACATTATAACGTATCACAAAATCAAGACTCTGAATTTGTTTTTTTGGTAATCAACCAAGTCATGAATTTTAGTTCTCAGATTCAGCTTTAAAAGGGTTTTGTAAGTCTTTTTTAATGATCAGGATTGAAATAGTAGCGAGTAACTGTTTCGTAGGAGAAAGAATCTCCTTGATTGGAGGTAATTTTATCCATTTATTTATTGTCTACATGGTTCATTTTTGTGCTGTCATTTCACGAGTAGGACATTTAGAGAACTTCATGAAATGTAACATGTGTTGCAAAAAGACAAATGAAAGAGCAAGGGTTCTATGTGTCCATTGCGGGAATATTTACTGTGATTGTAGTGGAGATGCTTTGGTAATGTTTAAGTTTCTTCTTCAATTATGATTTAAATCCCTTTGTCAAGTTTTTGGCCTACAGGGAGTTTTCTTCTGACGAGTTTAGTGATATGCAGACCGTGAATGGTTGGAAGAATTCTGAGCAGATATGATCTTCCCATGTAAGTTTAATGTATAATTAAGCATGTCATTTAATCATATTGTTCAGTTTCCAAGGAAGGATGGCCTGTAACACATTGCGCCTACGATGTGTGGAAGTAATTCTTGTGATGCATTTGAATGTTCCTTTCAAAAGAATATAATCCTCTGGAAAAGTGCCTTGTTGGATAAAATACCTCTTTTAATTATTTAGGTAGGTATCAAGGGTGAGTGTTCTCCTCAAATTAAATATATTGGTGTCCAAAGGCATGACTGGATTATATAATTGTTTTGATGTATTTTGGATGGTTACAGTGTTCTTGGAAACAGATATGTTGGTTTGCAGGTTTTCTGTAGATAATAGTTGGTAGGTTGTTGGTTTTGATTTTGTCTTTATCATCTTAAAAAAATGAAGATTATATTGGAGCATTCCAGACAAAGTATGATTGAATGGTGTTTGCTGCTGAAATAGTGATGGGAATCAATAAGAAAAAACAGATTTCTATGATAAAGATATAATGATTAATTTTAGATACAACATAAACTTCATAGTATAATTGCTAAAAAATTTTTTCTCTCTGCATTTACCTCCATTTAAACAACTTCTTTTAGATTAGAAATATAAATAATGGTTAGAATCTGATAGTGACAACTTGATATGACGATCCCTATTGAAAAAAAAAAGGTAGAAAACCATAAGCCAACCATCAAGTACAGAACTTAAAGAATTTTTCCATGATTGCTCAAAATAGCATTTCTTTTCACTTTTACTTGAGCATCTTTCTATGCAATATAGAGCAGTGTAATTCTTTTCTCAGTTCATAATGACAAAAGTGATGCTCTGGCCCAGTTTTAAATGTTACACCCTAGTGGGGCAGATTCATTGCAAATAATGGAAAACTGGTACAAGCAGCACCTGGCAAACTGGGACAAAACACCTGATGTGAATACAAGTGAAGTGCCCACACTGATGCACTACCCTCTTCTCAGGATGTGAGTTTCCCTGGGATTATCTTTATGGTTTTATGTGCGTGTTAAATAGTGCCAGATCCCAGCGGGTATGTTTAAACATCAGGCAGAGACATTCATCAGTCAGGGATATTAACAGAGGGGACCTGATTATCAGAGCCTGGGTTCTTGAAACAGGCTGGTTACAGCAATTAATATTCTTATACACTGTTTGAAGAATTTAACTTTAAATGAAGTTTGTCACCCACCCCCAGACATATGGATAAATCATGTAGAGATTAAAAAAAAAAAAAGTTCAATCACAGCAGGGGGAAAAAATGTACCAAATGAAAAACTGAATGCTGAAAAAGAAAAATTAAGTTATTTTCTTTCCCATCCTCTCTAGATGAAAACTGGCCCTAGATAAGCTTTTTATGATAATTCCTACTTTTTATTTCTGCTTACTTCTTTTTCAGCTACCTTAGCAAATTTGGATTGTAAACTCTTTCGGTGGAAAAACATGAGTCAGGGAAATTGTGAATGCACAGGATCACATACACCTGTGTGAGCTTAGCAGCCTCATCAAAGGTACAAATGGGTTCAGACCTCCTCAGACACAGGAATGTCTTACAGCCAGGGTTAAATGTACTAACTCCTAAGCTACTGAGTAAATGGTGAGTGATGGTGTTGTCTCGGTGATTGTTGTGGTGTTTTTTTTTTTTTGCCTTACAAGTGCTTGTAACAGAACTTTTCATTTTGGGTTGAGCAAAATGACATTTCTTATTTCAGCAATAAACACTTCCCCCTCCCCTTCTCCCCCAAGTTTTACACTTACCTCAATTTTTTTTATTGTTTTTGTTGTTCTATTGCTACCGTCATTGTTTTCCACAATTTGGCAGCCAGCTCCGAAAATCAATTTTTCACACAGCCTGACTCAAGAATACAAGTTGGTGCTGGGCTTTAACCAAACACGGGTCTCAATATGTCAGCCTTGGTGCATGCTCAGAAAAGATCTCTCCTCTATGACTCCGCCAGCCTGTGCAGCCTTTATTGCTAGTGCAACAAGGGTGACAACGTGTGTCAGGCCTGGTGGGAGCTGATCCTTGCGGCAGACATGCAGTCAGCTATAGCTTGCTGTCAATTTTACCTGCCGGCAACTCCTCACGGAGGCCTGAGTCTGCCAGAGTTCACAAAAACGAGGACAAACAGTGCTGGTTTGTTTGTTGGTTTTTTTCATAAGGCAATTCAGGTGCTCAGAAAACAGGTTGAACTGGGAGAGAAGACAGATGACAAGTGATAAGGGGCCACCTGTGAAAAGAGATTTTTTTACTTGCTATTTGCACATACAAGTGAAATTGACTGTTAAATGGAATCGGACAAGGAGAAAATAAATTCTCTGTTATTTATACATTGCGTAAGATGATTTTGTGATCTCAGAGTTAAACTGGGTTTGCAAGCTATTACGAAGAAAAAGTTCACACAACCCCTCATCCCTGTAGGAATGGCACACCTGGTTACTAGGAAATGTAAAGATTTCTCCTTTCTTCTGCACCCCTCCATTGACATCTACCAGAATTGGGGTATTGGCTTTAATGAGCCAGGCAGTTACTTGAACCTAGCTAATTTTGTGTCCTTCTTGATGATAACAGGCAGGGGACTGTGTACAAAATGTCTTTGGTCATTATTAACTTTGTATGCCTTTGACTCTGCTGCATGTTGACGAGAAATTTGAGACCACCTCTGGGGGAAAAATTCTAACTGAGGTCCTGTTCCAAGAACCCTTTTTTTTTCTTTAAAAAAAAAAAGGATGATATTCTGTACAAAATATGCCTTAGCACCTTAGGCATTGCAAGGATCACCAGCCAATGTGCTGAGGAATAGCATAGCAACCGTCACTAGGGAAAATGTCAAAACTCTGAGACATGCAAAAAAGAAAAAAAGGCAGACAACTGGGGGAAGTTCCAGCTTCCCTTAGATCTTTGTGAAATTATTTAATTCCCACCTCTGGCAGATAAAATACAGTTAAACTGCATTGAATCCAACAACATAACAAAAGGGAAAAAAATCTCACATGTTTTAAAATATATAATTTACAGCATTTTGCAGAGGGGATGCAAACTTTACAAAGAGAAAAAGTGAAAACACATATTTTGGTAGTATAATGCAAAAAAATATGCTGGTTGTCTTTAATAATGCATTTGTTTTCTAAATCCTAGATCTTGCTTTTGCACCTCAGGTCTCCAAACAAAGACCAAGAACCATTAGTTCCTCATTAATGACTACAAAGCTTAATGCTTGTATTGTTTAAAGCAGATATTGGAGAGTGATTTTGTCAAACAACTCACAGCATCTGGTGTTCTGCTTTCAGTCCTTGCTCAGGGGATAATGTGAAAAATCTCATCTTTCACTTTTAAAATTGTTTTTAATCAAGTACTGTGTATGTGTTGTCACAGCATCCGAACGGAGAAAGCAGACTATGTGCGCACCACAGATGCAAAAATATGAAGACATGCATCAACTACTTAACTATACTACCAGTTTTCTTCTGGCTTTTTCTTTCTTTTGCCCATGATTTATGCATTTGGCTGCACTGCAGCCTTTTTTCAAGAAGAGTGACCCCTTCATCTCATATCTGACTTCTCACTTGTCCCTCTCCAATCCATCCATAATTCTGTAGTTAGTGTCACCTCTGAGAAGTGGAAGGTAGGACCTCAAGTCCTGTTAGACCAAAAGGCAACTCAATGATCTTAAAGGTCTTTTCCAGCCTAAATGATTCTATGATTCTTCATCCTTGAAACAATATTCTTACCCATAACTGAAAAATGTCTCTTCAAAACCACAACTGTTATTCATTTGTGCCCTTTTGGGTGAGGACATGCAACTCTGTTGTCAGTAGATCACAATGATCAGTATGAAGCCTTGATTTGTATGAACATGTCTTTTTTTTCTTAGTGGGCTGGAAAGGTCTATGTTCCTGATGTTTCTTCAGCATGTAGGAGCCTTGCATTATTGTTTTCTAAGCAATAATTAACTATATAACAAGCTGAGGCCAGGAGCTTTTTCTTTAGGCATTAGGTTATCCAAAGTAGATGTTTTGACACTGCTCCATCACTCCAGAATTAACAGATTTAAAAACTGGGACCAATTCTCATTTCTCAACTCTGAGAACATTTTCCCTTAATCCTGCTGAAGAAAAATGTGGACATATTGAAACTGTGTTATGAGTTTTCTTCTTCATTCAGTCCTTATCTCGTAATTATTTGCTTCCCTCATGATTCATTGTCTACAGAACTTTGACACTGTGTTTTTAGCTATGTTAAAAATCTTCAGGTAAAATACTCAGGACAGAGAAGATCAGTAGGACTCACTGGGAAATTTTAAACTCTTTCTTTAATTTTGGAGTCTATGTTGATTTCCTGGAAACAAAGTTTCTGGAAAAATAATTCTATCATTAAAAGATGGAGTAACAAAAAAAAAATTGCTGGACAGGTACAAAAATATAAGGAAAACCCCATTTTTTAAGATTTGTAAATTTAGGCTATAATTAGTTAAAAAGAACCAGGAAAGATTCAGTGTTAAAAAGATGTTTAAAAAGAGATCATATCTCCTAATACAGGAAATGTTAAAGTTAAAATAATACCTGTCATGTTCCTTTCTTTTTAATGTATCACTTCTCTAATAAAAATTACTATTTCTCCTAATAAACTTTTTTTAATCTTTGCATCTTCCAGACTCACAGGAGACATAGTATGAAATAGTTCTGTTTACCGAAGCTTATCTTCTGTATGTGTGTACATTCATTAATATTTTGTAAGTCACGAGGCTTTGTCAATTCAGGATAGAGAAAACCTGTAAAATACATATTTAAAAAACCCAGGCAAAATACAGTTCTCACCAACCTCTAATTGTGAGAGGGTTTATAAATAAACATACAGATTATAGTAGCGAATAGATTAGTAAGCAAACAATCTTGCCATATTTGAGCTGTTCAAAATTGTGCAAGTTACAGTAAATTTTCTTTCTTGTTACGGTCCTGATGCATGCATGGTCCTGGGGAGTCATAAGAGAGCAAGTTTGGAACAGACCATGCAGCATATGGTCAATCTGGGTAATTCACTGCAACTGGAAATCATTGAGACAAATTCTGTGACTGCATCTAATAAGAAACTCAATAATTTTATGGCCATTAGCACCGCAGACTAAGTCTGTAAGGATGGCAATCAAACATCACACTTCAGGGCATAAACTAATTGCCCAGCAGGTCAAGAAATTATGTGTTGCTCCTGTGTTACACAAACGGGTTTCACCTCTTTTCCTGAAACAAGGGAAAGTCAAGAACGGAGTGAACCTCCATTGCTCGACGGAGCAATGAAGAAATCCAGTATTGTAAGTGATGAGATAAATGTTGCATTAATGTAGACCTCATTTTCCTGGGTAAGTCCATTATTTAACATATAACATATTTCTACTGTATCATATTCCGAAATAGCTTAAATGAGAACTGTGCCTGAAAGAAATTAAAAGACATAAGGAGAGCTGAGGAATAATATTTCAGGGTTGTTGGCTGACAGAAATTTAGCTGTACAAGTGACTCTTTTTCCATTCATTACCTTTGGTGATTAAAATTGGAGATGGTGATCTGACCTCAGCTTTTCAGGATGAAGCTGTTATGACAGTTAACTGGGAAAAGAAAAGGACATGTCAGGATGGATCCCCATTTCTATACAGAAATGTATATTAGGGGCTGTATCCTATTTTTCTCTCTTAAAAGGCACAGAAAGAACAAAAGAAAGGAGAAAGCATCTTGCCTTAATGCTAGGATGCCTCTACTTCATTGTTTGCCTACAGGGCTGCCCTGAATCCTTGATCCCATTCCACCATAATACAAACAGCAATCATTTTTTCTTCAAAGGACGAAGTTTGACCACTTATGGGGGAAAAAAAAAGGAAAGGATATTCCTCTCCTAGCTCAGAAGGTCTTTACCAGGAAAACCCACCATTTGGGGGAGATTTGCAAGGACAATTTAAGTACTGGTTATCAGGAGCTGGGAGGGTCTGTGAGAGAAAGGTCAAGTCTATACATATCCTAAGCATTTGCTACTTGCTGTTGCCAGGCAAAGGTTACCAGGCTAAATGAACCTTATGTCTAACCCCATGTGGTATTTTTTGTGTTCTTATCTGAACTCCTGTCAAGCTGAGCAGAGCAGCTCACACCTGACATGTTTCCCTTTATGGCCTTTTAAGCTACTAAGTCTGATTGGTATAGCATCCTTAGGGAGTGGGAAGACATGGGGCAGGGGGGAGAAAGGGGCAGGCGTTTGTAAGTCAGGAAAAGGATATCTCTCCCTCATAGGCTTTCAGTCATCTGCATGGCTGTTTCTCTTCATCCCTCCCCTCAGTGACTAAAATCCAAGGTGACAATCTGACCCTCAGTCTTCAGGATCAGCGATTTTGGTGGCTGCCCCTGGAAAAAAACCCTCTCTTTGTTAATGAAACATTTAAATCTAAGATTTTAATCACACGTCAGGACACTCAAAGTTAAGGTTGCCACAGCAACACTACAATAAAGCTCTTTACGCATAGCAGTTAGTGAAATGCACAGTTTAATTAAAAATTGTCTCAATTATCTGACAGTTTTCATCCCCCCAAATTCTGTTCTCTCCTCCACCCTCTCCGAATTGTCATTCAAATGAGGGGAAGGACAAGAGCCGCAGTGACAGAGCCAGGCACTGTGCTGCTGCATACAGGGTCTGAGTTTGCGTCACGGTGATGGAGGCCAGTGCAATCCACACAGTTTGTTTTCCACCTGGGCAGGTCTCTAAAATCACCATGAGTTGGCAGAAACAAAAGATTTGCCAGAGTCTAGGTGGAAAAAAGAAAATCAAATTCTATCCTGCTTTCTGCTACTATGAAGGATTTTTCAGGAATCAGCTTCTAATGAAGAAGTAAGGATGTTTTGGGGACACAAAGTGTGGAAAGGTGCTGGGGTACTTTGCAGAGAGAAAGGGGGAACAACTTCTGGGGAATCAGCATTGTCCAGTGGCTAGATGACTTTAAGTGGTAAGTACGTTCACTGACCAACAGCAACATAAGTCAACTGATCTGTCTCAAAAGAAAAAAAAATAGGGCTGATATTGATACTTACAAACTTCAGAATGCTACTATGGCGCTCAAGTTTTATAGGTAAAGTGCTTTGGGGTCCTCAATGAAAAATTGTTAGAGAAATGTCCTATTAGCATCGCAAGGTGATTTTGCCTTGTGCTTCCCGCAAGGCGGGTGTAACTTCATCTCCTTCCTCATCTCCACAGCATCTCCCTGCTTGGATGGTACCTGCGATGCGTTCCTGTCCCATGGTGAATTGCTGGTGTCCCATTCCAGCAGCAGTAGTTTAGCACCTGACTCAGACCTGATGTCCTTAGAGCAGCAAGACATGGTAAGTGCTGGGCCATTCAATAGCCCTTCAGCATTCATCTTCCCCCTTCCTCCCCCTCATTTTCCAATCTGAGGTCAGAGCCTCCTGCTCCGTAGGCAGTAGCAAGGATGGCAGAGCAGCCCTTTAAAAGACCGCAAGAGAAGCAGATTTGACGTGGACTCATGGGGAAGGAGCCAACAGAAATGAGAAGAGGCAGCCAAAGGTCGCTCTGGCCTGCCAGCTGTAAAAACAATCCAAGTGACATGGCAATAAAATCCAGGCTTGGGAGCAACCTCCTCCAGCTCCTAATGGTGTACTCGCTTACCCCTCCCCACTCCTGCCTGCTGCCTGCATAATGCCGGCACGGAAGACGTAAGGCAGTCGGCAGGAGGTATAAGGCAGGGAGCAAGGGTTGCACAGAGGGAGAGGAAGCTCTGTCTGGCAAAGGCCAACGATGATGGGGGGGCAGCCACTGCAGGCCGTTGAGATCGAGCTT
This sequence comes from Gavia stellata, assembly GCF_030936135.1. Taxonomy (NCBI): domain Eukaryota; kingdom Metazoa; phylum Chordata; class Aves; order Gaviiformes; family Gaviidae; genus Gavia; species Gavia stellata. The sequence goes on along the minus strand of NC_082597.1, from coordinate 6,223,618 downwards.
TTTAAGTACATTTCAGCATAGCACGTTTGCTCCTAAGAAATCTAATATCCTTTGGGTCAGTGCAGGCCAACTGTTAGATATAAAGAATTCATAGCACTTGCAATCCCCAGATGAACCATTTTCAATTCTTCATGTTTCTGAAAAACCGTTGTGTCGATCTATCAGTGGTGGCTGTGCTGCACAACGAGGGCCGTCTCCTGCCTTAATGCCAAAGTGTAAATATTGCATTGCAGCAAGCAGCGGTAGATAATGCATAATAATGAGCTGGGTTTGTTATGTGATGTGCTATCCAGAGCCCTTGAAAACAATGCATCAGCTTTAAAAAAACAGAGAGAGAGAGAGAGAAATATTTTCTCAAAAAAAGAAAATAGCCTTTGTGCTGGATGTAGAAGTGAAACAATCGTTTACAATTCTGAAAAATAGATGACATGGTCAGAAACATGAAGACAAAGATAAAAGACCAATTCTGATCTGATGAGCCATTGGAGTAGTCAGTATAAATTCACTTAGACACCGGCAGAGCTCTAAGCAGAGTTGAATTTTCATGCTGGAAAGATGGATGTTTTCATATAATCTCCTCGCTCTTATTTAATGGGACAGGAATTCTAGTCTCAGCACACGATTAAACATGATGAAAAGAAATATTGTTTGAGCCAATAGTAATCAAGTGTTAGTTTCATGATTTTCATAGTTAATTTTTCCAGTCCTCATCAGTAATGCATTTTTTTTTCTCTCAAAAGGCAAGGTATAGCACTTTAATGGCTGTCAATCATCTCGCACTGTAAGCTACAAGCACTTTAGGAATTACTGAACCAGTGTTTGGCAGAGGCTAACAAAATCACATCAATGCAGTGTGAAGAATCTGATTCGTAGGTCTACATCCGAGAATTTTAACAATGTGGGCCAAAATGAAGGGCAGTTTTCTCTCTTCTTAATGCATATAATGTCAAAGTGTTTGTGGCAGAAACCAAACTAATGGCTGATGTTCAAGTTTCTCACTGCTGAAGAGATGTGATGTTTGCAGGTATTTACGTTAATCGCACCTGGTTCCCCAATGCTCTCTTAGAAGTCCCTTGCCTGTACAGCTCTTAGCAGCTCAGATGGGACTGAGTACAGACAAGCTGCTGAATATTATCAGTTTTCATTGTAAGCGGTGGGAACCGACGGAGCTCTGCATCCTTCAGGATTCAATTCTGAAGGTGCCAGTAGTTTTATAATTCAATCCACTAAGAAACAGGCTGAAAAACCATTTCATACAGATCAACACACAGACTAGGCAGCAATATCTTACTCATAGCAAGGCAAGTACCTAGATGCCAAAGGCTCTGCAATATATATTTTTTCACAGGCCGTCATACTGTTGTTTCCAGGTGTTTATTCCATTCTGAGGTATCCAGGAGAATAAGAATTTGGTAGGTAGGCCAATCCTCAAAGATTTTCTTAATTAACATTGCACTGAAGAAAAAGGTCTGTAGTAAACAAGTTCAATCCCAGGAAAACCCAGAAAGTCCAATAGTACCTAAATCTTTGAAACTTTTGTACTAAGTCTGGGATTTGTCTCTTCTAAATTTAACCAACTAAGATTTAGATACCTAGCCTTTACCAGTCATCTAGGTTTCCCCAATAGTCCCTAGAGACAGGCGTATCAATGGCAAAGATGTATTTTTCTTTTGATTGTAGAGAGGGCCCAGAAATCTACTTTAGGACAATAATAAATCAGCTGATCACCCTACAAAATTCTTCTACACTACATTTTAAAACTTTCAACATAGATTGTTTTTTCCCCAGCACACACTAAATAAGAATATCATGGAGTAAGAACACCTAGGGGTTTACTTGGAGTAAGAACACCTAGGGGTTTACTTAGTGTTAGCAATGAAGATGAGCCCCAGCAGTAGATCACACTCCCCAGGAATTCAGTAGAGAAATATAATTTTGTTTCAGAAAACAATACAGTTTGAGCCATAACTTCAGAAATGTAACAACAAATATGTGACGTTAAATGCGAAATGTGTTAAATGGATAAAACTACAGAACAAAGAGATGGGGTGTTATCAGGAAGCCTCACAATAGAATCAAGGGACTTCCTGGGCATATGGATTAATCTTTATCTAGACAAAGCAGTAAAGAGACAGAAGTGAATAAAAAAAACCTAAACACAAAAAAAAACCATGACAAAAGAAACCAACAAATAACCGAACATCGTATTCCCTATCTCCTACTTCTCATTCTGAGAGAAACTTCTTTTAAGCACATCTGGTGGGAAAAAAAGACTCCTTGAGCTCAGTTGCTATCAGTAGCCACAACTTTGTAAGAACTCAAAAAACTTATCAGGCTCTATCTTGAAAATAATTATGTTGATGGTTTATAGTACTTTTCTTATAAATTAAGGATAGACAGTTTAAAAAAAAAACTAACATAAGTCAATACTGATGCAATTTATAACTTCTAGTATGAACATTAAATACTACAACACAGCACAATTTCCATTTCCACATCAAATTGGTGTATTTTGTATATTGGATTGGAAACTATCTGCTTATTATTTTCCTGCCTATCGCTATTTGTTAGTCTGATCTACTACCAGAGACTTCTAATTAGACAACTAATTTTGAATCCACTCAGGCATTTCACCATTGGAACGTCTGACTTGAATGCTGGTATTTTTGGAAGAGTTTACACAACGCGAAGAGGGGCATGTAAGCAGAAGTCAGTACAATGGGAGGTGAAAATACAGCGGTATGAAAACTTAAGTTAAAACACAGAGGAAAGAGCAGGGAAGCTATGGAGCAATTATTCTTCTGCTAAGAAGGATTATCATGGTCAAATCTTGGACCTCGTCCCTGATGACAGATCAAGCTAACACACAGTCTTAGAACATGTGTGGTTCTCTAGCAGATGGGGCCTCAAATTAGAATGTGATTTTCACAGACCTCTACTGTCACTTGGACACGTCTTTCTCCACTTTCATTCTGTGAAAGGGAAATGGGAGTTTTCAGTTTTGGAGGGATGTTGAGAAAAAAATTGACTAATTCTTTCTAACATCTTCAGCCATAAGAGTGTATAATCACCTAAATACAGAATATCTTTTACCCAACAGTGGCAAAGTTAGTCCATCACCTCTTCTATATCCCTGTTTACTTTTTATTATGGGAATCTTCATATAACAGAGAACAACTGGACTACATCTTTTCTAGTGCATTCCTCTGAACTAAAATGGAATAAATTTCACACTCCACCCTGCATCCTAATTCGGTGTTTAACCAGCTTTGAGAATCCACTTAAAATATCAGAATTTAGCTACCATCTTTATTCTGCTAAGCAAGACACATTTTGGAAACAGAACCATTTTCAGTCCTGAACACTTTACAAAGACCCTCCTGAAATTAAAAATACAGACAGCTTTCAGATACAATGTGAATATTGAAAACAGTTCTTCAACTCTACTAAGGGTAAGCAAACATTTTATTATCCATTGATCTTCGCATATAGATTGTGTGAAGTACCAAATTATCTCCTTGGAGTCTAACTTGAGTGTTTTATCTGACAAAAAAAAATATACATCCTTGTCTTATTCATTGTGACTGAAATAAAGAGAGATATCTGATGTCACAGAGACAGATTTTTGTGTGATCCATCAGTAGCATTAAGTATTTCAAAATTACCACGTCTGTGCCTTAATATAATTCTAGTGTTCATTTTAGTGTCAAAAAAATTCTTACATTAAACAGCCTTCTGTGATTTCCACTGGTCAAAATGTAAGTGCTAGTAAATTGGTAACATTTTAAACTTGTCTGAAAACTTATTTAGGCATTTAGTTCTGTATTTAAAGTACTTGGGATTCTGTCCAGTGACTATTGCTGTGAGTGTAAGGCTTACACAAATTCACATACGTTGTTAAAGGAAAAATAGACCTTGGAAGTGCTAAACATCCATAGAATTTAATGAGTTCTGTGTAAAATAGTGGCAAATGTTCATCTGGGAAACCACACATCATTTGGATGACTTAAGATCAGCCGCTGTATTAAAACAGAACACAGTTCATGGCTGGATTGTAAGAAAATACCGAAGTTTTGTGCTTAAAACTTAGGCTTAGAAGCCAAGAAATCTTCAGGTTTATTATGAGTTCAGCTAATGACTCCCAGGGTGGCCACAGAACTGTAATACATCTCTTTCTGTCTTTGTTTGTATACCTCGTATTTATTGCAGTACATTACTAGCATGAGAAATGATTAAAATGCATGGTACATTTGCTTTCTCTTGTAAATTTCTCAGAAAAAAATAAAATCTGTTTTGTCAAGGCCAAAACTGAGAAACACATAAAAGCAATGGTAAAATATTTTATGTAAGGAATATTTTAACTTAGATTTTACACTTATCAGAAAAATGTCCATTACATTTCATTTGAAGAAAAAGAAAAAAAGAAGAAAAAGAAATCAGAAAGAACCTTTTCTTGAGAAAAAAAAATTAATTAAAACATGAACTTTTCAATTAACTGGCGTTAGTGTTTGAATCCCGGGACCACTTCTAGCAGGTATCCATTATTGTATTTCACCAAATTATTTTGTTATGGCAACGTTGGTTTTACTTTTCATTATTGCCCTGCCTGGGAGGAATGAAAGAAATATTACTGTGCAAATAATCTATTAAAAAGGTATATTTAGTTGGTCATAAAATGTAGACTAAACAGTGCTTATTAGTTTTGGGTGGCAGTGCTATTTAATACTTAGCATCTGCAGACACAGAAGTTATGGCTGACAGTATGACAGACATAAAATTAAATGTATTGTCCTCAAAATACCTTCTGTCAGAAAACACCCAGGTGTATAACTGATATAGCCCGTAATACTGGGTTTGAGTTTATATTTGTAGAAAAACTGAGTACAACTTTGTATCAAACTCCTTTTGTTGTCAATAGACCCTGGAAACATCATGTGTCTTCCAGCCTCTCCAAAAGGAAGGCTAATAGAGAAAGAAAAAGATGTTCCTTTGCTGTCAGAGTGCATCACGCTTCTTTTCCATCCTGCAAAGTGGAACCTGTGGCTTGAGGAGCTCTGATTGTCATATTGGGCAATTGGGCAATTGCTAGTGGTTTCACAAGGCATTTATATGAATGTCTCCAATCAGCTGTGAGATAGCATGAGTTCATCTACGGGCTGCTAGACCAATTCCAGGCATCAGTCGAGGTCAGAGGCCTATAAAATATTTAAATTGCCTTTTTCATCTCTGGAATATCAAGGAGAGTAGCTGAACACTCTGGAGAATGAGTACTACTCGGTATCTACTGTTACCATCTGATGAGTCTCTGTGTATCACTAGATCATCCTCATTTAGTGAAATCGTTGCTTACACAGTGTGATTTCCTTTCCCACTCTCTAACATAGAGTATTTTATTAACAGAGTTTGCGGATTTGCCAGGATACCAGGATCTCAGTCTTTCCGATCCAGACTTTAATGTAGATCATGTTTTATGATATCATATCTTACATAAGAAAGGTTCTCCAGGTGAACGTTAGAATATATAACGATGCATGGGAAAAGTAAAGCAAGCTGCATGGCGATGCACTCTTCTTATCCATTTCAATATTCAGACAGCCTATCTCTGCCCCTGAATGAAACATACAGAGCGAATTTGAAAAGAAATACAAAACAATCTTAGGTCAGTCAGTCAAAGGGCCTTTGAAAGACAGTGTTGGACCTTTTTGCGCCGAAGTGTGCAGCCCAGCATTCAGAATTCCTATTGATGTGTCCACAGCTGCTTCAGAGCCACACAAGGTATCTAAGTAGTGTCAGGCTTAGTGGAGACAGCAACTGAGTAGGTTATGCTGATTCCAGCCACAAAAATGATATTTTGAAAATCAGGGTGTTTTAGTGATGTCGTAGGAACTTCTGTCAATGATAAATTCTTTCCCATTTTCAAGCTGTGGATTGGGTAGATTCTTACCTGAATGGTAGTTGTTCTGACTTTCATAAATGAAATTGTTTATAGGGTTGACCTGATCTGGATGCATTTTTCTAGGAGGCAACATCTGACAGTTGGATCTTCTTGTGTTAACTGAAGTATGGAAAGCATTTATCCTAAACCATCCATTATCGAGACAGGACCAAAACAGGAGAAAACATTCACAGGTGGATCTAGAGAAAAGCAGGCTGGTCAACACAGGGAAAGCATCACTTACCAATTTGAGCAAGTCCTGGGTATAATGTGGGGGAAGCAAGGATATCGCTCAATGATTTAGAATTCATGTATTACAATAGAACAACATGATCATTCAACATGGCAAGAAAAAACTGATTTTTATGGCCAAAACAACACTCCACATAAAATTCTGACATATCAATTTAACATTGTTATTTGCTTCTGCTCTGGATTTTGGGACTGTTGCTGTTTATGCATTTTCAAAAACATCTTGAATTAATATTCAGTGTTTACTAAGCCCGTTGGATTTCCTGATGTAATTTGCATTAGCTCATAGCAGCAGGGGCCTCGGGAGAGCCAGTACCAAAGAATTAAATAGTAAAACAAATGCTTTGATCAGTTAAAAAATAGGGTCTACTTCACCTTTACTATATGATCATCTGTGAAAAGAAGCAAAAACAAATAAGTCACATCCATTCTTTATTCCATTACTAAATAAAACAATGTAGCTCTGGTTAAGAGAATATTTTAATGGCAGCGTATTAGTATACCAGTGATTACTGAGTATTTGACAAATTTCTGTGATGAAATCTTCAGCCTTACCGTGCTTGTTACTAAGGGCTTCTGAACCCTTTCAGCTAAGCCAAACATCCAGCAAAGAAGGATGGGTTTGTAGCATTAAAAGGTGCTTTGGGAGAGCTGAGATTCAAGCCTATCCCAGAAAGAAAGCTTTTTTGGTAACCTTTTTTATAACCTTGGAGAAGTCATTTAATCTGCTTGTGCCTGTTTTTTGTCTAGTAAATGTCTTGTTTGTTTACAGGCTAGATTGCTGCAGGAAAGGTTGGGAGCTGTTATATAAACTCACATCTGTACAGCAGATGTTAGGATGGGCCAATTCTGTCTATTAGGGTCTTTTTCTTTTGCAAATAAATTGTGAACCTTGACCTATCAGTCGTCACCCTAAAACTCCCACAGAAACAAAATTCATAAACATTTATGTTTAATGCTTTACATTGCCCTTGTGGGTGTTGCTTTCCATCTGAGAGTAGGAGCGGCATTACAAATCTTGCATGATCAAAAGAGATTCCAGAAATCGTCACACCATAACGCTATATGCTAAGGTTCCAGGCCAAATGGTTTCTGTATGGTGGATCAGTGTGAGTTTTCAACAACAGTCCTGAATATCTGCAAATCGATGAAGTCATACATCTTCAACTCACCTCACGCACTGGAGTTATTGAAAGCCATAACCTGATAAGGATAATCTGACAGCTGCCTTGTTGATAAGGCCACAATTTCTATCATCAGAAGGCTGGAGACACCTCACACACCTACTTATGAATCTTTGAATTACATCCTGGACTAGGTCTTGGACCAAAGTCTTCACCAAGAAAACTTTACAAAATGTCTACAGTAGTTCATATCCCTTAATATAAAGTTTGGGTAAGCATTCCACATTCTCTGAACATCTTTCCTAGTTAAGTGAAACTCTTCACTGGACATGCTGATATTAGATGGCGTTGCAAAGCAACTTCTTACTTTTCTTTAATGAGAATAAGCTCTTTTTAGGGTAAGCAGCTTTTGCATTCATGAGATAATAGTTTAACAGTGATGGGCGAGTTAGGTGAATAACGAAAGACATTGTCAAATGTATTTAAAAATACTGAGAAAGTAATCAAATAAATTATTCAATCAGTGTTACAGTACCTATCTGTGTAGGTATTTCTACCACCAAAGGTATCTGACAGCCTCTAGGGTAATCATATTTTTTATTGTTAAATTATTAATGATGCTTTCATGCCTGAGGCCTTATGGAATACTACATAGCATCTTTTTTCTAAGGATCTCATCATGATTCACAAAGATTAAGCATCAAAACATCCCTCTGAAGAAAGTAGCCTGTATAGTATAGTTGTACTGTACTGAATTGCATACAACTGTAAATATAAACCCAGCACTCACTTAAATGAACTTAAATTTTTACTCCCTGTGCTTCAGGGGCTTAAATCTCAAACTCTCAGTCTTGTAATTTGTGGAGGACCCTCTAACAAAAAAAGGTCGAGAGAGAAATTAAGTCTCAAAATCACTGAGTTCATATCATTTTCAATTGACTATTCCAACACCAGTCATCTTTTCTGTGGGACCTGAGGAGTTCACCAACAGCTCTCCTTTTCCAGCACTGTACCAAGTTGGAAGACCATTGAAGAAGGGCTTCTTCGGAGATAGCTTTGTGGCAGGTGTTTAAACATAGGGACAGTGCCTTTGATCTAAGCTTCCAGATAGATGGGAAACCTGTGCTATGTTTTAATACATGTTGCAGTTTTCGATAATCAGGTCAGTGGTATCAGAAACTTACAGTATCATTCATATGAGTTTTATGATTCTTCCTTAATCTCTATTAAAACTGGGAGTTAATATATCCCAGAGTGGAGCTGAAAACACAAATTTTAGTTTGCAGTAATGAGCCTGGCCTTCCCACTGTTTAGAGAGGGATGAAACTGTCTGTTTTCTCAAGTGCTTAGTAAACTTGTGGCAACTTCTGGGAACAGCTCATGTCACCTGCATATAGAGTCCCTCCTGGTGATTGCAGTGAGACTTTCTGAAAATAAGCAAATGCCAATTTTACTAATGGCTTAAACTGAGGCAGGGATCTTAAATAACTTGTCTGAGCTAATAGGAATCTGTAGCAGAAACATTCCCAACAGTATGTTTCAACTACCAGGTTGGTTTTGCTGTTTTCCTTTCTTTTTCTGTTTGAGAAATACAAATGGAAGTGCCACCAGCCTGCCAACACTGTCTGAGCAGACCTAGGGAAGCAGAACATCAGTTTTATACGCATATATTCCAGGCTTACTATTATCTTGCTCTCAGCTTTTTCTCTTGTATGACAAGCACGATCAAATATACAGAAACCAAGCAAAACAATACCCACAAAATCTTGCTACACAGCCTATGGAAAGAACTTGTCTAAACACAACGGGAAAGCAGTGCATGCAGCATGCTGCTCTTGAACACAGAGGTTTCATTTCTGATCTGGACAGTCAAGTTGGGAATTGTATCTGTGATAATAATGGCATCAGGCAGAGTGAAGCTATTTTTAAAAGAACTGCCTGCAGGCCAAAGGGCAGTCCCCAAGCGGAAAAATAATCAGCTCTGCCTTCTTTACATTTAAGCCTACAGCACTGTCAAGCCCTGACAGTATGGTCCAGCATTCATTTAACATAAGCAAAGAGAAGTAAAAAATAAATACAAGAGAAAGATAAGTATGTGTCGGATAGACAAATGCCCCTGATTGTAGAGATAACTTTTGCACCATTGAACCAAAGCCCAACGTACAAGAGATGGATGCAAAATTCACCTCCCTTGCGCACCTGCAACTTTAGAAAACATCAGCTCCAAAGACAAATATTTCTATGAAGATTTCACTTTAAATAATATCAGATGGATGCAAGGAAGAGCCTGCAGCCTAATTTTTAAATTGACAACATAGTCCCCCAAAAATCTTTTTCTTATTTTGAAAGTCACCAAAAGAAGTAAAAGGTAGAAAAAGGTAGAAGTCATCTCACATAACTTTTAACTGCCATGTCTAGGCTAACCAGTAAGACTATTGTGGTAGTCAAAAGAGAGAAATAGGCAAATAGACATTCATAGATTCACTGGACTGAAGGATAATTCAGGTTGGAAGGGACCTCAGAAGGTCCTCTTGTCCAAACTCTTGCTCAGAGCATTCCTAGGATGCTTATAGTCTTACCCTAAAGTGATGTCTAAAGGGGTGAGGTACATTGTATCATGTAGCTGCTGATTCGCAGAGAGCCAGGGAAACTGGATCCAATGTGAATGTCTGCATCACGGACATCTAAATGAGGCAAAATGAATCTCACCTCCAATGCCAGTTACATGGTGTTTCTGCAGATGCAGAGGTCAAAGCTGGAAGAAGTAGGAATTCTACAGAAATAACTCAGCTTGCCCAAAGGTAAAGGAAGAGAGTAGAGAGTTACAGGACATTGTAGGCAAAGGAAGAAATTGCTTCACATGACATTTTCTGCCATCACAATGTGATAAGTGCAAAGAGACATAGGGAGTTCCCCTAATTTTGAAATGCAGCATCCCGGACTTTCTGTGCAAGGAAAGCAAGTCCAACAACTGTTAACATGAGTTCCAGCAAATACTTGCACTTTGGACTCTTATTCTTTAAAGGTTTATTTGAAACACTTACAAAGGTCAACCTGGCTAGAATAAGGCCGTGATTTTTAAAAGCTAGTTGGGAATCCTGAACCCAGTCCCAATGGCTATCTAATTTGACAATAAAGCAATTTCTATTCATAAGCGGTCCATTAAGATGGCCACGTTTAATAAAAAATTCTAGTCCTTGTACCACTAAGTTGCTTTACTGTCACAGCTTGGCATTTTGCATTGGCTACAATGAAAGAACAGTGTATTTTGAATAGACTACCTGAGACATAAAGAACTAATCTATGTTCGCTTCCATACTACTCTACAACTACAAAATAATATTGACTGCAGACCCATAAATACTTTCCTCTGAACTTACTCGTCAAACAGTGTTGATGTAAGATACTGATTTTACAGGTATTGGTCTAGAAAGGGACACGAAGACAGAGTAGACTCTTGGTATTAAATATTGAAACTCGTTTCTTCTATTGCCTTTTGAATGGCTTCATGCACTGACACAGGTGACTGAAGAAATTTTGACATTTAAATAGTTAAAGGAAAATGAACAAATGCACCCTCAAAAAGTTGTGAAGGTAGCAAGCCAAAAGCGAGTTCCCAAACACTAACTGCAAGGAGTTAATAGTGGATCATTTCTTAGCCAGTTAATATCTACTTAGAAGCTTATGCCCAGGTGTGCAAATGTAACTCTATTTATGTTAATGAAAGTTATGTGCATACTATAGAGAAGGCTAGACTTCTTAAAAGAGGTTGTTCAAATTGCTTCCTACAGATACAGGTCAAAGATTAATCATTTGATTTGGCTTCCTCTGCATTACAAAAAAAAAAAAAAGAAAAAAAATTAACAACAAGACACAGCACTTAACTGCAAAAGTAGAAGCTACAAGTATTATTGCTACTATATTTTTGTCAAGTTTTCACGCCATTAATGCCACTTCGTTTCCCAGGTAAAAGGAAAAAGATTACTGTGAAGAAATGTTGAGGTTACTTGCACAAGTGTAAAGAGAGCTCAGAATCTGGAGACTCATTTCTCATTACACATGATTTTGATTCTTGCACTGGTTAAGCAAACAGAAGAAAAGTGGAACAGAGGGTCTAAAGACTTCAGTGATACATAAGCAATAAGAGATTAGTTATGTTTTGCTGCATTTGATTAGCTCTACTAGGCAGATATAAACTTAAATCAACAGATATAGTGCTCATAATTGGATGACAATGGCCTATTCACCACAACAGACACAAACGTAAACCCATCAAAGCATTATTCACTAGATTATATTTCCATTCACATCTGTACTCAGATGGAAACACTAACTGAGTGGTAGGAATAGAGGACTCAGTTTTCTGTTGGTCTTTGTCTTATATGGTCATTTACATTTGTACTTGATGTTTGAAATGCCACCTAACAACACCAGTAGCTAATCAAGGCAGCAGCCTTGCATTTCCACTTTCAGTAGGCATAAATGACCAAAGAAAAATGCAAGGAAGAAAAAACAGGAGTTATTAATCATATTCTAATATAATCACCTTTTTTTGGTCAGATGGGCCTACTGTTCACTGGGTAAAAAACTGGCTAGATGGCCAGGCCCAAAGGGTTGTGGTGAATGGAGTTAAATCCAGTTGGCAGCCGGTCACAAGAGGAGTCCCCCAGGGCTCAGTTTTGGGGCCACTTTTGTTTAATAGCTTAATCAAAGATCTGGACAAGGAGATCGAGTTCACCCTCAATAAGTCTGCAGATGACACCAAGTTGGGCGGGAGTGTTGATCTGCTGGAGGGTAGGAAGGCTCTGCAGAGGGATCTGGACAGTCTGGATCGATGGGCCCAGGCCAATTGTATGAGGTTCAACAAGGCCAAGTGCCGGGTCCTGCACTTGGGTCACAACAACCCCATGCAACGCTACAGGCTGGGGGAGGAGTGGCTGGAAAGCTGCCCTGCAGAAAAGGACCTGGGGGTGTTGATTGACAGCCGGCTGAATGTGAGCCACAGTGTGCCCAGGTGGCCAAGGAGGCCAACGGCATCCTGGCCTGTATCAGAAATGGTGTGGCCAGCAGGAGCAGGGAGGTGATCGTGCCCCCGTACTTGGCGCTGGTGAGGCCGCACCTCGAATCCTGTGTTCAGTTTTGGGCCCCTCACTACAAGAAAGATATTGAGGTGCTGGAGCGTGTCCAGAGAAGGGCGACGAAGCTGGTGAGGAGTCTGGAGCACAAGTCTTATAAGGAGTGGCTGAGGGAACTGGGGTTGTTCAGTCTGCAGAAGAGGAGGCTGAGGGGAGACCTCATCGCTCTCTACAATTACCTGAAAGGAGGTTGCAGAGAGGTGGGTGTTGGTCTCTTCTCCCAAGTGGCAAGTGATAGGACAAGAGGAAATGGCATCAAGTTGTGCCAGGGGAGATTTAGATTGGATATTAGGAAAAATTTCTTCACTGAAAGGGTTGTCAGACATTGAACCAGGCTGCCCAGGGAGGTGATTGAGTCAGCATCCCTAGAAGTATTTAAAAGATATGTGTATGAGGCACTTAGGGTCATGTTTTGGTGGTGGACTTGGCAGTGTTAGGTTTGTGGTTGGACTTAATGATCCTAAATGTCTTTTCCAACCTAAACAATTCTATTTTTCTGTGATGAATTGTACTTTGAAATGGTTATGTTGAGGATAAGGAAAGTCTAGACTGGTAGTTCAGATATGGACATGTACAGCCTTCACTTAGGATTTGATTTAGTTACCTAAAACGAGGTGTTTAGTGTCATTTGAAATGCCCTGGGGTATCCAGAACATCTGTGCAGGCCTGGAAGGTGTAATGCAAGACCCATGGGAGAACCATACCTTTTGTGGAAGGGCAGATGGATGTCAAATCCTAGGAAATCTGAAATGGCATCAGATATCTATGTTTGAGTAACCAAGTAGAGCTCTCAGACACCCACATTTTGGAGTATACATTTTCTATACATAGGCATCTACATGACAGCTGTAAGTCTAAGATCTTTTATAGTAATTGGAGATCTATGGCCTGACTTGTTTACTCACACATGAGCACATAGTGATGTTTGAAATGCCCTAGAGTATCCTGTTGTGTCATCTCCAGCTGCTGGTCCAGAAGGACATGGATCTTCCATATGTTCTATATTGTAGCTGCCAAGACCAAGCTAATGTTTTTGACTCCTTAGTTCATATCAAATGGCATTAGGAGTTTGGGGTTTCTCAGGGAGTGGAATCTCTGGTCAATACACCTAAGGATAGCTTTGAAAACTAATAATCTTAGTCAACCTATATTTCATCATTTATGTACCATCTGACAAAAAAACCCCCAAAATAAAAAATATACCACCCCAAAAAAACCCTCCTTCATTGAGCGTATTGATTAGAAGTCCTTTGACTATAATACCCTTAAACACTCTACATAACACCTAGACACCTCGATGTACACACCTACATTTGTGTATCTTAGCTGTGCCCTTTATTCTCTCACTCAAATTAAGTGAATCCAGCACTGAATGCAGTTTGAGATGTTTTGGTTCCTTGTAATGTGTTCGACTATCCCTCTCCTGGATACGCGTGCCATTCCCCTCTAAAGACCCACTAGAGTTCATTTGCTGCTTCTACATTTTTGTTTTCTACTTTTGCCAGTTACTCACCCATTGCAGAAGTTGTGTAAGAACCATGATTACACTCTCTGAGGACCCAAATAACAGCCCTAAATGAAGAATAACACTGGGTTGGTAACATGAAGAATCCTACAGCACTATAGAAATTACTCTTCCTTGCACACTTAACATGGTCTATGGAATAGTGATAGCTTGAACGGATAGGGAGAGAAAAAATGGGGGTTTGTTTGTTTGTTTGGGTTGGGTTGGGTTTTTTTCCCCTGAGAGGAGTAATGGTAATGTTAACAAATAATTTGTAGGATAGATTTCATAAGGATTTGATGGTAGGGTTTAGGAAGTCTTTAACTTCAGGACAGGGATATGGCTGCAGAAGACAAGAAAACAGGGCATAGGCATGGGTCTGGGGTTATACTAGTGATGACAGAGATTTATACAGCAGGAAGGACTATTGTTTGGTATGGCAGGGAGAGGCAGGAAAAGCTGACTTACACTCATAATACCTGAAACATGGCTCATGTTTGCTTCTATGTCTGCTGAAGTCATATGGCACTTACAGCTGTGAAAGAGTGGAAAGAGAAGGAAACCATGGAGTTGCCTTCCCCCAGGACTTTCAGCCCCTGGTCTAGTTTCTCTGTTCTCACTCTTCCAGTCATGCCTTGTGAGATCTTTTCCCTGCACTCTGGAGCTAAGTAAGACAGTGTGCTGAAACAGTCAAAGTTGTTCAGGTGAGCTCAGAGAGAACTGCTAGAGACAAGAGAGATTTTTGACAAATGGTACCTAAATGAAAATGTTTTGCCAAGCATCAAGGTTTGAGCTGCTAATTCTTCTATTATTCACAAAAAGACACGTATTTAGTGGCCAAATCTTTAAGGACAGAATTCTGCTCTATTTTAGCCCTGTTCAAACCCATATTTTCAATTAGGAAGAATAAGTTTGTTCTTAATAAAAACCAAGAACACTGAAAAAAGGAAAACAATAGGATAAGAAAAGCAGTCCTAAAAACTACCATATCATCTGAGTGGTTTGCTTAAAGTCTTTTGGTATTTAGATGCCATGATCCCATAAAACCTGCATCATATTTCTATGTCTTTACTTTGCTCTTCACTCTTAATGTAAAATTAACTCCAGCTAGACCGCTGAGCTTCTGACTAATACTCTCAAATCAGCCCCAGTTTTGCATTTCAGAATCTTTATCAGCTCTGCAAAACATTGTCTCCTGAGGGAACTCAACAGTTGGCATTTTTAAAACCTGGAAGCAAGTGTTTGAGTTTGATGAGGCTATAAACTCACTGACTGATGTTCCGTGCTCAGCAGGAGAATGGGTACAGGGAACAAAAGACTCTCCAAGGAAAGGGTCTGCTCAGTGTCCAGACCCAGTAAATCCTTTGCTGCTTCCTGAGGTTGCAAACAAGGCTGCTGATTACAGGCAGTTTATCCCAGGGTCTTTATCACTCTTCCTGACAGTTTGAGATTATTTATCAGCAAGATCTAATACCTTAAACATTTTTGGCAAGTTCTCGTCTTGAAAACACTGCAAGAAAGAGTTAAGGCAGACAGGCAACACAGTATTCCATGGTGGGAAACAATTCTTTAATAAACCTGATAGTTCTCTTTATAACATTCCATCAGTGATATTTCTGTAATGAAGCATTATTTGACAGATTCAAACTACTGCAGGATAACTTAGCATGGCTCTGAAAGCAGGCTTTCAAGCCTCAGGAGGTCAAACTGACTACATGTTTTTAATGGGTAGGCATGGAGCAAGGCAATGACCTAAGAGCTGTGAGAAATAAAGAAACATTCTGTCATTGCTGCCTTTCTGATTAACTCCCTGGCTTTCTCCTGTGATTACTGGAGATTTTCCAGTCAAGGAACACCTTCTGCCTGACACTGATACATGCTGCTTATGTGACATGAGAAAATGTAGGAAGTTGTCATCTGCTCTCTGAGTGGTAAAAGAGTAGGGAATGCTTTTTCTTCAAATCCATAACACTGGTGTTGCTATAAAAGACTAGGTTCATGCTTTTGGCCAAGGTTGAAGAGGAAAAAAGGGAAAAAGAAATTTTACTGTTGATTGCAGTGGTTTAAGAATTACATTGGAAGATTAGTTTAATATAAGAATTCATATTTTCATACAATTCTAAAGTTCTTTTTTAGTACTATGGAAAAATGAATTCTTTTAGTGAGACTTCTGGGATTGCACAACACTGTAAAAAGCTGGAAATGTGTCCATGGGTGTTCATTCCCAGGGACTGCAGCTCTCCTCATCAAAGCTACCTGGTGCTTTCCAAGTAAAGCAGTACACAAGTATCAGCCTATTAAAATTAGTGGGCTACTTCACCTGTGCTGTGTCACATTAGTTTCTTTAAATGTGCTCTTTTCAATAAGCCAAGACTTATTGAGGCTGTAAAAGAGAGATCACACCTGGGCTGCACTCACACCACTTGGAGACAGAGTTTGAGAAAGAGCGTTTTAATATTCTCTTTCTTTTGAAATTTGGGTTGGCATCTTTTTAGCAGAGGTGTCAGACAGATGAGATCTTCATATAACCTCTTTGGGGAGTGAGTGCTTGAGGTTTCGTCTGTGCTTGTCCGTAGTGAGTGTGATTCGTTAGTGTAAAAGACAGAGTTACTCAGACTTTCAGCTCAGGAGGTCTCAGGTCAAACACTAGTGTGTCAGACATCAGAACTGCTGAGCTCACTTACAGCTGCTATGCTGGAAACAGTGAAGGTGGCAATCAGCAAAACTGGCAAAAATACAGCAGGTCTCATTAGGACAGCCACCATTTACGGTCCTGGATAGTCCTCTAGTTTTGGTTGTGTAGCCAGTGCATAAGCTTTCTTCTTCGGCATAAGCTGGAAATGGATTAGAAAAGTCCTCTACAAAACTGTTGGTCAGGCTAACACCAGGTGTACAAACATTCCCAGCAAAAATCCAGGATGGGTGTGTGTTTACTCCTTAGGTACACTGAAATAAAGGGCATAGCTATTTCTGTCTAGTGATCAGGAGCGAGAAGATAGCTGGCATTGGAATCATCCAATTTAACACGCAACCAAGCACAAATAATCACCCATCTCCTGAAGGATATGAGCCTTGTGACAGAGGTGATATACAGCATGGAAGGAGATGGATAGACTGATCAAGGCAATACTGTATCTTTTTTTTTTTTTTTCTCACTGGAGCAACACCTTCAAAAGGGCTTGCACAGAGTCAAGGCCTTTTCTGCTTCTCACACCACCCCACCAGCGAGTAGGCTGGGGGTGCACAAGATGTTGGGAGGGGACGCAGCTGGGATGGCTGACCCCAACCGACCAAAGGGATATCCCATACCATATGATGTCATGCTCAGCATATAAAGCTGGGAGAAGAAGGAAGGGGGGGACGTTCAGAGTGATGGCGTTTGTCGTCCCAAGAAACCATTATGCGTGATGGAGCCCTGCTTTCCTGGAGATGGCTGAACATCTGCCTGCCGATGGGAAGCAGTGAATGAATTCCTTGTTTTGCTTTGCTTGCGTGTGCAGTTTTTGCTTTACCTCTTAAACTGTCTTTATCTCAACCCATGGGTTTTCTCACTTTTACCCTTCTGATTCTCTCCCCCATCCCATTGTGGGGGGAGTGAGTGAGCGGCTGTGCGGTGCTTAGCTGGCGGCTGGGGTTAAACCGTGACACATACTTGGAAAAATCTGTTCACATTTGAAGGTCCAGTTGATTCCTTCTGCTACTAAATGGGTTTAGGTTTCTTTTAAGGTATCCAAACTGTGCTGACTAAACTGCCCTTCCAGAACTATTACCAACGTTACTTATAGAGCAATTGTCCTAGCAAGGAAGTGACAGCAATCTGGGAAGAAGATTTCTTACCTCACTCATGTCCACATCAGGCCATTTTATGGCAAAAATTGAGCCTGTCAAGATAACAGGAACGGCACAATTAGAGGTAATTAGCCCAGTAGGAGAGTCATTGCCACAAAGGTGTCTGGGAAGTTGGCAATCTTAGAAAGGTCAAGATACTCACTCGAAATGGATATATAATTTGCCTATTTAGATCACAAGCTCTTCTGGGCTCACAGAAAGTCAAGTACAATGACCTCTTTTTGGGCCTTGGAGTGCTAGAGTGAAAAAATGCAAACCTATTTAATGATAAATATAATGATAAAGGTGACCCCCAGTGAAGAAGCTGAGCTAGGTGAGGAGGATATTTTCTTTTAGGGGCCATGAACTTACTGTAGTCATAATAGACTAAGTTTCAGGAGCTCATAATCACTTTAAAGGAACATTTGATTATGGATTACAAGGTTTGGTCTCGTTTAAAAGCAGCAGCAGTCGCAGTCTTCATCCCTCGAGCACAATGTGGTAAGTATATACTTGCATTTACTCCTAAAGCGTTAGTTTATCAGGTTAATTGGACAGTAAAAGACATTCCTTCCCTTATGACAGTTCTGCTATTTTATATTTCAAGTTTGGCATCTTGACCTTGGGTGTTGAACTCTGCTTCTTTCCTGTCCCATGACAGTGTGTAGAATTATGAGCAAGTACAGTGTAACCCACCTGAAGTAATTATCCTCAAATTGTGGGAAGTGGGACAGTTATTCACACAGAGAAAGCCCACATTAAAATGTACATTTGATGCTAACAAGTATCGCAGATGGCTCTATCACCTGTCAGGATTTCACTTGGCACTCCTCAAATTGGTCATCTTTCCATTTGGTAGTCAATGGGATTAGTCGCGTGAGAACGACTCATTTGGAAGCAGTGACCTGGCCCAAGTCCTCTGGCACCACTTAACTCTCATGTAAGTCCTTGTACTCAATGGATTCAGCTTGACTAATGGTTGCTGAAAGCTGCCGTCTCCTTCAAAACTCTACACCTGAAATGAAGACAAGCAGTTCTGTACGAGGCTAATAGAGATAACCTCAGGGAGTAGTTATGCACTCATTTCAAACACTTGAAAGTGGAACAAAAAACTATGAAGTTGCTATTGAAGTGTAATTAAGATGGTGTTTTCAAGTACAGTGTAACCTTAAACTGGAGGAGTAAGACAGTTAAAATGGAACCACTTACAAAGCAGTAAAAGCTCCACTGCATGAGGCACTCTGCGTGCACAAATTACAGGATTAGAAGCCATTCAGCCAGTCCAGTGCCTGTGTAGACAGAGGTTTGTAAAGGACTTTTTTAATGCTTTTCGACTGAAAGAGGAGAGAAATGAGAAAAGGAAGGCTGAGAAAGGAGAATATGAGTAAGTGGCCAGAGGGGTCATTTGGCTGGAATAAACAGAAGTCCAGAGCACATCCTTCTGAAGCCTTTCTTGAACTTGTTCGAACTTAGATAAAAAGATTGAAGCATCCTCTGTGGCTCCAGCATATGCTGAATTTTTTCTTAGACCAGAGAAGTCTTGGGTTCTGCTTATAAGTGATTTATACTTTCAATGTTTTTGTTGTCATCAGAAAAGCTGGAAAAAAGGCTTTTCTGGTGAAAACTTCAAATTCAAAGCAGTGCCCTATCTGCAGAAGCCTTGCGTGTTCCCACTTGCATATCCTGAGCTCCACTGAGGAAAACCAGTCCTCAGTGAAGCTTCCAGGGTCATGTTTTAAATGTCTGTTTAGTGCTGGGGGAGGAATACATTTATATGCACATATAAATCATAATAGAGATTAACTTTGGAGAAGGATTGGGAAGATACTATATTTTTTGAGTCCAAACCTGAAAATCTCAGGTTATGTTTGGTGAATGATTGTTTAAGAAACATAAAGCTTTTTCCATAGCCCTAATTATTACATCCAACAGAGTTGTCTATTAGTCTCCGTTAACTAATAAGGAAGCCTTGAATGACTACCTCTCTTTTGAATAGATCAATGTCGGACAAATGTAGTTAGTTAGGTCAGATTAAGCCCACTGGAAATAACACATGGCATGTTATGAATATATAGCACATTTAAATTTAAATAAAAGTTTCATTTTATCATTTTAAGATTTTGAGCATGGAAAATAATAACAAATTTATTTTTTTTTTTTTTCTGCAACATGTAACAAATGCACATACCAAACAGGAGAGGGTTTTTTTTAATGTGTGAGTAACAAAAGTAAAAAACACAACTAATTTGGGCCAATTACTAGATGGATGTGGAAAAACTGTTAATAACACTGTAGAGAAATCAGAAGTACTTCTTAGATATATCCATTTTCCTTTCTGAGTACTTCTCAGTCCATTCATGACCAAAGAAGACATAAACCAATATCCAGTAGGGGGTAAATATTTTAAAATTACAGGCTCATACCCGAGTTTTGTCTGATGCAATCTCTGAATCACTGGTATAAGTTTTAGATAATTATTAGAATACTATAAAAATGCCAGATGATTTGAAAACTGCTAATTGCTTAAGCAACCAATCTAACAATCCTAAACAAAATAACAGAAAATATAACAATGGCTAGAATTGATAGAATTATGGTTAGTTCCAATCAAGGTAGAACTGTGAAGAAATCTTTGCCAAAATGGTGGGAATTCATGCCATCATGACAATACATGTGAAGTTATAAATAATATACATAAGAACAGATGAAGTGTGGGAACCTAGTAGATCTTACAAGGTATTTTCAATGGGGAATCATTGCCACATTTGGGAATACTGTGCTGTGTTCTGCATGGTGGCACTGAAAAACTTAGCTACTAAGGCCACTGCAGAATCCTAGAGGAAGCTCTGGAAAAGGAGACCTTATTTTTTATTTTATGAGCTGCAGGAATGGCAGGTGACTTGGTGACAGTGTTTCAATATGACTAGCAAAGAAAATGCTGGGTAGCATTAGCATGGCAAATCCAGAACACAGTGCCAAAAATTAACCGGTGGAACGTATTACTACCTCTTAATACCTCTGCATTCAGCTATTCCAACTACCTTTTCAGATGGTACAATTTAAACAAATTCAACTTACTGGGCTCAGTACAGAAGTAAACTGGTGAAGTTTAATGACATATGGTATAAAGATGTCAGACCAAATGATCCAGTAGTCCCTTCTTGCTTCAGACACAATGAATCTGTGAATGAATTGTGTTTAATGACTGATTAAAGCCATATTGAATAGGGAATCCAGACTTGAACAGCAGAGGAAACCCTGCAGGGTTTCAGTGTAATACACATGCTTCTCTGAGACTTGAAGGGTCGAACATTTCCACCCAGGCTACTCCTTTTCTCGTTTGTGAAAGGGTTCGGTCGGGCAGATACAGTAGAGAAAAAAAAGTGTAAATTAAACTTATCAGTGATGTTGGATCTCAAGAGCTCAGAGTCTTCTAGAAAGTTTCATAGATCACCACTCATTTATTTTGCTCTTCTCAATGTCCCCTGCACAGCTTGAGTTCTGGAAGTGCTGAGATTTTTGAAGTTAGCCTCAAAAGTGAGATTTTGGTGTTAGGGCCCGAGAAAATCCACAAAAGTCTGTCAGGCCAGAAAACCTGCAGGTTAGATAGGTTGACATGTTATTTGGACAGGAAACAGCTTGCTGTAGGGAGCTCCTGGTTGCTTTATATTTTCGGAGTTGTCATCAGAATCAAAACAGCTTGAAGCAGCACTTATGACTCATTTTCAGTGTGGAACAAAGCCATAAGTTAAGCACCACATGCTAGGAGTGTAACACATAACAGGCCCCATAGCTACACAGAAAAGTTTTACCCAGTTTTCAAGTGTCAATCTAGTTTTCTTTGTGCCTAAGGCTCTGTGACATCGAGACATTCGTAATCAGGTTCATTTCTATCCTCACCGCCCATTATAACCTGTCACTCTTCAGCTTCTTCACTTACTATTCCACCGCTACGGATTTAATCTGCAGTTTTCTATGCACTAAATTTAAGGCCTAGCAGTTTTCATGTATTATTCACTTCCATTTGCTATACTTGTTAAACAGTATATGTTCATTTGAGTTAATAAATCACCATTCACTTTCCTTCTCGCGTTTCCCAGAACAGAGTTATTACTCAATCTATCTCTACCGACAGCAGCTTCATAGCTTCCACAGATTTCTCTGTATTCATGAAGCTATTTATCACTATACCTGTCTTAAATATTAGCAAAGTAAGCTTGCTCGAAAGGCTTAAGCTATAATCTGTCGGAGGTGTATGCGGAGGCATACGTACGTCTGACTCGAAATCATGTGAGAAGTCTACCTGTTGGTTGTGTGACATCCACCTCAGTTTGCGTAATCTGAGGTTATTAATACGCTTATCAAAGAAGAATGGAAAGAAAATTATCATCTTCCTTATGTGTCTCTTACAGATAAAGAAGGGACCAAAGTCTGAAGACCTTATTAATTTTGCATATCTGCTTTTGCCCTCATTCCCTCTGGAGCATATTACTGGAGTCGGCGACTGGGGTGTTTGCCCTTTCTGTGCCTCTGAAAGGAGACGCTCGACTCCTTCTCTTCCACTCCTTTAGCACGGTCTGAGGCTGCAGGTAGGTGACAGAAGGTCAGGGCTGCCTACACAGGCAGGTGCAGGCAGGCACCAGTGCATGCTGCCTGTGACTTTGGTCAGGGAAAAGTTACTATTTCCGTGATGAAAGCTGAGCTGCCAGTACTGAAGTGAACAAATCCATCCTGCCAGTGTTTCCCTGTGTGATTCGCAGACCCACTTCTTTAGGTCTGACCTTCATTCCTATTTCCCATGTCCATCATTTTTCTTTCGGCTTTATTAAAACATGTCCTGTCCTGTTGCAACCATTTAACCACATCACACAGACAATTTTTCAGGCATGATGTGACTTTTCTTAATTTACTAATTCAGTCACAAAGGTGACTGAATTGTATCAATCAAATTGTATCAATCTAGCGTGAATCCTTGCAGGATGCCATTGGACATAACCCCATTCATGAATGTTTCCTCATTATATTAATGAAACCAACTCTTTGAAAAAAACAAAGATCTAATCAGAAAGTTTGAACTGCTTCTTCAGAACATAAATTATTTTCTTTCAAATATTATTACCTTGGACTTTTATAATTAGACATAATATTTCTTCAAAGTAGAACACTGGCTTTTGACAGATTTAAAGAATGACAAATTCAGTTGAGTGACAATTCAAACAGTTGACCTTTTGTTCCTAAAAATCTGTCCCATTAATATGACAAAAAAACCCTGAATAGAACCCTTTTAACCAACGGGAAGGAAATAATAGTTCTAAGTCTCAACTTGAGAAGAAATACAGCCAACTACATGGCCAGCGACACTAATATGAAAACATGTTTTTAAACACAGGTTGTTGCAACTATCATAAACAAATTGTTTAGGTCCAGATCATCAAAGTGCCTCATGTTCACCCTAGACCAGTGGCATTCAGATAACTAAATTGTTTGAGAAATAGGGTATCATTCTCTCAGGGGGGATATTCATAGTAGTTATCTTTGCTTAAGGAAGGAAAGCTACTGTGTCATCGTCTAGAGGACCTTTCCTCTCTTTAAGAACTGTGAAGTCAGGTAGTTTTGCTAAGGCAGTTGTTTTGAATAAGCCCTCAGAGCCCCACTTTTACGTCTGTGAAGTGGGGATAATACAAGATTGCTCTCCTTCAAAATGGCATCGTAATAAACGTTGCCAGGCTGTAGGATCTGTGAAGTAACTGAGGTATCTGGGACCTAAGCTGGATATGCAGCTTCATTAGCTTCCAAAATAATAATAATAAAAGCAGAAGCATGTTTTGAATTAATCTGACGCATAGCGCTCAAGGAATCCTATTCTGTCACGATACTGCCCTGTCAGAGTTTAGAGCATTTAAATGTGTGCAGTCCATCACACACAGGGGAGATGTGGAAGGTATTATCATTAGCTAGGGATAAGAAAACATGTTTTTCTTCTATTATAAAATTCAGCAAGATTTTAGAAATTTAGAAGCGGAGTTTTCCCACCTCAAAGAATCAATGTAAGCATTTTGCTTTTAAAAACACAGCCTTTGGAAAATCCTGCATTAATGTGTCAGTACTTTGTGCAGGAATGAACAAGAAAATTATATTATTTCTTTTTTCTTTACCTTTTCAAGTTCCAAAACTTGAAAAGAAGTAAAACTATGCAAAGTAGATATTCATTCATGCATTCACATGTGCTAATGCACATGTAGGTAACTACAGGGAAAGCAGGACGCCTTACCTAATTTTAGCCATCTAAATTGAAGACACTCATTTTTGGTCTCATGTAGCTAGCGGAAAAGATGGGCACCTCCACAGAACAGTCCGTCCAATCCTAAAGTAGATGTTCAAAGTATTTGGGATGGTCATGTCATCCTTGCATAGCTAAAATAAGGCAGATGAGTCTCATCTGAATCAGTAATACAGAAATAATGCGTGTCTATAGATATGAACCCAAACATAAAGAACTGTATTAACTGTGACATTCTAAAGGTGTCATCAACCAGAAATTTCTACTATTCAAAGATGCTGTTTCCTCTGTCTTTCTAAGGACTGATAATAACTGCTGACCAACGATAGCAGCAAATTGTTTTTTCTTTTAACACTAGCTCTGTTAATCATGAATGGTAGGACCAAGACCCCACCAACTACATGCTGAAATGTGTCCAGTGCAAATCCTGTGTATTCAAACTCAAGGCCTAAGGGACCCACATACAGCTGTAAAAATAATTGCTGTATTGCAGTTCTAGTATACAACAGAGAACAAAAAGTAGGTGTTTATTTGCAATGGATTGACAAAGCCGTAACAAAATGTGCTTTTTCACATTATTACTGTAAAACTCCTCACTTAGGCTCATGTATACATATATGTATTCTGTCTATTAAGGGTAGGCTGAAACTGCTCTTTGACTAGACTGGGTTATCTTCAACTTCCAGTTGCAATCTTGCAAGTAAAAACTCAAGCACAGCCTAAGTTAATTCTCTGGGGGATGGTGAATCTGCTGTGTCCAAGCATGCTTGTGTTATGAACTGTCTAAACCAGACATGTCGACGGAAAGAAAACAGAACGTGGAACAAAAAAACCAGAACATGCCATGTCTAAGGATGCTTCAGAACCACTCTTTCAAGGCCTACCAGCACTGTTAGCATTTGCAATGAAGTTTCCTGCTATGTTCTGGTAGATTTTTAACTGAATGGTGACAGAATTTGACGTCTCTGCTTATTTATTATCTATAGCTCTTTTGTTTTCAACTTCAGCCCTCGTAGGAAGGTGACATTTTGGAACCAGTGTTTCCATTAACTCAAATCAAGTAGTGCCTTATTTCTGAGGTAGCCATAGCTATTTTAATGGAGGTACTTAATGGCATAGCATCCTCCTCAGTAAAAATGATGGTGACAGAATAAGACCCTCATTTTGCACTATATCACTTAGAAACAGAAGACAAGACTAGGCCATAAAAGCAGGATTCATGTGAAGCTTTATCTAGTTTATCACCAAGGAAAGTGGCAGGAGTGAGCCATCATACATTTCTAAAGAATACATTAGACCACGAATAAAATAGTGGTTATTGGTAAAAAACAGGTAAGCCTTTCAGCCTTGCTAAATATTAAACTATAAATATTAATAGTTAATAAAATGTTGTCTAGGAAGACAATGAAGCATTGGTTTCAAATGAAGAAAAAAAGGAGAACTGGTTGGGCTTTTTTCGCAATCCTTATTCTGTATAACACAAGCAAAAAATAAAGCATTTAATCAGATCTTAGTAGACTGAATTGTAATGTTTCAATTTTGGAAAAAAAGAAATCATGCTTCAATATTAGGGGGAAAAAAAACCAAACAAACCAACAGAACACATAAAGTTTGTGGCTAAATTTTTGAAACCTGCATTACAATATAGCTCATGGATGGATATTCTACTATCTCGTAAACCTTACTTAAAGGTGGCTCTGTGGTTGGGGCTTTCATAATCTGTTTTTCACCTCCTGTGTGGATTCTCTAGTGTCTAATGAGAACCCCTATTACTGTCTTCCCCTCATTAGTAGGTGCTCTTTCCTCAGTCTCTGATTTTCGGAAGATATGTCAGACCTTTATAACCTTGAGACCACTATCCCATCTGTAAAATTTGGCTGAAATAGGCCGGACAATTAAAAAGCAACTGGGGTGGGGTGGGAGAAAGGGAGGCAGATAGAAAAATACAGAAATTCATAAACATACTGAGCATGTGTCTCCTTTTCTTAAGAGTCTGAGTTATGTGCTTGAGAGAAAGATTTAGAGCACTCATGCTGAACAGCGATTAGCTCCCTAATTTACTTGGCAATCCTAGAAGCCCGAATTTCTTATACAGAAACCAGACAGAAGTAGGATGCTACCAAATGGAAATTCTGGGTATTTACATCAATTATCCAGAATGAGCAGTGAAAATACTATCCCTTCCATACTCATGCTTGTTCATATGTGACTTTCACTGTCACAAAGGGCTGCAAACCTCATTCACTGTATATGTTGCACCTTCTTCATCAAATAAAGCAGGGGTCTTAAACTACAGCCTGTTCAGTACACAAACATAATTAATTTCTTGATTAACATCCATCATTTAGAGTGTTTCAAGGAGAGGTACTTTCAAAAAAAAGTATCTGATGAAGTAGGTAGCACCAGGTCACCATTACGGAAGAGATCCGTCTTGAATCATCTGGAGGTTGAAGTGGGCATTTATTCTTAGGTTAATCTAGAAACATTGAAGCTAGCATTTCCTCATTTCCCACGCTATTTTTTACCATAAGTAAAAGTAAGTATGATAGCTAAGACCTCTATTGTAACATGAACTTTAAGGTTTTAAACCCAGCATCTCTATTAAGTTACCTTTAAAGATGAATCAGACTGAAGAAAAAGTATCAGGTAGACATGGGAACCTTTGGCTAGTGTAGATGAGCCCAATTTAATTTAGCACATTGAATCAATATAAGCTTATATCAGCAGATTTGTAAATTTAATTTTTGCTTTTGCTGACTTACTGCGATTTTAATCTTTTGTTAGTCCATATTTTATTAGATTAAACAAGAGAAGGAGTAACTCTTCCAAGAGATCAAAAAATAATTATTCAAAATGCCCAGTAAAAACTAATAGTTAAAAATAGAAAAACTCACTATACAAGGGTACCTGTATGCTGCATACAAATTGTGTGTGCACCCTTAGAGTTGTGAAAAAACCTTGACAGACAAGGTTATGTCTGTATCATTAAAATCTGATAATTGTAATCAGAGTTCTTTGACTCCCTCTAATTGGTAACAACAGAACTAAAGTAATCTATGCTTTCGGCATTCTGTCTGTCTAATGCATCTCATAAGAATTAGAAAGCAATAAATAGAAGAAAAAATGCTTTATTAGTTATAGGATTTAAAAGACATCAATTAACTTCTTTAACCCCCCTCCCCCTTTTCCTTTAAAAGATGGGGCAATTTGTTTCCTTGATGTGTGAGCCATCATCAAATCTAAATTCACAGCAGGAACACTGGTGAGATAGCCCAAACTTATCATGAGGTTAATGAACCATGGCACTAGTCCGATCAAACCCATTTGTCAATGAATAAAATTGCTCATCTGCTATCTTGCAACAAAATTTTGAAAAAACCTGCCAAAATAAGAACTTATTTATGTTTCTCTTTAGCAAAGATTGCTCCTTCGGATTATAAAATGTGCGTATAATACGTCAGCAATGTAAGGAAATATCATTATTTTGCAGCAAAAGTCACATATTCAGTCTGAACCAATTTCTGATTTTTGGAACATACATGTTACTGAAAGCAGAGTTGGACCTACAATATTGCAAATAATTTCTATTGTGACACCTATTGAGACCATTTAATACAGGATTGCTATAGTTTATGCTACCCAGAATCTTTCAGGGAAAATCAGGGCTGAAAATTTAAGGATAGCAGGTCATTATTACCATGCTATCACGCGACTCTGTTATTGTTGTGTTTATTTATTTAATTAGTTATTATACACGATAACCACAAAATAAGCTGGATGAGCTACACCAAAACCTGAAGGTTCCAGGTTTTGAGCAGTCAACAAGGGAAAGTTGCTGATAAATAATCATTGCGTTAGCCACAAGGTCTTTTCTGCTGTTAACCAGAAGACAGAAGAGCAATGAAGGTAAAGCAGGTGACAATTTCTGTTATGCAGAAAGCAATGGTACAGCGGTCTACCCATTGACGCTGAGCGTACAGATGGGAGCAAGCAGTCTGGGAAACAAGTGGTTCAGAAACTGAGTAATGACCATTTCATCCACAGGAATTGCTGCCCCTTCAGTCACAGGTGAATGAGTCTTGGAAGTTTGGACAGAGGATAGAAACGAACCAAGTCAGTCATCTTAGACCTCTGGGCCAGAAAGGGCGAAAAAGGCAAAAATGAAGTGTAAGACACTTGCTGTGGAGTACACTTTCAGATTAACTCACCTGAAGTTGGAGAAAACTTCAGGAAATTTTGCAAAATCCTTCCTGTCTCCTACACCATTTTTTTGTAAACAGAACAACATTCACAGGGCTGCTTAATTCTCCCCAGGTGACCAGAGCTACAACATAAGAGCCCTATTAGATGCTGAGTGTGTGGGCTGGCCCATCCTGTGAGTAGGAAAGTCAGCATGCATATGGAAAATCCAGGTTTAAGTTTAGATTTGTTCATATGATATGAAAAGCCTCCAACGGCACCTGAATATTTTATGTTATTTTGTCTGTCTCTGGAAGGACCAGTGCTGTGACGCAGAAACAGAAGATCTTTAAGGGATGATAAAAAATTCCCATAGTGCTCCAGTGAAGACCATTAAGTGCAGGACAGTGTTTCCACTCAGTGTCTACATACAACTTTTGTTTTCTGTGGCTCAGCATCAAACACTCAGTCGTGGGTGTTACTTGTAGCAGAATAAGGGACATCATAGAAACTTCCCCCAGAAAAGTTACCCAGCTTTTAGACTTACAGCACACAGTTGTACTTACCCTTCTTGCTTAAAGTTCTTGCTTTTGAAATTTCACTTCGCAGTTCTCATCAGCTACATTTTTCAATGAGAGCCAAATTAAAAACATTGAGTGTATGTGCTCCTAAAACCTACAACAACCTGATGATTTCTTATGACAGGCAAGAAGATAAAAATTGAATACTGTGTTTCTGACACCACGTTTCTTTGTTTTTCTTCCCCAACCATTTCCCATTGCTTCTCAAATAGCACCCGAGCATTGGTTTTCTCTCTTATTTGTTCTCTGTAAGTATTTCTCTCCCGTACGTGGGTTACCTGAAACATAATCGTCCAGGGAAGAGTTTGTGTGGGAAAATGTCAAGCCAGCTAAGCAAGAAAATGAAGGCAGAAAGGGAGTGAACACAGAAGATCTGGTATTGGCCTGGTTCAAGGAATGGAATAGGTCTTCTTGAAAGGAGAAGGCCTCTGTCTTTTCCCACTGTCATAAGATGGTGCCTGGGATGGTCATGCCTTGATGCAGTTGCATTGTGTATAACAGTGACACCCAATACCATTACTATTGTGATGGATGTTTTGAACTGGAAATTCTCCATCAGACATCAAAAAAGAACTAACTGAGATGAGAGTGAAATTCAACCCTGTGTGAAGGACTCATGTTCCATTTTTAAACATCAGATAATAAATCAAAGGTTCCTAAAATAAAAGTTCTCATTTTGGGAACACTATTTTAATTCATTTATTTTCTCTGGGCTCAGAATCAGAATCAGTTACAAAAATAGAATATTGCACCTAGAACTTTTTCAAACATGTTGTTGACTGGATACTTGCCAGAGGAGAAAAGGAAAAAAGGACAAAATTAAAAATATAAATGCAGTAAAAATGTAACCAGCTTGAGAGAAAGTGCTCAGCATAGACAAAGAAATTCAGAAGTCATAAAACTAAAAAGGGCTGATGTGATCATCAACTGCTTGTAACAGAGATGCATGCAGTTTTAAGAATCTATTCTTGATTGAAATGTAGCATAACTTGCAGATAAATATATCTAGTGTTGCTGATCATGGAGAATCTCTAGCAATTGACATTAAATTATTGTAAGAGTTAATCATCTTACTATTAAAAAACACTTCTCATTTTCATCTTGACACTTCAACTTTCCACCAGTGGACCCCATAGTATCTGATGTTATGAAGAGGCTGTTAACAAAGCATTACTCATGCTCACTTGTCCTCATAGATTGGGATCAAGTCATCCTTTGAAAATCTTATTTATAACATAAAGATGTTGATCAGCTGGAATCTTTCATACTAAGGCTTGCAGAGAAAAAGGGATAGGGCAAGTAAGGAAGTATTCTCTACTCTCAGGAGCAGAGCTGTGCTCGAAATAGTCAAGGAGAGGATTTTTCAAAGTGGTCTTCAGGAGTTACCTAGCCAACTCAGCTGTAGATGGGTGGCTCACTTTTGGACCTCTTTGAAAATCCCAGAGTTAATTATCAGTGTTTGTACAATTCTTTGAACCTTCAAGATGTTCTAAAAAAAGATAAGTGTGATGATAGTTTGTATTAAACACAGCTTGTAAATTATATAGATCACACTTTAAATCCCTGAATAGATTGATCGTGTTCTGGAAGTTTTCCCTCTAGGACATGTATAATCAGATTCAGTTACAACTCTATACTGCATAACATAAGCTTATTAAGCAGATCACTGAAAACTACAAAGCAAGAGTCTCTGAAACCGACCCCGAGGTAAGCATCTAAGAGCTTCACCTTTTCTTCAGCATCATGTTTAAAACACACACGATATCAGATGTCTTTAAGTGCTTCTGGTAAAACTAAATGATTGTACTTAAAGGAAATTTAGGTACTAATAATTCATGATCTACCTAATAAAATATTGAGGAGGACAGGACTGTCCCACATTGCTCCTTTTCCTGAAGTTGAAAATACCACAGGTAGCCCTTAGCTGGTGACTGGCAGCTCTCTCAAGGTCTGCAAGCTTCCAAACCGAAAGAGTCTGACAAGTAATGTGTAGAGCTAAACCTCACGTGGTTGGGACAAAAGAGAAAAGGATTTGCGTAAATAGATTGTTTCAAGTTATCATTATCCTATAGCTCCGTTGTATAAAAGTATTAGTTACTCTACAATGTCACACAAGTGAGTAATTTTCAAGTCCTTCTCTGACACCCTGGTTGCTGGAAGGGGCATTCATTTGATAGTGTTTTGGAGGTGTTCTCGGTCTCTGGAACGCCTAAACAGCATTAGCTTTTTGGCTTTATCAGTGCTGCAACAGATGTGCTGAAGTCCTGAAAGAAAGTTAACATTAGTCATTTGTGTGGAGTGCAATAAAAACGATTACAGGTGAACCAGAGTACAGATATAGAAATATATCTTTATAATCAGCACTACAATAACACTAAAAGGCTTTAAAGGTTCCCATTATGCTAGATAAATAGTAGCTATAGTAGGAAAACCACCATGTCCCCAAAGCTTAGGATTCAAGCAGATCATGTAGCCAAAGCGTGAAGAATAGAGGCACAGAAAGACGGTTACAAAGGAGGTAACGGGCAGAAGCAATCCCTCTTCATGTCCCGTCCTAGGCCTCAATCACTACTACTCCTCTGGCATTACCTTTACTTTGAAGTAAAATATTAACCAAAATTCACATTGAAAAAGAGAGGAGCAAATAATTTTTCTCTTCCGAGGTATTTTCTTTGACAACAAACTTACTTGATTTAAATGCTTTTTCTGTTTTCTTTATAAGCCAGACCAATCTGGTTGAGAAAACCAGCCTATTTGGGACATAAAGCAATACAGACCTTTGATTATCACTTAACTTAAAAGTTTCTTAATCTGATGTTTAATAAATAATGCCTGTTTCCTATGGAAAACAAACATTCAGTTAATATCTTTTAGCATCATTTAAGGTATTTTATTTCTGAAACCTATAAAGTTCTTGTGCTGGATTCCAACCAGAGGGCTTTCTAACACAACAATCACTCTTTATTTTACATATCCTTCCCTAGATATTCTCATGATAATTTCCTTACTGCCTGCAGATATATTCTAGAAACTACACAGCAGATTTGTATGTCTAGGAGCTACAAGGCTTATGGATGGTGGCTCATTCTTGCATGTGTATGTACACTATGCACATAGTGAAAAAGCCATTTGGGCTTCTGTGACTTGTCATTTATAGCAGTTCTGGCTTCCAGGTATAAAAGACTCAGTATTACAAAGGCTTGCACTAGGATGCTACTTAGCACAACTACCTGCACTTTAGTACCTACTACTAAATATAGGGAAGACTAGTGGCTAAGTCAGGCCTTTCTCCATAGAGAGATTACTGCTAAAAATGTTTTAAGATGCCATGGTAAAGTGTTTCCTAGAAAGTTATTATTTTTGTTGACTGCATAATAGTAGTTCTTTGTGGCCCATCTTGTGCATGTTCAAATTTCCCGTATGTTGCACACATGTGGTATGAGACAGCCCCTGCCCTGCCTTTCCTGAAGAAATTACAATTTAAATGGAGGGTGAATCCTGCAAACTGACTAGCACAAATGTACTACCTGCATTATTTTTCTCTTTTTGTCTTTTAATTACTTAAATGATGACGATTATTAAAATTATTAAAATTAGTGAAAGGATGATACTCATTCCATCATTTTGTGGTCCTAAAATTGGATGATATTTTAATGACAGGTAGAGTTTGTCCTTCATATTACAGAAATTGGGAGAAAAACTTGACTTGCTTTTTCTTAAAGAAAAAATATCCATGTCCTGGTCATTAATGGACTGAAGTCATTCATGCTCATATCTTTCTCATTTAAGGTTCTTAGTCCAGCTTTCACTGAGACACACCTATTTAAGTATAAATGGAATAATTCCAGCACAATTTGCGTAATTAGAGAAATACTTTTCAACTACCTTAAGTTAAAAAAGGGGAAAAAAAAGTGCACTTACACTAGAATAAGTCTAATTTGTTTATATTTATAAATAAGCTACAACTGCTCTCTTAACTCTTAGTTACTCCCACCTTTAATAGGAAATTGTTGGGGTTTTGTTACAGCAACCTCTACACAGTGGTGAATCGCTTATAGGCTCTAACTCATTCACCTCAGCAATAAACACAATGGGGGGAAATCCTGGCTCCATAGAAGTCAAGAAAGAGGATGTGGGAATTTCAGCACCCTGCAGTTCAGAGTAATTTTGTTAACTTCACTGTAGTAATATTTCACAGAGTAATGTTTGCAAATAAAGGTAAGTTTTTTGAGTGATGCTGCTAAATGAGGCAACTAAAATGTTACAAATCACTCTGCTAAAAAATTGTGGTATTGAAAAGAAGTGTTTGCTTTAAAAATACATTATCTGGTCCTAGTTAGCAGCGAAGGTAAGGATAGAGAACAAAGTTACAGAGATAGAAGAAAATATTCATAGTGATAACAGAAAATTATAATATATTTCTAAGTATAGGTACCTTTGACTAGACTGGTAGTTTAATGGTGTACCACACAGTGGTGTTAATTAATTTTTTTTTTTCCAAATGACATTTACAATCCACATATAGAAACAAAACAGTACTTGAATGCTAACTGAGGAACTTTGCTTGTGCATTCCTGGGTCAACTTGGTGTTATAGCCCCACACAGCTGCTCGCGCACTCCCCCTACAATGGGATCGGGGAGAGAATCAGAAGGGTAAAAATGAGAAAACTCGTGGGTTGAGATAAAGACAGTTTAAGAGGTAAAGCAAAAACTGCACACAGAAGCAAAGCAAAACAAAGAATTCATTCACTGCTTCCCATGGGCAGGCAGGGGTTCAGCCATCTCCAGGAAAGCAGGGCTCCATCACGCGTAACGGTTACTTGGGATGACAAACGCCATCACTCTGAACGTCCTCCCACTTCCTTCTTCTTCCCCCAGCTTTATAAGCTGAGCATGATGTCATATGGTATGGAATATCCCTTTGGTCAGTTGGGGTCAGCTGTCCCGGCTGTGTCCCCTCCCAACATCTTGTGCACCCCCAGCCTACTCGCTGGTGGGGTGGGGTGAGGAGCAGAAAAGGCTTTGACCCTGTGTAAGCACTGCTCAGCAGTAACTAAAACATCCCTGTGTATCAACACTGTTTTCAGTGCAAATCCAAATCACAGCCCCATACCAGCTACTATGAACAAAATTAACTCTATCCCAGCCAAAACCAGCACCCTTGGTCACTAACTCCTTTTAGCTCAACTACTTTCTATCAATTGCTTGTCTTGGTTAAGTGGAGCTTGTGAAAGAACTGGAAAATAAATGTTCATAACAAGCAAATATCTGAGGTTTTTTCCCCACTTTCACTTTGTAAATGTTTTATGGTCAGATCTTTCTGTTTTCAAAATCTTAGATATTTTCAGTATCTTGGACAGTTCTTGATAATAGAATTCAGCATATAAAGAGCCCTTTCTTTCCCCCATAGAAGAGGATATAAATTTTAGTTTCCTGAGTCCTCTCTGGAAGGTATTTTTCCAAGAGTCTTAGTTCTCTTGTTGTTCTATAAGACCAAATTACACTTTACTCTCTGATATGTTGCACTGGCCAAGACTGCTCTGCTTCCTTTATTGATCTTTTCTTTATAACTATCAGCACCAAGTGGCTTTTACATATATGACTGCTTGTAACAACTGTGAGCAAGTATTTCTTCAACTTGAAGACAATATAAATCTAACCAGATTCTTAATCTCAACTACAGTGCTGTGCTGTTGTAATACTGTAATAGATGTTAGTTTGGTAATTTATAGAGGTTTAAAAAATGTAGAAGCTTTGTATGAAGTTTCTTGGGGGAAAAAGTGGCTTTTCGATCAAACATTAAAAAATAGAGTGATATCCTTGGCATAGGTATAGGAGTGGTTATTCGGCACTGTTGGTGAAAAATAGTATTGTCAGTCAACGAATATTTATAAGTAGGAAAAGGATCCATGGAAGTCATGGATAGGGATTTCTTTTCTTATTTTTCTCACCCTGGTTCCTGTTGTGTTGGAGCGGCAACAATCACCCTGAGTAGAGCCTGTCTGCTTTTCTATTCCAGTTACAGGACTAGGGATGTTAATTTATTACCTTGGAAGTCAGTTCTCAAACATTTCCAGATTTCTCCTGGAGGAACTGGCAGGCAATATTGGGCACTGGTGGAGCAAGACAGTGGTGGTGGTGGGAGCAATGAAATCATGTCATTTGTGATCTGTCTCATGAATTTAATAGATAGAAAAAGTTCAGGCAGCCAGGCATCTTCCTGCCACACCATGCATTTTCTTCATGCTTAAGAGGCATTGCCAGTAGTCAGGTAGCCACCAGAAAATCAGGTCAGCAGATAGTAATCATTATTGTCCATTCGTCATGAATTTGACCCATTTAAGAACAGTTATAGAAGCTAGGATACAATCAACCCCTGGAGTCTTCTAGTCCCTCTTACAGTTCTGATGCTCTCTGAAACAGAAAATACAATATGAAACAAAGGAGCAAATTGTGAAATGTATGATGGACAGCAGGCTAAGGGAATAAATTTCTTTTACAATGGCATGAGAAGTACAGCATGGTACAATAATGACGCAAGTACTGAGTAATAACACACATGCAAGCAGCATCATTTTGAGTTATGACTGTACTTTATTTTGAAATGAGGATAACACTGTCCAGTCATGGCTAATCTGGATTCAAAGCAGCCATCCGCAGAAGACGGCTTCTACCATAAGCAGGTATTAATTCCCTTAGCCATCTAGTCTTACTCTAGAAGATTTATCTAAAAAGAAAACAACCTCGCTTAAGGCAACTTTGTGTGTTTTAAGTAAAATGAAGGTATTACTAAACCATGTTCTTTTTTAATAATACAAAGCACTTTTCATTCAAGCTAGAGTTTTGACAGAAAGACAAAGTATTCTGACATGAGAGTGGTTCATTTGTGAACATCTAATGGATATTGGGTACAGATAAGATGTAATTTGTAGTGGCCTTTAGGTTTTATAAAGTTTCCCTGATTATTTCTTACGAATCTAACTTCACTGATATGGAGATTTCACACAGAGATGTAAAAAGAAGAGCCACTGATTAAGGGCATACTGCAAACAGTACTTTTGCCTTATAGCTATTTTATTGCTCACCTGTGGTTATGGAGATTTTTCTGCTTTTCTTCTGAAGTATTTTGCAAAAGGCCTCACTATATTGCTCGTTGAGTTAATGGGCTTGCTTACTCATCATGGTTTGGAGAACAACAAAGGAAACTGCGTGTGTCCCAATTTATACTGCAAATGGAACAAATGTCTTCTGTAAGTATAAAAGGATGATTTCTTTTAAAGAATAAAGCCCTTTGAAACCAATTAATAGTTGACCTAGATAGTAATGCACATATCTCCATGTTTTCTCCCTCTTTTCATGGAAGTGATTTTTCAGTAGCAGAAAAAGAGTAAATAAGTATGTGTGATCATCCACTTCTACAACAAAGATTTTGAGGTTAAATATGCAAGCATTTTTTGCACCATTCCATAAAATTAAACCCATTTTATCTTTATAATCTGCTACAATAGCAGCTGAAGAAAATAGACTGCAACAAATCTTTCCCTACCTAACAGCTTCCTTGGTATCTTTGTGCAATGTACAATGGCCAGTGAGAAGTTGAAAGCATAAAAACAGAACCTTTCATTCTAAAGATCCAAATCCCCCAAACATTTGTGTAGCTGGAAGCATTTTTGGTCTGTGATTCTACAACACACAGCCAGGGGAGTTACATGGAGGCTCATGGGGAGCAGTATTGCACTTGCACAACATTTTGTTTGTTGCAACATCCTTATATCATTACCATCCTTGCTTATAACTCCTGATGTGTATCATTACTATTCTTGCTTACAACTCCTGATGCGAGAAAAGAAACTTAGAAATATGAATTATGGATTTAATAAAACATAGTATGTACACTGGGACAGAAGCAGTATGTTAAAGGGATAGCAACTGTGCTAGCTGGTTTAATGGTTGCACAATCAAGGAAACCAAAGCGAGAGGGGCCTAACACTTTATTGTACATGTACCATGGAAGAACAGTAAATGGTAAGATTTTGGCTAACAAGTGGACTCTGTATGGCGGCTTAAAATAAGGTTACTCTCTCGGTCTATCCCAAAATGTGAGGTTTTGTGTTGATCTCACCTTGTAATCAACTGAAACTCCTGAGCTGATCTTAACAGAATGTACTCACACTGTATGGAGTCTCATATGAATCCCTTCCTGAAGTTTATTTTTATTAGAAACATAGCTGTGTGCAAAAACATTGAAATCGGGCTCAAACACTCTCATGAGAAGGTAAATAGGTTCATCAAGAAAAATATCTATACTGTAACACTGAGACTAAAATTCCCAATCAAAAGTCACAAAAATTAAAGACTGAACCACAGTTAATGTCACTCCTCAAAATACTACAGAGAAGGAGAAAGGCTACAGAATATCACAGAATCATTAAGGTTGGAGAAGATCTTTAAGATCATCAAGTCCAACCATCGACCCAACAACACCATGACCACTAAAGCATGTCCCGAAGTGCCACGTCTATATGTCTTTTGAACACCTCCAGCAATGGTGACTCAATCACCTCCCTGGGCAGCCTCTTCCAATGTTTGACTACTCTCTCAGTAAAGAAATCTTTCCTAATATCCAGCCTGAACCTCCCCTGGCGTAACTTGAGGCCATTTCCTCTCGTTCTATCGCTAGTTACATGGAAGAAGAGACCAACACCCACCTCACCACAACCCCCTTTCAGACAATTGTAGAGAGTGATAAAGTCTTCCCTCAGCCTCCTCTTCTGCAGACTGAACAGCCCCATTTCCCTCAGCCGCTCCTCATCAGACTTGTGCTCCAGACCTCTCACCAGCTTCGTTGCCCTTCTCTGGACACGCTCCAGCACCTCAATGTCCTTCTGGTAGTGAGGGGCCCAAAACTGAACACAGGATTCGAGGTGCGGCCTCACCAGTGCCGAGTACAGGGGGACGATCACCTCCCTACTCCTGCTGGCCACACCATACAGGCCAGGATGCCGTTGGCCTTCTTGGCCACCTGGGCACACTGCTGGCTCATATTCAGCTGGCTGTCGATCAACACCCCCAGGTCCTTTTCTGTGGGGGAGCTTTCCAGTCACTTGTCCCCAAGCCTGTAGCGTTGTATGGGGTTGTTGTGACCCAAGTGCAGGACCCGGCACTTGGTCTTGTTGAAGCTCATCCAATTGGCCTCAGCCCATCGATCCAGCCTGTCCAGATCCCTCTGCAGGGCCTTCCGACCCTCCAGCAGATCAACACTCCCGCCCAACTTGCTGTTATCTGCAAACTTGCTGAGGGAGCACTAGATCCCCTCATCCAGATCATCGATAAATATATTAGACAAGACCGGCCCCAAAACTGAGCCCTGGGGGACTCCACTTGTGACTGGCCGCCAACTGGATTTGATTCCATTCACCACAACTCTCTGGGCTCGGCTGTCCAGCCGGTTTATTAGCCAGTGGTAATAATAGTGGCATATTCCTGCATTGGTCAGGAATACCTTTAGGCTGGAATATGAAGGGAAGGTGCTGACCATCAGAGTCATGAAGTTCTGTGACATCTGTCCAATATGAAAAGAGGAGGACAACATTTTAATTACTTTCAAAATACAGGTTGCTACATTTATGCATGAGAATATATAATATACTTGGCAGAACTGGCAGGTAACTGGGCTCAGTGATCTAGTCCTACATCCCAGTGAAAAAAAAAAGAGCTTCTCTTTTCCACCAACAGTCCTTTGATCCAAAATTTATCTCCCTCTGCCTGTTCTACCCTGATTGGGTCTGACTGAATGCTTTTGGTACTAAATCTCATCAACAATTTCACAATACCTTTGTGTTGCTTTCAAGCACCTGTTAAATGAGTGACTCAAAAATAAACCTGTTACACAGTCCAGAGATGTAGAGATGAATGTAATTAAGAAGACTCCTCCATTCATAAGCAAAAGGAAATATATGTGTTGGCACTGTAGGCAGACAACCGAAACATTATTTTCAGCATTATATGTAAAGATATGAAAACTGATATGGCCCTTGTACAAGATAATCCCTAATAATTTAAATGGGACTGTACAAATCCCTACTCTTTGTTCTCCCCTTTTGCAGAGAGGTGACTACCCACAGTATGAACTAATGCTTTTTTCTTGTCTTTCTGATAACATTCTTTGTTCAGTAAATGAAGCCATATTTAACAATTAGACTGCACACTTCCCTCTATTTCAAAGGGATGCAGCACTGCCTGCTTTGTATTTGCATTATATAGCCTTCAAATACAATTTTTGGATCACGGCACCCTAAGCTTATTTTCACTTTGAACCATTGTCTCCTCATTTACCCTTCCTAATATTTTCTGTAAATTATTCTTTTGACATTTTGTGTTATATGAAACCATTACTCACTGTCAATGATCTCTTCCTTACTCAAATGCTTTCTCAGACATTTGCTGCTCTGTCTCTATATAACTCTCTTCTACACTGGATTATTATTAAAATTAAATAATAGCATTTTCCATTTATATATCAACTTATATGATGCCTATATAGGGCTACATCTGTATCAGCTGCAGAGATAAAATGAAATAATTATTGTACAGACTATAGCAATGCTGTTTAATAGTTCAGGGCAGCTGTTTTCAACCTACAGACTCTGTGGGTTGCTTCTGAGACACTCAAAAAAGTTAACTAAGAAAAACTGGTGCATTTTCTAAGCTACTATTCCCTATACAGAAGCGTACATCAACATTGGTGTTTTCTCACAGGTCCATAAAAAAGCCGGCACCACTGGTCTAACATAAAAAGTAAAAAGAAAAGACTCATTAAATTGTAACTGAAGGAAGATGCTTGTGTAGGCTGACAGAAATTGAATAAAATTTCAGTGAATACTAAACCTGCTCAGCAAGCAAGGAGTAAGGGACCTCCAAAGTCTGAACTGTTCTAAAAATTACATTTGCATTTCTTCCAGAAGACTGTGTCGCCAGTAGAACTGTGCTTCATAATACCCTTCTTTGCCAGCTGTCATTCCTGTATGCCAAGACAAAGTCATTTTGGGTTATCTCCCTAGAATTTCTTCCAAAAGTAAGGATTAGCTGGAACGTTTTTTAAAAGATAACAGACAGAAGTTTTTATGGTCTCATCCTCTGCAATAGCTGGGTTTTAAATATAGTTTATGCCACATAAACCATTGAAACATAGGTGTAAATTGTCAACTAATAAGGTTAATACTGCAAGCTCCTACCTCTGATTAATATTATAAATTAATATGATAACCCGTATTACATACTCTCCAGTCTCCCATTCTGAGGTAGTTAATGGGAAGGTAGGGAAGTCATAGGATAGACGTAGCAACTATTCATCCAGGGGAGTCCAGGACTTTACTCGCACAACTGGTGTTACATGTGTTAGACTCACCACTCCAGAGGGAACGAGCAAGAGATGGTGTTCATTCAGTTTGGGAAATGTGACCTACTTTATAGAGCTTCTCATGTCCCCTTCTGTTTGCAAACACAGGAAGACATGAAAATATGTCTTTCCAGTAACAACCAACAATGAAACGGTATAGCACCTACGTACAAACTATTAGTACTCTTGCAACTGCTTTCTTGGCCTTCTTTAAAATCGCTCAGCAGAAATAGCTGCTGATGAATACATCAAATCTAGTACATTTTAATAAAAACCACAAAGTCCTACAAGTGCAGCTAAGATATTTCAATGCATGTTTCATTAAAAATGTGTGGGGCTTTAAAATCTCAGAGGGAAATAGCAGCATCATGTGTTGTGGCCGTTGCTATGGTAACTATACTTTTTGCTTTTATCCAGTAACAGTGTGAACTAGCTCTTAAGCTTGTGCAGCAACATGACCTGCTGAAGACTAAATTACTAGGGTTCTACATACTTATACACACTTTGTTTTTTGTTACATTTTGCCCCTCAAGAATAAATGGATTTTAACATAAAAGCAAAGATTTTGACCAGCTGAGTCCTTTCCACTACTTGCTGTGCCTCTCACTTTGTGATCCATAAAAATGTGAGGTAGGCAGTTACGCAAAGGTAGAGGGGTCTTCATCAATGCAAAATTTTCACCGTTTTTTTGAAATAACAGTAGGGAAAAACTGGTTTTCCAGCATAGCAAAATTCATTTGCATTCAAACATATTTTCCTCAAAGACTGAAAAGAATCCAGACTGAAGTACCACAAGATGCATAAACACTTTTTTAAAAATATTGACTAGCAAACCAAATATTCTTATTAATATCTTCTTTGTCTCAGACTAGCACACGTAATCTCCATTTGAGATTGGCTCCATTGAACACTGTGCACACACAAAGAAAAAGTAGAGCTTGTAGGAAAAACCTGAATTGCGTAACTTCAAAACTTAGTTTTTATTTGCTTATCTTCCAGAAGCTAGAGGAAGGGAGGAGAACAGCAGTTGCAGCAAGAGATACGGGTGTTTACATGTACTGGAGGGAATGAACAGATCAAGTGAAAGACCACAGCATTGCACAAGAGCATGGACTTGGATGCCCTTGTCTGAGTCAGCTTGTAAAACTATCTCTTTGTGGGATATGTGAGATATGCTAAAGCAAAGAGGCCTGGTATCACAACTTACACTAGAGAGAGGAAATGTGAAGAAAAGAGTTTGGGAATCCTACAGAAATACATCCACACTGCAATGAACGGATACACTGTGGTATTTGCCACCTTCTAGTAGCTCACTTACAATCCCATTTTCTGTGCTCATAATGGGAATTGTCACATTCATAATGTCTCAAGGATGAGTATTGTGTGCAAACAACGAGTAGAAATGTGATGGCAAAAGCCAAACAGCTTATTTAAGCAAGTTCGCTATTTGGAATGCAAAAGAAACCTTGCACCTTGTTTAGTTGTTAGCAGAGTAACAAGAGCCTTGGATATGCGTGTGTGTGTGTATAGATGTGCAAATATTATTCCTTTGGACAGTGTTTGGTTTCTGTCTTATATCCCTGTATAAACCATTGTTATTTTTCCAGGACAGAATTGGAATTTTTTTGTTGTTTGTTTGACTGCCTTTTACAAAATGTTGCAATCACAGCAATCCCCGTAAACGCTCTCTCTCACCAGCACAGACGTTTTTTATGGCAACCCATTCTTCCTTACTTAGAAGTCTCATTTTTCCAGAAATTAAAATCTGGCCCCCAAATCTTTATATTCTCTAACCATCAGAAATGGGAATCAAGTGATGTAACTTTATCTGTTTGCAATATGGACTTCTCCATATGAACTGTGACTTCCATCATAATCAACGGAGAGGAAACAAGCAGTGTCAAGACACAATTTATCTGACTTATTTCAGGTGCTGATTTCAAGATTATATAATTTGCACATTAGGGCCTTTCCATTAGAGTCTCCATAAGGAGAAGATGACTGGATGTTTACATCATATGGCACTACAGTAATTTAGATAAATGCCACCCATGTGTAGCAGGATTCTGAAAAGAGGAGGAGTCCCAGAGTAATGTATCTTCAGTTGAGAGTCCAAGGAAGTGACAGACGGGGGCCCAGGAACACAATAATGAAATGCAGTTTTACAAACCAAGGCGAGTTAGACTCTGAGCCTTTATCACTTACCGAATTCACAGTATTTGTCTAACTTGTTCTGAGTTTTCCACATTGGGTCATCAATTAATGATAATATTCACCAAAAACTTGTTGACATTTTCTAACTGCACAACCTCTTGAGAATGTTTCTTGGAATTTGAACTGTAAGAATAACACTATATTACAACAGAATAACTTTTCATTTCTTTTTTTTTTGTCGGGGAGGGGTGTTTTGGTTTTGGTTTTAGTTTCTGGAGAAAGTTTATCTTGAGGAAAGTATTCCACTGAGTGGTAGAAAATGTAATCCTCAGTCATGAATTCTCAGGAATTATTGAAGGAAACTCCTTCTAAAACTTCAAGACCTAAAATTCTCTCATATTCTACGTAGAAGCATGAGTAGTTTGAGTCGTATCAGCAAGGGCTTTCCAGGGCTTCCAAGAAATTTGATTCCATTTTTCTAGCACTTTTTTGAGAGGACAAATGAGTGCAGATGGGTAATCAAATCTCTGTCTGGGGGAGGAATTGAGCAAGCGGCAGCTTCTGATGCTGACATGCTTAGTGACACACTTTTGAGTCCCAAATGCCTGTAATATGTAGTCTCATCCCAGAGCTGACAAAAAACCCACTCAGAAGCCATTTTCATTTCCTGTCTGCAAACCACTCCTAGAGCTTTACCTTCTCTCACACTTCTGAAGCATGTGACATGTATCTGTTGAGCTAATCCAGTCAAGCCAGGACTACAGCCAATTTTCCCATAGAGACTATGTTCATAACACAATTTATTGATTTATTGATCTGTTTATGAGAATACCATCAAAAGCTTAGTTGATCAGAAGGGTTCCAACATCCAAATCCTCAATATTTTGGAACCTGGCTCCCACAGAGATAGGTGTCTGGTAGATGTCTAAATACCTCTGAAGACCTTGCTCCAATTGGCTTCAATTGACTTTGGATCTAATCACATATGTTTGGATAAAAATATTGAATCTTGGGACTTTCTTGGTAAAAAATGCAGTATCAAAATAGCACAGATGATGCTGAATGTAAAACTAAATCCCGTGCATTTTCTCATAGGTATACTGACCTTGAAATGCTAACAAGGGTACAATTACCTTTTGCTCAACAAAACAAACGGAATTTAGACAAACAAAGGGTGTGTAAAATAAAGCTGTCGCTATATGTTGAGCTTTCTGACCATTAATATTTTGTGCCAGATGCAATAAAAAGCTGACACACTGGTCTACAATCACCAATTTCAATGTTAAGTATCCAGCATGGAAAGAAAACTCATGCAGATACTGTTGAAGACCCCAAAGTTTGCAAAATAACCCAATATGATTATATTGCAAAGTCCAAATTCCTAAAAGCATGTAAAGTTAAGGCTTCTTCAGGCTTAGATAGAAATTGAAGGGGAGATTTTTTGGGCTTCACCATTCTTGTGGCTAAACCTTATTTCATATCTGACCATGCATT
This sequence comes from Gavia stellata, assembly GCF_030936135.1. Taxonomy (NCBI): domain Eukaryota; kingdom Metazoa; phylum Chordata; class Aves; order Gaviiformes; family Gaviidae; genus Gavia; species Gavia stellata. Next base: position 6,179,753 of record NC_082597.1, on the reverse strand, counting down.
CAGGTCCTGAGCCAGCAAAGTGTCAGTGAAGCTCCTCTGAGGTTGAAAGACACACACGTGCCTGAATGATTTTGTGGAGTGGTGCCACAACACCTTAACAAAGCAGTAAGATGATGATGCTTCTTGGCACCTGCTGAACTTGAACCCAATGATAGTCTGTGCATACTAAGCCTAAAACATTTTAGTGGGTTTACACCAGAACAGCATCAATGGTCTTTTCCAAGTTGAATCACAAGAAAGAAAAGAAGAGGTCAAGAGGAGAGCTTTAACAGCTTTTTTGACCCTTTGTGATTTGTTTTTTTTGTATAACATTTTAGTTAGTTGTATAACATATATTGGATTGATTTTTTGCTGCAGAGCTTGTTAAAAAAGAGGATTTCTTTTCATAGCAGCAACGCTTAAACATTCTATGCAGATGTATCTGGTTCTATGGGAGAAATGTTATTTCTATTTTCATACAGTATTTTTACAGTGTAATAGTGGAGTAATGAACTTTACAGAACATTTAAATGCTAGCTTATTGGCTAAAGAAGACTGGGATCTGAATGCCAAGAAATTTCTCATAATTGGATAGGTGTATTTTAAAATGGCCAAAAGTCTTTTGAGTGAATCTGAATTAAGCATTGACAGTTATTCATCAATAAAAGACAATACTTAATCTTATGAACGTAACATCACAATGGATTTAATATTATATTATAATACTGTTGTAGTTCTTTGCCAGTAAATGAATGACAAGACACTGGGAATGGAACATCAGAATTGCTGAGGACTGGGCTGGCTGTTCCCATGCATTCAGTCTGAATTTGGCCACCATCTTCAAAAGAAAAATGCAGATTTTTGCAAGTATTACAGCTGGTGTCAGTTCCTCAGAGCATCTTCACTTTCATTGCCCCAGAACATGAAGAAGCTTTGTTTCCATGGTCAACATTTTATTATGAGTATCATATCCCCTAATTTAAATTGGTACCAAATTGTGGTTTAGATTCCAAGGAACACCCTACACACAAAGTGGCCCACAGGCTTGGTAATTACCCTGTTGATGGTAACACCTAGGAAACTCTTCACAGTGAGAACTGTCTTATTTATAGGAGGAGTTTTGCAATAATTACAGAAATGGGACTAATTTCCATTAGCAAGCATTATGCATCATGGTTTTGAAGAAACCAGGAATTTTTGACCCAGAGTCCTTGCCTTCCATAATGTTACATCTATGTTTGTAGATGTGTTTGTAGATGTAGATGTAACTTCCCCTGCTTCTAATTCCATTTCTTCTGCTTTTTCCCCCAAGAATTTAGCTGAGTTTATTTCAAGTAATTTAGTAATTAATTTCTTAGTGCTTGGTATTAGGAATTTGTCTGTCCTCATCCGTAAACTTTTCAAAGCAGCTTTATTCATGGTAGACCCTGACCTTGAAAATGGCAACGTATCAACTTATATGAGCATTTTTAGGATTTCAAGGACATTTCCTTTCCAAAGTTGGGCTAAATTGTGGTGGTGGTGGTGATGATGATGATGATGATGATGGTGTGATCTGAAATTACTTTCAAGAAACTTCACAGTGGATCAGCTGAATTGTTTCTTTTTAATAGTTTCAGTATACTCAACATCTACTTTTATTTCAACCATTACTATTTTTTTTTTATTGCAAGTTAGCACAATTTAGCACAGCCATTCGGGGGTCATAATTTCAACTTTCTTTTCTTGAAAACACCCAGATAATATATTTAGCAAATGTCAATTTTTTTCAAACATATTTCAGTAAAAGAAGTAATGAAAAATGAACCTTTCCTGAAGACAGTTTCATTTTTGACAAACTGGAGTTTTCTAATGAGGACAGCTGAAAAATGTCCTAGCTGTTACTAAAAGAAAATATACAGAAAGTGTGTACTGAAGGAAGAGCGGACTTTCGATTTAGAAAAGAGCACAGAATCATCTTGGTTACACATACAATTCCCAATTAGCAAATTGCAGTTATTCAAAGACTATTTGAAAATAGATGTATGTACAAGGTACTATTACTGTCTTACTCATACTAATTGACATTGCTTCATCTCCCTCTCTTTAATCAATTGCATTGTGTTCTGTGTTGAGAAAAATACATTTTTCCTTACTGTCTTCTGATAATTCCTTAATTTAAGGCCCCCATTGCTTCTGCTCCCTGTGATTTAAATTCAAACACGGTGTCATGAACAGCAGGGTCCTGTAGCTAGCTTGTGCAGCATTCATCTAGGAACTTGCAAAGTAAATATTATTCAGGTGTAAAATAGGGAGGAGGCACAATCAAGAAGTAAGGTGAAACATGCGGAGTTGTGTCCCAGTGGTTTCCCTACCTTGATGCGACTGCTTCTGGGATGATTTGTTAGAGGCAGAATGTTTTACATAAACTATTTCCCCTCCTCAGAACACCATTATAGTTTCCAGTATCTATATTTTCACATGCCACTTTCACCATGGCAGAATCTGAACACCTTCCCATAGAGCATTAAAGAATATGAGCAACATCTGTCATAGGTGGCTTGTTCTTTGTCTCATCTTCTCCCTGGAGAGAGAGCTGTTTATGTAGTGGATAGGGATATAAATAATAGATTATTCCTCTCCACAGTCAAACTAGGGAAAAAAAAAAAAGGGTTTGATCCAGACTGAAATTTGTTTTGTTGTTTTTCCTAAGCAAAACGTTAAAAGAAAAGTCAGTGGCATACGAAACTTTCTATTCAGCTTCAGAGGAAATATTTTGGTTTTGCGGAACAGACAAAAGAAATGGGAAATGAAAGGTTAGATTCATAAAACTTTGCTGGAGGACAAGCTGGCAAAGAGAAGACCTTTTCATGCCTAGCAACTCAGTGATTATAATACACAGCCCAGAACATGACAAACTCAGGTCATTTCACATCTGGGTTCCAGATGATGGTCATGGGTTAATTCACTGTTCAGGGCAAAATGGAGCAGTCTTAATGGGAGGAAGTGAAACGTCCCAGCCTGACAGGGTCTTCTCCTTGGTGTTTATGGCAATTTCCTAAGACAGGATATCCTCTTTTCTTGTGGTTTTACAAGGAATGACTCCTTTGCTTTCCATCCAAAATATATGGCAACTTTGAGTAATGCATTAATAATTCCAAGATAACTAGAATCACAGTTATTCCAGGGGATATCTTATTCAGTTCCACAAGAAAGTTATATTTAGAGGGAATTCTAATATTTTTAGGTAGATCCTATTTATCTCCTACCTTTTGGCTTATTTTTCAGGAGTTCCTGCATGATTGCCTTTTTTTTTAAACAGTTGTTTACTAGTAAATAGTAACGTAAACTATTTTTTTATACATGGTTATTATAATTCTCCTGGCTCTAAATCAAAGAATCTCGTCACAGGGTGAATTCTTTCTAGGAGGGATTTTAACGCCAGAGTGGATCAGCCATGATATAATTAGCACACCTTGGTATTCCCGTAAGCAGTACTGTTCTTTACCTCTATCCAAGTGACACTCTGAAGTATAGGAAATTGCTTCTTACTATTAAAAACAAGAAGTTCTGTGAGCAGTGGAGCTAATGAAACCTTCTTCCTCATGGACCTTGTTGTACCTTTTATTTACTCTTTCCTTGCCTCCAACAACAACCACCTCAGCTCTGCCCTGTATCCTTTGGATAGCCCCATCACATTAGCAGCAGACTAAGGACAACATGATAGTAAAGCTAGGCTAGTTGGGAGCTTTTCATGTGCTCATTGCTCACAGCTGCTGCCAAACACAGTATTTATCAGCTGAGCGCTTTCTGTTTTTTCCTCACTAATTTGAACCTATGTCTTCTACCTGATTCCTGAGATTCACATGAATTTAATTCTCTCTTAAATGACAGTGTTTCTGTCAAATTTGGTTTAAAGTGACCACTGTACTCCAGATTATTGGAGTGAGGAGCACTAACAGACAGGTAAATTCAGTTGAATTCCTTTTGCTTGCATAGGAAAGTAGTCTATAAAGGGAAATAAATTCAACTAAACCACTTCCAATTTCATCTATATTTAAAAAATAAATTAGTTACTAGATGTCAGGTGCATATTTGTGGCACTGGAGGCTAAAGTTTTTGGGGTTCCATTTTTGACCCATTAATGTCATTTGAGACCTCGAAACGTTCTTTATTAAATTCAGCTTTCACTTTAGCTAGTTCAAAATGACAGATATAAAAGGCCACTGTCTTGATATAGTGGGAAAAAAAACCCCACTACCCTGCGGTTCCCAATATTGATGTTCAGTTTTCAGGTCTTCTGGTCACTTCCTCTCTGACCCTGAGCAAGTCGTTAGAAGATCTGAAGTAGGTCGACATTCTTTTAAAAAAAATAAAAAAAGAAAAGAGAGAAGCAGAAAAAAAGAGAAAAAGGTAAAAAGAAACAGCTATATTAATATATCTATCCATAACTACCTTCCAAAGCATACACAGCTCAGATCCTGGCAACAAGTACAGCATTCCTCTTGAATTGGGAAGCAAGGCTACATTATTGCTGATGTACTTTCCTTCTGAAAGAACTCCATTCTTCCATTTCCTAGTGTGAATTTTGTGTGAATTTAGTGGCGCTGTATCGCGCCGGGCTGCTCTCTCGGTCGTAAATCTCTCAGATCACATCTAAGTTCTGTTCTCCAGTTTTTATTTCTATATTTTTCTGCAATTTAATTGTAAAATGCTTTCATACTTTGTTAAGAACAGGGATATTTATTTACCATGAAAAAAGTCTTATTGCTTAGAATTAAGTCTTATTGCTGTGTTGCAATTATTAGTAATACATAGACTATTGCTCCTCTAACTAGGATGTCTGGAAAGAGAAGGGGCATTGCAGGATGTATCCTAAGTATGTCAATCAAAATAATTTTTTCTCTCCCTTTTCTCTCTCTGTCTTCCCTTGTGGTTCAGAACTGCATTACCTCAAAAAATGGGGAGCTGATTTTATTATTATTTTTTCTAATTTTTTCCCTATGATTATTGCATATTTTTAGGGCAGAGAGAATGTTATCCTAAAACAATACTGTTATGGAAAAAATTGGACAAAGCAGAAGTTTTCTTAAAGATTGTTCATATTTTAGTAGTCTGTGGATTGCCCCAGTAGAGATATTTTTATTACACACTAAGTGCTATGATATAGAAACAATGATTATATTCACTCTGGAGAACAGAGACCCTTCTACTGTTACTAAATCTTATTTTAAAACTCCCTAAATCTTTGTGGGTCCAGTATTTGTGAATCTCATTTTGGATATGTCACCTTTGAATTCCAGTGCCAAACTAAATATAAATGACAGTTCCATATTCACAGATACAAAGAGTCTCAAGTGTACTTTTTTCCCCCCGTTTACATTCTGATTACAGAAAAGCACAATTTCCAATGTTAACATCAAATATCCTCAAGCAACATAAATCTTAATTACTGTATGCTGGAAGTAGTACTAACAAACGCGTGAGGTACTTTACAAGGAAGTAAGTGTGTCCCTATGTACACGTAAAGAATTTCAGCAATTTCTTTCCTGCGGTTAACAAGACCTAAATCTGTTTAATGGTGAGTAATCTCCAAGAAGCAATATAACGTGGATAATTGTTCAGAACTTCAGATTCTCTTCCTACTTTTCTTTTAACAGTGCTTTTCTGGAAAACATCCACAACATATCTGACATCTAGTGAACTAATGATCTATGAGTGACAATCTTCATCTAAAATTATTCATAGAACAACTTAGACTGAAGTTGTGAGTCTGGATGATTTCGTATGCTGGGAAGTCAGGTGCAGAGATGCTTCAAAACTGTTCAGCAGAAATCCGTCACCCGCCCATTTATGCAGGAGAAAGGTTTAAGGGAAAGAACACTTGACACCTGTTAATCAGACCTTGTATTTCTGCAGGCAGACAAAGCAGATAAAATGACACTGGAATGGAGAGAATTGCACCTCCTTATGTTAGCAGCAAAACTGGCTGAAACCTCACTTGTACTCAGACTTCCTTCAGCCTATCAACTAGAAATAAATGATAAAACAAGAGTTTCAAATTTTCTTCTATTTGTTTTGCATTTCTTATGGTTGGGAGGACAATAGTTATGTCTTCCTGGATCTGCAGGCAGATTCATCTTAGGGAGCTAGAAATGCAGGAGCAGCTTGCCTTCCCCAGGAACCTACTGCTCAGACAGCATGGGCTCTGCTGGTGCCACTGGTGCTGGATCGCTGCTCTTTGAGAGACACCTATCTGCAGGAAAAATGATAACAGGGACTGGAGGATGTTCTCCTGCAGATAGCTCAAAGCTGTGTATGGCCACGATGCAGAGACAATTACCCCAGCGGAGGAATATCTGAGGTATCCTTCAGGCAAACATAGCCTTCACTCAGCCCTTTTCTCCACTCCATTGCTACTACTGCATGTACCTGACATTGGTGCTCCTAATGGCCAGCCCTTTTCTGTGGGGCGGGCAGAGAGGATGCTCAGCATCTTGGGGAAGCATCAAGGCACAGAAGTAACAGCAGAAGTTCAAACAGTCAAAACAGTAAATATAATTTTTAACGTTTCTAATTTTTATTTTATTATTTTTTATTTCACATTGAGCTAGAGAAGTAGTGAGCAGTAATATTTTTGTCCTCGGTTAACCTCTTTTGGCCATTAGTGGCTAGTTGCAAAGAATGACAAACCCTGTTTTATTTTAAGTAATTTCTATACAGTCCAATGGACGTAGATTAATCACTGTAAAATATTTTTTCTGATTCTTTTTAAAAACCTTGAAGAGAACAAAAGTTCATCTACAGCAAATATTTATAGTAATTTTAAGCCATTTTAACCTGTTTTGGCAGCAGACAGAACATGCTTCTCTGCTCTACAGCTTTTCAGCACCTCACTTAAAATAACAAATTGGCCCCTTCTGCTCTGGGATTGCCTAGCCAGATATAGGGATAAATAGCTCCTTAAAACCTCGGGACATTTCTCTTGTCTCTTTGGCCTAATCCACTACCAATCCTGTCATTATCATTCACTGAAGAAAATGTCACAGCTAATGTACTGTAAGACCACAATTTTAATTCAAAATCACTATACGGACACTTCTTCTTTACTACAGGCTATAGAAGTCTACATATAAAGACTTTATCCACACATAAAAAATGAGTTCGTTGAAGCTGCTTGGGTACTTACATAAGAATATCTTTGCAAGATGAAGTACCCAGCAACGTGTTAAATTCTTCCAAATTCCCCTCCAGCACCGCAGTGTATCCTTGCTATACGAACAACCATGGTGGGGCTCCAAGAAGGACAAAGGTAAGTGGTTTAACAGAGATGAAGATTTGGTATCATTACATCTAGACTGCGCTCGTCTAATGCAAACAGGATTTTATAGTTCTGCAGTGTAAGTAAATATCATCTGATTGTTTTAGTGAATCAGCATCATTACATAATTATCAGCAGGCAGCCGAAATCAGAGGTGGCTGATATTTCAGGAAATTTTTGACATTTTGGCAAAAATTAATGAAAGAAATGGGAGAAAGTTTCTAAAATGTTTCCTTTAGGTTTTGACCATCCCTGTTTAAAATCTGCAACTAGGGAAGCTAAATTTAGGCTTCTAAGTAAGCGGATGGATTTAAAGACATTTTTTTCTTCTTTTCCTGTTTTCAGCTCCCACCAATCTGAGGGGGAGTAGCGTGCTTAGCATTTCTCAGGGTCAAGTGCTAAGACAAGAAGGTTTCTGTTTTGTGAGCAAGTCTAATACACTGGTAATTGTGCCTTTTGGGTCTACCTATCTCACCCAAAAGAAAGATGAGTCTGAGGAAATATTTCTCTTTAGCATTTCCTGCAGTAGCTCATAGTCTAATCCTTAATGGCTTGTAATTTAATACCTGCTGTGTCAGGGGATTTGAGAGCCGTTACAGCAGCTATTTTGGTTGGTTGCATTGTAGCTCAGTCTGAGCTTTGCAAAGCTTGGCAGCTCCAGCCCTGCGCAAGTACGTACCTCTGCTTTGCCATTGTCAGGCTTGAGGTAACTCAATAACAAAGTGAAACAGTCCGGTGCACCAGGCTGGATAACCATTTGGCTGGGTTGGTATCTAAGCTAGTGAAATCACAATTTCCCCTGCATCATTTTCACCTGAAGATACAATAAATTGGCTTAGGATTGTTCACCTTGAGAAACCAGCCCAAGCTCTTGCTGTGTGAAGAAGCAAAAGACTAAGCAAAACTGCAGCTCAGTTTCATTACCAACACTTTGCTCGGCTCTAATATTAAAACATTTTCTTTCTACTTTTATCTTTCAGTTGTCACCTTCCCTAGCGAGGCACCATTTTCTTTCATCAGGGCTTTAGAAATAGCGCCAATTTGTTTCCACCTCCTCTCTGTACAGCTGTGATCTTTAATCCCTGGTATCAATCTCTTTTTCTGTGGTTCCTGCCTCACTCTGTAACCCCTGCAACCTTGGAGCAAATGAGTCTATTTTTGTCTCTGGAGATTTGATGGCTGATAACACAGTTATTAGGGACATCTTTTTCTTGCTCTAATAATGATGATCTGCCTTCAGTAATTTTTCCATGCCCAAATCACCAGCATGGTTGGAGGGATATTCTGACATGTTTTTCCTGGGTGTGCAGATTGCTACTTTTTCCCCCCCTTTTTTTTTTCTTCTCCTCTCTGAGATATTTATTTATTTCAATTTTTGTTTCATCCAATCCCCTGGTACGGCTTACCCATTCATGTGTAACTTATAGCTGTCAACTTCTACACTAGGCTGCTCAAATTTATTGCTGACCACTGATACAGCTATAATTTCGTTTTGGTCAAATAACTTAAGCTCTCTCCCATTCCCACAGTGTGGTTCTTACGCCAGTGCCTGAGGACAGAGATCACCACTGCAGCATTTGTGCAGCTTTCCTGGATTGTGGCACAGGGTTATAGAGTGAGGTTAGACGCACTGGGAAAGACCCCTTATCATTTTCTCCCTGCTGTATCAAAACCTTGCAGGATCAGAGCTGAGTATGAGCTGAGGAAAGAGAAGGTATCTCAGGTGGCCACAACCCCCAAAATTGATAATGCTGGAGGGTGAAAGCCACATCTGCAAAATCTCACAGGCAACTCGTGCAGTCTGAAGGATGTGAGGTATGTGGTGTGATACATGGGATGTATGTGATCCATGAGAGCCAAGTGGAAAGTTTCATTTAATCTTTGAACTGCAACACCATGGATTGTCTTCAGCTTCTGAGGGACACCAGTTACAACCTTGGTTTGCACTCTCCTGCCTGCTGATGACAGTTTGTTTATTATGAAAAGATAAAAGAAGAAAACCCAGAGAGTAAGAACTCCTGTGTGTTAATGTCACTAATACCTGCCTACCTAGAACCTGGCTGGCTCGTGAGATATATTTCTGAAAAATATCTGTTTGGTTTTGATGGTTTTAAAAAAAATGTCCTCTACATTTTCACAATCTTTTGTAAATGTAAATCGTCTTGACTGTAAAAAAAAAAAGCTTTTGGAGAACACTTTTTTTCTGAAAAAGGTGCCCTCAGCTTTCTGTCCAAACATGGTTAATTTAAAGTTTTGTTTTGTACTTTGAATACGTAGTCTCGTTTAGGAACATATCCTTTAACACCTTCTATCACTAAGTATGAAAACTTAGCACTCACTTGAACGAGAACTTATCATAGCTTTAAGTTTAACCACATTGATCTCAGATTATTGCCTGCTAAAGGAAGGTTTTCCAAACATTTTGGTCCCAGAGGACACTAAGAATCCCCTAGCTTTCCCTCAGAACCACCACCACAGCCACACAGAAGTGGGGACAGTGCTGAAGGAATAAACCACATTGTTTGGTGCAGTTCTGTGGGCTCCTGTATGAGAAACACTGCAAGAACCATCTCGTAGTAGTTTCAGAAAAGGGAGATTGCCAGCTGCACTGTTTTCAGAAATAATAAATTGAGTAAATGCATTCCTAAAATTCACGGAAATTAGAAATATCAAAGGATACATAGGAACCCCTTATTTTCTTCCTGCTAATCCATTCTGGTTCCCATATGTCCTTTATTATTCCTTATAGTGCATGGTTCACTACTTATAGCTGAATCAAGACAAAGGACATTCTGATGCTGGAAAAATATTCCTTAAAATTCTTGCTGGGTGTTACTGCAATTACCCTGACCTTTAACTTAAATTCCCCTCTTATTTTGACAGAAATTTAGTTTTCAGCTTGTGTTGCAAATACACACTATGTACCAAAGTTAGACCTCCTAACTAGGAGCTGGGGAAAGACTTCGGGAAGCCTTGAGCAACTCTGTTTTCCGTGTTCCAGTAGGAGGCATCTTACAGAGAAGAAAGCTTGAACAAGTCAGTCCAGGATATGACCATAATATTTTCTTAGTAAAGCAGGGTATAATCAAGAAAAAAGTAGTGGTCACCTGATTAAAGGTATTTAAAGAGGAAGCGCACTAAGTAATTGGCCACAGGTGACTGAGTCTGTTCTTTTTCTGCTTGGTCAGTTTTATGGCTGTTGCTCTGCAAGTTGTCAGAATAAAGGAAACTGTGACAAATATTTTTCTTTTTCTTTTTTTTTTTTTAAATATGTGTGTGGGTAAAGGTAGCTGAGGGAACTGAGTTTGATAGGAAAGGCATACTTGAATCAGTCAAAAATTATTCGTAAGAATAAATAAGACAATAGAAGAGCCCAGAGAAGCATACTTCTAGAGAAAAGGCTCAGCCAATGCACCAAGACTAACATCTGAACACTTCTGCATGGGGCAGTATTTCAGCCCCAGAGACAGAAACAGGTGTCTCACAGACTTCACTGTCTTCCTTCTTAGAGAGTTCAAGAAGACATAGTCTCTTAATATTTTCATAGTGAGGTCACTAAAAATAACTTTAGTCTCTGATGATGTACCTTTTGATTGTGAATAGCTTTTCTCAGAATTCAAACTTTGGATCTTTGTTAATTTTTTTCCCTAATTCCCTAGCTCAGAGAAAACTGAATTGATTTTTTTTTTCTCTTTTGCTTAGGTCCAATAACTCTCTCAACAGTGATTCTTCACTCAACATTTGGCTGGGAGTGGAATTTTAATTTCCTAATCAGCCAATGTGAGCTGTGCTGTTCAGACTTCATTTTAGCCATCTCAGGAATTTAGTAGGTTAAGACCATTTCTGTCTCAGCAGGATGCATAACTCCTGATTCTCATTTTATAACACCACAGTTGGATTATTGCCACTTTGTATTTGCAACCTTCCTTGACCGTTCATTGTATAAGTCCCTGGTTTGCACAAAATTCAGTGTCTAGAATGGCCACTTACATACATCAGCTATCACACTGCAATTGAGGATGCTACACTGGCTTCCTGTCAAATGCATAATTGCTTTTATAGTACTTGCATACTATTCACATCTTGTTTTCATCTCTACTTACCTCCCTGAACAGCTGATCAGTCACTGTCCTTGTGACTGAGACGTGCAGTTGCCATTTGTTAAAAATTTGAATTTTTGTATAAGTTGCTCCCCATTAGAGCTATGAAAAATTTAATTTTTTTGAGTTATGGGTTTTTTTTAATGCCTCGTCTTGACTTCTCTAGCAGAAGTTCTGTTTAATTGTAATGTAGTTTAAGTGTATAATGCCATGTGTTGCTTCTGCATGAAGTGTGCTATATAAATGCAAATCACCTAATTAATTCATAACAACAAGTATTATAGCAACACATTGACTGTCATGCTCTGCAGTATCCAGTTGAATACTGTGTCTGTGTTTTGTTGGTAGAGGAATTGCAGCAGGAGGGTTAATAATTTTAAATCTAAGTAGTCTTGGCTGTTTATACAGACCTGTGATTGTCTATCTGAAGCCTGTAGAGATTAAGGGACCAAAGTTTCTACTCTCAGCCCTAGTTGATGACTTTCTGTGTGAATGTGAGAGAAATCCCTTCTTTGGATGCTTTCAGATGTCACCCTTTTGTGAAATGGGGATAACGATTCCTTTTTGCCTCTGAAAGGTAGACAGAGAGCTGTGGATAAATTGAGTTGCAAGGGGAAAGTACTGAACATGATATAAATTCTCAAAAAATCATGCTGAGTTCAGTTTGAGCATTTCTCCTGGAGAAGCTGGTGAATCGTGGTTCAGACAGGTGCACTATTCACTGGGTAAAAAACTGGCTGGATGGCTGAGCCCAGAGAGTTGTGGTGAATGGAGCAAAATCCAGTTGGCGGCCGGTCACAAGTGGAGTCCCCCAGGGCTCAGAATTGGGGCCGATCTTCTTTAATATATTTATCGATGATCTGGATGAGGGGATCTAGTGCTCCCTCAGCAAGTTTGCAGATGACACCAAGTTGGGCGGGTGTGTTGATCTGCTGGAGGGTAGGAAGGCTCTGCAGAGGGATCTGGACAGGCTGGATCGATGGGCCCAGGCCAATTGGATGAGGTTCAACAAGGCCAAGTGCCGGGTCCTGCACTTGGGTCACAACAACCCCAGGCAACGCTACCGGCTTCGGGATGAGTGGCTGGAAAGCTGCCCTGCAGAAAAGGACCTGGGGGTGTTGGTTGACAGCCGGCTGAATGTGAGCCAGCAGTGTGCCCAGGTGGCCAAGAAGGCCAACAGCATCCTGGCTTTTATCAGAAATAGTGTGGCCAGCAGGAGCAGGGAGGTGATCGTGCCCCCGTACTCGGCGCTGGTGAGGCCACACCTCGAATCCTGTGTTCAGTTTTGGGCCCCTCACTACAAGAAGGACATTGAGGTGCTGGAGCGTGTCCAGAGAAGGGCAACGAAGCTGGTGAGGGGTCTGGAGCACAAGTCTGATGAGGAGCGGCTGAGGGAGCTGGGGTTGTTCAGTCTGGAGAAGAGGAGGCTGAGGGGAGACCTCAGCACTCTTTACAATTACCTGAAAGGGGGTTGCAGAGAGGTGGGTGTTGGCCTCTTCTCCCAAGTGACTAGTGATAGAACGAGAGGAAATGGCCTCAAGTTCTGTCAGGGGAGGAAAAATTTGTTTACAGAGAGAGTGGTGAGACACTGGAACAGGCTGCCCAGGGAAGTGGTGGAGTCACCCTCACTGGAGGTGTTCAAGGAACGTGTGGATGTGACATTGCGGGACATGGTTTAGTGGGCACGGTGGTGTTGGGTTGATGGTTGGACTTGATGACCTTCCAGGCCTTTTCCAACCCTAGTGATTCTGTGATTCTGTGATTCTTTTCACCAGAATGTTACAGAAACTGGTAAAATTACAGTAAAATTACTCTTCTATTTCTCAACGCTTTCTAAATCCAGTCTACCTACAAGATCTAAAATTGTCTGAAGTTTCAGCAAGCTACATGTAAGTCAGTATCTGACAGATAGATAACACTCTACCTTCCGAGACAGGGTTCATGTTAATAGTTAACAACATGGAGTACCAATCTTTGTCTTTCCTCAGAAATGCAAAAATTTTATTTTAAAATATTTAATTTTAAGCTTGTCACTTCAATGCCGAAAGCGCTCAGAGGAATCCGAGTGCATGAAATTCCTTTCATATGCTTCCAGTGGGCAATGAAATCCACGGGAACGCTGCTGTGTGTGCATTAAGGGTAAAAGTCTGACTGCTCAGAGAAAGACTTCACAGCAAGAGTTTTGTGACTGTCGGAACAGTTCTCTAAACAGAACTTCACAAATAAAAAATAATTGTTCAACTTTTCAGTGGAGAGCGTTGGCTAGTTGTTGAAAAAGAAATAGAGAGCAACTGAAGACTAAAACCTTGAAGATATTCAGGTTTTAGAAAGTTTGCAAGGAAAAAAATGTGCAGACACTTTACAAAAATTATAACAAAACATCGCAATTCTTTTAGAAAGTGTGAGTGGAAATATTATCACTGATTTTCATACTTTACATCAGGTTCTCTGGTACAACAGCAGAATGGTTGGTATCCAAGCGTTTTCCCTAATGTAGGGACAATGATAGCTTTGTGTAGTAGTTTCTCAATGTTTCTTCTCTCCATTGCATGTCTATGAGCAAGCAGACAGAGGCTGAGACTCAAAACTGCCTTCCCTAGAACAATGATTGTAACCAGAGTGCAGAAACATCCCTCCTTTCTGCAGCTGAATGCTTGCAGCTGAGCGATGCATGTTAGCCCTTGCACAGCTGCCAAGTCAGATTTGCCCTGTATCAGCTTCTCACAAACAGCAGTCAGCAAACACAGTGCACTAAGGTACACGAGGTGCACCTGGATCTGGAGCAAAATATTTGAGAGCTAAAAGCAGTATTTTCAATTGGAGCTATTTCTGTCATTTTTCCTCTCTTTCACCGATGTAATACATCTTAAACTCAGCATTGTTCCCTGCAATTCTTTCTAAATAACAGCAGAAAAGTCACACAGCCCCCCAAAATGGTTTGTTCTCCAACAGTCTTCAGAAACTTATCAGAACAAATCTCTCCACTACCTTCATGCCAGCAAAGCTTTCCTCAATTTATCAAAGGGTTATTAATAATCACTCTTCAATATAACTTCAAAATAAGCGGATGCTTTATGTGATTATGTTTCCAAGGTCTAACAGTTGATTAAATACTTCTTTATGAACACACAACCCTTCTAATTTTTATGTGCAAATGTGCTTGTGTACGTACACATATAAATGCATATGCATGCATATTATACAGAGAACATATACTGCTATGCATATTTTTTGTACCTTACTGTTTCCATACACATATACAAACTGAAAGCAAATGCTTCATGCTTAGACACAGACATTTAATACAGCAAGGAGGAAGAAAAAGAAAAAAAAATCTTAAATTGCTTAGTTATGGAGAAAATTACCAAGTGAAAGATTGAAAAAGACTTTAAAAAATATAATGTTGAAAGTAGCTGTGTAATTATGCAAACCATCATATTTCTTTCTACTGTTTTGTTGCATAGTTAAATTAAATATATGAAGGGTGCAAAAAAAAAGATTTATATTGTACGAAGCCAGTTAAACACTTCAGATTGCTAAAAACATTATCTTAATTATCCGCATATTATGCTCAGAAGAAAATCATTAGCTTTCTCTTTATGAGAACTGTCAATGCCAAAAATACTTCATTCCAGAAAACCGGATTTAAGAAAAAATGTTCAAAACCAAATCATACTTAAGTCATGAATAGTTTTCTTTGGACTTTTTGTTTTTAAGCACCTCAAAATTAACTTAGCTAGAGATAAGAGAGTCTTCTTCACAACATCTGTGAACCTCTGGAAAAAGATTGATTCCTTTGGCTGTTTATTAGTAATGAGAGAGAGAGGATGGGAAAGGCAAAAATAGCTCATATAAGAAAAATACATGATCCACAGTATAATAGAAATGTGATGAAAAAGGAAATGTCAATGCATTATTGTAACAAAACTAGATCAAGTAATTACAGAAAGACAGACAGAAATGGGGGACTTTGAATTGCAACCATCTAAAACTGAGGCCTCTCATTTAAGATCATCAGCAAAATTCCCCCCCTGGTTTAACAGAGAGAGACAGAGAGATGGATACTTCCAGTGCATGATTCACCCCCTGCCCCTCGTGTTGGACAGGAAAAAAACATGTAACAACCTTATGCTTAGGACAGGACTTCAGTACTTAATCTGGAGCAAAAGAACAGTGATCTGTGTCCTGAAACAGAGGAGTCATCCATTCACAAAAGTTACCAGGAAATTAGAAAAAAATAGCTGCACCTAATCACAGAACTTGGTATTAAATATCTAAATGAACAGTCAAAGGACTGTCTTTTTAGTCAGTATAACAGATGAATTAAGATCTTACAAAACATGACTTGAACAATTGCAAATAGTGCAAAAATTAAGAAACTACAATCTGTTGGTAGACATAAGAGTTTAAATGAGCCAAACAAATCGTCTCATTGCTTGTGAATTCTTAATCTTTAAATATAAGAAATTTTGGGTTAAGGCAAGGTTTGACGACAGACAGGACATGGGCATTGTTTTTGGCTATATCACTGCCTTTCAATGTGGCTTAAAGTATATTATTTAATATAGAATCATAGAATCATAGAATGGTTTGGGTTGGAAGGGACCTTAAAGATCATCTAGTTCCAACCCCCCTGCCATGGGGAGAGCCACCTTCGACTAGACCTGGTTGCTCAGAGCCCCGTCCAACCTGGCCTTGAACACTCCCAGGGTTGGGGCATCCACAGTTTCTCTGGGCAACCTGTTCCAGTGTCTCACCACCCTCATGGTGAAGAATTTCTTCCTAATATCTAATCTAAATCTACCCTCTTTCAGCTTAAAGCCATTACCCCTTGTCTTATCACTACATGCCCTTGTAAAAAGTTCCTCTCCAGCTTTCTTGTATGCCCCCTTGAGGTACTGGAAGGCTGCTAGAAGGTCTCCCCAGAACCTTCTCGTGTCCAGGCTGAAGAACCCCAACTGTCTCAGCCTGTATTCATAGGAGAGGTTCTCCAGCCCTCCGACCATCTTCATGACCCTCCTCTGGACTCAATCCATGTCCATCTTATGTTGGGGGCCCCAGAGCTGAACGCAATACTCCAGGTGGGGTCTCACAAGAGCAGAGTAGAGGGGGAGAATCACCTCCCTCAACCTGCTGGTCATGCTTCTTTTGATGCAGCCCAGCATGGCTTTCTGGGCTGCAAGCTCACATTGGTGGGTCATGTCCAGCTTCTCATCCACCAGTACGCCCAAGTCCTTCTCCACAGGGCTGCTCTCAGTCCCTTCATGCCCCAGCCTGTATTAATACTGGGGGTTGCCCCGACCCATGTGCAGGACCTTGCACTTGGCCTTGTTGGACTTCATGAGGTTCACACGGGCCCACCTCCCAAGCCTCCCAGGGTCCTTCTGGATGGCATCCTTTCCCTCCAGCATGTCAACGACACCACACAGCTTGGTGTTGTCAGGAAACTTTCTGAGGGTGCACTCAATCCAACTGTCCATGTCGCTGACAAAGATGTTAAACAGTGACAGACCCGACATCAACCCCTGAGGAATGCCACTCATCACTTGTCTCCACTTGGACATCGAGCCGTTGACCACAACTTTTTGAGTGTGATCATCCAGCCAATTCCTTATCCACTCAGTGGTCCATATGTCAAATCCAATTTAGAGACAAGGACGTCATGCTTTACACAATTCCACAAAGATGATGTCAGATGCTCTTCCCATATGCATCAACGCTGTAACCTTGTCATAGAAGGCCACCAAAATTGTTAAGCACGATTTGCCCTTAGTGAAGCCATGTAGGCTGTCACCAGTCACCTCTTTGTCTTCCATGTGCCTTAGCGTAGTTTCCAGGAAGATCTCCATGATCTTGCCCGGCACAAAGTTGAGACTGACTGGTCTGTACTTCTCCGGGTCTTCCTTTTCACCCTTTTTAAAAATGGGGGTTATGTTTCCCCTTTTCCAGTCAGTGGGAACTTCACCGGACTGCCATGGCTTCTCAAATATAATTAATAGTGGCTTAGCAATTTCATCCTCCAGTTCCCTCAGGACCCACGGATGCATCTCATCAGGTCCCATGGACTTCTGCACCTTCAGGTTCCTTAGATCATCTCGAACCTGATCTACTCCTACAGTGGGTGGTTCTTCATTCTCCCAGTCCCTGCCTTTGCCTTCTGCGACTTGGGTGTGGCTTGAGCACTTGCTGGTGAAGGCTGAGGTAAAAAAATCATTGACTACCTCAGCCTTCTCTATATCCCAGGTAAGCACGTCTTCCTTTTCCTTCTGGAGAGTGCGCACATTTTCCTTGAACATTAACCAGCTTTCTTGGGCCCCTCTTCCCTCCAGGGCTTTATCCCATGGTACTCTATCAAGCAGATCCCTGAAGAGCCCAAAGTCTGCTTTCCTGAAGTCCAGGGTAGTGAGCTTGCTGTGTGCCCTCCTGGCTGCCCTAAGGATCTTGAACTCCACTATTTCATGGTCACTGCAGTCAAGGCTGCCCTTGAGCTTCACATTCCCCACCAGCCCCTCCATGTTGGTGAGAACAAGGTCCAGCACAGCACCTCTTCTCATTGGCCTCTCTGTTACTTGGAGAAGAAAGTTACCAATAACACATTCCAGCAACCTACTGGATTGCTTATGCCCTGCTGTGTTATCCTTCCAACAGTTATCGGGGTGGTGGAAGACCCCCATGAGTACCAGGGCTTCTCAACGTGAGGCTGCCCCTATCTGTCTATAGAGGGCCTCAACTGCTCAGTCTTCCTGGTCGGGAGGCCTGTAGCAGACCCCCACTATCATGTCACCTGTCCCTGCCCTCCCTTTAATCCTGACCCATAAGCTCTCTTTCGGCTCCTCATCCATCCCCATGCAGAGCTCCATGCACTCCAGTGGGTCATTGACATGGAGGGTGACATCCTCCCCTCATTCCCCCTGCCTTGCCTTCCTAGAAAGCCTGTATCCTTCCATTCCAACACTCCAGTCATAGGAGCCACCCCACCACGTCTCCGTAATGCCAATAAGATCATAGCCCTGCAGGTGTGCGCACGTCTCTAACTTCTCTTGTTTATTCCCCATGCTACATGCATTTGCATAGAGGCATTTAAGTGGGGCCCCCGATGAAGCTGACTTACTGGCTGGAGTGGCTGGAATTCCTTTGTGCTGTTCTCCAGGTGCCCTCCTGCTGACCTGTGATCCTTCTCTAGGGTCTGGGCACCTATTGCTGGCACTGGCATGAAACTGGTAGGAGTGGAATGGATTGAGGTCCCCCCCCTGCCCTGGCAACTTTAGTTTAAAGCCCACTTCACCAGCTTGGCAAGCCTTTGACCAAAGATATCAGCCTTCCGCATGTGCAAAAGATGGTGAAAATACTCCTTTCTTGTTTTCATCTCTATTTATTTCATCCACTGAAAATCTTTCTTAACTTTTTTCTTATCTAAGGCAGATGAGGAAAATCTCCTCCTGTATGTTTGTACAGCTTCTGGCACACCTGAATCCCAAGTTCCAGAAGTAGCTTCTAAGTATTTCTACAATAAAACTGGCTGCAATAAAATAGTTGGTCTTAACGGATTCTGAGATCAATAAACAACAACAACAAAAAAAATAGGCCTGGGGTTACGAAGACTTTGGCCTCCTCTACTAAGTGAGATTAAGCTCAGAGATCACCCATCCCTTATATTAATGACAGTGTTAGTTCTTAAAAACAAATACTGAATGAAGAGTTCAGGCATGAAATTCAAACCACTTATTTTTCAAGCTTCTGTAATGGAACCTGACCTTTTGCAAGGTCAGATGAGGCAGGAGATATGTGGAAATACGACAGGGTCATGGTAATGGCCCAAAAGTTCATTGAACTGCAGAGTATACCCTCAGAGCATGGGAAGAGTTCAGAATTCAGTTTAAGAGATGCGGTGTCATTAACAGTGGGGCTGGTGTCTAGAAGTAGCGATGGGTGACTGAAAACATATAACTGAATCTAAAAGGTCTGTGAGCTGCCTCTTGAGAAAGCAGACTTAGCTAATAAGTTAATAGACTGAGGTGTATCATATTCAGCGGAGGCCTGGGAGAATGGATCTCCTGATTTCTGATTCCTTCTGCACCACTCCTTCTGCAGCCTTTGTCATGTCACTTAAGGCAGGAGTCCCAGAAGTCGCCTGTGATTTGGAGTGCTTTCATCACACAACACAACATCTGAGACATCTGGGACCTTATTTCAACAGTGCTGAGAACTCAAAATCAAAAATTACCTCTGAAAACTTTGCTTTTAACCTGTCTTTCAGGGCCCCATCAAGTCTCCATTTCCACATCAATTCTAAGGGTTAGCTGAAGTTTCAAAGCATTATGCTAGTGATAAATATGTATGATAGTAACGAGAGATATGTTTTATCCAGTTTTTCCTTTTAAAAAGGTCTAAGTAAAAAATAATGCCTACACAGTTTGTGGTACAAGGAAATTAGTGATCACTGATACGTTGTATTTGATTTATTAATTAATGGGGAAAAATTACAACACAACATATACTGCATGGAATTAAGAAAAGATCCTAAACAATCTCATCCTCCTATATTTCTAGCTTTCCTGGGTGTGTGTCATAGTAAAACATGTGTTATTTACCCAATGGACCAGAGCATTTTCTCTGGAAAAGATGAGCTTGTAATGGAAATGCTGACACAACCTCTACTATAGGAGCATGAACGAAGACACTTTAATAACATTTTTATTGCTGTAACATCTTTTAAAAATGAAACACCTGGGACTTGTGCTTAAAAAAACATCAAGAACAGATTTGTAAGTTCTGCTTTCTTCATATGATGGGAAATTAATCCAACAAGCCAAAGACTGGGAAGTTAACTTACCCTACCAACATTTAAAAACATTCAAGGGAAAGATAATTAATAGAGATATTAATGTATTTCCCTCGAAATACATTGTTATATGAGCTAACATTTAGAACTCCCTACATTTTAAAGAGATGGTGGATTCCTGCTATAACTCCACAGATACAAAAGTCACTGTACAAACAGAAGCGTTTTTGCACTATAGTGCAATTATCCTCTGAAATTACAAAACAAGAGTGATGAGGATTTTGTGAAACACTAAGGCTAATCTTCAGGGACGTATTGGTACATGAAATGTATGCTGAGAATGATGCACTATTAGCAAAACTATGAAAAGTACGTAACATCTTTATAATGACTGTGCTGCATTGTGTGTGAAGAGTGTTTCTAGGAATGGGTCCAAGGAGTATTTGGATCTCCTTGCAGCAAAGTGTCAACTTCTCGTTTATAGAGGGAGAAAATGGAGAAAACAGAACTCAAATGTCAGCAGGTCAGAAAGGGGGGACTCTGGGACTATTTCTTGCAGGCTTCCTGTACCTCGGGACTTGCACTTCTGAACAAATTACCACAACACTGTTGGGAGGGACGAAGCTGAAGGACACATCACGTGAAGTAATCTTAGAAGTTTAACAAGCGTCAAAGCTCAAGTGTCCAAGCTCAAGCATAAATGTTGCCAGGGCCCAGCTTAGAGGTTCACTGAGTCTTGGGTTTTAGTGTCATTAAAGTTTATGGTAAAACCTGTCTGCAGCCAAGTTGCTGACTCTCCTCCACAAGGGTGCTGGGCCAATAGCTTGTCTAAAATGATAGCATATTAACATAATAACATTTAAAAAACTGACTGGAAATTATTTGCATTGTTAAGGTGACTTTTAGTTTAGCATAAAGAAAGAGTGACAAAAATCAAATGGTAGATGTGTTATAGCTATTATTATTACCAACAACAGGCACTACGAGAGAATAAGTATTGGATTCAAGTATGAATCCTGTGCCAGACCCCTTTTCAGTGTCTGTCTGGACTGAAATCATATGGTGTCCTATTGATTTAGGTTTCATTCAGGATTCAAACTTTTTTGAAATTCAAGAATGCTGGGGCAACATCTATCCCAGATGACTGGTTTGTTTTACTCTCATTTATTTGTCCTGGTTTGGGATAGTATCAAATTGTTGTGAGTCTTCATTAAATTCTGTCTAAGCAACTGAGTTCTCCTATACTATGGGAGTAGTACAAAAGTACCCTTTATTAGGCCATCTGTGCTCTCTTTGAAGCGTATGCCTCAAAAGATAGTCCAAAAATGAATGCTTTTCTATAAAGTCATACATAACTATAAATGGGAGGTTAAAGGAATGAGACTTCACCAACATGCTGAAACCTATTTTAAAATTGGCGTATTAAATAAGCATAATCTAAACTGGGCACTTAGTTGGGAATCACAAACCTGGTGATTTATATTGCTTGAAGAGCTGGTGCTGTTGATTGTACAGAATTGGACTTACGTTCATAGACTCCACACTAAAACATCCAGGTGGATAAATTATAGGAATTTCCAGCGTGCCTTCAGAAAGTCTTTTTTTTTTGCTTTCCCCTCTGCATAGCCACGTCTTGTGTCTCCTTGAACTTCCTCTTCTAAACATCATGTCAAGGAACTAATTTAACATCATAGCAATCTGCATGTCCACTCTTATTTACTTACCAGTCATGAAACTTTAAGAGAGGTTTTATGAAAAAGGAAAACTTTTCAATGTTCTGTCTGAACTATCAATTTTATGGTCTTTTCTTCTTTTGGTCTAACTACTTTATCTAATTACAAGAAAGGTGATTGTACTATTCATTCAAAGCGGAAGAGTTCCAGCGGGAGAAAATGAGTAAGACTTACCTGAATCTTCTCAATATTCTGATGATTTCATAGTGGGTGGAGGAGTTTTAAGTTCAAGTCCCCGGTCTACATCAAGTGGAGTTAATTTGGGAGTATGGGTTGGTAAGTGCAATGAGGTGGTATTTGGTTGGTTTTCATTATTGTTTTCACTCACAAAAAAACCAAAAACAGTCCAAGAAAAGCAACAGCTTTCACCTGAAAATACATAAATGAAAAAAGCCTTTGAAAAGGTTTAGTTTCATCCTGACACAGAATGCAAAACTTATGAAATCTTACAAACAGAGAACCTATCCAATGTAGTTCTACTAGGAGCTTTTACCTGTAATGTACATATTGTGGAACACAATGGTCTAAATTCTGCTTTAATTCACTTTTGTATGGTCTAATTTTCCTCTTTTGCAGATTATAAATCACCCTTTTCAGGTTTCAACCATTTATTGGAAGTATGACTGGACACTTCAAGGTAAAGATTCTACATGTTGTATTGTTACAGATCTTGCCTCGTTCCAATGAAACACCTCCAGAACAATATTTTTCTTTTACTATTTCTCTGCATACTACCAGACTTGCACACAAAGAATTTTCTATATACCCAAACTTCCCCTGCTTGACCTGCTGTTTATGAACAGAGAGGGTCTGGTGGGTGAAGTGAAGGTCGGAGGCCGTCTTGGGCGTAGCGACCATGATATGATAGAGTTTTCATTATTTAGCCAAGTAAGGAGGCGGGTGAGCAATACCGTTACCATGGACTTCCGGAGGGCAGACTTTGCCCTGTTCAGGACACTGGTCGGGAGGGTCCCTTGGGAGATGGTCCTGAAGGGCAAAGGGGCCCAGGAAGGCTGGACCCTCTTCAAGAAGGAAATCTTGAAGGCGCAGGAGCAGGCAGTGCCCATGTGCCGTAAGAAGAGCCGGCGGGGAAGATGGCCGGCCTGGCTCAACAAGGAGCTTATGCTGAGGCTTGGGGAAGAAAAGAGAACTTACCACCTCTGGAAAAAGGGGCAGGCAAGTGAAGAAGAGTACAAGGACCTCGTTCGGTCATGCAGGGAGGGAATTAGGAAGGCGAAAGCCCAGCTAGAGCTCAACCTGGCCACGGTCGTGAGGGACAACAAAAAAAGCTTCTATAAATACATTAACAGCAAAAAGAGGGCCAAGGAGGATCTCCATCCTCTACTGGATGCGGCGGGGAACACTGTCACGAAGGATGAGGAAAAGGCTGAGGTACTTAATGCCTTCTTTGCCTCAGTCTTTAACAGCCACACCGGGTATCCTCAGGGTATCCGTCCCCCTGAGCTGGATGACAGGGATGGAGGGCAAAATAGGCTCCCCATGATCCAGGAGGAAGCAGTTAACGACCTGCTATGCCACCTGGACACTCATAAGTCTATGGGGCCTGATGGCATCCACCCAAGGGTGCTGAGGGAGCTGGCGGAGGAGCTTGCCAAGCCGCTCTCCATCATTTATCAACAGTCCTGGTCAACGGGGGAGGTCCCGGATGACTGGAGGCTTGCCAACGTGACGCCCATCTACAAGAAGGGTCGGAAAGAGGATCCGGGGAACTACAGGCCTGTCAGCCTGACCTCGGTGCCGGGGAAGGTTATGGAGAGGCTCATCTTGAGGGCGCTCACGGGACACGTGCAGGTTACCCAAGGGATCAGGCCCAGCCAGCACGGGTTCATGAAAGGCAGGTCCTGCTTGACCAACCTGATCTCCTTCTATGACCAGGTGACCCGCATAGTGGATGAGGGGAAGGCTGTTGATGTTGTCTACCTGGACTTCAGCAAAGCCTTTGACACTGTTCCCCACAGTATTCTCCTGGAGAAGCTGGCGGCCCGTGGTTTAGACAGGTACACTCTTCGCTGGGTAAAAAACTGGCTGGATGGCCGAGCCCAGAGGGTTGTGGTGAATGGAGTGAAATCCAGCTGGCGGCCGGTCACAAGCGGAGTCCCCCAGGGCTCGGTTTTGGGACCGGTCTTGTTTAATGTCTTCATTGATGATCTGGATGAGGGGATAGAGTGCTCCCTCAGCAAGTTTGCAGACGACACCAAGTTGGGAGGGAGTGTTGATCTGCTTGAGGGTAGGAAGGCTCTGCAGAGGGATCTGGACAGGCTGGATCGATGGGCTGAGGCCAACCGGATGAAGTTCAATAAGGCCAAGTGCCGGGTTCTACACTTCGGCCACAACAACCCCATGCAACGCTACAGGCTTGGGGATGAGTGGCTGGAAAGTTCCCCCGCAGAAAAGGACCTGGGGGTGTTGATCGACAGCCGGCTGAATATGAGCCAGCAGTGTGCCCAGGTGGCCAAGAAGGCCAACGGCATCCTGGCTTGTATCAGAAATGGTGTGGCCAGCAGGAGCAGGGAGGTGATCATGCCTCTGTACTCGGCTCTGGTGAGGCCGCACCTCGAATACTGTGTTCAGTTTTGGGCCCCTCACTACAAGAAGGACATTGAGGTGCTGGAGCGTGTCCAGAGAAGGGCGACGAAGCTGGTGAGGGGTCTGGAACACAAGTCTGATGAGGAGCGGCTGAGGGAGCTGGGGTTGTTTAGCCTGGCGAAGAGGAGGCTGAGGGGAGACCTTATCGCTCTCTACAACTACCTGAAAGGGGGTTGCAGAGAGGTGGGTGTTGGTCTCTTCTCCCAAGTGACTAGTGACAGGACTAGAGGAAATGGCCTCAAGTTGCGACAGGGGAGGTTCAGGCTAGACATTAGGAAAAAGTTCTTCACTGAGAGAGTGGTGAAACACTGGAATAGGCTGCCCAGGGAGGTGGTAGAGTCACCCTCCCTGGAGGTATTCAAGGAGCGTGTGGATGTGGCATTGTGGGATGTAGCTTGATGGACATGGTGCTGTGTGGTGTTGGGTGGGTTGTGGCTTGTTATTGTTGTTGTGTGGCGTGGGTTTTGTGTGTTTTTTTTTTTTTTTTTTTTTTTTTTTTTTTTTTTTTCCTCAGGTTGGACTCGATGATCTTACAGGTCTTTTCCAACCGTACTGATTCTGTGATTCTGTGATTCTGTGATTCTGTAAGAAAAGGCTCCAGGAGTAGTAAAATGATTGCCTGTATAACATTTCTGGTGAGCAAATTTATCTATAATCTAGGTTAATTTACAAGTCATCTAAAAAAATCACAGTCCATTGGGGATTTTTTATTCTTTTTGCTGAAAAACACTTTCAATACCAGTAGTTTCCTGTTCACTAAGAGCAAGAAGCCAGAGGCAGAACTGTGAAACTGAACTTTCCCATCCCAAAGAGCTTTTACCCAATAGAAGTGGTGAAGGAAATAAAGGTCAGAATTTGCAGCCAGGACCCAGAATTCCAGAATATAAAGAGAATCCCTAGCTCTATAAAATTTACAGTCTATATTTATGATTAAATAAAACAGTAATGATGGGAAAGTAGGGTTCTAGGAAAAGAGGAGGAAACAGTACTTAGAGTAAATTGCAAAGAAAATGGTCAGGATGAGTGGTAGCCATAGCTCGCAACTTTTCTACTTGTGTCCAAAGATTTCATAAAGCACCATCAGCATCTTATTTCCCTTTATGTAACAAAGATTACAGAAAAATTAGCAAAAAAGCAGACTCCAACGCCACCTACCAGCTATCAGTGCCCTGAATCCCTATCAATTGGACTTCCAGTTTCTGTGAGATATCTCCCATCCACAGATAAGACAAGTCCATCCAGTCTCACTCTCTTAGATAATTCTGTGACGTCTGTCATTAATCATCACCTCTTCCTGTCCTGGCCCAGGGCGGAGCAGACTGATTGTAAATGTTTTGAAACACTTCAGGTCCTCTGTCTCAGACTTATCTCACAGTCTCTTTATGGGCAACTAAGGATTTGTATGGGCTGTCTGGGTATCTCGACTTTTTCCATACTTAGTATTTACACATTTTTGTGATTTCTTGCTATGGAGAAGACTGTTCAATGAAAAATAAATGCACTATGACTATACAAGTTTTCTGGCAGAAAGTAAAGAAACCCAACAGAAAAATCTTCTGAGACACTTAGGAACAATTTAGTATATATTTTTCACAATGCAGAACTTCTTTGCCTCAACACCACAATTACAGCAGCTGTTAGTGTCATGAACTGAAACGAAAGCACTTTAGTTAAGATTAGTTTTTAGTTTTCTTCCAAACATGAAATGGCTGAGTTACAAAAATCTCCATCTTTTATTTTTCAGTACATCTCTCCTAAACTAAATATCCCCTTCTGCTTCTTCATAAGCTGCTCTAGAGGAACCATAGTTTCAAATATTGTATTAGGAATGAAAAAACTCCAACAATTTGGATGTTTTTAGAACACTTGGGCTAAAAAACAAATTACTGAATAAATAAATGAGTTCTTCAGATATTGTGCACTTGTTAAAGCAGAAATCTAGGCAACTGCTTAGATCGCTATTCAAAAAGTGTGAAGCTATCTTTAAACATACAGATAGTTTTATTTAAAGCACTGGGAATGTGCATGCATTGAAGTTAAATTCTGCTTGAGTATCATGCTGAATTGAGGCCTCAAGTAAGAAATGCAATCTTTAATTTAAGTACCAGATAAATACAAAATTTGAGATACAGGCAAATCATTCAGTAGTCTTTGTAATTCCAGCCATCAAGGTAGATGGCTACTGCACCTGCTTAGCACAGCACTGAGCAGTAAATAAAATCTTATTTACATGTGAGCTGAAAAGAAAAGCTCCTTCTTACTTACACTGAAGGCAGTCAGTCCTCTCACTGATTGAAATGAAAAGAGGTCAGGCACAGACTGGGCATTGTAAATAACTTCCTTTTTGTTCAATCCCAAATGGAATCCATTTATAAGTCAAATGAAAAATGGATACATGACCATGTACATACAACTTAACATCTGTGTGCTTGCTGTGAAATTCAGTACTCCCATTGTTATTGTGCAGCGTATTTAATGTAGGAAATGTGAAAAAATATTCAGTGCTTAAGATGCTCCTGAAGTCTAAGACTATCTCACAAAATGTAGAAATGTTATTTCTTTGTGATGTGCAGCTCTGATATAAGCCTTGAGAGTCTCAACATTGATCTGGCTAAAAATGCCAGAGTTTACTTGCATTTTGAAGTGTGAGCTTGAACAGTTTTGCCAGACATCTTTTGGGAATTAATATCTCTTTTATCATTTCCAGAACTTCCTGTTTGGTGGTTTCTGAACTGGGACCACAGAGGGAACAGTCATGATTTAAGGATGTCAACACTGCAAGTGCCACGTGGAATTTGGAAACCTAGAGAATTTCAGCAACAAAATGTGATGGGAGTAAAAATTAACAAAATATTCTGTAGGTTTAAAAAGAAGGATGGATTAATTTTCAATTTTCACTATTAAAAAATATTCTTGCCTTAACTGATCCTTCCTTAACAAGGACGATCTGGGGAACTACAGACCTGTTAGTCTGACCTCAGTGCCAGGGAAGATTATGGAGCAGATCATCTTGAATGCCATCACACGGCATGTGTAGGACTACCAGGTGATCAGGCCACATCAGCACGGGTTCATGAAAGGCAGGTCCTGCCTGACCAACCTGATCTCCTTCTATGACCAGGTGACCTGCCTAGTGGATGAGGGAAAGGCTGTGGATGTTGTCTACCTGGACTTCAGCAAAGCCTTTGACACTGTCCCCCACAGAGTTCTCCTGGAGAAGCTGGCAACTCGTGGCTCAGACAGGTGCACTCTTTGCTGGGTAAAAAACTGGCTGGACGGCCGAGCCCAGAGAGTTGTGGTGAATGGGGTGAAATCCAGTTGGCGGCCGGTCACAAGCGGAGTCCCCCAGGGCTCAGTTTTGGGACCGGTCTTGTTTAATATATTTATCGATGATCTGGATGAGGGGATTGAGTGCTCCCTCAGCAAGTTTGCAGACGACACCAAGTTGGGAGGGAGTGTTGATCTGCTGGAGGGTAGGAAGGCTCTGCAGAGGGATCTGGACAGGCTGGATCGATGGGCCCAGGCCAATTGGATGAGGTTCAACAAGGCCAAGTGCCGGGTCCTGCACTTGGGTCACAACAACCCCATGCAACGCTACAGCCTTGGGGACGAGTGGCTGGAAAGCTGCCCTGCAGAAAAGGACCTGGGGGTGTTGATTGACAGCCGGCTGAATGTGAGCCAGCAGTGTGCCCAGGTGGCCAAGAAGGCCAACGGCATCCTGGCCTGTATCAGAAATGGTGTGGCCAGCAGGAGCAGGGAGGTGATCGTGCCCCTGTACTCGGTGCTGGTGAGGCCGCACCTCGAATACTGTGTTTTCCGTACTCGAATCAGTTTTGGGCCCTCCCTTGTAAGAAAGACATTGAGGTGCTGGAGCATGTCCAGAGAAGGGCAACGAAGCTGGTGAGGGGTCTGGAGCACAAGTCTGATGAGGAGCGGCTGAGGGAACTGGGGTTGTTCAGTCTGGAGAAGAGGAGGCTGAGGGGAGACCTTATCGCTCTCTACAACTACCTGAGAGGAGGTTGTAGTGAGGTGGGTGTCAGTCTCTTTTCCTAAGTAACAAGCAATAGGACAAAAGGAACCGTCCAGGGTGGTTTACATCAGATATTAGGAAAAGCTTCTTCGCTGAAAGGGTTGCTAAGCATT
The DNA here is from genome assembly GCF_030936135.1 of Gavia stellata. Lineage (NCBI taxonomy): Eukaryota > Metazoa > Chordata > Aves > Gaviiformes > Gaviidae > Gavia > Gavia stellata. The sequence goes on along the minus strand of NC_082597.1, from coordinate 6,151,109 downwards.
GCCACAGGCTGCCCAGGGAGGTGGTTGAGTCACCATCCCTGGAGGTATTTAAAAGACCGTGTAGGTGTGGTGCTTAGGGACATGGTTTAGTGGGCATGGTGGTGTTGGGTTGATGGTTGGACTTGATGATCTTAAAGGTCTTTTCTAACCTAAACTATTCTATGATTCTACAAGTCTATAAGTAGTTTTAAACACAGCTCCTGTGACAGTAACTTTTATATAATGTAAATTTGTTCACCAGGTTTGGCAAACTTAGAATGTTCCTACTAATCCTGAGGGCAAACTAGTGAAAATTTTAGGTGCCCATGTTAGGAGAAAGAGAACTGTAGAATGAAAGAGTCCTGCTGTCTTTACAGTGGTCATTAACAACACCTAAACCTTTCCTAGAAGGAAGAGCCTCCCTTTAAAATTCTTCCCTGCCCCTTGTTTCAGCAACAGCCTGAAAAAAATCCCTGAAGGTCAGCAGAGTGAGAGGCAGGGATAGTGTTCTCGCTGTACTCTGCTGGGGACAAAAATTCCAGCTCCTAGCCTTCACTGTCCTGCAGTATTAGCAATAATGGAAGAGAGTCTCATATACATACATACTGGAATATGTACAGTTGTCTCATGTATCTGTTATGTTTCTATATACTTTATAAATTGTGAAGCTAACATTCCCTAATTTGGTATTATTGGACTGCAAAAAACTTTTGTGTATTGGAGTTCATATACTAATGAATGTAAAGCCCAGCAAAATGCAGAATACTGTATTACAGTTCATATCTTCTTTATGTGCATAAAACTCATGAGATTCTTTTTATTCATATATTGATGAGGATACGATTTTACCAGTTAAAGTAATAATGAAATCTTATAAAGGGTTTGATAACAATGGAAAATTTTCACTATGATTGTTCTAGTAAACCTATGCCAACAGCTCCCTCTATGTACCATAAAAAGGATGCTAGCAAATGCATTGCCTGGAATATGTATTTCTGTTCCAGAGAAAGATATTATTAAGGAAAAAGAATAATTTCTGTGTCATTTAATCTCTCTACATTGAGGATTAAGAAAGTTTCAATAAAAAGCATCAATGGGTGTTACCTGCATAATTATAGTGATGCATTTTCCTGTTTAAAATTTCCTTCATTATTTACTGTATGACTCTGACTGATTCATTCAGTTCCCTTCTTAATCCCATTTTACATACATAGATTATTGTAATGCAGATAGTTCTTTGAGTACACAAAATGGAACAATGCAATAAAAGGACAGTAACTAATGTTATCTGTGTAAAGCTGGGAAACGGAAGATGAGGGAGCATGGAGGATTATCTCCAATGAGAGCTGTACATCTGCTTGAAAAAGAGTGATACACTATTAAAAGAAGAGCAGCACTGTCTACTGGGGAGGGCAGTAGTGAAGAAATCAAGAGGTTTTGTTCCTCCTTCTAACTTGTTTCTTCTCTTCTGTGTGACAGCAGATGGGTGCTCTCATCTCCCTGTCTTGCCTCCCTTCCTCCCTTCTCTGTTTAGCTTGTGATACGTCAAGGTGGGTTTGAGCTGTCCTTGTGGGCTGAAACACATCCGTCACCATGGGCTGTGTCTGTTAAACATAATTTAACTGGTTACTGTGTGTCGGATGAACTGAAATAATCTCTGTGCAGGCCTGTAAAAATCATGAAAAATGTGATTTTTTTCGACCTATTTCATAGCAGGTTATACAGGGTTACGTTAACTTGCATTTTCCATAGGCTGAAGTATGCTTACAGTCCCTGGTACTCAGCTGACACACAGGCAAGCTGTTAAACTGCAGACATTTGACTGTGACTTTAACCATGGGTGGTGCCTGCAGCATCCACCACAAATTTGTCTTGATAGATGCTTTTTGCCACCAGCTTCCTAAAACTAACAGCAGAATTAGTGAGTGCTCTTAGACCTGAATTCAGATCAATGCCACTAAGTACTTTTTACTTAATTAACGGAAAGTGATCTGCTTGTGAATCGGGGAGAAAATAAATGAAACTGCACACATGGAAAACAAGCAACACCTTTTCTTTTTTTTTAATCCGTAGATTCACAGTTAGTTATTGGGCGTTGGGCATGTCTGCTTGCCAAATAATTTATCAAGTACATTAAGGAGTCAGAACATGACATAATCACCATGTGGAAGTTTATTTGGCAGAGTGAGTCAGAAGTACACACCATTATTATTCTGCTGAAGTTTAAAATTAAACCTCATTTTGTGGCGAGGGAAGGGAAGGGAAGGGAAGGGAAGGGAAGGGAAGGGAAGGGAAGGGAAGGGAAGGGAAGGGAAGGGAAGGGAAGGGAAGGGAAGGGAAGGGAAGGGAAATTAGGTTCATTCTGGATATTCTGTATTTCTGAAATTATGTTTTAGAAATTTCATATGGGATTCAACCAGAAAAATATGTATGTGACTGTGTTCAGATAGGGGCACAGAAAGCTCTTCAATATGCATGTACTTGGATGGGTGGAAAAGGAAATGAGCCAAAGCTCAGGGAGCCCTTCAGAACTGCTGTTCCCACCTTTGCTGTTTCCTTCTCAATGTGTGTGATCTTCCTATGCGGTTTTACTGTTCTCCAATTCAGAAACAAAGCAGCATCAGAGATGTCCCTTTTAGGCAATCCCCTCCTCTCCACCCAAAAGGTTGCAGGATATGAAGCTATTACTCTCTTTAATAATCTTGATTTTTAATTTACTGGCACCTAGACACCACAATGAAAAACATATTTTTTTTGCCCTTGTAGTACTGTATTAATATATCCATTTGCCTCAGAAAACTTGCAATTGAATTGGTAGAGTCAAAGGTGAAACAAAGCATTCAAGTCTCAGTAAGTGAGAGACTTGGGGTCCAGACCACCACAGCACCGTACTGTCAGCTGCCCCTTCAGTGGGAGACGAGACTAGGGCACTTTTCACTGCAGCCAAACTTCTGTCCTCCAAGGCCCTCCATCCCATCCGTCCTGCCCACACCTCTGATTTGGCTCTTTTCTAATCCCTTGCTGGGTCCTGTTCTCTTCAAACTGGTGCCCCCTGTGCTACACACTCCCCCAAAATGCCACCTGTGTGGTTTCTTTCAGACCACTAATGCAAAGCTCTTGGATAGCCCCCTATTTACTTGCTTCGGAGCTGCACTTACAGGTCCCACCGCCTGAAACACTGCAATCAAGCTGACAACACAACCAATCAAGGTCTGACCTGCAGCCGTTTCCTAGGAAACTCAAGCCACTGCCACAGAAACAGATTGTACACAGTGGAGGGAAACATATATTTTGGGTGCAGGGGAAAAAAAGAAAAAAAAAAAAAGAGGCATTTCAGATTTTTTCCAGTACTTCTGAGTTATTACAAAGCACTTCTAAAATAATCGTAATGAAAAATACTCTTGTTAAGAAAGATTGAGTGATGATGGCCATGTAAGTACTTAAAGCCAGGCAGAGAGCCTCTGAGAAAGACCATGAGCTGGGGCTGCTTGAGTGCTTGTTCCTGCTTTGTTACTGAGTCACTTCATAACCCTTGCCAAGTTATTGCAAAAAGATTTCCAAGTCATTAAGTCCATAGTTCCAATGAAAAATAAGTTCAGATCAAAACAGGTTGAGTACCTGAAGAAGAAAACTTGGAAGAAAGCAACAAGATTATCACGACCGTAGTGGAAACCCTGAGAAAATTACCAGCAGGCAAGGCCACCTCTCCTACTTGAGGAAACACCACCACCACATTTTAGGCCAATGAGTCTGCTTAGCGGGTGCATTTAAATACTTAATAGTTAATATTAAGCTTTAAGTATTATTCCTCCTTGGTGGAACACTCTATTGTATGCTGTGATTTACAATTTACTTGTAAATCAAGTAAATTCCCATTTACCTGTGAATCACTGTCCAGCTGCTTGAACACAGGGTGCATAAAGGAATAATGATATTTTTTGTAAAATGGCTGATGGTTGTAATAAAAGTAGTGTGCTGCAATCCGGGACCTCTCAGTTTTAATAAGATTATCAGAGTGGAATGAGAAAAAGGTCCCAAGATGTTTGTCACCAAAGTCTAGACAATGAGAATGATGACAGAGTCTTCTAGACAACTTTACTGTCCTGGGTAAAGACCCTTACTTCCAACATGTGATTAATTTCATCTTAAAGTACTTCAAATGGATCGTACTCTAAGGACTGGTCTTTATTTCCATGATCATGAAGGGCCCCCAGGGTGACTAGCTCAGGGGTGGATGTCTAACTCCAGTTCTCTACGTTTAGTTAGATGAATTTGGCCCATCACTCACTGTGGGAAAGTGGAGGTTGGAAGAAGGCTGTGAACATCAAGGAGTAAAGAAAAAGTTCTTTCAGATAAGTTTTAGGGAATTTGGGAGAAGGACTTTGGGAGAAAGGTGAGGCAGTTTGGTTGGGGGAATGAAAGTATCCTTCTGAACTGTCATTCTTCTCCATGAACAACTACCATGGAGGATATAGGAAACTGAGTTTTTTCTGACTTTTGGTGGTAACTATGAGGAAGGTATCTCAGGAGGACAGGAAAGGGAGCTGAGGACTTCCTCCTGTGGTTTCACACTGAGTCTTTGAAGAATATAGCTTCCCTGTGTACATATCTGGCTAACTCATGGAACCCTACCTATAAGCCTGTACAACAGGTATATCATAATTAATAAAATATGAGCTCAACCTTAGTGTAATCATGTTGTCCTAGTGAATGTGTGGGTCCTGGGCAGAGGCTAATGACTGACCCCTTCCCACCCACTGGGAAATGATTGCTTTGCTATCTATCCTAGCTTCATGGTGACTTTACATGGTTTGGGACCCTGGGCAACTGCCTTTGATTTGCACCGAGAAAAAAACCCAGAAACTAATATGAAGGGACAGAGTTGGGCACTGGAGGCAAAGATGACTACAGCAAGTAGTATTCAGACCAGTCAGTATTCGGACAACATCACGATTCTGAGTTTCTCATAGGGTTCTTCCTCAACCTCTGAATGTGCCAGTTACCTTTTATGATGGCCATGACATACGTCAAATGGATCTAGGGAAACAAGATCAATCTTGAGCTTTTAGCCATCCATCCACATGTACGTTGTGTGTCTTAATCCGAAGCCTTCAAGGCTCCTGTCACCCTTCCTTTAGCCATAGATCATCCTCAGTCTCCAAGCCTGTTTTCTTCCTTTTTTTGTTTCTTTTCTCAACTACCTTTACTCTTTTTGACTTTTTTTGATGCGATGCTGTTGCCTTTAATTTTTATTCCTGGTGCAGCAATGCACCATCACACATTACTGCGTCTCAAATGGAAGAGACTTCATGCTGTGGATCTTATGCAATGAAAAGTCATTATTCTCCTTACTCAGAGTATGGCATGACTTAGAATATAATCTCTCTATGCCCATAATTTGAAGTCAAGCACGTTATTCAGACAGAACTGAAGGCAATGTGTTTGTGGTCCCTAGTGGTTGAGGAATAAGGAGGAATTCAACTGCATTGTAATTAGTGTAATCAACACATTATAGATTCTCTTTTAAATCAAGAGGCAAACATGAGTTATTTTTTACAGACTGGAAACACTTAGTTCAAATTCCAGTTGTGTCAAATTTTGTAGTAGCCATTTAAGCACTGTTCTTTATGTACTGCTCAGCAGTGTTTTCTCATTTTACATACATCATTTTTAGTAAATAATTTATAATGTCCATTGCCTTTTCCCCATGTAGACAACTACAGCAACATCTCTCTGGCTATCATTGAACAGTTAATAAAAGTCAGGTGTTAGATGCTTACTGTCAGTTAAGCAGCACCACCAATATGTCTTCCAGGACCCAGGACTGCTAAGACTGCTTCTGAGTGGGCTGGCAGGAAAGAAGTTACAAAGCTACAGCACAAGCTGGAACAGACTTGTATTTTACTAGGCAATCCTAAGAGACTTCATTGATCGTACTGTCTTGGTTGCCATCTTCCTGGCATACGAGGAACATATATACGAAAGTGCTCTGAACTTCCAGTGGTTCCTGACTCTTTCAACACCCTGCAAGACCTCTAAGAAGAGGTTTATTTTAGCCAATAGTATTATTAGTTTGTGTCTGAAAGGGAAGGGAGACTTAGAGTTTATTTTTGTGGCTGGGAAGTGGAAAGCTGAGGTTCAATTTCCTCTTTCTCCCAAGATTTCTCCCATTAATACTTACAGGATGTCTAAAACCAATGATGTTGCCAGGTACAATATAATTTAGGTGGATACATTTATCATCCAAGCTTTGTAGGGTTCAACATTAACTAGATACCTTAGACTTAAGCAGATACCTTAGACCTGGTTATTTTCAAGGTCTCTGAGCTAAAGACCTGTCGTCACTGTACCTGAATGGCATTTGGACACTAAGCCATGCTTTTCATGAGCTCCTCAATAACTCTGCTACAAACAGGACAATAGTGAATCTAGGCTGATAGGGCTGGGGGCTCATACAAAACCAGCAGCGATTGTAGCTGCTTCATTTTTAAAGGCAGACAGAAGAAACAGAAAAGATTGGGCTTCCATCTTCTTTTTTTTTAATATTGTACTCTGAGCATGAGAGCTCTCTGTGCCTCTGCCTAGACAGCAATGCAAAAAGTGAGGGGCTAAAGAAGACACAAAAAAGGGCAGGCCTCTGTGAATTGATTAAGATATTTACCTGGGAGGAAAAGTTCTGAATTTTTTGTCATGCCTTTTGATAATCAATCTGTAGAGCCACTGGTTGAAAATGGAAACAGTGTGGGAGCAGGCGGTTCAAACCAGGACTCCCCGTTTCTATGTGCCTATGCCACAAAGTCATGCGGCTCCTTTGCCCCACCCTCCATGTCTTGCTTTCCTCTCCTCAGCAGAGTTGCAGACTTAAGAAGAGGAATAAAGAGTGATCTCAGCTAGCTCATTCTCTTGGCGCTTTATCAAATGTAGGAGTGGTTGGGGAATATGAGCTCTTGCCCCTTTTGGGGACATTATTTTAACCAGGAGACATATTAATATATAAAAGAGAGACATAACTTGAGACTTTCTTCTCCAGCTGTGTTGTAAGAAGCATCTATTCCAGATTGAATTCCAGGTTCATGCAGAGTCTTCTCTGGTGACCTGACCGAGATGCTTGTGCTGCACTCAGAGCTGAAGTTCGGACACAACCTATATATGTAATATTTATATTAACTGGCTTTACATAGCTCCTTATTTGATTTCTTCTGGCTGAGGTACGTGGCTCTTACCCAGCATTAAACAAGGCACTCAGGTGTGTAATTTTGATCTTGGATTCTATCTTTGAATCTGAACCCCTTAAAGTTAGTCAGTATAGATTGCATACTTAGTTAGACCTACCCCTTCATTTGTCAGGTATTGTTAACTGTAAAGCAGGGATAATTAGCATTTCCCAAACCTGCAGAAAATTATGAAGATAATTATATTAAAAAGAGAGAACTGCTCAGAGTCTGAGGTGACAAATAGGACTGCATGGAAAGTAATTTTTTTCTGCCCTGTTAAAATACTGGAGAATTCAAAAGTTCATCTGCTCTGCACTGAAAAGAAAACAGGAGAGAGATCTGTCCCACCTCAGCCATGTCAGGCCACTCACTGGGTTTTAGCTCTACTGTTATGCCCATAATCTGAGCCAGTCAGAGATAGGTCTTGCACTTTATTCACCCCTACGAGTGCCCTGGTCGTGCATAGTGACTACTCCAGAACCAGTCTCTTTCCAGTCTACCATAAGCCTGTGGTATATTTCCCATCGAGATTGCTTTGAACACTTCTGAAAGAAGTCGGGACGTGCACAGCAGATTTCTAATGAACAGTCACTTCACTGAACAGCTTACCAATGAGTTCTAGGGGTGGGAGCCTGTCTGAAGCTTTTTGCCCTCATAAAGGCATTTCCACTTTGAGCAATATTTCTCTTTCACATGTAGGGTATATTTTCTAGAATTCCTTTTAACCTGAAAACCAGAACAAACTTTCTTAAGAGTTCCCATCAGATCTAGCAAGATAGGTATTTACCACAACGGAAGAGAAAGCCTGTCTTTAATTTCAGCTTTCTCATTAGCTCTATATTTCTTGGAGAGATACCTTAACTGGATGTACAAAACATAGTTAAGAATTATTGATCTTTGCTGAAATTCAGCTTCCAAGTATGTTTAGAAAGATAAACAGGAACAGATTGGGTCGAATTCACAGAAAAGAGAAGTAACAACACTCATTATGCCACCAACTCATTTCACTCTGACACCGGTGCTCTACTCACTGGACACACTATCTTTGCTTAAAAAACATTGATTGAATACAGTGTGGGTTTTTGCTTGCTGGAATGCATTGCTTAGAATTGTTCCCAGGATATTTACTATTACTATGTCTTTACCCATTCTTTAGCTGTTTTGCTGTTTCTCTAGTTGATAACCCTGTTATTCTCTCATGCTTAATCCTCCCCTGGACTCTGTGCTTGATTGTATGGGGGTGTTATCACCACTGATTGACTGGCCATGTCTTTTATTCCCTTTCGGTTTGTGTGGGTAGGGGGTTAAATCACTGAAAAGAGGGATTAGCTAGTAACTCAGCACTTAGATGACTGACGTCATGGTAATTAGACATTGGCAAGTTCCAAGTAATGCCATTGCATGGTTATCATAACAATTTAAAATCCAAATGGGTTTTTTGTGTCTCGTAGTTGTTTCCAACCTTTCTATATTTTTTTCGTTTCTCCTCTCTGAGTTCACTGAGTTCAAAATCTCTTTTTCTTCTTGGAAACACAGTTTGTGCTGGTGTCTGTCTACAACTGATTGTGTCCCGGTTGCTACAGAATTCCTCTCCTGGTTTGCTTAATCATAGGTTTATTTCTTTTTCTTCTTTTCATCATAGATTCTTATGTATGGTGTCTGACCTGCTTGAAAGAAAACCACCACATTACCTGCAAACAGCCTTGACTACCTTTGACTCTAGACAACTATCATATTGATTTTCAGGAATGGTTATTCTCACACAAACCTTAACAGTCTGGCACCTGCGTATCTATCGAACCCTTTTTGTAGCCCCTGTTTCTGTGCATACCCTTGGGTCAATGAACAAACTGCTGCCGTCGATTGTATCCATTTGGCCAGCATCTCTAGAGAATAAAGAGGAATCACAGCTACAGAACCAAAGGTTGGGAAAATTCATTAAAAAAAATAATGAATCCCTCAGTTCCTAAGCATCAGTCCGGCAAAGATATTTAATTACTTGCTGGTCTTTCTTTACTCACATCCTCTTAGTGACGTATGTGTTTACGAACTTCTGGTAGATTGGAATCAAATACAGTTTGAATTCAGCGTTTAAGATTAAAAAAAAGAAAAAAAAAAGACTTTCCAGATTAGATTTTTGAAATGATTGTGACAATACTGATGCAGAAAGATTGCAGCCATTTTGAGCAAAACTATCTAATAATTTTGGTTTTCTTTTATAAAGGGACAATTCCAATTTAAATCTAGCAGTGAGTTATGAATGCTTCTTTATCACTTGGAATAGGATATCTGTGCACATAAATTTGCCCAAGCTACTGGGTACATCTTTCTGGCTACTCCTAAGCATTTAAAGACAATTGCATTTTTATTGTGAGATTGCCTAGGAGGTATTGCCAAGGTTTGCAGCTCCATTTATTTGTTTATCTCTACTAAATAATGTTTGTATGAAGTTCTGGAAAGGTGAGCCCAGCAAAATTTTGCAACACTTTAAAAAATCTCCCCGGAAGACTTCTGCCCCCTTGTCACTTTCCTATTTTATGTGTCTGGGTCTTTCCAAGATGTTAATGAGTGTCTTTCTTTGTCAATCCATAGTTACTTGCAATTTTTATCTCTGGTATATGCCATTTACGGAGAAGAAGAACAAACAGAAAGAGAACAGAAGCAACTGAAAACTCTTTAGGCTAATACCACTATTTAGTCAAATGTAGCTTACCAGTGAGTCTGGTGTGCAGCTGTTTCATGAAAAGTCTCAGCATTTTCACTCAAGATAGAAACATTTAATCTCTTTCTACTGTTGTTCCCCAACTTCATGCACTGTACACTGTTGGTTGACTGTCTCACGAAAGTGCAGGTGGAGATACCTGGGTGGAGCTGAAGGACATAAAAGTAAATGCCATGATACATAATTGAAATGTCTTAACATTTATTTAAAGGTATTAAGATCTGAGAGATATTTGTGGTCAGCTAGACAGCGGTTAAGGTTTTGGTTTTGACTTTTTCACCCTAGAATGAAGTTTTCCTTATTAGCTTTCTCATACACAGTGAGTGAGTTATAAAATAACTTATCTGCCAATATCTTTTCAGTAGCAGGGTGGGGGTACAGTGATTTATTGTACTATAGATCCCTTGGGATCCAGGAAACTGAGGGTTTATGTCTGCCACTTGCCTAATTGCAAATTATCCCTGTTTCTGCTTCTCGGTTGTTTTTCATCTGTAAAATGGAGAGAAAGATACGGCTTCCTTCGTAAGAACTCTTGAAGTTTCCTGGCGGCCCACTATTGTTGAGCTTCTTCACGTTTCCAAAGGGCTTAGTACCTTTGTTGAAATGAACCCCTTCAAAATTAATCATCTTTAAAAAATCTGAGTTCATTATCTACTTGGTTTATTATTTCTGTGTTTTGGACAGGGCTGTGTAACTTCCCTCAACACAAGAACACTTCCATGAAGCAACTTTTGTTTTTCTATATTTCAGACTTTCACTGATGAAGCATAAAGGATGAGAAATATATCTGAAACTCATGGAACTTAAGGACTCCAGTGAGTAATATCTGCAAAATGAAGATGTTTCAGAGGTGTATCCTTGCCACAAAAGCCCAGGGTAGCCTCTGTGGATCCCAGTGCCTACTATTGCAATTGTTGCTGATTGGAATCATCCCTTGAAGGTTGCTTTGTGACCTGTATGAAATGAATTCAGCACCCACCAGCAATTACTACACTGACTGTTCGCTCCATTATATAAAATCATTTTGGTACTGTTTTGGATCACCTTTGACACCTCAGAGGCAATATGTGCATGATGAACTCTTATGATTTCACTGCAAGTTCCTTTCTTGCTGTATTAATGCACAGTGATGAGCACCCAGAAGTAAACTTGCATTGCTCTTCTTTATGCCCTGTCTGCTCTTGGATTGGATACATAATGGTTTTATCTATTCTATTAAATTTTACCGTTATCTGGCAGCGAGACTACTCTCCATGTAATGACTCACATTAACACTGTTAAACCCTTTTCCCCCAAAACCAGCACAGTTCCTTTCCAGTTGTCTGTTGGAAATAGTCCCTGGTCTGTGCTAGATCTCAGACTGTGTTTGGGAAATGCTCGAAGGATATTTGTTTTCTCTCATGAAACATTGCCAGGGATTGCTTTAACAATCTAGTAGCTTGAGGAACATTTTCTGGTATAATCTAATTTACTAGTGTTGATGCAGCCGTCTTGTCCATGCAGCACTGCTAAATAGCAGTGAAATCCCTTTCTGAGCACATCACTGGATAGTAGTGCACAAAGATATCCCAAGATTATCCATAAAATGATTATAATACTTGCACTATCCTGTTTGTGTAACACATGAAAATTTGGGCCCTCTTTGGTGAAAAATGTTGACCTCCATTTTGGACTAAAACTTAAAGGAGGGTCAGAGGAGAAAATTATTATACTGGTTTTGGCTGAGATAAGAGTTACTTTTCTTCGTGGTAGCTTGTACGGTGTTATGTTTTGGATTTGTGTTGAAAACAGTGTTGATGCACAAGGATGTTTTAGGCATTGCTGAGCAGTGCTTACACAGAGTCAAGGCCTTGTCTGCCTCTCACACCGCCCCACCAGCGAGATGGGTGCACAAGAAGTTGAGAGGGACCACAGCCGGGACAGCTGACCCCAACTGACCAAAGGGATATTCCATACCATATGACATCATGCTCAGCATATAGAGCTGGGAGAAGAAGAAGGAAGGGAAGGACGTTCGGAGTGATGACGTTTGTCATCCCAAGTAACCGTTAAGCATGATGGAGCCCTGCTTTCCTGGAGATGGCTGAACCCCTGCCTGCTGATGGGAAGTACTGAATGAATTCCTTATTTTGCTTTGTCTGTGTGTGCAGCTTTTGCTTTAATTACTGAACTGTCTTTATTTCAACCACAAGTTTTCTCACTTTCACCCTTCTGATTGTCTCCCCCATTCCACTGGGTGGGGGAAGTGAACGAGTGGCTGTGTGGTGCTGAGCTGTTGGCCATTGCTCAACCAGGACAATGATTGACTCATCTTAGAGTCTGGGATTTGTGAAATGCCCTTCTAAGACTTCTGGACCATGTCATGATGTGTGCCTCAAGCAGGCAGGATTATGATGGAAAGAATATCATAAGAGAGCAAGAAATATTCTGGTAGGGATTAAAAAAAACCTTATTCTATAAGACATTAGCCAATCTTACTGAGTGGTGGTAGAGAAGAATCTGAATGGGGGGGTTATGTTACAAACACTCCCTTGTTAGTCTAAAATTTCTTTATACTTGTGCTTGGCTATGTCACACCTATTGCTGTCAACAGCAATAGACAGAATACAGTTCTCTCTTCATTACAGGACAGATGACACATTGGTGTGATATATCTAGAACGCACATCTAAGCAGTGTCAAAAACCTACTTCAAGTATGAGCTGGGGACATTTTAAAATTTGACCCTATTTGCCTGTATCTCCCCAGTTGTAATGTGAGAAAAGCATGTCCTGAAGGAGTGCCTCTACTAACAGCAAACTATTTCCAGACTGGCAGCAAAAATCCACCTAATCAGAGAAAAGTACCAGATCAAAAAATTAAAAAAAAAAAGTGAGCTATTTTACTATCTTACAGATCCAAATTACCTAGTGTGATGGTTATGATCAGTAGTTAAAAGAGAAACAAAACAAGAAATGGACAAATTAAATAGCAAAAAAAGAAAAAAGGTTAAAAAAAAATCATTTATGAAGCAGACAGATAATTTCAAAAAGCTTTCGTATCAGGAATAGGGCACCATTACAATGAGAAAACCTTTAATTATGTTGTAAAGGTCTGATATTCCACTGAAATGTCATTTCAAAATAAACTTCTAACAGTTAATTATCAGTGATATTTAACTTGTGGGAAAATTAAATATCACCACATACTCCTGTGATCATTTTATTGCTTTTGTAGACATTTTAATATTTTAATGGTTTCCAAGTAACAATGAAAAAGGCATGCCACCAAGTATGTTTTCTTGGCTTTCTGTGGCTAACCATATAACCTTTTCTTTGTCTTCTTCATACAAAACAGACCTCTGAGTCAGTGAGGGACAGGACTGAGGGGAAACCTTTTGGGAATAAATATGGGAATAAACATTGCTTTGACTCCCTTAGCCAGCATGATTCCTGGGAAAGAAGTTTTATTAACTACTATGACTAGAAATACAATGCTGCATGTACAAATATTGAAGCCCTATTAGCATTCAGCTAGCAAATCAGATGCATGTGCAGTGTTCCAGTTAGTGACCTATGATTATCCAAAGCTTATAAAATGTGCAGCGTGACTGGAGCTAAGGATGTATGCAGTGACCCCTATCATGCACAGACTGGAAGACTGGAACAGGAAAACTCCTGTGCTCTTGTTGTCTAAATCAATATAATACAAGCTAAAAGACTATAATATGAATGACTATTCAACCAATTATTCCGATTGAATTGGTTCTAGAAATGGATAGGTGCAACTAGCCGCAACTGACTGGGTATTATACATCCTTCTCTAGGGTGAGGCAATGAAGACATGAATCGTTAAAGGTATTTGGCTCAAGAATGCTGATTTGTCCCTCACTGCAATGTTTAATTGCCAGCTTCTAGCAGTTGCTTTCAGTTCCCAACATTGTGTCACAAAAAGTTCCAAAATAAATTATAGCATTATCTTAGAATATTCAAATCATCCTGAGGTAAGCATTACAAAAAAGGGTAGGAAAAGGATAGACGAGTAATTGTAAGATCCATATAGGTCTTACTATTGTGTTTAGTGTGAGTTGAGATGCTCACCCAAACTCTGATCTCCAGGGGCTTTACTTAAAGATAACACAATTTGTGAAATACGATAAAAATCCTAGAAATTGAAGGTATTGGAATTTTTGGCAGAGTCAACAATCTCTTGCATGGAATCATGAAATTCATGGTTTTGCTTGCTCCTGTAAATTAACCTATGTGCTAATTGATCTTCAGAGATACTGTGAGACTGAATCTTTTCATGGTAGCAGGAAATAAATCCAATATTTCTTCAGCATGTGAAGAAAACAAAAATACCTCTAAGCTAGAACTTACCGGACTATTGTTGACTCTTCTAATGTGCAGCAGGCCTCTGCATCATTAATCAAGTTGTGTAGTCTTCTAAGGTCATATTGTTTAAATGCTTAAAAGTCCCCCAAATTCTGTGCCTTAGTTCCTGTTGAGTAAACTGACAAATGCCCCACAGGAGCACTGTTGCAATAAAGCCAGCAAAAACACCGTGTTGATATTAGATACAAGGTGCATGGGCTTGACTGCTAGACTGAAAGAGTAGCCAGTTTGTTGGAAATAATGCTACCAATGGGTTTGTACATCTGCACCCATAAAACAAAGTTTTACAGAATACAAGAGAGATTGCTTTAGCAAGTGTTTTATTTTCCTTGGTGCTTCCCGGTAGTAAACCTCTTTTATGTTCACGTGTTCATGGGTCTATGTAAAACCTGCTCCTATCTACAGTTGGAGGCATGTCAGGTAATTTCACTTGTAAGAAGGTAGCATCACAGGTAGCGTCGCTGGCATTTTAAAGGACTATTTGAGAATCTGGCTATTAAAATGAAGAACTAAGTCTGAAGATCCAGGCAAAGAAATAGCTAGAGCACTTTTTCTTTCTCTGGTAAAGACCTCATGGTAGTGTCCGGAGGTCTGTTAGGATAATCACAGCATTTTCTCTCTCTTTTGCTCAGATACGGGTCTGCTTCCAGTTAGAGATTAAGGATTTCACAGCCTTAGGAGTTTGTTGGTTTGGACAGCTTCCAGCCCCAACTCTGTCTCCCTTCCCTCCCCAGAGGCAGCCAATAACATCTCTTTTCCTCAAAAAATCCTTTTGGTCCTTAATTCTAAATGCCAGGTCTTAGCACTAAGCCAGTTATTGAGGTGGTGTAAAATGGAGTCATAGAGTCTTAGAACCACAGAATCATAGAACGGTTTGGGTTGGAAGGGACCTTAAAGATCATCTAGTTCCAAACCCCCTGCCATGGGCAGGGACACCTTCCACTAGACCAGGTTGCTCAAAGCCCCGTCCAACCTGGCCTTGAACACTTCCAGTGTTGGGGCATCCACAGCTTCTCTGGGCAACCTGTTCCAGTGCCTCACCACCCTCATGGTGAAGAATTTCTTACTTGTATCTAATATAAATCTACACTCTTTCAGCTTAAAGCCTTACTCCTTGTCTTATCACTATGTGCCCTTGTAAAAAGTCCCTCTCCAGCTTTCTTCTAGGCCCCTTTCAGGCCCCTTTTAGAAGGTCTCCCCAGAGCCTTCTCTTGTCCAGGCTGAACAGCCCTCTTTTGATTCAATTGATCTGTGTGGATTTATTTCTGTTAAAGATTTCTTTTACAGTTATTTATCAAACACAGTCACAGTACTTTGCAGGCCAGGGGACACAAACAATCTACAGCGGAGGTAAAGATGGTATTACTACCTAAACTATCTCTTCTTTGACACTGCACTGTGTTGTTACTTCATCAGAAGATTGTATTTTACATCCATCTTTGCAAAGACATATATGACTATGCAAGCTACTGGTTACAGGGAGTTATACATTTATTTCTGCAACTTTTTTTTTTACCTTTTACCTCTGCAAAAGGTTGTAGTCTGTTATCACTCCAAATTATTACAGATTCACATCTCATGCTTTTAGTTCTTCAGGTCCCCAGATAAAATTCTGTTGCAAATATAGTGAGCAGCACAATTAGATATGAAAGACAGGGGAGAACCAGGCACTTACTAATGCATGGAGATGGTTCTGAGTGTTTTGAACTAACTTGTTCCATCAAGGTCAACCAGCTTAAATTTCCAGAGAATGTGGATTTCCAAAGAAAATCAACAATTGCTTTCAATGCATTTTGAAACACTTTCTTCCCAAGTCTTAAAACCCACAAAAAACATTTGTTGTTAATTTTATGTTTTAAAAAGAATTAAACAAAGCTTGAACTAAAATAAATGATTGTCTGTTTTCTAAAGTAAACAATAAATTTTTGCATGGAGAACATTTTTCTGGCATTTGTAGGATCGAGTTATTATTTTTTTTTAAAGTGGAAATAATATTACTTGTGAGCTGTTAAACATAAAACAAATGGTCACACAAACACGAAGAAAATTCCAGAATACTGAATATTATATGTTGGCTAAAAGTCTGACTCTAGAGTGAAAAAAGCAATAAAAATAAACCCAGTTTAAATTAAAATCATCTTGCCTGAACTTCTTGGAGTTTGAGCAAGTGGTAGAGAATGAGTCAAAGCATAATATCTGGTAACAGATGAGTAGTTATTATGCTGGGAGTGATTCTCAGCTGGCTGAAGTCTTTGAAAGTCCCACTGTCTCACTGAGAACACTTTAATTCAGAGCAACAAGAAACTTTATGTACACAATTAGCAGCTCTTCCACAATTGTTGCCATCTCTAGAGTGAAGTTTGCAGGAAATAGTGGAAAGAAAGCATACACGGTGGTTCAGAACAGAAACTATTAGGTGACATTTTTTGGCATGAGTTGAGCAGAACAGACAACATGATCAAAATGATCCATTCTATATTTAAAAACTTGGGCCTAAATCAAGATTTTATTATAGTTCCTTTATGTTCACTGTATGAACATTTGTCTTCAAGCTTATATGTTTCTTTTTTCTCTTTAAATGTGATACTAAAAAGAAAAATGGAAGTTATTCAGAGTTTAATAGTGGTCAGCTGATTTATTCAACATTAGTCGAAGGAAGAATATTCAGATGTTTGGTACAACAAACTTAGTCCCTCTTTTCACCAGTATCTCCTGTCACTCCTTAGTTTACCGAGTTATTTGGGAAACCTGAAACAACAGATGTAGTCAGAACTGCTACTCTTAGACAATAATGATTTAGAAATTGAAAGTGAAGGAGAGGAATGGCTGCTAGCACTGAAAATTCTGTGAGTAGTCCTTTTCTTACTAAAATTTACATGACATATCACTGGAGACAGTAAGCACATACACATGCATGTATGCCTGTGTGTACACACACACACACACACAAAGAACTGAGGTCAAAAGACGTCCATCCATTTATACCATTCGTGGATCTCTCTATTTTATCAGGATGGAATAACTATTATATCAGGATGCAATAATGTTGCCTTAGAGCACCCTCATTAGTTCTCTCAGTAGCATAGAGCATGATTTCAACTTAAGAAGTAACTCCCATTAATATTGAAAAAATACTGAAGAGAACAAAGTGGATTGATTGGATGAGCTTTTTTCCCAAAGCCTGTCAAATGAAAGGCTGAAGTAAAAGAAGCAGCTGGTTGCTCAAGAAACTTGGGCAGCACTTTGGCCAGGCATGAATTATACTGAAAAAAACTAGTTAGCAGCAGAAAGAGCTAACGCAAACAATACTGGAAAAGGGCTAGCAAGTGTTCAGAAGTAGAAAACATTGTGAGGTATAACTGCAAGACTCAAAGGACATGAAAGAACTGGTTTGACTTTCTGTTCTCCATCTGCCAGTATGAACTCATATGTACAATATAGGTCGCCATTTCCAGCACAGGTTTTGCGGTTCTAACCTTCTGGCAAACATATAAAAAATCCATTAAAGTGAGAGCCAAACTCCTGTCAACAGCCTGAGGAGAAGGATATAGCTCTGGCTTCTATAATTTTGCATACAACCCAGATGGAAGTACAAGCACTTCTATGTTGAAGTGCCAAATAACTCTCCCAAGGCTTATATTATCTTTTCTTCGTCTTGCCTCAGAACAACTTCCATGCTTCTGGGGACTCCGCAGCTGTGTGCACTCTAGCGAAAGACTGTGCGTGGCAAGCCAAGTCCTGTGTATTTGCTTCCCAGCTTCTGTAATAAGGCTTCCCCTCCCTCCCAGTCCCATCAGGGACTGTTCAACCAGGAAATGCAGCTGCAGAATCTTCACAGTTTCTTTAAAGCAGTTTTTAAAGGAAAAGTCCCTCATTTTCTTGAAGCAATCTACATGGCAAACAAAAGTACACCAAAGCAATGATGCTATAACTACCTAGGAGAAAGGTGAGGAAAATAATATGGGGAGGTTGTGAGAGGAAAACTGGAATTTAGCAGAGTAGATAGCTTTTAAACATGAATCTGTACTTTAATTATGTTGTTTTAACCTTGCCATCGGCATCCTTTGTTCTGAAAAACATACAGTCTGAGCTTCAAGTTTCGTAAATCAGAGGATTAAGACACAAAAGTGGAACAAAGAATGATTACTACACCAAAATCATTAACATCAAATACAGTCATGCCTATAAATAGTGTTTCATTAAATATAGTTTAAGTTTGTTGGCTAATATTATCCCTTACTTCCTCATAAAGCCAAATGTTGATTTGAGAAAAGAAGTGACTTCCAAGTAAGGTCTATATCAACTTAATCCATCTTATTTTAGTGCCAGGATATGCCTTTTGCCCCTTCTGAGTAAGAACAAATTTATTCTTCCTAATTTGACAGCATGATGACTGAGCTAGTATTATTCAAGGGATAGAGAAAAACAAGGAGGCAAAACAGCGGCACAGTTTGACCAGGTAGGTTTAAGAAGAACAATCTTCTTTGTAACTGAATCTATAATAAGAAGAAATTTCTGCTATATCAATTAATTTGATGTATTGGGCTGTATGGGCATTTCTCTTCCTGCATTCAAAATAAAATTCTGGAAATCTTGGTCTCCTTCAAATGGATGACTTCTGGATAAAAATTCCTTTGCCTTCAAATATCACAGAATTGGGTGTGGGGGAGAAAAGGTAATCAATAAGCTTCGTGAATTCTGTGATATGGTATAGAATACACCTTTTCCTCCTTGTGGCTTCAAAACTAAACCATTTTTCTGTGCTGCTTATCTTTGGTTGCTCTGGGGCAACTCTGTAACTGTTCCTATGAAGAGAAGACTTAGCTATAGGGAACTCTTCACATCTCAGCACGAATGGGCCTGGGATCTTTAGATATCTCTTCTCGCTATCATGTCAGAGAGAAGATAACGTGGGTTATTCCTTACAGAGAGGACTGTAGTTCTTCCTAAAAGGACTCTGACATCACTTGTTGCACTGGGATTTGGAGTCAGCACTCAGCTCAGTCTGCACATAAGCTTTTGAAAAAAAGATGCTCTGGATTACAGCTCAGGCCATGGAGACTCTTTGAATTCAGAGAACAGCTAAGATCAGTTTCTAGTGTTGCACTGTAGTTGTAACAGTAGTGACCCTAAGCATAAAATCAATACCATAAATTTCATCCATTCCCCTGCACAAGTTGCATAGTGTGTCTCTATCTAGTGGTACATCTCAAGCTAGGAATAAAAGAACACATCCTTTTTTTTCTCAGAGAAGTAGTAAGAATAAATTCATGAGAACTGTGAAGTTCTCATGTAATGATCTAGGTTATTATCAAAACAGGCAACTATATGGAAGATATCTGTGCTTGCGCGGGGGAAAGGGAAGCTTGTTTTGATAATTGTTGATTGCACTGAATTGCATTGATGCACTCTTAGGCATATGAGGGATATAATTTTATATCATTCAAGTTAGGTCAAGATACCCTGAAGAGCAGCTAATTTGAAATGTGATACATAAATCTAAATAATATTTCTTTAATGACACATGTAGCTTTTACAGTTAAATTATTTAGTTAACCAAAAAAACAAATTGTAAAGGCAGGAAATTTTCTGCTTCATTCTAACCAGGCTGCAATATGTAAGACTTTGTTATTCATACCTGTCCCTAGCAGCTGTAGCAAAATTTTCAAAGCCACTAGATATGAGTAGTGGGGATGTTAGATTAGAGTCATTGTGCCTCTTCCTCCCCATTCTCATGCATCCTTTTGCCAAAAGTAAACATTTTTAAAAAATAATTTAGTGTTAATTTAGAATTTATAGTGACCACCTTACTGATTAATATATGTAGCTATCTTTCCTTACACATGGATTTTAATATTTTAATCTTAATTCATATTTGGAAGTTTCCTATTTGATTCATACATCTGGTGATTACTATGAGAGAGGTGCCTTCAATACAGCCCATCATTTATGAAGAGCCTTCCTGAGAAACCTCAACTTTTCTGTTCTGTGGAAGCTGCCTGGCTATTATGACTTATTGCTAACTTCATGACTAGCTACTGGGGTCACCTGAAGGAATAAACCTCAAACCTCCAAAAGAAATAAAGTCTTTTACTAGCTGGCTGATGGATGACAATAATCACGCACACTCATGCAGCACTATTATTTCAGCCTCTTAAGGTCACTAAGCATGTAAGATTGGGATGAAATTTCAGGCAGGAATAAAAGAATAGTATAAATAACACCTAGGAAAAAAATCATCGTGCTGGTTTTGGCTGGGATAGAGTTAATTTTCTTCATAGTAGCTAGTATGAGGCTATCTTTTGGATTTGTGCCAAAAACAGTGTTGATAATAGAGGGATGATAATACAGGGATGTACATGCTGAGCAGCGCTCACACAGGGTCAAGGCCTTTTCTGCTTCTCACAGAACCCCATCAGCGAGTAGGCTGGGGGTGCACAAGAAGTTGGGAGGGGACACAGCCGGGACAGCTGACCCCAACTGACCAAAGGGATATTCCATACCATATGACATCATGCTCAGCATATAAAGCTGGGGGAAGAAGGAAGTGGGGGGATGTTTGGAGTGATGGCATTTGTCTTCCCAAGTAACCGTTATGCGTGATGGAGCCCTGCTTTCCTGGAGATGGCTGAACCCCTGCCTGCCCATGGGAAGCAGTGAATGAATTCCTTGTTTTACTTTGCTTGTGTGTGCAGTTTTTGCTTTACCTATTAGACTTTCTTTATCTCAACCCACGAGTTTTCTCACTTTCACCCTTCTGATTCTCTCCCCCATCCCATGGTGGGGGGGAGTGAGCAAGCAGCTGTGTGGGGTTTAGTTGCCAGCTGCAGTTAAATCATGACAATCACCCAAAAGATAGAAGACATCATAGAATACGAGTAACCAATATGTACCATGTTCCAGATCGCAGTGACCATTAAATCATTGGATTCAGTTAGATAAATATCAAGGAAAAGCTATGGGAAGGATCAGAATGCTAAAACCCCACAATCTACAGGGAAAGACTGATTAAACTGGGTCTAAAAGAAGAGCAGAAGAGGATGGGTACCTGGTAATAGTAAAAAGATAGATGAACAGATGCTACAAAGATAAAGTAAAAAACTTGTTCTTCTTGGCCATGGCAGTCAGGACAAATCCTAACAGATATTTAATTGCAACAATAAAGATTAAAATTTAATGTTAAGAAAAGCTTTCTAACAATAAGGTTAGTGAAGCACAGAAGATGTTTTCTCAGTTGCTTACAGTCTTCACCCGCCTCTGTAAGACATTTTAAAAACAGGCTAGGAAAGCAGCTGTCAGACTTGATAAAAATATGGTTCATTTTATCTCAGGAAAATGAATTTTCTAGAAAGCCTCTTGAGATCCTTTCCAGACTGAAGAATCCATGGCTGCATATGGAACAAAACCAGAACTCACGCCACACCACATAAGGAGCGCTAATTGCCACAACAACCATGAATCGTTTGATAGTTTATCAGCTGAACTTCGCTAACCCAACATATGTATTGCTCGTATTGTTGGACCTTCTCCAACTCCTTCCAGCAAATGGGATAGAAGACAAAAACAAGGGACCTAATGGAGGCTAAGAAAAAAATAATTAAATATTCTTCTTCCTTGCTATAGTGGTATGGCTGCAGCCTTGACAATGAAATGATATTAGAAAATTTATAAAAAGAAGCAACCTTTTTCTGTTGTTGTAAAAGCTGAAGCTGTAAGAAAGGAGAAAAGGATGTTGTCATGCAAGAACAGGAAGTAATATGAGCATGACACACACCTTTTTTCCAGTAAAACATTCGGGTTAGGTAAAAGTATTGTTTCATCCCATAAACCTTGTTCTCCTTGTTTACAAATATTTAAATCACATAGACATTTGTAGTCAGAAAAATGTATTGATCATTTTTAGGAAGTCACTAATTCACACATGTTAAGCCTGTCTTAGCTGAGACTTTTAACTCCAGCATTAATTTGTAAGCCTAATCAACCTGTGTTTCTGTACAATATTAATGATACACAACACATAAAAATGAATGAGGGTGGTCAAGCACTGGAGCAGGTTGCCCAGGGAGTTGTGGGGTCTCCATCTTTGGAGGTATTCAAAACCCAGCTGTACACAAACCTGAGCAACCCTGCTGCAGGATAACCTGCTTTGAGCAGGGGTGTTGGAGGTGACAATCTCCAGAGGTGCCTGGTAACCTCAGCCATGCTGTGATTCTATGATTAATAGAAAACTACAGGCAGCTTCAGAGGATGTCTGAGTTCTGTGGTGGTTTTTCTCCATTAGCTATGAAGGAAACTGAGGTAACTAGATTCCTGGTGTTGCTGTTTCAGGGAAGTATCCAAATTTAGTTTAAGTTAGTCCAAGTTAAGAGAAGGACTTTAACATCTGAGCTAACAGCCTCAGTTAGTAGCTACTGCCCATGTCTTATGTGCATAATCCTATTCCATGGGCTTTTAAGAAAAATGAAATGAAGAAAACTGGATTCCTTTCAGCATTCAGGTGCCATTTCCAGTAGCTGACTTTTGCTACCCTTAGCACAGCCTCTGTCAAAAACCAAGCAAAAAGCCAAGTAACATGTTCAGTCTTTCACCTACTATGATTTATCTAAGCTAGCACCAAGGTACCTCATCAGCCAAAAAAGATGAGCTGTTTGAGGGAAAACAGCTAGTAATATGAACAAGAGGGAGATAGGATTCATAGAGGCTACAGTTTGCAGAGCTGTTAGACGCATTATCTGTGACTCAAGGTTCACAGAGCAGATAATCAGTCAGCACAGACTATAATCTGGAACAATCCCTTTGTTTCACATTAGTCCTAATACAAACTCACATTACAGATAAGTGCTGTTTTCTCAAAGACCGTACATAATCACAATTTTCCCAATCTCAACCACAGCTTGTTTTGTGCATCAAAGCCACCTTTGTTATGCTTTCTCTTTACCAAGGCTGGGTGCAAGAAGTGTTGCAGGCTCTCTTGCAGCATGCAAATCCGCAATTGAGACTTGTCCCAAACACTTGGGTGTGTTTGCCAGGCTTTTTGACTTGCTCTTCTCCAAGACTGACAAGTAGAGAGTTCACTGGAATCTGACTTTCTGAGCCATAATAATTCAATGTTCCTAACCACGCTGAATACCTCCTGGTTCTCTCTCCCATGTTGGTCGCAAACTGCCACTGCCTTTTTCCATTTCTTTTCTCTTCAGTTCCTTCATATCTGTCATGAACTCTGTTGGAAGCTTTGAATCACTCCCAGCTGCCGCTCAGTATTTGAAAGAGTAGATGAATGCTTTTTGTAAAGCACCGCAAGAGACTTGTGGATAGTTTGTGGCAAGATACTGTGCTCTCAGAGGTGGCAACTTCTTAAAGGAAAATATATAGCTGAATTTTCAGCATTGGTACATATGGCCAGCATAATCTTTTTTTTGTTTGTTTTTCAAATGACTTTAAAATTCTTTTTATTTACAAAATCGTGTAAAATTTCTAACTTAGAAAGGTTATGAATTATTGGAATTGCCCCAAAGTCTTATCTAATCTTATATATGAGGACTTGAGAGAAGGAGATGAGCAAAGGGACCAGATATCATCATGATGGAACATATTATATTTTATTTGGTTTAGATACACCAGGCTTGGGGATGGATCCCACATTGGCCATGTCTTCATGGAACCCACCAACTTTAGTGAAGTGATTCCTGATTTAGAGCTGCAGCCAGCATCTCTATCACTGACCTTTATAACAAGGCTTTGCTTTTGTCTGAAAAAGCACCCTGCAAAAAATACTCAGCATCATGTCCATGTGTAACAGGAGATCAATTCTCAAATCAAGATGGTGCTTGGTTTACGTTCCAAAGCAAGAAAACTGGCAAGCCTTGTAATCTCTGCCTAACCAAGATAACACAATTATAAAACTGCTATTCTTGTTCGTGCTTATCTAACCTTTTTTTCAAATCTTACTAAATGGTTTCTCAATTAATTCCTGCAGCAGTAGGCTCCTTCCTGGAGAGTTAATCATGCACCATATAAATACATATACCCGTTTAAAGTTTGTTGCTTTTAATTTCGTCTATAGTGAAGGTGGAGGGAGTTAAGTCTCCCAAGACAGCTCATCAGTTATGAAGGTGTTGGTTTTTTTTAAATAAACTGAAGCTTTATTTTTAAAACCCTTTTCGCTGTCATAACTACAAAGAGAACTTGAGAGTAAAGCCTGTTGTGATATCACCTTCTGAAGGCAGACAGACTCCATCTACAGCAAAGGAAATGTTGCATTTGGCATTTTCTCTTCTCAGGGTGGCTCTGTACCAACACTGATACAATTATCCAAGTTCAAAACTGATGGCAGCAAAAACTGACATATACTACACTCATTTTTGGAGGTGGGAGTATGACTGGCAGGAAAATAGCTGATATTGCTGACCTCTAGGTTTTATCATTAGTCTTGAGAACTTACGAGCCATTAAAAAAGAATAAAGGAGTTCTGTCAATGTTCAACAGTTTGCATGTCTACTTGCTCTAAAAAAAGTCCTTTGCTTGACACTGAAATCCACTTTCTCATCCTACACCCACACCAAATTTTCTTATTGAGAGATGCAGTACCAGTCCTCCGCCCGCTGACCACGCTGAATTGTCACTTTTTTGACATTACAGAGACCAAGTTAATTTAGCTGATGGATTTTTTCCATACAGAGGGCTCAATTCAGAGTTTATGAAGTTAGTGACAGTGTATTTATTTTACTGGTTGTTGTATCAGGTTAGCAAAGATCAAATGCTCCTACTTTAAGTTCAAGTTATTCCTCATTAAAGGGAAAAGAACCCCATGAAAACAAATTGACAGTCTCTAAAAGAGAAGGCAATTGCAAGAGTGCTCACTTGATCGGGCTGCATCAGTTTTGTCCTCACAAAATGACATCCGTGCTATGCAAGTAGCAGTTTCTGACATGTGTGGAAGCCACATCTGGGGGCCTGGCTTGACACTTCTCAGCAGGGTAGGAAATACTGAATGTGAGCATCTCGAGGCTCAGGACAGAGCTAAACCACAAGAAGTGGAGATGCAGAAGGAAGTGGTACAACAGGGAAAAACCTGGGATATAGATCTTTCGGCTCCTCCTGCCACCAGAGTATGAGAAGGGTGGAAACAGCAACATTTCCTGCTGCAGGTTCAACCCACTCACTCCAAAAGCAATTATTATCCTATGTTTGCCGAACCTCCTCCTGCAGTACCATTGGTAGCAGCATTTAACTTGATTTTCCTGCAGTCTTGCAAAGAGAAGGAACGAGAAGAGTCAAGGACCATTTGCTGCTTCCCCAGCAAGTCTGTTGTTCTAGACAACTACTTTTTTTGCTTATCCCTAGAGCTGCCCCTGGTACCTGCTATATAAAATCACAGTAATTTCAGGCCTGTTTGATACCAACTAGTTTTGGGTTCCACAACGAAACTGTTTTAGTGCTGTCTAACATACAGAGGTCACACAGATGTCTCTAAAAAAGCACATAAGCTCTAGGGAATGCCACCTGAGACAAGAGAGGATTTTGAGTTAACCCATTGAGAGCATAAACGTGGGATGAGAAAAACCACAGAGTACAAATTTGTATGCCAAAATTCAACACTCATCTCTCTGCCTACACCCCCTGCAATTTCAGATTTCTGAAATGGAATAAGAAAAAAAGCACTTAGAGCTCCAGGTTGATATTTTCTTTGCTATTATATTTTTTATATTACTAACATCTTTACTGTTAGCCTTCTATCCAAAGTTAATCAGCTGTATTTTATTAATTCTTTCACAGAAGCCCTCCTCCCCACCATCCATGCTTCTCATCTTTTTTGTTGCCCTTCTCAGGACCTTCTTATTTCTTTCACTTACTTTTTAGGACAAAGTGATCAAACGTGAATGCAGTGTACATGGTGAGTGAATGCAAGTGATTCCTACAGTAGCCTTAATATTTTGTAAAGAATTCTTCATTCAAGTTTAATTTTGCCTTCGGTTTCACCTGCTTTTTTAAAATCACTGCTAAACATTGAGACTGCGCCTTTCACTTAGTGTCCTTGAAGCCTTTCTTTTCTCTAAGACACTTGGTTTATGGAATCATAGAATTGTTTAGGTTGGAAAAGACCTTTAAGATCATCAAATCCAACCGTAAACCTAACACTGCCAAGTCCACCACTAAACCATGTCCCTAAGCGCCTCATCCACACGCCTTTTAAAAACCAGTCGAAACCTACGTTGACAGTTCCTCTTGTCCTATTGCTTGTTACTTGGGAAAAGAGACTGAAACCAACCTCACTGCAACCTCCTTTCAGGTAGTTGTAGTGAGCCATAAAGTCTCCCTGGAGCCTTCTCTTCTCCAGAATGAACAACCCCAGCTCTCTCAACCGCTCCTCGGAAGACTTGTGCTCCAGACCCCTCACCAGCTTTGTTGCCCTTCTCTGGACACGCTCCAGCACCTCAATGTCTTTCTCGTAGTGGAGGGCCCAAAACTGATTTGAGTACAGAAAACTGTATTCGAGGTGCGGCCTCACCAGCACTGAGTACAGGGGCACGATCACCTCCCTACTCCTGCTGGCCACACTGTTTCTGATACAGGCCAGGATGCCGTTGGCCTTCTTGGCCACCTGGGCACACTGCTGGCTCATATTCAGCCGGCTGTCAATCAACACCCCCAGGTCCTTTTCTGTGGGGCAGCTTTCCAGCCACTCATCCCCAAGGCTGTAGCGTTGCATGGGGTTGTTGTGACCCAAGTGCAGGACCCGGCACTTGGCCTTGTTGAACCTCATCCAATTGGCCTGGGCCCATCGATCCAGCCTGTCCAGATCCCTCTGCAGAGCCTTCCTACCCTCCAGAAGATCAACACTCCCGCCCAACTTGGTGTCATATGCAGACTTATTGAGGGTGAACTCGATCATTGATAAAGCTGTTAAATAGAACTGGCCCCAACACCGACCCTGGGTAACACCACTTGTGACCAGCCGCCAACTGGATTTAATTCCATTCACCACAACCTTTTGGGTCTGGCCAGCCAGCCAGATTTTTACCCAGCGAAGAGTACACCTGTCCAAGCTATGAACAGTCAGTTTCTCCAGGAGAACGCTGTGGGAGACAGTATCAAAGGCTTAACTAAAGTCCAGGTAGACATCATCCACAGCCTTTCCCTCATCCACTAGGCAGGTCACTTTGTCATAGAAGGAGATCAGGTTAGTCAAGCAGGACCTGCCTTTCATAAACCCATGCTGACTTGGTCTGATCACCTGGTTGTCCTGCACGTGCTGTGTGATGGCACTCAAGATGATCTCCTCCGCAATCTTCCCTGACACCGAGGTCAGGCTGACAGGCCTGTAGTTCCCCGCATCCTCCTTCCGGCACTTCTTGAAGACGGGCATCACATTTACTAACCTCCAGTATACATATAGGGTTTGTCATGTTTCAGCAAAATGTGTTTTTGTCAGAACCCCCTGATTCATTAAAAATAAAAATATTTTGGTAAAACATGCCAGTTTTGACAAGAGGTAAATCCAAAAGCAACAGAGAGTGCCTTCCTTCCCAGCTCTAGAATCACCAAAAGTTTTATTGAGGAGTCTGCTTAGGCCATGGTAAATTGAGTTAAAGTCCTAACTCTGCCTAAAATCAGATTAGGGACTTGCATCACTGACACCAAGCAATTATCAACTCCTCAGTCACTAAACTGCGTGATTGCTTGTTGATCTGTTCTGAGAAAGAAAGCTTCCTAAATTGTTAATTAAGTCCAATGCAGGCTCTAAAAGTGGTAGTCTTAAAGATTTTCACGGAGCAATAAAACTTTCTATCTCATACCTAGCTTTCATAAAACTTTGCCACAGTTTCTATGGAATTACATCTCCATGAAATCCTTCAGAACAAATGGAAGGATAAATTATAACAAAGCTATATTATCATTTCTTTTCAGTATACTGTGTAAGCACGTTGAATAGATGCCACCAATCCTATCTAGTTTCATGTTAATCTCATCTCCAGTGAACTGTATTTTCATATGTAGTTACAGGTGCTTAAAACATTCTCTCTTTACAAGGAAAAGAAAGAAAAGAAGGTAAAAAATACTTTTTAATTTCTTTCAGAGCTGCTGGAACTCTCCAGAATCTTTTCTTTTCTGAAATATACAAATAGCTTTCCACCTTCTAAAAGCATTGTACTTGGCTAACAGGGCTACTTGTTGAAACAAAACATAAAATGTTTGTGAATCTTTCTGAGCTTGTTAAGCCCACCTGAGAACACTGTGCCCTGCACACTTGACCTTCCATGAAGCAGGCGATTTAACAGACAGCTTCTTCCTCTAACAGAAAAGGTGACTCTGCTGACTATGTAACAACATTTATCAACAATCTTGCATTTTCTTTTGTTTCAGCCATGAAACGCATGCTGATGATTATATGATAAGCTTTATGTCAACAGAAGTTGATGATACTCTTCATTTGTCTTTTTTTGGAACTAATTTTGCAGAGGAAATTATAGTGAACAAAGATTTAGATTTTACAGTCCTGTTAGAGGTGGCCTGGATTTATGTCTGTGTGCAACATAATGTCTCACTTCTACTTCCTTTATGGAGTTCCCATTGGTACAGGAATCCTCTCACTTACGCCTCCTTTTATGGTCTACATGTGTGTTCATCTTTGTCCTTGGTGGACATGAGATGGAAAGATGAGCTTAAAGACTATCCCTATTTTCTGGCTTTCCATGAGTTTTCTTCTGGACCAAATCAAACATTAAGTGGTATACTACAATACTTCCAGCTCTATGTTGGCCATTCAGAATGGCAGTCTCTTTGAAGACACTGATAAGCTCTTCTTCATCCAATTATCCAATTGCTTTCTTTTATGCCTACATCACTTCATCAAATATAGCTGAAATTAAAAAGTGAACCCACAAAAAATAAGGAGATGTACAACCAGCTAGATTCCTGTATTTCTTTATCAAATTAGTCTCTTTATCCATTGAAAGATGAAAAAACGTGGGACAGATTATTGTAAATATATTGCAAATCAGTGTGGCTTCATTGACTTGCATGTGCTGAGGAGAGCTGAGTACACAAACTGCTACAATAAAAATCTATGCATCACTTGTAAATTCAGATAGTACGCTTTGCCTGTAGTCAGGGAAGGGAATATTGGCACGTGAAGCACAGCACATTAGCAAACAATAATGGATTGAAATATTGTCATTCACCTGGTTAAGCACAGGATGGAATAAAGTCAAGTGCTTTATGAAGTCTTTGGTGTTCAGATGCTCAGCTGGAATAAATCAATATTGCTCTAATTAGCTATGTTCAAGTTCATAATCTGCAAATCATGTCCATTGTATTTTTTTTCCCTATATCAAAACAAATTGCTTTTTTCTCTGATCTAATCCTGACTGATTTATTGAACACGGAATAATTCTGAAATTTTTAAGCTTGATAAGAAAGTAAGTTTAAAGATAGCACCTAGGTCCTTCACAGTTTGGAGAACTGAAGGATTGTGCTTGTATTACTCATGATTTCATCTCCATTTCATCCTGGTTCCCCTTAGAGGGATAACTTATTCTGCTTTATGTATACATAAATGTCCTTTAGGGCTGTGTTTATTTCTTTCTCTAGCCATATAGGAAATAATGAGGTCCCCAAAGAAAGCCTTAAGGGTCTCCTAAATAAGCAGGGAGGAACAACTGGCTGTCTTATGAGCCCTTGTGAAAATAGCAATTTGTTCATTAATCATGGAAGTAAAGCTTCATCACTGGAGAATTAAGGTAGCCTTACTCCATTGATAACAACAAAAACATCTTCAACATGAGCAAAACATTCATCACACTAAGCCTGTAAATTCCATATAATGGCACAGCATTAACCCTTTCCCTTTTCATTTTATGAAGGTCTTGCCTGATGCAGTAATTACGACTGATCTAATACTTCCTTCCAAGCCCCCAAGAAAGAGGTAAAGTGGCACTGAATAAATTTAATGACCCTGGAAATTGTGTTTAATATATTTCTACCAGCTTGCACAGTGTATGTCTTTTTAAAGATGTTTTAAGCATTAAAGTTACCTCTCATTATTAGCAACAGCTGAAATTACTTTACAATACTGAAAGTTGTGTAAAATACAATGATTTGTGAGACTGAGCCAAACACTGGTACTTATTTAAGAAGGCACATGTTGTTGGAACTTCAGCCCACAGTCAGGAAAAAAGTCATTAATGGCCTCAGTTATGAACTTCTTATTACCTGTCCCCAGCTAAACATCTGTCTTTTGCAGGATTCGATTATTGCTGGGTTAATTCCTTTAATAAGCTCACCAGCTGGTTACACGGGCCCATACAGGAAGGAGGGTGGGTAGCTGAGATTCCATTTACTTTGATTAAGGCTGCTGTAGAGGCACGCCCTTAAAGTAAATTGTACAAGTCTGTGTAATATGTAACATATTCTTATATTACCAAGCTGAAAATTACCATTTAGAGTTTATGCTCCAGCATTTAAATATTACCTTCAGCATGAAGTAACTATCTTGGATCTCATTATGATGGGTAAAGATGAATCACGGGGCTAGACCTTAGGGTTTGCTTTGGGAACTGCTGTGATAGCCTTTCTTTCGTAGGAAAAAATGCAGATAGGCACAATAACATAGACTGCTCTCTCTTCACATGCATACCTTATATATAGTTTGAAATGAAAAAGCAAAACTCATTGTGAAGAAAAAATATTTTTAAAATAGCAGTAAATATTGGGTCTTTTTTATCTTAAGGAGACATAAAGGGACAATATGGAGGGGATGGAGCCAGACTCTTCCTAGATGCGCACAACAAAAAACCCAAAATGAACCAGTCATAAGCTGTGAGAATGGAAATTCTCACTGGATAGAGCTAAAGGATTTTGCAAGGAGGGCAAACTGGAACATAGTGCCTGAGAGGTTGTGGGATCTCTCTCCTTGAACAGTTTCTAAACTGCACTGGGCAAGGCACTAAGCAACCTGATCAAAATTTGAAGTTAGCCTGTATTCAAGCAGGAGGTTGAATTAAAGACTTCCAGAAGTCCTGTCTAACCTGAATTATTCTATGATTCTATAACTTTATTATCAAAAAATGAAAACCTGGATAAAATCTTCTCCTATTTCAAAGACAAAGTGAGGGTAGCATTTATGACAATATTAAGAAATCAATATTTAGAAAATGGGAGAAAGTAGAAATAATAATAAATGAGTAGTTATGTCTCAAGAAATATTTAGATAAGCTACAGACATAGTGGAAAAAAGAAAGATTCATAACAGGATGAGGTACATTCGATGAGAAAGAACATTAGGAATAAACAAACAAAACCAATCTCATGTAAGACTATTGCTAGATGAGATGGCAAACAGACCATGATGTTGCAGAAAAAGGCAGAAATTTTCATTACAAACTTTTGTTCTGCATTTTCTGGTATTATGACAGCATACCAACCATGATAAAGTAATTTCTAGTCCAGCAGAAACCAAGACATGAAAATCACCAGGTGAGGATATTTTGAATCTATGAGTTCTTTGAGAGTTTCAGTTCCCCAATGGAGGTTGTTTAACGAATTTAGAAAATACCCAGCAAAGTCTAGAAGACGTCAGAAACACCTACTTTACACTAATATGTCAAAAGGTTTTCAGGAAAATTGTAAGCATGCTACACCATGACATCAATACTTAAAAAAATACTTAAAGAATTAAAAAGAGTGCATCCAAATGAGAAAGAACAGAGGATGGCAGTAGAAGAAATTCCAGTCCAGAGAAAACTGGTCAGCAATAAATTTTATCTTGTCAAAGGGGAATCAGTGTACATCAGCGAAACAAACTCAAGGTAAAAAGGTGAAAAAATGCTATCGGGTTTTATATGCTACTAGTACCAATTTTTCCATTTCTTCCCCTTCACTCCCACTTCCAGATACTTTGGGCATCATAAATAAGCATGCAGCATCTTGTTTTTTCTTGCTATGAATACACAACTCAGATAGAAATGGATTTTTAAACAGCCAAAGAGCAGCTCACTGGTCACAACGAAAAACTTAGGCTGATCTGATTGATTGAGGCACTCTGTCCTGGAAAGCAGTAACTATGAAGGGTCCTAGGTCCTAGTGATCTGCCCTGAACTCCCACGGTGTTACTTCGGTAACAAGGATAATGCAATCTTTATGAGTACAAATTCAGACCTACAAAGAAGTAATAGGGAGATGAGTTTACCTCAACATGGAACAGGGGAGGTTGATTCTGGATCATTGTTCCCATTTTAATGTTCACAGTTCATAAAAGCATGTTGAAAGACGGGAGCGGGTGCAGAAAAAGAGATACAGAAATTATTTGAGTGTTAGGGAAAATGTGCTAAAGGTAGAGACTTAAACAGCTCAAGAGGGTATGTTGGGCTGATTTTGACCATAAATACCTCCTCAAAGAGTAAATACTGAATATATAAATCTCCTGCATGTAGACATGGGACCAGGACCAAACTGCCGGTAGGAGCCAGAGAAGTCCAAGCTGGATAAAGTACCATATTTATTTATTTGGTAATAGTGACCAATTAACATTTGGATTATACTGTAAAGAGAAACAGAGCAATTGTGGTCTCTGAAAGAGGTGAAATCAAGACTGGATGACTTTTAAGGTTCTGGAAGATGTCTTCCATCAAGCATAGGTTACTGAGCCTATTGTTAATTGAATGGAATTTAACTGTGATGATAAGGAATTTAGAAAAGGTAGTCTTGTGCTCTTTTCTCTTTGGTCTTAAATGCTCTAAGTTTATGCTCAAAGGTACAAGTATGTAAGTGAAGCAGTAATAATGATCCTGCAGCTTTATGCTTACCCACTCAGCCAACCATCAATTGTTATAATATCTGTCCTCGTGTTAGGTTTTGAGAATCCTTGTCAATGGGCCTCAGCATTAAATAAATCACATCATTTCAGAACGTGTTACATCCACTGGGGGTCATGCAGAGCAACACTGAATGTGACACTTGTGCAAAGGTTGAAGAAGTCATACTTCTGGTGTACACATACAGCACATATATAGTAAATTGGCAAGCCTATTGGTATATGGGGACCGTGACTTTTCTGGGACGTTAATGCAGTCACGGAGTATAGGCTGAACTACGCTAATGTGCATTTCCATTTATTACCCGAGCTGGAAAAAAATAAAGAATCTGAAGTAAGTCTTGCTTGTAGTGAACATCCATATGTCAAAATATCTGTAAGGTGACATGCCTCTGTGTGATTTCTAAGAGAGGACATATATGACTGAGAAGCAAATAGAGCCAATATTAACCTACTCTCTAGGTGGCCAATGCATTGAGAGAGGAGGCTGCCATATGCCCCACACCACAGTCTCTCAGTTTCTGTCCTGGTTTGCACACCAAAGGAGCCATCAGTGAGGAGAAAAAGGGGATAGGGAACCATTCTGGTATCGGGTAAAAGTTATAGCTTAATGTTTCCTAAAAGCCCATTTCTAATTTTACTTTGGGTAGGCTTGGAATAAATATGGCGCAATGTTGAAAACCAGCTTGACCTACCTGGTGGCATGTTATTTATCATGTCAAATCTGAAAGACCCTATAGGTCTTCTTTCTGTTCTCTGTCCTGCCGCTGACTTGCAGCGTCTTTCAGGCAGTCACTGGAGGTGTCATTAAGCATGAAGTTATAAGATGCTAATGGACCAAGTGTGGCTGTAAATCACTTCATAGTAGCTTCATATGTGGAAGTGGAATTTAATAAGATGGATCTTGCAGGCTTGTGGTGTTTTCCTAAGGCTGGCAATTTGTATTGAGAAAAACACATCAACTACAAAAATACCAACTGTGCACATGTACTGGCGACATTTCTCTCCCTTTTTCTCCTTGTTTATTGCAACAATTTTGCAAATGTGTTCTCCTTGAAAATTCTTTTTTTCATTTTGGTTGCATTAGTATCAGCCTTTGGAGGGTTTTGTTATAACAAACAAGGTTATACAGGGTTTGTATACAAAGTCTGCCCCACCTTAAGATGCAATTAAGTGAAAACTGATGTAAACACCTCATATCGCAAGCAGAACTGCACAAAAACATCTATTTTCACCAAAACTTAGTCTTATTTTGCTACTGTGTTCAGTCAGCAAAAAAGAACAGGGCAAAACAGACGGAAACACAGGCAAAGGTACGATGGTCCCTGGGGAAACCAAAGCTGAATTGCCACAAGTTGTCTTCCACTTACAACATTACTAATAGTTTTGAAGGAGGAGGCTGCACACAGGGTGGCTAAGTACATTCCCTCCTTACCCTGGTATGAATTATGTGAGTATACTGATAGTTTGGAGGAAAGGGGGATGTTAGTATGCTACATAGACTCTGTCTTCTTTTGTATGCTCAGCCTTTCATGTTCTCTTCAGGTCCTTTTTATTTTTTTCCTTCCCTTCCTGTTCTGGATGAAATGCTGAGTAATGAGGCTTTGTGTTGGGAAGATGATACATATACGACTGAAATTTTCATCTTGAATTATCTTCAGGGAACATTCGAATGTGACTCAGAATAGCTGGTTTTAATTTGTAATCTCAATTGAAATAGAAAGTTTTAGGGATGTTGCCGAATCCACCTATGAATTACAAATTTGATTCACAGTCAATCATTCCCTTCCCCATGTGCTGGGAAAAAATCATGATTTTTTTATTTCATTTCATATACGGCAGTTTTATGCCACTGCAAGTTATATGCATTCTTCTAAACAAGAACAGAGCCAGGACATTGATTTAAATCAGTGTGTATAGAAGTTATCATTAGCAATTAAAAAACCTGTTTTATTAGTGCTACACAAAAAATACATGTATTTTTTCTTTTATGTCTTCAAATAAAGATGGTGTTGATTTTTTTAAATGATATTACAACAAGTCTTAGAAGAACTAAATCAAAATTTTTATCCATTGATTAGCTGGTATACACAGAGGCAGCCCTGGCCCAGAAGAGCTTATTTTCTTCACAGATAACACACAGAGAGGGATATGCTATAAAAAAAAAGAACACTGTTAGTCGAAGTACAGTCTCTCACAGAAAAAGGTGAAGTCAGGTTTCATTATGCAGTATCACTTACATACACTGTTGCTTCTTCCAGAAAGAGTGAAACCTTTCTAGCTCCTGGTTGACATAATACAACACTTCCATAAAGTTCAGCAGAACTCATAGATTATACATAGATAATATTCCCCAAATACTACAAAATTCACATACCATTAAACTCTAAAAGAGCTTTAATTAAAATTTGACACCAGCAACTCTGTTCCTCTGGCAAAGTGAAGTACTGAAACCATGTATGTTTCTGATACAGTGATAGATTTAGAAAAAAAATACTGGCATTACAAAACTTGATTACTTTCCAAAGCTGAATGAATCACTGCATTTGAATGATCTGTAGATTTATCAAAAAAAAAAAAAAAAAAAAAAAAAAAAAAATTGAAAAAAACAAAAAAAACCAGGAGTCATTTCAAGCCATTTCCTTTTGTTCTGGATTTTCACTTTGCATGTTGAAAGTATCATTTCAGAATAATAACTGAAAAAGTCAGTTCAAAATCACATAAAACAAAATTCCAACAGGTCTCTACCCAGTGTAGAACATTCCTGCAAAACATTTCACTTTCAACAAAGGCAGTTTCTTATAAATGTTATTTATAAAAGAAAAATGTTTTCTTATCAGAGGAAAACAGGCTGTGAGAGGCCAGAAAACACTGAGTTCATCCAGCCCCTTAACGGAACAGCTATACCATGTCACTTTAACTCCTGTTATCCTCTTAGAGGTCTTTCAGAACAGGTTAAAGAATCTATTCCAGTACTTTGTCACCCCGACAAGAAATTTTTCCTATTGTCTGAACTAGAGATTTTTTTTCCTGATGAAGTTTAACTTTTTATATGTGTGTTGCATTCATCATGAACATGGAAGACTAGTTTCTCCCCATCCACTTTGCAGAATTATTCTCCTTACATTTGAAATAAAATATCTCCATCTCTTGTCTTGGTTTCTTCAGCTTAAATAGCTGCAGTTTCCTCCACTCTTTCTACAGAGGTCACATTATCTAGATGACACAATGATTCTTATTTGAAATGTTTACACCATTTCTATTATCATGCTTTTAACCCCTTGGATTATGCTTCTAAAATACAGATAGATCAGAATCACCATCACTTAATTTGTAGGGGTTTATTGCTTTTCTGATTTGTTTTGAGCACAAGCATGAAGTTTCTTCTTAGCAAAGAAGAAACACTTGAATTTCGGTTGCCTGGAACACAATTTCTTCACTGCTGTGTCCTCCAGCATGAGAATATTTGTTATCATCAAACAGCTCTTTTTATGAAATATGCATTTGAAGAATCCGAATTTAAAACCAGACCCTACTCCTAGTTAAGTCAGTGCTAAAAACTCCATGGGAATTCAGTAGAAGGGGAAACAAAACTTTACAGTGCAGCAGGGCAGCAATTTCTGTTGACTGTAATGGACTCCAGGTAAAGTCGGTAGGCAAAGAGTTAAAGAAGAGTTTAGAATATGTTAGGACACCGGTAATGGCATAAAACATTTTATTTCAATAACTGTAATGTTAAAAAAAAGAAGGGAAGATACTGTTTCTTCATAGGAAAATAAAAAGTGCTGTCCCACACAAGATAACAGTAGGAAGTTTACTTCTTTGCTAAGGGCACATATAAGGTGCATGGTATATACACTTTATAGAGGCCCTTTGCCTACAGGTTATCCGAGTCTCTTTTAGTTACAATTCATCATTATATGCCTGTCCTCTTCCTGACTCCAATCCCTAGCTAGCCAAGCTTTGTAGCAGGTGCTTTCTCTCACGAGTTACAGTGAATCCTGAAATACCTGCTGGTTTACGCACAGCCCTGACTGCAAAAGACAAGTAATCTCAGATTCCATATTCAGATATATAATACAGGAAAACTACTTGAAATATGTGTCTTAAATGATCTCTAAAGTCTTAAAAGGAAAATAAAAAGAATGGCTTAGATCATGGTTATGCAGTAATGATGTAAGATACTGCAGCTTCTGGGGGAGAGTGTGTGTGCGCTTTTTTTTTAATTAAAATTTTGAATTTGCAGTATTGAATGATGTATCATTCGAGAAAAAGGATTGCTTACGCTCCTAGTTCTTATAAAGACCCAAATGAAGTCCTGGCCTATTGAAGGAAATGACAACCTTGCCACTGATTTATTCAAGAGCTCGATTTCACTCTGGTATGTGTTGCTGTGCACTGTTAGTCTGAAGTATTATTAGACCCGCAACCTCAATTTTTGTATTTTCTGTTTTTTGATGGATTTATTTCAGGATACTGTACATTAGCAAAGTGAAATATTCAGCAAGATGCATAGGATGAGGAAATAATGGAAAAATAGTCTTTTGTTCTTCTGTAGAAAGAACTTGTTTTTTACTTACTAGTGCATTTCTTCTAAGTAAGTGACAAACAGGAAAGACTGGCAGATTCAAATTAGAGGTTAAGCAAAGGGTAGCTAAGAAGAACAAGAACCAACTACCTTTGTTTAAAAATAGAATTAGAATGAAGCTAGCAACCTGAGGGAATTGACATGAAGCAGTTTATAAGGAAATTGGGAAGGTTCTTTTATTACAGCTAAAACACAGGAGAAATGAAAAAAGTGCCTGCTTTACAAGGTTCCAGTTCTGCCTTCAGCCAAGCAGAAAAGCTGGTGGTATCAAACCAATTAAGATTAAAATGAAACTTGAAGGCAAACAGAGATTGTCCAGTACACAATATCCTTTTTGTGTGTGCATCTTACAGTGATGCAAATGTATAAAGCTTTATCAGATGTACTCCTTCCCTGCAAGATGGCCAATTAAAAGGTTAATGTGCACTAGAATTTGAGAATTAAAGCAAAACTAAACAACCTTTTCATTAAAATTAACTTTAAGGGTTTGATCATCATTCAATTTAGACTCTGGTTCAAGTTCTCTGTTTCATTTGCAAACAGCTTTTGATTGAATATTGACGTCAGAGGAAGAGAATGTATTTCAAGCACTAGTGAGGGTGAAAAAATGGATGGATACTGCAGTAGGAGAAATGGGAATTTCAAAGAGCACTGCATGCAGTTACAAGATGCTAAAGTGTGTTGGACTTTCTCACTTTATGGCTTTAATGTACCCATCAAATCTGCTTTTAGTAAAGACTGCTCAGATACCACAGTGAGGACTAGTGTTGATTGTAAATAATCATATTCATTGTGACTCAGCTTAGCAAATTATCTTTTGAAATTGGTAATTTCTAGATACAGTCAAACAACAGAATTCTTTCCTGTGGAAAATTGCCTTTTTGATGAAAATCCCGAAGCTTTTGTTATC
The DNA here is from genome assembly GCF_030936135.1 of Gavia stellata. Lineage (NCBI taxonomy): Eukaryota > Metazoa > Chordata > Aves > Gaviiformes > Gaviidae > Gavia > Gavia stellata. Next base: position 6,112,513 of record NC_082597.1, on the reverse strand, counting down.
TGACAAAAATTGAAAGTTTGAGGAGAGCAGACACTGTAGGCATGTGTTTAATGAAAACACAATTTTCTGTCCAAAAAATATTTGGCAGACCCGAATAATTTCTTTCTTGCCTTGTACCTAGCTTCTCCTTCCTGTGACACATTACTGAGAAAGCTGTAAAAAGATAGGATCTGGAGTATTCGAGCTCCCTTAATCCATCTTGGTCTTGTTCAGGACGAGGTGTAGCACACAGCTTTCAATAGTCCACAGCTTCTGAAAATATATAACAGATGGCCAAAAATGATGTTTTTTCTCTTAAAGAAGTATAGGGCCTCCTTTAACACTGATGACTTCTGGGGACATGGGAGACATAATAGCTTTGAAATTGTTTCCTGTGTTCTGAAATGCTAAATGACGACATGTGGTTCCTCATTTGGTAAATGTGGGCTTGGTAAAGGTCTCCTGCAGCATTCTGCAAAATTACTTTCTATGGATGGGCAGGTCAGCAGGTAAAGGGATTTGACCTGGCAGTCATCAGTGCACTAATGATACAAAGCAGCTCATTTTCCCTGTGCGTGGCTGCAATTGGTATGTACATAAAAATCAGATGGTTGAAAATTTCATTACAAAAAGCAATCTGATCTGTGTGCTTGCTTCCTGTTATTAAAAGCTTTGTTCCTCATCAGTTTGCAGGTATTTTGTTCTTGATCTGTTCAGAGTCCAGAAACTGCTGTTTCTTTTTTATACTTACCTATAATCATTTGTTCTTGATCTGGACCTTGTAATTTTATCTATCATGATCTTTGACATGTAGGACCTTAATGCATTACGTCTGGGGTAGTCCTTGGAAATCACTCAAAAATTGCAGAGCTCTGTGCCCTGACTGTTAAATAATTATTTATTTATTCTCTGCTGAATTTTGGGTTTTTTTGCTCTTTTCTTTATGTGTAGATCAGGGCACTATTATTGACCAATAACAAAGAAAAAATAAATAATCACATTAAGTTTAATGGTTCTGCCATTTTTCATATAAATCCCTGGATTCTTTAGCAGGTAGCAAGTAGGAGCTCAAAGTCAACCATACCAGCAATAAGCAAGATGATCTGTTGACAGCATATCACGGTGACACGCTAGCAACAGTTAGAAACAAGCAGGAAGCTTGGTCAATTGCTACATATCTTATTTGTGCCAATCTCAATGAATTTAATTCTAAAAGAATCCAGAGTATGCATCTCAATGGTCTTCTGCAGCAGTGGAGCCCATAAATTTCCTGGTGATTTCAGAAAAAACGACTCTTGTACTCTAAATTTAGTCTAAACATAGAGGCAACATACTTATTTCAGAGCTGATGTCAGGAAGACCTTGACTGGAAGGATTCAAGATGCAGTTATATGCTTTATCTCTTTTCTCCTAATAAAAAAAAAGTCAAAGATGTTATCCATCAAACGAACCAAATTCCACTCTTTCATGCTAGGACACTACTTGCAGTCATACCAAAGTGAAGTATATGATCATATCTAACAAGAACATAAGGAATGTTTTATTCTTGCACACAATGGACCTGTTCTGCCCAAGGAACCAAGATAGATGCTGAAGGCAAAGATGAGCACATAGAAATATATGAAAACCCTTCATATCCATCTTCACTATAATAAAAGTCCATCCAAGTGATTGAGGCTAGTCTCTGACAGGGTGTGCTGCATCAACATCTACTTTCCTCTTAAGAAAGAGACTCACTTTTGCTCCATAATCATATTAATTTAAGGAAGATTATCCAAACTTTCCCTGTAGTTCTTTCTTCATATACCATTAGTCAATGCAATTAAACATGTGGCACACTAAAAGTCAGTAAAGCCCCATGTATAATAATAGAGTCTAAGTGGCAATAACTCTACATGTAAAACAAAATATAAATCCAATAATGTACTGAAGAGATAACATCCAGTGTAAGTCCCCCAGCAGTCATTTTTTTCCTTCTACAGTGGAGTCCTAACACTAAATCAATTCCTAATGTATGAAATGCATGATCAGTTTAGTTTTCCTTAGTGCTGGTTTAATTGCCATTCTTGGGGGGAAAAAAGCCACAAACAACCAACAAAAATCAGTATTAAGAAAAGAATAGACAGAGTCAGAACTCACGTCTGAAATATAGATGTTGTTTAAGCCCAAAACCTGACTTGAATTGTACACCTAAAATCAAGGGCTGGCACTTTTCTACTCTCCTGCTTCATGTATAGAGAGGAATGAATATAGACTAATCTAAATTGTAATTTCATAGGTTGTTTATACTGCATAAATAGGGTACAGTAGCTGTTTGAAAGGTAATTTGAACTAAAAGGTCTCTGTATTGAATCCTAAAGTATTTATATTCAGTTTTTACATTGCGTTCTGTTTTCAGAATCATTGGCGAATTTGTTAAATCACTGGTGTACTTGTTAAAGTTTAAAGAAAATGTAATATTGCATGAATACTGGCTACCCTTAGACTCTCTCCTTGAGTCTAAATGTTTCTAGCTAAATACAAAACCTTTGACATAGCTATCTTTACTGAACCAAAACAAACTGCAGTGAATTCTTGTTTAAACTCCATCAGCCATGATGATTATACTGCATTTGTAATGGAGCAAGGCCACTTAATAACACTGCAAGGACAAATTTCATAGTGTGCAACAGCTTTTACTGTATATATGATTTCACATGTCATTAGCCAGACTATTCAAATGTGTTCCAAGTAGCTTATAGAAAAAACACTAACATGCTGAAACAAGATTATTAGCAAAATCAATATCACTGAATGGGCAATTATTTTTTTCCTCCTTGCTATTGGTAACTACTCTAGCAAGACCAGAAATACATAATCTGAATATACTATTCTGGATGTCTGTGGTGCTGAACCAAAAATCCCAGCAATCACCAGAGGTATTGGCTATACTACGCTGGGGTTTAACTGAAGTTTTATTCAAGTTTTTTCTCTTTGAGGTAAGAACTTCCACATTAAAAAAGTTCTTATTCTTATTAGCAAGACCTGAGCCTCAGGACCATCCCCTTTAAGCAAGGAACTTAAGCTTGTGCCAGGTTCCTCATACCCTGCCGTCTTTCCACCCCATGACATCCCTGGCTTCATAATGAATTCAAATAGACCAAACTTACAGCTATAATATCTTGTGAACAACTCACTTTTTTGAGCTATCTCCTTCCCACATTCCAGATTTTATTTGCTCAACAGCATTACTTTAACAAAAGAAAAACTGTCCAATTATTCTGCCTTTCCTTCTTCTCTAGCTCGCCAGGAAAGACCCTTGACTGGGAGTAGTCTGAATATCCTAAGTGTGAGGGTAACTTAACACTGCTGCCATCTCCACTGCTCCATCAGGATGTGAGCTAGTATGAGGATTGGAGTGCTTCAGAAAAAGGAGAATGAGCATGTTCTGGAATAAGAACATAGAGCTGTCTGGGGGGGATCTGCAACTTCTCATTCTCATGACAGAAAAGCATAGGAAGGAAATAAAACCAGGTGGACTTTTGGTCAGAACTGCCTGCCCTAAGGAAACACTTCTAGTTAGTATTTTCATCTGTCTCTTTGAGGAAAGCAGAACTGAATTCTGAGGGGTTGTGGAGGTGGGAATTGGTAGGGAGAGAGTAGGTAGGTAAGTAACCATTTTGGTGACTAGCTATTGGGTTAAGATGATTTGGGAGATCTGCGACAAGGAGGGAAAGCAAAGCTGTGTTTATGCCTTTTGGTAACTATTGTAATAACACTAGGACCAGTGAAAACAAGTAAAGAATTTGACTGCAAATGCTCATAGCTGTTTATCTGATTATGTGTCTACCTTATTAGAAATGCTGACTTTAGATTCTTCCGATAATTATCTTTGAGCAAGCATTCAATTTTATGATTGCATATGTGATATGATACAGTGCTAGTATATTTTGCCCTTGGGTGACTGAAATACTATTATTTAGCCATTGTTTATGTTCATTCACTCCTCACAGATTAAGATATGTTGTTAGGTTACTTAAATAATCTAGTTCTTTCTTTGATTTCAGATCTGGAACATAATTGTTGTTCCCCCCCCCCCCCCCCCCCCCCCCATTTGGATATTAGTAATTTACTTAAGTAGTACAGGAAGGACCCAAAATAAGAGTTAGAGAAACTTTGATTGAAAGGGACGCTTGCGTGGTTATATCCTGATCTTGCAAAAAACTATGTTCTTGCTTAACTTCATTCATATGAGCAATCCTATTTTTATGTTCACAGACGGGAAGTAAGATTAAGATAATGTGTTATTATTGCAAATTAAAGACTAGAAGGCATTGAAAAAATTTTTTTTCTGTGTGTGTGTGTGTGCCTGTGTATAAGCAGAAAAATATATAGAAATAGAAGAAAAAAGGAGGGGGGAGCTTTTCGTCTTTTCATGCATTTCATCATAAGTTGCTTTTGCAGTTTTCCAGAAGAATAATGCTATGGACCTCACCTGAGATAAAAACACTATCTCACCAAGCGAAAGTTTGACCAGCTTTGCTACAAGACATAGTGTGAGACTTTTCTCTTTATCAGAATGTTTACAAAAAGCAAAAGACACACTGGTTTGAGTTACAGAATCACAGAATCACAGAATCACTACGGTTGGAAAAGACCTGTAAGATCATCAAGTCCAACCATCAACCAACACCACCGTGCCCATTAAACCATGTCCCGCAATGCCTCGTCCACACGTTCCTTGAACACCTCAAGTTTGGACATTTTGTAAAAAAATAGATAGAATGCTAATGTAGTCATATAAGATTCATTTAATTGCAGACATGTATTACTCTTTTAGACTTTTGGGGATCAATATGGAAACATGCTGCATAATTTTTCTTTATGGAAACATAAAGAAAAGCATGTTTCTTTATGGAAACATGCTGCACTCTTTCTTTAGGAGTGGTCCATCTCATTCAGGGCAGGCATCTGCTCTGATCACTCTGTCCTCTGTTAATATGGAGAGAAATAAACCTTGCTAACACATAACTCAATCTATTCTGAAAATTCTAGTCTAGCTGTGGTGAATTGATCTCTGAGCTTTTCTATTTCTAATGACTACAGAGAAAGTCCAGAAATGAACTGTGAATGGCCATGCTGGACATGTGCTGATTTACTCTTTGGATCTTTAATGGTCAGATAATAATCAGAGCTCATGCTTCTGTAACTGGAAGGACACAGGTCTTTTACTGGGCCTGTCTGTGAGCTCAAGACTTATAACACCAGAGCATTTGACTTGACACTCCTAAAATGTTCAATTTCTCTTGCCAGTACTAGAAATATGATGAGCTGTGCGATACTTGCTAAGTGTTTCACTTTGCTTTTTTAACTGTAGTATTAATAGTAGGCATTTTTCACAAGTTCTATCTTTTTGCATGCTATTTGCATCTCTTTGACATGATTAAAAGAATGAGTAAAATCTCTTTGGATTGTAGCTGCCCACACAAGTGTCCACTGTTTGACTCAGTTTCCAAATTGTTTATGGCATTTGAAATGTCCTAGGATATTCTGCTTTTCCTCCAGCTGTTAGTGCAGAAGACCACAATCTCTTGCATACCCTGTTTTGTTTGTCATCTCTGTGTTGATATATCAGGTACACTAAGATGCCTCAAATAGTTTTAGTTTTCAGATTTCTACACTGAATCAAGCCAGGTTGAGAGTCATGTACTCATACATAGGTGTCTAGATGTAGGCTTCTGACTCTTTTGATTAGATCTTCATTACATAGCTTGGATCTTCATTAGGAGCATGAACACATGGCAGCAGATTCATCCCTAAAGAACTGCAGGTTGCTTTGCACTCTCTGAGACATCCTCATGGGACCAGCAAATATAACACAAGACCTACAGGAAAACTGCATCACTCCAGCTTGGAAAATATCAGCTTCTTAAACTGCATAAGAACTGTCCCCTGTACGGGCAGCTGAATTAAACCTCTACCTGACAGGCAAATCCTTAAATTCCACTCCAAATTTTTTGGTTTGCAGTATATCAAGAAGACTCCAAGAGAAGAAACTTTAGGGGGGAAAAACAACCTATTAGGTTTTATGGGACCAGATATAGTCCTGCCCACTATGTTCCAGGAGGCTGTATCTTAACCATTACCTCATTAAGGACATATTCAGTCATATTTTTGGCAGGAATCAAGGATCTTTTGAAAAATGTATGGTCAGACTTTGGTGCAATTCAGTCACCTAGACATAAGTGTCAAGTTCCACCTAAGGGATCTACAAGCTCCCAAATGTCTACCCTTCTACTGTGGCAGCTGGATACCAGGTGGCAGTCCCTAGGGCATCTCAAATGTCACCATGTGCCTACACTCAGGAAGATGTATCATCTCCTCTAAGTCTTCGGGTAAATAAAATTAACTTTAAAAGCATTTAGAGACAAAAGGATTTTTAATTCATTGTGTTTATCACTTATTATTTAAATATAGCTTAACAAGGCAAACAAAGCAGAGTGCCTGTATCCCATTATCTTTTTATATTTTGGAAAAAAATAGATAGTGCACAAAAAGTGTGTAAATTGAGCAGCTTGTGGTTATGTTGCTATAGTTACAGGATGATCAGAGGCTTTGCTAAGCCAGAAAAAGAAATGAGCAGTTTCAAATAGTTTTGCACCTAGTCACCGTATATAGTGCTACATTTCCAAGTACGCAGTTTTGGTCTGCTTCGCATTGGTGAGGTGCAAAGAAGCCATTTGTCTCCTGAAATTTCTTATAATTAAAAAAAAAATCTTTGTACTTTACATCTAAGAATTTCTGTGTAGGTTTCAAATAAGAAATACAGCTGCTATTAATAGACATGGTCAGAAAAAGGTTTTATTTTGTTTTTCTCAGAATAATTCCTTTTTCCATTATAAAATTAAGCACTGAACATCTTTTGTGGCTGAAGATCAAAAACTTCTGCTTTCCAGCTAAAACGTGTTACCTATAAGTATATATATAAAAATCTATAATGTCTTTCAATTAAATTCTTATGTTTCACAAGAATAAATAGAGCCATGTGAAATGGTCAGTTCAAAAAAAACCCAACACATCTGCCACTAGAAGCAATTCTCATTAAAATACTAATAAACATTCTACCTTTTAAAAATAATTTCAATATGGATTATGGGTAAAAATGCTCACTCAGAGCTGTCAGTACTGAAGACTACAACAGAACTTGGAAAGTCCTGATGGGAATTGGTACCGAGAAACAGAGACAAGGAGTTGCATTTACATCAGCTGACCGTCTATGCCTAAAGTTTTCTCCCCTTGTTTACAAAAATTCTTAAGTTTGCTTTTGCATTATGTTTTGCTGAATGAATGAAAAGCTTTTGTACCTAAATGTGAAGACTACAGAAGACTAAACATTAACAAATGATATTCCTGATTCTCTCAGCTCCTCCTCAGTGAATTCTCATGCAGGTAATAAGGCACCTGCTGCTTCTGAACATGTCCATCTTTCTTTGCATATTGAAGTGTATGATGCAAATCTTTCGTTATTTCACTTTAGTTGATTCTGTTATAAGTGTATCCTACCACCGTCTAAAATGACTCCGCTATCAACATATGTACTCTTTTCTAAAAACGTCATTATAAGGAATGGCTACCACCTATTGAAAACAGTAAATTGTCAAAGAGAGTTCATTCAGGCTTGGAAGAGCTTTGCTTTAAAGTGAAGAAAAGAAGGATTTGAGGTGAAATAAGGCAAGGAGATTAGCTACAGCTTATCTATCAGGACGCGTCAATTTAAAGCACCCCAAAAGGGGTGTGAAAGATGATTATGCTGCAGACACACTAGCCCTTTCCACATGTCTCGTGGGCATAGGGCTTGCAGGCTTTTGCAGGCTGATGGTCCTGCTTTGAGCAGGGAGTTGGACCCAACGGCCTCCAGAGATCCCTTCCAGCCAAATTATTCTATGATGTATGCTACCTTTCAGAGATCCTCACTCTGAGAAACTCTTTTCTACCTCCTTTGAACTCTGATACTTAAAAGTGTTACTGACCTTTGCTGTGGAAAAAGAAGAGCAATTGAAATCCCTAGATGCTAAATTAGATGTGTCCTCCAAATAAAGGTTAATGTCTCAGACCATATCCCACAAGTCCAAACTTGCCTTCTAGTCAGACCTAGGCCTGTGATGACCTTTGTGGGAAAAACTTAGGCTTCTGCTGACACTTAAAGCAGATACAGTTGTGCATCTGCTTGTCTCTGTATCATTTCTGCTATTATGACAACATGAGAGACACATATTTCTTCAGCAGACCGCCATCACCTACAGCGAGGGAAATTGGCCCCTGACCTCAAGTTGCTCTCAGTTACAGTAAGCAGGATTCTTGGGTTTGGTTCAGTAGCGCATCCTTAAATGTCTAATACTGTGTGAGATGCAACAGGACTTGTAAGACATACATATGATGCAGCAGATATAACACAGAACAAATAGCAGACTTGCACCCTTCTGCAGAGTTATATGAAGGCCAAACAGGGAGCTTAAAGTAGACTCTAGATGTCTATGCTTAAGTACCTGAATTGAGCCAATAATTAATACAGGTGGAGAGGACAGGATTCAGTTGTCTGTATCTAGGTGTCTAGTGTCATATTAGGTATTCTCTAATCTCCTATCTGGCCTCCATCTGCTGGGTCAGAAACTGCAGATTACTTTTGGGTTCAACATCCTACCTGCCAATCGTGTATGGACTTGTGGGAAATCCTTGATCATGTGAAACAGAACTAGATACTTTTGAGGGTACTGAATCTGGCCTCAGATTTTAATTGATTAAAGAGAGTCAAACTCTCATAAAGAGAATTTAGACACATTAATCACTTGTGAAATCCTAATTTATCTACCTATCTGTAGATATCTCCTCTGTAGACTGAAACCCACAGTTACAGTTTCAATGTCAGTAGGAAGTTACTCTATCTTTCTTCAACAGTTGATAAAGATCTAAGCTGAGATTCATTTCACCTCAGTGTGGACATCTAAAGTAGATCAGAAGAATCATTCCCTGGAAATGATTCAGTCACTCTAATGAGGGCACCTGGTCCCATTTGAGATGTCTCAGGGAAACCCATGTTGTCTCCTGATGCTGCTCCAGAAGGCCACATATTTATCGGCTAAACATATGAATGTCTTAGATGCTTTAGGGTGTCATCATGGCACTTGGTACACTTTCTTGCATAAATATAGATCCCTTCCTCTCCCAAATTGTGAGTCCCACAAAAGACAGTATAGATATGCAAAACCAGGGCAAGACATGTTCAGTTTTAGCCTACTGTATGTCCCAAACTGCTAAAGACAGTGATAGACAGATAGAGACCAAAATGAGAAGACTAGCTGATGAGTTTTCCGAGAAAATGCACAATGGTTTGCATGTGAGAAAATCACTTATCCTATAGTGTTCTTAGAGTTTCTAAAGACCTTTGAATGAAAAACTGATGCTATTCATTATGCATGCATTGCAGACTTACCATTAGGCCAGTAATTTTTCTAGCATAGAAAAATGTCACCAAGGTAATTCATGTTTCAAAGGAGATACAAGAAATCCTGCAAGAGTCATCAGTGGGATAATGTGCCATTGGGGTGAGGGGAGAGAAATATCTGTCATCTTATGGGTAGAGGTTATTTGTTGCATGTAACTTAGATGTTTCAAGATATTTGTACTGAGCTCTTAGCACAAAGTGCGTTAACTGTGATATTTACAAAAATGTGATTTTGTCATACAAATGTTTTTCTGCTTGAAAACTAATTTAATTTCTTTTGTGTATGTTTGCTTTTTTATTAATCAGAGAAAAAAACTAGAGGAGCTGAAACAGAACTATATAGGGTTACACACTGCCAATCCTAAATCAGTTTGTACTGTTGTTCTTCTGAAGCTAACTTCTCAATTTAATGAAAGATTATATGAAAACACCACAATAATAATTTTTAAATAAAAGATGTGTGTGTGTCATCCAAAGTAATGCCCAAATTGTTCCATTGGGCTATCATTTCTTAGCAGCAGTTCTCCCATTCTGCAAACCTGTTATTTATAAGAGAATTAAACAGCATCATCAGATGACTTAACTGACTCTGAAATTGTAGTATGAGGAAAAAAGTGGGAGTGAAGTGCCAGACTATCAATTGAAACATTACTCTAACAATGTCCGAGGCAATCAGAGGACAAAAAAAGTCCATACTCCCACTCGAAACTACCAATTAGGGAAAAAATGCTCATCCATTATCATGAGCAAATTAGGCTAGAAATCTCCACTGGAGATTATTTGAAATTGGAATTTTTGTTTGTCTGTTGGTTTTGGCTGGTGCAAGTATGACATTGACAGAGATATTTCTTCTTTCTTCATTTCTTCTCCTCCTTCTTCTTCTTATGTGTCCTTCATAATACTGGACTAATAAGGGACAGGGTTACAAAGGTGTTTAGGTTTCTAACTTCAGTTGGGTTATTAGATACTTAAGACATCTAATGTCTTGTAAATTCCATCCCTAAAAGCTCAACTTTTATGATACTTCTGCATAATGTTTATTGTGCAGAAGAACAGCCCAAGGCCAAAAATGAGACTCATAAAAAATGAGAAATGATCATCATAACTGATGCTCTGAGGAAGACTACACTTCTTAATTATGAGCAGGTAGCAATAGTGGAGATATACAATATTTGCTTTATGGGTGTATTTTGAGTTTATTTCAGATAAATTCTAGAAACACGAGAACAAGGCTTTCATTCAATAATATAACCACTGGTACCCCAGGCCATTTAAGACACTTTAAGGCAACTGATCTTCAGCTGCCTCTCCAAGAAGACATGGGTCTCTTACAGGTGTTGTGTCATATATGCCAGCTTGAGGTACATGGCTCAGGTAACCTAGGGATGCCTTTGCTTAGGAAATGAAATTGCACCTCAAGTGCCTGAGCGTAGGGCTGCCTCTATTACAAAGCTGGGTTTAGGAATATCAAAATAGTTGTGTTGGGCAACATACAATCAGGTTAGCAAAGCAACCATGGCTGGTGGCTGTTGCTGCTAGTAAAGGAGGAATCAGGGCTTTTAGGATGATGTCTGCCAGAAACTGAAGTCACTGCCCTCAGTCCTTCCAACACTTTGGTAGCAGCAGGCAACACATGCTGACTGACTGCTTCACCTCCCACCCAGGCTCTTCCCCTCATCTCTCCTGATTTTGCCAGAAGTTGCTCAGCCCTGCCCCCCCTATCCCTGTGATAAAACAAACATACAAAATAAAACAAAACTCCACAAAGCCCAAATCTATATTTCTGCAAAATTGTGAGGTGACTTTGCTCTGTTATGCAGTATAATGACAAAATAACTGTTGGATTCTCTAACAAAATGTACCTTCACCAGTGTAAAATTGACAGCCTAAGATACATTTATGGCAACTAATACTATAAAATCTGGACACTTCACATGCTTTATGATATCCCACAGAGGTAAAGAAGGAAGAATTATTTGACAACTGGGAGTAAGAGGCACAGAAAGGCAAAATGACTTATCTAGGATAACATAAAACACTTGTGACAGCTAAACCTGGGTCCCCTAATTTCCAGGCTTATGTTCTAGCTGCTAAATAATCCTTCCTGCTCCAAGCCTGAAATCTTGGTGTTGTCACTGATACTGCATGTTTTTAAGGGAATATTTTCAGAAATGCACAGTTTAGATGTTGGCTGAAGTCCCTCTCCATTGAACTGAAAAAAAAAATCTTTTACCAAAGAAGCCACCACTACAGGAATTAAACCAACAAGATCTTCACTGATTCATCCTGATCTAAGTAAAAGCTCAAACTCACATTTTTGCACTCTGCACATACTCACTATACAAGAAATGCAGGAAGCTGACAAGGTCAGCTGAAATATTTATGTTATTCAGTACATTTTACAAGGCATCAACATTTCAAGCAGTACCGCTGCAGGTGTCAATTAGTAGCAGACTATTTTTATACCAGTTCCTTCTCAAAAGAAAGCACCAGAAGCATCAGCTGCTTCTGCAGAAACATATAGTATCTTCTAACCTTTACCTGCTAAGCCAGCAATGCAAGAGTCTCCATCTCCCAGTCCCGTATGGCTGTCCAGAGTACACTGGGTCATCCCAAACTGCAGTAGATACCTATGTCTGGGCTGCTGAATGAAGCCCTAGGTCCATTCTCAGGGTTCACTGACCAGTAAGAAGATCAACATTTCTCTAGCCAGTAAAGCAGCAGGCTCCAAGTAGTATCTTTGAGTGAGAACCCCAGACTGGGGTTGTTTGTACAATAAAATTTCTGATTTGAGAGAAGGCTGAGGTTGCAGCCTCTGTTTTTCTTCTGCATCAGAAATTCAGATCTTAAGTCTTTTTAGAAAGAGAGGGAGAGTGTAGGCTTTTCATTAAGATTTACAGGACCTGGGTTAAAAATATCAACAAGTTACTAAGTCATGGTATCTTCACAGCATCACTGAGGTTGGAAAGGGCCTCTGGAGATTGCTAAGTCCAAGTTCCCCTCCTTGAGCATGGTCAGCTATAGCAGGTTGCTCAGGGTCATGTCCAGTCAGGTTTTGAATATCTCCAAGGACAGAAACTCCACAACCTCTCTGGGCAACCTGTTCCAGTGTTTGATCAGTAAAAAAAAGATTTTTCTTATATTTAATCGGAGTTTTATGCATTCCAGTTTGGCCGGTTACCTCAGGGCCTGTCTCTGGGCACCACTGAGAAGAGTCTGGCTCCGTCTTCTTTACTCCCCGCCACCCACCCCGACCCCCATTAGGCATTTCCACACAACAATAAGAGCCCCAGTATGTACTGATGCATGGGATTGTTCCTCCTCATGTGCTGGACTTTGCATTTCACTTTGCTGAACTTCATGAATTTCCTGTTGGCCCATTTTTACAGCCTGTCAAGGTCCCTTTAAAAGGTCATATAATCAGCTGGTCTGTCAACCACTCCTCCCAGGTATCATCTGCAAGCTGGCTGAAGATGCACTCTTCCCCATCGTCCAGGTCATAAATGAAGACGTTAAACAGTATTGGTCCCAATATTGACCTTAGGAGCACACACCGCTAGTGACTAACCCTCATTTAATTTAATTTTTCATATTCTTTTTTTAAGTCTAGACATCTAAAATTCAGCTGCTTTATCAAGCAAGTGGTCCAAGTTTCCTCTAAAGCCATAGGAGAGGCAGTGTCAGAGAAAGATTTGTGTCATCCTAAAAGACAGGTACCTGCCCCATCCAGATATTTCTTTCCATTGACTGTAGCTGAAGCCTTGATTACTATGGTTAGAGAGGAGGTTACGTGAATCTCACGCTTCTTTAAAGGATTAAATTGAGCTATCACTAAAAGAATAGATTGAGAAAGGGTCCACATCAAAATACCTTACGGGCATAAGCACTCATCAACATTTTACTCTGATTTGAAGTGTGCTGTAATCAGAGTCCACTCTGACTGGATTTCCACATGGAGCTTGAAAAGAATTCCTAACAAGACTTCTTTGAAATAAACACATTTCTCTGACAATTTGCAAAAAAAACCACCTAACCTGTTGTCAAAAAGTCACCGTCTGCTAGGAAAATACATCCCAATGTATTCCTGTAATCAAGCCAGTATATTCTGCAGAAAATATATAATAATTGCTCTGGGTAACTTGATCCTTGGTCGTGCACTGGCTGTATCACAAGTCAAGAATAAGCATTTGGAGTGTGACTTAATCCCTATGAGTTGTCACTTGATGGGTGCTAATAAGAATTAGCAGCTCAATAAGCAGCTCTAATAAGAATCAGCAGCTCAAGCGAAGAACTGTCCTTTTTGTTCTAAAACACACTGCTTGACAGATTACAATAGAAGGGAAAAGTACAGCAAAACCCATGTGTGCCTTGCAGTATGCAGTTTCATCACTAAATAAATAAGCCAAAAATAAAACAAAATGAAAAACAAAGTCCAACCAAAATGGAATTTGAGAACATCCTGAAGAAATATGCTATGGGAAGTTGGATATATTTGAGATAAACAGCAGATGGCATTTTCAGGTGGTGGGAAAGATAAAAATGTGAATTTAGAAATGTTAGGAGTTTTGTAACTGCAGAAAAAGTGTAACTGTTAGAATTCAGCAACAAATAGTCTAAAAACCTCTTTGCAGCTTTGGGGAGCACAGCTACTTTACATCTCCTCATACTGTCTCAGAGGAAATCTAAAAGCATCTCTGCATCTTTAAACTAAATGCAAGCGTCTGCTGGTCAGCATAGCAGCAAACATCCCCAGCCATGCATGGTTAAAGCACTGGTAAGGGCTACATTGTCTCCGTGCAAAAAAATAGAATTACATTGTGTTACCTTCACTTGGAATTATCTTAGTATAAAACAACAGAAAAGCAAAGTTAAGGTGTCCTTTAAAAGACCTACTTTGTGCCTGTCTCTGTGAGTGCTTATTTTTCTCGACAGGAAGGTCTTGGAAGTTTAAAGGTGGGGTATAAAGAGAACAAAGCCATATGAGTTTCACAGCTGGAACTCAGTTTTGTTTCTAACTTTAGCTCTCTTGTGCTTCCAAACTGCATTCAGTAAGTCTATGATAACCTTATACAGGATTTAAGAATTTCAGTTTCATTTTTGGAACAGTATGTATCCTGATGCTTTCTGGCTATCTTCTGCTATGTATTATTTCATCATGGTCAGATGGAGGAGAAAAAAGATTGAATCTGAGAGAGTTATCTATGAACTGGATTACACTGAGGATCAAAATCACCTGAATGTCTCTCTCGGGAAGAGCAAAAATCTGAAAATATATCTAATTTTTAATACAAAAATAAATCTGTTTTCTGCTCTCCCTTTGCTTTGAAAAATGCCATAACAGAAGGATAAGGTAATCGATGCTAATGATTAGTCAAGAAGAGCAGAGCATGATGCTCAGAGATAAAGAAAGCAGAAAAGAAGAACAGAATGACAAAAGAAACTTTTTTCTAATTTCTTGACCAGCTCAGGAAGAAAGAAAATCTAAGGACGGGAGAATATGACTTCAACTTATCCCCAGAATTAGAAAAAGAAACCATGTGCAGAAGAACAGTAAGATTCTTCATGAAAGTTCAAGGAATGATCAAGAAGAAAATGAGCCTGGAAAAAAAGATTTAAGTGTTTTTTCTGTTGTTTTGCCTCATCTAATGTTGTATAGTTCTATAGCTAAGTAAAGTAACCAGCAGGTTTTTGGAGCCCTCTGTGAAGTCTAAGGGGTGTGGTTGATATTCCCATCTCAGCTGGCAAGCTAGAATAACTGCAGAATTGAAATGGAGAAATGGGCATTTTAGGGCATGATTCACCTATTCACATTGAAAGACTTTTTTACGATGAGATAAATAATGCTCTAGAAATATTTTTCCCCGGCTGACTATAAAAGAAATCCAGATATTTAACTCAGATAAGGTTGTAGACTTCCATGTTTAAGCAGAAGAATGGGATGCTTGGGCAGTGGTGGTGTAAGTGAGGCCTGTGAGGTCTGTTCCTGTGAAAGATGAGAAACAGAAGGGCTGTGCCTATAGAAAACAAGAGCTAGTAATAAAAAAATCTAAGCCTGAAGTCTCTTTTATGCAAGGAAACTGAAGATAAGCTAGATGTAATGAGGGGGGAGTTCAGACAAGGAGAACAGGAGGTATTGCCACAACGCAGAGAGGTTTACACATAGAAATATACTTTTTCATTATTTTTATTATCATAGTGGTCCATATTTCAAAGAATGAAAGAAAAAATACCCTTTCTCAGAGTGCAAGCATTAAGTAAGGCAAAAATCTGGATAGAAACTTTACTGTCCAAGTATTAAAGAAGCTTGATAACTCTCAAGCGTCTTTGAGGAAAAACAAACACGCAAAAGAAAGTCACAAAGGATTCATCTATGTGTGTTAATGTTTAACAGATGCTAATACTTACAGCAGTGCTATGAGAATTAATTAATGAGTGCTGTTAGAAGTAATCCAAGGAAGCAGTTTTTCCATACAATGAACATATTAGGAAAGAGGCATTTTGCCTTTATTAACTTTATAGTAGGTAAGTGAAACACATTCTTGGTCGTGAAGACAAGCAAAAGTCTTTTACATACATTTGCAATAAAACCTGAATATAATCTAGTCATAATTGTGAATTTCAATGTTTACGCAATACATAAAAGATAAACTAGCTGCTGGATTTTATTTTTTCTGATTTCCAGATGACAAAATAAAGGGATTAGCTGCCACTTACTGCAAATAATGAAATAGAATTATCCCACGTATTTATAAAGCATCTACTGTATAATACCAGCATTGCTTCATGTTTGAGGGCAAATTACCTTTCGAATTTCAGTAGGAATGGCACCCTCATCGCCTTCCTTTGTAATTGCTGCCACAGTAGCCTGCACCCACAACTGAGAAACATGTGTGGTGCAGAATGTACTACAGTTACCATGTTGATTAGTATAAATAAAAGAAGTGAGGGTCTCCACCCAAGGGGTCAAGCTTGTTGATGTGTGAATTGAATTTGGTTCATGCTGGCAATGATTACTCTTGTGAGGATAAGCAATCCTTGGATGGTTAACCTGATCTCCAGGGGAGGTGTGCTGGTATTATTCCTGGTATCATTCCCAGGGTTTATTCAGATGGGTTACCCCTTAGTGATGTCACAAATGAGTGGTTTAGGCCACTTAAAGAATCACCATCTAGCATATTGGCAAAAGCGATTTTAATAGAAGTTTATAAATATGCGACTTAACAGAATTTGATGGCAAGGTCCACTCTATTACTTAATAAAACATACAAAGAAAAATCAAACTCGAATCAACTCAGAATGATTTATACATCGAGACCCAGAGAAAGCAGAGAAACAAAAGGGGTAAGGAATAGGGAAGACCCCCCCCCCCCGTTGAATCACAAGGTTCAGAATGGACTCCCTTGCTTTCTAAACTTCTCAAAGAGGAGTTTAGGTGCAGCTGAATCCAGACTTAGCCTCAGACTTGGTCAACAGTTCATGTCTAAAGGAAAAGAGAGGGTACAAGGGATAAAGAAATCCTCCCGTTGAGTCACAAGGTTTGGAATAGACTGCCTTGGTTTCTAAACTCCTTCTCAGAGAGGAGTCCAGGTGCGGCTAGGTCTAGTCCTAGTCCCAGACTTGGGCAACGGGTTTTATCTGAAGGATTATGTGTATTTAGCAGCAATCTAAGGTTCATTCACAGTTTAAGGTGGCTCACAAGATTTTAGCAGCACTTAACCATTGATTAATTTAACATTTGCAAAGTCAATTAATAGAATTTACCACAATCACAACAGTGACTTAATCACAGAGTCAAAATGGTAATAATTATACTATACTTGCTATCAGGAACTCAGATTCATTCACACACACACGCAGAGATGTTATATATATATATGTACAAAGGTTTACCTGTTAAAAATTCCCCTCGAGTTCTGTGAAAATACTCACTTCAAATGTCTTGGCATTCCTCAGTGGGCCAGGGTTGAGTCTCGGGGAGGAGAATGTTTTAGCCCAGGTCACGGTCCTCCAAAATTTCACAAACTGGAGAGTCTGTGAAACTCTGAGAGGCATCCCACTCAGAGGAAGACGCTGGTCGTAGCCCACTGTGGTCCAGGAGAGCTCAGAGGGTCTCACTTGGGACTGGTGTTTATAGGTTTGCAAGATGGTTGATTTTAGTCATTAGTAAAATGATGGAATTTCAGTTACCATGGTGTCGTTCCACTTGGGTTACGATCCTGATAAGGAGTGCTCCAGGGCTGTTAGGGAGTGCTCTCGTTACCCACGTCGGTCAGGTAACAGGAGTGCCTGGTACAGTCAGTGCCATTCCCTGCCTTAACCATGCAAGAGTTCCTGGAACTGTCAAGGAATGCTTAACCACCCAACTCGTTATGCAAAGGTCAGGGCCTAGCTGGAATTTCTGAGATTGTAGAGTGGAGAGAGGGGAAAGGAACGCACCACCACGGTCTACTTTAAAGACAGTGTGACCCATCATTAAAAGGTATCAATAATACTAATTCTGTGTTTGTTCAGCGCTTAATACCTGTTTTCCAATCTTCTTCTAAAGTACCAGGCCCAGTGGAAACCAAGTGATCAAGAGCAAGATGAAACATCATCACTGATGCTTGTTTTGAGGCAGATGACTGCACTGATTTGCAGCAGAGCAAACTGAGGCAGACACCCATGCTTTGGATACAATCCAAATTTGCAACGTCTGTTTTGTGGAGCAATTAACACTAACTTTATTTGTTGTACAAACGAATGTTTGGGCTCCAGAGAACAATTGATATAATTGTTTCTGAACATTCTCCACTTCTCTTTTTTAGTCTCTTGGTAATTCTTTGTGAAGTCACAGGGATGATATACTGATCTAAGGGAACTAATAAGTTTTGAAATTCAGTCAAAGCATTTGCTAATTGTTACTATTGCAGAGAGATTTCTTTTGAGATGGAATGTGATATATTAATAAATACATACAATTATTTTTCCCAGTAGTGTTATTGCATGACCTTTTAACTATCTTTGCACAGGATAAATATTCCCTTTATTATTAATGAATAACAAGAGTTGCTAAAACCTTCCATGCAGTGGCTTTTAATTCTCTTGCTGGCAAGAACATCTCCTCAGGAAACCCTTGTTTATTTAGCTGCATATAACCCTTTGACCCTTCTTTCTGTCTTTAGATCCCTAACAGTACCATCGGAAGTGGTTCAAAATTGAACCTCCTGTTATGGAGAAAATTCTGATATTTTAAATGCAATTAAGAGAACTGCAAAGGCTTGTGATGAACAGTCACTGTTATATATGCATTTTAATAAGAAACAAATAATACAAAAAAATCTTAGAAAATTGAGGAAAAAAGGTCTAGGATAAGTCTTGTTAATTCCTTAGTTTTAATGCAAGTTTAGTATCATCTATCATTTCTCACATTCCGGTTTTCAAATTTTTAAACCAACCTGCAACTGAGATTCCACGCTTTTCCAATTAATCCATTCCAATGCTTTGTTTCTAATGTTAAGTTTTTTTCTTCATATTTGACCTGAATCCCTCTTCCTTTACTGTAAAATTTGTACTTTTTGTGGAGTACCCATTAAAAATCAAAACAGAAAGCATGGTATTCTCTTCCCCTTTTCAGTAATCTTTTTACATATCCAAAGACACCAAGCTAAACACATTCCTTTTCTTCAGTCTTTCCTAATATGTTCTGTTTTCTAGACTATTCATTTTGTTCTTTTTCATCTGAATTGCTCCAGCAGATTTCTTTCTTGAAATCTAATGTTCCAGAATATACACAATATTCCAGCTGAAAACCCATGGGAACATTATTTCTTCTTTATATTACATGTAATAAAAAATCAATATTATAATTAGTGATTTAGTTAAGCAAAAATTAAAATGTTAAGGAAAAATTTAAATGTTCCATTTTGATGAGACTGAAAAATTCTCTTTCAGCTTGTTGCCTAAGCATTTTTTCTGAAGGTGGCCTGTTTGGAAGACTGTGGTGATTTTGACAACTCAGCATTTTTCTGGCAAGAAAAAATGAAGTCAGAAAATTTAGACTAGCTCTGAGCTATTTCAGAAACTCAAGGAATAAGTTGATTAAATATAAAAAGAAAAAGGGGGAAAAATGAGAATAAGTCTCCTGAGAATTACCACAAAGGAAGTTTGACCCTAAAGGGACATTTTGTTGACTCCATGGTGTCCATTATGATTTTAGTATTGGTTTCGTGTTTACAAGAACAGGGTTCAGAAGCTGAGCTGCGGGGCAGCAATATAAAGCACTGAGAGAAAAGTTAAGTTTCTCGTTGCAGTTCTCCCATACCTCCACTGAGCTTATTCTCATTTTGCATCCCCACTTTCATATGAAAACATTACAAGTTACAGTGATTTACCATTATTTCCTGCCATACTCCGAACTTAGTGTTCAAATTCCCTACTGTCTTACGATGGTGCACTTTTATTTATCTAAAAGCACTATCCAGGGGCCCTAATAACAATTAAGTTGCTTGAACATAAAGAGAAATGTGGTGTTAGCCCAGAAGAGTTTACAATATGCTAGTCAATACTATTTTCAGTTGAGCTGAGGTACTTTAATAGCAATGTTACATCAGATAAAACATCCCCAAGGACAAAAAAAAAAGCATAAAGGGCTTTGGATTTTGAAGAGATGTCCATATAATTGATTTTTCCTTCCATTAGTCAGTCAGCTGAATATTTCCTTTAACCTCTGCTAATGCTGTGTCTTGCTTTGTTTGTTCTTTAAGGAGGATGTTTCTGCAAAGGGCTTGCAGGCAATAAATGCAGGAAAGTTGAAGAATATTTGTAAGCCTGCAGACCCCAATAAAATGCTAAGAAACACTGAAGAATTGTGTTAACAGCAGTGACAATGCTGAGTTCCTGCTCCAGTAAAAGGACTATTCCTGAGTTTGCAATGGTCAGTGAATCAATTGATAACATTAGCTGTTCTGGTAAGGTACTTCTAAAGAGTGAAATCCTATGCCCAGCATAAAAATAAAGAAGCAGGTAATCAGGGATGTGGAGAAAGTACAAGGATGCAGAACATCACATCTATATAGGATGCTGCTTGTTTATTATATCCTTTCTCCCTACATTATACAGACTAAGCTCTTTAGTGGATGTGTACTGTGTTTAAATAGCACCTGCAGAGGCTTTATCTTTCAGTTAATAGTTGTCACTATAATACGATGTTTCAAAATAGAATAGGGTGCTCAGGTTAGTGGTTGGATAGAGCAAACATAAAAGTAAAGAAGTGAAGAAAAAAGATTTTTTTCTGAATAAGAAAAAATGTATTTTGGATCAATGCACAGCATTGTATTTGACACAAAATGACTTGTGTAGGTGTGTTTGAGTTCTTAGCCCCCTTTCTGCGTAACTTTTATTTGATAAAAATGTATTTTTATCCCATACTCATGCATCCTTTCCTGTTTCCAGCTGCAACTATATCCTGATTCTAACTGCATGGGCAGGTGTTTTCAGTCCTCTTAAAAGTCTATTTTCCACTGAATTTCCTATTAGTTGAAAAATGTAGTTTAATTTAAATAATGATTACTAATAATCATATCTAACTTTATTAACTGCCATCCCCATGGTCTTAGAGTCCTGATCTCAGGTTCGTGAGGCTCATGGTCTTGATGGGCTTGAAAAGTGATGTAGGATAAAGTGGTCAGTGGGAATGCCCCCTATACCTTCTGCATACAGAAATGCAAGAAGTGCTTGTGTGTTTACTGCCTTGTGCCAGTGGACGTCTCTTGTCTAATGGCTTCTTCAGTGTACAAAATGATGCAAAATCTGAGCTTTCACTTAATCCTCTTCTGCCACCCCTAACTTCCAAGGGCCACTTCTCTGAATAACACAACCGTATCCAAAGCTTGCATTAAACCCTTGTGTGAGTCTGTAGCCAATCGCTTCCTGCAATGACACAAGAAAGTAATTCCAGTTCGGTAAAATTCATGCAGTTTACACTTCCTATTGATCTTTTTGATTATTTGTCCTTTTAACTAAAAGAAAAGGGCTTGTCAAACTGCCAGCAAATGCTTTGTTTCTGAGGTGCAGAAGAGTTCTCCAGAATAGGGCAGACTGACAGTTATCATTTTCTTCCCCTGCAGACAGAACTGATAATATTTCCCAGCATTTCTTGGTGCTAGAGTGATAAGAAAAAAATCACAGCAGTCTATTGATAGTGACAAAAAGACATAAAGTTTAAGGAAGCCCCTATGAGTTATGATAATTTAAGCAGACAACACAGCAAAGTGACAGATTATCTTCAGAGAGCCAGCAACGTGCGCAGATATGATGAAGGAGTCTGACTTGCTTGAAAGGGTGAATGTGGGATGATCAGCAAATGAAGACAGTGAGATCTAGAATTCATTGTAAGCTGCCTTATCTAAATGCCACAGAGGAAAATAATAATATTCTCGTCGCTTTGCACTGACTGATCTCTAGCAATTGTTAAGCACCGCGACTGGACTGATTTCTGGCCTTATCCTGCTTTTCACAGATTAAGTAAGATCTTTCTAGCATGTCACCTTTAATCTCAGTTCGGTTCTGAAATGTACAGTATCACCTACATTTGGAGGTTAGTTCTACTAAAAGGGAACTTGTTTGTCCATTAGCGCTACCAGCAGTAGCTTTTGACACCAGGGCACATGAAAACATAAGTCAGATTTCCTTTCTGCACTTTTGGAGATATATATTCATATTTAAACCAACTTTTACCATTCCGGCGGAACAAAGAAATCTGGAAGTGACTGCGGTTGTTAGTTTTCTCTGTGATCCTTTTCAAATTAACTTCAGAGCCATGTCTGAATTATCTCATGTTTATTGTGCAGAATGGGGAGTATTGTAGAACGGCTACTTTCTCTCCCCATCTGGTAACTGATGTATACCTGTATTGTGACAACTGCTTCCCTGTGGGCCATTTCACAGCAGAAGTGAACGTTCGTTGCAAATAACTCCTGTACATGGCCCAGGTTTTACAACCCAGGTCATTGGGTTGTACTTTCTCCCTGCTGTTCCTCCTGGTTTCATCCAGATGTGAGACTCCAAAGTCTAACCTATAAGGCTGAGACTTTTAAACTCACATATCCCACCTTTCAGGGAGTTTCCTAACCAAAAGGCCCTAGGTGGGTTGTCTGACTTCTGCTAGCTTGCAGGTGCAATCAGTGCAGTTCCCACACCTGGGAGAGGTTTGTGCTAAAGGGTTGTCTGAACCCATGGGAGAAACTATCTCAGCCTAATGACTTCCCTGCAACTCCACTGCAAACCCAGAAGTTGCACTGATACTTTCTCAAAGCTCTAGACTGACTGAGGAAGTGTGAGAAATTCATCCTGGCAGGAACATAAATTCAGGGAAAGTCAGTTTGCGTGTGGGTGGTAAATGTGGCCATGCAGAGGATTACTAAGCATGCAGAATGTGGGCTGCAGGGCTATACTATGCATGCCCAGTACCATCACATTTGACATGTAGTAAGAGATAAGCAAGAGTCTAATGCAATGGACCCTCAGAAAAATTCAGCATCTAGAAGCAGGCTGCTTTTGCAGCCTGTTCATTATTTACCCCAGGAAAGGGTGGTAGGAGGAGATGGCTGTGATCTGGATTCATTTTCCTGCTGAGCTGCCTGCAGTCGTTATGGCAGAGGTTAAACACCCATAGCCCATGATAAAACCTTTTCAGGAGGCAATACAGCAGGACTTCCATGAGTAAAGCAAACTGTAGCACGCATAGATGTCAGCAAGGGGCAGTGTTTGCTGCAATCAATAGGCAGCCTTAGTTTAATATAAGACATATCCCTCTTGGGAGACTATATCCTTTCCATGGAGGGAAAATGGACTTGCTGATCTAATAGATCTTCTCAATTTCAAAATATTACGATTCTGTAATAACACTGGCAGCACTTACTGCCAATAAAATAATGCATCTCAGAACAGCATTTATGGTTCAGCACAGATTAGAAGGGAGGAAAAATACACTGGAAAAGTGCAGCCCATTGTATTTGGGTTGTTGTGTTTGTTAAGCTTTGCAATCATAAACCATGATGGATACAAATTAGTTATCTTTGCTTAATATTTATTATCATTTTGTCTGCCTGTGCTTGGAAGAAGTGATTGGTTGAATGGATTTTGCTTGAAAGGATGCCCAGTTGTTCTGGAGCTTGCTTTAAGTACTTCTTTATTCTTTGCAAAATCCTGTTTCAGGTAATTTCCTCTCAGCAACAGCACAGAAGTGAATCATAAAAGAATGAAGCAGTGACAGCTGATGCACTGTTAAGGTTGAACCTTCATTTCCAGCTTAAGTTTTGTTTTAGATACTTTTCTCCATCGAGACGCTCTGTTGTTTGCTTTCAGGCAATTTGTTTCATGTGTCTCTGCTCCTTTTCCTCTACATTGGCCAGGCTTGAGTTTTCAGCAGCTGCTCAACTTATCTCAATGGACTATAATGAGGGATTCTCTGCCATACTGGGAGGACACTATCAAATAGGTCTGTGCTAAGCCTGAGCCTAGTTATCCTTTTCAGTGTTGATTTGGATGATGGAATTGTAAATTCTGGTTTAATGGGTGGGAAGGGAAAATGCAGAAGTTATAAGCCCTGGGGAGACCAGAGTGGAAAGTTGCACAAAAAAATTTGAAGAAATGGTTTGAATACCAATTCTTGGGATGTTTCAATACTATTAAAATAGTGTGTGTAAACCCCGGGTGGCAATTACGCTAATATGCTCAGTGGGGGCAAAGCCTCACCTGGAACCTTGCTTACAAGGCATTGCAGATGAAGGGAGATGGAGATCAAGAGAAGGACAATAAAAGATCTAGAAACCAACACTACTGTGGAGGTGCCAAAGGAGCTAGATTTGCTTCATCTAGAAAAGGGAATCTTGATTCAGTTGCCAAAGAGTGGGCTGCCCAGGAAAACTGGAGATGCCTTCTGCCATTCCCGGCATTTGCAAAGGATGGGCTGATGTGACACAGCACCTACAGAAGAACTGAGACCTTCAGCGCTGGGAGGTGGAAGCCAGAGAGGATCGCTAAGGCATTTGAAATGCTGCTAGGTGTCTGTGTTTGGGCAACTGAATCACTGGCTATAGGATAGAAAGGAAATATCATAATCTTTTGATAGCTAGAAGATAGCTGTTGTTGCTGGTGTTGCTGTTGTTGTTGTTACTATTATTATTATTATTATTATTATTACAAAGATAGCAAGCAAATGTTTTCCTTGTTGAGTGCAAGGGGAACAAAAAGAAAGCCACTAAAGTTGCAAGAAGATATTGGGGAAAGCTCTTTAAATTTAAGGTGAAGTTTGGTAACAGACTGTATACTGCTCCTGTACAGTCTGACATTATCTGTATAAAAAACTTAGATGAAGGGTGCGCTGATCCCCATTTTACACGTGGAAAACTGAGTTCCAGAAGGGATTAAGATATGATGAAAGGTTTTCTGGAGAATAAGCTGCACACAGTACATCGCACTTATATTGCAGTGTGTCCCAAAGAGCCTGGGAGCTCATCAGCTGCTGGTGTTACAGAGGATTTGTGTGTAAAACGCTTTGTCGAATTCTCAGGAATGTTCTTGTATCACTGAATGGTATGCTTCGGATTAAGTTCAAAAAAATCATAATAGTAAACCGGAAAATCACCAAGATTTAGGTTTTCATGACACAAGCCTCCATACCTAGGAAGGTGCGCTCTAGGCTCCTGAAGGTGCCTTCAAGAGGAAACATCAGATTCTGGTAGAATTTGGGCAATATGAAAGTGGGCCCATGTTGTTTCTAGGAACAAGGAGTGGTCTTAATATTATACTGCTTTTCAGAAATGTTATTGGAAATGGTATTCTCATGTTCTTGCTAATCTTCATCAGAAAGATAAGAAAATGGATCTAAATTTCTTCATAGTAAGGTCACTGATCTATGCTTCTTTTACAGAGCTGCAATGCCCAGGATCAAATTTGGTATGTTGTATAGCCATCACTTCTTGAAAGAACTGATTTTCAGGAGCTTTCCCTGAAAGTGTACTCCTCTTTCCTCACGTGCCTTTTAAACTGTGGATAGAGTCTTAAATTGTGGCAACAGAAGATTACAGCATCCATCTTGTCTCAGTTGCATACTACCATCCTTCTGCTACAATTTGTTTGCCCCATGCCCTTGGAAATGCTGCCTGAACTACTCATGCATGCATCTTCAAACCCATTTAGCCAAAATGAGCCAAATTTGGAAACTGATGTAAGCCTAACACATCCGCAGCTTTAAAAAGCTACACCAGCAGCAAGTAAATAGGTGCCTGAACAGGGCAGTGTTAACAACACTGTCAGTTTAAGGTGAGAAAGGAAATATGATGACTGTCTATAAAAATGAAAAATAGCTTATGAAACAGGGACATGTCCTACAACTGGTTGCTGAAGCTACTATTTTCACACCTACATACTTTAAGACATCCCTATAAACCTCTAATTAAAAAAAATAAATTAAACAAAAAATATAAAAATCATAAAATAAAAGAGGGGGCATAGAACAACAACAGCAACAACAGAAACCACCCCAGAGAGAAGTTCCTGTTATGATTCAGTTGGCAGTGCTGGGAGCTGTATGGCCAAGGTGCTCCTGGAGCATCTTAGTCTTGTCTATACTTTTTCCATACATCTTCCAGAAATGTTGATACTTGACAGCTGAGTAAAAGGTGACCATATCAGTATTTATTAGAGTAGTCCTTTCATTGGTGAAGCTTCTTCTCTAATTATTTTTTTTTAAAGAAAGTGTTAGAGGATTACAGAAGCTGGAAAAAAATAGCTTTAAATCAATTACCTTCCTATAAGCTGTTAAAAAGGCAAATCTAGTACAACACAAAGCAAAAAGGGAATGCAAGAGAAGAGAAGCTTCTGAGGTGTTGCTTCTTGTATCTGGAGATACACAAGGGATTCAACATGTGGCCAGTTCTTCCTCTTGGGCTCAAAATTAAGGTTATCACTCTAAAACTACAGTGATTGTGAAGGACAAGAAGGGACTTAAGGACACAGCATGTGGGGCTGAGCTTCCTGTGACTACAGAAAACAGATATTTGTGAATCTCATTCTTATGTATTTCAATCAGAGAACTTGAAAAGCTGTGCTTTTATCCGTTTCAGGAGGAGTTCAAAAAGGAGGTAAAAGATAAAGGATTCCTCAAATTCCTCATATGCCACATAAAATCGGTCTTCCTTAGAGCTAGACCTCAGCCATGGCTTCTTTCCAGCTTGCATACTTCAAAAAAGAAAAAAAAAAAGAAAGAAAAAAAAAAGGAATTATCATGACACTGAAAATGTGTGAGATCTAGCCGTATCTGAGGGACAGATCACAAAAAAGGTCCTGGAGCTCTTGTGGTGTTGTCGTTGGATTTGGCTTACGACACTCAGGTGCTGCTGCCATCGAGGTAATGGACTGAGGACTGCTGTAAGTTTTCTGTGTGGATTAGGTTGTCTGTAGGATATTGTGGGTAAGAAAGGTGTTATGTCAAATTTGGAAAGATAAGAGAGAGGTCTGGGGAGATAGTGGGGACAAAGTGATGAACATGGAGTTGAGATCATGGATTCAGGAAATAGAGAGTGAGGAAGGCGCTACATTCTGGTTTGAGGAGGTGGAAAGGCGCCATGAGAAAGCAGGAAAGATTCTGAAAGATGACTTGTTTGGTCACTTGATTCAAACAGACAAAAAACTGTGAGGGGATAGAAACAAAAATGAATGAAATGACAATGCAACCTCTCCCAGGGTATTGCTTTTGCAATGAATGACAGGCAACATATACCTATAAACAAAATCTGGAATAAATTGACTATTGACATGTTTTTTTGTGATTGACTGAAGCTCATTTTCCTTTTCCAATATTTATGACTCTGTAAGGCATCCAACAGTGCAAATTAAAACCTGTATCTTCAGCTCAGAATGAGAACTGTGTTCACTGTGACCCAGTACAGATGGGAGTCTGCTTCAGGCACATATGTTTAGTTACCCTCCCTCCAAATTTCCAACTGCTGCTCCAGAAGGAGATGGTGTACTGTGGATTCTATGTTATAGCTTCAATCCTATGTCATCTTGGACACTGTAAAGTGTCTCAAATGGTGAATCCAGCCCTAGGTGTCCATCTTAGAGTGAGCTGAATTGTTCATTATGAATTGTTCACTACCTTGACTAGTTCTCTTCTGACTAAAAGGAGACCTCTAGATATCTGCACGAGGACACCAAAACATGGGTGTCTTGATCTCAAGCTGATCTCCATACCAAGGTCTCACTTCAGTTGCCTGAACATTAGATATTTAGCAACCACTCACTGTTCTGGTAGGGCATGGGTCTCCCAGATGTCCTGTGTTATTTCTGCCAGCCTTATGAAGTGGTTTTGGCTACCTCAAAGTACTTCACATGACACTGAATGCATGTGTATATGACATTTACAAAGAGAAACAAACGGGTGGAGACTGGTCTGTGTGCTTCTCTTCCTGCTAGGAGTACAAATGCTGAGGGTTTTGTACTTCAACAGGAGCATGACACTTCTGGAAACACAGAGGCCCTAACAGCTTGCTGAAATAGCTTTTTATGTAAGCAGATCTCCAGCAGATATGTGAAAGTGTCATTGAATGTGCTGATTTATTGTTTTAAGGTAAAAGAGATTCCTTAGCAGGATACCTGAAGATGGATGTGGGGCTATCGGCTGTTGTGGATTTCTTTGCAAAGTGAAGGAACATTTCTTTTAAGGACATTTTTCCCAGGAAGAGTGTTTGTGCCAAAGTCACGATGAAAGCTGAGAATGATTTCTCTACTCAAAGTGAAAAAGGGAGCCAATCTGTCACATCAGACATTCACCTGTCTTCAGAGTATGAGCTTTTTGAATGACTAATGATGAATCAAATCCACTTGATAATGAACAGCTCATTTACCCTTCACCAAGCCTGTTTCTCCACCCCAGTACCACTGAACAGCTTTTCACAGTAACAACTTGCACAGAGAATGGCTTTCAATCACAAATGGAGACTGGTGCAGATTTTTATTGATCCAGGAGTTACATATGAGACTATATGTCATGTAAGAGTTTTGATGAAAATATCAGAACTGCTGTCACTCTTAATAGCACCAAAGGTTGGTTTGCTGATATCTGATCAAAGTTTTTGGGTATGCTTCAATGACAAGGCCAGTAATTCAGAATGAAAGTTCTCCACAGGGGCCAATGTCATATCAATCTTATTTAACATCTACTTAAATGTTATTCCTGCTATCTACAATCAGTACACAAGTTCAGTTACATAGACAGACTACATCTTGCACCTCTTAACTCTTGATCATGTCTATGAATTATTACTGTCATTTTCATCCACCTTTTTTCTTTGCCCTTACTCTTGTCTGTCTTTAGGCATTTACTCTGTCATATTGAATTTAGTTTGAATTCCAGCTAAAGACAAAAATGCAAGTTTGCTTTGTGAAATGCCTCGTGCAATTTCAGGTCGTCAAAAGAGAAGATCAGCATTTGCTTACTGAGAATGATATGTCTGTATGAAAACAACACGTCACTTTTACTTTTACTCCCCATCCTTCCCCGTATGCTTCTCAAGACAAGTGAGACTTCATGAAAAATTTTGTCACCAGGGAGTTGACTTGGTAAATTCATTTTTGGAGGATGTTTTTCCAAGTAAAAAGATTAATATGGAAAGAAGCATGGACTTGTTTGCTAGAGGTGATCTGTTTGTTGGCAGTGCAAAGTGAAATGGAAGAAGTAGGGGAATTGTGGTTTTCTTGCACAAGTAAAGGCAAGAAATTTATGTTAGATGTGTGGCACAAGACAACCTTGAAAGTATCCCAAATGAAGTGATTTAAAAATTACTTGATTATCTACATTTGTGGCTTTAATGCAGGAGGAGCTTTTATAAAACTGATTTTAAAATTTGAGCTATCGTTTAGATTAGCATGGCTAAAAAGAGACAATTCATTACATTAAACATTTTGTTAAATGTCACAACTGCACTGGTGTCTTATTCAGTGTGTACCAGACTAATATAAGGAAAGCATTTCACGTAAATATTGAAAGCTAAATCTTGACCCCAGAGCTAACACAGACTAATCCACTACTTCAGGGCAAATATAATTCCTCCTTCTTCTTTTCTAGGGAAAATGTTACCCGTAAAGAAGCATGTTTAACATTTGGTTTCACCTCCCTGTTTTCAGTGCTTGTAAAGCAATTGTATAGTCTGCCAAATAATGAATCAAACATGATGATAAAAAAATTAACAAAATAACAACTTATATTTTACCAATGACTATTTGTATGTAATAACTAGTCAGCACTATAAACTCTCTCAACTCTGCTATTCTAGGTTACTGTCAGGTTTTCCATAGGATGGACTGATCCTTATCAAGAGTGTGAATTCAAGTGAATAACTTTATTACTATCAGAAGTGTTGATTTTATTCAGACTTTGCAGTAACAAATTTTCAGGAAATTTGTTAAGGCTGCATTTATATTCAAAACTCTTGTTTTTAGAATTCTGCCAATCCAAAAAATGCTGTTCCATATTAGTCATGTAATGTGCGGTTCATCTCACTTAGTTTTGGAAATCTAAAGTTTAAATAGCGATATCTGAGCAGGTCACTGTGGGCTTTCTTGATAGTAGTGAAAACCAGGCATTCTCAGAGGGTGATTCACAAAATCTGTCTCATCGCCAGTTTTAGAATACAAAAATACCCTTTATTATTCCCTTTTTCTCTCCATTACATCCTTTCCTTTGTATAGAACATATTCCTAAGATGTCTCAATTGTGGCAGAAGGATCCTAATTCTTAATGAGTTATGAAAGTTATTGGGAAGATTTACACATATAAGACTAAACTTTCATCAACAAACTTTCATCTGCAATATGTCCTTGTTTGAATTGTGATGTAGTTTGCACACTGAGGATAATAACAAGATTCAGAATTTACCTTATTTTATTCAAGATATATATTTCAAGACTAAACATTTCATAGCAAATTCAAAAAGGAAAAAAAGAAGGAAAAAGAGGAAAAGGAAAACAAAAAAAGAAAAAAGAACCCCCCCCTGTGTTACATGAAATGCCAAGAAAATTTGCAACAGGTTTAAGAACCAAGTCATACTCAACTACTTTAGCAGCTTAAGACTAAGAATGAGATGGAAATAAAAACTCAGCTAATGGCTTATTTAAATTAGGCCAGTCAAAACTAAAGGTATGGTTTATTTTTAAATGCTGATGTTTTCCTTAAAAACAGCTCCATTTCAAGTGCCCAATTAATTTCAACTGTTCACAGATACGAAGCTTCAGACTGAGCCTTAAAAATGTAGTAGTATTCATTAAAAATTCCCCCAGGAGTGCTATCAACCAACGGCGGAGGAGAGATCTGTTTGGCTGTGAAAACAGTACCTGTCTCAGTTCTAAAAAGATGTTCTTGCCTCAATGAGCTAAAAACCTCAATTCAAGAGGTGAGGCAGAGGTAAAAGAGATATGGGAAAAAATAAGCCAGCGATAGCTGGGATGGTAATAGCATTCCTCACAGCAACACAATTGTTGTTAAGCACTTTTAGGCACCGGGGTATTTTTAGTCACTTGGAAATGCAGTGAGGCAGCTTTGTTGATTATATTGGTAGTCTCTGTCAAATGTGAGGGGTGGCATGGAAGAGGGGAAAAAGAAATCAAGGAGAACAAAAGAGTCAGCAGCTCTGACAGCAAAGTCTTGAAATATTTTGGTAGCACATGAAAGGTGACAGGTGCCATATAGATGTAGAAATCAGTAGCAGGAATATTAAGACTGATCTGGATGATTTATGAATAGAAATGTGCACGTGTGTGAAAGCACCAGTGGTAATGGCAAAAAAAAAAAAAAAAAGTTAAAGAAATAGTATCCCTTAACTGATACAGAACACTCTGTCTGTGGTGTGATTCAAATGACCGGATAAGAAGAAGAGGAAGAGCAAGCTGATCCAAAGCTGTGGAGACAAGAGGAGGTCTGGAACCATAAACTGCTCCAGAAGGAAAAAAAAAAGAGCAGTGAAATTTGGGAATTTGGTTAAGACTTATGAGAAGTCAGATAAAATAATGTCAAAGGTCCCAAATAAAAGGTACATCTAAAAACCCGTTTGTCATTGCTAGCCAATGACAACCCAAGAGATAAGATGGGGACCTGATAGCCAGTGTCACACAAGTGATCATGGCCAGACCCACCTGGACACACGTGCCTTGGTCCTTGTGAGTAAATGGGTCTGAGGGCACGAGTGAATGAAATCTGTGTAAGGATGAGCGTATTTACACCAAGTCAGACATGTAAATGTATGAATACAGTTGACGAATGAATACTTCTGATAACATAGAGAAAGTAAATGTTATGCAAACTGGGAGGGCTGGAGATACAGCTTGTCTTTCTGACAGTCATACAAGGTTCTAACCAAGCTTGTTTTGGCATATGCGTTAGCCTTCTGTACCCCCTTTTTTGTGCATATTCACAAAATTGTGGTTTTGCCAGAATGAAGGTTTGAAAAATGTTACCTGAATATTCCTACAAAAGCAAAACACTCACTTGTGCCCGAATAGCAGTGGTGAGTTCATTATTTGGTTTTAATATCAAAAAAGCACTCATTCCTCAAGCGTCGTCATTTTCAGAAGTTACAGTTAAGCAATCACAGCTTTGACATGCCTTCAGATGGGGGATTCTAGTTTTTGAATATCAGAGATGACATTCACACTTTGTATCTTTGGGAATTTTACTGTGGAATAGCTCTAGCGTGGTCCAATGGACTAAATGTTTTTTAGGAGCTGGAGGAAATAGTCTGGCTTAAGTTCATTAAAGAAATTAAGAAATCTGGTTTGTGTGCTTTGAGACTAAACTGCGTTGCAGACCAAAGCATAGTAAGATCTTTATTTGTAAATAGAGATCCACTTTAAAAACATACTCATCATTCTGTGATTCTGTGATTCTCTGATCTGAAATTAAATGCTAATGTAGATCCACCTGGTATGATCTTATACTATCCAAAAGGTCTTTTCTCTAGCTTTTGCTCTGGTTCAGGTTAACAGTACTTTAACAGATTATACAGCATAAATAATACAGAACTCTGTCAGCTTTGGTTTCCCTTTTACACTGTACCTTTTTTATTTAAATTCTTATTCAAAAGGACTTGGTGACCTCTTGGACTGTGAATTTGAAGGGCCACCTAACAAGAATCCTGATGGCAGTGACTCCTCCCTATATGAAGAAATGAAAACGAAGTAACAAAGATATTTCCAAAGCCACCTTGTAATAATTGTGCCGTGAGTTTGCCCTTGTAACCTAATTAGAGAAATATAACACATATTCACACACTTTTTCTCGATTATTCTAATCACATTTAAGTTTTGCAGGTTGTCTCAAATAATAG
The DNA here is from genome assembly GCF_030936135.1 of Gavia stellata. Taxonomy (NCBI): domain Eukaryota; kingdom Metazoa; phylum Chordata; class Aves; order Gaviiformes; family Gaviidae; genus Gavia; species Gavia stellata. The sequence goes on along the minus strand of NC_082597.1, from coordinate 6,079,693 downwards.
CTTTCAGTGATCTACAGCAGCAGCTCCAAACAATTTAGCAATTAGTATTTTAAAGGTATTGAGAAGTTAACCTAGGATATTCCAGCATTTTTAATAAAAATAAAACATTTAATACTTTAAAAGTGAATTGTAATATCCTAAGGATTTTTCTATGAACACAGGAAACTTTATTTCATAAAATGTTAGTGCAACATGGTAGATTCAGCTGACTGAGAAAAGCACACACAATTCATCTTTTCCTTCAGGTTCTTTGGGTGGGCCACTGTAATTGAACATAAAGGTATAAAATCTTTTGACATTCTGCAATAGTAATAGAGGACTATTAATGCAGAGTACTATATTTGTTTTTAAGAACTACTTTAAGAAAAAATATAAAAAATGTATATGTATATGTATTTGTATATGTATATGTATTTGTATTTATTTGCATTTGTATGCACTTTTGTTTATTTTTTCCTAATTTCTACCACTTCATGCTTAATTTGATAGTGACAGCACTTGGTTTTGTTTCTGGCATCTCTTTGAGATGTCAGAACATGTCTATATAGTTTAATTCTATTCTGGCCTAGAAAATTCTAGCTTTATATGATAGGATGTAATCAGTAAGAAATGACTAAGAAATTCTGCTTAAGTTTATATGTTAGGAATATCTTTCTGTATTTACTGTTCTCTGAATTTACCTGCAGATGGTAGTTTCTGACATTTTAAAACTGTATAAAGAGTTAGAAACGTATTTTTTTAATTTTGACCCTCTTTCTTATATTTGCAGTTATCATTTCAGCCAAATATATCCTTCAATTAGGTGGGTTCTGCTGAGGGATAGTCATCTGAGTATCAGCATCTGCCTGAACATACTGCCGCATGCAATATATTCAAGGTCTCATTAAAGACAAACAGACCTGAGCCAATGCTTGCTGAAGTTAAGGAAAGGTAGGCTAGAATTGTCAAAATGATACTTCAAAGTGTGAAGTGAAAGCTAGACAGCATTCAGTTACTGAAGTTCAAAGGGAAAAAACATCTGCAGAAACTCTATTTAACTTCCAGAAAAACAGATAGGCGCCTTCCCTCACAGGAACCGGTCTCACATAGTAATGTATTTGTAGACATATTTGCCACTTAAAATAACCTGGGATTCCTTGGGTGGCATTCAGCTGCCCAAACTTGGGCACCTAAAGACAGCTGAGATGCCATAAAGTGTTTGAAACACTTGCATAGTGCTGCAGATCTGACACAGGACTTAGGAGAGACCCACACCTTTCCGGAGTTGCCACTGGAGATCAGGCAAGGTTTCCCTCAGTGCTTCATGTGACACTGGACACCTGTCTTGAAGGAGTTCAATCCTACCACTTGTGCAGCTACCCTGTGAAAGGTTCGATCCATCATACGTATCACTTTGAGGCCTAAACTCTGATGTTAAGTCTACCTTGCAGCACTGGTTGAGGGGATCCTACTACCCACTTCTTGGACAATGGGAGTGTCAGGAAAGCATTCACCCAGAAAAAGGGAGACCCTTCAATCCCAGGACCTCCTCAAGGTCCCCCAACTTGAGGGAGCAGGGGGACTGCTCACCTTTCCTGCTGAAGGTGAGAATACATGAATGTTGGGAGGAGGAAAAGAGCTGCTCAAGGAACGGCTGGCTATGTGGGAGAAAGGGAGGAAGGAAGGAGAAGGAAAGAAGAGAGGATGGAAGGGAGGGAGGGAAGAAAAGACAGGGAGGGAAGACATCAGCTCTACCTAGACACCAACAGCTATAAAGCACCAGCTATTTAAGACTCAGACATTTTGACAGCATTTCTGTCTCAGCTAAACAAAATTTCTGCTCATTTTTACTTCTGGTATTATTATTGTTATTTTTCTCACATGTAATATTGCAAGCTCCTTCTATACTTTTTATCCTATTTTGTATCTGTTCCTGTATTGCAGCCAATTTTGGATTATTTCTTCTCTTCCTCTCTCCAGTGCTTATTCATATTGTCAGGTCTGAAAATCATATCTTTTCACATCATATCTTCATGTCCTTTTAGTCCCTTTGCGCTATGTCTCTGTCCTCACTGGAGCTCACATTTTCTCCCGGTTTCACACAGGTACTGATTATCCTTAACTACTGCTTCTCTCTCCTCCAGATCATTAACGAAGAAGTTAAGTAAGGCCAAATCTTATATATATCTCCCAGCTAAAATTCTTCCTAACGTTAAAATGCTATTGTTTATCATTAATAATTCTGTAACTTCTCTTATGAAAATAATTAATTATATATTGAAATAATATAAAACCCCTCTCTATGACTGGTGAGTCATTTGGAATATTCACTTAATGTGGCTGTATAGATGTAGCTGTAATCAGCAGGGTAGCTTCCATTAAGAGCTTCTGAGAGCTGCCAAATGAAATCTGGATGATGGAGTCACTTGTAGGTCTACTAGAGTTTGATCTGTGACACACTAGAGCTGTGGGGACCGTTTCCCATTATGCTGGAAACAAAAAATGCAATGACATCCAAGACCAGACTGTTTTAATTTAAATGAGAAATCAGAGGCTTCTGGGATCAGGACTGTATTATCTCCACAGCTGTAGAGCACACTTTCATTTTTTCATCTATCTATTTACATTAAAACTGAAATAACTGAAATTTGCCAGTCTCGTATTATGCTTGTACAATCATTCTTGACAGTAGGAGCTATCAAAGTTCTCACCAGAATTTGAGTTTTTACTTATATTTCTTTTGTGCTGCCATGGCCAGTGTTTCAAGACAGAGATATATTCCATTGTAGGACTTCTGGTAGTAAGTTTCCCTATCAAAAACCGTGGGATGTAACCATTTATTTCTGTGTGAATGTATCTTTTATATAATTTTTTCCTATAAAAGAGTAAGAATTTTTTGATGCGTTCCTCACTTATTTAGGAAAGTTGGAGATTCAGGCAAGGATTTGTGGATGTGGTTTTGGCATGTGTTTTTTTTAATTTGGTCCCAGAAATACTGTGTGAGGGTCTTACACTACATTACTGAACTCAATGAGAGTTGTAGTCTCTGCTTAAAGCCTTTCTGCACAACTTAAAGACTCTGTCAGTAAGCAAGAGCTGTGGACTGCTTGCTAATTCCCATCTGGAATCAGATTCAAAGACTATTGAATTCATGGTTTTCCCCCTATGGAGCCACCAGTCCAAAGTTAGGTATCAGTAAATGCATTTAATCAGATTCATGTTGAAATTGCTAATACATTTTTCCTTGAGGACAATTAAAAGGAAATGTGAAGCATTTAAAAAAAACCCTATATAATACTTATCAACTTGGTTCATGACATCTGGATAGATTTTTTTCCTATCCTCAGAATGGTAAGTTCTCATCTGCTACAATATTTTTAATAACTTTCTGCATCATCTTTCACTCTGATGCTTTCATGTCATTTAAAAGAGTTTGAGTGGTTTCCTGGCTTATTATATTAAACTCTTCTACAAAAGTAGGTTGCTTTGACATCAGGGAACCAGCCCAACACAGTGGAATTCTGCAAACAAGTAACATCTAAAAAGAAAATGCAGAAAGCTGAAGCTTGCAATAATTAAATATATTGCATACATATGTGTGTTTTTATGTCTTGGTAAATACAACAAGCAACCACGTGAACAGAAATGAAAGTCGATTCCCACTTAAGGCTGAAATTCTACCCTTATTCCCCTGATCATACAGCATTTGGGAGCTGGAAACCACATCCTCAGAGGATTATGATGCCCCGAAGGTAACTCTGTTTGCATTACAGCACGTCACACAGGGAGATGTGCTTCCAAATTTTGGCCTCAGAAGTGACACTGAGGAGCTTTTGCCTGGACATCCTGACCTTTCTATTATTGGTGCAATAGGATGTGTCATTAGTTTGGCTTGTAAAAATAATCTCTACTCAGTGACGTCTTTTGGAACTTAAAATGTTGTTGAGGCTAGAAGAGTCCCATAGGTCAAGCAGCTAGGAGGTGAAAAGGACACAGGGAGAGCCAGCTCTCTTCCAACTTACGCAGTTTTTTTTGACTTATTATAGGGATGGACAGTGACATGACTTTGTATTTTTTGTGGACATCAACTCTGTTGAGCTCATTGTTTTACCACTGAAAGTTCATTTCGTTACAAAGGGAAGCAGGTCACCTGAGCCAGGAAAATTAAACAGAATTTTAAAACCCCATGTTTGTGCTGATGGGAGCTACCTTGCTCTGCCTGGGAAATAGGTTTATCTATTTTCTTACTATTTGCTACTATTGGTGCTTAGTAGAGGTCAGGCTTTCACATAAAAGGGAAAGATTTATTTAGGATTAAGACTATGTTACACTACAGTTTTATAAGGACAAAAAAGAGTGCCTGTTTTCCAGACATTACTGTTAGAAAATTATTGTTCACCATCTCCATATCCTAAGTGACAAATCAAATAAATAGGACAAAAAACTGGAGCAGCTCAGCTCTTCATAGAGTGAGGACATAAGGGACCCACCATGATTGTTCTGCTCATTGCTGCTAATTCTTAAAGGATATCACATGCTCCAAATCCTCACAGGTATGACATTTATGTGACTTCCATGTGCCAGAGCCAAGGGCTACACAAACTTTGATGGTCCAATCTAGCAGTCTATACACTCTAGGCGGATATAGCATGGAAAGGGGGAGAGGGAAAGGCTTGCTTAATGTCACAGGCAAGGTTTGGTAGCAAAGCTGAAGCAGAAAGCTGGAGCTGGTAGGCATCCAGCCCTGTGCTCTGCACTTTGCAGCCCCTCCTCACTGGGGCAGGTCCATCCTCTCACCTCTGCATCCTTCCTGGGGCTCTGGAGGTGAGCGGCATGACTGAGCTTGAATGACTGACCCTGGTCCTCCCTTAAGCACTAAGCCATCCTGGCGCTGATACTCCTACGCTTTATTTTCCTACACAGCAGTGCCAGCTTAGTGTTTAATTTTGTTTCATTAGAAGAAAATTATTTTTTAATTATATTTCATTATTTCTCTTAATATTTTCAAGACTGATGCTGCCAGAGTCTTAACAGAATCCAATCCCTTTTTCATTAGAGAACACCTCTTTGCATTCACCTCACATCTCCATTACGGGCTGTCACATGCTTCATGCACAGCAGTAATGGCCTGGGTATGCACTCTCATAAATATCCTGCTCATCTCCGCAGCAGTGGTGTAATTGAGGGTAAATGCAGATCACTGATGTTTGCCCACTTCTAATGTGGGTATTGCAGGTCTCTCCCATTTCTCCCTGTGTAGTCTGGGTGGCTTTTCCTAATTTAACACCAAACTGCTGCTCTAAGGGCAGGAGAGACTTGCTGAAATCATGGCAGTTCCCTGGTACTTCTGCTGCCCTCTGTCCATATCCAACTGTTTTAGCAAGGACTGAAGGTTTGTTTGCTCAACAAATATATAATTCATGCTTCCCAAAGGCATGGAATCCACCTGGGATTTGGCATTCAGAAGCTTTTCAGGCTTTTATGTGAGTATAATGATGTGTTTCTCTGTGATACTGTGTTTTCTAAGGTTTCTGAGGTCATGGGAAAAGAGCATATCTTCAGTTTCCTTTTAGCTTCTCTCCTGGTCGGGTGTGGTGTGCAACATTGCTGCTGAAACTAATATACTGTGTATGCATCTCAAACTTTTGCTCTCTCAGGCAATCTTCTACTCTTTCTTCCATCCTTTTTTCACCACATAATTTTGAATGATGAACTCCAGCTTGATAGCAGAGCCTGGATCCTCTCTCTTCTCTCAGGACAGCATGAAGTGGTACAGATCTCATTTTACACTTAAGGGTTGAAATAGAAATTGCTTTGCTAAATAAAACAGGTCCAATAGCTGTAAAAGATCCCGAATCACCCAAATCACAAGCTCATAATTCACTGCACGACGGCGGACACTGGCTGTTGTGTAGCCAAAGGATAGTCTGCGTATAAGCAGAGTGACTTAGATAGCTCGACAAAGCACACAGGGTTTGTGTTGAGGACCCTTTTAGTCCACTATGCTACAAATATTAGAGCCCATTCTAAAACATGTTGTTTAATAGAAGAGATGCACAGGAACAAATTTATAAAAAAAGAACAGATTTACCTTTCTTTTTGAATCTCATTTATCCATGATTTCTCTCATTTTAGGATTCATGTGTGGTATAATTTAGTGCACTACTGTACCAACAAATTCATCTTTCAATATTTTGTGATAAAAACCTAATGGATTTTTTAAACTCTGGAAGAAAAGACAATGATCACAGGTGATATTAAGGCATTGTGGGTAGTTTGGTAAGAACTTTATAAAATAACTCTTTTCCATCAGAGTTTCTGTAATGGCTTTGCAAGGCATCTCTCTGCTTGCAGGAGAAGTATAGGAGGGAATGATACATTTAGCAGGAACCACATCTTGCACATCTTGATTTAGAGGATGTTAATTCCTATATTGAGAACACTGGATTGTGAAGTCATCTGTGCGTATGAACATAGGGAATGTCAGAGCATCAAGTAATTCTTGGAACAAAGGAAAACAAAGAACACAATTGCATTTCCTGCCTATTTCCCACTTCCTCCTTCCCCTCTCCCCACTGAAAGATAGGAGTCAGTGCCCAAAATCCTATGAAGGTCTCTGTATACAGCTGCAGCAGCAAGGGATTTTTGTTGTTTTTTTTTTTTTTCTGAATGCTTGCTCTTGCACAGCAGTGTTTCCTTATTATCTGTGAGGCCAGGAGAAAACCAATATAAATCTGAGTGATATTAAATTCACAGTGTGCCATTTCTCTCCCTAGATCTCTGTGTAGCTTTGACTAGTTTGACAATGGTTAAACAATAAGTACCGTCAAATTTATTTTAAATAATTATACACCAGAAGAGTTACATCGAGAGGAGAATGCCTATAATTTGTGCTGTGCCAGTAGCTTTCAATTAAATCTCAATTTGATCTCTTGGAGCATCCTGGCCCAAATTTGCAGCTAATTCTACCCTGAGCTTCAGAATTTAATCAAGCATTTAGGGGTGAAGAAAAGCATTTCTTAGGTGCTGTAATGCCCTTGTAATCTTCCACAATGCTGAGATATTTCAACGACAAACATGAACAAACCTATAAGCACTTTTGGGGTGGGGTGTCTGAGCATGAATCCTATGTCATGCACATGTTCATTCTATGCATTCATTACATGGTCGGGGGGCAATATCTGTGTATGGACACGTGTAAAGACACCAACAGGATTTGTAGCACTGTTTGAATTCCCACAGTAGTTCCTAAATCTGGCTGGGTTAGAAGGTAAGATAATTTCCCCATCCACATCTGTCTCATTTAAATGTGTGACTTGTGCGTCTGGATGTCTAAATCAAAAGCAGTATGGAAGGTGCCAAGCTAGAAGGAAACTGTAAATCATGTTTCAAACTGTAAAACATGTTTCTTGCATGATGAGCCCCTGAGCTTGGACATAATACCTTCCATACCATAGTTTTTGGAGGCTCTGCTGGGGTCAGTCTATATGACCTCACACATAAAACATAGGGATAGCTCTTCCATGATCTTTTAGACACCTCTCCATGCAATTTAACAATACATCTTGAGCGGTTTCACCACAGTTCACCAAATTTCCTTTTAAGACAAGGAAGAAATTTCTCTCACAATGAAGGTCATTTAGGAAATACATTGCTGTTGATGGAAAGCACTTAGTGAAGATCAAGTTAGGTACAAAAAGAAACTTCTACAAGATGATATAAAAACTTTGTCAGAAAATACGTAAGAGGAACTGGTAGAAAACCATTTCAAGCTTGCAGTAGATAATTGTGAATTTTTAGTGCCTCACAGGATTGAAAGAAGTCTTTTTCCTCTTAGCTGAGGGTCAACAGAAGTCTGAGGCACTCAGGATTGTGGGAATAATTAGCTAAAAATTATGCAACTATGATATGCTGTCTTGTGTGGAATCTACTTTCCCTGTGCAAAAGGAAAGAACTTTACGGTATACCTTATATTTACTTGATCCTGACCAGCAAGACGCAGTAAGACAATCTGAGGTGACAATATGAATTATAGCACTTGTACTTGTGTGGCATAGATTTGTACTGCTTGCTCATATTTGTGACCTGTACCTCACATCAACACAGAGCACCGCACAACTTTTTGTATTTCTGACAATCTGTGTAATGAATGCATGATTCTGTGATTGCCTCTCTGTGAAATGCATTGAAATATCAGAATGAAATGAAGGGCATTTTCTTAATCAATGTGCTGACAGCTTGAAGCTTGGTGCTAACAAGAGTTTTGTGACTTGAATGAGTTTTTATCAACCCTTAATGGATAGTTTCTGTGTGCACTGCAGTTATTAGTCACATTCACTTTGATTCCAGTGATTCAGGGTCATACTGTAAATGCACTGTATTATTTCTGAAACACAGAGAACTAAATAGGAAGTTCCTATATGCTGTCTACCAGGTCCTGGGTTACCATCCACTTACGCACAACTTTAAATCCATTTCTTCTCAGAAACACATGTATGCATATAATTTTAAGCCTACAATCTTTTCCACCTAATGCAATACTTCTCACAAGGATTATAGCAGTGGCCAAGCTTTAAATGAAATTAAATACTGAACACACTTATCTTTTTGCTCTTGGGTGTCATTAAGACAGAGCTGGGAAGGATATTTTCCCCTTTGGCAGCATATTCATTCCCTTACTCAACTCTTAGGGCAGCGAGGTTGTTTATTCAGCAATTATAACTCTCCTTTGTTGTTTTCTTTTGGCTATTTTGTCCACCTTGCATAATCCCCTCTTTGCACACAATTCACTGCAAGAAACACCATGTCTTCATCCACTTCAGTTCAAGTTTTTATTCTGCGTCAGCTCTTGTTACACTGAACTTCAGCTATGTAGGGTTAAGTAGATGTTAGGCATGATGATCTTTGGTCATCAACAGGAAACTGCCCAAAGTAGCAGAAATCTGTAGGGACTGGACAGACCTCCAAAGTGTGTGTGTGGGAGTAGTGTTTTCCAGTCAGCTTTGAATAGGCTCTCCTGGAAGGAAAGATGAGTAGGAAGTTTGGATGAAACCCTGTGGACGAGTTAGTGTCTGTGGGATTCAGAAGTGTACATTTCCTACATAGATTCATCTTCCCCAACATCTAGTCTAACAGTCTCAGCTCTGAGTAATCAAGGGAGACAGGCGATGAAAGGCCTCAGTTCATGTCATTGTGATTTAGAGATCTAAGAGAGGTCAGCTAAGACAAGCTATAAAAGTGCCTATTTTTATAAAGTTAGATCTAAACTGCCACCAGGATTCCATTCCTTGTGTCTCCGTGTACCACCAAAGGGACTCCCTAAACCATATCTATAATAAATACAAATTGTATTGCAATCATTAGATCTAGAGGGTTTGCTTTTCACCTAGCATCTTTCCTCTCCTTGAAAAAGACAGTCTTGAACACCCTGAAGCTCTTTTCAAATTCAAGTGTGATGGGGTACTTTTTTTGGAAATAGAATTAATTTGTCCAGTGATATCTTGCAGTTCAGACATCCCTCCATCTGGAGACACCCCAATGAGCATATTCTACAGGTATTACGTAAAAGACTGTTTTAAGGAGGGATTTGCTCTGAGTCTCCTGTTGACATTGCTCCATTTTATTAAAATCTTCGTATCCCCTTGGAAAATAGGCTAGAATGCAGTTATCTGGCTTCTCAGGAGAATGAACCTACACAAGGATGCTCCAAGGTCGTTCTTCCTCAGTTCTTCCAGCTAGTGCTGTTCTACTTTGCATTAAATGCTTAAAAGTCTTTTGAGACAAAGAGAATTGCTCCTTATTAGGGTAATCAGGACGTATGCTCTAGAAGTGGGGCACCTGTTTTTCAGTTTCAATGCTAATGAATATTTAATTTGCACATAGTAGGACATCATCCATGGATGAAACCAAAAAGGGTAAATTCTTCCCACAAGTGGATAAAACACGCCGTAGTGGACACTCAGCCAAGAGATCCAAGCTGTTTCCTTCATCTGCCTGATAGAAATTTGAACCCACTGTTTCTTTCAGCTGGGAGACTGCCTTTGCTAACAAACCATGATGAATCTAGGCTTCATTTTGCTTTCGTTTTTACAAATAACTAACATAGCATGGAGTTTTTGCAGTGCAGTTATATATTTCAGATTTTTCTTCAATAAGAAACAAAAGGAAAATCAAACTAAATATAGGTTTTACTAGTCCTTCTCCTCTCCACTCCCCTTTCTCACTTCAGCACTCACACCAAAGAATCACTAATTTGAGCAGGCTCTAATCATCATGATGAGATCACAAAAGATGGCTAAAGAGCCACTGGATATCAGTCCAAAGTCACCACTACCACTAAGGATTAATTCCATTTTCATAACTCTATGTGAATCTTGTGCAGCTGGGTTTGTTTTGGCGTTTGTGTGTGAATGTAGCCTTAATGCAGATCCCATGTATTTGTGACTCCCTCTGTGAGCTATGAGGACGCATTCCTTAGCCTGAAAGTTCACATACGTTAGTGTTCTGCATATGTAAAATGTCAGTTTATGACTACTAGACAGATATTTTTATTGTTTACATGTATTTCCTTTACCTTTTTTCCCCTTATTCCTATCTACAAGCAAAATTATTCAAAAGATAAGAGAAAATGTCAAAACGTCAGTATATTTTTTTCAAAATTGTTCATTGTTACCTAAAATTACAGTTCCTGAAATACACATTGGACCTAAACAATGATAAAGAACCAAGAAAAATAAAAAAAAAATTAAAAGAGAAGAAAAGGAAATAATCTTACTGGCATTTCCCTGAAAATTGAATGTTCTTTTTATACAAACACTGAAGACTGGTTTCATTACTGAGTGTCAGGGGGTCACACGACAGAAAAAGCTTCTGCACGTCACTCAATCTACACTGGCACTTTTCCAACAGCAACTTGTTTTCTATAGGGGAAAAAGTACTGGGGTAGGTGTAATGTTAAATGAATAACGAACATGTGAGACAGTTGTAAAGGTGCTCTAACACCTTCATCAACTGCACAGGCAATAGGATCAGGGTATGCCTGACGAAGCTTAAGAAACGTACTATTGCCAAATTCTAAAATAATTCGCTGCCAGTTAAACACTGGACTACAGCAGCCAGGTTTCCAAAAGCATCATGATCTTTTTGTTTCTATTAGCTAATCACATCTACAACGTTGTCTTCACTGTAGGTCTGACGTGGAATTGTTAGACAAATTGACAATCTAGTATTATAGACTCAAGTCTGAGGTCTGAGAGACCAATCTCCTAGCAATGTCGTTAAGTCCAAATTCTTGGAAGACTATAATTACATGACAATGTTAGCTTTGCCTTGAAAGCCAGCATGGAGTTCTCATGGCTAGAGTGGAGGAGCGGGAAACCTTAAAACATTTAAGCCTAAAGGCTTAAAAGAAAGAAACTAAATGAGAGTACACAAAAACCCCCCAAAACCCAAACCACCTCCTGCTTTTTTTTAATCAGAGCAGAGGTTTTCTCTCACATCAATTCTCAATTCTACTGCTTCAGTTTTATTCACATCTCTACCCTTAACTTGCTATGTGACTTTAATCAAGTTACTGCTCTCGGAAGTTGTATCTAAAAACCAGTTAATGTTACTTATAATCTTCTGCAGAGAATTTTGAAATCTATGTATGAAAAACATTTCATAAAACATCATCTTACCATCTCTATTATTTGTTACTTTTCATCCTCACAGCTAACAATCACCTTTGACATAACATTACTTATAATGGACTCAAAAGATTTGCAGACAATTTTCCAAGTCATTATGTTCATTAAGTATACTCTGTCACAGACTTATATGCAATGGAAGGTGGTTTTTTTCATGACATAAGTATACGTCTGACTCAAATATAGCTTAACTATTTTGCAGTTCCATATGTGGGCATTACTCAATCATCCTTCTTAATACTTTCAATGCTCTGAGTTTCAGAAGAGTAAATGGATTATTTGGAGGTGAATTAAAATAGGTTCAAAGTAGATGATGGAAGACAATTTCCAAACAGGACAGGAATGAGCCAATACATCTTTAACAAAGAATTTATTTGCCAAAAAAAGGTCAACATTAATTTCTTCCATATTTGAATTGACTTTGGCAAAGAATTTCAACCAAAAAAAGGGACATGGAAAGTATCCATCTAAATAGTTACTTAAATTTAATTTAAAAAAGTGGATTAGGAACCTCCACATAACAAAGCCAAGTGTTTTGTGTCAAGTCAGATGTTTCTACTAGCAGAAATAATCAGCGCTTTACACTTCTCTGCTTAGCATCATCTGTAACAGATCTGTGCTTTCCAGTGGAATACATATTTCAAGCAAGGCAAGAGTAGCACCGGACAGCCTGACCAATGTACTCCTTAGAAACACAAAACATTTGAAACAAATGTATCTGATATAAAGCAGGTTGTCACAAGAGTGTTTTAAATACTAATGAATTAATAATAAATAGGTTCCTTGCATAAATACTTGAGCTTGACAATCAATTCTGGCATGAGTTCATTTGAGTCCTTCTACCGCAGCTTCACTGTTACCTTTCTGTACCATTCAGGTTTTCAAGTACATCCAGTGTTTCCTAGCAGACGGGGATGCTTTAATGGCTCTCACTCTCCTGTGTGAGGTGTTTGCTCATGGGACTGCTTTTAGACGAGTCAGCAGGAACTGGAATTATTCAGTGTCTCTGAATATTCCAGATTCTTTAACTACGTGACATATGAAATTTGAGATCTAATTTGGGGCAGTCAAGTTAGAAAATTTCAATGTGAAAATGCTGAGCCTACCAAAGACAGTGAGAGTTTTTTCCCTACAAACTTTTATATCATGATTTCAAAACAGAAATTTATGGCAGAGTTTCAAATACGGTCATAATACATTTTAGCACGTATTCCAAACCTGCCAGGACATGAGTTTAAAAATCTGGCCATCAGCCTACATGAAACTACAAAATGATTTTGTAATTTTGCAAGCCTGTTATAGACATGAGCTTTTATTCTACCCCTTAAAAGTCATTATGAATGAGCACTGAAACTATAACTGTCTGCCTCCCCTCTCTCAAATACACTGCTGTTGTTTTATATGTAAGTTTTCCTTTTCCAGTATCAGCACTATGAACTGCTTTAAAATATCACTGGCTGTTTTGGCTGCTCCACAAGACTGTACAAAGTAAAACAGGCAGAAAGTAGTTGGGTGGGCAAACATAATGGCTAGCAGACAGATGAGTAATCAAAACAAGAGCTTGTATGTTATGTTAGCCTAATATCACTACTTTGTCTTTCTATTCTATTGGCATTTAGAATGAAAAAGGAAATTCTAAGCAGTGCTAAACTAAACATAGTTCATGAATACAAAGTGTTTCTGCCAACAAAGCAAAGATTGCAGTTTATACAATGCAAATGAAGAATTGTTACAAAATTCTATTGTTCATGACTCTGAAAATCTTTAGCATATCTATGGGGATTATCTAACTCTATGTTGTGTTTACTTGGGTTTCCCTTCTCTCCTAACCCTTTTTTTTTTTCTGAGATACGTAAGTAAGTATGAGATTTGCCTGTTTTAGAATCTGGGTGAAAACAGGACTGTACAGACCTTAGCTATAACCCATAAACTCAAGCATTGGCTTACGATAAAAGAAACAAACCAACCAACCAACCAACCAGAGACTATTTGGACAATATTTGAATATCACATACTTCATTATCTGGTCCTCATGGATTATTCTTTGAAGATGGTTTGGTCCTTTATGAGGTTAAGGTCCATTTGCTACATTCTATCATCTCATTTTTAAACTGAGGTTAACTTACATTAGTTACCTTAGAGTTTTAGTTTCCCCCCTATATAGTTTGCAGTAATTTTTAAGTTGAATTTGAATTCAATTAATTTCTATTTTAAAAAAGGTAAAGTATGGACATTTCTGGAGAATTTCAGAGCATTATCAAAGCTTGGAAGAGCTTACAAAAAATGTCACCAATATTTTTAGTCTTAATCTAAATTAAGTTACAAATGAAATTCAGAAGATGTAAAAATAAATACAACTTAAGAATTGGATTTTTTAAAAATCTTTCTATTTTTCTGGAAGTTTTCAGTTATTTAAGGATATGACTTTTTGTGCTTACAGAAACCAGAATGCAAAACCTTTCAGTAATAGTTAAAAAAGAATTAAAAGGAATTTTTTTTTTTGTTAATGAGGGATTTTTTAAAGAAAAGAAAGAGAATTTCTGTAAATATATTTATCTGCTGAAAATAAAATTTGTAATCAGGGAAGTAAAATCTGTGACCCACCCTAATAAAATTGTATACATATATGAATATTCTTCATTAACATCTAGATATAGGACCATGCCATCCTCGACACAACTACACAGTATACAGTAATTCACAAAATTAGAGTGTATAGTTTGATACTTGTCTGTGTGTAGGAAAGGGAAAATAATTTCCCCTTCTTACTCCTTGAGGCTTTTTGCATGTGTAAAATTTAGACAAGAATGTTATTTTTTTTTTTTAGATGAAGCCTACAAGAAGTTTAAACTAGAAATCTAAAAAAAATAAAACCAACCTATTAAAGGTAGGTGTAGCTCAGAGAAACTCACATCTTTATGTTACAGCAACGCCATATGTGCAAGAAGATTGAACTTCTAACTGTTTTCACTGATCTACTTTAAAGTATTGTTCTGTCCTGTGTTGGGTAACACATGAGTCAGCACAACGATACTGTTACTGCACAGTCTTTTGACACCTTGCTAGGCTTTTATGTTTGCTGATCAGCTTTTCTGTTGCACAGTTCTCCTCTATGCTCATGTTGACCTAATTGCTATATCACTGACCAAGATCTTCCCTTCTCAGTTTCCCTCATTATTTATTTATATGCTTAAAATCACACAGAAGGATTGCTCCACTAAAATTAAGATGTTGTTTTCTGTGTAATCCAGGATGTTCAGTCATTTGAAAAGTTGACTGTCCTCAAAAGAGGCTTACCTGTATTTTCATTGTGAGCAGGTAGACTGTAAATTTTTTATTTCAGATCTGTTGATATCCATAGTAAAAGCATTCTAAAGCGCAGTTGGGATGAACCATCACAGAGCACTGGAATGTGACAAATACATGAAACTGATAATATAGTAAGGGGGGAATAAAAGAAAAAAGAAAAAAAACCATACAAAATTCAGAAAGTCATAGAGGTGCTGGGATACCATGAATTTTACCTTCTCCCTGTTGAGAAGTTAAATAAAAACTTCATCTGAAAAACGTGCAGCACTCCCCCACCCCGAAAAAAATGAGGCTCTATTAAAAAAAAATTATTCTCTGCATTTGTTGGATTTACAATATTTCAGTCAAACCTGAACTACAGTTCCAGAGGAGAACAGGCTCTGCATGTATTTCTGAACCTAAATGTGGCTAAGTCACTGAAAGTTTTGAGCATCCATCTGTTTTTCGAGCCTTTAGTCAATTGAAGAAGAGTTTATTTTGCAAAGGGTGGCACCTTAGTGCTTTTTAAAATTTCTTAACTTGAACATAGTGTGTTAACAAAATTTTTAAGAAATTTTAGACTCATGTAATTTCTCATTTATGAAAATGATATCTAGCTGTTATTCAGCACTTTCTAGCTAAATGTTTCCAAGTTCTTTATAAAGATAGGAGTAATTTTTCCTCTTTTAAGAGAAGGGGAAAGTGAAGCATAGAGAGATCTGGCCTATTAACCTTTTAACCTCTTTGGGTACTTACAATCTGGATTTTTTGTGTACTGTGTTTGCTTTATTTTATAACCATGTAAGGTGTTGCCTCCTCAACATACCCAAAACACCAGCCAGTGAGACGTCAAGCTGCAGGGTTGTATGTGCGCATTTGGGATCAGTTTTGCTTCCTTCAAAAATCAGCGGGCTTCAGGATTGTTATATCTGTCTTGTACCGTGCAAATATATCCAATCTAGCCTTGTTAACAAGATAGGATATATAAGCCCAGCTAGAAAGCCATGCTAATGAGGAATTGGAATCCACCGTGCTGCTAGAAAGCTACAGCCTGGTTGCCATGACTGAAACTTGGTGGGACAAATCCTATGACTGAAGTGCGGCTATCGATGGCTACAGGCTATTCAGAAGAGACAGGCGAGGAAGGAGGAGCAGAGGAGTTGCCCTCTCCATCAAGAAATGGATAGATTGTGAAAAGCTGTCTCTGAAAAATAGCCCCAAGCAGGTTGAAAGCTTATGGGTAAGAATTAGAGACCGAGGCAACAAAGGGAACCTTGTGGTTGGTGTTTACTACAGGCCACCTGATCAAGGGGACCCTATTGATGAAGCCTTCTTACTCCAGCTACAGGAGGCATCTCACTCACAGGCTCTCATCCTGCTGGGGGACTTCAATCACCCCAACATCTTCTGGAAAAGCAGCACAGCATGCTGTAGGGAATCCAGGAGACTCCTGGAGTGCATTGAGGACTATTCTTAAGCCGTGTAATAGACAGCCCTACCAGCGGGGATGCAATACTGGTCCTGTTGGCCACCAAAGCAAGTGAACTAATCAGTGACATCAAGACTGGAAGCAGCCTGGGCTGCAGTGATCATGCACTGGTGGAGTTTGCAGTCCTGAGGCATATAGGTCAGGCAAAGAGTAAAATCAGGACCCTGAATTTTAGAAAAGCAAAATTCCAGCTGTTCAAGGAGTTAGTCAATAGGACCCCCTGGGAAACTGCCCTCAGGGACAAGGGAGCAGAACAGAGCTGGCGATTTTTAAGGATGCTTTCGATAGAGCGTAAGAGCTCTTGATCCCCAGGTGTAGGAAATCAGGAAAGGAAGGAAAGAGACCGGCATGGCTGAGTTGAGACCTGCTGGTCAAACCAAAGGGCAAGAAGGAAATGCACAGGCAGTGGAAGCAGGGACTGGTAGCCCAGGAAAAGTATAGGGATGCTGCCTGGTTGTGTAGTGATGGAGTCAGGAAGGCCAAGGCGCGGATGGAGCTGAACTTTGCAAGGGATTCAAAGAATAATAAGAAGGGCTTCTACAGGTATGTCAGTCAGCCAGAAAAGGAAGGTCAAAGAAAGGGTACCCCCCCGATGAACATGACTGGCAAACTCGTAACAACGGATGAGGAGAAGGCTGAGGTACTCAACAACTTTTTTGCCTCAGTCTTTTCACTGGCAACCTCTCTTCCCACACCTCTCAAGTGGATGGATCGCAAGGCAGGGACTGGAGGAGCAAAGTCCCTCCCACTGTAAGAGATCAGGTTCATGACCACCTGAGGAACCTGAACATACATAAGTTGATGGGACCTGATGAGATGCATCCCAGAGTCCTGAGGGAATTGGCTAATGGAGTTGCCAAGCCACTCTCCATGACATTTGAAAAGTCATGGCAGTCAGGTGAAGTCCCTGGTTACTGGAAAAAGGGAAATATTGCACCCATTTTTAAAAAAGGCAGAAAGGAGGACCCTGGGAACTACCAATCTGTCAGCCTCGTCTCTGTGCCTGGGAAGATCATGGAACAGATCCTCCTAGAAGTTACGTTAAGGCACACAGAGGACAGGGAGGTGATGCGAGACAGTCAGCATGGCTTCATCCAGGGCAAGTCTTGCCTGGCCAACCTAGTGGCCTTCTATGATGGAGTGACTACATCAGTGGACAGGGGAAGAGCTACGGATGTCATCTATCTGGACTTCTGTAAGGTCTTTGACATGGTCCCCCACAACATCCTTCTCTCTAAATTGGAGAGATATGGATTTGATGTGTGGACTGTTCAGTGGATGAGGAACTGGTTGGATGCTTGCATCCAAAAGGTAGTGGTCAATGGCTCAATGTTCAGATGAAGGTCAGTGACGAGTGGTGTCCTTCAGGGGTCCGTATTGGGACCAGCACTGTTTAATATCTTCATTAATGACATAGTGGGATTGAGTGCACCCTCAGCAAGTTTGCAGACAACACCAAGCTGAGTGGTGTGGTTGATGTGCTTCAGGGAAGGGATGCCATCCAGAGAGGCCTGGATGAGCTCAAGAAGTGGGCCCATGTGAATGTCATGAGGTTTAACAAGGCCAAGTGCAAGGTCCTGCACCTGGGTCAGGGCAACACCTGGTATCAATACAGGCTGGAGGATGAAAGGATTGAGAGCAGCCCTGCAGAGAAGGACTTGGAGGTACTGGTGGATAAAAAGCTGGACATGAGCCAGCAATGTGTGCTTGCAGCCCAGAAAGCCAACCATATCCTGGGCTGCATCACAAGAAGCATGACCAGCAGTTAGAGGGAGGTGATTCTGCCCCTCTACCCCGCTCTGGTGAGACCCCACCTGTAATACTGCATCCAGCTCTGGAGCCCTCAGTACAGGAAAGACGCAGACCTGTTGGAGCGGGTCCAGAGGAGGCCACGAAAATGATCAGAGGGCTGGAACACCTCTGCTGTGAGGACAGGCTGAGAGAGCTGGGGTTGCTTAGCCTGGAGAAGAGAAGGGTCTGGGGAGACTTTATTGTGGCCTTTCAGTACTTAAGGGGGCTTATAAGAAAGATGGGAACAGACTTTTTAGTAGGCCCTGTTGCAATAGGACAAGAGGTAATGGTTTTAAACTAAAGGAGGGTAGATTCAGACTAAATATATGGAAGAAATTTTTTACGATGAGGGTGGTGAAATGCTGGAACAGAGACAGTTGCCCAGAGAAGTGGTAGATGCCCCATCCCTGGAAAAATTCAAGGTCAGGTTAGACAGGGCTCTGAGCACCCTGATCTAGTTGAAGATGTCCCTGCTCAATGCAGGGGGGGTTGGACTAGATGACTTTAAAGGTCCCTTCTGACCCCAACTATTCCATGATTCTATGATTCTATGCTTCCAGGGTGCAGTCAGATTTGGGTTTCTTTATACAACTTTACATTGTCCTTTGTAACAGCACAGTTTGCCCCATAGAAATAACATTTGCTCCACTAACAAGAAAAAATATTAAATTCCAATAATAAGGTATTTTATATTGTGTAGACCAAGCAAATGGGTTGTGCCAAAAGAGATTATGGCCTAGTAGACAGTGTACTGGATTGTAATCACATTGGTCTTGGTTTTATTTTTTGCTCTAATAAAGGCCTGCAAGGACTGAAGTCACTTAATCTTTTCTGTGCCTGTTTTTGATAACTGTACAGTAGGAATAATGACAGGATCCTGTTTTGTAAAGCACTGTGAGCTCTACATAGGGGTTAGGAGGTATTAGTAACTTGTGGTGGCAGTCTGATGCCTATTTCCATCCTATACATCTGCAAATCTGATCTCAGCAACCATGTCACAAAACTGTATTCCAGCTGATAGTGTTTTCTAGAAACACTATCCTGCAGGAAGTTCAAGTACCTGAAAAACATGGAGAAGGAATGAATGATCCACACACCGAGCTTGAATTACATCAAAGGCTGAGCAGAGCAGATAAACATCGCTACTTCCAGTCCTGAACGTATGGTATGTATAAGCAACCTCCAGGATCCAAGTTTGACAGTCCACCAGTTTTCAAAGTCACTATTGCAAGGACACCAGCCAAGGATAAGGAGCTATGGCCAGAAACCGTATGTGATGACCAGATGCTAGAACAGACATTGGCAGCTGCCATAGTTGGAGGAGCCTACACACACACAAAAAAGTGATGTGAGGCTGCCTTTTCTCTCTTCATCTATATCCTGAATGTCTTTTTCTTGTACCTCAGGATTGGGGACTACAATCAACTTTGAGGAAAACAATTTCAAAGGAGTCAGCCAGTTTCAACAGGCTGATGCAACACAACTGATATTTATAGGATTTTCTAGGGGGCTGTAGCAGAAAAGTCTCTGAAGGCCTTAAAAGAATATATGGCTATTTACAAAGGCAAAGAAAGCTAGTGAAAAACCCATGAAAAGTGCCTACAGCCATTTAGTCAAATAAGACTAAAAAAAGAAGTCTCCTCATTATTCTAAAGAATATTTTTCCAATGGGTCTGAAAAAATTCTGTTCTGATGTTTCCTTTTGTGCTGTTCAGACCAGAGCTTTATTATTGTGACAGATGACAGAAGTTATGGGATCTAAACCCATTTAAACAAGGATGCCAAGTAAAACCGCAGAAGCAGCTTTTAACCCAGCATACCATTTTTCTGAATTTTGGTACATTCAATGTTCATTGTACAACACATCCAAGACTGCCATCTAATGCTGTTCAGTAAAATTCTTAGTTCAGACTTATATTTTTGGCATAATATAATGCCAGTAGGAACACTGCGGCAACATAAAAAAATTCTTAGAAGATAATTTTCTTTAATCAAATAACAACATTTTGTTTTGCTACTGCTGTTTCATTCCCTGCCGGTTTGGATATTAGGCAATAAGTAAAAACTTTTTTTAAATTATATAGCTGTGATGAAAAATCTATTAACAGAAAATTGTACAAAGTTGCATTATGTAATATGATAAACATTGACCTATAAATGTTTATTTATGCATTGTCTGTTCACTTAAATTTATCAGTAGGCTGAACATTCATGCCACTTGCAAATTCTTATCTGAACTTGTTTCTAAACGCCTTGCAAATAAAAGCTCCTGTAAATACTAGAGTTTGATCCAAAGCCATTGAACTAGATAAGATCAACAAGCTGATTGGCTTCAAATAGCTGTGGATCATGTACTTGAATAATACATCAGTTACCTTGATTTTTGCCATGTTGGTATTTAGTCATTTACTATTAAAACCAACATTTATTTATTCTCGCTGAGTATGTATGAAGATTATTGTACAACACAAGGGAAGAAATGCTTTTACAAAAGTAAATTATACCTCTCTTCCTTAAAGGAATACTTTAAGATTTATCAAAATGGTAGGTGATAGAGTATAAGGAAATAAAACGTATTTCTTTTTTGAGCTTGTGCTCCAGATTGCTACTTGTATATTATACTGTATTAATTCCATGTACCAGGAATTGCACTGTGAGGGCAAGGAGGAATTACTTTCACTGCTAACTACTGCATTTTTGCCTTCCTTTAAACCTTCCTCGTACACTGACCTTCAGAAGCAAAAGGTGTAGGCAAGCTATTCTGAAACTAGTGACAGAATTAAGCATTCAGGGATCTCATGACCTGCTCACACACCTGAAGATAGACGAATTCAATGTTAAGACCCATCCTTCCGTACTACCAATACAAAACACTACTGTCTAATAGAGTGCAGATTTTGATGTATGATAACATGTATTCTCTGAATAGCTATAAAGTCCTTAAACTTCACCAGCAGTGCTGGACCCCTTTGGCTTGGCTTTCTGGAAGTGGTTCATCCCATATGTTATCACAATACGGAAGAATGATTCACTTCACAATATTAACATTAAAATGATCATCACCTGGCATCTCCACCACAAGGATGAGCAAGTGACTTAACATTTCTCATGGATCCAGGATTTTGATGGAATCATCTCCACACCAGTCAAATTTTGTGTATATTGGTAAGGGTTCAGTGTCGTGGCTATAACAAAAGAGACCTACGTATAAATTAAGATTCTGGAAAATACAGTATAGATTACATGTAAAGTATCCACAATATGTCAAAACCCACTGGCCTAAGGACTGAAGCTTTCATAATGATGCGTGAAGCACGTGATGAATAATTTGAGGGTGTATCTGTAAACAAATAAATTTGTTCAACACTTGGTAATATCCTGATGTGGTTTTCATGCACACTTCTAAAATTTGCCATTGAAATCCAGCGTTCAAGCTGTGCTGGTTGACTGGATGTATTCGGAGTAAGTCCTACTGATGATCTTCTATTTTAGGATTATCTACATTTTTCCAGTTAAATTCAAATTTTTATGGACTTAATCTAAATAAATGGAAACATATAAGGTTAGCTGAGTTCCAGGTCGAACTTCTAACTTAGGGGTCTTCAGTGTAATGTCTCTGTGTCAGATGGAAATCTTCACACACATTACAGGGTTCAAGATCTGAGGTTCACATTAGCTGTCCCCACACGGGTGTCTTTTCAAGGCTTTTGTGCAGATTCAGGTGAACAAATATAACATTTGCTTCACTTTTTAGGAACTATGTCTACTGATTGGAAGTTTAATAAAATTTTCTGGAAAATAATAATAAAAAGGTTTTAAATAAGCCAAGGATCAAGTGTATGCAGAATTTAATGTATTTTTACTGAAATACATAACAATAATCATCAAGGCTAAAAGTAAACTGAATGTTGCATACTACTGTCATTCAAATTAGCAATAACTTGGGGAAAAGACTTTTTCTTCAATTCAGTATTCTGATTTAGAGATCCTTTGAGACTATATATTTCACAGATCCAGCAACAAACACACCCAAAACTATGGTGCTTAACATCCCTTCTGTTATGTTTAAGAGGCATTTGGACAATCCCCTTAACAATAATACATTTTAACTTTTGGTCAGCCCTGAAGTGGTCAGGCAGTTGAACTAGATGATTGTTGTTCGTCCCTTCAAATGGCAACTATTCTATTCTATTCTATTCTATTCTATTCTATTCTATTCTATTCTATTCTATTCTATTCTAATTTGTGGTGAATAACAGCATCACTTTTAACAGCTTTAAGGAGATCTATACTATTATTCCTTGATCTTGCCTTAACCAATGAGTGGACAAATAATTACTCTCATCATTGGAAGGAAAAATCCTCATGGGCAGTATTCAGCTTCCTCCTCTGTTCCTTTTCCTTTCTATTGGAAGGATTTTACTTTTTGGATTTTTGAGATCATGTCAGTAACTTTCTACTTGTTCATTCTTTCAAACATAGCCACAAGGCATATTGAGAATCAAAATTGCTTCAGCACTTGACAGTGCGGGCTTTGTAAATCCTTCCTTATCCCTGTATTGTAGTAAAAAAGTCAGGATTTGCAAGTGAAAGTGTTGGAGTTTTTCATTTGGGATTCCTTGACTTAATTGGTGAAACTGTTTTGAAATTTGTAAGCTTGCTGTGGGACTCAGAAATACTTTGTGAGATTTACAAAATGCATAGATCTTCCAACTTCAATAACATACTCCTGAAATCAGCTGAATATCATACTGGTAGTTTAAAACAGAATTGGTTCATTTTTAACAATGCCTGTTCAGTTTTTTCAGTTGTGATCACAGACTCAGAGACATCTCAGTTACTGAGATTTAGTGCCTTGTAAGACAGGTGCTGCTGTGAGTTGTTATTTTTCTCCTGACAAGATGCCTGACGGCAAAGGAACGGATGGCCAGGTATCAGGTACTGGACTGTTGGAGAACAGGTAGGAAAAGAGTTCCTGGCATTTTTGGGAGATGTAGGGTCAGACCCTGTGCAAAGACCGTTACAAGAGATTGTTCTCAAGGCCACATCGAAGAGAGCTTAGTAAATTGAAACAGCATGTATTCTGCCACCTCTGCAAAGAAATCTGAAAAGGTCTCTGATGACTGTTAGGTGTTTTTCTTCGGCCCGTCTAATGGAGACAACCTCACATTAAACAAGTGCCTGGAGGAAAGGGACCCACACTGGACCAGCACTGCCGTTTTTTAATACCCTTGTTCAGTACAGGACTTGATCCGAATCTTGCTGGAGTCAGTGGTAGGCTTTGGATTCGCCATTTCAAGAAACTGGAGATAAAACCATCCATATTACAGGTGGCCAAATATAGCTTTGGTATATATTTAGAATAGAACAGAACAGAACAGAATAGAATAGAATAGAACAGAATAGAATAGACTATTTCAGTTGGAAGGGACCTGCAACGATCATCTAGTCCAACTGCCTGACCAACTCAGTGCTGACCAAGTTAAAAAGTATGTTGTTAAGGGCATTGTCTAAATGCCTCTTAAACACTTGACAGGCTTGGGACATCGACCACCTCCCTAGGAAGCCTGTTCCAGTGTTCGACCACCCTCTCAGTAAAGAAATGCCTCCTAATGTCCAGTCTAAACCTCCCCTGGCACAGCTTTGAACCTTTACCACACGTCTTATCACCGGATACCAGGGAGAAGAGATCAGCACCTCCCTCTCCACTTCCCCGCCTCAGGAAGCTGTAGGGAGCAATGAGGTCTCCCCTCAGCCTCCTTTTAAAGGCCTTAACTAATATCTACGAACTCGACAGCAAGGGTTCCTGCTGTTGTTTATACAGCATGTCAAGATCATGGTTCTTGTCACTGTAGGTGCTATACAAATACATAAGAAGATAAACCCCCTATTCTAACAAGCTAATAAGATAGTAGCTGACCATAAATAACAGTAGCAGGAATGTAAGAAAGAAGGATGACAGCAGCAAATATAGGAAGATTACACAGGTAGCTACTGAACAAGTTGATGCCCTACTGAAGGCAATGACTTTTCTATTTACAAGCAAAAAAAAAAGAAATTAATGGTCCATGGCTGATTCAGAACCAAATCATCATATGTTGGTCAATTCTTCATAGACATCACAGGAAATACACCTTATCTAAAGTTCACAACGAGCTGGTAATGTGTAATACACTGCTTCCATGCTCAGTGCAAGACAAATTCTTTGTTGAAAATAAATGTGGTAAGTCTCAGGTAGCCAGAAGTAAAACATATGTACGATTTTAAACCATAATAGACTGGGTTTTAGCAATGAAAAAGGACTCATGCTCAAAAGTATTTTGCCCAGTTTCAGAGGTAAGAAATTTTGATTTATTTTTATGGATAAAAAGGAATAAATCAGCGTACTGCAAGTTGTTGGTTGCCTTGTGAAACAAGGTTATACATTCTGTGAACTAGGATAAACAATCAAAAAAGCCATCTCCCAAATTAATTTCTGAATCTGATCTAAGTACAAGAGCTTCACAACTACCCCATGTTTAATGGCTGGAGCTGTGTGCCACCTCAGTGGGGAAATTCTAGCTGGGAGGGAGAGGCTCTGGTAGGACTTAGAGCCTCTTCCCTCAAACTACACCATTTCCTCTGTAGATCCATTTGCACATTTATCCACTAAGCAGTCGTGTAAATACTCCAGCATTAAGAGACATGAACCACACACCAGACTAGGAAGTACTTGCAGGACAACAGGCCAGTGTCATCTATCCACCATCCATGCATATTGCATCACTCAAAACAGATATATAAGGCTACTTTCTGAGATTAGAGAAAAAGTGAAAGGAAATATATTAAGAGAAAAGTGTTAGAAAAAAACAGGTGAAATCTAGGAGCTTTTTAAAAAGAACTGAAGTACCTAAAATGTCGTAAATACACATATAAAAGAGAGGACAACATTAGTTATAACCCTTCCAGGCTCAACAAAAGACTGGAAGCAGCACTTAGAAATTAAAAGGCAATATTTAGCAAACAGAAAAGGGAAGCAACAGCTATCAACTAGAAGGAGAAGTTATAGGTTGCAGGGAATTAAGGCAGCAAAAGAGCAAAATCTCTGAGTAGCTGGAATAAGGTAGGTTCTGAATAATAGCTATAATAAAATTCTGATGCTTAGGGGGGTGGCAGAACTTTTAATGACAGATGTGTTTATTCAATATTTCTGTTTTGTATCTCGAAAGAAGCAGGAGGATGTATTTGAATCATATGAACATGATAAAGTATTTTCCAGTCCATTAGTAGCTGTGGAGGGTGTTAAACATCTCTCAGAGATAAATAATTTTAAATCAGCAGGCCAGGATACTTGCACGGATGGATTCTGTGTGAGTTGATGGAGGGCATCTGTAGTTCATGCTCTGAATTTTTAATATATAGCAGGAATAGATAGGGATAGAGGGAAAACACTGGCAGCAGGCTAGACAAATCCTAGCACTGTACTCTGATTCAGGGAGGGCAAGCAAGGTGATCTGGGATACTATGGACAAAATTAGCCTGATATCTGTCACAGACAAAATTCAAGGAAAAGCTGATCCTGGTATAAATTCCTAAATGATTAGGCTGGGAAGATAATTAATGCCAGTCAATAATTTTTTTTCCCCAGGAGAATCAATGCAATCAAAACAAAAAATCTCCTTTTTTGAAATGACAGTCTTGATAACTGCAAACATACTCAGACTTCTGAAGAGTGTGGGATTTAGTACTTCACTACCTTCTGGTTAAAAGTTGTCAAGAAAGCACATTAGGTGGGTTGAGAATTAGCTAACTGTCTTCTCTCAGAAAGAAGTTCAGTGGAGAATTATTGTCAGCCTGGGGAGGAAGAAGAGATGAAACTGATTTGCAAGGACTAGCCTAATGCCACTCAGTATTTTCATAGGAAAATCAGAAGAAAAGAAGTAGGTGACATCATGTCTGAAAGCATGGGAAATTGTGATGAAGCCAGATCAGTTTGCAAGTGAAATATAGCCCACTAAGGTAAGTTGAATTCAAGTGTTCAGACACAGCCAGCACAGTGTTAAAAAGTGAGTAACAGGCAATGAAGACTATACCTATAAAAAGAAAAACTATGTCCTGGAGAGCAACAGCTGAAAGGATTTAGCGAGTCAGTGTAATTGGGGCAAATCTTGGACCCAAGCTGTTAATTCAGTCTTTTGACCTGTGAACGAGAGATTGACTTGTGGGATCTGTAAGGATTCTGCAGGGACCAATACTACTACAGTGCAGCTGTTTATCTTGTTATTTTGAAAAAAAATCAACAACAGTGATTTAAGGGCTGGAGAAGCCTTACACCAAGAGACTTGAAGAACTTGATTTGTTTAGCTTCTCAAGAACAAGAGGCACCCTCTTTACAATGTCCAATATCTTCATGAAGAGAAAGTGTGCTGTGTGCCAAAAGGTTCTTTATTCTCACAGAAATACAACCACTAAGTTTCAAGCTTCAACCAGATGAAAGCGAATAAGACTGAGATATTTCTTTTAAGGGTAAGGATGTTTAACTGTTGGAAAAGTGACAAGGGAAATACTCTATCTTCTGACCAAGAGCAGATGCCATGTTGCAAGATAGACTTTGAAACAACAAAAGTAACAGTCAAGTTGCAAGGCTTACTGGTAAGATAATGAGGACATAAAATAAAAGATACTATTTGTTTTAAATTCTACCAATCCCTGATCTATTGTATAGCAGTGTACCTGTCAGGAAAGATTTATAATCCAGACAACACTCCTGCAATTCATAGGTAAGTCTTGATCTTGGTGGCCACAACGGCAAAACTTCTATTGATTTTAATGGAATAAGCAATTAGCTAAGTCTGGTAAAATGTCAGACTAGATGCTGATCAGTGAGAACAAATCTGAAGTGATTTCTTGATATTTTCATTCCAGTCAATAATTTTTAGCTCCTTTGAAGTGCAAGTCAGCTGTGGCCAGTCACTGCTACAGCTATCATTATCTCAGAGATCTGCCAAGCACCTAACACGCCTAGTGGAATTGGCTTAGTTTTGCAAGACAAAAGATTTTGCAGCAAAAACAGAGTGGCTAATTGGTAACACATAAATAACACAGATTAGTTAGAGTGTGATTTTACTTTTTTGCATATCTGATTACTGAAATCTCTACTTTTATGCATCTTGAACCAGTGATTATTTTATCATAGGACAGATTTCCGTGTCAAACCCAGAAAGAGATTTCTAATCTGTGAGGAAGCAAATCAAACAGGGAAATATTAAGAACCATGAACTGATAATGAATGAAAGAGAGAATGCAAGTTCAGACTGTAAACAGTTAATATAATAATTAGTCAGGCAATTTATTCAGCGTAGGAGTAACATTTGCACAAGCTACTTAGCATATGGTGATAGCAAGTGCAAATATGGTTGTCTAAGAGAATTTTCACTGTGCTATCTCCAATGATCAACTCAATGTAAAAGACAGTCAGTAAGGAATATCTGTGGAACACATCTTTTAGTACTTGCGAATTTGTATTCTCTTTCCAATTAGCCACAGGCTAGTATATTGACACAGATTGTTAATATCTATATCAAAGTTCAGGCATCATCTAGTGTAGCTCATGAATGGGTGGCCAATTTGATGTGCAGAATATTCTTACCACGCTACAAGATTACCCACCAAGATCACATTGATAGAATATATTTGCAAAGAAAAAAACCTTATTGGCAAAAATGTTCTAATGCATCGCACTACAGCTGGCAGATTAAAAATATAATTAAATATATCTTCAAAACCACAACAGCACTGTCAGTAATCAGCAGGAGTAGGGTAAAAAGTGTGGCATATTAGAATAACTTGCTATTATTGTTTTCGTATATCTTTTTTTTCTAAGACATACCTGGCAGCTGGATATTTTTACTCTGTCTGCAATAACCAGTCAAGCAGCTCAGCAAATGCAATGACAACTTGGTAAGAAAAATGATGTGTTCAGAGATATAAATAGTTTGAGCACACACTGCTATTTCCATAGATTCAGAGAGGTTAGGAATATATCTTGCATAACACAAAAGAAATCGTTGGCAACTATTGGGCACTCTGCAATATACATCTTAACCACAGTTTTTTTAAAAATGAGGAAAAAGAAAAGAAAGGATTTTTTTTTTTTTCCATAGGATGTACCTTCAGAAGCCCTGCAAATTGTACATCCTCAAAAGCATGAATCAGAAGCACAAATACAAGCTTAAGACTTGATAGATGCAAAAGTGGTATAAATTGCTGTTAACATTGAATTTGATTGTGGCTTTGTCCCAGTCTCAAACAAGGAACAAATGCATCAAAGTGACAGAAGCATTCCCTCTGGCTCACTCTTCACTGTGTTTTCAATGCAATCTCCAGGCCAGGCTTGGGGCACTATTGGCTGATTATCTGGATCTTTGTTTCACAGGTTCTTGTATGGATTTGGTCTTAGTTTGAACCTATTGGGATGCTGAGAGTGTTGCACAAAGAAAGATGAGGGACGCTTACATGGATATGCTGGTTTTGGCTGGGATAGAGTTAATTTTCTTCATAGTAGCTCTTTCTTAGACAGAAACCATATCACATCTTTGATCACCCTTTGTCAAATTTCTCTGGGCCCATTTTGCTTGTAGTGTATCTTATCTGAAAAGGAGAGCCAGAATTGTGCTATTCAAGGTATAGATATATACATGATAGTTTAATAAAGAATAACAAAATTTTCTTCATTGTCTTCTATACTTCTCCTAATAATTGCCAAATTTCACTT
This sequence comes from Gavia stellata, assembly GCF_030936135.1. NCBI lineage: Eukaryota > Metazoa > Chordata > Aves > Gaviiformes > Gaviidae > Gavia > Gavia stellata. The sequence continues at coordinate 6,050,706 of NC_082597.1, read as the reverse complement.
TGCTTTTTAACCACTCCTAAACACTGATTAGATGGTTTCAGCTAACTATTGGTTATAAGCTCAGGATCTCATTTCTGACAGTGCAAGACAGTTGATCATTGTACATGTAAAGTTGACTGTTTTCTCTCAAGTGCATTTCTTTTCATTCATCAACTCTGAATTTCATTTTTATTCATCATTTATCCCTAGTTATCCTTTAGTTTCTTATTATCCTGAATAAGCTGAATGCCTTGAATAATACAGGTGACCAACCACCTCCACTGCCATTTGCAATCTTACCCAGAACATGTATGTTGAACAGGGTCGGTCCTGACGTAGCCTGGATGAGACATTTCCAATTCTCTTCTTACCTGTTGTGAAAGAACAAAACTGTTCTCTGTAAAGAAACTCTTCACATTTCTTACAACTGAAATGGAGTAGATTTTTTTTGGAAACTCTACGAAATACTGTGCTGGTTTTGGCTGGGGTAGAGTTAATTTTGTTCATAGTGGCTAGTATGGGGCTGTGTTTTGGATTTGTGCTGGAAACAGTGTTGATAATAGAGGGGTGTTTTAGTCATTGCTGAGAACTGCTCACACAGCATCAATGCCTTTTCTGCTCCTCACCCCACCCCACCAGCGAGTAGGCTGGGGGTGCACAGGAAGTTGGGAGGGGACACAGCCGGGACAGCTGACCCCAACTGACCAAAGGGATATTCCATACCATATGATGTCATGCCTAGCATATAAAGCTGGGGGAAGAAGAAGGAAGGGGGGGACGTTTGAAGTGATGGCATTTGTCTTCCCAAGAAACCATTACGTGTGATGGAGCCCTGTTTTCCTGGGGATGGCTGAACATCTGCCTGCCAATGGGAAGTAGTGAATGAATCCCTTGTTTTGCTTTGCTTGCATGTATGGCTTTTGCTTTACCTATTAAACTTTCTTTATCTCAACCCACCAGTTTTCTCACTTCTACCCTTCTGATTGTCTCCCCCATCCCATTGTGGGGGGAGTGAGTGAGCGGCTGTGTGGTGCTTGGTTGCCAGTTGGGGTTAAACCATGACAATGGACAAAGTTTTATTCATGGAATCTCTAGCTGATGGCATACATTGTCTCAAACAGTAAAGTTACTCTCAGGGGATAAACAAAGAGACAGAGCAAGAGACAGAGAGAATGGAAAAGTGAAAACTCTCCCCACTGGCCAGTCAGGAAGAATAACAGTTGTGTCTCCCAGATGGACAACGTCTCCTTGATGTCCTCTCCAGTGCAGCAGATATTCCCTCATCCATCATGTTCTGCACAATTTCCTAGTTGATGGCTCCTGATGATCCTACTAGCACTCCCTGGAACAAGCTTTGATTACGTTGCACACTGATTAACTGTTAAACTTTGTGCGTACATATTTTTGGATAATGATTATTGGCTATTGGAATGTTTATTATGTACTGAAGTAATTCATTAAGTCTTCTTTTCTTCTACTATAAGCCTACTTTTCTTCTACTACACTAAAAGGTACAAAACAAAGGGCAGAAAAAGGAGGAGAAAGAAAAGAGTCATTCTCACATCAGTGACAACTGCTTCCAGGAGAAATTTGACTAAATCAATATGTCTCGGGATTTGCAAGTGCAAGGTTGTGAGAACAACGCACAAGAACAACAGCATGAGGTATGCAAGGGTAAAAATGCCACAGCAGCTCCAGGGTGCATAGGTGAAGGTTGGAGAGTGGCAGAGTGGGGTGACAAGTGAAATGGAAAGCCCTCAGCGTGAGAAAGATTAAGGCACTCTGCAACATGAAGAATACTTCAAGTCTTTCCCCTGCTTTAATGGACAGCCAAGTGGGCAGCCACCCGCAGAGGGTTATCATATGTTGTTCCTGCCCTCTGGTCCTCCAGGCATCCCATCTGTCCTCACAGTGATTCACCCATCCAGCCCTGGGGAGGCCCCAGTGTTACCTAGAGCAACCACAGATGGGAACTGTAGGCAATCTGAATTTAGGCTAGCTTCAAGGGTGATGTAACTGTAGGCAGTTGAGTCTTGAGGATGGACTGGAGACAGGAAGTTTCATTCTCAGTACAGTCATAGCAGTTGTAACCAAGAAGTTTGTGTTTCTTGATCAAGTTCAAGAAAGAGGCTCTTTCATCACCTCAGCTAGCTCAAATTTCTCCTCTTGATATATAAGGCAGAGGGCTAACAATGTCATTGCCCACATAACTAAAAGCAGTTCAAGAAGCTCTGCAGGATCTGCTCTCTGTCCTTTACTGCCATCTGCAATGTGAGTAGTCCCAGGGAAGACAGGAGTCCCTCTGTTCTCCCATGTAAACAAAGTCAAAATACTTGCTTTAGGGCTTTACTGTTCTCCTTGACTTTATCAACATCAGCTAAAGAACACTTAGACTCATATTCCTTTGTATCTCCATATCTGCAAATGGGAAAGAGAAATTATCATGTATTCACTTGTTTTTCTGGCAGCACATGAATACATTAAGAAATTTTTGTCACAGGGTCAGATCTTAAGAAGGGGTTAGACCTCCAGACAAGACACAAGGTAGATGATATCCAAAAATAACCAAATAAACAAAACCTGACCTGGAAGTTTCCTTAACTCACTTACCACTGATTTCTTTAAAGTTTGATAGGAGTACTAAGTCTACCATTAAAAATTAAAAATATATGTGTATCATCATTGATACATCAGACTTCATGACAAATAATAAACCTCTCTTAGTATAGGTTCTTAACCTCATCAAGCATCTGGAGGTCTGTGGTGAGGAACAATATTGGGCTATGGGAGATTCCGCTTCAAGAGAGCTCCTAGAGGGACGAAAGAAAGATTAAATGGAAACAACTATAATAAAATGTTCAGTTCTTGTCTCATCAAAAGTGCTCTTCCTCAACAAAGCAATACATAATCTAAAAATATTGTATTGAATGTTATTAGCAGGTTCCTAGGGGACATTATCATTTTCCCATACCAATTTTAGAAAGGTTAAAGAAAAATACATCTTGGAAGAAAAATTTGGTTTCCTTTTATGAAACCAAACAAGCATAAAACTTGTGAATGATATTTACCTCTTGTCCAGTCGTGGACAGTCATGCCATCATTCAACCTATTTTACAACTTGACCCTGATGAGGCAATGAAGACCAGGGTGGCAAAAATACAACTCTAAACTCAGATTGACCTACTTCTTTTAGCCAGAGACATGAAGACTGCAAACTTTAAAGAGCTCATGTGTCAGACATTGTCCTTAATTTTACATCTGCCACATAGAATAGCTGAGGATAAAATACAAGCTTGCCATCAGAAAAGCAAACTGGTAACCAAAATAAAGAAAGACTTTCCAAAAATATTAGAAGGCCCCTGAAGGAAATCAATATGTATCTTATGAAAAGAAAACATAGATGTCTTTAGCACCTTGATTATTTTATGCTAATAACAGTAAATATTTATAACACAGCAATATATCAGTTGTATTAATTGGAAATTCATTTGCAGGATTCTGTACAAATATTGAAAATGCACAATTCTTCCCTAGTAAGCCTTTTGTCACACAGCCACTGGCATGCTGAAAAAATATATTCACAGTCAAGGGCAGAGGGACATATCCCATTTACCAAAATGAACCATGTGTTATCCTTCAGAAAATTCACAGTTCTGATCTAAATCCCTTCCTGTTGATGTAATTAGGAACAGAGTCAGACCAATAAGTGTTGAGTCAGACCAATGAGTGTTCTTGGAAAATCTACCTATAGCTACAACTATAATACTGCAATAAGATATTCCTGAAGTACAAAGAATGAGAATTTTTTGGCTTTCAAATGAAGGTCACATTATGTTGTTGGAAGTGGAAGTGTACAGCTCACTGTGTATGTAATCCAAGCTGAGTGTTTCTCTGAATGACCTGCAGAGCAGTCTGGCAAAGGATAGCAGTGCAGATTCAGTGACCGAAAGCACCATTTTCCCTTCTCCATGCAATCCTTTGTAACTATCTTCTGTGGAATAAAATATTCCATCCAAGTTGCTTAGTGAACACTACAGATTACCCACATGGTCTGACAGAGATTGAAGAAAGTCTTTGCTGTACAGAACCCAGAACAGGCTTGGATTTCTGTAACAATGCCACAGCCTTGGATCTCAGATGTGTGTCTTCACAGCTTCTGGAAAGGTCCGATCCAGAACTGTCTACTGTCAATGCCAAGGCTTGGTCACTGATAGTAGGCTATGGAAACTAAGCTGCAATGGTGCTGGAGAAGCAGAGAGACAACTTGGAAGGCAGAAAGGAAACCAAGGTGTTCAGCGAACAAGCAATGACTACGGCTGATACTTCACAACTTAATGTTGTGGATACTTGTGCACAAGCTGTTGTCCTGTCATCGAGAAAACATGAAAAAGGCAATTCATATAATATTAATACCAGCTTGAAAGACAAGGACGAGAACACGGAAGGAATGGTTTCTTATTAATCACCATTGCAGTGTGTAATACAACAGTCCTTCTCTGTGAAAATCTCAAAATAAAAGGCCAGAATCATATGTTCAGCGCATCTATTTCCATCTTGATTCTTTAGTTATTCTTTCATTAGAGAAATATCAAACATAGCATAGCTCTTCTTCACATTGTTCAGCATACAACAGGCATCATCCTTTCCCAGAAGCAAGTGAGTAGCTGACCTAGTAGGTGGTGGAGGAGAATACATCCAATTTATCAAGAAGCATTTTCTTTCCTTTCCAAGACAAATGCTGAGCTTTTTCTAAACCTGACGGGACCTTGTGTTGTTTGTTTCTATGCCCTTAATGAAACGGAGAATCTGAGAACAGAGAGGAGAGGAGAGAGGAGAGAGAGGAGAGGAGAGGAGAGGAGGGGAGGGGAGGGGAGGGGAGGGGAGGGGAGGGGAGGGGAGGGGAGGGGAGGGGAGGGGAGGGGAGGGGAGGGGAGGGGAAGGGAGCTCCAAACTAAGCTTCTTAGAAAGGATCATACAGTTTTAATGACACTATGTGATATGATGATGACAAATTATCTATCTTGTGGTATCATCACCTTTAGTTCTCCCTGAAATTTTAAAACTTATTTTCTCAAACACATAATTTATTTTTCTCCTCTGTCTGAGCAATGCTTTATCATCACTTAAGCAAATGAATAGAGAAAACCCACCTCTGCCAAAGCAAATGGAAAAAATCTTATTTGACTTCCTTGGAGTCAGAATGTCACCTAAGGAGCCACGTTCTGAGTAAACAAGCAGTGTATGCTGCTTTCATCCAGAAGCTGAATAGACTGCAAACTCCATTGCTATAGTCTGCAGCACAAAGGCTCTGTGCAGCAACCACAAAACAAAATACAGCATTACTTTTATAAAGGATAGACACAACTGAAAAACACCTCCAAATATAAGCTGGAATTAATGGTATTCAAAGCAGATTTTAGCAACATGGCAGGAACACCACAGAAGACAGTGTGAATATTAACAGATGAACGTTAGGCACACAGCCCACCCACGCACTGAAAGTGCCTGTAATGGCTAATGATACATTTCTAAGATGGGTGAGACAGAGCATGTGAAATCATTTGAACAACAGGAAAGGTATGCTCTAAAAAGGGAATTATTCCTGTGACCCAAGAAGACAGGAGGAAAAAGGGTTTCCATTTTTTATGGGTGGAAATTAGAGAAACTCCATCAACTTCAAGGGAATGACCCCATTATACATAAGTTGAAAGTCTGGACCTGCACTGTCAAAGGGTAGTGTTGGTCTGAGGATGTGTTCCTCTCTAAGAGAGTTTTAGAAATGGCATATTTCATTGTAGCTGTCTGATTATGTTTAATCATATTAAGATCTCAATTGATACTTCTGTTCCTCCACACTTTGGTAAAACTGAGCCAAATAGTTCCCTGGAAGAAATTGGTACATCAGATTTTTACTACCTTGGTCATTGAAACAGAATCTGTTGTGAGAATAAAGCAAACCTTGAATAAAATTGCAAGAAAAAAATCTTTGTCCAAACTAAACCAGAAACTTTTTCATAGTTATGTCCTGTTCCTTTTTAGGAATTTATATACATCACTAGGAAAATGCTACATTTTGACTTAAAAATACAATATGTTTTTTCTTTTATTTGTCAGGAAAACCTGTAAAAGTCAACAGCAAACAATCATTTGGCAAACAGTTTGGCTGTAGGGATCAGCACTGTGTGGGCAAGCAGGTAAATAAGGTGGCCTGTCAAAATCTAGTCCTGCCTCCTCCCTGATTTTATGATTTCCTATGGGTAGAAGACAAGATTTGCACTTTTTCACAATGACATGATGATGGCTCCAGACACATGCAGTTCAGCTGTCTGAGCTCATCATATGAATCCATCTTTTGTAACAACACACATACTCTGAAGTACATATAATAAGGATGTACTGATCATTTTCTGAGATGAAAGGTCATAAAAAACCAGCTGGTGTGGCTAGATTCAAAAGTAATTTTCATCCAGCCTTAGCGCAGTGGAAATCTGGGAAAACAGTTTTTCAAGGTTTGTAGCCATCTGGAATTTCCTTCAGTTCATAAATACCTGAAATGCTTCTTTAGGGCCTTGTTATAATCTCCATGTAAGGAGAAGTTCATTTATGTTGTTTACTACTATTAAGTCAACAGGCAGAAATGAGCAGCAGAATGTCAGGGGGAAATACCAACCAAACAGACACTAACTCTAACTAATACTAATAGTAATACTACTAGTAATACTATTAGTAATAGCAATACTGATAGTAATACTAATACTAATGCTCCCATGTGAAAATGTTTTAGTAGATAGGGATATCTGACCTTTTTTGAATATTTTATTAAACTGCTGTCTTTGTCAGTTTATTCTCCTTTCTTTTTGGATCAATCCCAAAGTAACTTCAAACTGAGGTTAAACTCTATTTAAACTGCTTAAACTGAGGCTCTACATCAGGACAGAGGGTGGTGCAAGATCAACACTCTTCTCCTATTCTTACACTAAGCCATTCTCCTCTTTATTCTTAAGAATGAAGGGTACTTTTGAAAGCAGAAGAAACCTAGGCTGAATTTTTAAGCCTTGTCAACTTTTAAAGACAGTTAAATTTCCTCCTGTCTTTGTATTCCTCAATGGAAGTTTGAAAATTTTCTAGCCATCCCTGTCTCCTTCTGGTCGGGTTGGAAGGACACAGAATCATGCTAGGAAGTTTCCCTGATGGATGAAAACCTTCCATAATGCTTAAACCAGAAAGAAGTTTTGGGAATGGTTTCTGTCCAGTGGCTTCAGTCCTGGGGTTATTGTTTATTCTCTTAAATCCAGGATTCCACAGCAGACAACATTCCCTTTGCATAGTTTACAGCCTCTCCTACTTTTTTTAAAGGGGTTGTAAGTGGGGTTTGTTTTTCATGTGAAAAAATGAAATAAACTATGTAAAATGACAGAGGATGCATTTTTATTTGTTTTGAGGATGGAGTTCTGCATTCTATGAAGCAAAAAGGTAGTCTGTGGATTGATATTTTTGGCCCACAATATATTTTTTCTGCAATATATTATTGCATTCCCCATTCTGTTCCTATTCCTTGCTCTTCCCACTGTTTCAATTCATCAGCTATTTCAAAAGCACTCCCTGCTGTATTTGTTACATTTAATATCTGCAAGAAGCCACTTACAGAAAAGCATTCACTACTATTAGGAGAAAAAAACCACTCTCTCCCATTTCTATTAACAAGTTTAAAGCAACCTATTTAACTTTTCTGTCTTCAATTTTTTTAATTTTTTTTTTCTTAATTCAGTTTGCCTCACATAACCTTTTCTTTAGTGTATTAGCTAGAGCAACTCAGCCTAGAGAGATATACGAGATACACGTACGCTCAGTGTCTGAGGGCTTTTATACCCTCCAGGATGGAAATTTACTATGGTAATTTTAGCCTAATCAATTGAAATACAAGATTGAAGCTACTGCTAATTGACTGTACAAAACTGAAATTTGGTGAATGTCATAATGTCATTTTACTCATTCAAAAGTTTCTCATTGACTGAGAAGGGAGGTTGTTAGAGGAGGGTGCCTGAATGAGAGGTCACTCAAGAGTCATGGTCAGGTGTGCCTGGGGAGTTGCGGGACAAAGACAAGGCATTGGCTTGAGACAAGCTGCTTCATATCGTGTTGCAAAGTATGTTGGTTATTTTGTTATCAGAAAAAAAAAGGCGTGTGTGGTTAAGAGACTTGCCTCAAAACATAAAGGAAGTCAGTGATAGATAGGAGAACAGAATAGAAATTTATATTCACCCATTTCTTTCCTGTTCCATTTGTATCTTTGCTAGGAAGGTGAAAAATTTTGTCCTTTGGTAGGAAAGCCGTGACTACTGTCTTGGAGGAAAAGGGCTGAGTATCAGAAGATTACTTGCTTGTTGAAAAAGGTCTTACAACTTCTTGCTTTTGGTAACAACTATTTCAGCATCTAATAAATCTACCTAAATTCATCGTCATCAAAGAATCCTAGATTTCTCAGAAATAATCCTTGAATTCAGAAGCTCTTAATCAATCAAAACTTTATTGAAAGTCTACAGGTTTGCTTATGGGTGAGAATTAACGCACATGCGGATGTTTAGCACCATCTAAACATCAGTTAAACACTCCGAATACGTTAACTCTTGCAGTGGCTTTTTTGTGTATTCAGGGCAACTTTCACTTAGACTTTGCTGTTTGAGAACAGTATTTATGTAATACAATACACTGTAATTACGTGGGGTTTTCATACCACTTCACCACCAATGTTTTTATACCTCTGGATAAAATTCACAGTTGATCTCTTTGCGGAAACTTTATTATGCAAATCTTGTAAGGAGAAGCTTTTATCCTGTAGGGATATAGGTCATAAACTTCTCTTATAGTTTCTCCAGCTGACATGCTCATAGGAAACAGAATAACTGCTGGGCACACATGTTATTCTTCAGATCTTGTATATTCAAAAGACCATCTGTTTTTCCCAAATATATCAATGGAGGTAGTATGAGGGAGTACTTCTGCCTACAAACCTGGTTTTGTCAATATTCTCAGACAACGTTGGATACTAGTGCAATTCTCCAATGAGAATAAATACAGAATTTTAAACTATTTAACATTTTTTTATATTTACCCAGAAATCTTTTTCTTATCTGCAGCTTCACCTTTGCCATTGATGATGCTCACCCTTGTAGATAATATCATCTCTTTACTACAGACATCTGAGGCAAGGTCAATGAAGCCTACCTTGGTCACCTAACATGTCAGGGGTATGTTACAATTAACAGACTTAGAAAAAGTTGATAGAAAACAATTTTCTTTGAAGTTTCTTTTCTAATACTCTTCTAATCTGCCTACTGTTGAGTAACATATACAAGCTTGTTTTTAATCTTTACCTACAGAGAACAACATGAAATCATCTTTTTCTCCAATGCAGCTTCCTACCACCATCCCCTCTTTGATTGGCAGTTACTTCACATGACATGAACTGTGCTGCAGACATGGTGCCCACAACCTACTTTACATCTGCATTCATTCCTTTGCATTAGTCAATGGCATGAGCAATTAAAAGGCTCATATACCCCTGGTTGCACTTTTGAAAGATTTCCTGGTTAAGGCTATTATTAATTTTGCTAAAGATAAGGGTTATGGCTCTAGAATAATACCACTAAACATATTTTACTCAAACAAAGGTTTCTTAATGAGGACAGGCTTTGAAAGAGAATGAGAGAAACTGATGGGGCGTAAACAGCCTTATGCATCTTTTTTAGCTCAAATTTCACCCCAGCCTGTAACTGAAGTATGTACATAAAATAGGACTGAAATCACTCTGAACTTCTTCCTATTCAGGGGAGAGAAACAGATGCCTTCAAAGAAAAGGAAACCTGGATCAAACAACATCTGTCTGTCCTATGGATTCTTGATGGAATTTTCCTGTTCTTCCCTCTTACTTCCCTTGTAATCAGTGCTTTTGCTTTCTAAAGCAGTACAAGTTAAAGGCTTTTCTTTTCCTAAAGGACTTTTTTTTTTTTTTTTTAAAGAGTGAGAACGCTGATGCTAGGCTTTCAGAAGTAATTAAAGCAAAGTGTGCAACTTGACCAATACCTTTCTGAGCTATTTAGTAAATTTGTTCCTCTGATGCATTCCCTGATTATTTTTTGAAAAGCAAATATCAGCTCATGGGTTGCTTTGCAAATTGGTGACCATCAAATTCTCATGGTATTTATCTGCTTCTCAGAAGAGCAACTACAATGGTTTAGATTGCACCAAACGACTAATACAGTCAGGAGGACAAATTGTTCTGACAATCAGTCAGAAAGTTATAATGTTTTCCAAAACTCAGGGGGAACTGGTAAAGCTGTGGACCTGGATGCCAAATACTGGTCATTCTTGTCACTTCTTCCCCCAGGAAAAATTAAACTTATTGCAGATTTAGACGCCAACATAACTGTAGACTCCTGATCCAGCTAAAGATGTGTTGGCATGACTTTCCTTGGCAGCCAGAGGAATATGAGCAGGATATTTACTGGGGCCTTGGACCTGAGTGTAACCAAAAAATTTCACATTTCCTTAAACAATTTTGTGGTCTTTTTTTACCTCAAACACTACATGTGTCTTTTCATATGCATAATTCTCGTCAGATCTGTCAAGGGAACACACAAAAATAAAGGTCTGCCGTAGTGGCAATGCAGCAACTGCTTGAGAGTGGGAAGGCAATGCAGCTTCCAGGCTAGAAGCTGTGTGATGAATTTCTTGATAAGTATAAATATGATTTCCATCATGGTAGAGCTCTGATTTGCATAGAAAGCAAAGCAGGGGATTTAGTTTGTTTACACAAACATTTTAATTACCCTGTAAGAAGGAAAAGAGCCACAAAAATTAAAAGGGTTGCAGAAAAATCCTTCCAGTAGAGACTCAATGCTGTGAAGACAGAGAGATGAAATGACTCTGGTCCGTGTTCTTCACAGGAAGGAAAGTTGGCATGTGATGGGAGGCTGTAACACAGCAGAAGGAGCAGAACCAGAACCAAAGAGTGGAAGTTGAAGCTTCACATTTGTGGCAGTGGAGGTGAGTAGCTTTTGGTGAAAAAAAAAGAGAAAAATGGATGTGGGATCCTCACCACTTTCAATGCTGCATTAATGCTTTTGTGAGAGAGTTGGCTTGATGGGATCAATACAAGAGTCCGCAGGTAAAACTTGCTGGCCTGCAATTCAGAGGAAGTTAGAGCAGTTGATCTAATGGTTTATTCTGGTCTTAATATCAGTGAATCTGTCATCGAGTGCCTCATAATTACAAGCACCACGGGCAGTGAGAGCTGATGACCATGAATTTTAGGGGAGGCCATCTTTGTATAATACATGAGGCAACAGGAACCAGATCTGTGATTTTGGCCACTGAATAGAGCAGACATAAAATTGAACAAGAAGTCCATAATTTTTTGTGGATTCTTATGTAAAAGGATTGCATTTCATGGCTGACGGGGAGGAATGTCACCCTCCGGATGCCAGTTTGGGGGCACCCCTGTGAAACACACATTAGCCAGACAAGATGCTCTCCAGCCCATTGATGAAAATCCTGTTCTGGGGACTTCATATGACAGCTCACGTGGCAGGATGACTGTCTCTTCCCATCACCCACCCCAGTGTATAAAATCATGGCAAGGACAGAAATGATTCGCAGGGCAAAACTACTCATACACTGCAGATAAACCACTTTAATTCATATTTTATAGTTTTAAAAGTAAGTCTACTGACCTAGATTTGAAAAGACTACATTTCCTCTGCTAAAACATATTCTGTTTGTTCCCTGGTAATATGTCCTCATAACATCCCTTTGACGATTCTCATACTGCTGTTTAGTCATATTAGCATTTAATTCTGATCCCTGGTTATGTTAGCAGATGAAGGAAAGCAGACAGACAGAACACATTTGTTTAGAAATGACTTGAAAAGGTTTTCATTAGCTGGAATTTTGAAAGTATCCCTTTGTACAGTATTTCAAGTGTTAACTAGCAACTCTGGGACCAACAGCAGCTGTTAGCTGATTAGCTGCTCTGCATCAAGAACATCTTGGTTCACATTTTTTTCCTATGAACTGCCTAACAGTCCTATAGATAGGTATGTATGTAATTACTATGATTAATATGAGATAACTAATTAGCAGTGCTGTAGGAAGTACACAATCAAATTAATGCTCCTATGGTAATTTGGAAGAGAAAGAAGATGTTCAGAGCACGGAGATCATAATATTTTTTGCCCCCAATAGTGGTCTCCTATCACTTGGGCAGCTTACATGGTGGCAAGCTGTCGTTAAAGCCCTGGACAATACAACAGAGTGCTTGGGCTGGGTTTTTATCAGAACAAATACGAAGTTAATAATTCAGGGTGGAAATCTGAAAGCACTCTTCAAATCTGCTCATGTATGCAAAATAGCTTTTTAAATTTTGTGCAGGTTTCGTTCATGAAAGCTTTTCAACTAGTTGAACCTGGAAGTTAGCACTCACTTCAAAATGATGCTAAATCATTTCCTGGCAACTCAGCCTGCTTTGGAGTTGTGGTAGGTATATTCTCACCCTTATAGATCCCATGAATTAGAACCTCCTGTCCAAACTACTGGAGGCAGGTAATACTAAAGAGACTTTAAAAAAAAAACCAAGAAACAATATACAGGAGTATGACTGGTCAACATTTCTCCCATCAAACCTTTTTTCTTCCACCATGCTCTGCTGTTGTGCTCAGAGACACAAATATAACAGCACCTAGGAGATATAATTTTGCTAGTAAGTCTATCCAATAATATAGAAGTGAAGGCCAGGGCAATGAAAAACTGCTCCCATAATCCTAGAAGGTTAGCTCAGGCACAGTGAGATTAGTGTTAGACTGACCTTAAGTAAACCATTTCTGCTTGGCTGGTAAACTAAGACATTTTGGTTTGATCTTACTTTGATCTTATCTTTGTTTTGAAGTATTCCCATAATCTTTTCCAAATCACAGTGATTTGGGGTAAGATTACTGAAGTTCCTTTTGCGGGAGTAAAATAATCTAAGTTTCTAAGGAAAATCTGCACAAACATGAAATAGTTTTCAGTTATTTTTTTTCCAAAAAGCAAGCTAAAAATCCATCATGTTTCTCAATTCATTCTATTACAGTGAAGAACAGTAATTTACATCCTTCTTTCACAGTGATGATTTTATACAAGTTCAGAAACAGGCCTTTGGAACTTTATGAGAACCTAATAGCGTCTCAGCATTATGAGCAACAACAAAAAGCAGAGACACATAATCATTTCCATGTGAGTACAGCACTGTAAGGGCAGCATTGACACTTTGGCCAGGACATGTACCCTCAATGCAGTCAACTATGTCTTGTTCTGATGTAACTTTAAGATATGAGTGAAATGGATTCACTAGATTTTTAGATTCAGCCCGTATTTTTCCACCAACCTCATCAACACTATAAACATTAGCATATGTCACTGGTACTTGTATGTCACCTATAGCCACATTATTTCTGGCAGACAGTTTTCAAGATATCTAGTCAAGCATCTAAGTGATGATCTTGGATGCGTTTATAAAAATTTGAGCTCGTGCAAAACTAAATGGTTCCTCTGAAGTTTATAAACTCTTGATCTTTTTGTCCATAAATTCTAAGATTAGTAGACGTGGTTGAGACATCAAAACACAGTTTCATTCGATGTATAAATATATTTTCATTTTGGAGTTTCTGCTGAAGAAAGAGTGGAATTTTTTATTCTCATTCTTTTTATTTTTTCTTTTCTTTTTTTTTTTTTTCTTTCTTTTTTTATCCCCTCAGAGAGGGTAATTCTTGTGAAATACAACATGTCCAAAATTCACATTTTTCCCTACAAAGCATTACTGGTTTATATGAGATGGCTATAGCAATTTTGCATTACTAAACCTAATTCCCACATTCTTACATATTTGAAGCTTTTAAATGTTTATTTCAGTTGTTTAGAAGTATGCAACAGGAAGGCTGGGACTAAGCACAAAGACAGCATTTCTGTAACTGAAACTAAATGAAGAAATTGCTAACCTACACCATCCAGTCATCTCAGAGGAAAAGAAGGAGAGGAGGCTGAAATGTTTCCCAAAACCAAAGTTAAGGATAAAAATTGTTCAGCATAATAATAATTACAGCTTCATATTTCCTTCTAGAATATGTTGTAAAACTGAACTTCTAGAGAATAAAACCAGAATTCTAGAGGAAGCATCAAATATTTCCCAAACCATCAAGCCGTCCCGTCATTAGGCCACTAAACAAATGTTCTGCTTATTTCGATGCTGATTTGGAGTCAGATGCCCCTTGTGTGCACACAACCACAAAGGCTGGGGAAGGGGAGCCCACAGCAGCCTGTTGGGTTTTTTGGAAGTTCTTTACCACCATCTGCTGGAAGCAGTAACTCATTGCTCTGGAAAGAGGTAGGTAAAATAAAGATACTGGCCATTTTATTTGAAGATCTAAATAAGTTTCTGAACACTCCATTCTCTGAACTACACTCGATCTTCTCATGACTTGTCTTTAAGAGCAGTATTACTATTCTGTTACCACCAGGAAGTTAAAAAAAAATTAATTATTTTTCATTAATTCTTGTTCACAATATATTAGTATAAAATAGTATCATATACATAATATAATAAATATAATATACTTACAATATCACATGATAAAATAAGATGTATTGAATTATCAATAATATTTCATTAATTGTGACCAAAAGTAATTCCATACTCCAGTAAACAGCACATTAATCAATTTTAAAAGGAAAATTTTTGTCATCTCTCATGAATGTTTGGCTAGTTACACCTTCCCGAAGGGATGATGCTCCCTAAAGTTCTCCCCAGAGCTGATGAGTATTTTGGAAACTCCAAGCCAGAAGAAATTCTAAAAATTTTGCCCCAAATGGGGAGTAAGGCAAAATACAGTTATTTTCATAGAAAAAGAGGTGCTTAAATATATGACTAAAAATATTTCAAAGACAAAAGGAGCAATTTGTGCTCTCTGACTAGGAATAGGGCAAGAAACAAAGAAGATCTAACTTACGTAAGGGAAGTTTTCTAATGAGAAGAGACGTTAATCACAATAGATTGTTGACAGATGCTATGAAATCTCCTTCACAGGGGGCTCTTAAGACCAGGTTAAACAATTATCTATCAAGAACTAGATAGTTACTCTTGACACAGTTTTGAAGGTGACAATATTCCAGATTGTTTTCAGTCCTTCTTCTGGGATTTTATTCCTATTGAAGTCTGTCATGTCTTAAAGCACTGGTCATATCAAAGGCTCGAGGCACTGCTCATCTCATAAGCTGGCTTCCCAAATTAAAATATATCCATCAAATTCAACATTTTTATCTGTCAAAGTCAATATTATCAAGTAAACCCTGAAACAATCTGCAGCACAGCAGTCGATGAAAATCACAGGTGTTACTTAGAGACAAGAAGTTTAACTGAAAAAAATTGCTTTGTATAAGATTAGGAATGGAAACCAAAGTTTAATTAACTCTAGCTCTGGATGCCATAAAGCCAATCAGATCTGTCCTGAGAATAGCTTCTCCCTCCCTAATTCAGGGGAAAATGTAGAACCTCAGGCTCTTAATTCCAGAAAACAGCAAACTTAAATTGGGAGGTATTCGGGGTGTAGGATATTCCCTGTAAATTGCATGAGTAACTTTCTGTTTACAGGCACACACCACAGCAATCCAGTGGTTAAGGCACACGATTGTGCAACTGCAGAACGGCAATAGGAAGGTCTGGAGCCTGTTTTTCTCCAGCTCTTCATTTTGGATGTCTAATAGCAGTTAAAACTAGATATCAATAGTTGTTTTAGCACCACAACAGATCTTTTCCACAAGGCCAGCAATTTTCATGGCTGAAGTTATGTGAAAAAGCTGACACAAATTCATAGAGTTTCAGCTGTCCCTGAACTGTATTTTTCAATAAGCAATAAAAATATTAAAAAAAAACCCTAAACAAAAAAAAAACCCACCAAACCAAACCACACACACACAGAGACACAAAACCTCCATGCATTTAGGATCTCTTTTCCATGCTCACAATTTTATTTTTAATTCATTGCCTATAGAGCACTTCAATGTGAAAATATTTTAATTATTGACCATAGTTTATTACACTAACAACATTTAGCTATTCCAAAAGCATTGCTGGAGAAGTTTATAACCGTGCATAATAAACTGACAGAGAAAGGTCAAGTAAACAGTAATACAATAGTAGTACATCAATGTCTTTTATTCAACATCAAATCAAACTGCTTTTTTTACACCAAATACAGTCCTTTTAGCAATGGGGTGACCGCTGTATTTAAGAAAGTGTTATTGGAATAAATTGTTCCTTTTAAAATTTTGCAGAAGTAGAGATGCTAACTGCTATGTGTGAGTTCTTCCAAGTCTTCTCCCTCAGAATGCCTATAAAAATCCCAGCAGATGACAATCAAAGAACACTCCTCCTCACAGTAAGAACTATTGTGTCTTTCGGGAACGTTACCACTGTCTAAATTTAAGCACGTAATTGAAATGCTTTGCCTGAATCTAGGTGTTAAGTATCACAGTTGGAGGGTGTCCAAGAGTGTGCTGTCTCCAGCTCCTGCTCCAGGAGGGTTCCTGCATGATGCCAAGAGCCTGTGGTATCTGCCACGTTGCGGTTTTGAATACCATAGGTTGTTTAACATGCTTTTGCTTTGGTAACTGACTTGAGTTCTTGGTGTCTACACACAGGTTTTTCTACGTAAAGTAGTATCCACAGTGGGGTAAATTGAGTCACTCCCCAGGCTCCTTTGATGATATTGACCAAGTCTTCAAGAGCTATAATGGGCATTGGACACCCAGAAAGTCAGTAAGCCTCCACACATAGACCCTAAATGCAGGTATCTTAAGGACTTGATTCAGTTGCCTACACAAGAGCATTTAGTGCCAATTGAAATATTCCAGGGTGTTTTGCCTGGCCTGCTACTAGCGCTCTGGTGAGCACTGGTCTCTCAAAGGTCAGTTATCACATTGGTCACGTTTCTGTGGATGTTATCAGTGGCTGTGGCTTCTCAGATGGCACTTAGACATAAGTCCTTAATTTTGGCTTAAATCCCACCTTAGCTGAGCCCAAATTCATGTAAATCAGCAGTCTAAATTCTGTTAGACTCTACTCTAGAAGTCATGTCTGAGCGATTCCAATGGGCAATGCATCCTAAAAATCTTGAACACCTAAAATAATCTCCTAAAACAGATCATCCTTTGGGATACTTATTTCCTTCCATTGATTACAGTGGAAGGGATACCAAGAACACATTTCTTTATAAGCTTTGACAACAAGAATACCTTCAACACCTCATGCAGTATGCTGAATTTGGCAAACAAATCACTTTCCTTCCTGCAAAGTATGCACATAGCATATTTAGCGTTTTCCTGATATCTTAAGGGGTACACTATGATCCTCATTCTTTTCTTTCACATGCACACATGCATTGGTTATGATCCCAACTCATAAATGTAGTATCTCTCAGGTACCTGGGTATCCTGGGTTATCCTAGTTGGCATCTACAAGAAAACTGATCTCTCATAGATTTATGTTCTGCATGCCAACCCACATAAACATGCTGGCTTCCCTAGATTATTTCAAATGGTAGTAGAACCTGTGTTCAGGCAACTGAGTCAAACTCACACCTTTATTTTTGTGGTTATACTTACCAATAGCTTTAAGACTTAAGTATTTAAATGGTACCTAACCTTTCTTAATTCCTCCTAGGAAGAGAGAGATGTAAATAAGGGAAAGATACTGGACACAAAACTTGCCATGATTATGGGGACAGCTGAAGAAAAGATCACTATTTTATTTTTTTTCCAAAATTTTCATCCCACAAAGGCATATGCATCCCATAAGAGAAAGAACATGTTAATTTAACCACTTGGGAAAAGGGAATGATAGCAGCACCTTCATTTACGAGCAAGTTTGTTCATAAGGGGGAGCACCAAATAATGTGCAATTAGACCAAACAAGGCAAAAAGTCCCGCACTTGCTAATATGTCCTGCTTAGGCTTTCTGAATAGGCAGGTAAGATTATGTATTTTATTGTAGGCACAGTTTCCGATGGAGTGTTAGGCGTTGTCTTATTAAATACTTCTAGGAAAGGTGTTTGATTTATTGTCCTGTTTTTCTCAAACAACCCACTGTTTCCTCTGTGGAAGATGCTGATTTACAACAGTACAAACCACCTAGGTGACTAACAAAGATTTATACAACCAAGTTTTAGGCATCTAATATTGGAGGAATGTAAATCACACTGAAGACTGGTGTGTTGTCTGTGCAGGAAAGCAGCAGGGGATTTTCTGAGTTCAGGGGATTTCTGCTTTATGATGTCACTCTTCCCTTTTTCTTTGAATTAGCAGAAGTCATAACTAGCAGCTATGTTGATTCACAAGCTGTTCCCTGCAGTTAAGACTGCAGTGGGTTACTATCTGTTGCTCATCTGTCTTCTGCTTTTCTTTGGGTGACTGGCCCACTAAGGTTAGTGGAACAGTTGAAGAATATTCCTGGTACAAAGCGATATGTTGCACAAGCAACATTATCCAGCAAAATATATTCATGTTTTGCTTTAAAACAGAAACGATCCCTTTGATGTAAACTAAACACATGCTGAAATGCTTTGGTGGGCTAGGGAGAATGCTTACCATACAGTGATAATGAATACCTGGGTTCATGAGCAAATACCCTTCTTTGCATGTGAATGCAGCTGTTTCCCATAATATTCTCCAATTATTTCTCTTCATGAGCAACAGTGCAAAGAGGAATGGAAACCACAAAGCACCTGCTTGAAATTGGAATGAAAGTTTGCCAGAAATGTTTTTTAGTATTTACCCAATTCTACCCTGAATGAACAAATGCTGATGAAATTCTGTCGGGGTGTTTTTGGTTGGTTGGTTGTATTTCTTCCATGAGTTCAAATACCAACTGGACAATTTAAAGGAAGAAGAAATCCAATTTTTTAGAGTTTGGGGGGTTTCTTTGGTTTTCTTAAGCATGAAATCATATCCTGTAGCTCAAGAAGTGTCAGAACCACAGAGTACTGGAGCCTGGGAGAGTAGTCTGGGAAAATATCACGACACACGTACCCACCTTTTATACTCTCTTTATGATCCGCCTTCCTAGATACACTCATAATAGAAGGTGTGGTACTATGTGGGTGTTATAAACAGCTCAGTTCAACCCCTCTGTGTAAGGAGTGGCTATCTACCTTTGGCCACTGTTGGAGACAGGATAGTTGGCTAGGAGGATCTTTGGTCTGACTCAGTATTACTGTCATTATGCTCAGTCATTTGTTTTTCTTTAATATTTAGCAAACAAAAAAATCTGCCTTCCATCCAAACTTTCCCATTATTAATTGACATGGGACTCAGTCCCTCAAACTCTCACTCTGTAAACCTGAGTAACAACAGAGTTAGATGATATGTGCCAGACTGAGTCATCCTATCTGCTAAATTTCTGAACTGTCCTCTGAAAGTATCTCTTTGTTGACTGTGGAGGTTATTTAAGGGCTCCATTCAACTAACTAAGCTTAAACAGCTAATGTCGCTGGGGACACTGCAAGGCGTCTGTGAAAGTCGCACACTGCTGGAGGACACAACCCCTGAACTAACCAGGGAACTGGGTCCTCCCAGAAGAAGAGACAGCTGGTATCAAATGGCTCCTGGCTGAATCAAGACCTAAATGACTAGCATTAACCAGACACCTAAACTGAGATTCATTTCACCAAATGTAGACATCTCCAATGTAAATATTTACATGAAAACTAAATACCTAGGCTATTTTCCAGCCAAAAGAATTAAATCAGTATGTTAGCCCACATCATAAAATAGATATCTAAGATACTGGGTGAACTGAACTGAGTGAGACTTTGTAGGACTTTGTAGGAAACAGTTTCTTTCTAGAAACTTTGTAAAGAAAACTCTTTCACGCACAGGCACCTTTTTAAGGATCGTTTCTCATTTGTGTTTTTTCCTGCCTGATGGTCCTACCTCAGAAGAAGCAGCAGGACAGCTAGCAGCTTTACAGCCTGCTTATGCCCCAGAAATACACACCTGACTTCCCATATCCCAGTTACACCTCAGGTTCAGCCCAGAGGAAAATGAGCAGCGTTGCTTCTCTGCTGGCCCTAAAATTACTCCAAAATTCAGCAAATGGAGACAAGAGGCAATTTTGGCCCAAGTTCTTTCTGAGCGTCTCACTACACGGCTGTATTACCAGCTCTGACACAGACGATGTCCTGGGGAGGCCTCAAGAAGATGAACAGTCACGTAAATTAAGATAGGAGTCTATTTCTTAGGCATTATCTGAAATTCACTGGGTTGTGGACTGCTCTCCTTATCTGAAGAGCAGGTGCTTGATGGACCTTGTGAATCCAATACTTAAGTCCATTTTGCCATAATTCTTTGTAACCTTCAGTGAAAAACTATGGTTTCAAAAAAAGTAAATTTTGAACATCAGTCACAGCAGTGATGCTGCCTCACAAAAGAGCAAAGAAGAAAAAGGGGATAAATCTCAGGGCTATAACCCTGAAACACTTTGTCTTTTTGCCATTACATTTGACAGCCCTTCCCTTTTGTTTGTCTTCACTCCAGACCTCTCAATCTCTCACTGCCTTAAAAATTTAGTAGACTGTGAGTTTCCCTTTCCAAGATTACATGGAGACAAATAATTAAACCTTATAAACCAACATGGTTTGCACGTTTGAGTGTTGCACCTGCCAAGACCATTCCATGAGAGAGAACCTGATACACAGCTTTTAGCTGCAATTTTTGTTCTTACACCTCAAGAAACAAACTTCAGAGAACAGAAAGACTGACTTGGAGACCAAGGCTTTTTCCTGGGACAAAAGAGGTTTGGATAGTTCTGGATATTGATATTTTTGGATACATCTGTACTTTCCTGTCAGATCATACATAAGAAAAGCTAACCCTCCGTTTTGCCATCCCTTTTGAAGGGGACATCCCTCCTTTCCATGCAATGCATAGCCTGTAAAACTCTGAGGCTGGGATTGCTTGGCTGGGTCTAATGATAGGGCTCACTTCCAGAGCTCTTGAAATATAGCTAAAACATTCTCAGATGGCCTTATCCTCTGCATCACCAGGTTGTACCTGCAATAGGCTTCCGCAGGCACCAAGAGCAGACAGGTGAAGGTTTTTCATCATCATACATTTACTAGCAGGGGTGGGGGTGTGGATTTAATATGGCCTGGTGGAGGTTTAATAATAATTTTTAGCTGTTGAGAGATGGCTGGGGCCAGTAGGTGCCACTACTGCTCCATGCCACCCAGGGGCAGGCACCGCATCTGCTTTGCCATCAGTGCATTGCTGCCTGCACGAGTTTATGTATTTCATGACTGAAATACCAGGTATGGTGACAAATATTGACCAGGCTGTGAACCACATTTTTAGTGTGACTTTTTAATATTTAGTGCATTTTTATACCCTATCTATTCAGCAGACCAGCTCCTTCAGTTGCATAGTTTTACTCAAGGTTATGCTTTTTTATATACTTTCCGAGCAGAAAGGGTATGTCATATCTTTCTGTTTGGCAGAAAAAAAAGGGAAAAAAAGCAGAAATTCTCAGTTAGCCCTATTGGGAATCACAGAGACTATTCACTGTATCTCATAAAGTTAACAGAATCATAGTCACAAGTTGCAGTACAAAGTGCTAAAAAAGAAAAACACAGAGAAATAAATACTAGAAGCACTGTTTTTCCTCTGTGTGTGTATGTGTGTACACATGCATATGTATACATGTGTATATGTGTATTCACTCTACAGTTAGCATATGAGGTACTTATAGGTAATTTTATGTATATATGAAATTATATACTTTCTGGTTTCTGTAGCTTTACTGAATTCTTGACTAAAGCTGTCTGTCCTCAGTACTTGACAGCAACATCCATTGAAAAAAACGCAATTTTTTTTTCCACAAGATGTCAGTGTTTCCTACAGTTTGCATCACGGTAAGTTTGCTGGTAACGATTATTCACAGTATCTTAAGAGCAATTCAGTTAATCAAAAATAAGAGAGGTGGTTAAACATGCAACTGAAAGCATTTGACTATTTAAATAGTTTGCATTAATTGGAGAAATGAAGCTATTGTCTCTGCTGCTATAGAGAAAACTCAAAAGATTAACCCTGGAAAACCAGCATTTTATCCTCTTGCTTTCTCTGATATGACAAAAGATATGAGGCAGATGCCATACAGAAATGGGAACCTATGAACTGTGAAAAATGAAAATGCTGTTTGGAAAGTTTCTGAGATTCCTATCCAAGAGCAAACATTAAGTTCCTGTTAGTATACTAGCTATTTTAAAATATCAAAAATATATATATTTGGGCAAGAGCTACTCATACTGTTAACTCCGACAGCATTTCTTTAAATGCCAGTAGCTAAATAATGGTCATTTTCTTTGTGGCCACAGGATGTCAGAGTTCACTTTAGAATACAATAATGGAAAAATTAGGGGAACAAATTCAGTCTTTGTCATCATAGTTTGCAATATTCATAAATACGTGGTTTAACCAAAATCAGTGAAAATGAGCAGAGTAGCTGGTGCTCAACGTAATAAACATGTTCAGAATCCACATGTGCAATCCAAGTAGACATGTTGACTTCATTTTTTTTTTCATGGAAGAACAGATTTTGCCTTGATTCATTTTCCCTTTGCTTCAGTGAGTTTTCATGAGTGGAAGCACCAACTTTACTAGAGTTCATGGTTCTCTATCGGTTGGGTACTCAGTTATCCAAACCAAGCTGCAGTATTGTGTTACTTTCATTGTCCAGTTACTTCCAGTGAGACTTTTCACACCAAAATATTGCAGATCCAACAATACTGTAACCACCTGCCTTTTAGCCTGGTGTGACTGCACAATCAATAGTCCTGACTATCTATATCTAAACATACCTGTACTTCTGCAATGATACAATCAAAATTGCAATTTTTGAAGACAAAGGTTCATTGGTTCCTTATTGAACTCCATTATTTAATATCATATCTGGATTTCTCAGACCAAGAAGCACGTTGTACATTTATTAGCCAGCTAACATTAAGAGGGTTCTGCGATCTCCGGGAATAATCCTTCACTCTTTACACCAACAAACAGACCATCGCAGACATCGCTGCAGGCAATGAAAGCTTTCTTTTCCTTAAGGCTACAGAATCAAAGATGTGATGAGAACACGGCAAGTACTTGTAGCAATTAATCCACTGGAGGACACAGGCTCTGTTTTGTTTGCAAGTTATCTGTGCACAAGGCTTCTTTGGACGATCTGTTTGTTCTTGAGGTGGTTTGAACCTTTTATTTCAATACAGGGATTATTTGGCAGCCCTTCACTGCCATTGGGCAGCTGGCAATTGGTAATTTGATATGCAGCTAGCAGATTCACCAACTTGAGATTTTATCAGGCATTTGATGGTATTTGGCCTATTTCTTCAAGCCCCTGCTTCTGGTGAAGGTCCCCGACTCATGTTAAAGCTCTGCATGACTGAATGTCAGCTGCCAAACAAAAAAACCCTTCTCTTGCTTTGAGAAAATGTAGGGCTTTACCAATGTGATTTTTTTTCCTAAACCAGCTCCTTCAGCAATCAACATAGATGGTACCTCTGGGAGGTATCTCAGGCCATTCCACCTTTGCTACATATCTACAGTACTATATATTAGTGGGGGCTCAACCATCGTTTTTCCCCGGTGACTCTAAAGGAATTTCTAGCTTACCTGGTTTTAGATTGCTAACAACAGGTGAAACCAATCCCAAACCAAGTACAAAGCTGGGATTTCTGGTTGTTTTAATCCAAAAAAGGGACAGTTGAAGTCATTGAGTGAAAAGACAGGGAATCTTACAGTATTGTCCTGGAGGACCAGAGCTTGTGCAAAACGTCATGTGTTTTCTGTTATTTGTTCGTTGTATTCAGTGAGCCAAGAGCCCTAAATTCCTCTAAGCAATTCCTTGAAATTAATAACAGCCTGGAGAAGCACCTAGATAAACACTGATGAGCTACATATAAACACGGGAACCTCTCTCTCCTTTAAAATTTATCTCACTGTTGTTTACCAATATGCTTAAGGAACATACCACTCTCTGGTTTACAATCTGCAGAGTTTGCTTCTCAACAGCAGCTTCTTCTGAAGGTCCAGTAAAGCTGCAAGATGAAGAAAGGAAATCTGAAGTATGGCTGTAAATACATGAGAACCAATACCTGAAAGTGCAGAGCAGAACTTCTCATAAAGCTTTCTGCATCTACTGTTAAGACAGTTGATATAGTTTATAGCAGAGTACTCAGATATACTGCCATTCCACAGCAGAGACTGCAGATGACTTTGATTTAAATGACTTCTGCCAAATTCAATAACCTTTCCTTGAGCAGGACCTCTGTTGATTTTAACTGCGTTACACTTAAAAAAAGAAAATCAAAACATGGTTCATAATTCTTTGTCTTACATTTCTCATTCACCTGCTAGCTCCTTTTAGGAACCTATTTTATATCTGACTCGTGGGGGACCTGACAAATGAATGATACCTCCTGTCTCTAAAGTCCTAATCTCAGTAGAACTATATCAGTTTTCACTACCTGTATATGTGGCATATAGTACTTAAGGAGAGAAAAAAGATGATTCAGCCATTCATTTTGTGCAGCTATTCTAAAGTTAGTTGTAATTTATGCCCCTGCCCCAGGTTTCCACTGTGACCCTTTGGGGCTCAGCTCCCTGTAAGTAAAATGGGTCTAATGACATTTTCAGAAAATAAATTGTAGGAATAAACACACAAAAATTTCTGAGAAGGTCAGATACAATGATAATTGGTATAATTGGATCATAATTCTATATTCCCATTTTCATGCTGGCAGTGGTCAAAGATACTCCCTCCTTACCACTGGCAGCGAAGCCCAGAGCTGTCGTCTTCTAGTGCTCATCTGGCACTTCTATTTTATAATTCAAATCAGACCTTTTATTACGTTACTTAAACTGGGCATCATGCAAGGCATCATTGAATTCAAGGAATAAAGACTGTAAACTTAAGCAGTCGATCCTATTCCTGTTGAAGTCAGTGACTTTTTGTTATTAATGACACGGAGGACCAGCATCAAGCCCCCACACCTTCCATTTTGCCACTTAAAAGCCAAAGAGAAAATGGAAGAAAATTCCCTTCACAAGCGGGCTCCTTTTCTCTTTGCTCACCTCCCAGTAATATTGAACGTTCCCTAAAGAATGAGTAAACAACTAATTTGGGTTGAGTAAAGTAGGAGCCTCAGAGGCGATCAAAGTCACAGTTGGTTTTTTTTAATCCAGCATTTCTTTGTGACAACACATTATGTCAGCTCCGCTAGCTCATTTGTCTGCTGCAGTTCTACTTTATCAGCCTGGAGTAAAAAGAATTGATATGTCTGGTTAGATAAAGTAAATGGAAACTCAGGACTCATTCCAATTTGCTGTACTTTGATATATTTCACAAACCTGAGAGTACTGCATGTAACACTAGTTGCTATTTGTATATAAATATTGCACATTAGAAGATCTCTTAAAGTAATGTTTACGTTTCTTTCTTCCCTTCCTGCCTCCCCTGGTTGTGTGCTTATTGGTTTTCTGATTGGAAGACAAATGTCACGCTTTCTGACTACATTCTTTTTCAATCCAGGATGCTACCCTGAACAAGAATTCATCTTCATTGGTAGCTTGCTAGTCTGATAAAACAGAAGGAGATAATTTCCAGGGGTGCTGGATACTAAGGCAGCTAAGCTTATAACTGCAATAAGTTATTCTGTGCTGTGCAAGATGAGTTCTTAGAGACATTTGATCATTGCCACCAGCCAAATCTATCTTTGTTGTAATTTTGTTGGCTAGACTGGAAATGCACAGGGGATGGTTCCTGAATCAGGTCTTATTTATTACAGTTTTTGTTCAGTGTTTTAGTGTGAGGCTCTAGAAGTAAGAACAAAAAGGAAGAGTGGTGTGGAGGAATGGAGAAATGCTGGTTACCGGTGACCACTGAGTATTATATTTCTGGTGGGAATATTGTATTTCTGGATTTGCTTTTTTATTCTACTCTCACTGTGGGGAGCTATATTCTGCCCATCTGAATTCTTATTAAGGTGATTTACTGTTCAGGAAGGCTGCTTTACAATTAGACACAGTTAGACAATGATATCTCCCTCTCGTGATCAGCTGAAATGTCATAGCACATCAGTGGACACCTGCTATAAAGTAGGGGCAAGTATTTCTATTTATGAATTGCTTTTTCCGCCAGCTGGTTTGAGAATGGTAGGAGCAGGTCTCAGAGCAGGAGAAAGAATATTGCAAAAAGGGAGAGAATGGTTGGATTTGATCTTATTCCTCTCAACATGCAAACATTAGGAACAGGGGTTTAGATCTGGTTTTGTGGCAACACCATATTCATGCCCATACAGGACAAACATAATAGAACCCATCTCTTTAAGAGGCAACCCAGTATAAATAGACAATTGTCCTGTACTGGGAGTGTCAAGTAATATTGGAGCAAATAAAGTAGCAGTACATTCTTCTTGCTTCCTAATGACACATATGTCAGTAAAACCTGGCATTTGTGATGGCAGCACTGGATTCCTACTTGGAGAGGACAAACAGGATTTTCTGTCTCTCAAAGGGAGGCTATATAGGAAACCCAAAGTAAAGCTGGGTCTATAATAGCTTTTACATGTTGATGGCCAGAATAGAACTGGGGAGAAATGGTAAAGTCAAACTGACATAGGATGCTCAGTGTTGGGTCTTCATTTTCGAAAATAATAGTAAAAAAGTAATTTCAGGTAGACCCATAATGCTATATTTGATATTAAATGAAATAGTCCACTTTGCTACTAGGTGATTTAAATCTACATTTTTTCTACTTTCTGTATATGTCAGTTTTTAGGCAAAATACAGTGCTTTGAAATGAAATGTCAGGAAATTTCCTTTTTTAATACTCATATAAAACAAGTTAACATTTTTTAAAAGAAAGAATTAATTTAGAAAATGTGAAAGCATATACTGTGCACATTCAAACTCTTTCTTTTTACTTTTATTTTCTTTTCAGCCAAAGCCACTCACAAAATTTAATCTGAATTTACAAATAGTTTCTCTTTCTCTGCACTCCAAAAGGAAAGCTTCATCTCTCACCAGATTTACCCTTTGTTGAGAAAGAGCTCAAATTCAGAAACTCTCATCTGCTGTGCAAATTATACATCCTTTGGCAAGAAAGAAGCCCTTATTTCAGCACCTAACAATGCATCCGCTATTCTTGCTTGAATTGGTATTTTGCCTAAATAAGAGCATTTAGTAACACATCTGAAATTGTCACCATGAATCACTTGTATTGGAGGATGATAGAGGCAGCGTGGAGGCATGTGAATCCAAAACATCGGCCATTAATATCAAGCCGGTATAATTATACTGCCAGCCCACAAGTGATGTTCAGCTCTGGGGGGGAGCCGTGGAGGAAGGGTCAGGTGCATGTACAGAGTAAGAAGGAAAGCTCTTGTCTTTCAAAAGCGGCATGAGCTGCATCAGTGCATCCAAAGGCTCTAAGTGGATAAATTGAACAAATAGCTTTGGAAGTAACTCTGCTACAATAAACAAGTGCGTCCCAACGCAAACTGAAAGCATTATTTGTTTTTGCAAGTATACCCACCCTGAGACAAATCCTACTTCCCAGTTACACCTGTGGAACATTTTTGCACTCACTGGAACTGTACACACACAGCCAAAAAGGTGCCTGAGAAAGAAGAATAATTTTAATCAGAAAGTGCCAGGTCGTTGCTCCTTCCCACACTATCTTAAGTGAAAATGAGAACCATGTTGCCCTGCTCTGTGGGGAATCTAATCTGATTGTCACGTTCTCAAAATCCATCCTGGTACATGCTCTGGAAGGCAGAGAGGTAGAGAACATGTCAGTGATTCTGCCACAAATATGAGGGTTGTGGTAAAATGGTTTTAGCTGAAATCTCAGAAGCTTAGATAAAATGCCAGAACCTTAGAAGGCCCACTGAAAGAACAGAGATATTAGCACAGGTCTCCTATTGACATTGGGAACCCTTTGAATGTCTGAGGTGAAACAGTTTTCTGAAGTCATGACAATGACTGACTTTTTCCAAAAAGCCAAACTTAAAAAAAACCCAAACAAACCTCTTTACTTTAGGATGGATGAAATTCAAGTAAATTTCAAAACAAAAACACTGCAAGTTCTAAGATACACATTTTGGTGCTTTTAGGGGTATTTTTGGAGGTGGGAGTTTGGACAAAACAAATCCATACAAATTCACAAAATTAATGTAGGAGTTTCAGTTTGTGTGAAACATATTTCCTGTGGAAAAAAATAAAAATAAAAAATTACCCAGTCCTGCAAACATGCCCATTTAACAGACAGGAAAATGAAAACTGAAATACATAATGCATGCAAGGTACCATTTCAAAGTTAGTTTCAGCTCTGCTAGAGAACCCAAACAGGACTTTAGTTGATATATCAATCCTCCTACGAAGTCTACATTGTCCACCAAAAAGATATCAGATTTCTTCAGTCTGTATAATATTAACCCAGTTTTATTTTAATTTGGTACTGCTGAGTATATGCACATACCTGCATAATAATAAATATAAAGGTTCTGTGCATGTGCACTTGGTTACTGGTAAAGTATCAGTATCATTCATGTTTTCAATTTCTGTCCCCTTCACCCTGTGCCAATATCAATTAGCCTGCATTACAGAGACAAATTACTTGCAAGATTTTTATATCCTTTTCAAAATCTTTTTGAAATGACAAAGCACTAGAAATATATTTCAGTTCCTGGGGGGGAACCAAAAAAATCCCCAAACTGCTTCTTAAAGAGAGACAAAGGGAAATCAGAACCTAGAAACAGATGACAAATGTCTGGGTCAATGGGAGAGGGGTCAGTAGGCAACTGGGCAAGGGGGCTTACACAGGAGTAAGTTTAAGACCATGCTATAATATCTTGGTCTGTTTCTCACTGTCCTGGTTCCATCCTATGCTGTGTTTCACTTCCATTTGTACAAAAGGAAGGCAGAATACAAGATAGTCCAGCCCTCTGTATACAGGTTTCACAACAGATGAGCTTGAAATTTATTCAGCCATTTCAGTAATTACCTGATCATCTGCTCAATCTGATTCAGTCTCCACAGCAGTGAATGATGAAAGCACAATAAAAGCTTGCTAATAATAATGCTTTTCTTTTTCTCATGGTCAGTATGAATTAACCTACACACAGCCTTGGAAAATACAGATCAACATTTCTCTGTGTAATAGTTAGGAAAATGTGAGCAGTGAAACTGTGTGTTTTGCTGGAGAACATCTGTGGGGAAATTAAGAACCTGAAGAGTACTTCCAGCATTGATACGAGTTTTGTCCCTAGCCTAAATTACTGAAAGACCATCGTGATTCTCAGTAGTGTTTTCCATCCAGAGAAATTCTCCAGGGTGTCTGCAGCTTCTCTGTATTTTTTGAAAAGGCCTTTGAGGACACTTTTAATTTAGTTTTTAAGGCAGCTAAACTAGAGAAGGAAGCTAGAACGAGCAAGCCGATACTCTGTTTCTTCAGTCTCTTGCGCCATGAACAGGCAAGATCCATGGCACACCTTCTCAAGGTGGGAGCAGCTGTGCTGTGAGGACATGCTTACAAGGGTCCATGTGGCAAGTCAACCGAAGAAACGGACAAGTACTGCAAAACCATGTATTTCCATCTCTGGCTGAATAACCTCTGCTGTTGTTTTTACATAAAGAGAGCCAAGCTTTGAAAATGAAGCAGGAAACATACTCAGAAGAGACAGGTTATGGCTCTGGTTTTAAGGCTTTCAGTCTTTTTTCAAGGGGTTGGAATGAATGAAATGAATAATGGAAGTTACCTGCAACACTCTCAGTTTCAGTTCGCAGTCTCTCTAGCAGATAAAAGGTTTCAGAAACAGTATTATCAATGGATTTTTATAGTTTTGCATGCTGCAGCTGTTGAATTTTTCATCTTTCTTTTCCCTAATTGAGGTCCCTCGTATGGGGCCTCTCCTGCCACACTGCCAGTTTCAATGAAACCTTGAGCATTTCACCACACTTGAAATTACTCCCTATCACATTTGGCTGACACTTTTTTAAGATTGAAAGTATTTGAAAGGAAAAGAAGATGAGGGACGGAAAGAGAGACAGATATACTATCACCTGAAGTTCATTTCTTTAGGAACACAAGAGAAATAAAAAGGTATTAATTCTTTTTATCTGCAGGCCTCCACACAAAGGCTATTCCTTCAGTGTGGAATAAGTCTTTACTGCATGAGAAGATCCTCAGGTTCTCCTGATGCTGGCAAGGCTGGTACTTCTCCATTTCACTGGCATCTGGGACAGCCATCCTTCACCTCCTTGGAGATGTTTCCTAGCTCCTTCGTGTTTCTGCATTGCTGGAGGAGAACTTTCTTCTCTTTCACAGATGAGCTGCAAGAGTTGCACTTCTCTGTAGTTACTCCAGCATGGAGCCATGCCTTCATCTCCCTGACCCAGCATGTTCTGTGCTTCTTCCTTCACTGCTTTTTTGCTAATGCATGGCTTTAGCAATAGAGTAATATTGCTGCTTAAGAAAAATGGAAATTTTTCCACTGCCTAGGAAGTAGTTTGCAGTCTGAAACTCACTCAGGGATGTTTAACTGGTTTGGGGAAACTGTGTTAACAGACCTGAATATGATCCTTAACATTTGCTTTGTACAGTCCCTACAAGTCTCACTGCCAAACCTGTAAGTCTAGTATCCCAGGCGGGGGGAACAGAAGACCAGTAATTTTGGGGCCACCCAGCCTGACTCCTGGCAGACAGTCTAGCCCTTCGATGAATTTTTCCAACAACTGCCACACAGTAGGTATGTGTAATGACCTTGGTGTTTCAGGAGCAGTTTAAGGTTTGTTGAAAGGTCATAGGTTGGAAAATTGCCCTCTCCACTCATTATTTCGAAAAATGAAATCAGATGAGAAGATCTAACAGAATCAGATCATACCAAATTAAACTAACACAATCGATTCATCTTCCTTTGGGTTCTTCCAGCCTCCTGGTAAGCAATAACCAATACTACACATCTAGGCAAATAAGGTACTTTTATTAAGTCAGGAACACATGAGACCTGAAAATTAGCATTTTAGTAATTTATTCTTATCTTGGGAAAGAGAAGGGAGAATCTTCAACCTCAAAACGAGAAGAAAAAACAACCCCTCTTTCTTAGAACGCATATCTTTCTGAGATGCTGGCAGATAGGATGGGGGCATCAATCAGAAAGATCTGTGTAGGTCTGATTCAGACCAATAGAGAGGCAGTGGCAAATATACCAGGCAGAGCATCTGAGCAAGCACACTAGTTTCATCTTTTACTTACCTTTTAGCCCTTAGTTTTGCAACTTACATTCCGCACCCCAGCCTCAGCAGCAGTGGTGAGGTTGAAACCAGTTCCACAGGTCTGCGTGCCCTCTCTCCCACATGTACAAGAGGGAGTTAAATGCCATGTTCATAGCGGTCAGATTTTTTTTTTAGTTTTTTTTTTTTTTTCTTCTGAGAAAGAAGGAAGGAAGGCAGATAAAGGTTGGTCTGCAAAAAAATTTTGAGCTTGAGCTCACACTTGGTACTCAGTGAACATTCGATTATTTTTTTTTAATTATTATTCATTCTATAACTGAGCTAAATAAAGAAAACATGTTGTGGCTCAACCTAAATATAATATATATATTTTATATATATATATTTATAATATTTATATTATATTTAGGTTGTTGAAAACATTAAGTGCAAATGAAAAATTTTATTTTCAGCCCTGATGACCTTGTCCTTTAAAATATCACATCTTTAGCTCAGTTTCCAAAAGAAAATGTTGGTCTTATTTGCTTGAAGGTTGAAACATTTCATTTTGGAAAATAATAATAATAATCATCATCATCATCATCATCTTTAAATTTATACATTTCTCTCTCATGCGTTGCTTGGTTTTAGAGACTGAAAATGACTGTTGAATTAAATTCTTTCCATAAATGATGTAATTCAAATCCAAATTATAAGTTTCAGATTTTCATGAAAACCTGTTCTGAGTCTTACTCTTTGCTAACAACATTTCTTTCTTGCAATTTTATGCATCTTTTTTCCTATATACTCTGTAAGAAGAAAATGCTTTGTTGACTTAAGGCTGATGATTTTTTATATGTAGGACCCTAAATCTAAATTCATTTTCTTTCCTTGTATTTGAAACATTTTAATATTGCCCTTATTCTAAAGTCCCCTAAGAGATCTCAGTAATTACCCCACAATGGCAAAGGGATGTTCTCAATGATCCGTATTTGTTTTTTCTCTTTTCTAACTCTCAATCTTTAACTTCTCTGAACAATGTACTAGATTTCCCACTAACTGGGAGGCATTACAGGGATGCAGAATAATCTTGCCAGTATAGATTCAACTACAAAGGTATACATTATTTCTTAGCTCTATAAACTGTGAGTAGATTTTTTTTCCAAGCTCGTATATACTTATTTTATGCTTTATTGCTCTGGTGGCAAATTTTAATTTATTTTTATTTCCAATGTTTTATTATGTTTGCACTCAACTGAGTTAGAGACCAGAATGGGTGATTGTTATACAGTAGTTTACTTTTAAAAGAAATAGGGCTTCTCAAGCAGCTAATACAGGAAGATGTATCACCAGCTTGAATAATTGTGACAACCATAGACGGTATCAGTGCCTGTTTGTTTGCACAATACCCTACTGCATTAAGAAAGCCATCCCAGCTGTCTTGGGCTCTGGAGTCACCCATTTCATCACTTGACACTGCAGCAGATGTTATGGATTGATAACAGACTTCACTTCATTCACTCCACATCTAAGATTACCTCTAAAAAAAAAAAAAAAATCAAACACATTATAACAGTCCCAGCCATTTGTAAAAAAAAAAAAAAATTAAATCAGCAATTTATTCTCTCTTTTGCAGCATTGAATGGCTCCTTTTTGGCTTTGAAAATATTTTTTTTTTTCTTTACTTAACATATTCACAGTGGTGGGTATGCATCTTAGTACCTCCTGAAAGAGAGAGAAAGACAGAGACAGATCTAATGACTTACTTAATTATATTAAGACTTGGACAGGTTTTAGGATTATGAGTTACATTCCCATTATATCAGATGCCTTATGTTTTTAGTGATAGTATGTTAATGCAGCGTGTTCATTGTGTTGGTAGCAGAAACACCAGACAAACCAAGCACTGCAGTTTTTGGTCTAGTAGATGAATAGTGATACTCGGATGTGCTATGCTTCCCTTCTGGTGATGCTGGGCATTGTATTTCATTTGAGATACAGTAGGTGAATGTGCTAGTAAATACCGTAGTGGCACGCAGATAAGTGACCAGGAAGTGTGTGTTTGTGGCAGGGCAGGGGTTGCCCACTCACCTTTTAAGAGTGCAGCTAATGGAAGAACTGCATAAAATAGATGGGTGGAATAAAATGCATAGTGCTATCCTGCCTGTGCCTGCAACTTAAATCATAAGGTTGATGACAGTCATGGGACTCTCTTCTCTGTCTTTGAAGGGGCTGGAGCAGCTGGTGCCTTTTGTGGGACTGTGCCAGATGTGCACCTAATATTGCGTCCTGTGAAAGTTCCAGGGGTGCAAATGAAAGCACTGAGGTTCAGTTTCACTTCACTGACTCTGGGCAATTACATGAATCACCTGAAGTGGGAGCACAGTCATCTTGCATTCCTTGTGCAGCTGCGGGAGAGCAGTCCTGGGCAGGCTGGATCACACCCTGGAGAAGATCACACCTCTGCCTCTCAGCAGCTGTATGGGTTCCTAGGGCAAGCAGGGTCTAGCTTGGCTCAACCAATGAAGTGGCTGGAGATAGGTGGAAAGGTGGAAGGTTAAGAATGGGATTTCAGGGAACTCTAAGGCAATGCGGTGGGTTTGACCTTGACTGACCACCAGGTGCCCACCAAGCCACTCTATCACTGCCCCTTCTCAACAGGACAGGGAGAGAAAATTCAAAAAAAAGCTCATGGGTCAAGATAAGGACAGGAAGATCACTCAGCAATTACTGTCACAGGTAAAACAGACTCGACTTACGGAAATTATTTTAATTTATTGCCAATTAAACAGAGCAGGATAATGAGAAATAAGAACAAAACTAAAAATACCCCATGCAATGCTACAGGCTGGGGAAAGAGTGGCTGGAAAGCTGCCCAGCAGAAAAGGACCTGGCGGTGTTGGTCGACAGCCGGCTGAATATGAGCCAGCAGTGTGCCCAGGTGGCCAAGAAGGCCAATGGCATCCTGGCCTGTATCAAAAACAGTGTGGCCAGCAGGAGTAGGGAGGGGATTGTGCCCCTGTACTCGGCGCTGGTGAGACCGCACCTCGAATACAGTTTTCTGTACTCAAATCAGTTTTGGGCTCCCCATTATGAGAAAGACATTGAGGTGCTGGAGCATGTCCAGAGAAGGGCGACGAAGCTGATGAAGGATCTGGAGCACAAGTCTGATGAGGAGCGGCTGAGGGAGCTGGGGTTGTTTCAGTCTGGAGAAGAGGAGGCTGAGGGGAGACCTCATTGCTCTCTACAATTACCTGAAAGGGGGTTGTGGTGAGGTGGGTGTTGGTCTCTTCTCCCAAATGACTAGCAACAGGACAAGAGGAAATGGCCTCAAGTTGCTCCAGAGGACGTTTAGGCTGGATATTAGGAAAAATTCCGTTACTGAGAGAGTGGTGAGACACTGGAACCAAGGAGGTGGTGGAGTCACCCTCACTGGAGGTGTTCAAGGAACGTGTGGACGTGGCATTTTGGGACATGGTTTAGTGGGCATGGCGGTGTTGGGTTGATGGTTGGACTTGATGACCTTACAGGTCTTTTCCAACCTTATGATTCTGTGATTCTGTAATACCTTCCCCTCATCCCTCCCTTCTTCCAAGGCTCAACTTCACTCCCAAGTCTTCTACCTCCTCCCCTTGAGCAGTGCAGGGGGATGCCGAATGGGGTTTGTGGTCAGTTCATAATGATTCATCTCTGCTGCACATTCCTCCTTGAGATCTTCCCCTGCTCCAGCGTGGGGTCCCTCCCATGAGATAGAGTCCTTCATGAACTTCTCCAATGTGGGTCCTTCCCACATGGGCTGCAGTTCTTCACAAACAGCTCCAGCATGGATCCTTTTCACGGGTCCTTTCCTATTCCAGCATGGTTTCCCCACAGGATCACAGATGCTGACAGAAAACCTGCTCCTGCGTGGGGTCTTCACAGGCTGCACCTTCCTTCAGGGCACATCCACCTGCCCTGGCGTGGTGTCTGCCACAGGCTGCAGTGTGGAAATATTCTCCACCATGGTCCTCCATGGGCTGCAGGGGGACAACCTTCATCACCATGGTCTTCATCATAGCCTGCAGGGGAATCTCTGCTCCAGCACCTGGAGTGCCTCCTCACCCTCCTTCTTCACTGATCCTGGCATCTGCAGGATTGTGGCCCACATTTTCTCACTCTTCTTTCCCATTTGCTCTTCCACAGATTTTTTACCCTTTCTTAAATATGTTATCACAGAGGTCCTACCACTGTCGCTGGTTGGCTCAGTTTGGCCAGCGGTGGATCTGTCCTGGAGCTGGCTGGAATTGACTTTGTCCAACATAGGGACAGCTTCTGGTGTCATCTCACAGAAACCACCCGTGCAGCCTCCTCTGCTACTAAAACCTTGCCACATAAATCCAATACAGGCAAATATTTCCAGAGTTTGCATTGATATTATGTGTTATTTGGATGCTGAAATTTCCCTGGACACTTTGAAAATCCCACTATAAAACACCAAAATATCCCATGAGAGGTCCTCAACACCTGGTTTTAAGTTGCTTTGAAGTATCGAACTTTTTGGTGTGCAAACGACATTGGCTTTTCTAGCACAGCTGATAAAAGTTACTGATCACAAGGTGTCCAACACTTCCTTGAAGGCTGATCTTGTTGTAAAGCAGTTCCTGACTCCTCATCATCTACAGCTCGGCAAACCACATCAGATGTTTTGAAGACCACAAGGACGCCTAAACTGAGTGTATGCTTGTGGGAGAACAAAAAACATATCCTTCACATAAAAGCAATTTTTCTATCAATTTTCGAATCACACTACAAGAATTGACAACATCTTGATAAAGTGGTTGTTAGGATGACTTTCGCATGAGCAACTTCTTCCACCCCAGTATTTATTTATTAATAAAGTGTCCCATCAGCTATTACTTCTGAACTATACAAAAAGATAATAAATACAAGCTAGATACATGAAGTTGATTGTTTCCCTGTATAGTTCAGCAAAGTGGTAAGGCAGCTGAAACTGAGATAGCATGAGAAATGCTTTTAATGTCATTTATGTAGACAGCTCCACAGAGAAAAAAAATAATTGTCCACCCTGTGTTTCAAGTCTGAGAGAAAGACATTTACTATATAGCCTGTAGTTTGCAGAGTTTGAAAATATTTAGATTTTTTTTCTTTTTTCTGAGGAGGAAATGGTACATTGCTCAATCTAGTGAGGAGCGAATAATATTTCTTAATATGAATAAGACCAGGCAGATTTTGCTAGGTATAAATGAGGTTTAATTTACCATATTTTTATTCGTCTCCTGATTCTTATTCTCTTCAAAATCGTCAGAGCATGACTCTGCAGTGATGGAAATGTAAGCAGAACCATTTTTGTTTAGCTGTTTTTTTTCACACACACTTAAACAACTTCAAGAGCCAAAGCAATACATTATCACTCTGACACTTTCTAACTGCTCCCTGCTGGCATTAAAATAGCTGTTGCTAGATATGACAGAAATTGGTGTTGGGTCTTCAAGAAAAGGGTGACTTCTGGATACAGGCTCTGAACATCTGCAATTCTCTGTTTCACACAACTGCAGAAATACATGTTCTCGTCTGATAAAAGACTTGGCAGAGAAAAGCAGGTAGATTTCTCTCCTATCTCATATATAATGAAACATTAATATAAAGTCTCAATGAAGCTTCTCAGCTGAGGAAAATACAGAAGATTTTCATTATATTAAGTCAAAGCCTCCAATTCATTTTGTCTACAGTAGAAAGACACGCAACAGTAACTTACTGTAGGCAACATTTCATAAGTTAATATCTAGATCACTATTCTTGTGTATGTTTCCTGGAAAGAATGTTAGGTGTGTGGGGTTTCTCTATGAAATACATATTCAATTAGCTTATGAATTTTCTATTGTTATTGCTTGTATTCTGCCTATTGGACTCTTCTGACAAGGTACCTGCTGAAGTCAAACTACCAAGCTCAGTAGGCTTATTCTCACTTACTCCATTACTGTGGAAATTTGAATCAGTCTGTCTCTTGGGCTACTTCCATGGTCGTTGTTAGATATGAGATCATCCAAAGCCCTACCTACTTATAGTAAACCCTTATACTCTATACTACTATAGTAAACCCTCACTTTACTGTCCAAAGTTGTCCATCTGGGTGTTGGTACCCTTGATCATTATAAACCATTCATTTCCCAGCCTGCTCCTTTTCATTGTTCATAGTGTTTGCTGCTAAATCAACCTCACAGACCTTAAACAAGGAAGCCTGCCATCATCAACACTCCCCCGCTCCAATTTTCTGTTTGCTGGCCACTTATACCTCATTTCTATCTCATATCTATAGGTAGGGGAAGTAGTAGGTGAAGAGGCAAGCTGTCCTCAACCTGACTCTTGAAATGTCCTTGCTTGGCTGTGCTGATGGGTTTGCATGTGGTCAGAAAAGGATCATCTCTGTCTTTCAACACCAGAATATATAAAGGTCTGTGCTCAGAAAGCAAATCTGAGCTCCTAACCACTTCCCACACAAGTCCAGTTTTGCCAGGCATGGAGCAAACAGGACTGAAGCACAGTGGTTGCTTTCCCTGTATAAAATCTAAGCCCTAAATACCATACACAAACTCAGTCATCCAAATAAACAACAGCAGTAACTCATCAGGCAGATCACCAGGTGTAAATCAAGAGAGCTCTTCCAAGTAAGTTTCCCCCTCATCACGTTGCTGGCACTTGGATGATACATGGCAGTTATGGATCCCTACAAAAGCAGGGAAGATGCCAAGTGGAAAGATTCTCATGGGTTTTTGAGGACTTCACTCCTCACTGCTCACAGGGGCAGAAGAAAGAAACACAAGCAAAGCACATTTTTGGTAGCTTTGCTGCACACTTCATTTCAGTCAAGTCCTACCAATTTCACAATTTTCCTCGCCCATTGCTGTTATCCTATATAAATTTTTCCCTTCTCTGCACACATCCCATGCATTTCCCAGGATAGAACATATTTCTTCCATTCTTGCCCTCTCTCCCTAGTCCATCTAAAAATTAAATTTTGCACACACTTTTGGACTGAGGCTATCCAAAGAAACAATTGCAGTTAGTCAGGACTGAAGGGAATCCTTCACATTTCTTACTTCTCTTAAAAAAACTTTAAACTCTGTTGTTGCTGTTTGGTAAACAGTCTACAAATTATGTATACCAAGAAAATCTGAATAGATATGTATCCATCCCAGGAAATTTAAAACACTATCATATACATTTTTAGGATTGGGACATTAAAATGCAGAAAATATGTAGATAACCCAAAGTCTGGCCATCAAGTCAGTAATTGTGTCAAGGATGTAACTCTAGTTTTTTGTCTTGGTTTCTTCCTCATGACAGTTAAGGTAGAGGCCAACAACTCTCGAGAACTATATTGATTCTTCTTTTGTTTTCTATGGGCTTTTTAGTCTGAGGAATGCTCTTCACTTTTCTGATACAAAATCCTAAAATTTGTGTCCAAACATTTCTGGAGTTCTAAATCTATGAGCTTTCATCTCTCTATCCATAAAAGAAAGTATGTGAAGAGCTAAAAGCAATGATGGTGAAAAATCTAGGGCTATAAAAGTCTGTGTTCCCCTGTATTCTGCCTCTGATACCTAGAAGAAATGGACTGCAACTCTCAGCACACCTGAGGATGCTCAAAATTTCAACTTCAAAATCCCCTGTTCAGGAAAGTATATATGTCCCAAGGCATTCATTCCTCCGCACCTTACTTCATGAGCCTAAATTGAAAGTATTTATATTTTTAAACCCTCAGTATATAGGAAGGATGAATCTTCCTCAGTGCTTTGTTCTTTGACTTGAGGGTTTCCCAGACATACAACATGACTCAGTTGCCTCAGTATCGGCATGTAGTACCATCTGAGACATCCTGCAAGTAAGTAGGCCACCATGTGTAGGTATGACAGGGGTCTACTACTGTTATGTACTTGCCACACAGTTCTACATTAGTCTTAAAGGTATATAAAGCCAAATTCTTTACCAGTAGAAACTGGTATAGCTAAGTGGAGACAGATCTTATTTATGCAACTATTTGCTCCATATTGTACTACAGGCACCAAACGAGGCACAATCCTGCTTTCATGTGCACTGGTTTTATACTGGAATAAATCCGTTGCCTGTCATGGAGTAATTTCTGAAACATATCAGTGTCACCAAGGGGAGAATCAGGTGCCTGTAATAATGTTTGCAATAAGAAACAATTAATTCTTCATTGAAGAGGTCAGAAGAGGGTCAAAAGGGATTCCCTGCTGAAAAAGAAAACATTTATGCCCCTATTTGGAAAACCTTTTAAAGATCGTTAGAAGATGATTAATATATTTTCCTCTGCAAGTTTTCAACACTTATTATGGAAAGGAACTTCAGTTTTATATTGAATCATCTCAGATGGAAAACAACCCAACTGTTGTTAATTAGTAACATGTATTTCTCTAAGCATGATGAATATGTGAATCCTGTTAAACTAGAACTGGTTCTTTTGCTTCTTAAGACTGTGATACATATAATTGGCATTTTCTCAATGAAAAATATTTTCTTTTTGTCTTTGAATTCTACTGTTTTTTTCTGCCTAGACATTCTCTGCGTACCTTTCACATTTATCATGTATAAGTCCCCCGTGATGTTGGAAAACACTGGTTTTAGTGTTTCATAGACATTTGGAAACTTTGCTACTGGAAGGTCTTTGAGAAACTCTTTCTCAGGTTGTACAAGAAATCTGTGGAAAGAGCAGAAAATGAAGAAAGCTGTTCTGAGGTCTATGTTAGCACCCTAAATATAAGAATCTTTAACAAGTCGACTGTTCCTTTCTTTTATTTTTTTTTAAAGGTACATATGATCCTACCTGGACCTTGGTAATAAATGTACATTATCTGTATTATATTTCAACACTCTTTCCTGTAGATAATAGATTCTCAATAAGTCACGTTTTAAGATTGTCATCCATTCTTTTATCCGTCTTAAAGAATTCCTGCCAGAAAATTTGTAGGCTTTTTCCCTTCTATTCCTTTCTCTTGAGTTCCACAGAACAGCTGATACAGGCCAGCACATGAGAAAAGAAGCTGAAGATAAAAAGTGTGAGATGAAGTTATGCCTGAATAATAGAGGTGAAGTATAGCTTGCAAAACTTGACAAGAAAACTGCATACACCTCTAATTCTATCACTTTGCTATCTTGTCAGAGAGCTGAGAAAACTATAGCATTTCTGCACAAGCTTCTAGTGGAGTGAATAAGCAAAACCATTTTTTTTTACCAGCAGAACATGAAGTCCTCAGCTCAGAAGATTCAGAAATGTTGATCCAGTATTGCAGCGCAATACAAATTA
Source organism: Gavia stellata (assembly GCF_030936135.1). Lineage (NCBI taxonomy): Eukaryota > Metazoa > Chordata > Aves > Gaviiformes > Gaviidae > Gavia > Gavia stellata. The sequence goes on along the minus strand of NC_082597.1, from coordinate 6,010,055 downwards.
CAACAGTAGCATATGGTGTGAGGTGAAGTAGAAGAAGAGGATCACATCACCCATCTCCACAATCTTGCTGATGTAAATTTCATGAGAATGAGATGATTTACACCAGTGACGTGATGCATGGTTCGTTTTTTACCTATGTAGCCAGAAATGCATGAGAAAATGGTGTAGCAGAAAAAGGAGGTAAGGAAAACAAAGAGCAAAACAATCTTTGGTTCTGATATTAAACAGGGAAAAATGAAGAGCTGTATTTTAAATCTGATGTACCACTGGAACTGGCATTTTAATGAAGTGTGATTAGTTCCACAGGATGGGTGGAATTCCTTCTTTCCTAGCATTAACCATTGAAAATGAGGCACCTAAAATTACATTCATCCCATTAAACCCTATATAAAATTAGCTGCTCAGGCAAAGCTAGCTTTTTAAGCTCCTTCATTAATCAATAGAAAAAGATAGCCACAGCAGAAACTAATTAGTGCCAACTATCTTATCATAGGAAGGATTGCCTTCTGGAGGGGAATGTGAGATGACCTCAGAGGTTAGAAGCAACAAGAGGATGCTCAGTGCTTGTGGACATATAGATTCCATAAAAAAGAATAAGGAGTACATATTACCACCAGAAACAAAAAACAGTGGCCCATAAGCTTCGGTCAAAAAGCAGGGGCTCTAAGAGAAGGTCTTGTTTGAAGTAGTCAAAGATACTGGACTACTCTAACAAACTACAGAAGAATGTCAGCACCTAAACAAACTCATGTGGTGCCATGCTTAGGTAGCATAAATCCGAAAGCCAGCAGAGGGGTGATGGTGAAGGTCTCTGAAGACTGCCCTCATGAAGACATTGAAAATTGTGCTGAGCAGTACTAGCCATTAGGACGCTGTAGGCAGGGCAAGAACACGATCCAGTTTCTCACTACTCTTCTCGGTTATTTTCCCGTCCTAGTACGAGCAGTTCAGTTAGCCACTTTTCTTTGAATACTAAAACGTGCACTTTGGAAAAGAATAATATGTTCCATGAAATTTGACTCATTTGACCAGTTTCTTAGGTGTTTTCACTCACCTTTGCATGATTAAAACAAGGAGAGAGCAGAGATCATGCAGTGACTTGGAACGATCTTTATCTCCTTTGAGGCAATACAATTTCTGCTGTGTGATCAGGACTTTCTGGGAAAATTACCTCAAGCCCACATATAAACAACATACTGAGAGCTTCAAAAACAAATTAAAGGAGAAGCTGAAAATGAGTTTTCTTCAATAATGAGAATTTGAACAGCAAAGAATGGTTATACGCCTGATGTACTGAAAGTGCTCCCCACTATGCAGAGCAGGACAGTCACATTGCTTACTGTGCTCGAGTATTTTTCTGTTTCCATTTGTCCTCCACAGAGATTGTAAGGTCTGTGGGACAGGGAACTGCCCCTCCATTTGAATTTTCCTGGTCCCTAGTGTACCACAACTTCATATGCCACCACTCGATCGTAACTGAAATGATATATGCAAAATAAATGTGAGACTTGCCATGCTTATGTACGGCAAAATGGCTACAATTTATCTTAACCCTGAGAGCTCTTGAGAAGCTCAACTAATTACTGTGATGGAAACTCCTTTGGAAGACTTTTGGGCAGAAGTTGGAAAAAAGGAGAGGTGGGAAATACCTTAAGATAACCCTTCTCTCCAGGCATTAGTGTTCACGGTAGCAGCTCAAGGCACTATTATGAGGAATTGAAGTCAGCACTCTTTTTGACACTTTACATTTCAGAAAGGAGGCCTCCTTTGCTTTAGCAAACTAAATAGGTATTACCAGATTTTGATCTTTCTAGGGATATTACCTTGATAAATTGAAGATAAAACATAGTCCTTTCATAAAAATAAACCAAAATTGACTTTTATCTAAGGACTGACTTAGTCACTTTATTTATACATAATCTAATAATTCTAATAAGGCACAAATATATTCATATTTAGCTGAGTGATGACACTATTAGGATTCACTTCAAAGAAGTAGCTGATTTTGTTTTTCTTCAATGGATTACTCTCCACAGAGTGAATTTTGTTCTGATATCTAGCATGCTACTCTATCAAGTAATGGCCATACATATGATAGTTGCCCTCCTTCAGAAATTATTTTCACACAATGACAAATCCCAGAGCATGAAAAGCAATAAATGAAAAATCATTTAGCGTGGGCCAACATCTCTAAAAAAAGAGATAATCACAGCTAATACTGATCACATCAGTAAATTCCTTGGCTCTGTGGGCTGAAGTTCTAATGAGAAGTGATTGCTCCCATATAATTTGCTTTACAGCCTGCAGCATTGAAATCCCAAACAGTAAATAAGGGCAATGCTCAAAAAACACTATGTAGGTGTGAGAAGGACAGTGGCTATCTGATAGTCATGACTGGGATCCTAAATCGTGGGAAAATGTAGGTAGGCTGTGTGAGATAAAAGGTCAAGAAAAACAGAATGCTTGAACTGAGGAATAAGATTCCTTCTGTCCATGCACTTAAACTCTCAGTTACTATGAGAAAGAAGAGTATCTGACCACACAGAAGTTTGCTTTAAATATTCCAATGTAAATATCACTTCGGTTATTTATCAGATGCTCAGCAGTTCCTTATTACTATCATTGCTACTGTGAGTGAAGAATTCCTCCTCTAACATGTAGCAGAAAAAGCATCCAGAGGGATGGAAATAAAGATAGAAATAAAAAATAAAAACAGGGGGAAAAAAAGAAAATATTTCAAAGAATTTTTTTTTAATTTTCTCCTAAGGTCTATAGAAAACACCCTAATGCCTGATATTTCATAAGCCTCCAGGTGCATGAGTGCATAAATTTTACCACTGTAACAGTGTACTACTTATCTAGTTACATGCCTAATTCTTCATGTACTGCAATGAAAAGTCTGTTTTCTGTGGTACCAGTGTCCCAAGGGGAAATCCAATTGCAAATGTAACTGTGCTTTTTCAGTATTCTCACCAGGAATCAGAATTACTTTGGAATCCCTGATCTTGCATACACCTTTGTGTGTCAGCCTCTGCACATGTAGGAGCAGTTTCCTTATCACATGCTGAAGCATTTCTAAGATTTAGGATCTGCAGAGGGAAGGGTTTTTTTTTACAGTATCTTGTTTTTAAATGCTTTCAGATAAGCCACCGTTTCAAAGAATCAGAAACAAGTAAATAAATTGTTTTTATTTGCCATATAGATCCAATAAGGTGTGCAAAGGGAAAAGTGGCAAAAATAATTTAATAAATTCTTTGTTTTAATTAACTCTTTCATTTTTAGAAACCAAGTGGTTAAAGGGAAGACTTTTGGTATGACAATCCATCTCAACTAGATTGAACAGCTTATGAAAATATTTTTTTGTAGAATCCAATTAAATGTACATATGTTCCTATTTGTTTAATCATTATAAAATACCATTAGATTTGTTTCCACAAGGTTGGATATATACACAGTATCTTTAAAAAATAATGCTCATTTGATTCAAGGAGAAGATCAAAAAATACACAGCAACTGACAGGGTTCTAATGACTGTACATTTCTCTAACCTCTATCGGGGGTGAGAAAAGATGAATATCACAGACACTGAGAGTTTTTCTGTTTGAAAGTAATACAGTGCATCTGGATTGGCAAATGCTAAATAATCAGTCTTAAGAATCTGACATACTAAAAAGTCTGGTCAGACTGCTCAGTTAATGGATAAAGGTATCATATGTGCACTCTATCTGAAGCATTTACACATGACACGAGATCCCCTAACATGAAACAAAATCCCTGACCCTCATTCCTGACAGTAATAGTAGCTGCAAGTACTTAATATGTTGTGGAGCTCTAGTTGTGAAATCTCTCTTTCCCTATAAATATTCAGAGAGTGCTGTAAAGAGTTTAACTTCATGTCCCTCAAGTTTCAAATCGCAGTTTGAGATGTGTTCTCAAATTCTCAGGGAATCTTCACATTATGAAGCATTACATAATTTCTCAAGATCTTGAATATTACACTTTGAAAATGTTCTTCAAGAAAATCCTCCCACAGATTAAACCAGAGATCCCGTCCTCCGTTGATATAGATCAGATTAGTTGATTTTCCCCACTTGAGGATTTGACCAAGGAAATGTATATTATTTGCATTTGATTTGTCAGAACACGCCAAAGCTGATATATTTTGGATGAATAAACTTTCGTATTAACTCTGCCAGCATATCCAATAATCTTTGCTGGATTTAATTTTACGAGCCAAACTGAAATATCCCCATCCATGCAATTAATCAGATGAAAGAAAGATTACAATACCTGGTTGTAGAAAACCAGTGGGCCTGTTCTCCCGAATCCTTCCCCTCACTGCCCATTTTTAAAAGCGACAAACAGGAATGACCCTGAAAAAATAATGGAGTTATGTTAGAATAAATGGGAGCATAAATAGGACTGCTCAAGTTATGTGTATTGTGTTCCATGCATGCATAGGTACATGCAGAAACCTACGATTTTCCTAAATTAATCCTTTACTAGATTGTCTTCATTTTAGGATGCTCAAATTGATAGACACTAAAATGTTTTTGCAAAGTTTGTGAACTTACACTCTTGCTTATGTTTAAATCACAGGACATGGACCTGTTGGAGCGAGTCCAGAGGAGGGTCATGAAGATGGTCGGAGGGCTGGAGCACCTCTCCTATGAATACAGGCTGAGACAGTTGGGGTTCTTCAGCCTGGACAAGAGAAGGCTCCGGGGAGACCTTATAGCAGCCTTCCATTACCTGAAGGGGGCCTACAAGAAACCTGGAGAGGGACTTTTTACAAGGGCATGTAGTGATAGGACAAGGGGTAATGGCTTTAAGCTGAAAGAGGGTAGATTTAGATTAGATTTTAGGAAGAAATTCTTCACCATGAGGGTGGTAAGGCACTGGAACAGGTTGCCCAGAGAAGCTGTGGATGCCCCAACCCTGGGAGTGTTCAAGGCCAGGTTGGACGGGGCTTTGAGCAACCAGGTCTAGTGGAAGGTGTCCCTGCCCATGGCAGGGGGGTTGGAACTAGATGATCTTTAAGGTCCCTTCCAACCCAAACCATTCTATGATTCTATGATTTTATGAAATGTATATGTGATTCTTTGGTAAATTGTCTAGATTTGACTGTCAACATTCTGGGGATCTAAGCCACCAGCCATCTTGTAAGATATACTATAGTACCTAACCCAGTATTATGGTATAAATCTTGGAATATACAATACATTTTAGAGCTATACAGAAAGAACATTTACTGTAAAAGTGTTTTGCTTGGCAAGAAAATAACACATATGCATATTTCTTATGCCACTGGCAACCACAAATTAAACATCTAATTTTTATATATTCATTTCAATTTGATGCAAAGAAACTTCAATGGGGACTCAAAAATGACATGAGCGTCAACTGCAGTGGGAAAGCTCTTCAAACATGGCTTGCCCACCAAAGCTATATGCAGCTTAATATGAATCTGCATAGGTATCCTTGCGTTTGAAAATATATGCATTTACATGGGGATTCGACTTTTCTTCAGATCTCCTTTCAAACAAGCAATATGAAAGGAAAAGAACTTTAAAAAGCTGGCTTTTCAAGTAGAATAAAACTTGGCTTGTCATGCTTCTTCTAATATGTTTTTCCTCCGTCTGACCTTTGCTCTGAATTTCTACGATGGAAGTTTTAGGGTTGTAGGACTGGGAGGTAAATGTTTGTCAGCTTCATAAGCTTTTTGGAGAGTACCCAGCTTCAGATCCAGCTTTATAAGGAAAAAAAAAAAAAAGAGAGAAGGAAAAAAGTAAAGAAAGAAATATTTTTCATGCCGCTTCAATTAGGCCCCCGGGTGAAGATCATACAGCTTTGAAACTGTTCCGTTTTGACAAAGTTCCAAAGTGCTGTACACATTAGGGAAAACTAGAGTTTGCTGTAATGTAAACTGTTTAACATGCACACAGAGGTCAAATCTAAATTTTCCCAAGCGTTTGGGTTTGTTTAAACATTAGAACATGGTTTGGTGTCATTGAATAGGAAAACTTTAATGTTGTGGGTGGGAATCTACCCATCTTTCTTTGTTAAAGTTCCAAAGGCTACTGCAATAAAAATATTCATTTACCAAGGGGGCTATTGTGATAAGCGTCCAAAGACATTATGCATTGATGTGAAAGAAGCAAGCAGGAATAGACATCAGCATTGTGGGTGAAAAGAAACAAGTCTTCCTTTCTTTTTTTTTTCTTTTTCTTTTTTCTTTTCTTTCTTTCTTTGTAGGAGTTCCAAAGTCCAGTTTTAAATGATTTTTTTTTTCAGGGTGGTCTGGTTATCTGCACTCCCGTATTTTTCTGGTTGAATATAATAAATCTTGAACAGCTGTGAGACTTGCTAAGTTCAACAATAACTGCATATTTTATTTCTGTTTTCCAGTCATGCCCTTGAAATTAATGTGGACCTTATTTACCTGCAGAGACTGAATGGCACACAAGAGTCTGCCTGATGTAAATCAATATAGCTTTCTTAGGACAGCATCACAACTGATGTAAATCAGGTGTGGTTCTGAGGATATGGTTTTTGAACTTAAAGACGAATGTGCAAATTTTTTTTCAGTTAATACAGAATATCAGACATTTAACACTAAGCTAATATTGCTAATTAATCATTACATTTTGCAGTGCCAAAGAGTAGAGAAGTATCACCAGTAAAACACCCTACTGACTTTGTTGAAATGTCCTGTCCAATGTATTATACGTTTAATACTTTTAGAAGATACTTGCATACTTTAGAAGAGAAATCTTCTGTTTACTTCTTTTTTACGCTTGTCTGGTTTTTAAACAGGAGTTAAAATCAGTTGTGTTTATAGTATATGATACCAAGCTGGAGTAAGCAAATTTAATCCTTTTGTCCAAAAATTTATAAAATTCAGGTGTCTACTGCTTGCTGATTAGAGAAAGGAAATAATCTGATCCAATGAGCAAATCACCATACTATGTTGAATGGCAATTTGTGTGTTAAAATAAGTACAAAAGAAGGCAGTAATGCATCATCCTCTGTTAATCTGGTATCTGCTCTTGTACCAAAAGGGGTACATTCACAACAACTCAGCTTAAGGTACCTAATTAAGCCGTCTACGTTACATAGCTAGAAGTATGCTAAGTCACCTGGCCAAATTTAGTTGTCCACTTTTCTTTATAGTTCTCCATATAGGCAGTGGAGAAAACCAAGGTTCTCCAAAGACAGCTCAGAGCATTTAGGAAAACTTAAAGAGGTTATACATTTCACATCAGAGAGAAAATAATGGAGAGCTTTGGGAACAACTATAACAGACAGTTACAACTTTATAAGAATTCTGCTTCCCTACCTCAGTGGCCAGTGCATGCACATGGAGAGTTCATCAGCTCTGTGTTTTCTGATGACCTCCACTGCTGTTAAAAAAAACCACAAAAGCAACCAAACACACACACCCCTCCCCAAAACCCACCCCAGCACTATTAAATAATGAAATCCCAATCTACGCTTGCTCTTGAAACCTGAAGCAGCATTCTAGGATGGCACTCAGGAAGGCAGAGTAGGTTTAGTGTGCTCTCATAAGCCTTTGAATAAAGTATGGCTCATTGTTGGCAGGTTTGGAAAATATAAAATGTTGGAATGAAGGAAAAATTAGTGGTCTTTTTTTTTTTTTTTGCCAGATGTCATATTGTTGGCCCCAGTGTAGTGGACTTTGTAGTCTTGTCCCCACAGGGAGCTGGCCATGTTAGATAGCTGGAGATGTATTCCTATACTCAGTCCGATTCACCTGACTACCCTCTTATAACATGCTCTGTAATCAGGGCTGCAAGGTCCCAGTTCAGCACATGACAGGGAAATAGTAACCTAAATAAAATCTGAATACACAAAAACCTGTAATAGCCTTTATCCTATTAAATTTGTTAGTGGAACAATAGGACCAGATACAGAACCTAATTTGCTTGACTAGTTTGGACATGACCAGTGTGCTTCCTACATTGGTCTGAATTCCATCCAGATTAATAATAACTGAAATTCATTGCCATCCAAAAAGCTGTTCAGAGGTCTCTAGGAGAAGAAAAGCTTCTCTTGAGTCCTTTGAATATAGCCCTCTACACCTTCAAAAGTGATCACAAGTAGAATAGTACGGTACGTCTTACCCAAATTATTGAACATGGAATATTTGGCCTCCCAGATAAATGTTGGTTTTCCAAACTTGTATGCATTGATGAAGTCCCATCTCTGAAACCCCTTTTATATGACTGTCTCTGAAACTTTCTTGAAATGCAGTTTGTGGGCTAAAGGCTCCTTATAAGAAATGATAGTTGCACGTCTGAATACAGGCTTTTAATTGAGGGAGAGGGAGAACAACTACTCTGCTTACGACTGCAGAGTCAGGTTGTTTGAAGTCCAAAGGAAAACAGCTGGGGCAGGTTCTGGTACATGAAAACAGAGCTCTAGTGCACCTTCTAAACCCCTCCATCACCAAACTGGCCTTGCATAGCTGTAATTATAAATCATTTTTTTCCCAGAAATGTAATGGTTACATAGGAATGTGTGGGCCTTTCCAGAAGTAACATGTTGATGCTCTTTCGGTCTTGTGCAAGGACATGATCCGGATAAGAAACTGGGCATCTGCTTCTTCAAAGCAAAAGGAAATAATTTAAAGCTTTATTAGGAAATAGAAATATAAAGATGATCATCTCTGGAGAGCTTCACGGACTTTCTTTGCTCTGTATCCATGTATCTGCTGTGTGATTCATAGCATAGATGCAGATCTTGGTCCCCCTGGAAAAAGAGAGCTTTTAGATACTATCCCCTGACACTACCAAAATGCAAAAGCCAGCTGATGATGAGAATGGTATCGAAACTGGAACTCTGAGGTTTAGCTTTGAATAGAGATCATGGCTTTGACCAAGTTACCAAAATGTCTTCTGTGCCTCTGCTCACTTGTGTATAAAATAAGCACAATATAACATTGTCTTACATGAGTGGCAAACTGCATGTATTTGGGAATAAATTTTTACCAATAAGAGACAAAAAAAGATAATTTGGCTTTTTTTCACATATAAACAAATGCATCATCAGTGAAATGTTGAGAAATGCAAACTGCAACTGCCAGCTCCTGCCCCATGCTTTGAGATCTGTGGATGCAAAAAGTATATATCGGATTCCAAGGCAATGGCCGTGTCTTCACATGGGAATACAGCTAAAAGGTGGAGGAGATTTCGAAAAACAGCAGGTGTTCAGAATTAAGAAATCCTGTAGAGCGAGGTTTGTTATCAGTAAGATGATGTAATGAATTCATGAGCTGCAGAACACGTGCAGATTTGCCATAATGTTTCGCTATAGAAACACCAGCTTCCAAAACCTTGGATAAAGAAGCTGTGTCTTAGTTAATTCTTGAATAGGGCTCTTATTCCCCCTGTGGGGTAAATACTAGATGGCTGAGTTCTCACAATGTGTTACATATATTGCAGAAAGGGGAGAGCACAGCTTTCTGCCCCTCCAGATTGCCATCCCTTTGGCTTAGATGGTGCTAAGACAAGAAATCACTTCTCACACAGTAAGTGGGGTTATACTGTACTGACTCGTGCAGGTAACAGTAGACTGACAATAGAACACTTTGTAGAGCCCTGTCCAAGGCTGAGTTAAGGCTTACCTTTAGGTGCATGACCAGAACATCGAGTCCCAAACTAACGTGTGATTGCATAAGCATATCACCTTTTGTTCAAAAAGTAAATATATCTCTTGTTCTGCAGATTGGGAAAAGAAAGAAAGCTTGACGACATGAGTTATATAGAGCCAGGACATAGAAACAGCCTGGATTTGCAGGGAAGTTGAAGGCTTGGAGAAGAAAGAGCTGCCTCGGGCATGATGAGTACAGCACAGTCTTTTTAAGGTAGCTGATTTAGAACCTGTAGTACTTTGGAATTACAGAAGACATGGCACTTCTTGTCTTAAAGGTCCCAGTTTGCTACAGAATGAAATGTCTGTGTGTAAAAAGCTTGTGTTTGAAGAATCAGAAAACTTGTAATGAGGAAAAATTTGGCATCTCCAAGGGTTAAAAGGGATGACGTCTTTTAAGAGAGAAACATTCTCTAAACAGCAAAACCCTCACTTAATTCACGTGAAGGGAAGCTCTTTTCCATTAAATCCGCAAGCACTATAAGCTGTCTGCAAATACCTTTTCATTAAAATCATATTTAATAAACCAAAATGACTGAGAAGGTGAAACCTTTATCATATTATACCTTGAACAGAGCCCGACTACATGACAAGGGTTGTAAATTCCCCCACATGGTGCTGCAACACTGGGTTAAACAGAAATGGAGTCTGCATTGTCTATGGGATTTTCGATGTCTTAGAAGAATGTTAATCAATGTCATAACTCTATCAGCAAGAAATACGAGAAAGTCTGGACAAAGGAGAAAGTCTCTTATCTGGGAAGCTCCCACTGACCTCAGGAATACCAAAAAATTTTAAATCTTGCTTTCAGTAAGCCCAATGATGAAATGCCTATCTTGATGACTGAGCAAAGCCTAGTATCTAGTCACTTTGTACAAAGGGAGAACTGCTCTTATTGCCTACGTTATTTCCTTGATTCTTTCGTAAGTTTCAGTACCTTCTTAGATTACTTTTTCCTGCAGGGGAAAAAAAAAAAAGTAAATTTATAAAAGAATTAAATGAGTTAATTAAAATATAGCAAAATCTCTCTTATTCCACAAACACCATTATGTATTTCTAAGTGCTGGGTTTGCACCTTACTGATATGAATTTTATTGATACAATTGATACAGATTATAACATTCTGATATATGTGTTACCTTTACGGTTTAGGATCTCTGGTCCATTTTCATTCTGCCCAATGTATTGAAAAGGTAGTGAAGAAAGAGCATTTTTCCCCAATTTCTCTTTGCAGTTCATGGACATAGCCAAGTACCTCCAGGGTATGACTGACCCAACATTGACTGTACAGGAGGCCTATAGCAGCTTCATTCAGTTAGGTGGGCTGAATTAGTAAATAAACACGTCTAATCTTGTTTAATAGAAGTCACCATGTCTTCAGCTCTCCTTTCTGCTTTAAATATGTATCACCTGTAAAGCCTGTTGATTAATACATAGGTTTTAATTTTCAACCTCCAGATGTGTCACAAATAGGAGTTGTGATGACACTGCTCATTTTCTCCTGTTGACGTTGCGAGCAGATACTTTTCCCTTGGTGAGATTAGCACAACGTATTAAAGTAAGGAACTGAAGAATATTTGCATGTTACAACTAAAAGTGAACCCTGTTATTCTTATCACCCTCATCTTCCTCCTAGCTACCCTCTTGTGTTACCATGACCTCCTACATTGATGAATACTGCAAGAGCAGAGAGGTAGATATTAAGGGTGTATGCCTGGCTTTTCTGAGGTCAATGGCTGTTTTGCCAACAACTTCAGTAGATCCACAGAGTCATTTCATGGAATAATTTGGCATCAGTCCTGCATATGGTTACAAACAAATATATCATGCCTCCTACTCACAGTCCAATTAAGGTCGGTTCTATATGTAACTATAATCCCTTCTACTGAACATTGTCAAAGACCTATAAGCACTGACAGTTGTTACTCTGGTTGGCAAGGACATCAGGAGGACTTTGCACAGATCTAGGGAGAAATGATGCAGATACTCCTAGAAATTCATGGCACTATTTGAGTATAGGAAAAGGATTATTGAACCATCATCTTATCTTTTATCCATGGCAACATGAATGAAGCCAACAGAAATCTTTTTTTCATTATATGTACACAAGTAACAACTCCAATATAAAAAATGCTGAGAGGAGAATTGGAGCCATTACAACTGCTATTTCTTTTCTTTTGCATTTTTGAGTGAAAAATTAAGAACCACAAGATTCTGTTTTGCTTCCATCATTAAAAATTAAGAAAAACGGATTCTTTATTTCAGTTAAATCTCTGCTTAACTAAGGGCCATACAATTTAGTCCACCACTTATACTGTGTAAAGCCAATGTATGCTTACCGTGTGATGTTGGTAATATTTATCAGAGAACAAAGGAGCCTTATTTTGTAGAGATACGGTGATACTGCTATGAGTAAAACCGTGCATGGAAATTACCAAACTTGGATATTAACAAAATCACAGGTCTCAATAGAAAGGAGAAAAAAGGTCCTAAAATGTGAGCAAAGTTGATCTCACAGGGCATGTTTTCCACTGTCTGTAGCATCAATTCCCTCTGATCTTTTTTCTCCAGTTACCAGATTCAATAGCAACAGGGGCAGCAGATGCCACCCTGTCAACAGCAACTTTGGGAAGAATAATGTACATCACTAAAGTTACACACAACAAAATATGGAGCCATACACACAGCAATGTCCCAACAAACTAAGGAAGGCAGAATTTAAAAATTCAAATTCACCATGCCTTGGAGAATATAAAAAAACAGTTTTCTTTTGCTTTCCAATGCAGCTTTTCTGATTGGGAAGAAACAATATACAGTGCTTGCCACAGCTGCAGTATAAGAGATAATGTCTCCATGTAAAGGAAGCATGGGAAAAAAATTTGTTCCAATTACATAAATCTGCACATCTAAATTTCAAAATTATTCATTGTATTAATTTTCAAAAACCTGTCCAGTTATGTTATAGAGATTTTTAGATTCTGAAAAAAACTCATAAGCCTTGGTTGTGTGTTATTGTTGAGACACTAGAGAGAGAGATAAACAGAGAGATTGGTCTAGGAATCATACTTGAACTAATAACAGAACCTCCCTATCTGAAATCTTTATCCTGACTTTTTTTTTTCCCCTCCAGTGGAGACTACAGGATTATCATCATTTCTGTAAAAAAATAACTTTTTGTTTTTGCTGTTTTCTGCTATTTTACCTAGGAGAACTTGGGAGCGTTGAAAACCGCTTCAGGAAACTCATGCCATCTAACCTTATTTCATGTGTTCTCTCATATGAGCTGGAACAAAGGAATGGGCTGGGTGGAATTAGAGTTGAGAGGGAGTGTGTGTGTGTGTGTGTGTGTGCATGTGTGTGGTGCATGTGTGCCTGTGTGTATATAAAGAACTGGTGATCAGACGTTACTGATAAGAGAAGCCAGTGGTGCTTCTGGGTGATGTGTGTATTCAACTCCAGGCTGACTCCTCTTATGCTAATACAGCCAATTTCCTCTTTTATGTCATTTCTGGAGCCTGAATCTGTGATCTCTGATAAGGTTCCCAAGGATACCGCCTTCACTCACAAATGGGCAAGCAAAAGGGGGGTAGGTGACGGAGACGTGTAACTCGCAGAGAGCACTAGTGGATGAATAATTTAAAACTCCGCCCGGAGATTTGAGGCAAAACAGGGAGATAAGAGACACCACAGGGTCTTCTCTGTTTATTCAGAGCTTCATCTTCCAATGACAGGTGACCTCTGAGGTCAAGGGCATTATGGGAAATGGAGCCAACAGTGGGGAAAGGTGCTACATCCCAGAAGGAAGTAATGATTCACTTGGTGTCAAATGAAAAATTGATCCTTTTTCCCCCTCTTTGCAATTTTTCTCTCTCCCAGTTTTCATGGAGAAACTTTGGGCCCAAGGCTGACACAAGTCTGAACTGCAAGAGCAGATCACAAGCAAAAAGACTGGTAACGATGGGATTGCACCAGTGTGAAACTGGTGTAAGATAAGAATCAGGACCTTTGTCTGAGCAGCGTGCTGTCTGTGTCTGTACACAGGGAGTCTGCTTTGCTAGCAGTTTTATCAAATCAGATATGTATAAAGGCAATACCTCAGAAACATCACAGGCTCAATCCACCTCATGTAAATTGCTGTTTTTCACTGGAGCAACTTTAATTTACATCCACTCAGAATCTGCCCTCATGTTTTTAAACAAAACACTCCCTCTTAACAGTTTTATACCTTAATTTCATTTATTTTCTGTTGGCCTGAAAGTATTTACCGTCATGGTTTTATCTGGTGTTTATAAAGAAGCCAAAAGAGCTGAAAATTCTCAAGAAACACCTGGTATTCCATTGGCCTTATTCAAAAAACAAGGCACATTCACAAACTCGAGCTCTCGTTGGTGCCTCTTTCATTTGAGAAATCCTGAACTCGATGCCTCCTTTGCAATTAGAAAAATCTGAAGCTGTTCACTTTGGTCATATTTATATTGTTAGCTTTGGGATCTTACAAATTCTGTCAGTAAGAAGTATCCCTAGAAGAGCTCTGCTCCACATTATCAAAACCTTCTGCTCGGTCATTCCTATTTGTTTCAATATAATGCAGCCATGACCTCTACAGCAAAAAAAGGTAAAGTCAAACGTTTCTCAGTGCTGGTTTACATTTCCCTGCCTCTTAAACTGCTGTTTCTGCTTTCCTCTGTTTGAATGTTACCCATGTTTTCATTCCTGAGCAATCACATACCTTTTATCTTTTTAGATAAACATGAAAACATACTAAGGTCACTGCCCGGTGAGAAGTTACGGTTTTGCGTGACTGCCACCCGCTTGTACCATGTATGCACTTCCCTTCCAACTCCCCCACTCCCACTGCGAGCCGGTCCCATCTCAGAAATGTTTCTCGCAGGCTTTTGGAACTGTTTGGACAAGTCCTGGGGCTGACTCACATCACACCTCGCTTACTAGTTAACCTAACCCAAGCAGAGAGCAACGTGCTGGGCGGCAGCAACCTGCCTGGACTTCTGGTGTGGCTCACGCCCAGCCACCTTGCCCACTCCTTTTCATGTCCTTGTTTTCATACTTATACCCTGATGAAACAAATGTGCTCATGAGCCTAAACCTGAACATCTCACCCACAAAAGCCACACCACTGGGAGGGCTTGAAAGAGTTAGGTGAGCCGTACAACCCTGCTGCTATTTATGTTCATCACAGATGTTTGCCACGGGGGTCCTCTTGGGTTCCTCCAGCTCAGGCAAAGACAACTTTTGCCTCATTTATACCAGTTCGACTAGGTGCAGTCCTCGCAGTCTGAAATGGTGTTGAACTGGGACAGGCAAGATGGGAATCAGCCCTCCTGGTCTCACAAGGGTGTTTCTCCCTAGCTATGAGTAATGGTGGTGGGTAAACAAAATATTCTCCTTCATGTTGCAAGTGAGAATAGGGAGGTGAGTGATGCAGATACTGACTTCATTTTTAATCGTTGCACCCGTTCAGTAATGGGGTTTTGCTCTGGAGGGCAGGATAACAGCATTGAGACTGAATAGTCAAATATTATAATGGCCATCTATGTGTACAGTTTTATGTCTCAAAAACAAAGTATGTGTTTGTACATGTGCATACTTATATATTGGCGAAGTCTAGAGTATTTCAAGACATTATACCTAATTAAGGTAGAAATGTATACATATCCACATTATGTCTAAAGCAAATGTGTCCTACTTCCAGTTCAGAGTCATAGCCGTAAAACCCGTGTTGGACTTTACTGCTTAAACCATTTCTTTCAAAGGCAGAGTGGGGGTCACACATTTCTTTTGAGATGCAGTTATAGTTTATGCTCCAAAATTCACTCCCCTTTTCATAGAATAAGAAAGCAATTAGAGAAAATGCACACGTTGTGGGAGGTTCTGGTTCAGTTCCTCCTTCTGTCCAAGAGGGCTCAAATACACACATATAGACTATTTTGGCTTGGTTAAATGGTTGGAAAAAAGTGCAAGATTTCCTTCAAAGAGAAAAGGAAATGCATTTTTTTCCCACTAATTACTTAACAAAAAATGCATATCTGGCTGCTGGAGCAGGACTCAGAACTCATGCCACCTCCTCAAAAAAGTGTCCTGACCACTCTGCATCTCCTCGATTATTTCCTACAAAGGGGAACCACTTCAAAAGGAGGCTGAATTGATGAAACCTGTAGACTGGAGGTTAAATCATTTTTGAGATGAACAGTCTATTTAAACTAAGGTAACCACTTCTTGGTATGATCTCAATTTCTGAGATGTTTTATGGCAGCAGCAGGATGATGCCACCATATTTTTTAAGGAATGTGATGGTCAGTGCCACATTTTGTAGGTTTGTTCTGTTGATGGTAAAAGAACACTTAAAGTATTGGATCTCCTGGAGAACAGAGAAAGGGAAGGTTTAGATGGCAGGTCTGAGGCATGAACCACAGAGCTGTTTAGCACTGACATGAATGAAAAATTTTATTTGGAGGACAGAAAACACCAGTCTGGGTTTGATGAAAAGTTATCAACAAAAGTTAGTCCTGATACACCATGATATTAAAATTTTATCAGTCTCTTCTTATTTTTTCCAGTTTTGGTGATTAAATGCTCTCTTAGTAAGGGCACTTCAGTTTTGAAGCTGTGATTTGCTAAATATTAAACAGTAACAGCTCTTCAAAATGAAAGATATTCTCTGTCAGTTTTGGGCAGAGAGATGCAGTGATGTTACAGAATCTTGCATTGAATCTGAAATACTACATTTACAACAACAGTCTCCATAAATTTTGGAAAAAAAGAGGCATTTATGACAATGTTCTTTTGTACTTGTTCACAAATCAAAAAGAAAAAGAAAAAAAAGAAAACTTAGGTGGCAAATCTAACACTTTTTACAGTAATCTAAGAGTTTTTTCCAATGAACTGACCTCTGTCTCCCTTTACCCCACCCCAACCCTGATACTGATTGAATTAACTTATCAAAAAAAACAAAAAAAAAGAAAATCATGCTGTTTAGAATCTGTCATTTACAATTTCCTTGTTATCCACACACTCTAAACTTTAGAAAAATGTATTCTGATTCTGTTCTGAGTAATCGCCAATGGGGAAAAAAATGTTCCAGATGTTATTCAGTTCTGTTTCTTTTACCACACTGCAGTGAAGATTGCTATGGGACTTTCATTGCTGAATGAAAGGATGGATCAACCTGATAAAATGAAAAATGGAACCAAAGTGAACACAGGAAAAGTCTGGGTAACTTTTTTTTATCTCTGCCCTTCTTTTAAACATCACCAAATATCCCCTCTCCCAGATTATGATTAGTACAGGAAATTAAAGTGTGAAGAGGCTGGCTACAAGACTGGACCTGGTTCAATGAGGTGATTCATAGTTCTGTAATAAGTGTTGATAGTTGAGTCTTGGACCCATTAAAATCAATGTCAGGCTCAGTCATTTGCTCAAGTGCTACAGTTTTCTGTCTCTAGCAATCATATTCTCCATTTCATAAAAATAGACAGAGGAAGGACTGTAGATATTAAATAATAGAAATATGACTGTGCATCAACTTTTCTATGCAGCAGGTAGGAGTAGGGCCCGTGAATCCCATAGGCATACTCCATTCAGAAGACAGACTCACCTTCTACTGCTGAACGGACCTTTCAGGCATTTAAAATTGGTTCACACAGCAGTAGAGACCATTTATAAAATGAAGGGCCCCAACATGAGCACAAAAGCGGGATAAAGGCTATACCACATATGAGGTGTTCCTTTTGAGTCCACCTCCTGCAGAAAGAACAGTAGCGGGAAATAGTGTTAAATTATTTTCTTTCATTTACATCAGTTTTACACTGACATAATACCATTCAGTTTGGTAGAGCTACTCCTGATTTATGAAGAGGTAAATGAAAGCAGAGTCAGACCCCAAAGGAATATAATATAGACCACCTGTTTTGAGAGAACAACTGGGCTAAGAAATTACTTATATACTGTACATATAAGAAGCATGTGAAAAGGGCATGGTGGGAGTAACAAAAGCCTTCAATTATCCAGGCCTAGACTGGATTACATTAAGTGGAGGAAATAAGGTTGGCAGTATGTTTGTGGATCTGGGACAGGATTGCTTCCTAATTCAATATGTGCCACGACCAACCAGGAAGGAAACCATATTAAAGTTGTGATTAAGCACTGAAGGGGCATGATTGAATACCTTCCTTCCCCTTCAGAGGTAGGGGACACGCAAAGATAATAAGCTCAAAAGCTCAAGAACAAACTAAACAGAGAAGTTGGAGTTAGGGAAAATGAACCAGTTGCTGAATTTGGAGAGATTAATATAGGAAATACTTGCTGCATGCTGGTTTGTTAAACATGTATATTTGGCTTCTGTTGTCAAGGTGATTACGTGCCTTGATACCACTAAAAACAACTCATTGCAAATTCATAGACTGTGGCAAAATCTCCACTTTGTTTATAATAAAAGTAAAATCCATAAAGAAGGCTGCAAAACCAAGTAAAACAAATAAAGTCTCATCTACACTTAACAGTTTTATAGGGATAGCTGTACTAACAAAACTTTCTTTATGTGGACACTGCTTATACTGGCAAAATTCACTTTTTGCTGGAATGGCTTATATTGGCTCAGCAAGTGCAATGAGCTAGGAAAGGAAAACCAGTATTTTGCTGCTTTAACATCTACCCTGGAACACGGACTCACTTCCCTTAACCTTATCTACATACTTGTCGGGTCCCAGATAGTCATCTAGGCCACTCTACAGTCAACAGGAAGAGATAGCTATTCCCAGAAGAGGCTAATTCCCACTTATATTTAATACCAACTTTATGATGGGTTCAGTTTCTTCTAGGTTTCTGGTTTTCTTTGTTGACCTCAGGAATACTGATGGCCAAAATTAAATGTGCTGTCTCCTACCATCAGGCTTCTCAGGTAACTACACTATGCAAGGTTTTTAAAGGTACCCAAATTACTTGTGAAGAAGCAGGTGTGACAACACAGATTGGGTCCTACAAGTAGTAGGATTACATCACTGTGGCTAGTTCCTGGGCTAGTTAACCTGTTCCTCTGGTGGTATTTCATGAAAATGTGGTTCCACTGCTTTGGGGTCCTCAGTTAGCCCCAGTATTAGTTACGAAATCGCCACACAGTACTGCTTATCAGAGTCAGATCCTTCTGGCAGATAAACACCTAAACAACAGCAATGAAAAGCATATCTCCGAACAATATGCGGTGAGGTTTTTTTGTGAGGACCTGGCTTAAGTTGCTGGTAGCATCCTGGTTCGAATTCAGCTGCCCAGGAGAGCAGGTTCAGATCAGGCGTCCCTTCAGGACCCCGTCCTACCACGTGAGGGTGGAAGCAGCTAGCCTTACAGACACTGGGAAGAGCAGGTAGAAACCCTGTGCCTCCAACTCATCTCTTCCCTTCCTACAGTCACTTACTGCTTGGACTGGTAAAAAAGCAAATGGAGTGAGTTGAAAGAACTGTGGACATCAACTTGTGGTTTTGACAGGACTGTTCCATTTGGATAAATAAACAAGGAATATAGCCTTTTCAGCAGTTGTGTTTTATGAGTAATAGTATCCTAGCCAAATTTTAATTTGAAAAGCTGCCTAATTTCCTTTCAAACTAGAATTTCAATAGGATAAGGTGACAAAGTTTCCAAAGGCTCTTAGAGGATTAAGAGGCACAGTTTCTTTTCATTTCAAGTCAAGGAGCAGTGTACACCTCACTCTCCAATATGCTTTTAAACCCTTCTCCCAGTACACTCCCTTTCCTGTGTTATGTTATCCAATGTTTTACACCACTGTTTTCCACACTACAGTGGCTTCATTAGTGAAGTTATTTCTAATTGTCCAAATTCTCTGAGAACCGTTGCTCATACTTATATTCACAGTAGGTCTTCTTCAAAACTGGGCTGGAGAATCAAAAATGGACAAGTACTGAGGTGATTAAGCTTCTCCTCAGGCAAAACAGCACATTACAACAGCTTTGCTTTCAAAATAAGATAATGATTTCTGTTCCATGTGCAGCCCACACATTAGTGCTGCTTTCCTTCTTTTCCTTTGGTTCCCAGATTTCACAAGGAAAATAAAGTGGCAAATTGGGACTATGAAAGATAGAGGTGGGGGTGGGCTGGGGGTGGTGAAGGGAGGAAGGATTAATGAAATGTCAGTACACAGAAGTGAAGAGTCATAAAAATTTTACCAAAGAAGGCCAAAAGTAGTAGAGGGAATTGAAGAACTAAACAAAGAAAAATAATACATAAAAGAGGCAGATAATTTGAAAATGAGTCAGTAAGACTGTTGATAGACAAGTGTGGGAGAATCTGTGACAAATGAGCTTGACTTTTGGCAAGAGTTTCAATTAATTCTCCCCAGCATAAAAAGATGTTAAAAATCAGATATTTGAGACTATCATACAGATCTTTAAAGAACAGTAGTAGTCATTTGTCCCCTTAGTAAGCACTTGTTGATCAAACATCTGGGTTCAGTACATGAGCAACTAGATGAAACATGATAGTCTTTGTCTTAGAGGAAGTTGAGTTGCATCATCCTACGGTCCTTTCTAACTCTGAAATCTTTGTTTCTATGAACCTGAGGTTTTCAGTGGCTTATATATTCCTTAAGCATCAGTTCATTAACCTGCTTAATATGTCTCCATCTCCTGTCTGGAAAACTGTACTGGTAACAGCAGATTTAAGTTAAGCAAGTGCTTGACCACCTTTCTGAATTAAGGTTATAGACGAACTCTTTAACATTATGCTTTAAAACTAAGGTGAGATCAAAGACTTGGAAAGAAACATTGCACAGGCAGAAATTGCTATGTAAGTTCAGACTCAGTGGCTTTTTAAGTAGTCTCTCGTGTCACGAAAAACTTTGGCTAGAGTGTGCACTACATGTAACACAAAATATCAATTACTAGAAGCAGCAGAATCATAATGCAGCATGTTGATGTTCCCAGGCCTACTGCTCTGCATTATCTTCCTAGTGGAGAATTCAAGAGGAAAAAAATGAATGAACAATTTTTCATTCCTTTGTTTACTTCTAACTAAAGAAACAAACATTCTTTACACGTTTTAGAAAACTGTGAGTGTACTTCCATAAAGGAGATATCAACACAAATAGTCCACTGTAAATGCTTATGATAAAGACAGAAGAATGGATGTTACTATTTTATAAATTTATGTGAGCACAGAGGAGTTACATTGCTTCTCCAGTAATGTCATTATCTGTGGTGGATCCAAAGCAGAAAGTAGAGCCCCTGATGCTTGGTCTAGTACCATAAAATCCACACAACACATCCCATCCAACATATACACTCATACATGCCTACATATGTATAAATACTTCAGGTCAAACAATCATCTTGAAAATATGCAAGAACATTTATGTGGGACATTTCATATATCCCAGCAGTATTTCCAAATAGGAATATAGCCAAGCCAAAAATATGCATGTTCATTCCCCTGTCTATTTACTTTTCATTGTCCTCAGACAGGTTTTATAGTCAGAATGTCAGGCATTGCAGAAAGCAATATGGAAAAATATAAATCAGATCCTAAAAACCCTAAGATTGGCTTACAGATCAGAAGTTGGGCACAAGCTTGTATGCTCATTTTTGTTTCATTTTACATGCCTTTTTTCTTCTTTACAACTGTATGTTCCAGCTGATTCAAATGTAACTCTCTCGCAATAAACTGACATTTTTTCCAACTTCACCATATCTGAAGTCATCCACAGCTAATACTGGATAATATTATCTGTGACATATTTTTAAACTTGCAACCAGAACCACAAGGGTAAGAGACTTGTGATTTTTTTATTTGTTTTAATGGAAATTAAAATTTCCACCTACTTGCGTACTTCTGCAAACTAGGATTCACAGAAGTGAAGAATTTTGTAAGAAAGATTAGCAAGATTGGAGTAGAGTTATGCTGAGATCCATTCCTTTATTTGTCTGTGTGATTATTTTCATCACAGTTATGGTGCATGGAGTTTCATGCTTCCATTTTCTTTTGAAGGACAAAAAATGATTATTGCAAAATTTAAACACAAATGCATTCTATGCACCAAAATACATGGGTATTCAAAGTGAAAATGACTAAATTCCACTATTCTCAGTCCTCACTGTTGTGAGTTACAGGAAACTAATCATATCTGCCTGATTGACAAATGATTCAAATGAAGATGTCCCATACCTGCCATTAATGAAAAACTCTTTGAAGAAGTATTATAAAACCTGGGGACAAACCAAGACTTCTTCATGGTCTTTTCTGGAAAAAAAAGGCAAAAAACAACTCTGGGTGCTGCATCAATGTAGGATGTGCATAACCTGCTAAAATATTTACATAATTTCTTGCAAAATGACATGTTTGTTCCTCCCATCCCTGATACAAGTTTGACATTGATTTCATTACATCGATCCAATTTGAAACTGATTGGCTAGTTGAACTAGCACAATGTTAGCAGACGTGACAGAATATGTATCATACTTATATCCTCCTAATTGGACATAGTCTTGTTTAAATTCCTCTAGGGAATTTTGGTAATGTTATTAGTCATAAGGAGAAACTATCCCAGAGGTTATTCAAAATATTTGGTTCACCATGTTGCAGCTAGTATTGACACAGTATTTTTAAAGCCTGTAGTTTATCAGCCAAATCTACTTTTCTATCAGTTGATCTATAGAACACATTTAGGTTCTTTCTCGTTTTCGGTGTCGTTTCTTGAATTTCTTTCATTTCCAATTGTGCAATGTATGTGTAATTAACGTGTTGCATGTAACTCTTTCTTGATCTCACCCTTTGCCCAGAGGGAAGCAAATTATTGCCATAGAACATTTTGTTTTGGTAGGGCCAGATGCGTACATGCAACTTTTTATTAGGGAAATCAAGGTAAGATGCACCTGGTCCGAATGGAAAACAGAGCAATATTTGGGATAGTCTGTTGAACACCCTATAGTCTCTCACTTTTTTCAAGGAAGCTCTGTGTCCTGTACAAACAAGCTTCTGTTATGGTTTCTGTAAAATTTTGCCAGAGGACAAGCCTTATTGACCGCAGTAAATATGGGTGAGGTGGTATTGGACTCAAAGGTTCTCAGTTTTTCTACTATTCACCAGAATAATTTTTCCCATTCCTTCAGTAGTGTTTAATATCTTTTGGGGGGACATTAAATGTCTAATTTTTTCTCAAGAACAAGCCAAAGCAAACAAACATACCTGACTTTGAATGCTGCAATGGGTGGACTGAATATCTATCAAAATCAAACCTCTCAAAACAGCAATATTTGAGAATTAAAATGTTTCCAAAATATTTAAATTACCATCATTTCTCACAGAGATAAGTGTTTATAAAACCATCATAAAGGTCTGGCAATATTTCTCCAACAACATACTCATCCTGGTTCTTTATTATATCCAGAACATAGGGTGGCATGGGGTATATTGTCATGTAGGATGTGCTCTCTCCCCTCAGAGTTGATGCAGAGGTCTCTCTATATCATGATAAGCTCATACCCTCAGACCCAGAATCACACCTAACTTTAGGCAGTTATCTGGAGTGCCTGAATTAGCAGGTGTTACACCAAATTCCCTAATAGTCTCTAGAGAAATGGAGACACCTTAAGAAGATTTTCAGTTTTTAACGAGATTCAGCTTTCCTCTGTAGATGTTTATGCGGGTTCTTTTGCTCATGACACAGGAGATCTCAGACAACTGCAAAGCTAGGTACCTTTATCAGAAATGGGACCAGAACCCTGGTTACAATTTACATTTTGATTACCTTCTGTACTATAAAATACTATGGAAAAAACCTCAGCCATTCAAAGCGCATGATTAGGAGGTTAATGCTGCTCTTAGACTTCTGAAGATGCATCATTTGAAAAAACATTATGACAGCAGTGCTGCTAAAATCAAATGAGCTTCCCAGTCCATATGGTGTCCAGGGTCAAATTCATGAGCAAAACAATTCCATCTTAACCAATCTGGATGTTTCACAGCTGCTCTGCCTCCTTGTTACAAAGCAAGTATAGTGAACCAGTGAATCTGATGCCAACTGTAAATCTTATAAATATGAAATAGCCCAGAGGGTCAAATTTATCCCTGATTGAGATGCATTAACCTTATTCACTATCTTGTGTCACTTGTTTTACAACTTTGCAGTGGTGTCAGCTTTGTTTAGGATGTATTGGCATAATAATGATAGGAAAATGGCATGAAATATGGTGGTCAATCAGGTTTATAGATGGTTTATACTCATACAACTAGTAAGCAAGAGAGAAATCAAACTGCTAATGACTAATGACCAAACGTTTTCTCCGTGTAGCAACCTCCAGCTCACAATTTGACTGGGATCACTTACACTATGTGAAACACATCACAGTCAGCTGTTGTATCCAGCATCCTCCTCCTTTAGTCATAACGTTTCATTGTCACATAATATGCTACTTCCCCCTTACTTCATATTGGTCATTTTCTACCCCTACAATGGGAAAGAATTTTTTTCCCTCTGTTTCTATTTATGTCCCTTGTCCTAAGTGGAGATTTGTTTAATAATGGGCAAGGACTTGGATTCTTCATAAAAGCACTAAAATATATTAATCACTTCACTTTTGTCTGTGGCAGAGGAGGCGGGAAAGGGAGAAAGCTTTGTATGGAAATGATTAAATTGGGATTGTTTGAACTCATTATTGGAATTATCAAGCTTTCTGTTCACTTGAAAGAAAAGTTCAGATCAATTATATGCACTCACTACATGGTCTTATTTTTCTAATAGCCTAAAGATAGAAGTAGGATTTCTTGCATACAATTGCAGTTGAGGCATAAAAGACACATTTTATTTCTACAGCAGAAGAGAGCAGAAGGAACAAGTTTGATTGCCATATCTTAGGGTTTCCATAGAAGAGAAAAGGCCAAAATCTTCTATCCAGCCCTACACAGATGCCCAGTTCAAGCCCCGAGCAATATTTCAGCTCTCTTAAACCCTTGAGATGAAGCTTATGTGCTGTGGAAGTCTTGTACCAGGGTGAGATGTGTTTTCTGTGATATGGTGCAAGGAGGGTTTTTTCATACATATGCAGTAGCCCATGGTACCACTGGATGGCAATGGTTACATTTGTCACTAACACTTTTAACTCCTCCAGTCACTGTGATCTTCTGTAAAAAGAACTGCAGCATTGAGGACCTGGTTTTCTTCCAGAAAAGCTATTGAGAACTTTTCCATTGCTGTCTGCCAGAGCAAGATTAAACTTAATATCTTTTAAAGAATGGATAAGTACTGCCCAGCTTTCTCCCATGTTCGTACTCTTAACAGTGTAGACAGAGACCCTCATGATATGGATTGTAGGTTGCTAGGCCTTGGAAACTTTCATCCTGTATGTAAGGTAGAACGGCCTTGGGGCTGCTCTAACATTGTGAGAGTGCAGGAGAGGACAGCTGGCATGTCACCACCAGCTCCTCCCATGCCTCATCTTCCACATGCGCTATGAAGGATCTGACTGTGCTGGTTTATGTCAGCAGCAGCAGCCTTCCCACCAACAGGAACTGGCCCGTGTCCTCTTCTGCTCATCTCACATGAGTAAAACAAGAGGGACTCAAGAACTTGGTCTATAGCCTATATAGAAGAAAACTACCAACACCTTCCTTTTTCTTAATCTTCTCTTGTTGTCTAAAAGAGTGGCCTCACCAGTTATACATCAATTGTGCATAAAGGTCCTATTCAGGAGGCATGAGGATTTTCAATGGCTTATTCATTTTTCTTCTGATCTATGCAGTGCCAGGTAATACGTTCGCAAACCTATGTGCTCAGTTTTGGATCAACTGGGAAAACAATGCAATCTCTGTGATTTACAGACCTGTAATTTGTCAGTTTTCTGGGTTCATGCAGCTGGTAAGCAGCGGATCTGCAGACTCCGAGTGCAGAGGGACAGGGATGCTTACACCTGTTTCATGTATTGCTGCTGGGAGCTCAATCAACATCCACTGTTGCAAATCGCAGCATCCAATGTTTACAGCTAAGGTTTGCATTGCTTATTTGTTACTGGTGTCTTAGTTGTGTCTAGTCACAGAAGGTGCTCAAATCTTTGTATTTCTAATCCCAAAGGCTTGGTGTTAT
The DNA here is from genome assembly GCF_030936135.1 of Gavia stellata. NCBI lineage: Eukaryota > Metazoa > Chordata > Aves > Gaviiformes > Gaviidae > Gavia > Gavia stellata. Next base: position 5,984,287 of record NC_082597.1, on the reverse strand, counting down.
TGGTCACTCAAAGTAGCAATCATTCAAAGAGAATAGATCAAATATGAACATTATACATGCTGTTTTGTTGTTGTGATGGTGCTTTAGCTCTTCTCTTCTGCTTTTAATTAGGGAGAATATCAGCTATGAATTTGAACAAATCTACTGAGAACTTTTGCAAATCTAAAAGTTGTAATAAATGTATTTTCTGTTTCCAAAGACAGGGAAGAAAACATCATTTCTTGTTAAATGTGACAGATAGTCAATGCAGAGAGGTAGACATGCCTGTGGTGTGATTCACCTGCCCTATTTTATGAACCTCCACTAACAGACACGAACTGTACTTATAAACGTTTAGGTCCGCTCACTGACTCTAAGATCAATGTCCAAGGTTAAGTGATGTGAATCCCACCGTTTTCTGTTGCTTTTTGGCTGCAACAGAGGAAGAGTACAGCATACTGGAATGTTTCATAAAAAGTGCAATGGTTCGATACCGCTGATACTATGTTGGTATTAGAAGTTGCTTTGTCTCATTATATTGGAGATTGTCTCCTCTATGTGTGCCTAGCTAAGAAAGTTTTCATTTTTTATGGGTCCAGGCTAAGACAATAATGATTCAGAATCTTCATGGCAGAGCTCCAGAACTGTCTTTTATTTGTAGGATTATAGAGTCATTCAGGTGAGAAGGGACCTCAGAAAAGCCCTCGTCCAGTCTTTTGCTCAGAGCAGAGTCAGACCAGTTTGCTCAGCGCTTTGCCCTGGTCTTCAAAACCTCCAAGGACAGAGTTTCAAACCCTCCCTGTGACCCTGTTTCAATGCTTAATTATCCCCATAGTGAAAAGATTTTCCTCATGTCCAGTTTCCTTATACATTTCTATCCTGGTTTAATTTATGACCATTGTCTCTTGTCCACCCACTATACTTTCCCATGAAGATCCTGACTCCATCTTCTCAGTAAGGTTCTCTTTGATATTGAGAGGATCCCATCAGGTCCCACCAAGCCATCTCTTCTCCAGGGTGAACACGACCAGCTCCCTTAGCATGTACTCACAGGGCAGGTGCTCCAGCTTCCCACCATCCTGACGCCCCTCTGCTGAACTTGCTCCAACGTATCAATGTCTTGCTTGATTTGGAGGCTCAAAACTGTACAGAGTACTACGGAAATATTTTTCATGGTGGAAACTCATTTCTGTTTTGACCTACATACCACTGTGAAGAACTGAGATTCCTTCCCCAACTCCTTCATGTTTGGGGTCTGAACCTAACTCTGGGCTGCAGACACAGACACTGTTGTTTTGCTTCCTGTGTGGAAATGGGAAATAGTCAGGGCTGAGGAAGTGGAGTCATGAGCTAACCTGTATGATGACAGTGGGAAAAAGGGTAAGGAAAGCTGATGTAATTCACCATCTTTATAAATCAGCAGAAATCACCTTTCTCATGCATGGGGGAAAGACAAGGAGACAGCACCTTCGAGGACATGTGCCCAAGTATCTGACCTTGCTCAAAATGATGCCTCAGAGAAAATTCTAGGATACTGTGCTGGAAACGGCAGATAAAACACTTCACTATCATGGAAATGAGCTCATCTCTGAAGTGGAAACAGGCACAGAGAGCAAAATTGCACACTACTTTCACCTCCCACTCTCAGACAGAAAGCATACACAATTGGAAACTGGGAAAAAATTTAGAACTTCCTTAACTCACTGGGGAAGTCATATCGTCTAACTTTAGGGGAATGCCTTGTAAACTTCTGCATGTGAACAAGTTATCTAAATCCCCTAACTGTCAATGGGGAGATATAGGTATTTCTTGGGTACAGTTCACTTCATCCTAAGGTGGGTATTTAGATGTCATACTGCTAACTGCAGTCTATAAAAGCTTACACTTTTATTGTAAGGAGAGCAGTGGGTCCCTGATTCAGCTGTGTACCTTTAGCATCTAAAGGGCTTTTACGGACTTTTAACTGTTACACAATTTAGTCTTAATTCTTCTGCTCCACAAAATCTACAGCTGAGTCATACGGAAAAGGGAAACAGTGTGGAAACAGAGTGGGCATGAGAACTCAAGAAGAACATAAAAGGAGATGCAAGAAGACAGGGGGAAAAGCTTGGTGATGGGAGGAATGAATGGAAAAGGTGTATGAGAAATAGACAAAAGTTGTACTTGACTGTATCATTGTCCTCTACTATTTCTAAGTTGCAGGAATCTTTGAGGTTTTTTTATCCTTTTCCTGTTAATCTAGTTTTCTTAAATGTTTTCCTTCAGTTCCATCAGCAGTTGAATGCAACCTTCCTCCTTCCTCCCACCTCCCTCCACACACTCACTCTTCCCTCCTCCCGCACCCAGGATGCTTGACCTTTCGTTGATATCAACCATAAATTAGCTGACCCAGGGCAGAACTTTAATCATTAGAGCAGGCTGTAAGGAAACAGATTGCCGTGCAGAATTGTGCAAGTTTAAATGTACCTTTTTTTAGTTCACCCAAAAATGCTAAAAATGCAGCTTTATTTGAGGAAAAGCTTGTTTGCAACAATGTGAGAAAGAGACTGAAAAATTCTTTCCAGTTAGAGGAAGGACCATTGCACAGACTTTGTAGGCAGCTTTTTCTCAGCCTCCAGCATCAGAGGAAGACGTACTTGTGATAAACTAATTGACTCCAGCAGATTAGCCACCTAGATGACAATTTTCAGGATTGGGTCTATCGAAGGTTTGGAAATACAGCACAGTTTTCCTAAGACATAAGCAAAATAATATAGGTCAGATACTCATTTATGATAAGTTAGAGAGAGATCCGTTCAGTGTTGTACTCACAAGTCTCCATCAGTACCCACATGACTGTGCCATTTTTAGTAGATTATATTCTATCTATGTGAACTCTGGGCCTTCAGCATTGCCATTGTTACACAGTAGCCTGAAAGATGGGGAAATACTTTCTTTTATTTGCGAGGAAACCAGAAGTAGATTACAATGATTCCCCTAAGGTGATTTAAGGAGGAAGATCTTAGCAGATGGTTCCTCAGGCTTACCCAGTCTACTCCAGTGTGGTACACATCACAGAACATACTATATATGCTTGGTTAACATATACTATATATGCCTAGTTAACCTGTAAGGTTATGGTGGCAAATCATACTGTGTTCTTCCAGTACGCTCTGCTGGAGAAGGATACAGAGTCTGACCTACTGTATAATTAACGTGAAACTCCGTCTAGGCTCGTTGTCTGCTCATTAACCCTTTTCCAGTTCCAGCCATCCACATTCTTTCTCCTGGGAGCTGGATTGTGTATGCTGGAGGTGTACCAGGGAGGACATTAAATGAATGAGGGTTGCACTGGAAATGAGGCCAGGTTCTTTTCCCAGACTGCTGACTATCTGTTATGAAATCCTACAGAGATTAGTCAGATCTTCTTGGTACAGAAAATGTTGTCATCTTGGGCATCCCTTAAAGGGAAGATGGTCACTTATCTTTTTAGGTATCTCTGCTCTTTCATAGCACTTGTACCGTAATCTGACAAGGGCTGGGATTTATGTTTAGAGACAAGGAGTGGGTGAGGGATAAAAAGTAGGTTGCTTTGCTTTGAAAAAAACTTGAGCTAGAGAAAGCTGAGGAAATATATTGTCTTTACTCCCATGTTGATCATATGTGGGATAGAAGAGGTAGAGATTTCATTAGAGTTGATGTGCAGATCCAATCTAATATGGTTGAGTTAAAACCAGCATTTATGGAATGACTTTCTGAAGTGAAAAAACCCACCTTACAGATCATTCCCTCTCGTTAGCACCTCCTGTCCATGTTGATAAAAGATATTAGAAAACATAAGGTATTAGAAAGCAAAGGCTGATACCTTTTTTTCTCCTAATCTTTCCAAAGAAACCTGTCAACAGTCAACTGTAGTAAGAATTTCTAGGTCCAAAAGTGAATACACCTCTTATTTCTGTTTATAGTTATGCCAATGCAAGTCTGCAGTGACTCTGTTCAAGTCTCAGTGCACAAATGGGGCCCATAAATTAGGCATTAAAGAAAAACAATTGGTAAGCAAACAGAATTACCCAAAACTGAACATGCAGCTTTTTGCATCGTTCATAAACCATTGCCATCTAAAGCAAAGGGCAAGACTTCATAATTGTAGCCTCTGTTCCAGCTACATGTGTTCTGTTGCTTAGACGTAGCACCTACTGAATAATAGAGTATAGACATATTTTCAAGCCATCAAAGCAACTCCTAGGTCCTGGCCAGCTGATCTGACATCAGAGGACTTGTTGAATCAGTCCTACTGATGGCAGTCGCTGTCGTTATATATAATGTTTATACTTTTCAAAGAAAGAAAAAAATATGATGCAGACTAAAATCTCTCACATGCCTTCAATTACATCGACATTGACTACAGAAGCACTCCTTATTCTCCATGCTTCTGAGTGATTGTTTGAATTCAGTCAGTGGAGTCTGGTCTTAACTTTGATGTTTTAAAAGCTTGAAGAGAAACTATGCAATCAGAAAAAAAATCTAATTAAAAGAAAAAATTATGAGTTCTGAAAAAAATTGCAGGAGTCAGAAGAGAGGGGGAGGAAGGTACACATTAAGAGCTTGCTTTTAACTCCAGAAGAAGTTCCCCTTTAAAGTAAAAATAAATAAACTAAAAGACTTTGTTTTTAAAATTCATTTTTTTAATGATAGTGAAGCAAAATTTGTGCAACTACATAGGAAAATAAAAAATTCCAATTTAGAATTCCATCATGAAACGACACCATTCTAATTTCTCCAGGCCACGGTTTGTTAATATTCCACAAAGTCCCAGGATGCAACTATAAGACAGCATTCAAATCTATGAACATGAGGCAATCATGCTCAGCAGAGTATAACAATAATTATAATAGAGATTAAATAAAAATAATTAGAAAAAGTTCATCTAGTTTTGATGTATTAATTATTCTGACCCTGTTCTATTCAGAGTCTAATTATCTGGTTCAGTGAAAATGCCAAGATTTCTACGACTCATAAAAATTACATTCCAGTAATTATGTCAGCAAACTAAACAGTATTCATTTACCATGCCTTTTTATGCACACATTTGAATATGCTTTTTTAACTGTTTTTGCTCTTTGTTCCTATTCATGGGAAATAATACCTGTAGAGAAATTTGAAAGTCAGTAGCACACTAAACGTAATGTGCAATTCTTGCTGATATTTTTCTTTTGTGAGGCTTCTGTAAGTCTCATATAACCTTTGTTTAAAAAACATGAATTAAAGTTCACTCTTCAGTTGTTTCAAAGAAGCATTTTGAAGTCTGTGCTGTAAAAAAAAAAAAAAAAGTTTAAAGTGACAACACAAAGCAAAATTTCCTTTCAAATAAGTTGGCCATAATGGAGACTACAAAGCAGATCATCCCCACAATGACCATGGTGCAGCACACTTTTAGAGGGACCGATTCTCATCCTAGTGTGTCCCCTTTTTTGCCTCGTGCAAAGGTAAATAAAATGTGTATCACCAGCTACACAGTGCCAGATTATACAAATCACTGAACCTTGACAGAATGCGAAAAAATTGCAGTCAGGTGAGGATCTGGCCCTTATTTTGGTGAGACTGAAGATGACACTAAAGTTGTCTTTTCACACAGAAACAAACTTCATCTCACCATAGGGCTGTCAGTTCTAGTTAGTATTATCTAATTTTGAACTATCTAATTTTTATCTCACACTGCAGTCTTGGCTCAGTACTTCTTAAACCTCTATCCAGATGAAATGATGGAGTAAATCAGAGTGTCACCTACCAAAAGGCCACTAAAATCACTCCTAGGTTAAGAAAAGGGTGCAAATGGGTCACGGTATTTTACTGTAGAAAGTAGCATGGATACTGTGTGAGGGGAAATAAAAGAGACTAAAGCTTTCAGCAATAAGGAAAAACCTTCATTACATGAAATTTATTTGTACCTGAGGGAACAGTCTAATGGTCAACTGACTTGGCTGAATACTGCACAAGAAAAACAAAATGACCCAAATCAAAATGTTGCAAATATTCAATTGATTTAAAAATTAGTTCTTCAGATCATATTCTGTGGTCAAGATCCTTCAGCTTCTAATTGATATTGTTTCACCTGCACAGAAAGGGATTACAAATATATGCATTTTATTTTTTGTTTTGTTTGTTTGGGTTTTTTTCAGGAAAAAAGAAGACAGTAAGATGATGTACCTAAACTATTCCCTAGAGTTTGTTCAAAACAATATCCCATTTATTTGATGGATTAACTTCTCCATCCACTGTTACTAGCGGTAGTTGACTGCTTGCATAGGTGATCAAGTAGGACAGGAACCCAAGAGAAGGACAGGTCCTGAGACTTTTCTCCACTTTGTTCTTGTGCACAGTTACATGACTATAATCCTTACACCTTTTTTAAGTGGAAATTCACATCTGTTTCTTCGTTACTCATTGTGCTGAAACAAAATTACATTTAAATTATCAGAAAGTACTCCAATTTCAACTGACTGCTGAAGTTTTCCTTTAGGAAGTGGAAATGCATAAAATATCCTAAGATACTCCAGTTTACCTGCTACGCCCTAAAAGAGTGTATACCTTAGGAAATTTCAGAGTTTGGGAATTTTTTTAAGGCTTTTCTCATAGTGTAAATCACATTTCAAGTATGCAGTTTTCTGGTTTACAGTCTAACAATTTCCAGCTGGTACAAGTCAGTCCCAAATCTACTTTCTCAAATAACTACCACTGTGATATTTTCTGTTCAGCAACCAATGATACTGTTTTTATGATATTTTTCTCCTTGCTTTCTGCTTTATTGTACTTTGAAAGACCTTGTAACATTGGCCAAACCTAATGAACCATGAAAGAACATAAAATATTGCAAGGAAAAGATCTTAAATACACAGATCTTATTCCATTTCTGCAATTGCCACTTGTCTCATATGTTTAGCTATTTTTGAAATGTCACAATTTGAAGCTTGCTGTGTTCATAAACTACATATTGCTTTGGCATAACTACCTGGGCTTTCACTTCTGTTGCTCTGGGAGGAAGAAGCTCCATTGCATATTACCCTTCCCACAAAAAAAAAAAAAAAAAAAACACCTTTAAAAAAGAATTAAAAAAAAATTATCTACTGAAATTTGAAGTCTTATTATGACTATAGGATGAGCTTTCAGGTAGGAGCAATACATAACTGTGTTGGGAATATTCAACACACAAAAGATGATGTCCTGGAAGACTGAAAAGCTGCTGTTGTCATGTGTCATAGAGGACTATGTCTCACATGGAAAGACTGTCTGCCTTGATTCAGTAAGATAAATTCTTAATAATAACAATATGCAATTAGAATAAACAAATGTACCCTTCCACTATAACAGACTTCTAAATTAAAGCATGGCAACCAATTTTGGAAATAAAGACGTCAAGTGTCTCAACAGATGAAATATCTTTTTCTTGCTATCAGTACAACAGATGGATTGACATTCATCATTCAACTCCAGTACTACAAGCACGATTTGCTGCAAGTTGCTTGCTGCTCCTATGTATTCCCAAGGGTTGTGGTATTATTCTGTTTAGAAAATGTGAGAAGAGTAAAAAAGTACTATATATTTGACATACTTTTCATATAGTTTTAGGGCAAGGAGGGAATAAACCACAGACCGTTATAATCTCCTCTTGCAAAAGGCAGAAGTCTAGAACAGAAGTGACGGGGCGGGACGGGACGAGAAAAGAGAAGAGAAGAGAAGAGAAGAGAAGAGAAGAGAAGAGAAGAGAAGAGAAGAGAAGAGAAGAGAAGAGAAGAGAAGAGAAGGGAAGGGAAGGGAAGGGAAGGGAAGGGAAGGGAAGGGAAGGGAAGGGAAGGGAAGGGAAGGGAAGGGAAGGGAAGGGAAGAGAAGAGAAGAGAAGAGAAGAGAAGAGAAGAGAAGAGAAGAGAGAAGAAGAGAAGAGAAGAGAAGAGAAGAGAAGAGAAGAGAAGAGAAGAGAAGAGAAGAGAAGAGAAGAGAAGAGAAGAGAAGAGAAGAAGAGAGAGAAGAAAGAGAAGAGAAGAGAAAGAAAAAATGTTCATATCAGTGTTATCTCCTCTACATGCAAATTTTGCTAACACCAATGTACTAAAAAAATCAATTAACAGTTCCCCACACTTCAGCAGAATAACTAATTTTTTTAAAGGAAAAAAAACCCCAAAAACCACTCACCCCAAAACACTTTATAAAGCCTCTTTTTGTGGAGATCTAAAATATATCTATTGTGAAAGGAAGAAAGGAGTGATTCCTTATTATTCGAAAGATGAGTTATTTGCCATTGAAATGGAAACTTTCCTCCCAAAAAATGACCAAAATAGCAAACCAAGGTTTTTCTCTCTCTCTCCAACCCCCCCCACTCCCACTCTGTCCTTTAGCTGGAAAGGCTCAGATCATCTAGCAGTACCTATGTCAGACCACAGCATTTTGATTTAGTGTTGAGACGTCAACTTAAATTATTTCTACGGATAGTTCCCTTATGAGAGGAAAATTATCTCCATCAAAAAAATGTATCATATGGGTGGGCTGCAGCTATCAATTACGCTCTGAGTACAAGCTTTGGCTAAATCTTGTTTGCTGCTTATTCCCTCATGGGCCAGAGGTTAACCTGTTAAGTTGAGAACTGATCCCAAAGCAGACATTAATGTCTTAATGCATTTAGTGGCTGTGGATCTTTTTGGCGGCAGGCCCCTGGGATTGTATTGTTTCTCATACTTGACTAGGTCACCAATTGCAGAGGGCACCTGGAATGCTTGAACAAATATGGCTCGGTTTACCCTCTTCCCCCAGTTATTATTTCAAAGCTGTATGTCTTTCTACTGTTCAAGAGGTTCATGTGTCATGAAATATTTTCAAGGAACCAATAAGAATAATACAATTGGTCTTTGAAGCGGCGTAGCCCGCCTTTTGTTATGTTGTTTCAGGAATGGTTATTGTAGCTTTACAGGACTGTAATTTTTACTAAAGGAAATTATTTGGGTTTCACCTTTCTCTGCATAACACTTCAGTACTGGAAATGAGCTAAAATGCTAAGACTGTTCACCACGGGTCAAACTCCAAGGTGTGGCTCTGGTTTTACCAGCAAAGACTCAATTAGCATTTTTTTTTCCTCTGGCATTTGCATTTAGGTGTTCTACTAGACAGGGAAAAATTTGAGGATTAAATCATAGCACGAAATCAGTGAGAACGCATAGGTGCTTAGTGTATTTTAAAGGCCTTGTAGGACGTTTCCAGCCACTGGCATTAGTCTCAGAATCGTGAGTTCTCAGAGTTGATAAAATATTTTCACTGTAAAATCCTCTGTAAAGGGGCTTAGGGAATATTGTTGTTGTGCAGTGTCTGATCTTTATCCCTGCTCAGTCATAATTTTGGGTAGAAAGACCCACAGATGTTCTGTGAGTACTGAAGTTCGTACCTGCTAGTGTGGTTTTGCCTCTTTGGGGTGCTGCGTGGGGAACTGAATGATTGTCTTTCATAATCAGTAACACTTCTGCAAACTTGACTCTGTTGTTTCCAGCTCAAATTGAGTGTTTTCTGGGGTTATTATGACAAAGAAGAGAGAAACAGTTTTGCAAACCCTGTGCCAGGGTCTCTAGGCCCACTGGAAATTTAAAAAAAAAACAAAGAAAATAACTCACACAAGGATTTATCACAAATTCCACAACTAGGACTATGTCTACAGGTATTTTATATCAATTACAGTGGCTGCTGATGAAAGAAAATTACAGTAAAAATAATCAGACTTGAAGGAAAACAGCAGTTGTATGGAATAAATAACCGGGAGATGGTGTTTGCAGAAGCCCTGTAATGAGGGGCTGCTCTTCCAAAGTACCATGTTATCTTCCTGCAAAGTCCCAAGCTTCTGAGTTAAAAGGACTCAGCTGCTCATGGGTGATATCAACCTTTAGCTGGATCAGTCCCAAAATGAGCCACCCAAGGATCAGACCACACTGTTTGCAGCCAGGACTGTGCATGCATAGGCAATTACTCGAGGAGAAAGTGATGAGAGAAAATGTAATGTAAACTCTGCACTCAGCCAATAAATCTTACAGTAGCCTAATTTTTCTAGGACTGATGCCTCGAGCAATACCTGTGTGGGCCGGAAAGGAAGGAAGAAAAAAAAAAAGTCTTGAAGTTTCTAAAATTCCCTTATCCTGTTTATCAGAACACTGCTGCTTCTCTTAAATTGTGACCTTTCCCTTGGGGATTTTGCTCTCCAGATGAGGCTTCAAAGCCTTTGGGTTACTGCACGAGACGTCCTTGTCCAAGAGTGGACCAGAAACACGTGTCGTGCTCAACTGCAACCGATTTCATGCTGTCAAAATGGAGTGTAACCTCTGAGTCAGCAGCTGCTGCCTGTTTTCCAGCAACTTTTGTAAATCTGACCAATGTCAGCTGGCTGAGGATGAGAAATAAAATCTTTCTTTTTGGGTCATATTCTCTACTTTCTAGTCAAGTAATGCATATTCAACATTTCAAACAGGTAGCCAGCTCAGCTGCAAGCTGCTTATGAACATTATGCACGCAGAAAAAAAGTTTGTTGTAGTCTTCAAGCTTACGATCTCTTTTCCTCTATTGGGGAGGAATATATGAGATGACTTCACCTACCTCAGTCAATGAGGAACCCGTTGTTTTTCAGTAGTACTCATCAGAAGGAGTGAAAAAATGGCAAGGTGAAGAAATCATAATAATTCTGAAGGGCTGAGGTTGTTTCTGCTTTGCAGAGAAGAAATCGAACAGCTATACGCTTTGTCCAAATTTCCCCCCAGACTCTTTTTTCCCCCCAGACCCACTTTCTCAGTTTTTTGCTTTAAACAAAACACGAAGTCTTCAGTTATTGACTTAGCAGACATCTGGTTTCAGTCAGTAAAAGAAAAATTTCAATAGTCATTTTGAGAAAACATTTGCTGAAAGTTTTTGCTAAATGGATTTTAAAACAGCGTTTTGTTTTTGCTAAATTTTTTCAGTGTCCTAGAAGGACTTTTGTTTTTTCAATTTAAATAAAGCTCCAGTGGGGAAAAAATATCAAACAGGAAACAAATCCCCCAAACTTATGTTCAGGTATAATGCCTCCCAAGAAGGCAAGAAATATATTGCACCTCTTAGTGGAACATAAAGCATATGATTTTTTAAAAATAGACAATGTATGTAACACTCATTTCATATTTGCACCATATTTATTCCTACTGAAATACGAAGTTGAATTAGCAGAACTCCCTTTCCTGTGCTAAGCCAAACTTTGCTTTGTTGTTACGTCTCTCACTACAACTCAAAATCACGCACGGGGACAGTTAAATCATAGGTCAAGTAAAGCATCATAACTTATTATGTTATGATAACCACTTGTGAGTCTGAGCCCAAACTTGCATAAATTAACTACTTTAAATTCATATGTTTAATTAATGGACCAGTGCCTATATGGACAGTTATTGTGGTTTAAAAACAGCTAACCTGAGAATACTTAAGCCCATTTTGCTATTAGTTGAAGTCAAAAAAAGCATGAATTTAACCAAATCAGGTATATTGAAGGGGGGGTGAATAGGAAGTAAAAAATAGGAAGTTTTGGTCAGCTCTAATTTTCATCCAGCCAGGTGGAAATCATTTTCAGCCTTCGTGGGGTTGTTGTGACTTCGTTGTAAATTATTCAACTATTATCCAACTATCATGAATTACCTCAGCTATTCTGTGATTGTGGGATACTTATATTTACCCCATTTTTTCATATATTGAGTATAATATAAGGTAAATTAATTGGCAGGCCATAAATATACATTCTTGGATTTGGCAGAGCTTAAATATACATTCTTGGAACGTACAAGACTTGAGGTGCATTTTCAATCACCTTGTTAACAGCAGCACTGTAAAAACTCTTAAGCTTTTTCACAAAAATTAACCTGTAAAAATAAAAGTAAAGCAAGCTATTTCTGTTAGTGGTTGTGCTAACACAAGCTGGTCCTACCATTCTTGCCCCCAATTTTAGTTCTTGCCCCCACTCAGCCTCAGTCTTTTCTATCACATAATAGTGGTGTTACATGGTGAACAATAATATTTTAGCCATTTGGTCTAAAATAAGTCTTTTTTTTATCATTTGTGGTGACATTTTGACTGGTTATTTTTCAGCAGAATTGGTTGCCTGATCCAGTATTACTCACGGTCCCATATCAGCGTGAATTGCACGAAGACAAGAAAAAGCATCTAGGAGGGACGTGGCAGGGGAAAGCTTCTCTCAAGCCTCACAGCCTCCAGCAGGAAGGTACGTTTAACTGTCCCCAGGAGTTTTATGCACCAGCGGGGAGCAGAAAGACAAGGCAATGCCTCAGCTTCAACTTTGAAAATGTCATGGTGGATTTAGGTACCTAAATCCCTTTAATAACCCATCCCTAAGTGATTTGGCTGAGGTCATAAAGACATTTTACAACAAATCGGGGAATGAAGCCCAGATGTGCTATCGCCCATGTGGGCATCCTAACTCCTGTTCTAGGTTTCCCTTTTTCCCCTGAACTCAACAGGGATCTGCCTTCTATATCGTCGTAACCTTTCCCTAACATCTTTAAGATGGGCAAAGCTTGCAGCCTCCATCTTTGGTGGTTTAGAGCATCAAGGACCATCATAAAATTACCATGGGGGATAGGATTTGAAACAACAACAACAACAACAACAGCAAGCATGCAGAGTTTTTTTCTCTGTTTCACTCCCAAGGCAAGGAATTTTTACAATACCCTCTGGAGTTCCCCTGGCCTCAGCATCAAACATAGAGTGCAGCAGCCAAGAACAGGCCCACACCCTGCACAACTTGCCAGCAATAATTAATTAACTAAGGAGCAAACAGCAGCAAATATTCCCTGCATAGGATCACACGGTTTCATTTGGTTATGTTCCAGTGATTGGAGTGTCACTCCATTTCATTGTATTGCTACTTTATTTTTTTTTTTTTAATATGTGTGGGCGTTTTTTTGTTGTTCTTGTTGTTGTTTTCCTTTAAATGAAAACTTAGAATCTGATTTAATAACCTAAATCTCAAAGCTGGGCCCCAGGAATGAACATAGAAATCCAGCAATTTAATCTCTTATACCTTGCTAAACTTGAAATCTCGGTGGCCCATCAACATCCTTTCAAACCAATTATTGCTCCTGCATGGATAGGGCAGCTACTTCTTGACAGCAAGGGTCTGCTCCTACAATGAACACTTCTGGAAGCATTGCTCCTCGGCAGGTATTTTGGCATGGCACAGCTCTGTCAAGACACTTATAAGGGACTTCAGCAACTAGTTGTCCGTTTGTCTGACGCTGCTGCTACCTAGTAATAATGTTCTCCACAAGCCACAAGTGCTCAGAAGTACCTCACTCTTGTCAAGACTTTGGAGCTTGGCTTGCACGTCATTCCTAACCCAGAAGGGGAAATTCAAATTATGTGTTTTTCTACTTATTTTGCTCACAGGGGGCCATCTGGTAGGTGTTTTCAAAGCACGTGAGCGCAAAGCATAGCTGCCAAATTAGGAGTAGGTACTGCAGTCCCATTTTGTATTAGGTAGGACTCCCCAGCTAGAGCACACCCCACTGCCAAGGACCTATATTAATTTCTGTCCCCACTCCACACCTCTCATTTAACAGGTAGACATCCTGACCAGGAGGTTATAGGGAGCAGCACTCCTCCTTTCAGGAGGCTTCACATCTCCTGCAAGACACAGAGAATCTCACTCCACACCTCACATTGCTGTCCCGGGAGCTGTGGTGTGATTAATTGATTATGATTGACTGTCAGCAAAGTGCAGGATAAATCGGTCGAGGTGTTCTAGGGGCATGGATGATCTCAGACCTCCTGGCTGAAGCCATTCCAGTTTGCAGGCAATAATTCAGTATTCCTTAAGCCCAACATAAAAGTGCATCAAAATGCAGTAGGGAAGTTGCAGCCACTGTGTGCATATGAGCTACTCCTGGAGTTCCCCCTCTCCTTGTCTCTCCAGGGTACATGTTGCTGTGTGGATCTTGGCTATAAAGAGATCTTGATACGGCACTGTGTTGTTTCATAACCTAGTTAAAGCACTCACCTGGCATGAGGGGAGGGGGAGTTTGGGTTCTAGCCTGGAGGCCACTAAATATTTCAATACCTGCTATTAAGTATTCAATGAGGTGGGAACTTGAGTATCTTCTGTCATTAAACTATAGATCTGTGTTTAACTGTGCTTTTCCTTTAACTGAATTGATGAAAATTCATGCAGAGTGAAATAGGCTTGACCAAAAAGATTGTGGGGTCTTCCCCCTGCACTTCACAACCCAGGACACTTATCAACAGGGTGCTGAATATGGGTTAGAACAGTTCCAAGGACAGAATACATTCAGTTAGGTTTCCCACTTTTTGAATAAATACACTATATTTTGAAGTTTCTTGAAAAGAAAGGATAGATGCATTTATTTCACCTAGCTTTGAAAAAGAAAAGGTCTGGGTGTCTAAGTCAGAAATGTTCTGGGACATGCAGCTTCAGTGCAGGAAGGTTTGAAAGCCCCAGGAATGGGTAGGAAATAAACACAATTTCACCTCAGCCATTTCCTTCTGGCAGAATTAAGCAGGTTGTTGCTGAATATGATGGCTTTTGTTGACTGTATTGATAGGCAATTAGAACTCCAGCTTGCAGGTAGCTACATGAAAATTGGTCCCCACACTGCTTGACATTGTGATGCCCAAGTTCACATAATGGATTGACCTTTATGAAGTGAAAAAAACATAATGAAGGCCAGACTCATGCGCTTTGAATTTTGTGCTCTGCAGGACACTGGATGTAGCTATCATGAAGACAGCAGAAAGAAACTGCGGTCACTTCCTTGTCAAGTCGCACCAAACCTGTCATGCAGGTGAGAACCTGGGGATGGAGCGCTGTGACCTCCTCTCATCTTATTCTTGATCCTCCACAGAATCTAGCCTGTATATGCATACAGCAGCTTCTTTAGGTATGTTTCTAAAATTGCCTTCTTTTTCAGTAGTCCTTTTACATGTCTAGGACTTTTAGAGGCTATATTATTTCTTCAGTGTGTCTACAGTGCTCTACTAGCACCCATTGGGATGTTCTCTATTGCCTGGGCCTGCCCTTTGTATAATTGTTCCCATCTAGGCAAAGCTATTATAAAACCATCAACAATTCTAGAAAGCTCAGATTTGCCACATAATTCAGCTCCCAAATTTGGCCTTTCCTTTACTGGGTTACTCCATCCGTTAATGAACAAGAACCAGCTATCCACTCCTCTCAAGACACTCATTGGGCCAAGTCATATTTAAACGTATGTTATAATATATAGCTTGTCTTGTCTTGACCAGATTTTTAAATGCAAAAGAGCTAAGCAAATGAACATGACTTTAGGTACATACTGATAGGCTGAAGAAAGCCTTAGTCACATAATGAAAGTGGCCAGAATTTACTCAATGAGACATTCTTGGGAAACCTGCCCCAGCCGTAGGTGTAGGATTTGAAAGTCTGGCTCTTGTGGTTGCACTTTATTAAACTTTGTTTCCTATCTATGCAGTGTAAGTGAGGGTTACTTATGGAGAAGAGGGTGAAATATTCTTTCGCTCTCAATAAAAATCAGGCAGGGGAGCTCTTCTTGCTCTGTTTTCACCCCAGCTCCTTTCCTGTGTTTGCCACGGTTCCCCTTCATTGTTCTTGAGTTAAATTTCAAATGATGGCACATATGGAAGATTTCCCAGACCTGACTTATCAGGGGATGTGTGTGTAAGGAATTTCAGACTAACCTAAGGACCCATCATCCCAGTGCAGGAAACAAAGAAAGGAAAGAAAAAACATTTAGACCTGTCTTCAGTGCCATGCATTGCTTACAGGGGAAGGTTTGGCAGCCAAATGGCAAACTTGTTTCAATTAAAAGGTGAGTAACAGCAGGGAAAAAAAAGAAAAGGAAAAAAAATAGGGAGGATAGAGTTTTCTGGAAAGGAAAGCAGCAGGCTATAGTCTTTCCTTTTGCTTTTGCTGGGCTCTTTACTTACTTATTTATCATCAATTAATTAGCAGCACTGCAGAAACACTAGCTCCCGAACAGCTTGCCACTTGTGCTCAGAGTAAATACCCAGTACACACAATGTAATTAAAAATGTAAATAATACTATCATCAAATACTAGCTTATGTGTCAGTAGAAAGGACACTGCAGGACTCGGGAGAAGGAGTAACAACAGTGATCTGAAGGCTACAGATCTGCTCATTGTGTGTGTTGACCATGGGGTAACACACGGGTCTAATCTATTTACTCATCGTGGTAGTACCTCATTGTTGATCACCATCAATATGCGCACTGAGCACTAGCCAAAAAGAGAGCAGCCACTGTTGTCATGGTGATGTTGTGAAAAGAGGCAGCAAAGAAAGCTCATCCAGTTACGGGAGCGGTGGCTGGGGGCTTGGGAAACATACGTTTGAGTCCCTCCCTCATCACAGGGCTTTGAATAGGACGTCGGCAACTCACTCACTGGCTTGAATGCCATTCATTTCTTTGAAAGAAGCATTTAAATACTTTGGAGAGTCCTGCCTTAGTTGACTGTCTTTACTACCTCACTACGCACCAGTAGCTTCACTACTTTGGTGTCTATGAGCATGTATATTTTTCCTGTTTCATCAATATGTAAGATCTCCTTCCCATGTTAATTCTTAGGTTTCTAATTAATATGATCTTTTCCCTTGAATGCGAGGACTAATATCCACTATCTTCCCTTAGTGACTTTTGGTGTTCTCATTGCAAGTCTTAAATTTCTCTCTTAAAAATATTCTGAGGGACAGACTCTGACAGACATATATGCACAGAACCTGATTAGAGATTTCCCACCCCCATCCTTCCTAGAAAAACAGGTTAAAAAGGGTGGGAAATGGGTGTCTCAAATTACAGTTGTTATGAGTGAGAATCTACTGAAATCTCATCGGGACTAACAAAAGCTAATGCTGCTGGGGCTTTGATTTTGGTAGGATTTGAGATTAACAGGATGGCTGTGGGTATAAGGTACATTGTGTGCCTCCGCCAAATGCAGAATAAAAATGTGTTGTGATTCCAGTGTCATCACTCATCCCTTGCCATAGCATAAGAATACCATAAGTCTTTTTGCTTCTGTCTTGCACCAGCACTGCTGCAGACTTGGGGCTTGCCACTTGCTTCTCCCACCTTGACCCCAACTTCTTGGAGAGTAAAGGATACAAAAGTCTCAGCACTTTGATCCTTACTGGAGCTAGGATTTGGATAGGTCACATACCACACAGCATGGTGGTTCTCCAGGAGCCTGTAGGGTTGCTGAGCTCCAAAATACCATCAGTCCACAGCTCACCCTGTTGAAACAGGCTGCAGAGCTGTGTTTGTCCGTGCGAGAAATCCAGAACTCCTCCAAGGAACTGGAGACATGCAATGGCCTAAGAGGGGCCACCACTGCAACAAGGTGTGATGGTCCTCCCACAGTGTTGCAAATAAGGCAGTACTTCTAGCAGGACCCCTCTCAGCCTCAATGCCCTGATTCACCTTCAGCTCAGCTACACTACAATACACTGCTTAAATTCCCATGCTCTTTCAAGAAAAAATGTAACTGCATCTGAAGGAGGAAACCATGCCCAACTGTGCAACCACAGAAGCCAAAATTTGTGTGGAAGAATCCACAGGCTGTGAAAATACTGAAGAATAGCTCTGTGGTTTCATTTCCATGGTGCTATGGAGCTCATAGCTAGTCCTTGAGCTAGTACTTATTGTGTTGGTACTATTTGGATTAGGTGGCCTACCCTGAGCACTGCTCTGAGATAGCTCCCATAGCTGGGCACTGCCTGGACCCTGCCTTCCAGCCACCCACTCTGGAAAGGAGGCTCTCACTGTACACCACCTTCTTGCCATGAAGACGGGACAGCCTTGCAGGACTCCTCTGCTTCATGACCCTGGCACTAGGGTGAAAAATACAGGGATTATAAACTTTCAAGTGAACATCTCCTTGTAGGCCTCCTCCAGTAGAGTGGCGTTTCATTCCCCATCCTCGAAGAGAAAAATCTTGCTTTGTTCTTTTCCTGACCTCAGTTTGATTTTTTTCTGCCCTAAAGAGCCTTATTGCTGCAGATCTATCACAGAGCTGGCTTCCTTGCAGCAAGATATGTAGGAAACCTAATAAAATGGATGGTGTGCATTTCCCCAGCAGCAACCATAGATTTAGTTCTTTGGAACAAAAATGGCTAGTTAAATCACAGCAGAGCATTATTATCTGTCTATTAATTAAGTTGTCAACATGATTCCCATATAATCACGAAAAAAATTAAAATGGGCAGTGTATTTTCTGTGCAGTAGGTTATTTCTATGAAGTGACACCAGCTGACATGAACAGCAGCAGTAAAAGGTTTATTTTAATTCTTTTTATTTTAGATCCCATCACAAATTAAAGGGGCTTCTCCACTCTTAAGATAAACTACATTATTATTTAGAATTTAGAAAAAAATCCCCTTTAAACTTATTAAACTGACTCTGCCTTTGTATTGTGAAGTTACACTCTGAAAAACTATCCTTCTTTGTCACGGAAATACTCATTCCCTCCCAGCTGCTCAGTCCTTAAAGGCGAGCAATTGCGATTGCTGTTAACCCACTGTCTCACAGGAAAGTCTTTAAGCGTGTGTGTATGTGCATATATATGTATGTGTGTGTCTGTACATATATATAAAAAGCATTTAATCCAGTGCATTCAATCGCTGATTGGGGTCACTAATTGCAACTATGATATTAAATAGTAATAATAATAAGGAATCTAGGATATATAGACTAAAAAGAAAAAGGGCTTTGAAGGGAGGTCTGCAAGATTAAAAAAATCACTTTTTCTCCATTCCTTAATGCAATCTTAATTTAATATTCTGATCAGGAATTAAGAGGGAGTTGTGCAAAAAGCTTTGCTTGGTTTATGCAGGGGTTTTGCATCATTAACATTATTCCTTGATAGCAATATTTTCTGAACTGAGGGCACTGAATAAGTGTTCTGTTAACATACCACACAGCAGAGTTTCTATTGCTTTAACAGGTTTGTGTTAGCTGCCTTAGGAAAGGAAAGGTGTCTTTAAAAATCTCAGATTTTTTTTTTTTGTATTATTGTATTGATCAAAAAATATTCCCCATGATTCATTTTAGATACTGCCCAAATTAAAAAATACATATTATAATATTTGTCTTGGCTTATTCTACACATCAGTAGAAAAAGTCAAATTATGATCTTTGCTCAGGGCCTTCCCATGATTTCTTGAAACTGTAATTAATAAATAGAGTAAGCCTGAAATGACTGTGAGGTGTACTTGTTTGTAGACTGCTCCCTGAGATATGTCATTTGAATACTGATTTCTTTTTATTGGGATACAGCAGGAAGATTTTTATATTTCTTGTTGAAAAATAAAATGGTACATTTAGTCACTTATATGCATGTAAAGCCTTTCTTCTTCCCCTTTGACAACAACATTTTTACTTTTCCCTTCAGTTTTTCCCTAATGCTGTTTATATGCCATATTACACTCTCTAATTTCCTTTTATCTTTTCTTTATTTTGCAATGTCTCAGTACATGTCTCTTTAAGACAAGTTAATTTAGTCAATTACTCCAGTTTGGTTTCAGATAAAATCTTTAATTTATCCGGGCCCCTCTTTATTCTTTCTAAGATCCTCTTTCCATTAATTTCATGAAACATTCTAATTCTCCATTTTAGGAAAAAGCTAATTTCACTCACTTGGACAGACTTCCTCAGTGTTTTTCCTCTACTGCATGTTTTACTTAAACTAAAGCATGTGGGGATTGCTGGTGCTCTTTCATACTAAGCAGCTTTGGTTTCCTGCACTGCCTGAAAAACAGTCACAGATCCATTTGCCACCTTCTGCATCTTTGTACAACAAAGAAAATGATGGGTTCCCAAAAAGATCAGAAATTCTTCTTATCCAAGTATGGGAGGGCCCATGTGCCACAGTCATTGCAGCCATGCCATGTCTTGCAAAGGTACCCCTGAACGGTACAGTATTGAGGATTGTTCTTTGGGACTGGAAGGGACACTGGTGGGACAATACTGCTGCTGCCTATAGATCAGCGTGTAGAGGCAGGCGTGTCATGCAGTCATGCTGGGGTTTCTCCACTATTGGATATAGAATCATAGAATCATAGAATGGTTTGGGTTGGAAGGGACTTTTAAAGGTCATCTAGTCCAATCCCCCTGCAATGAGCAGGACATCTTCAACTAGATCAGGTTTCTCAGAGCCCCGTCCAACCTGACCCTGAATGTTTCCAGGGATGGGGCACCTACCACCTCTCTGGGCAACCTGTGCCAGTGTTTCACCATCCTCATTGTAAAAAATTTCTTCCTTATATCTAGTCTAAATCTATCCGATTTTAGTTTAAAACCATTACCTCTTGTCCTTTTGCAACAGGCCCTACTAAAAAGTCTGTTCCCATCTTTCTTATAAGCCCCCTTTAAGTACTGGAAGGCTGCAATAAGGTCTCCCTGCAGCCTTCTCTTCTCCAGGCTGAACAACCCCAACTCTCTCAGCCTTTCCTCATAGGAGAGGTGTTCCAGCCCTCTGATCATTTTCGTGGCCTCCTCTGGACCCACTCCAACAGGTCTGCGTCTTTCCTGTGCTGAGGACCCCAGAGCTGGATGCAGTACTGCAGGTGGGGTCTCACCAGAGTGGAGCAGAGGGGCAGAATCACCTCCCTCGACCTGCTGGTCATGCTTCTTGTGATGCAGCCCAGGGTATGGTTGGCTTTCATGTTGCAAAACTGTCTAAAGCCTCTCCCTCTCCTCTTACCTAGGATTTTGTTTTTCATGGGTATTTCACATCCTGGCAGTTCCCTGGGCTCTGCCAGGGACTAGTTTTGCCTCCTCCAGCAAGTTACTCTCCTGTGCCTCGTTTTCCTCATTTATGAAATGAGAACGATAAACCCATTGCAAAACAGCTTGACCACCAATAGTGCCAAAGGGCAAGAAGCAATGAAAAGGCAGAGATTGGTCATTACTTTAAGTAATTATATTGCTTCAGAAATGTCTTTCCTTGTTTAGTTATTTTCTCGCTCATCTCACTCCTCACTAGCTTCTGTTAAACAGTCTTAGAGACAGGGATTACCATGTGACAAGTCCTTGGTTATCATCCCCTTGTACTATCACTACAATAAAAAAGTGCAAAGTGCTACTGTATTTGTGCAGAAGAAGAGTGCTTCCTGCTTTACCATGCAGATGCACAGACAACAGGATCAGGAAAATGAACTTGCCAAATAAAGGAAAAATAACCCCACAACAGTTTTTAGGTGGCTTGTCAAGCTGACCACGAATCTCACCTTGAACGTAAGAAGATGGAAGTGGGTTGGTGGCTACAGTGTTCAAAACCCAGAAGATGTGGAGGACTTTAGAGAAATGCTTATTGCTAGCAAAAAGAACATTTAAATTCCTGGAACTGTGGATTAAAATGTATCCTTCAAATCTGGTAATAATAAAAAAAAAATATAGCATTCCACAAAATGAACTTGTTTTATTAAGAAAAAGTTTACTCTTCTCTCAGAATTTTTAAAAAACTTTTTCATCAAAAAAACCCAGAAGACCTCAAAAAGACCTGTGTACATTTTGAAATGGCAGCATGCTACCCCATGGGAGACGTATTTTGGGTTGTCTTCTGCTCTCCATCTTTATAAGTGGGTCTCATGAGTCAAAGTACTTTTTGATAAACTATTTCTCTTCTTTGTATTGGGAGTGTGTCAAGGACTGGGATTTCATAGAGCAAAGTGCTCAGAACCCCAAAATATATTGCAAAAGATTATTCAGCTATAACGCTGCAAAGTATTGGAAAATATGGTCCCGAGCCTCAGCTGTAGGGTAGCAGGGTATTTTAGACTAAACTTATTTGATTCAGTCAAGCTGTGTTTACACATACAAAACCTCTATATTTCAGCGCAGTGTATTGACCTGAACTCCCCTAGATTAAACTCATTTTTGCAAAGGCACTCCAAAAAGCAACCTCCTTATAGAACACCACCAATTTGAACAACATTTTCAGAGATAACCCCATCAGGTTGGACTCACGTTTGGAATAATATTTACATATTCAATTTTTTCTATCATGAAATGCTCTATCAACTGTTACATTCCAATAACCATGAACATAAATTAGTGCAGACTTCAAATGGACAATCATTAACCTATGCTGTAATGATTATACAACATCCTTCAAATACTGAATGTTTTGAATGTGATCAAGTGATTCTTTCCCGTTATTTTGACTTTCATACTAATTATTAAACTTTAATTACCCATTATGGGTAATTATTAATATTTATTGCACATTATTGTCATTGTTCATGGACTTTTATAAAAGGAACTATACTTGATATGGAAAAAACCCCATTAAATTAAATATTCATTTACATGTTTTTGCAGCAACCTATTTTTAAAACAAATGGGTATGAGTCTGTTTTTCTATTAGTTGTTATGTTTGTAAATATTGATTTAATACCCATTATTCTTCTTGACTACACTTCTGTGACTTTCTATACCTTTCTGTTTTCTCTATAAGCATGTTCTCCCTTGTTAAGATTACAAATGTGAACAGAAAAAAAAATGTTCTTAGAAAAACAAGCAAACAAAAAGTTTCTACCAGTCTCATTAGCACTGAAATTTATTGCCAGTGCTTGTACTTGAAGTAAGACAGAAGTAAGACATACAAGCACTGGTGCTTGATAAATAATTAAGTAAACAAGTAAACAAACAAATAAATATTTCACGTATTATTTTGGTCCAAAAATTGAGATGGGATAAAGCAAACTGACTTTTCAGGAAGCACACACAGATTAGCTCATTTTACATGGGCTTAAACACAGCAAGGTGCCCAGTAAGATTTTCGGAAGTGCCTGGATGGGAAAAAAGGTGTTTTCCTGTCACAGGGTTTGGCCTGGGGGTGAATGCAGACCTTCAGTGGGACATTTACAGACCACGGCACAGAACTCACCAAAACCAGAATGACACCTTGAAGCTGCCCAGAGGTGGCTGTTGAGGAAACACCATGGGTTTGGTATATCTCAAACCCATCCCTTCTCTGGAATGTATTTCACTAAAAGATGCAAAGAATCATTTCGCAACACTCACATTTTTTGGTAGCCACCTACATCTTTACTTTCAAAATCCCTGTGGTGCGGGTTTTCTCTTTCCTTTTGAAACACAACTGGAAGTGTTTCAGGGTTAAAGTATTTGCCATGTATATATGTAAACTAAGTCCCTTTGCACTTTGGGAGAGTTCGAGGAGACTGTCATATCAGGAGTCAATAATGTATTCCAGGGGCTAGTGAGAAGGGGAAAACCCTTAGGCACCCTCCAGTCCCTTCATCTCCAAAACCCAGTACCTCTTTAAGGTGTTGCATCTTACAAGTGACAGATTTATTGAGCCAGAAAGGGACCTAAAAAGGAGCACAAGACCTTAGACTATTTCTCGAGATGTTTAATGTTGATGATGAAAGCTCTACCTCTTAATCTTTTTAAAAGGCCTCCAGAGTGGTGCCATGGCAAGGAGATGTAGGAGACCTCCTAGGAAGTGGAGGATGTCTCTTTCATTTCACTCAGGAAGAGGCTGGGCTCAAAGTGGAGTTTTCTGTTTCCAAGTTCTCAGACCAGGCTGGTGTATGAAAAGGATTAACATGTACTCTTCCTCAAAGTGCACTTTTAAGATTTTTTTTTTTAAAGAAAAGATATAAACACCTGTATTAAAAGGAGCATTTCCAAAATAGGATCCTTGTAGCTCTGAGTCAAAGTGTTGAATGTGCACAAAGGGGTTTTAAGTACTATCTTTTAACGTGTATGGGATGGAGAGACCTGCTGCATAATTCAGAATTCAGAGCTGTAGATGCCACTGTGATGGTTAGCAATCTGAGAGTTAACACTTGCAACGCCTAGCATCACAGCTCCACAATTTTTGAAGGATAAGTAGTGGGGAAAAGTATCTGGAGTCCCCTGTGAGGTTTTAACCCAGTGATTATATCCTTGGCATCTGTGTCTTGATGCAGAAGTGCACAGAGTGTGCCCAATGTGGGGAGCATATTGGAACTGGACTCCCAACCCAATTGTGCTGAATGAGTGAGCTGCAGGGTAGAAGGGAGCTTTCTGGGAGTTAGAGCAGCTTGTTGAGACTTGCTGTGGCAGGATGCCTTGCTGCGGTAGCTGGTGGGAATGGAAGGGAGGAGGTGACCAGGCAATGGAGGCAGACTGCAGGGGAACACCCTTTTCCCCTGCTCCATCACCCTCAAAAAAGCTGGGGAAACCCTACTGATTCTCACCCTCTTTCTGCTCTTTACTCAACACCAAACTGGTATCTCACCTTGTCTCTCCTTTGTGTGTGTTTGTGCGCAACAGCTGAGTTACACAGAAAAAATGGGGCTACACTCACAGGGTTAGAGTTATAGGTTTGGGGACAGAGAGGTCAGTGGGTCAACTAGTAAGTGAAAGACACCAAGGTATCAGATTTATGGGGTGAACCAGCACCATGTTGCAGAAGGTGAACAGACCAATGAGTAGGTTGAGATGTGAGGACTAGATTGAGATAGTGGGGTAAAAGAGCAGGTTTAAGCTGGGACAAATATTTACAAGTGGTACCGTGGTCCAGAGCTTTGTTTTAAATTCAATGGGCAAAATATGTCATCACAGATGTCCCAGGCCACACAGTAAGGTAGCACATAGAGTCCAGAATAATTTTGGCCATCAGATTCCTTGAAAAACTGTCCAAAAAGTGAGTCTTTGAGATCTTTTATTCAAAAGCATTTCTTAAAATACAACTGGTGGTTGCTTTTGGCCTTCAGCAGTTTGCTGAGGCAGTCTCCAGTTGGAGGTTGACATAGTTCAGTGCCACCATGTTGTGTCCTTCTGGTACGTGTGCTCCCTAGCAGGACTGACCTGAGGGCATGCATGCACTTAGTACAAATACAAATTCAAAACTCAACCTCAGCACCAGACCTGACGACCATGCACTTCCTGAAAACATTCCCAGCAGGAAAACTCATATTTTGAATATTTATAAGAAGTGAGCACAAAATGGATGTGTGTGTGCCATTTAAATGAATTTTATAGATGATTTTGACTAAGAGTATACAAAATAAGTTTTTGCAGCATCTCCCCTTGTTCGTGCTAACTCTTTTCAGAAATGTGTCACACATTCATTTCCACTGGTCTGATGTGACCTTAGTCTGCAGTAGAACTAGCCATATGTAAGAGCTTCACCACTTCAGAGGATTTGGCCCACATTGGGAGAAATGTATGATGCTGTGCCTTTTGATCCTAAAACAGGTCTGTATCTTCTGTGGTTTTATTGAAACCTCACATAATCAGATGCCATATTTAGGTTTGAAAAGCCTTGGTTTTCTGTGCATAGCTGGATTGCTCCTGCTCCCCTAGAAGCCCATAAGAACATTGATTTGAAGCAAAGAGCACTCAGCATGCAAGGATGCAGGAGCAGCATCTGATTTATAGACACTTACGTGCATACTGATATCATTCTTACAGGTTCACGTAAAAATAATCTCAGGATTTACTTCCGAATAGTCCAAATCCCCCTTTCCTTTTATGATAGGCTCCACCATGCTCCAGGTGTCATTTAAGAATGTGAAGTGCTCCCAAAACAAGAGGCAGAACAGCTAAACCTGCTTCTGAAATAAATGACCCCAGCTGCTCTGCACAACAGAGCTGGCCAGTGGCTTTGACCTGGATGTATATTCACCTGTTTTCTGAGGGCAGAGGGCCGATATTTTCTTGTGTTTTGTTGTTCTCTTTAAATATCATTCTGATTGAAATCTGAGTAAAATGCATTAGAAATAATGAATGTGTATCACCAAAAAATACTGCAGAGGTGTGATCTTTGACCTGGTTTCCCTGAAAATGTGCAAGAGACATCTCTATGAGCACAGCAGGATTTTTACAGCTCACATTTCTGCTCCTTGGTGCTCTCAGAGGGGCAAACTGCATAGAAAAACATTAGATGCTCAGTTAGATAATAGCATTAGCATTTAAGATAAACTTTCCTTTCTTCACAAAGATAAACCCTCATTATTTAAAATGTGTTTCATCCTCTAGTTCGTCCATAGGAGATACTTCTGCAAGCTACCTGCCAATAGCAATTAAAGCTTAGTTTGCAAGGAAAGCAGGTTTAATTGCCAAAGCACTATTTATAGGAAGTCTCCCATGAGGATTACTGAGCTGCAAGAATGCAGATTAAGCAAAATGAGGGCAGCAGGGAATGTGATGCACTTTGGCTAAACAGCTCTGTCAGGCTCAATAGGTGTGGGTGCCGTAACAGCGCCGATGACAGCCTGACGCCGCTTCCCCCACCCAAAGCTGGGTGTTTCAGACACTGTGCAGAGTGAAAGCATGCCCTTAGACATTTCATAGCAAAGCATCTTCTCTCTCGAGGTATTTACCCCCTCCCTTCACCATCCAGTAACTATCGTAGGTGAGAATCTCATCCTTGGGGGTTTGTTTCCTTTGTGAGTTGGGGGATTATGGTTGTCCCCATCCCAAAAAGATGTAGAGATGAGCCCTGATTATGCCCCAAAAGGGATTGGAAGGCTTCAGGCGAGGGAATTAGTCCTGCATTTCATTGCACGCCTTGCAGCAGCACAGGGGTGAGTTTATCTTCTGCCTTAGCATTGTCCAGAAAACAAAGAATAACATGAGAGGTAATGAGAGACAACCGCAGCGAACTCAGGAATAAAAGTGGGGCCTCTTCAGTTCTCTGTCGCTGCCTGCCTTCCTCATGATCCCCAGCTGCCTAGTGCAGAGAAGAAACAGACTGTGTAGAAGGGAGACGTGTTTAATGCCCTCTCTTGTCTTTACCTCCGAGCCTCTTTCAGCTGCCCCTTTTTTACCTGTACAGTTCACCTGCCCCATTTGCATTCTCAAACAACATCTTCCCCTCATTCAAGTGGAAGTCTGCTAGGAAAATGGGAAATTGTATGCTTTACTGTTAGTTCTTCATAATCTCCATTATCATCATCATCATCAAGTTGAGCAAGAACATAAATATTTGGATATTTTGGCAAAACAGGCACTGAAAATATAAACATCTTGGTGTAACATTAAGATCAAATGTTTCACTGAGCTTTAAAATGATTTCTATTTTTTAAATACATTTTTTAAAACAACCTTACATAAAAATTCATGATAGCTAATTACAAAAAGTTAAAAAAAAAAAAATTATTTTTTCAAGATATTTTCAGCTTTGGTTAATGAATAATTTAGCTCACCTGACAGAAATTCACAGGAAAATAGATGTTGTCAAACCTACATTTTCACCGAGATGGTTCCAGCTGAAAAATTACCTCCTTCTCTGATTAAATCCCTCATTAAGATTCAGGTCTTTTCTGTCAGTAAATCAGTAATCTGGTAAAAAAGTGTAATATCATCATATACCTTGTTGGCTTGTCTGTATCCATCTCATTCTACCTTATTTATACTCTAAACTCCTTGCAACAGGGATTGTGTTCATAACACAGTCCACACCTTGCCCAGTTCCCAGAGCTCTGTCATTGCCTATTAACAATTATGCTCCCTGAGCTGCAAATGCCATACTTTCTGCAATGATGATAATACAACAACATCATGACATTTCATCTCTTTTCAGGCTTTTTCGTTGCCCAAGCATATGCTTGGATCTAGGCTAAATTTTCAAGATTTCTCTGTGACTGTGAAAGTTTGACAGCTCTGTTTGCATTAATTTTTAAGGAAAATCGAATGATATCTCATAATGCCTTGATTGTTGGAATCAGAGCTTTAGAAATAAAGAAAACACACAGACGAGGAATTAGACTAAAACAAAGGTTGTCTACATGCATGTGTCTACAGGAGGACAAGATGGCTAAGCTTCTGTTATAGTCCATGGAGATGACAGTCTGTTGAAAGTCAGCCAGACAAACAGCAAAACCTCGCAATATCTAACACTTAATGTTCAGTTTCATAATTTCCACACTGCCTTTTTACTTGAGCAGATACAACATCTTATGCAGTAGCATGGCATCATGCAATACTTTTGTGATTATCTATAAGAAACAGTTCATCTTGCAAAATAGACCCATGCATGCTATATAGAGTGGGACAAAAATGTCCTTGTTTTGCCTCACTGAAAACCACCTCAACCTGGAGCCCCCCATCTCTCCTGATGGTGCAGTAGTAAAACCCTAATGAGTGCGAGTTACTGCGACATTTCAGTGCTCAATCAGGACAGATGTTTAATGACCTACATACACAGGTACATAAGAACAGCTCTCAAAAGCCAAATTCTTAGAAGAGTGATCCATTTTTCTGCCATTTTTCTCTGGGGCAATCTGGGGAATGGAGTGTATATATGCTTATAAAGTGAAGCAAGAACTGAGTGTCTGTGAGTGAGAGAAGAATATTGGATCTTGCATCACTTGGTATTTCAACAGCCAAAAGTATGTCACTTACAATTTTTCACAAACATTCGTTCTCCTCCTTGTTTTTCTCTACTTCTTTGCTCTTTGAAGACCTGCTCTCTCACAGGGATCAATGGAAAGAGTCCCACTGACTCTCACTGACTTTAAAACTAGTTTCAGAAACAGAAATGAGCCCACACTGAATCCAGGAGCCTCCTAACTTTGAAGCTTGCAGATATCCAGATCTGATCAAGGCTTGGCTCCTCCTCATTTGAAATAGTTCTGTATTTTCCCATCCTTCTGACTGGATCTTTGTTCTTAGCTGGCAGAGGGACAACGTGGTGATGCACAGCTGAACCACACTCCCCAAACAGAAGGCCAACAAAAAACAGGGTCTGCTTCTATGGCTGACTCACAAGCACCAGGAACAAACTGTAACATGAAGGTTTCGAGGGGGAGAATCTTGCTAAGAACCCTATGAACTGTGCTCTCTGTTGGGTATGTTCTTGCCAAAGATTATCACTTCTAATTAATCTAAGACAGGAGGAGAACTATTTTTTAAACAAACCTCAAAAATGATTATTTTTAAGGCTGGTAAATCTATGCTAGCCAGTTATTGGTGCCATGTTCGGAAGCTCAGACAGAGCTAAATTATGCTTCAGATTAATGTATTGAGCAGTTCAGAGGTTAGACAAACAGCTGTTTCTCAAACAGGCACACTACAAAGCTTAACTGTTCATTGGAAAGGCAGATACAGCCTAGCTAAAGTCCCAGTGGGCTAACTTTTATTTGTTTCTGATTGGGAGATATCCAAAGCTGACTCCATGCTACTGATGACCTCCCTTAGCAGGGGCAGAAAGTTGAACCTCTGGAGCCAGTGTGATTTTACCAGTCTCTGGGAAAAAAACACAACAAATCTTCAGTGACTCTGAGATAATCTGCGAAATGTTGCACTTTCAGAAATGAGCTTTAAAAATTCTGGAAAAAAAAGTATAGGTAAATATAGACAGACTACAGGGAAAAAATACATAAAATTGCTTAATCAAACATTGCTTGTGACATTCTGCAAAGCTGTTAGTTAACCAAGAGCCACCATTTATTCAAAAGTGGTTATATGTGACATGCGTGCTGAATGAAGTATATTCTAAATGCTGGACTACTCAATGGGAAAAGCACAACTCATTGCTTAGTTACCTGGTATCATTGTAAGTATTTCAGCAAAGCACTGAGATCCTCATTCAGAGCAGCACTTACCCACTTCAGAATAATGCTTAAATGCTTCCTCTGTGTAAAAGAACTGGCTATATGAAAAAAACCCTAGACTGGAACATCACTTAAAAAAAAAAAAAAAAACAGCATGAATGGATTCAATGGCAAAAGTCCTATTAGTTGCAACGAGTGATTTGATCCCAACCTGACATAGCTCTGCTCCCCAAACCTCATGGGAAATATTCAGATGACAGGCCTTAGACATCTTCCTTCTGCTTAATATTTAGCAGCTTGTGTATCTACCACTCCAGACGAAGTGTCTTCATTCACTATTCTGCTGCAAAAAAGTAGGCAAAGCTAAGTAGATGGAGCTGACTTATTACTAAATATGGAGTTTTCTGGATCTTCATGGATACACGCTCAGAAGACTTCAGTGCAGTAATGTGTTTTCTGTGACCTGTAGTGACTTTTCTGACAGTTTTTCTGCCACTACCCTGTCTGATTCAAACATGATGAGATGTGACTAGAACATACCCCTGGACACTTTCATTTAGGAAAACCCATAACATTCATGAATTGCTCTCTACTGACCTCTAAGAAAAACTATTGGTTCTGAGAATCAGAGTGCATTGCAGCCTATATTCTGAAGTAAGGAAAAAGAAACCCATCCCACTCAAATATTGCACCTCTAAAACTCTATGCTTAAATTGAGGTGCATGATACAGGACCTTGCAAAGTACATTTCCAGTTTTATAGTCTCGAGACAGCCTAACAGGGTTTATTGGCCTCCTAAAGGTGTTATGTGTGAGTATCTCTACTTTCTTACCGCTCACAGTTCATTGCCTTTTCAATGTCACGCTGCAGTTCACCACTCACTTAGAGGATGGGAGCTAACCAACATTTGCCAACCAGGCAGCCTACAGGACTTTGGTTGACAAGGTGAGAGCACGGACTGTGTTTGTGGGGGTCAAGCTGTAACGGCTCTGTCTAAATTGACGTGACAGCATAGGGTTTGATACAAACTCCCCATGGACCCACACTGCCTGCCTTTTAGATCCTACTGCAGCAAAAGATGGTGCAGATGCAGTGCCTGCAAGTCAACTTAGCTGTGTAAGCTCAAGCCCACCAAAAGCAATAAAGCTTAAAGAACTCACTGCGTTTTATGTACATCGGGAGCATATCAGTTTTAAATGCAGACAGTCTCTCATCAGAGTAATGGACCATGCTGCAGTTGGATGTGTATCTGCAGCCTTCTTTCCATCAGGAGGTCACCAAGAGGTCTAATGGGGGGGTTCGGTATGACCGTATGACTCTGCTGGGGTGGCTTGGAAAGCTGTCTTGTAGCTTAAAAGCCAGAAACACAGAGACAATTCATTCTAAGAAATCCAGGGGGAATAACTGGTTATTAGTTCACTTCTTGTGGGCAGTATGGAAGAAGTGAGTCATTACAAAGGATAAACTCAAATTGCAACCGGCTTTACTTTTATATTGATAACATCTATTGCTAAATTATAACAATAACAGTGACGTTATCTTGAGAAAAGTGCTTCAAAGTGCCCCTTCCCATCTTATTTGTGCTCTGTACCAAGAGGAACACTAGTCGTCTAGCTAAAGCACAGAAGAGATGTGGGTTTGATTCCTGGTCATGCTACGTGTTTCCTGTCTTGCCTTGGGCAAGTCCCTAAATCTGCCTGTGTCTCATTTCCACCTCTGTGAAATGGGGATCATAGTACTGTGTGCCTTTCATCCACCTCTATTTAGAAGGTAAAACCTTTGTGTCACAGACTGCTTTTAACATATGCACATCGGTATGTGTACATGCACAGAAAGAGAGGACAGGGCTTAAAACAAGACTCGCATTTTTGTTGGATCCCATAAGTACTGAAGTAATAGAAACACTGATAAATGATGGGATTTATTTAGAATGTACAATACAAGCAGAGTGGGATTCTTCTAAAGAAATATTAATGTTTCCACCTGAGCTTGTAGTCCAGAATCACAGCAAACAGGTAAAATTAGGCTGTTCTTCCCCAAAAGTACCCTGGGCTGCATAAAAAGAAGCGTGGCCAGCAGCTTGAGGGAGGTGATTCTCCCCTCTTCTGTGCTCTTGTGAGACCCCACCTGGAGTACTGCATTCAGCTCTGGGGTCCCCAGCACAAGAAAGACATCAACCTGTTAGAGTGGGTCCAAAGGAGGGCCACAAAAATAGTCAGAGAGCTGGAGCACCTCACCTATGAGGAAAGGCTGAGAGAGTTGACGTTGTTCAGCCTGGAGAAGAAAAGGCTCCAGGCACACCTTATTGTGGCCTTTCAATACTTAAAGGGGGCTTATAAGAAAGGCTGAGAGAGACTTTTTACTAAGGCCTGAAGTGAGAGGACAAGGGGCAGTGGTTTTAAACTGAAAGAGGGTAGGTTTAGATTGGACATAGGGAAGAAATTTTTTACAATGAGGGTGGTGAGTCACCGGAACAGATTGCCCACAGAAGTTGTGGATGCCCCATCATTGGAAGTATTCAAGGTCAGGTTGGACAGGGCTTTGAGCAACCTGATCTAGTGAAAGATGTCCCTGCCCATGACAGGGGGTTGGACTAGACGATCTTCAAAGGTCCCTTCTAATCCAAACCATTCTGTGGTTCTGATTCTATGATACTATGATTCTCAAAGTAGATAGCATGAACAGATGAACATAAAGTCACCTATTTCTTCTAATACCTATAAAGGGATCCTTTCCATCAAAAGTTATATCTCTCAAAAGAAATATCTCCCCCCGATAACATTGTTGTTCTTTTTTTGCATATGGCAATATCACTGGAGACCATTACAAAGCACGTTTCAGTCCCAAGGGGTTATGGTTGTTTGGTGCAAGTCAGCAAAGAGAATCGTAACATGAGAAGGTTGAAAGCTCTGGCTAAAGATAATATTTTCATTTGGCAAAGCTTTGTTGCCATTAGTAACATGAAATGGGCAGGGAGAGCCCCTTACCTTCAGCACTGTGCCTCTAACAAAGTCTGCTGCCACGTTTTTTAAAGGAGAGTGGGAAAACCTGGAAGCAGGTAGATTCCTACCACCTACACCCTACTACATCCCTTACCCTAAAAGTTGGAGAGGAGGCTAAATCCCGAATTACACTTTTTAAATCTTTATTCTGAAAGCAATGCCAGTTTTTACCATAAACTGAGGTATTTCTTTGAAACCTTGGATCTGATTGCTTATGAAGTTCTTGGCCCAACCTTTCTTAAAAGCTGAGAACTCTGTTGGAGTTTACTCTATTTGCTTATCAACATTAACTAAAATCAGTCAGTTCCCCAGGTGGGTGTTAAAACTACTCTGAACAAACTTCACTACTGCCACTGATTGCAGGTGTCCCACTGACAGACTTCCTTTAGTCTGTGTTCTTTCTTAAGGTGATGGATGGTTCCTCTTCCCCTACCTGCACCAGCTCAAGTACAAAGGTTCCTCTCTCAAGTATATAACACTTGCCCCTCCTTGTAGCTGGTAATCCTTGTTGGTTGATTTATCCATTGGCCAAGCTCAATGGCCATGCTCCCAAAACCATTTGTCAGCAGGTTACTGGAGCCAATGTTTCGCTGTTTGGATATAAGTAAGATTTGTACACCAGTGTTCCTCCCTTCAACCCGGCTGAGATCCACAAACATAAAACTCGGCAAAGAAACAGTTTCTACACCTTGCTTCATATGCCATGATTCTACATGTGGCTGGATCCCATGGGGAAATGATCCTACACCCACTGAATTCATCAGTATGCTTTTTATTGACCTCAAAGGTTGCACGTTGAGACCTAAGTGGATTATCATCTCCTGCCAGGAAGTGATATTGTTTCAGCACACACACTCAAGCAGTTCAATTTTGTTTTATTTTATTTTATTTATTTTGCCTGCTGTAATGGAACATTTATCTTGGAGCTGCATGAACTGCTGAAAGCTGTCACCACCTGCCGGAGTTTCGGAAGGTTAAAATGGCAGCACTCATACAGATTTTTACACTGTTGGGGAAAAAAAAAGAAGAAAGAAGAAAAAGAAAGAGAAGAATCTTGTGATTTTTGTCCATGAATAGTTACGTGATGTTGCATTAGTCATCTCAAATTCACTTTTTCTCAGTCTTCAGTTTCCTAATATTCACCAAAGCTAAACAAAAATAGAAAATAATACAAAAATCATGGAGTTCTGGCTCATCATCTGACCAATATAATTCTGCTCTATTGTTTTTCATCAAAATTAGACTAAATCCTTTTTCAGTAGGAAAAAGATACCCTCTCATTCTCATTCTTGAATTTCTAATCAAATTACAAACTATGTACACCTGAAATGACAAGAATCATAGCCCCATATTCACTCTGGGTCATAAAATATTATTGTAATAAACAGCCAGCAGACTACGAACATAAGTGGCCCTTAGAGCAAACCAGTGGACCATCCAGCTCAAGAACCCTTTCCCAACGAAGTCAAGTCAAGATACTCTTTAGGATGAGCACAAGATGCCAGCCACTTTCTGCAGTCCATTATTCCAAATCACATCTCTCAAAGTGCTTGGAGTCCTACTATGTGTCTTTAGAGTAAATAGACCTGAGACATGTCATTAAATGATTTGGTCAAGATCAAGCAGGGATTCCCAAGAATATAGTCAAAGGGTAGAAGCAGATTCTATACCAGGCAGGTGCATTTCTCCATATGTTTTCCTTCAAGCTAATGTTTCACCCAAGAAAAGGAACTTTTGTTCACTTGATATCAGAATTTCACCATGTTATGGTCTCCTGTGTTACCCACTCATGTACTTCAGCGATCCTCATCTTTCAGCTGCAATGACAACAGAATCATGGTTTACCCTGATACTTTCCATAGAAAGAGAACACTGGACCTACAATAATAATAATAAAGTCTTAAATTACCCTTTCCCAGGCCTCATATTTCTTAGAGTAGCCTGTGCAATCACACAGGACACGCAGCCCTGATGATTTTGGACTACAGGGCCTTGCAGGTCTTCAGCAAGAATCTGACTTGCTCTTTCTTGCTCTCTGTGACCTTGAGTTCCCTCCTGGATTAGTGGATGAGGATGGAATTTGGCACATTTTCCCCTCGCTCTGTGAAATTATGCAAGGGGGGATGAAGCAATGTCTGACCGATTAAAAGTGGCACAAGTTATTTTCCCATGGGAGCAAGTGGAGGGGCAGGGAAGGAATTTTATAAGAAGAGTCAGTAAAAATTAATGCATTTCTATGGATGATGCTTCAGTTGCATCAGATTTCCTCTCCTTTCCTTTCCTTTCCTTTCCTTTCCTTTCCTTTCCTTTCCTTTCCTTTCCTTTCCTTTCCTTTCCTTTCCTTTCCTTTCCTTTCCTTTCCTTTCCTTTCCTTTCCTTTCCTTTCCTTTCCTTTCCTTTCCTTCCCTTCCCTTCCCTTCCCTTCCCTTCCCTTCCCTTCCCTTCCCTTCCCTTCCCTTCCCTTCCCTTCCCTTCCCTTCCCTTCCCTTCCCTTCCCTTCCCTTCCCTTCCCTTCCCTTCCCTTCCCTTCCCTTCCCTTCCCTTCCCTTCCCTTCCCTTCCCTTCCCTTCCCTTCCCTTCCCTTCCCTTCCCTTCCTTTTCCCTTCCTTTCCCTTCCTTTCCCTTCCTTTCCCTTCCTTTCCCTTCCTTTCCCTTCCTTTCCTTTCTTTTCATTGAATGATGTGGGAGACTTACTTGTGGTTGCAACCTGTCCAGCGTTTTGTCTGAGACTGAAAAAAACATTTCATAATGAATACATAGCTGGCAAAAAAAAATCATGTTTCTGCAGGTTCACAAAAAACAAGGCATCATTCACCCCCAACTCAATGGCTTTGGAGTGAATAAACAAGCAAATAAATTTAATGCATTTCTGGTTTGTTGTTGGGGGGAAAAGTTCACTACTGGGGGGAAAAATACAACTTGCCTATGAAAATGATGAATTCAAGCCTGGGGCAAACGCATGACAATTCTTTATTTACCTGAGAAAGAGAAATAGATCTGAGAGATACTGCACCCAAGGAAAATCCCAGTTCATATGGATTTCCATAACTTCTTTACCATAAAACAAATATATTTAATTAAAATATTGGACTGAACCTGACTGTTTTTATAGGCAGCCTCCTGTCACTGATCAAAACCACTTTCTCCTCTTTGAATGTTTTGTCTTATAAAAAATTAACCAGTGCAGGTTTTTTCCCTCTGTTTTGCCTGAGGCAAAACAGTATGTTTACCTGCCAAAGGCAACCATTTTTGAATTTTCTTTCTTACAAAAAGGAGTCACCAGTGCTCAAAGCAATCAACATGAGCTCTTTTTTCCTTGAAATGTTTT
Source organism: Gavia stellata (assembly GCF_030936135.1). Taxonomy (NCBI): domain Eukaryota; kingdom Metazoa; phylum Chordata; class Aves; order Gaviiformes; family Gaviidae; genus Gavia; species Gavia stellata. The sequence goes on along the minus strand of NC_082597.1, from coordinate 5,948,402 downwards.
TCTGAGCAGCACAAACCCACTTGACATCTGGAAAACTCCACCTGTTCTGTTCACTAGCTGATCACCACGAGACATATTGCAAATAAAAAAATAGATTGAAGGAAAGATGGATGTGAATGTGTGTATGAGCGCATGTGTGACCAAAAGAGAATTGAGGGAAAACATAGTAAATAATGAGGGCCAAAACCTTATCAACCCATTAGAGTACGTGCTTGTTTTGACAGCATTTGTGAGCAAAACAAAGAGTTATGAATGAAGATGCCAAAATCTGACCATCCATGTATTTATTGATGAGGTTTTTTCATCTAGAAATTGGGGCACAGGCTAGAAGAAACCATGAAGTACCTATAAATACCTGGAAAACAATACAGAGCATTAAAATCAAACATTACTTCGATTTTCATCCTTCATTTTAGTGATTGCATTGTTAAATTCGGCTTACAATATGCAACCAAGGCAGTTGGAAGTATTTCGTCCAAAATGCCAAACTGTAGCTTTGGATATGATGATTCACCTCAAATAACTCCTAGGATCCCCAGTTTGTTTTATAAACTCTAGGGCACATTGATCAGGACAATACCAAAAAATAACCATTTGGATAAGGGTTTTTTAGGAAGAGTGAGTTTGCACCTCAAATTGATTTTCAGGAATGCTTCAGTGCTTTTCCTTATAATGGCTCATGTTAAATCACTTCTTGACAGGACTGAGGACTTGCAATATGTAAACTGTGAATAGGTAACCTACTGATCCTGCATTGTCTATGTTGTCAAGGTGGAGAAGTAGGGTTCAGAAGATGGTTCAGCATCTAAATTAGAAACCTAATTTTTCTCCTTTTACTTCGTGTGGAGCCTATAAGCCTCTGTATGCCAGTCAGTGGTCCTGCATGCAGGCCATGTACTGAGCGGGAAAGCTCCAAAACCAGTAAATATATATACAGGAACCTTCATCCCCTTAGAAGTAGGATACTGAGATCAATTTTACGGCTGGAGGACTTCCTCAGCTAAGTCCCCTTAATACATGTTTGAAGCCACCTTGGGGAGGCACATGAAGAGTAATGGTTTGATCAGCCTATGGGGAACCCTTGGGTTTTAGACCCTTACAGAGGGTCTATTTCACTGCTTTACCACTCTTGGAGAAAGCTGGGACTTCCATGGGTACATCTGGCTGATGCTCAGTCAGGACAGTATTGAGTTGATACTAGCTCGGCACATTTTGAAGAACTGACCATGTCAGGGACTCCTTTCTCAGGGGCTATTTGTCGCCTGTGTTTCTAAATTTCCAGATATTAGATATCTGTACCTCAGAGCAATTCTAGTTTCCTAGACTTCATCTGGGAAGAATGGTTCTCCTGACACAGCCAGAGCCATGGCTATTTCACCCCAGCCTGGGTTCCTACACCTGTCCTTCCCTATATCCTATGTTGAGGAACACCAAAGATCTAACTAACGTAAGCCTTTTGTTGGACACCGGGGAGAAGAGCAAAAGTGGTTGCACTTAAGTATCCTCTTACAAATAGGAAGTACATTTAGCACAGAAAATTTACAAAGCTTTTTTTTTATTTTCACTCAAATACTCCCCACAAATACTGAGTCTGCAAGACAAGGATAAGTTAACTGTATATTCATATGAATATTCAATAGCCAGCTCCTCTTCTCTTTGTGCTCTTGGCCATAGGCTTTGCAAGGTGGTATGAATAAGTGGTGAAGGCATGTGACTTTCTCATAGCATTTTCCTCTCTGATGCAATTGGATCCTTTCCAGTTATTCTAAGTAGCTCATGAAGCTTCTGGTGGTACTCATGGATGATCCGAGGTAGTTCCCACACTGCCAGATTTAGATATGTGGTTGGCGTATAAAGAGAGCAATTGAGTATATGTAAGTGTGTAGGTCTACCAAAGCTCATTTGATGCCTCTGAAGAGACACTGTCATCCTCAGCTGATATATTATCTGTACATGTGACCCTTTCTATCACCCACTAGCCACAGTGCAGGATTCCTACCGTGGTAGAAATTTCCCCATTGGCAGGACATGGTACCCAGTGCATGTGGGAATGATTTGCATTTCCCTCAAATGCCAGTGTTCAGCAGTGCTGGGCAAATGTCACATCCAGCTCTTTCCAGAGTACACTCTTTCCTCTTTCTTTGTGTGAAATTCCCAGAGATGAAGGAGGTGCCTACATGCCTCATAACACAAAAGGGGAATACGAAGTGTGAGACGGTATTCATAATAACCAGGACTGTGAGTAGAGGGATGCCTTAGTAAATCATCAGGAATTACCTTTCTCAAGCCAGCAATTAGTTTGGGGTGTTCAGGTCCAAGTCTTGACTGGTTTACACTTCTCTTTTCCATTTCCTATGTCTTAATATCATATTAAAGAATTTGAGTTGTGCTGAGTTGTTAAGCATGCTGCAGGAACACAGGGACCTGAATTTTTTTCTGAATTTTGATAAAAGGCATAGTAGATCAGTTGTGAACAATCAAATGGTCTTTACTGAAATAATTAGGGGCTTTTTTCAGGTCCGCTGGATGACTAGATTCTCTGCAATGAGATCTAGTAACCCACTTAATGCCTTTGGGGAGAATACAAGCACCTGGTCTGATGACTTGCTCAAACTTAAAACTTGCCAGAGTTAAAAGTAAAAGAGTAATTCATCCAATCAACAGGTATAGCTGCAGTAAAACACCTTTTAGGATTAATGACATACCAGGATCAGAGCAGATGTAGGAAGTAAGGACCATAAGAAATCTGGGAAGCAAACAGTCAGCATAGACTGTCTGAGTAACTTGCAACACAGTGGTGATTTGAGCTGACAAAATGTTATTGGAGGGATCACTCTCTTCAACGCTGTTTGCTTTGGGAAGTCAGGGAGAGATTTATTATGGCTGAAAGCCTTTACAGCTGTCAGATATAAGTGCTAGTTAAAAGGAGAGAATATAGTAGCTTGAATTAACAATGGGAGCTTGGGTCTGAATACATGTGAAAGCACAAGGTTTTATCTGACTGAGGGTATCATCAAAACCTTGCTTGGAAATGCATTACTTTTAGATCACCTTACATACTGCCAAGGTGTGCTTATTTTTCATGCATTGTGCCTTTATTAGAATACGTATTAGTGATAAAGAAGTAATGTTACCATCAGCCTAAAAGCTCTTAATGAGATCCCCAAGCTCTGTCTTTCTTACAACATCGCTGTTAGATAAGGGTTTCTTCACCACTGACAGAAAGATATGGGTAAAAACATACCGCTAAACTACTGTACAGGGATATTACCTGAAACATCATTAAAATGCAGCCACTTCTGTTCAACACTGATGATGAAGTTTTTGGGCCAGGCCAGAGGAGTGAATATTTTGGGATAAACATAGCGTATACAAAAGTTCAGAGTGTGCCTTTATATAAACTCAGCAGCAAAATGTATAGCTTTTAATTTGCTTTGGAAAAAGCATAATTCCACACATAAGTAAAGACTCTGAAATCTGAAACTGCATTTTAAAGGGAAGTGGATGACTGATGGGAGGAATCTCAGTTTATATTTTAATGGTACTTGGGCTTTAAATATACTTAAACACCTGGTCATCAGCCCTTCTCAGAATATATTCAAGTTTCTCAGGAATATGATCTCTTGTGTTACTCATTCTCCCTTACTCAGATGAGTTAATCCAACAGTTTTGTCAGTCAGACTACCCTAATGTAATGACCAGCTCTCTCTTCAGACAAATGTGGGTACAGACACATTATATGCACATATATATACATTTCATAATAATGAGAGGGTGGGATACAGAAAGGCTCCAGAGGAAGACCCAGAGAATCTAATTTAGGGATAAAGTTATAATTATAGTATCATATAATTCTTTAGGTTGAAAAGGTCTGCTGGAGGTTTGGACCAGTCCTCCTCTCAAAGAAGGGGCAAATTAGATGACATTAGTTTGTTGCATCCCAAAATAACAACAATAATGCATCCAGACAATATAAATACTGGAGAAAGGCGTATTTTGACTTTTCTTCAATGACTTTTAATTATCTGGGCCACTGTGTCCATTTCTCCCACAACTTAAATAAGTGAGTATTTGCCTTGACTTGTTTCTGTTTCTGTGTGTGCTGCGGAACTGAGTAAGAACTACCACTTCTGCTGAAAAGCCTGAAATCTAATTCACAGAACCATAGATTGGCTGAGGTTGGCATGGGCCTTGGGCCACTGGAGATCATCTTGTCCACCCCTCCTGCTCAAGCAGGGCCACCCAGAGCAGGCTGCCCACGACCATGTCCAGACGGCTCTTGAATATCTCCACAGATGAAAACAAATTAGTCAAATAATTAAACAATCAGTCAGAAAGCAGGAGGACAGAGGAAGAGCAACTCCCCCAAAAAGTGATGTGACCTATAGCCACCCAACGGTTCAAAACTGATTAGAAAGCAGTCCAAAGTCTGATCAGAAATAAAGGTATTTCTAGGCAAACTACATTACCATCCTCTTTAAGACAAATCTTTGTTGTGCCAGATTATCCAGCATTAGAAGTTCCCTTTAATAAAGCCTATTTTTTCTCCATCGTACTTATTAACACTTCCAGGAAATAAGAGGGCCCTGAAGTCTGCAGCAAAGCGGTGCTTTAAAGCTCATGAAACGTCTGTACATTCTTTATTATTAGAAGTGACACCATTGTGCTGTCCAAATGGAGGACTGCCAGAACATGCTGCCAGTCACATTCAGAGCAGCATTGAAAACTCTAACAAAATGCGCTCCTCTCGCAAGTGCTCTCCCAGTTCAGCTCACAAAAATAATTTAGCGAGAACAAGGGTTGTCTGAATTATTAGTGAGCTGTTGAGCAGAAAGAGATAGCTTATAGTTGCAGCTGGCATCACAAGCTTTTGAGGCCATGCGGCAAGCCGCTCTCCTCACATAGACTTGCTTAATGCGCTGGGTTTGTTTTATGGCAGAAGTCCATTTTTAATAATATAGACATTATTACAGATTTTATATGAGAGGAGGTGTGTGGTCTAATGAGTTGAAAGCTTTGGCGCAGACAGATTGTGTGACCAGGCAATATGTCTATGCCCAAAGATTGCCAGCTCTTGGGCAAGGAGGGAATAACATTTGATTTTCAATATATAGAGTGCCTATCACAATGGGAGCTCTATCCCCTGACAGCTAGTAATAAAAAACCCAGTCTGGTTCTTACTCCGGGAGTTTAATCAAGGGAGGTGCCAGCCAGTCACATATTTGTTTTCTGTTAACATGTGATATATATGATTATCATATTTGCTTGCATAATGGCTGCTTACATTTCCCCAAATTTCTCCTTTAAAAACCAATAGCGTGGCCATTATTTAAAGTGTTGCTCATGACCAGTCAAAAGGTGCAGTTATAGACCAAGACCATTGCATGTGCGAGGCTGTTACGCAAGCAAATATGGTGTTATTTTAACTTGCTATTTGGCTCGAAACATGTTGGCTAGAATTAATTTGAGTTGTGGTAGATGGCAGTAGATCTAGTCTAGTTGGTGGCCTGTAGTTGCAAAAGTACTAGAAGTAATAATAAAGCCAGGCTGTGAAGGATTGGGTGTTTTTCCCGCCCGCTAAGGACTAAGAGGTTAATCGTGCAAAATCTTGATGTACTTTATTATTTCTCATTTTAATAGAGAGGAGGCTAGGAAATCCAGTGGAGAATCAGAGACCCACTAGACAGGGGAAGCCATAAACAAGTGAGAAGAGACAGTCCCCGAGTTGGCAAGCTTACCATCTGTATGCCAGACAGGATACAACAGTGGATATTAAATGGACAAGTGGGGGCTGGCCTGGGAGTGTGGGGAATGAGGCAACAATAAAACCAAGTTAATTTAGTGGCATAGAAGAGGTCTGGGCTTGTTGCTTGTCTCACCTGAGTACTCCCTATGTGCCTGGGAACAGCTCGTGAGCTCTATTCCAGAGTAAGAAGTTACAGGCTCAAGGTGGGTAGAGCTGCAGGTTCTCCAGTCCAGTGCACAGAGACAGGCAGAGATGCTCCACATATGCTCAAGATTCACAGGACAGTAATTTCAAACTTGAGTACACAGAATGAAGCGCTTTCCTGAAGTATCTCCTGTCCAAAGGTGTCGAGCAACTGTCTCAAATAATCCTAATGCATGACTAGTTTAAAACTGGGTGTGACCCAATTTACATTATTTTATCCCTAGATTTAAAGAGAGAGAGATACTAATTCTCTTACCTTGTGAAACGGATATTTAAGTTGTTCAGCATTTAAGACTTTACAGCAGCGGTAAAAATATTGGTACTTTGGAGTCAGGTAGCTGCATTTGTATGGTAAATTTGTTCCACTTTATTATGTATGTAAATATTTGGTATTTGTGTCCAGTGCACAGTCATAAAATCCTTTGAAAAGATTTATTTAAACTCAGGAAAGCAAACAGCTCCTTTGGATTGATAAGATGCTTGGCAGGGTAAGGACTAGGACAATTTTGGCCTTATGTGTGTGTAAAGGTAGGAAATAGCAGAATGAAGAGTTTGAGAGAGGTGTACCCAAGGCCAGAAGTGTTGGGCACGTAGATTTATTTTTCTGTGGTGACAAGAATTGTCAGCTTCTGTTTCAACCAAAACCTGGGGCAATGGTTTGGGTGCTGTGGTAGAACTCAGTCACAAGCACTTCCAAAGAGGCTTCAGTCCAAATTACCTGGTTTTCTTCCCAGAGGGGAATTGTCTCGATTTACCTCCATGTCCCTGGAGGGGTAGGCACTGGTGATTTTTTAATCTACTATCCCATCGAAAAAAGGAGAGGGGACTGAGCCCAAATGCATCCCAAAAACAAGTGGTTTTGAGAACCATTCCAGTTCAAGTTCATCTCGCCTTTAGTAACAATCCTGGTGTTGCACAATCCTCCTTCAATTTATTATTAATTCAGTTCATTTTCATTCAGTTCTTTCTGCAATTTCTGATAAGATGGCAATAGAACTATTTTGTTTAATGAAAATAATCACATACCTGCCCACACACACATACAATCAATCATATTTTTAACTATATTAAATAGTGGTGCCGTAAATACTGTGGGAAGTAAGTGGGTTTAGAAAGCATGACCTTAAAACAGCTGTTAAACAATTTGTTGCTGACAGCATTTCTTTATAAGGAACAAGTCTGGATTTATTGTAGTTAAATGGTCCATTGGGAAACATTCACTATTTTCAATGTCACATACAGGAAACCCACCACATATCTTATTAAGACAAAATGTGTCCTTTCAGATTGTAGATTTTGAGTGAAACATTGCTCATGTGTCTCGTGAAAATAACTCTTTATTTATAGCAATGCAGATTTATTTTAACATTTATGTATTAATAGATACATGCAAGAGTTAGGCAGTTGACTGAAATTGCTAAAACTCTGTTTTCTACCATTACTCCAAAGCAGGGAACAATAGAAAGCTGAGCTATACTAGGAACAGACCTCAAAATTGCAACAGATTAATATAGATGAATATAGACAGATGTGATCTCTTCTTCTGGTGAGAGCTGGCCAGGTGGAAGCCAGCTCTGGTCTGGAAAAGCTATACAGCTGTATGAGCTTGCACTGTTCTCTCTCAACACGAGCCTCTCAGTAAGGTTTGTATGCAACACCATGATGATGCCTCCATGCTAACTTCCGAATTAAAATCGGCTCATGTGCAACCAGGTGGTGCTTCGCCTTTACAGACGCTTAGCACGAGAGTGCAGTGTCTCTGCAAAAGTTGTTTTCTGTTTGCATGAAAATTATGTAGGTAAAGGGTCTGAAGGATTATTCAGAGTTTGGAATAAGAGTTTGGGTCTTAAACCCCCAAATCCTGCTCTCTCTGGGAGTCCTTGTGGCTGTGCCTCCTGCAGCTGGACGGGGTGGAGTGCAGCTGTCTATGGTCTATTTGGTCCAGCTATCGCCATGCTTCGTGGCACAGATCTGGGCTGGGACAGCTAAAACTCTCCCAGATAATGTTCAGACATAATTTGGGGGATAGCACAAGCCCAGCATTGTTCTCAATAGGCTATTTGGATGCAGCCACCCTGTTTTTTTTTCTGGGAGGAAGGGTTAGGCATGTGGACATGAGTCAGGCTGCACCATTGGCCTCGGGGCCGGAGCACAAGGCTCGCCTGTGTGGTTCAGTGCTAGAGAGGTGCTGTATGAGGGTTTCCATGTCTCAGGCCTCCAGCTGTAAAATGGGGATCACAACAATTCCTTACTAAGAATGAGAGCTCTAAAAATAAGTGCATTAAAAAATAAAGGACACAGCTTTCATGGAAAAAGTGTATTTTAATGCATACTTGTGACTTGAAAGCATAAGCTACTGCAATTTCCAAAAAAAGCAAATAAACCTTTTTATTCTCTTTACCTTATATTGTTTTGCAAAAATGCCTGTGTTAAACCAAAAAGTAAAACCAACGGAATGATTATATTTGGGTTTTTAGTAATTATTCTGAATTGGGTTTTTAGTAATTATTCTGAATTCAGGGGAACTGATCTTCTCCTTTACATTCAAAATTTATTTCATAGTCATTTTTGCAGTCGAAGATTTTACACATTTTCAAAGTTTCATTTCACTCAAAAAAGAGTGAGCCAGAGACTGGGCAAGAAAGAAAAGGAAAAAAGAAAGGAAGGAAGGTAGAAAAAAAGAAAAGGAAAGAGAAAAGGAAAGAAAAAGAAAGAGATGCATTTGTCACACAAATAGGGAGAGAAAATAAATGTTTAATGAGATGTTCTTGGAGTATCTTATGTCGAGACTTCAAACGCTGGAGGACAGTATGTCTCACAGCCCTGAGTAGGATACTTGTATGTTTGGTTGTATGTGAAAATTGGGGGGAATTAGTAACTTTGTTTATGTGGTTTTGCTCCATGTTACCAAACAAATCTCTTTATTGGATATAAAAGGTGGAAAAGCAGAAAAGGAGAACAGAAAGCCAAGCCCCCATGGCAATGAGCAGTGGAACTGGCAGGAGCTATTATTTTACATTCTCCTTGCCTGAAATTATCTATTTATATTCTATAGCATCTTTGTTTGTCATTCCCCTGCTTATGTGGTTGCACATAGACTTTCTTTGTTTCTACATCCAAAACCGTTATCGTGTTACCTTTAAAGTTTGGCATCCAGCGACACAGGGGTCACCAGTGCCACTTTATGCAGGGTTTGTATGACTTCATTAGCTAAATAGAACTGTGGGAACAGATTCTGAGTGACCCTCAAGCCACGGAGAACTGTGGTTTGCTCTTTTTTTTTTTTTAATATGTTGTTCCAAAGACACCCAAAATGTTCTTTCAATGGTGTTTTCCTTTCAGTGACAGTCTTACAGAGACACAGATTTGCTGGGAATATAGGATACATCTGCTATGTACACACGGCCAAATTCTGCCCCACCATGAATAGCTCTGAGGGTGTTGCCAGAGTCTTGCACTTTGTTTGTCTGCTGCACAAGAGCAAGAAGTTCCCCCGAATGCACAAATTTCATACCGTCTTGATTATTGTTGCCAGAAAACCTGTTTTTTATTCAGAGATTTAACCTATGGAGCCAAACCACTTTTCCTCAAGTATCTGGAACCAGATTTTGTACCTGGTACCTCCTTCACATGGGGTTCTGCATGAGTCTCATATATGTTTTTGAAATCAAACCTCCTTTAATGAAAGGAGGTTTGAAAGCAGGAAATAAAGATGGATGGCATGATATTTTTTCTAACCATAGGGGCTCAGGGAATCTGTCCTGATATTACCATATCTCTTGTTCTGAGAGACAGAGGCTGGCCAGGCAGCATCATCACTAGGACTTCCAGGACTTTCACACAGTTTCTCAGGTGTGTTGGTGTTTTGCTGCAAAATCATTTTCCTCATAACTGTTCAGCTTCTATTACACAAAAAGAGGTGCACAGAAGAGAAGTAATTACAATTTTTTCATTACTGACATGCTGAACTGTCAGCACAAATTTCATAGGTGCCTTTGTGTAGTGAAGATACTGAAGTTTTATCAGAAACTTCAACATGGCCAGGATTCAATCTCTTGGACTTATCACAAGGAAAAAGAGAGCCATTTTGGACTTTGTTTCACATCCTTTCTATACACACCTGTTCACATAATGCTTTGCTGCAGCTATTTTCTTCAATGAGTAAACCTGCTCACTGCATTAGGACTGGCCAGCTGAGTACTGATGGGTCTTCTGGTCTGTAGTTCTCAGTCCAACCCTATGACATATGCTGGAAGTGACCCTATCCGAATAAGACACCTGCCTCATGGCCAGGCAGCTATGACACGTTGCACTGACTGAAATTATTACCCAACATGCTTCAACTGCTGGGCTAAATTCTTATTCTCCCACATGCTTCTCCAACTTCATTTTATTTAAATACATTAAAGCCCATCCTTACTGACATCATTAATGACCTACATAAAATCAAATGTGTAGGAGATCAAGTGGAAGAATCAGTGTTTATATTTAGATGTTATTGTTTAAAGCAAAGCCAGATCATTAGATCAGTAAACAGTACTTTAGCTAGAAGCTTGGTCAGATGATAAGCACATAGTTTATTATTAGATAGTACTTTATTATACTTTCAAAGACAAACTAGATTAACTGGGTGAAGTGATCATTTTCCACTAGTAATTAAAGTGATGCAATATATTCAGAGCTGAACAATGATGAATTTTGAAGGGAAATGGATCAGAATTTCAACATAGAACTGGATCCAGACTTTTATGGGAAGGCTCATTTTCATACTGTTCACACGGAGCTTCACAGCTTACTTCAAAAGGCTGCTAATCCAAAACCAATGTCTGTTTAAATGATCTTCATTTGAAAACAATATTTAGCTTGGGTTAAATAAAAGTCCAGCTGTTTCAACCTAGCACAAATCATGACAAATCCACTGAAGTCAATAGTCAGATTACACTGCCAAGGTCTGGATCCTTCAGAGGGTTAAAAAAGGCAGAAATAAGAAAGGAAAGTAAACAAGATTTCCAAAGATTCTCGATTAGATGTTCAGCGGGTTCATAACTCTCCCTAGTGCCTACACATGAATAAGGACCCAGAGCAGGATCTCAGCCTCCCACTCTGACTTTCTGATGAAAGTAGATACTGACGTGAATCTTTGGGGCTGAGCCAACCTATGAGGTCTGGCTTTTGGTTCAGATCCAAAACTGATAAAAGGTTCTCTTCTGGATTCACTTTCTATGCAGTTTTACCACAGCAAAACAAATGAAGAGATTTCTAGGTTGTCTCTGGGATGAACCTAAACCCAAATCAAAAGCTGTGTTTTGTCTTTATGCATTTCTGTACACTACCTCCTGGCCTACCTCTGCATGGTAGGAAAACCCAGAGTATCAGAGGATTTGGGATATTCTGCCACTGCAAACACATCTACTGCATCACTTGGGCTATTCACTGACTCCAGCTGCCTTTGAAGCATTTATTGAAAAAATATGAGATCTGTACCTTGGTTTCTTGTTTATGGTTTGTCAAGCTATGAATTAAAGTCTCAAAGTTATGCATAAGTCACTGATGTGTTAATTTGGTTAAAGCTAGAGGTGAGCAGCTCATCTTTGTGACTGACAGATATAGTATTAGCGCCTGTGTCTGCTTTGCTTGGCTTCTCTCTTTCAGTTGTAATTGCATCTAAAATCCATATACGGAGAGAGTCAGAGTCACTCGTCAGAGTCGGTCTCTCCTGGAGAAATGGCGGCAATAGCTTTTTGCTTTCATTTTTCATTTAAAAAAATAAATTGGGTTTTTATTCTTGTGCTGATCTGTTGCTGGTGGCTGACAGCAAGTAAATTTAGCAATATTTACTATTTCTCAACTGTCAGCTATTTCTTATTCAGTTCAATATGTTGAAGTTCACTATTGCAGGATCTGGGACAATTTCCCACTGTCTCTTTGCTCATCTTCTGAGGGATCCCACCCTGAGTCCAAATTTTGCAGCCTTGCCCTCTCAAGTGAGTAAGAGTTTAATACACAGTTCTACACAATTCATCCATCTTTTGTCCATACATACATGCATATGGGGATCTCTTCCAGTGCAAATCAACTCCCCAATCTCACATCACTACCACTGAAATCACTGGAAAGATAGGGCTGATTTTACCAGAACTGAGAGCCCCATCCAGGGGCCGACATGCGGTTCATGCTGTTTGTTTGCCATTAATGAGAATTTATCTATCATCTTCTGCACCTGAAATCATTCTGAATGTCTTTCCGGTTACTTCCTAGTGTTTAAACTTCACATATATGCTCACTGAAGATATGCTGGAGATACAGCAAGGTGTACACAACAGAGCATAAGAACATAGGTTTGTAGGATGAAAACAGGAAAGAAACATTTTTTGTTGTTGATATGTTGGATTTTTTTTTACCAAGGGAGTTGAACATCTACATTTCACTTCATAGCATTTTTATTTGTGTTTTTGCAGCAACTCAGATGTATCTGTATATAACTGAGGACAGCATTCACATATATATAGGTATTATTCTGAATTTTACCACTCAAAATAAATAATACAACTTTTCCTCTTTTCCAGTACTGATCTTGAAAGTACTCAGGGAAACATTAGATAGCTATCAGGAGCTTCCTTAAGCACATAAATATCATCCTCATCCATTCGACCTGCTAGGGAATTAATCTCACATCACTGTAAGTTTGAGAGAGTTTTTAAGAAGGTAAATGCATTTTTTTTTCATATTTCCCCTTTTTAATAGCAAATACTATCAAGAATGTTTGAAAACTTTTAGAATTCCCATCCAAGTTAATCCTTTTAAACCTAGCTATGCTTATTAGCTTTCTTTGAACAGATAAGGCTTAAACAGATGTGTCATTTGAAGAACTGAAGTCAATTTAATAGCAAAGAAGGATACAAAATAGTGGCTACAGAAGGTGAAATGTGGCATTTGATGAAATAGTGGTGATACATTTTTAAATCTCTTCTAAAACTATATTGTTGAAATGACAGAAATTACTAGTGAGCTGTTACGGTTTTAGGAATTATAGGCATCAACCTATTTAGTGGCGCTAAGCAGCAGCTTGAATCCCTGGCTGTCTCTCTCAAGTCATTTCTGATGGCATGGCAGCTGCTGCAGTTAGCTGTATCTGCAGACAAGAAGTGCCTTGAATTTATCAGCCAGTGGGTTGAAATGTAAAGATAGGAAACCTCTTTATCCATCTTGAGGAATAGAAGGAAATTCTTAAATCATCTGAATTAAAATGGCAATTTTAATTGAGTTCTCGCCTGTATCTCGTTGTATATCCCCCCGGACAGTGGCAGCTGAGAAACATCACCTCGTTTGGATTGTCCTATTGTGCCAGAGGATGTGTCTGCTGGGGCTAGGCAGGGTGGTTTAAGGGGCTGCATATAGCAAGTGTCTATGGAGTTGAAAGACATTTCATTAGACGTATCTGCAGCATACATGAGAAGGAGAACTTTACAGTAAGGGCACATTGTGCTGCATCGTCAAGGAAGAGTCAAAGGAAATTTTTCCACTTCACCATCCAAAGCTTATCTTGGAAGGTTATTTACAGTTAATATTCCAAACAGGAGCTTCTGAGTTTCAGAGACATCTCTGAGAGCACACTCCAGGAATTTAAAGCAGAGGCAGTTTTGGAAACAGGAGGTGTAGAAAGAGCCGGAGGGGGAGTTACTGGCTGAACAGCTTTTATTTTCTGCCTACGGCTTAGCAGACACTTGGGGCCTGACTCCTTGATTCAGCAGCCCACTCACCCTGGAAGAGACCTCAATGGGTGCAAGGATGTATCTCCACTTTGGGGTCCCTCAGCAGTGCTACAGTAGGTTAAAGAAGCCTTACTCTAAACATAAAATAAGTTTTTTTCAGGGCCGCTTCCTTGCAATTTTAAATCATCATGCCTTAAAATCTCTATGCCTCCTGCAGGTGCTGTAATCAAACAAACAAGTCTTGTGTGTGTTTTTCCAGCATTGCTGTATCTGAGAAAAATTCATCAAAACCTAAGTTTTAAATATTCCCTCTTTGCAAAACATCCCTGAGGTAAGCGAGGGGTTGGAGAAGGGTTAATACCTGTGTCCAGGCTGGACACTGTCCCGCGGGGATCAGTCCAACAGATGAGGTAGTAGGGTTTTGCTGAGGCAGAGGAAAAGGATGGCTTAACGAGAGAGGAACAGGAGCCGGAGCCAAATTTAAATTAATTAACTTCAGCTAGACTGAAATTCTATTGTGAAAAGTCAATGGCTGGGGCTAGTGAGCAAACTTGGCTGGGAAGGGAGTAAAATAATTAGCATGGATCTCACAGCGACGATGGTAACAAAGCCTTCGACAGTTTGCAACAAATGGTACATTGTGATTTGTCAGAGCTGCTTCTGGGCCCGTTTCTGAGTGACCAGTGTTGCTAAGGTCTGAGTGGTAATACACACCTGCCTTTGCAAATTCAGCTTGAGAACTGGGGTGATCCTTGTTTTATACAAATCTCCAGCTCCTGGAAGGAATTTATTATAAGGTCATTGCAGATGCTTCTTAGCTTTTCTATTCTTTTTTCTGTATTTCAGGGGAAAAAAAATCTAAATGTATACAAAATGCTTCAGACATAAGTATGATCCTGTTATTCATTTATTTTGCAATTTAATTTTTTTAAGCCAACCTCCTGATTTTGAGTGCATGAAATTCACAATACCGTTGTGTGACAAGAGCTAACTTGGAATAAGCAAGCTCTCCATGACTGAATCTTTTAATATTAATGCTTTTGTTCATTTTCAGTAAGAAAATCCTGGGCCATATCCTCAGCTATTGCCAACGAGGGAGGCACCACCAAAAAGAAGCTTCACAGAAGTCAGTCATACTACTCAATACGTGCCATTTGACAATCTCCATCTGTACCAGGATTTTTTGTAATGTTGTTTGCCTTTTTTAACAATTAAATGTACAGGTGCAATTAATTTCCTCTAATTTCATTCATCAAAAAGTCACATCTTGTTGCATTTTTTAGTCCCCTGGATAGTCAATGGAGAGTGCGCCATCCCTTCAAAGACCTCTAAGGTCCCTGGAGCCTCCCCTTTCTCATCAATTTTTGCAAAGGCAGCCTGAAGGATTGACTTCGAAAGATTTGGGCTTAATGGAAAGAGTGGATGAAAAACTGAGAGAAGTATGCACAAGAAAGAAAACTGCAAATTTGGGACACTCTCTGGTCTTTGATCCTAATTCAATGAAGTGACCGAAATTCAATACATGAGATAAAGTGTTGAGTATGTGCATTCATGCTTCACGGAGCAGAAGTGGGCCAAAGGTAGGGATGCCTAACTTGTTTAGCTGAGCCAGACTTCCAGTCGTCGTTTTTGGTAGTCAGGGTGCTATTTTACCATGAACATCTGTTTTGAAGTCTGTTAAAAAATACAAGCAGAAGAGGTCATTTGTGCTCGGCAAGGCGACTGGCAGCGAAGGACTGCCAATGTCAGCTCAAGTGTGCTGCCTGCGTGCCAGCAGCGCCGATGGGGTGACACGGGTTACAGCTAGCTCAGGGTGTAACACAGACTCAGTAACGTGGACTAACACTCCCCGTGTGTGCCTGCTCTCTCCTTTAATAGACTAAACATATATGTCTCTTTAGCCACTTAGAAAAATGGCTGTAGTCACAAACGGGGTTTTAAATGGTTTTAACGTAATATGACAATCTGTTCACAAATCCTGATTGTTTACAAAACATATCCTTGCTGCCTAATACGTTTATTTTAACACTTTATTCAGGCTTAAATGACATTTTCACATGCTAGGTTTGTTTGGATTTTGCATGAGGTTGTACCACTTATTCAGGAATGTCTGACAATAATGCAGCATTGGGAAAGAGTTCAACTTTTGTTTGGGTTGAATCACATTCAACTTCTGTTATTCACCATTTAGGGCCTGAGTCATCAAATAACAAAACACATGGCTTAGACTGTTTAGTTTCTGCTCTCAGCCAGAACAGGTGACCTTCTCTTTAACATGACCACAGGCAACAGAAGTTAGTCTCATCTGGACAGAGCAGGACAGAGGTTAAGTGATTTCCAGCATAATCAAGTATTTTGCCATAGTGCAGTTTCATTTAGTTAGGAACAGATATCCGCAACTTTCCAGTTCAAGATAAAGGTTAGGAACATAGCTAGATTCCTCCCCAGCTCTGTACTTTTTGTTGGTAGAGTCCACAGTTCACTTTTTTCCCTTTTTCAGTAGGTGAGGGAATCCTGTTTCATCTAGGTGAACTATTATTTGGCATCGGTTGTGTTCATCCTTTCCTAGGATGATATCAGCACGTGCCATACCTGTGCTCCACACCATTTACCTTGCAAATCCTCCCGCCACTATGAAAACCATAGGGTACCAGATGGCATCTCTTCAGCCACAACATGATCATTCTTCCATGCTATATAAGGGATTGTCATATAGTAGCAAATCAGGTACAGAGTTTCTTCCTTCTCAAGGTGCTCAAGTGTGAGCATATCTGAAGGATACCAAATTGTGGAATGAAGATCATGTGAACATTTTGTTTCTTTGATATAATGAACTTCTATAGAAAGGTTAATCGAGCTTGTGCTGGAGAATGACCACCAAACGCATGTCTGGCTGTCATGGGGTTTTTTAAAGACCAAAGTGGTCATGTCTCTTCAAGAACCTCTCCTCTGGACAGAATTGACTTCTGGCCTCATTCAGGCTTTGCATTAGTTTAACTTCTACAACTTTAGAGTAAGCAATAGGCAAACTGAATACAGAATTTACAGACACGCTCCAATTTCCATACTGAAATATTTGATGATTAGTGAAGCAGAAGAAAGAGGGCAAACTACAGAATTTCTGATATCACCTTTCCTCTTATTATCCTTTCCCCATAGTATTAATTTCTCATCTGTCCACTGTACTAAGCAGAACGGACATTTAATAATTTATTTATTTTCACAGGAAAGTTTACCAACATGTCATGACTTTGTCAACAGAGAAATAATAAGTGGTATTAGTTAGAAGGAAAGAATTTCCAGTACTTACCACTTTCTAGGGTATGGGTAATTTATATCCTAGTTGATATGTTATATATCAAATATAACATTTAATATATCTGTTGTTGTGTATCATTTAAATCGTATTTATCCATAACTCATCTTTACTGTTGGTGAGGAATTTAGCTTCGATTCTATCCACTGGTGGAGATTTAGCCTTCCTTTTATCTTGTTTTTCTACCAGGTTATTATTATAAATTCCAAATTTACGGCCTATATAAAGAACCCAATAACTGCAGGACATGACATTCTTTTGGCATTTAAGCTAAGGAAGTTCCAAAGGAATTTCATTGTAGTTTTAGTTTTCTTCAAATTTCGCCTAACCCAAGTCAACCTGCCCATCATTCATGTTAACATGGATTCAGCACAACAAGGCAGCAGTAGACCACACCACATATGCCACAGTGTATTATTCTTTCTAATCAAAGGGTTTGCTTTGGTTTCCAAAGTGTGGGAAACCTGACACAAGATGCCCATTGCAGATAGGGAAGGATCCTCAGCTCTTCAGCATAGTGTAATAATAACAACAACAATAACTTTGATTTTGTTTCAAGACTTCTCACTTGGGATCCTACAGAGGTTCTAATATCCCGCCATGCCAGCATATTATTTTTGGATTGAATGACTGGATGAGCTTGATTTACATCTTATCTCACTCCATAGCCCATAATGTGTTTTTAAATCATGTCTAAACAATTTACTACAAAAGCAAAATTGGAGGCAGGCGGTGGGAAGTATCTTGAATAAGTCGAGCATCAAAGAGAGAAACCTCAGAGGACGAAGAGGGGTTTATTTGCAGCTGGCTGAGTCATGTTTCATGTGGGGTATGGTCCCTTGTTAATAATAAGCAAACTGCTAAAATACTATTCCACACTTTATTAACTTGCTCAGTAAGTTAGTATGTCCTGTACAGACATGTTCTGTGTTAACTTCTTTTCTTTAAGAACTTTTCCCCTGATAGCCTTTCAGATAACATTAGAAAATAGCTTTTTTCCTATACTTCTCCTGCCTTATGTCACACAGCCAAGCCTCTGAAGAGGCTTCCGTTGTTGTGTTGTGATGTAGCCTGCATGCTGTTTACGCTGTGAATATGCAGCAAAGTGTCTTCAAAGAAAAGCGATAAACACATCAAGTGAATGGTTGCCATTTTAAAAAAATAACATTGGTGGGGCTAATAAAGATTGATGATTACTACTGTTTCTGGATGAAAAATGGGGATTTTGGGGGAAAAAACCAGTTTTTTCAGGACAGGTTTTGTTTTCTTTGGAAAACATAGCTTCTGTTTGCTTTTCTTACAGGATATTTGTGTTTTGATTTTGCTTTTTTTACTATTTATTTTATTCTTTCATTTTTAATATATCATCTTTCCCTCAAGTTTTTTTTTGCTAAAGAGGGAAGAAAAGGAGAGCAATATTAGAGAATAATGATTTAAGCTAAATCACTTTTGGGACTTAGTTTTCAGGAATAGTATTTCAGCCTTTGAGATAGCTTTCACTGAACTCTTAGATATGTGGGCACATGGAATTAGTAGTTACACTTGGGAAAAATGGATAGACTCTTTGGCTAGTCAAGCAAACAGTTACCAGGGTGGGGGACAAGGGTTGACCCGAGTTGTGTGTACTCTTGTAGTGTGTGACACAGTCACGGCCATTCAACTGTGAAGGCCCTTCATCAGACTGGGTTGCATCTGCCCCGATAATACCGTAATTATATAAATGACAACTTTTACTCATATGATTTGCCTATGGAGAGGAGAGAGGCGTATGGGAAATGCTGTACCTTAAAATGCTCCCTAGGATACGGTTCTGCAGCTGTTAGGAACATGCGCTGCTATTGTTCAAAGGATGCATTTTAAAGAAGTGGTACACCAGGATACATGCCCCTTAGCATAGAGTTTATCTTATTTATATGAAAACATGTTAATCTTAAATGAGTGAGGGCTGATGTGGCTGACTCACATTGGTGATGGTGGGAGACAGGGCAGTTTGTCCCTTGTGCTGAGAATAGACCCATCAGTTTTGTAGCTATTCAGACGCATGAATAACTCAAGCATTTAGGTCAGCTACGGCTCTCAGGCCATGAAAACAGATGTGCAGCCAGAACAGGGCATGAAATGGTGGCCTGGGACTTACCTGCTATGATTGTCCCAGCAGAATAGGACCAACAAAGCCACCCCTTCTCCTGCCTTCTGGCTTCCATTGGGCCAAGGCCTGTCTTGCCACAGCTGAGCTGCACAGCATATGTTTTGTGTTGAACTCTAGAAACAACTATCTTTGTTATGTAGTGCTTGTGTTGAACAGTGACAGATTTTAAACAATAACATTGTGATTTCTAAGGGACCATAGTCAGTGTCTTAAGTACACTGCCTGTGAGACTGTGCTTACCTTAACACAGGTCATCATTCTCCTTAGATAACTGAATATACTATAAGTTTAAGGGGGAAAAATGCAAGATCTGATGAAGGACAGAAGAGAAACAGAAAAAGAAAGAAAGGAAAAAATGAACTTGTGGTCAAAATGAGAGCTATCCTCCACGCTGCCAGCTTTACTCTTAAATTAGCCAGCGTCCAGTATTTAGGACATTGCTGTTGGAATGGAGGAAGTGAAAGTTCCTGTACTGAATCAGGCAGAAAAATTATTTGACCCTTGGACTTCCCTGTCCAATGCAGTTTTCTTTCCCTGTGGATCCTCATGGTTTTAGGAACTGGGACGCAGAAGTACTGAAGGATGATCCCCACTTCAGTGAAAAATCCCATCCTTGCTAAAGAAAGTATGCGCGTTCCCTTTCTGGTCCTCATTTGTAAATTGTGGTGTTTTCAGATGTCATTGTTTTATGTTAAAAAAATAGAAACATTTGAAACCTCCCTTTTTTAATCCCAAAAGGGAAAAAAAACCCAAACCAACCAACAAAAAAACCCTTCTCATTTGAGCAGTGAGACCCTCAAGGCTCTTTTAAGCAGACCTCAGGTGTTTCTTCACTGGCTGCTGGACTTTTCACACGAGAACTTGTTACCCCACAGGACATATAACATCTCCTGAGATGAAGTCACCCTGCTTCTCAGTAGTCGACCTGAGGACCCATATCTGCTAAAAAAAGGATGGATTTGTCCTTAATTGTAGTAACATTAGCACTTCTCCTCTGAGGGTCAGCACTAGAGGGCAATACAGCCACACACTTAGCCACACACCAGTGATTTTCAGTGGACGATGTTTGCTCCAGTGACATGAAAAAGGGAGGGTGGAGATGAGTTGTCAAAACCATGAGTCAGAGACTAAACTGGTCCCACCTTAACCACACTGAAAATGCCAGTCCTCTGCCATGCAACAATTTACTTTATCAGACCACTATCAGAAATTAACACTGGGCAAAGCTGCAAGATAAATATCATTAATTCCATTATTAGAGATAGATGATATAATACAGAGAAGTTTCACAATGAACGTGGAAATTAATAACCTGTGTTGCATATATATTATATGGAACCAGCAAATCCAGCTTTGTTCTGATTAATTTTTTAAAAAATGGTTTCAAGACTGGCCAAAAGGGTTAAAGTCCAGCTGGATAAACAGCAGCGAAAACCCCCCTCAGACAAATAAGTAAACCCGATATTTCTAATGCCAATAGCCGCTCAGGGTGCCATTCTGAACTTGGCCTTGCCCTCTACTTTACTGAAACCCTATACGTAAAAATGGAGAGATGTCTGATACAGGACAGGCTAAAAAGTTCAATCTGTTGGGACCAGGATTCATTTCAACCCATCAGTGTTCATTATTCTGCTAAGTGGTGACATAATTACAGAGCTGAGATCCTCCGGGACTCGGCTGGAGCTGGATCCCATTTGCTGGCCTTCCTGCAGAAGAATGCCAACTCTGCTTTAAGCCAAGCAACGGGTTTGCAGAGATGATGGTCAACTCCATCTGACTGAACATGATCTTCTTCCCCAGTAATCTCTGACTGCCTCCCCTATTAGACTGATTTTAAAGCTCAGGGAAGACTGAAAAGAAATCGAGTTGAAGTAAATGCTGCCCAGCCTGTGTTATGCACAGCACTGCTTTTTCCCCTCTCCTGTATAGTAACGCTCATTACCTCTATTATTCTCACTCTACTTTTCACGAAAAACAAATCCACCACATAGCAGGCTGGTGAATTGCCCTTATCTAGTTATATTTCAGTACTGTTATCTTCTTGGTTTAGCAGGCACAAATCCCTGTATTTATATGGACATCAAGAATGGAAATTTTACACCATGAAGGGGTCTGGACAAGTATTTTTACATAGGCTCATACTCATGGGCTCACCATGACCCAAAACCGTATAAGTATTCACTAGTAAAGCAATGGGGATTGAGATCTGCAGAAATGTGGGCTTTTGATATCTTTTCCATGTTTGCACAGTGGAACTGTGCCAGGTTTGCTGCTCGTTGGACTGCATCTTTGTAACCAAGATAGGATTGGTACCTGAACATGTTTACTTTTGAACCTGGCATCAAGTGCATCAGCATGTCCTACATGCGCAGGGAAAACACAGGGAAGTAACCCTTCACTGTCATTTAAGTAACTTGGCCACTGAAATAATTTATTTTGTCATGCAGTGTTTTTACAGCTCCCTGCTGGCTTTATGTCACCTGCAGCGCTGCTGCAGCACAAATCTATATAGTGATTTCAAGTTAATAGAAACTCATTAAGGCCAAAAAGGCCATGAGTAGCAAGATGCAGCTCAAGAACAGACATCCTGAAACCCTACAGTTTAAAGGACTCATTATGATTGAGGGAAAGCAGAGAAAATATTAAGTCAATATGGAAGTAGTTTTAGAGACATATCAAGGCAGATCATTGCCCGGGGTGGTGTGCGATGGTGAGTGTTTTAAACATCTCCAGATCAGTCCAGAACTTTTGGAGCAAGGAACTGGCAATAGGCAAATGTCTGTTATGAATTAGGCAGTTACTTTTAGGCAAGGCTGACTGAGCATTGGCATATGCTATGATGGAAAGTGGTGGATATTTTTGAATGCACATTCTGAGAGATACGTTTCATAAGGTTGAAGTCCTGATTTAGTCAAACAAGCTGCGACACTTCTTGCAGAGGTAGCTGAATGAAATGTAAGGGCCTGCTTTGTATGGAAGGTCAGACTAGCTCATCCAATAGCCCATTCAGAGCTTAAAGTCTCTGGGAGCCTATAGTCTGAGCTACAGATTTAAGCCTCTTACTGAGAGTTGAAACAGTTTTGTATTGACCATAGATCATGTATAGAGGAGAAAGCAGACCAGATGGTGAGCAGTGGGTTGCATATGCCAGGGAAGATGTAATTTGAAAAAGAATCCAACCTTATACTGAGTCATAACAGAAGTTTTATTATTACCTCTCCATGTGTGGGTATAAGACCTTATTTAAAGTTGGAAATACCAGGTACCTCTGAAGTGAAGATTACAAAGCAAAAAGACTTTAGAGTGGTTATCAAGATATCACACTAAGCATCACCCTATGCCAGAAGATGAAAGGAGAAAATCAACAGAAATGTAAACACTTAAGAGTTGCTATTGTTGTTTTTAAATTTGCTCGTCCTCAATGAATATATAAGCAGGGGGAAGTTACACTATCCTGTGTTTGCTCATCCCTGGTCCTTCTCAGCTCACCTACTGCTTAGATACATTAGAAGCAATTAGCACCTTAAAAAAAAAAAAAGAAAAGAAAAAAAAATCACCTCTGATTTGCATCAAATCAAAGGAGTTTCTAGCTATCTGAAGTTTTACAAGTGGGGACTTTACTCTAGTGATGAAGTTTCAATGGCTTATTTCCTGGTACTTAGAGGAGATTTGTGTTGCACCAGTAGCTTGTTAAGCTGTTACCCTGTTTTGTTAGGTACTAATTTCTTTTAATGTGAGTTTACCTTGTCTCGCTTTGTTTGCTGTTATTTCTTGAGTGGGTTTGGTTATCTCCTCCTTAAAAGGAGATTTCAGACTGATAGTATTTACCTAAGCGAGCCATGGGCATTATCTTAACCTTTAGTGCATTTGTCACTTGACAACTATTTGGGAGGACGTACTTTCTACTGACTCTAAATAATGCTTCTGAGTTAACTGGTGAATGTGAAAAAATTCTTAAGAATGACATATGAACATAAAGGTTAATATCATCGTATTAAATACTTTCTAACTAAAACATCAAAAATGTGTATGAAAAGAGGAAAGTGAAAATAGTAGTTGTGTGGTGGGTGGGTTTTTCCCCCCTTAATGCTTGCTCCAAAGCTCAGTAAAGCCAAGGAAAGATCCCTTCTCATTCTGTTAATTAAGTCCCACAAAAAACAAGACTCTTGTGTATTTACTACTGTATTTGTAAAACACACAAAACAAGTAATGTGTATCCAGCAAAAGCAAGGCAACAGCAGGTGCTAGATGCCTTTGAGAAGCTCAAGAGCTACACATAAGCCAAATGCATTGATTTGTATATACAACTTGGTGAACAGCTCAGAAAAAAAAAATAATAATTTCCTTCACAATGAACATTTACAGCATATTCTCACCAGATCACTATTTCTGGTCCCAGTTTTCACTGAGAAACAAAAGTTAAGGCTTGGGCAAAGATGAAAGGCACTTAGTAAGGACTTCAGGAAACTCCTTCGTGTCAGGTTTTGGTGTAAGAGTTTGGAGGGGGCTGCTGGCCACAGCAAGGGGGGACTTACTCGAACAGATGCGTCCCTCACAAAGTTGATTTATATGGTCGTTCTGACAAAGTTCCTAAATTTTATAATCGTCTTTCTGGTTGGAGTTACAGTAAATTGTGCTACTTGCAGATAAATAGCAATGGCATGAACATTACTTTAATCTTCAACCCTCTGTGATTTCTTCTGTTGCAAAGAGAAGTCCAAGCAGTGAGGACACATTTGTGTCAGCAAAGCTGTCATGAATCTAAGGGCGATAGGCTGCAAGGTTTTGCCATGTCAACAGATTAGATCCAATAGAGAACTTAGGTGCTTTAAAGTGCAAAGTGTTTTTAAAGATTTTAACTTTACCAAGTGACTTTTTAAAGTAAAATGTAAAAATCTGGGAGCAGAGATCAAGCCTAAAACTCCCTTCTTCTAGTTGAATATCCCATCATCCCTGCTCTACCTACTAGCACCTTCTGGGGGTTTAACAGAGGATGACTGCATCAACAGAAGTGGAAATTGCATGGGTCAGCCAATTCAGGCCAAAGAGAAAACACCAGCCAACTTTCATCTGAGATCTGAATTTCATGAAGAGTTGAAAAACTCACTCTCTTCTCTTTCCTTTCTTTTTTCTTGGTTTTTACTTTAATGTACACACTTTCTCCGCTCCGCCCCTCCCCCCCAACCCCCCCCCCCCCCCCCCAAGTTCTCCATCTTCATCACTTTTTGTGACCTTCACTCTTGAAGAGTGAAAGAGCCTGAAGATGGTTGAATTAGGAAATTTTTGTACAACATTTGGCTGGGCAGAACACCCAAGCACCTAAAATTAGATCACACCATGTTTCAATTTCAAGTTTATGTAATTACTAAAGAATTCCCTTACCGAAAACACTCTGGAAAGTCGTATTTTTTCATCATTATTTGAATCTCAGCTGCATAAGAGTATTGAGCATTCCCAGCTGAAATCATGAGCATCCTCTAGCCCTTCTTTCTCATCGCTTTACTGCCTTTGTTAACAACTGTGTAGACTCAACAGTTAATCTTCCTTCTTTCACTTGGAGAACTTAGGATCAAAATGGACAAAACCCATTAACAAGTAGCACATTTAATAGGAGAGAATAGAATTACTGAAAATTCAGTAATTTGCCTGAAGTCACACTGGAAGTCCACTAGCAAGACAAAGACTCAAGCCTGGACCTCATATCCTAGCCTACGACTCAAATTTTTAGGTTATTTATTGATTTATTTTATTCACAAATTTTAAATGCAACAGCAACTGCTTTTGAAAGTGCAAAACCACTTCAGATAGGTTATTCCTAGCTCTACTGTACATTTTTTCAAATCGGAAGATCAAGACTTTAATGAATTCATTATTATTATTATTTATTACTGTAAATTGGCTTATGCGACTGCATCTAAGATTGCATTATCATAATGAACCTGAGTAGAGCACCCACAGTCCCTCCTACACAAGGGAATTAAAAATTTCTAAGAATCCAATTTCTAAGTATGATCTTTGATGAATACCAAAGAAATATGAGTCACTTGTCATGAGTCACATGAAAATGTTACAAGGCATAAAACAAGAGCTGTTCACGTGAAACACTTTGCATGAAAAAAGATGGCCAGCTGACTAGGTCAGCAAAGTGGCTACGGGACCTGCAAATTTCCACTGAGTTTTTTTATTTTTACATGTGGGGAAAAAAAAGATCTCCTTTGCTCAAGACACTGATGCAGTGGGAAATGTGAATTGTGAGTAGCCATACTTAAACCAAAGTCCAGCAAAGAAAACTCACCCTGTCAAGACTAATTTGCCACACCACAAGCTTTTTAATGGATGTGAGAAGCAGGTTGATTCTGAAAACAAAACCAGTTAATAACAGGTTTTCTATTGCTCTTACCACATTAATGTCATAGATTCAGTGTCTAAAAGACAACCATCGTACCTGTCTTTAACCCTCTCCTTATTACGTGATTCACTGTTGTGTCTGCTCTATAATTTTGATATACCTCAGCTAGCTTTACAGTAGGTCTGTAGTGCGGTCTGTACTGTGTGAGCGGCTGTTGTTGGTACCTACGTGAGCCGCTTGAGAGATGTCTTGGGAATCTCCACCGTAACCACAGCCTCTCTGGAGCAGACGTGCCCAGAACATTTCTTTGAGGATTTATTCACACCATCTGCCTGTAAGACAGAGAATTAATATTTTCTGTCAACCCCATTTTGGAAATGATAAACAGCTGCCTGGTGAAATGGTGGGGCTTGCCCACAGTCAAACAGAGAGTCTGGGGAAGAGCAAGGAACTGCCTCCAAATCATCTCAGTCTTGCTCAGAAAAGTGCTTTGCTGTTGTAGTGACATTATCCCTGGATGGACAGCAATTCCATGCAAATCTGGGAATGTTTTAGCTATTAATTTTCTGATCAGGAGGCTTTAAAAGTCTGAATTTGAAATGAAAAAGACTAATCTGATAAACTGCACTGTGGATAAAGGTTTGGTTTGCCAAGGACAGAGTCTGACTTTGCTGTTTGACAGACTACAGAACTGCCAAATAAAGGCAACAGAAGTAGTTTTGATTGTCTTGAAAGTTAGGGAAAACATATTGGCGTTTCTTGTACTCTGCATAAATGGTACGTAATCTGGTGGTCCGCTAGCAAATGAAACAGAAGCAAAGAGCAGGGAGGACATGACAGATCTGACTGAATTGGCCCACATCTGTCATTAAAAGAAAGGGGTTTGTCCCCAGAAAACATTTAGGTTCTATTGCCAGCAAGCCACTCTCTAGGATAGATGATGCTGCTCCAACAAAGTTGACATAAATTTAAGAAAATGGCAAAACTGTAAAACAAGTTCTCAAAGCACACATTTTTTTTCCCCACTGCAATGTTTATTTCTCCTTTAATATACTGAAAATAAAAGATTTCCATCCCAGAGGAAAGTTCTGGACATGCTATGTTATGCAGTAACATTATGCTCTAATATTTCAGTCATCTAAATATTGTTTTTGGGATTACTCATGGAAACTTCACAGTGGAAGAGGAAAGGGGAGGGGAAGTTGCATGGAGAAGGGAGGGGGGAAACATCCTTTATTAAAGCTCCATT
Source organism: Gavia stellata (assembly GCF_030936135.1). NCBI lineage: Eukaryota > Metazoa > Chordata > Aves > Gaviiformes > Gaviidae > Gavia > Gavia stellata. The sequence continues at coordinate 5,921,677 of NC_082597.1, read as the reverse complement.
AGCTCCAGAAAGGAACTCTGTGAAGTGCATGAAAAATATTTTGGATTATTCAAAGACATCTATAATTTGGGTGTCTGTTTTCAATGTCAAGTTTCCTCCTAACCCCTATCACTTTTCTTTTTTTTTTTTTTTTTTTTTTAATTTCTGCAGAGGAGGATAATGATTATTTCAGAAGCAAGTGGGGAAAAGATAGATTGTCTTTATATGAAGTGTAAGTTTTGGGTAAGGCAATTAAGTGGAACAGAAAATAACTAGGATTAAAACCCTTTTTTAGATCCTGCCAGGGCTGAAATCGTTGTCACACGGAAGATATGTTTAAGCTCCAGCGAAGTTTGGGTGATGCAGTTGTGAAGATGACTGTCTAATGACTGTAAAACCTTCAAAATGGCAAACAGAGGGGAATTCTTGCCACGAAGGAAGGACACCTTCTTTCCCCCCCACTTTTTAATGTCAGATGCAAACTGCACACCTGTGATAAATATAACCCTACAGCTGTCATTCGGGGCTGGGAGCCTGGGGAGGAGTGGGCTGGTGGGGACAACAGCTCTCCTCGCCCCCCACGTGGGCTGTTTTCGGCTGGGGTTTCAGCTCACAGTTCCAGCGAAAGCAGGTGGTGGAGCCAGGGTGAATCACGGAGCTGGCCACGTTTGAGTCAAGGTTGAGGAAGGGGTTATTACACAACTTGCACGTTTGGGGTGGAGAGCGATGGGTGCTCAGGAAAGAGCAAACCCACACAAACTCATCGGCTGCTGGGGAAGGTAGGAGCCTTAACCCTTTTCTCTCCCTGTTTGCCCTCCCAAATCTTGCAGGAAAGCAACGCATAGGAGAGGCTACGGATAAAAAGAGAACATGTGAAATTACATAGTGATTTGTGTGACGCTGATTATCAATCATCATCAGACTGGACCTCTTTGCTTTGGAGAACCAGTTTCAGTAGGCTTCAAGCCACATGGAGTGAGAAAAATCAGAAAAACAACCCCTCATACACATGCACAAAGGGAGGAAGTAGATTCGTAAAACCACCTCACGTCTGAAGTGTGGTGCAAGCTGCTGCCAGGGCAGTTTCCCCTCCAGCTGCTTCAAAACAGCTCCATTTTGCAACCTCAGGTGCAAGATCCCTGGATACTGCAACCCTTCCTCCTCTCCTTTATGCCTCCACAAGACCCAGGGCACTAGCTCCCCCCCAGCCCTCCCTGCTAGGTCAGGATGACAGATCTAAATAACAGGAGTAATGACAGCTGATGGTATAATTAGAGCAGTGAATTAAGTGTGGGAGTCCTGCAATTTGAGAGGTAGCTTGTGACCTCTGGGCTGTATTCATCGTTGATGTGTGCCCTGGGACACCCCTCTGCAATCAGTGGGATGGCATGGGTGGTGAGTGTGCACATGTTTCATCCCTTTCTGCCAAAAACATGCTATGTCGGAAAAAGACACCATGCTCAACCTGCTCCACAGTTCAGGAAAAAAGTGAATTTGATGCTGGGCTGAGATATTCTTCCTCTAGTCGCAGATAATCTGCTTTGGTATTTCTATTTAATAGTAGTAGTGTGTAATACTTCTAAATTGCTTGTACTCGAAGTTGTGTGATCAGGCACTAATAGACCTCACTAAGACCTTGTTATCCCCAAGCGGCAGCCTGAACTTACAGACTGGCTTCTGGTTCTTAAGATCACCACGGTTGCATACATCGCCTTTGCTGCTGACGGGATCAAAACATTGTTTTTTCCTTGTGCTACACAGTGAAATTTCAGACCCAGAACTTTCTGGCATTTGTTTCTGAGGAGAAAGTGGGGGAATTAATCTCTTCTGTTTGTTCTGGCTTAAATATGGAAACATCTGTTAAACTGTCTCCGATTGCCTCCTGGCTGCATTAAAGTGATGACAAATTTTGCCGCTGATTACTGAGTATGTTTCATACTTTTTGCATACAAGTTCTGCGCAATGCTCAGGACCGCTGTACCTGGTGGCTTGGCTGCCTACAAAATGATTGGGAATAGATCTGCTGATTAGCCTTTTGCATCGTATTGATGGGCTTGCCCCCTGCTATACGTCAGCGCAAAACTTTGTCAACTTTCCAGGAAGGTTCCAAGTATCTATACATTTATATTATATTAAATATATATATAATTGATAAAATCTTTGGATATATTATCTATACATTTTAATATATTTATTTATAGTTGTACTTTTTAATATATATATGCATATCTACGCTTGTACATTGCCTCTGCATTGGCTTTCTGTCCAGGAATTGATTCGAGAAATAGAAAAGGATTTGAGCAGAAATCCTATTGCTGAACAAGGCATATCAGTGCTAAGCAAATAGTTCAAAATGGAGGTGCAGGTAAAAGTACTCAACCGAGTAACCCCGGCAAGGACTTGTATCAGAAACAGTGTGGCCAGCAGGAGCAGGGAGGTGATCGTCCCTCTGTACTCGGCGCTGGTGAGGCCGCACCTCGAATACTGTGTTCAGTTTTGGGCCCCTCACTACAAGAAAGACATTGAGGTGCTGGAGCATGTCCAGAGAAGGGCGACGGAGCTGGTGAGGGGTCTGGAGCACAAGTCTTATGAGGAGCGGCTGAGGGAGATGGGGTTGTTCAGTTTGGAGAAGGGGAGGCTGAGGGGAGACCTTATCGCTCTCTACAATTACCTGAAAGGGGGTTGCAGAGAGGTGGGTGTTGGTCTCTTCTCCCAAGTGATGAGTGACAGAACAAGAGAAAATGGCCTCAAGTTGCGCCAGGTGAAGTTTAGACTGGATATTAGGAAAAATTTCTTTACTGAGAGAGTGTTGAGACACTGGAATAAGCTGCCCAGGGATGTAGTGGAGTCACCATCACCGGAGGTGTTCAAGGAATGTGTGGACGTGGCATTGTGGGACATGGTTTAATGGGCATGGTGGTGTTAGTTGATGGTTGGACTTGATGAACTTACAGGTCTTTTCCAACCTTAGTGATTCTCTGATTCTGTGATTGTGACTGATCAGCCCTTTGGCAGCAAGATGGGCCGAGTTCAGCAAGTGATGGTTACCTCTCTCCCAGGAATCAGAAGATAACCTGTAGACCAGCTGAGTACTACAAGGACAGAAAGTATTTAAAGGAGGGAGAAGATTTTAAGAGAGCAAAAAATTTCTTTCAGGTGTTTCTGGGTTGGGGAAAAAGCTCCTGAGTGTCTGAGTGGAGCAGAGAGAAAAGCGTCTAGAAAATGGAGGAGGAGGAACAGAGGAAATAATGGGCTGCGAGGTTTGGGTCTGTATTCAGAAGATTGGTTCAATACCTAGTGCCCTCAGGAAAGGGCACTGATGTGCATTATGGTGTGGCACTAATTCTTCCTCAGCTGCTGAGGCAACCCAGATTGCAGAGGGTATTTAAGTGGGCTGAGTGTAATTACCTGATTGGCATTAAGTAACAGTGTAATTAACAGTTTTTGGCACATCTTCCTCTGAACATATGGTATTCAATGCTTGTGTAAATAAGATATTTATGTGACACTCCCAGCAATACTTTTAATGATGACTTTAAAGGTTATTTTCCACATTTTCCAGAAGTGGCGCTTAAATTAGGGGTGCTGGACAGCGGAGATTTCCAGTGTACAGAAAGGTTGAGTCAATGGGCTAAATTCTCCTGAGTGGTGTAAACTGTGGCTAGCGACAAGAGCTTTAGTGAGACAACTTTTGAGACTATAGTGGTAGAAGACAACGCATTTACAGCTGATCAAGGAAATTTGTTTTCACATGTGGAACCTGGGGAATTCCTTACTGCATGGGGAAACTGAAGCAAGATACAGGAAAATGGCTCAGGATTATTAAGAGAAATTATTTTAACCTGAACTATTGGACATTTAAAATGAATCAGGGAAGGAACTACATCTTTGTTCTGTAGCTGTTTGCTTGGGTCTAACAATCCGAAGTTTCATAATTTGAACAGCATGAATACACTCCTTCAGTACATTTGCTGCAATTCTGCAATTAGGTTCTAGCAAAATAGCATCCCTAATCATCATCAGAGGTTCCCATTTGCCATAGAAGTAACAATCTCAGAATGTAATGACTATTCATGCTGTATAAACCCCCTATTTTTAAATGAGATGCTTTGCCTAGAAAAATATTGCTATGTCTACCTATAACTGCTAAAGGTTAAGAGGAAAGTTTCCCTTGGGTTGTTTAATCACAAGCTTTCTGCAGGGCTCCTTGTATATTCCTTGGTAATGGCTGGTTCTGATCATGTGTTGGATCAAGCTTCCTTTCTGGAAGATTAGGAAATGTGATGGTTTCCTCTTGTTCCAAGAGAAATGAATTTGTTTGGCATTTGGTGGAACCCTGCAGCTAACCGTGAATCACAACTTTTGGTACATCACTGTTCAGTACCTGTCTAAAAAATGCTGGGGGAGAAGGGGGGCAGAAATGTAATAAACGCTATGCTTTCTCTGCAAAATTAAATTATTGCGATGAGCTTCAGATGACGTTAGGAAAGTGACACAGTGAGAAATATAACTTTTTTTCCCTCTATTGCCTTGAGTCAGTTGATAATTCACAGCAGTGAACAAAAGAAAGCCAGTGGATAACACATGTTAGCAAGGTCTCTGCAAAATTACCATCCGTATTAGACTTTTTCTTTATCACTGAGATCCGCTGCCTGTTCACATTAAAATTCAGAGTGCTGACAAATGCATTTCTCTTAACAAGTTCACCATTATTTTATTCTTTTTACTAGGCAGGAGCAGGGCAGCGACTAGTAAGCAGAGCTTCTGACATTCCTGAAGGTTGTGTTTGGAGGGGAAAGGACCTTATCATTTCAGGACAGGTACATCTAGTTCATGGGGTCTGAAAGTCATGTAACCATCAGCGTGAAGAATTTACTCATGGTCCCTCTTACCATTGGAGAAGTGGAGGCATCATCTGATGCGCTGCCCTCTTCCTTCCTCTCCTCTTTCCCATCCTCCCCCCGGCACCGCTACCCAGCACGCTCTTTCTCGGAAGGGGATTACTATCATGACTTTGCACCTGGAATTCCAAGAGGACGTCGGGGCACCACAGCGATGCAGATTGTTCTGTCTCAGAGACGGAGTTTGTGCTTCAGTTGAACTCCACCTGAGCTCTGCTCGCTGGTCACCAAAAAGGCCTAAGGCAGAAGAAATATTTATTATTATTATTATTATTATTATTATTATTATTATTATTATTATTATTACTACTTTGGAAAAGTTGTTGTAATGGCCTAACATGATGCTGAAGTTGCCACCCGCTGTGGCTGGTTTCCTTCTGGGGAAGTTTTACAGTTTTCCTATGCCTCTGCCCTGACCCTCAGCTGTTACTGAGTCACCCAGGCAATGAACTTGGACACCGCACTGCAGATATCTGGCTTTTACATAAAAATGTTCTGTTGTACTGGACTCAAAGTTCATGTTAAAACAAAAGGTAGACAAATCTTTATCAGCGACACATATAGGGAATCAGCACAGATTATCAATTTTGCAAGACTGTTAGAATAAGTCTCACCTTTTGATCAAAACTACCACCTTTCCTTTCAATAGTAAAAGTTCCAGGGAAGCGATTTTTCCCTGATTTGGGGTAAGAAATCTTCCACCTGCTTGCAAGCACTGGAACTGTCAAACCTGACAACCTGCATGTACCTGCCGTAAAATCCATGCCGATAATCAGTGTCTCGATCTCCAAAGATCTGAACGCTTTCAGCAGATCACCTAACCTCTCCAATACAGATATCTAACCTCAGATCATCTAATCAAATCCTCTAACCTCTCAAACCTTCCTAGCTATTTATGAATCACACACACGCCATCACCATGCCTATGCTGATAACAAATGTAATACTCCAAAACCCAAAGAGAGCATTGGTAAGACAACTATCTGGACAGATGCTGAGGCCCAAATTCTCCTCTTGGGGTGGCCATCATGAGTTGAATATAACAGAGAGCAATCCAGGGCAGCATCTCTCACCTGCTGATACATGATTCAGATTTTTTTTCCTGGGCTTGCAAGCTCAGTTTTCATTTTTCTTTGACAAAATCTGAAAAAAAAAAAAAACCCACCCAACCCAAAAAACCCCAGGAGAGGAAAGATACTGAATATGTGGTCACATTTTTATTCTTACTAGCTGTACTGTGCACCAGTGGGCTTTTGGTATTTTTGCTTTCGTTTTTTTCTGGCATCAGGACAGTTAATGTTCAGTTATGGAAAAGGAGAAACCCAGGCTCTGCGTACACCATATTTTGTGTATCCCACAGTTAGGTATCAAGCTTATGATATTTAGCTGAGAGCTAGAATTCTTTTGAGACGTCTCTGATTTTCCAGAGGAAAGGAGATTAAATCTGAACTGCTGAGTCTTTTTCAGTTTCAGTGATGGCTGGCGAGAGAAGACCTGAAACTCTTGCTTTACACTCACCATGGGTCATACATAGTCAGGCTCCAAATAGGTAATTAAGAGTTATTTCACCGTTTACTTAATATGATAGGCATGGCTCTAATCTAGAGTTTTAAAATGTTTATTGCAAGGCAAGAGCAGAAACATCCAGGGAAGTTTCTTTCGTGATTTCTCAGTGCACTAGATGGCACTAAAGCATGGCTTTTATATAGAGGGGGAAAAAATCCCCGCAAAAATTGATGTGTAGGTTCAGTAAACCTGAACTATTTTGGTCAGGTATATTTTATGAAAGTTCTTTGATATATTATTTGTAATTTTTCATTTTAATTTTCAGATCATCAGAAACAGAGAATTAATTACACCCACTTTGATATTAAAAGAATTTCAAATTGAAAATAAATAATGCTGGAAAGTTGAAAAAAAAACCCTGAAGAAACTAATTTACCCCAGGCTAGATGCACAATTATTCTAATGTTCAAAGATTAGGGGGCTTGATGCAAGTAAAAAAAGTTCTGTACCAATTACATGGCTTTTTCATGAACTTTAGATATCAAAAACATTAAAGTCACAAAAAAATGAATAGTCTTCAGGTTTCCTATATAGAAAAATCATTCTTAATGTACAAGCAAATTGTTAGCTCCATACTGTCTCCCAGGCATATCACATTCAAAACAACAGGTAGAACCATCTTATAAGAGCAGGGCACTTTTTCTCCCACATAAGTAGCAAGGAAAAAAAATTAAACTTTAATTTTTCTTTACTTCTTCCCCTCCCTTCAAATGAGGAACTATGGTTCAGCCTGTTCGAAGTTTCTCTTAACGTTTTCTTATGTGTTGTATACAGCAGTGCTTGCTTTCTTATATGATCATAATAAACAACAACAAAGGAAATATGAAGGGTGGATCCCTTGTAAAACTAAGCCTTCTAGACAAAACCGTAAAGAAATATGTCTTAGGTCATCTTGGGTATTTTTGCTTTGTTGTAATGCTAAGGGTGCTTACGGAGACGTTTCTAGTCTTTGTGATGATTCTAGGATTATTCACTGAGCATTTCTTTGAGAAAGGAAGCAGGAAGAAAAGAATAGGGTGTTAAAAAGAAAAAAATAAGGCAGAAAGGTGTGGACTGTACTCGAGTTTGCGCCAGCCGTGATCTTGCAGCACTTTATTCCAGCAGCTGTATAGCAAAATGGTAGTTGCTCCACTTATGCTGCAATCACAAAGGTGAGATATGAAGTCCAGGATCTAAATACCAACAGCCTGGGCCATGTACAGAGCAGGCTGCAAATGTTATAGTTTCATGCTCGGGACTGTCATTGATTTGACATCGGTTTCAAAAGCAGTCATTTACCTGCAGGGGCTGACAGGATCAGTTCCCCCACTAAGGGATGTAGCTTCATTTAGCTGCAAAGCCATTTAAGGGTCTGATCCACCAGAGATTGACTCTGCTATGGGCAGCGCTGTTTTATTTTGGGAAGAGAGACCCGTGCACCTCTGTTGAGAATTTGCCCTCATGTTTATAACAGAAAACCCATATATACGCACTATTGAATTTATTATTTTTCTGTCAACTGAATCAAAGCCCGCATCTCAAGAAAAAGTATCTCATGGGAAAAACCTAAAATGCCCACATGAAACTATTAAACACGACCCAAGAGCACACAAGTCTTTAAATTACAGTGTTTGCAACAGTCAGCTCATGCTATTCTGAGGGCTAATATTTTTAGCACCTCTACAGAAAATAACTTCCCTGAGAATCAGAAGTTAAACAGTTTCAGGAATACTTGTTCTTAGCTTCCCAAACACTCATTTTCCACACTTCAAATGCATAACTACAGAGGAGGAGAAGAGATGAAGAGAAATGCACCAAATCAACTTCTTTTTTAATATATATTTGGCTGATGTCATCACAAAAAAAAGAAACAGAAGATTGCCATTGGTACAATTTCACCATGGAGTTGGGACTTTACTGTTTTAAATACGATAAATGGCCTTGGCTGTTTCATAGGGATACTATTGATCTAAAATGAACATCTTAAAAAAATTAATTGCAGACATTATTGATAACACCTCAGGTTATTAAAAATGAAAGAATGCTAAACTTCCCAATTTACTTTTCACCATGCTGTCTGTAATTCATTCAGTCTAGACAATTTCACTTTTTTTCTCACTTGGTTTCATTTGTTGATTCTCATGTGATAAGTTAAGGTTGCAGCTACCAGAGGGGACTTTTTTTTAATGAAGTTTCTTAAGAAGAAAAAAAAAATTAAAAGCAACCTGCTTGTCCTGATTCTCTCTCCCCTTGCTTTTGTGATACATTTTTTGTTCACACGCAAGGGGAATTACACCATGTAATTATTATACACTCAGAGCCCTTCAAGTGCTTGGCTCCCATTTCACTAGCTTCACTGCTTTGGCTGAAAGTTTGGATAGTTCAGGTCCCCTCCCAAGCTCAACAGTGTAGGTCTTCATCCCACCTACCTTCAGACTCTTAACTGGGGAACCTTCTTTAGGAGCAACAGTCCAACTAAATATCCAATATGAGTCCACTTTATCTAATTTCCATATCTACTGAACACTGGTGGCATCTTTTTTTCTCCTGCAAGCTCCCAGGGCCATCTGCACACTCTTCAACCAGAGGAGAATCACCCCAAAAATTGGTTCCAGCCCCAGGGTGGGGAATATCCAATGTAAGAGCATTGCAGAACTGTCTCCTTGAAGCTGAACCACAGGAGCTGTGGGGTCAGGAGGACACTTGGATTGCTGGTGGGATGAAATGTCTCTGATCCTGTTATCTCTTTCTGTTGACTAGGGAGCAAGACTAGGAAATCGCTTTGATAACTAACTAAAATCCCACACAGAGGCTTGCCATGGAGTTACAGGGGCTTTGGACTGGTCCCCAATTCAGGAAGTAATTAAGGACATGATTATGATTATGTGCATGATTAGTTAAGTACACGGTGTTGGTTAGTAACTATGTCACTATGTCACATAGCTGTAGCATTTGTATAACTTCAGGCATGTGCCTGGGAGATTGCTTTAGTATTTCAAAACAAGATTTATATATTTTCCATAAAAAATACTGCCAGCATTTTTAATCAACTAAACTAATTTTTTTAATGATTCTTCCCAAATTGTGTCTATTAATATTTTTCCTATTTCTTCCTTCTCCAGTTCCCCTTCTTTCCACTTTTTCAACAAGGAAGAAAACAGATGTTGAAAAAGTAGAGCAAGACATTTAACCTAAACCATTAGCAAACAACGTTTCAGAGTTTGGTTTCAGGTTTTAATGTTTTCCCTAGATGATTCACACACAAATAAATTATTTTATTCAAGCAGCCATATGTTAACACAGCCAACAGCTAAGGTCTTAAATAAATATTAAAAACAGGTTTAATTTTTCATTTTAGAAAATAGGTAAAACAGCATCACTGAAAAGGAGCCTGCATACTTTGAAACAAAATACGGATCATTTCTTTATAATTTAGGTTGGTGTTAAAAATGTGCATGTAGATTACACTGCAGGATAGAGACATCTTTTCTTTGCATTTCCATTACCTGTTGAAGGAATTCAATTCTGAAGCACCAACTGCTATGAACAACAACTAATGAACACCTTCAGAGAGCTAAGTTAACTGAAACCCCATCACATCAATGCCATATTCTGATATCTTTTTTTTCCCTGTGTCAGTTGTATTCTTACTATTGTTCTCACTACTTAGTGGGAAATGTTATTAAAAGAGGAAGCACTTTTAAATCACTGATGCTGATCCAGCCTAACTCTGTAAAAGTAGGGAGGGAAAAGAATAAAATTTAGAGAAAAATCAATGCAGCATAGGAGGCTGTTTTATATAAATATTTTCAATATGCTCCAGCCCAACCTCAACTGACAGGATGCAATGTAGGAATTACAGTGTGGTATTCTAAGTCCTGTGTTTGCAGAACATCTGGCTATATCGCAACCACCCCCTCTGACCTTAGAGCCTATGAATCAATGAGGGGAAGAGTGGGGAGCTCCGGGGAAAGAAATGGGTAGCTTGCAAATGTGAGGTTAAGGAGATTCTGCTGTGTGTGTGAGATTTTTATAGACATACATAACGTGTAAGTGTGGGTCTGTACGTGTCAGAGTATATCTATCTATAAAATAAAAGTTGGTTACAATAGATGTTCTTATCTGACCTACTTAAAATTGTACATGAAAGCACAGTTAATTTCATCTCCTGTCAGATTGATATAAATCTCCTGTTCAGTATTAATTATTGTAAGCATGAATATTCTTCATTTTTGGGGAAGACCTGATGATTCAAGTTACTGGAGACAGAAATCCTGAATTCATTAAAATTCCCTCCAACAGCCCCTCACTGAACGTGCGTGCAACTTTTCAGACAGGATTCACTAGTGTTCCTGTTGTCATGCAGTCTTTTGCACCTTCGGATAAGGAGTGTAAAATGCTACCTTTGTGATGCATTCATGCTTTTAAACTCAGTTTATGTTCACTGTGCTGTGAAGTAAGCGGGAGAGAAGTGGTCTCGATTTTCATCTGAGCCTCACCTAAATGCTTGGAGCTCATTTTCCGTCTGTTTCTTTCTGCTTTTTAACCCTGTGAAGTAGCTTGACCTCAATAGCTCATGAGGTGATGCAGGGTGTTAGTGACATTTTTGTTCTCTTTTAATGAAATAGTATGTTCCTATGCAAAATGATGTCAGTGGTAAGCGTATTAATCAGGAATTCAAAGCTGAGGTTAATTGGCCATAGTACTGTGTGAAAAACAAACCCAGACCAAAAACTTGCTTTACATCTCGGTCTCTGTTTATGTCTTTAAACCCCGTAGGATGGGGTTTCCTTCTACCTGGAGGTGTCGTCTTCTACCATGAAGGCCCTGATGCTCCCAGGCCCTGATGCCTCCCAAGCTGATGCTTCCAAGCTTCAATACGAGTCTCACAGACTTCTGTCCCCCACTGAACAAGAGGATTTGCCTTTCGTGGGATCTGGTATCTGAAGCAGATCAACAGTTAACACTTTCAAATTAGGGTGTTTGGGGAAAGGAGTAATGAATTGTGTTTTAATGGTCAGGAGTGCCGAGAGATTTTAGTTATCATCATCTGCCTTGTACCCATTATTTTCACAGGGAGAAGTGTATTTGGATGAAGAACAGGCCCAAAGGAATAGGGGGGGACTGCAGAAAAAGAGAATACAGTTTCAGTCATAAATGCTGCAGTACTAATAAGTTGTTTTCATTAGATGTTTTAAATTACTGTCATGAAAAAAATCTAATCCGACACAATCGCCCCCCAAACCAAGAAAGACACATCCCAGAATATTCAATAGACTCATAATTACATGTTCAGCCGAGATGCCTGAAAATCAGGTTCGGCTCCCTGCTCTGTCAGAGCTGAAACTAGAACTCTTTCTGACGTGTTAAATGAGTCCTACAATTGCTGTACTGCTCTGGCTATGAGAAATATTCTGAAAACAGCATTGTGAACATTGATATTTTTTTCTGTGGAATCACGGTGATTATAATTTGATTGATTTTCTTAAAAAATTAAGTTAGGAAGTGCCTGCACATGTCTTGCTCTGAATTCTTGGATCTTGATTTCTCAGTGTTGCCTCAAAATTGTCTTTCCCAGGTACATGAACCCTTCCTTTAGCGTAAATAAGAAGGAGTGTCACTGCCGAGCCCTTTAGAATATGCTGTCCAGAGAGGTTAATGTAGCCTCTAACATGAAGATGAATTGGCCATGAGAAGAAGAGCTCCACAAACAGCACTGAACAGAAGTCTTTGTGTCTGTGATTTTTGTGTGTGGTATGCTTAAAAAAAAAATAAAAAAGAGAGAGTGGGGAAGAATACATTTGCCTGTTGTGCTTAAATTAAGGAGAAAATGTGGAATTTAGACCAGGTAGTTCTAGGTAGCTTTGAGTGGCTTCCTTATCCTCACAGCCAGGCATCCCTGTGAAATATTTAGTAAATAGTCTCTTATGCTGTAGTCAACAACCCTCATGCCATCGTTTCCAGTGGGAAAAGTACCTGTGCAGTGGCCAGCTCATAATATTTGGTTTTAAAAGTACTTGGTCAGCACAAAGCATCTTCACTGAATTAGGCACGTCTGTCGGGGTCAGATTTGAAGGTGAGATTTTGAAGGAAAAAAACAGAACAGCAGATGAAGGACGACATAAACTGGTTTAATCTAGATATTCACTCCCTAATCTCACAAACATCTATGGTTTTCTTTAACTCTATGTGAACCTTTGCACAGTGGGTTTAGCTGTGTAGCGCACTGTTTTTTCAAAGTCTTTTGGTTTGGGAGGAAAAAGAAAGAAAAACTCGTCTCAGAGTTGTTCTACAAGCCATTTATTCATCAGAAATAATTGTGGTCAGACATTTAGCTGAGAATGTTGGTATTTTCCTAATGTTCTGTAAATGTTTATACCAAACTTAAATGAATGTAAATACCCCATCTCTGAGCTCTGTGGTAAATCATTTGTTCTGCACAGAGAGCATTTGGCGGGGAAGTTATGGTACAGCCCATTCCTACTGAAATAGTTGAGACCAATGGCAACTGGCCATCTAATCCCTGAGCTCAAATGTAAATACTTTGCTCCACAAGCAAAGCTGAAAAAAACCAAGCCACATTTTGGTCACTTTTGTTTCAGAGAGAAAATAATCTGCATCAACCCTTTTCCTGACACAACTTACTTATCTCTGCATGCTGTTGAGCTCTGCAACCTGACGTATTAAAAGTCAAGTCTAAGCTCTTCCTCTTCTCCCTCCGTTTCGGAGTTCCAGTATTTGCTTGTCTCCCTGTCTTTTAGCTCATGAGTGAAAGGGATGAGTAGACAGCAAAAGTTTCAGTTTGCTTTGGGTGAAACCTTGAACATTTGTTTTCACTGCAGGGAAAACTCCCATTGATTTCAAAGGGAAGAAGGACTGCAGGCGTGCGTGTCCCACTTCTGAAAATCAGAGCTCCCAGATGCAAATGTAAGACTTGCAATAGACAGGTATCAGTTCCGCTAATTAAGTCTCATTTATCTTAACCATTTCACTACTTAATCAGATAGCACAGTGATAAGACACTATAAAAATATATGACAGATAGTCAAGGTCTAGACTTCTCTAATGTGGCAATTTTTTATATTATGATCTTTCTTTGTATATGCAGATGAACCGCTCTTTTATTAACTTCCCTTTGTAAGCATTTCACACGCAAAAAATCAGATAGGGCTTTGAAAAAAAAAGCTTTCCAAAGTGATGAGAACGAATTAGCCCATAATTGGACTGATTGGTAAAAGTTCAGTACAATGCAATAAAAGTGCACCATTATCAGGATTTAAACTTACTACGGGGAATTTTTATTGCTGTTCATTTAAGAAATATCATCTCTGGCTGCATTCTGCAGGGACTTACCAATGTTGAAGCAGGTAAAGAAATCTGTAGGAGGAAAGGTCCCCTCATACAAATGTAGGTAGAGCAAACATTTAGCAGTTAATATTTATTACTTGAATTATATTCGTTTTCGTGGGTTGTCATCTGAGGTTAAGGATTTGTACGCTGGGTGCTTTCCATAAATCTGCATATTATTTGGCGGACAGAAACATTAAAGAATAGTGGCCATCTATCCTCACAGAGCATCTCTGCTACAAACCTAAACAGTCTAACAACATCAGCATGTTTCCTCCGTTAACAGCACGGAGGAGTAATACACAAAAGTTCTACTCAATGTAGCAGAGAAAAAGGTCACAGGATTTAATGCCTAGAAACTGAAGCTAGGCACCACTCTGACAAGAAAACCATCACACATTTTTGGGTTGGAGGCAGATCAAGCACACAAATTATGTGCCTGGACTTTTGTTGAATGCTTTAGCTCAAAATGGGGAGTGTTTCTCACCCTGTTGTTTCATCTCATCCAGACGCTTCCAGGGCAGGTGTATGGCTTCTGCTTTGCAGGTAATCAGATTCCCTGGGGTTTTCATGATCCTCTGATTTGCAAACTTCTGGAAATTTCCAAATGGAAAGGCATCCTACAGTAAAGGCTTCTGACAAGAAGCTTCCTCAAGAAACATTCTTCTCTTAGTTCCTTTTGGGTGCTGCCACAATATCCCTGAGATCTCAGTGGATGTCAAGGGCCCTTCAGGATCTCACGATTCATTAAAGAAAGTTTGCCATTTCTCAATACCCTAATTCCCTCCCAGACTCTTGGAGGGATGCTCAGTGTGACTTGAAGGTTATGTCTTTGGGAATATTTCAGAGAAGGGGAAAAGTGAATTCAAAGCGTGCACAGTAAATATATCAACTCAGAGCTCCAGTTAGCCCATAGTTGTATCACCAAAAAGAGGTAATATTTGGCATAAATAAGCAGAACACAAGGGAGTTACCAAGATGAAAATTAAGATCTCGATCTTAACCTAGAACTTTCTGGTTCTCATGGAAAAGTCTAGTCACAAGTTAAATAAAAACAGAAAAAGTGGGCCTAAGCAAAAAACCCAAACAACCCAACCGCCAATCATAATATGCTTAGCAGAAAAGGAAATACGCAGAATAGCCAAAAAGCTTAAAGGTGCCTTTTGGTGAACAGGAACTCCTACAAGCAGCCGAATGGTGACGAAACTACCGAGCTACATGATCCCGCTATCAGAACCGCATCTTTTGTTCAAGGCAAATTGCCACAGCTTCTCTCTCTGTCCCCCTCACGCTGCTGAGCATGACCTTTGCGGGACTAACAGAAGGCAAAAAAAAGGATTGCAAGGCTTTCAAATATTTTTGCAATAGAAAAGTACCTATGTCTTACATGGCCTTTTCAATCTTGTCCTTCAAAGCCGAGATTTCTCCGTTTACACAGGGATATCAGTGACAGCACGAATAGGTCTTTAGTCTGATACTGTAACTTTTGCTTTTCTACAAAATGAGGAGGAAAGCTGCAAAAAATGTTTGCTACAAAGAAGGGGTTTACAGTTACAGTTTAAGAATTGCCAGGCTACTTACAGACTTCACCCTGAGCCTCAGAACTCTGGCTGTAAATAAAATGCTGTCATATAAGAGAAGGAATAGCAGGGTGAAGATTTACATCTTTTTGCAAAATTAGTTTGTTAGGTAGGACAACTTGAAACTTGTGATCTGAGATTTAAAACAAAAATCTAAATGGTTTTATTAATGTTTATAATTTGTTCTGTAGTTTGTAGTCACTAATTGAGATTTCACTGCTGAGTGGACTATTAAGATACTAGTAACATAACTATTATTAACATTGATCTGTTAGGGAAGTTAAAACTCCATTTTCTAATAACAGGCAGCAACTATAGCGCATAATTCCTTTTTGAGGTTTGGAATACCTGGCATGGTTCATAAATTTTCACTTGCTGAAGTCACATAGTTCCATAAGAATTTCAGTTTTTATGGCAGTAAGGCTTTAGATCTTAGGACTGCAGAGAGAGAGACTTGTATTGCAAATACTCAAATACAAGAAAATACAAGAAAATACTTAAATACAAGAAAATGCTTAAATACAGGAAAGCACCCTACATTTACTGTCTTTCCTATTTTTAAATCTTGTGAATGTGTGGCTCACCTCAAGATTTAAAGAATGAGGTGACTTATAAATATTGAAAGAGTGCATAATTAAAATTTCAACAGCAAAGAAAGACCCTCTTAGATCTTGATGAACTAAGTCATGCTTTTTAACTGTGCTTTGTAGACTATTTTTATTAAAATTATGATGATTTATGATTAATTGACCCAAACCAGAAAAATGTAATAAAAAAATCAGAATTTCCCACACTTTTTCTTCTTCTTCTTCTTTCTTGACATTTATGTCTTTAACTGTGAAGCTATTTTTTTCTTTGTCTGACAATCTCCGACTTATATTGGAAGCATATTTGAATAGCCTATGCCTGTTTCTTTGAGATTGCATTAGGCTATTGATGACAGTTAAACCAGAATGCATTTTTAAACTGAAATTCAGAGCATGTCAGAACAGAAACTGAAGTCTCTTAGGTGTTTGAATAGATTATCAAGATGATATTTTATCAGAGTTAGGGATATTATAAATGTATTTATATTGCAGGAAAATAGATTCTAAGGCATTTAACACAAAAGATACATTATATTGATTTCTACCAATCCTTCAGAAATTCCATTCAGCAATATTTTTTGTCCTGTGGTTCTAAAACAATATAAGTTGTGAGGAGATAAGAGTACTGCAGTTTTAATTGCCCTTTCTGAAAGGGAAATTACTCTGCAAAGCCCTTTACCAAGTCGTCGTCTGAATGCTTCCAAAGTAAAAGCCTGTACTGAAATATTAACACATCCTCAAACTGTGTTATCTTCATCTTATTAAAGAAGAGCTGGGCAGATGTGGTACAGACACCACTTCCCCATGCCTTATTCTTACTCACTGACTAAATTATATCACCCATTTTTGTCTGACCATAGATTACCAAAGAACAGAGCTGCAGCAAGACATTTGGGAGAATTTTAATTCGCTTATTTTTCTCTCCGCCTTCTTCTTCCTTTGCCTAGAGTTGCTCTCGCAGAAGAAACCAAACCTTGTCTCTGTGGCTTCAACAGAGTCGGACATTGGTGGGACTTGGGAGCCAGGGTCCACTGGGTACATTTCCACCATTGTAAAACGTAGATCCTCATTTCCCTCCTGGTCCTGGTGTCCTCAGTGTCCATATTTCATGAAAGTTATTTTGCTCTTGGCTTCTTTGTGGGAGTGAATTGAGTCCTCTGCAGAATTAAACACAACTGCTGTTCCAGGGACAGCAACTGAAACACTGTAAGGATGCAGCTGCTCCAGATTTGGGTCACTTTGCCTTATGCAGTCTGCCAACACTATTCTAGTGAGCTTCCTACCCTCACACACCTCACCCAGCCTCTTAACACTGCCCAGCTGGGGAATGCATATTTTCAGGTTGTACTACAGAAATAATGCGTTGGTGGACCTCAGCACAGCCCTTGCATTATTTCAGAAACTTTAAAAATAAACCAGTAAGAGAAAACAACAATAATGATGTTTTACAGCTTCAGGGCACCTCTTGGGAACCGCGTCTTTACAGATGGAAACATGGCATGGCACCATGCTACAGTGCCTGTGTGGTGTGGATGCAGCCTGTCTGCTCTACACACAGACAGCTCCAAGCTCCTTCATAACCTGTCCTTGTTATGACCTTGTCCTGGAAGAGCAAGGAGGGGATATGGGGTTGTAGCAAGAGTGACCCTGAGTATGCCCTGTATGCTCAAAACAACAGGGTCCATGGAGGGAGGTAATGACTGCAATCATTTTGCCATGAGCATCAAACCTCACGTAGGCTGTTAAAAGAAAGAATTGCACCGTCCCTTCTCTTGGAGAATGGCACAGTGACTCATAACAGCCCTGGTGTTGCTCAGCCTGAGATCGAGGAGTGGGAAGGGAAGAGCCCTCACAAATACTGAGTTTACAAATAGCACTGAATTACTGATTCCGATACTTGCTGTCGCGAACTCAGAGAATGTCGCTTTTTCTCTGCATACAGTCCTGTTCCTCCCCCTGGAAATCCCTTATGGGCCAATGCAAGCTCTTGGGATGATGGCATCTCTTAAGTTAGGTGCTCTTAATCCATTCCGCAGTAGCCTGCTTCTTCCCAAAGCACATAACATGAATTAAGTGCCTGAATTTAGACCGTATGGACAATCAGTGTCCTGTTTCCCTAAGTTATGCAGAAGAAAGATGCTGTCAAAATGAAAGGGTTAGTCATTTTCAAGGAAAAAAAAAAGAGTTCTAAGGAATTTCAGAAAAACATTATTTCTGTTTTACAGGTGAGTAAACAGAAACCTAGAAAGATTTAAATGAACCGGGCTTAGTAACAGGCTTAGATAGGAAGGAAACCTAATTTTTCTAATGTGAGCCTGCTGTCTCTCACTGTCACGCCACTCTCGCTAGCAAAGCTATCAGAGAACCACTCTTCCTTCCTCTCTCATGCTTTGCATGTCCTTTGAAATGGCAAAACATCTTCTTGATATAGACATCAGTGAAATAACTCTGTCTAAACATTTCTGTAGGCATCTTTTTAAGATAAGGTGGACGATTTAGCTTGGCATGTTCAGGTCTTGACACCTTATGCACACATATAAATATTCCGGGCCTTGGAGGGACCAATTAAAAAGGAATTTCCCAAGTGTGGGTTTTAACACAAAATTGGATGAGCAGCAGCCAAGCTTCAGATTTCCTTTCATTGGCTCTTTGTCTGCTACATCTGCATGCAAAGTTATTTTATGAGCTCAGAGGAATGAACCAGAGACCAGACAACGATCATAGCCAGCAGCTAATCTGCACGTTGTAAAAACATTTGATAATTAAACTTCGTTATACTGGTAAGAATGATTCTGACCTCAATTCAGAGAATCCTCCACCTTACTCCTGTCCAGCAGGAGAAGCACCGGCACCATGCTGCTCTGCAGAGGATGCACCATGGACTGGGAGAGCATGCACAAACCTCTCGGGGTGTCCAGGGAGAACTGGGGGCTCCCAGGGCTGGAAAGTATGCACACATAGGACAAAAGGCCATCTTCTCTCTTGGTGAGCTTAGCAAAGTAGCAGTTCGCAGTGAGTGGGTCTCCTTGCAAGGGAAGGGCAAGGTAGGATACTACAAATATTCTCTCCGTGTGTGACCAAACTCCTGTGGCTTCAGGAGTGGTAGCATTTGTATAGCACCTGCAAGCCTTGCAAGATGGGCTTGGGTGAATGGCCCTCCTGCCTCAGTTTCCCTTTCCGTATGGCAGAATAAAAATGCTGACCTCTGTTTACCACCCTTGATAAAGATTTGTTTTAAAAAGGAACACTATATAAAATTTTATGAACTTGAAGACCCATTGAAGGATGCAGTTGGCTGACACAGCTACAGTACATCAAGTGGAAGGTCCCAGACTTCAATGAGCTGCTGAACACTCCCCTGGTTATATTGTATTGGGACTAAGGATTTGACCCTCTGGACTACTGCAGGGCAACTACACAGTGTTCCCTTGTGGCAGATATTGCAGTGTTTTTTAGTTCTCCTCTCTCTCCTGCTATGAACTCTGTGGAGAGATAAAGAGCAAAGGAAACAAAGATGAGCTGATGGGCTTCCTCCTTCTCTGTCACAAAACACTAAGGTTAATTTACCAGGAGGAACTGCCGCAGCTTTCATGAGATACATAAAGCTTTAATCCTATGTAATCACCATTGCCAAACTCGTCGGCTCAATGGGATAAAATGTCTTCCCTGGGCCCACTGGGTGGGAAGTCAGTTGATTAGAGGCACTTGTGGAACCAAAAAGCTTTTTTGCATGCTGCCTCCAGATGACCTTTTATAAATCCCACCAAATCCTAGCTTGCTTCCCACCATGTTGCTAATAGTTTGATCTGTGGCCTGCTAATGAGGTACATATTGCTTCACCTCCAGTAAAGCTATTAGGGTGTCTACTCCGTTCTGCAGCACCACAGAGATTATAGTTGTTTGCGCCAGGAGGAAAAGGAATTTCCAGGGCATAAGTCATCATTTAGAGTTATTAACAAAAGGATTTATTATGTTGCTCTGCTTCAAACGGCGGTATACGCGATGCCTAGAGCATGCCAGAGTGCAACTACCTACCACATAATGTCCTAATGAATCACCGCACACTGGAGGAGCTGCAGAACCTCAACATTCAATCGCGCATTTCTCCCACACACACCAAATTGACAAATAAGGCCATAATGGCTTTGCACTTTTATCAGGTAAAACTGATCTCAGGAAGATGAGCACATTGAAACCGCGTTGAGAACTATGTGGGGTGGGGGGGAAATCCACCTTTTGAAAAAAAAAGAAAAAGAGAAAAAGTATTAGTGCAGCAAAACAGCTCTAAAGCAAAATTAAGTGCTAACCCCTAACCCCACAGGCACTGGGGGTCTGCGTCTGTGCCCAGGAAGTCAATGGGATCTTTAACCATGACTTCAGGGCTTGCAGAGTCAAGTCTTACTGTAAAAAGAACCTTGCTTCCCAGAGTTGTGAAGATGAGGCTGACTAAAGGCTATTGCATCCTGCTTGTCCATGCTTGCCTTCTGTGCAGTTTATAGTAATTGAAGGCCAAAGGCTCTTTCCTCTAAAACAAGCAGTTAAGAAATAATTTTCCTTTTTCTGAACCAAGGTCCAGTGAGGCTTAATTAAACAATGTATAGAGCACGTTTTGAGTTCTCCAGGTAGCAGGACAGACAAATTATTTTTGATTTGCCTTTGCTCATTTTATTTACATTTTCAGGCTTAAAGGCTAAAATGACTATGTTTTGTTCTGATTTTGCTTTCACTGAAGGTGCTATAAATGTTCTTATTTACTCCATATGGAAGCAGACTCCATTTATATTTATTTTTCCATGTTTAATAGATAAAACAATCTCTGAAACTCTGGTCCAGTCTGGTTGTGTTTTGGGAAGGGTGAAAAAACAATCCTAATGTATCATTTAGCCATGTTTGATAACTGAAGAAATGTTGGCATTTTTCAACACTCTGTTTTAATTTCAAATTCTCACTGATGTTTTTTTAGGGACAAATCTTCCCCTGGCAAAACCTTCTTTCACCCTCATGAGAATAAGTTGCTTTACCTTGGAAGAGAGCCAGCCTTTAAATGTACAGAGAAACAAGTTCATCTCCCTCCATGTAGTCCCTCATCCTCTTCCTCCAGCTCTCCTCCCTCCCCTAACCATGCTCTCTGTTAAGAAGTGGGGTTGAAACAAGTCTTGTAGTCAGTGCCCTTGGCCGATTGCAGTATTTCTCATGCCTCCATTTATTTATCCTTCCAGGTGATGAGCCTTAGGAGTGTGGACTTTTACCTTTTTGGTAAATTATTGATTCCTTTTGATAGCTTATGGGGGAGAAGGCTGATGGCATAACAAGCAATGATTTTTAGGACCATTTAGCATCTCAAAAGAAAGAGTTTCTAAGACCGGACAGCAGTGACAGAGGTAACAGTCTATTTTTAAAGCAAAGCATGGGTCAAATTCTGCTTCCACTGAACTCTGTGGCACAGCTCCCAAAGCTTGTGCTGAGAGGAAGCTCGTGCCCAGGGGATGACGAAGCCAGTGATTATACAGCACATTATGTTAAAGAAAAATTAAATCAAATGCAGCTGCTTTTATATAATTCAAAGACTGAACTCAGTGTTTGCTTAAATTATTTTTGGTTCCTTTTCCCCTCTCCCCTCTCCACACACTGATTCCTTGCCTACAAAGAAAAGCTTCAAAGAACATAAGCAAATCCAACCCTTTTATTTAAGTTTTTCTTTTTTACCCCCTTTTTTTCCATTAAAAAAAATAAAAGAAGTTTCTTCTACTTGACTCTGTTGCAAAGAAATCCTGCTTTTTAGTTCCTTCTGTGATGCGTTTGTGGTGTTAGGGGACTCCAAAATGCCTTAACGGGGGACAAAGTGATGTCTGCATATCAGCTTTGGAAAAGCACCACTGTCCATTCCACTCAAATGAGGCTTGCACTAAGACACGTCCATTCAGAAAGACTTGTTTTCAAACAAGAATCTACATGCCACTGGGTACTGGAGCCTAACCTGGCTAAGATCAGAAACCCACAGAGGGTTTGATAAAAGTTACACAAAACGAGCTCAAAATTCACATGCTGTCAGTAAGTGGGAAAAAGTCATCAAATGAGGAAAAGAGCTTTAACGCAAACAGATGGGTTACAAAGTACAGAATATTATATCTCCTCCTAGAGGAAAGTCTTTAGCCAAAAATATTTGACTTTTTATTGAGTCATTAATGTGATTCCACAGTTAAGAGCATTTTCTTCTTGCTGCTGATTCAGCAAACGTCTTAAGCCCGCATGAAACCTGAGTACGTTTGTGGTTCTACTGAGTTCAGCTGGGGCACAATCACATGAATAAAGTGAGATATGCGAGTGCCTTTCTGAATCAGGACCCTATGCCAATAACAAAACTTCCAATTCCAAGATGTACCATCAGACAATTTCCACTAGAAGCTTAATTTTTGCCTTGTTTTACTAAGTCAGTTGATATTTGGTTCTGCAATTGAATATAAGAAGACGTTATTTTTAGCAGATTCTTGACAACCAATGTATGTGAAAATAACATTGTTGATAAAATTCTGATAAATTTTAAGCTTTATACACCTCTTTGCCTTACTTTACACCTCTCAAGAAAAAGCAATAGCAATCACATAAGAAAATTCCCCACAGATCTGGAAGAAAAATGTCTCTGATGTAACTGTACTTATTTTAATTATTTGTGAGACGTTTAGAGTGGTGCTGAGAGCATCTGAACTCGTGACTAAGCAGATAATTTTACCCATACCGAGATTCAAAATTTAGCACATGTATTTTTAAGAATCCAATTATTTTCTTTTCCTCTGGGAGAGGAGGTGAGACAAAACTACCAAAGGGGCAAAAAAAAAAAAAAAAAAAAGAAAAAAAGAATGAGAAACAACTTTTTCTATGGAATTGTTAGGGAAATCACACACTATCAGGTTGCATACATTTATTTTCCACATATAAAGTACTTTGTCCTAGAAGAGATGTTCATAAAAGCCTCTCAATTCAGTCATTTGACAGATGAGATCTGTTCTTGATGTCAGTCACTGAGTTACAGGTCTCTTCCTCTATTCTGCTACTGTGATTCTTATCCTGTTTATCTCTGTGCCCACACAGTATATCAGTATAAATTTATACGTGTGTATGCATATTCTATACATACAGTCTATCTTTATTATGCAGATGATAGCAGTGTTAAGCTTGCTGCAGAGGGCATCTCTTTCATATTTCAGAGGGCAAGGAGATCTATTCTTGAAGCCCACAATATTAGAATAAGAATGAAACAATTTTCATAGCAATGCAATGGGGAAAAAACAGTAAAACTCTGAGAACAATAAATGCAGGGCCTTTTTTATGAGATGCAGCAAAACAAAGCCTGGTGTTGAAAACATTTAGAGAAACCTCAGTGCTCAGGAATGGAGTTACTGGGGTTGATTCACCACTGTCCTGTGCTCCACACAGTCAGAGAGCAAAGTGGGTGGAAATCATTACTGTCCTCCATCCCAACACAGGCTCGTTCTACTCCCACCTCCCTTGGTGCAAATGAGTACAAAGACAATGCAGTGGAAACATAGCCATGGTTCTGTGCAAAACAACAGATTATCCATTTTCTAAACATCTTTCTACGGTTCTTTCTTTGTTGTGGTGTTTTGGTTTTTTTTTTAAATTGATGCTAGCGCTGCTATTATTATTGAATTAAAACTGACACATTCGTGTTATGGGTTCAGGTTTCTGTTTTCTGCTGCACACATAAAAGCCAAACACATTGATCAAGTTCTGTGACCTGTGAAACTACTAAAATCTGTTTCTGAAGACTTTCAGTGTAGGTTTCCCACAGACTGGACATTCAATAACACCAATGTCTTCCGTGACCTCCCTGGCACCAAGCCATACCGAGGCCTTCCCCTCAGTCCGGACTAATGAAGGCTTTCTCACTACTCAGCTGCCTATTTTTAAAGAATTCCTCAGGATTCAATATCTTCTGAACTTCTACTCTTTTGACAAACTTTGTTTAAATCAATCAATAAATTTTAAAAAAACCCAAACCCCAAAACCTGGCGAGGAGGAATGGACAGTGAACTGACAATCAATTAATCAATCAATCAGTGTGATTGCCTCAATTTTGGGTTTTTTTTGACAAAAACAGATTTTTAATTTTTTTTTTGCATACAAACCAATTTTTGAGCTTTTTATTATCATCTCCAAAGGTCAGGTTTCATCTGACTTGGGCCTAGTTACCTGACAGGCATCTATTTGGAAGCGGTCATCTAGGATGAATGGACATGGACAGAGAGAAGGTAGTAAGTACCATCTAGTCATGAAATAGATACCTCAAGCAAACAGCAAAACTTGACATTCTGGGGTAGTTCTGTCCCTCTCCATTTCCTACCAAGGAAGCTCTTAAGTCTGGTTTACAGTAAATGTCTAACTCTTAGATGAGAACAGTTAGGTGAGGTTTATCTGGTTCCTGGAGAATACCATAGGAAACCACTGTGAGTCACAGCAAGGACATTCTGTATCTCCTGCAATACAGATCTGATGGCTCTTCTGAGCTGATTTTTCAAGATTTTCACTGATTTTTACTTCAGCTAGTGTGAACAGTGGTACTTGGTGACTCCAAAATCAAATCCACTAACACCTTTGAGATCCCTACTGTAAGCCATACTCTCTGCTAAGAAGACTCAACTTTTTAAGTTCCGTGCAACTTCAACTTAAACTGTAATGGCACAATACAGCTCCCAATTAGAAGATAAAGGAAAGTGCCCTGAGTTAAATTATCAACCACCAGCTGCTAGACTTGCTCATTCAGTCTGCAACTATGCACAAGCACAAGGTGTTTCATTACATCTCTGAAATGGCTCATACTTTCCCTAGAATCTTGCTTTTGAGGTCTTGGTACCTGTGACATTGGAAAAGTCAAGGAAAGATTATGATAAGTTCTTGTGAAATGGATGAAATAGAAACCACAATAGAGCTCCCTAGACCTAGATTTTGAGGAGATTCAACGAAGTGCTGATCACATGCAGCTCATAAAGAGAGTGGGAGAGTTAGTGGGTCTAAGACGGGGTTACTTTTGGGGTTTTTTTTTGTTGGGGTTTTTTTTCCCTTCTGAAACAACCCAACAGATCAGCCAAATAACAAATGTACCTGTAATAAACTACTGAGATAGAGAGGAGTCCTGCAATGCGTAGTGCTTTCTGAGGGCTGGGTCCTAATTTTACCACAAAGAGTGTCTACCCACACCTATTGAAGCATAGCTGGCCTTGGGCTGGACTCACCAATGTCCACAGAAAATGCTGCACAAAATTTTCCTTTGGTTCTTGCAAACTATGCACAATCAAGCTTCAGAAAATCCAGAAATCAAGGGATTGCTAACTGTGGTGCTTAAAAGAACAGCCTTTGATTTTGATTGCACCTACAAATGAAAAAAGGGAGCTGGAAAACTGGCCTTCTTACTTTTTGTGGTGCTTTTTCATTAAAAAAAAAACTCTGTAATTAATTAACAATACAAGTATTCCAATTTGTGAATGATAATGTGCAGAAAAGAGCTGTTGAGAAAGGAATTTAAAAGCTGCACTACTGTAAATCATTGCAGTGTAAGACTTACTTCTACATAGATAATATATCCCCAAATGCCTTTGAAATTCTGCAATAAATGAGAGGAATATAAAATGAAGGGTATGAGATACTGTAAGCAAACAGCTTCTTAACATCTCTATCAAGGCAATACATTTTAACTTGGCGCGTTAAAAATGCAAACAAAACATTTAAGTCCTAAGATCAATTGCAAGCATAGACACACTCCAGGTTTAGGAAGAGCATTCTGTCTTGTCAAGCTCACCTTATCATCATGGAAGAATAAACAGTGTAATTATTCTCACCTTTTTGTTTGTTTTCTAATTGGATCATTTATTACTTTCAGGAAATTCAAATCAACATCAGATTTATAGTACAAGGCTTCTGAAATATTGATTTGGTTATAGAAATGTCAAAGCTGGCAGGTAAGCTGTCTTGTTGCCTCAAGAGTCTGTTGCATTAGCAGAAATTATGGAAAAGGCCTTTAGAATTAAGTAAGTTGAACAATTTGTTTCTGTGTTATGCATCATTAAAAACTCTGTTCTTTTACCGATATTTTACCTCCATTTATCAGCCTACGGTTTATAACATTGGTGTGTTTGAATCAAATACACAAAGGATGGGATTGTAACCATTCTGTTTTGCAGAATGTATTCTACTTCTAGGTTGGCTAGAACAGGTTTTTGGATGACTGTTAACAAAATTTGTCTGGTCAGTTACCAAATATCTACCTACATAAACCATGGATGATCCTGAAATGTCTCCTCTGCATTCCTTGTAAATTCTGAAGTGCTCAAAGTGTATCTTATTTACCACTAAATGAAGGTTGTGCTCTCTGCTGCTCAGCAATGCATTTTTCTGCTGTTCCTTTCACCAAAAATGCAAAGCAAGACCTAAAACATAATTATCTCAAACATGTACATTAGGAAATTTGGTTTAACTCTCTATCTTATGATGTTGAGGAAGTTTACTTACAGATTCATAACCTCATTTTGTGAGTCAAATTCATCCTACTGGTTAGGACATAGTATCTCTTCCAGCCATGCATATTCTGCCACTTATGCATTTTGTGAGTGTTAAAGGGACTGATTTTTCTGTGTTAAGCAAAACACCTTGGACATCAGGGAGTCTGGCATTTGATCTGAATGTCACTGAAGTCACTGGAAAAAACAGAGTTGAAATCAGCCACCACCCTAATAACCTGTCATGACATAAAGAAAAATCTTACCGCAACTTGTGACGTTCCTATACATAAGAAACTCCCATCGGCACGAAGTGTGGTGGTGCATGGAAGTGGCTTTCCGTTTGATAAGTTTTATCTCTACTCTAGACAGGAAGAAGCTGTTGGGGGAGACAACTGCATGTGCACATGTACACTGCGCTAGTCACCCTGGATGCCCGTTAAAACCAGCAAAGGGAAATGGGTGCTTTTAGGACGTGGTTCATCTGACTTCATTTAGAAGTTCACTTTTAAAAAGCAAGATTGACTATGCTGTAGAAGAGCTCATTTATGTTCATAATCTATACTGGAAGAATAATTTGGAAGTAGGTACCCATAGAGGGGATGGCCAGAAGATACTCCCATGAGATCTCAAATACTCCCTAAAACAAAGTAGTGTTACATAGCGGGGCCCCAGAAGAATTGCAGGGAGATAGGGGAAGATAGAAAAAAAAGAAAGAAAGCATATCCTGCTGGGGTTTTTTTATTTTTCTGTGAAGAGTGATGCTTTAGAACTAGTGATAAACCAGGAAGATCAGAACTTTTTCTTTCTCTTCCTTTCTTCATACATACATATGCAATTCGTAAAGACCAACGTTTTACAAGATAACAAGCAGAGGAACCAAAAGAGAAAGTAACAGTTCATGTATATGCTTCTTCTTAGAGCCTCTATTATGATTACATATTTTAAAATAGTGAATGAAAATGTAATCCAATCCTTACGTACAAAGATTATTCAATTTTGCAATTTTATCCTTTCTCAAAACAAGACCAAATATTGTTCAAAAACTTGTTCAGACTTAGCATTTCTAATGGGAAGAGGAAAACATACGAAAAGCTTTACAGTTTCATTGAATTTAAGAAAAAACATTCGGTTGTTCCTAGTGACTTATCACTTAGGAAAACTTTCAGAAATGAGTTATTATTCAGTATTTTTTGTTTGAGAATGTTTTCTGTGGGCTAATGTGAAAATATTTCTCAGGCAAAATATCTCATCAGTCCAAGGTATACAGGACCATTTGTAATTAGGACATTAAATGTTATTAGGCATTAGGAATGGGAATGTTATCGGTATGTTTCACTTAAAAAAACCATGCCAAACCATCAAAAATAAAAAATAAAAGAAAACAAAACAAACCCAAACAACTGTAGGAAAAGGAGCCATAGAAAATACATTAAAAACAAGCAAATATATTACAAATTAGCCATGGGGTTTTTTTAGAGGGAATTAAGACAAAAATGGAGAGTTTGTCATATATTTACACAGATAATAAGGAAAGACAAGCTGATCAGAAAAATCATAGCTAAAAATATGGGATAGCATCCCAAAAGCCAGTGCTTTGATGTGCTAAGGTAAAATGCTGCAATACTGTCTGTAAGTATATAAATGATTTTTAAACAAAGCATGAGAACAGAACTACCGCGAGTGTCTGGATAGTATTGCAAGAAAGGGACAAATTATTTCTGAAGTCCTAATCCTCTGTTGCTGCAAAAACAAATAGGCACAGCAGTAAATGTATATAAACAAATTGTCACCTCTTTAAATAGGATTCGTATGTTTATGTATTTGTTCTGTTACTTTGACGGATCAAGGCCAGAGTTTTCAGCCCTGGTCAAGAAACAGCACCTAGAATATATCCTAGTGCTGACGAGATTCATTAGGGTTTTATGTCACATGTAGATCCATGATAAGAAATCCCCCTAAACGTAACAAGAATGAGGATTGATTCTCTACTTTAGCTTTTATTCAATTACTTGTCTAAATGGCAACCAAGAACTCTGAGCACAGGTGAGACCTGCTGCAGTTTGGTTATTAAAGCCAAAGATTAGTAGTCGTATCACCTTGATTTTAAACCTCATTTTCTTCTGATTCACAGTAACCTTAGGCAAAACGTTTTCTTTTTCCTTTACTCACCTGCAAAACAACAGGTTGTAATAATTCTGAGCTGCCTCTGGGTTGCTGCCTCATAATTTTTATTTTTTAAAGTGTAATAAATACTTTAAAAATGCTTTCAGATGATAGCTGAAAAGCACTATAGTACAAAGTACTATCACTATAATGACCTGCAGAGCTTTGTCTTGCAACTGAACAAGACCTTAATCACAAAGAAAGCTCGTATATATAACAAAATCTCTGACTTGGTGTAAACTGATGCTGTTCACCGATACCTACGCTTGGATGCCAGTTTATCCCAAGTGAGGATGTGGCCCAAATCCTTTTATTCTCAGAAATTTGAGCCTGTAGTGAATTTTTAATAGCCCCAGTGGCTGTCCTGTTTATTTAACAGCTGCAAGCAACTGAACGTGAATCTCAGCATCACCGGGCTGAGCTGCAATTGCTCCCCTTTCCAGCACAACCCAAAGGGTTGATATCTTGTGAAGGTAGGACTGCATTTTGCCAGGGCATGCCAGGGTGTGGACATGGACTTTTCTGAACCCACACGGTGATGAATTCCTGCTCTGAAATGCTAAAATAAGTAAGTACAGCATAAAAACAGCGACTGATTTGTGGCCTGCATCTGGCAACCACGTTCTTTCCCTATGCAAATCAAACCACGCACAATGCAAAGGCCCTTCTGGTCCACTTTATTACAGGAAGGAAAAACCCACTTTTTACCGGCATTGGTCGGAAAAAAATGAAATATTCAAATTTTATCCAAAAAAAATAATCGGCACTGTCTTTCACAGAATTTCTTTTCGCCCCTTTCAAAGTATTCCTTTAAATAGATCTTTCCTTTTCTGCACACTTTTTCCTGTATAATAGTTCTTTTATTAACTATCTTTTTCCATACACATCTTTTGTTCTAAGCAGAGAAAGCATTTATTAAACAAAGCAGACTTGGTCTTAATTCACTTAAGGTCTTGCTCTTTCTCCTCATTACAAGCTAAGTTAAACAATATTATTAAAGCATTTTCTTAATGTTTTTGAACTTACCTTGATTTTTCTTTTTCCCTCCACTAATGGGAAATGCTGTTACTCATTCACAGTCCATCTGCCTAATAGAAACTAGCTTCTGACAATTAAAGTGCTAGCATGTAAATTCTTGTATGACATGCCCCTATCTGAAGATTAATTTGTGCAATTCATGACTGATGAGATGCATTATTATCTGCAAACTTATCACCTCTCTTACCCAAGTTCCAGCTCAATCTGATCTTTGTTAAGACTTAATGAGAACAAATGCAGTTCTTAAGAACAATGGAAAAAAGGTGCAAAATGCAATACATTTTATTTAAATCATTTTTAGAGATACTGTATGTGGGTGTTGGTATAGTTATGAATCGTTTTACAACCAAACTTGAAACAAAACAAAACAAATCAAAAAACCAGAAAGGCCACTTGTTCTTAGAAAACTAACAGTCTGTCAAAATGTTTCCCACTTTAGCACCAAAGAGGGGAAAAAAATAGAGCTTCAAAGGATTTGAAACTGTAAAATTATAATTAGGGAACATAAAGTCAAGCCAATGATCATTGGCATTTGGAGAGGGGTTATTTTCATTTTAAAGAAAATTGATCCATTCAGTCAATCTCCTTGGGGATTGTCATGAAAGCCTTCCACAGAAAACGCCTTATCTTCAACAGTTTCTTGTAAGAAAAATAAAGATGATGTTTTGTTAGCAAAACTGATACCTTATGGGATCTTGAGGTTTGTCTGAATGACTTGCTATGGTTGCTGAGTTTTGGGAGTACAGCTGCTCATCCGGAGCTGCCACGAAGACTGGTCCTAAGCTACCGTTGTAACACAATAGTAGATTTGACCATGGTATGGCACACTAGTAGGGTCAAGACCAGCAGTCCAGCCCTGGCTGTCATGGTCCACGGTCAACATGAAAGTCCAAGCAACACGCTCAACATCAGTTAGTATTTTGTGTTTTCTGTCCCAACCTTGCATTTAGCAAGGGAGGCCTCAGCTTGCAGCTGGGGAATGTTGCATCAGCGTGGTGGCAGCTGAGAGATCTGAATTCCAGTTCTACATCTTCTATGGACCTACCTTGCAGGCTGGTTATTTCACCTCATTCTCTCTCTATTTCCCCTCCCATCCTTCATCTGCTTTGTCAATTTAGGTTGCAATCTCTCTGAGCCTCTGTATGTTTCTTCAGTGTGAGGTGCTGATTTCTAGAGAGCTTTTCAGTATTATCACAGTAAAACAAAATCACTGTGTCCAGGAGAATCCAGGGATTAAAATCTGGTCTCACATGCGCTGGTGAATGTCGACATAATCATCTGTATTGCAGTGGCATATCAAACTAAACTTGAGCTTCTCTTACCAAGCACTGTAGTAGGGTGGTACTTTCTTCTGTCAAAGAATTGTTCTGTTTTGGGATAGAGCAAAACCTTCAGTTTCTGTGGTACAGACAGTCTCAGGACACGTGATTTCTATAGTTCTTTACCCCAACAGTCTTGACCACAGAAGTAAAGGAGAATGTCTAGAATGAGCAAAATCTTAAAGCAAACAGCAGAAGGAATCTGAAGACTACTCAGAGGAGGTGTTGAGGACAGATCAAGTGCTTGCAGAAAAAAAAACCCAGGAGCCTTTACATGGGTTTCAGTGAGCTTTGGAGGAAGCCCTCAAACAACTCTGCTACTTAGTTCTGCTTTAATTCTTGCCTCAATATGAAGAATTCCTCTGTAACTTACAAGCAGCACTGCCAAGGGCAACAGTTCCTGTTTAGTACCACAGGAGAGTGAAAGGGCTGGGAGGGGAAGAGAAGCCTAAAACTTCTCAAAGAGTCTTGCAATGTCTTTTCCTTCCTGTGCTGTGCATTGATCTCCCTTGCTTAGATTAAAACCTACAGCTTCTGAAAGACACCCACAACTGACACCTATCCCACTAGACTGAAAACCATTTGACAATGATGCTGCACTGTGGTTTTTTACAGTCACGCAGTGATCAGAGTGAAATAGATTTAAGACAAGGTTATTTACATTAAAAAAAATTTGATTGCTTGTCTAACAGAAAAACATTGTTATATGCCATTAAATGATAAGGACTGAATACGGCACATGGATATCTGTTCATTTCATAACACTGAACACATTTCTTATCCTTCTGACATTACAGTAATTTAACTTTGCAAAGTTATACTCAGATCCCGCTAGTTTTAAATGTTTTTGTACATGCTTATACAATTCATACTATGATATCCATTCTCAAAATAACTGTCAAGCCCTCCTGCTTTAAAGAAGACGCAGTATATTTCCCTGAAAGGCTGTATACTGCAGCACTAGAGCAAGGAGACGGTTAAAGAAATTAAAAACAATGATGTGGACTATTATTGCCTTGCAATGTAGAATCATCATTTATCAAAATCTCATTTGGTAAATTGCATTTCAAAACAGATCCTGCACAACACAGGACTGAGGCTTTAGCTTGTTTGGGGAGGGGGGAGTTTGAAGTCTTTTCCTTCTTCTTGTTTTCATATTTCATGTCTAGGGACATGAGTAATGTCCCTGGATATCAGAAAAATGAATGCTGCATTCAGCCCTGGTTCAGCCTGGTTGAGTGAGAAAACGTAATGCTGAATCCTAAAAAGCAGCGTCGTGTTCATAATCTACTCAGTAACCCTCAGGCTGTGATTCAGCTCACTTGGGTTTCGGCAGTCACTGAGTCACCTTGATCAGGATCCTGGTTGCTGACAGCTCCCCGTTTAGTCAATGGGGAAAGATAAGCTCCTACGGAGACTGACTCACATGGTAGGAGGCCTGAATCACCCTGGGGGGTGACATCACTGTGTGTGGAAGGACCCATGCCCAAGAGGCGTGCCGCTGCGAACCACCACTTGTACGTAAAATTCAGGGAGTGAAATGAATTTTGGCAGAAAAATCCTTCCTTCTCCCTCTCTTTTTTAATGAGGAAATATGTTTGGTTTTGAAGGGCAAAACAGAGATATAGCTGTTGTGCGGTGAGCAAAGACTGGGGAAATGAAGCAGGTGCACTTCAGAGTGCTCTTTCATGGCAGGAAGGGGAAATGGGTTTAAGATCATACAACAGTACAGTAGGTTTGCTCACCTTTCACTTCAAAGGTTCACTCATCTAATCTTCTGTTCCTTTTTGGGTAGTAGGATGGATTTATGGGTTATGCCATTTGCTTGACTATATTTAAAATGGCCTTTCTTACACCAGACTATACTGGCTAACACCAACCATGGTCTACAACCCACTTTCTGGAGTAGTTTGTGCCAAGTTTTCTTGAGATGACACAAATATAACCTACCGTACAAAGCACAGGAAACTTCTAAGACAGCCTGAGAGAAAAAAAAAAATGCATTAATATCAAACCTTTTGCTTTCACTGCAAAATGCTATTGCAAGAGTGATCTAGGTCAATGAAGATCTGATTATAGCTTTCAAATGCCACCTTTATTAACAGCAGTGATTCCCTGAAGCTCTGAGGGTTTGGTGATCCTGGACAGGAGACCACGAGTCAAATCCTGGGGACAATTTTTATTTTCTAGTCCTTTTTTGATGTACACTGACTCAAAAATTTATTTGAATTTCTACATTCTGGCATAAATTAGAATTGGACTCATTCATGTGTGCAGTCTGGGAATACTAATTTTTGGACTGTTTTCAGCCTCGGTGACAAAATATCAAGAAAAGTAAGAAGAAGTGGTATTATACTATTGAGGTCAACTAGCCCTGAATAATTCTCTTCATATCTCTCAAACATGCCAGTGTTGTTCAATCTTAGCTGAAATCTACCTGGAAAACCAAAATTTAACATGAGTGGTCACTATTTTTTATCCTGGCTTGGTGAAGAACAACTGAGGACTCTGAAGTGAAACAGTAAATGCTACAGAGCAGTGGATGATCCCAACAATAGACTATCAGCTGGTCACAGCTCCAATGAACCCACAATGATCTGCAAAATGGATCTGTCCTAAATGCCTATGTGAGATTGCAGCTTAGTACAGCAACAGGCTCATGAAAACCAAAAGTTTAGGTGCAGGCTTCACTGTAAACCTCTGTGCTTTTGTCACCTCAGGATTAGAACACACCATACATCTTTGGTTTAATTTTAGCAAAACTGGTATAAGATGAAGATCTCGTCATATTTTCGTTTTTCAAAAAAAATGGGCCAAATTCTGGAAGGCACTGTGTGTGGAAGGCACTTTTCTCCTCAACTGAAGAGAAAAATAATAGGGAATAGCAATATTGTTGAGGAGAAGTCATATAGTTCTGTGCAGGCCTTAAAGGTTTGATTTTCCTGGACATATGTAGAACATAATCCACAATTAATAACAGACCATAGATACTTCAGGGAGACATTTTCTGGATTCTGCCAGGGTTGGGACACACATCCATGCTGGGTTAACAACGTACATACAAAGGTCCCATTTTAAAGGTTAAAGATACTTTTCCCATTGCTCATTAAGATGAACAATTAAAGAATCTGGTAGATTCTTTTGACCTTTACTGGACATGTCAAGTTCACTGACTAATTTAAAGAGCCAGGAAGAGCCCCAAAGAGTCAGCTGAGGGAAAAAAAAGGACAATTCTGTTCTCATTCCATGTACAGATGCTGACAAATAAAGAAGACTTTGTAAACTACAGTTTTATAAGGCTTGACTGAAATCTAAGGTGCCATCTATTTTCCTGTCTAATGACTGTAACACATTCAGGGGAAAAAATAAAAGAGATAAACAGATAAAATAGGTCTTTTCCATCTCTCTAAATTCTCTGTTCTTTGAAGTCATGCACACAGTCACATGGTAATGTCATTTCAATAATGCCAGCTTTTCTGTCAAAATCACTACCTTCATCACTGTTGACCGCAAGTGCAGCAGTATGTGGTAGCCTTGTGTTAAATACTGATAATCTACTGGGTTGCCTTTTCATTTCCAGGGTGCATCCTCTGTTAGGCAAACAAGGCAGCATCAAAATGGTTACTAGGAAAACATTTTGCAGAGACCTTAACAAGCAGGGGGTTTACATACTGGTTAGAAATGTTCATGGCAGAATCAAGCTGAGCGCAAGTCACTAGCCATGGTCGAGGATCAACACACTGGGCTCTGCCAGCGAGGAGTGCCAGGCTACTGGAGTGTGCACAGTGAATTGTCGAACACATTCTGGGAAATGTAAAAGAAAAAGACTGGATTCTGCCCAATGTACCACCAGGCCAATTAATCAGAGGCTGCTTGACAAGTCATGAAAAACAGATTCTGTGACATGGAGGGAAAAAAAATAAAATAATCAGAATCTGTCATTGTGCCAAATCAATCAGAATTTGTAGGCTGGATCCTGAGACTCACTTGGCTATATGTTAAAAAAAAAAGGGATACAACTTTGGACTCTGTCAGTATGCTAATTCACTGGTTGAAACTGATAAAAATGGGTAAATCATATGAATATAAGTTGTGGCATCCAAATATGGAACTTAAGATTGAAATCTGATACTCTGAAAATCATAGACATTGACATGCTTTAAGGTACACAAGGATTTCTTTCATATTTGTCAAACACCAAAAGAATGCATTGTAATGAGCTGCTGTTATCGGACCTATGGCTTCTGAAAATTGCTGATGTTAAGACTTTTGATCAGCATATCTGCCTCCAGTGCAAAATAGATATATCCCTCTCTTTCTGGATCTGCACAAAATCATAGAAGGTAGTAGTTTCATACTGATTTACTAGACATAAAAAAAGCTTATGTGTAATTCTCTATTTATCCTGAAAAAAAAAATAAATGTTGAAATACCAAGCACAGAGAAGCTAGAAATTCTGGCACTGAAGGTTGAATTTTCAGAATTAACTCCACCTCAAAATTCAGTTTCCCTTTTTACCACTCGTTATTGTTTATCAGTTAATACAACAAGAAGAATAATAAGAACAGTAACACCTTTTACAAATTCCTGTCATGCTTCCTATTCAAATTGCTGTCATCTTAACCTATCCCAGACGATGGGAAATATTGAAATGTTTGGGATGCAGTTGTTAAGTTTCTCCTAAACCGGATGCAAATGCTGAGTTCAGGCATATACGACTTTAGACCCAGTTGTCTGGTTTCCTTCAAACTTGATTTCTTTTGTAGATCTCATTGTAACTTGAGGAAAATTGTTTCAGCGGTTCCATCTTCCAGCTGCTTAAATTTGGCAACATATAGATTAAGCTAAGATTAAGTTAATAAAAGAACCACTGTAAAAAAAAAAAAAAAAAAGGAAATAAAAATTTCTTTGCATACATTTTAATAAAACTGTCTAGAAAAAATACCTATGCTTTTCATATTCCTTAAGCACTTTCCTACACATTTTGCTTAATAATTATCTACTACATGAAAAGCAAAGAATGGTCCCCAATTTTAAAACAGCTGAGCACATGCTCAACTTTTTGCATATAACTGCAGCCTCTTGAAGCCTTCAAAAGGAATAGGACTACTCCCTAATATAAATGCATCTAGGAATGTTCGCAGGTCTGTGTTTCAAGTTTTGATCGTTAATCATTTTTTATTTGTCCTAATTACATTTTTAATTGAAACATACAAGAAAAAATGTGTTAGGTTCACTCTTGAATAATTCACACTCAGTCATCTTAACTTAAAAAAATTACATAAACCCCCAAACATTTACCTTTCAGTTGAATCCAAGCATGGATAGTTCCAGCCCTCGAATTTATTTTGAGAAAGTTATGAGTGTCTGAAAAGAAAGGGGAGGGAATAGGCTGGAACTGACTTATGAATGCCATATTGTGTAACTAAATCCTGTTTCCCTCTGTTATTACAGAATGTTGCTCCTTCCCTGCAGATTAACAAATAAAGAAAAATATATACTAGAAAGATTCCAGTCTTTCCAAACTATGTATTATACACACTGCTTATGATTGCTTTGATCTTTTCAATTTCAAAATTGTAAGTCTATTAAAGGTTTAGTATACTAAGAATCAGGAGCTAATCTTACATTAAAGTGATTTGACTCACAATAGTGTAAAATGTTGATACAACCATATATGCAATTTAGATGCCATGCAAAGACCTCTGAAATGGTGGTCTCACTTTTCAATAACGAGAGGGAACATACCTGAGTCTGATAGCTTCCTTCAGTAAAGAGGCAAGCAGGGTTTTGACCAGAGACACGGGCAACCTCAGATAAATGAACTTCACTGAAATGTCCATGTCCATCACATTCACTGCGGATTCCTTGTCCTGTTACCTAGGCAACTTTCCACAGAAACAACGAATAAAACAAACGAAAAACCCAACCCAAGCTAACATACATTTAAAGGTGCTAGTGTTACGTTCTTGGTAAAATGAACTTGGTTTCTGTGAGGACAAGAGGTATGCTATCACATGAGTAATGATAACTCTTCAACGCTGTTTCTCCAGTTCCTTGCAAAGGACAAATCAACTCTTTTGTGATCCACAAGATGAAAATGTCTCAGCCCAGGGACTGCCAGGATGTGCCTGAGATGTATTAACATGAGTGCAGAGGTCATAAAACTATATAATTCACTGTGGGGGTAATTCTGCTGCTCAAGCCCTGATGTCAATCATTCATATTAACTGGACAGTGAAACAATTCCTTGGAGAGTGTGTTGTTTGGTTTCCTCTAAATGAAAGGGCAACCTGAGTGTTTTATGGTTTCTAAGTCCCAAGACTTAGGGTTTGATCCCACAAGATGTTGAGCAGTCTATTTTTGAACTTACATTGACTTAAAACACACATGTAAGTGCTTTTCTGGGTCATTGCCAGATTAGTCAGCCCCTTCCAGGACCAAACCTTCAGTGTCATCTGAAGAAGATGTAAAATCTTGCTTCTTTGCTCTTGCATGTCTCACGTTCTAAACCCACCTGCTAACATGCAAGGAGTTAATTACACCAGCTCAATTTCCCCCTCTTTCCTCTGGTAGGTTGTATTTATTGGTGTGATAAAAAACAAAGAGAGGTTTCAGGCTTCCTAAACTCTACCTTCTTGTGCAACTACAAACATCTGTATAGATGCAGAAGCCAAAGCCATCATAGTGGGCAACTGGCTTTGTTCCTCCTTGTGCAGCGGTAACAGTGAGAGAAACCCCAGATGAATTAACACATCTCTAAGCTGTTAATTCCCTTCAGCTTCGTTTCACTGAGTAGCACACAGGAAAGGACTCTTGAAAAATACTTGAAAATTTCATGGTGGAGTTGTAAATATTTTGTCTTTGTGTACGATATTCTACTGTATACATTTGATAAAGATGTCATTTTCTAAGACTGCTTTCTTTCAACTTATGATTTTAAATACATGGATAAACTTTCAGGGTTTTTTTGGTTGATTGGTTTGGGTTTCTTTCAGTTTTAAATGTATCAGACATACTTTGGTCCTTAGTAAACCTCTTTGTGATGGCCTGCTATGTGACAAACACATGGTATGTCATCATTGTGTCATAAAGAAGCAAGTATTCATCATTATCAATTTCATCTGTTTATAAGACTAATAATCTACAAGCATGATACAGGGTCTGAATACTTGTGAAATTCAGTGACTACAATTTTTGATAAATAATAGAATCATTACTAAGTAACTTGAAAATTACCTTTGTTTTGCAGATTTTGGGGTTCAAATCATGCAGGAAAAGCAACTCCTTTGCATTTTTCCTGACTAGATAAAACCCTTATCCATTACCTGGCTTTGTTGGTACTCTTTCTGTGTCAGAAATAAATAAATAATAACTTAATGCAACTCTGAAGGAATAGGAATGGCATGTAAGGAGTTGTTTTTCGGCTCTCAAAATGATAATGGCTCTAAGTGTTGCTTTGAACCCAATCCTGAAATCCTCAGTCAAAACAAATATTGATCATAGTGATGATGCTGTGCTGGAACAATTTATTCATTTATTTCATGTCAAGTGCTACATGAATTTTGCTGTTGCTCAAATGAAAAATACAAAGTTCATTTCGCCAATATGTCTTATTCACTTTCTTCTAAAAATCAGTGTCTGAGCATCACATGCAGAGAAAAAGCTTAAGAGAAACCATACAGAGACAGAGCTGTGTAATATGCATTAGTTTCAAATTGGGAACATAACTGTGTAGATTTTAACCTGATCTTTTCCAAAAAACTAAAAAAAGGCAAAGACTCTGTATTGAAATGGCCCGGAGGGTTGTTGCTAGACAGAATGTGAGGGTACTAGATTCATGCAGAAGGTCCTAAAGGAATGACTTGATAGGAAGGAGGGAACAGTAGTAGAGGGACTATTTTACTTTAGAATTGTTGAGAAATAGCAGAAGTGTTTATGTAACAGTACAATTTCCTTCCTCAGCTGCTACATATGCAAACTGCATGTTCTTCCAAGGTCTCAATGAGACAAAGGCATTGTACTTGTTGCAGTTCTTTCCATGACCTAATATAATTTTATGGAAAATTATTGGGAAATAAAGAGATTGTTTTGAGAACAGAAATATTTCATGGCTATGTGTTTCTAATCTACAAAATTTTGGAAAGATTAATTTTCCACTTTCTGCTTGGTTTTTACAGTTGGTGATATTTTCATATCTTTTTTTGACATTCAGAATTATTTGATGAAAATCTTCAGCCAAGCCTTTTTAGATGCCTTCCTTATTACCAAAAGCATATTTTATTTTTAACTCAACACAATTTAAAAAGTTGAATTCTAATTTGAAAATAAATAAGAAAATAATTCTAAGTTAAAATCTGATTAAAATTTGTCAGAGAGCTAAAAAAGAAGAAAGTGCCAATGTGGACATATCAAAATAAAACCTGTGATTAATCTGTTCTTAAACTTGGGGCTGTTGCAGAGGTTTTACCCAACATGTGTGATGCCAATACTCTGTTGTATTTGGGTGATGTGTAGAAGCCTTTGAAGACATGTCTGTGAGCAGCGAATTTTTTCACCTTGTTTTTCTGAAGAAGGAATAAAGCCCAAGGTTCAACCCATTCTGGTGAGGCTGAACCTTGAATCCTGTGTTCAGTTTTGGGCCCCTCACCACAAGAAGGACATTGAGGTACTGGAGCGTGTCCAGAGAAGGGCGACGAAGCTGGTGAGGGGTCTGGAGCACAAGTCTGATGAGGAGCGGCTGAGGGAACTGGGGTTGTTCAGTCTGCAGAAGAGGAGGCTGAGGGGAGACCTCATCGCTCTCTACAATTACCTGAAAGGAGGTTGCAGAGAGGTGGGTGTTGGTCTCTTCTCCCAAGTAACAACTGATAGGACAAGAGGAAATGGCCTCAAGTTGTGCCAGGGGAGGTTTAGATTGGATATTGGGAAAAATTTCTTCACTGAAAGGGTTATCAAGCACTGGAACAGGCTGCCCATGGAGGTGGTTGAGTCACCATCCCTGGAGGTATTTAAAAGATGGTAGATGTGGTGCTTAGGGACATGGTTAAGTGATTCTATGATTCTATTCCTCTGTGCTGTCAAATAATGGTCTTTTGTGCCTTGTTTACCTGTTGGCATCATCAGCCACTGGGGTAATAACTGATTAAAGCAGACTTTCAAACCTCAGCTATTTTAAGACTGTCCTGTGAGATTAGCCTTTGGCTCTGTAAAATCATCCTCTCCTCAACAAACAGCATGTTGCAAAGATGCCTACTTTTTATTCCTGAGCTTGTCTCAGAACTGGAGTGGGGAAAGCACTACCAAGCCAGGTCAGGTCTCTGCACAGTTCTGCCATACCTGCCGCTGTCCCTGAGACAGTAAGTCTCATAGAGAGGTAAAGCTTATTTTTCTCTACAATGCACCTTATTAGCTTACTACACTGATTCTGGACCCCAAAGTCCCCTCACTGGATTTACCGGTCACTAGCTTGGGGACTTCTGTACTTGGTTGCTAGTCTCTTGCTAGATGTATTCAATGAAATTTTCCTCATTTAAAGCAAAGAAACAATAGCATTATGGCTCCTCATCACAGAGTAGGAGACAAACATGCAGTGCGTTGTTTCTTGGGTGACTTACTTAAATTGTAGGTGACCACTGAAATCTATTGAAATACAGAATTCACAGTATCGTGGAGAGGATGGAAACATGATATTAAGAAGAACATCATTTTGCAGGACTGGCGCGGGTCTGAGGCCCATCTAAGTTCACTTTCCTACTCCTGACAGGAGATAGATCTGGTATGTCATAAAGAGAAAAAAGATCCCTTCCCCTGGGGCTAATTAATTCCTGCATCAAAATCAAGTAAAGTCTCAGCTCCTCAAGATTACTTCTGAATTCTTATAGTACTACAAAAATATGTGCACACACACAAGCTAAGATTGTAAATAAGTGAACGGGATATATTTTTAGTAATGATTTCTGCAAGTGCAATACAGATTCAAAACATTCTCTACTTCATCTAGTAAGTCTGATGAGTCATTTGAGTTTAGCTTTTGGAGGCAAGTACAGTTGGCATTGGAGATGGGTTTCTGCAGTCAAGCCCAGCATGTGTCTGCAGTTCTTTGCAAAAACATTGGTCCTTATGATGCTGTAGGGTCAGGCATCACTCCCAATGAGCTATACTCAATACCAGCAGAAACAGTTTCTCTTCCAAATTTAAGCTTCAGTCCAGACCTACCTATATATTGAAATATAAAACTTTCTGAAATGATTGCTAAAACCACCGGGTTGTGACCTAAAGAGTCCACTTCTTATAAAAATACAAAGGAAAACAGCAACCCAGCAACAGCTGTTATTAACGACTTTCAGATGCCAGGCTTGCGACTCGGCAAGGGAGTGGATCTGATTAAGGCTAATGGCAGCAGGTTTCCTTATAAAACAACAACATCAACAAAACTTTTCTCAGAGCCCTGGTGGGTTTGCACAGTGACTTACCCTTGATCCTATGATATACTATCTTTTTTCTTTTTTTTTTCCCCAAAAGTTTAGCTACAGTTAAGATTCATCAAAGAATGGATATAACTCCAAAGAAACCCTCCTAGGTTATATATGAAATTCAGTAACTACTGAATAATGGGAGTGTCATAAAACTCACACTGGAGGGTGAAGGCTTAGGATGAGTTAAAAGATCAGGAAAAAACATAGAAATATGCCTTTGAGGTCAAATATTTCTGATCAGTTTTATTTGCCAGACTGAGTTGTGGTCTCATCCTAGGTGAGGTACTGTAGTGGTACTGCTCTCTCCCTGCAGGCAGAAACCAATCCTGTGAGAAGACCCCAATTTGACCAGAGGTAGACTTGCTCCCACATCTCCTTTAAATGAATACTCCAATGAAACTTTCAACTTCTGAACTTTCAACTACAAAGTAGAACCAAGTAAGAAAATCCAACTCTGCTAGGCAACAAAGGTAAGATGGAACAGTTCAACAAACCTTTTCCCCTTCTCACTGTGTCCTTGCACGTCAAACCCTTTTCTCCCTGCTGCCCAGCTGCAGACTCTTTATTAAACCACGTGGTACCTTCACCACGGCAAGTACTGTTCAGGTAAACCATGAACAAATTAATCAAATATTCTATTGTATTCTAAATAGTTTTGAATTCCCTCACAGTGATAAAACCTTATGTGCCTGGATGTACATAGCATATTTGTAACACAGTAATGGCTGTGTGAAAGAGCCTCACACAGGACCTCAGGGAGGACTTTTTTCTCCAGCCTCTTGTTGACTTGCAGTGTGGAGGATCTGAGTTCAAGTTCTGCTGATTCAGGACAAGAATCTGGACCACAGATTTTCAGAGAGCCTGTGAAGGCAGAGGTGAGGTTTTCTATGTCCTATGATAAAACTGTTCCATTTTCTATATCAACTTTAAGCATAACTAAGCCAGAGGAAGGGGAAAACAAAGTGCCAAACTCACCTAAAAAGTGTAGGTCTTAGTCAAAGGGGGGCAGGTTATACAGAACAGGAACTGACAGCAGATTATGTAGTATGATGGTTATGGCATCTTCTTACAATATGAAAGGCTTTAGGTTAAATCCTTTCTTTATGGGTACGAGATACTCCTGGGGAAATTGGACATGAGGAAAATTTTTCAGAATGAGAACAATCAGCCATTGGAATAATCTCTCTAGGAAAGTGGTGGATTCCCCAATGTTGGACACCTTTAAGATTCAGCCAGACAGGGTGCTGGGCTGTCTTGTCTAGATTGTGCTTTTGCCGAGAAAGGCTGGACCAGATGATCCTTGAGGTCTCTTCCAACCTGGTGTTCTATGAGTCTGTGATTTAAAAACAGAGTAAAACAATTTGTTTCTGAACATCATGTTGCAGATTGAAGTACCTTACTCACAGTTTGTAAATCAGATACCATCTCCTTATTTCTG
The DNA here is from genome assembly GCF_030936135.1 of Gavia stellata. Lineage (NCBI taxonomy): Eukaryota > Metazoa > Chordata > Aves > Gaviiformes > Gaviidae > Gavia > Gavia stellata. The sequence goes on along the minus strand of NC_082597.1, from coordinate 5,878,791 downwards.
TTGTTGTGGATGTTGCTTTTGAATACTGTCTGAAAAAAAACAGAATTTGTTATGGGAAAGACAAAACAAACCATACTGGTGAGGAACAAAAACAATCCTTGGTTTCCATCTGGTCAGAAGAATTCCCTACAGCTGACCTGGATTTGCAAGTACTTTCAAATCAAATTACTTGCATTTTTTAATAGAAAACTGGTTTAGGTATTTCTTTCTTCCTCTCCCACATACTCAATTTCTCAAGTGATCAGGTGCATTATTATTATAGTGTTTAAGATTCTTTTTTTATATTTGGATGTGGAATATTGCTTTATGACAGAGACATGGTATATTTTTTCATAGCAAACCTCTGTGTTCTCACAGTTATTAAATCACACACACCACACATTTTCTCACACATAGAAATGGAAAGAATTCTACTGTCTATCCAAAAGAGAATTGTTTTCTTTTGGTAGCAAATATAAATATTCTTCCTAATTCTTCCCTAGGACAAATACTAATGAGTTTGATCCAGACAATGTTGAATTCCTTAGACATTAATACAGATTCATTATATCCAACTAGATTACTCCATTGATTATGAATTGGAGCATGGTCAAGCACTCATGCTTTTATAGGTTACACCTCGATGGGGTTTAGCCTCACAGAAATATTAGGGAGTAGGGTGTAGATTGTAGAATAACATAAGAAAATAAGTATTTTGGTGAAAGAGAGTCCCTCGAATTTTTCATTTTCTACCCAGACTTAAGCTACATAGCAAAGAGAGTTCTGCGTACCCACTGCTTTGGTGAAGAGGACATTTCTGAAGGTCTGAGTCACTTTCATGCTGTGCAAGGTCTGGGGGTGTCTCACAGGCCACCGCTTTGCACATATTGCTCAGTTTTGATCAGCACTGCTGAACCTATCCCAGATAGTTTCAAAATAATTCAGAATGCCAAACCTTCAAAGCCTGAACAGTGAATGAAAGTTGAACTCTTTCAAGCATACCCGTGAAAGGGAAAGTTTCATGACAATTTAGCATTTATGATTTTTCCAAGGAAAGGATGAAGCTTTCTTCTCTCCTCCCAGCCTGAGATTAACACACTAAAAGAATAAATTCATTCTCTGTGCATGTATATGCTAAATTAAATTCCCTTTTTGGACCTTCTCCCTTTCTCTTGAACACTTGTTTGCTCTGAAACATGCAATAAACTCACCATGTTTTAACATTACTCATTCTTATTTAAAGCAACTTCTAGCATCTAACACAGATCTTATTAATGGCAACATAATCCCAGCTCTGTTAATGAGTCACTGGGGTCTATGCTCATCCCTCTCAACTCTAGCTGCCTGAAAGCAGCCTAAGTTACACATCCATGATCCCTATAGGCACGAGGCAGGCACTTCCAGAGTATGATTCCTCCCAGTCTGAGAAAAATTGTCCAAAATAGATAGGTTGACATGTCTTTGGAAATGCCTGTGCTTGTGTGACAGCATTCAAATCTCTTTTCCTCAGTTAAGCCATTTTAACTCTGGAATTATTACGCTGCTTTGCTTCACAAGACTGTCACTCAGATTGCTCACAAACTGCTTTGAAGGTGGAAAGTGTTGAGTTATGACTCAGAATGTGTGATTGTGGCCTCCCTCTAATGACAATGGATACCAGTTTTGGTTAATGTGCTCAATAGGAAATAAAGACAGAAGCAAAAAACACAATGTGTTTTTTAGGCTGTGAAATATTAAGTGAAAGTATCCTCCGTGTTTTAGATGGGTAAAGGTTTCTTCACCTCTGTGTAAAAAGTGCAAATATTTGTACCTGAATATAATGTACCATTTTAGCAGTGAACTCGTATGAGACAGCTGCAATGACCAATTTGTATCAGCTTTAGTATTCAAGAATAAAATTGAAACTTACATCTTTACCAAAAATGGATTTATAATCTTGGTCTTTACACTATAAGACAATACTTTCCTATTGAGAAGTCAAACTGTTTGTTCATTGAATTGCTTCCCCTTTTCAATTGTTAAAGACTATTTTTAGCTCAAATTTAGAATTATGGCAAAGAAAGAAAAATTCCTGGGAAAAATATTTGCTTTCTAAGCAGTTGTAATGAAATCAGGTGTTTTAAGGACAACTGTATCCAGCTCCAGTAACACAGTATGAGGTATGCATATATCTCATCTTATATACAACCAGAAGGAAAAAATGGACTTCATGTGAGAGAAATACAGAAATAGAGAAAGAGAGTGAGAAAGAATAAGGAAGAAAGAAACACAGTGCTATCTCATTTAAAAACAACAAAAAAAAAACCATGCCAAAGGTAATTCTTCAATTTTTTTCTTCTATTTTCTTTTTTCTTGTTGAAAGAGGGGGAGTTATGAAAAAAATGAACCAGAGAAATCTAAAGTAATAGAATCATAGAACAGTTTGGGTCGGAAGGGACCTTTGAAGATCATCTAGTTCCAACTTCCCTGGCATGGGCAGGGACATCTTCCACTAGATCATGTTGCTCAGAGCCCCGTCCAACCTGACCTTGAACACTTCCAATGATGGGGCATCCACAGCTTCTCTGGCAATCTGTTCCAAGGTCTCACCACCCTCATCGTAAAGAACTTGTTCCTTTTGTCCAATCTAAATCTACCCTTTTTCTTTTTAAAACTGCTGCCCCTTGTCCTGTCACTACAGGCCTTGGTAAAGAGTCTCCATTTTTCTTATAAGCCCCTTTTATATATTGAAAGGCTGCAATAAAGTCTCCTGGAGCCTTCTTTTCTCCAGGCTGAACAATTGATAACAATCACAACTAACTTTGGTTTTGATAAAAAATAATGAAAACCTGAAAAGCAAAGGAAATTTAATTTAGTATTTTTGAGATTTTCTTCACCCTTTGGGAAAGTTTAAATTTGTCACACACACACCCCCCCTCACACCCCCCCCCCTCCTCATTTTTGTTTTTTGTTTAAAGAAAGGTTAAGGTGACAATATTTGCCTGTCTTTATTTCTGTATAAATGATTCATAATAATGTGTATACATGGCAAATTCAGATTATGTGGGAATGAAAATGCATGTTCTTACATAAAGGAGTGAGAAAATCGATTGTGTTTGGCATCTTCACTTGTAGACAGGAGTACAGTTAGAAACAGGTGGGTGGCTTTGTGGTAACAGTAGGGGGAAAAATAAATTCTAAGAAATAAGAGGGGGTTAGTAGCTATCTGGAAAAAGGTGGGTTATTTTTAGACCTAAGGAACATGCTGTTCTAATATGAATGTTTAAGACTTGAACATTGCCTTGGTGTAAAAGGTCAAGTTCTCAAATCCCATTTTTTTGACTGACTTCTTACGTACATAAAAAGTGGTAATAATATAAAAAAGACTATATTCATTCAGGTGCAATAATTTAATTTGCTATGTAGGATTAAATTCCATTTTACTTATTACTGTAACACTATTAATTTCATATTAACGGGAAGTATTGGATTAAGGTCTGTGATAAATAAACAGGTAGGACAAAGAAATCTATTCTTCACTGTCCGTTCTTGACAGCGATGACTTTCAGGTGTTCCTAAAATTGATGTATCCTACCACATCATCTACCCCTGTTTTCCTCTCCAGCAGAGTGGGCTATGCCAACCATTAATGGCACAGAGTAGAAGTGTCACCTGGACAATCAGCTGTTGCAATGGAAACCCAAATGCAGTGTTCAAAACATTTAGAAATACCTGCGGGGCGGGGGGGGTGGCGCAGGAAAGAAGAAGAAAAATCTCAGTAGGCCCCAGTTATAAGCTGTCTTTCAGCATAAATGACTGATTTCCTAAAGTGCCTCTGTGGCAGCTGGACAGTTGTTGGTTCATTTTAACCACCGAGTACTAGCCCACAAAACTGAAGGACAACTGCTACGTCATATTTACAGTATTTCCAAGGACACAATGTGACAGCCACTCTGGGCAGACATATAGGGGAACTAAGGACCCTCAGTGCTGGAAAAAAAGTTATTTAAAAAACATGCCCGCAAACAGGTATAGTTTGGGCTAATAACCCTACTCCAGACATATCCCAGTTGTAAGAATGCCTGTAGTAGGGGTCTCAGTTGCAAGTAGATGTTTGTGTTCTTCAGAGGGTAATGACAACACTAATATGTGCCCAGTTGGCTATTTTTTGCTAACCCCAAGCTCTGCATAAAATACTGCACAGACTGTATGAACCTAATTGTAGGACCCAGGTTGCATTCGGCAATCTACTGAGATGGAGGTACCCAGTGCACTGCATAACACAGGAAAGTAAAAGTCTTTAACTACAACCCATTGAATTGTAGGTAATATCAGTATGAACTAGATGGCAGTATTTCTCTCACCTCCCTGAGTTCTTACCACAACACTGCGGTGTTTCTGTTTCACGTGTGGGGACACATGAACAATTTTTTCCTGTGAAATGGCATTGAGAGAGACGTGGGTGATCTAGTTGACCAAGGAGAGATGAGTTCTTCCATTCTGACTGAAGTCATATTTGGTATTGAGGTTAAGTGAGAGAGCCCTAGAGAATCTCACCCGAAAACGGTAAAATTAAACATGTTCTTGAGGTGCATTTTCCTGTCCTTTAGATTGATAGAAAGCCTATGCCATTCACTTGCTTACACTAGGTGCCTAATTTTTGGATGTCAAAGGAAAATGAAATCTTTCCCAACTAGAATGAAAATGAGCCAATGAAGTGATTTGGCCATGAGAAATAGCAATTAGCAATTTAAAAATGTCGCATCAGTTGTTTCTCACAAAGAAGACAGTGCCATTTAGAAGCACACCTCAGCCTTTGTCTGGAGTAATGTGGACAAGGCTGATTATGCATTTACAAGAAAATTAGTTTAAAATAGGAGAGGAAAGCTGGAAGGGGGCATAAATCTAGGAATAAGTACAGTGGTCTACAACTACTTTTGGGAGTTGAATGCAAAAGAGAGACAATCTAAACCACAATGTTATCATGAATAAGGATGATATAAATTGTCCATTAGTACTTTTAGGCTGGAAATAGGGATATGATCATATGTTTTAGCAAGAGGCTGACCTATATAAAGCAGGATTCACCATCCAATTCCATATGCCTATGATACAGGCTGTGCAATCTCCTTAGCTATTCATGTCTCATTATACATGACACATCCTTCTTGATTCACATTAGCCACAGAATGCTGGTTTTTGCTGACTGCATCTTTCTCTTGAAAGACATTAAAAGGGGTGAGGGAAGTGAGAAGAAAACCCTTAACTGTGAAAGTAGGAAAAGAAAAAAAGAAGCTTAGTGCAATGTGTGCATGTGTGTGCTCATTTGCAGATGTCCCTAACACTAAACACAGTGTAAAACGTTTAGTCAGAAATGGATTAAGACATCAGGCTGGAACTGAAATTCAATTTTTTATCTGTCTCACAGTTCTTAATGGATTTGAGATTTCTTAGCTTATAAAGTATCTCTGAAAATGCATTGAACACTAAGACAAAGCTTACAGTTGACCACCTCACCTTGTAACAATCTTGTCTAAAAGAGCTGTGTCCTCAGACATATGCTAGAAGTAATTTTCCTGTTGTTTAAACACAGAACAGGTAGGTGCTGGGCAAGGTCTCAGAAAGAGTTCATTTGTTAGGCTCAATGGCTCCAGCTTGGGACAAGGTATTGAATTTCTAGGCCACAAAGACCAAGCACTTAGTCTTTGACCTAGTGACTAATCCAGTTACTCCTTGGAAGAACATCCCACCCAGAGGCATATCTTGAAAGGCAGAGTCCATGCTAATCAGTGCAATAGCATGACCTACATCCTACCGCAAAAATCCATGTATGTGAAATATCCCTGTGAGGCCTGGGGCACTCCAGAGGTTAAAATAAGAAACATATTTACTTAATAGTTAGCTAAAGCCCTAAGAAAAGCCTTTATAATTATAAAAGCTCCCAACCTCTTTTCCATCCCCCTTTCTTCCTCCTTTGAAACTACAAAGAGAACACACACCAAAATACTGGTTTAGGGCACAGAAAGGCTTCCAGTTAGATCTTTTGGGGTTACATGATGAGATGCAATTTACTGTCTCAAAGGTCAGAAAATGTGATGAAAAATGAATCAAGAGACCAAAAGAGAAACCAAACAAATTTCAGCAGCAGAGAACAGCAGAGCAGAGACTCTTACAGATGTGACTAGGGCAAGGTAATGATACATCTACAGAGCAGGACCAGGGTCCAAAGCCTGTTCAGTTCACCTTGGTGACAGGGCCAAGGTGTATGCCTGAGTAAGGTGAGTGAGGGTCAGACAAACAGGTATTTCTTGTAGGCAAATGCCACAAAAGATGCTTCTATTTATAGATGCAACCAGCTCTGGTTCTCCCATAGACTGCCTCTGAATTGCATTATTTTGTTAAGCAGAAGCCAAGTTTTAGCTGCTGAACTTACAGTGGAAGTGCATGGAGCATCTTTTGCTCAACAGAGGTAGTGTACTTTAAAAGCAATATACTTTTAAAAAATAGTTAAAAAATAACTTCTCAAAAATCCCAGCAAGAGAGTAAGTTTTTGTTGTTGCCCATACATAGCAGGCAAGATAGAAGTAGCTGGAGAGGGTGGATCCCTAGGACTTGCTCCTGACAACGGTGTACTCTTCTATTCTAACACTGTTCCCAGTATTCCCAGGAAAAAATTCCAGTATTCCCCCTGAGTGCACCCATGGAGAGATTTTCAAGGCCTCCGATTATATGTGAGCTAAGATACGGCTTTCCTGCCTCCACACTGGAGCACAGCCAGAACTTTATTCTTCTACCATCCTTGAAAGACAGGAAGGGCAGTGTTGTTATGATAAAATTGCAAGTGGGAACTGAAGGTGTGGTGAAACAACATCAAAAATTTTTCAGCAAAGTGAGGGATTGAACCAAGTAGTCCTACAGGCAAGAATAATCTTCCTTTTCATAGTCTTTCACCTATTATAATCTCAGAATATAACCTAGTCCTGAAATACAGAACCTGTGTGGTCACAAACTACTGCTATTTATTTTCCATATATCCACAAATATCAATAAATCATAATGAATTTATGCAAACACTTACTATATCAGAGCATGATTTTGGTGCCTGAGAGGGAGCTGAACCCCTCTGTAGTTCATCACTTTATTCTTGTTATATTTTCATATAATAATGGACATCTTTCTTCCCTTCGCCCATCTGTGGAAAAGTTAATGAAGCTGACACTGAACAGGGAAGAGTTAGAAACATTGATGACATTGACCCTCAGAAATTAGAATCAGAAGCAGAGGATATCAGCATGGGATTAAGACTAGGTAAATGCAGACAAATAATCTGTAGGGAATAATGTATATTCTAAACAAAGTTTAATATGGACTGGAATTAGGAAAGGAAGCCAGCTCACTTTAAATCTGGTCTTCATTATGAAGCCAACATTTCAACAAGGAAAGCAGTAAGAAGAGAATCAAGATATCTAGTAAAAATGAAAAAAAAAACCCAAAGAAAAGTAGCTTTTGGATATTTTCAGTGCCTCATGGAGTAAAGCAAGCAAGCAAGCAAACAAAAAAAAACCAAAAAACAACAAGAAAACATCAAAAGAGAGTTAAATGTTAAATTATTCACCTCTGTTGTCCTTGTCTTTGACCATTTGTATGCCCCATTATTCCCTCTCACTCATTAAATACCCCACATCTTTATCAGTTTTGCTATGAAAACCATCTTCTCCAAGGGACATTAAAATTAAGAAAACGTCAACTTTTTAAGTGACTTTGCTGACTGTACCTTACAATTTAAACAACTCACTTTTTTGCTGTCAGAAGACAGTAGCGAAGTAGAGAAAAGTCAGAAGAAAGAAAAAAAAGAGAAAAGATAGAAAGAGAAAAATAATGGGCAGACAGACGGACATTACCTGGCAAAGCCCTCTTACACTGCAGTAGAACTGCTTACATGTAAAGCAGATGTTGAAGCATTTATCTGGACCAAGATCTGAAAGAAGTCAGGGTGTGATGAAAAACTCATTGGAGTCAGCAGGAAGTCTTCCATTGATTTTAATGGCTATTGATAAGCCCTAAATTTGACATACTACGGAACAAGAATAGAGACACATAGGTACCCATAAATATTTACAGACTTGAAGTCCACCCTATAGTTCATACATGGTAACTTTAAGGGTATTTCATCCACACTGATTTCTTTTGCATGCCACAGTATGAAAGACATCTGAACCTCTCCTTCTTCTTCTGGAGCACAAACACAGTACCCTGTGATGCTAATACACCTTTTGTCATTTGGCATTATTTCAGGTGACTTCTCTACTATTCAATCATGTGAGATAGCCAGAAAGATAAATGCATTTGTGGATAGCAAAGAACAATACAGCAGTATTTTAATCTGTGGGGTTTTTTATTTTTAATTCCTCCCTTTAAAGTTTACTTGACAACTGCATTTATTTCATGTTGCAGTTGTTACAGGTTAACAATATTGTTTTATCGGGAAACATTTATCTTCTAGAAGAAAGTTATCCTAATACAGGAGATATCTTATCCAAGGACAAACAGAAAGGGGAACATTTCCAGAGGGTAATGTTAATGTCCCTAATGCTATAAAAATAAATGAAATCTGATTAACACCACTAGGAAGAAGTAAGTCATAGCTTGTATATGAAATATAGTTACCTTGATTGGGAGCATTATTTTTTGGCAGTTTAAGGCAGCGCATTAAAAGATGTGACGGCATTAAAACTATGAAAAATATCTTAGTGTTTTGGCATTATAAATAGAGCTTGAAATCTGGGAACCTGGAGAGCTTTTCAAGTCAGCTTTTCTACAGTGTGAAGGAAGTAACACACTGCACATCCCCATGACCTCAGCTTTCTGGGAATGGCATGGAAAATGACACTTGCACTGTAGGGAAAGTTAGGCTGTGTGGCAACAGGGGCTTCAGACACCTCTTGTTCCTGAATGTTGATTCATCAGAGGGCTCCTCCAAATGCCAGTATACTTTAGAGCAGTCTCTGATATGCTCCAAGATGTGGTTTTTTAAAACGGCCTTACCTTATACAACTTCTGAGTGGAGTGCAAAGAAGTGAGCAGCTTTGCATGTACCCTTCAGCCTCCTTATCTCTGTAGAGGGTGCAATGCCCAAAGGTGAACACTCAGACCTACCAGCACATTGTTAAATCAGGATGATCTTAGGACCAGAGACAAACATCTAAGATATGAAGCCAGCAAGGATCAGCAGGTTTGTCAGGAGAGGTGCCACCTTGGCAGCAGAGCCCAAAGGCTGTTATCATCCTGCTGATCGGAGAATGATGGGACAAAGGCAACTGAAAGTCACGGAAGAGACGGTGCTGATCTTACTCAAGCAGCCATTTTTCAAGTGCTGACGATAAAGAGGGTTGCATGAGGATCCTGGTGAGGCAGTGCATGGGCGAGCAGATGCCTTTTCTGCCTGAGCACAGAATGACCTTCCCTGTGGGTCTTAAGACTGTGACAAGTAACAGCAAAAGACTTTTTGTTCAGTCTCTGCACCATTTTTTCTCTCTCGTATTCTAGTAAATGCACACACAGTCACTCATGTCTTGCATGCAAATTTGGGAAAAGTTACACTATAGGGCACGTGCTCAAGGGGCATTGGGGAATCCTCTGAAGACATCTAAGGAATATGAAGAGGAAATAGTGAGGACAAGGAGAGAGAGCATTACTACATGGAGTCCAGCTCTTCCAAGGAGTCCTTGAAAGGAAGCCTGTATCCCATGAGTGTGCCTGGAGGCTTCAGACAGGGGACTCCAGAGAAGTAATGACCACAGGATGACAAGGAATTGGATCTGCTGGGGAGTCTTCCACAATTTCATCCACCAGGATAAATTTTCAGAAAGGAAAAAACATGTATCCAAAACATGGAATAATAACCATCACCAAGCAGGAATGCAAACAGCAATTCTTCTTCAGGGCCCTGAGATCATCTGTTTCTTCCTTTCTTCCCTTGCTTTCCTGTTTTATAACAAATTCAGAGCTATATGGAAACTAAGTCACCATTAAGGATTCTGGGCATCAGCAACTTCCAGGGGTATTTGAAAGAAATTTCATTAGACACAAAACTGGAATCCTAGTGTCAGCTCCAGATGCAGTTTTCAGATTCAAAGTAAGATGACTCTTGCTTGAAATAAGCTGGAGAGAGCCCACTTCTGAGCTGGCAGCATAAATGCAATCTTGTCCTTATATTTCATCTTGCTGTTAGTTGATAATCATTAGTATGAAACCCAGCTAGAATCAAACAGGAATGGATACCACATTCCTGTTGTATCCTGTTATATCAATCTCAGGACACAACATTTTGAAAGAAGCTGGGAGGCACCCCAAATTTCCCTCCTAAGGACATTTGCATTGTGTAAATGATGCAAACACAAAAAATACTCTCCTTCCCCCTCCCCTGCAACATATAAATTAATGGGCCGGATTCAGCTCTGGTTTTCAGTTTCTTCCATGAACATTCCTGTGGTTCCTGTGGTAGAATTAAGTATGGAATTAACAAGGTTTGAAGAGTTTGCATTGGCTGTTACCATAATGCCAAAACACTAACGTAAAGAGAAGATGGGCACGGCTGCAGGAATCTAGTCAACAAGTTAGACATCTGCTTTGGATCTAAGTTGTAGGTGTTAAATAAAGGAAGCTTTCTCAAATACCTAAATTTCCTATATGGTCAACAGAAAGAAGTAGGGGGCTTTGAAAGCCTTCAGAGGCTTTCTGCCTTCAGAGGCAGGTCTCTTAAGGTTTTAGGTACCTAGCTTAGATAGATGAGATCTCACTCTGGAGAGCTTCAGAGGTTTGTAACTCTCCACGTTGCACATAGGAACATAGTAGGTGCCAAAAGTGTTGATACACGTAAGATATATACAGTTATATGTCCCACACTGCATGAGCATCTGCAGAACAGAAATGGAGAGCTACATTTTAAAATCAGAATTACAGCTGCAGGAGACTCTGGTTTTCTGCAAAAGTGTTGAAGTTCTCTGAAATTCAGGTCATCATTAGAACTGGAAAAGATGAGTTTTCACTGGGAAGTGTTACTTAATGTGAACTGAAAATTTCCATGGAAATATATGCCTGATCTTAGGAAAGGATGGAATTTAAAATAAAGATTTTCCTTCTCCAGTAGTTTGGTGTACAGGAAACATTCACAGTGAAAGAAAATGAAGGTTCAAGTCCCTGCTCTATGTATCCAGACCAGAACACAGATATTCTGGGTGTCCTATCCAGTATGTCATTTGTTATTTTGCAACAACGGCCACGAACTTCCAGTGGAAATTCTGCATATCTGGAAAATATTCTTTTTTGTTCAGCTCAAAAGAAAATTTCATCCATGGTTATTAAGCTGTTGACACAAGACATCTGAGGGAAGTGGGGTTGTTCAGTCTGCAGAAGAGGAGGCTGAGGGGAGACCTCATCGCTCTCTACAATTACCTGAAAGGAGGTTGCAGAGAGGTGGGTGTTGGCCTCTTCTCCTAAGTGACAACTGATAGGACAAGAAGAAATGGCCTCAAGTTGCTCCAGGGGAGGTTTAGGCTGGATGTTAGGAAAAATTTCTTTGCTGAGAGAGTGGTAAAGCATTGGAAGAGGCTGCCCAGGGAGGAGGTAGAGTCACCCTCACTGGAGGTGTTCAAGGAACGTGTGGACGTGGCATTGTGGGACATGGTTTAATGGGCATGGTGGTGTTGGGTTGATGGTTGGACTTGATGATCTTACAGGTCTTTTCCAACCTTAATGATTCTGTGATTCTGTGATCTGAGTCAATCTGAAAACAAAGGAACCAAGAGTTCAGGTCATCTTTCTGTTTCATCTGCTTTTCCCCCTGTATTTCTATATTTTCATTGTACTGATAAAGTGATGTAATGCTCCATTCATGAACACACCTTGAGTACAAAATAAAATATTTATATCAAAGATTTCATACCGTAGACAGGAATGCTATCAAAAGGGGAACAATTATATCCATATAAGGTACCTTTATACTGTGTTCACATGGCAGCCCTTTCCTTTAAGGAATGACAGCCTAAGTGATGTTAATTGAGAAGCAGTTATTCCCCTGCAAAAAGAGGAAAACCCTCCTACTCTCTAAGTAAGATATATTGCTTCATCTTTATTTATTGCATTCATATGCACTTAGGCACATCTTGGGGCTGCAGAACTAAGCTGAACTATACTTACAAGGCTGTGGGGTCAACGTTTCAGTCCTTGGCTCCAGCTGGGTTTTCACAGTGCTGTGAGCCAGTGGCAGACACAGCCTTAATCTTAGTAGGTGAGGTCTACTGTCACAAGTTTGCAGCTGGGCTAGTTTAAAGCATAAATCACATGAAGGAGACTCCCACTGCTGGAAGAAGGCTACTGTCTCCCCAGTAAATCCACATTTGCATTCACCTGCAGTGAGGAGAAGGAGACATATGAATGGAGCCAAGAAGTAACTTTCAAAAGACAAGCTATATGCTGAGATGCTGGACCAGTTTGAGGAGAGAAGGCTGGCTTTTGTTTCATATCCATTCCTGTTGCCACAGAATACATAAGCAAAACTGTTCTCCAGCAAAACAGGAGAGATCCAGGGCCATGTCATTTCCCATCACTGAATTAATTTACATCATTAAGAATTAAAATCTTCGTATTTCCATTATTTAAAATTTCCAAGTTAGCAAAGCCTGTAAGCTTTTGCTATTAAGCTTGTCCATACTTCAACATTTACATTTGCATCTCTTTTTCTGCTACATTATTCATTAGCTTATTTATCTATCTTTTTAATTTTTATGCCCATCTGCTTAATTATCTTCTTAGAAAGATTATCAACGCTTTCCATTTCCTTTGATGTCGATTTGAAAAGGGACAATGAGTTTACAGACAGCTATCATTTCAGCCATTTTGATGACATGCCTTGCCCTTTGACCAGTTTGGCAATCATCTGACCCTCCCTCCTGACCTTTGCATAATTACCTATCCAATTTCCTTATCACCATTCTCCCTTTGTGTTTCACTCTTTACTTTCAGTTCCTAAAAGCAATATAGCTGTGGTCACTGTCAAAGTCATGGTGACCTTGTTAGGACTCCTTCTATAGCCCTAACAAGATAACCAGTTAATGACTTATTCCTTTATCTCAATGTCAAGTAATTTCTAAAACTCCTGTTATGTCTTCTTTTTTTCTTTGACTAAGTGTTAATTAACTTGACCAACTTTTCCTCGTTTGTATTCACCCATTACTTAAAACGTAATAAAATATATCTGAATAGTTTTGTTCTTACATTTCCTCCAAGTATTCAGAAAGTCCAGTTACCTTCCAGGCTCATCTTCCTGCTCTACTATGTATTCCTTAAATAAACACAAAGTCTAAGGAAACTTTGTGGAAGCAAAGTCTGTAATGTTCTTCCACAAATCATCCCCAAGAATAAATATCAGGTGTTTTTCTAGACAGAATAGATGGAAAAAGTGTCAGCTTCAGCTTGCTTTCAAGAAAAGGCTGGAGGATATTCTACCTGCCTTCCCTGCTGCTTTCCTTAGTCTTTCAAAAACTCCAGGAGAAACAGATGGACCACTCCTGGAGACAATCAGAGAAAATTACAACTGGCAAAAATAATTTTGCTTACAGATTTGCCATCCCTAACCTCTTTCTCTGCTTGTAAAACCTGCAGAAACCACTAAGTATGTTCCATACTCCTCAGAGGAACTTGCCTCCGTATAGAAGTTGCCCGAATTTAAATTTATCAAAGACCAAGGCTAAATGGAGGCAGGAAAAAAATAATGGACTAAAAAAAATAGGTCTGTCAAGTCCATAGAAGTACAATAGAGCGGGTTAAGCTGTTGCTGTATAGCATCAGTCCAGGTATCTATAGCCACAGGCACGTTTACGCTGTTTTCAGCTTGAGTTAATAAGCTTTACATGCACAAGCAACTGGCTCAATTAAAGTCAGCTCAGCTGTCCCTGGCCTATATCTCATCTCAGGTCTAATTCCAGGGGTAACTTGTGAGGAGGCAACTCAGGTGTACGCAGCCACAGGATACGCACGCCTCGGGAGATGCTGAATGAAGGCTGAGAGTACAGGATCCACCATGTTGTCTGGGGATATCGCGCAAGCTGGCTTTCAGAGAAAGACAGCCATGGAAAGCAATATCATCCAGAGGATGTCAGGTGAGACAGGCACTCTGCAGTCCTTTCATGTGAGTCCCAGACAAGCCATTACGATGAAAAATTGAAGTGAAGCCTTTCGATAGATATATAAATTTTGAGGTCAAAAAGGACTATTCCCATTATCTACTCTGATCTATGAATAGCAGCGCTGTGGGCTCTTACTACTCCCCCATTAGACTATTTGCCATCCAAGAATAATTGGCTTGAAAAAGGTAAGGTCTCATCAACAAAATTTCTCTGCAGCAAGTGCTCTTAAGCTTGCCATGAATCCCTCCGAAACTGCACATAAACAAAGTCAACAGATGTTAAATGTATGATCAATAGGCAAAGGCTGTAACTGAACAGCATTCATCTCTCCTTCAAAACTGACATATTCGTGGAGGGAATCAGTGCCAAAACAAATAGAAGCAAAGCAATAGCCTGGAAATACTTTAAACATATTATTTGAATTCTCAGAAGTATAATTTTTAACTTAAAGTAAACATTGGCATGCAAACCTAACAGTCTGCGTAATCCAGTCTTGAAGTGTAACTTTATTTGTTATGGGGATTTGCTCAAGGAAAGGGGGAGGTAGGGTGAGGTGGAAAAATAAAATAAAAACACCACTCCTTCCAAAAAACCCTCCTCTTCTCCTACTACAAAGAGGAACTGGTTGTTTCTGCAACACTGCAGACATTTTACAAGGTCATGGAAGTGACTGTCTCAAGCTGCTTTAGCAATTTGGGAGGAAGGAGGGATTGAATTGTTATGCACTTGGATGTTCATTTGGCACACCGGGATGGGTAGTCTTTGTCGCTGTTTTAATAGGAGTCAGAGGCTAGGACGTGCCAGCTAGATTTCCACCCTCACAAGCGCAGGCGCTGGGAGCTGTGGGATTGCTCTTATGTGAGGAAGGAAGGGCCATAACCCTCCCTCTTTGGGAGTCTCTTATGTCATGCTGCAGCCCACCAGCTTTTTCTGACATAGTGCCTGCTTCTGGTAATCTCCAAATAAAGTCTTCAATTAACAGCGAAACAAAAGCCTCTGAGAACTCCAGCCAGTATGTGCTATTAAATGGGAGATGTTGTGAGCACCTTTTCCAGCTGTGAGATAAATGAGGAGAAACATACGGGTAATATTTTAAGACGACACTGTTGGCAAAAGAGCCATCTGTTGCTGGGGATCAGTTTTATGCACTAGGGAAGAAACAGAAATCTTTATGATTTGTCCCACCTAAATACTAGCCAATAACCTTAATTAACTAGTAAAGTAGATGAGTTGTCTTGGCTTTACATGCATCAAATCTCCATCTCAACAGAGTTATCTGACTTTCAGGGCTCAACATTCCTTGACCAGGCTTCCCTTTGACTGTATTATCTTCACTGCAAAACTGAAACCATCTAATTTAATATCATGCTCATGTACACACCATCTATACTTACCACCTGAAAAACAGAGGTTGACACTGTCAAAGTCTAGTCATTTTAAAGGAAAAGAATTTTGTCTCCCTTAACTTCATATATCTAAAATTAAGATGTCTAGATGAAGCTTATTATCTAGGTTTGCTCTCTGGACAGAGAATGAGAAAAAAATCTATGAAGAGATTAATTCTGTCCTGAGGTATTTTAGCAAAACTGGTAACATAAAACACCCTCGAGAAGTATCCAGCTCTCCTCAGTGGCAGAAAGAGGGGTCCTTGCAGACCAGCTTAAACTAATATCTTGACTTTTAGTTGACCAGTGGTGAGGTGGTGAACCTGACCCATACTAACGACCAACAGTGAGGTGGTGAACCCTACTTGTACTGACCCATCTTATGCACAAGGTCATGTTGGAACAGGTAACACCGTTGTCATTTACCAGTGGGCAAGCTACCAGTTCTGACAGCATATGTCAGATTACACGGACAGCCTACAATACTGCTTCATATAGAAAACTAAGGGGAATTTGTCTCCACTTAATATTAAATAATTAAATATTCATTGGAACAAAGAGACAACCTGGTTAAGTAGTTAATGCTTTTGTATAGATCATATGGAAGATCATATTGTAAGTCTCTGCCTTAATGACTGTTTAATTATTTATAGAAAGTGGAAGCACTTCAACAGGAAGTTTTGAGAGAAACCTACCTCCACATTGTCACAGGAAATCAGCCAATCCCCTCTGTTTGTGGCTTTTATCTGGACTGTGAAAATAGGAGGCTGAGTTCTGGACCTAAAGGGAGAAGGACTTGAAGTTAGATTCTTTCCATTCTTGGTGAGTCCCAGAAGCCATTGTACTTGTCAAGATGGACATCT
Source organism: Gavia stellata (assembly GCF_030936135.1). Lineage (NCBI taxonomy): Eukaryota > Metazoa > Chordata > Aves > Gaviiformes > Gaviidae > Gavia > Gavia stellata. The sequence goes on along the minus strand of NC_082597.1, from coordinate 5,862,399 downwards.
ACAACTTTTCCCCCAAAATTCATAACAATTGTCCCAATGTAGAATAAAGGGGGGGGAGGGGAATCAAAGCCAGAAATGAAAGTTATATTCAATGTTTTCATGTCTTGGGAGCTCCTGGTTTCAACTGAAAAAGCCAGCAAAGAAGGTTTGAACCTGAGATTCTCAGCACTACTTTCAAACAGCAACACATTTTCATAGTGTGAATGCAGCCTCACAAACTACTGAATGACCAGACCCATCTGCTAGAATTAAAAAGAAAATTACAGACATTGTTAAAGAAAAGAAAAAAAAGATTTAAAATTGCAATCCTTCTCCTCTTCCCCTCTCTCTTAAAAAAAAAAAAAAAAAAGAAAGAAAAGAAAAGAGAAGAAAACAAAAACTTAGCATAACTGAAAGCCAACTCACCTCAGTAAAATAATTTGGCATCAGCCTTTATCGACAGCTGCACTTCACTTCAGCACCTGTGTGTATCATTTCAAGTGATGAATGATTGGGGAGGCTGTTTTGTATTAATGAAACACGTTGTGGCAAAGCATGTATTTATATTTACAGGATGAGTTTGAGTTGAACCTGTCTTATGAGACTCAGAGCTCGGTGGTAAAGGTGGGATGTATTGGCTGTGTCTATATTATTAAACTTAGGAGTGTCTCCAAATTCTAAGGTCTGAGTAGATATGTTGGCCATGTCCCAACTTGGTGTTAAGGTAAGACCATCTCCGCCCTATCCCAAAGTCCTGGTTTTCATTCAAAGGTAACGTAATTTCATTAGACAGAAGCAGTGCTGCTCACCAGCTGCTCTGTGATCATGATGATCATTTAGCTGAAATCCCAGGGCATTTCATTTTGTGCTCAAACTGCAGAAGACCACAAGAAGAAAATCAAGATTTAAATGTAGGAATCCACAAAAAGAAATTAGATTCCTTTGTGCAAGGGGAGGCAGAAAGATAACCTGTATAACTGAACTTAATGCAGAAGGAACTGAAATTTTGTGACTTGTGTGAGACAGCAGGTTAGCCTAAATACTTGGGCAGCCTTAAAGGAAAGTATTGAACACAATGATTTTACTAAACTCTCAAGCGTGGTGTCTGTGTGAAGCATGGAAAAAATATATGAGAAATAATCACTGAATAACAAAATTCTGTAGAAATCAAAACTATTCATGGTGTTTGATTCAAATTTAGAAATAATTTCAGCCAGAATAGAGGTGGGGAGTGGAAAGAGAACTAAAGAAAAAGTAGTCAAAGTAAATCATCTTACTATTGTATTTCAGAATGCCATTTTCACAAAGAGATTAACTTGCATCAGTGAAGAATCTTAAAGTGAGGATAAAAATTAAACAAGCCAAACATGTCTTAAGGCATTGGACAAAACACTTGTCCACTAAAACTAGAGAATTGTTTCACACACAAAACCAAAAAAGAAATTGTTTTGGATTAATCCAAGCTGAAAATGCTTTTTCAGGAGATTTTTGTTTTTCTCATTAAATTGAAAGCTCTTCTTATTTGTACTCCTTTAAGATATTTATTTCCAGAAGCTTACTTCAAATCCCATTAAGATCAGCAAAAGACTATCAGGTGACATTAGTGAGTGTTCATCTGAAGCCCCGTGAGAGCAAACTTTCCTTTTTTCTTTTTTTTTTTCCCTGTTTTCCTTTTTTTTTAATATATACTTTAAACATCTTATGAAAGTTCTGTGAAAGAATGGTGTTGCCAAATTAAGAGAATGTTCATCTTGTTCCTTTTGTTTATTAACATTGCATTTTTTGAGAGATTAATGTATGTTAATTACTTAAAATGCCTTTACAAAAAGAAAAAACAAACCAACGCTTTCTTCTCTTCTGTCAGTGGTATTTATTTTTTTATATATTTAGCGTATCTTTGTCATAATGCTAGAGTTATGGATTCTTGGCTGGTGGAAATTGCAACAATTTAATTGACGGATCAACATCAGTTTATACCTCCTAGAAGTCTGCCCCACCATTTCTTCCAAGTCAGGTGGTCATAGCACACAGAACAGGCTGCAACAGAAGAGAGTAATGTTTACTTCATATAACGTGCAGTGATTCCAGGACACAGGAATACATTTGCTGTGCATCGGTTTTGCTACCCAAGCTGTTGCGTAGATATCAATGTTTAGATAATGCAACATTTACAGTGGAAAAATGTGATCATTGATTAAAAGGTATTTGCTTTGATTCTTCTATCTATTACTGAGGTTTTAGGTTGTAAAATACATATTTGTTCATCAGTACAGGATCAGTACTACCCCCAATAGCTACTGCATTTTTCTCTCTTCCTGACTATTATTAAAAATGTTCATATATTAGTTATCACATATTCATTAAGAAATTCTTAAAATCTGAAGTCTGGAGGGCTATGCAGTCTTTGACATGCACTGAGGTGTCTCAAACACATCTCGACCTTCACTCAGCCTCCAATTTACTCAACTCAGTCATTCAAATGTACAACTTAGCTCGCCTGTATTAGAGTTTTCCAATATGCTCCTCAGGATTTGAAAACTGAAAAATCCTAGCAAAACAGTTTTAACCTCAACAAAACCAGCTTTAAGTCCCTTCTGTCTACAAGAAGGATCTCAGGTTCCTGAAGAGACAACATCCATGGTCTGTCAGTGAAGCTTTAGGGTTGTATGTCTTCCAGGGTACAGTGCAATCCTACCTGTGGTAGATTAGCTCATATATCAGAATCAGTATAGCCACAAAGAGGAGTAAACTTCTTTAACCTAGTACAGCTAATTTCACAGTTAATATCTTATGCATATAAGGACATCTTTTTCTATCATTAGAATTGTTTCTCCATCTTTCTCTTTATACCCCTCAAGCATGCATACGCCCACACACACATAGGTATTTTAAGTTGAAATGGTGAAGATTGATGAAGTTTTTTTAAATAGGGAAGAAATGGCTTTTTCTGAACTGGAAAGAAAAACCCTCTGGAAAAATGTATTTTAAGCTGATCAAAATTTGATTTTTACTCTATATTATACTGCATACTTACAGTATAAATAATGACAAGAAATTAAAAATGAAAAGCCATTTAAAAACAGGAAAAAATCTTTTATTCAAGAATGGTGAAATTCAACTCTTTATATTGTTAGAAAAAATTTTATTTAAAAATTAATTTCTAGTGAACTTCACTCTAGTCTATGAATCAATTTTTAGTTCAAAGAACTGCTTAACATGGAGTTACTGTTATCAAATGCAGTTGTATCCGTTTACCTAAAATTTATCTTCCTGAATAATATAGTCTAATCATAATTTTTGTCATTGTACTTTAAGCTCATATCTGAAAACTAGAATAGAATATATTCTCACTAATTTTAGCAACTATACTGTTATTTTTACAAATGGTCTTTCATTTTGTCCATTTTTCAAGGTAATTCCATGTGTTACCCAAATAATTCCTTAGGATAATGAGATGCATTTGCCTAATTACTACAGGTGTGATATTCCCAAATGAAATGATTGCTTTAAAATTAGTCTGATGCATGCCATTGGTGTCAAGGGGATTATCTATTTGCCTAGATCTAATTATGCTGAAGGGAATCTCAAATGCAATTAGCTGCTTCTCCCTCTTTCATACGGCAAGAGAAAATTAGCTGCTTAATTAATAATGAAAGCTTCTTGATTTTACCAATGGAAATTAAAAGTGTGTGTCAATTTTTTAAATAATGATGATATTTGAAGTTTGGCTGAAGTTCACTTCCTTGCAGAATGCTGCGTTTGTTTTTATTAAAAATCTACATACAACATTTTGATAGGAGATTGCCTAACCATTAATAGTTTAGTCCAAGATACTCATCAGACATAGTCTTCTGGAGTCAAGGAAGACAGGCAGGGATGCACTATGTCAGTGGTTTCTATGTTATGTTTACAGGACATGCATAGAATGATACTTGAGTTAACTATGAATTAAATAGGTTTGAGAGCAATTTGGACATATTATTTTCACAGGTTTGAACTTAAGTTCTAGCTATTTAGGGTAGCTCTGCATAGATAAACCTGAAGGACCAATTTGTTCCCCAAACACTGCAGTGTCTGAGCACCTTCTGACCACCAAGCAGTACATCAGCAAGGTACAGAATTGTCATTTCCACTTTATTGTAGGTAAACCAGGAAACAGATTTACAAGACCTAAGTCATGTCAAACCTGCTCTGAAAAAGATAGTGAAACCTAATAACACTCATCTACAGGACAGATACAGAGGGAACCACTCAGCTCTCCTTTGTCCATGACTTTTTTGAATGGGTCGGACAGGCATACAGGGTCTGAAATGCAGCGTCCACTGCATGTGGGACAGGCAGCTTAGCAAAGTGATTCTGGCTCCTAACTACTGGCCACTCACAACACCTTCCTCCGTCTCTGAGAAAGTAGACACAACAGTAGTGGTTCTAATGTAATGTCCAATAACCAACCTATTTTGAGCAGCAATTTTAGAGGATTTTCCTCCTCTGGGTTCTTCCTTGGGACTGTTGATAGTCTGCTGCAGCCCATCTCTGTCCATCACCTTAAGAACTTTCTCTCTGTTTTTCTTTACATATGCTTTCTCCATGTCATTCTCTGTGAAATCTACACATGGCTATTATGCATTACTAACTCTTACATTTTGCATTATTAACCCTTTTTATGCCACTTCAGAAATTTGCCTTGTTTTCAAGCTGTGATGTCGAGTCCTCATGTCACCTTTTAAATAAAAGTCTTGACATGAGTCTTCTGAAACATCACCACTGCTTTCAAATCTCTCACAAGCAGGACTTCCTTTGGGTTGCTCTTGATGAAGAGGTAAAAGGCATTAGTGGTTGGTTACTGGCTCTCAGACATGATTATCAATATCTTTTATTATCCAGCTTAAATTCTTTTGTCTTTTTGAAGGATTCAGTGGAGTAGTAGAAGTCACAGAACTTCAGCTGAGACCATGCCCTGTTCTCTTTTTACGAGCTTTAAGCACTAGAAAGTCAAGGATCAGTATATACTTTCAAGGACTCAACATGTCTATATGAAAAGTACCCCTTCTCTCCTGTTCTACATCTATCAGATAACTCTAAGATGATTTTGGTGCATGTATTTCAAAGGAGAGGAATTATAGAAAAAGTATCTGTGCGTTGTGTTATCATGTATATTTTACCTACAAGGAGGATACAGGAATGCAAGAGTTTCTTTACTCTGAATACAGGCTGCACATTATTCCTAGGCTTTCTCCTCTGGAGTGTCCAAGTTTGCGTAGTAACTTGTGCAGACACAACACCCAATACAAGAAGCATACTTTTAATCTTATACTAAGGGTTCATATATATAAGCTTATACTAAGCTTATACTAAGCGTTGGAATTTGACCAGCCTCTCAAAAGAGCTTTTAACCTGTCCAGGGTTTACCAAATTCTTATAGATTTAGCATATTTTTCTCTGACTGAAGTTATGTCTCCCTCACTGCTGCCAGGAATGAATTATTTAAAACAAGCACATACCACTGTGTAATACAATTACCAGATCTTTTAATGAAACCAGTTCTATGTAAAAGCAATAGAAGAACCAGATGCAAAAAGCCATCTTGATACATATATCCGGTATATATTATGTGCATATTTCTCTGTCACAATTTTTCTCTTCTGCTTCCTCTGCTTCATCCTCACTCCAATCCCTTTTGTATAAATTTTCAATTTGTTTCAGTCTGCATTCCCTTAGAAATCTTCCTCTGTGTCATCTTATTTGTTCCTTTCTTAATAGCCTAATTATGTTCAACTTCAAGGTGTATATCCAGTCCTTTAATGGTTCATCATATTTTGAAGAAGACAAAACAGGATTGTTTACTGTTATTACAATATCCTTATTTTACTGCTTATTGTGAGGACTTTTACTATGCCACATAAAATATTCCTCTATTAATATTTTACTTTATAATCTCATCTCCTGTCAAGGCTGTTTTCTTATCCAAGAGGCTAGGCAAGCTGCAAATAGGTACAAGTGAAGATGGTTAAACGAGGCAATGTTCTTTGGGACACTGTAGTGAGTTAAAGAAAACTTTTTAAAAATCCTCCATACCCTGGAGGTAGAATTTGTCAAGATGCTCACGTAATTGAAATTTTCTATGGCTGTTAAGAACCAAGAGAATAGTAGTTCTTCCCTCCAAATGAAATCTCACTGCCAGATTTGTATGACATTTCATGATCCAAGCTTAATTTGTTATACATTGTTCCCAGAAGGTGAGATGAGATTACATGGAGCCATACATTAGTTAGAAGATTTATTTTACACTTACCCACTCAAAGTTCCTTTCTAGTTATTCAAACAGAATAGAGCGATCTTGATTAGTTAATCTCTCTACATCAGCGTTTTTTCCACAGAGCACTTCACAGAAATGTTTTAAAATTTCACCACAATTAAAAAAGCAATTAAAAAGGATTATCAAAATCAAAGTTGATCTTTAATTACTGCCTATATCTAGATCTTTATTTCATGATATACCAGATAAAATACTCTTAAAAATGCTTTGTTAATAGCTTTTTATTATTGAGAACATAAGAAATTTCAGTCTTTTGAGGCACATCTCTTTTTAGATCAACTTCATTTTCAGGTTGTCATCCGAAACTTTATTTCCCTCAATCTTGCCTTGCTATAGCTGAGTAAGCTATTCCTTTATCTTCTGCCCACCATAAGAATTGGCCACCTTGCAATGACTTGGGTAGCGTGGACAAAGTACAGCTGTAATTTCTCCAGTGAAAAATTACTCTCTATCTCCATCTTAGTGAGCAAATCTCTTCTGGCATCTGCTCAGTCAGGTCTGCCTATGTGAATGCCTGCAATCAATTTTCGGTCATTTGGACTTCTAGAAATATTGCAGGGCCATCACTGCTCTTTTGCCTCAGACCAGTGCTGGCATAAAGGTGAATTTTACAGTTCTTGCTGGAAAACAGCTGCTGTTGAGCAGAAGCAACAGCAGAATAGCAGAAGCTTCTCCAAGGATGATTTCAGCCTGACTAGCTGTAGTATTTGGATGAACAGTAGAGAAGAGAAGAAAAAATGCTGGTACTTGGGACTGTTCTGTGTTTGAACATATCCATGTTTAAGATTGTATCAACAATAAAAATTTCTTCAGCTTTTCACTGCCTCTCTTCTGTTAGGAATAATGGTGCAGGATTCATAAGGGATGGGCCTTTTAATCCATGTTGCCTAATCCACAGAAAGCTGTTTTTATCCTTACGGCATTAAAACGGTATTAGAGGACACTGGTAAAAACATCGAGTACCTACATTACAGGTTTTGCCTTTGGGCTTGACAGTGGGATTGCATCATCACAGAAAAATTCATACACATGTCCATTTTATAGTTAAAGCACAAATGTCTGCCTGGCTATGGGTGGTGCCAGTGTCTTATCCTTTGAGGTATTTTAGCATGGGCTGTCCTAAGCAAACCTTCAAAAAGCCTTAAAAGGGACTCATGTCAACTATAGGAAAAAAAGGCCCTGTTCTTTCTTTCTAAAACTCATCAGTGGTCTGACCTTGCAAGTCCTCACAGAACTGAATGTTTTCATTGAAGTAGACTACTCATGTAGACAAATGCATTGTATCCCATATTTCACTGTTCATATTTTCATCATGAGCAGTGACAGGGAAGACCAGCATCTAAAATGAAAGATTTTGCATTTTTAAACATTCTTGCTGGACTTGCAGGAGATACTGAGGCACACGAAAAATAATGAAGGTATTTTGCTTATTAGGTTTTCCCTCATTGAGCCTTCTTTAGAACAGAAGAGTAAACTGTCAACAAAGAAGGATTTTCCATCAGATTAGCCAGACGTCCCCAGTTAAGCAGAATTCAGATGAAAATAATCTAGATCTTACTATTTTAAAACGTTTCTGATTACTGGCATTATTACAGGACTGGTGACATCTAGGAATGGGATAGAAAAGAGAAGAAGAAAACTAATTACCTTATTATTTATACTTCAGTAGAGGCTACAGGTCCCAAGTAATATACAGTATATGATCCTGAGCATAGAGAAGCAAAAATTATTTTGTCCTAGACAATGCTAAACTCGATATAAGGTCACCAATTCTCTCACCCTGCCCAAGGAAGGATCCCCACTACCTAATTCTTGATTGATATTTATCTAGGCCTTTTTTAGAACTACCACTGATGAGGATTCCCACTGCCAATCTCCAGTACTTACTTATCCTTATATTGAGGAAATTCCTCCTCCCTAATATTTAATCTAAATCTTCTTCTCTAAAATTTAAGCCCATTACCTCTGATCATAGTAGACATGAAAAATGAGCTATTCTCTTCCTTATTGCTTTTTGTTTCTTTGTTTTTGAAAATGCAGATCACATTCTTTTTGGAACATGGTTTTTGGAGTAAACTGTAAGAAGAGTAGTTCTTTCAATATTTTCTCAAAAGTTAGATTTCTCTTCTTCCTTCCTTTTAAATGCAGGTGATCTCCTGTTCTTGTTGATCCTCCATAATTTCTAAAAGGTAATTCCTCAGTTCCGGAATGTGCTCCAGCCAATTCCAGAAGTAGCCTAACAATTTGGACTTCACCAAGTCCAGGCAATTTGAAAAGATGCATGTACTGTCTAACCTGGTTTTCCTTACTTATTCTCAGTTGCTTTACTCTCTTTTTTAGTGGTATTAATTACATTAGCTTCTTCATTACCATTCGTCATTTTGGTTTAGATGTGAGAAATATACTCTAGTGCTCTCAGCATCATCTGTCTATTGTTTTCATTCTCTACTGTATAGCAGATAAGCTTTCTTTAGTCTGGTTCTTGTTGTTAGTGGTCTTATAGAAAGTTGCCTTCTACTTATTCTCTATATTCCTTCTAGTGTACCTCAGTCTGTTACTCATCTTTTCTAATTTTACTCTTACATAGTTTATTCTTTCATTCCTGTATATCAGAGGAGGTTTGTCCTTCAATGCTATTTTTTTGAGGAGCTACCAACCTTCCTCCTAGCCCCCCATTTTCCACTAGATCTTATCTTCCACTTCTTTTACTTTACTGGACCTACTTATTCCCCCCACCCTTCTTTCCTTCTGAAGCACTGTGAACTCTGCTATTCCATGTGCACTCTCGTGCAATTTGCTGCTAGGTGCTCTGTCCTCTCCGAGTTCCTTCTTCATCAGTAGTGCCTGGCAAAGACCATCCCTCTAGCTGCTTTCTCAAAATTCCTTGTCAAAAATTGTCACTGACCCATCCCATGAGATACCTGGCCAAAATACTTCCTATTCTATTTCTTACTCTAGAAAGTTTAATCTAGGAGGCTAAGTGACAAAACAAGATCAGATTTCTTGTTGATGAGCAACTAATCTAGGATCTTACCTTTAAACCTTACTGCACCCAAAACTTTTCACGGTCATTAACTGTGTTATCATTTAAATAATTTATCACTTAAAACCAGACAATAACCTCTTTCTTTTCTCATTGAATGATCATACTTTTTTAAACAAATATGAGAAAAAATTTGAGACACAATTTTTGAACCAACAAACTTCGCGCTATATTGATGAAGCTTTCATGTTGTACAGCTACTTTCCGTTACCCTGTATTATGTATGAAGTGAAGATATGCTAGTGAATTCTAGCAAACTTGGGACCTTTGAATCTAATTTACATTATAATGTTAATATCTAAATTGATTCTGGACACCTAGGTAGGGCAGAATTCAGCTCCATATTTAGACCTTCTGTATTTAGAGTTGGAATTCATTTACCATAACTTCAGCACCAAAAAGACACCTGGGCTCAATTCAGTTCCCATGTATTGGTGCATAGTGCTATTTGCGATGCCTTGAATTACCCCACAAGAACCACTGTTATTGCTCTACAAAGATATTGGTCCATCATAGGTCCTGTATTATATCTGCCATCTCCACATTGATGTCTTGAACATTCTAGAGCATCTCAAATGACACTAGCTAATTTTGTATACAGAACCTTCTTATGTCTAAGGTTGTAGCTAGGCTCTTGTTCTAGCAACAATGCTAACACATTCTTTCTCTTGCAGTGTATTCATTAATATATATACCTTCAAATATTTGCATTTACAAATCTTACAGTGGTGAAATATTCTGAGTCTCTTTTTCTCTCTCTGAAGCTTGATTGAAACTGGTTAGTGGTTTCAAAGTCTATTGGAGGGGACAAACAGATACAGGCATACCCCACTGGAGTTCATTTCCTGAACAAATAAAACTTAAAGGTCAATAAAAATATTTTATCCTGATTTCTAATGTAACAGTGTTTGTACACCAGGTTTTATAAATGTGAAGTTTATAAGGATCACATTTGCACTTTTTAATCAAAATTCTATGAACATATGAGTGTGTCTAGATAGATGTGGCTCCAGCCTCATGGGAACCTGCACATCCATCTTGCTGGAATCACACAGTGCCTCTCAGTTTGATAGCTATGGTGGACCCAACAGCCCCTCTGGATTCCCTGGTAAATCTGTGCCAGGTGCACTGAGGACAATTTTAAAAGGTACACTTTGAAATGTACTGTCTTGTCAAAGTCACTAAGTATTTAACCAACAACATGTGAGAGAAATCTCAATTGCTCCTGATGAGAGTCTGTGAGAAACAGTGAGTAATTCAAAGCACTAGAATGCTAAACAGAGGGATTTTATTCTTGCCATAGGGGTTAAAACTTCATGTAATCTCTACTGTGATGGGATAGTAGGGAGCAAACTGAAGCTTTCAAATGTGGAAAACGTAGTTGTGACTCCCGGTTTGGAAGAAGTTATGTTTGACATTTAGGATGAGTTAAATATTTGCTTATGAATCAAAAAATACAGCACGGTCTCTCCAAAAATCACAGCGCTTATTCCTTAGATGTAAAAGAAACTTTTGGACTTTGTGAATTTTAAAACAAGCCCTCTAAAAATGTTTCATCTGTCATTAGGACTATTTTTATGCCAAATGATCTCAGTCATAAAATAACACACTGTTCAAATGTCATATGCTGTTCAAGTTCACTGGGATCTCAAACATGGACAATAGTGGAGGGTTTTTTATTATTATAGGACAGGTTATTATTTTTCTATTTTTTTTCTTCCACTCTAAAAGTTTGCTCTTCAGCAGAAATTGATGAAATTGTATATTCTGAACAATTCTGTGTAAAATTCCTGAAATGGCTTGGACCCCACGTGGCACTTGGTGGAATTGATGTTTCAAGAAAGGCTGCAGTCATTTTCTCACAGTTCATCTTCTGACTGTCTGACAGGACGGTTGGCCTCCATGTCATCTGAGGGAAGGTTGGCTTCATTCCTGTTAGGAATAAAAGCAAGACAGTCACTTTCAAAGAAGCCTGTCTACAGACTTAAGAGTATGTCTAATGTGTAATAAAAATACATGGCTGAGTTAATGGAGCCTGATTCTTGAGTTAACGGTTCCATAATTGTCCTTTTTCATAAAACAACAAATTTGAACTTCTAATTTTGCAATACTTTATTTTCTGAATGTGTGCCTTCAAGATATTTTAACCTAACATTATTTAAGGTATTTAAAAAATATGTTTTCACTTTAGCACGCTGGTTTACATGCAACACCACTGTAACCGTAGTATATATATTATGTAGAAGTATGCATATACCTAAATACATATACATTTACACACTTAATAGTATGTGAACGTATGAAGTACTCTAAAAGCACATATATATTATACATGGTAGTGTATTTTCTTCTGAATAGTAAAGGATTTTGTGTAAAACTGAAAAAATATTAAAACCCAAGAACATATAGATAGATATAGATATCACTGGAGTGAAATTCCTCCTTTGTTCAATTAAAGATTATTATTGTCTGCTAATCTCAGATTGTCAGTAAATTCTGGTTTCTTCAAAAGAACCCCAGATTACGTACCTCTTATGTGGAAGATAGTGAAGGTGAGGCTCAGCTTATCAAATTTCAGCAATCTGAAAACTGCATCTGGTCTAATCTAGTCATCTAAGGCTATACTCACGTGCCTCAGAGTGTCAAATCCCATCTGAGGTGCACTTGGTATCTACTATCTACCTGGCCTCCAATTGTGTCTCCAAAGGGGCATTTCTTGCAGGTCCTATATCCCATCTACCAGCCCCATGTGAAGATCTCAGATTTATGGGGGGTTTTCAGATGGCACTAGATACTTACTTCAGACAACCTGAATGCAGACTTCGTTTCCAAAATGCTCTAGCAAGGTTGCACCAAGGGTGTAAAGTCGTGAGTCGCTTTCTCTAATTCGAGTATCTTAAGCTACATGCCAGATCCCCTAAATTTTAGATGCCTATACATAGGAGTGTGAGTGTGAGATGAGTGTCTGAGGTCAGCCAAGAGTTAGATAAATGCCAGGGAAAAGAGCAGAAACGAGGTCACCATATAATGATAAGAATAATTATATAATGAAACTTTTCTAAAGCTCTTCAGAGTGGAAAAGACAAAGAGAGCAATTATTCTCAAATCCCCTCCCACCCATTTTGAGACACTAGAGAAAGCCCCGAATCATTACATTATACTACATCCTAATATATAGAAGATCAAAAGCTCAACTTTTGCCCTGCAGCCCTTGGAGTTTGTGGGACCCTGAACCCAACTTGTTTGGACTAGTGCAAATTGATATATCCAAATCAATAAATCCCTTGTTGGCCCCTTTAACTCCATCTGAACTCGTTCAGACTGCAACCACACTGAGCCCCTACCAAGACAGTGCAAGCATAAGGCAAGTAACAAATCTCAGGGCCAGGTGAGGCTTTTCTGAAGTGACAGCTGAGCAAGGACTTTGTCAAAGAGCTTTATTAAAGTCACTTTCCTCTCCAGCAAAAGTGCTAGGCCATCGGGCAGTGTTTTCAGACTCTCTCACATGTGAATTTTATGCTGCACTAAGACCTGAAATCCTAATGTTCTCAAAATCTTTCCTTTTTAATATCTAGATTCTTTTCTAATTATTTTCAGATAAATTTTCAGCTAATACATAAGGATGAAATTTGGCGCATGACCTGTAACCCCAAGCATGTTGTAATTCTGTTACCAATCTCCTGATTTCATGGGGGGCTTAACAAGTACCATATGTGAAGCACTGTGTTCCTCTGCATTAATACGGCCTAACGATCCCGGGAATCTCTCTGCTACTATCCTGCTTTGCCACACCGTCAGCAGCTGAACAATGGTAATATCGAGGTCTGCTGAAATGTTTTTTTCCATGTCTATGTCCTTGAGGCTACAAAGGACCCTAAGGCACTACATAGCCATGCATAAACCAGTCTGGAGCATGCTTAAACTGAATTGTGTTGAGCAACATACTGGAAGGAGCAGGAGAGAGCTTTAGCCCCATGACTCAGTGTCCTGCTGACTGCCACCTTTCAACCAAGGGTCTGGATTCATAAGCTTTTTGTATTAGTACTCAACTACTTTCATCTGCCACCACATTTTCTCTCTCTTACTTGCTTCATGCTCCCACCTCTGGGACACTGTATGGCCACGTAGTGAAGCTGGTCACATCTGAAACTGATCGGGTTTGAAGTAGAAAACTGAAATGTTGGTGTTTTATTTAAGCTGGAGGCATCTCTAGGTCAACTTCACAGTGTGGCTGTGCTAACAGTTACGCCAGTGTGGGGTTTGGCCTGTTTGCCTCTAGTTGGTGCCTCTCCTTAGATGATCCACAAGGTAAATGCCATTTTCCCCTAACCCTTGTGATCACTATGGTCATGCTGTTCAACTCAGACACAACTAACTGATAGTGTAAGAACAACAAAATTGCCCTGAACTGAGTTAAAATGGCTCACAGTGGAGAGGACTAGGGGCAGTCCTGGGAGCAATTTGGAGGCAAGAGCTTCTCAGGTCTCCACTACCGACTCTGACCTAAGAGAGGAATCATTAACAGCAGTAGTGAAGAGGTCAGCATGTGATACCCTATCAATGGGGAGAACACATTTGGCATGTTAGCAGTCGAGTCAGAAAAGAGACCAGCATTCAGAGCTGAACTGTCTGCTCATCCAGATGCCTCCATGAACACACACAATTGACCCCAAGCCCAGAGATGTCCATGGGAGTATTTCTACCAGCTTCAGTGGGCTTTGTGGATCACACCTGACAGGCATGTCACGGTTCTTGCTGCTGAAAGGAAGTTTGGTCTCATGCGGTGGAAATGGCTATTAAATCACAGGCTGTTCCCCCACTGAATGTTAAAGAAAGTGTCCCAGATAAGCTCTGCTCTCTCCTGGACCTGTTGCCTCCTTCAGGAAGGACTCCATTTTCCATGCTTGCTTCAGAGAAGGACTTGTTCCCCCTCTCCTCCTTCACAGTTTGCCAGATGTTGTCCTCCCCCCAATTGCCTGTCCCTGACACCAACCCATAAAACTTTGCCACCCTGATTACACCATTAATGCTTTCTTAAACCCATATATGCAACAGCTCTCAGAAACCACCATGGATCTAGAGTATTGTCTGAAAATGAACTTCAAATCTAAAGGTTTGCAGGCCTATGGGGGAGAAAAAACGTTATATTTGATAGCTCTCTGCAAATGTGGGCAATTACAGATAGAAAAATCATCCTTAGCACCACTGAAACTCTCTGTGATCAGCTGCATTCACAGTTTTAACCTATAGACTGTAGGGCTGAAAAGGCTTCACTAATGATTTCTACATTGAACCAAATTATATCCTTGACAATAATGTAATCTGAGAATCCTCGCTCACTTCCAGTTGTCACCATTGGGGCCACAGGCTTGCACAGATCAGCCAACACACTCCTCCAGACCTGCACTTATGTTTCAATAATAAAAGCCCAAACGCATAACGTTTTTCCTCCCTTTCCTCCCTCCCAAATGCTACTGATCATCCTATTACCATGGCAACCAACTCCTGCTGGCATGATCAAGAAAAAACCTGATTTGGGATTTTAATTAATTGCTTGGAAATGGAAATGTAACAGTGACTGGCAGTTCAACTAAGCACGTTTGCAAAGTGAATAAAAATAGAGTTTCTGAAATACTTGAAATTGTTTCACTGGATATAACCCACATTTTTTATGAGACACCTTAATTTATTCCGCTTCATAAAATAAATCTGCCAAATGTACTAAGCCATTTTGTCAACACAAATCATTTTGGCAAATACTTTAATCCTTCTTCTTAACAAAATGTATTGTATTAAAAAAAAAAATCTAACCCATCAGTATAAACCCATAGGTTTCATCTGAACGTATGCCTTTTTCACCAGTAGGTCATATTTATAAAAGGCTTTCATCTTGTCTTCACAAAAGAAGATGTGCTTCTTTCAATGCACGTGATCTCTCATTAACATTTATGGCAGCTACACCCCCATATTCAGGAGAGAATGGAATAGAAATGGCTTTCAGTTGATTTTTATGACCTCCAGGCTCCCTGTTTTCAAAGAAAATGAAGTGGTCATTGTTAGCATATACCACCGCCCTCTTCTGGGTGCTGCCAGCACTGCTGAGGTGGGTGTCATAGGTCCGGTGTGGCTCAGCCTAGAAACAGCTCCATTTCTCTCCTGATTTTCAGGAACAAAAGGATGAGGAAGATGTCCTTGTTGTCTCTATGCAGTTCTGACTGCCCATAGTTTTCAGCATCATGCTGATTTTGTAGGTCTTGTAGTTTCACACTATTCATTACATATATGTAAATGGATACACATACAGCTTTTTTGTTTAAGAAATTAGGAGAGATTGTGAAGGATTCAGAAGGCCTGCCTCACACCTGAAACTGGAAGTAAACTTCATCAGCCGCATCAAGTCCTTCAGGAAGCTCTCCACCTTGAAACGCTGGCCTGGTGGGAAAGCTACATAGCATAAACATCGTTGTACTGTAAACATGGCATGGACACTTCCCAGTGACAGCATGATAATGCAGTGTCACATGGAGACAAAAAATTCCATGACATTGCTCAAGAACCTCCTTATTCACAGGCAACGGTAAGGTTGCCTGGGTGGAATCAGAAGCCTTTACCACCAACAGCTGCCTTACTTTCCTCTTTGAGATTTTAGCTTTCCACCTCCTTTTATTCTTTGCAGGCCAATGAACCCTCTGACAAGCAAAGGTAAGTATGAGCAATTCTATGCCAACTCGCTTATTTTCACATATTTACTAATTTTCCTCCAAGCAGCTTTTGTCAGGCTTCCAGATTTAAAATACCCTGCAGCTCCCACTGCCAGCTCAACACTACACATCACAGGATCATATCACTGACCCAGAAGATACTAAACTTCCTTACTCACTGGCTTAGTTACATTTGAGAGGTGACTGTTCTTGCCAGTTTTCACACATTTGCAATGTTACTTTTTAGTGAACGTTATTCACTCAGCCCTCGAACTGTAGTCAATTCACGGTAGACAAGCTCAGTGAGCAGAGAGCTGTACTGGATGATCTGAATCGAGGTTAATGAACTATCTTTAAAAATTACACATCACAGGGTTGGAAGAGGCTCTGGAGAGGTCATCTTGTTTTCACTCTTAGGCAGTATTTATTCACCATAACCCATTGCTTTTCCTTTCTCCTGTGACACCTTTAAAATGTGGGTAATAATTTCCATTATCAGAACATATTTTAGGAGCTAAATATCATTAAGCCAGTAAAAATTGTGATGTAAAATGAAAACACAAGAAATTTGGTGGTTATCTGTCTCTTCAATTCTCTATCATCTATTGGTATTTCTAAGGCGACTATCTCTGGGTAATCTAAGCACGGTAATATAATACAATCACTTGCAAGTTGTATCTAAGTGCAGTGGGTTTTACTTATTAATAATGTAGCTCTTATCTTCAAAGTGCTTCACAAACTAATTAATTCACACAGCACCTTCTCCCTGTCAGGCAGGTGAGACAACTATTACTCCCATTACACATTTAATAATAATCATTGTGATTATTACTTGAGGAAACAAGGTTAAGTTACTCATCCTATCTCCCAAAAGATACAGAGTGTTAGAAAGAGCACCTGAGCTCAGGTATTAGGGAGCAAGGTTTTCTGTCCTGTTTTGAGACCACCTCATCATGCCTCATGCCTGGGCAACATCACTGGTAACATCATAATTACATGCTTAGTTAAACACTAGCATGGTAAAGCATGACAGGATTCTTTGTCTGAGATCGGCTATTCTTTTTTTTAAAAAAAGGACCCTAAACCAACCAGCCTGCCCCATGCTGTTGCATGACTCATCCAGATTCATCGGGCTTGTGAAATGACGTACTGACTTCAAGTTCATTATGTTGGCATTATTCCTCAGCCAAGCAATTGCTGTACTCAAGTTACTGCATCTTCAAGGCAAGGAAGACACACGGGAAGGATGTTTAACCACCATGGAAAAGAAAGAAATTACAATAGTAGAGCCTACTTGTTGAACTATTCTGATTCCTTGATAGTGCAAAAGCATTTCTGCCTCATCAGACCACTTACAATTCTACCTCTCAAGTTTATCTGAAGGTATTGACATCCTATGCCATGTGAATATGCATTTAAGAACTAATTCCACAGCTCCGAGCTTCAATGGCTAGCTTGGATTTAGGATCATGCCCAGGGATATTGCATAACCGTTGGCAATAGCTAATGACATTCATCATATGAGGTAGTTAGAGGAGGTAAACAAAGATAAAGGCATAACAGCTGCCCAAGTGACGGAGGTCTTATATTAATTAGCCCCATACTACAAAGTAACCTTATCAAGCTGTAGGATGGCCTATAAGCTACTTAAGTTCCCACTTGTTGTGTAATGATGGTACAGTGGGCAGAAATTCTCCAGCTGCCTCTTTGTGGAGAGTACCTTCTCCGGGGTACCTGCCAACAAAAACATTATACAGCAAGATTAAAACACTTTTTAATTATTTGCTGAAGGTCAACTTGACAGTGTAGCCATTAAGTACATACATACACACACATACACATACAGACATACATAACTTTATTCCTATAGAATTAAAAACATGAGAAATTGGATATTGGCACACCTGTGTTCTATAAGGATGAGGAATGAACTTCAAAAGGTTGGTTTGAGTTTCAGGAAAACACTCCGAGCCTTTGAGGTAAATTTCATCTGCCTTAACTTGGATGTCTTAAAACTAAACAACTAAGTCTGAGCTCCTCACCCCAAGCTCCCTTCGTGGAGAGAAATGGGCATCTCCAGAGTGTGATTCATCTTATCCCATCATAGGTGTCTGACATAGATTGGATGACTCACTCCCTGGAGGTGCCCACTTGTCTATGTTGACTCTAAGTGAGCCTAGCTCAAATTTAGACATTTCACTTTTTGGCACACAGCATTAGGTGAGATGAATCCCACCCATATATCCTCTGCTCAGACTTTGTTCAAGCCTTTTCACAGTCAATTGGTGCTGACAGGGAAAATGTAGAACAGGGTCAATGGGTATTTGGTGCTTTTTTGCTACTTTTCTCTCTAGGTAGGACAGAGTTTCAGAAATAAAGTGGTACAAGAATAGGAAGGAAAAAATACCTTCTTCCTCACAAGATTCAGGCAGAGTTTGTGACATTCTGTAATTTAATAAAAGAGGGACTTGCTGGCAGGATGCTCTCTATTTGATATTTCTTTACTGAACCACAATATACAGACCTCTATTTTAGCAAGTGAGTAATGACTTCAGGAAGATCACAGGGGCAGTGAAAGTTGAGTACATACATAAATGTTTTTGGGATCAGGCACATATAAATTAATTAGAATTACATATTTAAATACCTTTGTGGATCTTGGCCTTTGTTCATAACCTTCCTCAGCTGAGGCTTGAGTCTGTAACCTTCACAGAACATGATACCAGACGTACATTTTCCATTTGGAAGGGTGATGCTGAGGATGGAGGGGAGAGGGAAGCAAGGCAGGTTTACAGTTTTGACTGGACAGTGTGATCATGATTTTATTGGCAAGGTTTTTAGATTGTTCCTGAGATATTGCTAGAGACTATTTATTTCAGAAAAAAAACAGTGGTAAGTATTTGCCAGGAGAGGTCTGTGCTTTGAAAGGAGATGAGGGTACTCCTTGCATTTCTATGCATTTATTTGCATAAACACACAGAAACTGGTGGGGGAAATGATGACTTTCAGCATATTTCTACTCAAGCTGCTAAAAGTCACTTATGAATCTGCTTTAAATGTAATAAACTTTAACTGTATAGAATCAGCTTTACGTAGGCTTTTTATGTAATGACTGTATTTCTGTTCTGTGTTTGCACAGACAGCGCTTAGAACACAAAACAATAAAAACAAGAGCACAGTCACATAAAAAAATATTTTCCATTCCCATGTCAATGGAAAGAAGAGAATACATAACAATTCACCCACCTTCATCTCATGGCAAACCCTTTTCTTCACATTTCAGAAGAATCAGGTCTTGCAAAGGGTCCCCCACTACCACTTTCTTATATCTCACTTTCAAAATGAGAACTTCAAGGTCAGTGGAAAGCAACAACATAAAAGCAACCAATTCTTGTTAATGTAGCCTGGAATAGTGGGTGGGCCATCACTCAGGTGAGAAAAAGGCAAGCTGCAAAGCAAATACCTGAGGTGACTTCTGCTTGTTTGAGTCTATTACCCTTAGGGCTGTGTTCTTTTGGCTAGGGATATCTGTTGATCTTACCTCTTAACAGTAATTATGCCAGACAGCTTTTTGGCTTCCAGTACTGCTCCATAGGTAACATAAATCATACAAATTATTACCACAATACTAAACTGTAATTACCCACAGACCCTGACATGCCAAAAGGTGTATTAATTTGATAATATAATAAATACTTTATTGCATAAAACTGTAATTATTACTTCAAAATTGACACTTATACCAGCTTGATTTTTTTTTCCAGAAGGCAACTCAATTGTACATTGACCAATAAGAGAAATACTATTTAAAGTCAATGAGAGACATGAAAATGTAATTCGGTAACATGTGGAAGGCCTTTCTTAAAGGAAAATGTCACTAGAGTTATTTTGCTTTTTGGAGGTTATAATTTCATAAAGCAATAAATTACTCAGTAGCTCAAGAGGAAAAACATATCTGACAAATAGCCCAGGAAATGGGAACAATATCAACAAAATACCTGAAATACTACCAATGGGGAAAATAATTCACAGATCAACATAAAAAAACCCCCACCCTTATTTATGTTGCTTCAAATGCTATTGGGAAAATAAGTGACTGACACTACAGGAGAAAATTCTGCTTTTTTGCATGGAAGGACTGACAAACCATACCCAAGGTCCCAATTCTGCTACTGCATGGGTGTGGACAACCCCTGGCACAGCTCCCACGTTTGTTTTATTCAGTGACTGCCTGATGCAAAATACATAAACAAGCCTGGGAACAGAGGTCATAATCCAGACCAGCTCCTTCTCAACTAGGCCCCCTAACTGTCATAAGATCACGTCAGGATTCCGTTTCCCGTTTTCTTTACATTTTTCTTCTTTAACATTGTCAATATAAACTTGTGGGAAGTAAGTCTTATATGTACAAATCTTCTTAAAGTAAGGGAAGAAATGAGCTCACTTCTCCCTCCTTCTGATTGACCGTTTTAACTGCTGGCTAGGTTTCCGTGCAGAAATCAGTCACATACACCTCTGTTGGCGCTGTACTGAATTGATACCTACATACTGAGTGTTTTTATGACAGTCTCTGTTTTAGTTTGCTATTGTTATTAGTATTTTTAAAAGTGTAGCTAATAATTGAAATCTTCATAAGTATTTGTTTCCAACTTTTCTTTAACAAGCTGAATGCTGGTGTTTTTTCATGTTCTCTCATTTTTTTCTCCCATTTGTACTTTGGCTTGCAAAAAGAGGGGAAAAAAGTATCAAAGGAAAAGGGAATATCAAATTTATTGCAACTTTTCATTCCTGGGTGGTATTGCTATCATTTAACTTCATGTATTTATACTTAGATGTTTGAGTATGAATCAGTTGCCATAGGCATACTCTGTACTCAAAGGACAGCTATAGGCATCTTTGGAAGAGGTAGCAGTTAAATCAGAGGATCTTCCTTCTGCAGGTGCTTCCACTAGGAAAAAGGGAGACTACAATGATTAACTCAGCATCAGAGCAAATGAGTCGCATCCAGAGTTCCTGGTTTTTTCCATTACCAAAGTAGACATAAAAGGAGGGAGAGAATTGCTCAGAAGGAAGAAATGAAGAATGGGAGAAATGAGGGGAAAATGCTAAGATATTAATATTAAAAACCTGAAAACGTCTTCATTTCTCTTCCTTGATTAAAAAAAACAGATGTAAATGCATTTGTTGAAAGAGCTTAAAATGTCCTCATTACAAAGGCTGTCATTGGTTTTACAATACTTGAAAAAAGAATTAACAATAAAAAAATTATGGGGGGAAGGATAGTTTGGTATCTAAAACATTTGCCAGTGAAGCAGAAATCCTCATTTCAACACCTTTGTCTGACACAGACTTCTTTTGAGAAGGGATTTGTTCTCTATCTACCTACCTGCAAGATAAGTATATTGTCAAATCTGAGGGATGTTGGGAAGATATGTATTTTGGGTATTTCTCAGTATGATACTTGAGACCATACAAAACAGGGAAAAGGTCCTGATTCTGTTATATGTAAATATTTATTCAACCTCTGTGTAAGCAATCTTAACAAGGTGAGTTTCTGGGTTCCCCCTAAGGGTCAGTGAGAATGGCTGTTGTGCAGCTTTTTCATTAGCTTTAGTAGTTGCTCTTCCACTGATCAAATTGAATGAGGCAAATAGGTCAATGAAACTGCTTGGCAAGCACTCTTCATCTGACCTACTACATGCATTATATAAGGCTGTATTGACATGGTTGTCCTCAATCACCTATTAGGAATGTATTAACAGCTTTGGCAGGGCTTCTGGTGACTTTCATCCTGGTGAGACAAAGAGTGAACCATGTCTCCTGCATGGGGAGGGCAGGAAGAGGAGCTTTCTACAAAAGCATCATTATTTTCAGTGAAACATGAGCTGAAAACTCACTGTATTGATGCTCAGATCTGGGCAGAATTACTGTCCAAAACTGAAAAAAAGTGAGAAAGAAAAAAGGAAAAAAACCCCATCCAAAGTAAGTGAGAATCTGGTGCAGAAGATGTGAAAAAGGCTGTTCAAATATGTTGCCTAACTTGGGAAGAAATTAGGACCTAAACCTGGAGGTATGAAGACTGCCTTAGTTAGCTTCTTAGAGAACAGCTACTGCACAGTGTCCAATGGGAGCCTAGAGGTGAATTCTAATAATTTTCCAAATTGTAGGGTGGATGAATGTGCCTTTTTAACTGAATTTTTTATTCCTTCTGCCCATAGATATACTTTATCTCAGCAAATTGCTTGTTTGAATGCACATGCCGACAGTAAATATGATAAGTTACAGAAAGTCTTAACCTGTTTACCTGTCTTAGGTTTTTCCTATGTAAATGATTACAGTTATCATTTTGATGTATCATGTTGTTTGACGGAAATAACAGCTGACATGCACAGTTGGAATTTCCTTTTCTTCTTACAGTACTTTGGGGGAAGGAGGGAAGAAAATAAAAAGGTAGTTGTGATTACCTAAATCTTTCCTTTTAATAATGTGGTAGACAGTCAGCAATGATGATGTGATTCATTACTTGCCTATAACGTTAATTATACATTATTAGCTGTTTCATAGTATGATAGCTGGCAATTGGTGATATGATTCATAAAGTGCTATTGTTAAGCAAATCTGCAAATCTGTTTGATTTAGGTTAAAAGAAAGGGCGATAGGTCATAAGAAGTAAAAAAAAAAAAGAGAGAGAATAAAGAAAAGACACCGACATAATTTGCGGTTCTATTTTTGTATGAACAACAAGGTTTACAGTGAAGAGCTGTTGGATACAGTTTCGGTGAGCAAGGATTTTGCAGAGAGATTAGATCAGTTACAAATTGCTAAATCTGATGACTTAGATAAAAATTTAACCAGAGGCTTTGAAAGAGGTAGAACATGTTTCTGTGGAGAAGTGATTGCCCCGTACTTCCGAGATAGAGCTAATCACAGAAGGCCTCACTGACTGTACCTGCAGTAAAAACTGAACAGGGAAGAAATCATTCATTTGAGAGAGGAAATCACTTTCTCGTGTAGCAGACTGAAAACTACACTTCACTCTGCAAATGCACCCTATAATTTGGGGAATCTCTAGAAGCCGGTCACGCAAGTGTACTATAATATGTTCCCTTCCAATGTAGCTCTATCAGATCTGTGTTACCAGCTGAATAAATTGAATAAAACAATTATTTCCTCCTCCACGTTCTTTGTAAGATTCCAAAACCTTTTCCCATTTCCACAAAAAAACCACCAACCTTAACCAACCACTTAAAAAACCCAAAGACAACAGATTTTGCCCAGAGATAGCAAATACTCTCAAGGTTAAACATTCATTCCAGACTGGTTCATATCTGCACTTTATCTCAGCTAGGAAGGGGAATTGAACCTTCATCTTCCTTGGTCCAGCAAGCAGCGACTCGTTCAGTGGACCTCATTCTTTCACTCATGTAAGTCCAATGTGAGTTATAGATCTGAACTTCTGTTTCCCAATAAGGGTACTGTCCATACAGGCCCATCTCACAAACAAATTTCAATTTTTTAGGACTAAGCACTACCTGAGTAGAAATGTTTGTTTAAAAAAAAAAAAAACAACTAAAAAATTTAAGTAGTAAAACAATTCAGACAAAGAGTTTTTCTTTATTAATTTTAATATCCCTTTAACTCCTAGGGGAAGCAGTAAAGATTGAAGTCATATCACCTTGTTCTCAAAGGGGTTTATGTCTTCTCTTCTCCCAGATAATCCACCAAAGGAATAACATAAAACCACACAGTTCTCTCATCCATTTCCTTATATACCCAGCTCTTCTGTGCAGTGACAAACCTTATCCCAATTCATTCAGAAAGAAAGAAAGAGAAGTGCCGTGTTTTCAGAACTTCAATTGCATCAAAATACGTGAGCTAGAAATACTTCATGGAAACCTTTAAGATCATTTGGTGCTGTGTCTTATTTCTTAAGGCAATGGTTTTGCAGGACAAAGATAGGCCTGGGAGCTAGGAATTCCTGAGTACTGTCTCCAGCACTGGCTTGACTGCCTATTGCCTATATATCACAGTGATTGGGTGATTTATTTATAAAACATAGATTAGATTAACTCAAACAAGATTAAATTAGATAGAACAAGTCACTTAAACTCTCACTGTCTATTTCCTCATCTGTAAAACAACGATATCTATATTTACCTATTACACATGGTGACTATGAGTATTACTTAATCTCCCTAAAGAATTATCATGATTATCATTTATCTGGAACACACGAAACAAATCCCGATAAGGAAACAAGCTGGTGAATCAGCTGAGGTGGAGTAAAAGTACCAAAGCAATTCTTCTGCTGATCTGATAGTTAAGCATTCTTGAGAAAGGTTTTGAGATGGCTTCATCTTATGTTAGGCATCTAAAAATGCAATGTTTAATATAAGATAGGTGTCTAAATCCCCCCTGTAGTCCAAATGTGTGTAGACGGACATTGTGCATTACATGAGTCAATCACCTCATGATTCTGGGATGAATCACTCTATGGATTCTCTGCATTATCTGTAGAGGGAGCCTAGACAACTAGACAAGATGTATTTTAGATAGTTAACGTTATGTGAGACCAGCTGAAGGATTTAGTGATTTGCTTGAAAGACTACAGCCCAATGTCACATTCTGCCCACAGCGGAGCAGCGTAAACTAATAACCAATGCCAGTCTGCTCCCAAATGCTTGTCACCACCTTCCTGCACTCTAAAAATTTACCACCCCTTTTGAATAGTTAAAAAGACCACACAATAGTTTTGGAAAATGAAATTTGAATTTTTTGTTAATTAAGGTACAAAAAAAGGTCACAATATCGCCAAGTATCACGGCACGGTTAAGTATTTTGTACAAGGAGCCGCGGTATTTTGGGGTAGGGGGGACAGAAAGGAAGGGCTTAGGGTAAATTTGTGTTTCTAGCTGATCTGTTCTTTTGGGAAGGAGCAGAACTTGTCTCTGGAAGAAGTCAGTCCATTTTGGAGTCTTTAGCACAACAGGTCATTAGGACTCTTCTCTCTGGAATTCTTCCCTCTGGAATTTCTTTGCCACTCCACTATGGAGTGAAGGTCCTCCTATATGACTTTCCACCCCAGCTCTTCTCTTCTGAAGACTTATACCCCCTCTCTCCTCACAACTCCATTTTGTTCCAGCATTAACAAAAGGGGAGAAGAACTTGCCTCTGGCAGGAGGAAGAAGGAGCATCTCTCACTTTGGCTCCTTCTCCAAACGAGAGGTCACACAATAACCAAAGGACATAGGAAAAAAGGTGGAGGATGTGAGTCGATGGTGGGGACAGACGTGGAGCAGGGCTGGGACGAGCCTTGTTGCACGGGTTGAGTCAGAGTTGGATGCAGGTTAGCGTCATGTATACTGTAATTATACCAGTGCCTGGTTGCTAGTGCATAGTTTGGTATCGCACATGTGTAAAGCTGCAGTATGGTCATGGTGCCGCTACATCACACAATACCAGGTTTGCTTAAAAGCAAGAAGTTATTTCTCCTCCAGAACACATTAACAAAACCTGATCAGGCAGCAGCTGTCCTGATGGCACGTTTTGTGTGTATGTTGGGGGTGAGAAGTGAGAAATACCTTCTTAGTGCTACAAGGGAGGAGACTGGAAGAAAAGAGTGAAAATAAGCAGGTGGGACAGGCTAAGACTTACCACCCCTTAGCAAGGCTCAGCTGCAGAAAGGCTTTTAGGTTAGATCTAAAGCTTTTCTGAGTCAATAGGAAAGCTGCTACTGATGTAAATCAAAATACGTGGGTGAAGATTATTGGAAAGGAAAGTTTCTTATGAAGGAAAAAAAAATGCAAAAAGCCTACAAATATATATTTATGCAGTGAGAGCAGTTTAAAAACTACTGTTTCTTCTTAAGAACAATGACAAAAAGAGCAACAGGATTGAGCAGACTTTTAGAATTTTTAGAAGCCAAAACATGGCTGGCCTTTAATTTGTTATAATCTTAGAATAGGGGAAAAAAATCTTTCTATTCCTAAACTATCTCTTTGTTTTTCTTAGAAAAGGAAAACTATTTCAGATAAAATAGAAACCACCCTGAAAAACCATCTGGAACTTGAAATTAATCCAGACTACCTGTGAGTAAGATCTGCAAAGAAGGGTCTGCCTTCACTTGTGTCTTGTACTGAACTAAGCACGCTGTCAGCACTTAATAAATAATATTAATAGTAATACTTCTTTTCACACACCTCTTCACTTCTTGTTGCTGGCTAGAACTGGAAAGAGCAGAGCATTTCCAAATGGAAACAGAGAGCACTAAGAATTACATTTTAAAAACAAAAACAAAACAAAACCAAACAAACCGAGGCTGCGCTGAAGTTTTCAGTCCTTCAGTCCAACTTTGAAAACTCATTAGGGGTAGATAGTTCAGATAAGGTACGAATCCAGATGTTTCTGTGTTTATCTTCAGCAATACTGAGTCCAAAATTCTACTCAAAAAAATGGCTAGGCTCCTAAATCTGAATTTAAACATGTAAGAAAATGCCTTGATGCGTAAGAGCATGAACACATGCAGCTTTTCTTGACCTTAATGAGATGTTCAAGGTACTTAACACTTTTGAAAATCAGGCCACAATTCAGCAAAGCATTTCAACATGTGTTTAACATTAAACACATATTTAATCAGATTAAAGCATATACTTAAGCACATTCCTGAACCAGGATCAATTTAAACATGTGCTTATGATCTTTGCTAAATAAGCTTCTCACTTAAGTTTCTAAATAAGGGTTTGGGAGCCTAAATTTAGGTTTTGATTTTATGAAATCCTCAGTCAGTTTTGAATGAAATAAAAATTTAAGTGAAAGGGAAAACACTTAATACCCTTATTTATTTTGCTAATCACATTCATCAGTGCTCGACAACAACCAGGTAACTAAAAATTTGAGTCATTTAAGGAGAAGTGAAAATATACATTGTTGAAAAATTTATATCTTTCATATGCCATCCAATTTTGATTCCTTAGAAGTGTTTTACGTCAGATATTTTGACCTGATATTATCCAAAATTATAGATGCAAATGAAATCTCACTATGTTTTCTCTGATTTTATCCATAGTATTTCTGTTGATAATATTGGCATAAGGAACCAAAGTATTCTTTTTCTGTCCTTCTTTAATTTTTCTTCTTCTAGTTTTTCTTTTCCTTTAATTTCTCTTTTTCTTTACTTAATTTTTCTTGTTCTTGTAACAGAACAAGCTACATTCTGTCCCTTTCTGTTAACACCCCTGCATACATTTGAGTTTCCATCAACCGCCCATCAATCTACCAGTTGTGCAATTACATGCGGTAAGACAAAAGCCGTGTTGAATGCCACCATTTTGATTAGGGTAATAGTGACTCATTGGGACAGCAGCAATTCAGAGCGTGTCTATGCACACATTTGCATGGATGTAAGTCAGCCAAAGCAGCGTACAGACACATAAATAAGATTGAACAAGAAGGGTGAATTTGCAGTTTGTTAGTGGTTAGACAAACACAGTCAGGCTGGATGGTAACCGCCCTCCCTCTCCATCCTTTGTCATTCCTGCAAGGTAGAGGACTGCAGGATAGTCCTTGCCCAAATGGCTTCCCTCTTTCTCCAGTTCACATTTGACATATACCGAGTCCTGACTGCTTCACAGTATTTAATATGTGCATGTTTTCACCCTGTGTTAAAGTGAGCAGTAATTGGAGGTAGGTTATTTCTTGATGAAAATTAAGGGTTTTGGAGAGGAGGTGCCGAGGAGTAAGTGCATTAGCAGCTACTGCTTAATAATTTGGAAGCTGTAAATTCATTTTCTAGCTTATGCCATGATAACTTGTGTGCACATTCATAGCCTTGGTTAAACTAGAGCAAATCCCTATGTGGACACACTCATTTCAGTTTTAGAGTGGCTTATCTCAGTTTATCGTAAACTTGTTCTGAATCAGCTTATGCTGAACTGAAATAAGCTTAATTTAAAATTGAAATAAAAGGATTAGGATAAATGAAATTGGTGTAAAATCACACCTTTATTTAAGCCAATACAACTCTGTATGCAGATAAAACCCTAGGCCATGTGTGTTTATTTAAAAGTGAGTGTTAGAGAAAATAGAAAAAAACAATGAATGGAGTAAATATTTCCAACCCCTGTGGAGAGGATATTAGTAACAACAAAGAGTTAAAAATAATGCAATTTGAAAAGAACTATTTTAAAATTACCTAATCTCCATGGTTCAGAGCCTCTCCCATTTAGCCACATTAGACAGCAAGACCCTGCAGGCACTTAATAATACTTTTATACAGTAGTACTTTGTATCTTCACTGTGCTGTAAAAGCATTAACTAATTAATCTTCACAATGACCATCTGAGGTTGAGAAGTAAGGACTAATATCCCTTTCTTAAAGACAGAAAAGATAAAACACCAGACATGTCAAGGGACCCCATTCCTGAGTATTATGTGCTTTGCTTTGCTACTAAGAAGGCCTCTGACACCAAATATGATGGGATAAAGTTGGTAACCCAGAGCTGGAGCCTCTCTCCCTCCCATATGACAGGCTGCTGTTGAAAATTTGGCTTCAGGAGATATTTTGCAGACTCCAAGCCAGAAAGGCCCTTAAGCATATGCTTAACATGAAATGCAAATAGCATGGGGAAGCCAACAGTCTCCTGTGAAAAAACCGTATGTAGTTCAGTGCTTTGGTGGCTCAAGTCCAGTGGGATAGGTTTCTAAAGAGGCTTAAGCGTCTAAATCCCACTGGGGAGATGACAAGTCAAAACTCCAGACTCCTGGGCCTTGATGTCCAGAGCCTGACCAGAAACTCAGAAGCTTCTGGTTCACGTTTTGCTTCGCAGAATTTGGACGCTATGCACTCACAGGGCAGGAGGAAGTATTCACAGAAGCCACCAGTCTTAGGAAGGCCAGGCCCTGGAGGGCAAAGGAGATGTTCTTAATCACCTTGAGTGATCCTGCCCTGAACCATCCTCTGGTGCAAATTAGTCACTCAGCCTGCCCCACACAGTCTCCAAAATATGCAGGGTCTCATAAAACGGTGAATTTTCTTAAGCTAGTGGGTGGCATTTCTTCATTTCTGTATCAAAAACTTTCCCCAAGCTCCCTGGCAGGACTCGTTTCCCTCTTTGTGTTTCATTTAACGGAATGGGGCATTCTCACCACCAGACTGCATGTGTCTCAAACTTTAACTTCATAACCACACCTTCTTGAGGTTTCCTTAGCTCAGCTTTAAAACTAGGTAAATTGAATCTCAGAGCTATTGTGACAGATACCCCTCACTGCCCTTTGGTCACCTAAATGCTAGGTGTTTAGTCAAAACTACTTGGTTATGGTTCTTTTCTTGTCCTTCAAGACACATGGCACCTCTAAGACAATGAAGCCCAACTGAAGTCACCATCTAGATAGCCAGTAAGGTGCCTCTCCTTCACTCTCTATCTCACCTATAGAGGCACTTTGGATAGCTAGTTTAGGCTAAATATCCAAGTTTAAGATAGCTAAAATTAGATCAGGCACATGTGGGTGTAAGTGAGGTGTGTATGATTCTGTATTATAGGAGGCTAAAGAAATCACTCCTGATAAACTGACATGGTGGTTTCTGATGTTGCTTCTGGTGAGGGTAAATGGTTATGTGGTTAAGTAGTTCCCAACGCCAGTTGGAGTAGGAGTTACATGAAGACTTGCTTTTCTTGGAAACAGGCACATATCTGAATTATATCACACAGCCTTGGTTTAATCTTGGTATATTATTCCAGTTATTGCTCTGTGAACTTCTTCCTGAGGATTTTAAAACACATTTCAGATACCAAGTCCTCCTTTTTAATATTAGTTGAATACAACAGGAACATCTTGTCTAGCAAAGCGAAGGTGTCTGAGGAGGAGAGCTCTGATCACGTTCTAGCATGCCAAGTTGAGATTTTGGCTGGTACTAACAAGCGTTGCAACATTTATTAATTCATTACTTGGGAAATTGTCTCACCCAATTTCTTCGGGCAGCACCTCACTCATTGCTACACATTTGGAGAATAAGTTAAAGATGCCTCATGTTATTTCAAAGTCTTAGTCACTGTTGTTTGGGTGTGGGCACTCCTTAGCCTGGGCTTCAGAAATTGAAAATAAATGAGAGGTGGAGGTACAGAAACTATTCTCATCAAAACCAGGGGGAAATGAAGAAGCAGAAAGATGAACCCTCAAGTAATTTACGAAAAAAAGTTGTCTCCTTAGTTCAGAGGATATAAAAGAACCTATAATGGATACTGAAAATACTGGATATGTGATATCATGAGACCACAAGTAGTTATTGAAAAGTAAAGCTGTATAGTGCCCATGGTATCTGAGGTGCATCATATCATATAATCTGATACGCCTCAGTATTTTGGCATTCTTTTCAATGTATACCTCAGGTGCAGTGGAGATAAATGCCCACAGAAAATATATAGGCAGTTAATAAGGCAGAGTAGGCCTCCAAAGTGATGCAGAGAATTTTCTTTTTGTGATGTTCTTCTGGTGTGTCTTCTTTTACCAGGGTCCGACAGATCTGGGAACATTTCATTCAGGCAACTACCTATTCCTGAAGGGCTGCAAGCATTTTTGGTGGTTCACAGCCTTGACTCCTTGACTCCCAAAAGGCAATGTCTTAGTTTAGGACAAATATGGCGATCCTCCCCGTCGCTCTCTGAGGATATCCCCCATGGACCAGCCATTCGTACTCCACTGCAGATTACTGCAGAGCATATTAACATAAACCAGCAGCGCCTTCATGTTCTTTTAATAAGCCAGGCCACAAACAGTGGCTCTGGAAGCAGCTGAGATCTCCCTGAAACATTGTTGATGACCATGAAAAAAGTGCCACGTGGACAAATACAAACGGGTCCCTCTTCAGCAGTTCCAAGTTAAGTCATACACAGCTGTAAATCCAAGTCCTTCCTGTTCCCACTCCGGTTTTTAGACTCCAGAGGACTGAGATCCTTTACTGTGACCACAGTTATGAGACTTAGTGTAAAAATTGCCAAGGCAAACTTAATAGCCTGAGTTATACAGAATACCAGACTCTTGTTCTCAGTTCTCCTTTGTCTTTTACATTTGATGAATCTGTATTTTTTCTATGTGATTTCACAATATCAGTAAGAATTTGGGAGTCTGTTAGCAAACTAAATTGAGTACATGCAGAAATTATATTCTAACAGTAAAAAGAACCTTAACAGGTAAAAATATAAAAATAATTAAATTGGCTTTCTATAGCCAAATAATGGAGTATGTAAATTGCAAAGCTATACTTAGTCTAGGCTAGTCCATATTAAAAATAAATGAAAAAAATTACAGACATTGCTAATTTAGCATGAAGGCAAAAACACTGCTGAAAGAACACTGTAATGGAGTATAGTTAATTCCTTTGAATTCTTTTTCATGCTTCTTAAGGATAGGGCAGAATAAATATTAAATCCACAAGAGATTTATTGCTTCCTTGGAAAATCAATATGCCGTGAATCAACATTAACATGAACTTTGGACATTCTGTGTGTTTTCTTTCTTGGGAAATTTTTTGTAAGTCTGACTGTATCTGCAGGGATTTTGACTACGACTCCTGAAAAACTGTATTTAACATCATGCCAGCTAATTGTGATTAATAAATGGATTTAACTTGGTTTGAGGCTGGTGAGATCTGAGAACATTCTTAAGCAAGGTGGAGAATCGAGAGCTAAGCCTTGAATGCAACTGAGCTTGGTCTAAACTAACTTGAAGTCACAGTCAACATTGTGCAAGCGACTCAAACTTCACCAACGTGTTAAACACAGCCAACATTTGTAATGGAGACTGCCCTACCTGCCCAGCCTTTGCTAGTATTGCAGATAATTATATGCCATCAGTATTACCACCCTCCTTTTCTGGTATCTCCCTTTTCATCTGCTTTTTCTGTCTGTTGCCATCACTGATTGAATTTTTTCTTACATGCTGTTGGAATGTAGGTTGGGTTTGTGTTGAATTCCCGAACATTTCATACAAGGTTGGCATACATTGTTAACCTGTTTGGACCGAAAGTCAGGAGATTTGGGCAATATTTCCCCTTGTATACTACCTGCATGACTGAAGTGTATTACTAATTTTACATCTCATTTTGGTGTTGTTTGGTTGGGGTTTTTTTTCCTGAAAAATCTGCAGTCTTCTTTCAGAGATCTGTTCAGCACAAATCCTCATTAGATGTTATTCAGATTCAGACTCAGACACCTAAATTTAGAGGTATAATTATGTGAACATAGCCTTGACTCAGTTGCTCACACAGGCATTCAGTGCCATTTGAGACACTGTGGCATATCTGAGACATGTTTGCAGGCCCTGCATATGTGACCCAGGACTTACAGGAGGTCCTCTCGGGCCCTTCCTGATATCCAAGGGTATTGTGAATGCCAGTAGAAGCCCATGGTTAGGCAGCTGGAACACATGCTTACAATTAGTCAGTGCAATTGCTCACATACGGACAAAAAAAAGGAGTTTAAACACCAATTGACATAGACACCTGAATGGAGATCTCTAACTTGGGTATCTGAGCCTGGAGTCAAGATACTCTTCATCTGGGCTTGCTTCTGTTGCTGAAATAAAAATGTCTTGAGGAATGCAAGGGTATCCCACCTGATCCCCCCACGGCAGCTGATATGTCAGTCAGGTGATGGCCTCCCACAGATCCGTTCATGTATCTGCCATTCATCTGCCATCCACCTTGAACACCCTAGGGCATCTCAAATAGCAGCAGATACCCGTGTTTAGGCAACAGAACTGTGTCCCTCCTATCTTCAAGGCCCAATTCTCACACTGCAGCTTTCCTGTCCCTCTGCCTTCCCCATCTTTTCCACATGAGGTATCAGGCCATACAACATTGGTCCTTGTTTCTACACCCCAGGGCTAGGCAGCTTTACAGACCCTAGGTAAGACTCATGTAGCCCACAGGCTTTTTGATCATGCTGCAGGTGAGCACTCTACAAATTGGCTCCGGTGGGAAGGGGCTGGATCTTTGATTCTTGTTATCAGAGGTAATGCATAGCAGCCCTGCAAGCCTGATGAGGTTCCTGCAATAATCTCACTGTTGTATCTTGTTATACAGAAATGAATCATGTTTAGGAACAGATCTATTTGCAGGTGGAGTGAATAAGGAGGAAGGGAGAACTGTGAGATACTTAGCTCTTCTAACTGACATCTCTTATTCGCCCACCACATCGATCCCACTCATGTTCCTAATCCAGTGCAGCACCAAAGCTTTCAATCCCCTCAGACAGATGCAGGGAGCTACGAAAAAGCTCCTTATGCAACAAATGCAAAGGATCTGTCAGGGGAGCTGGAGTTGGAGGTTCAACCTCCTTCCAGCTGAAGCCTTGGCCACCTATTCCCCACCTGAAACTCTCCCCTTTCTACATATTCTATTTTCTGATTGTGAACCACGCCAAACTAGTTCAGGGTTAACAAACTGATTATGGAACAGTTATTGGCTCAAACTGGAACCAAATAGGAACAATTTCAGCTGCAGCTAAATACAAACTAGAATGGAATTGAAAAATCCTTTGCT
This sequence comes from Gavia stellata, assembly GCF_030936135.1. Taxonomy (NCBI): domain Eukaryota; kingdom Metazoa; phylum Chordata; class Aves; order Gaviiformes; family Gaviidae; genus Gavia; species Gavia stellata. Next base: position 5,828,824 of record NC_082597.1, on the reverse strand, counting down.
AAACTCTGGGGCAGGGTCTACCTTGTACCACTGAAACGCAAAGTCAGACAACAATTGGCCTTCCAGGTGTGTCCACATTGCAAGTAATTGTAAAAATAATATGTAGAATGATGCTTATGTTGCTGATGACAATATAATAATAATAATAGAAGATATGATTAGAATAATTTTGAGAAGACCCACTGCCTGAAAGTACAGAGCCTGACATTCAGGTATCATTTTTCTTTTTTAATGTAATTCAACATTATTATAATTACTATTGACTTTTTGGTTATCCGTCAGCACATGGTGGGTGGAAATAACTTGGGGTGTGACTGATGGAGCTAGTTGTTCTTTTTCTTTTTCCTTTTTTTTTTTCCTGCTGAATTTCTTGATGTGTATGCTTTTCCACGCAGATGGCACCTTTGGCAACAGCCTGCCTGGCAGGATTTCAGGGCACCATTAATCTATCAAAGCAATGCTAATGAAGTTGGACTCTTAACAGTTTACTCACCATCTGCTTCTAACCGTCATCCTTCTCTGTGCTATCCCTAATGCTTCCCTCGTGGAGGATGGGAACTCTGAACAGCACTGATTAATGTTCTTAGCTTGAAAGCACCCTGAGCCTGGTGCAGCTACTGATTTCCTGTAATGCTTTTGCTGAAAAACAGTGTTAAAAAGTCAAAACCATAGTCACTGAAAAACTTTGCAGAAGCCGAAGGTCATGTTTTGGACCCTGATTGCCTAATTTTGCCTAACCCTGTAGACACTTAGGTTTCTATCAGTTTCTACCTTTCCTCTAGACTAGTTTACTTACAAAAGTTATTAAATTCAGAATAATCATTCAGAGTCTGTCATTTGCATTAAATGTTCCTGTGTTTATTGCAAGCCTGAAATAGGGTTTGGGGCTTGTTTGCCTAAACAACTTACCTGGTTTTTTTCCAGTGATATCAGTTGGTCTAAATAAAGACATTGCCCATCCACAAACCTCACCTCACATTATATCCCCAGACCAGCAGAGTTACCACAGCTACCGTTCTTCCAGTAAAAACCCTTACACTTCTGCAGCAGTCTCGTATTGCCAAGGTGTTCCACGCCTATTCTCATTCCACAGTGGACTGGATTTGCAAACTAAGTGGTTTCCCTGCCTATCTGGCCCGCAGGACCTAAGCCAGAAACATTCTCAGAGTACAGAGAAACGCATCCAAGAAAATGAGATTTATAACCCTCTTGCTGACTCCTTGTTATTCAAAAGTCTCATGGCTTCACCTGGAATGGGGCAGTCCCAGGTGCAAGTTTCTCTTGTTCCTGAGGGGATTTGAAACCACATGTCTATTTCTCTACCTCCCAGGAGAATACCCTAACCACCAAGAGATAGTCCAGGAGATTGTGGGTCTCACAATCTTTTCCAGTAAATCTGTTCCATTTTAATTAAATATTCATTGTGCTTATGGAAGAGATAATAACTCTAGACACAGGCAGAATGGGAAAACTTGGGTTCTAATCCCGTATCTAACAGATATGCTCAGCATGTTGCACTGGGTTTGTGAAACTAATTTTAGGAGATGCATGCCTTATTCTGTGAGTTTGCCTAGGGACAATATAGACTCCCTCTGAAGCTGCATACTCCAGTCAGCAACCAAAGTTAGACATCGCAGCAACGAGCACTATAGTGTTCTAGTCTTTCTGCATCTCCAGTGGCTAATACATCACCACCTGAATTATTTCCTTTTAATTAGAAAAAGGAAATAATAACAACTCCCCAATGACGTAACTATAGATACATGGTGATTTGTTAATAACAATTGCTCTATATGGGCTAAGCAACTTAGGACACTGAGTAAAACCATTAATTATAACCACTGCAACATTTATAAGACTAGTCAATGACAGTGACAAATTCAGCATTGCAATTTAGTTGATTATCAGTAAAACAGTGAAAAAAATGGTAGAATTTTGAGCCTAACTTATTGTCACCATTAAAACAGAGCAAAGCAAGGGCTTGGCAATGGGTAGTGGAAATGTTTGAGGCACAGAAAATGAAACATAGATTAGGAAAGAAAGAGGATAAACAAAGATGAGGGATGTGATAGAGATCATGAAATTGGTTGTTCCCAATTACGCTGTTTCATATTACAAGAACAATGAAACATCCTATGGAACTGGATGGCAAGACATTCAGAGAGGATACAAGGGAAGACATTTTTTCACAATGGATAATTGACCTGTGGAACTGATTGCCACATGATAGCTGCAAGTCGAAGAGCTTAGCAGGTTTTAAAAAGGATTAAACATGTATAGGGATAATTAGTTCATCCATTATTAAACAAGATAAGTTTTATTAGTCACTAGTTACATTAAACAAGATAAAGTAAAGACCTTGCAGGAAACTTTAATTCTTACCCAGTGAGAAAATCCCAAATCTCAACTTCCAATGGCATTTTCAAAAATAAATGTTTTTCTATTCCTGTTCCATGGAAAATTTTGAATTTTAGTTCCAGAAAAGTCAGCATGCCTCTGCCTTTTCTTGTCTAATATAACTAGCAAATAATGTGATTTCGTCATGTCTTAAAGATGGATTAGCGCTGATATGTCCTGGCTAATAATTGGTATCTGCTCTGAAGTAACTCCTGTGAGATTAAACTGATATCAAGGTTTTTCTGCAGAAAAGCACACAGGAGAGCTCAGACATCTTCTCAGAGTGTTCATGGCTAAGATTAAGTTAAGTTTCTAGAAGACATTCTACCCTAAGAAAATCACATCCTATATACCTTTAGGGTGTTTGGAGGTCGTGCATTCTAGAGTGACAGTGCTCACCTGAGGACTCCACCTATGTGCAATCAACCACCTTTCTTTCTTACTCATTTTGAAAGTATTCCTTTTTCTTGGGCCAGGTTCCATTCTACACTTGGAATTTACCAGAAAGTAAAGAAAGTATTCCTCCTTAGCTTTCTAGACAATCAGTAAAGAGAGTTGCTACATCCAGATGGCAGTTTGAAGAATCATAGGCTCACAGAGAAATTTAGGTTGGCAGGGACTTTTGGTGGCCATCAGGTCACAGCAGGGCTAACAGTGAAGTTAGATCAGGCTTTGTAGGCCTTTTTAATATCTGAATCACTCTATGCCAGCATGGGTATCTCTCTTCCTATAGAAAACTCTGTGGTGACAACAGAAGGAACCCACAAGAAGCCTAAACAAATGCCTCAGTGTAAATGGGGTAAATCCCAGACACTGCATTAAACATCTCAGATTTGTTCCTTCTCTCCCTCATATCATCTCTCTTCCATACTCCTTGCTCATCCATCCAAATGGGTCATTAGCCCCTCCACTGGCAATTCCCAGTAGTTCCAGCAAAAGAACTGCCATGTCCTGAAATGGCTACCATCTGTGATACCCTTGCTCTGTCCCCTGCTAACTCTGCAAATATGTTTCAGCTCATTCCTGAAATACATCTTTTCCCTTGTCTTTCTTTTCTCTCTCCCTGTCACTCGGTTGCACTTTTCCCTCCCTTTATCTGACACTGTCTATTGCTCACAGCTGTGGCATCTTACTGAAATATGCAAAACAAGTTTGGAAACAACCTGTACCAAAGATGTTCCTTACAAGAAGGTAGTATTGAGAAATCATATTTTCTTTGGTGCTTTTCCTACCAAAGGAACATTTTTCACAATTTTTCACCAGGGCAATACCTTGCTCAGAGCTCCATGCTAAAGTGGTTAGATTGCTAGCCTGCTTAAAGCTAATGCAGGTATCTCAACACTATACTTGCAACCAAAGTGTAGACATACCTTATACACACTTCTTGATGGCAATCCTGTCAACCATTAATGTCTAAAAAACCCCAGAATCCAGTTCCAAGAATGTGTGAGATTGACATCAAATTATTTCCTTCATTTGGCTTTTGATTATTGCGCCCTTAGGGGTATTCAGGTACAGGCACATCAAGAAGCTTCATTTCATTTGTCCTGTATTAATAATTTTTTTATGGGAGTCAAATATGCAATAGATTATTGGAGCACTGTATGTTTTTGAATGTATTTATCTTCACATCACTCTTATGAGGAAATCAAGCACACTCATTCGCATTTCACAGATTGGGAACTGAAGCACAGAAGGGAAAAACAACTTGCTGAAGGATCACGTCCATGGAAGAGCAAGGACTTGAAAAACCTTCACTTCAGCGATTCATTCTTTCTGTTGTACCGAAATATGAGATCCTTCCATAATCACATGCTTCCAGGAGCTGAGATTTCAAGGCAAAACGCAAACTACAACAAAAATTCCCCTGAAAACCTAAGAATTTACAGCACATTATAGACTGAAACAATATTTCTCCTCAATTTTTTTGTCCAACTCAGTATTTCCTTTTAAGAACTGAATGCCATACATCTATCCCCAAGACATCAATAACAGAAGGTAGATCTTGCTCTAAAAATGCTTCTGTACCTCAAAGTGTCACTCTTTCCCCACTCCTTAGAGTGGCAGCTCATTTTCCCAGTGATATACCTCTTGTTCATCCTTACTGTTTCATCCCAAAGAACCACGTCACCCATCTCATTCCTTGCGCTCACTTTCCCATTCCAGTTTTTGGGGTTTTTTTTCCTGTATCTCTTGTTGTTGTTGTTGTTGTTGTTGTCTTAACTCACACTGCCGTGGGTTATTCCCCCAAGCTCTGGAAAGATCAGTCATACATTACATGATATGTGAGCAAACTGGCCAGATTACAGAGCAGCAGCTCTAGGTGAAATAACAACGTGTTCCCAAAACACCTGTTAGAGCGCTCCAAAACATTTCACTCGCAGTGACTTGCTGAAACACATAGAGACCTTTTAAGACACATGCTTACCTGGAAAATTCCTGGTGCTGATTCTGTAGCTTGTCTAAATAACAACCAGCTCTCTGCAATGCTAAACTTTATCTCTGAATGTTTCGACAATGATGTACAATGCTAAAGAAATAAAAAGACTAAAAAGCCTGAATTCTGTCGATTAGTTTTAATTTATTTTTTACTATAGATGGGTTGTGGATAGGTGGGTTAATCTGGAGATATCTTCAGGCAGTTGGTATTACCAATTTAGCATGGCTCTGTCTGCGTTTTATCTCAGCTGAGATTCTAAATTAAACATGCATTTAAAAATAATGGCATTTGAACAGGGCGTCTCATTCAATTTTAGCTGGCTGCAGTATTTTGTTATGTTTGCATGTTACTCTGTAAATGTTTGTGTTCCTTATCCTGATTACAGATGCAATTTTACAGCCTGTTTATTGATTTTAAAACTTTAGAATACCATTGACATCGACCATAAGGAACTTCATTTGTCTGGCAAGAGATTGCAGAAAGAATTTTAGACCTGATTAATTTGGTCTTGTGTTGCTTTTCCACTTGAACTTGTAATAGGAAGTCTGCATATTCATGGTATTGTTTGTATTTGTAAAAAGCCAATGCATCGCATTGGTGTATTTAAACACATGCAAGATTTTTTTTTTCTTTCTTACTCATTTTAGTTATCTTGTATAAACAGTTTGAAATAAATAAGTGTGCACATTAATATAGATAAGAATTCACAAGGTTCTGTTAAAGAAACACACACAACTAAATATGTACTGTATTTCTCACTGTAAATAACAAATCCAAATAAAACTGTATTTTTGATATTCAGTCATAACCACAGAAGTTAAGTCAATTTATTTTGCCTGAGTAAAGAGTTCATGATCTAACCTATGAATTACCATAATATTTAGCACTAACAGCATTAAAAAAAAAAAAAAAAAAGACTTCTTCAAGGACACATCTCAGGCTGGAGCCTAAGCCAAGAATAACAACTGATTTAGACTTCACAGCAATCCCATGGACTAAGAAGCATCCCACTTTACAGAGAAGAAAGCTAAAGCCCCATAGCTAAAAGACGCCTTAGACGACACCTATAAAATCATTGTTACCATTGAATGAATGAAGAATTCACAAATGGTTTACGGGGGCCACAAAAGCAGCAAACATCACATCATGGCCGAGAAAATTGGTCCAATGTTAAATTGTCATTGAAGGGTATTCGATATGATGCGTGACAAATAAACATGCCTCTGGAAAACTTTTATGTTGCATTAATCCCATTATTCTCCAAACCACAGCTTGGACTGCAGCAATATTATAGACAGTTACAGTTGGAAATCCATGGGGGCAGGGGGTGTCTGTGAGGTGCAAGATCTGTTGGCTACCTAATGCTAGACAAGTTCTCCTATGGCTGAAGACAGATTTTTTCTTAGTTCAGTGCTTATCCCCCAGGAATACCATTACTGGAAAAATACAATGGATTACATCTTTTTCCAACTTTCCTTAGATAAAACTGATTGATTTTTAAAAGATTTCATATTCACCCTACACAACTTGGCCAAGTGCACTTGGCCAGGGGAAGAAAAAAAGACAATGTAAATGATTTCAAGAATAAATTCTATTAAAAGATTGACAATATTTTCAATTAGTATTATCCTAGAAATGCTTAAAATGTTTATATTATAACATAACAGTACTGATATGTCAGTCATTATGAAGAGAAATTAAACCTTTCTGAAGGAAGAGAGGAAAACAAGGGAGATTCAAATTATTTCAGAAGTTAAATCTGCTGTAGGAATTACTGTAAAACTTAGAAATAACTTTCTCCTTATATCTGAGAGCAATCATAATTTCTACGATGTGATTCCAGAATTTAGTCTAAAAGGGATTGATATTTCTAAGGAAAATGAAAAATTCCATTATTACTCTGTAAAGTGAGTACGTTTTCTTTCATTATAGCCAAGAGGTAGGATTCCATCTTAACTGGGTTTTAGAAAACTGAAAATCATTGTATTGAGCAGCAATCCAATCTGTCTGGTTTTCAAAGATGAGGTAACCCATGGTTTGGTGAATTTAAGACATGTTTTGAAAATCATCTTATCTGATTAAATCCATACCCAGTGAGCCTTCCATAAAGTCAGTTGCACAGAAGAAAGGCTGAAGTGATCAGCTCTGTGCAAAGAGAGAGGTAAGTATGAGGATGTCTTCTGCTTTCCAACACCGAGGTGTGCAACTTGATCTAGCAGTAAATACATCGCTGTATGTTGATTTTTTTAAGAGTTACTTTCTTAAGTGACAGCTTTAATGAAGGGCATAATGTGAAATTTCAGGGATAGCTGGAAGCCAGTATTCTCATTTTATCAACAGTTTCTGTTTCCAGAAGGATTCATGTATCACCTTGAGCAAAGAAGACCCTTTTGAGTCATCTCAGAAAATCATCAGGCAGTAAACAAGAAGGGTAAGTGAGGTACTACCAGGAAAACCAGGAGAACTGACTTCAGAGGGAAAGTGGAAAGTACCACAGAGAGTGATGGGAAAGAATAAAATGATAAATAGTGGGGAGAAGAATATCCCAGTACTGAAAACTAAAACTAAGCTAAAAACTATCTTGGGTAAAGCACTGGGCAGAGTAGAGCAGTAAGCAGAGAATCCCCCATAATTTGGAGTATCTCTAGGGGCCTAGAGAAAGACAGACACCAGTAGAAAGATGGAAAATTTGGGTTAAGGTCACCCAAGGTCAAAACCCATGGTCAAAACAGCTCAAGGTCAAAAGGGATTCAATGGTTGTGGAGTCTCCATCTTTGGAGATATTCAAAACCTGACTGGACATTGCCCTCAGCAATCTGCTCTAGTTGCTGCTGCTCTGAGCATGAAGTTGGATGCAGTGATTTCCAGAGGCCCTTTCTAACCTCAGCCACCGTGTGCTACTGTGATTGACCTGATAACTAGTGATGTGCTACTTTTGGTTTGTTTCCCATCAAGACCAAGCTCTCTGCACTGAAGACCTGCATTCCCTTTGGACTGGGATGTCCATCTGCCTTTAATTGTATGGCCAGGAAGCGTGTATTTCCTTTAAAAGTCCAGTGGCTCTGGCAGCAAAATTTGTGTAGATGTACTTTTTCAATGCATAAAGGCTCTGGAATTTGGTCAAGATATTCTACAGGCAAGCTTGGCTTCATTCTGCTCTGTGGATTTAAAATGGTATAAGTGACACCAGTAGATAAGTATCAGGCCTGGCATGTTTTCAAATAGTCTGATACCTATAACGAGAACGCAGTATAAACCAAACCTCCTCCTGGTGTAACTCCATTGAAATCAATGAGAGAGATAATATAGACACAATCCTGTGGGGAGGAGTCTCAAAACCTTCATGTAATTTAACGTTCCTGACTTCAGGAATTAAAAGAAATGGATCTATTTTGCCAGAGCTTTGTATGCAGAGCTCCCCCATCGCCATCACAGAGGATGTTTCTTTGAAGATAGGCTAGGACCCTACCCCCCAAAATGCTCACATTCTGTAATCATGGTTCAGTTTTCAAATGAGACAAAAAATAATGTCACTGTCACGATGTATTTACTGTCGTGGTATTCAAAGATCAGATCATTTCAAAAAGGAGATACTGCTACATTCCACATGATGGCAGGAGATCTGTTTTTCTTATTGCAAAACCAGAGCTTACAGTTTAAGATTGTCCTATTAAATATAGCAAGATAAGCAATCTCCCATATTCTCCAAGCTGTTTTGTAATAATGTGTTCTCAAGACATACTCAAAAGGGACAATTCTTCTTTCCATATTAAAAAAAACCCCAAACATGCTGAAGTAGTTTTGCAAAGTTTACCTAAATGATAAAATAAGTGCCTTGTAAAATAATACATACAAGTAAACTGGTATTTCAGGGCAGATTTACAATGCTTACTTTGTTTTTGTTGGACATAATTAGGTTAACTTACTGTAGGTTTTTTTAGAATGCAGATTTTGTTCTTTATGCCTTCTTTTGTTTAGTAGAAAGGAACTTTCAGGCACAATTTAATTTGACTGATTTTAGATTTTTTTAATACAAGACTTTTCTGCTTGTATTTTTCAACTTAAGAAATACTAGAAACATTAGGACTGTTTTTTCCTGGAGGTTGAGGGGCTTCAGCACGTCTTTTCTGGAGTGCTTTTGGAGCACTTTAGTTGAAAAATCAAACATGGGATTTGTTACAAATATATAACAAAGATGTCCAAGTGTTTAGCAGGCAGTGGAATACGAATAAATATTTTTAAAAATATGAATTTAAAATGTTTCTTTTTCACTGTCTGGAGTTTGATTATGTTATTATTTCTTTTTATTCTCTACCAGCCATCTGTTATTTGCATATATGAAAAATAAGGAAAAAATCAAAACTAAAATTATATACTTAACAACACATTTCATTGTTTACTCATATATTGAAACAAGCAAAGCAGCAGAAACTCTCACATGATTTCTTGTTTTTCTCTTGTATGTAGCTCATCTTTAAGCAATATACATGAATCATTAAATACTTATGCAAGAGTATGTTCTGCTAAAAAAGTGCATCGAGTTCATCCTGTGTTTTTCTCTACCAGGGAGTGCCCAAATCTTTTGGCAAGTTCCTCTTTATTAACTTTGTTTTAGGGCCGGAAAACTATCATAATATGATATCCTGATATCACTTCAGGCTCCCATTACCTGCATTGCACTGTTTCCAAGGCTGCTAATGACACAACAAAATTAGATGATGGGCAGCCATTGGCAGAAGTTATTTAGACACTAAAGAGACAGGCTGAATACATGAATTCTATTGTTTTCATGTATGAAATCGATTTTTATGGACTTTTTTCCCCCACTTGTCTTAAAAGTCAACCCCATATGTGATTGAGCTGAAGCAGTGGATGCAGTTTGCAGGACAGAGATGCAGGCAGTTGCCCAGCTCCTTCTGACTCAATGTGGGAGAGGAGCAAGTCTGAGGCAAGTGTGCAGGTGAAACACCCAGAATTAATGTCAGCAGCAGTTTGGACGGGGGTCACCCCTCCACCGGGCATAGAAAGCCAGGGACAGACCCCAGTTTGGGAGCCACGCTTGGCTGCAAGTTGGTCAGGAGTGCATGGTGGTGACACCTTCCGTACAGTATCCCCAGTTTTTAGGCTATGGAAATTAATACAGTCCTGGGTATTATTTGGTGCTTGGGAAAACATGGAGCCAACATGCTTAAAATTTAACTTTAATGGCTCTAAATCTATCCTTCAAAAACCAACAAAAGAGGAGATATTCCCCTTTGGTTTTATAATGCAGCCAGCAGAGAGTGAAGCACGCTGCTGCTTAAAGTATAAGTCCATCAAAGGCTGGCACCTCCTTGTTTAATAAACCTTTCTCTCTGTGTATTTGACTCATACTTGATCATTTTAGCTGCATTTTAGTACTGTTAGCTCTGGGGAGACAACTCAGCTTTTGGCTCAGAGATCAGGAACGGAACTGTAGGATAATTTTCAATTATAATATCTCTCCTATTGATGATGAATGATACTCAAGAAAGAAAACAAAAACCTGAGCATGATAACCTAGTTTTAACTTGTAACCTAAACAGATGTGATCTGTGGACTTTGAGACTTAATAGCAATGGAATGCCATATTATTATTTTCCAATACTTTCTGAAGAGGAATTTCCCTGAACGGGTGCTGATGACAATTTAAAAAAACATTTTTGCACTGATCGGTGCTTAAAATGCAGCATCGGCTAGCCAAGCAACATTCACTTTGTAACTCCTCCTTGTGTAGTGCTCTGTAGCTTGCTTTTGGCACGTCTTTTAATTTGGGCAAAAAACAGAGTGATTACCTTCATTTTAGTTTCTAGTCTATGTCCCAACACTCATGAGCTACTACAAAATTTCTGTGATTAACTTGTAAGCACTTGAGAGGAATATTTAATTATGAGCTTCATCTATCGTCTCATCTCCTTTTTTATATATCTTAACTAGATTTTGCTTTTGAAAAATCAAGCCAAAAAACTCCCCAGCAAACCCCTGAATTTTGAGCAAAAGTAGTCACAGCTATGCCCCTTTAATAAAAGTGAGGGTGAATTTTGCAGAATCTGAAGAAGCTGTTTCTTTTTTCAGTACAAATGTGATCTTGAAAATCCACAAATCAAAATGCTTATCTTGTGGTGGTGCCAGCACATAACGCATGACTCCTTGGTAGATGAATGTCTCCCGTAGAATGCGTTATTAGTCTGTTTAGCTTCATGTGCTGTGCTGACCTACTTTAACTTACTCTTAATAATGCACAGCACTGGAGCAATATTGACTCATATACCCATTTCTCATATACCATGAGGCATTAATAATGCATTGCATTTTTTCCTCCGAAGTCAAGATATGGTTAAATCAAATGGATCCTAATGTGAACATCAACAAATGAAACCGATTGGCCCTTGTACCAGCAAAATAATGTTTTATAAGGAAGGTATTTCATTCTGCTTCTCCTGACAAATGTTTCCTTAAATATTCCATTGCTATTTTTATGGTGGGCAAGGTGGGGCTTCTGGTTTTGTTAGGTTTTAGTACAACAACAGTAGTTTTTCTTACCTGCATCTAGGAAAAAAAAAAGACTGTTGAGCATGTTTTAAAAAGCATTTATAAATCTTCACAGAAGGATAACCTTACAAAAATCCCTTTAAAAGAAGTATTGTTAAAACGGAACTATTTCATAAATGGGAGCAGGTTCTGAGACAGTAAATGCAAAAATCAGCATAATTCATGCAAAATGAATAAATTAGTCCAAGGAGTTTGACACCTCCTGAGTCTGAGACTGAATTCCTGATGAGGGCAACTGAAGAAGATACCAATTAATATTATTGTGAAAATTTAGTTGTTGTTGTTATTTGTGGCCAACTGCAGGACAAAGAGTTTTCTATATTCAAATCTTGCGTGTGAACTTGAACATTTTGGTGAAACATTGAAAAAAATTCCCTGCCCCCTGTAATACTGCTTTTCATTATTATTATTTCCTAGGATGATCCGACTGATTCCAGTTGATGACTGGACACATTGCAGTGCTGAAATACAAGAAATCAGATTCTCCTTTCCCTCTGTATCAGGGTAACTTGCATCTAAAAAGCAACAGCCATACAAGCATCAGTCCCTGGACATACAAAGCCAAATTCAGACATTTAACATATGATATTTAACTTAAGGTTTTTTCATTTCAAAGCAGGCTGTGCTTGTTTTCAAGAAATACACTGCAAATGTCATTAGCTGCTCTACTTGCACTATGAAACTCAAACTTCAGAAGCTATATTAGCATCCTTAACTCCAATTGTTTTATTATTTTTATAATTGTGAAGCATGATTAACTCAGGTGAGACAACAGTGTTAGACTATTTTCAAATAAGGGTGCATTGGATAAGAATCAACTCAGATAATCTAAGTAAATATTGACTTATTTTAAAATACTGACTGCTTTATATAATTCATTAAAGGGTATGACAGCTCTGCTGTACTGAAATAATTAAGAAGCTCTCTTAAGTGTTAATAATTTGGCCTTTTTTTTAATAAATGAAACATTCCCCAAATTTTCAGCTTTAAGCCTTGGATAATACTTCAATTTGCTGTGGAGTTTCAAGAAAATTAGTTAATTAGTTTTTCAGAGATCTAATCAGTTGGATATTGGCCTTTAAAAATGTTTGTTCATCTAATATCAGGACTTTTAAATCTCCACCGGTTTTAAAAGCCATCAACAGCAGAAAATAATTTTTTTTCAAATACCAGAATTAGTTGTTCTTCCTGGAATATGGGAATATTTTGTTAATATATAACAAGGAGACAATGTTTCTAGGATTATGTGAATACGAAACTTCCCAAACAAGGGAAAAAGACTTTGACAATTTTCTCCAGCACAGTATAGAGAAATGTTTTAGAAAGATTTTTAAAAAAATCCTGTCTTTTGGTATTTTCCTGCACTGATCTTTAAGGGCATAGAAAAAAGATTTAGATGATTTTTAGGAATTTCCAAAGGATAGGACAGGGTCTTTACCCATTACCTGTTTTCTTGACAAGACTGTGCCTCTGATTAAAATGCCCAGACACCGAAGCAATAGCACTAATACATTGAGGTGCCTGCGCTTGCACATCCTTGCCAAATGCTGTGGTGACCTGTGTAACTGGAAGGGATCACCCAGATCACAGGAAGAAAAGGTGGGGAGAGCCTGCCTGTGTGTATGTGACTTGCATGGTATCTTCAGCACCTCTACAATGGTATTTTTTTTTGCATTTTTTTCCAAATACAAAAGCACTTTGGTTTTACCCATATGGTTTTACTGAGGGCAAAGTCAATGAAACAGGCAGGCTCTTTGACAAAAGTCCCTTTGTTCATGAGACATGGCATTGCTCCCTTGTAGATCTGAGTAGAAAAACTTGGGAAACACAAGCTCCTAGGCACTGACTTTAATGTTAATTAAGCATGATCTATGACTGGACAGTGGCAACCCACAAGTTCACTTTATTCACTCATGACTTTTTTCCCAGATACTACAGGGTAGGGTCAATTTGTGGAATAAAGTGTGTCATACCAGTGGTATCTGAAAGTTTGTGTGGTCTCGGTTGCTTACTCCTCTGCAGTAAATAGCAGATTTAACCCAGAGATTGAGAAGTCCATACATGAAAGGTTAAAGGCTACCAGCAATATATGTTTCCACCCTGCCACATAGTCCGCTACTGCACTGACACATCCACTAAATAAAAAACGCTTAGCAATCTTCTCAAGATTGTCTGTTGTTCTTCCAGTGCCCCAACTCCCTCCACAAATATTGGACCCAAAAGACAATAAAAGTGTGTGAAGGTCCTTGGGACTCTGGGTAGGGCTGTCATGGGGGTCTTACACCTGGGTAGGATACAGGGACAGTCCCGATGGGAGCAGGAGAGGCTGTTACAGGGCAGAAGAGGTGGATTATATGACTTTAGTCATCTTCTGGCCTCCCAGGAAAACTATTCCCCAAATAGGGGGGAACATAATGGTTATGGTGGGGCATAACCATATATCCTGTAGGATGCTTTTATCAGTCACAGTAGTGTGTACTTACAGCAAGCCCCTCTCCTTAATGTCATGTGAAAAATATCAGGAAATTAATTTTTGTGTTTTATTCCACAACAGAAGTCTTCAGTTTCTGTCTTTTTTCTAAAAAGCTATTGAAAGGCTTGTGCTTAGTGAATTATTTCTGTTTTAGAAAACATCACTCTGTGATTCAGAGCAGGGACTCAAACAAGCTCCTTCCCAGTTTGTTGTTGTGAATAGCATGTGATCAGCATTCTCTTTGCCCTACCCCATCCTCCCTTAGACTAATAATTCCTTAGACAAAAATAACTTCTCAGAAAAAAAAAAGCACTTGCATGAGTTGGCACTTTTTGCGCAGTAAAACAGCCCATTGAAAAAATTCCTAAGCAGCTCCCCCTATAGATGCAAGTGCTATCAGTGCGTGTATACAGTTTATTTCATTGTACCATTATTGACGTTGACAAAGAATTTCTTATCTCTAGCTTTCATAGATCAGCCAGACATCAACAGGATTTCTCTTCAATGAGACACGCTAGCACATGATGAAATTAGGTTGCAGCGCTGAGAGTTCATTAAAGGCGCTGTTCTAGGAAAGATATGGAGCCAGGGTTTTGCCAGCTATTAAACTACCCTGGATTTTTTAGTTATTGTATATTACATTTAGAATTGCTGCATAAATTGTGAGGACCCATTTTCAAAAGATTTAAGCATGCGCACTCTTGTTCTCTATTTCTAGGAGACAATATCTCCAGGTCAGGTCCTGTATTACAGGATCTCACAGTCTCAATATTCCTTGAGATCGATATAATCTTTACCTTTCTCATCATCATGATCTGCAGTAGCCAACACAGGATTTGCTGACCCTGGGTTTTCACAAACTAAAGGAAATGGCATTGGGGAAAAGGAGGTTTAAGTAAAAGCTACAGGATCAGGCCCATTCTGGTTCATATGCCTGTAAATTGGTGTATTAGGGATGGATTTAACGGGATGTGGGGCAGACCATATGGTTATTCCTATACGATATGTCCCAGCACACATGCAGTACCTTGTTCCCCTCTCTGCAACAATCTGAACCTGAATTTGCAGTCTTCTAAAACAAAACAAATCAAAATCCTGATACTGAAAGAGGCATCCACACTTTCATTGCTCTAATATAAAGACTGTAAGTTCTACCTACAGCTCAATCTCATAATGATCAAGAAAATCTTCCAATTTAATAACTAAATTCATTTTTCCTTCCTTGAACTAAATGCACAGTTTTTAAAGCCAGAAGGATCCCTGGCAGTTTCTCCCAGTTTGCACTGTAAGCTGAAAATGGCATTCTCATCACACAATTAATTAATGTTCTTGATGCAAAGAGATATGGGATAGATTTACGTTCCACATGTTATTGAATAACTCTCACATGTAATATTGCTTTGGCAGGCTTTATGTTCCTGGAGTTAAAGTGCACATCAATAGCTCAATGCATCGATAACCTGAGTGTCAGTACAGCTATAAAACGTGATTCTCCTTGAATTTTGCACAGTTTTCAGTACACTGGTCTCCTAGAAATGGGTCCTTGTTGATGCTATGAAAGTGGCACACAAATCAGAGGAGCTGAGTGCTATAATCTCGTATAGAACAGATTTTTCCTTTTATCTTTTTCCTTTTTTTTTTTTTGGTTAGCCTTCTTTCACCTTGCTGAAGAGGTGCCTTGAGAAGTATCAAAAATCTTTGGAACTCTGAATACAAACACTTTGCTTTCACTTTTCCAGTGCTTGGAGTTTGTCCCCTCTTGGGTGAACCAGCCACTTCCAAACTCAACTCAGGTCTTTATTGGGTTCAATGTGGCATCACTGGTCTTAAGGTATAGTATTAATTACTGGAACAGAATGCTTTAGACTAGAATAGAATAGTTCAGTTGGAAGGCACCTACAATGAACATCTAGTCCGACTACTATTATTGTCCTCTGTTTTAGTTCAAAGGGATAGAAATAGTGCAACAACTATTGCACGACCCCTCAGAATGGTATTTTTTCACTAGGGTAATAAAGGTATTTTTTGAATGCTTTGGAGAGCACTAGAAAGGCATGTGAAGGTATTTAGGGGTGCAAGGTTTGTTGGGCTTGTGTCAAGGCATTACGTAGAACAGATAGAGAGGGTTGAATGTGGTTTTGACATTGCTTTCTTAGTCTTAATAACAGCAATTTTATATTTACAGGTTTAAAGTTAATTATTTTGTTTGTTTGTTTGTTTGTTTGTTTATTTTCCCTCTGTTCTTCCAAACTGGAGAATATTTTGCTACTAAGGAAGTTCACAAGTAGGCTTCATGATTTCTTTGGAGAAAGAATGAAGACATGAAAGTGCATCTAGCTCTAGTTACATGCCGATATCATACCAGCAGAATCTCCGTTCAAATTTTTGGAGCTAAGTGCAGCAAAACTGGTTTGTCGTCAGACTCAATTCTGCGCTTAACCAGCCTGCTCTCCTGGTAAGATATGATCTAATATAATTTGAAACGTGATAACATCAACTGGGAGGAAAATTTGTGTCAATAAGCTTAGAAGGGTTTTTTGTTTGCCTTTTACTTGCTATTTGATTTGTAAAATACATAGGCTATAGTATAAACTGTGTTTTTGTAACAACAAAACCAAAAATCTAGCATTTTCCAAGTAGTGAACCTTACAGTGGTAAGGCTATACTGGTATCTCCTTTTTACATGAGACACTGAGGAATAGAAAACTAGAATATGATTCATTTCAGCAAATTTCAGGCATACATGTGCATTTTTGATATCTGTGACTGAACTTTTCTTCTCCAGCTCTCCTTACAGTTAGGGGAGAAAAGCAGGCACTTCTAGGCATGATTCATCTGACCTAACTGAGAAGAATATTTGAGAATGTGATGAATAGTGCTCTGGGCTTCACAGGATATATCAGCCAGAATTCCCCTGACTGTAAGGAGAAACTGGAATGACTTGCAAAGACATAGATGCCTTCATTGTCAACATCTATACTTGGTGAGATGAATCCTATCCCTTTTGAGTAACAATTCAGGACATCCACAATGGAACAGTGTTTCCTCTGGGTCAGTATCCTGACCACCTTTCAGAAACCTGAAAATCAGACTTTGCCAAATGTCCCCCCATACCTCCCAGCCTTTATCCCCAGCTATCCTACCAATCTTATGGCCCTCAGCAAGGCTGCTAAAAAAATAAATGTGTGCTGGCCTGCAAACTTGCATTATTTACTACCTAACCAGTAAGGGTGCTACACCACTTAGCTGAATGCTTAGAACGCCAACAGAGCCCATTGCCAGAGTCCTTATGCTAAAAGTTGAGGGCAAAAAGAGTGCAAAAACAACTCCAGGTCATCTCAGATCCTCCCTCTACGTGCATTTAATCTCTGTTGGAATCAACCTGACTCATTGTTATGCATTTAGTCCATGGTGTGCACGAAGCAGCAGACAAGGATGTCCAAGCTGTGGCTCGTCTATGACAGTTGTCACTTTGTGCCAGGACGGTGTCGCGGCTGAAGGACAATCTGCACATAGGACAGGAGTTTCCAAGCTAAGCCAAATTCTTGAATATGGGAGGAAGTTAGGCAGGGCTGCTAAGGCAGGATCACCCAGCCCACATCCATTGGGCAATGGCGTGAATTTGTCAAGAGCTGTGGCTCTCTCAGCTGTGAAACATGGCAGGAGTTCCCTCCATCGCTGCCACCCCGTGCTCCCTACCTCTCTCCCCTGTACAAAGATTTTGGAATGCGACCCACAGAATCAGGGAGGTAGGATGGGAACAACAGTATCCAAAGAACATGGATAATTACTTAGAATTAATACTGACAATTGCACAATCACATGTGAAAGAGTTATATTACACAAGCTCTTACATAACACCTAATCTTAACCTAATTCTCCTCCACTGCGTATGCCTTATACTAAACTACCATTGTCATTTAGAAGGAAGAATATCCCCATTTAAGTAAAATTAATAATTGGATGTTACAGCTCTTGAATTATTCAGGAATCTGATGAAAAAGCAACATTTCTGGGTTTACTGAGGTTGATTTTATTTAAGACATTTTTGCCATAATATCATTTGCTATCTTAACTCCTGGGATACTGGTCTAGATTATTAAATTGTGCCTGAAGTAATTTCTAATGGTTCTAAAAGGAGGCAAAAAATGAGCTCCTTAACGGAAAACGACAGTATATTTCGCCTGCCCTAGTCTTTGATTTTCTTTTTCAGCAGGATATTCCCAATTGACTTAAAGACATTTTATATTTCAACAGGCACTTTTCCCAGTCTCAGCAACCCCAAGGGTAATCTTACCCCAGTTAAGGAATGTGCCTCTCTTTTGAGTGTTTTCATGAGCCCCAAATTCTGTGTCACTAAAACACAACTGAGTGCTTTAAAACAATTCAACATCTCAAAAAAAAAGATCTGCCTGCATCAGTTACTAGTTGCAGTTATCATTGAATGTAACCGTTAAAATGCATTATTGCGCACATTTCGTAAGCACTCATCCCCTTAAGATCTGGAACCACTTACCTGTTTCTAATGTGTATCATGCTTTCTAATGGAAACCAAGGTCTTCTCTGACTTCTGGTGACAATTTATCAGGTTATGAGGAGGAGAGGTGGGCTCCTTAAGAAATTGCCCATATGTCTCACTAAAAAGGTAGGTGTTGAAAGAGATTTGTATACAGTCAGACTTAACTGAACTTCTGCTGGAAAGTAATTTTGTAACTGTGATCTCTAAAGTTTTGCCCCATCTCCTGCAAAATGCAACCCAAAAGAATCCTACAGTATCCTCCTGAAGAGTCCTGCAATACCCAGCTTCTGCTCCAGAGATTGGAGGAGCTGCTCAGAGACACATTGTGGTTTTGTAATCCAGAAAACTGTGAACAGTCCTTTCAATGCTCTTGTCACAAGACAATAAGCATGAAGGCTTGGTACAATATGGTCTCAGTGTTTGTTAGGCTGGATGTTGATTGCTTTAACAAGTTAAACTTCTCTCTGGCTATCATTAGATATAATGTAGCCTACAAGTGATAACAAGGTAGGTCTCTGTGGCTGGAGCAGCCTTTTCCCTACAGTTATAGAAAGATAACACTATCATCAGCTGACATTGGCAAACCTAAGGAAGTACTAAACCAAGTAGGACTCTGCCTTGGAAAAGAGTCTGCTGAGGATGATTGTGATCTATGCATTTACAAACTGTATGTTCCTTTAACATGAGGAAAACACATTTTTTTCATGCTACTGTAGAACTTATTGCCACAGGATGCTGTGAAGGCAAAAGGAAGGAATGGGTTAGAGAAGAAATTAGCCAAATTAACAGAATAGTCTATCAAAGTTATCACACATTATGATCCAGATAGTTTCAGCTAAAGGTGATGTATATTCCTGATTATCAAAGGATGAATTATTCTTATTCTCTTTTCCTCAATATCTTCTAGCATTCACTGTTGAAAACAGGATTCTGGGAAAAATTAATTTTGATCTGACTCTGGATGTTGGGCTCATGTTCCTGTGCTTCAGATCACCACCATCATCTGAGAAGATGCCAGAAAAAAGAAATGGGTCCTATATACTGGAGAATAAGATCAGCATTGTTCTTCAGGGGACAGTGCACCTCAAAAAGATTACAGCACCCTTCCGTATTAATGCCAGCCAGTATTTGGCTTGCATTTAAAAAAGAGATGTGAGCCTAGAATGCTGAAATGGCTTTTACTGCAAAAAACAAGTCTTACATCAAGTGTGTCAAGTGTATATTGCCCAGCTCTTCTCAGCTGAAGGTGTGCTAAAGGACTACCAGTTCTTCAAAGTCCTTTGCTAGCCACCATTACTTCTTTCATGCTTTTACATCAGCAGCTGCCATCCTCATAAACATCCTATGACATCTACCAGAGACCCCCATACTGCCCTGAGCTAAAAGCTGGAGCAATAAGGGTTCCTGTACTAGTATTTACCAGGAACAGATTCGTCATTGCTTACGCATTGGAGGGCTGAAAACTATGCTGGACATTTCTTGGTTAAATGTACGTTCTGTGACTTAATTTGAACATAGGTTGATTTAGTTTCGTTCTGTATGAATTTATCTCACAATAACAGGAGTAAAATAGGCTTTGGTTAAAAAAAACACATTGGGACAGCAGCTATTGAAAGAAACACACACTATCTCTGTGCCTTGTAGATTTTTCTAACGTAAAGGCAAGCTTCAATTAGCTCAGCATGATATTCAGGTCATAACTGTCATAATGAAAGAATGAATCATTTTCCATTTCAGGAGAAAGGGTAACAAAAAGTGGCTATAATCAGTGACGTAAATTCAACTTGTTGATATAATGAGAAGGACTTTCATTTGAATTGTTTAGGTTTCAATCACCTTTATTACTTTATTAATAAGACTAAATCAAAGTTATTACACTGCCTTTTTAATCACTGCAGTTCTCTTGGTACCTGTTGAGGGGCCCATGCGGGAAGGAGAAAGGTGATAATTACAAGAAATTTTTTTCAGTCACAGGGAGTCCTGAAATTACCCAAATCATGTTGCCAAGCACTGGAAACTTGAATTCCCAATGATTCAAGAAATAGTGGCCCTGTTTCACTCTTGTAGGACTGTATGAGGACACTTTATACGACTCTGAAGTTTACACTATTTGGCAATAGAGTGATCATACACCATTCCCTGTAGACAGCAGAGGGAAGGGGGATACTGGGTAACTCAGAATTAAACCCAATGTTTCCCTTTGTGAAAGCTAGCAGAAAAATTCTCCTTGTCAGTATGCAGAAAAGCTCATCTTGCACTGAGGTACTTCACTTGCCACTTGTGATTAATTTCCCATTCTGTCTAATGTCTCACTTTGATTATTAATGATAATGCTTTGATTGATGACTGGTGCCTGCTAAACACTCTATTGCCAAACAGGGAACAATGCTCTTGTTCAAACAGATACATGGTGGAGGGGACCAGCGCAACAGGCAGATGAGCCCATACCTTCTTGGGCAAGGGCTTGAATCCAGCTCGTGCTAGGATCTTTACCTCTCAGCAGATACATCTTTGGTGGCACCTTTGGAAAGGGCTACAAATTCCTTGCAATAAGCAGGGAAGACAACCGTAAAAGAGCTCATTTTGAAAGTCGGCCTGTGTGGTGAAGTCCATGGAATGTCAGACCAAGGAAATAGCTGATAGCCTTCTCTTCCCTCCTTGAAACACTCCAGCATTGTCACCAGTGAATAGCTAATGCATGTTAATTTTCCCACCACAAGACACTGGTGGGACCAGACATTGTAATTTTATCTCATGTTAACCAAGGCAAGGTCAACCCTGGGCTGCAGGAAAGGGAGGGGAGAAAGCTTAAAGTGCTGACCTCATTTAACTACTTTGCAGAAAAAACAACAGGTGTCTACTTTCCAATCAGATTTTACACTAAGATCATTATCACACATTAATTATATCATTATTAAAAAATAAAATACACTTTACAGGTTCCTATCTTAAAACTAATCAGTATCTTACTATTACCTCTGCTTATCTCTGATGTTCATTACACTTTTTACTTTTATATTTAGAGAAGAGCCTAGGAGCCTAAACTGGGTCGTACTTAGACATTGTACAACGTACACAGAGTAAACAACCTACCTGCCCCAAACAGCTTGCAATCTAGAAGGCAAGATGCAACAGGTGGGTGAAGCAAAGAAGCAGGTGGGAGTGGGGAAATCATAATGATAGGATGTGTTAACACTTGTACAGTTCACAGGTGAATCATCAAAATGGTTGAGCTAGAACTGTCTTTCCTTTCTGTCACATAAGAAAAATCTTGGAATTATCATTCAGTTTTCTTTTGGGATTTATTTAGGCAAAAAGTCCTGTACAGTTCAAAAGTGTATTGATTTAAATGAGGTCTAAGCCTGTTCAAGGAACCAAAAATGGAATACTTGCAATGGACAGGCAAGTCCAAAAACAGATTTCCAGAACTGCCTAATTCATCTGCCTCCATACAAGGATACTTACTACCGATTAATTATTCAGCATTAATCTGGTGAAGAGCTATGCATTGATCTGAAGTTGGAACCTGAAGCTATGGTGAAAACCCAGATCAAGCACGACTTAGAGGAGGGGGAATGTAAGTGTTCATATTTGCCTGAGTAGCAGACAAACCTCAACTTCATTAATCACTGCTGCTGATTACCCAGGCATAAAGGAGACCAATTCAGAGTGCCCAGGAAGCAGAGAAAAGGATCCCGATGAATCCAGAGGACTGAAAAATTGGTGGAATGGCAGGGGAAAGGAAAGGAAGCCTTGGCAGCTGAAGGACCTCTGCAGGGGAAGGGGTACTGCAGGATTTTAAGAACCTGGAAGGAGTCTGATTAGGGAAATGCGTTGGTGCCAAAATGTGGCTCTGCAGAGACACATTTGACCCTATACAGGAAAGATTTGGTAGTGTTATCCCACCTTTTCTCAGCACATGGAAAGAATCCCAGTGCCCTCATCTCCCCTCGCACTAAACAGCAGAACCCAGTGACCCTGGCATGGGCAGGATGATCCTGATGCCCCTACCTTTTGTAGTTATTGAACAAATGCATAAAAGCCAAAGCTCCCCCATTTTTTTAACCCTGACTATAGTGTGCCATTCACCTCAGGCTGGAACATCACATCTTGGTGTAGTTAATCCCATAATGTTGTAGAGTCTCTATGGCCCAGAGTCTATAAACCGCGTTCTAAAAGGGTCTAAAACAAATTTCACTTTGACACGGTTACAGGGTGAATTCTCCAGCTCATGCTATGACCAGGGTAAAATTGATGAGTCATCAGCGGGTGGTTTTTTCACACTTTACAATGTAAGAATACAATCTGTTCCCATAAATGACGAGTAAGCTTTAATGACTTTGGTTGCATTATCCATGAAGCAAAAGCTGGTGCTTGTTTCCATGTTTTGTGTTGTACAGCTCACAAGCAATGCCTAACAAGTAAACGTGTAAGACATGCTTAAATTAAACCTTACCACATCCCAGATAAATGTTACAGTGGGGAATGGAGGAGAATTTGGTCTGGAATTAACATGAGGACCCTCTGAGACAATAGGGTTAGCTGCAGCTCAGAACTGCCCTCCCAAGCAGACGAATCCCCATCATATCATTTACACAAAACCCTTTTAATTATGTTGTGGCGGATGATGTCTCTGTGGATATCAAATGCCTCATCTTCAGGTTTTCATCTTTCATAATGAACATGTCCAGTGTGAGAAACCTGTAGGTTTGTGGGTATGCATGTAATAAATGGCAGACAAATTAGAATTAAAAAACTAGTACCCCAAATCTCTCAGTGAACCACAGAATCGCACAGATACTTTTTAATAAACAGGTCTTTTGTAGTTATGTGAAGTTATAGAAGTTATACTTAGTTATAGAAGGAAATTACACATGTCATCAGAATCTATAAATGCAGTGTTCAGAAATGGGTTGTAAGATTTGAGATAATTTTTGCATCTCAGAGAAAAAAAAATTCTTTGAAACTAACCCACAACTTAGTCTTACCCTGATATTCATATTTTATCGACGATCTCACTTGACGTACATGTTTTTGCTTGGGATTTTGACAAAGATAATTATCATTTTTGCAGCAGGCTTCATAGACCTTAGTGGGTTTAATCTCAGTTTGACATCTTGTGCATTGAGCACATCTTTCTCTTTTTGGGTCTGAATAATCACGTGTTTCGGAAGCAAAGCTCTAAACAGCGTGGATATTTTGGGGCCAAATGAAGTTGTATTAATGATTAAAGGTTAACCTGAAATACAGTTGATCTGAAGAGTTTTAGGGAAACAAGGCAGTTAAACTCTACCACAGTATACAATGAAACTACTGTCATTCTAGACACTATTCGTAAGATTTCACTGTTGCGATTCATATTTCAAGAGTTAATTTCCAAATATCTCAAAATTATGATGGATGTTGGTAAAGCCTTGCAATGCCCCAAGGAGATAAGAAGTGTACTGGTCGCTCTTCAGAGCTGTCAAAAATACTGGTTGGGTGTCACAGACAGGAAAAACATGAGAAGAAATCATTGCACCTATTGTACGGGTGGGTAAAAAGAAGCAAGGAAAGCTAAAAAGTTGCCACACTAAAGTAAGAAAGAAGTGAAAACATGCATCAGGACCTTACTAGTAATTAAACTGGAAAAGACGAACGTCACAATAACCTGTTATGAACATTTCACACTGCTCGCTGGGAGAATCTGAAGGACTTTGTGGTCCCACATGAGAAATGCTCAAGTGAAATGTACTTAATTTCCCTGGGGACATCTCAGACAGGCTTTTCAGAGGGAGGGCAGGCACCGGATCCCTGAGTTGGGCTGCGGTAACAATCCTGTGCTCTCCAGATGTTAAACCATGGCTTGGAGAGGACCTGGTGTCCTCTCACGGTCCAAGTCACTCCCAGTGACTCTGGAGATATTTTTCCTGGGTCTTTCCTTTTCAGGAAAGGGAATCAGGCTGCTGGGACTCAGCACTGCCTCAGAGAGGTTCACATCTTGTCCTCCTTCTTTCCCATAGATATTTACTGCAGTTATGAGTGCAAAAACCTGTAGCCCAAATGTTGCTCCGGCTTATCTGCTGCTGAAGATTGTGGCGATGGAGGTGCTGAGCACCAGACAGGCATCTCTGAGAGTCAAGGCTACCTCTATAATCAGGCTGAGCACAAGCAACAAGCGGGAACAGCCTCCTCAGTTTGGTGCTTAAAGTATTAAAGAGGGTATTTAAAGTTGTTCTAAACACACCAGAGGAAAATGTTTTAATTTGTTCGATGTACTGAAAAGTCTAACTAAAACCTAGCAAATGCAAATCAAACCAAAAGCGGGTCTGCCTTTGAAAGGCAAACATTCTGGCTGAAAACTGAAGAAAATACTTTTTCTTTAGGAAAAAAATACTTAGCTTTTTCTTTTTTCTTGATTTTTTTTTAATAAAAGAAGGTGTTTCCCTTTAAAGATATTGCCTAATTGTTAGCATGTTTTCACATCTGAACTTTTTTGACAGAAAAATTTTAGCCAAGCTGCAACTTGGAAAATACTTTAGACCATAGAGGCGTAAGTCCTGAAACCAAAAGAGACAATTAAAATCAGAAGGCTTGACTTTTTTCAGAGCATGGTCTCTCACCTCTCAACACTTTCATTATAACTGTTGGATGAGCTCTAGCCTGAATAGCCAATATTCTTGACCTTTCTATGTGTCAAAATCGTCCCATGGCCAAAGGCCACCCAAGGTAGGTCGGGGAGGGACAGCGGGGAGGTGACAGTTGCTCCCAAGGATCCCACTTCTCCCTCCATGGGGCTAGGACAGGTGGGTTGGTGCATCCTGGGAGACTTTACACTCAGCAATCCTGGCTGATCACTCTCTCATTCATGTAGCTTAGCCAAAACCCATGCATCAGAGAACATATAAATAAAGGGCCTGGTTTCAAGTGCACGGATTCCAATGTAAAGCTCATAGCAAAGACTTTCCTAAAGACAAGCATGGTTTTACTCTTTCAGTAGATTTCAATGAAATATATATCAATGAAAGAAGTACCTGTAGAGTAGCTATTTGCTTTAAAGTAGTGGAGAATGTTTGTGAACAGGATTATATTTTCAATGCAAAACAGCCTCCATATATCCTGGCTACATCAGGATTAAAGCTCTCAGGCATAAGCTTTGTCAAGTGCAGGGGACAGCATAAATGACTGTTGATTCATATTCTTTTAGGCCTGTAAAGTTATAACTATGTAATATGAACACAGGCTCTTCAGGGTAGTTTAGAGCCAGCCTGGAACCCTTCCAGCCTGCACCAAAGGATTTAATGGCATAGTTTTTATTTTCTGCTTAGTGCAGTGTACCATTAATTGAAGGTAATTGTCAAGAGGAGACTGGCTTTCAAAAACTACATAGCTCTCAACTGTTCTGTTGCAGAATGGATGCCCTGGGTTTAGGATCACATTTCCCCTGGGCTCCACATTACATTTGTCTTGTCACACAATTGTGTGATTGTGTTCAACTAAATAGTTATTCCGTGCTATTACAGCATTTCAAAATGGGGACTCAAGTAACACTGCAGGGAAAGACAGAGAGAGAGGGAAAGCCAGGTTTCAACTGGGATGAGATTTGTCTGCTTGAACTAAACAAAACCCTGAAAAGTATCACAGGTCTGAAGCATTTAATGGTGCAGCTCATTTGTTTTGCTGAAGAAGGAAGCCTTGCAGAGTGAGAGAAGCAGCTTGTGGCAGATTATGTTAAATGGAAGAATTAACTTGCTAACAAAGAGGTTCAGCAGTCACAAAATGTGCTGTGAGACCTGGCAGTGCTTCCCCACTCCCAGGATGATGTGTGAACATGAACCACTTCTCTGCATCCTCTGTTTTTCTTTGCAAGAGGACAGGAGAAAACCATGGTGAGCTCCACCGTGTTCTCCACCTTGAACAGTCAGAAGATGAGGACTGCAGGGCATTGTACCATATAGACACAAAGTTGGTCTGCTGACCCTAGCCCTACTGTTGTGCATGAAGGAATTACCATAATTTACTTAACTGATATAATATTGCTATTTATTATCTCTACTGCAGTAATTCCCAGGAATCTCCAACATGGTCCAGGAACCACATCATGCCAGGCACTGCACAAATAAAGAGAAAAGCCCTTGCCCCAGTCTGAAGGCCATTTGTGTCTCAGGGTGTAACTTGGCCCCAAACCTAGAATTTAATTAGCATTGATGTTGATGAGGTGTGAGGGAGAATGGAATCTGGTCCATCCTTCCACAGCTGCACTGGCTTTGCAATGTGAAAAACCAAGATGAGCCAAAAGTGATTAAGAAATTATTTTTGAAACTGGAGTCAGCACATGTAACCACAGTTAGACAACAGGGATCAGCAGATCTGCAATGTAAGGAGGTTACATAGCTACTTTAAAAGTAAAGTTCCCCTGTGAAAGTCCCTCCTGATTATACCAGCAAACTTATCAGCAGCATCAACTGAGAGGCCAAGGAGTGTGACCAGCCATGGAGGAAGATCTTGTCTCTTGTCTCTTTTTTCTTAGAAATAATTTATTTGGGTTTTGTAAAAAAACAGTTTGTTCCTCAGAGGCATTCTTTGGATGAATATGGGGGTAGTCATTTGAGTACAGATAGAATAAATGCACCTGTTTCTAGCAGAAATGCCACATACCATAATTTAACTGAAAAATATGAGCAATCCCCATTATAAATCTCACTGTGTGAGCTTAATAGGTGGTCTCTGTGCTTAGGCAGGTACAGGTGGCTAAATCCTAAACAGGATCAAAAGGGAAATTCCAATTGATGTTTTCAAACACTACCTGAGTAAGTGAGTGCTATTTATAAGTCCAAACTTCTTGAACATATAGAGAAACAGTGCTAGTGAGTGTGTGTGTGTGTATGTCTATATGTGTATATATAATTAGCTTTCAAGGGACTCATATATAGATGCTGCACAGTCTGTGATTCATTAGTGAATAACTTCCCAAAGTTTCCAGCCCACTGATGATAGAAATAATACTTTACCTGGTCAGGGCTATTGGGAATGGAAAGAAAGTTCTCTTATATGTTTTTGAAAGGAAGAAAAAAATCAAGTTATGCTGGGTGAAATATAAGACTTCCCTGTGGTGCTTTTGTTGTTCCCTTCGCTGGACTCATGATCTCACTCTCATTATAAAAATATCTGATGTGTTGTCCCAGGGTTCCCCAAAACCCATTACTGACCAAGTATGGAGAACCTATGCATGCAAAAAAAAGACTAAGGCATGTTTGCAATCACATATCCCTCCCAAACACAGGACACTGATTAGCTTCAGAAAGGTTTCAGCTGCATTGGGTGAACCGTTGGACTCAGTGAAGCAGAGCCTGAAACGTTTTTTCAGATCCTAAACCTACAACCCTCAATCGCTTTTACTTTTATTAGGCCTTAATGGTCATATTCACGCAGGACATGCCATTGCTTTCACCAGGCTTGTGCCCCCTCACATGAGCAGAGACCGTGGGACCAAACTGAGAGTTCAGTGGAGCCGCACACCACACAGATCTTCTTAAAATCAATAGGAAAGAAGATTTTTGTGTGATTGCGTGTGTGCACGTAGGAAATGGCATTTTGCTTTGTGTGTATGTGTACATATTTACGTATAAAACTGTCATCTCCAATATATATTCTCGACATGTCCTGTACTATTCTGAAAACACATGGCTAAAATGGTAGCTTAAAAACTCTTCTGACCACTTGGTCCCATGATACTGAAGAGCTGTATGTGATAACAGAAGAGCTCACCTATATAATAAATTATGCAATACAGCCTCATAAATCATCAGTGATTGGAAGAAGTTGGACTAATTCTGGTATATGTTTTAACGAATAACAAAAGCAAATCTCCATTTCCTTTGGTGCCCCCCAAACAAAACAAATGGTCCCAAACAGTAGCTTTTAGTAATGTTTACAGTTGACTATCGTTTGGGCTCTTCGGGTGATTAATCAGATACAGAGGTAGGTAAACACAGTGCTATTAGCTTGTCTTCACTGTATTCTGATATAGACCAAGCTTTGCATAACCCAAAGGACATGTAATTCTTAAAAGTCCAGTGTTTGGGAATTTAAGTAATTGAGGAAAGTAATAGGTCTAATGCATTTTGCCACTTGCCATGTACTTTTGTGGAAAACATATTGATAGACTGGAAAAATCCTTAGAGGAAAAAAGATGTAAGAATTCATAGTGACAAAGAAAAAAGAACAGGAGAGAAAGGGGTTCTTTTATAAGGATAATAATCACCATAAGCTTTTACTCCTATAATTAAGAGCAAAAAAATAGAGGTAAACTGATTTAGCAAAATGTTGCAATTCCGTTCTGACATCCTTGTCTGCTGGCTGAAACATTTATGAGTTTATAAAAAATATAGGTTATGAAAATAGGAGCTCTCTTGTACATCTTTCTAGATGATTCATTTAGTGTTTCTGAAGAAACTGCAATTTATTCGCAGATTATGTAGTTCATTTACAGAATGTTTCCACATTTGTAACCTACCAGCCTCTTTCTCTGAAGAGCAATAATGGAAATGTAAATGTGAAAAGAACAAGTTAAAATCAATGGAGCAGAATCAGAAAAGATGTCAGTGAAAGTATCAAAATAAGAAACAGAGAAAATGCACATTTATTAGTTTAGCTGGAAAGAAATAAGTGTATATTTATATAAAAACTTTCCTTTAATTACAGTTCTTTATGAAACCAAGTGGATACAACTAGAGATTTGTTCTGACATCCCAGCTCTGCTGAGGTTTCCTTTCAAGCCAGTGTTGAGGCACTTTATAAGTTCACATATGGACTGAACATCTTTCTTTCTCTTGGTGTCCACACGATCAGCCACTGGCACAGCCCTGGACCAGTATGTTGAAGAACTGGCCTATATCCCCAGCTGTACTCTTTTGCAACCGTGAAGCAGCCTCTTCAAACATCATCATCATCAACACTTTCCTTGGAAAACTTTATATGTGCTGCCTGATTAAACTCTAAACTTTTTGGACTGTCTGTGCCCAATAAAGCAGAATTCAGCTTTAGTTGACTATTGTCTGGGGCCTCTGGATATTGCCTTAAGGCAAATGGGGAGACCAACAAAGTTCTTCTTCCTTCCAAACTCCAGATTATTGTCTGTGCCCCAGATAAACATTTAGAAAAGATAAGATTTCTTTTGACATCTACTGCAGTATATTACTAAGCAAGTCTAATTATCACACTGGTAAGCTGAAGAGATTTAAACCAAAAAAGAAAAACATGAGGATGGAATCAGAACAGAAGAGAAAATAGTGGAATAAAACCAGTATAATGTTACAAATTGTAAGTAAATAAATTATGCTCCAGAAATTAACGTTGATCTTACTGGTCCAGGTTAAAGACTATAGTAAATTATGCTCATACTTTAGTATTTTGCTAGTTCTAGCCTATCATTCCCAATATGCTTAGTAGGGGGAATATAAGAAAAAAACAGATTCAAATGCATTGCTGAATTTGACAGAATTTAATAAAGTGTGGGGAAACAGTAGCAATGGAAAAACTGACTCAACAACTAACAATATCAACAAGAGAGACAAAAACAAATAAATATCTAGATGTAAGGTTTCCGTTTACTTCATTCTCAGAAAACACGGAACATCCGTGCTAACGCATAATTCTTTGAATTTTGACGTGAGGTCTATTGTAGGGCTGGTCCATAGTCAGTTGGGGTAAGTGGGAACTTTTCCATTGTTTTTCATAGTCTTTGGACAAAGTCTTAAATGGTCAGGTGTGAATATAGGATGAAGTATTGGTCAGGAAAAATTTTTGGTGTCCAAGAAAACAACTGACAAAATGGAAAGGTTACCAACTACGAAAGAGACTAGTTAGGAAAAAAAAAAAAAAGTTGTCTCTTGTTATGAAAAATATAATGAAAAAGGTCCCTGGAGACTTTTTCAAGCAGCTCTAAAGAACAGTAATTAAGTCTGTGCAGAATTTCCAGTGAAATATATCTTTAAAAAGAAAATAAAAAGCATCTGGTATATTTCTGATATTACAGTCATACTTGAAGAATAATGGCTATGAACTAGGACCTGTTCTCAACTTAATGTGGATATATGACTCCCATTGGTGATAAAAGGAACTTCACACGCACACCAGAAGGAAATTAATGGCTATTCCGGTTATGAAATATGAAATGGCCCCTCTGAATCCATGCAACAGGAATAAGTACATGGAAAAAATGTCTCTTTATGATATCATTAGCTCAAAATATCTTAGTAGATTTGAAGTAAAATTTTCTGAGTTATTAATAATGACTTGATTTAGTAGAGTACCTGGAATGTGTATTTGTCTATAAGAAAAAGTACACTGTGAGAAAGAATTAAAGAGTATCATAATATCTCTTTGCATGGGGGTCATCAGTTTTTCTCCATGTACCACAAAGGTTGCTAAAAATGTGTTTTGAAGTGTCATATAATTTATTATTTCCATTAGTGGTCACAAATATGAATTTAGCATTCAAAATCCTACATTAAACAAACACTTAGAAGCAACTACACATTAAAACTAACATAAGGAAACAGTGATTCAATAAAGTGGGCGCAGGGTGAGCTCCACAAACAGTTACTTGTTCAGCACACAGGAGAAAGTTTTCATCACATGATTCGTTATTACAAATACTCCTCAGTGCATTAAGAATCTAATTTTCGTCTCATGCGTAGCAATGCAAAAACAGGGGTAAGACTTCTAAAATCAATGGATTTATATCCAGGTGAGGATGCAGTTGCATTCATCCTCTACAAATAAGCTGCCTGCCTTACCCCCATCTTATCAGTACAAAATAACTATCTTTCTGCTCTCCAGTTGGATAAAACTAAAAAATAAATTTCAAAATTTTTTCTAATTCAAGTTCAGGTTATTTTGAAGTTTCAGAAAACAGTTTAAAAAACAACCAACCATCAAAAAACCCCACAAACAAACCAAGAAGCTTTAGATGATCCCAGTCCGTTTAAAGATAGTGACTAAGAACCAATGGGGAAACTTTATTAAAATTGCATCTGAACCCAAACCATAACCCCAATATAACCTTGAACCCAAACATAAAACTGTTGTTTCCAAACACTGCTTCCTCATTGTTTCTCAAAAAAATAATACAAATCTTGTCTATTTTGTAGTTGTTTTTCCCATTCCAACACTTACTGCAGGGAGAAAATGCAATGCAATATGTCAGCAAGAGTAAAATGAGTATTATCAAAATATATTCTACTCATTCAAGAACTAATCTAGGCTAGTATCCAACATACTATCTTTCTCCATCTTTTTCACACACCTTTTTCTTGTCTTTTTTTTTTTTTTTTTAACAGAAACTGTGCTTTCAGACATAGCTGTGCTTCATACCTACCAGAAAAGTCTTTCCCTCACTGTTCAGCATCTCTACTGGGAATTCAAAAGGATGGCAAAAATCATTTCATAAGGGAAACTGCATGGAGACTTGCTGCTTGAGAACAAGGAAAGATGATCACTCATAAAACACAGGTAGGAAATGAAACAGGAAAGCTATCAGATCCAGACTTCCTCCACGAATAGAGGTTACCAAAACAAACACACCAAAAAAAAAGAGGAAATTATTGACTTTTGGTCAATCTGGACAGAACCGGCTGGAGGTGTTCCGGGCAGAGGCTGAACTGCTGTGACTCAGACAACCAGGCAGGAAAGTTGCCGAGGGCCAAATGCCAGCAAAAACATGGGAAACGTGTTACTCCACTAAGGTTAAGAAGACTTCCCACCCTCCCTCCCTCTGGCTGCTCCCCTCTTCCTAGTGAAACTAGACTTGGGCAGTTACAGAGTTCTTCCGATGGCTCCTACTGAAGCTTTGCATTTCCCCTCCTGCCTGACTGTCCCATTCCATCCTACCAGCCTTACTCCTTCTTGCAAAAAAAGACACTTTTCAGATACCACATCTGCTTTCCACGATGCCCTTATAGAGGAAATCTTGCCTTACCCCCCCTTCTCCTCAACAACATCTACACAGCTGCACTGGCGTTTCTGACTCCTTAATGGTATAAATGAGTCAAAAGGGTAATAAGAGGCCAGGCCAGGTTGAGGACTTCACCTGAAGACATTAACTCCCACAAGAACTATTATCATCACTTCATCTGAACGCCTGCCTGGTGCTGTCTATGGAATTTTAATGGTGATTAAGTCTACTGAGACCCCCCAAATTGTCCTGAAACTTGAGGGTATTTTTCACAACGGTATTTAGTCCAGATTTCTAAAGTGCAGAAGGCTGAGACTTTACTCCTCTTTATAAGCTGCAAAAATTATTAATTACTCACATTTTAAAAAAATAAAATCTCTACACACACCCTCACATGGCTTATTGGAGGAATTTTGGAGGTCAGAATCTCATCTGGGGTCATTCTGACGTAACTCACTTAATCCTAAGAAACATTTGTGGGTTATTTTAAATCTTTCTGTTTCAGAACCCAGGTTGTATCTCGTTCTTAAATTCCTTCTCAAAGGCATCATTATTTTGATGATATAAAGTTTAAGTTCTGAGTTGTGTGACTACAGTTTATATAATCAACACTAGGCATTGACAGATCAGTTACATTCCCACTTTCTTTACCACACAGCTTGTTTTATTAAAGTTATAGTATTAGTGTCTTTATAACTATACATTAATATTACCCTTGTTTCTAATGTTTCCACACCAGTTAGCATAGAGGAGTTACAACTGAGCCAGGATCTTAGAAAAGAAAAAAAAGTGAAGTAAAATGAATTTTGATACAGTCACTCTGCAATATCGACAAATCTGAAGCTGGAACACTTTGCTGAAACTGGTTGAGATATGAAAATATGTACACCGGAGCTAGAAGGTGTTAAGTGTTTGATAGAAAGAGACACATCTTATCTTCTCTGTAACTATGTTTTTACCATAGTCATTAACTCACACTTTCCTATATATGTATTAAGATCCTAATCCTTAAATGTGGAATGCAACCAGAGAAGGGAATCAGGTGAAATGCATGAATTGCTGTTCCGATTATGTGCTGTGCATAAGCATATTCAAAATAAAGGGAGTATACAAATATGTGATAGATACATATATAGATACACAAACAGATAAAAAGTGGATTCTGATTTGCAGAACTCCTCAAATAGGTGCGTTATTTAGTTCTCTTTTATCTATTCGGGTATCTCTCTTCAGGGGTGGGGAAGAAAAAAACCTAGGAACTAATTTCCTTTGGGAGTTTAACTCTTTCTCAAAATTTGTCCGATGAGCTGAAATATGCCAAAAGGTTCACAGGTTACTGTGGGCATCTCACAAATGCACAGTGAAGGCTCACAAAGACCTCGTATCCATACAAAATCAATCTTAAAAGGTTGCATTTGTAAACCTTTCTACAGAGCTCACTCAAATGTGGATCTAGCAAAGATCAAGGAGAGTTTCATGACCCCGCTGGTAGCTCTGGCTTTTGAGCCTGCATTAAGAGATGTGGACGTGACTGCGCAGCTTTTTCTCTCTCTTTACCATTTGGATCTGCCCATACTTTCTTCCTGTCTCTGACAGCACGGGACGTTGGTTTTGTTCCCCAAATTAGAGCACTAGGAACAAAATATAGTATTACATGTATGCTATCATATCTGCCACACTTCTCAACCCAAAATCACAGAATCTCAGCATCAGTCAAGCTGCAAGCGACCTTAGATCTCCAACTCAATCTCCTCCTTCCAAGGTAGACCAGGTTGCTCAGAGCCTTGCCCATTAAAATTTTAAAAATCTCCAAGAACGGAGATCCCACAGACTCTCTGGGCAAACTGTTCCAGTGCTTAACTGCTTCCATAGTAAACATAGTCCCTATGTTGAAATGTCCCCTCTTGCAACGTCAGTATTGTCTTTTGTCCTTTTTTAGCACACAGTTGGCAAGAGTCTCATCTTTCCATAATCCTTTAAGCAGTGGAAGATGGTCCTACCAAGCCTCCCCTTCTCCTAGAGGAGCCTTTTCCTCTCTTCTTCCTCAATGGTGCAAGAACCCACATGTAAAGCTACAAGACGGAAACACATAGCCAACACATCACATCACATTAGAGGCTTGTCTGACCACGTTCAAAGCAGCCATGTGCTGCCTGGTCCTGTGATACAGGAGAAAAGGACATCCATCGTGCTGCACTTGGGGAGTGACCTTTCTAATGGGGAGCTTCCCAATGCAGGATCCTGCTATGCGCTGTTGCACCCATTCTTGCAGCCAAGTGCCAAGCAGAGCTCATTACCAGGCTACTAATAAGGCTGAAAGCTGTCTCGCAGAGAGGGGAGATGATCACTTGTACGCAAGTGTTAGATAGGGATACAGTCTGTGAGACTGGACACACTAACAAAACATGGTTAGTGTGAAGTTGTTCAGAAAAGTTCAAAGGCAAAGTAATAGTTCTAGTACTCCAAAGTCACCGGTAGCACAGTGACAGCCGATTAGCTAATCCTTTTTCCTCATTCCCCGTGACCAGATCATGAGAAAATACAATATACAAACACATAAAATCACTCTCCCCTAATGCAACTCTTGTCACTATAGGGAAACTATGTGACTCTGAAGGGGTGTGCAGGTGTAGATATGCAAAAGTTAGGCACCTAAGTCTGAGATGATCACTTTGAGGTCTTTTTAATATCAACAGAGGGAGAGAGAAGCATGTGCAGAGGGTGATTCAGCTCATTCAAAAACAGCCATCTGAGATGGGCCGGATAATTTCCACTCTGAGAGTACCTCTTCCTTTCTACTGTGAGAGCCTGATGTGATTAAAACAAGTACACAGACTAACTTTTGGGTATTTAAAGTATTTCTGAGATTCTCCTCATATGAAGACATTATCTCACATTATCTGAAGTTCAAGAATTCTTGAGTCAGAAGGACTGATTTCTGTGTGTCATCAGAAAGTCAGCTTTGACAGTGACTGATCAGATCTGTCAAAAGACCAACAGAAGCTTCCCCCAACATTTTGTACATTTGCTACAGACTATTTGCCCCATGTCCTTTTCAAGCCAGATTTTGTCTCTAAGAAAACTCCCATACATTTCAAAGAAGCCCATATGTGATTCAGCATTAGCAAGAAATAAATCTGTCCACAAAAATAATAAAGTAAAATAGGAAGTGTTTGAAGCAAACTCTGGGCAAAGCAATTTTTGTATAGCTAACCTCTGTAAATTTCCACAACTTGCTGAAAAGTTTGCCCGTTCTTCCTGCAGCTGGAAACAGAAAGGTATTTTTAAAAAATAGGGTAGTTCTGAAAAGATGTTGAGATGGGCCTTGAATAACCAGAAGCTTTGAATATTTAAAAAAACTCTTGAAACTTGAAAACTTTGCCTCAGCCTGAATCCCTGAGCCATTTGAGGTTCATCACTCACTGAACTTCCTAGAGGTGGCTCTGCCCTAATCACCAATCCTTGGACATACGAGCCCAGGATCTGCTTGAAACAACATGCATCGTATTATCATGGTGTGGGAGAAGAGAGCTGAAACTACTCAGAGAGCTGTGTGACCCGCTGCTAAGCTCAGAACTTTGCAAAGCAAGTTCATAAATCAGGAGGTGACAGTAAATTTTTAACAGTGTATAAACTCAGGCATGAGCAAGAGTCTAGTTTATTTTACGGGCATGATGATAGCTGCGAAGAATGCTGCAGAGTGATATGGATAACATGGTGGCACACCTGTAACCTCCAGGACTGAAAGAGAGAACTGTTTGCACTTCATCATTCCAGGAAGAAAAAAATACACAGTCCTCCTGCCACAACACACCCTAAATGGAGCCTTACTGTCCCGAGGAAAAAAACCACATAACGTACAAAGTATACCTTGTCAATCTTATTCTCAGTGATTATGTACTTCCATGGTATGTGGAAGTTTTATAGAGCAATTACATCCATTGTGACTTTGTAATTACAGTATTAGCAGGTCACAGACAGAGGAACTTGGCCAACTCTATTGATTTTTAAGGCTAGCCCGAACAGGATATAGATTTGCACTGGACTTGTAACTTTTCAATATGTACACAAAGTGCAGTATGCTCAGGAGACTAACATTGATAAGTGGTGTTCACGCTAGCAATGGGCCAGATTCTGATCTCTAGTGCTCTTTCAACATAAATCTGCAAAATCACCCTGGAAAGAGTGTCTTTGTGGAAATAAGTAAGCAGGGAGGAGTCCTAGAGACTGGAGGAAAAAGTTAAAAATAGTTTTGAAAAATGTGAATTTAGTAACCAAAATCAACCTTACTGACTACCAGCATGCTTTGAATCGTGTCTATAGCCCTCAACTATTTACATTTTTGAACCATTCATTCTACAGCAAAAATTCAATCCTGGACAATAATGTAACAGAAGAGCTGATCAATTATTTTAAACTCTACAGTGCATTTTCACTGGAGAAGAAAATCTAAAAAAGAAAGAGTTTTTATCAAGTAAGTGACAAAATTGCTTGAGTTATTGAACTGAATAGGGTTGAACTGATCCTACTGAAGAAGAGAACTATGTTCATAGAGAATGGCAGATCCCTCCCACACCAGTGTTTGTGAGAATAATGGGAAACCTCAGCCATTCTACATAGCGTATATTCTTTATTTTAAGTTTAGGCATGGAGCTTCTTGTCCATTGGGGTACCTGTGTAATGGACTAATTTTCTGCAAAATGTAAAAAATTATTTTGAAAAAACCTTTTTTTTGGGGGGGGGGTGTTAATCAAAATTAATTTTTTTTTTTTTTAAATCAAAGGAAAATGTTTAAAAAAATCATCAGGGACTGTACACCACTTTCCACTCATCCTGATATGATGAATTCTAGATCTATTTCAAGCATGATAAAGTTTCTTACATAGGCTGTCTTTTAATAAATATGCAGAAAAGTTATAGAAAAAAAATGAACCCTCTGGAGACTACATTTCCATAGAAAATATTGAAATGTAGTGCTATAATACTAACCACAATTCATTTTTTTTAATTGAATGAACAATTTGGCAAACTGTAGGTGGCACCAGTAAACATTTTGGTACAAGAGACTGCTTTTTTCACTGAAAAAAATGGTTTTGCCAAAAAATTAACTCTGTTCTACCAGACACTCCAAAGTGTTAAAAAAAAATCAATGTAAAAATCTCATAATGTCCCAACATCTACTGAGAAACTTTTAACAGCCTTTGGAACAAATTCCTTTTTCAATATGCTTCTGAAAAATCTATACCTTTTTTTTTTTAAATCAGTGACTGGAATCAATCTCCCTTCAGTTTCCTATTGGCTTCCCACTCCGGCATGTGCATATTCTAGATTGATCTGAAACTTATGTCTGCCTAAAATCTGACCCAAAGTGTCCCATAGAGATGAATTCTGACGTTGTTTGAAAAAGATAAATTCTCTTCAAGGAACAGAAATATCACAAAAAGTATAAATGAAATTTGCTTCTTTAAGACAGTCGAGAGTAGAAGGGTACCTTTAACTGACACCATCCAGAAGACTGTTATTTACACTAGGGTTACTGAGCACTGCTCTCTATAATATAATGGGGACATTAAATAAGGGTAAGTGTAATTAATACATAACATTAGTAAGAGTCAATTTTCATTCTCTTCTTATGGCCGACTGGCATTATCATTATTTTATTTTTTAATTTCCTGGTAATATCGCCTTCTTTACTAGCCTTCTTATATGAATGAGATAAGCTATTGCACGTTTTGATTTGAAATCAAGAGGAATGGTAATTAAGTAATTTGAAAATGAAAAGACCTTAATCAAGGGGGCTTATGCAGTATGAAATTGTGCAGAACCTCCATCTACCTTTGAGAAACCTCTTCCTTCAAAATCTCTCCTGTCAAAACAATGACAACCTGATTTTGGTCTCATTTATTTCAAGAACGAAGCTTCCATTGATATCTCTAACACGAGACCTCAAAATATCATTACTTCAAGGGCGTGAAAGTCATTTTTTTAATGTATGTTTTTGAGCTGGGAATACCAAAGAAACTCAAATCACTTTGAGTCCGAAGTGTGAATTTGATCTACAAGGAAGCCCAGGCACACCAGGTTGCACGCTGAGTTGATCACGTCACTGACATCAAGTTCACCCCCGGCACCGCTGGTTTTCAATCTTGTAGATAGCTATTTTCCCACCCTGGGACCCAGCCTGCTCTGCACCAGAGCACCCATCTGTGAGCACCCACCAGCTCAGTCTGGGGCAAGAAGAGTCACAACAGAATAGATTGTGGTGCTGTGAAGCCGCCAAGTATGTGACATCTGGGGCTTCATGCTCAAAGGAGATGTGATAGAAGGATCATTTCCCTGATACAGCCAATGCCTTAACTTTCCTCAACTGTCTGAGCTTAATCTTTCGCTGTGAAAGCTGATGCTAGAGCTCATATCCAGACAGATGAGAAACTTGGAGAGATCTAAGAGAGGTGACCATTTACCAAGGGGATTAAGGTGCTCTTTTCACGAAACAGGTAAAATATCCAATAAGGAATAGTACAATAAAGCAGACACAGGTAGAACTTGTTTTTCTTCTTGTGTCATTTGC
Source organism: Gavia stellata (assembly GCF_030936135.1). Lineage (NCBI taxonomy): Eukaryota > Metazoa > Chordata > Aves > Gaviiformes > Gaviidae > Gavia > Gavia stellata. Next base: position 5,789,918 of record NC_082597.1, on the reverse strand, counting down.
CTTTGTTTCCTGGGACAGGAGGAACATATAAAAACAATGCATGGGAAGAGAACATAAGAATGATATCAGTCTGACTGTGTACTAATTACACGGGTCTATTCAAGGATCATAACAAAGAAGGCTTCAGTGACACTCTGGGACCCAGTAGTTACAACACTCAAAAAAAAGAGGGTAAACTGGATTCTGGTTCTAACACCAGGGTTTGCTTGTCCCATAGCTTACCCCATAACTTGCAAAACAATGGATGAGACTGATATGGGGACCAAAACTCAAGACTGTTTCCTTTTATTTGAACATCATTGCAGTCAGGCCACGGACACATACAATTATAAGGTCCCCACGGCACGAACTCTCAATTCTGGCCTTCACAGCAAAAAACCCCATTGCTTTGTTTCAGATCTGAAATAACCTGCTAGCTGGTGATTGGGCAATGCTTGTGGACAAAAGATGATGGAAGTTTGAAGACCCATGCATAAAGAAAGAATGACATTTGGGTCACCCACATCCTGGACAACTGATCCTGTATACATAATGCCTAGATAAGGGAGAAAAGAACCAAGTCTTGTGTTTCCTTTCCAACTAATATACATGTGTATGTGTGTATAGTGAGATAGAGATTGTCATGGCCATTTTTCTATACAGATTATGGTAATGATTAAATGAGCATGAATACAGACATCTGAAAACAATAACAAGTAGGGGAAATTCCATCCTATTCTGTATCTCTATCTTTTCTGTGAACATTACTTTGTTATCTGCAATATGCAAGCCTTTTGAATAGGTGCTATTAATTTAATATGCATTTATTCTTTCTGATCTTTCTTTAATTTAAAATTAAGTGAAGTCAGTGATCAAAGAAAGGCCAGAATAATAGCCCTGTAGGTTGATTTTTTCTTCTTTTCTTTTGGTCCACAGAAAGCAATGAGAAGAAGCACTGTCTGTTTTTTCTGGGCCAGTTCTGCAATACGTACCTAGGTGACAATGTGGCCTACAGTAACACTGAAGTACATGGGAGTCACCCAAATAAACAATTACCAAGTAGAGCAAAGGCTTATGATTGAGCTCTAAACACCCTTATTTACCTTTTGTGTTTCAGCAGTTGCTAAGAGCCACAAGTTTATTGCTCTAAGCCATTAAACTTGGAGCAGAAAGATGATCCCTGCCCCAAAGAATTTGCAGTAATTGGTTGTTTAACTCTGTATAACTTAATCTCCTTGTGAGTGAAAGACATTTGCTCACACACCCGAACTCTCTTCAACAGAGTATTTAACTATGGTCTTTAAGAATCATGCCCAAGATTAGAACTGTCCATGAGCTGCTAAGTTCTTCGTCATTCTGCAGAAACCAAAGTAATGTCTATTACAGAATCAATGCTCAAAGATTACTTGGAAGAAGTGGGCTGAGAACTTACCAACTCATTTCTTATAAGCCTAAACTACTAAACTACTATAGCCTAACTACTAAAGCAAGTTGTTTTCAGACAGACATCTCTAGCATGTCTACAGTTCTATGTAGACAGATAAGCTCTGCAGAGGAAGGATACAGCTTTTGTTAGACTAACCAGTATGGCTGGGCAGAAAAGAACAACAAAAACCCAAGCTCTGAGGCACAATAGAGCTTCATCCAGCCAAAGGGCTGTGCACTGGAAAGATAGGGGATGGATTTCTTCCTTTTTTCCTCAGTTAATTTCATCACCTCTTTCTTCAAAACTTGCCTTACATCCACAGACAACGTAAGTCAGTACTTTGACGGGCTATAAGATGCCCAGCCTCAGGACACAACTCAGGATTGAATCACCCCTTTGAACAGAGGTGCCTCCTCGGAGCCAGGAGTTAGGCTCTGGACTGTGAGACCAGAATTGAGTTTAGAAATTTCTTGGAAGTTTGACCTGCTCTTGACTTGCCATTTACCTGGCAGTTAAAGACACTAAATAGCGAGCCCTAAGGTTCGGGTTCTGCATGGTAAAACAGCCGAGGAGGCCAAAGGAACTTCTTATCCAATCTGGACTATTTTTTTTTTTTTTTTTAATGCCATAGAGGACATTAAAATCTTTGAACCTTTTTTTCTTCACATTTTGAGCTGTGACATGTATTAACCAACCATGTCCCAGAGCCAGTTCCAGTTTTGCTAAATTGTTCTGTTGAGGGAAAAAAAGAAAATTTTGTTGAATTCCTTATGGGCTTTAATGACTAAAAGAAAGCCTAGTATCAAAAACTCTGTTTATGTATGTTCCTAAAATCAATGATTTCTGGTCAACCTTTGCTGCTTGGCTTACACCTACTGTGGTCAGAATTAGTTGTCTCTACATTGGACCGACCACATCTGTGTTAGCATTCAGCCCATGTCTCCTCCTTCCTCCTGCAGTACCTCTACCTCTGTCAGCACTTTTGTTTTTTTAATTCATAATGCCTGAAATGATGAGAAAATTGTGTCACAGTTGTTTTTTTTTATTTCTTATTTTCCCAAGAGGCTTTTTTTTTTTTTTACCATTGTGACATTGAGGGTATATGGTGGGTGCCTTGGAGTGTGTCACAGGGATTGTTGGTAGTGCTTCAGAACATAGGGTCTTCTCTGTTAAAGAACCAGGGAGGTGAAGAGAGACCTTCTCTTTGTGTGGCCTCCTCCTCTTCCACCATACAGCATATGAGAAGTAGCCCAGGGAGTGATCCATCTGCAGAACCAAACCCAAGTCTGTGTTACGCTTTGAGTATTGTTGAATTTTCATCTGAGGCGAGTGAGGAGTTTAGCAGAAAATTGGATTTTGTAACAATGCAGGAGACTATTACCTCCATTTTGAGCAATGAGCAGAACTTACGTCCTGCTGGTTTCACAGATGTATAAAAAATCAGTTATTTCCCTCCTCACTGAAATGCATCCATTTCTGGGGGGGGGATTATAGGAGTTGCTCATTTCATTGGTATACAATAGGTTAAGATGGGAGGCACAGACTACTTCACTATTCACGGCCACTGGAAGGGATGACCTGAGCAAGTACAAATTCAGGCACGACTTTCCATTTCTGGAAAGCATTATTACCATTTGGAAAACTTTGTTGGTTAAATCCCACAAGGTGTACGGATAAACATCACGTCCTAATATCAGTGGAAATTATCCCCAGTATCAACAATAAGAGTAATTGCTTATGGAGAGAATCATCTTACCTAAATTTAGTTATCTACAAGTCAGGCATCTAACCTAAGCTAACCACCTAGGCTCCCTGTGTAACAAGCTGAAAGAAATAGGCACCGGGAGAGAAAGAGACTCATTCTATCCCAAGATAAACGTCCCGAGATAGGTAGACTGAACCACCTTCCAGAGGTGCCTATCTCTCTTTATTGACTACAGAAGGAACATAGATAATTAGCCATGACTAGACACCTAATTTTTAGATACCTAGACACCTAAACCTTAGCAAGATGAATCAGAGCCGAGTGATTACTGCTAGGTAAACTTCCTCCTACCCATTCATCAGAGAATGTCTGACGCCTGAAACATAAAGCTTGGATTGTTTCCAAAATCTTCTTTTTTCTTCTTGTTTAGAATTTTTTATTCTTCTGCATACTGCTTTATCTCATATTGCCTCATTATGAGGATATTCTGGTACTGGTTTCACTCATGCAGTTTGTTATTATTATACTGTGCACAAACTGCTATTTTTATTGAAAGACCTGAAACAATGTGCTTTCAGAAAGGGAAATGACAACACGTGATAAATACATATTTTAAAACATTATAATAGCATCATCTGTATTTTATTTGCTTTTCTTCTAAATCTGGTGAAATTTTATGTACAACTTCTATTTCCTACAGGGTTTAAAAAATTACATCTTTTTAAGAAGATCTGTGCCTACAAATAAATCCAGCTTCATTTTATTGCAAGGCTTGATATAATTTGTATAAGTTACAGCCTAATAAAAGATAGGGGAGCAAACTTCAAGCCACATCATCTGTTTTTCCCCCCCAGTAGAGATATAAAATTATATTTGTTCTGGTTCTTTTTATGTGGTTCATCAGATTAGGAAATTTTATTAGACCTCCTACTTTGGGCTTGTAACAATAAGATCCTTCCTATGCCAATAAGTGAAGCTTAGAGAAGTTCTGATGCGCTTATAGGCAATGTGAAAAATATAGGCTGGAAAGGCATCTTCATTTATTTAAGCACATACTTAGTATAAGATTAAAGTTATTTGCTTACATGCTGTCCTTAATATGGATAGGCTTAACGGCATTTCCATGTATTTTCCTGAATGGGAAACAAGTTCTCAGATGTGCGATGAATTTTCATTATTGTTTATTTGATGTTAAGAATATGAACATTAGATGTACTAATACGCACAAATGGAGATAGACCCTGTTAAGGAACGTTCACAGGGTGCCATATAGGGGCAAAAGAGTCGAATAATGGGTGAATAAAAAATCATACCTTTGGGCTGAAATTTCCATCTAAAATTTTGCTCACATTTCAGCTGTGAACAACGCATAGTTGTTACTCTGGATTCCGGCACATTTTGGCTCATTCATGTCTATACTTAACAAAATAGGTGTTTAGGTAGAGGCATGTATGTTTTTCAGAATCAAAATTTCTCTAAGATTCGCTTGGTGGCATAGAAAGCCATGTGCTCTCACAGGTCTAGACTGATTTTTTACAAGTCTTGTGAAAGGAAGTGCATTTTTTTTAAAGGAAATCTGGATGAATGAAGAGAATCAAGCAGCAGCGTAGGGCTTGCACTGCATGAGTTGGCTGCTCAACCACAGGTAGTGAGGAGTCAAGTAAAGATTTTACCAAAAGCCAATATCCTCAAAATCATTTAACCCTTCGGAGTCCTTGCGAATATGGACATTGAGAGCCTTGGGCCAAGTTGCATACAAAGGGAGACACTAATGGTATAACACATTTGAAATTGTCATAGAACTTCGGGAGCTAGTTTCTGTTTTGCCAGCTTTGAGAACAACAGTGAAACAAAACCATGAAATCACTGTGATAAAACAAGCTGAACTTTCTGTAATGGACAGGTAGGTATTATTTTCTATTTCTGAAAGGCTTGATGCCTTTTCTTTCACAGGAAAAAAACCCAAAACTGTGGTTTTGTGGTTAAGGCACTGAATTAAGACTAGGCAGTGCTGGATTCTGTTCACAGCTTTGCTTTGGCATGAGGCTGGGAAAGTCTTTCGCTTTTCAAACCTGCAGTAATACTTCACGCCTGGAGCTAACCAAACCGAAGATCCTGTAGGTCATCCCAGTTAGTGAACTTAATTGAGAGTATCTACATCTGCAGGACCAAGATCTTAATTTCTCTCTGTGTCCCTTCCAGATGTGTTAATTTAAGTATAATATATTTCCTTCTTTTTCTGTTTCTATTTGCACTGTATATTTAAATAAAACCTGTGAAACAGTCCTTTGGTTCTGCTCGGCTTCATTTGAAATGCAGTGCTCAGTATTGAGGAAAATGGTTTAAAAAAGAGGTGAGACAGGCAAGCATCCAGAGGAACAACAACAAAAATGGCATACTGCTGGAGAAAACATAGCAAAACTGGGGCTTCCTTAAGGTTGAGAAGGGAAGAATTATGGTATCTTTCACCTCTTATGTAAAAAAAGCAGCTGAAAAAGGTAATCTGTTCCCCCCTGCACTTGTCAGCAGGACAAGGAAGGATGGGTTGCACCGGATGACCTCCCAGCTCCCCTCCAGCCCTATTGTCTGTGATTTCAAAGACTGCAAATTTTGTTTGGATGCAGCATGTTATCACAGCAGGTCCTGAGCTTCGTACACACCTCCAGCGCTACTGCAATATGGAAAAACTGGGCGTAAACAAGCCTCTTTGTGTTGTGGTTGCTTTTGGCCAGAGTTTATAAGAAGACATCCATCAAAGAGCAAGAATGCTTACAAGTTTTGAGTTGAGAAAGTGCAGCGGCAAGCTTTTGGGGGGATTTCACAATACTGATTTCTTGGTTTGAAGCAAAATATATTTACAAGAGCATCTGCTGGTGTGAGTCTCTTAAATATGGCATATACTCCGTGTTACTGCTTCATCATCATGTATAATTGGCAATAAACCTATTTAGAATTCAAGATGCATAAAACTGAAAGTCTTTGAAGGGAATAGCTGCTGAGATTATATTTATTGTGCTTTCCCACAATATTTTTCTATGCATAATGTGATAAACCTCCAAGGTGGTTGTAGGCAAAGCTAAAATATTCACAAGTATGCAGTTATTATGAATTTAGACAGGTTGTAAGACATTTTGATATCAAACTCTTAATGAATGGCAGTAAACATATTCTACATTACTTTATTAAAATGCCTATTAAAACATACACATCCACAGAATGATCACTGGATGTGTTTACTTGCTAGTAAAAAGCCCATGAAGAAAACAGCATGGAAATAAATTTTCTTTTCCTGCACTACTATGATAAGAATTAAGGCATGCATTTAAAGTTCATATTATTTTCAGTGTTCTCATAGCACATCCAGATAATCAGATATTCAAAGGAGGATTCCCACTCAATTCCAATATGCCATGACTCATGGTAAATTGAGTTGTGTCAATGATAGTTCCATATCCCATGATGGTGTTTGAGATTCCAGAAAACCTGCTCCACTCCAAAGCAACAAACAAAACAAACAACAAATATCCAACAGATACATTCTTGTTAATTTATTGCTTTTCAAATAAAATTTGTCCATAATTTTTTCTATTTTTCTGAATTTTTATTAGCAAAAATTTGAAAGAAAAAAGTCATGTTCAGCCAAAGAACAGGGGAATTTTTTTTTCTTTTCAATGTTTCAGAGAGCATATTGACAGTTTGAGGGGAAAAAAAATCAAATTATGAGTTAAAAACATATGGAAATATATTCTGAGTAAAACTTTTATTTTCTTCACAAAGTCCTGATCAACACTAGTGACAAACACAAAGCCAGATGTCTTCTGTAACATCCGATAGCGGTTACATAGCTCCATACCATGCTTTTAATGTAGAGATATTGCAGATCTTAAGGGGGCTGAATATGCTACATATTCTGTAGGCAGTGGATAGCAACTGTCCTCCTAACGGAAATACCTCTGCGTGTTGCCTCCCTGGGAGGCATCCATGCCTCAGTGTGAAATAAGTGTCTACTAGACCAGCAGAAAGAAAAGAGCTATTGTGCCATAAATTTACACAAAACATTGCTCTAACATAAAGTGTGTGCTGGACCAGCACGTGGTGCCCTGTGACTGCAGAGTTGGGAGGGGAGTGGGGAGAGGCACCGTGACGCAGTGAATACTCCCTTAGGATAGACCGAGCAAATGTTAGTGCCTGGAGCTTTTTGCCGGCTACCAGAAAAAGATAAACGATCGTCAAATGTTGGTGTCTTCCTGATACATGTAGCCTCTGCAGTTATTTGCCCTGAAAATACTGGTGCGATTTGTGTGCTCACCAGCACAGCTAGTTGCTGTATACTATGGCTCATACCACGGGATCCCTGCTTTGCACAAGGGATAAAATCTGGGCCCCACAATAAACCAGCGCTCATGCTCCCCTTCCCTTTGGCAGTGCAACTATCTTTCTCTTGGTAATTGCATTTTGCAGTCGTCAAGAGAAACCAGATTATTTTGATGGGTAAACTGAGTCCCAACAGGGTGAATTAACCCAGGGAGAGGCTTGCAAATTGGGTCACTGGATTGGTCTCATGCCTTTTCCCTTAGTGACTAATTGCATGGAAATGACCAGTACCACTCTAAAAGAACAATGTTTTACATCCTGATGGAGTTTACTATTTTTCTTTGCCATGATTACTCAATAGCACATTCCTACCTGCCTGTTGGAAGTATTTTCTCATTCAGAAATGAATTTTTGGATAATGTACAACAGCAACATACCCTACAAAACTCTTATTTATACAGCACTGCTGTTGCTATAAGAACTGTTTATACAAATAGGTAACATACCCCACAGTGTAATATCTTTCACTTGCCTTAATGTACTTTTTGACATATGATGAGAAACTGCAAGCCTTAATCCCCAAGCCTAGGTTAAAATGACTGAGCAATGTACCATCCAAATGAAAGACTGTCATTGTTCTTGCTGGAAACAGACACACTTATTTTCACGTCTGGCAATAATATTGTTTTAAAGCAAACTGTGAAGAAATTATGCAAGCTGAGCAAAAGCTGGAATATGCATTTAAACATCCTATTAATAGGCTTGGAAGAGCATGCATATTAAAAACAGTTGCTTTATAAGGAACTGTTTTCCCTAAGCAAAGTCTACTTGACATGTCTTTATTTACTGTCCAAGCTGTACGACACCATTATAGCCCCTCTGATATCATCAATAAATGCATCGCAGGATGCCAGATGGACAAAGAACAGAGTAAGAATGGAGAAAGGAAGGGAAATAAAGAAGGAATGGTGTTGTGTCACTCTGTCTGACACACTGGGAATTCAGCAGACCAGCCTCCCTGCCATGAGGCGTGTTTGTATTCTCATTGCATCATGAAAAAGGACATTATTGGAAAGGATTTGAAAGAAAAACATGCGGCAAATTTGTGGATGATTCCAGGGTGTTTCTCCCAAGCACAGACACAGGCACAAAGGTGTGCTTGAACAGCTACAGAAGAAACAAGGAGAGGCTGGAGGAGATGCGTTAGCAGTGGATGGAAAGAGATAGGCAGATACCGTTTGATGCAGGCTGCGTGGAGCCATGAGAAGCCATCACACCATCGCACGCTCTGTGCCCCCCTCGGCTGCCTCACACTTGTACGCAGGGGTCCCAAACCCTCTGGACCACTAATGATACAAACAAAGCAATGGCTTTTAAGATTTCTCAGGGCAGCTCAAATCCTCCCTTTATATTCTTTTAGAGTCACCACAAAGGCAGTTGTATTCTACTGGATTTACATTAAAGCAGAAAAGTTCTTTATGGCCCGGGAATGGGGAAAAAGAGTAAAGTCTTCCCAGTTACATGTTTCCCTTCTTCTTTCCACCCTTCCCCTTCCCCCCTGTCTCCAGCCCTGCTGCTCAAAGGAGAAAGTAACAGAGATATTTGAGATTATAAAGGGTTTTGGATGAGTGAACCTGGAGTGAGTAAAGCTCTTAGAAAAGAATTTAAAGGATCGCAGTGGCATGCAGTCATGTTATATAAACATATTCTGAATGGTACCATCATACACCCAGCCCTGGCGCCACAATTGCATTAAGTGAAATTTTATACAGAAATTGTGAAAGTGCACTGGGGTTGGTTGATTATCTGCTCTTTCTGTTCCCTTTCAGACGTGAAGCAAGAAGCCAAGGTGCAGGAGAAGAATGTGGACAGTGCCAAGAGGTTCCCAACCTAATCTAAGCAAAAGGTTTTCTTTCTCTTCTTTTTTTTTCTTTTTTTTTCCTTTTTTTTCATCTTTCCCTCTCTGGTTTGGTTTCCTCCACAGAGTTCAAAGCTGTCACTCCCGTCAGAAATGAACACCTGGAATTGACTGTCACTGGGATTTAAAATTTTCAAACACCAAAGGAAAGAAATTGGAATAAGGCCATGGCATAAAAGCTATATAGTAACTTCCTGAAATGTCTAATGAATATTTTCCCTGTCTACCTTACAATTTTGAAGTATGTATGGAGGGGCGAATGTTACAATACTTGTTCAGGAATTGTTTATTCCTGGCAAAATAACTTCATTAAAATGAGGTTCTGATTAAAATGAAAGGGTCTGGCTCATTTGAAATATTAATTTAGGCCTTGAATTCTTCAATCTGCCTGCAAGGGTCTCCCTGCAAGAACAGGGCTATGTTTGTTAAGTAGTAAAGCATTGTTGCAAGCAAAGCCAACCTCTTGGCTTTTAATATTTTCTGATCTCTTTCCCTGAGCTAGCCCAGGTCTGTTGACCTTCGGGGCAAACTGCAAAGCTTCACTATAACTTGCACTAAGGATGAGTGTGGTTTATCTTTGAAGGCGGAAGGGATTTGGGAAAAATCTGTTATGTGGGTAGATTTGTTTGGAGGTTATCTTTCCTAGTGATGCTCTTACTTGTCCCTGGTACTACCACTCGTAGGATGTCCCACCATTAACCTGTGTTATTGACAGTCATTGCACTAGCAATGAGAGAAGAGACACTCACTATCCAGCCACATGTGAAATGGACAGAAACATTTCAAATAAAGAATTTTTATATAATTTCCATGGCTTTGCCCCCCGCAAAAAAAAAAACTTTTAAATTTATTTATCATCAGATAAAACATCCAGCCCCTGAGATATGTGCAATTCTGAATTAAACCCTCTTCCTCACTTTCTACACACACACACAGAGGTATACAAACAAACAAAAATGAAAAATAAAAAAGAACATATGCCTCCCCTTATTTTTTCCATCAGCTCTGAGTATAAATATTAACCTATGTGCTTCTCTAGCAGAGGAATTCAATACTGTGACAGAACATATCCCAAACAACAGAAGAACCCAACAGGGAGAATGTATGTCAGGGTTAACGTCAAGACACTTTTTGCAAAACCCTTAAATAGACAGAGCCTGAGAAATCCCGTCACTGAAATTCCATACAAGGCATTATAGGTAAAGAGCAGAAATTGGTTCTTCCTATGCATGAAGTTAAAAACTCCACCAGCCATGTCAAATAACAGCTGTTTTACCACAAAATGAGCAAATACATTGCAAAAATTTGATGCAAATCCTGTTATTTTACTGGCTATACTGACACTAACTAGCAGAGAATCTCTCACTTTTCTTTGGACAATCCTAGGTCATGCTGGTGGCACAGTGTATTTCAGATCTCTGGAGGATGCCCCGCTGTTTGCAGCCTCACAAAACAGTATCTGCTGTGGCAGGGCAGCACTGCAGCTCCCAGTGGGAAGGGGGAAGCTATCAGATTGAGCCAGTTTTGGTTTTCTTTGCTGTAGTTGCTGGCCCCTTGCTTCCTCTGAGACAGAGGAAGCTAAGGTATTAAACCCTTTAACATCACTACCATTTTTTTTGCCTACTGACCTGAAAAACTCAGATACAGATTTTAATTCAGGCTGCAAGGAGATGCTGGGGAGCAGTAGGGAAGCAGTCTCCAGAAGCAGGGACTGGCACACATTAAAAGCTAGTATTGCCAAAACATTCATGAAATGAGAATATTTTATCCAAACGGTCATTGGGCTAAAACATACCCACAGCAACAAGGAGCTGCTGAAACTGTCCTCCTCCCTTCCAGTTCTGTGAATACCCCTTTAGAGCTTGAGTGAGGATGCTACTAAAACTGTCCTTGCTCCAGTGTCATTTTATGGGTGGGAATCTCATGCGATGGCAGAGTACACAACCTGAGCAGGCAGCAAACTAAGCCACCCCAGAGGTGTCTCTCTGCATTTTATACCTCCACAAGTCCTCTACTCCTCAGCTTCTCTTTCCTTGCCGCCACCACGCCATACTCACTGCAAGCCAGGGCAAATGTGCAGGCTGACTTAGGGTTGCAGGGAATGACATTTTCTACACATCTGTCTCTAACTAGTAGGTACTTTGTCCTGATTCAAGGCATCTTGGTTTTTTGGCCTTGTGGCTGGGTATTTTTCCCCATTTATTGGAAGATCTTCTCAAGAAGGTGTGGAGACCATGTTCCTGCTTGCCCAAGGGTGTGCAGCCTGAGCAGCACGCCCTCTGCTTCCCCTTTTGGGTGGAAGAGGGCCACAGAGGGAATGGAAATACGACAGGACATTCCCAGGAATGGATGGAGACTGAAAGGGGATCTTCCAAATCCTGAATGACACTAAACTCTACTAAGTTACTGTATTACTGCCATCATGAACAGAAAGCAGATGCCCCTCCATTTAGAATGAAGCTAGTGTGTCATGCATGATCTGGAAACACCCTCAGGATTGAGGTTTTCAAAGAAGAGCAGCCTGTAGCGTAGGTTTCAGTTCAAGCATAAGATATACACGGGTAAGTTTCAGTATGAGGTGTCTACTTGTGTGCAGGGAATCCAGGCTGTCATTATAGTCAAGAGATATGTAGGGCTCAGCTGTTCCCACATTGACATTCACTGCATTTGAGAAGCCTTAGAGTACTGAGATGTAAACTGAGGGTCCTGAGTATGCCTTATGTGCTTCTGAGTATGACTTATTCCTTATGGTACTGACTTGGTAGATGTGAGAAAGACAAGAAGACAAGTTCCTTTCTGTAGTAATAACTGGAGACCGGGTAGGACGCCTTGAGGTAATTCCAAGTGGCACTAGACACCTCTGTGTGGGCAACTGAATCAGGCCCTTAGTGTGGTCAGGGGAGCCTAGAGAAGTAGTCACTTCGCTCTAAAATAGACACCAAGATTTGGTTGATTGAATTGCTCTCCAGACTCCATTCAGTTATCCAGTTATAAACATCTACACCCTCAATATCCAGTTATCTTCATCAAAACACTTAAATGTAAGCATCTCCATCCCAGACTGAATCCCAACCCTGTATTTCGGTTGAGCTTAGTTATGGGTTGAACCCTATAAGCCTGTATCAAGACTGCAGTGCACACCACGACACTGTTAGAAGGTCACTGCTTAGGCCTGTGGCCAGACAGCATTTTCCTCAACAATGACCAGGGACAGTCTGGGACTTAGCACAGGCCAGGAACCAGTCCCAATGAGCAATTTAGATGCAACTAGCCTGTTTGGAAGGGTGAGATTCAAATAACATGGTTGTGAGCCATGCCATGTTCATCAGCCTCTGTACCAAAGAAAGATGCTGTAGCACATGCTCCTACAGCTCTGACGTATCATATGGTTGAAGGTCAGCTAAGTGGGATTTACTGGGATTACAATTTTGGATTTAGGTTCCAAAATCCCACTTTATTTATTTTCAACCCTTAGTCTCTAAGTAAGAGTTAGGGACTCTAACTATTTCCCTAACTGGAAAATAAATCAGGGTTTGATAGTTTGAGAATAAAATTAAATGTCTAACAGAAAATTGTTGCCTAATTTATTTCAGGGAACATCACTTTAAAATTCCAGTATGTCGTTTAAAATTTCTATGAATTTCTGCTATCTAGAACCCCGTTAATAAGGGTGCTGGGTGCAATAAAGACCCCAGAGCCCACTGGAGTTGTCAGGGTTTCTTAGGTCAGGTAAGATATTGTTTATATGTAGGTTTATATGTGGGCGTGATACCAAACATCTGGTTGGAAATGAAAATCCCCCCTGAGCTTGCAGAGGTGGTCATTCCAGCTCCAAGTGAATTTCCAGGGAAAGTTATGGCTGTATCCTCCTCCTCTTGGCATCCCATGTGCAGGCGCTGAGCACGAGACAGGAAAGAGCAAAGTCCCTCTCCTGAGTCTAGCTAAGCTCACCTGCTTGGCCTCCATAAAATAGGTATTCCCTTATCTATATTTCCCTTCTGAGAATGTTTATATTTATTTTCCATGTACAAAACATCGCCACTCAGTCCATACTTGCATTCCATCCCCGTCGGTGTGGATCTTTCCTTCTATTACAGTGCAGGTATTTGGCAAAACAAGATAACAGCAGGGAGCTTTGTTACAACCCGAAGACTAAAACTGAAAAGCCTGTAAGAGGGAGTGTTTTTCTGATGGAAAGCGAGGCACCAGCTGCTTCTCGGGGGTAAAACCTTTCCTTGAACCAGTACCTCTGTGTTTGTATTATGTGGGTCTTCTCCTTATATCTCTTTTAATTTTCATTTACATCAAGATTGTTTTCTTAGAGTTGTCTCACATAGCGAAGAGGAAGGAAAGCATGAATAGACTATTGACTGTTCTAGCTTCATATATAATGCATATGGCACTCCTATCTATGGAAAATATTATCTTTATAGCAGAATATATTTAAGAGGTCAGAGCACTCCGTTTGTTTTGGCAGGGGAGAGGATTCAGGATGACTAGCCACATCTAGCAGTATCGTAAGAGTCAAGACGCTCGGGTTGTGTTTTCCCCTCTTCCTGCGTTACCTTAGCAAGTCACAGGGCTCTTCTATGCTTATGTTTGTTAAATATCTACCTCCAGAGCTGTAGCAGGATATTCCTGTACTCACTTATAGCAGCCTGTTTTCCTCCATACAACCCCATTTTGATGCCTCTTCTCTGGTTTCACAGGAGAAAAGACAAAGGGAGTATTTACCAGCCTCATGGTGCAGCCATTTTATCTCAAGCCCTTAGCTCCTGCTTCCAGCTTTCCCACCAACACTTTAACCTCTTACAGCTGCCCTTAACATTGCATGGCTGCCTCTATCCCTTCTCTTGCTGCCTCCAGATCTGGGTTTCATTCAGAAGCGAAGGAGAACAGTAGAGAAGGTGCCACGCTTACCTTGTAAAGGGGTTCTTCCTTCAGCCAGCGAGCAGAGGTGAGGCAGTCCCATGGTACAAGGTTAAGGGGGAGAGACTGGGGTAATCCCCCACCCCAGACTTGCCTGCCTCCCAGGACACGGCAATGCTCCATTGGTTAAATTCTGTCAAATCCTTTGAAATAGTCAGATGAAAGATAAGGCGATAGTACTGTTCTGCATTTGCGTGAGTACAAAGAAGTAGGATTCTCTTCACAGAAGCTGAGTAGATTTGTTGATCTTTCCCATTTAATGGGAATTTCTGCACTCCATGGAGTAGAAACTGTTTTGATAGTCTGCTGAGAGATGTTGAGCCAAACATCTCGGGAGAATACTCCTCGATATAATCACTATTTATGCTATACATCCAAATACACATGAACAAAGGCAGGTAAACGCAAGAGGAGAAAAAATCTACTCCTTCCTGCTTTCCTCTTCACATACATTGCCATGAGAGTACCAAACGAGAGAAAAAGGAAGAGAAACTTTCAGAGGTCCAACTGAGACTGAAGTCCACCATAATAAGTAGAAGCAGTTCCTGAATGACAAAGCAATCCCTAACCTAGCTTATAGCCTAAAACAGGAGCACCGTCATGAAGGAAGTGAACCAAGGCAGAGGTTTGTAGTTTTACATGCTGCGTGATCTGTTGGAGGGTATGTCAGTCATAACCAAAATTGCATTTGAGTAACCTAAACCTCTGTTCAAACACAGGACCATGGTTGCTATTAGTACTGACAGAAAGACTTACAGTTTGGCTGATAGAGGAAAATTATCACTCTTCGTTTCTCCTATGTGTTGAAATACAGTCCTTCAGATCAAACCAGTAGGGTTATTGATACTAAGCTGTTCAGATTCCCAGAAGATACAAGCTTTCAATAAAAAGTACTGGCATAGCTACATACAGATGAAGGATAAATTCGCTATGTCTACTCACCAGATATGCAGGATATGCAATTTAGCAGGTTTGCGTACATCTTCAGTACATCCTTGGCTTGATGATCTTCAGCGGGGTGCTCACTTTGAAATGTCTGAACAGAGACGCAGGTATCCTATATTATATCCTGCACAACAGGAACTTTGATACCGGCAAAGGAAGGAGAGAGAAAGCACATGGTGGGAGCCGTTCGAGCTTCTTCAAGAAAGAGTTTCACATGCCATTTTGCACAACGTGGCGTGTTCCAAGGAAACAAGCAAAAAGCTCTTCAGAAGTTTCTTCATGAACTGGAGATAAAAGTAATCCCTGCTAGGGATGGTTTAGCAGTATGCATATATGGGGGAGGAATTTCAGAGGAAGGGAAATACCCCTCCACCCCATCCTGAGTTTTCAATACTACTTTGTAGTTCTGCCCACTTTTGAAGTAGCTTAAAAGAAATGGAAGTAGTTGGAATGTTTTTACACAAGAAATACTTCCTTTTGTATAATTAAAATTATTGTGGTTGGCTCCTAGAGTGAGAGGCTCATACATTTGTTTCCAGTAGCAATCAGTATAGTTAATACCCATCCTATCAAACTGAGTTAACTCATGTTCATTTTGGGCCTCATCCAGAGCTCACTGATGTCAGAGGAAAGAAACTATTGACTTAAATGGGCTTTGGAGGAGACCCTACAAGCTGAAAAGAACAGATAATCTGGTTATTTCTGCAACAAAGAAAAAGGACATCCAGTGAAAACAGAAAGGGGAAAGTCAGAATAAAATAATAATTTTTAAAAAAACAGACAAAATGACACCATGATAAAGGGACAGGGTGTTTTGTATGAGCCAGAGTTGTGCTAGGGAGAGACAGGGAACATCATGCTTCAGAGGGTGACCACATCAACTGTTAGAAATCAGGAGGAAACATAATGAGAAGAAGATAATTTGCCTTTCATATCTCATACTATAGGATTCATGTACATTTCTCTGGATTAATACTTGACCAGTGACGCAGAAAAAATACTACATGAGGTGACCTTAGGCTTTATGTGTTCTGGTCAGACCTGTAATATCAGGTGTTGAAGCTGTCTAGTTAAAAATAGAGATCAAAAAAAGACATCAGGCAAGGATCCTGAAGGACACACAAACTTAGGGAAGGTTTATAAAAATCCAGCATGTTGAGTGCTGGTTCTGGCTGAGCTGGATGAATTATCGAAAGCTACAAGGACCTCTGTAAATGAGTTCAGTGCTCAGCAGGTTTCCCATGGGAACAGGCATCCACAATGCAAATTCTCTACCCAGAGCCCTGCAGCATGATTGCCAGATCCGAGCACTAGCGTCATAAATAAGTACCCTTTTCACTTCCCTTACAAATAATGAAAATATAAGAAATAAAAAAATTGAAGTCTTTTTTTTATTTGCCTCATGGTTTAAGCAATTAGAGTACCACTGGCACTCTAACAACTCCTCTTTCCAACTATGAGTATGAGAAATTACTTTATTGTTTAAAACAAGGATGGGGTACTCACTTCCCTACAGATCTCCACTTACATTCCCGCTTGGCTTGTCTGCATCCCATTTCCATATTCTTTCTTTGATTTCTTTCCTCCAACCCCTAGTGCCCACGTTTTCCATGACATCCTGGAGGTGAACTTCTTCCCTACGGTGAAACCATTAGTAAAATGCCTATTAAATTCAAGAGGGCCAAGTTTGTGTCAGTGACAATTGGCTTCACTTTCTACTTTGCAATTTCTTGCTAAAGTTAAATCATTCTGTGGAGCTCTCTGCTCTGAAAATTTCACCAACATTAACAGTCATGGATTTCCTGTGGTCAGAATGCCACAGCTCCCCTGTGCAGTTCCCCCATCCAAAGTCAAACAGTATTATCGGTTAGATGTCACTATAATCTCATTCTCATTCCAGTTATAGCTACAGTGATATTATATAATATTGTACACATGACATTGGATATTAATTCTTATGTGTCACTCTATGTTTGCTTTGTTGTGTTCTTTTCATATTTTTAGGTTGTAAGTTCAGCCAAGATCATGCTTTATGTATTGGCTTTGTGTTCTGCAGATTTTAAATCGACGTAGAGAACCACGCCATTTAAATGACAGTTCTAATAACCCAAAAGATCAGCTTAAATCTCCCAGGCCAAAGAGCTGATGTAAAAATCTAGTCTTCCAAAATCTTCCATAAGTCTGCAAAATACCTGTTAGGTGATCTGATAAGTCACTTGACTTTTCCATACTTTGATATCTCCAGTTCTGGAGTGAGGTAACACTCATCGTTTTGAGAGCAAAATGAGACTAATTCTTCTATTGACGAATTATTCTGGGGACTTCTGCCAATGCGAAGCTTGACTAAAGCATTCCAATGGACATATGTCTAGAGGAAAAACAATGCAGAGATATGAAAATAAAAAAAGACTATAAGGGGTCTAACCTCAGCTGATCATTGTAAATATACAATTTCCACGTTGTGAGATTAAATCCTTAATTTGTGTTTACTGATCTGGGTCAAAGGATGAGAGTGTGGGAAGGAAGATTACAGTTTTTGCTTCTGTATGCATTTTTAAGGCAACAGTTCCTTAGTTGTACATGTACATAACCAAAGCAACTCTCTTTTCTATTAAAAATGTAAAGGTTGGTGGTTGCTTTAAAGGTACCAGGAGTGTGCAGGCAAACAGTAAGACTTCTATTTGTAAGAATTTAAAAAAAAATAAAATCCCAAGCAAACAACCCTTCTGCTTTAAAACAAAGAAACAAGAACAAGATAAAGCTTCAGACTCTGCCCCATACTATCGCCCCTTAAATCCCAAACTACACCAGAATGAAATGAAATGCCAAAATGATTGGCTGGTACAGCTGAAGGAGGTAAATTACAACTAATTGGGAAATCAAACAGAAAGCTATATTAGTCATCACATTAGGCTTAAAAAAATGATGATGATTTGGCTATATGGTTGTATATATGCAAATGCAGCAGTAATATTTACAAATAATACTGTGAAGGAAGTTTTCCTGTTTGTTTGCATATGGGAGAAGCCCTTTCATTCCCACATTCGAAGGGGAGGGAAAGAGGCCTCATCTGCAAGCAGACTCACAGGAAACAAAAAGAAAAGTGAATGCATATTCAAGTACTTCGAGAAAAGTATTGGATTTGTTCCAAAAATCCAGCACCAATACTGGAGCTGATATGCCTCCCTAAAATTCTCAAAATGAATCCCTTGATCGGAAAAAGAGTCTGGTGCTGCAGAAGTCTATCTGGGTTCTTGAAATACTAACTTTTGAGCCAAAGAGTATCCTGTACAGTCAGGAAAAGATATATCCTGGGTAGAGAGAAGCAAAAGGGCTTGTAGGGTGTTTTCCATATAAGAAAATAACTTGGAGGAATTTTATTTTTGCAGTTAAAAATTGTTCACACCAGAAAAAAATCAATAATAAAACCAAAACAGTAGATGGAAAAATTGATAACACATTGGTTTTTAGTTGGTAAAACAGAAAAAAATATTAAAATGCACATTTTTCAACCAAGACAAACAGAAATATTTAATATTGACTGCTGATATTAACTCCATGTCTTGCCAGCCTATCTCAGCAGAAAGGAATATCTTCCTGGTATTACCAGGTAGTTTAGAAGGAAGCTGCATTTATGATTAAAGGGGGGTCTGGCACTGAAGATACATGGTATATTTCCTGTACTTGCCATAAAATTCACACTTGAATGTTAATAAGACACTAATTCTATTGCTACTTCAATATTTGTTTGTAAACATGCACAGTTTTTTTCCAGAGAGGCTTTGACATGATAAAAAAGTAACAGCCCAGCTGATCCTTAACAGTTTTCCAAAAGGCTAAAATACATTTTTCAGCATGTGCTCAAGCCATTCTGGTAGGTAATCCACACTTAGGCTGACATTGCATTGTCTTAGTTCTCCTCTTAGATTAGGTGTATCTCTGTGATCTTTGTTTATATTTACATAGAAGATCAAGTTGAGTTCTCCTATCTTTAATTCAAAAAAAAGTTAATTATTTAGGAAAAGACTTCTCCGAGTAAATGTCAAAGTCCAAAGTCAGTGCCTCCACCCGAGCTAGCCCTCATGACTGAATGTCATTCAAGACATCTTATTCTGAAATAGATGTCTCAAACAGGTGGGATGAGTCATAGCTAAAATACTCGTGCTCTCCATGGACTGCAAAGGGAATTGAGAGGGGCTAGTTCAGCTGCAGTCTTCTCACTGTGGATTATTTGAATTTCACTTTACGTGAATCACCTGGTCTACCACCACTGTAAATAGAGAAAAGATGTGGGACGTCAGCAGGACAATTTACCTTATCCTAAAACAGGCTGCATGAATTGTCTTCTGAAGCTGCGTACCTCTCTTCATAGACTAGAGAGCGAGCTTTGATGCCTATCCTTTAGACAGCTAAAGTGAGAGAAGATAAATCCCACCCACAATATATAAAGCAAAAAGTCTGTGACCCCAAAGTGGACTTTTTTGCTTTTACAGCAATGCAAATAATGAAAGCAATATAAACTCCTTCCAGCTTCTGTTGATATTAATGTTTTTCTGCACCAGGCCAGGAAAGAAACTTTTGGACTGTTTGCCAACAAGCATCCAGACAAGCCAGAGATCAATCAGTGCAAATCCCGTCTTGTAATCACTATTTGTGAATTTACTGTTCAGAACACACAATTCCAGATTTCTCTCACAAAACTGCATCAGAGATACGAGCGTACACAATATTACACGAACCTAACCTGAAGCTTGTTCTAAGGTTACTTAAAGGCACCTATCTCTTATCAAGAAAATCACTCAAAACTAAGATTATCACCAGATATAGAGACATGAACATCCGCATCTACCTCAACTTATATCACAACTCAAATGTCAGAACACACAAAAACACTCAGCTCCACAGCCAACTCCCTTTCAATGCCAGTGCACAACTCACCACAAAAGTCGTCAAAATTACATCCCTGCCTTCTCTCTGGGGCTGTTCTTTTAACTGAATGACTTTATTTGCAGAAATAGGGAAAAACATGTATGTCTGAGCAAACAGCAGAAAGATGAAAAGAAAACCCACATTGCCATCCTCTCTGCTCAGTGAGTCGCATGAGAAAATAAGTTGGTCACCTTATTCAGGGTGTCAGATGCCTACAGATGGCAATGTAGCCACTGTAGAGCTCCCTACAGCCCAGCTCAAGCGTACTGAGGGCTGTGGATTGGAGATGCACACTGCCTCTGCCAAAATGTGACTTGAAACATGCAAAGCAAATGTCCTCTCGGAAACCCCCTCAGAAAAGTCTTGCTTGACTGACAATGGAAGGAGTCTAAGAAGGGGAGATTTCCTAAAACACATCAATAATAAAAAAGACAGTCAAATAAATAAGCCTGTTCCCTCTAATAAATCGACTTCTCTTGTCCCCTTCTTGAACATTTCTGACTGTTTGTAGGTACGCTCATGCATCCATGAAAGGAATTTAAACCTTTCAGTACACATAGGAAAGACACAAAAATTCCATTCCTTTTGTTTAGTTTAGTAAATAAGCTATTGAAAGCCAAATCAAATTTGCCACCATGGGAGCTAAGATGAAGCACCAAGAAAATGTTCTGAAAGAAGAAGAAGGTTTCAAAAGCCAGCCAGTGTTTTAAGAAGGCAGTTTTACACCATTTCCACAAGCCAAATCATTATTCAAAATGTTTTGCAAGATACAGATACATAAAAGTACTGAGACACTGACTGTGGAGCATTTCAGACCGTAACTGGGACACAGACCTTTTGTTTATGTTTGTGAAGAGATACCCTCATGCTTTCAAGAGTCCCGACTTTAAATGGAAAGTAAGAGTATTTAAAACAGAAAAGGAAAGACACCCCTCATGTGCCCTCCACAACAGAGCAGTCTCTTGTCAGACCACTTGTCCAGGACATGGGCGACCACACTGTTCCCTTCTGTGTACCTATACATACATCATATAAGAAAGGACTCTACTTGGAAACCTATGGGCTAATTGATGGTGGACTGAGGGATGGGGGGTATGTTGATGGGGAGGTATGTTGTGCTTCTTTAGAAACTGTCCCTGCAGAAAAAAGGGGAAAAAAACCCACAAAAAACACCCCAAAAAACCCCACAAGAGCAACCACACAAGGACATGATTTAAGAGCCTAGTAATTACATAGCTTGCCTGTGATCAGAAAGCAGCCTAGATGCTAGTGCATATTCCAAGGGTGATTTCTGGTCATTTCATATGTAACAGTCATTAGACAATACGTAAAAAAAGGGTCTCCAACACAGGGACTGACATTTAGGACTCTTCCTATCCATATGAGCCCTTAATCACTAAAGAGCAATGTTTTCTTTTAGGCTTTCTTGCCAAAAAATGGTGAATAATTTTTTAGACATCATTATGTGGGGAGTACAAAGCACCTCACACTCTGTAAAGAAATAAAGATTAATACCTTTGTCAGAGAAATGGAAGCTTAGATTGTGCTTCAGCAGGAATTGAACAGACATTTATTATGCTCTTCAGAAGTGCTCTAACCACTGGACTACAGTGAAGGTAGATGACTTGTCTACTTAGTTAATGAAAGGGAACATGCTCATCCAACTGGGATTGTAGGCCAGGCAGTGGGAAGTGAATAAACTCTATATTGCCTAAATCCTAGGTAAACCATGTTTATCCTTATTCATCTCCCACTATACATCACCACTGGGGATGCTCCCCCTCCTTTGTCAAGCAAGGGCTGATTTGGGGTCCTGACTAGATGGAGACATCTCCTTAGAGCACTAAGTCAATCATCTTCAGGTTTAAAAATGGTAGGATTCAAGGCAAGTATTCAGTTTTTCATAACATTTTCTTGACAGCAACTGCCCGGTCCTTTGTGCTGACTAGATCCCACTCTGGCTGCACTTCATATAGGGCATATAGGATTTTTACGTGACATATATCAGTCACATGGCTTAATGCAGTCCTGAAAAGTCCTCAGAAATTTCAGTACTAGAGGAATACAGGCACTATATAAATATAATAAATTCGACTATACTTGGGCTGGGATCTGTATGAGACAGTAACAGAAATTAGTTCCATTTCATCAGAACCTGTACTGGTTCCCATTTATGTTAATGCAGAGACTCCATAACACAAGTGGAAATAGAAAGAGGCTGCTGGTGTGGAAACAGAGCAGCCTGAAGGCAATTTGTTTAAAGCTTCTTCATGATTGTGAATTAACACTGTAGAGGACTAAATGTGCACGCAGTTTCAGGACAGATGCAGGGGAAGAAGTTGTTTCCAGCCAATGTAAAGCAGCAAGCATTCTGGAAAATGAGCTTCCGAAAGTTTTTCCTGCTGTTGTGGGCTGAGTTAAACTGATATGCAGTGCAAGAGGACGTTGCACTTCTCTTGGAAGATGAGAAGCACATGGGAAATGAAATTGTCCGGGTTTTTGCTTGGAATTGAAAATTGTTGAAGGTTGAAGTCTTTAATGTAAGGGGTTTATCAACAGAAGCAGAATCTGTGGTTTCTATCTGACTAGCAGTGAGGTCTGCAAAAGGTACTTCCTGCTGATGAAATTATATAGCTAGAGATTTCGGTCCAGATTTTGTACTCAGGAAGCCCTTGAAAACTTGTTTGCCGCTGTCGAGCTGTGGGAATTAATAGATTTAAAATTAACTACTGACGTATTTTCGAGGCAGGCCAAAGTGTAACAGCAAAGATCTTAGTGCAGGTGGAATGGAGAAGTGTCCCTCTGTGTCACGGTAGGCAGGAGAACAGGCAGCATTACAAGCAACAACTAACAAAGCTGAATTTTACATAGGCTGGAAGGCAATCTATATCCCAAGATGGCAAAGCACTCTTTGTACCATCATATCCTTATCCCCCAAATGGATAGTGCAAGTCACTGTGACCAAGATTTTCCAGTAGCACTCCCGGTTTTCAGTGTCCACAGTGAGGTGTCTCAAAAGCACCCAATTATCAGACTCTGGGGACCAAAATGTGAAGAAATCACTCCCCTTTCACAATGGCTTAGCAGCTGCATTTAATAATGGAGGAGCCCAGATCGCATATTCTGCAAGGAAATATCCAAGTCTCTATTTTGAGGGGGTTTTTAGCTAAGGTGATGCAGGTTACGTTACTATTACTCACTGCCCAAAATACTACAAGTAACTTAAACTGTGTAACTTACATATAGGCAGCAATTGCCTCTTTTAATTGCTGTATAAGAAAGGGCAAGATTTGAATATAATACAAGGGCATGTAAATAGAACTAAACCAGAAGTGCTAAAATAAAGGATGACCTTGAAGAAGTAGTTGAGGGAACAAAAGCAGTAAAGAGCATGTAACACAGTCAGAATGATATAACAACGTGAACGTTGGCTATGATCCTGCAGTCTGACGTGGACTGGCATTCCCAGTGCCCATCACCTCTATGAAGATTGGTACAAATGTTTCATCTGCCAGCACGCATCTTACCAGGGGCTCAGGAACAGCAATTAATATGAGACGGTCGGAAAGAGTTGTTCTGAGAGGAGAAAAAAGATCCACAGAAAGTGCAACTCCTGTGAATCAAAAAACAGCTCCCACTCCTTCATGGGTGGCATAGAAGCAGCAAGAGAAACATGAACAAAACATTTTTGAAAATGTAATCCTAATGCTGGATGGAATTTTTCAGTTCCTAAAATAGCCTGAGCTGTTAAGAGTACAGGTAGGAGTTTCTGCTTCCAGGAAATTGCTTTGCCTTTGTGAATAGTACAAACATTTCTCCAACAAGCAGGTCTATGAAGAAGTAGAGTGCTCCTTTAGGGCATGCTTCTGTCCTGAGGAAATCAATGAGAGCTATGCTATTAACTGTTTTGGGAGCAGGATATGGCCCATAATCTGATTAACAGATGCTTTGAGTCTGTGTAGACTGACTTTTCAAAGACATACACAGATAAAAGACTTGTACTTTCATGTCACACTTATCTTTCTTTGTTACAGCGTAAAAGTCTGTGAAATGTTACCTTACTCCTAACTCATAATACAGATGTTTTACTTATGCTCAAAATATTTCATCCTGCCAGGGCCATGATGGCGCATAATCTAATTATATAGTTAATTCCACACATGCATTGTGGCCTTTAGGGAAATGACAATTTGGAACTAGATGTTTCACTTCAAGCATGGTTCAGTACTGATGGAGAAGTGGAGCAGCACCATCTCTCCTGAGCAGCAAGAGTATCAGCCTGAAAGTCTTGCTGTTCTCTTGAGATTTAGGCAATCCTGCTGAGAGGGGATGAGGTGGTTTATCTGTTTGGGCTGAAGAGAGTGAAAGAGAAATCCTTGGCGGGGAGGTAGACAACCAGGCCTACATCATATTTCCTACATCAAAATAAACTGCCTTTTGACTGCATTGCAACAGTCCTTAAACAGTTGATGTGGTGGTGTGGATAACAGTCGAGTAAGATCGCTAACAGGGATGCTTGGCCCCAGAGAGTGGGCTCCTCCAGGAAGTGCTTCAAGCCATGTCTGTGGTGGTAGCAGGAACATCGTCACAGCATGCCT
Source organism: Gavia stellata (assembly GCF_030936135.1). Taxonomy (NCBI): domain Eukaryota; kingdom Metazoa; phylum Chordata; class Aves; order Gaviiformes; family Gaviidae; genus Gavia; species Gavia stellata. The sequence continues at coordinate 5,765,175 of NC_082597.1, read as the reverse complement.
TGGGATACCAGCTCCTGATGGCTTAAAAAAGGGACCTAGCAACGGATGCTGATTGTGCACCCTATAGAAGAGTTCTCTTCTCTTGGAAACCAGGCATTGGGAGGGGAGGGCGGTGCACTGCTGGGTCAAGATGCAACGTGGCCCCATGCCATGTTCTGGGAAAAGGGAAGTACTGCTGAGTGCCCCAGTGCAAGTATATCTTTAGAACATCTAATTCAAGCATCGCTAGAGGTGCCACTCTCCTTCCAATTGAAAGGGCCTAGGTAGACTAGGTAACTGTCCCCTCTCCCTTCCTTTCCCAGTTACTCATTCTATTAGCACTGTGTTGGCCATCCAGCAAGCCAAATTCAGGAACCTATCTGGCAGAAGGCAGTCTCCTTCTGTTTAATTGGGTTACTCTGTGCTTAGCTACCTAAAGTAGGTGGTGGAAATCTCTCTGCTACAAAACTAGGATTCATCTTGATAATGATGGATATGCTCAGACTTGCCAAATGTGAGGTCAGCTTTTCTCCTCTTGCCACCTTGTGCATTAACATTTGAAACGGAGGAAGGAAACTCCCTCCCAAATTCTTTACAACCATTAGAACACCTTACGGTCAAAGTTTGCACTTTATTTTGTTAGGTAAAAGCTGAAATAGAACTAAGCAAAACTCTTGCTATAAAAACTGTGGGTTTGAGTGCACCCTCAGCAAGTTTGCCAACGACACCAAGGTGTGTGGTGCGGTCAACACACTGAAGGGAAGGGATGCCATCCAGAGGGGCCCTGACAGGCTTGGGAGGTGGGCCCGTGCAAACCACATGAAGTTCAACAAGACCAAGTGCAAGGTCCTGCACATGGGTCAGGGCAATCCCAAGCACAAATACAGGCTGGATAGAGAATGGACTGAGAGCATCCCTGAGGAGAAGGACTTGGGCATACTAATAGATGAAAAGCTGGAAATGAGCCAGCAATGTGTGCTTGCAGCCCAGAAAGCCAACCGTATCCTGGGCTGCATCAAAAGAAGCATGACCAGCAGGTAGAAGGAGGTGATTCTCCCCCTCTACTCTGCTCTCGTGAGACCCCACCTGGAGTATTGTGCTCAGCTCTGGGGACCCCAACATAAGAAGGACATCGACCTGTTGCAGTGAGTCCGGAGGAGCGCCATGAAGATGATCAGAGGGCTGGAGCACCTCTCCTGTGAAGACAGGCTGAGAGAGTTGGGATTCTTCAGCCTGGACACGAGAAGGCTCCGGGGAGACCTTACAGCAGCCTTCCAGTACCTGAAAGGGGCCTACAAGAAAGCTGGAGTGGGACTTTCTACAAGGGCGTGTAGTGACAGGACAAGGGGTAATGGTTTTAAGCTGAAACAGGGTAGATTTAGATTAGATATAAGGAAAAAATGCTTCACTATAAGGGTGGTGAGGCACTGGAACAGGTTTCCCAGAGAAGTTGTGGATGCCCCATCCCTGGAAGTGTTCAAGCCCCGGTTGGACGGGGCTTTGAGCAACCAGGTCTAGTGGAAGGTGGCTCTCCCCATGGCAGGGGAGTTGGAACTAAGGTCCCTTCTAACCCCAATTATTCTATGAACCTATGATTCTATGAAATTCCACTTACCCTTCATTTACTTCTTTATGGCACTGTGATGTTGGATTAAGGATTTCTCCTCTTCATTGGGATGGTGGTTTGAGATTGCTCTAAGGTGAAAAATGTCTTCTTTAAGAGGCCAACATGCCCTTAAAGGGTTCTATGGACAGCCAGCACCCACTCTATCCCCCGCAAAATCCCTCTGCAGACTTTTCTCCCTTTCTGCCTCCCAAAAAATCCACATGCACTTCAAATAGCAGCAGGGCCCACTCCCTACAAAATGGCATAGAAAGGGTTGTTACTGCTCCAAGGGCAGTTGCATATTAAAGCTGATGCTTCACCGTATGAAAACCTCCCTTTCCCACATGTAGTTGTAGAGGACACCAAGACTTCACATACATGTATGGTGGTCATGTCTCTTTCTAGTCTTTGGACTGAAGTCCATTGTGGTTCCTCCTGTGCAATCTCCTGGACATCAGCCATTTTCAAAATAAACATGGAGCACCTTCTGCTTCCTGCTAGATTATCTCGTTTATCTTGGGTTCTGCTGCAAGAGTGGGCAAAGCGATCCCTATATCTGCTTTGCCTAATCAGAAGGGCTTGGGTTTTTCGAAATTACTCAGTGTTGAGATAAGTATGTTCCCATTGATGTCAGAGACAGGCCAATTGCATATGGCAGTGTGGAGACTGGTGTCCATCTCCATGCAGTCAATCAGAGAGTCTGAGAGGAATTTGTGTTCCCAAATCCCAGACTGTCATCCTAAAATCTTCTTCCTAACACTAGGGGTCACTCAGCCTCACCTCACTTATTTTGGTTTAAGCTGTCCAGGCACTTAAGACTACACGTGCCCAGAACTGCTTTTCTCCTGGCAAGACAGAGTAGAACCACACTGGCTTTTGTCTAGACAACTTTACAGTCTACAATGAGTTGCTCCTCTGCCTAGATCTCGTGAAAAGGCCAGACTGTCAGGCATCACCAGAGCATTCCTGACATGAATCAACAGGCTCAAAAGCCCTGGAAGAAGCACAGATGACTACCACTTTGTGACTGGCGGAGTAACCCTGGCATTTATATCATAACCTTTAGGCTAGATCACTTGTCTAAGCACTGGAAAACTTAAGTGTTCATTTCCTAATTTAGCTTGTTGCTACTTCCATCTCCTAGGAAATTTGTCTGTAGTCTCCAAGCCAGACGGTATTTGGCACAGGAATACTCTACCCCTCCTCCTGATGTTGAGCAATGTCTGCAACAGCAAGGTCAAGCTTTAAGAAAAATCATGATCGTAGTGCAGGGCTCATGACGTCTACTTGGAAGGGGCATGCTGGGTCTTGTTCCAAGGTCTCTTTCTAATGTCACCTATGCCATTTTGCACTGATAATTTGCTTGAAGACAGAAGTGTTCTAGCATGCATGGAGCAGCTATTAGGAGTCCCACCTTTTTTTTTCAGTGTGCTGAATTACGATGCTGCAGAATTAGGTTCTGCCTGGTTTGTTCATTTCTGTTCCTCTCTCCAACACTTTTCAATTTTTTCCTCTCTCCTTCTCTTTGTACAGTGTAACCACACTGATTCCGGAGGATAGGAGGTTATTTTCTCACTACTGTCTGTAGTTAGGACCCTTCTCAAGAAGTGATACAGACAATAATTTGAATGACTTCAGGAAGGGAAGTCATAAATTTCCTTGTATAAAATGATAAGTATATGTAGATTGGGCATCTTTAATATAGACTTCTGCATCTGAGCTTGTTTCCTTAGACTACCTTGATAAGCAATGGAGTCAACTGCTTTATTTTTGCAGCTAGTTTAGGATGTGAAAAATTATGCCCCAGTATTACTTTATTTTCTCAACTTGACAATAAAGGCAGCTGAGGGACACTAACTCAGCTGTGGATGTGAGCACTACTGATATTTAAAGCTAGGTGCTGTGCATCTCACCCTTGACCTTTTGTGGGACCTTATTTTATAGCACTATTTGAGATGACCCAACACAATCAATCCAGGTACCTCTGAACTGAGAAAAAATTGGATTCAAGAGGAGATCAAACTCTGTACTCCTGGGTAATTTCTAGTCTTTAGATATATTTTCTCATTTTCTTCTAGAAAGTCTAGTCAATAGGTACCACTCTCACTGTTTCTGCCAGTGAGAGACTAAGGCATGATTATGATTGATGACTCTCTTCCCCAAAGAAGTGGTATTGCATCTACTGAACTCCTGCGCAGAGGAGGATGGAGCCTGTAACGGGCTGAAAGCTTCTGAGCCGAATACCTCTTAAGGAATGCTGACACACGCTACACTAATTCACAAGAATGTGAAAGCAATCTCCGGAACATGACAATTCAGTGACTGGCTGCAGTTAGCAAGTGATTGGGAACATGATCTAAAACTCCAGGCTCCCATTTATCTCAGCCTAACTGTTGACAAAACAGTTTTCAAACTTTATGAAATGCAGGCATGTTGCATAGGCATTTAGGCAGGAATTTCTTGGCTTTAGCCCCTGGACAACCTCATAGTTAAATGCTTAAAGAAAGCTGGTCAGAGAAATGAATAGCATTCATTATTTTTGGCCATATATGTGTGTGTGTGTGCGCGCGCGTGTGTGTGTGTATAGAGAAAAAGATTTATTTTTTTTTTTTTTAATCTGATAGCCTTATGTCAATGTAGCTACATATACCACCATTTGGAGTTTCTAGTGATGTTGTCTTTCACCCAACACTGGTTGCACATCCGTAATGGGTTCTAAAAAGTTCTCTGGAAAAGTTAACGTTACTCTGGTAAAGCATTTTGCGGTATTTGTGATCTGATAAGCAAAGGTGAAACTGTTGGCCTGAGGAAGGAGAAGGTCAAGTGCCTCACAGCATCCCCCATGAAGTGCTCACTGTAGGTCATTCACACTGCTGCCTCCTGGCACACCCATGCTGAGCCTGCAGCTGAGCGGGATGTTAGACCATGGGATCCTGCAGCAAGAGCGCTTGTTGATCTTCTGGTTTACCGGCATTTAGGCAAGTCACTACTTGACAAGCGGCATTTTCAGCAGTGCTAAAGGTCAGATTTTTCAGGCTCAGAGCTGGAGCAATGTTTTTAAGACTGCTCATACCTGTAGTCCACCCAGCATTTAAAAAGGTTGGTCTTTGCCTTATTTTACTCCCATGTGAAAGATAGTGAAGAATATTTACCTCCAGGCAAAATATGGAGGGAAAGATCTAATTTTGAAAGGGAAAATGGTGCAGACCAATCCTTTCTAACCAGAAAACTTGAGTTCATTTACCATCATATCTTTCATTCTCAGAAATCTACCAAGACTTTGTTTTGATGGTAATATCAACAATTTAAAAAAAAAAAAAAAAAGGAAAGAAAAAGAGCTTAGGAAATAAAACTAATTCTGGATCACAAAATTTCTTCCACATTTGCACACAGCAAATCTAGCAAAATTGTTTTGGCACAGGTCCTGAGACATAGCCACTTCAATCAAATGGAGAAGGACAATAATCACATATTAAACTGCTCCTTTCACTTTTTTTGACCCATAGGATCTCTCTCCATACCATCCCTGGGTTTTCTTTTTCCACCTTCTTCCTCCTTTCAGTTTCCCGTGTTTTGGCAGAATAGCCCAAGTGCTGTTCTAACCAGTACCAGGCTGATATTCATATTTGCACAGGAGAGGAGTCAATCCTGTAGAGCTTCTGCATACAAAATCAAAATGAAAGCTTTGTGTTAATCATTTCCTTCATGACCAGAACTCAGCTCCACTGGGAATATTTGTCTTTTCCACTCAAGGTTGTAAAGTAGTTTTGAAGTTTGGACCTTTAAGAGCAGTTGAGCATCTGATCTGATACACAGCAGAAATGGAGCCCAAGAACCCCTGAATTCAACTTGAATTTAGCTGTTAGCAATTTCCAATTAATTCCCTGGCTTGAGTTGGCTGACTTGTCTGATTAAACAAAATAAAGCTCTCTAAATTTAGAAGATTTTATACTGAGCTAAATGGTAAATCTACCCATCAACACTGATTCTGACAACAATAAAAACACTTGAAAGTCAAAGGTTCCAAGCAAAACTTATTGAAAACTCATGTTTTCGACGTAATTATGAGTAAGTATTTCCACAGAAAGCAAGAGGGCAAGGTACAATCTAAACTGAGTCATTCACTTAATAACTTTCTTTGCATGGGCTCTTATTCCAAATATCAGCAATTATTGACACTTAGTTACGCAGCAAATGCCTAGTTTGGACTAGAGATGATGAGTGTGGGTGCTATTTATTGATATTGGCACACACCACTTGGGTTCAGATCTTAAGGATGGAACAGACACACAAAAATGGGATGAGAGGAAGAGATCAAATCCTGATCTTTGCAGAACACTGCACTGGCAGATTGCCTGTAGTAACAATGACAAGAAACCTGTCATTCGGATATAACTTTGGGAGGCTGTTGTCTCAAAGGAGATTTTCCTGAACAAATGGCAGAAAATCAGTTAGCTTCCTGGAATGTGAATGCCAAAACAGTGAGGTTTGCTCTTTGAAGGATGTGGTTCAAATTTAACTTCATTCTTCTGGTGAGGCTGACCATTAGCTCAGCCAGTGGCACAACAAGCAGTCCTATATGCAACCTCTTGGATGATCATAGGATAATTCAACTGGAAATTGTCTAGTGCAACATCCTGGTCGAAGCAGGGCCACCTACGACCCTTCTTTATCTGTGCTGTTTTCAAGTTCTGAAAGTAGAGAAATCACCATACCTTTTCACTCTATATAGCAGTTTCCTATTTTTTCAGTGCTGATCTTCAGGTTCATGCCAAACCATGAACTGCACAGGAACACTATTTGCTTAAGCAAATTACATCAACAACTTGGTGCCAAAACCTGACACATGTTGAGCAACTCTTTGCAAATTCTGCTGATGCTAATTGGTTTTTAAGATCCTTCACAAATCCTCAGCCCTCTGAAAAGTTGGTTTTAGTCTGGAGGGCAACATCTACAAGAACAAACTCTTATTTCAGGTCCTATTTCTCTGTGATTCTTAATGCATCCAAAGGTTTCCTTTACACTCAAATGTAACAGTTGCTCACACAGTGAGGCTCTGTGACCCTCAGGAGTGGCTAGTCACAGAAATACAAGAGTTTGATCATGTCTAAAATCAGAAAAATCTTTAGGTGCCAAAGCTCTTGTTTTACATCTTCAGATCCTAGGTTCACCCTTGATCGATGATACATAGAAGAGTGGCATTACAAAAATCTCAAAGCCTTTCAGGAACACTGATGGTCATTTTTACTAAAGGCATGTTCATCCACTGGGACATACCACCAAAAAGAGGAGGATACTCTTATTTGCTGGTAGAGTTCACAGTAGCATAGGACACAGTGTAACAAGTACTGACAAGAAATAATGACAGAGGTTTTGATATAAGCAAAACTATCACCACAAGCATGAAGTTAGAAACTTGGTTGAGGCTTTCTCTCTCATTTTGCTAGTGAAGTGAAGCCTTGGAAGCCCAGTTTTACCTGATCCATATCTTAAATCGTGGCCTCCCATACAGTAGCTGCATCAAGCTGAAATCAGTATCTGGTCATTGTACAAAGTCCTTTACACCAAAGTCATCTCTTGCACAATGGAGTTTGCTGTCCAAATAGGAGTTTACAGTGCAAACAGGCAAGTCTAATAATTAAAGAATGGGATAGAAAACAGAATCAAAATATTCTGTCCCATATGCCTGGTGCTAAAATTAAAACCACTGTGCGCACTAGACCCCAGACTACATTGCAAATATAAAAGCAATCTCAGGTTTTTGGAGTTGGGGGTTTTTTTGGCAGCAAAGTGTTGTGTTTTATTTTGTTTCATTTTGTTTTCCAAGTTATGTGCACTGTCATCTGTAATATCCTTCAATGGCTGAATGAGCTTGTAGGCTGAGCAATTTCTAGCTCGCTTTGATTTTCAAAAGAAATCTCACATGTACACAATATGAGTTGGTTATTTTGCTTCCCTTTTCATTTCTTTGTCAGCAGAATTGTAATTCAGAGGGTCTGATTTATTATTTTGTGCAATATTCTGAAACTATTAAGCAGCCTGCATGTTATCAACTACTCAATAATTCTCCCCCATTTTTTCCCCCCTGCTAACAGGTTATCGTCTTGCCATGCTCTGTGCTTTAGATTCAGTCATCGCTGGCGCACAAGGAAAGCCTGCAGCAACCAAGCGGGGCATTCCTTCAATCTGTATTTAACAGTTAATTGCAAACCTGTTCCTTGAAGTACTGCCACAATTCCTTGCTTCACTGCAAAGTCTTTGATATCAACCTACTGCTTTTGGAAAGATTACAACTTCTGCGCTCGGCTACTCTGGTCAGATGTGCACTAGAACATCAAGTAAAATTGCTTTCTGAGCTGCGTGTGAACCCAACAAACCTCTCAATTGCTATGTTAGATATGCTTCAAACCAGTGCAAATCTGCAGGGGAGGTGCTTTGGGAGAGCAGAAATTTCCAACAAGGAAGCTGACTTTCTGGGTGGGACGGGAGGGAGAAAATGTAGAGGGGACCCATAATGCGGGGTATTTCTCACATATTTTGCCAGAGCTGTACTCACATCAAATAAAGATCTGTCATCACCTCGGTATCTTAGCATCAAATATTGTTCTCATTTCCAGTAATGTAAATCCAGAATGGCAGCCTAACAGTGCATTCAACAGGATTTTGATCAAGATTTATAACTTCTCTTAAGAAAGAGATATGACACACATTGAACGGGAACTTAAAATTACACTTTCCAACTAAGTAGCTCAAACTAATAACCTGTCAATAGTGAGTTAAACTCAGAGCACAGAGAGCACACAGAACAAAACCCTATCCATCACTTACACACAGGAGCAGATGTGCTGAAGAATATGAAGGTTTACATGACTTGCTATATTGTGCTAATATTTGGAGTCCGCTAAATGGGATGAAAATTATTTATCTTTTGCACAGTCACATTTGTGTAATTTCAATGTCCTCAATACTTCTAGTACTTCACTAATATTTTAGTGGAGTCCATGTCAATATTAATGCATTGCCACAAATGTATCTACAGTCTGACATTAGGGAGTCGTGCATAAATGCATAAACTAACTAGGTATTGATTTGCTCTTTCTTTTGTGGAAAAGGAGTTTGAGCAGAGCGAGGTCAGGAAATGCTGACTGTATTGGAAGTTTTGAGATATCCTTGGCTCCAGGCAGTCTTACCTTATACCTGGGTATGGTCCAGGATTTGCATTGGCTGTGGATGAAGATGTCAGTCCATGCTGATTTTTTTTTGCAGACTCAACTATAATTTTGAATCCTGTTTGTCTAGGAGGATCTCCTTATAAGTTTGCAACTTCTGCATGTTCTCCATGTGGGTGTTAGACCACTTTTTGTGCAGACTGGAAAATTATTTATCCATCCACACAGTTCACCTCCTGCTCAACATGTGCCTATACAACAGAGTCCAGTAATTTTTTTATTCTCGGCTAGACATGCATGATCCAGCTTCAGCCTGGAAACCATGGTTATCATGATACTTCTCCACTGCCAATAGATCCTGTTCTGCCAGATACAGATAGTCACCATCTATAGGGTATCTTGGCAGGGTTAGGGAAAAGCCATGGACTTGGGAGCTGTCAGTGAGTTGATGGGTTTGTCAAACAATCTTTTTGCCTCCATCTAAGGTCAGGGGTTACATGAAGACATTCTGGGCTGATGTTCAGAGCAGGAAGGGCAGGAAGAATTCTTGCAGATTGTAGAAGAAGCAACTGGAAAGGCTATCCTCATATATTTATGCTAGAAGAATGAATGGCAGACCAAAATGATCAACAACCGTCATTTTTTTAAAATTCTAAGCACTGAAGAGGCTGCCACAATCATCTTGCATAAGTGTCCGCAGCAGAGGGTCTAAAGAACTTCACTAAGGAGTGGACATTTTTGGTTGAACTCAAATTATTCTGTAGTCGTCAACATTTTCCAATTTGTCTACATCCTGGTTTAGATATGAATACCAGAATTGCACATATTATTTTGGTATCAATCTTAGTGATGTCTTGTATCTGAACAGCATCACCTTTTACTTAACCTTGATAACCCACAGAGTCTACACGCCAGGATTGTGTCCTGTACTTCAGCAACTTATACAGAAAAAGGTCTTATGCAGAACATAATCTTCATGTTGTTTGGAGGTCTTTTCTAAATCACTATTTTCCAGAATGTCTATGGGTTGTGTTATGCATATTTGTGAATGCAATATGTACATATACATCTTTTGAACCTCATATCTATGGTTCCTTGGTTCCAGATATATATGCTTTACCTACCTGTTGGTTAACCATGATTTCTTCTTACACCTAAAGACCCTTTTCTGAGATGTTTAAACATGATTAAGTAATTGTGTTACCAAAGCCTTGTGAAAAGGCTCTGGGTAATAAACCTGTACACGTCCTGTAATTCTCCCTATAGCAGCTTACATCATTTGAAGAATTCACTCAGGTTTCTTTCCTCATACAAGCAAATTATTTATTTAAAGACATAGGATTCCAACAGCTGCTTTAGTAAAATGAAGCTGAGCTCCACAAACGGTGTTTCAAATACAGATGAGTAATTTTTGCTGTGTTTGGGGCTATATTTACATGACTAGTGGTACATGCTGCAGTGCAAGCAAAGGATAATATTCCTTCTTTGCTTCTTATTCTCATGTATGAAACCACAAATTGGAGGAACACCAAAGAATGTTTTCACAGGGTTGAATGCACATTAATCATTTTAGAGACTTCAAACAATTGCATGTACAAAGTTATAAAACTGAGAATAGAAAGACCTGAACTAAAATCTTGGAACTGAACAACTTGAAGTGTTGAGAGTATGTTAAATCAAAAACTGGATCCAGATCTGAAATTTTCAAATGGCATCAGTCTGGCTTCCCAGCAAGAAGAACCTAAAGCCCAGTAACAAGTTAAGCCTTAATTTAGGGAATTTTAAATACCACTTTTAAATCTGTCGGCTTGGCTCATTTGTAAAATATATAAATACCAAGATGTATACTACAGGTTGAGGAATTTTGCCTTTGACTTCAACAGGAGCAGGTTTGTTGCCAGAAGACCTTTGTTGTTGGCAATATTACCAACATCTATTGAAACCAACTTATCAGTTATGGGTTTGGAAGTTCAACTTAAAATCATATAGTCTTGGGCTTGCCTTTTGTCTCAGGATATAAAAAGAAAAAGATCTCTTCCATTACTCCTCACAGAAGAATGGTTTGTTTCTGTGGAACAACTGACTTTCCAATTTTCCACATCAGGACCTTATTCTCTTTACTGCCCCGTTTACCATACAAAGTCACAAACATATTCATTTCTCTTTTGCTAGCAATTAATTCTTCAATACATAGGCAGATGTTACTCTTTAGCTGTAGCCTAAATATATGAGCTCCTATTTGCCATAAGATGTAATAGATCGTGTTCCACATACAATTTCCAAATGACTTCAAACCTTAATCATAATAAAGACTCGAGAGTTAACGTTCCTTTCATCTACAGATTATTACTGAACATTTCTAATAATCTAGTTAAGTTGTACGAAAAACACAGAAAGAGACATGAAACAGATTTCTCTTCTCATTTGCTTCAATACCAAGGGAAGGAAAAAGACAAATCCAACAACAACAGAATTTTTCTTTCCCTTCTTGCTTTAACACAGTGAGTGATTTTCTTTGAAAGGAAATAGGTTGCAAGCAGCTAGGAAAGCTATTAACTGTTGCTCTTGTTTTCTGTGTCACCTGTGAAATACCACACAGAGATTTTAATCTCTGTTTCGGTGTTTTTTTCCCTAAATTCATGCATTTACATGGAACTACAATTCCTTTGATCCAAGGAAAGAAAACTACAGCCACAGCTTACTTTTTTTAAGGTTCATTATATGCCTTTAAATAATAAACTGTACATTTAAAAGGTATGACTTCATTGACAGGCTGGTGATATGCCTTGGTAATTGCATTATACCAGTCAATAACTACCATTGCCAATGACACCTTCACGTCCTACCCCAAGGACAGGTAGGGGAAAGAAAAAGGAAAATGTGAGCCAGGTGCAAAGGAAAGGGGGAGAGAGGGGTGAAAAGTCCTTTCCAGCCAGGTGGGAGTTTGTATAAGAGCTTTTTCTAAGCTAAAACTGCAACAGCATTTGTCTCTCCTGCAGTTCTCCTTTTAGATTCAGTGACACGGCCCAACAGGCTGGATATTGACTTACTTACAAATCAAGAAACTGTTCCTTGAGTTGGGAGACATGGGTTCGTGAGAAATGTAGTTATGGCAAAGAACTCATGAAGAAATGCTGGACATGACTCATCTAAGCTGCAATTTCTCTAACTTTGCAAGTTAGCATAGCTGGGAGCAACTGAAAGCCAAAGTGACACAAATACATTTCAACATTTTTGACTGAAGCATTCATGAGATTCTTTCCCTTTCCCCCAAAACGTGACATTTTGTCCCAAACCAGACTGAAAATAAATGTTGACGGAGTGGAAATTTCTCTGTGTGGAAATTCCAGCTTTGGTTCTGATAATCCATATTTGTCCAGAGCCACCAGACATTTCTTAGCTATTTATCATTGTTTATATTCAAGGTGCCCTTTCCAAACAGACATGAAAATATTTCATCTCTGCTATTTAGGTCTTGTGTCATGTTATAACTTAAATACTTAGTTCATTTAAACTGTTCACATATGTAAATATTATAATGATGTTTAGAAAATGAAAGTGTTTGTCCTCATCTTCACTGAAGTACACAGAGCCATCAATTATTTTCTTTTATTCAAAGTTTTATGAGGAAAAGGAGAGTGCAATTGAGGTGGATACCATCCTCAAGAAAGATTTAACAGGGAAAATTTCAGAGCTCTGAAAAAGACCTGAAAGGAAACAAGACTGAAGATGTGACTGGTAGGTCACAAAAAGACGTAGGGAAAGGGTTGTTCATTCTTCTTCAAATCAGCTTAACTATGTCAGTTGGACTGCAGAAAGTCTGACCTTTGGGAATCTGATTGTTAAAGAAAAAAAAAGAGTAAAGCTTATTTCATTTTGCCTCAGTTTCCCCAAAAATATGGCTGAAGTGCTGTGCAGAGTGTGTAGAAAACTTTTGAGACTAAAAAGCAATTATAACTTTTTCTCTAAATGGCTGTCAGAGCTGTCATTCAAAGATCTTGGTATGCTTTTCAAATGCCTGAGTAAACCCTCTGCCCTCACCATTCTCTGCCCTACGAGTGAAGTTCTGCTGTCGCCAGCTCATTTTACAACCAGCCAAATTTCTCTGTAAGTGCCAGCTTTCAAAAAAGGTTCGGTTCGTTTGACCAACTCATTTAAATTAAGAGAGCGGGTTAATAAGCCCTTGCCAGGACTGATGTTTAGGAGCAGATCCTGCCCTTCCTTAGGAAACCTCTTTAGAAATGAGGTGAGCTGTCACCGTCACACAGAGCAGGATCCACGCTGGACCCCCTTGTTTTCCTGCCTGCTCGGCAATCAGCATTTCTCCATAGCTTTGCTCCACCGATTGGAAAGGCTGCAGCTTAATGGCCTTTCATTGCAAACTTCCTTTTAATGCACAGCCCAGCAATTAGTCCCCAGCCATGCTTCACGACTTCTGGCTGCCTTGCTGCGAGCTTTGATCAGAACTTTGCTCGCTGACACACATCTAATAACCCACCGCGGCACCAACTAAGCTATCAGGTCCTAATTTATGCCTCACCCCACATCCTAGGCCAAATAGGGGGTGTAATTAGCTATTATACCAGCCAGAAGTTTGACCTGACCTCCAGTTTGGAAGTCAGACAGGGAAAAGAAAAGAGGAAAGCTGCTGAAAATTAGTTTCATGGGTCTCTGTAAAAAAACCGCAAGATCCATACACAGGTAGTGGCCCCTTCTCAGAGGAGCCTGCGCTGGTTTTCAGATTTCCACTGATATAAAACCATCAGTAGCAGAAATTGCAAATTGTCTTCCCCTTACCTGGAGATACCATTTTCATTTTAGTAACAGATAGTTCCTGTAAGATCATGCACCGTTGCTCTAGACATGTGTACAGCTAGATGAATGAAAAATGCTGAGAAGCCCAACAGTTTTCTATATAAATACATGAAATGTGGAAAGAGATGTGGAACCCAGAAAGGCTTTTTCTGGGTCCCACTATTTCTGAGTTTCACAGTTATTTTTTTCATACTGTTTCTGACCTTTTTTTTAAGTGTCATAAAAAAGAGAGGTGAAAGAAAGAACAGCAGCAAAAGAAGTTTTATTTCAAGTCTATTTTTTTCCAGGCTGAAATGAAATGTTGCAGTTCTGAGCCATTGGAAAGGATGTTTATTCTACTCTAAATAAAACTGAAGTATATTTTTAAATGAAACATCACCTCAAATTACTCTGAAAGCGTCCAAATAAAAAATATTTACATTTTTTCCAAAATCCCTTTCCCATTTTCCTACTGCTTTTTTTTTTTTCCTCAATTGAAACAAATCTCTTTGATCAGCATGAATTCACAAAAAATTCCAGTCAACCGACTTGTATAATTTCAGTGGGGAAAATTCTTATTTGCATCAACCCTTTTGTCCGGTGCAGCCACCTCTCAGAAGGCAGAGAGAAAAGAGAGCCCGGGAGAGATGAGTGGGCTTTCCCAAAGCCAAGGCTGCAGCAGGATGGAGTGGAGCACACTCTCATCTGGCACAAACACACCAGCACACAGATACCCACCAGCCAGAGCAGCAGAAGAAGGTTCAGGATGTCTCTTAGAATCATAGAATCGTTTAAGTTGGAAAAGACCTTTAAGATCATCGAGTCCAACCGTAAACCTATCACTGTCAAGTCCACCACTAAACCCCGTCCCTAAGCGCCTCATCCACAGTCTTTTAAATCCCTCCAGGGATGGTGACTCAACCACCTCCCTGGGCAGCCCATTCCAGTGTCTGACAACCCTTTCAGTGAAGTTTTTCCTAATATCCCATCTAACCTCCCCTGGCACAACTTGAGGCCATTTCCTCTTGTCCTGTCACTAGTCACTTGGGAGAAGAGGCCAACACCCAACTCTCTGCAACCTCCAGGCTAAACAACCCCAGTTCCCTCAGCCGCTCCTCATCAGACTTGTGCTCCAGATCCCTCACCAGCTTCGTTGCCCTTCTCTGGACACATTCCAGCACCTCAATGTCCTTCTTGTAGTGAGGGACCCAAAACTGAACACAGTATTCTTATCCCACTTGAAACAGGATGAAGGCTCTGTGAATACCCAGCCTCGTCATGCCTCTACTTCTAGTTAGGACAACAACCTCTCTATCACTCTGGTGGAAGAGAAACATGATCTGCTGCATCCAATGTTCAACTCATGGAGCAAGCTCCTTTTGGCATCTGTGGGTGTAACGTGGGAACTCTGACACGAGCACATAAAGGTAGGAAAATGCTGGATGGGTTTTTAGTAGCTTTAAGTATGGAGAAGAAACTAGAAATAAGGAGCATCTTTGGCCATGAGCTGGCAAGGCAGCTCTGTTAACTAGCAGGCGCTGAAGGTTTAGTGTTGTTTTATTTCATCTACGTTGCAGATCACAAGTGATTTTTAAAAACTGCAGGCAGACTGAACTGCTAAAGTTTACTTGACCGCTTCTCTGTCACATGATGGAGGAATGAAAACAGCTCTCTTATGTGTTTTCATACCCAAAAAGTCTGGTCACAACCGTTATCTTTCCATCTGCGCTGCTAGCTCAGAGAAACCGCAGTGGGTTTTTGCCCTAGGATAGTCTAAATTAATCTAAGTTGCCATATCAATGATGCACAGAGGTTTCTAATGTGGCATTCCTTCTTTTAAAGGATCAATTCATACTTTCTTCATACTTTAAAAAGCATATTTTAAAGTCACTTTGAATTTCCTTATAATATAGAGGGGTCAGAATGAAAAATGCTAGAGAAAAGAATCAAAAAAAGAAAGCATGGGCATAAATGTGAAAAGTGTTTTATCTTTACATAACTGTTCTTTGTCTGTGGTGCTATATTTCTATGTTTTATTCCACTGGGAAAAAACCTTGTGATGTTCAGATGTGAACTTTTATACGATGGGAGGGCATCAGGTTCTGGAGTTCAGACCTGCACCTATCTGTGAAGAGCTATCAAGGACATGGTCTCATAATCCCAAGTGACCTAAACCTGGTCCCATCCACTCCCTGCAAACTCTTCAGAGGGCAACATGGAACCTCTGTCAGGACCTCTCTGCCAGTGGTGTCCCATGTCTGGGGCCATGCAACAGCCTGGAGATACTGCTCCTGACATACTGAGGAATACATTGACAGGTTTGGTTGCAAAAGCTCTGGCCACCTGAAATCCCAATTACGTCCTCAGAGTATTGCAACTCAGATAAATGTCCCCTTTCTTGCATTAAACAGTACCTCCTCAGGTACCTTTTCTCATGGAATGGACATTCCTTAGGGTTGAACAGGAAGTTATTCAGGATCCAATTCACACAGGAGGTCAAAGTTTCCAGACAAAAAGGATTCTTCTGGTTTGCTTGAGATGAATTCAATACTCCCACTAGGATCAGACAGCTGATCTTCAGGAAATACCTCTGCCAGCGCTAACGGACTCACTGTCTCCGGACAGCAGTAGCATTTCTCTTCCAAGGGAGATTCAACAGTCCAAACAAGAGGACAAGGTTCATCAGAGGTTAACAGAACACCGGTAGGAAAGGATTATACATTTTAGAAATCTGGGTTAGACCAGTGTTATTTTTTCAGGATTAATTTGCCTGGGAAAAGAGATGTGGTAACTGGAACATCCTATGTCTTAGCTTTGGAGAGAAGTCTAATGAGGGACAGTGCAGAAGCTCTTGGCCTGTTGTACAGAGGTGACTGGAGCAGGTTATTGACGAAAAAGCATCACTTTTAAGCCCTGCGGGCCTGAAATTATTATTTGACATCACGCCTGCAAGAAACCTCCAAGTCAGTGCTGATAAAAATGTATCAATGGTACAAAGAGCACAGGAGAGGTGCATCATGAAAAATGGCCAATTGTGACCTGAATTGTCTAACATGGACCCGAGCAAACAGGATGTGTTACACTTTGGCCAAAAATCGATGATGGACAAGAAGGGGGATAGTTGTTCTACCAAACAAGTGTATAACAAGGTCCAAAGGTGGAAGTGGAAGTTAAACACACACATGCTGGAAGGAATGAGAGTAATTAAATATTGGAATAACTCCTTTTACCAGCCACTTTCAAATCTAGAGTCATCTCTGCTGTAAAGTCAAGATCTAGTGCACTTAAAGCAGGAATAACCTCAGAGAAGTCCCTTGAACTTTATCATTTAATAGGTCAAACAAGATGAGAAAATAAGCCCTTTTTGTTTTAAAAATTGCTGAGCTGATACCCTTACAAAGATGCTAACTGTTCTAGGCATTTGATGAGCAACATAGCCACTGTGCAATGGATTAAATGTGGGGTTTTGTTAAAACAGCATATAATTAACTTATGGAATGTGTTGCCATGGGATGTAAAGGGAGCAAATATAGTGGATTCATGTTAAATACTACACACCCATTTGAATAACCACTTAGTTAAATGGTGATCTTGACAAATTTTCCTGTATTAGAGCATTTGATTAGGTAAACTTAATTTGGCTCTTTAAGATGTCTTCTTTTTTTAAGCATTCGTTATTTTCTTCTTGATGGACAGAGAATACCTGGTTCCCATTGCTCTGCTGGGAGATGATAACTACTAATTTCTGTTTCAGCATGCCAGATGTTATTGCGATTTTCACAGCTCCATTTAGAGGCTATTTCTTTGCTTCAAATGGCTTGGTCTCCAAGGATGATGCCGCAGGCCAAAGGTTCAGAGCAAACATTTTTGAAGGCATCTTTTCCCTCAAGACAATTCTGTTCCATTATACAGAATAAATGTTGACCTGATATATGAAAAGGATCTAGATTCAAGACAGGATCTAACCTGCAACTGCTAAAACTATTCAGAAATACCCAAATTCCAGGTTCAATTAGGCAATTGCAAAAAAAATTGCCAACAATTAAACAGGCTTGCATGTTTACCTTTGCTCGGGATCTTAATCCCTTCTTAGCTACTGAAGGACAACTTGCTTATGTAGTGGTGATTACAGCTCTTGGAACAATCTGCTTTAAACAGAGATCACCATATAATATTAATTATAGGCTTGTTCCTGCACCTCATAATCAAAGCCCTGGGAGAATCTATATTGTGAACTGTGCATCTTATATTCAAAAGGTATTTAATTTCAGTATTAACATGATTGTGTTTCAGGGAAGGTCTTTGCTTAATATTTCCTAATAACATCTTACACAATCTAGTTTCAAAGCCTTCCCCTCCTTTTCTGTGTTTTTTGCCCTCAGTTATTTTCTACCAAACTTATTCATGGCCTGCACACCTATTTAGCACTGTATCCACTATTAAAAAAAAAAAAATAATACTTTCACAGGGGCAATTATTTACCTAAATAACATTATTTTCTTTTTCAGGAAAGGTATGAGGCTAAGAGGCTGAGTCTTCTTTTTTTTTTTTTTTCCCCCCTGGAAAGTATTTATGCTGAGAATTGCTTGATTTTTAATCAGATACTTCCAAATGAAATATTTCCTTTTGAACTGGTTTTTCAAAGCTTTGAAATGAGTGTCATTTTTGTTCTGCCACATTTCAGGAAAACTGAGGTTTAAATAGCAGAATTTCCTGGAGGAAAGCCGCTGTTTTCTAGAATAGAGGAAAGATTTTCTAAGATGGAATGGAAAAAGGGATCTTTCTTGGAGGGAACATATTCTTTTCTAGTGGGACTACAAGGTATTTTTTTTCAGATAATAATCAGATATTCCAATAAGTTTAGCTGTAGAAGCAGTGACAACAGGTTTGTTCTTACACATGGTACAGAACTGCTGCATCAGTGTTTCCCAGTGAAACTTCCCACGACAGGCACTGCCAGCTTTTCTATTTTGGGGATATATATCTGGGCTCTGTTTACAACCATTTTGACATAGCATCTATGTGCTCACCTGCTTTGATTTCTCACTCAGTGAATATCCTTCAGGAAAGATCTTCCTCTTCAACTCACCTTGAGCCACCTGAAATTTCATTTCAGATTTAGTGAAGTGTCCTTCTAAGTGTCCCCCCACTTTTTTCCAGCTGAAGCAGAAGTTTTACAGGGAAGGAAAGTGCCACTGCCTTATTCTGGTCCCCTATTACCTATACACTAGTGCAGCTCCATCATCTTCATCGCAGTGATTTATAGCGTACAGTTATACACGTAATGACTAAGATGTAGCTAGGGTGTGAACTTTCAGCATATCAGCTGCATCCTGAGCACCGCTTGCAATGCATGCAGAAATGTGAAGCAACTAAATTCTCCATAAAAAAGGGATCGGATACCTCGTGTGTGCAGTAAGATAACTACACGTCAGTGTGCAGATAATGTAGAGGAGTGATACACTGTGGATTTATGTCCTCACTACTTCTCTGTAAGCCCATATTCTGAGTCGGCACCAATGAAGCACTGGGTATTCCTGGCTAAAAGAGACTATTCCTGGGTTCATTATACAAATTAAATATTCCTGAATACAAAACCACCAACAATAAAATCTGATCTAGATTATTTATCTAGATAATAGACTCCAAAGCCTTTTCTCTGGTTGTAGTTCAGCTTGCCCTGAGAGCAAGAAGCAATCTTGCTGCTACTATCAAAATCCTGCTGCAGCGGGAAGGTGCTTGATGCACGTGAAGATGTGATTATCCATAGGAAGGAGAGATCCTATAGCTGTGGTCATGCTGGGGTGGTGTGCTGACTCAACAAAATGTCCCCTGCAAATTCGACAGCTGCGTGGTCTGCAGTTTCGGAAATCCAAGCATCTTTCTGGGTATTAGTCTGGAGGCTGTGGACAAGAAAGAAGCTGCAGAGTGGTGGATGAGGGATTAGCAAGTGCGCAGAGGTCACGGTATTAAACAATATGTAAACTTCACAATTTAGGTCTTGCTCCAGTAAACAGGGTTAAGGGTTGACCAGAACTATTTTTCCTCAATCTATGGCTGTCCTAGAGTCAGTGTAGCTAATAATATTTGGTAGCTGACAGCAAGATCCCACGATCAGAAATTTGTTTTGTAAATACCTTTATGTCAGAGGCTGGTTACAAAAGATCTCATAACCTAAAAGCAGCAGGCAGGCAGAGGTTGTGAGCATTGGCAGATGCGATCCAGGTCATCCGTTGTACTCTGCTGAGTTTTGGGGAGAGGGAAATAGGTCTAATGCTCTCTCTTTCTCTGCTCACCCCTCCCTATGAATCTGTGCTTGACGAATTTAAGGTGTAGGCAGGCCAGCTTTGTGTATTTAGCTGAAGAAGTTTAAGGAGTTACTGTTTGCTCCAGCTTTTAGCTACAGGCTGCTGTGACTGCTGCTGAAAGACAGAATATGTGAGTGCTCCCAATGCACTTGAGGGCATTTAGTGGTGGTTTAAGAAAGCCAACTGGGAGCTTAAATTCCAGCTGTTTCTGCTGTGATGTTGCTCTTACTGTCACGGAGAGGGGACCTGTGGCACAGAGGGCTTGGGCATGTTTTCATGTCACTGCCATTTAATACAGGAACAGGTAAAATGAAGTGGCTTTACACTTTGCCTTCTGCTGAAGGTTGCCAGCTGTGGGGAGCTCTGACTCATGATTTGAGTCAGATTTATATGCGTCCAACAGGACAAATACACCCCACCCAAGATAGTCCCCCTTGCTCACTTCGTAGTTAATACAGAAATAGCTGATCTCTTTGTGGCCTTTACTTCTTGATAAGATGAAACACATCACTGATGTTTCAACATCTGGCCAGTGATTATGAACAGAAG
The DNA here is from genome assembly GCF_030936135.1 of Gavia stellata. Lineage (NCBI taxonomy): Eukaryota > Metazoa > Chordata > Aves > Gaviiformes > Gaviidae > Gavia > Gavia stellata. The sequence continues at coordinate 5,744,770 of NC_082597.1, read as the reverse complement.
CCAGCCAGCCACATTGTAGTTGGATTGCAGGCGTCTCTAACAAGTCCCTTCTTTCACCCTCTCCCCAGTGTGCTGCTGGGTGCCTTGGTGAGTCTGAGTGCAGAAACATGGACCCACAGGAGGGCAAATGTAAGACCTTCTGAAAGCTTTTTCCTTCTACCAATTTATTGTAGCCTGCATCCCTTCACTGACCGAACAGGACTAAGTCTCCATGATCGGAAGTCAGGAATGTAGATTTATTCAGACTTGTTAAAATGGTGGCAGACATCCCAAGGAAGACAAATAGCCTTTTGTCAGATAATTTGCTAACGCTGTTCCACCCTAACATGTATCTGTCCTGTTATCTCATGACTGATATGGACATAACCCTGCGCACTTTTATCTGACATGCATACGTATGTCAGCCTGATTTGTGTCTCACTTGGTTGGGTGAAGAAGCCAATGGACTTGTGCCCAGGCTAAACTTGTTGAACTGAGATCAAAATCTGGTGTGTGTTTGTAATTCGCTGCTCGTGCCTATTTGCAATAAGTGGCTTTAGTTCATAGGAACATTTGCAGAACGGCTGTTTTTCATTTGGTCGTTTCTTTAAAAATATGAAAAAGAATTCATGGAATAAAAGTATTTGTCATTTACTATCAACATTACAGCAATTTCTGTTAGGCACATTATTCTTTTGGTTAAAAGGATGGTGGGCATCTGATCACAGAATCACAGAATCATTAAGGTTGGAAAAGTCCTGTAAGATCATCAAGTCCAACTATCAACCCAACACCACCATGCCCATTAAACCATGTCCCAAAATGCCTTGTCCACACATTCCTTGAACACCTCCAGTGAGGGTGACTCCACCACCTCCCTGGGCAGCCTGTTCCAGTGCTTCACCACTCTCTCAGTAAAGAAATTTTTCCTAATATCCAGCCTGAACCTCCCCTGGCCCAACTTGAGGCCATTTCCTCTTGTCCTGTCACTCGTCACTTGGGAGAAGAGGCCAACACCCACCTCTCTGCAACCCCCTTTACCTCTACAAGGTAATTGTAGAGAGTGATGAGGTCTCCCCTCAGCCTCCTCTTCTGCAGACTGAACAACCCCAGTTCCCTCAGCCGCTCCTCATCAGACTTGTGCTCCAGACCCCTCACCAGCTCTGTCGCCCTTCTCTGGACACGCTCCAGCACCTCAATGTCCTTCTTGTAGTGAGGAGCCCAAAACCGAACACAGGATTCGAGGTGCGGCCTCACCAGCGCCGAGTACAGGGGCACGATCACCTCCCTACTCCTGCTGGCCACACCATTTCTGATACAGGCCAGGATGCCGTTGGCGTTCAGGAAAAAATCAGGAAAAAACCTACCCTGTGAGTAATCCTACACAATGAGTAATGAGTAGTGGATGAATCTTGTTCTTTCATAGCATTTTAATAAATGTTATAGAATTCTATAGCATTTTCATTACTATCCTGATGCAAATGATACTCTGATGTAAATAGCCCTCCCTGCAGATAGGGAAACTAGGGCACAGGGCAAGTAAATGTCTCTGGATGAGAAGTCCTGGATCCCAATTCAGCAAAATTTTTCCTAAGCTTAAAGAGAAGGCAAAGAGGCCTTTCCGTTTCAACACTAACACAGCATTCAGGAACTTCAATTCTAGCTGTGCCTCTGCCGCAGATTTCCTGTGTGAAGTTATCTTCCTTCAGCAAACGGTAGGCAGTAATGTTGCCTTCACAAATCACCTGCTTAGGCTGTGCGAACTTCGGGGATGAGAATCATTCTTTCTCGGGCACTTGAATAACGCTTACCATAAACGGGACCTACTCCTGCCTCTGCTGTCAATGTCAGTCATCAGGCAGAAGGTTTCCAAATACATTTTGGGATGAAATGTAGTTTCTTTGATTCCTTCAGAATATCTGACTTTCACAAAATCAGTCCCCTTGGAAGCTGAACACTTTCACTTTCCAGCCCAGACCTGAAAGGTTTTGATTGAGAACTTTTGGACAGAGAGGTCCATTTTTTCTCCATACAAGCAGCACATATTGTGACCTCCTTACAGTGAAATCCAGCCCCCAAAAAGCATTAATTAAGATCCTAATCAACGGATAAACAACCAGCTCCAGCTACATCCCAGACACAATTTCTAAAAGTACCTACCTCCTTTTCTTCAAAGCAAAACAAATCAAGAGATCCCCCAATATTTATCAGCGTCCGTGTCTCACTGAGAGGTATTTGGGTTGGTTGGCATTGCTTTGCTCTTTACCCACGTGACAAGGACAGGCAGGTTCATGACGGTGTTGCAATACCACCCTTCAGAGGATGCTGGCTTTCCTTTTACACCGGGGTGATTCTGCTCTTACAGGATAGTTTCTCTGCATTTACCTTGTTGGAGCTGAAAGCACAATTCTGTGCAGGAATCAGCTCTGTCTTTTGGCTTGTACAGGTGAAACTGTACAAACAACTCTCTCTTTTTCCAATTAATAAATAAAAGCTCTAAAACCATTAATGTGCTACAAAAGAAAGCCAGAGGTACATGATTAGAAAGTGGATCCTTGACCAAAGCGATGCAGCAGCTACTCAAAAGCAGTGATTTCTTCTGAGCATTTTAAAAAAGGTAAATCCATTACGCCTTTTTATGAAGTTTGGTGGGGAATAAGTCCAGATTAAACACATAGTTTAGGAACTACTCTGCTGCAGAGACCCTTTTTCCCTGGCAAAGCTGAAGTTAGCTTAAAATTCCTCCACCCTGCCATCTTCTTCCCCTATCACAAAACGCTTTAATCAAAATAGAAGCTTGCAATGCAATTATATGAAGTCATAGCTATTTCTACCAAAAGAAAAAAAAAAAATTAATGTTCAAATGTGTTGTACTGTAATATTTTTATTTTTGTTTCAAAATAACTTCAAAATGCATTTATTTGACACAATAATTGTTTTGAAGAAAAAAAATAATCTAAAACTGAAATTAAATGCTTTGATTGACCTCAATCTTTTATCATTATTTCATTTCAGTTCCTGGAAAATTCTGAGAGAAAAACCGCTTTGTTGGGATTCAGAACAAGGACTAATTTCCCAGTGCTGGAATTCCCCTGAGAGTGGAAACTGTGAGCACAGGCCAGCTCTAATCACAGCTTTCCCACTCACTGCCTCTGCAGCTGGTATTGCAGTGGAAGTGGTAGAAACTATATGGCAATTCGATGCAGGATCACTCTCGCCCTGTTACACAGATTCCTGTTTCACAACAACCTCTGCGTTTTCAAAGCACTTCTGTCAAGGTCCTTCCCATTTTCATTGCGGTGTGCCTCCAGTCTGCAATAACCACACGCTTTGAGTGTCCCCAGTGAGTATGTAGTCTCTCTACGTTTTAACAATGACACTGCTAATGTTTTAGTGGGGAGGGATAGATCGCTTACAAAATAAAAAATTTTTTAAGCCACAGGCATTTTTTCATTCTTGATTATATAATGCATTCCCTCAGCACTGCAATTATTTTCTTACTATATGAGAACACCTTTTAACATTAAAAAAATATTTTAACCCCCTTTTTATATCTGCTTATGTTCCAGTTGAAAGAAAAAGGAAATCAAAGTTTGTCATTTTAATATCCAGTATATTTTAAGATCTAGTATGGCTCAGGTGGATTTTCCCTGGAATAGTAAGCTTGATGCTCACTCAGCAGTACAAATCAAAAGCAACCTTTCTGGTGGTCATTAGACCTCATTCATCCACCCTTAAACAGATGTAAATCAAGAGTAAGTAATAAAAAAATAAAATCAGTGGCTTTATGATTTGAAGAAGAACTAGTCCTGCTGAGTCTGCATTACTGCATAATTTGGCAGCAGTGACTGCTTTGCCCGTGGATGAAGAAATTTATTAACAAGGCTGAGCCTGAGCAGAAGTGCTTATTTTTGGCATAACATAAATCAGACAATGAGTCCTTCCAAACACCATTCACACTTTCCAGTTACTCTACACTACAAGGTGACATGGGAATTTTCACCGTTCGTGATAAATCATTGCAGGAAGACAGTAAGAGGGCTGGGATGGGGGGAGCAGGGGAGGAAAACACCAATTAATAGCTGAATTATTGTGAAATAAGCACTTTTAGAGGGTTGGCTTTGATGTAGTGAATAGACACAGGTGCAGAGAAGTGCATTTAATTGAAGTGCGTGGATTAAGGTAGACATGGAGAAGATATTTGCTCTATGTAGAGTAACTTCTGTTAGTTTCTTTCTGGTGCGTTTTCATTTTAGCTTGCTCCCACACTTATATACACACATACATATACATATATACACACACACCACACATTATATAGATGTTTTTCCTTGATGTTTCTAGAACCTAAGTAGCACAAAATGTCTCCTGGAGAATTTCAGAGCACCTGGGACACAAATTTACAGTCTAACCCAGCTGAGTTATTATAAATTAACAGACTTCTGGTCATCAGCTCCCTGCTTTTGTCACCATGTAAAAGTCCCAAGATTCTAACTTACTGGGGAGAAAGTGCACTTCACTTATTTTTAGATGTCTACATCCCACCTAATCTTCCTGAGATCCCTTGGTAGTTGAGAGATATGATTAATACAGTCTATTCTACATGTTTATTTTATGATAAGGTGAACTTTGCCCTAAAATTGACCATTTTCCTTCACCAACCACCAAGGAAAAGTAACTCAGACACAGATTATAGTGACTGCTGGGTATGCAAAACATAGATATGTTCTCAGTACCTCCCATCTGGTTCCCATTTAGCTGCAACAGCTGAAGCCACACTATGACCAGTTGTTCCTCAGGCCTCTTAGCCGATGATTAGCTCCTTGAGACAGCAGAAACAAATGAGGATTATATCTTTGGATGCCACAGCTTGGTATCCGCATCTGGGAAGTTAAACCACACTGACTTGAGGCTATGAAACAGCAGAATGAACAGGCAACCTGGTCATCTCTGTGAAAGACAACATCTGGCAGACAGGTGAGGCAAAGGACAGGGAACGATGACAAAGGCAATGTCATTAGTCTTATTGAAATCCAAGAAGACTGTGAGTCATAAACCCATTTGGGAAGTAAAACTGTTCTTGATGTGATCTAGAGCCGCTTTTGGTTTGCTGCAAGCTCTACTGGGAAGCCACTATCATTTCCAGCTAGCTGAAGAATCAGATAGGTGGGAAGTCATCTTAGACCACCTATCTGATCAGTTGTCATGTTTTGGGCCCAGCATGATGCAACCACTAAAACTCAAGAAAATCAGAAGTGAAAAGTGCTTAGTCCAATTATGAATTATGTACCTGAACATGATCTTGAAGAGCAGGATGTGAACTCTAGCTTAGGGAAGAATGGGGGGAGGGAAGAAGCCTGTAGGTATATTTGGTTATGTAGGTATATTTGGTTATGATTGGTTCATCTAGCTTGGAGGTGCCACCAAGCTTAAGCCAGCCTACGCCCTACATCAAAACTGCTTCCATAAAGAAAAAAAGACAGGTCATTGTCATAGGAGACTCCCTTCTGAAGAGAACAGAAGGCCCAATATGCAGACCGGACCCACTTCTTAGGGAAGTCTGCTGTCTCCCTGGGTCCCAGGTTAAAGATGTGAAGAGAAAGCTTCCTACCCTGGTACGGACCTCAGATCATTATCCATTTTTGATTCTTCAGGTAGGCAGCAATGAACTTGCAACAAGGGCAATCAAGATAGACTTCAGGGCCTTGGGACTACTGGTTAAAGGGATCAGGAGCACAAGTAGTGTTCTCCTGTATCCTTCCAGTTGCAGGGAATGATGAGGGAAGAAACAGAAAGAGCCAGTAGATCAATACCTGGCTCCAAGCCTGGTGTCACCTGCAGGATTTGGGGGTTTTTGATCATGGGTCAGTCTACACGACACCAGGCCTGCTGCCAACAGACGGGGCACACCTGTCTCAAAAGGGGAAAAGGATCTTTGCACAGGAGTTAACTGGGCTCATTGAAAGAGCTTCAAACTAGATTTGAAGGGGGAAAGGGATAAAACCAGGTTCACTGGAGATAAGCCCGGGGGCAGCATGGCAATGTTTGAGGGATGGTGTGCTAGCGATGTCCTTCGGTCTGCCATCTCAGTGGAGGTAGGGGATGGAGAGCCATGCAACAGCAAAGACGCAATGATGTGTTAGAAACCACAGAAGCACCTGAGAATGGTCACATAGGAATTAGAGCTTCTCCCACCAAAAAGGTGGCAGGATCAATAGCCTAACTGAAGTGCATCTACACAAATGCATGCAGCATGGGCAGCAAACAGGAGCTGCAAGCCATTGCGTGGCCTGAAAACTATGACATAGTTGCCATCACAGAAACATGGTGGGATGACTGCAACAACTGGAGTGCTGCAATGAATAGATATAAACTCTTTAAAAGGGATGGGTAAGGAAGGAGAGGCAGTGGGGTAGTCCTGTATGTTAGGGAGTGAGTTGATTGTCTAGAGCTTAATGATGGTGACGATAGGGTTGAATGTTTAGGGGTAAGAATCAGGGGGAAGGCCAACAAGGCAGATATCATGGTGGGAGTCTGTTATAGATCACCCAACCAGAATGAAGAGGCAGATGAAATATTCTATAAGCAGCTGTGAGAAGTCTCACAATTGCTAGCCCTTGTTCTTGTGGGAGACTTCAACTTACCAGCTGTAAAATGCTAGGAATAAAATACAGCAGGGAGGAAACAGTCTAGGAGGTTCCTGGATTGTGTGGAAGAGAACTTCCTGACACAGGTGGTGGGTGAGCCAACTAGGGAAGACGCCCCACTGGACCTGTTGTTGTGAACAGAGGACTTGTGAGTGATGTGATGGTTGGAGGCTGTCTTGGGTATAGCAGTCACAAAATGATGGAGTTTTCAGTTCTTGAAGAAGGAAGGAGGGGGGTCAGCAGAACTGCTACCTTGGACTTCCAGAGGGCAGACTTTGGCCTGTTTAGGAGACTGGTTGACAGAGTCCCTTGGGAGGTAGTCCAGGAAGGGCAAAGGAGTCCAGGAAGGCTGGACATTTTTCAAGAAGGAAAACCTAAACGCACAGGGGCTGGCTGTCCCCATGTGCTGAAAGACAAGCCAGCGGGGAAGGAGACAGACCTGGCTGAACAGAGAGCTTTGTCCTGAACTCAGGAAAAAAATGAGACTTTATGACCTTTGGAAGAAGGGGCAGGCAACTCAGGAGGACTACAAGGATGTCATGAGGTTATTCAGGGAGAAAATTAGAGGGAGCAAAGCCCAACTAGAACTTCATCTGGCTACTGCCATAAAAGACAATAAAAAATGTTTATATAAATACATTAGCAACACAATGAGGGCTAAGGAGAATCTTCATCCTTTATTGGATACAGGGGGAAACATGGTGACAAGGGATGAGGAAAAGGCTGAGGTACTTAATGCCTTTTTTGCCTCAGTCTTTAATAGCAAGACCAGTTGCTCTCTGGGTACCCAGCCCCCTGAGCTGGAAGACAGAGATGGAGAGCAGAATGAAGCCCCCACAATCCAAGGGGAAATGGTTAGCATCCTGCTACACCACTTAGATACACAAGTCTATGGGACCAGATGGGATCCACCCAGGGGTACTGCGGGAGCTGGCAGAAGTGGTCACCAAGCCACTTGCAGTCATTTATCTGGTCCTGGCTAACCGGGGAGGTCCCAGTTGACTGGAAGTTAGCAAATGTGAAGCCCATCTACAAGAAGGGCTAGAAGGAGGTTCCAGGGAACTACAGGCCTGTTAGTCTGACCTCGGTGCCAGGCAAGGTTGTGGAGCAGATCATCTTGAATGCCGTCACACAGTGCATACAGGACAACCAGGTGATCAGGCCCAGTAAGCATGGGTTTATAAAAGGCAAGTCCTGCTTGACTAACCCGAACTCTTTCTATGACAAGGTGATCTGCTTAGTGGATGAGGGAAAGGCTGTGGATATTGTCTACCTAGACTTTAGTAAAGCCTTTGACACCATTTCCCACAGCATTGTCCTAGAGAAACTGGCTGCTCATGGTTTGGAGGGGTGAACTCTTCACTGGGTAAAAAACTGGCTGGATGGCCGGGCCCAAAGAGTTGTGGTGAAAGGGGTGAATCCAGTTGGCGACCAGTCACAAGCGGTGTTCCCCAGGGTTCAGTACTGGGGCCAGTTTTGTTTAATAACTCTATCAATGATCTGGACGAGGGGATTGAGTTCACCTTATTGAGGTGAACTTATTGAAGTTTGCAGATGACACCAAGCTGGGCAAGGGTGTTGATCTGCTTGAGGGTAGGAAGGGTCTACAGAGGGATCTGGACAGGCTGGATCGATGGGCTCAGGCCAATTGTGTGAAGTTCAACAAGGCCAAGTGCCGGGTCCTGCACTTGGGTCACAACAACCCCATGCAATGCCTCAGGCTTGGGGACGAGTGGCTGGAAAGTTGCCCAGTGGAAAAGGACCTGGGGGTGTTCATCGAGAGCCAGCTGAATATGAGCCAGCAGTGTGCCCAGGTGGCCAAGAAGGCCAACGGCATCCTGGCTTGTATCAGAAATAGTGTGGCCAGCAGGAGTAGGGAGGAGATCGTGCCCCTGTACTCGGCGCTGGTGAGGCCGCACCTCATATACTGTGTTCGATTTTGGGCCCCTCACTGCAAGAAAGACATTGAGGTGCTGGAGCGCATCCAGAGAAGGGTGACGAAGCTGATGAAGGATCTGGAGCACAAGTTTTATGAGGAGCAGTTGAAAGAGCTGGGGTCGTTCAGTCTGGAGAAGAGGAGGCTGAGGGGAGACCTCATCGCTGTCTTCAACTACCTGAAAGGAGGTTGCAGAGAGGTGGGTGTTGGTCTCTTCTCCCAAGTGACTAGCAATAGAACAAGAGGAAATGGCCTCAAGTTGCACCAGAGGAGTTTTAGATTGGATATTGGGAAAAATTTCTTCACTGAAATGGTTGTCAAGCAATGGAAGAGGCTGCCCAGGGAGGTGGTGGAGTCCCCCTCACTGGAGGTATTTAAAAGACGTGTAGACATGGCGCTTAGGGACATGGTTTGTGGTGAACTTGGTAGTGTTAGGTTAATGGTTGGACTCGATGATTTTTAAGGTCTTTTCCAACCTAAACAATACAGTGATTCTATGATTCTATGATATCTTGCAAAAGGCACAGGCCTCAAAGCTGCTTGCAGTGTTAATTCTGCTTTGGTAAGTGCCTAGCGATGCAGTACATAGGGTATGACCATATGCAACTTCAACTCTGACAACATATCTTTGTGTGGGAAATTTCCCTGGTTTTGTGTTTTTAAAGGAAAACAAAGGCTAAATTAATCTCTGGGAGGATTATTGTCCTTTGACAGATTTTATGAAGCCCTCTGAAGCAAAGGTCTTTCCCTGTAGGCCTTTCCACAGCTAACTATGGAGTGAGTGGGAGTGATTTATAACCATGTGCTATAGGAAGTAGTTGAAGGAACTTCGGGAGAAGAGGCAGCAACTTTTATCTGCCCTAAACACATAAACAAATATAACAAGGTAATCTGGGAAATTTAATTAAGGAGCTGACTATACTCCTTATCCCCATCACACTTTGCAAGGTCTGCTCCTCTATCATCTTTTCTCTCATTTATAGCCATCTACCTGATTCGTTTGGTCCACCACTGTGTGACTGTGCCCACCATGAAGTCATACCAACACAGCTGAATTACATCAGGTCATCACAGTGTCTCACTGGAGCCTCTTGTCCAAGAAAAAGCATTAAATGGAGATTAAAATATGTCAAATCCTACTCAAACTTAGGTTTTCATGTATTTTTTTGCATATGTACACAATATATGTATTATTTAATACATATGCATCTAAAATGTACATACATATATTATGGAAGTGAAAACATATGTGTTTTGATGATATATATAAACATAAAAATGCATGAGTACATTACCCCATGACAGTCTGGTTATATGTGTATGTATACATAGAGACATACATACATACGTGAATGTATACATACATGTATTTATGTTTGGGCACATAGAGGTACAGCATATATGTATCTGCATCTCAAATTATGGCCATAGGTTCATGCAGTAGTGTCTACTTGTCCATGGTTATGCTAACTCACAAACACAGGAGTGCTTGAAAATCTTGACCTGCTGAAGGGCGTGTGAAACACAAACACACATGAACAAACACACACAGAGAGATTTACGTGTTACAGTGTATGATGGTGCCTAAACATCTACAACACACATTCATGTCTTTGCATGCATTTTTGAAGCAAAATATTAATGATATTTACATATTTGCTCTCATCACTTTGGTTTGCCAGAAAGCCTTCCTTGAAAGGCAAGATTATTAATTTGTGTGGGGGTTTTCTTCAGTGACAAAGCAGCAACAGAAGCTGTGAGATTTAAGTGAACATAAAAAAGTGTCATCTAATAGTCCATCAAACAGCTCTTGTCACACAGATAAACCTTTTATCTCTCTCTCCCAGATTCTAATCGAGGGTACCGTTTGCATGTTTCTTGTGTCACTGCAGCAACCAATTCAGCTGGGATTCCCTATGCCCTGGGAAATAAACTCATTTTGACCCAAATGAGCATTTCAGAGTCTTGTTTCATCTTTTCACATTAACATGTTGGTTACTATCTGTTAGTCAAGACAACAAGAGTGCATTTTCTCACCAAAGGGATGGGTTGCAAAGCAGACTGTATCTGTTTATTTGGAGAGTTTTGTATGCAGAAGAAAACCAAAACACTTTCTGAGAAATGTGTTTGTAAGACAAAGTTTTCATTGTGGTTAAAAGACCATTTAAAATACTCTGAAATCTGAGGCCTAAAGAGTAAAAATTCCAACATTTTTATTACTTAAAAATTCAGTTTATAGTTTCCAAAATCTTTTCTATTATCCAAATATAGTAATGACAGTCTAAAAGAAATTTTGAAGTTTCAAATTCTATCATATTCTTATAATATTTGCATTGTGTATCAAATTGTGTATTTCAGTTTGGCTGTGCACAATCAGTCATCTTTCCTGGTTTTACACTCATAATTAATTGCTCACACTGAAGGTAGAAACCAAGTGACAAATATATCGTTGTCTGAAGTTAAGGCTTAACTCTGAAAATATAAAAATGAAACCTTTATGTCCCATTTTTATTGTGAGTCTTATGATTCTTGATGATGGTTTCAGTCGTCTTGGTTTCTGAAATTGTTTACATCAGCTTTCATTCAGCTGATTCTAATTTCTAGCTTGCATGTTATTGGCAAGCAGTTTAAAAAAAGAAGACCTTGGGCTATGTCTATACTCGTAAGCGGAATAAGGCTAGGGAACAAGGCTTGAGCTGGTTCCTGAATGATTTTCACCCAGACAACTACCTCTGCCTTGGGCCATTTCACTTGCTTGTGGGATGTCAATAAATAAAGTTCCACGTTTATTATTTTTAGCATTTCTTATTTTCTCTTGAGTATTCGAATGCTTGGGTATGGACTATTGAGCAAAACAAGCACAAAGCTGTTTTAATGAGCAGTTGGACATCACCTGCTTGGCAATGTCTCCAGTGCAAGCATCGAGAGCTGATGTAGTTGCCTCACCTCTGCTCATACGCATAGGAGAAACAGGAACTTTTCGGCATGTGATTCTTGTGATGTGTTTTCACGTTTACTTTCAGATGAGATGATGCCTGGTGACACATCTCTCTCCTCCAACGCAGGAAGGTTAAGGCAGCCCAGACTGGATTTGTTACGGAGCAGTAGCTCATTACCTTTTCTTACCACAAGAGGGGATTTCCCTTCTCTCCTCTCCAACTGATTGAAGAGGGTTTTTAGGAATTTTCTTTTCCTTAAGCATTGTTCTTATTAAAAATAGTTCACCACCTTAGGCCATAAAAGAAATTCTCTTCTGATCAGGCCTCCTGCCTCAAGCGACTAAATAAATAGAATCTGTTTGATGTAGCAAATGTGAAAACTGCATGTTTACTTCTTCACTTTGAAAAAAATATATAATAGCAGCTATTTATTTTTTTCCCAAGGTTCATGTAGTTGTAAAATAAACAGATGTTTGGGGAGGGGGGAAGAAATGTATACATTATAAATGTTTAAAATACTCCCAGTCACCCTGATTAACAAGCATAACAAAGGGTGATAAGGAAACAGAAGACATCAGAAGTCACTGGCTTTGTTTTTGTTTTGTATTTTCTACTGTAAAATGTCTGGTACTGCCAAAAAAATAAAACCTTCTTTGAAAACCAGACATCTGTTTTCAGAGCCTTTGAGACTGCAAGCGTGAAATGTAGGAAACATATAAGAAAAGACCCTAACAGAGAGTCCTGTCCCCCCCTCAGAACATGAAAAGCTATAAGAAAATCAAATCAAAATAAATATGAAACAAGATTCCTCTTTAAAGCAAATAGTTTCTGTGGAATACATGTGACCCTCAGTTTTCAAACCTGAGCTTACTCATAGCAGTTCACAAAGACCTTCTCAAGGGACTCCCAGCTCAGCACCTCCTTGTTTAGCTGCACAAAGTAGATATTTAAGTCTGCTCTGGTGTAAACATGTTCCTACGTCACTGAACTATCTAAGCATCATGTAGTGGGGGATTAAGCGGAGTGATTAAGATTGCTCACCTTATTTGCCCTCTCATTCTCTCACACTCTGAGGAAGTAGAAATGAAAAGCCAGGGCAGAGCATCCCAGCGCAGGCTCCTATTGTTTCTGACCTCATCCAGTCTAACAAATCCATTAGAAATCCATATCTGGGCCCCAGATGGATCTGTAGCTGGTATGATTGACATAACTCCACTAATGATCATAGAAACTGGTTACCTGTTGAAAGGTAACCATGGCCATGCTACCCTTTTAATTTCTTTGGGCAGTGTTCATGAGTGTTGACATTACTCTGAGGGATCTTTGAGCACCTGGTGCGAAACCCCACTGGAGTCCACAGACCTCCACTGACTTTGGATCAAGAGCTAAGGCAGTTTCACACTCCTGTGACCCGTTATTGCCATTCTTGTCACACATGCCTTCACTCAGTCTTTTCCTAAATTACTGTTTTAATATAGACAGACTTTAATTGTTAGATTCCTTTCCTTGGAATTAATTTTTTGCTTGATTTTCCTTCCTTCAGTAGACCCAACTCCTGTGTGCATTTGCTAACATGCAACTTCACAGACATTAAACACATGGACAATGCCTTTTTATTCTACAGAACAAACATACAGGTAAGGAGAGTTGTACATATTTTCAGGACAGGGCCACAATCCAGTTTTTCGTGCAGTCCTATTATTTCCTTAAATCATTACACCGTTTAACTGTATAATAAATGTTTTACCAGCTTCTATATTTTACACGGCACATCAGTTCAGTGATGTGGCTGGTTTTAGTTTTAATATTTAATTTATAATTATCTAGTTATTATTATTGAGCAGTTTTACTGCTCTTGAAGATTCAGGCTTGACTGAACAAAAGAGGAATTTGCTGCCCTGCAAAGACTGTGCTATTACAAAGCAGCAGAATTAGCTTTTCCAAGAAAGAGTGACATTAAAGCTTTAAGTGGAGAAGTTGACTACACTCTGATCTGTACATTTGATACATTTAACAAGAAGACATTATGCATTTAATAATCAAGTTCTTCCTGAGTTTGAAGACCACCATCTCAGTTTGCTGTTGTTCCTGACCTTTCAGACCTCAGTGGGCTGCTATATTTTTCCACTTCACTTTTAACAAAAAAAAAAGTGAAGAAAAATTATGTTATGTAAACATCCCCTTAAATAAATTGCCTGTACAGGCGATGGAGATAGATAGATAGGTGGTTTTGAGGCCAGCAGAGGAAAGCTTTATCTACCTAAGACCCTAAACTTAGGTGCTAACATCGGGTTAGGGAGCACTCCCCTCTGGTTTCCTCCAAAGGGTCTTCTCTCTGCTGAGTAGTCATCATCTCGGGCATTGTCTGAGGAATTTTGGTTTGCTACACCCCCAATGCACAGACACAAGTTAGTAGTAGCATTTAGACTGGATCCTACATATTGTTTATGAAAGAAGCTTCCTGACATCAAAATCACCCCTATCTACTAAAGCATGGTGCCTTTTTCCTTCGAACAGCAAACTTGCCAGGTTTGTTGCATGTTTTATTCATGTTTAATTGTCTAATGTGGAAATTTACAGCAATTGTAAGCACCAGGCTCATTTCAGATAAATCACTAAATAGATCTCTAGTAATAAAAAGGTGAAAATATCCAACAGGTTAGATCAGAGCTGCAGAAAAATTCCTAAATAATTCTTCATTTATTAGCAAAATGTGAACAAGTCCTGCTACAGCTGTAAATATTTCCCTTATAAACCATGATTTTTAGCAATTTTTAACATATTTGGTAAGTGAGATGTCTCAGAAGGCACATTGAACCCTAGTCCCTCCTGCTGCCTGTATGCACCATTTATCAACAACCACAGATTTTGAATGCTCTGCGCTTCCCATCCACTGACAAGAAGACAGGAACATGCACACAGAGAATTTATACTTTATAGCACAAGACCAGAATAATTAAAGGAAAAATAGAAGTTGCTGAAAAGAAGGTCATTGAGGATGTGGGGACAGAAAATCCTTAAGGTTAGACTTATCCAGCTTCCTTGTACAAACAGAAGGAACATAAATCTGGCAGCTGCCTCCCAGAGGAGCTTAGAGGAAGCATGATATGGACTATGGGTCAGCCAGGAGCATAGACTATACCTCAGCTGAACTGTATAGGTTTTGATGATATTAAATTACAGAGCTCATGAAAAAGCTACTGCTTCACCCTTACAGAAACTAGTGAGACCTGGGGTTCAGCTTCTTAATCTATGTAAATTGTGCACATAGTTTGATGATGATTTGCACCCTTAAAATCTCACAGAATTTTGTCTTCATCGGTTAATGCCCAGTAACAGGCTATGCTGTACTGAAAGTTTTGCTCTTGGGCTTATCCTCCCTTACCTTAATTGAGAGAAAGTTTATATTACCTGTCCATATAAAAACATAAGCTATATTTATAAAATAAAAGCTGAGATATTTTTACTTAAAAAATACCTATCTTTACAAATTGGAAATACACATATACATGTGTAACACCGCATATTTAAAATTTGCTAAAAATGTAATTTCCACACACATGATTAATTGTTTTCAAGTGGAAATCTACCTCTAGTAAGTAGTTTAGGGTTAGAAAACTGGGCTTCAAAGGAATTTGGCATGCCTTCTTCACCTTTGAGATTCAAACACTGGAGCCAGGATTGAAAACCAAGGTATTTCAGGTGTCTGCATTTAAAAGACTTTGTTTATGTTAAGGCTTAGGTCACCTTAGCAGGTATGTTTTAATGAAAACATTACCTCTCTGTGACCTTTGGGATTTGAAGGTGAAAATGCAGTCACTGGAAAAAGGAATCCTAATTGTCATGGATGAAATCTTCAGCATTAAAGACGTTGTTTCTCATCCTTGTGAGTGACTTAGTGCAACAATAAAGTTCGCTCACTTTACAGAAGAGGGAACAGAGTGGCTTCTGAAGAGTTGTCATCCCTAGAAAACACAATTCCAAAACATTAACAAAATTAAGAAATGGCTTAAAATATTTCAAGACAGACCCTTAAAATGGGCATGCTAAATTTTTCGATATATAACTGAACCTCAACCTGCGCTGCTCAACTATGAAAAGAATTCGTGCTGATATCTGTGTTTTACAGGACATTACCTAGTTATTGGTGATTTATTTTATTCCCCATTGCTCAGGGAATAATATCCAGTCATTACAACAAAACAAGGTAAAGTCACATAGCAATAACACACTTTCTGTAAGCATAGTAATTTACAAATTATGTCAGACATCTGGGACAGAAGTTCTTTATGTCAAATATTAAATCTATTTAGCAGTTTATTCGTAACATATTTGCAACTTCAAAAAGAAAGGAAGAAAGGAAAGAGAGCAGGGTTTTTCCTACATTTTTTGCATTAATGAAACCGACAGCCCTTGTGCCTTTTCAATAAGTCAATTGAAGTAAATGACTTTTTATAACCCTTATTAACTTCAGTTGTCACTGGGATGTCATCAACAAGATATTCATTGCATTTCCAACTGGATCTTTTAAGTACAATAACATCAAAATTGCTGAAATTCAAAACTTTATTTTCTCTTGCAGTGGACAGGGAGGGTGGAAAGAATCTGTCGGTTCCCTACATTCCGGTCAAGGCAAAATGGGAGGAAAAAAAAGCTGATGTTTCAAAATCATCATTTTACACTAGTTTAAAAGCCTGAGTGATGAGCGAAATACATCATATTTCCACTCCAGTCTTGTGCCGTCTGAACAGAAAGATGGGTTTGTGAGCCTTTCTCATGTTACTTATCTAAAACAAAATCCAAAACAAAACAGGGCTCAGCAACACGTATCTCCTGGTGTGTGAGGGAGCACTGTTGTGGGAGGTGAGCAAACAGAGACTGTGTTTCTCTCTGAACCCAAACTCACTCTGTCCAGGCATTTCCCAACTTGGAGAAGAGCCAGCCTTAAGCTGGAAGCAACACAGACCCATTAGTGCTGTTGAAAAGCACACCATGGATACTAGGGATACGTCTGCGTTGTCAAACGTGCAGCTCCCCTGAGCAAAGCTCTGGGATAACTCACGCCAAGGACTGCTCTCTACAAACAGCATGGGCAAGATCTCACCAGCTTTGGATGCCTCCTCTCCAATATAATTCCAGCAGGTCTTCAACCTGCTGCCATACCCGCATGTCCTTGTGCCCCAACACCATGGCAATATCCTTGGGTGGCTATGACACCCTGTCCACCTCTTTGGTGGGCTGTATCCTCACATTATTTTGAGGAGCATTAGTTCAAAATCTCCACCCATGCAAAAACAGTATGTGTGGGTTACCAAGGTTCCTGATGGGACTTAAAGGAGACGTGGGCCATGTGCAGTCTAGCATGGATGTGCGTAGTCCATCTGGGAGAAGACTAGTCTGAGCAGTGTGGACAGAGCTCTCACTGTAACCATCAGCCTAGGACAGGGATGGTTCTGTGGAGTGCATGACCTTCACGTTGTGGATGCTGCCAGTAACAGGGTCAATGGTTATGTTGCTCCTACACCAGCCCCATGTTGCTGTTCCAATGTGTAAGGCTGCCCTTCTCTGAGGATGTGGTCTTGAGGAGATACATGCTGGTTTGGCACATGGGTGCTGTTCAAATAAAGGATTAAGCAGGTTGCCACAACTTTCCAGTCACACTTTCTTCCCTATTTCACATAGACCTCTTTATAATTCCACCAGAAGAGAAGAATAGTAGAAAGCACTTGCTACAGGGCTAGTTTGAAGGAAAAACTGGGATAGGTAGAGGGATGGAGTCAGGCGATGAGACCTGGTCCTAATGGGTACAGAGGGTGAAGGGTCAAGGCCAGGCTAGAAAAGCAAAGAATTCCCCTATGCAGGGATGCAACAGGCTAGACTGAAAATAATTGTGCACTTGCAGCCACGGCTGTGTGACCCTCCAAGTCCCCATGCATGTGAAGGTCATTTGCCTGCCAACAGACCCTCTACGCAGCTCCTGTTCTGCTCTTCCTGAGACCACCTGTTGGGTAAGAATGGCTTTCTGCTTCATTTTCTTGATCTGGAAAATGAACCAATTTTCTAAACTATTTCTGGGTCCTGAATGAATGCCTGCTTCTGCTATTATAGCTTTGACACCAGGAATAGGCAAGGGTCTTGCATGCTTTGAGTCAGGGAAAGCAAGGATCAGAGACTACACCTGGAAGGTAAGCTGAAAGGGGGTGAAAAGGTAAGAGAACAGCCAGGAGAGGTTAAGAAGTGACTGCAACACATTTAGCTTGAAAGTAGCTTCCTCAGGCATTGCTGACAGCAGGGAGTTTAGCAGAGTTATAACTGCTCCTCCAGTAGGCTTTGCAATTTGGGCTTTTCTCTGCCCTCTCCTGCATGCACTACCCAAACAAGTTAGCTGGAATTAGCTCAGAGGTATCCACATGCGGTGTAGTCACACCTTGTCCTGCCCTAAGTCACAAGAATGGAAAATATCTACAGTTTCTTCCTGGAATGGGAAAAATAGCCTTTCCCAGTTCATTAAGGACACCACTGGAAGCTCGAAGAGGCAGGAAGTTCTAACTTTGAAACTTCTTTATACAAGGAAAAAGAGTTCTTTGTGTTTGGCTGGAGAACAACAAAAGTCTTTGCTTTAATAACATTCTAATAATATGTAATATTATATACATTTGGCTAGTAAAATGCACCACAAATTGCTTTTGTGTAGCACTTGAGACAAACATTATAAGGAAGGAAGTCCAGTGCTTGGCCAAATATGCAATTACTGCCACCCTGAAGCAGTATTTGAGATCAGTGTATTATCTTTTCAGGATTAAAGAGGTGGCAGTAAAAATAGGAAGCCAGAATTAAAAAGAAAAAGACCTAAAGATTTAAGAGTATTTGTGGTGAAACTCCACACACATGACACAAATTAGTGTGCTGCCCAGACATAAAGAAGCAGGGAGGTGCAAAGAGCAAAGAATCTGAGCTTGTCTTAAATCCGGATGGATCCTACAGGCAAAATTGTACGACCACAAGAAGTCATATGGTGGTAGTCCAGGCATCACTGCCTCCTTCAAGTAATTTCCATGACAGTGAATTCATAAGTGCACCCGTTCTCTTGGTTGCCTTTCAAGTCGATTGTAATACTCCTGGAGGCTTGAGTGGCATTTGACTTTGGTTTTCATTTGAATCCACCAGCAATTTTGCCATCAACCTTGGAGTAAACAAGGTCGGGATCTTAATCACTGGGGTAGGTTTTCAGCCAATATAAATTACCTTCATTACAAGATAGGGCTGTAGCAATTCCACTTTCAAGCTGCCACAATTTACATCATGGAGTTATGACAATTCGGCCTTAGGGGCAGGATAAATTGCCCCATATAGCAATGGCATTTTTTTATCTGTATAAGATCTGCCCCTTGTTTTAGAAACTCTCTACTCAGGTGGAGCTTGCGAACATATGCATTAAACACTTCTTTCCATTAGATTGAAGCCAGCAGGCCTTTTGTCACCCACATCAGCAAGGATAAAATTCATCTCTTTTAATCAAATAATGGCAGAAAAACACCTATACGAAACTGCATGTTTCAAAAGAGAAAAAATATCAAGCCTATACCACCAGCTCTGAAAAATATTCTGCCCTTTATTTAGTGGTGGTGTAGTTACAGATAACAGGAGAGCAAGACTTAAAGTTATTATAAACATTAAATTCTTATCTCTGTCCTATCCCTTTTATTATCTCTATAAAAAAGTTGATAAAATAATAATAATTAAAAAAACACCTTCAGAGAAATAGATTCTGGAAAAAAATAAAAGAAAAACCCAAACACTCATCTGACAAAGAAGGCTTATGCTTACATGAGCTGAAGATTGATGTCAGACAAATTTCACCGAAGAGGAGATTTACAAACATGATGTAACTCTGACAAGCTGGGCTTTGTATCTTGGCAAAGGAAAGTTTAAGAAAATACCCATGTACACAGATGCACACACACACAAACACACATATATATTGTATGTTGGGTTTAAAGGTTCATTGCTCCAGAAAACTTATTGAAAGAGATTATGTGTCTCATCTTGTCTCTGTTTAAAAATAGAGCACTTATATGTGCTTTTTATTAGCTTGTTTTAGGATTACCTTAATCCTGCTCAAAATTTTTTACCGCTTCCCCATAGTGCAATTTGCAATGGTAATCTGTTTATGAAGGGTAATGTTAGAATAACTGTAAATAACTTTCCAACTGAACCCAAACAATAAAAACAAAAACTGCAACTTAGGGGAGCTTCAGTGTGCCCAAAACCAAGGTCAGTTAAGCAAACCCTGCAATGGATAACATTCCACATCACTTCATTGAACCATGGGAAGTTGCAAAGTGTGGGATGAACCCAAAGAAATTTCTGTTTGCTGGGAAAATCCTGCCCTTATTTCATTTTCATGTGGTCTTATGCGTATAACTGAGAATGATTTGGTGGTTTTCCACACAGATTTAGTCATTTATCTTAAAGATGAAAATAACCTACATTATTTTTTATTTTATTTGGAGAAGATTTTGCAGTCCTTTTTTGAAATTATTTTAATATGGTCCTTATTTCATAAGCCTGGTGAAGCCTACTGAGTCTGTGTGTAGATCAGGTAATGGACACTCCGTATTGTACCAATGTGTCCGAGTCCCCTCCTGTCCTGATCAGAGATAGGAATGTGCTACACCTCCCTATTTAATCCTTGTACATGGATTTCCTTCACATGGAAACTGTGGGGATGAACAGATCTGTGTCTACTTGGGACTCATGTCTGTTCAGCATCACGTCACAACTATACCATCTCCAGGCCTTCTAGATTAGACATAGCTTGGATGTCCTGCAGAGACATACTACCACCTAAAAAAATATGGTTAAAATCAATCCATTTAGTAAATAAATAAAAGAGTAACCTCATCTATTTGGAATTGAAAGCCTGATAATGAGAAGTGAGTTAACTCTAAATTTTCCAGTTCAAAAATGAGCAAATTCCATTTACCTGGCTGTATGCTGAATTCAAGGAAAGGTGTTTTGCCATTGAATCCCATAGCTTTTGGACCATGACATCTTGACAGTAAGCATTAAGCCATGAATGAGTAAAAACATGGGCATGTTTCTTTAATTTAAGTGCATGACTAATTTTTCATGATGGATTGCCTTGTCGTGCCTATTGCCCAACTCCCAGGCACTTGGTAAAACACTGGGGAGAGCCATGGTAGGCTGGGTAGAACAGCGTGGGGAAAATGCATCTTTCCTTATGGATTGTTCTGTTTGGTTTTCATTTGAGATCAGTATTTAAGTTCTAACTTAGACTTTAATCTTAAGAAAATGCTAATCTTACACTCTCTGGATCTCAGTACCTACAGCTCCAAAATGGAGAAAACAAATATACACACAGTGACTTCAGTGAGCATAATGGAAGCTTACAAAGTGGTCCAGGTATCTCAGAGTGGAAGGCAACCTCCATGGAAAAGATGTAAGACCCAAACCTCCCCATCTGAGGGTGAAGTGAAGGATGTGCATCTTGACAAAAGTCCAGTTCCTAATTCTGGAGCCACTATCTTAGTTGGCTTGGAAGCTTTCATGGGGACTAAATGTGGGAGTGAGGATGTATCTAAAAACACCTTTGTTTCCATTGCAACTTAGACTCGAGGACAAGACTACCTGTGGAACTGAGAGGCCTCACAGTAAAGGCAGCAGAAAGCTGAGCAGAGGGCTGAGATTTGAGCCAAAGGTCTTTCAAAGGGAATAGGATATTCTGGTTTAATACAGTGGATCTTTGAGACAACTGATCTGCACTAGAATAAATACATAACTCTACCTCTCTCCCTCCCTCTTCGCATATCTCTTCTTCTTCTACACTTTGTAAATCCGTTGTTACTGTTTTACTACAGACCTGAGTCTCCACAAATACCACATGCTCAGTACGTGGCATAAATGGCTTGGATTTTGTGGTGCTGCCATACAGCCAACACAAAATTATCCATCACAATTTTTTCAACTGTGTAATAAAATCTTCCTGAAAGGGAAGAATTAAAAATACACTTAGCCAGGGAAGAGGACAAGAGATGATGGAGGGGGGGGAAAAAAAGGTGGGCTCATTAATCTGTTCTAATAATAAATCCTTATCACTTATGCATTTCAGTTACTCCTTCAGCCTCCACGTTCTATATTTAAATACATCTGCTTCACATGTGCTTTGCCAATTAGCTGGTGATATTAACTGTTCAGCACTATCTATTAACACATAGCACTGTCGAACAGCACAAGAGACAAGCTTGACCAGGAGAGATAGTCATTCATGAGGTACACATTTCTCTCTATAACTCAGAAGTAGGAAGATAGGGAAGTGGCACAGCAATTGACCTAGGTTGTACATCAAGGCTAAATAGACACAGAGTAAATTACAGACAAGTGAGACAAGCTGCTAACTGTTCCTTTAGCAGCCCATAATGTCAGTAATTCTATTACGATGATTGCTAGTTATGCAATACAGTTGCCATGTAAATTTTTCTCTTTTTTTCTGCATCTCTCTGTCTTTCTGCATTGTAAAATTTGTAGCCCAGTCATGGAACAGATACATATAGGGGCCAGAAATGGTCATCGTGATCATCTTGCAAGAGACACTTGCAAACTCCTTAAGCATGGATCTTCCCTGAACAGATTCCTGCTTTAACTAGAGAGCAACTTCAAAACAGTTTATCTGGTCTATCATGCAATAGAAAAAGGTAGTGTAATATCGTAATGGTTTTAATCTCTTGCAACGTGGTAATGTAAAGGTTTTTCAAACTCGGCTGGATAGCATTGAATTAGTACTAGAATAACAGCTATGCTTAGACATCTGAATTAAGTACTACATCTCCATTAATTATAATGGGAGCTTGGACACCTAGATCATCTAAATCACCTACATGAAGAAGTCTTAATCCATAAGCTGTAGCCCACCCTTTCCATTGCCTAATCACAACTATTCCCAAGTGAAATGTTTTGGGATGTCCTGCCTGTCTTTTCATTGCTTCCCCAGAAAGTTGTGGGTCTCCTCTGGATCTTGTATCATTTCTACTGGTCTTGTGTAGACGTTTCAGATGCCCTATAGCATTTCAGATGGAAAGCAACTAAACTGAGTCCCCACAATTACAATGGGAGACTATCCCGCATATTTCCCAGCTAAAACTAAGTGAGCTATGGAGAAACAGGTTGTGGCAATGGACAGAAGCACGGAACAAGAAGGAGAAAAGAAATTAGACTTCTTGCCAGCCCATCACTTATTCCCTGTGTGTTAATGGTTAGGTGGATTCACCATCTGCCTCAGTTTACTCATCTAACAACTCTGACTTCATCTGGAGGACAGTGATGATAGGATGGATGTGGAATTTCATTTTTACAATACTCTTGGGAAGGAGGTTTTGCTGTCTCTGCTTGGAGTGCGTGGGAGAGGTGCGTTTTGGATCAGGCTCTGGATTAGGACTCTGCAGATCACAGTCGTGTTCCTGCTCTGCTACCAGTTCCCTGAATGACCTTGGCAAGTTACTAAGGGCGGGATACATCTTCCTTATTTTATAGCCATCCATAGGTAGTCATCTCAGCCACACAGGTCACTGAATAGATGCCTATGACAAGAGGGCAGAATCAG
The DNA here is from genome assembly GCF_030936135.1 of Gavia stellata. NCBI lineage: Eukaryota > Metazoa > Chordata > Aves > Gaviiformes > Gaviidae > Gavia > Gavia stellata. The sequence continues at coordinate 5,721,649 of NC_082597.1, read as the reverse complement.
GCTGTGGAAGTGCCTCTCTCAAGGATCTCCAGAAGAAGTCTGACAGCGTAGGTGAGAATGGAAGACTATTTAGACAATTAGAGGAAATGAAGTGATAGTATGCCCTTTCCCCTTTCTTCGTCTTTCATTTGTTTGCTTGTCTTGTGACACATCGGGAGGTAAAGACCTAGATGCCATGTGCAAAGTCAGAGCTGAAGGGCATTCCCATCACAGCAAGTACACAATATGGCCATGCTCTGTTCAGTTTGGCTTCTTTTCTCCTGTTTCTTAGGGCATGCCTGACAACAACTACGAAAATGCTGAGCTACAGCTAGAGACAGGGAAGTAACTGCTATCAGAGACAGGGTATTTACCCAAAAAGAGGTAATTTTGTGGGAGTTTTAGCCTTTTGAAAGAAAAATGCCATTGAGATATTCATGGAGATCTCTCCTCCAGAACTGATCAGTGCTAATTTGATGCTAACTCTCCTCAAATCACAGTTACAATGCATACACAAACCCATGTTGTCATTTAGCTGGTTTTTAAGCCCCAAGAAGGCAAAAGCCCAAAACAAGGAGAAAACAATGACAAAAATATTATTCAAACTATCAAATGGAAGGAAAATCGGGTTCAATTCCATGGTGAATTTAAAACCAGGAACAAATTTCTGTTATTTTGTAAGTTTTCACAGTGGAATTATTGACAGACTGTAAAGCTAGGTGAAGTTGCTTGGAGGATTTGGCAAATGAGAACCAGGTTTATTCTAGTTGTTTGAATTACTGGCAGGTGGAAAACTGGTGAAGAAATAGAAATACCAACCTTCCAAGAAGAACAGTTGATGCCTTCTGATGACGTCAAAGAGCTTGTTTACAAAGAGATGGATCTAGGTTGTTTAAACACAGGTGCCTGGGCTGTTTGAGTACCCTGGGGGAGCTAAGAAATCTCCATGACATGATGCAGGATTTGTGGGATACCTGTGCTACCCTTGCGGTGGCAGCAGCTGCTGGTAGTACGATATCTCATATATGCCAGAAATGCCAGTGTTTAGGCATATGAATCCTACTCAGCCTGTCAAAACCAAGAGCCAGCAATAATTTGGAATTAAAATCTATTCTCCGTATGCAGCTGGCATGAGCATTGTGCAATGGGTGAAGGCAAATGGTTGCATTTAAGTCATGCAGCATTAGAGGAGGGTATTTATACTACCTATCTTTTTATAGCTACACTGGAAAGTTTGGCACTGTGAACAGCCTGTATAGACAAGAAAAAGAGAAGGGCATGATTCAAAGGAGATGCCTGTTGCATGCTTTAAATGATGCTCTGAAGAATCTTTTCTTTCCTTGTTGGCTACAAAGGGGCACAGACTTTTCACATCAAATAGGCTCTGAGCTAGATGGCTATGATCAGACTGCAAATACTGGCCCTTGCCTGGTCTGGAACACTGACTATTTACAACATCAAATTCTTCACAGATGTTTACAGACCTACACAAGAAAGGTCCTAGATGTTTTGAAATCCTAATCCTAAATTTGACACTGCTCCTGTAGTACTGTGGGAAACTCACATAAGCACCTCTCGCTGATTTGTAAGAAGAGATGACTGCATATAGCTACCTTCCCTGTCAAGTTATGGGAAGGATTAAGGATACGGTAACTTAAAAGCCCTTTGAAGTATAACTAAAAAAATGTCATAAAAGGGCTAAGGCATATTGTTAATGAAAGTGGTCATGGAATATGTTGTAAGAAGAGCTACTAAGTCTTGAGTCATACCAATACACTTTATAGAGCACATCGTGTGAGCGCTGAGTTAAGCAAACCCCCATGCATGGTCTCTACTTATATGTGTATACAGAAATGGCTGCAGGAAGCTAATATGTCCAGAAACGTCAGCCCACAGTGTCCTGCAAGAACAAAAGCATACGATGTCAGAGGAAATTCATGGCACATCTGTCCAGTTGACATGGCAAACATCTGGCTTATATCTCTGAATGCATGGAAGGATGGTTGCAACTCCACAACATCAATAGGAGCCTTCAGGATCTAAAGCCTTCTGCAAGGATATGCAGTTGAAAAAACTGGAGATCAGCTGGGAACATGAAGGATGAATAGAGCATGAGAGGTGGTTTTACCTGGTTTCCAGACATTCTGGTTGTTAGGGGTATGCCCCAGATAGAAGTATGGCTATGTCTGTTTGGGGAAAACATGCGTAGACTGCCTCAGATGAGGTTTGTGACAGAGACAAGTACAGAAAAAATACTGCTGTTTGGTACCTTCAGAGATTGCAGAAGCTATAAAAGCGACAAGGGTTTGAGATAAAGTGAGAAATTTGTTGGCCAGACAAATATGGAGTTGGTCAGACATTGGAACAGGCTGCCCAGGGAGGTGGTGGAGTCACCATCACTGGAGGTGTTCAAAAAACATGTAGACGTGGCACTTCAGGATGTGGTTTAGTGGGCATGGTGGTGTTGGGTAGATGGTTGGACTTGATGATCTTACAGGTCTTTTCCAACCTTGGTGATTCTGTGATTCTGAGAAATTTATGGCAAAAATAAGATCAGAACCATAGTTCCCTAAAAGAGAGAAAAGTGTCTACATCTTTTAACATGCACATTATAAAGTTTTGAAACGTCTTTCCTTTATGTTTTAAGTGAGTGTTATTTGGGCTTTATTTTCAGACAATTTGATTTCCTATGCTCTCTAGGAAAGGACTCTACTAAACCTAGTCTGAAGCCCATGGAAATGGAAGGTTCACATATCATATTAGACACACAGTAAGCCCCTACTGCCCATTTCCCCCTTGTCAGCACCTCCAACTTGTGCTTAGGGATGAGGGTAGGAGCTGATTGACTAGATCTGTCATGAAGTACCTGGGACTGAAGACTTGTGGGAACCCATGCTGCAATGGTGGAGATGAGGATGAGTAATCCAATGAAACCTAGACCAGCCGGGACATGCCGTGACCTGTCATGTGTTATGTGACCTGATATACTGACATGACCCTGCCACTCCAGCTAAAGCATGGAGTTTCATGGTCTGGGTGAGAAGGTCTCCAACAACCTCTGGATCTATCCTGCTAGGATGCAAGAGGTGCCTTCATCTTCTCCCTTGTTCATTGGGGGAGCTTTGAAGGCAAATTTGAGCATTGTGCAGGATGGAGTCCAAGTGTGGTTGTAATCATTCGTTTCTGCCCAGTTTGTTTGGAAATTCTGCCTCAATTAAAAGCTATTAAATCTTAACTCCTTCTTTAACACATTTTATTTGAAAATCTTTGCCATCCTTTTATTCCTAAAAATGATTAATTGACTCTGTTCTTTGTAAATGTGTAATTCATTGTTACTGGGGATGACACCAGTGTATAATTCCTTTGTGATCCTTCTTATGGGGACTGTGGGAATGCTAATTAAGTCACTTTGGAGCAAGCACACCTGTGAAGCAGGTAAACATTTATTAGCTCATTTTAAAAAATTAATTAAAAAAATGTTTGTTGTGTTCTGTGCACCTTTTCTTTTCCTTGAAGGCACAGAGAGATGAAGCAACCGCGGCCCATATTATGAAATTAAAATGCAATTACTGCTTTAAGTAAGACAAAGCCCAGCCTCACACAAAAGGTGTGGAAGCTCAAATTGCTAAATGATCCGATCGTAGTCACACTTGGTAATCAGCTCCAGTGTTTTTTTGGCAGGGCCCTGCTATGAATTATGATGGGAAAATTAAAAGACATGTCTTGTCCCATGCCGTTGCCATGTAAATGTATGCTTCATGTGGAGATATAAACACTGGAAGGATCTTCAGTTACGTTGCCTGTAAGTAATTGCCATCTCTATAAGCAGGCTGTTTGGAGCTGTAAGAAATAGGAGAATTATGCCTTTTGTTCAAGATTTGACAATGTGGAAGAGCCCTGCCAGACCTGTCTTGTTTAATCATGTTAGCTCAGCAGCAAAACAAACAGCTTCTTTTAAAGGGAACTCAGAGTTCCTGTAGGAGGAGGTTGTAATTCAGTGCGTGCTCACTCCTAAGCCATTTCTGGTGTTAGGCTGTTAGCATGAAGAGCCTTGAAGGGATTCCAGGCTGTATCATTTTGAGGAGAAAGCAGTATTCAAGTCATCACGTTTCTGAGACACCCACATGTGCCTTTTCATAAAGTCAGAATATTAGCCTTGTTACCGTTATCTTTTGTGCCAGGGGTTGTATACGCTCACACTGAAGATCATCCATGGACTAAGGAAATGCAAGGAAATATTGTCATCTCTATGGGACACGTGGGGGTGTGAGACACAGAGAGATTAGTGCTCTCATGGTCATACAGCAGGTCCGTGGCTGAGATCCAAGGCAAACCAACGCAGGCTGCAGGGGATGGGTCAGTGGGTATTTACACTGAACCCTGCCAGGTTGCAGGCAGGTCTCCTCTGCCACCTCCAGCCTTCTGCATATCCCTCCCCCAGGGGTGCCGACAAACACCTGTGTGTCAGCACATCCAAGTGAAGGGGTTGGTCTAATGAGTGCGAGGAGAATGAAAATGGGGCCAAAGAGATCTGATCTGGATCTCACAAGCAGTAGGCAATTAAAATGTAGTGTATATATATGTATTTATGTGTATGAAAATTAAAAAAGAGGCCCCGTCTTCTCTAAGGTAGCTGTAGACAATTTTGTTTATTCACCTCCATCTGCATAGTCTGGTTTTCAGACCAACCCAGATACTGGTCAAGATTATGGTTTTCAGGGATAATTGTGTGTGAGAGAGAAGGTACACTGCCTGAAGTTCACTCAAACTTTTCTTCCTGATCCCACCACTTCATTACAGCCCTTGGCAAAAAGCATAATCAGGGAGGACGGAGGACAGGATTCAGGCATGCTTGGTACTATTTGCTATCTCTGTTTCCTATAGGAACAGGGAAAGAGAAAGAAAAAGGAAAACTACAAAACTTGCTACCTCTTGCACTACTCTAGATTAGGAGGCATTCCTTCAGAGAAGAAAGCTGCTGAATGTTTTTTGAGTCGCTAAAGAAGGATGACTGACTTGCCACATGGCCCAGGCTGTAACACATTCTTAAGCCCAGTTTGAAGGTAAGTGTGCCCTTCAGGGGAAAAATATTCAGTCTTTATTTTTAAGTGTCCAGCAATAGAGAAAAAACTTTTTTGAAAGCATCAGTTTGCTGTTCTCATTATTAACTGGGTTCATGGTTAAAACCTACTTCATTTCCATCTGAATTTTTCTGTCTTTCCATCTGAATATTTTTGTTTATTGAACGTTTTTTAGACTGCTGGCCTAAGAAAACTATCATCAAATGTATCTGTGTCATGTAGGTGCACACAAACTGAAATCAAACCACTGCTCAGCCTTCTCTTTGATAAAAATACAGATGGAGTTCATTGCGTCTTTCGTGCCAATGCAAGTCCACATTTCAGTATTTCATCATTCCCCTGACTGACCAAGGTGTGAACAAAGAGCTCATGCCTGAAGGGAAAAATCATACCCATAAATGATACACACCCATAGATTAAAATCCTCTTCGCCCATGATGCACCCTGGACACTCAAAAGCAACGTAGGAGTTACAGCTTCTTTCTCCCCGCCATGTTTCCCATTAGCACTCCCTATTATACTATATGCTCCATATTTTGTTGTGAAAGTTGTTCACTTTCTTCCCATCAAAGCAACATCAAGCCTTCAGATTTAAGTGGATTAATCTTTCCTTTTCCACATTGGTTAACTGCTTTTCACTACGCTCCATCAGCTGATTCCTGCAGGTCAGGACAAGGTGTGGGAAGTCCTGTCCACTCGTGGCTGTGCCATCTGTGGGCAACATCCTCAGAGCTCTGAAACACAAAGGCAAAAGGCATCTGGGGGGTTGGTTGTTTCAGTGCTCCGGCTTACAATTCCTCCATACCTTTCTTTATGTGCTGGCGTTGCTGGGCTTTGTTTGTTCGTTGCCTCTTTAATATCATGTCTACATTTGGTTTTTCTTCAAGATTGTAGTAGAGTAGTTCAGGCAGAAATGGTCCAAGTCCTTGATTCCTGGCCCAAACCTGTGTTATGTTCTGCTTCCTAGAACATGGCTGATCTGTCAAACATTGTTAAGAGAATCCAAATTTCACCAGTTTGTCTCTAAAACTAATGAGGAATAAGGGAGCACCCTACCAGCCCTCTTGTACTATCTGAATAATCCTGTGAGGTTTGCCTATGGACTTTCACAAGTCATCAGTCTTGTTGCATCCACTTAGCATTAAATCAGATAGACCAAAAAAATGGTGAAATGAAGGCTGCTTGTCCTGGTGGGAGAGACTCACCCAGAACTAATGAGATGCAGAGCCTGGAGTAAGTTATAAACTACACATGCAGCAAAATCAAACATATACACAGTACTCTCTCTGAGTGTTCTCTGTTCACACTGTAGCCACCATATATGGCTGACACAGTCTTCTTCACCCCAGTTTCTTTCAGCAAATTGAAAACATGGGGCACCTCCACTTGGTCTCTGACCCATGCAACTATAGGGATGTAAAGGAGAACATTTCAGAATAAAAGTAGTGGTGTGTATAAGATAACGGCTCCAGTCTGCTAGCAGCTATAAATTCATCAAGTAAGATAACCCATGTCGCAAAGCATTTTCTTTCCATGATTAATTTCTACAGTGGAAGCAGAATCACAGAATTGCAGAATCACAGAATCATTAAGGTTGGAAAAGACCTGTAATTTCATCAAGTCCAACCATCAACCCAACACCACCATGCCCATTAAACCATGTCCCACAATGCCTCGTCCACACATTCCTTGAACACCTCCAGTGATGGGGACTCCACCACCTCCCTGGGCAGCTTATTCCAGTGTTTTACCACTCTCTCCGTAAAGAAATTTTTCCTAATATCCAGTCTAAACCTCCCCTGGCGCAACTTGAGGCTGTTTCCTCTTGTCCTGTCACTCGTCACTTGGGAGAAGAAGCCAACACCCACCTCTCTGCAACCCCCTTTCAGGTAATTGTAGAGAGCGATGAGGTCTCCCCTCAGCCTCCTCTTCTGCAGACTGAACAACCCCAGCTCCCTCAGCCGCTCCTCATAAGACTTGTGCTCCAGATCCTTCATCAGCTTCGTCACCCTTGTCTGGAAATGCTCCAGCAACTCAATGCCCTCCTTGTAGTGAGAGGCCCAAGAAGACGGTGCTGAGGAACTAAAGCATTCCTGACAGTGGGATGCTGAGTCTTAGGGAACTATTTGCAAAAAGTGCACAAGACCGTTGCTTGGTGCTCCATGCTGGGCACTGACAAACGCATGGGCCCTGTGTATTGCCTATCCAAGAGAAATAGGTACAGCTGCTACTTTTACCTAGCAAAGAGAGAACAAGAGAAACTCCAGTTCTGTGAATTTTGCACATCCAAAGAACAGCTCAAACTATGGTTTTGATGGATTTGGTCTGATCAGAGAGCTTGGTTTTTTTAAAGCTAGGAAACCATTCACTATGGTGTTCTTTACCAAAGTCTGTGAGGTCCCTTTGCAGCTATTGCACAGCAAGAAAATTTGACTTGGGTAGAGCTCTGCATGTTTATCAAACTGAGGATCTTAGCTTACTTTTTTTATTTGCAGCTTTTTGTAACAAACTGCTCTCATAATTATTAGAATGCATGTGACTTTCCCATGAGTCCACTATTTACAGCTTAAAATGTGGATTTTCAAAAGCTGAAAGATTCTTAAATGGTTTTGTAGACAATTTGCTTACTTGTTTACCTAATACCTGTTATGCTGAGTGTATAATCTTCTGTGGGTTTTTTTTCCTAATGCAGCTGTCATACACAGTATAGGTGGATCTGTTAATGAAACCTATTATTAATACTGTCCAGCACTTCCTGTTATAAGACTCCTTTTCTGCCACTTGTAATTATCTGTTATTTTCAAATTTCAACTGAGAAGACCAGAAGGAGTTACTAAGGCGTTATTAAGCAGTTACATGCTTTAGGTTGGTGGAGATTGTTTATTTTAATCCAGTACACTCAAATGAGCAAGAGTCATTGCTACAGTTCAGTCCGAGCTGAACTGAAATGGCAGGGAAGTAGGCGGTTTCAGGCTGCCGTTGTGGGGCTCGTAGACTCGCTGTTATCCCTGCAACATCCTCAGTGAGATTAGAAAGAGCAAGGAGCAGGCACCTATGTGTGACATTGCCCTGTAGGCTCCACCAATTGAGCAGTCTGGATCTCCACTGCTCAGGTACTTTGCTTGCCTGGAGACACCTGCATGCCAAAACCTAAAAATAGATGTCTTAATCTGTGAACTGCCCTCCCAAAAGCAGGTGAGAAGAATCCTGCCTCAACATTCGAAACCATATAAAGGTTGAAAAATCAGCAGATTCTGAGAAAAAAAATAATATTTTGCTGGAATATTTCCAACAACATTTAGCAAGGAGAACCATGGAAAAGCCCAGGAGGAAACCAATCATTCTGTCGTCAGCAGGTAATAAATAATGGTGGAGAGGACCACCCACCGAACAATGAAGATCAAACACAATTTTGAGTAGCTGCTCTGGGAGCGAGAACCAGCCAATCTGCAATGTGAATGAGGGAAAAAGACTTTTTGATTGCAATACGTGTACAAATGGGGGTATGAAAACCGAGAGGAGTTTTATGTGGAGACATGTAGGTGACCAAAGCTCCACTGGTACCACTCCAGGATAACCAGAACTGGTACACACAGCAGGATGACTATGCTGTGGTCAGCAGCATGCCGGTGTAGGTATACAGATTCAGAGCCAGGTCTAGCTTCTTTCTGGCTGGCTTGTCTGGACAGAGCAAGTCTGGGTCTGTGTGTAACCTCTCCTTTATACTACCCGTTTCCTTTTCCATCGCTGAAAGTGTTAGAATTGTTCTTTAATGGAGTTTTAGGTGGAATCATAAAAAAGATCAGAATTTTTAAGTCCTGAAGCCTGGGCTACCTCTACCTGTGCTGCAATTATTGAGGGAGTTAAAAGAGACACCAGTGATAGCAGAATTAACCTCATGTGAAAGGTTGAGAGAAGGTTGTGTTTTTATGGTAGGCACAGCACACAACATTTAACCTATCTCATGTTGATTTTAAGGAGAAATTTTCCAGTGACTTCCATAATGTACTAACTTCTTAAATAATTGAAGAGTAAATGAAATCTGTGTTAAACTGTAGCTTTACTGATTAAGTGATGTTATTTCACTGCTCGCTAATCCAAATTACACTAATTTCTCTGAGGACAGTATAAAGAAACAGAAATGCCTATCTTAAGTCTTCTGTCATGCAGTTTTGGTTATTATAGTCACTTTGCTTGAGTTTCTATTTTTAGGTTTCCCCAAAGAAAAAATAATGTTACCCCATGCAAATTAAGTATATTTAGCTTGAATGAGTAGCAGGTACAAAATGGCTATAGTCGAGTTTTTGTAAGTGTAAAGATATGATTATTTAATGCCTGTTCAATATCTCTATCATATGACTTCCACTAGAAAAATTAAATGAGGAAAAGCAGTTTAGATGTCACTCTGTTAAAATCATTCCTTCTTATTCATTAGTGGTTTAATGGACCAGCTTTAGTTGTTTTGGAAAAATCTTAACATAGGCCCAGGGAAAAGTGAGAGACATCACGGCCATTTCTTAGCGTTGTATATGCATTGGCAGTCAAATGTATCACATCTATAAAGTCAGTATGTGCACTAACTAAATTCCATGTGGGATTCAGCTATATTGTTCTTACAGCAACTGTAAAAGCTTTGACCAAGATATGGAGGTCCTTTTGCCTGAGGCAAGCAGAAGCACGTAACAGATGATCTCTTTGTCAGAAGACTTCTAACCTAATCAAAAAAGTTCACAAAGAGTGGAAAAGAGGAAGAAAACAGTCTGATATTCAGTGGGAAAAGTGAGATGCAGAGAAAACAAAAAGTTAAAACTGGACCCAGTGCCTAACTGCCAGTGCCTAGGGTTTGGCTCCCCAGAAGCTGCAGTTTGCTGGAATAGTGTTCATTACACACCATGGATACTTTGGGATAGAGTCTGCATATTCCTAAGGAGTGACACAATCCATTTCAATGTTCATATGGTTTGGCTTCAATGGCTCTTTTTAAATCTGCATTGGTTTTGTTTCTGCATTCTTTAGTTTCTCTTAATTCCTTTTTTAGTTTTCCTATTTCATGATACTTTTTGCAAAACATTAAATTATCCACTGTTTCTCTCTTTTTCTTTTTTTTTTTTACTCTGTGCGTTTTTAATTGTTAAGGTGGCATCTTCAGCATGGTAAATAGCTTTTCCTGTTCTTCAATCTTCTTTGCAAACATTTTGCCTCACGCAAGTGTGGTTTTCACAACATTGCCTTAAATTTTTGAAAGCCCTCTGAACATATGGGCACAACACTTTATGTGTAAATTAATTTCATTTTTGAATGACATTAATAAAAAATCAAAACTTGGGGGGAAGTTTCTATGGGTGCCCAGTTTCATGGACAAGTTTGCACATCTCAGTCTAAGCTCTTACTACTTGATTGCACCAGCAAATATAATCTTTATGTCCAGAAAAGTTGATTTAATTAATTTGCTGTACCAGAGAGAATAAGTCAAATGTGTCACCTCAAAATATGATTGGTCTCCAAATCTGGTCTGTGCCCTGAAATAAAATAATGCTTTAGGTGAAGAAAGAGCATCAGAGTGGAATTTCTTTGAGTAGAACCTGCGAAAAATGAAAACACAATATAGGAAGAGATTAAGTCCCCAAAAATACTTTCTTTTCCAACTCCCAGATGTGTTTGATAGGGAAAAGAGACTGTATTCAGTGTGTTTAATGCCCCCAAGGGATTTTGATGTCTGACTAGTGCATGAGGCTTTGTACTAGTGGACAAGCACTTGGTTTCTGAGCTGAGCTCAGCATAGGCCCTGACATGTGCCTTGGATCCTGATGCACTCTGTTAATACAGGCTACTTGTGCAGGAGACACACAGCTGTTTTCAGAACTTCTGATTCACAAAAGGCAAAAAGGTGTCAGCTGTAGTCATAAATCCATCATGCTGGTAGCCAGCCTTCTCTCTAACTTCCTTGGCATTGTCACATAAGGATGAGAAAAAGAAAAATACTGCAAGCCAACATTTTTATTATTGTTATTATTATCATGCACTCCCTTTGGCAGGGGAATGGTAGCTAAAGTGTCCATGGAGCCATGACTTGCTCTCAAAGCAAGACCATCCAGTTCCCCAAGTTGATGTCTTGCACGGTGGTCTCCCTGCCAGGGAGATCACCAATTACAAGATGTTGGCACGAATGGCATGAAGCTCACAGAGACTCTGTGTAGTTATTAAACTCACATGATTATAAAATGAAAGCTCCCACTCCGTATTATTGGAATTTGCCATCCTGCTGAAAATGCGTATGCGAGAAGTGGTGTAAGATCTCAACATTTTGGAGGTTGTGGACCTCCATGCAGAATGTAATGGCAAAAGAAATTAAATGAGAAGTATTATGTGATCTCTTCCTCCTCACAAGTTCTCATGCGCCCTTGCAAAGACACTTAGCTTCTTTAGGTTCATTCATAAGTGAGCATCAAAAAAGTCAATCTTTCTTCTGACCATGCCACAAGTCACAGGCAGGATTCTGCCAACCTATCTTAGTCCTTCAAGATTCAGCATCTACATCAGCTAGTCACCCCAGAGTCCCTTGATAGGATGGAGAGTAGGAGGTTCCTCCAGGCAGAATTCATCTTAATTCATTTTATTCTTAGCCACCCCACTAAAGGCTGAATCACTTGCCTGCTGCTGTCGCCTACTTCTCTCTAGAGATTAAAGAGAACATCTGGGGTGAGTACCTCCACCTTTTTACTTTTGGCAATCCCATCCATAACCTACTGGTGTCTCTGTTCTCATTTCTCACATGTATAATGGCAGTTCTGTTCTCTCACGCTTTCCCAGTTGTATTTATTCAATTTGTAAAAAAATATATGTAAGGACATTCTAGGCTGATCACCTTGTAGAGAGACACTAAATCTTAGATGCCTAACTAGGGTAAGTGTACATCATTTGTTATATCTTTGTAAAGAGTGGAAGAAATTAGTCTCTAACCTCAACTATAAAGAGTAATAACAATTATTATTATTGTTACTGTTATTACAAGTAAACATAAGCTTATTTATGCACAGGGACACACATGTTTTACACTAGCCCTGAAGTCAAAATGTTGACAAGCAATGGCCTTTCTCAACATCATCAACACCCTTTCCAAACAAGTAGTTTCTGCCAGCAATAAACAGGGACTTTCAAGCTTTAGAGATGCAATCCCTAACTCCAGCTTCAGTATTTATTATTATTATTATTTCTATTATCCTGAATTACCATGCAGATAGAAAAGGGAGGAGGGATGAATTGTTTTGGAGAGTCTGTCTCTTATGTCTAGGCAAGATATTGATGTGTAGACCCAGACAGGAAATTTCATGGAATTCAAAGGAAGGATGAAAGACAGTCTCTTCCCTGCTGGTATTTGAACTTGCATTTTCTGCAAGTTTGGGTATTTCTAAAGACACATTCAGAGCACTAACACATTACTTGCAGCTGCCACTTAATTGATTAAAGACTATGTTTAATTAAAAACTGTCACAAGAACAGAACATTGGAAGGATGAGTTAAAATTACATTTCAGCCTACCTGAAATAATGAAGCTCAGAATATACACGCTGAATAACACCACTAATTGGGAAAGCATTTTCAAGGATAGATCCAGAACCTTCCTGGAAAGATCCAAGAGAACATAATTGCCCATCTGTCAACATTACCTATGGATCCTTACCTACGGGCTGCAAATGCCTTTGGGTATTTTTGGAGGGAGTGGGTTGAGAGGGCAGAGATAAAAAGCTTGTGGACAGGCCTGTTTTATTCATTTCACATAAATGAACAGAGATGGCAACATCGTTGTGCATAGCTGAATGAACTGTCCACATTTAATGTCCACATGACTGCATGCCCTTTAAAACTCACGTAACATCCCCCCTTGCCACATCTTCAGAAACATACAAGTTCTTTGTGGACTTTTTTTTTTTGTTTGGGGTTTTTTTGGCATCAAGTCTTTCATTGCAGCTGCCCATTTCTCTCGTCTCAGGACAGACGCTGCTGTCACTAGATCAATTACCAGCATTCATTTCATCTTGTGCTGTGACCCAATGGACTCCTTGTTCTCCTTCTGTTGACAGTTAGAGAAGGCTCCAGCCAAACTGGCCGCTAGCTACTGACCCCTCCACAGACAACCTTATTAGGGTAATTGCAAGGCTGGAAGCAGCCGAGACTGGGGCCAAATTACACCTGTCCTTGTCCAATTCAGCCAGAGCTTAAATTACTTGGATGGGTCAAGGATGGTAGTGTGCTCAGGTGAACAAAAGCTTTCCCTCTATTCTTATGCCTTTCAGAGACAGACATTCTTAATTATGCTTGTCATTGGGACATAATAAGGCTGATTTTTTTAAACGGCATCTTTCTTCAGCAGGGAAACTGATGCGTTGTCTTACTGAACACCATCATCGAGCAGCCCATGTATTTAGAGCAAGGTAGAGGTAGAAGCAGCTTCTGGGGTTTTCCTCTTCAGGTAGTTATAATCTAGTCTGGAATGGAGAGAAGTCAGTGCTTAGTGTGCATTATGTGCTTTTATGCATGCCAATAGTTAATGACAGTGGTGATAAAAGCATGAAGAAGGGTTTCATATTGTTTTCCTGTGACAATAGTCAGGTACTGAGTCCATTAGTTTAATTTTGTTTGAAGGAGATGGTCATTCGAAGTGTTGACATGAGCTATAACATTTAGTTATGGACAAAAAAACTTAAAGACAATGATACTAAAAGTTGGTCTTACATACTATAATTGTCTTAATGAGGGACTTCATTTCCCAAAGTTAGGAGCACGCACTGTCATACCTGGGAAATGTAATATTCTCAGCACTTTTGAAAAGCACTCCTGTATTTAAATATTTAAATACACATTTATTAATCTACATTTGAAGTTCTCACACTTTGAAATCTTGGGAAATTACTGAGCTGTATATGGATGCATATCTGTATTAATGTATTTATCCTTCTAACAAAAAATCAAATTTTTTTGTATTTAATGTGACAACAAATGACAGGTTTGTACACACAGCTTAAACACATGTGGTTTTTCTACTTGCTATGCAATATTGAGAGGTGATTTGTTTGGTTTCATTGTACTTTACAGAGCTGGTTAAAAAATTTATAAAACTTAAATCATGAAAATAGGAAGAAAGGTTTAATTTTTAGAGAAATAGCATACCTAACCTTTTGCAGAATGAAGAGCATATTTAACTTCAGTTATTGCATTTTACTTGGATATTTTAACAAATAATTTATAGGATTTGTAATAAAATATGTTTCTAAAACATTTATAGATAATTTACTTTCTGAAAATCATTTTTCATTTCATGCAAAATCAGGTTTCAAGAAAACGAGTACAAAACAAAAATTAAACAAAAGCTGTTTACCACCCCTGATAAAATCATGAAAAAATACACACATAAAACATACGAGTACCGATGTTTTTTACTAATATTTTTCTTGGTTTTATATAACCATTTTTCAATGAAAAAAAATATGCCAAAATTTTTGCCCACCACTATTTTTCTTCCTTTTTTTCATTTTCACAAATCTGCCATTGCCCGATTACATGATTTTCAAATTTACATTTGACATTACTTGAAAATTATTATTAGCAAGGAAGATTATTGCAAATGGTTGATTTTAATCCTTCCCAGTTCACTGTGTCATTTCTTTACAAAGTCAGACTAAGAAATTTTGGTTATCTGCTAGAGCTAAAGAACAGACTAGTAACGCACTTTCAGGACTCCATTATTGCATGGAGAAGGGGGATAGGATAGGATAGGACAGGACAGGACAGGACAGGACAGGACAGAACACAATAGTCCTAGTCTGGATTTTGAATAATTAATGTAACTAAAATGGCCATCTGTGGACAACAAAATTTATAAGTTATTCTACAAGTCTCCGTGTATGATTCTGTACTGATACTACTGTCACCAGGACTAAATAGTGCAAACATAAATCTGTGGAATATTGTTTCACATTGCACCAACTTGTTGATAAAATAAGTGATTTCTTAGAAATCACATTGGCTCTCCTAGACCAGAACTGTATTAGTAACCCTTTCTCCCATTGAAATCACTTTGCTTGTAAAGATGTGTCAAAAGCAGTAGTGAAAGACCTACATTTTAGCACATATAAATAAGACAAAACATACCATTTCACAAGGTAAAATCCTAGCAGTTGCAATGGGACAGAGTGAACCAGTAAATTTTCTCCCATTTCTAGAAATCTGATTCTGTGCTACATTGCATTACAGAGTATTGGGATTGCTTCCAGTTTCGTCAGAGCATTCCTCTGCCTTTTGCTTGATCAGATCTGGCCTTTAGTATTAATAAGTGCTATTTTCCATGACATTGTGTGTTTTGCCTTGTGGAAATCAGTTATGAAACTCTTGCATTACTAATCCAAATAATAACCTCATTTAAAACTCGTAGGTTGGAATCCATCTGCCTTAAAAAAGACACTTTGAAAGGAAGGGATTCCTCATAGTCTAAGATATGGCTTTAAATTAGGTGAAAACAATTTCCAGTCGCTATCAGAAGATACGTATTTCATCAGTTTTCATGGACAGAACAAGGTGAAATTAATCCTATCCAATGGAGTAGCCAAGTTGGGTGGCAGTGTTGATCTGCTCGAGGGTAGGAAGGCTCTGCAGAGGGATCTGGACAGGCTGGATCGATGGGCCCAGGCCAATTGGATGAGCTTCAACAAGGCCAAGTGCCGGGTCCTGCACTTGGGTCACAACAACCCCATGCAACACTGCAGCCTTGGGGACGAGTGGCTGGAAAGCTGCCCTGCAGAAAAGGACCTGGGGGTGCTGGTTGACAGCTGGCTGAATATGAGCCAGCAGTGTGCCCAGGTGGCCAAGAAGGCCAACGGCATCCTGGCCTGTATCAGAAACAGTGTGGCCAGCAGGAGCAGGGAGGTGATCGTGCCCCTGTACTCGGCGCTGGTGAGGCCGCATCTCGAATCCTGTGTTCAGTATTGGGCCCCTCACTACAAGAAGGACATTGAGGTGCTGGAGCGTGTCCAGAGAAGGGCGACGAAGCTGGTGAGGGGTCTGGAGCACAAGTCTGATGAGGAGCGGCTGAGGGAACTGGGGTTGTTCAGTCTGGAGAAGAGGAGGCTGAGGGGAGACCTCATCGCTCTCTACAACTACCTGAAGGGGGGTTGCAGAGAGGTGGGTGTTGGTCTCTTCTCCCAAGTGACTAGTGACAGGACAAGAGGAAATGGCCTCAAGTTGAGCCAGGGGAGGCTTAGACTGGATATCAGGAAAAATTTCTTTACGGAGAGAGTGGTAAAACACTGGAATAAGCTGCCCAGGGAGGTGGTGGAGTCCCCATCCCTGGAGGTGTTCAAGGAACGTGTGGACGTGGCATTGTGGGACATGGTTTAGTGGGCATGGTGGTGTTAGTTGATCGTTGGACTTGATGATCTTACAGGTCTTTTCCAACCTTAATGATTGTGTGATTCTGATTCTGTGATTCTGTTTCTGTGATTGTGTGAGTTAGTTAAAGCAATAAATATATTAAAAACAAACATATGTTACTGGAAGCAAGGTATGAGCTCTCAGGTTCTTCGTGAGCTCAAGATCTCACCAACATGGAGTCCTGCTATGTCACTGGCAGTTTCAGCATGAAGTTGCAATACTGGCAGTGTGTATTTCCGGCTGCCTCCACTGGAAGCTGCTTAGCAAAAAGTGCCAGTTCCACAGGGAAAAAAAAAAAAAAAAGGATTATTTCTGGAAAAACTACTATAAAAGCACCTATATTTAAGGTTAAAAAATATAGCCTCATAAGAAACCTCAGGATATTAATGATAATGACTTTTCACTTCAGCCAAGGACTTAAATACACTTCATAAACACGATGTAAATGTCATCGCTGTTTTAGTTAAGCCATTATGAACCACAGCAGACATTTCCTTATCCTCTCTGGAGACTTTCTAGTTTTCTCCACCTTTCTGTGATAGCCAATACACATAGTGAGCAACGGGAGCTCTGTACACAGAATGAAAAAAGCACGGGGAACAGAAGGGAAATCCACTTCAAGAATGACACCTGTGCCAGTGGTGAGATGGAAGACAAAGGTTTTGCTCCTGATCATTTCTAAGACCAAGAAAGTGAGATTTTTTCCCCTTTTATTTTTAAAATTATCTAGACTTTTTCCGGTACAACCCTGGCATGTCACCCAGACCTTCTAAGTCTTTTTCATGAACAGATGATTGCCTCCATTGCAAAAATCCTCATTTGAGACACAGGGCATCCAGTCTGCAACCACCATGTTGCATAACTTGAAAAAGACTTATGATTCTGGATCTCCACATCACTGCTGTGGAGCGATATGGAGTTTCTCATATAGTTTATACAATATAGAACATAGGTTAGGGGGGAAAAGGAAGGAAATACCCATCTGAGAATGGCTTACAAATTAGGGCATGTGCTAAGAATCTGAGCATTTATTCCAAAGCAAGCAGAGATCATCCTGACCATGAATCTTTAATACTGCAGGTAAGTGGCCCAGCCCTTCTCTGTTAGTTGGGGACAAAAAAAAAAAGGATTTTGAAATTATAATTCCTAATTCAGTTCATGCTTTTGCCAGTAATGTGATACACATTGTCTCTTGAGTCTTCGATGCATCTATCACTATAACACAAAGCCACCTTATGCACAGGTGGGAATTAGAGTATCTGGGCCAATTCAAGAGCAAATTTTGCCGTGTTATAGTGTGTGTTTCAGTTTGCACCGGCATAACTGAGATCAGAATCAGTCATGTGAGTATGGAAGTGACACAACTCTGCTTTCCATTTAAAACAGCTTTCTCAAGTGGGATTAAGGGATTAGGGTTTGTGGTTGTCTTCCAGAAGCAATGTCACGGGGTGGTTTTACTACAGAAAGACCTAGTGTTTTGCCAGTGCAGAATAAAGTGTGCTGGCAACATGAATGCAAAATTATTGAGACAGACGTTCAGTTCAGCTGCAACAGCATAACCCCAAAGTTACATGAGCTCTGACTCTACTGCAGCAGTAGATTAAAATTAGATGGCAAATTTGTGAACTTCCCTTCTCTCTGTACTGTCCCTCTTCTGAGATTGCTACAGCTCAGCAAAATTGTCTGAAGCAGTTTGAGCAACTGCAGTTTGCATGTCAATATTGTGACACACAATTTGAGTTTATTTTAATATACCAGGCTGATTAACCAATTTTTTTTTTCAGTTTCCATTGGGTCAAAAAGTGTACTAATTCAGGAGCTGCTGACTATTTAATCATCTTGCTGGTAAGTCAATAAAGTGGGGGGGATAAGAAGACAATACTGACCTCAGCTATACAGTTTCAAGCAGCTGCCATGTGTGGGTGAGAGCCATATCTCCATTACAGTCCAGGGAGCCTGACCTCAGTGCAAGTGAGAATAATAGACACAGCAGAGATGTTTGAGCATCCTTCCTTTTACGAGACTGACTTCAAAAGCCGGCAGCAACAGGAGTTGTTGGTCAATTTATTTAGCATGAGCTGGAGTTCCTGAAGACACTTTAATTTATAAAATCCATCTACCTTGAGCAGGAAATTTCCTATTGCATGGATAGCAATGGGATTAAATTTAGTCTAACGTGATGTCCTTTGGCCTGGAAAAGTCCTTCTGTCTTTTTTCATGTCACTGTTCATTGATGAGGATAATAATTGTACTTTCCTGTTTTGCTTTGGAGGGTTGTAGGCTAAAAATCATCAAAATCATAGTAGAAAGTTGATAAAGTCTCATCTTTTTCTGAGATCAAAAATATTCTCCAAGGAGTACTTCTTCCTCAAAGACTACTTCAAAAGCTTTAAAGTAAT
Source organism: Gavia stellata (assembly GCF_030936135.1). Classification (NCBI taxonomy): domain Eukaryota; kingdom Metazoa; phylum Chordata; class Aves; order Gaviiformes; family Gaviidae; genus Gavia; species Gavia stellata. The sequence goes on along the minus strand of NC_082597.1, from coordinate 5,702,766 downwards.
ATCAGGGGTTTGGTCATAAAGGCTACCTCCACCAAGTTTAATCATACTCACAAATTATAGCAACCTTACACAGCTTTGTTCTTTAGTCCACACATAACAATTTTCTCTTCTCAGTTTGCCAAAAAATTGCCGGTATTCTCATGGAATGACAGAATTGACCTGAGAACCTTTCCCTGGAAGTCCAAAGGCCAGGAAACTCCACATTACTATCAGAAACTCTGATTCTCACAAAAAACAAAACAAAACAAAACAAAACCAACCAGGGAATCCAGAAGCCCAAATGTAGAGCCAAATGTCAGTTAACAAACAGAGCCGGCTGCAATGTGGGAGGTCTCTCTGTCTCTGTTCCCCTCTTGTGTATCTAAACTCTTCAAACCTGAAAGCCAAATCTGGTGACTACAGCTCTTCGAGTACTGGTAATCAGCCAGCTATATTTCTTAGGAGTCACTGATATACCAGTTTTGAAGAGTCATTGTCAGCATGATCATGGGGAGAGACATACTGGGCCATGCATAACGAGTTGGCTTAGTCAGCACTGCAAGGGACAGACCAGTTTCCTCTAAACATTGTAAGATCCCCTATTAAGCTTGCTCCCTTCCCTGCTGCATGCACTCGCATAGTGGTAACACTAAGGTCAACATTATGTTCTGTGCAGATATGTTCTTGTGTTGGGTGTCATGTTCCTTGTGGCCAGCTGGAGGTGAAACTCCAACTTTGCTATCTCCTCTGCTCTTAAATAAGCCATTGTAGCTACCTCTGGAATTAGCCATGTGTGGACACCTGGTCTGGGTCTCATCTGCTGCCCAAACAGCCTTCCCTCTTGCCTGCAAGCAATAGATGGCAGCTGACGGCAACAGCCCATCATCCAGATCCACTCCGCAGGTCACTGACAGGACGACAGAGGCCTGAAGGACTCTGCCACCCTCCTGGCAAAACAACACAGTGGCTTCTTGTACAGAGATAAGGTTCCCCATTCACATTCCCCATTCCTTGAGAGGGGACTGGTGGCTCCCTGTAGGCTACAGGTAAGGAAGCAAAATGGGGATGACTAATTCCCATGCCCTTATTCTAATAAAACCAAATAAATGAAGTGCCCTGGTAGTGTAATCTGCCTTTCAGTGTTCAAGTGGCTCAAGTCAAGGACGCCTTGGTCATGTCACAGATGGAGAGAGAGCAGCAACGCAGAGCTGAAGGCAATAATGTTTTCCCGTGTGCTGTCCCTCAGCAACACCCAGGTAGACATTGTTAATCGGCTGTGGCTTAGAGAGAAACACTGCCGCCCTGGAGCTAAGCATGGCATGTTTTTCAGTGTGATTCACCCTGGATTTGATCTGAAGACATATATGAATTAGTCTTAATGCTCCACTGTGACAACAGGGCATGCAATGACTTCTACAGGATGGGAACTGTTTTTTCTGGCATTGCCTTTGATGCACTGGAAATGCAAGTTAGCAGCACTCAACCTGAACCACTCTGACTATGTTCCACCAAGGCATGAACCACTGAGAGAGAAAGAGAGAGCGAAAGAGTCTCTGGGTTTTGTCCCTGTATTCAGAAAAAGCCATGTGTTGAGTGGACATGATAACTGTGTTCATGTCCTAGGTAATACTTGGAAGAATGTAAGAAAAGGGAGATTCTGTATTTCCCCTGCAAAAATACCTAATTATTATTAAAGAGGAAATTGAAATAAAAATCTAGCCACTTGGTAGTAATATAAAATTCAGGCTTAACACAGTTTATATTTTCTTGCTGGAAAGTTAGGGTTTTTTCCTTGGAGACCCACTAGCACAATACAACTTTTATTTGAGATCCATTGTATCAGTAAGAGTCTGTTTTAGACCCTGGAGATGTCCTAGCACAGTATTTAGGACTCTGTGCCCTTGCAAGGTGGGTTGGTCAATGGCATTTCTGTGCTGCTGCTTAATAAGCCACAGAATGATGTGATTGTCCCTTTTTGATAAATAAACATGATCTCATCCTCATACAGTGCCCGTCTGCCCCTACAGCCCTCCTCTTGCCCATGGGGGTGACATTTGCAAGCCTGTGCTGCTGAAAGCAAGTCTCACTGGGGTGTTTCCACCTCATTCCCCACCACAGCGGCGTTTGCCTTTCACTCGTTCGCACGCTCAGATTGCATCACCTCTTCTGCTCTACAGCTTTGCATGCCTGAGGCAGCCGGGTGGCCCTGTTCACAGGCCACCCCAACTGCACATGCCCAGGGGCTTGTGGGGACACCAAGATGCTAAGCCATACCTGGAAGAAGACTGGGCTCCCAAAATGAGCCTCACTGGAAGTCGGACTGCTGGACTGCACGTCCCTCCCCTCTTTTACAGCCTCGCAATCTCAGTGCTCTGTATGACCTGGCATTCAAAGCTCAAGAGATCTGTGCTAAATGCACATGAAGATTTTTCACTCTTCTTGAGTGCTGTTACATTCCTGACCCTTCGTATATCTCGCTACCACAAAGAAGTGTTTAACTGTTTTGTACAGGCATGACCCTACACTTTGGATGGGGCAACTGTGAAGAATTGTGGGTTGAAGATGGTTTGTAATATGCTTTGAAGATTTTAAAAAACCCAACAACAAAAAAAAAAAATCCAAACAATACCCTCCCCCCCAATAAAACCCCTTGTCTACTGCAAATGCTGAGAAAGTGCTGTGACATCACAGCTACCTGGCCCTGTTTTCATGAAAGAAAGAACGACAATACAACAAGAAGCTTCCAAGAGTCTTTTGAGGAAAAAAAAAAAAAGTAGCAGAAGTGATATTAAACACATATAAATCAGAGTTATAATTACTGCCTGGAAAACTGTCAGATAAATTTTATAGTGAAGCTTTATGAGACTTCCCCTTTAGGCGATGTTGAGACCATGATACTCTCTTTATAACCATTCCCTAGGCTGCTCCATGGTTTTGCTTGTGACAATCATATGGGACTGATATAATTCTCGCTGTCTCCCAATTAGCACCATTCCATTATCCAATGCACTGCACAGAGCAGTTTCATTTGTTGTAGCATGTAGTATGTGACAGTTACTAGTAATTTAAAAAATTATGATAAGTCACCAACCAGATATTCTTCCTTGCAGAGTTATTACCCCCAATGCTGGTGGAATAGAGCGGGGGAAAAAAACACCTCTGTGCAAAGAGAGATTTCGCAGCCACAGCAAACCCCCAAATTTTAGGCTCTGTAAGGACCACCCAATCAATCCACTTGGTGCAGCTCAGTAAATCTTTTTAATAACACAACATGATTAAGTTATTCCCTGATTTTTCATCTCCAAAGATTTACGAAAAGTTACTCAGAGACACCTGTGTGGAAAAAAACATAACCTAATCCATCACGGTTTGATGTTTGCCCATAGGCAATTCTCTTCAGCTGAACTAATGGCACTGTGTCAGGTGAGAGTCATATCTTCACACCACAGAACTATTTTGCCTTTGGGAACACAAGGATTTTTTTTTTTTAAGATTATTCCTAGTTGTTACCTTTGTAGCAATGTATTTATGCAACAGGTGATACTCTGAAGATGAGAAGCGATTCCACTGGAAAACCACATTATGTTTAAGGAATCTCTCTCTGTTGTTGCAGTGGTGCTTTCTTCCAGATGGATAATACTTAGTATTTTCAGATAGGACCTTTCTTCCAATGACCTCCAGAGACATTGTAAGCTCTCACAAATTAAACTTCAGAGTGTTTCATAATATACCAAGGAAGCATGCAGAAACTGTGATCACAATTTTCTCTTGATCACTAACTGGATGTCCTTCTCTTTCAGGATGCTGAGTTTAAGATAAAGAGAAAACCACTGCAGAGGTAGCCTGGGCTCTTGTCCAGATATTTCTCCTAATTCTCCTCCACATCACTTTGACTTTAATGGCATAGTCATCTTTTACCATCTTTCTTGACTTCGTATATGCATGAAAACATGATAGGCCAAGCTACCTCACTTGCAAGAGCACAGCTCTTTGTCTTTCCTTAATCCCCAAAGGTCCAGATAAATTTTGTGAGAATGGTAGAATAGACCAAGCAACTGCAGAGCAGCTCTCCATTTGCATTTTTTTCCCTTGATTCACTGGTTTTGGCCATTACTAAAGGTCTAAAACATTTAACTGAGTTGGACTTTACTGACAACTGCATGTCTTTAGCCCTTTCATTCAGGTAAAAGTTGATTATTCTTTTATCCACCAAAACATTTAATGGTTAAAACTTTTCTTTCTTTTTTTTTCACCTTATTTTTTCATTTCAGTTGTCTTATGCAACCTTTTTAAAGTAGAGAATTTAAGAAAAAAGGAGAGAAAAGAAAGCATATATGGATACCAAAACCTTAGCATCAAACCTGGTTTCAATATTTTCAAGAACAAAACCAAGCCATGACAAATAACGGGATGGATGGGTGGTGTCAGGCTGCTGTGGCCTCCGCAAGGAACAGAGACTAATGCAAATGCCCAGCTGCATATGGGTGAGAAATGTTGTGTTTCTTTTCTTACTGGACCAAATGTCCAGCAAAACAACACCTAAATAAATGCTGGAAATTCAGCAGCACTCAAATGCAGAATTCAACCAGCTAATGGAAAAGCTACAGCTTAAAAAAAGCTGCCTGCAACTATGGTTACAGTTTAATTGCAAGCATATACATGCATGCATTTTCACACCTGGATTGTTTCCCCACCCTTTCTGGGGACTAGCCCTAAACATCTCACTGACGCACATACAAGAAGAAAACAAGTTGGTTTGCAATCTGTCCTAACGGAGAAAGTCTCTAGGCAAAGCACTGAGATCTGGCAGGCCTACAAGAAGAAAATACACAAGCAGGGATTAGCCACATTGGTTTTGGCCTCCACAACTTACTCTCTTTTATTGAAAGAAATGGCTAAATCATTAAAACTGGTGAGGTAGGAGTGGAAAATAAAAATGGGTGTTTGGGTCTAACACTAAACAAGAACCAGAAGGTTATATGAGGAATGAAGAGAAGCTTTTGATGGTTTCGGTGGTTTAACCAAAACTTAAATTGATTTTTTTTCTCTCCCCCTCCCCCCTTTTTTTTTCTTGCTATATAAACTTCAGAACTTTATGTTGGGTTTATTAGAGGTTGTTTCACCCAATCCTATCCTGTAGTTCTACTTATCTTGGCAGAAGAGCAACTGTACCTGGGTTTCATTAAACCCCAGAGAAAAGGATGTTGCAGTGAGACCTATATCCAAATTCTGTGGGAAAGAAAGCAAATCTGGTATTTTATCCAGCAGAGACCTCTGCGAACATCTAGGCTGTCATTCAGGAAACTGCAGAACATTCACCCCTGGTTCCTACTTGCATCCAGCGGACTGAATGCCCTGACACTGTCACTTGACCTTTCACATGGCTATTCCTTGTTCTTTATTCCCTGGTCACCAATCATACAAGTGCCACTACTAGTTCCCGCATCGTATCTACATTGACTCTAATCTTTGATGTCAGTGAGACCAGTTCTCAAGATTGCAAATGTCAGCTCCGAGAGAGAGTTAGAAATTTTGGGGACTGCTCTGTATTCTGTAAAGACAAGCTAGAGTGACAAGGGACAACCATACTGCAGCATACCCAGTCCTGAAGCCACCAGTGGGTTTGGTGCTAGACCTGTGACCCTCTGAAAGCACCTGTGGTTTAGAGGGAAATATCTAAAGCTCACTTCTTCTGCACAATAGACGCAGCTGCAGATGATACTATTGCTTTTCTACATCGCCCCTACAATTGCCTGGAAGAGAGTAAAAGAGAAAATTAACAAAACTGGAAGATGAGTGCTTTTGTTACACAGCATTTTCTTAGTAATACAGCACCCTCTTCCCACTATGGCAGCTCTCTGTACAAGCTCTTTTCTGATCTTGAACATCTGCTCCTCTGTCTGAAAAAAACCACGGCTGGGGCTGGGGACAAGGAGTGAGAAGGAAAAAAATACTGCAAACTGAAAATGTTTTGAGAGCAGCTACCCTATTCTCCTAGGAACCAAATGTCAGTGGGCTGAATAGGTTTCCTAATGGGTATGAGCACATGCCAGTGATCACAGACAATCACACTAAATTTCCCTTAGCAATATCCAACAGACCAAACTGTGATCAGTGATAACTGAGCCCTTAGGGACTTACTTGTAGCCCATTCAAAAATGTATATGCCCTCAAGGGAAGGTTTGCCTTGTTTTCCCGAGGAAATTAAATAGACTCTTTATAGAATTAGCAAAAATCAGCAGGGGTTCAGATTTCCCATAGTCTTTCACGACCTGTGGTTTAATTGCAGACTTTAAGTTAATGTATATCAGATACATGCATTTTGATTTTCCTTTCACTTACACTGAAGAAAAGACATAGATTTTAATGAGTTATTCCTGATTTCCACTTCAAGTGAGAGAACAGGAAGGGTCACAGTGTCCAAGTACCTTTCTGAAGAAGAATATAAAAAAATTTATATTGGTTGTCTATGACAGACATATAGCTCATAGCACCAAGCATATAATGTTTTGCATTTTCAAAGCATTTACAGAAGCACTACTACAGAGTCAGAGGTAATTATTCAAAAACTTTGAGTTTTCAGCCAAAAAGGTGCTTTGTTTGCTTTCTGGCAAGGTTTTACAATTCTAAGGGAGGGGAAGACCCCTTTTTTCTATAAAAATTAAAAATTAAAACCAACTACATAGAGAGGCAACATTTAAAAAATTGTGTAAAAAAAAAAAGTCTTATGAAACTGAGAATTCAGTTTGCTTCTGCTAAACAGTTTTGGCAGAAATAAATTGTAAGTACTGTGTCAGTACTGTTGTAAGTACCGTGGTTTTGCGGTTTGCAGCCCTGCTAGTGAGAACTAAAACCCTTCAGTTCAGTTGCCCCATGACTAGTGTCAGTCTCGAGAAGATCAAGCCAAGATTTCTCAGCACACCAACCTTTGACAGCTCCTTGCTTGGGGGACTTGAGATCATCAATAACATCAGCCTTCACAGGAGGGAGCCTGCTTTGTAAGGCATAAATGATGTAAGTAGGTTGAAAGAAAAGATCAAGACATCAGACGTGCTTTCTTGCCTCAGTTTCCCCAAATACTCTCTTGCAAAACCCGTTGTTGCCCAAGAATAACACCCATCTCCACCACCCTCTCTCAAGTTCCTTCCCATGGAGCCCTCAGAGGTTTGGTAGACTTTGCAACGGACAGGTAAGAAATCCTCTTTTTTTCAAAGCTTCACTAACCTATTCACATCCCTGGACAGACTGTTTATTTTTGGGCTTTCTTAAAATGAAGGCTTTTTTCTGAAAACTTCTGGAGTCAGGCACCCAAGAAAACTTGTCATTTAAGAGACCGTTGGTCTTATTCTCAAACAAAGGGTCAACTGTGTCACACACGTGCCCAACAGCCCACCTCGGGAGGACACCACCTCTCAAATATATGCAGAAAACGTCCCAGATTGTTACTAGTGATAATATTCCTGCCAGCTCTTTCCTGCTTTCCACATCACTGGGACGATAATTTGCCCTTTTCCTTTCAGAACCTCTCTTAGGAATACACACTGTGGAGCAAATCACGTTCACCTGTAATATAAAGGAGACGGGATGTAGCTAATAAAGAACAAGGCAATTCAAACTTTTTTCCTGAGCCCTCAGGAGGAATACCCAGGTGTGCTGAGGAAGATATGCTTGGAAAAAAAGAAAAGAGCCATTCTGCAGTCAATCTAAAAGCACTAGGCCTCCTTTCATGAATTGATTTACCCACTGGGTGACATATTGGCAATTTTCTGTTACCTACCCAGTGATATGACTAAGTAGATGAAGCTTAAAGGCAGGTCAGATAAAAAGACTTTAATCTAACAAAGGCAGCCTGAATTTCGCATGTCAAGGAAGTTGATTTAACAGGGAATAGCAGCCTAAACGCGATACTGAATCAAGGTGGAGAATCCATAATTAATGTTACACTGCAGAAATGTTTACTCAAAAATAGAATGACAAAAAGGGCTAGATTCGCCTTTCCTATAAAAGGCCCCAATTCCGCAAAATACAGCACTGCAGTCTTTATGTTAAACATATGCTTCAATCTGGACCTGTGTGAGAAGGAATGCCTTTGAATTCATCTCTTTACAACCAGTGCAAAAAGGGTGAAAATCAGTCACAACAAGTTTTATAAGACACAGGCTGAGCACTGCCATAATTTGATGAATACATGAGGCCAGTTAGACTTGGCAGAAATGTTGTTCGGAGAATTAATTAAAATTGTTTTCTCTGAGGAAGGAGAAGTTGTGTTTTGGGAAAAGCAGTAATATCATATGCAAGTGACATGAGACTTGTTCAAGTGTTTTCAGGCCCAAGGGGTGAAATGCCTAAAGGAGCAGTTGGTCCTTGAATAATGTATTTATCTTGCAGTTACGCTTCACCGTTTTCCTACTAGGGTTAGTTGAATTTCCTGAACAGCAGCCCAAAATGTAATCTCAAGTTACTAAACAGCACCAGGGGAAGAGGAAGGCTATATATTGCTCCCCAAAGTGTTTTATTTGTCCTCTCCATCCTGATCACTTCTCCCTTCTCCTTTATAATTAAAAGTGTGCAGTTGCTGTACGCTTAGATCTTGTGTACCACGGGAAACAGCCACTATCTGCAGCCCCTCAAATGTACAAGGGCAGCTCAGCATTTTGCAGCAGGTACAGGATAAAGCCACTAGTGAAGACTAGTGGATCAGGCTGAGCTGGATGGCTTTAGGACAGTTTGTTTCTCGATGGCCACAAAAGCATTTTTTGCCCTTTTTACTAAGAAGTCTTGAGTTTGCTCTAGTTAGGGACTCAGAAGTGTTTGGGACTAAAAAGCTGTATAACTTTTACTTCTCACCTCCTGCTACTCATCTGCTTAAGCTACACGTCTGTTGAGTCAGGGAGCATCTCCCAATCCTTATTGGCAATACCTTCAGCAGAAGGGTATTAATAACCAATTAATAACACTCTCAACCTGAAGTAATCCAGCCTGAAGAGACAGCAGTCTTTGAGGTCAAGTACTTTGACCCGAAAACTGGTGAGCACCCACACTACAGCCAGAGGCCCACTGGAGGTTGCTCCTTGGCTGCTCATTGCCCTGAGACAAAAAAAAAAAAAAAAAAGAAAAAAAAAAAGTGTAGAAATTCTGCAGAAGGACCTTGATTAATTATCCTCATTACTCAATATTTTAACCCACCTTGTCAGCCCTTCCCACTCTGCCTTGCAGGAGGAATAAAATTTCCAAAGTGCCTGGAGCTAATGGCAGTGGGGAAACCACACACAGACCAAAGTGCTGACAAGAGCAAAAACCTGCTCCTCCATTCACCACCTCCGACTTCCAGAAATGCACACAAGCCCTGGCCAACCTCCACTACGTGGGTTAAAAAATATACATCAGATCCTTTGCACTTAGCTCCTGATTAAGGACTTCCTCTGCTTTTTTTCGCTGGTGGACTGGAAAGCCTCATCCCTGCCACCTGAACAGAGAGGATTTGTTTGTAGCTTTTTCCCCCTGCTATTGCACAACTGGCTTCCAGGGCGATCAAACGCATTTACATGCACTCTGCTATAAGACTGTGAGTCACAGCTGGGATTTAGCTTGAAACAAATCTCTGGGCTCTGAGCAGAGGCATCTTGGATGAGACTCGTGGATGTGAATAAAAAAGACATTGTCATATGTAGGGGGGAGGTGAAGGGGAGATCTTTCTCTTTTTTTAGGTCTAGGAACCTGAATTTCAAATGTGACTCTAGTACTGAGACTTAAGGACATGTAGTTTTGAGGCTAACAGCCCCACTTGGCTGCTCTGGGCTAATGTGTAAGTGTTTGAGCTGATATCCTAGGTGTTTCTGGTAAATCTCTCATAATTCTAATTAGTAGTTCCCAGTTGTTCTCACCTTCATCTTCCCTTCCTCAAAACACTCCTACTGTCAAAATCAGCCTGAGTTTGCCTTCCAACATGCTGCAGTGCTTGGGCAGTGTCTTCATGAAGAGCTGAACAGTCCTCACTGTGGGGCTCCAAAAAAGATATGGGGCAGACAATGGGGTGCAAGAACTGGTGTTTGTGCTCCAAGGTAAGCCATGGAGGCACATCCTCAAGGGTTTCATGGGTAAAAATAATTTTTACTCATTGTCTGCCTTCACAGTAAATCAAAAACTTTCTTTTTTATATATATATATATACTTCTTACATCACAGAGCAAGTGTTAAAAGATGTTATGGAGTGATAGGCTGAAGATTGTCTTTCTGCATTGTCCTTGACTACAGATAGGGGTCTTAGCCACTGTTTTTTGTGGACAACAGCTCTACCCTTAGATTGTCTTTCTGCATCGTCCTTGACTACAGATAGGGGTCTTAGCCACTGTTTTTTGTGGACAACAGCTCTACCCTTAAGGACAAAAACTCACAAGGGAAAAGAAAAAAAAAAGGAGTCCAAGGCTCTTAACCTACAGCTTAGTTTTGTTTCAATTGCCACCAAGTTTGCCCTAAACCAGGAGAAAACTGAGATTTTTGGAGCTATTCTAATGACATTAAACTTAAACTCCATCTCACTGAAGAAGAATTTGATACAGCTGGTTGATTGCTGACTGTCCTTTCTAAGCTTATCAGCCAATAAAACAATCAAATGCTTATGCTGCAACAAGCACCAGCAAACTTATCTCCTCCTTATATCCTGGGATGGGATAGATTCACATTGTCCTGTGTAAGTGTACCTTAATAAATAGAAGACTGAATCTTTTATAAGAAACTTTTGGCAGGAAGTGTTATTTTTCTGTGACACTTCAGTTTTTGTAATAAACTCTATTAAAAAAAAAAAAGAAACACAAAACCTTCAAGATCTAAAATATTTTAGCTTTGCCTCCTAAAAAATAAAATAAAATAAAATAAAATAAAATAAAATAAAATAAAATAAAATAAAATAAAATAAAATAAAATAAAATATGTGACTGGATAAGCAGAAAGTGGGAGAGGAAGAGATTTGGCTTTTCAGCAAAGCTGCTTGCCTGAAGATGTAAGAACATTTTCCCAGTGAGCTCAGCATTCAAAGCCAGGCAGCCAGAACATGCTTCACAAGAGGGAACCTCCTGTGAACTCCTCACCTTTGTAAGGTAAGTCAGTGTTCACAAGGAAATACCCCACCACACCATTCCCTTTGAAGTTTTCACTCTGCAGAAGGGAAGGGTGGTCTTTTTAAAGAATTCACAATAGAGAGAGAAGGGGAAGAGGAAGCCCTTTGAAGAGAGGAGAGAGCCTGCTCTCATTGTGCTGCTGACTACAAGCCACCCCTTTGCCTTTGTGCCTCGCACAAAAGAAGGTTTGCAAGCCCACTTCCCCCTCAACCAGACAGACATTTTCTACAAGTACCACACTGAGGGGAGGTGGCTTTCCAACACACAGAACAGAGGGTGGAAGGAACTGTATGGCTTCACACATCAATCATAAATCAAACCTCTTGCAAAACTTCTGTGTAAAGTTTTAAGGCGCATGGAACCCGGTGGGTCTTCCTGTGTCTTCAGGATGAGCAGCAAGAGCACACACGCTGGTCCATATGCAAAGGTCTCAGGAAATCCTATGTCTTCCTATGTTCTTTCTTGAATCAGGACAGAGTTAATACTTCAGAGCCTGGACAATATCAGGAAAGCCAAAGCTCAGCTGGAGCTAAAACCATCTAAGGCATAAAAGGTAACAAGAAGTGATTCCACGAGCATGCAGGTGGAAATTCAGAGGAAATGTGCATTCATTGATGAATATGGGAGACAACCTAGTGGTATGGAAAGGGCTGAATTACTTCACGACTTTGTGGCCTCAGTCTTGACAGGCTGAGCCTGGTTCCAGACCTCTGACTCCCACCAGCATGGTTTGGGAGGGAGAGGGATAGTGAGAGAACAAGAAATGAGGGAAAACTCAGATAAACTGAGGGTCAGATGGGATTCACCTGAAGGTGCTGCAAGTGCTGGCTGATGTGATTGCAAGATCACTGTCTATCATGGCAGTTAGGGACAGCAAATCCTTGATGATGGAAAGTGTTAATATTATGCCTATCTTTAAGAATGGGAAGACCAGGGAACTACAGGTTGGTCAGTCTCACCTCAGGCCCTGGAAAGGTCTGGGAGCACATCCTCTTGGTGTCCACTTCCAATCCACTGAAAGACAAGAAGCAATCAGGATCAGTTTGCACAGATTTGTCTAGGGCAGGTCATGTTTAACCAACTTGATTGCTTTCTATAATTAAATGACCAGCTGTAATCACAAGGGAACAGCAGTAGATATTACATATCTTTAATAAAATAAGGTTTTTGCCACCCACAGCATTATCATTAGGAAGTTGAAGAAGGAATAAACTGCGAGACAAGTTGAAAGTGGGCCTGATACTGGGCTCAAATGGTTGTCATAACTGTCTCGATGTCCATTTAGCCGCTGATAACAAGCCTAACCTGAATAGTAGAGCTTCAAGCCAGGCAGGTTTTTAGAAACTTAAAGACTGGGACAGCAGAGACTTCATGAAGCACAGCAAAGATAATACAAATTTATGCACCTGGGGTGGAATAACCCCAATGATCAGTAAAGGCAGGGAACAGGCTGAATAAGAGCCCAGCTTCAAAGTGGATACCAAACTGAATGTGAGACAACAGTGAATATAACAAACTTTTTGCTAGGCTCTATGCAGCAGTGCAGAGGCTGCACTTGAAATACTGTCTCCAGTTTTGGGTCCCACAGTTCAAGAAAGGTGTTGAAAATCTGAATTGGACTCATCAGAGAGCTAGCAAGATTTTTAGGGGCCCATATCACATAACCTACAAGGCGAAGTTGAAGGTGATACATTCATCTAGTTTGACAAAGAGGAAGTTAAAAGATGGTCTATTTGTTGATCAGTCTGCAAATATGTGATGGAGAGTTACAAGGAGCCAATCCCTTCTTGTTAGTGGCAAGTGTTAAGGCAGGTTGTGACTTGGAAGGTCCAGGCCAGTCATCAGGAAGAGCTTCTTCTCTAGGAAGGCAGCTCCACACTAAACAAGCTCACCCAGAGAGGCTGTGAAATCTCCATCCTTGGGGTTTCAAGACTCACAGAATCACAGAATCACTAAGGTTGGAAAAGACCTATAAGATCATCAAGTCCAACCATCAACGAACACCACCAATCTCATCTAGATTTATCTAGACTCATCTAGATAAATCCATTGTTGACTTGCTTTGATGTTGGAAATGGGCCTTCTTCAGGCTGAAGTTTGGAACGCAGACCTTGAGACATCCCCTCCAACCAGGACTTCTGTCATCACTGAATGGAGGCCATAAAGCCCCATTAGCAGTGCGGAATTCAGATCACTTTATGTTGCTAGGCAAGAAAACTAGGCAAACTCTACACAGAACAACTTGTTTAAGCCCTTTGCAAATTCTCTCTGAGACAATTTTGGGCTTTACCACAGTCAAGATCATTTCTTGTATTTGCTAATCAGTCCAACCACTGACATTTGAAAGCACATCCAACTGACTAGACGTGGCCTTTGTGGCTGGAGACTTGGCCAAGAGAGCAGGAGATGAGCCTGCCAACAGCCTCATGTGTGGATGCCTTTTTGCATGGCAAGCCTCACAACACAGCAACAGCTGAGATGCTCTGGGTGTCTAGACAGCACCTCCACTGTGCTTGTTGTACCCATGGTAGCTTGTCACAGCATGAGGAAGAGAAAGGGGGTGGGGGAAAGAAAGAGCGTTTATGCAGATGAAAGTGCTTCCAAGTCAACACTGATTAATTTTGAAAACAGGCAGGTACTCGTGGGCGATTTGCAGCAGAAAGCCTGCTGAATGGTGTGTGCTTCCACACGCAAGGGGAATATAAAACGTTCAGGCCATCCTCTTAGTCCGTTCCCTATATATATGAGCCAATGGACAAGGCATCCATAATGCACCAAATGCATTGCCTGGCCCATGTTTGCCATGCCAAAAAACCACCTATGGCAAGAAGAATGAGCAGCTAAACATCGGGCAGCAACATAACTGGTCTGGAGAAAAAGGCTAGTCAACAGGAGACATCCTCACCTCCCACCCACCATCCAGAGCAGAGTGGGTTTATAGACCTCCAGAAATAATTGACAGGAGAAGCTTTGACATAGCATGAAGGCCCAAGTGGTGGAACGACAATGTTCTTTACCCCTGATTGCAGCTATGTTGATTAATGGGCATCAGGCAAATTAGGAGTTGTCTGTTTTATAACTGCCTTCTAAAAACATGCCTAGAGCAACGGATGGGTTCTTTTTCTTTTTTCTTTCACTTTTTTTCTCTATTTTTCCTTTTTTCCTTTTTTTTTCTTTTTTTACTGCAACACATATCAAGCTACGTCAATCTTTGTACTAGAGCAAACACGCTGATGGAAGACATCTCATCTGTAATACTTCTCACTGTAAAATAAATACAGGAGGCAGATGTCAAGCCTGGTTCTTTTTCTCCCCCAAACATCTACAGCATCTTGCTTTGCATCAGAAAATAAGTAAGCAACAGCATTAAGACTTCAAAAAAGTTCTCCATTTCTCCTTTTCTCTCTTTTTTTTTCATCATTAGCTGTAATATTTTAATTTTTTATTATCAATCCCTCCCCAAAAAAATTGGATAAGCAAACAGCTTTTGATCTTCTTCACTGGCCTTCAGAAATGTGGCTATGCCCCCTTTCATCAACATAAAAAACATGAAAGAAAAAAAAAAAATTTCTCCTACTGGTATTACATTATTTTGCACATACAGTCATTGAAAAGGTTGTCTTCAGAGAATATAATACCAAGTTATGAGATATTTTTGGCACAAGGACAAGGTAAGGTATTGCCAGACAAAGAAAACCCTTACTTATAATTCAGTTAATGGCTGGCAAAGTTATACCCTTCTGCTACTAATTAATTTTCCATATTTCCAGCCAAACAAATGCAGAAGACTATATAACCACCCAGGACAGCAGTCTGCAAAGTGTTAAAACATCAGTAAGTTAAACACTACTCTCACTCTGGCTGCTGCATTTGTCATGAGTGACAGAGGCTGAGTTTGGATCTGGGCAGAAGAAGGAGAAGGATTGCCAGAGATGGAAACTACAAGACCCAGCGCTGGTCTTTAGGATGTGTGTTTGTTTGTTGGAGTACAGCTGGGACTCAGCCAACTCCAGAGGGACCAGAACGTGTCAGCAAGTAGGTGATGTGATTTAGACGAGCGTGCAGCCACCTGCATGTGCTCTCACACAAAACACACACACACAGAGCTAGGAAGCATCTCTCCAGTGGGAGAAGGGACATGACTGTGCTGGAAGGAAACCACCTGCATCAGGTAATGGTTTGTGCTATTTACTTGGCCTCCCCAGAGCAACAGGGAAAATAAAGAAACAGATTTAAGGTCTTTGGGCCACATAGTGTTTCCTGGTCTTTTCCTAGCTTAGGCAGCAGTTGAGCACTAAACGCAGGATTAACACTCCAATAAAAGTCTTTTTTCTAATAGTTTAGTCCAAATTCTGACACTACTTATAACCCTTTTACACAAGAGTCACTCCATTGTGCAAAATTACTAGTGATCCAGTCCATTAGATATTTTGCATCAATTCTCTTGGAGAGGCTGATATTGCAGGGCTGCCACGGACTGCATGCACTACCAAAAAGCAAGGGGAGGTATGGCTGAGGATAGCTGACTTGCCTTAAGTCAACCCCAAAACATTTTCTATGAGGCTTTTGGTGAAATTAAAACTAAAAATTATCTCACTCTAAAGCAAAGAAAATATTTCAGGTCCTTTTCAAGTTTTTTTCCAAAAATCACCGTGGCAGAAATTTCAAAACATATGTTTTGGAATGAATTTTTGTTTTCAATTGCCTCTTTTTAAGTGTGGATTTGTGAGAGGGATAATTTTTGTGTTGGTTCATTTGCTTGTTTGTTTGGTTTCTGTTGACGTACATCTCTGCCTTCTGCAGGAAAAATGGTTGCTTTTGGAACACAAAAGCTTTTGCCTCCAGAAATAAAAATGTGGGTTGCAAAATTTAGTCAGAAAGACCTTCACCTATGTGGACTTAGTAATATACAGAGCAAATTCTCCCCCCTCATCCCTGAGAAGTATTTTTACATTTCCCATAGAGGGATTAACACTTTTTTAACTAAACAGTTAATGGACTTGAACAGTAATGGGCATGGCTTGTCATGAGCACTAGAACTTTGTAAAGGGGAGTCATTCTCTGTAGGGAAGGTTTCAATATTTTAATGTTAAATTTCTTTTTAATTTAGAATAAACCCCTCATTTTTACTTTATCCTGACAGAGCAATTGATCTTGACTTCTTGGACAGCTAGACGGGCAGACATGGAAGCCCCAGGAAAGAGTGAGTAATGGTGTTCTGGCCTCTTTCTGTCTCCTTTCCCACCCAGCAGGAAACATCAAAACTTTTGACCAAAATGTTTTAACATTTTCAGGTTCCTGACTCCCTGCCGGCAATGATCCTGATGTGCTGATGTGCTTCAGAAGAGCTGGCTCCCACTAGGCTACAGCGTCTTGCACATCTCCCTTCCAGTGGAAATCTAGTCACTAGAGGTTAATTGTACTCTGCTTGGAGTTCTTCACACCTGAATCAAAATTGATCCATCTCAGCAAAATGTTTGAATTACTATGAATCAGCTTTTTCAACTGGGAAAATAAACAAACATTCCACTGTGGAGTTTTCAGCCAGCTTTAGTGAAAACCAATCTTAAAATAGATTGTTGTGTCTTTCTACCTGGAAAATTTGGCAGATATTAGTGGAATATGTGACAGATATTAGTTTATATTTCCAAAAGTAGTTGGTAATCTTGGTCTAGATAAAAACTTGGACTAGATGAAAACATTACAAAAACTGGCTGAAAACAGGAAAAGGACTAGGAAATAAAAAGCAGAACAAAATTTCTGAAAACCAGGAGTTACTTGTTAAGACAAGCATTTCTTCTGCATGCAACCTTAACTCTACTCTCTCCAAATGACAAGCCAGTCGATCAGTAACACAAATTTAGTGCTGATGTTTTACAGGAGCTACTGATCACCTGAAGACTGGTTCACATGAATACAGAGCCTGTGATCCTTAGAGCCACAGAAGCCTTCAAGTAGTTATTTTTGGATGTCCAACTGCAGATACCCTGAAGGGACTTGATTTCCTGAGAAGGTGCTCAGCATTTAAGAAAATTAGATGCCTTTGAGATGTTGAAGACTTGGCTTTACCCTTTCCACCCTGAACTGTAGCTTTCAAGATGCATGGAAAGGTTTGAATCAGCTAGTGTGGGTAACTAGATGGTGGGTAACTAAACATGACTGAAATGTTGGAAAGGGTACCTAAAGCTGCATGGAACTTGCTAAACCTCTTTCTTTCTTACTCCAAACTCTTGACTGGCTGAGTCACACATGAAGGGTGTTAACCCTGAAGACCATCTTTAGCAGCAGTCTGGATCCCCACTGAAACAGCGCCTGATTTATTGGTTTGCACAGTCAAACATGAGACCTCATGGCTGCTTGGCAGAGTTTTGCTTTGCTTTCTGAAGGGTGGACCAGAAGGTCAGCCTGAGGAGTGGTGCAAGATTTCATCCTGTAAAACATCTGCCTGGCTGTGACTACCAGCATCTCTGGGTTTATTAAACAAAATGCTTCAACAATTCAATTTATACCAGACCTGGACACTCACCATTCCTGCAAAGGAATGTCAGAAATGCTGCTCGGAGCAAACTGTGCTTGTAACAATACAGGTATTCACTGGGGTATCACACAGCAGCAGAGCCCGGGCACAGGGTTTCTGCTCCGCTAGCCACCGAGTGGAAACCTATCCAGACCATGCCGTTTTGAAAACTCTGTCTCATTCCACATCTCTTGCCGAGATTTATGACAATTAGCTGCCGAATCCATAATTAGCAAGTGGTAACAGATCAGCAGATATATCCAGTTCTGGTGACACCTCTGACAGATTGACATCTACTCCCCAAATCCCTGCGAGGCTTCGTGTTTTCCCTGTGACCACTCTCAAACAGAGTTTTGGCAAGGCTGTCTCAGCGGGGAGGAGGGGGAGGGCTGGGGAAGAACAAGTTCTCACAAGCATGACAGGACCCATGCATAACCATTTGGCTCTGCAATTAAAAACATGTTCTGTCTTCCTCTGCGTCACCGAGCAGAGCGTATAAGTAACAGTTGCTCTGCAAAGTGCCTTGAATTCAAACAAACCGGGTGGTTTGGGTTTCTGCATGTGGGGTTTTGTTTGCTCAGAGAAAGGGGGGTCTTTTCTCCCTTCCTGAAGAATCATTTCAGGAACATTTCTGGGGAGGAGATATGAGGACGAGGTGGGAAGAAGAGGAGTTGTAGTTATATTTGTACAGGGCCTTCTGTTTAGACACTCTGCAGTGAACACAGGGGTCAAGGTGAGAAGGGGGAGTCCCATCTAACCTATCCAAAATCAAAGAATTTATAATTCCTTAACTGCTGCTCTAAACAGGAGCCTAAGTCCTCCTTCTGCGTCAGCTTCGCATATCCACCTTTGAGGTGTGTCAGCCCTGCAAGTGTGTTACCGGGGGTCTTTAATCTTTTGCAAACACTCAGTGGTATCTTCACCCTTTCTAAGCAAAGTCTCCCACACCTGACCCAATTTTTTTCCAGTGTCGACCCTTAATTTTAGGTTTCTATATACCCCGTATCTCAACGCATTCTTTATTAGTAGATGCTAACTGTGTACATGTTTCTCATTTGCAGCCATAGCTTTAACTAAGCACTTTCATTTTCTGAGCCCTGCTGGGGTGTAATATTTAAGACCATCAAAGCACTGTATTTATGCAGTGCACCACTAGGGAAAAAATAAGATATGAAGGTGGGGGTTACATTAGGTCTTGTGTACAAGGTTACTCAGGGAGCATGCGGCTGAGCCCATATCACCTGAATTTCAGGCTAGCTGGCTCTCATGTCTGACTGACAAGAACCACATTCAGATCATCTTCTGTGAATTTGTAACAGAAACAACACAGCTGCTTATTGCATTGATTGTATTGGAAGCCTGATTTTCCTGCAATTGCTCCAACTCAACATGCCATTCTTGTGTGGATGACAAGATTAATGATGTGCAATCTGAATTCAGCCCTGTGTCACTTCCTTTAATGACACTTTTTTTGTTTTGGTTTGTTTTATTTTTCATTTACAAACATACCTGTTGCAGGACAACAGCTATATGCAGGCTGTTCCACAAAAGGCAGCTGTACTTCAGAAATCTCTTGCGGTGGTAAAGAGGACATATTGGTGCTTCGAGCCGGTACCTGGCAAAATGCATCCAGGCAGACTGAGAAAGGAATATAAAAGTTGATTTTTTTAGTTGGAGGGGGTATGTTTTATGTTAGTCTAGCTGCTGGAGGAAGACATGTTGGGAAATTGCCAAACAATAATTTTTTTGGCAGAACCAATACAGACAAAAGTCTTTGTCCAATAGTGGTCACAGTTCTGCTGCTTGCCAGGCTGCCTTGGGGGAGCTCAGTGGAGAATCCTAACTCATTTTCAGGTTAGCTCTTACCAGAACTGTCCCAGTACATTTTGCCTATGTAGATAAATAAATAGGACAGATAGAAAAATACCACAAGAAAAAGAAAAAAAAAAAAAAACACAAAAAGGGGGGGGAGGGGGGGAAAGAAAAAGACAAGGCTTACCCTTTCATCAAGTGGAAAACAGAATCTTTTTTCTATTTGTTTTTGTTTCATTTTCTGCTCTCTGGTGCTGTTGTAAGCCACATAAGGCTTGGATAGTCTGTCATTATGGCTGTGCCTCATGTCTAAGGTGTAACAAGGCCAGGACTAACTCGTAGTCCCAAAGCCAAATGGCATAGGCTAGTTCTCTTACCCCTCTCTGTAGAAGATTTTTCTTGAAGTGTACAGTCTAAAACCAAGTCAGGCAATTAGGTGACAATTCCGCAGTGAGGACAATCAGCAAGCAGTGCTTGATCTGAGTGTGTGACCTTCATTTGTTTAGAAGCACAAAGGTAACCTACATGTCTGCCCCAAAAAAGCCTGCACGTGCTTTTTGATCTTACCTTACGCCTTCAGAATGCTGTGAATATACACAGCCATCACTGCCTTTACTCAACCCCAATGTGAGCGTAGATGAAGATCTGCAGAGGTATTTAGGGGTGCATTTGTTTTCAAAGGAAGCTGGTCTCTTCTTCTTAATGTTTTTGAATGCCTTAGCTCCATTGCACCTTCTGAACACTTTGAAAATTCTGGGTCACCGTTGCCACTGTTTCTGTAAGGAAAAAAAAGTGTCTAAATACCTTTGCAGATCTGGGACTCGAGAGGCTAACTTGAGCTGTCCCATTTGACAGCCTTGGCCTTGCTTCTGGTTAGAGAATAATCTGGAAAAAAGAAACTGGTAGAAACATTTCATGGCTCTTTATAAATAACAAGAAAAAAAAAAATCACATTTCTGTAGCAGGAAGTCTCTGTATTAAAACAGCACATAACTCAGGAATAAGTCGGCCAGGAGACCGCTTCATGGTCTGTAGCTGCTTATGACGTGTTATTGTCTGTTACAAACTCTATGTGATCTAGTGATGGAGCTTTTCTCACCCATCTTGCTTCTTTGCTTTTATACATATTTATTACCTTATCATAGTCAAACCTGAATGAAATAACCCCCCCAAAGTACGATTCTTCTATTTTGCAAAGAATTTTATTTTACAGAAACAACCACTGGTTTGTTAAAGGAGTTGTTTGCGAGATGACTAGATTAGATTAATTAGTTAATGTTTGTAAAGTACTTTGAAGATTAAGAACACTATATAAGTGTTAAGTATTATTGTTATTATAATAGATAGAGAAGGTAGATAGCTAGATAGGTAAAGAGATACAGCAGTCAGATAACAATAATTATAATACTTAACATTTCTATAGGGCTTTACATCTTTTGAGTGTTTTACAAACATTAACTAATTAATAGAGTTAAGCAGACAGATAGTAGATAAAATAGTAGGTAGATTGATAGATAGGAACAAATTTTGCCTTTGGATATATGAATAGTAAAGTCAATGGAAATTGCATCCCATTGATGAGGGCAAAATTTGGTCCACAGACAAATTTAAAGGTAAATTAGCCAGTTTTTTCAAATGTTGGGTTGGTTTTTTTCCACAGACAATTTGTCTTCCCAATGAGTACATTCTCTGTGGGAACAGAAAGTATATTGGAATGTTGAAACGAATGTATCAAACGTGTCAAACTTTACAGTGACATATTATGGAATCAAAGCATATCGTTAAGATTAGTCACATCAGAGTGTCAGTGACTCAGCTTTGCAACGTCTGAAATGATACATCATGTCTTTGGGAAGCACCTTCAAGTTGCTGGATGAAACAGCATTATCAGTGTGCTCATGTACATCCTGATTCTTCAAGTCTTTATGAAAATGCAGGAGTATGATCTACTGACTGAGAAGAAAAATAGGGATTAGAGCCAGGTGTAAGTATATTTTATTTTCATTAAATAAATCTGATATTAATTGAAATGGAGAAGATATAAAGATGCTAAGAACGGACAAGACACTTGTTGCTTTAAATTTATCTCTTCTTGAACACTGATATGTTCCTGCAACAACTTAGCCCTAAAGCTGTACAGGGATGCGGTAAACTAACTGCTGTTTTTTGAAATGAAGTTCATGTACTGGGTGCCTTTGAGATCCAGCTGCCAATGAGGTCCAGGGCTGCTAAACCATCTGGTACCTCTGCAGTATATAAAGGATGGGCGGAAGAGAGACCTCAGCTGAGTGTGAACAGGCTTATTCTGGAATACAGTTGTATCAGTGCCATTCTGCACTCGAGATAATTAGCTTTTCTGCGGGCTTCTAATATGACTCCAGCACCTGGCTGATGCATCAGTGCTGCCTCTGCCTCTGGGATAGTATCACCACACAGTGTTGCTCTCTGCTACCAGGTTGGGACTCTCAGTGCTGCTCTGAATTGTGTCCTATGGACGCAACTGGTATTTTCCCTTTGCAAAGCTTTTCTGCCATTGGGTATATGCAGAACCATCTCAAGTCTTCAGGGTAGTCAGAACCACAGACCATAAATAAATCTTGCCGAAATAGTAAAATGCAGGAGAAGGAGCCATCTCACTTAACTCTTGACAGCTATGGTGTAGAGACCTACATCTGAGCTAGACACTCCAGGTTTCCTTAATAGCCAACAGAGCAAGAAACACTTAAAACATAAGTTTCATCTGCTTTGTATTTATGTCTACATTAGGATGAGATGAAATGCCTCCTAGAAAGTCTTGTTTCTTGCCATTGACTGTCTGTGAATCCCAGACGATTAGCTCAGATGAGGCCAACTCTGTGGTAGATGTTTAAAGTGAGATAAGACAAAACCCATTGTGGTGGGTTGACCTTGGCTGGCTGCCAGGTGCCCACCAACCTGCTCTATCACTCTCCCTTCTCAACAGGACAGGGGGAGAATATACGATGAAAAGCTCATGGGTCAAGATAAGGACAGGGACATCACTTACCAATTATAGTCATGGGCAAAACAGACTCAACTTAGTGAAATTATTTCAATTTATTACCAGTTAATCAGAGCAGGATAACGAGAAATAAGAACAAAACTAAAAACACTTTCCCCCCTCCTTCCCAGGCTCGACTTCATTCCGGCAATTCTTCTACCTCCTCCCCCAAAGTGGCACAGGGGGGATGGGGAATGGCAGCTGTGATCAGTTCATAGGTTTTCATCCCTGCTGCTCCTTCCTCCTCACACTCTTCCCCTGCTCCAGCGTGGGGTCCCTCCCATGAGATACTGTCCTTCACAAACTACTCCAATGTGGGTTCTTCTCATGGGCTGCATTTCTTCACAAACCGCTCCAGCATGGGTCCTTTTCATAGGGTGCAGTCCTTCAGGAATGGACTGCTCCCGTGTTGGTCTCCCAAAGGTTCACAGGTCCTGCCAGCAAACCTGCTGCTGCACGGGCTTCTCTCCACGGGCTGCAGTTCCTGCCAAGAGCCTGCTCCATCATGGGTTCTCTAAAGGCTTCAGTTTCCTTCACGTCACATCCACCTGTGTGGGCTCCTCATCAGGCTGCAATGTGAATATCTGCTCCACTGTGGTCCTCCATAGGCTGCAAGGGGACAACATGCATCACCATGGTCTTCACCAGGGGCTGCCAGGGAATCTCTGCTCCAGAACCTGAAGCACCTCCTCCCCCTCCTTCTTCACTGACCTTGGTGTCTGCAGGGTTGTGGGCCTCACATTTTTTCACTTTTTTTCTCCCAGCTGCTATGCAGCATTTCTTGCCCTTTCTTAAATATGTTATCATCGCAGAGGTGCTACCAATGTCACTGACTGGCTCATCCTTGGCCAGTGGCAGGTCCATCCTGGAGCCAGCTGGAACTGGCTCTGGCCAGCATGGGGGCAGCTTCTGGTGTCCTCACAGAAGCCACCCCTGCAGTCCCCCTGCCACCAAAACCTTGACATGTAAACCCAATAAACCCATACTAAATGTTCCTCTTCCTACTTCACCTGCAAGGTCTAGCTAGTGGATTTTCCCAAGCTCGTCTGCCCAATTAGTCTCACTAGGATTGATGAAGAGGTTTACATGGAAATTGGTGGGAAGGTCATTGGCCAAAAAGGCAAGAGATGAATCCACATGCTGGTCTTTACTGTTTATACAATGAGATAAATACACCATTATGTACCTGCTCTTCTCTGGTGGGTGCAAAACACAGCTACATTGTGGTTAGAGGCCAGAAAGATATAAGACCAAGAACACATCTTATCTGCCTGTCAAAACCCCCATACAATGAAGTTAGCAACAACGTAAGTTTCTCTTCAGTAGCACAATCTACTAGTGGTGGGAAAGTTACTATTATGAAGAAAGTGCAGAAGGCAATAAGCCATCCATCTGACTCAGCCAAAAAAGGCAACATTCAAATATTGTACAGAACAAACATTGTACAGAACAAATACACCATTCATCAACATAACAACCCTTTGATCACTTAAAGAGGCATAAAAAATTAAGGAGGCAAGCAAGAGCAAGAAATAGTGTCAATGCCCTTCTTTTTACCAGGGATGGACAGTACACACCTTGGTAATTAAAATGCATAGCTTTCTTCTCAAGGAACTTGAACCCAAGTCTCAAGTTATGGGTGAATATTCACAGTGAAATGTTTCAAGACAGACCTGTCTGAAGTTCTCTTGTTGGAGCAGTTTTATTTGTATACCATATTTCACTATTTCCTGGGTCATGGGGAGAATGACTTTCTAGTTTAGTGGTTACTGTATTCACCTGGAAGGGGAAGTCCTCAGTTCCTGTGCCTGCTTCTATTAATGTTTCTGTATTTTTCATTTAAGTATTCATTGATGTGGATAATGGAAGCCAGGCTTCTGCTCCTAAATGAAAGACTATACCATGAAGTCATTTGCATAGGCTTGCCATCTTCCTGTTCCCATGAATATTTGATTAACCTATGCAAAGTGAAATGGTTTCAATATGAGGAACTGAGAAAGCCCTGCCCTAGAATATTCTTTAGCCTAGTGGTTAGGGCAGTCAGGGAAGTGGAGAGACAAGTTCATATCCCCTTAAGCAGAAGAGGGAATTGAACCTGGATCTTCCAGAGCTTGGTGGGTATTCTCAACACAAACTTATTGGTGAGAAAAAAGTAGCATCTCTGCTTCCTTTTCTTGCCCGAGCTAATGGGACGCCCTGCCAAAATGCTTATCAAAGTGAAAGATCATCACAGAGTGTGACTGATACAATCTTTATTAGAAAACAAATGATTTCATGATGAACTTTGAAAGAAATTGAGTAAATTATGTGACAACAAAATGGCTTACCACAAGGGAGCATACTCACACCTGTATTATTTGCAATCTACACAAATGATCTACCAATCTGTAATGACAGAAAAAAATTAAGGTTGTCAAAATTCAACTCTCCAATTCAAGACCTGGCCCAAACAAAAGCCATATTAACATCAGCACTCATCAGATCTCAGAATATCATATGAAGAATTAGTGAAATATCCCTATAGATATGAAGCTACCAAGTCTCTTTCTTCTCTAAAGTTCAAGGCCCAATAAACAGAACAGAATAATCTCAAAAGACATGTGACTCAGAATCCAGATTGCTTGGAACTAACATTGGACTACTTGTTTTTCCTCAGGGCACAGATAAAAAAGACAAAGTGTAAGGTTAACCTATAGTATAAATTACTGAAGAAACATGTGAATTCCAAACTGAAGGTCAGCTCTGCAATGCTGTAAACCATAGCACTTGCATTCTGTTATCCATTAGATAAATATTTATGTCACACGTAGGAAAGCACTGATATATCAGTACCTATAAAGAGGTTAGATACCCTGTTGAACGGAAGTAGCTGATTTTTTCATGTGTGCCTTAGGCCAGCTGAGGGAAGCAATCTGTATCTCCTAGCTGGGATCACCTGACTGGGGAACAGATGAAAAAAAGAAAGGGGAGGGAAAAAAAACCAGCAGGAAGAAAAGAAGGGAGGAAGGAAGAAACAAGATTTGAAGCATGCCATTAAATGCCCAAAGTCACTGGATTGGTAAGACCCAATCAGTAATATGCCTGTTCCCAAGCCCAGTAAATTTCAGATAGATCTGGCTGATAAATTTCCTGCTGGTTTCAATTATTAAGAAAAATTTGCCTGCATCATTTTCCACTCTTTTTCCATTTAAGCTCACTCTGAAAGTGAAAAAGAAAAAAACCCCTTAATTTTGATCATTTTCTATGAGAATGTTCTTTATTGACAGAAGTCTCTGTAAATATTCAGTTCTCTGGATGGACATCATATTTGCTTGATGTTAACCCGGTATCAATGCACAGGGCTCTCAGATGGCTGCACCATAGTCTCTCAGCTGAAGAGATCTTTAGGTTAGAACACCTTCATGTCCAGTCAACCTGTAACACAGACAGATCAAATGCAGAGCTGTGCAAAAAAACCTGCAGACAGACCAATCTTTGTCAATCCCAGCACAAACTTTGCTGAGGTATTTTACAGCAGGCATTCTTGGAGCGCGAGCATGGACTTGCACAAATACGGATCTTGTCTGTTTAGATTATGAGCTCTCCAGGGCAATGACTTTCTCTTTGGATGTATGTATCCACTTCGTAGCACCAGCCCTGCCATAATAATGCTAATAACAATAGTAACAACAGCAATAATAATAATAGAAATAATAATAAATTCATCCAGGATGCTGCATAGAAGAGCTGAAGGGCAGCAGGTGTCTTGAGCAAATAATATAATGTATCAAATCCTATGCAGTGAGCACATAAGTGTGTGATATCAAAGACACTACCTATGAAATTAATTTGCCAGTGACACTGCCTTGCCTACCATCCCTGGGCGTTGTGAGAATTAATTAATGCTTGCAAATCGCCTTGAGAACTTCAGAGGAAAGACGCTTTATGTATGCAAAGCCCTGCTGCCTTTCCCTGGTGTCTGCTGCACACCTGTGCCCATTGCATCATGTGCCGCCTCTGTCTGGTCGCAGAGTGCTTGCTGTGTACATACGGCCTCAGTATGATTGATGCTTGGATTTGGGTGTCGACACTGGAAGCTCTCCCCTGTCAGCGGGGAGCTTGCCCACACATGTCCGTGCACCATCAGCCTCTTTCCTCCGGCAGAGTTGTCAGGTTTCCCAAAACAATGATTACCTTTCCCCAGAAACAAACCTCCATCCTGACACCTTTCCTAGCTGGCGTCTTGTAGCATGAGGGCTCCTTTGTAGGGGTCTGTTCCCTACCTCCCAGGGCTCTTGTGAAACTTCATTCCTTCATGTTTGTAAAACATATCAAGAAACCAACATGAAAGTGCAAGGAAAGAGTGGTGCATGCTCTTTTTCTGTGACGACTATTAGCAAATAATTATAGCCATGCAAGATGTCCAGCTTGTACCGCAAACGTCACTACATCCCCTCAGGGAAGGAGGGCAGAGCTGGAGGCATTAGCAAGAAGAGAAAGGTGAGGCTTCTCCATCTTCAAAGTGGCCAACTCTAATCTTGGAGGACCTCAGCA
Source organism: Gavia stellata (assembly GCF_030936135.1). Lineage (NCBI taxonomy): Eukaryota > Metazoa > Chordata > Aves > Gaviiformes > Gaviidae > Gavia > Gavia stellata. Next base: position 5,675,789 of record NC_082597.1, on the reverse strand, counting down.
TGCCTAGAGGCCATGGCAGCTGCTCGGAAGGGAGCTGCAGGTGCATTATGTCTGCAACCCCAGTGCTGAGGGGACTCTGAGCTACCAAATTCCTCTTACATTTAAAATGAGTGCCACTTACAGCAAATAATTATTTAAAGTGAAGCAAAATGCTTATTTAAATGCCTTTTTCTTCTCTTTATGTATTTAATGCATTTAATGTTTTAAAGCATTAACATCACTTGTTTGGGTGGGATTTTTTTAATGTACATATTTAGGCTCAATTTCCAGGTCATCCTTGACGCCCCTATCTCAGTAGACCAGCCATGTTTACACCTGCGTCAAAAGAAGGGGTGGAAGGTTTCCAAACACTGCTCCATCCTCATGCTATAGAGCTATATCGTAGCTCTATAGGTGCTGGAAAGCAGTGCCCTTCTGTTGCTGGGTGGTTTTAAGCAGCAAACATTGGCAGTCACCTGCCTTGCCCTGTTCCAGCTGCACTCAGCAATGCGCATCAGTGCATGGAGGGAAGGGAAAAAGAAGCAGGACAGCATGTTGGAAGGAGTCAAGGCTCCTTTCATCTTTCAACACCCCCTTTTCTATGCTTGAGTAAGAAATTGTGGACTCACTCCGTAAACCTCGTCTTTCTTAGTACTGTAAAGAGGTGAAACACAGAATACATCCCCACTCAATCATAAATTCAGAATCAATTATAAGCCTAATATGAGATGTATTATCTTGCCCTTAGTCTCAGGTTTTGTTCACGGAGCACTGTCTATGAGATCAGACATCAATATAAGGACCATATGAAGAATTCCCCTACACTATAATCAGAAATTCTTTCTGAGGGCTGCCCACAAACTTTTCTTAGCCCACAAGAGAGATCCATTCGGGAACTCTTTCTTTGACCAAAGCTTTCATACATAAGTCATCTTCTCATAAGAATCAGATTATTTTTGATAATCAAAGATTTTACATGGTCACACTGGTGAGGGAACTGATCAATGCCAGTAGTGATGTTTCACAAGATGGTTTTAGAGGGCAACAACTTAGCCTTTCTTTTTTTTTTTTTTTCTTCATGGTTGTTTTTGGTCAAGTGCTTTCAAAGTTAGTGTGGAAGCCCAAAGTCAAGTAAGCAGTTTTTGGTTTCTTCTATCTCTGCTGAAGATTTGTATTTTCTGAGTAGTCTGCCCAAAAATGATTTTGTGTGAAATGAGAAATAATATTCTTTTCTTTTTTCAAGAATCAAAATATTTCTTCTGGATTGTCTTATTTTCAGATGAAAGGTCTTCTTTTTTCCCCTCTAGAAAAGCTAGTGTTTGCAGAAACCTTCAATTTCCATTAAGCAATGATTCTGATGGATAATTAGAATTTAATTTCTCTGACCAGCACCCCCAGAGGCATTCAGATGCCTTCTGCTTCACCATTCCTATTTCACACAAACAGGAGTAATAACCTTTTCCTGGTCTATCCAGATGCTGGAAAGCTTAGTCTTTTTAAAACTGTGCTCAGCTTTTACAGTGGTTAGTCAGGGCCCTAAAGGGAGAACCATCAGCACTCAATGCAATCTCCCTTTGCCTTTCCCGTTCACCCTATCTTCTCCTTTTCCACACTTTGCATGGGTGCTTGGGTTCTGCCTCCTCTGAAGAGCTTCAGCTCAGCCCATTCCATACCCACAGGCAACTAATAAAGGTCAATCTCAGATATAATGAAAGGGGACAATGAGTTTGCTCTGGCCACTCCTAGTTTTCCCCACTGCTTCTCACGAGCTCTGCAGGTTCTTCTGGTTCCTCCACCAGGCCTGAATGTTAGGGGGAGGCTGTTCCCACCACCATCCCCAGCTGTTCTTCAACAGTCGTGTCCTTTGAAGATGCGCATAGTTATCATGTTATTTCAAAATACCAAAGGTCACATTATCTTTCCTTTTCCCTTCCTCCCTGCTGGAAAGTAAGGGCAGGAGCAATTACTGAGTAAACAAGAAGGAACGGGTTTGCAGAGTGCTGCAGTGAAGCTCTGAGGGACTCCACCAGACCAGCCTGTTGCAGCCAGAACTCCCTTCTCCCCAGCTCATCATGCAAATCAAAGCTTCATGGACAGGAAAGTGGCCCTAGCACAAGGCATTTTCCCTAAATCTGTGTTGGTCCTTTTGTCACGGAAAATCTGGTTAGGTTTCCAGAAAAGTACATCTATGAGGCAATAAAAAGCTCACTTTTCCCTGCATCTTTTATCCAAAATGCTGTGCTGGAGTAATAGAACTGATTTTCGGCAGTCAGTGCCCAGGAGGCACTGCAAATCACACATTGGAGGTTGTGGGAAATAAGGGTATCTGTAAGCCATAGACCACCCGAAGTTCTTGATGAACCTCTGCCAAAATAGGAATCAGAGCTGTCTCAGATTCCTTCTCTTCCAGCCTACTATGCAACAAGGCTTCTACTTACTTTTTCTGTGATTCCTGTGAGGTATGTTGGCCCTGAAGGATAAGAACTGCAGTTCTGCCTAGTAATTGCATCATGTAAGTAGTAGGTCTACCTCGCTCCCTCCAGCTCACCCAGGTACAGGCTGAGTAGAGCTGGGCCCTTAAGAAATACTTTTATGGAACTTCTGAAAAGCAGGTGGTCTGATGCACAGAAAGTACATTAACACTAATGAAGATAAAGAATTTCACAGAAAGATAATTGTTTGCCTAGCAGCTGAATCTATTTTTGTTCTCAAGTTGTAATTAAGGGAAAAGTTGCAGGTTAAAATGCAATATATATTTTCCTCATTTTTCTTGCCTAATAAGCAGAACACAAAGTTGATTCATTTCTATCTGCAAGGTGAAAGTGTATCATTTTACCCACACCTGATTTAAGCACACAAATTTTACTGAAATGAGTAAAAGAAAGACAAACAGCTGGAGAAACCTGAGGAAAAACACTGAGTTCAATTTTCCAGAATCTTGCATGTTGGAGGGGGGGAGGGGGTGGGTGGGTGGGAAGGAAAAAAAAAAAGAAAACTGGGACTTTCCCACTGAAATGTCAGTGTGAGGAGTCAGACATGGACAAGCAAAATTATATCCTGAGATGCTGGGCAGTTAAAGCTCTTTTTCCAACAGCCTGGAAGGATGAGCAAGTTGCATGGACCCAGATGTTCTTATTGGTGTTATCATTTGCTATTTGTATGTGTGTAATGCTTAGTAGTTGTAAACTTAGGAGTCTAGGAGTCATACCAGACTTAAGCATGTCATAAAACAAAACTAGTCCCAGACCGCTGGGTGCTGCACAAAAGAGCAAAGAAACACGGAACAAAAAGGAAGTGTCTGCTCCAGAAAGCTTGCAATCAAAGCAGAAGACAAGCGGTAATGAAAAGAAGTCATTCCATCTGGATACAGACAGAAAGGGCAGGACAAGGAAAGAACAGGGCAGTCCAGCATTATGGACAGTTGTCTCATGACAACAGCACATAAGTCATGTCAAGTTCTCATATATGTCTCTGACACATGAAGAAATTTTGCTAAATGAGGAGTAGGGACACTATGTTGGATCAAAATTGGAGAGAAAGTTCATTTGCTAGGGACAGAATTACAGCCAGCTGAGCATGTTTCCAGGCATATAAAATAATGTGCATCTCTGCAATGACTTGCCATGATGTGGCAAGTTTTAATTTTAATTTTGGATTTTGCATCATTCAAGTTCAGCTTAAAAAAATTAACAGATTTGTTTTTCCTTTAAAATAATCCAAGATATTTGAGCACAGATCTCTGAATGTATTTAGGTGTACAAATTAAACAGGGATAGATGTCTGAATACCTTTGAGAATCTAGGTCTCACATTCACTCTAAATTGATGATCGTTAAGATAAAGGTCAGTCTCTTGCAGGTCTGTAAACACTGACCTCCTGGATCAGCCTTCTGGTTTGCGTAGAATATAATTTTTCTCTGTCAGTGACTGGGTTCAAAAACGTCAGAAAAAATGATAGTCATTTGCAGGAAAGAGAAGAACTACCTACCCATCTTTGCTTTGCTTGAATACCTATTCTGAATTTAGCTAAACAAAGGTAAGTTTGGATCTACAAGAAAGAAACATTGTATCCTTCCCTTCCCGTCCTTTGTCCAGCTACCTGGAAAAATCTCCAACTATTTCTTGGGATCTTGCTAAATTTTCTGGATAACAATTAATCAGATCGAGGCAGCCTGTGAGCAAATCACATGAGCCAGGCAGGAATACACAATCATTTGATGTTGTAAACGCAACTGCACAAACACACAGACTAGCAATTAGCTAAATCACTCAGATGCCTGGCCCCAAAGCTGAATATTTTCTGTGTTCCCTTCTCTGTCTAGAGCTCCTCCAAAGACCCCAAAGCCTGAAATTGTTTGGACAGAGGTTCAACTTTTGCTGTCAGAAATTCTTGATAGATTGTGAACCTCAGAATGAATGAACAGGCTGGTTTTCTGAAAGCAAACCAGTCAGACCTTTGTCAAGCAAGGCAATTAAGTACATGCTTAACATAAGCTGATGAGTACTTGTAACGATTAAACTCAATTTTAATACTAAAACAAGATTCTGATAGTGATTTATTGTTTTCCAGAGACATTTTTCTAAGAAACAACCTCTGCTGTAAAAATTACTTTTTCCTCCTTCCTACCAAATACTTCAGGTATTTTCTGTTTCTCTTTCTATGCTTTCAGTTCATCCATGTAGAGTAACAATTTTTGGCACATCAAGCACATTAGATAATTATGTCAGTTGAGAAACTCTCAGCTTCTTGTCACTAGTCTATAAAGTTCTCTGTAGTGTTGTAATACAGTATCACTGATATCTCAATGAGATAACATGTTAAGTGTCTACTGGCTATATAATTTGAACCAAAAGTTAACAAAGAGAACTGATCTTTTGGTAAACATATACTATATTTTTGTCATCTCTTCCTGATAGTGGTTTTGATAAGCAGATTTAGATGTGGTGTTATCCTCTGATTGCTTTTGCAGCATACTTGCAAGACAGGGAACTCCTTCATAATTCCTCAGACAGATGGTTGAGAGGAATTTCCCAAGTACCCGCAGATCAAAGATTGTTCCCTGTAAATGGTGATGGTTACTGATATTACAAATCCACCCAGCCATTTTATTCTTCCTCATTCTAAAAACGCTTTCACTTCTCTCTGCCTTACGTGGATTCCCATTAGGTGGGAAGAACAATTTTAAGCAATCAAGAGTCAGTGTGATAACCTTAGATTGCTCATTAAGAACCAGATTGTGAATGAGGGGTAGATGACAGAGGTCTATGAAATCAGAGGCATGGAAATCGAGAGCAATTGTTTTCTGTCTCTTCCAAAACAAGAGCAAGGGGACATTAAATGAAACACAGAGGAGCCAGGTTCAAAACAAACAAAGGGAAATGATTCTTCATACAATGTATAATTAAGCTGTGGAACTCCTTGCCACAGGATGTTGTGGATGCTGTAAATTTACATGGGTTCAAAAAGGACTGGACAAGTTCATGAAAGAAAAATTCTTCAAGAGCTATTAAAAACAAAGACATTACCTCTGGCTCCGGAAGACGCTGAAATGCAAATCTCAAGATGTTGTGAGAGTGCTCTGAGGAAGTCTCACTTTGCTATTTTACTTTTCCCCAAGCATGTAATCATTGTTGGCCTCTGTCAGGAAGAGGTAGATATGTTAGATGGATCCTTGTATAGCTGGTACAACTCTTTTTATGTCCTTATTTCATACAGCTGTCTTATTCACTGAGCAGATCAAGTGACGGCCACTGGTAGACATACCATTCACTTCTTAATGCTTTTTCTCCAACTTAGAGCAGTAATCTGAAAATGGGTGTATTGCTAAATACTTTTATTTTGAGGCAGTTTAGCTTCCCAGTTTTCTGCCTGGAAGGTACAGAAAATTGAAGCTTGCTGGCTGCCTCCGAGACAGGAGGGTGCAGTGGCCTCTCAGGGGCATCTCTCCTCCTTGTGCTCCAGTTGGTGATAGGGGTAGGCTTGTGTAAAGAAGTGGGGTGCCTCTCTCAGGTCTTTACCTCTCTAGGCAAATAGGCTGTCAAAATAACCCCCCCAGTCTTAAATATTTAGTGATTCAGTAGTAGAAACATACATCATTTTGGATGCTTGGCTATGTGAAAATTGGCTGGGAAATCCCCCAAGTTTTTTATTCCTGTTACTTCTGGCACTTGGCAAGCCTACCAGTGCCTCCCTGACTAGAAGTTTGCCTGGTAATGAGGAAAAGTGAAGAGAAGTCAGGAAAAGGTGCCTCCATCCTACGAAGCGCTGCCCGGTGCTCTATCTGATAGCCCCTCTGTTTGAACAAGCCTTGGAGGGAAAAATATCCCCCCTCACTCCTACCAATTCCTAGCGGCTGGGTTTGAGGAGAGTTAATGCAGGGAACAAGTCCTGTCTTGCACTGGAGTACTCCTGCATCTGCACAGGGTAAAAGCCTTATTAGCCAACCCCTTGGTCCCGCAGGCTTACCCATTTTTGTGGGCTAAATTAAGACTTTGGTGGTGGGGAGTCAGAGAGTTGCTGCAAAATTAAGTCTGGCTGAGTGATGTACACCCACCTGCCATGGGATCTAACAGCTGAAGAGGAAGCTTAGCTTCAGGCCCATTGCAGGTATCCCAAACTGGTCACCCCAAAAGCGTGGAGGCACTCAAAAATGAAAATCTCCACTGCAGGATTTAACCTGGGGTTTCAAAAGCCATTCCTCTCCCTTCCCATCACCCCTAAAAAGCCTTTTGGGCAAGGAAGGCAACTCTTCAGGCTCCACGGGTATTATTATTTGGAGGCCTCTTTTGTATTAAGAGTTGGCTGCTCCTTGGGTTCACCTAGGTATTTTAGTGCATACATGCCTGGGTGTATATTGAATGTGCCTAATAGCTGCAGTAGGTGGAGAGGGAGGAAGCTGTGCTCCAAATGATGGGAACTCCTGGAGGGAGTTGTCTTGCCACTGGCATGCTGTCAGCATGCCAATAAATAAGAAAGTTTAGATGATCAGATGCAGCTATCTAAACAAAATAGGGTGAAAACTCCCAGCCTGCGTGGCAATCAGGCATAGGAAACTCATTCAGTGGCCATCCAGCTTCTTCCCATGGTTCAGGTGTGGTATTTCGTGAAACGTGAAACAGCCAGAAAATATCCCTGTGCCCAAAACCAGCCCTGTGGCTGTTGTCCTTTCTGTCATGCCATTCCTGCTGCCAGACACCACTCAGAGGATTGTTAGTGGGAAACATGAAATTGGAGGTGATTCAAAGGTGTCACAAGCTCTTTGCGTGTAGGTTTGCAAGCGCTGAAATTAGCCACTGGGCAGCACTATCCCAATTCTGGAACAGAGAGTGTTGCTTCGTACAGTGTTGCAAATCACTGACAAATTCATTTATGCTCTAGTGCTCTAGGCACAAACCTAGATCTCAATGTCTGTGAGGAAATCAGCATCTAGAGGCAGGAAGATAGAGAACTCATTCAGTTATCTTCTCAGCAAAACCTGCTCTGCGCAGGTAATCTCAACAGTTGACTGATTAAATGTATAGCTGGTCTAGGAATGACCCCAGTTCAAAACCCAGATATTCTTAAAGGGCAGTGATGGAGCTGAACCTAGGTTTTCCACCTCTTGAGAAAATAGTAAAGCTAGAAATGCAGAGATTACTCTGGTCATCAGTATATTCTGTGCTCCACAGTTTGATAAAATGTCCAAACAAGACAGAATGAGTCTGTATTTTAACTTTTAATCCTTTCAAGTGGGAGACACAGATGTCTTCCAGTAAGACTGGAAAGATCTGAAAAAGAGTCTCCAAGACACCAAGTGAGTGTTTTAACTGGCTGTTGGGGGCACAGTTCAGGGACTGACAAGTAGGCTGTGAAACCTGAATGAAAGTTGGTATCTACCTCCGATCTGGAGTTGGGCACCTGGCTTCCTAAGAAGAAAAGAGCACAAAGCCTCACACCTCTCCTTGGCTTTTTTGCTATCAGACTGGGCTTTTACCTTGTGCTGCCACATGCTAACCCCTTTCAGAAGTTCTTGGTGCCCCATGTATTGCCTAAGAAGCTTACTTGCCTAAATTGGGCAACTCAATATCAACAAAGCTCCTAAGAATTAGAAGCTACTAAATTTGGTGCTGTGATATGCAAGTCCTTCAGTAGATGCAGATCTTTGATACCACACCAGTGACAGAAGAGCTAGAATAGATTAGAATAAAAAGAATAGAATAGAATAGAATAGAATAGAATAGAACAGAACAGAACAGAACAGAACAGAATAGAATAGAATAGAATAGAATAGAATAGAATAAGCTTTAATCCTTATTCGCATCCAGGATCTTCAATATCTGCAGCCTCTCTGAATCAGTTTAGTTTATTTAATACAACTCAGATACATTTGATCTACTAAAGCTGGCAACCTTCTTGTTCCTCAGGCATGCTGCTTATTATCTTTTACAGATGAGAGTTCTGCCATCTGTCTGTCTCTGTCCCTCCCTCCCCCCAGCTGACATTCAGCTCTTCCCAGGAACTAGTTGAATCAAATGTGTCCAGTCTTTCTTCCTCTTAAGCATATTAAATATGCCCAATCAAGTACCATAAACACAGTCATAAGACTTCTGTGTTCAACTACTAACCCCCAAAGCTGTGCGCCAATGACAGATGCTCTGTAAACGAACCAGGCTTACCCTGGTCAACTGGTAGTATTCGCAGACTCATCAAGAAGCAGCTGAGATTTATATTCAGCAATGATTTTGCAAAAACACAAACTAAACAAAAAGCCCAGCAACAAACCCCACCCAAAGTATCTTCAGCTTCACCAGATTTCAACAAAAACTCTTAAAGCTCCTCTGTGATTTATGGGGGTGGGAAAAATAGCTTGCATTGTATATTTAAAGACAACTTCACTTGGACATTCTGCATGTGTATAACCACAATCACCCTATGTTTAGAAAAATGACTATAGATTAGTGACACATAGCAGAAGGCTACTTGGATGATCAGAGAGACACAGAGTCTACTTCAAAAGAGCAGACAAGAGGGTGGTGGTCTAAGGGGCAAAGGAGAGAGTGTCCACATCCAGTTGACCTAGCTCGGCTGAGAACCAGAATAGAGCTGACATTAATGTGGTCACAGCATTTGCAGGACCCCAGATCATATCGCTGCAGTCCAACACACTATCCTACACAGGCATATCAGTCATTTTTCAGGTGTCTTTAGTGCTACATCAATATAGCGTGCCTGAACATAGCTTGTTGACTTAAAAAAAAATGCTCAGCCACAAAGGATTATAGGGGTTAGAAGTGCACTGTATAAATACATTGAGAGATAATCAAGGGAGAATAAGAAAAGGTCTCTGAGCTAATGGCCAATGCTCTCACCAGAACCAATGGGATTTAATGGCTGTGACTACAATTAAATCAAGATCTATAAATCTTTAGTTGTATTGGGGGAACAAAAAAAACAGTGCAAGTTTTGAGTTTGGTGAAAGTTACTAGTGTTATGATGACTGCCTGTGACGCTTTGTGAGCTAGAAACTGCTGTAACACACACAGGTGTATTGCGTGTCCTATTTACTCTAGAACAACAAACACTCCACCAGAATGGCGTGTTTAGTTCACTGCATCGCTTCAGAGCAGAGGCGGGGGGAAATTCTTCTCCATACCAAGGGATGTCAGGAATTTTTTTTTAACATAACATAAACTATGAAATTCTAGGATTTATATTACCTGATTAGGAGATAACAATGATATTCCTGTAATCTTTGTATTTCTCCCAAAAAAAGCTCCTCGATATTAGGCTGTGAGGCTAACCAGAATTTTCTTGTTTCATGGAGTACATATTTGTGGAGAGGACACCGATCGCTGTGAATACAAAGTCAATGAGGGCAGACACTTTCCATGCTAGTGTTTTGCTCTCAGGCCCATGTCCACCACCTCACAACAAACTCAGCAATATCTCCAGTGATTTGTTTTACTCAGCAACATCCTAGTTATTGGCTGCTGGGTCTGCCTAACCTGAAGATAAGTATTCCCCCGAGAAGTTCCATCCATACGAGCAAGAGCAGCTTGCATCTGTCCTCACCTACATCTTCCTGAGGACACAGCTCAAGGGCTTTCATGCTTAGACTCTCTTGGACTCTGTGTCTCTCTGTTGTGATAGTGGTGGGAAGGTTTGCCTGGACCTCAAAAAAGAAACAGTTAAAAGGACACTGTGCAGGGCCTTTCTGTACGGGAGGAATTTTTGCTCACGCACGCCCTGAAGAACAGGTTTCACCTCCAAGCAAAGTGGAATCAGGCTCTAAGGCAGCTTCTGCCCAGCTGAATAAACGCGCCCAGGCTTAAATGATCTCCCAGTATAGGTGAGGGTTGGGGGGTTTTTCTGCATGGATGATCAAGCATTTTAGATTACTGTTTGGGTAGCTTGTTTATATAAAGGACACAAATCCTAAACTAATACCAAAAGTATTCTACCCTTAGAAACTCAAACATGTAACTTAATTCAGAAGCTGACACCAACTTTTATTTTTTAAAGCTTATTTTTACTGCTAAGTCTCAGATGTTCAGGTTTGCTGAGAAGAGTAGAAGTTTACTCCCTGTAGCAGTGAAAGGGCAGAAATAAGTCTGAGACATGGGGAAGTTCTTAATTAACAGAATAAAGTTTAGTATTGCAGAAATTTAAATACTGCTAAAAATCCACTAGAATGCTTTTTTGCCGACTTTTAAAATCATTATTTATACTACTACAAGAGATCATCTTATCTTGAAAGACTGTGCTTTCCCCCCTGCAATTGTTGCATCTGGGGTACATCCTAGTGTGAATGTCTCAGAGCCAGGAAGTAATATTGATTAGAAATGCATTATTTTATATTCATTATTCCCCAGAAAAAAACACACATAAAGGAAGAAGCATAAATAATGAGAACAAATAGATTTCAAAAAATTCTTTTGTTCTTAAACAAAAATCTAACATGACATCAAAAAAAGAGAGACCCACTTTTTCAGCCACCCCCTTTTTAAAATTCTCAGTATTCCTAAAAGAGATTTTTTAACTGTATTTTAACCTGCTTCTTTAAGTGTGTACACAGTGTACGCATTCTTTTTTTTCCCCTGATGTTCAAAATTAAGCCCCTCTGTATGCCTTCCATGCTGAAGTTTATAACCTCAGTCTACACAAGTCCAGTGCAGAAAGATCTACAGCCTCCAGGCAGAGCGAGGAAGCTCTTTAAAGATGAATCATTTTCATAAATGAGTGCAGAGGGAGGTCAAGCCAGGGGACACAGAAGGTTACATGTGTGGCTGAGATAAGGCCTCATTCATCCACTTCTTACTGTCAGGTCTTGATGGGTGAACATTGCCTTGAGCTCCCATAAAACATGTTGTTTGCAGAAAACTTGCAGGTGGTTCATAAAAAAGTCCAAACTGTTACCAAGAAATTTATCTCTCAACTGCTGGATCTGTTTATAATAGAAGTGAAGGATCTCATAGAGAAATTAAGTATCAGAGACTGACTTACATTGGCTTGCCAGACTGAAAAACCCAACCTGCTTTCCAAATGCTGCACTAAAAATGTCAAAGCAATTGTATTGATGACATCTTGACAAGATACTGTACAAGACTGTTAAAAATACAACAACAACAACAAAAGAATGTTGCCTGTTTATGGAAAACTTGTCCCTGGGGAAGGGATGTGGGTATTTAAGAGACTTTTATGGAGGAAATTCAATCGGTTCTCACTGCAACATTTGTTTTTAGAGAGCGTCAATCTTTTATTACAGTGGTACCCATTCGAAAGCTGGTTTTTAAAAGGGTGTCATTGTTTCTCCCTGTGTTTCAAAGCAGATATTCAGATAAAGCTGGGTTGTGTTGGAGGGGAGAAGAGGTGAGGGTTAAACTGAATGCAGGAGGCATCATATGGTGGACAGTTTGATGTTGTTGTGAACATTTATCCACTGAGGGCCGGATTTGAGACCTGTTGAAATCAACGAAACCTCTTTATTGACTTCACTAGACTCTTAGCTCCAAGGAACTGTATAGAGACAGCCGGCTGGTTTCACATCAGCTACTCGAGAGCTACCAAATAGTAGCAGCTTTCAACAGGCAGCAACCTGAAAAGTGTTCACATTCCTGATCAAAAGGCCCCATGTCTATTACATTACAATCCCTCATACTCCCCTGTCTCCTCCACACAAAAATACAAAGTTAAGTTTTCTACATTCTCCTCAACTTGCTCTCCCATGCTTTCGTATTCATAGATTTTTACGGCCTGAAGGAGCCATTATGATAATCTGGTGTGACCTCCTGAAATCAATTTATCAATGGGATTGCACCAACATTATGGAGAACAGTATTTGGCCTCTAGACATCCTGCCATACAGAGACAACACAGAATGAATTAAAACGGGATAGGGCATTCATTATGAATTATTTGCTTTGGGGGTTATACATCCAACATTCAGCCACACTTGGGGTTTTTTTACTGTAGTCAAAAGAAGAAAAATAGTTTCTCCAGAAGGGTATCTGCATAAGTCGTGTGTGCCCATCTCACTTACTGTTGCTACAGTTCTTGGGCAGAACATGACGGAAGCCCAAATTTTTAGTTAACCTATTCTTAAAGGTTTTGATCAAAAAATTAGTTTTGCAGTATACGCTCTCTTGGTCAGTTCTTTCTCACCAACTTCTCTTGCAACTTCTCTTCCCATTAGCCATGTGCAATGCCCATGGGGTGTCACTATGTAATAGTAACAGGCCAACTACCTGCGATGGTGCCACTGGTAGTAGGGAGCTTGCAGCACAGGTCGGGCGCCCTTTCCTCAAGGAATTTCTCTGGCTGCTCATGAACCACTCAGGGCTTCCCCATGGATGGCTGTAAAAAATTCTCCACACACAAGGATCAGCACTTGTGTGTTGGGCTGTAATATCCCCATACTGCCCATTTCCAAGGACGAGTGTGGTCTCATCTACCTCAGATCCCTTTAAAAACACAACCTCAAAGTACGTAATCACATCACAGAGATTTTGAAATGGGACAGGGGCAAGGTCATTTCCAGGAAATGGTTGTAGTGACAGTAAAATAAAGCCTCGTGCCATCAAAATCCTGAGAATCCCAAGGTATATAGGAAGCCTTGGTCCATCAGGTCCATCTTTCACCCCCAGGCCAATGTACATGGTTTTAACAGGGGCACATCCACTTCTGCAAGCTAGAGCAGCTTTCACCCTCAGAATGTGTCAATGACAATCACAGGGCCCTAAATACAAGGTAACTGCTTCTTAATTAAGGGAAATTTAATGAGAATTGTTGGTAAACAAATATCAGGTGATTATAGGATGACATCTCCCCACAGATTACTGAGTAATTGCACTTCTCTGACCCAAAAGGAATTTCCATGCAACTTGCAGTGAGGCTTAGAAGACAGAGATAATTAGGTCTTTAGTCCCTGCAACTTTTTAGTCTTTTTTTTTTTTTTTTCACTTCCAACCATACAGAAATTATCAGAGCCTGAATCACCCCTCACATACTAAATCCCACTTGGAGAGATGATAACTTCTCTGGTTCCCCTCAGCTGCTCAGCTTCCTTCAGCTGCAGCCAAGCTTTCGTTATCTTCAGCTTTGAAACTCCAACAGGATGAGGAGAACTCTCCTCATCTGTCCACAGATACTCCCCTGCAAGAACTGCCCTTCATAAGCTCTGAAAGAACTGTACTATAAATATCGTTTCCCATCCCAAATCCACCATGCAGGAAGTGAAGTTTTGCTAAAAATACATTCTGCATACATAGCTAGAGTAAAACCCGTCAGGGTTTTAAAGGCCCATCAGCCCTCATGATGCAACAGCGTTGGTTAATATTTTTTTCATTATACAGCTTTCTATCAGAAAAAGCTGATTTATCAAAATCAAGATGTTTCTTGGGAACCAGTCAACTGTGATAATATTCTTGTTGGCAACGTTTTGAAAAAACTCCAAGATTAAATGGAATATTTAGTTTGACCTTCTCTCTTTGCTTCGTTTGGGCTTTTTTGCTTTATTTTACTTTATCTTCCTTGTTTTGACCTTTAATATTAAAATTTTGCAAATAGTCTTCATTAATTAAAATGACGGTACACATAGTACAAGATGTTTTATGTACTCTGTGATTTCTATGACAATGTGCGCGCATTACCAAGATAAAGCACTTTACAGCAGGATGGGAGAGTAAAGTGGCAAGAACTTCAAGAAGACTTCCAGTCTGACTTTTTGCTCTGATATAACATCAAATATTTCTAGATCATCCTTACAAATATGTGTTTAACCTGCTTTAAAAAACCTCCAGTGGTAAAGATTCTGCAGCCCATCAAGTTTCTGTTGTTCCTGTCCACAGAGTTAGAAGGATTTTGTGATAACTAACCTAAAACTCTTCCCATTGCAAATTAAGCCCATTTCTTGTTGTATCAGCAGTGGACACAGAGAACAAGTGATGACTGTCTTCTTTTAAAAAACCTATTATATGTTTGAAGACTCTTATCATGCCTCCCTTCCTTTGCTGCTTTTCTAGACTAAACAAACCCAATTCCTTCAACTTTTCATTATAGGTCATGTTTTCTTAAACCTCTTCTCCTCCGTGTTACTCTCCTCTGGATGCTTTCCAAACGGTTTATTACTTTTTTTAAAGTGTGGTGGTCAGGACTACATACCTTAGGCCAGCTGAGTCCCCACCTGTGCCAAGTAGTTCAGGTTAATGACCTCCCTGTTGATAAGTGTGTTTCTGTGTTTCTCTTAAAACAGCTTAGACTTTAATTCCATGAAATATCACAACTTCTCATTACAAAAACAAATTTTGAAATGCTGGAATTCCCCACACAATGGGAGTAATTTCTTCTGTCTGGCTCTGCTACGTAATACAAAGATGCTCCTGAAATTGGAATACATAGTACCTAAGAATACTGGAATCCACATGATTGAAATATTTATCTTTCATATGCAGGGCTTTTTACCTGTAGACTTCTTTTTTTTTTTAAGAAAGATGTCTCTATCTACAGTTTTCTGATGCAGAAAGCCAAGAAAGGAAAATGACAGCCCCTCAAGATGGGTATAATCCAGTGTGAATGGCACTGCTGCAAAGATGAGTTTCTGCATCATGTTATATGAAGTGGAAGAGGGTCCCCACTCTTTGCATGGGGTCAGACCGAAAAAGGACCCATCCATTCATCAGGTCATATCACGGGACATCCTCCTCCCTCAGATATCGTGTCATGAAGATGACATGCACAGTCTGAGGAGTGAAGCAAACAGCTGCTGAAACCATATTTGGGAAACCCTTAGTGACCCACTCAGCTTAAAATGCACATGTACGTATGCATTAGATTCTATACATTGACTTAGCAGGGGGACTCTAAAGTCCAACAGTTTCTTCTACCATCAGAGGGAACTAATAACCTGAAGAAGTAGCTTCTGCCCAAAACACACTGTTCAAGTTAAAATACATGCAAAACTAGTCTCCCCTTGGCTTTGAGCTCAGGTAGGACATAGGTGCTTACTCATTACAGTGAGATTTCGGAGGTTTGGATCCTGCCCCCAGCTCTGCTTTAGGGGTTGACTGTTGGGTGAGTCTGAATAAATCACTTCACTCTGCCTCAGTGCCCCATCTGCCAAACGTAGTTACCATCTCGTTCCTCCAGGTAGTCCTTCAGACTGGCTCATAGAATTCTCTAAATAGGAGGTGGATATTCTTATTGTTATTTAGAAGGGAAAAAAAGGAAAAACAGCACTGTAAAAAGTGACAGTGGACTTACTTTTGTGAAGAATAGTGTTTCCCTTGATGAAATGAAATCAAATGCGTCTGAGACAGAATGGAAAAATATGGAACGTGACATTCAGGAATGCCCCTTGCTCTCCTTCAAGTCTGCAGTAAATGAGACCCTGACATGAGTGTTTAAACATAATAAAAATATCCCTCTGACTGGAAGGAATCCAGAATTTTCTGAAATACTTTTATTAATATCATTTCCTCTGCAATAGCCACAGGATTTGCTTCTCCATTAACGCTTTGGGCTCAGAAATCTCTAGTGCCAGTCCCTGCTGGGCTACGTGGCTGGTAGTTCCATAGAAGACATTGGAGTTTTCCCAGTATGTGTTAGCTAAGGAACTTGGTCTTTGCTGGAAATGTCCTTTGATGATGCCTTGCATAAGACAGTCATTCTTTAGAAGTAAAAGATCCAAAGAAAACACTTGGATTTGTTAAAAGGGGAAAAAACTCAAAAAAATCCCCAATAAAACAAAATTAAAAACCAACCAAACACAAAAAAACCCCCCAACATTCTGTTGTATTATGAAAACATTACACAGGCTGTGAAGCAGAGAGCTCATAGTCAACCCATGACCCATAAGCCTACTGCTGCCTCAGGCTGGTGGTAAGCAGAAATAAAACACTCAGCAACATGATTGTTAACATTTCTTTCTAAAATTTTCAAGGCCAGTGTCCCACTGAAGGGTATCTGCCCACAGCTCATCACTCCCTGCTGGGACGTGCCATCCAGATGATTGGAGAGCTCTTCTTCACTGAGGTTCAGTGGGGACTTGCCCTGAATTCAAAAAGAACTCTTTAAAGTTTATAAGAGAGGAGCCAAGAGCCTGGTTGCCAAATGTAACAATATATGGGATTTAGACTTAAGCAGGTATCCATGCTGTTTTCACCCTCGGGCTTCACTGCACTGTCTAGGCTGGCAAAAAGGACCCATAATGCTGGTAGAGGTCACTAGATGCAGGCTATGAGCTCAGTCCCCATGCCACAGGTATTGCCTTGCCCATGGAACAGTCCAAAACTGGAGCTGAACTGGACAAATGGTAGAGGCTGTATGCTATCTTGTAGCATTTCTAGATTCATGCAACACACGAAAGACTTGTCCGTCAACACATGAACGGAGGCTTTGAGCACAGGTCGGATCAGATTCTGATTTCTGTTTAACCCTGTCAAAAATAATTCCACACATAACTGGGCCTGAGTTCTGTTTATATCGGGCCTTGCATTTTAGGATATTATTGTCTCCATCACTCACTCAGCAGCGACCAAAATGTATCTGTCCCTTCACAGTAGCTTAACTAAAACTGAAGGGTCTTCTGTAAGAAGAGGCCAAGGAATATTTCATCCCATACCTTACAGGTGTTTTAACATGGTGCATTTAAAATCCAGTGAGGTCCAACCTTGTATTCCCAAGGAAACAGATTTTTTTTGAATCCAAGGGACAAAGGGCCAGACCTACCATATCCTTCATTTATCATTGTGGCCACGCCACCAGAAGTCCTTGTTGTCCCTTCACTGAAGACGATTCCCTGTTTATTTTAAAGGCACCTTGCAACTCCCACCCCAGTGCCTGGGCCCTTCTTCTCCCTCTGTTCTGCACTTGATTTTATCTTCTGAAACAGTCAATCCCCTTTGTCTCCTTTTGTGTCTTTGTTTTGGTACTTACAGAGTCTAGTGATAAATATCAACCCTATACCTCTGTGAGGGTGCTAGTCTCTGTGGTGTCTTCCACCACCCACACAAGCTTGTGTGACCTTTTCGTGCTGCCTATTAGGTGCCAAAAGTCCCTTCCTACTACACATGTTTTCAACTAGATTTCCACTGCTGCCTTCTGTCTCCTTTTACTGCTGTGCATGCTCAAGAATTACCTACAACAGAGCACACAGGACCATTTCAACCATGTCATCCTAACAGATTTGCCTTAACCTTTTACATATCCTCTTCCCCTTACCCCAAACTTTGCTCACATCTTTTTTTTTTTTTTTTGGGGGGGGGGGGCTCATCTAATTGTGAAGAATGAAGTAGGGTGGTGCAGATAGTTACTGCTCCTTTCAGAGGTTTTTTTTCTGTGCCTGAATCACAAAGGAGTTACATCTGTTCTCAGTGCAGCTTCCATAAATGAGTCTTTAGCTCAGTGCTGGAAACTCACATGTCTGGATTTGATTCACTACCAGTTCTACAAGTAGTGTTACACAGCAATATTGCCTGTTATCTATATCAGCTACATCTATATCATGATCCATTTCTCTGCTCCTGAATGCAAATGTGCAGAACAGGTCCATAAAGCTGAATTACCTTCTCTCAAAAACCAGGGAGGTCTCCTTGCATGCTACGTGTTGGGAATATCCCCTGACAGGGCATTGCTGGGGAAAGTGCTAGTTAGCATGGGCCAAAAATTATCCAGGAGTGTGCTAGCAGTTAAACAGTGTGAACGGTGCTCAATCCTGTGACTTGCTCTGTTTAGTGTACTAGTGGAGGTTTAGGCTTTAAAAAAAAACAAACCAAAACCTAACACATAAAGCCAACTTCTGCTTTTTTTTTGCGTTGATGTACACCAATATTTTAATCTAAATCCATCAGACAATCTTGTAGTTACAGAAGCATAATTCAGGACTACGTTTGGACTTTTCTTCTGTGAACTTACCACCTACTTGTCATCTTTCTCAGGTCAAATTGGTGGTAGCTCCTGATTTCACCCCTTTCTCTGAATCATGGACCACTACAACAAAATCATCCATTCGCTTTAGCTCTCCAACCCATACTCAACAGCTGCCAAGAGTAGTGTCAAAGGTGGTGAAGCAATTCATATTAACAGGAATAAAATTTTACCACCTTTCATCTTCATGATACCTGACATCATGAATTTACCATTAAGTTGAGTGAGAGTAATTTTAGAATAAAGTATTACTTTAGTATTAAGTAGTATTAAACAGTGGTAGGGAAATCTGAACAAAGGTGCATGAAAATAATGAAATAAAAACCAGGAAGCCAGCACATGGCTGACCAGCTAATTTTAAATAGAAAGTTTGGGGATTTTTCAGAGCACAAGAACTCCGCATTTTAGAGAAAAGAAGACTTTACAAGAGGCACATCTCTCCTGACTGCACGCAAGCAGAGAGTTTGCTGATATGGAAAATTACTTGGCCATTGGCCAACATATATTTAGGTTCATGAAAAGGGAAGGAAAAAACTTTGGAAGAAAAATCTCAAGGTAATACATTGACTAGTTATTATCACAGGGAATAAAAAGAGACAGTAAATCAAAAGAGTTTAGAAAAAGGATATTAAATATACATCGGTTAAAGATGTATTCAGTGGCAGGGCATCATCTGTGATGTATCTTTCTAAGGCATAACACAACAGAATAAAAAGACATGGGTGAACAGGGCAAAATGAAATGAAGGAAGATAAAACATACCCAGATATCAAGTCACCCAGGTAGATGATAAATTATAAAAATATAATAATTAAATAATAGGTATAATACAATAAGTATTTAAGTTAATTATAAAGATATAATTATTTTCTGAAGCTACCTGCTCTGGCTTAAGTCCCCTCTTCCTGAAGTCATCTTACTATTGCCTTCAAAGCAAGGAGCTGGCCAAATGGTGGACATTCTCTGAAAAAGATGTCCCATAGAAAAAGCTATGTGAAAAACCTGAGTTACGGCATTCCAAGCTAAACCCCATCCTAGACCAGAATAATGCTACGAGTTTGCTATCACGCTATTTCCTTCTGCCCTCTCCCGCCTCCATGTAATTGCTTTGGGACTAGCTCATGGTGTTTAAAACAGATTTCTCAGCCATTAGCCAGAGGGCCAGTTTCATTCCATGCAACCTAGGGGTTTGGTTCGGCCAGTTTCCCCACAACTTCGTTGCCACACTGCTCCAAGTGACTGTGGTGGGAAACATCCAGCCACCACACTGCTCTCGAATTGCTCAGTGTCCAAATAGAAGAGGCATAACTTCCCTCAAATTGGCTCTCTTTGCAGATGTCATAATTTCCTGCCCCTGGGAAAAGAGGCTGTCAGTCCACAGTGGGTAGTGGACAACAAGGATGAATCGAGGTGCTCAAGATAATGGTGATGGGAGCAGTCACTTTGGGCACTGAAATGTCTCTCCACTGCTCAGCCCATCCCTTTCATCACACAGGCAATATTTTTGGATGCAGATTAAACTGAGCCAACAGGATTTACAAAACGTGATATGACGGTTTCTGTGTTTTGCCTGCCAAATTCAGCACCCCTTCATGAGTATGCACAAGTGAGTCATGGTAGGGAAGGAATCAGACTGGACTGAACAGGCATGATGTGACCTATCTGCTATAGCAAAACTGCAACATAGCTCCTGTTTTCTCTCCATCCTTCATTTTTGTCTGATTTTAATGCAAGATGAAACAACTAATAAGATGGATTTTGCCTCTGCCTGGGTATCATTCAGTCATTCAGTTCCACATAGTCTCTCCTTTTTTTCCCTATGGGTTGAATACAGCTGAAGACCTTCCCTCATGCACTTGATCGCTTCTGTCGCACCTCACAGTTACTGACCAATGCTATTGCCATCTCTCTTCTCATTCTTAGGTGTGCAGCTCTTTCCTCCTGGGATTTTAAAACTCCCATGTATACAGCAGGCCTGATTCTGTATTGGCAGACCTTTCACCACAGCATTTGACCTGGCACAGCATTGACCAGTCTTGCATAGACATAATATTGAGCAACATGACATAGTCTGTAAAGGCTCTTGTGATACCACTGCGTATAGACAATCACTCTGACGGACAAAAGCCCATCTGCTGTAAATCAGAGCTCTTCTATTGACTTCAGTGGAGCTATGCCAATTTATACCAGGTGAGAACTGCTCTTGCTATTATTAATGCATCCTTATTCTTTTGCCCATGTATTTTATGATACAAACAGAAGAAACCATGGAAAAGAAACTACCTCTTCAGTAATGTCTCATTGATCTCAACTGAGCAGTATCAGAAAGGTAAGGGGGGGGGGGGCGGGAAGGAGACTGTGTGTTTTTAAATTGTCAACAAACATCTGGTCCCCATTTGTGAGAATTACTGAGTCTTCTTCAGTCCCTTAACCCTTTCACCCACATTGTGTCTGTGCTTGCATAGTTTATGAGTTTTATCTTCCAAATCCTTTCAATGAATGAAACTTGATATAGAAAATTAATCTTTTCTAGACTCCCTTCTAAGGATTAGGAGAAAGACTGATTTAAAGAGCTCCCATGTCACACTCCTCCCTGACGCCCACATCACTCCAGTTTAGGGTTGTGTCAACATTTCTGATGTAAACCTTTCCATTTCAAAGCCAGTATTCCCACCAGGCTGGGAATGTGGTAGGTAAGGTGTCAGCCTGGGAGTAGTTTTGTGTCTGACCCCAAATGCAAAGGGTATTCATGGTCTTTCAAACCTCCTAAAAGCAATTGGGAGTGGGGAGGATACGTAAGTTGTTGCAAAATTACCCAGTAAGAACTGATTTTTGACAAAATGTTCTTAAATTTGGGAGCTTTTCTATGGTATTTCCAAGCGCTGATTTTCAGAAACTTCTGAGTATCGACTGACTGGATACCAAGCATTTTAGATGCCCCAATTTGGGTGCCCAAAGGCAAAAATGCCTGTATTTCACTCTAGATTTTTGATACAGTTGTGCCTCCAGCATACAAAGACTCCTTTTTTTTTCTTTTTCAATTACAGCTAAGGCGAGGCAGGGTGTTAGTCTAGATGTGAGGTCCGATTACATGAATGATTTCTGAGTGGGAAGAGGCTAAAACCTTCTTTTCCAATTTCTTAGATCAGCCACTGTACCTCTTCAGTAGGGCAGCTTGAACCAAGGTTAGTCTCTGCTCCCATTGAGAGAAAATCCTGTTGTTTGAACTTGGAAAGCTGAGGAGAAGTTGGCAAAACCTACGGTGCCGAAGTATCTCATCCAGCCATGCACTTGACCATGAATGTACAGCCCTGGGAGGACTAGCCTCCTGTGAACCCACTGCTATAGATATCCCCAGATGTGCAGCACAGCCTAATTCACACTTCCCACAAGACAGCAGGGAAGGGAGATGATGAAATCTCCCATAACATGCCAGCAGCCGCTATTTCACCCTTGCAGATCCACTGTGTGCTGGTGGAACTGTGTGCATCAGCTGATAGTCCTTGCAGTGCTGGTGGAAAATCCCCTTTTCCCAAAAGGGAAGAAGAAAACAGGGGACCTGGAAAGTTAGTTCTAGAGAAATGGAGATTAAACACAGAAATGCCTTGACAAATACATTTTCAGTTGTCTTAGGTTGAATCCTAATTTAAATCAAGTGTTTGGAGCACAGGCTTCCCTATAGCCTCCCTAAAAGGAGGATATCTTAGTTGGAGCTGCAACCAGCGCTTATATCAGCATGGTGCTGAGCAACTGTGAAAATTTCAAGGATAGATACCCCAGGTGTGTGTCTCCTGGCAGTGGGGAATATCAAGGACTCCTGCTGTCCACCCAGTTCCCTGTCATACACTGGTATCAAGGCTGTGCTCATTGCTGCTCTATCAGAATATTTAGCTTTATGAAAAATTCTGTGATTTTTTCCTAAATTTTAGATCTCCCCCAAAAAAAGAACAAATCTTGTAATTTCCCCCAAAAGGACAATTTGGATGTTGTTTAACCAGCTGTATCTCATTTGTTAACTGAAGAAAAGATTTCGCCTTGGAAGTATAGACCTGCATTCATTAGAGACAATGGGATCAGGAATGCCCTTTCCTGATTTACAGATGGATAAAGTATCCAGATTGCCACTGATTAGAACTGGAATAAGAGGAGCTGCACATCTATGACATTCAGGCCTCAGATGACTATCAAATAATTAAGAACAGTTAGCAGCAGCCGCTAACATAAAACTTCATCAGAATTTCACATGCTGGCACAGACTGGGGAGTCTTAAGCAATAACAGAAACTGCTTCTACAATTAAAGCGTATAGGGATAAATTCTGTTCCTGATAAAATCTGTGGGAAAAGTGCCATTGAATTCAATATGACCACCAAGATGTGCCCATAATTATTAGCAATGCATGAAACACTTCGGACACTTGGTAAGGCTGCAGAAATGAATTGCTGTGCTTCAACTGGGAGGAACTGGACTTAGCATGACAAGGCTGTTGGCTTTATTACAGGAATTGTCCACAAGACAGCAATTCCATTTTACCACAGTTTTTGAGGTTTGAAATTTTTTTCCCTCCACACTGGAGAGAAGAAAAAGAGGAAAATAAAGACTTTTTCAAATATTTTGTCAAATTAAATTACATTAAATGGCCAGACCCCTGAACCTCAAAAATCTCTCCAAGAAAAGTGTCAACAAAATAGACACTTCTCTACAAAATGCTTCAGCCTTGATGCAACGTGTTTTAACAAAATGTATTTAATTAATGGCTCTAATTAGAATGCAGTGTGCAATTCCACAAGTGAAAAGAAACTCTGCTGCATACCAAGAACCTTCCATCACAAGCTAAATTCTCCTGGGATTTTTTGGGTTCCCTGTATTTCTCTGTTGTGGTTGGCAGTAGGCACGGACACTATCAATGTCCTTGCAGAAACACAGCTTTTAGGCCAATTGCACTCCACTGTAGTTGAAGAAATTTAACAATGAAAAATAAAAATCTCCCATGAGATCCTTTTTTGTTCAGACTTTCCCAAACAAGTACTTTAGAGATGTTTCTGAGCTTTTGACATTTATTAAATTTTGTACAACTGAAGAGAAAATGGGAAACCTACAGTGTGATGATGTCCTGAGACTTGAGTCTTGTAGGCTCAGTTGCCTACTCAGCCAGAAAATTTCACCGTGACCTGCTTCTGTGTTCACTTCATCTCTTGTATATGGAAGAAAATCATAGTGTTAAAGGCTGAACGTATTAAACTGGAAGGTATTCAGTTTTGGCGTAATAGGGACAAGGTACTAAAGGTGGATACTTAGATAATCACAGAATCACAGAATAATTCAGATGACTGGAAGGACCTATTGTGAATAGCTGGTCCACCTCACCCTCCCTCAAAAAAATGGCTAGGTTCAAAGTTGCATTATACTATTCAGAGCCTTGTGCTGTCAATCCCTGAAACTAATCTTTTTTTAGTATTATAATGATACTTACTGTTATTTCTTAAGGACCCATTTTCCAAACTCAGGACAATTTTTATTTTTTTTTTTTAGAAAGGCTTTTTTTAGGCAAAATGTAGTGTCTAGTTGATCAAAATCATCAGCAAACGTATGTCAAATACAGCAGTTTGGGGGAAAAAAGGCTTTTAAGTCAATTTGCCTCAAAATTTTGGGAACAAAACCTTCCAGATTCCTGTTTTCAAACCATGTTTCATTTTCAAATTCAGCTGTGTTAAGTATGTCAGTAAAATCAAAATAAAATATTTATTTTATGGCCAAAGAAAATGTTTCTTTCTTCACAAGTACATTTTCATTTTCATTTTGATAAGGAAAGTCCCGCAAAGAAAAGCAACATTATTTCCAGGTGTTTTCAGAATAGTGGTTTAGCCACTGAAGCTGAACAAACCAAAGCCACCAAGCCACTGTTATCTATACAGCTTTTTTGGTTGATCTGTTTCTTTTTCTTTCCCTTTTTATAGTTTTTGAGAAAATCTAGAAAGTGGAACTCAGGGTGGCAAACCCAAAAATTAAAAAGGAAAACCAGAAAGCTCAACATCTGGAATTTTTTCAGCAATTTTGACCTTTATTATTTTCTTAATGCTGTTGTTCTTTTAGCAAAAACTTGGGACTTCCATTCTCTGGACAAACAGAGCAGTAAGGTCCTCTTCTTGCAGTTAGAGAAACCTCGTAACTCTTCTTGAATCAACCAGCATGCCCCAAGGTTGACAGGGTGTCTTTTCAGCCCCACTCCATCAAGTTGCACTTGCAGAAAAGAGAATGTTACCGTCTCTTCAAGAAGCAGTTGTGCTATCTGAAGAGGTGACTACCTCCACATCATCCATAGGAGCTCACCGCTGCCGCCCAGCTGAAGGTTACTATCTCAAATGTAGCGGCAAAGCTGAAGATATGTGCCTTCCCTCCCTTTTTTCAGTTGAAATAAGCCAAGTAGATCTACTGATATAAATCCCGAGTGCCTGAGAGATACCACTTTGCCTGAAATGGTTGGAGCATGCATTCAAGGTTTCATATCTTACACCCAGACAGAGGGAAGCAACTGGAGAGCCCCAAGTCTCACCTTGCTTCTTTTGAGGAACAAGCTCTTCTGCCAAAACTAGCCTGGAGCAATCCCTTTCCTTGAGGAGAACAAGGAATATGACTCTGATGAGTAAAGTCTTGCAATTCTGCAGACTTTCAAAAGGTTTGCGGAGATACAAGAGTACAAATCTGATGGAAAGCTAATGAAACTTTCACTCCTAAATCTCTTAGGTCCTTTTGAAACTTTACTCACTTATCTTCAAAGCAATGTTCGGGCATAAGCCTTGGCAATTTGCGTGGGTGATACTATATAGGGATTAACAGCCATTTTATAGATGAGGAAACTGAGGTAAAGTGAAGTGCCAAAGGCCACACAAGAAGTCGTGTCAAAGGATTCAGATGGAGGAGGATTAGCAAAGTGAGAGAGGGGTGTTTCATCACTTAGAGAATTTTGGAGAGAAGAAAGTGTTCATCAGATTTGTAATTAAAATTCTGGGCTGTTCGGAAGCAAAACACTATCATCCTCTTAAAATTTCTAATTTTGAAAATCAAATGTTTCTGTTCTTGGGTGGGTTTTTTTCTTCTCTTTCTGTCTTCTCTTTCCTGTTTCTGCTGCTTTTTATTTTCTATCTATCTTTTTAAAAAACGGAGTGGAGAAAGACAAATATAAAAATTAAGAATACAGATACAAAAACTGAAAAGATGAGGAAATATTCTGTATCAGCAGACATTTTGCTGTGACTTAAGAAAGAGAAAGGGTAACAGAAAACTATGCTGAAGTGGCTAATAATAATGGGAATATTGTGGCCTTATCATCTGAGACTGTAAAAGGTTTACAGAAAGAGAAAATATCAACTGATACGGTTGGAAAAAATGAACACAAGTTCTGGAGCACTTAAATCTTTCAGATCTGAAGCTAGCAGTAAACTTCAATCTAACTAGAAGCCTTAAACATTTGCTGTGTGCGTAACTTAATTATGTTAATCATCTAAACAACTGGAGAGAAAAAGGTGGTTCACGAGCACGGAGCAGAAGCGGGCTCCATCGGGGCAGAGGTGATAAGGTTGTACTCCCTCTTGGACACCAAGAAGCATGGGTAATTGCCTGTGGAACTGTGAGGGATTATCTGGCAGAGGGAAATTATAATGTGCAAAAAAGCAGTTATGCCTTTAAAACAGAGAGCACAGGTTCTAATAGCCAGTGCAGTGCAGAGCAGCTCAGCCTAATTATGAGCATTTACTTTGCTTCATACCCTGGTTTTTCAGCCCACACAGTGTTCCCTGAAACTACAGCTATCCTAACAATGGTACTCCGGCAAATTAATTTAAAGGCAGCTCGGGGATACCTGCATGAGCTTCAGTGACTGCGGTATAAACATCACCAACTGTGGGTCGAAGAATGGGAGCGGAGAATGGGTGACTCACTCGTTAAGACAGGAGTGTGCCAGGCAAAGTCTTTCCAGGAAAGTGTGGAAGGAACTAACCTGTCTCCCAGACATGGGAAGTAGTTGGGCTGGGGTTGGCTGGTAGGATGTTGTAGGGGAAGTAGCTGTTCAAAAGCTAAAAGTGCCAACCCTTCCATGCTGGGGAAAAACTTCCAACTTGGTTAAAAGACAAGCATGTGACTGTGCTTGCCTGGTAAAAAGGGCATAAGCAGCAAGAGAACTGTCCAGGCTGATGTGACATCTTCAAACTCTTCCACAGAGCAGAGTACAATCCCCCTGTGAAGCAAGTGAATGCCCTAATTCCTGCCTAACGGAACGGAGCTGCTAGAGAGGCTAAGTAGCTTGCCCAAAGAGATGCTCAGTAACTTGCTCAAGACTTCAGGAGCCTTGAATCACCTTTGTAAAATTAGGACCCCCTCTCACTGGCTGCAGATGTCAGTGGAAGTTCAGGGTGGGATATATTTGGTCATGTTTTAAAAGTCCTTTGACATTTAAAACATGTTTAAGTTTCTTAGAATACCTCTCCAGCCCAGATCCTTGGAAGTACTGACGCGCCCAACTCCCACGAACATCATCCTTGTCTTTAACCGGTGGCCTTTCAAAATCTGACCCTGATTTGGTACTTTAGGGCCCTTGGCCTTGTTCCTCAGAGGTGTTGAGGGATTTCTGCTCAGTATCAGGTCTTTCATCACCTACCCCTTAAATCTCTATCCTGAGCACTCGGGGCTAGTGGCCTGGTCCCAAGCCTATCAGTGCCAATAGAAAGATTTCCATTGGCTTCAATGGGCCTTGGAACAGTCTTTAAATCCTTAAATAACCTGCTCTGAAAGAGTCTATCCCCAAAATTAATCAAGGGAAGGAAGGTCTGTGAAAACACAGCCATCTACGTTCCCAGCTCCCTCCCAACCCCTCCCTTCCCCTCCCCCACGTTTCAAGCACTTCTGCAGGTGATTTCTGTAATTTTAATTAATTTTAATTGCCTGATTAATTTAATTGAAACACCACGGAAATTAAATGCACACATTATGGTGTGTAATTAACATTAAGGCAATGACACAAACTGGACGGAGTGGAGCGAAGGTCTGTACGCTCTGTAAGTGATTCATACTCTTCTACTGCTGCTGCTCAGGAACACAAGTTTGGAAGGAGTGTGAGACAGGGGCTGGTTTTGCAAGAGATGCTGCCTGCTGGGAGAAAGCCACAGCAGGCTGGGATGAATTATGGGTGGCATGGCATGAAGCCTTGTTGATGAAACCTGCCTTGATCTGGAGGGTTTCGTCATGCCACCTGGTGAAATGAATGTGGGGTATGGGGTGGGGTGAGGGAGAACGAGTATCCAGAGCCCTCCTCAACAGAGGAGAAAACCTTCTCAAAGACAATGCAAAAACACCAATAACTGGGAAAATATTTCCCTTTTGCAAAAGTGTAAAAACTGCCTTTTTGGAAGATGACTATGTTCAGTCTTTCCATCTGCCAGGAACCATGGATGTATTTGCATGTTAATTTTGAGTGTTCATTAGAGTCATTTTTTTATTTTCCTAACCTGAGGCCTTTTTTATTATCAGGAGGGTGGATGGATATTTTCCACGATAAGATCTTGTTTGCTGGGTTTTTTCTTGTGTTGTGCTTTTTTTTTTTTGCCTTTTTTTTTTCTCGCTTTCTTTCTCTAACCTGGTGTGTCAAATTCCAGTCTGTGTGAAAGGTGAGGGCGTGTTAGAGAAGACAATGAAATGTTCTGCATATGCAGGGAATTCTGGAAAAAGCTCAGGGCTTTGCTCGTCCCACCCCGCTCCACCCCTGCCACTCCCAAAGAGCAACACAACACTGATCGGTGAGATCATTGCTCTGAGGGGGTAATAAAACAAAACCAGAAAGGGTAATTTAGCAATGCTATATATGGAAAAATTGGCCAGTTTTGTGCAACCACTGACTACTGCAAAGATGCCAAGCTGACAGAGGTAGACCAGATAGGATCTTTCAGATTACTCCTGTTAAAGGCAGGGAGACTCCCCTTTACACATTTTATAGGATTGAGACAAATAAATAATTTTGGCCGTTTTTCTTATCTCTTTTACAGAAGAGACAATTCAGAATAATTCTCTGGGGTTTAATTGAATCATCCTCAGCTTTAAGCTGGTGCAAATGAAGAAGAATCCATCCCTAAGACTCTACATTTCGATGCTTACCATTAACATATCCATTTAAGAGAAAATTATAGAGGCTTACCGTAGACAATGAAAATCCCCATTCTCTTTTCACAGTTACAAGTTCTTCCAGGCCCATCAAACTTTTCTGTGGCTATCCCTGGTTGCCAGTCCACCAGACCATTCCTAGAGATAATGTGCCCAGCTGCACATACAAGCATGTTCTCAGCACTTTCCAGGGCATGGTATGGCATTGCCAGTCAGGGGAGTGTAACTAATGGTCTGTTCTAAGGGTAAAAAGCTCTAATGCAGTTTAAAAAAAAAAAAAAAGATATTCCCACAGAAAGAAGGACTAGAATTCACCGTTTTGTTCTGTTCTCTGCAGAATGTGCCAGTGGATCAAAAAACAAATATTGATTTTCCATCGCTTTTAAGAAGACAAGGTCAAACGTCCACCTCAGCACCCAGTGGCTGAAGAAGAGCCATCCCATCCCCATAATCATAAGGTAGTGATAAGAACTTTCCCTTAGGTTTTAAGAGACCTGAATTAAACTCTCTCCCCTCTCCAAGTGGGTTCAAACTTGTGCCTCCCACGCAAGAAGAGCCTCCTAACTAGGCAGCATTAAGTATTTCCAATCCCTCCCAGTTGATGCTGTTCCACTTTGCAGCCCTAACCTGGATCTGGGATCCAGGTGCCTCCCTCCCAGGAGAGCAGCCTAATCAGCAGACTGGTGACTCACTCTGGCTTTTTGTCTGCGTGAGCTCTGAACTGTTGCCTGCCAAGTGGAACAGCTCCAGAGCAGTCCAGATCATGCTGCCCTCAGATACCCTGCAGCCTGGAGGCTAGGCCACTCAGCAGCTGGTTGGGAAACATCTGCTCAAATCCAACTTTCTTCCTGATTCAGCTACCTCCTCACCGAATATCCTACTTGCCTCCCTTGGGAGTGCTATGGGAGCATGCTGCTCTTAATTCCTCCCCTTGGATCTGTTCCAGTCTCAAAAAAATATTTAAATACTAGTCGATGCAGAAAGTAAATGGACTAATTCCTGAGGGTGATGGTTAGCATGTTCTCTGAGTTCTCTGTGACTGCATAATCACACGAAATAAGACATTTTAGACAGGAGGGGTTGAGTACATTCACCCTTCTTCATACTCTAGCAGCATGGGCACTCTCGAAAAAAGAAGAAAAACTGAAGCTGAGTTTGCCACTTCCAACACAAAAATGCCAGAGCAATCACTGATGAAACAGATGTGTCCTATTCTTATTTCACCTTCAGTTTTTGGTGATATTACTCCACAGATGACTCTCCCAGGTTGCCAAGTTAACCAGGAGATTTGATCTGAAGGGTGCAAGTAATTTCATGACAGCTGAAACTGCATTTCACAGCAAACTTAGCCTATGACCAAAAAGTAATAATAAAAAAATGGTCCATCATTTCCAGGTCCATCTTATCCAGGTGCAGTTTTAAGGAGGAGCCCAAGGAAGCTTCAGGTGCCACCGTTAGGTCCCTCCTCTGCCCCTAGGCACTCAGTGATTCACAAAGGCCCAGCAATTGCCCTGCCCAGTGCCACAGCTTCTCCTTAGATCCCCAAAGCCAAAGGAAGAGCATCTGCAAAGCTGCTCTCCATGTGTACACATGAGATGTCCTAGCCTGACCTCAACTCCTTTTGGAGCCCCAACAAAAAAGGACAAGGGTCCTCAGTATGGGGACCAGGGAGAGGGAGCAGGGCTTCAACCCTGTCTGTGAATACAGGATCACATTATCAAAGATTCACAGAATGGTCGAGGTTGGAAGGGACCTCTGGACATCATCTGGTCCAACACTCCTGCTCAAGCAGGACAGCCTAGAGCTGGTTGCCCAGGACCGTGTCCAGATGGTTTTTGAACATCTCCGAGGATGGAGACAGTACAACCTCCCTGGGCAACCTATGCCAGCACTCAGTCACCCTCACAGTGACAAAGTGTTTCCTGATGTTCAGAGGGAACCTCCTGTGTTTCAATTTGTGCCCATGGCCTCTGGCCCTGCCACTGGACACCACTGAAAAGAGCCTGGCTCCATCCTCTTTGCACCCTCCTTTCAGGTATTTATATACATTGATGACATTCTTTATTTTGAATATAGCAGGAAATAGAGGAGAAGAAAAGCAAGGATAATGAAGGAAGAGAACAAACATTGCTCACAGTGCTCCACCAGTTGGCCCTGATTGTGGCCAAGAGATTATCCACTCCATCTTCAAGGAAAGACCATTTGCCCCTGTCCCTTACTTTCAGCTGAGACCACCAGCAATGATTGTGCATAGAAAAACCAACCTGAGCTGGCCTGCAAAGCCACAACCACTGTTATTCATAGCAATAGTGGTGGTATTAATCAATAAGAATCATATTACAATTATAAATGATAATAATAATAATAATATTTTAAATAAAACAGGGGTAATAATAATAGCAGCAATAATAGCAATAATTGGATCTGCATTCCCCTACCATCTAGAGGCAGTAGAAAACATTCTAGTCAAATTGTGGTAGACATTGTATGCTCAGGCAAGAAAACCTGAAACTCTTCCCAGTTTATCTGACTGGGTCAAAAACCAAGAGTGCTGCTATTCCCCCTGTCTACTTCAGAATAGCAGATTGAAGGCAAAGTAGATGGTCAAGGATACCCACTGATTTTAGGTGCCTCATTTTAGATCTCTAGGGCATGACTTTCCTAAGACCTTAGCATTGTAGAAAGTTTTCTATATTCCAGACATAGATCCCATCAACTCTGATTGCCATGGTAATGGCTCAACACATTTGCAAAGCAAGCCCCTAGGGGATTTAAAAAAGGGACTCCTGGAATCCATTAGTCTCTCCAAGGACCTTAGCAACACCAACAGGGACAGAGTTCCTCTCTTGAGGTGAGCATTCAGCTTCCTTGACTGTAAGCCCTCCTTTTTGTTCCTGAAAATCCCCTTCAAATTTCTGTGGCAAATGTGGTAGTAGAGGAGATGCTCTTGTTAACCTGGAAATACCCCTAAAACAGGGAAATCTAAGCATTCCTGTATGAGACAAAGAACCTGGTGAAATCTGGGCTTTGTTTTTTTAATGGGAAAACCAAAAGGCCTTGGTCATCCCTATTGTTGGCAATGAAATATATTGGGTCATTACCACCAATTCTGCAGATGATTTTCAGTCACATACAACTTCTGGCAAAGTTGATGATATTACAAATTTTATCTAGACAATTAATCGCTTCCACAAGAGAAGAACTATACCCACTACAAAGACTGATGTAGATTCTGACCAAGGCATTAGACAGGAGGAGGATCTGAAGCCCATTGAGAACATTGACAACTCCTGGGGTTAATACTAAGCTTGCAGCTAAGTTGCCTTTCTGCATATACATTGAATGTGTTTTTTTTATTGTAGAATTAAGTTCTGCTCTGAAGGGAATTTTCACTTCATATTTCTCTGAAGTATACTACATTCCCTGAAATTGTTCTAATTCAGAATAAAGTGAAAGAAAGTTTATTTAATTCTGTACAGATGCATATATAGGAACAAAAAAAAGGAAACAAGAGGATTTCTCCAAACTTAGCTTGATACATAAATCTGAAACTCAAGAACCTAACCAAGTGTGAAACACGCTTGTAAATAATGATATGCTTACATTTATATTATAGTCGGTGGTGTATTCTGGAGCAAAGAATCTGTACTCATATAATAAGACACTTTCAGGCATATATACAGGAGGTCAAAGGTCCAGCTGTGTGACTTCCCAGCCTTAATATTGCATTTCTTGTTTTCTCAGTGCTTGGCCACCCAGCCTGAACCAAGCCTGTTACTTGCTTAGAAAAAATATTAGCTTCCATGTGGATGCACAACTGAGTTCATTTATTAGGCACCTTCTCCTGAATAGTATTTGTTACCTTCCAGAGACACCCCAAAATAAAATTATATAATCAAGCTAACAGGGGAGCAGGGAATGGCCTAAACCAAGCAGTGGTCATTAAAATAAAAGGCATAGTTCTTCTACTAATTTCATGACTTGAGTAGAGACTTTTTTGGAAGAGGAGTGCTTTATGTTGATTTGACCCTGAGGCAAATGACGTAAACATCCAGAGCTATACAGCATTAGATCCACTGGCTGTGTTCAGCAGGAACCCACTGCTCTGGAAAGGTCATGGAGCTTTCACATAGTTTATCCACAACCCCAAGGCAGGAATCACTATTCCCAAACACTCCCTTCAGATAGAAGTTGAGTCGGTACTCTGTAATGATAGAGACTGCAAATGACTGGAGCAGAAATAATATTTGGAGCAGGGAACAGAAGCCAGGATGAAAGCATCCCAATCACCAAGGCACAAACTGGGAGCAAACATGGTGTTAGGTCAAGTAGGATTGTGTAAAAGTTGATAGGGAGCTGTCTGCTTGAATTTCCTCTCCTGTCCTCTCTGTCTTCTTGGAGCAGCAGAGGTAACTAGACAGATTTTCATAGTTCTCATGTTGGGAGCTAAACAGGAGCTGAGAAGACTAAAAAAAGCTGTCAACCCACTTCAGCATCAGTCCCAGCAAAGCAAATGCTGAGCAGCGAGGACACCAATGCCAAATCTGCCTGCTGCTGATGGGAGCCAGGCTGTTTCCTCCCGCATTGTGCCTGTGAATGAGTCATGACAGATCAAGTCACATTCCACCTATATTCTCACGTAGAAAAACTGACTGAACTCTGGAAAGCCTTGTTCAGGTTTCTAGGTTTATGCGTGAGGCAGAAATGCCCTCTAACTCCCCCAAACTATTCCCTTGCTTCCCAGGGAGCACAAACCCAGGATGCTGCAGGGCAATTAAAAGGCTTGCACTGCGGAATAAACAGTGACAAATTGTAGATTAAGAAAAAGCCTGTTATTTGTGTGAAAGAGGCAGCCTTTGCCGCCAAATGGATTCATCTGTCATTGCTACTGATTGCTCCCTTTCCACTAAACGTCCCCTAAGAAAAATGTAAATCCTATGTAAATCCTTTGTTATCGCCCGACAATGTGCGTATCACAAGCTGCATGGGTTAGAACACAGGTCCATTTTTCTCCAGACTACGCCACTCCTCTTTCAAATTTCAAGGTCTTAATGTCTCAAGAGTGAGGTGGCAGAAGGCGTTCAACCCCCTTGGGACAGATTGAGCAAGGAAAGCCCTCACAAGAGGAGGAAAAGGGGAATCTCTTTATGGGTTTTGCTGTTGCAGTCAGCTCCGCTGCAGTTTGGAGTCAGTTTATTCTCTTCAGAGACATGCACGAAGGCTGAGACACAGACCCAGAGCTCAGAAGAAGAGCATTTCCCCACGGTGAGGAGGAAAGCATAAAGGAAGAGGAGGGAGGGAAAGGGGTACAAAGCTGAACGACAAGGAACCTGTGCAGAATTCATCTGCCACACCACGTTCCTCCACAGTTCATTCCCATCTTTGTGCCAGAGGAGTGCGACATTCATGCCACGTTGCAT
Organism: Gavia stellata; assembly: GCF_030936135.1. Classification (NCBI taxonomy): domain Eukaryota; kingdom Metazoa; phylum Chordata; class Aves; order Gaviiformes; family Gaviidae; genus Gavia; species Gavia stellata. The sequence continues at coordinate 5,641,843 of NC_082597.1, read as the reverse complement.
GGTTATATAGGAAAAATACAAAAGTAAATGTAGTGGCAGCCCCATGTTTACAGAAAAACTAGCAATAGCTAATCAAATGAATCTGAGGGCTGTGGCACTGGGCATTTGCTACAGAAAGATTTATCAACCATGTTTACCAAGCAAACTGTGAAACACTTGGCCAACCTGCCCACCAAAACCCGGGAAGCTCAGAGACATGTACAGGTCATTGAAAGCTACATTAGCTTATCTCCTTAGACAGCAGGACAGAAACTGTAAGTTATTGTCCAAATGCTACCCTCAATACATTCTCGTGGCACCTGTGGGCGGATTTCAGCCCTGTGAGCGTACCCTGGTTGGGATAACATCAGCCTAAATAGCAATCCGACGGAAGTCCTCCTACTTTTCCAGAGGTCGGTACTCCTCTTTGAAAAGCCAGCCCCAGAGAGCTGGTTGTGGAGCTGTGATTACAAAGATGAAGAGTGAGGTGTTCCTGTTTGTCCGGTGGGCTTAAAAACCTCAGCTTTCTGTTTTTTGTGATTACCTACTATAATAGGTGTATAGAAAATCACTGTTATTAGATAATAATTTCATTAATGCACATCATTATTAAGGGTGATTCCTGACACGTAAGTCCAGCTGAATCCAGGGAGTTGCTATTATTATCATCATCATCATCATCATCATCATCATCATTATTATTATTATTATTATTATTATTATTATTTATACCTTTCACAGCTCAGCTTATTTTAAGGTCACAGGTACCCTGAGGTAACCCTGAGGTACCTTAAGGTTACTTCTCATGATACCAATCAAGTTACCTCCAGCTTAAGCTACAGATATTTCGTGAACTATGGTAGATGTTCGTGTGCACTCATAGGCAGTGGTGAGTTGGGGTAATTTGCCCTAACATCATCCACAATTAAAGAGTTTTAATCTCACGCTCTCTAAAGGGTAAGAGACTTATGGACCACTTTCTGTGCAGTAAAGTAGGCCTCGGACACTTGATCATAACTCTCATAAACTGAGATCCACCGTGCAAACAAAGAATGAAAAAGCTCTCCCAACCATGCATTTCTGCCCCAGTCCTCAACCCTAACGTAGCTTCAAAGACCCTTTCCTTTGCGTGTTGCTTTGGCCACATCGCCCTTTTCTGTGTATCCTTTCTCTGGTTCTGTCACATCACACGTAAGCTACTTATCTTCACCTTAGCAGTGCTTAGTATTTCTGATTTGGTCTCCTTCATGGGATATACCATTAAAAACTCAGCAGGTGTCCCACTGTAGAAGAGTGGTATCAGAAACACCATGTTTTCTTTTCCACACGTATATTTAGGAAAGGGCTCCAATCTCTTCACTGTCTTTTTGATGTTGCTAGGCAATTTTTTTTTTTTAAGGGAGAGTCCCATGTCTGAAGGAAGACTCCGACCTCATGCTAATTAGCTAATTGCACCAGCAACATCTCTCTTTCCTCACAGCTTTTAACCATTTCTGCAAGATTCATCCTGCCCAACAACCCTCAACTGTTTCTGTCACAGTCAAGTGACATCTGTATGGTGAGAGTCACCTATGACCAACGACAGTGACATGATACAACGCAGTGATGCCAGGGCTGGCAAGAAAGCAAAATTTTGATGCCTTTGTGGATATGTCTACTTTGGCAGATGCAGAAACAGACCCACATCATCCAAAAGCTAGCATTGGTCTAACAGCCATTTGACCAAGGTACTGTGCACAGAGACAGTATCTTGCCTGTCTGCCTGTGTAGCTGTGATATAGTCACAGGCTAAGTCCAAACTGGAATTGCTGCAACATTTGAAGAAATCATGTCCTGCCTCTTTTCAAGGGTCTGCTCTTCACAAGAAGCTCGTAGTTCAGCTGTGAACATCCAAACTACACAGGCACTGCCAAGACAGACAGTATCAGCAAATCCTATCTGCCCTTATGGATGGCAGATCCAAGACTGTTCAAGAAAGAAGGCCAAGATGACAGATGCCACCACAAGGCCATGCGAGATGCCCATATGCTCATGTCAGGCATCATACAGGTCATGCATCGTAGGGTTCATGCCCAAAAGTCAGCGCAGACCTGGACACAAAGCACAGTTTGGCTGAGGCACGTGTGAACTTGAAGTTGTATACAAAATGCACCAAAAAGATGTACCCAGGGACACTGAAGGCCATATCTATAAAGATACCTATGCGCTTTCAGCTGCACACAGGCACTCAGTGGGGTCTGCAGAAGTGACTGCAGAGAGGTAATTAGGTACCTAAAGTCCTGCCGATTTCAGTACCATTGAAGATCTAAGAATTAGTGCCTACATCCCTGAGATTTTGGAAAGCTTTCCAAGCTCTCCTCTCCATTTTAGGTAGTCTAAGTATCTCCAATAATCTAACCCCAGTAGTCAGAGAAAATACACGGCGCAGTGAGGTACTAAATAGGGTTCTCCCAAATTAAAAACTAAACGCTAGATCCAAGAAAAGGACTTAAATGCTAATTTTTTTGGTGCCTGGCCCCAAAACAGAAACCCAAAGCCCCTGGGCTCTCCCTACCTGATGTCTAAGGAGCGTTAGTTATCTGAAAGAGTGGAGCACTTCCATACACCTCTCTGGTCCTGCTACAGCCTCAAGCCTGGAGGCTTAAAACCAGGAAGTCTGCCACAACAGGGAGCAGCCCTGGGGCGAGACTCCATGCAGTGCATCGGAAGCCACTGAAAGCAAGCCAATTTGGAAATGCTGAGCACACAGGGTGTGCCCAAACTCCAACCCGTCCTAAGGTACATGAATCAGGGCTGCAAAGCAAAATATCTCCCTCCACTTAGGTTCCAGAGGGCCGAGCCCACTCCCGAGGGGAGACATCTGGAAGCACTCAGAACTGAGCTTTGCTCACTCTTTTTGAAACGCAGACCAAGACAAGGGTGCACACACCTCCTTTTTTTTTTTTATCGGGAGACGAGCTAGCGAAAGCGCTGGCCCATGAAGTGAGAAATCTGGCTTTGGTGCCTTCTTCAGCCTGGAGGGATCCAAACCACATTTCCCAGCTCCCAAGAGAGGGCCCAAACCAACGGGGGTAAAGTGAGGTTGAGATTGGGGAGATAGGATGTGCAGCCGCCTCTTCTTCTTGAAGCTGCGCAGAAATGCATTCCGGGGGGCATAAGGAGATCAAAGAAACCTCCTGTAACCCAGACGCACATAGACCCCTGCACGGCAGTCTAGCGGTTAGGCTCTCAGCTGGCCGACGTGAGCTCTGGGTTAGAGTTGCACTAGTTAACACCTTTTACATGAAAAGCAGTCATAGGGCAAAAAGAACAGAAACGTATCTCACGGCAGGGAGAGGAATCTAGTATCTCTCATTGCCTCTCCTCCCCGGAGGGGCCTGTACCAAAGACTCAGGAATCAGGGAGCTGCAGAGAGTTTTGGGATATCATTTTTGACAGGGTTTATATGAATCTGTGGGCATCTTTCTCGTTTCTTTGGTTGCGGTTATGAATGAACTGGTAAATGAAAACATGGGTCAACTCACCAATTTGGTGTTCCAAGCCCAAGAATGAGACATAGTAAATAACATTACAGACTAGAAGCAGATAAACAGCCATTCAAGTTGATTTGACATTTTCTGGGCCCTGCAACCTAACCATAAGCAAGATTTCTTTCCGGTGAGTTATTTTTTTTCTTTTTTTTTTGCCAGGTGACACAATATTCCCCAGAATCACAAGAGAGAGAGGACATGCTGGGGGCATCTGGTCCTGCTAGGACCATGCAGTGGGTCATGTACCTGGGGGAAAAATGTAGGACCCCAGCCCAAAGCTGCTGCCAAAGCATGGGGCTCCCAGTAAACTTCCACTGACAGACTGGGCCAACCAGCCATATCTGGCTCATGGGGTAGGTGAGAAAGGCCAGAGGTGCATTGCCAGCATGCAGGACAACAGCTTGTCTGTGTGGGAGCAAAAGGTGACAGTGAGCTGGGCTAGTCTTAGGCTTGGTCCTTGAGACTTGAAAGATCAATTCCTTTCTTACCCCATCAGCATCCTCATTCATTCACTGCTTTTCATGGCTATAACAACCCAAGGGCTAATGCCCCCTATACTAATGAAAAATAGGATTAATACCCACGAACACATCCCTCAACTTCTTCCTCCCTTGAGCCCAGGAAGAGAGAAACTGGTATACCCAGCAACAGACATCATGCAGCTGCAAGTAGCAGCTTTCCCTCCAGAAAATTCTCTTTTTCTTGTTTGTGGACATTTTTTGGCTTTCTTTGTGATTTGGGGCTGCAACAACGAGAGGGTATTAGTCCACAGTCCAACCAGTATTAGGAACTGAAAACTGCAGTCAAATTCTCTAAATACATCCATGTAAGTATATTTGCACTTACCAGCGTGGGCACTGCAGATGGAAATATTGGCTGTGGAAACACTAACAGCACAGTTTTTGCATGTAAAGCTCTGAAATGCTTGTTCATTTTTTAATAGGACTGATGGAAAGCCCTCATGTCATATGGGAGTGTATGTTTTCATATGTGCACCATATCTGGAGATGCTCTGGTAGCTCTCGTGTTTAGCAGAGAGACTGCCTTAACACAATCTCTGGCCTTACCGCCTACGCTAGATTTTTAGGCACGGAAAAGGAGTAAAGTTTAAACATCCCCTCCAAGGTGGAACATGTCTAAGCAGTTCATGGCCTGGAACCCAGAACTCCCCATGGCCGTGATATGCATTCACTGTGCTTTCTGAAATGAAATTTCTCTTACTTCTCTGCATATTTTAGCAAATTCTCCCAATTTCTTTTTTCAACATTTGCATCTATCACCATTCATCTTGCAAATTAAAATATTTCTGCATGACACTCTGACACACAGGAGAGAAAAAAAAAGCCCAACACAAAAGCATTTCTCAAAGTAACAGAACTACAGAGCTTTTCAAACTTCCTGTTTCATGGCACTGATAGAAAAAGTACACCGAGTTCCTATGAAGCACCCTCCTGACATTTCCAGACTTATTAGCCAGTTTTCACACTGACTTCAATCAACCTCTTTAATCCTCCAAGGAAAGAGCATTTTTAATTCACCGATTGGCTGATAAGCTTGAAGCCAAAAAATGATTTACACGTAGATGAATTGTGCTTACAAGATGGAACTTCGAGCATTAGAAGCGGATCTGAATTTCCTATCTGTCATTTTATTTGCCACATTCATTTTTGCTCTGCCATTACCCTTGCTGATTATGATCTTTCAGCGCTATTGGGCTCCTGCTTCCACAGTTTTTAATCTGCCTTTAATCCCATAGATTTTAAATATTCCCCGGCACCGAGAGACTGGAGGCAATTAACTGCCCTTCTGATGCTCTCCTTATCAGTTGCCTCCTTGTATCTCTCAGAAGCAGCCTCAAGACACTTCCAGGCTGACAAATACTACCAGCATTTCTGATGAAGCAGCCGCAGCAAATGCAATGTGAAGTCCAGCTGCGTAACCTGATTCTAAAAAATCTAGTCATTCAAAAAAATAAATAAATGCAGCACAGGCATCTAAACTCCTGTTCCATTTTGACTTGACACAAATGGAAATAAACAAAGCATCTCTTTAAGACTTTAGGTTGTAGGTTGTTCAGGTTTTTTGTTTTCTTTCTTTCCTTTTTTTTTTTATGAGAGATAATTTCTGTCTCTTCCAATCTGATTGTTGTTTCAAATTGAAAAACAAAGCCAGTTTCCTAGATCAGTCCAGGGACTTCTGATGCCCAGGAAACAGATCTGCTGGGCAGCCAAAGATCCTTGGATCGGAATCCTTGTCTTTTTGTTCTCAAGTACTAACAATGAAAAATCGGCTGTGCTAGTTCACCTACCACTAGTTGATGCAGTGTAAATTTTCCTACCTTTCTAAGAGATGTCCACTCAAACTTGGGCTGTGTAAACTCAGTTCTATGCATTTTTCCATTACATCAAAGATCTGATACTACAAATGAAGAATCAAATCAGTGTGACATAGCTCATGAAAAGAAGATGTTTTCCATTAGAGACCATCTGTTTATTCACTAATGTATACATTTACATAACCCTTCAAGAATGCTAAACTTTCTCTCGAATGGGCCATGTGGCGCTAGCTGCGAAACACACAGAATTAAATGCAAAGGGCCCAATTCTCTGTGGCTTTGCACCTAAGGAAATCAATAATAACACAGCAAAACGAGTGAAAGGTGTTATTATTTTCAACTCCTTTGTGCAGGCACAAATTACTAACTCTAACTGAAATAAAAAAAAGAATCTATTTTTCTAGTAACATATATACACATGTAAGTATATATGCATACATATATATGTGTGTATATCTATATCATAGGTATAGACTATTTGGACTTCATCTTTAGTGATAACACTTTGACTAAAACATAGAAGACAGGAATACTCTACTTGATTCATAAAATTACCATTACTGCAGCTCTGTGAGCTAAAGTATTGTATGGAGTGGGAAGCTTACCCAAAGTAAAAACTCCCATCCTCATCTTGTTCCTAGAATAGCTGCAAATGGGTATGTGGCATTTATGATATTTTATTTATTGTCTTAACTGCCTTTTTCCATTTATATGCTAGAAATAAAGGGAAAAGTGTGTGTTAGAGTGGAGGAAGAGGAGATGAAAGCCCGGATGAGGGAGAAAAAAATTCTGGTTCATAATTCATTTTTTGGGGAATATGAAACCAGCAATACTTGGCCAGAGCAGAGGTCCTCCCAGCTTAGGATCCTGTTGTAAGAATGGCTGAAAGCAAACGTGCTGAGAAGAATATAAGAAAAGCGCAGGCACATGATGGTACTTCCCAAATATGCCAGCAATTTGCAGATCGAGAATTTCTGAGCCAGAGATCATGTCCTTGTATTTAACAATAGCTTTCCATTAACTTCTCCACTGGCCCCCTAAACCATGTAGATTTTAAGCATTCACAACATCCTGTGACAGTGAGGTCGCCAGTACAGCTACATGGCAGAGCCGCTGATGTTTAGAGAAGATCTGCTGTGGTATATCATATCGTGCTGGTTCATTCCAAGCACTAGTTATATATCAGATCCCAAAAAGGCACAGAAACACAAGTTCTTGGAGTAAATTTATATTCCTCTGCTGAATTGACTGAAGGCATTCCAACTAAGTCAGAGGAACTCAAATGATTCCTACTTGCTCAGTAGCTTATCTGAGGTTAGTGGAACTATGCTGATTCTCATTAGCTGAGAATTTAACTCAGTATTTTATTTTCGAACGTGTCTTACAGAATTACGAATTCCATTCCAGCCAAGCTGATATATTGTGCTCACAGCTGCAGGAGCTGAGCAATTAAATTGATAATATTTGATGATAGTGTATGTATGTGTGTGGGGGGAACATATTCAATTTTGTTTGGCTCTCGAAACAAAGTCTCTGATTTTTGCAAGGTTGCAATTCTGTCTCCCCATGTGCAATTGAGCCTGTCTTTCCCTTCCAAAGGGAGTGCCTGCATGCTGGAATTAAAATCTGCTCATGACTATCAGGCAGCAATCTATGACCGATTTGTTCTCACAATCTTCAAGGCAGGTACAGAAGAAGCAACATCAGAACGAGTCTCTCTTTTCATATGCATCAGTTTGCAAAGGCTGTTCTGTAGGTCAACAGGTAGCTCCCTCTTTGTGCAATGAGTTTTTGGCGTCTTAACGCAGAACACCTCAACAAACCCCTGGGATGAGGTACGTTTCTTAGGTGGACACATCTCCCATCAGAACTGGACCGTGAGTAACATCTTTATTTCCCAGACCCCTAACCAAAAAAAATCAGAAAAAAAATTACTTTCGTCCGTTACTGGCCTAGGCTAGATTTGGACCAGCAATATCAAGGTAGAAGTACCTCATTAAAAGGCTCTTTGTTTCCTTTGCCTCTTGTGCATTCCTGATTAAAGACAAGAAGAAAGCAGCCAACCGTCTGTCTTGGATCCTGAGCCAAAAGCGTCCGAGTCAATGAAAACACTTCCTATTGATGCCATAGCCTCCAAAATGTATCGCCAGTGAGGCAGTATGACATTTGTGCGGACTGCGCTTTACTCGCTGTTAACCCTGGCTGTGTATATTTACGGAGGGAATAAAACACATACAGTAAAACTGTTCTTCTTTGCTATATATTTGTGCAGTGTCTAATGTAGTCACAAAATTGGACTTTGAATGTTATACTAATATTAAAGATAAATCATAATTTTACTGGTAATGCGTAGCTCATCCGAGGAGTTTTCTATCTGCAGTGATCTTCATTGTTCTCCGTCCTACAAAATAATTATATTTTGCATTACTTAGTGTTCATTATTAGCAATAATAATAGCTTAATTTTATTAGTGCCTGGGATAACTAATAGGTCAACAATCTTTTAAAATGAGTATACAAAATATTCATGGGCATCTGTTTACCGCTGACCCGCAGACGCTACTGGGCTCAAATGCACCAGCACAAGAGCAGTATAGGACAGGGGAAAAGGAAAGGTGCTAAACTGATCCTGAAATAATTGGTGCTAGTTTTAAGCTAAAAAAATAAATGTGTGTGTATATATGTATGTATATAGTTGGTGATTACACATATTGAGTTCACAATACAGCAGAGGGGCTTGTATTAAAATAAGTTGGGTTTTTAGGGGAAATAACAGAGCTTTGGTTAGATTCAGGATTTTGTTGTTGTTGCCCTTTTTTTTGAGAAAACATAAACAATTACCCAAGAAAACAGCAAATTGTGGTAAGAGCAAATAGACCGAAGGAAGAAACTTTGTTATATAACACGAAGAACCTGTGGTAACCATCCCCAGTGTGTGTTGTTTGCTGTGACTTACAGCTTTGCTTAAGCATTTTAAAGATTCTTGCAGGTCTTTTTCAAGCTGCCAGCTCTAGCCTAGGAATTATGGTAATGTGCCACTTCTGAGCCCTCGGCAGGATTTGCAACAGAGAAATCACATCAGCCTATGCTGATTAACAATTCCATTCCATCCAGAGATTTATATAAAAAAACTATCTTACATTTTGCTTTTTAATAAGAACGATCGCTATCTCAAATTGAGTCCCAGCAAATTTTAATAAAGGCCCAAGGTTGAGTGGCATTTTGCATGCTGATTTAGCTGTGATTGCTTGCTTTTGATGAGCACCAGCCGGGCATGTATAGCTTTCCTCAGAGCAGGTTTAAAGACCAGTAGTAAGGAAAAGGATAAAAATAAAAACTTCCAACTGAAATTCGAGGTCTTTTCTCTCTATGATTGATTACTGAATAAATACCTACACATATCTCTGCATTCAACCCACAAGTAATATTCCCTACAGCAAAACAGCTGTTTTAATGGCTTTTAATATACTCTCCTGTCAAAATATGTTAAGTTTGAAGGCTGCAATTATTAAAAAAAATGATATGATCAATCTATTTATCTATCTATCTTTGTGACAACTCCTCAGTTTAATCAGCTGAGTGCGGACTGGAATAAACCGATGCTTTTATTCTGGCAGTTTTGTATTTATATGAGGGTCCCCGTTCAGCACATTCTTTGCCATTGTTTTGGATAGCACCGTCAGTGCTCCGAATAATAGTAGCATATACGTACGATAAGGTTTCAGGTTTCTGTCATTATGCAATAGAGACTGTCTCTATCAGCAGGCTATTTAAAAGGAAGAACAAATTGTCAGCATATAAGCTTTTGTAGGCACTCTTTGTGTTTTGAGTAAAAACATGCATTGGAAATATTTATTTGGGGAAAACTGTCTTTTCTGAAGATACAAGGGAAAAAAGGACATTGCACAAAATAGCTGAAGTCAAAGCTTGGTGGCAGCGTATGTGAGTGCATTATGAAAGCAGCAACGCCATAAAAGTGATCAGGTAAAGCATTCCATTTGTTTTGATTCAGCTTTTATGGTTCTTCTTTTTCATCCCTCTCAATAAATTGTATTTCAACTTCTCTCATTAAAACAGTAACCCTTTCTTGCTCCAACTTGGGGAACAACAGAGGCAAGAAACCCTTTCATATAGGAACCATCCATCATCATTAGAAATAATGATCCTCCCACACAGTAACTAGTGCAATGTACGTGGAGGAGCAACTAATTCCCACCCAGTTTCCTTTGCCTCTTTCTCTTTGAGGGATTGCAAATGATAATTTAAAGAAACAGTGTGTGAAAGATGCCTTCAGTCACAGGAAAGCTATTTCCATCTTGTAAACTGGGAAATCGCTGTAGGTGAGACAAAAAGGAGCCCATATGATCTCTGTGGAGCCATGGCCTTATTTTCCAGATTAACGTCCCGTGTTGCTTTAGCACATGCAGGGAACCATTTTTACAATAATGTTTTTGTTTCACAGGGAGCAACAGAGGGAAAGAAACAAAAGTAATGACCAGTCCCCCAAGAGGTAATTCCCAGTAAACTGCCTTTAGCCTGCCCGATGTACTGCTGCAGCCCCTTCGTTAGGTGGATCTCAGCAACTAAAGTCTAAAGGGAATGAGCTGGCACTGAGAGCTGAGCTGCTTGCTGTTGGTCTCAAAGCTAAGTCTTGTCTAAGCTCTCAAATCACTTAAGCGTATACTTAAGCCCAAGCATATGCTGAAGCCGGCATGACATTTTAAGTGACTATGCAGAAGTTCAGGTCAATATTTGTTCCATGTGATCAGGGCCCTGCATTAAGGCACCTCCATTGCTTCTCTCTGTGGTTTGCGAACATAAGAGCATATCCTGGAGGGGGATTCTGGTATTAGGTGGGACTAAAACCTCGCTGGTGGTGCCCACCTCTCCATCAAGAGGCTTCCTGGAGGCTGCCCTTCCTGATGGGCCTCAACGCTTGCTGATGACAGCTGACAGAAAAGACTTGGGGGAATTTCAGTACCCAAAAAAATCACAATCCCCAGGCCCCTCCTTCCACAACCTAACCCTGGAGATGCCTCGGCTCGTTAGGTGCCTCCTGGCTTGGCTTGGGCAGTCCCACTGCGATCCTGCACGGCGAGGCAGAGTGGCACCGGAGTCCCCTGCGGGGCCCAATCCTGGAGGTATGCTGGGAACACACCTACCTCTCACTTGCAGGATCACACCCTTCAAGAATGCAGTCATAGTTGCTTTCTTCTTTTAAATGCAGCTGGCGGAGGAGGAGACAGCAGTGCCAGTGCCCTCCGCTCCTGTAATAACCTCAGGATTAAAGCGCTCACCCAGGAAGTGGGACAGTGGGCTCTGGGCCCTCCTCAGCCCCAGGGGTTCAGACTTTCCATTTCCCATGAAACCATCCTAAACCCCAAGTTATCAGGTGAGGGTGCGATGCGGGGCACGGTGCGGAGGGGAGGAGAAAGTATTTATTTCCTCATTCAAGCTATGCTGATGAGTAGAGAGAACGAAATGAAAGAGCCATGGTACCCCAAGGTGACTTGCAAGCAGAGCATGAGTCCATGCCCTAGTGATTAAAAAGAGGATAGTCTTAAGTTTCGGTTTCCACTTTTTTGTTGCCTGAGTATTTTGCACTACAGAGCTATAGACTGAGACTTGAAGGACGTAGAGGGTATAAATCTGTAGGAGAAGACCCTTAATTCATTAAATGCTTTCCTGACTCACTCCCAAAATTGCCACTCCCCCTCCCCAGATCCAAATCTCCTACTCCGTCTAGATAAACAGACATCAGACTGAAAAGAAAAGGGGAAATGTCGCAGAACCCCCGCATCCCTTTCTCCTCACAAAGGGTCGTGGGAATGTCTTCGTCTTTCCTGTGCAGTCCCACAGCTTGACCAAGGAATGCAGAAACGCTTTCTCCACCCAGCGTCACCTGCAGTCTTGTGGTTGGGGTACTCCCATGGCAATTGGGAAACATAGGTTTGAACCTCCCAGGCAGAGGCAAACCAAGAACTCGTCTTGCTTTTCTTGGGCAAGTGGTTTTAACCACCGGACTACAACAGAAATGGTGAGAGGCTCCTCCTTTTCCTTTGGTGACTGCGTTTTTTGATGGGAGCAAAATGAAGCTGGCTTTGCTCAGTCCTTTGAAGACCTGCTCAGGAGAAGCCTGGGGCCTACTTGTCCCAGCCATACTTTCCTGCAGCACTGATTCGAGCACTTCCACTTTGCGTTTTCTTTCTTGACCACTTTCTACCTAGTGTGGGGCTTTGGGGTGACTGTTCTAAGGTGTTAAATGCTCTTCACATACTGTTCTGAGGTCCTAACACTGAGTTTGGGGTCCATTCTGGGCACATATGCTCAAGAGTTAGGTATTGCCATGAGTTGTCCCATTTGGAATAAGCATTAAATGCTCTGTTTAAGGTCCTGTGTTAGGACCTTCTGCAAGTGACAAAACTTTCTCAGCTGGTGAAGCACTCAGGAGTGTCTACTTCCTTCTCCAGGTCACTCCTTCAAAAAAAAGCCCACAGATCTAAAACCAAGCAGAGTAAGAGTAGGGCCTCTTCCAGCAAGACACCTCAACCCACGTGGATGACTGCAGCCAGCTACAAGAACTGCTATGAATGTACTGCCTCCTATCCTGGTCTGGATCAGGCCTTAAGGACAGAGTTGAAACTTCAATAAAGGTTTTATGAAGGAAGAAGGGATAACATACCACAACAGAGATGCCATTTTAAAAAATTTAATGACTTAAGGCAGATACTCAGAAACCATTGAGATGACTGTGGGATGGCCTGGATCCTCAAAATGCTCTGCACCCTGGCATGGACCCAGCTGGGCAATTCAACATGTGCTTCCTTTATGGCATACAACCAGGTTCAGTGGGACCACCCCTGCTTGCAGTCAACAGTGGGTTTAAACACACAGCTGGATACAAGCCAAAACACTCAATACTTTGCCTAATTTAGCTTAAAAATCTTTAATAGGGTATAATGGCTGGCATCGCAGGTAGCAGAAAAGTGAAACTTCTTATCTGCCAGCATGTTTTACAACAGTAACACCAGCTCATGACTTGTCCTGGGTGTTTACTTAGGGTAGAAAACTGTCCTTAAATGCAAGTAAATATGCAGGTGAGAAATGAATTGATACAGTTTTCTTCATTTGAGGGGAAAATACATTTCTGATATCACTACATCACTCTGTATTACTGCTGTAATGTGCCATGGGAGAATAAGCCACCACTTTCCATTTCTTGTCTTTTGAAGTTAATTTCCGATTCTAACAGTAAATCAGAGTTGTGTAATCTTGCTGATACATTACAGGGCAATGAAAATTTAATTTTTAATAAGATCTTTACTTTAAAATAAAATACTTGCAAAAATGAAGACAGCCGTGTTCAATCAAAACTGGGGCTTTGGCACGCGATGGCTAAGTTTAGAATGAAAAGTAACATCAAAGAGATGTCTTTTAGTTTAATTTCAAATAGCACATGCCACCTTGGAAGGGATAAATTCTGGAACATTTCTGTAAAATCTAGAAAATGCCACTTAAGCCTAAGGAAATCTAAATAATAAGCAAAATATAACACTCACTGGTGAGAGAACACAAGGACATCAAACTCTGTGTGGTCTTCAAGAAGAGTAGCACATATACATATAAGTAATCATCACAAGATTATGCTCAATGTATGCAGTCGAAGGATGTTGTCTGAAAATCCTTATGTTCCTACCTCTTCTCTTGCCTGACTTTCTATGGTATTACTTGAACAGACTCCCAGAAATCTTTTCATATTTGACCAATACCTCCTGCCACATATCATATAGGCAGTTTAAGCATCTTTTGAGATGTATGGTGAGAAAATAGGCAGGGTCATCCAGCCATTGGTAAAATGTGCATGCAAAACAATTCCTCAGTTGTAAAAAGCATGCAAAATTTCTAGATCCAAACAGCTCACTCCACACGGATGGCCACTTACGCATTTTCTGCAGGATCTGGCCTATATATTTTGTGAAATATATAGGTGCTGGCTGCAAAGGGAGCATGAGGAGAGATTTAGCTGGAGATTCTTAAAATCCGTGGAGGAGAGTTGATGGGCCTGATAACAAACGGAAATTGTGAATGCCATTTTGCGCACAACAAATGTAACATTGTGCCTACTTCCCAGGAGTCAGTTAAGGCCAGCAATCAGCTTTCAGGGACGTTAGTTCTGACTCAAAACACTTTCCAAGAGAAAAAAACCACCAAGCCCACTTCCCTTCGGTGTGACAACTATTTTTACGACAACGTTTTCACAGTAGCACGAACTCCTTCCTGTCATTTTTCAGGCTGAAGAAAGAAGCAGCCCTCAGGCAGGAACGCATGCAAAGTCACACGCCACCCCGAAGCATCCAGAACACGATTCCAGAAAAGCCCATTTCAAGCAGCAGTTGGAGTCTGGGCCCATTTGGCTTCAATACTTTCTTTTACTGGAAAATCCGCCTCACGTCAAGCTGAGCAGCAGCGTCAGAGGGATGCTGAAGAGTCCCCTCTGGAAGAATTATCCACTAAGCAGATAAAAACTAATGTCTGTGACAAACAACAACCTTTTGTCAAATCAGCACATTCTAAAGACCACATTTTTTCTCAGACTAGGCCGCAGTTCCTATTTGTGCTTTCACACCATTGCTTTGAGACCTGATAAGATGATATCAATGGGCCCTCTAAGTACTCAAGAACCACTTTAAGGGGAATCACTGGGGCAATTACCATAAGCAGTGAAAGATACAGTATTTATTGATGGGAGATTAATATTGGCCACAATGCAATTGATTTTTCCCCTGCAGCTTTATTTTCAAGTTTTCACAGTGTTTTGTGGCCTGCTGTGGTCTTTCAGGTTTCTTTCGCTTTTAGATATGAATTTATTTTTAACTATCATTCTAATTGGCTGGAGTTCTTCCAAGAGTCTCCAATTTACTCTTAGCATGTTTGCTATAAATTGCCCTAATTTAATTAATAAGAGGAATGATGAGTTAAAGAAGCTGGGAAGCAGGTTCTTTGTGTTACCAGGTTTTGACGTAAGCATCTTAGATGTAGTAGGGCAGATCTTTTCCATCTAAGGCTGATATTTCTGAAAGTGCCTCAAAGCTAAGAGCTAGACCTAATGAAAGGACTTAAATATGCACAAGCTAGGTGCTGCGACGCCTGCATTTTGGGTGCTTAAGACTGAGAAAGAAATCCAAAACCTGGAGTTTGGCTACTCAGCTCTCACTGGGGAGGTGAAACACTTTTGCCTGAAAACAGATCAGGCAAAAAACCTGACTCACTGAACAGTTTTAAGATTTCCTGTAAAAACGTGGAGTGTGATGTAGAAAACAAGGGGGCGGGAGGAAGGGAAGACACAATTTTCCAACAAATTTCTTCCCCTAAGTCCTTTCAAAGGCTGCAAGAAGCCAAAATGCTATGTGACCCTTCTCCTTTAGCCCCACGTGAGGTGACATCCTGCAAGGGAGGCTGGAGGGCCACTTGGAGCGGTTCTTAGACCTGATAAGCACCAGAGAGCACGTGACAGGCGCAGGTGCCAAGTGGGGAGTGAAGAGCTAGGCTTCGGATCCAGCCACGTGCAGTGGCACTTAGACACTTGTGTCCTTTGTTCTTACTAAGTCTTTGGAAATGCTGCTTTTACTTGCTCCTGGGCAGCCATAAATCAAAATCTAGTAGATCTTCAAGGATGAATTTACAGAAGGGAAATTACTAAAATGCGATGATTTTTGAATTACTTTGTTTTTAAATGTCCGTGCCGAGAAGCAGACCTGGTTTTCATTGCATGGTGCTCAACGTATCTTAAAATAGAAACTTTCTGGGGTGCCTCTAGCCAAAAACAAGGCTCCCAAAACCATTCTTTTTTTTTTTAAATTAGACCTAGAAAACAGAAATTTAGATAATAAAACCTAAAATCAAAATATTTTTGTTGAATTATTGGAAAAATGTCTTTTTTTTATTTTAGCACCTTTTAACTCTGCTGTCTAACAAACATTGGGGGGGGGGAAGTCTTGCTAAAGATACCTTCTAACAGATAAACCCATGAGTTTTGAGAGGTTCACTAAAATGAAGGAAGATATTTTTTAACCTTAAAAAAAGGTGATTTTTTAAAACACAAATCTTAAGGTTCTTTTGAAATAAAAAGAGGTATTTTCAGACTCACTTTAGAATTAAGCAGAATCAAAACCAGGCAAAAGACAAAACTTTTTTTTTTTCTTTTCTTTTTTCTTTTTTTTTTTTTTTTTTGCTTTTAAGTGTTTCTTCAGTTCTGCGTGTGTTTGAAAAATGCAAAACATTCTGCTGCCTGCCAAAAAGCCCCTTGTGGCAAGCACAATGCCTTTGCTGGCCAACATGCGGACGTATAACTTCCCAACCTTGCATTCTTTCCACACACAAAATTCCCATTGATTTCAGTGGGAGTTTTGCACAAAAGGATGGAGTCTTTGGGTTAATGCAAGACTATGAAAGGGGAGAAAGTGCTTACTGTACTGAGAATATGCATCTGAATTGGTTTTATCACAGCTGGCAGGGCAGTAAAAGAAGTTTATGTGCAATAAACAGCTCTTGTGGTTAGAGTGACGTTGTTCATTCCTAGCCTAGAATTTGGAAGGAGTTATTATTTAATAAAGTTTAATTTGATGAAGAGAATATTTTTAACGCCCTAAACTGCACTCTATGAAGATGACTGATAGGCCCAGCCCACTCACAGAAAGAAATGCAATTAATTGGCTTAATGAACTCACCACATTAATTAGCTAATGTCTGTGCAGTTTCAGAATGCAATTGAATGGGCAAATCCTGGAGAAGTCATGCTCTGGACTAATTCCCCCCAAGGTCCCTTTGCTCCTCTCCAGCTGCAGCAAGCGGTTACCAAAATGGCCATGCAGGATAGACATAGCACTGCCCTTGCAGGCAGAACTCGGAGCAGGAGAGCTCTGCTCCATTCCAGGTTGCTTAGAGCATCCAGTCCCTTAAGGGAGAGGGGACATGGGTGGGAGAGGGGCTAATGGCAGAAAAATGGGGTTTTCTTGCCCATACAATAAACAGCAATTTTCTGCATGTTGCAGGCCATGGTGTATGTGAGAGCACTGGGATGTAAGAGCCCAAAGGTGTCTTTTCCAACCACCCAGCTTCCCCTCGGCCAGGTCTGCTCCTGCCAGGACGCACCGAGGGACATGCACCAGTGTATTTAATTGCACGACATGATTCAGCATGGCCAGTGGTGTCAACCCAGGTCTTGGCATGCACTCAACACTGTTTTTCGGGACAGGGTTCCTTTGTAGGTGCGCTCAGAGCTGCACGGCATGGACCTCAGCTCAGCTCAGCGCTGGGTCTGGTCTCACAAGGAGCAGACAGGGCTGGATGGCAAAGAACCCCACAGCTCCATGACCTGCACCTTTCCATGGAGGGAAAGACAAGCTGAAAACGGGATGGGCACAAATGCTGAGCTGAAAAAGTGCAAGACAGGAGTTAAATGAGCGGCTGCAATGAGCAGGGAAGCAGATTTAACAACTCTACCTTTTCCCTGCCAGCTCCCGCCTTGGCCCTGAAATATAGGAGCTGGGAATGGTTAAAAAACTCTGGCTAAAATGGCACTAATGACATTTATGACCAGCTGCGATGAAGGCTACGTTAGCTCATGTCTGCAGGTTGTTTGGAGGTCATCTGATAAGCAGGTGCCATAAAACATATTTTAGTTCACTTCCTTTTTTAATCTCCCTGGTGCAAAATATATTTAGATCAGGGAAACCCCACAGAAGCAGGACACTAATATGTGACACAACTCTGCAGCCTCTCGATATCCTACAATTTTATCAGACGATCAAAGAGGAAGCAGTGAGCTGGGAGATGGAAGTACTGCTCATTCACCTCATTTGGCTGCCTCGTAGTGGGAGTTTTGCTTGTGTGAAGACTGACGGATCAAGGGGAAGAAGAAAAAAAAAAAAGACACGCTCGGTGTTAAAGGGAAGCCTGTTTATGCCTATAAGTAAGAAAGCTTGCTCAAGAATAAGTTAACTCTTGCTAGAGGATTATACCTGTAATGCTGGCAATTCTGGCCTCTGCATGAGCTGTAATATCTACTTGCATTACCTCACAGGGTGTTATGGGCCTTAATTAATTAATGTTTGTAAAGCGCTTTGAAATCCTCGGATGAAAGGCACTATAGAAGTGCAAAGCAGTTATTAATATTAATATTGCATAAGTGGCTTGGCTCCCTTCGCACCGCAGAGCACACTAACTCCTGCAAGGGCTGCAGCCCTGAATCAGCAATCTTCATACCACCAGGCAGGAGCCTCCCTTCTGCCTCCTCCTCTGATCTCTTTCTTTAGGACTTCCACAGCCTCTTCTCCGTAAATCCCCACCAGCCCTCTTATGCCTTCTCTCACGCAAACAGTACGAGCAGTGAGGATGGCACTTTTCAGCCCATCGCCCCGGACCGGTGCTTTTCTGGCCAGTGGCTGCAGGTTGAGCAGACCTTGAAGCAATTAAAATCTCTGCATTTGGGAGGTGGGACTTTACGGTTCTGGTTTTTCCCGTGAATACAAGACATTCGAAGTCCCACTTCTGCAATACAGAGTAGAACCTGGTCAAACTTCTCTGTATTTTATAACCTTTAATATAAAATTGAGATCACTTTCAATTTTAATCATAAGCAGAGAACAGGCAAGCCCCTCAGCAATGCTGGTGCCACTCCAGATTTTTTTCTGGTTTTCAAAGAAAAAAAAAGTATTAAATTATACAGGTTCTTTCCAAAAGGATTCTTTTTCTGGTGAAGATTTCCCACCCAAAAGTCATAACCATCAGTGTAAATTGAAAGTCCTCCACCTCTCACAGGAAACATTAATGCGTTGGAAGAATGAATCCATATAATAAACTATCTGCATATTTTTGTTAGTTAGATTCTTGTTTGGTGAGTAGAAAGGCTGCGCTGGTGAATAACAACTACACAGGAAATTGAAAAGAACGTAATTGTCACTTTATATACAAAGTCCATGAAACCATCTCAAGATGAGTCAATTCAAAGATGATGGAGTAGCTCTAGGATGAATTTGGTCGCTATAAATTCCACCTAATTTGTCTTGAAATATTACCTCTGTGATGAACTCTGAATAATAGTGATAGTAAAACAACAATAAATAATAACGATAATATCAAACATACCATAGAGAATCCCACTCATGTTAACACATGCAGTTCAGGGATGTTATTTTTAACTTAAATGTGCAGATAAAAACATA
Organism: Gavia stellata; assembly: GCF_030936135.1. Taxonomy (NCBI): domain Eukaryota; kingdom Metazoa; phylum Chordata; class Aves; order Gaviiformes; family Gaviidae; genus Gavia; species Gavia stellata. The sequence goes on along the minus strand of NC_082597.1, from coordinate 5,622,777 downwards.
TTGGTGTGAACAAATCAGATTTTTTAAAAAAGGTCTATTTCTTATCAATTATAGAAAATCAGGCATTTGATAATCAGACCTGAACACTTCTCCCAGTGATGCACTAACCAGATCACAACCCCATTCCCTCTGCAGTAGCTGTCCTGGCTGTGTATAGCATTAGCACTAGTTTGAACTTGTTTATGTCAGTGAAGTAACAAATAAATTAAAAACAAATCGGGCTTATGCACTTCAGCAAAACTCTTACTGACTTTGAAGCAAGTTTTATCTGCGTACAGAAGGCCAGCTCAACTCAGAAATGAAAACAATACCCTGCCAGTTCCACGTATCAGCCTTCACAAAGGAGGCAGGGAGAGCTTCCCAAGCTCCTTACCGCAAAGAGTATAACATTTGCAGAGATTAGGAACTGCTGAAGGCAGCTTCAAATGTCAGTTTGTTACACGCTTTTCTCTAGTCTTGCCGTAAGGTGAAAAAAAGGTGCTTCGTCGCACCGTGCGCACTTGCTGGAGCGAAGGAAATGGTGCATAGGTCGTTTTACTAAAAGGAGAGCAATTTGGCCCAGCCATGAAGGGAGCATTATTGCCTGGTGAGCACAGCCCAGCCCAGGAGTCAGGGCACCCGGGTTTCTTTCCACTAACTTCTTGCGTGGCCTTGGGCAAGATGTGCAACCTTGAAAGCCTGTTCACCCCCAAAACTGAGGATGATTATAGGAATTAGAAGGCAATTCATTAATGCATTAATTAACAGGCGGCGGGATGTTAGAGACGGAGCTGTTCTGATTCACCCTGGCAGCCAGACAACTCCAGTCCTATCAGCACCACTGCAGGGGCTCCCGTCCCCAGCGAGAGCCCAGGAGCAGGGCAGGGGGAGAGCAGCAGCGAGGCGAGAAGGGAATCCGGTCTCAGCAACTTTTTCTCATGCAGAGGGAACTGGGAGAAGGACACGGATCTCCATTTTTTGCAAAGAGCCTGTCCCACGAGACCGCTTGGGTTGAGATTTATTTTTGTTGCCATTTAAATTAAGTATATAGGCAATCCTGAGGCCGTTTGGACCAGATCCAGTGTGTGCAAGAACCATGTTTGGAACAGGGTGGGAACTCTATTTGCTTTCAGACACAGAGGAAGCACTTTAAGCCGTGTCTGTAACACAGATGCCAGGGACCTATACTGGAAGGTGCTGAGCATGCACTGGCTAGTGGGGGATATGATTGCTCTCTATAAATACCTTGCAGGGAGGGGAAGGTGGGCAAGCGCCACGGAGGGAAATGAGCTATTTAAGCAAGAGGACAATGTTGGCACAAGAACAAACTGGCTGTAAGGCTGGAAATTCGAAGATTTCTAAACATCAGAGGAGTGAAGTTCAGGAAAAGCCTTCCAGGGGGGAGGAGACTGGGCAAAAATACTAATTGAAAGGCACTGGCAGTAGGTTAATGGCTGTGACCTAAGAATTGGTTGCTGGCAAGAGCAGGGGTGTGGTGGATTTCAGAGCAGAAGCTGACCCTTCCAGGAATGACTGGGAAGGGCCCTGCAGAGCTGGGCTTTGCATTCACCGCAATGCCACCAAAGTCAAGAGAGTTTCTTTGAGTTTACAGTAGCCTGGAAGTGGGCAGGATTTGGCTTGGCATGCTGAAGCCCTTTATCCATACAATATTTGCTTACTCCGACAATTGTTTTGCTGCCACTGCTCAAGGGTCTTCCTGGGAGAGGCAATAAACGCCAGGCTAAACGGAAACCGTGAGAAACATTGCCGTTGGGAAATGGCCAAACCCTTTTTTCTTTCTGAGTGCAAAGCTTCAGTCTGTTCTTATTTACCAGAGGACTTAAATACGTGCTAAGCTGCCGGTGTTACGTCCTGAGCTCTGCTCTGGAAGGACAGGTTGTGCTCTCAAAAGGTCTTTCTGCACTGTGAACACCACGCTGAATGAGTGACGTGAAGACTGGGTTCGTCCTCTCCAGGTACAAAACAGCCTTTTGAAACCACAAGAAGGGGCCAAGGTATGAAGTCAGAATAGCAATAGTAACACTAGAGCAAGAAATGCAAACTCCAATCATACATTTGTTATAATTTCTCAAGGGGATGCTTACTTCAGAGAAGTGCAGTCACCACTGGAAGGTGGAGGTTCTCAGCACCCCCTCAGGATGTATCCTTCAACAAATTAAGGGTCAGTAGGAACCTGCCAGAATCAAAGTGGATCTCTTTCGTTAGAATAAAGAGGTGACGGGTAGAGCTGCTAATCATCCCAGTGATAGCCAACTGGCTGGCACCACAAAGCAGCCTTCCATAATAGTTCTAGTCTCATCACTCAAGCATTTGTATAGAAGACATAAAAGCAATAGTTGTTTGCAATTCATTTTACACCCCAGTGCCACTCACAGAAGTTGCTTCTGGGGCTGTTCTCCCTTCAATGAAAAGTGTTCCAGAGCAGTAATTCCCACTGGTTTTCCAGTCGAGACTGAAATGACTCCATCGGTGATGGTACACTGCCCTGTATGTGGAGCCTAGCAATGTGAAATTGCTGTGCACTGCCTCCCCCTCCCAGCCACATTTATAATGCTTATTAGGAAAGCCAGCTGCCGGGACTGCTCTAAGTAACTCTGTTGTTGGTGTCTCCCTTGAATTGCTTTGGCTCATGTTTCCTACTCAGGCACCCAAGGGCAAGGTTATGGGGTTCGCTAGTATTCAGCCATTATTATTGTTATTATTATTATTATTATTCATTACTAATATTAATTATGCAGCATGTGGTAGTGCCTAGGAGCCCCAAACCATGGCCCAGAACCGCAATGCACCCAGCCCTTTACATGCACTGAACAAAAAGACATTCCCTGTCCCAGAAAGTGCATGAGCTTGTAGCGGAATAACAGAGGGAAGAATTTGCTACCTAGAGGCCAAATTCACCAGGGCACAAAAAAAATTATCTCCCTTTAAATACATCTTTACCCTGTGAAACACATCTGTGCAAGCTAGAGCAGAATTCAGACCCTTAAAGGGCAGAGATGGCATAAAAACAGAGCGTGAAGATGAGCATTTTGGGGTTTTTTCTTATACACTCAATGGATTTATTTGGTCCAGGACTGAAGAATTGGGTTTGTTTTCCAAATCAGAAGTTTTATCAGTGGCAGTGCTGAAAGCAACTGTATTCTGTGTCCTGCAGCCTGATGGTGGCATGAATCTCGTGGTATCTCTCAGGGAGTGGGAGTCCCCAGGTTGTATGAAATCTTGGTCTCAGACAAAACAAAATACAGCACGCTTCCAGCCCCACGCTTGTGGGTAAATACTTTAAAGTCACGCTGCTCAAAGATCTAGAAAAAGTTTAAAAAACACAGAGTTTTCTTACTTTGTAACATCTTTGCAACATCTTTCTTATTACGGTGTGAAGAGAAGGTCCAAAAGTAGCTTCCATATTGCGTAAAAGGTAAGGCGTACAATTAGTTTAAATTAATGTATTTCATTATTTTCTTAGGATTGAGTCTATAACAATGAGTGAATATGCATTTTGCATGTAGCATTGCACAATACTCTACAACACCCTCGACTAGCCCGAAGAGCTGAATCCTGCCTGCCTGTGCCACAGACCTGCTGTGTAAACTTTCCAAGTTACTTCATTTCTCTTTGCCTCAGTTTCCTCCTCTATGAAAAGGGGATAAGTGTAATTTATTGTAATTCCTCTGTAAATTGTTTTGGGATCTGCTGAGCCCTATGATTTAAATGAGTGAATGAAGTTTGACACAAGGAAAAACAGAAAAATGATACTCGCAACAGCATGTTCTCATCTGCCTGCAATACTGAAGCTTGTTCTGCAATATAACATGTCACTTTAAAACTTACTTGAATTATTAATTTAACTATTACTTTAAAATTAAAGTGACAGACATTTCAAACCAGGGCAAGTCTGTATATAAATGCCCTGAGGCCTAGGAAGCTTTCAGCCCTAAAGACTGAGGGTCACTTGAAAGGTGCTTTGGCACCTCTTAAGGGAGTGTGTGTTTACATCTTGCAGTGGTTTAAAGATCATTTGGGTTTCTGCTTCTCTGGTGTGTAATTGAGCATGTTTTCATGTAGAAATTAAACTTTTCTGCTGCTTTTAGAAAGCTTTTTGAGAATTGCAGATGAGCAATATGACTCAATTTTTCTGATTATTTAGGAATAAATAGCAACCCATTCTAAGACAATCCTTGAAAGGGAGGACCTCATTCTGAGCGCAGGTGAAGCCCGCTGTTTCTGGCACTACCACGCACATGCTTAAAGTCTGGCAACAGCTCATACATTGCAAAGAAGAGGGTCAGCTACTGAAACAGCTCAGAGTAGCTGACCAGACTGTACTCATTTCCAGCTATCAGGGGGTAGGTGAGGGCATTTTATATTTGCCATCAAGACTTTACAGAGTAATCAACAACAGCAAAATCAAAAACAAACAAACCTTTGAGCAAAGAATCTTGGCTATTTTCCCTCCTTTTTAGCAGATGAAAGTGATTATGAGTGAGAGGCAGTTTCAACCTAAGCCCTTTTTCCTTTTTTAGTTCCATCAAGCAATAAACACCTTTGGCTATAGGAATAATTAGTAAATAATGATAACAACAAACAGGAGGAATATCCATTTACCTTACACAGAGAATGAAGTCTCATGTTGAGCACGTGATAATAATATAATTATTACAATAATACCAACTTTTTTACCAGAACCATAGTAAGGGGCCTAGCACTAAGCAAAGCTCAAGTTTAAATAGAAAAGTTAGTCTCTTTTGGCTCTCCATATAGTCAACAGAGCAAGAAAGGTTTGTCTAGGAGATGAAGTTACTGCCTGCTTCAAACCATCACTCCTGAAGGACCTTAGATTCCCCAAGTGACAACAGCAGTTTCAGAGTAAAGAGGATAGATATTGTTTCACTGGGAAAACCAAAGCACAGCAGGATGAGGGGATATGCCTTTGTTCCCAGTCCCAGTGTCCTAAACCAACACCCTGCCTGTTGGGTACCACTGCATCTGAAGACGCAGGTGTCTTCTGATAAATTGATCAGGTTGGCAGCAGTGAGTCCAAGTCCTCCTCCCCACAGACATTAACTTCCAGGGCAATGGGAGTTCTTGGATGTTCTTAGAAGGCTAATGCAGAATTTCCCAGCCAGGAAAGCTACTGGTGCATTAGCACAACCTAATCCTGCCCACATTTCACTCTGTCTAGTCGCCTCAGAGCGGAACAGCTACAGTTGATGAAAAAAAATCAGCATAGGTGATCTTGGTTCCCCCTTACAGATACCACGGTTGAGTTCCTTTTTGGAAGTAAAAAAAGCAGCCAGGAAGGTATGTGCCTCTCAGCCGCTGTTTGCTGCCCACCAGCGCTCAGCACGTCCCAGCCACAGCAGGGATGGGAGCTGCAGCTCTTGTGCCTGTCAGCTATGGTGCAAGACAAACCGGGACCTCCCCCAGCTCAAACACGCACCGATCCCTTCTTTTGCTGCAGAGCAACCACAGCTACGTCCTTCGGCTGCGCTGAGAAAGATTTCGGTTTTACCACACAAGCCCAGCACTGCAGGAGACTGGCAGATAAACCTTTCTGCCCAAGCGAGTGCTCCATCGAGCTCTGTCTGCACTGTCTTGGCAGCTGCGTCGCAAGCAGGAGGGTTTTGACAGGTGACTTTGCTGTAAGAAAGGTGGCACTCTCGTCCTGGTTACCTCGCACAAGTCTCCTTTTGCCTCCTTGAAAACAAAGTTTGCTGGCCCAGGAGGGAAAAAGCACTTTTCTCTAGCTGGTGATGGTATAGGCATAAAGAAACACAGTTGGGATTTGCAATCCACCCAAGATGTGTTTGCTAGATAGGGAACCCAGCTCCATCCCTTAGTCCTAACTACCCACCTGCGGCACCTGAATTACAAAAGGGCCATCCCCAGTACTGCAGTCAGTCGGCAGAGACAGGAGGAGTCCTTCAGTCCCCTCAATGTCTGCATGAACCCCGGGATGTTATTTGCTCTCTCCTCAACCCTACTGGAAGCCAACAGTCCTTCCTCACATGCGTAAATTTTGCTGAAACTCATCTCTGCTGGATGGGACTTGAGCTCTTCTACCAGGCCCTGCACTGACATCAGGAAAGGAAGAGGACAGATACACTCCAGCAATGACAGCCTGGCTTATTCTAGGGAAATATTCATCGGGGTAGATATCCGTCTTCGCTTTTGGTCTCACCAGGTCATGCTGATAAATAGCAGCAAAGAGGACATAACAGGCCACTAAGGACAAAGCACAACATGAAGCAGTTCCTTCCAAAAGGAGAGTACAGGGAACTTGACTGTTGAGCAAACCACACAACCTTAAAACAACACCCATAAGTGCAATCACATAGGGTTTTTTTACATCAGGCTACTGTATATATGTTTTTGCATATTGTACAACAACAACAGAAACGGTGCTAAGAAAGACACACCCAGGCACCCTGGGGTCACCCACAGTGATGGCATCACTGAGGTTTGAAGCTCAACCATTTCCATGTGTGGGAGGTCCCATTGCCACTTGGGTCTAGTAGTCATTTACCCCATGTATGCAGAGAGCCAGGGAGAAGAGCTGTAGAGCCCCCTGCCACCATGGCCATCATCACCAGGATCTCCTGCTGGTAGAGTGGGAAGTCCAATGTCCTGTGCTGTCAGCTCAGGGCAGCAACACGGTGCTTTTGAGTCTCGAGTTTAATAACGGGGGAAACTGGAGTCTGCAAACCCTTGCAGCTGAGAGCAAGCACCATACATAACCCACCTCCAGTTCTCCAGAGGCAGAAACGAGACACAAATGGGCCATGCTGGTGCCAAGAATGTCCAAAACGACATCTAGTAAAAGCAATTGAAAAGATTGCAGAGACTTTCTGGAATGATGCATTAACATTTTTATGATGAAATGTAGGAGTGACAGATCCGAACCATCTCCTCTCACCTCCTTAGTGTGGCAGCAGCCGTAACACCTGCGGACGCGATGCTGCATATGGCAACGTGCTCCCTCTGCCAAGAGACACGGAACCGTGTTGATTGAAATATGAAAATAACTGCACCTTGAGCGGATCTGGGTTAAAATGGGGAAATTGCACCTTTCGGTCTTCTTGCATGGAGAATATTTGCAACAGGGGGAGGGAAAAACACATGTGGAAGGTCTCAGCCTCGTGTTGAGTTCCATTCAGTCAGGAAGTCAGCTACGTTTGCTATATGATGGCTGACATGCCAAACCCAGGGGAGTACTGGTGAGGAAAAGAAAGGAGAAAAGTTGAGGTCTCTGGGTCTTTCATTTTGTTAAAAACAAGTTACTGGACCCGCTGTGAGCGTAACTGGTTGAGAAGCACCAGCCTGGGATATAGAAGAAGTTGTCCCAAATGGGCTGAAGGTCTATTGCAGCCTTGAGAGTCTGTGGCTGAGATTTTGCCTCATCCCATGGGGAGGGCAAATGAGAAAGATGGCACAGATTTGGGTACTATCCGCACTTGTGAGGATACTGAGTGCCTGGCTGGGAATTGAAGAGATGTGATGTTTCACCCAGGCTGGAGGGAATGAAAAGGACAGTGGGGGGAGAGAAGAAGGAGAGCTCCTATAAGCAAAGATCCCATTTTGTTTCCTTTCAGTTTCACTGCAATTAAGGCTCCTAATTGAAACCAGTTTTACTCCAGGTTTACTGTGGTGGTTGTTTTCTTTCTCTGCTGTTAAATGCAGGTGTTCTACATAGCAGGAAGTTGGCATGAAGGGGTAAATTTCCAAAGTGCTGCCTGTACCATTCATAAATTAATGCCTGAAGAAATCAGCATTGTGACGAGCCCAGCTGTGCAAAGGAGGTTGGCTGGGAGAGGAGGATAGGGGAGAGGGGAAGAAGGGGTGGGGAAAGGATGTTTGTCACAGCTGATGGATGGGGTCACTGTGGGGAAGGTGTGAGGGATGAAAGCCAAGTAGGATCACCCTGGATCCACTGCAGCATATGACAGCCTTGGCTCAATCCTGCCTTAGTGAAGCAAAGAGAAAATTTCTGCTGGATTTCCATGGGGGCAGTCTTAAACCCCATCGTTTTGTGTTGGACCTCTGCAGAGCAGAGCTGGCCCAGATGAATGAGGACCTCCAGGGAGCTGTTTACCAGCCTGGAAGTGGGCTGCAACTCTGTACACACCGCTTTGCTGATGTGGAGTGAGTGAAACATGAACCAAAGCAATATTAAAATCTTAGTGTGCCTACAGAGCCATGGGGGTGTGTGTGATGCTTTGCAGACAAATAAAATTCTGAAGGAAAAAATATACATATTTTACCCTAAATAAAATACCTTCACAGAGGCCTGCATTTACAGAGGGAGAAACTCTTGGAATACAGATTTTATGTGGGAACTTGATTGTATCATTGCAGACTCTTCCTTCATCTATATTTGAAATACAGTTCAATAGTGCTTAGGGATGGAGAAAATAGAGATATATTTATGGACAGTGAACCTGGCAAACCCCTTATGTGGCTACTTGAGGTTGCACAGTGGATGAGAGAGAACAGCTATTCCCAGCTCAGGAGAGGATGAGATGGTGATTTTGTACATTACCATGGGGCAGGGTGAGCACCGGTCCATGTAATGTCCTCCTCCAATTTTGACATTATTTACTCCTGAGGGAAGCAGTGAAAAAAATTAGCCCTTGAGCTTGTAAAGCAGCTTTAAAGCAGGGACACAAGGTGTGGGGAGCTTTTTGCTAGTGTATTTCTGGCTGCTCAAAAATCAGTCCTGTGGATGCAAAAGGGCTCTGGGCTGGTGATGTAAAAAAGCTCCTGATGCAGAAATCAGCTCGGGGCTCAGGGCTCCGTCCTTCTCTGCAGCTTGCATTTCCCTGTAGAGCCTTGGCCTGGAGAAAACATGGGTGTTGCAGACCGACGTGTCCCTACCCCAAAGCCAGAGTCCAGCCTTCATCTCAGACGGACTGACGGCTGCACATCTCGGCCATTAGATCCAAGCGCCCCTCCTTGAGGGACAGAGAAAAGCACCAAAGCAAAAAATGAATACTTTTGCTAGGAAATAGGTCGGCGAGCTTTGGTTTTTAACCACAAGGGCAATCATTTTCCTATCACATCACGGCTCTCTGCCCTGCACCCGCTCCAGCAGTTGCTCACTGGGCAGGGGCAGACCTGATTACCCATGCCAACCCGAGCACTGTATTATGCAGCAGCGCGCAACCCCATCTTGTTATGTACGAATTACCCCCTGCTCGAGTAAGCAGTGCCTTTCGGTTGTGCACTCGGTGGCAGGCTAATGTGATAAAAACGTGTTTATATCACACACAATTAAGCTGTGTATCAGTCAGGTGCTGTTTTCAGAGGAGCAGAGCGATGTCACGGGGTTAACCACCAACGGAAGCTGAAGCTTCAACAGCCTTTATTAGCTCGGCAAGTGCTCCTAACCACACTCTTCCTAGTTGCAGAAGAGGCATCTCCTTTCATGAGCCTCCTCTTGGGCTGTGGAGGTGATATTTACCAAATAAAAACTGTTGCTGCACCTGTGTAGTTCTCATGTGGCTTTCACTACCTCCCGGGTTAACCCGTTCTTCTCGGAGGCTGTTTTAGGAAGCATCTTTGCCTTTCATTTGGGTTTGCCAGAGGGAGGATCGGTGCAGAGCCTTCCTGGTGGCACCTCAGCTTGCTCCCCTGCCTTTCTCAGCAAGGCACTCAGCCAGTGAGGGCACAAGGGGTGCACGGGGCAGTGGGCAGGTGGGAGAAGGAGCGGGAATGCCTCTAGACCTGGGCAGAGTTTCTCAGCTACCTTGGCTGCAGTGTAGTGAGGTGTACATATAAGAAAGGCCTCGGAGGGATGGAAATGTTTCTTTGGTATTATCACCCCACGTAGGTCTGTGCATCTCGGGGGACAACGCCAACCTCCTGTTAGGCATGCGCGAAGATGAGGAGGTGAGGGAGGTGTGGGGCTGCATGGAGGGAGTGTCTTGGGAGTGTCTTCCAAATTCATAAAGACATTAAGTAAACAACTTTGTGATTCCACACATGTTTTCTTGGGAGCAGCACCCACCCTTATCTGCATCCAGGTCCCTCACTCCTCATTCCTGCTTTGGTGCTGCTTTTGGAAGGAGAAGAGGCGTGGGACAGACTGCTTTTTTCAAGCAGAGTCCAAATTGTTGTCTGGTTCACATTACACGAGCCCTGGAAGCTGTGTGGGCACAGCTGGGGTTAGCAGCAGGAGAAAGAGAGAGGACAGGAGTCCATTGTCACCTACTGCAGACCCTTCACCCAAGAATCATGCCTCTATCGAGCTTCATATCATCCACCCAAACAGGAATGGTAAATAAACTCCATGTGAAACTCTATAACTGGTGCTGTGCTGCTGGTCTCCAGAGGGACATCCACAGGCCAGGTCTCCAACATCCAAGGTGTCATTGGGAAAACACTTTCAAGCAAACCTCTTCTGAGTGTAGGGTGCTGCCAGGTGATATACCCCAGCTGCAGTAAAGCCTCTCCCACTGCTGTGATTCTTCATATCCAAGGCTGTTGCTTCATGCATACCAGACCAGCCCTACCAGAAGCACCTGACAGGTGAAAATACACAGCAGGGCAGAAGCTGCAGTGTTAATCTCCAGAGGCGAGAGTGACATACCTTTGCCGATAGCTTACCTGGGTCCAATGAACAGCTAGAGAAATTCATAGAAATAAAAAAACCCAAAGGTTACTAAATACAAAGGCAGCCCCTCTGGGTCAGACGCAAATTGCTGACACCTGGGAGGGTGTTTGAGGAAGTATCACTACATGATTATTCTCAGCTTTTTTCCAAGGTATCTATTGTTTGTCACTGTTAGCCATAACACACTGCTCTTCCCCTCAGTACCCATTCTTCTCAGCTATATTATGAGTCTTGTGTTCAACATGCAAGGCTCAATACATCTGACCTGAGTTCCTTTCTGTCCTTAAAATATCCAGCGTACAGCTCAATACTGTGTTACAATTTCGAACAGAAAAACTTTGAGATGATGGTGGCGATGTCAAACACCTAAAAGGAGGGAATCCGTCTCTGCAGACTCAGATTACCTTAAGAAAAATGTGGGATTTTACTAAGGAGCAATTCTGTTTTCTCTTTATTTGCTTTCTGATCCAGAGCATTTAGGGAGCCATGTCATTAAACTCATCTTCACCACTCTGAGCGATAGAAATGGTCTCTTTAAATAAAAGTATCTTTTCCTCAGGAATCATAGAAGTTGGTGCTCTGGAAATGTCTCCTATGACATTCGGGGGACTGAGTGGCATGAGAGGTGCAGGATACTTGTATTGGCAGAAATGAGCATCAGGGAGGAAAAGGGAGGAAAAAGGCAGCCTGGATGCTGCCCCAGGTCTGATCCATTCCTTGAGGCCAGCAAGGACAAACAAAGGCAAAAGTGTTTCTTGCAACCCATTCTCCCCTTTTCCCATAGCAGGTCTGAAGTCATCGCTGGATGAATGTTACAGCAAGAGAGGGCAGGACTCTTAAATCAGTTTATAGTTCCTGTTTTCCTTCACCAGGTGACTAATTAGTCCCAGATGGGGCTAGTTACATTTTCCCAGGTGGGAAAGGTGCTACATAGGAAAACTTGTGGCAAAACCTTGTTCTCCAGAACTGCACTCAGCTGCCTTACTGTGAGCAGCTCCTCTCTCTCCCCATCATGTCCTGCCTCCTTCATCTTCCCACTTTGGCAATACCTGGACCATGAAAGCCCAGTCTTCTTACTTCCCCAGCCCTGAGTTACTCCACTAACCCACGCCTCAATATTCAGTGAAGTCCTGTGAACATTAAATAAAAAATTAAAATAAAGTGTTTAATCTTGGCATTCAGGATTGTGTCCTGTGGCCAAGAGGGCTTAAAGATGTGGGACTTAAAGTTGCTCTTTATAATGCGGACCTCATAAAAAACACTGCAGCACTTTGGGAAGCAAAGGGTGCTAACAAGTTATTGGAGAAAAAGATACATGGCCAGATGCTATTCCCTGGAGACCCTGAGGGTAGATGTTACCAAGCGAGGTGTGACAGTACTCCAGCTCTCCAAGACTATAAACAGAACCTAAAGCAACTCATTTAAGACAAATCATTTTAGAAATGAAACGTTTACTTACTCATCGACATAAAACCTCCACTCTTTAATTGTCTATCTCATTCTGTGAAAGTGCATTGAAAATCTACCAACATTATAAATAGAACTGCTCAGTTAACAACCGCTTTGATGTCTAAAATGAAGTCCATATTGCTATTCCCCCTGTCTACCTGTCTGTTTTTTTGAGATTGTCTCTGTTTAGACCAGCAATCCTGGGCTGGTAATGAGATAGATGTAAATGAGCTATGATGAAAGATTAATTATTTTTCATTGGAGGGAGTTTCTTACCATGTACAAAAAATTAGAAAGGTTTTCTATCTATCTCATGAACATCCCAAAGTAGAGAAAGGAGATTATAACATCAGCAGAAAGGTCAAGTCCTCCCTGCTTCCCTCTGAAAAACAAATCGGGTCTTTTAATCACGGTCCTCATTTTCAAGTGCCACAGAACTTGAATATAGTCCTAATAATCTCCAAACTTTCTACTGGGATGCCTAATTTGGGTACTGTAGGCACTTCACAGTACTTATGGTTCAGGGTGTGGAGATCAGGGTAATGGAAACACTCATTGGTTTCTTGTCCTGAGGTTTATAGGCACATACAGAAGGTGGTCTGAATATGGCACCCAGAGCCTCTGTCTGTCCTTTGCTGAACATCTCATCCCCTAAAAACTGAGACTCCTTTAATGATACTCTGAATCTGAGGCATCCAGATATTATGTCAAAAACCTTATCGTGCCCTATTGAAAACCCAGCCCTGGGCTGGCAGGTGGGATGTGAGGGATACTGGCAAGAAGTGGCTGTGCAAGCTAGCTGAGAAAGAGCCCACCCACATCTTGCATGACTTAGACAAGTACCATCCATCCCTCATGTTCATAATTCCTGAACTTGCTTCCAAAATTCAATGTGTGGGACCTGAAAAACTCCTATCGTGGAGGGGGTCTGAGTGCAGATAAACTCCTAGACCTGTTGCCAGTACACTGGAAGGCTAATTAAATGAATGTGGCTTTCAGTAACTTCCAAGCTAAACAATTTGCCAAAGCATTCAAACTTGTTAAAAATTGGAAGTGTTTTGCCTCTATTGGCTCCATGCTCAGGCATCACAGGATGGTTAGTTCTACCAATAATTCATGTACCTGCATGTTTTAATGACAACTGAAAAACCCTGGCATTTCTGGGCTAGCATGTGTGCTATGATCTATGAGCCTACACTCCCTCTACCTTCACTTTGAACTGAACTGCTTTATTAAGCAACCCCACTACCCACCACTATCTAACATGCCAAGACCTGTGAAGTTTTCTTGTACAGTGCTGCCTTTGAATCCCTTCCAAGACCCAACCAGTAGCACCAGTATTCAGACACCGTAGGATGATACCCAGAGCAAATGAACTAAAACTTCCTTTGGGAATCTTGAAGAAACCCAAGAAGCCTGTTTTTTTTAACAAAGCCAATGAGAACCAATTGACATACGCTCTGCAATCATCAGGACAGGGAGCTAGAAATGAGCATATCTGTAGTAAAAATCTCTTTACACCTACCTACTTCCCCAGGAGAGAAAGTTGCCTGTCCTAAAAGAGCAGAACAGGGCACTCTGTAAAAAGGAATATAGCAAAAAGGGGTTCCTCTGCCTTATCTGTACTGCACATGAAGTTGCTTCAGAAGCCTATTTCTAAGGATTTTTTTCTGATATTTACTCTTTCATTGTTACAAAGCAGGTAAGGTATAGAGTCTTAGATACCCAGCGACAGATCCACAAATGAGCTCATGCATTTCAAGTGGCATTAGATATTCAAGTAGGAATTTGGAATGAGATTTAGTTCACAGATTAAGGTATCCAAATTTAGGTGTTTATGCATTGGCCTGTGAAGTCCCACTGTGGTTGGTGAGGATCTAGCAATGTTGTCAGTGGCCTCTAAAAATTTACTCAGCTCACCTTAAAGCAGGCGCTTTTATTTGGCCCATCAGTCAGCTTTCTTGATAGTAGTGACTGTACTTTCTAGGACCTTCATCCAGTTGGCCACATACCAACACCTGGTACCTGGAGTGAAACCCTAGAGTACCCATAACATTTGCACCAGATTATCAGATATGATTCAGGATCTATGGAAGACCTACGGTCTTCTGAGCAGCATCAGGAAGCAAGACAGCACGCCGTAGAGCACCTCAAAGGACACTCAGCACATATGCGTGGAAAGCAAACAGTGCAGAGGAGGCAAAACTGTTTAGCAACAGGGGACAGAAAGAGTCTCTATGGTTGAGTCATTTTGTGCCATTCGCACTCAGTGCCATGGTCTATTTATTGTCATAGACATGTCCTTTAAGTGTAACCTTTTGACTCTCAGGCCTCTGAGTCTACCGGATGACTGGTTAATATATTGGTTACACAGTCCTCTTGTACCTAGCTACTGTTAAGATGAAATAGTACAACTGAAACATAACAGAAAGAAAAGAAGAAAAAAACCCCAACCCAAAAAAAACCCACCCAACAATCTACACGCTTATGAGTCTGATCTAATGTCCTCTCATCTTGGGATGAAAGGGCAAGGACAGCTTTGCGTCTTCTGACCAGCAAACAAATACTCTTTATACATTTGTTTGCAGATATATATTTATTTATACTACAGCACTTCATAGCGAACTAAAATGGTTCCTGGCCGAAGTATGCACAATGTTTTTCAGTTTGGTCTCTGTGAATAGCTCCCAGAAATGTCTGGACAGAGACAGAGAAAGTTTGGAGCAACACCTACTCTTTGTGTTTTGCTGGATCCTAGCAAACACAAACAGGATGCAGAATTGGCAAGGAGGATCAGCAAAGGAGGATCTCTAGTTGTGTTTTAACATCTGCTGAAGTTGCCATGGGATCTCTTGTCTCCAGCTCCTGTTACTTTTTTCCTGCTGATTTTCCTAGAGAAAGCCAAGGATGTGCACCATGCCATGCCCTGGAGCCCTGATTCCCAGGTGCCAATATTAGGGACTATCACTCCCTCTGGTCCCCATGTGCAGGCTTCCTTCCTGGGCAATTAAATGCACAGGGGTTTTCGTGCACATGTGAGTCTCCCCCTGATCTGGGATCGTGATGTGGCCATGGCATGACTCAAGTCTCAAGAGCCCAGAATCTCTCCTGAGTTCAGCAGTTTAACTTCATACCTATATAATCACACAGAAAAAAATCCCAGGAAAAAGGTCTCACTTAATGAATTAACATACAGCTGTCTCCTTCCAGCCAACACCCCCAAGCCACTGTAGTCTAATTCCCTTCATGTCCCACACTGGTACATTTATACCAGCAGATCTGCTCCAGTAGGTGTGAGGGAGGCAGGGAGCAGGCAAAGGGTTTTATTACTTTAACTATTCCAAGATAATTAAGCAGGGCAACTTTTGGGTGTAACCAAGGACTAAGCCCCCTTTTATTGCTCTGACAGAGTAAAGAGGCCATAAAAGGCATTTAAATTACCATTACCCTCAACAGTGAAATTCGGAGTCAGTCCAAAAGAAATTCTATTCATTTCAGGGTCACTGACTTCAGTGGAGCTGAGATTTAGCCCTCAATTTCACAGCCTTGGAGAGTATAACCCTATCAAAACAAGACTCTTTAGCAAGCCATTACTGTAGCCTTTGAAGCAAAACACAGAGAGGGGACGCTCAGACAAATGTCAGGAGGTGGCTGCAATGCTGCAATGAAGCTTGCTTTGTCTGCAGAGAGCAGAGACATCTGAACACCCCTGGTTGTACAGGGAGGTGGTCTCCTTTCACCTGTCCTAAGCACTGGCATCTTCTCAGGCCCCTGTTTTTGATGCACCCTTATAAACTATGCCCTTCTCCTCAGCTCAGACCTTCCAGCGGGATTTGCAGATGCTCAGCTTCAGCTAGCTCATCTGTGAGGCTGTAAGTTTGCTTACAGAGTCTAGTCCCTGCAGTTACTTGAGCAAGGATAGACTGTATCATTGAATCTTCAGCATTTCCTTTATCTGTTATTTAAAATGGGAAGGCTTACCAGGGAGATGAATACAGGAACAGAGGAGTTGAAAGCTTTTATATCAGTCCTGTGCAAACAAAGTTAATGTGTCTTCCTTGTGCGCAAAGATTAACTGTGATTAAGTGCTCCAATATGAAAAACGAAGACAGAAAAATAGAAAAGTGTTGCAGTGCTTAGCCGTCCTTCTTAAAATAACTACCATTGTGTTAGGCTTAAAAGGCATTTGCTAAAGATTTTGTGAAGAATTAAGCTTATTTGTTATTCTTTTAAGATAGAAACAAGAGTAAAGGAAAAGCTGTTAGTCAACATTGTCTTAGAAGATAAAGGTTTCTAGATAAGAGCATATATGGGTCAATAGAAGCTTCAGTAAATATCTTTCTTGATTGACAGGTCTCTTGAGATTTTTTTAGCTGGTTTAATGTCACCTTCTTTCTTTTTCTTTTTCTTTTTCTTTTTTTTTAAACACTCTTGCAGTAATATTAGCTGATGGAGGCAAGCAAGTTGTGTCACATTTATATTTGACCAATGGTGACACCAGGAAAACAGTGAGAAGCAACCTAAGGGATGGTCTTTGCACCATGTCAGCCTAACTCAGGCATCTTATCAAGAGGTTCAATTAAATGAAGGAGACGGAGTCAGTCCAGACACTCACTTCAGATTATGAATATCTCCAGCAGGGAAGACTTTTCTCTGATTTAACTAAACTCATTTAAAATCAGCCCTCAGAGCACGGGTAGAAAAGAGCTGTACATTGCAAATCCTGGGCCTTAGACTCACTCAGGGGACGGGGCACCAGTGCTTTAAGCCGTTTGTCTGCAAGGTGTAGCTGTCAGGTGTTAAAAATCGCAAGCCTACCTAGAAGTCCTAAGGCAAAATATAAAATTCAAAGATCTTTTAATTTGCCTTCTGTGGCTATGGTTATTTTTTCCCAGTTTCCACATAGCCACAAAGATTAAAAACAACTTACACAGAAGAGGGGGAAAAAAAAAAAAAAGAGGAGATTCTCAGATGATAAGCTCATTTCAGCAGCTGAGTATTTATAAGGGATTCAAAACAAAATAGGCTGAGCCAGGGTGTAGATGAGTCTGTCCCCCTGAAAATAACACTTCACTCAGCAAAGATGCCCTTTGACTTCAATGTGGCTATCTGAGGAGCCCAGTGTTGTTCAAAGCACTGATGCACACCACCCCTGAAATGCATCCAGCTGTGTGAGAAATAAGCTGAGACCACAGTGCAGCATCCCTTGAATCTAAGTCTTAAAAGATAGCCACCCCCAGAAGAGATTCCTGTGTCGAACAGTGAAAAAATAAATAGCTCTGCTTTGCATCAGGATGCCAGAGTTTGGAGCATTTGAAGCTTTCCACACCGCTGCAAGAGGTAGGAGAGAGGATGCAGACAGACAGGAGGGCAGGGACGCACAGAGGTTTGCCTACACTGGAAAAGCTGAGCCTGTTGAACTTCACTGAATGACCAGCAAAAAATCTTTTTTCCTTAAGGACAGATCAAGACAGGAGTAAACATCTTCTGCATTTTATTGGGCAAACTACCCCACCAAATTAAGTCTTTTAAAATGAACCTTAGACTAGTTACAGAGCATCTATACCAGGGATTCGCAATAGCTTTCAGCCGTGTCCCCAGGGCATGTTGGACGCAGCAGAGCCAGGTGTGTTAGCAGAAGAGATGCCCACATGTCTGGACGTTGCCTCCAGCTCCAGCCGTGCTTCGGAGCTGGCTCCCTGCCTGGGTCCCAGCAGACACCTTGCTGTGCCTCTGGCCTGGCTGAGACTGCCATGGCTTGTGGCCTCTCAGCAAACAGGGAAAGGAGTAGGTCCTCTCCTTGGTTAAGGTCATTTACTCTGCAGAGTTAAGTGCTGCCTTTGGCTCTCACCATCCCACCCTGATGGTGATTATGTGATGGTTGAAAAATGCTGAAAACCACCGTAAGAACCACCAGGATGAAGCCCTGGGACCCTTCAGGCAGCAAGGGACCCCAGAAACCTGACACCCACAGAAAATAAAAGGATGGATGGGTGTAGGAGCTGGATGGATACTTCCAATGTTTCATTCCAGACAAGCAGAGTGGTGTGAATCTCCTGGAAACATTGTGCTTCCCACTTCCCCCCATGGTGTCCCACAGGTCCTCTTTCTGGGGCCATCATGACCCTGACCCATGAGTCGGGACAGAGCTACAGCAAAAAGCTGCCCTGGGAGATGCATTGCCTGGGCAGCAGAGATGGAAAGGAGATTCCTCCTGGGAAAACAGAAGCAAACACAATGACTGATAAAAGCCTGTGAAATACGCTGTTCACAGAAGACAAACCTGGGGAGAGAAGATGTTCGATGAGACACACAACACTTCCACAATAATTTTAATGTGTTTCAACTCATGAAATTTTCAATGGGAATTAGTGCCAAGTGTATGGAAGAAATTCACATATTAGCCTTCCCCACACACCCCACTGCTGGTGCTGGCTGCAGCCAGCTCATATGATTCGAAGCTTGATTTATCCTCAGTGCAAAGTCCTGTTTAAAATTCAGTAACGCATTTACTTATTTTCAGACACAACCTATTTCCCTAGCCTAAAGACTGCCTGAGAGGCAACAGATAGTTCTGCCTTGAAATGTGATATGGCAAAAGCCTGGGTGATTTTGGCCTGTCTCAATATTGTGATCACCATTGGGGAGTAAAAGTCCTTCTCCCGCAAGCTGCAGGGACAGTGTGTGTGGATTATCACATGCATTTCCAGGCCCCTCACATCTCTGTTGAGTAGGAGGGGTGCAGAGAAGAGCATCACGAGTTTTTAGGGCTGGCAAAAGCTGCAAAAACCATGAGTGGCTTGGTGAAGAAATGACTAACTTGTGAGCCAGCCCCACCCAGTCTGCAAATGCCTGAGAGGTGTGAACACTGTTGAGAAGGGGGACTTGACATAGGGTTGGAGAAGAAATCAGTAGAGACAATGTGTGAGGTGCTATCTTGCAGGTCACATCCAGATCTAGTCCCTCTTAGAGGAGACAACGGAGATAATCTACCCAAGCATGCTGATGGTGTGGTATGAGAGACCAAAATAGAGGGAACTGAAAAAAACTGACCAAGGTAGAAAAGGAGAACAAACACAACAATTTGTGACATGCTTATATTTTGCACAGCAAGAGTACGAAGTGGCGGGTGGGTGACGCAAATGTTTCTTCATGCTCAATTACAGAGGATGTGCATGTGGCCACATCGACAAGGCGATTCAGAGCTTCAGCTCAAGCTTCAGCAGCTCAGAGCTTTGTGCTCCAGAGGTTTCCACATCAGCCACCCTTCTCCGAGGTGGCCAGGTCTAGCATACGTGACAACACAGACCTCCAACACAGTAAGGAGGACAAACAACTAAAATGACCCTATCACTGATAGATGGAAGGAAAGTAACAAAAGACAAATTTAAAATTATTCTGGGCCAAAACTTGGTAGATGAGTACTTCTCCCATGCGTCTACCCCAGGTTTTCATCCTGAGAGCCTATGTAGATCCAGACAAGGCCTGGCTAAGTGCAGAGTTGAACAAAAGATCAGTAAACCCAAGGTCTCCATCTCTGAACTCCCACTCCCCTTCCTCCTCCGCCATTAATAGCAAGTGTCTGGTTTCAAAGTATGCCACTAGAAAATCCCCTTTTAACTTGTGGTTTTTATCTCCCCCTCCATGGTTTTTCTTTTTAATTCTACACATTGCCACCACTTGTTGAGGGGACCTGGTTGTTTGCTCCTTTCGGCTGTTTGTTTTCCCCTTTGCTTTCCGCGTGGGGGAGGATGGCAGAGGGTGGAAGCAGGAGTGCTCATCATCAACAAACACGGGGCAGGTGGAGGTCAGCCCAGCGTCAGACTCAGTGCCTGGTAGGGAGCTGCATGGGCAAAAGCCAGCGTAAAACCAGCATAGTGAGGGGAAAACAAAGAACAACTTATTTTTTGTTTGGGTTTCGTTTTCTTTGGTCAGTCTCCATGCCAAAAAAAGTTAATTCATGTGGGGTTTCAAACTATCGGAGACCCAAGATGCTGAGGTGTGTTTAGGAGATTTGAGTTTGTATATGCGACATAGATGCCATTAAGAAAAATAATATCCCTGGGCAGGGAAGGTTGGAGGGAATAGGGAAGGGGGGTAGGTGGAAGAGGAGGAAAGCTGCTAAGCTAAGAAAGGATGAGGTAATGATAACATAATTTCCTAAACTGGCTACTAATTAACCACAACTCTGGAGCTTAGTACTGTGAACTGACTCCATCATAACACAGAAATTGCTCTGTAACCTGAAAAAGAAAAAAAAAAAAAACAGCAGCACATTTCTCAGTGACAGTGCTAGCCAAAGAAACTAAGTGCATTTTATAGCTTTATTTTTTTCTCTTTTTTTTTCTCCCCCATACTCGTAAGTAACAGGCCAAAACTTCTTGTGCACACAGGAGACAGGGCACGGGCATTTTTTGGTGTGAAGTAAAACGTGAGAGGATGCAACTGAAGAATAGAAGAAATTCCCTTTTGGTGCTGCTTTGGCAAAGCACAGAGATAAACAGTGCCCAAATCAGCCTGTCTCAAAGTGTTGCTCATGCATATGAATAAGGAGGAGAAAAGCCAAACACAAGCACCTTCCCTTGTCCTGCTCCCCCCTGCTTCGTGCTTTCAGTCGCCTGCAGTAGTCAGGTACCCTGGGATCAGCCTGAAAGGTCTCATGAGGAATATTCAGCATATTATTCAGTACACTGCGCAGTGACAGGGGTTTGGGCTACAGCTCCTGTGGTCTCGGCCCCTTTCACCCACGCCAGCAAGATGTCTACACAAAATACTCCTTCAATGGGAATAGCTGTGTAAGAGGCAGGGCAGGAGAGGGCCAACTCCTTGTTCGGTTAGCAGGCATTGCCCACAGCCTGTTTTCTTCAGTAGAAGAAGAGGTCCAGTCTTCATCCTGCCCCCCACGTTAAGTCTAGATGCAAAAAGGCAACTTTCTAAGGAATTACAATAAAAGAAGTCCAAGTTCTCAGACATAATAAGGTGCAGTGCAGCACAGCTGCAATGCAAAGCAATGCTATGATACAAAGCAGCCTGTAGCTCAGCCAACTCAAAGAGCATTGAAGGAAGAGTTAGAAGGCTAAATATTTTGAGAAACTGCATGAAGCTTTAGGTATTGACTTACAATAGCTCACGTGCACTTTGGGAGATGACAAGAGAGGAGGGGATTTCACCCTCGGCAGGTCAGAAAGGGTAGAGAAAAATAGTCCTGCTAAAAGTTTCTCTTTTAATGCTGGACCCCATATATTGACAGTATAGTTTTGGCTGCTTCTGGCAACAGAGATGTTGAGCCAAGAGAGAAGTTGAAATCTTGAGACAGGAACATGACAATGGTAGCACCTCCAGTTGATGGGGAGACAAGCTGCTTGGGAGGCTACGGAAAAACAAACCAATATCCTAGTCAGGAGCCAAGGAAAGCACTGTTTTGGGAGGTGGGGGGTGAGGAAACGTCAGGCCTTGGTGTTTTGGATACACAGGTCAAGAAGAAGCCCCAGTGTCAGTGGGGAGGGCTGAGCCCCTCTCCTCCTAACATTATCACATCACGCATTGGGCTTGTCCCCGTGCTCGATCTGCTCACCATCTCTTTCTGCCACAGCACTGCTGAGGAGAAAAACCACACAGCTAGGCTGGGCGCACAAGAGCTTTGGCCATAAAGGAAAGGAGATGGAGGCTAATGAGGACCTAAAGCCCCCTTCTTTCCTCTCTCCTTGTAAACCCACACCTGTGCATCCCGGCTGTGCTCGCAGCCAGGGTTTTGACTGGAACCTTTCTCTTACAAGAGTGAAAGAGCCTGCCTGGATGGCATATTTGGGAACACACAGATGAAATCAACCTCACGCAGGGGAAAGTCGCTTGGCATTAGTGCACTTGAACGCAAGCTAATAAGCCCTGCCAATCTTCACAGCTAAGATATTTCCTCCCCATCACTCAGCACCAGCTCAGAGCTGCAGAGGAGAAGGCACAGTGCTGCTGGCTCCAGCTCAGCCTCCACTTTCCAAACGCTACATCCTCCATTTGAGAGGTAAGCCATCACGTGCAGTGCCTCTCAGCATCCATTTCACACTGCTGCTCATGCCACGCTCTTCAAACCTTTAACACGAGCAAAATGAGAGATGACTGCTCATGAAGGGACTGTCAGAGCACAGGGCTCGAGGAAGATGGAGCGTGCAGCAGACTTACAGAATCGAGAGAAAACAGGCTTGGTTTCTCTTTTTCACTTTCTACTTCGGTGAGTAGTGGAAAGAAAAGTGTTTCCATCCAGCAGGCCTCACGAGTGTCCTCTGTGACCTTTAGCATTGCCATCATGTCTGTTTGTAGTGAGATCCTCCGCTGATGTAAATAGTCATAGCTCCCCTGCCTTGACAAAACAACCTTCCCTTCTATCACAGCTTCCACCCTCAGACTCCACCTCATCAGACTCTCCCACCACCAGTGCTTTCTGTAGCTGACTGCAGCCTGACCCTTTCTCAGTCACATTTGTAGAGCTACTTTATCTATTCCTATAACTCTGATTTAGTGTTTTGGTGGTGTTGTTGCATTTTGGGGTTTTTTTAAAAGGGATTATTTATTGGAGCGTTCTTGCTTTTGTTCTTGCATTTCTTAAATCTGAAAAGCAAAATGAAAAAATGATCCCAAACAGGAGCTTCAGATATGTCCCCATGTCATAGGAGAGCAGAAGAGGACTAGTTTGCAGCTCATCCAAAGATTGCTCACTGAAAACAAGGGTGGGATTCCTGGCGCTGGAAAATACTGAACTGTTTTCTATCAGCTTTGGGGTGTTCTTACCCAGACTGGGTCCTGCCAAGCCTCATACACCACACATGAGCTTCATTTCTTTGCCCCCGATCCATCTTCCGCTCTGGATGATAGACATCTCAGTTTTTGTCATCCTGGCATCTCTCTTCTGCCCCAGGACCAGATTCTGTCAGACACAACCCATGGGCACATCCAGTCCTGTCTTGTGTAGAGGGCTCTGGAGCAGAACAGAGGCTTCAGCCTGTGCTGGAAACCTTTTCCTCATATGGCAGAGTCCCAGGAAGAGGCACGTCCACCACCCACAGACATCTCCATCACAGGCACAGTGCTCTCCTGTGGGTCAGGAAACATGTGTGGATTGGTGATTAGGGCATTATTCTGGGGTATGAGAAACCTGAGCTCAAACCCATGTTCAATGGGTGACTTATTGCCATAGGCAGACATCTCTGAAACCCTGCTAGGCAGAAGCCTGATGCATCTGTCTCCTTATAAAAGGCAGAGAAGGATCTGGATTCATTTTCAGAAATGTCTTAGGTATTTAGGAACTACTGGGGTTAAACAGCTCAAACAAAAAGTGCTTTCATTTTAATATATCTTTTGAAAAAGAAAGATCAAAACATTTTCTCCTGAAAGCTTTTCTTTTAAATTTTGAAATAGGAAATTCAACCAAACCAGCTTATTTGCCTTCTTGGGGGGGTGTTGTTTTTTGGCTTTTGTTTTGGGGTTTTTTTCCCCAAAACATCTTTTCGAATGAATAAGTGTTTTCCAAAGAAACTTCAAGTCAGAAATTTCTCACTGTCTCTTATTCAAATTCAGAGTTGAAACTCTCACAGGGGTGTATGAAGTTCACCCTAGAGAAGACATGGCACAAAGAAATAGGTAGAGTTACTCAAGGACAGTGCTGTCTCTGGTTCACAGAATCACAGAATCACAGGATGACAGGGGTTGGAAGGGACCTCTGGAGATCATCTAGTCCAACCCCCCCACCAGAGCAGGGTCACGTAGAGCAGGTTGCACAGGAATGCGCCAGGCGAGTTTTGAACATCTCCAGAGAAGGAGACTCCACAACCTCTCTGGACAGCTTGTTCCAGTGCTCTGCCACCCTCAAAGTAAAGAAGTTCTTCCTCATGTTTAGATGGAACTTTCCATGACCAAGTTTGTGCCCGTTACCTCTCATCCTGTCACTGGGCACCACTGAACAAAGACTGGCCCCATCCTCCTGGCACCCAGCCCTTAAGTATTTATAAGCATTGATAAGGTCCCCCCTCAGTCTTCTCTTCTGCAGACTAAAAAGACCCAAGTCCCTCAGCCTTTCCTCATAAGAAAGATGTTCCAGTCCCATAAACATCTTTGTGGCCCTTGACATAAGACAGTCCTGGCAAGAGACAGGACAGGTCATGTTTGAAGAAACTTCCCTTGAGTGACTAAGGACTCTTCCTACTGTCCTGCAAGAATAGAGCACTTAAGCAAAACCCGTAATTCTTTCAAACGTGTAATTGCCACTGATAACAGTGGGGAAAAAAAGAAGATTGAGACTTTGATGGGATTTGCACCAAGAGCGGCTTCAAATAAGCCTAGCAGGTTGATGGACTTGTCAGCTCTTTATTTACCAGCAGCCCAATGAATTGGCCAGCAGAGCCATATGATGGCTATATGGGGTCAGCCAAACCAGCTTTTGGAGCAAAGGCCTGAAAAATTTGTTCACCACTAAAATTCAGGAGATGAAATAAGGCAGAGTTTTCTCATTCCCTCTTGAGCTTGTGAAAGAATTAGAATGCCACTGATGCTGCTAAAAGCCACATGCATCTCCCCAGTTGCCCGTTAAATAGCAGGAGGCTGCCATGGGGCCACCCAGCACTTCAGTCACACCTCATTCACAGGATCTCCTTTCAGCACGACTGTCCTCACTCTTGCTTTTCGTACGCACTGCTGAGCAGACCCGTAGCTCCCATGACATTTACCATGTGGCCTCATTCACACGCTCCACGTCGAGATACTACATCATTCCCAGGGCCAGCGAAAGATCCCTGCTTTTGCGGGATGATGAAATCTCTTGCCACCGAGAGCTGATTGACTCTCCCCCTTCCCCAAAATAGGAAAGGCAGAAGGAAAGAAAATGTTTCCTACAGCATCTCCCTCCCTTTGGGGGAAGCAAAGCAGATGAACTAGGCTTTCCAGCACTCATACCCAGTTTTTCTCCCTTTTTCGTCCTTATTAAGACCTCAAACGCAGCACAACACTCCTTAACACAGTAGGACCCAAAATCATAGCTTTTCTTGATCGGAGACTGTATGTTAGCAGTGCCCAGCCCAGTCAGGTCATGCATTTTAATTAGAATCTCTAATGGCAAAATATTATGAGAATAATCCCAGTAAGTGCTTTGCCTCTGGCATCTGGAGATAATACTGACATTTCAGGTGTTTCTTAGTCTGTATCCATTTATTATTATTTTTTGTCCTACAGCAGGTCCTTAAACCTGGTAGACAATATCCTCATAAATAAGCAAGATAAGAGAAGTTCATTCCCCTGAAGAGGTTATGATCATGGGTATGTATCTCACTGCCTACATTTAAGGAAGCTTATGGGCCGAGGATGAATCAGTGAAGGAAGCTTTTCTCTCTGCAGATTTCACAGTGGGAGCCCTGGTCTCCGACTTTGGAACCAATGCTGCATGGCAGGGGGATCCTGGTCTCCAAGGAAAGACTGCTCTGTTCAATACTGCTATACTTAGAAACAAAACTGCTTCTGTTCTAGCTTTTTGGAGCAGGACCTACACTTGATCTGGTTTTGGACAACACTGAGCACAGTGGAGTTTTGGTCACCAATTTGGACCATAGGAGACATACTGAGAGCACCAGTAATAACCAGTAACCCTCTGCTGTCCTGAAAGCACCACTGGGATATTTAGAATATATTGAGGCTTTTTCTTGGGGCTGATGTGTGTAAGTACTACTTTAAAGGCATTTCAGCCTTTTGAACCCAAAGGCAGTTATAAGTCTACCTTTCCATGGAGTGTGTTACTAGTGGATATCAAACCTGCACTAAGGCTAATTGTGGATATGCAACTTCCATGAGATGTCAAAGCAGGAAAAAACTCATATAAGGATTTAAAGCATCTGTCAATCTTAACACACCCATTTTCCTATGCACTCAAAAGTCCAGTACTTAAGGAGGCCTACAGGAAAGATGGGGAGGGACTCTTTATCAGGGATTGTAGTGATAGGACGAGGGGTAATGGCTTTAAACTGAAAGAGGGTAGATTTAGATTAGATATTAGCAAGAAATTCTTTACTGTGATGGTGGTGAGACGCTGGAACAGGTTGCCCAGAGAAGTTGTGGATGCCCCATCCCTGGGAGTGTTCCAAGTCAGGTTGTACGGGGCTTTGAGCAACCTGATCTAGTGAAAGACATCCCTGCCCATGGCAGGAGGGTTGGACTAAATGATTTTTAAGGTCCCTTCCAATGCAAACCGCTCTATGATTCTGTGATTCTATGATTATTACAGCTTTGTTTTCTGATATGATAACACTGGAAACAGGATCTAGGTATTCAGCTGGAAAAATGAAAAAAAGAGGGGAAAAAACCCCAAACAATGCCTACGCACACACTTTAAGCAGTTGCAAAAAAAAATTGGCTTCACTGACTTAAGCCAATCATCCCTGACAGTAAACTAGGCAGGACTGTGGTTTAACAGTTTTGCAGATAGTGTGAGGTAAAGAGAAAGAGCAAGTGGCTCCTAAGGCGTTCGCGCTGGTGGCCTCGTCTTTCTCTGTCTCTCTTTTTCTCTGATCTGTTAACTGGAGCCTTCAGTGAAAGGACAGAGAAGTACAGAAGCGAAGATGATTCATCAGTACCTGTGCATGTATATTGTAACAACCTAAGTGAAGGGAGTCTAAAATAAAGTTACGTGAAGTGAGAGTGAAAACCTATCCGAATGGGGTGGTCTGTTTAAAACCACTTTGCTATGCAGTTTGGTCTCATGGGTATTGGAGAGGTCAACAAGTATTTCCTAGCTCCCTGGGAGTGCTGAGTTATGCTCCCAAGTGCTGTTTCTGATGGCTTTGTCCACCGAAATCGTAGGTTTCTGAAGACCTGCTGAGTGCTGGCTGACTGTTAGCTAAGCACACTGCTTTCTTTGAAGGTGCCAAACTGCACTAAAAGTAGTTAAAGACACAGGAAATGTTTCCTTTTTCCATTTAGGCAATTGTTGTCCTTGCCCCAGGGTTGTTATATGAGCATGAGTGGGAGGGACCCAGACCCACATCCTAGGAGAAAAGTTAAATAGCTCTGGAGCTGGTGAAGCATCCTGCTTCCCATTTCAGCCAGGCGCTCCCTGTAATCTGTCAGCCGTCCGCTGCCCGCTATGGACCAGCATCATTAGATACATGAAAGGGGAAAACAAACATGCACAAAACCCAAGAAAACAAAACAAACAGGATTCATGGTCTAGTGGTTAAAAGGCAAACACTGTGGATTCAAGAGAGCTGGTTTCTCTCGCAGGCTGTGGCACTGTAACGCTCTTTGGTTAGCATCTCCTTCCTGTGCCTCAGTTTACCAAGCTATAAAAAGGCTATGATTATCCCTCCCTGTATACATTAGGAGGGCTCCAAAGCACCTGCAGCCTAATCAGTGTTACAGGTTATTCCAGCCTTGGCAACCTGGGAAAAATCAAAGCTGATTTATACAGTCGAATCTTTGCTGGCACTGACAAACTGGTAGAGACAGTCCTGTCAAGTATCATATTTTGAACGTAAGGTTTATACCATTCATTCCTGTCATAAATTTTTTCCATGCAATGGGAGATATGCATTGCATACGCTGATATCACCTCTGCCTGTGAGTCAGTATGCCAAAATGAATAAAGCCAGGGAGTTTCAGCCTCAGAGAAAGGCCACAAGCAGAGCATCCCATGGGTGTGATGCCAGTGGGACCCCAGTGCAGAGGAGGTGGGCTGGGAGGTGTGTTCACAGCTTCCCACTACAGCTCTTCCCTGGTTTTGTCTCCTCTGTCACTAAACCTGACACGATGCCACTTCACACATTGAAGATACCATCACCCCATGGTAACAGCAATGTACACAAACGAAGACACCCTTGAAATGGCAGAGAGGGGAGGCAATCTCTGGCACATCTCTGTTGGTTAGACTTGGGTTTTTTGCTTATGTTGTTTTTGTTTATGCCCTCTAACCAAGAGAGCTAAACCAGCAACATTTGTCAAAGATCTGACCTAGGCATGGTGTCTGTACAAGTTAGTTTGTCAACAGGGCTGTAACAGGCACACATCACCCTATTCCTACCGGTGACAAAACCAGCAGCACCAGCAAACATTCAATTTCTCCTTCAAGCATATTGTGAATTATAGCTCTAAACCTTAGCTATTTACACCTCCCTGAACCTTTGGTCCTTCTGGAGCATTTCATTAAGAACAAGGATGCCTAACCCCAAAATAAATCAGCTTCTTTACAGAGATGTCTCCTTTTGGTGTGTTCTTAAGGTCTGGCCAAAACATTTTTCTCTTGACCGTCACTAAACTGAGAATTGTGGGCTTGCATAAATTTTATCAGAAGAGGCATGCACCTTCTGCGGAAAACAGGAAATTTTTGTCAAGAACCTGAAAACCTTCAGGTTTCCCCACAAATTCTGAAAACATTCCCTCTGAAAACCAAAACTTTCAGTTTTCAGCCTTTTTTCCCTTTTTTACCAGCAGAAACACATTTTCCATAGAAGACATGGCAATGAAAAAAAAAAACCACTTCCTGGGAAAGTTGAATCACACGGATGGGAGCTGCAGGGCACTCATAATGTATAATGTACATAATAGTATATTAATGTCTGTCTTTATTCAAGTGTTTAGGATCTTGACTGCCTGAGGCAAAAGTCCAAATAGCCACTGAAAAAAGCTCCTTTTTCTTTACATGCTTACTGGGAAGACACGTGGGCCTGGTTTTATCCCATCTAACAGCACAGGCTGGACTTCATTGCCCACAGCTGGGTGTGAAGTGCCACTTGAGATGCCTTGTGTCACATTT
This sequence comes from Gavia stellata, assembly GCF_030936135.1. Lineage (NCBI taxonomy): Eukaryota > Metazoa > Chordata > Aves > Gaviiformes > Gaviidae > Gavia > Gavia stellata. The sequence goes on along the minus strand of NC_082597.1, from coordinate 5,593,939 downwards.
GCCAGTCTCTGGGGATGGCTCAGATACCCAAGGTGTCTCAAGAAGCACATGCCTATGTGAAGGCAACAGAGCAAGCCCTGGGTTTAACCAAGGCGTTAGGAGTGTGCAAGTCTTCAGCTCCTGCTGTAGGTAACAGAGAAACAGGTACTTCTACTCATTACAGAATGAGCCTTAGCTGACAAGGAATATATTTCATCCCAGTTAACTTTACACATTTAATCATCTAGGGTACTTGCCTAGAGTCTCCCTACAGCCACTGGAGAGACAGACACATCAGGGCCGTTAAACACAGCTACCTTAAACACCTTTATTAGGACGTTGGGATGTACTTTATGGAGACAGTCAAGATAGTTAGCTTCAGTTGTGATAAACCACAGAATCATTTTCTGGGTTTAAAAAAGTCTGGTCGTCACCTGATCCAGTCCCTCACTCAAAGCAGAGCCAACCTTTAAGTTAGATGAAATTGTTTAGGGTCTCATCTGGTTGAGTTTGGGATATTTCCAAGGATGGAGATTTCACAGCCCCTAAGGGCCTCTCTTCCACTGTTTGACCACCCTCAAGGTAGAAAAAAAAAAAGTCCATAATACCTTATTAGAGTTCTCCTGTGTGTTGCCTTAGTCCTGTTGCTCTGCAACTCTGAGAAGAGTCTGGTTCAGTCTTTTCTACACACCCCCATAAGGTAGCTGCAAAACCTAATGTCATCAGATAAGTGATCTTGAGTTTTCTCTTCGTAAAACTGAGCCAATCCAGGACTCTCAGCTTCTCCTAATATGCCATGTGCTCCTGTCCCCAGCCATCTTGGTGACCCTCCACTGGGCTTGTTCCAGTCTGTCAATCAAATATTTGATATGTAATGTTAGAGGACATAAATTCCCTTCTACCCATCCTCTTGGTGAATAACCTAGAAGTCCTAGACACTCTGGGCAGTTCCTTACACTCACACAGGATGAACACATACCCTAAAGAAGAATGAGTTTCCAAATAAGAGTTTCATTCAAAATAGCAACTGCACTTTAATTTACACTCTACTTCACAGCACTTCTTTTATGAACTCCATGTAGACAAAGGCACTGAAGGTCTCTTAAAAAGTTTATTTCCACTGTAGGTACCATAGAATTTGTGACCATTTATGACTGAAAACCTCTAGGGGAATATGTAGGTAGGTTTGCTCCACATCACTGATAACTGTTAAGCTTCAGAAATCTTTGGATCAAAGGCCTCATAGAGGTCACTGTAATATCATTCTTAAAATACAATCTCTACTACTGTTGGTTAACAGTCCAGCACTGTGTAGGTCTGAGGAGAGAGGGAAGCATTGCTAAAATGCTTTCCGAGAAGTCCAAATGGCATGACTTTTTCTCAGAAAAGTTGGTGGAAGTAAACAAGCAGTGGCGTAAACAGACAGATCACTTTGCGTGGAAAGTGGAAGCAGAGGACTGTAAAAAAGCAGGCTTAGTAATTATGTAGTCATTTTACTGCCAGTAAAAAATGGGAAGGGAGAAAAATTTAAAAAAGGTGCCTTCACTGGAATGAAAAACTGGGTCTACTTGCCCACCTAAAGGGTAATAATAGCCATTCTGGGAGTGCTAAACTCTTTGAACTGTGTCTAAGTACCACTTCTGTTTATTTTAAGGAAGGAAACTGTCAGGTTCTGTTTGTTCGTAGTGAGCCATCCACAATGTGCCTGATGCATTCAGGACTAGTAAAATAGTGGTACATCAAGTATAGGAAACAAGAAGTTTATCATGGGATTAGTCTTACAGAGATAAAAGTAATCACAGAGTTGCTCAGGACTTCTTGTTTGCTGTGAAACTTGACTACAGGAGGTGATGGGTCTTTTCTTTTACAGCTGTTTCTGGTTCAGGAGGGAGGGAAGAGGGGTTAAAATAAAAACCGCTCATCTCTCCCTTATTTTGGTCTTCCCCATCGCTTGGTACTTTGCAAAGGGGCAACATTTTTTAAGGGATCATGTTTCTACCTTGCAACAAATCCCAGTCATGATTTTTATGGGCTAATTGCATTCCTGAACAGGTCATGAACTCTGGTCTGTTTTATTTCTATCCCTGATTTTAATTTTAATTTAAAAAAAAAATAGTAAAAGAAAAGTGAACTGCTGCAACTAAGACTACGCTTTTACTTGCAGCGCATATGTTATGAGGCCAGTCGTTTACTGTTTCAGGGAATCATGTGTTTTATAAACCAACTGGCTCAGCCTATTAGCTCATCATCTTGTGCCAAGGTTCCTTTATTTCTGGCACCAAGAACAAAAAATAATTTAAAAAGAAAACTATTTTTAGAGGAGTTTTAGCCTTTAATGCACAGTGGCAAAGTCTCTCAGGGATACCATCCGCAAGCCAGATCATTCTTCCCCAGTTCATCTATACCCTTTTCTTTGAACTGCTGTATTGTAGACTGAACATGTGCACAACTCTGGGGAAACACTGTCTTATGGCATGTAGATGGATCTCCAGCCAGTGCTTGACATTTGCATGAAGCTTTGGATTATCCCAGCACCTAGGTGAGGGGTGGGATATGTCTAGTCTTATTTCATGTAAGTATCTACACCTGAGCTGGATATACAAGACACTTTAGAGCCAGTAGAGAGAAATGGGGGAACTATGCTGACCTGTCTTGAGCCATTTCTCTGGGGTTTGATACAGTCTGACCCATGAATGAAGCATAGGTCTGGAGACCTGAGCTCTTATAGCTGTCTGTTCAACCACCAGCATATGGCAGTGGTTGAGACAACCCTCTATTTCACACCACGTCTAAAGATGACCACATCTCAGTACTTACTGAGAGCACTCTGATGTAGGATGCCCATTACAGTGAAGTTCTGAAACAAAATCTTCAGTCCAAAATGGAGCCAATGGGGAAAAAAAAAAAAAAAAAAGAAAGCATTTTTGTATTTTGTACTGGTAAATGTCAGAGTGCCATTTAGTTCTAGCGATGCTTACCAGAAAAGTGACTGGGTCTTCCCTTGCTTTGCATTGGTCCTTTCAACTCTAAAATCTCCTGGTCAGGAACTGTCTATTTGATGATTCTTGGTGGCGAGTCCTGAAACCCTGATCACAGCAAGCGCAATACTGTACAACACAGTAATAACAAAATTACACACATTCAGATATGTTACATGTTGGATGAATGCATCTCATCTAAGTTGAGATGACTACGATACAGGTGCCTACCTCCAAGTGAATGTCTAGGATACCATTATGGTCTGAGAACATATAGTCATTGTAGTCACTGGAGGAAAACATCTGATCTCTCCACTTTTCAAGGAGGTAAATCACACCCTAGACTCTACTGACTCTGTTTTGGTTTTGTCCATTTACTAGCAAGGGATCCAAGGTGATTTGCCTAAGTGTGGATATCTTCTTTATAGATGAGCACTTTTGGTCAGGTAGATCCCACGTTTAGTCACACAGGGTAGCAAGAGACTGTAAGGTCAACCCATTCTTGTCTCCACATCCTTTGGATAACTTCCAGAACTACTGCTGGGAGTAAATTTCAAAGCACCAGTGAGAGGTATGAAAAAAGGACTCAAAGTTGTGCCTTCTCCCCACGATCTGACCAAGTGAGTGGAATTGGTGTGGATGATGACGGGGGAAATGCCTTGGATAAAGGTGTGCAGTAGCTTGTCTTTCTCTGCAGAAGAAATATAGAGGAAACAGGGTGTTCCAAAAAACTTCTGCTAAATATTGACCTAGATACCTAACAAAACAACTGTGGCCTCAATAACTTGTGCATGCTCAGAGACCTGTGAAAGGCCCTTAAGGAAAAGATTCTTTCAAGTCCTTGTCCTAGCACATAGAAGTTCTTTGCCTGATAATAAACGCTTTTTAACACTTGTGCAAAACCAAAACAAACCAGGGCTAAGCATTCCCATAAATCACTACAAGCCATCTATCTCCTTCCAATTCTGTGAGCACAAGGGGAAAAAATGTTAAAGATGTAATGTTGACAAAACAATGAATTAAAGAAGTGATATGGAATAAAACAATGAATCCAAAGCCAATTTGCTGTTTAGATGGCCAGATCACAACATGAAAGGGTTGATTATGATTTCAGACATTAATATTATGAAATAATAAATTCTTGCAATCTCCTCCATCTCTGACAAAAGACAGACAAGATAGGTAAGACAGACAATTCAACAAGCGTTACAATTCGAGCGTCTTCTGCTCCCCACGGTCCCTCTTTGCCAAAGGATACAACACTTCCATGAGTGATGGTACAGCTTGCACTACAGCTCTCCATTTTAAGATAAATACAAAGTTTACTTTGAGAAAATCTCCTCAAAATTACAAAATGCAAAATATACTGTGCCAGCCAGCAGACTTTTTAAACTCTACTTTATGCTGCAATGGAAAATAGATACTGAGAAAAAAGAAATAAACTATTTTTTAAAACCTGTTTTGCAATTTATTTTTTTTTTGCATTGACTTCTTTACCTTTCTCCCTACTGCAGGGCATGATCAGGTGAATAAATTTCCATAGAGTAGTATAAGTGTTGGAAAAGCATTTGTGCTATGGTCTGTCTTGTCGTACTCCAAATCAGCAAGTTCAGACTTTTTTAGCATTGTCTAAAAACAAGCTCTACCTGTAATTCATATTCCATGAATAATGACCTGAAAAGCAACTAGGTGGTCAAAGGTGAGGTCCTGTATCCTATGGATGGGTGAACAACGCCCCATCAGGTAATCTGCAGTATGAACTCCCAGTCCCTTTCTCATACTGGAAAAAAGGCCGCTGTACCAGTTGCATCACACGTTTCCAACAAGGTACCTCACCACAGGCATTGTCTGCTCTCATCCTCTGCATTAGTCCTTTCTCTTGATTTTAACCCTCACCATTTTCCCTTCTTGTTGGCAAGAGGATGCTTTTCTCCTGGCTGTCACAGACAATAGACGTAACCTTCCAGCATCACACACAAAATCAGATTTTTTGGCTGTTCCTCTACCACAAAGGCTTGTGAGTGCAGGTGACGAGGCTCCTCACCACCTTGTCGCTGAAAACTACTGCTTCTTCAGCCCCCCAGGAACACTTAGGAAGCCTTCCGGGGCAAAATTTAGGTGGAAATATTTGTGTTAAGTAGATTATTTCAGCCAAACATTCAAAGTATTCAGGTCATGCCTGTCTGCTTCAGGGAAAGCAACTGCTCTGCAAGCGGAGGGAAATCAGGAGAGGGAACCGAAAAAAAAACCACCCGTCTGCTGAATTGAAAGCCAAAGACGGGCCTGGTCCTTCCCTTCGGAGGCCTGAAAGAGAATGAAGGGAAAGTCTGAGACTTCCTGCCTTTGTAATGAGTGTACTAATTAAATGTTAATTGTGGGCCTCAACTGACCAACATTTAAATGAGGCCTCGGAGCCAGGAATTGGGCTATTGTGGTCGAATTGTTTATACGGACAGGAAAATGGCTTTCTAAACATCAGATTCCTGTGCACTGGCCAAGCTCTGGAGGAAGCTCCACGTGCAGCACTCCTGGGGATCGCGCCCGAGGACTGCTCCCGCGGAGCTGCCCCGTCCTCAGCCGGTGAGCAATCACACACGCTCCTGGATGCCTCCGGCTTTCTCCCATTTCCTACGACAGGGTGGCTTTGATGGGAACCAGAAAAGGGAATGTCCCTCACGGTTGTCACCAGGCCAATTGAGCGGGTGAGCATTGCTGGTGCTGCCAAGGGGTGCACTTCTCTAACGCAGACAGGAGGTTCCCCACCTCATACGCCGTGGGTGGTGATTAGAGGATATTTGTGCCTTATACTGAGATTAGAAGTGGTTTGTGGCAGGAACTCTCCTTTTTTTCATCTGTGTTTAGTGCAGAAAACAGCAGTATGGGACTGTGCCTCAAGGCTGGTGCTCACAGTCCCAACTGCTGTCAAATGAATAAGTACAAAAGCCCTTCACACTTTAATGCTTCCCTTCTTTCTTTACTCTTCTTGATAGTCTCCACATATTCAGACTGGCTGTTGAAACATGTTACAATCTGGGCTCTGATGCATCCTATATAGTTTGGGTTGAGTTCATGTCTTTGGGACGTTCAGCAGAGATTTAAACCTATGAGTCTGACTAGTTTCCTCACTCCTTCACCTTCTTTTTTATGTTAATTTCCTCTGACAGCTTGAAGAGCCTTTCTCACACACATCATTCACATCACCTGCTGCTCCTTATCCAAAATCCTCCTGCTAAGGAGCAATGGGTATGATTCAGCCCTTGGTCCACTTGAGTCAGTTGTTCAGCTCCTGTTGTTCCTTCTGGCTTTGCTTTGCTACACATCTCAAAATCCAACACAAAACATGCTAAGCATCCTATTAGTGTCCATCTTCAGTTTCAGAACCACATGGCAGGTAGTTTTTGATGAATTCATGCTTTAGTCAGCCTATGTGGTCTTGCATTTCTCTAAAAGCATTTCAGTACAGTAGCACGATACGATGAGGCAAAAATGATTTTGGGGTGCCAGAAGTTTGGGAGTTACGCTCTGTTTCCTGCATATCCATTTCTCCCCTGAAGTTTTCAACCATGCTGATTAAAGTTGACCACACCACCTTAGGCTTGGTGACTGTGATTAAGACCCATCCCCACCAATGCTGATAAATATGGCCTGGTAAATTCTAGTTGAACTTTCATCCTCCTGCTGAGCTTCCCCTTTTATTTGTGTGTTTAAGTCATACCTTTTTATTGTTGGTAGTTTAGATTTGAAAATGTATTTGACCATTATATCTCGGGGGGGGAGGGAAAAAATACTTACCTGATTTACCAATTAGCCTTCTATTTTATTTTAGAAATTGATGTCAGGGAAGTGAAGTGATAGCCTAAGCCATGGTGAAAGGTTCTATTAGTTTTGGGGTAGCCGGAGTGTTAAGCAATTCCAGCTTACCTGGGGAAGGTCAGATGAGTCCCAGCGATAAGGCTCACGGCTGAATGTAGTGCTTTATTGTGGAAGAGCTTCAAGCTGTATTAGCCAACAGTGACTTAAACTAGTAAACTGGGTTCCCATCAAGTCCAAATTAAGCTCTTTTACCGAAAGGTCCCATTGGATTTCAAATACCGAGAACTGCAGCAAAACCAACCTTCCGGTCATCTGTCCCCCTCAAAAGAAAACAAAAAATTTGGGCTTTGGTTTGGTTTTGTTTTTTATTCTAGTTTAACAGTGAAGATTAAGAGCTTCTATATGCATGGAATATGAGGAAGCAAAATGCCTCCACATTGCGCCTGCTCTTTGGAAATGTCAAGAGGCCAAAGCATTGTGGAAAGCATCATGAGACGCCTATAGTGTCCCTCAGCTTAGGGATTTGGTTCTGCATCAGTGGTGGTCCTATAGTACCACACCCTGAACTCCTCTTTTATAAAGCCATTTTGTTATTGTCAAACAAAATCGTAACCTGCATCAAGCAATTCCTTTTGGTTATTTTGTTTAGGTATATTCCAGTTTTACACGAAGATGGCTCTGAGCGGTGTTCGCTGTAATATGATCTGATTGTAGTGATGGCCAAATTTCTCTGCTGGGATCAGTCAATACAGCATCACTAATGCCAAGGAAGTAATTTAGTGGAATTACTGGTTGTCTGCTCTCTTCTATTTAAGGACCCTTTTCTTCTATTAAAGAAACTGTTTCCCATTTCCTCCCTGTTTGAGAGTAACACATTGATTTAAATGCAGTTACTTCTGACCATCGGAACTGCATCAGATGAAATGAACTATATGTATTCCTACATATCCATTTTTCTGCAGAAGAAATGGCTTATGGTTTTTCTTAAATGATGGCCTTCATAGTCATGCATGTTGTAACAGCACAGGAGTACAGGGCAGCTGGGAGGAATTACTGCCACCAGTATACAGATGAGCCACTGACCTACTGGCATCCAAACTCATTGCAACAAATTTTGGACACTAAGGTGAAGCGTCTGTGTGAGGTATATAGTCAGCTCACACTTTGCCTGTCATGAAAGGGATGGGTGGAGGTGGCAGTGTCTTAATCAGCCGTGATTAGAGCTACAAAATCCCCTGCTGGAGTCTTCAGTGGCAGATGTGCTGCGGGGCTGGGTGAAGAGGAAGCTCAAACTGCAGCAGCAGATTTCTTGGTTTGTTGTTCTTGTTGTTATTCAATGGCTGTTCCTTTAAATTTTTGTTGCTGTTATTTATAATTTGCTTTTTTTTAGGGGTGGAGAAAGAGAGATAAAATTCACATCAAGGAATGTCCACTTAATATTCCTGAATCCAATAGATATGTTTTACTGCATTCTGTGTAAATACATATATAACAGTTGCTTGGAACATGATTCTCCTGGTGCTAGGGACATGTAAGTCTTATTTTTCATATATAAATCTACTCATAAACTCAATGCAAAACCCTGGGAAAGGTACATGGCAAGGAAGAAAGGCTGTTCTAGCATTTAGTGGGTTACCCTCTGTCTCTTGACACCTTACCTTAGCTTTTAGACTGGATATTAGGAAAAAATTCTTTACTGAGGGAGCGGTCAAGCATTGGAACAGGCTGCCCAGGGAGGTGGTGGAGTCACCATCACTGGAGATGTTCAAAAACCGTGTGGACGTGGCACTACGGGACATGGTCTAGTGGGCATGGTGGTGTTGGGTTAATGGTTGGACTTGATGACCTTATAGGTCTTTTCCAACCTTAATGATTCTGTGATTCTGTGATTTCCAGAACGAGGGCTTAGGCCAGGTGTTATGCATCTTTGTCCAGTGAGTTATTGCCATTAATCTGTTGCACGTAATTGAGTTACCTAAGTAGGGCTGTAGCCACCCCCAGTGGTTCTGCGTGTCACACAATGCCCACTCCTGAGACCCGTACACTTCTGTCTCATGTCTCGGTGAAGTTACTGCTGGGATCTGCAGCCAGGTAGAAGTTGTGCCAAAGGAACCAGACCTCTTGGGAAGTGAAAGGACATTGAATTTTTCTTCCTGATCTACAGGTTGGCTTCACAGAGCTGAGTGTGAATGAAGTGAGAAAAATTACATCTCAGAAATGTGGTGGTGGAAGAAGTGAGATTTGGAAACTGTCTCACACATCAGGCAAGGGAGATCACAGGTCAAAGGTGGCTCCTATGCAGTTAACAGTGGCATGTTCAAGCTTTTTCCAAGAGGAGCAGGGGCAAAGGGAGACCTCCGGATAGCTGCAAGGCCTACAGCTGTGTGGAAGCTGTCTCAGATAAGGAGGCAGCAGACAGGAACCTACCACTAAGCACCACGCTGGAGTACAACTGTCAGACTGGGATAAATCCATGGCCACAAGCATTACCCACGGCTGTCAGTGTGCTGTGCACCACAGGCACACCACACTCCCTGGAGATAGGACAGGAGGGTGGGTTTCAGAAAATGCCTGCTTGAAAAGCACAGATTCCAAACACCTGAGCTACAGGAACACTACAAAGCCTCAAAGCAGCCACTCAGTCCACGACACAGCTGAGCCATTTAGGTTTCCCCCAAGGATTCCTTTTACCCACTGTGATACACCAGCACCAGCCTAAACTATGTTCTGCAACCTGAAACACTTCTCTTACTGCCTTCCGGTATAGCTAAACTCAGAGCCTCAAGGATACTGAAAGCATCTAACCCTGCTGACACTGCATCTCTCGTACCTGAAGTTCAGTATGAATTGGTATTTTTACAGATCCAATCCCAAGTGCCTCACAGTCACTATAACACTAGGAGGTTTAACCCTGTTTCCCAGATAAGGAGACGAGGCACAGGGAGATGGAAGATGGTGGCACAGTCCCACGCTACCTAGTGCAGCAGGGAATGCACAACTGCATCAAGGCAATGCTCTAGGCAGGTCAGGGAGATCCTCTGAGAAGCAGGGGCATTTCCCTGGCTGGAGCAGGATACTGCCAGTGCTTCATGGCTTTCCATAGCTAATGGCATAGTTTGGCACCCACCTGGGTACCTCTGCATGCCTCTGCCTTGGCTTGAGAAGATACCCTGCTAAAGAAAGCTATCAAAACAAACCCCACATCAATCTCCCGTAATAATTTCCTAGCAGAACTCACAGCCATTTCCAACTAAAATCATTAAATCAAACGCAATTGAAAGTAAGTAAACAGTTGTCACAGGACCCTTAATCTCAGGAGAAGGAGGTGTTGGTGGACTGCCAAAGAGATGTTGCCTCTGCAGCAGGAATTTTCCCTCCAGCAAGCATAACCCTAACCCTGGAGAATTTTACCTCGGTTTGTAGACACATAAAGTGATATTCACATGGCCCATCACAAGGGCCTCACTGAAGTATCTCACCTCTTAGGGAGTGTAGGGTCAAGAGACTGATGAGCAACTCAGACCACCTACCACCAGACCTGTCAGACCCTCATTCCTCTTACAGTCAGTGAAGAAAAATACATCTCGAATCAAACTGGCTATCTGTTATCATAGATAAGGAAGGCCTCCAGATGCTGGTGTCCTACACATGGCCCATGGACATTACCTGCCTGGGCCAGACCCCAATCCATCCAGCCCAGTGCCCCTCTCCAGCCAAATCCCAAGCCAGAAGATGAGGACACCATGAGGAAGAAATAAAAAGCTTCACAGCAGCTATCAGTTAAATATTCTGTGACTCCCACCTTGCTTCCCTTCTTAGTGAAAGATGAAAGAAATAATTCTGTATTAAATCTTTTTCTACACAAAAGAACAAGCTTAGACTCCCCAAATGATTTTGGGAAACTCTGGTTATTATTGTCAAATTGTTCTAGTCAGGAAAAAAAATCAAAAACAGGGAGAAGAAAAATAAATTTATGCATTTCTTTTTACCTTTTTTTTTAATAGTGAAAGTGAAGTGACCCAGAAAATCAATTATTTGCTCTAATATAAAGCTCTAATCCTCTCTAACAGCTAGAGTTTAGCTTAAGCCCTGAAGTACAAGGTTTAATATGCCTTCCAATAGTTTTATTGTCTTTCATTATGGTTTGTATTGTTATCCTTGGTATCTGTATAAATAGCCAATCCCTTTTTGATACAGTTTCCTTAGGGACAAAGTACATGAGATGACACTGTCTGTGCCTTTGCATCTCTCTACCTGTTCCACAGTGAGAACCTCTCAGTCTAGTCCAATTTCAACCATATTTGACAGAGAAGCAGAGATACCAAGTTATTAAGTCCTGAAAAGTTTAATTGTAAGAGTAGCCTGAAAGTAGAACAGAGTCACCACTGAATGAACGATGCCAGGAAAGCTGCACAGAAGGAAAACTTCATAGAGGTCCAAATATGACAAAGATTTGACCAACATTTGCACTTTATAATATATTAGAGAATATGCCTGGGAAACTAAATCCACAGAGCCTTGTTTTGCTTTGTTTAGGCCAAGCTATTTATTTCATAATCTTGTTCAATCCTGTGCTTAACAGCTTTTGGTAGCAAGTTGTTCCCCAGATTAGTTGCATGTTGATAGTACAAGCATGATCATACAGATGTTTCAGATATACCCCTTCTGTCTCAGCCCAGTTAAGATAGCATGTGGCTGATGGTAAAGGATGGGGACTTTTCCGGATAGTTCTGAAAAAATCCAGAGATTTTTTGAACTGTATATGCTTCAGCAGAAGTCATTTTCCTGGAATGAATTTGATGTATACAGACACAAAATAATTTCTGCAGTATTTAGAAGATGGAACAATCAGAGGGATTGAGGAATTTATGGAAAGATGCACTTATAGTGCATGTTCATTTGAAATCTGATTCATACCTCGTCATTCTCTTGCATGCCTTCATTCATTTTGCACCTACTTCTTACGTCAGTTCCAATCGCACCTCATACATTACTATCCTCCTACCTTCTTGTTAGTTTACTCTCTAGCTCCGTTTTTAAATGCAATGCACACATTTAGTAGGTACATCGGTAGCCTCAACAGAAGTTAATTTAAACAGCATACATTTGCATTGGAGGTCTCCCTTCCAAATACCTGCCAGGCCCAGTGCTGCTTGGTTTATATGAATTAATGGCATCACCGCCTAAGGTGCAGAAGCTCTGAGAACTAATCTGCTGCACTGTAATGATTCAGTTCTTATTACACTACGATGATTAAGGCCGCAAGTTGAAAAAAGTGTTTAAGTGCACATTAAACATATGCTTAAGCCTTAATGGTGATAATAATAACAACACTTCCAATTGTATAGCTATAAAATGGGGGCAAGAAACCTGGATTACCTACTAGAATCATATGTTTTTATCCTAAATTAGAGTGCAGTGAAAGATGAGATGAGATGAGATGAGATGAGATGAGATGAGATGAGATGAGATAGCTTATACCAGCTTCTGTAGTACTAAGTTTTCAGTAGTAACCACAGGACAGTGTTTTTAATTCTTAAATTTTAAAGCTATTACTAAAAAGTAAATCATCTGATTTGACTTCCTGCCCCATTTTATCCAGTTAGGCCTGTGTCTGGCCCAGTAACTTGTGTTGGCCTAACAGATTTCTCCCTGGAAGGTGACTCAATTTAAATGAAGTAGCATGCATCAGGAAATGGAAACTCCATCATTCCTTTCTGTAGTTTCTTAATCAGCCTCATTGTTAAAAAGATATGTGCCTTATTTCTAAGATGAACATGTCTAGCTTTCAGATCCATGATTCTTGTTATCTCCTTTCTGACAGATTACACTGCCCTTTCGTATCTTGCGTTTTCTCTGTTATGCAGTGTAATCAAAGCATTTGTCAGTCTTCTTTCATACAGGCTAAATAAATCGAGTTCTTCATTTCTTACACCATCAGGCATTTTCCCCAAGCCTATAAGCCTTTCAGTGCTTCTCTTCTGGGACCCTTCCACATCTACAGCACCCAAAGCAAAAATGGGAATCCCACACCACATGCACAGACCTCCTGATTGGGGGAGATCAGACCTTCCAAAAGGTTCTGGCTTAGCCTAATTTTTTATGGGTTTTTTCAGACAGGCTTTTTAAACCCAGATAATATGGACAGATACCAAAGTAAGGGAGCAAGTTATGCCACAAGATGTGAAGGTGCAACAAGTACTTGGAGGAGGGCAGTCACCTGAGGGATGAGGAGCGACAGCCTCATACCTCAGCTACAGCCAGAATGTCCCATCTGACTGTGCCATCAGCCAGCTCCTTCAGGGCAGCTCACCTGAGGAAAACTTGGGCTGGCCAGTTATTGTAAATTACATCAGGCTAATTAAGCTTTGATTTACAGATGTCATTTTACATAGTCATTTTATACTTGGTAGAATGTGGTTTGATTACCCCTTACTGTTGCCTTATCTTCAATAGCTACAAATGCTATTAGCAGTTGTGCAGCAACTTATTCATTTTTAACAATATAACAATAAAGCCTATACCATGGTTAACCATGCAGGAAATGTCACTTGCAAATTATCATTTCCAATTATTCAGTATTAATTTAAGGGACATGGTTATCAGTCCAGTTACAATTCTTTTCTTTATGTGACCTTCCATTTAATAGCTAAAGATTTCTTTTTTTTCCTTTCTTTCATTTTTTCCTTTCTCTTTTCTTTTCTTTTCTTTACTTTTCTCTTCTTTTCTTCTCTTCTCTTCTCTTCTCTTCTCTTCTCTTCTCTTCTCTTCTCTTCTCTTCTCTTCTCTTCTCTTCTCTTCTCTCCTCTCTCCTCTTCTTTTCTCTTCTTTTTTCTTTTCTTTTCTTTTCTTTTCTTTTCTTTTCTTTTCTTTTCTTTTCTTTTCTTTTCTTTTCTTTTCTTTTCTTTTCTTTTCTTTTCTTTTCTTTTCTTTTCTTTTCCTTTCTTTTCTTTTCTTTTCTTTTTTCTTGTCTTTTCTCTCTCTTTACTACTTCTCTCTCTTTTCTTTACTTCTCTCTCTTTTCTTTACTTGTCTTCTTCTGTTGTCTTCTCTTCACTCTGTAGAATCAGAAATTTTGTGCTTATTTCTTAGAAAGATTTCATACCTCTTGCCTAAAGGGCAAGTGTTGCAAAATCACAGAAATGGCCTAATCAAGTTCAGCGAGAGGAAGCTGATGTCCATTTAGGAAAGGCTGAAAAGCTTATTTCTGTACTGTGTGAGATTCCAACAATTGATTTAACCTTATAAAGATGACTGGCAAATAACCTGATAATATTTTTTTAGAAGAAGAAGGGAAAAAAAATCCAAGAAATCAGGTTGTTGGGACAGCACTGTATTAATCAGTCTGAAAGCCCTAAGAGCCCCAGTGGTTATCCAGACTGTCCAGGGCAGCAGAACTGGCCGAGAAAACCCATGCTATTTAAAACTGTCTCCAGTGACCTTCTTTCCCCACGGTACCTGCCTTCTCTCTCTGGAAGGAGTCATGAGCTTGGAGAGAGGCAGCTTCTTTTCTTCTGCCTACAGTAATTCAGGAGTGCCCCATCTTGGTCCTTATCCCCCAAGGTCTCTGCCACCACTCTCAAATTTGTCTGTGATTAATTTGGTAGCACATCTCTACCCAGCAGAGCTGTAAGGTATCTAGGTCATGTTTCTAGGAGGGATAAAACCAGGCTCTCTCAGGGCTGAACTGTGAGCTTTCACTTCCTAAATGACTGTTCAAACCAGTGGGCTATTAAGCAAGGGAGATAATACACCACTGGCTGGGTTTTCAAAGCAAAGCAGCTAAAACAGCATTTTGTGAGGGCCCTGATCCTATCAGAATATTTTAGGCAAACTCTGAGAACACCCACACGGTCAGGAAACCAAAGTCCTTCTCCATCTAGCCCAGGATCCCAATGGGGATTAGGCAAAGGCCAACTCTCCTACTGCTAAATTAAGTGGCTGAGAAGAAATGGGATATTAACTATCTGGAATTGCCTACCTTCCTCCATCAGCTACAGAGGGAGCCCAAACAACTGGCTTTGACCAAATGCCCAAACGCGTATAAATAGATAAGATACACCCCCCTTTTTTAGTCTCAGTTCCCTGTTTAAAAAATGAGAATACTAAGATTACTTTCTTCCATCACGGGGTTATTAATAGGATAAACCTAACTGAGAGTTTCTTTCCTACTCTTAGGACAAGGTTAGAAAGTATCCAGAAGCAGCACTGCCCTGGGGAAGAAAAAAAAAAAAAAAAAATTAAAAAACCAATTCCTTTGCTCTAGGAGAAGAAGAAGGGGGGATTCCTTCTTTGTTTTGTGTTTTTTTGCAGTCCTTGCTTCAGGCCCAGATTGTTCCTTGGAGCCAATGACCACAGATGCAGCAGAGCTGGAATAGCCTCTTCTCCCTCCCTTCCTGCTGATGGATTAGAGGACATTATTTGCCTCTGTAACAACCGGAGGAGTCTCACCTTATCTACACAAGGAAGAGCCAAGGAAGACCTTATTTGGGTGCCCAGGGAGATTAAGATTAAGCAGATCTACAGGACAAGCTCCCATGAACCTGCAGAGATCTGGGAGAAGCAAGGGCAGCTCAGGCTTACGCAAGACCAGACCCAACATAGGGTGTGCAGTAGCAGATGTTGTTAACCCATCAGCGAAGGGTGGCAAGTCCCCTTTGCGCTTTCTCAGGAAGTTTTGTATAAACATAAGCTCATTTGTGGTCACTGAGTTTGAAACGATTATTCCCACAAACAGACCAATAGAAAGCAGAAATAGACTGAATGCGTATTTTTCAGTTTGTGGTCTCCCCTGGGTTTAAATACAAAGAGAGAGTTAACAAAATGAATGACAACATTACACCTGAAGACGATTAGGAAACAAGATAAGCCACCCCTGCGTTTATCTTTGACAGCCATTACAACATAACGTAGCCAATATATAGTTCAATCAGTTCTGATGACACTTTCTTTCTCTTTTTATGATAAGGACCGTTAGGTTTAAATCCTGCCAAGTAAAACCAGCCTAGATATTGGCAGAAGCGATAAGAGTAGCTCTGCCTTTGGGCTAATAATAGTTGATACACCTATGGGTCATAAAGCATTTTGCAAATGTTAATGAATTTGATTATCATTTTCTTCTAATTTACGAAGAGATATATTGAGTTATTCAGGCAACTAAATATGCCACTAGGCACTAATGGATTTTTAAAAAGTCCTTTGGGCATTTAACTGCTACCAAGAGTCAAGAGAGCACTTGAACCTACATACAGATCCTGCTAGGCAGCTACCACCTAAACTCCAGGTGATTCATTTCTTGCACACTACTGCAGCACCCTGCTGAAGGTAGCAGTATGCCTCACACTGTCCTAAAACCCAGGAGCTTGTAGTCTGAGTAGGGAACAGGAGATTAATGGGGAAACTGGCAGGACTAATGAGCCGGCTTTGGTCAGCAAGAAACGCTGTGCCTGCGCAGAGCAGTTGTCGAGCTCTCTGCTGTCAATCCCTGTGCAATTAACTCTACATCACTTAATGTGGAATTAATTTCACATAGCTTAGGCAGCTAAAACTTCTGCTCCTACGTCAGGGGTTAAAGCCAAATTAACAAGTTCTTTCACCAATGACTCATTCCCACTTTTGTCCCAAGTTTTCCATTCAGTCGGGGGCTGGGGAGAAGAACACCAGTACTCCTTAACGAACAGTGAATGAGATTTAAAAAGCAACAAATTGCATTGCTGTCCTTAAACCTGAGTGATTTCAGGCTCCCCCAAGCAGCAGCATTAGCACTACTGAGCTGCACAAGGGCAGGTGCAAGGCTGGAACTGGGGGAGACAGGCTGTCTTTTGAGGTGCCCCTTTCTTTTTGCAGGCTTCCCATGGCTGCCGTCAAGGAGCTTAGACTAGATGCCCAACTTCCAGGGATGTAAGAATAACTTTTATTCCTAGAGAACAAGTCAGAGAAAACCCCATGCAGCAGCTCGCTCTTTTTCCACTGAATCAGACATAGAAGGACTGATGGGGAAAATGTAATTTGGCTCATGTGGTTACACTTCAGTAAACATTCCTCAGATAATCAGATAATCATAACCCTGTTCTAGTCCATTAATGCATCATTTCAGGAGATTACCAGGATGTTTACTGGCTAGCTAAGGCTAGGAAGGGCTTTCTTGCCAAAGAACATGGAAAGAAACTTATCTGTTCAGCTACTTTGAATTCGGAGGTAATTTGCCATTCTCATTGCTATGTATCAAGAAAAGAGGCAAATACAGAACCTGTCATTTATTCCACTAATGGAATTAAAAATTAATGTAGTCCAGAGCAGTAATCAATGCCTTGTTCCTAGTGATGGATTATGACTTAGCTAAACAATGTGACCTTTAATTGTTTGCAAATGTAATTTCCAAAAGTCTCCCATGTACTGTACCGTTAACATCTCTCTCTGAGCCCTCCTTAGGCAGATGCACCTTTTAAAGCAAAATCACAATTCTGTGCCAATTTGACACCAGCAAGAAGGTGCTGTGCTGGCATACCTGGACACTCAGCAGCGCTGCTCCTTCAGATGTCGTTCATGAAGAACGTGGCCACGGGTCTTACATATCCGGAGGATGTGGAAACTGAGCTTTTTGACAATGGCAGAGGAAGGGAGGACCACCCCAGGCACTTCATGTGGTATATGGCTTTGTGAACCTGTGCGCAAAGTAAGAGCTTCACGTAAGCACGTAGACAGACACTTGAATCCCACAGAAGTGTTAAGACAGATATCAACAGTATATCCTTCCATAGGATGCTTTCTAGCTGGCAAATCTCATCCAGTAAGGTCTCACCAACCTACATGGAGGCAGCCCTAGCTGACTGTCTCATGGTGGGTATGGAAATCCAGCACTGAACAGGGCATTGCAACTAGATTTCCTCCCCCAGACTAAATGAATGTCCAAATATTTAGCCCTTTTATTGGTGTGTTGAGCAATGCATTTTTGCTTGAATCTGTGGAAAAATAGCCCAAGAGCTTTTGTCAGATCATAAACCTGGTGTTGGTATTCCAGATTTGTCCCAGTCAAACTGAGAAGAATAACGATCCTAACTGGATAAGTTCATCTCCTTAGCAGACTTATCATATTCAGGCACCAGTGCACACCAGGTCTATGGTTGGACTTGATGATCTTAAAGGTCTTTTCCAACCTAAATGATTCTATAATTCTATGATTCTATTGCTTCATGAAACATGATTCAGCTTGCACTACTGAACAGAGGCAGGAAGACAAAAACTGTGGCTTACTGACCGATTGACATCTCCAGAGGTACAGGCTCTGATCAAGGCTTTCAGCATGGTTTGGACATTGCTTACACATCTCTCACAACATGTGGATTTTCTGGTATCTTATAATGTTGGGCTCATAATTATGGGGACAGTCTTGTGGGATCTTTCTGCCTTACCTGGCTGTTTGTCGTCATGAAGCTGGTATAGATGTGCTAGTTCTGCAACACTTGGACGAACTTTGTTAAAAAAAGGCTCGTGCTGAGGATAGAGGAGAAAAGGGGTACAGATGGGCATATAGGCAAAGTGAATGCCTTGAACTTTCTTTCTGCAAGAAAAAATGGTAGCGAGGAATGAAAAAGAGATTCTGAGAAAATTTGGGAACATCTACAAGTCACAGGTCTTCAATCAAACATATATTTTTTTCATTGTATCTGAAGGCAGGGTGGCAGACTAGCTTTTAAACAAGAATTTGCAGACCTACTGTGAAAGATATATAAGATGTGGTAAAATGAGTTTACCAAGATGGTGCTTCTCATTCCACCTCCCTCTGAGCAGGCAACAGCAAAAGCATACCTTCACCCCAGCAGTGGCCTCAGTGAAGTGCTAATCTCAGTGCTCAGTAAACGCTATTTATGTATCAAAGAGTCACTGAGAAGGAACTTGGCTTTACTTATTTTGTATGTTCCTAGTTCATTCTCTACCTCCATTTCTGGATGGATATCTGCAATCCCAGAAAGACTCCAAAATAAGGTACTCAGGTTGCCTGCCTCACAGGGGATGGAATCTGACTTTTTTCTTTATATTCAGGTGATCCTCATTCTTAAAGCAGGAATGCCTCAGATGCTTCTGCCAGTAAAAACTAATATCCTCTTCCCTTCTGGGCTTGGCCAGTGAAGGATAACCCTGGAGTCTTGGCAACTGGTTGTTCCACATGTGTTAGTACAGTTGGTCAAAGAAAGCAAGTTCTTCTGATGTTTTCTTACTTTTAGTATTTGTATGGATCAACAACTAGACACCTTAAAATATTCTGTACTAGCCACATGCATGAGCAGAGAAAGCTCTGAAAAAAAGAAAAACTTTTTAAAAAGTAAAACAAATAAAAGAGAGGAAAAAAGAGAATTTATTTTGTGCCATGTAGTAGAGCTGGGGAAGACAACACAAAAGCACAGATTTACAAAGTTATCAAAGCCTCCAGTTGCTCTTTCAGTTTTGTAGGTACCACTTCATGACTCCAGAAACCAGTTCAGATATCAAGAATTGAACTCAGACCTTGCAGACCTTTGTCCAGTGCCTTTCCCCAAAACCAATATACCTCCTCAATATTCCTCCTAAAGTGCCTATCACAGAGCACATGTAACATTCAGCAAATTAAAAAAACAGATGGTCATGAAAACCAGGTGATCACTTTCTTAGAAATTGCAGCTATTTCCTCTTTCTGTCATTCACAGCGCTGGGTGGAGGAGCTCTAAGATCTACTTAAGCAAGCAGAATGAATGTTGAAAGATACAGGATGGTGAAACAGCCATCAGTTTGTAAATTAAGGCAAGAAATAACTGCTGCTAGATCAAGATTTCTACTGCCACTCTTGGAAGACTAAGAGCCAATCAATACCAATAGGTACAGTTAAGAGATCCCTTCACTATACATACTCCCCTCTCGGTTTCAAGATTTTATCCCAGGTGGCTTTATGGCACCATTCCTACACTAGATGATAAATGCAAGTTAGAGATAATTCAAGCCAAATGTTTCATTTGGGATTAACAACTTTATTCTTTCAGAAAATAATGATTTCATCTCATCAATATTTTCCAAAAAAATTAATTGCAATAAAATCTAAATATATTGTTACGATGAAAATTTCTTACGTCAGGTATTGTTACCATACTTAAAACATTTCTACTTTAGTCTAGGATTAGATTATAAATCAAAACAGACAAGTCAAATCAATGAAGTCAAAATGAAATTGTCAATTCCACTTATCCTATACATAATTTCAGAATTTTGGCTGTGCAGGTGTTTTTTCATTTTCTTACCAATGGGACACAGAAAAAAAAAAATCATGATTTAGAATCCACCATGGTACAATAATCCTGACTTCCCATTCCAATTGCTCTACTCTTACACAATTTTCAGCTCAGATTTCCATCAGCTGAACTCTTGTCCTTACAGAGAAGGAGAGTGACCTTCCTAACTTTACATCTATTTGCGATAGTTCTAGAAAAATAATTATTCAGAATACTTTTAACTCCATAAAGCTACTTTCAAGCTTTTTACCAACCCTCAAGTTCCATCTCTGAATTTACATCTATCTCATAGTCTCGAGATAAACTTCATTTGATAATGGATAGGAAGACGGTGAGGTAAGGCTGCTGATACAGCACAGAAAAGAATTGGTGCGCACAGCTAATCTGTGTTTATTAATTTTTTATCAGGTCCTTTCCTCTACCCGTTCTGAGCAAAGAACATAAGTATGCATTAAAATGGAAGCAGATTAACAGATTCGCTGGACTCTGGGAGACTACACTCCTACTTAAGGTTGAACATGAGTCTAAAATTAAAGTTAATCGAATCCAGCCAGATTTACAAAAGTTTTTAAATGCCTAAAGATGCAAACAGTATAACCTCTCAACCCTTATTTTAAGTGCACCTTTTCTTTCATTAATTTTTACCATGGGTGCAGAGATGACTGACTCAGCTCTGCATAGCTGCACATAGTATGCAGGCAGATAACACAGCTGAATTAATTTAAGTGCCGCAGCTGGGGTGGTCTCACTCCACCCTCCCTTCCTGCTCCTTCACTTCTGCCTACATCCTTCCACCACTGCCATCAGCTCCCGTGGTACCTCAGGTCCCTTTCTGAGCCAGATCAGCTCTCTCAACTGGCAGAAAACTAACATGGCAATAAGACTAAGATGTTTTCTGCCAGGTTACAGAACGGCAGTAGCTGAGCAAAGGGTCCAGTGCGTTTCAGCAAGTGAAAGGGCTGGATTACCTGATGGCGCTTAGGGATGGGAGGAAGGAAGCAAAGGGAGAGAAGGAAAGAGAGAATGCAATTATGGCTTCCACTAGCACTACTAAACTGTTAGATTAGCAAGCTGTAACACTTCGCCACACACAAAGCAATGTAATTGTTACTCACACCCTGGTTTCAGAGTAAAATTCAACCTGAAGAAGCTTTGTCTTTTGACAAAAAGAACCACAAAGTTCAAAAGGGTATCTTTCAATGTTTTTAGAAGATGGTGCTGAATAATAGATGTGGCTTCATATGTGAAACTTTGCCTGTTTAAACATGATATGACCACAACTTTGTTTTTGCACTTGTAATTCAGTTAGAGAAATGTTCATTAATGGCTACATAAACAACAAATGTTTGCTTCATGCAGCCATTTTTTGCAAATATTCAGTGAGTATGACATGCAATACCAAGTGAGCTATTACTGCAAGGCCTGGATATTTCTGGACGGATATTTTATCAGCATTCTCTGGAAATTTGCAACCCGACTCAGCACGCTATACTTCAACAATACATCAACATTTGCATATGATGGTTCATTCATTTTGGCAGACTCAATATTGACTATAAACTGATGGAAAGAAAATATTTTCTTCCAACTAATTACTCAGCTCTTATACTCCTTCATACAACAAAGTATGCCACAAATAAGTCATAATTTGATTTTGAAAGCTGTATAACAAAAGTTTTCTAACACTTTTGCTCATCCTGCAAAAGGGTTTCAGAATTACAGAAGAGATCTCATTTTATCTGTCCTCGGTGCACGCTGATGCATGTTCTCACAAGATGAGAACTGTGAGGCTTGTTAAATATTTTCCAGGTTTTCAAGGTTACTTTTTGTGTTTATTATTTTCTGTTTGCCACTTTTTACAGTTTTAAGGGCGACTACCCAAGCTTGTTGCTGCTCCTAGAGGCCTTGACGTAGGACATGATGGCAGTCATGAGACCGAGCACATCCCATCCCCACTGCAGCCGGTCTTCTTCTTTGGGTTTACATCAGTCACTTTTAAAAATCAATCAAAGGGACTTTGAAGAAAAATATGCAAGATCCTGAGCTGGTGTAACCCAGTAGTGCTTCAATTACTCTTGCAGCTTTCTTTATAACTGTAACAAATCCGCTCTTTAAGAAATAATAGAAAATCCAACTCCATAAGGCAGAAAAATTCCTTCTTTAGGATGCAACAAAGATGGCCTTCATTTGTGTCTGACCTGAGCAGGGATTTTGATCTGCCTTTGGAAACCAAGTTTCAGATATAAAGCTTCCAGATGAAGCCCTGCCACGGGGAAAGAGGAGGGGTTACATTTTTCAGGCAGGGAAATTTACTTCTTAATGTTCAATCCATGTATAGTCCTTGAACAATGGGTTGACTTTTTTCCCCCTCTGGCAATTGAATCATGTTGTACTGTAAATAATGTGCTACAGTGCAGCCCTCTGCCTTCCTAAGGAAAGAGAAAAAGGAAAAATATAAACCTCTCCCATAGCTGGCTATGCTGATATTATTACTCACTGACTGCATCAGCACAGGTCTACATTAGACACTTGTCAAAACCCCTGCCAAGAGAAAGTTTTCATTTTCATCAATTTTATTTTTAGTAGAGCAGCTGGGAAATCCGATGATTGGCTGAGTGGAGACCTGGAGTTTGGAGTGGAAAACTGCTTTTTTGAAACGCACTTCAGGTTCCCTCTGCCTACAAGTGAAACCTCTCCCTGGGATCTTATCTTGACCAGGCTGGACAAGAACAGCCCTTTTCTTCCCAGGTTGCTGGGACCCTGCTCAGTTCTAATCAAAAAAGCCCAGTTAACATTGGTGGTTAATTTAGCTGTCACACCTACCATGGTGGCACAGGTGAAGGGGGTAGTGGACAGTTCAGGTCACCTCCTGCCAGGGGTTTGTGCAATGTCTTGGGGAGAACTAGCCATTGGTCTAGAATTAACCACCATGTGGTTCCTCTCAGTTGCTGCTTTCTAGGACAAGCTAGCAACACAGGATGCCTCTATACTCAGTAGAGAACATGGCACTCCTGAAAAGTTTGTCAGCCTACCTCTTTCAGCCATTTCATTTAGGAGGGGATAATCATCCTGGGGAAGTGCTTCTTGCTCCCCATTGATTATAAAGAGGGTCTGGACATCTACCGTGACCTAAACTTCAACCTGGGAAGAGGAGGCCACTCTAAAGTACAACTTGATGTTGTTGTCCTTGTGATGGTGTCAAGCGATTGTAGCAAAACCATTGTTTTGCTCTGCAATGGTGAACGAAAACAGGTGCTTAAAAGTGATGCAAAAAGTTGCTCCTCATGTACTCTCTTTGGGCTAAGAATATTTCACTTTCTAGACTAGTGAAAACTGAAAAACATGTTAGCCTACTACTACTTATGTGAGTTCTCCAGTGTCTAATATCATTGCTGAGTTTAGACCAATGCCTTTCTCTTTGGGGCAATGTCTCGGTGAGAGCATTGATTTGTCAAACTCTTTTTTCAGATTTTGTAGGAATGTAATATCTTTGAGCTACTAGTCCTCTTCCCTCCTCCTTTCCCCCATTTTAATTTAAATTAGCAGGTTAATAAATGACCGGCTCACTGACAGTGAAATTGAATAATTTGTATTTTCTTATGAAATTAGACTTTTTATTAAAAAAAAAAGAAAAGACCAATAACAGGGACAAAATAACACATGAGAGAAACCCAGTTTGCTAAGTGAAACCCTTCAGACTTGCCAACTTGATTTACAAACTCCCAGGCTGCTTTGCAGTTGTCCATCCTCTCTCCTCTCCTCCCCGGACCCAAAACCCCAGATGCAGTTGGCCAGCTACCCTGTTAGCCATGTGTACTACTCATGTCTCATGGCGGTGCAGAAACCACAGCCTTGTGCTGTCTGTGATAGGGAAAGAGGTCCCATGGCAGGAACAATGAGCCAAATCAATGACTCTCATACGCAGAAGAATGCCTTCACCTGTCAACGTTTTTGTCAGTAGTGATGGAAACTGCCAATAAGTATCATAGGACCTCCCAGGAACATGCAGAGATCCAGGAGAAGACTCCAGTAGCTCATCCATACATAGGTCTTATCTACGCATAGCTAAAATTAATTAAATTTGATCCATTAAAATATATGGACTTCAGAGCAGCCACATATTCCTTCCCAAGATAACCTAAATCAACCTGCGAATTAGTGTAGTTATATTTTCCATGCCAAGCTGGGGAAAAAAATTAAAAACTTCTGTTTCATGAGGTGCTGAGCACTATTTGTGAAGTGCTTTAAATCTTCTGGTCTTGCCAGGTTTTTCAGAAACACTCTCCATTTCCATTCAGAAAACTGGTCCATCAGAAAAGAGAGTTCAAAAGACCCTTTTCTCCCAAACAAATTTAATCAATACAAGCTTCATCTAAAGTTTTAAGTGTTCATGTAGGACCTGACAACACTTGGTTTTATATGTGTTTAATTAGACCATTAAAAGTCTTTTGGGTAGACGAAACTTTAGTTTTTCAGAATGTCTGCAGCAATGAATTGTGTCTAGCGTCAATGCCTCCATGTGATGAAGTAATTTAAAAAAAAAAAAAAAACAAAAACAACTTTTGGTGAAATTACTGAGACAACTGTTTTTAATGCAAGTATTCATTCAGTACTGTAATAATAAAAAATTCAAATAAATCCAAGTGAAACATTAAGCAGAACTTCGTGTATATGTAGGAGGGATGCCCCTGGGGAACACACTGTGGTTATG
The DNA here is from genome assembly GCF_030936135.1 of Gavia stellata. NCBI lineage: Eukaryota > Metazoa > Chordata > Aves > Gaviiformes > Gaviidae > Gavia > Gavia stellata. Next base: position 5,569,199 of record NC_082597.1, on the reverse strand, counting down.
CAGCATTCAAATAGACAGGACGTTAAGCATACACATACAAAAACGCAAAGTTAAAATATTGTAAAGACCTTGCCATAAACCTGCCAGAAATGAGAGAAATTCAGAGTAATGATAACTCACTAGAGGTTTGATTCTACTCTCACTCATGCTGGCTTCACATCAGTATCATGCATTTGACATCCCTAGCTTTACTATCAATTCACACCAGTTTAGGAAGAACCAGGTTCTGCACTTTTAACTGTTGATGTCCCGCTACTTACCTGTGACCTCAGGACTATGATTACCATTGAAGGGGCATTTTCATTTCAAGCCTTTGTTTTGATTAGATCAATTTTTGGAGAGAAAAAAGACCTCGTGTGCAATCTTTCATGCTGTCCTTCAGTCCTTGAATTATCTTCATTATTAAAAAGTGACATGCAGTTTAAAACATTTTCCATGAGGACTCTGAGGAACTGCAAAGACCAAATGATTGGAGACCAGGCCAAGTAAGAGTATTTGAAAGGCTCAGAAGGGTTACTCACGTGGCTCCGCTTCAGTTTCTACAGTACTGAAAGCCTTCAAACATGCACAGGGACGTATAAGAGACCACTCCACATTCTACCTTGCAATGCATGAACAAAGCTTGTAGGTGAACATGTTTCATGCAGAAGACCATGAAGCATTCTTCAGATCTATGCTTCAAGAGTGTGAGGCTTGTTGAAATCTCCAGGGGCTTTGTATTGGGTTATGACTTAGCGGAGACAAGCAAACAAGCCTTGAGTCGTTGCATGTTGTGGCATACAAATGGCATGATTCTCTCCACATGTGATGCAGAGCACAGGCAGGCTGCCCTGACAACCAGCTAGTCTCCTACAGCCTGGTGCTACAAGCCAGCTGGAGAGTAATTGGAAAGAGTCAATAGCTATAAAGCAAAATCTGGTGGATAGAGATCTCTAGAAGGATGTTTTCCTCTAAGCCCTAGCTGTATATTTTTTTACAGAGGGAACAGCCTAAGCCCTTTTGACCGTGGGCCTGATCCAACATTTAATATGTCAGCAGAAATTCTTGGTGGACTTTGGGCTAATTTGAATGTTTCTTTCTCCTTGGAGGCCTCCATTAGTGAAGCTGAAGGCACCTGGACATGGGTACACAGGACCAGGAATCCCCGTGTTGAAATTTTGTACCTACATGAAAACGATGCATTGCCCAAACTAATATGTCTTGCTTCTCAACATATGCCTTCAACAGATCTTATTAGCTTGGGCAAAGCTCCATCCTAACATGATTTCTGGCTTCTAGTTCAGAGCTGGCCTACATCCAGCCAGCTTGGAGTGTAGGCAAAATGAGCTTCATCCATTTGTGCCCATCTATGTCAATGTGCCCTAACCGAGAAGCTTTGAGCTAAGCCATCCTAACTGCCAAAGATCTTTGGAAACAGCAGGGATTTTTTTCTCCCTGAGAAAAATCAAAATTGCTTCCATGTGTAAGAGTGACTTGCGGTTTGTGATGAAGAGGCTCTGTCAAACTAATGGCCAGCCAGTGATTAAAAGCCACTTTCCGTTCACTGTACCGAGAGTTATGTAAAGTAACAGCTGGCTTTTTTTATTGTGTACAAATTTAAGAAATTTTTTTTCCATTACTATGAAATGCTAAATTCTGAAAAAAAGACCTCTATGGTTTATTCATTTCTAAAAGTAAAAACTACTACTTGTAGGCATGAGACATGTATTACTAATTCTGGAGGCACCCTTTGTGAACAAGTGCCTCTCATTCAGGAGCTGGAGCTCTACACCTGTCAAGCAAGACTTTTGGAGAAAGAAATGAGGAAGAGCTCCTTACTGAACATGCTGAGTGCTCCTAGAAGCTGCTGTGTTCTTCCTGTTCTTAAGGTGGAATTTTTCAAAATCATTTTTGGTAGAACTCATCTTACCTCTGTTTGGTCATCCAGAAGACTAAATGGGATTCAGCTCCAGATGCAGACACCCAAATTTACATGTCTGTGTGTAGATGTTTATATGTGAATTATGGGTTTAATTCAGTTGCTCACACATAGATGTCCACTACAATTTTAGAAGTTGTAGGCTATCTAAGCCATCCATACATTTGGTAGAAATGACACAACCTATGGGAAGCCCATACCCTTCTGGACAGGTGCTCAAAAACAAAACAAAAAAAAATACCATAGGGCACTTCAAAGGGTACTAGGCACCATTTTGAGGTAACTGAATCGACGCACTTGTAAATTCACTATAGTAAATGGAGAGCAGGGATGTGAATCAGTTGCCTAAAGATAGACATCTAGTGCCATCTGAGATGATCTAACAGATTTCCATATGGCAGGTATGACATGGTATCTGCAGGCAGGATATCTGCTGGGGGTGAGGCCAGATCCACTAGGGTAGCTCAGACAGCGATAAACACCAACTAATCTGCAAACCTAGAGGTATGCAGCTGACCAAATTTGTCTACTGCAGAGTAAAATGAAACACAGGCTCCACAGACTGTCTTTACTACATCTCCATTACCTCTTAAGAGAGATAAAGCACCTACCTCACATGTAGACTTCCAAAATTTCAGTCTCTAACTGAATCCTGCCCTAGACATCCCAAATAAATTATTTACTCTGGCTTCTATTAAAGTCATGAAGTGAGACAGTGGGTAATTGACCCCACTTATCTTGGACTTCTGCCTTAGGATGGGATAAATCTGTCTCCAGAGGTGCCTATATCTCCCCGCTGAACAACGAGAAAGCCTACCCAATGAGATTAAATGCATTCCCTGTCTTTTAGATGACTTTCAGCCCACCCTGTCCACTGGCTTCTCTTTACTTTCACTGGTATCAGCATTTACCAGCTTAGTTGAAAGACAGCCCAAGTCTGAGCATTTCTGGGAAGCCCACCTCTGATATCTTGGAGTTCACTAATGCAGTCTTCTTTCACTCATCCAAGCAACTTGTGGCTCAGACACTTCTTGAGCCAGTAATGTATCTTTGTAATCCACAGCCCTAGATGATCTTTTCTTTTACAGATTTGTGCAATTGCTTATCTAATCCATGTAAACTTCTTAGTATCCAGACAACTCACAACAGCAAGGAATTCCACTGCTCAGTGACACAGCGAAAGAGGAACCTTTTCCTTTTGTATGCTTTGAACTTGTCATCTATCAATTTCATAAGAATCTCTATTAAAGACCCTTTGAAAACATCACCCAGCTGTGTGCTAGTTTAATACAGAATTGTTCTATTAACTCTAGCCAAAATCTACTGGGTAACTTTCATAAAGTTGTCATTGTTCATACTGAACCTGACCATTCAGGACAGAAGGAGGACCAATTTCTCATTGTTTCTACTTTAGACCCTCCCGGAGAAAAGGATTCACTTCATATACAAAGAAATTAAATGAAATATACCAGTGACTCATACCAGATGCACCAAAGTTGTAATGATTTGCATTATGAAATCAAGCTCTGTGGCTTTGCTCCAGCTCAGATTCATGTGATTTTTCTTTCATTCCATAAAATGTGGTCAGAAACCTCATATAAGCAAGTGCTGTTGTGGTGCCTGAAATGGGAGAAAGTTGGAGGAGAAACAAGAGGAAGAGAAACGAGGTTGCTTTATTAAAAAAAAAAATCACTGAGACTTACTGCATTTATGTGATTTCTAATGAAACTTTCACCTTAGTGTGCCTATACTCCTTATAAGGCACTCTGCATATGTTCATGTGTACATAAAATCACTTCTCTCAGCTCTATCTTTATGCAGAGACAGGAAGGATGGTTTTGTGGTTGAGAGAGTGATGCGGGACTCAAGAGATGAGGGTATTATTCCTACACACTTCCTCCGTGATTTTGGGCAAGTCACATAGGTCCCGATCCTGAAAACATCAATGCATCTACTTAACTCTGTTGTAATAAGTGGTGTCAGTGAACAGGCCAGATTAGACCCGTGGAAAAGCGTAGGCAGCAAAGAAGCTTTGATCTTTCCATACTTAAGTTATCCTTCGGTGAAACGGGGTTGTAAATTAACCCTCCTCTCGCTATCCTATTGATTCAACTTCTAAGCTCTTTCCAAAGCCCAGTGCTTTTACTGTGCATTTGCACAATGAAGACATCCTCTCGGCTGGGCCTTGTAGGACCACATAAGATGGTCACCAGAGGCCCATGATATTTCTATTGCTCCTCTGCCTTGTGTGCTCTGGTTCCCATGCACAGGTCTATGCCCTCTATTTCATCCAACTTTTCCACTTTTTGGTGTTTCTCTCTACGAGCAGCAGAGATGACTCAGGAGATGCATAGTGCAAGGCAAATACTTTCTAGACATCCAACATGGAACTGCTCACACTTTTTCTTTCAGTATTCAGGACTAAGTAGACAAAGTTATGTGTCTATTTGTTTTGGTTTTCTTTTTAATCATTATTTAAATGGCTGCAACAGTGCATGCCTTATGTTTAGTTTAGAAAGTACATTACATCAGTGGTTGTTTTTCCAGTCTTGTGTTCCTCTAAACGTCCTTTTTGCCCTTTCCTTGTCTGGTCTTTTATAAGCAAGCTTGGAAAGAGGAAACGTTCGAGTTACATTACGAGCTGTTCAGTCTGGCTGGGAAACAGAGCTATTGTCACTCAGCATGGTTTACTCACTTAGACTTCCTCTACAAACCAACAAATATTTGGCAGTGACTCCAGAGCTGGGTTAATTGTTACTAATTCGTGGCCTCCCTATATATGTCATCTGGATAATCATTGCAGTCTGCCAGGATGAAAAAAAGGGCAACAGCTAACAGGCTAAGTCCAGAAAATCAAGTTCTTGTCAAAGTGAGGCCTTGTTTTGGGTCATATTCTGGCTATTGTGTTTTGTGATGCTGGATGCACACAATGAGAAAGCTCACTAATTCTCCCATCAGGGGAGATCCTCAGGTGGCCATAGCCACTGTGGAAGCAATTCCCACCATTCTTATAGACAGGTCTGAGGGCTAGTGGTCCCCAGCTGCTGTCAGCAACTGGTTCATCTCACACTTGGCAGCTCTTCTACGTGATGTTAGAAGACGGGTGTGTGTAACTGCCCTTGGATCAGGCAGCACAAAACCCACTTCTCTCTCTGCTCCATCTTGTTGGTATTTCGATTGCTCTGTCACCCTGCTTGGCTCCTCCACTGTGAGATTCCCAAACACAGGAATCCATGGTGCTGGATTTTAAAATGTGGCCGTCAGTCCAGTGGCAACAAGACTGAGGGTGAAAGCCTACACCCATTAATATCAAAGGCAAAACTCCCGTTAACTTCACTGGGAGGGGTATCCCATGCACTTATTTTCCCCAAAACTGCATTTTCTGCATTACACAAACCAGTCAAGTCCATTCATAAGAGATGAGGCAACACAACAAGAAGTCTTCGATACTTTCAGTGGAGCTATTTTTAGCATAACCAAACTGATGATCTGTCCACATATTGATATTCAAGTCCAAATAAACCCCTTCTGTAAGTCATATTTGCATAGCAATGTGGTATCAGTAGTAGATGTGGTCACTGGCGCTATCATTTGGTAGATTACTCAGTAAACGTGAAATAATTGCAAACTAATTTCAGGTTCATTTAGAGACACTCCCCTTGTACCTTCTGGTTCACTGTTCTTTCACTCTTCCTAATAGACTCACAGCAATCTCCCACAATGCCGACAAAACATTTCCAGTGAATGCACAATACTGCCACAAATTCTAATGCTAGTCTAACTTTTTGGCTTTCTGGCTACATATTTGGCAGTAATAACATCAAAATGCAGTCACCTCTGAAGAAGAGCACATCAGCTTTTTGAGAGCACCAAAAAACACTGCTCAGCTCTGTTATCCACCCTGTGATATTCATTGCCGCATTTCCCACCATTCGACATTTCTCAATAAAGGAGATCAGGACATTAAGTCTGATTGAAACATCAGGGGGAAAAATAGGCAGACAAAATGTTTGTATCTGAACTGGAATATAAACTAAGCCCTGGGAATAATAGACTCTGCAACTAATTGCAAGGTTTCTTGTACTGTTATAATGCAAATTTACACAAAAAAACCCCACTATTAAGTAAAAATAAGATACTTTGCAGGTCCCTAGCCTGCAGTTACCAAGGACCTCAAATCTCTTTATAAACATTATAAGCCTGAATTAATTTAGACTGCTAACAGCCCTGAAAAGCAGGTACTATTAATCCTTCTTAATGTATAGGTAAAGTGAGGCATCAAGTGATGAAATAAGTTAGTCACTAAGTGAATCAGTAGCTGATCCAAAAATAAATATTTCGAAGTAGCTTTGCACTTTAAAATAAACAAGCTGGAAAAGAGAAGGTATGGGATGGCAGGGGTGGAAATGAGAGGAGAAGGCATAGTAGGGAATTATAGTAAATGACATTGTATGAAGGCAGCGCCTCTTAAAGCACCTAAATAACTAATACATCGTTATTAAAAATGTCTTTCCCCAAGTTTAAGGGATTTTGGGAGACAGGGAAGGTAGTTCAAACTGCATCTGCTACATCTGTTCTTAAATGAACATGTTTCTTCAAGATTACATTAGAGACAACTTCAACAGGAAAAGCAGAGGAAAAAAAACTCTCCTGGAATACTTTTAGAAGGAGAACCAAGACAAAATGCATGGGAGAAGCTGAATGTGCTGTCACCTTCACCTCTTGTATGATGCCTTCATAGTTTAATGACATCGTGTAAGGAGAAGCTGCGTGCACTTCCGTGCCAGTTTGGCTAACCTCAAGGACCGTGCCATGAGTATCAGCTTTTGGGGAATTCATTCAGGCTTCGCCTCTTGCTGATACATGAAGTGTCTGTCCTGCCCTTCTGCCTGTCATGTTGCAGAAGTACTGTGCCCAACCCAGCTACGAGACTACATCCACCACTCATTGGAAATGCTCTGCCCCTACTTCAAAAACTAATTTTGCCCTCTCCAGAAGGAAAGGCAGGGAAGGGGATTAGCTCCAGCAGCTCAGTGATGGGTTCATGCATGCAGCCTGCTTGGAGGAGGAGGCAGTAACTCTGGAACTGATTAAGAAGTGACATTTATGGGGTTTGGAGAAAATCACATCTGCTTCAGTAAGACCACACAAACAATGACCAAGAAAGGGGCACCTGACTAGTGTTTAACTGGGCTTAGTAAAGGATCCCTGAAAGGAGAGGTTTCCCCCAATCAAAACTACTGATCACACCTGTCTTTCAGGCCTCCTGAAAGATGCTGTATTAACGTCGTGCTGAATCCTCACCTCGGAATAAACAGCACAAAGAGCACAGGTTTCAGCCTCCCTCTCCGACCCATCCCAGCCACCCCACCCTGCAAACTGGCTCCTTCTTGAGCTGGGACAACAAGGTCTCCACACTGGTTTCATTCTCACGTTAGCTGTTCTGATGAAGAGTAAAAGGCGTTTTCACACGAGCAGGTGCAGAGAAACCCAAGCTCAGAGCCGACTCCGGTTTAGGCTATGTATTTTTGTTGGCCTATCCACAATACGGTGCTGACTGCATGACACAGTCTCAGGCTCGGTGTTTACCCCTCATCTTGGAGCAGGGCAAGGTGAGCTTACATCTGTCAGTGCCCAGTGGGGATCTGAGCTCCCTGATACTCATCCCAGGTGAGGAGCTGGGAGTGGTAGAGCCTGCAGATGCTACACTGCTCTCACTCCGCACAAAATGGCATCTAGAGAGGAGGGAAGGTCTGAAACCACCTTTGGTCCTGCTGATCCAGCTCTGGGATACACAGGAGATGTCACACAGGAGCAGAAAGGCTGAAGAAAGGAAAGGAAAGGTTTGAGCAATGCAGACTTGATGCAGGCTGCCTGTGCCCACTTCAGCAGAGGAATGCAGATGACATGGACCCTCCCTCCTCGACTGACTGGCTGCTGTGTACAGGATGTTTTGTTCTTTTCCTTTCCTGTTTTCTCTTCTTTGTGGGCCAGTGTTTTTGTTTTGTTTCTTTTCTCCTTTTCTCTTTCCAAACCACAGCTCAGGCCAACATAAATTTTCTTTTTTTTTTTTTTTTTAACTCTGCTTCTAGGGCAAGCTACAGAGCATACTCTCTAGGAAAAAGAAGGATTTTTGCACTTCATTTCTTTGTCTCCTCCACTCATCATCTGAGAGTGGTGCTGAGTATGTGATCCCTGAATTTGATCCCACAGCAGAGTATCTGATCCCTGAATGCGATCCCACAGCAGAGATACAGCATGGAAGATATTTTGGCCCAGACAGTGTGTTTCGCACTCTGTGCAGCTGCTGCAAAGCTACTTCTGTGTTGGGATGTAAGAGCAGGCTTGACGATACCAGCTCCATCACTCCACTCTCCTCGGTCACGGCGCTGGCTGCAGATTTGGCACAAAGGACCTAGCTATCCAGAAAGGCCCCAGCTTGAAGCTGATGGTGACATCCTTCTCTACTTACACCTCTTTCATCCCAACTGCCTTGGGCCCACACTAGAACACAAAGCAGACTCATAGCATCATCCTTCACAGAGCCCTGAGGTGGCCTGTTAGGTCCAGACCCATCCCGCTCAACTTCTCTGAGCACCTACATCTGTCCTTCAACCAGATCCTTCTTCTACGTACTTATGGGTAGACAGGTGAGGCCTTAGGTTTATAGCCCAGATGATGGGCAAGCAGTGAGCATGACCTGAGAGTGGGTTATGACACAGCTCCCCCAATCCACTTGACACATGCTCACAGTTTCCTCCACCTGAGAGCAGGGCACTGCTGAAAAGCTGCAAGACACATAAAAACAGCATGGATGTTATCAGTAATTCCTGGTTGGTTTGTCCAGGGTCCACAGGTCGGTACAAAGCAGACAACTGGGACAAGTGGTGTCTTGGATGTTCATGTATTTTCTGACCCTCAGTAGAGTAAGGACCACAGAAATTGCATGTGTGTCTCCATCACGTGCAGGTGGTTCCTCATGGCCACTCCAGGCACTAAGAAACACGTGAAACAGTTTCTCAGGACATACCCAAAAAAAGACAGCTATAAGGGCAGGCACCTACAGGCAGCCAGAGCAGTAGAGAGCACAGCTCGAGTGTGGAGACAGGAGCTTGTCCCTCCCTCCTCGTGTGCTGGCTGCAGCTCCCTAAGGAACTGTGGCATTTTGGTAGCAGCTACCTCTCCCCTGAGACACTTCTGGAAGTCCTCCCCTTATCTCAGCGTGCAGTGGTTCTTCAGATCTGAAACACAGCCACTCCCGCCCCCCTCCCAAGGGTGTCCAGAGAAGGAAAGGGACATTTTACCTCACCCCTTCCATCTCCTTGCTCCCTATTTCGCATGGCAATATTACGCATCCTGTTCTCATCATCGCAGTTCATATTAATGAATGAAACAATCTCCTAGAACAATGGGCCTCCGTGATATCTTGACCACCTGGTGTTTTTTATTAGCTTCACAGCCAGTACCTTTTCTTTTGCCCCATTAAAGAATTAATCAATCCACGAGTGTACGTCTGGCTTTTCACACTGCCACAGAAAGAGGGGGGGAAGGCAGCTATTCACCAGCGAGTGTTTACGACCTGCTTTGCCCCAGATGCCGCCACAAATGCTGCCAGATGAACCCAATCCTACGCATCCCTTTCACCTTCAAAGCCTACCTCTGCGTTTCAGTGCACAGGCAGCGAAGAAGGCTTCTGCAAGGCACACGTCGCACATAGGGATAAACTATATGCGCTGCTCCATACCATCAACGCAAAGTCGGTCTAAACGCTTCAAGCGTAACCGTGAGCACAAAAGCCCGGCCAAAGTGCAAAGATCAGCAGTATTTTTCAAGCCTGTTTTGAAGGTGCTTTTGAGTCTTCCCATCACTACTCAGATGCTGCTGCCTATCCCCATGACCACAACATATTAGCTCCAGTAGCTTTTCAGCGACTCAGCTTTGCCACAGCTTCCTGCTTTTGAGCATACCCTCTGCACTCGGCTGGAGCTTTGCCAGCCCCAGCTTTCGCTCAGGCTTGGTTCAATCTAGTACAAGCTGGGGGGTGGAGGGGGGTGGCTTTTTGTATTGGAAAAAAAAAAAGTCCAAATGCTGCACCTGAAGACTATAGAAGAACTGCTGTTTCCGATGAAACCTCCTTGCTCCTGTTTTAGACACAGTTCACAGACCTCCATGCACGGGTAGCTCTAGAAAATGTGCTCCGAATTATTGACAGTTTGTTTCAGGAACTGCTACCTTCCCCTCTCCCTCAATACATTGGCTAAATCCTTGCTCATTTACACCAAAGACGAACTTAGTTTGAAAAGAAAAGAGATGGGTAGGCTCTGAAGGAATACCCACAATTATTTTTGTAATGCATTTAACTAATTGGCAATGCTGATCTACCAAGCATCCCAAGTGAAGGTGAGCCCTTGAGCTAGGTCTATAGTTAGGGCTTGCCTTCGCTGCTGAAAAAGCTGGGTTTGGGTTTTTTTTCTTAACCTCAGAATGACTGAGGTGCCTGAGTTATCCTGAGGTAAAACTGTAATAAAGAGAAAGCATTTTATTTTGACTGGGGTGAATTTGCTGAGGTCAGTTCTTCATCCCTGAACCCCACCTCACCATGAGTTTGCCTCAGGCAAAACTGCAGGACCTCTCTTCCCTGTATTTTTGCCCTGATTAGTGAGCTGAAGCAGCTTAGCTGTGCTTTAACATGTTTTACCTAATGCAAGTTTAAAATCCTGAGGACACCAAGAAGTGCTTTACCTTAGGCTGAGAACCAACAGTTACACAGTGCCTGACCTAAAAACTTCATAACTATGCTAAAATAACAAATACAGAAATGTGCCTAAAAACCCCAGGACTAGACATGTCTTCACCACATCTCTCTCAACAGCGGCATGGGCACAGTAGAAGGAGATACAAATGCGTTTTTTCCAGCACTGGCCTGTTTTATGGCCCTGGGAAATAGTTTCCCCATTATTTTCCCCCCTTGCTGTCTTTGTCCCTGCAGCTGAAAGCTCTGGGACAAGGACAATGTCCTATCGCAGGCAGGACCTTGAGCAAGGCTTCTCATGTCATTGCAGTGAAGCAAATTACTCAACAAGACGGTTGGGTAACTGACGTACGGTGCAAATCAGTGTCCTCGTGTGTCACACCCACACCCACAGTGGTGGTTTGACATGCATTAGGGACTTAACTTCTTTGCCCCTGTTGACCTGTAGGTGAGTGCAAAGCCAAGCTTTTCACGTTGACTTTTGGTCTACGTACGTGACCAAAGTGGGAGTGAGGAACATGTTCCACCTTCTTTATTTTGCACAGGTCTTGCTGGTTTCCTCTATAACAGAGGGTGTTTTGACTGCTGGGTTTTACGTAGGACCTACGCTTTTAAAGTAAGTTCTGGTTTGTTTGGTTTTTTTTTTTCTAGAGGGACATTTTCTCAAATTTTGTCACAAGGAACGCAACGCAATAAGTACAGAATTAAAAGTGGCCAAGATTAAACAAGAATTTTGCAAAGAAATGGTACTCTTTCAGTTATTGCTTGAAAGGAAAACATCTCAGCAGCATTTGTAACCCCCCTGTGATCTCTCCCCATCAACACCTATCGAAGTAGTTTATTGACAGAGAAGAAAATACACAAATTCAAGTGAATACTAAGGAATATTCACCAAAGAAAATGCAAGAATTTCTTAGCAGTGAATGTATTAGAAGCAATGCTTGCACCAGGAGGCCAGGTTGAAATTTGATCTCTTAACAATTGTAATACTGCTCTCAAACTTTCAGTTAGGGATTGTAGTCCTCGAAGAATGGCAGTTATAGTAATATATTAAGTGCATTAGGTCAGAACAGCTTATATTTCTGCATCCATAGCCACCGCCCATACCAGCATGTACCTTTAGTTTGCTATGTCCTTGCCCACACAAGAGGGCTACTGCTTTTAAACACACATGTTTCTAAAAGTAGAAGTCGAGTGATATCAAAAGCCTTCAAGGTTGTCATCCCCAAGAGATATGCTCTGTTCCAATCAAGGAACAGACAATGCACCATGTGACTAGTTTGTTCAATCAAAACAATTTTAATATTGAATGAATGAACAAAGAAACGTTAGAATGAAACAGAAATCCAAAATAATTGCTTTGCCAGCAATTCCAGAGGAGATAGAAGTAGGCAAAACTCACTGCTTAATATTATCCTAGGACTGTGCAAATAACTAATTTATTGGTTGAATTTTTAAAATGCAGAGTTTGATAAAAATTCAATTCAGATCAACTCAGAATGAAAATATTCTGAATTTTTGTGAGACAACAGAGTTCAAAGATTAATTAAAAAAAAAATTTATTTCATTCAAAATTAATCCAAATGTACATTTCTTCTCTACCTTTTAGGTGTTATTTTTTAGAACTACACTGATACAAATTATGAATCAAAACTGCCTTTTAAAGAAAAAAGTCAATATACTTCATTTTAAAACATGAAAATGGAGTTTTGCAACTATTTAATAGTTCAAGATTTTTTCTTCTGAGAAAGTTGTGTTCTGTAACCAATACCAACTCACAAAATATATATTTCTGTCCACTTTTGTGTTCTTTACATTTTATTAAAAAAAAATAAGGGAAAACAACGAGCTTAGCTTTAGGTTAGTTGTTCCACCGTCACTAGGCCAAACTCTGGACCTAAGGCAGGACCTTGATGTTCTGCTCCCAGCCCTGTCATTTTCCAAGTGCCAAACCCACCTCCGCCACCCAAACACAAAGAAAATTGATGGCTCCCAACTCCTTACGTAGCAACCCACGATTTGCACACAAGTGGTGCGATCTGGAGGATTGCATGGCGTCATGAATTGAGAGGCTGACGAAGAGGCAATGTCTTACACCAGCATAAGAGTCAGAAGAGTGGCCAGCACTGAGGACTGCAAAGACCAGCCTTCACGGAGGAAAAAGGTGGGTGGTAAAACACCTACTCCCTTACTGAATATCTCAGGTTCAAGCAGGAAAATATTTGAATCAGTCCCCTCAGGAAAGCAATGAGTGAAAGCTGCAAAAATAGATGCTATGCAGCAAAAAGGATCACATCAGTAAGAAAATGCCTGGTCGATCCCATTTTAGAAGAATCCATCGAAGAAAAAAACAAGAGCAAAACTGCAGTCATTCTATTATTGGCATAAGAAATCATCAGTGGGTTTGAATCATAACCTCAGATCTCAACTCTGATACTAGGACCCTGGATCTCTGTTCTTCTCTTTCTAACAGGCACAGCTAGAAAGGAATGGAAATGTCCACACACCCCGAAGTGCCTGGATCATTAATGCTTCGCCTTGGGGTTGGGGATCCAGGTTGGGAGACAGAGCGTGGCCATTGTGCTGAGAACAACTGCTATTTCTATTTTTTGACCCGAGCTCTGCAGGGGAAGGAGTGCATCTCCAGGCGCCGAGGCAGCATCGGCTTGTTCCACTCTTCTCGCGCAGCGGTTGACTTCTTCACCTGCTTAAGAGGGTCGCAAAGGAAACAGCTAACTCATCATTTTTTGTTGTCAGTTAAAACTACAAAGAGACCCTACAAGGTTTTATCTGCTCTTGTCAAACTTCAGTTGGGAGCAGCAGATAGAAGCTGCAGTTCGTTTTCTCTATTTCACCACGAGGGTACTATAAATAGAAGCCTGTGTGTGGCTTTCTGGGTCTCTGAATATATGCCTCACACCTTCTCCATTTTTTTTTAACACCCACATAAACATTTGCATGTCACCAGACCCACAGAGACACACATTTTCCACAATATGCCTATCAAGAAGAAAAAAAAAAAAGAAAAATAAAAAAGAAAAGAGTTCTTTTTATGCGTAAGCCTGTGCTTGTAGGGGTGTCTGTGCATGTGTGTGTTTGCATGCAGCAAGGTTTGTGCTCATGTAAGTAGAGCTTCAGCAGCCCTTATATTTGGTCTTTGGGATCCCTATAAGTTCACTTTGCTGTGCCGAATTTCACATCTCGCCTGACGTGTGCTTCAGTGTTTTTCTGTCCCTAGGCTGTGACCTGGCATTATTAATACCGCTGCTGTGCGTGGCAGAGAGGTTCCTGTGCTCTTGTGCAGTTTTTAGAGTCCTCAAAGTGTGTTAGGAGGAAAACTGGCCTAATGCTGAGCTGATTTGCTGGCTGAGCTGGAAACACACCCCGGGAGAAGGGGAGGATTAGCCAAAGCTGTGACCATCTCCTCTGGGCCAGCACTGGGGAAGCTGAGCCAGGAAAATCTGGAGCTGCAGAGGCTGCAGAGACCAGACCCTCTGTGAGCTGAGCACCGGAGAAGTTGTGGGTGCCTCCTGCAAAGTGCTGAGTGCTGAAAACGCCTAGAGCCTTCCAGCATTTGAAGGACTGGTTCCCTGCCTCGCGTCAGGGCTGCTTCCTGTTAGAAGTTTCAAAGTGGTAAAACACAGTGCAGCTGCTCTGCTTTCCGCTTACTGTACCAAGGCGTAGCTCTTATTGCTCTGCCCTACATCAACCTGCAGAACATACCCTTCTTGGCATTAATTCAGGCTTTAAATTTTTTTTCCCCTTTTTTTCCCTTCTTTTTTGCTTTTTTTTTTATTTCTCCTTTTCATTTTTATATAGCCAGTGCATCACATAGCGCTGGCACAGGGCAAAAATCATCCATTGAGAAACTTTTTAAGTCACCTTGGAGTTTTATTTTTATGCAAAAAGGTGCGTTTTCCTTAAGTCATCTGCCAGACTGAATTGTGTAAAAAAAATCTTATGATACTCAAGCTGCCTGAAGACCTGCATACAGATACAGACAGTTGAAAAAAAACAGGAGACAAAAAAATTGTGAGGTTTTTCTCACCCCCTCCCTCCCTTTCTTATTTTTGCACAAGTGTTCAAATTGCAAAGATCCAAACGAACCTTCGACTTTGGTTTGAAAATGTGAGGTTATAAAAATAAGGAGGAAGGATTCTATTTTAATTTTTTACTGAAAACTGAAAACTCAGTAACATTTTTATAGGTGTTCTGAAGTTCAAGTACTGACACAGTCCATTTAAACTTGGTTTACCACTTTTCTCACTGATCCAACATTACATACCAGTATTATATAGCAGTTCATGTTTTCAGATGACAGCATCTTGTCATGCATTTCTGCTGCCATAGCCTGTTTTAAGAAACTGTATAGATGCATACAAGCTTACAAGAATTGCTTCCTTTATTGACTCATGTCCATGCACTGTGGTTTAGGCATATATCTTCTTAAAGGAAATGTGTACATTCATGAACAAGACTACCACTAAAAAATTTGCAAAATCTTGTCCTGGGTAACCATGTTAACTTCCTTTTAAAGTGAGTTAAATGTCTTTAAAAGAAAAAAACAGTACTTGACTCAGCTGGGTTATCATAAAGCTATTATAAGCCAGTAAAAAAAATGATTGTTGCAATTAATTTTTCAGAATAAAAAAAAGATGAACATCATCTGCATGCCAGCCAAGTGGCCTGCGAAACTTAAGACTGGGCTGAGCCTTGCTTGGCAGAAAGTTTTTCATGATACATGGCTAACAAAGTTAGCTGAAGTAGTTCTCAGTCATAGCGAAATCGTAGCAGGGCGCTTGAAGGTGCAATGGCAGAAGAATCTGTAGCAGCTGGAGATTCTGCAAGTGATGGGATGATGTTAGCAGCAGTGGCAGAAGCCTTGATAGAAACTACATGAAAAGTTTCTGTGCTCGCCATGAAAAATGAGTTTTGGAAGTGAATTTCCCATGCACTAAATTGATTGCAAGGGAAGGATACAGAATCACACCAACCGAGGCTCTGGTCTATCATTCAATTAAGGAACTGAATGTATGAAATGTCTTGCTTTGTTGTTTTAACTAGGCTGCAAATGTGTTTACAAGATAAAATAAAAGGAAACTGTTCTGTGGTTTCTTTAAAATGTCCATCTTTTTGACCTTCCCAGGTGCCTCGTGGGCTCTCAGTAGCAATTACTGTTATGTTGGGAAATAGCTCTGGAATGAAAAATGAACTTAAATATCGAAATAGAAATAAATCCAAGTGAAATCTCTCAGCTTCAGCAAACAGTACTCAGTCTTTTCTAATATGACCAACTTTCTGCTGTGATAGTTGCCTCCAAATTCCTCCTGCCAGCTGGAAAGAAGATGTGGGAAGGTTGATATCTCCAGCACCTGCATGTAAACTCCGTTCTTGGTGTTTCCCCTACAGAAGGTCCTTCATTGTTGACAGGTCCAACCACAGAGTGTGAAAATTGGTTCATCTGGACTTTTACAACATCATTCCAAAGTGTTTTTTTTAAATTCAGTCTCCTTATGATTCTCCTGAAGACAGCCAGGTCATCATGGCCCAGGAAGGGGAGGTGGCAACTGGGCCTACAACGCAGGTGTCCTGATCCTCAGCATCTGACCTCAGTGTGAACAGCACTAATGGCATTAAAAAGAGGATTCTGTCCATGCAGCACAGTGCAGCACCAAGCTAAAGTTTCAGCAGGGAACACGAAACAAAAATGAGAAGACATTATCACTGATATTAGCTAGAGCCTTAACAGTGTGGCTAAGCTTGAACTACCCCAGAAGAAGGAATAAGCCACGGGAGGGCTTGTAGTGGTCAGAGGAACAAGTGAAGAAGCTTTTTGAAATGGTGTTTTGGTGACAGCCAAAGCATCCAGAGATGTGATGGAAACCAGACAGTATAACTGTCTGGAGGTCGAACTGGGCCATGGTTTTAAACAAGCAGTGGGAACAATAGCATAGATTCCCTTCCTCTAACTTAAGGTACATAAAATTAAGGACGAAAATAAGATTATAGCTTCAACTATTTAGGTTTTAGGGATCCAGTGTAAGATAGTTGTCTACATTCCCTCTATTGTCATGGCAAAGAGGCAGGGACATCTAGAAGGCAATGAGGGACAACTATTTTAGGAGAAACTAATATTCTTTTGAAATCACTCTCTCTCCACAAAACTGAGGAGTACATTCGTGTTGGACTAATTCCCTAACTTTTAGATGGCCTGAGTCTGAGGATATGCAATGGGAAAGCTCCTTTGTTGTAGATCCCAACATAACCGGGATGTAAAAGAAATCCTCATTTCCAATAACAGCAATGAAATGTTCTGGATGATGTCAACAGGTACAACGGAATACTGTCATGAAGAAGAATCTTTCTGAATCATGGTTAAAAATTAACAATAAATCAAATATTTTGTTGTTGTTTTCCCACTTCAGCATGTAAACCCCTTCAGTTTGCCTCTGGGGACTTTTCTTTCCGTATCTAGCCAGTCCCAAGAAGTACCCAAAAACTAAGAAAAAAAGGGATTCCTTCAGTTTCTTTGGCATAATGGCAGTTTCCGGTTATTATCAGCAGCATTTTTCAGCTAAAACATGTCTGTGTAGTAAAAGTCTCAACTCTCCTTTGGAGCTGGAAGGTGTTCAGGAGGTCTGCCACTTTGCTTCAGAGCCATGAAACTTTTTTCTTCACAAGGCAAATAACCTGAGACTCTTCTCCTTTCCTCATTAACAAAGTATGAATTACAATTAAATCTGTTGATACAGATTATATACCAACCTATAGTAAGTAAAACAAGGCTCCAACTAAAACACTTTATTATTGATTTTTCCCAGCACAGCCAATGGAAGCATGTACACTGGACTGCTTGCTACAGAGATGATGTAGGGGAAAATTAATCATTTCTTATTTGCAGCTCTCTGATTGTGTCTTGTATTCTTGAACTGTCAATGGTCAATTCTGATCCAAGGTTCAAAAAAGCTTTTGATCATTATTTTTCTGTAGATTGTTCATTTCCAAAAGTTACAACATTCCTTCTTCCACATCGCCTTGATCCATGACCTTCACTAGGGACAGAGATTGAAATTCTCGTTTTGAAGTTTCTAACCACTAAAGAGAGACAGTATTAGTGTTGTGTTTTCTGCTTGAAGCAATCCAATTTCTGCACACACAAGTCATGTGTGTGAATGGCTTTTGTAGCATACCGTTTATGCTGAAATAGGTTAGAGGATGCATTCCTAATTTATTACTGTGGTTTTGGACTGTATGAGTGTTGTTTTGCAGCTTCCAAATTTTTTACTAAGATTTATCAATTAATAAGTAAAGGCGTTAGAGGAAGCAGCTAATAAAGCTTGTTTATGAGCCTGCAATAACACAAGTTTGGACTGACACCTTCTATTTTTGATCCCTGTATACTTTGAATTCCCACGCAACTGAGTGCAGGGTAGATAAGTGTGGGATGTCACTTATCTTGTCCCGTCTGAGTTATGCGTCTCATCTATGTTGGCCATCCAACCATTACCTGGGAGATAGGTACCTTCAGAGGATGACTCATCTCAACTTTCTTAACAAGCCAGCTTTGTCAGAATTGCCCAGCCTGAGCAATGAGGTGCCTGACTTCTGCTTAAAACGTGTTAAAACCTGAAAATGGATGGAACAAAGAGAGAATGCCCTGAAGATGCTGATCCCCTGAATGTGTGAATCATGCTAGCGGTATAGGACCCCTCATAAAATGCAGCCACATTGCTTTCTTTCTCAAAGTCAGCACCATCCATCCCTTAAAGAGAATTCTAAACTATAAATAGTGAATCAAAATCCTCTTTAGGGCCCATAAGCCTCTCCTTAGCCACCATCACTGCTCAGCAGGTGTTTGCAATGCTAATGTTATTAGCCCATCCCAGGACCAGACCTTTGGGAGCCTGGCTTTGAAGAAGGTCCAAGGAAGGCCAGCAGAGTACTTTTGTCATATATTTGGTTGGGATGTGTGGTCGCACAGTCATCCCATGCTCCTCTGGACTTGGCTGATTTTGAGCAAAAGCTGGATATGTGCAAGGTTTCTCTCCAAACCTTTGAAAGACAGGGCACTGAGGAGTGCTGACAGAGCTACACATGGTTTTGTGGGATATGTGTTTAAAGACTCTGGATGCTCCAGACAGGTAGCTTTCCAGATTTGGATTTGTCCAGAAAAGCACATTAAGAGATCCTGGAGGCTGTTACGAAGGCCAAGAGGCCCTAAATTTCCCTTCATGGCACGCAAGCAAGGTTATATCCCATGGTGTCCCCAGGGTATCCCAAGCCCAGATCAATGCAAACAGTCAGAATACTTGGCCTTGTGGGGCCCATGGGAACACTGTAAAAGCACACTGTGGATAAACCTTTCTAAAACAAAAGTCTCATTAATAAAGACCTTTAATATCAATAGTCCCCAAACTTCACTGTCCAAAGTCCACCACACTCAGCAAGAATGTGCTGAGGGAAATGTTAAACACTGTTCTTCCTCTCAACATGAACTGAACCAGCAATGGCTTTCTGAGGCGTACGCTATGGGTCCCATCAAGCCATGAGGCACAGGTTGGGTCTGCTGTTTTCCAGAGTTCTCCAAGTCAGTATTTGTAATATGGGCAGATGAGATTCTTTCCTAATTTTACGTAAAACCACCTGCTTTCGTTACCTTTTTCATGGCATAATGTTCAGAGAGTTCATACTTCACCACTCTTCTGTACACACTATCCAGTGGAAAAGAAGGAAAGAGGGGGAAGGTATACGTAAGTTTGCATAACTTCAGAATGGAGTTTAATGAGGGAGAGCGTAACACTTCATTCAACACCAAAGCATCCATTAGTACATTACCTTTCCACCGTATCAGTGCAATACATTTCATTCCCTTTTCCAAATACCATTTAACATAAACCGTTTATTTTTTCAACTTTTCCCACAAGCGTTTTAATGCAGGATTTGGACACCTTTCAGAAGAGTCGTGTGATGTAATGCATTTGAGAGACATAACAATATATGTGGAGTTTGGAAAATCTTTTGCAACATGAATAAAAATAACTGCTCCTTTCAAAAAGCAAAATCTGACTTGCTGTCAAGGGTTGTGAGGAACATGGGGAGAATGGAAATTGCGTTCATAATTAGCATTTCTAGATTATCGTATACAACCAGGTTTCCACAAAAGCACCAGCTATGTCTACAGAGCACAAAATTAGTTTGGGTACTGAAGGGAGCAGAGCTCCATGCACTTGTTTTTCCTCCTCAGTAGGGTCAAGAGTCCCATGTTCCCAAAGGAATGCTGTTTCCAGGACCCAAGCAGCTATCTGTATTTTCATATATTTCCACACTGTGCTGTGTACACATCTACCCAAAAATATGAATTATTTCAACAAATGAGATTCATCTGAACTAGTTGGACATCTGACCCAGGGTGACTCCTCTCATCTTAAATGAGACATCTTTAGATGCCTAAAATGGTAGCCCAGGGACACTGTGTTCAGCAGCCCCTGTCACCTTGCACCCTTCACAGCGAAGGTTCAGATTACTCAGCAGCCCATATACCACTCCCCTCCAACTACAAATTGCTGCCATCAAGTACCATAGCCCTTCATGAGGGGACGTCTCAGCTACTCATGAGCTGCCGGCTGTTCCAGAGCCATGAGCTGCCTGCGCTCACCCTAAGCCAGAGGACCTTTCTCTGGCTGCAGCCCTGCTCTGAGTTTCAGGACAATGAAACTGAAGCCTTAGCCTTTGTGGTCTGAGGCGAAGTACCCCACGGGTAAAATTCCGTTTCTCATTTCAGGTGTATCTGGACAGCCCAGATGGTCAGTGTGGGGCAGCTGACCTCGTATGCAGTGGTATCAGAGGATTTCTGTTGTGTTTTAGTGCATGCGAGTTCATGTGAATTTGCATAAATGCAGCCCGCAGCCCAGCCTGTCCTATACTGCCACAATCCATCAATGGGTTTTGACCTTTTCATCTTGTTTTCTCAACTCAAAAAAGTCCTGATTTCACCTTTCCCAGCTAGTGACAAATATTCACCAGTTGTTTTGCCTCCTTCTGGGTTTGTTTAAAAGCAGGGTACACAGGCCATGCACTGATCAATATTTGCAACCTGTGTGGTCTCTGTGTCACAGGATATGTAACCATGACTGGCTGACCAAATCCTAATGGCTAATGGCAAATGCACAGACATATATTTTTTGAATAGAATACAGTTATAAGAAAATACAATAAACTTTGGGGACTCAGCAGGAGTTTCAGCACATTGGCAGCTGTTTGAAAATTTGTTATCAATTAGAATGAGATACAGTCTACTATGCTTACACGTTAGTAATATTTAAATCCACAAGGACATCCCATTGAAGACAACAATATTTAGCTGGAGTCAAAGAACTGAGATGTAACTGAGTGTGATGCTATGAATACCAAAGGAGGAAGGCCATCACAATTTTTCATTATAATTTTTAGCAGCCAATTTAGTTCTATGTACTCATTTTTAAGAGTCCCAAATCACAAGCATTTGAGCTGAAGTATATTAATTTGTCATTAAATTAAACTTTTTACTCAAATAACATCTTAAATACATAAAAATTCTCAAGAAATAATATTAATGTCTTTCTGAGAAAAAAGAATGGACACTATAAGAAAAAAAAGAGAGAGGGGAAAAAAGCTACATTTGACCAAAGGAAGACAAACATCGGGCTAGAGAAGGATGCACTTTCAAAAATATTTTTTTCCCTGTATCCGGGTTCATCTTTGTTAGCTCAATAAAAATTATAATAATGGGGTGTGCCTGTGAGACAGATAACTATCTGTAAAACACTGAAGTAATGCTCACACAGTGCTGCCAAAGCCCTAGAGATTAATTTTTAACAGGATGCCTGATATTCTTCCCACCCCCAAAATCTATTCAAGCACCATCTACAACTTCCTTGCTTGCACTTTCCTAGCATATGCTAAACTTACGAGACTATCAGGACGCTGTCATTAACCGAGCAGAAAAACTGGTCTCAATATTTCAGATAAAAACATCTTACCCAGGACCAGCTAATGGTAGATCAGTGAAACAAAGACAGCAGATCTTTCAGGCCACTCATTAGACTATCCCTGTTTCCCTCATTCTGCCACCGCTGCCTGGGTGATTCCATCTCATACCAGTCTTTGCCGGGGAAGTGCAGTCGTCTTCAGCCAACGTTTCTCTTTATGGAAAATCCCTATGGTTGGTTACTGGATGCACTCCCATGTGTTAAGCACAGGGATAGATAGGGAGCAATGATATTGTGGTGAGATGGGGAAGTTTCTGTTTTCCCCAGGAGGGAATAAATCCTGTGCTCAGCATAAAAGTAGTCTAAGAAGAGCAGCTGGGTCCTTGCCTGGATGAATTTGGAGGTGAGATGGTGACAGTTACCAACATGCCTAGAGAATAAAAGGCATGTGGGCTCTCTCTGATCCCTGTGCTAATGTTGGGGCAATGTGATAGGAAGAGGAGTAGATGACCACAAAAATAACCACAAAAACTTACTTGGGAGTGTTCTTTTCTTTCAGCCTGCACAAGAAAATACTATATTATTACTGTATTGTCCTTTATAATTGAAGGTGATGCCACTGACAACGTAATTCCTTTTGTATACATGTGTGAGTTAAAAAGCCCCTCGTGTGAATGGTAGTTTGGTTACACAAGCAGATAGAGGAAACTCGAGCTGCTGCTTACCTCTTCCTAGATATCCTATACTGCTATGGCAGTGAATCCAGGGGAAAAGGATCTCTCCCTTAGAAATGTAATTACATGAAAGATCAATCAGCAACACCACCTAAAGGAAGTCTTGATGTCATAAAAACTATGTAGACCTGGTGATATGTTGTCTCTGGCCCATTTTTCCCCAGCATGTCTCTGACGGGGAGATGGGGTTTTTCATCACAAGATGCTGGAGTGGCATTCCTACCCATTGACAGCCAAACTGCTCACCTAGCATGAGCATTTGCTAGTCCCTCTTGTCCATGCTGCAGGACACTTTTCCACTGATACCTGGCAGAGAAAGTCTGACTTCTGCCATATATGGAAAGAAAGGAATTCACTGATCAACTAACAGATTTTTCGATGAAATTACAAGATTCTGTCTATGTCCCAGAGATGGCATTAGGTCTAACAGGGGCAAAGGCACCTGCACCTTGCGTGATTTATCTAACTCCCCAACTTAACCCATTGCCCTTCCTTTAACGGGCCCTCAGGCAATCGGCTCAGATCCACAACGCACATGTCCACATGTGGGTCGATAGGTAAAAACCACCTCGCAGAGCCTGTGGCCTTCACGGGCATGCCCACACTCACCAGATTGCACAGCCCTAGAACCCCAAAGCAGCCTCCCTGCACCAGCAAAACACCATGCCAAAGAGAAAGGAGTAGACACCTGCACAGGTGACTGGTTTCTTCTGGTACAAACACACAAATACTTGCAGGGATGTGCTTCAGTGCAAGGACATCGCTTGCTTATAGCATCTTCTCCACATGCAAAGAAGAACCTTGTAGCCAAGGTCCCTGCAGGGCACCTCTCATGTTAAAGAAAACTTGTCATTTCTCCCAAACGAGGGAGGAAGGAAGAGCTTGTGGTTAATGCAGCAAATGGAGGCTCAGGAAATCTATGTTCATATCCTGGTTCTACCACAGGTTTCCTGTGTGACCTTCGGCAAGCCCCTTAATCTCTCACTCTGCCTCCCTTCCCCCATGTGTAAAATGTGGATAAAATAGTTCCCACTCCTAATGGGACTCAAATCTTAAATTGGTTTACTAATGCTACCGTACAGCAAGGGAATAGTTATGTGTGTGGACCAACCCTTACTTACCTGTGTGTGATCAGCTAAAAGGACTTCCAACTTTAATGTTCGTAAATATTCTCCATTACCTAGGTTACTGTAAGTTTTACCACACTCATCATGTATTAATGGGTATTAACAGGTAATTCTGAAGCTTTAAATGACAAAACCCTGTTGATCAAAATGGGTCTGATATTTACTCTGTGCACACCACTGATTTGCTGAGGTAGAGGCTGAGAGACTTTGTGAACTGAGATTTGTTTGTTGTATAATAGTATGCAAGAAAAAACAAGACCTAGACAAAACTAGGCCCTAATTTATGCTTGCAACAGTTTTTTATTGTTTATAAAGAGTCATCCTGGTTAGTCTATTAACAGTCCAGTGAGTTCCCTGTACTCCACTCCTGTAGCTGATCAAAACCGTGATGTCCGTGCTCTTGTTTCTGGACAATCATGGGTTATGCCTTTTCTCACTCCAGCCCGTCCCACTCCACCCACCCACAATGGTGAAGGTGTGTTAGTCTTCAGTATGGCAGATGTCTGGACATTCGGTAATAGAGGCTGTTTGAGTAAAGCTGGCCTTGTCACACTGTCTACCGATGTTTAAAGCACCTCAGGAGGAAATCAAAAGTAGATTTTCATCCAAAGCTTTTCCATTTAGAGGTGAGAATGTGACAAACCTGGGCCGTAAAGGCATAGACAACAGGTTGGCAAGTCCGTCAAAACCAGATGTGCTCGCTCTTAAGGCGAAAAAAGGGCTGTGAGATTTTATTTAAAATATACATTCTGTTCTCACATCCCTTTGAAGAGATCATGTGGGATAATTTGAAGTCTCCTTCTTACACAAACATTGCAAACATTTCCTGTTGGTAACTATAAAAGGACAGTCTAGCTAAGTAAACAGTCCTCTTCATAGTTGTGTCTAAGCAGGAAAGCCCTGTATTCTTCACCAATAGCTCCATTGATGACCACAATTGTTCTGGTTATTGTTTGTATTCGTAATATCACTGATTATAACAAAAGATGAAAACAGGAACTTCCTTAAACTTACTAAATGCTTGCAATGGAGGCGTGGATGTTGCTGGCATTAAGGATGGATGTGCGTCGACATACTAGAAAAGGGGGAGCCAGATCATCAGCTTGTGTAAATCACTGTCTTCACCACCAGCTGAGGACCTGGCTTCATAATGGCATCCTGTGCTACCCAAGAGCAAAATGCCCTGCTGTTACCCATTAAATTTCCTCACTCACCATTTTCTTGTACCATGAATTAAAGGAAAACTGAAGTTTGAGAAAATGAAATAAAGGGGCCAAAAGCATAAAAGGAGTTCATGGCAGAGTTCAGAATAGGACCGAGGCCTCCCACCTCTCACTGTGAGTGTCTCATAGGAGTGTCCCTGAGGCATTCAGTGATCCTCAGCCAGCCCATACACTGTCTCCTTTTCTGTGTTCTTCTCTTTCTTTTATCAATTATTATTTTCTATCATTATTATCTTATTATTCTACCTGCTAAGGAGCCTACAGATTTCTTTCAGATTTACCACAGAGGAAACCCCTAATCAGCCATTGAGGTATAACAAACTGTCTACCACTGCCACTGCTAAACACACCATTCACAGTATTTTCAGCTTCTAGTGCACCACCAATGGCCAACCTCTTCATTATCATATGAAGAAACATATCTATGTTGGGTTAGATACTGCAGCTACAGCTTTGAAGGGGATGACGTATGCTAACATCTTCCTCTCCCCAACAGAGCTCTCTTTGTTTTGGCTCCTCAACCCTGTGTCCTAAATGTGCGAGTCCTCAGCACTCAGGCAGAGAAAAAGTAGATATATCACTGATAGTATCATTCATCCTAAATTCTGGTTGGCTTCCTCTTTGTTCTCTCTTCTCGTAAGACCAAGATTAAACCACAGGTCTGACTTAGAATAGAGAACTTCCACTGGTCCAACCAACAAACTTCCCTTCTTCATCAGACTGAGTCTCCCACAGCTTAACCAATTTGATACAGTGCCCGGGAGAACACAGTTCCTAGTAAGACAATAAGTGATGTTGAGAAATGCTTCTAAGCTCCAAAAGCATGGCTTGTATTAAGGGCAAAAATAAGATATTTTATAATTTTATAAATCATGCTCACTACTTTTTTGTCTGACAACATTGAAGTAATGCCATGGGGAGGCACTGCTTGTAGAGAGAAGGATCTTCTATGATAGCTGCAGAAAGAACCACCTCAAAAAATGATCAGAGCAAAATGAAAGGTGATGTTGTAAGGACCAATAAATTCTGCTTCAAACTGCAAACCTGAATTCATTTGGAAAGGAGGTGTGCCATCAAGGAGGCAGGGAAACCACAGTCGTCATTGCAGTTTACTGATGTAGGCAATGATCTATTTTGCCTGGGCTTGAGAAGGGAACCTCAGATTGCAGGGTGCAAACTGGTATCTGTGGATGCAACAGTTCGCTACTGGCTTGCCCAGAGATTGCCATCCCATATAAAGTATGCAGATGGGCTGGTCAGACTTTCTAAATCTCCTTCCAAAGGCTTCTTTCTACATGTCTGCAGGCAGACAGTCAGGACCCACTTTGCAACAAGAAGGATGCCCAAGAAGACAGCCCAAAGGCCAGGGAGGCAACCTTCCTGCAAGTCCCTTGCAGTGACAGGATGGGGATCAGCCTTTACATTTTTCTTGCATACGTCCGCAGACAGTATCACCATGTTTTGCAAAAACTTGGCACGCTTAGCCCCAGCATTGCCTCTAACTGAAGAAGGGACAGAAACCTATTTGTTCAGCTTTTGTTCAGCTTGTAAAATGATTTGTGTTGCCTGTGTGTAAAAGAGGTTTCACATGAAGTCAGGTGGACCATCTTCCAGTTAACACAGGGGACTCGCTAAGGAAAGTTGTGTTCCTCTCCCAGCTGAAGCATGTAGGTTTTGTTTTCCTGTGTGGCTCCGAGGAAATCCCTTGTCGTTTCCTCTAGTTCTCCATCTGTAAAAAGGCGATCACAACTCCCCCCTTTTCCATGTGTGTTGCAAGCACCCAGGATCAGGAGCAACCCCTTATACTCGTGTACAGTATCCAGCACCACAGCAAGCCAAGACGTAACCCACATATTGACAGGGCGCTCCACGAGGAGAAAACCGGACCATCGCACCCTTATGGAAAGATCCCCCCAAACAACCAACTTCATGTCACACACAGAAATTGTTGGGGATTTAAAGCCCAGCACATGAACTGTGAACTCCTCAGCCCCCAGACCCAGAGCAGATCTGCAGGGCTGAGCTGCCTGACTTGAACTTTAAATGCTCACTGCTGCAGCTGATGGCTCTGTTATCCTCCTCCATAAACAACCCGTAGTAAAACCAGGGCAGTCAATGGCATGGCCAAGAAACCCTAATGCTTCTCCATCTTTTAACTGGGATTTGCTCCCACTACAAGGCGCCTCAGCCAGTTAAGTGGCTTGCAGTTACTGTTTTGCCCCAAATGACATCACCATTTGGCTTTCTGAGCATACCTCTTTGGCTCTAACGCCCCCCTTGGCTTTTTTCCCTGTAAACAGGGCCTGATTAATGTTGCAGAAGAAGGGCTGTGAATCACGTATTCCATTCTCTTATGGGAAGTCAGAATGTCAATTTTTCCTAGTTTTAAGTGCAGAGGATTGGGATATTTAATGCAGAATCCCTAGCAACGACACAGAAACTGCAGTCTGAGCCCACAGCTGCAAGCTTCCCAACATACTTTCTGTAACAGCAGCTGATGAATCACCCACTAGAAGACATGCACTTAAAAAAAAAAAAAAATGAAACAGCATTCACCGATGCTGCCTATTATTACCCAGCCCCAAACACATTACAAGGATATTCTTTGATAAGGAAAGAGCCCTCACACGCACATCCACAAATCTCTACTGGGCTGTTTAAAGGCTGAATGGAAATAGTCCGACAGCCACAGATGTTCTTTCTTCAATCCTGGGTGGCAGCATTTTACTGCCCACGGTACTCATCACTACTAACGCTTCCAGCTGGTGGCCAAAAGCTGACACTTGCTCTGAGCTTTTGCTTTGCAAATGCAAGGAAATTAAAAACAAGAGTTTGCAGAGCAGCTCAGGGACCCTGCTGCAGTCTCTTTCCCTTCCTTTTTTCATGGCAATCTTTCTCAAATTTTCAAAATAAAATGACAAATTAAAAAAAAAAAAAAAAAAAAGCGTGTTTTGGACGAGTCTTTCAAAGGCATTGTGTACATACAGAGGTTGAATAGTATGATAGAACTCCAGAAGAAGGATGCTGTATAGAAAAGGCTCAGGGAAATCACTGGAGAGCCACGCTGTTCTTAAAAAGCATCTACTTGACAAGTGGTACAACTAAGTCTCTGGCATGTTTTATTTCCTGCTAGTATTATGACTAATGCAACAATGCAACAAATGAACCAGAAAAAACATCAATAATTGAATGAAATAGAGAGGTACTTCTCTGCAGGAAGATCATTTCAATCATATACAGAATTTACCTGACCTGGATGATCCACCCCAGAGATTGACAAGAGCATCCGGAATGATTTAGGATCACACAGAGCCCACCAAGGTGCACTGAGAAACAAGCTCCTAGATGCCTTAAACCCAAAGGGAATTCTGCCCAAGAATGAACCTTCCCCCTGACAGAAATTAACTGAAGTCAAATATTATATAAATACATGCGATGAGACATTCACAGATAACAGGGTCAAGAGCTGAAAAATAATCCACGTTAACCTCGATACCATCACTGAGGATTGCTTACAGTGCATTATCAGTGTTTATTCAGGATATGAGCCCTATTGTACTAGGTGCTGCAGAAACGCACCATGTCAGACCCAAAGGTACTTCATACATCAATACAAAAGCAAGATATTCAGATGCTTATTTCCAGGCTGTGGCATAAAGGTTTGGGCTAGGATGTAACTTCAGGAAGGACCCTTTGTTTCTCTATACCCCATTTCTCATAATGAAAAAATGAAGACAAATTCTTCCCTTCCCTGTTCAGCCTGCAAACACGTGGGAGCTGAGGCAGCCTCTGATGGCTTTATTAAGCCCTTGTGCAAACCCACTCAAGAGCCAAGCAGTTGTTTCTGAGCACACCAGGTGTGTTGCACCTCGTGATGGGGAGAGGTGGCCCAGCTTTTCACCCTCTCAGTGTTTTGGTTGTAGCTAGTCCTATAGGGCCTGGCAGAGAAATGAGGCTGATGGAGAGAGCTTCTGAGATTTACCCCCAGCAAAGCAGGAGGCAAAAAGGCAAGTTCTAACTGACTCCTTCAGCTGCACAGGAGTCAGGGTAGACTTGAACTGGATATGGTGTGTTTTGTCCCCAGGGGCCAAGCGTAGGGGAGGATGTAGGAGGGGAGGTGGAGAGAGTAGGGATATAGGTACAAAACCAGAACTGGTGCTAAGTATCCTCATCACTCAGAAGAAGGTCTCTTATTTTTACAGCCCCATGTAAGATGAGCTGGCCATATTAGGATATCCGAGGTCATCATCTCCAGTATCTGTGCCTCAGGACTTGAGGAAAGGCTAGTTAACCGCTGTCTCTTCAAATATGCAGCCTTGCATGGTTTACAGGTCCCATTTTCATGACAGCTTCTCCCCTAAAAAAGCCAAGAGGGACTTGAAACCTTGAAGGGAATAGCTAGAGATGTCTCAGAGAGATGAGACCAGCTCACCTTTCAAACCTGGGTTACACAGCATCTGCACAACTTAGTCCATTCCCTCCCTCATCACATCACCCCTTGTTCATGATTAAGTGAGCCAAGCAGACGCATCTGTCAGGAAATGGCTGGTAAATGATCTGTCCTGAGAGGTCTTCCTTCAGTGCCTTTGAGTTGGCCAGCAGGATGCGTGTAGTGGCTGTGGGACCAATCTCGGAGATCCAGGTTGCTGGGCTGACTTGCCCGCTGTTCATCTCAGGACGGTTAGATCCTGCTAATGCAGCAGCTGCTGTGTCCTTACTGCCAGCCCAAGGCATTTGAACCAGTTCTACTAGGTGGAATTGGAAACCAGTTTTTCCTTTAGCATCGCCTACCAGGAAACCCTCCTTTTCTACCTCTGTTCCTACCAGGAAACCTTCCTTTGCTTCCTCCTCTCCTAGCCAGTGACCAGTCCAGACTGGATATGCAGGAGCAGCATAAAACCTTTTTGCACTAGGGCAAATAACTCTCAGTTTTCAGAACAAATAAAGCCACACACGGATGTGAAGAGCAACACTGCTGTTCCATGCTAGGGATGTAACTCTGCTGCTCCCCATTTGCATGACACCCAGAGTAACAGGCGGCATGAAATGCAGCCGCTCTTGAGTAGGTGGAGGCGAGTATCCAGTTGACTCAGAGCATCGTTCTGCACCAGGGTGAAAATTTAAGGGCAGGTGGAGGGACGAGAGGGGAACTTGCCTGATTAAAGAGTTTGTTATGTAGATATTGTTGTGCGGGGGAAAAAATAGCTGTAGGGTTTTCTTTAGAAGCTCTGTGTTCGTAGAGGGCTATGGAGGTGGAAAGAGGGGGAAATGATTAAATCATGATTACTATCTTCAGTATTTACACAAGATAGGCCACACAAGTGTCTTAATAGTGAAGGCACCTCAATATTTATTTATTGTTATTGATTTGTATGAAATGATTTATGAACCACATGGTCTGGAAGGTGCTATAGAACAGAAAGGTAAAATTTTTTTCTTAGCCAAAGGAAAAAACAGCTCAGAGAAACAGAAGGGATGGGTCTCATCTCACCTGCTCTCCAGCCTCTTAAAGTCTAGGGCAGAGACAGTCTCTGGAAATAAAGAGGCAATACTAGAGAATGACTCCTCTGCCCCATGCCATATCCTTAGTCCCCCGGTGCAGGAACGGCAATGCCTGTGTTGTGCCAGAGCTGATTGCAAGCAAGCCACCAAGCAGGATCCATCCAACTGCTATGACATGGGTTTTCTATTACATGGAGTATGCCAGAGACCACCCCAACCCCTCTCCCCACCACCCACTTTACCAGAGCTAATTTGGCTGTAAAAGTGAACGCAGAAGTGAGCAACCAGGAGGAAGGTGGCAAACGTGTGGGACACCTCATGGCACTTTTGCGGCTTATCTGCTACGTGGTGGCTGTGTCCCTGCTGTGCCTTTTTCCAGCTGTAAGATCCTGTGGGCAGGCAATGCCTTGTATCACAAGTGCATCCACCACCTGGAGCAATGGGACCTCAGTTTTGGGATCAGTCTCTAAGCACCAATCTTAATTACAGTAATTTTAATAACCAAGATATCTTTGAAAGGACCTGGAACAAGGGGCTGTTTTGCATCCCCCTGGATTGTTTTTGACTATTGGCCACTAGTAATAAACTATTAGGGAACAAAAAGCAAATGGAAAACAATAGAAGTAATTATATAGCTGGATGAATGTTTCACTTCAAATATTATTGTCTCTCTGAAGATATACAGCATGGATGTGTTATTGCAAAAAGAAATATGCATTGATCTCTTTACCAGGAAACAGGTATGACTGTATTATGTAAATATTACTTCATTTACTGTCAACAACTGTAGGCTTATTTTCACTTTGCAAACAGATGACAAACGTGCTTGGAGTCATACAGCATCAATCTTAAAGCTGACAAGGATCCCTCATTTTGCAGCCAATTTTTGAAAGTCAAAAGGCCAAATTCAGACTTGGGCTAATGCCATTCGCTCCAGCAGGAGTGAGATGCCAGATTCTCCGCATTAGTGTAAATCAGATGTGCTCTATGAACTTCAACAGTGAAAGAAGTGGTTCTAAAACTGTTGACTTCAAAGCTAAGTTTGGCCCACAAAGTTGAAGCGCTGGGTGAGCGAGAGGTCTGAATTCCCCCCTGATGGGAGCAAATGCAGCCCAGCAGATTTCTATAGAAGTTAAAGATCAGTCACGATACTCCTGATACGTCATTTGAAAACTCAGCTAACTCTGATGTGGTTGCTAACACCAATGAAAAACAGAGCTAAAATGAGAGGACATAACAAACCGTATCCTTTCAGGCCTGCAGCTTGGAGACCACCGTGGAAATGGTTGCAGCTCCCTCACCCAGTCCACCACCGCCCACTGGCTCAGGTTAGACTTCCTGAAAGAGGATGACTCTAGCTTGGCCTTGAACTCATTAATCCCCAAAGGATTATTTTGGCAGTCACGTAATTCCAGAGGGAATCATCCTTTAGATCCTCTTCGTGCTCTCCTCCCTGTGTCTTTTGCCAGGAAAGATAATTTACCCTTCAGGGTCTTGTCTGTGAGAAGGGGATACCGAGCCAGAAGTGTGCATCCAGCTCCAGATCTAAGACCCAAAGGAATCTGAGAAGCAGAGACTTTCCTCCGGTGACTAATCACCCTGTGATATCACAGGCTGAGATCTTCCTTCTCTCTTTTACAAGGGTTACTCTTGCAAAACAGAGCAGTCCCTAGGCTCAAACAGTCTTAAGTTGTTCAATGAGACTTGACTGGTCAAAGGGTTACACTGCTCGATCTGGATGTGTCTTTTGTAGGTCAGTCTGTAAAACAAAATATCCTCATGTGATTCTCTTACTTGGTTTTGAAATGCTCTTGCATGATGCTAACACAATACATGGGGTTTCTAAAAGGACTAATCTAACTTTCAGGGTGTCCAATTCCCAAAATGTACTATTTGAAAGTAAGTGAGGTGACAAGACACACCGTGGTGTGTACCATGCCAGGATAAAATGTTGGGAGGAAACACTGTTAAAAGGAGAGGAGCGAGAGCCAGCTCATGCACAGAGAGAAAAGAGAGGGCAATGCCATGGACCTGATAGCTTTTATTCTACCCTCCAGTATGTGGTACGTTTGGCAAAGCCACAAGGACTATGTCTCTCTCTGATTGCGAATTCTGTTTTAACATGGGTTTTCCTGGCTATTTTGAGACATAGCCTGCAGGAGGTGCCAGAAGAAAATATCTGGCACAGGCTAGTAAGACCTATGTGACAGTCCATTCAAATAGGACATACATGGACAGCAGAGCAGCCACCTCCTGAGGCAAACCAGTGTTTTTAGTCTGGACCATGGGGAACTGGTAACTAAGTAATGTATCCCCTGGTAGACATCTGTCAGAGTCCATTAGGAGTCTGAAGTCATCAAAATGTGAGAAAGTAGAAGACAGGTTGGAATAGGGATTGCAAAGAAACTATGCTCTTTGCTGGAGGACAGACCATGATCTCCTCATTGGGCTTAAGCACAACCCCTGGAGTGCTCAAGGTTACAAATGGGCAATAAAAAGGGTGTTGTTTATCTCATCCAGATCTTCTAATAGTTTAAATACACTGAGATGGTTTTCAGAGTCTTTGAAGCCTTCTCTGTTTCTTTGCATGCACCATCACTCATCCCAAAAAAGATGAGCCAAGGATGCTCATGCTCCTGAAAGGGCTCCAATGTATGCCCAGAGGCTGCTTAAGAGCACAACAGAAGTACGGTACCTACAGGAATATTGTTTTTCTTGCATCAAAGTAAGCAGTGATTTGTTCACTGGGAACTTCAGGAATGGGATTCATCTGACCAGATGAAGGTGTCTACAAGGTTATCATCTTGGCTGGTCTCCCTAGGTCTTCTTTAGAGTCCATGGAGAGAAATGTCCAAATCCCTAAAGTTAGAAGAAATTAAGACTGCCATGGAAGCTTTCAGGAGCAGATCCCAAAGCTCCCTATTTGCTTCTGTTACCTCCTGTCCCCTTGTAACCCAGAATGGCCAGGAGTTTGGAGCTCGGGAGACACACGTAGGATGTGGAGAGAAGAGGGGAGAGAGGTTCCTCAGTGAGCATTCAGCTGAAGAGTAGTAAGAGGCAGTAGGAACAGGAATATGTGTGATAACCCTGCTGGGGGCTGAGGTGGGACCTGTTTGAAGAGACATCTGTGTCAAAAATGCCAGTCTCCAACCCTCAAGGAGGGCTAGTCTGTAACATATAAAGAATGTTAAGTTCTTTACTCTGTCCTTTAAATATCCACAGCCACTCCTGAGCCAATGCCTTTCCTGAGGACATCACTCGACCATGAAACAATGAATTATTTTCTCTCTTCCTTTTGCATTCCCTTCTCGCTAGTGTTGAGGGAATCATGACACCCCACATAATAGCTTTTACTGAGACCACGGAGTTTTCTCCCAGCCACTGAAGACAACCAGGGTGTAGTTTGGAAGAAAGCTGGCCTCTCCTCTTGCTGGACAGGGAGATCGAGCAAGGAGGGCATTTCTGGTCTGGAAGTGACAAGTATGGCATGCACAGCTGGTGTTTGCAAAAGGCAATGAGTGCTTAAAGACAACAAAAAAGCATTGGTCTGAGGAGGCCTCAGGTCCTGTGTGACCACTTCCAAGACAGTGCTCACTACGACAAGGCTTTTGCATTTTTGCTTTGTAACAAGGATTTGTCCATCTGACACCATTGCAGTTTGCAGAGTTCAACACTGTCAAGATGTGACATTGCAAGTTAATTGTGGAAAGGCCGCAGATTCCCAATGTCCAAGCACCATGACCCCGAATAAAACTCAAGCCTTCTTATCAGTGACGTTGATTCCCACAACTACCCTTCCTTACCTTCCTCTATTGCCTGCTCTTTTTCTTCTTTCCTTCTATTTCTCCAGCATCTCACTTTCTTCCCTACCATCACCAGGCTTGGAAAAAACAATTAATACTAATTTCTTGAAATACAGTGGGTACCACCACACAATACAGCAGTGGTTCAGAACAGATCTTGGGAAAATAAAATGGCCCCATCTCTCAGGGAAGAGTTGGGAGGGATTTAGCAAGGGATCGCTTAGCATTTCACAGAATCACACAGAATCACAGAATCATTAAGGTTGGAAAAGACCTGTAAGATCATCAAGTCCAACCACTAACCCAACACCACCATGCCCACTAAGCCATGTCCTGCAGTGCCACGTCTACATGTTCTTTGAACACCTCCAGTGAGGGTGACTCCACCACTTCCCTGGACAGCCTGTTCCAATGCTTCACCACTCTCTCAGCAAAGAAATTTTTCCTAATATCCAATCTAAACCTCCCCTGGCACAACTTGAGGCCATTTCCTCTTGTCCTATCACTTGTCACTTGGAAGAAGAGACCAACACCCACCTCTCTGCAACCTCCTTTCAGGTAATTGTAGAGAGCGATAAGGTCTCCCCTCAGCCTCCTCTTCTCCAGACTGAACAACCCCAGCTCTCTCAGCCGCTCCTCATCAGACTTGTGCTCCAGACCCCTCACCAGCTTCATTGCCCTTCTCTGGACACGCTCCAGCACCTCAATGTCCTTCTTGTAGTGAGGGGCCCAAATTTTCATTCCACCTTTAATGGCTCTGCTCAGATCACCATTGCCATCCCTGCACATTGCTGCCTCAGCATCTCCAATGCAGTCACGGTTGCAGCCCAACACCTTCTGTGATGCTTGATGTGATTTCCATAGCCTGAAGCAAAGCCACCTCACTAGTAACAAAAATTGAAAAAAAATCCCACATCTCCTTAACATGAGCTGACTGTGACTTGTGCATACAAACAACAGGATTTGCATTGGCAGTTGTCATGTACACCTGAGTACTGAGCACAGCTAGGCTTGCAAAGAGGCCGGGTTGGAAAGCAGAAGCCTCACCCAATAAAAACAGTGAGAATTTCAGTAGGAAGCATCTTTTGCCAGGGCATTGGGTCAACAGTGAAATAAACTGTGCTAATATGGGAAATTTTTACCTGCTTTTCCTATATTGTCACAGCAAGAAAAGCAGAGTGTGGATATACCTATTCTAGAGCAGAACTTCAGGATTTCAGCTGATTTTAACCTGGCAATGAGGCTGGTAGAAAGCAAAGTTATCTGTAGAGCATCTGCACAGAAAGTGAAGACCACAGCTATTTAGTTTAATCTCTCTTCAGATAGATAGTGTCTTACAGGACGAAAGGTCACTGATAGAGTCAGCAACCAGCCCCTTTTCTTGAAACACACTGGCTCTGCTTCCTCAGTGGCCTTCCATCCAGATAACACCCAACCTCGCTCCGCACCCACTTCAGGCTGTGACGAAAATTGCACCTTGAGACAACACAGCCATATGATGCCAAGCCACCAGATCAATGGGCATCGGTTTCCAGGCCACAGCTAGGAAATACCACCACATCCCAGACACAGCAGGTAGTTCCCCCTGCCTGGGTTATGGTCCATCCTTTGTGAGCCAAGCTAAACTGTGATTATGAGATGACGAAAACTGAGAGGCCCTAAATACTCTGTGACCTTTGCCTTTTGGTCTATAGCCTTAACACTTAACCTAGGTGTGGTGCAATATTGTGCTTAGGAAGAGTGACCTCAAGGTGGGAGCTGGTGGACATGGCACAGCCTGGTCTGTGTCTCCTCTGGTTGTCTGCTTGAGCTTTTCCTCACCACCATCACCTCATCCTTCCCCTCTGCAGAGACACCTGCACTTCAAGACAGATGTGTCTGAGTTTTCTGAGACAGCGTGGATGTGTCTGGCCTCAGCGGTGGGCTCAAAGTGATGCCCAATTTACCATGTAGACGAAGACTGCAACCACTGAAGTGGCACTTCAAATCCCTTCGTCAAATTTAACAATTTTCCCTGGTTGCCCTCTGCCATGGGGCTTCTTATTCCTGCTCAGGCCACGAGCCCCTGTGCCTCCCCCTCCCTTCCCAAAACACGCCCCAGCCTCCCCCCTCACTGACATTCAGTCCGTACTGCGGGTCCCCCTAGGTAATCCCTGCCAGTGATAACCACCATCGCTCTCCAGCTGCTTGTGCTGGATTAAATACTTCAAGGCTGCTCTGAAAGCCTGCCTCCACACATCCCTTTCCCCCAACTGGGTAGCAATAATCCCTCCCCAGCTTCCAGATCCCCCTACGCCTTGGCTGGGGAGTCGAGGGCTGGAAACTTGCTACCAGCGCAATAATCTTTTCCCAACCATGACTGCAGAAGGGAATTATAATTCCCCTGGTACGGCAAGGTCTCAATATTATCATCTTCTGTTTGTCCTAAACCAAAGACATGCTAGTGTGGCTAAACTACTCTGTTTGTGCATGTGTGCATATAGTGTAGAGTAGTATAATAACATAAATTTTCACTACACAGATATGTGTGTTGAGGGTTTTTTGTGTGTGTGCTTGCCTGTGTGCATACACGCAGCCATGTACACACAGACCTATGATTCGCATGATATATACATATGTTATTTTTCAGCCATGCTAATAAAAAAAAATTCTTCTGATTCCTTTCAAGACCTGAACAAGTCCCTGCTGCTATTGCATTCCTGCACTTTTGGCGTCCAGGGGTTGCCAACAACCCTACTGAAAGCAGCAGTTTTCCCCCACCCCCAGGGCATCTCTGGCACTAGCATCTGTGGTTTTTCAAGGAAAGGTCAATACGGACACAGAGCCATAAGGACGAGGCAGTCGTCATGTCCAGAGAGAGCATTATACCCACGTTGACTCCAAGGCATCAGACTAGAGACGCTTAATTTTAGCCACACAAAGGTGAGAGTCTAAACTTAAGTTAGTTTTGAGGATTCTTCTGTGATTAGTGGAAGGGAACAAACACTTGCAGATGGCAACCCATCCTCTGCCAGTCTAAGAAGGCTGGAAGCACCCTGTGGAGGTACCTGTCTCTCTGCAGGTATGATGACCAGCTGAGGTGGCACACCAGCCCTCCAGGTAGCTATGAGTTCAGATCAATCCTACCTTGGCTGGCAAAGCATGGGAACTACTGAGCAGAGCTTAGGTGCCCTGAAAGCCACTGTATTATTTCATCTTCTAGATCAAATTCTTTCCCCCCTGAAGAACACTTAGGATGAAGGATGAAGAGGGACTGACCATCCCCATTTTGCATTTGCAGGCTATCATCTTCAGCACCTTCCAAGACTGGGCCCTAAAGTCATCTCATTCTTCATGCTGAGCAAAAACCTGGTTGCCAGCCACCACAACGTACCTTGCAGTAACAGTATTTTCCGTAAAGTTCCAGCTCTCCCTTCCACATGACTGTCTCACACTTTATTAAAAATGATACATGTTTTAAACCTTCTTTTGCTGCAGAGAATTCCTGAAGCGAGCAGGACGCAAACATAAGTCTCTGAAGACAGAAGGCAAAGAGAAAGATCCCTGAAATGGAATTTTTACAGCAGTTTCATGGCTTTTAACCCAATCTCGTAATTTTGAAGAGCTTGGCTTGTGATTTCTGGATCCCTGGGGTGAGCAGCACTGAAAGTAAGAGGTGCATTCAAGTTCCTCTGGATGTCACAGCTCTGAAACATGCCCTGAGGAAAGAGGGGAGGGGACTGGTAGGGTACCAACCAAACGAGTGAAAAATGTGTCTTCCTTGTCCCTCTCTCTCCCCATTCAGCCCCATTCCTGGCACGGGTTAGCCTCTCTTTTGAGAGGCGATACATTTGTTCAAGCTGACCTTCAAGCAGATGTCCCTGCAAAAAGGTAACTCTGGGAAGAAATGCCACAAAACAGAGCCCCACTATTGAAAAGCAGGTCTCTGAAAGGCTGAACAGATGGCCCTGGAGTCTCCCAACTCCATGGTGAGGACGCTTGGCAGCAGAACGAACGCTGAGATGAAAAGGAGCTGATTTCATCGGCTGCTCTATCTGGTCAAACCATACAACTTTGCCTTGGGTTTCTGCTTTTACCACCTCCTTTCCTGGAAAGTGCAATAGCCCTTTAAACAAACTCCCAACAACAACAAAACCCTTTCATAGGCTTACGCTCATTAATCAGATAGCTTATTTCCTATATTTCTTTTTTTCTCCAGGCCTATTTTCACCTTGCCAGTGTGATCAGCTGCAAGACACTGTCCTGGATCACTGCACGTATTTTCTTTTAGAAATCATCCTGCACGAGGGTCTATGCAGGCATCACTGCAGATCTGAGACTGAAAATGTGCATATGTGTCAGTGCATGTGGAGACTGAGAAAAACACCCCTCCCTTTTTCAAACAGTTAAACATTTACAGGAGACTGAGTGTGATTTTATCCCTCTAGTCCAGTTTTTTTTGAGCCACGTGACAAGGTTGCAAGGAAGCCTTGGACAGATGTATCGTGAGTATACAGGGCATGCTGCTAACATGCATGTACCCGTGTTTTGCAGAGTACTCTTCAATGATCACCTCTCTGTAGTTGGCTTGCTCATTCTGCCACTGATTTTCTGTGTGTCCTTGGGCAAGTCCCTTAACATTTGCATTTCATAAGATGCCACCTAAATATTTTCGTGCATTGGAGCTTTGCTCTCTTTCTCTCTCTCCATTGCAAGTGTGGGGAGGGCTGGAAAACACCCCTGCTTTTTTGGTATCATGGGAGGGTAAGCATACTTCTAAAAGAGTGGAAAGCACCCTGCAGGGAGTGGAGAGAGGGGGAATAACCCCCTTCCTCAACCCATCCCTGCTAGCAGAGGCGAGCACTGCATGACAGCTGCAGAGTCCAATGGGTAAACCAGGAGCTTGGGACTCGGAAATTTTGGGGATGCTCCTTGCTCTGATGGGGCCCTATGGAGTGACCTCATCTCCATCTTCTCCCCACTGCATGATGGGTTTTCCCAGCCCCCATCCACACCATTTGCTGATGCCTCCAGTGCCTGAGATTCCCTCCCAGTGAGCTCCTGCTTCAGTGCCGAAACTTCCCTGAGGAGATGTTTAATCCCTGTCACCAAAACAAAACTCTGTGTGTTTGTTTTTTCACCCTGCGTAACTGTCAGGATTAATGCTGTTTAAATGATGTCAAACAACCACTGGTTGGTTAGCAATATATTTACTCCATACGACTTTTGAATGGGGACTTAATATTTTACCACAGGAAGCAGAAAAAGGGAAAAAAAAGGCCTTAAAAAAGAAGACAAGAGTAATAAATCCCAGAGTTACTATCCCTAAACTGTTTTTTTAAGCACCAAAACACAAAGAGCCCAGAGACTCTGATAATGAACATAAAATATGGTTGCTATTAAAAAAAAATTCTCTGTCCCATCAATTTCAATTTATTCCACTATAAATCAATGAGCTACTTAATCAAATATTCTCCCACTTTAATTGTTTTATCTTGCTTTTATGTTAAATTTCAGTGAGTTACTGTGGGCACTAGTCTTCACATTATAGAAAAAATGTCAGTGGATTGGCCCTAATTAGTATAAAATTCAAACATTGGTTTAGAGCATTAGTCATATTGAAGTAAGCTCCTGCAATTTAACTGGTTCAGTGAAACCAATCCAAGTAAAAGAAAGTAGGGAAAAAGAAGCCCTAAGTTGGATTAGTAAAGTTAGCTGCTCATCTATTGTCAAATTCTGGAATGAGTTCCCTTTGTCTTCAAAATAAGAATAATTTTTAATAAATCTTTTACAAACTGTCACTTTGTGTTATTACATGAAGCATTAAAATTCAGTTGGGGTGTCCTTTCAAAATTCCTCAGCCTTGCCTCAGTCCATTTAGAAATCACAGATGCTTGTCTGGACTAGTCCAGTCTTTCCCATGAGAAAATATATCAACACAAAGTCTATAAAAGTCTGGGCTCAAACTCCAGTGTTTGCCATGAAGGCCATTACCCTTGTATTGTGAAAAGACAAGAAACTGTCCCTTGTGAGTCATTTTCTTCTGTAAATAGGAGGGGAAACGTTCTTTTGTGTTTTGTTTTGTTTAATTCTCTGTTATCGATCGATACCTTCTTGAAAAGGCCGCAAGGGGTACTTTATTAGTTAGCATTACTGATTAAGCATTTGTAATTGTGATTTAAGGATGATCTTGCATGATATAGCTGTAGGTAACATGGAAAAATATAGACGGAGGCATGAAAACGCACTTCTCTTTTTGCGTTGAAGGTTGAGCTGGCATTTGCCCTGGTTCAACAGCTAACAGAGGGGAAATTGTTTTTCATCACTGACATGCTCATGTGTCTGAGCTCCTCATACAGTAAAATGGCTCTGAATGTCACCTTTGCAGATCTGGTAGTCTACACAAGTTTCTAAGGGGCACCCTTCCCGGAGAAGGTGTCAAGGTGTGATCCAGATACAGACATAAACATGCTTCACATGTCCTACCTCCCAAAACAAGGGATGCCCATCAGATTACACCAGCAACCCTGGTAGCTTGCACCTGGGGAAATCTGCCTTCCAGTGTGTGCAGGGGTGGATGAGGTGGTCCATCCCCTAGCAGTAACCCCCTCCTGCATCAGATGGAGAGGGTCAGCAGACCAAACACGGCTTGTGCAGCACACAACGTCACAGAGCTGGGAAAAGACCAGTGCGCAAGCATGTGCCACACTCACCTACCTCCAAGCAAATGGACCAAGATAAACCAGTTTTCTCCAACAAGCTTGTGTAAGAGTTCTGGAAAAGTTCAAACTCACGAGTCTGAGGGACATGGTGGGGACCTTCATTTCAGCCATTGCCACATTTTAGATCCAGACCAGGTCTGGATTTTAACCAGCAGTGCTGTGTTGAGGTGCTCGGTTCCAGGTTCTGGTTTTTTAAGCCACCCAAGTACAATCATCTGCATCAGGGGAAGGAAAAAAAACCCTCCACAACATTTACATGGAAGCTTTTGAATTTCAAAGATCTTTTTTAATAAGGCAAGAATGAGGAAGTCTAAAGATGTGCATATCTGCTTTACAGTTGTTAGCCTAATAAATGCAAATATTTCCAGCAGCCAAAGGTTTTACCCTGCAGTTTTACCTGCTAACATTTCCTTGTTTTGAATTATGTAGATCAGAAATGGAGGAAAAACATAACACTGGTTCTAAGGGTATAGAGCTGTCATCTAATTTTAGCTAAATGTTCTCCAAAGCAGGAAGATGCATAACTGTGGGGTAAATTGCTAGTGAGGTTTTTATTTTTTTAAGGATCTGTTTACAGCTTTGCTAGCCAAACTCAGGGGAAAAAAAAAAAAAGAAACAACAGAGGCAACGTTGAATATTTCAAAAGAATCGTCACTAAAAAAATACTGGGTCTCAACTTCCAAAATTATTTGGTTTTTCAAATATAGGTCAAATTCTCACTTGGAAAAAAAAGTAAGTGGGCAATATGCAAGATGCCAACTGGATGTCCTAGGTGCGCTAAGTGACCCTTGACCAAAATTTTTGAAAATAGTCAGAGATTTGGGGTATCTGCTTGTATGTTGACAACTTAAAACTTTTTATCAGAGACTGGATTTCAGAAAGGGGGCACTCAACACTCAGAAATCAAGTTCATGA
Source organism: Gavia stellata (assembly GCF_030936135.1). Lineage (NCBI taxonomy): Eukaryota > Metazoa > Chordata > Aves > Gaviiformes > Gaviidae > Gavia > Gavia stellata. Next base: position 5,527,557 of record NC_082597.1, on the reverse strand, counting down.
AGGCATCTAAGCCCAAGCCGTTCAAAAAACGGAGACTCTGAGAATCAGTAGTTGTGCTTGGAAATTTGGACCTTTGTATTCCAACATTCAAAGTCTAACTTCCAAGACGTTATTCACATCATTTTATTAATCCAGAAACAGGTCACAACCTGGAAGTAAAACCCTGCAGACGCCAATCTTCTTGGTAACACATGATCTACAGATCAAAGTCATATTTATATTGCTATCATTTGAAACTAGCTTCACGGAAGTGACTGAAGTCTGCACTAAAGTTGATGAGATTAAAATTAGGTTGATAAGTGAAAGTTGTTAAGGATGATGGGTAGTGGAAATCTTATGTTTGATGGATCTTTGCATCAGGTCTATGGCTGTTGTTGCTGCTGTTATCATGGTTATTCCTGTTGTCATCATCTCTAGCGGTTCCAGCCAAGATCTACCAACACTGTAATTTCTACTCTACACATCCATGGCAAGACACAAGCTCTGTACTGAAGGCTGTGTGGTCTAACCATTCTGCAGGCAAAGAAATGGGTATTATTTATCTCACCTAACTTTAAACATCTGTATATTAGCTAATAGTCAAGGTTTCCTCCAATCAGGCTCCTGGAGAGAAACAGGAACTTCTAGATCATGATTCCTCTGCCTGAAGTGAGGTGTCCACCTTAGGATAAAGCAGACTGGATTCCTGGAGTGTCTCCCTCTCCTTAGTGACTACAGTGGGAATCTAAGATATTTCCCTCCATGCTGTAAACATCTAAACATAAGATGAATCCTGTGCAGGAATTAGTTCTGGGCATCGGCTCAAGCAAGATGTATGAGAGAAAAAGGGTCAGGTCTTGCTTCCAGTGCATTGTTTCACTTATATATAAAAGAGAACAACAGGCATAAAAGTGCCTTAAAAACTAAAAATTCAGGATTTAACAGCCTTTATGGAGCTGTCATAAGGCTATTTTCAGAGGAAACCACTCACCTTCTTGAGTCATGTGTACCAGAGAGTGAAGGCTAGTAGCAAGAAGCGGAAAGAGTCTCTTAAGACATGTGAATCTCATCTGCACTGCAGGAGAATATGCCTTCAAGTGCGCTCATAAATTCAGACTGTCCAGGGTCTCCCCTTGACATTTTTAACATAGGCCATCCTAAAACTACCTTTTTTATCAAGCTGAGGGTCAACAGCTGGGCATTCACCCTTAAAATGCAGAGTGGACATTACCGAATGCAACTTAGAGGTATATAATCTGTCTCATTGGGCTGTAATCACTTTTATATCTACATAGTGTAGCTGTAGGGAGTTCTATGGTAAATGCATTTCCTCAGCCTAGCCAGCTGGGGTGGCAGCAGCAATGAAGCAATGAAGAAGATGACCCAACCTTCAATGAGACCTTCCCACCCATCACCTCTGCTGAAGTCCTCATTGCCAGAACTCAGCCACTGTTTTTCATCAACTACTCTAGGTCACAACTCATCAGCTCCCTGCCTGAGGCAAATCTGTCTTTTCTATATAGAGTTCCTGAACGGTGTTACTCAAAATCCCACCCCATGAGAATGAGCACACTCTACTACTAAACTGTTCTTGTTCTTCACCAAAAGTGGCTGAAATTTATCCATTTTTCAGCCCTCAGCATTTCTGACCAGGAGGAGTCGTATAACTGGGGGAAGCAAACAGGTTCTGCACTGTAAAGATGTTGAAACAGTTTGGGAAAGTCGGAGATAAAAGCTTTAGAAAGGCAAGATATGATGATATAAATTATTCTCCTTAGCACGTCAGACAGGAGCAGTAAAGGCCATATATAGTCATAATTACCACATCCGTGCATATCTAGCAAAAGGAGGCTGAAATCATATTATAAACATTAACCTGGGGGACATTACAAATGTTGCTTCTAATGGAATTTTATCATCATCAGCCGTATATTATAATATTTGAATAACTTTCAGAAAGATTTGTTCTTCCGGCAATGCTTATTTTTTTTCCTCCTCTAACCAAAACTAGTCTTTCAAAGAAAGTGCAAGGCAAAAGAAAAACTGACCTTTCAAGCTATAGGAGTTGGAAACTTCACACTGATGCTGTTAAAGCTGATTTAAGAAATGCAAAACAATTATTTCACAAATGCATATGTTAAAACTGCAAATTGATATATGAAAACCACAACCTGAATATAGCAATTTGTCTCTTTTTTCTTTCTTCCTTCCCCTCCCTGTTGTAGTATATTCCACAGCTGCCTGCCAGATAATATACTGATTGCAACTTTCTTAATTTACAGAGCCTTTAAGTCTAATCTCATGAGCCAGCCTAAAGGGCTTCTTCAGCCATTGAAATGCCAGAATAATTGAAATTGTCTTCAGCTGACAGTCAGGCAATAATGAATATTTTACTTTGCTGATTGCATGTCAAGGTTACATATAGCACTGCTAACAGACCTAATCCTGTGATTCTCAAGCCAAGCTCCCCAGTACGGCATATGTTTCAATTTTTTTTTGTTTCCTCTTTCCGTGGATCAGTGTGAGCCAAGTAAGACCAAACGTGCTGGTGAGTGGTATAGAGTCACCCAGTCGCTGTTTGAACAATGCCACTGCGCGTTTTCAACAGCGCTCTAGAGGCAAATGACAGTCTGGGAAAGGTTTTATTTAAAGGTTTCGCTGAAGGGGAAAAGGAGAGGGAGGAGGAAATGCACAAGTAGTCAGTCAAAAAAGGGGTTGGGAGGAAATCTGTGGTATGGCATGAAAGAGGCTTCTGTGTGAACCCATCCTGAATAAACTCCTCAGACTTTCATTGCAATCACACATGGGTGTTTCTTGATTCAAAGTCAGTGCCTGGTCAATAGCCTATTAACGATATCGAGATCTATGGGGGCAACAAAAAGGATGATCATTACTATGTTAAAGGAAATAGAGCGTGGTTGAGAGTTGTGCACAGAAATAAAGGCAATATGGACACAGGGGTGATTCTGTGTTGCTGGGTCTGCACACAGCCACCCTTCAGCTACACATATCAGTGTATGCACCATATCAGAGATGCACCAGCCACACCCAGCACAGTGATTTCCATAGGAAAGAAGCTCAAACCCCTGTTCCAGAGACAATCACACCATGCATGGGCTACTGGGAAGCCAAGATCCGAGGGCATATGGCAACTCATCCCACCAGGCAAATGGAGATAAAGCCCAACAAGAGAACATAACAATATTCCTCCTGCCCCATGTCCCATCTATGACAACCCCTTACGATGAGTAAAATATAAGAAAAAGGAAACGTTCTCATTTCCCACAAACTACAGCAAGTTGTGGTTTGTGAATTTCTTGAGCCATGAATGATTCATTTTTTGTGAAGGACCTCCATGGGTTTACCTCCATGAATTTATCCTACCAGACTCTGAATCCAAGGAAACTTTTAGTATCCATGAAGTCCTGCAACAAGGAATTCCCCAATTTAACTGACATTCCCCCATGTTTTAGGAGTAATCTATGGTTGAGTCAGTAGTTGTTCTATGATATCTGACCCTGAACCCTCACAACTGTCTTCCCCACATCTTGAAAAGACAAATGTCAGTCACCAAGCCACTTGTACCCTGGATATTATACTCCAACAGAAAACACCTATTTTGATATGGTTTTATTTCAACTATATACAAAGAGAGTAAGAGAGAGAGAGAGAAAGGCTTGTTTGGAGGAAAGGAGGAGGGGGGAGAAGGCAAAACAAATCCTGTTTGGGGAGAAAGAACATGAAACTTGAAGGCAGACTAATTTGGCAGCATGCCTTCTGCATCCTCAGCAGTCTGGAAGGCTGGAAGCTGCTGGGTTTGATGGCCAGCCAGATTTGGACCTGGCCACCCAAGGAACCAGAAAGCCTAGGGTGTCAAAGGGCAGGATGAGAGCAGCAATCCCTGGATAATGCAGGCAAATATCCAGCAGCCCATATGCAGCCCTAAGCAAGCTGGTCTGAGCTCATAGTTGACCCTGTGTGGAACAGGAGGTTGGACAGAGGCCTCCTGAGGTCCCTTCCAACCTGAATCATCCTGTGGTCCCATGATCCAGGGAGGACCAAGGGCACTTGGCTGCCAGGCAACCTGCCAGGCCAACATCCTGGGAGGCAAGGAGCCCTGCAGCAAGCTACTGGGGGAAAATGGGCATTGACTCTGGGAAAGCCGTCACTGCGGAGGCACAAGGTCTCTGCAGAGAGGCCAGCCTTTCACTGAGATGTCCTGCAGCCTTACCACCAGGGAACAATAAACCTCTCAGGAACTCTTACAGAGAATTCCCTCTTTCTTCAGCACTTCTGTGGGACTAGCAGTTGGATCCATCACTTGTATTCAGCCTTAACACTGTGCTTAATCATATGCCTTCCTGCAGCCAACCCCCTGCCTCGAGCAGCTTCACACAGCTCTGGGGCAAGATGTTATTCACCCATCTCTCACCAGTTTGCCAGCTCAGATACCAATGTGAACAGCCCCCAGCCCACTTCAGCTGGAACAAACCCAGTCACTTTTAACTTTTTCCACAAGAGGCTTTTTAACTTGGCTTGTATTGAGATCTGCAAGTTAGGGAATGTTTATGGGAGCTCATCCTACTGATCCTATGAAGGTAATAGCATCCAATGGGGTCAATGACAGTAAGGAAAGAGCCTCTTTCACTAGCAAGGCAGTAAGTAGACGAACATACGTGTGCAAGCCCCTTAGTCCATGGATGAGTTCTTCTGAGCTGGAAATTGAGTAAGAATTGTCTCTGGAACGGGTCCAACAAGCGGTAAAGGACTTGAGGAAAAGGCAACCTGCCACATCCCTATCAGCATCAACTCCCAGTTGTCACTGTAATGCCCCAAATCTCCACTCACACACTGAGCACTGAGCTGAGACCATCCTTGAAACAAACTCCTGTGAACATTTGCATCACAGACAAACAGTGCAAGTTCATCTCTGTCTGTGTTTGACAACACTTTCTTCAGCTGCAATTTCCCAGGGGTGAGCCTGAGCCCCAGGAGCTGTAACCCTCCCTTCTCATCACAGAATCACAGAATCACTAAGGTTGGGAAAGACCTGTAAGATCAAGTCCAACCATCAACTAACACCACCATGCCCACTAAACCATGTCCCACAATGCCTCATCCACACATTCCTTGAACACCTCCAGTGATGGTGACTCCACCACCTCCCTGGGCAGCCTGTTCCAATGCTTCACCACTCTCTCCATAAAGACATTTTTCCTAATATCCAGCCTAAACCTCCCCTGGCTCAACTTGAGGCCATTTCCTCTTGTCCTGTCACTCATCGCTTGGGAGAAGAGACCAACACCCACCTCTCTGCAACCTCCTTTCAGGTAATTGCAGAGAGTGATGAGGTCTCCCCTCAGCCTCCTCTTCTCCAGACTGAACAACCCCAGTTCCCTCATCCGCTCCTCATCAGACTTGTGCTCCAGACCCCTCACCAGCTTCGTCGCCCTTCTCTGGACACGCTCCAGCACCTCAATGTCCTTCTTGTAGAGAGGGGCCCAAAACTCAACACAGTATTCGAGGTGCGGCCTCACCAGCGCCGAGTACAGGGGCACGATCACCTCCCTACTCCTGCTGGGCACACCATTTCTGATACAGGTGCAGTCCCACTCTGAAAGGGGTGAGAGAAAAAAAACAGGCTCTGTGAAATGCATGGGGAAGGGAGGCTTGTTTACAGCTAATGGCAAGACACTGCTTTTGGGTAGCAGAGACTGAGGCTGCAAACAGCGGTAACAGCTTTCTGCTTCTGGGACATCCTGGAGGACACTCATTCACTAGCTCTGCTGGTGGCTTGGAAAGGAACATATGAAGGAGCAAGGTGTGTTCTCCAGGTAGCCACCCTGGTTCCCTCTTGGAAAAAGGGGTACAGTACATTAGGGAACAAAGACAATTGAATAGTTGGGTATGAATAAAACTTCTTTAAGAACTCCTTGCTTATAGAGCCCATGGAGTGTAAGTAAACCTATAGTTAATCGTTTACTGATAAGATCTGCCTTTGACCAGATCTGTAAAGAGTCAAGTTCTTTGCTGTTGTAACTTCATTGACTTTACATCAGTGCTTAAATTTAGCAAGTTGCCTTGATAATTAAGTCATCTAGGAGAAAGCTGAGGATGCAATAAAGAGTCTTGATTATTATTAAATCATGACAATAGCAAAATCTCTGGATGTTCAGCACCCACCATACACGGTGCCGCACCTAGACAAGATACGCTGTAGGCTGATGATGCCTTCTGCCAGCAACCTTCCTGTTGGCCAGAACAGTTTAGGCTTAAGCTCCAAAATTAGCTTTATTTTCCAATAAGAATAAGGGACTGGGGCAACTCCACCCAAAAGAAAACAGTTCTGCCCTCCTGCAAATTAGGCAGCTGGACCCCTCAGGGAAACAGTTCCTTCACACGCCAAGTATCTCCTGTCTGAGCCCTCCTTCACCTTCCTGAGCTGGAAACCTTTTAAATCTGTGATCTGGGAACCAGCCCATCTCTCCCCTCCTCCTTCAACCCCTACCTTCCCCCAGGGCTCATTCCCATTACTTTTACCTACTTATCCTAGCAAATAGGGTCAACTGTCTTCATGGTTCCTGAAAGAGCCCCTACCCTCTGCTGCAGTGAGATTATAATTAACTTCACAAAAGATAGACGGGAAACAGAGATGAGAAGGGAATTATCCCAGGTCCCCAGCACAGCCAGGAACGCAACCCCTGGGTCCCAGCCCCATGTACCCTCCACCTTGCTGCTGGCTTGTTCTTTCCCACCTCCTTTACCCTCCCAGGCTGCACTCTCTGGCATACCATGTTTCACAACTATATATTTTTAAGTTTATAATAAAGAGATGGCAGCATAACCCAAAAAGTCTGTGGTCAAGTCATTCTGGCTCTTCAGCTGGGCTCTCCAGTGCTCTGCCATGTAACAACACTGGAGCATGCAGGAAGATGTTGCTCCACACAGCTGTAAAAGCCGTCAATACATCTCTGTACCCTGACTATAAGAATAAGAGATTGTAACTAACAACCTTGCCTGTTGTCTCCTTACTGGACTCAGTTCAACCCAACCAGCGTTCAGGCACTTTTTGGTTCTTCTGGAATGAGACCATGGTGTGCTATTCAAGGCTGTAGACCATGACTCTGAACAGCTGAATGGTTAAAACTGAACCAGACCTCAACAAGCATGATAGGAATCCCCAAACATGAAACACAGTCGAGCATGTGCTCGCCTTCTTAATGGATTTGCCTTTCCCTCAGATTTTGATTTGGAAAACTCCATCCAAAAAGATTCATAAACTGCTGGAGGTGCTTGACATACACTTAAATGCTCCAGGCCAGATCTTGCAGCTGATATAAATCACTGTCAGCTCCAGCAGCTTTGGCGGCTCAGGCCTTGCTCAGAATACAGCAAGAGTTAGTGAGAATAAATCAGTGAATTTATCAGTACGTCCCCTTCTCCTTAAACCCAAACACACTTGAACTGATGGATTGTCCTTTCATATCCCTGCATTATTGTGTCTCAATTGCATACATTTGTGCTCTCTCCACTGTATAATAGATACAAATAATGAACAGCTGTAGGAATGCAAATATAGGTGGCACACTTGTGTCTAGTCATCTATGCATACACACATATGCTATCTTCAGCCAGCAGCTCAGCCCTGTGGGTCTGTTGACCCTGCACTCCAGTTGAGGATTTGATTTAGTCCTGGGGAAAAAAAAAATCCTCCTTTTATTTATTTTCATATTAATAATGATGAAAATGTTCCAGTGCACCATTTCTAATACAATTAAGTATATTCAAGATCACAAAATAATATTACAATAACCAGACAATATATACATAAAGAACCCACTTTAATCCAACAAGAGGAGCGCTAAGGCTGGAATTAATGCATTATCTGTGCCCATTGTGGCTGAGTATTAAAAGCTATACCCTGCCAGAGGAGGAGAGAGCAACAACTGAGCATCTGTTACATCTCCCCAGGTCCTTCAGGACGTGACGCCAAGAGCACGATGTTCAGCCTTTTTGTGGTGATGCTTCATTTAAGGAAGACAGCTGCTCTCATTGCCTCATTGGGTCCAGCTCTTCATCTCCAAGAGTTTCTAAGCCTGATTCATGGCTGTCAGGAGCCTTGCTTCTCCATACTTCTCATTTCTCACCTGGGCTCTGGTTCTTACCTGCGTTTGTACCTCTCCTCCCACTGCCATGTGACATCTGGTGATGGTGCTTTGGCATGTGGGGGTCTGTGAGGGTAGAAGATGAACCTTGCTTAGCTGTGTCATTCACAAGGCTAATTTTCTTTCCACTAGTGAAGGGGGAGACAACTGAAAATCCCCAAAACAGTGAATAACTGAGATCAATGTTAATGCTGGGTCATAAAAACACCCACCTTCCTTATGAGCATGCTGATGTGACCTCACCTGGAGTTCTGTGCACCTCATGCTATAGGGCAGAGTGGTCCTTCCCCAAGGGAGCAAGGAGAGATGTAGAAGAGTCATGGGGCACATTTGAGGTGCAGGTGACTAAGTCTGGCCTAGTGACCCAGCTTGGAAAAGGTGCAGACTCGTAAGAGAGGTGAAAGAGTCAGGCCAAAACTCAGCAGGCACACATTCACACACGTCTGCTTCCTTAGACTCCAGAGCCAGGACAGGTATTTCAACAAGACCTATAGTGCATGGCTAGACACTTGCCCATGAGAAATGTGAGCAGAAAAGAGGGAATGGCTGTCATAGGAAAAGGATCCCGTTTAACTGCAGGACCAAATGATAAAGAAGGAATCCAGCTGAAAAGGAGAGGCAGAGTCCATGGTCTGGACGGAAGGAACCCTGAATGCCTGGGAGAACTCTGATCGGCTATATATAAAAATATGTTTTCTTTGTGCTGCCTAAGATAACGAGTGTTTTGTTCCCCAGGGCTCTCTGAAAAGCCTTCTCATCCATTTGCTTCCAGAGCCATATATTTCTGAGTTCACTGTAGGCCAAGATGTCTGATGACAAAACACAGAGGATAGTCTCAGTTTTGCAAAGGGTTAAGAGTCAATGAGCTTGGGTGTGTGTCAAAAATTCAGAAAAAGACACTGTTTTTCCCTCCACAGGCCAAAAAAGGCATACCTAGACCCCAAAGCCTGGTATTGGGAAGATTTTTTCCAGAGGTGTAGTAGAGCCTGATTGGGATCATTTACATGTGATCTGACTCTGCCCTACTTCAACATAAAGGTTGGACAGCAGCTCATCTTTGGCTTATCTCTCCCACATAAACCCCCCCCAAAAAAGGTGCTCCTCAGTTCTCAAGGATTTATTTTTAAAATTGCAAAATCTCCAAAAAAATCTTGGTGCCAAATTGCATTCCTTGCAAAACTCATTGAGCAGATCAGTTCCTCAGTTTGACTTCATGTTGCTGATTTCAGTGATGACACTACATATTCATCCATTCATAACTGAGAGCAGAATCGGGCCCCGGCCTTAAAACTGGAGCATGCAACAATCAGGGGGAGGCACAGCAATTGCAAATACATCCGAGCAAATTTTAAAAATGCAAATCAGCATTCCCATAAGCCACTGCCATGGTCTTTGGGGTAGATACGCATTTAGGTGATTTAAAAAACGATCGTTATTTACCCAGTAAGCTGTGGCAACTCCTTCAGCAGCTGCCATGCTCGACTGACTTAATACATATTTAGAGTATGCAGAGTAAGAGTGGGCAATGCAAAGCAGAGCTGAAACATCTCAGTATTAGATACCTCAGGGGGGTGTTTCTCCATATGCCAAATTAGACAATATTGTGGATTAGTCACTTGCCAAATTCCTTTTCTTTTTTTTCCTCCTTCTTCTCCTTTTTTTTCTAATTTTTTAATCCAAGCTGTTTGAATTAAATAAGAGCCAAAAAATATAAGCATCTTCATCCAGGAGACATCTTTGCATCAACAATTACATATATTTCTTTCTAAAGACATGCATTGCTCCATCATCATGTTGGAAGGGGGCAGGAAGAAATGCAGCCCCACACCTAACACCTGAGTGTGTCAAATTTTAGGCCAAAACAAATCTTTGCTCTCAAGCTCTAGCCCTTCCAGGGGCAAAAGCCCCTTCCAGTCCCAACATTAAGCTTCAACAGACATGCTGGCAGTGACAGCCACTGCAATATCATGCCTGGTGCTTAGCAAGAAGGCTCCGAACCTTGCTTCCTTTTGATTGCTCCTTATGTAGGATGAATCCAGATTAAAGGCTAATTTCTTTCCGACTTCGCTGGGTTTGGAGCCTGTCTTTCACTCTGGCTTTGTTGTGCAGTGAGGTAGAGTGTAATTTTCTGACTCTTCCCAACTCCTTAGTTTGAGACAATAATCCACTCTGTCTCCTCTTAATTAAAGTAAATAACCCAGCCTGACAATAGCAGTTCAGAAAAGGGCCTTAAGTCTCGTCATTCCCTCAGTGCAAGGAGCTAATTGATTTTCAAATGATAATGGTGTTTACATTAGAAAGCCCACATCCTCCCCTCCCCCTTCCTTTTCTCCTCTTAAACCTTCTTCATCTCATGAATATCAAATGGCCAGGATCCCTCCTTTGTGGCAGCCAGCTCCTAATGTACATGGTGTCACTCCAAAATGCTTAACAAGCTAATGGAGTGATTTCTGATTTAGGTGCCCGCCTCTTGTCCCCTGTTTGTTATCCACACACGGAGGACCTGCAGGAATGTCTCTTTTTTTGCCTTCCTCACCCCATTGTCCAGGGATACAGAGGCCGCAGTTACAGGCCTGGAGGCAGGACTAGTTTTCGGTTGGGTGGAATTTTAAGGGTGAATGGGAAAGGTCACTTAAACCAGAAGATGGAAATATATGAAAACGGGAAAGAGTCGCCAATGCAGCAGAGAGTCAAACCTGCAACGGCGCCAGCTGAAGGGCAAGTGAGGATGCTCGCTTCATGGACCCAAAAAGACTGAACGGGATGTGAGAAGTGTTAGTTTCACAGTAATTTAGAAAAATGTCCAACTACAACTTCATAAATCCAGAATGTAAACATATGCTGCCTATCTAATGTGTCTGTGTAAAGACATGCAAAAAAAAAGTACATCAAACAACTCTAACTCAGATTTCCAAGTCAAGCGTCCAACACTTTGGAAGTTCCAGGATTAAAGCTGCTATTCCACACACATCCACTCTGCAAAAGAAATGCAAACGCACGCTCATTTATTTCTCTTCCCATAAGGCCTTAATCTCTGCAGAGGCTGGACAGATCTCCCACAGTCAAAAGCTCTTCTGGTTTTTATTTTCTTCCTTGTGTGATGCATGACCCTCAAGACAAATTTTTTTGCATATTAGCATGGTTTTGCCCAGAGACAGAATGATTCATTTCCACATGCGCTTTTCCTCGATGCCCATGACTTTGACACCTGAAGGCGCTGCAGATATTTATGCCCTTCCCTCTGTAACACCTCTGTGTGTTGAGAGGGTTTTCTTGGCCTCATTTCTTCTTAGACTGAAGTACAGAAGGGTTAAGGTGAAAAGTGGTTTCTAATTTGGGGTGCCTACTCTGTGGCAAGGAGAAAGCTGCTTTCCAATGCCATTTCTAAAGACAAAGCTGATCTGTTCAGTGGAAGAGCCTCAGCATCTCCGGGTTCCCTCCAAGATGGGAAACTCACAATAACTGGCCACTTGTACACAAAATGGTTTGGCTGGAAACCTTTGACAGAAGCAAAGCCAGAATACGTTTCTGCAGTGCAAGAGCCCCTGATACCCACAAGGGCTGCAAAAAGCCTCCTCCCAGAAACTGTAACAGGGTCTCCATGGCTTGACCCCTCTCATCGCTGCAGCAGGTCCCTCCTACGCGATAAAAACCACGGTTTGTGGGGAGGAAAGTGTACTATATCTGTTGGGAGTCTATCAGAATGCATTTATCCCAGGGAGCTGAACCACAAGGGCAGAGGCAACTTTATTTCCCAGCTAGGGAAATCACATATTCCATTTCATACAGTTTTTTTTTAATCGCTCGGACCTTTTTTCCACCTGGAATACAGACTCTTTCATCTTTTTTTCATTCCACAAATTAAATTCCAAAATTTGCTAACTTTGAAATATTTTGGTATTGACCCCAAATATTTCCAAAAGGTTATGTAAAAAAATGCATTTCATTTGGAAAAAAAAATGTGAAATTAAAAGAAAACAGTATTTTATTCTGCAAATTATAGAATGGGGCATTATGCCATTACCTAAGTGCTTTTCTTTGAGCACAGCTTTTCGAAACATGAATTTCAATGAAACATTTTTTTTCTTAAATATGTTAACAACAACTGCTAAATCATCTATATTTCCAGGCTGCAATGGTAGGCCCACTCCTAACTTAGCCATATTATTTTAAGTCAGGGCAGGGTGGGTGTGTGCATGTGTTATTATACATGCATATAGATGTAGGTTAAACAAGTAAAACACTTTATATGTATATATTTGTAAATATACACACATATACATACATGTTCTCCTTAGAGTGACTTAATGGCAAATGTTGTTATTTGGGCATTAGATTATAGGCTCAGAGTTTTCTAAGACTAACTGGCTCTTTAAGTGGCTTGGGATGAAATAAGACATCCCCCGGAGCGTCTCAGTTAAGACCAGTTGTTATTAGTCATTGAGCAGCCTGGCTGTGAGAGACACAATCACACACATCCCTCTCCCTCCCTCTTTCCCTCCCAAGCTCTTTCTTCTGTTTATTACTTTCCCTGTTGCATTAAAGGCTCATCATAGGTATAAGCTCCATCTCGTAGTTCTCCTTGATCAGGACGTAGGAACACAGGTTCAGCTCCTGTCTTTGACACAGCCTGCGTGACCTTGGGCAACTCACTTAATACCTCCGGGTCCCAGAGCTCCACCTGCGAAATAGGGAGAAAAAGTTTCTTTTTCCCATTCTTAATTCCATCCATTAAAAATGCAAAATCTTCAAAGCCGAAACTGTGCGTTAATATATGTTTCCCCAACCTAGCATGATAAGGTTTGGATCTTAATTGGGCCCTGCAGGTTACGCCACAGTACTAATAATGAATGACACTAATTATTTGGTGTGTGTGATCATTGCTTTTTAATAGGCACCAGTGTTTTCTACAAAGTGGGAGCTACGATGACAGGATCAGCCTGGGCCAGTGTTTCTTGCTGTTGCAGAGAAATTGAGCCTGGGGTATGAACTTCCCGACACTGAGATGTCTGACCTCCAGAAAATAAAAAGAAAATCATTTTCCAGCACATAGGAAATGTGAAAAAGAGACAAAGATGAGTCTTGAGGGGGTAGAAAATGAAAAGAGTGCTTTGGTTGCTGTTTTATCTGATGAGAAAAGAGAAGAGGGGGCAGAGGAGCTTCCCTCTAGCAACACTTCCTAGCAATGTGATGGACACTGAAGTGACAAGCCACCACTGCCCTTTGCTTTGGCTTTATTTCTTTCTGATATTGCGTGTTCTGTCAAGAATCCCACCTCAGCTGGAGCCTCTTCCTTTCTCATCCCATCTGTGACACTGATTTAGTCTCTGGCCTCAGGCAAATCACTTAACCTTCCCCTGCCTTGTCAAATAGAGATGAAGATACGCACTTCATCAGTCCTGCACTGATTAATGCATTAAAGCATAATATACCACCACATATATATTCCACCACATAACAAGGTGCTACCATCTAAAGTCTGGTGTTACCAGACTTTGTAAATATTTATATGTACATGTATATAGATCATACTTTCCTAAATCTAGTTTCCTTCTCTCTCCAAAAACACCAGTAAAATCTAAGGGGATTTATATTCTCGCTGTGACACCAAATCTGCAGTTGTCCCTTGCAGGAACGTTGATCCTATCTCTAGCAGACAGCCATGTCTCCCAGCCACTACCTCTGTCACTCCCACCACTGCGGTTCCAGCTGCCAGAGGACAAGATTTCTTCAAAGGGAATCTAAAGGATCTGGGGTTCATTTATATAAAGGATTTACTTATAACTGATACACTTTGGGATACATTTATAGCTTTTCCTTGTGGTTCATTCTTACGCACTTTTAAGCACTGAGAGACAAGAGCGTTGCTCAATATTCTCCTACACCAAAGCTGCTCTTTTTAATGCCATAGAATAAGGTAAAGTAAGGGGTCACTTCCTCAGAGAGGGCGCATTTGCCTAGCTCTTTTGAAGTTGCAGCAAAATCGTAGAAGATCATCCTCTCTGAAGCCAATATAGCTCCACCAAATAGCCCCAGGTTCAGACCAGGCACTTTCCAGGACATTGGGAAGGGAAAGAATCACCCATGGTTTCATCAGCTGGGTCTAAACTAGGAAAGCAGGACATTGCTGCTGGATATGCCCAAGCTATAAACTTTTTATCTAAAAAAAAAAGGGGGGAAATTTCAACAGATAGTCACACTGGGGGCTATTAAGGCTGGTTGTATAAACGTAGTCTTCTGAAAATGTCTACAACAGTGATTGCTGGAGGCACAGACTTTTTTTTTCCTATGAGTATTTTATTCTTCTCTTTAACCAGTGACTTTTGACTGCTGTTGGAAGCAGGGTGCTGGAGCAGCAGGGCCCTCTGGCTTCACCTAGTATGGCCACTGTCATACACTGTGTTTAAAACCACATTAGCTAACGTGATTTTGTTATGATAAGACTAAAACTTCAACGTGGAAATATTGTAAGTTCTTTTAAAATGTATTAACTGGGCTTTAATATCTTTGAACCTCTCTAAGTCAGTTACACCAGGAAGGATTCATCTTACCTTTATTTAGACTTCTAAGATGTGGCTATCCACATAGCTAAGGGAGCCACCTCCAGGTCCATCAACAGCCCTGAAGAGAAATGGGAATTTTTAAGATGGAATTCCTCTGCAGATGTCTATGTCACTGTGATGTTTTAAATAGGCAAACCCTACCTTAAGTGTCACCACTGCCCTTTGGAAAAGCTACACCCAGGAATGGGCTGTCAGAGGCCTGAGCTAGACCACCCTCCTCTCCGTTTGTCTTCTTCCCATCCATGCCCAGAACAAGGGCACATCTCCGGACCAAGACATTGAACCTTGTCAGACTTTCCTCCCTCAGCCAGCCTTGGTGCTCAGGTAGAGCATGCACCTGAATGCCCACCCGCACACAAATAACATTGGCTATAGGCAAACCTGGACACAGCTTGGGGCTTGCACCAGTCCTTCACCAGTCAGTGGAAAGCTGGGATAATTTCTCCCCTTGAATCTCATTGAAAGTGGTGCATTTCTGTGCCCAGGACCACCCGACCTATTTCAACATCTGCTTTAGCATGAGGATGCCACCGTGGGTTGTTAGAGGTGTCAAACTACATTCTGCTGACCCAGACCTATCTGTGTAGAGCGGGAAGCAAGGGGAAAAGCCAGCTGACCCTCTGTCCAAGCAGCGGGCCAAGAGAACAAGCACATGAGATGTATTTATTTACGTACTTACTGATGTAGTGGAGGGCAGTGCTGCTGAAGGCTGGACCTCACCCATTACAAACAGACCCACCAAACAAAACCCTTCTCCCAGCCACCCTAGAAATGGGGCGGGGGGAGGCTGGAAGAAGGGAGCACAGCGAATGGGGAGGGAGAGGGAAAAGCAGAGAGCCTGCCAAGGAAGGACGAAGAGGACAGGAAAACCACAGAAACTTTGGGGGAAGGGGGCTGAGTGGGATAACAGTGAGGAGGAAACATTGGCCTTGGCGATTTTAAGAGACAGAGGAACTCAAAAGTAATTTTCATAAACTTTTAAATATAGCTTTAAATATTAGTAAAGCTTAAGCCAGTGTGCACAAAGGCAAGTTCCCTTTGAAAGAGTTCCAGAAAACCATGAAATGCTGTTGATAAGACTGTGCCAATTTGTAAAGCCTGCCACAATCTCTGGCTCACGTTTTCTCTCTCTCTCTCCAATTCTCTCTCTTTCTCTCCCCCCCTCTATTTTTCTCATTCTTTCTCTCCTTCCAAAAGCTCACTGTACTTTGTGAGTCAGAGGAGCAGCAATGACAACAACAACGACAAAAATCTTTATTTCTGAAGCTGGAGCATCTTCTCAGCAAGGAGAAGAATGTGTGTAGTGTCCGCGTTTGATTGATTCCGTAAAAATAATGTCTAAGTGGCATTTGCAGAGGCAGATAAAAGATTCTGATGGAAAGTGCCCAGTGGGGATAATGTAAGTAAACTCAACCCAGAGTTTCTTAGCTTTTATTAGCAAATTGTGTTCAGCCTTAATTATAGGTTTGCCAGGGCCTGACACTTGTCAGTGTATTTACATGGAAAGATTGAAACGTTGATAAGGGTCTATTTGAACTGAAGGAAATATAAGTTCAGCATGGAGGGGGATGGGAGAAGTCCCTCAGAAGGGTTTTTTGACAGGTTCTCTGTGTCATTAGTTTAAGTTTTCAATATTTTTCTTTTTTTGTGCGTAGCATTACTTAGAGGATGGAGCTGGGAAGAAGGTTTCAGTGTGCTTGGTGCTGTACATAGAAAAAAAATTATTTACTAAAGAAGAATATAACTGAATAGGCAATCAAAAGGCTGGAGGAACACAGGCTGGAGGGACTCAAGGTCACACAACAGGACCATGTCACCTCAGCTGCCGCAGTCCCAGTTTAGAGCTTTTCTGCCAGACCAGTCCTCAGCTTACATCTCTCCTCCACAACCTCCTGGGAAAGCTTCCTTCTGCGTTTACACCTCCCCTGCTGCCTTTGGGTCCCAGCATCAGGTTGGTTCCTGTTCGCTCAGATCACCGAGGTGATAAAGCATGAAGAATGAAAAACAGATTAAAAATGTATTAAAATCCAATATAAGAAAGGAATTAACAAGAGGTGATTAAACTGATGCTTGATCTTTCTGTGATATGAGTTCCCATAATGTCTCTCCCCTGGGTGGGGTGGTGGGGTGTGCCGCAGACTGGGAATTCTTTCTTAAAACTTTGATTTTGTCAACTCCTGGAAGTCAACCCTGCCCATGGCCCAAGGTCCATTTGAGCAAGTTGGTGGGCTTCAGAAATTGCTAGAAAAACCTTTTGAGGTGATCAAAGCATTTCACTTCAGCATGTTCAAAGACCACGTTTGTGCTTTTGCTGTTGGAGCTGACTCTTTGGTGAAAAAACAGGCTCAGAAAAATAAAAGTATTTGTTCAAACAAGAAAGCTGGACACAAAGGGAACATTTTGAATTATGTGAACCAAAAACCCAAAAAATCCTAATTTTTTTGCTTTGTGGAATTTTTGTTGGAATTTGATTTCATCCCCTTCTGAGAGGTGACTGTGCCATTAGTTCAACAATTGCAGCATTTCTATGAGATGAACAGCTTCTCTGCAGCCAGCTCAAGCATTAATCCAGGAATTAATTTTGGCTGCGTGCAGCTACAGCCTGAACAAGTCAGTTCATCTGCAACAGCACCTCAGCACCCAGACCACACATGGTGCGCTGGTCCAGGCTAAGGGGGATTACAGCGCATCCATCCCTCCTCGCAAGAGCAAATCCTCACCTATTATACCACAGTGACAACAGCTAAGTACAATCTGTTCATACAGAGGTCAAAAATTTCCTATTTTATCCCATCTTTGCTTTTCCAAAGGGATCCTGAACCAGCATGGAGAAGGTGGCTCTGCAGGGTACACCAGCTCCTGCTGGTCCTTATTATGGAGACAAAGCTGGGAGCTGCAAAAAAGGTGCTAAGCCGGCCCACCTCTGGGGACAAAGGGGCAAGATGCAGGTGAGACCTTGTCAGAGGGTGAGTAAGGAAGGGATGGTGGAATCAGCTCTTCTTCTTGGGGCGAGCAGTGACAGGCAGCTGGGTTAGCCTTCACTGCACACAGCTCATGAGCTCCACATGCAGAGAGATATCAGGATGCTGCACGGCCACCCCAGACCGTGGCCCACCCTCTGAAGCCCTCTGAGAAAGCCCCAGCTCCCAGCACCTGGTGATGTCCCAGCCCCTTCCCCACCGCAGCACCCAACATGTCCTGCAGCCACACCGTCCAACCTCGGCCCATGCCCAGGCAGGCTGGCCCAGCCCCATTTGTCACGTAATGACTATCATTACGCGACAAAGACGTCTAGAGGCAGCCACCTCCCCACCCTGCATCACATGGCATTTCACACAATGGGTCAGGAGAAAGCCTACCCTTTGCCTAAGGCTCCCAACTGTAATGTATAAGATAATTATAAGGCTCCTTTCACACAATGTGGAAATCTGGTGTGCCTTCATACCCCTCCTCTCCTCTGGGGCAAATGCAGCAGCCTTTTAACAGCCAGCAGCAACACTCCCAGAAGATCACAGGCCCTCCAGAGAGGAACGTTTTGTACCCAGTGCAAAGCAATGGTGAGAGCCGTGCACGGCGCTGTGCACATCACTGTGCGATAGCACAAGGGACAACCTGTGCTCAGAACTGCAAAAGCAATCAAAGGTCCTTTTTAATGCCCAGAAATCATGTGCCAGATGCATTGGGCCTGGGTTTTGGTGTCTCCTAAACAGCTACACGGACTTGTCCCAAAGGCAGGCTCAGCCCCATCTTCATAATAAGCCACCACTCCCTTCCATAACCTCCTCCTCATATAAAGACCTTTTATATCCTCTGTAACAGCCAACGCTGGCAAGAAGCCAGCTCCTCACCTGGTCTAAATCTATGCAGCTCTAACCACGGGTGGTGTTATGCTGATTTACACCAGTGAAAATGCAACACAGGCTTTGACCACCATAGTGTCCCTATCACCTCTAGATTCCTTCAATTTGCAGGATATTAAAGGCCAGTAAGTCTAGACACATTAGACATGTGAGGACATCTTCAGCGCATATTAAGTGTGATGCCTCCACCAAAGCCGTTGAGCTTGGCATGAAATGATGAATGGCTCAGCCTCCTCACAGCTAAATTCTGGCATTTAAATGACCAAGGCTATCTCCGTCCAGCTGCTCCTCTGGCCCCATCTGTCTCCTCTGTTGCCTAACCAAGAAGGTGAGGGCCTAAGCCTTGGACTTACCTGTGCTCATAGCATTATGCAATGGGCCTTTGTCTTGCAGTTGGGCCAAAGTTACTCACTTCTGTGGCTTGGATTTCTCCTCTCTGCTGATACGTTGCCTTTCATCCTCACCTCCTCCCCACAACACACACACAGCATCCACAGAAAGTTAGAAAAGAGAAGTTATTACTGAATAGAAAAGATGGCCTAAATACTCCCATAAACGGGGTCAAAACATTTATGAGGGACTTTAGGATAATTTCATAAAAAGCACTGTGAAAGGGCACTGAACATTTAGAGCTCCTCTACTGTGTCAGCAAAGGCCACATTTCTAAAATGGGACATTTTGTTACGCTTGCTGTAGGAAGTACTTGATTCCAATTGTACAGTCAAAGGGACGACAGTCTTCACCTAAGCAATAGCTGTTCTAGGAAAAGGTCTCTCCCTTCCCCCTTCGAAGTAGCCTTTTCTATTAGTACTGGAGATTGTATCAGTTACACCCTATGCTATTTTGGTGTGTGTATTTGGTTTGGACTTCACTCAAATGTTTACCTAAGATCAGGGAAGCAAAAGGAAGACAAGGTTCAATGAACTACAACTACTTTTCTGAAGAAAATTGCTCGCTGTTCTGTTTTCTTTCTTTTTCTGTTCCTTTTCTTTTTTTATTTATTTCTTCTTCCCTCCCTTCCTTCCTTCCTTCCTTTACAAAGTCTATGGAAAGCCTCCTTAATAATGCTGTAAATCTTTGGATAATTGGTCCTCTGATTGACATCTAAAGATGCCCAGGTGCCCGTTTCCTATTACAAGTTTCTAGTCCTGTTTTTCTGTACCCAACAGAGCAAAGATACATAGGAACTTGGGTTGATTCAATATTTTGTGGGCCCACACAGGGACTTCACAGTGCAATAGTCACAAATAACAACATAAAGATGCAGGGAGTGCGATCACTGCAGTCAAGAGGGCACCGTGCAGCCGGCACAGCTGAGTCACTCTTCAAAGTCCATTTGTGTATAAATATAAATGTTTGAATCTGAAGCCAAACCTCTTCCACTATGAACACCTCGAGTCTGAGCCTGTGTTAAACCCAGACTTGCTTCATGGCCTAGGTTTAATCAGTAGCACACGTCCATAGTACAGACACGATGGGCACAAACTGTTCCGTTTCTCCCATGGCAAAGTCACACGACTGAGGTCATGCAAATCAAATGATCCGAGGCGTTTCCCAGGGGGGACGTAAGACCACATGCAGATGGGATCTGTAGGCATCCTGAACAGCTTGGCGTGCTGCATTGCATAAAGGCATCTTGAGTCCACAAAGCTAGGTAATGGAGGGCTGGCAGCTTCAGTTTGCTCTCTGACTGATTTCCTGAGATACAAATCAGATGTAGCCAAAAAGAGCAGTAACAAAGGCCCGGCAGCTATCCAAAAATCCAACACTGACCCTGCTATTTAATCACAAGCAATAGGAGAGGAATGGATGGTGACTTTCTCCCAACCACTAGCTTTCTCATTTCTCTTTCTTCCTCAAAGCATCTACAAAGCAGAGAAAAGATTCAAGTTGTCTCATTCCAAGCATTTCTTTTCTGCACTGTCAAAAAGTAAGATATGCCTGAACCATTGGCGCTTCCACTAGCAGAACATGATTCCATGAAATACAGGTTCTGAGCCCGAAATTCCTTTCTGCAACGCGAAACATGTCAGTCTCATGTTAAGGTATGCGGCAAACTGAAATGCAAAGGAGTATGCCAGGATTAGCACAGAGTTTAAGGTGCAGAGGTCATCAGTACTTAACAATAACTTTCTTGCAACAGTCAGCAAGGAAAAGTGGGTTGTGAAATAGAAGTAGGAACAAGTCATAAAAACTCAGAATTATTTGTATTTCTCTAGTCTTTAGCACAGGAAGGAAAATCTCAGATGGGAGTGCTCCTTTGAAGAATATTCTATTGTATTATTGATCATGTTATGGTATTGGTACAGCTTTATAGGTGCTTATTTGCTGAAAAAGAAAAGTGTCTGCCTGGAGGCATGTGATATATGATTAAGTCTCACTCTAGATTTTTAATAAAGGCCACCCACACCCTTCTCAGACCCAGGCAGGTATTCAGTCACCCAGCTCATGCAGTCAAAAATGGCTGGATGTGATTGCAGGTTCCTCAGCCCACTGTGTGGTCCCTGGCTACAAAATTTGGTACGCAGAGATCATCTTGACTGCATATGCCATCTGAAGTCTTAGTGCTAATTCAAGTTATCTGAATCAATTCAGATAATGCAAAAAAACACAATTATTCAGTCATTAATCTTCATTTTTCTATAATCACACCTGATTTCTGAGAATGCATCTGTTATTCAAAAGAATTTGGCCCAGTAGTTCATGTTAACAGATTTTAACTTATTGGTAATCATTACCTGCTCAACTGGATTATTTGCCTGTTATGTTTGATTTGGCATTTGGGTCAAGTGGTATTTTCTGTGTTGTTATACATGTGCCTGACGATGTGATACATCACGATGTACATGATGATGTGAAAATTAAAAAAAAAAAGTAATGAGGGAGTCATGAATGCAAATATTCTCACTTGTTTCAGGTGCTTTTGCCTGGCTCGATGGAGGAGCAATCAGAGGTATAGCACCTACTCTTTCTTCCTTTTTTTTTTTCTTTTTTTTTCGGTGCTCACAAAACCCGTTGAGATATGCCATATAATCAAGCCCAGGACCAGTTTCTCCCACCTAAGGCACTAACAGGATCACCTAATTTAGGCAGGTAGTTGCTCTTGAGGTGAGATAGTGATAACCGCAGAACAATTCAGATATGAGATAGTGTGAATCACCCTCAGCAGGTGACTATTGAGCTCTGTTAGCTATAGAGGAAACATAAAGTGACCATGCACCATGCTGCCAATTTAAGCACCTCTAGTGAGAATTTGAAGTTTGAAGAAGTTAACTTGGGTCTAGAAGGGTAATTCAAGCAGGCAATTTCTACACGGACTGTTCTGCTGTGTGCAGCCAGCTCCAGCAAAGGACTCTACAGCCTGATACTGGTTTTATGTAACACACACAGTAGCTGTGCTTTGGAGACAATCCGACTAGAGTCCCACCAGATGAACATTCACCCTGCATGTGATGCGCAAGTGGGATGAAGTAGAAAAGATGGGGTAATAAATTTATAAAGGCGTGATGAGTTTTTAGATAATTGGGAATAGTAGCTGCCTAGCAGTTCACCAGCAACTGCACAGCAAGTTTTGCTCACCTGAAAGATTTATTGATGGCTTGCTAGTAACCTGGGAAATGAGCTTGGTCCAGAAGGAAATAAAACACATGCAAGTTCCCATCCTAAATTGCAAAGATTATTAGTTCCATCATAAAGGACAGATTTCAACATGCACTCGAGCACTCCTCTGAGCTGCCTTTCTAATTCTGAAATCTTTGCTCTGACAACCCCTCTTTTCAAATCAGCAAACGTTTTGCCTGGATACTGACTTCAGCCTTCCACCATCTATTCTACGGGTTCAAAACACCAAAGAAAGGGAATTCCCTTATCCCTTCAATGGACAACAGAGGTGAATGTCAAACTTTAATCTTTCTGCCATCCTCGGTCTTCAGACTGAAGACGTGGTAAAATTTGGAGACAGAAATACGTCTGTACTCTAGTGGCTTACTGCTTCTGCCAAATGACTATTCTGCATTTGGCTACAGAGCTTACACACGCACACATCGGGAAGCAGAAGATGTGAAGAGAACCAAGAAAGCTGAGAAATGGAAAGATCAATCGTTAATCCCCAGAAAGTACCGTTTGTGGGCAGCACGGCTAAGTTTAGAAATCAAAACCTATTTCTCATAAAATAATCGTTGCTACAACAAAAAAGCCTGCAGCATAAATTATTTTCTTTGGACCCTATAATGCAGCATTGCTATTTTTTAACTCTAATGTATCACTTGTGTTTTCAAACTGTGTCAAAGTCCTTCATATCAACACAGTATTAGATAGAGGTTATTCCTTTCACTGTGGAGCTAGCTGCAGATATAGTATCTACATCAACATCATGGTTTCTACCTAGCAAATTAATTCAGAGCATGTCGGCAGTGCGTAATTTTTTCCTCCTTTCTTCTCTCGTATTTTCTTTGTGTTTATTTCTGATTCAGTTATCACTAAAATACACATTTTAATTGTATTGTACAAGATTCAAACTTCCCCAGCTTTGAACATTCACATAAATATTTTCACTCAACTTACCTTCACACTGCCTGGAATCCTTGCCGAAATGTTTGACTGCCTGTCTGCATTACACAACACACAGGATTTTTCCAAATATGCACGTCCACCACCCAGACATGCTACACACACACATTCATAATATATAGATAGATATATCTATAGATATATACAGTATATATATACTGTAGAGATATATAGATAGATTGTATAGACATACATACGTATTGAATAACCACATAGATCTAATGAGTAATAAAGAAGAAAGAAGTCCAGCTGCAATAGCAGGGGCTCTTTGCCTGTGAGACCTCTAACTGGTATCTGTGCATACCTGGGTATGCACACACACACACACACACAGAATCACCAAGGCTGGAAAAGATCTGTAAGATCATCAAGTCCAACCATCAACTAACACCACCGTGCCCATTAAACCATGTCCCAAAATGCCACGTCCACACATTCCTTGAACACCTCCAGTGATGGTGACTCCATCACTTCCCTGGGCAGCCTCTTCCAATGCTTCATCACTCTCTCTGTAAAGACATTTTTCCTAATATCCAATCTAAACCTCCCCTGGTGCAACTTGAGGCTATTTCCTCTCGTTCTATCACTAGTTATATGGGAGAAGAGACCAACTCCCACCTCTCTGCAACCCCCTTTCAGGTAGTTGTAGAGAGCGATGAGGTCTCCCCTCAGCCTCCTCTTCTCCAGACTGAACAACCCCAGCTCCCTCAGCCGCTCCTCATCAGACTTGTGCTCCAGACCCCTCACCAGCTCCGTCGCCCTTCTCTGGACACGCTCCAGCACCTCAATGTCCTTCTTGTAGTGAGGGGCCCAAAACTGAACACAGTATTCGAGGTGCGGCCTCACCAGTGCCGAGTACAGGGGCACAATCACCTCCCTACTCCTGCTGGCCACACTATTTCTGATACAGGCCAGGATGCCGTTGGCCTTCTTGGCCACCTGGGCACACTGCTGGCTCATATTCAGCCGGCTGTCGATCAACACCCCCAGGTCCATCACACAGAGTAATAAAAATCTGCTACAGATACACCTATTCTTTTATTGTTATTCTTCAAATGTGCCTTAGACAGAAACTTTACAAGGAGCCATGATCAAAGCCTGCCCAAGTCCCATTTATTTCCCTGGGCATTGAGTTAAACACAGAGGTTCTGATACTGGGGGAAAAAAAGACTTTTGTATGTATTTAATATTAAAGTAATTGCCCCCAAATCAGCAAGATGGTTTATAGGTTTAAGAGACCCTTTATGACAAGGTGGAAGTCAGGTAGGTTGGTAGGTAGATAGAGAGACAGACACACAGTGCTTCCTCCAGCTACTCTGGTTTGTTATTTATTTATTTTCACTCAAGTAGTATTACACCAGCGTTCAGTACAGCATGGAAGCGCAAAGTATCAATTCATCTCTCTATCTACCTATTCTTTAATCTACTTATTTTTTTATGCGTGTGCATATAAATATGTTGCACTGAGACACGGTATTACCTGCATGTAAAATCAATAGCTATATGACAAGCAGATGATAGATTAGCTGAGGGCAGGAGGATTTAAACTTTAAAAGCTAAGAACAGAAGAGCTGGCTTAACCTGGCTTTAGCTGGCCCTGCTCCACCTTCCTCTTCTGACTCCTGAGCCCAGGCCTCCTGGGGCCAGACTTCCCACAGCGTCCCTAGGCTGATGCCTTAAAAGCACCTTTCAAATAAATCTGGTGTCAGTCATCCCTGTTTTCTTCCCCGCAGCGTTACGTGGCAGCACTTCCCTCGGAGGGAAGGAGAGGGTGTGTGTGTGGGACAGGGAGGGGAGGAGGAAAGGGGTGTACAACTTCAAAAGTAACCCAATTCAGAGCACTCAGCCTAAAGCAAAGAAATTAAGATCTGTACTTCTCCCAGCTGATTGGCAGAGGAGATGAAATCCATATGGTGGTCTCAGCACACTTCCTAGCGGCCAGGTGCCTGTATGGTAAATAATGCAGACAGTATCCTGCATAGTCCGTCTCAAACCCACCCAGACCTGGATGCAGCACCCCTGCATGGAGTAGCCCTGAAGGAGACACCGACAAGACATCATCCAGACTGGGAAAGCAGAACGACTGCATTTCCATGCTGGTCTTGGTTGAACAGCAAGGGCCAAAGCCGAGCCATGGAGCAATTGTTTGGTTTGCGGCTGACTTTAAGAGGAGATGGGTTTGCATATGAAGGACATGGATATGGCACTTCCTATCACACTACAAATTTGTAAATTTAACCCTTGCATGGTGCTCCTTAGTAATCATGCCCCACTTGTACGTGAGGGGTTAGAGTTTTTCTAAAAAGTCCCAGAAAAAATAAATTGTATTCAAAACCAAAACAAGGTACCAAGGCAAAGGAAAAGAAACCAGACACATTTCATATCAGTGCAGCTTGAATCTCCTCCTACCTTTCCAGTCAGCAGCCTGGTACCCTCTGATGTCTGGAAGGGTTTAGGGGCAGGGGTGGGCTGCAACCATGCTACGTGGACACAGGCAGGAGCTGCAGAGCTTGCACCTTACACTCTGTTACTTGGGAACAGCTGAGGAGTGACCATCACTCACTGCAGAGAAGAGGGACCTCCCCTGTTCAAAGCATGGCTTGCTCAAGGCTGACCCAGGGTTTTTACCTAGTATGAATGCACCCGATGGCAGAGGCTCTGCAGCGTGCTCTCACCACCAAGTCACATCTCACCTTTTGGTTCCACCCTAAACCTCCACGGAAAAATCTACCTAACCCAAGGAACACCTCCTCAGCTGCCACAAGTCCTTCGGCTTTGAGGGAGCTGTCGTGGTCATTATGATCTGATGACCTACCTCCAAGATATCAGCAACATCTTCAAGTGCTACCAAACTCATTATTATTCCACATTATTAAAGACAGTCCTTAAAATCCACTCCTATGAAGAAGTCCCTAGACAGTCTTCCATGAAGAAGGCAAGGCTTCCCATTGACAGAAGCAGCCTTGGAAGCAGGCCTATGATCAATCTCACTGAGCTAGAAAAGGAGCCCTCTGTTACTCTTGTCTTGATTTTTATCTGCAGAAGCAACACACAGCTTCTCCCCAGGAACCCAGAGGAAAAAGAGTTCCTCATGGCAGGAGAGGGGCTGGAAGGAGAGCCCTGGGCTTAGCCTTGCAGTTCCCGTAGCTGCAGGGGCTGGCTGTCTTTCTCAGGGGTTGTAACCTTCATGCATTCTTGCCCTTCCTTTGCCAGCCTGCTTTTGCATAGGCAAAGTAGTTTGCAAGCCCATGGTCATTTTGCCAGTCATGGCAACTTGCTGTCCTAAGCAACCCCTGACATTTTCATGTTAGAGCTGGCCTTAGCTTCCTATTGCATACGGGTAGGACACATGGCACTGTGACTGGCTGACGCTCTCACTGCCGCACGCTTAGTGCATTGTTTCTGCAACCACAGATAAGTAAGATATCCTAATAGTAAGATTAACATTCGTGATACAGCTCCCTCACTGCCCTTTCTGGCAATGCGTTGCCAGCTGACTACATATTGCCGCTCCAGTCACTGAAAGGTAATGTTAGCTCAAACAATGAGTCAGATTCACAGGAAGTTTCACAGCCTGTCATATACATTTTTTTTCATTGCTTTGGAGCTGAACGGTGTTTAATAGCACTACCTTTCTCCCACCCACACAAGTGAAAAAGGCTAACTCATTCTTCCTCTCTCCTACCCGTTCTACCAGCTTTGCACATCCTCTCTGCTTTGGCTCAGGTCCACAGCATCTGACATCCTCTACTCCTGCTACAACCCTTCCTGCTTGAAAAGTGGGGACAAGGAGAAAAGGTGGTTTGTTGGACTGAATGCTGTCTATCAGTTCAGTTTCTAACTCAGGAGGAAAATTTCAGTGGAAGTTAAACTCCTCTGGCATGTGCTCTCTTTCAATTTCAGCGTTGAGAAGCTCTGAAATTATATTTGCAGCAATTCAAAGTCACATGCAACAGCTGCCAGATTAATGCTGAGCCTTTATTCATGGACTAGCTTTGCTGGTCCTGATGACACCATATGGAAACACGTTGCAAAAACATAGCATAGGACCGTACCATAGTCCCTCTCCCCCCTAGAAAATTCAGATGATCGCTCATTTATTACCTGTATCAATCCACTGCAATGCACAGGGTGGGGATGAAGCTGTGCTGTCTGGAGAGAAACGCCTGGGTCATGAGAGATCCCAACCTCTGAAGTGCCTCTAGGCATTCTTCTTGGCATGTGCTCTTGCCCTGCGGTAACAGGGCTAGTGACCAGCTGATCTTTGTGAAGATCTCAGGCTCATCCATAATGCCCTGGTGCCACTGCCCCCACAGATAAATGCACCCACTGCACCCTTACATTTTCCCTAGTTATGGGTTGAATTACCTTCAGGTACGGAACAAAAGAGCAAGGAGGCTGCTCCACCTTGCACCAGCTGAAAAAAATATCCCCAGCCACTATTCAGCCAGCAGAGAAGGGGGAATACATCATTTTCTTCCTCCAGGAGAGCTCCTCCTGCCCCTACAGATCTCCTTGCTATTCACCACTGGGCCAAAGCTGTTCCCAGCAGCAGAGACACGTTATCCAACAGCCCCCACGGCCAGCTGTGCATTTCCCTCATAATAAACTAGGTAATAACTGAAGGTCTGGCCTTGCGCAGCAAAGGATGCTGACCTCAGAAAATTCTTTGCAAACCAACCTGTACAATGGCAGTGATGTATTGCTGGAAGTGCAGTTTTGTGTTCAAGAGGAAGTCACGTCTAGTAAAAGCTCTGACACCTGATTTGCCTGCAAACAATGCAGCTCCTTCTGCAAACAGTGTCCCCAGGAGAGGAGAAAGACAGTGAGAGAGCTGTGACATGGTGAGCAAGCTGAGGAAACCAGCAAGGAAACCGAGAGCTGGAGCGTGGAAGAGTTTGAACAAAGAACAAGGGCTGGGCAAAATGCCTCCAGATTCATCAAAACCAGGCAGCCCCACAGGACTTCTCACAGGCTCAGATTCAATTTGGGAAATCATCATTTCAGTGTGTTTTAATTTTTTGTTGTTCTTTTTCATTTTCAGATGGGGTTTTCCTTTCAAACTGGACTCAGATACTTATTTGTGCTTGTTATTAAATTTAGCATTCAGTTATTTAGTGTAAATACACTGAAAAGTTTCCTCCAGCTCAAACTGCATGTCTGTGGGTTGAAGAGCCATGCACTTTTTCTTTTCACTTCCTTTTATCTCATTGACAAAAAGCACTGAAAGTTTTTCTTTCAGATCAACTGCAGGTGATGCTTAAAATAATTTGGCTTATCTATCCCCTCCCACCCAAAATCCTTTATTCATACATTTTTGGTAAGAATTTCTGGAGGCCTCAGAAGCCATAACCTTTGCTCTGAGTATCTGTACCATCTACTTCTAGGAAAGCTGCCTGTAAACTGGTACTAGACAAGATCAGAATCAGATGTTTCCTTCTCTGGTGTTTCTTCTTTACATTTCTTACAGTACCAGTAATGCTGCTTCCTTTTGGGTCTGCATACTGAAGAAGTAGCACAGCTATGAGAAACTGTGATTTCAGAAAAGGAAGCAAAAACTGTTTCCAGTCTGTAAACCCAGAGCTGTACCCAGACATAATAAAAAGAAGCCACAACAGACATTAAAGAAACAGTCAGTGCTACTCTGATTAGACCACTCATGCAATTATTTCTGTATCCTGTTTGGGACATTAATAGGAATAGTTTGGTTAGTCTTCATAGGAATAAAGGATTTGACAATGGATGCAAAGAATTGTGAATTGTCCAGAGATCTTTCTTACTTGTTCATTAACTAGAAATTTACTTATGCCATCAGTTTTTATAATCTTTCCAAATTTATTCTCTGTCCACCTAACTGTATGTCCACCTTGTTTCAGACAATAATGTGAGGTGCTTTATAAGAAGTTATTGTCCCTTATCTGACAGTTACCATTTTTCCACCGGGGAAACATTAACTGAGATCTGGTGGCTTAAAATAGTCCTATTTCTTTCCCCTTTAAATCACCTAAGAGTATTCACTGGTCTGTTACTGTTCACACCTCAACTGAGGCCTCTTAGCTTCTGGCATTAGCTGGTAAGGTTTGCAGTATTACAACACAACCTGGTTAGAGACTGTTTTATTAAATAATCATTTCTTGATGACATCTAGTTGTCTTTTTAATCCTTCTAGGGTCTTGATCTTCATGAGGAATATGGCTCTTGGTCTCCAGGAGGAATAGGGCTGGGATGAGAAGTTCAACATCCATCCCATCACATTGATATCATGTGACAACACACTGTTGAAAATACATTTTCTTTGATCTATTTTAAACTTTCTGCCTTTCATTTTTTGGCTGAAAGTGCCCTTGTTTTACTGTTGTGATAGAGGATGGTAGTCCAGCTTATTTTGGTACTCCAGTGCCCATTTGGCATGCTTACATATAGTTCTTGACAGATGGATGAGGATGCATGAGTGTATAACGTCCAGGACTATGCAACCAGAGAGTTCATGGCATGAAGGAGGAGAGACAGATAGGAGAAAGTAGATTCCCATGTCAGACCACCCCTGGAGAGGAAGTGACCATCCCAAACCAAGGCCAAAGACAGCCAGATGCAGCTGGCTGGTGGAACAAGCCTTTGGCTCAAGTATGAAGGGAGATCACAGCCATGTGCCAGAACACTGTGAGCCCTGGCTTTGGTTGGGGGAAGATATGAAGCTGGACATTTATGTGGTTATGAACTTCACAGGACTTCCTTTGTGAAATTGCATCTGAAAACACAAGTTCTCATCTGAGAATGCAAGAGAATGTGTGGGCACTGCAGAAGGGCAAGCATAGGACTTATTCTAATAAAAAGACAAGCCAGCGATTATGAGCCAGTCCCAGTCTCACTTTGAAGCCTAGAAACATACTGGAACACATTATTCATCAAACCATTTGTAAGCAAGCCAGGAAGTAATAAAATGAAACATGAGTTTGTGAAGAGCAAATTATGTCAAATCAATTTAATCCCCCTTAATGCCAGGATAGTTGGTATAATGGATGGAGGGAACATGAAAATCTGATATAACAAAACTATTCTAAGGTTTGTAGCACATTGCCATAAGTCATTCTTATCAGGAAACAGAGCTTCTGAGGCCTGGGTATGATCACTGAAAAGCAGGTGCAGGACTACTTGTAAAAAATACTCAAAGACTCACAATCAACAGCCTGAAGATGTAGTAGGGGGATTTGCTGTGCACAGTATGGCAGGGATGTCCCCACAGTTGAAAACCACCCAATGACAGACTGGGCAGTATCTATATAGAATCAGCACATGGTGCTACCTCAAGAGAGTTTTCAGAAACTCCAGAAAAGATCAAGATTCATGTTTACTTTGTAAACTGGAGAAACAGTCAGAAATCCAAAGAAGTGATGTTTAGCCCATGCAAGCATGGAAATATATACTTGGGAACTCAAAGACATAAATGCCTAACAGATGGGAGCCCTCTAGCAGCAGACACATAGATGAATTGAAAAGATATGCTAGTAGAAAACATGACCTGCAAGGAAAGGTTTCAGAAATGAGATTTGTTTTGTCTAGAAAGAAGGAGGCTCAACAAGGACAATCAAGCTTTCCTCCCACGCATAAAAGGTTGTTTTAGAGATGATAGCAACCATTGTTCTCCAGTGGCACTGATGATAGGACAGGGGGGAAAAAATGGTTCAATCTGCAGCAGGAAGGATTTAGGTTATCTATTCAGAGAGCACGCTGAATAACAAGACCCATAATCACAGAGTGTGGATATTAAGGGAGGTTGTGGAATCTTGTCCCACAGCCTTTAAGACCATGGTAGATGGATATCAGTAGGGACTGCCTAGGTATGCCTAGATCCCGCTTTAGAGCAGAGTGGGACTAATGTCATCTTGTCTGCCTGGACAAAGGCATGAAACATCTACCTGGATGGAAGACAACACACCCTGTATTTAAGTTATGAAATTTTTTTCCAGGCTGAAGATGAGACTTTGCTTCAGATTTCTGTAATATTATAACAGCTTCCATATTAATTTTCCTCATATTTATCTCATAATATAAGTTGTGCTTGTCTTTCGGATTTTCATTTAGAAGTGGTGGGAAAAGTAGGAAAAGTGGGACTGTTGTAGAATAGATTCACATATGAACTCTTTTGAACAGTCGAAGAGACTTTTCATTGCTCCTATCTGATTTCCCATATAGACATGGGATAAATTCACCTCAGCACTGAGCCCGAGTTGCTTAAGCAAAGTACAGATTTCAGAAAGGTATCAAACCCTATTATGGAGAAACATGAAAAGAAAAAAAAATACTTTATCAATTTAGCAATTTGTCCTGAAGTTGATCTCACTGATTAAAACACAAGTGAAATTTGTGAGGCTTCATTTTCCAACTGCAGCTTTTTCTTATACCTTTCTTTGCTGGGTTACAGATGCCTTTAGAACTAGAAAATCTTTTTTCATTGCAATCAAATTCACCTGGGGATCTGCTAAGAAGAATAAGTCCTGCAGATTCTGATGATCTGGGATAAGGACTACTGCAGCTGCAGAAGTATAGTTACATTAATTTTTCATTCTTGGCCAAGGTTTGTTCTAAGTTATAGTGGCTAGAGGCAAGTTTCATTCCCTCTGTCTGTTCAATGAAAAGAATCCATTGGAAGAGTGTCACTCCCTTGGCATATGACTTCTTCTTCACTCTGTGGTACCATGAGGTCTTTCGTTCCATTTCACTTTACAGTCTTTCGTTCCATTTCACTTTACAGTCTCCCCATTGAGGAGCTGTGATTTACTGGCACAGGCGAACACAATATGAATAAAGCCTTTATGCTTTCTCATCTGAGATGCAACTGAAATGTTTGATATGGTGCTTAGAAAGTCTACGTTTTTGCTCTAGGTCACCCAACAGAATGTTCCCATAAAGTGCTAGAATGTTATTTAAGGTGAGTCAGTACAAAAAGAAAGCCAAATATCCCAGGGGTGAGGGGGGGAAATGCAAAAGGGGAAAGGGAAGGGGAAAGAAGAAGAGATAAAAGATAAAAGGAGAGGAGATGAGGGGAGATGAGGGGAGAGGAGAGGAGAGGAGGGGAGAGGAGGGGAGAGGAGAGGAGAGGAGGGGAGAGGAGAGGAGAGGAGAGGAGAGGAGAGGAGAGGAGAGGAGAGGAGGGGAGGGGAGGGGAGGGGAGGGGAGGGGAGGGGAGGGGAGGGGAGGGGAGGGGAGGGGAGAGGAGAGGAGAGGAGGGGAGGGGAGGGGAGGGGAGGGGAGGGAGGGGGGAGGGGAGGGAAGGGAAGGGAAGGGAAGGGAAGGGAAGGGAAGGGAAGGAAGGGAAGAGAAGAGAAGAGAAGAGAAGAGAAGAGAAGAGAAGAGAAGAGAAGAGAAGAGAAGAGAAGAGAAGAGAAGAGAAGAGAGAGAGAAGAGAAGAGAAGAGAAGAGAAGAGAGAAGAGAAGAGAAGGGAAGGGAAGGGAAGGGAAGGGAAGGGGAAGGGAAGAGAAGAGAAGAGAAGAGAAGAGAAGAGAAGAGAAGAGAAGAGAAGAGAAGAGAAGAGAAGAGAAGAGAAGAGAAGAGAAGAGAAGAGAAGAGAAGAGAAGAGAAGAGAAGAGAAGAGAAGAGAAGAGAAGAGAAGAGAAGAGAAGAGAAGAGAAGAGAAGAGAAGAGAAGAGAAGAGAAGAGAAGAGAAGAGAAGAGAAGAGAAGAGAAGAGAAGAGAAGAGAAGAGAAGAGAAGAGAAGAGAAGAGAAGAGAAGAGATGTCTGGAGATCCAGGGAAAAGGATACCTCTGTCCATTTCAGATTGGAAATGTACTGGAAAAATGCTGATCAGAGAAATGAAAGAGTTACATACAGATCTGCCATGCAAACATTCAGAAGAGTATCTGAAGAGCAAGAATACAGGTTAATTTTGAAAGAAGAGAAAGAAGACAACTAGCAGCACCAGCAAAGAAGGATTTTGAGAACATCCAATGAAGATTTAGAAAGCAAGTTCATATCCTTGTTTTAGGCTGCTGTTCCTTATCAGCAGCCTGAGAGCTAGAGATGGGAACTAGAAATGACACCACCTCTCTAAAAGTGAGTTGGAAACAAAGTAGAGCAGAGTGACCTTCTGAAAGATGTAGATTTGCTGTTCGAACTGTATCCATTAGCAGGACCAAAGAGAGCCACCATTCAGAGCCAGATCCTGACCTGTGATGGGTCCACTTGCAAAGGTTACTCCTGGACCTGTGTTTCAGATCCGTTCTACATAGAGCTTTTGTAATTCACAGGTCAGACACATCTCTGGGAACACAACTTGTGTTGAGCCAGAGTGAACCTAAGCAGGCTTGCTTCCATCCGGCACTGGCCTCAGTAAGCAGAAGGCCCTGAACTCTGTGAATCCGTGTGTCTTTGAAAGAAATAGTGAGAAAAAAACCTGCTGAAACCAAATATTTGACTTGGGATCGCACAACCAACCTATCACAGCCACACCCAGCATGCCCACATGAAGACAAATTTGCTTGAAAGGAATAATGGAGAATCGTTCTCTCTCTCCATTAGAAAGTCAGGAAGGTCTGTTTTAGTTTATACTATCTTATTTCTTCCCAAATGAACTAAGTTGCAATAACTCAGTCACGTAGCCTAAAAGGAGCTCAGCAAAACACAGAAGGACTTCTGATATTAGCCGGTCCTCAGACCAGATATTACTTTACACCATTTTCCTGAGAATCTGATAGTTTAGCTGAAAAGCATAAAGAGACATCGAGGTTTGTTCTGAATATATCTTAAATATAATCTATCCTTTAGCATGGAAAAAAGCCTTCTTTAAGGGTTATAAAGACAGAGCCCTTGGGGTCTTTTGGCATAACTGCCTACTACATGGATTTCACCACCCTCCTCAGAAGCACCTGATACTGGATAGCAGAAATTATGGGATACCAAATATTTAATATTGTCTATATTCTGCCATATTGACCCAAGCTGATTTATGCCTGTGCAAACACATTAGGACTAGAGGAGACAGTGGGTTTTGCAGTCAATGCACTGCTCTATTTCCTATCCTTATTTGTGGCTTGACCTTTAGCAAGTCACTACCTTGTTCTGTGCTGTAGTTTCCCCGTCTCTTCAACAGGGATCTAACTCTCTATGGAGATCATTTCAGACTCACTGCTAATCAAAATGAGCATTACTAATATTGTTCCTTGGCATTTCTTTTTTCTCCCAACAAAGAACACACCAAACCTGTGAGTACTTTCCAAACTATAGTCTCAACCTTTGAAGACTTCCCTTGACAAAATTGTTATCAAGAATGAGGAAAGATTTTCCACACAGAAAAATAAGACTTAGCTTTCCAGTTCGAATGCAGGTGAGGAAAGTGGCTGTGATTAGAGCAGTGAGCAAAGTTCATTCAGCATCAAAGGTGGCCAAAAGGGATTGAAGAATGAAGTAGAAACATCCTTAAAAAAAATTCAAAATGGATACAGAAAGTGCACAGAAAGGAGCTGAGAGGTGGAAGCAATGACAGTATGGAAGGAAGGAAGGAAGGAAGGAAGGAAGGAAGGAAGGAAGGAAGGAAGGAAGGAAGGAAGGAAGGAAGGAAGGAAGGAAGGAAGGAAGGAAGGAAGGAAGGAAAAAAAATTGCTGTATGCACTCTTGCATTTAAGTTTCATGTTCCCAATTACCACATTCATGGAGTTACTGAAAGACTGTATCAGATGAATAACAAGTATGCTGTTGCCAAAAGTAATGTCCAGCACATCCGTTAACACAGATTGGGCTGGACAACAACAGCAGGAGAAAAAAAACAGTTGCCCTGGAAATAGCAAACTCTTCTGAGATGTCAAAGACCTCTGTTAGGAATATATCTTGTGTAAGACATTGTACAAAGTTCTCTTACATTCAATAAACTGACCACTGTGCAAAACATTAACCTGTGCAAGGAACTACAGATTTTGCATTGCCTATTAAAAAGACAACCTTTTGTGGTCTCTGTGGATATTGTAAATACACAATAGTATATACACATATAAAAAAAGAGATGGCTATTAAAGTCTGGATGCCTGTAACATACAGATCATTCCTGTGATGTACACATCAGTATGTAATTTGAATTCACCTTCAGAATGCCTAATTCATCATGTCTCCAGAACCCAGGAGTTCCCACCATGTTTTGATGGAGTCAATTCATTACATTTTGGTGTCTTGAGGACAAAGGACTGGGCTGGGGAGACGGAGAAGAAGGGCCCCACTGCGGATTCCCAGAAATGTGGTATATTATCTGTGATAGAAGCATACTGCTTGCTTGAATTTAAAAGCTTTAAGAAAAAAAAAACAAAAACAAAAACAAAAACAATTCATCCTGGAAGAACTAATAATAAGGGGCAAATCTGTTCTTTCTGGTGCTGTTTCTGTGGTACACGTGTCCCAGTTACATTTCTGTGTCATTCCTGGAGTGTGAAATTGAGAGCATGAAGCTATTAGTTTGGTGGCCCGTGTATCAGGAAAGGGATGAGAGCTGTCTGATAACTGCCCAGAAAATTGGCCTCTTTCACTATGTGTTTTTTTTGGAGAGAGGTATCTAAAAAACAAAAAAAAAGAAATCCTAGACTACCAATGAAATAAAAAGCTTAAATTCAAGACACACTTACTGCTAATGAGGGTGAAACACACTCATTTAATTCTCCCACAGTGGTAGGGGTTTGGAAACGTGAGTGAGACCTGAGCATCTTTGGAAACAAAGGAGTGGGGAAAATAAGGAGGGAGGAGGAGGAGGGAAGTGATAGCTGGGGAAAGGAAAAATCCTGTAAGAGTTAAACTCAAGTTGCCCGACAAAAGTAAGGTTGTCCACTGGTGTGGTCCTACAAGGTTCACTGTAGGATGCACAGTTATTTTCCACCAAGACATAGGAGGCAGTGGTCCCAGCTCTGCCCTCTGCCACACCACCCAGTGATTTAATACAAGAGCCAAGAAATGAACTACAGGCCTGCAAGGGGGTTCTTTTCAAAAGAAAGTATTTCAGATGCCTACTCGTATTTCTGGCCAAAACGGAACCGTTGAAGTATGAGTAACTCAGCTCTGGCTATGTTGTGATATGCCTCTGTCAGAGACGTGGAGGGGTCCGGAGATCAGAGATATAACCCATAGCTGGACCAGCTCGCTCAGGGAATAAAAGGAATGTCTATACTCTACACAACAGGGGCTATACCTAGAGTCCTGCACTGCAAAGCAATTCCTAAATGCCACTTTGCAGTGCAAAGAGCTCAGTCTCCCCAGGACACCCCAAGAGACCTGGGTCCTGGAGCCAGCTTTCTGTGTACTTCACACAAGGAGAGGCAGACTCAGACTGTGAGTAATTTAAAATACAGAAACAACCCCAGGAGCCTGGCTAGCCTTGGCTTCTGGGCCTTCCTCAGAGCCAGGGACCTTAATGCTTGCTCTAAATCCTCTTGTGCTCCAGTCTTTAATCTCTGTGGGGCTCATTTCCCCACCCATCATATGAGGATGCCTTTGCTCTTCAGCTTATCTATTTAAAATTTAGCCCTAATGTAGCTCTATTGCCGGCTCTGGAATTAGTTTCATTTTACGCCAGAGTTAGAAGAATGTAATTAAACTCTACCTGTATTTGTCTAGCTGTTTATGTATATCAAATACATATCCCTCAAGGAAAACTTGACAGCTTCTGTTCTCCCAACTATCTTCTAGTCAAACTAAGGAACAAAAACGCTTTCCATTTTTCTGTCTTTTTTTTGACTTTTAATTTTGAGTAACAAACAAAGAAAAGAGGAAATTATGACATTCCTACCTTCAGAAAAGGAATCCCAGGACAAATAAGCATTTCCTGCCTCAGAAATTCACCTTCTTCACAAGTTCTGTTTACGCACCCGTATAATGGCTGTGAGTTGCCTACATAAAACAGAAGACTTGGAAGAAACAAGTATTTCCTTGGTCTTTAGTGATGTGGTATTAATAAATGAGAAAAAAGATATCTGACTATTTACAGACACCTACAAAATCTGCAATTTTCCTGTTACCAAATGAAAGAAAAAAAATTTATTCTGAATTACAGTAAGTAGCAGACAAGTGTCCTTACTCAACACTTCTTAGTTGTTTTTGAGTCATAAATACATACTGGTAAAGATGAAAAAAAGAGTCACCCTTACTTCACCTGCAAGAAACTGAACTAGATACTTTTTGATTTTTGTTTTTCTATGAAAATGACTGAGAAGGAAGAAATATTTGGGTCTTAAAGACTCGGTTCAGTACAGAGTAATGTTAACACAATCACCTGGAATTATTCTTAATCCCTAATGAGTCTTGGCTGTGTAGTAAGCATTCATCTGACCTCAATTTCTTAAAATAGCCTGCCAAAAACAGAGAAAATAATAACTGTAAGGTAACACTGATATGTAACAACCATTAATGTCAAGGGAAGCTATACAAACGAGGGGAGAATGAAGCTCATATTATCTTGGCTCTCATCTCCTGTCTGATAAAAAGAAACATAACTATCAACAAGGCAAGCTACAAGCAAAAGATCTTTCCCTAGTCTAATATCCATAGTATCTTGATTAACCAGTGACGGTGGAAACAATACCAGCAGCAGAGCTGGTGAAGTATGATCCCTTTGTACTCAGCAGAGCCTTAATGAAAAGCTAGAATGACACCTCTGATCATAACATCTTTATCACTTCTCCAGCAGAAATTTGCCTCCTTCCCTGCAGACATACACATTTCCCATTGTATATACCTTCCAGCACTTTATAAGCTAGATGAGAACATGGACATTATATAGAAGACTTACAGTCTTTGGTTGACCTAGAATTTAGTTATCTAGTCAGAATCAATTGTGTGGGATCTGTCTATACTTAAAGGAAGAAAAGGTCATTCATGTTATCAGTAGGTGTTTTCCCCAGGAGAAAGAATTTCCCTACTGAAGTGTCTGAATACAGAAGCTTAATCTCCCTGCTGAAGAGCTGGTCTGTGGGAGACAAATACCCTTCGACAGGTTCGTGTAGCCAGAGACTAGGAAGGCACTGTATGGTTCAAAACTACAGCCCAAATCCTTTAATTTAAACCCATCTTTCATGGGTCCTCTAACTTGAATCAGAGGCGGATATGAGTAGAAAAAACACAATGATGACACTGCACAGTTTTTGTCACCGGCACAAAGGTAGTGAATTGACAGGAATTGTTACTGCAGAGTAAGCAGTACATGAAACACACCATCCTACAGCAATATACAGTACCAATGTCTCAAACATACGTACTGGTATTTTTCATATGTGTTGATTAGGATTTCATGGAGTTCATAATAAAATGCTGTATGCTTCATGCTAAGACATCCTATTTTCTTTTCAACCATTATTACTAGTTCTGCAACAAGTTTTCTAGAATCATTACCCACTTAGACTTTCAGGACCGGGGTTCCCTTGAGGTTGGATTTATCTCCTTATCTTGAAGCATCTATAACACAGATGCCTACATCTAAGCTAGTCACCCTCAGTTCCCTTTACAGTCAATAGAGAGGAAGAGGCGTATAGAGAAGGTGATTCATCTCATCCTAATATAGGTATCAAACAAGTATCAGATTAATTGTTCTCTGGAAATATCTGTTTATCTCTATTGACAATAAAAGGAGCCTAGAGTGACTAACTCAGACTTACCTGGCTATATTTTGGTTGCCTACAGTTAGCTGAGATAAATCCCAGCCAGAACTTCCTTTGATCAAGCAATTCAACCACTATCACGAAATGAAATGGATAAGGAGGGCAAGAGTGGATGAACAGGAAGGACAGAGTAATTGTGTGTTACCTGATCAGAAATAAACACACCAGTGGAGGAATTCATAATCTTCCACTAGCCCAAAGATATCTTACTTTCCATTTGTCCCAACTGGACCTGAGGGAAAGACTGTATCTATTCTCTGTGGATAGATCAGAGCTGGGGATCCCCTGAGCTGACGGGACTCATCAAAACCTATCTCAGCAAGTGTGAACGTTACAAATTACACCCACCTGAAGATCTAGCCCCTGACCTTCTGTTTCACGACTTGATTGATTTACACTTGGGGTTCAGATTTTCATTTATGATCCAGCCTCATTGTGCTGTTACTCAGATGGGGGGAAAAAAAAGATCTCAGAAATATGGAGGTGGAATGGGGTTTTCCATTTTTTACCTTGTTCTTATACCAGTATTTTCCCTGCCACAACTTGAAAATGATGCTGCACTGAAAGAGGATGGAGCTAATCCTCGTCTTTGTATGCAGTTCCTAAGGGACAAACTTACAGGACATTCTGGCCAGTCCTGGACCCAAACAGATCCAAGATCAATTAGCATCTCTACCTCAAGTGCTTTTCTGCTCTCAAGGAAAATCTGCTGTTTACCCATCTTTTCTAGACTTCAATTATTTTCTTTAGTTTCTTCTTATCCTACCAGAAACAATCAAACCAAAGGACCCTCAGCCTGTGTTGACTGTTTGAAAGAGGAGAGAAGGAATAAGTCTGGCTTCAAAAAGTTTTGACAGTTGGCATAGTAATGAGCCCATTCCAACTGAAATGACCTCATTGCTGCTCATTTTTCCTGGCTACCAATCGATTTATGAACCTCTTTTAACATCTAGAGAAGTGTTAATGAATCAAGTGTTTAAAAATAACATACACCAGGAGGTTGTAAATTAGAGCCCCACCATCCTTTGAATGAATTCACATCCCACATTTCCAACACCCACCTGGTACCCATCTGCTGCGACATGGGTGTTCATTTAGGGTCTGATTTTACTATCCACAAATATGTGTTTGGGGTTCCACCAAGTCTTGATTCATCAGCATCCAGCTCGGCTGTCAGTTCTGACACAGCAGAAGAAGGGGGACAAAAAAGGGTGATCAAGAGGGGGTGTCACTTCTTGAAGGAAAGGAAGTAAATGGAGAATCAAGGCCAGCTCTGGCCATCCCGAAGGGAGCGATGCAAAGGAATGGCACACAGTGGTCGGTGCTGAATCAGTGCACCTCACGCATTTCAGGCTTTGTCTTGAGCAACCAATTGGATCAAGTATGACTTAGTGTGGTTAGCTAAAGCTCTACCACAGACAATGTGTTTGGCATGGACTGTTTGAGGGAGCCAAAATTTGTAGCGTGACCTCTTAGACTGGAATTCAGTTTGCCCTGTTGTCAGCTATGCAAACCTGAGAAGCAGAGGTCAGCTCACAGACTGAGACGCCAGTAACCTGATATTGTAGCAGAAAAGAATAAAAGTTTTTCTGGACATCGACATGCATGTTCTGTGTAATTTCAAGAAGCAAGCTATGCAACCGTACTTGGGACGCTAGACTTGGGTTTATGTGTTCAGGCTGAGCATCATTCTTTAAAAATAATGCTGACAAACTGGAATGTGTCAAGAGGAGAACAACAAGAAAGGTTAAAAGTTAAGAGAATGGACCCATAAACAAAGGCTGATGGGGCTGGGTTTCTAAGGCTGAGGGTGGTCATCTCACCTATTCCCCCTGTAGCTGTGACATGCAGTAGTAAGTATATGTTTGAGCTGGGTTTAATAAAGTAGCTCAGATAGTCTGGGCATAGCAAGGTGGAAGACATCTACTTCACCTGGCTTCTCAGAGGACTTTTCAGGAAGCAAGCTTTGTAAACAACAGCCAGTGTCATACTTGAAAGCTAACCCAGGTATGCCTATCCTTCTGTTCCATCAAACTAGACAAATCTTATGGATTAAGCCCAGCCAAAAGTAAGGATAAATCAGGACTGGAAAACTATTCTACAGAACTCCTGGGAACGATCAAGTCAATCCTTCTCCTAATGATGTCAATGGCAAAGCTCGCACTGACTGAGGTGGCAAGGAACTAGGCTTTAAATCTCTTTAATTAGAATATAAGAGTAATTTTTGTTAACACTTTGCTGAGTGGCATATATATATATATAGATATAAAAATATCTACTTCTTACTGAAGTGAAGTGGGTGGATTCTCATTCGAAACCAACACACTGGCACTGAAGAAAGAAGGCTACACTAGAAATGTTATCAAGGGAAAAAAAAAAAGAAAAAAATTGAAACAGCTGTATTTTGTGATTCAGTGATAACGAATACACTCCTCATCTCTTGGCCCAACAAAGTAGTGGTTTTGCTCCCACCAGGCATGTTGTCCATTTGTTTCAGTCATCCTTTTGTTCCATCATAAAATCGAGTGGTAATCAATGAGTTGAAGCAAAAGGTCATCTCACACTCACCTGAGTCTTCCCTTGGCCGCAGAAAAAAGCTTATGCTATTGAAATATCCAGAGTATCTATGATTACGTGTGAATGAGTGAGGGGCATGTTGCCATTAGAGTAACACCACCGTCTCAAAACATGAGAATCATCAATTCATACCTGAAAAGCTCCTTGTTTCAGACTGTGAGCAAAATTTTTCTATTGCACCAAAGAAAAAAGAATTCCTAAACTGAAAAAGACAGCAG
This sequence comes from Gavia stellata, assembly GCF_030936135.1. Lineage (NCBI taxonomy): Eukaryota > Metazoa > Chordata > Aves > Gaviiformes > Gaviidae > Gavia > Gavia stellata. Next base: position 5,486,004 of record NC_082597.1, on the reverse strand, counting down.
CCCTGTGAAAACCAGGAGAGACTAGATTTCATGCAAAGTATCATAACAGATTTTGTTTCTCCCCAAAGGTAACCTTCTGCTTTCATGCAGATAGAAGCAAATACTGAAAAATTCTTTCAATTTTCATGACTTTACTCCAGGTTTACAGTGGTGTAATCAAGGACTGGATTTAACTCATTGTGTTATTATTTTTTAATCCAAACCACCTCTTAGTAAAATAAACGCATTGAAAGGCTCACTGTGGAACCAACAACACCTGTCAACTGAAGGGGTTTTCTGAAGAGTAAAAAAAGGGACTTACATTTTTAACTAAAGTCCACAAAATTTAAGTCTTTGGTTAAAATGCCAAAATATCTTCGATAACACATTTACACACCTATAAAAACAAAAGTTCACTCAAAAATTCCAATAAATGGTCCTTAGGTTGTATAAGAGCCATACAGCTGCAAAAACATCAAATATGTCTCTGATAGATTTTAAAGCAACAGTCAAAGAAAATTCTTGTATACAACTTTAGACTCAGTTTTATTTTATTCTTTTAAATTTGAACTTCTCATTAAAAAAAAGCTAATGTTTGGACTTGTAAGGAGAGACATCACTCCGTCTTCAGTCTGAAGTTTCCATGTAAATCCCAAGATGTGCCCAACAGAATTTCTTATTTAGCTAGACAAATATGGGACAGAAAGAAATAAGAAATAAAAGAGGAAAAATAACTGTGGGTGAAAATGGCCCAAAATCACATCCTCATCTGATGTAAATCTGCCTAGTGCTAATGAAGTGTGCAGGGTTACATCAGCTGAGGGATTAATCCAAGTCTCACACTGAACGCAAAATGAAAGCTGAGAAATGCCAAATGCCATCTTGATACGAACACACTGAGAAAATAAAAAGGTAAACTGGAATAATGAGGGAAATTAGCCCTCCACTTTAAACAAAGCCTGATCATACTCTCAGTGAAATCCAAGTCAAAAAATGAATTCCAAAACAGCTTGTTATGAGTACAACGATTTTCCAAAGGTTTACATTCATATTTTACTGGACAATGTATGGCCTGAATTTCTATTAAGCCATTATTACATTTTGCTGACGTCATTTTGACACATTTTTGAACAGGCTGGAAGCCCTTGTTTATTCAGCTTTCCCCTTGGGCACTTCAAGAAGTTATTCTCCTGTAATTCCAGTTCTGCTTCGCCTAGGTATACCTTTAACAGTCCTTGTTTTGTTATTAACTCAATGATTGACTGACAGAGGCAACTAGATTTTGAAACTTTGCCATCAAAGCCACTCCGTCAACACAGTGGTGACATAAGAGTCTGTATAAGGGAAGTTTAAAGGGAACAAAAGTCTTTTCAAGCAAGAAAAAAAAAATGCTGGCATCTTCAAAACTAACTTCTTTCCAAAACAACAACAAAAAAATGGGTAGGTAGGGTACCAAAAAACCTAGTGGCCATCTGTATTCCCACATCAGCCATATATTTTCTGTCCTTGGTGCTTCTTCATGTATAATAGCTATAGACAGACCATCAAAGAGCACCTGTCTTCCATAGACCTCAGTCAGATTAGACTTCATGGTGTTTAAAGCATTGATAATCATCCAGAGGAGTTACTGTCATCAGTAATAGCTCAGATAGACTTACCATACAAGCAGGCTGTCTGGAATAGGTGAAGACAAAATAATAAGGTGTCGCTCAGGGTTAGAAGAGTTGAACTAATTCTAGCTTGTGTACGCAAGAAAAAAGTCTTGTTGAAGACAAAACCCAGAATGTACCATAAGTATGACCACATCATGTGAAACCAAAGATCTAGCTGGTGTTAACCCTGTCTTCAGCAAAGTTCAATAGCTGGTGCCAAGCATAAGAGATGAGTACAGGAACAGGAAAAGCACAGACCTATATTCTTAGAAGACTGTTTTCTATGCTTCTAACAAACTGTGGTTCAAGGACCTCAAGAGCTTCAAGTGAGGTCTTTGCATTAAATAATCTCAGAAGGATTTCTCTTTGATCAGTTTGTGCAGCTACCATTCCCACGATCCTGTGGCAGGGGCTCCCATAGCTCAGCTACATGTTGTATGAGTAACCTTCTCTTTGTGTTTGTCTTGTGGCTGGGACTAACTAGCTTCATTTTATGCACTCTACTTCTTTTATTGGAAAAAAAGAGAGAAAAAACATTCCCTATCTGCCTTCTCCATGAATGGAGAAGGAACTTCTGTCAAGTCATCTCTTTTGAAGAGCAAACAGTTTTAGTCTTTTAGTCATTCCTTGTACAGAAACTGTTCCCTGATCTTCTATGTACTTTATCCAGCTCTATCATATCTTCTTTGAAACAAGGAAAACCAGCACTGCACACAATATTCAAAGTGTGGGAGCACTATGGGTTTATTCAGAGATCTAGTGATGTTTTCTAGTTTGTTCTCTATTCCTTTCTTAGTAGGTACCAAAACCTAATTTACTTTTTGACCTCTATCAAGCATTGATCTGATGTTTCTATCAAAGTATAACTCCAAGATTTATATTCCTGAGTAATAAAAACCTTTCAAGGTGGAACCTGAATATAAATTCTCATCATAACCCAAGACCCAGATCTAAATGCAGCTCTGAATTTCACAGAGAAACTATCTCTGCCTCCAGCGATGGGAAACCAAAATCCCAGATACAAAGCTCGACAAATTAGTGACCAAATGCAAGATCTCCAGAGCTCCAGATCTTGGTTTGAAGGCTTTTGTCAATATTTAAAGAGTCTTACTGCCTGCCTGTTGTTGGCTAAGACACAGTATTAATATTCATCTAATACCTCCCAAAATATGCATTTCCTCTCAACAATATGTAAGCAGAAACTCCCTAAAGTTTCAGAGCATACAATTAAACTTTTTCTTATATTTGTAATCACCTCTGAGCAAAGTCATAGAGAAAAGCTTCTGATTGACCTTCTTCCACAGGAAGATTCCAGCTTCCAGAAAGAATTGTTAGAGCCTATTCCCACCTATGCTGCAAACTCTGGGCTCAGTTATCATTCACACTATGTCCTCTTTGCTATATGTCTGTAAGAAGGACTTGGAGTGGGTGTAAACTTAATGGAATCTTTTCCTTTTAGACTGAAGACTGTGCAAGGCATAACTTAGGAGCAGCTAAAACAGGGCATTTTAATGTTTTGGGGTTTTTTCTGGACTACACAACAATACTCATCCTTTAGAAAAAGACTGGCTAAATAAAACACTTTTATTTTAGTGCCATAAAGCCTATTCAAAAATAGGTGTAAAATTCCCCCTACCATTGCTTAAAGAGATTAGGGAAAAAGTAGCTCCTTACATTATGATATATTTTAGTCAAGTTTTGCTGACTGAAGTGGAATAAGCTTATAAATGGAACTATCCTGGGTACTGCATATTAATTTTGATATCAAGGCAGAAAGATAATGATGGCAAAAGACCCTGAAACATGAATTAAAATGGCTAAGATCAGAAGTAGGCTTTACGTGGCCAAAAGAAAACATCTACAGCATAGATATCTACAGCTGATCTCAAGTGTCTAGACTCCCTAGTAAGTCAATGAAGAGAATTAGGCTGCAATTAATTTCATCATCCTAAACCAGGAATCTAAAATTAGTGATATGAATCATGCTCTAAAAATGACTATTTTTTTTTGCTTCAGTCTATATAAAGAAACTGAGAGAGATGAGCTCAGATGAGGACCTCTACACAGTAAATATTTTAAGTTAGCTGGAATGATTCCAGTTCCTCTTTCTCAGTTCACTTAAAATTTTTTAGATCAGCAGTATCCTGATTAAAGGAGTTACACAAATAAAATATTCATGAAAGACTCTGTGGTGACATCCATCTAAGTCATTGGAATTGCTGTCATTGACTTTAAAGGGACATGAGTTTTACCTAGGATGGAGCCTCTCCCTCCTCAGTGTAGCTGTCTAAAAGTTCAATATTAAGCAAAACTAGTTGTCAAGATCCCTATGAAGTCAATGGAGAGGCACAGATGTGATTTTAGTCATTCTGTACTGAAAAGCTGTCAAAGGTAAGTGGGATGAATACGCAACTGCCTAGTGCCCATCTCTTCCCTGCTGACCACAGTGGGAATCCAGAGAACTAGTTTAGACCAGACTCCTAATTTTTAGAAAGCTGAAGTTAATAGTGATGAATCCATACCTAGTCTCTGTTTTTCACTGCATTTCTTCTTTATTCTAGTCTTAGAGAAAATACAGTAATAGCAGTTGTAATATCTGAAAAAGAATTGGAAAATGTTTCTCTTTTCCCATTGAGTTAAAGTGTTTGAAACTAAAACAAAAATCTCTTTAACTGCTAATTTATACTATGTTTCCCACTGGGCTAGAATGTCACCCATCAAAGATACTCTCTCCTTTCAAGTGACCTTTAAAACTCTTCGTCATAAATAACATCCCATCCCAGTGCAGCGCCTGGTTCAGAAAGCTTGATTAGACATGTATACCTCTACAAATCACTTCCCCTTCTTCTCTAAGTCATGAACACTCTGCTTAGGAAAGAAGTATGACAAAGCTGCAAGATAGAGCTTCCTTTTTTTTCTTTTTTTTTTTCCTGCTTTATTAGTGTAAGTTTGAAGCAAAACCTGGAGGATAACATACACTCCATGTAATATTTAGTCATTTTATCTTCACAGGTAATATACCCAACAAGGCAATTCTTCCCCATTTTTAGCCTATTTTTCTCCATCTCTTAAAGTTCAGTATTTTCACCAACTCTTAAAGTATTTTCTTTCCCTAAATTCAGTAGCAAAACTGAAGTTCCCTCAGGACTTCTTGGGACACTATGAAAATTTTTATTATTTTTATTTTATGAATATACTTTATTTAGTATGCTGATGCATTTCAAGATAAATGTCAAGGTTTAGTGCAGAGAGGGAAGAGGGGAGTATAACTGTAAGAGTGCAGTTTTTACCGAGAAAATACATATTTTCCTTTTTTTTTCAGTAGGAAGGCTTGTCAGTCCTTCCTAAAGACTGCTGCTCTAAATTCATAGAAAATATTTTTAAGGACACTAATTTCCTTTTCTTAAGCTCCTCAAGACAGAATGAAAACCAACAAACAAAAAAGTCAAAGAGTTCAATAAGAAGCAATATATAAACGATGAGTGAATTTAGCTGCACAGTATCTTACATGAGAACATTGTGGCATTGACCCAGAATGCTGTAGATGGAGGTTCCATTTTCAGCCTCACCACAGACATTTTTGTGTCCATTTCTCTTGCCTGTCTTTTTATAAAATGAGGATAAGTGCTCTTTGGTGCTTCTCAGAACCTGAAGTTAGCAGTTTTTTCAAGTTTTCTAGTCATGAAGAGCATGTGCCTGTCTTAGATTTGAGCTATTGAACGATTTTCCATTGAAATTATCTTCTGATGGAAGATGCGTGTTTCACTAATGTCGAAACATCACAATTTCCTTGGGGACAGAAATGCCAAATTTCTTCCGACTCTATTTTAGACAGATGTCAGCCTACATTTTGGTCCCTAGCTCCCTTTTCAGTTAAGCAGTTGTATTCAATGTGTGAAGAGCTTGAATAATTCCTACTCAACACAGCAGACTCTTGTTTTTACAGTTCCCTACCTAAGACAGCTGGTTTCTCTACCATTCTTGGTTAGGTGGCCATTTTTCAGTTAAGATAATCCAGAACAGACTTTCTTACAGATGGGATGACCAGCAATATCAAGAATCCTTCCAATAAATACAGAACTAAAGTAGCATTGTATATTCCCAGGTCTGTAAGTGTAAGCAACTGGAACATTATAGCTAAGCAGGCATTGATGAAAATGATGGAAACATTTCCTTTGAGAGGATCTCATGAAGCCTCCAGTACAATGCAAGCAGCTACTTCTCCCTGAACATTTCCGTGCTTGAAATAAAGACTGAAACATCCCAGCAAAGCAGTTCCACGTTAAAATCACAAGACCACCTCTACAGTCCCTACAGACTGGAAACATGCGGGTCAAATGTTCTCATTGGCCTCGTTTTATTACAGTCAATGGAATAATGCCAAAAGGAGAATTTGGCCTAGGAACCTAAGCATATGGCATTGTTCTATTACACTTGCACAAATCACTGGATATTGTTACTGAGAACATACTGGGCCCTTATTTGAGTGCAGGAGGAGAAAGGGTTTGAGCACAGGGCTATGAGCCAAGAATTCCTGAGTTCAGTGCTGGGGTCTATCAAATAAGCCATTCTATTGCTGTTTCCTTGTGTGTGAAATACAGGGATAGGAGGACAAGAGTATCCACGTTATTCACAACATTAATTTTGGCCTAGCAAAACCATCTCCCTGGACTTTTTCGTATTCTTTGGAGAAAGACAGGCTCCACCATAGCAGGCCTCAGAGAATTACCAGGTGTTGATATACCCCCAGTCATCAAAAGAAAGGATCCTGCAAAGGAACATATCTGTCCTATCTGGCTAACTTTGAAAACTGATAGCATTCATGTTCAAAGAGTCAGAATGGCAGGATTTATATACCAGCACATTTCCACCATAGCTTAAAGCTAGGATTGCTGTGAGAATGTGTAGGTGATCTTGCTAGCAGAGGCGGTATGAAAGTTCACTTGAAATTTGTACAGCTCTTGAAAGCCTGGAAACATTACCTAATGTCAGAATTACTGTAGCCACACGTAGGATATTCATAGAGGTTATGTAGGACAGTGAGTGATGGAGCATTAGCCAACGTGTTCAAGAGGTTTCCAAGTGCTTAAGGCCAGACAGAACCACTAGAAGGGCTTGTGGAGTCTCACTTATTGCATCTTTCTCAGTTTTTTACAGTTGCCCATAATTAAGGCAGACAGATTCAGCCTAGAGGGCCAAACGATGCTGTGGGTCACATTGCATAGAACCAGCCAGCGAATGTCATGTTTGACCCACAGATCGGATTCCCCATTGCTCCCTGATGCCACGAAGCTCAGAGATGGCAAAGGAAGCAGCTGAAATTCCCAGCCTCAGACACCTGCAGCAGCCCCGGTCCCGGTGCAATCGGCAGCAGCTCTGACTGGTGTGGGTGGAATAGTAAACAGCAGGAGGGGAGGGGGTGAGGCAGCATCTGCTGGATTTCAGAAGTTTTCATTTAAGCAGGCCTGGACACCTACCCCAGGAGTCTTACAGGAACAAGCTAAAGAACTTTTTGAACTACCAGTGCTATTTTTTAGGAAGTCTGGGAAAACTCCAAAGGCTCGAATAGCTGGTAATGTAGCTCTAACATCCTTTAGAAGATCTGGTGTTTTTCTACATAAGACTTTGAGAAAATTTCTGGCAGAGGCTCAAAGGCCCATTTATGCAGGTGTCAAAGGGATAGTCATATTCTGTGAAGCAAAAAAAAAAAAAAATCCTCTTCCTTCATGGGCCATGGTTAGTGTAAAATTCTCTACTTGGCCCTAAACATGCTATCATCTTTTAAAACTGACCATAAGGTAAAGCATCAAAGGTCAATTTGCAGGGTTTCAGTTAGCTCATGAAGGATCCAAATCCCCACCCTTTCCCTCCTCCACCTAGGACAGATCGGAGAAATTGCCTTCTGAAAATACCTATCTGTCCACAAGACTAGGGAGACTAACCCAGATGTAGAGAGCTCATCCACAGAGCTCTCAAGTTAGGCACCAGGATGGCCACCTCTCTGCCCTGCTGGCACATCCTCAGGTTTCCTCTCCCAGTCTTCACTGCATGTTGGCTGCAGCTCGTTCCCCAACTAGAGAGGCTGAATAAATTGAAAACGCTGCTCCATTCAAAGGCTGAGAAGGGATGTGCTGACACACAGCAAAGAAAATATTTGGGCACATTTCAGCAAACACTTTTGCATACACCAGCCTGGGCATTGCTGGTGTGGGCCAAACATCTCCAACAAACACCGCAGATGATGGGTCTCAAGTGTCGAGGTCCCCTTTGGTTTATTACAATAGGTTTCTCCATACGGTGTGTAAGGACACTGTTAAGGAGAACAAAGAGGAGCACAAGGTTTATAACCATCCAGGGAGTCTATTCTATTTATCTCACCTGTGCCCTTTTCCCTTGAGGGTTTGGTCCTGTCCAGAGTGAGAGAGGGGCTACTGGGCCAGCCGTGAGGGCAGCCGGGACACAGGGCAGGTCAGGAGCAGAAGCAGGTAGCAACCTGAAACACCAGCTAGTTTCGTTAGAAGATACAGGCTCACTTTCATCCTGGGAGAAGATTCAATTCACCCTAACTCAGACCATGCACACCTGGCAAGCTCCCAGCTTGGTCTTCACCTGGATACCCCCATCACCCACACTATGCCTTACTAGGCAGTTTCGCTGCTGCAGACTATCTGATAAGCCTTCCCGATCTTCCCACATGCTCCCTCACAGCTTCTGGTCCGACAGGCAGCTGCCGATGTGCTCCATCTGCCCTCCGTAGCTCCCTGCCTGCCCCAGGGAGGAATCTGCAAGCGGTGAGCAGAGTCCAGAGCAGCTGGGGATGTGGAGATTTCCGTAAGGTGTTCTTCTTCTGTTACCCCTAGACCACCACGTCCTCCCCGCCGGTACCCGCCACTCTCCAGCTCAGCCTCCTCAATCTCCTGTGGCTCTTCTCCAGTTGCGTTATATCTATGTGTTTGAGGGGCTCAGGAAATTCAAACCTTTGACTCCTGTTTTTTCCCAGAGCCGGGTGAGTTGCAGCATCCCCAGCCAGGAGCATGGCAGCACGGTGACCTTCCCGCTGCTATCTGCAGGTGCCTGAGAAAGCATCTCCCCCGCTGCCTATGCCGTTCCCCACTCTTCACCCCACACTCACTCCAAGCCCAGGCAAAATTCCCGCTGAAGCCAACAGGAACATTGCCTGAGCGAGGGATATAGGGCTTGATTAATAGTTTGTTAATTGCTGCGGAAGGCAGTGGGGTGACAGATAACTATCCATAAGTGGGATGAAGGTTGCATTTTTTTCCCTGGTCTTCCACGGCTTTGTGAGATAGCTCAGATGCCCCGAATGTCAGCCTAGCCTCCAACAATGCGATTTGTGAGATCCCTTTGTTGTCTAAATTCCCTTAAGTGGAAATATGTTTTCTAACAGCACAGAAACTCTCCCCAAGGCTTCTGTTGTACCAGGTTAATCAACCATACATGACAGCAGAATTAGAGGTGCTAGTATTTTATGTTCTGCATCTAAAGTATGTTTCTTCGTGTGTACTTAACAGGCTTTAATTTTATAAAACATTGCGCAACAAGGCACCTTGGGGAAGAGCAATTAACTCAGATTATGTTTTCGTTTCAGTGAATACCAAATGAGAAACTGAAATACTGATTTATGTAGCCACAAAGTCAAATCATGCTCCTTAATACTGCCTGATTTTTCAATGTGGCCGTCTTTGGTCACAGCCGGCCCTTTTAGTTCTGACATGCAATTAAGAAGTTGCTCAAACTGAACTCTCCTTTACAAATATCTCAAGATATTTTATAATCACGATACACAGACAACCAGTCCTGTTTGAAGTTAATTGTGAGACTCCTATCATCTTCAGTGAGAGCAGGAATAAACCTACTGAAGACATTTTGCTATAATTTTCCTGTTGATGACTATCGCAGCCAGTTTATGTTAATTATGGATGGGGATAGGCACTGCAAAACAATTTGAAGGATGAAGGTACTAATTTAGGATCCAATCTAGCTCTCATTAAAGTCAATGGAAAGATTCCTATTGACTCCAATGGAAGCTGGTTCAAGCCCATAAAGACCGAATGAGCTCATGTGAACCTTCTCATCCAACTTCTCACTACAGAAAAGAAATGATGCATCAGCACCTGAACCACTATTCATGCAGAGGGCTTAATTTGGTCACCTTGAGTCATGCACAGCAGCTCCTTACTGTACCGGCCATTCCCTTGGGATCAAGAGGTCCTTGAACAATGTGTAGTGATTTGGGCTGATTCAGGATCCTGACATCTGAAGAATTTTCCAACTGGAAAATTTGGTTGCCGAGAGGGATGGAATGGAACAAGAAGTGAAGGAAGGGAAGGGAAGGGAAGGGAAGGGAAGGGAAGGGAAGGGAAGGGAAGGGAAGGGAAGGGAAGGGAAGGGAAGGGAAGGGAAGGGAAGGGAAGGGAAGGCAAGGCAAGGCAAGGCAAGGCAAGGCAAGGCAAGGCAAGGCAAGGCAAGGCAAGGAAAGGAAAGGAAAGGAAAGGAAAGGAAAGGAAAGGAAAGGAAAGGAAAGGAAAGGAAAGGAAAGGAAAGGAAAGGAAAGGAAAGGAAAGGAAAGGAAAGGAAAGGAAAGGAAAGGAAAGGAAAGGAAAGGAAAGGAAAGGAAAGGAAAAAGGAAAGGAAGGAAAAAATTTCCATCGTGAACCCAGAAACAGCCTCAGTTGCCATTTTCAAGGCTTTCAGGTAGGATGCAAGGAGCAAGCCCCTCACATTGCTTCCCCAGGGCATCACATCCATTCCTCCCCAGCTGTGCTGTGGGAAGCCAACCTGATCCTGGCAGCACAGAAGGTGGGGAGTCGTGGACCCCACTGCTCCCCCATCTTCTCTCGGAGGCAATCCAGTCTCCTCTGCTATTGCAACTACCAAATCCTCTGCTCCCTCACTGGCAGCTGCCTGCCTGGCAGCCTGGATCATGGAGAGCAAACAGAGGTTGAGGCCAGGCAAAGCAGAAATACAGACAATTCAGCCTCCCTGCCTGCAAAGCTCCTCTCAAGAGTCAGGCAGCCAGCAAACCAGAACCTTCCATCCAATTCTCCCAAAAGGAATATGTTAGAAAATCCCTTCCCATGCAAAAACCAGCTTCTTTTATTTTCTTTTCTTCTATGTTGGAAATCCGCTATGAATCCTATACAGTAGGTTTTATTTTTACTCTTTACATGATCCACGATACACCACCACCAAGAAAAATTCATCGATGAGGTATTTTTTTCCCTACACTAGGAAAAGAATTTATTCTTTCTGGACCAATTGGTAGAAAAATGTCATTCAGTGTAAATAAGACTGTCATTACTGTCTATTAAGAGATATGATTTCTTTAGACACAAATACATTTAGTCTGTGAAAAGTTCATGAAAATTGAAATTTGATTCCTCCAAACAGAAGTAGAGATATTTTTTCATAGCATTTTCCAGGTCACCTAATTCTTATGCATGTCCTACTCCGACAGATAGCTCTTTAGTAATGACACCCTATTACCTGTGTTCATTGCTCTAGGTTTTTTTTTCCTTTTGCCTACCCCACTCATTAATAAATGTTTTACTGCTTTTAGTTAGCATGCCACCGTCAGAGCAGCCAGGGAAAAGAAGCTGGATTTCCACCTGTCTGCTGTATTTACAGAGGAATCATTAACTAATTTCCAGTTTCAGACTTCTACCTACTAATAATGTTCAAGCCACAAGGAAATGGGATTGAATTTCAAATTCCAGCCTGGATCGCTGAGGCTAATAATGGCAAAAAAATAACATTTTTGATACCAAGGAATTTTGATGTAGTCTTTGAAAGATAAAAGAATGGGTCTGATTTAGGCTCTTTCAGGACAGACCTGATGTTTAAGCACAAAATGGAGAATTTGTTGGGTCTTCCCACTCTGGTCTTCCAGGTGCAAAAAAAAAAAAAAAAAAACAACCCTGCTTTATCATGAATACTTACTACTCTGTGACAGGATATTAACTGACAGCCAACCAGCCCATCAGATAGCTTGGCTTGCCGTCTCTGGGCCAGGAATTAAGATTCCTATGGCCCTTAGTCAGCATTGCTACCAGAGAAGGCAGAGAGAGCCCTCCCCTCTTGCCAATACAGTAGCAGTGCTGGTGAGCTCGTCTCTGACAGAAGTCACTCTTTGCATATCTTCCACCCATCAGTCTGGGAATTAAGAGATAAGGAGCATTTCCGTACATAAATAACCTCTGAGCTGTCTTTGAAAATAGAGCTCGGCATTTTTCAGCTAACCACTGGCGATGGCATTCCTGCTTATGCAAGGCTAGTTCATCACAGCCCTGACTCAACATTGCAAGAAACATCATGAAGGCCACCCCCGACCCCTGTGCTGCCAGGGTGACTGAATCCCCAGGCAGAAACCTGCCCTGCTCCTCCCTCTCCCAGGAAAATGCAGAAGAGTCTGCATTTTCTGCCTTCCCCAAGGGGCTGTGGGGTCACGGCTGCTCCCTGAGGATGGGTGATTCAGGCTGTGGGATCAGTTCCAGATCCACCCGTGCTGGCTGAAAAAAAATCTCCATGCCCATCTGGCTTGCCACGGTTCCCCTGTCCTATGGGTGTTTCCTTCTTCGACCGACTGACTGTGAATACTCTTGCCCGCTCCAGACTGGATAACACCTGGTAGTTAAGCTGCCTACACCAACCTCATTCAGGAAGCACCCACACGGATGGTTTGGCCAGCAGCTCATATGGGGCTGTCACCAAAGCAATCAGGCCAAAGAAATGGCAACCTGGTGTCCCCATGCAGCTGCTTGCAGCTGCCTGCACCCGTGATGATCCCCCCGAGAACACCAGGTGAACCTTGGGGTGCTCCACACAGGCAGGAGGGGATGGCTGGAGGCAGAAGCACAAGGCACTGGCTAGCTGCAGCCTTGAGCATCAATGGTCACACTGGGGCAGCAAAATGCAGACCCGTGCTGGAACTGTAGGGAGGTTTTTGGAACAGAGGGTGCCAAATCCCTTTCCATAGCCCTCCCATAGACCCTCCCTCCTTCCCCTGGTACATATCCCCAGATCCCAGCTTTGCTGGATACAAAGAGCCACAAGCAAAGGAAGGATTCAGGCATATTTGCTTTTAGTTAGTGTACCCCACTTGCATGTGAAAAAAAGCCGTGTAGTTAGAGCACGATTCTGACCTCCTCCTAACCACAGCCCTGTGGCACTTGCACAGAGAGACCAGCAAGAGAAACCAGAGAAAAGGACCTATTCTGCAATCCTGCAAACTGGCTGAGGACACCAGCCAGAGAAACACAGCTATCTTATCTCTCTCCGATTTCCCCCTGGCTCTTTCTAGTATGTCACACATAGAGTAGCTGTTACCCCGAAAAATGATGGAGGTTTTATTCTGATCTCTGTTGTTTCTCATCTACACCCAGCTCTGCTGGCTATAAGGCAGCCTGGTCTTGCATCATGATGAGATGAAAGCAGCATCCCAAACCCCACTCAAACACCCAGCCAGGTCACAGCATCCTTTCTTATTTTCACACCCTAGCTTTTCAGCACCTCATTCCCACAATTCCCTCCACACAAAATAGTATTTTGAAATCCCTGGACAGGTGCAATAACTTCTCTTGGCTTTTTTTCCAGTAGGGTTCCTGATCTGCACTCTGGGCAAACATGGACCTCTGCAGCCAGCCAGCTCTTCATCTGCATCGCGCTCTCCTGGCATCCCACCAGTTCACACCGGCCAAGATTTTTCTTCTCATCTCTGTGGCCTTCATTCTCTGACACGTACAGGTCTTGCCATGCCATCACAGGCCTTACCTTACATAAACCAGTTGCGGAAAAATCAAATGCTTTCTCTGCTTTTTCGCTGTTCCCTCTCAAGTCTCACTCAGCTACTCCAGTGCATTGGTTTTCAGTCCTCTCCCCTTCCCAGTCCATTCTGAAAGTTCTTCTCTGTCTAGAAAGGCCAACATACAAAAATTTCATGAAATCTTCAGGAGCAGGGCCAGACCTTTGAGGATCCATTGACAGCTTTCACTGAAGCTTTCTTTAATGGTGATTAGAAAACTGTTCAAAACACCCACATTCATCAAAAAAATAGAGCAGATCTCAGGGTAGCATATTGAGCCAAAGACAGATAATTGGCCTTAAGCAGCGTAGAAATCTCCTAAAATATGCTCATGTTCAAAGAAATCCCAAAGAAATCCCAAGAAAAATTCTTGCCTTGGGGAATCTCATCCCTCCTGTGCTCCTATGCTGTTCCCAAGGAGAAGTAGTTTTTTCTGTCCTACAGAGGATACTATTTTCTCCCTGACTCACCCTTGCTCAGCCACATTTTCCCATGCCCTGTGTTCTTCTTTTGGGAAGAAGCATCTTGGTAGAGAAGCACTCTAACTCAGGTGCATCCAATTCAATTTTCACATCCTAAAAGAGATACCTCAGTTAGAAACAAGAGAGGGAATTCCGACAGGACGATGGTTTACATATTAGTTTTACTGATTTAAGTGACTCTTTTAATCCATTGATAATGGAGGGATCGGAAGATAACTACCACCTCAGTGGGTACTTGGTTTTCGTGGCTGAAGGCACTCCAAGACCATGATGAATGATGGTGAATTTCTGTTCCAGCTCTTGACCTTGGTAAGCAAGGGAAATTTCCAGTTCTATTCCAAAATGAAAATTACTTAAATTACTGTTTTCTATAGAACAGGCAAAATGGAAACTCGGGGCGCAAAATGTGGAGGTGTTTATAATCTTAATTTAGACCAATTCCATCACTTGACGGTAGAATCAATACTTCTCCACCTCTCCCACCCAACTCTCTGAAACCCTATTGACTTCAGGGGGTATTTCCAGCTCCAACCAAGGCATATTTTGGGGCAGTATTATTTGCCATAGCAAAAAAAATTACTGCTCCCACAGTACTCCACTAGAGTATTCCCTTTCTACCATGCAACACTCCTTATCACAGATTTTGTTCTCCATAGATTCCATTCCACAGTACCAGGCAATCCCAACATAGCTGAAGAACTGGACTTGGCCACACAGGCGAAGCTATAACTATAGTGTGTTCCCAGCTAAGAACAGAAACCAACATTTAGGCTTTAAAGCAATCTTGTCAGAGAAGCAGATCAAATAATGATGGCTAACACAGCAACATCTCTACCCACAAGAGACACAACACACAGTGAGTGTTTGTGAAAAGATCTCCCACTGACTCCCATAGATATGCATCATCACAGCCAGAGCATGGGTGGGGTGAGAAGGACAAGCCACATAAGGGCAAATATGTCCAAACGTGCTATCTAGCTCCTACTAACACCATCATCCAGAATAAAAGAACTGGGATGATGAAGCGAGGAGGAGGCTGAAAGGAGCCTTGTGAGAAGGATAGAAAATAAGGGAGGCAGAAAATGTGATTGATAGATGTTTTTCACTGTTGTTCTGGACATCCTTGGCTGCAGGTATCCAACCTGCATTGGGGCTGTCTCTTGTTTCACAATTTATAATTCCTGAAGGATTTTGATAGAAGAGCTTTCCCTGAATTTTCTGTCTTTCAGATCACACCAAGGGCGAAGCTAGACACACATCTGCTGTCCATCACACCTCAGTGTGGAAAGAAGAAACATTTCAAAACCACAGGCAGAGTGGGAGAGATACCACAGGTCTATCAGCCAGGAGAGCAGGTTGCATGGAGAGATTAGCTCACAAGTGGCGTGACACAGTGCACTGGGCCATAAGAAGGACTTTTCATAACTTCCCCAGAAAGAATTTCATCACCTTCAACCGCAAAAGATTCATGGCAATAGCATTTGTTTTCCCATCAAGGTGCACTGTTCCAGTTTTCTTGGGTCATTTCTCTCTCCAGCCACCAATAAAAAGGCCCAGAAGATCTTCTTCAGCAGATGGGCAACTCAGGACAGGGTCTCACAGTGGGCTTCTTCAGAAGGTCTAATTTCTGGCCCAACTCC
Source organism: Gavia stellata (assembly GCF_030936135.1). Classification (NCBI taxonomy): domain Eukaryota; kingdom Metazoa; phylum Chordata; class Aves; order Gaviiformes; family Gaviidae; genus Gavia; species Gavia stellata. The sequence continues at coordinate 5,470,430 of NC_082597.1, read as the reverse complement.
ACTCCTAAAGAATCACTGGGAAGCACTGCCAGTAAATTTGATAGTGGAGTTCAGCCAACACTGAACACTTTGGAAAATCCCAGCCCAAAACACTCTCAGGTATAAGGGATGGGCTGAGAGCAGATCAGATGACTCTTCCTGAAGAGTTAACTTCAGCCATGACATTGGGAGATATCACTGAGTCTTCTGCTTTAGAAAATCAGGTCATTTGTCATATTTTTGCATATGCCTGTGTACACTAATTGTGCTTACATGCCAAGAGCATATTCACTGAGTGGTACTGAGCAACATATAAACAAAAATCTGCTCTTTCTGCTGTAGATTATGATTGTAAAAGTGTTGGCAGACTTTATGCTGACAAATATAATATTCCACATCCAAAATCTTGAAAGTTCTCAGGGGCAAGAAAACTCCATGGAGAAGAGCACTAAGGACTTTTTGTTATTTTTATGCATTTCTAAATATGGATTCAGGATCCTAAATTTAGGTCCCCACTTGAAAACAAAATTCCTGATTCAAGTGGTTTCAAAAACACATTCACAGAAGCAGCCCAGGGTAAAAAAAAAAAAAGTAATGCAGCCCCACACTGGCAGAAGGGGACGGCCATTCCACGCCTTTAAGTTTTGCAATCCTTACTTGTGGCTGAAAGCAAAGCCAATAAAAGTAAACAGGAATCTGGAATCTGTTGTTGACACCAAGGTCTTGGAACAAGGATTTCAGCCAAAACTTCACACTGAATCAATGTCTCAAGGTCTATTTTCAGTGGGAATAAAAAAAGAAGAGGATTCTTAACTTGCATGGCCAACCAGATTCAGTAAAGCGAGCATGAAAAAGTGGTGGCTCTAGACACTCCCAGAAACAAATTCTGGAAACAAAGCAGCTCCATCTCTATCTAGACTGTCTGTTAGGGAGCGATTGTCACAAGCCCTTCTCATAATCAAACTCTTGGTGAAGGCTTCCAATATGAGCTGGAATTCTCCATCTGAATCTACTTCTGCTTCTGAACTGATCAAAGATAAGGGCATTTTGAGATCAACTCTTAACTAGTAATTCGTGTTCAGCACCCAAGCCCCCTCTATGCTTTAATCTGTTCCTTCTAACTTTAATCTAGTTAAAACCAAAGTTACTATGCCTATATGGCATTTTTTGTCTGAATTAGCTAACTCAAGTAAGTCAATACAAAAACAAGAATCATTTCATGTAATCCTACCTCTGCTTTATCAAAGTATTTACATATGCTCCTGTCTTTAAGCTCAACTATAAGTGTATTTACGTGTTTTCAGGGACTGAGACATACGGTTTTAATGACATGAAATCAGAGACGACTTCTTATCTGAAACAGCACCTCTACCTTCCCCTGAGCGTTAAACAGTAAATGACTTTGATCTCAGCTACCCTTCATTTTGGTTGTGGAGTTGCAAAATAAAAACCCACATGACAAGGCTATGCCAAGCAAATTAACACACCGCTTTGCCCGTCTCTGCCGAACCCCCAGCCTGTGAATATTAGACACAGATTTAGAGTATCCTAAGTTCTACTGGAAGTTAAAATACATGAAATCAAATAGAATATTGTGCACCTAGGTCTAGTGGGACTCTTTTTTGGTGTTTTGGTACAATCATCCTTTACAGGGCCATGCAGGAGGAAGAGGATATGGGAGATATCTGACAGTCATTTTCAAAAGGAGATGTGGAGAAAAAGATCTGAAGTTCTTTCCACATTCAGTGCTACCCAAAGTAAAATATAGCATAGACTCATTTTCAGTAGAGGTAGCGAAGTCAACCATGGAGGTAAAGATCATAGAAGTGACGTGCCTTTATGTGTTGAGTAGATGTCCCCCTGACTTTGTTTCTTACCAGGTTACCTTCACTGTAACCTTCAAACTGGAGAATGACATGCTCCACTCCTGGCTGACCAGCCCTGATGCACAGTCTGGGCTGGGGCATTTCAAGTGTAAGCTTTTCTAAGTGTCTCAGGCATCTACCAGATATTAGCTATCCTGTACATAAGCTGGAAGGTGATTTGTAGGTTGGTCTTCAGCACAGTATGCTCCATGGCACTAGCACTTCTCTGTTGACTGTGTGCAATGGACAGGGCTCACCTCAAATCACATCCATGACTTTCTCTCATTCCCATCACCTCCCTCTGACTGACAGTGGATCTCATGCTGACACATTGCTGAAAAAACAAGCTTTATTTTTTCATTTTGGGGGGTTTGGTTTGTTGGTTGTTGTTTTCTTTTTTTGGCCAAGTGTGTTTATGGCCAGATCAATTCCCTGATCTGAATCACCATACAGACCCATGAACATTAGTGTAAGCACAAAGGGAATGAGTGGCTATAGGGAAAAGGGAACTCAAAGGACCCTTCCAGTAACTCTTTTCAGCAGATTTTTCAAGAGCTATGCCAGATTAAAGCAATGACTTAACCACAGCATTAAACAGTCAGCCTTTACTCAGGCAAATTTTCCATTATCAAAGGACCGTTTAAGGGGAAAAATCCCCATTCTCAAAGGACTCTGGAAGCGCAGTGACAAGAACAGCACAAGTATTTATAAAAACTATCCCAAAATCTGGTTTGTACTGAAAAATATGATCAATTTTATCTTGATTTAGGTTTAATGGGCCCAGAGTTGTCACCTGTGTACCTCTTTTATACACCATTCTCATAGCAAGAAATGTATCTTTCCCAGAAGGTTTCCCCATGTAAGATGGCCTCATGGAAAAGAGAATCAGACCCAGAAAAATCTGTCACATGCTGCGAACCATCTGAGACTCATTCTCGAAAAGGCTCCCAGCCCATCAAATGCAAGGCCAAGACAAATGGGAACGTGGCTTTTCCTTCCCGATGAAGTGTTTTGTGCCATCTCTGACAAGCTGTGTGTAATCTCAGGGCAAGCATGTGTCATGGGACAAGAGGCTGTTTATGCCCCAGGACCATACGCGCTGAACTCAACCAAGGGGAAACTTCCCCACAACAGAGGCAGCTTTTTTGTGGAAACAACAAAACAAAAGGGAGTGCTGGGACAGGCTGCCCCCTCGATCGGAGGAGTGGAGGGTGTTGTTTCCAGCAATCCACCTGCGTGTTCATATCTGTCTCATTTGCATGTGTTTGTTTAAGCTTTTTAATTAGCAGAGGGCCAGATCCTGATTACATACACACGTGGGTACAACTCAATTGATCCCGACGCTGGCCCATCTTGCTGACCTTACAAACCATCTACCAACACCTTTCATTCAGCCCAGAGACAGAAGACACCTATCAGGCACATCAGAGAGCGAAGGGAGGGAGAGCAGCAGGAGTGGTTCACGGAGGAGATAACAACAGCTCTCCTCCGTCTCTCTGCACCACTGTGGGATGGGACGGGGCTGGGCATGACCTGGCAAGTCCTGCTGATTTGCTTCATCCCACAGCTTACCCAGCATCCCCGCATCGGTGCAGTCCCACTGCCGATCACATGATATCACCCCAGCATAAATGCACTTAAATTGCTCAAGAGCCATATGCAGCCCAAGAGCCCCCATGGGTATAAAGTATCTCGCTTTCCCATGCAGCGAGATCAGAATCAGGCGCAGTATTGGGTTAGGGAGCGGCAATAGTTGTTCCATAATTAACTCTGAAACCGGGTTCTCATTAGATGTTGCTTTTCATAAACACCCTTCCCTCCACGCATGCCTAATTTCCTACTACTCATCAGGGAGGTTAATAGGGACTGAATTCAGTAGTAAAGCTCCCATGGGTTCCACTAAGGCAGATTCACACCCACATAAGAAAGGGCAGTGAACTGGGTGCATGTCTTTAACTATCTTCTTTTTTTCCTGGATATATGCACAGCACCTTGCAGCATGAAGATCAAGCCGGGCTGCTGCTGCCAATGAATGTTAAATGCCCGTCACAGTGACACTCTGAAAGGGCAGGATATTATATCACCCTTCACATTGTGTGAAGCGTTTGCTCAGTGTCAGCTCTATTCAAAACTACTGTCACATCTCTTTCAGATTTTTTTTATTGTCGTTCACTGCTGTTGTTCCTTGGGAATATGCATGCACCCTCATTTATTCACGGTGCCCCGTATCTGCAATGCAACAAATGTGGGCAGATGTCTTGTCCCACATAAAGCAGACCCTTTCTTACATGTCAGGATCAGGTCCATCTTATCTTGCTCTGGAATGGGAGGTTTGCCAAAGAGAAGAGGCCAAGGACAGGTGCAGCTAAAGTGGAGGTGGGAGAGTGGGAGAAATGGGGATAGAAGGGAGAGTGGAGCTCCTCTCCAGGGAAGTAACTCCAGCCCCAGTTCCTCTTTTGGATGTGGGATTCATGTCACCATCAACGAGCAAGATGGGCACTTCATTTGTCACCCTGAGGTGACAAATACCGGGTGGATCTCAGCCCCCTCTTGCAATAGGATGCTCTTCTCCCAGAGGTGCCTGTCCTTCACCTCTGCCTGGAGAAGGTGCTACGACCCATCTAGTTTACCCCAGACGTCTCACATCAACCTGCTCAACATTAGGCAAGCTGCATCCCACCCCTGGTGCCTGCCCCAGCGGCAGGGTGCTAGCCATGGGCAGGGAGGAGGCAGGAGGCAAGGAGAACACAGTTATGCTCCTGGTGCCTCTCCCCCTCCACCCTGGCCCTGCAAATCCACACCCTGTTTCGTCTGCTCATCAAGGTGGGGGAATCATATTTTTGAGCCTCTTAAAATTAATTAAGCCTCCGCAACCCAAGCAAACTTTAGCTGAGGGACAGCTTCTAAGGCTGATTTCCTGCCTAAGGAACCAGTAAAGGGGGTCACCATGCAGCCTGACAGCCTGACACAAAGTGGGGATGCCCTGATGAATGGAGAGGGATATCCAAGGCCGTATCTCCAAGTCCTTTGGTCACTCAGCTCATGACCCCAGAAGAGGAAAGGACCCTGCCTCACTGCAGTCACCTATGATGTCTCTCCACTCACTGTGATCCCTTATCTCAGGGTTGGGACTTCCAGACAATCCCATCTTTCATCTCCCCTGTCTTCTGAGAAGCCTTCCTCCCTCTCCACCTCCACTCCTCTACACCTTAGCCCCCCTCCCTCCCAGTTGCCTCCCCTCCCATCAGCCTGAAAACCGACCACAAAAATGCAAGGAAAGTTTCTGTGCCTAGGTGGTGATGAACAACATAGTCAAGGGATTGTCTGGCTGTGGAGGGTGGAAATTTAATTGGAGAGAGGCTTAGCAATTCCTCCTGCCAAAAGAGTGAAAGGCGAAATTCAACAGAGCAAGCTCAGAGCGATGAAGTCCTCCGGCCGGTTCAAGCAGGTGCCAGCTGCTGGGGAAAGGATGGTCCCAGCTGGAGACATGACAGGGTGAAAGAGACCTTTTGGCCAGCAGTAGTGTCTGCCTGATGCGTAGGGGGAGGGTGATCTCCCCACCAACACAACGTACTCAACTAGGGCAGAGAAGGAGAAACAGAGATGAAGTGACGTGCCCCAGGCTATATGTCAAGCAAGTGGCGGAGCCCAACACAGCCCTGGGGACTGCTGTACAGTCACTGCTAGCCTTCCCAACACCCTCTGGGTAGTCAGCTGGGGAATCCCCAGGAGTGCTGCTCCTACAGACCTCAGGGGCTTCTCAACCCAAAGCCCCCGAGCCCAGTATCTCACCCTGGGATGCCGCAGCAGCCATGAGCAGGTGTCTTCCTGTTGGGCACAGTGAAACTCCCCTCGCCCAGGACATCCCCGACTCATTCAGTCAAGCAGGGATGGCAGAACTCTTTGCACATACAAGGAAATGATTGTGGTGTTTAACTTCTGACGGGAACAATTGCTTGCTAAGAAGAGATAAACTCTATTCCCCATTTTTTTTGGACCAGACAGCTAAGGTAGTTCATTAGCTGTGCTCTACAGGTCAGCCCAGAACCTGTTTTTTAGAGAAGTGGTGGACCTGAGAACTGGTCCTAGCACGTATGTGAGGATTCCTTTGGACAAGAATCTCCATCTGGGGGGTAGCCCCACGGCCAGCTGTCTGCCACCCCCTGCCAGCTCCCTTCTGCCTTGGCAGGAAAACCTGCTGTGAAATGCCACAATTTCCAGCCAGCATCATACCCGAAGGGCCATCACAACTAGTCAGGGCAAGTCAGAGCAACCCTAAGGCTGCTTGATGGCATGTTTGCCAGGTCCCATGTGTCCTTTGCAATGCAGAGAGCCGAGAAGACAGAGAGGTGGCTTAAAGTATCCCTGTAGTGGGCTAACTCTGGACAGTGGCACAATGGTGTGTATGCACATGTATGTGTGTGTGCATGCGTATCAATGTGAAATATGGTGAATATATGTGAATGAGTTCAGAGCCAACATTACAGCTTCGGGGGAGCCAATCCAACATTGTTACTCATCTAATTCCAAAAAGCAGTTATTCCTTTTAGTCAAAGTTTTATTTTTATTTCAAATGTGATGTGGTTACAAACTCATTCCCTTGTATAATTTTGCTTTCCAAGTTAATTACAAGATGTTCTAATTAATTATATTTAATGATTAACGTACAAACTCACAAGGAATGAACATAGCTTAGAGAACATTTGCTCTCAAAAGATATGTCTAGACTAGTTTGGTTTATCAGGAAAAGGTTGAAAAAATTAAAATGAGAGCAAGCCAGGGAGGGAAAGCAAAAATACACTGTGTAAGAAAAAATAACAATAAAAAAAGAAACCCAATTATGTCCAAACGAGCATATTTTTCTTTGGAGTTCAAACACCACCTTTAACCATCTCCCCACCCAGGATCTGATTACTTTTAATGGGACTCTGCTTGTGATTTAAGTTGTTGTTCATTTGTACAGTAATTAAGTTGAGTTGAGTTGGTGTCTATTACATCATGGTTTATATTATGAATTCACACTGCAATTATGTGCGTGTGTGCAAGGGTAAGTGAGCAGAAAAAGGACCTTCTAGTTAAGAACAAAACCGATAACCCCAGCAGGCTGGGTTTAGCTAAGCTCTGCCACGCACTTCTCCAACCTCAGCCATTGCACCTCCAGACACCCAAGTGACACATACAGGAGGGAGGACATTGCCTCCAGACGTCCTAATAACACATGTACTGGAGTGAAATGCCCATGAGGAAGCAGGATCCTGAGAAAAGACTGTGAGGCTAATCCTTCACCCCTCGGGCTAGATGGCTGCTGACACCTGGGCACTAGTCAATGAGCAGCAAAACGTCTAGCCCAGCAGGACCATGATTTTAAACAGGGTCTCCGTTGCCACAGGAATCAGTTAGGGATTATAAAATGAAGCATCCAACCAGGGATAAAGAATACACATACATATCTATTACATACACCTCTGCTTGTAATACACACACCCCATATGTACATGTATAATACACACCTAATTTCATGAAAATTAGATTTTATGTAGGCAGAAATTGGAGTGGATTAAGCCAAAAATATGTTTCAAAGTCAGAATTTAGAAGTTTGTTTTATTTTTTTTCCCTTCCACAGCTATTTCATCCAATTCAGCAAATTATCAATGGGCTGAGAAACTCCCCTAAATGTTAATGCCGGTACAACCGCAACAAAGATTTTCAAGCAGCATGTTCAGAGCCCCCGGTTTGAAGCATGTGGATGCTCTGCTGGCTTTAGTGCTGACAGTGTCATGTTGCTTGGCAAGCTGGCTGGGGACAAGGACACCCCTCCACGAGGTGCTGCATGAACACGGGCTCTATTGTTCACCCAGACGGCTGAGTGCTCGTGGCAAGGGATACAGATATGCCAGCTTTCATTTCATGCTGTGAGAATGGGCCAGCATCATGTCCCCAGATTTATTCTCCGCAGCACTAATGCTGAAGTCTCATTACGACCTTCCACCAAATATTGCACTGGCACAGACTGGAGGGAGAGAAAAACCTTGTTTCACCAATTTATGACAGAGACGTCAGACACTTCTGACAAGAACCTGATGGAAAACACCAGAACACCTTGTTCCTGCTAAAAACTTAATTTCTGTTCCAGTATTAAATAACCCTAACTTGCTGCCCCAGTTGTCCAGCTTCAAGACTTTTATACTGTTCGGAGATCTGGGAAATGGCCATAAGTGGATTGTGAGGGTTCATGAGAATAACAGCAGCAGCAAAGGGCAATGAGGAATCTGGTCCCTTTTGGGTCTTCTGGAAATGCAGCTGTGCAAAGCAGGTCTATAGGAGAGAACGAGTTAATATTTGGATAAACCAAGCACCACTTTATCCCCCTTTCTTTTTCAGCACTAGGATCCCAGCTATGCTCCCAAGTCCCTATTTAGCATTGCAGGCTACATTCTTGAAAGCATTTAACTTCATCTATTGTAGTAAATAAAACATGCATGGGGCTGTTCTTTGGCCCAGAGGCCAATTGGCATGGACCAACTTGCGTCCGTGCTGATAAGCGTCTTTCCTTCCAAAACCGGGGGGCTGCATCTGAACCGCCTGTGGTGATGCTCCTTGGCCCGGGCTGTCCCTGGCCTGTGCCCAGGCATTGTCTGGGAGAGTGCTAGTTGGAACAGGACAAAATCATCGCCAGAGACCATGCTAAGGGTTGGATAGATTGGGAGATCCTGTGCCAGTACCTGGGCTTGAGCCCTGGCCTTGTTTAGTTTATCAACATAGCCATAGCTTTAGGTGCTTAAGTGTAATTATTTAGGGACCTAATTCCCATGGATCTCCCTTTAGAATGCACCTAAAAACAGGTTTTATAGCAGTCTGCACATGGCTCAGGAGCCTGCCTAAACTAACCAATAGAGAACATCAAGGGGAAAAGAGAAGAAAGGAAATGTTTTAAATCCTGCCTCCCTCTAGGATGTAGGTATCATATTCTGGGCAGCAAGAGGACATCTCCCTTCCCAGAGGATTCATGGCCCTGACCCCTCTCCTGGAGTTAAGCAAAGATTTTTCTCTCAGAAACCCAAGGAAGGGGCATGCACTTTCTTCTTCCCCTCCTCTTTTATCCCTCTTCTGAAGGACCTCACAGCAGATGTGTAAGTACTGGGTGAGCTCACTCCTTCATCTGAAAGGATTTGAACCATCTTTCCAGGACAGTGCATGAAAAACAGTGGAAGGAGGAAGGTCTGGGATGCTGAAGGAAGAGGAGGACAAATAGAAAGCGTTGAGAGATGCTAGGCAGGAGGGGTTGTTATTGACATGTAAGTTATTATTATTAAGCAATTGGGAGCAGGAGGGAGAAAAATAAAAAGAAATAAAGATTGGAAGGCAATCTAAAATACTGTAGTAAAACAAAACTTTGCTTTACTGCTAATCCCACTGAAGTCTCTAGCCTGGTGTTGTCTCAGCAGAACATATTCTGTGAGCAACTTGGGAAGTAATTTGAGCGTCTCTGAAGTGCTTTGTCTTTCATTGGCTCATCCAGTATTAAATCATCTGGCAATGAAGAAAAGTGTTTAAAGTTAACTTCCATACAGAACAAATTCCTCTGGAAAACTCTTGTCATTCAGCCGGGTTTACCCAAAGTCTGGTAGCATTGATTAGGCTGGGGTTGGGTTTGAATTTTTTTAATGTGTTTTCATTTTTTCTATTAAAAAAAAAAAAAAGGCAATTAAAAAAGAGTGCTGCTAACTTCTTTGGACTTAGCCACTTGCTGGAAAACTTAGAAGGCAGATATTTGCGTTGGGGAAGAGAAAGCTGGTGCTAGGCTTCTGGCATGCTTGTCTGTCATCCTTGGACGATGAAATTGCAATTGCAGCTCCCCTGAGATACTGGGGATTAAAGCCTTGTGTAGGTGACACTGCAGACCCAGGGAAGCAAGGTGCATCCCTTCTTGCTACTGCCTGCTAACCAAGGGCTTTACAATTAGGCTAAAGCCAGTGCTAAAAGCAGCCTGGTATCTCCGCTCAGGGGTGGTCTAACAGGTCCCCTCTACCTCCGATTCCACGCACGGGTCTTTTGCGTCCACAATGGTCTTTTCTTCTCTACTTTCCAAATGCCAGGGAGGCAACGAAGCCTTTGATGTTCCCAGGAGCCCTGCTTCGGTGCATTTCTCCGCACACACCCACCAGTGCTTAGCCAACCCAGGGAGCTCCTGTCTGCAGGCAGCTTGACGTGTCCTCCCAAAGGGCCAGCACCATGCCTCCACTCACCTACCTGGTCCTAGCTGGTCCTGTAAGTGGCTTGACAGCTGCCACTTGCTCCCAGCTGCTTCCACCCCCTTCAACCCAGGTCACCTTGGCTTTTTTCCCTTGTTTCCAACCCGATTCCCCATTCTCACTAGCTACGCTGAAAGTCCTGCTCATCTCTTCCTACCCGTAGGCTTGGGAAGCTGAAACACCCCTGTCAAGTAACACACCTAGTTAACTGTGTAATGCTGTACCTATGGGGCAATTCCATCCCAGCACCTGCAGGGATCCTGATTACACCCTAAAACATGATATTTCAATTTCATTATCTGATCGGGCATTAACAACAAGCACCACTAATGAGTATATTAGTCAGTTCCTTTATTAAACTAGCGGCAGCATTTGATGCAATGACCTCCTGATGTAGCTCTTTGATGCCATGTGATTTGATTTTTATTTCTTCTTTTTTTTTTTAAATTGTGAAAGATACAGCAAGGCAAATGGAAAAATGGTGAGGAGCAGAATTAGCACATTGGCAGTGCAGGCAAATACATGTTCAGCAAGGAGAATGAGTTTTGTAGGAGCTGTAGAAAAGGCAAGAGGCGAGCTCTAGCTAGCTAGCTAATATTTGAATATACCCATTCATTATTCCTGCTATTATTATTATGAATTTGTTGTTGTTGTTATTCTATTACACAGCCAGTCCTGCGGACTGGTTTTGCCATCTATAACCTGGCGATCTTTCACCCTTCGCAATTGTTGTTTGGCCGTATTACCACAGGGCTCGTTGTGCAAGAGGCTGTGCAAGCCCAGAACAAGAAGGGGATGCCAGCCCCAGGGCCTCTCCAGTGTAAGTGTCAGATGAGTGACAACAGGCAGATACAGACGGACAGAGGAGTATGAGGAAATGGGGACACACGTGTGGCTGATTCAGGGGTGAAGGTTTGGAGCACAGCTTCAGGCTTAGCCAGCTACCTACTCCATCAGGGAAGCATTGCGTTCCGGCACATAAATTCCCATGTCCTGGCAAAACTCCAGACTGGGGAATAATACAGAACATCCTACCGAAACTCTCATTATAGTTTTCACTAGAGAAATCATTGCACTTTTCCTTCCAAGATACTCTGGCAGTGCGGTCACAGCCCCGGATGACTCCTGCAGCCCTTTCCAACCATGACTGCATTTTCACAGATTCCATCTCAGGTCCAGTTCCAACCTGATAGTTAATCATGATAGTGTTCAGGGCTCCTTTGGATAATTACTGGAGATATTAAGCCAGCCCAAACTGAAGTATTAGGTGCTTTGCACCCATGCAAATAGCTTGCATGGGCTTACATAAGAAGCATTTGCACCGGCCATAGATCATTTGTGGCACTGCTCTGGCATGCTGACATGTGAAACATCATCATACCATCCACCTGGCTTTGGGACTTTGAGGCCAGCTCACTCAGGCTGCTGGAAGTGAGGCACTAAATACGCAGGAGATCTTAACAGAATTACTTCTGCAGTCATTTTCCTCCAGGAGGCCAAGAAGCAGCAAAGCAAAATGGGAACATAAGGAGAAAAAACAGTTCTATTGGTATGGCAGACATTGGAAGACCTAACCTGCTTACTTGCTACATGACCTTGTATCCAGCAGGTTAAAATACTACTGCCACTGTGTCTAGTATGTGGTCTAGACCTAGTAGTCACATGCCACTGAGCTGTTGTCTTCTCCCCTATCACAAGTAAAGCCCTCTGCTCCCCGCAGCCATGGAGGATGGTGCCTGCACTGGCCCTACTGACAGTCACCCAAGCTGGTGTTTGTGCTGGGTCCAGAGGGCTGGTTCAGATTTCTTTTCAGGGGAAAGAGGGTCCTACATCAAGGTCCAGGGCCAAAATACTCCCCAGAAATACTACCCAACCCTCAGATAACTGTAGCAAGGGGCCCGTGACTGTCCTTGAACGGCACTGGCAAGTGGGCACTTCACCACCCATCTTCACGTGAGCCGGGAAGTGGACGTTTTTGGGAGATACCTACAGAAGACCAAACAGGAGCTGGGGCCCCCTCCTCCCAGTATGCTGCAGTAGCTCAACCAAATTGGCTCCTTTTATGGCTTTTAGCAGACTTTCTGCTGCAAATCATCCAGCCAAGCCACATGTCCACGCATCCCCAGCAGCCCTCCAAAAGCCAAGCGAACCCCTGCCCACCCGAATCTGTAATGGGCCTGCTGCCATCTGACTGCCCAGTTAACATCCTCCTGCTGCCTCCTTAATTATAATCCTTTTATTTTATCTAACCCCAATTGTAACAGTTGGTGAGTCACCAGGCTCCATAACAAGACAATCAGGACACATTTCATATTACACTGCAGTTTTCATTCCAGGGCGTGGGCTGAAGGCGTTGTTTATTTATTTTAATTTGGTTCGGTTTGGGGTTTTCTCACATGTGATGGAGTAGAGAGATTTAAGCAGGGGGTAGAAGGGTGGAAGGGGTAAAAAACAAAAACAACCTCAATCCATCTGGATCAATTAAATCTTGTTGAAAAGTTTTCAACCCCAGGGTTGCCTGAGGTAGGTCTAATAGTCACACTCTTTGGCATTTAATGAAAATGCTAATGATTTCTCCTTTGGAATATATTTTCACTTCTAGTTTGAACAAGATGCATCTCTCCTCCAATCAATTCCACAAGTACTTTTTTTTTTCCTCCCCGCTTTTTCGCGTGCCCCTTCAGGGCAAATTAAGAAATTATTGCCTCTATCCAAAAAGTAGCTGAAATGTGTATCATTACGTTTCACGTCACAGGGGTGGGGAGGAAAAATCTTTGCATGGGAGCAACAATCCCGTTTGTGTCTGACTTGCGTAGGAAAAAATGGCGTCAAACCGTTCTCACCCTGGTTCACCACGGCAAGCTGCGGGCGTAGGTCTCAGCTGGTGGAAATCACCGTTGAGCCAACAGAGCTGGCCTTAGATTTACACGTGATGAAGACCTCACCTACAACATTCAATTTTCTGGTTAGTAGTTCATTGTAGCAAGAATAAGAGTGAGACAGATAAAGAGCAATGTTTAAATATAGGATGAGACTTATCTCCCCCAACTTCTAAGGGATCGGAATGGAGATCAGTGCTTCAGTTCATCCGTGCACTTTGGAGAGAGTCAGATTTGCCCCATGCCAAATCAGGCACTGAACTTTTTGATGGCTAAAGTATGATGACCGAAACAAATGCACCAAGCGGGAGAATTGCCACAAGTCAAACCCATTTAGAATTTGCAAAGGAAATTCAAACAAATCACAAAAGTTTCCAGTAAAGGATGTGAATATTGAACACGGGCTTAGAGGCATAAAGGCTAATGGGAAAGAGGGGATGGGAGTAAAATTGCCTCCTTGAAATTGCTGTCAGCTCAAGTGGAAAACTAAACAATCTCCCTACAAAGGTCTGGGAGAAAAGGCACAAAGTATCATTAGTTTTGCCTATACTAGTATATTAAAGGAGGCCAGGGAATGTGATTGCCCTGCTCTTAGCTGAGTCCCTAGCAAGTTTTGTCCTGTGGCACCTGGCATGCTGAGGCATCGTTCAGAAAACGTCGTGTGCCAGGCATCATTCCCAGTACACAATACCCATGGGACCACTCTTTTTTGGTGGGGAGGTGGATCTTAGAGTTTAGGTGTACCATCTCAAGCCATGCCCTGCCATTTGTCTTCGGGATCAGAGAAGGAGCCCTGGACCATTTTATTTACTTGTCTAAACATAGGCACAAAGTCTGACTGTGAATAATTTTAAGAAGTCTATCAAGTCCTAGGTTGAAGGAGTTGATCCAGAAAATGCAGGCTGGCATCAGCAATAAGTCAGACTTTGGAATATCTTCAGCAGTAAAGAATAATTAAAAACATGGATGTAAATGAAAATTGCAATAAAACACAGCATGTTTTCTGACAAAGATAGATCATTCTGAACTGACCTGATAGTTTGCTTTGATAAGATCACTGATTTTCTAATGAAAGGAAAGGCAGTAGATCTAATCTCTCTGGACTTCAGAAAAGCATTTGTTATGGTACCTCATGGGAAATTATTAAGCACTAGAGGAACCATAGACAATTAGCCTAGGCTAGACAACAACTCTACAGACATTCAAGGTGGATGCTGGATGGATGTATTAATAGATTAGGTACTAATAAGAGTTTCTGAAGCTAATCCATTAAAAAAGGTCTGAAGAGTGGGATACGTGGATCAACCATCAGAAGAGAACCTGTGACATGGCTGTCAAAAATGTGTCCTTACAAGGTATTTCCAATAAGGATAGGGAAACTTCTGTCTTGATCTGCACAAGACACATGGAGGACAGCCTCCAAAGCACCAGAACCAAATCCCAGGGTAGAGAACAATCCTAGCTGCCTATATTTAGGAGGGATGAACTCAGAGTACAAAGCTGAAGTACTGGGATGCATCAGGAAATGGTGAACCCATGTCATGGGAAGAGAATATACATCTTGGTTTGTTTAGCTGAGCTAAGTGAAGACTGAGATGACAGCACTGATTCATATAAATACAGCAGGAGAGTAAACAGGGAGAAAAAAAGATCTATTCAAACTAAAAGACAACATGGGCACAACAAATGGCATAAATTGAAACTAAATAAACACAGGCTGGTGGAAGAAAGACTAGGATGAAGGACCCAAACAGCTTCCAGTTAGCATAATGGGAGCAAAAACACACAGACAAGAAAATTCCTTCCCCATGAACCCTTTTCAGCTCATGGAAGAGATTAAAAGAGAGAAGAGATACGACATAGAGATTCAAGAGGTGCCCTCCAGTTTTATGGGTCTGTATGAGAGAAAGAACAAGTAAACTTTCTGAAGAGGGAAAAACCCATCTGGTGTGCTATACTGAAAACTGTGTGGTTGTCCTTTTAGCACCTGGTACTTCCTTTTTCTGACTAGGCTGCTGGTGTTTCACTTGTAACAATACACTAATTGAATAGCACATTGACAGATTTGCATGCCACAGTCCTCCCGCTTCTGATTTCTTTGTTGCATTTGTGTACATCTAAGCCTGGAGAAAAGGAAAAAAAAAAAAAAAACACCAACAACTAGCAGGAGAAACAAACACACATGCACACAGCACTTCCAAACTGGTCTTGAGAGCAAACAATAGTGGAAGGGATAACTACCACTCTCAGGGCTCTCAGATGATCGGGTCAGCGAAGCAGACACAGGAAAGGGGAATTCGGGAAACAAATAATACCTGTGCCTGAAATGGGAGCTTTGCTGTAAAAAGAAAAGAAACATATGCTCTTCAGCTGGAGTGGATTTCTTATGTTGCTCAGAAGTGACTGGCTCATCCTCAGTGTAAAGGACCGGTGTTGTATTAACCGTTCTGTATCAGTTTCCCTTCCGAGTCCCCTGCCTGAGCCATCAGGTTATATCATTTCTGACAGGCAGCACGAACAGGAGACTAGGGTAACTCAAGTCCCTGACACTGCTGAGCAGACATCCATCTGTGCTTCCTGGGGGCACATATATATACACCCCGTCAGGGCTAAATGTGGCTGAACAGCATTGGTCAGGAGCTGGGACAGGTGGTGACAGTGGACTGACAAATGCAAGTCCCTAGTTTTCACAGGGTACCACATTAGCTTGAGGTTCTTGCTAGGATCCCTGATGTCCTGCTCCTTCTTCTCTGTGAGCTGACTTTGCCCAAAAGGGAACCATGCAGTCACAGCATCCTTCTCACCTTGCTCACCGAGAGCAGCAAGTCCCTTGGGAACGCATGGACAGGAGGAAGCTCTGCAAGAGTCATGATTATCAAAGCACAGGCAAAATGTGTGCTCTGCAAGTAGTTTAACAAATTTTGGGTCCATCATCATTCTCCCTGTTCTCATGTGGTCTTGTTTATGCTTAAGCCAGCATTCTGAAACAGGCATTGCCAGGTTCTGCATCATGACGGCTACAGAGTTGGCTCTTTTATTATGTATCCATTCCTAACTGAAAAAAAGGCATTTGCCCCAGGGGAAGAAGGAGGTGAGCTACCGTCTGAGCTCTTCTCTGTACCACCCTCTACCTCACATGGCTTCAGAGCCAACATATACAAAGCTTCCTTTGCCTTCAACCTACGTACCTGAACGCAGTCCCACTCCCAAATATTCCCTCCCTGCAGTTGTTTGCCCACTTCCCAGAATTATTTCAGCTGTATATGGCCTGGATCCAGTGAAGAAAAAAAAAATCTCCCAGCACCAATGCCGTTGTTTGCCATAGAGCTGGATTCTTTCAGTACAGGAGTGTTCTCTTCCATGACAGACTGACAATCACAGCTGAAAGTTAGGAGATTTCCCTGGAACTAGAGCTGGGAATTATCCCCAAACCCTACATTTAAGCAGAATAACATCAGGGAAATCTGGACATCCTTTTGATCTTTATAGCATCAGCCCCTCTCTCTCCAAGCTCAAAGCAAGGCAGATTGTGACTTGCCGTCTTGGCCCACATGAACATCAAGGTAGATGCTGAAGACTTCTTTGTTCCTTGAATGTCAACTGTAAGTGTGAGTCATTGCGGCTTCAGGAAGGAGGGAACCTCTCAGATAAAGTCTCTCTGAGGAAGAGATGGAAATTGATAGCTGGTGCAGAAGATCCAGTTTTAATGATATGAAGCTAGATTCTCAAGGGCACTTGTCTCCCATTGATTCCTAAGTGCTTTATAAGATCCAGTCATAATGACTGAATCTGCAAAGAATTAATTTCGAGGGAACCTGAGTGCTTTGTTCCACGTTGTTGCGGTGCT
Source organism: Gavia stellata (assembly GCF_030936135.1). NCBI lineage: Eukaryota > Metazoa > Chordata > Aves > Gaviiformes > Gaviidae > Gavia > Gavia stellata. The sequence continues at coordinate 5,453,608 of NC_082597.1, read as the reverse complement.
TAATAAAACAAAGTATCTATATATTGCCTAGATAACAGCTTAAAGCTCAGTTGTACTGTTTATCTCCCGTTGAGTGGTCCCTTTCTTCACAACCAGAACCACTGTCTTGGGTTGCAAGGTGTGATTGTTCGGCTCTCAGTACAGCTCTGTGTCTTTTTCTCATTAAGTGAATTCACTGGGATTTCTTACATGAGGGTGGAGTAACTTAACAATGAACAACTTGGCAAAATTGGGCTTTATGTAATTACTTGAGGATTTGGCCCAACATACTGGTACAACACGACATGTATCTCATGATCTTTCACTTGCGTAACCCTCTTCCTCTTGTTGTTTATTGTCATCCCTTGCTGGGTTAGTTCCTTGGGGCAGAGACCTTTTATTTAATTAGTCTGGAAAGGGCCTGGCACACCTACAGAGCCATATTAATAATGAGAAACAGTGCTAACCTACCCACAAGAAGATGTGAGCTTCCTTGCAAGATATGTGACAAGGTACGACCACAGTGATCAGTCATGCTCTGACCCAATAGGGCTCACCTTGGTTTGTCTTGGGTGGGAAACTTATCATCAATATGTCCCCAGGCTTTTTCTCCTCTTATGTTCTGAGAAATGTCATTATGATAGATCACCTGCTGATTAGATTTACCTCAAATAATAAGCTAATAAGTGTTTCTTCCAGCCTCTGGAACTCCCTTTCCAAGACATTGGAAGAGGAAAAAAATAGCAAGCGGACAGCAGGTCTCATGGAGCTTGTCTCCAAGTGATTTTTACCTGATGGTTGATTGACTTCTGATAGGCTAACACTAAGGTTGCAGCAGGAGCTCCCTTATTAGTCATAGAAAAGAAAGGAAGAAAGAAAGAAAGAAAAGAAAGAAAGAAAAGAAAGAAAGAAAGAAAGAAAGAAAGAAAGAAAGAAAGAAAGAAAGAAAGAAAGAAAGAAAGAAAGAAGGAAGGAAGGAAGGAAGGAAGGAAGGAAGGAAGGAAGGAAGGAAGGAAGGAAGGAAGGAAGGAAAGAAAGAAAAGAAAGAAAGAAAGAAAGAAAGAAAGAAAGAAAGAAAGAAAGAAAGAAAAAGAAAGAGAAAGAAAGAAAGAAAGCTTAACCATGTGTTTGTAACTTATTAGATGTCACAGAGAAAACAGAAGCAGGCAATGATTTCTGTGGTGTCTGATAGGACACAAACTGATTAAAGCTGTTCCTATGGGTAGGGCATTCAAAACATCTTTCCTGTGTGGATTCTCTAATGTCTAACAAGGGCGGACCTCACATTGCTGCCTTTCTCTCAACAAAACCTCCAGCTCCAGTCAGTTGCCTGTTTTCTGACAACTTACAGGAGCTGCATATCTTTAAATCTCTAGCCCTGCTGTCAAAAGTGATTGAATTTGGCTAATAGCTTCCAAAGTTACTGGGCAGACAGACACACAGACATGCACACACATCCCAGCACAGCGCATGATCTCATGAGCCAAATTTCCATCGGAAAGGAAGCCTAATGAGAGCAACATGGCCGATTCCCCCTTGCTCACACCCCAGGTGTGAAACACTGATCTGCACCCACATTGAAGATCAGACTTTGCAAAGAGCCCAGGAACAGGCAGCCCAACAGCTCTCATTCAGCCTGTGCGTCATGCCGTGCCAAAAGCAGTATGATTTCCTTTGTTCCTGCTTAAGGAAGATTCTAGCTTGAATCAAGAGGTGTTGTTGACTTTCCCTTTTTGTCCTATCCAACAAAGTCAGCATGGTAAAACAGAACTGGAAGAGCATGCTACATGTGTGGCTTTTTGCTGTTTATATGGCACAGCCTGAATTTCAGAGGCCACGTTTTGGAGGCTCTCTCTACTCTCGGCTGGGAGAAATGTAGGGACCTCCAAAAGGCAATTCAGACATTGCATGGACTGAACACAGGCTTCTCACTGAGAGGTCAGAAGGAAGGAGGCTTGAATCCAGCTCAGAATGTGCATTTTCCCTTTTTTTAAGCTAAAAAGGGGCCCAAAGTCATAAAACCTTACCACTTTCCTCAGTTCGCCTGACTCTTTTGATCGCCCCCAGGCTGTGGATGTCAGCTTTTATCAGAGACAAAGGACAATCTGAATGGCAACAAAACTACACTGGGAATAAAACTGAAGTCTATTTAAAAAAAAAAGAAATGCAGAAAAAGAAAAAAAACAACAACACATGCTAAAATATTCCATATGCTCTTATGGTGGGTTGCCCTCGGCACATAGAGAAAGATTGTAACTAGGCACAATCTGATAAGGCAGAATGCAACTGCTAGCTACTAGGCAACCACCAAAAAAAGAGGGGAAAAAAAAAGGACAGAATCAGCATACACACAAGAAAGAAAAAGGTAGAAGAGGGAAGTGAAGCTGAGTTTCTGTGCATAAAATATCGCTATTCATGGAAGAGCAGATGTTAATAAAACTTTGCAAGGGTTTCCAAGTGAGGCTGTGAATGACGCTGCAGTTTGGAGGCCACACAAGGATGCCTGTTGTAGTCTAGCTGGTTTTCTTTCCCTTTTTGCTGCATGGTGGAGAAACACACGCTAACCGCATAATCACAAGACACCCTCGGCACCTCCTTCTCCCTCTCTTTGTAGGTCTCATCCCATTGTCAAGCCTTGTCATTAATAGAGGCCTTGATCCTGCAATATGAAGCACGCACGGGATGGCCGGTTCTCACACGGCGAGCTGCTCTTCACATGGAGAACAGTTTTGTACCAGAATGCAAGGAAGGGTGTTGTATTGCGATGATTTCAGCCAAGGTTTGCAAAGCTAGTTTTGTTCGCAACTTATGGCTTCCCAATAAAACCTGTGGAAGTTAGCACATAATTAGAAGTTAAACTCTGGTGGATCTAGACCTGACATCTCTAAGAACAATTACTGTTTCCTAGCACAAGATCTCTGATCACTGATTAGGAATTCGACGCACTACTGCAATGAATATTAATATTAATAATAGTAATGCAGTAGATCTAAGCTTGCAGCTCTGGTTCACGCAGACTTCCTATTGAAATTAGCCAGGCCTCCATGCATCCTGAGAAAGTGCGTCTCCTTACAAAATGGAAATGTGATCCTGCAGTCCTACCCCATGGTAGCAGTCAGGCCCAGGAACAGCGCCAAAAAGCTCAGCAAGATGAGCCTGTACAAGGGCCATTTTACATAAAGGAGGAGTAATCATGGAAACACGGCTCTCTGGATTTGAACCAAGCCCCTGAGTCACAGAGCGGGACCCCCCTGTTGTAGTTTCTGTAGAAACACAGAGCAACGTGGGAACATGGCCTCGTGTGAGGAGACAAAGGGCAAAAACCCTTATTCTGGGTTTTTAAGGCGAGCTCTTTCACACCAACCTGCTGTTTGGCTTTGAGCAAATCACTTTGCTTGCTTAAGTTTGTTTTTTTTTTAAATTAATACTGAAAATGGGTTTCGACACATTTTTCCTCACGGGGGTGTTGGGAAGCTGAGTTAATAAATGCTTGCCAAGCGGTAGGAGATTCTCAGATGAATCTCACTTCCCCTGGATGTCTACCATGCTTGTTGCGGCTGTGTCTGAACGCTTACGCATGTATAATTAAGAAGGACCATGATAACAGAAAGTGCAAAGCACTGCTCCTTTCTCACTGCATAATCATGTCTTGGAGGTGGGTGGCCCAAGAGGGAAGCATTGCATCAGGTGCGACAGGGTTTGCTGCTGAGGTATGTTCCGAGAACTGTCGTTTTTTGTATTTCACTGAATTGGGGCTAGGTATAACCTTTCGATTTTTCACTATATGCTAATTAAACCTTCCCTGGGCATTCAGCTATTCCCTCCAGCCCCTGCTTGCTTTCTGTGCGCAAAAACTCTACAAGCCTACACAAGCACCCATCAGCTTTCATTATAATTTACCTGCAAAATCCACACACTCCTGCTTTCATGTAAAAAAAAACCAAAAAAAAACAAACCTAAGATATAAAAACCATCGTGAAAGCCAGTGAAATAATCTGTTGTCTACAAATCAGGCCTGGGATGGTAGGAATTAGACCTCCCACATCACGTTAGCTTGGAGGGCTCTCCCTTCCCCTTAGCCTGCAGTGGAATTCCCGTTCCTACCACCGCGGTGGAAGCCAGCCTTGGCCTGGTGTCTGCATACCACCCCTCCTGTAGCTTCAGCGTGTTTACTTCAGGATTAAAAAATCGGGGGGCGGGAGAAATGATTGTGAACTAACAGCCTTCTCTTTGTTGTGTGTGGTATAGGCAGGGCAGGTGGAAGAATCCCGCCTTGGTCGGAGGCCAGGTTGCATGGCCTCCCCGATCTATTGTCACCGAGATCTGGGTGATCTCAGGTGAGGTAACGTGTTAGAAAGAGGGAAAAGGCAGGCTGAGTCAGGCAGGCCAATGAGGTGGGATTGGTACATTCCCAGCCTTAAACACTCTATATGACAGTCCCTACGTTTCTATGATAACAGCTCCACTGCCCGTAAGCTCTCACAGCAAAGAAGATCCTTTCTGATATGTAGGTTCAACCTGAGCTCAACTTTGCCCCATCGCTAGTTGGTATAATACACAGCCATGGCACTGTATTATCTCATCGCTGTTGGTTCCACACTTTGTATTGCCAAAGATAACCCTTCACACGTGTAGACAGCTCTAGAGAGTTATCATGTCACGCTTGCAAAGTGCAGATACCTCCTAGCCAAGTGGTATGATTCAAGCCCACGATGTCATCTCAGAGATGAGGGCCTTGCCAGTGCCCAGTGGCCATCCCAGTGCTATGAGGAGCACTGGGTTGCTCTTGCCATCTGGGTGTTGTTCCCCTTTCCCCACTCGTGTCTCACCCTGCCAGCCAAGATGGTCTCCATCACATTGACTCCCGTCAGCACTCCGTGCACTCGTGCACCAGCCTCCTTGACAAAGGGAGGAAGGAGGAGGAGGACCGCGAGCGAAGCCAGTGCTCCAGGTTCCACCGTCTGCAAAATTGAGGGCTTGAAAATACTGACTCAAGTCAGTGGGTGCCAACTCACCGAAGCCTGTACCGCACCCTCTCTTTTTGGCATACCTGAAGCAAACACTGGGGAGCCTTCAAAATGAGGGCTGTGCAATCATTAAGATCTACAAAATGGCTTGCAGGACTCTGCCAAACTGGGTGCTGCAGCTAGAGCTTGGGGAAGGCTGCAGTCGGCAGGACGTTTTCAGAGAAGGGATGCAGTAGGAACTCAGATATTTGGGGATTTCAGCCTCTGAGGTTTCCAAGAGAGTATGACAAGGAGAAGGTGGACTAGGACAGACAAGCAGCGGCCGTGGCCACAAGCACTCATTGCCTCCTGCACATTCATCCACTGCTGACACAGCTCAGCAACAAAACCCTTAGGTGGGCATTCAATGGTGGAGCCAGTTAACCCCCCAAAACTCCTACTCCAAATGCTCCCCTAAATATACAGCTACATATATTACAAAGTAAGAGTCACCAGTAGCTTTCCTGCTGGGAGGCAGACCTTTGGAAAGGAGGAGAAGGAGCGCACAAAGAGGGATAAACAATTCAGTTTAAGAGGTGGAATGGGGTACAGAAGAAAGGCAGGGAAGAAATAGTCTAATCAGCTTCAGACCCCTTGAGCCAAGAGGGGACCCCCCCCCCTCAATGAGGAACAGGCCATGCAGAGATACAGGTTCCCATCCAGAGCCATCAAGGATTTTCCAAGGGGATTCTGGATGAGGTGCTACAAAAGAGGTTACAACTCTGCTGAGCTCTGTTGAGGTCACTAGTGCAATAGGTAATTAGGGAATTATTTCAAAGAATCAGAAAGGATGTCAACAGGGTTGTGAGTGTAATATACTGAAATCAATTGATTTGGCTTTTCCCACTGCCTCCAGCACACGTTCACATCATGGTGAAGAGGACAAGAGGACAATACACCACCACCACATCCGGGAGAAAAAAAAGCAAGTGGACAGGTCAGCTCTACGTGGGAGCTCCTGGGCAGAGGGGATGTACAGAACCTGAACATGCAGAGTCACTTACAGAAATGGGAGACAGTTGTGCACTCTAGAATATGATGGGTCTGTGGAAGCAAAGATACCTGTTAGCTTCTTTTGCATAGCTAATGAATTTGGTGAATATGATTATGAAGAGTCTAAAGCAATACCCATAGACCTGTTGACAAGGCAAAGTCTTACAGCTCTTCCCATTGAAGATCCAAGTACTCGCTCAGTCTACGCCCACATTCAGAGCTCCTGTCTCATTGGCCCTCCCTGGATATTCCATATGGTAGAGGGCCAGAGGTCTGCCAATGCCCAGTGGAAAAGTAGCAAGCCCAGCGATGTATCTGGGTTCATGAACCCCTTTGATAGCTGCCTATTTTTCCCCTGTGGTCTGCCAGCAGAGGAGATACCTTGTCAGCCATTCCCAGCTATAAAATGGTTGGCAGTTCTCTGACGAATTGAGCGCCTCACTCATGATCCTCCCCTTTCAGTTATCCAAAAGTCAGATCGTTCTTTTTCATAATGGGTAATGGCTGTTTGCCCGAGGGGCAGCTTGTGATCTCCTGGGTTTGCCATGTAACTAATAAGTAATTGGTGGTTTAGGGATACTGTGAAGCCTTGTGTTTTAACTTGGAGACATCAGACAAGACGAGAGGAATTCTTTGTAATGGTGAGTGTATTAATTGCAGGAAGAGGAGGTTTTAAGAACCACTGACAAATATCAGCCCATAAGGAGTATAGCTGAATCTGGTCTTCAGAGACCTTGAGGTGAGAGCGAGGGATTGCCTTCCCTCACCCCTGAAGTTCCTTCCCATCCTATTTACTGCATTTGCTACTTTTCCAGGAAAACATTCTATTTACTTCCATTCTGCTCTCTACAGGTCCCTGTACCACCTCCCTCTGGAGGTGTTCGGGCATCTTTCAGTCACGCTGGAAGGATCATGACCATCATCTCCCTATTCAGTGGCATCAGCCAGAAGCAAGCCAAAGGCAGGTAGCAATGGTGATCGCCTTCATAGATACCCAGCCCAGCAACCTGGGGGGCTCGCATAACCTCCGGCTGGAAACGTTGCAATGTTTCTGAGCCACCCAGGACCTCATCTACAGGGAGGATTTTGCTGCGGTCTCTTGCCACCTAGCTGTACTGTTTAAAGACGTAATCAAACAGATTCCTGAAAACAAGCCCTGACTGTAAAGTTTCGCTGCAACCCCTAACACACCTGCTAATGCAGCTATCGCCTGGCTGTGAGCTATCAAAGGTGTAATAACACGGCCGTATCCTGCTAAAGCTCCAGGGGAAAGTTTGAACAGAAAAGCCTTCACAGTCTTAAGGCAAGGAAAATATTATTGCACTTCCACAAAGCAGCTTCCCTTCCTCCAGAACAACCACCTCAGGTCTTTCATCTCAGCGAGCTCTTGGCATTTATTATTTTAGAGCTTTTTCGCATCGAGAAAGGATTATTTTTGTTCTTGCTCCAAGATCACTCCTTATTGTTAGTTAAATAAATCAAATTGGTGGAGAAAATAGCAAATGCTTAGCAAAAGTGTATTTCATCAAACTGTCTGATCCTGGGAATCCCAGGTATTTATTCAACATGGAAAACCTACTCAGCTGGATTTATATATATATACATATATATGTACACATACACACATATATATATATCATAGGTCTGTGTACATTCATGTGATGGCTAATATCAAGTCTCTCTCTCTTTGCTGCTGGAGGTGATCATGTTTCTTGAGTACAGACCTAAAGATTTTCTCTTTCATAGGTAACAAAGAGGGAAAGTCCCAGAGACTTCCATTGATTTCATTTCCCTTGGGAAATTTAAGTTTTGTCTGCAAGAGTGGCAAGCGCTTCACTGGGAAAGGAAAGGAAATAAGATCATGTTCCCATCTGCCTCACTCTGTGCTTCTCCAGCAAAACTTCTCTGCCAAACGCTTGGAAGGCTGATACGGATGGTGAACCCTGAAAAAACTAATAGTCCTAGATTTCTGGGAGACCTGGGAAATCCTGCACACATCCCTGGATATACCATCACTTCTGGAGCATCCCTGAGTGCCAGGTGGCTCCCTGCTGCCTTTCAAATGCAAGGGCTGCGGTTTCATGGAGCAGATGAATATTTGCTTTTTATTCACCCTTTGATCAAGACCAACTCCAGCAGCAGCCGGTGGGCTCTGCCGGCTTCCCTTTTGGATCTGACCCATTTTGGGTACTGGTTTCTGCAGTAACCATCCCTTCGTGCTTTAAGGCATGTTTTTGTTTCTCATCTATCTATTCACTTAACAAATTAGCACAGTCTAGTCTTATGCAAATCGGAGGTTCGATTTCCTTGTGTACATTGAAACTCTTCCTCTGCCTTTACCAGCCAATGCGCCGCTACTGTTATTTCCCTACTAGGATGGGTTTTCATTGTTCGCTGCAGGCTGTAGAAGTTAATGCATGTGAATGCAATCCAAGTAAGCTAAGCATGTGTTTTACTATATACAGAGAGTAAAACATGGGGACAAGAGAGAGAGAAAGGATGGGGAGAAGAGAAAGGGTCAGATTCATTTTCTTTCAGATGACAGAAAGCAAAAAATAAATAGAAAAAAAAAGTAAAATGGGATAGTTTGAGAGGAGATAGTGCAACTAATTACCTGCACTGAGGTCAAATGCAAAAAGGCAGCTGCCCCCAGATGCCTTTAAGGAGACATGGAGGGTACCTCTCACATGTGAGGGCAGAGTATGGGGAAAACAAGATGTCATTTCCTTCCTGTAGCACCTAGAGATGATAGAATCATGGAATCATAGAATCATTTAGGTTGGAAAAAACCTTTAAGATCACAGAATCGCAGAATGATTAAGGTTGGAAAAGACCTGTAAGATCATCAAGTCCAACCATCAACCCAACACCACCGTGCCCACTAAACCATGTCCTGCAATGTCACATCTACACGTTCCTTGAACACCTCCAGTGATGGTGACTCCACCACCTCCCTGGGATTCCAACCGTAAACCTAACACTGCCAAGTCCCACTAAACCATGTCCCTAAGTGCCACATCTACATGTGCCACAAAGCCCATGGGTCAGTTTCTTAGGCAAAAAATATAGAAACCTGTTTATGATGCGCACAGCAGGCCTGGAGAGTGTAGAAAGGAGAAAAAGGAGGAAAACTTTATGAGAGCAGGAGAGAGATTGCAAGGAGGTGATCCCACAGCAGACCATGGACTAGATCCTACAGCCCCTAAACCCCAGCTCCAGGCTCTGACCACTGGGCAATAAAACCTGCCACCCAACTGCCATTTTCACTGGATTTCAGTCAAGCTAAACTGGGGCCTGATTTCCTCGCAACTGCAATTTTGTCAGGGGATTGTAATGTCTCCTTTGCCAGCACAGTTAAAACACCATAATAGATGCTATTCTGATGACAGCCATCAAAATAAGTAGATAGATTAACAGACAGATAGACAGAAAGAGTTTGAAATAAGGAAGATATATACAGAGAGAGAGTGAGAGAGATGGATAGATAGATGAGCAGGAAGAGCTGGGAATATAAAAGATTATATAGATAGATAGACAGATCTTGGCATAAAGCACTCGCATCAAGGTGCAGTTGGCAGCCCTGATTTAATGCATCATTTGTTCAAAGTGCTCATCTCCCTCCCTTTAAGTAAAACGAAGTTGTTTGTTACGTGTTACGGAACAAATCTGTGTGTGGGCTCCCTCGGGGTCATAGGATTGCATGAGGTGAAGGGCCTGATCCTGCCAAATTCCCAGCACCCTCACCCCCCTCTGAAACGCAGGGCGAAGGGATGATGCCCAGCATCAGCACCCGTAACGCCGAATGCCCTGGCAGCCCTGGCCGGTGCTGGAAGGAGCGCCAGGACGCAGGGAGGAAGGAAGGAGGGTGGATTATGACTTACCCGCATCATCTCACAACCTGCCTCAAGATGTATTTAAATTATAAATAAGTAGTAAGATTCCTTCTGTCAACACATTTCAATTTAGGACTTCAGGTTTGGCAAACAGTTTCACAAGAAATCTCCTTACAATACCCAAGGCGCTGTGAACACAGAGGACTCACGGCCACTCTTCTGCATCACAGAGCACCCTTTCCAATTTCACCTGAGAAATACTTATTGTAATTTGTTTAAACTTTGAGGCTCTCAGAGGCTTCCTACTCTTGATTTTCATTTAAAGCAACTATACCTTGTTTCTGTGCTGCATTAAACTCCAGCATAAACGCCTTTTTGTCAATCTAATACCGTACCCCAACACGATGTTTTAACAAAGACAGCTTTATGCAAAGCTTGGAGCTGGGGAAAAGAAACAATGCAAATAAAAGACTGTAATTCTCCTATTAAATAATCTTGCTTCATTCTCCCTGAGTCCTCCACTGACAGTCCCTATCTGCTGGTCAACCTCTACTCTGTTTCAAGGTGGGGGTAAAATTCACCCTGATTTCAATGAGAGCAGAAAGTTTTGCAGCTCACTTCAGCCTCAACAGGGACTTGACCAGCCACAGGGTTCAACTGTAAAATTAGTTTAGGAGTGAAGATTTTATTTTACCCTCTTTACATCCATAAGCCAGGATCATTCTCAGTCACCCACAACAAAGATTCAATTTTTACACTTAGGATGGTGAGGCTGGGTGAAGGTTTTATCTCACGGGAAAAGCCCCACCTCCAAACCCACTCACAAACAAGAGCCATCCTGGGCTCGCAGAAGCGTGCTGGAAACCTACCCAGACCAGACGGCCCTTTGTGGTATTTCAGGACATCCTGCTTCTTGTCCTACCTTGGAGGAGTGAAAATGAAAATATGAATATACTTTCCAAAACCTCAACATAGTTTTGGTGCAAGGGTGGGGAAGGCAAAGCTGCGGTTTTGTTTGCATTGCACATCCACAGAAAGTTCAGTTTGGTTTGGGTTTTTTTTTTTGCACCAGTGCCTGATTATCCTTTGTGAAATGTCCCACATGAGGCAACACTGGGGCTTGGAACATGTCTTTTACCCATAGAAAAAAACATCGTTTCTTAGCCAAATTTACCTGGTTGTTACAGTGACTGCCTTCTTGACCACTTTACAAGGACAGCTAACTCCCAGCTGTGATGCAGAACTGCCTACTGTAGTTTGAGGAGGAAACACTCCAAGAATCTCAGGTTTTCTCCTTGCTTGGAAAATTGATGGTCCCGATATCTCCAGCCAGGTCACATAAAA